>NC_141669.1:109121863-119121863 GCF_028749965.1 Puma concolor
TCTTTTTCTATAATAAGAAATTAAAGGGTCTTTTAACTACAACTTAATTATCCTTCATCTTATAATACTTAAGGTTACCAAAGGTCAAACGATAGTGAACCAAACCTGCACAAGCAAAACAGGCTGACATACTTTTCTAAAGATTTCTACTGACTTGCCCTAAACATTAGGGAATGGCTTCGGAGAATTAAAAATAGACTTAATGAGACAAGTGAAGGCTATTTTTACCAATGCAATATCCAGAGGCCGGTCCCGCTAAAGGTGCGGACAGAAAGGCAAGTAGGGAAGGAGGGATTCTAACTTGACCGCCGAGACTGACGGTGGACTCGTCTGGCACCCCTGAAATTCCTCCCAACTGAATAATGACCTGCCCATAACTTCTCTTCGGGAAACGGTTCCCAGGTTCTGGATCGGAAATGTCCGACTTGGGCCGGCCAGGGCACGTTATTCGCGTCCAGGTCCGAGCCCCGAGAGGGCCGGCGACGACGACCCAGTGCTGCCGCCCTCCGCCGCCTCCTCGATACGTACCAGGCTGGCGGAGCTCGCCGGGCCCCAGCGGCCGGCCCGGGCCTCGGCGGCGGCACCCCCTCCAGCCGCGGGCCCGGGGGCCGCCTTCCCTGCGCCCGAGCAGTGGCCTCGCGGGCCGGTCCCAGGCAACCTCAGGCCGAACGCGGCCGGGCGCAGCCACCAACGCTCCACCAGGCAGCCTAGGCAGCCGGGCACGGAGCGTAACAGGGACCCACGGGCGCGCCCCTTGCCCGGCCGCGCCCCCGGCGCCCATGCGGCGCTGCGAAGGGCCCCCCATGAGCCGCGAGCCACGCGAAAAGCCAGCATGACCCTGCGGCCGCGCCGTGGGGACACAGGCGGCGAGAGCTCAACAGCCTGGGGCACTGGCAAGCCGCCTCTCCATGGAGTCCCCGCAACGTCGGAGAAGCTCAGCAGCCTCCATAGCAGTTTTCAAAACCCAGCACGCTCCGCTTATACAGGTGGCCAGGAGCCGCCAAGGACGGACGCCTTCGCGACGCTTTTGCGACACCGTCGCCCCTGGGCTTCCCAGCGCCCCCGGCGGCAGCGGGAGGCGAGTGTGGTTAGGCAGCTTGGGCTTTCGGGTAGCGGCCGGTGGGCGGTGCTGGCGTCTCTCCGCCCGAGGTCGGGAGCTGAGGGCCGTGGGGTGGGGAGTACAGGAACGAGCTGGGCGGGGTGAAGGCGCGGCCGAGGTGGCCGGAGAGCACTGGAACCATCGCGCGCCCGGGCTTGAGGGCCCCTCCGAGGTGTGCGCGGCCGCTCCGGGGGGGGGGGGGCGCCCGTGGGAGGTTTAAAGATTAGTGAAGCGTCTGGTGCAGAAGTCATTAAAACAAGTTTCCTGCTCTCTTCCTTTATCCGAGCGTCTCATAAGCCAAAAATATGGGTATTAGAAAATGCCAATAGTGGCAATTACTAATTGTTTACCAGGAAAGTGTTAACTACAGCTAGGCTCTAGTGCATTCTCCCGTTTAACCCTCCAGCAACTCCAGAATAGGTTCCATCATTACTTTTACGTTTACAGATAAGGAAATTTAAGCTTAGAAAAGTTAAGAAACCTGCTTATTAGAGGAATATCCCAAAATAATTAAGAATCTGTTCATCGTTAACCGATTAGTATTCTACATTAATTTTTAATATTGCAATGTCGCAGAACTGTTTTCTTATTGAGTTCTTTGAATGGTTCCTGCCGCCTTGTCACCATCTGTCCCCCCGCCCCTTATCGTGTCTGTGATGACAGACCCACGTTAAAGTTGTTCTTAAACTCTTACTTCAGACAGCTAGGAAAGGAAAAGACCAGATGAATTTGAAAGTCATTGTAGATCTCAGTATTTATCAAAAGAAATCCTTAATTACTTATGCACATGTTTAAATATGTATGTTGAGAGAAAAATTAAACTGTACTAGAAATGTAAAAATAATTTTCTAAAAAAAATAATCCTACTGGAATCATATACCTACAGTTCTCATTCATAGACATTGGAAAATCGTGTCCAGCAGGAGTGGGCGGTATTTCAACCTCTCCTGTCTTTCCAGCCACTGAAGTGTCTTTATTCACTCTTTCCACTTCTTCCTACTTTAAGACAGTTTCTCATTGTTTCTTGGGATTTTTCTTCTCTCTCCTCCACGATGTTCCTGCCGCATCTGCCTGTAATAGTTGGCACTAAGGGCATGGCCTTGCTTTTTTCTTATTGTGGTAATTATTTCCCAATGTATAGTGTTTCAAATCATCATGTTAAATGTATGAAATGTTATATGTCAATTGTAGCTCAATAAAGCTGGAAAAAATTTTAATATAGTAAACTAATATATTTTTTCCTTTTTTATAAATTTTTTTTCCAACGTTTATTTATTTTTGGGACAGAGAGAGACACAGCATGAATGGGGGAGGGGCAGAGAGAGAGGGAGACACCGAATCGGAAACAGTCTCCAGGCTCTGAGCCATCAGCTCAGAACCCGACTCGGGGCTCGAACTCACGGACCGCGAGATCGTGACCTGGCTGAAGTCGGACGCTTCACCCAGGCGCCCCTCCTTTTTTTTTTTTTTTTTTTTTTTTAAGAAAGGCAACTTTACTATGGAATACTGATATCCCTGCTAAGTTATCACGAAGTAGTACAGTGAAGTGTCTGGCATTTTGGCCTTATTTGTCATTTGACAATGACAGCTCAATACACAGGACTAAAAAGTAGGGGTGCCTGGCTGGCTCAGTCAGTGGAGTGTACAACTCTTGATCTTGGGGTTGAATCTGAGCCCCATGTTGGGTGTAGAGATTCCTTAAAATCTTTAAACAAAGCAATAAATAAATAAAAAGTAACAGTGCTTCTAGCGATTCATTTCCCTAACATTTTTTTTTTTTTTTTTTTTTTTTTGAGAGAGTGAGCCTATGAGCGGGGGAGAAGGGGAGAGAGAGAGATAGAGAGAAGGAGAGAATCTTAGCCAGGCTCTGCTCTTATCAAGGAGCCCAGCTCGGGGCTCCATCGCGCAATTTTGGGATCATGACCTGAGCCGAAATCAAAAGTCAGAGGCTCGACTGACCGAGCCACCCAGGGGCCCCTCCCTAACACTTTAAGACAGGAGAATATCCAGGTATCCGTCTCTGATTTCATTTTCTAGAACATGATAGGTGTCAATAAATGAACAGGTTAATCTGAGATGAATGATGGAAAAAATGCAGAAGCCTATGAAAACATACAGTAAGTAAAGAGTGTAATGTATTTCCTAACATAGTTTAGAAGAGGGCAGAGGAAACCTAAAAACTCTTCAGTTAGTATTTGGTTTGTAGTAAGTTCATTTTCTGTTTTATAAATTCTGTAATAGTTAATTTCTATCCAATAAGATTAAGTAAGTGGGCAGTCACATGTCTGAGGGGATTGGGGATCTCTATCACTGGACCTTTTCCCAAAACTGGGAAAAAATAATTAGAAAAGTAACAAATATCCAAATAAAAATCCAAGTGTAAACACTAGGTCTCATGCTTCAAATTAATTTCACATTTTTATCACTCCACCCTTTTTATTAGAATTATTTTTTAAAAAAGCAAAATATGCTAGTCAGGTATTTTATCCCAACTTCTCTAGCCAATCATGTAAGTGCTGACAGTAAAAGAACAAAAGAATATGAAAAGAAAAAGGATTATAAATAATTAATCTTGGATAATTTAACCAGTTGACAGTGTACTTTAGTTCTTTGAAAACATAAATGCTATTAACAGCCACTAATATCTATTGTGCAATCACAGTTATACTGTGTTTGGCTCCTTATCCCTTAATTGATACTTTGTTAAGGAATTATAAAAATAAAGATCCTGCCCCTAGAGAGTAGTAGTAACTTGCCACTTTTATGCTTTCCTTGGTAAGCTGCAAAGCACTGAAGGTCTGGCTCTCCTAAATATTAACACATATTACTTCTTTGCTAAAAATTGGAGCCTGGGGGTGCCTGGGTGGCTCAGTTGGTTAAGCTTCCAACTTCAGCTCGGGTCATGATCTCACGGTCTGTGAGTTCAGGCCCCACATCAGGCTCTGTGCTGACAGCTCAGAGCCTGGAGCTGCTTCGGATTCTGTGTCTCCCTCTCTCTCTGCCCCACCCCTGCTTGTCCTCTCTCTCTCTCTCAAAAATAAATAATACATTTTTTTAATTAAAAAAAAATTCCTGGAGCCTGTGTTTAGGCTTTTGAAAATTCTGCAACCTAATCATTCTTTCTCACTTGTCACTTCTATTTGAAACATAAGCTTTTTGAAAAAAAAAAAAAAAAAAGAACTGTCCCAAATATATTAATATTTTCTGTCTACCGATAAACTGGTGAACTAGAAATATGTTTGCTCTCCCCTTGAGGCATAGGTTTGTTACTTTATTGAGTTTTTCAGTCTGGGACACACTAGAGCCAGTTTCTGTTTCTTGGGACCAGAAGAAAATAATAATAATAATGCAAATACATAGCTTTGCAAATGGATCTTATATGAGTAATAATGATTGGAAGTTAAAGCGAACCAGAAAAATGAAATTCTTTCTCTGGGAATCAAGTTAAATCTTGTAGGAGTGAGCTGCTGTTATTGACACTAAAGCCAGAGGTAACCGGTAACCCAAATAAGGCACAGGTCTAAATCATTGTGATAAATACGCCAATAGCCTTAAATAGGAAGGAATAAAATGATTGGATTTAGATTTAAAACACACCATTCACAAGAGAGGAAATTAGTGGTAAGGCCAACCTCCTCAGGACTTGAGAGGTTAGCGCTACCTGAACTCTATAATTTAGATTACTCTTTAAATTAGGGAGAGATCTTGGGGCGCCTGGGTGGTGCAGTCGGTTAAGCGTCCGACTTCAGCCAGGTTACGATCTCGTGGTCCGTGAGTTCGAGCCCCGATCAGGCTCTGGGCTGATGGCTCAGAGCCTGGAGCCTGTTTCCGATTCTGTGTCTCCCTCTCTCTCTGCCCCTCCCCCGTTCATGCTCTGTCTCTCTCTGTCCCAAAAAAAAATAAATAAACGTTGAAAAAATAAATAAATTATTGAGAGATCTAAACTGTTCATTTTTTTGTCAACTTCTAGGGCCAAGTTTCCATCATTCCTTCCCACAAAAGTACTGATGTTACTAGAATAGGTGAACTGTCAAGTCTTCACCTAAGAGTTTTTATGTGGTCCATTCTTGTAGGAACCTGTAAAGCAAATAAAAATGCTCACATATCAACAAAAAAAGGAAGTAAAAAGGTTGGTTTCAATATATTTACCCACTTCCCTTAGTAATAAAATTGTTTAGAAGTAACGAAGGGAGGGATGCCTCAGTAGCTCAGTTGGCTGGGTGTCCAACCTCAGCTCAGGTTGCGATCTCAAGTTTTGTGAGGTGGAACCCACATCGGGCTCTGTGCTGTCAGCATGGAGCCTGCTTCAGATCCTCTGTCCCCCTGTCTCTCTCTGCCCCTCCTCTCTCTCTCTCTCTCTCTCTCTCTCTCTCTCTCTCTCTCAAAAAAAAAAAAAAAACATTTTAACAAAAATCCTGATTCAAAGGGGGCACATGAACCCAATGTTTATAGCAGCACTGACAGTGGCCAAATTATGGAAAGAGCTCAAATGTCCATCAACTGATGCATGGATAAAGAAGATGTGGTATATATATACATGGACTACTACTGGGGGAGCAAAAAGAATGAAATCTTGCCATTTGCAACAACGTGGATGGAACTAGAGTGTATTATACTAAGCAAAATAACTCAGAAAGATATATGATTTCATTTATATGTGGAATTTGAGAAACTCAACAGATAAACACAGAGGAAGGAAAGAAAAAAAGAACATAAAAACAGAGAGGCAAACCATAAGAGACTCTCAAATACAGAGAGCAAACAGGGTTGCTGGAGGGCTATTGGGTGGGGGGATGGGCTAAATGGGTGATGGGCATTAAGGAGGGCACTTGTTGGAATGAGCACTGGGTGTTATATTTAAGTGTTGAATCACTAGATTCTACTCCTGAAACCATTATTACGCTGTATGTTAACTAACTTGGGTTTAAATTTAAGAAAAGATAGTTAATATTGCACAATAAGAATATAATATATAAACCACCTCCCTGATTTTTTAGACTGTTTATGTTTCACAAATATGAATATACCATCTTAGTACATAAAATTCTGTGCACCTGTGTGTGTATTTCTATACGAGAGATGCACAAGTGAAAATTCTGGACCAAAGTATATCCACTTTACATATTTAATTCCTGTTTAACTTCCTTTCAAAAATGTTAAATAAACATATATCCAGGGGACAGGGGAAGCATTTTTTTTTTTTAAGTTAACAGAGGGATTTTTTAACATTATTTGGTGTATGACTTGCTTTAGTTTCCATTCCATTCCTCCTTCCTGTCAAAAATTTAAGAATCTTGTTCTCCTTTTTTGTAGCTTAGGGAGCCCTGTTTTCATGTTATTATCTATCCTTTGCATTTCAGGACAAGTGACGGAATTTTGGAAAATGACAAATCCCCTCCACTGTCCACCAGAAAAAAATTAAACCAATGCTGTGGACTCCTTCAGGGATTTACTTCTGAGAGAAACCTTCAAATGTGAGCACAAGATAATTTTTTTTCCCTCCACAGAATCCTAAGCACTTCAGTTAATTTTAAAGGAGTTCATACCGGCTGGCTCAGTCAGTAGAGCATGTGACTCTTGATCTGCGCGTCATGAGTTCAAGCCCCACTTTCAACATAGGGCTTACATAAAAAAAATAAAGTTCATGTAATTATTGCAAATGGAATGCAAGTGTGAGAATTTTATTTTTTTAGTGTTTTGAATATGGCACATATTCTTCAGCTATTGATTTCCTGCACATACCTCATATTCCTTAAGAATTGAACAGTTATTACCGTTCATATTTTCATAAACCGTTGTCTCCATACACTTCAGCATTAATATTTTTCCAGTTATATCAGGTTGTTTAATAACCTTATCTCTGGTGCACATGCTGATATATAGGATAAGAGAGTACAGGGCTGGGAAGCTCAGTACTGATAGCATAAAAACAGTTGTGTTTCTATGTCCTTTCTGCTATTATGAGCAAAGTACAGAGCTGGATCCCTTTTAAAATATTTTTTCACGTTTTTTTCATTAAAACTGAGATTTTACCCAGTACAGCTAGGTATTACCAAAGTCAGATCTACTTGTGCAGCTGTCCGCCAGAGCTTGGGATGGATTTTCTGGTGCTAAAGCAACACTATGTCTTCCGTTCTTGTCAATTCCAAGCCCATTTCCCAGGAGGCAAATTAGACTAAATGTATTCTTTCCTTTTTCTCCCTACAAATACTTAGAGCATCACTGCATACCAGTCATGTACTAGATTCTAGGCCATCTGCACAAGTTTCTGTTCTCAGAGAACTTACATTATTGCACACTATCTGAACGTCAAAAGTGTCTTCCATGGAATGTTTTCCAGACCTCCTATAGAATCTGGAGAAAGCTATTAAAAAATATGCAACACAGATTTTGTATAAAATTTTAAGAGATTCTTGTAGCCCAAAAGACCCACTCACCAACCCCTAGGTAATAATCACTAAGTGGCACTCACAGCTCTGTGTTCAGAGCTCAGGTGGTATTACGAGCCCTTTGCCATGTTCCTAAGGGTCTGGTCTTGTGCCTGTTCCCTACAGCCCCTAATCTCATATATCAGGTGGAGAAAATACAGGGATATCACCTTAGCTTTTCTTTTAAAGGTATTAACTTAGCAACCCAGAAATGCCCTTTATTCTTGGCCTTGGTGAAGGTATGTGACCTTTCTCCGAGAACTGCCAGAAAGGTGTCTAGTCCCTTATTAAGAACCTCTCATGTCCAGCTGCTGTTTAGTTGGATATATTCTGATGGTGTAGAATTACAGCCTAGAAAAAAAAAAAAAAGCATTTTATGGTCTCATAGGGGAGGTGTCAATAACAAAATGTTAAAAACCTCCACAACTGAAATGTTAGCTGAAAGTCTTTTTCACTGAGAGATTCTCCAAAATTCAGAGAGCAGGAGACAACAGACTGACCTGACTTGCCTTTGTTTTTTTTTCTTCCAGCTGTTTTCCAGTATCATGATCAGATTTCAGCTCCTACTGTTAGAATACCATTTCTAAGAGGCACACCTAGGTGGCTCAGTTGGTTGGGCGTCTGACTTCGGCTCGGGTCATGATCTTGCGGTTTGTGGGTTCAAGCCCCATGTCAGGCTCTGTGCTGAGAGCTCAGAGCCTGGAGCCTGCTTTGGATTCTGTGTCCCCTTCTCCCTCTGCCCCTCCCCTGCTCATACTCTGTCTCTCAAAAATAAAAACATTAAAAAAAAAGAATACCATTTATAAGCTGGTGTATTAGTGTGCTGTTGCTCTTGCAACACATTGCCACTACTTAGAGCCTTCACACAAATGTATTACCTTACAGCTCTGTAGGTCAAGAGTCTGACACAGGCCTCACTGGCCTTTAAACGTCAAGGCATTGGCAGGGCTGTGTTGCTGTCTAGAGGGTTGTCTCCTTGCCTTTTCCCAAGAGATTCTAGAGCTCACCCATATTCCTTGTCTGATGCCCCCCCCCCCAAAAGCCAACAGTATTGTGTCTGTTTGTGCCTTTCTTCTGCAGTCAGATCTTCTTCTGTCTGATACTCTCCTTCTGCCTCCCTCGGGCACTTTTAAGGTCCTTTGTGATTGTATCAGGCCTGCCTAAAGAATCCAAGATAACTTCCCAATTTTAGGGTCAGCTGACTAGCAACCTTAGTTTTCCTTTGCCGTGTAAGCTAACATAGTCTCAGGTTCTGGGGACTAAGATATGGCGATCTTGGGGGCGGGGGGCGGTGGTTGGTAATTACTCTGCCTACCAAACGTGTGAACACAGTATTCTAAGGTGCTTCTCAGAACTTAGAAGGAGGGCCATTTTGGGGTGCCTGGGTGCTCAGTCGGTTAAGCGTCCGACTTCAGCTCAGGTCACGATCTCGCGGTCCGTGAGTTCGAGCCCCACATCGGGCTCTGGGCTGATGGCTCAGAGCCTGGAGCCTGCTTCTGATTCTGTGTCTTCCTCTCTCTCTGCCACTTCCCCCATTCATGTTCTGTCTCTCTCTGTCTCAAAAATAATAAACTTAAAAAAAAAAAAAAGCTGCTGAGGATTCAACTCAGTTAAAAAAAAAAAAGGAGGGCCATTTTTAATAGTAAAGATAATATACAGTCTCTAGGGAAGAGGTTTGGGGCTCTCCAGTGTTTGGGGGATGTCTGGAGAAAGCCTGTTGAAATTATTATTCACTCATGGATGCAAACACAGAGGTCCTGCAGTCTCAGTGAACTATTCAGTGACTTTGCAAGTCAGTGTACTAAGAAGTTTGTTTGAATGCCAAAACCTCGCTCAATTTTTAAACATTTTCATTTACTTTGATCAAAGCTGTATATACACCTGGTAACTAATTCCACTGTGTAGAAAAGCCGATGACGGAAATCAATAGGTACGCTCTAACTTTCCATCCCCAGGCCCACTCTCCACAGCAAACCTGAGACAGCTTTTCTGCGTTTAGTTCTTCTGATGGTTACCTCCATAACTTTACATGCAGCTTTGGGGAATTATTATTACCTCATAACTTTAAGTATAGCGCACGATCTGGGTGGATTGCTTTGGATAAGGATGCATCAGTGAGGGTTTAGTTGCAGGAAACACAAACCGCTCTAGCCACAGTAAAAAGGATCCCAAAATGGAATTGGGTGCTTGTCCTAAAGTCAGGCTGGAGGAGTGGGAGCTCCATGCTGGGTCTCCAGAACTGACTCCTAGAGAAAAGCTGCAGGTTTGGCTTGGCATGGGAGCTGTTTAACCCACGACAGTGAGAAAGGGGGAGAAATCAGAGCTGCTGCCATCACACCACAGCTGCTGCTTACAGACTGCTAGGATTCGCAGAGAAATTAAATGTCTCCTCGGCTACACGTGCCACCAGAAGACGACGAGCAGGAGATAGATGGCTCTCTCTTCACTTCCACCTTCCTGCTCTCACACAGGACAGCTAATCAGGGCAATCCTACTCACAGTCAGAACTGTAGCTGCAAAAGGAGTTTGGGAAATGTTTCATTGCTTTCTAGTCTCTGAATGACAGGAAGACACGCTAGGAGGAGGGTGGAATGAAGCTTGGGTATCAAATCACTGTGTTCATGACCTTCACCTCTTTGGCTCGGCAATATGCACATTCAAAACTCTGCCCATTCATAGACTTGTGTATAACCATAGCAACTATAACACATTGATGCAAGAACCAGATTTCTCGCCTTTATAAAAGAAGTGTTATTTATAAAGGTGTCACTGACAGTGCGGTGCTTATTCATTCCTCTTCTGTTTCAGCTACATTCTCACCTTGATAACCTCTGTCCCAAAGACTAAATTATCAAGCTGATTATTAACAGTCCATTTAAACCACTAGAGGAAAATAAGAGGGAGGGAAAGCAAAGTGGTTAATGTACAGATACAGGCCTTTCCCCAGCTGGTCATGAGGTTCTAGTTAATGTTTAGAACTATCTTCCCTCCATTCCCATTCCTTACTCCCTTTTTGCTCAGTCAGCATCTCAGCTGGTCTGGATTCTTTACCTTGCAGAGTGACTCAAAGCTTCATTCCTGAGGAGTCTGAGCCTTTAGAGATCCTGCCTGTAGCCTTCCATGACCTTTTCTTTTACTGGTGGATGTGAACGTGGGAAGATTCTCTTCAGTTTCAGAAATGTCCTCCAGGCCCCCATTTGTAGGAGTGACCCAGTTTCCCCTCATTATTGGGTGCAACCCCAGTAACCCTCTGTTTTCTACTTCACAGGTGTAGGAGCCCAGAATGTTTAGGTGGCAGTCTCAGCCTCCAGTTCAATGGAGCCATTGCTATGTCCTCTGATAGAAGTATGCCTCCTTTGGGGCACCTAGGTAGCTCAATTGGTTAAGCATTGGCTTAGGTCATGATTTCCTGGTCTGTGAGTTCAGGCTCTGTGCTCACAGCTCAGAGCCTGGAGCCTGCCTTGGATTCTGTGTCTCCCTCTCTCTCTGCCCCTCCCCTGCTTGTACTCTCTCTCTCTCAAAAATAAACATAAAAAAAAAAAAAAAAGTATGCCTCCTTTGGAAGACCTCTAGCTGCTAAAAATTGGGCTTTACTAACAGTGATAAGATACAACGCTCACACCTTCTTTCCTAGGCCTGTGTATTCTGGCTACGGGAGAAACAGAATCATATAGCAGTCACTAGCTCAGAGAAGATCCCAGACTTGCAAGGTATTGTCACCTATCTGGCACCATAACTGAATCGCTGTTGTCCATTCTAATGTTCTCTAGGCCAGATGCTTTTGGCTAATGGGGTACACAGTAAAGACAGCATATGAACTTCAACCCGTTGCCTTACTTCTTCAGTTGTAAAATGTCTTCATGAGAATATTACATGGGGTATCATGAAGGTGAATAAGCTGAGTAAATTCACACATGGCATTGCTGAAAGAAACAAGGCAGGAAGGGCAGACATCCAAAATAAGCTCCCTTCTCCCCTCCAGTGGAAACAAATAGCTGCCCCCTCGGGGCCCAGCATAAATTGATCTCTCACCAAGCAACAAGCTAGTCCCCCTGAAATACAGTACTGTGTTGTTTCAGGATAGGTGCCTCCACTGGCAAATTAGATACTCAGCAATGGTGATTGTCTGTGCCAGCCTTGGTGAGGGGAAGTTTAGGCTTGGTGAGAGAGCAAGCTGAACTGCCAACCTTGGCCTCATGGTCACTTTGTTCATGAACTCATTGAGCAAGGACTGGGGTGGCTAGAGAAATAGACTAGCTGATGTTCATGGAGTGGGTGACATCCATTTAATTATGACGTTCCTTTAGTGAGCATTCACATGGACACAAATATTCTCATACTCAGAGCACATTCTGAGAAGCTCATTCACATGCCTCTTCACCAGACAGACGTTCGTTCAGAAAATATTTACCGTGTGTCTTTCACATGCCAGGTACTGTTATAGGAACAGGGGATTTAACAGTGAAGATAGTAGTAAAAATTTCCCATCCCTATGGAATTTACAATCTAGCCGGGACTAAGGAAACAGACATAAAGATGAGTAAGTTACATAGTATGTTATTTCGTGTTGATTGCTACAGAGAAACACAGTAGGGAAGGAAATTAGGGTGGGGGCGAGTGCAGTTTTAAAGTGTCCAGGAAAGATGTCGCTAAAAGACTGACATTTGAGTAATGACCCAAAGCTAGCTGGGAAGATGAGCCATATGGCTCTCTGGTGGAAAAGCAAACTGGATGGCAGAAACAGCATGTGCAAAGACCCTAAAGATAGGAAATGTGCCTGGCATATTCTAGAACCAGCAAAGAGACCAAATGGGGCTGAAGCAGAGTGAGTGAGGAACGTGAGAGCAGTGGGATTTCAGGGGACAGTATGAACATGGGGCAAATGTAGAAGGCATCGTTTTATTTACTAAACAGCTATTAGCTGCTCCCCAGAGCTCCACACCCCGCTATTCACCCAGCTATAATCTACAGTGGTATTCTGAGTTTCCCGGGATTAACTTCAACTCACAAGCAACACGTGACATTTGTTTTAGGTGTATCTTGCACATAAGAGTTTGTGAACCCATCTGAAAGTCTTTTAGTTTCAGTAGGTGAGTTGAGCCCATTTGCATTTATTATTATGACATACTTAGATTTAGGTTGACTTTTGTCATGAATATGTTAGTCTCTTATTTTAAAAACTTTTCATGATGTAATGTTTTCTTGCTGTTTTTGTGCTTCTATTCTAAAATTTGAACCTGGGATTTGTCTTAACTGGGCATGGTAAGCTGACAGACACGAGACAATTGCCTTTGAAAGCATTAATTACATTTACCAAGAGAAGGGGGCATATGCCACAAAGGGCCACATGGGGAAGCACCCGGGTTGGTCAGGAGGCAGGAGTGAGGGGAAACCCTAGGCCTTTATTGCTATAGTTGGTGGGAAGTTTTTAGGTAGGGATGTCCCCTACTGGGCAGGAAGTGAAACACTGATGGGGTTTGTGGTTTGTGGTTTAGTTGCAAAAGCTGGGATTGCAGAGGAGATGTGAACCATTTTGGCTGTTAGGTTGGCCTTGTGATTAATGGATGCCAAATGGACAGCACAATATGTAAGAAATCACAGAAGAGTTTCTTCTGATAATTTATTACCTTTTTCCCTGTGATTTTATATAATAGTGATAGCCTTTGACTTTTTAAATAAATAGTATCTATTATTTTCCTCTTTCAACACAATGTCGTATATTTAGACTATATTTATGATATATGAACATAGTACTTATATAAAAGTATATATCCTTTAGTATATTTAGTATATTACTAAAGTATATATCCTTTATTACTATATTATTACTATATTATTACTATATTACTAAAGTATATATCCTTTAGTATATTTATACTATATATATAAATATATATAATGAACATAACCATTTATGTAGTACATATCCTTGTCCTCTCTCATCTACCATTTTATTTTGTTTGCTGTTATCTGACTTCACTTTTGTGAAATATGCTTTTCATTCTATTAATAGATTTATCAGCATTAAATACCTTTTAAGCCTCCACCCCAGCCTTTAAAGATGAAGTTCTCATATTTACACTATATACCTTTTCCCTATCTTTTTTTTTCAAAATCAGGACTTAATATTTATATTCTGTTCTGTGGCAGTTATCCCCACATTTATCTTAGTTTTTATCTTACAGTTAAATATCCAATGTACATTGCCAATTTTTCCCCCTGTTCATCTAGTTTGCTATAAGTCACATTTTGGTAGATTCTTCAAGAATGGTCATGCTTTCTGAGTTCTTGTATGTTAGGAAGTGTTTGTTGGCTCTATATACACGAATGATATTGGTCTGGCAGTCTAGTACCACTTGAATAGTCTCATAACAAATGAGAAAGTTTGGCTTTATTGGTCTTGCCTCACTAAAGCAGAACCCAAAACACTCCCTAGCACTCTATGAAAGAGGCATAGAACCTAGCCTCCATCAGTCAGGTGTTTCTGAATGAGATTTCTATTTTTGAATTCAGCAATTGAAACAGACCCTGTGAATAACTTTTTGTGGCTCTTTTGGTACGTGTTGGGGAGGGGGACATTCTTCCACCTTTCTGCAGGGGCAGTCACTTCCCAGTGTCCCTGGTACAGAAGTGGCATCAGTGGACCAGGGAGGCGCAGCACTTTCCTCTAGTGCCTCGTGCGGCAGTAGGGTGACAGTGGCTTGGTCTTCAGACCAATCCTAAGGCATGGTTTTAGAAACTGCTCCTTGAAGCTCAGCCTTTGGTTCTCCAGTCTTCCAATAATTCTGTGAGCTAACCAAAATTCTTTTAAAAAACCCTAATTTTCCTACTTAATCAAGTCAGGTTTTTATTATTTGCAGTCAAGATGCTGCAAATTATAGCCAAATGGGCCAAATCTGACCCACTACCTATTATTATTAAATGTTTTTTTTAATTAAAATATTTACTACTCTCAACATGACATTTTTATGAAATTCATAGGCGCCTGGGTGGCTCAGTTGGTTAAGCATCCGACTTCGGCTCAGGTCACGATCTTGGGCTTTGTGAGTTCTAGCCCTGTGTTGGGCTCTGTGCTGACAGCTGAGAACCTGGAGCCTGCTTCAGATTCTGTGTCTCCTTTCTCTCTGCTCCTCCCTTGCTTGTGCTCTCTACGTCTCTCAAAAATAAACTTAAGTTAAAAAAAATTAAAATAAATAAATAAACTTAAAAAAACAATCTTGTAGGCAATGTTCCATTGTTTTACTGATGAATACTGCTTTAGAGAAATTTAAGCAGACCCAGATTTTTTTTTTCCTCCTTTATGGTGGCTTATCAGTGTGACTTCTCATTTAACCTCTCCTGTTCTATTTCTTGTGTTCCAGCAAGATCCAGAGAAGCTGCTGCTGCCAACCTGTATGCCATATTCACACTATTACAAACATGGGGTTTTACTTTTTACCCCCAAAGATATTTAAAGTATACTTTAAGAAATACACTTTGTTGGTTTCTTCTAAGATATTCACCAATAGGCATCGTCTCGCCTCTTCCCTCCTGTAAGGCTACCTGGGTCATCCTGACAGCTTTTGGCAGCTTTTCCTAGTGTGTTGGGGTTTGGGGTTTCAGTTGTTTCCTAGTTCACAGAAGATGGACTATATATTTGTATTTCTCAGTTTCCTTGTTGGTTTTGAGCAACTTCATAGGAGAAAAAGAGGAGAATGTCTCCATCTTATTAGTAGAAATCCTTTTTATGCTCTTATTTTTCATAGTCTTACATCAAGTTGCTTACCTACTTTGGTTAAGTTCTGTGTCCTCATTCACAAGTGGTATAATCACCCACTGTCTGTGTATCCACCTCAGAGGGGTATGTGTCAAAAATCCGTTCCACCTGCTGGGGCAGCAACAGAATAAAGTGGAGTCTTTGTCCTTATAAAGCGGTACAAGAGAGGGTGGCTTGATCCAGAATAGTGCAACTAGAACCAATTAAAGGTACTGAGCAAACTTGTTGATGGACTGATACAGGAATAAGAGAAAAAAAGAGGTAACGATAACACCAATATTTTTGGCATGAGAGACCACCAGGATAGTTATTAAACATTATACAATTTCAGGATACCTGGGAAAAGGGAAGATCCAAGCACCTTCTCAAGAAGAAAAAAAGGTCACATGCTATGAATAAAAATCACAATGGCCTTGGATTTCTACACTTGATCTTAGCCAAAAGGCTGGGAAGCTATTGTGGTCTTGGATTTCTAAACGCAACATCTAATTTTAGTTTTACAAACTAAAATTCTATGCCCAATCCAGAGGTAAGGGTAGAATTTGCCTTATGAACTTCTTCTCAGGAAGCTACTAGAAGATCGATTCTACTAAAAAGAGGGAGTGAAACAAGAAAGAGGACATAGAACTAAATTGGAAAGAAATGGGAAACTGTGTATGTGTATTTATGTACGTACACAGAAGAGGAGAACAGAATCCTCACCCTCTGTGTAGTGAGTTGAGGCGGCTTGGTTTTAATAAGCCTTACACAGCTATTGACTTAATATAGGTACATATTTGGGGCCCCTGGGTGGGTCAGTTGGTTGAGCGTCCAACTTTGGCTCAGGTCATGATCTCATGATTTGTGAGTTCAAGCCCCACATCGGACTTGCTATCACTGTGGAGCTGGCTTGGGATCCTCTGTCCCCTTTTCTCTCTGCCCCTCCCCAGCTTGTACTCTCTCTCTCTCTTTCTCTCAAAAATAAACATTAAAAAAAAACCCACAGGTACATATTTAACTTTGGTAATAAAACATAATATGGTTTAAAATTTTTTTCAGTAGCTAAGATGTTAAATTAAATGTGTCAATATAAAATATTTCCAAACTTTTTTTGGAATTGAAAGTTGGTTTCAATTTATTTCTGAAAGATATTAATTTTTTGTGTGTCAGAACTATTTAGGGGCGCCTGGGTGGCGCAGTCGGTTAAGCGTCCGACTTCAGCCAGGTCACGATCTCGCGGTCCGTGAGTTCGAGCCCCGCGTCAGGCTCTGGGCTGATGGCTCAGAGCCTGGAGCCTGTTTCCGATTCTGTGTCTCCCTCTCTCTCTGCCCCTCCCCCGTTCATGCTCTGTCTCTCTCTGTCCCAAAAATAAATAAACGTTGAAAAAAAAAAAAAAGAACTATTTAAACATTAAGATGTAACTTAGCAAATGTTTACTCAGATGGACATTTTATAGAAAAAAAGTAAGAATAAAAGAGGTCAAAAATACAACTATATATAATACATATAATCACATCATTTAAAAATATAGGGGTGCCTGGGTGGCGCAGTCGGTTAAGCGTCCGACTTCAGCCAGGTCACGATCTCACGGTCCGTGAGTTCGAGCCCCGCGTCAGGCTCTGGGCTGATGGCTCAGAGCCTGGAGCCTGTTTCCGATTCTGTGTCTCCCTCTCTCTCTGCCCCTCCCCCGTTCATGCTCTGTCTCTCTCTGTCCCAAAAATAAATAAACGTTGAAAAAAAAATTAAAAAAAATAAAATAAAATAAAAATAAAAATATAAACAATTTATTTTTCTCATCTTTCAGAGAAGCTGTAAAAATGAAACACATGGCTTTATCACTTCTTAAATCTTTTTTCCTATTACATTAATTTTAGGACATCATTTTCCAGAGAACAATATATATATATATTTTTTACATACTCTTTATTACTGAGACAGTTTTAAACTGCTAATAATCTCAGGACGTCCTGGGTTGGTAGTCATTTTACATAGTTTGAAGCTGGTAGACCTTTGGGCCTTTTTTCAAGAGGTAACCTTGGTCATTTAGTGACCCGATAAAATTTTCAAAATCAGCAACCTGGAATAAAACATCAAGAAACAGCCCATTAAATAATATGCAAAAACATGATTTATAAAATGAATCTCTCAAACCATAACATGCATTCCTCAAGTTTCTTGGGCAAATAAATTTATTCGTACTTCCTCATAGAGAAAACTGCTTACGTATGATCTTTCAATTCTATTGTGAGATTCTATTCTATTTGATGAGCCGAGCTAATCAAAATTAAAAACTCCAGTATCCAGAGTATTTTTTGTATTTGTTTTAGATTAGCTTCAAAACAAAAATTAGACTAGCTCCAATTTTGAAATTGAGTGGGCAGTTTTCCATATAAACTGTCTTACATGTTTAAAGTCTTATTACATTCATTTTCACTAAAACTTTCAAATAGCAGAGCAGGTGAAATCATGTCTATTTTTTTTAATATTTATTTTTGAGAGAGAGAGAGAGAGAGAGGCAGAGAGGGAGACATAGAATCCGAAGCAGGCTCCAAGCTCCGAGCTGTCAGCACAGAGCCCGACGTGGGGCTCAAACTCACAGACCCCAAGATCATGACCTGAGCCGAAGTCGGCCCCTGGAATCATGTCTGTTGAACAAACGAGGAAACAGAGATGCAAAGATGTAAGATGACTTGCCCACAAGAGATTCTGTCAGAAAAACATGGAAAGTGAGTCTCTTATGTTTCCTTCAACTATCAAGATGCTAAAAAAGAGGTAGGTATGCATTTTAGATAAAAACTGCTGGGTTTTTTAGTTTTTGTTTTTTGTTTTTAGGTAGGCTTCACACCCAGAGTAGGGTCCAACATGGGGCTTGAACTCATGACCCTGAGATCCAGATCTGAGCTGAGACCAAGAATGGGATGTGTAACTGAGCCACCCAGGAACCCTAACACTGCTGCGTTGTTTTTGTTTTTGTTTTTTAAAGCTCTGAGCAGCTAATTTCATAGCTTAAAGAAAATACTTCAAAAAAGCCTATTCCATTCTTTTCACCCAAATCTTTTATTAGTTTTTCAATCTCCATTATATTTATTTTAAAATTTTAGTTCCAGTGTAGTTAACATACAGTGTTCATTTCAGATGAACAATATAGCGATTCAACAATTCCATATATTACTTAGTTCTCGTGATACTTTTTTTTGCAAAGATTTTATTTTTATTTATTCATTTAAGCTTATTTATTTATTTTGAAAGAAAGAGAGAGAGAGAAAATGAGCAGGGGAGGGGCAGAGAGAGAGGGAGGGAGAGGAGCTCAAGCAGGTTCTGCATCATCAGTGCAGAGCCCAATATGGGGCTCAAACCCACAAACCATGAGACCATGACCTGAGCCAAAATCAAGAGTCCAACACTTAACTGACTGAGCCACCATAGGTGCCCCAGCAAAGATTTTATTCTTAAGTAATCTCTGCACCCAACATGGGGCTCAAGTTTACCACCCTGAGATTAAGAGGAGCACACTCCACCAACTGAGCAAGCCAGGTGCCCCTGATAAAGTGCACTCTTAATCCCCATCACTTATTTCACCCACTCCCTCACCCACCTCCCCTCTGATAACCATCTGTTTGTTCACTATAGCTAAGAGTCTGTTTCTTCGGGGCGCCTGGGTGGCTCAGTCAGTTAAGCGTCCAACTGGCTCAAGTCATGATCTGCGGTTAGTGAGTTTGAGCCCTGTGTCAGGCTCTGTGCTGACCTGGAGCCTGCTTCGGATTCTGCGTCGTCTCCCTCTCTGCCTCTCCGCCACTCATCTCAGTCTCTCTCTCTCTCTCTCTCTCTCTCTCTCTCTCTCTCTCTCTCTCAAAAATAAACATTTAAAAAAATTTCTTAGAAGTTTTTATTTATTCATTTTTGAGAGAAAGAGAGAGAACGAGCAAGCACATGTGCGTGCTCTCTCTCTCTATACCACATCTTCTTTATCCCTTCATCCAACAATTGGCACTTGGGCTGTTTCCATATTTTGGCTATTGTAAATAATGCTGCAATAAACACAGGGGTGCATATATTCCTTTGAACTCCTTTGTATTCTTTGGGTAAATATACCATAGTGCGATTGCTGAATCATAGATAGGGTAGTTCTACTTTTAATTTTTTGAGTAATTTCCATACTGTTTTCCACAGTCATCAAAATATTCTGATATTTAAAAATTCTACACTTAATAAAGACTTCCTGCAATTTTCATAAACAAGATTAAGTATTTGGTTTATCATACCTGAATATTAAGCTCTTTGGCAATCTGCCGAAGTTGTTGAAATTGAAATAAGTTATTGTAAGTTCTTTCAGCAATGTTGTTGAGAGCAGAAATAAATCTTTTTGCTGTTGACCTGTTGCTCATTCCAGAACCATGCTGGGATCGCTCAAAATCTAGGTTTCCAAATTCATCAGAATAAGTTCCTAGCATGCTTAACGAGAAGGGAGGAGAACAGAGTTACCCAATGTAGCATGGCTATAGAAATTTTTGTCCCAGTTCGTAAGAAGAAAAATGTGGAAATAACCATGAGACTCACGTAGCAAAGATTTCAACATGTATTGCTTGAACAGCCACTATGAAATTCACTATGGTATGAACTATGTACTGATAAAAATATTTTTGGACACAGTTGCCACTTTTAAGAAACATCTACATTTGAAAAGAGAAAAGTGTAAGAATACAAAGTTGATAGACTATGATATAAATGCCTGGAACATTCTTTTTGATTCATGAAAGAAAGAAATTCTAAACATACTAAATTTAGGCTTTAGAGGACAAAGATATGTTCCCAGCTCCTAGTGCAGCACCTGGCAGATGAAAGATGTTTAAAAATACTGTGGGAATGAACTAGAACGGTTCTGCTGACTTGCAGTAATGGTGGTTAGATATTAAAGGATCCACCTACTATTTTTAGTTCTCTGCTGCTTCCTCTTATTTTCACAGTATCATCAAGGAAAGACATATGCACTCTTGCTAGTGGATTTTAGCCAGAAGTCTGAAAGCACCAGTGAGAGATAAAATTAGCCATCATTTCTAATCCAGCTCTGTGGATGACTCCCTGCCTGTACAATGGGACAGATACAATCTCACACAAAGCCCAGAGGCAAAGGTGTTATTTAATCAGGAATTGGTTAATCATATATAAACTGGTCACCTGCTAGGCAGTAGACTTGCACTGATGAATAAAACGGATGTAATTCCTGCCCTTAAGGAGCTTACAGCAATGAGTTTATAGGGTTACTAAAAACATAGCTTTGTTTTGTTTCCTGATAAGAGCCTACGTGAAAGAGAAAGCTGTACAAATAGGAATGAATCATCCAAATCAGACTAATAAATGGTAAGAAATGTAATATGATTATGTAAATATAATAAACCATAGCTTATTTTTCATAAGGTACTTGTCAAAATGCTTTAAACTACTATGTATTAACAATTCATATTTAGCTTAATTATATTTAATCACCATATGCTACCCCATTTAGTCCAACAATCCTCTGATCTAGGGACTATTCTTATTCGCATTTTACAGATGAAGAAGCAAAGTGTGGTAAGTTAAGTGACTTGCCAAAGGTTACACAGCCAATGAGTGGAATATCTGGGATTTGAATCTGAGATACATGGCTTCAGATGTGAAGATTTATAAATATCTGAGCCACTTTGCTGAAATAGAAAAAACTCAATGATGTTTCATCTTTGAAGGTGGCTCTATTCTCCTGTGCTTCCTAGTATATTTTTAAAGAAAACTTAAGTGAACTGTTGGCCATAAACATTTAGTTTTTATAGCTATGTGCTTTGATAACCATGATGAACTGTATCACAGTTTAGATTTTATTTTGGCTTCTGCTTCTGCTTAAAATGTAGTTTTATAGATTCAAGACCACATTAAGTACAAACATTCACAACTCAAGAGAGGGAAACTCTGAAATGGAAGAGTTAATGAATGAAAGATGATTCCCATGGTCAACTTTACTATCAATGCAGTACATTTACTGAGGGTGTGCTGTGTGCTAGGAGGGGCCCTGGGAGTACACTGGTAAAGATGACAGATAGGGTCCCTGCTCTCCTAGAGCACAGACTAGGGACAGAAAGCATGGTAAGTATAATAAAACAGACAATTCACAACCTAGTCTCTGTGTTTAACTGGATCTTGATATCTACCATGGAAATAACTGCAGTCACTAGGAATCACTAGGAAATAATTCCAATCACTAGGAATCAACCTATTCTTTTTATCTGAAAATTTGTGTAAAAGCCAATAAAGCACATTCAGTTCAAGGAAACAAACTAGTAATTTCATGTAGATACTGTTTATATTTAACAATGAGATCTCTTTTTTCAGGAGTTCAGGAGTAAATTGACAGCCTAAAACTAATTCAGAATTACCAGCAACTTTGAGAAGTAGTAGAAAAAAATACAAAGTTACACAAAAAAATATGGAAGAGTTCCTCTTGGATGGAAAAAGTACATGTAAACACTGTCCGACATGAGGATTCAGACATGCAGAATCAATATGGCATTTTTATTGAAAAGGTTTAATGTGTAATTTATAATGTGTAATGCTCAGATATGAGAATGAATCAGACCAGTGGACTTATTGTGGGGAAATACTAGATGGCTGCTTGAGGCAATGTCTGGGGTCTGAGGCCTAAGGAAACTAAGTTAGGGTAAAGCCTAAAAAGAGAATGTTACAGGTAAGAGAGAGTAATAAGGTAGTTTGATCCCTGATTTGCTGGATAGCCCAAGTCTATCCATGATATTATTCAGTAGAGCCAGGCACCAGTAGGTCTAAAGGGTGAGAGATCATTAAATGGAAAAGGAAACCAGGAGTAGCAATGATAGCCCCACTGCCACAGGTGGAGAATTTAAGAGCAGGATGCTCAGGGGAGCCTGGGTGGCTCAGTTGGTTAAGCAGCCAACTCTTGGTTTCAGCTCAGGTCATGATCTCATGGTTTGCAGGATCAAGCCCCATGTCAGGTTTTGTGCTGACAGCATGGAGCCTTCTTGGGATTTTCTCTCCCTCTCTCTCTCTGCCCCTCTCCCACTCACGCACATGCTCATCCTCTCTCTCTCATAACAAACTTAAAAAAAAAAAAAAAGCAGTCTGTTAAGAAAAATTCTAAACTAAGAGGCAACTTTTTATCATTAAACAAGGAGTCCCTACTAGTGGTCCTTGTTTTTAATTGGGAACAAAGTTAGAATCCAAATTTTTTGGAATTTTGGTTAGGTTCAGTGGCTTTGTTTTCTAGTGAAAAAAGAATCTCTGTTGGGGCAATCTCTAGGTATCTTTTTTTTTTTTTTTTCCAAGTAAGCCTTACACCTCACATGGGGCTTAAACTCAAGACCCTGAGATCAAGAGTCACGTGCTCTACCAACTGAGCCAGTCAGGTGCCCTGTAGGCAATCTCTAGGATTCTTATTGGTCTGGTCTGCCAGGAAGCTAGGTCCACCATAAGTCAGGCAGACAACTGGTATTTATGGCCACTCCTTTATTTCACATGCTAGTACACTGAATCCCTGGCACCACATTGAATGAGACAGTCTAGTAATTCCTAGACTGTCTGGTTGCTGACAAATGGCAACTGAGGGTCTCCAACACAATGAAGTCAACTAGAGAGGGAATGAAGCCAGCTTGGTAAAATTTTCATCTACAAGACCCCTCAAACCCTAGTACTGAATCGTGTAAAAGAGGAAACTGACAGTCCAAGCACAGTAGAATATTAAACCAACAGGATATTTATACAAAAGGGAATGTTACGAATTGGTTGAAAGGGTTGGTAGTCATTAAGTGTTAATGATGATTTTACCCATTATGAGGCTGTTCCTTTTGAGTATTCTCAAAATATGTATTTTTGAATTGATTTTATAAAATTTTTTTTTCAACATTTATTTATTTTTGGGCCAGAGAGAGACAGAGCATGAACGGGGGAGGGGCAGAGAGAGAGGGAGACACAGAATCGGAAACAGGCTCCAGGCTCTGAGCTGTCAGCCCAGAGCCCGACGCGGGGCTCGAACTCACGGACCGCGAGATCGTGACCTGGCTGAAGTCGGACGCTTAACCGACTGCGCCACCCAGGCGCCCCTTGAATTGATTTTATAACTATGTGACTGTATACCCATTCAAAAAATCTTAATAGGGGCGCCTGGGTGGCGCAGTCGGTTAAGCGTCCGACTTCAGCCAGGTCACGATCTCGCGGTCCGTGAGTTCGAGCCCCGCGTCGGGCTCTGGGCTGACAGCTCAGAGCCTGGAGCCTGTTTCCGATTCTGTGTCTCCCTCTCTCTCTGCCCCTCCCCCGTTCATGCTCTGTCTCTCTCTGGCCCAAAAATAAATAAACGTTGAAAAAAAAAAAAAATTAAAAAAAAAAAATCTTAATATAAAGATTGTTTCTTTATACAAATATTTTAAACCAAGAAAATATAGTTTGTTAAAAGGATCCAATGGGCTAAGTAAAAATAATTTTGCTTGGCATAATTAAATATTTAATTTGAGATGAAACGATGACTGATATTTCATTTAAAACAGCATTTAAAATTTAATCTTACCTATACTTCATAACTTCAACTATATCCTCAGCATCTTCTTTGGTTGCTTCTTCTCTTAATTCCAACCTTGCTCGTGACTTTGAAAGAAAAAAAGCATTTTTAAATAACAATAGTAAGTATATTTGACATTGTTTGAGCAGGTAAAGTAGGTCTAAGATTGTTTCATTTATTCATTTTACACAAAAACTGATTGCAGGAGGAGGACTATAATATCAAAGTCAGAATAAAATTATCTGAAAACTTGAGTATGAAAACAATCACTCATTTTATTTTAAAAAATTTTTAATGTTTGTTTATTTTTGAGAAAGAGAGAGAGACACAGTATGCGAGCAGTGGAGGAGCAGAGAGAGAGGAAGACAGAGAACCTGAAGCGGCTCCAGGCTCTGAGCTGTCAGCACAGAGCCCGACGTGGGGCTCGAACCCATGAACCAAAGATCATGACTGAACCAAAGTCAGACATTTAACTGACTGAGCCACTCTGGCACCCCAATCGCTCATTTAAAATATGGATTAGGGGCACCTGGGTGTCTCAGTCAGTTAAATGTCCAACTCTTGATTTTGGCTCAGGTCATGATCTCAGTTTGTGGATTCGAGCCCCACACTGGGCTCCACGCTGACAGCATAGGGCCTGCTTGGGATTCTCTCTCCCTCTCTCTCTGCTCCTCCCCCCCAACAACATAAACAAATAAACTTAATAAACTAAATAAACGAACTAAATAAAATAGGATTAAAACCTATTTTTATCTAACATATATCTTTCTGAGTGTTCATTTCAGAAAATTTGATTATGAAATACCCTTGGTTTTTCCTTGCCTTTTACTTTCAGGAAATCATGCCTAACCAATTTGTTAAAACAACATAGAAGAAATAATCTGATTTTAAAGCAAAAAGCCCAAACTCCAGCTATTTTAACTGCCAGAGTTCTCTTAGCATTCCAAACCTGTGAATAAATGTCACTGCTATTAGAAAAACAGGTACTATCCTTATGGACCTGTCATGTATCAAATCAAATACTGACATATTCCATGCTCCCATATATTCAACTTAGAATCTCAGAATCCTTAATTAACCTAAGTACTTGTCACACTCCAGGAGTCTTCAATGCCATTAAAAGGGGGGGGGGGGGGGGAAGAAAGTTGCATGGTTAGTAATTGGTTCTGTGCCTAGAAAGAAGTGGCTTGATTGGCTCTGTTACAGATATGGCCAAACATTTTTAAACATTTTTGTACATCCATTTCTAATTGTCTCTCAGCTGGAAGAAAAATCAAGTTAATTATGCAGGAAATTGAGAGAAATCATACCACCTCTTGCCCCCATTTTTAAGTCAAAAAAGCATGAATTTAAAACAAACCTCTGTTAGACGAATCAGAGATTCCAGCTGCCTAGTAGTGATTGGTGAGCTATTTAACCGCTGGCTCTGTTTCCGGAGCTCAAGGTAAAAATCTTGAAGAATCTGAGCAGCTTCTGTGGACAGCCTTGGATAGACATACTGCCGAGCATAACCAATGTACTTTCTCAACAGCTGGTGGGGAATTAGATCTATTTTTTCTCCAGGAACCACCTGAAGCATGATAAAAAAAGATTACAAGGATAGCAAATAAAATCTTTCTGTTAAAATAACCTGTTTAGATACATATAAAGTTCTAAAAGACTTTCCAAAGAAGCCAAACACTGTAGTTCCACCTCTGAGTCTAGGTGACAGATTATTTCTAATGCAGTTTATATAAACCCTACTACTGTAATATAAAAGGTTTTGGCATGAAAGCTTATATACTACTACTCCACAATAAGCAACATACTGAACTCTGACATCCAAACAGAACCGAAATGAATGACTAAGGAGCAGAAACATTCATACCTTTAATCTTTCTGATAATGGTTTATCAGACACCACTTCAAGTACAGAAGTATTTGAATCTTGACTATTCATGCGAGTTACAGTGGCTCCGCTAACAGTTCTCTGCTTTCCAGCTCTTATTGCAATCACATGTTCAGAGAGTAAGTGATCATGGTCCTCATTTGGGGTGTCTAACAGGATAAAGACCAAATCAAATCTGGACAGCAGGGCACTCCCCATTCTAAGAGGCAGGGAAGAAGGAAGAAACAATGATTGGAATCAAAACAAGTAGAAAACCATTTACTTATTTACTATTGAAGTTCTGCGTAGAACTTTAAAAAAATAAAGTTTATGTTAAAGAAACAAACAATAGCTTTTGTATTCGATACACCCATCAACTCTGGAGAGACACCAGGTCACACACCAGTCATACATGTACCTACCTTTGGTAGGTTAATGATAAGGCCCCTTTCTCACACCATGTCTGTGTTCTATATTACTACCTAATGGTAAGTTTCACAATGCCTTTGAATTTTAAAACAAATGCTATATGATACGCCAGAGGTTATCTAGTTGGGTCGTTTTAATCTTTTGTATGTTTTCTTTCACCAAGACATTGAGTCTCTCAAAGCATCTATGATTATTTAGATTAAAAAACCCACTTTTTCTTAGAAGTCATTAGAATCATTATAATAAAAATGCTGTGTTCTACTTAGTCATCTTCCCTGATCCCACCAATCAGATTATCCTTCTATTTGAGACAATAAAACTGAAATTCAAAGTAGCTAAAGAATTTGGTCAACACCCCAAAACAGGTTTGGGTACCACTAAAAACCAGAATCTAAAAACCAAGTCCTTGTTCAATAGGATCTTTCTGATCTTTCCAATATAGCACTTTGTCATTTTATTAAGAAAAACTAATAGATTGACTTTTTTTTTTTTTAAAGTAGGCTTCATACCCAGCATAGGGCTTGAACTCATGACCTGAGATCAAGACCTGAACTGAGATCAAGAGCTGGCCACTTAACCAACTGAGCCACCCAGGGGTCCCTAGATTGACTTTTTTGGTGGTGGTGGTATAGCATCTCCAAGTACTATTGTATATTTTGCCATATACCATTTCTGTATTAAAGGTACACGTTATCAAATATTAGGAAATTTGGGTTTTTTCCCTCTAGAATTTAAGCTTCCAATTTTTCACATGAGGCATTCTTTTGTCTTTTTCTCACTTCCACAATCACTTCAACCTATTTTCCCCTCCCTATGCCTTTTGTCCAACCTGTACAGAACAAACTAGAAGAGAAAGCATACACACATACCAGTACAAACTCTGTTTTTGGGAAAAAGTGGGGTCATACCCCATTTATAAGTATGTAATGTGCTCTTTCCACTTAACAGTAAGCACAGACATGTTTCCCTATCAGCACACACAGAGCTACTTCCATCTTTATAGCTGCTATTCTCCACTGTTCGGCCTTGCCATAGTTTAACCACTTTCCTACCAATGGGCATTTTAAGCTGTTTCCGCTTTTTGTCTGTGATATACAATGGCATAATACCCAACCTGTAAATGCGTCTCTGTGCACTTACATGACTATTTCTGTGAGTATGATTCCTAAAAGTAGAACTGGCTAAAACAAATGGAATGTATATTTCAAACAGTGATAATAAATGCCAGTTGTCCTTCAATACACTAACCTGAATATGTGAGAACTTATTTTCCCAACCCTTTGCCAATAATGATTATTAATATAAAAAATGTTTGCCAATCTGGTAGCTATCAATGGTACTTCACTGCTTTAATTTGTTGTGCTCAACATGTTTTTGTACATTTACTAGAAATTATCATTTCTGTGAACTATTATGTCCTCAGTTATCTTTTTCTTATTGATTTATAAGGATTCAATACATTAAAGGTATAAATATCCAAAGAGACTTACTTTAAATTCTCAGAAACTGTTTTGGCTTTATTGTAGTGTCCTCCAACTGGATTTGCAGCAGCGACGATGGAAGTTCTTGCAGGGAGGCTACAAACCATGCCAGCCTTAGCAAGACTAATACTCTGTTGTTCCATAGCTTCTAACAAGGCTTGATGTTGATTCCCCATCTTATCAAATTCATCTATCCCACAAATACCTACAGTCACAGTAAAATAATACAGACAAAAAGCTTTCTTTGGTTAAGTTCCAAATCTTACAGGATGGAAACTGTTCCACAATAAGGAAATTATTTGTAATTGTTTCCAGCAGTTAAAATTATAAAATGTCATACAGTAGAGAATTTGTGCTTGTTTTACAGCAAATAAAACACTTGTCATAACTAACTTTTATGTAAGATTTCCTCATTCAACATTTTTCATAGGCAAGGCATGTGTTGTGAGTGCTACAAAAATGAAGATACGAATGACCCTCAAAAAGCTTAAAGACTTATGTTCAAACAGGTGAAATAAGAGATATGCATATTCAAAAAATAGTATATTTCAACAACTACATGAGATAGGCATAATTACATAAGATCAGTTTTCTCGGGTAAGGAAACGACATTTGAGCAAAAACTTCAAGGAGGAAAGGGAACAAGCCTTGCGGACTTACCTGGAGTAAGGGAAGCACAGGCAAAGGGAATAACAAGTAAAAAAGCCTAGTGCAGGAATGTAAAATGTGCTGGTGGTGTAACTGGAGAATAAGAAGGAAGTAGTAGATAATGAGGCAAAAGAGGTGATTAAAAGGCCAGAATGTGAATGGCCCTGGACTACTGTCAAGCCTTGAGCTTTCACTCTTAGTGAGATAGGAAGCCACTGGAGGGTTTTGAGCAGGAGAATAACTTTATCTGAGTTTTAACAGGATTGTTCTGCCTTGTTAAGAACAATGGAAAGGGCAAGGATGGTCACAAGTATTCCAACTAGGAGATCACAGTAATAAGCCATGTAAGAGATGATGGTGTCTTGGATCAGGGTAGCAGCAATGGAGAAGAGTCTCGATACTGTATACATATATATATGGAAGGTAGAGCCCACAATATTTGTTGATAGACTGGACGTGGGGTATATGTAAAAGCCAAATATGACTGTACATTTTCTGATTTTAGCAAATAGAAGGATGGAATTATCATTGACTGAGATGGGAAAGACTATAAAAATAGGTTTGAAGGAGAATATCGGAATTTTGATTTCGGATGTGTTAAGTCTGAGGAAGTTATAGAGATACTGTAAAAACAGGCATTAAGAACCCTATGACCCAGCAGTAGCACTGCTAGGAATTTACCCAAGGGATACAGGAGTACTGATGCATAGGGGCACTTGTACCCCAATGTTTATAGCAGCACTCTCAACAATAGCCAAATTATGGAAAGAACCTAAATGTCCATCAACTGTGGTTTATATATACACAATGGAGTACTACGTGGCAATGAGAAAGAATGAAATATGGCCCTTTGTAGCAACGTGGATGGAACTGGGCAGTGTTATACTAAGCAAAATAAGCCATACAGAGAAAGACAGATACCATATGTTTTCACTCTTATGTGGATCCTGAGAAACTTAACAGGAACCTATGGGGGAGGGGAAGGGAAAAAAAAAAAAAAAAAGACAGAGGTTAGAGTGGGAGAGAGCCAAAGCATAAGAGACTCTTAAAAACTGAGAACAAACTGAGGGCTGATGGGGGGTGGGAGGGGGGGGGGGGTGGGTGATGGGTTTTGAAGAGGGCATCTTTTGATATGAGCACTGGGTGTTGTATGGAAACCAATTTGACAATAAATTTCATATATTAAAAAAATAAAAAAAGAAATATGTGCCTGGGGGTACCTAGATAGCTCAGTCAGTTAAGCATCCAACTCTTGATTTTGGCTCAGTTAAGCATCCAACTCTTGATGTTGTGAGATTGAGCCCCAAGTTAGGGCATGGAGACTGCTTAAGATTTTCTCTCTCCCTCTACCCCTCCCCTGCTTGCGCTTGCTCATGCTCTCTCTCCCTCCCTCCCTCTCTCTCTCTCTCTCAAAAAAAAAAAAAAAAAAAATGTGCCTGGAGTTCAAAGAAGAAGAGATATAAATTTGGAAATTTTCGGCATATAGGTAGGCAAAGCCATGAGACTAGATAAGATCATTGAGAAGGTAACATAGACTAAGAAGAAAACAGGTACAAAACCTAAGCACCTGGAGGTGCCAACCAGTTAAGGTTGGGGAGATAAAGACCAAGACTGAGAAGGAACAGTTAATGAAGTAAGAAAACCAGAAGAGTAGAGTGTCCTGGAAACCAAGCAGGCAAAGTATTAAGGAAGGGGGTGGGTGGGGGCTGCTGATAGGATCTGGATTCAGAAATGTGGAGGTCACCAGCAAACAAAGGAATGAATGGCCTTGACTGGACTGGAATCTGGGCACTGCCTGACACATACATAGGAACATGTTTCCAATAGAGTTACAGCATCACAAAGAGAAACTTAGGTAGCAATGCTTAATCAGAGATCCCTTCTTGCTAAGCCCTCCAACTGGATTTCTTATAAACTCTCCATCAAATCCTGACAAACATCCAATGAGATGGGTTAAAATACAGCAAAATTCTAATTATAATGTAATAGTCTAAATTCTTATTGTAAGTCCTCTGAGAGTAAAGGATAATAACATTTACCTTATTTTCAGTTCCAAGGCATCTCGAAGTATTCTGAACTAAGTAATAGTAATGCATTCAGCAAGTACTTACTATGCACCTATGTATTAGACAAGATAAATGTGGCAGTCAACAGATAACCATATTCCACCCCACAGGGAGCTTGATGTAAAGCTTTAAAACAGGCTTTTAAACAATTGTGATGGTTGATATGAAATGGGAAGTGCAAGGAGTTATCTATACCTATTTGACTTGACTGACTTGATATATAATTGTGTCTATCGCAAGATTCTGACAATGAATGACATTAAGTACCAGTTTCAATTCCGCAGCGTAAACTGCATTTCCGGTTATTTTTTTCTGGCACTCATTCTCAACTCACTGGTCAATACAGTGCTGTCCAAATGCCTCTTGAATAGAATGTAAAGAAATGAACTGGAAAAGACTTAAAAAAAAAAACAAAACCCAAAAGCCCCAGAATTACTAATTATTTAGATCTGAAATAATACCTTTAAAACCCTTGGCTCAATTTAAAAATAGAAGCTGTAATATTAGTGAAAAATTAAATGTTGTAAACAGTGGAGAGTTTGGTTTCTTACCTTGATCACCAAGTACAAGGGCACCAGCTTCCAAAGCAAAATCTCCAGAGCAACTATCTTTTGAAAGAGTTACAGTCAAACCAGAGGTGGTTGTGGTATTACCACAAACATACACACCACGTGGAGCAACATTGCATACTGCCTAAGGAAACAAAAGGTTTAAGAGAATCAACCAAAGTAAAAGAAAAACAAATAGTAACTGCTAACAAATATCAGCTATATGCCAGATATTCTTTTTGCTTAAGTTTATTTATTTATTTTTGAGAGAGAGAGACAGAGAGAGAGAGAGAGAAAGAGAGGGAGGGAGACAGACAGCACGAGCAGGGGAGAGGCAGAGAGAGAGGGAGAGAGAGAGAATCCCAAGCAGGCTCTGCACTGTCAGCACAGAACCTGATGCAGGGCTTGATCTCATGAACCATGAGATCATGACCTGAACAAAATTCAAGGTCAGACGCTTAATCGACTGAGCCACCCAGGCACCCCTGCCAGGTATTCTTCTAACAGTTTTACTATACGACCTTCACTACCACAGTAGTGAGGTAGGAAGGCATTATTACACCCCCACTTAATCACGTAGAAACCAAGCCCTGCATACACTAACTCACAGTAGCTATGAAGGTGGGAGGTGAGGATTCAATCAAATCCAGGCAGCCTGCCTCTGATGACTGTGGTCATGTGAATATTATACAACTTCATTTTATGCTTCGTTTTCAAGTTCAAACAGAAAACACATGAGTACCAATTTTAATTTCAAAGGCTTCAATGCTTCTTCATACATCAGGTAATAAAGTGGCTCAATAATGCTCACCTGAGTAAACAAGCTACGGCAGGTCAGAAAAGTGATTAAATAACACAAGAGTTAAAAGTGTGGACCTCCAGAGTCAAGCAGACCTGGGTTTTTGTTGTTATTCTTCTTAAAGCAAGCTCTACGCCTAGGCCCCAACATGGGGCCTGAACTCATGACCCTGAGATCATGAACTGAGCTGAGATCAAGAGTCGGATGCTTAACTGACTGAGCCACCCAGGTGCCCCAAGAAAACCTGTTTAAATTTTGGCTCTACCATGTACTGGCTATGCTGCTCTCAGATCTCTCTGAGCCTCAGCTTCCTTGTTTAATCACGTATATCCCTGAGGAATAAATGAGATTTTGTATATAAGGCACTTAAATCTGGTACCTGGCACACAGTAAGTGCCCAATGCAAGGCCACGGTGCATGCTGTGCACTGCATAACCACAGGAGACAATGCTCACACTGCTATGTTGATAGTGTGCTCTGGACATGTGCAGTGCCCAACCCAAGGGGCCCTATGATATCTAGCTTATAAACAGTAGCTATCATTTTTTAAAAATGTTTATTCTGAGAGCGTGAGCAAGGGAAGGGCAGAGAGAGAGAGAGAGAGAGAGAGAGAGAGAGAGAGAGAATCCTAAGCAGGCTCTCAGCATGGAGCCTGATGTGGGGGCTCAATCCCACCACCATTGAGATCATGACCTGGGCCGAAATCAAGAGTTGGATGCTTAACCACCTGAGCCACCCTGGCGCCCCTCACTATTTTTGTTATTTGTAATCCCTTATTAGTCTGAGAGGATGATGATGGCTAACTAAATGGCCAGAGGAAAAGAGGATTAAAAATATAAAGTAAATGATGACTGTTAGTATTAGCCTAATTTTTAAAAACTGGTTTAGCAGGGCTAGAAGACTTACATCCAAATACCCTCCTCTGTTTACAACATTTAATTTCCACCAACATTACAGCTTCTATTTTTAAGTTGAGCCCATGGTTTAAAAGGCATTATTCCAGGTCTAAAAACCATGAAAAGTTGCTGATGTCATTTCTTAGTATTAAATTTTTTTCAGTACCATTAAATGTATTCTGAAACGATTATCTGCTAAGATCTATTTCTTAAATAAAAAAGGAGTAAGAGGGGGATAAAAAGGAGTAAGAGAGAAAAATGGAACTTTTACACACCGTAAGCAAAATGTATAAACTGTAAGATTTATTTGTATAGATAACTAGCCACTGTGGAAGTTAACCAGGCTTCTACCTATAATACACTAATTCGCTGTGTACACAATGATATAAAAGACAGAAAAGAAAGCTGTAACAATTCAGGTCCACACATGGACCTTTTACATGCATAATCTGGCTAGGTATCCTGTTTTTATTTTTATCATCAACTGTTTCCCCTAAAACTAGGTGCTGTGTCTCTGCTGTCAGGTTTCTAGCAAGGGCTCAGGACAGAGTTGTTTTTGTTTTTTTTTTTAAAGTAGGCCCAGTTGGTCCAAAGGAACATGGAAATATAGATGAAATGTCAGCTTAGGAATTAAAATGATGGCTGATGTAACAATCAAATGTAGGGAATATATAATGATTCTGATGTGAAGGACAGTGGGTTTATAATGCAATGATGACGTCAAAGTCGTTCTCAATCCTGGTTGCTGCACAGCACAATCACCGGTGGTGGGTTATCTGCACACAGACACTAGGACCTTAATCCAGACACTCTTAATTCAGTTGGACTAGGCAGGCCCCAGGATTTTCAAAGCGTTCCAAAGGTGATTCTGATATGCAACCAAGGTTCTGACCCCTGGACAAAGATGCAGTAGCCACAGGACTACAACTTAGCAAAGAGACCCCTGGTCTGGTCACATTTTTCTACACTGGGGGTGGTGGTGAGGAATGGGGACACATGGGCATTCTCAGAAAGGACATTATGGCTGACTTACCAGGTGTCACTCAAATGCAACCACAAGCATTCCAACAAGCAGAGCCTTCTAGGGCCATCATAAGCCCTGATGGGGAGAACCACTAGGCTCTGATTGGCAGAGGCAGAATCTTCTTGGGGACCAACAAGAAGTTTTTCACAGAAGTTGCCTTGCTTTAAACTCAGAGCAGTGAAGATGTATAGAGACAGATCTCTTACCTTTATCACACTGTTCCTTAAGCTCAATACACTGTTTATGTAGTTGTGTGATCAGAGAATGTGTGACCCTGCTTCCCTGCTCTTTACTTTCACAAACTATTCTGTTCATAGGTGAAGCCACAACAAAAAAGACTACCAAAACTGATACCACGCAAAAAAAGCAGGGGGTTAGAGAAATGGTTAACATTTCACAATAGGTAACATCTCAATAGACCAGCATGCCTGCAACAGTCTGTGTGACAGAGACTGACTCGATTTGAAAGGATGGCCAGATAGAAGTGACATCTTACTCACATAAACCCCAATTCACTTATACCACCAGGCCAACTATATCCTCTAGAACACAAACACTGCATGCTTTGAGAAAATTCACTTGTGAATCAGTCACACATTTTATAAGGAATACATTAAATACGAGATGATTGATTTCCTACCTGTAGCATCTGACTCTTTCCCAAGCCTGGATCTCCAACAACAAGGACATGTGGATCTCCTCGAATTGGAATTCTGTTTTTGTCATCTGCATATTTTTGGCTTCCTCCAAAGAGTGCTAATGCCAAGCCTGCTTTAACAAGCTCAAGTGTGAAAGAAGAGGGGGGACCCCCAAAGTAAGAAAAACATAAAGATGACTAGCAAAAAAGGGATGTTCTTCCCTCTGTATTTACATTTATTTGAGATTTTTTTTTAAAAGCATGATTGAACTTTACTTTTTTTCCTAAGGAAATTAAAATATAAACTTCCATAATGTAAATGATTAAAAAGCAAAAGGTAGGAAGCACATAAAATCAAAGAGGTATCTTTACTGAGTAAAGACCTACCCTGCAAAGCATGAAACTACTCCACAAAACTGGGAAATATTTGTTAGTTTCTGCTTTAATACTTTACACCTAAAGTCACTTTAAAGAACCTCATTCCTATTAGCTTGAATTAGTAAGTAGCTTGTTATTACAAGAAGCTATAGTTTGCCTTTCACATCATTCATTTCTGGAGAATAATGACCTATTAAAATACAAACATCTGGCTAACAGAAATTAGCTATTTTTTTTGCCAACTTTATGTATTTTTGGGTAAAGATGAAGTAAAATACTTACTTCATGACCAAAAATGACAGGGCAAAGTGAGCTGAAAAACAAAATACAACTTAGAAACTCTTATTTTCACTTCATCAATCCATTAGAGGATCTACTTTACAACTTGCTTAACTTGGTTTATTTAGCATAAAAAAATAAAAACAAACATATAGTTTACATCCCTCAAACAACCAAGACATTTTATTCTACCAGTAAATTTCTCAAAGTTCTTGGTTAATCCATAAAGGGAAGAATGCTTTAAAAACTGTGCCTGTGTAAGGGAGACAGGATACTTGCAAAGCATTTATTTTTTTAAATTTATTTTTATTGTATTTATTATTTTTTTGAGAGAGTGTGTGTGCAAGGAGGGGAGGGGCAGTTGGGGAGGGAGAGAGAGACTCTCAGGCAGGCTCCATGCCCAGCATAGAGCCCAATGCAGGCTTGATCTTAGAACCATGAGATCATGACCTGGGCTAAAATCAAGAGTTGGACACTTAAACAACTGAGCCACCCAGGCACCCCGCAAAGCATTTTAAAGTAACCAAATATATGGTTGATCCATCTCCAGCCTTTAACACATCATAATCATGGTCTTCTACTTTAGGATACAGAATTATATTGCATTTTACATGAATAGGCAGCTGTGCAGCCAAGTCACGGAAAGAAGACTAATGGGTGAATTGAGTAAATAATACTTTAAGAGGAGATAAAACTTCATTTTTTCAGCTCAACTCAAAGGATCAGAATAAGACCATATATGACTACAAAGAGGTATATTTACATTTACCAATTGTAAAAACAAGGGTCACACAGAAAAGGCCAGAGTGGAAGAGATGTAACCAGGAGTTAAGTATAAATCATTATCCCTTTTAATACATGTAAACACAGAAGTTGCTGTCCTGCCACATCCCCCTGGTGCTCACTGTTAAGCATGTTCCCACATAATTACTGCTAGCTTCTGACCACACACCTCCACCTGTCTGCTGAAGGGCTTTCTCTGGCTGCAGAAGCATCAGCAGCAGGCAGGCTGGACAGGCTGAAAGTGCTGGGTTATAGAATATTCCAAGAGTAGCCCCAAATCTAGGCCCTTGGGTAGAAAAATACTGAGGCTAGTTCTACACAGCCTACTATCTCGAGGTCTCAAGAGGATTAAGCCCCGGATGCTTATAGTAACCTCCTCATTGAGGCACCATACACTACCATCCTTTCTCTCACTCCCCCATTCCCTTACCAGTATTTCTGGGGATCACCTCCCAAATAAATGCTTACCCAAATCATTGCTTCTGAAGGAACCTAAACTAAAACATAACCTTCCACTGTCTTCTGCATTCTGCTTTCATGGTCTTCTACTTGTTACTCTAATGAAGGTAGACAAACTTTTCCTTAAAGGGCCAGAAACTGTATCTTTTCAATTTTACTGTCTGGGTCACAACGACTCAACTTGTGTGAAAGCAATGTGTAGATGAATGGACAGGGATGTGCTCCAGTAAAACTTTGTTTACAAAACCAGGTAGCCTGCCTAATTTGTCAACCTCTGCAAGGTTAACAAATGAAAACTTCTGGTTTTTGATGCTGGAATTACAAATTTAGAACTGAAGGGTAAAAGCAACCTGTGGGAAGAAAACCTTCCTGTAAGTTAAGTATAGCAGAAGGACCACTGCAAACATTTGTTCTTATTTATAATGGGTAAGAGGAACCAATTGAAGAGGCGTTTTGATCTTCAACCAGGTTACTCCTCCCCGTCTGCTCAGAGCCCACACACCACAGTCACTGATCCGCAGATCACACCCCCTTCAGCTCAGAGTACCTCCTCTCCCAGGGTGGGTCTGGATGGCTACCCATTCACAGGAAGTCTCTGAGGGTTTAGGGACAAACAATCCCCTGAGGAACTGCGTACTTTTCTTAGTTGGTTAATTAACATATTCAAGGCAAAAAGAGTCAAATTCTCTAAAGTGTCCTAAGCCTAGGTGAAGGAAAATGCAACGCATTTCAAAACCTCAGATCTTCACCACCCTTAGGTATATCCAATTTTCAGTCTCTCTTGTTTCTTCTGTTTCTTCAAAACTGTCCAAAAAATTGTCAATGTTTTAAAATAACAGCATGTTGTGTTAATTAAATTAAATATATTATTGAATTTCATTTAATCTTTGGTACAACCTTCTGAGACAGGAATTATTATTTCTATTTTAGGAAGATAAAAATCAAGGCAATAATAAGTAACATGCATCCAACCACACTGGAAGTTAAGTGGTTGAAGAAGGATTCTAACTTAGATTTATCTTAAAAAAAAACAACAAAAAAACCTCTTAACCACTAAAGCAAAAATGCCTCTACTTTGCTTCTTCTCTACTACATGGCAAAAACATGGAAATAAAAGAATATTATGAAATACTTATTGAAGTAAGTGACTTCTATGTGGTATCTCTCTTCCTTTTTAAAAGTAAACAAACAACCCCTGACATACCACTAATTGAAGTGACTGGAATTCATAGTCCCATCACTCTTCTGTTGAGTAACTAACTTCCTGTGTGAGACAGTAAATTTTCTTTATGGACAAAACTAGAAATCAGCAAACTTTTCTACAGAGGAACAGACAGTAAATATCCGTGAGCCATTCTCTGTTACAACTACTCAGCTCTGTCACTGCAGCTGGAAAGCAGCCAGACTCTACATAAATGAATGACTGTGGCTGTGTTCCAATAAAAGTTTAGTTACAGGCAGTGAAATTTGAATTTCATATAATTTTGTGTGTCATGAAATATTCTTTTTTTTTTTCAGCCATTACAAAATACAGAAACCATTCTTAGCTTATGGGCCATATAAAAATTGGCAGTTAGCTGGATTTGACCTGTGAATTGTAATTTGCAACCATTTTGACTAGTTTTTTTTCTTACTAGTAGCCAAGAGCACCCCTATGGTGCATATACATAATAAAATTTCGGATAACCTCATACATACTTGACAATGAGTTTAAACAGGTTTTCTTCAGCTTGAATCTCTTGGATGGCATAAAGGTCTTTAAGTGAAAACTCCATCAGTGCTCCATGCTTACACCCATCCTCAGAAGTCTTTGTTTTCTGTCCTTTGCTATTGCTAACAGAATTTGCTTCAATGTACAAAAGGAACATGCATTTGTCATTCTTATTTCGAGAACCTGTAAATTTCAAAGCATGAAGTACAATAATTGGTATTTTCATTTTCCCTACAAACACTTGAATAGCATGTAAAAGAAAGGCACAATAAGCTACAAATAAACCTTTATTCTGAAGGAAAAGTTTCACCTGTGTAAGAAACAAGCCTTCCCTATACTAGTGTAGATTCAAAAGTACCTTAAAAAGAAAAAAGATGACTGCTAACAAATTATTGAGGGACAATCAAAATGAGAAGAGTTATACCATACCTTCTTCAGCATTTGAGACTTTGACAACTCCAGTAATAGTCACTGTGTCTCCTGGGACACAGCTATCCACAAGATCATGAACAAGTTCACACTCTATTGTTCGTGGAATCCGACCAGCTTCTCGCTGATCGTCAGACATCAGCTCCTGGATTCTAAAAATTTAAACAATTTTCAGTCAGTTTATGTACTGACTTTAAGTCATTTCTTCAACATGTCAACTATTTGGAATCCACAAGGTACTGAGCTAAAGGGCAGAGTAGTAAAAATAAAAAAAAAATTCAATAATGTATCTAAAATTAATTCAGCCGTCTCCAATTAAGAATGGCAGGATGAGGGGCACCTGGGTGGCTCAGTCAGTTAAGCATCCCTTGATTTCGGTTCAGATCACAAGCCCCAATCACACTCAGTGCTGCTGGTGTGGAGTTTGCTTGGGATTCTCTCTCTCCCTCTCTCCCTGCCCCTCCACTGCTCTCTCTCTCTCTCTCTCTCTCTCTCTCTCTCTCTCAAAATAAACTTAAAAAAAAAATTAAAAAGAATGGCAGGATGAGTATATACACTTGCCTAGCCTCTCTCCAAAATGTCCACCAAAATGGCAGTCATTAAATAAATAAAGAGAAGTTTTTAGGTGTGCAGAGGTGTTACTGATAAACAAGAGATCTTGAAATTTTAGAAAACAGCAAGTGGGAAAGTATTAATGGATAAAACAAAATGAAGTCCAGAATACACACAGGAAAAAGTTACAACAGTACAAGAGAAGTGGGAGCCAATATTCTCAGCAGAGCCCTTGCGAGGCTTCTAGGTTGTAGTCGGCAGGAATGGAGAGTAGGAGTGGATGGCTGAAACGAAACAGGAAAATCAACTGAAAGACAAGTCACAGAACTGTTGATAATTTTTTGGTAGGTGGGTGGATGGGGGTAGGGAAAGAATGAGGGCATCCCAGCAAACCAGGCTTTACTGTTTGGCAAAAACCACAGCACTGTGCTAAAGAAATGGATCCATCTAGTCTGTGTGGGGAGCTACGGCATCTAGTGAGGGTATCAGAGTTCCAGAATAAAGCCTCCTTATTCTGGCATATGAGAAGCCCAACTGCAATTCAAAAACACATTCACATAGTAAAATCTGTTAGTTGGAATCCCTACCTTCTTATCCAGGGGGGAAGCCTCATGAAGAGAAACTCCAATCCACAAAATGGCAAAGGAAACCCACCCTACCTACTCCAACTAACGTCTCATTGCTCATCAGATATTTCATCATGAAACAGCAATAATTTAGGGAGAAGAGAATTAGAAACAAACAAAAAGCTGCCTAAGGGTTTTTGAGAAAATCTTACACCATAAAACAAGAATAAACACCTATAAAAAGGCACCTACTGGAAAATAAGCGTGAGATCAGGAAAACTACAATTTTTCTACAAAACTACAATGTTTCTAAAAATCAAATATTAATAGGAAAGAAACTAGAAAAAGCCAAAGAAAACTAGAAAATGGAAGTTAAAAAGAAAAAAAGTTAAAAGACAGATGAACAATCCAATGGATGTATCTAATTGGGAGCGTCAAAAGAAAAACATATATAAACAGAGAAAACAGGATGATGTCACATTTAGATGTACTCTCACTGCTTCAGAACACCATAGACAAAAAGATTTCAAAAGTGCTAAATAACAAAGTTACAGTCCAAACATGAAGCACATTAAAATAGGGGATAATTTAGGGGAGTATAAGGAAAGAGAATTCATTTTGATTTTGATGCTTGGATCATTTCCTTTAAGGGGCAGAACACATGAAAAACACATCCCAGTGATATAAATTACATTTCCTTTTCTTAGCATTTGATCACCTTCCTTGGTTCTTTGTTGAACAAAGTTGATCATAAAAATGTAAATGCTCTTGTTTTTGTTAGATATAAACTATAAATTAAACAAAGAAGACAGTTATAATAGGAAAACAGAAGTAACTCTTGACAATGTAAAATTAACATCATAGCTGAGAAGTAAAAGCAAGCACATCGTCTCTAACGTCCATGATTCACAGAAAGTGCGTGAGTAAAGTGAAGGAAGGAAGGCATACAAGGGTGTCATCTAAATTCTGTATAAGACGAGAAATTGTGGGAACTGTGGCCTTCTATACTGATTGAAGGTTTTCTGTTTTTTGTTTTTTTAGAGACAGCAAGAGCATGCAAGCAGGGGATTGGGCTAGAGGGAGAGAGAGAGAATCTTAAGCAGACTCCATGCTCAGTGTGGAGCCCAATGTGAGGCTCAATCCCACAACCCTGGGATAATGACCTGGGCTGAAACCAAGAGTCAAATGTTCAACCAACCGAGTCACCCAGGCACCCCTATTGATTGAGTTTTTACGTTTATTTATTTTTGGGACAGAGAGAGACAGAGCATGAACGGGGGAGGAGCAGAGAGAGAGGGAGACACAGAATCGGAAACAGGCTCCAGGCTCTGAGCCATCAGCCCAGAGCCCGATGCGGGGCTCGAACTCACGTACCGCGAGATCGTGACCTGGCTGAAGTCGGACGCTTAACCGACTGCGCCACCCAGGTGCCCCGATTGAGTTTTTAAAAACATTTACATGCATTACCTTAAAACTTTTTTTTTGCCACACTCATATTCCAGTTTAATTGTACAGCAAGAGATCAGTAGCTCAGGGCCTCTCATCTGTCTTCTTTACACCAACTGAATCAGTATCTGCCCCTGGAAGTGCAACTTGGCCTCCCAGGCCCTGGGAATGACCACTGAGGGGGCTCATTTGATGAAGCCAGTGGCACATGTATTTTTTCGTTCCACAGGGCCATCTAGACAGCTTCCATAGTGACTTCATAAAATCTTCTGGGTCAATAGGATTTTTATTGGCACATGATGGGAAAAGCTTTAAACCGACCATGGCTTTGAAAGCCCAACACTTGTCAGGCTGGCATTTGTGGTATGTTCCTGGCTCCCCACCCCCCCCACCCCACCCCACCCCCCTGCCAATTCCAGTATAGATAACATACATTCATAACACAGTGTTATATTAGTTTCAGGTATATAATAGAGTGATTCAACAATTCTATACATTACTCAGTGCTCATCATGATTAAGTATATTCTTAATCCTTGTCACCTATTTTACCCATTTTCCTACCTCCCTCCCTTTTGGTAATCATCAGTTTGTTCCCTACAGTTAAGAGTCTGTTTTTTCGTTTATCTCGTTTTTCCTTTGTTCTTTTCTTTTCTTCCTTAAATTCCACATATGAGGAAAATTATATGGTATTTCTCTTTCTGTCTTATTTCAATTACCATTATACCGTCTAGATCTATCCATATTGTTGCAAATGGCAAGATCTCATTCATTTTTATGGCTGAGTAACATACTGATATATGAGTAAATACACGTACGCGCGCGCGCGCACACACACACACACCACATCTTTGTTATCTATTCGTCTATCAATGGACACTTGGGCTACTACCAATTATTTTTAATTCTCAAACTTCTTTCATAATTACAGTGAGTTGAATTGTGGCTCTAAAAAAAGATAGGACTGGAAAGTTTCTGTTGAAAAATCAGCTGATAACCTTATGGGGTTTCCTTTGTATGTAACTGTCTTGTTTTCTCTTGCTTTTAAAATTCCCTTTTTACCATTACTTTTTACTGTGGGGAATAAGCTTAGGAATTCCCTGAGCTTGCACTGATAGGTTAACAAGGCATAAGGAATTAGAAATCCATAGGATGTACACACCCAAGTTTGAGTAAACAATTTAGGTAAATAAGATTAGGTAAACAGGGCAAAGGCCCCAGTATAAGTAAAGCGGGGCAAAGGTCCCAATATAGGACAAAGGCATAGGAATAGGGAATCTCAGGATGAGGATGAGTTAAAAAGATTAGGTGTTCAGAGTGGAAACGCCCCCCCCCCCCCCAACTTAGTACAATAGCAGAAAGCTGCTTTCACAGGAAGGAAGGAATAAATTAGGTAAACTGGTAAATAGGGCTATGGACTGCTGCAGGGCGAAGTTGCCCAGACAGGAGCTAATTAGTTAAAGAGAGGTGCCTTGTTGACCCTGACGTAGCATGCTCTGTCTTTCTTGTCCCCTAGACCAGTTTAGGTAAACAGAGGTGGGGCCTCACATCTACTGTAAACAACCTTCTGCCTGGTGCCAGGATTTTGTTTTGTATTAGCCCAAACCCCTAACACCGCATATCTTCAAAACCCCATTTCTCTCACACCCATGAGTTAATGTTCATGATTTCATTGTCTCTTTGTGCACTCCCATCACATTTGTAAGCCTCCTGATCCTAATAAAAATAGAGCAAGGACCCTTACTCGGGATTCTCCTCCATCTTTACCACCACCAACCCTGCACCTTCACCCTCAATACACAAACACTAGCAGACTGTAATGAGAAGTCTCAGAATGACACAACATGCTAAGGATGCCTTGCTCTAAAAAATTAGATATTGGGGCGCCTGGGTGGCGCAGTCGGTTAAGCGTCCGACTTCAGCCAGGTCACGATCTCGCGGTCCGTGAGTTCGAGCCCCGCGTCGGGCTCTGGGCTGATGGCTCAGAGCCTGGAGCCTGTTTCTAATTCTGTGTCTCCCTCTCTCTCTGCCCCTCCCCCGTTCATGCTCTGTCTCTCTCTGTCTCAAAAATAAATAAAACGTTAAAAATAAAATAAAATAAAAAATAAAAAATTAGACATTTAAACTTTTCTTATTAAAACACAGATAAACATAAAGAAGAAAATAACAATTACGCCAATCTTACTTCCTAGACAGTATACTCTCAACATGTGTTTGTATTTCTCACCAGTGTATTTTTTTTTTATATTAAATATAATTTATTGTCAAACTGGTTTCCTTTTTTTTTTCTTAATATATGAAATTTATTGTCAAATTGGTTTCCATACAATACCCAGTGCTCATCCCAACAGGTGCCCTCCTCAATGCCCATCACCTACTTTCCCCTCTCCCCCACCCCCCATCAACCCTCAGATTGTTCTCTGTATTTAAGAGTCTCTTTTGATTTGCCTCCCTCCCTCTCTGTAACATTTTCCCCCCTTCCCCGCCCCCATGGTTCTGTTAAGTTTCTCACGATCCACTTATGAGTGAAAACATGTGGTATCTTTCTCTGCCTGACTTACTTCACTTAGCATAATATTCTCCAGTTCCATCCACATTGCTACAAATGGCCAGATTTCATTCTCTCTCATTACCAAGTAGTATTCCATTGTATATATAAACCACATCTTCTTTATCCATTCATCAGTTGAAGGACATTTAGGCTCTTTCCATAATTTGGCTATTGTTGAAAGTGCTGCCATAAACACTGGGGTACAAGTGCCCTTATGCATCAGCACTCCTGTATCCCTTGGGTAGATTCCTAGCAGTGCTATTGGTGGGTAATAGGGTAGATCTATTTTTAATTTTTTGAGGAACATCCACACTGTTTTCCAGAGCAGCTGCACCAGTTTGCATTCCCATCAACAGTGCAAGAGGGTTCCTGTTTCTCCACATCCTCTCCAGCATCTGTAGTGTCCTGATTTGTTCATTTTAGCCACTCTGACTGGCGTGAAGTGGTATTTCAGTGTGGTTTTGATTTGTATTTCCCTGATGGGGAGTGACGTTGAGCATCTTTTCATGTGTCTGTTGGCCAACTGGATGTCTTCTTTAGAAAAGTGTCTATTCATGTCTGCTGTCCATTTCTTCACTGGATTATTTGTTTTTTGGGTTTGGACTTTGGTTATTTCTTTATAGATTTTGGATACTAGCCCTTTATCCAATATGTCATTTGCAAATATCTTTTCCCATTCCATTGTTTGCCTTTTAGTTTTGTTGATTGTTTCCTTTGCAGTGCAGAAGCTTTTCATCTTGCTGAGGTCCCAATAGTTCATTTTTGCTTTTAATTCCTTTGCCTTTGGAGATGTGTCAAGTAAGAAATTGCTGTGGCTGAGGTCAAAGAGGTTTTTTCCTGCTTTTTCCTCTAGGGTTTTGATGGTTTCCTGTCTCACATTCAGGTCCTTCATCCACTTTGTGTTTATTTTTGTGAATGGTGTAAGAAAGTGGTCTAGTTTCATTCTTCTGCATGTTGCTGTCCAGTTCTCCCAGCAACATTTGTTAAAGAGACTGTCCTTTTTTGGGGCGCCTGGGTGGCGCAGTCGGTTAAGCGTCCGACTTCAGCCAGGTCACGATCTCGTGGTCCGTGAGTTCGAGCCCCGCGTCGGGCTCTGGGCTGATGGCTCAGAGCCTGGAGCCTGTTTCCGATTCTGTGTCTCCCTCTCTCTCTGCCCCTCCCCCATTCATGCTCTGTCTCTCCTGTCCCAAATAAATAAATAAACATTGAAAAAAAAAATTAAAAAAGAGACTGTCCTTTTTCCATTGGATACTCTTTCCTGCTTTGTGAAAGATTAGTTGGCCGTACATTTGTGGGTCCAATTCTGGGGTCTCTGTTCTATTCCATTGGTCTATGTGTCTGTTTTTGTGCCAATACCATGCTGTCTTGATGATTACAGCTTTGTAGTAGAGGCTAAAGTTCACCAGTGTATGTTTTTAAACAAAGTCAGTAATGTACAATAGATAACATTCTGCGACCTGCTTTATTACTAAAAACACTGTAAACATTTTTGATGTCATTTCAAAATATTCTCCTGCAACATCATAGTTAATGGTTATACAATAATCCTCTGTACCCTCTTATTTATAATATTTTCTTCAGATGTTTAGGCTGCTCCCGATTAAAAAAAAAAATCAACACTATGAAAACATACTTTCAGCAAGCTATTTCTTCACATACTGTGACTGTTTTCAACAGATAAGCCCCCAGAACTGGGACTGTTTCAATAGCAAGGCCTTTGTAAGGCTTTCACCTTGATTCATTCAGATATTTCAATGACTAGCTCAGAAACAATAATTTAATTCTTTATGGCCATCCCAAGCTAAGTTTCAGAAAAAATGAAATTGAATTTACTATTAATGGCAGGAAGAGCTTAGGGCAGATAGTCATTTTATAGATCTACATGTTGACAGAATAAAACAATAATGTAAGTTAATATCATACTAATAAATTTTTACTATAACTCATTCAAAATGAACTTTAGCAACATCTTACTTTTAAAAATTCAAGAAAAGGATGTAAATGGCATCCCTCTCTAAGTTTGATTTCCTAATATCAAGAGATCATCATTCAAACCTAATTAAAATATTTAAGCCTATTTTCTTGTCTGCTATTTTTACCAGAAAGCAAAGAGATTTTGTTCAAATAATTAAATTACCCTGGATCTTGTGTGCACCTATCCTATTATGAACCTTAGAGCTCCTCTGAGGCCCTCATTACCCCCTCAGTGGTAAAAGTCCTACAGACTTTCTTTGCACATCTGTACACTGAAAGAGTACAAGATCACGTTCAAGAGTCTTAAATACAGCCATAAAAAAGAATGAATTCTTGCCATTTGCAACAGCATGGATGGAGCTAGAGGGTATAATGCTAAGTGAAATAAGTCAATCAGAGAAAGACAAATACCACACATATGTAGAATACGGGGGTGGGGGGGTTGGGAGGGGAATGAATAAAGAAAAAAAGGGACAATCCAAAATCCAGACTCCTAACTCCAAAGAACTGTTGACTACCAGAGGGGAGGGGATTTGCGGGATGGGTGAAATAGGTGAAGGTGATTAACAGCACACTTCTTGTGATGAGTGCCGAGTAATCACTAATATATACTAACTAATATAACACTGTATGTTACCAATGCCAGAATTAAACTTTTTAAAAATAAAATGTAGAGGCGCCTGGGTGGCTCATTCAGTTAAGTATCTGACATTGGCTCAGGTCATGATCTCACAATTTGTGGGTTCGAGCCCCACGTCGGGCTCTGTGCTGACAGCTCAGAGCCTGGAGCCTGCTTTGGATTCTGTGTCTCCCTCTCTCTCTCTGCCCCTCCCCAGCTCACATTCTGTCTTTCTCAAAAATAAACAAACATTAAAAAAATAAAATGTAAAAAAAAATTTTTAAGCCTTTCTTCTACTGTAAAAGTGTGTTTGTGAAGATCTCAACATAGTATACAGTTAATTATTGTACATATTGGTCTTAGTTTTTACAGAACAGAAGGAGGTAAAGTTAGGACAGGGCTTGGTAGCAATCTACCTCACTTCTCTCTAGGTTCTTAGTTTTTTTTAAAAACCATCTCTCTCCTGTTTTAGCCAGGCTTCCTGGGTAGCACTCTGACTTCAAGGGATGAGTTATGTATGGGACTACAGCCAGATAAAATAGAATAAATTGTTGGGTTAAAAATATACCCCCCTACACACACACACACACACACACACACACACACACACACACACACACATACACACACAACCTGCAAAAAACAGCTTAAACATAAAAACCTACAGTAAAATGTGTCATGGATAGTGAGAACATGAAACATGCCATTTCTAAGGGATTCTTTATTTTAAATTTCTAAACAATGCTTCTTTCATAGCTCATTATGGAAAGAAAATTATATAGCTTTGATGGCCTACATCCAGTTCAATGAATCACATAAATGAGAAACAAAATGAACTATTGCTCAATAGCAAAAGGATATGATACTTGCACTTTAAATCCTTTCTGGAATCTGATATACAACAAATTTCAAATAAAGGCAATTATCATTTCAAGACAAACTCTTAATGAAATAAATCTTTTACTATACACTGTATCACTGCCTACAGATAAGAATCACAGTACAATACAGGAATATTATAGATTTACTTGGCAGTATGAGAGATCTAAAACTTGTGTTTTATTTAATAGTCTGATTGCTTACTTGATTGACTGCCAGTCCATCGTAACCGTGAGAGGAGAGCTACGGAGAGCAGTGAATGACCTCCCTCGACATATGGGCACAGGACACTGCAACAAGATTAATTCACATCCAGATTTTAATAAACTACAATCACATCTCAGGAAAATTCAAGTTAAAATGCTTCATTTAACATTGTTTTAAGTTGGTCTCAGGATGGTGTTAAAGTAAAATGCACTAAGAGCTTAATGACTTTCTATTTCCTTCTGTATCAATTCTGTATCACAAGCTTTTGAGGTACTTTTGCAGCTGGTCCCTCTTGATTACTGCTCTTATTCTTTCCGCTGTGGGTGTGCAAGGCTCCTCACAAGCCTCTCACACTAAGCATTCCTTCCTTCCTTTGTGCCCATGTAGCCTCCTGATCTTTGAATGCCCTCTCACATGCAGTCCCACGTACCCAGCCCTAATCCTCCCCTTTTCCAAAGGCTTCCTAGGTCTTCCTTAATCCCTAGATCTCCTATCTCACTTCCTTGTGCTCTGTTTATATAATGTTTATTGTACCACAAAGGCAGTCTTCACCATGTGAGTTGTGTTCAAGTTTTTACAAGTCACTTGTTGGCTATTTGGACCCCAAGATGCATTTATAAATTCACAGATCGTGCCACAGATTGGCCAGTTCCAAATATGACTGCAACAATATCTCTCCAAGAGCCTTTCTAGAACCTTACCACTCCCCCATCAAGAGATGGAGTCTAATTTCCCCTTTTTGGAATCTGGACAGGCTTATGACTCACTTTGTAACCAACAGAATGTGATAGAAGTGATGCTGCCTGACTTCTAAGGCTAGCTCAAAAGAGCCAAAGCCATTTCTTCCTGAGAGCTAGATGTCTGTCTCTTGAAGCTGTCAGCAGCCATGTGTGCAGAATGAGTATCCCAAGCTGTCATACTTTGAGTGAGAAACCAAAACCAGCCCGGAGAGACCACTTGGAGGAGAGATGCCCAGCCAGCCCCCAGCTACCCCAGCCCCCAGCCACTGCAGCCCCTCGCTGTTCAGCTCCAGCCACCATTGGACTACAACTCCATAAGAGACCCAGGGGCAGAACTACCCAGCAAGCAGGTCTTCTGAACTTCGAACCGACAGAAACCATGAGAAGTAATTAAATGATTGTTGTCATTTTAAGCCACTAAGTTTTCGAACTGACAGAAACCATGAGAAGTAATTAAATGACTGTTGTTATTTTAAGCCACTAAGTTTTAGGGGGATTTGTTATGCAGTAATAGTGACTGAAACAGGGATTTCCTGGAACAATAATTTTTCTGAGTGCTTCAGTTCACCAAAGTTCAGACACAAGCAGAACCTCTTCACACTAGCGCTCATCCTACAGGTCAGCATTACCACCCACGATACTAGAGGGCATGGAAGTATCTTGACCAAACGTGGTGTACGGTAAATATCCAATAAATCAGCATTTAAATTTTGGCCTAAGAGCTAAAGGCAGAGCCTGAACCTTAAGCCCAGACGAATAGTAGGTGACACCCATTTACCAACACCACTGATTACCCAGAACCAATAGCTGAGGGGTGCCTGGGTGGCTCATTTGGTTAAGCAATCAACTCCTGATTTCAGTTCAGGCCATGATTGTATCATTCGTGAGATCAAACCCCATTTATGGCTCTGCACTGACAGCACAGAGCCTGCTTGGCATTCATTCTCTCCCTCTCTCTCTCTCTCTGTGTATCCTTTCCTCATGCACATGCCCCCCACCTAAATAAATAAATATTAAGAAAATATATTTTAAAAAAGAACCAATAGCTGAATCTAACACATCTTGTTCTTCTTGTAAAAGAAGAAAATCCTACAAATTTCAATTTGTGTAAAAATGTAATAAATGTTAAATTTATTAAAGTCTAAGGTTGGTAGAGGCAACCCTGGAAAATAAGAATAGGTATGGTAAGTCTCCCTGCCTTATCAAAAGTTTTAATGAGATCAGCAAAAGTAAGATTGTATAGAGCTGGGATAGGACCAGTGAAATGAAAGAGTCACATGTCTATAAAAGCACAGTGAACCACAGAAGAAGCAATACACGTCAGTAGGAATAGAGGGCTTAATTAATAAATGGTGACAACTGGCTTTTCACCTAAAAGAATAAAATTAGATCCTTAGCTTTATGCCATTCCCAAGATTAAATTCCTGATGAACAAAAATCTAAATATAAAAAATATGACCTAGAAGTATTAAAAGGGAACATAAGAGAAATGTTGATAATGCTCGAGTGAAGAACGCCTTTTTAAGAAGGGCATAAAAAGTAAAAGTCATAGGGCGCCTGGGTGGCGCAGTCGGTTAAGCGTCTGACTTCAGCCAGGTCACGATCTCGCGGTCCGTGAGTTCTAGCCCCGCGTCGGGCTCTGGGCTGATGGCTCAGAGCCTGGACCCTGTTTCTGATTCTGTGTCTCCCTCTCTCTCTGCCCCTCCCCTGTTCATGCTCTGTCTCTCTCTGTCCCAAAAAAATAAATAAACGTTAAAAAAAAAAATTTTTTTTTAAATAAAAAAAAATAAATAAAAAAAAAAAAAGTAAAAGTCATAAGGGAAAAAAAAACAATCACTTTAGCCCTGTCAAAATTTAAAACTATAGAACAAAAAATATACCACAAAGTTAAAAGATAAACCAAATACTGGGAGAAGATATCTATAATGTATATAATCAAGATTATTATCTAGAATTAATAAAAAACTCTTATCAATAGTATAAACAGAAAAATAAGCAGAAAACATAAACAGAAAATTCAATAAAGAAGGAAACTGAATGGCCAATAAAGATGTGAAAAGATGTTCAACTGTAACAGAAATAGTAGAAATTCATATTAAAAATGAAATACCATTTACCCCACCAGAATGACAACATTTAAAAAGGCTAATAATACCAAGTGTTAGTGAAAATACAGAGAAATGGTAATTGTTTAACACTCCCAGCAGAGGTGTAAACTGGGACCAACACTCTGACAAGTCGTTTGGCAACCTCTAATAGTTAACAATAAGCTTATCCCAGAACTGAGAAATTCCTCTGCTACAGAGATATGTACACGAATGTTTTCTGCAGCATCGTATGTAGTTGTAAAAAACCGGAAGCAACACAAACGTCCACCAGGAGAATGGATAAACAATCGCTATTCATTCAATGGGGTACTCCACAACGGTAAAGATAAAAGAATTAGGTATGTGTTAAGATAGGTAAACTCCAAAATAACCAAGTGAAAAAAAAGTTGCAGAATGTTACATTCAATATACCATTCACATAAACACACACAAAACAAACCTTACACATACTGTCAGGTATAAGAATGCAGATTTGAAGAATTTATGCCTATTTCCTATGCCTCTAAGGATGAAAAAAGTGAATGGAACTGGGGAGGGCAATAGAGAGATTTCAACTTTAACTCTAATACTTAGTATTTTATGCTTAAAAAATTAAGCTTAGGGGCGCCTGGGTGGCGCAGTCGGTTAAGCGTCCGACTTCAGCCAGGTCACGATCTTGCGATCCGTGAGTTCGAGCCCCGCGTCGGGCTCTGGGCTGACAGCTCAGAGCCTGGAGCCTGTTTCTGATTCTGTGTCTCCCTCTCTCTCTGCCCCTCCCCCGTTCATGCTCTGTCTCTCTCTGTCCCAAAAATAAATAAACGTTGAAAAAAAAAAAATTTTTTTTTAAAAAATTAAGCTTAAATCACAAAACATTAATATCTGTCAACTCATAACGGTGGCTCTATAGATATTATTCTCTCGACTTTTCTATGGCTTTAAAATCTATAGTCTAAAGTCAATAAAGATAAAAGGAACACATCATTGTCAAAACTATTAAGTCAAAATATAGAAATATGAATGGAAAGGATACACATTAACTTTAGGATAATGACTGCCTCTGGGAACTGTAGAAGCGAGGGGGCACAAAAGAGACACTAATCACATCCATAATGCTCTAGATCTTTAAAAATATAACTGGAGCTGGCAATATGCAAAATTCTGGGTGATGATTAGAGGAATGCTTTATTGGTTTATTTTATGTACCCTGAAGTATTTCATAATTTAAAAACTGAAAATAAGTAAGAATAAGCTCTGTGCTCAGAAACACTGGGAAATGTTTTCTGTAAACTGATTTGCCTTCTCTACCAAGATACATAATTAAGTAGGTAAATAACATATTACCTTTGTGGGAAGATTATATTTTCCATCTGGAAGAGGAAAACCCTGAACTTCTCCACATGCAGCACAAAGAAAAGCCATCTTAGTGCACAGAGGCTTTATGTTACTGACACGAACCACTGTCCCTCGCAGAGCGATATATTTTCCATAGTAATTTGCTCGGACATTCTTGAGCTGTGTCAAGGGCTCATAGTTATAGACCCTAAAAACAAAAACAAGAATGTATTTATCTATGAATTTACAATAAGCCAATAGTGGAAGTTATCTGTATCTTCACAACTTCCTTTTAGGAGCAACTGTGGATTCTCCAACCATAGCATACCTACAGATCAGTAATTTCAGAAGAATTAAATCATTCTTAAAGATTAAAAAATGCTAAATGTTCCCGTTTCTTCTAGTCCCACTGGATGTTCTCTAAGGGAAAAAAGGAAAAAACTACTGTCAAAAGGAAAATTTTGGCAACAAAAAAAGTGACTTGAGTTTCTTCTTTTTCAAGAACTGTTACAAAGTGTCTTCTATAAATTCTGAAAAAGAAAAACCCTAGTGATTACCTTATTCAGCTCTTCTAATGAGAATTTTAAGTCTTAAATAAAGATGAATTAAAGAAAAACAGAATTCCATTTGTTCTGTGTCTAGTAGAAACCTAGTAATTTCAACAAAATATAATCACACCATTTACTGTATTACATAGATTATTAATTTAAATAGCAGCATTTTGATAAGTATACATCCAAAATCAATTTTTACAGGAATGTACAGGTTGGGAAATCACCTTATTTGGGCAGGGAAATTTATTTTTGTCATGACCTCTTTGAAGAATTCTGAGTGAGTTTACTTGAGTTTGATAATAAGATAGCACAGAATTCAACCTTTTTTACTGATTTCTCTGGTTTTATAAAATGAGGTTTCCAATCTCAAACAGTCTTACATGCCAGATTCTTTTTTTTTTTTTTTTTTTTTTTTTTTTTTTTAAATTTTTTTTTTCAACGTTTATTTTATTTTTGGGACAGAGAGAGACAGAGCATGAACAGGGGAGGGGCAGAGAGAGGGGGAGACACAGAATCAGAAACAGGCTCCAGGCTCTGAGCCATCAGCCCAGAGCCCGACGCGGGGCTCGAACTCACGGACCGCGAGATCGTGACCTGGCTGAAGTCGGACGCTTAACCGACTGCGCCACCCAGGCGCCCCTGATTCTAAATAATACTTTAATACCGGCAAATCCTTACCTGGCATGAATGTGTGGCACATTTACCATTGTTTCCCCATCCCTAGACAATCCTTCTTGGGCTTGTAATTCAGCTGCATGCCTTTCAAGGTCCCTAGTTAATACCTAAACAGTTGGAAAACAAAATACACTCTTGAAGTAGAACTCTTTTATAGAAATGTGAAGTTTATGAATATAAACAGTTCAGAACAGAATATTAACAGAACTCTAATAGCCCTTTAAAACTCTGATATTTAAGGGGTGCCTGGGTGGCTTGTTCAGTTAAGCATCTGACTTCAGCTCAGGTCATGATCTCATGATTTGTGGGTTTGAGCCCCACGTCAGGCTCTGTGCTGACAGCTCGGAGCCTGCTTTGGATTCTGTGTCTCCCTCTCTTTCTGCCCCTCCCTTGCTTGTGCTCTCTCTCTCAAAAATAAACATTAATTTATTTTTAAACTCTGATATTTAATTATGACTACTTATTTTATAGTGGATTATGTTTTACCTGGGATTTTGTCATCCCTGGACTGGAAAACTCCAGCATCCCTGTCTGCTACTTTCTGTCCAAAGTAAGCTTAATATTAAAAGGTCTTACAGTAGTCTCCAAAGCTATTACTGCCTGAACAGGCTCTGGTGAATACATATTTTATACTTCTCTATATTCAGTGATTAAGATAGAGAAAATAAAGATGACTTTTGAAATATATAATACCCACTCCCTTGACATTTGATATTAAATATTTAATATCCTCTTGTGTACAAAGCAGTATGCTGACAATCTAAGAGTGAAAATGAGATGCACATCTATAGCTCTAATTGTTATAAAGACCATAAAGATTTAGAGACAAATACTACGCAAGTTTTGAAAAACAGTCCTGAGAAAGGTTTACATGAGAGACAATGGAGTTAGGCCCCAAAATCTGGATGCAATGCAAGGGGCATTCCATGGTTAAGGGACGGCATGTGCAAGAGGTCAGAGTATTGAAAGAATTCTGGGGAGAGCTCAGCTTAGCTTAATGGGTAGTGAGTGAAAGTGGAGGAGGAAGATGAACCACATCATGGAAGGCCTTCAACGCCATGTAAAGGATTTGGATTTCACTTGGAAGAAGTCACCAGTTTCCGAAGACAGATCATGTTTCACCAGTATAGCAACAATTTAGGAAAGATAATGAAGGTTTAAGAAGGGTGGAGGGCCAGTAAGGGTGGAAAAGAGATGGATTTAAGAGATGTTTTAGAAACAGGAATGAAAGAATGTGGTGACTTGGATATGGAGAACTAATGAGAGGGATGAGTCTGGAGACAACACCAAGGTTTCCTGTCTCAGGTTACCAGCAATGTACACATCTTTGTAATTAACTATTCCTTGTGCCTGGATACCATTACCTCCTCTGGCCTATGTCTAATTCTCAGAACCCCTTTAAGACCCATAATAACCCTAGCATCTCTACAAAGTCTTCCTCTGACCTCTTCCCATTCCTCCCCAATAGTCTTACTTTTTCTGAATGCACCCAGTATTTTATCTGTTCCTGTTCTGAGATTTACAACTCTTTACCTAGAAGCATTTATCTATTTGTCAGCCTAAATAATACTGTCACATATGTTGTGTCAACTGACCCTGAGAAAAACAGGCACAGCATATATTATTTTCCATTTATATATGGGGACACTCAGGGAGATTAAGTCTTGCCCCATGCCACACAACCTAAATCTGAGGTTGTTTTCCAAGTTCATAACTGATAACAACATGATCCTTGTCTTATCTTCCTTATGAGATTTTTTCAAGGAGCTCTTCAATTCCTGTATTATCTTTAACAGACTAAACTAATTCAAGTAAATTAAAATAAATGTTATATTTAGATAAGCTGTTGTATATAGAATGAATGCTATCTTTCAGGACAGGATTGAAATTCTTCAGTTCTAGTTGGCTAAAAACTACCTGTTAGGGAAGGTACTGTTACTGTAAAGTCTTCCTTTAAAATTGTGACAAAAGTCAACACAAAAATATTTACCTGATGTATTGCCAGACCCATGCAAGCCAAAGTTTTCTCAGGTGTATCCCTTAACTCATTTGCTATAGTTGGTACCAGTTTAGTCATTTCATCGTCTTTTGTCAGTTCTTTAAAATCCACCAAAATACTTCCCTTTCTTTCTATTTCATCCTATAAAATATTAAAGGCGTGAAAACAATGATGGCTTTTTTGAAGTCAACAATCAAAACTAAACACTCAATTACTTTGAAAAAGCATATGTTTATATTGTGATAACAATGAGTATAATAAGCTTTGCGCCAAGCACAGTTACAGTATTTAAAATATATTAATTTACTTATGCCTCTTAACAACACTTTGTGGTAGGTATTAATACTATTATGACCAACTGATAGATGAGAACACTAAGGTACAAAGAACGTAAGTAATACACCAAAGTCCACACTGCAGCTAAGTGGCAGAGGTGGGATCTAGATCAAAGCTGTCTGGCTCCAGCCTCTACTGATCACTAGCACCTCAAACACATCGTTTAAGAAGACAACACATAAAGGTGTACTGGTAGCTTTGTTGTACAGGAATCTTACCTTATCATATAAATCAATACGCCTTGTGAAAAAATTTTCAAATGCTTGAATCTTCTCAATAAAAGGAGAGCTACTGCTGTAAACTAATCCAACAAATATGGCATTAGCACTAATAATCACACACATACAGGCATATTTTTCATGAGACGAAGAAACATTGCACACATGGTAGAGGACTTGTTCCAATTACTTTGCATTTTGATTATATTTACATAGGAATAGTTAAGTATTCTAAAGCAAGTTTAGGTCTGCATAATCTTTTTTTTTTTTTTAATTTTTTTTTTCCAACGTTTATTTATTTTTGGGACAGAGAGAGACAGAGCATGAACGGGGGAGGGGCAGAGAGAGAGGGAGACACAGAATCGGAAACAGGCTCCAGGCTCTGAGCTATCAGCCCAGAGCCTGACGCGGGGCTCGAACTCACGGACCGCAAGATCGTGACCTGGCTGAAGTCGGATGCTTAACCGACTGCGCCACCCAGGCGCCCCAGGTCTGCATAATCTTAAATGCAGATAAGAAGTGTTTCTCTCTAAAAGCACCAATACTATCTGGGAAACTTTGTACTGAACCTTTGGCGCTTAATAGGACCTAGTAGTTCAGATAGCTTACATAATAGAGCTTAAAATGAAAATTATAATAAAGCCAAAGCTAGACACCTGAATTAAATTCTTACCCAGAAACAGAGCTAAAGACAATCAGTCTTTGCAAAGTAAATTCTACAAGTCCAAAATGCCACATGTCAAATCCCTTCCTGACATTAGGGTAGACAGACCGCTATTTCACTCTGGTCCCAAAACTTTTACACTGTAAAGTTCCGTAACATTTTCAAACTGGTCTTCCACAGAGAAACAATACAATGAAGTAGTTTGGAAGTATAGATGGTTAAATCTAAGGCATCTGCTGAACTCCATCTTTAGGACCAGTCTAAAGATCACTTCTGGTGTTCTGGTCTAACTACTAGGGAAATATTGCAGGTGTTGGTAGCTAATGAATCCTAAAACAACAAAAGACACATCACCTAAGAAACATATCTATGTGATAGAAAAAAAAAAACCAAACAGACTCTCAATACAGAAAAACATTTGTAAAGCACTTCATTCATTCACCAAATGAATACTGAGTGCCTGGTAGGGGGAAGATCCTTGCCCTCAAAGCAGTACAGTCCAGTGGAAAAAAACCTATATATACATATACACATATATGAGTACATATATATATTCATATAAATGTATATATATACACATATAAATGTACATATATATACACATATATGTACATATATATACACATATATATACATATATACATACACGTCTTTACACACACACATATACATACACATAAACCATAATTCATAAGAGATATAACATATAGAAAAAAACTGTAAGAACACAGAAAAGACTAGTCTCCAAACCTATGATGTTAACTGATATTTTTGACTATAAAAGGGAGAGTCCTTAAGTGTGTTTCTACACAAGCCTGTGTAGGTTCTCTTGGTTCCAAGCCCTCCCTTCTATTTTCTATTCTGTGATGCTATGATTGAGATCTGCACAGTGCACTGCCCAGACTCCTTTAAATTCTGCCAACTGGAGGCATGTTAGAGACTGGAAGGTGGCAAGAAAGAAGGGTTTTATTTTTGTTTCTAATTCTTTTCAGCATCTTGCCAGCTGCAGAGAATTTCCAGCCTCCAGCTCTGAGCATCAATAGTGTCATCCTCCCACCAGAGTTACCAGCAACAACCAGCTTCATTTGCTGCAGTGGTCTGAGCACAGGGGTGAAGAGTACCCTTTGGAGATCCAAGCACAGCTTTTCAGGGTGCCCCTGAGCACCTGAAGCAACAACTCTTCCTTTGAATCCCTACATCCTGACAACCTCAGAACTTCTTACTTTTTATTCCCTCAGCCATAAGGATGGTTGCTGCTTCTGGAAGTTACTATTATCTGAGGGCTTATCACAGTGTTCCCATTTTGCTCTTTATTTATTTTTTTAATTTTATTTGAGAGAGAGAGAGAGAGAGAGAGTGAGAGAGTCCTAAGCAGGCTCCAGGCTCAGTGTGGAGCTCGATGCAGGCTCAATCCCATGACCCTGGAATCATGACCTGAGCCAAAATCAACAGTCAGAGGCTCAACCAACAGCCACCCAGGAGCAACCCCCCTTTTGCTCTTTTTAGACTTCCAACTGTATATTCAATTCACTGTATTAAGTCCCCTTTTGGAAATACCTACTGTGGTTTCTGCTTTCCTAACTGATACAAACTCTAAACATAATACTCTTTAAATATAAACATGATTTAATTGTTTGGGTGAACTAAAATTAAAGAAGGGGCTATCTATCAGTAAGCCAAATGTACTATAGTAATAGGAGATGTAACATCCGGTGACAAGAAAACAGAATCTGTGGGGCGCCTGGGTGGCGCAGTCGGTTAAGCGTCCGACTTCAGCCAGGTCACGATCTCGCGGTCCGTGAGTTCGAGCCCCGCGTCGGGCTCTGGGCTGATGGCTCGGAGCCTGGAGCCTGTTTCCGATTCTGTGTCTCCCTCTCTCTCTGCCCCTCCCCCGTTCATGCTCGGTCTCTCTCTGTCCCAAAAATAAATAAACGTTGAAAAAAAAAATTTAAAAAAAAAAAAAAAGAAAAGAAAACAGAATCTGTGATACTCTTTACACTTGTAACTTTACCTTCAGAGAAATAAAGCTTCCAGCCTTTATATGGTATGAACTGATCCAATGTTGATTGTAGTAGCAAAGACTGTGAGGTTTGTTCTAAAAAAAATAGAATATTAAGTCAATAGAAATAGTAATGTGCTGCTGAAGAGAGCACTAGGTTAGTAGAAATAGAATTTTTTTTTTCCTATTTGCTTCTCCTTCTGATAATGAGAAACTGACATGATATTAGTAGTTACAGGTTAAGTTATAGGTTTCAGTAAAAATTTTGGATCTTAATACTTAAATACTACTTTAAGGAGTAACATCAAATCAAAGACTGAAGTTTAAGTTAAACTGCTTTGCAGGACAAGCATAAATAGCTTCCTTCATGAAGGAAAAAAAATTGAGCAATCTTTGACCTCCCCTACCAGAAGTATGCTTTCTCGTGGTTTTATTCAGGTCAGGTCTGTGTTCTCTCTCTCTCCATTTTCCTGTGAAGCTCCCACCACCTCGTCCTCTTTTCCAGCTTTGAAACCTCCCTCGTCCAAATCCTCTGCCTCTATAGTCTCCATTCATGTCTTCTAAAAGACAAAGACAAAAAAAAAATCTTCATCAAAATTATAATGGAAATAGTGCTCCTAAGAATGTATTAACATAGTAAATAAAATTAACATATTCTAGTTTGAGATTAGCAAACAGCACTGCAACATTGTACATCATGGTACCAGCTTCAAACGCTCTGCAGTCACACTTCTAATTCCCATCTCTCTCTCCTTAAAGTTTTTACTTAAATTCCAGTTAACATACAGTGTAATATTTGTTTCAAGTGTACAATACAGTGATTCAACACTTCCACACAATACCCAGTGCTCATCATCACAAGTGCACGCCTTAATCCCAATCACCTGTTTCACCCCCTACATCCCTTCTAGTAACCATCGGTTTGTTCTCTATTGTTAAGAGTCTGTTTCTTGGTTTATCTCTCTCTTTCTTTTTGCCCTTTACTTGTTTGTTTTGTTTCTTAAATTCAACATATAAGTCAAATCATATGGTATTTGTCTTTCTCTGACTGACTGACTTTGCTTATTTTACTCTCTAACTAGATCTATGTCATTGCAAATGGTGCCACCTCTTTTTAAGGTATATGTACCATAGGTGTTTAACCAAGTATACTGAACATTCATGGGACAAAAATAAGATAGTGTACCGGTTTTCAAGGGGCTCCCTCAATAGAAATGAAAATAAGACAAGTATTAACTCAGAGATGATTTTTTTTTGTAGTGTTTTAGACTGATTCTAGGGCAGCACTGGCTGACCATAATTCTGACCTGTGACACTATGAATACATCATCATAGACCCTCAAAAACAGTCAATCCTGCATGTCATATCCACTTTTACAAAAGGTACACACATACTCTTACATAGGCAGCTAATATGAACTTTTCTGAGGATGCATAGGGGTGGAAAAGGGTACATACATGTTTTAATCTTTCTTTCTCTATAGGGGCTAAATAGGAAAGAAGTTAATTTTCTGGGACTTCCAGCTTTTCAAAAAGGCAATGGAAGAAAGATCATTTCTAAGTCAATACTGATTAGATGAATTATTTGCAGTTCTTAGATAAACTCATTGAAATGCAATCATTTTTTAAAAGACATATTTATTAACATATTCTCATCTTTTTTTTTTTTTTTTTTTTTTTTTTGCTAATTATCCCTTCACATTTTTTGTTTTGTACATAGCAAGATACTCATTTTTTTTTTTTCTTAACTTAATGATAGATTCTGGCTAATTATCAAAGATTCAAAATAAAAGTAACCTTTAAAATAGTTTTTAACCTATAACCAGTAAAAAAAAAATTGAATCAGTAATCAAAAATCTCCCAAAAAACAAGAGTCCAGGGCCAGATGGCTTCCCAGCGGAATTCTAACAAATGTTTAAAGAAGAGTTAATACCTATTCTTTTGAAGCTGTTCCAAAAAATAGAAATGGAAGGAAAACTTTCAAACTCATTCTATGAGGCCACCATTACCTTGATTCCAAAACCAGACAAAGACTCCACTAAAACAGAGAATTACATACAAATCTCCCTGCTGAACAAGGATGCAAAAATTCTCAACAAGATACTAGCAAACCAAATCCCACAACACATTAAAAGAATTATTCATCACGATCAAGTGGGGTTTACTCTTGGGATGCAGGGCTGGTTCAATATCCACAAATCAATCAATGTGACACATTGCATTAATAAAAGAACAGATAAGAAACACATGATCCTCTCAATAGATGCAGAAAAAGCATTTGACAAAATACAGCATCCTTTCTTGATAAAAAGCCTCAAGAAAGTAGGGATAGAAGGAACATAACTTAAGATCATAAAGACCATATACAAAAGACCCACAGAGAATATCATCCTCAATGGGGAAAAACTGAGAGCTTTCCCCCTAAGGTGAGGAATGTGAAAGGATGTCCACTCTCACCACTGTTGTTCAACATAGTGTTGGAAGAAGTCTCAGCAATCAGACAACACAAAGAAATAAAAGTCAACCAAATTGGAAAGGAAGAAGTCAAATTTTCATTCTTTGCAGACAACATGATACTCTACATGGAAAGCCCAAAAGACTCCACCCCAAAACTGCCAGAACTGATACACGAATTCAGCAACATTGCAGGATATAAAATCAACGTACAGAAATCAGTTGCATTTCTATACACCAATAATGAAGCAGCAGAAAGAAAAACCAAGGAATCGATCCCACTTACAACTGCACCGAAAATCATAAATACCTAGGAATAAACCTAACCAAAGGTGTAAAAGATCTGTATGCAGAAAACTATAGAAAGCCTATGAAAGAAACTGAAGACACAAAGAAATGAAAAAACATTCCATGTTCATGGACTGGAGGAATACTGTTAAAATGTCAATACTACCCAAAGCAATCTACACATTCAACGCAATCCCTATCAAAATAACACCAGCATTCTTTACAGAACTAGAACAAACAATTCTAAAATTCAGAAAAGGCCCTGAAGAGCCAATGTAATACACTGAAAAAGAACACCAAAGCTAGGGGCATCATAATTCCAGACTTCAAACTGTATTACAAAACTGTAATGATCAAGACAGTATGGTGCTGGCACAAAAACAGACACATAGATCAATGGAACAGAATAGAGAACCCAGAAACGGACCCACAAATGTATGGCCAACTAATCTCTGATAAAGCAGGAAAGAGTATCCAATGGAAAAAAGACAGTCTCTTCAGCAAATGGTGCTGGGAGAACTGGACGAAAACGTGAAGAAGAATGATACAACGACTTTCTTACACCACACACACAAATAAATTCAAAATGGAGAAAGACGTAAATGTAAGACAGGAAACCATCAAAACCCTAGAGGAGAAAACAGGCAACAACCTCTTTGACCTTGGCTGCACCAACTTCTTACTAGATGTGCCTCTGGAGGCAAGGGAAACAAAGGCAAAAATGAACTATTGGGACCTCATCAAGATAAAAAGCTTCTTTCTGCAAAGCAAAGGAAACGATCAACAACAAAACTAAAAAGCAACCAATGGAATAGGAGAAGATATTTGAAATGACATATCAGATAAAAGGTTAGTATACAACATCTATAAAGAACTTATCAAACTTAGCACCCAAAATACAAATAATCCAGTGAAGAAATGGCCAAAAGACATGAATAGACACTTTTCCAAAGACATCAAGATGGCTAAGAGCACAGGAAAAGATGCTCTACATCACTCATCATTAGGGAAATACAAATCAAAACCACAATGATACCACCTCACATCTGTCAGAATGGCTAAAATTAACAACTCAGGCAACAACAGATGTTGGCAAGGATGTGGAGGAAAGGGAACACTTTTGTGTTGCTAGTGGGAATGCAAGTTGGTGCAGCGACTCTGGAAAACAGTATGGAAGTTCCTCAAAAAATTAAAAATAGAACTACCCCACGACCCAGCAATTGCACCACTAGGTATTTACCCAAGGGATACAGGTATGCTGTTTCAAAGGGGCACATGCACCCCAATGTTTATAGCAGTACTATCAACAATAGCCAAAGTATGGAAAGAGCCCAAATGTCCACTGATGGATGAATGGATAAAGAAGCTGTGGTATATAAATACAATGGAATACTACTTGGGGTCAAAAAGAATGAAATCTTGCCATTTGCAACAACATGGGTGGAACTAGAGTGTATTATGCTAAACGAAATAAGTCAGTTAGAGAAAGATAAATATCATAGGGCTTCACTCATGTGGAATTTAAGAAACAAAACTGGCTGTGGTGCCTGGGGTTGCCTGGGTGGCTAAGTCGGTTGAGCGTCCAACTTCGGCTCCGGTCATGATCTCACAGTTTGTGGGTTTGAGCCCCATGGCGGGCTCTGTACTGACAGCTCAGAGCTTGGAGCTTACTTCAGATTGTGTGTCTCCCTCTCTCTGCTCCTCCCCCACTCACCCTCTGTCTCTTAAAAATGAACAAACATTAAAAATATTTTTTTTTTATAAGTTAACAAACAAAAGGAGCGCCTGCGTGGCTCAGTTGGTTAAGGCTCCAACTTCAGCTCAGGTCATGATATGGCAGTTTCCAAGTTCAAGCCCTGCATCGTGCTCTCTGCTGTCAGTACAGCACTCCTTCTGATCCTCTGTCACCCTTTCTCTCTGCCCCTCCTCCACTTGTGAGGTGCACACACAAAATAAATACATTTAAAAACAAACCAGGGAGGCAAACCATAAGAGACTCAAATACAGAGAACAACCTTTGGGTTGCAGGAGGGGAGATGGGGGGGGGGGGGCTAAATAGGTGATGAGCATTAAGGAGGGCATTTGTTGGGATGAGCACAGGGTGTTATATGTAAGTGATGAATCACTAAACTCTACTTTTGAAAGCATTACGACACTATATGTTAACTAACTTGGATTTAAATAAAATTCAAAAAATCAATTCTGTGATGGAAGTAGGAGTAAAAAAAATAAAATAGGTTTTAAAATAATTCATATAAGTGGAGCACAGGGCATTTTTAGGACAGTGAAACGATTCTGTATGATATTGTGGTGGTGGATATATGACATTATGAATTTGTCAAAGCCCATGGAATTGTACAAGAGAAATAGTGAACTCTAACAAACTCTCTGCACGTTAGCTAGTAATAATATCAATATCGGTCAATTAATTACAACCAATGTAACACACTAATACTGCAGGGTGTTAACAAGTGGAACCTGGGCTGTGGGGAGGTAAGAGAAAATATAAGGGAACTCTGCACTTTCTGTGCCATTTTTCTGTTAACCTAAAACTGTTGTAAAAAAGAAAGTGAACCTTTAAAAATAGCTCGTATCCTAAGGATAAAAAGAAACAAAGAGTATCTCCGTACACTGTAGTGCAATTCATCACACACACAAAAAAACCATATCCGAATCTGTTTAAAGGGATTTAATTAATAAATACGTTAATACCCAAACAAGTTCCTAACGTTAGGACAAGCCAGAACTTTGATCATCGTCTAGACCATATCGCAAGTCAGGAAACTGAAACCCTGAGAAACAGATCAAGATCTAAGTTGTTTGGTGGCAGTACTGAACTCCAAACTCCGTTTTTAAAATCCAAGCTGAAGCGCTCCTTCGAGAACGCTACATGCCCTATCTTTCCCAAATGAGATAATATAGTGGCAATAACTTGTAAAAATTCCAACACAGACGCAACATGTAGGACTGTAGAATTGGGTAAAGGAGCCACCTGTAGGCCTGTTGTCTTTCGTTAAACACCCCCACTTCATTTAGTTCTCCTCAGGCTGTTCTTACTTGCAAAGATAGACGTCCCAAAGGTCTCCCAGTTCTCAGCAGGGCAGGTTCCTGGACAGCAGCAGATGTGCCCCGCCCCGCTTTCCCTTCCTCCCGGGGGGAATCTAGGCAGGGCCGAGAAAAGACTGAGGCCCGAGCTCCTCAGGCGACCCCTACCCAAGACCTGCGATTCTCTTCAGTCGCAGCCCTCCAGACGTCCCCGCGTGGGACCTCAGTTTCCCCAACGCCTCACGGGCTCACTGGATCTTTAGCTACTGAAGCTAAACTCCAGTCTCCTTCCACGTTCTTTTTTGGCGCGTCTTTGACGCAACTTCCGACCAAGGTGCTGCGAGACCGGAGGGAGGGATGGAGTGCAGCCAATCAAGGAGTTCGGCCAGACGGAAGCCGTGAGGCTCCCGGAAGCTGTCCAGAGGTCCCCACAGGAAAGCGGAAGCGGCGCGCAGCACGTGGGGGAGGTGCCGGTCCTAGGGTTCTGCGTCCACTTGGTTTGTGATTGTGAGGCTGGCCTCCGCCACAGCAGAGGACGAAGGGCGGGGCGCGGGGAGCCCGAGAGACGCTGCGGAGCGGGGAGACGGGCTGAGCGCCATGGAGGGCCCAGGGGAGGCGCCGGGCCCACAGCCACCGCATCCCGAGGACCACCGCATCCGTGACGGCGACTTCGTGGTGCTGAAACGGGAAGATGTGTTCAAAGCAGTGCAAGTCCAGCGGAGAAAGTAAGTCAGGTCGCTGGCCTTAAGGGTCCCCGCTTCATTTTCTAGATACCCCCTTTCTCCAGGTCTTCCCACCAGGGTCCAGTTCTTGGATCTGTGGATCCCCAACCTCCTTCCTCGTTTTCTCCTCTTGATCTTCTTACAGAAACCTTTTCCCCCAACATCCCATTCCCGTGTCCCTTTTGCCTTCCTGCAGACTGCCTCTTCCAGGGTTTCAAACCTGGTCTTCTGCCTTCAACATCCCTCTCGGTCTTTCCACCGGGTTCCCTTTCTCATACTTGGCCCTTGGGTGCTCAAGTGCTCTCCCCCTTCCTTGTTCTCACCCTTTCCTGTGTCCTGGAGTTGTTCTCCTAGGCTCTTGAGATGTTCTCTCCTGTTATCTCACAGAACTCACCAACCATTCTCTCCTATCCTTGACTCTCGGGGTCCTCCCCTCCCCTGCCTTCTTCCCATAGACCATCCTTTCTCCCTACTCCCTCAGCCAGGATCAGTCCCACAAAAATGAAACGTCTCCCACCTTATCTGACCTTTGGTCTCTTTTCTGTATCCAAACTGGAATAACTGTTTACACATAGTAACGTTGGAAAACAATTTCCCATAGAATGTAGGATTACTCTAGGATTCCCTCACTTAACACACAGGGATGCGAAGAGATCTAGGAAAGTTAAATTACCTAAAAGCAGTTTGCTCAAGATCTCAAAACTTGAAATCAGGCTTGATTTGTGAACATGCTGATTAGTTGTAACTCTGTTTTAATATTAGAAAAGTGGGAATTTTTGGTAACTTTTTGGCAGGAGTGGTGAGGTTGTTAAATCCCAATAGCTTATTAATGCTGAAAATGTATTGAGATGTTTCTGTTAATTATCTGAAAAGTACAACCAAGTTTTCCTTTAAGTTTGGTTATTATAGTACTTTAGACAATGAAACAAGTTGAGTTCAGTGTCAGGAGAACAGCTTTCTGCAGAGCACAGTCTAGGTGCTCTGAGATTTGGAGTTTCTAAGTGCTCCCTTCAGATAAATTATTTTATTCCTGTGTGAACCAAATTGTTGACTGGTATTTAAAGTGAAACAGGTGTCATTAGAAAATAGTCAAGTAACAGCCCGCAAAGCACCATGCTGGTGACAGCCAAGTTTTATTGCACAAGAACCAGCGTGGTAAAGAAAAATAAATGAAGTGGGGGTAGGGGGTGGGGGGTTCTTTTAGTCCAGAAATATATCTGCATCATTTTCTCTAGAATTTCTGATTAGAAATGTGTGCTGGCCTTCAAGTGTATAATTTTGGAAAGAGCCAATATTAATTATTTAAACTTTTTAATTGAATTGAAGTGTAACAGTGCAGCAAAATCCTTAGGTTATGCTTGATGAATGATACCAAGTTTACACAGCTGTATAATGACCATGCAGGTGAAATTTTGTTTTTTCTTTCTTTTCTTTCTCATTTGCCCTTTTCTCAAGTTGCTTAATTTTAAAAGTGGACGTTTGAGTGTGGTTGTTAATAATGTGCTCTTTTAGACAAGAGCTTTTTCATTACCAACAATGCGGACAGTAGCATCTTTATTTCTAAAAAGTACTCTGTTCGTACTCTAGACATACTTGTTTGGAAGCACTTTTCATCACTTTTCTTGGCAGAAGCCATTGCATTAGTTTCCATTTGATTTAGTAAATGATGCTTTGAACTCATCGAAATCCCAGGTCATACTCTCCCTTTACTGTTCTTCGGGTCTGCACACATCTGGTTGGGCAGAAGCAATCCTGGCTTACTGAAGAGACTGCACATCCCACTCTTTCTCGGTGAAGACATGGCATTGCATTGCTCTGACTGGGCCCCACTTTCCTGACTAGGGCAGTGACGTCTTGTCACGCCGCTCAGTTTGAGTGGCACACCTTTCTTTGCATATCAGACCCCCAGCCAGAAGGGTAAACCCAAACCATCTCAGACTCAGTATTTCACTAGCACTGGGGTGCTCAAGGGATGAGAGTGTGGGTTGCACATCTGGACTGAATGGAGTTTCAATTTCTGATGGGATTTATGTCAGCAAATATTTTTAGAGTCTGTTATGTTCTATTACGTTTTAGAAACTGGGCACACAGCAAAGAATAAGAATTGATCCTATCTGGATTACTTAGGATCTCGCAGGAATTCACTCAGGTGGTTCAAGGGAGGAGATTTAATGAAGATGTGACATACACATGTACAGTGGTGTGGCGAGGTTTAGAGAACCAACAGAGAATGGTGATGCACCCAGGGTCTAGCAGTGGTGAGAAACTTTTGGCAAGGGAGCTTGGGTGATGTGGTCTATGCATTCTGTCATAGACTCCTGGGGCACAGAAAAAGGAAGAGAAGGTGTAGGGTGGGGCACAAACAGAATTAATCAGTACATGTCTTCCAGGATTCGGAGTTCTGTGGACACTGGCCATGTCCTAAAACTAGGCAGGGCTTCCTGAGATCCATTGGTCTTTTCTGGGGCAGACTGTGTGGTATAGTGGAAGGTACCAGGCTTTGGAGTTAGTCAAACCTGGATTTTAATCCCAGCCTCCCACTATGTAACTATGAGTCTTGGACAAGATACTTTTCCTAAGCCTTAGATTGCTCATCAGGAAGGAGCTATGTCCCAGGATTGCTGTGAGAATTAAATGAAAAAGCATGAAACTCACTGGCATGTACTGCCCAGCCACTTGTCAACACTCAGTAGGTGTTTTGAAGAAAAAGAAAAGGTTGTTTGTTTTTGTGGGATTTTCCTTTTAAATGGTAATAAGATAAAAATTTAGATAATGAGGAAAGCTAAAGTTGCCAGATCCTCAGTAGAGCATTGTCAGCATTAGGCATATTTCCAAATGTATAGATTGTCAGTAATGTTTATTTGTAAACATAATTTGCTTTTACTAGATATTTATTTATTTATTTATTTATTTATTTATTTATTTATTTATTTATGTGTTTGTTTGTTTTAGTAGGCTCCACACCTAATGTGGGGCTTGAACTCATGACTCCAAGATCAAGAGTCACATGCTCTACCGACTGAACCAACTAGGCACCCCTGCTTTTACTAGATAATTTTTAAAGGAAATAGCCAGTTAGACCAGGGAATTTGTTAAATCCCTGTCTTCTCAATGATTGTTTGAGGGGTGTCATAGTGTCACAGTGTGTGTTCAGTGGCCAGGCAATCTTGGTGACCCTTTATTTAGGAAATCTGCAAACCTGTGAGTTAGGACATCCTGTCAGTGCAAGTTGGAGTCAGACCAGTGCCTCAGAAGAGGAATGTCTTCTGTCCTTGTTTCTCATTCCAAATTCACTGTTTTTGTGGCTTCTTATTAATTTTGTCTCTGTCCAACCCAGTTCTCTCTAGTTCATTTGTCAGTTCATGTTCAGAGATAATGTTCAGAGATCAGTCTCTGTGGGAGACCAGTTTTGAAATAAATTTGATTGAGCATATATTTTCTACACTGAATGCAAATAAGATACAGCTAATTGCATTTTCTTCCCCAGAAAAGTAACTTTTGAAAAGCAGTGGTTCTATCTGGATAACATCATTGGCCATAGTTATGGAACCACATTTGAAGTGACCAATGGAGGAAGTCTTCAGCCTAAGAAGAAGAAGGAAGAGCCTACTTCAGGTGCACTCCTTTGGGTATATGAAATAGGTGCTCTTGAGCTGACTAGTCAGAAACCTGTCAACCACAATTCTAAAATGCTAACCCAAGCTATCCTCAAAGAAACTTAAACTCATAATCTAAGAACTGTAGCTTGATGGAATGAAGCGAGGTCTGCTTTTGACTTTTGAGATACCTGGATTCTGGCTCTAGCCCATCATTAACTGGCTTTCCGACCTTAGGCCAAATTTTTAATCCCAGGAACCCTTGCTAAGAGCAGGTAGAGAGCCCTTTCAGTGCCCAGAAGTTAAATAATTGCTGGAGGCAGTTAGCATGTAGGGTAGAGGTTGAGAGTCTGGCTTCAAAGTTAACTGACTAGGTTTAAGTTTGTTTTATCACTCGCCTTGTCACCTTAGGCAAGTTACTTGGTTTCTCTAGGTCTTAGAGCTTCATCTGTAAAATGGAGCCATATGTACATTTAATGCCCAGGATGTTGCTGATGTTCAGTCATATAATATATGGGAAGTTCCTAACAGTGCCTTGCCTGTAGCAAAGGCCCATAATTTTAGCAGTTATTGTTAATTAAAATTAAGTACTCCAACATTTGTTAAAATAAATGTACTTAAGATATTTTATTAATTAAAATAATTTTTAAAATCAATTAAAATACTATTTTAAAATTTTTGTTCAAACCAATTAAATGCTTTTCAGTTAACATCCATATTTTTATTGAGCACCAAATATGTTCCAGGTATGATTAGGCAGTGTGATTGTAACAGTTTATGAGATAAACCATCTCATGAAATGTACTTAGCAGTGGGGAACACCAAAAATAAGTAGACAAGCTAAACACGTACTTGTAGGTAGTGGTATGTGCTGTGCAGACCATAAAACAGGGAGGTGTGCTGGAAGCTGATTGGCTGAGACTTGGCTGAGATAATGAGTTCACTGCTGAGTGATGGGAAGGACCTAGGCAGAAATCTACCCAGAGATTGTCATAAAAGCACTCCAAGTGGAGGCAGCAGCAAGTGCCAGAGCGCTGCAGTGAGCCTATGTTTGGTGTGTTTGAGGAAGAGAAAGAAGGGCAGAGTGGCTAAAGTGTAGGGGCCAGAGCGTATACAGCCTTGCAGGTCGTCTTTGGAATGTATTCTGGTTGTAGGAAGCCACTGTTTTGTGCACGGGAGGATTAGATGAGCCAGTTTGCATTTTGTAAAGAGAACTCTGGTATCTGGGTGGATTGTAAGGGAGCAAGAGTAGGAGGGAGCAGGAATAGGAGTTAGAGACTGGAGCAGTCATGGCAAGAAAAGAGTGGAGGGAGGAATAGAGGCAATGGAATTAGAAGGCCAAATTTGAATGACTGATGGGCTGGATGTGGACATGAACTTAGAAGAAAAAAGATTTTAACTAACTGCAGATCATAAATGTCATAAAGCAATTTCCTTCCTTAGAGACCAAAGAAGCGGGCACTGATAATCGAAATATAATTGATGATGGGAAATCTCAGAAACTTACTCAAGATGACATAAAAGCTTTAAAGGACAAGGGCATTAAAGGAGAGGTAATATTCAAAGGATGTTGTGTTTTGTTTTTGTATGGTTTTGAGGAAATTATTTGGTTTTTAAAGCAGGATTTACCCAAGGTGAAATGTAAAAATACTTTCTCTTAAAAATAGTTTGAAATGTACATGCAATTCAGTATATCAAAGATATCATTTCTTTTATGCAGGAATGTGAGTGACCTTACTGATATTATTAGCAAAAGAGAATTTAATAACTTAGTGCATATCAGAGCTTAACTTGGTTCATTTTCAGCCAGTGTCTTTCTTTTACATCTCTTCTCCCTTTATTATGTATGTGTCTCTCTCTCTCTCTTTTTTTTTTTATCCTGTTTTAAGTGGAGTTACAAAGTACTTGTATTTTAATACAAGTTCTAGATAGTGAAAAATGCAGTGTATTCATTTGGACTTGTGTGGAAAGGGGCCTGGAAAATCAGGTCTTTGTATATGTTCTAGGGTAAGAAACCTTTGAAGTTATCGTTTCAGTAGAAATAAAATTTCAGGAAATCTGCTTGCTCCTTTTCTTATAGGAAATAGTTCAGCAATTAATTGAAAATAGTACAACATTCCGAGACAAAACAGAATTTGCTCAAGATAAATATATAAAAAAGAAGAAAAAGAAGTAAGTGGCCTTTGTTTGAAAAAGATGAAAGTATTAAATCTTTATAGACTTATAAAATTATTAAAAATAAAATATTTTTAAGCCAATTTTTCAAGACTGATGTCCTCTTTTTTCTTCCCTCAGGTATGAAGCCATCATTACTGTTGTGAAGCCATCCACCCGCATTCTTTCAATTATGTATTATGCAAGAGAACCTGGAAAAATTAAGTACGCTTTGTTTCCTTTCAAAAGTATAATTGGGGGAAAATATGTCTTTAAGAAAAGTCATGATTTTAAGTAAAATGAAAAACTTGCACACCTGCATAAAGTGTCCTCCTACCTCATGAATTGTAAGTTCTTTTTACTGTTGTCTCCAAAGCAATCTATAATCTTACCAACATCATTTTTGTGAAACAAACAAATAAAATTGAGAAGTGATGATTAAGATAGCTGTCTCTGCTTAGCTAAAAATAAATGAATCATTCCTTTTTTTCTTTAGCCACATGAGATACGATACCCTAGCCCAGATGTTGACATTGGGAAATATCCGTGCTGGCAATAAAATGATTGTAATGGAAACGTGTGCAGGCTTGGTACTGGGGGCAATGATGGAACGAATGGGAGGTAAGATTTAACGTTCTCAGGTTCATTAAAGCACCACCATGACATAAGTAGAGGGGCCTAAAAACACAACGCACAGAAAGTGAGACTGAGTTACTACAAGATTAATGAAATGGCTTGGGTGGGCCTGCACAGCTCCCATCCCTGGGTCCTTCCTGCAGCATCCACATCTCCCAGCCAGTGCTGTGTTGGTGCCCCTGGATGGTATTTGCCCTTTCCAGCTTCAACATCGATGGGGATGTTTCTGAAGCTTTTTTCTGGCTTGGACCTCCAGGACAGTGATTTCAGTGAATTCTTGGATAGCTGGCACTCATTTTATTGGTGTGAATTGAGGGAATAATATGAGAAGAATACTGGGGGTATATTTTGTCCTGGAGGAACACAACACGGCCTGGTTTGCCTGTCCTCTCTCTAACCCTGTAGAAGATAAGAACTTTTAACTGTCCTGATTGAGGATTGGAGTAGGGGAAAGCTGAGAGCCAGTCACCGATCACATGACATCCAAATTTGCACGATCACAGGGTTTTACCATAGTGTCAAGTGGGGTAAGCTTTAAGACTTCTTGTTCATGTTGGGGCACCTGGGTGGCTCAGGATGCTCTCCCTTCTCTCTCTCTCTCTGCCCCTCACTGCTCATGTGCGCACTCTCTCTCTCAAGACAAAGAAACATTAAACAAAACAACAAAAAAAAATTTCATGTTCCCGTGTTTTGGAATTATATTTCCTTCACTGGGCATATTCATAGACTGAACAGCCCCCAGAGGAGCTGCATCATCTTGCAGCCTCTGAGCAGAGTAGAGACCTTCTATCTTCTTACTGTGGCGGACCCTGAGGTTTTGCATAGTCTAGAATCACCTCCGTCAAGCAGATGTTTGCTTTTTTTTTTTTTTTTTTTTTTTTAATCCAGGCTTTGGTTCCATTATTCAGCTGTACCCTGGAGGTGGACCTGTTCGGGCAGCAACAGCATGTTTTGGATTTCCCAAATCTTTCCTCAGTGGTCTTTATGAATTCCCACTCAACAAAGTGGACAGTCTCCTAAATGGCACGTTTTCTGCAGAGATGTTATCTTCAGAGCCTAAAGACAGTGCTTCAGTTGAAGAAAGTAATGGCACCCTGGAGGAAAAACAGACTTCAGAGCAAGAGAAGGAAGACAGTGTGGCAGAAGCCCAAGAGAGCCATCACCCACAGGAACAAGAAACAATGGAAATTGTCTCTCAAGATCCAGAATATAAGGAGCCTAAAGAGAGAGGAAGCAAAAAAGATTATGTAAGAGTATTAAGAGTCCCCACTACCTTCATAACATTCCCCTCATTATGGCTTTTCCTGATCCTTTTTTTTCCTTTCATGTCAGGATCTATTACTGTGTAACTCCCTCAGTTTCAGTTAACTTAATTTAAGCACTGAGATTTGGCTTGGCTTTGGAGCATCAGTGCCCAAGATAGTGAATATCAAAACAGATGGAGAAAGCGTGTGTGTGGGTGTACACACGTATGTGATGTGATCTTTGGGATGGAGCTTTAGGATACAGAAGCATTGTATACCAGGTAGCTTAATGATGGTTTTATAACATACGGATTTATGTGTTTGCAACTTTCTTATGAATGACCTTCTGTTGCTTTAGTCTAAGTTGCTAAATATTGTTGAAATGTTCTGACAGACCAGCATTTCCTAAACCTGACTGAATGGCCTCAGTACATTAGTTTCTTCTTTTTCTTCTTGAAGATTCAGGAAAAGCAGAGGAGACAAGAAGAGCAAAGGAAAAGACATTTAGAGGCTGCTGCTCTGCTGAGTGAAAGAAATGCAGATGGGTGCGTTGATGAAGGAATGCAGATATCTGGGTGCTCATGGGTTCTGCTTCAAACAGATTAGAATTGTCTGTCTGCTTGTCTGCTTGTCTGCTTTGATTATAGTGGGAGCTGAGATGATGATTCTGTCTTGGGTTTTTAAAGAAAGGAGGCTGCATCTAGTGGAGGTGGGAAAGTGTGCTGGTTTCAGAGTTTTAGAATAAGTTTGGAATTTCTCTGATCACCGTGTGTCAGATGGGTCTGTGTGGTCCTGCTGCATGCAGGTGGTGGGGCATTCAAACTGGTGTGATACTGGCTACCCGTAAGGGCTAGGGGAAACCTGACAGTCATAGATTCAGATATCCGTAAAGCCAGTAAGTACCATGTTGGATTTGTTTCCAGATTTTTTTGTTTTTAAATCAGGAGTGTCGTTAAGTGCGACTTAGAGTTGCCAAGCACCAAAAGAGCTTTTTTTTTTTTTTTAATGTTTATTGTTGTGAGAGGGGGAGAACGAGCAGGGGAGGGGCGGGGGGTGGGGAACAGAAGATCCAAAGTGGACTCTGCACTGACAGCAGAGAGCCTGATGTGGGGCTTGAACTCACGAACCATGACATTGTGACCTGAACTGAAGTTGGACGCTTAATTGACTGAGCCACTGAGTCACTCCCAAAAGAGCTTTTAATTCATTTTGTGTTTCTTAGAAAGTAATAGCTTATGATTTTGTTTGTTTGTTTGTTTGAATTTGTAGAATGTTGTATATCAAGCTCTTCCTTGTGCAAGTCATGGCAAATAAATGATCATTTTAAATACATTTTAAAATCTGCGCTCCGCCTTGCGAGCAGAGAAATAATTTGTCTAATGTTTTCCTTACAGTTTAATTGTAGCTAGTCGTTTCCATCCCACTCCACTCCTGCTGACTTTGCTGGACTTCGTGGCCCCTTCAAGGCCATTCGTGGTCTACTGTCAGTATAAAGAGGTAATACTGAAATGGAATGGATGAGAGTTCTTGTGTCTGCATGTTAATACTCAAATCACAGCCCTCAAAGTCATCCTCAACTCTTTTTATGCTTTTAGCCGCTGTTGGAATGCTATACAAAACTGCGGGAAAGAGGAGGGGTCATCAACCTCAGACTGTCTGAAACCTGGCTCAGGAATTACCAGGTATGTGTTCTTAGAGCCAGTTCCTGGGAGCTACTCTCTTGAGTTGCTGGCTCTTTGCAGTAGTGCCAGAAGTTGTTAAATAGAAATTTGCCTATTTCTGTCTACAGAGATGAAAGAATCTCCTGCCTGTAACTCAGAGAAAGTGCCTTGGCTTTTCCTGACCCTTTTTTGTCCGTTCATGTCAGGGTCTATTACTCTGTAACTCCAGAAACATTTAAAATGTAAACAATTATGATTCGTGTTTCTTCAAGGCCTCGAGATCATTGTGGAGGGAATAAATGATAATAGCAAGTTCCCTAGGCCAATAAGAAAGTGACTCTCTTCTCTCTCCCGGGATATCTTTGCATCAGAGTTTCAGGATTTACTTCTGGGCTCCATGTCAGCTCAGGTCCCCTGGAAGGCATTTGCTAAGATGGAATTAGCAGTGGAAGGGATTTATTGGGGAAAATGTCTTAGAAAGATGAGAGAGGAAGCAAGATTAGATGGGAAAGCCCTCAGACCATGGTGGAGGTCTGATGGCTGTGAGAGAAGGGGGAGAAAGGAAGATGGGCAGGAAGATCCTGCAGTGCTACCCTCAGAAGGTCTCAGCCAATATAATGGGGAACCCCAGAGCAAAGAGTGCCCATTAAAGGAGCCCTATGTTGAGCAGAGATGTTGTGGTCCTGGTACCCATGTCAGTAATCGACTTGGAGTGGCCCATGGCCTCCCTGGCTGTGAATGCTGCAGAGGATCCCAAAGGAGCAGCACCTAGAGGCTTTCTGCTGCCTGAACTCCTCACAGCCGGTTCCCTCTGGAAGGTCTGAGGGAGCACCGCCATGGCTGCCACGGGCACTGCCCTGCTGCTTGGACATTGTCCTACTTAATCCAGGATACTTAAAGCCCTGAGCGGACCCTGCCCTTCATGACAGTCATCTTATTGAGCTATGGTAACGGCAGAGAAGAGATCTTGTCAGAGTTAACAAGGTATTCGGGCAGGGAGGCTCTGGATATGTGTCCAGTAGCTACTTCTCCATGGACTGAAACTCCACTGTTGGCCATGAAGCTTCCTGGAGCCAATAGAAAGAAAGTTATGCACAGGCCCAGAAGTACTACACCAACCATTTGTTTGCCACTAGAAACTTGCGTCAGGTTTGAGAGCAGCAGCTCCAGCTTTATTTCTCAAAAGAAAACCACTTAAACCAGTTTCTATACTCTTATCTGCACTATTATGTGAAGGAGGAGCTCTTTAGGAATTGATCCGATTAAATCTTCAAGAGAATCTGTGTCGTTTAAACTCTGATTTCCAGCATGTGTATTGTTAGTATGTGCTTTATCTGCTTAGGAAAACATGAATGTTTTTCTGTCTTGATTAGGTTTTGCCAGATCGAAGTCATCCCAAACTACTGATGAGCGGAGGTGGGGGGTACCTTCTCTCAGGCTTCACTGTTGCCATGGATAACCTTAAAGCAGACCCCAGTCTCAAATCCAACGCAAGCACTTTAGAATTACACAAGACTGAAGAGCCAGCAGCTAAAAAACGGAAATGCCCAGAGTCTGACTCTTAAGCTTTCAAAAATTGCTCTGATTTTTGTCCTCAGGCACTATACAGTTAGTAATTAAACCTTAAATGCTATTACTAATTGTTTTCTTACATTCAAAAATAAGAACATGTCTGTACACCTGCTCCTGGGAAGGACGAGTAAGCCTTTTGTCCACTTCTGGCACAGATAGATTTGGTCTGTCAAAACGTCGAGCCAAAATACCTAAGCCTGGGTTATATGCAGTGGACTGGTATATATGGCCAATCCTGTTTATTTCACAAAAATCCTCTAAGTACATTTGGTACTCTGTGCAAATATCCTGAGAATTTAGACATCCTAGAAATATATTTATACAAGACTTTATGTGTTAAGCTAAGTGGAATAACACAACATAGAGAAAACTTAGGTACTAAAAAGGAATTTGTGGAAGACATTTCTTGTGTTCATTCCGCTCTCTTTAATCTAAGCAATATGGATGTATGAGTGTCTGAGATTTACAGTACCAAAAATGTCCTCCCTGTTTCCTCCAGTGGAATAAACTTTTTTAAAATGCTAGGTTTTTTAATTTTAATAGTTGATAACTTAGGAAAGTTCTGAGTATTTATTTTACTGCTTTTTTTTGTCAACACAGAGGTGTAGTAGGGTACTTTTTTGGGTTAATTTGCCAATCCCCTCCTTCTTTGTTCGAAATGAAGTGACTAGAATTTTTGTGTACTATTCAATTAAAGGCAACAACAAGGGTTTTTTCCCCCCTACCCAGACACTTGTGGAGAGATATATAAATATATGTATATATATGTACACACATACATATGTATATGGTTGTTGGTATATACGCATATATATATTTATATATACACATATACACGGAGACAGAGAATGCACTATCTATGTGAACTATGACAGTTTAGTGCAGAGCTTAGACCAGTTCTCATTGCATTAGTGTCACTCCTTGTCAGTTGTATTTTAAAGTGCCTTTTTTGGTGATTATTAATGCTGGTTTGTTGAGCTCTGGCATGATTAGGTGGTTAGCCTTTCTAAGCTCTGAAAACATATAATCAAATTATTTGGTCATCTATAGCCAAGGAAAGTGTTTACAGTAAGCCACGGCTCTTGTCTTGCTTACTAAACATGCTCATAGTGTGTATTGTTCACATCATTATAGCACAGATGCTGATCATCCAGCAAGGAGCATCTCAGAAAAAAAGAAATTACATTTTCCTAATAGCATGTACTATCCTGATAACAGTCAATGTGATTACCAACAAGTACAGTTTTGATTCCTTTTTCTTAAAACAATTCCTTTTAAAGAATAAAAGTGTTTCCTACTACGATTTGTCTGATTTACATTAATGATGCGGTCAGTGACACCACATTCACTGGCTTTCAGCTGATTGTGACATGTGATCTGTATAAGAAAATGTGCCCAAATTGATAACCTCACTGAACACGTCCTTGCAAACAGTCCTCACCCACATACAACCAGTCAAGTTTTGTCAAGGAGAGTACATGCACAGACTGGATTCTGTAGCGGCTGCTCTCCACGGGTCATTGTCATTAGAATCCTCTCATACTTGTTATTCATTGAGTTTTCAAGTCCCATCCCATTTCATTCATTCTGCAAGTCTGCACTACCAAGGCCCTGTGTGCCCGTGTAGCTGCCCTGGAGTTTCTTGTGAACTCATATACCAACAGTAAAAGTTAACCTAAACCGAGTGTTGTTTTGTTTTGTTTTGTTTTCTCTTTCATATTATTCACTTCATCTTTGAGAACTGATGCTTAATTCAATAACTTGAAAACTTAGTGTGCACCAGAATTCCCTGGAGGGCTTATTAAACACAGATTGTTTAGCACCTCAAAGTTTCTGATTCAGTAAGTCTGGGGTGGGGCAGAAAATTTGCATTTCTAAGAAGTTTCCAGGTGATGGCTGGTACTGCTGACCCAGGGACCACTGCTTGAGAAACACTCCTGTGTGTACACCCACATCAAGAGCATGCCAAACTACATGATGCTTTTTTTCTTGTTTGTAAATTAGACATCCACCTTTGGAGCAGATGAGTGGATAATTCTATGACTTCTGGACATGTAGCCACCAAGAGTTATGTGCAATAACACTTTAATGAATGGCAGTCAAAAAATAAAGACAAAAATCAGTTTGTAATGTCCATCTTATTTCTTCATTGGATTAGGGTACTTGGACATATACAGTGGTGCCAACGAGATGATTTTTTAGCTTAGAGGTGTGAAGCAGATCCCTCCCCCCCATTATTTCTTTGAATAAATTTCTGCCTCTTTCTTTCTGGGACCCCTATAATGTGTATATTGGTCCACAAGTCCCTTAAGCTAACTTTTTCATTATTTAAAAAAATTTTTTGCATCTCTGATTGAATGAATTCCACTGCCCAGTCTTTGAGTTCATTGATCCTTTCTTCTCTTTGACCTATCTGCTTTTGAACCCTTACATTGAATATTTTAGTTCACTTATTATTTAGCTCTATGATTGCTTTATGGTACTTATATTTTCTCTATTTGTTGAAATTCTCACTTCGTTCATGAATTGTTCTGACCATGGTGAGCATCTTTATGATCATAATTTGAACATTCTGTCAGATAAATCACTTATCTCTGTTTCATTAAAATCTGTTTCTGGAGATTTAGCTTGTTTTGTTTGAAACCTATTCCTCTGTTTATTTTTTTCTCTCTATATGTTGGTGCTTGCATATTAGATATGACAGCAGCCTCTCCCAGTCTTGACAGGTTCGTCTTGTGTAGGAGGTAAACCTCACTAACCAGCTTAGTCTGAGCTGCTGGTTGTCTCTTCATGATTGCCTAAGCCACTATCTTTGTTCTTAGTGGTCCCTGGTAATTGAGGGTATGCCAAGACCTGCTATTAATCAGCCGGTCCTCAGGCAGCAGGTGGCGATGTGTGTGGTTAAGGCCCTTCCAGAGAGAAATTGGGAGATTGGCATGTTTGCCTGCTTCCTCTATGCTGACCGCAGTTGAATCGCTGCAGGGATGTGTTCCTGCACCTGTTTAAAAACTGATTCTTTGCCTTTGTGCTGTAGGAGTCATGAATGTAAGTCCCATCAGCTTTAGAAGTGATCCAGGGTCCCTTAGGTGGCATCCACAAAAGCCGGGGTGCCAGACACATGTACAAGCTCCTTTCATCCAGGTAGGTGCTGGTGATCTGATTTTATCATTGGAGTGAACCAGAGGGAGAAGATAAGGGAGGTGCCCATTGGCTCCCAGGGCCTCTTGGGAGGATGGCAGCTGGTTTCTAAATGTGTGCTAAATCAGAAACTGGACCCTCAGGCAGCAGCTTGTAAAGTATGCAGTCATATCCTTCAGGGAAAGACTGTGAGATGAGCATTTTTGCTCTACACTGAGCCCCAGGGCAAATGCTCTTGTGATTTTGTGAACTTCTTTGCTCCAGTCATATGGGTCTCATGGACCTAAGCGCTATTGGCTTTCAGAGATAAGTGTTTGGGAGGTCCATTCCTTGAGTGGGAATCAAAAGTTGGGGTGCTTATATGTGTGGTCCAAATCCATCACTCAAGAGAAGCTGGGAGTTAGGGTTGGGGATTCTCTTCAAATTGTCTTACTGTGCCCAGGGTAGAGTTGGTGGTGAATGTCTCAGCCTTCCCTACTTGTTTTGATGTGGGTATTTTTTCATTCCCCTGATGTGTAGGAGTCAGTCACCAAGTTTCTGGGTTTCTTTTATTTTATTTTATTTTTTTAAGTTTATTTTGAGAGAAAGTTTATTTTGAGGGGGGAGGGGCGGACAGAACAGGAGAGAGAGAATCCCAAGCAGGCTCTGCATGCTTGTTAGCACAGAACCTGATGCGGGACTCAATCTCACAAACTGTGAGATCATGAGAACTGTGAGATCGTGACCTAAGCCGAAATCAAGAGTCAGAGACTTAACCAACTAAGCCACCCAGGTGCCCCCTAGTTTCTGGATTTCTGTCAAAGGGAATTACTCATGTGTAGCTGTACATTTGGTGTATTCATGGGAGGAGCAAAGTCCAGGACCCTCCTATGCTGCCATCTTGGTCCTGTCTTATATGAAGCAAGTCTTAATAGGCAATCATTCATTCATTAGTTGTATATGGAAAAGCCAAAAATACATTCTTCACTAATATGTACAAAATTGGGGGGGGGGGGAGGTGGAATTGGGTGTTTTCATCTTGTTTTAAAGCATTGATTATAAATATTGCAAGAGCAATGCTAAAAAAAATTGTTCTAGAAATTCGATATTTAAGGTTAATATTTAAGGTACCTGGGTGGCTCGGTGGGTTAAGTGTCAGACTACCAGCTCAGGTCATGATCTTGCAATTCATGGGTTCGAGCCCCACATCAGGCTCTGTGCTGACAGCTCGGAGCCTGGAGCCTGCCTCGGATTCTGTGTCTCCATCTCTCTCTGCCCCTCTCCTGCTCGCACTCTGTCTCTCAAAAATAAACATTTAAAAACATTTTTAAAAAGATTAATGTTGCTCTTGTGTGTTCCTAATTTTGGAATGTGTTTAAGTGCACTGCTAGAAGGGATCCTGGTGTATCTGATATCTCTATTTGAAATATAATGCTGCCTGGAGAGTAGTGTTAATTTTTTGCAAAAATAGATTACAGGTTGTTCTTGAATTTACGTAGCACAGGACAGATGGCGAGAAATGTGAGTCCCTGAATAGCTACTTAAAGAGTAACTGATAAGCTGTTACCTTATTCTCCTCAACATTTATTAGACACCCTCTGCTTTTTAACCCTTTATGAGGACGTATCAAATCTTTGAAGCATAGGAAATTAATATGTACCCTCCTCCCCCACTCCCATCTCCCCTCCTTTTTTTTTTTTTTTTTTTTTTTTTGCCTCTTTTACAGTTTCATTAATAACCTGGGCTTTTGGCATCTATTTAAGATATGATTAGGACAAGACTGGAAAGATTTTTACATTTCATTTTCACACTGACAGGTAACAAGGCAGTAAGGAAATTTTGGTTTTAAATGCTGGTGGGTTCAATCTGTTGCATGTTTGGTCGGCTTAGTGTTACCATTCTAAATCAAAAAATTTAAAAAGTAGAGAAATTGATCCAGACAGTGGAGGAAATGAGATCCTTTGCCTTCTGGGAGTGCTCTTCTCCAAACAAGTAAGTTAGTAAAGCAGGTTTTCACAGTTCTTTCCCATCACCTGTGAGTGACACAAAGTAGTTAAAGCCATACGGTGACAGACTCAAGGAAAGAGGAGGCAAAAATAAGAAAGAATATGATCAATTTAAGTCAATGGTCAGGGGCGTCTGGGTGGCTCAGTTGGTTAAGCATTCAGCTCTTGATTTCAGCTCAGGTCTTGATCTCACAGTTCATGAGACTGAGCCTTGCATCAGACTCTGCTGACGGCATGGAGCCTGCTTGGGTTTTCTCTTTCTCCCCTCTCTTCCCCTCCCCACCCCTCCCCCACTCCCCACTCATGCATGTTTTCTCTCTCTCTCTCTCTCTCTCAAATAAACATTTAAATCAATCAAATCAATCAGTGGTCAGAAGACTACAACCCACAGGCCCAATCTGGCTCACAACCAGTTTTTTGTATGGCCTCCAAGCTAAAAAAATGTTTTTTACATTTTTAAATAGGTGGAGGGATAAGCAAAAAAAGAATAATTTTATGACATGAAAATTACATGACATGCAAATTGCAGTGCCCACAAATGAAGTTTTAGTGGACTACAGTATTGTCTGTGGCTGTTTTTGTGCGTTGGCAGAGTTGAATAGTTGTGGCAGAGAACGTGTGGCCCTCAAAGCCTTAAATATGTGCTCTCTGGCCATCTAAGAGGTATGCTGACCACGAAGCTAAGTGAAGTGGTGAGGGGGATTGTAGGGTGAAGGGATCAGGAGAGCAGCACTTTGGAGCAGCTGCAGCAGAGAGCTGGTCTGGAGCCAGCAGCAACAGAAGATGTGAAATCCAGAGCTCCTTTACGGTCCTCTAGACCAATGGGCAGAGCTTGACACGGTTGACCCCTTTCCTTATGACAGTTTTCTCACTTGGCTTCTAGGACACCACTCTTCTGGTTTCCCTCCTATCTTTCTGGCTGTTCTCCATCTCTGTTGGTGATTCCTCTTCATCTCTGAGATGAATGTTTAGAACGGCATTGGCCTGCCCCAGGCCTTAGCAGTTGCACTCTTTACCTTTTTTTTTTTTTTTTTTTTTTTGTCTACACACTGCTAGGTGTAGGCTGTTCGAGGGATTTGGGATCTGATCAAAGAAAAAGATATGACCATGAGTTGGCAGTAGCACCTACATGCTTCATGGAGTGATGGGACTGCTCTGACAGGTTTACAAGGGAGGGGATGCTGTTCACAGCGGGAATCTGTTTAGAAGCTACACCAAGGGGGTTGCTTCAAAGAAGGGGAGGAGCAGGGGAACCCTTAGGGAGAGGGGAATTGAAGAGGAATTGAAGAGGGCCCTCCCCCATCTAGGTGGAGTCCCTGGGTCCGACAACTCTGAGGAACAGAGTCTGGAGCACCTGGGTGGCTCAGTTGGTTAAGCATCCAACTCTTGATTTTAGCTTGGTTCATGATCTCACTGTTCATGGGATTGACCTTGAGTTGGGCTCTGTGCTGACAGTGCAAAGCCTGCTTGGGATTCTCTCTCTCCCTCTCTCTGCCCCTGTCCCACTTGTGCATGTGCTCTCTCTCTCTCAATAAATAAATAAAATTAACTGGATGTGTAAAACTTGAATTTGTCACTGGCAGGCTTTTGAGCTAACAGTTCTCAGTCTGCAGTGAAGAAATCCTAGCAGCCAATGCACAGGAGCTGTCTTTGACTCACTTATATAAACAATAGGTGATCTTACTCAGTTTTCAGGATTTGTTTTTATTGGGATATAATTGACATCTAACATTATATTATGACGTTACATAATATATAGTTTCAGGGCTACAACATAATGATTCAGTATTTGTATACACTGAGAAATGATCAACCACAATAAGTCTAGTTACTGTCACCATATGTAGTTACAAAAATTTTTTTGTATGATGAGAACTTTTAAGATTTACTCTCTTAGCAACTTTCAAATATGCAATATAGTACCATTAACTATAGTCTCCACACTGTACATTATATCCCCAAGACTTACTTGCTTTGTAACTGAAAATTTGTACCTTCTGACCCCCTTTACTCATTTTGCCCACTCCCCAGCCCTTTTCCCCACTCTGGCAACCACCAATCTATTGTCTCTATCTATGAGCTTGGTTTTTTGGTTTTGCTTTGATTTGTCTTGTTTTTTTAGATTCCACATATAAGTGAAATCACACAATACTTGTCTTTCTCTGACTTATTTCACTTAGCATAATGCCTTCAAGATCCATCCATGTTGCACAACGGGCAAGATTGCATTAATTTTCATGGCTGACTAGTTTTACGTTTTATATGTTATATAAACTTTTTTTATCCACTTACCCAATCAGTAGACATTGAGGTTGTTTTCATATCGTGGCTATTGTAAATAATGCTGCCATGAACATGGAGGTGCACATATCTTTTCAAATTAGTGTTTCCATTTTTTTTCCAAAAGTGAAGAAGTGAAATTGCTGGATCATATGGCAGTTCTATATTTCATTTTCTGAGGAACCTCCATACTGTTTTTCACGGTGGCTGCACCAATTTATATTCTCACCACCAGTGTATGAGGGTTCCCCTTTCTCCACATCCTCATCAACACTTGTTATTACTTTTCTTTTTGATATTAGCCTTTCTGACAGGTGTGAGGTGATATTTTGTGGTTTTGGTTTGTATTTCCCTGATAATCTGATTGATTGTGCTTTGGAACATCTTTTCATGTGCTTATTGGCCATCAGTCAGTCTTCTTTGGAAAAAATGTTTATTCAAGTCCTCTGCCCATTTCTTCATAGGATTGTTTGGGGTTTTTTTTTTTTGGTATTGAATTGTATGAGTTCTTTATATATTTTGGATATTAACCTCTTATCAGATACATGATTTTCAAATATTTTCTCCTATTCAGTAGGTTGCCTTTTCATTTTGTTGATGGTTTCCTTTGCTCTGTAGAAGCTTTTTAGTTTGATGTAATCTCACTTGTTGATTTTTGCTTTTATTTGCTTTTGGTGTCAAATCCAAAAATCACCACTAAGACTGATGTTAAGGAGCTTACCGTGAGTGTGTGTGTGTGTGTGTGTGTGTGTGTTTAGGAGTTTTATGGCTTCAGGTCTTACATTCAAGTCTTAAAGCCATTTGAGTTTATTTCTGTGTATAGGGTAAGACAGTGCTGCAGTTTCATACTTTTGCATATGGCTGTCCAGTTTTCCTAGGACGATTTATTGAAGAAACTGTCCTTTCTCTACTGTGTATTATTGGATTCTTTGTTGTAAATTAATAGACCATGTATTACTGGATCCTCTAGTCTGTTCCATTGATCTATATCTCTGAGGGGTTTTTTTATTTTTTTTATTTTCAGAGAGAGAGTGTGTGTGAGAGCCTGTGTGTACACCTTCATGAGCAGAGGAAGGGCAGAGAGAGAGGGAAAGAGAGAATCCCAAGCAGGTTCCATGCTGTCAGCGCAAAGCCCATATATGTCTGTTTTTATGCCGATACTATTTTGATTACTATAACTTTGCAATATACTTTGAAATCAGGGATGGTGGTGCCTCCAGCTTTCTTTTTCTTTCTCAAGATTGCTTTGGGATCTTTTGTGGTGTTATACAAATTTGGGGCTTGCTCATTCTATTTCTGTGAAAAATGTCATGGAATTGGGTGGGGATTGCATTGAATCTATAGATCCCTTTGGGTAGTGTAGACATTTAAATATTAATTCTTCCAATCTATGAGCACAGAATATCTTTCCATTTATTTGTGTCTTCTTCAACTTCTTTCATCAATGTTTTAAGTTCTCAGTGGCATCCCTATCTTATTCCTGATCTCAGAGGAAAACCTTTTAGCTTTTCACCATTAAGTATGATGTTAGCTGTGGGCTTGTCATTTATGGTTTTTATTATATTGAGGTATGTTCCCTCTATACTTATTTTTTGAGGGTTTTCATCATAAATGGATGTTAAATTTTGTCAAATACTTTTTCTACATCTATTGGGATAATCATATGGTTTTTATCTCTCATTTTGTTAATGTGGTGTATCATGTTAATTGATTTACAGATGTTGAACCATCCTTACATCCCTGGAATAAATCCCATTTGATTATGGTGTATGATCCTTTTAATGTATTGTTGAATTCAGTTTGCTGAGAATTTTTGTATCTATACTCAGTGGCGATATTGGCCTGTAATTTTCTTGTGGTGCCCTTGTCTGATTTTGGTGTTAGAATAATACTGACCTCTTAGAAATGAGTTTGGAAGCATTTCCTTCTCTTAAATTGTTTGGAACATTTTTAGGATTGGTATTAATTCCTCTTTGAATGTTTGGTAGAATTCACCAGTGAAACCGTCTGGTCTTGTACTTTTGTTTGTTGGTAGGTTTTTAATGTCTGATTCAACCTACTTATTAGTTAGTAATTGGTCTACTCAGATTTTCTAATTCTTCATAACTCAGTCTTAGAAAGTTGTATGTTTCTAGGGATGTCCCATATCTTCTAGGTTGTCCAATTTGTTGGCATATAATTATTCACAGTAGTCTCTTATGAGCCTTTGTATTTCTGTCTGTTGTAATGGCTCCTCTTTCATTTCTGATTTTATTTATTTGAGCCCTCTCTTTTTTTCTTGGTAAGTCTAGCTAAAAGTATGCCAGTTTTGTTCACCTTTTTAAAGAAGCAGCTCTTTGTTTCACTGATTTTTTTTCTATTGTCTTTTTAGTCTAATATCATTGATTTCCCCTCTGATCTTTGTGATTTCCTTCCTTCTACTAACTTTGAGCTTCATTTATTCTTCTTTCTCCAGTTTTAAGGCTTTAAATACCATCTCTGTGATGATGACTCCCACATGATGTCTGTAGCACATCCTTTCCCTTGAGCTCCAGGCCTATATACCCAACTCAACACCTCCAGTTGGGTATCTGGTCATGTTTCAGACTTAATATAGCCCAATCTGATATCTTCCCTCCTAAGCCAAGCCTCCTCACCTCTGCTCTTCCCTGTTGCTCAGGCCTAAAGCATTCGTCCTTGACACCTCTCTTTCACTCATGCCACACCAAATCCTTCAGCCCTACCTGTCCTCTGTCTTCAAAATAGATCCATAGTTTGACTACTTCTCCCTACCCCCTGGTTCAAGTGCCACATCCTGGTTCAAGCCATCACAGTGACCCACCAGGATTATTGCAATGATCTCCTTACTGGTTTTTGTGTTTGTGTCCTCACTTCCCCTACAGCCTTCTCTCAACCCAGGAGCTGGAGTGTTGTTATTGTATAAAGCAAATCATGTCAGTCCTTTGCTGACAACTCTCCAGTTGCAAAGGCAAAAGTCCTTACCAGGCCATACAAAGCCCTGTGTGATCTGGCTAGTGCCACTTCACTTTCTACGTCCCCCACATGGGCCTCCCTGCACTTCTTCAAACATACCGACCACATTTATTGTCTTGGGGCCTTTGCACTTGTTATTCCCTCTGCCTGAAGTGTCCTTCCCCCAGAAGTCCACATGGCTGACAACCCACACTTTTTTTTTTTTTAGGGTGTTTCACTTTCTCCCTGAGGCCAGTTATGTATCCAAGAGGCTGGTTTCTGAGCTACAGAGTAATAATGATTTCATTTTCATGAGTTAATTATTTTAGCACCTGAGATCTCCCAATTATACTATATTTTACAATGATATGTTGTACATTTTCATTTTGTTAATTTTTTTTTACTGTTTATATTATTGACAGAGAGAGAGACAAAGCATGAGTGGGGGAGGGGTAGAGAGAGAGAGACACACACACACAGAATCTGAAGCAGGCTCCAGATTCTGAGCTGTCAGCACAGAGCCCAATGCGGGGCCCGAACCCACGGACTGCAAGATCATGACCAGAGCTGAAGTCGGCCGCTCAACCAACTGAGCCACCCAGGCGCCCCTGTACATTTTCATTTTGTAATGCTAGGACCCTTTCTCCCCTCCTGTTCCATCACTGTGCTTTAATTCCTCCTTGATAAAATATTAATTAGAGACCATGACAATTCAAAAATTCAAATAGGAAAAGAACTCTAAATACACATAGTTACATCTGCAAAAGGATTTGAGAGGAGAGGGTTAGAAGCCATTTGTTTCTCATTGTATTAGATACCCAGGGCTGTCCTAACAAAGGACCTGGAGGCCAGAAGTCCCAATCAAGGTATCAGCAGGGTCATTCTCCTCCTGACAGTTCTAGGGGAGAATCTTTCCTCTTCCAGCTTGTAGTGACCCCAGATGTTTGGCTGGTGGCAGCCCACTTTTAATCTCTACCACCATCCTCACATGGCCATCTTCCCTCCATGTTTATGTCTTCAGATGACATTCTCCTCTGTGTGTGTCTGTGTCCAGATTTCCCTCTGATAAGGACACTAGTTGTATTGGATATGGGCCCACCCTAATGACCTCAACAGAACTTCATTGCATCGGCAGAGACGATTTTCAAGTAAGGTCGTGTTCACAGGTGCTAGAGGTTAGGTCTTCAACATGTCATTTTGGAAGACACAATTCAACCCAAAACACCCACTGTATGCCTTTCAGGACTACTTGATGTTTTGCCATCAATATATAGTACTTTGATTAAAAGAGGAAAAAAACAGTGGCCTGGATTTGTCTCAAATAAATGGTGAGTTTGTCTTAAATAAATGGTGGCATCGCATCCCCAGAGGTCTTAATCACACTCTGCTGGCACCATGAGTCAGGTGGGATTCTCTTGAATGTCTCCTGTATCCTTGATAGGTCATCTGTGCCTACACATTCTCCTGCCCTGAAGAATTTGCAAACTAAAATGAAGGGATGTGCTAGTGCACAGGACATCCACCAGAGGCCAGGACCATGTGTTGCTAGGCTCCATCTGCCAGCAGCTTCTCATGAACAGTGGTGTGTGTGTGTATGTGTGTGTGTGTGTGTGTGTGTGTGAGAGAGAGTGTGAGAGTGAGTGACTTGCCAGGCTGGCATTTGGTGCATTGCAGTGTTTTGCCTTCTCTTATCCAGTGAGTAAGCTATTCATCTTGGATCCTTGAATCTTCTTTATTAGGAAGTGATTTTTTTCTACTGAACTGCAATAGAGAAAAGGGAGAGACATTGTTGTGTCTACTGCAATGTATTAAGAATTTCTTTTTTTTCCCTTGTTTTGTTCTTTTAATTTTTATTCATTTTTGAGAGAGAGAGAGAGAGAGAGACAGAATGTGAGTGGGGGAAGGGCTGAGAGAGGGGAAGACACAGAATCTGAAGCAGCCTCCAGGCTCTGAGCTGTCAGCACAGAGCCTGACACAGGACTCGAACCCACAAACTGTGAGATCATCACTTGAGCCGAAGTTGGACACTTAACTGACTGAGCCACCCAGGCGCCCTTAAGCATTTCTTAGTAACTTGTATCAAGATTCAATAACACAAAGGGTTACAATGGCAATATATGAAACTGTAGTTGTATTATTTTCCATAATACAAGCTTGGCTCTGGATGGTTTCTTAGGTTTGGGTCCCCCAGAAGCAAACCCTAAGGTAGGAAGTTGAGGACAAGTAGTTTATTTGGGAGATGATTCCAGGAAACACCAGTTGAGGTTACCAGTAGGAAAGTGGGACAAGGAGATAAAGGCAGCCTATAAAGCTATATTACCAAGCAGGTTGCTGCTGTGGCACTTGGGGCTCTATCCCTTGGGAGACACCATTTGTGAGGAATGAAATGACAGGTAAAAGAAGAGGACATTTTCCACCTGTCTTGCTGTAGCTAGCTGCAGGGTCAGTGGTAGCAGCCAACATTTCCTGCATCATGCCATATGTCAGGCACTATTCTCAGTGTCTTGCTTACTCATATCATCCTCATAACAACCCAGTGAGGCAGGTATCCTTATTTTGCTGATGAACTTGAGGTCCAGAGAGGGGAAAACAACTTGTCCAAAGTCATACCTTTACTTAGTAACAGAGTCAGAACCCTGTCTTCTTACAGAGTAGAAATCAGACAGGCCCTGAGGGTCCAGGGATCTGTCTGGACCGGCCCAGATGTTCTGATTTTCAGTCCAGAGTGCTTCCCATGATCCAGGCTCTCTTTGGCCCTGAAAAGTGACCCTTGGCTTGCTATTCCCAGAGCTTTCCAGATAATAAGATTTAAAAAGTAATGTCTTATGATCATTTTTGAAACAGCTTCTTCAAGTCTACTTAAACTTTCTTTATCTTGGGGGAACAGATGTCTTTTCTTGAGCTCTTTCACTTTATATCCTGGACATTCTTTTACTTAAAGTTTTGCTTTTTTTTTTTTTCTTTTTCCTATTCTGCACCCAGAGACAAACAAATCCTAGTGCTATCCTCTCAAATTTATTTTTATTTATTTAATTTATTTTCTTTTAATTTACATCCAAGTTACTTATGCAACAATGATTTCAGGAGTAGATTCGTATTAAGGAATGCCCCTTACCCATTTAGCCCATCCCCCTCCCACAACCCCTCCAGTAACCCTCTGTTTGTTCTCCATATTTAAGAGTCTCTTACTGGAAGGGGCGCCTGGGTGGCTCAGTCGGTTGAGCATCCAACTTCGACTCAGGTCATGATCTCACAGTTTGTGGGTTTGAGCCCTGTGTTGGGCTCTGTGCTAACAGCTCAGAGCCTGGAGCCCGCTTTGGATTCTATGTCTCCCTCTCTCTCTCTGCCCATCCCCCACTCATGCTCTGTCTCTGTCTGTCTCAAAAATAAATAAACATTAAAAAAATTTTTTAAAAAGAAAAAAAAAGAGTCTCATGTTTTGTCCCCTTCCCTATTTTTATAGTATTTTTGCTTCCCTTCCCTTATGTTCATCTGTTTTATATCTTAAAGTCCTCATGTGAGTAAAGTCCTATGATATTTGTCTTTTTCTGACTAATTTCACTTAGCATAATACCCTCTAGTTCCATCCACATAGTCAATTTACTTTAAAGAATGGATTCGAAAATCACACTCCACCCTGAGATGCCCAAAGGAAGCTAAGAACATGAAGCTTTGGTCTCAGATGAATCTTTTATTGTTTCAAACCCAGACAAACATATTTTTTCAAAGATGATAGCACAATCATTGTCACAAGCATGTTAATATGTCTATTTTGCAAGAAAGGATACGCTACAAGTCATGCTATTCATATTTTCAATAGCATTCTGGCAAAAATTAAAGCATTTCCAAATTGTGTCAAACATTTAATGAATAGTGAATTCTACTTTCTGCTCTTGGGTAAATAAATGGTGTCTTTCAGTGAAGTGGGTGGAAAATAGATAATGTGAGAGTTGCTTCTTTAAAACTGCCCTTTGCTCCAACAACCATCAGCCTCTTTGGTTGCCACTGAACTTCTCAGCTATTTTCTGTAGTTCCAAATCCATTGCAGCCAAGTTTTCAAGTTCTTTTTCCTAGAAAATACAGAAGGGTGGAGGCATGAGGTCTCAGATCAATTAGTTTTATTGTAGTTTGAAGGAGTATGAACAGAAAGGGGAATATTTGATATGTTAGAAGTCATATGAGACACCCTACCATCAGTGGTGCTCAAAGTGTGGTCCCCTCACCAGAAGCATCAGCATCTCCAAGGAACTTGTCAGAAATTCAGATTCTCGGGCCTCACCCAAGGACCTACTCAATCAGAAACCCTGAAGGCTAGGAATCTCTTGAGATTCTTATGCACGTTCAAGTTTGAGAAACACCAACCAACATAATATTAGGAAAAAATCATTATTCAGGCTGGTACAGTTCTGATAATATTAACTCTCCAAGATGTAAACTAATTGTTATAGTCCAGTAGCTGATAACAAAATGGGGTGATATCTTTAGCTGATAGACTAAAATGGGGTGCCTGGGTGACTGGGTTAAGCGACTGACTTCAGCTCAGGTCATGATCTCATGGCTCGTGGGTTCAAGCCCCGCTCTCAGGCTCTGTGCTGACAGCTCAGAGTCTGGATGGAGCCTGCTTCACATTCTGTGTTTCCCTCTCTCTCTGCCCCTCCCCCACTCATGCTCTTTCTCTGTCTCTCAAAAATAAACGTTTAAAAAATTAAAAATTAAGATAGACTAAAGCAATTAATTTCTATATCATCTGTTCTTTCTTCCCCTGGGAAATAGTGGTGAAAAGTTAAATGACTAAGAAGACACCAAAATAGTGGTTGTCAACCTTGACTGAACAATGACTGGGAGCTTTGAAAAATCCTCATGCCCACGTAGTACCCAGTACCAGATACACAGAATCCCTGGAGGTGGGTCCAAACATCAGTAATTACTCAAGCCTTGCAGGTGATTCCAATGTGCAGCAAAGGTTGAGAAGCACTGCAGTAGGGTGAGTGCACAGGGATATGGACAATGGACTCAAACCCAGAGGTTATCTCCACTCTCTTATGGGGGTAGAGTCTCATGGTAATTGATTCCCACCAATTTCTCCACATTAATATCAGATAGTCTTGAACATATCAACATTAGCCATCTTAAATTAATTTTAAGCAAAAGCCCCACACTGTACCTCTTCCTCTGTCAGAACTCCCTGGCCGGCCCTGTCCTTTTCATTTTCTGCTGCATGGCGTGGGCTCATCTGCTCCTCAGAGTCATAAAAGTCTGGAAATTCAGCTGACTTCTTCCTGTAGTGAAGGAGCTGGTCCAGTTCAGCCACTCTGTCATACTGCCTTTTCAGATCCAGTTTGGGGGGGAGATTTCTCTTCTCATAGCCCCAATTCACGTCCTCTTCGAAGGGCTTTTTCTCCCACAAGTCATAGTTGTATTCTGGGAAGAAGTTCTTCTCATTCAAGGTCAGCCCATTTTCTTCTTCACCCTCAAGAAAATTATCATCCATGTTGTCTTTTCTCTCAAAATGGCTGCTCCTCCACTGAGGAGGGTCATAGTATGTGTTGAGCAGCTCCCCTAATCTCTTCATCTTGTCAGTGGTGTGAAGGGGAGTATATTGTTTGCCTTGAAGCCTAGCTTCTTCCCTGCTCTCTTTAGCATCTTCCAGGTCCTCCTGCTGCTGCCACTTCCCTTGGGCTCCTTCTTCACCATAGTTGAGATAATTTCTGTCCTGCTCTTTCCACTCGCCTTGTGGATGCCTCCTTGCCTTGTCCATCTGGCTTTCTTGAACACGGTAGTGCCCTTCACCCAAGAAACGTTTTTCTTGTTTATTGTCTGGAATGGAATATGCACCTGGTTCCCCTCCTCTGGTTCTATAGTGGTGTCCCCCTTCTCGGACCCTCTCTTCCTCACTTTCTTCATTATATCCATGTGCCATCTTGTCAAGCTCTGAGCTGGGGCCATTTCTCTTGTCCTCCTCCTGGCTCTCCTCACTGGGAGGTCTTGGAGCCCTGTAGTCCTCACTTCCTCTGCTGCCATATTGTCCCTGCTCCAGGTCCTCAGGAGCCTGGACAGCTGGGTAACTCTTCACTTCTTCCCCATATTCAGGTTCTTCTTCCTCTGAAGCCCTGTAGTGGGCTGGATGATGGTCCCTCCTTTCCCCTACAGTGGACATGCCCACGTTTGACTCCGATTCCTCACGAAAGTGTCCCCTCTCATCGGAGGAAGGTTTTCCTTCTTGAGAGGACCTGTCAGGCCTGGTCCTCCCATGGTGGTGTCTTGGCTTCCAGCGTCGTTTGTCCACCTCAGGGCCAGCATCTTCCTGACTTTCCTCAGATTCTTCCTGGCTCCCAACTTGGTTTTTAGACTCTTGAAGGTGTTTCTCCTGGCTTCTTGTGTCCTCACGACTCTCCTGGCTACTCCTCTCTCGACTGTGTGTCATCTCCTCAGGCGGCCCAGCAGAGTGTATACCATATCTGGCAACTAAGTCCTCTTTTTTCTTAGCAGTAGCCTGGTTTCTTTTGTTGAGAAAGGCATTTTGTGTCTCTTCTGGCTCTTCCAGGTTTTTCTCTTCACTGCCATCTTTCCCATGCTCCCTTTTCTGGTATTTCTCTCCCTCCTCTTCCTTCCTGTCCTCTTCCTCGGTTTTCTCAGAATGGTGTGTCTTTGCTTCTTTGGAGACTTGACTGTTAGAGGGGTAGAGGCCTCCTTGGGGTTCACCTGCTTCTTCTCGGCTATGCCCACCTCCCGCTGTGTCTGCCATTGTCAGGCCTTGGGTATCCTCCCCTGGGGCTCTTGTTTCCTCCCTACCAGAAGGCCTGTGGGCTTCTGAGGCATCAGCTGGGTTTCTTAACAACCTTACTTCAAATCGTGTGTTTTCATTTTCATTTTTCTCTTCATCTTTGACCTCTTTTCTACCTATCATGAAAATAAAAAAGCATAAGCATAACTTCAGAATTGCTTGTGGTTCAACAAGCACCAGCCTCAGTGATCACTGCAAAACGTAAGGACCTGAAAAATCACTTGAGTAATTGTTTGAAGTTTATTTTTGAGAGAGATAGAGTGAGTGGGGGAGGGGCAGAGAGAGCAGGAGAGAGAGAATCTCACTGTCAGAGTGGATCCCTGATGTGGGGCCCGAACCCACCAACCTCGAGATCATGACCTGAGCCAAAACCAAGCGTTGAATGCTCAACCGACTGAACCATTCAGGCACCCCACTTGGGTAATTTTTTAAGTTAATGAAAAATATACTGAGATTACTGTTGAAAGCAAACAGTATGAAAGCTCCTTGGCTGTGTTAAATCTAATAATAAACGCTTTCTATTTTTACTTTTTTCATAGCACCCAACCAGCATTTCTCGGTACTATTAATGATAAAATGGAAATCCAAATAGAGATTTATGAAATGTTAGACTTTAGAGCCAGAAGAAACCTTTGAATTCATCTTGTTCAACCTCCTCTTTTTGCAGACAAAGACAGTGAAATTCAGAAAGGTGTATTTAGGGACCCTTCTTTCTATATTGGCTGTAAGTAAGATCTAAAAAATTAGCATTATGTAAATAGTTCTAACTAGAATCCAGCTAAATGAAGTTAAATAGCCAAAGGGAAACATCAGGATTCAAAGGAGGATGTAAAATTTTAAATTATTAGTTTATCAGCCTTTTTTTTATTCAATCAACTGTGTAGACCCAAGGTAGCAGTAAGTGACAATATAACTTACTAACTGGTGACAAGAAGTGGGTATATTTCTTCCCTTAGAAAACTGTACAGCAGTAGAAAGAACCATTTCTTCCATCACTTGGGTCCTATCTGCCCAACATATTCTCAGATGTTCAAGATGAAAATCAGTATACTGAGTTATCTTTGTGTTTCATTAGTCAACAGTAGATGGTATAACTGGTATTTCAATTGAATGTGTTCTATCTTTTCCAGATGTCAGTAGCTCTTTTACTAAATCCTCCTTAATTCAGGGGAGTCCCATGAGAGGAGATATGCAGCTAACGCTGTCTGAATGATAGCTGGAAGGCCTTGAATTTCAACTTGTCACCGAGTTCAGACAGAACTCCTGAAGCCCACGCCTCTCATAACTCTGGGGCTACATCTGCACTGTCCCACTGTGCTATCAGCCTTTGGTGGCTACTCAGTATTTGAAATGCGGCTGATCCAAACTGAGATGAGCTATAAGTGTAAGATGCCTACCAGATTTCTAAGATTTTGTATGAAAAAAAAAAAGCAAAACATCTCAATTTTTTATATTGATTATATATTGAAATAATACTTGGGATGTATTGGATAATATATATTATAAATACATTAGGTGTGGGGGCACCTGACTGGCTCGGTTGGAAGAGCATGCAACTCTTGATCTCGGGGTCATGAGTTTGAGCCCCATGTTAGACATAGAGATTACTTAAAAAAAAACTTTAATAAAATAAATAAATCTATTGGTTGTATAAGAATTATATATTGAATAAAATGTATCAGATAAAAATAAAATATATTATGAATATTAATTTCACCTGTCTCTTTTTACTTTTTTAATGTGGCCACTAAGAAATTTGAAATTATATTTGTGGTTCACATTATATTTCTATAAAACAGTACTGATGAGTCATTTTGAACTCACGTTTGCAAAATTGGGTCTTTGTAAAAATGTCGAAAAAATAGCAGATGGTCTGTACCTCTCTGCTTAAAGCCCAGCCTGGCATGATAACATTCTCATGTTTTATGAATCAACTGAAATGTCTCTGACCTTTCACACCCAGACACCTAAGAGCTGGTGCCTTTCCAGTGATTTGTCTTTTAAGAACCAGTGCAACATTGAGGCAGGTGAGGTTGTCCAAGTAGGCATAGGTAAGCAAGGAGGCTTTGGGCAGAGACTGACATCATTCTGAGAGTCAGATGACATAACCCTGATCAGACAGGATCTCAGCTTTCCAGGGCAGGGGCTGTGTCACCCCTTTCCTACTGCCTACTGGTCAGGAACAGAAGTATTTTTCTTTTTCCCCAGTTATATGTGTGCTCCCTGTAGCAGTTTGTGACTGAGGCTTAGCACTTCCTCCTAAATTTAGCTTTAAGTCCCCACAGGTGAGATCAGAGTACTGTGATTAGCAGCACATAGTCACTGTCAATCTGTAAAACCAAGGTGTGAAGCCCGTCCTTACTTTCAAGTAAAAATGGGGGAAATGTACCTTCCATCCCTAACTTTCATGTTGCAAGGATAACCAGATTAACCTGGACAAAGAGATTCTCGTACCTATTAAGAAATGGACTATGTATTCCCCGAGGTCTCTTCAAGCCACAAACAGTGATTCTCTTCCACTCTCCCAGTGCTCATTTACTCAGTAAGCATATGCTTGCTCCACAGACATGCTGAAGAGAGTGGGGAGTGGAGATGGAGATGAGCTACAGGTGGGAGGGAGAATTCATCCATCCAGCTGGCCAAAATCTCTACCGGTCTTCTGAGCAGCTTAAGACATATCAGCAAGAGAGAAAACTAGAATCGGGCAGAAGCCACAAACTAGTAACCCAGAGGTGAGTTCTTTTTGGCCTAAATAGCATTTTTAGCAATTTCAAATTCAGAGGCAATACTCAAATACCAGGAGATATTGCTTACAAATCCAAATTTTCACTTCTCTTGAAAAATCCCAAATCTGATAATAAAGTCTATATTTCTCGGTTGGAGCAGAAAAATATCTCCCCCTGTACCCTCACCCCCTCCAGAAGGGACATGTATCTTCCAGTCTGTGAGTTACTTTCTATTCTGCCTTATTCCTTATGCTATCTGTCTGGCCCTGGCTGATGTCTGAGTCTGCAACCCAGAGGAGCTCTTAAACCCTTGTGTAGTTCTTGGGTGCAGTGTCACCAGGGTCCTGTTAGACATGAGTCATTAGATTTTAACCAGTTTCCCTGAGGCTGTCTCAAAGACATCAAAAGACCCCAGGGCACAGTCAGTGATAAGGGGAGGCTAGAATTGCCATGGCCACAAAGTAAGGGCTGAGCCGGCAAGCAGAATCCGACATTCAACAGCTCTTCCTAACCAATCACAGTTCTTTGATGACCTAGTATGGCAAACCCCACACTTTTGCATCCATCTGGTAAACAAAACAAAGAGAAGGGAGATAGTGAGATGGGTCTGCCCAGAGGAGCTGCCTTTTGTCCCTGCCTGAAGATCCATTCTGTTTGTACACATTCCCTGTAATGGCTGGAAAAGAAAGTTGGGGAGAAATTCAGAAAGAGATGTCTAGGCTGGGATTGGTAGGGAAGCTTCCTCCCATTGTTCATGGGGCCCTTGCAGACTCAGGTCCCCACATCTACTATAATTACCCTGAAGCCTCCAATGGTGGATTGAGTCCTGCTAGGTTACTCTTTTGGTCAATTGCCAATACTGGTTTTTACCATTTTATGTATGAGGGCTCATGTGCAGCAATAGCAAGAGTATTCTCCTGCAACAAGAGATTTTGGAGGTGACAAGAAAAAAAAAAAGATCACCATTCCCAGCCTCACTAAAAATTTAAAAGCAGAGAAGGTGTTGAAGAGAACAGTGATTTTTGGATTTGTTTGCATCATTTTGACTTCATGTATAAAGGAGGCAGCATAGGGGCGCCTGGGTGGCTCAGTTGGTTAAGCATCCAACTTCAGCTCAGGTCATGATCTCTCAGTTCATGAGTTCAAGCTCCACATCAGATTCTGTGCTGAGAGCTCAGAGCCTGGAGTCTGCTTCAGATTCTGTGTCTCCCTCTCTCTCTCTCTCTCTCTCTCTGCCCGCCCTACTCATTCTCTCTCTCTCTCTCTCTCAAAAATAAATAAATGTTAAAAAAAATTTAAAAGAGACAGCATAGTTTTGAAAAATTGATCTTTTAATGTCAATGCCCAATGGATACTGCTTGCATTACTGTTCAGATTTTGTCTTCGACAGAAGTTGATTTGTATAGAGAATACATCCCACTCTAGATTCAGAAGGTCATTGCTCTGACTCACTGAATGCTCTGCTTTTACCCTCCCCTTTTTAGTTCTCAGGCCTAACCTCTACCATTTGGTAGTACCTCCCATTCTAATCAGCTGTAAATGAAAATGGCTTAAACAATCTGTCGTGTAAAGAGGGCAGAAGTTTCCAAGTCGCCCTTCAAGCTTCTAACTTCTCACTGTCAGAAGAGCAGAAGGCAGGGAGAAGAATAATTAAGATCTACTTCTATCTTTTTGTCTTCCAACACTCCCAGAACACTTAACCCCTACTACCTAATAACAAAAAAGCACTCCCCACACCTCCCTCCACCCAAGTAAAAGCCTGTTCTAAAAATCCAAACTCTGGAACCAAGGAATTTAAGAACTGATAGACATCTCAAAGACTATCATTGAGTTCAACTCCCTTATTTTACTTTGAGAAAATAAGCCCAGAAAGGCAAGAGGTCTTTCCCCATGGTCACACAGCTATTAAGTGGCAGATTGGGACTAGAAGCCATATCTTCTATCTCCTCAGATACTAGTCTAGTCTGTACTCTTTCCATTGCATTACCCACTCCCCTAATTCTCCCCTCATTTGGAGGTAAAGTGGAAGCTGAAGTGGAGCAAGCAGGAGGAAGGATCACCTGAGGGACAAAGATCTCCAGCAGTGTAGGACACTTACTCTTTTTCAGGACTTGGCGACACTCAGGGGTGATGGGTGGAGCATTGGACTTTGACAGAGCATTTGAGAGGACCTCGATGATGCAGCGAGTCACCTGGAGGGAAACCCAAAAGCAGGTTGGCAAAAGCTGGTGTCACTGGGATGATGGCCTAACCCAAACCAGAGCTGCTGTAGAGAGAGGGTCGGCTCTGTGGCCTATAGTGGTGTGGGATCCTTGGGGGCAGAAATGTAGATTTACAGGACCATCATGAAACATCCCAGGCTTTTCCACAGAACACTGCACAATGGAACTGGGTCAAGATTACACAAGAGAAGAGAACTACCTCCCCCCCCCCCCCCACCATTTCTTGCAGATCCAAAGGAAAATAGTGATGACAGCTATCCTCAAGAGCACTAAAGACACTGGGAAGGAAGTGAGATCCCAAGGCAGGAGGGACATCCTTTGCCCCCATTCCCTTAGGGATGAAAACCTGGCTTTGTAACACTATTTTGTAGGGTTTTTATTCTTGTTGTTTCTTTTGTTTGTTTGTTTGTTTGGTATGATAAGGAGTGGGAGAATCTAGAGTCTAGATGAAAGTCTACATTCGAGACTTCCATTTCAACTTACCATTTCTTCATTGTGGTTCCTGTTATCCACTGGCATAGAACTGACTGCTTTGAAGGAGAAAAAGAAAAGGGAAATGACTTGAGCTGATTTTTGGAAGCTGTGTGACCCCAAACTCACAAAGTCACTCCCACTCCCTGCACATTACTTGGAAAGAGGGGCAGAGTCACAGCTGAGCAGAGTGGAGATAGCTGGGTAAGATTGGTCCAGGAGCCATAATTGCCCCAGTTGCTCATGTACACACACACACACACACACACACACACACACACACACACACACACACACCTGTTTTCCCTAGCAATGTCTTAAACATGATTTAGAAATGAATACTATCTTATATGCAGTATAAATCAAATCCAGACCACAAAGAGAGCTTCTGAGATACTGGCAATGTTCTGTTTCTTGATTGCGGTACTGATTACGCAGATGTGCTCAATGAGAGAAAAATTCATTAATCCATATACTTATGATCTGTGCAGTTTTCTAATTGGATATTGTACTTCAATAAAAAATTGAAAACCTACTTTAAATGAAACCAGGGTACCCTCCTCAACCCTTATGCCTACCCAAAATGGGTAAAGATTTGTGATTCCCTCTACCTATTGCTGTCTTATGCCTACCCAAAATGGGTAAAGATTTGTGATTCCCTCTACCTATTGCTGTCCCCACCAAAATATCCTCCCCACAACTCATTTCATTTTTGAAGTCATGGTTGTGATTATTTTACATAACTAATTACCTTGTTTTTACCCCCAGTCCTTTTTCTGAAAAAGCTTACTTACGCATGTGTATCAGTGTTGTGTTTCCCTTTCCCCATGTTGGCTGTAAACAGCAGGGGAGGGATCTGATTCTAGGTAATAATATCATATATGAAATAGGTGTTTAACAACTGGCTTATCAGAATATTTTTAAACAGTAAATCTTAATTTATTTAAATTAAATTTCATAAGATTTTGCTTGTTTTGAACCAGCGATTAAAGTGTCTTTGTCTTCTTAGGAAATGCTTCAAGTGCTTTTAATTTTCCAATGCCATTTTTTTTTCTTTCAAAGCTGCTTTGATTCTTTTATCTTTCACTTTGACTCTGTCTGTCTAAGCCCTTTCCATTGGAGAAGCTCAAAGCATTTACATGTAGGCCCATCTCCACAGTTCTCCTGACACTCCCTGGAGTGGACAGCTGCCATTATGGCCGAAGAAGCTCGGTGCACAAAATTCTTCTAGGTCCCTGAGACAAGAAAAGAGCTAGCTGAAGGAAGAGCAAAACTCAGACATCAGAGATGAAAGCTACTCAAATGCAATTTATTTTTAACCAGCAATCTGACCTCTCCTCCCCAAATGTTTACTCTCCAAGTCTCTTTAACTACCTGTCTCTAATCAGTTACACATCATCCCAGGCTCAACCTAGGAATAAAACCTATTTCATGTACTTACCTTACTTAATTTTCCTTTTTAAAGCATGACTTGGGATATACTTCAATTGTTTCAAGAAGTCCAAAGCTATCCAGCATATTAAAACCATTTGTAAAATGTTTGAGAAGTGCCTAACAAGGTAAAAAGACCCCACTATCTTTCTAAAACATAGTTCAGACAAGATCCAGATGTCCTACCTTTGGCACCCAGGGCCAAATATACTGGCTAGATCATTATTTTATCCCCCAAATGGTTGTTATTGGGAAACATTTTCACTTTGGCATTTATTCTTTGCACCCGAATCTGTAAAATTCTCTAGAAAGAAATGACTGAGAGAATTACTCCTCTAATAAACTAGAAGGTACCTTTTTAAAATCTAGCATTACTAAACCTTCTTTGGTAATGCAGTTTCTTGCTAATAACTTTTCTTTTTTTCTCCATATATGTAAAATAGGTGCTTTTATTAACTACTGGCATTGCCAAAGTATTAGCAGTTATCATATTTGGGAGGAGATAAATATTTTTCTTTTATCACTCTAAACAATTTTTGGTATATGTGCTGCTGAAGCGAGCACTCACTCAAAAATTTATAGCTCATGTTTGTTATTGCAAACAGTCCTATTTCTCTGATTGAGGCTCTTCGGATTTATTTTTGATGGAAAGGAACTAAGGTCTCCTTATAAAAGTGCATTACGCACCTTGATGAAACACCTAAGTTCCACTGTATTTTTTCCAATGGAATCTGTAACAGCAAAGTGATAGTTAAAGACACATTGATTCCCCTAAAGCAGTTTAACTTATTTTTGTATAAAGATTCAAGAGGCACCAAAGAAAACTCAATAATTATGATAAAGGTGAAGTAATCAGATGATAGAAAATCTTCAAATAATATTGTATGATATACCCGAGAATAACTTGAAACGTATGATATTTCATAAGACTATCAAACTAAGGTTTGATTCCAGAATAAAAATACAGCTAAAATTTTTAAAAGTTAAGCAACTTCATCTGAATGAAGAAACCATTTTACCCAGTATAATATAGATATCACGTAGTAACTTCACTTATATTAATTTTTAGAGTGCACATGTAGCTACTATGGAAAGGTATGGATCTCCCTTCAGAAGCTCTTAAGGAGAGGAAATGAACCTAATGGTTTCCTGAGGTTTTCTTCATCCCTATGATTTTGCTAAATAACAAACTTTGCTTGAAAGCTACCATGTTTCATTTCCAGGCATTTGTGGATGGCAGGAATGGGCACAGGGGTTTCTTTCTAGGGTAATGAAAAACTTCCGACATTTGATAGTGATTACACAATGTTGGAATATACTCAATTCTGCCCTTCAAAGATGTGGGTTTTATGGCATGTGAATTATAGCTCAATAATTTTTTTAAAGAATGTGATGTCTCCATTTTAGCTGATATTAAAATATGAACCCATCTTAAAATATTCTCTTGCATAGGAGAGCTCTAAGTGTTTTACCATTATAATAAAACAAATCTCTGTTTTGTTGTCTCTAGCACAATGTATATAGCATAGCAATAGCATTTTAAGCAATTTGTTTCGGAAAATATTTAAATTAAGAACATTTATAGGTAATTTATAAGAGTGACAAGAATGTTAGAAAATTTGAAATGCTTGTAGCTTGAAGTAAAATAAATTACCACTGGCTTTCATTTTATGTCTTTACATTTGGTATCCAACAATTGCTGTCAATGAAAGCTTTATATTCATAGATGGCAATACTTCAATTCCAGGTAGGAATCTCAATCTCAGATAAAGAACAATATCCTATGGGGTCATTAAAATAGCCACAGAAAACCTCCTGTTTAATCTGGTGGTGCATATTTACCTCCCAATATTCTCAATACTCATAGAAATTTTACTTCAATACACATGAATACACACACACACACACACACACACACACACACCCCACACACATTTTTTCCAATCTCCAGAGATCATTTATTCAAGATTCAAAGTAGTTTGAAAGATTAATCCTGCAGTCTTCCACACATAAAGAGACACTGTCAGATATCTACTACTTTAAGTTTCATCCTCCCAAATTGACTAAAATGATTTTTTTAACTTCTCCAAGGATATTTTGTGGTTATTTTATACTTGTTATTTTCCTGCAGTACAAAAGACAAAATATCTACTGCACTTTCCATTCATAACTTAAAAATGGATTAATTTGGGTATGAAATTACCTCTTCCCAGAAATGGAACTATAAAATAAAAAAAAATTGCATTAAGTTTGTACATAACATATACATGAACACACACATATAGATGAACATGTTAATTAAACGATATAAGAATACATACAAGACTTTCATCTCATCATGTTTAAATAATAATAATAAAGGAAATTACACAGGTGCCAACTAATATATAATACATGGACTCCTGTGTCTCTGTAGTCCTCTGGCTTTAAAAAAACAAAGAAATACTCCATTCCAGTTACATATTAAGGCTTTAACAGCGTCTAGACAGGTAGAGAGAGAGTGACATTTTAGGAGGTAGCACAAAATGTGGGGTTTCCGCGGAGACACTGCACGTTTTCTTTCTATCTACAGGAAAACTCAGATATGAAAAGACTGAGACTCTTCTGGTTGGGCTAAGAAGACCTCTGGCTTTTTCCAAGTCAGACGATGAAGCGGGGAGTTGAAGGAAAATACCCAGCCAAGAGAAGAAATTAAGAATGTCAACCAAGATGGAAAAACCTTCCACTCAACCAACCCTTCCTCTCCCCCAGTGTCTACAAGCCAAGACTCCCGGAGCGCCCGGGAGGACCAAGGCTAGCGCTGTCCGCGGTGCTGAACAGCCGGCCGAGCCCACTCACCGGCCACCACTGCCGCTGCCAGGAGGCCTAGCAACACGGCCGGCTGCATGGCCCCGCTCTCCCGAATCTGCGCGGAGAAGAGGATGGCGACTGGACCGGTGAGTGGGATGCGGGCGGAAGGCGAGATAAAGATGCTCCGGGAAAGCAGCTGTGCGTCCAGGTCCCCGCGGTGTGGCGCGGTTGGCGCAGGCCCCGCTCTTTTAAAGGGCAAGCCAGGGCCGCAGGGCCGGGAGGGGCGGGAATCCAGAAGGCTGCGCCCCCTCCGCTCAGCGCTGACGTCAGGAGGCGGCCCCGGGGCCCGCGGCGCAAGTGGGAGGAAATCTACGCCAGTCCAGTCTCCCGGGTGCTCTAGGTCTGGAGCGGGTGTGGGAGTGAGGCGGACGTCGGAATGAAAGTTTGAGGGGAGGCAGTGCAAATCTGACGCGAGGGGAGAGGCAGAGGTCCCGCATAGATTGCCCCAGCTTGTTCCTCATCTCGCTCCACGCCACCTTCAATGAGGCTGTGTATCGTGTGCAGTTTTGTTGAGAGTGTATCTAGGACTAAGTCTGGTTTGTGTCGCCACTACCCAGCGAAGTATCAATAAGACTCCTGCTAACTAGAGAGTACTAAACGGTGGGGGGACATGGAAGGAGCAATGATGGCTTTAAAAATAAAAGGTGCAGAGGGAGAATATGGAACCTGCTGTTCTTTAAAAATTTTAGTCTTAAATCTATCTACCCATTTTTCTATCTATCCGTATCTGTCTACCTTTCTGCCTACCTACCTATGTACTATTTGTGATTATCTCTCTCTCTGAACACATAACATACACACACAGTGAAAAAAATTTTAAGTCACATGGCACAAAAGAGTTTACTAGAAACATCTCCCTTCTACTTCTATTTCCCCGCATTCCTAATTAACCCCCTGCAGAGTCTACTCTACCTAACCACTTTCTGTTGTTTAGGCTTAATTTATTTTGGAGCATATATAGCTACATCTTCTTTCAGATGGCGGCACTATATTACATTGACTGTATTAACTGGAGTTTATTTAACCAGTTCCCTTTCTGATGGGCATTCATTTAGGTTATTACCCTTTGGCCTTTAATTACTCCTTTACAACAGAGCCCTAGTGTCAGGGGCAGGTCATGTAATAACCTGCTTGTAGAATCTAGTACATCTCATAAGCACTGTTCATCCTCTCTGGCTGTAAAATTGAAATAGGAAGGCATTCTGTTTTATGTGAGAGGAAGGTGAAAACATCTTCCAGGATATTTTTAATGTGACTTCTCTCAATCTAATGAGGAATCAGGAAAAAGAAGCAGGCATATGGGCACCAAAGAGAAACAGCTCAGAATCTTCTCTGATAACACAGGCTTTGAGGAATAGAGTGAACCATCATGTGGGGTCTTTTTTAGAGAAGGCAGATGTCTGCATGTACAACTAAAAGGAAGTTTCAGTGTCTTTTTCCTGAAAATCAATGAGGCTCAAATTCTTTATGCATGCACTACATCTTCCTGAAAAGGCTGGGAATGATTTCCCCAGGACCAAAGCTGCAGGATATTTAAGAGAATAGTCTTAAAAAGGATATTAGTGGAGCAGTTGGTAAAATTTGAATAAGATCTGTAGATTTCATGATAAATATTGTATCATTACAATACAATGCAGTGTTAATTTCCTGATCTTGAGAATTGTTCTTGTGATTATGTAAGAGAATGACTTTGTTTTTAGGAAAGGCATGTTGAAGTAGCTAGAGATAAAAGGGTGTCATATATACAACTTACACCCAAATGTTTTAGAAAAATATAGAGTTAGAGAAAGGAAAAGAAAGAAAGAATACTAAGGCAAGCAGGGCAACATTTGGGAAATTGGGGTGAAAGGTATATGGGAATTTTTAATACTATTTTTGCATTTTTCTGAAATCTGATATTATTTTCAAACAAACAGAAAAGAATATTCTTGGCACAAAAGAGTCTTATAAAACCTCTGTAAAGAAGTGGGTACAGAAAAAGAAGGTGTTGAGTAAAGGCCTTTCTTTGAGTGCTGATCTGGGGGAAATTCTTCTACTATTATTGAAATTATATAAGGGTTCCAACTGCTGTTAAAATGCACTGATTGCCAATAGTACTTAAACATTGCCACCTTCCAGGAGCATCTACATTCCAGTATTTCATCAATTTCCCTTTTATCTTGCTTTCTCATAAAGTACAGGGTTAAAAATATTAATGTCATCTTGTGGCTTCTCAGACAGGGCTTGGGCTGAGTTTATTACTCATCAAGAAAAGTCTTTTCATTATTGTGAATTGGCCCACAGCCAGTTCCTATATTCAGATTTACCTTTCTTTGTTCTCATTATTTGACAAACTTTTTATTATTTTGCCTTTCACATTTAGATCTCGATGTACTAAGAAAAAAAAACCATTTGGCAGGAGCGTTTCTAAGGAATTCTTTCAAAGCAGGATGACAGAGGAAAACATATTTTCCTTAGGTACCAGGGTTACAATAAACATGGAATGAGATAGGGGTACAGTCACACTTTTTACCGCTTTGCCACTTAATTGTTCTGAGAATTTTTTTACTGTCCATCCTTACCCACCTGCTGTTTAGTGTCACTGAACACACACACACACACACACACACACACACACACACAACAACAACAACAACAACAACCCTAGAGTTCATCATCTCATTGGTCTATTTGTTTATGCTTGGAGAAGTATCACACTTTCTCTATCACCACAGCTTTTTAAGAAGTCTTAATATCTGGTGGAAAAGGTCTTCCCACCCTGTTTTTCTTCAAGAGAGTATCTGTTATTCTTGGCCTTCTGCATTTTCATATAAATTTTAGAATCAGTTTTCTGTCAATTGCATGAGAAAAATCTGTTAGGATTTTGATAGGAATTGCATCAAATCTATGGATCAATTTGGGAGCAGCTGACATCTTTACCATATTGGGCAGACTTAGCTTTTTGATTACTGATAATGTTCTGGATATAATCTTATCTCAAGTAGTATAAATACTATTACCACAGGAAAAGAAAAGAACCCATGGGGAAGAGCATTTCTCAGGAATGCTCTCGAAGAAAAATAAGGGGGAAATATATATCTTTTAGGAACCAGTGTCTAGAATAAACCATGGTTTTATACATGGCTTCTGAAATAGGTTATCCATCAGGGTCCATCCAGTAAAAAGAAATGACTGGAAGGAATTTATTTTGTTTATTTTTTTAAAGAAAGAGAGAGAGAGAGAGAGAGAATATGTGCACAGGGTGGGCAGGGGAGGGAGGAAGAGAGAGAGAAAGAGAGAGTATCTTAAGCAGGCTCCATGCCCAATGTGGAACCCACGTGGGGCTCAATCTCACTACCCTGAGATTATGACCTAAGCGGAAATCAAGAGCCAGATACTTAACCAACTGAGCCACCCAGGTACCCCTAGAAGGAATTTAATAAAGGAAATAATACACAGGAATTTAAAAAGCTGAAATAGCAAATAGGGAAAGAAGAGGAAACCCAAAGATTGGTAAATACAGGCAGCTGCTACACCCCTCGGGAATGGAAGGATTAAAAAAGAATGTGTCCACATTGGAGCCCAGAAACATGAATCACTTGGTAAGAATGGAAAGTTCTACAGGCTAGGAAGGCAGAATTTGAGCCATGGAGGAAGGGTTGTCTGGTAAGAACTAGACCCACAGAAGAGAAGCAGCCTCTGCTACCCATGCATCCCCCTCTTCCAGTAGAGAGAAAGGGGGAGAACTATTTTGGCTTCTCTTTTCTTTCAGTGTATATGCCTCTTAGTGGCTGAACATACCTGGGTATGACTGACAGGGAAGCCTGAGCAACATAATTTTCAAGGAACAGTCCCTCTAGTGATACAGAACAGAGCATGGAATCAGAAAGCAGACAGACAAATGAATGGCATATAGGTCAAAACCACCTATAAATTCAGTGACTGTACTGCTGAATTTATGTTTTCCCTCAAAACTCATCAATTAATTTCATTTGTGCATATATATGCTTACTACATGTCAAGCCCTGTGGTACATGCATATTACTTCGGCTATAACAAATTATGTGGTCAATCCCAACATTAATGGCAAAAGGAGATATATTCCATCCGCTCTAGCAGAGTTCACCAGGCAGTCAGGGAGAAAAGGTGGGAGAGGTGCAGGGTAGACTCCAGGACTGCGGAGGAGGGTGAGAGAGCATGACATGCCAGGAAAATGGCACTACCATGGAGACTGCTGCCTTGCAAATGTACCTCTCTAGAATTCTGAGATTTCCCCCAGACTCCCAGATCCCTCCGAGGTATGTGTTCCACACAGGCCCTGAGAGTTTCCTGGTGGGACTCAGCTTTAGTTACCCACAGTGGAAACTTTCTTGATAGCAAGCTCTTTACAGCTCTCTTTCCTTCCCTGTTTTGCTTCTTGTCACTGTTTCCCGGAATTATCTCCAAAATAAATTATTTCCAGTCATATTTTTGTTTCAGGGTCAACTTTTGGAGGAAATTGAATGACGACGCATATATTCACAAACCCATTGCAGGCTGTTTAATAGAATTTTTCTTAGTATGTCCAACTCTTGGTTAAAGCCTCAGAGTGAGGGAACATGGATTTTAAGTGCTCCCATGATCCAAAGAGAAGAGTCAGGCACCTCACTATGAGATTCACTAACACAGGCACAGTGAAGTGGCACAGTGACTGTCACAACGTCTGTCTGAGGGAGAACTAGAAATGCAAGAGGGACTGGTTGGAGAAGGAATCTATTTGCAACGGAGCCCTGTACTGTGTTATGATGGTTCTTCCTACCTTAGCCAGGTGAAAGGCCCCTAGAGAATAGTTCACAAAAAATGGGGCTGTCTGAAGGAAGAGAGATGGCATCTCATTTCCTGGCTGGATGCTTACTGAGCTGCAGCTATAATGCTACTAGAGGAGAGTGGGAAGGGACCATAGGGCAATTTTAAATGAGAGTTCAAGAGTTAAGTGAAGATGGAGGCAGTGGGAGGTCAGCTGGAGCAGCTTGCAGTGGCAGGTCGGGGAGGACAGTGGTTGGAGCATCTGCATATCTAGAGCTCTTCCCTGGCAAGTGGACTGCATGCACCCGAAAAGGCCCCTGCTTGCTGGAGCAAGGGAACTCCAGGGATGTACTGATTATGGTAGCTGAGAGGTGTTGTAAAAGGCCAGACAGGGAGCATCACCTCCGTCAGGAATTGGTGGAGTGAGGAGGTTGCCATGAGGACTCCAAAGAATTGATAAAGGTCTCTAATGAAAGGGCAAGGCAGCATCTGGACATCCTCTGGGGAACTACAGAGGACACTGGCAACCTCTGATCCCTTCTTGGACTTCTTTAATCTTCCACCCTGTTCCAAACCAGAAGGAGCTAGGTGGAGGGGGTGAAGGGTGGGGTGGTTATGATAGGAAAGAAAGAAACCAGGAGAACAAAAGAATGAGCCCATCCTTTCCTTCTTTTCCATGATTGGTTCTGAGTCAGGCAACAGCTGGGCGCTGAAGGAGCTTTGAAGTGGGTGAAAAATAGAAGTCTGTACTGTTGTAATGGTCCAGAGTTAATGAAAAGCTGTCGTTCCTGCCTAAGATATTGTTCAAGGACCAGGAAAGGAGATTTGACAGAGCATGCTTGAAGGCAGTTGTGAAAGAAGATTGAAGCTGTTTCCTGAGTGTACCTTCCAAGTTCAGCATGTTCAAAATGATATACATGCAATATAAGATTGAAAAATGCTTCCACATTGTTTACGTATATGAGTGCTGCAGTATAAGAGGGAATGCTCCTGCTGGACCAGAAATCATGAGGAATCCCCAAAAGATAAAAGCAGATGGGTTCAGAGTGAAGGAGAAAATTCACATCCCCTAAAATAGAACTAATGCAAAAGATTGGAGTTGCTTTGAGGTTCCTCCAAGCCTAGAAGCAGGAGGGAATCTGTGAGTAACTGTTGAGGGGTATGAACGGAGTACCTGGTGGAAGCACATAGGTGGTGTGGCCCTCCTGTCCTCCGGCACTTGTGCCAAGCAGTGGGTAGCAGAGATGTCAGGACCTGCCTCCTGTTCTGTTGGGTTCTTCCCACTCTTAGTAGCAACTTCTCTCCACCTTGATGCCTTGATGCCCACAGTCTCTTTGTCCTCTTCCCATCAGAAAGTCTTCTGTCTGTGGCACTCTTCATAGGCATTTTTGAAATTTGTTCTCAAAAATATGTATTTCAGTTTCTGGAATTTCCAGCACCAAGCCAGAAATGGTGGTCATAACCTCGAAGTCATACCACCCTCAGGCCAGCGTGGCTGTTACTGGACCAGTCCTTTGCAGGGTGTTTTAAGGTCTTACTCTTGTGCTGTCTGCTGCATTCCCCTGGCCCTTCTCTCTGCACTCATCCTCAGGAATCATGAAATGTAGGTTGGTTCTGCCTCTGTGATTCTGAAAAATCTGGCAGACTTAATAAGACTTCTTTGCACTGGGAGGAGTCATTCTTCTGCTGATGCTGACTTTTTAATTATTTATGGTGAAATTAGAGCACATCAACTCCCAGGCAGGTCTCTTCTCTACAAAAATGTATTCTGTGGATGTAAACTCTGGGAAAACTCCATGTAGGCTAATTTCGGTTTAACACCTATGAATATTTTATTAATTCATAATGGTCCTCCAGGAGCCATTACTATTAAGTTCATATATATAGTCCCAAACCTCCCAAGATGTAATTGTCCATATTTTTGTTCTGGGTAACAAAGATAGATAGATAGATAGATAGATAGATAGATAGATAGATAGATAGATAGAGATATATAGATATCTATATAGATATCTATATATATATAGTGGGTCACTTCTCATAAGTTTTATTAAAGGATTGCTCTTCACCTCTTTTTCACTCTCCCATAGCTGCCTTTTCTTTCTTTTGTACTCAGTCATAAGGCAGAGAAAAGAGCACCAAATTGTGATGATGATGATGATGATGATGATGATGATGATGATAATAATAATAATAATACCATATAAACATGGTACTACCTGGAACTATAAATTACCAATGGATGAGCCACTCTCAACTCAAATCTTTTTGTTTTTCAGAAGGCATATTATCCTATCAGGTATGAAAATAAGCATTGGAACATTTATGGGATTTGGTCTTTTCCCCCTAGAAGTATAGTGAAGCAGACTTTATAGCTAATTTAGGAAAAGAGAAAGAACTTTTGCTGGAATATGACCTGAGGGACAGAGTAGTACCCTAAGTCCTGCACACTAAAGCAGAAGCCTCAGTTCATTGGACCTGCATCTCCTGGACCATGGGCCAGTTCTTGGCCTGGAGATGGAAGAGGAAGTAAAAGGGCATCCAAAAGACCTCACTGAATCTATAGCCTAAGAAAATGTTGGAGAAAGGTCAGAGCAGCACAGGAGTTGCCTCAGGGGAGATGGTTTAGTCACTGAAAAGTGAACCTGAATCCTTCAAGTCATGAATTCACCCAAGGACTTCATGAAATGGATAGACAACGTTCTTCAAAATCTAGAGCAATGGTTTGTTTGCATAATAATTCATTGTCTTATTATGATACTCTGGACACTGTTTTGACACTGGGGATGTGGAGGGAGAAAAAACCCAGGAAGAATATATAAGAGGCAGAGTATCATATGCACAAGTTCCTACCCCTGCTCTAGGTAAACCCACATGGTGGCATTCTTGGATGCTGCTACTTTCTCATTTGGGGGAAAAGGGCACATTGGAGGTAACTCAAGCCTCAGAGCAGGCATCAAAATGCCAAGTCAGTCAATGGCCCCCAGTCCTCTCCTTTCCATACCCCTTCTCCATTTCTCCTTATCCCTCCAGATTAAAGAGAAAAAACAAAAGAACTTTGGGTGGCAAGGGGGAACTGATTCAGGCACCATGTTCTGTCTTCTTGTCATTCTGCTCTAGAGTAAGTAAGCATTCACATGGCTCAGCTTCCATCTTTTGTCTGTCTTTCCAGTACATGATTAACATCCCACCATACCAGATTTAAAATTAAAGAGGTAATTTGTACAAAATATTCTATTACAAAGCGCTAATGAATGCTGGGAGACTCCAAACCAGTATTACCCCTGGGGACATTTCAGAACAATTCGCCCTCGGGCGCCTGGGTGGCTCAGTTGGTTAAGCATCCAATCCTTGATCTTAGCTCAGGTCTTGATTTCAGGGTCATAGGTTCAGACCTTGTGTGGGGCTCTGTGCTGAGCATGAAGCCTACTTAAAAAAAAGAAAAGAAAAGAAAAGAAAAGAAAAGAAAAGAAAAGAAAAGAAAAGAAAAGAAAAGAAAAGAAAAGAAAAGAAAAGAAAAGAAAAGAAAAGAAGAACAACTCATCCCTGAAGTCATCCAAGAGGAGGAAGTCTGAGTGGAATTTCACCACAGTGCAGAGGTTCCCCAGAAACCCACTTCAGTTAAGAACCTTCTTGGGATCCCTCAGCTCATACATTACCTGTGAATCAAGGCCCACTCAGTGGACCAACTCTGCTCTTACTGACCATAAAAAAAAATAGCTCCCATGATAACATTCTTGGGATCAGGGGCTGCTGCTGAAGTGAACATTTATGTGAACACTGGTGGTTTGGAAGACTTTCCAGAACTCCTGGAAGGAGGGTGCAAGTCTTTTTTTTTTTTTTTTTTAATCTCAGACCTTGACAGCATCTGGCCCAACCTTAGTGGGGTAAGGAGGTGTTGATCTTGAAGTGTCTTTTGACTGCTTGTTGCTCTCAGTCTACAAGTAACACGCTTTACCCTATGCTCAACCTTGAGCATAGCTAACACACTTTACCCTGTGCCTATGCGCTCAACGTTGCCTGAGTCTTTGGACCTTCCTTTGCCCCTATTAAGAGAGAAGCACAGAGTTCAGCATCAGGCCACATTTCTTGTTGGTCGAGCCCAATCTGGAGTCTGACTGACTTCTTGTGACTGGTCTTGTTTCTGATTCATCTCTGACCTTCCTGAGCCACCTCTACTATAACCCAAGATTATTTAATGTATGATAAGAGTTTGGGACCTCATCCCAGTAAAGGATGTCTCTATACTTGCAGGTGCTCAGCCACAAGCCTGAACATCACCCTTAACTCCTCTTTTCTCTTACATCCAACAGCTGATCTTTTGGAAAATCCTGAAGACTCAGACTTTAAAATATGTCCAGCATCTAACTGCTGATTTCCAACTCTAACTCCTACCACCACTGCTGCAAATCACCATCTTCTCTCAGCTAGATAAATGAATGGCCTCCTCACTGGTCTCCCTGCTTCTCCCCTGTCTCAATAGTCCATTCTCCATACTGCAGCCAGACAGTGAGACTAAAATGTCTATTCAGGTCATGTTGTATCTCTGTTCAAAATGCCCCAAGGTCTCTCATCTCACGCACGAAGCCAGAATCTTACACTGGCCACCAGCCTTTTGTGATTTGGCTCCCTTTACGTCTCTCACTTCTCCTGCCATGCACCCCCCATGCACTCTGCTCCAGCCATGCTAGTTTCTGTGCTGTTCTTAAAATATGCCAAGCATCCTTCTTCCTCAGGTCCTTTGCATTTACTGTGTTCACATGGCAAGGGCTTGGCCTGTGTCCTTTTATACTCTATTCCTGGTACCCAGAATAATACCTGCATATAGTGGCTGTTCAGTGCATATTGTTGAATGAATGAATGAATCATGCATAACCAGATGTGGAACCATTGCTAGGGAGGACATTCAACCAACAGGAGAGTAGGTGGTCTGCTTTTGGGGACACTAAAATGACATTGTTTAGTTCTGGGAAGGATACACTCAGTGCCTGCTGTGAGCATAGCACTGAGAAAGACGAAACAAGATATAGGCCCTGACCCTTTCCCTCAATTTGACCATTGAGCAACTGCTGAGTCTAACATTGTGTGAGTTGCTGGGGCTCACGGACAGTTAGGACAAACCATAACTTCCCCCAACGAGCCTATCAGGAGGTTTGTCCTAACTCAGGAGTTCAGAGGTGCAAATAAATAATTATAATACAGGGTTCTGAGTGCTTCCTTAGAGGAAATATAAAGTAGGGCCAATAAAGAATTCCAACAATTGGCAGGAGAGCCCCAATGCTTCCACTGGAGCTGATTTTAAGCTGGCTTTTAAGTAAACATATGCCAGAGAAGCTTATTATTTCATAGGATGATGAATAACTTTAAAGACAAAACAGCAGTTACAAGGCACTGTGCCACTCATGCTGGAGCTAGCTTGTTCGGTTCATGAGAGGTGATTGTTAAATTTTCAGGAATTTCAAGAGAGTTGGCTGACATTACATTGGCAGCTTGAACTCAGCCATGGTGGGCATATTACAGCACAGAAACCATATGTATATATGATTTCTATATATATCTGGTCTCTCTCTCCCTCTATATATAAGATCTTCCCTTCCCCAAGAGAGGTGGTTGCTAAACACCCAGGAACATACCAGCAGGCACAGGGCAGACATGATCCTAGGTTTCATATGATGGGATGGCCGTAGCAGCTGTCACAGTCAAGGACTGTGGTGATGGTAAATGAGCTAGGCCTTCACAGAGGATGAGATTTGGATGTGCCAAAGTGAATGTACTGGGTGAAATAATGTCCCCGCCCCATTCATTTCCACATGGAACCTCAGAATTTAACTTTATTTTGGAAATAGGGTGTTTGCAGATGTAGTTAGTTCAGTTACAGTGAGGTCATACTGAATTCAGGTGTGCCTGAAATCCAGTGACTGGTTTCTTTACAAGAGATAGGAGGGGAGATTTGGGTATGGAGAGAAAAGACCTGGGAAGAAGGCATGTGAGGAGAGACACAGAAGTGGTGCAGATACTACTTAAGGAGTGCCAAAGATTGCTGTAAACCACTGGAAAGTAGGAAGAGGCAAGGAAAGAGTCTTCCCTACAGGATTCAGAGGGAGCATGGCCCTACTGACACCTTGATTTTGGACTCCTAGTTCCAGGACTGTGAGACAATAAATGCCTGTTGTCTTAAGCCACTAATGTTATGGTAATTTGTTACCATATTAGGAACCAGGTTACCATATTGGGAAACTAATACAGAACTACATGAACAAAGAGAATGAGGTGGGATGTGCACGAGATATCTGAAGGAGAGGAAAAGTAAGAACTGTTGTCATTCATTTATTGAGGGTTTTATATGCTTCCTCCATTCCTACGGTCAGCATCATTTCTGTTAATCCTTAAAATAATCCTATGAGGTAGGGTTCATTATCCTCATTTTGAAGATAAGAACATCAAAATTCAGAGAAGTCAAGTTATTGCACAAGAGTACACAGCAATTAATAACAGAACTTAGACTTAAAAAGCAAGCTTGTCTGGGGCACCTGAATGGTTCAGCCAGTTAAGCAACCAACTCTTGATTTCAGCTCAGGTCATGATCTCACAGTTGTGATATGGAGCCCCGTGTTGGGCTCTGTGTTCGGCATGGAGCCTGCTTAAGATTCTCTCTTTCTGCCTCTCTCTCTGCCCCTCTCACCCTCTCATGCTTGCTCTCTCTCTCAAAAACAAAACAAAACAAAACAAACCCCAAAAAACAAGCTTGTCGAGCTTTTAATGCTCACCTTCATGTTCTCTCCCAAGTGGGCAAGAACCATCTCAACAATCATAAATGATGAAGACAGTGATAAGATATTAAAATCCTCATTATCTACATCAAGGAAGCAGGGCAAGGAGATTTTAGGATCCAAGTAGAGTTCAACACCTTTTGCACTGCAAAAAGTATTGATCTGGTACAAAGACCCAGATGTCATTTTTAAAATGGAATTTTAAATACAGACATGCTAAGAAAAATGCTATAAGAGAACTGAGACCCTTTATGTGGAAGGAAACCACCATCACAGTCAGAAGAGATCCAAGTAGCTGACATTTACATTGGTTAGAATCTTTTCTCCCCCCAAATCGTGCCTTTTATCTGGCATCATGGTTTGAACTGAAAGAAATAAAGATCTAGCTACTAGAAAAACAGTCAATAGTCACATAACATTCTACACATTTGTACACTTTAGACAAGCTTTGGTTTAAAAATAAAAATAAATCCAGGGGTACCTGGGTGGCTCAGTCAGTTAAGTGTCAGACTCTTGGTTTTGGCTCAGGTCATGATTTCACAGTTTGTGGGTTTGAGCCCAATGTCAGGCTCTGTGCTGACAGCGCAGAGACTGCTTGGGATTCTCTCTCTCCCTCTCTTTCTGCCCTTCCCCCACTCTCTCTCTCTCTCTCTCTCTCTCTCTCTCAAAAATAAATAAATGAACTTAAAAATAATTCCACCAGCGTTCTAAGGGAAGATCACATTGAACAATTGCAGTTATATTACCAATGAGTCCCCCTCTCCCCACTCAAGTAGATTCATGTAAAAATGTTTCTAGGTTATATAATACTAGGATTGTGTTTGAACTTGTATATTGATAAAGATAGTCAACCAGTTATCTAATAAAAGGGAACTTACTAACATAAGAGCAATAGTTGAATGGTGGAAAATATAATGGGTTCTATACATTGCCTTGTTTACAAAAACACAGCCTTCATATGAGATATAATATTCTCATATGATTATTCAATTTATTAAAAGTCTAAGATTAAAAATGTCATTTTGCCTACTTGGTTTTTGAAAATTATTATTGCTTCTAAATTGTGGTTGGTTAGGATCTCTTATTGATTTATATTTAATGTTTATTTATTTATTTTGAGAGAGAGAGAGAGAGAGTTTGCAAGTTGGGAGAGGGGCACCTGGGTGGCTGGGTTAAGCATAAGACTCTTGATTTCACCTCAGGTCATGATCTCACAGTTGTGAGATTAAGAACCACATCAGGCACTGTGCTGACAGCAAAGAGCTTGCTTGATTAGGATCTTTTAATCTGTGACTTTAATTGTTGAGAGCTGAAGTCAGCCTAGCAACTGGAATTGATTTCCGTTAGGTCCATACTTAGTAAAAGGCTATGCCTGTATTTCACTGACTCTGCATTCTAGCCTTTGGGAAAATACTGTCCTCAGTCTTTTGAGGTGTGACTGCGAGTGCAGGGTGCACCTACCCCAGGAACACTAGGCCCCACTGAAGCATTCAGTGCAGAGATCCCAAACTGGCAGAGCCTGGGCCTCAGTGGATGGTTTGACTTATACCAGTTGGTTGTTTTAAATATTTGAATTTGAATACTTTTATTTTCATTATTTTCTTTTAATGTTTATTTATTTTTGAGAGGGAGAGCGACAGAATGAGAGTTGGGGGAAGGGCAGGAAGAAAGGGAGACAGAATCCAAAGCAGGCTCCAGGCTCTGAGCTGGCAGCACAGAGCCTGACGCGGGGCTCTAACTCGCAAACCGTGAGATCATGACCTGAGCCAAAGTCAGACGCTTAACCACTTACCTGACTGAGCCACCCAGGCTTCCCTGAATTTGAATACTTTTAATTGAGGCTTGCACTCTCCTGTTTGGCCACTCCCAGTCTCCACCACTTCTGGTTTAATTCTTAGCCCAGTTCCCACAGTTTATCATCTTTGTGTCCCTTGGAAGCATTTGCTTCTGTGATCCTTGGAAAGAATGCCTTGTACTATTTTTCCCACACTTGCAGAAAGTTTTCCATTCTCTTGATTGCGCTTCTAACCCCCATGGGAGATATATTAGTTCTTCACATCCCAGGATGAAATCATTCAATCAGATTGCTTCCCTCCTGAAGCCTAACACCAACCCAGAGAGAATTGAAGTTTTGCTGGTGGGGAGTGTGTATCTTTGAAGCTTAAATGATATAGGAGAAAGGGCAGGTTTAGTGGGATAGGGTGGAAAGGGGCTTTGGGAAGTCAGAGGGTACAAGAGGTAGTACCCACTGAGGAGCTGCTAAGTAATGTTTCCATGAGGGAATTCCTTCCCAGCGTTTCTTAGACAATTTATATAGTTTCCAAATAGAAATTGGGAAAACAGGAGAAGGTATTACAATTCTCCTGTATGAATTAAAGCTTAACAATGAGCAGAGAGATATGACTGGTCTAAAGGGATCCACTGAAAGACCAGGAGCCACCAGAGCCCAGGAGTTGAAGGTTAATGTAAACATTTTTGGAGAATGTCACAGAGAAGTCACAGTTTGATGGGTCTGCCTGTGTGTAGCTGTTACTGTATTATAAGTGTGTGTTCCTGGTCCTATCTGCTAACTGAGAGACACTCTTGCAAACAAAATAAATATCAATACCTTTATACTTATTATGGTATACTTTATACATATCCTAAGAAATAACAACTTTTGAAAGCAAAGTAAGCCCATAAATTAGTGATTTTGAATTGTGATTTTTGGGCGATGATGTCTATATTGCTGGATTACACTCAAATGTTAGATTATTTAAGAACTACTCAATTATGTTCACTGGCATTTTATAATGTTTGGATATTTGCTAGGGGCTACAATTTTTTTTACATATATAAGCTGTGTATTTCTCATTTATTAAAAATATTTTAATAAATAGGAGTACCTGGCTGGCTAAGTCAGTAGAGCATGTGACTCTTGACCTTGGGGTCATGAGATCAAACCCCACGTTGGGCATAGAGTTTACTTTAATATATATATATATATATATATATATATATATATATATATATTTTTTTTTTTTTTAAATCCATAATAATGAGTAAGGAATTTTGGGTTTTTTACTTCCAAGTCCCCAAGATTCATATGTTTTTGAGAATTTAGAAACACTACAATGTTGAGGATTTTAAACGGTGGAGAGAGTCTGTTTTGAAATTCTGCCCAGGGCCAATCTTACTCCCAGAGGAAAAATAATGGTCTCCAAGAGGTAGAGGTTCGCAGGGAAGCAAAGTTATTTGGTAAATGTCACAGGCTAAAGAAGCCACAGGGATTTGCTGTTGTTTGTCTTATCCCCCATGTTCTCAATTTCACCTAGAAACATCATTTCACTTTTGTCTTGGCTGACAAGTCCACTTATATGCCTAAGGAGGCTTAAATGAATGTGGCAACCTGAGGTGCAGTTTGGTAGTTTGGTCCAGAATCCGAGGTCTTTTAACTATTTAGCTATAGGTAAAGCACTCAACCACATAGCATCAGCCGTTTCCCTTGTCCCAACTGCTTGTTTTCCGGCCAAGATCAGTTCAGGTTGAACCAGATGTGATCAAACCATGTCAAGTTATCAGCACTGATTGCTCTTTTGAGAAGAAGTTATTCTGTATCACCCTGTTATAGACAATGGTGTCTGTACCAGATGAACCTCTGATTCTGGAGACTGGCAAGCAAAGAGAGGGCATGGATGAAATTCATCAGGCACAAGCTTAACTTCTCATTTCAGTCCAACTCAAAATGGAAGCCTTTTTTGACTTTTACTAGCAGAAATCAAAGTTGTCCTTTGAAGCCAGGACAAAGCCAGTAAAGAGCTCATGCCTCTTATACTTTAAGGAGTGTGATCAGTAATGGTCGACCTCTGTTCCACTCACATTTTTGTATGTGGCCAGAGGAGGGGAGAATTAAAATTCTCATTCTGATGTAACGGATAAGCTCTGAGCTGCTAGTTAGATATACAGGTAGGTGTAGAAGTAAAAGATGTACGTCACATAGATGTAGATGTTGTATATGTTCAAGTAGGTGATGTTGATGTAGATATTGCAGATGCTGTGATGTGATGTAGCTGTCAGTGACACAGATGTAAATGCAGATGTAGCTGATGTCAATATAAATATAGATGTACATAGAGTAGATGTCAATATAGATGTAGATGCGATTGGCATAGCTGTAAACATGGATGTAGTTGATGTGGATAATGTGGATTAGGGTTTCTCAACCTCAGCACTATTGTCATTTGGGGCTGAATAATTCTTTATTTTCAGGGACTGTCTTGTGCATCATAGGATGATTAGCAGCATCTCTGGCCTCTACTCACTAGATTCCAGGGGCACGCCTTTCCCGCCCAGAGTTGTGACAATCAAAAATGTTTCTGGATGTTGCCAAATGTCCCCTGGGTACAAAGCGGCTCTGGTTGAGAACCACCAATTTAGACAATGTAGATGTAAATCAAGGTAGACATTGATGTGGATGTGAGCATAGATGTAGATGATGTAGACGATGAACAAGAAAGTGTAGCTGTAGGTAATATAGACACAAACATAGATGTTGGTAAAGAATATGTAAATACAGACAGAGGAGATGATGTAAGAGGAGATATAAATGCTATTGGTCTAAACATAGGTGTGGATGACATATTTGATATAGCTAATGTTGATGGTCTAAATGTAAATTTTATGATCCGGGCAGAAAAAATGCTGGTGTTGATGATGCAGATGACATAGATTAGGTATAATGAAGAGTTTAGGTATATGAGATACATATCTAGATAGATCAATATAAAAAGAATGTTCCCAACATGAATTTAAAATTTTGAAGATGGGAATCATATCTATATATTCATATCTCCCTGAGTAATTTGGAGGTACTCATTAACGATCTGTTGATTGTTTCATTAGTTCTAACCCTTAGGAGCCAATGAAGTTATCTCTTATATTCAAGTATATTTTCAATTGTGAAAACAGACTGTCTTCAGGAAAGTTTGTGGTTATTTAAATCTCCAAGTTATAAATAAAACTACGTGGGTAGACACTTAAATACTCAAAACATATCCTGCATATATTTTCCTAACATTTTGTTGTGAAAAATTTCAAACATACAGACTTGATAAAAATTTACAAATAAGACCTTTATACCCACTGCTTAGACTTTACCATTAACATTTACTATACCATTAACATTTACTTTACTATACATATAACATTTACCATACATTTGCTCTACTATGTCTTGTGTCTTGTGTCTGTCCATCTATCCATCCATCATTCCATCTTATTTGTTGATGCATTTCAAAGCAAATCCTACATGTTTTTCACTGATTCTCTAGAAGACTAAATTTCCCCCAAATACCACTTTTGACTTCCTATAATTATATACTGTCACCTAGCCTAGGATGCTCATAGGTCACTGGGATGTTTTGCAGAATATCTCTTTGTAGGATTTAGGAGATCATCATGACATTTATTAAAAACTTGAAGCAAAAGTTCAAACAAAGATAAGCCCAGAGTTTATTAAGGAGAGACATTGAGAACAGGCAGGCTGTGGCATTTCTCCCACTTCAGACCACACAGAAGCAGCATCCTGTCAGGAATGGTTTAAGTGTGATGTTGCCTGAAGGCAGAGAAACTGCCTCGTGATCTTTTAAGGTCCTTTCGATAGAGCCAGCTGATTCTGAGATCTCTCATTCTCTACTAAAGACTGATACTCAGATTGAAAAAAGAAAAAAAATGACGAAAACCAGAAAGCCGTTACTTCAAGATATAGGTAGCTTCATTAGTACAAGATCACATGACAAGTCTCAGATGGTCTTACAACTCATTCAGTAAACCACAGTAGGATGTTCATACACCAGACAACAAGTGAGTAAATGTTTCTGCTTTCCTGACGTCTTTGCCTTTCTCACAGACATTTCCAAGTTGCCAGCTCACAGCTGGCTGAACCACAGTTGAAGCAAGTGCTATTCATAGTCCTGAGGAACCTGACCTCTTTCCCTAGAAACAAGCAACATATATTCTTTAGAATCACAGTTCTTTTTTTAAAATTTTGTTAAAAAAAGTTTTTATTTATTTTTGAAGGAGAGAGAGACCGAGCGTGAGCAGGGAGGAGCAGAGAGAGAGGGAGACACAGAATTTGAAGCAGGCTCCAGGCTCTGAGCTGTCAGCACAGAGCCCGATGCGGGGCTCAAACTCACAAACTGTGAGATCATGACCTGAGCCGAAGTCGGACGCTTAGCCGACTGAGCCACCCAGACGCCCCTAGAATCACAGTTCTTTATACACCCCAAACTCATTATGTTTAGCAAATTGTAAATCTCTCCAAAACATCAAAGCTGACGATAACCTACATAAAGTACATTGGCTGTGGACTGCCGTGATTCCAAGTATCCAAGAAGATGTTCACTGAATGGAAGGGTCAGTCTGTGAAGTTTGTTCAGTGGTTGCAGGACCATGGTCAGTGTGAGCTGCTAACACGTTACCAGGCAGGGTTAAAGAGGACTAGATGCAGAATGACCCTGTGACATGTGTGGAGAGCTACCAAATAGCAAATGGTGAAATAAGTAATCTGTACCAATTAGAAATTTGGTTGGGGGTGGCAGAGGAAGTGCATCCCCTGTTTGATTCTGGGGGAGTTTACTTTGGGCTTTGAATGGGTGGGGAACAGAAAGTTTGCCCACAAGTCTGGAGGATGAGAGAACACAGAGTAGCAGATGCTGTAGATGCCCTGGCCCTATCTCTTTGGGCTTTGACATTGCATGTATACCAGCCTGACTTCCAACGGGCAGCATCTGCCCTCTTTACCAGAGGGCTCTGTTAGGTGGCCAGGGTCTGCTCTGCCCATACACACAGCAGGCCAGACATGCTGGAGATTTAATGCCTTCCTGGTTGCTGCCTTTTACCAAAGACTGATGGGAACTGGTGCTTACAGACACCCACACTCTCTCTCTCTTCTGGTGCAGGATAACTGAGGCTTGCATTCTGCCCTGGCCCCGAGTTCTGCGGTAGGATTGAGTTCCAGTTGTGCACAGTAGCAACTTGCTTGATAATGTACCACCTATTGGCTTGCTTTTCTCCCATCTCAGTTCCCCACTCCCCCACTCAAATAAACTACTTGCACTTGAATTTGTGCCCCAGAATCTGTTTCTGAGGGGATCTAAAACTAAGCCACATAGGCAGTGGACAAATGCTCTGAAGGTCCCTCTGGCTCATTATTTTCCATCTTGTAATCCGTCAAGGCAATCAGAAAGCAGAGAAGATAGGGCCTGCCAAACACTCTTACCTCAGCCCAGAAAACTCAAGGGCATCTTTTCCTAGTAACAAAGAAATCCTGTGCCTTTGGGAACAGCTGTCACAGTGTCAGCTCTGGCTTCATATTACTTAACCACACACCACTGCTTCCCATTATGGAATTTGAAAGCTGTTAGAAATACTGAGGGAACAGAGGCAGAATCCTGGCTGTTGCCTGAACAAATCTCCTATGTCCCAGTTCATCTTTGCCCCAGTCTGATACATAGCAGCATGGGATACTTTCAAGTGCAAGTCCAGTCACTAATGGAACTCGGAGAAGTTTTAATGCCCCTAGAAGCCACTGTGATTACATTGAGCATCTGAGTGAAAGTTGAGTGGACAGATTGGTCTTTGGCTTCCCCCCCCCCCCAGAGATTAGGTCAAGAGACAATCACTGAAACACCAAGGCACAGAAGAACTGTTAACCTACCTCTTCAGTGAGGTTAAAGCCTTTACAAACTCGGTGCTTAGAAAAGTGCTGTTTCTCTGACAATGTAATCCATTTTGGAGGGTAGGAAATCTCTCCATATTTTGTTGAAATAAAATAACTACTGTTGTCTATGTCTATATACTAACAGAAGTCCACATGGGGAGATGGGTGGGCCATTTGCTGTTTTCAGGGAATGCTTAGCATCCTAATTCCTTTCCTCTATGATGTGGCAAATGGCGAGAAGCAGGATTCACCCCCTACTATACAAGGGAGCCACACCTGATGGCCCTTTCCCTGATCCCTGACTGCTAGAGGACAGTCACATGATCCAGCCTCAGCAAATCAGATGTTCCGACCCAAGGCTTAATTTAGACTCGGGCACAGTGCAGAATTTAGTGCAGCAGTGGCACCTAGGCTCCTGGCCACAGCTGCAGTCGTGTCCAACAGCCAGAGTGGCAGCAGGGCCAGACTTAGGAACATTCCATCCAGTCTGTCCCTGAAGTATGACCTCAGCTGTGTTCCTGCTGCCCATCCTCCCTCAGATGCTGCCCGTTTTCAAAACCTGATTATCCAGACTTCTGGTCAATTCTGTTTGCCACCCATTAGCCAACCTTCTACTAAAGGCAGCTAGAGTCCACTTTTGTTGTGTGCAATCCAGAACTCTGACTGCACAGAAAGTGATATCTCCTAGTATACAGAGTCACCCCTGGAGGTCAGAGACCTGGGCTCTTGTCCAGGGGGCATTTAGGTATCTAGACAAAGCGGTCTTTATCTCCTTCCCTGCAAAGGGCTTGACTACATGATTGCTGAGTTTCCTTTGCTGTTCAAAGTCTATGATTTTTTTAAAAATTTTTTAATGTTTATTTTTGAGAGAGAAAGACAGAGTGTGAGCAGGGGAGGGGCATAGAGAGAGGGAGACAGAATCTGTAGTGGGCTTCAGGCTCTGAGCTGTCAGCACAGAGCCTCATGTGGGGCTCAAACTCATAACTGTGAGATCATGACCCAAGCCAGTCAGACACTTAACTGACTAAGCCACCCAGGCACCCCTCAAAGTCTATGATTCTAAGTGAAGTGTTGACCAGCAAAGAACCAAAGCTACTTGAGTTTCTGCATCCTTAGCGATAGGGAAAGTGTGTCTGGAAAAAGATGTCACTCTGAAACCACAGATAGATCTGGTCCAAATCAAATAATCAAAGAGTATCTCAAGCCACTCTCCTGTATGCACAGGTCCCCAGAGAGGTGAATGTATCTGGTAAACACTGCTTTGGGCATGTCAAGGCAAAGAAAACCCATGGTTCACTTAACACTGTTCACAAGCGTCTCCCACTGGGGACAAAGAAAATCAGAGGGAAGACAGAGTGATTGACACTTTTGTGTATGCAGTAATCTAAATAATTTTGTAGCAATGAAAACAAGTCTGGGGCGTGGGTCAGGAAAACTTTTGCATTTAATGATAAACCAATTTATTTGGATGGTAGTTCCAAATAGTTTTTATGAGAGAGGGAGGCTAGTGTAGATTGAAAGAGGTTTAAGAGATACAAATGCGGGGTACCTGGGTGGCTCAGTTGGTTAAACGTCTGATTCTTGATTTCAGCTCATGATTTCATGATTCATGGGATCCTTTTTCTCTCCCTCTCTCTCTGCCCCTCCCCCCTTCTCAAAAGGAATAAACTTTAAAAAATTAAATTATAAAAAAAAGATACAAATGCAATCGTAGATCCTTGTTTTAACCCAGATTCAAATGCTGTAAGAAGGCATTTTTGAGAAAGTTGGGAAACATGAACATGGACTGAATATTAATGGTCATGTGATGCTTTGTTTTGTTTTGTTGAGTCCTTATCCATTAGTGACAGATGTTCAATTCACAGGTGAAATAAAAGAATGCCCTGGATTTGCTTTAAAATACTGTAGCGTAGGGGCACCTGGGTGGTTCAGTCAGTTGCATGGCTGATTCTTGATTTCGGCTTAGGTCATGGTCTCCGGGTCATAGGATGGAGCTGTGCATTGAGCTAAGCATGGAGACTGCTTGGGATTCTTTCTCTCTTTCCCTCTGCCCCTCTCCCCCACTTGTGCACACTCTCTCTCTCCTTAAAATAAAAATTAAAAGCAAAAACACTCTAGTGTAGTACTACTCAAGTTGTGGTCTGTGGATCAATGCCAGTTTGCAAATTGTGTGCTATTGGTCCGTGATAAGTGCAGACATTGACACTATGTATTTAGAAACTGTTACGATGCTTTGTGTTGTCATAGCCATCCAAGCAGTGATTAGTGTCTCATTGGCCTGGGAAGAGCCCGGTCTGGGTATTGTTGAACTTGCATGGTGAGCTGCGTGTGCATGAGTACAAGCTGTGTGCTTGAGTGGTCCATGAGAGACTGGAAATTAAGCAAAAAGTCCTTCGCCATTGATAGCTTCTGCAATGCTTTAGCACACACACAAAAAGCAGGTGGAGGAGATTGATGAAAAAGAATGGCAGAAAGCTAATGGCTGTTGAAGCTAGGTGATGGGCACATAGCACAATTCTCTCTACTTTTGTGAAAGTTTGAAAATCTATATCATTTGGTTTAATAAAAAGTTTTTAAAAATCTAGCCAAGGGAGATATTTTAAATATGTACATTTTCAATACATCTCATACTTATATCTAAGCGTATATAGTACCTATACAATATGTATGTGTTTCAAATAAAATAATGCAGACATGACCCACAGAATACATAGTCTGCATAGGGATTATATGTAATGATTCAGGTCAAACTTTATTTTACAGAAGTCGTGGGTAAACAAACAAAGCAATTTGCTAGATCATGAGCTTGGTGAGCTTTTATTATATAATAAATTCTGATTATATAATAAACTCCTTGAAGCCAAGGTTCCTGTGAGATACCACTCTGTGTCTCCACAGGATTCAACACAGGGTAAATGTTGAGTAAATGGTGCTTAATAAATACTGGCTGATAGGCTAAACTCAGGAAATAAATTGCTATGAAAAACAGTTTAACTCTCCATGCAGTCATACCATACAGCTCAATCATTTGAAAATCAGTTTCCCGAATCCACCCTTGTGGAGATTTGTCACAGAATGTTTGAGCCTGAGAGGGACTTGGAGCTTTGCTAATGTCCTCATTTTGCAGATGGAAATGAGGCCTGGAGGAGTTCGAACTCCTGGAGGAGTTCCTTGTTAATGACAGCATTGTTGCCTCTGATGCCTACAACTGGACTCTCTCTCCAGCCATGATGTTTCCCAAAAGGGATAAAGCCACCTCCTATTCCCTGTCCTTTACTCCTGGTTTAAGATTATATGGTTTCAGTTGCAGGAAAGGGAAAGAGTTGTCAAGCTGGCTCTACCAGGAGGCTGAACAGAGGAGGAGACTACAGAACAAGCTCATTTCATAATCAATATTTACCCAGGACTGGTCTGTGTCTAGTCTGGCTAAGAGAAGCTCCCTGACCTTTAGGAACTTCCCATCTCTTTTGGTAAAGAAGATGTATATATGTTAATAGCTACAGGGAGGTCCTACTGTGTAAGATTAAAGTATAAATGAGTGGTTGGGTAGAGCCGTCAGGGCTAGAGAAGGGATGGGATATTCTGGAGGCCATGGATCTTGGGTATAGGGTCTGAGGGCTGAGAAAAGGGCAGAACACCTAGGTTAGAATAGTATGGACCTGGTTTGTGCTTCACCCTGCTGGTATTAAGGGCCTTGGGAAGTTTCTGTAGGAGGTGGGATGGGATCCAGTGTTGACGAGATTTAGGAAGACCAATATGGTAGCAACAGTGTGGGGAACGGCTGGAAGCAGGAACTTTAAGGAGGTCCTTAAGGAGATGAAAGCTTGGAGCAGGCGATGGCAGTGAGAAGAGAAAGAAGAAGCAAATGTAAGAATTTCAATTTTTAAGCAACCCCTCACCCCCAAAAACCAACGCTACCTGCTGGGTGCTATTCTAAATACCATAACAAATCTGAATTCATGTGAGTATCCTGAATTAGACATGATTGTTATTTCTGTTTTACAGATGAGGAAACTGAGGCACAGTTAGGTCAAGTAACATGCCCAAGGACACGTGCTAATAAATGGTAGAAGCAAGATTCATATCCAGGCAGGGGAGCTCCCAGGTCTCAGTTCTTAACAACCACTGTGTGCTACAGTGGAATGTTTAGAAGTAAAAGTCATGATGAATCCTAAGTTTTTCAAGCCTGAATGACTTAGCAAATGTTAATGCCATTGATGAATTACATGCATCAAATAGGAGTATTATTAGCCTGTGGGAAAGAAGATACCTTTGGTTTTTTTATACATTTTGTTTAAGGTGACAAGGATGCATCTGAGTAGAACGTTCCATGGTAAATTACAACAGGACAAGCTTGGGAAAGATATGGCTGCCAGTTTTTTTTCTTTCAGCCCTTGAAAATGTTGTACCATTTCCTTCTGTCCTCCATGATTTCAGATGCGAAATCTGTTCTTATTTGAATTGGTGTTTGCCTATAATTAAGGCATGCATCATTTCTCTCTGATTGCTCTTAAGATTTTTTTGTTAGTTTCCAGAAGTTTAATTATGCTGTTTTGATGAGCATTTCTTTAGATTTATCTTAGTTCAAGTTCACATAGCCCTTGAATCTGTAGTTTTCATCTTTTGCCAAATGGAAGTTTTCAGCCATTATTTCTTTGAATATTTGTTTAGCCCCACAATCTTGCTCATCTCCTTCTGGGATTCTGATGATAGCCATGTCGATATCTTTTATTACTGTTTCACAGATTCCTTTTCTTCCCCCAGTCTCTTTCCTCTATGTTTGTCAGATTGAGTACATTTGATTGATCTGTTCTCAGTTCAGTGATCCCATCTTTTGTTATCTCCACTCTACCACTGAACCCATCCAGTGAGGGTTTTTTTGTTTGTTTTTTGTGGTTGTGCTTTCAGTTCTGTAATTTCCACCTGGTTCTTTTTTATAACTTCTATTTCTTTGATGAGGTTTTATAGTTTTTCATATGGTTCAAGGGATTTCATAATTATTGGTTGAAACCATTTTAAAATGCGTGGCTCAGTCAGCTAAGCGTCTGACTTCAGCCCAGGCCATGATCTTGCAGTCTGTGGGTTCCAGGCCCGTGTAGGGATCTGTGCTGACAGCTCAGAGCCTGGAGCCTGCTTCAGATTCTATATCTCCCTCTCTCTCTACCCCTCCCCAGCTCATGCTCTGTCTCTCAAAAAAAATAAAAATGTGAAAAAAATAAAATAAAATCTCTGCCAGATAGTTTCAACATCTGATTCACCTCACTGTTGGTGTCAGTTGACTATCTTGTCTCACTCATATTGTGATTTTCCTGGTTCTTGGTAAGACAAGTGATTTTTTACTGTGTTCTGAACTTTTGCATATTACGTTAGGAGACCCTTAATCTTTCTTTTTTTTTTTTATTTTAGTGTTTATTTATTTTTGAAGGAGAGAGAGACAGAGGTGAGTGGGTGAGGGGCAGAGAGAGAGGGGGACACAGAATCCAAAGCAGACTCCAGGGTCTGCACTGTCAGCACAGAGCCCAATGCAGGGTTTGAACTCACAAGCCATGAGGTTATGACCTGAGCTGAAGTTGGACACTTAACTGACTGAGCCATCCAGGCATCCTAGGAGACTCTTAATCTTATATAAATCTTCTATTTTAGTAGGCAGCCACCCTGTTTTTGTTTTTAAGGTTTACTTTTGTAGTCTATAGTTTCAATGACAACTTTCTGAGCCCTTGCAATGCTGTTCTGGTCTACTATGTTCTGGCTTTGTTTAAGCTCCCACCAGATCCCTGCATGTGATGCCTACATAGGTATCCTTGGGCAGATGTAGGGGGTGCCCTAAGTCACCCCCTAAGTCTGTCATTGCATGGAGGGCTGGGAGACACTGGGCCTGAAGCCACTACTAGTGCAGCTGCATGTATCTATATCATTCATTTTTTATTCTAGAATTTTATGATTTTTATCTTTTTACCTTAAAAAAATTTGGGGGGGACACCTGGGTGGTTCAGTCAGTGAAGTGTCCAACATCAGCTCAGGTCATGATCTCGTGGCTTGCAAATTTGAGCCCCGAGTCAGGCTCTGTGATGGCAGCTCAGCACAGCGAGATTCTGTGTCTCGCTCTCTGTCTCTCTCTCTCTCTGCCCCTCCCCAGCTCACACCCTCTCTCCCTCTCTCTCAGGGGCAGAGAAAGAGAGAGAGAGAGAGAGAGAGAATCCAAAGCAGGCTCCACACTGCCACAGTAGAGCCCCATACAGGGCTCAAACCCATGAATCGTGCAATCATGACCTGAGCTAAAATCAAGAGTTGGAAGCTTAACCAACTGAGCCACTCAGGTGCCCCTTAATTTAAAATTTTAATCCACCTAAAATTCATTTGGATATCAAGAATGAGGCGAAGAATTTAGCCTTTTTTTTACTCTCCTCCCCCAGTTGGGGAGCCAATTATTCTAAAACCATTTGCTAAGGGGCACCTGGGTGGCTCAGTCAGTTTAGCATCCAACTTCGGCTCAGGTCATGATCTCGCGGCTCATGAGTTCAAGCCCTGCATCGGCTCCCCACTGACAGTGCAGAGCCTGCTTGGGCTTCTCTCTCAGCCTCTCCCCGACTTGCATGCTCTCTTTCTCTAAAACTAAAAACTCCACCTTCCCTTGCAAATTTGAAATGTTACCTTCATCAAATACTCCATTTACATGTACATTTAGGTCTATGGGCTGAATGCTTTTTCTTTGATTTGTCTACTTTGGTTTTGTTGCTGCTTTAGTTACTGTAAAAACATCTCCATATTTGACAAGGCTAGTCCCTTCTCTTTAATTTGCTGGCTATTCACATCTGTTTGCTTTTTAAAAGGGTTTGCAACACACCTGCAGGGTAAAGAGAGGCAAAGGATAGGGCACCTGGGTGGCTCAGTTGGTTAAGCAACCAGCTCTTGATTTTTATTAAGGTCATGATCTCACTGTTCATGGGATCGAGCCCCGAGTTGGGCTCTGCGCTGTGTGAGGAGCCTGCTTGGGATTCTCTTTGGGCCCCTTCCCTGCTCATTCTCGCTCTCTCAATAAATAAACATTAAAAAAAAAAAAAACTTAAAAACTAAATAGAGGCAAAGGAAGATGTGGGTTGACCTGATGGAAGCTTCCTGCAGTATTCCCGGAGAGAGACGGGGGATACAGAAGGTAGAATAGATTCGCTCTCCCCTTATATCCCAAATTTCAGTCATTTCCTGGTATACCACCTTTATAATTTTTGACATATCTGTATATTGTCGACAGCATTAACTTTTTCACTAATTCACTTTAAAATTTTAAATATATTAGGCTTGTCCTACATGCTGTCTGTAAAAGCACAGATTCAACGCGGTAGTTCTATATTTTTCTAACACATTAAACAAAGTAGATAACCATGAAGATAAACATTGTTCGTCCATGTGGCACCTACAGTTATTTTGTATACTACCAGCAGCTCTGGAAACGAGTAGTTTGAGCAAACCATCCCCATCTGTTCTCCAGATGAAAATTCTCTCTCAGCAAGGAGCCACCTGGGCTGGCTGGTGATCTCCATATTGTCTTGTGCTAATTGCTGGTAATAAGATCTACGGCATGTGTTCTCACGTAAGTCACGTAAAGAAATGACTAGTGAAGTGAGTAACAGTCATACACATGCAAGACACTGGTAGCAGTTTCTCTTCTTTGGAGTTCTGATGTTCCTGCGAGCAAATCCTCCCTCGCAGAGACCTCTGAAAAGGGCCACAGATGATATCATAGGCCAGTGAGAATGTTCACGGGATGATAAGACGGTGAAGTGATCAGGAGGGCAGAGACAGATAATAATGCCAAAGGCCAGAGCCTTAACACCCTTATCTCTTAGTCTTTATTAAAGGTAAACAGGGATAAATGGAAAATGCCATCCCAACGTTGTGAAGATCAAATTAGAGAGCGAGACTGCAGGGAATCAAATATCTTGTACTGACCTGTCACAAGCACTTACTCAGATACAAGCAAACACACACCACACTCTTTTCTTCCTCTTTTTTTTTTTTTTTCCTTCCCCCTAAGGTGATTCTGGCTTCCAGGTTTCTAAATGCTCTGGTTTCAGGATCTACCTCTTTTTACTGAGCACCCTCAGCACTGATAATAATAAAGGTTACAAAATTACCAATATTAAAATCTCGGTGCCAAACAGAAGCGGCTGCTTCCGGCATGGAGATTGGAATAGCTTCCATCTTCTGTGTTATAAAAACAGTATAAAATAATCCAGTTTCCTTCTGTTGGTGGCCATGGAAACTAATCTCCAATATTCCTTTCAGTGAATGAATAATTCTGAAATCTACAGCATTCTTCAGCTGCGTCTATTAATTTGCTCCACCTTAAAAAACAATAAAACTACAGACCTTAAAATTCAACCTGCACATTTTCAATTGTAAGGCCCACTGGTTTACGAGTAATTTGGGGGTGTTGCATAGGAGAAGCTCCTGGGGAGAGACTCACATGATTGCTTGTCAGAGGAAAACGCCGAGTCTTGTTTCCTTCAGTATCTCTCAGAGACCTCCCCATTTCCTAGTTCCTATCATTTAGGTCTCTTCCAAGGGGCTTCTGCACTGCAGTGTGAAACACTGTTTCTTACCTCTGCTCTTCCCGGCACTGGAAGCCTTGGTATGTAATCCCTGACCTTTCAAGCAAAATCCCCACTCTTGCTCGGAGAGTCCCCAAGAGACCTGCCTGAGAGGGCTCACTCACTCTTCATGCGTGCCTCGAGGCCTATCCGTTTGCAAAATCCGCTTTCTGGCAAGCTTATGGAGCCTTAGGCCAATGAAATTTCACCTCGAGTTTCTCAAAATCTAACTGCACAGTGTTGCCAGCCTCATCTTGTTGTTCCCCCAAACAAACGATAGCCCTCTTTCTGCCAATGTAATTTATTTGAAGGGCTGTCGAGGCAGGGATTAGCACGAGGCCTCCAGTTACAGCTTCCAAGAGCTCGGTGCCAGGTGACGTCATTCTACCACCCGAGTCTCAAAGGGGGGTTTCAGGACACGGCCGGCCGTGGAGCAGGGCCTCTGCCGGCGCAAGGCAGCGCCGGCTATTTAAAGCCACTCCCTGGCGGAGCAAGGACGGGACAGGGGTGAGGGGCCAACTGTTCAGAGGGTGACAGAGGGTACAGGCAGAAGGCAAAAATGACAGGGAGGAGTCCACTTGGGCAAAGGATTCCTTACTCTCTTCCACCACAAACTGCCAAGGCCGCGTCCCGTCAGCCTCGCGGCGCGTCCTTCGGTAGGTGGCGCACATTTGTTTTCTTCACACCTTCCACACTGGCAATCTGGTGGAGACCGAGAGCCCCGCCCCCCCTTCTTTGAATTTGCAAATCTTAGCTCTTATTTTAGATGATCCAAATGTTCCTTCCACACCCTGTTAGAATGACAAAACAGGGAATTCTGGCTTTGGAGAGGCAAGGGTATGAGGAAGATGTGATGCACTTTTGGGAACCGTATTTAAATCTTTATGTTATTTTGGGAAATACATGCGCAGTCACATGGTCTCAGTTCTACAACTTGGTATAATTCTTATACTTGCTTTGGCGCAGAGCTTTAAATCCTTTAAAAAACTCATGTAACAAAGAAAGCCTGTTCCCTTAGGTTGGGTTCTCCCAGAAGTAGACTCTGAGTCAAGGATCCAGGTACAAGAGATATATTAAGGAAAGGCCCCTGGGAGACACCAGTAGATGAATGGGAGGACAGGGAAACGGCAGGTGCTGAGCGAGGGAGTGATTTCGTGTGAAGTCCCAGTCTTGGCCTGATCCAGAGGGGAGCTCTGGAGAGTAATTTATGCCTCAGAGCATGTCCTTCCTTCCTTGGGGCAAGGAAGATGTGCTTCTGGGCTCCACAATCAGTCAGTCACTGGCCTTAAGTCAAAGGGAGTGGTAGGGTGGGGTGGGAGGTGGTGTGGACACAGGGGCCAGACACACAGGGGGCTGGACACACAGAGCCGGCAAGAGGCGCTGGAGGGGAAGTGGGTGTGCTCTAACAGCGTTGGCCACCGGACCACCCTCCATACTGCCTGCTCTTACCACCAGGCACTACTTAGAGGTCTTTCATCACATTCTGCTGCAAGAGGAAATGAATGATATCTTTTGAAAGTCCCGGGGTTGGCTTTTCATCATCCAGAGACACACTTCCTTCTCCCGATGGGTAGAAGTGGACATCCCTGGCATGCCTCTGTAAGACCGAGCAGCCATCCCGGTTGAAGATGACCCGGGCCATTTGGAAACTACGGAGGGCATACTTTCGGCTCTCCTGGCCCTTCAGTTCGTTGATTTTCTGAGACAGGCACTGGCAGACTGCTGCGGAGAGTGCATTTCCAGAGGCCAGCTGTGGACAGCCAAACACTTCATAGAATCTATCCAGGGATTTCCGAAGCCCATCATCCTCTGCCTTGGTCTTCACCTGGCCCTTCACAGAAGGGTCCAGCCAGAAGTTCTCAGAGGTCCAGGAATCATTTTGTTCAGAATTTAGGTTACTGGTATCTGCAAGACAAAACACATTCCAGTACTTGAACACACATTCAAAAAGGCCAGAAGCAGATGATGTCTCTTCAAGTCACCTGCTGCTCTTGGGTGACTGGCACTGGGCAGGACTGGCCGATTTTGGAATTGATCCCCACCATCCTGGGGGTTATGCCACTTGTTTGCTCCAAACAAGAACATCTTATGTGCATGTTTCAGGAGTTCTTATCTATGGTCTTTGTACAGAAGTTCAGGGTAGTTGTGAATTTGGGTAGGGAGAAAACTTGTATCTTTATTTTCACTAACCTCAATCAGAAATTAAGCATTCCCTTCCATAATAAATGTAAGCAACAAACCTACTAGCAGCAGTACGTATGACTTTGTTGCCAATAGCTCACAGCTATTTTCATACCACATTACAGTCTGCAGAAGATGTTTCAAAATATCATTTATGCCATCACTATGCTCTGGACTGAAGTGTGGCCTCCAAAATTCACTGTTGAAGCCCTAGTCCCTAACGTGACTGGATCTGGAGATGGGGCATTTAGGAGGTTACTAAGGTTAAATGAGGTCATAAGGGGTGGGTGCCTAATCTGATAGGAGTGGTGGCCTTATAAAAAGAGGGAGAGATCTCTCTCGCTTTTTCTCTCTCTCTTGTCTGTCCAGGTGCAAGACTGGGGAAAGGCAATGAGAGGACACAATGAGAAGGTGGCCTTCTCTAAGCCAGGAAGCCCTTCCCAGACCTCAACCATGCTGGCACCATGATCTCAGACTTCCAGTCTCTGGAACTCTGAGACAATAAATTTCTGTTGTTTAGGCCACCCGGTCTATGGTATTTTGTTATGGTGGCCCAAGTAGACTAAGACACAGTTATTGGTCCTGATACTAGAACTTATTATTTAAACATTAATTAAAAAATATTCATTATAATATTGTAAATTTGTTCTTTAACTAACTTAATAACTACATTTCAATATTTTTCCCTTGATCATCCCATACATTTCAATTTTTTCACTTAAAACATTATTTAAGAAAGGGTGGGAAGGCTTCACCAGATGCCAAAAGGATCCATGGCACAGATACAGTAAAGACCCCTAATGTAGACAGTGCTGGGCATTTACACAGTTCAGACATTTTCTTTTTCTACTCCTTACAGTAATCCTATGGACTCTTTATCTCTCAATTAAAATCACCACCTTTCTGTTTTTTAAAGGAGTAACAAATAAACTAAGTGATTTAATAATAGACAATAAGAAGCCAGACATGGAGCCAAATCCTAGTCCTTGATCTAACTTTCTGTACCTCTTTGGAAACCTTAATTCTTTTTTTTGTTATGTTTATTTATTTTTGAGAGCGAGAGAGAGAGAGTGTACATGCACATGTGTGCAAGCATGAGCGGGGGAGGAGCAGAGAGAGAGGGAGACAGAGAATCCCAAGCTGACAATGTGTTCTAGAAAAGATTCCCCACAAATAATTTACAGAATTCCTTATACACCAACCAGTTTTAATTTTTAAAATTGTATACATTAAATCAAAATATATTTTCCTTTTTTGCTCTGATAGAAGCTTTAATAAATTACTAGCTTTAATTCCACACATACACCCCTCACCCCATTAACTCAACTAGTAGCTATGATAAAAATATTTGCACTCACTAACGATTAAAAAAGTTGTGTGATGCAGTGGATGGTTATAGAAAAAGAGAAGAGATTTATGGTTTTGACTCCAGTTTTGCTACCAGCTAGACACCATACCACCTTGCTGAGCTTTGGAGTTCTCATCTACAAGAGTTTTAGTAAATGATCTCTCTTCTAGACCGTCTGTGGTAAGACAAGGAACAGAGGAGTAGTTAATCCAAAGCACCCAAGAAGGATGTGGACACATGGTGTGAGACACACGCAGCCCACACATGGACGAGCATTCACTGGTCCACCACACAAGTAGCCCAAAAACAAAGCACTCAGCCACCTTGAAGAATGGCGATTCCAGGCTGATTAAGGACAGTACAAGATGGGCCTGGTGCATCTTACTATCTAGAATGCTCAAATATTGATGGAGGCTTGTCAAGGGGGAGCAGAGGCCAGCTCCAAAGGGATCACCTGGCCACATCTGGAACAACTTAAGCATCAAAATAAATTATGAGAGTACCTGTAACTGATGGTAGCCCAGTTATTAAAATATAAAACCATAAATCCATAAAATAATTGCAAGTTTGCTGAGGAACAGTCTCAGAGCACTTCCCCATAAAATACTTACTAGTTACAAATGGGAAAAAAATAATTTCAGAGTGGAGAATCATGGCACATATCACCTTAATCAAGTGACCTAAGTGAGTATCACCAGTAATGGGACAAATCGAAACCCTGTTGCCACCTGACCAGATGCAGGAGGAAGACCCAATACCACTTCTCTGATAGTCCTGCTGAAGGTGCAGCCCCTGAACCCAATTATGAGGGAGCGACAGATAAAACCAAACCGACAGATGTTCTACAAACTGACTGGCCTGTACTCTTCAGAAGTGCCATGGTCATGAAAACCCAGAAAAGACAGAGCAAAAGACGGTACACTGAAGAGTACCAAAGAGTCATGACAACTAAAAGCAACACATGATTTTCAACTAGATCTTTTTGCTATAAAGAACGTTACTGGGATCGCCTGAGTGGGGCCTGAGGATTAGATGGTAGTAATGTACCCTGTGAACTTCCTCATTTTGATAGTTTCATTCGGTTATGTAGGAGAATGTCCTTGTTTATTGGAAAATCAGGGGTGGTGGGCATCGGGCTGGCAACTTACTCTCAAATAATTCCAGAAAATAAAAAATTCTTTGTATTATACTTGCAAATTTTCTATGAGTTTGAGATTCTTTCAAGAAAAATAATTAAATAATTACAGAATTATTTAATTAAGTCATTAAATTCCTCCTCTGGAAGAATAACTGTTAAATTTTCCTTTGGTGGCCTACTTTAATACTAACACAAACAAACAAAAGCCTTAGCCCAGGGCTTGGTGAACAGTACTTGCCTAATAAACAGTACTATTGGAGAGCCAAGGGGAGAAGGGGGTGGGCAAGGGGTCCCACAATGGCTAGATGAGGTGTCCCTTCCCACTTGCTTCCACAAAGATGATCTGGTCCTGGGTAAGTAAGGCAGGAAGACAGGGGCTGAGAAAGGTCAATGGGAAGAGTGAAAGAGAGAGGGAAGGTCCTCAGCAGTAACACTGAAAAGGCTGGAGAGTTCCTGAAACTGCCCACCGAGGTAGCCATTTATACAGAACCCTCCAAGTAGCATAGCATGTACTTATTAAGGAACTGGTCAATAACTTTGATTTGAGCCTAAAGAGCCTAAAAAACTAGTGTGGCTCCTCTGCTTTTCATGTAAATATCAAGCAGATTGCAACTCATCTTAAAGAAACCCTCCTTCCCTTTTCCAGAAAAGCAATGACGACATGGGTTGAGTTATTTACCATATCAGTTCTTTTGAACACTGTCTCCAGCTCATTTCAATCTTTGATTTCCTTTTAAAATCTGCTTTACCAACAACAACAAAGCCATCTCTCTAATCATGTGGCTGTCGTGGCCTTTCTGATACCTGGGATTTCTTTTCCAGCAAATAGAGCTAATCGTTTTTCTTTTCCTCATGAACCTACATGTGTACAGAATGATGATCTTTGATAACTCAGTTCCTGCTCAGTGGTGCATCCTCACAGTTATGTTCAAACTTCAATCTTACATTAATAGTTCAAACTTACATTAAAGTTCAAACTTTAATCTTACATTAATATAGGCCAGACTTGTAAGGCTCTCAACTTGGGATGGTAATATCTACTCTAGGGACAGTCTGGGGATGTTTTTGTGTTAGTGATTGGAAAATGGTTGTACTTAATGAGTGGGATCAAGGATGGAAACATCCTGTAATGCACAGAACAATCCCATACAACAAACAGTCATCCTCCCCAAAATCACAATTATGCCTCCTATCCCTTGAGAGGAACAGTGGCTCAAAGGATGGATTCTGGAAAGAGTGGGAAGTGAATGGTGAATCCCACTGCATTGTAATATATTGAATTGCGTTGGGCTTCCCAAGGCACCTTTGCTATTGATCCCTGCACAATCAATGCCTTTCTTGCTGGCATCCGTTTGTACCATGCATTCCTCCCTTCTCAGACCTCGAGATGGCATTTTATTTTTCTCAGCAAGGGCCCCAGTCCCAATCATTTTGGCATTGTCTAAATTGAGTGGAATTTCCCTTTTTGTTCCAATTTCTTTAGGAATTGACAAGAAGAAAGGGAGGAAGGGGGCACTTGGTATGGCCATACTTTTGCATGCATTTTCAAGGTCACCTATCTACCAGAGCATCCATTTGTTAAATTCTCTTTTGATGAGAGAGAAAACAGATAACATAGCTGTTTAAGATTCTTACAAATCTAAAGCCATTTTTATATGTTTAGGAGTCATAGATGGCAATTCTAGGCAATCAATTTGCATGAGGATTTGAGATGAATGGTTGCATTCTGTGAGATGCCATCAGCTTTTAGAAACCCAGATGTTTAATGGGGGTTTCTTCCAGAGAATCTTCCACGACTACTTCTGTGGTTGATAAATGCGCAGCAGGATTTTATCTCTGTGAAACATTTAGCTTTCAACTTTAACAAGTTTTTTCCTAAATGGATTTGATATTTTGAATTCTGTCTCCCTCATGCATCAGCCTCAATAGCCGCCCACTCTGCCTTATTTGTTCAGACTCTCTTTTACTAGTGACTACTAATTGGGAGGATCTGTGGTTTCAAGGCTGCACAGAGCCAAAAGAAATCGAAGACTTTATATTAAAAAAAAAGAGAGAATTATCAGGATTTAAGGAAAGAAGGAACATGTGGCTCATATGGTCTCCTTTCATGTTGCTCAAAGGGAAAGCAGCCCTTTTTCAGGGCAGTGCACAGTCTGCTAAGAGTGGTCCTTCTGCCTTGGTTTGTCTGTTGGAGGTTCCTTGGAGTCTGTGTGGCTCTAAGAAAGTCAGGGGTGTAAGAACAAGGTGAGTGGGGAAGGGGCGTGTTGTGGTCATTAGTGGTCACTGATTAGCACACTTTGGATTCACAGATTCATCTCCTTTATGACGGCAGTAAGACTTCAGAGGCCTCACAGGCTCTCTATGTGGGTGACACTATGATCTATAATATATGAGTGGCTAGTGCCCATGATCTGGAGCCCTGCTCTGCTAGGTTGCATCTCTCTGCCCAGATCTTTCTTTTCCTTCTTACCCTCGTCTGTCCCTATCACTCCTGCCACTCCACTCCATGCCCTGCAGAGATAAAAAGGAGTGGCAGCATCGCCGGCTGAACAAGACTAAGTCCTGTCTCCAGCCCCACAGGCTGCATGAAAATCTGACTGGTGCAATACCTCTGCATCATTGCCTTGAGAAGTCTGGCTTCGTTTCTGATCCTTGCAAGCTCCCTCTTCAGAAGCTTTGCACTTGCTGTTCCTCTGTGTGGAACATGCTTTCTCTACACATCTGTATGATTGGTTCCCTCACCTCCTCAGGTCTCTGTTCAGATGTTATCTTTTCAGCGAGGGCTTCTGTATCAGGTTATGCTACATAACAAGCGAGTGCCAAATCTCAGGGGCATAAAAGAACAAAGGATTATTTCTCACTACTTACAGCTCTGTGTCAAAGAAGCAGGTCTGTATCATCCTTGCCTTTATGCCAGACCCTAGGCCAATGGAGCAGCCACTATCTCAACATTGCTTAGTGACTGCGGCAGAGGGAAAAGAGCATGACAGAGCAGGCAGTGACTGGGAGGGCTTTGTCACTTCTGTTCACATATCATTGGCCAATGCTAACTAATTTTAAGAGAATGAGGATGCAAAATTCTCCCGTAGGAGGCAGAGAGTATTGGTGAACAATAATTCAGTCTACCAAACCATCCCTGAGCATACAACTAAAAATTGCATTTCCCTACAAATCAAAACCACAATGAGATACAACCTCACACCTGTCAGAATGGCTGACATGAACAACTCAGGGAATAACAGATGTTGGGAGGATGCGGAGAAAGAGGATCTCTTTTGCACTGCTGGTGGGAATGCAAACTGGCGCAGCCACTCTGGAAAACAGTATGGAGGTTCCTTCCTCAAAAAATTAAAAATAGAACTACCCTACGACCCAGCAATTGCACTACTAGGTATCCAAGGGATACAGGTGTGCTGTTTCAAAGGGGCACAAGCACCCCAATGTTTACAGCAGCACTATCAACAATAGCCAAAGTATGGAAAGAGCCCAAATGTCCATCGATGGATGAATGGATATATATACACAATGGAGTATTACTCAGCAATCAAAAAGAATGAAATCTTGCCATTTGCAACTACGTGGATGGAACTAGAGGGTATTATGCTAAGTGAAATTAGTCAGAGAAAGACAAATATCATATGACTTTACTCATATGAGGAATTTAAGATACAAAACAGATGAACAGAAGGGAAGGGAAGCAAAAATAATATAAAAACAGGGAAGGGGACAAAACATAAAAGACTTAAATTTAGAGAACAAACAGAGGGTTGTGGAGGGGTTGTGGGGGGGGGGGATGGGCTAAATGGGTAAGGGGCATTAAGGAATCTACTCCTGAAATCATTGTTGCACTATATGCTAACTAATTTGGATGTAAATTAAAAAGTAAATTATTGATAAAAAAAAGAAAAGAAAGAAAGAAAATTCTATTTCCCTTACTCCCCTAGGCCCTGGCTGTCCCTGTCTCCCTTATCTGCCTTATATTTCCATATAAACATACTAACATCTAATAACATATGATTTGTTTATTGTCTAGCTTCTGTTCATGGATTTTTGTTTCTCTTAATACCTGTTGTACCCTCAGGGCCTAAAACAGTGCTAGCACATGGTAGATGCATTTAAAATTTTTTGATGTTTCATTTATTTAATGAATTTCATTTTCTTTTCTTTTAAAAATTTTATTTTATTATTTTTAAATGTTTATTCATATTTGAGAGATAGAGACAGAGTGCAAGCAGGAGAGGGGCAGAGACAGAAACAGAATCTGAAGCAGGCTCCAGGCTCTGAGCTGTCAGCACAGAGCCCAATGTGAAGCTTGAACCCACAAACTGTGAGATCATGAGCTGAACCGAAGTTGGACACTTAACCAGTTGAGCCATCCAGGTGCCCCTAAAGATTTTATTTTTAAGTAATCTCTACACCCAACATGGGGCTTGAATTCACAGCCCCGAGATCAAGAGTCACATGCTGCAACGACCGAACCAGACAGGCACCCCTGATGAGTTTCATTTACAAAGATGTAAATGTGCATGATTACTGGGTGACCAGTATTCACTAGGGTGACTAGGAGGTTTGCCCAGGATGACCCCAGTTTATGCCTGTTGTCCCAACTAATTATTAATAGCACCTTCTTTCACTCTCAAAAGGGCCCTGATCACATAATTCATTACATGTATACGTGTATCATGATACATCACATATAAGTTCCTGTCATACATACCTATGTCAAAGGAGGGCTGAGTTTTGATGCCAGAAATAATCTGGTCTGTGAGTTAATAATAAGATGCCTACACACTTTTGTTTGTCTCCTTTTTTTTTTTTTTTTAATTTTATTTATCTATTTTGAGACAGAGAGTGAGTACAAGCAGGGAAGGGGCAGAGAGAGAGGGAGAGACAATCCCAAGCAGGCTCCATGCTGTCAGTGCAGAGCCCAATGTGGGGCTTGATCTCAGGAACCAAGAGATGATGACCTGAGCTGAAATCAAGGGCGGGCTGGTTAACCAACTGGGCCACCCAGGTACCCTCCTAAACTTTCTATTCTCCTGTCCTCCGAGACAGTCCTCCTTTCCTTTCCCTCTGCTTTCACAGCAATCATTTTTCACCTACCCCCTGGCTGGGCAAGGACCTTTTGGTTTCGGCCTTGCAAGTAATATGGGCCTCAATTTACTTCACCCCATCAGTAATTCACTTTGATTCCTTTCTCTGGTTTCATCTGGCTTTCCACCACTGTACAGTAACAGCAGCCCCGGGGTTCTAAGGTACCTTACTCTCTGTCTTATTAATAACATAAAATTAATGACAAAAAAAAATCAGTAAGCTTACGCCTCCTTTTGCCAGATAGCAGCCTGCCATCTGCGGTTTGTGCATTTTAGAATCTGCAACTGTTCCTTTAAAGGACAAAACCCACAGACTCACAAAGGGGTGTGGGTGGGGTGTGGATATCAAGATATTTAACCCAAATGAACACTTCAAAAGATGGATGATACTGTCAGGTGTTTCCGAAACCTCAGCCTAAGTCTGTACTTGTTTATATCTGAAAGCTAATCCTGATGAATCACCCCGAGAGGAGGTGGCCTATGCTGTCACCCTTCATCCTAATGACGAACAGATGCAATGGGCAAAAGCTAGGGTCCTCTAAAAGGCAACTGCTGAGAAAGAAAATAATGCTGGGGGAAAAAACCCAAAAATTTGTGTGATCGGCGAAAAGCCCTAAAATTAAGTGCTCAGGGCAATTAAGAAGGCTCATCTTTGCTGTCTGATCTGTCAGCTGCCTTACTTTTACCTTGGCATTTTATATTTGTCTTAAGAAATTAAAATGTTCTGAAAATTACACAGGAACTGGAATATCCAAATTCACGCCTTTGACATATTGTCATATTTGCTTTAAGTCTCTTTTCTTATTAAAGAAGGAAACATTTTAGGGATGGGGTTTAAGGAGTGCATTTGTGATGAGCACTGGGTGACATAAAGAGTAGCTGAATCACTATACTGCACACCTGAAATGAATATAATACTGTATGTGAACCATACTGGAATTACTTTTTTTAACATAATTTACTGTCAAGTTGGTTTCCATACAATACCCAGTACTCATCCCAAGTGCCCTCCTCAATGCCCATCACCCATTTTCCCCTCTCCTCTACCCCCCATCAACCCTCAGTTTGTTCTCTGTATTTAAGAGTCTCTTAGGGGCGCCTGGGTAGCGCAGTCGGTTAAGCGTCCGACTTCAGCCAGGTCATGATCTCGCGGTCTGTGAGTTCGAGCCCCGCATCGGGCTCTGGGCTGATGGCTCAGAGCCTGGAGCCTGTTTCCGATTCTGTGTCTCCCTCTCTCTCTGCCCCTCCGCCGTTCATGCTCTGTCTCTCTCTGTCCCAAAAATAAAAAAAAATAAACGTTGAAAAAAAAAAAAAAAGAGTCTCTTATGGTTTGCCTCCCTTCCTCTTTGTAACTTTTTCCCCCCTTCCATTCCCCCATGGTTCTGTTAAGTTTCTCAGGATCCACATATGAGTGAAAACATATGATATCTGTCTTTCTCTGACTGACCTATTTCACTTAGCACAATACCCTCCAGTTCCATCCACGTTGCTGCAAATGGCCAGATTTCATTCTTTCTCATTGCCAAGTAGTATTCCATTGTGTATATAAACCACATCTTCTTATCGATTCATCAGTTGATGGACATTTAGGCTTTTTCCATAACTGGGCTATTGTTGAAAGCACTACTGTAAACATTGGGGTACATGTGCCCCTATGCATCAGCACTCCTGTATCCCTTGGGTAAACTGATAGCAGTGCTATTGCTGGGTCGTAGGGTAGTTCATTTTTAATTTTTTGAGGAACCTCCACACTGTTCCAGAGCGGCTACACCAGTTTGCATTCCCACCAACAGTGCAAAAGGGTTCCTGTTTCTCCACATCCTTGCCAGCATCTATAGTCTCCTGACTTGTTCATGCCACTCTGACCGGCATGAGGTGGTATCTCAGTGTGGCTTTGATTGTATTTCCCTGATGATGAGTGACATTGAGTATCTTTTCATGTGTCTGTTGGCCATCTGGATGTCTTCTTTGAAAAAGTGTCTATTCATGTCTTCTGCCTATTTCTTCACTGGATTGTTTTTCAGATGTGGAGTTTGGTGAGTTCTTTATAGATTGAACCATACTGGAATTAAAATAAAAACAAACAACAAAAAAAGAAGTAAATCTTTTAATTAAAATTGACCATTTCTATATAGAAATTTATTCCTTCAGCCCATGTTTAAAATGTTTTAATAATTTTTTAAAGACTTTATTTTATTTTTTAAAGTGTTTTTAAATGTTTATTTATTTATTTATTTTGAGAGAGAGACAGAAAGCATGCACAGGGGAGGGGCAGAGAGAGAGGAAGAGAGAATCCCAAGCAGGCTCTGCGTTGTCAGTACAGAGCCCGGCATGGGGCTCCATCCCACAAACTGTGAGATCACGACCTGAGCCAAAATCAAGACTTCGATGCTCAACCGACTGAGCTACCCTGGTGCCCCTTAAGATTTTATTTTTAAGTAATTTCTACACCCAACGTGGGGCTTGAACTCATGACCCCAAGATCAAGAATCGCATGCTCCACCAACTGAGCCAGCCAGGCACCCCTTCTGGCACATTTTTATACCTTATACCAACGTTCCCATAATACATGTGTGAGTATCATCTTAATTTTACTTTCCATATACAAAGTTTTGCATTTTTTCACTTTGACTTTTTACTTCAGCCATTGTTGATATTATGTATGAATCTGCTTTACAGTATTCTAATATAAGAACATACTGCATTGGGGCATCTGGGTGGCTCAGTGGGTTAAGCATCTGACTCTTGATTTGGGCTCAGGTCATGATCTCGCGGTTTGTGAGATTGAGCCCCACTCTGGGCTCTGCGCTGACAGCACACAGCTTGCTTGGAATTCTCTCTCACTCTCTCTCTGCCTTCCTCATCTCTGTCTCTCTCAAAATAAATAAATAAACTTAAAAAAAAAAAGAACATACTGCATTATTTTTCGTCTATTGCATTCTCTTGCTGATAGACATGTAGATTGTGTCTGACTTTTTCCTCATCACAAACAAGGCCTCAGTGAACCCCCAGTGCCTGCCTCCCGGTGTACTTGCAGAGACACTCTCTGGAATTACATCCAGTAGCGGAACTGCTTAGTCCAAGGGAACGTGGGTGTTCAATTTCACCAGAACCTGCCAAATCGCTCTCCAACTGGCTGTGGTAATCCCCCCAGCAGTATCTGTTGTATTTTCCTGTTTCTCCACAGCCTTGCCAAACTCTGATACTGTCAGGCATTTTAAATGGTATCTCCTTACTCGGATTCACATTTCCCTTAACACTCAATGTGGCTAAGCTGCTTTTCATACGCTTCATGCCCACTTCTTTACCATTCATATTCATATTCTTTACCATTTTTCTACTGGGCTTTGTCCCTTTTCTATCTTCTTTTTATTTTATTTAAAAAAAAAATTTTAATGCTTATTTATTTTTAACAGAGAGAGACAGAACACCAGTGGGGGAGAGGCAGAGAGAGAGGGAGACACAGCATCTGAAGCAGGCTCCAGGCTCCGAGCTGTCAGCACAGAGACCAATGTGGGGCTCGAACCCAGGAACCGTGAGATCACGACCTGGGCCAGTCGGACGCTTAACTGACTGAGCCACCCAGGCGCCCCTCTACCTTCTTTTTAATGGCACACAAAATAAATTACAGAGAAAACAATATCTTTGTTTGACTTTTCTCCACTTGATCTCATGACTAGACTATCCCTGTCTGAGGCTGGACAAAAGATCTTGAGGTTTGTTTTTGTTTTAATGGCAAATCTCAAGTAAAACAACTTTCACAGTGTCAGTTTATCACTTCCAAAAATAATACTGTGTCTCTACTCCATTTAGTAAAAAAAAAAAGTCACGCACCAAGCTGGACCCAGGGGCAGGGAAAACATCTGGCTTCCGGAGTCTCATTTGCCAGGCAAGAAAATTGAGACAAAGACCAAGTCTCCAGAATCACTTCATGAAGGGCCTGGAAAATAGACCACGGAAAAGGCTAATCTGCTTATTAATTTTCTTAATTAAAATGCCCTTCATGTGGCTAACATTTGCCATAATTAGGAACAATGATAGCTTTACATGTTGGCCGTGAGGAGCCAGTCAGGGGAGTTCGAGGGCCTCCCTAGATGATTCAGGTAATACAAATTTAGGAATCACAGGCCTGGATCTTAAAAATGCTTAACAATTCTCTTCTTTCCTAGAAGATTAAGGCTTAGCCCGAGGCTTGATTTAAAACAGCTTGGTTTTGCATTTTGTTAAGTAATAACCAAATTAAAGGATCAGAACCTGAACCCCCCTTTACAGTAGAAAAGCCATGGGGAATTATCTGGTTCAGCGGTCTCACTTTGAGGACCACAGTCTGATAGCTAGAACTGGAACAAGAACGGCGATCCCCCGACCCTGTGCAGGTTCTGGGGTACTTCACCACCCAGAACCCCAAGAGGGGACTGAGTGGTGAGGCTGTCAGACAAGGGAACCTGAAAGAGAATCTCCTTCAGGAGCCACTGGGAATTAGGAGCTTCCTGTAACACTTAAAGCAATCATTTAAAAATGTTTTCCCCCCTAAATGTTTTTTTTGAAATCATTTTACACGGGATGTTTCTGCAGATTTGTCTCACATCATGGCCTAGATAGTAAGGTACATCGTGAGCACAAAAGAAAAATCAAACGATTCTGATCTAGGTTGCTATGGTAACATTGCTATTTTGAATACGACTGTTTACTTTGGCAGAGTTAAGTTAAATGTGAGCAGCTAATTAAGATGAGGCTTGAAACTTTAACCCTAACCTTCACTGTAAGAAAAAAAAAAAGCACTTTAAAAATGATGCTTGAAGTGTTGCTGGAGACATTTTTAGAAGCGGGATCATCTCCCTTTGCTGTGGAAGCAGCAAACTGATTTTTTTCCTGAAGAAGAATGGGGGCCTACTCACAATCTGTCCAAATCCACAAGTTAGTATTTGCTAATTTGAAGATATAAAGAGGAACAGAATCCTATCAAAACAGAGCCAGTTCCAGTATTGACATCAGCAGAGTTTCTGAGACTGTGATAGACAAGGAAAGTCTGATGTCTTTCTAAACACAGTAGTATTTTCCTTAACTGCATATTTGTATAAACAGACTTCACATCAAATCAATTTAAGTATATCTATGAAGTAACAGATTGAACTGTAAACAAATACAGCAGAATGTGAATATATAGCTGAGTGCTCTCCCCTTCAAAGTAATCATCCTGGGAGGCCAAGCTCTCATTTTCAAAATGCTGACATCACTGAGAACATGCTGGAGCCTCCTAGGAAGTGTCTCCACTCCCCCTGAAAGCTTCTTCTGAATGTCCTCATTGGTGGCAAATCTCCATCCTCAGAGGACAGAATTACCTTTTTGGAAATTGTCAAAAGGCATTAGGAGTAAAATCTGATAAATAATGTAGGTGATCAAGTAGGGTAACATGGAACGGAATAAAAAGCAAAGTTCATCTCCAAAAAGAAATCGCTTGGGGCGCCTGGGTGGCTCAGTCGGTTGGGCATCCAACTTTGGCTCACGTCATAATCTTGGGGTCTGTAAGTTCGAGCACTGCGTCGGGCTCTGTGCTGACAGCTCGGAGCCTGGAGCCTGCTTTGGATTCTGTGTCTCCCTCTCTCTCTGCCCCTCCCCTGCTATGCACTGTCTCTGTCTCTCTCTCTCAAAAATAAATAATAAAATATTTAAAAAATTGTTTTTCTTATGTTTCACACACTGGCTCTGAAAACAGTTCTTACAAAGGACTCCAAAACCAATTGTGCATAATGGCAGGCAGCATGGTGTTATACACTTTCAAATTTGTTGCTTTAAAGGACATAAATGGTTGCAACAGCCTCTCCTCTGCTGTCCTGCCTGCCACTCCCTGGAGGTATATTCAATGAATTTCTATCTTTTTTATAAATAAATATATAAGTAAGTAAGTAAGTAAGTAAAGGACAGAACTAACGTGAATTTAAGTTCTGGCTTCTGTAAAACAGTTCATAGTCATAGATCAGAAATCTGACTGTTTCTGTCCTGATAGATGAAATGCTTACGAGCATGGGCTGGGTTTGGAAGGCTTGCGTTTGAGTCCCAGCATGGCCACTTACTGGCTGTGTGACCTTGGGCAAGTCACTTAACATCTCTGAATCATCATGTCCTCATCTGTAAAATGAGGATGATAATGGTCATGCCTTGCAGGACAGTTGTAAGAATTAATGATTTATTAGCATAAATCCTAGCACACGGTTCACACTCAGTAAATAAAAGCTACTTGGTAATTATTATCATAGTGACAAGAGCAGCACCAGCAGCAGTGATGTTACATGTAAATATTTAAGAAATTTGTCATTTAACATCCAAGGTTTTAAGAAGTGAATTGTAAATGCTCTTGTATGTCTCCATGCAGTGACAGATACATATCACAAGGAAAGTCCAGATAAACAAGCGTTCATTCCTGACTGGAAGGAACATCACCTTTATCAACAGCCTGTGCCTCATCCTGGTATCAGAGTTGCTGGGATGAATCACAGTAAACAATACCCATCTCACGGTTAGGACTGACTATGGAGAGGTCCCAAGTGCATGCTCTACAAAGCAAATATGATCCCAGTGTAGGTGGAAACAGCAGGTTCCTCAGTGTGGGGGAGTGTCAAACACAGAAGCCCAGACTGGGGGTGGGGGCGCCTCCAGCTGTCCCCCGACATGTCTCCCCAAGGGGGACCAGCACCAGGGTGTGGGTGGGATTGTAGTGACTCAACCTCCAGGGGCCTGATGGCAGTGGTGGTTTCATAGTTGATAGAAACTATGAATCAAGTGAAAAGCTTCAGCGAAAAGTTTAGGTTAGTAAATACATTGAAGAAGGAGAAACAGACTGCATCAAAAAAATTTAAAAAAAAAAGAGATCGGGAAATTAGGCAGAAAAGATCTAATGTTCACAGAATGACTGCTGGCTGAGTCAGAATTGTAGGGCTAAGTTAAAGTTTAAAAGGCAAGATAAGACTGGGAAATACACTGAGAACAGTCATAGGAGTTAATCTTTCCCTCTCCCCCTACACTCCCCCATTTACCGTTGAAGTTGAAGAAGGGCAAAGCTTTGAGCCCTCTTTTCTGGAGCAAATAACATCAGAAAACATAGAAAGCTCAGAAACTGGGGAAGCCATAGGGGGCATCTGTGTGGCTCAGTCAATTAGACTCTCGGTTTTGGCTCAGGTCATGATCTCACAGTTTTGTGAGTTCAAGGCCTGCATCAGGCTCTGAGCATGCTTAGGATTTTCTCTCTCCCTCTCTGCCCCTTCCCCACTTGTGCTGTCTCTGTGTCTCTCAAAATAAACAAATAAACTTAAAAAAATTAAAAGAAAAAAAAAAGAAGAAACTGGGGGAGCCATAAACACTTAAAAACAGCATGATTGGAGTGCCTGGGTGGCTCAGTTGGTTGAGCATTTGACTTCAGCTCAGGTCATGATCTCATTGCTTGTGAGTTCGAGCCCCTCATAGGGCTCTCTGCTGTCAGTGCAGAGCCTGCTTCAGATCTTCTGTCCCCCTCTCTCTCTGCCCCACCCCGCTGGTTCTCTTTCTGTCTCTCTCAAAATAATTTAATTTAATTTAAAAAAACCAGCTGTGATACAACCTATGCAGAAAAGGCCTTATAGACAGTAGAGAAGTAAAAGCTGGGGCTGACTGAATGACAAAAATATTAGACATGAGGGGTTTAGGATGTATTTGTGTTGAAAATGTTTCTAGCATGAATTATTAAGAGCTAGTAGTGGAGGCAAATAGGGAATTGAATTTCTAGTTTTACAAGGACATCTCTAGTAGGACTGCAAAGATAGTTATATATTTTTGACTAAAAAAATGTGGTGGTAACAAGATCCTTCTTGTTACCAAATATCTAAAAATTCTGGGTAAATTTTCTTTTTAATCTTTTAAAATGCATGACTGAGCTGGAATAAAGTACAGGAAATCCTCAGAGACCAAAAGTCAAGATGGGGTGCTTGAAAGGACATCACTGCATAAAGCTGAGAGCCCTGAAGTCACACACTTGGAGAAAAGATGAACTAGGAAAAAAAAAAAAAAAGCAAGCTTTGCAAAGGGTCCCAGTAAGAAAACTTGTTTGTCTTGGCTTTGGCCCTGGGTAGAGAAAAGGAAAAAACAAAAAAAACAAAAAAACATCTTTCTGGAGATTTAACTATGAGCCAGACCTCGCATGTGTTTGTGGCCTAAATTGAGACTATTTTTGTGGTCTAAAGACCTCCAAGTCAGGAATTTATTTTAGTATATTTCCAGAATAATGTGCCATTATATGTTTAGAAAAGCAGATGAAAATCCTCTCCAGAGGAATGTACCTTCACTCAAATGTCATAAGAAACCCCTCAAATAAAATTCCACTGAATAGGAGCTCACAATAAAAACGGTACTCACAAAATACACACTGAAAACAAGGCACTGGAGCCAGCCTCAGATTGAGACTCACAGAAACTTTGGATATCAGTTAATGGCCATAGAATATAAAACAAATACGTTTACTATGTCAAAGAAATAAAATAGGGAGGCCCCTGGGTGGCTCAGTCAGTTGAACGTCCGACTTTGACTCAGGTCATGATCTCGCGGTTTGTGAGTTCGAGCCCTGTGTTGGGCTCTGTGCTGGCAGCTCAGAACCTGGAGTCTGCTTCAGATTCTGTGTCTCCGTCTCTCTCTGCCCCTCCCCTGCTCATGCTCTGCTCTCTCTCTCTCTCTCTCCCTGTCAAAAATAAATAAACATTAAAAAAAAAAAGAAAATAGGAAATAGAAAGTTTGAGTTAAGAACAAGAGACTACAAAAAAATAAGCAGGTAAATTAGAAAAAGAAACAAAAATAACTTAGAAAACTAGAAAATTATAATAATAGGTATTTATCCCTCTGTAGATGGGTAAAACAGATTAAACACCAGTGGAAAGAGAATTAGAGAATAGAAATCAGATTTGAAGATATTACTCAGAATTTAGCAGAGAGAGACAAAGAAATGGAGAAAACAAAACAATTAAGAGATACATAAGTCAAAGTGAAATGGTCCAACATGCACCTAACTCGAATTTCAGAGATAAGAGAGGGAATGGGGGAAAGACAATGCACAATGAGTTAATGGGTGAAGATGTTCTAGAACTGGTGAAAGCATGAATTGTCCAGTTTAGCAATCACAGGGTTTTGCAAGCAGGATAAATAAAAAGAACCTTATTGCTAGGCATGAGATAAAACTGCAGATTATCAAAGGCAAAAACAAAAATTCTAAAATCACCCAGTAAGAAAAGACAGATTACCTATAAATGAATGACAATTAAGTTGATGGTTGATGTCTCGACAGCAGCAATAGAAACAAGCAGGCAGGGGAAGTTCTAACCTAGGGTCACTAAGGAAATGGTGAGGAAATTAAGACATTCTCTTACCTGGCCAGATCAACAGAATAATAAATGTCATAGCCAGACTGCCTTCCTGTCCAAAGTTTATTCTTTTAAGAATGCTCAAAATGGACAATATTCATATCACCTAAGTCAATTTATGGAGATTTTTCCTGAAGGCAGAGAAATGAGCTACATAGAATCTTCATGTTTTCTATTCCTTTGGTGATAGGAGTCTATTTAATTCACTAATAGGGTCCCAGCTATCCTTGAAACAGGGTCCCAATGCTAGACCTTGATCCCAAATCACACGTGATCACCTTAAAAGTATAATTCATGTCCACCTTATATTTTGTTTCTGAAAGTTTCATTCTGTAATGAGCCAATTATGCAAAACAATTCAACATCAAAGTTGTTCTAGTGGGTTTTATAAAAAAAGGCAGATGCTCTCAATGTTTTGCTGATGACATTTTCTCTCTCTGTAATCAACTATTTCCATTTGCTTTTCAAATAATTACTAACTTTATCTTCCTAACTCAGCTCATGCCTGCTGCTCTAGTGGCCTCAGCCTTGCAATTCTAATTATGCAGTCATTGGCTCCAAACACTGTTTTGAAAAAAAAGGAAAATAATTATTTTTACTTTCATGATATTCACTCTCTTGGAAGAGATCACATAAAAGAAGCTGTATAGGTTAGTTTTAAGAAGGCAGTTAAGCTTTCTTTTCGTCAAAAAACTGTGCCAATCACTTATAAGAAGATAAACAGAGTCAGAGGTTTTGAATCACAAAGTTACCACTGATAATATTTACTGCCTTATTGATATTTTGCAATTTTCTCTTATTTAAAGTCCTCAAATTAATTTCATTTCATGTATAAATGAAATAGTTTTCTTCCATAAATCTAGAAAGGACAACAAACTTGTAGAGGACTATGAAAAATAAAAGGGAAAGGTAACCTGATTATACTGATTATTCCAGAGGACTAAATTTTTTTTGACCTCTGAGTGGCAAAATCTCAAAGGCATTTGAAACTTCAGCTTCTAAAAAAAGCTCCCCCAAATCCATACACACAATAAATCTTTCATGAACACTTCTGTTTCTCTGTATCTTGACCTGGGTAGTGGTTAATTGGGTGTATACATATGGAAAAATCCACCAAGTTATAACATAAAATTTGTGTACTTTATGAAAATAGTATCTCAATTAAGAAAATATCTACACACACACACTCCCTGTCTTCAGTAAGTCCCAGAGGTGGCACAGAAATTAAGTTTTTTAAAAAAGATTCTCAGATAGAGCCACCTGGGTGGCTCAGTCGGTTAAGCATCCAACTCTTGATTCCAGCTCAAGTCACAATCTCATGGTTCTTGGTTTCAAGCCCCAAGTTGGGTTCTGTGCTGACAGCACGGAGCCTGCTTGGGATTCGCTCTCCCTCTCTCTCTGCCCCTCCCCACTTCGCATGCTCTTTCTCTCTCAAAAATAAATAAACATTAGGGGCATCTGGGTGGCTCAGTCAGTTAAGTGTCCGACTTCGGCTCAGGTCATGATCTCGCTGTCTGTGGGTTCAAGCCCCGCGCCAGGCTCTGTGCTGACAGTTCAGAGCCTGGGGCCTGCTTCAGATTCTGTGTCTCCCTCTCTCTCTGCCCCTCCCCCACTCACACTCTGACTCTTGCTCTCAAAAAATAAATTAAAAAAAAAAAAAGATTCCCAGAAGGTTCTAATGTTCGGTTAGGTTGATAACCACTATCCTAGGGCAGCTGGGCAACTCTTGATTAGAATAGATTTTCAGCAAATATTTGTTTCAATGAATGTATGAATAAATAAATAAATGAATGAATGAATAAATGAATGAATAAATGAATGAATGAACAAACAAACAAGCTAATAAATATCTGGTTATTATGGTTGTAGGTGTACCATTGACTAGGGCCAGAAAAAGTCCTAGGCACGTTTAAAAAAGAAAAAGCACGCCAGATGTTCTAAACACTGTAAATGCTTTCTTATTAACTCAACAACTCGATAAGGTAAGTGGACTGTTCTTACTCTTCAGGTGCAGCCGATGTAAATCACTTTGGCTACTTAAGAAGTATACCAGGGTCGCCTGGGTGGCTCAGTTGGTTAAGCGACCAACTTCGGTTTAGGTCATGATCTTGCAGTTTGAGCCCCGTGTCGGGCTCTATGCTGACAGCTCAGAGCCTGGAGCCTGCTTCGGATTCTGTGTCTCCCCCTCTCTCTACCCCTCCCCTGCTAATGCTGTGTCTCTCTGTCTCTCAATAATAAATAAACATTTTTTAAAAATGAAAAAAAAAGTATACCATAGTATATATTGCTGTTGGAAGGGCTGTACAAACGGACTCTAGGCTGAGCTTTTACAAATTACTACTCAAATCAGCCAAAGAGGCTGCTGGCTCTATCATTATTTGAAAGCTAAACAATTAGAGAGCTGCTACAGATGCTGCTCCAAGTTAGTTTCTGCTACAACCTGTAAGCTTCCCAATCAGGAAGCCATCACTAAAGTTGCTAGTTCCAGACCATGCTGCCTCTGCCATTATCCACCCCAGCTAAAAATGAATGTCCATGCCCCATCCCTCTTCCTACATAATCTAGGTCTGAATCCACATGTTTATGGGAATGCATTTGATTAGCAGATATAACTCACATCCAGAATACTAGCTATAAGAGATTCTGAAAGGGGGAACTTCCATACTCTATAAGAAGAGGAGGCTGGAATAGGCATTGAGTGAGCTGATACACTCATGAAGAATGACACTGAGGCATGAAGATTAAGAAACTTGGTCAAAGACAGAGCTAGTAAGGAGCAAGGTCAGGATTCAAACTTAGGAAGTATGGCCCCAAACACTAAGAAGGCAAAAAAGAGGATAATGATGTGGTGCACAGGCAAGCTCATGGCTGTGGGGCCTCCAGTCTTGACGTACAAATTTTCGTGCTTATGTCATAACGAGCAACTTTCGATCGATGTACTCATTGATCCTGACATCGCCTCTAGAATTTTAGGTCTCATAGTTTCTCATCTTAAAAATTCAAAAATATATTAATTTACTTGACCATTTTATTTTTGGTTTGGGAAGTGTTCTCAAGTATTGACAAGGGAGGGTTGTCGAAAAGTTTCTATGACCAAATAGTGACCTACGACATCCATACCCAGGCTTCAATAACCGGGCTTCCAGCTGCAGCTCCTCACATTAGTTCCATGGTACAAATTAAAAGAATATCTACAAGTATCCTGAAGTTATTTCAGGACTTTCTAATGGAACATCTTGTTAATTCCACTTTCATCATAAAGTCTGGGAAACTATGTTGATGTAATAGAATGATGGTTATTTAGCCTCTTCTTGGAAAGCTACTACATAGCTCTTATGAAGTGGAAATCTTAAGACTAAAGCTTGTGATGTATTCTCTGTTATCTGAAACTGTATTTCCACACACACTTAGTACAGTTTGGCCTCTCAGTCTATCTACCTATTTATCTATCTATCTACCTACCTATCTATCATCTTTCATCTATCTCTCCATCCATCCATCCCTCCCTCCCCCTACTCACCCATTGCTCTATGCAAATGACCCAGATAACAGAATAAAAACATTAAACTGTATCCAAAATAAATACATCAATAAATACAAAGATTGAGAGGAGTGAGAAGGGTCAGTTCCAAATAAGATGGAAATGTTGAAAGCTCCCCACAAAGACAATGTGTCAGCTATTTTTAAATGATTATAATTTTGAACAGAGATCCTTCTAGGAGCAGGGGAAAGAGAAAATGCTTCATTTGACATGACAAGCTATAAATTGCAAATCTGCCAGTTTGGGAAGGGTAAATATTTGCTGAAGATTAAGTGCATGGCAGAGGGATGTCATTAAATCTACAGTAATTAAAAAGTTCAATTTAGTGCCACGTGCATCTACTCCAGTTTTAATGAGCATACAGCCGCAACAACCCCGAGCCATAGTCCAATCTACCTCCATGGTGTAGAAAGAAATGATAAATGTCTTCAGCATGACTTCCAACAAAGTGAGTCTGAGTTAATTACTCTGTGTGCAAGTGAAAATGGACTTGCTTAAACAAATAGGCCTACCAGCCAAGGACATCAGCCACATGCTGGACTAAATTTCATATTAATCAAATACACATCAAACTCTATCAGAGACATGTGCACAGCCAGAGGGCTGCTTGAAGCTTATATTTTAATTCCTAACTAATTTTTGGTTATCAAAGTAATATATGCTCATAGCTTTCAAAAGTCAGATGAGGCTAAAAGTCTACAATGAACAATAGTGCTCTGTCTCCCCCAGCCTCCTTCCCATTCCTCAGTCTACGTCTCAACTTGCTATTCCCTCTCGTTTTAAAAATTCTGTATATCTAATTAATATAACAATAATGTAGTTTATCGGTTTTAGATGTCCTATGTTCATATCCACATTCTATGTTCATATCCTCAGGCCTCAGGTGCACACTCATACACGCACACGTACACAGAGGCTTACCTTCCCCCATTCTCTAAATACAGTTATGTCGATTTTTTATTAAAGCCACAGTCACTGTTTATGTTATTACAACTATATAAAGTTGATCACTGCTAAATGTAGTAAGAGAATGTTTCCTTTATTGTACAATATTATTGTTTTTGTAGTTAATAGTTATTTCTTTTTTTCTGCCTTTGCTTGTTTGGCTTTGTAACCATCTCTAACTCTACCCACACCCTCAAAGAGCCTCTTGGTATCATTTTTCCTGTGTCAAACTGGCAGGACAGCCTCTTGATTCCCCAGCACTCCTGGTCACCTCCCCCTGAGAGCCCTCCACCTTTCTGCTGCCATTGACTAGGTTGCTCTCCAGGCCTGCCCCCCAGCTATTGGCTTAGGTGTCCCCTCTGTCACTCTCACTCTCCTGAATTTCTTGTATTATTTCCATGATGATTTCCTCTGCCCCATTTTCTGTTTTGTGCATGTGTACATGTGTGGGTGTATGTATTTCTTCTGTTTCATCATTGTCTCTGTTTCTTCCAAGTTCTTCATTTCTTATTAGTCTGAGTCTCTATGTGTTGTGATGGAGGATTCCTGCAAATATCTGGTGATTTTTGGCTATATGTTCATAATTTAAGGGTGTGGCATGAAAAAACTAATGTCCAGCTTATAGGTTGGTGGGCTTTGTATAGGATGACTGATAATTCATTCAGGTTTTCCAGAGATGGATCCCCTCATCTCCAAACTGGCCAGAACAATGAATGAAGACACTGTTTTGTTTTGTTTTTTAACTTTTTAAAGTTTTATTTATTTTGAGAGCGAGCATGAGCAGGGGAGGGGCACAGAGAAAGGGAGAGAGAGAGAATCCTAAGCAGTCTCTGCACCATCAGCACAGAGCTTGACGTGGGGCCAAACCCATGAACCATGGGATCATGACCCGAGCCAAAACCAGGAGTTGGACACTCAACTGACTGAGCCACCTGGGTGCTCTGAAGATCCTGTTTTAGACAGGAAGGTCCAGAAAGTCCTCTTGGAAGAGGTGGCATTTAACAAGAGCCATGAATGCAACAAGGAAGGAAGCAATGCCAGTATCTGAGCAGCTAAGTTCCAGACAGAGGAAACAGAAGATCCCTGGGATGGAAACAGGTTTAACAAGGATAAGAACCAACCAGGAAGCCAATGGGGCCCGAGCCCATGAGCAAAGCGGAGACAGAAGGAACCATGTGCATTTATAATGTATGGAAACAATTTTCCACGTAGACCTTGTTGGAGACTTTATTAAAAGCCTAATATTAAAATATTTAGCGATATCTTATAAAAATGAATTTGAATCATTTTTACAGTATTTGACATCAAACAAAAAAAATCACTATGACTTGCCTTTTGTGTTTAATCAGTCAGGCTAACGGTTATGTGAAATTATTTATCACTGTTCAACCCTGTGAAGACTGTGGAAAATAAAAAAAATCTATACCTCATAAACACGCTTGAGACTCTGAATAAGATAGAAATCTGTGCACACGTCTGAGCTAAATCAAAGGAAGCAGCTCATGTTGTTGAGAGAAATCAAAAGCATAAAAAAAAAAAAAAAACCCAAGGAGTTGCCAAGGCAACGAAAAAATCATTCGACAGAAAATACAGTTCCCATCTTAAGCACATTCACACTGAGAAGCCAAGTACCTTCTGGCCCTGCTTTGGGGGTTTTATGTAACCTTTATCCAGTCATTTGTGGAGATGGGGCAAGACTTGAGAAGCCACTGCACTGGGACCTTGGTCAAAGCTGGACAGGCGGGCAACTCGCCAGTAAAAAGCCAGTCAGGAGAGTGATGGTAAACCCAGTGGCTCGCAGACTAAGGCACGAGAACCCTTTTCTTCTCTTGAAATCATTCTGCCACTTTTCCTATATCCTCCAATTTTATAGAGAGCTCCCATTTATGAGCTAGACCCAATGGTTATTGAGAGACTAGAAGGTCACAGAGCTGGCTGGAGGGCTTCCAAATCCTTCTCCCTGAATTTCTGTAATTTCAAAGAGTGACTCAGAGCTGACTTTAAACACCATCTGTGCTCCTCACTGGGCATCCTGCTCAAAGCCTGGCCACTTGCACGCTGCCAAATATGGTCTCAACTCTCCCTTGGCTGGCCTTCTCCACCTGGAGACTCCACTGCTCCTGGGGGACCCTGTGCCCATGCCCCTCCCTCTGCTGTTCCCCAGGTGGAGCTGGCTGGGCCCTCCCCCAGGGCCCACAGTGCTCAGGACATGGTATTCGGCGTCTCTTTCCTTGCACTACTAAAAGCTTGTGTGTGGCTGTTTTCTTGTCCGATTGTGACTTCCTAGACACGGGGTCCCTGTCCTATCTTTCGTGGGACACCAGGGCTGAGGCAACTGGTTTTAGTGAACCAGAAAAAAATGAATGAATATCCTGCTCTAGGTTTTCGTGTGGAAGGACACATTAAATCACCATCAACACAACTAGCATGAAGCATCTGAAAGCCGGTAGGTGGTAGAGGGAGGCAGCGTGTCTGTCCCAGTTCAGGCCCTTGCTGGTGAGACCACTGACCTCTCCTTTTCCGAATAGTGTCTGCAGAACGCCACCTGCGTCCTGAGAGATGGCAGCAGGTGTTCATGAAAAGGGGGACTTGGTTTTCAATAAGTTCAAGATGGGAGGGTTAAAAACATTAACCGGATTTATTTTGCCATAGACCTTTGCACAGTGGTACCTCACCCACAGAACTGGAGGAGGATGAAATGAAGCAAAATGGGGAAGCACGACTGAGTGCTTGATAAATGCTAACTGTTGTTTTCATTATTGTTACCCTTCTCATCCATCTATACTCAGTAGATTTTTCTTCATAATGACTACACGTTACTTTTAATTTAAAAATGAGAAAGCCAAAAAAAAAAAAAAAACCCCAAGAAAGCTATTTTACTCAAAGAATTAGTCAAATTAGAACACAACCCAGCTGGATAAGTCTGTAATTAATATATATATATATATATATATATATATATATATATATTTTTTTTTTTTTTTCTGTATCATGATAGAAATGATCCTGTTCCCAGTTATTCCTCTGCATAAAAGTTATACACTGTTAATTTCTCTATCAAAAATTTTTTTTTAACTTCAGAAACTCATGTTTGAAGAAAAGGACTCACAGGATAGGAGAACCACTCACCCAGAGGCAGAAAGCCTCCACCATACATACACCTCCCTCCTGGCAGGCAGCTTGGTTCTGGGCCTCCAAGAGAAGGCTCGGACATGGGTGGGAATTGCCCATTTGCTTTCCCAAACGTTGAGCACTGCCTTTCCAATAGGAACATAAACATCACGTCTTGAATGTGAACTTGCCCTCAGCAGGTGTCTGCATTCCAAGGGTCACCAACTTGAAGGGCATCAAGTATAAACACATGTGAAGTCTTGTCTCCTCAAGGCCGAGGACAGCAGGGGCATCTTATATGAGGATTATAGAGCCACTTCAGGTAACTGAACATAGGCCAAGAGTTAGTCAAGATGGAAACGGTAAAGGTGCAAATCCAAACTATGTCCATTCTCTTCTCTTTTCTATAACTATTTTGGTAACTATATTTTCTAAAATTATTCTCTCTCTCTGTTTCCTGTCTCTGTCTCTCTGTCACACATACACACTATAGAGCAGGGGACTCCCTTTAGATGGATTCTGATCAGGACAATCATTTATAGCAACACAGTTAAGTACAGGCTTAGATATAATGCAAATGTCACATGGAGTCCAACCAGAGCGGAGCTAAACAAACAAAACAATGTGCCTATTAAGCTGTTTTAAAGGTCAAGAGAAACAGACTGTCAGTATTATGGGGGTGATTTTTCTTCTTACCAATGAATAATCTCATTTAAATGAGTATTATTTAAATACTTCAGGAGTCTAAAGAGAAACTAGGGACAAAGCTTTGAGGAGTCTGGAGGAAAAGCCAGAAGTCAAGAAGGAGAGAAGCACAGGAGTCTATTTTAGGAGAAAAAGCAAGAGTGCAAACACCACATGGCGTGTGTACCCGGGCACATGACAGATGGGGAGCTCCAGGTCATGACAAGGAAGACAGGCGTGTCAGCCACACAGCACTGATGGAGGGAAGGTGATCACCCTCTGGTTCCAGAAACAGAAAGAACATCTCAGCCCAGGACAAAAGCCCAGAAATGGCTACCTGGAGAGGCAACTCTTTTGTTCAGATTCTCAGGCAGAGAAATAGGATTCATGGGATTTTCAGGGTCTGAAAGATGTTGAAGTCTAAGACATTTAAAAGCTCTCATCCTGCTTTTGGGATGAGATTGAGGACAGTAATATTAGTAAACATAATAGTTCTATCCTGGAAAAAACTCTAAGTTCTTTTTAGAGATTTGGAGTATAATGCATGCACCAGCCAAGCTAATCTAAAAAGCTTAAGCAGGGGATAAGAGAAGCCTGAGTTACATCTTCTGCTATACTATTCTGTAGCAAGGCATGAAAGCCCAGCTCTTAAGCTAAGTCACACTTTCATATATGGAGAGTAAGGAAAACTGAGGCAGTAACACACCTAGTTTCTAACCTACCTGAGTGCCCTTTAAAAATGTGAAGCAGTAAAAAAAAAAAAAAAAAAGTGGAGCAGTTTCTATCCTGGATTCACTCCCATCCCTCTCCAGAAATGAAAGAAAGCAGCGGGGAGGGGGAGGGAGAATGAAAGCAATGGCATTATAGCAAAAGCAAAAGAAAAAACACAGCAGAACAGTAGAAGAGTTTTTCTTCGGAGTAGGAAGGATTATGGGTGTTTCTCTTTTACTTCTGTGTGCTTTTTCATAATTTCCAACCATGTAAACAAGAAAATGTTAAAGAGAGAGAAAAAGATATCAAAGGGATTTGAGAAATCAAATTGAGATGATTCAAAGCAACACAGTTATTGCCACTTAATCTACCCCCAAAACCAAGAGCACACGGTACACACTGTATGTTGGCCAATTTGACAAAAAATTAGATTAAAAAAAAAAAAAAAAAGCAAATGCTTGCTCTGCCTTAGGCAGAGCCTCTGTTCATCTTCTTGTGTCTTCAAGAGCAATGGTCATTTGTCAGATATTTATCAAAGGTCCACAAATGCCTGACCCCGGATGGAGAAATGAAAGGTGGAGCTGGTGGCCTTGATAAACTCGCAGTCGAGAAAGAATCAAAAGAAACAAAACGCCTAGAGTACTATTAACTTCTAACCTGGTTCCGATGGTGGCTGTGATCAGAGCTTATAAGAGAACAGAGGTCAGAGGTGCCATAAAGATTTCACTGAACTGGAACACCAGAGCTGGCCCCTAAAGGAACTGGGGGTTTGGATAAGCTCCCATGGTTCTCCGCAAACAAAATCATGGCTAGGTTGAAGTGTCGCATTCACTTGGTTTCATTTGGTAGATAATATGGTTCTGCCTAAAGACAGTGCAGTACAGTACTTGTGTGCCCTTGAACCTTTGTCAGAGTGGCACTGTATACTTGTGCCTTTCTAATGAGTCAGCTTGGAAAATTACAGCAATGTCCAATTTGCAAGTTGATACATTTGTAACTTTTTATTAAATTATATCATATAAAAAAAGTGCCTAAATAATGGCTCTAGTACGTTTCACAAACTGAACAGACCCAGTTTAACCAGCACCCAGATTACGAAACAGAGCAGTGCCAGGAGCCCTTCTCATGTCCCCCTTCCGGCAACTACCCTTCCAATGGTTACTGCCTTTTTGACCTCTAACACCTAGATTGCTTTGTCTGTTTTCTGCTGCAAGCAGATGGAATTATACAGTGGGTACTCTTTGGCATCTGACTTCTTCCACTCAACCCTATATTTTTGTGAGACTCATCTCACTGTTATATAGAGTAGCAGTTTGTTCATTTTCAACGATGTATGGTATTCCACCACATGAATACATAACCACTTATTTCTCCATTCTACCGATGATGGGCATTTGGGTAGGAACTAATTATGGCTGTTATAACTGGCACCACTATGGCTGTTTCAGGGCACGTCTTTCCATGAACATAAGAATGCATTTCTGTTAGGTATGTATCTGGGAGCAGAAAAGCTGGATTGCAGGATATCAATGTTTGGCTTTTGGAGATATTGCTTATCTGAGTATTAAGGGCCCATCACTGCTTTTGCCTGTTTCTGGCTCTAATTAGGATGTTCTATATCAAACCTGGTCCAAATCTGACCTTCTGTCATGTAAGATTGAGAGCTCCCAAACCATTTTATTTTCATCACCTTAAAAATATTATCTTCAGGGGTGCTTGGGTGGCTCAGTCGGTTGAGCATCTGACTCTTGATTTCAGCTCAGGTCATGATCTCAAGGCCATGAAATCAAGCTCTATGCTGTTAGCGCAGAGCCTGCTTGGGATTCTCTCTCCTTTCTCTCTGCCCCTCCCCCTGCTCATGCTCTCTCTCTCTCAAAATAAATAAATAAATACATTTTAAAAAATTATCTTCAAGATATTGCCTATGCTTATTTTTTTCCTAAAGTAAAGGCCGATAACCAGAAGGGTGGAAGAAATTATATTGTAGTTAAAGGCAAATTATATTATGAAGGACAAGCTGTCTAGTAAAACACAACTTAGAACTGCAACTATCTTCAAAATAAATCAATCATTTATATAAACCCAACCACTCACTGGTAAATTAATGAAAAATATAACAGTGTTGAGCTTTTAATTGCTTCTGTCACAAAACCCCCAAACTTAAACGTCCATTGTCAGGCAGAAAAGAGGCAACTAGTTTACAACAGAAGCATCAGTAAAACCTGTTACAACATGGCCCCACAGTTAATATTCTCCAAGTTTATGAAGTACATCTGTCCAATTTTTTCAGGTTTTCACTTTAGACAATCCAACTTAGTCCCTCTAAAATTAACCGCTTTTTTTTTTTTTAATCAGGATCTTTTTCTAATATCTCCAGTATATAAGCTTTGTAAAGAGTCCTGTTATCTCAAACCTCAAGTTTAATTTCCTCTCCAGAACATTTTTTTTTTCAGAATATTAAACGTCAGAAAAACGGCAGATGAAAAGATTACTGAGCAATGATAGAGCTTAAATAAATTAAGGCTCCCAGGCTGTGTTGCTACTTCCCGTTTCCAAAAAGTAATCTTTTTTGAGGATATTAAACATCATCATTTGTGACCTTTAAAGAGAACTCCCTGAAGTCATTCATTCATAATAAAATCTGGTTAGACTGTCACAATAGTCAATAAGATAAAATGATGCCAATTTTCAATTACAAGACTTGATAATGCTCTATGACACATTTTCAAGACTACTGAATAGGTTTGAAATGGCCCAAATAACAATCAAATATATTTTATTTGGCACCATCAGATTAATAAACTACAAATAAACACAACCAGGGGAGAAATGAGAAATAGGATAATTTCAGAAAAAACAATTCCCCCAAACACATTATATTCCCTATGGAGTTTGAAGGAAAAGGGAATTTGTCCTTGGTACAAGACTGCTCCTGTACAAGTGGAAAGGGTGGCTCCTGTAATGATGAGGGGGGAGGATCGTAAAGAAATGACCCCTTCGAGACACAAGAAATGACTTGAAGGGTATGAAACTAGAATCCCCACTCTGCTGGAATCTTGAAGTTATGACATGTCATGGGTATTATGACCAACACATTTATTCATTCAACAAACATTTGTGAAGGATCTAGTGTGCACCATATACTGTTCTAAGGTTTGGAGATGCTGTGAAGAACAACACAGATATGGTCCCTGTCCTCATGGGCTAAAGATCTAGAACATCTAGAAGGAATAAATGACTACAAAGATAAATTCTAAACAGTGACGTATAGGGTGCCCCCAAAGAATATGACAGCAACTAAAGCTGGATGCGGGGACAGGGGGTCAGAGAGTGACTTGGTTATGCACAAGATATGACACACTTAGCCAGTGTTAAATATGTTGAATCCAGGGGTGACTGGTGGCTCAGTCAGTCAAGCGTCTGACTCTGGATTTTGACTCAGGCCATAATCTCACACTTCCATGGGATCGAGCCCCGTGTCAGTCTCTGCACTGACAGCACAGAGCTGCCCCTCTCCAGCTCGTGGGTGCTCTCCCTCTCTCTCTCTCTCTCTCTCAAAAATAAAGAAACTTAAAAAATTAAAAAAAAAATCTGAATCCATTATTCATAACTAACACCACCTTTAGCCACGTTAAGTGGTATTTATTGCATCTTTCCAACTAGTCGTTTCAATGCAATTGACTTTTTGAGCATTTTTATTTCAACCACTTGGAGGCACCACAAAGGAATGCAGAGAAGAGTATGGCGCAGTCTCTCCTCAAAGAGAGGGTGGTCTAGGGGCACCTGGGTGGCTCAGTCGGTTGAGCGTCCCACTTCAGCTCAGGGCATGATCTCACAGTCCATGAGTTCGAGCCCCGCATCAGGTTCTGTGCTGACAGCTCAGAGCCTGGAGCCTGCTTCACATTCTGTGTCTCCCCGTCTCTCGGCCCCTCCCCTGCTCATGCTCTCTCTCTGCCTCTCAATAATAAATAAACATTGAAAAAATCTTTTTTAATAAAAAAAAAAAGAGAGGGTGATCTAATCTATAGAGGAGGCAGTCCCACAGGTAAGGCTCTAAAGCACATGCAGTGCAGCACGGATACATGCAGAGCCAGCCTAACAGGCAACCTAACAGGAGGCAGTGAAGACTGCAGAGAGCAAGGGTATCTGGACTGGATACTGTAAGCCTGCTGCACTTCTCCAGGCCTAGAAGGAGGGAAGGGCACCCTGTGACAAGTTGAAGAGTGGCACAGAGGTCGGGTGTGTTTGCTGAGCCGCCTGCAGACTGGCCATGTGGCAGGGTTAGAGACCACAGCGGTAGGTACTGGGCAGAGCTCCACGAGGGGCGATGTATGAAGGCCAGACCGCCGGGGGTCATGACTCTAGCTGAGTGGGGGCCGCAGACCAGGGCCTCAGGGCAGTAGGCTGGTATTTTCCCCCGCTCCTCTGGTCTAAATCCACTCTCCAGCTGGCTCTGCCCTGCTCTGCCCTGGGAGGCGACTCCATGCACTGCAGGCATGGATGAGAGTCTTTGCTCTCCGTCTTGGAGCTGAGAACCAGGGGGTGGCGCTTGGCAGGAGAATCAAAGAGAGAAAAAGGTGAGGTCAGATTCCTTACCTCCCTGCTTATCTTCGAGGGCAGTTGCCATGGGCTGGCTGCATCCTTCTACCAAGCTCGCTGGCCCCTGCCAGGCAGCCCTCTCCACACAGCTCCTGTGAGCATGCTCTCTCGGGGTTGCCAAGGCCTGGGCACTGTGCTTCCCCTGTGGTCTCCTCATGCATGCTCACACCTTTGCCCATGCTGTCTTTATTAAGCTTTCCTCAAATTACCTGGTTGGACCGTGTTATCTGTGCCGCCCCTAGGACCTGAAATGAAACAGTCGCGCAGCGAAGATTTCAGGGAGGAGGTGCTGGTGGAAGCAGGAGAGGTAAAGGCAGACAGGGAGTCGCCTGTGGGAGAGATGGGGAAGGGAGTGCGGAAGGTCATGGTGATGGGGGAGGTGGCGTGACAGACTAGCCACAGACTACAGCACTTATGAGAAACCTACCCCGAGCCAGGCGCCATTCCACAGGCTTTAACATAACTCACTGAACTCCTGAAACTTTCTTATGAAGCATCCCCTTGAATGGGTGAGAAAACTGAGGCACAGAGAGGCCCAGTGAGTTTCTCAAGGTTCCAGCTACTTACGTGGCGGAGCTCAGATTCAAACCCAGGGAGGTCTAGTACCAGAGTCCAGTTCTCAGCCTCTGTGCTAGACTGACCACTCTGGCTGGGGCAAAGAAGGGGCCTTCAGAATTTAAGACTTTGCAGAAGGCAAGACACTGGTGATGAAATTCTTGGGACAGACACATGTGTAGATTGCTGAAGTAAAGCTGTTTGAAGAAAATCTTGCTACCCTACACAAACTCTGCCTCAGTGACAATGCAGAATCATGTAAAGGTATCAGAATGGAAGAAATCCTAAAAACAAAAACAAAAATAAAAACAAAAACAAACCAAAAACCAAAAAACATACCCGAACAAATTACAGTCACACATGCTATAAAATTACACTTATATTCCTAAGAAACATTATCAAAAAACATATACAAATAGTTACTTCAAGATGGGAAAAGGAGGGCTATGGTTACAGAGGATTGATAAAGCTAAATAATTTTTCCTGTAGGAGCTTTGATAACAGAGTTTAATTACTTTTTGTCGCCATCTGAAAATAATAAATGGTTTGATCACAGACCAACAAAAGAGAACCGTGAACAGCACAGAAACATAACCTGCTGTCAAGTTCACACCCACCGACGATAAAGAAAAGCCCAGGGCTCCCTCCGATGGTGCCTAAATCACAACCCCTAGTGGCCCAGAAAATGCAAACCATGCTTCCCACGTGGACAGGTGCATAATAACCAGTTCTTGAGATGAAAGGTTCTGCCACAAGGAAAATATCCATCAGTGATGTTTGTACAAGGTTTCTTGCAGCAGATAAGATCATGAAAAGCACAGTGTTCTGGGAGATGAGGAGCACCAGAGACAGGTGACAACAGCACGTGCCTCCGTTATGGTTTTAAATGGCACCTCACCTTCCTGAGGCTGTCTGTCTTCCTTTGGCCAGCCGAGCCAGGCCATCATGTTCCTATGAATATCAGAAATAGCTTCCACAGCAATCACTTTCCTTTCCTTCAGAAGAAAGACAGGAAGGGAAACGCTCCCTGAGTCAGACTCCTATATTTTTCATTTGCACCGTGGGCTGCCAAGCGTGCCAGCCCTGCCGCGGCTGTATTGAGGAATCGGATAACAAGCTCCTAAAATGCCGGCTGGGGGCCTGCAGCCACATGGGGGGGGGGGGTGTTGCATAACAGCTACAACTGTACTGACCAGCCCCTGCCTTATTCTGTTCTTCCTGAATATCCTCTTGCTGGGTCCCACGCATGGTAGAGATAGGACTACAGAGAATGGTTCATTTCCACAGTTGGTCACTCCACATCCAGGGCTGGTTGCCGTGATTGTGTGGACGCTCAGCTTTTCCATGCAAGAGGGGTGGCCGGCAGATGACGCTTGTTAATCAGTGACGTTCCATCCATTCATACAACAGGAGCCAAGAAAAGCTGGCGCTATGGCGAGTATTTATCCTTTCATTTGTTTTAAAGGAGTGCACCCTCCTTTTGGGTACAGCAGAAGGAGAGATTTGATGAAGCACTTTGGAAGGGACGTGGCTTAGCTAAATGTGCTGTTAATTTTTGTAAGTTCCCATTTTTCTGATGCCTCAACACCCCCCACAAGCATGCTGTGAGCACCTGTCCAGGCAACCAGGTACACCAGTGTGATAAGGCTGGTCCCTGCTACAGGTCCTCTTCTTGCTCCCCACTGACGCTGACCAAGTGACACTCAAACACACCAGTAAAATGCCCTCCCACCTTTGCTGGTCGACCCCTCCATGACCACCACAAAGGCACTTGCCCTGGGGTGTGCCCCCCCTCCCCCCAGCCTGGTTGAGTCTTCTCCCTGGCTGCTCCTCCCACGTGGCTCTCCTTCCTCTAGGCCCTGAGAGTACAATAGACCCTTTCATCTCATAGGCCTCTCTGTAATTTCTGTGGCTGTGCTGGAATCATCCTTAAAGACCCCATAAGGGAGAGGAGCCTAGGTGACTCAGTCAGCTGAGCATCTGTGTGACTCTTGATTTTGGCTCAGGTGACAATCATAGGGTCATGGGATCGAGCCTCAAGTTAAGCTCGTATTGGGCTGCGTGCTGAGCACAGAGCCTGATTAAGATTCTCTCTCTACATGTGCCCCTCTCCCCTGCTCATATGTGCTCTTTCTCTCTCTCTCTCTCAAATAATAATAGTAATAATAGTAATAATAAAAAGATCCACAATGGGAGACTTACTCCCCCACTTAGTCCAGTGGTTTTGGAAAGGAAGCTAAGGCCTCTGATGACCGTGAAGATGGAGATATGTATACAGGCCACAGGGATTGATCCACAATTTTTGGTTTGAAAAATGCAATCTGAACATGAGGATTTGGAAAAGGCAATCTAAATTTTAGGGTCTGCAAATAAAATTGGAAACACACAAGCTCCAGTCCACATTGCAGAAAACTGGAGATTTCATCAGAAAATTGTTCCTGGATACTAGATACATTTTTCCCTTAAAAAATGCAAACTTCATGGGGCACCTGGGGGGCTCAGTTGGTTAAGCCTCTGACTCTTGATCTCAGTTCAGGTCTTGATCTCAAGGTCCTGAGTTCAAGCCCTGCATTGGGCTACTAAAAAAAAAAAATGCAACCTTCATGACAACTGATGAACCAGCTGTACTGATATATTAGGTGCAAGTTGTAAAGCAAAATAGCTATGTGTTGTGCTTGGTTAACAAATGTATAATTGTAGCCCTTTTGCGTGATCGAATTCAAGCTGTTTATAAAAAACAAAAAATGATAGTGGAGAAAACTGCCTTCCTGATAGAAATATAGAATAGCAAGGTGAATGGATATCACAAATAAAGAGTCCAATTCTTTACATGAAAACAAAAAAAGCAGCTTTCATCATCTGAAGTCAAGATCGGAAGCCAGCCGAGGAAAGCACCTTTGCTGGTCTGCTCCGCCCTCCCGCTAGACAAAGAGCAGCCCTGCCCCTGCGGGCTGGGCCTGCGCTATTCATAGCCGCTGTGTTCTTTACATTCTTCAGTTAAGGTTCCCCGTGGAGGAGAGCGTGCATTCACATCCGGCCCCATTGAACTGCAACATAGTAGCTCTGAAATAGCTCCCTCTTCCCCTTCACCCCCAATCCTGTGTCCCCTTCTCTGAGCACACAGCTAGGCTGCATTGCCAGCCTCCTTTGCTGCCAAGTGTGGCCACATGACTCAAGTTCGTAACAGCAGTGGTGGAGTGTATGTGGGGGCGGGGGTGGGGGGTGCGGGGGGAGGTGGTGGTCAGTGGGGAGTGGGGAGGGGAGGCACAAGCCTGGCTGGGGGGGATTGGAGAGGAATTGGGAAGGAAAGAAGGGAGAGAGTGAGTATGGACAAATTAGACACATCTTTCACAGCCCTTTGCTGGAAAAAGGAACAGAGAAGTGGGGCAGGAGCCCAAGAGCAATATGGGGTCAAGGGAGGACTTCTTTTTTTAAGATGAGGGACATTGCAGCATGTTTTATGTTGCTAAGAATAAGCCAGTCAAGAGGGGAAAATCAATAATGCAGGAGAGAGGAGATAAGTGGAGGTGTGATATACGTGACTGGGAGAGAGGAGATGGGGACAGCATACCTTAGGAGGGACCAGCCTTAAATAGGAGCAGAGACAACATACCCACTCTAACAGATGGGGGCCTATGGGGACAGGGGCAGGTGTCAGGGCCATGAGAAAGTTCTTTTTCTGTTGCTTGAATTTCCTGGTAAAATAAGCAAGAAGCAAGGTTTGGGGCTCATGGGGTGCTCCTGAGAAGAGGTAGAAACAGGGGCGCCTGCGGGGTTCAGTTGGTCAAGTGTCCAGCTCTTGGTTTTGGCTCAGGTCATGATCTCAAGGTTTGTGGTTCAAGCCTCACATCGGGCTCCATGCCAACAGCACAGAGCCTGCTTCGGATTCTCTCCCTCTCTCTTTCTCTCTCTCTCTCTGTCTCTCTGCCCCTTCCCATCTGTCTGTCTGTTTCTCTCTCTCTCAAAATAAATTAAAAAACCTCAAAATCAATTAAAAAAAACAAAGAGGTAGAAACAACCCGGTTTCCTCTAGGCCTGGGCAACAAGCAGCCTCAGGCTGGACCAGTGGGGGCACCAAAGCTCACCCTGAGGCCTGCTGAGCCACTTTTTCTTTCCTTCTCTCTTTCTCTCTTTTTTCAAAAATTATTTATTTACATATTGTCACTGCAGGTCACATTCATGTTGTAAACTGTGACTTAGTTTCAGCAAAACAATATAATGCATAACATTAAATTAATGCTGTTAATTTACTAGTTTTGTTGTTTACTGTCTTGGCTTTATAGCTGTATAAGCACCATAAGCCTAGGGCATTTTTTGATCTTAAGTGTTCTCAACACACACACACACACACACACACACACACACACACACACACACACACGAGTTAACTACTTAAGGTGATGGATGTGTTAATTATTTTGATCTTGGTAATTATTTTACAACAAATTATCCTGTTGTACACTTTAGATACATACAATTTTGTCAATTTTTCTTCAGTAAAGCTGTAAAAAAAAAAAAATACTGAGCCCATTTCTAAGGAGAGGAAACAGTTGGGAGATCGCAGCTTAGAAACCAGGAGGGGATAAAAGAAGGCAAATCTCTCCAGAATCAAGACCAGGCAGAGAAAACCCACCAATCTTAACAGTGCTTAAAAAACGAAAAATCCTTGATCCAGTCACTCTCAAGTTTCCTAGGAAACTCTTCCCACTCCATGAGAAAAATACTAATGTCCCGATAGGAAATATAGGCTGAGGACATTTTAAAAGAATTGATAGGTGAAGAAATGTGAATGGCCAATACATATGAAAATATTGCATTTCATCCATACAGGCAGAAAACAGAATGTGGATGCCAGGGGCTGGGGAAAGAGATATGGGGAGTTAGCATCTGATGGGGACAGAGTTTCAGTTTGGGAAGATAGAAAAGTTCTGGAGATGGATGGTGGTGATGCCTATGCAATACGTAAATGTAGTTTAATGCCACTGGTAAATATGGTAAATTTTATGTAGTATGTGTATATTGCCACAGCTTTTAAAATATTACATTTCATTATAAATGATTTGCAAATAAATGCAAATTAAAACAATGAGATGACACTTTGAACCCATAGGGTATTCTCAGTGAGGACACACAGTGGGCATCAATACTGGTGGAATGAGTAAATATTACCAGGATGTGGGGAGATGAGCCCCTTCCCAGGCTGCTGGGTGGAGGATAAGCAGGTGTCATTTTCCCAGAGGGCCAAGGGACTCAAATACTTTAATCCTGTAATTTATCTTCCAGGAGTCTATTCTCAAGAAAGAATCAGCAGGCAGGCTCAGAATCCCCAAGTGCACACCTATCAATCCACTACATGCTGGAAGGCGAGGAGGGCACCTCCAGTGGACAACTTGGAGGAAGGCCAGCTAGAGCATGAAACCCAAAGGTGCCACATACCCACACTCCACCCAGCTGAAAGAAGGTGGCTCACAAAAAGTGAGTTTCCCAGCAGAAACCTGAAATGATCCTACAGTCAGAAACAGGAGGAGGTGGAAGGAGAAAGGGTGGGGAAAGGGGCTGGGAGGAGGTGACATCTGGCTGGGTGTCATTTAAAGGGATTAGAACAGTTGAGCCCAGTTGCTCCCTAACACAGAGCACAAACCTGCCTCTTCTCAGAATTGTCGGCTCTGGTGTGTGTGTGAGCAGGGTGCAACACAAAACACATGGGACATTTATGTTCACAGTGGCACTGTTTGTAAGACGTGCATGTGACATGTGCATGCCCTTCAAAGCAGGCATTCCACTTCTAGGACCCTATTCTACAGAGGGAAAAAGAGGCAGCATGCAAAACCATACAGAGAGTGTGGTATTTCTTTGGTTAACAATAAATAGCCGCAAGTAAATCACAAAAATGGGAACAATGATTAATGATTACCTCCAGGTGTTAAACAGGAGACTGTGTTCTCCTCTGCATTGCTTTTTAAAAATATATGAAGGGGCACCTGGGTGGCCCAGTGGGTTAAACGACAGACTCTTGGTTTCGGCTCAGGTCATGATCTCACGGTTCTGTGAGTTTGAGCCCTGCATTGGGCTCTGTACTGATGGTGCAGAGCCTGCTTGGGATTCTCTCTTTCCCTCTCTCTCAAAATAAATAAATAAACTTAAAAAAAATAAAAAAACAAAAACATATGAAATATCCAAATGAGCAGGAAACAATCAAAAGCAAATACAGCAAACCAACCAGAGTAAACTAACGTGAAGTTTTAAGACAATATATCATTAGATATATTTGAACACCATCCCAACTTCTTTCCACCCTTTTCCTTCTAGAGTTTCTTCTTCCTAAGTTTTCTTCTTGAAGTTTTTCTGTATTTACAATGAAAACCTATTATCCTCAGTACAACCATAACCCTTTGGAAAAAGCATTGAGTGCAAACAGGCAGATAGCTTGCACATTGCTCAGGATGTCCAAAAGGTTCTGGGAATTCCCCCTGACTACTTGCTATTGTAGAAACTGCTATTATCAGGTACCTCCCCTCGCATGCCATAAGACTGGCTCATTTAAGGCTCTGAGTTGAAATAAAAGGCCGTTTGGGAACCAGTAGCTTTCACATTTGAATGCCCAGGTGATTCTTCATTGGAACAATAGCTGGTAAAATGCCAGTTGCAACATGACTTAGCCACGCACTGTGCTCATTACCTTGCTTTCTAGTCCTACCACTTTGGTACTGTTACAGAGTTTAATACAGAGCAAGCATGTGACTTGCTCAAGACCAGACCTCAGGTCTCCTATGGGGGAGAATAAAGGAAGGGCTCCACGAACAAGATGGTACTGGGTCCCTTTCTTTCCCTTTTGGAAAATGAGCACTGAAAGGAGCACAGATCATGGCCTGGAGAAGGTGTTTCCAGGATGTTGCACTGAAGGAAGGTTCCCTCCTCAGATTTCCTACAACTTAAGCCTGGTCAGTGCCCCCATCAGTGAACAAAACAGATGGGGCTTCTCCTTTGTACTGGATCACTGGTCTTATTCAGGTTGAGATTTATTCACGCAAACTCGAAAGTCTTTTGGTGATCAATTCCTGCCTCTCAGGTGTCAGCTCTTTGGCCCTATAATATGACAAGGAATTGTACAATTGGCTGAGACTTAGGGACATACACACACACACACACAAAACCCCATGGCTCTGGGTTTTCACTTTTATATCTCTCAAGAAGATACAACCAACATGATAGACTTTTAAATGGAACTTTGCTGAACTGTGGCACACAGTAGGTGCTCACTGAATATTGGAATTTACTTTCCATCTTAACATAGCCCATGTGGTAGCCAGCCTCCAAGATGGCTCCCAAGGATGGCCCTCTCCTGATATGCACACTCTTGTGTAGTCTCCTCCCATGCTGTAGTGGGATTGGTCTGTGTGACCCATAGAATAGGCAGATGTGATGGTCTGTCACTTCTCAGATTAGGTTTTGAAAGGCACTGTGGCTTCTGTTTTGAACCCCTCCCCCTCCAAGTCTCTCTCTCCTCACTCAGGCAGAAGTCAACTGTCATGTCTTGAGGCCTGTGTCCTGTGAAGAGGCCCATGTGGACAGCCAAAAACTCCAGCCAAGAGTCCCATGAGTGAATCTTCTTGGAAGCAGATTCTCTAGCTCTAGTCAAGGCTTCAGCTTGATTGCAACCTCATGAGACCCTGAACCAGAACCCTCCGGCTAAGCCACCCAGACTTCTGCCCCCAGAAGCTATGAGATAATAAATGTTTATTGTTTTAAGCCACTGAGTCGTGGGGTAATTTGTTATTACTCCCGATAGATACCTAAGCTCCCTACCCCTCAATATCCAGCATGTTATAACAGTAACTATAGTTTTAGTAAACTGTATTTTAGAGGTTAAAAAATGTTGGCTACAGATTTTCAATAAATTTTAAAGCCCCTTATTTAATATATTCATAATTAATGGATTTTTCAGTTTTCTCTGTTGATTGAACTCAGATAGTAAAAGAATTTTCAAAGGCCTACAAATTGCTGCCATAACATCCAATACCCAAGCAAATTGTGTATTTCAAAGAAGGATTAGGAAGGTCTTTATTTTACGAGGCTTTAGGGGAGCTGCCTTCCCAGCAGGCTCTCCCTGAGCACCTGCTGAAATCCTCCGTGCAGCTCTCAGACTGCTCCGATCTAGGACAACACAGGGGCTTTTAGGTATGGCCTGGCAGGCTTTGTCATCCCTGGTCTCTTTCTCTAGGACACTGTAAATCAAAGGCTCTGGCTAAAGCTTATACATCAAACATGGAGATGAAAAGAAGACAAGACCAAAAGAGACATAAATAAAACCTTTCCCTGTGAGACAGTATGGCAGCTGGCTAAGCTATCACTGAATGTCAGCCTCAAGTAACATTTTCCCTTCTTTATTTTATGAACTTAGCCTGATCTTTCACAACTATTCTTTTTTAAGCCTACCCATGACAAACAACTCCAAGTTTGCCTAGTAAAAATACCACTGTAGGAGAATGTCTTCTAATGGGAACGTTTCAGAGGCTGATTTCTTGGGTTTTCTATTGCTAGAGGGTAAGTTCCAAGATAGAAGAGACCGTATCTAGCTCACACTTCATTTGCAGGAATTAGCACAGTGCCTGGCACACAGTAGGTGCTCACTGAATATTGGAATTTACTTGCCATCTCTGAAGGCCTATCAATCAATCAAAGGGTATCTGCTGAGTGGCTATGGGTATAGCACAGTGCAAGGAGCTGTAAGGACCACGAACTTAACATAACATATACACACCTGAAGCACTTAAAGAGACGATCAAGTCCTCATTGTGTATCCACTGGGATCTAGTCGTTCTTTACACATAAACACAAAGCTCTGACTTTCTTAACAAGTTACGTGACGTTTTAAATATTCTATGTAGTTCCTGTGGTATCTGAAATCAATCACATTCACTGGGTACTCACTGATGAAAGCAAAGGTGAGTATTTCAGTTAATAAGCCGTTTGGGACTGGAAATAATTATACGTATAAGGGTGAGAGTATAGATGGCTTTTTTTTTCCTTCTAATGTTCTGTATATTCAGTATCTCCTACAATTAACATGTATTAGTTTAAAGTCAGAGGAAAATAAATGTACTCTTAAAGGGGCGGAATGAGGTGGAAGGAGGAAAAACATCAGGCAAATCAACAACAAGTCAGGGAAAGGCAACCTGTGATGAAGAGCACAGGCTCTGGAGTCGGCAGATCTGGGTTCAAGTCTCAGCACTGCTGCAGTCTCAGCTGTGTCTCTGGGCAGAGAAGAGCCTTTCTGAGCCTCAGTTTCCTAATCTGTAAAATAGGGATAATAGTGTCTTCTTTGGGTAGAGCACGAAGATAAATGAGATAATACATTGAAAGCTCTCAGCAAAATGGTAAGGATGGAGCCAACGGTGGCTATTATTTCTATATTGTCATGAGTGACAGTGAGTGATATCTGAGGCAACTCTTGGGGTAACTGCAGAAGCCCCAATTTCTACCCCGATAGACAGCTAAAGAGCTTTCCTCTCCCCGCGCTTCCACCACTGTCCTGTTTTACCCTTTCTTCTCTTTTCTCCACTGCTTTGGACTCTGCCTGTAACACCCACTGGCATGTGTAGGTCTGCAGGTGGGATCTAGGTTAGTGAGGCAAGGTTAAGTCATGTGATCCAGGATCCTGCCATCCTACCAACTCTGCGTGTGATTTCAAGCCTCTTACGCACTCTTGGCAACTCTGTGTCATCGAACCTATAAAATGGTGACAGGACCCCTGCCTTTACTTACTGTAGAAAAATATTAGAAGGAAAAAAATCCAAGTAAACAGTCTCCAGCAATGATACAGTAACTGGTACCAGACCTGCCCTTCTGCTGTAAAACAACTAGAAAGCTGGACAAAACAACGTTTTTCAGTTATTGAACACAGGGAGTTCAGGAGAGAGAAGGGAAGCAAGTAAAATGTGCCTACGACTGCCCCAACTTTCTGCGTGGAGTCACTTTAGGGACCACAGTGCAAGGAGGGGGAATCTAAGCAGGGCACAGAGATTGGAATTTGAGGTGCCTGAAATTTATGAAGCCAAGTCCTGTAGAGGAGGAAGCCGCACAGAGATAAAACTCCAGAAATAAGCATAGAGATTATTCTTTTGAGTCTTTCTCTGGACACTAAGCTGTACATTAAAAAAAATTTTTTTTAATGTTTATTTTTGACAGAGAGACAGAGCATGAGTGAGGGAGGGGCAGAGAGAGAGGGAGACACAGAATCCGAAGCAGGCTCCAGGCTCTGGGCTGTCAGCACAGAGCCCGACGCGGGGCTCAAACTCACGGACTGTGAGATCATGACCTGAGCCAAGGTCGGACACTTAAGCGACTAAGCCACCCAGGTGCCCCTAAGCTGTGCGTATTTAGAGCAGAAGTCTATAAAGCCAGGCAAAGCCAGGGCAGTTATGACCTGGACACCTTTTAGAACTCACACAGGGCTGGGGGACACACATGTTTTGACAGCCAGAGTGGAGAGTCCTTGTTGAACAACTGGGGTATTCAATAAGAGAGCCAGAAAGGGACACACCTCGGTAGGAAGCCAGACTAGCGATACGTAAAGGCTGCCCTAAAATCTCCCTAACAAGCTTACAAACAAGCCTTGAAAGGATCAAGTTTACCAGCAAGTAATCTACCAGTTATGCCATTACTTTTACATAAAAATAAATTCCTGAGTATAGGAAAAAAAGTGGTGCATGGGTCCTATAAAGTGGGATATTACTAAAAAGGGATTTTTCAGTGGTTATAGGGAGCTTTATCAAAAGTCCTTTTAGGGGCGCCTGGGTGGCTCAGTAGGTTGAGCGTCCGACTTCGGCTCAGGTCACGATTTCGCGGTCTGTGAGTTCGAGCCCCGCATCGGGCTCTGTGCTGACAGCTCAGAGCCTGGAGCCTGTTTCAGATTCTGTGTCTCCCTCTCTCTGACCCTCCCCCATTCATGCTTTGTCTCTCTCTGTCTCAAAAATAAATAAATGTTAAAAAAATTAAAAAAAAAAAAAAGTCCTTTTAGAGCAGGAGTCAGCAAATTTTTTTCCTGTAAAGGGCCAAAAGGCTATGCAAAATCAGCCCTTGGGTTAGATTTGTCTGGCAACCTCTGCTCTACAGTCTTACTCAGGTGTCCCTGGTCTTTGCACGTCATACTCGACTGAATTAGAATCTGCACTTTAACCAGATCCCTGAGTGACTGATACACACATTACATTTTGAAAAGCGCTGCACTAAAGCAGGGGTTTTTAAAGCTTGGCTGCATATGAGAACCACCTAGGGAGCTTTTAAAAAATTCTGATTTCCCCAGGCTGCCCTCCTTACTTACTAAATCAGAGCTTCTAGAGGTGGGTCCTAGACATCAGTATCATTAAAACTCCCTCCAAGTGATACCAATGTGCAGCTAAGGCTAAGAATCAAGGTTGAAAAGGCTTACTTAGTACAGTCAAACTGTCAAGCTCATCTGCTAGCAGAGAAAGCAGCCTCCCTCTTAGAGACAGATGGATTCCAGAATCACAGAAACTCCCAAGGAGCACGAGTGGTGAAAAAGAACATTAGAGCTAATGCTTTTTTTTTTTTTTTAGATTTTTTTTCTAAAGTTCATTTATTTATTTTGGGGGAGAGAGAGAGAATGAGCGGGGCAGGGGCAGAGAGAGAGAGGGAAAGAGTCACTTAACTGACTGAGCCACCCAGGAGCCCCAGATACTTTTTTTTTTAATTGACGTATAGTTGACATACAATGTTACATTAGTTTCAGATGTACAACATAGTGATTCCACAATTCTATACCTTATGCTATGCTCACCACAAGTGTAGCTGTTGTCACCACACAACGTATTAGAGCTAGTTCTGGATGTCTCTTTCCAGTCCTCTGGTGGTGAGTGCCACTAAAAAAACGTAATCTTAGAGGGGTGCCTGGGCAGCTCAGTCAGTTAAGAGTCCGACTTTGGTTCAGGTCACGATCTCACAGCTCGTAGGTTTGAGCCCTGCATCAGGCTCTGTGCTGACAGCTCAGAGCCTGGAGCCCGCTTCAGATTCTGTGTCTCCCTGTCCCCTCCCCCACTCACACTCTTGCTCTCAAAAATAAATAAACATTAAAATTAAAAAAAAAAAAGTAATCTTGGAAGTGCAGAACGTATTTAAAAAGATGTTACCAATTTCAGTCTCAAAAGTTAAACATTTAGCTAAAAGTAGACAATTTATTAATCTTTTTGACTTTGGGATTATGTTAAGGAATTAATTCTATAGGGCTGAGTTCAGAGGCATTTTAAATTCAGTAATGTTTAACTGAAAATATACAGATATTCCTAAATAAACCACCAATGAGTGTTCAGTACTTTTCTTCAAGATTCTTGGGTCCCGAACAACAATTTCACAGATGAGACTTACTTTTTCCAGTGTTAATAAATATTTAACACCTTTAAAGATGCTTTCTGGATCAATACTCAGGATGCCACGAAAGAGAGGCAGTAATAGGTGTTTTGAGAAAAGCTGGCTCATTTCTTGGTATAAAGTCCAAAACAACCATTTGACTCAGTTCTTTTTGTTTGTTTCTCTGCCTTTTCCTCTTCTGAGGAAATAGTGTTGTAAATATATGATTCTCTCTCCAACTGCTCTTTTCCAATATTTGCATTTTCTCCCACCCATAGGAAAGTACAGAAGCTCTTTATCCCATAATTATAAGCTTATAAGCAAGAAAAATGTATTAACTTACTCCATTAATACTAAAATTCTTCTAGACTCTCCTCACAAGTCACCTATCCAAGAGGCCTTTCCTGGCCATGGTGCTTAAATCACACCCCCATCTCTTACATTTCATCCCCTTTCTTCATAGCACCAGCTGATAGATTATTTGTTTTGTTATCTCTCTACCCCTTGTGTACCCCCTCCAAGCATGAGGGCAGTAACTATAGTAAAAGCTCCTTGAAGGGAAGACCTTTATCTGTTTTGTTCACTGTGTATCCCCAGGGTCAAGCACGGGGCTTGGCACATAGCAGGTACTCAAAAATCATTTCTTGAATGAACAAGCAACATCCACTGCATTTTTAAAGAGCCTAGTCATCAGGGGTTCAGGTAAACAACCCAATTCAACATGGAGAGAACTGAAAGAACTCAGTATATTGCTGAGGCATAATGCCTGGTGAGAGTGACGCATAGGGCATCGTTGCCTCCCATCGGTGTAATGATTTACTCTGAAAGGCAGAGAAACGGTGTAACTGAGCTTGAAGCTTGGTATAATCTACTAAAAATATGATCCATAAACTCTACAAAAATCTCTCCACCAAAGGAAACTTTTAATACACAGAAAAGAATCGCCTTGCTGTCTTACAAGAGGCCATCCATTCACTTGTTCAATGATACCAGAATTTTCAGAAATGGAAGGAAGGGCTCTTAAATTTCATGCAACAGCATCTCTAAGCAATAGTCATGATTCATACCGCTACCATTTTCCAGTTGCCTATTAAGCATCAGGGAACTGTGAGCAATGCTTTCTGCACTATGTATGCCAAGCATCCCAAGCACTGGCCTCTGACTCATGGTAGGCCATGATGAAATTCTCACCAGTCCATGGCCAAGTGAGAAAACTAGCAACCACACGAGGCTGATCTTTATTTGGGGATTAGGTCCTCCTTCTATTTCGGAAATTAAATTAGCTTTTCTTTTATGAAATGAAGGTAGATTTGTGGAATCAGTGGTATGGGCTGCTTTCAACGTGTTTCCTTGGCAAAATAAAAAGTGGGGCCAATCTATGTTGGTCCTCAAAAAAGAAGGAGGGGAGGGAGAAGGAGGAGGAGGAGGGGAACCAATAATGTATCCAAACATTGCCAAACATCTCTAGGGTGAGGAGGGCAAAATCACCGCTGGTTGAGAAATGTGGTATAAATACCTGAGTTACCTACACAAATGAGGGAGGATGGATGCAGTTGCTATCAAACACGATAGTGGTAGTTAGAAAACTTGTCCGGGCTGTGGCTGCCGATGCCAAGGGCCAATGGCACTGACTCATACTTGCTGGAAGAATGGCACTCCACTCAGGTGTATGCTGAGCTGTGGAACCGGGGACCCACTCACGCAAGGCAAACAGCATTTGCTACACGGATGATGGCAATCAGACACCTGATCACATGCATGTACCTTTAAAGGGAAATAGGGGGCGCCTGGGTGGCTCAGTCGGCTAAGTGTCCAACTTCGGTCTAGGTCATGATCTCACCATTCCCGAGTTCGAGCCCCATGCCGGGCTCTGTGCTGACAGCTCAGAGCCTAGAGCCTGTTTCAGATTCTGTGTCTTCCTCTCTCTCTCTGCTCCTCCCCAGCTTGCACTCTGTCTCTATCTCTTCCAAATAAATAAACATTAAAAAAATTTTTTAAGGGAAATAGGGAGGGGCGCCTGGACGCCTCAGTTGGTTAAGCGTCCAACTCTTGGTTCCAGCTCAGGTCATGATCTCACAGTTTGTGAGTTCAAGCCCCACATTGGGCTCCATGCTGACAGTGCAGAGCCTGCTTGGGATTCTCTCTCTCCCTCGCTCTTTGCCCCTCCTCCACTCTCTCTGTCTCTCTCAAAATAACTAAACTTAAAAAAAAATTTTTAATAAAAAAAATAATAAAGAGGGGCGCCTGGGTGGCTCAGTCGGTTAAGTGTCCGACTTCGGCTCAGGTCATGATCTCGCGGTCCGTGGGTTCGAGCCCCGCGTCGGGCTCTGTGCTGACAGCTCGGAACCCGGAGCCTGCTTCCGATTCTGTGTCTCCCTCCCTCTCTGCTCCTCCCCTGCTCATGCTCTGTCTCTCTCTGTCTCAAAAATAAATAAACATTAAAAAAAAATTTTTTTTAATAAAGAGAAATAGGGATTTAACTGTGAATTCAGAGCAAATCAACCTAAGAATCTACTTACAGAGAGCTATATCTGTTAATGCCATCAAGATGGACTGTAACCAGTAAATATTCATTTCATGGAATCAAAATGGATTGCCTATTTTTGTGCAAACATGAACATTCAGATCCTTTCTATTAGGCATACATCTAGTTCTTTGATGACTTTTTAAAAGCTGTCATTTTAATCACTTATGAAAACTGTTTTAGAAAGAAAAATCCACCCCCAAAATTTCTCACCTCCTCTTATGAGAAATTATTCTGTTTTAATTCCACCTATGGAAGCGTATTCTAAGGATGTATGTGCCACAGTGCTGTATCTGCCACTATGGCAACTCGTTAAAAAATGCCACCCCCTTAAATTCCTTCATGGCGTATTAATTTGATGTTCTAAAACAAATATCTTACCATGAATTAATTCCTAGTGAATAATAAGATTAACCTAACTAAACTGGCTTCTATAACACTTCCACTATTTGTAAATGTGTTTCTTGTACTTTTTAAAAAATATTTTTTAATGTTTATTTATTTCTGAGAGAGAGAGACAGAACGTGAACGCTGGGAGGGGTGGGGGCAGAGAGAGAGGGGGAGACACAGAATCCGAAGCAGGCTCCAGGCTCCAAGCGGTCAGCATAGAGCCCAAGGCAGGGCTCGAACCCATGAACCGTGAGATCATGACCTAAGCCAAAATTGGATGCTCAACTGACTGAGCCCCCCAGGCGCCCCTCTTGTACTTTTTTAAGGAGATTTTTTGCTAGGCTTCGTTATAAATATTCTCTGCTAAAATCTACTAAATCACTAATACAGGTATCCCCTACTTTTCCAAAGTTCATGTCTCACCACTTTGCTTTTACAAAAGACCTTCATTAGTACCTATTTTCACTAACCAAAAGAAATCCAAAGAGGATTTTCACTTTGATCAAAAATGGCAAAATAGCGTTCACTGCTTATATACCGAGGCAGCTGTACCTGAGAAGCCAGAGTGGCCCCACCAAGCTCCTTCCTGGGAACTATACTCATAATCTCTGCGTCGAGCCACCATAACTTTGACCTGTGTCTGTGGACATCTGTACTTCATCTCAATTTATTATGTGCATCTGTTAACAAGGTGTGTCCTAAGGTGTCAGAAATGCCTAAAAGGGGTTATTTTTGGAGTCTGGGAAAGCTCAAAAAATTTTCCATATAAATTAATGATAATTGCATCTTCACTTTATGCCATTCTGGCTGATGAAAGCTTTCACAGGAACACTCTACTTATGTATATAGCACAAGAAACCTATACTTAAAATACAGCAATATAGTTCTCAAGATGTGATTCAACTAATGAGAGTATGCATTCACCAAATGCACTGGGTAAGATATCACTGAGAAAACCCACTACAAGATTGTTTGTGAGACTAAAAGAGTAGGAACCACCTCAACACCCATCAATAGACACCACATTAAATAAATTATGGTCCAACCATACAACAGCATACAACGTAGCCACTAAAAATATGAGATCTGCGTGTACTAATATGGCAAGATGCCTTGAGATAGCATTAAATGAAAAGAGTAAGATACAAAATGGTAGGTACAATAAAATTCCATTTGCATTTCTAAAAAACAGATACATGTGCTGTTTTGTGTGTGCAATATATGTGTATATGTACGTATGTGTATGTATAGCTATATCAATATTTATGCTTATAATTGCATAGAAAATATCTAGGAAGATACACAAAAGTTATTCACAATTACCTCTAGGAAGAAGCACTGAGGAGACACAAGACTTTTACATTTCATTGTGTACCTTCTGTACTATTTATTTTCCTAAACTTTTCTTTTAAAAGGATCACTACTGGGGCACCTGGGTGGCTCAGTCTGTTGAGTGTCTGACTTCGGCTCAGGTCATGATCTCAGTTTGTAGGTTCGAGCCCCATGTCAGGCTCTGTGCTGACAGCTCAGAGCCTGGAGCCTGCTTCAGATTCTGTGTCTCCCTCTCTCTCTCTCTGCCCCTCCCCTGCTTGTGCTCTGTCTCTGTCTCTGTCTCTCTCTCAAAAATAAATAAACAAACATTTAAAACAATTAAAAAAAAAAAAAAGGATCACTATTGCCTTCATCACAAGGGGACCTGCCTTCAAAGACAAGCTGCAGTAAGTATTCAACAAAAAGAAAGATATGGTTTGGATTTATTCTCTATAGCTCTTTGCCTGAAATCCCTAATGGCTTCTAGGGAACATGAATCCTGAAGCCTACAAAGAAAGGCTATATCCTCAAAAAGGAAGTCTAAGGGGAGCCTCTTTTCCAGCAATGTTAAAATAATTCTAGGGCATGTGACTTGCCAAAATGGGAACATTCCACAAAAATAGGACTCTAACTTGCAAAGCTGCTTTGAATAATGCAGTGTTTTATATATATAGGGATATATCGGGATGGATATTATTTTCGGAAATATTTTCGGCAGTCAAGAGTTTATATTATATTTCTGGATTAAAAAATTTTTTAAACCAATGATATCATCGTGCCAGTTTTGAATCACAGTTCAAGCACAATCAAATGTGGCCAAGAGCTGCCCTCGGCCCAGCAGAGGAGAGGGACAGGAGGCAAAGGCTGACTGAGGAGAGGCACGGCCCCGTGGGGCTCCAGCTGAGAGAGGTGGGCACTGTCCTGGCACGCAGCTGCCAGCCAGTGGATTCCTAAGCCAGTGTGTTCACGAGCAAAATGAGAACTCTGGACAGAAAATCACCGGGAATGGTTACAAGACCACTTACTCTCAGACACTAAAAGCAAGTCTTGTAACAGAAAGATACAACAGGGGCGCCTGGGTGGCTCAGTCAGTTTAGCGTCTGACTTCAGCTCAGGTGACGATCTCGTGGTTCATGAGTTCGAGTCCCACGTCAGGCTCTGTGCTGACAGCTCAGAGCCTGCAGCCTGCTTCGGACTCTGTTTCTCTCTCTCACAAACACAAAAATAAACATTACCAAAAAAATTAAAAAAAAAAAAAAAAAGAAAGATACATGTGGCAACCATCACAGCCACCACTCTGCACCCTCCCCTGCCCCAAGTTACCTCGTTCACATGTCCTGCACACAGCAAAACACAAGCATGGGCTGTGACAAGGCATGTTGGTATCCGGACTCAGCAGCATGTCACGGGCAGGCCAACTCTCCCATCATTCTGCAGTGACAGGGAGACGCTGAATCTCCCCGTCCATGGCCAGAAGCAGAGCCCAGTAGTCTCAACCAGTCCCTGGGACAACGCCACCCTTCTCCTAATCTAACTCCTTCAGCACTTGGGAAGTAGTTTACCAAAACTGCCTGCCTGACTGTAAGAGTGGAAATGGACTGGGACACTTATTGCAGAGAATCTGTTTCCTCACAGTAATACAGGAAATGATCACTGCTTCTTAATCATCATAAGGGATGGGATATAGGAACGGAAGAAGAGGCAAATTTTTTCATTTTCAACGGGGAGGAAGAAGATATAATCCGTAAGTGCATACATCATAGACCACCGAGCCTGATGCTTAAAGAGTTTAAAGTGTGGGGTGGGACTGTCATGTGTGACACCTTTGTGTGCCCAACTCCCTTGGGTAGGTATTGTTATCCCCACAAAACAGATTTTAAAACTGAGGCTCAGACAAGTTCTTTAACACACCTAGGGACACCAAGTAAAAAGTCACAAAGCCCTTCAAACCCCAAAAGCTGTACTCTCTCCCCGTTCGACCGAGAAACGGAGGCCACCCAGGCCCAGCCATGAGTCCTACCATGTTAGACCCACCTCTGTCTGATCACAAATTTATCAGAAAGTTCAAGTATTTACATCCCTATTTTGTTGTCTGTCCCAAATAATCTACCTTTTACCCTTTTTTTGTAATGAATTGAACTGATGTTACCTAGACTTCTTACGGTGATCATTTTGCAGTGGATACATATACTGAATCATTATGTTGTACATCTGAAACTACTATAACCTTATATGTCAATCACATCTCAATTTTTAGAAAGGTTTACATAAAGGGGCGCCTGAGTGGCGTTAGGCGTCCAACTCTTGATTTCGGCTCAGGTTATGATCTCGTGCTTCGTGAGATCGAGCCCCACAACGGGCTCTGCACTGACCGCACGGAGCCTGCTGGCTTTTGCTCTCTCTCTGCCCCTCCCCTGCTTGCACTCATTCGTGCTCCCTCTCTCTCTCAAAATAAATAAACTTTTTTTTTTTTTTAAGATACTACATAAAAAAGAAAGTGACACAATGTACTGCTGTAGAAGGGCCTAACGTCCTAAACAATGCAAAAGGGAGGCTGGGGCACTGGTTGATAAAGAAGAGAATGAAGGGGAAACACCATTACCACCCTGCAGCTTCATGACAATTAGACCCAAAGTTAGGCACTAAGGTACAGCTTTCTGAGCTTGGGACAATACTATGTTCCCGGAGGGAACAAGGGCATTCAGGGTTTGCGTTGTTAACATTTTGGTTTTTCTCTCCGCAGATCACCGGAGCATCGCCTGGGTTCCCACTGCCAGGACTCCACCAAGATCCCCCCGCGGGGCACAGGCTTTAGCTCGCCACCAGCACGCAGCCCTCTCTCCAGCAAACAAACTGCCAAGGAGTCTTTGAGTAAGTGGGAACTCTTGGGTTGTTTGTTGTCATTTGCCCCACGCCTGCAAACACTTCCAGAAGTCAACAGGAAACCTCTTGTGCCAAACTGAACAAAACCCTGCTTCTCGGCACAAATTCCTGTTCGATGCACCAGCAGGTGTTTCCATGCCAGTCACAAAGTGTCAAGTGGCACCGGGAGACAGGACTAGGTGACAGGGATGGCTGATGGGCACCTTCATCCTGGGCAACTCCCCCCATGACATTCCTGGGGAACCCCTTATGTCAGGCCGAGAGTGACATGTTCTCGTGCAGCCACAGATCAGCTCTAACAAAGCGAAAGGTTACAGACCTGGAGCAAACAAAGCTGGCCTGCAGGAACCGTTGAAGTCACATAAAAAATACAAAGGAAACAGTATAAACTGGTCATTTTTTTTTCTTGCTCTGTGCTAATGTTTTGCATTAATTTTATCAATCCAGCACGGAGGCCAACAGCGTCCTCTTTTGACTGAGGAGGCAGGAGACAGGCTCCCAACACCCCAACGGCAAGCCCACCACCACCTGCTCTTGGGATTCTTGTTTTATTCCTTTAAATGTTAAATTTGAGGCCCAGGCTTCTAGGGAGTTTCCCTGAAACCATGCCACATTTGAAGCTCCCTACCTTTTTTTTTCTTTTCCCCCCCTGGGGAAAGCTTTTTATTCTTTCTATCAGATTCTCAAAGAGATCTGCAGTTGAACCAAGGTAAAGCAAAAATGCCTTCAAGCTTTCAAGAATGTTGTATTAAAATACAGCCCCTCTTGGGGCCCCTGGGTGGCTCAGTTGGTTAAGTGTCCGACTTTGGCTCAGGTCGTGATCTCACGGTTCATGAGTTCGAGCCCCACATTGGGCTCTGTGCTGATAGCTTGGAGCCTGGAGCCTGCTTCAGATTCTGTGTCTCCCTTTCTCTGCCTCTCTGCCTCTCTCTCTCTCTCTCTCTCTCTCTCTCTCAAAAATAAACATTTAAAAAGATTTTTAAAACATTTTTTTTAATAAAATAAAATACAGCCCCTTTTGAGTTGCAAGTGTTATGGGCTTATGGAGTATGTGCTGAGGACGAATAAATCCGCAAAGTGAGAAGGAATGGCCAGGGCTGGTAAACAGGCCAAATGGGAGCCTGAGCAAAATGTAACCCATTTCACGTTGTTTTGGCATGGGCCCTGGCCCTGTAGCATGCTGACAGAGAATTTTAAAGGAATCACCGGGTTAAGCAGGGAACAATGTTGCAAGTGGTGATCACTGATCAAGCTCCAGAGAAAGGATGCCTACTCCTACCACAGCCTCAGTTAAATAACCTAACTGGGACTCAGTTTTCTCAACTGTAAAATGGGGCTAAAAATAGTATCCTCCCCCCCCCACCTTTGCTTACTGGGATAAGGCCAAGTAAACAGTAAATGTCAGGGATCATGAATGCTAGTTAGAGGAGAGGTTACACTCCTTTTGTAATCATTTTCATGTGTGACCTTTGCAGTGAACCCTTCCTCAGGGTGAGAGATTTATTATCATCTCTGTGTTAATTCTTCCCTTTAAGAATGTGTGGTCACATGTTTTAAAAGCATATTCTCAGCTCTGCCGCTTGACTCTTTCACAACTTCTCTCTTGAAAGGACCAAAGCAAATGTATCTCCTCCACGTTTTCCGTACATTCTATTTTCTGTAAATATCACATGAAGTCTACAATGATTTGAACATTTCTAAGCTCAACAGACAAAATTACAGAGTGGATTTTCCAATCTCTGCCACTTACTGACTAAAAACGTCTTGTGTGTGTGATGCTTTGAACCTCTTCCAGCGCTTTCATAACTACTCTTTTATTTATGTGCTTCTTTATTTATTAATACCTGTACCTCTTCCCATCAAGGACTGAAGGTGGCTTTAAGGACACACAAAAGTTGACAAGTTGGCATAAAATAAAGGCAGAGCCAAGGAAAAAAGAAAACCAAAACCCCTGGGAAAGGGGAAGAAAAAGGCATTATTTCTGTTTCACAGAGAAGGAAACCAGGGCACAGAGCCATGTAATCCTTTTTGAAGCAATGTGGGTTAAAAGCTAGAAATAAGCTGACACGAAGCCAGCCCTACAAATGATATCCTGGGACTCTGAGGCACTGGAAAATTGACTCAAAACAAAACCCACCAAATCAGAAAGACCACCATGCAGCTCAGCGAAAGTGGGCAGAGAGATGGGGACCCCTCCCGGGAGAAGCCCTGGGAGCTGGATGGGAACAGAGCTTGGAGGAAACGTGGCACTGACAGCAACGATGATGACCCATAGCACGGATCAGGTATTACTAAGGGCCAGGCACCATTCAAGAACTGTCACAATGTCACCTCATTCACGACTCACCACAGGGTCTTACAACGTAGGCTAGTATTACTCAAGTTTTGCAAAGGAGGCCCAGAAAGCTTAAGCAGGTAACTTGCTCAAAGTCATAGAGTGGGTGGAGGATTTGGACCCAGGGGTCTGACTCCAGAATGCACTTCTAACCTCTGTCCCCAGAGACCTGATGCAGGCAGAGGCCATCAAAGGAAAGTTGGGTGACCAGCTGAGAGAGTGGGAGAGTGAGGAAAGCAGTCATGGTGGGTGGGTCAAGGAGGCTGCAAGGAAAAACGAGGACTCGGCTAGGAAACCAAGGAAGCCAGGATCTAAATCCCCATGGTGGACGTGCCTTTTATTTTGATGCTGGCAGCTTGATGGAGGTATTCCTGAGTGACCCCATGAGGAGCCAGGACACTGCCTTACTTCCAAAACCAACCTGATCTATGAGACAGGATAACAGGGTGCTGTTGTCGTTGATGTGGATGCTGCTAAGGATATATGATTTTTTAGGAATCCTTTCATCAACAATAGCGTCTGCTTTAGTGTTGCCATTCAATTCAGCTAGTATTCGCCGAGCACATACCGTGTACCAGGCACTGTAGTAGGCATAGTGATTTTGAACACAGGACTTTACAGACTTTATGTAATTTCCATAGCACATCAGCTATTTTTAAGCATTAAAAAATTTCTAAATTTTAAAATAGAGCCCTCCTGACTTCTCTGTTTCCAGGATATGAGTGGCTGCCAGCCTCCCAGGCTATTCCTATCACAGCTCTAGTTAATTACTTGCTTTACTGTACAGGGTCCCCTCCCCCTCCCTATACCTTCAGGAGCCACTACTTCCTCCGGTTTCCCTTGGTGCACACTTTGAGCTGTAGCTTCTTCCCTCTGTCAGATCCCTTCCTTCCATGTTGGCCTTTGAGGGGGGTCAGTAAACCTATATGCCAAATATTTTTAATTTTCCTGCTCCAGGCACTTCCAGGATTGCTCTTCCTGGTTCCTTTGTGGAAATGGGGCCATGTCAATAGTTCTGGCAATGAGTTGTGAGCAGAAGGGGTTCTTGGGGCTTGTCCCTTTAAACTGCCAGGGCGACGCCCTCCAGAGTTCTCTTTCTTCCTCCACATGACCAGGGCAACTTTTGAGAAAGGCTGCCAACCATCCTGACCGCCCGAATGAACATGCAGCATCAATGAGAAATCAACTGTGCACTCTCCAATCACTTAGATTGGGGGCTCTGTTACCACGGCATAACCTCACCCCTTCTGGCTGATATAGCCTTTCAAAAAGGCTCAGTATTTCTGGCCCATTGTGACCACCCCTACTTTTCCAGAAGATAGAGAGAGAGAGCGATAAAGACAGAGACAGAGATAGTGATGGAGATGGAAACAGAGATAGAGACATAGACACAGACGGATATAGACACACATGTAATTTTTTCTTGTCAGTTCTTGAAAGTTTGAGGAGAAAGGTAGGATGTGTGGACTACCAGCCACTTTGTTCCAGTCTCTGTATATAAATTATTTACATACAAAAGTAAACAGAAGTTGCAGCGGGGCACCTGGCTGGCTCAGAGGAGCATGCGATCTTGGCATCTTGAGTCTGAACCCCGCGTTGGGTGTAGAGGTTACTAAAAAAATAATTAAATGAACTTAAAAATAAAAATAAGTTGCAGCTTTTGAGAGCCTTTAGAGAAATCTCACAATTTTAATCTGGAAATATATAGATACGAAATTTCTTCACAAGATGAAAGGCACAAATGATGCCTTGGAGTATAAAAAGCAGTGCACTCTGTATGAACTTACAAGGCAGTCTAGGAAGAACCTTTGCTCCAGCTCAGGGTTTCTCAGCCTCAGCACTATTGACATTTGGGGCCAGAAAATTCTTTGTTGTGAAAGATGGCTGTCCTATACGTTGTAGGATGTTTACTGTCGTCTGGTTTCTACTCACCAGATGGCAGTAGCACTGCCTCACATCCCAGTTGCGAAAACCAAAAATGCCTCTAGGCATTGCCACACATCCCCTGGGGACAGGTCACCTTCAGTTGAGAATTACTGAGCTAGCTATAATCACAAATGGACTTAAACTTTCTCCCACAGAACTGGATATCAATTTTCCTTCCTTGAAGATTATTGTCATGTTTATATACTGACACAAGTGTTGTCCCAGTGCCACAGAACTGGATCCAAGACAAATCGGTCTGGGTTCCAAAGGTTAGGCCACCTTTTCCAGAATTACTTCCAGGGCATGAACCTTGAGCCTGTGAGTGTCCTTTTAAGAGACTTAGACTCAGGGCATCTGGGTGGCTCAGTCTGTTAAACATCTGACTCTTGATCTCAGCTTAGGTCATGATCTCACAGTCGTGGGATCAAGCCCAGTGTTGGGGCTCTGCACTGTCAGCTTGGGATTCTCTCTCTCCCTCTCTCTCTCTGCCCTCCCCCTGCCCTGTCTCTCCCTCTCTCTCAAAATAAATAAACATTAAAAAAAAATTCTCTCTCCCTCTGCCCTTCCCCCACTCACTCTCATTCTCTCTCTCTAAAATAAAAATAAATAAATGATCTAAGTCTTTTAGTTAATTATTTTATTTATTACTTAACTTTAGTTAAGACAAATTTAAAGGAATGTGGTATTTACTCTATAATTATTTTATTTATTACTTACTTTATTACTTAACTTTAGTTAAGACAAATTTAAAGGAATGTGGTATTTATTCTATAGTAAGATGGCCACGCATTAACCCCGTCCTCTCCTTGTGTGCATGTACCATTCTTGCATTAAGGGTGGAATTGATTCCTTCACCCCTTGAATCTGAGCTGGTCTATGACTGCTTTGACCTACAGAATAAACCAGAAGTGAGGCAAGCCTTTAAAAGACTAACAGTTTCTGCTTTTCTTCTTTTGGAAGGCTCCCTCTTGGGATCTTCCCTTTAGGAACTCAGCCACCATGCTGTGAGAAGCCTGGGTCATGAAGAGGTCACGTGGAGGTGTTCCAGTAGACAGCCCAGCTGAGCTTCTGGCTGATGGCTAGCATCACTGTCAATGATCTTGAACATTTCAGACAACTCCAGCTCCCATGTGATTGCAACCCCAGCCAACATGACACTGGGCATAAGAACTACCCAGCGGAATCAAGTCAACCCACACAACTGTGAGAGTTAATAAAATGGTTGTTGTTTCAAGTCACTATGTTTTGGAGGAGTTAGGCTGCAACAGATAACCCAAACACAATCTCAGAGAGAACCACTGTTGGTGACAGCGGCCAGAAGGGGCAAATGTTGGGGCACCTGGCTGGCTCAGTCAGAAGAACGTGCAACTCTTGATCTCAGGGTAGTGAGTTCGAGCCCCACATGGGGTATAGAGATAAATAAAAAACTTAAATAAATAAAAAAACGTAACAACAATAACAAAAGAAGGGTCCAATGTACATGTGTGACATGCCAGGAGTCCAAGCAGTAGCCCAGGAAACAGGGAGCAGAGAGGTCTCTAACAACGGCAGAGTCTTGTCACATGGCCAGGGGTGTATAATTCCAAAGAGGTCAGTGATATCAAGTCATTGTAAGTTCATGAGTAACAAAGTCATCATAACGTGACTTCTTAAACAAATGTAGACGTGCCTTCAGTCAAATACTATTTCCTGGAACATACAATTTTACATGATCATCATGGCAGATACTAATAATAGTGTGTTTAGTGTGCGTTAACATGGTGCTCGGTACTTTCCATGCATTGTCCTTATTCCTCAAAACAGTCTTGAAAAATAAGAATATTTATCTCTCCCTCTCTCCCCCCAACCCTCTTTCCTTCCCTCTCTTCTTTCCTACTTCCTTCTTTCATCAGAAAAGGTAGTTTAAATTTTTTCTAAATCACATCATACATTGTTAGATGTAAGAAAGCTTCCTGTTAAACTTTGAGCAAAAAATAGAATCCAGAGCTGTTTTTTTTTTCCTTCCCAGTTCTTTCTTTTTTAAATTCCAACATAGTTAATGTACAGTATTGGACTAGTTTCAGGTGTACAATGTAGTGATTCAGCAATTCTATACATTACTCAGTGCTCATCATGATACACATACTCTTAATCCCCTTCACCTATTTCACCCCTCCCCCCCCTCCTCTCTGGTAACCATCAGTTTGTTCTCTATAGTTAAGGGTCTGTTCATTTCTCTCTTTTTTTATTTTGCTCATTTGTTTTGTTTCTTAAATTCCACGTATGAGTGAAATCATGTGGTGTCTTCCTCTGACTTACTTATTTCGCTTAATATACTCTAATAATATACTCTAATACTAGTATATTATACTAATATTATATTATAGTATATTATACTATAGTATATTATACTATATAATATACTACTATAATATACTAGCATATTATACTAATAGTATATTATATAATTATAGTATAATAATATACTATAATATACTCTAATAATATACTCTAATACTCTAAGCATAATATACTCTAGCTCCATCCATTTTGTTGCAAATGGCAAGATTTCATTCTTTTTTATGGCTGTTTCCTCCCAGTTCTTAATATGCTGAAACGAATTCAATATCCTTCCTACTTCCTGGCTAGTTGCAAACAACTTCAACTTCTCACGCCTGTTGAAGGTTGAGTTAATATTTGAAAAGTGATATGTAGGTTTACAGCCTACTACCGGCAGAGACCAGTTACCCTTTCAGTTCACCTCCCATGTTCTAACACCCTGGAAATGTTTATGGAGTGTCCACCGCATGGGTAAATGCCACGTTACCTCCTCAGTAGATGAAATCAGAAACAGATTACAAGTAGGAAGATTCTACCTGGATGGACATACTGGCAGTAGGAAACTCATTTCCTTTCCATCATTCTGTAAGGCACCTGGATAGCCAACAGCAAGCACAGTATTCAAAACAGAGCATGCACTTACTCAACGCTTACTGGATGAATAAAAAGCATTAAATAGAGAGTAATATGAATGTCTGAAAATAATGTTAAACAGTGTTCACTGTGTAAAATAAGTAAAGTAGGATTATCTGATATTATTGGCTCATACTGAGCCCGCAAAATGCATTAAATGCATTTGAATGCATTAAAAAATTCTCATTTACAGCCTTATGTAGATAATTCCAAATTTGTTTTTCCCAATTTCGAAATCTTGCCATTTCATACTTTTGCTCAGGCTGCTATTGCCTTGGACCTGTAGGAAGTTACCACATAATCTATATTCATGAAGTCCAGATTTGAAAGACAACATATTTCAATCAACTCATTCTTTGAAGAAAGAAGGCACAGACTTGGTCACAAAGACCAATGATCTTCTCATCTTCACAAAGTAGCTCAAATTCAAATTTAGGCAATTAGCTGAGAATTTATAGCCAGAGATAAAGCAGTGGGAAACTGTAGGGTACTTCTCAGATGCATCATGAAGGAAAAATTCCACAGGCACCAGCTGAAATCACAAATGAGCAACTCCCTGTTTCTTATTATGACTATTTCTCTATATTTCATTAATGATATATTAATAATGTTATTAATAACTATGGCTGACAGAGCAACTTTAAAGCATAATTTAAAACTCTACAGGTTTAAAAATACTGACAATAAATAAGGAAACTCTGAGGTCTAGTAATAAATGGTTATAAAAAATGTTTCCTCCAAGATCTGATTAAATTTTGTATTATTGTTCTTCTCTGGGGAACTGTAAATGTAAAATAACATGTTAATTTCTATTCCTTAAGTAATATTTCTCTAGCATCCTCAGAATGTAATAGTTTCAACAGCTACTCTTTTCATAGAGAATTCTGACATGAGAAATAAGATATCTGCTCTTTCCTGAAGAGATGTTATTTTCTTAAATGAGTTTGTTCATTCTATCTATTTGTTCTGTGAAGCTATGAACCTACCCTGCCTGATTTTGTTCCTCTTATTTTAAGTTTGCATATTTTATTTTCCCAACTAGCCTCAACTCTCTGCATACAGAAATCATGTGTTCCCACACGATTTCATGTTTTATGTGACCCTCAACTTAGAGCATGGTGATAGATGCAAAGAGGACAATAAAAAAATGTTTCATTGACTGGTTAGATAGACCTCTAACAAACATGCCATAAAGGCGCCTGGCTGGCTCAGTGGGTAGAGCATGCAACTCTTGATCTCAGGGTTGTGAGTTTGAGCCCCACGTTGGGTGTAGAGATTACTTAAAAATAAAACCTTTAAAAAAAAAAGCATGCCATAAAACACATTCTCACAGACGTGGCTCTGCTTAAAGCCACCTGAAATTAATGGGGATCCTTCACCATAAGATGATTTGTGGAAACTGCACGGAAGCCTCTTCAAATACAAATCAAAGCACTTTGCAAATGAGAAGGCATCTGTTGACATCTACATTTGCAATGAAGAGATTATATGAGAACAGGGTTAGATAATTTGACTACAACTATACGTTGAGTTAGCAGAAAACATCTATCCTAACAGCAAATTCTAGGAAGTAATTCTGTGGATACTTTGGGTCAGTATGAATCAGAATAACTTCCCTGTAAAGGCTCTGTGCCAGTACAAATCATTTTTTTTTTTTTTTTTTTTTTTTTGCCCAGTACTGAGCACCATAAAGGGTAAGGCTTATAGTTGCTTGTTGAAAGGAGTTCAACAAAGAAGTAGAAGTCTAGAAACACCCACAGGGGCACTACTAGCTATAAGAGCAGCAACAGTAATGACCGCTAGCCTTTACTAAATGTTCTAAGCTCTGTTGCCTCATTCAGTTGTCATGACAACCTAAGAAGCAGGCAATATTATAATTTTCATTCTACAGATGAAGAAATTGAACAACGCAAAGTGTAGCAACTTGCCCCAGGTCAGAATCAAGGTCAAACCTAAACCAGTCTAGCTCCAAAACCAAAAATAAGAATGCAGAATATGATCTTTTTAAGTGAAAATGATACAATTAAATAAGTAGCTTTAAGACAACTGGCTCCCATTGAGAAAATAATAAAGCTATCACCCTGCCTCACATTCTACACCAAGAAACACATTTCAAAATTAAAAAAAAAAAATTTAAACTATAAAATTACCAGGAGATACCTAATTTATATAATCTTGGGAGAGAATGATTTTCTAAATATTATACCAAAGCAGAAGCATTGATGGATAAAATTAACTATGTAAGAATTTAAAATCTGTACAACAACAACAAAACGAAACAACACATTTACTTGTAGTAGCCAAAACTGGGACACAAACTAATGGCCATTAACAGGGGGACAGTGAAAAAGATTATAGTGTATTTGTACTCCAGAATACTACACAGACCTTTGGTTGAGCTATTAACATCTAAAGATGATTGTGATAGAACATGGAATTTTAAAAGGTGAGTTGGAGGGGTGCCTGGGTGGCTCAGTTGATTAAGTGTCTGACTTCAGCTCAGGTCAATATCTCACGGTTTGTGAGTTTGAGCCCTGTGTGGGACTCTGTGCTGACAGCTCAGAGCCTGGAGCCTGCTTCGGATTCTGTCTCCCTCTTTCTCTCTGCCCTGCCCCGCTCATTCTCTCTCTCAAACATAAACATTTAAAAACAATAAAAAATAAATAAATTTTTAAGAAGGCAAGTTGGAAAACAATATGTTTTTGTTAGAGATTTCTGGTTTGCTAAAATCAAACACAAACAGAGACCAGACTTGAAAATTCCCTGAATGGACACAACCAGTTAGTCATACATGTAAAGCTTAATTTAGTTTACTTTGCAAGATAAGAGAGGCTAATTTGACCTGGGACACTTCTTGGTTATGTGTCTGAAAATCATAAGCAAAACTTAAATTGTTCCCCCAAACTAATAGGAGGTAACCACTAACCAAACCCTTACATTTAAGAAAATTCTAATATTGTAACCAATTACTGCAAAAGCCAGTCACTGCCTCCACACTACATAAGCTGCTTTATAACAATATACCTCTGAGCTTCATTCTGTGTTTTGGTTTGAGCACTCCCAATTTGCAAAGTGTCTTTTTAGTGTATGCACAATAAACTAATTACTACTTCAGTGATTCATTGGTTTTACTTCTGTTTTCTTTTTTTTTTTTCCCTGAACTTTGACAGGTTAAAAGCTATGCATAATCAACCGTACTAAAATACACACATTTACATGCACAGTTTACCAACACTGAGATATATATATTTACGGTACACTTCCCTAAAAATATACACAACACTACTGGTTACCACCAGGAAGTAGAAAGGGAGGGGAAGAATAGAGAATGTTCTTTTTGCTTCTTTTTCATCTGTGGTATTTTATTTTATTTTTTTAATGTCTATTTATTTTTGAGAAAGATAGAGAGAGAGAGCACAAGTGGAGGAGGGATGTAAAGACACAGAGGCAGACACAGAATCTGAAGCAGGCTCCAGGGTCTGAGCTGTCAGCACAGAGCCCAATGCGGGGCTTGAACTCATGAATGAGGAGATCACAACCTGAGCTGAAGTTGGAGGCTTAACCAACTGAGCCACCCAGGCGCCCCTGTTTTACCTTTTTTAAAGTACCCATTACTTTGGTCATTTTAGAGAAAACAGAGAGTGTATAAAAATTAAAAGGCAAAACTGGGATGAATTATTGCAAAAAATGCTAAAGAGTTAGTATTCTTGATGTATAAAGTACTCTTACGAATTAGTAACAAAAGATGACAATTTTAATAGAAAACAGGCAATTCATAAAAAGGAAAATGTCCAAGAAAACACAGTATTTCTTTACACTATAATCAGAGAAATGCATATTAAAACAAAAGTCTTTTTCCCCCCCATAATTAGCAAAGTTTCAAAAAATTATAATATTAGTGTTGAGAAGAGCCTTGGAAAAAATGGTTTTCTTCCCTTTTCTGGAAGGACAAACTAGTAATACATGTCAAAAAAAAGTTTTAATGTGATAGAGCAATTTTTCTTATAGGAATTTAGCTTGAAGAATAATTTAAGATAAATACATGGGCTTAACCAGAGCAATTTTTCTTATAGGAATTTAGCTTGAAGAATAATTTAAGATAAATACAAGGGCTTAACCAGAAGGATGTTGAACACAGCCCTTTATAACAACACATTAGAAACAATGAAAATGATCAAAGCTAGGGAATTGTTTATTTGTATAGCAATTTTTACAGTTGTTTCAGAGAAAAATGCAACTATTTCAGAGAAACACAAGAAAAGAAAAGAAAACAAAGAAAAGGTGAGCTTACAAGCATTTAAAGAAAAAGGGCCAGGATTTTTATGATGCCCGACAGATTTTTTTGGTTGAAAATTTTCTTGAGATATTTAAGAATCCCATGCAGTGCTAGAGATCAATGCAGACAAATCCTGTGAACATTTCCCTACTTTCCCTCAATGTACTTCCAACTACAGAATACTGGCATTAATAAATCCAACAATCTTATTCCGATTTCTCCAGTTTACTTGTATGCATTTATGTATGTCTCTACAATTTTATCACGCGTCTGGGTTCACCCATCCATGACCACAGTCAAGATACAGAATATTTTCATCATAAGGATCCCACGCATTGCCCTTCTAGAACCACATCCACCTCCCTTCTGCCCACCCCAACTCCAAACCCTGACATCTACTAGTCTGTTCTCCAATTTCTAAAAATGTTTGCACTTCAAAAATATTGTGTAATGGACGACAGTACATCAAGTTTTGGAATTCACTTTTTTCCCCATGAGCTGAATTCCCTGGGAGATTCATTCATCCAAGTTGTGTGTCTGGATGGTTCATTACTCTACTGCTGAGCGATATTCACTGGCCATACCAGTGATGCACCACAATCTACTTAACGATCTCCTGATGAAGGATATCTGGGACATTCGGGTTTTCGGGTGTTAAGACGAGACCTGCTACGAACATTCATGTATAGGCTTTTGCATGAATGTGACTCTTCATTTGCCAGATAAATGTCCAAGAGTACAAATGCCAGGTGCTCATATGGTAATTCCATGTTTAGTTTTACAAGAAACTACTAAACTGTTTCCCAGAGTAGCTGTGCCATTTTACACTCGCAGCAGCAATGCGTGAGTGGTCCGGCTTCTCTACCCCTTTACCAGCATTTGGTGGTGTTATCCTAGCCATTTCTGTAGGTATCATTATTGTTTTAATTTGTACTTTCCTGATGGCTCCTGATGTTGGACATACTTTCACGTGCTTATCTGCCATCTGGATACCCTCTTCAGAGAAATGTCTCTTCATGTCTTTTGCCCACTTTCTACTTGAAGTGTTTACTTTTCTGCAGCTGAATTTTGACAGTTCTTTTATACTCAAAATACTAGTCCTCTGTCAGACAACAGACTTGCAAGTATTTTCTCCTGGTGTGTACCTTATCTTTTCATCCTTTTTATGTGGGCTTTCAGAGAGCAAATTTAAAAAAAAAATTTTTTTTAATGTTTATTTATTTTTGAGAGAGAAAGACAGAGAGAGAGAGACAGAGACAGAGTGTGAGCAGGGGAGGGGCACAGAATCTGAAGCAGGCTCCAGGCTCTGTCAGCACAGAGCCTGATGTGGGGCTTGAACCCATGAGTGGTGAGATCATGACCTGACCCAAAGTTGGAAGCTTAACCAACTGAGCCACCCAGGCGCCCCACAAATTTAATAAATTTTGATGAGGTCCAATTTATCAATTTTTTGGCTATGGTCTATTTCATTTTCATCATTTCCATTTAGGTATTTTTATAACTTGTATTTCTTCACTGAGTTTTCTATTTTTTCATTTGTTTCAACAGAATGTATAACTGATTGCTGAAGTGCTTTTATGGTGATTGCTTTAAAATCCTTAGCAAATTTCAGTGTCTGATTCATCTCAGGATTGGTGTCTGTGACTCTTTTCATTCACGTTGTGATTTTTGGTTCTTGGTATGACGAGTGACCTTGGCGCTATTTAAGTCCTGTACTTTAGCACACATCCATCCTGTTCAGGTTTAGCACGCAGGTTGTGGCCTACTTTTGCATGGCTCCAATGACAGTTTAATTTTCAGAGCCTCTGCTGCTTATCTTGGTCTCCTTGGTTTATCAGGTACTGTTGAGGCTCCCATAGCACCCTGCCGGAACTGCCTGCAGGACTGACCCAGCCCGTGGGTGTCTCTTGGTAGGGGGTTGATCTCAGGCCCCCTGGGAAGAGGAGGTTTTCCAGATGGGCTGCTTGTTGTTGTGGGATATCCCTTTTCCAGTGCCTCCAGCTGCCCCAGTGAATGTAAGAAGGTAGGGAGCAAGGGGAGTCTCAGGCCCACAAAGACAAAGGGGATTCTCGGCCCAGGTCACTACTTGAGTTGGCAGAATCCCCTCACTTGTGCTTGCGGGCCACCTGGGTCTGGTTTAGCAGAGGAGTGAAGTCTCTGGCCCAATGGAGGAGAGTGCTTCCTCTCGCCACTTACTATGATGGGTTTTGCTATAGATGCCCCCTCGTTGGGTGCTGGGCTCTCCTGGTGATGTGGGATGACCCACTGCTCAGTACTGTGGAGAAATGAGCCTACCCAGGCCCCTTCTTGTTGCTAGGTTGCAGGCTGAAATGCACCAAGTTCTGGTCACCTTCTTCTGGTGGGTGGGAGAACAGAAGACACTTTGCCTCTGTGTTGTTCCTTCAGTCCTGGGGCCTGAAACCAATTCCTCTTCTTACCACTGCCCACTATTCCTTGATCACCTCTCGTGTTTCCATGGTTTATAGTTGTACTTAGCAGGGAGTCATGGGTATGCCATCTTATCAGATCAGAAATCCCGAAAGATTTTAAAAATCTCATTACCCTTTAATGCTACTATAATTTCATCAAATAAAGCAAATTTAAATCCTTTGGTCTTATCTTTGCAGAAGAACGCAACTTTTTCTTGGCAAATGCACACAAAAAAATCAGATATTATTTTTATGTTTACATTTTCACCTGCAATCAATCAAGCAAGATAAATGAAAAGGTGTCCTCAAATTATATAATGCACTTGCAGTAACTAGACTTAATACTGGTGGCCTTAAGACAAGTTAGCGTCTCAGATTTCGAGTAAAAAAATCTCTAATAACTTGAAGTTTTATTTCTAGTAGGCACAAAAGCTCTGCAAAGGATGAATTATAAAGGCTTAACACATCTAGTACACTGAAATTCTTGTTCTCAGTAACGCTCAGGAATATGTAAAAAATAGTCACTAGAGGGCAGTAGACTCGAACACTGCCCCATGGCAAGCAATTGCCAAGCACCATCTCCAGGATCTAGACCCGGAGCAGCTGTTTGGGTTTTGCTGGCTGAAAACACAGAATATTATTTTAACTCATTCTCCCTCAAACTCATGTTCTAAAATGGCATTGGCCCACGGGTAACTTCCTCATGTTTTCACTTGCACTGTGCTTAACATTCCCTAATGTTTTCGAAGAGTTCTTTACAGAAGAAAATTCTGGATCTAACGACTGAATATATTGTGAAGAAACAGGGTTAAATCTCTTGGCTTGTTTGTCGGTTTTTAGAATTTATTTAAAATTTCCACTCAATTCCATTATTTTGCGAGCAGGAAAATTTAGAATGCTATAAAATGTGATAAGAGTATAGTTTTCCTGGGGCACCTGGCTGGCTCAGTCAGAAGACCATGTGGCTCTCGATTTGGGCTCAGGTCATGACCTCACGGTTGTGAGATCAAGCCCTGCATTGGGCTCCGCACTGAGCATGAAGCCTGCTTGGGATTCTCTCTCTCTGCCCCTCCCCTCCCCTCTCAAAATAAATACATGAACATTAAAATTTAAAAAACCCTGTGACTATAGGCAAAGTACACAGAAGTAAACAAGTCTCTTCTCCCATAGGTGTCCTTGAAACTCAAAAGTGAGGAGCAATGAGAGATGTCACAGATGGCAAATAGCATTCTTGAGCCTTTGAAAAGAACTCTCCTCTTAAACTACTATCTCTAACGACTATTTAAGGTTATCTACAATTTGGCAGTCTAAACTAGAGAAGAATATTCTTCTATTTTCAGACAAGGGATAGAAAAGTCACAGTTAGAAGTAGTCTGTAGAGAGGGCCACCTAAAAATAGAAGTTACCAGGTTGCTATGTGACCTTGGGTGATTTTCTTCATTATCCTGGGTTTCGACACTCTCTTGCAGAAAATGACACATCTGGGTGAGCTTGGCAATTTTCAAACTGTTTGGCCCTGACATCCTTTCTTCCAATGACTGCTCATCTAGAAGCCTATGATGCAAATAAGTTGATATGGAGAGCAAGAGTGGAGAGTCCAGGGCCCCCATAAGTTCAGTCCTGACCTTATAGCTCCTAAAGGGATGCTTAGAACACAGTTTGAAAACCACCGGCCCAGGGGCTGTAACATTCTGTAATTCTGTGGGCCTTAGTCATATACACGGATAGTTTATCCTTCACTGCTTGGGCCACACAATTAGGACACACTGCTTCCTTCCAATAGTAGCAAGCAAAGAATTCAACATCCTGTTTTGGACCTGAAAATGAAGCCTACAGTGGCTGAATCTCTAGAACTCACCCCAATGAGTGGTAACAAATCAGAAATGCACTGGCATGCAGGACACTCAAACTTTCCAAATAAAACCCATCAACTGGACATGGGATAGTAAGCACCAGATTTTGTTCTCTGATTTCTCAGAGAATTAGTTCCTCAATCTCCTTCTTTCCCTTCCTCCCTATATTTCAGGTCTGGTTTAAAGGGTGCTGGGTCATTAGCTGCTAGGTTGGATGTCACTTCTAGGTTGGATTGTCACCTCTAAGGAAAATGTCTTTACCATTATTTACATGTGTAGAATACATCCTGACTCCTATTTAAGATGACAACACCACATTCAGAATTCTATAGTTATTATATATAAATTCTATTTTGAAATTTTAGATTTAAGAGCTTAAAGTTTCTTTTTTATAATTTTTTTTAATTAACGTTTATTTCTTTTTGAGACAGAGAGAGACAGAGCATGAACGGGGGAGGGGCAGAGAGAGAGGGAGACACAGAATCGGAAACAGGCTCCAGGCTCTGAGCCATCAGCCCAGAGCCCGACGCGGGGCTCGAACTCACGGACCGCGAGATCGTGACCTGAGCTGAAGTTGGACGCTTAACCAACTGAGCCACCCAGGCGCCCCAAGAGCTTAAAGTTTCTTATGGAAATAAAATTTTCCAGAATTACAAATAGATACCATAGGAATCATAGAAAGGAAAAAGGACACATTTATCTATTCTTAAATCGCAAATTCCTTGGATGAAATGCCTATATATTTATATAGGTTACAAAATGGTCTTTGAAGATTGGGATTTTGACAGATTCCAGAAGAAAAAAAAGGAGACATTAAATCACTATTTACTTTAGACATACAACTAGGGCTACCAGCTAGGGCTTTTAATCATCAAGACTTAATCATCAAACATTCAGTTTGTTGTTCACATGCAACCGGTTTTCTCAACAAATGCTCTTAGAAGTCAAAGTTTGAGGAAAGGGCTCAAAAAGAAACATTTACCAACTCCATATTGCAACGTCTAAGCCAAACAACTCCAGAGCAACTCTTTGTCCTATATTAGAAGGCATCTAATAGAATGCATCTCCAGGGGCGCCTGGGTGGCGCAGTCGGTTAAGCGTCCGACTTCAGCCAGGTCACGATCTCGCGGTCCGTGAGTTCGAGCCCCGCATCGGGCTCTGGGCTGATGGCTCAGAGCCTGGAGCCTGTTTCCGATTCTGTGTCTCCCTCTCTCTCTGCCCCTCCCCCGTTCATGCTCTGTCTCTCTCTGTCCCAAAAATAAATAAATGTTGAAAAAAAAAAAAATTAAAAAAAAAAAAAAAAAAAAAGAATGCATCTCCAGAACAGAGGCTGCAGAGGGCCCTGATGAGATCAGCCACCGATCTCAGACTTTTCTCAATCTATAGCAGTACACACAGAACTTCACTCCAGGAAACCCTGGTGACCTTGTTTTTGAGGGGTTTATCCGAGACCACTGACCATCTCACTTGGCACTTGCATTCTGTTTACTCTATGCTTTTCTCCAGCCCAGTAACAAAAGAGAAAGGAAACAAGTATCTAAGAGGCAGGGAATCCAAGCCCATCGCTAAATGCGTATGGGGGACTAATTGACGGACTCAGCTCAACAGTTTCTGGAGTGGCCTGGAGCTGACCAGGAAGGAAGGAGCACATTTCAAGGACAGGAACAACGCAGCTGAGGCATTAAGGCCTGACTCAGCATAAAAACAAGCCCGACAGGAGTAGCAGGCCTGTGTTAATGAGTAGTTAGACACCAGCAGGGGCCTGCATTCGGCTGGCATGCACCTGTATGTTACCTAGTGCCTTGCCAGTTACTAAAATATTGCAATACTGCTGAACTGGCTGTTAAATATCTTGAACAGGGGTGCCTGGACGGCTCAGTCAGTTAAGTGTCCGACTTTGGCTCAGATCATGATCTCGCAGTTCATGGGTTCAAGCCCCACATCAGGCTCTGTGTTGACAGCTCAGAGCCTGGAGCCTGCTTCAGATACTATGTCTCCCTCTCTCTCTCTCTCTGCCCTTCCCCCGCTCACACTCTGTCTCTCTCTCTTTGTCTCAAAAGCAAATGAACATTAAAATAATTTTTTTTTTAATCTTGAACAAATGCTTTGGACATGAGATTATGCAGAGCCTTGACAAGGAGGCACAGGAGCCTTGTTTGGAGTTGGAAGGAAAGTGGGGGTGTACAATGATATCTCAAAGGGATTTAAATAGAGAAACATGATGGAAATGCTGTTTCAAGAAGACCTTTTTGGCAGTGTGGCTCTTCTGTCAGATCTCACCAGGAAGAGAAGGGAGGGAGTTCTGTACTCCTATGCCTGGCTTAGGTGACAAGTTGTTGTTTGTTTTACTACTACTTCATAAGAAGTAGCTAGACAATGCTTGCTCAAGACACCAGTTCGAGACATAGGAGCGGTGTTTATCTAGAGAGACACAGCCCAGACTCACCCGCTTTTGGGTACCCAGACTGAAATGACCAAGGCTTTGAGGTTTTCCTGACTAATACTCTCCGATTCTTATCAACTCATTTCCTAGAAAGTGCTCTGAACTCTCATGTCCCTTGCTGCTAATATCCTCCTCCAGGGCATGAACAGTGATATGGCAGTTGGGCATACAAGATTAGGGCAGAGAAGTGTCCATTAGGTTTAGCTCCTGGGCAAAATCACCAGCATCTGAGCAAGGGCGGGCTTAGTCTAGTGGGTAGTGGGGGTGAAGGACATGTGCCCAGAATTGAAGAACAATCATAAGAGGAAGTAGAATGGAATATGGGCAACCCCTTCAAAAAGCCTGGCTGGGAAGAACAGGTCAGTGATGGGCAAAGCCAGAGGCAGCTGCATGGTGAAATGGGGGATCCTTTATAAAAGTTAGGCGTCAGCCCAGGTCCCTGTCCTTAAAACCTGGTTTTTCCAGTGGTCCCTGCCATCTCCTAAAATTGAGGCCACTCGTCCCTTGCCTGCTATTCTTCCAGAGGTTACAACTGTGATGCTGACTCCGACCCTGAAGTTGGGACCTTCCCACTCACTGATAAGCCACCTGCACACTGCCTGCCACTTGCTGGGATTTCTGGGTACTCTCGTTGCATTACCTGTTGCAGGGCTGTGCTCTGCTACCAGTAGGCTATTCTACACCATCACCGTGGACCCCATCTCCTTGCTAACTGTGTGTCTGAATTTTAACCATAGGTTTTGACAACTGGGCTAATTTGACTGAATCTTAAGGGTCAGCTCCTGGCTCCTATTTCACCCAGTAGCTAGAGAAGCCAGGTCCTGGGTTCACCCTCAGACCTCTGTAAGCAACCTGCCATACTCCATCAGTTCTTGAGGTAGTCAACCATACTCTGAGGTAAGCACAGGCTATCTAAGTGCAACCAACAGTAAGGGAGTACTAGGGCTGGGTGCAGCCCAATGCTGAGATACCTTGGGTGACTCTCAGCTGGAAAACTTTGACTGTGTTCACCAATCTCTAGAAGATCAACTTCCTTACAAAACACAACAGCAAACAAGCAAGCCAAGAATGCAAGTTGGCTTGGGAGCTGGATATGTTAAAAAGCAGAGCTAGAACAGTAGCCATCAGAACACCAACGGAGACCAATGTAAAGGTAGGCCGTGTCTCTGAGCAAACAACAGATCCAGAGTTATCCGAACTAAATTAAAATGTGGGCAAAATCTGCTGAAGGGCTGTGGGGGAGAGAATCTGTAATTACAACTACCTATGAGCATGCAGTGAAGGGAAGGAAAGTGGATCTTACTTATATATACTTCTTTAAATTTTAGTTTTTAAATGTTTATTTACTTTTGAGAGGGAGAGAGAGGGAGAGCCAGGCAGAGGCAGAGAGAGAGAGGGAGAGAGAATCCCAAGCAGGCTCCATGCTGACAGTGCAGAGCCCAACACGGGGCTCTAGCCCACGATGAACCATGAGATCATGACCTGAGCCAAAATCAAGGGTCGGCCCTGTAACTGAATGAGTCACCCAGGTGCCCCGGATCCTATTTATTTATTTATTTATTTACTTAAGATTTTATGTATTTTTTTTAATGTTTATTTATTTTTGAGAGCGAGAGAGACAGAGCATGAGCGGGAGAGGGGCAGAGAGAGGGAGACACAGAATCCAAAGCAGGCTCCAGGCTCTGAGCTGTCAGCACAGAGCCCTATGCAGGGCTCGAACCCACAGACCATGAGATCATGACCTGAGCCAAAATCGCGGCTCAACTGACCGAGCCACCCAGGCACCCCCCCCACCCCAGGTCCTCCTTATAAATAGAAAATCAAAACTCAAGACCATAGACAGTTTTGAGAAACTGGAGGTGCAAGATGGTCAGCCAAGAGCAAATCAGGCTGGGTGGTTAGGGCAGTGATTTCCCCCACAGTGTAGGACCGTCCACCTCAGCCATTTCACTGGCTGGTAATGGTCGGATTACCAGTGAGAATCTTTCCTAAATTTACTTAGTAAAAATCTCTTTCTCACAAAAGGCAACTCTGAAATGTTTACAACAAAATAAATAGCTTCCCATGCTGTGTAAATTTCACTTAGTGAGATCAGAATGAAGTTCCTTTTGTGGTGGATACACCTGAGTGCATTTATTCCTGCCTACCATAAGCTATCCGCTACAAAGCTACTAAATATAAAGGTGGCTGCCTTCCATTGGATCCTAGCGTAATCCCTGCTCCCATCATGATATCTTTCGGATATCATTTCCACTCAGTTCTTGGGAAGCTCTAGGTGATCTGGTCCAATTTTATTTTATTTTATTTTATTTTATTTTATTTTATTTTATTTTATTTTATTTTATTTTTTAAATTTTTTTGAATATTTATTTTTACTTTCGAGAGAGAGAAAAAAAGAGTGCAAGCGGGCAAGGGGCAGAGAGAGAGAGAGAGAGAGAGAGAGAGGCACAGAATCCAAAGCAGGCTCTAGACTCTGAGCTGTCAGTACAGAGTCTGACGCAGGGCCAGACTCACAAACTGCAAGATCATGACCTGAGCCGAAGTCAGACACGTAACCGACTGAGCCACCCAGATGCCCCGATCTGGTCCAATTTTAAGCAACCATAACAAGTATCGTGAGTATACAAAAGTACTGCAGAAAAGTGGACTGCACCACAAAATTAAGATTGCTTTTAAATATGTAAGTCTGAATAAAATAGTATCAAAAACTTAATATTCCTCCCTAAAACTGCCCCCCCTCCAAAAATGAGTTGTTTGCTGTATCAAGCTAACAAACTTGCCTAGATTCATTTCTGGGCAATTCCTTATCTCAGTGATATCATCCATTTGGTTGTTTTCCAGGTTAGAAAAAGCAACTTTTTTCCAATAAAAATGTGATTTAAAACAGTGCCTTTGGGCTCAGCCCAGCTCCGCCATTTATTAAGTAACACTGGGCAGGCTTCCTAATGTCTCCACATCTACATTTCCTTATTTATAAAATAGGGTTGCTTTCTGCTTCTCAGGTTTGTGGTAAGAATTAAAAGTAGCAATCTTTGTGAACCACTTAGCATGGAGCCCAACAACAAAAAACCTGACAGGCAGCCAGGCTGCCATAAATAGGAGTGATCATTATTCCTGTATTCTAAGACATTCCGATATCTAGCTCTGCAGAGAAAAGTAACCACAGAACCTTCGTTGAGGTAGTATGTGCAAACCAACATGAGTGTTTTAAACACATGCTGCAGATCAGGAGGCATGGCCACAGGGAAGAAGGAGGAGATAAGACTACCGGATGCTAGAAATGGCTCCATTTGGAAAGGTCAAATTGGGGGGTAGGGTGCAGAGGGGGGGTGTGAGAATGTGTAAGGGTGGAAAACATAAATTGGATGCATTTTAGGAACATCAGACAGACAGAGTTCCCCAATCTCTCTTCTACCTATCCTCGATTCCTGAGATTAAACCATTCTTTAAGGTTAAGGCTAGGTATTCTTAAATGAAGATCATCCTAGAAAAGCTGACACGTGAAGCTATTTGTCTCTGAGTCCAAGTTTCAAATTGTCTTTTGGGGAGGCTCTGAAGGGTGACATATGAAGGCCCAGGGCACATAGGAATGGGGTGGAGGCCCAAGCAAGGAGAAGACAAAGTGAGAACTGGGCCTCCAGTTGGACTGGACCCACTTGGATTTGGGGTGCATGTGTTCTATCCTAGCAGAAGTGGCTCAGGATTTATATCACTGCACAATAGTTGATAACGCACTTTGCACACGTTAATGGCTGACAGTTGGGCCATGTCTCCATCAATTACACATTTTGACTTTTCTTCTGGGAGGCAGATGCAATCTGACAATCTCCTCCAACACTGATTGTGCTATGGGGCTAAATTCAGGCTTCACCTGATTCAGTGCTGCCTATGACCCCCACTCCTTATACATGGAACTTTCCAAAGTTACTCCTAACCAGCCTTAAGCTACATGTGTGGGCAGTGGAGAGGGGACCAGAGATGTTTTTACGTTGGGATCAGCTTCAGCCCTACATCCATACAAGCATATCTCTTAATGAAATACCAATAGCAGTTAACATTCACCCATTCATTCCTCATACAAGTATCTATTGAGTACCTGGAATTTATATTCCAGGAGATGAATCAATTAAAGTCAAATCTAGGGTGCCCAGTGGCATTCCTGCCGAGGCAAAGAATAAAGCCAGGGAAGGGTACAACAAAGAACGTCAGCAGGGAGGAGGGTGGCTGGCTCTTAGAGGTGGGAGGCAGAGGCCCCGCCCAGTGAGGATAAGAACAGTAGGAGGTCAGGGCAGAGACGTGGCAGACCCAGGGCCCAGAGGGCATGGGTGCCATAGGACTTTGGCTTTTGCTCTGAGACAGATGAGAAGCCATGGGAGTTTTGCACCAAGGACTCACATGATCTGATTTGCATTTTTAAAAGGATCCTCTGGTGGATGTGTTGAGAAAAGAGTGTAGGAGGTCAAGGGCAGGTATGGAAAGAGCTGGTTAGGAGTTTGTAACAATAATCCAGAAGACAGGCAACAGTGGCAGCAGAGGGGGTGGCAAAACGGTTTAGATTCTAGATCTTACTCTGGCAGTAAAGCTGACAGTGATAGACTGGATGTGAGAGAGGTTGAGGATGACTCCAAAGTTTGGGCCTAAGTGAATGGATGGGTAAAAATGCTTTTTAGAGATGAGAAAGGGTCAACGAACAGGTGTGTATATACAAGGGGAAATGGACTGGGGAGGGGGTGGAGGAATTAACAATTTGCTTTAGGATATATCAAATTCCAGAAGTCTAACAGAAATCTAAATGATGATGTCAAGTACACAGAGCTCAGAGACATTAAGAAACATGCCCCAAGTCCCAGAGCCAGTAAGTGGGAGAGCTTTGGGCCCAGGTCTGTGGACCTCCAGGTCTGGACTGGGCAAAGAATGGGAAAGACAAGGGCTTTACAACCAGAGATGGTCAGTAACTACGTCAACAATCATCATTAAGCTTAAATAATAAACCTTCTGGCAATTCAGTCAGGGAAACTTGTAGAAAAGTTGTTCCCCAAATGCAGAGTACACTCTATACGAGGAATACTGAGTGCCCTACTACTGTCACCTGTAACATTTAACAGGCCCACATTGCTGCATTCTGAAGTTTTAGTTTTTATTTTATTTTTTAATTTATTTATTTATTCTAGAGAGAGAGAGAGTGTGTGCACGTGCTCATGCGAGTGTATGCAGGGGAGGGTCAGAGAGAGAGGGAGAGAGAAAATCCCAAGCAGGCTCCATGCTGTCAGCACAGAGCCCAACGTGGGGCTCAAACTCACAAACCATGAGATCATGACCTGAGCTGTAATCAAGAGTCAGATGTTTAATCCACTGAGCCACCCAGGCACCCCAACTTTCTGAAGTTTTAAAAGAACAAAACAAAATTCAATTCCACCCTCTCCCTGTTGAACCTCTGAATGCAGTTGGATGGAGATTAGAAAGGTCCTCAGACAAAAAGGCCTCCAGGAAATAGCTCCTTGTGGTTACACCAGGGAGCTTGTCCTTTGAAGTCTCTCCCCACAGTTGTGCTTAGATAAGATGTTTTTCTACCCGAGACAATGAATCATTCCTCAGAGAGGTGCTATTGGAAAAGAGAGAAACAAACAACCACATACCTGTATGTATGGGGGGGGGGGGGGTGTCAGTGTTAGCTTGTTTTAAACTCTGTTTCTTACCTGGATCTGCATCAGAAGAGCAAGGACTAGAAAGGGCTTCTACAGAACTAAAAGCCTCACTGTCGGCCTCTTGGTGGGGTCTCTGCAGCACATAATCTCTTATGTCATAAACTGTTGGCAAATCCAAGGCACTGCTCTCCTCGGACTGGCTGCCTGGAGTGGCTTCCTGGGTCGCCATAGTCCTGCTGTGGAGAAAATAATTCAATACAAGAGGCATTGCCTAAGAGGAGGCCCCCATTTCAGTCACAGCTTGAAGGACTAAAGTCCCAGCGCCTTAAAGGCCAAACAACACTTTGGCCGAAATACTTTCCCATTAGTAACAGTCTTCCTTGTGCTTACTTTAGACCCAGTATTTGTTTACCATGTTTCTTCATCATGAGAAACAAATACTCTCGACACAGAAAGATTAACAATTTCAGCTGGAGAATAAACCGCATGTCTGATAAGGATGAAGCACTCTGCAACACGATAATCCAAGGACTACAAGAATATGTAATGAGAAGAGAGACTGTCTGTGATACATTATGTGGAAAAAAGATTTTTAAACAATAGGTAGGGTTTGATCCAGACTTTATAAAATGCAGAATCATGTGGGGTGTGTGTGTGTGTGTGTGTGTGTGTGTGTGTGTGTGTGTGTAAGTGAGAAATACACATATCTATAGCTAGACAAAAAGCATCTGGAAGGATAAATCCCAAATAAACTTCAATGGTAATTAATTCAGTGGTTTAATTGCTGACTAGTGAGATTACGGGTGACTTGTATTTTTATCTGTGGCTTAATCAAACATGCATTCAGCCAATGATTTAACACGCCAGGCCCTGGGTATACAAAGGTGAATGTAATAGACCCTTCCTTCAAGTTGCTCACAGTTTGGGATGATGCAGACGCACCAACATACCATGTAAACACAACGACAAGACAGAGAAGAACCCAGAAAGCAACAGTAAGTTTTCTGGAGAAGGTCATCTCCAAGCATGGGACAGGCCAGGCCAATGCCTGGGGGACAGCGCAAATGCAAGTAGAACCAGCTTGGGCAACCACAAGTGCCATGGGGTGCTGGGAGTTTAAAGTGAGAGTCAAAGAACAATCGCACATGGGTAACTGGGGAGAGACAAACCTTGTGGTTTCAGCTGGATGGCCGTGGGGCTCTTCTGTTCCCAGCTCTGGGAAGGACAGCGAGGCTTGGCTGTTGATAGCCACTTGGATGCACAAACGCTCCAGCTGAGCTTTCGAGACCACAAAGGTGCTTTATTGGGTTCATCACTTGGACATTTCTTGTTACATTGGTGTTCCAAAAAAAAAATAAAATAAAATAAAATAAAATTAGGTGTTCCTCATCCTCCCTCCCCAGGTAGACCCCGATCTACTTGTGGGTACTGGATTCTCTGTTGGAAGGTTCTTTACAGTGCATTCAGCTCTGCCCACCTCTCTATAAAATAACTACGGGCCTGGGGAGAGCCTAAACCCTCTGCAACTCTCTGCCTCATAAATTTCTGTAATCAATAAATCATATTGTAGCCAACACCACGCGTCATGACTGCCGTGGGCCGCCATGTGCCATGCAGAGGAGTTTACACGGTCAGATCTGCAGATTTGGCAGCTGGATGGGAGATGACTTTATAGGGCTTCAGCCCAGTGGCCAGCAATCTTAGAAGCAACAGGAATTCATTCAGCTGCCATGGTCCTGGTGAGAGACAAGGAGCATGTGAACTAGGGTAGGGTAATCAAGAGCAGGGGGCAGATTAAGAACATATGTAGGAACTAAAATGAGAGTAGAACTTCATCACTGAACAGGCAAAGGGGCTAAAGAGAAAGAGAGTCAATGAGGAATGGCAGCTTTAATGACTGGGTTACTTTATCTAACTGCGTTAGAGAAGGAATAGTTTTCGGAGCGGGTGGTATTCCAAATTATGGAATACTGTACAGCTGTTAAGATGACAGCTGGAACCTGAAAGATCTCAAAGACATATGTTTGAATGAAACAAGCAATTTCAGAATAACAGGAACAGTATAATAATAAGGGTAGATAACATTTATCCAGTGCTTGTTGGGTGCCAAGCACTGTGCGAAGAGCTTCATCTGCAATAGCCCCATGAAGCAGGCAATCTTACCACGACCCTCATTTACAATCAGACAGTCAGACACAGAGAGAAGTCGAGTAACTTGCCCAAAGAAACTTCATCTAGAAAATGCCAATCTGGAATGAACCCACCTCCCAGACCTCCCAGCCTCCTGTGTCTGCACAGCCCAAAGGACCACCCTATCAGGCAAAGATAGGGTGTGTATAAAAACAAATCAACAGAGAGGCCTGGCAAGATTCCTCGTTTGAGGACAACGGTCGCATGCTGTTGTGGACATTCGCCCATGCAGAGAGTGAGCCAAGAGAGCAAGCAGCTGATTGCTTCTGAAAGAAGCAGAGGGATCAAGGTTCCCAAAGAAGCAAGAACATCCTGTCTCTTCACACATATTACATTAGCCAACCAAGCCTGAAGTTTCATCAAACACCTCCGCCACAGGCATCTGTGTCTCTTCCTTCTCCCCTCGTGTTAACAAACACTGCTCTGGAGGCTTCTGGAAGGGAAAAAATAGTTCCGTGAAGGACAGCAGTACATCCTGCCTGCCTGAAAAGGAGCCTTGACATTGACCATCAAGCAAGAGTGTCACTAGTGATACAAGCAGTCTGTCTTTTCTTTTAGAAATCACTGGTATTAAATGTCAAATATATTCCAAACTGGGCATTTGAACAAAAAAAAAAAAAAAAGGAAGAAAGGAAGGAAAGAAGGAAGGAAGAAAGAAAAAAGAAAGTCTACTGAAAGGCAGAATCTGGTTTATTCCAAAGTAAGAAACTGTACATGCAAAACATTCTTTGGAATTCTGAAGTTGCCCAGGAGAAAGCAAGTAATAGGTACAGATGAGACCCTTCCTATGGCCTGTAACCACCTAAGCTGACAAGTACGATGCAATGATTATCTCTGCCCTAAAACTTTTAACACAGGGTTCCACTTTCTTCTCCAGAAGAGCTTATTTTCCTCTCTTAAAAGTACTTGGGGCACCTGGCTGGCTCAGTCAAGAGAGCATGCGGCTCTTGATCTCAGGGTTGTGAGTTTGAGCCCCACATTGTGTGTAGAGATTGCTTAAAAGGATCTTTCAAAAAAAAAAAAAAAAGTGCCGAGGCACCTGGGTGGCTCAGTCTGTTAAGGCCTCCAACTCTTGGTTTCAGCTCAGGTCATGATCTCATGGTTTCATGGGTTCAAGCCCACATCGGGCTCTGCACTGGCAGTGTGGAGCCTGCTTTGGATTCTCGCTCTCCTTTTCTCTGTGCCCTTTCCCTACTTGCCGTGTCTCTGTCTCTCTCAAAATAAATAAATAAAACTTAAAAAAACAAAAAAGGCTTTAATTATACAATCTAAGTGTTGTTTTCCAATACCATAGGGGCACAGGCACAAGATGTCTCTCGGTACATCAAAACCTGCTTACCGAGAGAAGACAGCCATTCTCCCATGACTACAGATTCTTACCAACCTATAAATCCAAGTCAGTCAGGGTCCTCAGATAAAAAGCTGTTTAGCTTCATCTCTTTTTTCAGCCAAAGGTCTTCCCTCCCTTCATGTTTTTACAGTGAAAAGTTTCAAACATAAAGAAAACTGGAAAGAATTATCTGATGAACATTCCTATAGCTACCGTCTAGATTTCACAATTAACATCATACTATGATTTTCTTTATCATAAAACTATCCACCTGTCCAAGTCTTTATTCATCTTTAATTCTTCTTTTTTTACATATTTCCAGTGACCTGTAATGAAAGGTTCTGAGTTAGTGCCCGGTACAATCAATTTGCATTTCCAAATGCTCACACTGTTAGCTAAGTGAAGCGTGAGTCAGAGGAGGATCAAAGTGGAGCAAGGAGCACAGCTGGGAAGCTCTGCAGAGCAGTCCAGAGATACGCAGGGTCTCTGAAGTTAGAGACTCACTTTTTAGCTGTGTCACCTTGGGCAAGTCACTAACGTCTGTTTCCTCTATCGATAAAAATGGCTTGATGCCTGTGCTTACCTCATAGGGTTGTCATAGGAATTATATGAAATTAATGGATGGAAAATACTCAGTAGAGAATGCATGCTCAATAATATCTAGATCCAATAAGTCAAGTAGTAATAATTAGAAAACAATTTACAGGCTTCCATCTTCCCAGTCTACCTCCTATCCATTTGCCCTTCTATTTCCCATTCAGTAGCCATCTTATTTCTTTCATTCTTATCCAGTGTATTTTATAGTCCATTATCTTGTCAGTACCCTAAACTTCCCTTCCCGAACCATTGTGTTCTTTTATCACACCCGTTTGGCAAAACCCTCGCCTAGATGAACTCAGTTTATCTCCCCCCTCTGCAGGGCTAGACATGAGTCACTGAATAGAGCAAGCTGGCTCACTCTAACTGAATAAACATCAACTAGAAATGGGCTGTTTGGCCACATGAATCTTGAGATGTTTATCTCATTACTTCCTCTTCCCCTCTCCTTGACTCTTGTGCTTTCTCCTGTCTTCTTCAAGAAGCTCAGACGCTTCCCATCTGTCACACGCCTTCCTGCTCTTTTCAGTAGATCTGCTCACTTCCTAACTGACAAAGGAAACAGAATCCAGCAGAGAGGAACTTCCTCCACCACCCGTCAAGCAGAACAAAGTCTCCGACGTCTGCACACTGCTTCACTCCTCTTCACAACACAGAGCTGTCCCTCCTGTGGCAAAGTCCAACCCTCCACCTGCACCTTAAATCCTGCTCTCTAGACCCTTCAACAAGCCCTCAGTGACAACAACCCCTTCTCTCACTTCTCTCCCACTGGATCTTCACTTAGATTTTTCAATATGCCCAAATTGCTCCCATTTTCAACAAAACCTAGCATGTAAGAGAATGTCCTTGTTCTTTGGAAATGCCACTCAAACATTAATTGGTACGGGGAAAGGTGTGCACAACACACTCTCAAATAGTGTTCTGTGTGTGTGTATGTGTGTGTGTGTGTGTATGAGAGAGAATGGTAAAGTAAATTGATGGGGCAAGTATAGACAGCTGGTGAATCTGGAAAATGCTATTTGGGAGTTCCTTGTACAAGTCTTGCAATTTTTTGAAGGTATAAAATCATATCAACATTAAAAGTTGTCAAGAAGTGGTGCCTGGGTGGCTCAGTCGGTTATAGCGTCTGTCCAACTTACAGCTCAGATCACGATCTCATGGTTTGTGAGTTCGAGCCCTGCATGGAGTTCTCTGCTGTCAGCACAGAACCTTCTTTGGATCCTCTGTCCCTCTCTCTCTCTCTCTCTCTGCCCCTCCCCCACTCCTTCTCTCTCCCCCACCTCTCAAAATTAAATAAACTTTTTTTTAAAGTTGTCAAGAAAGTGGGGTGCCTGGGTGGCTCAGCTGGTCAAGCAACAGACTCTTGATTTCAGCTCTGGTCATGATCTCATGGTTCATGAGTTGAGACCCACATTGGACTCCACGTTGCTTGCTTGGGATTCTTTCTCTCCCTCTCTCTCTGCCCCTCCCTGGCTCCCGTGTGCAAGCTCTCTCTCTCTCTCTCTCTCTCTCTCTCTCTCTCTCTCTCTCTCTCAAGCAAAGGTTGTCAAGAAAGAAAGAAAAGTGAAACGGAAATCTTTGACACCTGCACTCCCCACAGCCAGTCTCCTCTCCTATCCACAAAATTCTCAAAAGTCTAAATTGGTTCATTTCCTCATCTCCACCAACTCAATCACTCTAGCATACGACTTCTAGAAACTCCTTCTTCTGCCATCCTTTGTTTGCTTTCCAGGGAACCACTCTCCTGTCTTCCCATCTCTTTGCCTTTGTTCCTTCCATCCTGCTCTGTGGCTCATCCTCCATCCGCAACTGGACTTTCTCCATGTTTAGCCCAAGGCTCTCTCCTCTTCTTTCCTCCTCTGATACATTAATCACCATCCAGAAATTTCTCTCTAGCCCAGATCCTCCAACACCAGGCCCCACTGCTTTCCAGGCTTCAAGCATAATGGCTTTTCTTCAGGTTCTCCAATAAGCCCCACTTCCTCCCACTACACTTGTCATTCCCTTCCCTAAATAACTCTTCTAAAAAATGGAAGAGGAGCAAACACTTCCCAATTTAGTCTAAGCTCAGCATCAGCCTGATACTAAATCAAGACAAAGACACCACAAAAAACTATAGACCAATACTATGAATACAGACACAAAAATCCTTGACAGAATACTAACAAACCAAACCCAGCAAAATACAAAAAGGATTAGACTCCATGACCAAGTGGAACTTACCTTAGGAATTCAAAGTTGTTCTAACATCTCAAGATGAATCAATGTAATATACTATATTAGAATAATGGACAAAAAGAATAAGGGACAAAAACCACAACACACACACACACACACACACACAGCATTTGATAAAGTCAAACACTCTTTCATGATCAAACCACTCAACAACTAGAAATAGAAAGGAACTTCCTCAGTCTGATAAAGGGTATTTTTTGGGAAAAAAAATGCATAGCTAGCAGCATATTTTGTGGTAAAATGTTTTCCCCCTAAGATCAGGAACAAGACAATGATGTCTTCTCTGATCACTTCTATTCAACATTATACTGGAGGTGTTAGCTAGCACAATGAGGCAAGAAAATGAAATAAAAGTCTTCATATTAGAGAGAAGTAAAACTATTTCTATTAGCAGAAGGTGTGATTTTGTGGATAGAAAATCTCAAGGAGGGGCGCCTGGGAGGCTCAGTCGGTTAAGCGTCCGACTTCGGCTCAGGTCATGATCTCACAGTCCATGAGTTCGAGCCCCGCGTTGGGCTCTGTGCTGACAGCTCAGAGCCTGGAGCCTGTTTCAGATTCTGTGTCTCCCTCTCTCTCTGACCCTCCCCCATTCATGCTCTATCTCTCTCTGTCTCAAAAATAAATAAATGTTAAAAAAAAAATTAAAAAAAGAAAATCTCAAGGAATCCACTTAAAAAACTGGTAGAACCATGAAACAAGTTAAACAAGATTACTGGATACAAGATCAATATAGCAAAATTATATGCAAATGATTTTAAACTGCCAATAAAAAATATGTAAAAATACTGTGCAAATATTTACATACACTAGCAATAAATAATCCTAAAATTAAATTAAAAACATAACTCCATTTAAAATAGCATCAAAAAAGATTAAGGGGCGCCTGTCTAGCTCAGTTGGTTGAGTGTCCAACTCTTCATTTCGACTCTGCCATGATCTCACAGTTTGTGGGACTGAGGGCCTCAAGGGGCTCTGTGCTGACAGTGCAGAGCTTGCTTGGGATTCTTTCTCTCCCTCTCTCTCTGCCCCTCCCATTCTCACACTCTCCCCCAAAAATAATACACTTAAGAAAAAAAACAGCATCCAAAAAGAATAAAATACTTAGGAATATAGTTAATAAAAATATGTGAGACAGGCACAATGAAAACTGGAAAAAAAATTTTTGAAAGAGGGGCTCCTGGCTGGTTCAGTCAGTAGAGCATATGACTCATGATCTCAGGGTTATAAGTTTGAGTTCCACGTTGGATGTAGAGATTACTTAAAAATAAAATCGTTTTATAAAGAGTTGAAAGAAATTAAAAATCTAAATGAATGGAAACACATCTAATATTTTAATATTTTAAGATGGCAATATGGCTTGAATTGATCTATAGATCAGTGTAATTCTTAGTTGCATCTCAGTTGTGTGTGTGTTTTTTTCTATTTGCAGACATTGACAAAAGTACTTAAAAAATTCATACAGAAATTCAAGGGACCCAAAATAGCTAAAACAATCCTGAAAAAGAACAAAGTTGGAGGACTCTTTTTTTTTTTTTTTTTAATTTCAAAACTTAGTAAAAAGCCACACTAATCAAGACTGTGAGTACTGGCATAAGGATGGACATATAGATCAATGGAATAGAACTGAGAATCCAGAAGTAAAATGTACAGTTATGGTCAATTGATTTTCCACAGGGTGCCAAGACATAGGAAAAGGAAAGGGCAGTCTTTTCACTGAGACAAGTGGATATCCACATACAAAGTTGCCAGCACTTTGGAAAACAGTTTGGTAGTTCTTCAAAAGGTTAAACGAGGTTACACTTGGACCTGGGAAGTCCACTGCTAGGCATATGCTCAAGAGACATAAAAACATATATCCAGGGGTGCCTGGGTGGCTCAGTTGGTTAAGCATCCAACTTTGGCTCAGGTCATGATCTCATGGTTCATGAGTTCAAGCGCTGCATCGGGCTCTGTGCTGACAGCTCAGAGCCTGGAGCCTGCTTCAGATTCTGTGTCTCTCTCTCTCTCTGCTCCTCCCCTGCTTGCACTCTGTCTCTCTTTCTCAAAAATAAATAAACATTAAAAAAATTTTTTTAAAAAACATATGTCCACACAAACATTACACAAATGTTCACAGCAGCCTTTTTTTTAAATTTTTTTTTAATATTTGTTTATTTTTGAGAGAGAGACAGTGTGAGCAGGGGAGGGGCAGAGAGAGAGGGAAACACAGAATCGGAAGCAGGCTCCAGGCTACGAGCTGTCAGCACAGAGCCCAAGGCAGGGCTCGAACCCATGAACCATGAGATCATTGAACTGAGCCAAAGTTGGACGCTTAACCAACTGAGCCACTCAGGCACCCCTCAGCAGCTTTATCCACAATAGACAATAAGTGATAACAATCCAAATGTCCATCAATTGATAAATGGATGAATAAAATGTAGTATATGCACACATGGAATATTTTTCAGCTTTATAAAAGAATTAAGTTCGAATACATGCCACATGTATACTTAGTGATAAAAACCTAGTGTTAAAAAACAAGACAACAGATCCAAAATGGTTTTGCTTGTGCTAAACCCCACAACCAATCAGGAATCGCCTCATCAGCACTAGTTGGGTAATCTGCCAGATAGAACCTTGCCATCCCCTAAAGAGGAGTAACCATGCAATAACCAACCTGCTTTTTTGGTCTAGTATCACTTTCTTGTTCCTGCTCCCTTCTGCCTATAAGTCTCTCATTTTGTTCAACTCCTCAGAGCTCCTTTCTATCTGCTAGACTGGATCCTGCCCAATTCAAATTGCTTTTTGTCTCAAATTAACTTAGAATTTTAAATATGCCTCAGTTTATCTTTTAACACTAGTAAAGAAAGACCACATGTTGTATGATTTTATTTGTATCAAATGTCCAAATTGACAAATCTATAGAAAGTAGACTAGTAACTGCCTAGAACTGAAAGGTCAAAGTGAATGGAGACTGCTAAGGGGCACAGGGCATTTCTTTGGGGTGATGGAAATGTTCTAAAATTAGATTGGGGTGGAGGGGGTGTGCCTGGGTGGCTAAATCAGTTAAACATCCCGCTCTTGATTCTGGTTCAGGACTCAGGTCATATACAGGTCATGATCTCATGGTTCATAGGCTGGAACCCCTGATGGGCTTTGCAATGACAGTACAGAGCCTGCTTGGGATTCTCTCTCTGCTCCTGCCCTCCTTGACCGTGCTCTCTCTCTCTCTCTCTCTCTCATTCTCTCTAAATAAATAAACTTTAAAAAATAAAGATAAAAATAGATTGTAGGGATGGCTGCACAATTCTGGAAATATATGAAAAGCCACTGAATTTTACATCTTAAACAGGCGAATTTTATGTTATGTATTTATTGCTTTAAAAAGCTGCTTTTTAAAAAGGAGAAGAACCCAAGGGCATCCGGTCACACTGCCTGCAAATTTACGGGGTTTCCCCAAAGAGGTGTCTGCAGAGGCCATGTGTTGTTGGGGTGGAGGAGGGGTGGTACGGGAAATTGGAAGTGTGCCAGGGGAAGCCTCCATAACTTCCCAACTATGAGACTGATCTGATAACATTGCCTAGACTCCCTGCCGATTCCCAATCCCAGGGTACTCCTTGTTCCACGAAGACAACTGATAGAGAAAAATTGCAAAGTCCCGTTTACACTCACCGACCGGCAACAGCAGCACAGCCAAATCCGGAAGCGGAGGCGCCATATTTGTTATGGGAAAAGAGGGTTTGAAAGGAAGTCACTGGAGCCACCTTTGCTGAGGGCAAGTAAGGGCAATAGAATGTAGCTACCGCCATCTTGACTGAGGGCATTGGCCAAGCCAGTGAAATTTTGCGCCCTTGACTAAACTTTACCAAAGGCTTATTGGTAAATGCTCTTGGTGGACGTTGAAGAAAATAGGAAACATTTTTAATTTTAAAAATTTAAATGCCTACGTTTTAAAAAACATAAAGAGTAGAGAGAAATTAACAAAGAGAATGAAAATATTTTAGTATGTTGCGTGCGACTTAGCCATACACCAGTGCCAGAATTGCAGGATCACAGAAAGGAGACTGAAGGTCATTGTCCCATTTCACCATCTTCTTGAAAGAGTCCTGTACACTCACATCCTCCTACAGATTCCTATCTTAGAATAGAATCCCGTAATTTAGGGAGTCCTTCACTTGAGAAGAATTTTTTAAATAATGCTAGCTGAGGTTTGGCCAACCACATGCTGAATTTGAAGACAAATAAAAATAGAAGCAGAAGTAAAAACATATTCCGACAAACCTAACACAGCAACTGTAAATTTCATTTTTTTCTTCCAGCATTGGTAGTCAAAGTGTATAGATTCAATTTTCACCCTTTTTCATGTAATATATCTTATAAAATATTATTATTATTATTATTATTATTATTTGAGAGAGAGAGAGAATGTGTGTGAGCTGGGAAGTGGGAGAGGGAAAGGGAGAAAATCTTGAGCAGGCTCCACGCTAAGTGTGGAGGTTGTGGGGAGAACTCCATCCCAGGACCCTGGGATCTGACCTGAGCTGAAATGAAGAGTCGTCGCTCAACCAATTGAGCCACCCAGGTGCCCTAAAAACATTCTTCTAAAGTAACACAAATTGTGATTACAGAAAGCCTGGAATAATACTAAGTTACTTTCCTGTTTGTTTCCTAAAATGACAAACTCAAATATAATTAAATGAAATTATCTGAATTATTATACAACCATTAAAGATGATAGAAAATACAGCAAAAAAAAAAAAAAAAAATCTGAGATCATGCATTGCATTCTCAGTTTCCATGTTTCTTTGGTCTCCTCGAATCTCCATTCCTCAGTCTTTTTTGTATTTCTTGGTGTTGATGTTTTTTAAGATTCCAGGTCACTTATTTTGTGGAATGTCCCTCAACTGGAGTTTGTCTGATGCTTCAGCCTGGTTTCCAATGGCATTGAGCACTGTTGATCACGCCTTCCCTCTGGAAAATGTTTTTTCCTGGGTTTCCCTGATACCACCCTCCTATTTTTCTTTTTCCTCTTTTAAAAATTCATTTAAATCTCCTTTATAAGCTCTTCTCTCTCTTCGTTGTGGGCCTTTCTCAGGATTCTGTCTTGAATCTTCTCCTTCCCATCTATGCTCATGATTCCCAAACCTCTAAGCCTCCTGAAAGGCTCCTCCTGAGATTCAAATCAACATATCCTTCAGTCACCTTTATTTCAAACTTCTCCCACCTCTCAGTCAACCTGCTCCTACCCCAGTGTCTGCTGTCTCAGTGAGTTGGACCATTTAGTTGCCAAAGCCAGAACGTTTTTTCCTCCTTTGTCAGCATGTCCTGTATACAGCCATAACCCTGCTGATTCTTTTTCTTAGAGATCTACTGACTATCTCTTAATTCTCTCCATCCACACAGCAACTTTCTGAGTACAGCTCACCATTATCTACCACCTGGATGACAACAGCTTTCCAAATCTCTTGCAGCCAGTTGTTTGTTTTGTTTTGTTTTGTTTTAATGAAGTTTAAGCACACCACTCCCTTACGCTGGGGCTAAAGCTCAAACTTCTTTACTAGATTTAGAGGACCCTTATCCCTTATCTCCCACCACTATCCCCCAACCCTCCACCTGTACACTCTTTTCTTTTCCTTAAATACTCTGTGCTTGCCTGCTTTCGCCCCTGAGCTTTTTACGTAGACAGTTTGCTTCCTTAGGAACACTCTTCTTTGGTCTTTCTCATCTTTCAGATCTCAGCTTTAGGGAATTCTTCCAGGAAACCTTCTCTGACTTTTCAAGTGAAAGTTAGTTATCCCTCCTAAGAAGCCCTGCATTCCTCCATTTACCATGATTAAATTCCTTTGCCCTTTCTGTTTCTCCCACTAACTGTAACTGCCTTGAAGGCAAGGACTGTGTCTATTTCATATTTGTAGTCCAGATCCCAGCCCAGTGACTCAAAAGCATTTTTATATGCATGAATTAGTAAGTCTCTTCCCAGGTGTCCCGCATTCCCCACTGCCATCTGACTCAACCCTTATACTCTCCAAGAAGTCTCAAAAACATACCTTCTTCCTGACCTGTTATCAGTGAAACAAACCTTGGAACATTTTGCCATTGTCACCCTTTCCTTGAAAAACACATTTGTTAGGGCACCTGGGTGGCTCAGTCTGTTAAACGTCGACTTCAGCTCAGGTCATGATCCCACGGCTCATGGGTTCCAGCCCTGTGTTGGGCTGTGCTGACAGCTTGGAGCCTGAAGCCTGCTTCGGATTATGTGTCTCCCTCTCTCTCTCTCTGCCCCTCCCCTGCTTATGCTCTCTCTCTCTCTCTCTCTCTCTCAAAAATAAATAAACAAAAAAATAATAATAAAAGAAAAAACATACTTGTTTGCTTATAAACTAATTCTTCTTTATTCTCCTGTGGCCTTTCCATACTAAGTTTTATCTTTCTGATGGGCTTCCTGGAGCAAATTTCTGAATTCTGAAATGACTTGTCTTTGCCATATAGCATGCCTCTGACCATCCTTTCTTACCACTTTCAATTGGTTAGTGCATAAGAAATGAAAACTAATTGAAGTCATCATCAAAACAAAATAGGGACTTTAAATCTGTGGAGACAGCAAAATAGAGATTTTATTGCATTCCAAAAGTAAGGTATAAGTTATTTCGGTCCCCCTGCTATTTTGCCATTGATTATATAATGGCTGTAAAAAACTGGGTTATGTCACAATCTTATGAAACCTTTATATTTCATGGTTGATTTTTCTGCCATCAGCTAAGCTAGCTGCTGCCAAATCTCTTTCAGCAGAAAGAAGTCACTTTAGGTGAAAGACCAGAATAGCTCTTTCAACGTGGGATGATGTTGTTTGCAGTTAGTTACCTTATCTGTCTTTGTTATTCTGAACCTTGATCTAATTACTCACCCATCTAGGGAATTTAGCTTTAAGAAGAAAGAAAGAAAACCTTACAAAAGTTCAAGGGTTAAGTAATTGATGAGTCTCAAGGCATCCTATTGCTTTTCATTCATGCAATATTATAAAGCCTTAATTAAGCAATAAATAGATGTCCAAGGAAAAAAAATACGTATCAGATAGACTGTAAGCTCCTAGACTGGACCGGAAGATCCATGAAAGTGAAGATGTGGGTTTTATTTGCCAATAGATACCCAGCACTTGGACCGTGTATATTTATCATGAACATAAGCTTGGACCTTAATTTCTAGAGTCAGTACTAGCACAATGGTAAAGACTGTCTGACCTATAACCCAAAGCCACTCTGGACTATCTATACTCAGAGGTGAAGAAACAAGATCTCTTAGTGTAGAGTCAGGAGGCTGAGCTTCAGTCCTAGCTCTCAATAACCAATTATGTGGCTGTAGCCCTTTAATCTCTGTGAGCCTCAACTTCCTTGCCTGTGAAAAGGGAACAATAAATGCCTTCCAGGACTACTTAGGAAAAAAAACAAAATTGCTTGATGGCGTCATTGACAGACTGATGGCTACAATTCTAAATTCACTTTCCTTGCAAACGAGTGATTTGAAGAATACCAGGTATAATGAAAGTATGATGTCAGCAGGGAACAAAGGCAGTTTGTAGAGGCTGTAGATGAAAACATTGATGATATTTATAAATACTAAAGAAATAATTTGATTCCTATACCTTTATTGGAATGTGATGTCTGAGGTCTTAGTAGTTATTGCAAAGCTTTGAAATCATCAGATATAATAGGGTGATGAAGATTTTTATGTGTTTATATTCTTCCTACCTCCAAGAACTTTTAAAGGAAGTGAATGAGCATTTTACCTGGGGACAATACATAATATATTCTATTTACTATGGCTGCCTGATAAATTACCCCAAAACTTTGAGGCTTAAAATAACACTTGATCTTTTATTATCTCTTATGGTTTCTGTGCTTCAGTTATTTGGCAGTGGTTTGACTAGATGGTTCTGGCTCGGTGTGTCTCATGAGGATACGGGCTGATAGCAGGTAAGGCTGAAACCTTTTGAAGGCTGAACTGGAGCTGAAGACTCCACTTCCCTGCTGATTCACTCATGACGAGGAAGTTTGTGTTGGCTCTGGATGGGAGGCCTCAGTTTCTCTCCATATTGGCCTTTTCATAGGACCGCCTGAGGCCCAGGGCACTCCAGATAAGTGTGTTCACAGCAAGCTGCCTGCATTCCTCAGATCTGGGGTGGCAAACTTTTTCTGTAAAGGACCAGACAGCAAATATTTTAAGCCCTGTGGGCCACCTCCAGTCTGCCACATATTCTCCCCTTTTTAATAAACTCTATTTTAGGAGTACCTGGGTGGCTCAGTTCGTTGAGTGTCCAACTCTTGATTTCGGCTCAAGTCATGATCCCAGGGTCATGGGATCAAGCCCCATGTTGGGCTCCGTGCTGAGCCTGGAGCCTGCTTAAGATTTCCTCTCCCCCTGCCCCTCTACCCAGTGCACACGCTCTCTCTCTCTCTCTAAAATAATAATAATAATAATAATAATAATAATAATAAAATTTTTAAAACTATATTTGATTTTTTGTTTTTAAGTTTATTTATTTATTTTGAAAGACAGAGAGAGAGAGAGCATGAGCCAGAGAAGGGGAAGTGAGAGTAGGAGAGAGAGAATCCCAAGCAGGCTTTGTGCTGTCAGTGCAGAACCTGATGTGGGGCTCTGACTCATGAACCGTGAGACTAAAGACCTGAGCTGAAGCCAGGAGTCAGATGCTCAGCCAACTGAGCCACCCAGGTGCCCCTAGAAAACTATTTTAAAAATAGGAGGGGAGTCAGTTAAGCGTCTGACTTCAGCTGAGGTCATGAGTTTGAGCCCCACCTCTGGCTCTGTGCTGACAGCTCAGAGCCTGGAGCCTGCTTCACATTCTGTGTCTCCCTCTCTCTCTCTGCCCTTCCCCTGCTCACGATCTCTCTCTCTGTCTCTCAAAAATGAATAAATGTTAAAAAAGAATTTTTTTTTTAAATAAGAAAGCCAATCTTTGCTCACAGGCATGCAAAAACAATTTGCAGGCTGGGTTTTGCCCATTAGCCCTAATTCCAGTCCTTGTCCTAGAGTAAGCAATCCAAGAGACCAAGATGGAAGCTGCCATATCTTCAAAAACTTAGACTGCCAAGTCACACACTATCCCCTCCCATGTGTTCTATGAGTCATTCAGGGCTTGATTCATTGTGGGAGAGGAGTACATAAAGGCATGGATCATCAGAGGACACTGCTACACTGTGCCTTTAAAAATAATATGTCTGAGCAGCACACCAATTGATTAACATGATAGAGCACACAGAATTGTCCTTATCTCAAAATATAAGATATTCTACTCCTAATTGCTTGGTATTTTTCTAAATTATTCCCTAAAAAGTCTAGAAAATAAAAAGAATATAAATAACTAGATTATGGGTGGAGACTATCTTTTTATCTTCAAAAACCTCACACAACTCCTAACAAAATTATTTTGAAATAGTGGGCCTCATATTTTTCAGCCAGTTGTGCTGACTTTACATAGACACAGTATGTGTTTACTAAGAAAAAAAGAAAAATGTAGGAAAAACATGAGTAGTGAAATATTTATGGAAATACCTCACTGTCAAAGATACAGTAATCACTCAAAATTTTTTTTCTTTTTAAATATCCACTTGTCTTTTTGGAAAATACCTTTGAGTCATGTTCTCAAAGATAGTGTCTCAATGCCTGGATGTGAGCAAGAATGCAGAGAACTTGACAGAACTTGCCAAGAGCTGCTGGCTTCAGCTGGCTTTGTTGGTAATTTTTGAGTCTCCAAATGATTTTGCTGTTATGATCTTTGACAACAACCTTCTGAAATGAAATAAGGTAAAGCCACCTTCTTACACTCCATGCTGGTTAAATCACAGGTTGAACTACATCGAGCACCAAATTACTGACTTCTCCCCCCTATTCTTTCCACACCATGACCTCTAAAAAGCCTGCAGGTGCCACGAAGAGGCTGTGCAGATTGGAAGATGTCTTCATTCCTGTATTTCTCATCTTTAACTGAAGGTAGCATTGTCCATGACACCTAAAAGCAGTTCAGTCTTTGAACTTCTCCAGTAAAAAGCAAAATACACTCACACTAATGTGTAATGTATCTTCCAAAATTTCTCTTGAATTGTGCAAGTCTTTATTTTCCAGTTCTGGGAAGTGTATTTCTAAATGCTGGTCCCTGAGAAGGTCTTCCTATGCATTCTACATACCCCAGAAGGTGTAAGGAAAGAGCAAGGATTTGACTGCACAGAAATGTGCAAAGCTGACCTAAACACATATCAGAGCCACAGACAGATCGGGTGAGGAGCTAATACCCATCTTATGTAAAGAGGGGGCTCTAGGGAACCTGCTCTGGAAGGATGTCCATGGCCAGTTGCTAGATGGCAAGCAAAGTTCTAAGCGCAGAGAAAAACTGCAGTCGATACACAGTGGCTATCTCTAGAAAGTAGGACCGGGTAGGGCTGGTGAAGAGTGGACACGATTACTCTTTAGTTTATAAACCTCCAAATTCTTTGGATTTTTTTTTTTTACAACAACACACATTACTTCTGTAATTCAAAATAATTATAATATGCTAACAATAGCTAAGTTTGGTAGAGCACTCTAGACGGTGCTAAGGGCATTAATGACATGAATTTCTTCATGTAATTTTAGTAATAATGCTGTGGGTAAGGTACTATTATTATGTCTGTTTCACAGGTGAGGAAACCGAGACACAGAGACAAAGCTCGTAAATGGCTAAGAGGATTTTAAAATATATAAACTGTAAAGAATACAATTATCCTAAAAAGAATCAGTGGTACTATTCCTAGCTTTAGAAAATAAGTTAAAAATAATTTATAATTTAGGGAATGATTTAAGTTTTCATTTAAACTAATGAACCGGAGCACATTGAACTCATAAATTATTTTTTTTTTTAATTTTTTTTTCAACGTTTATTTATTTTGGGGACAGAGAGAGACACAGCATGAACGGGGGAGGGGCAGAGAGAGAGGGAGACACAGAATCGGAAACAGGCTCCAGGCTCCGAGCCATCAGCCCAGAGCCTGACGCGGGGCTCGAACTCACGGACCGCGAGATCGTGACCTGGCTGAAGTCGGATGCTCAACCGACTGCGCCACCCAGGCGCCCCTCATAAATTATTTTTTAAGAGCATTATTAAAATAGAGCAGACACAGCCTTATACTGGATATCTGTGACCTAAATCCTTTGTGTGTTTTAGAAACACCCTTTGTGTGTGCTATAAAAACCCCATGTCAGAATGCATGGTTGCTAAACTGGCTTGTTTAAAGGCCAAGAGAGGGCAAATCACTAGCGAAAGCATAAACGAGGAGAAATGTGTAATTACAAAGCTCAAATGCTCCAAACCCATTGATGTAGAAAATAAAAATGTGAAGACAGCCCCTTCGTTGGGTTTATTATCTTAAATTGGCTGCCTCCTTTGTTGTGGATAGCCAGACAGACTCATGAGAGAGGCAGAGTGCTCACTCCATGTCTGTGGTGACACTCTGAGAGTTCGCAGCCTCAGCTCCTGGGGTTCCTAATATTCCTGTTCTATAAAAGAAGGTAGTAAAATCCACCTCCCCGCCATACCTGAAGACAGCATGTAAACGTACTCTCCTTTTGCTATCAAAGTGACGAGAAAAGCACTTACCTACTGTCCACTGATAATATCAAGTTATAAATACCCATTATCAGTAAGTCCTTGGAATGAACTGAGATCCACTAACCTTTGAGAAAGACAATGAGCCAGATGTTTCTGAAGTTCCAAAGGGCAGAGCCAACCTCTCAAGAGGGTAAAGTAGGAGGCTACCTAGTCGATCATTTGAACAGCACAAGGTAGAACATCCTGGCCCAAAACATCTTTGGACACTTTATGTACCTGAAGTTCCAACATTAGATATTCATTCCTTTGTATTGTTAGAGTCTTCCTTCAGAATGAAAGTATCTTCACATCACCTTGCCACATGGGCAGTTAGTTCAAAGTTGGGTCATTGGGAGTAACGCCTAGAAGGTCAATCAGTCCTCAAGTTAGGAGGTTAGGAGGGGCCTGCCCAGAAGAGAGACACAAAAAGATGTTAATATAAACAAACTGCAAAGAATGTGATTATTCTAAAAGGAATCAGAGTTACTATTCCCAGCTTTGGACCACCCCTAGGACTAAAGGAGCTCTAGTCCTTCCCAGGTCAGTATGTCCCACATAAACAGGGCCAGGCTGGTAATCTAGTTTCCAGCTGCACAAATGCCTCCAGCTTTGGCTGGGTTCCCTCTGAAGTCACCTTCCCAGCAAATAGCTAGACTTGGTGACTCACTGGCGTTATTTCTCTCTTGTGCTTTGAGACTCTGTAGACACACAGAGCTGGGCTATGGGCAGTGCCTAGATGCAGACACGATCTTTCCAAGATGGACTCCTGACCCCCAGAAAACTGGCTTTTTTGGTTTTGTTTTTAAATTATTTTTTTAAATTTTTTTTTCAACGTTTTTTATTTATTTTTGGGACAGAGAGAGACAGAGCATGAACGGGGGAAGGGCAGAGAGAGAGGGAGACACAGAATCGGAAGCAGGCTCCAGGCTCTGAGCCATCAGCCCAGAGCCCGACGCGGGGCTCGAACTCACAGACCGCGAGATCGTGACCTGGCTGAAGTTGGACGCTTAACCGACTGCGCCACCCAGGCGCCCCTGTTTTTGTTTTTAAATTATATTGTCATCATGGATTTTGTAATCCTTTCCATGGAGAATGAGTCTGTATTCTGCTCTGATTAAGGATCTCAAGGTCCTAGACAGGAATGCTTCCCCCCACCCCGCTCTGCAAAAGGAACTCACTACACTCACACTCTTTCTCTTAGCATATAACCTACCATCCCCTGAGTGCCAGCAACACTAAACTAAGGGCCATTCCCACCAGCCCTGGCTGTGAAGAGGTTGTCATAACAGGAAACTCTTAATGTCTATTTAGTCTGCAGACAGCATGGAACTGGGGGGAGGGAGGAGTGGCAAGCAAGGAGGAAGGAGCTAGCAAATCGCAGAGACAGACACACCCTATGTACCATCCCCTTCAGAGAACCATCTCAGAGATTAACTCGAGGAAGTGTTAGGACTCTGAGCTCTGAGCAAGGGTTTCCTCACTCAACCACAAAACAAAATGCAGTGAGAGCAAGCTCTGAATTAAGGTGATAAGATAAACTTACCACTAGCCTTCTTCTAACAGTTGTCCTTAACATTTCTCTCAGAATCTTCTGAATTTCTCTGCCTCTCTCCAGGTCTCACATTGCTCACTGTTTTACTTGACAAACTCAATGAGTTAGTCAAAATATTTTTCATATAAGTTAAACTGCTTCTTTCTGAGCCTCCCTTCATTTCCTCCCTCTTCCTGGATCTGTAGGAAAAAAATTCCCAGGATGATAGAGTGGAATCAGGAGGAAGTCCTTGCCCCAAGAAGACAATAAAAAGTCAAATAACTCAGCTCTCAAGGACTGCCAGGGAAAAGCCACTCATGGGGCACAATGGCTCCTTTGTAAGTTCACCTTCACCAAGTGCACTCATTCAATAGGCTTTGGTCTTTCTGGGCATTTCTCTGGTCAGTGCAGGCTCCTGCCCTCCACCATGATTATTTTAAATTTCTCTCCTCTCCCTCTCAGCTGCTAACTGGCTTCTTAATGTTATTAAACATCTAGCCACATCCAGATTATCTTCCTGTCGATTTAACACAGAAGTTGCTGGCAGTCCCTTTTTGTCTTTCTATGCCCTATCCTCTGTCCTGGACTGTTCACAGGACACTCACACTATTGATCTTCTCTTCCTCTTCCTCTTCCCTTCCCTTCCCTTCCCTTCCCTTCCCTTCCCTTCCCTTCCCTTCCCTTCTCTTTGCTTCCCCTTTCTTCTCTGGCCAATTATTCCCTCTCCACTGGTTCTTTATATCTATATCTATATATCTATTCCTTTACCGGTAATATGCATAATATATATAATGCATGAGGCAAATATTTACCCCAAGAAGACAAAAGTTTGTCATTTGCCTTTTAACTTTGTTTATTTTTTTTTTAATTTGTTTTCCTCCTTACTGTGTTTTGTGTTGTTCTTTTTTTTTTGGCATGCAAAGGTTTCTTTCTAAATAATAACATTTATCAAACACTTCTTTCATTGTATCTGGATTTTGAGTTAAAAATACCTTTTCCTTACTAAATACATACATACATACATACATACATACATACATATATACATATATACATACATAAAAGGGGTGCCTAGCTGGCTCAGTCAGAAGAGCATGTGACTCTTGATCTCAGGGTTTTGAGTTTGAGCCCCACATTGGGTATAGAGATTACTAAAAACAAACAAACAAACAAACAAACGCCTTACCCCACCCTCAAGATATCAAGGAATTCACACGTTTTCTTCTAGAATTGTATGGCTTCATTTTTACATTTACAGATCCAGTTCATTTGGAATTTACTCATATATGATATGAGGTATAGATCCAATTTTAGAATGTCCAAATGGCTATTCAGGCATCCCAACACCATTTCGTAAAAAGTCTTAGCCCCAGAGATTTGAGATGCCACTTTTATTATGTTCTAAATTTCTGTGTGTATTTGAATCAATTTATGGATTTTCTATTTATGAATCTACCATAAAGAGAAACAACAAAGCCCTCAAGCCCACATCCTTCTCTAGCTTTTGCCCTAGTTCTCTCTTCCACTTTGCAGTCAAACTTTTCAAAATAATTATCTATACTCTGCCTCCATTTCCGTACCTCCATTTACTCCTCAATTCCCTCCAGATTGGCTTTCACCCTTGTCATTCCATCAAAACATTTTGAACTTGAATCATCACCGTGACACTGGATTCCCCAGGCAGATTTTGGGCCACATCTTATTCATCCTCCCAGCAGCTTTTGACATTGTTGAATGCTCCTTGAAATGTTTTCCTTGAGGCACTTGGGTGGCTCAGTCAGTTAAGCATCTGACTCTTGATTTTGGTTCAGGTCATGATCTCACAGTTTGTGAGTTTGAGCCCCACATTGGGCTCCACTCCCAATCACAAAGCCTACTTGTGATTCTCTCTCTCTCTCTCTCTCTCTCTCTCTCTCTCTCAAAATAAATAAATAAACTTAAATAAAATGAAAACAGTGCTCTCCTGACTGGCCTACAAGTCTCTACCATCTCCGGCTTTTCCTCCTTTTCCTTAGCCAATTCCTACCTGGGCTCCTGCTGCCCTACCTGGCCACCCAGCCCTGGTGTTTCTCCACTCACTCCCCACCCCCTGCCCCCTTAATGCCCACACACTGCCTGGGTTGTCTCATCCCTGCCTGTAGCTTCAGTTTGAACCGACCCACAGGTAACTCATCATCCCTCTCTCCCACCCAGGTCCCACTCCTAAGTGAATCTAGACCCATTTTTTGACCCCCTTCATGACATTTTCACTTGAGTATTTCAAGGGCATTTTAAAGTCAGCATGTCCAAAACTGGACCCAAGAAAGACCTGTTTCATTTTGCCCTTATCCCCAAATCTGGTTCGTGTTCTTCCCTGAATAATAGCATCATCCATCAGGTGAAGAAACCCAAACGCCCAAGTGTCCTCCTTGACTTCTCTTTCCTCACATCCCAGCTCCAAACTATTGCTAAGTCCTCCTGAAGACTTCTCCTATCAGTCTCTCTCCCCCCACAGCACACCCGTGTCCAGGCTATTCTCACCTCACAGATGCATTCCCGCCATGGCCACCAAACTGGTCTCCCTGCTTCCTACTCTTTCCTCATCCCCATATTTCTCTCTTCATTTGGCAGCCCGAGGGATCTGTTTGAAAGCAAACCACTTCACTTGCCTCCTGTTGCTCTTAAAATAAGCCAAAGTTGTAATGTGGTCTACAGGAGCCTCTGCAGTCTGGCGCCTACTTACCTCTCCCATCTCCTCTTACACCACGTTCGCTTCCCCTTGCTCTCTGAGCTCCAGGGAGTGAGCCAACTCTCAGTGTCTTTGTTATTCTCTCCTGTTAATGGGCCTTTCCTCATGCCTTTGCTAGGCTACCTCCCCTCCCCAGCCCAGCCCCTGCCATGCTTTTCCTGTCTAGGACCAACACTCCATCATATCCTCTCTGGACCTCCCTTTGGAAATGTTTTCATCACAGTTAGCACTTGATGTTTACATGGGAGATTTATTTTTAATATCTGTGAGGACAAGACCACATCAGTCATTTGTTTCAATTTTATCTCAACATCTACCTCGGGCCCTGACACTGGGAAACAAATGAATAAACTTAAATCAACTCCTACTTCTTTCACAGCCCTTGTTTTCTTTTTTTAAACTTTTAAACAAATTAAAAAAAATTCTTTTAAGATGGTTTTATGAAACTTGGAATCATGGCTTAGGGTGGAGTCTGATACAATGACCAGAATATTGGGAATCAGGAAATTTTAGTTCTAAATCCAGTCTTATAAACCACAATGGGAAATTTAGGAAAATATTTCAAATATTGCCTACTTCTCCAAAACATGCAAAATATGGCTGCGTCACTTCTAATTTCATTATTTTAGTTACTTTCATATTCTTCTCTTGTGCTGGGTGGTCAAGTTCTTGATGGGATACCACACTGATTTTTGTCTCTGTGAAGTCCATCACTTCGAAGTACATAGAAAGTGTTCAAATCAATGTTGAATAAATGAGTTAATAAATGTGTAACACAGGATGGCATGATTTTTTTTTGTAGCACGGTGAAAATAATGCAATACTAAAAATAGTTGAGTAAGAATTGAAAGTATTTCCCCTTAGGTTTAATCAGAAGTAAAATATAAACAGAAGTGCCCAAATGTGATAAGTCTTTGGTCAGAGATTTGAATAAGCAGAGCTGATGCCAGGTCAGAACATGTAGTAGGTGTTCAAAAAAGACCTTAGAAGAAACTTAAATAAGGAGTTGAGAAATAAATAGGCATCTGGAGTTGACAGAATATCAGTGTAGGTGAGGCTCTTCAAGAGAGCAGTGAGTATGGAAATTTAGAATTAGTTTCATTTATATAAAACAGAAAATGTACTTAAATGTGATAGAATATTTTTCTTCATGTAAATGACTTTTGGCTAGTAGCTAGTCCAGTGCTGATATATTGGCTCCGTGATCATTTGGGACCAAGATCCCTTCTATCTTGTTGCTTTGCCATTTAAATGTGTAGCTTCTCCCTCATAACCAAAAATAGTTGCTTGGGTTCAAGCCATTGTATCTGCATTCCAACCAGAGAGAAACAGGAAGAGAGAAAGACAGCCATGCCTAGTCCTTTAGGGACACTTACTGGCACTCATATCCCATTGGTCAGTATTTAGTCAAGTGGCCACAACTAGCTGCAAGAGAAGCTTGTGAATGCAGTCTTTGATCGTGAAAGCCACATGCCCAGTAAAACTTAATAATCAGAAAAATTAAAAGAAGAGTTTGTGTTGCAGGAAATGAAGCTAGAAGGAAATCCATGGAGTAAGCCAGTATTCACATTGCTAGTTCGTACACATAGACTGCCAAGTGCTACACAGCTGGCACAGGTAGTGGCCAGATGAGTGATCATCAAACCTCAGATGGATCTCAGCATCCCAGTGAATTCCACACTGGTGCCCGGTCAGCTCCCTCCTTCACGCCCATAGAGCCTGTTCCAAAGCTTTGCTACTCTTTTAAAGCCTGTCTTCTGCCTCTTGGATCTCTGACAACCCAGAGGAAATGGATGCTGTCAAGCCTGGGTACCTCAGTTTCCCACTCCCATATCTACAACCTTGTCTCTCTCATTCACCCCCACAACGCCTACCCTCTAGTTTTGTGTTTGTTTTCTTTCATTCTGTGTGTTATGGTGTCCTTTCCCCTGATTAAAAGAAACCCTGCCTCTCAAGAAACAAGTCCCAGTGGATATTATGGCTTTTCTTAATATCCTCCCTATCCCAACACTTTCTAAACATTTTCAAGCCTCCCTTATCTTGAAAGACAAAAAGAAGGTTCAGGCCTCCCTTGACTGTGTGGTTTCATCAAGCTACCACCCCGCCCCCTCTCCCTCTATTTGCTTCCACAGCCCAGACTCCTAGGAAAAACAGTCTACCTCCCACCTGATGCTTACTCTTCAACCCATTGTAATCCTATTGCAACCTGACCTCTGGGCCCTCCTGTCTCCCGAAACTGCTCTGGTCAAGATCTCTGATGACCAATCATTAATTGCCAAATCCAACATTCTCTTTTCAGATTTCATCTTTCCTAATATTTCCTTGGCACATGGCACTGTTGATACTTTTCTTCTGGAAATTGCTCTTATGAGCTCTATGCCCGTTTCTTTTCCACCTCTCACTGGTGCTTCTGAGGTGCCCCAAGGCGATCTCATCCCTTTTCACAACCTCAAATATGTACTCCCTCTACGCTGATAACTCCTGCATCCCGATCTGCAGCTTCAGATCAAAAAGTTCAGGTACAGGGCACCTGAGCGGCTCAATTGGTAGAAGTGTCCGACTCTTGATTTCGGCTCAGGTCATGATCCCAGAGTTGTGGGGTTGAGCCCCAAGTCCTGCTCCATGCTGACAGTGCAGAGCCTGCTTAGGATTCTGTCTCTCTCTCTCTCCCTCTGCCCCTTTCCCCTGCTTGTTCTCTCTCTCTAAAATAAAAATTAAAAAAATTAAAATTAATTTTGTTTTAAGTTCAGGTAGTTCCTGGGATGTTTTCACCAGGATATTAATTTGTTCATATTTCTTTGAATAGCATTTTGGGCTGGATTCAACTGGGCAATTCTGCTGATCTCACCGGAGTTCACTCATGCAGCTATAGTCTCTGGTGGGTCATCTTGGCCTAAAAGGGCCTCATGTATCTGGTGGTTGATACTAGCTCCTGGCTGGGGCACTTCAGTTCTCCTCTAGAGAGCTCATCAGGCTTATGCACATCATGGTCTCAGTGTTCCTCCTCTGGCTGAAAGAGAGCAAGCCTCCATGTATAAGTGCTTTTCAGGGCCCTGCTTGTGTTACCCTTGCTAATGTCCCATGCACCAAAGCAAGTCCCACGGCCAAACCCCAACTCAAAGGGTGGAGAAGTAAATTCCACTTCTTGATGGTAGAAATAGCAGTCTTGGGATGCCTGGGTGGCTCAGTCAGTTAAGCGTCTGACTCGCTCAGGTCATGATCACACAGGTCTGTGAATTCGAGCCTCATGTCAGGCTCTGTGCTGACAGCGCAGAGCCTGAAGCCTGCTTCTGATTCCGTGTCTCCCTCTCTCTCTCTGCCCCTCCTCGCTGTCTCTCTCTCTAAAATAAATAAAAACATTTTAAAAAGTAGCAGTCTCATAGCAAAGAGCTATATATACAACAGTGGATAGAATTATTGCAGTAGGCAATCTACCATAATGTCCTTCCCATTCCAAACTTGTTTCTTCCCACCATGTTCCTATCCTACAGAATAGTGCCAGACTCCCCATATTAGCTGAAGCCAGAGTCAGTCTAGTTTACTCCTTCCTCCCTTACAGATGCTGTAGATTGGAGGACTTAATACAAACTTCCAAACCTCTTTCTCTGCCATGGAGATGCCAATGATAAATGCTTTTTCACACTACTTTGTAGCTATAGGTGGTCATGGGGTGCAGTTCTGGCCAATAACTAGAAGTCTCTGAATGATTTTACAAACGCTTTTGCTCCGGGCCCTGAGCGGTCAGCACAGAGCCCAACGCGGGGCTCAAACTCAAGAACCAGGAGATCATGACCTGAGCTGAAGCCAGACACTTAACCGACTGAGCCACCCAGGTGCCCCACTTTTGCTTTTTTATCGAAAGGAACAGACCCTGTCTTTCTTAGTCTCCTTCCATCCCTGAATGCAAGCAAGACATCTGGAACTGCAGCAGCTATCTTGTGACCATGAGGTGACAACTATTAAGAAAAGACCAAGAGAAGTAGAGAGACAGCAGCCTTGATATTGTTGAATCATGAAACAAAGGCAGCATTTGCCTCGGTCTAGACTTCTTGCTATGGGGAAAAATTAACTCCTCCATTTAAACCACTCTAAATTGGGATTTTTTTTTGCTACTTCCAGTCAAAAGAATTCCTGGCACACCTCCATCCCTAATCCAATCAGTCATCACATCCTATACACTCTTCCTCCTGTGGTTTTCCCACTGGTACTTCCCTCATTTCATCTCTGCGACCTCTGCCTTTTTTCACACTCCCATGGAACTACCTCAACAACCTTCCATCTGGTTTCCTTCTAATCTTTTCTCCAACCTAATCCTGCTTATTGCCAGAACTTGATCCACCCAGAGTCAAAAAATTTCCGATTTCCCATCATCTAAGTTCTTAGTTACTTAGAATGGCCCACAATGGCTTTCTCAATCTAACCCCTACACATCTCCCCATGATTCAGCAGGTCTAGGGTGGGACCCAGGAATTTGTACTCCTAACAACCTCTCTGATGGTGATGCTACCAATAGTGAGTAAACCACTTTTTGAGTAGCATTGGTACAGAGTTCTTTTCCTTCAGAGCATTTGCCTTCACTTGTAACAATAGGTTCCTTCATTCCTTAATTTAGTGGTTCTCAAACATGAGCCTGCATCAGAGTCCCCTGGGGGGGCTTGTTAAAACACAGAATGCTTGCTTCTACCCCCCAGAATTTCTGATTCAGCAGGTTTAGGGTAGGGCCTAAGAACTTGCATCTCTAACGAGTTCCCAGATGACGTTGATGCTGCCTGTCAGGAACCATACTTTGAGAATCACTGTCTTACTACAGGGTTTATCAACCAGGGCACTATTGACATCTTGGGCCAGATAATTCTTTACTGTGGAAGAGTTGTTCTGCACGTCACAGCACATTTAGCAGCATCCCTGGCGTCTACTCAATAGATGCCAGGAATAACTCCTCCTGTTGTGGCAAAAACATCTCCAGGAGTTCTCAGATGGCCCCTAGTTGAGAACCACCATCTTGGACTGACTCTTTGATCTCTAACCATCTTTTTCTTTAATCTCTATGTTTCATAAAAGCAGGAGGCTGGTTTTTTTGTATTCCCAATGCCTGTTACAGCTACTCAACAGATGTTTGTTCCACAAATGAATCTAATTCCAAACGGATTTAAGGTCCTTTAATGCTTCCTTCTCCAATCCCTTTCTGGTATCTCCCTCTGATCACCAAAAAGCATTAAGAAAAAAAAAAAAATCTTTCTGCTGCCACCCTACCCTGAACAGCAAGGTAACAACGACATTTCCAGTCTTTCTTCTGTATTTTATAGGACATCTAGAAATTCTAGATTCTAGAAATAATTCTAGAATATCTAGAAATATTCTAGAAATAATAGCTTAACCAGAAGAACAACCTAATAATGAGAATTTATGAATTGTGACAGGCTGGCAGATAGGGGATACTTTTGCTCCCTCAATAGCAGTATCATATGGGGAACAGCCTATGACACCCACACATTAGGTGGCCCAGGAAGTAAAGACAAGAAAGCTGAGGACTCAGAACCCTGGCAGGCAGTAAGTAGGGACCAGGGAGTTTGCAGAACTGGTGTCACAGTGTGTTCCTGTTCAAGCGTATTTGACTTTCTCCAACTTCCTCCTCCTACCACCAATCTCTAGATCGGGGCTCCCTGGTGAGCTTGTGCTGCTCCAGGAGAGTAATTAGGGAATAAATTGTTCCTTTCTGGGTTGTCTTGGACCACAAACACCTCGCTGTATGTGCCAAGCAGGTCTTTAGGCCAGATTTTGTAAATGCCCGAGGGTGGTTGAAGCTTTGTTCATTCACCTGTGAGGGATTAACAATCATTGTGCTTTCAAGCCTTCAAGAAGGAAATTCTCACAGGGAGTGTAGTGGAGCAGAGCTTTCTGGTTTGCTGAGAGTGTGAGTGTAATTTTACGATGATTTGCTGGGTTAATTGATTCTTTGATGGTATGTTATAGAAGTTACTTGAGCTACCATGAGAGACAATGGAGAATTTATACCTATGTTGTACCCATATCGGCATAATTCACAGAGGAGGAGCCAGGTGTAGGAGGGTTTTAGGAAGGATCTGGATCAAGAAGCCATATCTCTTCTCTGATTCTCTGGGCCATTCTCTCTCTCTCTCTCTCTCTCTCTCTCTCTCTCTTCCCTGCCTCCTTGTACCACCCCTCTGCCCTGTCCTGCAGACTGGCATTCTCTGCTTCCCTTACCTGTTGGTATACTTGCAAAGCTCCTGAGTTCACATGTGAGAGCCCTAGCCTCCTGCAGACACTGACCTATATCCTCTCTGTTCCAATACAAGATTCCAGGGAAGGAGAAGCTGACGGGTGTAGCTTGGGTCCAGCTAGCTATGGGAAGTACTAGCAAGCTTGCAGGGGTCCACCCTGAAGATGGGGGTAGTTCCCAGATATCATGCTCTCTTAGATCGGATCCCCTGAAGCAGACTCTGAATCAAGGATTTGAGTACTAGTTTATTTAGGAGGATATCGGAAGAACATATACTCTCACCTCACCCTTCTTAACTCCCTTTGGTCACCCGCTGGAGACCTCTGCCAAAGTCTCAAGCCAGAAGGCAAGGGAGCCAGGGAGCCTATTGAATTGGCCCATGTTGGCCCAGCCTTCCAGGGCACAGAGCAGGGTGAAGAAGGGTATCAAGTAAATGTGAAGGGGCAAATGAAGACATGATTCAGACAATTCTCAAGAGAATCATGTTATTTAGTGGGTGGCTCGGTTGGTTAAACGTCCGACTTCAGCTCAGGTCATGACCTCGAGGTTTATGAGTTCGAGCCCCGTGTCAGACTCTGTGCTGACAACTCAGAGCCTGAAACCTGCTTCAGATTCTGTGTCTCCCTCTCCCTCTCTGCCCCTCCCCCACTCATACTCTATCTCTCTCTCAAAAATAAACATTAAATTTAAAAAAACAAAACAAAACAGGGGGTGCCCGGGTGGCTCAGTCAGTTAAGTGTCCGACTTTGGCTCAGGTCATGATCACACAGGTCTGTGAGTTTCAACCCCATGTGGGCTCTGTGCTGACAGCTCAGAGCCTAGAGCCTGCTTCGGATTCTATGCCTCCCTCTCTACCTCTCTCCTGCTCACGCTCTGTCCCTCTCTTTCTCAAAAATAAACATTAAAAAAATTTTAAAAGAGAGAATTGTGTTATTTATGTACCCTAACAAAGATATGAAAAAATAAACTATTCCATTCTTTAATCAGGTAATTGTAGCAGTTAGCCATGTCTAATTTCATAGCATTACTCATGAGACTTGAATAGTCTATTGATACTTGGCATTTATCACTGTTTCATACAAACTGGGATCAGAAGTATCAATAATTTTCTAGACAAATTTTAAGCACATTTACATTTACATAAATATGATCCTGGATTGTCATAACAAACTTAATCAGTTGAATACAGTATGTTTGAAGATAATATGTTAAATACATATTTCAAATACGTTTATGTTATACTCCATATAAATAGTTGTGTCCTAAGCAAGAGGAAAGTTGTTTTTAGAACAGTGATATCAGGGACGCCTGGGTGGCTCAGTCATTTAAGCATCTGACTCTTGATATTGGCTCAGGTCACTATGGGCTCAGGTCGTGATCTTGAGGTTTGTGAGATCAAGCCTGTGTCGGGCTCCACGCTGAGTGCAGAGCCTGTTTAGGATTCTCTCTCTCCCACTCTCTGCCCCTCCCCCACTCATGCTCATTCTCAAAATAAATAAATAAACATTACAAAAAAAGAACCGTGATATCAAATTTTGTTCTTCTCTGTATCTTCCTGTGTAGCTTCTGGAAGCTACTGTTCAAGGCTTCATTAAAACTCCTTCCATATTGATTCAAACCCAGTCCATGAAGATTTGTAGAAACATTTCTTCCCCAAGCAGCTTTCACCAAAAGCCTCCTGTCGTTTCTGAAACAAATGACAACAAGAAAAATAAGTTGTCTATCTGTATTAGTTACCTACTGCTGCTATAACAAATTATCCCAAATTAGTGGTTTAAAACAAAACACGTTTATTATTTTATAGCTTTGGATATTAGAAGTCCAAAATGGGTCTCAGGATTGGATTTCTTCTGGAGGCTCTCAGGAAGAATCTGTTTTCTTGCCTTTTTTAGTTTCAAGAGACTACCTGCATTCCTTGGTTTGTGGCCCCTCTGACATCTTCCAGCAGCTTAGCATCTTCAGCTTTCTCTCTCTATCTCTTCTTCTCTCTCTTTCTCTCTCTCTGGCCTCTTCATCCATCATCATATCTCCTTCTTGGATTCTGACCCTCCTGTCTCACTCTTATAAGGACACTTGTGATTACATTCGTCCCAACCAGATAATCCAGGATAATCTCTCCATCTCTAGATCTTTCACTTAATCACCCCTGCAAAGTCCCTTTTGCCATGTAAGGTAACATACTCAGAAGTCTCAGGGATAAGGACATAGATATCTTTGAGGGGCCATAATTCTGCCTACCACATTGCTATTAGGGCCATTCCCTTCATACTGCAATTTATAAATGTCCCAAACTAATTAAGAAGGAGGACTTCTATCACTCTACACATTTTCAGGTGATGGTAGAAATATCTTAGTGTTTAAGGGAGAATCTCAAGTCTACCAGCAGAAACTTGAAAAAAAATTTTTAAGTTTATTTATTTTGAGAAAGAGAGAGGGGAAGGGAGGGACAGAGAGAGGAAGAGTCCCAAGCATGCTCTGCACTGCCTGCATAGAGCTGATGCGGGCTTGATCTCAGGAGAACCGGGAGATGATGACCTGAGCTGAAATCAAGGGTCCCTTAACCGATTGAGCTTGTAGGCACCCCTAGCAGAAATTTATAATACAGAAATGCAGTGGAGCGAAAAAGTGCTCTCTCCCAGCAATTCACCAGAAGTACGTGCATTTTTGGAGTTGAGATTGAACTTGGGATAATGTTGGATGCCAGAGAAAGCAGGAGAAGAAAAAGATGAAGGAGAAATAGGGGCAGAGAAACCTCTTTGGGTTAGCTGCAAAGAGCGGTTGCATTGAGCCTTCTAAACACCAAATTTGGTTCTGGGAGGGATGAAAGGATATTAGATGTAACCACCACATTAAACTCAAGGATTCATTTGCTAGTTTGGTGTTGATTCTCCAGAGAGACTCCTTGCTTCACTGATAGTTGGCTTTACCAAGTTGGGTTTTTCTTCCCCCAGCTTCTCTCCAAGGCTTCTGTTGATCCTGATCAACAATCTTCTCCCACTCACCCTAACGCTCTTGGCCTAGTTTTAGTATATTCTTGGGTTTCAAGGAGAACTCATGATTATCAATTAATCCCACTTTCTCTATCTGGTTTGTGTTATTTTCCCTCCTCACCAGTCTACAGAGAAAAGGACATGATTAATTTTGTTCAAACTAGATTCAAGGGCCATAGAGAACTTTATTCTCCACACTACCATATGAGAAAAATTAAAATATACTTGATGCCCAATATGGCACCTTGTATTCTGCAAAGACGGCCACAATATCTCCCTTCTCTCTCTTCTTAACTGGCACTCAGTATAACTGACATGGGAAGATGTAGCCTATATTCTCTCCCTTTTAATCTGGGTGGGTTTGAGACTATGGTGGAATTGACACTATGTGTGACTTCCAAGTCTTGATCATAAAAGACAGCACAGCTTCACCCACGTCATCGTGGGATGCTCACTCCTAGAACCCAGCCACTTTGCGGTAAGGAAGCTCAAGCAGTGACATGGACAGGCCATATGCTGGTGCTCCAGCCAACAGCTCAGCTGAGTTCCCAGCCAACAGCCAGGAAGGACCTCCAGACTTATAAGTGAACAGACCTTCAGATGACGTCAGCCTCAAACTCTCAAGTCACTCCCTACTGTTTGAGTTTTCCCAAATGAAGCCCCAGATGTCAAGGAGCAGAGACAAGCTGTCTTCACTGTGCCCTCTCTGAATTCCTGACCCATGAGAGCCATAACCAGAGTAAAATGATAGTTGTTTTATGTTAAGCTTGACGCAGCCTATGTCACAGTGAGAGTAACTGGAATATTTGGGTAGATACAAACGTCAAAGGACACAGTCATTCTTGCCAGCAAACACTTAACAAAATTCCTGAATCTTACCATTTTTTTCTCTAGCTTGTTTCTTAAGAATAACAAATGTCTCAACCCCATTAATCTAATCCAGAACTGGCCTTTCCTTCTTCTTCCAACGCGATTCATCTTGTTTTCCAAACTACTCATGTGGTCAGAGCTCAGTGCTCTAGAGATTTCATGAAACCTCATAGAAGCTGGAAACAAATCTCATCGAAGAGGATAGACTGAATCTTCTTCTTAAAATCAATTTTTGTAAAATGTAGTCAATAAGGCAACAAAGCAAAAAGGAAACCCTTTTCCTTAAGTGGGGGAAGTGGCATGGGATTAAGGGGAGAAGGGAAGAACCAGATGACAAAGGTTGAGAGTGAGGTTACAAATGATCCCCAATCAGAAAAAAAAAAAATCCTATTTTTCAGTTCTTTGTGGTTTCTGCATTCTGAGAATATTAGTAACCGTAAATCTATTCAAGCACAGCCTTCTTTGGATCTATGTTGCTAAGTTAAATCCCCCTCAAATATCTGCTCGCTGTTCAAAAATATCTGTAGACTCAGAGTTCAGAGAGTAATGGTTTCCTGATAAAGTGTTTTGTGAGATCAGCTATATAGAGGAAGCTATTCATTATTTCATTCAGCAAATATTTGTGTTGGCTCTGTGGACAGGAGAGATGATAAGATGAGATGATGGTTGAAATGGGCATTTGAGGTGGGGCAGACACATGTTTCAATCAACCTAAAAATAAAGCCATATGATTTAATTAAGTGCTCCGATGCTGACATCAAGGAATTTGCTTATTCCTCTGCAGAGTCATTTAAACTTCTCTTGATTTCTTTGAAACCCATTTTAAAAACGGAAAGTAAAGAATTGGCTTATTTAGTGCCTCTTGAACGATTACATCAGGCACTTATTCTTTTTAACATCAGCTATTCTTTTGAAAGTCGCTGCTTTTTGATGGATAGCTCAAGAATGCCAAGGCTGGCTTGCATGTGTGGATTGATGGATATAGACTATGATTTTCATAACAATTTGTTAACACTTGACTTCACTTAAAAACACAACTTAGAAAAGGCTACGAAAGCATGGATGATTGAAATCCTCTGACATTCTCTAAACCTCAGTATTGCCACTGACCACCTCCTTTCCTGAGCCTTATACTGCAAATGCGATTTGCAAATAGTCTGAGTACTATTTGCCTGCCCTCCTCTCCCTGAGCTGCTGTTGCTACTGCTGTCACTCAGCAAGAAAAAAGGTGATGTCCCTTTTGATGATGACTAGGGACATGAATAATCATCTTTGTAACACACTGACATCTCTAAGAATGCTTCAGATTGTGTCTCATTGGTTTGATTTCAAGCAGGGGTCAGAACTCCAGAATTATTCACCCATTTAGTCCTTGTAACAATTACTGGGGAAGATACCAGGATTACACCCCATTTTAAAGAAAAGGAAACAGGCACAGATAGGCTGAGTAACTTGCCCGAAGTCATAGTGAGTGGGAAAGTCAGGATTTGAACTCTGAATTCTGGGTCCTGAGTCCACGGTCTTAGCCATTACACAATGATACTATTGAAAGTCTGTATCCTTCTTTATTTAAAAAGAAAAAACCCAAACTCCACGACAAAACTGCTGATGCATTGGTCTTTGTTCTAGACTCACCTACCCACTAATCGATAGAAGCGATAATTCTAAACTTTTATAGTTAATTTTGACCCAAAGAGCATTAGGACATATTGTTTTGGAGAGTCTGTTCTTGGAAAGGACAGCAGGATCTGGTTTGCACAACAGTTCCCAGTGACACAGTCTGTTTTCAGAAGCCGCCAGGGCTTCTGAAACAAAACCTGAGACAATGTTCTTACCAGAAATATGCAGAGGGCAGGAAATGGCTAACTTCTCACGAACATCTGAAGCAAACTAAGAGGGCTTCTTTGATCACTTATATCATTCCATCATATCTCTATTTATAAGTTCACATATCACCATCTTTGTGGTTGTGCATTTATTGCTAAGGTCAAGTGGGAGGTTCGAAGTAATTATAAGGTAAATATAGTTCATTTATATGGTCGACATATTGCCTTGTAGAATTGCCTTGTCTACAATACTTTCTTTCAAAATCTCTACCTTCACACACACACACACACACACACACACACACACACACACAAACACACACACGCACATATACACTGTCAGATTTGGGGAAGAAAAAATCGTAATATATTGCCATTTCCTCCATCAAGGGATGGAGGGGTTTGGCGGGTATCCCTGGCTGGCTCAATCAGTAGAGCATGTGACTCTTGATCTCAGGGTTATAAATTCAAGCCTCACATGGGGTGTAGAGATTACTTAGAAATAAAATCTTTAAAAAGAGAGAGAGAGAGAGAGATGGGATTCACTTTTCCTCAAGTTTTTGGGTGACTTGAATCTGGACTTGGCCATGTTACTTGCTTTGTGCATTAAGACGCTAGCAAATGAGGGGCACCTGGGTGGCTCAGTCGGTGAAGTGTCGGACTTCAGCTCAGGTCATGATCTCAATCAGGTCATAATCTCATGGTTCAGGAGTTCAAGCCTCACATCAGACTTGCTGCTGTCAACGTGGGACCTGCTTCGAGTTCTTCATCCCCCTCTCCCTATCCCCCTTCCCCACGCATTCTCTCTCTCTCCCACAAAATAAATAAACATTTATTTAAAACTAAAAAAGACGTTAGCAAATGGGATGCAAACAGAGGCTTGAAAAATACATTGCACTGGGGTTTAACTTGTTGCTGGGGTCTCTTATGCCGTCATGTGAATAAGCCTTGGTTAGCCTGCTAGATGATGAGTGACGTGTGGCTAGTTTGTCCTCTCACCCCAGCTAATCTCAAACCAACATGTGAGTGAACTGCCTCTCCCTACTCCTCCACCTCCAAATCAAACAGCCTCACCAACCACAATTGAGGGAGGCCAGACAATTGAGGGAGGCCATCCTAGACCATCCAGCCCTAGCTTAGCAGGCCCAGACAAACAACATGCCAATTTGACAAGTATAAAAAAGAAGCAGAAATGAGGGATGGAGAGAAAGTTCCTTGGTGGCATTTTAAGACTTAAGCATTCCTGATACTCTTGCAGCTGGATGAGTTAACTCTTCCTTGAGTTTCATGAGCAAAAACTTTCCACCTTTTCCCTAAGCAGTTAAAGTTGGGTTTCTATTACTAACTCCCAAATGAATCCTAACTGATATATTCTATTCATTTGCACACACAACTATTATTTATGCAATAAACAGATCTATGATTATTATTTTTTTAAATAGGCTTTATGACCAATGTGCGGCTTGAATTCACAACCCTTAGCTCAAGAGTTGCATGCTCAAGGGCACCTGGGTGGCTCAGCAGGTTAAGTGCCCAACTTCAGCTCAGGTTATGATCTCACGGCTCAGCTCATGAGTTGGAGTCCCACTTCGGGCTCTATGCTGACAGCTCAGAGCCTGGAGCCTGCTTTAGATTCTGTGTCTCCCTCTCACTGTCCCTCCCCAACTCATGCTCTGTCTTTCTGTCTCTCAAAAATAAATAACCATTTAAAAACTTAAAAAAAAAAGAAATTAAAAACTTAAAAAAAAAAAGAGTGCATGCTCTGCCAACGGAGCCAGCCAGACACCCCTTGATGATTATTTCCATCCATATGTTGGGTAGCACTTTAAGGACTGTCTTGACTATCTCCTGCTATATAACAAACCACGTCCGAAAACAACGATGATTTTGTCATCTCTCATGGGTCTGTTGGTTGACTGGGATCAACTGGGTGGTTCTTCTGCTGGCCTCATTTGGGGACTCACATGTGGCTATAGTCAGTTGGTGGTTGGGGCAGAGTCATCTGAAGACTAAAGGCTCCATTAGTTGGAACATCCAAAATGGCTTCTAACTTACACAACTGGCATTTCAGGCATCTCTACCTGCCTTCATCTCCACACTGGCCACACCTTGGCCACAGTTTCTCTCTTTCCAGCAGGATAGTTGGACTACTTACATGGTGGCCCAGGGCTCTCTGAGCATGTTCTCAGAGATTAAATTTCCTTGGGACCCAGACTTGGGAGCCACACAGCATCACTGCCACCGCATTCTATTGGCCTATGTGTACCAGGCCAGGCACAAAGTCATTCCGGTTTCCAGGAGAGGATATTAGACTCTTATTTCTTGGTGATAAGAATGGGAAAGAGGGGTGCCTGGTAGGTGCAGTCGGTAGAACATGCGACACTTGATCTCGGGGTTGTAAGTTCAAGCCCCATGTTGGGTGTAGAGATTGCTTAAAAAGAAAATTTTTTTAAAAAAGGATTTTAAAGAAACTGCAGCCATTTTAGCCTACCACAATAACTTTGGGATTTTAACAGATGTTATTTAAATTTCAGCTTCAAGGTGTGTGACATTTAGAGATTCAAGGTATAAGAAAAACCAAACTTTAAAAAAAGTTAAAGGTCAATAAAAATAATTCTCCCTACAGCCTGGTATTTCTGTGTCTACGGATTTCATTCTAAAACTGGCACCTGCCTAAAAAGGTCATTCGGATTTTCTATTAAATATAACTTTCCCCCCAAAAGTGAGTTATTTGTGTAACTGCACGTTTAATGTTGATCTCCCTTGCTAGACTATGAAGCTTGAGAAAGCAAGGACCACATCCCACTGGCACACTGTGTCTCCCCTGCTCTAGGAGGAGAAGCATGATGTCTGCCAAATGGTGAATGCTCCTGAAATATTTCTTGAATGGATGAATGCAGTGATTCCTACCCCAACGGTGATTTTGCTTCTTAGGGGATGATTAGAAAGGTCTGGAGACACTTTTGGATGTGACAACTGGACAGAGTGTTGCTACAGACATCTTGAGGGTAGAGGCCAGGGGTGCTGCTAAATATCCTACAATGCACATTACAGCCCCCTACAACAAATAATTATCTGGCCCAAAATGTTAATAGTGCTGAGTTTAAGAGACCCTGAACGAATGGCTAGGAGGTGAAAATGATTGTGTTGTCATAGCCCAGTCTACTGGGAGTCTACTGGGCCATAGATTTCCCATTTTTTTCTGCATGATCCCAGTTGATTACCCCTGGTTTCCATATGGTAACATGGTTCCATGGGATTGGGGGGGGGGGGGGAGGGAAGTGGATCATTGTCAGGACTGGAAGCCCATGCATAGCCCTTACCAGCCACCTCCTCCAGGGGTCCTCACTGTCCTCCTTCTGTTCCAGCTTAGGAGTGTTATCCTGAATTGAATATGTTGACCACATGATATACTGAGTACCTTACATTTGCCCCTCTGAGTCCAACCTCTGCCTTTCTCCTTTGTGTCCTGTGACCTAAAAAGGTGCTAGAAGTCCTTGTAAACTGCTTCAGAGGGCTTCTTCCTTCTGGTTTCCCTTTGGATTCAGCCAAGCAAGGTGATGGCAGAGGGAGAGTAAGGCTGGAGAACTTACTGTCCTGGATTCTTCTGTGCTGGTGGCTGTGATTGGCTGCATTCTTCTCTTGGAAACCAGAGCTTCTCCCAGGAGGCTGCCACTCTCTTTAACTATAACTATGACTGCCTATTGATCCTTCAGGCCTGCAGTGTGCATGACTTCTCACCCTTGCTAGTCTCACTGCCCTGCACCATCCATTGTGGTTTCCCTTAACCTGTCCACATCTTTATAAATAGTCTATGAAACTCTCAGTTACCCCATTTGCATTTGACATCAGTTTCCTTCTGGGAAATACACTGGGAGTTGCAAGATAGCCACATGCATATCTTCAAGGAAGACTGGCCATCTATAAAGACATGTCCCTGGTCTCACCCCTTGGTTTTGATCATCTTGGATACCAACAGCCACCCTACGCAAGCTGAGTACACCATGCCCCTTTGGATCATGAATAATCCATGGTGTTACTACAGTGTGAGTTGAATCCTACAGTCCATCCTCCTCCCTTTCCTTGCTACCCACCATTGTATCTCAACACTTTACGTCCCAGGCTCAACCAAAACGAAGTTTTTCCCTTTACCCAAGCGTGTCATGCTACTGAGGCTGGCAAGCACCAGGATCAGCTCCCTGCTGAATTGTGACATATTGACTCTGAATGACTCAAGCTTTCATGGGTCAGCTTTGCCCAGCTCTGAACTCTGGGCATCTGCCTGCTGGCATGAAATGTGTTGCAGCTTTGCTAGGAATGACTGTCTATCTAGCCCCTGAGCCTCTGCCTCTCTCTGCAGCTTATATATGGTGTGATACCTGTTATCGTTACTTTCCAATGTGTTGTCCTTACAGATTCCCAACATTATCAGATGCCTTCTTTGGATCTTCATAAGCTATTCAAGTTTATCTGAGACAGGAAAGAAGAAAAGAACTAATTTCTATAGCTACGTGTCATATCTTGCTTTAGCAATTACTATTGCTGCATAAAAAGAAGTATCTCCAATTTTAGCAGTTTAGAACAATGACTGTATTCTGTCTGCAGGTACCATGGGTCAGGATTTCAGGTAGAATGGGAGTGATTTGTCTGTTCTCTCTGATGTCTGGAGTCTCAGCAAGGAGTGTGACTGGACAGCTGGGTCTGGAATGATTTGGTGTTCCATTCACTCACCCGTCTGACTTCTGGGCCAGGCTGACTCAAAGACTGGGATTGCCAACCAGAAGGCTCATGTGTGGCCTTGCTATGTGCTACCCATGGCAGCCTTGGCATTGTCAGAATTCTTACATAGTAGCCCAAGCCTCCAAGAGTGGTTTTTCCAATGAACAAGGCAGAAAATGCATAGCCTTTTATGAACCAAGCTCAGAAGTCAAACAGCAAAGGAGCCTGGGTGGCTCAGTCGGTTAAGCGTCCAACTCTTGGTTTTAGCTCAAATAATGATCTTGAGGTTCAAGCCCCATATCGGGCTCTGTGCTCATGGCACGGAGATTTTCTCTCCCCCTATCTCTCTGCCCTGCCCCTGTTCACACATGCTCGCTCTCTCTCTCAAAGTAAATAAGCTTGGAAAAAGAAGTCAAACAGCATCCCTTCTGTTGTGTGCCACTTGCTGAAGCTGCCATAAACCTCCACCACCATCACCCCATTCACAGGGAAGATAACTGGACTGCACCTCTTGATGAGAGAGTGGTGAGGTCCCACTGGAGAGAAAGAAGTAAGACAGGAGGTATTGTTCAGCAGTCTTTGGAAAGTGCCATCTGCCCAAAGAACCTTAAAAGCAATTGTTTCTTTTAATCCAACAACACTGAAAGACAAGTGGCAGTTCTCCCATTTTACAGACGAGAAAACAGAGTCAAAGAGGGTGAGGAACTTGCTCAAAGAGAAAGTGGCAGACAGGAATCAAGGCTGATCATTGAATTCTAAGGGCCACCTTCAAAAATATACCATGATTAGGGGCGCCTGGGTGGCCCAGTCGGTTAAGCATCCGACTTCAGCTCAGGTCACGATCTCGCGGTCCGTGAGTTCGAGCCCCGCGTCGGGCTCTGGGCTGATGGCTCAGAGCCTGGAGCCTGCTTCCGATTCTGTGTCTCCCTCTCTCTCTGCCTCTCCCCCGTTCATGCTCTGTCTCTCTCTGTCTCAAAAATAAATAAAACGTTAAAAAAAAATTTAAAAATATACCATGATTATGTGTGTGTATAAATATAAATATACACAACGTATGAATGTGTGTTTAAATTACAATGTCTCCTGCAAAGCAGAAGCACTTTTGTAATACTGAAATCATGTTTAGGGGCCTTTCCCTGACTTAAATATAGTATTAAAGATCTAGATTTCCATGTTTCCCCTGGCTTCCTTTTCATGTACCTACTGGCAATTTGTATGTTTTCTTTGGGAAAATGTCTATTCAGATCCTATGCCCATTCATTAATCACATTGTTTGGTTTTTTGTTACTGAGTTCTTCATATATTTGGGGTAATAACTCCTTACCAGATATATGATTTGCAAATATTTTCTCCCATTGGGTAGGTTGTGTGTGTGTGTGTCTTTTCATTGTATGTGTGTGTCTGTGTGCGCATAAGCAGGCTTCACACTCAGTGTGGAGCCCAATGTGGGGCTTCAACTCATGACCCTGAGATCAAGATCTGAGCTGAGATCAAGAGTCAGATGCTCAACCAACTGAGCCACCCACATGCGCCATCTTTTCATTTTGTTGATGGTTTCTTTTGCTGTACAGGTTTTTAATTTCCATGAAGCTTCTTTATGACTGAAGGACAGAAATATCTAAATGGCAAGGTTGATTGATGGGATAGGAGCCAATAACAGATTTAACCAAGTAATACTGAACTGCCTCTCATCCCAGAGGACCAGACACATACACATACCTTTTCAAAGGTGATAGTATGAATATAGAAAGTTATACGTGCTTATAAGATGTGAGAAGCATCTAAGAAATTGAAACTTGAAGGTAACATATAAAGAAACAAAAATCTTTTAAAGACTTTTAATGTTTTTTATTTACTTTTTTTTTTAATTTTTTTTTAACGTTTATTTATTTTTGAGACAGAGAGAGACAGTGCGTGAACAGGGGAGGGTCACAGAGAGAGGGAGACACAGAATCTGAAACAGGCTCCAGGCTCTGAGCAGTCAGCACAGAGCCTGATGCAGGGCTTGAACTCACGGACCGTGAGATCATGACCTGAGCCGAAGTCGGACGCTTAACCGACTCAGCCACCCAGGCGCCCCAGTTTTTTATTTACTTTAAGAGAGAGAGAAAGAAAGTGAGAGCACAAGCTGGGGGGTCAGAGTGAAAGAGAGAGAATCCCAAGTCGGCTCTGCTCTGTCAGCGCAGAACCCAGGGTGGGGCTCGATCTCAGAAACCATGAGATCATGACCTGAGCCGAGATCAAGAGTTGGATGCTTAACTGACTGAGCCCCTAGAAACAAATGTTTTATTATTTTTTTAAATTGCTTAATGTTTATTTATTTTAGAGAGAGACAGAGCACAAGCAGGGAAGGGGCAGAGAGAGAGGGAGACACAGAATGGAAGCAGGCTCCAGGCTCTGAGCGGTCAGCACAGAGCCCAACGTGGGGCTCGAACCCATGAACCACAAGATCATGACCTGAGCCGAAGTCAGCTGCTCAACCTACTGAGAAACAAATGTTTTAAAAGTCTTTAAGGAGTGACTGGTGCAGGAATTCTCTCTCCCGCTGAGTGAGAGATCAGATCAAATGGTGTAGGATTTGAGGAGCTGTGGTTGCACGGATCTTCCATAGAAATCTGAATTTCTGATAATGTCAAAACATGTGGAAAATCATAATACTTCCTTATGTGGCATGTCTTATTTGGAATACTTCTATTTCTTTTCCTTGTTATGAGAGATGAAAGGAACAAAATTTTCGAGGTTTGCCTTTGCAATCAGCTCTGCTTTTAGTAGGCTACTCAATATACGGTCGGTCTCCACACAAAAACACGGATGAATTTTACAAGCATCCTACAGAGCAAAAGAAACCAGACACAAAATGGTGACATGCCAAGTTACTTCATTTATATAAAATTTTAGAATAGGCACAATTAATCACTGATGATAAAAATCAGAACCCCCTTGCTTGCAATTCTCTAACACTAGCTTTCCAACAACAATTTGCCAGGGAGAACATTTTTTCAAATTTCAAACTCTGCCTCGCTTTGGAGGCTTCTTAGTAATAGGGTTCAACTTCTTTACGGGAACACTCCAGGTTCCAGGGAAAACGGAGCTAACTGCCTGTTGTCTCCAAAGCGCTGGGTGGATATGGTATTTCCTCTTCCAGAACCTCTTCCTAGTTCTTGCAGATCAGTGTGTCCTCCTAATCCCTGCCTCACCTCCTCTCCAGGACAGACTTCCTTCCAGAGTCTCTCCACTCCAGTCTGCAGTGTGGACTGGCACAGCCAGAAACCAAAATAACAAGGGGCTATGGCAGTACCGGGAACACAGGAAGGTCTGCAGCCCTGAATACCAACCGGCAGAACCTTAGGTTCAAATCACTTGCTGTCTGAAACATTGTCTCAGTCTGGGTTCTCCCCAAAGCAGACCCTGAGACTGTAACAGCACTGCAGCCAGTCTTAAGGGTTAATTTGCTTCAACTTTGTGCACTCCTTGCCAGCAGACCTAAGTCCCTTGATCTGTGATTCCCTTACTTTGACATTTGCAGCCCACTGGCCTTGAGGAGCGAAGGACCAAACTTTCCCAGAAGATAAGGCCTGACTACATGCGAAAACAGCTGCCACGGATGCCAGCATGTGTATTCAGGGTCATGTCGACATACGACTAACTGCCCAGATCCTGCACACAACCTCCCACCCTTTCCCTGTAAAACCGTCTGGCTCCTGCTGGACAGGAAAGGGGGTCTTCCAGCTGTTAGTTCACCACCTTCCCAGGTTCATGAATAAAACAAGTTTCCCTTTCCCACTGTCACTTATCTCTTAAGTTCTCTGCCCGCTAACAAAACAGGGTCTTGGGTGCAGGTTGTTAACTCCAGGAAGCTCAGTAAGGGGGAGAGGGAAAAGCCATGAAAGAGTAAATTAATAAGCAAGTCATAACTTAGGGCAAACTGGGTTCAGTTCTATGGGAACCTCCTAAGAAACTGGGTAGAACATGCTTCAAAAACAGCACGCTGAGGGAGCTGGGGGTTGTATGCACTGTTAACGGACTAAACGTCCATATGACCCCCAATTCTCATGTTGAAGCCCTGGTCCCGAGCATAGCTGTATTTGGATTTGGGACTGGATGGAAGTAATTAAGGCTAAATGAAGACATACAGGTGGGGCCCTGGTCTGATAGGATTAGAATCCTTCTAAGAGGGTCTCCTTTTAGAGCCTGCTTACCTGCTCTGTCTCTCTTTCTCTCTCTCTCCCTCTTCATCTATGTGCATTTGCTGAGAAAAGGCCATGTGAGGGCATAGGACAAAGGCAGCCATCAGCAAGTCATAAAGAGAGCCCTTACCAGAAATCAAATTGGCCAGAACCTTGACCTTGAACTTCCAATGTTCGGAATTGTGAGAAATTTTTTTTTGTTTTTTTGAAAAATTTTTTGGTTTGTTTTTAAATAGACTTTCCTGTCTCTAAAATTTCTGTTTTTTAAGCCACGCACTCTGTGGTATTTTGTGATAACAGCCCAGTGCAGACTGAGGCATGCACTATCTTTCATTCTCAATGATTAAGGGTTGCTGTTGAGCGCACTGAAGGTGGCTTCAGGTGGGAAATTTTGTAAAAGTATGCAAAACTTTCCATCCTGGCTGCCAGCGAACTCAGAGGTTAGCCAAGGGAATATGGAAAAGCCACACAGTATCTGCTATACCATTGTTTCCAATCTTTGACTTAGAAATGCTGCTGCATTGACTATCCTTGTACATATGCCATTTTGCAAGTGTTAAAGAATAAACTAGGGACAAATTTGTACAATCAAATGGCGTAGGCATTGCAAACTGTGATTGATATGACCAAATTATTCTCCCAAAAGATCATATCAATTTATATTCCACCTGCAATGTCTGTTTCTGTAGCGCCTCTCTAACACATTTTATCAGACGTTTTGATCTTGCCAGCGAAGTAGGTAGAACACAGTGTCTCATTGTGATTTTTCACTTGTAAACTTCTTTTGAATCAGTGTAGTAGAGTGTGAGACAAAGGTAGGGGAAGGAAATTTTCCTGCTTCATTGGCAACCTTAGTTCATATATCATTTCTTCACTGAGGGCATGGATCCGTCAGCAACCTCAAAGATTGTTGTGTCTTTGACTGGGTTGGGGCAGGAAGGAAATCTCCCTAAGTATTCTCTGGTCCAGGTATCACTTGATCTTGGAAGTAGCCATGGTAACAATGACAACAGCAACAAAGGCAGCAGAAGTAGTTTCAAAGCATCAAAGGCCTTGGTGCAGATTAAAGCCCAGGAAACACAGTGAGGGTGGGGTTGAGGAGTGATTGTACATGCCACGCCAAAGCTATGTTTGTGAGCTAGCCTAAGTTACTCCAGCCCGCTGCCAGAAGAGATGAGATCAGAGACAGAGATAAGGCATGTGTGCTGTTACCTTGTTCCTGTATTTTTGTCTCTGCACTGGGTCCACAGTTATTTTGCCAGGCTTCATCAAAGACACTATATTCTTTTAGAAGACATAAGGACCATAACATTCAAGCAGTTGAAAAACATCATTTGTTGTCACCTCCACTATTCCTATAAACAAATCATAAATGGGATGGCCATATGGAATGCTGGGGAGATCATAAGGCTGGTTGTGGGGAATTTAGCAGTAGAAAAATTTGGGAGAAATGGGACCTATGGACCGAGGGCTATATATGGATAGAGCTGTACAGTGAGAATTCCCTCACAAAGTTCTGGGCTAAAGGGGCGTCTGGGTGGCTCAGTCGGTTGAGCGTCCGACTTCGGCTTAGGTCATGATCTCACAGTTTGTGTGTTCGAGCCCCACGTTGGGCTCTGTACTGACAGCTCAGAGCCTGGAGCCTGCTTCAGATTCTGTGTCTCCCTCTCTCTCTGCCCCTGCCCCATTCATACTCTGTCTCTCTCAAAAATAAACATTAAACAAAAATTTTTTTAAAAAGTTCTATGCTAAAAAATTATGCGACTTTGCTTCTGGTAGGTGTGGCCAGGTAATTCAAGCTAACTCTTGTACTGTGCACAATTTGAAAGCAGGTTGGTATATGAATATACATTTAAATAATCGATGAATTATCAACAGAGTAAAGAATTACTGAGCCAAAATCTAAGGTAAGGCAATAATCTAGAAAGGTAAGTGTGGTGCTCAGAACTATTTTTGCCTCTAGATCATTTGTTGATTTGAAAGTAACAGCTACAGGACTGAGCTATGATTTTGACAGTGTCCAAGGGTGAGAAGAACAAAAGTCAAAGCTCAGAGGCTGCCCAAGGAAAGAAGAGCAAGTATAAATAAACATTCAACGTACGAAACAAAAATAATAATGTCTTGGGAGGTCTTAAAAATATAGAATTAAAATATAAAGAGAAACAATCGCTTTAATGGGATGATGGGGATTAGGTGTTCAATGATTTCAGATTTGCAATAACAAAGTTAGGCTATTTTAAATTCAAGTTTGGTTGTATTTATTTTTTTTTAAGATCTTTTTATTTTCTTATTTTTATTTTATTTTTTTAAGTGATCTCTACACCCAGCATGGAACTCAAACTTATGACCCTGAGATCAAGAGTTCCATTCTCTACCGATTGAGCCAAAAAGGAGCCCAAGTTTGTTTTGTTTGTTTTGTTTGTTTGTTTTGTTTTGTTTTCAATGTTTTTACTCATTTTTGAGACAGAGAGAGACAGAGCATGAGCAGGGGAGGAGCAGAGAGAGAGGGAGACACAGAATCCGAAGCAGGCTCCAGGCTCTAAGCTGTCAGCACAGAGCCCGATGTGGGGCTCGAACTCACACACTGTGAGATCATGACCTGAGTCGAAGTCGGACGCCCAACCGATTGGGCCACACAGGCGCCCCCCAAGTTTGTTTTTTTATTTTTTTTAATTTTTTAAATGTTTTTATTTATTTTTGAGACAGAGAGAGATAGAGCATGAGCAGGGGAGGGGCAGAGAGAGAGGGAGACACAGAATCTGAAGCAGGCTCCAGGCTCCGAGCTGTCAGCATAGAGCCCAACATGGGGCTTGAACTCACACATTGCGAGATCGTGACCTGAGCCAAAGTCGGACGCTCAACCCACTGGGCCACCCAGGTGCCCCATCAAGTTTGTTTTTTTAAAGTAAAAGTGTTTTTATAGCTATAAGGACACATACATAAAAATCAGGGAGCAAATCCAATTTGGTTTGATTAAACATTCTTTCAAAAAGACACAGACTTGTTATGTATAGTCTTGTCAACTTTAACATCCATTATTAGGAATTTGGGGATGGGATAAAAGACAAATAAGACGTTAAAAAACAAACAAACAAACAAAACCAGAATATCGGAATACATGATAGACCATTCACAATCACCAATGATCAACAAAAGAATAACATACCACCTAAGCAGCCTAACAGACAAAGCCCAGGCTGACCTTGAATCCTGTTCTTTCCCCTTGATGCCAACCCTTCCCTGACTTCACATTCTCTAGAGACACGTCCCCATACTAATTAAGGGATTATATTCAGTTTCTCTTCAGAAACTTGTGCTATTATAAAAGTCCGTTTTTAGTGACACACAAAGCTGCAGAGAAGCCCAGAATCTCTAGGGCTTCGGGGGAGAGTTGACTTGCCAGATATCAGTGGCATTTCTGAGCCTGCTGCCTGCTTATTCCTGGAAGTCTGGGTGGTGTTGCCAGCCAGGGGTATCTTATTCATTCTGTCCTCCCCTCTCTGATGCGTGCTTTTTTCCATGCTGATCACATTACAGGGGTGTTCTATTTTGGGCTAACCTTGAATGACTTAGGTTCTTTTGCTAATACAGAATCGAACAATTGGTTTGCTTCCATTCTGATTTACCTGTTCCCATCAGGAGAGCAGATCATCAGAAGGACACCTACAACATATAGTGGGAAAGCCAAAAGATCCCTCTGTTTTCAAGAAAGACGGCTATGTCCCAGCCCGTGTGCAACAGATCGCCCGCACCCCCAAAATTTGCATGTGCCATGATAATGTGCACCCTTCCTTTTTCAAGGTACTGAGTTGATTCAGGCAAACATCATCTGATGACAGGTAACTGCAGTTGGAAGTTGTCAGCTACTCCTCAGCTTACCACATAAGGGAGTAGAATTGTCTCATTCCCAAGCTTTCTGGAGCTTCCCTTGACATCTCAGAACAGTTGGCCTCACAAGCTTTTCCTCCCTTTGCTTTTCGCCCCTGTGCTCTAAGCACTGTGTGCACTTGATGCAACCCACTTGCCCATGGTCTTCTTTTTTTGTTTTTAAGGTGTATTTGTTTATTTTTGAGAGAGAGAGAGAGAGCGCTCGAGCAGAGGAAAGGCAGAGAAAGAGAGGGAGACACAGAATGTGAAGCAGGCTCCAGGCTCCGAGTTGTCAACACAGAGCCTGACATGGGGCTCGAACTCATGAACTGTGAGATCATGACCTGAGCTGAAGTTGGATGCTTAACCAACTGAGCCACCCAGGTGCCCCTTGACCACGGTCTTCTAATATCCCCTGCCACTCCTGTTTTCCCTAGGCCAAGTTCTAGCACTCAGTCAGGTTTAGGGATCTCTGTGAAACTGCAGCTTGAGAACAGGTGGGAAGGTGACTTATTCGGTAACGTTTCCTGTATGGTTCTCTTTCCCCACAGAAATCCTTCGAAATCTTTCTGGTGGGAAAAACATTTAGTCCCAAACTCTGGTCAAGGTGAAGTCAAATTTTTCGAATGATAGTTCAAGATTTTTGACTGAATTCAGGATACAGTTAGATTTGTTCATCTTTTCTGAGAATAATTTATTGAACTAATTACACTGTACAAATCACTTCAAGATTAAAAGAAGCCAGAGCACCTGGCTGGCTCAGTCAATGGAGCATGCAACTCTTGATCTCAGGGTTGTGAGTTTGAGCCCCACATGGGGTATAGAGATGACTTAAAAATAAAACCTTTTGAGGGGGGAATGCAAACTGGTGCAGCCACTCTGGAAAACAGTATGGATGTTCGTCAAAAAATTAAAAATAGAACTACCCTACGACCCAGAAATTGCACTACTATGTATTTATCCAAGAGATATGGGTATGCTGTTTCAAAGGGACACATGCACCCCCATGTTTTAGCAGCACTATCAACAATAGCCAAAGTATGGAAACAGCCCAAATGTCCATCGATGGATGAATGGATAAAGAAGGTGTGGTATATTTATACAATGGAGTATTACTCAGCAATCAAAAAGAATGAAATCTTGCCATTTGCAACTACGTGGATGGAACTAGAGGGTATTATGCTAAGCGAAATTAGTCAGAGACAGACAAATATCATATGACTTCACTCATATGAGGAATTTAAGATGCAAAACAGATGAACAGAAGGGAAGGGAAGCAAAAATAATATAAAAACAGGGAAGGAGACAAAACATAAAAGACTTAAATTTAGAGAACAAACAGAGGGTTGTGGAGGGGTTGTGGCGGGGGGGTTGGCTAAATGGGCAAGGGAATTAAGGAATCTACTCCTGAAATCGTTGTGGCACTATATGCTAACTAATTTGGATGTAAATAAAAAAAAATAAAATTAAGTATTATGTTGAAAAATAAATACATAAATAAATTAATTAATTAATTAATGAAAACTGGAAAAAATTTTTTTTTAATTTTTTAATGTTTATTCATTTTGGAGAGACAGAGAGACAGAGCGTGAGTGGGGGAGGAGCAGAGAGAGAGGGAGACACAGAATCCAAAGCAGGTCCCAGGCTCTAAGTTGTCAGCACAGAGCTCGACGCAGGGCTCTAACTCCCGAACTGTGAGATCATGACCTGAGCTGAAGTCAGATACTTAACCAACTGAGCCACTCAGGTGCCCCAAAAATAAAACCTTAAAAAAAAAAAGAAGTCAAGAAGAGTTTGGTCGGGTAATGTAGCATTGACTTAATGTCTGTTGGTTGTCACCAAATAGTAGTGATATTGCCAAATCGTTAATAATAAATTGATTCAACTATACTCTGAAAAAAATCTGTATTACAATCTTGTAATAAATGGTGTGCATCCACACATGGTATATAACTAACATTTATTACTATATATATTACAAGACATGATATACAATATAAAGTTGTTATGGCAGACTCAAGAACCATGGGTCCATAATAGAAGAGAAAACCAGAATTCAGAGGTAATAGGATGCCAAGGACAGAAAGAGTCAATTTCTTAAACTTTCCTATTTTTTAGTCTTCCTGAGACAGTGCAGCTGTAGAGGTGGATTAACCCACCAAGAATGTACCAGCACGAACTGTAGGCTTTCCAGCAAGGATGCGGCCAACAACTGTAATATCATCTTCTTTTCACTGATCAGGTAACTGATAGAGAGGTTAAGTAGATCCCCGAAGGTTTTACACCACGAGTTGGTGACAAAACCAGGAACAGAACCAAGTGGCATGCAACACTGAGCGGGGATGTGCCAGGTATCTCTTCTGTGAATTGGCAGCCTTGCAATATTCTGAATATGAGCCTTTTTTTTTCAACCATCTGTCACCACACAACACTATTTTAATATCATTGACTATATTCCCTATGCTGTATAATGATTTATTCCTTCCGTAGCTGGAGTCTATACCTCCCACACTTTACCTAGTTTACCCATGCCCTCTACCCCCTCCTTTCTTGCAACCACCCATTTGTTCTCTGTGTTTATGGGTCTGTTTCTGCTTTGTGTTTGTTTATTCGCTTGATTTTTTTTAACTTAAAAATTTTTTTAAATGTTTATTTATTTTTGAGAGAGCACCAGTGGGGAAGGGATGGGGGGGGGAGTGTGGGGGAGTGGGGACAGAGGATCCGAAGCAGCGTCCGTGCTGACAGCAGTAACCTAATGCGGGGCTTGAACTCACAAACTGAGATCAAGACCTGAGCCGAAGCCTGATGCTCAACCAACTGAGCCACCCAGACGTCCCTGTTTTGTTTTTTAGATTCTGCATAGAAGTGCAATTCTACGTTTGTCTTTTCTCTGTATGACTTATTTTACTTAGTGTAATACCATCCACGTTGTCACAAATGGCCAAGATCTCATTCTTGAATATGACTTTTTTCATACATTCTGAATGTTAATATAACCCTTTGTTTTTTGGAGTGTTCTTCTCCAGAGACTGCCATTTTTGTATACAGGGAAAAAAAAGCACATAAAACCCACAGGCAAGGGCTTTTTCTGAAGGCACAGCTCTTAGGAGTAGAAAGACTTCAGCTAAATCAGTCTTGGCCTCCCACACCAGTGTTTGTCCTGGTGAAATCAGATTTAAAGTTAACTCAGAATCAGCCCTAAAGGTTAAAAAAAGAGAGAGAGAGCCCACTCACTGCATTTTGTTCTTCAACAGTGCAGACAGCTTATGGTCTGAAACCAATATTACAGGAAAGCTACATTCTAGTAGAACCACATTTTTTTTTAACTCCTGTCTATGCCCAACGTGGGGCTCAAACTCACGGCCCTGAGATCAAGAGTCAGATGCTCTACCAACTGAGCCAGCCTGGTGTCCTTAGTAGAGCCGCATTTAAGAAAGTTGTCCCTTCCAGGGGTCACTGGGTGGCTCAGTCAGTTAAGCGTCCAACTTCAGCTCAGGTCATGATCTCGAGGTTCGTGAGTTCGAGTCCCACGTTGTGTTCTGTGCTGATAGGTCAGAGCCTGGAGCCTGCTTCAGATTCTGTGTCTCCCTCTTTCTCTGCCCCCCCCCCACCCCTGTGCTCATTCTCTGTCTCTGTCTCTCAGAAATAAATAAATGTTAAAAAAAAAAAAAGTATTCCCTTCCAGCTAGTGTCACGGTCCCTGTCCTCATGTGTACTATCCTAGGCACATGTGAGTACCGATAAAATGTGGGTGCGTTCATGTTGTGGTAAGCCCAGTTCCTTGTCACTATGTCCTGCATCTCTGTGATTCTGTGTGTGGTACCCAAGTGTGCTCAGAGTTCAGTAGGTTGCTGCAGACTGAGATTCATAACACCCAACCTTTCCGGATCTCAGATGGCTGAATTGCAGTCTCTACCCACCCTCTGGGGATCCTCTCTTCTTCCAAATGAGAAAGCTGAAAGGAGGCACCTTCTAGCTTGATTATATCCCGAGTCAACCATCTTCCTCAGGTATAATGAGCAACAAGCCAGCTGAGAGAAATAATTGGGAGCATGAGTTTTGCAGCAGATCTGGGTTCGAATCCAACCCCTGTCACTTACTAGCCATGAGACATTGGACAAGTTACTTAAATTTCTCCAGCGTCCTGGTTTGGATTCCCTGGAAACAGACCTTGAGGCCCCTAAGAATTTTCCCAACCACAGGGCAAGGGAAGTTGGTTCTTTATCAGCAATTGATGGAGGGCTGCTTGGGGGCAGGGAGAGCATTGATTTCTTGGCCCTTCTGGTTGTTTCCCTTCCCTACCCCTTCCCCCATATGAGTAGAACAGACTCTGGCAGCTAGAGAAAACCCTCAGGCAAATAACTGTAAGTGTGGCAGTTGAAAATCTAACCCTGGGCCCAGAAATGGTAAAGCACAAGGGGAGATAGCCAGAACCCAGACTGTATATGCCACACCCAGCTGCATTTCCACTATCTCTAAAACCCGCCTCACAGGGCCTGCACATAGTGGCCCTTCAGCCTATAGAAGCTCTACTATTACAGCAAGAATAGGGTGGGGTAGTTGCAAGAAGTGTGGTGAACCAGATAATTACCTCTCCAAAGAGGTCCACATCGTAATCCACAGAACCTGTCAATATACGACCTTACATGGGAAAAAAAGGGACTTGGCGGATGTGATTAAATGAAGGATCTTGAAATAGAAAGGTTATCCTGGATTATCCAGCTGGTTTCAATATCCTCCCTCCTTGTGAGAGGGGGGCAGGAGGGTCAGAATCAAAACAGAAAATGTGGGGGCGCCTGGGTGGCGCAGTCGGTTAAGCGTCCGACTTCAGCCAGGTCACGATCTCGCGCTCCGTGAGTTCGAGCTCCGCGTCAGGCTCTGGGCTGATGGCTCAGAGCCTGGAGCCTGTTTCCGATTCTGTGTCTCCCTCTCTCTCTGCCCCTCCCCCGTTCATGCTCTGTCTCTCTCTGTCCCAAAAATAATAAACGTTAAAAAAAAAAAAAAATTTAAAAAAAAAAAAAAAAAAAACAGAAAATGTGGCTTTGGAAGCAGTGGGGCCAGGAGCCAAAGAATGCAGGCGGCTCCAGCATCTGGAAAAGGTGAGGAAACAATCTCCCCTGGAGCCTGCAGAAGGAACACAGCCTTGCCGATCCATGGTAAACTTCTTTTAAATGAATTAAACAAGGAGGCCTTTTGCTGGGTGGTCCTAATACCTCAGCAGTCTGCTGTAAACAAGCCAAAAGCTAAACCTGTACATGCCTCAAGGTTAGAGAATTGAAACCAATTGCAGTCAGCTAGGCTCTCTCAAATAAGTCAAATGCTGAAGTCATAGCCAATCAAATGATGTTCTTGCTTGCTTCCACCTTGGCTTTGTAAAAGACTCTCAGTTCCCATCAGTACAACGCTTCTACGAACTTCTGGTTTGGCACGGCTCAATTCGAATCCATTTTTGCTCTAACTCTTAACATTTCAATATGCCCCACGTTATCTTTCCTGACCTGCAGAGCCGTAAGATGATAAATCTGTGTTGGTCGTAGCCACCAAGCTTGTGGCAATTTGTCAAGCAGCCATCGGAAACTAATACAGAAGGGTACACCAGGGATAAGAATAACTAACAGGAGGGATGCCTGGGTGGCTCAGTTGGTTGAGCATCTGACTTCGGCTCAGGTCAAGATCTCACGGTTCATGAGTCCAAGCCCCATGTCGGGCTCTTCTCCAGCTCAGAGCCTGGAGCCTGCTTCGGATTCTGTGTCTCCCTCTCTCTCTGCCCCTCCCATGCTTGCACTTTGTCTCTCTCCAAAATAAATAAACATTTAAAATTAAAAAAATTTAAAAAGCTAACACACAATAATATTTCCCTTGAGCTGGCACTAAGTGCCGTAAGTATCTTGACTCCTTTCATTCTTAAACCAACTGTAATATATTTGCTACATGGACTGTAATTCACTTTGCCATATTAAATGTCCTTTTATACCTCTTCTTTTCTATAGCTTAATGATGAAAAGCTTTACATTAATGTTATCATTATGGGTTTCCTAATGCACTCAACCAGTTCTCTTCTGGGAAAATATCTGATGGCAGAAACTTCCTCTCCCTGACAACCAGAGAGTGGAGGCTGACACGGTTCCACTGGAGGCAGGTTGAATAAAAATTGGCCTCGGTGCCTTTAAGTCCCCCTGATTACAAACAGATGCTTTTTATCCTTTGCAGTTTGGTCTGGCTTAGTAAAGCTATTAATCATTAAAGGAAGGGTCCATGCTACTTTCACAGTAGAAGGTGCAGCTTGGGCTAGAATCTTCCTTCCATCATCTCCAGTGATGAAGTTTCCAGATTGAAGCAATGGAAATATCAGTGGTGTGGCATTCCTGGAGTTCATTCTCTTGGCTCCCCAGGGAAAGCTAGACTTGGCTTCGGGTTGTTGCAGCATAAAGTTTCTCACTCAGCAGGAAAATCCACCAGAGACTCAGGCCAGCGACTGTATTGCTGTGAATATAAAAGCACCATGAATATAACAATGAAAGGTTTTGTATTATGGGAAAAGTCCTGGAGCTTGAAGAAAGAACTTCTGTTAATTTGCAGGTCAGTATGCTATTATATTAGACCTTCTCTCTCCCTCCCTCTCTCTCTCTCTCTCTCATTGTTTCCCACTTATTTCTAAATAGTGCTACAAATAAAGGGGGGGGGGCGGGAAGGCAACTGGGCTACCATTTCATTAAGAAAGAAAGAATTATTAACAGCAAGGCTTTGAGGTACAGATTAGGAAACTGTAAAGAGAGAAACAAAGGTTTGTTGACTGTAAATCTTCCTTGGGTTTTATGGAGAATTCAGATTCTTGAATCTTGAATTCTCACCTGGATTATTGCATGGTTCTCCTACCTGTTACATCAGCTACCTTGCTTTTTCAGCTGCAAATTCCTCAGGGTAAGCCCCCAGTCCCCTTCCTTTATCTTTGATTCTCCCAGTCCCAGGTGGTTCCAAATGCATAGAAGGCATTTGCTGTTTACTGAGTGGAATGACAAGCTGACCTACTGTATATATTCATACATGAGTAAATAAAGGTCACATGTTGAATTATTCCAGGTGTTAGCTGAAAACCCAGCCCAGAGTCTGAGTGAGCTCAGGGACCACCTTGCTGTGATCTCTGAGCCTTACCCACCCCTTTCTCCAGGACTCCCCAAAAGCCCTACTTCGGTGACTTCATTCCCCCCATGCTTAGTCACGGCAGTGCAATTCAGTAAGTATTTTTCGTGCTCTAGTGGAGACGCTAAAGTATGATGATAGCCACACCATTACACAGTTCACAGCCTGCATGAAAATGCTCAACTCCAACACTCAAATGACACCGCAGTTGTATACTGGTCCACTCCATGGTGTTTCTGCCTCCACAGGTAAACCACTCCCAGAACACTAACAGGAAAGATGGGTCGGTTAAAAGGAGGAGAGCAAAACAAAGGAATGAGGACTAGTGACACAGGAAATCCTACCATGGAAGGGATTGACCTGGAATTCAAGGGGGAAGGAAAAACGCTTTCTCCTTCAACCCAAAGCATCTTCAAGGTAAAAGCGGCTCTTTCTGTTTCCAGGGAAGGCTGAATGAAGGTCACTGAAGATGGGGGTGGGGTGTGGGGGCCTTTGTGAGGCCCGGGGGCAGTAGCACACGGTAATTGTAACGGATGCTCTGGCGTCTTGTCAAGATCCCCACTTCAGGACCAAGATATTCACCTCCTCAGTTGCCAGGAAGGTTGGGCCCTGGTGGCTGCCTTGACCAAGGCTGCGTGACCTTCCTGGGGGTAGCCTGAGTGCAAAGACTGGTTGTCTCAAGTCAAAACAACTCTGAAGGCCCACCCAGCTCCAGAGCTCTGAGTGGGTTTGCTCGAGGCCTGTAGAGTGACAGCATCACAGCCCAACTTCCCAAGCTGCCCGAACCTTCCTCCCTTTCTCCCTCAAAGGTCTTATGTCCCCCCAAAAGCACTCCTCACTGGACTTCCTCCATGCAGCTCTTTATCTCAGAGTCAGCTTCCCTGAAACCGGAAGGAGGCTGCCAGCGGTGCTCAGTGTGCTAGGACCCTATTCTCAACTCTGCCAGCACCTGGGGGAGGGACAAGTTTTCATAAGAGAATGGCCGCACGCGGCATCTCAGGGGACAGGGGGTGAGATGAGAAAAGTCTTCTGAAAATCTACGTCTCCACCTTCTACCTCACCTCCCTCTGGTACGTAGGTTAAAGGATGTCTGCATTAGCCAACAACGAATGTGTGACCCCCCCTCGAAAGTCACCAGGCATCTGTTGTGTCTAGGCCAAGGCCCTGGTGTCTTCCTCTGGGCTCACACCTGCTATCTCATATGTCTTGGTGCACCCTCTTTCTGGAGTCCGCTGTCCTCATGTTTCCCTTGGCACCTAAGTAAATTCCCAGGGTTATTGCCAGAATTCAAATAAACAACCCTGACCTCAGCCTGAACTAAAGGGAAAAAAAAAAAAATAACCTCAGATAACCTTTTCTCCTCATTTATGGAACACCGACCTTTCCAGCACATGGCCCGATAGGACTGTGTCGTAAGATATTTCTATTCCCTACTCACAAGTCTTGAACTAGAACCTCATAACCAGCCAAGAAGGACATGTCAGGCCCAGTGATTTATGTTGTGGTGCTGACAGATCTCGTAAGTGGGAGATGGCCTGTCTGACATGGGCACCTGCCAACCAACTAGATGTCAGCCAGTCCTAACAGATGCCTGTAAACAAGCTGCACTGGATTGTACTGGCAGGGTTCTACCCTGCAGAGCCCTGCATCCCTGACTCTCCTCCGTAAAACATCAGTGGTGGGTGCTGTTTTAGCCGGGTTCCTCCAAAAAAGTGCAACCTGAGAGAAGGCTGTGCGTGCAGGTAGTCTTGTTTGGGAGATGATCCGAGGAAGCAGGAGTGAGGGGTGGGGAGAACGAGACAGGGAAGGGGGGAAAGCCAACACACAGAGTGTGTTAAGGAGATGGTTACCGCTGTGGGCAACCGAGGCTCAATACCACTGGACTGGGATCTTCTTCTCCTTTTTTAAAATGTTTATTTATTTATTTTGAGAGCGAGAGAGAGCATGAGCAGGAGAGATGGGCAGAGGGAGAGAGAGGAAGAGAGAGAATCTTAAGCAGACTGCACGTTCAGCTCAGAGCCCAATGCAGGACTGGATCCCATGACCACAAGAACATGACCTGAGCCGAAATCAAGATCAAATCCGATGTTTAACCAACTGAGCTACCCAGGCGCCCCAACCACTGGAATCTTCTGAAGAACCATGAACAAAGCACATCAGAAGTGTTCCACCAGAGGATGGAGGCTGTGGCAGTTAACCCTTGATTCCATCTGCCATTAGATGAACATTGCTCCCTCCCTGAGTATTAACTCTCTTGCACTTTCTACTTAGCTGAATTTGCCTAAGTGATCTTCCACTGTCTTAGAGAAAGCAGAGAGCTGTTTCTATGGAAACTTTATAAAGGATGCTGGCAAAGCATTCAAACTGACTATCAAAAGTGTGCTAAAATCAGGTGAGTTGAGAAGATGTGACATAGGACATCACAAACATTTGCTACAAATGTTTAATAAAGGTACAAGGGACGCCTGGGTGGCTCAGTCAGCTAAGCAACCGACTTCTGCTCAGGTCATGATCTTATGGTTCGTGAGTTCAAGCCTTATGTCGAGCCCTGTATTGACAACCCAGAGCCTGGAGCCTGCTTCAGATTCTGTGTCTCCCTCTCTCTCTGCCCCTCCCCTACTTGCAGCCTGTCTCTCTCTCTCTCTCTCTCTCTCTCAAAAAAAAAAAAAATATATATGTATATATATATATGTATGTATATATATACATATATATGTGTGTATATATATATAATTTTAAAAAGGTACAAATGAAGTGCACCAAGATGGGTGCCCACACCCCTTTAAATCTTAAATTATGAGAGAGAACATATGCTTCCTGTCTTCCCAGGATTCCTTCCTTTGGGGAGTCACCTTTCTTTTCATCTCATTGTGATTGTGTTCGTTCTATGTGGTATGCAGAGTAATGGACCCCAGAGATATCCATGTCATAATCCCTGGAACCCATAAATACGTTAGATTATGTGGCAAAGGGGAATTAAGGTTGTAGAAAGAATTAAGATCACTGATCAACTGACTTCAACGTGGAAGATGACCCTGGATTATCCAGTGAGCCCAATGTAATAACAAGGGTCCTTTTTTTTTTAATGTTTATTTATTTATTTTGAGAGAGAGAGAGAGAGAGAGAGAGAGAGAGAGAGAGAGAGAATGAGCAGAGGAGGGGCAGAGAGAGAATAAGAGAGAGAATTCCAAGCAGGATTCATACTGTCAGCGCAGAGCCCAACACGGGGATCGATCTCATGAACCGTGAGATCATGAACTGAGCTGAAATCAAGTCACTGACTGAGCCACCCAGGCACCCCTCTTTTTTTTTTTTTTTCCTAAATCACAAGGGTCCTTATAAGTGGAAGAGGGAGATAGAACTTGAATCAGAAAGATAACAGTATAACATGGATGCTATTGGCTTTGAAAGTGGAGAAATTAGGCACAAGCCATGATGTGCAAGAGGTCTCTGTAAGGTGGAAAAGGTAAGGAAATGGATTCTCCTCTAAAGCCTTAGAAAGGAAATCATGCTGGCCAGCACCCTGATTTTAGCCCACGGATTCCCATTTTAGACATCTGACTTCCAGAACCATAAGAGAGTAACTTTATGTTATTTCAAGGCACTAGGTTTGTGATAAATTGTTACAGCAGCGATGAGAAACTAATGCACCCCATCTGCTTTGATGAGGCCTACTGGGCCAATTTCTCACCCCATGGGTGGGATCATGACCGAGTCATCCATCTGCCAGGCCACAGTGATCCATTCAAGATTAAGCCCATGATCTAGGCAAGACCAGGCCTCTCCCAGTGCTAATGGGAAAGATACATCCTTAACTGGGATATGCTATGGCCTCCATTGTCCTTCCACTTACAAAGACCCTGTGATTATACACGGACCACCAAAATTGTGGCAAAAGGGGTAAAAGCCTGGAGGATGTCTGCCTGTGGGAAGGTTTCAAGAGCCTAGCCTGGAAGCAATGCACTTCACATCCACTAACCTTCCGTTAACCAGAGCACAGTCCCATGGCTCTGCTCTACTGCAAAGGAGGCTGGGAAAAGTGGTCTGTAGGTCCAAGGAAGAAGAGGAAAAGAATTTCAAGAACAGCTAGGCATTTCTGTCTCATAAACTTGCCCTGAAATCCCTCCATTTCTAATCTAACTGAAATTTATATTCATCCCTATATTCACCATGAACATAATTACTTATTTGAATATGTGTGCTCAAATTCTACTTTTCCAGAAAGAGCCCATGGTGACCACCTTCTCTTCAGCTCCTAGATCTAGAGTATTGGGTGTCAATTTTTGTGTTTTTACAGTGTTTATCAAAGAGGAGAGAAGGGCAACTGTTGAGGGTAAGAGAGTGCTATCAGAAAACCTGCGGCATTTTTTCCACCCACACATGCATTCCCCAACAGATAGCGTATCTGTTCCCAAGGAAACCTGGCTCTGACTCAAGGAGGCTCAGTGCCAGGGTTAGCCACAGCTGTTGATGGGGAAGAAGGACCGAGAACTATTGATGTGCATTTATCACTCGGGCATGCAAATCTGGTCGGAACTTTTACTTGTACGAATTTATTATCAGATAACTTTGTATAATGCCACAAGTCAGATCATGACCCTTTGCACACAGCCATGTTCAATAAAGCCAGCTATAACTGCAACTAAATACATGTCAGATTATACTTTTTACCCTTTCTTTTTTATTTTTGCATGGACTCACGGCAGGCCTGGTGAAGCGTAGAGACCTCCTTCTTAGAATAACGTTCTGAGGGGCACCTGGGAGGCTTGTTGGTTAAGCATCCAACTCTTGATTTCCACTTGGGTCATGATCTCACAGTTCATAAGATTAAGCCTCACATTGGGCGCTACTCTGACAGCCTGGACCCTGCTTAGGATTCTCTCTCCCTCCCTCTCTCTTTGCCCCTCCCTACTCGTTCACTCTCTCAAAATAAATAAACTTAGGGGCGCCTGGGTGGCGCAGTCGGTTAAGCGTCCGACTTCAGCCAGGTCGCGATCTCGCGGTCCGTGAGTTCGAGCCCCGCGTCAGGCTCTGGGCTGATGGCTCGGAGCCTGGAGCCTGTTTCTGATTCTGTGTCTCCCTCTCTCTCTGCCCCTCCCCCGTTCATGCTCTGTCTCTCTCTGTCCCAAAAATAAATAAACGTTGAAAAAAAAATAAATAAACTTAAAAAGAAGAAGAAGAAGAAGAAGAAGAAGAAGAAGAAGAATGTTTTGAAATTCATAAAACAGAATACATAAGGTTGCAAAGGAAACCAATTATACTGAAATGCACTTACCAAAATGTTTAAAAATAAATATTTTTGTTATGTATGCTTCTTTATTAATGCATGAAATATCACAATCTAATTGCAGATCTGGAAACCAACATTTTGGAGTAGTGATGAGTTTGCAATCTGGAAATCTCTGTGTATTTTACTAGGGATAAAGTCATAATTCCTGCCAATGGCACTGTGATTTGTTTCCTATATTCATCATTAAAAGAAAAGGACAATTTTAGTTCAAAGTTTGTGAAAATAGAAGTAACTTTTCTTCCTATCCAAGTTTATGGACCTTCTGAATCTTACCCGTAGACTCCTTAGGAACCATGGACCCCTAGATTCAGAAGTCCCTATTGAAAAGCAAGGCCACATTTTTAAACACAGACTACACAGGTAACTCATACCTGCCACCCACCTTTTTGGCCTCATGCCCACACTGGACCCATTTTCCCCAGGTACTCTACCCTTGAGCACAGCCAGCTAATCAACATTCACCCTCACTCAGCACAACAAATCTAGCGTTTATCATTATTGAGGGCTGACCAGGCAACAAACCTCCTTTTTTTAAAATTATTTTTTCTTTCCACTTTTTAAGTTGCAGTAAAATATACATAACATAAAAGGTACCATCTTAAGAATTTTTAAATGTACAGCTCAGTGTCATCAAGTATATTCATGTCATTGTGCAGCCATCACTGCCATGAATCTACACAGCTTTGTTCATCTTGCAAAACTGAAACTATGTGCTATTATATAATAAGTCTCCATTACCCTTTCCTTCATCTCCTGGCAACCACCATTCTACTTTCTTTCTCTATGATTTTGACTGCTCTAGATAACTCATATTAAGTGGAATCATACAGTGTTTGTCTTTTCTTTTTAATGTTTATTTATTTTGAGAGTGGGCATGCACACACAAGTGGGGGAAGAGCAGAGAGAGAGAAGAGGGAGAATCCCAAGCAGTCTCCATGATCAGCGTGGAGCCGGACATGGGGCTCAGTCTCACGACCATGAGATCATGACCTAATCCAAAATCAAGAGTCAGACACTTAACCGACTGAGCCACCCAGGACCCCCAGTATTTGTCTTTCTTGACTAGCTTATTTCATTTTGCATGATGTCCTCAAGACACATTCATATTGTAGAAGGTGTCAGAATTTCCTTCCTTTTTAAGGCTGAATAATATTCATTTGTATGTATATATCACAATTTATTTATCCATTCATCTGTCAATGGACATTTGAGTTGCTTCTACCTTTTGGCTATTGTGAATAATGCTGTTATGAATATAGGTATACAAATATCTCTTTCAGATCCTGCTTTCAATTCTTTGGGGTATATACCAGAAGTGGAATTGCTGGATTATATGGTAAGTCTATGTCTAATTTTTTCAGGAACTGCTATACTATTTTCCACAGTGGCTGTACCATTTTACATTCCCATCAACAGCGTATAAGGATTCCAATTCCATCATGCCTTTCCATACCTTGCTATTTTCTGGGGTGTTTTGTTGTTTTTGGTGGTGATGGTGGTTTTTGTTTTTTATAGTAGCCACAATAAATGGGTATGAGGTGGTATCTCATGGTGGTTTTGATATGCATTTCACTAATGATTAGATGAAGAGAAGTTTTTTTTTTTAATTTATTTATTTATTTTGGGAGAGAGAAAGAGCTAGCAAGGGAGGGGCAGAGAGGGAGAGACAGAATCCCAAGCAGGCCCTGCACTGTCAGAGGAGAGCCCAACGCAGGGCTCGAACCCACAAACTGTGAGATGATGACCTGAGCCAAAACCAAGAGTTGGATGCTTAACCGACTGACCCAACCAGGGGCCCCAATGAACATCTTTTTAAGTGCTTATTGGTCATTCACGTTTCTTCAAGAAACGTCTACTCAAGCCCTTTGCTCATTTTTATTTAGGCTGTTTGTTTTTTTGTTGTTGAATTATAGGAGCTCTTTATATATTCTAGATATTAATCTATCAGATGATTTGCAAATATTTTCTCCTTTTCTATAGGTTGCCTTTTCACTTTGTTGATACATTCTTTGATGCACAAAAGCTTTTAATTTTTATGGAGTCAAATTTATCATTTTTGTTTTTGCTGCCTGTGTCTTTGGTGTCCTATCCAAAAAATCATTGCCAAATCCAATATCATGAAGTTTTTGTCTTATGTTTTCTTTGAAGGGTTTTATCATTTTAGCTCCTACATTTAGATCTTTGAGGCATTTTGAGTTAATTTTTGTGTATGGTGTTAGGTAAGGGTCTACGATACCCTTTTAAAACATTATCTAATTTAGTCCTCATGACAACCCAGTAAGATAGGTACTATACATAATTCCCATTGTATAAACATCACAAAGGGCAGTGAAGTCACTTGCCCAAGGAGGCACAGTGAGTGAGGAAACGGAACCAGAATTCAGCCCTGCTCGTCTGAATCCAGACCAAACTCCACTAATCACTTTACAACACTCTTTTGTGTATTTTTCATGCCTCTATGTGCATACCCATCCCCCTCTGTCTGGAACTCCTTCTCTGGTCTGTGCCTGGTAACCTCACCCCTTGCAGCAGATATTGTAGGTGTTCTACCCGTACGCCTGGGCCCCTACCGGTTCAGTTCATAGCAGCACCCAGACTTCCAACTGCCAGCACCTGCAACTTTCCACCTGAGTGCTTTCCGCAGTTGCTGGTGGGTGCTCTGCACGCACACGTGATGGGCCAGAAGTGCCAGCTAATCTGTGCTCCCAGAAAAAACTCTCAGTCAATGACCATAGGAGTTGATCATCTCGTCCTATTGTCCCTCGAATACAGCTGTTCTCAGGCATAGTCTACACAGTTTCCCTGTACCTCCTTGAAGGACAGAACCCTCTTTGCCCACAACTGTTCACTTGCTTGAAAATTCATTTTTATTGACTTCTTTCCTTTCCCTGTCTCACTTTCTCATTCCTCTGCTGGTATTTCCTGGGATTATCACCTAAAACAAGTACCTGCCCTAAAATCCTTGTTTCAGGGCAAGCTTCTGGGAGGAGTCTGACCTAACACAGCGTTCCTTCAAAGCCCTGCTGAAACTCCTCCTTCTCCAGGAAGCCTTCTCCACTGTCTTCCACAGCTGGCTGTTGCTGTCTCTGCCCGTGGCCTGGGGCACACTCCTTGAGGTCCATGTGGCTCAAATTGCCTTGCAGTGGTCAGTTTACACATCGGGTGTAGGTTTTCTATTGCTACTGTAATGAATTACCACACAGAGGCTTAAAACAACACCCATCTCTTATCTTACAGTTCTGTAGGTCAGAAGTCCAGGCATAGTTCAACTGGGTCCCCTGCTTAAAGGCTCACAAAGCTGCAGTCATGGTGCTGGTGAGGCTTTGTTCCCTGCTGGAGAGCCTGGGAATCAGTTGGCTTCCAAGCCCATTCAAGTTGTTGGCCAATTTCAGTTTCTCTTGGTTGTAGAACGGGGGTCTCAGTTTCCTTTCTGGTTGTCAGCCAAGAGCCAGTCTCTGCTTCTTTGAGAGACTTCCTGTGTTACTTATGCTTTCCACATTCCCCTCCCCACCCCCACCCCCAGCCCAGCAAAGTAGGTCAAGTCTTCCTTATAGATTCAACATCTCCTACTTTTCCTTCTACCATGTCTCTCTGACTCCAGCTGGAAAAAGTTCTCTGCTTATAAGGCTTTCTGTGATTAGGTTATGCCCAGATGATCCAAGAAAATCTTCCTATTTTAAGATCTTTAACCTTGGGACACTTGGGTGGCTCAGATGGTTAAGCATCCGACTTCAGCTCAGGTCATGATCTCATGGTTCATGAGTTCAAGCCCCACGTCGGGCTCTGTGCTGACAGCTCAGAGCCTGGAGCCTACATCTGATTCTGTGTCTCCCTCTCTGCCCCTTCCCCACTCATGTTCTCTTTCTGTCTCTCAAAAACTGAATAAATGTTAAAAAAAAAAAAAAAGATCTTTAACCTTAATTCCATCTGCAAATGCCCTTTTGTCATGTAATGTAACATATTTATAGTTCCAGGGATTAGGAAGTGGACATCTTTGGGGGCCATTCTGCTTAACCCATCAGTCTTCCCCCTTCTATCAGTTACCTATTTCTTCATAAAGAAAATTCAGTGGCTTAAACCAACAACCATTTCGTGTGCTCATGATTCCATGGCTGGGGCTGGGCTGAGCTGGGCATTTCTTCTGCTGTGGTGCCAGTGAAACGGAGCCTCAGTTTCCCAAAATAGGCAGCCATGCTGAAAAGCCTTCCTCTCCTCCCTTCGTACCTCACCTTCCCCACTTCCTCACTTGGACTTTGTGTGATCCCCTCCCCCAGAGAGGGCTCAAACTCATGTCTTTATCTAGGGCTGTTACCATCATGGATTTAATGCTTTCCTTATTATTCCTGTTACTTCCTGCGGTTGTCTTCTTACGGTGTTTTTGCCTGGTCTCAATCTATCTGTAAGTATGTCACCTTTTCAAAATGTTTTCTGCTCTTCTTAAAGATACAACCAGACCCTGCTTCTGCCCTACTTGATGGCCCATACCCCGGGGTCTTTTTATGATCAAAGTCAGTCTTTCTAACTGTATATGTCCTGTTCCAGCCTTTTGTTTCCTTGCAGTTTGAGAAAAATAGTCCAATCACCTACATAAACTTCATGCTGAGGCTATTGACTTTCATGTCCTAATTTTCTCTACTACATTCTGTAACTTACTTTGTTTCCCCCAAACTCCTGGTCTGAGCTTGAAAAGACTGGTTGGTAGTTTCTGTTCCTTGACAAAGAAAACCCTGTTTACAGTCAGAGTGTCCTCTTCTGTTACCTAAGGGACCAGCAGCCATTTCTTCCTGATGCTGTGCAAGCAGTTTACATCAAGCTGTGTCTACATACAGCAAGAGAACAATTGCAGAAATCTTAGTATCGTCGTCCCTGAGGACAGCCAGAGTCTAAGCACAGAATGTCCTCACTTATATGTGGAGTCCAAAAAGCAAAACAAAGTAAAGCCCAAACTTATAGAACAAGAGACCAGATTTGTGGTCCCTAGAGGCAGGGATTGTGGAGTTGGGGAATCGGAGGAAGGTGGACAGAAGGTACAAATTTCTATTTATAAGATAAGTAAGTAGTGGGATGAAATGTGCAACATGATGACTGTCGTTAACACTGCTGCTATATGATACATAGGAAAGGCAGTGAGAGACTAAATCCTAAGAATTCTCATCAAGAGTAAAAAAACCAATTTTTTGGCATCTATGTGAAGTGATGGATGTTAGCTAAACTTTTTTGGTAATTATTTCACAATATATGTAAGTCAAATTATTATGTTGTACACCTTAAACTTACACAGTGTTGTCTGTTATTATATATCCATAAAACCAGGGGAAGATAAACAAACCCAAAACACACAATGTTGGGATGGAAGGAACCACAATTTAAAATCCTTAATGGCGGGTGGGTGAAATAGGTAATGAATACGAAGGAATGCACTTGCCACGATGAGCCCTGTGTGGCATATGGAAATGTTGGATCACTATATTGTACAACTGAAACTAATATAACACTGTATGTTAACTATACTGGAATGAACATTTTAAAATAAATAAATAGGGCCGCTTGGGTGGCTCTGTCAGTTGAGCCTCCAACTCTTGATTTCAGCTCAGGTCATGATCCCACGGTTGTGGGATTGAGTCCTGTGTTGAGCTCCATGCTCAACATGGAGCCTGCTTAAGATTTTCTCTCTCTCTCTCTCTCTCTCCCTGCCTCCCCCCCAGCCAGTCTCCCCCCCCCACGTGCTCTCTCTCTCTCTCTAAAAAAAAATTGAACTAAAAATAAAAATAAATAAATAAACAAATAAATAAAATCCTTAACAATAATTATAATTAAAAAATCACCAATGGTGAATTAGGGTAATTAAATTATTTGAAGTTTACTTTCGTGTATTTCTCAAAATTTTACAATGATCATGTTTCCCCCTTATAGTCAGAAGAAAAACAAGAGGATTTCTTTTTTTTAATGTTTTTATGAGATGTTATAATGTTTTTATAATATCTTATAATTTTTTTGAGAGAGACAGAGCGTGAGTGGGGGAGGGGCGGAGAGACAGGGAGACACAGACTCTGAAGTAGGCTCCAGGCTCTGAGCAAGCGGTCAGCACAGAGCCCGATGCGGGGCTCGAGCCCACAAACCATGAGATCATGACCTGAGCCGAAGTTGGATACTCAACCAACTGAGCCACCCAAGCGCCCCAAGAAAAATAAGGGAATTTCTTAAAAAGAAAATTAATTATCCAGTCAGCCTGTTTAATATCTTATATGAAAAAAAAAATCCTACCTTAGACTGACCAGCTACCTCCCTTTTGAAAGTGGCTCACCTGATGCCATCTGGTCATTTAGTGGCTGACTGGGGCCATTAATTCTTGGGATGACCCAATGCATTGGTCATCCTTAATGCAAAAACCCCAGGGGCTGACTCTGAGGCAAAGGCTTAGAGTACTGGTTTATGTGGCAGGTCATTTCAGGAATCCCTGTGGGAGGACAGGTGAGATAATATAGGGAAGCAGCCGATCAAGGTGAATTACCAAGGGACCTAGCACTTGGAGACCCCGAGCTGTGTCTGCAGGGGATCTCTGGGAGCCAGAGCAGAATACACCTTAGGGTGTCCCACTGCCACTGCCCATCAGTCAGGCATCCAGGGCTACTCAGGGGCAGTGACAATTCCTGGGCACTCTGGCCTGTCTTGTGGGTGGACAAAGTGGGCTCTGGCAGGAGAAAGCCCTGGCAGCTGGAAGTGGGCCTGTGCCCTAACGGGGTCAGTGTGAGGGAGCATGGGTGGCCAACAACAGCATCTGCTACAGGTGTAATAGGGAGGAAATCAAACTGTGAACTTGGAGGTGCATCTAGATCCCTAAGTACCAAAACCATAAGCCTGCACTGGTGGTCACAGGGCTCCAAAGTCATCACCATGTGACAGGGATAGTGGTTTTGACTACTGTGATTACAAAAGGCAACAGACATTACTGAGAGGAATGCTATCATACCGTTTCCTAACTCTTCGACTTTGGGTGTGGCCATATGACTTACTTTGGATAACAGCATATGGAAAGAAGTGACAGCGTGTCAGTTCTGTGTCTAGGCCTTAAGCCATGTGTGTTTCTGCCTGTGCCTCCGCCATCAGCACGAAATGAACGTGTGTGAGCTAACCCGTTGGTTCCCGGAGAAAGGTGAGAAATACATGGAGCTGAGTCAAGTCACCCAGGCTGAGCCAGACAAGTTGCCAGACTCATGAGCAAACAAATAATTAGTGCTGTATGATATAAGGATGTGGGAGCTACTAGTTACACAGCAATAGCTAACTGACACATTATGTTGGATATAGCCGACTTTACAGCCCCTATTGTTCTTTACTGCACTTAGTGATCTATATGTCATATCTCTTCTAATGTACTATGATATTCCATTGGGAAGGTAGTGGGGTTTTTCTTTTTTCTTCTTTTCTCAGCACCTAACCTGTACCCAGCACACCATGTACACTCAGTGTATACTTGTTGAGTAAATGAAGAGATGAAAGCATGGATAAATGGATGGACTTTTCTTTTCTTTTTTTTTATTTAAGATTTTATTTTGGGGGCACCTGAGTGGCTCAGTCAGTTAGGCATCCAACTTCAGCTCAGGTCATGATCTCACAGTTCGTGGGTTCGAGCCCCGCGTCAGGCTCTGTGCTGACAGCTCAGAGCCTGGAGCCTGCTTCAGATTCTGTGTCTCCCTCTCCCTGTGCCCCTCCCCTGTCTCTGTCTCTCTCTGTCTCTCAAAAAATAAATAAACATTTAAAAAACTTTTTTTAAGATTTTATTTTTAAGTAATCTCTACACCCAACATGGGACTCAAATTTAAAACCCTGAGATCGGGGCGCCTGGGTGGCTCAGCCGGTTAAACGGCCGACTTCGGCTCAGGTCATGATCTCGCGGTCCGTGAGTTCGAGCCCCGCGTCAGGCTCTGTGCTGACAGCTCGGAGCCTGGAGCCTGTTTCAGATTCTGTGTCTCCCTCTCTCTCTGACCCTCCCTCGTTCATGCTCTGTCTCTCTGTCTCAAAAATAAATAAACGTTAAAAAAAAAATTAAAAAAATAAATAAATAAATAAATAAAACCCTGAGATCAAGAGTCACATGCCCTATTGACTGAGCCACTCAGGTGCTCCTGAATGGGCTTTTCTACATGGATTATGATTTTTTTTTTAATTTTTTTAACGTTTTTATTTATTTTTGAGACAGAGAGAGACAGAACATGAAGGGGGGAGGGGCAGAGAGAGAAGGAGACACAGAATCGGAAGCAGGCTCCAGGCTCTGAGCCATCAGCCCAGAGCCCGACGCGGGGCTCGAACTCACGGACCGCGAGATTGTGACCTGAGCCGGAGTCGGACGCTTAACCGACTGCGCCACCCAGGCGCCCCCATGGATTATGATTTTAAAATTGTCCTTGAAGGTCCAAAAGAACTTGTGATATAGGGAGAAGGGGAGGAAGTTTATGAAACTTCTTTCAAATTTTAAACTCCATAAATGATTATATGATTATGTCTATAAGTATACTGAAACAGTGTATAAAATAATAATCACAACTAGTATAACTACTATTATAAGTAGTAGGATATAGTATAACTACTATATATCATACTATTATAAGAACACTTTTTACATCACTTCCCAAAAAACCAATCAGCCAACATAAAACTTACCCCCAAATCAAAACAACGTTTTCAGGTATTGATTGCTCAAAACAAGTTTTTTTTTAATATTCACATGGTAGGAATTCTTTATTTGAACCTACGGGAAAAGGGATTTGATTGATCTGGATAGTTGCCTTGCCCTGAGGAAAATGGTGTCACTCATCCAGAAAGTGTGTGTCCCTTCTCTGGGGACCAGGGCTCCACCAGGGCAGAGAACTAAAGCACCCCAAAGGGGTTGCTTTGAGGCAGCAGCAGAGGATAAAGCAGCCACACGTGAGGAAACCCAGGATGACAAAACAGCTTGCTGTCTAACTGGGTAAGTGTGTCAGAGATACGAGAGGAATATACAGCGAAATCTTTCCTTAAATAAAAAAAGGAAATAAATAAATTTCACCCTAGCACAGTCATGTTGTTCTCTGTTTTATAGATGGAAAAGTAAAGGTCACACTTTCCTGAAATAAAAACATGAAACTGGCGTAAAGTTTTCTAAATAGTTTTGCAATACTCTGACAGCTGTTTGCCCTTCTTTTCCAGGATGTTAAACTGGCCTCCATCCATTATTGACTTTTAAATTGGAAGCATAATGTAGACTGTTTGTTAAAAGGAAATCTGCGATGGTGAAAATACAATGTCAAAGTGTTGACACTTCTGTTTTACCATTTCAGGGAGTTAATTTCCCTTTCACATAGCTCTGTATTTAATAATTAATTTGATGGCAAGTTAAAACTAAGTTATTTGGGATGAAAAAGTCACAAATTTTTATGATAATCAGATCATATTCTCTGGTTTGTTTGGAGGTGGTAAAACAAAAGCCAATAATGCCAAGAGTTCTGTAATTGTTTTTTTAAGATTTTATTTTTGGGGGGCACCTGGGTGGCTCAGTCAGTTAAGTGTCCGACTTTGGCTCAGGTCATGATCTCATGGCTTGTGAGTTCAAGCCCCAAATCGGGCTCTGTGCTGACAGCTCAGAGCCTGGAGCCTGTTTTGGATTCTGTGTCTCCCTCTTTTTCTGCCCCTCCTCTGCTCTCTCTCTCTCTCTCTCTCTCTCTCTCAAAAATAAATAAACATTAAAAAGGGGGGGCACCTGGCCCCCTCTCTCTGCCCCTTCCTTCGCTTGTGCTCTCCAAAAAAATAAACATTTTTTTAAAAAAGATTTTATTTTTTTTTAAGTAATCTCTGCACCCAACGTGGGGCTCAAACTCATAACCCTGAGATCAAGAGTTGCATGCCCCACCCACTTAGCCAGCCAGGCACTCCAAGAATGCCAAGAGTTACATAATGGAAACTGAATCTATTTCTCATCCCAACCCTGAAATTCTCAGTCTCCTCCCCAGAGGCAACCATTTCTTGTTTCTAGAATATTGTCCCTAGAATATTCCATGCACACATATGCATGCTACAGCTTTAAAAATTTTAAACAAACACAAACTTCCCAACACCTGTGGTGTCATAGCACCTTTTTCCCAAATGTTCTCTTTCTTCCTTCTTAAAAATATCCACTCTTTCTCATGGGAAAAAAACCAAAATCTTGGAGTTCATTTTCTTTTTTTTTTTTTTTTTTTAATTTTTTTTTTCAACGTTTATTTATTTTTGGGACAGAGAGAGACAGAGCATGAACGGGGGAGGGGCAGAGAGAGAGGGAGACACAGAATCAGAAACAGGCTCCAGGCTCCGAGCCATCAGCCCAGAGCCCGACGCGGGGCTCGAACTCACGGACCGCGAGATCGTGACCTGGCTGAAGTCGGACGCTCAACCGACTGCGCCACCCAGGCGCCCCTTGGAGTTCATTTTCTTTTTTTTTTTTTTTTAATTTTTTTTTTCAACGTTTTTTATTTATTTTGGGGACAGAGAGAGACAGAGCATGAACGGGGGAAGGGCAGAGAGAGAGGGAGACACAGAATCGGAAGCACGCTCCAGGCTCTGAGCCATCAGCCCAGAGCCCGACGCGGGGCTCGAACTCATGGACCGCGAGATCGTGACCTGGCTGAAGTCGGAGGCTTAACCGACTGTGCCACCCAGGCGCCCCGGAGTTCATTTTCTAAGTGACTTGCACTTCAACACAATCCCTGGAAAGTGACAAGAAAACATGGGAAACCAAGATTGTTTTGAGTTGTTTTCTTATGAATAAATAGGTTAGCAAGTGTTTTCGTTCATGAAAGCACCCACATGTGCTCTGGCATTCGTGAACTGTATATTAAAAAACCCAAAGTTGGGGCGCCTGGATGGCTCAGTCAGCTGAGCTTCTGAGTTCGGCTCAGGTCATGATCTCACAGTTCGTGGATTCGAGCCCCGCGTCAGGCTCTGTGCTGACGGCTCAGAGCCCGGAGCCTGCTTTGGATTCTGTGTCTCCCTCTCTCTCTGCCCCTACCCTGCTTGTGCTCTGTCTCTCTCTCTCTCTCTCTGTCTCAAAAATAAGTAAACATTTTAAAAAATTTAAAAAAACAAAAACAAAAACCCAAGGAACGTAAGACGTGAGCAATCAACTGAAGGCATATTTTGTAATGGCCACTGACTGTGAACACTAGAAGCACTAACATGAGCTTCGTGGTAATAACTGCTTTGTCATGCCTTCAGTGTCACTGTTGGGGATTATAAGTTATAACAAAGTAAACAGTGCTCTTTAACAGGGAAATGCAAATTAAAATAACGATGAGTTATGATTTCAGAGCCATTAGGTTGGCAAGGTTTTCAAGTCTAATCAACTGTGTTAAGAGTGGAGATCATGGGGCGCCTGGGTGGCGCAGTCGGTTAAGCGTCCGACTTCAGCCAGGTCACGATCTCGCGGTCCGTGAGTTCGAGCCCCGCGTCGGGCTCTGGGCTGATGGCTCAGAGCCTGGAGCCTGTTTCCGATTCTGTGTCTCCCTCTCTCTCTGCCCCTCCCCTGTTCATGCTCTGTCTCTCTCTGTCCCAAAAATAAATAAACGTTGAAAAAAAAAAATTAAAAAAAAAAAAAAAGAGTGGAGATCATATATGGGGGCTTTTGTAGTTGGCCTGTGGGAGTGAAAACTGGAATAATTACAATAGGGGGCAGTTTTGCAATACTTAGCAATGTTAACGTGTACGTAATCTCAACTCAACAAACACTTTTGTGTATATGTGCAACCAAGGTTTTTGCATGTGTGGGTCGGCCATCTGTACCTAAGCTTGTTCTTTACAGCACTGCTTGCAATGATGAAATGATGGGGTACTCTAGAGCAATTAAAGTGAACGTATGAATTAGAGCTACGTTTTTTTCAGCATGGATAAATTATCAAAACTATCATGGCGAATGAAAAAACTTAAGTTGCAAAAGTGCATATAAAAATCGGACACCCTCTAAGCGCATCTGTGAACCACACAACCAATGCTTTGTTTTCTTTTGGATACATATTCTCTGCTGCCGGATCCACCTTCCAGCCTTCTCCCCCAGGCTCTGGCCCTGGGAGGCTTTGTGGACTTCATTAGGGAGCTCTTTTTCCTGTGGCTTCAGTTGGGTTCATCCCGCTGGAGGCACCAGTAGGAGTCTGAGGGGAGGAGGAGAGGGAGGCTGGGTATTAACTCTGCCCCCCTGCCTGCCCACTGCCCCCTCGTCAGGCTGCATTAGTTCACCGAACGCCACAGCTGCAGTCAGGTAGCGGCTCCTATGGTGGCAGGTCTATCTCAGTCTATAGCGGGTGCTTCCGACAAGTCCCTCCAAGCCTAGACGTGATGACGACTCCCCTCAGCTGCTCTCCCCAAGGTGATTCACCACCCCTTTCTGAGCGTCCTCATCACAGTCTACACATTTGCAGATAGAACTTTTAGTCGACTCCCTCAGGTAGCTCACTGTGTCTGCCAAAGTCCCGAATGATGCACATATTTCCATGGGAAGATTTAAAAGCATGCCTGCTAATGTTACGTATACACTCAGTTCAGGAGACTGGGTACCTCTGCGAAAGGGAATGAAATTAATGACGGGAGAGCAGAGAGAACTGTAGCTGTGCCGTATTCGCCAAAAAATGTTTAAATAAAATTTTGAATAAAATGTGTGTGAAAGTATATCAGCTAAATCTGGGTGGCTAACACATGGGTGTTGTATGATGTTTCGATTTAAATATTTCTAAAAATGTTTTCTTTTAGGGGCACCTGGGTGGCTCAGCCAGTTGAGCATCTGATTCTTGATTTCGGGTCATGATCCTAGGCTGGTGGGATCGGGCCCCATGTCGGGCTCTGTGCTGAGCATGGAGCCTGCTCAAGATTCTCTCTCTCTCTCTCTCTCTCTCTCTCTCTCTCCTTCTGCCTCTCCCCCCATTCACATGTTCTGTCTCTCTCTGAAATAAAAAATAAAATTTAAGATATATATATATATATATATATATTTTTTATTCTTTTAATAACGAGTTTTAGAAAGTGAAATGCTTCTTTATCCAAATTGACACAAGAGAGTAACAGGAGGCCCAAGGCACATAGCATCTGATGGAAAGTTCTTCTTCCTCACCCTGGGATCTCTCTTCACCAGCATTTCTTCCAAAGACTCAGGATAAATCCTGCACAGTTGGACCACCTCTTTGCTTGGAGGTTGTGAGATAGAGCAGAAGTGCAATTAAAACTAACACACAGGGGTGCCTGGGTGGCTCAGTTGGTTAAGCATCCGACTTCAGTTCAGGTCATGATCTCACCGTTGATGGGTTCAAGCCCTGTGTAGGGTTGTGTGCTGAGAGCTCAGAGCCTGGAGCCTGCTTCAGATTCTCTGTCTTCCTCTCTCTCTTCCCCTCCCCTGCTCACTCTCTGTCTCTCAAAAATGAATAAACATGTTTAAAAAAAAATTTTTTTAACTAGCACACATGATGAAGATGAGTTAAACTTGGCCCATATTCAACTCTGGAAGGCATCATCATTGGTGACAGCCAGCCTGTTCACAAGACAGATCATTGGTATCTGTTCTTTGCAAAGCATTGTTAACCAAGGCCTGAACTCATGTTGCTAAGGAAGTTGCTTGTATAGCCAAAACAGATACAAAGCAGTATTGAAAGTTGCACAATTGTTCAACTTCCTTGAGTGAAACATTTGTAACTCTCTAAAACTTAGAACTTAGAGTCAAAGACTGTGTTGCCTTCCCTTAGGTACTGCTGGTTGTATGTTCTAAGGTTTTTAAATATTTGTATTGCTTTCTACGGTATTTACACAAGTTACATTTATTGCTGTGAAAAAGTAAACAACACAAAGTGGAAAGTTGACAGACACTTCCCCTGGGCTGTTCCAGCCCCACCCAAGCCTCTCCCTTTCTCAGAAATAAACACTGCTATGAATGTGGTGTGTTTTCTCCTGGACCATTTTCTATGTGTGTGTAAGCATGTGCGCGCAGAAAAACTGTCTCTAATAGCAAAGCTTTCATCTCGGTGTTTTACAACTTGACTTTCTCATTTAACGTATAAAAGCTAGTGGCACTTGTTGATAACGTGAGACAGGTGTGATTCAAATGCCTTACCTAACTCCCATGTCAAAAATTTAAAAAACACAAAAACCCAAAACTCAGGAGCATACCATCTTTTTCCCATTTTACAAACGGGGAAGTGGAGGCATAGAAAGTTTGCCGCGGCTCAGACAGCCAGGAAACGCAGGCACTAGGAGATCTGAGTCCAGGTAGGCGGTGGTAAAGCCCTTATTGGGTACCTCTGTTCTATACTGCCTTTGTCTTTAAGATCTTGTCATGTTTGCCCACATAAGTCCTCCTACATCTTTTTAGGTGCTGCATGGTTTTCAATAGAATGGATCAACCATCGTTTACGTAACCACTCTCTGATGCTGAACGTTTGCACTCTTTCCGATGTTTTGTGACTCAGGCCTGCTCTCTGTGTACATGGGTAACCACTTCTCTGGGCTAAAATTGGAGTGCAGGGTATGCATGGTGAATGTTGGACATATACCTCTTTAATCCCCATTACCTATTTCACACAACCCCCGCCCCCCACCTGCCTCCCCTCTGGTGAACATCAGTTTGTTCTCTATAGTTAAGTGTCTATTTCTTCATTTCTCTTTCTCTTTCTTTCCTCTATTCGTTTGTTTTGTTTCTTAAATTCCACATATGAGTGAAATCATGTGGTATTTGTCTTTCTCTGACTGACTTATTTGCTTAGCATTATACTCTCTTCTTCCATCCATGTTGTTGCAAATGGCAAGACTTTATTCTTTTTTTTGGCTGACTAATAATCATATATATATATATATATATATATATATATATAATATGGTATAATAATATATAATTCCATACCTATGGTACATCTTTATCCATTCATCTATCAGTGGACACTTGGGCTGCTTCTATAGATTGGCTCTTGTAAATAAGGCTGCAATAGATATACGGGTGCATATGTCCTTTCAAATTAGTGTTTTTGTGTTTTTTGTGTAAATACCCCATAGTGTGATTGCTGGATCATATGGTAGTTCTATTTTTTTTTTATTTTTTTTTTTACGTTTATTTATTTTTGAGAAACAGAGTGACACAAAGCGTGAGTGGGGGAGGGGCAGAGAGAGAAGGAGACACAGAACCTGAAGCAGGCTCCAGGCTCCGAGCAAGCAGTCAGCACAGAGCCTGACGCAGGGCTCAAACCTACGAACTGTGAGATCATGACCTGAGCCGAAGTTGAAGTTGGACGCTCAACCGACTGAGCCACCCAGGTGCCCTGGTAGTTCTATTTTTAACTTTCTGAGGAAACTCTATACTGTTTTCCAAAGTGGCTGCACCCGTTTGCATTCTTACCAACAGTGCACAAGGGTTCCTTTTTCTTCACATCCTCACCAACACTTGTTTCTTGTGTTTTTTTTATTTTAGCCATCTGACAGGTGTGAGGTAGCATCCCACTGTAGTTTTTGATTTGCATTTCCCTGATGATGAGTGAGGTTGAACATCTTTTCATTTGTCTGTTGGCCGTCTATATGTCTTCTTTGGAGAAATGTTGGTTCACATTCTCTGTCCGTTTTTTAACTGGATTTGTTTTTTTTTTAATTTTTTTTAATGTTTATTGTATTTATTTTTGAAAGAAACAGAAAGTGGGGCGCCTGGGTGGCGCAGTCGGTTAAGCGTCCAACTTCAGCCAGGTCACGATCTCGCGGTCCGTGAGTTCGAGCCCCGCGTCGGGCTCTGGGCTGATGGCTCGGAGCCTGGAGCCTGTTTCCGATTCTGTGTCTCCCTCTCTCTCTGCCCCTCCCCCGTTCATGCTCTGTTTCTCTCTGTCCTACAAATAAATAAACGTTGAAAAAAAAATTTTTTTTTAAAAAGAAAGAAACAGAAAGAGCCAGAGCACGAGCAGGGAAGGGGCAGAGAGAGAAAGGGAGACACAGAATCTGAAGCAGGCTCCAGGCTCTGAACTGTCAGCACAGAGCCCAACGAAGGGCTCAAACTCATGAACTGTGAGATCATGAATGGAACCAAAGTCAGACGCTAAACCGATTGAAACACCCAGGGACCCCTAACTGGACCTGTTTTTTGGGTGTTGAGTTGTATAAGCTATGTATATATTTTGCATATTAACCCTTTATTGGATATGTCGTTTGCAAATATCTTCTCCCATTTAGTAGGTTGTCTTTTGGTTTTATTGACTATTTCCTTTGCTGTGCAGATTTTATTTTGCTGTAGTCCCGATGGTTTATTTTTGCTTTTATTTCCCCTCACCTCAGGAGACATATCTAGAAAAATGTTGCTACAGCAGATGTCAGAGAAATTATTGCCTGTGCTCTCTTGTAGGATTTTAGTGGTTCTAGGTCTCACATGAAAGTCTTTAATCCATTTTGAGTTTATTTTTGTATACGGTGTAAGAAGGTGGTCCAGTGTAAGGACGCTTGGGTGGCTCACTCAGTTGAGGGTCTAACTCTTGATTTCAGCTCACATCATGATCCCAGGGTCATGGGATCGAGCCCGGGGTCAGGCTCTGTGCTGAGCATGGAGCTTACTTAAGATTCTCTCTCTCCCCCTCTGGCCCTTCTCCTGGTGCACACACCCTTGCTCTTCCTCTCTCAAAGGAAAGAAAGAAGGAGAGAAAGAAAGAAAGGGAGGAAGAAGAAAGAAAGAAAGGGAGGAAGAAAGATGTCCAGTTTCATTCTTTTGCGTGTAGTTATACAGTTTTCCCAACACCATTTTTTGAAGAAAGTGCTCTGACAATTTTAGAAGTACATATCCTCGGGGCGCCTGGGTGGCTCAGTCAGTTAAGCGTCCGACTTCAGCTCAGGTCACGATCTCATGGTTCATGAGTTCAAGCCCCACATCAGGCTCTGTGCAGACAGCTCAGAGCCTGGAGCCTGCTTCGGATTCTGTGTCTCCCTCTCTCTCTGCCCCTCCTCAGCTCACTCTCTGTCTTTCTGTCTCTGTCTCTCTCTCTTTCAAAAATAAATAAAATGTTTAAAAAGTACATATCCTCATAGACGACGGGTATTATTGGCCTTTTAAAATTTTTAAGAGAATTCATGCCCTCACCAGCTCTGGATATTACCAATTTTTAAGATGTTTCCTAAACAGATAAGCAAAAATGATATTTCATTAGTGGTCTCAGCTAACTTTCTTTGGTTTTTAGTGAGGTTAAGATCTCTTTATGTTTATTGGACATGTTAGCTTTGACTTCCCACAAATTACTGTTATCTCTTGTCCAATTTTTCATTGGGCTGTTTTCTTTTTCTAATTGACTTGTATGAGGTGCCTAAATAATTAAAAATCTTGTTCTGCTATACATATTGCAACTTTTTTCTCCCAGTCTATCCCTTGTCTTTTTACATTTATTTTTGGTGTCTTTTGACTCAAGAAGTACTTAATATTTATAAACACAAGTTCATCAGTCTTCTTTTTGATTTCTGAGGTTATATTTCTCACTCCCCACGTTTAGAGGAAAAAAATGCATAGTAATTCATGTTTATTGCACTACAGGTAAACAAAAAATAACAAAAGTCAAGTATAATCCTATCCTTCAGATACCAACCAAAAAATGTTAACGTTTTTGGTATTTCTTATTAATATTTTAAATTAAATATTGTGCCTGGGCGGCTCAATCCATTAAGTGTCTGACTCTTGATTTTGGCTCAGGTATGATCTCCCAGTTCGTGAGTTCGAGCCCCACATTGGACTCTGTGCTGATGGGAAGATCCTGCTTGGGATTCGCGCTCCCTTTCTGTCTCTGCTCCTCCCCTGCATGTATGAGCATGGGTGCACTCTCCCTCTCAAATAGACTTAAAAATTTTTTTAATTAAATATTTTTACTGGGGCGCCTGGGTGGCGCAGTCGGTTAAGCGCCCGGCTTCAGCCAGGTCACGATCTCGCGGTCCGGGAGTTCGAGCCCCGCGTCGGGCTCTGGGCGGATGGCTCGGAGCCTGGAGCCTGTTTCAGATTCTGTGTCTCCCTCTCTCTTTGCCCCTCCCCCATTCATGCTCTGTCTCTCTCTGTCCCAAAAATAAATAAAAAAACATTGAAAAAAAAAATTTTTTTTAAAAATTATGTAGGGGTGCCTGGGTGGCTCAGTCGGTTGAGCGTCCGACTTCAGCTCAGGTCACGATCTCGCCGTCCATGAGTTCGAGCTCCGCATCAGGCTCTGGGCTGATGGCTCAGAGCCTGGAGCCTGTTTCCGATTCTGTGTCTCCCTCTCTCTCTGCCCCTCCCCCCGTTCATGCTCTGTCTCTCTCTGTCCCAAAAATAAATAAACGTTGAAAAAAAAAAATTAAATTAAAAGGTTCTGGTGTTACTATCTTTTAATGTTTGGTAAACTGTTTTAAGACACTCAAGACTGTAGGGTAATTATTACACACCAAGGAAAGCAGTCTGGGCTGGAGAAATGTAAAGGTGACATTTTGAAGCAGTTGGTAGGATTTACCTCTTTTATTTCAAGGTGAGGAGAAGATACCCAGAGGAACAGAGGCAGCCCCATTTGTTGGAAAGATGCCTTTGCCTCCATTAGGACCCTGGTTACCCCTTGTGTTGTAAATGGGTAAACACCTCTGGTTACCCCTTGTGTTGTAAATGGGTGACCAAGGACCCTGGACTCCAACACTCTCTCCCTCCATCACAGACCCCATCTGAGCACTCAAGCCCCATATGTCAGATGGAACTGAGCTCCGAATTCTCATGAGTCTCATTTGCTGTCTTGCTCTAGGCGCTAAAGAGGCTGAGAACAGTCTCCATTGTTTTCAAGAGACCTGCACTAACTGAGCTCCTGAGGCTGTTAGAAAAATATATGACTTTCAAACACTAAGAGATGGGGGGGGGGGGCACTTTTTAGGGAGAAATGTGTTTAGAAGTATTGTTTCTCTCTCAGGTCCAATCAGTGCACAAACATCATTATAACAAGGTAAAGGAAAGAAAACATTCATTGCTCCATTGCCACCTGTTTTCAAATTTTAAAGCCTTCCAGCAAAAGCAGTATGTTTAAAAGAACAATTTAATTTCCTTCTTCTCACCTAAAATCACTCATAGTACAGGACAAATTCTCTGCTGGTGAATTTCACTGGTGTGTGTTAAGCACTTCTGTTATAATACACATGTGTTTGTTTCTGTCTACATTTGTATCTCTCTCTGGCTATTAAGCCATCCATGGCTTAATTCATGTATATTGTCAATTCATTGGGAAGTCTAGGCAGAGGGGTACTAAAAATTCTATTTTCTCCAATCAAATTTTTGACCATGCTCTTTTGAATCTCCTTCTCCATTCCTGAATGACATCTACAGCACATGCTATCTGTGCCTTGATCCTATGGCTCTGACAATTCACACCAAGTGCTTTTAGCTGCCAGCACTTGGAATTTTCACCTGAGCTAACTCCAAAGAGGGCAGGGAATTAACACCTCTGAAAGCAGCCCTCAACCAGTGACAGATGGGAGTTGGTGGATAAATACCCGAGCTTTCTTACTCCTCAGGTAGGACAACTGAGGTGTGTGGGCTTGAGGGCTAGTTTCCCATTTCTTTCTCCACACGCTTCCCTACTCCCCTACAGGTGCTTCCTGGGATCCTCTCCAAAAACAAAACAAAACAAAACAAAAACCAAAAAACTACTTTCATGCATATCTTCATGTTTTGCTCTGCTTCTAGGGGAAGCCTTCAACAATACTCATACAATTCATTCCTGGTACCTGGCTGTGGCTGGCTACAGCCTTGGGTGGGTGGGCATCTGACTGTGCCAACTGGATTCTCTCCACAGATTTTTCATATGGGAACTGAAAGGATATTGGTGAGTGTCTGCAGGATGCTGGAGCTTTCACATGTGAACTCAGGAGCTTTCTGGGGTCATAGTGGATCACAAGTGTAGAAACAAAGAGAACCAGTCTGTGGAGTGGGAGTAAGGGGTGAGAGAGAGAGAGAGAGAGAGAGGATGGGTAATAGAATCAGAGATGAGAGATGGCTTCCTGTCCCAGGCTTCCTCCCTTCCTGTAGCCCTCCTACATCCAGCTTATGGTCTGTGAATTATGTCTGTATAGTTATAAGAAATTCCCCCCTTTTCTCTCAAAGTAGCTTAAATAACATACTACCAAACAAAGGGTTAACACAGAAGATCATCAGAAAGTTAGACCCACCCTCTCACAGAGCTGGAAATGTTCTAGAACTCTCCCCCCACCTCACGCCGCCTCCACCCTTCCCAGTCTCATTCTCTGCTGTTGGGACTCATGAGGAGAGGAGGCTCTGACCTCTGACCTCCTCCTGTGTGACCGGCTTCCTGGGACGACTCCTTCAGGCTGCCGCAGGTGAGCCCCACAGAGTCGGTGGGCTATGCTGAGAGGGTATATGTGGTACTTCTGGAGTGTTGCGTGACTTCATCTGGACCCTTTTTGCCACTGAACACTGACCTCAGGCAGGGGCAGTCATGTCTTCCCTCATCCCCCAGGCCCCAGGCTTTCTCTGGGTGAAGCATCTCCTTGTTGGACAACCACTGGGGAAGCCCCTTGGTATAGACCTCTACCCTAAGGAGCCTGGGGACCCCTTGAGGTTCTCTTTCATGCCCTCAGGTGAAGGGAAACAGGGTGAGTAAAAAAGTCTCCCCATCCTCTCCTTTTGGGGAATGCTGCAGTGTGGTCACTGCTTATCTAGTACAGATGGCCTCATCAGGCCTCCCTGTTTCAGAATTTTTTTTTAAGTTTATTTATTTATTTTGGGAGAGACAGGGAGAAAGCGTAAGCTGGGGAGGGGCAGAGAGACAGGGGGACAGAGATCTGAAGTGGGCTCTGTGCTGGCAGCAGAGAGTCCAGTGTGGGGCTTGAACTCATGAACCACGAGAACATGACTTGAGCTGATGTCAGACACCTAACTAACTGAGCCACCAAGCGCTGCCAGAATTTTCTAGTCAAGAAGCATTGGCTGATCTCTAAGGTCATGAGCACTCTCGAATTCCAGGGGTCATATGTCAACTCTCCCAAGAATCACAAATGCCTAAAACCGATTCTCTGATAGTCTCCCCAAATCTGTTCCCTATGGTCCCTTCGTATCTCAGCCAGTGGCAATTCCATCTTTCCAATTACTTGGACCAAAACCCTTCTTGACCCTTCTCTCTTCCCCATACTCCATATCCAATCTGAGAGCAAACCTTGTCAGTTCTACCTTAAAGATATAGCCCAAATTCAGCCACTTCTAACCACCTTGACTGCTATCGTCAACTCTTGCCCAAATTATTGTAATATTCTTCTAACACAGCTTTCTGCTTCCAGCTTGCTCCCTGTATCAGTTATCCATTGTCATTATGAAGATGAATAAGAAACAACCACAAAACCTTAGTGACATACAACAATGAGGCAACTGGGGTTAACTGGGGATCAGCTAGGTGGTTCATATTCATGCCTGGGGCTAGCTAGTTGGGCTGACTGCTATAACTTCACCCTTATTCTATCAGCCAAAGCAAGTCAGAGTTAGAGGTCCTTTCCAAGTTCCATGGCTGAAATCAAATCAGGTGTCAGGGAAATGCATGTCACTTCCTGTTGGGAAGGGCACCAATGTAACATGGCAAAGGGTGTGGATGAGAGAAGAAATGCAGAACTGGGGCCTTGAATACAATCAGCCTCCCACATCTCTGTCTTGTGAATATTCCAGTGACGCATCACTTCCCTACTTAAATGCTCCCATAGTTATAAAGCTCTTAGAAAAAAAGCCAGAGGAAAAGCTTCATGATATTGGGTTTGGTAATGACACCAAAAACTCAGGCAATAAAAGTAAAAATAGAAAAATTGGACTCCATTAAAATTAAAACCTTCTGGGCATCGGGGCGCCTGGGTGGCGCAGTCGGTTAAGCGTCCAACTTCAGCCAGGTCGCGATCTCGCGGTCCGTGAGTTCGAGCCCCGCGTCGGGCTCTGGACTGATGGCTCGGAGCCTGGAGCCTGTTTCCGATTCTGTGTCTCCCTCTCTCTCTGCCCCTCGCCCGTTCATGCCGTGTGTCTCTCTCTGTCTCAAAGATAAATAAATGTTAAAAAAAAAAATTAAAAAAAAAAAAAAGAATGCCTGCAACTCAACAATAAGAAAACAAACAACCCGCCTCAAAAATGGGCAAAGGAATAAATATTTCTCCAAAAAAACCATACAAATGGCCAAAAAGAGCATGAAAAGACATCAGCAATCAAATCAAACCACAATATGATACCACCTCACACTCATTAGCATAGCTATCAAAACAAAACAAACCCCCAGAAAATAGCAAGTGTTGGCAAGGATGTGGAGAAATTGGAACACTTATGCGTTGTTAGTGGAAATGTAAAGTAATGCAAACTGTGGAAAAGAATACGGCGATTTCTAAAAAAAAAAAAATTAAACAGAATTACCATATGATCTAGCAATTCTGGGTATATAGCCAAAAGAATTGAAAGCAGGGTCTTGAAAAGATATTTATATATCATATTCACAGCAGCATATTCACAATAGCCAAATGGAAACAGCCTAAATGTCCATCAATGGATGAATAGATAAACAAAACATGGTATATACATACAATGGAATAATATTCTGCCTTAAAACAGAAGGAAATTCTGGGGTGCCTGGGTGGCTCAGTCAGCTAAACGTCCCACTCTTGATCTCGGCTCAGGTCGTGGGTCGTGGTCTCATGGTTTGTGAGTTCAAGACCCACATTGGGCTGCTTGGATTCTCTATCTCTGCCCATCCCCTGCTTGTGTGCTCTGCTCTCTCTCTTCAAATAAATAAACAAACTTAAAAAAAAAGAAAAGAAAAGAAGGAAATCTTGAAACATACTATAAGGTAAATAAAACTTGAGGATATTAGTCTAAATGAAATAAGCCAGACACAAAAAGATAAACACTATATGATTCCACTTATATGAGGTACCTAGAGTAGTCAAAATTATAGAAACAGGAAGTAGAAGCATGGTTGCCAGAGGCTGGAGGGGAGGGCGAATGGGGAGTATAGTTTCAATTTTGCAAGATGCGAGAGTTCTGGAAGTTGGTTGCTCAACAATGTGAACATGCTTAACACTGAATGGTACGCTTAAAAATGGTTATGAGGTAAATGCTATGTTATGTATATTTTACCACAATTATAAACAAACCCTCCTGTGACACTCAGAGTCCCTTCTTTAGCCTTCTTATACCATGTGTGCTGTCTCCTTCCCAAATACTGTTCTCCTACATTTCTTCCTCACTGTTCCTAGGCTGTCCCAGCCACTCCAGAGACAGACACATGCCTGGAATGCTCTTGCCTGGAATGCTCTTTCTCTAGAGAGCTATATGGCTCACTCCTTCACCTACTTCAGGTCTTCTCAATTGTCACCTTCTCAGTGAGCCTTACCTGGAACTCTATATCTAAAATGTCAGCCCCTCCCTTCCCCTGCTTTGGTTGTTCCCACTCACCTCTACCTCCATCTAAAATTCCATGCATTTTACTTACTGTCTCGTCTTATTTTCTGTTTTCTCCAGTAGACTTCAAGTTGGGCAGGCATTCCCTGGAGGCAGGGATTATTGTCTGTTTTGTTTTGTTTTTTACTGTTGAATTCCCAGAGTTTAAAGCATGGTGTCATGCGTAGTAGGAACATCAAGGTTCTCCAGAGAAACAGAACATATAAAATCTATATATCTGCACCTCTATCCATATCTATACCTATACCTATACCATTATCTGTATCCGTATCTAAGTCCATTGGGGTTGCTGCTATAACAAATTACTTAGACTGGGTGTCTTACAAACAACAGAAATTCATTTCTCACAGTTCTAGAGAAGACCAATGCTCCTACTCAAATACACTTAGGCAGAGAGAGAGAGCAAATTCTCTCTTATTCACCCTTTTTTTCTATTCAGACCTTCCTTTGACTGGATGAGGCCCACCCGAATGAGGACTTTACTCAGTCCCCCAACACAGATATTAATCTCATCCTAAAACATCCTCACAGACACATTCAGAATAATGTATAACTAAATATGGAGGCATCCTGTTGATGAGGGAGTATAAGGCAAGATGAGGGCAGAGGGTAAGCTAACAGCCCTCCCTCCCCCACCCCCAGGTGGGATACTGTGTGATATTCCTCAGGCACTCCTGGCTGCTCAAGAACAAAGGAAAGGACAGAAAACAAATGGTTAAACTGATAGCTGTCTCCATCAGTTTATAAATGTTTTCGTAAATTGCAAGAAAAAGGCAATCTTATCAATAGCTTAATCTCTAGGAACTCCCTACTGTTTTAATGATAATGCTTTGTTAGAAGGAAAAACAACCTCAGCTTGACAATAGCTAGGCCTCTAGTAAACTTTGAGTTTTCTTTAGCAGATGGAAACCCTTTAAGAAACTTCCTCCTGACTTTACCTCCCCCATACTCCATCGTATATAACCAGTCATTCTTCACAACCCAGTGCAGTTAGTTCTTCCTGCCCCTGGGTTCTGTCCCTGTGCTTTAATACAATCACCCCTTTGGCACCAAAGACGTCTCAAGAATTATTTCTTGGCCATCGGCTCTGGGACCCCATCACTCTAAAACCCCATCACTGTGACTCTGTCAAGCTGGCATAAAATGAACCATTCTGTGCCCAATAAATATTGGCTTATTAAATGAACCCCCATTTTCTGTGCTGACAGCTCAGAGCCTGGAGCCTTCTTCAGATTCTGTGTCTCCCTCTCTCTCTCTGCCCCTCACCTGCTCACATTCTGTCTCTCTCTCTCTTAAAAATAAATAAACATGAAAAAAAAAAAAAGAAGAAGTGGGGGAGAAGTGAGGAGGTGGGGTGTGGCTTACAGGAGCCTGAGGAGGAAGCATCCGGCCCCATAGGTTGGCAGATCTCTTTAGAATATGAGGTGTTTGTGTTTGTTGTTGTCAACAATGCAACCTGGCAGGCACCCCTCCTCTTCCATTTTGAAGGGCCTATGTGACTACATTGGACCCACCCAGACAATTCAGGATAATTTCCTTATCCAAAGGTCTGTAAACTTAATACCATCTACAATGTCCTTTTTACTCTGTAATGTAACATACACAGGCCTAACACCACTGATTAGAGCATAGACATCTTTGGAGGAGGGGCATTATTTTACTTACCATAGAGACCTCAGATGAGAGCATCAGAAGAACCACCCCGCTGAGCCCAGTTCAAAAGCTGACCAAGGGGCACCTGGGTGGCTCACTCGGTTAAACATCCAACTTCCACTCATGTCATGATCTCACAGTCCATGAGTTCGAGCCATGTGTCAGGCTCTATGCTGACAGCTCAGAGCCTGGAGCCTGCTTCAGATTCTGTGTGTGTGTGTGTGTGTGTGTGTGTGTGTGTGTGTGTGTGTCTGCCCCTCTCCTGCTCCCTCTCTCTCAAAAATTATAAACATTAAAAAATTAAAAAAAGTTGACCCACAGAATTGTCAGCAAATAAAATGGGCAGTTTGCTAATGCAGCAAAAATGAACTGATACATCCTATATACAATAACATCTGATCACTAAACCAACAGCAACAAAAAAGTCTTTGGAATATGTACTTAAAATTCTTGTTCTTGTGCTCTTGGATTCCCGAGAGGTCCCTCAAACCTTGAAAATCCTCAGAGACAAAGTTCTTGGGGCTCAGAGTCCTGACCCAATCTTATTGCTGCAAAAGTCTCCCTGAAAATGGGAAATGGATGTTAAATCTTGAGAAACCAATGGATTCTCAAAGCATGTTATCAGTAAAATGTTGTAGCTTGCCCCAAGTGATCATTAAATATCTATCTATGCTCCATGCTTCTCTAAGTCACTTTTGGCTGCATGTTGAAAATCAGTTGTGGTGCCAGATGGGTCCCTTTAAGGCTGCCACTTGTCCTGCAGACAGTTGGGCACATTTCCCTACAGTATACAGCATCGGTGGAGAAGAAGGCTTTACTGTGAAAAGGCAAAAGCCACAAGACTCCTACATGGTCTTCAATTTCTCATTAAATCCTGCCGCAGTCAGGACAACCACTGGATGCAGAGTGGGCTCATTCCAGTGAAAGGACAGTACCCAAGCTTGTGACTCAATGGACTGGCTAGCAGGGCAAATGCAACAGCTCATGGACTGCAAATGCCCCAGATTCAAAGCGCTTGGCATCCCCAGACAACTTCACTCAACATCCCAAATCCAGACCATTTGCCACCAATCTGTGCCATAGGAGGGAGAGGAGTTGCTCCATTAGAATAGAACCCATGGCATCTCCACAAATGCCCTGGATCTGGCATAGCTTTCTTGAGATAAGAGAGGAGGGAGGACTGCCTGCCTTTCTGCTTGCTAGTTTTTCCTTTCCCCAATAAGGCTGCTTTCGTACCATTATGTATCACATTGTAGCATTTGTTCCTACCTCTTATGTGGCAGATTTTAACCCTGCAGGATCCCACTTTAGCATGATAGTAGCTTTTTAAAAATATACAGATGCTGGTACCACCCAAGATCAACTAAATAGGCCCACACACTGGAATTTTTTATTTGCCATGGGCCTTGTTGCCACTGGTGGAAACCTGTGGACTCCTGCTCAGAGTAGTGTTTTTATAAAGTATAAAATGAAATGCATACAATTACAAAGGAACTCTCCCATAGCAGAAGAGAGAAATCAAAGTATTAAGAAAACAAGTTTGGGATGTAATAACATATTTGCTTCCATGTTAACACATTCAGCAAGATGTAGCGAGGGGTCTAATACCACAATAATTCCAAAACAGTAACAAGCGCAAATTTTTTCTCCAGATTTTGCTCTCTACCAGTTCTCACCTTTATGATCTCTAATGCTTTTCCCAGACAAGAGTCCCTTTACATGGTTTCCCATGTTTGAAAAGAGTCTGTCTTCTCTAGTAATGGCAATAACTCGTTTTCCCATTTCTGGAATGAAAGTAGCTTAAGAGCCATTGTTATGGCCTCCAGGAAGTCATTGGATTCCAAGGGCCCTATACTGGAATGACTACATGAGCAAATACCAGCTAAGATATTAGGTGGTAGCACCTTAAACTGATATCCTTCTCAGAGGCATTGACATTGTAACATGGAGTTATTTCTATGTATATTTAGAATGGAGATTATTTTTGCATTTTATGTAACACATCCCCACTAGAAGAGCTAAGATTACAAAAGCTGACAAAACCAATTGTTGGCAAGGATGTAAAGCAATTCGAACTCTCATACATTGCTGGTTGGAATTCAAAATGGCACAGCCACGTTAGAAAATACTTGGGCAGCTTTTTACACAGTTAAATGAAAACTTGCCATGGTGAAACATACCTACCTTATGATTTATATTCCCATGCCTAAGTAACAACTAAAGAGAAGTAAAGACATGGGTTTACACAAAAACCTGTGTGGGAATGTTTACAGCAGCACAATTCATAAGAGCTAAAAATTGGAGACAACCCAATGTCAACCAACTAGTGAATGGATAGTATGGTATATCCTTATTATGGAGCAGTATTCAGCAATAGAAATGAATGAACTGCCAATACAATACAGATAAGTCTCAAAAGCATTAGACACTAAGTGAACAAACTCAGACATAAAAGAGTATACACACTATGAATCCATTTATCAGAAATTCTAGAAAAGGCAAAACTGTATAGACAGAAAACCAATCAGTGGTCAGTAAAGCCCTGGGCTCAGGGAAGGGGAAATGTCAGAACATTTTGGGGTAGTGGGAAAGTTCTATATCTTGATTGTGGAAGCACTTAAACTCTTTGTGAGAGTAGAGTTACATTTTACAAGGATAAGGATGGAATCAGAGTAGAGGTGTTAATTCTGAAAACTTACAGAAAAGGTAGAGATAGGGTTTGGGACCCTAGGTGCTAGTCAGGGGTCTTGGCTACTCAGAGTCCCCACCCAAATGAAGGGAAGAGACAATGGAGGGATTAGGTAGAACTCCACTTCTTCCCACAGATCAGATGACAAGATGTCTGTTCTGAGTAAGCCCTGGGTGTTACAATCCGAAGGGAGTGAGGAGGGAACTGTTCACCACGAGTCTAGAATTGGATTTCTCCATTGCTAAAGCCAATAGAGGTTGGGTCCAATTTATTTTCATTAAAGAGTGCAGAGGAAGGTGACAGTTTTTGAGTTTGATTCTCACGGAACAAATTCATACAGATTCATATATGTGAACATAAAATCATATTAATAGAGGGCTGTTAGGGAATATCCAAAGGAAAGGACAGCTCTCTCACTGAGAGAGGTGGTGGGAGAACACCTTGGCAGCAACAGGGCTCCTGGGGTTTTACCAGAGGCTGGTACTTCTCACCTGCTTTCTTAAAAGACTCACTTGCTTGGGCGTAGGGTCTTTTCAGGGAAGTGTACTTTGGTGGTCTGTCGTGTAGCAAATGGAAAGTCAGCTTGAGGACCATGAACAAATTTGCAAAGACTGTCATTTCCAAGCAGTTTGTTTTGAAGAGTGGCCTTGTCTATGAAAGGCAGCCAACAAGCCAACAGAAGATAACACTGTATTGCATCAATATAAATAAAGGCTCTCTTCTTATAAATACATGCCCTAAATACCGTGTGCAGCTCACCCAGGCTTGGGAGTTAGCAACTGCATGTTAAGGTAATGATTGAGAGTTTTGAATTGGGGAAGAACCCTACCAACCCAAGATGTGTCTTTTCAGGGTAAACCGGAGAAATGGATGATTATGTTCACGTCAGCTCATTGTACGTATTTATTATTGCACCAGAACCATCTCCTTACGTAATCACTTGGCTTCCTAACAGTTGAGAAAGGCACTTACATGTATAAATATGGAACTGTGACTGTAATGAGATTATAATGTTGAGGATCTTTAAAGATCAACCAATAGGAGTGGATTAAGAGTTTTTGAAATGTCTCAGGTTTCTCCCAGCCCAGGATCATCTATCTGGGTGGAGGGGGTCTTAGTTGGCTTGGGCCACCATAACAAAATACCATAGGCTGGGTGGCTTAAACAATGTATTTTCTCACAGTTCTCAAGTCTGGAAGTCTGAGATCAGGAAAGCCACATGGTTATGTTCGGGTGAGAGTTCTCCTCCTGGCTTCAGGTTGCTGCCTTCTTGCCGTGTCCTCACAGGGCCTTTTGTCAGTGCTTGTGTTATGGACAGAACAATCCTTCTTTCTTCCTCTTATAATCCTATTAGATCAGGACCAATTCTATTAGATCGGGACTCCACCTTTATGACCTTACTTAAACTTAATTACCTCCTAAAACCCTATCTCTAAATACAGTCATATTAGGAGTTAGGGCTTCAACTTATGCATTTGAGACACAAATGGGACACGAGTGGGACACACTTCGCTCGTAGCAAAGAATACACAGTCCATCCTCACCTCAACATGGAACTTTCAATGTAACCACCATTGAACTTGTAAAGCATGAAGCAGTAGCAACTGGTAAGGGGGGTGGAATCTACAGCTCAGAAAGAGGAGGGCTAAGAGTAGTACTCAAAAAAGACTTTCTAAAGTTAGCACTCTCTTGGGACCATCAAGCCTAACTGCAGGTTTTCTAAACCCTGAATCCAATCTGGTACTTCCTTGCTCAATGGCTTCCAATTGCTCTCAAGAAAATGTCCAGAAAAGGGCTAGTATCCAAAATCTATAAAGAGCTCACCAAACTCCACACCCAAAAAACAAATAATCCAGTGAAGAAATGGGCAGAAAACATGAATAGACACTTCTCTAAAGAAGACATCCGGATGGCCAACAGGCACATGAAAAGATGCTCAACATCAGTCCTCATCAGGGAAATACAAATCAAAACCACACTCAGATATCACCTCACGCCAGTCAGAGTGGCCAAAATGAATAAATCAGGAGACTATAGATGCTGGAGAGGATGTGGAGAAATGGGAACCCTCTTGCACTGTTGGTGGGAATGCAAATTGGTGCAGCCGCTCTGGAAAACAGTGTGGAGGTTCCTCAAAAAATTAAAAATAGACCTACCCTATGACCCAGCAATAGCACTGCTAGGAATTTACCCAAGGGATACAGGAGTACTGATGCATAGGGGCACTTGTACCCCAATGTTTATAGCAGCACTCTCAACAATAGCCAAATTATGGAAAGAGCCTAAATGTCCATCGACTGATGAATGGATAAAGAAATTGTGGTTTATATACACAATGGAGTACTACGTGGCAATGAGAAAGAATGAAATATGGCCCTTTGTAGCAACGTGGATGGAACTGGAGAGTGTCATGCTAAGTGAAATAAGCCACACAGAGAAAGACAGACACCATATGTTTTCACTCCTATGTGGATCCTGAGAAACTTAACAGAAACCCATGGGGGAGGGGAAGGGGAAAAAAAAAAAAAGAGGTTAGATTGGGAGAGAGCCAAAGCATAAGAGACTCTTAAAAACTGAGAACAAACTGAGGGTTGATGGGGGGTGGGAGGGAGGGGAGGGTGGGTGATGGGTATTGAGGAGGGCACCTTTTGGGATGAGCACTGGGTGTTGTATGGAAACCAATTTGACAATAAATTTCATATATTGAAAAAAAAAAAAAAAAGAAAGAAAGAAAACGTCCAGAGGGGTGCCTGGGTGGCTCAGTCAGTTGAGCGTCCGGCTCTTGATTTCAGCTCAGGTCATGATCTCAGAGGTGTAAGATTGAGCCCTGCATCAGGCTCTGCACTGAGAATGGAGCCTGCTTAGGATTCTCTCTCCCTCTCCCTCTGACGTTCCCCTGCTCACACTCTCTCTTTCTAAAATAAAAAAGAAAGAAGGAAAGAAAGAAAGAAAGAAAGAAAGAAAGAAAGAAAGAAAGAAAGAAGGAAGGAAGGAAGGAAGGAAGGAAGGAAGGAAGGAAGGAAGGAAGGAAGAAAGAAAGAAAGAAAGAAAGAAAGAAGAAAGAAAGAAAGAAAACGTCCAGAAAGCAGATCCTCAATTCTACTTCTAAGCCTCTTCTCTTGCCAACCTCTGATGCAATCCTACTGAATTTCTTTCAGGATATGCTCCTCTACCTTCAAGCCTATGCCCATGCAGTTCCCTCTACCTGGAAGATTTACCCACCTAATACCTCATTCTCATGCCCTGACCTTCGGTTTATGCCTGCTACTCCCTCCCATCTTGAAGTCTCAGTTTAGAAGACACTTCCTTCAGAAAACTTCAGATTACCCCCACCAGAGCTGGTTATGTGGTTTTCATGTCTACTACATGCCATAGTAGAGAGAACAATACCATGAACTCCCTCTAACCTGTCACTCAACTTCATTCGATGATGGAATATCATCAAATATTCTATCAGTGTTTAAATTCCCTTAATTGTCTCATAAGTAATTTAAACAAGTTTATTTCTTTGAATCAATATTCAGAGTTCACATTTTGCAAAATAACACTTAGAGTTTTTCACTGAATTAATATATATAATATGTATCGAGCGCTCATCCCTTGCTACATTGGTTGAATCACAGGGTATTGTCTGTACTTGCATACACCCCTGACACACACCTGGGGTGCAAACTCACGGTTCACATTTATATTTGCAGAGCTAACTCCAGCCACAAACTACGACTGGCGTTGTCCCCCCAGAACTAACTCACCCAAATGTATTGACAGACAGCCCAGATAGACCATCGGTGTGGTCATTGTCAGCACAAACTAGCTTCATTGTAGTGCCCTTCAAAGCTGGAAAACAGACCGTGAGCTTTAAAGGAAAAGAAGGGAAAGGCTGTGTGATGCTGCAGTCGACCAGCACAGCCTCTGAGGGCATCTCAGGCAGTTTATAATAAGCCAGATGAAATGGGTGAGTGCACCCTGTGAGACATACTGCACCAAAGGCTGGATCTAAGTTTAGGTGGATTCCAAGATCTTCCCTCTCCTAAGATCCCCTGAAAATAGCTTCTCTGTTACTGAGGAAATCTGTGCTGCTCCTGAGCACAAACATGCTTTGATTTGACTCCAACAGAAAAAGGCATTACTGCCTGCAAGAAAAAACAGGGCTCTTAGTGAGGGTAGGGAACACGGATGGGTAACGTGCGCGATCTGCAATTAACATTCCTTGCCTTTTAGAATATACGTAATGCCCCTCTACCCCCGTTTCTGTGTTTCGGGCTGAAAACACAGAGGACGGGGGCTTCACCATTGCAGTTTGGGGAGTGTTAGGAGGAGGGAGATACAAGCAGTGTTCCCAGTGCTGCTTTGTGACACAGAACGTGTCAGAGAGAGAAATGCTGGAAAACAGAGAGGAAATTGGGGAGGATTTATATTTCCATGCTGGCAGCTGATCACATTCAGTCTTATTCAGGAAGCTGCTGCAGTGCCTGTTGCCATGGGAACCAGACATGATTAAGTAGTTTATTGGATGCGACTTCCATGGACCAACATTCTGAAGCTGGGTCAGGTTTTGATCCTCACGTCAGGTGTTGTAAAGCTACCAGGGTGTTTTCTTCCCATAGGTGTGTTTCTCATTTCATCACCCGTGATGTTTGGATTCACATCCAAAACATCTGAAATAAAATGGCCACGTGCACGAACCTAATATTCGTAACATTTTTGACTATTTGGTCAGGAATGAAATAAGTTGGCAAATTTGCCCAAAGAAGGCTGTGATTGTAAATTTTGGCTGTGTACATGCTGCATTCTGCATCATGATGTACAACACTCTGCGAGATCACCAAAGCCATCCCTGATTCGCGGTCTTCTCTTTCCTGACTGTGCTGGGTCAGAAAAACATTCATCACCGTAGTGACTTCTTTGTAACCTTTCCAGATTCTTTACGTGCTTCTTTTTTTTCAAAGCCAGCAGTTCTCTGGTGTGAGTCTGGCCAGTCATCTGGTCTCCCTACCCACCCAGGGAGGTGTAGCAACACTGATGTCCTCCTCACATCCTGCCCTCTTCCTTACTCACACGACACGCACGTGGATGGGCAGCTGACACTTAGATACTGTGTATCTGGGATTCTTTCCAGAAATACTCTGTAGCAGTCAGTGTGTAGAAATCGGCACACAACAGACAGGAAGCAACAAGGTGAGAGCTGGGGCAATGCCGGCTAAAAGGCCTGCATGCAGATCTGGGCTTTGCTTCTAGAAGTTGGGTGAATTGCTTCCTTTCCCACACTGCTTCGTGATGACTGGAATGCACCACCCAGATTCCTCTTCAGGCCAGAAGGACTTTCTCCCAGCTGCTGGAAGTGTTGTCAGCTGACAGCCCAATCTCTCTCCAGGAATCGCCTTCTCCTGAGAAGAGCCGGCTCCCACAGGGCCCTGCTCCCTCCCTGGGCATCCCACAAACAAAGTCTGGTTTCTACAACCAGAGGGGAAGGTGGGGGTGGTGTGAGGGCCCTGCCCCTCATTCCCACTTACCTTATTCCAACTCAAGATACCTCTGAAGGGTCAGCCCGGCACCAGAGCTCCCTGTAGAGTTGGCCACAACCCTTGTTGAGATGTCTTTGCAGTCCGGCTTTTCCTGTGCTCAACCCTGCTTCTTCCTCTTCCCTTCCAAGTTGCTGCTCACAAGGACACCCCCTAACAAACGTGTACATGTCCATCTCAGAATCTGCTTGTAGGATAAAAATCTGCAGCAATGCTAGACTTCCTTTGAGAAGTTCTCTCTCTTACTTTTGCAGTGCAGGTTTGGAATGATTTCTTTTATACTCAGCCTCGAGTTTAGGGCTTTTGGAAAAGTCCATCTGCTCCTCCACCTCCAGGCCACGTTGATGTCTGAATTAGGGCAATGAAGGCTTGAGAAAAGATCTGAGGAAGACTTCTGAAAATGAAGCTTTCCTAATTTTCCAGAAGATCCGCCAGAAGGGAGCTTCCGTGTCAACGGATATGAACAAGGAAGCATGTGGCCTTTGAGTTGCTGACAGGCATCTAAAGATGATGAGGGGCGCCTGGGCTGGCTCAATCAGGTAAGCATCCAACTTCAGCTCAGGTCATGATCTCGTGGTTCGTGGGTTCGAGCCCTGTGTCAGGCTGTGTGCTGACAGCTCAGAGCCTGGAGCCTGCTTCAGATTCTGTGTCTCCCTCTCTCTCTGCCCCTCCCTGCTCATGCTCTGTTTCTTTCTCTCTCTCAAAAATGAACCTTTAAATAAATAAATACATAAATAAATAAAAATAAAATGATAACGAGACATACTTGCTGAGATTATAGCCAGCATGGGGAAGTGGAGGCAAGAAATAATCACAAGATTAAAACCACTGGCTCAAACCACGTCTACACCAGTCACCAGGGCATTTCTCAACCTACAAACCAATTAATTCACTCTATTGTCTGAGTCCATTTCAAGTTCCCCAACTGTAAAATGGCATCGATGACTGTAGAACCTTTTTCATGAGGACGTTTTGGAGAATAAATTATCAATGTACCCAGCACGTCGGAAGTGTCCCATGGATTTTAGAAATTCATATGGATTTCAAAACCCATAGCTAATTTACTTGATGGAAGCATGGGTTTTTCAAAGGTACAAGGGTCTTTACTGGACAATATCTGGGGCTTTCCTTCAACCTGTAGTTAGGCTTTTTGCAGAGCTAAGATTTTCAATTTTTATGCAGTGGCATTTTTTTTTTTCAACATTTAATTATTTTTGGGACAGAGAGAGACAGAGCATGAACGGGGGAGGGGCAGAGAGAGAGGGAGACACAGAATCGGAAACAGGCTCCAGGCTCTGAGCCATCAGCCCAGAGCCCGACGCGGGGCTCGAACTCACGGACCGCGAGATCGTGACCTGGCTGAAGTCGGACGCTTAACCGACTGCGCCACCCAGGCGCCCCTATGCAGTGGCATTTTTAAAAAAAATTTTTAATATATTTATTTATTTTTGAGAGAGAGACAGAGTGTGAGCAGGGAAGGAGCACAGAGAGAGGGAGACACAGAATCTGAAGCAGGTTCCAGGTTCTGACCTGTCAGAGCCCGACCCGGGACTCAAACTCAGGAACCTTGAGATCATGGCCTGAGCCGAAGTCGGACGCTCAACCAACTGAGCCACCCAGGTGCCCCCATTTTTTTTTTAATGTTTATTTATTTTGAGAGAGAGAGACAGACAGACAGAGTGCGAGCAGGAGAGGGGCAGAGAGAGAGAGGGAGACACAGAGTCCAAAGCAGGTTCCAGGCCCTGAGCTGTCAGCACAGAGCCCGACGCGGGGCTGGAACCCACGAACCGCGAGATCATGACCTGAGTCGGATGCTTAACCGACATAGCCAGCTAGGTGCCCCTGCAGTGGCATTTTTAAACCTGAAATCTCCCGTGGAAACTGTGAATACATATACACATAATAATCCCCAAAATGTTTAGCACACTTGCTGTGTGCCAGGGACCATGTGTACCATTTCACTTTTACGTTATATGTGCATACTTGTGTTATGTACGAACTCACCGGCACCTCCCAACAACCTTGTGAGGTACACGCTATCATTGTCATTCGTAGTTTTGGGGGGAAACTTCTCAAATGCATTCCCAATAGTACAGAGAATGGTGGAATTTGATGAGTATGACTGTTTACTCTGAATAATAGACACTGTGAATGCAGTTTGGGGGGGTGGGTCACAAGAGTATAAAAAGCAGGAAATCGAATATATGTAGCAGAAATAGCATAAAGTAATAGTGCGCGCACACATTCACACACAGTCACACACACTTATTTCTGAGGTTTAGCTGGCTCTCGGTGTGGCTGAGAACAGTTATTGAGGAATGCGGCCACTCAGTCACAGATCTCTTTCGTATTCCGAACAGGCCTGAAAAAAGCCATCTGAAAGGGGGAAAGGGAAGGGAAAGCAGATTAAGGAAAGGAAGGAATGCAAGCTTATATAGAGATGTGGAGTTTTATATTCACCGGGGAAAGATAACTATGCCAATTATAGGGTATGTAGGAAGATGTTTAATTTCCTCGTTTTGGTTTAGACTAAGGATTTACGTCTCTCTTTGGGAGACTGTGCGTGTGTTGTGTGTGTATGACACACACACACACAATAAGTCGTTTCAGCATCCTGAGGGGCAATGAGAGAATAAAGGGTTTTCTCTGTAACCAGACTGGCAGGGAGACTTGGAGTTCAGAGTCAGGACTTAGGGACCCACGTCCCTGTTGGACTCTTGGAAGAGATTTGGAACACCGCTACCTTCAAGAACCATCCTGACACCCATGTCCCCAACGTGTTGACCCAGACCAAATAAATCAGCCTTGAGGCCACGAAACACTCAGGGAGGGACACCTGATGAGGACCCAAGACAAAGTCATATGGGCAGGGGCTGGGTTTGAATGAGCGAAAGAGCTCTGTGTGGCAGTGAAAGAGACTCTTTCACAGACGATAAAAGATGAGTTGGTGAGGGCAGATTTCAGAACTGGGGTGTGCCAACAGGAAGTCTCAGTGAATAACTGAACTGTTTGGAAAGTTTTCCCTTGAACTAGAGAAAACTTCTTGCCCAGGCTCATCTGAACTCATATCTTTCCCCTCCTATGTGATCTGAGTTTTCCTCAACAGTATGGTGAAATCTGACCCAACGGCATACCTTGTGAGCTGTGACAATCAGGGGGCACAGGACCTGGGGAGACCTGCATCCAAAGCAGAAAAGGGGAGGGGGAGGGCCTCTTAAGACTGGGGGGTTAACGGGGTCCATAATGGATATCGGGAACCTCTTGTGTCCCAAAAGAATGTGCTGGGGGCACCTGAGTGGCTCAGTCGGTTGAGAGTCCACTCTTGATTTAGGCTCAGGTCATGATCCTAGGGTCTTGAGATTGAGACCTGCTTGGAGCCTGCATGAGATTCTCTTTCTCTCCCCCTACCACTTCTTCTCTCTCTCTAAAAAAAAAAAAAAAAAAAAAAAAAGGACAGTGCTGGCCCTCAAAGGGTCCAGAAAACCGACCCTTGAGTTACAATAAGCTTTTCTCCTTAGCAGAGTAATCAAAATGCATTCCAAACATTTCTCTACAGAATTGAAAATATTTGTTCAACATTTCCTGTGGTAGAAATGTGAGATCATGTTAAAGACTGATCAAAGAAGTTGTGGGAGCCATGTTTTTCTTAAAGAGAGACATTCAGCACCAGTGGACCTCATGTTACCGTGTGCAGAGGATCCTTTATGCAAGGACCCCGGGTCCATGAAACACAAGCACATTTTAGCAAGAAAAGAGAGTGGTGTACGATGGGAAGCCAAGAGCTCCAGCTTCAACCCACCACCAGCCAGCAAGGGTAACCTCCGGCACATCCCCTCAGCCTCTTGGAGCTTCAGGCTTCTCTTGTTCAAAATGAGAGCGTTGCAAAATCTGCCATTAGAGATTCATTCTTTTGGCCTAAAGTGTTTCCTCCTGCTAAAATATATGTACCCCTGAGAGTGTGGTCAAAAACCATAACCAGGTATTTATGCTAAAGCGAATTTATTCAAGAACAGCCTTTAAAAAAATTGTTTTTAATGTTTATTTTTGAGAGAGGGGGAGAGTGAGCAGAGGGGGGGCAGAGAGAGAGAGGGAGAGAGAGAGAAAATGTGAGGCAGGCTCAGCGCTGTCAGCGTAAAGCCCAACATGAGGCTCAAACCCACAAACTGTGAGAACACGAGCTGAGCTGAAGCTGGATACTCACCCCACTGAGTCACCCAGGTGCCCAAGAAACAGGCTTTGATGGAGGAGAAGGGAGACGTGGAGGAGGTCACTAAGTTGGAGAAAAAGTACCAACGGGGGAGGCCGGAGAGGCCAGCATACGGTTTTGATTGGACCTAATGAGCTAAGAGAAGCACAATGAGGAGTCTTGACATTGTTTCCGTGTCAGAGTGAGAGGGAATTAGAAGGCAGACACATGGCACCACAGTTGAGTTTTACTAAATATCGGCTCTCTTGGTAAACAGCTGCTAGCTGTGCTGGTTAAAACCACGGAGGGCAAAACTGGGGTCGTGATATGACTGCCAGGTAGACCTCGGAGTGGGAGAATAAACTAATGCCTTTCTTTCAGATTTCCCCTCTGTAATGTATGTCTGGTGATCGTTTTCCAATTAAATCATTTATTGAGAATGTAGGGACGTTCTACTCTGTTTTATCAACTCCAAGCTAAAAGATGAGTCAATGATTTAAAAAAAAAAAAAAAAAGGCAGCATCAGAGGAGGTCAGCCCTCAAGTTCCTTCCTGAGATATTTGGGTTGCCTGCCTTGCCTTGCATCTAGAAAGTGGAGGTATTTGAAGAAGGCCCAGGCCCAGGCCCAGGCCCACAGGACCCAATGAAAGACGGGGAATGCGCCGTGCTCGGGGCTGACCAATTTGGCTGACTCATGGAGAGCAGAAAATGCACACTGTCGGTATTTATTGAGCAGTAAAAGGAGAGCTGTAAAACAAATAAACAAATAAAAATAAATAAGTCAATGAAGAGCTGTGTCTTGTAGCTGGTGGCATCTCCTAATTTCTTCCAGAAGCAAGGCAGACACTGAGGTAGTGATGAAGCCAGTGTCATTTTCTTTTTTTTTTTTTTTCAACGTTTATTTATTTTTGGGACAGAGAGAGACAGAGCATGAACGGGGGAGGGGCAGAGAGAGAGGGAGACACAGAATCAGAAACAGGCTCCAGGCTCTGAGCCATCAGCCCAGAGCCCGATGCGGGGCTCAAACTCACGGACCGCGAGATCGTGACCTGGCTGAAGTCGGACGCTTAACCGACTGCACCACCCAGGCGCCCCCTTTTTTTTTTTTTTTTTTTGCCAGTGTCATTTTCTACCTACAAGTTAAGCTGGTCACCTCAGTGCCGGGCTCAGTACAAAGAGCTCCCTTTAGAAGCAGCCAAGGAAACGGTCTTTACCAATACAGCATGCATGGATCGGTTAGGACAATCTCTTAATCCAATCATCTGATCCTTACAGTTCACCAAACAAAACAAAAATGCTTCTCTTGATATCATTTACAATTTTTAATTGGGTCCTGCATACCATAAGGATTGTAATAATTGGCAGAAGAAAATATAAAAGTGGCATTTTGGGGGGCACCTGGGCGGCTCAGTTTATTACGTGACTGACTTGGGTCCCAGTCATGACCTCACAGTAAGTTTGAACCCGCATAGGGCAGTCTGCTGTCAGCAGGGGGCCGCTTCAGATCTTTCTTCTGTCTCCCTCTCCCTCTGCCCCTTCCCCGATTGCCCTCTGTCTGTCTCTCTCTGTCAAAAACAAACAAACATTAAAAAAAAAACTTTAAAAAAGTGGCATTTTTGTCACTAAAATAAGCTTTCTTCCTCATAGAAACAAATACGAACTGGGCACATTTCCTCTTCAGAGTTTCCTCAAAGAAAAATGAGCTTAGGATCTTTGACCCTTGAGTATCTGTCGACTCCTCTCTACAGGTAAAAATCTTTTTAACTGTCTGAAGATTGGCCAATACAAGCCTATTCCCTGGAAAATACATTTCTTCCCAGAGAATTTCATCCACGCACTCTTTTATGATTTATTTTGAAGCCCTTGAAACATTTTTGCTTCTTTGGGTGGGGGCTTGGGGAGGATGACCTGAATTCCCTTAACATAGGCTGAACTTTCCGGATCTGTAACTTGACAAAAGGGATTTATGGCTTTTATGAATGCTGGAAAGTAGGAGCTTCTGTGGGTTAAATTCCACTGATAACTTGCTGGTAATTTGTACCCAGCACCTAGTGATTTATTAACAAAACAGAAGGGGAGCTGTTTAAGGTGTTAGAGCAGGATTCAAATCCTGAGTCGGATGTAGCCAAGTAAATGACAACTCCCAGTTGCATAATTATTAGACCTGTTTCTGGCTCAGAGAGCATAACACAAAGTGGCTGTAGGCTTAAAAGCGAGACATAGGACTTTGAAGGGTCTATTTCCTTAAGGTTAATAGTTTCTTTTTTTTTTTTTAATTTTTTTTAACGTTTTATTTATTTTTGAGACAGGGAGAGACAGAGCATGAACAGGGGAAGGTCAGAGAGAGGGAGACACAGAATCGGAAACAGGCTCCAGGCTCTGAGCTGTCAGCACAGAGCCCGACGCGGGGCTCAAACTCACGGACCGTGAGGTCATGACCTGAGCCGAAGTCGGACACTTAACCTACTGAGCCACCCAGGCGCCCCAATGTTAATAGTTTCTATGAAGGTGAGAGTTTAAAGTGCCAGAAGCTCATCTGGAATTTCATTCACGCGCTCATCCACAAGAGTTTAAGCCCAGTTCGAACCTTCTTTTCTTACTCCATTTCCCAAGACTTCAATCTTAGGGGCAGAAAAAAGAGAACAACAGTCAACTCCAATGAGAAACACAGGAAATGAGACTTGTGAGAAAATTCTTCCAGTCTCTGCATGTTAAGTTGAATGCAGCTGTGTGTCACTGAGGGCCAAGACCGCAGCAAAACAGGAACTGCTTAGTGAAACACTTTCCACTGAAGGGGTCTCAAGAATGTCCTTATTTTCGGTTTCAGATGCTGATTCACCTTATCAATGTTTAGATATGGATACTATTGGGTGTGGTTGGTCACATCCAGCAGGATCCCCAGAGAGGAGAGAATTCATTGTTTATGTTGCCTTTGGTTTGTTTCAAATCTAATAAGTTTCCTTAAAAGTTTCCCAGTATCATTCATGGAAAAATTGGGCTGACAGTATAACCATGGGAATAACTGTGATGATGGGGGCGGGGAAAAGGAGCCAAGAAGAGAATATAGAGGAAGAGAGAGGCTTACTTTAGATAGGATGGTCTGGGAGGCTTCTTTGAGTGGACAATAATTAAGCTAAGATCCAAAGGAGGAAAAGAAAGTGCTAGGATAAGAAGAGTATGGGAAGAGCTTTCATAAGAAGGTATAGCATGTGCAAAGGCCCTGAGGCTGGACAGGGCCAGTATAGTGAGCCTGAGAGACAGAGGTGTGAAATGACTTGGGGAGGTAGATAGAGGTACTATAGCAGCTTAGAGGGCACAGCAAGTTTATATTTAATTCTAAGTGTGGTAGAAATCCATTGAAGGATGTTACATAGATCATGGCACGATGTGATTTTTAAAATCAACCTATTGGGGCGCCTGGCTGGCTCAGCTGGTTAAGCATCCGACTTCAGCTCAGGTCATGATGTCGTAGTCTGTGGGCTTGAGCCTCGCATCAGGCTCTGTGCTGACAGCTCAGAGCCTGGAGCTTGCTTCGGATTCTGTGTCTCCCTCTCTCTCTCTCTCTCACTTCTTCCACCACTCATGCTCTGTCTCTCTCTGTCTCTCAATAATAAATAAATATTTTAAAAAATCATAAAACATTCAAATCAAATCAACCTATTTAATGTGTAGAGAATGGGTACGATAGGGCAAGGAGATTGGATGGTAGTGGAGGTGGACAGGTTTGAAGTGGGCTTTGGAGATAAAATCAATAGCCATTCTGATGAATTGGATATAGAGAGTGAGGGAAAGGATGAATCAAGATACACTGAAGTTTCTCACCAGGAAGACTAAATAAGGGGTGGTACTGTTTACAAGGCAGGTTAGGATTAGGGTGTGGCAACAGATTTGGGAGGTGAGGAACTAAGAGCAGACACATTGTGACATCTGTGAAATTCTCTAATGGGAATATCAAGAAGGAAGTTGGATCTAGGAGTCTTGAGTTCCAGGAAGAGATCACGGCTGGAGGTATTAATGTTGGCATTGTTGGTACCTACATGGTGTCAGAGCCGTGGGATGGATAAAGTTATGCAGAGAGACGAGAGAGAAAATTACCAAGTTTAGAGGTTGGATGGTAGAAAAAAGTTTCAGACATGGTGAACAAAAGGGATTTATGGCCGAAGAGTATTTCCAGAAACAGTGGGATGGTCAACTGGGTCAATGATGCTCAGAGATCAGTTAATACAAGAAACAGAAAAATATCCATCAGATTGGGCAACCAGGAGGTTCGTGTTAACCATGATGAAAGCAGGTTCGATGAAATGATGGGGGCAAAAGCCAGGCCAGAGGGATTGGGGGAGGGGAAGAAGTTGAGACAGCATGTGGAGGGCATTCTTCCAAGAAACCTGGCTCTGATGAAAGTAGTTAAAAAGATCTTTGGTTCCATTCATGTTGTGCAAAAACAAAGCTCTAAGATTCTTTTCATATTAGTCTGGTTTTCCCTTCCTGTTTTGATTGCAAAGTCCTCTTTGCTTCAATTTTCAATTAGCACTAACTGGAAAATCACCTCCTTTCATCGCAGCATGAAACCTGGACATTATTGTCCTGTGAAGTAACTACTAATTATGTCGACAAAAGTAAACTTCCTAAAAGATTGTGTCTTTGCTGAATAAAGATATCATTCAGGCAGGCCTGATTTCTTGTTAGAAGCTGAAAATATTTATCTTCATAAAACCAAATAGTTATTCAGGAGAAATAGTCTCCTTTATGGATCAGCCAAGAAATTGAAAATGACCTTTAAGGGCAGGGACAGTTTGTCTCCCATTGTTAATACGATAATAACTTTGGAGGAGGAGAAATTGGCCTGTCATGCTCCCTTCTGTTTCACTTCTTATCTTCCACAAGATGTGTCAGGGACTATTAGCCCTCAAGACTCTCTACCCCATTTCCAGCTCCCACATGAAAACTATTGCTTGACTTCTCCTTAAAATGCTCCTGGGTTCAATATTACATACATCCTTTGTGTCTTCTTTTCTTTTCCCAATCATCTTTTCCTTAGTTTAACTGAGCTCAGTTTCCAGGATGGCTCCCAATGATCTCTACCTCCTAGTATTTATTCATGTCCTTATGCAGTCCCCTCTTTCATTGAAAAGGGCCAATGTCTGTGACCAATAGGATATTACAGAAATGACAGAGGATGACTTCTGAGGCCAGGTCACAAAAAGCAACATGGCCTCCACTTTGCTGTCTCTTGGACAGCTTACTCTGGGAAAAGGCAGCCACCGTGTCAAAAGAACAGCAAACAATTCACTGAGAGGTCCTCAAGGAGAGGAACAAAAGATTCATGTCTATAACCAGGACTATGTGAGCGTGCCATCTTGGAAATGGATCTTCCAACCCAAGTCAAGCCTTCAGATGACAACAGCCCCAGACTACATCTTGCTACAGCTTCCCACAAGACCTGGAGCCAGAATCACCCAGCTAAGCTACTACTGAATTCCTGACCCATGGAAACTATGATATAAAATGCCTATTGTTTTACAACACTAAGTTTTGACGTTATAAAGCAATAGATGACTAGTACATCACCAGCCCCTATCTGCTCCAGTCACTCAGCCGAGTGCAAATAGAGAAGCCATCTTGGACACCTGGTCAGTCTTTTAGCCAGCTCCAGCCCCAGCTGCCATGTCACTGCAACTGCATAAGAAACCTGGGCAAGATCCTCCCAGCTGAGCCCAGCCAGCCAAAAGAACTGAGGGAGATAATATAATGGTTGTTTTACAACACCGAATTGTGAAATGGTTTGTTCTGCAGCAAAAATAATTGGAACAATGAAAGAGGGAATTGATCAGAGAACACTAGGATGTGTTAATGCTGGTCATTAGTTTGTAATGAAGCCATTATCCAGCGGTGTGACCTCCTCCAGCTTGGCATCTCAGGTTCAGGAGTAGAGGGAATAAAGGGTAGGGTTATGCAAGATTAATATTTTGCTACATGGCATGAAGAGACAGAAAACATTCCAGGGGTGATAAAACGGGCATGTAATGAAACTGAATTTGATTTAAAAAGGAGAGAAGGAATCCAGAAAATGGAGGTGTGGTTCCTAAAGTCTTGTTGTCTAGGGCCAGTGGTACCCAAAGAATCAAGTTGTTAAAAAAAAAAAACAACACTACAAAACAAAAAAAGACAAAGCTAATGCATTTTCTCTTCTGAACTCTTCGCCATCTCGGTTCATTCACACTTTTGTGTCTTCCACTGTAATTACTTAGGTACTGAGTTATTTCCAACTATGACATGGTGACATTTAATAGGGCAATGACCATCTCATTCTTTTGAACATCCTGGTAGTCCCCTGCCTTATGCTTTAATCAGGCCTTCAATAAAAGTTTGTGGTGCTGCTAGGCATTTAGTTTTTAAGAAGAAACATCAACATCCTCTTACTGTTAACATTTTTCTTGATCATGAAGCAGGGTGCTGGAAGCTGTCAAATCCACTAGAGGGGCACCTGGCTGAGTCAGTGGAGTCTGTGACTCTTGATCTCAGGGTTGTGAGTTTGAGCCCCACATTGGGTGTGGAGCCTACTTAAAACAAAAAACAAAACAAACAAACAAAAAACACTGGAAATATGCTTCCTATCACTGTCTTTGGTCACTTTGATTACTTCTTTTGGTCAGGTCAACCTCCTCATTCTTGGGGTAGCTCTTGACTTTGGTGAGGCTTCCAATGGCAAATATTTCAGACTTGGATATTAGGTACACCACTTAATAATGAAAATGCTTATTCTTCAGGGAGGTAGGGTAAGGCAGGATGTTTTGTTTTGTTTTGTTTTGTTTTCAATATGAGCCTTTGGCAGGGCATCCAGCTGGCAACAAAGTGACATTTAAGACATTATAGAAAGGACCTAGGAGATGAGTGCCCCTAAGCTTATCAAGTGGATGGTTTCTACTAGACGGTCAAGAGTAAGGTGATTTATTTTCAGAAAGCAGGTACATGCTATTAAGAGAATCAATAGGACAAAAGTTTATTCTCTTGACTTGTACACCTGCTATTTTGAAGGTATTCTACTTGGAGAACAAAATGTGAGACTCATTGTCTGGGATTTCCATAAAAGCAGTCTCAGTGCCTGCTGATAAGTTACAAACTCTACAACAACCACTCCCAGACCATTAAAACAGGCCTGAACCCATCCTGTCTGACAAGTAGCTGATATTTCACAAAACAAAAGTGAGAAAAGTAAATGCAAATAGAGCCCAAGATTGAAACCCATGACTGTGTTGACTGGGCATAGAATATGAAATACCCCTATGTCTACAGTGTTGGGTTTTTAATCTCATTTAATACCCAGAAACTCTCAACATATTTCAAGCAGAGACAATCAAATGAAGACACCAACTTTCATTTCCCTAAAAAAAGAAAAATACAAAGGTTATTTATTACATACTTTGAAAAAAAATTGTTGTTTTAAAATACTTTTTAAGGGGCGCCTGGGTGGCGCAGTCGGTTAAGCGTCCGACTTCAGCCAGGTCACGATCTCGCGGTCCGTGAGTTCGAGCCCCGCGTCGGGCTCTGGGCTGATGGCTCGGAGCCTGGAGCCTGTTTCGGATTCTGTGTCTCCCTCTCTCTCTGCCCCTCCCCCGTTCATGCTCTGTCTCTCTCTGTCCCAAAAATAAATAAAAAACGTTGGAAAAAAAAATTAAAAAAAAATTAAAATACTTTTTAACATCTTAATCTTTTTTGAGAGAGAGGGACAGACAGACAGACAGGGACAGAGAGTGAATGGGGTGGGGGGTGGGGGCAAAGAAGGAGACACAGAATCCAAAACAGGCTCCAGGCTCTGAGCTGTCAGCACAGAGCCCAACACGGGGCTTGAACCCATGAACTGTGAGATCATGACTTGAGCCAAAGTTGGACACTTAACCCACTGAGCCACCCAGGCACCCCTGAAAAATTTTTTTAGATGACTTAATATCTTGAAAAGCAAAGCAGCTATAATTCTATAATCTCATTGTATCAAATAAATATGTAGGCTATTATATGAATTTAACATTAAACATACAAGTCTTTTTTCTGTCATTTAAAAAACACCTTAAGGGGCGCCTCGGTGACTCAGTCGGTTAAGTGTCAGACCTCAGCTTTGGAAGGTAAAAATCTTTAGTAAGTAAAATAAATTTTAAAAGTTATGAACTAAGTGTTCAAATAAACTTTCACCTATCGATGGCAGTTTTAATACATCACCTTGCAATTGCTTAGATTCTCAGCTATGATTATGCATAGTTTATAAAAATAGCTATCCTTTTAGCACCTGAGACTGGAAATGGAAGGGGATTTTTCCTAAATAATCAAGTTGTATAGAATCTGTAAGCTCAAAAGGAAGATTTGCGTAGATGAAAACAACATGGTATAATTTAGTTCAGCCTAACTTCTACCTGACTTGGGGAATTTGTAGAATTTATCTCCGTATTTTTTTTTTCCCTTAGAGAGATCACCCAACCTACAGTTTCACAACATCTCTGGTGGGTTGTAAATATTATTGTCTCTACTTACTGGCTGTGGAATAGCATAAGAAGCTTGGGGATTTAGCAAAGGTCTTCACAAACTTGGGAAAAGCTAAGTGAATTTGGAACCAAAGATGTTGAAGATCATCTTGATGTGTGTCATTTACCTTCTATGCAAATACTTTCCCACTTTTGCTTTGCTTTCATGAGTCATTATGTAAAAGCAACTGCACAAAGGCGGGGTGTGGATTGTCAGCCAGCCTCTGCCGGCGGGGTGACCTGATTGATGGCAGGGGTGGCCAAGCCGTGCATGGCTGAGGGAATTCAATTCACCTGAGGCAGATCAAAGGCTCTAGAAGTTTAGTGAATACACCGCAAGGGAGCAGTGGCCCACTGGTCAGCTAGGGCTTATGGATATTTTGAGGTGGGTCATCGAATGGGCCTGTTTGCATTCAGCCAGGAGGTTGGGGGTCACTGTGGGGCCCTTTACCTTACTCAGGTTTCCATTGCTCAAGCCTATTGCCTAAAAGCAGCCTCTACAGGGGAGGCAATTTAAACCCAGGGTTGCAGGGGTGTCTGGGTGGCTCAGTCGGTTGAGTGTCTGACTTTGGCTCAGGTCATGATCTCATAGTTTGTGGGTTTGAGCCCCGCGTCCAGCTCTGTGCTGACATCTCAGAGCCTGGAGCCTACTTCAGATTCTGTGTCTCCCTCTCTCTTTTTCCCTCCCCCACTCACACTGTGTCTCTCTCTCTCTCTTAAAAATAAAATAAACATTAAAAAAAAATTTTTTTTTAAACCCAAGATTGCAGTATCAGGTCATGTGCAGGGACGAATGCCTTTGTTTAAGAGGCAACCCTATGATTTTAGGTGTCCATGTAATTTTTTCATGACTCGCATTGGCATCACCTTGAAAGCTAGTTGGTGTTCCACCATCTAGAGCTCCTGAAAATACCTGCTCTAACCCAAGAATGTTAGGTGAGAGAGGAATCACAAAAGGCTTACGAAATGACCTATTCCTTGAGTATTACTCCACTGTAGCTAGACTGTGTGAACCTCAGTGGTGATTTGAGGGTACGTTAAAGTTTGAGAGGCACTGATCTGGGCCCTAGGTTCCAGGCCATCCCATTATTGTATTTAATTGCCTCAAATTATCCAAAGACCCATGACACCTCTCTGCGTCTCACTTCCACACATCTCTCTTCTGTTCTCTTTATCTCTTCATCCTCCTTCTCCTTCTTAGTCTCTTTCTCTCTCGTCCTCCCTGCCTCCCTCTCTCCTTTTTCTTCCCCCTCTCTCATCTATAGAACATATGCTAGGAAAATAGAGACCTTCAATTCAAGCATTTCTATGCGTATTTGCAAAGCCAAATAACCCAGCCCACATGGAGCATAAATCTGTAAAGAAACTGAGACTGGGGCATGGAAAGGTAGTGGTTCTAGTTGTTTCTGCCGAGTTGGAGCCGCTCTCTCTTCAGCAGCAGAACAAGGAAGGAAAAGGCAGGTGGACCATGGCAAAAGGGGGGTTTTGCCTCCCTCCTCTGCTAGCCTGAGATTGGTCACTGAGATGTCATCACTTAACTGAAGTTATTGAAGAAGAGGCAAGGTATCATGACTCTGTACCCTTTCCCCCTTGTTTTCTTTTGTTACTATTTTATTTTGAAATAATTTCAATCTTAAAGAAAATTGCAAAAAATAATGCAAAGAACTTCTGTATATTCTTTATCTGGATTCGCTTTTTTTTTTTTTTTTTAAGTAAACTCTATGCCCAACATGCAACTTGAACTCACAACCCCAAGATTAAGAATCACATGCTTTGCTGACTGAGCCAGCCAGGTGCCCCCAGATTCACCATTTTTAACATTTTACTATATTTGCCCTGCTCCCTCTCATTGTCTCTGTACACACACACACACACACACACGCACACACACACACATGAATTATTATCTCAGTAGGCTGTATCCGTTATGCCCCTTACTCTTATCCCCATTTTTTAATGTGGAGCAGACAAGGATCATACCATATTTTCGCAAACTTGTGATTTGAATTTTATGATTTGGGAGATTATCCTGATTGGTTAGTAGGAAAAAAGAAATTCAAAGTTCTCAACATTAAAAAGCTTGCCTTGTCCATGAATTCCACTCTTAGATTAATTAGGCTTTTGTTTTGTTTTTCCTCTATGCCTGTTTACATACTCTATCATCCTTGAGAACAAATAGCCACGTTGAAGCTGTCTTTCTAATCATTTTTATATGTATTTTTTTGATATGTCTGTAGGGAAAACCAGCAAGAGCTAACCACATTTTGCGTTTGAGTGTGTGTGGGTTTTTTTTTTTCCAGCTTATTGAGATAACTGGCATACAACATTGTATACCTTTAAGGTATACACATTGTTGATTTGATACACTTCTATATTGCAAAATGATTGTCACCATAGCATTAGCTAAAACCTCCATCCTATCACATTATTACTATTCCTTTTTTGTGGTCAGATCTACTCTCTTAAAAACTTTTTTCTTGGGGCGCCTGGGTGGCGCAGTCGGTTAAGCGTCAGACTTCAGCCAGGTCACGATCTCGCGGTCCGTGAGTTCGAGCCCCGCGTCGGGCTCTGGGCTGATGGCTCAGAGCCTGGAGCCTGTTTCTGATTCTGTGTCTCCCTCTCTCTCTGCCCCTCCCCCGTTCATGCTCTGTCTCTCTCTGTCCCAAAAAAATAAATAAACGTTAAAAAAAAAAATTAAAAAAAAAAAAACTTTTTTCTCAACATTTATTTATTTTTGAGAGAGAGCGGGAGCGGGAAAGGGGCAGAGAGAGAGGGAGACACGGAATCCGAAGCAGGCTCCAGGTCCTGAGCTGTCAGCACAGAACCAACATGGGGCTTGAACTCACTAACCATGAGATCATGACCTAAGCTGAAATCAGACGCTTAACCGACTGAGCCACCCAGGCACCCCACTCTCTTAACTTTCAAGTACACAATACAGTGTTATCAGTTTTAATCACCATGCTGTACATTAGGTCCCCATGTACATCAGATCTCATAACTGGGAGTATGTTCCCTTTGACTAATATTTCCCCATCTCCCACATCCCCCAGCCCCTGGTAAACACCACTCAATTCTGTTTCTCTACTCCTAATACTTTAGTGTGTATTTCCTAAAAACAAGAATATTCTCTTACGAAATTAAAGTATAAGTTATCAAATTCAGAAATTCAACATTGATAGAATACTATTATCTAATCTATAGTCCATATTCCAGTTTTATTAATTGTCCCCAAATGTCCTTTATAGAAATTTTTTTTCTGGAACAGGATACAGCCCGGGAGCACATGTTATGTTAGATGGTCATGTCTCTGTAGCATTGTTTAATTTGGAACAGTTCCTCAGCTTTTAGACAAAGAAAGATGGGGTGACATTTTAGAACAGTATAGACCAATCATTACTTTGACATTATTAGACTCAGATTATACATTTTTGGCTTGAATACTCCACATGCTATTATGCCCTTCTGCCTGTGTTTATTCTAAATGACAATCGGGAAGTGTTAGAAAGCTCACACAAGAGATGTTTTAACAACTTTGAGTCTAAGGTTTCAGTATAAAAATTTCAGATTCTCCATATCAATACTCCTTTCCCTGTAGGCTAAAATATTTTCCATGCCCAGGTTGGAACAACCAGAAAGTTCTGTGCAATAGTGGAAATGGTCTGCCTTTTAGATATCAGCATGGACTTGGGAAATGCAGAAAACTTGTGGGGCCAGACTCTTAACAGACATGACTCGGCAAGGCCATGGCCAGGCACTGGCCTCTTAGGAGGTGTCTTGGGGAAGGGAATATGAAGATTAATCAGAAAGGGTAGGCCCTGGTAGTAGTTAATATTCTTCAGGCTACTAATAACAAAAACCTGACTCTTCTTATCTTGTAAGAAAGGGAATATATTGGACTATACTAACGAATATATTAGAGCCTCACTACTTAAAAGTGTGGTCCCTGCACCAAGAGCATCACCATCACCCGGGAGCTCATCAGAACTGCAGAGCCTCAAGCCCCACCTTGAAACCACTAAATGGCAGTCTGCCGTTTAACAGGATACCCAGGTGATTCACCTGCGTGTTCACTGACATGGGTGGGGCAGGGGTCTCAAGGAGATGGAAATAGCTGCAAACCAAGCGCTAAGAGGCAAGAGCCAGGGCAAGTCTGGAGCTGTAGGGGCACATGACTCTCCTGTTGGAGTTCACTGTCAGGAAGACTCCTCAAAGTCACGGAGATGAAAAGCACAGCATAGGGAATATAGTCAATGATATTGCAATGATGTCGTATGGTGACAGATGGTGACTACACTTGTCGTGGTGAGCAGTAATATACAGAGAGCTGTGAAATCGTTATGTTGTACACCTGAAACTAATATAACATTGTATGTCAACTACACTTCAATAATACGGTTTTTTTTTTTATTAAAAAAAAAAAAAAAAAGACTCAGCCCAAGTACTCCCTAGCTCTGGTCTCTGTGTTCAAAACTCCCAGTTCCCAGTGAAGTAGTTTCTGTTGATAGCCTAACCATGGTCCTCAGCTTCTCCCAGAGATCACCTGCACACCATTCCCCAATGTTCATGGCTTCCAGTGCCTTCTCTTTGTCCAGAGGTGTTCTCTGGCCACCTGCCTCAAGTGCGGCAAGCCAGCAGGTATGCAAAGCTCATGCTCCCAGAAGCAGCCCTCAGAATGAGAGATGGGATAAATGAGAGTCATGAGGCTGGGGATAAAAGCCTCAGCCTCCTCACCCCTCAGCAGGACAGGGTGGTCTTCTACACAGCCTCTGTGCACCCTAGGAGGATTGAGCCCTGGTTGCCCACAGCGGTCACTCCCTCTTGTGTAATGGGCTGGAGACATGTTCTACTGGCCCTTGAGAGTGAATTGTTAAATTTTCAGAAATGTGGCAAGCTTAGAACCATGATTAAAATAAATTATATTAAAAACAAAGGTAATACATACTCAAACTCACTTCCTAATTGCTTTTGAGGTTATTTACACCTATTATATTTGTATGATGGAAATGCTGTATAAGGGCATGCAATTGTGCATTTCATCCCAGCTCAACATTCAGTGATGTTAAGTTGGTAGGTGAAAATGGCCATGGTGGGGGTATTGATACTATGGAAATTGGCAGAAGCTGTAAATTAGATTTTTTTTTTCCTTCTGGGGGGTCAATATCATGAACTTACACATTCTTTACTGGCTCTTCTCCATTCCTTGTCCCCTTCCTCACTCCCTCTTAATACTTTCTGAGATCACTATGCAAACAAACTACTTGCATACAAATCTTGGTCCCAGAGTTTGCTTTTGGAGAAATGCAAACTCAAACAACAGGAGAGAGGGGCGCCTGGGTGGCTCAGTCAGTTAAGCGTCCAACTTCAGCTTAGGTCATGATCTCAAGCTTAGGTTCGTGAGCTCAAGACCCACATCCAGCTCTGTGCTGACAGCTCAGAGCCTGGAGCCTGCTTCGGATTCTGTGTCTCCCTCTCTCTCTGCCCCTCTCCCACTCCCACTCTGTCTTTTTCTCTCTCTCAAAAATAAAAATAAACATTAAAAATAATTTTAAGCAACAGGAAAGAAAAAATTTTTCCAAGCTGACACCGCTGCTCACGTCTGGATCAATTAGCTATAGCCAGGGAGGCTGGGTCTCTTAACACAAAGCTGCGGCCATGTATCCACCCTTACAGTTTCCAAGCAATGAAGAATCCTTGTGAGCCCTGTAGTCACTGCAAAGGAGTCCTGACGGAACTCTCAGCCTGGTGAAAATGTATTTCAAATGGGGCATTAAGGGGAAAAGGAGCTGATGTGGGCTTCATTAGAGAAAGGAACTGAATTCCCTACTCGGCAAAGCTTGTGGGTGTTATGTGTATGGAATTCATGGGTTTTAGCACAGGTCAGCGGCTATCAGATTTTAGAAATTTTAATCCAACAAGGTCAATTTAAAATAAAATTCTGGATCTAGACATAGGATTGCCAGCTTTTAATATTGCCAAATAGAGCATTATGAAACATCTGCCTTTTACTAGCCATGTGACCTCAACCTCCTTATGCCTCAATTTCCACAGTATTATATGGTAGTAACAATCTACCATTGGTAAAAGAAAAAAAATATATATAAAACAAAACAAACTACTGTCATTTCAATTTTAATGCTATTTTAATCTTTAAAAAGTAGAATAAATAGTATTTATTACAGGATATCTTTTTGTGGGATAAATTCGGCTTCATGGAGAATTAATGACACTTCCTTTGGATTTCTCATTTCTCTTCTGACTAGTGAACGTGCCTCCAAGGAATCATTGCTTGGGGAAATCATTCTTCTGATCAGAGTTCCAATGGTTTTACAATATACAAAGAGACAGTCTCTCAAGTGAACAAACATAAAGAAGGAAATGAATGGTTTAATGGCAAGGATGCAGTGGAGATCACATGGTCCATATTTCAGACATTGTTCCCTCTGCTTCCTTCTGTACATCTATCCTGCCTGTCTGTTCTTTCTACTGCCTTCCCCTGTTGACTCATCTTGGACTCGGCCTGAGTATTTACAACCTCCTGGCCTAAATGTACAGCACTTGCTGAGGACTTCCTCCTCAGTGTCTGTTATGGGATGAACTGTGTCCCACAAAAAGATGAGTTCAAGTACAATCCCCACATCTGTGAATGTGACCTTCTTTGGAAATGGGGTCTTTGCAGATAAAATCGAGATAGGATGAGGTCGTTAAGGTTGGTATGAATCCAATATAACCCGTGTCCTTAGAAAAAGAGGAGAAGAAACACAGACAGACACACGGGAGCATGCTGTGTGAGGACAGAGGCAGAGACGAGAATGAACCACCTACAAGTCCGCAATGCCGAGGATTGCTGGCAACACCAGAAGCTAAGAGAAAAACATGGAAAGATTCTCCTAGTGCCTTCAGAGACAGCATGGTTCTTCTGCTGGCTCTTCTCGCTTTCGGAACTGTGACAGAATAAATTTCTCTCGTTTTAAGTCACTAAGAGTGCGGTACTTTGTTACAGGAGTCCTAGGAAACTATTACAGTCTCCTAGCCGAAGTTGCTGAGAGAAGCCTCTCGGGTGTCTAACTCTGGTCCACTCAGAGGCCAGCTTTGCTTCCCAGCCTGAGTAACTCTGAGTGGGGCAGTTTGACCTACGTGTCTAATATAGGAAGGCTGGCAGTCTAGGACCCACTGGAGAAAGACCAGTGAGTGTGGCCAGTGGCTTGAAGACATATGGGGAAGCAGGACTCTTACCCTCAATCTTCATTGACTTGCAACTTGGCTTTTAGAAGGGGACAATGAACCCCAAAGTCTCTCATTTCTTCAGCCATAATGAGAAATTCTCAATATTTTATCATGGGAGAAAGGGAAGCTTTCCAGGGTTGAATACCAAGTGCTAAAATAATGCTGACCAATACTGCCTTATTTTGATAAAATACCTTAATTTCTCCATGCCAGGCATTCTTGCAAGATGTGGTTCCACAAGAGAAGAAACACAGCCTGATTAATGAACTAGCTGTTCCAAGGCACAAATATGCCAAACAAAATGGACTATTCATAAAATTATTAATCTGGGCCCTTTCTGGCACCAATAAGCAGGGTAGAGAGTCAAAAGAAAAAGAAGAAAAAAAGCTCACATCAACACCCAAAGATACTGTATGTGGTGTATTGTTTCTCTAATCAGATTGAAGCAGCTGAAATGGGAAAAATCTTTTTCTGGGGCTTTTTTGCCATTCTTGAAATTCCTCCACATTGCACTGGGAAAATAGACCTCATGACATGCAGAGCCAAGTGATGAATCATTTGCCATAAATAAATAAATAAAACCTGAATTTGAGCCAAACCAGTAAATCCATTATCTTTCAATCTAGGAGCTGTGGTGTGTTGGTAAATATCCAACAACCAAGTCTCCAGAGAGAAAGGCTCTGGTTTGCAGCCCTTGCTGGTTTCTTACTCCCACCATGACTTCATTTCCAGTCACCACCCTAAAGACAGTGAACTTGAAGTTGGGAAGAAGTGTCTACAACTGACTTGTGAGCTAGCGCCTGCATGCTATTGCTTAGGAGTTTATTTTAATAGTTGTACTTGACATCTGTAGAGAACCTAAAAAAAGATGTTTTCTTTATATGGGGTGTTTCACAGAAGAACTCCTTCACAGTTGACGTCCTTTTTTAATCCTTATACTTGATGAGGTCGCTGCTATCTTAGGTTTATAGGCCATAAAATTGAAAGCCTCAGAGAATGAGGGGTTTAGATGAAGCCAGGTAGCAGAGCTGAACCAGGCAAGTTATTTAATCTCAATGCCCTTTGTTTCCTTTGCTGCAAAGTGGTTTAATAAGAGCATCTCAAAGATGGTGGGGAGAGTTTAATAAAATAATGCGTGTAAAATTCTTAGCACATTGCCTGGTATGCAGTTCTTCTCTATTTCAAATGCGATATTCATTGTAGAACATTAGAAAGTACCAATACGCAAAAAAAGGAGAAAACTTAAAATATAAAAATTCCCATTTAAAATATTGTAACAACGTTGGTGCAGAATTCTGGTTCTGGCTTCATACGACTTAGGAAGGGCAGGCTGAGCATATGAAATATTTTTTCAGTGATGACGTATCTGAACAATCGTTGAGTGCAATTCTGTTTGGTTCATCATGGGAGCTTAGGTCGCATACCGATGTATGCAAATTACTTTTTAAAATAAATTAGAGCCGGAATAATAATGTCGTTGTCACTGGAGTGTGCTATGATGTCCTCTCTGGAGTGGGAATCCTAAGGAAGGAGATGTAGCTGGGGCCACGGGCTGGGACATGGGGACACATGGTGGTTGTAAACTATACCCCCCACGAATGTTGCAAGAGAGATGGGGAGAGAACAGAGTCAGCTAAATTCATAGTTAGGGGGAGCTAATGTGTTTCTTCCAAGCCTGCTCATTGGTAAATGCTCTGTATGCTGTGTGCTATGTTGCAAAGGACAGCAAGGCCTGTCCTCTGAGGGGGGCAGCAGGCTGTGTGTATGTCAAGCTTACCATGGAGAGGAGGGGGAGCGGTGGTTTGCATGCCAAGGACATGCTATTTTTGGTAGGTGGCAGTTCTCTCTCTGAGTTGACTGAGGATTTTCAGTGGAAACATGAAGTGATACTTTTCTTTTGTTCCCCAAATTTTACATTCTCTTGTCTCGCTTTTGTTTCCTTTGTTACCGTAACTCAGTATTTAGAAGATGGGCTGGTAGTTTAGTGTGCTTGTGTATGAAAGAATCTTTCCTGTTGTTCTCAGGCATGATAAAAAAATTAACACATATTCACATCTAATATTTGAAAAACTGAAAAAAATGAAAAAAAAAAAAGCAACAATGTCACATAGCCTCACTGCCTTTTTGTGCATTTCTTCAGCCTTTTAAAAAGTGTTATAGCCACTAGGAGGAATTTATCTAAGGGATACAGGAGTGCTGATTCATAGGGGCACATGCATCCCAATGTTTATAGCAGTGCTATCAACAATAGCCAAATTATGGAAAGAGCCCAAATGTCCATCAACTGATGAATGGATAAAGAAGATGTGGTTTATATATACAATGGAATACTACTTGGCAGTGAGGAAGAATGAAATTCTGTCATTTACAACGATGTAGATAGAACTGGAGGGTATTATGCTAAGTGAAATAAGTCAGTCAGAGAAAGACAGATCATATGTTTTCACTCATATGTGGAATTTGAGAACCTTAACAGAAGACCATAGGGGAAGGGAGGGGAAAAAAATAGTTACAAACAGAGAGGGAGGGAGGCAAACCATAAGAGACTCTTAAATACAGAGAACAAACTGAGGGTTGATGGGGGGTGGGGGAGAGGGGAAAATGGGTGATGGACAATGAGGAGGGCACTTGTTGGGATGAGCACTGGGTGTTGTATGTAAGCGATGAATCACAGGAATCTACCCCCGAAGCCAAGAGCACACTGTATACACTGTATGTTAGCTAACTTGACAATAAATTGTATTTTTTGAAAAAGTGCTATAGCAACATCTATCTCTGTAGATACACATATATCAACATATACTTCTCAAAAAGCGGGATATACTATGCACCTACCATTTGCTTTCTTTTACTTAAAAATAGACTGAACATCTTTCCAAGTCAGTTCGTAAGGAGTAATCACATTCTTTCACTTATGTATCACTTATATATCCATTACCATACTTCCAACTGAAGGGTGTTTACATTGATTTACTTTTTTTTTTGAAAATTTTTAAATATTTATTTATTTTTGAGAGAGAGAGATACAGAGAGCGAGTGGGGGAGAGTCAGAGATGGGGGGGGCACAGAATCCGAGGCAGGCTCCAGGCTCTCAGCTGTCAGCCCAGACCCCAATGTGGGGCTCAAACCCATGAACCAAGAGATCATGACCTGAGCCAAAGTCAGATGCTTAACAGACTGAGCCACCTAGATGCCCCGATTTACTTTTTTTTTTTTTAATGTTTATTTATTTTGAGAGAGAGAAAGAGAGAAAGAAAGAGCATGAGCGGGGGAGGGGTGGAGAGAGAGAGAGAGAGAGAGAGAGAGAGAGAGAGAGAGAGAATCCTAAGCAGGCTCCATGCTGTCAGCACAGAGCCCACATGGGGTTCAATCCCACAAACCATGAGATCATGACCTGAGATGAAATAAAGAGCCAGATGCTTAACCAACTGAGATACTCAAGTGCCCCTACATTGTTTTACTTTTTACTTTTGTTTTTCGTTTCTGTGTGTGTGTGTGTGTGTGTGTGTGTGTGTGTGTGTGTGTGGAGTTTTTTCTTTTTGGCAATTTCAAGCTATGCTACATGAATATTCTTGGTATATCTTTATGTGCCTGTATTAGTATTTTTGTAAATATATATTTCTAGAAGTACAATTTGTGGGTTGAAAGCTATGCACACTTAAATTATTCATAGCTATGATCCAAATATTCTCCAAAAAAGGGTTATCAATGAATCTGATAAGGATTAATGTGCCAGAACACTCATTTCCTCACATCCTTCCAACAATGGGTATTACAAACCCTTATCACAGAAACAGGTAAGTTTCCATGATTTCCTCCTTATTAAGGATTCTTGGAAACTGAGGAGGTTGAAGGCCACAGAACTACAGATGGGATGGAACAGATTGCTCCATGGGCTGCTAGGAGAGGTCTTTGGACCTAGAGTCAAGGGGGCCATCCTGGGATCTGGGACTCACACTTGCCCTCAAACCTCAAGGACTAAAGCACTACACACAGTGTAGGCCTGTGGTGGCAGTAGGGTGGCATGGTAAGATGGTAGGTGCCAGCATTTGGCTCAGGGCAGCATCTCTTGTACGAGAAACAGGATGGGGAGCTAATGTATACTGGAAACAGGATAGGAGGAGTTTAGTGCTCAGTCCCGTGCCAAATTTAAGTAGTCCTGTGAGATTAAAGATCTGTGATTCTGAAATCCCTTTAAACTCTATTAAAGATTAGATGATCCTTTAGGTGACTGAGTCTAAGTACAAGATAGGGTGGGCTGGGCTTTAGAAGGCAATCTTTTATTTCCTCAGGCAACATAATTCATCAACGCTATCTTATAGGCATTGTTCTAGGTACTGGGACTTCAAAATAGAAATAAGATAAGGTTCCTGACTCCAAGGAGTTTCTACTCTAGCTGGGGAGTGCAGAGGAGATTGAAAACCAGAAACCAGTACCTTCCCTGGAGTTCAATCCAGGCGTGAGGAACATTTGCTTATGTAAACTTCTCCCATATAAATTTTTGTCCCACCCACAGAGGAAGAACTAAGGAGGGAGGAGGATGTTTGGAAGGATAATGCTTCCAAGATGAGTAGCAGATCACTCGATTGCTTCTTGGAGCTAATTTTACATTGGTTCAAGTAGGTGGGTGGGTGGCCAGTGAAGAAGGGTCTTGTAAGAGATTTTCTCAAACTTTGTACACGTGAATCCCTGGAGTTCTTGTTAAAATGTAGGTTCTGAATCAGCAGGTCTGGGGTGAGGCCCGAGAACATTTCTAACAAGCTCCCAGTGAATGTCAATGCTCCTGGCTCAAGAATCACACTTTGAATGGCAAAGTTCTAGACTGAGGAGGCCCTGAATCCTTTAGTATGACTGGGAAGGAAAGAAGTGGCTTGGGTCAGAAATAAAGCTTGAGAGGTAGGTGGGAGATAGCTGAAGAATAGCTATCTAATTGTGGGGAGCCATTGGGACACTAAAAAGAGGAGTGATGAGTTGGGGAAGTTCGTGGAATCTAATTCAGAGAAGCAGACTATGGAGAATAAATCTCCTGCTTCCTCCCTTTCTCCTTCTCCGTCTAAGAATTGTTCTTCCTCTCCTCCTCCTTATCTTCCTCCCTTCTCATTATCATCATCATCATCTTGCACTGAGGCCATAAAAGTGGAGAATAACTTGAAGCAGGCAAAGGAGATTTCTAAAACTATAGATTCAACTTGGCCGATAGAACACAGACAACCTATGCCAGCAGTATTTACAAAGAGGTGAATAGATACCCTGGAGGGAATCTTGGTTTGGTTGAGTTTGGCACACAGTGAAATCAGCACTATTGTGAAGACAAAAAAGAGATCTTTGGCTATTACAGGATTCTTAGGTCTCTGAATTCCTTAAAATTTCCAAGGTGAGTTTTTACCTATAAAACAATTTTGGGCTATTTGCCTTACACACTGGGTGTCTGCTTTGACTGTAATTCTACGATTTGAATAGTGAATTAGTGAGTCGACAGTGGCTTCTCTGGACTGTGATCTGATACCTGAAATAATCACTGATTTTACTGACAAGTTTTCTCAGACTGAGTCCATTTTCCTATAGAACTTTTCTGTAGTAAACTCTCTACCTGGAACTTCTCTCCCCAAACTCAGTAAAATCAACATCTGTACAACCAAATAGTTGAATTTATCAATGCTCAATTTCTGTAGTTGGCTGGGCAACACAATAATTCGGGAGACAATTTCCATTTCTGATGGTCTTTGGTTGACACCCTATAAATTAGTCCTCTAACCATGAATCATAGATATGATGTTTGTATTAAATAAAGGAAGGCCACTTATTCAGATTAAACAACAAAAAATGCCTAGTAGTTTGTTAAATCTGGAGGAAAAAGATGGCCTCAAAATTCTAGCTTCCATCCCTTTCATAGGTCTTTAGAGTTTTCTTTCTTTCCTTTAGGAAACGATTTTGATTACTTTAATCTTTGATGGCTTAGCATTTTTATGTACAGTCACATTAATTGGTTGCATGGTGAAACTAATGAATCCCAAGTGGTTTGAATGATTCTTACCCTCTATACTCCTTGGGTTGGGACTTATAATTACTTTTTTTTGTTTTTTTTTTTAAAGGAAAATGCAATAAGGAACACAGCCATAGCATGCACTTATTTCCATGAAAGGAAGACAAGGTTCTCTTGAGCCCCACTGGACTAGGATAATCCAGCTGGGTTGCCTTGGAATCCAAACTCAGAGGGCTATCTGGGCCAGGAAAGACAGAAGTTGTAGGATGAGGACAATGGATAAGTAGTAGGGAATGGTGGGGCCTGTGTCGGGCTAGGGTGTGCATTCAAAATTAAAGAAACCAAAAAACCAAAAACCCAACACTGTGTGAGCCATATATCCATGGCTGTAGGTCAGAATGTCATCTAACTAAATGTCAGTGTTGATAATCAGAGCAGTAATCCTGTAAGACAAGTGAGTGAGTGATGTGAGTGCAAGGAGAGGCCATACAATGGAACCCATAGCAACTGAATCCCTGCTTCTCCGGTGGGTATACACAACATTGCTCATCATTAAATACTGACTTCTAGAACTGATAAACTTACTTAATACTTTTTCCTAAAATTTTCAGTGATTTCTATAAGCGTGTTTATACCTGCTATGTGCCAAGCACTGTGCTGGGATATGAAGTTCAATAATACGTAATCCTGGCCCTCGAGAGCCTGATTACAGGAGGGCAGAATAGCACTGTCACAGATAAAAGCAATCAAGTGGAAGTTCTCACTCTCATTTTCGTTTTATAGGAAAAATAACAATGGTATGGTGTAAGCCAACAAGTCAAGAGTAAGACAAAGGGCAGAATCATTGCCTCTAATCTCCCCCATCTAAATCATTCACATAATAGATGCACCACTATTGCCAAGAACCTCTGCCTTCCTGACTTCAATCCCGGCTCTCTGGCGTGTTGCCAGCCTCGAGTGAGCAGCTGGGATTTTGAGGCTGTGTGTGGTAGCAGTGCTGTTAGAGTCCTTTTGTTCAAAGTAAGGATATGCCCTGAAAACAACAGCTCATTCTGTGGACAGTCATCAGTATTTTCACTAAAATGATAAAATGATAGCCAGTCGACTGCTGAACAATTTGAGCAGTAAAGGGAATTCCCTTGGGGAATCCATTCTGATGCAGAATGCACAAGACTGAGAGGCATTTAGAAAGACAAAAAATAATGAGAAGAGGCTAAAAACAAAATGGCTCAGTTCAGCGTTTTCTGAAATAACTTGTGCTTTTTAGTTTTACGAGGTCTTGTCTCCTAGAATCCATAAGATAGATGCCTTCTAGAGTTGTAATCATGTTAAATTACGTTACGTGTAGTAATTTTTCTTTAGACACTGTTTGATGATATCCAGTTTTACCAATGTACATTTACAAACGGTATTCTACTCTCCTAAATATGAAAATTAGTGCTAACTTTATATGGGGTTGGTAAATGACCCCAAATGGGGCCCACACATGACTTATTTATAGATGAAAAGCTACTTTAGTCAAATTTGAATTGAAGATGTCCTCAATTACTTATGAAAAATGGTTATTTATAATCAATGATATATACTCAAAATGTCAGATGGTGAGGGGTAGGTTTCAAGTTGAAGTCTGGCCCCTAAATCTAGAGCTTTTCCATCAATAGCATTACCTTAACCCAGCAAACGTGAGTTGGCTCCTTGGTGAGTCACAGAAACTACACCGGTTGAGTTGATACACAAAGAAAAAAAACCTTTATTTGCAGCAAATAAGGAGATCACTTGGAATAGCTTGCAAAGCCATGACTCCCCGAGAGAGGGTGAATGGGTACCCTCTGTGTAGGATTATGATGAATATTTCCATAGGGAAACCTTGTCATCAAATGTAGAGGCGGACATAAGGTCAAGCATGCGCCTTAAGGAAACATCATATACATACATTGTATGTTATGTAAATGAGGCTGGGGCTCATTCCTTGGGAGGAGATTTACCTTTAATGAGTTAAAGGTCATGGTAGATCTTTCCAGAGGTCACTCCATGGTCCATCTGTGCAGGCTGGAGCTGGGGTTTAGCTCAAAGGGTGCAGGTGGTCTGGGCCTGTGGGAGGTCTTGTCAAGGCAGTTGCTATCACCTGAGGGGTGGTTTTGAGTTTCACTGGCCTGAGGTAAGAGGTAAGTTGAAAGAAGAGCTTAAGGGAAAATGCAAGACTATGGTTTGTGAGTACAAGCAAGTGGGCAGTAAAGGTCAGGTGTTGGGATCTAGCTGATGACATCACCACCTTTAAAAAAATTACAGTATAAAGTGAGATCATGTAGTGTTGATTTTAGATGAATGAGGTACCATATTTCATTATGTAATCAAATAAGATGTTAATATTTTGTAATATTCAATATATATGGAGCTCTTCTGGAAATAATGAGTAAATCAATCTCATCAATGATGTTTTTAAAAAATAATAACATTCCACAGAAGTGGCAGGAGGAAAGAATGTTTTATATTCTACCTGAATATCTCAATCAGAATGGGGCATATATGATGTAATCTAAAATATCTTGCACTATTAAAGAGTTTTTAAGCAAGGTTTTGTAATATGGCATCTCCAGGAGTACCTTCTTCCCCTGTGTGGGTCCAGGTTTTTCTGTCCTTATTCTTCTTCCAATCATCTAATGCTATTGGCTTGTTTTAGATCTTGTAGAAATTCCTCAACTTCCAGCCCACTGATGGCATCTTTCGAATCTATGTAATGCTTCTATAATTTCAACAGGATTTAGGGAAGGAACACAGACTGGGTCCATCAACTTGAACCATGAACATCGGCCAATAATAACTTGAGTAAGTGGTGATCACAGGAAAACAAAGATCTATTACACACATTTAAAGGAAGCAAACTTGGGGTGAAGAAATCCATCGCTCAAGTATGACTAACAACAGAAAGAAATGATATAGACTCCAAGCTATTAAGAAATGTACAATAGCAGACTTCAGCAGATAATGGTACATAATTGGGAGGAAATTTTAAGTCTTTAAGAAATTTGGGATTAAAATGAGCACTATCAAAAAACCACTGCATCCTGTGCCTAACACAAAGCAGGCACTTGATAATTATTTATTAACTGAATGGGTGACATTGTCATTAGAGCCCTGGGATCTCATCCAAGCTCAAACATCAAATGTGGTCGTGAGCAATTTGATTTATAAAACTAGAAACTTTCTAAAGCTAGCGTTTATCCAGTACAAACGCTTTTTTTCAACCAACTTGCAACTCGGAGCTATGTCTTTAACTGCAAGAGTCCTTCAACATTCACTAAAAAGGTAGTTCTTTAATTGTCAGCACCTCACTTGATTTAAATGAAATCTGCTAATGTAATTTTGTATTAGAGGTTAACCAGAGGTTAACTTTGATGCCGGACAGGTAACAGTTTAAGTTAGGTAAGTGGCAAATGCTGATTAATATTTCTGGGACCATCAAAGGAGAGAAAAAAACTTCACTTTTTTTTTTTCTTGTAGGGTCGATTTTTCAGAAAACAAAACAGTACTACGTTTGTTGAGAGGGTCTTTCTTGCTTTAGGAAAAGTTCCTTTAAACTTTAATTTGCTTACAAATAACCTGGGGATCTCGTTATACGCAAATTAGATGAGAGCTGAAAAGGTCCTGAGAATGCGAATTTGACAGCTCCCAGGTGACGCTGCTGGCTCTGTAATATAAACGCTCAAACATCTTAGGTCACCTAATTCTCGTTTTCAACTTCAAAGATTTGGTCCAAATGTGCTTGCTGTTTTGTAACGAAAGAAAGTTTCCAGAAAACCTTAGGCCTGCTAATTTCCATCACTTTTGAATGGCAAAAAATGCAACTCAGAACTGCGGTTCCGGCCTCCACATTCGGTCGTCCTAAGGCGGCTTCGGGAACCAACTAAGGAACGCGTCTAAGTCCCGAGCCCGGGTGTCTGCGCGGCATCCCGCCTCTGCTCGAGGTCTGCGGAAAACGCTCACCGCGGGAACTCCGGGGATGCCCGGCCGCCCCCGGCCGCCGATTCCCTTTCCAGGAACGCGCGAGACCGCCCCCCGCGCGCGGCCGCCGATTGGCCAGGACGGCGCCGGCGTGACGTCACTCCCCGCCCCGCCCCGCCGCCCCTCCGGCCCCGCCCCGCGGGGTGGCCTGGCGGTTTGGTCTGGAGCAGCTGAAACCGGTTTGAGCGGATCCGCTTCCTGCCGCTCGGCGCCGCCGCGGGCTGCCTGGGGGAGCGCTGGCGAGGCGCTGACGGCGGGCGCCGGGCATCTCGGCCCGCGGCCCTCGCTCTCGGGCGCAGCGGTAGCGGCGGCGACGGCGCGGACCCGCGGACCTGGCAGGTGAGGCGGGCCGCCAGAGGCCTGGCCCGGCGTTCGGTACGGGGGCCGCGGCGGCAGCTCACGTGGCGGTGGAGCTGTCAGGGCGGCCCGGCCGGGGACGTGGCGGGGCGAGGGGTGGGCAGGGTGCCCCGGCCCCGGCGGGCACTGCCCACCCCCCTCCCGGGGGGTGGGGTGTGTGTGCAAACAGCGGCCTGGACCTTGGCGCCCGCACGTCGGTGGGCAGTCTCTGTTTGTTCGACTTGTATTGTTTGCTGCCACGATTCCGCTGGCCTGCCTGGTGCTTAGTTCCCCTCTGAAAAATGTGTGAAGTCTCTTCCATGCAGCAGAAGGCATGGAGCGTAAGACCACCACGAGGAGACGAACTTAAGGAACGAAGAAACACAAATTGGCGCTGAAGTCGTTTGCGTACCCCTAACCCGCAGCGTGTCCCTCGCCGACCACCTCTCGATCCGTCCATAAGTAATTCCCGGTGTTTTGGCGGCTGCTTGTTTTCTGAAATTGCCCAACCGCATAGTGGAAGGCATGCTTGTGTAATTCAGCTGTATTCCAAAAAAAACCCCAAAGTGCCTTCCTGTCCTGGGAAGAGGTTCCAGGAATAGACATCTGTGCTGTCCATGCAGTTTTGGGAGAGCTGCACCTTGTCGCCAAAGCTGTACTTTTCCCAGAGCTGTTCGGATTGCCTTGATGACTTCTGCGCCAAAGCCCCCCTCCTACCCCACTGCCTGCTTATAAAGGGAATCATGCGTGCATTCAGTCATGAATCGTAGAGAATTGTTTCATTTTGAGGCCGCCGTGCCGTGCCGTCTGATGCGGTGATAACGTAGAACAAGATCCAACCAAACAGGATGTTTCGACCTGATGATGTTTTCTTCATGCTGTGCTGTGGGGCTCCCTGTGTGTCCCCAGCAGCTCCCCCCTCCGCTGCCCCTGCATGTGTCTCCATCTTGCTACATTTCTGACAGTTGTGACTTAGCTAAGAAGTGAATACAAGCTATCGGTCCTCTGTCAACTCCTGATGTTCTGGAGACGAGGAGTAAGTCAGGATGAAGCAAACAGGTCAACCTGCACATGGCCTCATCTGTTCTGGACCTAAGGACTAGGGAGAACCAGTATTCAGGACAAAGTAAGATTTAGGAAAAAGTTGTGTTCAGAAAAATAGTGACCACGAAAGAAGTCTTACAGCAGCAGAGTGGGTAAAATTTGATACTTACAGAATGTAGGTTGATGAATCAAATCCTTTTGTATGTAACTTCGCCAGGAAAAGTATGTGGGTTATACGTGAAATAATACCAAGACCAAGTGAGATGGAAAACATTTGGAAGAGTTTTACTGCATTGTTTACAAAGTTGAACAAGGAATTAACCTGAGTGAAATCTCCAGAAACGCTTTCTTTTATAAAAGTCCATTCATGTCTGCATACGTTTGATTAAAATATTGGCTCAACTGTACTGGGGTCAGAATAGTGGGGGGGATCCTACGACAGGGTGAACAGAAATGAACTCTGAAAAACCTAGGCATTTCATATATTCCTTATGGCCAGTTATGAGGACCAGACCTGCTGGCATCTAAGAAAGAGCAAGACTTGGAAATGGCTTTTTTTTCTTTTTGAAGGAAAACAGAGATGTTCTTTTTGGCCAGGAAAACACACTTTAGCTAAAAATATCTATGACCTCAATTTAGCTCTAAACTAAATGTCCCTGTACCTTTGGTTTGCTTAACTATCCCTTTTGTTCCCCAAGCTGGTAAACCAGTAAGATCATGTGTTGGGATAGTTTATTTGACAAAAAGAATAGAGTAGAATTTATTTTGGCAGATAGTGTAAACTCTGAAATATTTCTTGAATGTAAATTGCAATCTCATTTTACTAATTGCTTGTGTCTTTAAAAAACTATTAAAATAGTGTTAAATGCTACTCAAAATCTCAGATAAGAATACTGTTTTATATTTGTCTTCAAAAAGCGCAAAATGGAAGTTATATGTAAAACAAATTGAGTTGGTTAAATAACATTTACAGTCAGCTCATACACATAAAAAGGACTAGGATTTTTCATCTTGTTTTGTGTGTCTGGAAGAGCTCCCCCCTCCAAGTTGGGGTGGTTTTTTGGTTTGGTTTGGTTTGGTTTAGGGTTTTTTGGCTTGTATGGAAGAAGAGTTGGTGAGTGTGTAAATTTTGCGTTCCATGACAGGACAGTATTTTACTTTGTCACTGTTTTGGTGGTAACTGGGTGTCAAAATTGTACATGCCAGTCCTGCACCAGAATTTTGGCCTCTGTCCACGATCAAGTAAACTGGGGTAGGAGCAGCTCCCCAGGCTTTTATTTGGTATGATATTAAATTGTGGGAGGAAGGGGAGTGGAAATTAAACCAGACTATAGGACTTTTGGCAATCCAAGCGGAAAATGATGCTTTGTTGATGTCCAGGGAGTTTTTTTTGGGTGGTATTTTTGTGGTTGTGTATATAGGTTTGTATAGTACCTTTACTGCAGCTGTTTACAGACAAGTTACTATGGCCACTCTTACAAGCAGCCTTAAGATTGAAAGTCAGTTTTAATGATCAGTTGAATTCTTTTATTAAATTTATTGTGTAAGTTCCCCATTTAATGCAGTAGAAATTTAGAGGTAATTTTGTACTCATTGTTGATTTTAATATATAGGAATAATTATATTTGATTTCCCTAAAATTGGCTGAAGTAGATATTTAAAAGTGATCAAAAATAGTTAAGTACCACCTATGTAATTATGTAGACGAGATGATGTAGTCTTAGTTGAAAATTGTGACAGTAAACACTGGGTGAAAGTAACAATTCTAGGTAGAGATTGAGGTTGGTTATTCAGCAGTTTTGCTGGATGATGGGGCTTTTTGCTGTGTCTTTAAATTAATTCAGTTACGTAAAAGCCAAGCTCTTTTGCTAGCCTTGAGGTTTCTTTATATTACATGAATAATTAAATGTAAGAAGGCAGTGTTTCAGTCAACTAATTATTAGAAAAGGATTATTCCTACTCTTAGAGTTATACTCAGATTGATATGTCATGTTAAAGGAGAGCTAATAAGATGTTTGGATTGGTTGACGAGGGGGTAACAATGTAGAGCTATTTTTAGATTTAGAACATTCTTTGCTAGAACTGGATGTATATGCTTTAAATAGATCTTGTTTATTCTTAGACACAGAAAGTGGATTAAGGCATCTTAGAAATTATTTTGATCAAGGACAGGTTTTTCTCCAGTGCACGGTCTTGGGTTTTCTAGCTGAAATAGTAGAGTTATCAAATAGGGAATTCTGTATATAGGTGATATGACACTGACGGGTGGTCTTGCTTAATATACTTAACATTTGCGTCTTATAATTGATGAAAGTGGGATGATAAATAATACGTAGCTAACATTGAGCCTGGATTCTTGACCTTCATAGCAGCCCCCAATAGATCAGCTTTCTCAAACTCAGCTATATTAATATTTGGAGCTGGGTAATGATTTGTGGAGAGCTCTTCTGTGCACTGCATGTGTTTAGCAGCACTATTAGCCTCTACTGACTAGATGCCAGCAGTATTGCCCCTAGTGAGAACTGCTGCTCTAGATCCACCTTGACTTTGAAGTGTAGTTACTGGAGTAGCAGTGTTCATTAAATGCCCATCACATAGTTGTGCATGTGGTGGGGGGGGGGGGGGGGGGGTAACAGAAAAATGAATAGCTGTGAAAATTACCTTATGATTTTTTAAATAATGTATAAATGCAAGTAACATTTATGCTGGTAAATTAATGAAATGATGCAGAGTAGAGCCATTGAAATTCTTTTAGGAACACATTGGTTCACAATGGTGAAATTCAGAGGGAGTTGGAGAAATTATGTGGAATATGATCTACCTTTGTGTAGAGTATGGGTTTTTTCTCTATATAAATTGTGTAACCCATTTTAGAATTGATATTGTATATATTTTTAAAAATCTATTTGTCATCTTCCCTCAGGTACTTAAATTAGGGGATAGTAAACAGACTGGTTTGGGTGGGGAAAACAACCAAGTAATGAAAAATCAACTAAAGAGAAAATGTGGATAGGACATCAAAGGCTTAGGGGTTTAGATTTCTATAAGTAATCAAGCTAATTTCAAGCCAGGGACATGAGGAAGAATATTCTAACTGACATAAATATATTATTGGGAAGACATTTAGAAGCCAAAACACAGGTTATAACGGATACTTAGGAGTTTGAATGAAGTTCAGACTGTAGACAGATAGGCATGGATGTAAGAATCAACAGGATTTGGTAATAGATTGCAGAGTCGAGACTCTAAATTCCAGTCTATAGAACTAGAGTAATGACAGTCCTATGGTTAATACAAAGAAAATCTGAAAAGAATGATTTATGGGGGAGGGTTGTGTTTCATTTTAAGTTATTAGTTACATTACTTAGAAGCAGAATCTCCCTCTTGTAGCAGAACATAACTAGTTTGTTTCAGTGAATGGTACTTAAGTTGTTCAGTTGTTTCCTTGTTATTAAAGTTGAAGCATTACTGAAGTAGAAATCTTTTCTTGAGCCAAGTTTTTTTCTATCTGTAGTTTTTTTGTTTTTGTTTTGCTTTTTTTTTCTTCTTCATAACATGAGCCTTGTCTGGAAAGATAGGCTGAGTTCAGACCAGCTGCTTATCAGAAGAGAAAGTTTGTAACAAGAGAATCTTGAATCCTTAAAAAAAATGTTGGGACACACCTGTTTTGCAGTCTTTCTGGCCCATACACATAGACTAGGTTTTAACATTAGGCCCTAAAAATTGCTAGGTACTTCTTAAAAAGTCTTTATATGTAAGTTTTCTGAAACCTTTTGCTCACAATTGAGACGTATTTTGGGTTTTTTGTTTGTTTTTAATTTGTTTCTTGGAGGTAGCTATCTAGAGCTAAGATTTTTATATACTGTAAATGACGTTTTCTCTTCTTCTTTCTAGCACAACATTCTAAAATAAATCCATCAGAATGACACCTTCTCAGGTCACCTTTGAAATAAGAGGAACTCTTTTACCAGGTATTGTAAAGTTTTATTTTAAAACAAAATTTTAAGTTAAATGAGCATTTTTCTTATCTGGAATGTCTTAAATATAGAGTTTGTTAATACAATGGGCCTACTTTTTAGATGAAGATACCTTTAGGGCTTGCCTGATGTCAGAAATGTGCTTGGAGTATAGTAAACTCATGAAAAAAACCCATACTTCCCCAAATAGTAAATATCTTAGTCTCATGTTTTCCAAGAAAACTGTGAATGTATTTAATTTTCCATAGACAGTTGGACTATGATTTTTTTTTTTTTTTAATTTTTTTTTCAACGTTTTTATTTATTTTTGGGACAGAGAGAGACAGAGCATGAACGGGGGAGGGGCAGAGAGAGAGGGAGACACAGAATCGGAAACAGGCTCCAGGCTCCCAGCCATCAGCCCAGAGCCTGACGCGGGGCTCGAACTCACGGACCGCGAGATCGTGACCTGGCTGAAGTCGGACGCTTAACCGACTGCGCCACCCAGGCGCCCCTGGACTATGATTTTTAAGTACTATGAAAATGAGGGAAGTTTTGCTAGTGCAAGAAGTTGGTGAAATAAAATTAGTTGGCTAAGATAACTTTGTTCCTTTTTTTTTTTTTTTTTTTTTTTGGCTACTTGTATTTCTTGCTGTCTATTAAAGCAGTGTGAAATAATTTTAGTGTAAGCTAGCAAATCAAAACAGTATCATGCCTGGGATATGGATCTCCTTATTTGATATACTCTGGCTAAACTGACCATTTCCCAAATCTGTTAACATTCCTTCCCTCTTTTGGGGGCTTTTTCAGATTATTACCTCTGTATCTTTGACCTCCCTTCTCCCCTTTAACTCTTCTTACTCTAACCCCACATTTAGCTAGGTTAGGATCCCTGTGAAATTCAGAATTTTAGTACCTTTAAGATTTTATTTGAGGAGCGCCTGGGTGGCTCAGTTGGTTAAGCGTCCGATTTCGGTTCAGGTCATGATCTCACGATTCATGAGTTTGAGCCCCGCATTGGGCTCTGTGCTGGCAGCTCAGAGCCTGGAGCCTGCTTCAGATTCTGTGTCTCCTTCTCTCTCTGCCCCTCCCCCACTTGTGCTCTGTCTCTGTCTCTCAAAAATAAATGTAAAAAAAAAAGATTTTATTTGAGATTGATAGATTGTAACCACTGTGAAAATTTGACCTTGTGTTCATGCTGAGTGCCTGCACTTAACACAGTACCTGGCTCAGAGCTGGTGTAAAATATGTGTTCAAAGAATGAATGAGTGGTTCACTTGTGTATATCCAGCATCTTTGGTATAGCAGCCATCAGAGCAGTTGACAGAATGTGTGTTTGTCCAAGTTCAAGTCTTAGCCAAGAAGATCTGGTAAAGCTCCATCTCTGGGCAGGATTCTGCAGATTGAAGATTGCTAGTCAGCTGATAGGTTGGCTCCTTTGGGTCAAAAGCTCACCTCTAGTCCAGTTTGGAGCCTTCTCTATGGGTAGAAGACTGCAGAAGTGTATTGTACTCTCTCAGGGAATTGTTCACAGGCAGCTTAAACTAGGAGGAGGAGCTTGGCTCTACCAGGCAAATGGACCAAGCACAGAATTAGCCACAGAAGGGTCAGCTTGATGAGGGTCTCAATCTTAATGACTAGAGGAAAGATCGTGGCGGATGTGAATGTAGATGAATCTGTAGGTACAAAAGAGAATATTTGTATTTAGCAACAGTGTTAATCTTTTCTTTTTGTATCAGGGAGGGTAGTGATAACCTAAGTTTACTGCAAAACAAAATCTGGTTACCCTAAAGGATTGGTAAGTATTTTGATGTGAAATCTCTATATGTAACCCCTCTGTGCTTGACAAACATGTATTTAGAACCCCGAAAACTCCTGAAGGACTATCGCACTTGAAACTTTAGTTAAGTTTTAGACAGTCCAAGCTTACAGAGTACTCACGCAGGTAGCTGAACCCAACTATAGTTCTCGTTTTACTAGAGTAGTGCCTAGAAGTTACTCAGAATGTGGAGGAGTTTGTCTTGAACTCTGTTCACTTGGGCTCAGTTCATCTTTTTCTTTTATGAATTTTAATTGTAGTAATTCAGAATGTATTGATACATAAGTCAAAGACTTCTTCATACTTCTATCCAAGAAGTTGTAGACTTTTATCGAATATACAAAATTCAGCAAATGTAGGCAATAGCTGTATTTTGGTTTGTCTCTTGATGATAAATGTTCAGGTAAAGCAGTAGTCATTATTTTAGTAAGGAAAATTAGATTTGTCACACTCTGAGTCTGTTTTGAGTAGTTTTTGTTATTGTTGTTACATCGCTGCTTTCCCATTGATCATTTTCTTGACGTTTAGTGTGTTAATAGCCACTGTTTGTTCCTGGAAAATACTGGTTACTATTTCTCTACAATACTTAACATGCATTTAGTGTTTGCCTTTTTAAATTGGAAGCTGCCTTGAAGGTAGGAACTGATCACTCAGACTGATCACTCTGTCTTCTTGGTGCTTGTTATTGGCTCAGTTAAGGAGTTGAACAAACGAAGGATAGTTCATCCCTACACATCCCTCCTTTTCTTTGGCTTTGGTTCTGTAGAGGTAGGTCAAGTTAAGAACACAGGGTCCAACACATATCTCTGGTGAGGTTCCTCCATCTGCTAAAGGGGACTCTGTATCCAGGTGATCTAGTGCAACGGACTGTTCTTTTCTTCTTTAAACTGAAATTTGAAACTTTCTTACTTATCCCACTGTAACAGGTTGTTCTGTTTCTTTAGGAGAAGTTTTTGCAATATGTGGAAGCTGTGATGCTTTGGGAAACTGGAGTCCTCAAAATGCTGTGGCTCTTCTTCCAGAAAATGAGACAGGTGAAAGGTAAGCAGGAAGACAACAGTTGACAGAGTACTTGTGACATTCACATTATAAACTTAGGGGGTTTATAAGATACCTTCGTATAGTTTCCTCTTCTAGTTTTAATTTTTATCAGTTCTCACATGTGCCAAAGAGTGAGGTAGTTGTACAAGGTTGGTGGTAAACAAACAAGTTTCTCTGTTTCTCAATTTCTACCTCTCAACCATTTTCAGCTTTTGGCTGGTTCTTTTGGTAGTGACTACCATTTTTCTAAATAACTGGCTTATATTGCTATTTCTTTTTTTTTTTTTTTTTTTTTAACTTTTTTTAGGTATTATCTTTTGGCTCTCAGTACATATTCTTTTTTTTATATTTTTATTTTATTTTTTAATGTTTATTTTTGAGAGAGAGAGCAAGAGTGAGCACGAGCAGGGGAGGGGCAGAGAGAGTGAGTGAGAGAATCCCAAGCAGGTGCTGAGCTGTAAGCACAGAGCCCGACATGAGATCATGATCTGAACCGAAGTCAGATGCTTAATTGTCTGAGCCACCTAGGTGTCCCTCTCAGTACATGTTCTTGATAAAAGATCTTATTTTTGCTTTAGCCTATAAAATAATTTTCTGTAGCAGAGAGTGGAACAAGTAAGTATGTTAGCTAATGTACTGAAATGAATTCACAACCAATATCAAATACAACACTAAACTTAGCATGGGTGTATTGGTGCATTGCCCTAGAGAAAGGAGGGTCTGGGTACTGGTTTCAGTTCTGTAGTTAACTGTGATCTTGGGCAGATCTGATTTCTCTAGGCCTAGGTCACATCATCTACACAGTAAAGAATCATGAATGTCGATAAAGGTGGGACTTGTTCAGTTGGGGATATTTGGAAGGGTTATGGGTTGTCGAGATGTTATGTGTGGGAGGTAAGGAGATATGAAATCTTAAATAGTATACAAACACATACAGTGGCCTAAGGGAGAAGCACCAGATTGTGTGATTATTAGGCTCAAATTCTGTTTTCCTGTCGAGCAGTGCTACTGAAAATGTGGCCTGTGGGCCAGTGCTAGAGAAAAAACTTTATTGTCAGTGCATTATGGGAGAAATACAGAAATTAAGAGCAAGCAATGTTTATAGCAATTTGACATTGCTGGGACATTCATGCATGTCACTGTGGATTCATCTCTGTTGTACTGGATACATAGACCAGAAGTATTGGTTGCAGGACAGGCAAGCAAACAAAAATTGGTCCTTCGCAGCAAATAGTTTGAGGAGCACCAATGGCGAAGCAAAGGAAAATAACAATACAGTATCATAATGTAAGCTAAGAAAAAGAAAAAACATCTATAAAACACTCTTCCCTGTTTGTCATTAGTGTAATACATTTTTCAGCCAATTCTCAGCTTTTTTTTTTTTTTATGTTTATTTTTGAGAGAGAGAGAGAAATAGTGCAAGTTGGGGAGGGGCAGAGAGGAAGACAGAGAATCCAAAGCAAGTGAAGTTTTATTGGTAAATACTGGGATCACAGAGGAATGAGATGTTCGTTCCTATTTAGTGGCTGGTTTTTCCTCCAGTTTCAGATCAGCCATTCTGATCTGAAGTAAAACCTCATGTCTTTCTGAACTTGTTCCTAAAACACAACTCTGCTCTGGATGCTTGAGCTGCCCTGTCACCTGTCTTAAGTCCCTTTCCGCCAACCTGGCCAAAATTATGTGAACAGATAACACTTAACTACATAACTTCAAGGGACCAGCCACTTTTGCCTTACTGAAGTACACTGAAATGTAATTGATTCATATATGTAGATAAACAGTGTTTCACACGAAGGAAAGAAGATGATGATACAAGATGATAGAAAAGACATTTGCCTTGGACACCATTCTTGTATTTTAGAAGAGTGTTTGGTGTGCTCTGCATTTTTGTTTTTGTTTTTGTTTTTTTTTAAGTAAGCTTCAGCCTAGCGTGGAGCCTAATGCAGGGCTTGAACTCATGACCCTGAGATTAAGAGTTGGCCGCTGAACCCACTGAGCCACCCAGGTGCCCCCTCAGTGTGGTCTGCATCTAAGCCCTCTGTACCTCTTTTTTTAGAATCTCTTAAGCCTCTCCATACCTACAGGCTATTAGGATTTTTTTTTTTCAACTTAAAGATAATTTGAAGGTTGTAGTATTGTTTTCTAATAATGCAGAAAATGTGGGTCACTTGTGGTTTTATTTGCTCTTGTAGATTTTATAGTATTTGGGGGCAGGATATGAGGGGGCTATTCAAAATCAGGCAGGTATACTAGACCTCATTGTCCCTGTGTCCTCCCTTTTCTTGAATTTCATCAGATTATGTTCATTTTTGATGTCACTGAACAGTTCTGGTTCATTTTTAACTTTGCAACCTTTATTTAAGGGAAATGGAGTAAAAAAATTCATTGCTTTGTTCTCCCCATCTCTTTTCATTCAGTGGTTCTTAACCAGGGGTGCACATTAGACCCACTTGTGAGGGCTTTAAAAAATACACGTCTAGATCCTACCCCTGGGCAATGAGGAATAAATAATGGTTGAGAGAGGGGCCCAACACATTTTTCAAAGCTTCCCACTAAGTTTATTGTACACATGGGGCTAGTTTCACATAGTCTGGCTGACTATGAATGAAATAGTATTAGAGATTTGCTATTTTTTTTGGAGCAGAGGTGAGAGAGAATTTCACCTCAGAGTTGGTAGAGTCTGCCTGGGGTGCTGTGTTGAAAAGATTCTGAGGCTTACCAGGGAAAAGTAGTGGGGCACGTATGCCAAGCATTTGCTATTCTTGTTTTATAGCAGTGCTTCTCAACCAACCTTACGTGTTCAGACACTCTGTGAAGTTTGATCAGACGCCACATGACCAGGCTCCACCCAGACCTATGAAATCAGAGTCTCCTAGGGTGGAGCCAAGGCATATGTATTTTATTACTACCAGATGAATCTAATTGTTGACCATGGGTGACAGCTGGTTGTGGAGATTTTGTTAGGAACCAGGATTGAGTCAGAGGGAGGATAATGCCCTAAAGCCTGTCTTGGCAGAGCCAGGTGGGGAGCCGTGCTAGCCATCTGGTGTCATGGAAGAACGTTTGGAGCTGCTGTTTATTCACCAAACTATTCATGCTGAATTAAGGTTTGGGTAATGGCCTGTGACGGTGGCTCTCAAACTTAAGTGTTCATCATCAGAGTCACCTGGAGGCTTGTTAAATTACAGATTGTTGGACCCTCCTCCAGAGTTTCTAATTCAGTAGCTCTAGGTGTGGCCTGAAAATTTGGATTTCTAACAATCTCCAAGGTGATATTGATGGCCCTTGGATCACACTTTGGATACCACTGGTCTATGACTGGAAGGTAAAAGTCAGTTATCATCATGAATTGTAGTGATTTCTTTCACTGTTGAGTCAAAACTTTAGAACAGCAATAGACTATGTTAGCGTAGCATTGTTCGGAGGAAGACGTTGAGTTGAGACAAGGAAGATGCAGATACTGATTGCTTGACTAGGGGAATGAATAGCCAGAGGCTGGGCGGGACAGTCAGAAAAAGGGACAGTTGGGAACATGAGTATAGCTTGCCTGCCTCAGCCCTAAAGCCTCTTAGGCCTGTAACATCTCTGAATAGGTGGCAAGTCAGAGAAGATTCTGACTCTGGCTTCCACCTTTGGGCTACCTTTTCTGTTTGGAACACTCTGGCTCTTTTATGGCTGATTCCTTCTCATCACGTAGGACTCCTGTCAGACAATTCTTCCTCATTGAGGCTTCTCCTCCAAAACCTCCTGTCATGTCAGAAAGGCCAAGCAGCCTTACTGTGTGTGTTTGGTTATTTGTCTACCTTCGCCAGAAAGCAGTCTGCTTGAAGATAGGGCTCTTTCTGCCTTACTCATCACTGTGTTCCCAGTGCCTGGTGCAGGGTAGACCTGGAGTAAAATTTTGTGTGGGAATAAATAAATGCTGTTGGTCACAGACCTTGCTTGAGGGATTTTATGAATTGTGAAGTTTCTGTGCACTTTAGCTTCATCTTAATGCTGCTGCTCTAATTCTTTTTTGTCACAGCATGTTATGGAAAGCAACCATTGTACTCACTAGAGGAGTGTCAGTTCAGTACCGCTACTTCAGAGGGTGCTTTTTAGAACCAAAGGTATGTTTTCTTTATCTAGTTTCCAGTTTCGTTAACAAACTTACTTCTTTCAAAAGCAACTAATTTAAGTTTGGAAACATTCAAAGTAATATGAGTTTGGATCAAATAAGGAAAACAGAACTCTAGCTTAATAATATTTTAGTACTAAAAATCAAGGAAGTAGCCACTTCAGAGGCAGACGATGTCTGCAGTGGAGTTTTAAAAGACTAATAGTAAGTATCTTCTGCAGTATTCTTGTTATGAAATTGGTTTTAATGATAAGTGAATGTTGTCAGTAGCTGTACATTTTCTGTTACTTTTGTAAACCTGTTAGTAACCAGTTACAAGGGTTTTCTTTTTGTTTCATTTTTTTAATCCTTATGTGGTATGAATACATTTGGAGGAATATATAGCCAGCTTTGAGTAATTCTTTAAAAAAATTATTTCATAACAGCCATCTCTCAGTGGCTGCGTTGTTTTAACTCCTATCAAAACTGAAGTCATTCCTCTTTAGATTTTTTCAACAATGGTGTTGATAGATTAGGATCTTTTCTGAAGGCTTTTGAAATATCTGTTAAACCTAATCTGCTTGCTCACAATGATTTATTATTTGGGGATTGTTTTCATATTTGGAAAAGAAAAAAATTGATTCTTCCCTCTTATTTTAAAGATGCTTATTTCCTGAAAGGATTCTTTTCCTTCAGATTTTTATCTTTGAGCACACTTGGGCTGCATGTGAACAGGGGTTTAGGCAGGAGTCTAGGAAGCAAAACATGGAATAACCTTTTTAAAAGTTTTATTTCCCTTTGGGATCATTTAATACTTGTTACATGTGAAAAAATGCAAGCAGCCACTGTTAGCTCATTCTCTTAGCCACCATTACAGAAAAGAAAACTGACAAAGCCACTTCAGCTGTCTTTTGCACCTATTACGTTTCTTACTCCAAGAATATATTGTAAATACTCAGTAATTAAAACTACATTATGGTTGATCATTGTGTTGGCTTATCTTGACAATAGTCTCATTTTAATGACTTAAGAAAAGATCGTTTATTTGGCATAGGGGTTATGCATTGTGGCAAAGTTTTTTGGTATAAATTGAACAGTTGTGCAGGGACAGTAGGTCATAACACTCGTATCATCGAAGGTTTATTTGAGGATCCTGGTATGTGAAATTTGTAATATGTGAAATCAACTAAATTTTACTTACAGGGGTATTTGGACAAGAAAAATCATGAGTCTTTTGGGTGTAGTTTTCTAAAGTAAGACTATTGTCAACATGGATCAAATTAAGCCAACCTACAGTATTTTTCCTCTTCATTAAAAATGTAACCAAAAGCAGCAAATCAGTCCAAATTGCCTTTCTGAAAAAATTGGCAAGAAGTCTGCTTACAGTAAAAAACAAGTTTTTCCCCTTGTAATACTTGCAAAAGTTCACAGTATGTGTTGGTGAGTGTGTTTCTTTAAGTAGGTGCTCTGTATCGTGTACACATGTACCGTGTGATGCAGGGGCTGCCATGGTAAGTATGTTTTTCATGGACTAGAGTAAATAGCTACATAAAATCCCATGCATATAGCTACAGGGTTTTTTTCCCCACATGCCAGCTTAAAGTGACACTTCCTTTCTTTTAAAAGTTGGTGGCGCTTTTTAAGTGAAACATTTTAAATAGAAATAATTATGAAACTTTGTCTCCATTGTGCATTGTCAAATGATAAAACTAATGTGCAAAGAGCCTTACACTGTAAAATGATACAAGCTATTGGGATATATATTTTATGAATATAAAGGATGATAGGAAAGCAAAGTAATTATGAAATATTGAAAATCTGAAATGAGTAATGAGATTAATTTTGCTGAGTCACAAGTTTTAGGAGGTAGTCTACCCAAGCATTTGTAGAGCCTAAGCTAGAAATCTTGTGATCTTGTCACTTGACCTTCATATTTCAGTTTCCTTATTTATAAAATGAAAGGCTTGAACTATAGATTTCCTAGGTCCCTTCCATTGCTAAAATTTTATTGCAAATAAATAAAATTTTACCATTCATGCTTTTTCGTCCATTTTTGCTCTTTGTAGCATATTCCTTTTAGATTAGAGGTTAAGAGTCTTGAAATCCCTTTTCTCTCAATTTTTCATGGCTAGCTATTCTCTTTTACTTTGTAGAATTCTAATAACATGTTAATAATGTTGAATTTTAAAATAATGTCATAAGTGACAAATCAAAATATTATCTTAAACATAGCACACAAAGGTGGTAGATATTCCTGGAATAAAAACACGGGTGTGAGTCTGCAGATGGTCCATTAATTTCACATCTTCACCTAAGATGATTTTTCAGTGAACATGTAACATTTTTTTATCCATGTCTGTCCCTCTATATTTGTGGCTGGAATTAGGAATGTAACCTTATACTGAAATGTTACCCAATTTTTTATTATATTGTCTTAGAGATTTTTCATTCATTTCAGTGGAAATAGCTATTTTTCAGCAACTCATCTGCTTCTGATTTTTATAGGTGTTAATGTTTACTCATAATTAGGTCGTTACAATCTCTTACTTTGTTCTTAATCTCCCTTGATTTTTGTTAAAATCCTGTAACAAAAGAATCATCTGTGATAGGCACCTGATTGTTTATTTTTGCAGTAGCCCAGATTCTTGTTTTGTATAGTAGTTTTCTTAATAAAATTTTCTTGGATGTGAAATACCTTCACCTGTTAACCTCAAATTTGAACCATCTCAGAAATGTCTGTCTGCCTCGCTTTCTTCACTTCATGCTTACTTACCTAGGTGACCATTTTCCTATTGGTCTTATTAAAAATAATTATTAAATAGCTATAGGTCTAGCCTCTGCCATCATAGATAAAAATTGCTCAGAACCCCTTTTTATATGCATCTTTTTTTTTTGATTTTTCAAAATGTGGAAAAACAATAGTCAATAAAGTTTTAGAAGTTTACATTTGCATTTTTCATATTTGAAAGCAGCGATATTGCATGACTAGTTGATAATTTTGCTACATGGTTTGTTCAGAAAAAAACAGACCAAAAACCTCAGTCTGCGTGTTGTTTCTCTCCATGCTTTTGATATTGCTGACTGGTGTCAGTCACTGTTTAAGAAAGCAGTCATTATACTTTTTTCTTTCTTTTCAGAAATAGATTATTGGTATTTTTGTTAATATGTATGTTTGGAAACATTTCAGCAACTATCTGATTTAATATATGCTAAATTGTGAAACAACTATCAGTAATGGAATACTGTCTTGGACTGATGATGTTATTTTTTTCTTCAAAGATCCACGTACACTTGACTCCAAAGTACTTAAAATTGTGGCAGCCTTTGACAGAATGGAACTGTTCTTTTTTTTTTTTTTTCAGATCTTGAAGAATGAGTTTGTTACAGTTAGCATATTAAAAAAGATTGCATGTTTTGGGGTCATTACTGAGATTTTTAATTTCCCAGTGCTTAAGTCTTAAATTTCTTAAGAATTTCAGTAAGGTAAAATTTAAGATTACCTCCTAAAGTTTAATAAAGTAGCCACAACAATTTTGAAAGTTCAGCGTATTTTGGAACTTGGTGGATTTTTTTCTATATTGTAACATTTTATTGTACCAACCAACATGGATATGTAGTGTGAACACTTGTATACACAATAAGTCATCTGTTGAATCAGCTCTTTGGACTGCTCCTCAAATGGTCCATTCTGTCAAGCCTAGGTTATTTTATGCTGGGAGTAGTGGTTTGCTACTAAAGCAGATGAGGGTGGAGTTATTAACATATTATTAAAATATGTTCTTTATCATATATATTTTATCCATAGGGCTATTCTTACGTGATTAAATGTAGATATTGTAGCTAACACTTTGTAAAGTTCCACACCTGAATTAATACAAAAACAAACTCTTCTATCCACTTCTTATCCCTGCTGATATTTAATATTATGTTCCTGGCACCCTTTGAAGTCACCTGTGGTTTAGTAACTTCTATAAGACTGTAGATTGCACCATCTTTGTAGCAAAGAGGGTATTTTCTGGGAAGGAGGGCATGCAGGGGAACTGAGAAGAATGGAGGAAGGGAATACATTAGATCTTTCTGGCTGCTGTTTATTGCTAAGAAACATTGTTCCTTTTTTGATATATACATTTGCATCATCTTTTGAGGATTAGAAAGTTTGACGTTTAAAATACAAATACAGAAAAATGTGATAGGGAAAAGTTGTAGTAAAAAATGTCTAGCGGATGTAGGATTAAATGTATCTCCTTTTTTTTTATTTTTTATTTTTTTAGTGGAAATGAAATTCACCATATTTAAGATGAATAGTTTCACATTAAAAAAAAAATTCATGAACATCTGCCCAGTCTACCAGTTCATAAGTGAACCCTTAAAACAGGGAGGTATTCAGCTAGAGAAAATAAGGATTTGCTATATTATCCCAGCATTAATGATTTGAATGAATACCTAATGCTATTTTAGTTTTCAAGTTCAAAGGTTTGCAAGTTTTAAAAAAGATTTCAACCTCTGGTTATTTTTAAGTGGCAGAATTATCTCTTGTGTTTAATTATTTTCTGTGCCTAATTTGTCTCATGCTCATTTGTTCTCATTTGGCACATATAATACTCATCAATATTGAAATTCTGTAAAATGATATAGAAGAGTATTTAATGTTATCTAAAAGTGTACAGTATATAGAGAGAAACTTATATGTTCTGTGCTTTTTAAGAGTATGCTTAGGAAAGGGCTTGAAGATTATGTATGACAACATTGACAGTGATTATCCCTAAGTGGTATGATAATGAATGATTTGTTTTTTCTTTTTGCTTCTTTATATTGTATTAAATGTCTTCTGAAGATGTGAAAAGAAGAGAAATGTAAAATACCTTATAAAGTTACAGTTTGAAATTTTGCTTCTAAAATGTGTACTTAAGGGTTTTGGCACATAAGTTTAGTCAATTTTTTTTTAATTAAAGGGAAATTAGGAAACAGTACTTCAGGCCTTTAGGTGTTGATAGTTCATTTTTTTTTAATTGCTGTAGATATTAACACATAAAGCTTTATTTTCTTTTTTTAGTAAGAGAGCTTGATAACAGAAGACAATATTAGTTGTCACACTGTATGAGTTTATAAACTCTAAGGCATAGAGTAAAACTAGATGTTAGTTCCCCTTTTACCAAACTTACTCTTCAAAGTTACTCATGTACATGTCTTCTATTTTAGGGTTTTCTGTGCTTTTAGAAACACTGGTTTCTATGAGAAATCTTATGTTCTTCTTGCTATTTACTTACTATAATAAAGCACTTTATTATGCCCTCTAGTTCCTTGAGTAACTTGTGATCGTTGATCCTGAAGTACTTGCACCTACTGTTCCTACTATCACAGAGTTTAGGCTTTTTCCAAACACTTGGAGAGTTACTTAAGATGAGCTACTTTATTCCTTGACTGCTGACATAACCAAGCCTAAATTATATTTGGTGTTAGTTTAACTTAAGACAGAACATCAGCTAAAGATGAAAATTTCTTTTAAAATATTTTGAATATTGTAGGCAGATTTAAGAATAAGGTTAAGATGGTTTTATGTGCCAGTTTCATCTCATTTTTCTCTGTTTACTGCCTCACCCTCATTTTCTTCCAGCACTCATCATGTTTTGTGACCTGGTACATTCCTGATTTCTGGCATATAACATTGATAAATAACAAGATGAATCTCTTGGTTTCATATTTAGTATAAGACTTAGGCCACAAACATCTAATGGAGTCATGGGTAGAAAATAAGATCTAAGAAATTATTGCAGACGTTTAACTTTTAAATTGCAGACTATCGGTGGTCCATGCCAAGTCATAGTTCACAAGTGGGAGACTCATCTACAACCACGATCAATAACCCCTTTAGGTATGGGCATTAACTGCATCTGTTTGAGGCATATGCATTAAAGTTACTAATATGCTGCACAATGGCTTAGTGGGATTTAATAAATTTTTATTCTAAAGTTTAAGGTCAATGCATTGTCAGTACTGCAAATTTCACTTAGCATATCATGGATCTTTTAAAACTAAACAGTTCTTAATTGCCTTTCTTTATAAACTTTGTTAGAAATGCTTGCCAAGTTATTTGGGGGGTGGTTAGATTGATTTATTGTGGAATATTTATTTTCATTTGGAGTAGTTACAGAGTTTGTAAAATACCATTCTTCTTGACCGAGCATCCATGGCTTTGATTATTTGCTCAGAGAGCTTCAGAGAACATTTGAGGAAAGAATTAATCCAAAACAAAGATTCTTAAATTTTTAACTTTGAATAGTAAGAGCAGTAGAATAAGTTATCCTATTTATTGTGTTTTGTTTTGTTTTTAACTAGTAAGTACTTGAATAAGCTTGTATGAACGCATTCAGATTTCTTGGTGGGAGCAGACGTATTTTCCTCCTAATTTACTTAAATACCTGCTGGCTATGTTTAAATGGATAATCAGTTTTGTTTTGTTTTTTAAACATCATTCAGTTTTCTTGTGCCTAAAAATGGCATTTCTCTTCATACAAGTATTTTTGAATTTCCTTTTCCATACTGAGATTATAAAATTTGAAGTTCATTTCACATACGTAAATTCCCCACTTGGATTCATCTGTAAATTGACTCAGTGCTGAAAACTGTTTCTTTTAGTTTCTAGAGAGAATTAGCATTTAAAGATAATAAATGGCTTGCTAGTAGCTATCTTAGATTAGAAAGTAGTGAGAGATCCTGCTTTAGCCTGTGGCAAGGGCACATCTTTGTTTAAACAGATATTTCATTCCATCCTCTTTATTGGATTTTCTTTTTTTGTTGTAATACATTTTTGATAGTATATTTAGAATTTTCGTGATAGTGTACTTTAGAATTATAATAGTCCCATACTGAGGTTGGAAAATAATTAGGTATTAAAGATTAAAAAATAATTTGCGTTTGGAAGCATCTTGCCGTTAAATATATATTTACTTATTGTGAGAAGTGAGATGTTTGTTTCTGGTCTTCTAAAAATTAATGTTATACTTTTAGAGAACATAACTTCTAAACTTAAGAGCTGCGTGAAGTCTACCAAGAATCTTTATTGGAAACTATCACACTTATTTTAAGGAATATATCAGACTTATGTTTATCGTAAAACTGGGAAAGGAAGTAGAAGGGGAGATAGCATTTTACTCAAGAGGGTGGGGCTTACCAGCTTTTCTTACTTAGCTGAAATTTCTGTTAGAAGGGAATGTGCTAGCACTTATTCTTTTGGTAGTTCCTCACAGCTCTGTATACGCAGGTAAGTTTGTGCTGTTTGTAAAGCTTGTAGCCGGCTATAGAGAATAGTTGGGGTTTGAGGAGAATTACCTTTTAGATAAGTTCAGAATATGCACTACATAAGAATAAGCATTTTAATTGTGCCAAGACCTTTGGTTTAAACAATCAGCCGGGAGATACTGTTGTCCAGCAGCCTGTCTCATAAATTGGTGGGTGCAGAGGTTTGCCCCAGAGCCTCCAGAGCACCTCTCTGAGGAGTTTTCTTTCTCTTCTTGTAACACCACGAATCATCACCAAGTTTGTAAGCACTTTTACCGTTTGAGAGTCTCCTTAAAAGGGAATTCTTTATTGAGGGCTACAATAAATATGCTTATTCACTTTGGGCTGCTTGTAAATTTTAGATTTAATATTTTTAAAAATCCTTAAGGTGGGTGATTTCTCAGTTGTTCACTCTGTATACATCATGAATTTTAACTAAGTTTTTTTATTTTCCTTCAATTCTAGAAAGTGAAATTATTATTGACGACGGACAATTTGGAATCCACAGTAAGTGAGACTGAGTTTTGAAGATCTTTACTGATAATTGAGATGTTACTTTACATTTCATTAGAAACAGCACAGGGAACTATGACAGAGCATGATATTGAAAACAGAGACTAGATCCAAGAAACAAGTACATTCTGTTAAGCAATAGTTTCCAATATAATTCTTAAACTTTAAAATTTTATCCTTTCGGTTTTTATTTGACTGGTGACTTTGGGTATATGAGTTAATGTGCTTAACTTGAAAGTATTACACCTAACTGTTAATATATCATCACTTTTTGACATTTATGTTTGATATTAATGTTTCTAAACATTCTAAACTCTTCAGCTAAGCTTGTGCATTTTGTGTATGTGTATATGCATTTACAGTAAGATCCAGATATATGCATTTACAGTAAGATCCAGATTAAACAAAATGTTCCAGTAATTCTCCTGAGATTTTTAACAATTAACTTACAGTATAGTAGACAATGCTTTTTCTTCTGAATATGTTGAAAATGTTACCCATTCATATATTTTTTTGCTTCAGTAAATACTTCATCCTGAGGGTTTAAGTTGTCTTCAATGACTGGAATTCTCACAGTATAATAGCATTATCATGCTAAAATGCATTTTTATTTTAGAACCTATACTGTAGAAGTCAAAGATAGAAGGCGGGGGGGGGGGGGGTGAGCAGAATGTGTGCTTGCAGTGACTGTGAACCAGAGATAAATTGCTGATCCTAGGTACTTGTGTTTATGCATTTCAAAAATATACATGCTTTGACAGTATTTGGATAGGAATTTAACTTCTTTTCCTTAATTTTATTTGGGATTACAGTATTTATATTACATTGTAAGGTAGCCTAAAATACTTGAATAGCTTTAGCATGTAGTGTTTTAGAGTCTTGTCTTCTTTATTTACAAAAGATTATATTTTTATGTCACATGTTTTAGAGAGCTTGGTTTATGGAGTAGTTTTCTCATGTCCTTAACTATAGTGCATGACATTACATCCCTCTATTGTATGTTAGTTACTATGTGTAGTTATAAATGCATGGCATTTCTTTCCTCCTTTGTAGTTGTTATTCTCTTAAAACTCAGCTTAAGTTAGCTTTCAGGATGAAAAGCCATTTCTCCAACTTTGTCCATTTCTGAGAAGAGTTTAAAATTAAAAAGGATAATGGTTTCTCTTTATTTTTAAGATTTGAAAGTTATTAAACCTTTTAAAGTTATACCTAAAGGAAAAGGTTTCTTCTTTTTTTCAAGTCCTGTTGATAAAAAAAAAAAAAAAAACCAACTCACGTTCAGAACAGTTGGTAACTCTCTGGTATTTATGAAACTTTCATTACATATGTTAGCAAGAAATTTCAAGTTAAATAATGCTAACACAGTGTTACCATGATCATGCAATTTATTTATGGCAGAAAATATAAATGTGAGAATACATAATTCACTCACAGTTTTGTCCTTACCTTCCCATGTTTGAAGCTTCAGCTGTAGTGATATGACTAGTTTCACCTGCATAGCTCATGTGAAGCTTTGCAAGTGTGATCCCCAGTGAAACAGCTGCTAGGTTAGAGATATTTGGAACATATATTCTTCCAGAAATAGATTTGTATAACTTCGATAATGGATTCAGTGAGAATTTACTTAAGTTTAAATTTAATTTACGTAAGTTGTTACATATGGTTAGTTGTTAATATTCATTCAACTTTTTTCCCCTTAATACAAAAGTGTTTTTCAGTGATAAATTTAAGACTGTCTCTATGTTTGCTTTGGAGAGAACTTCCAGTGATATATAACTTGAGTGTATTAAAATGTGAACACGAACTAGAATTATCAACGTGTGTTGTACTTAACAGATTGCTTCAAAACATATGTATAATAATTACTGTTTTCATATTTACTCTGCCAGATGGTGTTGAAACTCTGGATTCTGGATGGCTGACATGTCAGACTGAAATAAGATTACGTTTGCATTATTCTGAAAAACCTCCTGTCTCAATAACAAAGAAAAAATTAAAGAAATCTAGATTTAGGTATTGCAATGTGTATATGTTACTTAGACCATTTGTTTTTACTAATGCTGTAGATTTCTTTTTTTTTTTTTAATGTTTATTTTTGAGAGAGAGAGTGCACGCACATGAGAGGGGGACGAGTAGAGAGACACACACAGAATCCAAAGCAGACTCCAGGCTCTGAGCTGTCAGCACAGACCCCGACATGGGGCTCAAACTCATGAGCCAGAGATCATGACCAGAGACAAAGGTGGACACTTAACTGACTGAGCCACCCAGGTGCCCCTGACCCATTTGATTTTTAGCCTTTAAGTGTATAAACTAAGAACATAATACACTTATAGATAATGTTACATTTTCTTTTTTTTTATTTTTTTTATTTAAAAAAATTTTTTTTTTCGACGTTTATTTATTTTTGGGACAGAGAGAGACAGAGCATGAACGGGGGAGGGGCAGAGAGAGAGGGAGACACAGAATCGGAAACAGGCTCCAGGCTCTGAGCCATCAGCCCAGAGCCCGACGCGGGGCTCGAACTCCCGGACCGCGAGATCGTGACCTGGCTGAAGTCGGACGCTTAACCAACTGCACCACCCAGGCGCCCCTAATGTTACATTTTCTAATTGAAGGGTCTTGTAAGAGTGAACTGCCTCCCTGACTCAGATTGTTACAGTTAAACATACTAGTCTTTTTTTTTTTTTAATGTTTATTTATTTTTTTGAGAGAGAGAGAGAGAGAGAGAGACCAAGCATGAGCAGGGAAGAGGCAGAGAGAGAGGGAGACACAGAATCCAAAGCAGGCTCCAGGCTCCAAGCTCCAAGCTGTCAGCACAGAGCCCGACATGGGGCTTGAACCCACAAACCATGAGATCATGACCTGAGCCAAAGTTGGACACTTAATCAACTGAGCCACTCAGGTGCCCCACTTCTCTTAGTCTTAACTGCTAAATTTGAAACCAGAAAATTTTGGTTGTATATAGATAAGTGATTTCCAAGTGTATGTATCTTTGTAGTTTCTACTATTTAAAATTTCTTAGTGTTGCAATATTTAAACTTGCCATTTGAGCCCTGCGTTGGGCTCTGTGCTGACAGCTTGGAGCCTGGAGTCTGTTTCAGAGTCTGTGTTTCCCCCTCTCTCTGCCCCTCCCCTGCTCGAGCTCACTTGCTCTCTCAAAAACATTAAAAAAAAAAAAATTTTTTTTTTTTTTTTTTTTTTTAAAGAAATTAGTAGATAATTAATGGTTGGGGTTCTGCTTGGATTGCAAATGCATACGGAGTCCTATACCATTCTTGTTTATGTAGAAGTTACTTTGAGTATTTGTATATATTATTGTGTTAGGCTTATATTGGAATCTTTTTGTATAACCATACTTTGGTGGGCTCTACTAATTAAGTAACTGATTCCTATTGAAATAATTGTGTATGGGACACCTGGCTGACTCAGTTGGAAAAGTACGTGACTCTTGATCTCGGGGTCCTGAGTTAGAGCCCCATGCTGGGTGTAGAGATTACTAAAAAAAAGAAACTTAAAAAAATTCTGCATAACTAGAAATTTGTGTTTGTTCTGACCACCTTTCCCCCACCCCCCAATTCATATTAGTGATAGACTAAACCCTCATGGCATAGGAAATAAATTTACCTGCAAGAATATCAGGACTTTAAAAATCTAGCAAAGGTTATACATTTTAACACTTTTTTTTTTAATGTTTATTTGTTTTTGAGAGAGAGAGAGACAGAGCGGGAGTGGGGGAGGGGCAGAGAGAGAGGGAGACACAGAATCTGAAGCAGGCTCCAGGCTCTGAGCTGTCAGCACAGAGCCCCCACGCAGGGCTCGAACTCACGAACCATAAGATCATGACCTGAGCCAAAGTTGGACACTCAACTGACTGAGCCACCCAGACACCCCAAAAGCTTGTACATTTTAAGTAAAACACTAGACATGTTGTTCTGTCTCATTATCACTAAGTTTTAAATACAAGTTTCTCTTTTATTTGACTTCATCAATAAGGGGAAAGCAGTGTCTCTTTATGATAGATTATAACCTTCATATAGCTACTTAAAGAAAACCTTTAACATAAATGAATAAAATTCTTTCATGGATCCCTTTAAACTTGAAATTTTTTATTTTATTAAAACTTTTTTTGCTAAAACACATTGCTGTTAGCAAAATTGTCATTTTTTATTTTTATTTTATTTGTTTTAATGTTTATTTATGAAAGGGGAGAGACAGAAAGTGAGCAGGAGAGGGGCAGAGAGAGGCAGACACAGAATCTGAAGTAGGCTCCAGGCTCTGAGCGGTTAGCACAGAGGCTGACGTGAGGCTTGAACTGACAGTCTGTGAGATCATGACCTGAGTGAAGTCGGTCACCCAACTGACTGAGCCACCCAGGTGCCCTAATAGTCATTTTTTAAAAAATCTTTATGCCTTTCTTGCCCACTTATTACTATGCAGTTGTGATCTCTTTTCGTATATCCTGGTAGAGAATGTTTGTTCCTTCAGGCTAACTAATAGAGTCAGTTGTCCAGAACTCTTAAGAGTTAGACTTCTGAGAAAAGATGATTTTTGTTTCTATTATTAAAATACTACTCTTGATTTTACTGTGTGATTATAGAACAGTATTGCTAATTGAGTTGTGTAGATATACCCTCTGAGAGACCTTGGGCCTCAGCAGTGGTTGGAGGCAGTAGGTTATGTAAAGAGAGCAGGCCCCACTAATACAGTTCCATTATTTGTGTTATCAGATCTCATTTAAATCTAGAGTGAAAAGTTTTCATACCTTAACTGTTACTCTATACAGCAGGTAACATCACTTCTATGTTCATAGTTTATAATTGTTTAATCTATGTACACTTTTTTCTTTTTTCTTTTGTAATGTTTATTTTTGAGAGAATGAGAACGAGTGGGGGAGGGGTGCAGAGAGAGAGAGAGAGAGAGAGGGAGACACAGTATCTGAAGCAGGCTCCAGGCTCCGAGCTGTCTGCATAGAGCCCGATGTGGGGCTTGAACTTGTGAGATCATGACCTGAGCTGAAGTTGGACGCTTAACCAGCTGAGACACCCAGGCGCTCCTAATCTATGTACATTTCAATTGGTGCAAGAAATATTCTAGAATTGAGTTGACTCTTTGGCATTACAAGTATGCTATGCAAGTAATTGTTTCTCATTGGGAGGAGACCGGTTTTTGTGGCTCTGTGGCTTAGACAGTTTGGTCTTTGTTTTCATTGCTTGAAGCCTATAAAAAGTTTTAGACTCTTGGTCTGTTTTTTGTTCACTTGTTTCATTTAGAAAGCACATAAATATAAATACATAACACATGTAAAAAGTATGCATACACACAAATAGATTTAATACAATATTTTTCCTTAATAATGTACTTTTCCCAGAGTACCTGGACTCACTGTGGATAAGGTAGAAGAAAAAGGAAAAGTTTTAATTTACAGCCTCCAACTCTAGTCTTTTAATGTACACTAACAATATGGTTCAATTTTATGCTTGTTTTGTACGTATGTTCTTTAGTAAGACATTTCAGAAGAATTTGACATGGCCAGTTATAAATGAGATAATAGTAAATGCCTCTATAGATTCAGTTTTTTAAAAAACAATGAAAACAACTTCAGGCATAATGAGCATGTATCTTGTTTTTTTTAATACTTTGCAGAAATATATGTAGATAAAAACACTAGTGTTTTATGAAACAACTAATGCCATAACCTGTAGTATGATGCAGTCTTATATAATACGGTATTTGTGTTATTTAAAGAATTAGCATATTCAAGGAAAACTTGTTTTTTAATTAAAAAAAATTTTTTTAACATTCATTTTTGAGAAACAGAGTGTGAGTGGGGGAGGGGCAGAGAGAGAGGGGGACACAGAATCTGAAGCAGGCTCCAGGCTCTGAGCTGTCAGCACAGAGCCCGATGCGGGGCTCGAACTCACAGACCGCAAGATCATGACCCGAGTCGAAGTCAGGGGCTTAATCAATTGAGCCACCCAGGTGCCCCCAGGGAACACTTTTGAATTTAGCATTTAGGTAACATTTGTATGAGTTTTCCTCTTCCATTTTTGTTTTTTGCATTTCATTATTTTTTCCTTTCATGTAGGGTAAAGTTGACACTAGAGGGCTTGGAAGAAGATGACGATGATAGGGTGTCTCCTACTGTTCTTCACAAAATGTCCAACAGCCTGGAGATATCCTTAATAAGCGACAATGAATTCAAGTGCAGGCATTCGCAGCCAGAGTGTGGGTATGGCTTACAGCCCGATCGTTGGACAGAGTACAGCATACAGACAATGGAACCAGATAACCTGGAACTAATATTTGATTTTTTTGAGGTAAGTGATTATTTCACTGAGGGGATTGAGAAAGAATGCAAGCATGGGCTTATTTTTATATGTTTTAATTTTTGTAGTCTGATTTGTGTAAACCCATGATCATACATCTTTTTAGATGTTTATTCTATACATTTTAGCAGGCTTAAAAAACTTGGAGTTGATAGATCAAGTACTATAAAAAGAACTTCAGCTGAATTGATGTTTTACATCAATGTAAGTGCCTGTTTTTTTGTTTTTTTTTTTTAAGATTTTTAACGTTTTATTTTTTATTCTTTTTTGTTTTGTTTTATTTATTTTGAGAGAGAGAGCAAGGGAGAGGGGCAGAGAGGGAGTGAGAGAGTCCCAAGCAGGCTCTGCACTGTCAGCACAGAGCCTGATGCAGGGCTCGATCTCACAGACTATGAGGTCATGACCTGAGCTGAAATCAAGAGTCACTCAACCCACTGATCTACCCAGGCGCCCCAAAGAATTTTTTATTTTTAAGTAATCTCTGCACCCAACATGGTGCTTGAACTCACAATCCTGAGATCAAGAGTCACGTGCTCTTCCAATGGAGCCAACCAGGTGCCCCTGTGCCTATTCTAAATGTAAATGAATAATATCCAAAGGAGCCGCTAAGGGTAAATAGAGGAACAAGCAGACTGTATAACTATTGGTGGGCAACCCAGTGTAACCAGCATGATTGTGTCCTCTTTATGACTGAAGTCTGTGGTTTATTGAGGCATTTTATTATAAGAATACATCATAACAGTGAACTCATTTTTGCAACTTTACTTGATATTATAAATATATAGTAAAACATAGTTACTGTGAAAATTGCGCCAGGTTGTTTAGAATCTGCTACCAGCTTTCTAGAGCTGCTTGTGACTCTCAACATTAGAGCTCTCTGGCTTGCTGGCTGTACAGGTGCTCTCCTCTCCACAAGTCATGCAGGGTCCTCCGCTGAGGTCCTTGCTTTATTGTGCCTGGCTAGTGGTTATGTGTACTGCTTTCCTGACACTCTTGCTCTTTGTCACTTGCACTCCCATTTCCATTAGATTAGAGCACCTAACCACAGTTTTGTGAAAATAGCAGAATACAGAATGGATTTAAGCTCGCAGGTAGTGCCTGTTACCCATAATTAAAATCATTATAGTCTTCAAGTTTTAATAGTCTTTATGCATAGCTGTTGCAACTGGCATTTTGGCTACCTTGCATTGTATGGGATTTAAAGTGTTCCTTTCAAAAAACTACAATAAAGAATTCTATTTTTAAAAAAAATCTCTGATTCAGTGTTCCCTAAGTAATAAGATCTGTGGGACTTTATTATAAAAATGTGAGGTTTTGGTTGACTGTTTCCTTATTTCTTCAGGACCTACCTTTTAATACTCTCTTGAACATCCTAACTTCCTTTTCATTTGGTGAGCAGTTTTGGAAATACTATTTCTTTCATAGATTAGGCTGATAAAATATCCAGTGTAATTTCAAAGTGAGTATTCAGTTTCCTAGAGAGTTAACTATCCCTTTATGTCACCTGTGTGGATTCATTTTTAGAGAATATAATACACATTAACAGCCCACTACAGATACTTATTAGTCTTTGAATGTAAAAGTACTTAGAAACTTCATCAGTGTTTTAAATTCATCTAATACATGTTAGAGGATCAGAAGTGCAAATCAACAGTTACAACTAATCAAGTACCATATAAAATCTTAAAATATTATATATTAAAAGAAAATGTATCTTTTATATTACAAAGAAGCTATCTGAATTACTTGAATATAAGTTTGATTCATATTTTATGGATCTTCCTCCATAGGTTCTGAATTAATGGAAAATAATGAAGTATAAGAAATTGAATTCATACCTCTTTTTTTTTTTTTTTTTTCCAGGAAGATCTCAGTGAACACGTAGTTCAGGGTGATGCTCTTCCTGGACACGTGGGAACAGCATGTCTCTTATCATCCACCATTGCTGAGAGTGGGAAGAGTGCTGGAATTCTCACTCTTCCCATCATGAGCAGAAATTCCAGAAAAACAATAGGCAAAGTGAGAGGTAAGCCTGGAGAAGCAGAGGGTCCCTTTACAAATGAGCAAAGATTAAGTTCAAATTTTAGCTAGGGTCAAATTGAGCTTTTGCGAATGGTGGTGATTAAATTAATAATTTGTTTTAGAATATTTACTACTATAGTAACAAGGGGCATCAATTACATTTTCTGGAAGCTTTATTTGAATCAGTTTTGACTTGTTATTTTCTATTTGATAGAGATAAAGTTGGTTTGATTGGTATTGAAATGTAGTGCCATTTAAATGTTCATCGTGGCCTTTTTAATCATCTTTGTCTTTGTTTCTCCCCTTTTTTTCTATGAAAGTTGACTATATAATTATTAAGCCATTACCAGGATACAGTTGTGATATGAAATCTTCATTTTCCAAGTATTGGAAGCCAAGAACACCATTGGATGTTGGACATCGTGGTGCAGGGAATTCTACAACAACTGCTCAGTAGGTTGACTATTTGAGTGGTATTAGCATTTGGTAGCTTATGCATGGTAAGGTTCCATTGGTTTGGCCCACTAAAGGTCAAATGAGCCTTTTATTATTACCTGGGATTTAATGTAATTTGGTGATTAGGGTTCCCAATTCAAATTAATTGGAGACTCTCTCCTAAGACTATCTGGTTAATCTAATGTCTGCTGAACTGATGTCGAGAGGACATTAACAAGAGAAATCCAGGAAAGCTTGATGCGGGGAGGCAGCCCAAACCTCAGTCTGTGTGTTGTGATCCCAGCTTTTGGCATGCTTCCCTTTCTGGGGCTCAGTTTCCTCACCTATTCTCAGTATCATTTCCATACTTCTGCCCTGCTGGGTGTCAGCCTTTCCCCACTCCCCTGGTCTGCCAATATTTAAGTCCTCTGAGGCACCATTGCAAGGAGCAAGTATCTGCGTCTCTCATACGTCATGTCGCTGCAAGATTGTTTTCCTTGATAGGTCAACTCACTTGGGGAGGTATGCGTGGGTGTGGGATATGTTTATGTTAAGCTTGTAAATACCTATAATCATTAGAGCTTGCATTTATGGAATAAATGCATACACCAACTAAGTGATGGTCACAATCTTAATTTGGTGGTGGCAGAAGTAGCCTCAAAACAGGATAAGAACTGTTTCCATTGTTGAAGATAGAGTTGGCTTATCACATTTGTTTTGTCTTTTCTATAGTGGATGATAACTATATATAGTTCTTCTCTTTCAGGCTTGCTAAAGTTCAAGAAAATACTATTGCTTCTTTGAGAAATGCTGCTAGTCATGTAAGTGACCCTCTCTTCTTTTAAACAACTTGGGAATATTGGTCCAAAGGTAGGAAAGTAGAGAAATGTGGGCCTGGGGAGTCTCTTCCATTAGTAGCTTAAAAAAGTTAAGTAGGTTGAAACTGTATGCTTCTTCTGAATGTATATCTAAGTGAAGATAAAGTATCTCTAAGCATTTGTTTTTAGATTCTTGGTGAAGATTGGCATGAAAACAATGGAATCATTAGCATCTCTGTTTGAGGTTACAAGTTTTGAGTGATGGGGGCAAGGAAAACATTCCCCAGTAAGCATTCGTTTTCATTAACTCAGTAATGTGCTCATTCACATACTTTGGAAATAATGCTTATAGAAGGATTTGATAGTGGTTTTATGTTAACATTTAAGTCTGTCAGTTTATATCCTGCATACCATCTTGATTAGTTAAATTATGTTAAATTAAGAAATTTATCCAGTTATAAAGTGTCCATTTTTTAGCTTGTAGTTTTTTCCAGCGACTGCAACTTGACATATTTAATCAAGAACCTGAGATTCCCCTGTGGCTCCCTGCTGCCCTGTACCTGACTAAAAGGCCTCATGCTCCCAAGTTAGGCTAAGGTGAAAACGGAGGACCATCTCATGCTCTTATTATCATTTTTTTCTCCACAGTGTCCTCCACATGCCTTAAACTTTGCCTTTTAAAAAAGAGTTCAGCAAGTAAACTTGATTAGATAGATGTTTAACTTTATCACTTATATGACCACACTTATTCTAAGACATACTTTTTCATATTTTAGCATCTCTAAAATGGGTATGGGTTTTACAACTTTCTTAACCTTGCATCATGGTTTGGCACCATTTTTTCCCCTTTTAGTTGTATATAAATATTGCATTTTATAGTTCATTACATCTTACATTAATTATTTTAATGTTTAAAAATATTAATAGTGGACACTTCTATCTTTGTGTTGAAAGGATTATATTAAATCTATGAGTATGTTGGGCTCTAGTTCATCATTTGGAACCAGTTTTAGTTCATTGTAGCTAACTGTTCTAAACATTGGTTTATTAGCTGTAAATACATGAAGATCCCTGTTAAGGAACTTTAGCTGTCTCCATGCTTTTTGAGAGAGGATGTCATTAAGCCTTTTTTTCTTCCATGTTCTGATGAGATCCTTTGTAATTCATGCTGATCACATTTCAGAATGCCATATGCAAGTTATTAATGGCTTATTTGTTTTAATGTTACAAATATCCCTGTAGAGGTTCTGGTACGTTATTGGCTTATTTCTTAGAGCTCACTCACACATGGATTTTGGGATCAAGTTTTACCACTTGGTAAAATTATCTTCCTGAAGGATGGTGATCCTGTAAAGTTAAACATTTAAAGAGCTACATAATTCGTTTAATTTTTGTAATTATTTAAGGGTGCTTGGGTTTGTTCTCTTCGGTAGAAAAGCTTTGTGTTATTGTCTTGTTTACAATACTAGAAGAAGGTAAACTTATTTCCTGCTTCAGAAGTCATTAAGGAAATGGGCTCCTTCGATTCTAGTCTGGGATCCACGTGTGCTCACAAGTTGAATACCCTCCGTGACCTAAAGCTCGGGGAGGGGTGCAAGTGTATCATCCGTCCCCACACAGCACTTCTCTGGGCTGCAATATCGAACAGAATTCTCAGACCTTGTTTCCTTTGATCCCAACTGGCTTTCTTTCAGTGAACTCACACCTTTGTGGGTCAGTTTATGTTCTCAGCTTTATTTGAATTAATTCTTATGTCAGAGTGGGTCCGACTTGGAAAAATGCATCCTTAACTCATTCTTCTCGTCCTCCATCCTGTTGCGGCTCTGTCCGGAGATTGGGCTTGTGCGGTGCAGTTCTTGACCCCATTGCTGCTCTCTGTGTTTTCAGCAGCACCGTCCTTTCCTCTTGACGCTGCTTCTGGGGTTTTGCCTGGAAGGGCTGGAAGGTGTGCTGCTCATGTTCAGCAGGGAGCAGAGCTAAGGCACGGCAGTTTACTCCTTTCCCTCCTCATCTCCAAGGGCCAGCTGTCCAGCTCTGGGACCTAGGGGCAAGAAGGCACCAGCTGGCCCTGTACTCCTGGCTCTTGGTGGACTCCATTTCTGCTAATAGCAGTGGTGGAGGTGACAGGCCGGCTGTTGCCACAGAGTGGCCCTGGGATGTGTTCAAGAAGATCAGTGCCCATATTTTTGCCAGGAGAAAATTGCTATGCTATCACAATGAAGTAAATACTTAAAATTGTTTTCAGAGAAGAAATTAGTTTTTAGAAAAAGCTTGAAGTGTAACATTAATTCATGAGGAGGTTTTTTGTTTTTATGTACAAGTCTGTAAGTTTATAGTGAATAGTAAATTTTTTACGTCCTTATAGTTTTGGATGTATTGTGGGCCAGGTAGTGTTTTTCAAATCCCTGTTTCCTTTATTTGTTAGGGTGCAGCCTTTGTAGAATTTGATGTACATCTTTCAAAAGATTTTGTGCCTGTGGTGTATCATGATCTCACCTGTTGTTTGACAATGAAAAAGGTATGTTGAAATTCCTTCATTTTTAACTCTTAGAGTTACTTAGGTTTGAACACTAGAAAGTTGGTTTTATGTATATGTATATATTTAGTTATTTATTAAGTAGAGTTGATCAGTTCATTTTCTTAGTTGATTACTACCAATTCTTTCCTCTGTCAAGCTTTTGCAACATCAAGAGAGTGAGGAGACAGGAATAATAATTCCCTAGAGCAGGATCTCTGTACTGCTCAATTTGCTTTTTTCTGTTATCTAACAAAAGGACGTTCCAGGTGCCTTTTATGTCAGTCTGCCACTGTTCCTGTATTGAAGCAAGAGAGGAAGCTTTTATAGTGTCTATTTTCTAGGCTCCCTTCTGTTTCTGCCTCCAGCTTTTTCTCAAATTAATATGCTAATATGATTTGGCAAAATGAGAAGAGCCACAGTGGAAAAATGCTTTGGAGCCAGATAGTGGAGGACCTCAGTAATGGGGTGTAGACCTAAGAGCTGGGGAGATGTGACAGACTTTTGAGCCAGGAAGGGAAATGTTCAGAACTAAACTTCCCGGTGTAAGTACTTGATATAAGGGGAATTTAAGAGGACAGAAACGAGAGACAGGGAGAGTGGTAATGTGGCCAGAGGTACAGTATGCCTGGACTGGAGTGGAGATAGAATGGAGAATGGCATGGTGGAGGATAGAGTCCAGAAGATTTGAAAATCCATATAGTTTCTTAAAAATTGTAATTGTTGTGTAAATGTAATTGATAATTACATAGTGCTTAAACTTTAGTATACCAATTAAGTGATTTCTTAAGGACTTAAACTAGGAGGGATCATTTGCCATTTTCTTTAAAATTGTTGAGTATCATTTTCTGTTGAGATGATTTAAAGTTCAGGCTAATTTGCTATCATGTATGATGTTCTACCAGACACTATTGTTGTGGTATATGTGGATATGGCAAGGCACCTGGCTCTGCCTACTCGTGAATTCGAATCAGTCATGGGGATTCGGATTAGTATGATGTATAGAAAAGCATGGTTTTGTTTCTGTGAAATGGTATTAGGAGAAGGAGGGGAGGATATATATGCACCTGTTTAGATGATAGAGGTAAAATATAACTTAGTAGAAAAGGAGCAGATGGTTTTGCCATGGGGGAAAAAAATCAGTGCAAAATAGAAAAAGAAGGAATGGAGCACTAAAGATCTTAGTAACCAAGATGGAGGTTAATGAATCCAGCTGTAATTTCTAAAAATCTGTGAGAGTTACCTGAAGAGTATTACTGATCCTATTGTTAATCAGATTTTGTCTTGCTCTTCAGTTGAACCTGGATGATGAGTTAGGGAATGAAAATATCAAATTGTATGTATTTTTAGTTTTAATTTTTAAGCAAGTATTTTAAGCAAGTACTTTAAGCAAGTTTTATTTCATAAAATAAATTCATGTTCATTATAAAACAGCAGAAGGGGCGCTTGGGTGGTTTAGTTGGTTAAGTGTCCGACTCTTTATTTCGGCTAAGGTCGTGATCTCACAGTTTGTGAGTTTGAGCCCTGCTTTGGGCTCTGTGCTGACAGTGCAGAGCCTGCTATGTGTTCCCTCCCTCCCTCCCTCCCTCCCTCCCTCCTCTCTCTCTCTCTCTCTCTCTCTCTCTCTCTCTCTCTCTCTCTCTCTCTTCCCCCCCTTCAAAATAAATAAACTTAAAAAAAAACTGCAAAAGATTATGAAGAGTAAGCCTTCCTTTTTCCCCTTTTTCCTTGGTCACACTCTCTTACTCTTAATAGTTTATTTTGTATCCTTCTAGAAAAGCTTTATGCATACATGGCTTCATACCATATGTACATGAATGAATATACATGTAAAGGATTTAGCATATTTGTTGAAGATTTATTGGTGGTCCATTAACTCATGCCTGAACAATGTGACATATGATATGGTATTAAAATATAAAACATTTGGGGCGCCTGGGTGGCGCAGTCGGTTAAGCATCCGACTTCAGCCAGGTCACGATCTCACGGTTCGTGAGTTCGAGCCCCGCGTCGGGCTCTGGGCTGATGGCTCAGAGCCTGGAGCCTGTTTCTGATTCTGTGTCTCCCTCTCTCTCTGCCCCTCCCCCGTTCATGCTCTGTCTCTCTCTGTCCCAAAAATAAATAAACGTTGAAAAAAATAAAATAAAATAAAACATAAAACATTTGCTCATGGGGAAAACATAATAGATTAGAGTTCCTATTACATATTACTGCTTAGCGCTAATCAGACATTTGTTTCCCGTGACCATTGATTTCTGTGGCTATTTTTAACCAACGTAAGTATGAAAGATTGAGAAAAGTTTAGAAATTTACCGACAGAAATTAATCCTTACATAGTACTTGTACATGTTGATTGTGTAGTCATGTAACATGGATATATAGGTCAAATAAAATGTGAACAGAATGACAGGAAGTAGGGGAAAATAACTGATTTCTGGCTTTGTTCTCTGTGTCTTCAGGGTCCTATCCTCCCCCCAGCTGTTATTTTCTTCCAGGCACTCCCACCTACATCAAAAACAAAAGCCAGAATTTAAGAGCTGGAAGGTGGTGCTAAAAGAGAGGAGCTCCCCTACGTGGGCTCACTGTGGCCACTTGTTAGGCCTGACTAGGGTCAACATTAAGTAATAATTTGAGGCTTATTTTTCTCTTTATTTTCTTTTTAGAAATTTGATGCTGATCCAGTTGAATTATTTGAAATTCCAGTAAAGGAATTAACATTTGACCAACTCCAGTTGTTAAAGGTAGTCACAATAGCATACAGTGTAAATGATCTTTCAGTTTTAGAATGATTTATACTTATTTGTTTATGGTAGTGTTCTATTTGTGCATGGAGATGACTGTATATTCAGCATGTATAGAGCGTATGCTTTGATTTTCTGTTCTGTTAGGAAAAATGGGTTTGTGCTAATCCATTTGTCTTCTCTAACAGTTTCCATGGACCCCACTGTTTCTGCATATGTGAAGGGGCTTGGCTCTAATCCTTTGTAGGTAGACCATAAGGGCTAGCCCTTCTTTCTCATTCGTAGTCTCAGGTCGCCTCTGGTCGGCATTAGCCCTTCTTTATCTAACTGTCTTTATTTTACAGTTGGCCTTTTATGCTGTCCTTGGTTTTTATATTTCTGTTACTATCTAAGCTTTGTGTATCTTTTATACCATGTAATTTTATATGGTGACTCTTCCTGTTCTCGTTAGATACCTAAATAAATGGTTGATTGAATATAAACACTTTCTTAAGAATTTTTATTTATATTCTTCTCCCCTACTTGGGTATTTGATCATGATCTTATGTGTATGTATGCACATATGAAATATATACAGTTGTTAGTGATTATTCTTACTAATAATTCTACATTTTACAGTTTTCTTTAACTTGCTAGCTTTTCAAGTTACAGTTCTGTTAACCATACACCTTCATAAACTAAGACTTTTTTCCAATTGCATTTTGTGTGTGTGTGTGTGTGTGTTTTCTAGCTCGCTCATGTGACTGCACTGAAATCTAAAGATCTGAAAGGTATGTACCGATATGGAAGCACTGTTTTCATTTCATAGTTAACATATATATGGTATTTCCTTATTCTTTTTAACTACTGTTGGTCATTTTAATGTGTATAATACTGGGCTATCTAAATAATTTTATAGATATGAGGTCTTTACGTATATTTTCAAATGCATTTATGTCGTGTGTATAGTAATTACATGTTTTTACTGTTACGAGTTTTCTTAGCTTGATCATCAAAGTTCTTTATGATTTTGTACCTTATCATTCTTTCTAAACATTCTTTTTCTTTTCTCTTTCCAAACATTTGTAACCATGACAAAATAGAGGAAAAATCAAGTATAGAAGCTGGCTCCAGAACCAGGAGTCTGAATCCAGTTCTAATATTTACCTACTGTAACCTTGGGCAGGTTACTTTAACCACTCTGTGCCTCAGTTTCCCCAAAGCTTGTCCTGCCTGTGGAATCCCTTTGTAACTCCACTTTGTACTCTCATAGAACTTTATAGTTTGTGTCATTCATTTGAGATTTAGTGGATCCTTTTTTTAACCCTTTATTCTGTACATGTCCTGTCTCTTCAACTAGAATGTAAACCTCTCTAGGGTGGGAAAAATGTTTTTGTATTCCCTGAGACACTTACAGTGCTCTGTATATAGTAGGTGCTCGTTAGATGTTTACTTGCAGTGGTGATAACAGGATAGTTGGAATGCCTTTATGAAGAAATTGTGAAGTGCTAAAGACCAAAGTGTATCCCTAGAGCATAGATAGGACTTTCTAAGCTTTGTAGCTATTTCATGACTGTTAAAAATAAAATATATTTTATTCATTTAATTTATTAGTATTACTTAATATTTACGTGGAAAATATTATATGACTTTAGTCTTTGTAATACACTTTTTTTTAAGAAAGGAAAAGTTGAAAAGTTTGATATTAAATTTTTTTGCCCTCTTGGAAAAAAATTCTTACATGTTTTGAGATAAAATTTGAATTAAATGGTAGTGGTAACAAAAGCACAATGGTAGCTTTAGATTCTCTTAATTTCTAGCTTCTAAACTGATTTTGATATTTCAAATAAAAGCCTTAGCAAGAGGACCCTGCTCTTTAATTCCATTGAGAAATAACTAATCACTGCTGGTGACTACTTTGTAAAAGTAGTAAGAAATAATCACTGTTGGACTCTCAAACTTGGTGTTTCTATGAAATGTTGCAAACTAGTCTTCATAAAGGATGCTTATTTCAAAATGGAGGTTTTATAAACATAATAAATATACGAGCTTTCAAAAAATACTGCATAAAAAGGGTCTCCTAATTACCTCTACATCTCTTTCTTTGTCCTAAGAGTTTAGGAAAAGATCTTAGTGATAAAATGGTATTTTATCTACTGAGTTTTTATAATTTAAAATTTCAGAATCTGTGGTTGAGGAAGAAAATTCTTTTTCTGAAAATCAGCCATTTCCTTCTCTTAAGATGGTAAGTTTCTTAGGAAAACTAGCACAAGACTTACTTCATTCATTCTGTTATAACTTGAATAATTTATTTTGGCACTAACAAGGCTGTGTCAAGGACAACATTTATAAAAACTTGTTATTGATTCTTTTTAGAGAAGATACATTTTTGGTTTGTGTACCTATCCTACTTTTCTTTCTTTTTTTTTTTTTAAGAATAATTCACCTGCTCAAATGAATAAAAATGCTCACCTCAATGGGTTAATTTGGTAAGAATAGGAAATTCACACATTTCTGTATATAAACAAGAAATAGAAGGCACAGAAAAAAGGGGTGAGAGGGACATGTGATGGTGGGAGAGGTATTTTTACAATGTTTAAAACTGTTCCTGGGGCATCTGGCTGGCTCACTTTGGAGGAGCCTGCAGTTCTTGGGGTCGTGAGTTCTAGCTCCACGTTGGGTGTAGAGATTATTTAAATAAATAAAAAACTTGAAAAAACACCAAACTGTTCCTTAGCGTTTGGAGAGAAATGAGATTGTCCAACCAAAGAAAATGAGTACCCTGGTTACATAAAATGAGACACAAATTTCGAGAACTCCCCTGAAAAAACATAACAAATACTAGCATGAGGATTTAAAAACTAGACACAATTCATACAGGAATCCCTTTAATATTAGCAGGCAAGCCTATATGGATGCCAGGCACTCCTTGGTCATGCTGGATCTGCTTTTTTTCCCACTGGCTCCATTTCCTAACTTCTGCTTTTCTCCATTGTCTTTTTCTGGTGATGTCAGGTACAGTAGATATATCTTAGGCAACAGTATATCATTTCAGTTTATCATGATTATTCACCCTACAGAGGAAGCTACCAGAGAACTCCTAAAGTGGACATTGTTGTAGTGTGTTTAAAACCTGATTGGAGTAATTTTTCAGTTATTTATGAAGCCCAGTTAAGTTACATCATTTCTTCTAGTTCAGAATTCTGAAATCATTTGGTTCTGAGAAATCACATGATTCCTAGACTTGTGATTAAATACAATTATTAAAAAAATTGGGGCGCCTGGGTGGCGCAGTCGGTTAAGCGTCCGACTTCAGCCAGGTCACGATCTCGCGGTCCGTGAGTTCGAGCCCCGCGTCAGGCTCTGGGCGGATGGCTCGGAGCCTGGAGCCTGTTTCCGATTCTGTGTCTCCCTCTCTCTCTGCCCCTCCCCCGTTCATGCTCTGTCTCTCTCTGTCCCAAAAATAAATAAAAAACGTTGAAAAAAAAATTTAAAAAAAAAAAAATTGTGTATTAACAGTTTAACATTTATTTAACCAGATAAATTAAACACACATTTATTCACTCTGTCACCATCGCTGTAATTTAATCACAGATGTTTTAAAACCAAAAAAGGCTAATGAATACAATCCTAATTTAAAGGAGAAACTTGATGTTTAGGAGTCTTAACACGAATATACAGTATTTTCCTTATTTTTCTAATTTTGTATTAGCTCGGTAACAATGTGATAGGTACATTAAATAAAATAAGGCTAAAGATACCAGAGAAGAAGGTCAAACAGCCACACATGAAATTGTTTACAAACTGTTTAAGGTACTTGTCATGCAGCTGGTTAGGGCAGACCCAAGATCCCTGATGGCGAAAGGACTTTAGGTTAAGGATGTGTCTTTTGTAGTGGTAGTGTATCTTTCCTCCCAGATCTTGCCATAGACCACTGCTTTTGCTGCTTAATCTCTTGTTTAATTTAATCACCAACCATGTTGTAATTCGGGGTATGGGAAAAGATAGTGGTTTATGCTGAAGGCACAAAACATTTTATCCTTACTTAGTGATATGTTTTACTATCGGTTGCTTTTTTGTAGTAATTCTGTTTTCCTTTTTTTTCTTCTCTTATTCTACCATTCATCTCACCAAAAACAAAACAAAATTCACCTCCAACAAACAAAACTCTAGGTTTTAGAGTCTTTGCCAGAAGATGTAGGGTTTAACATAGAAATAAAATGGATCTGCCAACAAAGGGTAAGTAATCCTTGACGTAACACATTCTTCTTCCTCTTTCTCCCCATTTCTTCAAATGCATTTGTTCCTCTCTCCTTGTTTTAGTGGAAAAGTAAGACTGAAATCTTACTCTGGCTTCTTTCAGCAAGCACAGTGCTTGTTGGACCTTTTTAATAAAAGCATACTTTATCCTTATATGTGAGTACTTGAAAGGAGTGATGAATGTATTGTAGTATAAATTTCAGTTTAAACATGTCTCATGTGGATATTAATATGGTGGTTTCTGGACATACTTATAAAATGAACAGTGGAAACTAAGAACTTTATGTAACTGATGAGTTTTTGTTTTCTTATCCTCCATTTAAACATATATTTTCAGTAATTTCCTAAGCAGTTTTCTGTTAAGTGGCAATAGTAGCTAGTAATAGTTAATCAAGAAAAGAAATTTTCTGCAGGTGTGTTTTAGATCAGTCACAGATTTAGACTTTTTGCTGTTGCTCCACAGTTATATATTGAAAAGCTGCTATGGGTGAGCATTTTGTTGGTGCTGGGTTCAAGTACTGAGCAAAACAGAATAAAACTTGCCTTCTTGGAATAGTGTAGTTGAGGAAAATAATTCACTATTGAATATATCAGATGGAGATGTGTGTAAATGGTTAGGATGTATGGTAAGAGGGTTGTTGGGGTGGGGAGGGCACTGAAAGCGGTTAATTCAGGTATGATTGGGCAATCAGAGCAATATCCTAGAATTTGTTTTGATCAGAATAATCTACAACTGCCCTCAAATCATGCCTTCTAAGTAGCTGTTTATGATAAGCTGGTCCTGGTTAACATAGTGATTTTTCTTAATAAGTGATTTTTAGTTTTCTGAGCTCTTAGGGTTATTTTATTTTATTATCATTTTTTTTTTCAATATATGAAATTTATTGTCAAATTGGTTTCCATACAACACCCAGTGCTCATCCCAAAAGGTGCCCTCCTCAATACCCATCACCCATCTTAGGATTATTTTAATGACTAATAGATAAAATGCCTAATATTTGAATATCAACAGGACTCTTGGTATCTTAGCTATATTTAGAGACTATTTTTATTACGTGTTGAGGGTACTTGATATGCCTTAGAGCCAAAGAATGAGATTTTTAACTAGTAATTCATAATTACCTGGACTTTTTGTAATGAGTTAGCAAGTGAAGTAGAGTCCTTTTGTCTTACAGTTCATGAAGATTATATAAAAATATTTTAAAGTTAGTAAGGTGCAGATTTCCAGAGTTCTGGTTTTTATTCTGTTAAACTTATTAAAGCAAAAGTTTATTGATGATATAATCACTTTGCATATAAGTGTCTCTACCTGAAATATGACAGCTGCACCATCACTAAGCAGCTGTGTGGTCTTGGGCAAATCACTCAATCTTTTCAAGCCTTAGCTTTCCCCATGTAAAATAAGAGTTGGCTTAGATGTTCCCAAGATTTTTTTTTTTTTTTTTTTTTTTTGGCACTGTGATCCTAGGATATTTAATGGCCTTTGTTTTTCTGTTTATTTTTTCCATATAGGATGGAATGTGGGATGGTAACTTATCAACGTATTTTGACATGAATCTGTTTTTGGACATAATTTTAAAAACTGTCTTAGAAAATTCTGGGAAGAGGAGAATAGTGTTTTCTTCATTCGATGCAGATATTTGCACTATGTGAGTAATATTAAATTGTTTTCACCTAGACTCTTAAACCGTAGCTGGGATTTAGGGACAGAGGTTGTGATTGGAGGTGGGGAAGTTGCCCAGACTTCACCCTTGACTTGTCCTCCCAGTTAGGTTCTATATATTCTCACACCTCTAAAGAACTACCCTCTACTCCAGCAAACCTCACACCCACAGGGTCCTAGTACCTCACACTCTGTGTTCATTTTATAGGCAGGTAACATCCTCCTTACCAAATATAAACCCTCGAGGGCTTTCTTGTTGGCCATTTCTGAAAATATTTTAGCTTTTTTATAGAATAATTAAAAAGTTTTCTTTTATTGATTGAAAGATGCAATACATGTTAATGGTGATTATAGCTCAGTCATGGGATTATGCTCTTTTGGTGGGGGGGCAGGGGCGGTTTCTTTATATAGTCACAGTTTCCTAAAATTCTAAAATGATATATAAGAATTATCTCCCTGATGAAAAGTATTTTCTTATTGTCTTCTTTAGGGTTCGGCAAAAGCAGAACAAATACCCCATATTATTTTTGACTCAAGGAAAATCAGATATTTACCCTGAACTCATGGACCTCAGATCTAGGACAACCCCCATTGCAATGAGCTTTGCACAGTTTGAAAACCTACTGGTAAGTTACATTTGAATTTTTTAGATTTTAATTTTTTAAGAAATGTCTTAGAGCAGTAGTGAATAAGTTTTTGTGTTATTTTACACATCTGATTGGTTAGTTTTGACCCATGTTTAGCAAGCTGATAGCTCTACTTAAAAATGAGGATATTAGATCTCAAAATAAAAAGCAGTTAAATGAACATTAAAGTATTTTCTTCCAGGCCTAGGTTAAGTAAGTTCTTGTAGTTTAGTTTTCTGAGTGGATTTTATGAATCATCTAAAATGGCTAGACTGTAGACTTCTTTGATAAATAAATTGTAATTGTAAGAAAAAGTCCTAACAGTTTTTTCCCTGTGCATTCTACTTTGGAGAACACTGATGTAGAATACGACCAATTAGTATTTGCAGTTAATAAGTTACTTTCTCATGAGTAAATTATTTTTCTTCTTTTAGGGAATAAATGCACATACTGAAGACCTGCTCAGAAACCCATCCTATATTCAAGAGGCAAAAGCTAAGGGACTAGTCATATTCTGCTGGGGTGATGATACCAATGATCCCGAAAACAGAAAGAAATTGAAGGAGTTTGGAGTTAATGGTCTAATTTATGATAGGTATTTGTCTTTCATGAAAAGTTTTCATGTATTGTTAGGAAAAAAATAGTTATAAAATTAAAAGTAATATTAAACTTAGTTAAAATTCTGTAGTTCAGCCTGAGGTTTAACATTTATTTGTAGAGTTTTTCAAACTTTGGAGTATAGCACAACCACTTGGGAAGCTTGTTAAACATTCAGATCACTGGGCTCCATACCAGATGTACTCTTGTCTTGGTTGGGGGGCTCTCTCCCCCAGATGCTTCTCTCTCTCCACCAACTTTCTTGGGGGTCTCATCCAGTTCTGTGGCTTTTCATACCTTTATTCTTAAGTTTTATGTCTCCAACCTTTACATCTCAGACGTTTCCCCTAACTGCTTAAACTTTTGTATCCAGCTAGCAACATCTGTTCTTTCTGTAGACTTCCTGATTTCAGTATGACAACTCTGTCTTTCCAGTTTCTCAGGCCAAATCGTTGGAGTCTTTCGTGACTGTACTTAAACTCATACCCCAAAACCAGTCAGCAGAATCTTGTTGATTCTGTCTTCAAAATCTACCCTGAATGTATCCACTCGCCACACTTGCTATATAGTCAGTCTCCACTGAGAAGGACACCTCATTTCTCACGTGGATTATTGAAGTTGTCTGCTCACTGGCCACTGCCTTTATTCATGCCTCCCTGCTATCTGTTCTTAGCACAGCAGCCAGAGGGAGCCTGTTCTAATTAAAGTCAGCTCCTATCACTGCTTATAACTTGCAGTTTTCTGTGTCACCTAGAGTAAAATCACAGGCCCTTCCAAGGCCCCGTGTGAGCAGATTCCATCTCTTTTCCCCCCTCCCCCACCCCAACACGCCCACACAAACAAGCTCCGTGAGGACAGGCTCTTTGCCTGTTTTGTTCACTATTCTATCTCTAAAAATTAGAATAATGTGTGATACACAGTAGGGGTTCAAGTATTTGTTGAACTTTTTTTTTCTTTTTTTTTTTAAGCTCCCTAGGTGTTTCTGATGTAAGTTTGAGAGCCGCCAATCTGATAGATGAAAAGATTGCTTAATATAAAGAAATTTTGGGTTAGAAGGGATGTCATTTAGTCCACTGAGGGGTGGGCAATCTTACTAATACTTGAGCAACATCGTACAAAGAGTAAGTGATGAAATTCTTACCAGGCTTGTTTTAAAAAATACTTTCCTTGGGGCGCCTGGATGGCTCGGTCGATTAAGTGTCTGACTTCAGCTCAGGTCATGATCACCAGCCCCACGTTGGGCTCTGTGCTGACAGCTCAGAGCCTGGAGCCGGCTTCAGATTCTGTATCTCCCTCCCTCCCTCCCTCCCTCCCTCCCTCCCTCTCTCTCTCTCTCTCTCTCTCTCTCTCTCTGCCATTCCCCTGCTCATGCTGTCTCTCAAAAATAAATAAACGTTAAAAAAAAAATACTTTCCTTGATTTTAGTTCCCTTTACCGTTTGTCCTGTATAGTTGTATCACTTATAGTAGACCTTTCCAACTAGTTCAATGAAGATAAAAATTTTACATCACTTATATGAGACATTTCCAACTAATTAAAGGAAAATAAAATGTTTACATTAATCATTTGAAAGAAGTGCTGGCTTTAGCAAAATTTTGGAGAATATTTCTTTCTTTGAGGAGAAGGAAGGGATGATTGCAAATATTTTCAGGCAAGGAAATGTATTGTGAGACATACCGTGTATAATAACTTCCCTTCATCTGAAGGGCCTTACTTAGAGCCAAATTGTGACATGTAATGGAGAACAGGAATATACTTTGTGATAAAAAGCCCCCAAGAAAGAGAGTTCTTCCTGGCTAAGGATCAATAGGAGTACCTTTTTTAAAGTTTATTCATTTATTTTGAGAGAGTGAGAGAATCCAAAACAGACTCTGTGTTGGGGCTCGAACTCATGAACTGTGAGATCACCACCTGAGCTGAAATCAAGACGCTTAACCGACTGAGCCACCCAGGTGCCCCAATAAGAATGCTTTCAAAGAGGAAGTGTTGAGTTGGTTTTTGGGAGTGGCTAAGTTTGCTTTGACAGGATTTGAGTTTCAGGCAGAAGCAATAGCATGACTCAGGGCAGGACTATGTTGAAGACATTGAGGAGATAGCTCAGGGTGGGGCTCCTGCTAGAATCTGTTAGAGTTGGTGTTTACCCTTGAACTTTTCTTTTTTTTTTAACACTTTAATCTGAGAGCTACATATATAAGTATGTATGTGTGTTTTGTATGTGTATACAAGATTTACAGTGAAAACCAGCAGTCCCCTGTGCCTGTTACCCCTTTCATTGTTTTTAGCTGAGTTCCTGTGCCCTGATGTTTTTTAAGCTATTTTGTTCTGGTATGTAATGTGCTTATGTTACTATTTTTTTTTTTTAATCATCAAATTTAGACATTGTGGAGAAGTTTTTGAACAATTAGTGATTTGGGAGCCTTTGATTTATTTTACATTGGGGGAATTATTGATAAGATGAGGTGTTTTAGTGGGTCAAAAACCGATTTAGTCTCCTTTTACAAAGGTATTAACACACCGTAGATTTTACATTTAATCATGTTTTTGCAGTACGTTATGGCATATAAAGAGCTGTGTTCGATTTGGTGATATTTGGAGTTTTTGCATTTGTGATAAGATGACCTTTAATTTACCTTTCTCAACTGGTTGTTTCTCATTTTGGTATGGGGCAAATACTTGCCAAATAGAGTAATTAGGCAATGTTCCTATTTTTATAAAATAATTACTGTACCTGCTCAAATGGTTAAAAAATTAAAATATAAATTCAGTAACAGACACGCATGTTAAAGAATATTAGCATTAGATTTGAAGTCTGCCCTTTGCCTCTCCCTAATTCAATTCCCTTATCTCCTCTCTCAGATACAACTTTATCAAATTATTATTCTCTTTTTAAAAATTTTAAATTCTTATTTCAATCACTAAATAGTATCGTTTAGTTTCTCATGGCTTTAGACTATTTGTACTTTTTTCCCACTTGTTATAATGTTCTTAAAGTCAATCTGTTTATTGTATGTAATTATAATTTATTCATCTTCGTGACTGTGTAGTATTCATGGCTATGTCTCTACCACTGTTTATTCTACTTGAGAACATTTAGGTAATTGCCAAGTTTGCTTTTGCAAAACTTTTGCTTTTGCTTCCTGTCATCCTGAGTGAAGACTGCTCCCTGACCCTTCCTGTGTCTGAGCTTCCATTTCCTGTGGTCCAGATATTTTTTGCTTTATGGTTATTTTTATGGAACACACCCTTCAGTAACTTCTTAAGAAAGGAAGACATGGAGGGGCGCCTGGGTGGCGCAGTCGGTTAAGCGTCCGACTTCAGCCAGGTCATGATCTCGGGGTCCGTGAGTTCGAGCCCCGCATCAGGCTCTGGGCTGATGGCTCAGAGCCTGGAGACTGTTTCCGATTCTGTGTCTCCCTCTCTCTCTGCTCCTCCCCCGTTCATGCTCGGTCTCTCTCTGTCCCAAAAATAAAAATAAACGTTGAAAAAAAAAAAATTTTTTAAAAAAAGAAAGGAAGACATGGAAAGTAAATATGTGGTCTTGCATGCTTGGAAGTATTGTGGCTGGGCATAAATTTTCATGTTAGAAACCATTTTCTTTCAGAATTTTAAAAGCATTTCTCCGTCAGCTTCACAGTTTTCAGTGTTACTGTTGAGGAGTGTGAAACCATGTTGAATCTTGTTTCTGCACGAGTGGTTTCTTTGTTTCCTGTCTGGAAACTTGGAGAGTCTTCTTTTTGTCACCAGTGTGGTAAAATTTCATAGAGATGGGTCTTGTTGTGGGTCTGGTTTCATCCCTTGTGGTGGGCACATGGCAGCCCATTTAATCTGTTGATGCGTGTCCTTGAAGATGCCGAAAATTTTGTAAATTATTCTTTGATTTTTGTCTCCCATTTTTCTGGGGTTTTTTTTCCCCCCCCCTTTATAAAAGAAATCCTTTAGTTTACATATGACACACTCTTGGACCAGGCTTCTAATTCTTATTGTTTCTTCTATTTTCTATCTTTGTCGTTTTGCTCCACTTTGAAAGATTTTGCCAACCTTATCATCCACACATTCTCTTGACTTTTTTGTGTCTTTAATTTCTAAGAACTGTCTTTATTCTCTGAATGCGCTTTTTTTTCTCTATATATAACATTCTGTTTGGGCTTAATGAACTATTTCTAGGAAGGCATCAAGGACTTGTGTGTGTGTGTGTTTGGAATTTTCTTCTCTTTGGCTCATTATCTTACATGTTAGAAGCTTTCCTCAAGTTGCTTAGAAACCCTTGACTGCTTCTCGTGATAAGAAATAGGGATCTAAAAAGCTTGTTGGAGGCTCTGTGTGCATGGGGCGTTGTTCACTTGGATTTCACTGTGGGATGATGTGAGTGGCCTGTTTGGTCATACTTCTGATGTCAGTAGATTCAGAACTTTACTTTTTGACTGACCAGATTCCTCACAGAAGAATCTATATAAACTACCTAGAGGATCCAGATCTGGCTCCCAGGGTTCTTGGGAATCAGGTAAGGGATGAGATCTGGGGAAGGGAAGGCATGTCTCTGAATTTTGCATGTGTGATATGTGTGGACTGTCTCCTGGTGCTGGTGGCTTTTGTAAAATGCCCAAACCCTTACCTGGTTGTCTTGTCCTCCATTCCAAGACATTTCCTGTTAAATTCTTGAAATCCCAACCTCAGGGGTGTGGGGCAGCCTCCATGGCAGGAAGTTAGGAGGAAGGGAGATGCTCACTGCTGCTCAGGCCCTCACCTCATCTGCCCTGTTTTAGTCTCCCCTCCCCCTAGTTCTAAGGGGAAACGGGTGCTGCTTTTAACTCTGCCTTCTCATGGTTTCCACTACTGGCTTGTGATTTGGTGATTTGGCCTTTTCCGCTCGGCTAACTAAAATACTTTGTTATTACTTACGCATCTGTTTCCCAGCTCCCAAAACTGTGTTACTGTGTCTCTTTGTTTCTGTTTTTCCCTGTATGCATGGATTCTTTTTTAATCCCTTTATTTTCTTTTTAATGGGATATACAGGGAAAGTAAACGTAGATGCTTCAGTTCAGTCTTCTGTCTTGACCCAGAGGTCACTTCTCATTTTCTTGGAAATTGTTTCCTGCTCTGATACCACAGTGACCTCTGTCATCGCACCTCACGTGAGCTGCCCGGCCCTCACGTTTAGGCCTGAGAGGCTGTCCTCTCTCTGCTGATGGGCAGTGCAGTGCTGGCATTGTCACATGGGCTTTTTCTGGGCTCTCAACTGTGAGTGCGTGTGCCTGTGCCACACAACTTCAGGACAGTTCTCAGTGCACATCTTCAGTGCTTTGAAGTCACAGCTGGGTATGGATTCCAGCTCTGCCTCTTTCTAGCTTCCCGTCATAAAATAAGGCCTTGTCGATTGATTCACTTGGAGAGAAGATACCTGAAGAATCAGTCACTCAGTAAACTACAGATTTATTTCAGTTTCTGTTTCAGTTGCTTTATAATCAGGCTTTTTCATCACGGGCCCAAAAAGAAATGCTGTTATTCCGCATTATTAGAAAGATGGAGAAGTATTTTTAAACAGAGCTGATAACTTCCATCCTGTAAAAAGTTGGGGGAGGGTGTGCTCCTGTACTACGAATGTTCCAGGCATTCTGTAATCAAATTCTCCTGAAAAGGTTAAGTCAGGTCTTAAGGGAACCATGAAATTACACTATTTTATGTGTTTGTTGTTTGTTTCATCATAGGATATATGATTGGATGCCTGAACAGCCAAATATATTCCAAGTGGAGCAGTTGGAACGCCTGAAGCAAGAATTGCCAGAGCTTAAGAGCTGTTTGTGTCCCACTGTTAGCCGCTTTGTTCCCTCATCTTTGTGCGGGGAGCCTGATATCCATGTGGATGCCAACGGCATTGATAACGTGGGGAGTGCTTAGTTTTTACTGGGCAGAGGCCCTTTTGGGGCACGCACCACTGTTGTGGGGATTCACTTTTCATCACTGAGCATTGTTTATCTATGCCTTCTAGGTTTCTCAGTCCAATGAAGCAATAATGAAGTATTTTACTCTTTCACTACAATTCTTGCTAGGATTTCAAGTATGCTATTTAAATCATTTGGCCAGGTATAATTACCAGTCAGTCTCTTTACAATGAGAAAATTTATTGGTTGGCAAACATTTTAAACTAAATATGTAAACATATAATGTTAAATGTCCATTAAAACCATAGTGCTTGGAAATTAACTATATAAATATATTTACAGTTCTTACAACTTTCATTTGATCAGGTCTGAAATATTTAGCACTTGAGGAACATGACTATGCATAATTATACCTGACCATGGAAAAAATAAGTACCTCAAATGCATGCATTTGCACTGGTGATTCCAACTGCACAAATCTTTGTGCCATCTATGTATATATGTATTTTTTACATGGATTGACATGCACACACACCATTTTCATTCAGTATGAACCTTGAGGCTGCTGCCATTCTCCCACTTAACCAAACCAATGCCTGTGTAAACAGCCTGGAGGTGATCCTTGAAAACTTGTCTCATAAGTCTTTCAAAAGTTGTTTTGCATAAATGTTAAAGTTTCAAAATGCTGCAGGGTAATTTAATGTATAAAATATTAGAAGTATGTAGTGCATACTTAATAGAGTAGGCCATAATGTGTAAATTCTATTCCATGCATGCTTTAGGTTTTAAGCATGAGATTGTACATGTTTACTGTAAGTCCTTGCATCTGTGGTGCTAGGTGAGTGTGAGAAGGTGTCAAGGACTGAAAATATTTTGTTGCCTAAAAAAAAAAAAAAAAAAAAAGCCTGTTTGTAGGCATTTTAAATATGCTTATTTTAAGTGTCTCTCACTACCTATTACACACCGTTGCTCTGTGGGTTTGTTGTGTGTGCGTGTGTGTGTGTTGTACAGCAGTTAAATCTCCATGCAGAAAAATAAATGTCCTGAATTCTCACATTGGTATTTTTTATTGGTTAATGTATATCAGGCATGTAACTTATTTAGGAAATGTAGACGATCCTTCTAAATGTATATGCATGTATTTAGGATTATACTAAGGTTTCTTTCCTTAGAAGCTGATTGTTTTGGCATTAACTGTAACTTAAGAATGAATGTTGAATAAAATACACAGATTTATTTTCCTCCTTTTAAAACAAAATTTCAGGAAGGTATTACTTTTATAGACTTGGTTCTCTTACTACGAGACATTGGACTCCTGCCCTAAAGTAATGCCCTACTTGCATCTGCCTTTTACTGCATGTTCTTCACTTAGGCAGTTTAGTCATGCATTGACACATTTTAGTACTAGCTGAGAATCCTAGCTGAGAACCTAAGACTTGGAATTACACGGTGTATCTTTTTATTTTTTAAGCCAAACAATGCAGTTTTGGTTCAGTCTTAATCGTGTGAGGATAGGCTTTGAAATCCTATGTTATGGTTTTGTGCTGAAACACTGATATTTAATGGAAAAGAGTTTAGGAAATGCAGTCTTCTACAAGTGTTCTATATACTTTTCCCACACTGAAAGATTTTCCACCACTTTGGTATGACTTTGGTGTGAATTAGGCAGTTTTAGAAAACTTCTGAAAAAATTCATTTTGTCTGCAGACCTGTGTACAGTACAGTGACCATTACCTTATGGTAACTCGGTTAGCTGTAGGTGTGCGTTTTCGGTCCTGTTCACTTGCCCTCCTCCCCTGTGCCTTTCCAGTCCCATGGCAGTGCAGCTCCATGTTGAAGACTCAAGATCCTAAAGGGAAAGGAGAGGTGGGAGGGGCGGGGGGGGCGGTTCCTGAACAATGTAATTTGCAAAGAGCTCGCAAGGACTGCTTATGACACAGAAAGAGCCTCACTGCTCACTTCCTTTGCATCCCTTCCTGACCTTATAAACCAGGGTTAGTAGAAAATTAAAGCCTAGCAAGCAGTAGCTCCCCCACTTTTCTAGGACTAAGTCCAGGCGTCCATACCACTAGCCGTTGCCCTGTGCAGTGCTCTGGCCACACTGTACCCACTGTGCCCACCATTCCCCTGGCCACGCCATGCTCCTACGCTATTCCCTGTCTGTAGCCATGCGCCCTGTGCCTGGAAGCCCTCTCCTCCCCACAGACACTTTCGCCCTGCCAGACTCCTTGCTCCTTGAGCCATCGGCCTCTCCTCTGAGTCCTTGCTGAAACTTGTTCAGAAGGGATGAGTCCATCTTTTACTCCATAGCCATGTGCATACCTGGATCATGCCGTGCATTCTAGGTAGGCATGGTGGTTTGTCTCACCAGGCTGCAGTCTCTTCAAGGGCAGGGACCTTGGCTTTTTATTTCCACAGTGCATGGAACATAGTAGAAAAATGTTGGAATTATTGGGATAATAATTTGTATCAAATGTCCTTTTGAATTAAGAGATTTAATTATGTTTACTAAGAATGTAAACTTTGGTTTACATTTTGACAGTGGGAACAGTTTGTTGATGTCAATTTTCAATGTAGAGGTATAATGTTAAAATCGTTTTATATTTTCTGGAAATTGCAATGTTTGATAAAATGCCGCCATTGTTCTCTGGTGTTTTCTACTCTCTGGAACTCTGTACTGTAACTGACTGGATGTGAATGTGAGGAATACAGTTCATTCCTGTGTCGGTAGTGCCTCAGGGCTACCACAGCCGCTCATTACCTCACTGCCATTGTTCCTTGTGTCTCCTCTCCTCCCAACCCCCCCCCCCCCAGGCCTACCTCAGTACCTCAGTACCCCTTTCCTTGTCTGAAATGCCTTCTCTGTCTTCCTTCAGTGTCCAGCTCAGGTACCGCCTCTTCCATAAAACTTTGCTCAGCTTCTGATTGGAATTATGATGCAAACAAATGCGTGCAGCCTCTAAATCTCACTGCTTCGTTTTGTAGCTGGGCCAGTAAACCCAGAGAAGTGAACTGACTTTTTTACCAGGTTGGGACTAGAACTGGGTTTTGTGATTCCTAATCCCGTGTTCTTGAACTATGCTGCCTTCTGAATTCTCGTGGCGTTTGTTAGCATGTGCTTTCTTACAGTCTCTCTATGTGCCTGTTCTATTTCCCTAAGATTGTAAGCCCCTTAAGGGCAGGGACCTCTTTGCATTTCTAGCACTACTATAGTGTTCCATACTTAGTCATGAACTAGACAAATAAATGGCGGTGGCAACGATCCTAGTTTCCTAACTCAGATTGTTTCACAGTATACATACGGTTTTGTACGGCATGCTTGGCTATGTTGTCTGGAGGGTGTGTGCTCGTGTGCATGCGTGTGCATGTGTGTTTGCATGTGTACTCTGCCCCAGTTGCTTGGGGTCACAGGTGGGTTACTGTAAACCAATTTTCTACTTCATGCTAAGTGAGGACAATTATGAGACTGAGTGGAAGATGAGGTACAGGTTTCCCCCCAGGCCCGGCTGCCCCTTCCTGGGGAGTACACCTAAATCCTGCAGCTGGTGGCCTGATAGGGCAGGGTACGCGGCCTTGGATAGGACTTGGGTGACCTGCAGAGTGGCTGTCTCATTAGTCCCGGTGGAGTGTCATTGTCTTTTGTGCCTTGGCTCTTTCTCTTCACAGCTGGGCCGCATTTCTGTCTTTCACGTTATCACTGGCTTGGTATTCTAGGTTGGCAGTGGAGTCCTGTTCATTTAGATTTGGCTACAGCCGACTCCTTTGCATTTTCGGTTTGGATTGTGTGGTGTTGGGGTAGGAAGCAAAGTAAACACAGGAGGAACACTGCATTATTTTGGTGTTCTTGAGTGGAAACTTCCTCAAATAGCTCAGTGGGTTTGCATAGTTTGAGAAATAGATTCGAAATGTTGAAAATGCAAGAGAGCATATGATTAAGACCGTACAAGTATGTGTTAGAGATGAGAGAGAGGTTAAGTTGAAACAAAGCTCTCGAGCCCTTGCAGAATGGGGTAGAGATCAGGGTGGTTGTGAAGCCACTTTGGGGCATAATCATTGTAAACTCAGGCCAAGGTAGTATCTGCAGTATGTTTAGGGAGAATGAAGAAGCCATCCTGACAGTGTGGAGGATTTTTTTTTTTTTTTACTGATTTTAAAGGGAAATGAGAGAAATGCATTTTAAAATAATGAGGAAAGTAGTATTAGTACAGGAGTAATAAAAGAAGTACAGAGATTAATTTATCTAATCTTGTATGAAATTGGTCCAAGCAGGGGCGCCTGGGTGGCGCAGTCGGTTGAGCGTCCGACTTCAGCCAGGTCACGATCTCGCGGTCCGGGAGTTCGAGCCCCGCATCAGGCTCTGGGCTGATGGCTCAGAGCCTGGAGCCTGTTTCCGATTCTGTGTCTCGCTCTCTCTCTGCCCCTCCCCCGTTCATGCTCTGTCTCTCTCTGTCCCAAAAATAAATAAACGTTGAAAAAAAAAAAAATTAAAAAAAAAAAAATTGGTCCAAGCATACATCTACCTGTTTGCTCAGAAAACAAATGCAGACAGGATAAGTGAACTTCTGAAACTAAACTTGCAAAGCCAAACTATGTAATGTCACCAGAAGATAACTAAAAGTCTAGCAAATGTTCCACCCCATGGCTTCAAGTGTCTGTCTGCAGCCCGGACTCCTGTAAGCTCAGATTCACACATCCAGCTGTCTGTGCACATCTCTAGTTGAAGGTTGAATGGGCACCTCACACGTCATGTGCCTCCAAAAAACTCTTCCTCCTTCCTTCCGCTAAAACTTCCCATTCTACCTCCCGCAATGATCCGAGTCTTAGTAAGTGACATCCAGGAGTATTACACTAATCACTCGTTACCAGGAAGAGAAAAATCATGGAAGTTTATATTATGGTATGTGATAGGTCAATTGCCCATTTGTTACTTTTTAATTAAAAAAAATCTTGCACATATTCTTTTAATTGCATAGAATTACCTTATCAAGTGCCAGAAAAGTCCCCTTGGGATTTTGATCAGTGTTGGGTTGATTTTCTGGATTAACGTGGGAAGGATTTAATGTTTTACAAGTATGAAGTCTATCCAGAACATAGTGTGTGTCTCCATTTTTTTCAAAATTTTTACATCTTCCAGTAAAATTAGTTTTTCACATAGGTGTTTTAAACTTTTTAAAGCTTATTCTTACATTAGAAAAACTTAATAAATTTGTTTTTTAATTCCTATTTTCCTTAAGTATGTTCTTCAGTAATCAGTTAATTTTGGTTTACTGCTCTCATCTGTAGCTACTCTGCTGAATCCGATTAGTCAAAACATTTTGTTATTTAACTGGGGTTTTCTAGTTGATCATATTATCAAATACGTTTTCTACTTTTTTTTTCTTTTTTTTTCAACGTTTTTATTTATTTTTGGGATAGAGAGAGACAGAGCATGAACGGGGGAGGGGCAGAGAGAGAGGGAGACACAGAATCGGAAACAGGCTCCAGGCTCTGAGCCATCAGCCCAGAACCCGACTCGGGGCTCGAACTCACGGACCGTGAGATCATGACCTGGCTGAAGCCGGACGCTTAACCGACTGCGCCACCCAGGCGCCCCTGTTTTCTACTTTTTAATGACAGCTTTCTCTTTATCTTGTCTTACTTCAGTAGCTAATAACAATTGTAGGCGTCCTTATTTCTTTACCGTCATGGGAAATAATATGATGGCTGCTGGAGTTTCTAGTTATAGAGGTGACCCTTATGAAATTAAGGAAATTTCTTTTTCTTCTAGGTTAGCTAAAGGATCCCTTCCCCCCAGCCCCTACCCACCCCCAAGGAATAGGTGCTGAATTTATTCTGTGGGTTTTTGAGGAATTAGAAAACAATCATAGTTCTTATTTCATCTGTTAATATTAATGGAGTGAATGAGGCTAATACGTTTTCTAATGTTGAATTACCCTTCAGTAATTGGTATAACACTTATTAATGTTCTTTTGACAGGTATTGACTGATTTGTTTAGGATTTATTATCTGTATTCATTAATGAGATTGACTTCGTTTTCTTCTATTTTTGTCTAGTTTTGGAGACCATTAGGATAGCCTTATAAAGTCAGTTGAGTAGCTTTTCAGGTTTTTCTGTCTTTGGAACAGTTTATGTAATGTTAGTATAGTCTGTTCATTGGCACTTTGATAAGTGCTCCTATAAAACTATGTGCATATTTTGAAGTATTCCTACCCTTACAGTTACTTCTTTAGTTAGAACCTGTTAATGTTCTCTTTTTTTTTTTTTTTTTTTACTTTTTAAAAAAATACTTATTTGAGAGAGAGCATGAGCAGAGGCGGGACAGAGAGAGAGGGAGAGAGAGAATCCCAAGCAGACTCTGTCCTGTCAGTGCAGAGAGCCTGATGGGGGCCTGATTGATTCCAGGAACCATGAGATCATGACCTGAGCTGAAACCAAGAGTTGGATGCTTAACTGAGCCACCCAGGTGCCCTTCTCTACTTTTTTTTTTTTTTATTATTTATATTTTTTGGGCACATCAGCTAGTTTTCCTAGATTAAAAAAAAATTACTTGTACATCCAGCTGTATAGTGTGTATATATTATACATTATATACATTATAATACATACTAAATACTGGATATCATAAGTGTATGTAAACATACATATGTGTATATATGTATGTATGTATGTGTGTGTGTGTATATATATATATATATATATATATATATATATATATATGTATTTGTATATACTTCCAAGAAGTCTTCCAAGAAACAATCACTTTTTCTTAATATTTTCTTTGGTGTGAAGGGGTGAGTTATCCTTGATTAGATTGCTAAAGATCTACTTTTTAAACTAGGCTTTACTAGTATTGAGCAGTGTTTTTGTTTTTTTTCATTAATTACTCTTAAATTTAGTGTGCAAAATTTTACCTAATGTAGATTTATTTGGTACCTTTTCTTGGGTTGAACCTCCCTCAATACTATAACAACATAATAGAGTTGGCCTTGGAAAAATACTGTTGTTGTTGTTTTTAATGTTTTAATGTTTATGTCTGAAGAAGAGAGCCATGAGCTGGGGGTGGGAGTGGTGAGAGAGGGAGACACAGAATCCGAAGCAGGCTCCAGGCTCTGAGCTGTCAGCACAGAGCCCGACACATGACTCGAACCCATGAACTGTGCAATCATGACCTGAGCCAAAATCAGATACTTAACTGAGCCACCCAGGCACCCTGGAAAACCATTGTTTTAATCAAAGGGGAACAAGAATTTTACTTTTTGAAAAAAAAAGTCTATACAAGGAGCTATTGTTTCTATCATGATGGAAGTATGTATAAAGTGTGAACCTTATGTTTTAGTTTCTAGCTAGACTGAGGGCTTAGGAGAATAAAATAGCTTCTGTCTTCAACATGCTTATTACTTAGTTGAGGTATAATGTATGTTTTAAGATTGTAAAGCAGTTGTTGAAGAGGGCAACAGAAGGAAAGTAAGCGTTAGCCTGATATTAGCTCATTTAATGACAGATAAATCCTACCACACTTCAGCCACAGTGACTCTGTTCTGACCTGTTTTGGTTCTCCTAATAGAGATGTGATTTGAAGGTAGGATTTGAAGGTAGGGCTCCTTGGCTAAAAACACTTAAGATGCCTGTCAGACGTTTAAGTGGAAAGGTGGTGTGTGTGTGCACGTGTGTGAGTGAGATGGTTGATTTCCTCAGTGTTGTATTCCAATTGTTTGCTTCCACTGTATCTCATTTACACTTCTTACTGAATTTTTAAATATTAAACTATATTTTTCATTTCCAGGATTTCCAGTCAATTCTTTATGTCCATCTGATTTTATTTCATTACTTCCCATTTTTATTGAATAATTTGCAGTTCTTTTTTTTTTTTTTTTTTTTTTAGTAGAAGTGTAACTTCCACTTATTCTTTAAACATTCTCAACCTATTTTGTTTTACCCTATACTTTTTAGGCCTTTCTGGAATGAGTTCTTTTTCTGATTTTGTTGGCTATCTTTATTTGCATTGAGTTTTCTGGTGTGGTTTGGAGTTTTGGTGCACGAGCTCATGCTCTTGTTTCTTTCCCGCTTCCAGCTTCTCTGCTGGTCTTGTGGTTGGCTCCCTTAGGAGTTCTGGGACCTCAGTGTAAATCCAGGTATATGATTGCACCTGGTAATTACTACCCAAACGGAGAGTGGGGACATTTGTACTCCATCCCAGAGTCGCTTGGTAGCAACATTTTGATTTCTTGTCCAAGGAGTTTTTTCTATTTTATTTTATACTTTTTTCCTCCCTCTTTTTGTGATTTGCCTATTTTTCCTGTGTATTTGTTTGGTTTTGTGTTTTGTTTTGGCACAAACTCACCAAATCATCATCCAGTGCTAAAAATTCCCACCATCCCAGAGGATTGTGATACAGGTTCCTCCTCTCCAGAGGGGACCAAAGTTCATGTGTGTGGTGTATGTGGTGGAGGTTTATGGGTGTCTAGCTGCCCAGCACCCACCTCCTATTTCCTGAGAGCAGTATTTTGGGGGGATGTTCTCTCTCCTCTGTTGGGTACAGTCTTTGGGGACCTGTAAAATAAAGCATTCTCCTTTAGCCAAGGGGCTAGGTGCATGAACAAAGGCAGACCAACTGGACCCTGTCCTGCATCATTGTCTATTAATCAGAACAACCATAGAACAAGTGTTTACACTGTTTCCTTTCTAGAGCAACTCTAGTACCTACAGTGAAGCCCATAGAATCTTCCCGCTTGCCCCTTCTGACCTCTGCTAAGGCCTTCCCTTCAGTTATGTGAGATCACCTACATCCCTCTAGTGAATTCCTTTATTCTAATATTAGAGGCAGGTTTTGTTGCTTTAACACCCAGGAAAACTTGACTGGTAGACCATGTACCCTTACACATGTATATGCACCTACAAGCATGTAAGTGCTCAAATATAATTTTTACATACTATGCTTTGCAGTACAGCAGCCTGCATTTTCCTCACACACGTCAGACACTCCATGTACCTGGCATTAAACAAGCAGTAAATAATTCGAGTAGGTTCTACTCTGACTTGGTGTAGGGATAAATGAACAACGGGTAGGTCATATCTCAGTTAACCAGGCAAGTGTCGTCTTGCTGCCGTGAAAACAATGTGGCTAGAGTGGCTTTATCCAACCTCATGGATGCTCTCCTTCCCCTGCTGCCTCCCAGCCTTTTCTCTGGCCATCCTCAGCCCAGGCCCTCCTCTCCTGTCACATTTCTTTCCTCGCTGTCAGAAAGCTCTTATGTTGTCTCTTCTGGGTGTTTGCTTTTGCCGTATTTTATTATTTCACTTCTTCCTTCCTGCATGACCACCTCAAAGGCCTGAAGTGTTTTCTGAATTCTGAATAGCCTACAGGGCAGTGCCCTTTCCCCTGCCCTGAATTCCCCGAGTAGCTAACTGCTGTTCACTTCACAGTTGCTTGCCTTGTTACTTGTGTGTCTGAGTCCAAGATATAAAGAACACTCTGACGTTGCTTTGATGGCACGTCAGAGAGGCTTATCTCAATGCTTGGTACACATATACTTGCTTTCTGTCTTTTAAATGCCCATCATGGTGTTATATGTGCACTGTTTCATCCACTAAGCAGGACCCCACACACACACAGGAAATTTATTTCATTACCCAGCACCAAGGGTGAAGAAGCCCACTGCCCCCAAAATGATTTGATTCTGCTTCTGCCTCAGAAACCTCGTGAAGCCAGTTTTTCCTATGGCTGGTTCTAGTTCTTAAGGAGCTGTCAGAAACTCTTGCTCATTATGAATTGGAGAGACCAAGGTGCTGTATGTCCTCAACGACTGGAGCCTGGACCTCTGGTTACAGATGTGGTGGTGGCCCATAGGAATGTCTTGTTTGTAGGGTACATGGACAACTTTGTTCACCTAATAACTTTCTTGTTTTGGTAGCATGACAGACTCAGAGACTTTAATTTCTGAGAACCAACAAAAGCCAAAATACACCTACATCAATCAGAGGTGAGTCTCTTGAAAAATTTCTCAGATTGCCAGGGGCCCAGCAATATAGTAATATTTAAATACTTAATACATTTTATAACATGTGAAATCGTTTCATAGTAATGTCCCTTAGTTAACATCCATAGGAAATGAACTGAGCTGAATATATGAAGTCTCTGAGAAAAGTTAACTAATAGTCTGAAGATGAGAATGGTGAGTGGCTGCTTTCTGCCAAAGACAAGCAGGAAGAAAATATTTTAAAAATTGGAACAGAGTTCATATTGTCAGGAAGGGTTTCCTGTTTTAAGTTGCTAAACACGAACAGGTAGCAGTTAATTAGTGGACTAGTCAGGACTAGAACATTAAAATGTCAAATGACCCATAAAACGAGCATGAACAATGACTAGATATTCTTCTGACATGTCTAAGCCATTTTCATGGTTTCTTTAAAAGTTAACATACCCTTACCAGTCAGCCATTCTTCTCCTAATTGTTCACCACAAGAAATGAAAGCCTGTGTCCACATGAAGACTTGACCGTTCATAGCACCATATCTGTACCAGCCCCAAACTGGAAACAACCTATGTATCTATTAAGCGGATGGATGCAAAAATTGTGGTATATCCATAGAATAGAATGCTTTCATCAAGACAAAAGAGTTCATGCCACGTAAGCCCATTTATTTAAATTCTAGAATACAAGAACTAATGTAATTGAGCAAATCAGTGATTCAGAGGAATGGGGGTGAAGTGGGGAGCGAGGAAAGGCTACAAATAAGGCTTGGGGAAATTTGGGGGAGTGATACGTTCAGTATATCGATTGGAAGTGCTTGTTCTTAAGAAAAAAATTATTCTTTGTACCCCAGCTCCTCCTGGTGCACTAGTCATGCTTGGAAGATAAGCCAGATCTCACCAAGAAAGTCTGTTAGAACTGACCCCAGACCACAGCCTATTGCTATAAGGTAGCAAAGTATATACTTTGACTCTCGAGAGTATCCACTGTGTTCATACAGGGAGGCAAAGAGGTAAGGGTTGTTCATATCTGAACTGTCTAGCCTGCTTACCAGTGTCATTTGCTGGTGGTGGCAGTCAAGGAGGGTCTTTGCCCAAGATACCAGCCTTTCTGCCCTCTGGCTCCATTGATTCTCCATTTGGGAATTTCAAAAAGCATTCTAAAATAAGGGTCCAAATAGATCCAAATACTGTTTGGCTTCGGTAGTTTGGAACCCACACTCACATAGCAAAAGTGAATATAACCTGGGGTTTTCATATGAAGGGAAGACACTAGTCGAAATCAACTGGTAGGAAAACAATTTTTTTAAAATTATTTCCAAAGTGATACATGTTCATTATTTTAAAATGGAAAATAGAAGTAAACAAGACACAGATATTATCCACAAGTCTATGACCCAAATACTATTATTGTAATTCCGTATACTGTATACTTCTAGTCCTTTTTCTGTGCATGTAGTACATTTTATTTTTGGTAAAATTGTAGGTCTTTTTTTTTTTTTCATTTTTTGATTTACTATATAATGAAAAATTGGACTCCTTCCAGAAAAATGGAAGAGACGGACTTTCCATATTCCTGCTGCTAGTGCAACTGAAAACCTCATCAACATTGTATGTAACACAAACATAAGACTGAAAGGCAGAGGGAAGAAAGATGGCTAGGGACCTTGGGACTCAAGGAACAACATGGTGGTGAGTTCCCTGGGTTTTCTTTTTGCCTCAGCTATCCCAGAGAATACTGGAGAAGCTGGCAACGAGGAAATACCGAGTGTAGAAAACAACAGCAAAGCTTGCTCTCTACAGCCACAAAACCAGGAAAAGGAGAGCCTAGCAAGACAAGTCTTTTAGGCAATAACGGCTCTATTCCAATCAAATGCCATGGGAAAGACTGCAGCCCCATCCTCCCCCTGCAACCAGTAAAGGCCAGGTGGAGAGCCTAGATTCCACCCATGCCAGGCTAAAACTGCCCCCCCCCCCCAATCCCTGACAGGACGGTGCCAGAGAAGGCCTAGAGGGGAACCTGTACTCCACCCTCACCTGTAGTTGTGAGGCACCCTCCCCTTCCCTCCCGGGATGGAGGCAAAAGAGACCCAGGAGAATCGGGGTTTTCACCACCACACGGGTAATGAGGCAGCTCTGGCTACAGTGTTCGTGGAAACTACACAGGGAGCCCAGACTTCATCTCCTTCCTGTGGTAACAAGGTGCCTCCCTCCCCACCCCACCCCTGTCCCCAGTGGGCGCTGTCAGATGAGGTCTAGTGTGGACCCTGAACTCCCAGCCCTTCCAGTCTCCAGGGGCCAACAGGAACCTTCTCCCTGGCAGTAATGAAGCAGTGCAGGGGCAGAAGAGGCCTGTTAAAATACACGATGTAAATAAGGTCCAGAGTCTTGTAACATACTGCTAAAAATCTCCACTTACCATAGCAAGCACTAGGAAGATCTCAAACCACGTGAGAAAAGACGATTGTCAGCACTGAGGTGACACAGACACTAGAGTTATCTGTGAATGATTTTAGAGTACCCCATCACAGAAATGCTTTGACAAGCAATTAGAAACATGCCCGAAACCAATGAAAAATACTCTTAGCAAAGAAGAACTGCATACACATTTTAGAACTATGAATATAAACAAATTTAAAAACTCAACAGCAGAATAGAGAGGACAGAGGGAAGAATCTGAGAACTGGAATATAGAATAAAGATTACCCAATCTGAACAGAGAGAAAACGGACTGAAGAAAAAAAAAAAAAAAAAAAAAAAAGAACATAGCCTCAGGAGCATGTGGGACTAAAGCAAAAAATAAAAAAATCTAACATTCATGTCATCAGAGTCCCAGAAGGAGAGGAAAAAAGGGGGTGGAGCTGAAAAAAACGTTCAAAGAATAAATGACTACATTTCCCAAATTTGGGGAGAAAACCCCATAAACCTAAAGATTTAAGAACCTAAGCAAACCACATACAAACCCAAAGAAATCCACACCAAGACATCATAGTCCAACTCCTGTAAATTAAAGACAAAGTCTTAAAAGCAGCAAGGGAGAAATGGCCCATCACCTACAGGGGAAAAGCAGTTCAAATGCCAGCACATTTCTCTTCTGAAACCATGGACGTCAGAAGGAAGTGACATTTTCCAAGTGCTGAAAGAAAAGTACTTCCAGCCCAGTTCCTGTATGCAGCAGAAATAATATCCTTCAGAAATGAAGGGAAAATCAAGATATTGTCAGATAAAGGAAAAGTAGGAAAATTTGTTGCCCAAAAAACTACCCTGAAAGAATGACCAAAGGGAGGTTTCTAAATAAAAAGTAAATAATGAAAGTAGAAATGTCGAAACACCAGGAAGAAAAAAAGAACTTGGGGGGCACCTGGGTGGTTCAGCTGGTTAAGCATCCAACTGCAGCTCAGGTCATGATCTCACTGTTCCTGAGTTCGAGCCCAGTGTCGGGCTTTGTGCTGACAGCTCAGAGCCTGCAGCCTGTTTTAGATTCTGTATCTCCCTCTCATTCTCTGCCTCTCCCCCGCTCCTGCTCTGTCTCTCTCAAAAATAGACATTAAACAATTTTTTTTAATTAAAAAAACTTGGTAATAGCAAAAATATAGGCAGATACAATAGAATTTCCTTCTCCTATTGAGTTTCCTAAATATCATTTGATACTTGAAGCAAAAATAGCACTAATGTTCTCAATGTATGTTGAAATATTTAAGACAGCTATAAATGGGAGAGAGAAAAGGATATAAAGGAAATGTTTCTACACTCAAACTGGTAAAATCATGGCCCCGGTAGACTTTGATAAGTTTATGTACATACAAGGGAATAAGTTAAGTAACCACTTAAAAAAAAAGCTATACAAAGAGATAAACTCAAACGCTATAGACAAATAACAACGTGATTGTGAAAAATGTTCCAGTATTCCATAGGAAGGCCGGAAAAAGAAAACAAAGGATAAATAGAAAACAAAAAATAGCCAGTTTAAGCCTTAACATATCAATAATCACATTAAACGTGAACACTTCTAAACACACCAATTAAAAGACAGATTGGCAGAGTGAATTAAAAAAGACCCAACTATATACCATGCACTTCAAATACAATGATGTACATAGGGTGAAAAGAGATAAACCCTGTAAAAGTTAATCAAATGCAAGGCAGGAATGACTCGATAAAGTAGACATCAGGGCAAAATAGCCCAGAGTCAGAGGGACATTTACAAAATGAGAAAACAGTCAACCCACCTGGAAAACTCAGCTGTACTAAAGATTGTATATATATCAAGCAGAGCTACAAAATGTGAAGCAAAAACTGATAGAACAGAAAAAAGAAATGGACACGCAGTTATACTTGGAGACAACAATATCCTTCTCTCAACAACTGATAGACCAACTGAACAGAAAACGGCAGGATATGAAGAATTCAACATCACCATCAGCCAACAGGATCCAGCCGACATTCGCAAAAACATTCCACTGAACAGAACACGCATTCATCTAAGTGCCAAGAGAAATGACATCCTGGGCCATAAAACAAACTTCAACAAAGTTAAGTGAATCGAAATCCTACAGAGCAAGTTCCCTGACCACAGTGCAATCAAACTAGAAATCTGTAACGACAAGATAACAGGCAAACCTTCCAATACTTGCAAACAAAACATTGCTAAATAATCCATGCATTGAAGAGGAATTTTCAAGTCAAAATTTTTAAAAATGCATTGAACTGAATGAAAACCAAAAAGCATCACGTCAAAATGTGTGGAACACAACAAAAGCAGGCAGGAGAAGGGAGCCCACAGCACTGGCATGCATCTCTTGGAAACAAGGAAATGCCTCAGGTCAACAGCCAAAGTTTCCATCTCAAGAAACTAGAAAGAAGATCCAGACAAACCCAAAGCAAGCAGGAAGAAGGAGGTAATAAAAGGTAGATCAGTAAACCTGAAAACAGAAGGAAGAATAGAGAAAAACCAAAAAAACAAAAAGCTGGGTATTTTAAAAGATTGATAAAATTGATAGCCCTCTAGTAAGACTAACAAAAAGGAGAGAAGATATAAATTATTAATATCAGAAATGAAACAGGTCCTACAGACATCAAAAGGATAACAAGGCTCCTATGAAAAACTCTACACATAAACTGGACAACTTAAGAAGAAACAGGCCAATTCCTCGAAAGACTACCAGAAGTCACCCAAACTACCAGAAGTCACCCAAAATGAAACAGATAGTTTGAATAGCCCCATAACCATTAAGGAAATCACGTTTTAAAACCTCCTGAAAAACTCCAGGCTCAGACATTTCCCATGGAGAATTCTACTGAATGTTGAAAATAGAATTAGGACTGACTCTACCAAATCTCTTCTAGAAAATGTGGGAGACCAGGTGAAAGGTATGAAAGACTTCTCTTTGTCGCATCTTGTGAAACTATAATTATTTCAAAATGTAAAGTTAAAAAATATACATATATGCAACGACAAATTCCCATGTCACTTTCCTGTATTTTACGACTTCATCTGTAATGACTGCTTGGGGACCCTGACACTTCTGATCACTATTTTTTTTTTTAATTTTTTTTTTCAACGTTTATTTATTTTTGGGACAGAGAGAGACAGAGCATGAACGGGCGAGGGGCAGAGAGAGAGGGAGACACAGAATCGGAAACAGGCTCCAGGCTCTGAGCCATCAGCCCAGAGCCCGACGCGGGGCTCGAACTCACGGACCGCGAGATCGTGACCTGGTTGAAGTCGGACACTTAACCGACTGCGCCACCCAGGCGCCCCTCTGATCACTATTTTAAGTGTTTTACTACCTTTTATTTTTTTAATTAAAAAAATTTTTTTTAATGTTTATTTATTTTTGAGAGAGAGAGACAGAGCAGGAGAGGGGGAGGGGGAGAGAGAGAGGGAGACACAGAATCCGAAGCAGGCTCCAGGTAAAAATGCAAAAACTTCAGGACAAGGTTTCCATAGTGTGTGCGATGGCATTCTGGAGCCAAAGGTAAGGTGGAAGAGGTATTATACAAGGCTCTGTAGGTGAAAGTTTAGGGAGGGGCGCCCAGGTGGCTCAGTCGGTTGAGCATCCGACTTCGGCTCAGGTCATGATCTCACAGCTCGTGAGTTCGAGCCCCGCATCAGGCTCCGTGCTGACAGCTCAGAGCCTGGAGCCTGTTTCGGATTCTGTGTCTCCCTCTCTCTCTGCCCCTAACCCACTCACATTCTGTCTCTGTGTCTCTCAAAAATAAAACATTAAAAAAAAAAAAAAAAAGGAAAGGTTAGGGAGACATTCCTGCCCTCCACCTTCACAAATGCTGACCAAGAGCCCATCAGAAATTCTGGGGAATCAGTAATCAAGAAATCAGGAATAAAGGAGTCAGTCATACAGAAATATATTTAACCTCAAAAATCATTTGTATCTTTTCTTGGAAACGCAGCTATAGGAAGATTTTCATCTGATCAGTCCTTTACCAGAGTGTGGGTTGATTTCCAGATGTAGGTGCTGGTGAATGTTCTGACCAGCAAGGAGAGCAGGCAGAGAATTTTGGAGCACAGGATATCTGGGCCTTGTCCTTCCTTCCAGAATACAGGTGTGCCAGACAGTATGAGGGACAAGAGCCCAGGGAAACAGGATATAGAGGAGGGTGTGAGAGCCTGTTAAAGAGAAAAAAAACTAATAAACAGCATTTTGCCTGGTGTGGCCCTGTACCAAGAAAGAGACAAGCCTCTTGTCTTCCTCTCCCTCCTCGTCCCCATGACCAGAAACTCAGACTAACAGTTCAGCAGTTCAGCAGCATTCATCTGTGGTGGGCTAGCCTCCACTGCCTTGTAGAACATGCCCAATGGGTAGATGGTATCCAACAGTTTCAAAGAATCAACTCATAAGTAACTTTCAGCAACAGTTTCTTGCGTCAAGTGTCTTTATTCAAGATGGAACTAGGAATCTGTCTCCATTGACTTTCAGCAAGGCCAAGGGCCAAGGCTTCGGGACTAAGCGTGATGAACTATTCCAGGCTTGACATTGGGAGGAGAAGGTGGGGAGGGTGGAGAGAGAGGGGCCCAGGCTCCAGACAAGTTTTAAGGGCTCTCTGGAAGTACAGGATTTGTGTATCATGACTCAGTCCTCTCCCATCTGGGGGAATCAGCAAGGACTCACCTACCAGTCCAGCTTCCAAGGTGAGCACCATCTTCCCCTCTGAAGGCATTTCATGGTTGTCTCAAGAGCATATGGAGTCTGGACCCAACTACTCTATCAACATATTGATTAAGTTTGGGTGGCGATACCTTTGGCTCAAGAAGAGTCCCCAGAATGTTTGCACTTCTCACAGTTAATTTTAAGCTTGGGAAACATTAAGACATAAGGAAGCCAATGGCTGGTGATGCCAAAAATGCAGAAGCAGGGACCCCTCTGCTGTGGTCCTTGTGATGTGTCCTGTGGTGGAACAGGTCAAGTATGGGCAGGGCTCAGTGCTGCAGCTCCTGTTGGCGAGTCCTCAGTTTCCCTGTGAGGTATGCTTTGGGGTGCAGGGAGTGCTCCTGATTTTATATAATCCACAGACACCCACAAGATATCTTTTACCAAGTCAATGCTGGTGCTATGCCAGACACTGGAGCCTCAACAGTGAGCACCAGTTACCCCCTCATGAGGCGCCACACCTACAACAGCTAATGCACTGGAATCCTGGTTCCATCTGTATGAATCCAAATCTCTGAGCCTCAGTCTACTTATCTGAAAAATGGGGTAACAGTCCCAAGCTGGCAGAGTACGGTGTGGGTTAAAGGTATGTGTGTGGCACCTAGTTTAGTGCGAGATAGATGTTTGGTCATTAGAGATCATTGTATTACCTATGGATAGCTCCTGTGGGTTCGTGGTGCTGCCCTGCCAGAGACAACCCCAGGGGCGAACATCGGGCCGATGATCGCTGTCTGCTTCCGCGAGCTGTACCTGGGGCTAGCATGCCTGGGAAAAAGGGGTGTGGGGGTGAGGTCCCTTCTTCGCCCTCTAAGAACAATTGCCTTGAATTATCCTCAACCTTATTTTACCCAGATGAGTCCCCTTAAGCCACACCAACCTCTTTGTGCAGGCACATTGCCCACGTGCTGATGAAGGTGTAGTTAGTGCCAAGAATGATCAGAGCCCTACGCACAAAAGCTCCCTCCCCTTCCATCCTGTGTCTACAGCCCATTTCTGGGCATCTCCCCTGCACCCTCAGGGCACTGAGCAGCCTGCAGATGAGTAGGGGCTTATCCAGAACTTTCTGGCCTCATCACCCCACCTACGGCACTTGGCACACTGATTTGTGCTTTTGATGTATGTGTTCTTTGTCGTACTGTGCTCGGGCTGCTACAACAAAACACCACAGCCTGGGCGGTGGTGTAAACCACAGGGATCGATTTCTCACTGTTCCGGAGACTAGAAGTCCAAGATCAAGGTGCCATCATGGTCTGTTTCTGGTGAAGGCTGCCTCGCTGTGTCCTCGGCTGGCCTTTTCCTCTGTGCACACTTGGAAAGAGAGCAAGCTTTCTCTCTCCCTTTTCTTGTAAAGGTACTAATCCCATCGTAAGGGTCCCTCCCTCATGAGCTAATCCAAGCCTAACTACCTCCCAAAGATCCCATCTCCAAATACCATCACATCGGAGCGTCAGGCTTCAATTTTGAGAGGATGCAGTTTAGTTCCAATAGGTACACAGGCAAATAAATAACAATGACCTAAATATAACACTGCAGGTCTGCCCCTGATGACGGGGTTATACCAGGTCCCCCATGGTCCTGAGTGCCTGGAGGGGTCCCAGCGAACCTGGCAAGGCGGAGCCTTTGGTCAGCCTTGGTTCAGGGCTCCTTTCCAGGCATGGTCAGAAAAACACCTCCAAGCATATACCCTGGGATGGATGGTCCATTATGGTTCATTATGAGGTAAGGTCTCACTGTCTTTCTCCTCCAAAAATATCTTACAATCTGTAACTTTACTACCTTAAGGAAATTTAGAATATAGATAAGCAAAAATCGAAAATGAATGAAATAAGGGCCTCAAGAATCCCTGAACAAAAACGCTAATTTGGTTAGGCTATTTCAGACCCTTCTCTGAACTTAAATGCGTGTGTGGTTGCACGCTGTGTATCACTTGGACTCTGCTTGTCCCCACTGGATGGTACATCTTGGGGAGAATTCAACCTCTTTGGTAGCCTTTTCAGCATAATGTAAAAAGGCTGCTTAGCACTTGGTCTTCCTTGCTTCAGGGAGGCAGCTCCTCACAAGGGCTGGCTGAGGACATGGACCCGGATTGGGGGGTGAGGGTGTTGCCCTCGGGGAGCTGACAGTGTGACCAGGGCCCTGGGCCACCACATTGGGAGAAGTGAAGAGCAGGAAGGGGCGAGGCAGGTGATGCTGCCTCGACTGCCTTCTGCTCCAAGGGAGGAGAGTCAACAGGGACCCTCTAGACCACTCCGGGCTCTGTAACCCGGAAGGAGTGGCTTCCCCTCCTGGGAACATGGAGGATGGCTCTCTGCAGTCAGGACAGATCTCCCCTGAAGCAGTGACATCACCCCAGGGCATGAAAGCCAGCAGCAAGCTCTGGGGAAGGCAATAAGGGAAGGAGGGGACAGCCCCTTTTCTCTTTATCTCATCCGAAGCCCCTGAGACTAGGTTGCAGGCACTTGGAAGCCATGTGGGTGGGAGAAGCAGTTCTGTCTGAGCTTTCCTAAGACAAAGAAGGGGGGATGGGGAGACGGGATGCTTAAGATAAATGCAAGGGTCCAGTGTCACTGTCCTGACTCTTACACCAGGAGGACTGTCTCCAGTTTCTGCTTCTACTAAGAAAAGACATTGTTCATCTATTCAGTCATTTATTCTACAAACCTTTATTGAGTCCCTACAGTGTGACAGGCACCACAGAGTAAACGCATTTCATCTGTATTGTAAGAGGCCTTCACCATCAGAACAGTTTAAAGTTGAGCTGCCTTAGGGGTAGCGAGGGGCTCCTTGCTTGTCATGAGATGGGATGGTCACCAACTACCTTCCTGAATGAGATGAGTTTCAAAGCTAATATTAAAATTTTAATGAGTGTTTGTTGCAATGAGTGAGTCATTGGCTTGTTCTGACCCCATAATCTAGCCAAGTTCACCCCTGGTGTCACAACAAGTTCTGGGCTTCCCTCTAAAGTTGGGTGAGGGCTCTTGGGAGGGGGTCAGAGGGAGTGAGAAAGGAACTTATCTGTCTGGGGCCCGGTGCTTCCTAGATGGGCTGGTGGCAACACCCACATCCCCATGTCAGGCCTCATTAATCACCTGTGCTGACTCACACTGGAACGTCCTAGTCCTGACCTCTGGGCAATCGAAGGTCACAGCCGCTCACCCTCTGCTGAACTCCAAGCTCTATCCATCCTTCCATGCGAAGGCTATCATCCCTCCACTGGAGCTGGGTCACCATCCCCTCAGTACACTAAACTGGACGGCTAATGGTCTGATCCCATTTGGAGATACGGATATTTTGATATGCAAATGACAAAAGATGTAATCATCAACCTGAGCAATCTCAGGACAAAATTGTTTTACAACCACTTTGCTGTACTAAATAGACAAGGCAGTGGACTTTCAGCTTGTTCAACGGGACTTTTAGCTGGTATGTGCACACTGGGTAATTTCACTCCACCTTCAGGCCTCATTCTGCCCCCCATGGGCTTCCCTCTCTTCCTCATCCTCTCTGATTCCCCCCACATCCCTGAGCCTCACCTCCGGCCCTGAGCTTCACTCCCTCCTGCTCCAGCTGCTCCTACCTCTGCTCTCTGTCCCTAATCTCTGATCCTCAGAGACAGGGGAAGAGTCAGAAGTGGATAACAGTAGGCAGAAATTTGTTCTTTGGATGTTGGATGTCAAAATGCCCATTCCAGAACCTGCCTTAACTGAGCTTATCCACCTTGGGCCAAGGGCACCAGTGTTTGGTGAGAAGGGGATAAAGGAATGTCTGAACTGAGAGTGAATTCTTCCAACAGCAGACCTGAATCTCCAGAATGTTCTGATTTCTTCCGCTTCCCCTTTGTTTCTGCCTACGTGGTTATGAAGCAGCCATGTTAAAGCCAAAAGCAAAACAAAAAGCAAAGCAAAGCATGAGATCTGGGTACGCCAAGGGCTCCCAATGCCTAAAAAGAAAGGAGCCATATAAACTCAGAGTATAACTCTCGAGGTATCTTGCCAAACGTAGAGGTGTCTAAGACCAGCATCTAACGACCACGACTGTTAGCCAGAGGAAAGGCCCAGAGAAGTCCAAAGGAATAGGAGATATCAGGAGACGCAGTGAAATGTCACACAAGTCCCACTAGACCAGCAGAAAATAGAATTTAACAGTTTAGGGCAGGGGATGGAGACACGCATGGACATCTCACTCTGCCAACAGCAAGGAAGATGTCAAAGGCTAATGGAATGAAGTCAGAGGAACACACTAGCCAACCTGAAGGGACTTTCACTTGCCTGAGATCAAACGGTTCCGGCACCTAAATAGATAGTGTCTACAATGGACTGAAACATCACAATGATACAAGAACAAAATGAAAGAACAGAAAACCCTGCGTTTGTCACCATTAGAAGTTTCAAGAGCACAACTGATAAATAAATGGACAGAATCAGGCAGTTATCCTACCTTTACTGGACCAGCTGTATTTCAGGAAGTCTTCCTTTATAGAAGAATTCCAGCTAATAGAAGCTAAGAGAATGATAGAATCAGAAAACTTGTCATCTGCAAGCACCACGAAATAGTGAATGCAGGCAGTGATCATTATAAAATGCTGGAATCACAGTATGAAAGTTGATGGGGAAGGGCGGGGGCGGGGCACTTGGGTGGCTCAGCCGGTTGAGTGTCGGACTTCAGCTCAGGTCATGATCTCACAGTTAGTGAGTTCAAGCCCCACATCAGGCTTGCTGCTGTCAGCCTGTCAGCGCAGAGCCTGCTTCAGATCATCTGTCCCCCCCGTCTGCCCCTCCCTGCTTGCGATCTCCCCCAAAATAAATACATATTAAAAAAAGAAAGAAAGAAAGTTGCTGGGGAGCTTATAATGGGAGGGATCAGACCAGTGCAGAACCTGCAGAACGGTCTTAGCACCACCAGAGGTAGTCAGGAGCTAGTATATGGCCCCCGATGGGCAGCCACAGCAAATTCCCAATTGGCCTCCTCTCAATTCTTCTGGCCTCAAAAGCTGAATCTGAATATAAGCAAGCGTTTACACCTGACTTCCAGTGTACAGGCAATATAGGGAACAAAAAGCACTAGGGTACATGGAAGACACCATGGATGTAAAAAAAAACAAAAAACAAAAAAAAAAAAACACCAAACCCAGAACAGGGAACATTCTAGAACACAATTGATCCACTCTCTCTAAGGAATTAATGGCATTAAGACAAAAAGAGAGATAAGATTGCCGTGGACCAAAAGGTAGTTAAGAGACATACAACCAAATGCAACGTGTGGACCTCTTTAATCCTGGTTGAAACAACCCAACTATTAAGCCAACTTTGAGATAAACGGGGAAATGAATATGGACAAGCATTAGATGATATTAAAGAAGTCACCGTTAATTTTATTGAAGGCTTAATGGCATAGGTTTTTATTTCTGAATATTCTTAGGTGAGTTAGAGAAGCCTGCCAAAGTAGTACAAGAGAAATGATGAATCTTGGATTTGCTTTGAAACAATCCAGTATAAATATAAGTGTATGTGTGGGGGGGGGGAGGGAGGGGGGTGGATAGATAAAATAACACCGGGCAAAATGCAGCTAATTGTAGCTGAGTGATGAGTATCTATGAGTTCATTAGGCTATTCTGTCTACTTTTGTATACACTTGAAATTTTCTGTAACAAAAAATTAAGAGAAGGCAGAAACTGACCAGTTCTAAACTTGAGCAGTCAGCTCACCTTTCTGGGCTTTGGTTTCCTTATAGGTAAAATCAGTTCTTTAAAATAACCAGCTTCCAGCTCCTGACTTCTGTGGTTCTTTATCCTCTCTTTGATCTGGGAGCCATTTTTTTTTTTTTTAATGTTTATTTATTTTGAGACAGAGACAGAGCATGAGCAAGGGAAGAGAGAGAGGGAGACACAGAATCCAAAGCAGGCTCCAGGCTCTGAGCTGTTAGCACAGAGCCCAACACAGGGCTTAAACTCATCAACCACGAGATCATGACCTGAGCCGAAGTCAGACGTTCAACTGACTGTGCCACCCAGACACCCCTGATCTGGGAACCACTTTTAAATGTTTTCCCAGTTATGTCCATGAGAAGGGGCATCTGTAGTATCAGTTGCAAGGGAAGTGTGGGTGTTGGGGGTTCCGAGGGAAGGAAGTGGAATGCAGAACCAGCTTAGGGTTAAAGGGTGATAAACAAGGGTTTATTGGTGTTCTGTTTTAGATGACCAAGGAACTGCAAAAGAGAAGAAAGCTTCATCTGATGCAACTTCCTTTTTTAATTTTGTTTTTGTTTGTCAGTGTATGTATGCTGTTGGTCAATTTCTCACAGAAACCTCTACGCTGAGAGTCTGGACTATTTACCGGTTGGCCTAATGCAGAGGAAATGGCTTTCTTCAGCGGGGGTGATGTGGCTGGTTCAACCCCAAAACTTCTTCCAATTTTAGTATATGTACTGCCAAAGTGAGCACTCAGCCCCAAAACTTCTTACCCAACATTTTATGTGTGTGTGTATGTATGTATGTATGTATGTATTTTAAATGTTTATTTACTTTGGAGAGAGAGAGCTCAAGCAGGGAAGGGGCAGAGAGAGACAGAGAATCCCAAGCAGGTTCCATGCCATCAGTGCACAGCCTGACGCAGGGCTCAATCTCATGAACTGTGAGACCATGACATGAGCCAAAACCAAGAGTCAGACACTTGAACCAACTGAGCCACCCAGATGCCCCAAATTGGGAGTTATTCATATCATGTTATTCATCAAGCTATAGGAAGATGGCTGGATTAATCTAGAAATCATTGATCTCAGAATTCCCATCCCAGAGCTTTAACTACAATCTAGATGCAAAGGCCCTCGGCTGGATTTCTCTCTCTAGCTTCCGCTCTTCTGTGACCTGCAGACCCCTGTAGTCAATTGCCTCTTCAAGATTCCCACTTGGAGGTCTAGCAGGGTCCTCAAACCTCACATGCCCCCATATGAAGTCATGGCGTCCACTACCACCCCCAACATTCTACTTGCTGTCCCCCTTTTCAATAAAAGGCAACTCCGTTCCTCCAGTTGCTCAGGCCAAATCTTAGAGTCACTCCTGACACCTCTTAGACTTCCATTCCCCATATCCAATCCACTGGCAAATCCTGTTGCATGCTTCCTTCAAAATGTTTCCGACAGAGTAAATGGGAGTCCCTGACTAGGACTGGATCACCTCCTTGCCTCCCAAGTCACAGCTTTACCATCCGTATCTACCTTGAGAAACTCAGGACTTACCTCTTTCTGACTTTCTCCTGGCACCACACGTATCTCTGGACTCCCTGGAGATCCCTCAGCCCCAAGACACTCGTCCTCACGTGACTATGCCTCAGCCTTTCGGACTCTTTCTGGCAGCCCCCCGCCAACCCCTGGAGCCATTCACTATGCCTTCAGGACATGTGGTCAGGTGACTGCTAAGTGCCCTGTGTCCTCTATTTCTTCACTAGCTGTCCCTTTCATCATCGTTCTCTAAGCCAGCACTGCCCAACAGAAATGTAATGCCACATATGTAATTCTAAATTTTCTAGTAGTCACATTAAAATAAGCAGAAAATAAAGCAAGTAAAATGAATATAGCATTGTACGTCAATTATACTTCTATAATAAAAAAAGCAGGTGGGGCACCTGGGTGGCTCAGTTGGTTGAGCTTCCAACTTCAGCTCAGGTCATGATCTCGCAGTTTGTGAGTTCGAGCCCTGCTTGCTCCGGGCTCTGTGCTGACAGCTCAGAGCCTGGAGCCTGCTTCGGATTCTGTGTCTCCCCCTCTCTCTGCCCCTCCCCTGCTCACACTCTGTCTCTCAAAAATAAATAAACGTTAAAAAAGTTAAAAAGGGAGCCTGGGTGGCTCAGTCAGTTAAGCGTCTGACTTTGGCTCAGGTCATGATCTTGTGGTTTGTGGGTTCGAGCCCCGCATTGGGCTCTGTGAGGACAGCTCAGAGCCTGGAGCCTGCTTTGGATTCTGTCTCCCTGTCTCTTTGCCTGTCCCCCCCCCTCCCCAGAAATAAACATTAAAAATTTTTTAAAAAGCAGGTAAAATTAATTTTAATAATATATTTCATTTAACACAATAGATCTAACATGCAAAAACATATTTTATGTAGCCCAATATATTTCAACAAGAAAAAAGTATAAAAATACTAATGAGATCCTTTACATCTTTTTTTTCTTCATACTGTCTGAAATGTGGTATGTATTTTACACTTAGGGTATACTTCAGTTTCATGGTTTTTTAAAATTTTTTTTTAGTGTTTATCTTTATTTTTCAGACAGAGAAAGACAGAGCATGAGTGGGGGAGGGGCAGCGAGAGAGGGAGACACAGAATCCGAAGCAGGCTCCAGGCTCTGAGCGGTCAGCACAGAGCCCAAAACGGGGCTTGAACCCACAAACCACAAGATCGTGACCTGAGCCAAAGTTGGACACTCAACTGACTGAGCCACCCAGGCGCCCCTTAGTTTCGTTTTTTGATGGTTAAAGTGAAATGTAGTCCTACCAAAACATTAAAACTGTGTTTAACAGAAAACATAATTCATAGTGCTTTGATTTTTAACTTAATTGGAATTCAATTCAATTAAATATTCAGTTCCTCATTTCAAAGTGCTCTGTAGCCCAGTGGTTGGCGGCTGCAATATTGGACTGCAGATCTGAGTGAAACCTCACTTTCCCAGCAACTGTTTCAAGCTGTGGGCCTTTCCTAGATCTTTTGTGTTATCTGTGGCCCTGAAGGTGGATCGGGGTCTTCCTCGACTCTCCTTGTTTCTTGGCTGGGACATTCTCCCTACTTCCCACCGCAAAGCCCAGGTAGATACCTCTCTTCCTTGAAGACTTTGCTTCCTGGCTCACTGCTACTTTCTTTAACACACTCCAGTCACGATCCTTGGAAATATCAATATCTTTAAATAATATTCCAGCATAAGAGCTATCAGTTCTCCACCAATGATCTTGTCTGCTCAGCCATTCATTCCCATGATCATACCCTAGATCTGTTCTGCCCACTATGGACAGCCCCTCAAAACAGAAATGTCAAGCATCACCCTCACTTGTCACTGTCCACCCCCTTACACCCTCCCCTCAACAAGATCACCAGTGCATTGATTCATCTCCTTTAACTACAGCCCACCCCCTGCCTCACCAAGCTTCCATCGTCAGAATCCCTTCCTCACCCATGCCCTCAAGGCCCTGCCCTGTCTTGCTTCATCAAGCCCCTCTGATGACATCCACCTCACCTCCAAATCTGCATCCGCACCCACACAACTGAACATGCCGGAGGAAGGAAGCAGCACTTCTAACTGGCTTCCACCACATTCAGCCACGAGCTGACCCCAGTGGGTCTGCAGAGCTGGTCCGAAACCTGACACTTCTGTACGCGTTCAATCCCTGATTCTCCTACATGATGTTTTACTCTCCTTATAAAAGCGCAAAAGACTTCCACTTAGCTAAATTCATTTTTTCCCTGGATAGATCACTTAGGAAAGTTACATGATACCACATTTTCCTGATTTGAAAAAAGAGAAAATGCCCAACCTACAGGATTATTATGAAAGCTTTACATAGCTTTACATAATTTATGTATGCCATATATACCAAAAGTGTGCATATCAAAAACTAGAGACATTATTTCTAGTGGAAAGCTGTATGCTGATAGGATTTGGTTAGCTTTCTTTATTCCTTCTTTTCCTTTCCTCTCCTCTCCTCTCTCCCCTCCTCTCCCCTCCCCTCTCCTCTCCTCTCCTTTCCTCCCTTCCTCCCTCCCTTCCTTCCTTCCTTCTTTCTTTCTTTTTTCTTTCTTTCTTTCTTTCTTTCTTTCTTTCTTCTTTTTCTTTTAAATTGAGATATAATTGACATATAACACCGTGTGAGTTTTAGGTGTACAATGTATTGATTGGATACACTTCTATATCCCAAAATGATTACCAGCATAGTGTTACCTATCACTTCCATTGTATCACATAATTATATTTCTTTTTTGTGGTGAGAACATTTAAGATCTATTCCCTTAGCAACATTCAAGTATATAACACAGTATTGTTAACTGTAATCGCGACACTGCATTAGATGGATTTGGCGCTTTCAATAATACTAATAAAAAGACAGGAACTTCTTTTTTTTTTAAGTTTATTTATTTATTTGGAGAGAGAGTGCAAGTGGGGGATGCAGGGCTCAAACTGATGAACTGTGAGATCATGACCTGAGCCGAAGTCGGACGCTTAACTGACTGTGCCACCCTGGTGCCCCAAAAGACAGGCACTTCTGATTTCCTATTTGCTTTCTCCTGAACCGAATCTTGTTCCCTTCCCCCAACTGAGCCAGGTGCCTGAGTGCCTGAGTCAGATGGGTGTGTATGAACTTCTAGGCCTGAAGTGGCAGGATTCCCCACGGATGAAGACAAGGCACATGTGCATCAAGCAGACCTCACCTGTCTCCCTCCTACCTGCCTGCCTACCTGTCTTTTCATCCATTCACCATCTTATCACTTGCGTACTATGTGTTGTTGAATATCTTGAGCCCCTCCACCCATTGTCATAAATAAGAATGGAGAATAGCCAAATTTCCAAAATTAAAAAAAAAAAAAAGGTGTTACTATTCATGTCCAGCCACCTCACCTGCCCCCTGCCCAGCACCAAACTAGCTGTGCGTCTGGACACGGGCCACGCAATATCAGCTGTATATACTTACCTGAGATCTGTCACTTCCACGAGTCTTTTGCCAACCTATGGCGCTTTGGGTATCAGTGTAATTTTAGTCCTGCAATTACTGGAGTGAAAAAAAACAAAACCATCAGGTGCCCATGTAATGTTATGATGCTTTTTCTTGACAACAGTTGCTAATTAGCAAATAGTCTCGCTATTTCAAACAAAGGGTTCTTCTCATTTGGGGTTAGATGGAACATACCAATGATTATATTTGTTATGAAATATTTCTGATGGAAGGAGAAATACCCCCCTTCAGTTACCATATTGGTGCTAGACTTCTGGGAATCACGAACCAGTAAAAGCTCAGACATGAGCGCCACCTAGAGGAGTCCTCGTGTACTGGGTGGCATTGGGTGTCAGACTGGCTGAGTTCAGAGTGCACCTCAGGCTTTACTTGCTCTGTGCTGTTACCAAAGTTCTTAATGACTCTAGTCCCTGCTTTTCGCGCCTGTAAAATGAGGCTAATAATAGCTACTCCAAACGGCTGCACTAAACTTTGATGCATAACGCGTGTAGGACATTGCCAATATGCCCAGCGTCTGGCTAAATTCTCAATAAATGAGATGCAAGGACAGTACCCCGCACAGCCAGTCTCAAGCCATGAACCCAAGCAGGAAACCTGTGCTTCACAAATCCTTTCATCAAATATTAATTTTTGGCTTCAGGTGCAAGATACATAGTCTAACTACATGATCTATGGTCATCCTTTGAATCTATGTATCTACCTAAAGAAATTCTTCATGCGTTTGCAACATATTATAAGAACATGCTTCATGGTAAATCAGAAAGTGTAGGGTTTCCCAGAGGGCGGGGCCGTTGCTGGACAGTTTAATTGCAAGATTATGGTGGGTGAAAGAGCTTGAATGTCATGTGCATGTGCTGCCATCTTGTGGTACTTGGGGGAACATGTCTCTGATGCATTCTGGAGCTGTTAACTGACTCGGTGCCCTCCATCCTTTCTGGGGATTACATACACGTCTATGTATTACACGGACGCCCGTAACTCTGCACACACACAACTACAACACTGGGTTTCACAAAGTGGGTCACTTTGCCCATGAAGTTATTCAAGGTTGTTCTAAATGTAGGAGAACAGATGGCAAGGCATTTTTATTCCCTTTTTACTCTATTTTTACTCTATTTCTACTCCCCTGAGATTTCCTTTTTGATTCACACATTATTTAGAATGTGTGGTTTAGTTCTCAAGTGTTTTGGAGGTTTTTCTCATTATCTTCCTGTTATGAGTTTCTTTTTAAAAATTTTTTTTAATGTTTATTATTGAGAGACAGAGAGAGAGAGAGCGTGAGCAGGGGAGGGGCAGAGAGAGAGGGAGACACACAATCCGAAGGAGGCTCCAGGCTGTGAGTTGTCAACACAGAGCCCAACGCGGGGCTCCAACTCACAAACCGCGAGATCATGACCTGAGCGGAAGTCGGATGCTTAACCGACTGAGCCACCCAGGCGCCCCTCCTGTTATGAATTTCTAGTCTGATTGCTGAGCAACTAGTCTTCTGTTCCCTTCTGTGCTGTCCTGGCCAATCCTACCTAGCTCGCCTCCTGCTGTGGGGGTAGGGGTCACAAAGGGACCCTCATGCCCTCACTGCCCCTCCCCGAGGTACTTGATTCTGGGAATTGCTCCCTGCTTGCCCCAGCCCACCTGAGGCTGAGCCAGTCTCAGAAGGACCCATCAGCGACTGTCCTTCCCAACTTCTACCTCTTGCTTCCCTCTCTCCCCACCCACCCTGATCTGTCCACAGTGAAGTCAATTACACATCCCAGGTTTGCACAAGAAGAAACATCTGAGATTCAAAGAGGGTAGCATTGCCACAAGTTGATAGCCAGGTGTGCAGATGTAATGAGTAGGAACACAGAGGGCTGGAGCCTCCAGATGCATGGCCAGGCTTTGGGGACTCAGACAAGAAAAGGTGAGCCACTGAAGCCCAGGGCTCTGGACCCGGGGATCAGGCTGGCAGTGATGCGGAGCACAGGAAACCAGGGTCTCAGCAGCTTAAGTTGGGGAATATGGGTAGAGGTTTGGCTGACGCATCCCAGATTATTTCTGGCCCCTTGGTGGCCAGTGCTAGGACCAGCCTGAGGAAGACATAATGTGGTGGGGAGAAGGGGGTCTGTTTATGGAAGACCTTGTTGGTGGGATTGTCCTGGAAGGGACTCAGCGCTTTGTCAGCAGAGGCCTGAGACCCCCGCAGGGGACAGAGTCTATGGGTCAACACAGGCCAATGGCCAGGAAAGGGGCTCTTTTATATTATTTTCTATTTTTAAAAAATCAAACTTATTTATTCACATAGATTGAGCAAAGAACTTCAAAGAGGTTTTATTTCAGGAAACCTCCTCCCTGACCTGTCCCCCATTGCCTGCCCAATCAGAAAGCCATTTTCTCCTGTCTGAGCTGAGCCGCAAAGATCTTCCGTCCCATTCCCTCCCTCTCCCCATGCCCCCAACTCTGCCAGCTCCTGTTCACGGAGTCCTGCTGTCTCCCCTTCTGTTCTGGGAGCTGTTACATCTCAAGATTGCTGCCTGATAACTCGTGGCAACAATTTGGGTCATAGTTGTCTTTGCTCTAACATTCTGGTGAGTGTTCTCAGTAGGATTTGCTTTGCCCTTTCTTTTCTTTTTTTCTTTTCTTTCCAATTCTTCTCCAACCGCCCCCCCCCCCCCCCCCGGACTTCTCTCCAGCTTTTACCACTCTTATATATTCTTGAATGATATAAGCTTTACCCAGATCGGTTTTTAGCAGGGGGTCTGTCCAGAGGAGGACTGAGCACTGTGGCCCAGATTCTCACAAATCTCACCGAGACTAAGGTTTTTGTGTGTGGGATCTTTTACTCCATCTTGAAAAATGAAATGCAGTAGCCAAACTCAAAAGAACATCAGTTGCATACATGAGGCAGGAAGGGATCTAATCACGAAATGTTTCCTGGTGGAGCTATCCCTGAGCCCCAGAAACAGTCCCCTGTGATGATGTCCGCAGGCCCCTGTGCACTCTCACCACCAGTCACGTCCTCGGAAACCGATGTCCAGAGCTGTGGTTCTCAATCAATTGCCTTTCTTCTTTCTTTCTTCCTTTTCTTTTCTTTTTTGAAAATTTAAAAAAATGTTTATTTATTTTTGAGAGAGAGCGAGACAGAGAACGAGCTGGGGAGGGGCAGAGAGAGAGGGAAACACAGAATCGGAAGCAGGCTCCAGGCTCTGAGCTGTCAGCACAGAACCCCATGTGGGGCTGAAACTCACAAACCGTGAGATCATGGCCTGAGCCAAACTCAGAGGCTTAACTGACTGACCCACCCAGGCGCCCCAATCAATTGCCTTTCTTTGTAGTTTGATTACAATTCTTGTGTATTTGCAAGGATTGCATTGAAGGGTTTTATGTGTCTCTTCACACCGTGCTGTTCTTCTGGACTCCTTGGCTGCTCCACTGTGCTTGTGACTTGCTTGCACACTGAAGTGTAGCGAGCTTGCACGTCTATACCTCTGTGGATACGCCTCCGCCTGTGGTTCTACCACGATTTATGTCTCCATTCTCCTGTTAATGTACATTTGGATTGTTTTTAGTTGTGCTCCTTGGAACAAGATTCACCTGTCCTCTGGGACACGTGTGCAACATTGTATCTAGTAGTGGAATTGCAGGGCCAAAGGGGCAAAGTTACACGCTCGACTTCATTGGATGAGGCCAAACTCTCTTCCAAATTGGTTGTACCAAACCCAGTGTAAATAAGTTCCTCCTATTCTACTTCCCTGCAAATACATTAATTTTTGCGTTAATATTAACCCTTCACTTCTCACCCAGCTGACAGTGACAGGTAACTGTCAGTTACAGTAACGGTGACGCTGCTTACCAGAAAAGTCTCCCCTTCCTCCTCCATCAAAGTGTTTTTCCTTGTAGCGATTTCACCACCGAGTATCACTGTCTTTTTATTGTTGTTTCCCCTTCCCTCTTAAAATGTAAGTTCCAGGGGGCAGGGATTTATTTCATCTGCCTTTTCAAAGCTGTTCCTTGGGGTTTAGAACTGTGTAATGCACGCAGTAGGTACTCAGTAAATACTTGTTAAGTGAATTAATAAGAACATGAACTAAATCAGAATTATTAAGTTAAAAACACTAAAACACAGAGCCTTAAAATTACACAAACACTTAGGAAGAGGCCCAGAGTCCAAAAGAAATCCACAGAATTGCCTGGAAAGTGTTCTATTACTCTCTCTCTCTCCCTCTCTCTCTCTCACAGGTTACGTTCTCTGTTTAGGCACTTATTTCTGGCCATCATCCCTCTCTACCCACTTTCTAGTCCCTCTTCCAACCACAGGCAAATTTCTTGAGGCGGCAGTTGCAAATTCTGAATAGCTTCAGTCCAATCCCATCCGGTCTCAGAACCCTTCTCCCTGTGGTTACCGTGTCTCCCATCCCCATTTGACCCTTCACCTCTGGACAGGGTGCCCCAGGTCTGTTCTTCTGAACCCCTCTTTTCCTGAACCTCAACGGCACCACATCCACCCAACTCCAGCTTAACCCATTACATTTCCTGCACTGGATCCCCCCACCTCGTTTAGGATCCTAGAGACAGAGCTGGGCACGGGATCACATGACTAGTTGGGGGCTGCTCCCAGGAGAAACTGAGAGAGCAAGTGGGGGTTTTGCCCACTGGTGGGTGCGGTGAAATGGAACCTCTGCCCGATCCTGGGGTGCTGTGGAGTGTGAATTGCACTCTGTAGTCTGCCCCATCTCTAGACAAGGGACGTCCACTCTTGTCCCCCTCACCCCAGGCAGGCCTTTGCTGCAGGCCTACAGGAAGGCAGGCGGCACGCGTGGTCACCCAGCAGCAGGGAGGATTCAAGCGTGATCCTCCCAGGGGAGGTAGGTAGGGCAAGCCACTCGGCCAAGCCCCCAGAGCTCCTGGGATCCCAGGGCGTCTGGGTGGGCACAACGGACCTTCTCTTACAGGAACTTCTGGGGAGCACCTCCGGGTCAGCCCTGGGTTTTCTCCTCATTTCCCACTCTCCACTTCACAAACAGGTCCCTGAGCACAGCTTCAGCCGCTGTCTACGCGCCAACCGCCCCAAAGGCTTTCCTCTCATCCACGCCTTTCCTCCCAGTTCCAGACCTAACAGCAAACCGCTCCAGACCATCTCCTCCTGATGCTTATTGAACATCTCAAACTCAACCTTCTATTAAACAGGGCTTTTTTTTTTTTTTTTTTTAAGTCTGTGCCACAGTGAAAGGGTGCAGGGGACCCTGTCCGTGGCTGTGTCTCAGGGTGAGCACAGTGCCTGGCATGGTAGGTGTTGCGTATGCATGTAAACGGGGGATGAATGAATAAAGCAAGATGCTGGGAGGTCAGACAGGGCAGGGCCAGGTCTGGGTGAGGGGAGAACCAGCACCTGTGGAGAAGCAGTGAACAGGCCTCCAGGGAGGCTCAATGGTAAACACACTGAAGAAATCTCTCAGATTTGAGTGGGGCCTCTGGGTTGGAGATGGGATAGCTATCGAGTCTTAGGGAATAGCTGGGTTTGAGATACGGGATTTGGATGCTGTTGGGATTGAGGATGATACACTGAGGGCTTGGCGGTGGAATTCTTAGGTGTTGGTGCAAGGAATCAGGTGGGTTGGTGCGGCTGAGGCTTGGGACTTTTGAGGGACACCAGGTGGTCTGGTGGAGAGGTGGTGCTCTGTAGAGTCACCTGGGGCCCCCTGAAATGTGTACAGGAAGCGTGTAGCAGTCACAGGTGAAGAGAGTCCTCATTAGGGGAGCAGGGATGTGGCCACACAGCTGGTGATGGAATCACTCCAGTGAGTGGAAAAGAAGAATGGGTTTGAGGGTTGGGATAAGAATGGGGGTCACTGAGGATAGATTATGGGGTTGGAGGAGGATGTGTGAGGCCCTGGTGCAGGGGAAGGTGAGGCCGGAGCTTGGGACTGCTATGTAGCAACTATTCCTTCTCTGGTGAACCCCGACAAATACAGCTCCCCGAGTTGCTCTCTAGGTGCAACGCAATGCCTGTCAAAACTCCAGCTGGTCTCTTTACAGAAGTTGACAAGCTGATCCTAAAATTCATGCGGAAACTCAAGGGGCCCAGAATAGAACAATATCGGGAAAGAACGGCAAAGTCGGAGGAGTCACGCTTCGTGATTGCAAAACTTCCTACAAAACTACACTCATTGAAACAGTATGGTACCAGCATTAAGGATGGATACATAGATCAATGGAATAGAATTGAGGGCCCACAAAGAAACCCTGATACTTATGGTGAATTGCTTTTTGAGAAAGATGCCAAAACAATTCAATGGTAAAAAGATAGTCTTTTCAGCAAATGGTGCTGGAATAACTAGGCAGCCACAGGCAAAGTAATAAACTTGGACCCCTACCTCACATCATATATAAGAATTAGTTCAAAATGGGGGCGCCTGGGTGGCTCAGTCGGTTAAGACTCGGACTTTGGCTCAGGTCATGATCTCGTGGTTCATGAGTTCGAGCCCCGCGTTGGGCTCTGTGCTGACAGCTCAGAGCCTGGAGTCTTCTTCGGATTCTTTGTCTCCCCTTTTCTCTGTCCCTCCCCCACTCGCTCTCTGTCTGTCTCTATCTCTCTCAAAAAAAATAATAAACATTAAAAAATTTTTAAGAATTAGTTCAAAACAGATCAAAGACTTAAATGTAAGTTCTAAACTATAAAACTTTTAGAAGAAAACATCAGAGTAAATCTTTGTGATCTTGGGCTAGGCAATGATTTCTTTTCTTTTTTTTTTTTAAGTTTATTTATTTTGAGAGAGAGTGTGAACAGGAGAGAGGCAGAGAGAGAAGTAGAGAGAATGCCAAGCGGGCTCTGCACTGACGGTACAGAGCCAGACCCTGGGGCTCGAATCCACCATGTGAGATCATGACCTGAGCCGAAATCAAGAGCTGGACACTTAACCGACGGAGCCACCCAGGTGCCTGGCAACCATTTCTTAGCTCTGACACCTAAAGCACAGGTGACTAAAGACAAAGAGAAATCGGGACTTCATCAAAATTTAAACTTTTGTGCTTCAAAGGACACCACCTAGAAAATGAAAAAGACAGCTCACAGAATGGAAGTCTTTGCAAATTATATATCTGATAAAAGACTTGTTTCTGATAAGAAACTTTTAACTAGGATACATAAAGGGCTCTTACAACTCAACAAAAAGACAAAAAAAAAAAAAACAACTAAAATATGAGCAAAGCATTTGAATAGACTTTTCTCCAAAGATGATATACAAATAGCCAATGACACATGAAAAGATGTTCAACACCATTAGTCACTAGGGAGATAGAAATCAAAGCATGAACTTAAGATACCACTTGACTAGGACAAATGAGATACTGTCCCACTAGGGGTCTGTCAAGGAGACAGGTGATAACAAGTGTTAAGTTGGGGGACAAATGGAGTCTCATGCATATATTACTGGTGAGAATCTAAAATGGTGAAGTCACTTCAAAAAAAAACAGTTTGGGGGCTCCTCAAAAGGTTGAACACTTTGACCCAGAAATTCCACTCCCAGGCATATGTTACTCAAGAGAAATGAAAACCTATATCCGTGCAAAAACTTAGCACAAATGTTCATGGCGGTTTTATTCATAATAGACAAAAAGTGGAAACAATCCAAATTCCTATTCAATGAGGAACAGATAAATACCATGTGATGTATATGTACAATAGAGTATTTTTCAGAAACAAAGGAATGAGTTTTTGAGACATGATTTAATAAGGATGAACTTTGAAAACATACTAAGTGAAAGAAGCTGGTCACAAAAAAACATGCATTGTATCATTCCATGTATATGAAAGGTCCAAATTAGCAAACCTCTAGAGACAAAGTAGATTAGTAGTTGTGTCTGACTGGGTACTGGTGGTGAATAGAGAGGACAGCTAATGAGTACAGGCTCTCTCTTTGGGGTGATAAAATGTTCTAAAACTAGATCGTGGCGATGGACCCATGACTCTGAGTATGCTAAAAACCAGTGTACATTTTAAATGGGTGAATTGTAGGGTATGTGAATTATATATCAATCCATCTGTTAAAAATCAAAGAGGGAGAATAATAACAAGGTGACTCAAAGAGCCTGTGGTCAGCCTCCGGGCATTCCCGACCAGCCTCCCCTCTCTCCTGTCCACCCCGATCTCTCAAGCCCTCCTGACTCCCAGGGTCTGTCCCTCTGACAAGCAGCTGGTGACCAGTTGGCCAGCTGGGCCTATGCTGCTCGGCCAATCAGCATCATCCGGCAGTTGGTTCCCTGGAGACAGAATCAGTTAAACTGACAAAGCTTCTGTCAGACTCCTCGGTGAGTCACGACTGTTTGTTGGTCTAGGCTCAGGCAGGAGGGCAGTTACTGGAATGTTTGGCGTCAGGGAGGTGGCCGATAGTCGGCAGGGTCAGGCCACGGAGGGACAGAGTGTATACAGCCTGCCCTGGGCCCTGGAGACATGCAGACACGTGCTGCTCGTGGTGGATAGAGGAGCAGGTGAGGATAGGAAAGTCACCCCCCTGGTGAGAGGTGACATCACGCAGCAGGGTTGGGCAGCATGAGATCCCTTTGGGGACAGCGCCCCTCCCCCCCCCCCCCGCCGCACTTAGGGGCTGGAGTCCCGCCTATGACCTGAGGTCAGGCCTCTTTGGAGCCAACTGAGGACAGGCTGGGGACCTGGGAGGGGGCAGGGGCAGGAGCTCGGGCACAGGGATTAGGGTAGGATCCTGGGATGTGACCTATCAGGGTCAACAGGGAGCTGTCTGTCCTGTGGGGAGTGAGAATAGCACCCACCATGGTTGAGGTTAGAGATGATGGTCTGAACCCTGGTATTACTTCTTATTCTGATGGGTACAGGTGAGGGTGCCATGGGAGCCGTGGCCTGGGTGGGGAGGGGCCCTTGTGCTGAGCTCACGTTTAGCCTTAAGTGCCTCACTGTGCTATCTGCCAAAATGTGGCTTAGAGGGTGGGCGAGGGGTCTTAGTACACCTGGGCCACATCCCACTTCTGACATGACGACAAAGCCACCCTGGGCAGGTGACAGTACACTTGTCTCGGCCTCCGATTCCTTATATTCCAATGCCACGAGCAGCCCCCGCATCTGGGAGCACATGCATTCAGGAGCCCCTCGGAGCAGCTGAGCCTCCGCTTCCTGGAGGGGCTGCCCCTGGGGAAGGGACCCGCTCTGCTGGTCCACCGGGGGCCCCAGGGCTGGCAGGTGGTGCCCAAGAGGGCACACCTCTCCCCCGACAGCCCCAGTCACCGTCCCCTCCAGGCATCTGGTGAGGCGATGGTAGCTCAGACAGGTCCCCAGGGCTTCCCCCTTGTTCTTCTCCGGGAGGCCAGCCAGATGCCTGTTCTGTTTGGTCTTGAAGTTAGCAGAGGAAGACATGTGATCTAGAGAACACTCTCGCTTTGATCGGTTCTTCCAACTGAAAGCAAATCCCACACAGTTGGGGAATTTGGTGGGGAGACGCCTCCCTCCAGCTCTGGGAACTGCAGTGACCAGAGTGGCCCAGTTTGGGAATCTCTGGGGTCTGTGTGTGGGGAGGCTGGTGAATCTGGGAAGGCGATGGACACGAGGACTTAGGCTGAGGTCTGCGTTCTAGGCGCCTCAGTCGGGCCCTGGCCCCAGGTGCCAGAATGATCCGGGGTAAAGGCTTGACCTGAATGAGCTCTCCCTGCTCTTGAAGTGGCTCCAAAGGTCCACACAGAGGGGAAGGGTACATGGTGTTGGAAAGTCCGCTCTGGGTGGATTGCTGAGTTCCAACACCAGCTCCCCCCTGTATGCACCCCGTGGTCCTATTTACTCCACTTCTCTGTGCATCCACATCCTCATCTGTGAAGCGGGCGTGACGATAGCCTCTCCACATGGGAGTAAATCCAGGATGCAGTTAGTCAATATCATGGACTTAGAGTGCTGCCAGGTACCCAGGAAGCACCCACACACGTCCGCAGGTGGCATAAAGGAATTTGGCAAGCACGTGGCGTCCTGTTAGCAAGGCAGACACCTGCTGATCAGTTGTGACCTGGGAGTCATCCTGGCCATGGAGATATTGGGCTCTGGCCCCTGTGCAGGAAGGTCCTTTGAAATGTCTTTGGGCAGAGTGGAGTGTTAAAGGGACACAGCAAGCCCAGGCTGGCCGGGGGCTCTGTTAGCCAGTGGGCAGGGAAGACACAGTGCCTAGGGCCACAAACTTACGTGGTCCATGAAAATGTTTCAATTTATCTATTTTTAAATGTTCAGTCATTTATTTTTGAGAGACAGAGAGAGAGGGAGCACAAGTGGGGGGAGGGTGGAGAGAGAGGGAGACAGAGAATCCAAAGCAGGCTCCACGCTCCAAGCTGTCAGTGCAGAGCCCAATGAGGGGCTTGAACCCACAAACCATGAGCTGAAGTCGGATGCTTAACTGATGGAGCCATCCCGGCGCCCCTGTTTCAATTTCTTTAAAATTCAGGAGGAAAGAAAGATAAACTTTTAACTGGAAGAAAATGTTTTAATATATAATATATATATTTATCATATATTTGTATATATAATATAATATACAAAATAGTATAATATTAATTATATAATATATAATATGTAATTTTAATATGCTCATATTTATACCAATAAATTATAAAATCAAATTTAAGTTTTTGGGGTTTTTTTTTATGGAAAAAAGGGCTCAGACGAGCACAAGTGCCCAGGACGCACCTGTGTCATAATGCAGCCCTGTGTGGGTGTGACTGAACAGGTTGGGAGTCTGGTAATCAGAGGTTGACAGGGGTCATGGGCTCTGCTTCATTTTCAACCATGGCTCCGCTGCCCTGGTGTAGACGTGCAGAAGGGGCACCATTGGTTTATCGAAGATGAATTTCATTTAGCAACACTGGGCAGACAGCATGCAGAGGGGTTTCTCAGCCAATGTGAATCCCCCCGAAGAGACCGGTTTTACTATGTTCACGCACATAATCCCTCAGAAAGAACAGAACCTGACAGAGCAAAGAATAAATATTAACATTTGATTAGAAATATTTGTGGAATGTGGGATGGGACAGAGGTATAGAGGGGAAAAGGTCATCTTCAAATTCAACTTGGTTACTGCTCAGTTTTGCTCAGGATCATTCCCCGTCCTCGGGGGGGAAAAGTAACAAAACCGCCCGGTACCTGCATTTTCTCCTGGAGTCTAGCTGATGTGAGGGGTCACTCGGGCACGTAACGAAGGGGGGTTTTGCTGAGCATGTACCCATGCAGATGCAAGCACCTAGGCAGCCAAGGGACACACTGAGACACACCCACACTCAGACAAAACCCTGTGCTTCTCCCTGCAGCTTAGAAGCAGCATGTGGCAGGGGTCTTGCCTGGAGCACATCCAGGAGGAATGCTCCAGGGGGGCTCCCTTGTCAAGACAACCTCTCCTTGGCCATAACGAATTCGTGGGAGCTGGACCATTGTTCGGGGTGGGGGAGTGTCAGCTGGAAGGGGAAGGTGGGGGGAACTGCCTAGAAATGTCTCACAGGGACACTGGGACACCCCTCCCCCCCCCAAGAGTCCATAAGGAGACAGGAAACCCAGAGGGAGGGGAGGGGGCCTCCATGTGAAAAAGGGGCTCACAGACTCGCTCCATCAGGGTATCAGTTACTATTGAACTTGGAAGGCTGCCAAGTACCAAGGATGGGGCCACCACCTGCTGAGCCCCTGGCCTGTGTCTTCTGCTCCTGCCTGAGTTTCAGGAGAAGAGTAATGCCTTGTTCATCTTTTTCTCTAGCAATCAGCCATGACTGTCTTTGCATTGCCAGCCCTCCCTGCCTCCTCCTTCCTCACTCTTGTGCTGCTAACCTTTGGGCTGGGCCATGGGAGTGGCAGACACACTTCCCTGGAGACGAGGACAGGGGACTAGCCCCCTCCCCCAACACCCCTCAGCTCAGCACTGCTGCAGGGGCCGTGGCCACCCCAAGAGCCAGAGACAGCCACCACCTGGAGCTGGGGCAGAGAGGCTCAGAAGAGGTGACAGGACTGAAGGACCCGGTCACCAGGCTCCACACACTCCCAGGGTCCTGCAGGTTCCCAGCACCTTCCTCCAGGCTCCTCTGGCCCCGCCCACTCCTCTGAAGGTCTTCGGGGGACACAGAAGGCCTGAAACACTACCCTGGGCTCCTCCACGGTGCAGATGTTGGCCACTTCCGCTCTGGGGGCCGATTTTTCTGTACAAAATAATCTGCTTTCCTCCACCCCAGGCTGCCCTAGGATGTCCAGCCTCCCCACCAGCCCACTTGGGCTCTGGATCTGCAGATTAAGGTCACTTGCTTTCCTGCCCCTTAGGGAATCAGAGTCATAGAAATGAAATGAAATGAAATTTCCATTAACCTCTTGGTGGTGATATTATTTTATATCTTCTTCATAAGCTTGAAAAAACAAACACTGAGAAACAGGGAAGGAACTGCACACAGAAGAGTCAGCAGGTCGTCCTCAGAGCTGAGCTGGTGCGCCTTTGCTGGTTCTCTTCCAGCTGCTGCTGGACTGTGCTAGAGGCATCGAGTGGTCAGACTCCCAGAAGGACTGTCAGGTGGAGAAATTCCAGAGGCAGGACCCATGTGACTCCTGCCCGAGGCGGTGGCAATGGCCACTCTGCCAGGGGACAGAAGGAAGCCCTGGGCTGACCATGAGATCCGCTCTCCCTCCCACCTGCCCTGTCCCTCTGGGCCTCCTATTCTGAACGGGAAATGAGGAACACAGAGCAAGACCCAGAGAACCAACTGAGTCAGTAAGGATCATAAAACCCTCAGGCCTTTCACTCTCTCCTTCTGCCAGTTCACAGGTATTGAACTGGTTAGGATGCAGACAGAATGGAAGGAGGAGGCCCCGTGGGTGGCTTCCACCTCCCACAAGATGACCCACACCCCTCCTGGGGTCTCAGGTTGTTTCCAATGCTGAGGGTGGCCCTGAGTGCAAGATGACTCCTCTCTTCCCTGTCCCACCCGGGACAGAACAGGACTTGCTGATCCCGGAGAGGTTCTGTGTGCCTTGTGGCTTCCCCTGGAAACTTGTGCCCACCAAGGCTCCCCTCTGCTGCCATCCTGCTCTTAGCCCTCACATCTGCCAAGAGAGAGCCTGGGCTCGAGAGAGAGACCTGGAACCTGCACACAGCCCCTGAAGGTCCAGCTGGGTCCATTTCCTGAACTCTCAGGGTCTCAGCCTTATCGTCCTCCTCCTCCTGAGTGAGGGCCAGGGGAGTGTGAAAGCAGGGCAGAGAGCTGGGTGGGAGAAAGTCCAAGGAACCAGGATTTACCAGATCATGCCCTTCAGATGCCTGGGATCAGATGCCATGTGCTTTGGGCAAGTGTAAGAACCTCTCTGTGCCTTTGTTGTCCTCCTAACATGTTGATAAGAGAACCAACTCCACTCATGTCTGTGCAGAGACCCAGGGCAGCATCTGGGGCCTCTAAGCAAGGATTGCTCCTCGTCACAGTTTGCTGCCGGGAGTGGCTCGGAGCACCATGACGTCTCAGAGCCTGGCCATCGGCATACACCTCCTGCCTCAGTCCGGAGGGTCAAATGAGGTAAAGGTCAGAACTTCCTTCAACAGCCATCTAGCTACCTCCCTCTGGACTTCCTGCATCCGAGTCCTGTTGACATGGCCAGTGGGTCCATTTCCCAAGACTCACCAGGTGAGGTTGGTGGTGCTCTTTTTCGTGTTGCTTTTCATTAGAGAAAACAAAAGTATGGGAGTGTGTTTCATGTAGCCTCAAGCTGTAATCACCTGGGGAGGAAGTGAAGGCCCGTCTTCAAACCCAAGTCCATTCTAAGCCCATCTCTGTCATGAAAAGGGAAGAAGGTCATTGCAGGTGGCACACGATTGCGGTACCAGGGACCTCACCAGTGTCGGTGCTTGGCCCAAGCCGTGGATTTGGCTCTGAAGACCTCTCTGGAAGGGTTTCATGTCCAGATCGTCCCGGAGATGGCAGCACAGGCTTTGGTCTTTGAAGTATTTCTCTTGCTGGGCCCTGACTTTCTTCTCTGTTCTCTTCCATTCTGTTGTCTTTTTGAGCTCAGTTGCTGGTTGTTCACAGGGTCTTACAGAGTATCTTCCAATGGCTCACATCTCCAGAGAGTTTATGCTCACCTCCTCCCATTCCTTCTGGAATCTGCTTCTTTGGAGGAGCCATGCTGGTGTTTTCAAAAGCTTCCTTGCCGCCTTGTCTTTTTTTTTTTTTTTTTTCATGATCTGATCATCTTTTAACAACTTTTTGTTTTTTTGTGGTGACATTTTTTGAACTTTTGCTAAATCCATTGTTGATCCCCTGATATTGTGGGTTTATGGAGCACGTCAAAAGAAAAATATGATCATTATGGGGTCCCCTGCCCCTTCAAAAAAACCCTGGCCCAGGTCTGTGAGCCTGGGTGGGGCAGCCAGTACCAGCCCAATCTTATCCTCTCCCATCTGTGGCTTTGGCTATGAGAGTTCTTCTGAGGTTATGGTGACACTTTAGTGTTTTAGATCCAGTGGGGTCAAACAAGTCAGAACTGGTGTAGGCACTTCCTTTAGAAGACCCATTTTCTCATGACTTTTCATATTTCTTCATGAGTAACGAGCTTCATTTATTTTGCTTATTGATGTTTCCATTCCTTTCTTGTCAGTATCTCATTGATTAAGGAGTGTTACTAAGTAGTTGTCATCCAAGGTCCAAGGAGTGGCCAGTGAGACACGAACCTCCCCTAGAGAGGGTTTGTACCTGATTGGTTGGGCCTTACTTGAGGCACTGACCTGCTGCCTTCCCCATCCCCGTGGCACCTCATCTTCCCACACTGGCTATGTCCCCATGCCCCAGGAGTACCAGGTAGACTCATCAGTAGAGTTTGTAGTGTGTTAGGAAGAAATGTGTCAGAAGAAGTGCAGGGGTGGGAGAGTCTCTCTTGGCCCAGGCTTCTTTATGCCTTGTCCCCAGGGGTTTTATCTCCTCTCGGTGGCTGCCTGGTCAACAGCCAGCTCCTTCTGTCATTGGATCTCAGTGAGACCCTTGCATCCACCCGTTCCCTCTCTCTATGACTCATCTACAAACATCTCCCTGGATCTGCTTGCTCTCTGAGTCCATGCTGCAGAGGGAACCATCCTCACATTGTCCTTTGTCATCTTCCAGCTTGGCCTATCTCTCACTCCATCCTACCTGTTCACTATTCCCTATTGCAGTCAGAAAATGCCCCATGCATTAGAGGTAAAAAGAAAATTGGGCTCAGAAGGAGTGATCTTCATAAAAGCAAATGGAGTTGGCAGTTGGTAAGACCTCCGATCCAGGGTTTATGATCCTGGGCTGCCTCCCAGGGATTCCTGATGTCCAAGAGTCGCCAAAGAGATAAGATAGACATGGGGCCCAAGAAGGGTTGTCTGACACTGCCACCTCCAAAGCTCCACCCAGTGCACCTGGCCTGAGGTTTCCATGGTGATGGTAAATTAACTTTACCTGTTGCCTCTTCTATTACTGCCATGTCTCCTCTCATCCTAGTCCATGATGAATGTCCAAATATTATCAACAGAATTGGGGAATGGAACCCAAAGGTGATGGCCCAGACCCAGGGAGTGGCATCATTAGAGTCAGAACAGAGTCTGGAGGGTGCCTGGGTGGCTTAGTTGTTAAGCATCTGACTTAAGCTCACGATTTGTGAGCTCGAGTCCCACACTGGGTGAGCTGGAGCCCTGCTTCAGGTGAACATGAGCCCCACTTAGGGTAAGCCCCACTTCTCTCTCTCTGTCTCTCCCTCTCTCTCTCTCTCTCTCTCTCTCTCTCTCTCTATCCCTCTTGGGATTCTCTCTCTGCCCCTCGCTCACTTGCACCCTCTCTTTCTAAAAAAAAAAAAAAAAAAAGGGCTGGAGGCTCGGAGGTTCTTGAGTTCAGGGTCTTCAAACCTTGGGAGTTGAGTAGCAGTGCCCAGAGGAATGGGGGTTTTGGGGGCCAAGTTTATACTGGGAAACAAGAATATAGGCATGCTTTTAAGAATGATATTTATGTGGTCCTAGCACACAGAGCTAGGACTGGCTGGATTGAAGACTGGGTACTAGAAGGTTCTCCAGGAACAGGGCAGACACATGGATCAGCATGGGATCTCCCAGACACTGGAGGCCCAAACTTTGCAGCAGGGACAGTGTGAAGGGGAATCAAACATGAGGGAGGGGTAGGAAAAGGTGATTTTTATAAATTTGCAAAATCCAAATGACAAATTCACATTTTAAGAAACAAATAGTTCTGCATGGTGCACAAAGAACTTCCTCTTCCTCTCCCCACTGTCTGCTCTCTGCTGTCATTTGGCCTTTTCCTATTTTTAAAAAACCTCCTTCAACTCTCTTTTCATCTCATCCTTTACCCCTGATATTTCTTCCTTAGTCTCTTGTATCTCTACATTTGCCTCTTGTTTTTAGAGATGACTGCTTTATTACCTTTATTAACTGCTGTATTAATATGGTTGACAATATTTGGTCATACTTTTCATTCGCATTGTGGCAACCTTTTTTTTTTTTTTTTTTGGATCTTCCCGTCCTTTTTCTGGTCTCATCTTGGATTCAATTTTGTGCTCATCCTTGGTAGGGAACTCATATTTGAATGAGTTGAGTTTACTTATACTCAATTTCTGTAAACATGTTGTGTGGGCTCACCCGATGTGGGACTCGAACTCACAAACTGTGAGATCATAACCTGAGCCAAAGTCACATGCTTAACGACTAAGCCACCTGAGCACCCTCCAGACCCTGTTCTGACTTCAATATACTTTATTGCGTCTCGAGGTTTTGTGTGTGGTTATGTTTACCCATATGAAGGAGAACGAAAGGCATAGAATGTACGAGAGGTGTTACAGAAGGTATAGTAAGCGATGGTGAGTACTAATAAAACAAGCTATGTGTCCAACTCTCAGCTTAAGAAACAAACTACCATCGGGGCACCTGGGTGGCTCAGTCAGTTAAACGTCTGATTTTGGCTCAGGTTGTGATGTCTGTAGTTCATGAGTTCGAGCCCCGTGTCGGGCTCTGTGCTGACAGCTTGGAGCCAGGAGCCTGCGTCTCCCTCTCTCTGCCCCTTCCCCGCTCATGCTCTGTATCTCTCTGTCTCTCAAAAATGAATAAACATTAAAAACAATTAAAAAAAAAAAGAAAAAGAAATAAACCACCATTATACTGAGCTCCTCTCTGTGCCCCCAAACACTGTATCTCCCTCCCTCACACCCAATGTAACCACTATCCTGAATTTTACTTGTCACTTGCTTTTCTTTATAATTTTACAACATTTCTGGTATATTCGCAGAATTCATTAACTGCATTTGCGTGTCCTAGGACATTATATAAAAATGATTTTCATCTGTCTTATCTACATAATAAGCTTATCTACATAATAATCTTATCTACATAATACTAGCTATTGCTTGACAATGCTACATAACAAACCATCCCAAATCTCAGTGGGATGCCACAGTAAACATTTATTTCGCAGCTGTGTGCCTGGGGGGTCAGTGACACTCAGCTGGGCTTGGGTGCAGGATCCAGGCTGTGTCCACATCTGCTCCACATGTCTCTGAGCTGTTTGAACCTAGAGCTCCCTGAGGCATGCTCTTTGCGCTGCAAAAGACAGAAACACAAGGCAACAAGACCAAGCACGCAAGCTCATTTTAGATTTAGGTTTGTGTCACATCCATTAATCCCAGTGGCCAAAGCAAGACCTATTGCTTAGCCCAAAGTCAATAGTCAAAATTATGTTGTGGAATTATTCCACGTTGGAATATTCCACGTTGGAATATGGAATACTTTGTTTTTATTGATGGAACATAGTTTATCGTACAGACTATTTTTCCATTGTTCTCACAATAAACCTTTGAGTGGTTTGCAGATTTTACTAATGAAGATAATACTATTGTGAATAATCTGGCAAATGTGTACTGGGGCAGACGTTGCAAGAATTGCTGTGGATTATGTAACTATTTAGTATAATTATCCAAAATTTTGAACCAAGGTAGAAAGATGATTTTGTGTCATTAAGTCTATTGAAAGGTCATCTGACTCCCATGGAATGGAACTTTATTGACTCGCTTTTGCAGTTGATTGGGGCTAATGTTTTGTAACTCCCTAATGTCAAAGGTTAACTGGTAGAAAACTGATTAGGTGTGTTGATTCTTTAGTCAGTAAAGGAGGTAACATCAAAAGTTACAGTAGTTTTAGGGGCGCCTGGATGGCTCAGTCGGTTAAGTGTCCAACTCTTGGTTTTCAGCTCAGGTCATGATCTCACGGTTAGTGAGTTCGAGCCCCACATTAGGCTCTGCACTGACAGCATGGAGCCTTCTTGGGATTTTCTGTCTCTCCTTCTCTCTGTCCCTCCCCTGCTCATGCTGTCTCTCCCTCTCTCAAAATAAACTTAAAACAAAAAAATAGAAGTGAGCCTCTTTCCTATTATAAATGCCTGAGCCCTTAAGGCTCAGGCCCCACCTGCCTGCCCTTCTAGGAGGATCCCATCAGCAAGAAAGTCTTCTAGTGCTTCTTAGAACTATAACTTCCTAGAACACTAGTGTGTGTTCCCTCGGCTGGCCCTAGCTTTGGGGACATAAGGAACCTCTGGGCTCTTTCAGCCATGCTTCCTTCTGAGGTCCCCAATCTCTGCACTTGAGACTCTGTGGTTGACCATCTCCTATGGGGACATAATTGACTGTGCGGCTGCTTCACATCCCCACCCCAGGGGCATTTGCTTTGAAGATGCCTTTGTGTCTACTCTCCCTGGTAACTGACTTCCTGCTAAGAGGCACCTAACTTTGTTGCTTTTGTTTCAGAGACTCCCCACAGGCTCTGCCTGAATTGAAGTCTAGGGCACTCCCACGGGGGATGAGACCCACGTGGAGATCCCCTAGCCTTGTGTAGTTCTCTGGTTTTCTTTTTACACAGGTATGTCCTCTCTTAACTTTAAAAATAAAAGTTATTTCACTAGCAAAAATAGGTTTATTTGTGTATAGCGGAGACTTGCAACCCAAGACCTGTAAGCTATGGCAAAACCACAGGCAAGTTCAACAAAGGAGAGAAATAATATTTTATGGAAAAGGAGGAAGCTGGGAGGAGTTGTTTTGAATGAAAGTCCGTTGGAGAAAAGTTCAGGGTGATGATGGTTTCTCATTCGCTGAATTGCAGGGGCAGTTGGTTTCTTATAGAACATTCAATTCAATGTACATCTTTTCCTGCTGGGGCCTGTAACTGATCATTCTTTCTCGTTGATAATTCTGTTGGGGGTTGTAATTGACATGTCTTCCTATACTCAACTTTCAGTGCTACGGCTCCCCCTTCTGGCCTCCCCACTCCACTTTGGTAAGATTTCCCTTCATTAAATCTCACACCCCTGATAAAAATCCTTCGAAATTTAATCTAGTCTTCATGTCTGCTTCTCAGAGGAGATAGGTAAGAGACACCCCTACCCCAACCCCTCTTGCAGTGGTTTGGGAGAGAGGCCTCAAAAGGATGACCCCATCTCTTGGCACCCTAGTGATGATCCCTGGCCCCTGGGTGTGTGCAGTTTCCAAGGACTGCACCACCTCTCCTTAGATGGCAGGATGGTGGGTTTAGGAGCCGCTTCTGCCCGGAGAGTTTTACCTGCATTACTGGTGCCTGCCTGGGGAATCCCCAAGAACTGCTCTGCAAAGTTGCAATCAGATGCTTTTTGTCTTGTCCCCTTATTTACTGTACTTTTGAAATCATTCAGTAACCAAACATCTATAAATTGACCTGTCTTCTGTGTGTGGCTTTCTATGTGCCAGGTATGGAGGATGAAAAACCAAGGTAAGAGACTGTTCCTGTCCATCAGGAGCTTGCAGTTCAATCCCTTGTCACCTCTCTCCTTGCTCAGCTCAGCACAAAACAGCGACTCTCCAAATCATGATGCTCAAAACCTTCACTTCATGGGGCACCTGGGTGGCTCAGTCTGTTAAGTGTCCGACTTCAGCTCAGGTCATGATCTCACAGCTCATGAGTTCAAGCTCCGTATCGAACTCGGTGCTGACAACTCAGAGCCTGGAGCCTGCTTCAGATTCTGTGTCCCCCTCTCCCTGTCCCTACCTGCTGGCACTCTGCCTCCCTCTCTCAAAAATAAATAAACATTAAATTTTGTTTTTAAAAACCCTTCACTTCTAAAAAGAACATCACGTTCGGTGCCTCTGCTCTTCCTGACTCGACCTCCCTTCTCTGCCTCCTCTGGGTCTCATGTTCTTCCCACTCACCCAACTCCTATAGCCCTGAGACAGCTGATAGAAAAATTGCATTTCTGAATCCTTCATTTGCTTGTGGATAATAAGAATTCTTTGTGAATTGAAGTGGTGAACATATTTCTCAAAACTTTGCCATGAAAGATTAAGAAAGTCTAAAAGAGCCTCTGCCCCTTAGAAGCATATTCACCTACAGGGGGAAGGAAAAGGACACCCGCCCACCCTTCAGACTACTCAGTTTCCATATTCAGCCTTCAAAACATATTAGAACTTACATAAAACAATGCAACATCTCTATTTCCACCAAACAAAATCCAGATTTCTTGTTGTGTCTGAAGATGTTCTCAGTCTCAGCTATGTATGTAGTGGAGGGACCCCCAAATTCCATTCCCAAAGGAGTCAAGTCCTCAATCATCTGGCTGTCTTTTTTTTTTAATTTTTATTTATTTTTGAGACAGAGAAAGAGCATGAACAGGGGGAGGGTCAGAGAGAGAGGGAGACACTGAATCTGAAGCAGGCTCCAGGCTCCAAGCTCTCAGCGCAGAGCCCGATGTGGGGCTCTAACTCACGGACCGTGAGCTCAGGACCTGAGCCGAAGTTGGAAGCTCAACCTACTGAGCCACCCAGGCTCCCCACATCTGGCTGCCTTTTACTTCCCGTAGTTCTATTAACCGTTACAACTGAGCAGGGAAACACAAGGAGGCACCCCAGACAATCCCCTGGGTTTCTAACATAGCCCTCCTTGCCCACTGGGTAACAACAACCTCATTACCCTTGGAATCAGGATCAACCACAGTAAATAGTAATCTTTGTTCAATGGAATAATGTCTATTCAGGTAAAATTCAATGGAATTATTTTTTTTTAAATGTTTATTTTGAAAACATATTTATTTTGAGAAAGAGAGAATGTATACACTTGGGGGAGGGGCAGAGAAGGAGAGAGAGGATCCCAAGCAGGCTCCACACTGTCAGTGCAGAGCCCAACGTGGGATTCCATACCATGAATCATGAGATCATGACCTGAGCCAAGATCAAGAGTCCAACACTCAACCAACTGAGCCACCCAGATGCCCCCAATGGAATAATTTCTATATCCCTTGATATTAACCCCTTGGGGATTAACCCTCTAAATGAACAGAACCCTAAGTTGCTGGGACAAGGTGCAAACATTCTGCAGGTGGGTTGCTAGGTGTAATTGTCAAAGGAGCCACACCCAATTCTACTCTTTCATAGTCCAGTATCCTGGCTATGGGGAGACAATACCATATAATGGTCTCTGATTCAAAGCATCTACTGCATCAGGTAAAACAGAGCCCGTCCTTGTAGGGTTCTCTCCCAACTGATGCTGCAATAAAATCTAAGCCAGTCTACCTTTCAGTTAGGCAACCCACTTCTGGGTGATGGAGAATGTGGTAAAAATTCCATGGACATGAACTCACTGCTGACCATCCTTTGTTGTGAAATGCGCTCCTTGATCAGACATAACAATGGGTTGATTGCCATGACCGTGAAGAGGCATCCTACAAATCTGCAGATGGTGTCGCTGGCAAGGAAGGCAAATCCATTGTCCTTCAGGGTCACCCCATAGTGCTGCAGCTGGCTACTTTTGTGTCACAGCTTATTGTGCAAACCCAGCTATAAATCAGATTCAAATGGTTTTCTCAGCCAGGTGGTCATAACGAACGTGTCATGAGGCCATAGGCATGGATTAAAAGAGAGGATCAATGCAACAGGTTCAGGATCAATGAACAGGGGTTCATGTCAAAGGAGTCCGAGCCACCTGCTCATTCAATCTGCTCATGTCTTCCCCACTTCCTCAAACCTGATCTCTTACATACCATTCCCATTTGATGATAAATGCTTCTGCACTTGCCCACCCTTTTGGATAGGTGTGTTCATGGCGGGGAGCTCAGGCCTCAGGATTACATGTTGTGCTAGAGTTAGGTGTTCATTATCTCAAGGTCCAGTAGAGCAAGCCAGAAGTTGCTTTCAAAAGGAGAATAGCTATCGGCAGAAAGGGTATGGATTTCCTTAAAAATCTTAGAAATCAAGCCATCATTCTATCCAAGCTTGTGAGAGTCTCCATGCATCAATTATATTTACCACAAACACTTTGTGAATATTATTGGATCTGCTGGATCATAAAGAACCGGTTATAGAGAAGCGTGTACTACAGCTTGAACTTACCGCAGAGTCTTCTCTTTCTCTGATCCTGCTTGACACTGGCGGGCTTATCAAGGTCTCTAGAGATGGGTCAAAAAAGCACATGCATATGTGACATGTGTTGCATCAAGAATCCAAAAAGGCCCACCAAGAGCTGTTCCTTTTGTTCTTGGTAAATGGTACAAAGTGCAGAAACCTGTCTTTTCCTTCTGAGGCTATCGCTGCATACGACAGACTACTGAACCCCCTGAAATGTCACTCAGGTGACAAACTGCTGAATTTTCATGACCTGTGTCTTCCACTTCCGCAATGTGGTTCACACGTTCTACTAAAGGCGTGTAAGGTACTTGCTACTTCCCGCTCATCAGATCCAATCAGCATCATGTCAATATAGAGGACCAGTGTTCTGTTTTGTGAAGTGTCAAGAAATCAGTATCTCTGTAGACTCTATCATGGCAGAGAACAGAATAGGCCAAGCCCTGTGGCAATTCTGCGAAGGTATACTGTTGGCACTGCTAGGTAAAAACAAACTTGGGGCGCCTGGGTGGCGCAGTCGGTTGAGCGTCCGACTTCAGCCAGGTCACGATCTCGCGGTCTGTGAGTTCGAGCCCCGCGTCAGGCTCTGGGCTGATGGCTCAGAGCCTGGAGCCTGTTTCCGATTCTGTGTCTCCCTCTCTCTCTGCCCCTCCCCCGTTCATGCTCTGTCTCTCTCTGTCCCAAAAATAAATAAACGTTGAAAAAAAAAAATTAAAAAAAAAAAAACAAACTTGCCGGCGGACCTTGCAAGTCGATATGAAGAAAAAGGTATTAGCCTGCTCAGCAGCTGCGTATCAAGTCCCAGGGGCCATATGCATTTGCTCCAGTAAAGTTTTTATATCTAAGCCTGTCATCACAGGTCCCTAACTGATTAACTTAATGATAACCAGTCACTTTGCACAATTCATCCAAGTTCTGCACAGGCCAAACTGGTGAGGTACATGTTCAAGTCTTGGACTGTGGCATAAATCTCTACAATTCCCTGAGTAATGCTAAGTTTGGCTTCGGGTCTGCAGTTTGGCTTCTCAGTACAGAGGGGAAGTTGCAGGGCCTTTCCTTTATCAAGCATGCACACAAAAAGGGCAGGACATGAATGATTTGGCTAGTAAAGACACAAAAGCCACCCCTAGGTTCAGCCAGTCTATTATGTACATAGACAATGAAAGAAAGAATAGTCAAAAATTCCAGCTCCCTGTTGCACACACATCCAAGACCCAGAAATAAGGAGCCAGGGTGCCTGGGTGGCTCAGTTGGTTAAGCATCTAACTGCCTTAGGTCATGATCTCACAGTTCGTGAGTTCGAGTCCCGCATCGGGTGAGCTCGAGTCCCGCTTATCTCTCTCTTTCTCTCTCTCTCTCCCTCATTCACTTGTGCCCTTTCTCTCTCTCTCAAATAAAAGAAAAGAACTAAAAGGAGTCAGGTGACTGCAGCACAGGCTGGGGGATTCCCATTACTGAGGAGACAATTCTAAACTGCCATCAAGCATTTCCATATTCTGTGACTATTCTGAGGGGGGGTGCAGAATGCCTTATACCTCAGCAGAACCCAAAAGGCAATGGTGGTCTTCAGGGCATACAGAGTAGTGAGTAGAAAATGGCCCAGAGCATCTCCTCACACATCCTTCTGTGTTCCAGGGAGATCACAAGGTGTTCTGCCAAAGGTCAGATGACCTGTGGTTCAAGCCTTTACCTGTGAGGTCTATGTTGATATGTACAAGGTTGCCAAGGTGCCAAGGTGGAGCCATTTCTCTTCATGTCCACACCCTTGGCCTTTCATATATCCAGCAAAGAATTCTTAGCACAGCCCATCCCATCACACGCTGTAAGTAATTGCACTGATTGGGGCTCAGACCAAGTCTGTTGTTTGTCTCGGGCAACAGTGAAGGAGAATGTCCACGCTATGACTCTCATTAGTGTAATAGGCCTAATTTGGAAGATGGTCCACAGCCAGATTCTCCACCTGGGCCGAGTCAGTTAAATAGGACATTAACCCAGATGCAGCATGAGGTATTGGCAACCACACACACCCTAGATTAACTGGCAAGCGGGAAGCCCAGGGCTAGGTGATTGTCCATTATTTGTGCTACAGCATTTAGAACAATCAATAGTCAATGAGAAATGTACAAAAAAAAAGGTCTCACAATAGTATCAGTGTCCATACATTAATCTTGTTCTGTTGTTTCAGGTGGACGCTATTCCTTTTGGGAGTCAGTGGCTTTTGAGAGATTTCTTTGTTTCTTTTTAAGTTATTATTTTGAGAGAGGCAGAGACAATGCGAGTGGGGGAGGGTCAGAGTGAGAGGGAAAGAGAGAATCCCAAGCAGGCTCCATGCTGTCAGCACAGAACCTGATGAGGAGCTTGAGCTCACAAAACCTTGAGATCATGACCTGAGCCAAAACCAAGAGTCGGACACTTAACCGAGACACCCAGGTGCCCCAGTTAGGAGGTTTCAGAAGAATCTTTTGGTCAGCTGATGAGGGTAACGGTGGCGGTCTGGATTAAGTTGACAAAATGCCCTGAGGACGGCGTTCAGAGCGAGATTATGGTACCTCCCTCCACCCCTGATATCCCAGGTTCTATAGGGTTCTGTTCCCACTGACGGGGTTGCCCCTCTCCTTCCACAGCCAGGCGATCATATGACCAGCGCCTGGAGCTGTCACTCCATCACGTCTGCAATCCCTCTCGTGTCTTATCCACACCATACATGTGGACAGGCCCTTCAATGGTTCCAGTTTGTTTCCTTACTTTGTACTGTCTTAGAAAATCTCTGTCAGCCCCCGATGTGTGGCTCACACCAAGACCACTTTAGGAGTTGTCACCTCGCATTCCTGGTCATTGCCATATGCTTAATTGCCCAAATTCAGCAAGCATAGCCAGACAGCAAAAGCAGCACCAGATTACAGTCACCCACCCCCTGGCTCTTGTTGGCTACTCTGAAATTCCAGTAGCCCCGTTTCTCTAACATGTCAGCATGAGTGGTAGAGCACGGGCTAATTATGTGGTTTGGGAATCTTACAACTAGTCTGGGCCTCTTCCATCTCCCAACCTGACCAATATCCTATTTAAATAGGACATACCACTTCAGGGAATTGCTTCATTTTGAACCCAAAGTGCTTGTATGAGGAATATGCTCCCCTGGGAGCTGAACCTCCGGAGTCCATTATCTTGGTCAGTTTCTCCCTTCAGAGGGGCCGATTCCATCCTTTAATGGCACCTGCTACCTGAAAGCACAGGTCTGATGAGCTGGTGGATTCCAGTGACGTTCACCCTCGACGCTGTTTGGTATCCACACGGGTCACCAGCACGGGGGTTGAGGTCTTGGGCAATATGCCGCCATAACGTTTGTCCCCGCAGAAGAGGAACCTTCTTCATCCAGCTGTCCCACCATGTGGCTGCCCACAGGTCAGTGAAAATGTAAGAGGGTGCATTTTGGGGGATGTTTCTGGGGCCAGCCTCACCGTCTACAATTCCCTGCACTGGGCAGAGTTCCCTTCTCCAGGCACGGTTTTGAGTTTGGGGGCACCTTGGGGTGTACCCCATTAGCCTTTACCTAGCTCGCCCATTGGTGAGCCGGGGGCCAGGTGTCTTCAGGAAACACAGTGTACTGAGGCCCCCAAGAAACCCAAATCACAGGCACAGACCCTGCACGCGAGAATGCCATATTCGGTGAAAGGATGGGCACTTCGCACGTGCTGTGAGATGCCACTAATGCCTGGTGTACTTGCCCGGATCTAGGTAGCCTTCCCCCTAGTAACGGATGCTTGTTGGGCAATATGCACTCTGTTGGTGCTCTCCTTCCTTTTTCTTTTTTTCTTTCTGGTGTTCTCATTTCTGACTCATCTCAGGATAGGGATGTCAGGTGTAACAACACCTGCCAGTACTTTCATAGCCTTTCGGTGTCCACCAGGGCCTAATAACAAGCAATGACTTCCTCTCCGATGGAGTCTACCAGGTGGCAGTGTCGGGCCCAGGTACTGCAAAGTGGCATTCTCAGGTTGTTACAGACAGGATTCTCACCCAAACAAATGGCGAGCATTTAAAATTTTAATTCCAGGGGCGCCTGGGTGGCGCAGTCGGTTAAGCGTCCGACTTCAGCCAGGTCACGATCTCACGATCCGTGAGTTCGAGCCCCGCGTCGGGCTCTGGGCTGATGGCTCGGAGCCTGGAGCCTGTTTCCGATTCTGTGTCTCCCTCTCTCTCTGCCCCTCCCCCGTTCATGCTCTGTCTCTCTCTGTCCCAAAAATAAATAAACGTTGAAAAAAAAAATTAAAAAAAAAATAAAATTTTAATTCCATAATGAAGGAAGCAGAAGAATGACAAAACTTAATGAGGATATGTGACCCTAGGATTTATAGAACCAGAGGAAAAAATTACTAAATATAACATTATTGTACAAAACATTATTGTACCGAGGGGCAATAAAACTGCAGAATTCAGGGTTATCATCTTTACCGCATACAAAAATCACAACTTCACTGTTTTCTACAAGTTCACCTCTCCCTATACTGAGTTGTAACACTTCATCTATAATATTTCTTTATGAAATTAACCATTAATAAGTTACATCCTTGAGGCGCTCCTGGGTGGCTCAGTCAGTTGAGTGTCCAACTCTTGGTTTTGGCTCAGGTCATGATCTCACAATTCATGAGTTCAAGCCCCACACTGGGCTCTGTGTGACACTGCTTGGGATTCTCTCTCTCTCTCTCTCTCTCTCTCTCTCTCCATCCTCTGCTTATGCTCTCTCTCTCTCAAAATAAAATAAATTACATCCCTGAGCATTAGAGGATCTTTAGGAGGCTTGATGAAAATGCTCTTAGAATACTATCTAAAGCTCATGTGGTCTTTTTTATTTCAAAGTTCTGGGTAATTTGCTCTACAATAGTTTAATCTTGAGCAACTCTCAGACACCTGCCCTGGAGACATGTACCAATGCGCTCAAAGCAGCATTGTTTGTATTAGCAAAACACAAATGTCCACAGAATCATAGACACATAAAATACAGAGGATAGAGGAAGGGGCACCTGGGTGGCTCAGTCGGTTGAACATTTGACTCTTGATTTCAGCTCAGGTCATGATCTCACAGTTCATGGGTTTGAGCCCCACATTGGGCTCTGTGCTGGCATTGTGAAGTCTGCTTGGGATTCTCTCTCTCTCCATCTCTCTCTGCTCTCTCTCTCTCACTCAAAAATAAATAAAATAAACTTTAAACAAATAAACTGGGGTGCCTGGGTGGTCAGTCAGTTAAGTGTCCAACAGTTGATTTTGGCTCAGGTCACAATCTCACAGCTTGTGGGATGGAGCCCCCCACGTCGGGTTCTGTGCTGACAGGTTAGAGCCTTCTTGGGATTCTTTCTCTTCTTCTCTCTCTGCCCCCTTCCCTGCTTGCACACACACTCTCTCTCAATAAACATTAAAAAAAAAAAAGAAACCAGTTCTCTCTCTAAAAAGTAAATAAACACTGAAAAAAGACACATAAAATACAGTCATTGCACAACAGAGTACTACTCATCAGTTAAAATGAATAAAGTACATGGGGCGCCTGGGTGGCTCAGTTGGCTAAGCGTCCGACTTCGGCTCAGGTCATGATCTCACAGTCCGTGAGTTCGAGCCCCACGTCGGGCTCTGTGCTGACAGCTCAGAGCCTGGAGCCTGCTTCAGATTCTGTGTCTTTCTCTCTCCCTGACCCTCCCCTGTTCATGCTCTGTCTCTCTCTGTCTCAAAAATAAATTAAAAAAAAAATGAATAAAGTACAGCTACATAGTTCCTAGATGGAATCATATAACAAATATCGTATCATTCTGGTAGGTTAAGGAACAAACTCCAGTTGACTTCCAGCTCTTGTATTATAGATCCCCATTCTTCCCAAAGCCTCTTGGTAGGCAGAGGGGAATTCCTCATCTCTAGATTTCAAGCTAAGCCATGTGACTCACTTTGGCTATTGGGATGTTGTGAACGTGACATAAGCTAATGCTAAAATTGTGCATCCGTGGTTGGGCTTGCTCTCTGTGCTCCTGCCTTTTACCATGTGAAAAGAGTGCTTCAGATAAACACTGGGAGAATGGGACATACAAGGAGCAGACCTATACCCAAAACAAACCAGCTGAACCTAGCCCAGTCAAACCCAACCAACCCCTAGATGCATATATGAGAAATAATTGCTTATTGTTGTGTGGTACAGAACTTTGAGATTGTAATACATGATTGGACAATCGTTAACTCAAAATGACACATGGTGTAAAAATATTTTTCCAAGAACATGTAAAACTCCTTAATAAATTTTTTGAGCATACAGAGATTTGTAAAAAATACTATAACGAGAAGCAACTGCTCAATAAAATTCAGGATAGGGATTACCTTTAGGGTGAAGGAGGAGATACGATTGTTGGAGGACACACAGAAGACTTCAGAAATTAAGGTAGTGTTGCATTAAACTGAGAGATGGGTATACTGGTATTCCTTAGACTCTTTATACAGTACATATAAGCCTTAAATAACCTCTTTATAATATTTCCTTTTATTTAAGTTGGGGAATAATAATTACATGCAGAAACCCTAAATAAGATGATGTATAGGAGCATGGGCCTGAGCCATCCCTAACATGAATTCTTAAAAACAGGTAGAAAATATGAGTTAACAAAAAGAAATGAGCCAAAGATTTAATCAAAATTATAAATAAAGGAAAAGAAAGCCCAAATGACTGAGAAAGAAAACTCACCAGCAAGTCCACAAAGCAAGTTAAAAAAGACTTGAACGAAAATTTCAATCAGATTAAAAAGCTTAATGAATCAATTATGTCTATGAACAAGAGGCAAAAGTAGAGATACAAGAGCTCAGGACAGAGATAAGAACTGATGAAGCTGGGGGTGGGGGACAGGGAATATCTCAGATTGTTGAAAACCATTTCTCCTGGGAGCAAGAAAAATGGAAAAAAAAGAATTCTTCATACAGAGCTATTTGACACTCAAAACCAAGTGAGTGTACAATTGCCTTACTGCAAAAAAAAAAGATAAAAAGTACCTTTTCCTACCTCTGCCCCATGTTTGAATACCCTTGGTGTCTCCCTGCAGCAGTGTTTGGGCCTCCAGTGACTGGGAGACCCCACATTGGTCCATGTGTCTTCCCTGTTCTCAGACAACCTTCTAGCACCAGTCTTCCCTAGCTCTGCATGCTGGGACCACTGAAGAATACTGAATACCAGGCCTACATACTTGTTTCACAGTATAAACTTGGCCCCCAGTCTCTTGTTCCCCTGGGCACTGCTACTCTCCTTCCAAGGCTTGAAGACCCTAAACTCAATGCCTCAGAGCTCCTAGCCCCTGTTCTGACTCCAACATTGCCACTCCCAGGGTCTGGCCCCCTTCACCATTCGATTCCATTCTTGCTTGATTCTGTTGATCACATCTGGAGGTTCAGCACAGAATAGGAATGGCAGTAATAGAAGAGGCACCAGGTGAAGTTTATTTACCATCACCATGGAAACTTCAGGCCATGTGCACTGGGTAGGGCTTTGGAGGTAGCCAGGTCAGACAATTCTTCTTTAGCCTCTGTTCATCCCAGCTCATTGAGACTCTGGGACATTAGGAGTCCCTGGGAGAGAAGACAGCACTATGGAGCCCCCATTCCAAAGGTCTACCCCACTTCTAACTCAAAATGTGACTCTTTGAAGATCACTCCTGTGAACAACCATTTCTTCACCTGTAAAATATAAATTTTCTCCTTTATCCACACAGTGGGAAAGTGGAATGGGAGTAAGAGAAAGGACAGAGGTGGACGTAAGGAAGGAATATTGTGGGGATGATTCCTTCTGGAGCAGGCTATTGGAGAACATGTAGCCCGTGGGAAATTTTGAGGATGAATTTGGAGCACGTGGAGTAGGGAGGATGTGAAAATCTGATTGAGACATACCTGTGGCAGGAGTATTGGGTATTGGCCAGGCAGTCCTGAGGAGGGGATTTAAGTCTTGGTTAGCAGCCCCAAGCCAGACAGAGTGGTCTGTGCAAAAAGGGATGATTCTCCAGCTTCTGATACTTCTGGATCCTTTCCTCCAACACCCTTCAAATCCAACTCTCCTGTCTTATCCGGTAGCGATGCCAGGGAAGCCAGGGTAGAAATGGCTGCTTCCGGAAGATGAGTCACTGTGGGGATGAGGAAGGTGGCAGCTGGGGACGTGTGAAGAGTCGACTGTGTCTTCAAGCCAGGAAGAGATCCCTGATCAGAAACAAACCCTACTGTACCTTGGCATGGACTTTGCAGCCCCAGAACCATGAGAAATAAACTCCCATTGCTTAAGCCGTTCAGTATATGGCATTTTGTCACAGCAGCCTGAGCAGACGAAAACACCTTTCTCCTGCATGCTGAAAATGAGGGAACTGCCCCTTTCCCCCTACTAATGCCCTAGAATTCTTTAGTTGAGCTACCATTTAGTTTTGATCAGGCATAGTGGAGTTCAGATTTAAAGCGTTTCAAATAATCCGGGAGCATCTATTCATAATAGCTCTCATTTGCTGAGGCTCTGTGTTAAGTCGTGTTTAGTAGGTACTACGTTGCCCAATCTCCACAATCACCCAATGAAGCAGTGCACCCATTAAACAGACAAGGAAACCGGGCCTCAGCGGGCTGAAGTGATTTGCCCAGGATGATCCAGTGAGGGACAACCAGAGCCAAGATGAGATTTCAAGGCTGCTGGGTTCAGAGACAATTCCGCTCTATTCTGCCTCTCTAGTGCAGAGAAACTGGACGCCAATTGCAAATAACTGTGACTTGTTCCCCAAGCAAATGAATCCCGAGTGACAGACAGTGGTATTCCTTACCAAATGCGTTCTGCTTCAGCCTTCTCTCAAGCTCCTCACCCCCCCACCCCAAACACTTGGGATGAATGGAACCCGCCCCTGGACAGCCCCCCCTTTTTTTTTTGTCTCCCCACAGCCCCCACACTTTTCTGTCAGGCTGCCCCAGAGTTTTCTAGTTCCCTGAAGCTCCTGTTCAGGATCTGTTTCCCCCTTATTGACTCACACAGTACACAGGCTAGTGCTGGTTTCAGGAATCCAGGGCGGAGGGCGAGAGCTTCCAAGGGGGACAGGGAAGGGGGCAGAGAGGGGAGGTCCATGAAAAGAGGCCCAGATCTCTGGCAAGTGGACCTTTTGCCTAGTGGTGATTGGGAGAGCAGCTGGGACAGTTGATGAGGAAGGAGGAAGGAAATGAGAGCAAGGGTTCCTGTCTCCCCCCCTCGACTCCCCCCTCCCCCTATGCCCAAGCGGTCTCCCCTCCCCCACATCAGAAATCCGTTTCTCCTTGAGGACTCCAGACGCTGGCTTCCCCAGAGAGGCCTCGTTCTTCCCTTCTCTGTACCCGCCCGGCCCTTTTTTGTTCGGTATTGGCCACTCCGGCTCTGCGTCGGGTCGGCCGCTGGCGTGCTTCTCTCACCCAATAAACCTTAGATTCCTTCGGGCCCAGAGCCATGCCTTACTCTCTAGGGTTCCTGCAGCACCAGTCACAGCGCGACTGACACACCGCGCCACTGTTGGTTGGGAATCAATTATTCCAGGGAGGCAGTAAGAAGTGAATGTGCCCAGTACAGAGTGCGCACAGGGGAGCGGTAACGACGGAGGGGCAGTGAAAAGCGCTTCGGCTGCAACCACTTTGCATCTCGGCTCGGGAACGAGAACGTTGCTATCCAGTCGGCCACCGGAGGGCGCTCCGAGCAAAAGCTCTTGAGCCCGCTCTTCCTGCCCTTTGACTTCATCTCCCTGCAAGCTCTGGAATCGTTGCTGTCTCCCAGAGGCAGGGGGCCCATGACTCCCATGCCGGTTACCGCGGTCTCAAGGCATGGGTGTTTACAGTTTGCTGGGATTTTCCCTGGGAAAGTAGAGGCAAGAAAATCACCAAATTGATGGTGGCCTGTTTGTTGAAGAACAGGGCTGGAAAAAGGCAATGTGGTTAGTGCACAGGTGTCATGAGCCCTGAGCTGTCCAGTCTCCGCTTTACCAATCTCTGGAAGTGTGGCATTAAGAAAATCATTCTCTTCTCTGGGCCTGATTTCCTCCTGTAAAATGGCGAGGCGCAAGTTCCAGCCTGTCTGGGGATGTCAGCTCTCACAACCCTCCTTGGGCGGTCAGTGTGCATGCAATTTAGTCCACACAGAAGCTTAGTCCCTGCTTTCTGCCTTTCTTAGGGACTTGCCATCATGGAAACCATACAAGCCTGCAGCCCTTGCTGCAGTAGGAGCCACTAAGTCTTGGGCACTCCCCATATTCTTTCTGAGATGCCCCATATACAACCAGAGGAGTGAAACATTCAGAAAAGCAAACGCACCCCAAGGCATCTTTCAGAAATGAGCCTAGAATGGGTTTAAGCAGGTGGAAACTATTCACGCAAATTCTTCCAAAACCCAAAGATGACGGCATATGATGTAGGACTCATTCTTGTGCATAACGATAGAACAACGTGCAAATGAATGAGGCAAATGAATCAGGATGGGCGCAGGCTTGGAAGGGAGGCAGGAAAGGTGAGGAGGGAGAGAATGAATTGTTTCTGTAGCATTTTATTTCATAAGAGACCGATGGACAGACTTGAAGCATTTGTAGCAAAGTATCAACTCCAATAAATCTGATTGGTTCTTAAATTGTTTTCTGTAATCCTACATCTGACCCATTCTTTTAATTGAAAAGAAAAGGTGACTTAAGGTGATTTTTAAAATAACAGAGGCCACCAGCCCCTCAGAACACCTCAGGACAGAACCTGGTCTATGGTAGGTTTTTTTCCCCCCCTAACACAACTTTCCATAGCTGCAGATGTGTTTATAGAGTATCTTAGGTTTCCCAGGCCCAGTGGGGCAGGATAATCGTAAAGGAGGATTATCCTTGGAATAACTGTGGGAGAAGGACCAGCCTCTGCTCTGGATCTAAGCAGCCCTCCAGTGACTCAGATCCATGGGGCTTTGCCCTTCTGCGTCTGTAAAATGGGGATGACTTTTGTTTTTTCTACTTTACTAAGACTTGCATTAAATGAGATACTTGTAAAGATAATATGCTGCTTGAAAATAATGGTAGAAGCAGGTAAACAGCGATTATTGTCAAGCTATGAGTCTCCAGGTCTCATTAGTAACATTAGCCATAACAACAACAAAGGAAGAAACAATAGGAGGCTGAATTAAGGCGTATAGAGGGAAGAAACTGTGAAGAAGAAAAACCTAGTGATGAAAGCTAAAACCTCCAAGGAAATGGCTGGTCTTTCTAGATCCTGACTTGAGGCCTGTCTTTTGAAATAATGAAAATTATACTCTGTGAAAAATGATCCCAGTGGTCACTGCGATTAGAACTTAGAAGAATGTTTATATATCTCACCACAGTGAGTCAACGGTTATTTCCTATGAAAGCCACAGGGCTTCAATTTTCAAACTTTAAACAATGAGCATAGAGATATCACCAAAGAAACACTTATTAAATATCAATATAGAATGAACTGGAAGAAAAAGAGGAAAACATCAAGCTATTCACTGCAGTATTTCCAACTGAGACTCCGTTCTGCAGGACCCAGGGAAGGACACGGATTAGACAGTTTCCTGAAGCTCAGGTTAACCCTGTCAGCTGCAGACTTCCTGGGGCCAGTGACAAGTCAGTTTGTCTTCTAAAACCCTGGCACTAAGATAATCCAAGCCCATCAAATGGAAGCTTTGCAGGAGGATTGTTGGTGGTACAGTGCTCAGAAATTCACCCACAGAGGGGCGCCTGGGTGGCTCAGTCTGTTGAGTGTCTGACTTCGGCTCGGGTCATGATCTTGCGGTTCATGGGTTCAAGTCCCACATCGGACTCCGTGCTGACAGCTCAGAGCTTGGAGCCTGTTTCGGATTCTGTGTCTCCCTCTCCCTCTCTCTGCCCCTTTTTCACTCATACTCAGTCTCTCTCTCTTTCTCTCGAAAATAAATAAACATTTAAAAATTAAAAAAAAAAAAAGAAACTCACCCACAGAGACTTTCTGATAGTTGCTTTCAATGACAACAAAAGCAAAATGCACAGTGGGTGACAGTTATTGGCCTTTCCCAACTCTGCTTCTTGGTCCTGTCCTCTGTTCAGTGTCCACCATTTCCCTCCCCTTGTACCATGCCAAGGACCCAGGCTTCTCCACCTCTCTTATTACATTCTTAACATAATCAATGCATCTACTCCATGCTATTTCAGGCTTAAGGTGATCTCCCTTTCAGAAGGACCCCCAAATTTAAGGAGAATGCTGGAAGAGGGCAGCACAGTGCAGTCAAGGGCTTTGCCATCAGACAGACCTGGATATGAGTCCTAATTTCTTCATGTGGTAGTGATTCTCCATCACGGCCCACAGTGATCCTGCCTCCTGGTATTCATGACCTTGCTACTTACCCCACATATGGAATCAGGGCTGGTCCTGGGTGACCAATAGAATATGGTGGACGTGACAGTGTATGAATTTTGAAGGTAGGTCACAAAAGGCATTACAGCTTCTGCCTTGACCTCTTGGATCACTCTCTCTCGAGAAACCAGCTGTTACTGTGTGAGGACACTCAAGTCGCTCTGTAGAGGGACCCACATGGAGAACTGAGGCATCCTGCCAAAACCCAGTACGAACTTGCCGGCCTTGTAAGTGAACCCTCTTGGAAGCGGGGCTTTTAGCCCCAACTGACATCTGACTGCAACATCATGAGAGACCTTGAGTTTGAACCAAGGTCTGACAGTACCTAATTGTCAGCTGAGCTGCTTCTGAATACCTAATTCACTGAAACCATGAGAGATAATGAATGGTTGTTGTGGTGTTAAATCCTAAATTTGGGGGCAATATGTTACATAGCCATATTAACAAGAACTTAAACTTTCTAAGTAGAGGGAGCAGTTAAGGCTGATATTCATTTGGGAGACAACTGTACAGCTATATCAATTGTTAAAATGTTTAACTGTCATTGAACATTGCTTAACTGCTTTGTAAAGAGCCCTGTACTTGAATTAATATGATCTTGGGTGGCTAGTTCCCCAAGGTCCTTTGAAAAGGCAAATCACATCCTCTTCAGAAGAAGGGAACATTTTCCTTGGGCTCAAATTATTTCAACAAATATTTTACAAATACCATGTCTAGCACACAACCAATGACAAACTGATACGTGATCAAATGCAGATTTTTTTAGGCACCCGAAAGACACCCTTCACCCATAGCTTCTGCATTGGAAAAATTAAGCATATGATGGCAATGGCTTTAGTGTGGGGTGGGGAGGGAGAAACCAAAGTTTGGAAGGTGTGCAAATGGGCCTAATGAAAGAGGAAAGAGGCTCCCATTGTTTCCCCAAACTGGGATCCAGCTCTTGGAATAACAGTGAGCAAACCCCTCTCCTTGATGTTCTTCAGAGGGTAGCTGGACCTCCGATGGAGTATCCAGAGACCCCTACAGCCCAGATTTTCACTTGTCTCCCAAATCCCATCTCCAAACTTGGCTGGAGAATGGCAACGTTGCTTTTCAAAGTGGCCCAAATCACGTTGGACCCATGAAAGGGACCAAAGTAGTTAGAAGATCCTTAGCTGAATGTTCCAGACTGCATGAGACCCAGAGACTCCTAGAAAACATGACTGAAGGAAAATACTTCTTCATCCAGGAAGGTGAAGACTTGGAACAGCTATATGACATCTAGAAGGAAAAAAAGGTAAATGTGTGTGTCACATAATGTAAAATAAAATGGAAACCCACTCTAGGATATTAGCAAGATCTGTGGCAAAGTCCCTCGTTATACAGACGAGGAAAAGAAGAACCAGATGATTAGAAAGCAAGTCCTAGACTGCTGGTCCACACTGTGTGCAGCTCTGTCCTGGTGGCTGTTGTCACATCCTATTTCTTTTTTTTTTTTAATTAATTAATTAATTTTTAAATTTACATCCAACTTAGCATATAGTGCAACAATTGATTTCAGGAGTAGATTCCTTAATGCCCCTTACCCATGTAGCCCATCCCCCCTCCCACAACCCCTCCAGTAACCTTCTGTTTGTTCTCTAAATTTAAGTCTTTTATGTTTTGTCCCCTTCCCTGTTTTTATATTATTTTTGCTTCCCTTCCCTTATGTCCATCTGTTTTGTATCTTAAAGTCCTCATATGAGTGAAATCATATGATATTTGTCTTTCTCTGACTGACTAATTTGCTTAGCATAATACCCTCCAGTTCCATCCATGTTGTTGCAAATGGCAAAATTTCATTCTTTTTGATTGCCGAGTAACACTCTATTGTATATATATACCACATCTTCTTTATCCATTCATCCATCAATGGACATTTGGGCTCTTTCCAAACTTTGGCTATTGTCGATAGTGCTGCTATAAACATTGGGGTGCATGTGACCCTTCGAAATAGTACACCTGTATCCCTTGGATAAATACCTAGTAGTGCAATTGCTGGGTCATAGGGTAGTTCTATTTTTAATTTTTTGAGGAACCTCCATACTGTTTTCCAGAGTGGCTGCACCAGTTTGCATTCCCACCAACAGTGCAAAAGAGATCTTTCTCTGCATCCTCACCAACATTTGTTGTTGCCCGAGTTGTTTTTTTTTTAATTTAAAAAAAATGTTTATTTATTTTTTGAGAGAGAGAGACAGAATGTGAGTGGGAGAGGGGCAGAGAGAGAGGGAGACATGGAATCTGAAGCAGGCTCCAGACTCTGAGCTGTCAGCACAGAGCCCCATGTGGGACTCGAACTCACAAGCTGTGAGATCATGACCTGAGCTGAAGTCAGACGCTCAACTGACTGAGCCACCCAGGTGCCCCCCGAGTTGTTAATGTTAGCCATTCTGACGGGAGTGAGGTAGTATCCCACTGTCGTTTTGATTTGTATTTCCCTGATGGTGAGTGTTGTTGAGCTTTTTTTCATGTGTTGGTTGGCCATCTGGATGTCTTCCTTGGAGAAGTGTCTATTCATGTCTTTTGCCCATTTCTTCACTGGATTATTTGTTTTTTGGGTGTTGAGCTTGATAAATTCTTTATATATTTTGGATACTAACCCTTTGATAAATATGTCATTTGCAAATATCTTCTCCCATTCCGTTGGTTGCTTTTTAGTTTTGCACATCTTATTTCTACCTTACTCTCAGGATATTGATACCCTGGATTTTATAGACCAGCTGGCACTTCTTTCTCAACAAGCTAATATTGGCCCACCCAAACTGAAAGCCTTAATTTGACATCATTTCAAGTATCCCGTTTTTTCTTTCTTGACCCAAAGTTCAACATCCACTGCTTTTTCCAGGCAAATATCCATACCAGGTCTTTCTTCTGACCCTGCCAACTCACCATGGCATACTGTTTTGAGTGGTACCATCTAGAATATCTTATTTCTTTGTGCCTTTAAGAGTTTTATATACTTACCTATTCTGACAAATAGGAGCTTCCTCCTTCCTCTTTATAAAGTAATTTTGATTAGTGATTTCCCAGTGGAGCAAGTGACATGGCCAGCATTTGCCAAGTGCTCCCAGGCCTCTGAGGGGATAAGCTCCCTGTCCCTGTAGATATTTGAGCAGGGTCTCAGTGGTGGTCTGCCATTCTTGTGAGTCAAGGAAGTTGGTCCAGATATTGAAGGCACCTTCCAGAATTAATCATTACAAATAAAAGCTTTTGATTTCTCAGCCTTTCGGGGGTGCCAACTCTGCCTTACCAACCCGCCAACCCTAATCTTATCTCCATTTAGAGTGATTTCCATTTTGTTCTTCTCTACACCTCCATGGCAACCTCTGTCATGGTCTGGAGAGACCCAGCTTTCATTCTCGACTTGACCACCAATTAGCTGTGGAAACCTGAACAAACTTGCCAACTCCTGTGAACCCCAGTCTCGTCCTCTTTCCCTGCATCATGGAGCAGTTGAGGAAAAGAGCAATAATGAATATATCCAGGGCAAAGTTCCTCAGTGCACAGAAGCCTCCGTAGCCTGGCCACCTTGTCTTAAGATCACTGATTCACATGTCCTCCTTCCCTTTAGCCTCTTGGAGGGCAGGGTCTGTGTCTTCTCCATCCGTGTCCCTAGCCCCTAGCCCAGAGCCTCATAGCTAGCCGACACTCCACGAATTCATTACTCGAACATTACTGAGCTAGAGAAATGGTGCTGTTGCTACAGGGTCAGACAAGATCTAGACTCTCAAGGAAGTTGTATTCGAGCAAGTGAGATAAAAGCAGGCAAATGCTGAGTTCTTAGAGCTGAGTTGTAATTTTTAGCTTCCCTTGACCTTATAATGTGACTGCTACTGCTTTAGCATATGTCAAAATAATTGACCTGGATGGGCAAAATGTCATTAAGTAGGGAAGCATTTCAATTAAGGGATATTTTATTTTCTATGGGGTCTTTGAGAGCTCAGAGAGAAAAGAAGCAATAGTAAAATAATAGCAAGCAGACTGCTGCAATTAAATGTGATTTACCACAACTTAAGTATCACTTTCAGAGAGCGTCAAATTAAAGCATTTAAGAAGATTGCTGAAAAAAAGACTTTTTTTTCTTATCTAAGTGAAATGCTGGCACAGGAGTCCTCCAAAGGGAAACTGCCAGATGCTGTTTTATATGCTTGGCATGTTGGTGCCTAACATCTCCTTAGTGTTTTTGAATTTTACATTGTCTGCAAAATTGCCACTTCATTAAAACTGCCTCAGAAATTCCTTTTTAAAACGGTGCAGGTAGCTGTCAGTCCATGTCTGTCCTGCCTCGTTTGCATTTTAGAAATGCAGGCATTATTTTCCAAAAAAAAACCCTTTATTTAACCTCAAATTTCCTGTGTTATTGGGAAAAATGCCAACTAGTCAAGGAAACCAAAGGGGTGGTATTTTAAAGGTGATATGTTTACCTCTTTGTTTTAACTGTTAGGAGCTAAAATTCCTAAAGTTTGACCTTCCTGTTGCCATGATAAATGCCCTAAAAATCCTCAACATTATTTTAGTGCAGAATATAGTCTCTTACTACTTGGGGTTCAATAAGATTTGAGTAAGCCCCACATTGGGCTCTATGCTGACAGCTCAGAGCCTAGAGCCTGCTTCAGATTCTGTCTCCCTCTTTCTCTGTCCCTCCCCCACTTATGCTCTCTCTCTCTCTCTCTCAAAAATAAATAAACATTAAAAAAAATTTTAAGCAATATAAAATATACACAAACAGAGAAAGGATTCAGCCTCATAAGTTAGTATGGCTTATTCCAGCCTGGGGTCAAGGCTTACTGTGGCTCAAGTACCTATAGTTTATTTCTCAGGAGAAAATATAGATTCGAAAACAGTAGTAGAAAGGAGAAACTCTTTCTAGATGGCAGGAGCCAAGGTGAATTACTAGGTGATAGGTCACATCGACAATATTGGACGCACTTGATAAAAAACAGGCCAAAAAATATGTGGGATATCGAAAGTTTATTGGTGATAATTTACATCAGATCTTTGGGATTTATGTAAAAATTTAATCCTTTTATCTTTTTCTATAACTTTCTTTTTCCCAATCCAGTGAAAAATAAAATGTATTCTATGTTTAATTATATGAAGTTCCTTTGTTATCGATAAAGTTTGCAAGTGTTTGTTTATTGTTATTGGTTAAAAAATTACAGTTTCCAATATCACTGAAGTGGATAGGGGAAATGATGCTGACCTAAGTAACTGGAAATAAGTAGCGTCTGTAACACTAAAGGTAAAAGGAACTGAACATAAGCACTGTACTCTAGCTGATGAAATTGTTTCCCTTGTGAGTACGGATTAACAATTCTGATACTGCTATTCTGTATATTGGAATTGAGCAATCAAGCATGTGGATGGCAAATGGTGGGAACCAGATTTCTCACTTGTGGGGTGAAAATTACAGATAAGGAAGAGGTTTAGGAGGATAGAATGATCCATGTTTTAATGGATTAGAGTTGGAGACCTCAGCTAAATTCATATTTGCTTAAAACTGTTGGGGCGCCTGGGTGGCGCAGTCGGTTAAGCGTCCGACTTCAGCCAGGTCACGATCTCGCGGTCCGTGAGTTCGAGCCCTGTGTCAGGCTCTGGGCTGATGGCTCAGAGCCTGGAGCCTTTTCCAATTCTGTGTCTCCCTCTCTCTCTGCCCCTCCCCCGTTCATGCTCTGTCTCTCTCTATCCCAAAAATAAATAAACGTTGAAAAAAAAAATTAAAAAAAAAAACTGATAGAGATGGCTACATAGAAATATCTATAGAAGTGCAAATATATGAGTGAGTATACACACGTGTATTTCCTCGAGGTGAAAGTACCTGAAAGACATGAAACCCAGCGGCAACTAGCACACCTGGCTTCCAGATCTTGGTTTCTATTGCCATTCTCCATTAAAGGAAATTGGGCTTCTTGGAGAAATGGCTGATTCTAGGACTGGGGCAGGAAATATACAAGATGAATCTGGAGCATGTCTGAAAGGAAGTGCTGAAAAAGTAAAACAAGTATGTCAGAGGGACATAGGAACCAACTGAATATCTCCCAAATGCAAAGCTGGAACAATAAAATAAAGTAGTCTTGGATTGTAACCCAAAATGTGGCATAAATATCCATGGGTCCATATCATATAAATAAGTTATTGAAGGAATGAATAAATAAACAGGAGAAAAGAGGTAATGCAGAAGAATTCCAAATAATTTATGTACTTTGCCCTCAAGGAGGGGGAGCATCAATTCCCACTCCTTAAGTGTAGGCTACACATAATGACTTCCTTCCAAAGAGCACATCGTGGAAAAAAGGCAGTAGTAACTTCATAGTGGAGAATTCTGACAAACATTACCTCCGTTAGGCAATCAAGGTCACCATCAACGGTAAAAGGTCATGTTCATAGCATGTTCCCTTTACACTACGACCTGATAAAAATGGTACCTTACCTCCGAGTTTTTCCTCCCCATACCCATAACCCTAGTCTAATCCTGGGAAGAACATGAGATGAAATTCCGATAGGAAGGCATCCTGCAAAGTACCTGGCCAGTGCTCTTGGAAAAGGAAAGTCTGAGAAGCTGTCACAGTCAAGAGGAGCCTCGGGACACATAATGACTCTCCGAGATGGGATTCTCAAACAGAAAAAATACATTAGGTAAAAGCAGAGGAAATCTGAATAAAGCGTGGACTTTAATAATAATGTGTCCTATTTGCCCATCAATTATAACAAACATCCCACAGTAATGTAAGATGTTAGCCATATGGGGAAGCAGTACAGTGTATATGGGATCTCTCCATACTATCTTTTCAATTTTTCTGTAAGTCTAAGACTCTTAAGAAAAATAAAGTCTATTAAAAAAAATCAAACATAAGTGATATGGACTATAGGCCAAATGCAAATCCAAGGCTATGGAAGTACACAGAAAGAATATAATTGGCACTGATATGTCTATAAACTTGTGTGATTCTCACGTGAGGAATGTGCTATTGATATTCTCATTTTAAAGATGATGAAATTATGGTTTAATAAGGTTTAATGCATTGCCCAAATTTGGACAATTAGGAAGTAATAAACAAAGATTTGAACCTGAGGAATGTGAATCCTGCACCCACAGACTTAACCCTATGGGTACATATCAACATTAACAACTGAAAGTAATGACTTTTGTTTTAGACAAGCTTATTTGTGGATTATTTTTCTGACAGAAGTTTGAAATCAGAGATTGTTGACTATTGGACATGCTGTGGGTCTGTGCTTTAAAAAACTCATAAAACTTTCCCCAAAATGACCATCTTAGAAAAAATTCCCTTCACCACAATTTTACATAATGTTTAAAAAGATTATTGAACTTAGAAGGTCAGGTTTCTGCCTGAAAAATTATTTCTACTTATCAAGAGATGTTCTTCAATGGAAGTGAACACTATGTCCAAGGCACTGAGTTCTCATTAAAAAAAAAATTAGAGACAAATGCCTTTTTTCCATGAGGATGTGGACTTCTCACGTTGGTTACTCTTAGTATGTTATGAGTGAAATTCATTCATATAACATTTCAAAGAAGCTGCTTATCCTAACACACACACTCCCAAGATAGTCTTTGACCGGGAAGACTTGATCTAGCAAATGGTCTTTTCCATAATGTGAATGTGACTTTCAGCTCAAGATGGTACCATCAAGTTTTTGCCTTAAGGAACTCAAGAACTCCGCCTTGCACATGAGACCAGGGAAAGAATCACAGGCCACACACGGTGGGTGGACCTCCTACCCACACAGCTGTCAGGGACCCTTTCCCAAGTTCCCCAACCTGCTCTACCTTTATCTGATGTTTTTAAGTACAACTGTGGGAAAGGCAAGCACTTTTAGTCAGCAAGTGTCAGGAGGTTGATGATGCTGTTAAGGGCATCTTGGGAAACCAGGGAAGGAGGCATAAGTCTAATTCCTATTGTGTTTCCTGGCCTCCAGCAAAGCCTTCTTTTGTATTAGAGAGGTCTATTTTGATAAATATGGACTGCCAACAGTGAGACACAGCTCAGGCAAACCACCCAACAGATGGTCAACTTTGTATGCACTAGCCAAGGGCCAGTATGGCAGACGGTAGCTTCTGTTTGTGCCTTAAGTCAGCATCGTGGATATAAGGTAATTGTGGGATGACAGAAGTCCCTGGTACAGTTCCATCCAAGGCAGACTTGAGACATGCTCTTTCAGATATTTGAATACACAGAATTTCCTGCTGCCCCCTCAAAGCCTTGGCCACCCAAGCTCACTGGCAAAAGGGGTTAAAGGCTCTGGGCAAGGGGGCAGGCACATTATCGTGTGGCTCAGAGAATGGGGACAAAACTTTGGACTTTCTATTCTAGCCAAGAGCTTGGTCCTTTGACCTGTGGGCAGCACTGGAGTCCAACCCAGGGAATGGGATAGTCAAGGGGCTTGCACAGGGGGCTCTTGTTTCCTTCGGGTCTCTGAAATAAGATGAGGAAGTGGCATAGTGGAAGGTGAGCTTGGGAAAGTGGGGTCCAAAACCCTGGCTCTGTGTCTTGGCTGGTTACTTAACTTCCCTGAGCCTCCATACCCATGTCCAAGATGGGTATGACGTCATCTCACTGGGCCACCTTGAAAGAAAGGGTGCTTGGAGCTTACGTTCTTAATACTTTGTATGCTACACTCAACTCCACCTTAGTCCATTCAGGCTGCTATAACCAAATACCATAAACTAAGGGGCTTATAAACACAAATTTATTTCTCACAGCTCTGGAGCCTGGAAGTCCATGACCAGGGTGCCAGCACGGTCGGGTCCTGGTGAGAGCCCTCTTCTGGTTTGCACACTGCCGACTGCTCCTTGTATTCTCACATGGTAGAAAGGGTGAGTTGGCTCTTCCGGCCTTCTCTTGTATGGGCACTAATCCCATTCATGAGGACTCCACCGTCGTGACCCAATTATCTCCCAAACACATCCACCTCCTAACACTACCACACTGGGAATTAGATTTCAACATGTATATTGCCAGGCGCCTGGGTGGCTCAGTTGGTTATGCGTCAGACTCTAATTCAACTCAGGTCATGATCTCATGGTTTGTGAGATGGAGCCCCACCTGGGGCTCTGTGCTGACAGCCTGCTTGGGATTCTTCCGCTCTCTTTCTCTCTCTCTCTCTCTCTCTCTCTCTCTGCCCCTTCCCCGCTCATGTGTGCGTGCACTCTCTCTCTCCATCTCTCAAATAAATACATAAACTTCAAAAAATAAAAAACCAACATATGTATTGGGCAGGGGGTAGGAAGGAGAGACACAAATATTTAGTCCATAACACCCCCTTTCCAAGGACCGGTGCTTCAGAGAATGTCACTCTCAGTGTCTGAAAAGCTGCCTTCCATGTGTCTAAGCAGCGCTCCCCCACACGATGTCCGGAGCCCCAAGGGGGTGGGCAGCATTGGGCTGCTTCCTCCACGTCCACCCCCAGCCCCTTTTCTCATGCTGCAGGCTGAGCACGTAGGGGTGGACCGGCACTGGGACCCGCGTCCACACAGCATTTTGAGCTTTCGTCAGTGTTAAAGCTCTAGCCACAGTCCCAAAACTGAGCTCTTCCAAGTCAAGAGATAATCAGTCAAAAATATTATGGGCTATAAAGAAGTCGGTCCCTAGAAGGGTGAGGTGAGTGGACCGTGCTGTGGCAGGAGACAGATTTGGGGACGGCTTTGCAGGTGGCTGGTGTGCTTTGGGCTGTCCTGAGGATTCTGAGCCTCGGCTCCTCTGTCCAGTAGATGAGAATGATGATGCCGGTCCTCAGGCAAGGCTGTTCGTGAATTAATAAAATAGCCTATGTTAGAGCACTCCACCGATAACAGAATGGTTGAATAACCGAGAGCACACATATCCATCTAGAAAACATGAAGGCCAGAAGTCATGAGGAGGTGGTTCTTCTTTGGGAAGGGGCACAGGGGGATTGGAGGAGAGTCCTGAGGCCTGGGGTGGAGTCCAGAGAGGGGATTCAGGATGTTTCTATAAGAAAATGTGCTTGCACAATGGCTCTGTGTGGAGACCCTGTGCTCTCTGAGAGGCCGGGTGTCACCCTACCTGCTGTGATGGGTGAGGAATTGGAAGAGAAGAGCGTCCTGTTTTCTTCTCCATAACAGAGGTCCGGGCCAATGGGGACTGCTGGGCAGCTAGGAACAGGCACTGGGGAAGAATTGGAGCAGGGTCCCCCAAGGTGCCGTGGGTTCTCTCTTAGGCCCCAGGCCTTCAGCAGTTTGGGCACCTGGATGCTGGTGAGGTCGTCCCAGGGTGGAGGTGGGGGGGCTCCTTCCTCCCGGGCGGAGGAGGCATGTTTTAGCTGTCTTTTGAAATGGAGAGTTCCCTTGCCCTTGGGGAAGGCGGAGTATTGATTTATCACCAACCTATCCTTCTCAGAGTCTGCAAAACAGACAGACCCACAAACAAACCAGAGGTTGTTTTTCTTTTGTGTTTAACTCAAATTTCCGTGTGGAAGCTGAGATAGAGAATGCTTCATTTTTATAATATGTTCAGTTACAGAACAGCAAAGAGGAACATTTAGAGAAAAATAAATACATAACCGAGGCGCTTCTGACTCTGTGTGTGTCTTGGGGGTTGGCAGAGTTGGGATTTCCTAATATGGTTGGTTTTGTTCCAGTAGAGCATCTCAAGATTTCTGTCACAAAACACTGAGTAACAGCTGTGCACAGAGTTTATTTCCTTTAAAGCACCTTCTCACTCCACTGCTAGTCTCCACGGTGACCTTCTTCCAAAGCCCGATTTTTAAATTTTTTATTATTTGATTTTTTAACCAATTAATTAAGGTGTGAAAATATCCTAGGACTCCTTCTTTCCCCCTTGGTAAGTGAAAGAAATGTAAAGTCAGTTCTCAAAAAAGTTTAGAATGATTTACTCCAGATCCCTTTAAAAGAAGTCTGGGGGCACCTGGGTGGCTCACTTGGTGAAGCGTCTGACTTCAGCTAGGGTCATGATCTCATGGTTCGAGCCCCCTATCGGGCTCTGTGCTGACAGCTCAGAGCCTGGAGCCTGCTTTGAATTCTGTGTCTCCCTGTCTCTCTGCCTCTACCCTGTTCATGCTCTGTCTCTCTCTCTCTCAAAAATAAATGAACATTAAAAAAAAAAATTAAAAGAAGTCTGTTCAAAGGTCAAGCCCTGAAGACATAAATAAATGGGGAGTTCCTTGGGAGGTCACTATGGGCTGACTCAGACATGCTACCCACCCGAGGGGGTTTCCTGGGCAAGGCAGCAGGAAACTGCACCTTTTATCAATAAGGAGAGGATTTCCACTCACATCAGAGGATTGTGCTACCACCAGACCCTTTTCTCTCCTCTGTCAAGAAAATAAGAAGTACAGGTGACAATCTGGGATTTGTGATTGCCATCTAAAGTGGGAGCAGTCTTCCCATGAGGTCTCCAGGCAGATAGCATCAGAATTGAATTAAATTGTAAGACACCTGGCTGGTGTCTGAAGATAAGTAAAGATTGCTTGGTGTGGGAAAACCCCACACACTTGGATTACAGAAGTATTCTGTGAGTAGGCAGAACAGAGAAGAGCTCTTTTCCCCTTAGGCTCTTCCCGGTTGATCGATTTACTAGTGTATTTATTTATGTACTTATTGATTGTTGATTAACTGATATTTTACTTGGATGTTCCTGAAGGCTGCACTTTAACTCAGAGAAATGAGCGGAGTTGGGGAACTGGCAACCTGGGCGGGCATGCTGGTAGCGACATTTTTGGCACAGGAGGGTATTAGGGGCATTTGTAGCCCCTCGTGTGACATACTCATAGAAAGGCTGCTGCCTGGCATAAGGTGGGAGCCCATGTTCTTTAGGATGAGCCCTCACCAAAGGCAGGACGCTGGTCTCAGCCCTGCTGGGAGGTGAGACCTGGTATTTAACAGGGTTACAGTTTGGTTTCCCACACCAGGAGGTGAAGGTAAATCTGCCTGCATTTGCACTCTCTCTCTCTCTGTATATAGATACAGAAAGAGTAATTTGATTTTTTCTCGCATTATGACTACATGAACGTGCTACAAATGCTGGTGAAAGCCCAGTAGGTATGATTTTGTCGGCCTTTAAAATTTGACCTAGTTATTGTCGGGCTCTGTGCTGGGCATAGAGACTGCTTGGGATTCTCTCTCTGCCCCTCCCCTGCTCTCTCTCAACATAAATTTTAAAAATTTGACCTAATTGCTTATTTGTGCTGAGTTTGGATTTCAAGGGAAATAAACACTTGCATATTTATCTACATATGATATTAGTCTCTATGTATTCCAGCAAAAGGGTTTTTGTTTTTTTTTTTTTTTTTTTACTTTTTGCAAACAAGGTGAAATTGTACTAGGGAAACTCTTCAATGATTTGTCCCATTTCCAACCAGTACATTTCCCCAATTCTATACTAAGAATAGATCTGGATTTTTTTTTTTTAAAGGTCTGGCTTTAAATGAAAATCTTCTGAAAGGCTTGTAATTTAAAAAACCACAGTCTCCTGCCCTCAAGTTCTGCTCCCCAGAAACTTCTGAACAGTTAGCTCTTTTCATCTTTTGTTCTGGTTGTTTCCGGCATTTTTCTAAGTAGTATGCTTAGGCCATAATTTTATGGTTTATCAGTTTTAAACACTATCAGCTTCCTGTTATGCTAGATGAGGAGCTTTATAAATCCCCCGATCTCTTCTCAAGGTAGTTCTATTAATATTTTATCTTAAATTACTAGTCACCATTTACATTATTATGACTTCTTAAATATTGTCCACAGCAAAGTCCTTAGTGTACTGGGAAAGCGTTTCTTTCTGAGGTAGCTTCAGTAAAGTGGTTCCAATTGTCTCTTTGAGTGCGATGTCAGGACCCTAGCTGATAACAACACCTTCTCCAGAGAGAAAAACCCTCAACCCTGAAGAACGCCCAGAGGGCTCAGGACCACCACACCAAGGCCTGCCCTTATTCTTACTGCTATGCTCATCAGTGCGTGTCGCAGAGCTCAGAGGAGTCTTGGTATCTCAGTGGACTCCCAGAGAAACATTTTCTGTGTGTGCGTGTCTCAGCTCCAAGGTGGGCCACAGGAGCAGGGGGCATGCCCTTGGATGAGCGTGGCATTTGGAGTCACAAAAATCAGAGTTTATATTATTGTGGTAGACAGAATAATGACCCCTTGTGACGGTTAGTTTTACGTGTCAACTTGACTGCGGTAAGGGATGCCCAGATAGCTGGTAAAACATTACTTCTGGTTGTTCCTGTGAGGGTTTTTTTCAGAAGAGATTAGCATTTGAATTTAAACTAAGAAGGTCACCCTCACCAGTGGAGCTTCACGGGCCTTCAGATCTGGACTGAATTACACCTACCAGATTTCCTAGTTCTCCAGCTGGCACACAGCAGTTCATGGGACTTCTCAGCCTCCATAATTGCATGAGATAATCCCTATAACAAATAAACAAACAAGTAGATCCTAGTGAGTCTTTTTCTTTGGAGAATCCTAACTAATACACAATGCAAAGATGTCCACGCCCTAAATCTGTAGAACCTACAAATGTCACCTTACCAAAGGGGAATAATGTTAGCTCTGTTCCTTCAGAAGCCCTTGGTCTAGCAAGGGCGGTGTTTTTCTCAAATCCTTCCAGCCTGAGGAGCCCATGAAAAATGAGGAATTCAAAGACAAGAGAGATAAATGTACCTGGAGAAACTTAGTGGGAACCCAACTGGGTTGTGAAGAATGGGCCGGATCTGGAGACATGAGTGCCTTCTTCCATAGTTGGGTAGACTGGAATGAAGCACTTTGTAGAGATAAAGGATCTGTTTCCCATCCTCTAAGTGAAGTCAATCATGATATCCACCCCGCTCCTTCTGGGAACAGTAAACCTCCCCACTGTCCTGTCTCCTTGACAGCACTGGGGCCAAGTGGTTCAACCTGGCAACTTCCAAAGCTTTGCTCTTATACATTTTCCACTTTGGCACATATGGCCGATAGATACTATTTCTGCTATCTCTTTAAAGTTATTCAGGGGGAGCCTGGGTGACTCAGTCAGTTGGGCGTCCGACTTCGGCTCAGGTCATGATCTCACTGCTTGTGAGTACGAGCCCTGCGTCGGGCTCTGTGCTGACAGCTCAGAGCCTGGAGTCTGCTTCTGATTCTGTGTCCTGCTCACTCTGCCGCTCCCTCGCTCATGCTCTGCCTCTCTCTCTCTCAAGAATAGATAAAACATTAAAAAATAAATTAATTAAAATAAAATTATTCAGCCGTGAAGGCAGGAAACTTACAGACCATGACATTGTCTTTTTTATCACTGCCCTTCAAGTGAAATAAACTTTTGTTAGCTGTAAGTTAAGAAGATGGAACTAAAAATCTCTAAGAGTTAATACATCTTTCATGAAGGAATTTGTCTATTTTGGTAAGGTGAATTTCTAACTTTAAATATGAAATTACCTGCCTTTGGAACTAGTTTTGTGCTTAGGTCCTTATGGAAATGAAAAATCAGAGTGGAATAGTTTTCGAGACTGTTAGTTAAAAATAGTATTTCCCTGGGGCGCCTGGGTGGCGCAGTCGGTTAAGCGTCCGACTTCGGCCAGGTCACGATCTCGCGGTCCGGGAGTTCGGGCCCCGCGTCAGGCTCTGGGCTGATGGCTCGGAGCCTGGAGCCTGTTTCCGATTCTGTGTCTCCCTCTCTCTCTGCCCCTCCCCCGTTCATGCTCTGTCTCTCTCTGTCCAAAAATAAATAAATGTTGAAAAAAAAAAATTAAAAAAAAAAAAAAATAGTATTTCCCATTATAACAAGTAACTGCACCATCAGATTTTGAAATGCTCTGGAAGAAAATCAGCAGAAATCAACCAAATGGGATTGGTTATGGAGGTGCACTTTCTTGAAATTTCTAGACAGTGCATTTTCCTTTTCATTGAAATGGACTCCCATGGAGGGCACAAGATAGGGCTACTACGCAAATATATTTAATGTAATAATATATTTAAATCACGAATGCATGAAGCTTTCAGAATGCCTGTCTATTCCTTCTAGGCAAGGACTAGAGAAGAAATAAAACATGTACTTTGCACCCAGATCTTCACCTTTACCAAGATTGTGTGGTATAAATCTTGCTTAAGGATTTCATCACTAGGGTCTTTTAGGACAACAATGGACTATTTCCCCAAACTATTGAGCTAATTTCTCAATTTCCTCTATTTTATTTTTTTACATCAGTTGCTCTTCCTGTCCCCAAACCCCTTTGGTTTGGCCATCTGCTTAAATATTTAATTCAAAAAATCACCTCTGTCTTCAAGCAGAGGCAGCTGTCAGCTAAAACTCCAACTAATGGTGACTGTGACATTTTATTTTTAAATTTTTATGTATTCATTTTTAAATTCCAGTATAATTAACATACAGTGTTATATTAGTTTTAGGTGTACAATATAATGATTCAACAATCATATGAATTACTCTGCTCTTAATCCCTTTTACCTCTTTTACCCATCCCCCCACCTACCTCCCCTCTGGCAACAACCTGTTCTCCACATTTAAGTGTCTGTTTTTTGATTTGTCTCTTTTTTTCTTTGTTCATATGTCTTGTTTCTTAAATTCCACATGTAAATGAAATCATATGGTATTTGTCTTTCTCTGACCTATTTCACTTACCATTCTACCCTCTAGATCCATCCATATTGTTGCAAATGGCAAGATTTAATTCTTTTTTATGGCCCAGTAATATTCATATATATATATATATATATATATATATATATATATATATCACATCTTCTTTATCCATTCATCTGTTGGTAGACACTTGGGTTGCTTCCATATCTTGGCTCTTGTAAATAATGTTGCAATATACATAGGGGTGCATATATCACATTTTATTTTATTTATTTTTTTAAAGTTTATTTATTTTTGAGACAGAGAGAGACAAAGCATGAACGAGGGAGGGGCAGAGAGAGAGGGAGACACAGAATCGGAAACAGGCTCCAGGCTCTGAGCCGTCAGCCCAGAGCCTGACGCGGGGCTCGAACTCACGGACCGCGAGATCATGACCTGAGCTGAAGTCGGACGCTTAACAGACTGAGCCACCCAGGAGCCCCAACATATATCACATTTTAAATAGATGAGAAGTGCCGTGTTGGGGAAACGTGTAGTTTGCTAAAGAGAGACTCCATCAGATAGAGATAGGGACATATTCTTAGGAGCATCATATGGTTGTTTCTTGGAAATGGCATTTAGCTTTGATTGCAAAAGTTTTGCAAAATTGTTCTATTTTGTTCAACACTAGGGCAAGTCTACCTGGGTAGAATGGGATGCTTATGGAAATGAATCTGAGCTATTTTCTTCTCTTTTTTAAAAAAAAATTTAATATTTATTTTATTTTTGAGAGACAGAGACACAGAGCGTGAGCAGGGGAGGGGCAGAGAGGGAGAGGGAGTCACACAATCCAAAGCAGGCTCCAGGCTCCGAGCTGTCAGCACAGAGCCCGACATGAGGCTCAAACTCATGAGCCATGAGGTCATGATCTGAGCTGAAGTTGGACGTTTAACCAACTGAGCCACCCAGGATCCCCTTGAGCTATTTTCTAATAGCCGTAAAATAAATGGTTTGTGGTGCCTCCCAATATTGGGCCAGAGATCTTCCATGAGTTCCTCTGTTTATACAGATTAAAATGCCACCACAAGACTGCCATTAACTCTTGCAGCACACCAATGTATTCAGGTTTTTAAAGGTTTTCTTGTAAATTACAGCCTTACTATAATGGAGTACATAGTGTTCAGGAAGCCAGACTTTTGTATATTAAGTGTAGATTTTAATGTTTGTTTCAAATATTTCCTCCAACTGACTATCATGTTTTCCTTACCAAGTAACAGCGACTTTGTGAACTTATCTTTCATTTTAAAAAAGAAGGTCATTAGAAAAAGTGGCCAAACTTCGACCTGCTGAGCTGATTGGACTTCAGGTTCTGGTTGACAAATAGTGGTAAAGGGGTTGAGGGCTAATTAATCCAGTCCACCCACCCCAATATCCCAGAGCCTAGAGTCCAGGAAGGTCTAAGATGCAACCTATTTACAGCTGCCACCCACCATTTGAGCATTTCGCTGCAGGAGACGCTGTTCAGGGACAGGAATGAGGACCCGCGGTGCTGTCCGCTCCGTGAGGCAAAGATGATGCCCACCAGAAGTCAGTGGCACCGAGAAGGTGCTCAGCAAATATTTGATAACTGATTCTGGCCATTTTAGTATTTGCTGGTAGATCTGGAGGCAATTCTAATTATGGAACATGGTGACTTCCGAAGGGTTTCCATGAAATTTGCTTTGTGCATTTTCCCATGTTGAGTGCTTCCAAAGCACAAGTCAGGGGCATTTCAGCAACTTCCATATTGAGATTTCTTGACTAGTGGGACAATGGTCCACTGGCCTCCCTCTCTGAATTTATAGGTTAAAAACCCACACGAGGCCAGCACCTTCAGATGATGGGATTGCTATCAATGATGGGGTAGAAAAACACTGAAGAAGAAAAAGAGATCCTCACCAGTAATAACCGAAACTGTGCTCTTGGCACAGTTCTTGTGTCCAGGCCCCGCTAAGTACCTGGCACTCAGGCTGGGCAGTAGTGGCACTGGGTCTCCTCTTTCCTCATTCAGGAAGATAGGATGACCTGTCCTATGTTTCTTCTCTCAGGCAAGTTCTGCCAGATCCTAGGACCTAGAAGAAGCCCTTCAATGACTTGGCAGTGATAAGCAGACCGGCTGTCTTTGTCTTCCACTTGGGACACGGTCAGTATGGATCGAAAGCCCTCACTTCTGGGTCCCAAATGTTATAAAGCCGTTCGCAAAGAGCCACCCCAGAGCAGGTGTATCCCAAGAGACATTGCTGAGCCCCTGGCCTGTGCCAGGCACTGCACTGGGTACAGGGGATACAATACACGAGGTGCAATCTCTGGTGGTTAAAATGGCAGCAAATCACGTGGTCCTTAAAAATAAAGAGGTGATCTAAATGGGAGCAAAGGAGGGACGTTTCCAATTCCTTCTTCACTGTTGGGTGGCAGCCACCAACACTTTCAGCTCCCTCCAGGTGTCAGCTGCTTCCCAGTGCCAGGGAGTCAAGGACAGGGATGCCAAGTAAGTGCTCCCCACGAGATGCATGTGGCAATTAAGCCATCAGCTGCTGCAGAAGCCTGCACTCTGGTTGCATTTCTCTCTAAGAGAAAATGAATCAAATTACAGGGAAGGTTCCTACCCCCCCCCAAACACCCCCCACACTGTATCCGTGCCACGGAGATGAGGCAGATTTCTCTAACAAGATAATTGCCAATTTTAACAGAGTAAACTTGAAAACCCATGTATGGATTTTGCCTAACAGATCGGGCGTGGGGGTCACAGAGCAGACCCCAACACACAGAGCAGGGAGTGTGGGATGGGCCAGGAGAGTCAATTTCACAGCCAGAATCCTTGGAGATATTTATTCCATCGTGATCCCTTCTGAAGACGTAGACATTTCCTTTCTCTTTCACCTTCCAATACAACCTGATCCCTCAGGAAGCTGAGTAGGTCCTGGGGGACTCCTTTCTGGGGCAGACCATTTTGTAGGTGTGTATTCCCCTGCCAAGGGCTGTGGCCAGGAGAGATGTGGAAGGAGCATAGACCGCGGGCTGGAGTGTCTAGAGGCAGGGAAGCAGTGTCCCTCTTGGTGTGGAATGTAGCTGAGGGTCGAAGAGAAAGGGAACAGGCATGAGCCATGAGGAAGGAGTCGGTTGTCTTGGCACCATTATTTTCTGGCTCAGCAACCCAAGGGATATGGGGCGCCTGGGTGGCTCAGTCAGTGAAGCGTCTGACTCTTGGTTTCGGCTCAGGTCATGATCTCACAGTTAGTGAGTTTGAGCCCCGCATCGGGCCTTGCACTGACAGTGCAGATCCTGCTTGGGATTCTTTCTCTCTTCCTCTCTCTCTGCCCCTCCCCTGCTTGTGCTCTCTCTCTCCCATAAACAAACAAACTTAAAAAATTAAAAACAACAACAAAAAACATATCCAAGGAATATAAGAATTTGCACACTGAACAAGGCTTTCCAGGTGGTTATAGAGATATATGTGTCATGGCAGAGGATAGAACATTCTTTTTCTACAGTTTGTTAGCTTGATTTATAACTTTAAACATTAGACAAATGGTTTGAGGGCCTCATTCTTTGTCCAAGCCCCACAAATGTCTGAGGTGGGCCTGTGGGCTAGGGACGTGGAGGGGGCAGGGGCCATAAGCGCCCACTTGGCTGTCCCCTCAGGTGTCTGGATGAGAAAACACAAAGGGCTCTTCCCCAAAGCAGCAGACATTTCAGGTCTGGCCTATTAACTCTGGGGTCCCATTTCAGCCAGCTGCCAGCTTGGGATAAACCTCCCAATGCTTTATCCGGCCCAAATCACATTTGTTCATTTATATTTCATTAGCATGTTTTTCCAACCCCGGAACTGCTATCTGAATACACTATGTACCTCATTCATTTATTTCAAATTTCCTGTACATGCAGAATGACACAAAATCACCAGCGTGGACTGCTGCATTTTTATTAATAATGGGAGAAGAGGCCATCTGAAGCAAGGATGTATCAGTCACAAGAAGTCCATAGTCCGAGAACAAAGAATGAAAATGATCAGAGCGAGATTTCTGGGGGAGGTGGGATGAGGGAACAGAGTCTGGAGAAGGGCCTATTGCGGGAGAAGTCTGAGAATTTTTGTAGAGCCCCTTCAGAAAGCTTTACTCTATTTTGACTCACAGAAGGCTGAAAATATTGGAGCGCCTGGGCGGTTCAGTCGGTTAACTGACTTCGGCTCAGGTCATAATCTCACGGTTCGTGGGTTTGAAACCTGCATCCGGCTCTGGGCCGACAGCTCAGAGCCTGGAGCCTGTGTCTCCCTCTCTCTCTGCCCCTCTCCCACTTGTTCTCTCTCTGTGTCTCTCTCAAAAATTAATAAATAAGTAAACCTAAAAAAAAAAAGAAGGCTAAAATATTGAACTAATTAATATGACCCAATATAAAACTGCCAAGAGTAAAAGTTCCGATGGCCCGGGATTAAATGTGTCTGCCTAGGAATCTAAAGGCAGTGCTGTCTAGGGTGGAGACATACTTTGCACAAAGTAAAGGCAAGACATGGGCAACTGCTCTGTGGCCACCGGATCTGTGAACTCTCGCTCCTGAGAGTGAGGGCCTCAGACCAGTAGCATCAGCGTTGTTGCTTGAGAGCTTGTTAGAAATGCAGAGTCTCAGGCCCCCTCAGAGAAGCCAAATCAGAGTCTATTTGCTCTCTAGCCAGTGGTTCCCACGTGCATTAAGATACGAGCCAGGCCACCATCCATCCTTTGGGATGCTGGTTTTTCAGCTCTGCTCCAGGCAGACTATAAAAATGAGAACGAGAGAAAAGGATGACCAGAACAGCAACAATGCTATTCAGATGCCTTCGTGCCATGAGAAGTATTAAGAAAGATGCCCCTGATTTTGAGCCAATTCAAAAGCCCTTGGAACAGAGAATGATGCCTATGTATGCTCCAGGAAAATTTTACTCAAAAGCATGGAAGGCGTCTCTAATCTAAATCTCATTTAACTCATGCTTTGAGAAACCCTAGCCAATCCAGCCCTTGAGAAAAGGCTGGATTTAACCTTTAATCCAATTGAAACTTTAACTAACCTTAAAGGTTAGTTGTCTATTGTTTGCTTTTTTTTAACTTAATAAATCCTTGCCATATACATGTATGTGTTCAAGTGTGTTTTTGTTTTATTTTCATCATCGATTTTTATATTTTTGTGAAATAAATGAATTTCCGGAAACAGAACTCCAGTTTATAACATTGTGCCTCTAGGAAATAAGAGTTTGAGTCATAAAGTGTTGATCTGCAGCCATGGTTCAGAAATTTAATTAACTCATAAGTCAGGTGAATTGGGCTTCCTCTCCTAGCCCAAAGCCAGAGTCCCTGCCTGTGTGGGGGTGTTGATAATGACCACGGCGCCCAAGAATTCTCTCTGGGGAGGAGTGGGGGCATTTGGGGAAAGCAGGTTCTGGAGGATCACGGGTTCTGGAGTCTGAGGTTACCTTTTCCTAGCTGTGTCTTCCCCTCCATTTCATTATTTCTAAAATGGAGTTATTGGGGCAATGCAGTTACAGGCATCAGAGTTCCGGGCACTTAATAAATGTCCAGCAAGTATGAGCTAGTAGCTATCCCTCCCCAAGGGTCAAAAGCTGGTATAAAAGAGAAAACTAGAGGCACCTGGGTGGCTCAGTCGGGTAAGCACCCAACTCTTGACTTCGGCTCAGGTCATGATCTCACACCGTGAGTTCGAGCCTCACGTTGGGCTCTGCACTGACAGTGCAGAGCCTGCTTGAGATTCTCTTTCTCCCTCTCTGTACCTCGTTCTCTCTCTCTCTCTCTCTCTCTCAAAATAAACATTTAAAAAAAAGAGAAAATTGACCTCCCTCCTGCCACTAGGCACAATCCCGGATGGATATTCATTCCTGGGAATGAAATCTTACCACACAGGTCTTGGCAAAGCAGGACTCCTGGGGGGCCTAAGCCTCATCTTTCAGCAGTGACCAGTAGTAGGTGGCCTCCAAGTGTAACCTTGGCCAAACTGAACCATGTGTGGTCATGCAAGTGCCTTCCAGGGATCACAAAATACTTGAATAAGATTCTGGATTGGAGAAGGGGTTTTGTAAACCTCAATGGCTTTTGGCAGAAAGCAAACGAAACCTTTCCCTGTGGCTGGTCCCACGCCCGTCTCACTGCCAAACACCCTCTGGGACATCTGAGTTTAAAAATGGTCTGCTCAGTGTTGCTGAGACCTTGAACTCACTGAGGAAACATTTTCAGGGTTTCTACGCAGGGGACAGCGCAGGAGCCCTGTAGTAAGGAAGCCTCAGGGCCTTTGCTTCACTCTCCAGGTGTCTCCACCAAGAGGCAGAGCACCCTGGGAAGCAGTAAGAGAGCATTTTAGGGAGCTGAAATGTTCTATATCTCAATCCGCATGATCATCACATGAGTGAGCCCATTAGCAAAAACACTCATTGGGCTCTATACGTAAGATGTGTGCACTTTATCCACTCTATTTATTATACATCTATTACTATCTTTGAATGAAAAAAATTTTTTAAAAGACCTAAAGAAGCTGTGGAAACCAACAGGCAGCCTACGGATGCCTGAACCACTTAGTGCAGACTATCAGAGAGGGGAAAATTAGCTTCTGCTTCTGATGAAGAAATGAGAGCAATCAGACTGCTAATCACAGGACCACTGGAAGCTTCACTTTCCGTTTGGTTTCTGCTTTTCACGGGTTTGGCTTTTGACCTTAATTGAAATCCACTGGTAAAGTGAACAGCAAAGAGGGTAGATTTTGTTGCTTCTTGGATAATGTGTTCCAGCTAGACACCGAAGACCATTCTCCCCACACTTGAGGAATCCCCACCAAATTTCTTCAAGAGGGGCTGTGAAATCACAGCCTATAGGAGTTCTGATGAATTCAAAATTGGAAATCATTAGGTGCCTTAACAGCTACTTAGGCATTTGCCGTTAGAAATCCTTTGCCTCAGACACAAATGGTGGCTTATAAATTATTTATGGACCCAATTAAGGACATAATTGGAGTGATCTGGCTGGTTGCCATAGCGCTAATGCATCTAAAGTTTTTCATCTTTCAGTTAAACTTTTTCCTGCTTTCTATTACATTTTGATACCTGCTCTTTTGTCTCCAGAGGTCTGTGAAAAAAAAAGTGTTTATGAATGTTTCATAAATGTGTACAAAATTCAGCTTTTGTAAAGAGTCGTTGACTACCAGCAAATTAATCCTGCTTTTGCTTCATCATGCTTCTACAAGTATCAGCAAAAAGCACTGAGCTCAAGTCACTCATAAAATAGCTTCGAAGTGTTTATGGAGTCTCCTTCCTCCTCCAGTGTCATTTCTGGGACATTTTGTATCCCTTCTCTCTGTCCTCATGGCTGTCTTCTTGCTGCTGAACTTAGTGAGATACCCTAGTCCCCTATAGTGACATCCCCTAACTTAAATTAGCTTGATTGGATTTGGGTTTCTTGCACCAAACTGTCCCCATGACACAGAGTAAGCTTAGTCAATCCCTCCAAATAAGTGTATCTTCTATCCCTTGTTTGGTCCTGCTCCACTTAACACCCAAGCTCCTTCATCTTCTTAGTGCCCAGTCCCTGACACACTTCATGGTTTCCATGCTGACCTCAACCATTGGGACACTCGCCTTCTCAAAGACATCCTTGTCCGTGTGGATTTCCATGGTCATTGCCCTGAGTCAGGACCTCTCTTTCCTATGAATTCCCTATAATTCCTGTTATCTGATTGGTTGGCTCCACTGCTCCTCTGCAGGCTCCAGAATCACTAACAACGACCACATCTGTGGTAAAGGCCTGGGAAGAGCCTGTTGGCTTCTCAGACGGCTCTCCATAAAGCGGTCATCTCCTTGGTGTGGACCTCGTGCTGCCAGCTCAGAAATTTGATCTTCTCATTGTCCTGGAGGGGATGGGACTTGGGAATGGGTCCGTGTCTGTATAACCAGAGAGCTGAGCTCTTAGGCCAGAATGCCACCATGTTTATTTGGTTTCTGCAGCCTGGCTACACAGGAAGCCCAAATGCCTCCAGGGAGCTTGGACATTGAGCAAGTTTGGGCTAGACAATGGTAGGGCAGCCTGGCACCAGGCAGGGATGGCCCTGCAGCCTTCCCTGGAAAAGGACCCTGATGGTAGAGGTCCAGGTCTTCTATGGATATTGCTAGTCCTTGTCGCTGAAGCTCTGTTTTTTTGGTTTGTTTGTTTGTTTTTTCATGTCTCTACTTCTATCCAATCCATCAAGCCAGGCTAGTTAACACACTCGAGTTTTAGAAGTGTTGACAACATTGTGGTAGATGATGTGATTTGCTGGCCACACCCACCTTCAGAACGAGGCACTCAATCCCCCAGCAGCTGCAGTGGCGCCTGCTGAGGACTTACAGTTCAGCCCCTCCCAGGGAAGCTCTCTTGCCAAGGTCCTACTCCCTCCCTAGGGACAGCTGGCGTCCCATGACTAGTCCATGCAGAGGTATAAAAGCCCACCTCGCGGGGCGCCTGGGTGGCGCAGTCGGTTAAGCGTCCGACTTCAGCCAGGTCACGATCTCGCGGTCCGTGAGTTCGAGCCCCGCGTCAGGCTCTGGGCTGATGGCTCAGAGCCTGGAGCCTGTTTCCGATTCTGTGTCTCCCTCTCTCTCTGCCCCTCCCCCATTCATGCTCTGTCTCTCTCTGTCCCCAAAATAAATAAACGTTGAAAAAAAAAAAATTAAAAGCCCACCTCGCCATCCCAACTCGCGCTGATGGGCCACACCAGTTCCAGAGCTCCCCAGGAGGCTGGCTGAGGCCTTTATTGCAGCTCGGTTAGTACCCAACTTCTCCACCTGCCCTCTTCAGGCCCTCATAGTGTCAGTCCTCCAGCATACAAATTCCTGTCTTAGAGGCCGTGTCCTGGAAAATATGACCTAAGACAACTGTCACTCTGATACCCACAAGTCTAGTGTACTCTGAATTTTCTGTATCCTCTCTTGGCCAGCACCCATGCATTTAGAAACTGTTGTTAGAAATTGCTGCTCCATCCTTTTCATACTCTTTGGGGGGCAGCCTTCAGTGTTGGCTTCTGTGTACATATCCAGGAGCTCTATCTGTGTTTTAAGCTCTGTAATTCCTTACCCGTGTGACTTTAGGCAAGTTACTTAACTTCTCTGTGTTTCAGATTCCCTATCTGTAGGATAGAGCTCAAAAGAAACTCCTCATAGAGGCACAGTCTTGTCTGTTTTATTTTGGTTTTGAGTACAGTTGACACACAATGTTACATTAGCTTTAGGTGTACAACATAGCGATTCGACAACTCTATACATTATGCTCTGCTCACAAGTGAAGCTACCATCTGTTACCGTGCGACACTAACACAAGACTGTTGGCCACATTGTCTATGCTGTAGCATCACTCATCATCAGAAATGCAAATCAAAACCACAATGAGATATTGCCTTACACCAGATCGGAATAACTAGACTCAAAAAGACAAGAAATAACAAGTGTTGGCGAGGATGCAGAGAAAAAGGAATCCTGGTGCACTGCTGCTGGGAAGGCACAGTTTTGATTGAGAGAGCGAGTAGGAACACCTATTACGAGTGATGTGGTCGGCAGTGAATGTGTTTGTCAAATGAATGAATGAATGAATAAACGAATGGTATTAACAGTGTCAACTTGACAAGGTAGCCAATTCTCCTTGTGGGACTGGGATCAAAAAAGCTTGAGGCTCAGCTTGCACTTGGGCATTTCCTGATTCACTCACTCTTCATTCATTAAGTCATTAAATCACTCATTCATTCAACAAATACTTGAGCTCCAGGCTTGATGAATCATACCAAAACCAGACAATTCCTATTCTCAAATATAATTGGGAGAGAGTAGACCTTATGTTCTCAAAACATCTTAAAGCTTACCAAATGTTTTTAGATCTATTACCTCATTGATCTTTACAATAACTTGATGAGGTCAGGACCGTTATTTACCTTTTAAGGTGCAGTTAAATGATTTGCTCAAGACCTCGCAGGGAGAAGTTGTATCTGGAATCCATTGTTTTGAATACAGGCCCAGGGGGCTTTCCATGACCACATTCCAGGCTCCAGACAGACAGATGTGAAAAATTAAAGAGTATGTAATTAAGTGCCAAGTGACTGAGCCAAAAAACATTGCATGCAGACAATAAGTGGTGAGAGAATTATGTGAGGGATGGATTCCAGCGTTTCTTCTGCTTTCCTGTCATGGGCTATGTTGAAAACCACCTATTAGTGATGCCCGTCTCTCTGCAGTGCCCACACTCTCCTTTCCCAACCACCAAGATAAACTCTGGAAGCTGGGTTCATTTGTTTTAAATCACTGTATCCTCACCTTCTTAGCTTTTCCCAGAAATTAACCTAGCATCTAGGTCCAAATTCTATGCTCCTAATAACCATGCAATAGTCCTAGATAGTAATAAAAGGTGAGACCAAAAGTTGAAAGGTTCCAGTAAGGTTAAAAGATAGTTTTAGTGGGGTCTTTGACAGGAGGTGGTAATTAGAGAATGGACTATTTGAAGTTGCCATGTCAGAAGTCATGATGTAGGGTTTGACCCTAGGAATGGAGGTCTGAGTTGAAATGTCTAGAGATGATAAAATCAAGAAATGAGGATCCAGTGTGGTAGATGATTAATCCATGTGGAAGTAGAAGTCATCCAGAATGAAGCAAATGTTGAAGGGAGAAGAAGACCATGAAAATAGAACCCACCTTCTTTGGCAAATGAGAAAAAGTGATGAGGATATTGGTGATTCATAACAATGAGAAAGAAGAGAGAGAAAACAAATGGAGTGATCTTCAAAGGAAGATCTTCTTCCAGAAGAAATGGTTGGTATGTGGAAATGGGAATCAAGAACTTCAACTCCACGACCCAGTCCTGAAGAACTTGTGCTGTGCGAAGGGAAGATAAACAAATAAAAATCAGGATTCACTTGGGAGAGCTGTAGAAAAAGAGAGTCCTTGAAGGACAGCCCATTTAAGTCCAGGAAGAAGGAATGCTTTGAGTGACACCTGGGTGGCTCAGTCAGTTAAGTGTCCGACTTTGGCTCAGGTCACGATCTCACAGTTCATGAGTTCAAACCACATCTCAGGCTCTGAGCTGTCAGCACAGTAGAAGTAGAAGAAAGAATAGTAGAAGAAGTACAAGAAGGAATGCTTTGAGAAGGTATTGATGAAAGGGACCTTTGCTGGCATACCAGAGGACACAGAGGGAGGCTTTGGGATGCAGGAGAGATTTGGAGGATTCGTTTATATTAGGGCACAGACTCAACAGTAGAAGGATGAGTGAGTGATGGTGGCTGTTGCTGAGATGTGACTTAGGACTCACCTGGCAGCTCAGACACATAGAGCCAGCTGTCCATGGGGTTTCTCTACCTGATGTCCCGTGCATTCCGCAAACATATCTTTTTCCTCTTCTTCCTCCCTTCTCTATCCCACTTTGCTCTTCCATCGTAGTCAATGGCATTCCACTCATCCAGTGTCTAAATCTGAAAAACAGGAATTATCCACCAAAAATTTATCTTTCTTTTTTCTACCCCAACAGGTAATAAGTTATCAACTCTTGCTGTTTTTACTTTTGAATATTTATTGAATATGTCCTCTTCTTCATTCCTGCTAAGCATTCTCTCCTCTCCTGTCCAGATCGTTATTGCCTCCAGGCTTGTCCATCTCAAACTCTCTTACACTTTGCCAAAGTGCCCCAATGAAAATATGAGTCTGGCCCATCACTACGGTCTTTAAAAGCCGACTGGCTCCCTGCAAGATGACACTGGAGATTCTCAATAGAGCACACACAAGGACTCCAGGACCTAACTCCATTACCTCTGCAATCTCATTTCCACCAACTCTCCAAATTGCTCTTTCTTTTTTTTTAAGTTTATTTATTTTGAGAGAAAGAAAGAGAGAGAGAGAGAACCAGCAGGGCAGGGGCAGAGAGAAAGGGAGAGAGCACAGAGCCCAACATGGGGCTGGAGTTCACGAACTGTGAGATCATGACCTGAGCCGAAAGAGACTCTTGGATACTAAGAACAAACTGAGGGTTGACGGGGGGTGGGGGAGAGGAGACAGTGGGTGATGGGCATTGAGGAGGGCACTTGGTGGGATGAACACTGGGTGTTGTATGGAAACCAATTTGACAATAAATTATATTATATATATTAAAAAAAAAGGGGTCAGATGCTTAACTGACCCTGCCACTCAGATGCTCCTCCAACTTGCACGTTCTTATCCAGAAATATCAAATTGCTAGGAATTCCCCAAAACACCACACAGTTCCCCACTCCAGACCTTGCCCACGTTCTTCTTATAGACTGTGAAGGCTGATTCTTCTGGATATGAAGAATATAGACATATTAGGGTTGTCTTGGGAAAGGCAATTCAATTTTGTCTCTCAGGATGGAGTTTACACTGAGTGGCATGTCCTCATGGCAGGACTGGAAAGAGGACACTGCCTAGTGGAGACCAGAATGTGATTCTGGAACTAAAATGCCCTTTTGAGTACTCCTGTACTATTTTGTTCCTCCCTAGTTGGCTGTAGGTACCCATGGCTTCCTACTCCAGTGTGTGACCATACAGTCGCTCCAGCCCAGTTTGTGCTTTGTCTTTTGCTACCACTGAGTTCTCTGCCCCTTCTCTCTGATTCATGGCTTCTGCCACCTTGTGGCTCATGCTTACTGCCTCCTTCTCTCAGCCTGCCTTTCTGTTTCTGCCCCCTGCTGTCAATTGCTCATTATCTTTCCCCCTCCGATTGAAACTCCCCCAAAGGAAGGCTCTGATGGGTTGAGCCAGTCAGTATCCAGAGTGTGTTTATAGGGGGTTTGAGGAACTTGGGACTGATCAAGGAAAAAGACATGACCACAGAGGCAGTAACACACAAAAAGCTTTATTGAGCAGCGCTTGGATGTGGTTGCATGAGAGGGGAAGTCCCTTGCAGCATGAGACTGTCCAGAGGCTTCCAGCACAGGAAACACTATCTAGAAGGAAAGGAGGGCAAGGGCACTCTCAAGGGATGGGGCCTACGTGCTTGGGTGATGTCACTCAGCAACACAGTGGGGAGTCTCTGGGTCAGAGAGGTCCAAGTGGCAGGAACAGACACAAGAGTCTGTCTTATCAATGGCCAGCAGATACTGGATGTAGTTTCGCAGTGTATTCCAAGTAGACAGACCCTTAATGGCTAAACATCTGCTTATTTGGGTTATTTTTAAAATAATATATAAAATTTTGAGTTTGGTGCCTGTGGACTCTTGAGCTAACGAATCTCAGCTTACTGTGAAGACAGAGTCAATCTGGGGCCAATACACAGAGGCCATCTTTAGCTTATTTATATAACAGGGCTGTTCTCATGTCAGTACCTTCCTATGTCTCTAGCCAGCCTGTGGCCAGATGAGTGGCTACCCTATGATTTGGTACCTAGTACTGCTCCAGTCAGCTGGGACTAAAGTGGGAGGGCTAACATCCTGGATGTAACACCCATGCTTAAGGAGCCACTCAGAGGCTGGTTACGAGCTTGACAGACTCCAGAGACTATTTGACCCACCCCCCCCCAAAAGGCCCAGAAAGCCCTTTATTCCTTATTATCCTTGCCTGTTACAATCATTCATGAACAAAGTCAAACATTATCATTTACAGGTAGCCCAGGACACTAGTCTGCCTTTGCCCTCGTTCTCTGTCTCCACAGCAAGTAGCTTTCAGATGTCTTACCTTATCATTTAAGTAGGCTTTTTTTAAACATCACTTTACATCTCATCTTTGAAACCACACATTGTGAACTGTCTTGAGTCACTCCCATGTCCCCAGGACATTTCAGAGTTTCTAGTATAAAAGAGCTCAGTAAATAGCTGCTAAATAGATTATTTCTAGAAAAGATAAAGAAGACTCCACAGAGGAAGTGATGTCTGAACAGTGTTTTGGAAGATTCGTAGAAGTGACCCAAAAGATGAGAGAGTGGAGTCCATAGGAGGAGAGAACATCCTGGATAAAAGCCCTGAGGCGTGAAAGCATGACATGAGTGAGGAACCCTAAGTAGCTTGGGGATGGAGTGGTAGCAGATGGTCACCAGATCCTCCCAGAGTGAATTCAGCCCAGACCTTCAGTTATGGCAGCGTTTCAGATTCATTAATCCCAAGAAGGCTGAGTTGTACTCATAAACCTAATTTAATAAGAAAGTATAAAATCAGAATGCCAATTTCTTAATTAACAATGAGAAGTATAAACGCCAGGCAGAACAGAATGCTTGTGTCAACACGACCCGTACATTCTCTCCTTGTAGCTGGATTTACATGTGAAGCCAATTTATAAACAGAATGATGTTTGGTGAGGACAAGATTGGAGCGAGGGAGTTGGGATATGAATGCTTAATGATATCAGGCCCTGATCATGGATCCAGCAGGAAACAGATGGCACACTTGAATTGGATAACCTGGGATGGGGGGCGGGGACAGTGCAGTACCACCATTATTTCCTGTGGGCCAGAAAGACTGAGAGAACAGAGAAGCAGTTAGAAGTCAGAGAGAGCGCTTTAAGAGAAGCCATAATGCTGTAGCCTTATGTCAGGACAACCAGTATGGAATGGAGCTGGAGAAACCAATAATCCGAACTCACTGTGCTTTCTGTCTCTAATCTTCTGACTATGCTTCCCGTTAACTAAACCCAGTATAAAGCCAGAAGGCAAAGTAACCCAGTCCATTCAGGCCAGCCTCCCCACGCCAGAGCAGGGTAGCAGGAACAACTGAGAATAACCACCATATCCTACCCACCAGACAAAGATGCATCTGTGACAAGGAGTAGACAAGTTGCTTGAGCCATGCTTGAACCAACATTGCCCATTTTTCCTTGTTGCCAACTCACCTTCCTACCATCTGCAGGTGGTACCCCCACCCTTATGAACAACATATTTTCTTCACAGATCTTTAAACTTGGACATTACCTTCACTGTGACTGGGATTGGTCTGACTTACATAGACAGACTGTGTTGACTCTTGTGGTTTCTGGTCCTAGAGCTATTTTATCTCTCAGGAGATTTTCATATATCATCATCATCTGTTATGAGTTGATATCTATAGTTTAACTGCCAGAGTTTCTGGAGTGCCTTGCTGCTGCTGCTTCTCCCACTCTAATGACCTTGAATTAATTTCTATAGGCGTCGGGGATAGAAAGTGTTAATGGAAGCCACTGAGGAGCAAGATAGTTGAGAGAAATCAAAAAATTATTTCAGTGACAACATGAATGGAAAGGAGATGGTTTTTAAAGTTATTTAAGAGGAAGGATGCCAGGACTTAGGGAATATAAGAAGGAGAACAGATGACAAGAAGGAAATTAATTTTGTCTTGCACTGTAAAGTTTGAGGGGACTAAAAGACACCCCAAAAAGGATCTTCCCCAAAACTGTTCTCGTTCATTGTTTAGACTCTCCTGCGTTTCCAAAATCTCTGATTAGTGCAAGTTCAAAGTTAATTGTTCAGCACCACAACTGAGGACAGCTCCCAGCCAGGGTCCTCACTAAGTCACCCCGTGACAGTCAAGGTGCCGGACAACTATTTGGAGGACCATATCCACATCCTTGGGGTGTAATGAGAAGCATGATTGTTCAACCACACCTACCTGGCTTCTTTATGCTGGCATGAGTTAATTGGCTCCCCTACCTTGGGATTCACTTGGAGATTATACATACAGCTCACCACTTCTCTTTATCTGCCAAACCATCTATGTAAAATTGTCTTGGATGTCTTATGATTATCCAGACATGCAAACTAAGCTCCACTGGGAACTGGGAGTTTTACATTTTCTGCATATATGAGTATGTGATTCTTACAGGGCAGGCTCCAAAGAAGGGCAGGATTTATTCATGGAGCCTGCAATCTAATTGCGTGGACAAAGTACTTCCATGTTGAAATGGTAATTATATGAAGCAACGTTGTCATTCTGATAAAGGAGAGACCACTATTGGGGATGGCTTGAAAGAGGAGGCTTGTAGGATTCAGTTATGCTTGGAAGAGAGGGAAAGACACTCAAGTGAGGGGAAGGGCCTAGCCAAAGGCATTTAATAGGGATATCCTATGTGTCCCCATGTGTTATGGGAAGATCAGTAAACAAGCATCTATAATTAGATTATTGAGTAGATGTGTTAACTATAGGCATAAAAATTTGAGGATTTCCATGGCCTTTGGCTCCTCCTAAACCTGACTCTAAGAAAAAAACAATAAGCCTAGTACATAAGAGCTGAAAAACAGGTTTTGAGATCCCTTTAACATTATGAGGACCTGCTATGAACAGGACTCCATGGACACAAAGATGAATGTTTTTGAGTACTTTCATTTTTATTTAATCCATTTTATTATTAAAATACCTTTGTAAGGTATACAAAAAGGAGAAGATGTGTGCAGAGGAGAATGCTGAGCACAGAGAGTTCAGATGGCTTGACTAAGGTCATGAGGTTATTTAGCGACAAAGTCAACAGCATCATCTGGATCTTTTTCCCCACTGGGCTATGACTGAATCCAAACTTCACAAGCAACCCTGAGTCTGCCTAGACAGTGATGGATGACTAGGAGAGTGACAAACGGTGTCTAATGAACACTAGTAGGTCATATTGAGTACCTACTGTGCCAGGAGGCACTGGGAATCAGCTGTGAACAAGGGAGCCATGGTCCTGGCTTCATAGAGGTTGGTTTAGATTTTAGCTATCTATGTCCTAAGTGTTGATCCATACAGTGATAGACTTGCAAAGGCAAGAATCCTACATGGTCGAACGCTGCAATATAGGGCAATCACACAAGCTGATGCCCATCTTTTTTTCTGCTTGGCTCTTTGTAATAAGCCAATTTGGAGAGAAGTCCCCAGAGTACCAAACCCTACACCTTAATTGGCTTGATCCACCATGTAGACATCTACATAGATATGTTCCCAAAGTGAACTGATGTCATATTTAGAGAAGGCTAGGCATATGGGATTCCCTTCTTTTAGGTCTACAGTCAACTGGCGATTATGCAAGGGATGTAATTGATCACTTGGGATTCTCCATGCTTCTGTAACTCAGTCCTTTTTGCCACTGCTTGCTTTTTAAAACATTTCATTAGCACAATTACTTAAGAGTGGTTAAGGATGGTGAAGGGAAGGAATCCATGTGATCCATTTCAGCACAAGTTTTGGCAACTCCACCGCCAAATTTTCCCAACCACAATGCACAGCCAGACCAGTTAACCACATGACTCCTTGAAATGATTCTTAGTCAAGGAAGGAATTAAGGCAGACATCATGTCTTACATTTCTTGCTTACCCCAGAACCGATATCTTGTTTCATTAGTAAATAAATATTTTTTAATAATGATGAAAAAGCAGTGAGGATATATAGAATTGTCTGAGCAAACTCAGAATTTAGGTATCAGCAACCTGAGATCAACTTCGTCACTCTGAATTTAAAAGATCCTTTTCTATTGACTCTACATTTATAACTTTAATTGAGATAAAGTCACACTTCCATTTCTCACTATATTTTTCTACATACACATGCATCCTTGAAATGCTGTAAGTACACACGTGTCCCACTAGACTGAATCTGTAACCTTCCTAGGTCTAATGTTTTCCTTAAAAATATTTTCTCCTGGGGAGATGGCTCAGTTGGTTGAGTGCTGACTTTTTTTTTCTTTAAGTTCATTTGTTTTGAGAGAGAGAGAGAGAGAGAGAGAGAGAGAGAGAGAACAGGTGGAGGCGCAGAAAGAATCCCAAGCAGGCTCCATACTGCCAGCCCAGAGCCCAATGTGGGGTTTGAACTCATGAACCATGAGATCATAACCTGAGCCAAAGTCAGATGCTTAACCAACTGAGCCACCCAGGCACCCATGAGTGTCTAACTCTTGATTTCGGCTCAGGTCATAATCCCAGCGTTGTAGGATAGAGTCCTCCATCAGGCTTTGCATTGAGCATGGAGCCTGCTTAAGAATCTCTCTCTCTTTCCCTCTGCCCCTCTACCCTGCTCGCACATGCACTCTATCTCTCTCTCAAATTCGGGATTTCTAGTTTCACTTCTATTTCCAATAATTACCTACTTAAACATTCTGAAATATTTTTTTTTATTTCTCCTATGATTTTAAACCTATCTTCCTCTTTCCCCAGATGTGGAGGCCGTATAAAGTAAGTCAATGCACTGAGCTTCTAGTACTTCTAATTCCTTGTTTTCAGGTGACTGTCCCATCACCAACTAATGTGATTCCATATACAAGACAGATTTTCCTCACAAGTATTTTCAAGAGTTGTGGTGTTCTTTTGTGGAAGGTTACACTATCTGAGTTCCTCTAGCAACTAGTTATTAGAACTCAGTTAAAAATGGAAGTCTAGTAGGAGTGGCTCAGTTGTTCTTCTTTGTTGTTCAGAATTTTAGTATGGCCCAGAGCAGAAGGCTACAGCTCACAGAGATGGGGTGCTGGGAGAGTAAAGTTGTCAACGGCAAGCTTTCTGTCCAAACAACTCCATATTGCCTGTAGATTCAGCGCAGCAAATCACTGTGAAAAAGATCAACCAGTAGATGGCTGGTATTTTTGTTTTACTAGCAAAACATAAAAAGTTTTCTCTCAGCTGGCCCCCAAGCCAGAAAATTTTTAAGAAGAACATGGTTAGAGCATTAGTTTTTAACTTTGTGCATTAGATTCACTTGGGCAGATTTTTAGATCCCCAGTCCCCAGGCTGCATCGGGATCCATTACTCAGAATTTCAGAGGTGCAGGGGGGGGTGGTAGCTCCAGGTATCAGTATTTTTTAAAGCCTCCCAAGAGATTCTAAGTGTGCAGCCAAATGTGCAAATGACTATCATCAAAAGACTACTGATGCTTGGGTCCCATCACAAACATTCAGATGCAAAAGACCTGGGGCGCAGTCTGGGCGTCAGAAGTCCTATAAGCCTCCTGAGTGATTCCAGTGGAGGGGCCAGGCTGAGAACCCCTGTTAGAGATGAGATAGCAATGCAGTGGCTGTGTAAGATAGAAGGTGTTCCGGGTGTCACCCATCTTCTTGTCCATCGTATTCCCTGCCCTCTTGTCCATCTAATTCTCTACCCTCTCAGGGCAAACTGTTTATGTATTATGAATGAGTGGTTTGGCATACAGCTTTTCCTTAAGCTATTGAGAGAGGGCTTTGTAATGTATTGGGGAGATGGGTAGATCAATCTACTACGTAGGTCTGCTGAGGGTTTCCAACAAAAAACTGCCCGTAACGCTGTGAGCTATATCTGAGTTTTAGGGTCTCAGGAAAGAGGAAAAGGATTCTACCTGGAGTGGAGGGGCCCCACACCTCACAACCTCCCCTTCCCACATAGGGACTTTGAGTTCCTGTAACTGGCAGAGATCAAGTGCCTCCAATTCACATCAGAGGCCACCAGAAGCTGCGGAATTGGTAAGACTCAAGGGGGAGGTGGGAACTTCATGATTCATGCTTAAAGAGAGAAAAGACTTTGAATCTTGGGGAAAGATGAAGAGGGAGAGAGGGGTAGAAGACAGAGGAATGGGCAAAAGAAAAGACACCTGGGAAGACAGAGGCCATGCAGATAATCAGTTTGGTGGCATATCAGTATTTACATTGTTCCGGGCTCTATTACTCACAGGAGTGCCACAACTAGAGTAGAGGCACAAAGGTGACATTTGGAGCAGGACTTCAGGCCTCCTTCGTCTCTGTAGATGTACGGATCATCAATAAATGTTGAAGTCAGTGCTTAGACGTCAGAAAACAGCAAGGATTTCACATGGGGAGAAAGAAAACCAGACAAATGTAACTATCTTCATTACATTTGCTGTTTCTGTCCCAACCTACAGAGCTTATCAGCTCAAATGCAGAACCACAGTTAGTTTTATATGTCCAATACCTATTTTCAAGCATAAAGCAAAAGTTGAATTCTTTTTTTTTTAATTTTTTTAATGTTTATTTATTTTTGAGAGAGAGAGAGAGAGACAGAGCATGAGTGGGGGAGGGGGAGAGAGAGGGAGATACAGAATCCGAAACAGGCATCAGGCTCCGAGCTGTCAGCACAGAGCCGGACGTGAGGCTTGAACCCACGGACTGCAAGATCATGATCTGAGCGGAAGTTGAACATTTAACTGAGCCACCCGGGTGCCCCAAAAGTCGAATTCTTGAGTGTAAACAGTGCAGTTCTGTTCTCTCTGAGACAGCATGTGCCAGAGGAAGCCTCTTGTATGGCCCCTTCTTCTTGCTTGGCTCAGCTAGCTCGTGTGACCTTGGGCCTACGTGGCATTCTCTGAAATGATGAGAAGGTGATGGGGAAAAGATTGAGGGAGGTCACTGGCATAAGGGGGGTATGCCATTCCTGATCTCAAAAATGCCCTTATCCTGGGATCTCTCCACTGCTTTGTCAGTTCAAAGCCAGTGGTCAGCCAGCACCGTGACCAAGAAGACACCCCCACCCCCATCGCTGCACCTGTCCTACGTCTCACCTGCGTTCCCGGTGTTACTCATTAGGCAGCACGATTTGCAGGGCTTCCCTTCCCCTTTGGATTAGCTTGTTATCTGCCTTTGAAGCTAAGCCCTCATTAATGAATCCCCAGATGGAAGAATAAGCCTAGACATTGCCAGCACATCCGTCCCTCAGGGAATCCTTTGCTTCCCATCAGAAAGGGGCAGACGTTTGGCTGCTGTCCAGCCCAAGGCTTCACAATTCCACTTTGAGAAAGCCTTGGAGAGTTCCTCTCTCTGGGAACCCACTTTCTCAATCACAAGCATTTCAGGGCTAATTACACTGATTTAATGCACCTGGCTTTCTCTTACACTTAAAACCTCAATGGGAGAGAAAATACTCTGACTGATCAGCATTTATTGGACCAGAGAACCAAGGTGCATTGTCAATTCCAGAGCCTGTGCTGGGTGGGAGGGAACAGCAGTCACCTTCAGCTCCAGAGAGAGCTTTCTACCCTCCTAGGGCTACAGGGCCATAGATCGTCCTGAGAGTCTTAGCACTGGGGCATCTATGCGCTAGGGCTGTTTTCTAATGGTTTAATGCGTGTGGGTCTTCTGTCCTCAGTAAACAACAATAACAGATGGCAAGTTAGTGTTGTCTCTGCGGGAGCCCATAGAGAGGAGTGGTTATGGGAATGGACTCTGAGGCCAGATAGCTCTGGGTTTGTCCCACCTCCATCGTTGACTACCAGCAGGACTTTAGATAAAGTATTTAATCTCTCTAAGCTTTAGCTTCTTCAGCTATAAAATGAGGGTACTATTAGCCCATGTAGCAGTGGTTCTCAACTTTAGCTTGCATTGGAGCCACTTGGGCCTCATTCCCAGGGATACTGACATGATTCGTCCAGCAGCATCTGAGGATTAGAAGGCTTAAAGTCCCCAGAGGCACAGCCAAGGTTGAGAAGCACTGTCAGGTGAGCTTATTTTGAGGCTGAACCAAGGTGGTGCATATAAAACCTTGCTACCCGAAGTGTGATCCGTGGACCTGAAGCAGGGGCACGTACAGAGAACTTGTTAGAAATGTAGACTCTTGAGGGGTGCCTGGGTGGCTCAGTCTGTTGAGCATCCGACTCTTGATTTTGGTTCGGCTCACGGGGCCGTGGGATGGAGCCCCGCATCAGGCTCCACGCTGAGCATGGAGCCTACTTGAAATTCTCTTTCTTGGGCGCCTGGGTGGCTCCGTCGGTGCAGTGTCCAGCTTTGGCTGAGGTCATGATCATGGCTTGTGGGTTCGAGCCCCGTGTCTGGCTCTGTGCTGACAGCTCCGAGCCCGGAGCCTGCTTCCGATGCTGTGTCCCAGTCTCTCTCGGCTCCTCCCCCTCTGTCTCTCTGTGTCAAAAATAAATAAACATTAAAAAAAGAAATTCTCTCTCTCTCTCCCTCTGCCCCTCTCCCCTGCTTGCACTCTCTTTCTCTAAATAAAAAAAAAAAAAAAGAAAAAAAAGAAAAGAAAGGAAGGAAGGAAGGAAGAAATGTAGACTCTTGGTCTCGTCCAGACATGCTGAGTCAGAGTCTGCATTTTAGCAGGCTGCCCAGGTGATTTGTGTACGGATCACAATCTGAGAGGCTGGCATAGAGCACCTCACATTATCCTGGCATATAGTAGGCGCCTCTCGGGGGGAGGAGGTGGTTTTGTGACTATTACTAATGTAACCTGCAAGCCGCGAGCTCACGGTGCGTCACGGTGCGAGGGACGGGGGTGGGCTCCAAAGAGGCTCTGACCGCAGCCTGCCAACTTACCAGTTGAGCAGAGGAGCTTAGCAGTTCTGCGCTTTTCCCCTCAACTGTGCAGGGGGAACAATCACAACATCCAACCCCTCTTCTCAGCTCTCGAGACGCCGTCAGAATGAGTCAACGAAAAGGAACCTGTTCACAAACTGCCAAACTCTGCAATAGTGACAGGACAGAAAACTACGAGTGTGGCAGTTGGGTCACCTTCCCTCTCCCCTGGCCCACCCAAAGCACCTTAAAACCAAAACCTCATTCCCCCTTCTCCTCCTGGGGGAAGAGCCTTCCCGGCTAAGCGGACTCCATTGAGGTACATCAGAAAGGAATGGAAAGAGAGAGGAGACGAGGGTAAGTCACACAGTGTTGAGACTGACCCAGTGGACGCGTAAACAACGTGAAGGGGAGAAAAAAGCCTTCTGGGGTGTGGCATATTGAGATCTGTTTCACACAGACTGGATTGTTTTTTTTAAATTACCTTTTTGTCACTAGCGTCTAATTCCTGGAATGGGACGTCACTCAGAGATTTGACTACAAGAACCCCACGGTTTAAGGCAATTAGTACAATGACATCTGTCCAGTGCCCACCAAAGACGACCAGGCACACTTCTGTAGTCAAAGGTAAAGTCAGGTTTATGGAACTTGCTTCTGCAAACAGGATGCACCTTGCAAAGAGGTGCATCTCTCCCTAGGAGGAGTCGGGGGGAGTTTAGTATAGCCCTGGGGCATATGCTGGGAGTTTACAGGGAGGCTATAAGGAAGCAGGGGGCCAGGTTTTCAACAACTGGGCTGGTTTTCATATTCTGAGGTCCTTGCAGGCCTCGAGTGCTTATCAGGGTGTGGATTAATTCTTGTGCTGGCTCCGACTCATTCCAGGCTGAGTTCACCCAGCAAAACAAAATTGTTTCTTGGATTATAAATGCAATATCATCACTTTTCTTTTTTAAATTTTCTGTGATAACGTTTTAGGGAAAGGGTTTCCCAGGGATTCCGAGAGATCATTGCAATTTATTTTCATCAGTTTCTCTATGTAACTATCTATCTAGAAGATTGTATAGTAGGCTTTTTATACCTCTCCACTGGGGTCAATTTGGTAAACTCGATTTTTCTACAATTGTATTTTTTTTCCCAAACTGTATTTTTCTAAATGTATTCATTTCATTGGGGCGCCTGGGTGGCGCAGTCGGTTAAGCGTCCGACTTCAGCCAGGTCACGATCTCGCGGTCCGTGAGTTCGAGCCCCGCGTCAGGCTCTGGGCTGATGGCTCAGAGCCTGGAGCCTGTTTCCAATTCTGTGTCTCCCTCTCTCTCTGCCCCTCCCCCGTTCATGCTCTGTCTCTCTCTGTCCCAAAAATAAATAAACGTTGAAAAAAAAAATTTTAATGTATTCATTTCATCAAGATTTTCAAATCTATTTCCATATGGAGTTGTTCAAAGTAGACTCTTATGTTGTTGTTGTTTTTTATTTCCTTTGTTTTGATGTTCTTTCCCTTTGACAATTCTAATTTTGTGTGTTTGCTCTCTTTTTTTACTAATTAGGTTAGCAGTTTGTTTGATTTTTTAAAGAACCAGTTTTTCTTATTAATTTTTGCTTTCATCCTTATTAATTTCTTCCTTCTGCTTTTTCTGGTTTATTTTTTGTCCTTTTTCTGGTTTTTAAAGTTGGTTATCTAATTCAATTATGTTTGCATTTTTATTGCTTTACTTATATAGATATGCTTTTTCTTCTGTTTACTGCTTACCATTATTTTCAAGAGATTCTACAATTCCATTTAGTATTTTTTCTTGGACCCAAGGGTTTGTTGAACCGTGAGTTTTTAAATTTTCAAGTAGGTAGTCTGATTTTGTAATTAATTTATAGCATTTTGATCAGAATTGAATTCCTTAGAGGGGCTCCTGGGTGGCTCAGTCAGTTGAGCATCCGACTTCGTCTCAGGTCATGATCTCACAGCTCGTGAGTTCGAGCCCCACGTTGGGCTCTGTGCTGACAGCTCAGAGCCTGGAGCCTGCTTTGGATTTTGTATCTGCCTCTCTCTCTACCCCTAACCCACTCGCATTCTGTCTCTGTCTCTCTCAAAAATAAATAAGCATTAAAAAATTTAAAAAAAAAAGAATTGAATTCCTTAGAATTTGTGGAAGTTTTCTTTGTAGCTTAACATGTGGTCAATTTTCATGAATATTCCATGTACAGTGGAAAAGGTATATCCTCCATGATTGGGGTTAAGAGTTAGATATTTATAAGAAATACTTAATTATTATGTTGCATAAGTCTTCTCCATTCTTACTGATTTCCTCCCACATGATCTGTTTAGAATTAAGCAAGATGTGTTGTCAGTTGTCTACTCTTACTCTATTTTCCTTCCTTCTCCCTACATTTCTTCTAATTTTTGTTTTCTGAAAGCTGTTATTGGGTGTATAGATGTTAATAACAGCTCTATCTTTGGTAAAGACTTTAGCCTATAAAGTGTCCTTTTCTGAAAATGCTTTTTGGTCTTAATTCTACCTTGTCAGATATCAAGATGGAGACCTCTGCCTTCTTTATATTAACATATGCTTGCTATTACCTTTGTCCATTCTTTTCTTTTTAAACTGAATCTTTTTGTTTTTGGTTTGTCTTATATACAGCATATTGTTAATTTGCTTTGTTAATCTGTTAACTTTTCAATTATATTTATTGACATGATCAATATGTTTCAGCTCAATTCTTATATAGTTTTTAAACTTTTAATATTTTTTTAAATTTATGTATTTTGAGAGAGAGAGAGAGAGAGAGAGAGATCATGCATGTGTGCATAAGCAGGAGAGGGGCAGAGAGAGAGGAAGAGAGTATCCCACGCAGACTCCGTGGAAGTCCTATGTGAGGCTCAATCTCACAAACTGTGAGATCATGACCTGAACCAAAATCAAGAGTTGGATGCTCAATCCACTGAGCCACCCAGGTACCTCAATTCTTATATATTGTTTTATCATATATGTTTAAATTTTTGTGTGGGTGGTGCAGCCACTCTGAACAACAGTATGGAGGTTCCTCAAAAAATTAAGAACAGAACTACCCTATGACCCAGCAATTGCACCAGTAGGTATTTATCCAAGGGATACAGGTATGCTGTTTCAAAGGGGCACATGCACCCATTGTTTATAGCAGCACTATCGACAATAGCCAAAGTATGGAAAGAGCCCAAATGTCCATCGATGGATGAATGGATAAAGAAGATGTGGTATATATATGCGATGGAGTATTACTCGGCAATCAAAAAGAATGAAATCTTGCCATTTGCAACTACGTGGATGGAACTAGAGGGTATTATGCTAAGCAAAATTAGTCAGTCAGAGAAAGACAAAAATCATATGACTTCACTCATATGAGGAATTTAAGATACAAAACAGAGGAACATAAGGGAAGGGAAGCAAAAATCACATAAAAACAGGGAGGGGGACAAAACATAAGAGACTCTTAAATATAGAGAACAAACAGGGTTACTGGAGGGGTTGGGGGAGGGGAGATGGGCTAAATGGGTAAGGGGCACTAAGGAATCTACTCCTGAAATCATTGTTGCACCATATGCTAACTAACTTGGATGTACATTTTAAAAAATAAATTAAATTTAAAAATAATATTTAAAAAATTTGTGTCTTTATATATAGTCTTTAAATTTCTTTTTTCAACGTTTATTTATTTTTGGGACAGAGAGAGACAGAGCATGAACGGGGGAGGGGCAGAGAGAGGGAGACACAGAATCGGAAACAGTCTCCAGGCTCTGAGCCATCAGCCCAGAGCCTGACGCGGGGCTCGAACTCCCGGACCGCGAGATCGTGACCTGGCTGAAGTCGGACGCTTAACCGACTGCGCCACCCAGGCGCCCCTATATATAGTCTTTAAATGGTTTATCTGCTATGTCTTTGGAAGGGAATAAGTTTTGCTCAGCAGAAAGGTTTGTATCATTGTTCTAAGTTTTACCTTTATACCATTATCTTTATGTAGTATCTTAGTCTCCTCTTTTTTGACTGTTGTCTAAAAATAACAGTGTTCCACTATACTTTTCTCTCCCAGTATTTGATTTGAGATTTTTTTTTTAAATGCCCAGTTAATCCTATAAGGCAATCAATGTATTTATTCTACTCTTTATCAATTTCCCCTGGGCCCCTTATTTTATAGTTGAATCATATTTACACTATTAGAGAATATAGCCATTACATACTAGTTTGTCTTCCTAATATAGCCATTAACTACTATGCTTAATGCTCACTTCCAGACTTTACATCCATGTGCCTTTAATTATTTTGGGTTATAAACCCATTTTAGAAGGTAACTACATGTCCTAAGTTCATATGTGTTCATGAAAGTTTGTTTGTGGCCTTGTGAACTCAAAGTTAAGTTTGGTTGAATATAAAATTTTGGCTCATATTTTATGTTCCTTTGACTCTCTTAGTGATATTATTTCATCGTTTTCAGACATAAAGCATTGCATCAAAAATCTAGTGGCAATCTGATTTTCTTTCCTATATAAGTGACTTGATCTTTTTGCCTGGATGTCCGGGGTTTTTTTTTCCCCTCAGTTTTGGCCATTTTCCTATACAGATGATGTGTCCACCCAGTATGTAGTTTCGTGTCTTTTTTATTTCAGAAAATTTTTCTTGAGTTACAGTTTTAGCATCTGTCTCTTCTCTTCCGTTGTGTTGTCTTTCTGCATTCAGGCTTCCTATTTTACATATGTTGGATCACTTCTCTTGTTTTCTTTTGTGTTTTTGGGTTTTTTAAAGATTTATTTTATTTTTAGAGAGAGCAAACATGAGTTGGGGAGGGGGGAGAGAACGAGAGGGAGACGGGGAGAGAGAGAGGGAGAGGGAGAGAGAGGATCTTAATCAGGTTCCACACTCAGTGTGGGACCCTGGGACCATGACCTAAGCCAAAATCAAGAGTCAGATGCTCAACCAACTGAGCCACCCAGGTGCCCCTTTTCTTGTTGTTGTTGTTGTTGTTTTAATCTATCACTTTCTTTTTTTATCTTTCTTTCTTTTTTTCCTTTTGCTTATCTTTTTGCACTTATTTATTTTACAGACTTCCCTCCTTTGCAAATTTTCTCTTGAACCATTATTTATGGTAATATTTTACTCTTGCACTCCTTCTAATTTTCTCTTCAAACTTCTGAAATAACTTTTTCTGTATCTACTTTGGACTGTTTTGTCCCTTTCTTTTTAAAACTTCCTCTTGTTGTATCACTTGTTTTCTCAATTTTTCTAACTCTGATTCGTGCTTTTGTCACTTCCTTGATTTCCGTTAGCTTGTTTTAAAACACGTGGTTCCAGTCTTCATCTTCTTTGTGCACATGTCTTTCTTGCTGCCTTTATTGCTTAGAAAAGTATTCTTCTGATCTATATTCTCTTCTTTATGGTAGTTTTGTATAGGAGTCAAACTGAACTGTTTTCTGTGGCTCATTTTCCAGAATGATTAAGTGGTCTATATTCTTGATGAAAAGATGGGCCAGGATGGCTTTTATCACTTGACAACTCTCGAGCCCCCTCTTCTGTTGTTCTGGGAAGTGATTATAAATGTGGTCTCGACCACGTGGTCTCAGTGATGTCTCGACCTCTTGCCACCCCACCCCACTTTTATCTAAACCTTTCCTTTCTTTTGTCCCTATTTCCGTATGTTCAATTTGGACTCGGTTTCCAGTATTTTTTTCTGAGCCCAGACTTTCCCTGACAGAGGCAGTTTGAAAAAGCATCTAATTCTAAGGATCAGTCTTGCAGAGAAATGAAAATTGGGGCCAAGATGGTAGAGAACTAGGACAAAGCAGGCATCAAGTTGGGAAGAGCCCCACAGTATATCTGGAAAGAAAGGAGGAAAGGTCCACATCCCATGTCTGGAGACAGAAAGGGTGGGGGTGGGGCAGGCAGCCCTGTAGACTGGCACCCCCTTATTCCAGACGCCCAGGGCAGATAGAACAGAATGTCCCTACATGTTTTGGGTGACTGGGATCATCTGGTGGGCCCAGTCCCCACCTTCTCCTCTCATCAAAACACGATTCTCCCTCTTCCCCTCCAGAGCCTCACTTTACACCTATTTAGATATACGACAGCAGAGAAGAGAAGTAAGGGTGTTCTGCTGAGCATAGAACATGCCGCAAATGGAAATGTCCCTAAAGGTAGTGGTGCACATTTCATTTACTTAAGTGGTGTATTGAAATCATACTCTGTGCCAAGTCCTCCCTAGGTGCTAGAGATTCAACCTTTGTTAAGCCAATTGGCCAGAAAAAGGTAAGATGCTGTCTGTGGTTTTGGAAACAATTAAAAAAAAATTTTTTTTTAATGCTTTTATTTATTTTGGAGAGAGAAAGACACAGAGCACGAGCAGGGGAGGGGCAGAGAGAGAGGGAGACACAGAATCTGAAGCAGGCTCCAGGCTCTTAGCTGTCAGCACAGAGCCCGACATGGGGGTCAAACTCATGAACCAGGAGATCATGACCTGGGCTGAAGTCGGACACTTAACCGACTGAGCCACCTGGGTGCCCTGGAGACATTTTTTTTTTTTTGAAAAAAGCTAATAAAAGTGTATCTATTTAGCAAGCAACTAACATACGACAGACTTGTAAAGCCATCATCCCATTTAATCCTCCTTAACAACCCTGAAAACTAGGTAATGTTATTCATTTTTTGTCATTATAACTGGCTCAGAGAGGTTATTTAACCAATCCAAGATCATAGTAGATCTGTCTGGTTCTAGAATGCATGCTTCTGCCATTGCATAAATTTGCCTCTCAACTGTTCAATATTGGACAATATTGGATAATAGCCATATGATCTTGACCTCACCAGCATCCCTAGTTAACCATGCAAACTAACTAGGCTAAAACCAGTAAATTACAAAATGCCCTAAAAATGGGGTGATTGGGGGGGGAGGAGGTTGGGTCCTCTTGAAAGTTGTTTTGCCAAAGCCACATTAAATAACCAGCCTGTACACATTGTTCCATTGCTTATCCTCTTTCCCATCGTGAACTGAGAATACTCAAAGCTTCCCTCCCTTCCGTCATGCAGGGCAAAGAGCAGCCACCATGGAGGGCTGGGTTCTAATGCTTATCCTTTGTGACCATAATAAGGTTTGAAAAGAATAAAATAAAGCTATACCCACATAGGAAAAGCACACCGTTGAATGGAAAGTCTGACTGTTTCTTACTATTAGATTTTTTCACAAGCTGCTGCTTTTGTTATCTTATTGGCACTTAGTGAAGATTGACAGTGAAAATAACTTCCCCAAATAAAAAAATATTGGATATTGATGACATGGGGAGAAAATTACCCCAATTTCATGTAAACAGGGGGAGATTAACACCAGGTACAGGTACCGAAGTGAAAAGCCCAACAAGCTGGTGTTGGAAGGCTAACAACACTTTCAAAATAAGAAGTCACCCCTGGGGCTGCTCTAAACCACATTCATTTATGGTGAGAGATAGCTCCAGAAGCCTAGCCATGGGGTTGGGGAAGAGCAGTTGGCTGGCTATGAAAAAGAAGTTATTAAGAATATTAATTAACATTTAAAAATATTAGAGGCTTCCCAGGTGATGCAGTCTTGATACCCTGGCACCTGTCCAGAATGTTGAACCCCCAAAGCCAAAAAAAAAAAAATAATATGTATTGACCTGACTACTCATTCTAGGCTCTGATTATACAAAATATGACTTAAATGCTTCTGGGTTTGCTCTGAGAGTGCATTACCCAGCAGGGCTACAGATTCTGTTTCTTTTGTTCCTCTCAACATCTATTCTAATGCCTTCAGTTTATGTGTTTTACCAGCAAAATCCCACTCCTTGGGGGTAGGGGGATTTGGTAAAAGAAGGCAAATCCACCAACCAACTCTCTAAGATGAAGCAAAATGGCTTCAGGTTATTGGGATGCTTGGCTAAGAAATTCACATAGTGGTAACAATCTCATGATGACAGCTTGGACCCCTCCTGAGTGTGACACCCCATACTACCTCCATGACTCTACACACATCTTGTTTTGAAAGTATTTGGGTACAGGACACTCTCCCCAACTCGCATTTCCCATATACGTGCTGTTAACTGCATTGTATTGGGGTATAATTTATATACAGAAAAGTGTCTATATCTTAAGCATACAGCTCAGTGACATTGAACCTCTAAGTTGCACCTGTATACCTACTGCCCAGACCAAGATTTAGAACACTTCTATCATCTCATCCTCTGCTCTTTCTAGTCAGGTGTTTCTCTTTAAAAAATCCAGCATTTTCTTTGTGATACAGCATTAGAAAGAAATAGGTCCAACAACTCCATATCAAAAAACAAACAAAACTAATAATTCAATTAAGAAATAGTCAGAAGACCCGAATAAACCTTTTTAGAGAGAAGACATACAAACGACTAACCGGTATATAAAAGATGCTCAACATCACTAATCATCAGGGAAATGCAAATCAAAACCACAGTGAGATATCCCCCCACACATAGAATGGCTGTTATCAAAAAGACCAGAGAGAAATGCTCATGAGGATGTGGAGAAAAGGGACCCTTGTGCACTGTTGGCAGGAATTCTTGGGTGCAAACTGGTACAGCCACTATTTGGAAAACAGTGTAGAAGTTCTTCAAAAAATTAAAAATAGAGCCGTGTGATCCAGCAATACCACTTCTGGGAATATATCTGAAGAAAATGAAATCACTGTCTTGAAGAGATATCTGCACAAGAGCACAACTTCACAAGAGCCATAATATGGAAGTAGCCTAAGTGTCAGAAGATGAATGGATATATATAAATATACACATACAAAGAAATATTATTCAACCATTAATATCAACCATTAATAAACCATAAGATACTATATATTATATATTATATATATTATACATTATATATTATATATAATACATTATATATATTATATAATATATAACTGAACATGGCTCAGCCAGAAAAGAGAAGGAAATATTGCAATTTATGACAACATGGATGGAACTTTGAGAGTAATATGCTAAGTGAAATAAGTCAGACAGAGAAAGACAGATATGGTATGATCTTACTTATATGTGAACTTTTAAAAAAAAAGCCAAACTCATAGAAACAGAGTAGCATGGGAGGGAGGGGTGGGGGAAATGGGGAGATGTTGGTCAAAGGGTACAAACTTTCAGTTATAAGACTAATAATTCTGAGTACCTAATCTTCAGCCTAATGACTCTAGCGAATTTAATACTGTATTATAGGGAAAGCCTTGGTGCCTAGTCGATTGAGCAGCCGACTCTTGATTTCGGCTCCGGTCATGATCCCAGGGTCATGGGATCAAACCCCACGTTGTCAGGCTCCGTGCTGAGCATGGAGCCTGCTTGAGGTTCTCCCTCTCTCTCTTTCTCTCTCTCCCTCTCTCCCTCTGCCCTTCTTCCCTACTCGCATGCACTCTCTCTAAAATAAAATTAAAAATAAAAACTTAAAAAAAGTTTTTTAAAAAAATACCGTATTAGAGGCTTGAAAGTTGCCACAAGAGTAGATCTTAAGTGTTCTCACCACATCAAAAAAAAAAAAAAATTGTAACTGTGTGAGGTAACAGAGGTGTTAGCTAACCTTATATGGTAATCGTTTCATAATGTAAACATAAATCAAATCATCATATGGTACACCTTAGACACACCTTACATGTTAATTGTATCTATAAAGCCGGAAAAAGGAAGAAGTAGGTCCATAAAAGTGATGACCACTGTAAAGCACCCCCACCTCCCTGGAATGGAATTGTGATTTCAAACCACCAACAAACGGAAAGGGGTTGCCATTCACAGGTGGCAGAATGTGCACCGACCTGCGAGTCAGAAGTCTGACTCTTTCCGGTGGAGACATCAGCAAAGAAACACCTACATTTCTCCGGTCCCACATTAGCTCAGGTCCCTTGTATGTGATATGAGCATTTGGGCGTCAGAGAGCTCTTTTTCCTCTGAGACAGGATTTTTCCAGCTTTAGAATCTGAAGCCTTTATGAATACTTACGGATGGAAAGAAGGCCATCACTTCTAAAAGCTCAACAGTATTTCTTAAGTTTGAAAAGAAACGCAGGACGCTGGGGTGGCTCAGTTGGTTAAGCGTCTGACTTCAGCTCAGGTCATAATCTCACGGTTCTTGAGTTCGAGCCCCACATCCTCTGCCCCCCTCTCTCTCTGCCCTTCTGCTGCTCACACTCACTCACTGTCAAAAATAAATAAACTGAAAGAAAGAAAGAAAGAAAGAAAGAAAGAAAGAAAGAAAGAGAAAAGAAGAGCATATGGAATGAGTCCTTACAGATGGAATCCCAGCCTTGACACCTACGAGGTGTGTATCCTTAACCAGCTTGAGAAATTACTCTGCTGAGGTGCCTGGGTGGCTCAGTTGGTTAAGCGTCCAACTTTGGCTTAGGTCATGATCTCTCAGTCCAGGAGTTCGAGCCTCGTGCTGGGCCCTGTGCTGACAGCCTGGAGCCTGCTTCACATTCTGTCTCTCTCTCTCTCTCTGTCTTCCCCTGCTCATTCTCTCTCTCTCAAAAAATAAACATTAATTTTTTTTTAAATTACTCTGTGCCTCAGTTTCTTCATCTGTAAAATAGGGACAATAATAGCATTTTCCCCACACAAAGTCGTCAAGAGTGAATAAGTTCATATGCAAAGATTCAAAACATTGTCAAATGCATGGTAAGGGTCTGATGATAGATATTAGTCATTTATCATTTTCTTCCCCTCATTCTACCTTCCCCTCCCCCTCCTTCTCTTCCTTCTTCTTTCTTCTTCCTCTTCCTCCTCTTCCTCTTCTCCTTTTCCTTCTCCTCCTTCTTCATTATCATATGTTCCTTCTTAATTACTGAAAGATAAGAAAAAAAGTATTACTTGTCGTATTGTTTATTTTTTTCAATAAAAAATAAAATCACTTTCATTTTCCAGTTGTATAAATAACACGTGTTCATTGTTTTCAAAACTCGAAAAGTGGAGGAAGGAGTAAGGAACAATTTAGGAAAAGAAAAAAATTCTGAGACTGACTACCTGAAGATAACCACCATTTATATTTGATGACAATCTTTTCATCTCTCTCCCTCTGGGTATACACACATGCAAACTTTCAAAGATGGGATTATATTATGCAAGTTGTTTCACCATGGAAACTTCACTTTGTTTTTCATCTTTTTTTTCCCCCTTAGCTCCCACTCCCAGGTTTTCACCCTCCAACAATTTTCTCTGTGCTCACCTAACCATACACATGTATGCATTCATATAAATAAGACTTTTTAAATGTTTGTTCTATAGGTACAGAGTAATCACACGTATATATACATGTACACATCCATACATATAAATATATGATATATGTACTCTGTAGCCATCTACTCACATCTTTATTTTTCTGTCTTTATAACAACAAAAACCACTAGCTCTTGGACACATAATATGTGCCAGGCACTCCTCTAGATATTTACATTGCTATACCAACTGACGTAGCTCTGATACATAATGTTTAAAAGCAACATGACCCTCCTTGGAAACTGAATTTCCACGTATTAAATCAATCACCTATTAATGTGTATTCATGGTGTTTTGAATATTTTCCACTAAAAAAAGATACAGCAGGGAATCCTTAAAAATATCCTCGGAGTGGAATTTTTAGAGTGAAGGACATACGTCCTTTTTCATTTTAACTATATTGGTTTACCCCCTGCACTGAAGAGTGACAGAGTGGTCATGTGCCATTGTGTCAGGTGTTCCTGTGACCTTCTGCAGAAATGAATTCCTGAATGCCATCACATCATGCAAAAGTACAGTGAATGGACACCCAGAAAAGGAGATGACGCCTTCCAGCCCCAGCAAAGCCCCAGGCCACCGTAGCCAGGGCTGTGCACAGGAGGACCTCACTCCTAGCCCTGCATGTCTCCCCTGCCCCTTCCCCTCCCACACAACCCAAACTCAACTAGGTCCCACCCTGCAGAGTTCAGAACTCAGGCTCAGGCAGAACAAATTAGTCACACTTGATTCAGTGATGATGATGAAATGCTAAAAAAAAGTCCTGTGAATGTAGATAGAAAGGCTGCAGATTCCGCCCTGAACAATTCAGTGATGTCCAGAGCTTCCAAGATGCATCTTCTAGACAACGCATTCAGTTTCCCCCAGGACTCCAGCAAACGAAAGCAGAGGACATTCATGGCCAGCCAGACACTTTACCCAGGGCAGAGGTAGATGGCTGATTCCAAGGGACTCCTAGCAGATATGAGAGTGTAGGAGTAGCTCACCCTGCCGAGAGAATGGAGAACAAGCTGGCAAGAGCAGAGGAGGAGCCCTTCAACAATGGCTCCTACAAGATCACAGAAAAGAAGAACCTTCCACCTCAGAAGGGACTACTCAATAGCTATGCACTCCCCAAGGAGGCTGAGTGAGCCACAGCGGTAGGAGCCTGACTGCCCCAGACAGAAACCCCCAAACCTACCTCCTAACCCAAAAGATGAAGACGATGCTTAACCCACTTACCTCCAACATGTCCCAGATACTTGACTAGACGGATCTGCTTTCTGTAGCGTTAAGCAAAACTAAGAAGCTGGTGATTCCACCTTCTTGAAGATGAAGTCTAAATCCCAGGCACCCTCTTGCCCCCAAAGACCAATCATGGCAACTGAGTTCCAACACACTATAGATCAGAACTTCTTGCATGGTGTTCCTGTTGTTTATTGCTGTACTTAAAGCAGCAATAACTTAATAGTTTAAAACAGCAACTGCCATTTTGCTAATGAATGTGTATTTTGGACAAGGTGGTGGGGGGTGCAGCTCATCTCTGCTTCATGTAGCACCAGCTGGAGCAGCCCCCTGGGGCTGAGTGTCCACTTTCAAGATGGCTGTCCCGCTTGGCTGGCAAGTTAACATTAGCTGTCAGCTGGGAGCTCAGCCGGAGTTGGCATCCTGGGGTTTTGGTCTCTTTCCACACAGGCCTCTCTACAGGTCTTGAGCTTCCTTACAAGAAGGCATCTGGGTCTAAGAGTGAGCGTTCGGAGAAGTCTGGGCAGAAGCCAAAGGTTTTCCTATTACCTAGTCTTGGGAGCTCCAGCATATCCCCTCACTGAATTCTTTTGGATAAGCCACTTACTACTGGAATTAGCAGCCACCTCTCAATGTGTAGAGTATCAAAGAATTTACTGCTATCTCAGATCTACCCCTGGTGGTGGTCTGCATCTGGCTCTATAACTCTTCCTAGAGGAAGCTTCGGGTACATGTAAGCTATGTGTCATTGTGCCCCGTCAGTCGAATGCCATGCTCACTCCATTAGGAGAGAGCACTGGGGGATGACAGGAATGTAGACAGAATTTGAAACCCATGTTCACCAATTCATAATCTGAGCTGTGCCTACCCCCGTCCTCATACCCTTACAAGTCCATACAAACATTATGTTCACCGACGTGCCTTTGAGAGGCCTAATGCCTAAGAGGTAAGAGAAACACTCTAACCCAAACTGCATACATCATATCAGAAAGTTGGAAAAACTAGTGGATTCATGCAAAGGTTCATAAAATCCTTGCAGAATTTGTTTTCTAACTTAAATATCGCTACAGTAGAAACAGTCTGGAAATTGTCCTATCCCGCCAACTGCACTTCAGTTTCACTAGCTGAAGGATATAAACTTTCCTCCCGCCCACAGCAGCCACTGTAAATCTGCACAGGATCTGAAATTAGAAAGCTTCACGTGCGGGTGCCTGGGAAGCTCAGTCAGTTGAGTGTCCAACTCTTGATTTCGACTCAGGTCATGATCCCAGGGTCATGGGACCGAGCCCCAGGCCAGGCTCCATGCTGAGCATGATGCATGCTGAGCATGATGCCTGCTTCAAATTCTCTCTCTCTCCCTCTGCCCCTCTCCTCCACTTGCACAATCTCTATCTCTCTCTCTCTCTCTCTCTCTCTCTCTAAACAAACAAACAAACAAACAAACAAAACTTTAATTTAAAGTGTTGAGTTTAAGGCACTGATTTTAATGAAATTATTTTGGGACATCGTACATGGATTGTTTCTGTGGAAACTGCAAACCTAGGTTATTAAAATTTAGACATGCCTAGGCCTTGAATGAAGTACTCTCTGCCTCCTTCTCTCTGTCTCTGTCTCTCCATCTCTCTGTCTCTCTCTGTCTCTCTGTCTCTCTCTCCCTCACACACACACACATACACACACACACACCCCAAAGTCACCATACATATCTTCTTAACTAAAAAGCCCTGAAGTAGGGTAAAGGGGACTGCCTTCAAGTTCTTTGTGGCTGGATGGAAGAAAAATCTGGAACAACCATGACATTCCCAGTTGGTTTCCCAACTGGGCCTTTTCTCTGTACTGACTTTCTCCAACAGAGACACACACAGGCCCCACTCAGGGATGGCGATGGCACACTAAACCGTGGAAGAAGCCCTGGCCTCCGAGACATGCCCAAAGAGGATCCTAAGCCTAATAAAAGCAGTCTTAATTTTCAGAAGATAGAACATGGACCTACAACTCAGAAGCAAAATTATTTATTATTTAAAAAAAATCACTATCTAGGGGCACCTGGGTGGCTCAGTTGGTTGAGCGTCCAACTTTGGCTCAGGTCATGACCTCACCGCTGGTGAGTTCGAGCCCTGCGTCAGGCTCTGTGCTGACAGCTCAGAGCCTGGAGCCTCCTTTGGATTCTGTGTCTCCCCAAATATCGCTATCTACCCTTGTCTAGAGAGATTGGTAAGATCTAGGCATTAAACAGGTCTTTTTGCAACCCAGAGAATGCTACACATTTTCTGCAACACATTTTGCCTGGCTGTTTCACTTAATGCTGTTACTGTGGCCTCTCCCTCCAAGATGTGAGAGTCCCTTCCAGTGCAAAGTGACACCCCCACTGCTGCAGGAGCTGCCCCTGTCCTCTGGTCCACCCCATCAGGAAATGCCTCCAAATCCTCTTCCAGCTGCTTCCCTGTGCCCTTATGTCTCTGTAAGTGGCCCCAAGTGGCCCCAAGTGATGGCAGAACAGAATACTTAACTATCTTCCCAGGATTTCAGGTGTTCTAGAAAATATGCTGTTAACCATCATTTTCCCCCTCCTAAATGGTTCAGTTTGAGTTTTTGATGTTTTGGATTTTGCTTGCTTGTTTGTTTGCTTGTTTTATTGGCTTTGTGTAACAAAGCCAAGGGAAGGAACATAGATGTATTCCGAGGTTGAATAAAAGTATATGTCACCATAAATGGTATTGTGGTAGGGTCCCCTCCCTAAGGAGAGGAGGAAAAAAAAAAACCCTCAAGGTAACCTGGCTATGCACATTATCCCTAATGACCTGTAACATGAGACCACTTAATTGGACTGCATGTCTGTGTTACCATATATGGGAGACAAAGAAAGTAGAAAATGTGTGTGTGTGTGTATATATATATATATATGAATATATATAATATATATTATTTATATATATTATATATTATATTATATTAATTATATAATTATATTATATTATATTATCATTATATAATATATTATTATATTATTATTAATATATTATATTAATGTTAATTATATAATAATATTATTATATATATATATATATATATATATATATATATATATATATAAAACTATGCCACGTGGTGTTCGGGGCTCAGTCTTCAGGTACGAACCCAACTGAGCTATGCTGGCACGAATAAAGTTGCTTCCTGGAAAGAAAAGCCTCGGCGTCAGGACTCTCTGTGCCAGAATCCTGCAACAGTCTAACCATTTCTCAAGTTTTACAAAATTACGTGAAACTAACGGTGCATATACTAACCCCTGCGTCAGTTCGTTTTGGCCAATGCTAGGGGAACTTTCCTCAGGCCAGTTTTCCTCGTGTGTCTCATGGCCTGTGCAGGCGACAAAGGAAGCTGCATTGGGGACCTCCTTCCCCCTCACCCCAAGCCCTCTAACCTGGGCTTAAGCTGCACTGGCTCCTCACCACGGCCTCACTGCCATGCATCTGGCTCTTTGTCGAGATGATGGGGGCCTAATTGCATATTTCTTTTCCCATCAAAGCAAAATTGTTGGCATTCCACAGAAGCTCTTTGCCGAATAATGCACCATCTGGTCCTCTGTGATAAGGAAATAATTGATTATTTTGAAGAGTCTTAATTCACCCTGCCTGTCGCACCTTAAGAAGAGAGACGGGCCTGAATTGAAGATAGCTGCCTTTTCACAGAAATACAGCGGCTGTGCCTTCAGAAAGCCGAAGTTCCCTTCTAATTAATTTATTTTTTAACCAGTAGAGTGATAAAGTGATTACTGTGTGCCAGGCACTGTTCTAAGGACTTTACAAATATTAACTCATCTATCCTCAAAACAGCCCTCTACTGCAGAGAAGGAAGGAATGGGGAGTCTAAAGAACATTCTGGTTCTTGATCTGGATGCTGGTTACCTGAGTGCGGTCAGTTTGTGAACATCTGTCGACTATACACATACAGCGTTTGTGCTTATGCACGTTATTTTTCAAAAGAATAAAACAAAACTGCCCATGTGGTGGATGCTATTATTTTTCACCCCTTTTGCAGACGGGAAGACTGATGCCTGGAGCTTGCTTATGGTCACGTAGCTGAAAACAGTACACCCAGAACGAGAAGCCAGACGGTCTGATGCCGGACTCCAGGCTCAGCCGTGCCCCATGCTGGCCCTGGCTGCGTGGTGTTCCGGGTGAGGGCTGTGGCTGGGGGAGAGGAATGAGAAGTACCTGTTCTCTTGCACCGTTAGAACAGACAAGAACAGAGCCCTGCAGTGAAGCAAGTCTCGCTCGGTCACCGGCCCACTCATGGTTTACGGCTCGTTCTCTCCAGAAAGAAATTTCAGCCCAGGACCCTGAGAAAACAGCACTGGCTAGTCCAAATGAAGCGGCCGCCACAGCGAACTCAAAGGATCCAAACGACATACGGAATACGGGGAGTGTGGGGAGCCAGTCAGTGGGGCGGAGGGGCCTCGCGGGTGAAGGTGTGATACATGACCGCGAAGCAGGCAATAAATTAGAAGTGGGCCCCAAGGAGAACAGCCGGAGACATCAGGTGACTGACACGCCCACACGGGAGGTTTCGACTTACCAGATCCTTCCCTCTTCTTTCCCCAAGCTGACTTTTAGTAAAATGAGACAACAGGCAAAAAGACTGAATTACCTTGGGAGGATTCAGGCAGACACCTACGCTCCCGACTCTCCCCCTTTCCCACCCAGCTCAGGAAAAGTCCCACCACCCACCCAAGGAGGGGAAACGCCAACAAACAAAACATCCAAGGCACATTCTGAGATTACTGAGCTCAGTGTGCTTTCTTCCACCGTCTCTGGTTGGCCCTTCAGATAGGATCACACATGTCCCGCAACTATATCCGTGTTTCGTCTTCACCAACAATAACAGCAGTGACATTGAGGCCCTGCCATAGGCCAGGAATTTGACACATGTTAAGAGGGAAAAAAAAGCAAAAGGAAGGCAAAAGGCCAGTGCCACCGTAGCCGCGTGCTTAGGAGCTGAAGCACAATAGGCAGTAGTCACAGTGCTGCCTGGTGACTTCTTTTTATTTATTTTTTTTTTTTTAATTTTTTTTTTCAACATTTATTTATTTTTGGGACAGAGAGAGACAGAGCATGAATGGGGGAGGGGCAGAGAGAGAGGGAGACACAGAATCGGAAACAGGCTCCAGGCTCTGAGCCATCAGCCCAGGGCCTGACGCGGGGCTCGAACTCACGGACCGCGAGATCGTGACCTGGCTGAAGTCGGACGCTTAACCGACTGCGCCACCCAGGCGCCCTGCCTGGTGACTTCTGAAAAGGAGGGTTCGGGATGCCATCTGAGCAGAGACGTGCCCGTTAGACAAAGAGGACTCTGAAGCCACAATACACTGGGCCCCCACGTAGGTGCTTACCCTCTTCTGCTGGCCCTGAGGTAAAGGTTCAAGCGCAAACAGTTCTTTGGGAGGTGGTCCCAGGAAGCGAGGAAGAGCAGGGAAGGGGACCAGCACAGGGAGCGCGGGCACGTGGGGCTGAGTCCTGCTGGGGGCCTCTGGGGGAGGCGCCATTTTACTCATTGCCACCACTTGTGACCAGCCCTGCCCGTGTGCCAAGCATGCTCCAGTAGGTGGAGAGCCATGGAGCCCGTGGAGCAAAGGCCCCGCAAGCAGCCCTGGTACCCTCAGACACATCTTCACCCCTAGGCCACCTTAGCAGCATCGGCCCCTGCGTCTTGTTTAATGATCTACACATGGTGTGTTGACGTCTTCTTCTTCCCGTTCCTGGGTGGGTCCAGCCTTCCAGCTGGACACAAGGCCCCGCAGGCCAGCCTGGCAGGAGCTCGCTGGAGTGCTCTGAACCCTACCGTGGGGCACCAGGGCAGTAACAGGTCTGCATTCTTGACTTCCAGAATTTTCTCTGGAGCACAGAGCTGAGGTAGACCAGTCTCTACAAAGTAGATTCAGATCTAGGGACTTCTTCTCAAAGAATATATTCAACTGGAAAAGTAAGAAGTCAGCATTCCCTTCAGCATGCTGACTCAAGGTGACCCTTTTACACATAACACATTCTTCCTGTTTGTTGTGTGTCTTTTCCTGAAGTATATACTCCTCCCAATTCCTTCCCCAACCTTCCTCAGCTTGGAGTTCACCACATACTTCTTCTGTGTATTGTTTTCCTCCTCACCATGTTTCACCATAAAGGAGGAGAGAGGGCTCAGGCCATGGGTCAGGCAGCTGCAACCAAGATCTGCCTCAAAAAAAAAAAAAAAAAAAGAGGAGAGGGGTGCCTGGGTGGCTCAGTCAGTTAATCATCGGACTTCAGCTCAGGTCACGATCTCATGGTTCGTGAGTTTGAGCCAGGCATCAGGCTCTGTGCTGACAGCTCGGAGCCTGGAGCCTGCTTCGGATTCTGTGTCTCCCTCTCTTCTGCTCCTCCCCCACTCATGCTCTGTCTTTCTTTCTCTCTCTCAAAAATAAATGAATATTTTGGGGCGCCTGGGTGGCGCAGTCGGTTAAGCTTCCGACTTCAGCCAGGTCACGATCTCACGGTCCATGAGTTCGAGCCCCGCGTCGGGCTCTGGGCTGATGGCTCAGAGCCTGGAGCCTGTTTCCGATTCTGTGTCTCCCTCTCTCTCTGCCCCGCCCCCGTTCATGCTCTGTCTCTCTCTGTCCCAAAAATAAACGTTGAAAAAAAAATTAAAAAAAAAAATAAGTGAATATTTTAAAAAATTAAAAAAAAAAAAGATCTAGTTAACCTGAAAATTCAAAGAATAAGAACACCCTTCAGCACTAAGATTGAGATTGTCCATCAGCTGGGGAGGAGAAACAAATCATGGTACACCCATGTAATGGAATACTGGTGCACTTTAGCAGAAACGAATGTCAGATGCATATACCATATGGCAGGGGCCAGACTCTACAAGTTCTATACTGTGCGATTCTATTTATATTGCATTCTGTTTGTAAATAATTTTTTAATACGTATTTATTTTTGAGGCAGAGAACGCAAGCAGGGGAGGGGCAGAGAGAGGGGGACAGAGGATCTGAAGCAGGCTCTGCACCAACACTGCTGTCAGCCCCACGCCGGACTTGAACCCACGAGCCACGAGATCATGACCTGAGCCGGAGTGGGAAGCCTAACCGACTGAGCCACCCAGGTGCCCCTATATTGCATTCTTGAAGAGGCAGAGCTGTAGGGCCAGAAAGCACATCAATGGTTGCCAGATGCCAGAGGCTAGAGGTAGAGGGAAGCGTTGAGTGCAGACAGGACCAGCCTCAGGATCTCAGTGACCTGAGGGCTGTGTGCTCAGAAGGGCCCCATGCTTATCCTAATGCTCTGCTGTTACTCTCTTCAAACTGTACTCACTCTCTCTTTGAACTTGTGTTTTATAAGCGAGATCTGGTGGAGCAGTGGGGTATGCCCGTGAACGATCAGAAGATTTATGTAATATTCCTTTTTTTTAAAGTTTATTTATTTGTTTACTTTGAGACAGAGAGAGAGAGAACACCAGCAGGGGAGGGGAAGAGAGGGAGAGAGAGAATCCCACGCAGGCTTCACACTGTCAGGGTGGAGCCCAACTGGGGGGAGTGGGGGGTGGGCTCCAACTCACAAACTTTGAAATCATGACCTGAGCTGAAACAAAGAGTTGGACGCTTAACCAACTGAGCCACCCAGGCGACCCAAAGATTCATGTAATATTCTTACTGCCGCCCCTTGCTGCCCCATTCATGTAGAATGTTCACGATACCTCAAGAGCACAGAACTTCAGATCCACGAAGTTACGGAAGTACAATGAGAATCAAAGCCAAGCACAAGGAAAGCCTGCACAGAACCTGGGAAAGATAACAGGCTGGAGTCAGGGCGTGGGTGGGAAGGCAGCACCCCGCCTCTCATGTCTGACCCACCTCACCACCCAATCAGTGTGGAGCCCTCCACGCCTCCGTGATCCCTTTGCCTGACGTCCCCTCCCCCACTTGCTCTGTTGCAAATAGAAAGGTCAGGAGACCTGAGTCTGAGCTATGCTTTGGCACCTAAAAGAAGCGGTGTGCCTCCCAGATAGGTAAGTGGGCTTCATATCTGCAAAGACAGGCCCTTCTTAAGAAGTTTTCTGTATATCTTAATCCTCTAATTAGATTGAAATCATTACGGACAGATTAGTTCACTTCTTCATTATTTCTCCAAACCATCTCCTCTCCACCACTGTGGGCCGGATGTGCAACCCGAGGAGTGAGGAAGAAACATTTTCTACCTTCTCTACCTCTGCCCCCACCGACATTTTTCATATGACTACATTACTGGTGGTGAAGGAACACCTCCCAAGGTGCTGCATTCGTGGCACTGAATCCCTACAGAGCAAACTGGTATAAACTTTCCGAAAGGCAGTTTGGCGGCATGAATCAAAAGCCTTGGAAACGTGCAAACCCTCTGGCTCAGTGTCTGTTTTAAAGAATTTATCCTAGAAAACAATCAGATTATACGAGTTACATTGAGAAATATAACTGTTGGGATGTCAACTAGAGTGAAAAAAAATGGAACTAGCATTAAAAATTTACATCCAAACCCCCCCCCCCCCCAAAAACCTTATACCCATATACTTCTCTGCAGAAGAAAAAAAAAAAAAAAGATTTAAAGGTATTCAGACAAAAATATTCACTGTTAGCTCAGGGTGGGCTAATTTTACTTTTCTTCTTTTCATTTGTCGGTATTCCTCCAATTTTCTATAATAAATTGATATTATTTCTTGTATTATCTATAGATTTCTTTTTTAATCTATAACTTTCGGGGTGTGAATTCCCCTGTTTGTTGCATCTGATGATTCATTCCCAGGAGTTTATATCCTAACCACGGGATTTCCATCCACTCTGTGGACTCAATCCACAAATATCTGTTGACTACCTACTGCTCATGCTAGAGATTCTTCTGGGGTTTGGGGTGGGGAGATTCAAGCTCGAATAAATGCATGAGACACAGCTGCTGCCCTTTACATACCTTAGTCTGTCAGGAGCCAGGGAGGTGAGCAGCTAAGTGCATACAAGGAGGTGATACATTGTATAAGGGGCCCCTGCTTTCGTCCCAGGTTCTGGGTAGCTTAACCTTTTAGTTCCCGCCATGTTAATAAATTCTAAACACCGACATTTCTGTGTTGTGCACACTTCCCAAAATACTAGTTGTAAAAAAAAAAAAAAAAAAAAAAAAAGCATTTAAGATATTGTTTATCACTAAAAGAATAAAAAGAATAGTAACTCTTGGGGCGCCTGGGTGGCTCAGTCGGTTAAGCGGCCAACTTCGGCTCGGGTCATGATCTCGCGGTCCCTGAGTTCGAGCCCCGCGTCGCGCTCTGTGCTGACAGCTCAGAGCCTGGAGCCTGTTTCCGATTCTGTGTCTCCCTCTCTCTGACCCTCCCCGGTTCATGTTCTGTCTCTCTGTGTCTCAAAAAGAAATAAACGTTAAAAAAAAAAAAAATTAAAAAAAAAAAAGAATAGTAACTCTTAATTTAGTAGAATTAAAAAAAAAGGAGGGTAAATAAAATTTGATGAAGCAGACTGAAGAAAAAAAGAACAAAAATAAGTTATGGGAAAAAATAATAAATAGAAAGCACAAATAGTACAGTAGAAATAAGTCCACATATATCAATCATCACGATAAATGTAGACAGATTTAACTGACATAGTAAAAAACAGAGATTCTCAAAATTTACAGATGTCACCTATATGCTCTTTATAAGACAGAAACAAACAATGACTCCCAAGAAGTTGAAAATAAAAGGATGGAAAATAAGGTGTTAGGACAAAACTAACCAAAGGAAGCTGATGTAGCAATGTTAACACCAGGCAAAAAAGAATATACAGTAAAAATAAAATGGGTAAAACTCTACCGAGAATATCCAATAATTAAAACTTGCATAGACTTAAGAATGGAACTGTAAAATAGACAAAAATTTTAAATAATTATCAGGATATATTGAAAAACTCACAACCACAACAGAAATGTTTTCAAAAATTTTCCCTATGGAAGTTTTCAAACACACATAAACCTGTTGTCCCCCCATTGGGATGGATTATTTTGAAGCAAACCTTAGATATCATCACATCATTCCATCAGTAAATATTTCAGTATGGGTCTCTAAGAGTTAAATATTTTTTTAAACATAAGTTTTGGGGCATCTTTTTTATTTATTTATATTTTATGTATTTATTTATTTATTAATTAATTGATTGATATGATTCTTTTTTTTATTATGAAATTTATTGTCAAATTGGTTTCCATGCAACTCCCAGTGCTCATCCCAACAGGTGCCCTCCTCAATCACCCATCACCCACCCATCCCTCCCTCCCACCCCCCATCAACCCTCAGTTTGTTCTCAGTTTTTAGGAGTCTCTTATGTTTTGGCTCCCTCCCTCTCTAACCATTTTTTTTTTTCCTTCCCCTCTCCCATGGTCTTCTGTTAAGTTTCTCAGGATCCACATAGGAGTGAAAACATATGGAATCTGTCCTTCTCTGTATGACTTATTTCACTTAGCATAACACTCTCCAGTTCCATCCATGTTGCTACAAAAGGCCATATTTCATTCTTTCTCATTGGGGTATCTTTTTTAAAACATAAGTATCAGTTAAGCGTCTGACTGTTGATTTCGGCTCAGGTCATGATCCCAGGGTTGTGGAATGTAGCCCTGCTTCAGGCGGGCTCTGCACTGAGTGTGGAGCCTGCTTACGATTCTCTCTCGCTCTCTCTGCCCCTCTCCCCGGCTTGTGCTCTCTGTCTCCCTAAAATAAATATAAACCAACAAATACATAAATAAATGCATCTTCTTAAGTGAAAGAAGCCAGTCCGAAAAGGCTACATGCTATATGATTCCAACTATATGACAACCCAGAAAAGGTAAAGCTATGAAATCAATAAAAAGATCAGCAGTTGGGGGGCAGGGTGGGGTGGAGAAAGATAAACAGGCCGAGCAAAGAAGATTTTTAGGGCTGTGAAAACACTGTGTGTGATATTATAATGGGCAGATGATGGATATATGTCATACATATATGTCTGAATCCATACAATGTACAACATCAAGAGTAAATCCTAAAGTAAACCATGGACTTTGGGTGATTACGATGTCTCAGTGTAGGCTCATCCCTGGTTAAAAAAAAAAGTGCCATTATGGGAAGTGATGTTGGTAATGGGGAAGGCTGAGCATGTGTGGGGGCAGAATGTATATGGGCAATCTCTGTACCTTCCTCTTAATTTTGTACACCTTAAAACTGCCCTAAAAAAATTAAGTCTTCATATTAAAAAAAAAATCTGTGAAACTATAATCATACCTGTAGTAAGTTCTCTAGATATGTCCACACCCTAATAGGGTTGCACAGCCTACGAGGCTCCCCTAAATATGTCCACAGAAAAAGTCTGTAAGTCCACATTCTATATCCATGCTGTGCAATAGGGTAGCCAGGAGCCACTGTGGCTTTTGGACCCTTGAAATGTGGCTAGTGTGACTGAGAAACTGGAATTTTAATTTCATTTCATTTAAATTCATTTAAATTTAAAAACTGATACTGGATTCAGTTATTAGAAACCTCTAATGTTGGGGGCGCCCGGGGGGCTCAGTTGGTTGAGAATCCAATTTCAGCTCAGGTCATGATCTCATGGTTTACAGGTTCTAGCCCTGCATCAGGCTGTGTGCTGACAGCTCAGAGCCTGGAGACTGCTTCCAATTCTGTGTCTCCTCTCTCTCTCTCTGCCCCTCCCCTGCTCACACTTTGTCTCTCCCGCTCTCTCAAAAATAAATAAACATCCAGGCACCTGGGTGGCTCAGTCAGTTAAGGGTCTGACTTCTGCTCAGGTCATGATCTCACTGTCTGTGAGTTCAAACCCTGCATCGGGCTCTGTGCCGACAGCTCAGAGCCTGTTTGGGATTCTCTCTCTTTGCCCCTCCCCCACGTGCTCTTTCTCTCTCAAACTAAATAAATAAACTTTAAAAAATACAATTTATTTTTTAAAAAAGCCAGACACTAAAAAAAAAATTTCAAAGGATAAGTTTCATGTAATGTATCTTTTTACAATTAAAAAAAATTGAGGAACTTACTTTTACTTTTTAAAACCTATTAATAATCCTTTCTTTTATTAATTGTATGCTTTCATAGAACAAAACTTGTCACCTGGGGGAAGCCCCACAGGGTTTTAGAAAAGTAACTTGGGTCTTGGTCCTGCTTCTTACCAGCTGTGTGTCCTCTGGCAAGTTTATATATATATATATATATATATATATATATATATATATGTGTGTGTGTGTGTGTGTGTGTGTGTAATTTTATAACTTTATTGAAATCCAAGTTAGTTAACATATAGTGTAACAATGGTTTCAGGAGTAGAATTTAGTGACCTATCCCAACAAGTGTCCTCCTTAATGCCCATCACCCATTTAGCCCATCCCCCCACCCAACTTCCCTCCAGCAACCCTCAGTTTGTTCTCTGTATTTACGCGTCTCTTAGGGTTTGCCTCTGGTAAGTTTTTTAACCACTCTGTGCTCAGTTTCCTCATCTGTAAAATGGCCATGGCCCTCACAGAGTTATAAGTGAGGACCGACTTACAAGTAAAACACTGCTATACAGGTAAACATTAGTTATTTTTTCAGTCACCTTGGAACTCTGAAAATAAGCTCCTAATCGTATTTTTATTATTTCCATCTTAAGCTTTCCCCCTGCCCCACGTGCAATCTTCAGCCTAATGTTTGTTTGAATTAATAAGCACTCTCAAGAATTCTTTCTATTCTCTTGAATCCTTCCACCAAGCCTCACAACAATGGAAGATTTACCGTAGTTGCTAACTGGCTCTAATTTTATACGTCTGCGTGAATGCAAATTCTGGATAGTAATTTTGTGTCTGATTTATGTTACTCAAGTGCCTCGGTGCTGACTGAGAGTTTGTACTTCACAGGAGCACCAGAAAACATCTGAAATAACCCATCAATGAACTCAGAGAGCATACAGTTCAGGGTTACTGAGGGCTGTTTACACAAAGAATTGTAATTGGTATCAGGAAACCAACACTCCTTCCACCACCCTTCGCCAAATAGGAGCTACAAAATTCGGATTGCTCCTTGAGCATGGTGGAAATGTTACATTTAATAGCCATGAAAAGGTGAATATTATTGCAATATTAATATAATACTGTGACAGCCTGGGTGGCTAACACGCGTCCTTCAGATTGACCCTAATCCCTGATGGGAATGGGTCTTTAACATAACAGAACGCCAAAGTTATACACCCTTTTGTAAAAGGGTCGAGGATCTACTAGGCTGGAATCAGGAGCCACCTGACCATTTCCGCCTTCCTGACACCTGGGTACCACCTGATGGAGCCAGGACCCTGAGAGGAGGGCAGAGGGGTTGGAAAGAATAGAGGAGGGAGACCAGGGGCAGAAGCGAGTGTGAACACCAGCAGAGGTTCACAAATCTGTGGTATCAAGGGCAAACCCAATGGGAAGAAGAAAAAAACGTCTTCTGTCATCCTCAGTGCTTGTGATTGATGACCAACAGGACGGTTGTTTTGTTTCTGATAATGAAATCTATCGGCGTGTCAGGCATTCTAGGCATAAGAATGGGATGGGGCGCCTGGGTGGCTCAGTCGGGATGAGCTTCAGGATCTTGATTTCAGCTCAAGTCATGGTCTTGCAGTTTGTGGGATCGAGCCCCACATCGGACTCTGTGCTGACAGCACGGTGTGTTTTCTCTGCCCAGACACTACATTCCTACGTATCTAATCTTTGCGATAAGATATTAGTTATCTATTGCTGCATAACAAATGACCCCAAAACTTAACAGCTCAACGCAGTCAACATTTATTATCTCATACAGTTTCTGTGGGTCAGGAATCTGAGAATGGCGAGGTCACCATCCTCTGAAGGCTTGACTCAGGTTGGAGGGTCCTCACTCACGTGCCTGGCAAGGTAGCGCTGGCTGCTGCAACGGGTGTTGCCACATGGGCTGCTTAAGTGTGGGGCTGCTTGAGGGTCCTCACATGACATCTGGCTTCCCCCAGAGCAAGAGATCCAAGAGAGACCACACTGCCATATGGTCTATAATGCCTCATAAGTCATATTCTATCATTCCCACAACACCCTATTGGTTACACAGGTCAACTCTGTGTTCTGTAGCAAGAGACTATACAAGGGCAGAAATACCAGGAGGGAAGATCATCAGGGAACATTTTGGAGTCTGGGGACCTCAGGAAAGTATGATCATCCCTATTTCACGGTAGAATAAACTGAGGCACAGAAAGGTAAGTCAGTTTTCCCAAAAACACACAGCTGATGTGTGGCAGAGCCGGGATTTGAACTGTGGTGTCCCCCTGAGTCCCACACCATGCAGAGGTGATGTTGCCTGAACTATGATTAGGTGAAAAGGTGGGCGGGGTCGCTAGCTGTACTTCAGGACACAATACACGTTGTTAGTGTTTTATGTCTTATGGCCTAGCCATCCAGCCTCCACTTAAGACATGGAGTCAAGGCAAATTATCTTCTCAATTCCAGACACACAATCTGCACATTTTGGAATCCAACCTGCTAGTAAAATGAGAATCGCCCGTATCATCAAATTCCAGGCAGCCATCAGCAGTGAGTAATAATAATGTATACTTACTGTAGAGCAAGACTCTCACTGATTTACATCCACCAAATTACTAGGGTCACTTATGATGCTGTACTTTGGAAGAATAACCAGGCTTAGCATTCTCTTTCCATATATCAATAACTTCTCCAGTTTCTTCCAACTCTAAGAATGTTCCTGATTCTTTGATTATAGGAAATTAAACCGTTTTATTAATTGCTGCTTCTTCATTTCCTCTAATATGCAAACCTATTCATTACCAAGAGAATTATTTGAGAAAATTAAAACTGAACGGCGAGGGGCGCCTGGGTGGCTCAATCAGTTAAGAGTCTGACTCTTGGTTTGGGCTCAGGTCATGATTTCATGGTTTTGTGAGTTTGAGCCCAGCATCGGGCTCTGCACTGACACACACATGCTCTCTCTCCCTTAAAATGAAATGAAATGAAATTGAAATGAAATGAAATGAAATGAAATGAAATGAAGTGAAGTGAAGTGAAATGAAATGAAATGAAATGAAAAATGAAATTTAAAAAACTGAATCGTGATAGCCAGGGAAAGGCCCCTTTTAGTCATTGAAATTCAAAGCCTTGTAAAATGCTCCTTGATTTTGGTGCAAATACTTCATGCAGTGGTTTGCATGCCCCCTGTTGCTTCTGTCAGCCTTTTCCCGTCTCTATTCTGGGTGCAAGAAAAACAAATATTGCTGCCATTCTGTTTATCTAGTTGAACATTTTCTCACACACATGGCAAGGATAATTAGCATTCGTAAGAAGGGTCCCAAGGCAAACAGAATCCTGAAGTATCTTCTGATTTGCCAAAGGAAAAGGAATTATGTGGCAATGTCAAGCATACTTAGTAACTGTTTAATTGGTCCGAATGCACCATTCCGAGCCAGGCAAGATAACAGGAACTTTACCATGTAACGGAAAGTTAAGGTTATATTAATAAGCAGTAAAACTTGGGGCGCCTGGGTGGCGCAGTCGGTTAAGCGTCCGACTTCAGCCAGGTCACGATCTCGCGGTCCGTGAGTTCGAGCCCCGCGTCAGGCTCTGGGCTGATGGCTCGGAGCCTGGAGCCTGTTTCCGATTCTGTGTCTCCCTCTCTCTCTGCCCCTCCCCCGTTCATGCTCTGTCTCTCTCTGTCCCAAAAATAAATAAACGTTGAAAAAAAAAATTAAAAAAAAAATAAATAAATAAGCAGTAAAACTCAAGGGACTTCCTCTTTCATCCCCAAGCCACTTCCTCGAAGAACAATTTATGTGCTGCATTTATGATGCTTTCCATTGTGGGTTGTTTTGTTGTTGTCATTTGTGAGGGTTTTTTTTTGTTTTTTACTATATGCATCCTAACATTTGGCCTTCCCAACTGTGACTCCTTTAGTTAGAAAATAAATAAAGGGTAGATTTATAAGGACAACTGCCCACTGGTGTGATGAGTCAGCAGGTGAGAACAGCTGGGTCATCAACCAGTTTGATAAACATGGACATTACAATACACTGTGTGGTGAGTGGGGAAGGTGACCTTGTCCATCAGTCAAAAACATCCATGATGCGCTCACCGTGTGCCAGTCCCTGCATGCACCCTACATGGATTCCGAGGGTCCAGAAGCCCAGGAGAGCTTGGTGGGGCCTCCTCTACCACCCCCATGCATTCTAGAATGCTTCAAGGCCAATGGTCTTCAACCTTTTTTATTGTAAACTAATGAAAGTTTCAAAAGCTCCATCTCTCCCTCACCCAAACATTGGTAAGTTTACATTTAAATATTCTCGTCATAACTTTTAATGGTCGAAAAACAAGGTAAATTGAAAAAATGGGTATTTAAATAAAAACGTTACCTCCCTTTGTAACCAATAACCAGCTGTTCTTTAATCCATCCAGAGCACCACTGGCTTTTTTGCTCCCCTCTCCCCCGCCCCAGTCTGTCCTTGGATTAAAACACAACAAGCCTTCCTAAAAAGAGTTCACCTGTCTCTACTGAGATACCTCAAAAGAAATATCTAAACACAGGAATAAGTATTTGCTGATTCTTCTGTTTGTTCGTTTAGAGAGAGAGGGAGAGCACATAAGCAGGGGAGGTGCAGAGGGAGAAGGAGAGAGACCATCTCAAGCAGGCTCCACACCCAGAGCAGAACCTGGACAAAAGGATCCATTTCATGACCATGAGATCATGATCTGAGCCCAAAGCTAGAGGTGGACACTTCACCGACTGAGCCACCCAGGCGCCCCAAAAAGAAAAGCTTTTTTTTTTAAATTTTTTTTTTTCAACGTTTATTTATTTTTGGGACAGAGAGAGACAAAGCATGAACAGGGGAGGGGCAGAGAGAGAGGAAGACACAGAATCGAAACAGGCTCCAGGCTCTGAGCCATCAGCCCAGAGCCTGACGCGGGGCTCGAACTCACGGACCGCGAGATCGTGACCTGGCTGAAGTCGGATGCTTAACCGACTGCGCCACCCAGGCGCCCCAGAAAAGCTTTTTTTTTTAATTTTTTAATGTTTATTTATATTTGAGAGAGAGACAGAGACAGAGAGAGCACAAGTAGGGGAGGGTTAGAGAGAGAAGGAGACAAAATCCAAAGCAGGCTCCAGATTCCAAGCCATCAGCATAGAGCCCGACATGGGGCTCAAACTCACGAGCTGTGAGATCATGACCTGAACCGAAGTCGGATGCCTGACCGACTGAGCCACGGAGGTGACCCAGAAAGAAAAGCTTTCTTAAGCAGGTTATATATTGAAAATTCGGACTACGTCAAATTCCAGAATATCTGTTCACCAAAAGACTATTCAAAGAGCAAAAAGGCAAGCCACAGAGTGGGAAAAGATATGTGTAAATTTATGTCTGTCAAAGAACTCATATCCATTATACATAACGAACTTCTACAAATTGATGAGGAAAAGTTGGACAGCCAAACAGAAAAGTGGGCTAAGAATTGAACAGGCACTTCACAAGGAGGGTGCCCAAGATGACCAATGCCAGGCGTTGTACTAGGGGTTTCGCCTATGCAGTTATAGACTAGCATCGATGTGAATACAGTTTCCACTTATATAATATATTCCCGAGCTTTTTCCTGAATGTGAGTCAAGATCAATGTGTCAGAAGCACAAAGTCATGATCTCACGGTTTTGTGAGTTCAAGCCCCACGTCAGGCTCCATGCTGATGGTGCGAAGCCTGCTTGGGATTCTATCTCTCCCTCTCTCTCTGAGCCTCTCCCACTTGTGCTGTCTCTGTCTCTCTCAAAATAAATAAACTTTTTTTTTAAAAGAAATCTTTTCTTTTCTTTCTTTATTTTGGGTGGGGTGGGGGGAGAAGAAAGGGCAGAGAGGGACAGGGAGAGAGAGAATCCAAAAAAGCTCTGCACTCAGTGTATTGCCTGACACGGGGCTCCATCCCACAAACTGCAAGATCACAACCTGGGCCCAAATCAAGGGTCAGATGCTTAACTGACGGAGCCACCCAGGGACGGCTTAAGAAAGCTCTTCTAATCCTAAAGATACAAAGATATCCTCCTTGTTTTCTTCTAACAACTGTATTGTTTTTCTTTTTTGCATTTAGATCAACAATCTGCCTGAAACCGAGTTCTGTGTAGGTTGAAATGGAATTTCCCGGCACCTGAGTGTGGTGGGTATAAACACGTGCCTACTGCTACATACGATCGCTAGTGATAGCACTGGGGTGGGCACAGCCATTTGCTCCTTCCTTAATTCGCCAGGTACTTCAGAGCTAGAACAAGCCATAGAGGAATACTGAGTTTCTGTTTGCCAGTTTCTTAGAGGAAAAACTGAGTACTACGTGGACACAAGAGCCAGAAAAGGAAAACCTCTTTATAGCAGAACTCAGTCTCTCCCCAACTCATTGCCCCATTCTGTGAAATACCTCTTTGAAATTAATAACAGCATTCCCCGTCGGAAGGTGATATGTGACCACCAGCGACTAGCTCAGCAAAAATGGCCAGGCCTCCACCCTAAGTTGCTTACCTGCCACCAGCCGAAACTCACAGGTGATCTTTTCATCTGGGAGCGCACCTAGTACCATACTCCCTCCTTCCTCACCGCTGCCCTGACATGGGCTGGAAGGATGCATATACCTCATGGCTCTTAAGAGAAACTATAGACTTATACATACGACAAAACAAGGGAGTTGACGAAGGAGTAACAGGAGCTCTGGCTTGCGAATCAGGAGACCTCCTTTCTATTCCCACGATCCGGGCAACTCACTCAACTTCTCCGAGCTTTGGTTTTGTTGACTGTGACAGGAGGGGTTGGGATGGATGGTCCCAAAGACCCCTTCAACACTGTAGGATTATGTGAGATTCAAAATGACAGTGAAGTCAAGCATGATGAAAAATGTTTCTAACGTTGAAATTAGGCTTTCGGGGACACCCTCAAGTGTTGTGTGTTTTGATGATGACTGTTTCTCAACCCAGCAGTAAGCCTCCAATATACAATTAAAATAATAAAATCAGAGCACCACAAAGGAACTCTGAGTTCAGCTTTTCCTTTTGATGATGAAGAAACACAGACCCAGAGAAGTTATGAGCTAATTTTTGGTTGAATATGAGTCCTTTGACTCTTCATCTGGTGCTCTTAGAACTAACCCATCTGGCTTGATGAAGCTGCATTTTCCAAATGGGTAAACAGGATAATGAAAATGTCACATTTAAAGTTCTCTAACTGTGCTTTGGCATTTAATAAAAGGAAATAATGATGTGAACTATGATGTTTTCTAGATGTTTTTTTCCTCTTGTGCCCACATTATTCCTGGAATGCCAGAGAGCATGTGCTTGGCAGTCCTCCATAGCACTTCCTAGAAGGAGTCAAGGCAAATGACTTGCTAGAAAGCTTGGGGATCCCTTTCTCCAGACCAGACTTGGAGCCCACCAAAGTGTTGGACACCACTCCCCCAAGGTAGAATGGAAAGATTCGCCTTATCATGTTTTACTGACAAATGCTTTGATGGGATACCAAGATAATGTTAGAGAGCTTTCCTTCAGTTTTTCCTTGATGGGAGACTGTGTGCAGAAATTGACCATGTATGTTTCAGACCAGGACGCTATGAAACTTGAAATCAACCACAAGAAAAAATTTGGAAAGGTAACAAATACCTGGAGACTAAAGAACATCCTACTAAAGAATGAATGGGCTAACCAAGAAGTTAAAGAGGAAATTAAAAAGTACATGGAAGCCAATGAAAATGATAACACCACAGCCCCAAACCTCTGGGACACAGCAAAGGCGGTCACAAGAGGAAAGTATACAGCAATCCAGGCCTTCCTAAAGAAGGAAGAAAGGTCTCAGATATACAACCTAACCTTACACCTCAAAGAGCTGGAAGAAGAACAGCAAATAAAACTGCAAAACAGCAGAAGACAGGAAATAATAAAGATTAGAGCAGAAACCAAAGCTATCGAAACCAAAAACAAAGAATAGATCAATGAAACCAGAAGCTGGTTCTTTGAAAAAATCAACAAAATTGATAAACCACTAACCAGTTTGATCAAAAAGAAAAAGGAAAGGATCCAAATAAATAAAATCAAGAATGAAAGAGGAGAGATCACAACCAATACAGCAGAAATAAAAACAATAATAAGAGAATATTATGAGCAATTATACGCCAGTAAAATGGGCAATCTGGAAGAAATGGGCAAATTCCTAGAAACATATACACTACCAAAACTGAAACAGGAAGAAATAAAAAATTTGAACAGAACCATAACCAGTAAAGAAATCGAATTAGTTATCAAAAATCTCCGAAAAAAACACAAGAGTCCAGGGCCATACGGCTTTCCAGGGGAATTCTACCAAACAGTCAAGGAAGAGTTAACACCTATATTCTTGAAGCTGTTCCAAAAAATAGAAATGGAAGGAAAACTTCCAAACCCTTTCTATGAAGCCAGCATTACCTTGATTCCAAAACCAAAGACTCCACTAAAAAGGAGAACTATAGACCAATTTCCCTGATGAACATGGATGCAAAAATCTTCAACAAGATACTAGCCAACAAGATCCAACAATACATTAAAAAAATTATTCATCACAACCAAGTGGGATTTATACCTGGGATGCAGGGCTGGTTCAATATCTGCAAAACAATCAAATTGATTCATCAAATCAATAAAAAAAGGACAAGAACCATATGATCCTCTCAATAGATGCAGAGAAAGCATTTGACAAAATACAGCATCTTTCTTGACAGAAACCCTCAAGAAAGCAGGGATAGAAGGATCATACCTCAAGATCATAAAAGCCATATATGAAAGACCCACTGCTAATATCATCCTCCATGGGGAAAAACTGAGAGCTTTCCCCCTAAGGTCAGGAACACGACAGGGATGTCCACTGTCACCACTGTTATTCGACATAGTATTGGAAAGCTTAGCCTCAGCAATCAGATAACACAAAGAAATAAAAGGCATGCAAATTGGCCAGGAGGATGTCAAACTTTCACTCTTCGCAGAAGACACAATGGTCTATATGGAAAACCCAAAAGATTCCACCAAAAAACTGCTAGAACTGATTCATGAATTCAGCAACGTTGCAGGATATAAAATCAATGCACAGAAATCGGTTGCATTCCCATACACCAACAATGAAGCAACAGAAAGAGAAATCAAGGAATCGATCCCATTTACAATTGCACCAAAAACCACAAAATACCTAGGAATAAATCTCACCAAAGAGGTGAAAAATCTACACGCTGAAAACTATAGAAAGCTTATGAAAGAAATTGAAGAAGACACAAAAAAATGGAAAAATATTCCATGCTCCTAGATAGGAAGAGCAAATATTGTTAAAATGTTAATACTACCCAAAGCATTCTACATATTCAATGCAATCCCTATCAAAATAACACCAGAATTCTTCACAGAGCTAGAACAAACCATCCTAAAATCTGTATGGAACCAGAAAAGACCCCAAATAACCAAAGCAGTCTTGAAAAAGAAAACCAAAGCTAGAGGCATCACACTCCCTGACTTCAAGCTGTATCACAAAATTGTAATCATCAAGACAGTACGGTACTGGCACAAAAACAGACACTCAGATCAATGGAACAGAATAGAGAACACAGAAATGGAACCACAAATGTATGGCCAACTAGTCTTTGACAAAGCAGGAGAGAATATCCAATGGAATAAAGACAGTCTCTTCGGCAAGTGGTACTGGGAGAACAGGACAGCGACATGCAGAAGAATGGACCTGGACCACTTTCTTACACCATACACAAAAATAAACTCAAAATGGATGAGAGACCTAAATGTAAGACAGGAAGCCATCAAAACTGTAGAGGAGAAAGCAGGCAAAAACCTCTTTGATCTTGGCGGCAGCAACTTCTTACTCAACCCATCTCCAGAGGCAAGGGAAACAAAAGCAAAAATGAACTATTGGGACCTCGTCAAAATGAAAAGCTTCTGCACAGCAAAGGAAACAACCAGCAAAACTAAAAGGCAACCGACAGAATGGGAGAAGATAGTTGCAAATGACATATCAGATAAAGGGTTAGTATCCAAAATCTATAAAGAACTTACCAAACTCAACACCCAAAAAACAATCCAGTGAAGAAATGGACAAATGACATGAATAGACACTTCTCCAAAGAAGACATCCAGATGGCCAACCAACACATGAAAAAATGCTCAACATCACTCATCGTCAGGGAAATACAAATCAAAACCACAATGAGACTTCACACCTGTCAGAATGGCTAACGTTAACAATTCAGGTAACAACAGATGTTGGCGAGGATGCAGAGAAAAATCTCTTTTGCACTGCTGGTGGGAATGCAAACTGGTGCAGCCACTCTGGAAAACAGTATGGAGGTTCCTCAAAAAAATTAAATATAGAACTACCCTGCAACCCAGCAATTGCACTACTAGGTATTCATCCAAGGGGTACAGGTGTGCTGTTTCAAAGGGGCACATAAACCCCAATGTTTATAGCAGCGCTATCGACAATAGCCAAAGTATGGAAACAGCCCAAATGTCCACTGATCGATGAATGGATAAAGAAGATGTGGTATACACACACACACACACACACACACACACACACACATACACACACACATGCACACACACACACACACATATACATAGAGTGGAGTATTACTCGGCAATCAAAAAGAATGAAATCTTGCCATTTGCAACCACGTGGATGGAACTAGAGGGTATAATGCTAAGTGAAATTAGTCCATCAGAGAAAGACAAATATTATATGACTTCACTCATATGATGACTTCAGATACAAAACAGAGGAACATAAGGGAAAGGAAGCAAAAATCATATAAAAACAGGGAGGGGGAGAAACATAAGAGACTCTTAAATATGGAGAACAAATAGAGGGTTACTGGAGGGGTTGTGGGAGGGGGGATGGGCTAAATGGGTAAAGGGCATTAAGGAATCTACTCCTGAAATCATTGTTGCAGTATATGCTAACTAACTTAGATGTAAATTTAAAAATTAAATTAAATTAAAAAAAAAATAAATTGACCATGTATGGCTCTGCATTTGCCAGAGTGAAGACAAGGGGTAATTACATTGCAGGGGACATTGATTTCTACCTAAAACAATCAAGGGAACAAATGTTTTCAATTCACTGAGTAAAGCCACTGCATTGGTTTCCTATTGCTTCCATAACAAATTACCACAAACTAAGTGGCTTAAAACAACATACACTTATTCTTTCTGGAGGTCAAGAGTCTGAAATGAGTCTTCTAGGGCTGAAATCAAGGTATTGGTAGAACGAATGCAAGTTCGTTCGGGGGGCTTCAGTACGGATCCGTTTCCTTGTCCTTTCCAGGTTCTGAAGGCTTTGCTGTGGCCTTTGACTCATCGCTTCTTCCTGCACCTTCAAAGGGCATCATCAACCTCTGCTTCCCTCACCCCATCTCCTGTCTCTGACTGTGACCACCTCCCTCAACAGGGACCATTGAGATTACACTGGGGCCCACTTGGGTTGTCCAGGATAATCTCCCCATCTCAAGACCTTTAACTTAATGACATCAGCAAAGTCCTTTTGCCTTGTTAAGTCCCACAGTCACGGGTTCCAAGGATCAGGATGTGGACATCTCTGGGGAGGGAGGGTATTATTCAGCCTCCCACACCCACGATATAGGCTTTATGTTTGGAAGAGAGGAAATACACCACAGAAAGCCACTACAATTACTCACATACTTTGGAAAGTTACTCCCTTCTCTCTTGGTTTCCATTTACCCATCTATACTGGGAGGTGGCCTAAAAGTTGCTTCTAGTTCCAACACTCTATGATTCTAGACCCACAACAGCCACAAACTGCATGTGGCTACCGAGCCCTTGAAATGCAGTGAGGGCCACATATGGAAATGATGATATTTTGGATATATTGCATTAAATAAGGGATATTATGAAAATTAACTCCATTGTTTCTTTTATATTTTAATATGCTACTAGAAAATTTTAAGCTACATGCATGGCACACCTTATATTTGTTTATTTTTTTATTTTTTTAATGCTTATTTATTTTTGAGAGAGAGACAGATCACAAGCGGTGGAGGGGCAGAGAGAGAGGGAGACAGAGAATCCGAAGCAGACTCCGGGCTCTGAGCTGTCAGCACAGAGCCTGATGCGGGGCTCAAACTCATGAACCATGAGATCATGACCTGAGACGAAGTCAGGCGCTTAACTGACTGGGCCACCCAGGCCCCCCACCTTATATTTTTACTAAACTGTTGCTGACCATGTGACCCAACCTTTACAATAGGAACCTGGACTGTAATATCCTGAAAAATGACATTTAGCCCAAAGATGGCAAACGCATGGTATGGTTGACACCACTTCCCTTCCCGCGTTTGTGACAACACTCACCAGCCTTATTCTTTCCGCTGTATCAGATTTGGCCTCAGGATCCTCCTCAACACAGTGCTGTAGGTGGTCACTAGCAATTGATCAGAGTTGGTACTTGTATCATCACAGACTCATTTTTGGTGCAGCTAACAGAAAGCCCAACCCAAGGAAAAATGTCATCTCATCTTATAAGAATTCAGGTAGATCTGGCTTCAAGCATGCATAGATCAGGGCTTCCCTCTTTCTCTCAGTTCTCCCTTGTTCCAAATCAACTACTTTCTCAAGTTTCACCTGGGGGTCACTGGCTACTCCAGACTCTCATCATCATGACACCAAATCCCTTCGGAGAGAGAGTCTGCTTCCCCCAAGGCTCAAACAAAAGCCCTGGGTTGGACCCTGTCGCCCCTGCTTGACCTGATTTGGGTCACATGCTCTTCTTGAACTGGTCACTGGGGCCAGGGGAATGGAATTTACCAATTACGTTAGCCTCTGGATTTGGAAGTGGAGTGAACTTTCCAGAAGACACGTGGCCTGAGAGTGAGAGAAGGGAGCCCCAAACAAAAGTTTGCAGGAGCTGTTACCACAGAAAAGGGTAGTGGATGACTGTGCTGAAATCCCACTGCTGCTTCCAGACTCAGACTCCTGTTATTCATGAGATGGACTGCAATGCTGTTTGACAACTCTGGCTATTAAAAAAGTCTTCTTTACCTTAAAGAATGTGTGGGATATATATATATATATATATAGACAATGGGATATTACACTCAGCCATAAAAATGAATGAAATCTTGCCATTTGCAACAACATGAATGGAGCTAGAGGGTGCTATGCTAAGCAAAATCAGTCAGTCAGAGAAAGACAAATACCATATGATTTCACTTATAGGTGGAATTTAAGAAACAAAACAAATGAATAAAGGTGGGGGGGAAAGAGAGGCAAACTAAGAAACACTCTTAACTATAGAGAACAAACAGGTGGTTATCAGAGAGGAGGTGGCTGGGTGAAACAGGTGAAGGGGATAAAGAGCACACTTAACCATGATGAGCACTGAGCAATGTGTAGAATTGTTGAACCGCCATATTGTACCCCTGAAACTAACATAACACTGTATGTTAACTATACTGGAATTTAAAAACTTCCTAAAATAATTTTTATGATAAGTTTTCTTTCTCTTGAACCAAAAGTCACATCTCCATAACAATGACACGTTCATTCCTGTCTACACATGGCACAATGTGGAATATGTTTACATCCCTTGGATTTTCACTCATTAATACATTCCACAAGTACTTACTGATTGTCTACTCCGCAAAGCTTAGGGATCCAGCAGTGAACAACGGTAGCCAGTACTTGAAGAGGTTATATTCCAGGGGCAAGAGACAGAAAAGAAACAAGCCAAGACGTAACTATGCAAGAAATGACAACCGTTGGCCATGTACCCTACTTGGATGTTCCCAATATTGTGTGGTCTTGGTATAACAGCCCTTCCAGTGCCAGCCTCCCTCTGCCTCTTCCTGGGTCCCCAGTGGAGAAGGGGTCCAGCATGTGACTTGCTTTCTTGCTCCAGGACTTGGGTCAGGGAAATACTTGGAGATACTGGCAGCCTTTGTACCATACCTTCCCTATGTCCTGAACAGGGTGCACCCTCCCCTTCATTCCTGCCCTGTTATATAAGTCCAAATCCCCTTGCCCATCAATACCAATTTGTTGGTTGAAACCAAGTTCCCTGACTGGTACAATGAAAATTATTTCTTACCCAAATCACCACATCTTTAGATTGTGATAGGTTAACCTCTTCAGCCTTTCCTTGAATCAGTTGATATCCTGATCACTCTCCATGTTGACCTCTGACTATTGTAATGGGCTATAACTCATAAATAGTTCCCAAGGGTACCTGGGGGGCTCATTTGGTTAAGTGTCCAACTCTTGATTTTGGCTCAGGTCATGCTCACATGGTTCATGGGATCAAGCCCTGCGTCAGGCTCTGTGCTGATAGTGCAGAGGCTGCTTGGGATTCTCTCTCTGCCTCTCTCACTCTCTCTCTCGCTCTCTCAAAATAAATAAATAAACATTAAAAAATGCTTTTATAAATAGGCTCCATACTTTCCCTCTTTCAGTGGGGATATGGGAACGGTTGGACACAGAATTCTAGATACATTTTGACTTCTTTATTATTTGTTCTAGAACATCTTATAAAATAGATCATTTGAATTATGCAAGAAATAAGTATCTTTTTCTATTTTAATACTTTAAAAAATTGAATATTTTAACCAGATTACACCCAGAGATTTTGTTATATGCCTATAAGAGCACACAGAAGTGAGGGAGAAACCTTTTTGAGGACAGCAACAATTTTCAAAATTTCCCTTGTATTTTTCTGAAAGGGAATTACTATTCAAATAATTGGTTTGGCTTTACTTGTCTCCTAAAACATGTTTCATATGGTTTGAAGAAGTTTAGGCATAAAAAATAATTATTGGCTCACAGTCCTGGGAGTCGAGCAGTTCAGGCCTCTGAGGGACAAAGACTCAGAGAAGTCTCCTTGGCAGTGACACTGTGTCTCTTGAATCCATCTGCCTGGGACATTGCCCCCAGCCCAGCATGTCCCCTGGTCTTTCTTGATTAAAGCCAAGTCATCCTGCCATTCCTGGCTTCTCCGGAGCCTTTCTCTGTCACCCCAGACTAGCTTCAAAACCCCGTTTTACAGCTCTCAGCACCGTGTTTTTCCACCGCTGGTGATTTTTTTAACATCTGTCCTTCAACACCGTGAGAGTAGGGACAGCATTGTTCACGGCCAAATAAATCTCCAACATCTAGCTAAATGCCTGGCACATAGCTCTCAAAACCTCATGCGCTGAATTGAATTAGTAGAGAAGAGTAGCAAGAGGAAGAAAATCCACAGGATACAAAAGAAATCCAGTCTGATTACAGTCAAGGAAGCAGAACCGGAATGCCCCAGGCTTCCATTGTGAGCACAGCCCAGTTCTGAGAGCAGCTTGCTTCTCCTTTAGGCCCTTGGGGCTCACATCCCCTCCCCTCCTTCCTCACCAGGACCAGCTCTCTGCTGGGCTTTCAGGGAGTCCCTGGAGTCTGTCCCCTGACAGACGAGTTACCAGGCTGAGTCCAGCCAAGCTCATTCACTAACCAGGTGTGTGAACTTGGGGAGGCCACCTGGCCTCTGAGGGCTTCATTTTATTTACCTGTCAAAGAAGCGAATTGCACAAAAGGATCTCGAATGTTCTTTCCATCTCAAAAGCCCAGGAATCCAATTTGGATAGGGTTTGTGGCAGGATTTTCCATTAAACCTGAATCTGGGTAATGGAAATAAAAACCAAGCCCTGCAACTCTCAAAAGGGAACATTATCGTTTCTTCAACTACCTTGTAAATTATAATGGCAGAGGGGTTGTACCTTGCCCTTTTGAGTCTGAATAAACGCTGATTATATTGGTATGTTTCTCTGTTTCTCCCTTTTTTCTGATTAGTTATCTAAAATGCAGGTTAGGCCATGCATATGTAATAAGTATTTGTGCTTTTTGGAATGAAGCTGTAATGATTTGCAAATATCTTCATTACGAGTTTATAACATGTCCTACATTTTACGCCATGAAATTACTTCCTCAAAAAGCTCTGCCCACGTGTTTACTAAGTGCGCTCATGGAGAACAATCACACAGAATTTTCTCTGCCACAGAATTCCAAAGGTGATTTAAGAAAGTCCCCCAGAAAAAAAAAAACATGGTCAAATTATTGTATCAGAAAAACAATCGCGTGAAATTGCTCATGGGTCAAAAAGATAAATTGTGTTACAAAACTTAGAAACATTGCAAGATGGATTTTAGAACCCATTATAAACTTCTTTTTTTTTTTTTTTAATTTTTTTTTTTCAACGTTTATTTATTTTTGGGACAGAGAGAGACAGAGCATGAACGGGGGAGGGGCAGAGAGAGAGGGAGACACAGAATCAGAAACAGGCTCCAGGCTCTGAGCCATCAGCCCAGAGCCCGACGCAGGGCTCGAACTCACGGACCGTGAGATCGTGACCTGGCTGAAGTCGGACGCTTAACCGACTGCGCCACCCAGGCGCCCCATAAACTTCTAATCACTTTCAAGTGTCAATACTCAGTTCCAGCTGAGGTTTGGGAAATTAATGCAACCGTGTGGGTCACCAGTGTTCCTGATCCCATGCATTGAAAACAAGAAATTGGACCCAAACCCCAAATGACAGACTATAAAAAATACCCTGTAGGAAAAATCACATCAGGACTCAAACATTTTACAAACACCCACCAGTATTTTTTTTTTAAATTTTACAGAAGTATAATAACATAGATACAAAAAACAACAACACTACACAAGGGTAAGTGTGCAGCTCGATACATTTTTTACAAAATGAACACATCAGTGTCATGAGCACTCAGAGCAAGAAACAGAACATTACTAGTTCCCCCAAAGCCCTCCTTGTGCCTCTTTGCAGACACTTCTCCCTCCAACGGGACTTCTGAATGAGGTGGCTGAGTAAGGGACCTGAAAAAGCACATCTAAGCTAAGAACAAGATGAGTGGGGTTTAAATAGGACAGAACAGGAGGTGGGGACAGTGTCCTGGGGAGGTGGAACATGGAGTGCACAGCCTGACTTTTCACAACGTACATTACTTCTGCCTGTGTTTTTATGTGAATGGAATCATACATATGTATTCTTGCGTGTCTGGCTTCTTTCAGTCAACATTTTGTCTGTAGCTGTAAATCCTTCGCTCTCGTTACTGTATCCCAGTGTGTGAATATACCTCAGTCTGTTTATCCATTCTGCGGTGGTGGGTATTTGGGTCCTTTTTAGTTTGGGATTCTCACAAAGACAGCTGTCCCACCAGTGTTTTTATCAAAGGATGAGATGTGACATCCATGGGTCATTTACCCAGTGGTTCTGAAGGTAAGAGAATGAACAGTATGAAACCAATGAATTAGAACAGTGGTTCTCAAGCACTGATATGCACCAGCCTCTCCTAGGGCGGCGGCGGGGGGGGGGGGGGGGGGGGGGCTTCCTACAGTGCAGATGGCTGGGTACCGCCCCCCCCTCCCGCCCAGGGTATCTGATTCAATAGGTCTGTGATGGGGCCTGAGAATTTGTGTTGCTAACACATTTCTGGGTGAGGCTGAAGCCTGCTGGTCCAGTGACCACACTTTGAGAACCACCGAACTAGAGATATTCACGAAGCCTCTGTGGGACCAGCTATTATGGAAAACACTGGATAAAGGACACAGGCAGTCGGCCGTTATCCCTAATGCTCAGACTCATTTTTAAAATCCCTCCAACTTTATACAGCTCTGACACAGAAAATCGTACCAGCCCTCATGGAGGAAGATCTTTCAGGTTGCAAGAAACAGAGACTCACTCAGGTTCCCTCAGGTGATTCTAGTTTTACAAGGAGAAACGGGGAGTAAAGGAGCCCAGGAAATCATACTAGAAGCCACTCAGCCAGGCTTGACAAAGTTATTGAGGACATGAACCACCTGGGGATCTTGTAAAAACACAGATCCTGAGTCAGGACGTCAAGGGTGGGACCCAAGGCACTCTTAACGAGCTCCTAGATGGTGCTGATGCCGCTGGTCCACGGAGGGACAAGACCGTGGAATGAGCATTCATCCTTGTGGCAAGCACTGTGATCGCAGGTGATTGGTGGAGAGCTCTGAGGCCCCTACAGTCAAGGGGTCTTCCAAACTCAGATTCAACACCTTGTTTCTGCATTTCTCTGCTGCTTCACCCCTACCTCCCCAGCATTGACCTTCTTGCCGCCCTCTGCTTCCCACTAACACATCATCTGCTTTCTCGTATGGCTTCTCTCGCTTCAAACTTGTGCTCAAAGCCTTCTGTCCACTTCTGTACCTCTCGACAATCGGCTGATACTGTTTCTATATCTCACATTCAGGTTCCCAAGAGAGAAAATCTGATTGGGTCACAACGGTGTCTTTCCTGTATAGGGTGCTCATGTTGGACAAAGTCGTTGCACTTCAAAAGCCAGATCATACCGACCTGTCGTTCAGAGGTGCCGATCATTAGCCTCATTAGCAGAAGATGGAGAAACATGGGCATGGGGTACAAAGAATGATGACCTTGTTGCTGGTTCCAGCCTTGGCTACACAGAATTACCTACTGGAGGCAGGGGGCAATATCCAGGCCAATGCTAACACCACAAAAATTCTACTGATCTAGAGGGGGGCCCAGCATTAGCATTGTCTATGAGCTCCTCTGGTATTCCCAGATACCAGCCAATGTTGAGAGTTGCCTAGTGTATTATGTTCCTAAGGCTGCTGTAACAAAGTAACACAGACTGGCTTAAAACAACAAACACATTCTCTCCTAGTTCTGGAGGCTAGAAGTCTGAAATCAAGGTGCTGACAAGGCGGTGCTCCCAATGAAGCAATTGGCAGAGGATCCTTCCTTGCCTCTTCCAGCTTCTGCTGGTCCCAGATGTTCCCTGGCTCCGGTCCCTGCCTCTATTTTCACATGGCTGTCTACTCCGTGTGTGAGGGTGTCTGAATTTCCCTTTCTTTTAAGAACTCCTGTTATATTGGATCAGGCCCTGCCCATCTTAACTTTATTACATCTGTAAGGAATCTATTTCCAAATAAGGTTACATCCATAGGAATCAGGAGCTGGGACTTCAACATACATTGGCGGGGACAAAATCAACCCGTAACACTGACCTATATATAGCAACTTTTCAGAAGGGGTTTACAGGTTAGGTAGGCATGCTAAGAGTGATCTGAAGGGGTAGTTTACGTAGTGATTGTCACCTTGTATGACCTGTCCTTCCCACATTTCCTCCTACCCACCCAAAAGTAAAAAGCCATCTTGGAAACTAGTAGTCTCAATTTGCCCACTCAATTTTAAAAAACCACTCATTCTGTCCACCTCAACCTCAGCACTCAAGAAAACAGAACCCATATCCTTGGTGTCTACATTTGGAAGGTGGTTACCCTCCCCGGCCCCTAATTTATTCTCAAACCTATTTACAAAATTGCAAGGGGAGAATTTTGCTATCGTGCAATTAGCATCATATATTTTGTAAGAAAATCACAACTCTTTAAAATACCAAAGGAGACCAAGCCAAAGCAAAATTTTTATGACCAGAAAAATCTGGTGTGGTGTTTTTTGTTTTTGTTTTTTTTTTGTGTGTGTGGCCAGAAAAATCTGGCAGGTTTGTCGGGCTTATTCCATAAATGATGGGGTTTTAAAATGTTGTGGATATTATGGGTTCCTCCCATTAATATAAAGATATTAATGTGGAGAGTTCTTCATATGGCACTGACTTTTTTCCATATTGGTATTTAAGACATTTGCAAATTTTATGAAAAGTGTGAGAATGTTCCAACATTCCCCAAGGACTACATGAATAATACTTCAAAAGTAAACACAATTACTACCTCCCACTCTTAAGAGTCCTCAGTTATATAAGCAGTGGCCCAGAACTGATTCCAAAAGCCAAAGAGGATTTGGTTTAGAGTTGGCCAGCCCACAGGACTACCCAGTTGCCACGGGAATCACATTTTCAGCACAAAGCAAGTTTTAGTTGTGGCCAAATACACACTCAAAATGTTTAATGGTCACTAAGCAACTTGGTCCTGTGTATACTGCTGTTGCCTTTCGGGAGACCTTGGAACTTGGTGGTTATCCGAGCACACCCTGCAGCGAGCCAGACCCGGACGCCTGCCCCTACGTAGCTGCATCTGGCCCTGTGTGCTCGAGCATGTCATCTACCTCTCTCAGCCTTGGTGTCCTAGCTGAGAAATGAGAATCACACTGCCTCCCTCATGGTACTGCTTTAAACATGAACTGAACCAACAAATTAAAGAGCTTAGCACGCAAAAATGAACCACTGGGACCTCATCAAGATGAAAAGCTTCTGCACTACAAAGGAAACAATCAACAAAACTAAAAGGCAACCGACAGAATGGGAGAAGATATTTGCAAATGACATATATCCAAAAGGTATAAAGAACTTGCCAAACTCAACACCCAAAAAACAAATAATCCAGTGAAGAAATGGGCAAAAGACATGAATAGACACTTCTCCAAAGAAGACATCCAGATGGCTAACAGACACATGAAAAAATGCTCAACATCACTCATCATCAGGGAAATACAAATCAAAACCACAATGAGGTACCACCTCACACCTGTCAGAGTGGCTAAAATTAACTCAGGCAACAGATGCTGGTGAGGATGTGGAGAAAGGGAACCCTCTTGCACTGTTGGTGGGAATGCAAACTGGTGCAGCCGCTCTGGAAAACAGGGTGGAGATTCCTCAAAAAATTAAAAATAGAACTACCCTACGACCCAGCAATAGCACTACTAGGAATTTATCCAAAGGATACAGGAGTGCTGATGCACCCTGATGCACAGGGGCACGTGAACCCCGATGTTTATAGCAGTGCTTTCAACAATAGCCAAATCATGGAAAGAGCCTAAATGTCCATCAATTGATGAGTGAATAAAGAAGATGTGGTTTGTATATACAATGGAATACTACTTGACAATGAGAAAGAATGAAATCATGCCATTTGCAGCAACGTGGGTGGAACTGGAAGGTATTACGCTAAGTGAAATAAATCTGGCAGAGAAAGACAGATATATGTTTTCACTCAGATGTGAATCTTGAGAAACTTAACAGAAGACAATGGGGGAAGGGAAGGGGAAAAAAATAGTTACAAACATAGAGGGAGGGAGACAAACCATAAGAGACTCTTACATACAGAGAACAAACTGAGGGTTGATGGGGGAGGTGGGGGAGAGGGGAAAATGGGTGATGGGCAGTGAGGAGGGCACCTGTTGGGATGAGCACTGGGTGTTGTATGGAAGCGATGAGCCACAGGAATCTACCTCCCAAACCAAGAGCACACTATGTACACTGTATGTTAGCCAACTTGACAATAAATTATATTTTTAAATAAATAAATACATACATGCATATATACATAAATACATACATAAATAGCTTAGCACAGGGGTGCCCAGGTAGCTCAGTCAGTTAAGCATCCAACTTCAGCTCAGGTCATGATCTTGCGGTTCGTGGGTTTGAGCCCCGCATCGGGCTCTGTGCTGACAGCTCAGAGCCCAGAGCCTGCTTCGGATTCTGTATGTCTCTCTCTCTGCCCCTCTCCAGCTCTCTCTCTCTCTCTCTCTCTCTCTCTCGAAAATAAATAAACATTTAAAAATATATAAAATAAAGAGCTTAGCACAGTGGCTGTCACACAATACTCAGTAAATATTAGCTATTAGTGGCTCATTATTTCTGAGATCCCAGTCACCATTTGCTCATGGCATTTATATCTGCATATGTGCAGTGTGTTCTCCAAGAGGAATGCCCCAGTTTCCCCATCCTATCCCAACCCGGACCAGGGTTCTATTTTCCTTCTCTGTCGTGACCTTGCAACATTTTTCATGTATCGCAATCAATCAACCAACATGTCATGAATTACCTGTCCTGCATTGAACTAGGACCTCGAGAAACACAAAGTAACAGAAGACACCTGGCGTCAGGGGGGTTATTATTTTGTGTGATCGGAGACCTGGGTATATCCAGCTGGGGACCAAAATATGTTTCATGGGCTCCTGGGTGACTCGGTCTGTCGTTTAAGCATCCAACTTTGGCTCAGGTCGTGATCTCATGGTTTGTGAGATCAAGCCCTACATGGGGCTCACTGCTATCAGTGCACAGCCGGCTTCAGATCCTCTGTCCCCCCTCTCTCTCTGCCCCTCCCCCTCCTCTCAAAAATAAACTTCAAAAGAAGTTTCATGGAAGAGGATTTATTTCAGTTGAGCCTTGGAGGAAAGGGGGTGTGGGTTTGGCAGGAAGTGCATTCCAGACAGAGGGAACAGCATGAGAAAAAGCCCAGGTCACAGAAAGCAGAAAACAACATAAACTGAAAGAAAGTAGAAGGAAGATAATAAAAGCCAGAAAAAAGTGGTGCAAAAGTATTACCGAAGAGAAAATGGCTGAGAATCTCTCAGCATTGAAGGCATGAGTCAACAGATTAAAATATTCTGATGAGCACTCAATAAAATCAGTCTAGCTTCTGGTTGTCTTCTTTCATTTGAAATTCGTACACACACACTTTAAAACCAGAGGATGGGGCGCTTGGACGGCTCAGTCGGTTAAGCATCCGACTTCAGCTCAGGTCACAATCTCGCGGTCCATGAGTTCGAGCCCCGCGTCAGGGTCTGGGCTGATGGCTCAGAGCCTGGAGCCTGCTTCCAATTCTGTGTCTCCCTCGCTCTCTGTCCCTCCCCCATTCATGCTCTGTCTCTCTCTGTCTCAAAAATAAATAAACGTTAAAAAAAAATTTTTTTTTAATAAAAAAAATAAAACCAGAGGATAGCTTGGTGGTGAATGTCTCGGCTCATGTGTCTGTGAAGGGCAAAGAATGAGCTGGCCGTGACAATTACCGTGTACAGCTGTTGAACACTGACACTTTGAAGGCACTTGCAGCCCCAAGCCATTCCCAGGGCTTGGTGCAAATAAACGTGAAAAAGGGTAAAGATAAAACTCAGAGTGGAAAAGAGCAGGTTAGCTCCCAAGGACCGAGAATCAGATTGACTTGGGTTTGTCCTTAGCACCTCGGCCGCAGAAGTCACCGCAGTGATAAAGGTCCTCAGAGGACTGAAGGGAAATAATGGAAACAAATTGAAGCGTTGTACAAATGGCTCGATTCTGGAGCACTTGGTCGTTTGCCAATTCTTGATGATTTCCTTGTCTTGTCAGAGAAAGAAATCGATAGCATACTATTATTTGTATTTTTAAAACTACATCCAAGGGTTACAGTAGGATATGAAGAACACTCTGGAACTGAATCCAGCCAAAGAGCGGATATGAATCCAGTCACGTCTCCCTCCCAGGTGGAAACACTCGACTCTCCAGCCTCTGAATGTGGCACTCTTGTTGACTTTGCGTCCAACAAAGTGCTGAGTGTGGTCTTCTGGGAGAACCCTCCATAATTTCTGTCTCTTTGCAATCCACATACACGGATTCTTTTGAGAGAGCGGCCAGATACTGGCTACCATTGCCAGGCTGTGTTGTGAGTTAGGAATCTCTAATTTTAGAAAGACTAAGAAAAGAAATGGAGGAACATGATGGCACAACTCTTCTATTCTTGAGCTTTGATAACAGCACAGAAAATGCCATCTCATGGATACAAAACAATTATTTTCACTTCTTTAAAAGATCCATATGCTTCAGTTGTATTATTTTCAGATTGCATTGAATCGTTTCTTCTTAATTTACCTATTATCAGTGATCAGTGATCCTTTAGAGTCATGACATCCAATGAATCATTCACAAGTGACAAAAATGAAAAAACACCTGGCTTCGAGATAAAGCCTAAACTCCCAATGTACCAGGAGGGGAGACTGCCTGTGGTCTGTCCCTTGGCTGCCTCTTCAGGATTATCTGCTTCCTGCCCTACCCTCCAGCCTCGCCAGGTGGCCTATGGTTTCCAGAATGCTGCCCCCTATCTCCACACCCTATGGCCATCAGCATGGATTGTCCTTCCCTCTCCTACCCATTTCCTTCCCTCCCCTAGGCTACCAAATTGTTATCCAAAACCAGTGCAGAGTCACCTCTCCTACCTAGTTTGGCTAACAGGCAACACCTGATGATTTTCTTTTCAGAGACATCAATAGCATACTATTATTTGTGTCTTAAAACCACATAGAATACAATAGAACATGAAGAATATTCTAGAACTAAATTCGGAACTGGGCTCTGTCAGCTCTGGACTGCTGGGTTGGGCAGTGGACATAAGTGGGCAGCAGCAGCCCAGCTTTGGAAAGTCCCCATGAGACCCTAGAATGTGCACAGAGGTATAATAGACCTCTGGGAGTTCACAGGCACGGGCGGGTCTGCCCTTGGAAGGAACCATAGGAGAGAGAAGATTTTTAATCCTAAATTTCAGGTCTTTCTTGCTTAGAAACAATTTTTAAAAGCAATGCATGCCTGGTCCACGTGGGTTTCTTGAGCCTGGAGTCTACCCAAAGTAGAACCAGCCAGGGTCACAGAACAATATCTGCTTCCTGTTTCCCAGCTGAATCTAAGATGAGTGGTTTGGGAAAGAAGGGGTTGACAAGTGATAGTGACAGTTCCCATGTTCCCTGTGGCTTCCTGGGGGAAGGCACCCGGCACCGAAGAGGAGTGACACCAAGACATGCCCCGAAAGGGCAGTCGAAGGAAGAGCTGGGTACCTTCTGTGGCAAAACTGATTTCAAAGCCAAAGTGAGCTCTCAGACCTGGTGGTCTGCACACAGCAGAGAAGTCCCGCCTTTAAGCAGAAAGACGCCCCTGGGAAGGAAGGGGGCAAGTTTACTGGGCTCTTCCTACCCCAACCTTCTGAGAGGCTTATGTCCCGAGACTCCTTGTCAAGTAGTATGAGATCATCTCTGTGAGTTTTGTTCTTGTTCTTGTTTTTGTTTTTGTTTTTGTTTTTTCCTAAATGCAAGTTCAGAAAACCCAGACCATGATAGAGGATCAAAGTTCTCCATTTCAGTTCTAGGGTAAATATCCAAAACATTTTCTGCAATTTTTTTTTCTTGAAACTTTAAACCTACAAGAATTTGAAAGAATAGAACAAGTAACCATCCACATACCCTTTGCCCAGAATCACTGATTGTTATTTTGTCACACTTGCTTGTTTTTTACTGAAACTGACTGAAAGTGAATTGCAGACATCATGACAGTCAAGCAGAGATCTTTAACTATGTGTCTTCTAAGAGCGTGTGCTCTCCCACACCGCCACAATACCATAGCTCGCCTTAGAAAGCTAATGTCAATTTAATACTATTGAATACACAGCCCATATGCAAATTTTCCCAGATCTTCCCCCCAAATATCCTTATGGCTCCTTTTTCAACCCAGGATTCCTTCTGGGATCACCTACTGCATTTGCTTTGCATGTCTCTTGAGTCTTCTTTCTTCTAGAATAGTTCTCCTGCGATTTGTCTTCTACGCTGTGGACATTTGTGAACTGTCCAAACCTGTTATTTTGCACAATGCGCCTCAGCTGTACTTCTGTGGCTTTTTTTCCACGTAACAAGATTCAGCTTAGGCATCTGGGGCAGGAATACCCAGTGCATCAGTGCATCACATCGTGTCACATGGTGGGGGGTGTTAGGTTTGACCCCTTGGCTAAAGGGATCGCCCTCTAGATAACTCTGTTGTAAAGCTACATTTCCTCCTGTGTAAATAACAGGTATTCTGAGGGCTGGTACTTCAAGGCTGAAGTCTGGAAGGAGGAGAGTATGAATCGAGGTGGAGCGAAAACCATGATCCCGTCACGGCTCTGTGAAGGAAGAAAATTAATGCAAAGAACTTTGGGGAGGAAAATTAGAGCTCCCTTTCTGTACACTTCTCTCTCTCTCTCTCTCTCTGCCTTCCTCCCCCCGCCTCCTTCCCTCCAAGGATCCTTGGAAATGCTGGGAAGAGGAATAATGGAAAACCCCTGGTTTATGGGATGAGGGTTTGAGCCATTCTGCTTTCAAGTTAAAGGAAAAGTTCACCCAGAATGCTGGAAGAATTGGTGACCTGGTGGCACTGAGCGGGCAGGCACCCTGGTGGGTTATCGGCAGTAATGAACCTGATTTGCTCACGGCCTCCTGTATCCAGGCCCTTTGGCAGTGCCCTCTCATGCAGGCTCTGACCTTCACCATGTGACTTGCTTTGGCCAATGGGACAACGGCAAACAATGCAAGCAGAGAATGGAAAAGTGCCTGCTCACACCCTGGGACCTGCCCTCTTGCTGCTCTTGGAGCCTTGAGACTACTGTGTGAGTGAGGCCAGGCTAGCCTGCTGGAGGGTGTGAGACCACATGGTCCAGTCACTCCTGTGACCCCTGCTTGAGCTGGAAAACCAGCAGATGTATGAATGAAGCCATCCAAGGCCACCCAGCCCACATCCCGCTCACCAACCGACCTCAGATAGATGAGATCAGTCAAGCCCAGATGAGATCAGCCCAGTCTGGCCCACATCAGCAGAACTGCCCAGCTGACCCAGAGACTCATGAGAAGTAATAAATATTCTTCTTTTGGGCCACTAAATTTGGGGAGAGTTTGTTATGCAGCAAAAACTAGATGATACACTTGGGAACAACTCTCTAATTCACAAACTGTTCCAAGAGATAAACTGTTACTTATTTTTAAAAATTCAGATCCCTTTTCCCAGATTATAACCTTTTTCAAAACAAAATTAACACTGAATCCTTATCAGGATTCTCAAAAACAAGACAAAACAAAACAAAACAAAAAACCTCATATGGTTCCAGCAAAGTCTAAATCCAATTGAATTCAAAATGCATATCTGGTGAATTTCCAAACACATACTTATTTTGGTACAAATAGACATACATATGCATTTGAAGAATACATTGGAACATTCTAAATGTTCTTTAGTTGGGTTGTTAACAGAAGCACACTGTTCAGTAGAAACTCCAAGCCTCAATGAAAGCCAATGAATCCAACCTCAAGGAGTAAATCTGTTGAAAAATGTTTAAAGTAGTAAGAAAATCCCATAGATTGCTCAGGCTTTGCTACATATTAGAATCATCTGGAGAAGCTTTTAAAAAATCCCAGTACTCAGGCCTTACTCCAGACCAGCTAAGTCAGAATCCCTGGGAATAAGCCCCAGTATCTTTATTATTATTTTTTTTACAGATCCTCAGGTTATTCCAGTGTACAGCCAAGCCTGAGAAACACAGTCACCAATGTGCCTGCTTATTAAGTGTATCAACAGATGTAAGTCATTCGCAGTCTCGGTAATTGAGACACGAGAATACAGCCCATGAGCTACTCACCAATACACATTCCCCAACACCCTTTACAAAAGCATCAGAAGGCATGTTCATTCATCTCCAATTTCTACTCCTGCCAATTTAATATTCAGGGAGGGCAATGCAAAATGAGTGATCTGATGACCAAATTTCACAATTATCCAATAAAGCTTAATTAAATTTCTTCCTTTCTAGAGTGTCTTCTGAACTCTGGTCAATTACCGAAACACCCCAGAAGGTGTCCAACTATTTGATTAGAGGATTAAGTAATGTAATAATGTTCTCAACAGCCTGCTCCAGTCTGAGGATTCCCTATTCTGTCCCTGCCTGCCTGCCTGGCAGAAAACACTTTTAAATCTATTTTAAAAATTATTCTTGGCTTGCCCTTCTGAGTTCCTTGGCCTCTACATCCTAACAATTTTATGGCTCAACCACGGGACTCCTAAACCGTGTGCACTAAAAGTCATTGCATCTATGTTGTGAATTTCCCATTGGGTCTTCTGTTGCTCAGCGGTTTTGTCCACGTTTTACAACCTGGCCTCCTCCAAGTCCTCTGAAGCTTTTTTTAGCCAACAGTCTCTAAAATGAGCCAAACTGTTGTGCCCCCTAAACCTTTAAAACCTTCCAAGACACCACCGAAGAGTTGGTTGCCTAAGTCATGTCATGCCTTATGTTATGCTATAAGCATAAGACATGTTGTATAATCCAATATTTTCTGGACAAGAAGAAAATACAGCAGGATGATGGGGTTAGAAAACCTTGAGAGACTTCACAAACTCTGGACAGGGCTAATTCAACCAACTATGTCCCAGCTGGTAATCTGACCATCAGCATCTCCTGCCATGATTGACCCACCTAGCCCAGAGTTGGTATTGAAATACTTTGAATCGAATCAAGTCAGGGTCACTCTTGGCATAAAATAGGCAGTAGAATCTGAAGCAGAACACCTAGGAACAGTCCCAAGTCTTAAAAATATTCTAAGGTCAACCATAAATATGTTGATCTCTGTCTACAAGACAAGAAAATGCTTTGTCACTTCACAAAGGCTAACAGAATGACATTTTGAAATGTGTGCTTAGCTGTATCGGGTCCAAAGGGATGGTGAGGAGCTGGGAATGAGCCATCAGTGGCAGTTGGGGTCAAATGAAATTTGGTAATTCCGTGTCACCAGAAGGACAAGGAAGTGAAAAGCCTGAGAGAAGGATGGCCCATCAGGAGACCCTGCTGTGTAGAGAGAAAAGGGGACCAGGGGACTCCGGGCACTGCCTATAGTTTCCTCGGACAGGAGAGAGGAGAGAGTGGGGAGAAAAAACAGATACAGAAGAGACCAGCGGCTTTCCTGAAATACAGATGGGGTTTTATGGCTACTTTGGGAACAAGGTTGACAATTACTAACAGATTTCACAAAACCATGAGCCAGTTTATAGAGGTGGGTTCAAACAGAGTTCAAAAAGGAAAAATCTGATTGCTTTCTCTGAGCCAGGTCTCCTGGCTCCATAGGGGCTGGAGAAGGACTCCAGACCCCATTCATCCTCACTCCCCCTCCCGATAGACACAATCCCTTTCCAGCCCAGGTGCTTCTAAGTTTCTAGAATGAAAACCTCCTTAAGGGGAACTTGTATTCTTTCCTTTAATCTGTTTTCAGTGGTAATTCTCAAAATTATCTTATATTTCACTCAGTTATTTGATGGAACAAATTGAGCCTAGGTGATCTCTATTTTCTTAGCTCTATATATTAACACATTCATCAACTTCAATTTAATCATGTCCTCCATACTTACAAAAGTTACAGTTTTTTCACAGAATATGCCAGCACAAAGTACCTCCAGCTCCACTGTAACATGATCTGCCTGAAAGAAGTAGGATGGAAAGTGCTAGAGCTGTTTTTGTGCCTGGGGTGGGGGTAGAGGAAGGAGGGCTCTCTCTCCATCCACATGTGATTATGCCTGCCTTCATCCCAGCCACAGCTGATCAGACCAAAAGTGGACAAGGATTCCCATGTACTATTGTCTGGGTTGCGCACTGTGCAAGGAACGGGGTGGTTGGGTGCAAATGAAGCCTGATTGTGTGCCCTGGCTCAGGGCTACATCTGCCTGGAAAAATGATGCCTTTCCCAAATAACACAAATGTACCCCGTGGGCTAGTGGCCAGCTGGGCAGATGCCTGACCCAAGCTGGGCCACCTAAATTCTCTGTCTCTCCTAGGCATGTGGGATTCCTGGGCTTTAAAACTGAGAAGTCAGACGGAGCAGGGTCTGGGACAGAGAGAGAGAAGAACAGAGCAAACACACAGAGAGGAGAGAATGCAGAAAACCAAGCAAAGCCCTCAGAGCGTGGAGACACAAGCCACTGTGATGCCTCTCCAGCTGCGATTCTGGCCCCTGAGAGCTCTGAGCAGGCGTCCCTTACTCAGCATCTGCAATCCAGGTAATCGAGAAGCAAGAAGCATATGATGTACTCTCTCCTCCAGATTCCCCTCCTTGGCATGGGCTGGTTCAAGTGCATTTCTGGTGGTTGCAACCAGTGATGCTTGACTAAGGCAAAGGCCTGGTGAAAACCCATGTCCTGGGTGCTTGAGGTGGATCATCTGAGTCCTATGCTCAGTCAGAATGACTTTCCCTAATGTTTCTACTGATGGGGCCCCCTGACGTAAGGAAGGTTCACCAATGTCTTTAGCTTTCTCCTAGGGCAGACTTTTCACTGACTGGTTAACCCTTTGACCACATGGTTCTTAACCAATTGTTTGGCTATTAGAAAACATTTGTGCCAAACTATCTGATTGGTTTCATTCATTCCCCAGTTAGCTTTTCAAAAACATTGAAAATACCAAAAAGAATATTGTCATTTATGTCATACCAAATATCTGGATAACTTTTTGCTTTGGTTTTGTATGCATATTCATTGTCAGACAAGTAACCCGTGTCTTCCGTGCATCAATTTAAAAATAAAGACAGGGGCACCTGGGTGGCTCAGGCAGTTAAGCATCCGACTTCGGCTCAGGTCATGATCTCTCGGTTTGTGAGTTCAAGCCCCACGTCGGGCTCTGTGCCGACAGCTCAGAGCCTGGCGCCTGCTTTGGATTCTGTGTCTCCCTCTTTCTCTGCCCCCCTCCCCCATTTGCACTCTTTCTCTCTCAAAAATAAAAAATAAACATTAAAATTTAAAAAAAAAATAAAGACAAAGTAAAAATGTATTCATAAGTTTACCACCTAGAAACAATCACCGGGAGCGTGTTGCAATTTCTGTTTCAGAGATTTTTTTTTTTTTCACATGTATGAGGCATTTGGATTATAACCAGCTTTCTATTACAAAGCATTGCCTTGTTGGAGGGTGAGCCTGGATTGATGTGACATTTTCATTAATAATAGTTTTTAAAGTAAAGCTGAGAGAGCTTAGGGGGAAAATCATAACTGGAGTAACCGATCTGAGCAGCCATCAGGCGTGGTGAAGGGACTGCTTTGGCATTTGGGGTAGATGCAAACATGATAGACTCTAGTCCAAATCACAGAAACGGAAAGTAGAAAAAAAGGCGATTGCCAAGGGCTGGGGGGAGGGAGGAGGAATTGGTATTTAATAGGTAGAGAGTTTCAGTTTTACAAGATGGAAAAGTCGGAGAGATCTGCTGCACAAGGTAAACATACTTAACATCACTGAACTGTATGCTCAAAACTGGTTGCAATGGTAAACTTAATGTGTTTTTCACCACAAAAAAAGATGTACACATTAAAAATGATAGACTATTATTTACTAGTTCTTAGGCTTTTGTCGAAACCAGTCCAAATGCAAAATGACCTCCGCGCTGCCTGCAAAGAAAAAGTGACAAATGATACTTGTCTCACCAAGAACTTTCTACTTTCAGAAAAAGTAGCAACAATCATGAATTCAAGGCATAACAGAGAAGCTAGACTCTAGCTCTGGGAAACTCAAAGCCACCAGCCCGGCCTCAGGAAGGTCGCAGGCCTGGACCAGCCTCGGAAGGTGCGGGGAAGTGACCAGGAAGATAGTTGACTTCAGAACTCCCTGCAAATCAATATGGAGTGGCGGAGATTGAATTAGTCGGGCTTGAAAGTTACAGGAAGGTTGCAGTCTGAACTCTATACCTCTGCGGAGTACAAAGTGAAGGGCATCCTATGGGGTTGGATGCACCAAGGGGAAAGCCATACATATCAAGGAGGGTCTTTGCCATTAAAAAAAAAAAAAAAAAAAAAAAGGCAGGAGCAGAGGCTGGGGTGGAAAGGGAACGAGGAGAGAACGTGGGCACCTCCGGGCCTTCAGACACAGACAATGTCAGCAGTGGGCTCACACCTTCTCTTACGTTCCAAGGTAAGTATAAACATGAGCATTTACAATATCACATGTCAGCTGTCTCTTGTCTGGTTTTTCCCCTCTTTCACCCCAACCTCATCTCCAGTTGCCTCCCGGGGTGTGGGGGGTCTCAGTTGGGAGGCTAGGTGTCCCCAAATACAGACTTGTGTGTCTGTGGGGGGACTCTTAGCTTCTACCCCCACTTTTGCCTTGGGGAAGCCCTGTGGCCTCTGCTGGTCCTACCCACACCCTAATCCTCACCATTTCATTTTTTTTTTTTTTGAATGTTTTTATTTAGAGTTGAGAGAGAGAGAGAGAATGCACATGCCAAGCAGGGGAAGGGCAGAGAGAGAGGGAGAGAAAAGATCCAAACCAGGCTCTGTGCTGATGGCAGAGATCTCACGAACCGTGAGATCATGACCTGAGCTGAAATCAAGAGTCGGATGCTTAACCGACTGAGCCACCCAGGTGCCCCTCCTCTCACTATTTCTTATCAAGAGCCCCTTGAGGGGCTGGGACATCACTGAGTGGAGGAGAGAGCGCAGCTATCCTACGATGGGGCTGAAAGCAGGCATGCAGTTCCTCCTAGCACAGCCCCCACCCCCGTCTCCCACCTACCATTCCCTCAAAGTCAGGAGCACTGTTCCATGCCCTTGGATGCCTTTGTTCAGAGCCATCTTTTATCTCTTCTGCTGAGAATGTCTGGGATGGGAGCAGAAAGATTTGAGAGCAATAGTCTTCTTTATTCTCGGCCTATGCCAAAGTGATAGCAACGTGAAAAATGTGCCACCAGCTGGACCGCGTGGACTCCTGAGCCTGGGAGCCCGCCCTGCCCCCCGCCCCCCACACCTCGTAGCTCTCATCCCTATGGAAGCATCTCTGAACTTAAATGCCAATTGCTTTCTATTTAAAAAGAGACCCCCGTGCATGATTCAAACCACTCATGGCGTAGTTTCTCAAAATCTACTTCCCATTCCCTGAACAAGCTGTACCTTCATATAAACTGATACCTGTCCCCTTTCCCAGCTCTGCCCCAGCTCAGCTGTGCTCCCAGCTGCACGTAAAGCCTTACAATGGCTGGCAAAGTGTGTTACGGAGAGCTGTACTCAAAAATGCGTGTTGATTTGTCCCTGGTCTTCACTTTCTGTTCCTGGCTTCTGTGTGGTTTTTTAAGTGGCATTTCCAACCAGTGGAGGTTCAAAAACGTCCACGCTGGAATAAACAGAGGGGAAAAGCTCAAAATTGATTTTTTTTTATTTAAGAAAAAAAAAGGTATTTGCACAATCTTAGCGGATACAAGAGATTACAAGCAAGAAAGCAAAATGCAGTGGCGCCTGGGTGGCTCAGTTGGTTAAGTGTCCGACTTTTTTTTTTTTTTTTTTTAGCAAGAGTAGGGGAGGGGCAGACAGAGAGGGAGACAGAGGATCTGAAGTGGGCCCTGTACTGACAGCGGAGAGCCTGATGTGGTGCTTGAACTCCCGAACTGTGAGCTCGTGACCTGAGCTGAAGTCAGACGCTTAACCAGGCAAGCCACCCAGGTGCCCCTAAGCATCCAATTCTTGATTTCAGATCATGATCTCATGGTTTGTGAGTTAGAGGCCCACGTTGGGCTCTGAGCTGACAGTGAGGAGCCTGCTTGAGATTCTCTCTCTCTCTCTCTCTCTCTCTCTCTCTCTGCCCCTCCCCCACTCGCAATCTCTATCGCAAAATAAATATGTAAATAATAATTTTAAAAAAGAAAGCAAAATGCCATTCTGCTGAGAAGATGCTCGGCTGTTTTGCATCAGATTTCATTAAGGTCCACTTCCTATAGCCAATGATTTCCATCATTTTTTTTTTTTTTATGGGAACCCTGGTAAAGAATAAATACTTGAAAAAAAAAAACCACAGGAAAATCCTATTGTTATGTGGAATGAAAATCTACCAGCATGGGGTCTTGTCATGTGTATTTTGAGAAAGGTCATGACACACGCTCCAATTTGAGAGCTGCCTTCAAGGTCAGCCCAGCGTGGGTTGGAATGCTCATAGTCCCTGGAGTCAAGCATGGGTCTGGGGATCTCGTTCATTCTTCTCTGCCTTGCCCAGTTCTTGCTTCCATGCCGTGCTCCCCCTGAGGCAGGCAGGGTTGTCCAGAGCAAGAGTATGTGTGACGAATCCTGACTTCCACCTGTCTCCCTTGCACCATGGAAACCACAGTTCTCAAGTTGGCGCCATGGAAAGAGTCTGGAATTTGGAGGGGCGCCTGGGTGGCTCGGTCGGTTGAGCCTCCGACTTCGGCTCAGGTCATGATCTCATGTTTCATGAGTTCGAGCCCCGTGTTGGGCTCTGTGCTGACAGCTCGGAGCCTGGAGCCTGCTTCGGATTCTGCGTCTCCCTCTCTTTCTGCCTCTCCCCCTAACTCATGCTCTCTCTCTCTCTCAAAAATAAATAAACATTAAAAAAAAAAAAAAGAATCTGGAATTTGGAGCCTGGTTTGAATCAGAACTCCATCACCTACTAGCTGTGTGACCTCTGGAACTTAATCTCTCTGTGTCTATTCTCTCCTGCATGAAAAGACCTGAATCTGATAGGGTTCCTTGATAGCAAGTGACAGTATCCAAGTCTGGGTGGGTAAATTAAGCCAAAAAAAGGGTAATTATTGAGGCGATGGGCTAGCTCAGAGAATCAGAGCAGCCGCTGAAGGGGCAAGGCGGGCAGTCCTGGGATCCAGTGGAGCGAAAGTGGTGGATTGTGTTGTTTGGCCCCATTTCTTCACTCCTCGCTGCATACGTGCCCTTTGCCATTTAACTTCACCGGGCCCTCCCAAAGTAGGTAGGGTGACCAGCTCAGACCTGTGACTCTGGACTCAGCCATGTGACTTGCTTCAGCCAATGGGATGTCAGCCGATTAAACACCCTCCCCCCCCCCCCCCGCCCCCCACAAGGAGAGGCTTGAAACGGTTTCATCGGTTGGGACTTGCTTCTTCCTTACTTCTGCCATCACCATGAGAAGGACACACTCAGAAGAACCTGCTGGAGGATGAGAGACAACAACTGGGCCCACCAATAATTACAAACATGCAATACAACATGTTTGCAGTACAAACATGCAATGCAACGCCCATGTGGCAAACGTTCTGAGTGTTACACACCCACCCCGTCAGTATTTCAGTACATGCTTTCCAACTGACAGCAATGGCCTCTCTTCGCTGGAGGCCTCTCTGACTGCAAGATTCTGCTCTGCCCATCAGCCCTGCGGACTGAACGGACTAGGGAACTAACACCCCCTCTGGAACAGTTCTCAGCGGACAGCTGCGAGCTCCCTCACCCCCTCTGCTGGTAGAAGTCTGGGGTGCGTGTTCCACGCTGGATCCCAGCGCTGTCCCCAGCGGAATTAAGTTCCATGTGCCCACAGCAGTAACTTGCGTGGCTTCACACCCTTTTGTTGGCTGCTGTCCCTTCCCTGAGCCACTCTTCTACTCCCCTAACATCAATTCTTGGGATCACCTCCCCAGAAAACTCTGCCCTCAAATCATTATCTCAGGATCTGCTTTTAGAGGAACCCAAACTCAGCTAGACTACTTTCACCTTGGGGCATGAACCAAAGTCACATTCTTTTTAATATTCATGTTAAATAACTCAGAGACTTAAGTCGCCCATAATGAAAATGGCTCTCTTTCCTCCCCTGACTCCTCCTATAGTGAGCCCAACCATCCCCAGTGTAAGTGTGGTTGGCATTTGAATGTATATAATGAACTCCAGTTAATAGGGATCACTTCTAAGGGGCTAGATTGTGGAGAGGGGACAGAGAAGGCATTTATCTTTTGACTTTCTACATTATGTGAATTTGTTCCACATGTTTGCACCCAAACCCTGCCTTGGGTGACATACCTGAGGAAGGAATTTGTGTCCTTTTCTGAGCTCGGGGAGAGACAGCATGCAAGCACCTGAGCCTTTACTTGGAGGGAGAAGCCAAGGAAAAACAAAAATCAACCTCCAAGTATCTCCTTATAAAACTAAACTGTTTCCAAACCCAACCCAATCTGGCTCTTGGTTTGAAAGCCTTCAGTCTTTCTCATAAGGTGCACTGTAGTCCTCTTTTTTTATGTTTATTTAGTTTTGAGAGAGAGAGAGAGAGAGAGAGAGTGGGAAAGAGATAGACAGGGAGACAGAGGATGTCAAGCAGGCTCCACACTGACAGCAGAGAGCCCGATGTGGGGCTCGAACCACAATCCTCAAGATTATGACCTGAGCCGAAGTCGGAGGCTTAATCAACTGAACCACACAGGTGCCCTGTAGCCCTCTTATTCTACTGTCCTTGCAGAGAACAATGGCATTCCCACCAAGGGGACAACATTAACCAAACTTTCTTCTATTGAGTCCGTTGATGACCTGTTTCTTGCAAGCACTTTGCTCACTCAACTCACCCTTTCCCTAACACTGCCTCCTCCTGAAGGCTCTAAAATATTTCTGAAACAGTTCTAAAAGCAATCACAAATTTCTAACCAAAAATCTAGCTTCCATGTAAATTACCATGTTTTTGTGTCTTTCTCCATAGGTAGGGAGCGTGCTGGTGGGCACAGAGCCTGGTGCCTTATCTCACTCCCAACTATCGTCTTCCTGGCACTTCCCTGGAAGCAGATGGAAACCAGAGAGAGAAAAATACACTAGCTGGGTCAGGTGAGTCAACCAGGATGTCTTACAGAGCACTCCTTCCAGAATGCTGTGAAAACCGGGTAGATTGAATGAAAAGTAGAAGCCCTTCGAACCATTAATTATGTCCCACCTTTCCCAACAATAACTCATAGACCTTAATTACACTTACTTAATTTAAAAGTTTACCTGGGGCACCTGAGTGGCTCAGTTGGTGAAGTGTCCAACTCTTGGTTTGGGCTCAGGTCATGATCTCGTGGTTCATGGGTTTGAGCCCCACTTTGGGCTCTGTGCTGACAGTGCAGAGCGTGCTTGGGATTCTCTCCCTTTCCCTCTGTCTCTGTCTCTGCTCCTCCCCCACTTGTGTTTTTTTATCTTTCTCTTCCTCTCCCTCAAAATAAATAAATAAACTTTAAAAAATTATAGGGGTGCCTGGGTGGCTCAGTCGGTTAAGTGTCCGACTTCAGCTCAGGTCATGATCTCACACTCCGTGAGTTCGAGCCCCATGTTGAGCTATGTGCTGACAGCTCAGAGCCTGGAGCCTGCTTCAGATTCTGTGTCTCCCCCTCTCTCTGCCCCTCCCCTGCTCATGCTCTCTCTCTCTCTGTCTCAAAAGTAAATAAAAACATTTAAAAAAATTTTTTTTAATTATAAAAGTTTACCTAAAAATGTGTCTACCGTTGATCACAAGGGCACCTTCATAAATGGATTATTAATGACTCGATGAGAGACACAGAAAAATAAACTGAGGTAACTTTCTTGGGGACAGTGTCCCTCCCTATCATACTTTGGATGACTAAGAGGGCACCCTGCATTCAGAACTGAGGTCAAGTGTGAGAGACCGACATTGCTGAGAAATCCTGCTTTTGATTATTGCCTTCTTATGACTTCAACAGATATTTGCTTCTTTTTTTTTTAATTGTTTTTAATGTTTATTTAGTTTTGAGAAAGAGACAGAGTGTGAGCAGGGAAGAGGTAGAGAGACGGGGGGAAACACAGAATCCGAAGCAGGCTCCAGGCTCTGAGCTGTCAGCACAGAGCCTGACACGGGGCTTGAACTCACAAACTGCGCGATCACGACCTGAGCTGAAGTCGGTCACTCAACCGACTGACTGAGCCACCCAGGCGCCCGAACAGATATTTGCTTCTTGATTCAGGTACAGCCCGAGGCACACACTTCTACCAAAGACTGCTTACCTGGAAAGTGCAAAATGGTGAGACCCTTCACAGGCTTCAATGTGACAATATCTACCCAAATTACAAATGCTTCTATGCTTTCACCAATACCACTTTTAGGAATTTATTATCCAATTTATTATCATTTGCACATATACAAAAAGATGTCACATACAAAGTTATTTGCCGAAGCACCGCTAATTTTATATTATAGCATTCTTGTATAGCACAGTATCAGCCAAAAATTGGGAAATAATCCACTTTGCAATTTAACAGGTATAGTTAGAAAATATTAAACCAGCGTGTCTAGAAACAGGGGGAAAATGGAGGGGGACGGGGTGAGAGGGATGCTTCTCACACATTTTGTATATGTTTTGATTTTTTAATCATATGAATTTGTATTGATTCAAGAAAATTATATGATTATGTGGTAGTTCATCAAAGACATTTTTATCACATATTAAGCAAGCGTAGAGAGTTCAGGTTGTTTCCAGTTCCTTGTTACACTAAACAATGTTGCGATCAACATCTTTGTAGTGAAATCTTTAACTGCTCCATTTATTATTTACACAGGAAAAACTAATAAAAACATAATTTCTGCATTAAAGAATGTTAAAATTTCAAGGCTTCTTATATGTATTAACAAATCAAGCTCCTGAAAATCCGTACCCATTTTTAAAAATAGACTTTATTCTCTTGAGCAGATTTAGGTTCGCAGCAAAACTTAGCCAAAGGTACAGAGATTTCGCATATAGCCCCTGCTCCCACACACGCAGAGCCTCCCCCATGACCAACATCCCACACGAGGGTGGTACATTTGTTGTAATCGATGGACCTACACTGACACGTTATTATCACCCAAAAGTCCGTAGCTTACATTAGAGTTCACTCCGCTGTTGTATATTCCATGGGTTTGAACAAATGTCGATTGTCCCGTCTCCGCCATCATAGTATCATATAGAGTAGTTTCACTGCCCTAAAAATCCCCCATGCCCCAACTGTTTGTCCTTCTCTTGCCTAACCTCTGACAACCACTGACCCTTTTACTGTCTCCATAGTTTTGCCTTCTCCGGGACGTCGTATAGTTGGAATCACACGGTATGTAGCCTTTTCAGATTGGTTTCTTCCACTTAGTAATATGCACTTACAGTTCTTCTGTGTCTTCTCACGGCTTGATAGAGAGCTCATTTGTTTTTGGTGCTGAAAATTCTGTTATCTGGATGTACTCCAGTTTAGTGATCCATTCAGCTACTGAAGGACATCAAGGTTGCTTCCAAATTTTGGTGATTGTGAATAAAACTGCTACACATGCCCGTGTGCAGGTTTTTGTGGAGACATAAGTTTTAAAATACCAAGCAATGTGATTGCTGTATCTTATGGTAAGGATGTGTTTGTCTTTGTAAAACAAAACAAAGAAAAAAAAACAACCAGCAAACCTCCAAAGTGGCCGTACCATTTTGCATTTCCACCACAAATAGATAAGAATTCCTGTTGTTCCACATCCTCACCAGCATTTGGTGTTGTCAGTGTTCCAGCCATTGGCTATTCTAGTAAGTATGTAGTGGTATCTCACTGCTATTTTATTTTGCATTTCCCTGATGATATATGATATGGAGCATCTTTTCCTGTGCTTATTTGCCTGCTATATCTCTTGTCATGAAGTGTCAGTGAAGGTCTTTGGCCAATTTTTTAATTGGTTGGTTTGTTTTCTTACTGATGAGTTTTAGGAGTTCTTTGTGTATTTGGGGGTAAAAGTCCTTCATCAGATACGTCTTTTACCCATATTATTTCCCAGTCTGTGGTTTGTCTTTTCATTTCTCTTGACAGTGTCTCTTGCAGAGCATTTATAATTTTAATGAAGCCCAGCTTATTAATTCTTTCTTTTATGGATCTTGCCTTTGTTGTTGTATCTAAAAAGCCATCACGAAATCCAAGGTCATCTAGATTTTCTCCTATGTTATCTTCTAGGCATTTTATAGTTTTTCATTGTACAGTTGAGTCTGTGATCCCTTTTGAGTTAATTTGTGTGACAGCTACAAGGTCTGTGTCTAGATTGATTTTTTCACATGGGGATGTCTAATTGTTCCAGCACCATTTGTTGAAAAGACTGCCTTTTCTCCACTGTACTGCCTTCCCTCCTTTGTCAAAAATCAAAAGACTATATTTATGTGGATCTATTTCTGGACTCTCTGCTCCCTTCCACTGATCCATTTGTCTATTCTTTCACCCATACCACACTGTCTTGATTACTGTAGCTTTATAGTAAGTCTTGAAGTCAGGTAGTGATGGTCCTCCAATTGTGTTATTCTCCTTCAATATTGTGTGAGCTATTCTGAATCTTCACACAAATTTTTGTTTTGTTTTGTTAATTTTTATTTTTTTTTTAGAGAGAGAGCACGCATAAAGTGGGGGAGGGGCCAAAGGGAGAGAGTGAGAGAATCTTTTTTTTTTTAATGTTTATTTATTTTTAAGAGAGAGAGAGAGACAGAGTGCGAGCTGGGGAGGGGCAGAGAGAGAGAGGGAGACAGAATCTGAAGCAGGCTCCAGGCTTAGCACTGTCGGCACAGAGCCGGACACGGGGCTCGATCCCACGAAAGGTGAGATCATGACCTGAGCTGAAATCAAGAGTCAGATCCTTAACTGACTGAGCCACCCAGGTGCCCTGATATCAACAAACATTCTAAAGTTTACATGAAAGGGCACCTGGGTGGCTCAGTCAGTCATGATCTCACCTTTCATGGGATGGAGCCCTGAGTCAGGCTCTGTGCTGACAATGCTGAGCCTGCTTGGGATTCTCTCTCTCTCCCTCTTTCTTTCCTCTATCCTACTCGTGCTCTTTCTCTCTCTCTCTCAAAATAAATAAAAAACTTAAAAAAAGAAAAAAATGTTTGTTGATATCTACAAAATAACTTGCTGGATTTTGATTGTTTTTTTTTAATCTGTAGATCAAATTGGGGAAAACTGACATCTTGACCATATTGAATCTTCCTATCCGTGAACAAGGTAATATCTCTCCATTTATTTAGATTTCTGTCATATAGATCTTGTACATATTTTCTTAGGATTTATACCTAAGTATTTTCCTTTGGGGGCTGCTAGTGTAAATAGTATTGTATTTTCAATTTTAAGTGCCACTTGTTCATTGCTGATATATAGGAAAGCATTTGCCTTTTCTGTATTAACCTTGTATCTTGAAACTTTGCTATAATCACTTATTAGTTCTGGAAAGTTGTTGTTGTTTTTTTTTTGTTTTGTTTTGTTTTGTTTTTTTGTCAATTCCTTCTGATTTTCTACAAAGACATCATGCCATCTGCAACATAGACCATTTTACTTCTTCCTTCCCAATCCGTATAAGGAATCTTCCCAATCTGCATTAAGAAAACCTAGGAACAGAGTGGTAATGGAAATTGCCTACAATCAGAACCTGGAGGAAGCAAGGTGCAGGGCTCCAGAAACATGGCTCCAGACAGACTGGTGGGGGCCCAAGTGGGATAATCTCTGAAACGCCAAGGACTCTGGCAGTGATGGGTATCGCAAGGCTTTGATGAGGACTTCAGGGTAGGAGATTTGAGCAGGGCAATCTGCCCGGGATCCCCAGCTTCCTCCCCGAGAGCCTCCATTTCCATCACCACCCACCCACCACTATGCACCTCCAAGTCTCCCCGGCACCAGCACCCCCGGGCACGATGGAATGTACCCCAGCGTCCTCCTAAATGAGCCGCCGTGTAGCGGGAGCGGACGCTGGTGGGGGCTCCTGCCAAAGACCGGACAGCCGGCTCCTGCATGGGCGACGCCAGCGAGGCCCCTCGGCGGGGCACTAAGGGCTCAGAATCCGCACCACCTAACCCCTGCTACTGAGGTCTCATTCACACTTCGGTGCGAAGACGCAGAAGCCTCTTCGAACGGGCCAACCCGGCGGACTGGGGATCCGTGCCAGCGCAGCCAGAACTCCGCGCGCCCGGCGCCCTGGGCACACCAGGTGCAGGAGCCGAAGGCCCACCCGATGCCTCGGCGCGGGGGCAGGCTGGGGACCCCGGGGCGGAGTCGAGCGCGGGGCGGGGCGGGGCGCACCGGGCAGGGTCCGAGGCGCCTTGCCGAGCTGCAGGGGCGGAGCGCCAACTCCAGCGGGAAGACAGAGACCGCGACGCGCGGGGGAAGCGCGCTGGAGCGAGGAAGAAAGGACACCCCGGAACGCAGCGCCACTGCACGAGGAAGTCGCGGTCCCCCAGGACTGAACCCGGCGGCCAGGGCAGCGGAGCGCGCCGGGAGGAGGCGCCCAGGCAGGTAGGTGCTGAGCTCTGCGCGGTCCGGGGGCTCCCTTGGTGCGGTGGGGGGCGTCACCCGGGTTGGGGGCGCCGACGCCCACTCCTTTCTCCGGGGGATTCGGGTTGCTTTGCCTCCCGTGCTTCTTGGGAGGCTCCCGGGCTGACTCCAAGTGGAGGAGTTCGTGCCGGGAGAGTCCACCACCCGCCAGGACCGGGCAGGGGACCCGGCGACGGGAAGCCGGGACTGGGGCGCGCGGGCGGCTGCGCTGGCGGGCGAGCGCCAAACTGCAGGGGAGGGCTTGGGCAGGGGGCACCTCGTTGAAAGGGAAGCTGAAGAGGGAAGCATCTCCCGGGTAATTCCCGCTCACCGGGTCCAGCCCCTAACCCCGGTTTTCTTCTGGCCCGGAGGCCTCGCACGCTTCGCCTTTGGAGCCCGAATCTCCGACTCGATTCCCGCCCTTGCTGGGCGGCGCCTCCGGGACCGCGCGGCCGCGCCGGGGCGGGTAAGGGAGGGAAGGGAGAGGGCGCCCGAAGTGGGTTGGTCTGGGCCAGAGGGGTGCGTCCCCCGAAAAATGGGGCCGAGACCTGCGCCACCCGGGCTCACGCCCCCTCCTCGCGGAGCGTGGCAGCCGAGAGGACGCGACTCCGGCTTCTCGGTCTCGGGTCGGGCACTGTCTGCGGGGACCCGGGCTTCGCGGGAGAAGGCGAGGCGACCCGGACGGAGGACGCTCCCGGCTGCAGACGCCGTTGGCACTTGAACGTCGTCTGGCGGAAGAGGTTTTCGCCTCGGGTACGCAGCACTCGCACGCGCTGCAGGTTCGAGCGGCCCTGCCACCCTGCGACGGCCGTCCCTGCTGCTTCAGTTCCTGTCCCTCGCTCTCCCCCCTCCTCTGACGGGGCCGGGCCAAACCCGCTCTCCAGTTTGGTCCACTGCTTGCTATCAGCATCCCGCGGCGCCCACACTTGGAGTCGTTTCCAGTTGTGTTAAGCCTGGAGAGGCAGCACACAGCTTGATGGCTGGGGTCTTCTTTCTGCTGGTGTTGGGATCTCGAGTTTCTTGTTTATGTTTTGTTTTGTTTTTTCCCAAGGCCCTCCGATGCGTTGAACCCGGTGGTGCCCCATCTCCTAAGGGCTCACTACTTCAGAGACTTTATTTCCCTTTGCCGTGGGGATCTTGAGGCACTGAAAACATAAAGGACTCGGGACAGTTTCAGCCCTCAGGCCCTCCTGGGTCCTCCCTGATATCCCCTTCCCCTTACTCCTGCCCCCCCTTGGGGGCCGTTTTCAGTTAAGCGGGGTCTTGGAGCAGCCACCACCACTTTCAGAGGACAGGGACCTTGGTGGCAAGATGTGGTGCTTCCCAGTCAGGGTTGATTCTGGGGGAGACCTGGGGGGGGGGGGGGGAAGCTGTCCAAGGAGACAGGGGGCTGATCACAAAAGTGGGAGCAGGGAGGGGAAGCAGACAAAGCGTTTCTTGTTAGATCTGGTTCCCAAAGCACAGAGGAGCAGCAGCAGAATTCTCTCCCACCCACAGCCCCCTTCACCAGCAGAATCCTGGGCGGATCCTCATTCCTGCATCCCACAGACTCCTGTCCAGCCTCCACTGTCCAGGCCCGGTCTAGGCAGCGGGGATTTGGTTTATAGGAAGATCAGTGCTCAGACAGCATAAATCACTGGCCCAGGATGACTCAGCCTGTTCTTGTGAAAGTGGATTTGGTGATGTCCATGTCCAAGGTTTGGCCAGGACATAGGGGGCAGTGCCCTGCTTTGGAGGAAAGACCTTGCCGTGTGTCCCGATCCTCCGGCTTCATTGTCCTTGACCAAAAGGTGACACAGCATGGTAGCTGCTGTGGAAGCCTGGGCCAGCCGCCTGGAACAAGCTTGTTAAACTTTTTGAAGACCTTGTGGGAGTTGATGGTGGGGAAGGGGAGTGTGACTGGGCAGTCAGACTGGTCCCGGCTTCTGAGAAAAAGACAGACATGCAGGCTCTTCGTGGGTGTCTCTGGAGAGTCTAGTTCATCCTATGCCCAGTACCTCCTGAAGGCCAATGGAGGATTTCCCAGTTTCCAGACCTCATGTCCTCTCTCCCCCAAAGTCTGGGTAATTCTGTCTCAGGGTAGTCACTGGGTCTGGTTGGCCTCCACTTGGGGAGCTCTGGGAGAATATTACCAGGTGTTTTCCTGCATGTTGCCCACTGACTGTGTCTCCTTCCAGGGTCCAGGATGGCGTGGTGACTCTCCTCAAGGATGTGGGCGGGGTGCTAGGCTCGGCGACTCACGACAGCAGAAGGTCTGGATCCCCAGCTCAGAATTCTCACCACTCCACCTGCAGTCTCCACCATGGCAGCCCAGAATGGAAACACTACTTTTGCACCCAACTTCAGCCCGGCTCAAGACCATACCTCCTCCCTCCCGTTCAACTTCAGTTATGGTGATTACGACCTCCCTCTGGATGAGGACGAGGACATGACCAAGACCCGGACCTTCTTTGCCGCCAAGATCGTCATCGGTGTGGCACTGGCGGGCATCATGCTGGTTTGCGGCGTCGGCAACTTTGTCTTTATTGCTGCCCTCGCCCGCTGTAAGAAGCTGCGCAACCTGACCAACCTGCTCATCGCTAACCTGGCCGTCTCTGACTTCCTGGTGGCCGTCATCTGCTGCCCCTTCGAGATGGACTACTACGTGGTGCGCCAGCTCTCCTGGGAGCACGGCCACGCGCTCTGCGCCTCTGTCAACTACCTGCGTACAGTCTCACTCTACGTCTCCACCAACGCCCTGCTGGCCATCGCTATCGACAGGTGAGGGTGCCGGGCCGGGGTGAAGATGGGGGCTGGGCCAGGCGGCCCCTTTCCTCACTTCAGCCCCGACAGGTTGGCGCCGCTGCCGATTCGGAGGCTGGCTCATCTATTCGAGGCAAGAGGAGACCTGGTTTCCTCACTTGGGGCTCACGTTCCCCCCCAGATGTGGGCGAGAGGGAGGCTCCTGAGCCCCCCCCAGCTCTGGGCCGTGCCTGCAGATACCACGTCTGCCACAGAGTGGGTGCAGGCGTGTCACGCGAGCGCGAGCAGCCACAAACACGACCGAACGCAAAAGCAGAAAGTTTAGGCCACGTGAGACTTCACCAGGGCACCTTCCGGTCAGGGTCACGTGTACCAAGTTTGTCCTGTAGCCAGTACCCAAGTCAAGACGTGGAACATTTATTTGCATCACCTAGAAAACTCCCTTGTCCCCCTTACCAGTCAGTTCGCACCCCACACAACCACGGCTCTGATCTCACTCATCATCGTTTAATTTTGTCTGTTCTTTAACTTCATAAAAACAGAATCGTACGGTAATGTACCCTTGTTTCTGGTGCCTTTGTTGTAGAGCTGATTTTAAAATAAGATAACCGCCTATTTGTAGAAAAGAGGGAAGGACATCCTTGCCTTTGTTTCCTTGCGTACATCCATGGGCTCATTTGCATACATTTGCATGAGATGTTCTGGAAGTCCTTGCTCTCTTATAAATTTATAAAATCTACAAAATGTCTAGCAGCAGCTTGTGACAAATCTTACACGTGTTTTATTTACACAAACAGCTATAGAGCTATAAGCCAGTATCAGGTCACCGGTGGCTCTGTTTGAGGGGGGCAGCTGGTAAAACATCCTCTTGGTCCACGGTGTGCTGAAACTCATTTTTAAATTTTTTTTATTATTTTCTTAAATGCTATTTAAAAAAAATTTTTAATGTTCATTTTTTTTTGAGAGAGAAAGAGAGGGTGCGAGCAAGGGAGGGGCAGAAAGAGAGGGAGATACAGAATCCGAAGCAGGTTCCAGGCTCCAAGCTGTCAGCACAGAGCCCGACACGGCCTCGAACCCACAAACCGCGAGATCATGACCTGAGCTGAAGTCAGACGCTTAACTGACTGAGCCATCCAGAGGCCCCTAAATTCATTTTGATGATGTATTTTTTAAACATCTTTTTTCCCTTCTGTCTCCTTTGAACTCTTCAGTTTTTTCCTTGCTCTCAGTGCTATTTAGGTTTGTCGTCCCTTTTAATGAGGCACTTCATTATTTTTCATAATGAAATACACGTAGAGGTCTAAGAGGCATCTTCTTTTTAAAACATAATTCCTGCAGGATAAACAACTCTGTTATTACAGCTCTCCAACCTTAAAACCAGTGTTTGTAAGATGTAACTGTCCAGCAACTGCACAAAATCCCCGAGGGCAAATGATACAAAGTCAGATTCCTAGCCCCCACCCCCCAGCCCTACTAAATGAGAATCCCCTGGGCTAGGTCCCAGGAATCTGCATTTTTATCCAATTCCCTGAGTGATTCTGATGCTCACTCCAGTGAGAGTTATCCCTGTCCTCATCCCCTTTGACCTGTGGAAACCTTTGTCTTTTTAACGTTGGGGGTTTGGGCGACGTAGGAGTCTCTTAGGAAGCAGCCATCCAGTGGTAATACAAAGAGCGGTTCCTTTTTCACCCTGAACCAGCTCTGCCGCCAGCTTCCCAGCTCCATCCACAGCTCTGCCATTCCGCCCATCACCCAGGCAGGAAATGTTACCATCATTCTTTTTTTTTTTTTTTTTTTTAGGTTTTTATTTGAATTCCAGTTAGTTAACATACAGCGTAATATTAGTTTCAGGTCTACAGTATAGTGACTCAACACTTCCTCACAGCGCCAGTGCTCATCGTGACAAGTGCACCCCTTAATCCCCATCACCTCTTCCACCCACCCCCCCCACCTCCCCAGTTTGTTCTCCATTGTTAAGAGTGTATTTCTCTGTTTCTCTCTCTCTTTTCCCACTTTGCTCATTTGTTTTGTTTCTTAAATGCCACGTATGAGTGAAATCATATGGTATTTGTCCTCCTGACTTATTTTGCTTAGCATTACGCTCTCTAGCTCCATCCACGCCATCGCAAATGGCAAGATTTCATTTTTTTTTAATGTTTACTTATTTTGAGAGAGAGAAAGAGAGAGAGAGCGGGGGAGGGGTGGAGAGCGAGGGAGAGAGAGACACTGCCAAGCAGGCTCTGCGCTGTCAGTGTAGAGCCCCATGCGGGGCCCCATCTCACAAACTGTGGCATCATGACCTCAGCTGAAATCAAGAATCTGACACTTAACCCACTAAGCCACCAGGCACCCAAGATTGCATTCTTTTTGATAGTTAAGTAATGTTCCATTTTATATATATATATATATATATAATCACATATGTATATATATAATATAATCACATATATATGTATATATATAATATAATATAATCACATATATATATCTATATATCACATTTTCTTTATCCATTCATCAATAAATGGACACTTGGGCTGTTTCCATAATTTGGTTATTTATTATAAATAATGCTGTAATAAACATAGGGGTGGGTACATATATCCCTTTGAGTTAATGTTTTTGTATGCTTTGGATTTGCTGGATCATAGGGTAGTTCTATTTTTAACTTTCTGAGGAGCTTCCATACTGTTTTCCACAGTGGCTGCACCAGTTTGCATTCCCACCAATAGTGCAGGAGGTTTCCTTTTTTTCTCCACATCTTTGCCAATGCCTGTCGTATCTTGTATATTTTATTTTAGCCATTCTGACAGGCGTGAGGTGCTATCTCATTGTGGTTTTGATTTGTATTTCCCTGATGATGAGTGATGTTGAGCATCTGTTCATGTGTCTGTTGACCATCTGGATGTCTTCTTTGGAGAAGTACCTGGTCATGTCTTCTGTCCATTTTTAAGTTGGATTATTTGCTTTGGGAGTGTTGAGTTGTAGAAGTTCTTTATATATTTTGGATACTAGCCCTTTATTGCATATGTCATTTGCAAATATCTTTTCCCATTGTGTAGGCTGCCTTTTAGTTTTGTTGTTGTTGTTCTTATTTTTAGAGAGGGAATTTGAGCAGGGGAGAGGGGCAGAGGAACAGAGAGAGAGAGAGAGAGAGAGAGAGAGAGAGAGAGAGAGAGAATCTTAAGCAGGCTCCATGATCAGTGAGGAGCCCGACTCAGGGCTCAGTCCCATGACCCTGGGATCATGACCTGAGCTGAAATCAAGAGTCAGACACTCAACCGCTCAACTGACTGAGCGACACAGGCACCCTGCCTTTTAGTTTGGTTGATTGTTTCCTTGACTGTGCAGAAGCTTTTTATTTTGACGCAGTCTCAATAGTTTATTTTTTGCTTTTGTTTCCCTTGCCTCAGGAGACATATCTAGAAAAAAAGTTGCTACAGCGGATTTCAGAGAAATTACTGCCTGTGCTCTCTTCTAGGATTTTTATAATTTCAGGTCTCACATGTAGGTCTTTAATCCATTTTGAATTCACTTTTGTGTGTGATACAAGAAAGTCGTCCAGTTTCTTTCTTTCCCACGCTGTCTTCCACTGGAATGCAGGAAGCAGAGCCTGAAATGCCAAGGTGAGGGCTGCTAGGGAAATGGTGGTCCAGTAGCCAAGAGGACTCTGGAAACAGAACTAACTCAGGATTTCATCTCTCTCTCTCTTTCTCTCTCTCTCTCCTTCCCTCTCAACCCCCCTCCAATATAGTTCCAGCATGGAAAGTATCTTGATAACCAATGCCAGAGAGAATTTCTACATTCCTGCTTCTTCTGTCGTGGACTCTTAAATTCTAATATTTTCGAATCCAGTAACAACTTCCTCGTTACAAAAGAGATTCCAAAATTCAAAGTTGTCATCAAATAAATCAGAAAGGAGGGGCGCCTGGGTGGCACAGTCGGTTAAGCTCTGACTTTGGCTCAGGTCATGATCTTGCGGTCCGTGAGTTCAAGCCCCACATCAGGCTCTGTGCTGGCAGCTCGGAGCCTAGAGCCTGCTTCAGATTCTGCGTCTCCTCTCTCTGCCCCTCCCCTGCTCGTACTCTCTCTCTCCCTCAAAATTAAATAAACATTAAAAAAAAAGAATTAAAAAAAAAAAAAAAAAGAAAGAAAGAAAGGCAAGAACACTGGCCTAGGAGTGACTCAGAACATCTGGGTTCCAAGCTGGATAAATCCATTATGCTCCTGGGACTTAGTTTCTTCATCTGTGAAACAGAAATAATAATAACTTGACTGACAACCTCTCCAGCTTTTTGTCAGGTTCTGAGAAGGTAAACCTACATAAAGCATGTGGGAAGCTATAGTATTTTGTTAAAACTGATCTTTCCCCGTGACTTGTCCATTGGCAAGAGGGACAGCCACAAGGTCTTTGTTACCATCTGTCTGCCTGGATGCGTGTTTCCTGAGATCAGCACCCTCCTAGGGTCTCTGTGAGCTAAAATAACATCTCTCCCAGGTCCTCTGCACATAAATCTCACCCTTCTCCTGGCAGTGGCATTCAGAAATGGCAGTAGATAGCCTTTCTGATATTTCCACATAGAACAGGCATGTGTTACCAAGGAGTGAAGTGCACAGGGAAACCTGTGTCTCTCTCACTGGCCTGTGTCAGGGTTTGTAGGTTTCCCTCATTGACTATGAAGTGGCCCCTGTGCTCGCAGAGAAAAGCCCTACTGTCCAGTATCAGTGTCATCACTTTGGGAGTGAGAGTTTGGCCGTCCATCTTTCTTATCGTTTGGCCTTATTTTTCAATTGGTTTTGAACCTGAGTGCTGTTTATTAGGCTGTTATATTGGAAAGCCTGAAACTCCCTGTGCTGCTTTGACATCTTCGAGGCCCACAGGGCCCCCAGGGTCCCTAGCCATGAAGCCCTCTGTTCTCACCAGGTATAGCCCTCTACCCAGCAGGAAAGGCTCTTGACCTGCTAGTCTTGTCTCGGCTGGACCAGCTGCACCCTCAGTCCTCAACCTGATGCGTGTCACCTCCCTATCAGGTGGCAAAATTATTCAAACAAGCCGATCACATCCTCTCATGGGAGCCCAGGGTCACTTAATCCTCTTGTCGCTACAAAGCCTGCTGCCCACCACCCCTGCTGGCTCATTCTGTTCCTGTGTGCCACTCCTATGTGGCCCCACATGCTTGGCAGTGTCCCTCTGTCTGGGCGGTGAGTGTAGGTGACTAGTTAACTGCTCTAGGGCTCATCTGTCCACTGTCGGGTGTTGTGTGTTCACTCACCTCGTTCTCCATAGGGCAGGGGAATCTTGCCTTCATCAGCAGGTGAATAGAAGGTGGTCAGAATCTCACAAGCTCCATGAAGCGTTCCCAGACTACATCGCTAACATAATGACCATGGCTTCCTTCAAGTTGCTCTTGACCTGTCACTTGGTTATTCTAGTTTTTGTGTGGAAGAAAAGCTCCCGGAGGTCAAGGACTGTGTCTTCTACTCTGTCTCCATTTACACAGGTCGGGCCCACAGCAGGACCAGCAACCTGCTGTGGATTTACCAGGTTGTAGCAGATGCTACTGATATGCTCCTCTCAGACCCCTTTGCTCCTGTCACGTCTGCGCCCCGTCCACTCCCACTCAACACCCGCGTTTCTTTGTCCGAAGGCCTCCTCCGGCTCCCCCAACAACGACTTAGGAGAGTTGGTGTATAAATACCCCTGCTCCCTCCCACTCCTGGGGGAACTACACCTGCTCCAAGAGTTCCTCACCAAGAACGAGCACCAGTGAAACCTTGCTCAATAGCGCAGCCTGTAGTGACCCCACGAAGGGCTCCAACCTCTCCCAGGCAGGGTCGCTCACTGGAACGAGCAGGATAAAGCTCTAACGTTGTGTGCCGCTTTGTGGTGTCGAGGCAACTTCACACACCTCATCTGAGCTTGAGACAACCCAGGAGGTGGGTGTAAAAGCTCTGTATCAGAAGCCGGGATCCTGGTCCCTGCACCGAGTGAGGTTGGGCAAGTCATTTACTTCTCACATTAGACTCCTTAAATTCCACCCTAAACCCACCCCTACGCTCCTGCTCTGTAACGCAGGATGGTCCCTGGGGGGGAGGGGAGAGGAAAGCCCTAGTGCACTGCCCTGAAAAGGACCCTACCTCCCTCTGAGCTCCAGAGCCCTTTTTTCACCTCGAAACCATGAGATATTTGGAATAGTTTTGAAAGTATTAAGTTCTTGGGCAGAATGGCAAGACTGAAAGCCAAGGTGGTGTCAATAGGACTAATAATAATAACAAGAACGCCACATATATTTATTGAACACCTACTACAATGCAAAGCATTTGACAAACATTGTCACGTTTAATATTTACAGCAGCCCCACAAGGTAGGTTGTCATTTTATCCCATGTTGCGTTTGAGGAAACAAATCTCAGAAGGGCTGAGTGATTCCCTCCAGACCCCAAAGCCACTAAGGGGGAAGAGCTGGGATTTATTCCACCTGTTTGCCCAAAGCCTGTGCTGTTTCCACTAAACCACTGCACTACTCCAAATGATGTTGCTAAAATAAGATGAAGTCTGGTGAAGCTGGATAATTACATGGGAACTCACTGTGCCATCCTGTTTTTGTGCCTGTTTGGGCTTAGATCGAGACTAATGTTTCCAAGCACATTATTACTGATGGCTTTCCTCCCCCACCAGATATCTCGCCATCGTCCACCCCTTGAAACCACGGATGAATTATCAAACGGCCTCCTTCCTGATTGCTTTGGTCTGGGTGGTGTCCATTCTCATTGCCATCCCATCGGCCTACTTCACAACAGAGACGGTCCTGTTCATCGTCAAAAGCCAGGAGAAGATCTTCTGCGGCCAGATCTGGCCAGTGGACCAGCAGCTCTACTACAAGTCCTACTTCCTGTTCATCTTCGGCGTGGAGTTCGTGGGCCCCGTGCTCACCATGACCCTGTGCTACGCCAGGGTGTCCCGCGAGCTGTGGTTCAAGGCCGTCCCGGGCTTCCAGACAGAGCAGATCCGGAAGCGGCTGCGCTGCCGCAGGAAGACAGTGCTGGTGCTCATGTGCGTCCTCACGGCCTACGTGCTGTGCTGGGCGCCCTTCTACGGCTTCAGCATCGTGCGCGACTTCTTCCCCACCGTGTTTGTCAAGGAGAAGCACTACCTCACTGCCTTCTACGTGGTCGAGTGCATCGCCATGAGCAACAGCATGATCAACACCGTGTGCTTCGTGACGGTCAAGAACAACACCGTGAAGTACTTCAAGAAGATGCTGCTGCTCCACTGGCGGCCCTCCCATCACGGGAGCAAGTCCAGCGCCGACCTGGAGCTCAAAACCAGCGGCATGCCGGCCACCGAAGAGGTGGACTGTATCAGGCTCAAGTGACCGCCTGGTGCTCCGAGGTGGAAAACCCGAAAACCAGCACTCCGAGCAGAGTCCACCAGTAACCAAGTTCACACAGGCTGCCTGGGAAAAGGGCAACTGTGTTCCCACCTCACTGCCCTCAAGGAGCAGATGCTTCTCAGTCATGGTGGGCGGTAAGACTCAACGCAGCTGACATGGACTGGACAGCTCCTGTGTGCCGGCCACACCAATGAGATTGGACAAGGCGACAGGAGCTGGCATTTACCAGTTACTGTGTGCAAAAATTAAATAAGAAAAAATGTCAGAAGCTATTGGAGTCCCCAAGCGATGGCCAGTCAGAAGCCTCACATGGTTATTGGCACTCACTCTGCATCTACCTACCCTCATTCTCTATCTCATCAGTTTGCAGGAAAGTCAAAAGGCTATAGAATAAGCCACTTAGACATGATGGAAATGTAAGGATAAGTTCGTCAGAGTGTGGGGTTTACAGCCTCTTGGGAAGAAGGTTCATGCCATCACGTTGAACTTTCCCACTCAGCTCCCACTACCTCCCTAAGGATATTCTTCAGGATTCTGGCTGTGAGAAAAGAATTTTTCTCATAACCAGGCCATTGGTTAGCTACAGTGGTGTGATTTCAAAGTAAAGGACCAAAAAAAATCTCTTTTCCACTGATGCTTGAAAGCTCATCATTCTTTTGGGTGAAGACATACAGTCCTGAAACGAGGACCACATCCTGTCCTTGATACATTAGTGTAAAGGATTCAGAGGCTGTAATGTCAGGGAGGAAGGGGACAGAGAAAGGGGTGGAGCTTGCCACTGGCAATGAGCATAATCTATGTTGCTCTTTTACTAAGGTGTAGATCACTTTTCTAGGACAAATCGTCTTTTGAGAACAAAGTGATCTCTACTTGGAACGGAAAGGCCTGGGTTCACGTCTTTAAGATTCATGTGACCTGGATGCTTACTCTCTCTGTTTCTTGGTTTTGCTTCAATGAAATAAGGGTGATGAAAATACCTGTACTGTCTACTTTACAGGAGTAATGGGGGAGCCCGCTGACGCCACAGTTTGTGAAAGTGCTTTGTACTATACTAGTGACAAGAATGGCTAAGTGATATTGAACAGTTTGGATAAGAGAATCCCCATTCACTGTGACTTAATGTGAAGAAACACTCCCGCTTTTTCATTCCTGTTCTTTGGACCAGGGACCCCTGAACTCTTCACAGTGCAGCCCATCTACACTGGGGTAAAAAAAAAAAAAAAAAAAAAGGAACGCCTGTCCTGGGTTATAATGAGGAGGATTTAACTTCAGAACTTCAATGACTGCCTGCCGCCCCCCACCTCTTCAGAAGCGTTGACGGTCTTCCCTGCATGTTGTCAAGGAGCTTGCCCCAGGGCTGCATAATGTTTGTATTAGTATACATTGGTGATGATTGTGTATATATGTCCTCAATTCTTCCTTGTTCATTTTTTTTTTTTTTTTTTTTTTTTTTTTTTAAATTTTTTTTTTTCAACGTTTATTTATTTTTTGGGACAGAGAGAGACAGAGCATGAATGGGGGAGGGGCAGAGACAGAGGGAGACACAGAATCAGAAACAGGCTCCAGGCTCTGAGCCATCAGCCCAGAGCCTGACGCGGGGCTCGAACTCATGGACCGTGAGATCGTGACCTGGCTGAAGTCGGACGCTTAACCGACTGCGCCACCCAGGCGCCCCTTTCCTTGTTCATTTTGAAGCAGAGACTACAAATGGTACCCGGTTTGGGACTGACCCATCCACATTTGGACAACTCCGACTTTTCTGTAGAGAAAAGGTTAATGAGTTGTCTGCTTGTCTTTTAAGTGTTGGTTTGCCCAACAGTGAAGTTTCAACCAACATTTTCTTCCATCACCACCCAGCAGACTCACCTTCAGCCCAATCACTGTACCTTCAGAAAATGCAGACTCACTTTAACATTAGCTTAAGCCAAATGATTTGTAAGTTCTAAGTTTACAAAATATACACAATGCGATTTAAAGCAAGCAGCTATTTGGGTTTATCTGCATTTTTACAAATAGAATAATAACTATGCTTTTATTTATTACCCCCATCCAGACCCTTCTCCTAATTAGAAGATTCTTTAAGAGTAGACTGTACACCAGTTGTGTGTGTCAAAAGAATTCAGCCCTTTTTTCCTTTTTACCTGAAATGGACCATCCTCTTCTCATTGAAATTTAACCAAAATAACTTTGTAAATATCGGTGTGTTTGTGATTTTTTTTCCAGGGAATGAGTGTTATGTTATCCAATTAAATAATTAATATATGGAATCTTAACCACAATGTTCAAGTGTTTCCCCATATATATATAAGTATATTTACATATAAACAAAGTAATAGCCACCTAAACAGTTCAATCATGAAACTGAGAAGAAATTTGTTCAAGGCATATTTAGAACAGTGGCAGCTCAAACCAGCATCCAGCCTCATGTAGGTTACATCCCTCAAGCTTACAGCCCAGGAGTGTTTTCATGCATGCAGAAACGATTTTGTGCCCGTGTTACCCCTTTGTTTAAAAGTCATCTTGTTTGTGTAATGAAAACCGTTGTTTGCATGGAGACTGTCCATTCATCTAACTGGTGTTAAGGTAATAAAAAATTAATTGCACTTGTGTTCACCCTTTTCTTCTCAAGACTAATTAATGAGGGGCGCCTGGGTGGCTCAGTCGGTTAAGCATCCGACTCGATTTCTGCTCAGGTTAAGAGCTCAGGGTCGTCAGATCAAGCCCCGAGCCTGCTTAAAGATTCTCTCTCTCCCTCTGCCCCTCTCCACCACTCATGCTCTCTCTCTCTCTAAAATAAAAACAGACTAATTAATGATAAGCTTAAGATACTTTTAATGCACTTAGATAAGTAAATGTCTATATATACTATTGTGTATTGAAATTTTAATCTCATTTGACAAAACAGATCCATTTCCTTGTCCAGAACAAGAGAAAATATGGCTTTGTGATGAAGCTATTATTAGAGATTTTTCTTTCAGCATCCAATATCTAAATAAGTTGATTCTCAAATTGAAGAAACCAAAAGATGGCTTCAAGCGCTCAGGCATAAAAACCAATTCCAGACTTATGAGGGAGAATGTGACATGTGGGAGGTGATTAGAAAACTTTAAGAGTTCTGTTTCTAGGGGGAAATGATGGGTTTGAAACATATCTCCTCAATTTAACCATTCTCTCTCCCTTAGGCTCAGAAACACACACATACACACACACACACACACACACACACACACACACACACATCTATAGGGCACTAGAGCAAGAAATGGCCTTTCAAGAGCATATGATTCAACTTATTCCTTTCTTAGGTGAGGAGATCTGAACTCCAGATGAAAAAATGATTTGCTTAAGGATGCGCAGCTAACACTTGTTGGAGCCAAAACATTGCCCCAAGGTCTAACTCTGATCCAGTGAACTGCCCTGAGCCACTGTATTCTGGAGAAGAATCTTCCAAAGAAGATAACCTCCTCTAGGAATGCTTCAAGGGCCATTTAAACTGGTTTCTGACCTACTGGGAGAATCTTAAGTTGCACAAAAGATACCTTCCCTCCCTCTGACAAGCAAAGGGTGCATCCCATCCATGTGACTTCATAATCCAGACTCCAAGATTCCAGAGAAACCAAAGAGCATCATGCCAGGGCCCCTCTAGTGCTCCTATGTTTCTTTCCCCCATGAGAAACATGCCCTCCCTGGGGGAGGTCTGAACACATTGGCCTGAATGTACATGGAGCTATTTGGAAGTGATACTAGAGCATATGGGAAAGCAGATTGTGAGGAGAGGTGACATTGACCCAAAGGACGGCAGGTAGTGGGAAAGGGGGTTTGTTCATATTCAAAGACAAAGCGAGTCTGGGGCCACCCAAGACACAGTATGCAATCCTCAACCAAGTCACTATCAGCTGACCCCAAGCAGTGGTCATTCTTCATGCTTCCCAAGAACCAAATGCCTTCTGGTCACCAGGTCAGCCTCCCTCCTGAGGCATACCAACCAGGCGCACATTGTCCCCTGGGGTTTCTTGCCCAGCTTACTCCTGTGTTCAGAGAGCTCCAAATAAGGGACAGTTTTTCCAAGAGATTAAACCTGTGTGAGGAAAAAAAAATGTGTCTGGCACTTTCTTCAGATATAACCAACTCGTGGGAGGCAAGGGATTTATTGGAACTTAGAATGAAGAAGTAATCGCTGGACAGGGAAACAAGCAGGAAGGAGGTTTGCCTCCCAGAAGCAGGAAGGTCAGCCCTTGGAACAGAAGGCCGTGTAGGCACAAGGTCCTTGCATCCTTTTGCTGACTCTTATAGTGAATTTCCGCAGATGAGTGTCACAGGCTGAAATGAAAGAGGTAATTCCTGGAAGCTTGGTTAAGTATTGTTTAATGTTGTTTAATGGTAATCCCAGCTCTGGCTCCAACACAATCTTTTGACTGAACCTGGCTTCAAGGATGGTCCACTGTGCGTAAAAAAAAGGGCCTTCCACCCACTCATCCAGTCTCTATGAATCTGCGGAGGAACAGAGCTGATGGAGGTGCAAGCCTGGGTCCCAAGATGACTCTTGAGATGATATACAAAATGGAGACACTGTAAACACAAAAGTGGAAGGAATTCAGAAGATAGTTTCCTTCCAGCCGTGGGATCAGAGAAGGTTCGGGGTGGTGGGGTAGTCAGGCAGAGCCCTGGACGATGGTGGGGAGAAGGCATCCCAGGCAAAGGGGACAGAATGACCAAAGATGGAGAAGAGGGGAAATGAGACGGAATACACATGGAATGAAGAATTGTTTGATTTGCACAAAGCACGCAGGTTGTCTAAAGGGAGAACAGACTCAGGCAGCAGGCTGAAGAGCAGGATGAAGAAAGCGGCCAGGGAGTGGCCAGGATGGACTGAAAGAGCCTGGGAGGCACAATCATACAGAATCAGGTTCAGACAGTAATTCCTGCTTCACCATGTACATTGGGAAGATACCTCACCCCTTAGCTGGGCCTTAGTTCCTCGTGTATTAAATGGGAGTAGTGACAGTACATAGTACATAGGATTACATCATAGGATTAATCATAGGATTACACGTGGTATAACTATATATCTTAGAAAAATGCCTAGTACATCATAAGCAGTCAAAAAATATTATCTGTTATGTTTATAATGACTAATTATAGAAAGAGAATTTCTTCTAGAGGAATCCAAAACATTGTGTCATGTATAATGGATATAATGTTTGGGGATTATCGAATCAGAGTATTTTTATTTTCTGTGATTTCAAGTCTGTAGTTATCTTGGACTCCCACCCATACCAGGCCAGCTCAAATCACAGGAGCTTTTCCATAATGTTGAGAATGCCCTTTCCACCATTAAGCCTGAGCCAGGAAGTTTAATGACTCTCAGGAAGGAGACTATGATGTAGGGGAAGTGCTTCCCATAGAGGAAGAAAAAAACAAGGACCACTCCTTCCAGTCCCTATGATGTTGGGAAAGAAAGAAAAAAGAGTTAATTGAACACAGAGGTATTTGTCCTTGCTTTTTCCTTTATGGGCTAAATCTAGGTGGTGGCGGTAGGGATGCACTAGAAGCATCTAAGTTATGAGAATGCCTAAGATCAAGAAGTAGGGACACACCAATGAAATGCTTCCCCAAGTTCACTCTTCCTCAAGCTCCTCTAAGAGGAGTCATGCATGTCACCCAGGGAGATTGTGGACCAGCAGTGGAAGGGGCCACCATCTTGGTTCCCAGGTTCTGTGACACAATCTTGACACGTGGAAGCGTGCTTAAACCTCTATGTCATCTCACTTCACCATTTAAAGATGGCCAAATCCCCCCACCCTTGCCCCATCTGGAAGTCCTTGATGTAGGAGTGAGATCAGTGGGCAAAGTGAAATGTGAGTTGTTACTGGGGCCCCCTTGTGAATAGCTGTTGGGAAAACAAGGCACCTAACCTCACCCAGGAGTAGTTCAAAAAATAAGTTCTTTCTCCTTGGAGAAAGAGAAGGGAGAGGGAGGGAGGGAAAAACCAGAAGAGAGAACGCATAGTCCCATGCCTTTCCAGCCTGATTCTAGCTGCCTTTCTGGAAAGAAAGAAAGAAATGCCTTTCCAGCCATTTCTAGCCATGCACTAGAAAATGTGAGGGATGAAGAGGTGCTTACGAAATATGCAGATGGGGAGAAGATTTGGAAGGAAGAGCTCATCCTTGGCTGTTCTGTGGGACCTGGAATGTCAAAAGCCTTGAACTGCCTTCTGGAGCCCCGAAGGCATTCTCATAGAGGGAGAGAAACACCAGAGAAAGTACTGCCAAGGAGAGAGGGACAGACCCTGGGTGAGGCAAATCCTTTGGGTAGACAATGGAATTTCTAAAAAAGTGAGTGGGAGTCCCAAGATGAGAAGAAGAGAGGAGTTGGTGCTCCCTTTTAAAGTAAGAACAAGATGAAAAATGTCTGTTTTCCACTGATTATTGCGGAACTTATTTTTTTAATTTTTTTAAATGTTTATTCATTTATGAGAGAGAGAAAACAGAGCACGAGCGGGGGAGGAGCAGAGAGAGAGGGAGACAGAGAATCAGAAGCAGGCTCCAGGCTCTGAGCGGTCAGCACAGGCCCTGATGGCGGGGCTCGAACTCACTGACCGTGAGATCATGACCTGAGCCGAAGTCGGACACTCAACCAACTGAGCCACCCAGGGGACCCATTGCAGAACTTATTTTTAAAGCCTATTAAAGTAAGCAAAATGTAAATACAAGAAACAAATAAAATTAAAATGAAATATTAGAGTAATTTTGGACAAGAGTTTTTAAATAATAATACTATAAAATTACATGTCATTAAAATTTTCAATGTAACAAATTGTAAAATAATGCCTTGAAAAAATGTAAATGTGAAGGAAAAGAATAAATGGAAGATGTAATTTGACTACTACCCAATAGAAATAGTAGTAATAAAAAATATACCCCTAAAATTAAAAAAAAAAAATCTGTTTCCATCCCTTCCATTCAACCTGTAGTAGAAGTCAGCATAATAAGACAAGAAAAAATACGTATGCATTATAAAAGGCCATGGCCCTTGTTTGCAGGTAATATACTGTCTACACAGAAAAACCAAAAAAATCTAATAAAAACACACAGAACTAATAAAAGTGCACAACAAGGTAGTTGGTTACAAGATTCAGAAACAAAAACCAATACTAAACTTGATAAGTTTATTCCAAAATTCAAGCCAAATCACCTTTTTGAAGGGACTTATTTTACCAGAGACCAGTATTTAGTACAAAGCTATAGTCGTTAAAACATTGAGGTGTTGGGGCGCCTGGGTGGCTCAGTCGGTTGAGCGTCCGACTTCAGCTCAGGTCATGATCTCACGGTCCATGGGTTCGAGCCCCGCGTCGGGCTCTGTGCTGACAGCTCAGAGCCTGGAGCCTGCTTCAGATTCTGTGTCTCCCTCTCTCTCTGACCCTCCCCTGTTCATGCTCTGTCTCTCTCTGTCTCAAAAATAAATAAACGTTAAAAATTAAAAAAAAAAAAAAAAAAAACATTGAGGTGTTCAGGGGCATGATAGATAAACAGCCCAATGAAATAGAAGATAAAGCCCCAGATACAGATGCATGTATATCCGGAAGTTTGCAAAACATCAAATTGTCTCCAAAATGTGCAAATCAAGACTCAAGAACTAATTTAATCTGTTACAGAGACATAAAGTGAGATTTTACACACTTGACTTTTTTTTACTGAAACTTTACACCTCCAGTCTACTCCTATGAGGTGCTGAAGGAGATAAAGGCACAGAACAGAAAAAGGAAATGTATTCTGCACCCCCCTTCAGGCCCGTGTGAATGCCTGGGAGAATGGTGTCCAGGCCTTCCTGGGTCACCTGCAGCAAAGTGAGAAGAGGGGGGAATGAAGCCATGATGCTCAGCTTACTTCCAGGTAGATTCCTCACGAAGGACTGAAGAGCAACTCCCCTACACGAGGCCAGGAGGCTGGGAGGCTTGTCCATGGGTGACTCTACCCAAGTCTAGTCAGTATCATATATTACCAACAGAATTCCTCTACCATACATAACACACCAGCAACTCACTTCCTAAACAGACTGTGATCTCCCTTCCTGACACCGGAGAGAGTTGCCCACTTTTATAATAATGCTTTCCTTCCCCCCCTAACATCGCTAAAGGGAAAGCCAAAGCTACATAATCATGAGCTATGATTCTGCCACCAGACATTTATCACCATGTAAAACAGAAAGTGTGGGCTTCTGTTTTATGTGTCCTTTCCTACCTGTCCTTTCCTGCCTGTCTCATCCCTACTCAGACTCCTCTAAGACCATGAGAGTAACCCTTAACCTCCCCATTTTCATCCTTATTACTACGCCAGTTTCTCTGGTGGAACGGGCTCATGGTTCTCAGCCTGTTGCCTGGTTCTGGGCTTATGCCCAGCTCTGGGCTTCCCATCCCATTGGGACTGAGCCTTATTGGATGCAGAAGGATTTCCCAGAGTGAACTAAGTCCCCAATCTCCACTGCCCAAGATCCCTGCCTCTTTCCCCCCACAAGAGAATGTCTCCTCAGTTTCAGCACCAGCACAGGCCAGGAACAATAACCTATAATTAAGAACCATGTGACCCACTTTGTTCAATTCCTGGGTCCTGTCTCACATGCCCCAAGTTTATTCCACCTCCTCCCCTCTAACCTGCATCACTGCTGCCTCAGAAAATCAATCCCACACAAATTGGGACACTTGGTGCCTCTACTCTTTCTCCATGGGGCCAGTCAGATGGTTCAAAGGAGAAGAAGATTTTAATGGAGGGGCTATTTATAAAAAAGAATCCAGCTGGCATGTGAACCCCAAAAACTGCCACCCCTAGGGTCAGTCTCCAAGCATAAAGCAGAGCAGAGCAGAAAATGAATCTAGGGTGGACAAACAGCACAAGCATCCTTCCTGTCACGGTAGGTCCTTCATTTCCCCTGTGACCATGAGAGTTTCAGCTCTATCATGTGGGCTCTTCTGGTCTCTAGAGAGGGGAGTTTCTCCGAACTCCTTCATGAGGTGTCCACCTGGTATTTGCCAAGGCGTTACGGCTCCCACGATGCTACTGCAGCTACTCAGCTATGAGTGAGGCCATCTCTTTGACTTCCCAGGAGTGGCACCACGGATCTCTGGTACCTCTCCGATGCCAGGAGCTACTGCAAATTTACAGACAGATGACAGGGAGGGCATGGCTCCCACCAGAGAGCCCCCAGGGGAAAAGCAGGCAGGCGGGACAGAAGCAAAAGCGAGGAAGAACACAGGACTTCAAAGCTCAAGCCAGGATCCTTTGGTCCGATCCCTTGGGACATTTGAGGGCGACAGTCCCTCCTCTCCTGCCAGGGGCTGCCCAACAAGCAGCGGAGTAGCTCAGGCAGCCTGACAGGAAGGGCTATGGACCATGTAGCAATGCCCTTTCCAGGTTCACACCCTCTGCTCTGTCCAGACCAGGCACAGATTCCCAGCCCCCACTCACACACAGTTGTCCTTTTCTAACTTAGTGTGCATTTTCCTGCATCTCGTATTCCCAGCTCCTTCCTCTCCTTTCTTTCTAGGTTTATTTATGTCATCCCATCACTTTGTGTTGTCACCTAGTCCCAGTCCCATGTTCTTTGCCAGCTTTTAGTGACTTTAAAAAAAATCTGGTTGCCATAACAACACTTGCAAATTCACGGGCTGGCTGCATTATTTAGCAGTTGGTATGTCCCACCTCGGACGACATCCTGGTAAAACAGAGGGTGTGGGCTTCTGTTTTATGTTAACATTGAGACTCAGGGAGGAGAACCAACACTCTCGCCACTGGCTGGCAGGCACATACACTAGCTCATTTGACTCTTCAACTACCCTGTTAGGTACAAACCAATATTAGTCCCATTTTATAGATGAGGAAACTAAGGCTCGGAGAGGCTGAGCAACTTGTCCCAGGTCATGCTGCTAGTGAGGGTCAGAAGCAGGGCAGGAGCCCCGATCTGTTCAGCTCTAAGACACATGTTCTTAACCAGTAAACTAAGTCTTCTCTATAAATCACTTCAAAGACCTTGAAATGATGACACAAACATGAGAGGTTGTGATACAGACCCCCCCCCCCAGGAGCCCCTGCTCCTAGCAACTTCCTCCTGCCCTAATTGAGAATTCTGCTTCTGGTCCATGGCTGGTTAAGGCTGATGCTTCCCGGGTTCTCCTTCTTCCTGAGAACCTGGAGAGTTAACTAGAATGTCCTCCTGGGGTTCAAACTCTGGTTGTCCAGCACCCTGTAATCAGATCAGAATCTGACCCTGAGACTGGAGTTCAGGTGTAAGTGGTCCATTACAAAATAAGTTCCCTAATGAATCAGATGATTAATTAAGGAGAACCCAGTAAGAAAATGAGGGAAGCAGTATATGAAAGGAGAAGAAACCAAGGAGGGGAGCATTTCTGGGGGGCCCCAGGCTCAGCCAGATCCCAAAGGGAGATCTGGAGCATACAGTACACCTTGGGATTTGTCTATCTTGAGGAGCTGAGCTCTGTACTTCCACACTTGTCCTTGGTTATGAAGGGAGGAGTTGGGGGGAGGGACATGGAACTCCCAGGCCCCTCTAGCTCTTGTCCCCGCCCAAGATGATTTTCCGAATGGCACAGGTACCAGCATTCACAGCCATGGCAACTGGAGCTACACAGGGAGAGCTGGGCAGAAGGACCTCAGGGGACCTGGGTGGTACAACGACAGGGTCGATGACACACACCAGCTCCCCTCCTAAAACCAAGAGCCAGTACTGTCCTACTCCAGAGCGACAGCCAGCTCCGCCCTCCTGATGCCATAGCTCCGTCTTCCAGGTGGTTCTGAGAATGTGCTGGTTGGATTTCCAGCCCTAGCATGAGCTTTGTCCAACCCCACTCAGTTAATTCTCTATCTTGCTGAATGTCCACGGTGCAAAGGTGAGGGAAAAGAGCAGCCTTTGGAAGGGAGGCACTTTTCTCTCCATTTACTGCTTTCGTTTCTCTGGCTTACCCACAGATTCTGTATACATCCGCCCCTCGTCTTTACCTTATGTTTCAGAACCAGACTGAATGGATGAATAGCCAGGGCTGTCAAAAGCGGCCTCCCAAATGGGGCTACACGAGCCGTAGGTAGCTGTGGTGGGAACTGGACTCCTGTCGTTGGACCTTTTCAAGCTCAACTCAACAGTCTGCCATTGTGTCTTTGTTCCCTTTTATTCCCGGAACAGAGAAAGGAACTTTCGCTTTCTCCAGGGAGTGAGGAGAGATGAAGGTGAGGTCATTCAGACAGAGTAAACTGAGACAGAAATGGGGCAGGACCTCTCACTGCTCCTCAACCCCCCCCCCCCCACCGTATCTGCCAGTATTGGAGTTGCTTCCACACTACAAAATTGAAAAAGCATGGCTGTTAGCACTTAACAAGCCATTTCCTGCATTACCTAGGGCACTCTGGGATCTCTCATTCATCCCTCAGCACACATGCACATGCACACACACACACGGCTCTGGCTGGGTGCAGAGTGGACAAATGACCAAATGCTCCTGTCCTGGTTGTAAAATCCATGGAAGCTAAATCCATGTGTGATGCATGAGTGGTCCATAGAACCCTCAGCCCCCTTGTTTTCTAAATAGGGAAATCGGGTCCAGAAAGGCACCCTGTCCTATGCAAGGTCACAGAACCTGTTGGGGACAGACCATGATCTAGAACCCAGGTCTCCTGGTCCCCAGTACAAGATGTTCACACTGGGCCAACCCTACTCCTTTCCCTCCATGGGGGCTAGCTGTGGAGAGTCAAGAGCAGAGTCCAGCTGGGCCCAGCCTGCCATGGCTTACTTCCAGGTGAGAATATTTGTAGGGGAAGAGGCTCTTGAAAAGTGAGAAATGAGTCTTACGGTCTTTCTTGTGGCAGAGAGAGCCCTTCCCAGGTAGGACTGCCAGATTCGCAAATTAAAATACAGGGCATCCAAGTAAATCTGAATTTGAGATAAGAATGAATCGTGTTTTGGGAAAAGTATGTTCAAATATTGCAACTCTGTCTATTCCCAAGGTTCGGATGGGGTGGGGGGCAGGAACACCATAACTGCCACCGAGCCTTCCTTGTTTCCTGGGGTTGGGGGGTGGAGGGTGGGCGGCTCAGGCCCTCAGGGCTCTGACTACAGCAAATTCAATCGGTCCCGTTTTCTAGGTTCAGTTCTGGTCTGAGGTCAACAGAGACTAGGAGGCAACTAGAAAAGTTAGAAAATACAGATTCCAGGGGCGCCTGTGTGGCTCAGTTGGTTAAGCGTCTGACTTCAGCTCAGGTCATGATCTCACAGTTTGCCAAGTTCAAGCCCTGCATCAGGCTCTCTGTTGTCAGAGTGGAGCCTGCTTCGGATCATCTGTCCCCCTCTCTTTGCTCCTGCCCCCAAAATAAATTTTTTAAAAAAAGAAAATACAGATTCCAAAACACTTACCCCAAACTACCTGTTTGATTTTCTGAATTCCTCTGAGAGTGAGAAATAGACGTGTCATGCCGCTCTAAGGGATGTCACTCTAAGAAAGATGCTGAACAGATGACCCTGAAATTAAGCAGAGGCTCTTCACATACTTCTTTTCCTTTAAACATATTTTTAAATGTTTATTTATTTTTAAGAGAGAGAGAAAGAGCATGAGCAGGGGAGGGGCAGAGAGAGAGGGAGACACAGAATCTGAAGCAGGCTCCAGGCTCTGATCTGTCAGCACAGAGCCTGACATGGGACTCAAACTCATGAACTGCAAGATTATGACCTGAGCCACAGTCAGACGCTTAACCGACTAAGTCATCCAGGAACCCCAACCTCATATATTTCTTGAATGAGTGAGTGAATGAATAAATGAGTGAGCAAACAAGGGCCAGAGAAGGGTGTCAGGAAGGCCGACATCTGAGAGACAACACTCTAATCTTGAATTGACACCCCGTCTTCTCTCCCATCCCAGGCTTGAGCTATCTATCTTTCAGGGCTCAGTGGGCTCCCCTACTCCTCTAAGAGCAAGCAGCTCCTGGATATCAGGGGTCTGGCTCACTCATCCAAGACCTGCATGGCTTATCTCAATGGTAGGCACAAAGTATGAAGCCAATTAAAAGTTGAATGAATGAATGAACGAATGAATGGCAGATCTGACCACAAGGACCTCACGAGTCCAAGAAACTAGCAGGATTTGGAGTGCACAATGATAGGAATCCATTATCACCAATTCTGAATCCATTCATCTATTCAATATTAAATATCCTGAGCTTGTTGAGGTGTAAGCAGGAAATAGCTTCATTTATCCATTTTCCTTCAAAATTGCTCAGTCCCCACCCCTAGAAAATGTCCCAGGCTACTTGACCACTTTCAACAATAAGAACAGCCTCATTTTGATACTGACTCATTGCTTAGCTATTGAAAGCCAAGTCCAGTCCATTCCAAGTCAAAACTCCAGTCTTGTGTACAATTCCAAGCATCAATTCTCCTTGGAGCTCACTCACAAACTGTGGCTCAAGACCCTGTAATGAGGAAGGGCGCTGTCAGCTGTCCTTCCCTTCCTCCACTTCCTTCCTCCAATGAAACAAAGCAGGAGAAGGGGGGATTAGAGAAAATGGACTTTGCTAGTGCTGTTTGTGGTTGTGCCTTGACTGTAAGGGTCTTCTGTATGTGGAAGGCTCTCAGCCTTGCTCCTGGTGGGGTACCCTGGGGAATCCTTTGCAAATATCTTTACACAAGCCTCCATGCTGTATCATTCGCTGATGTGGGCAATGACAATGTACTCTCTGCATAACCTGCATGCCTCCTCCTTTCTGACTCTTGCCCAACCAGTTCATCCCCAAATTTCTTCCTGCTGGAATCCCTTCACCTCTTGAGCAAGATCCCATCAAGTTTGCTTACACCTGGTGACAGTCTATAGTTTCCATTCACCCATCCTTGCTTCTCTAAATGAAGTGTGCTATCTGCCTACTGATGCCTTCACTCCTAGCTCTGTCATCCATCAATGCCAATGAACATTCCACCTTTAGCATGACCTGGTAAGTCACGGACACCAAAATGTTTCACATAAATCCCCTAGTTCCAGGTTTGCCCACGAACTCTCACCTCTTTCCTTTCCCATAGTTACACCAAGGTGAATACAGGATTCTGTATCCCAGCAGACCACCAGCAAGGAAGAGGCCAGGTGGGAGAGGGTGAAAGAACCATGGAAAGTAGAGAGAAGACACCACAGCAGCTCCCACTAGACTGGGCTCTCCTTTCCCCGTGACTCCCCCATAATAATTTCAAATAGAAAGTTTTCATAAACACTAGAGGTAGGAAGGGGTTGATGGCCACTGAATTTATTCTAATGTTTTCTAGTAAGTCTAGCATAGGTATGTCTAGTGTCTTTGTAATGTAGGTAAATACATCTTGCATCGTTCATTCTAGTACCTCTCTTTGGGACGTGAGGGTAACTTTCATCTACCATCCTCACCTTCAGGGATTCACCAAAATTCCATGACTTCAGGAAAAGTCCTTTTATTCATTTATTCATTCATTCATTCATTCATTCATTCATTCATTCATTTATTCATTCACTCATCCACCTGTTTATTAATTCAACACATTGTTAGAGTCCAGTATTGGGTGTGGCAGAGGGAGACTTGACATAGGAACCTAGATGGAAGATCTCAATGGGAGAGGGCATCTGGTTCAAGACCACACCAGACCATCAGTCATCGTGGGCTTCAAAAGCAAAAATGAAACAACACAGTATAATCAGTGGCCACATCAATATACGTGAAGTCTGATTCGGGGGACATACCAACCAGCCTTCCCTCTGAACTCACACACTGAGTATTGGGTTCCATTTGGAACACCACGTTTCCATGAAGGATGTTGACACACTAGACTTGGCTGCCAGAAGTAGCTGCACGGGATGGCGAAGGTCCGACGGCTGTACTCTAGGAAGAGGGGGTAGGTGAGCTCACCCCCAAAAAAGGGAAGCCGAACGGAGAAGTGAAAACAGTAGCTGCCTTCAATATTTGAGTAGTAACCGGGCATGAGGGGAGTAAGCTCAAAGACTAGAACTACAAACAATGACAGAAGTTCTCCTGGAATACAGATTTGAGTTGTGTGTATTAAACCGCTTGCCAACATTCAGAATCACCTAATTATTTGCCCCGTCTGCCAGTGAAGGTATAAACCGAGATCTGATGGACCATCTGTCAGGGAGTTTCCCTCCTGCAATGGTCTTCAGACAGCATTTGTAGAACATGTTAAGACACGGATTCCTGGACCCCGCTCCAAGCTTGAAACCAAAACCTCTAGAGGTGTCTGTTTCGACCAGCTCCACAGGTGATTCGGAAGGGCCAGCTGAGGACTGAGAACTAGTGCTCTGCGGGGTGGGGAGCCACACTATGGCCACTGCCAACGCCCAGCTTGGACAGTTTTAGGAAATATTCGATAAGTAAGTCGGAGTGTTCTAACTTAAAATGAGGGACTGGCGTGCCTGGCTGGTTCAGTTGATAGAGCTTGCAACTCTTGATTTCGTGGTTGTGAGTTCAAGCCTTGTGTTTGGCATGAAGCTTACTTTAAGAAGAAATTTGGGGCGCCTGCGTGGCTCAGTTGGTTAAGCACACAACTTTTGATTTCAGCTCAGGTCATTATCTCACGGTTTGTGGGATCAAACCCCATGTCAGGCTCTGTGCTGACAGCACGGAACCTGCTTGGGATTCTCTCTCTCCCTCTCTCTCTGCCTCTACGCACCCCCCCAATAAATAAATAAACTTTTTTAAAACTGTTAGATTTCTTTTAAAAAATTAAATCAAAATAATAAAGGACTGAATACACCAATTATCTCCTAACCCTCCCCAAATCCTACCTGAAAAGTAACAAGAATGCTTCTTAAAAGGCATAAACCACACAAATAAAGACAGCGGGAGAGGAAATGACATACCACGTTTGGAAGCTGGGCAGCAGTAGGATGTGTGGTAACTGAGTTAGTAGACTTGAGAAAGTAGAATCCACAGTCAATAGTGGGAAAATCCAAGATGTAACCCACTTTGCTCAGCAGAACCCGCAAAAGCTTCAGGCATTATCAGGGGCAGGGTTAAGGGCAATGCTGAACACAGAATGAGGTTGAGCATCTAGTCACAAAGCAAATAGACACCCAGATTCTCCTTGGTACCACCCAAAGACTAAAGGATTTTTTTCCCCAGGGAGAACAAAATGGAAACACCAGGCACAACAGAGGGCAGCAAGTACCATACTGAAAACAAAAACACTGGCAAACATATGTTTACATTCTAACTTTACACCCCAACCCTCTTTCTCCACTTATCCCCGGAATTCTGACAACCAGGGTCACATCCCGAGAACTGGGCAGAGAAGTTTTCTTCTCTGGAAATCAGCCTAGCCCGAAGAGGAAAGACCTAAAGATACGGACGTGATGTTTCCCTAACAAAATGGCCCAGTCAGATCACTCTACGGTGAGACCCAAAGATCGACAAGCATCACCCACGAGCACAGACTTCTCATCACTCTCAACGACATGCACTTCAAGGTGAGAAGACAGCCAAACATCTGAGGAAAGCCATGGAGAGGGACAAAAACAACAATTAGAATATATATATATATTAGGGGAGCCTGGGTGGCTCAGTCGGTTAAGCGCCCGACTTCAGCTCAGGTCACGATCTCGCGGTCCGTGAGTTCGAGCCCCGCGTCGGGCTCTGGGCTGATGGCTCAGAGCCTGGAGCCTGCTTCCGATTCTGTATCTCCCTCTCTCTCTGCCCCTCCCCCGTTCATGCTCTGTCTCTCTCTGCCTCAAAAATAAATAAAACGTTAAAAAAATTTTTTTAAGTATATATATATATATATATTATATTATATGTTATGTATAATATTATACATAATATATTAAAATACATTCTTTTATATATGCAATAGAAATTAAATATATAATATTCTCTATATACATCTATAGCAACATAATATATAATGTCTATGGCAATTCCATTCCTCCTACACGTGTGCACTGGGAGGCATAAATAGAATATTCAAAGCAACATTGTTTCTAATTTAAAAAGGGGAGGAGGCCAGATACAACCTAAACGTCCATCGGCAGGAGAATGGATCAATAAATTGTGGTTATAGTCATAAAGTGGAATACAATATGGCAAAGGTTTTCATTTTGTTGTTATATTTATATTTTGGAATCTACAGCAGGAAAATGATTGGAGCTCAGCTATACATGTCACTGGGCAGATCTCAAAATCAATAGTGACCGAAACAAGTAAGTCACAGAGGGACACATATTTCACCATCTGCAAGACTCCCGGTAAATTCCTCTGCCTAGAAGAAATGTAACTTTTCTTTTCTTCTTAATTTTTTTTAATGTTTCATTTATTTTTGAGGGAGAGAGACAGAAAGAGCGAGCAAGCAAGCAGGAGAGGGGCAGAGAGAGAGGGAGACACGGCATCCGAAGCAGGATCCAGACTCTGAGCTGTCAGCACAGAGCCCGACACGGGGCTTGAACCCGCAAACCGGCGAGATCATGACCTGAGCCCAAGTCGGACGCTCAAGCGACGGAGCCAACCCGGTGCCCCAGAAGTGTAACTTTTCAAGTCTGACTCCGCACTTCATGTTGCCATCTGAGGTGGCTTTGGGAAATCTCTCACCACCGACTTCCAGGGCTTCAGCCCATTCGGCCACTAAAGGGAAGAGGTTAGAGAAGGAAGCTCGTAGGCTTAGCTTCTTAAATGAGTACCTGGAGACTGTACACGACAGGGTTCAGCTCTGTTCCCAAACACAAATCGGGGGTCTAATCCAGAATTCCACTCTTAGGGTGTTTATTTGTACCGAGTCTTTGATGACGTTAACAGGGCCCCACCCTGGCATGGCCTTTAGATACTGAAAGGCAGGGGACAGTAATTCCCCCCACCTTTCCATCCATTGTACCTGTGGCCTGTGCCTGGCCCAGACGGCTGTACCTCCCACCCTCACTGCCCCGGACGGGGTTGTGATGCCACATAAGCACTGCCTCATCCCCACCCCTGCCAGCCCCCCAGGAACCCAGATGCACACATTGGGAGAAACATGGGGTGGGTGGTAGGGGTGAGGAGAGCGCATCCTGAATTGACGGAGGTGAAACCTGAAATGACCAAAAATCTTCAAATAACTACATTTGCCTGAAAGTGACTGGATGAAGTTTTACGTATTCAGATGGACAGTGCCGCAGTCTTGCTTTGGCCTTCTCCAGACGCAGACCCGGGGGCCAAGATCTAAGTGTCAGTGGCTTAGGTAGGGGTGGTCTCAGAAAAATACTGGTAGGGGAGAGGGGAAGTGAGACAGCGAAGGGAAGGAGGCCCACAAAGAATGTGTGGCTGAGCAGATTACCGCTGTGGGCAACTGGGGCTCAGCCCGAGAGACATCTGGGGGCCCACGTACAGCTTCTCTTGGAGTTCTCGCCCGCCGTCGATGGGAACGAGGAAGCTGGTGAAGTCCGCACTCAGGCCGGCCCCTTGGTTCTTCCAGCCCGCGCTGCGCCGCAGGAGCACCCAGAGAACACCCCCAGGGGAAAGGTGCAGCAGGAAGCCGTGGGGTTAGCCTGCGCGGGAACAGGGAACCCTGAGGCGGACGTGGGGGCCATCGACAGCGTCTGCTACAGAGGCTCGAGACGACGGAGTTCATTTTTAGAAAACAAAGGAAATGTTGATGTTGCCCTTCGGAGTTCCGTGGCCTTGAAATACGGTTTCGGGGCCCCATGAAAAATCAACAGACAATGCAGAGTCCCATAGATCTCCAGAGTGGTACATTTGTTACAGTTGATGAACCCGTCTGGACACATCAGTGCCGCCCAAAGTGCATGGTCTGCATGAGGGTTGGCTCCTGCTGTTGTATATACTCTGTCTTTTTTTTTTTTTTAACGTTTTTATTTATTTTTGAGACAGAGAGAGACAGAGCATGAACGGGGGAGGGTCACAGAGAGAGGGAGGCACAGAATCTGAAACAGGCTCCAGGCTCTGAGCTGTCAGCACAGAGCCTGACGCGGGGCTCGAACTCACGGACTGCGAGATCATGACCTGAGCCAAAGTCGGCCGCTTAACCGACCAAGCCACCCAGGCGCCCCTGTATATACTCTGTCTTTAGATAAACGTATAATGATGTGTATCCACCACGACAGCATAGTTTCACTGCCCTGAAAATCCTCTGTGTTCTTTTTATTCGTCCCCCCATTCCCTCCAACCCCTGGCAACAACCAATCCTCTTGCCATCTCCATAATTTCGCCTTTTCCAGGACGTCACATACTTGGAATCCTACAAAACGTAGTCTTTTCAGATTGGCTCCTTTCCCTCGGTAATACGCATTTAGTGTTCCCCTACGTCTTTTCGTGGCTTGATAACCGTTTCAATAATATTCCGTTGTGTGGGTGGACCACAGCTGAGCCACTTACCTGCTACAGGACCCCTTGGTTGCGTCCACGTTCGGGCAATGAATAGATGAATAGAGCTGCTGTGAACGTCCACGTGCCGATTTTTGTATGGACTTAAGTTTTCAACTCCTTTGGGTAAACGCCAAGGAAGGAGCACGGTGGCTGGACCGGGTGGTTAGAGTGTGCTCAGTTTCGGAGGAGACCACCACGCTGTCTTCCAAAGCGGCCACACACACCATTTTACATGCCCACCAGCAAAGAAATGAGAGTTCCTGTCGCTGCACCCCTTTGCCAGCACGTCCTGTTGTCGGTGTTTTGGACTTGGGCCATTCTAATAGTTGTGAAGTTGTATCTCAATTAATTTCATGATAATTTTAAATGTAATCATTAATGTCATTTAAGATTTAAAAACGTTTTTTTTTTTTTTTTTTTTTTTTTTTGAGAGAGAGAGAGAGACAGTGGGGAAAGGCAGAGAGAAGGGAGACAGAGATCTGAAGCGGGCTCTGTGCTGACGGCAGAAGTTTGACGTGGGCTCGAACTCACGAACAGAGACATCACGACTGAGCTGAAGTCAGAAGCTTCAGTGACTTAGCCACCCAGGCGCCCCTGTAATTTAAGATTTTTAAAAACGTTTCCTGACATTAAATGTCTCCTCCATAAAGGGAGGAGAGAGTTGGCCTCTGTGCTTGAGCCTCTGCATCAGAATGAAATGTAAGAAACGCACATTAAGCCTGAGGGAGGATGGGAAGGGGCAGGAAGGGTAAACTCCTTGAAGAACAGCTGGTTCCACCTTCTGGCCTCATTCCTCCTCTTCCTCTCTTCTGTCTTCCCTCCTCCGAATGCCACTCAGAGGCTAACATTTATAGAACAGTTGCCACACATCAGACTCAACAGATGTGAAGTATCCCGATTATATTCTTATCCCAGAACATTCCAAAACAGTTGATAACAGCTTTAAATAGAAATTTAGTGTATTTTAAGTGGCTTCATAAAGAGACAGTGAAACCGATGCCAGTGAAAGTGCCGGGTAGACGATTTATTTATTTATTTATTTATTTATTTATTTATTTAAAAAAAAACTGTTTATTTTTGAGAGAGAGAGACAGAGTGCAAGCGGGAGAGGGGCAGAGAGAGAGGGAGACACAGAACCCGAAGCAGGCTCCAGGCTCCGAGCTGTCAGCACAGAGCCCGACGCGGGGCTTGAACCCACAGACCGCGAGATCGTGACCTGAGCCAAAGTCGGATGCTTAACTGACTGAGCCACCCAGCACCCCATTGGGTAGACAATTTAGCAACATGATTCCATTCCAGAGTCCTCTGCTTATGGGTGACATAGAGTCATCAAAATTGCGTAGGAAGTGTGCAGTGGTAACACAGACATTCGTGTGCTGCCGAGGACGTTTTCCTGATTTGTGATCCTAAAAGCCCAGAGAGTTCACTGACAGGCTGGTGGGGCTAATCCACCAGCTCCCCCAACTGCAGTTGGGTGTGAATATGTACAGTATCAGAAATAGGAGCAAGTTTGGATAAGTTTTCACCTTGGTAACCTTCTCAATTTAAAAAATAGTAAGTGTGGGAAAGGACATATACATATGTCCTTATATATGGACATATATGTGTGTATATATATATATATATATATATACACACACACACACACATATATATGTATATGTATATGTCAGGAATATGTATATGTCAGGAACATATACAAGGGAGCGCTGGGTGGCTCAGTCGGTTAAGTGTCCGACTTTGGCTCAGGTCATGATCTCACAGTTCGTGGTTTCGAGCCCCGTGTCAGGCTCTCTGCTGATAGCTCGGAGCCTGGAGCCTGCTTTGGATTCTGTGTCTCCCTCTCTCTCTGTCCCTCCCCTGCTGGCACTCTGTCTGTCTGTCTCTCTCTCTCAAAAATAAATAAACATGAAAAAAAAGAACATATACAAGGATGTGCATATGTGAGTACACAAACAGACACGTATACATACATATGGGGCTCCTTGGCAATGACTTCATTAAAATGGGATCACCTTATGCATACTTTTCTCCATCTGGGTTTTCTCATTCAACAGTACCTTGGGAAGATACCTCCAGGCCATGCTTGTAACTCTGATCGGCTCCTTTTTTTTTTTTTTTTTAAATGTTATATCCAAATTAGTTAGCATATAGTGAAACAATGATTTCAGGAGTAGACGCCTTAATGCCCCTTACCCATTTAGCCTATCCCCCCTCCCACAACCCCTCCAGTAACCCTCAGTTTGTTCTCCATATTTATGAGTCTCTTCTTCTGTTTTGTCCCCCTCCCTGTTTTTATATTATTTTTGTCTCCCTTCCCTTATGTTCATCTGTTTTGTCGCTTAAAGTCCTCATATGAGTGAAGTCATTTGATTTTTGTCTTTCTCTGACTGACTAATTTCGCTTAGCATAATACCCTCCAGTTCCATCCATGTCGTTGCAAATGGCAAGATTTCATTCTTTTTGATTGCCGAGTAATACTCCATTGTATATGTATATACCACATTTTCTTTATCCCTTCATCCATCGATGGACATTTGGGCTCTTTCCATACTTTGGCTATTGTTGATAGTGCTGCTATAAACTTGGGGGTGCATGTGTCCCTTCGAAACAGCACACCTGTATCCTGTGGATAAATGCCTACTAGTGCAATCGCTGGGTGGTAGGGTAGTTCTATTTTTAGTTTTTCGAGGAACCTCCATGCTGTTTTCCAAAGTGGCTGCACCAGCTTGCATTCCCATGATCGGCTCCTTTTAATGACAGCACAATATTCATCAGTGCGACTCTGCCATATTCAAGCATGCCTCCATTTGTGAGCATTTTCTGTATCCCCAGTTTCTTCTGGCAATAACCAACAACATTGTGATAAACACCTCTGTTTTGTATGGAGTGGTGGTTTTAGTTCATGGAACAGACTTCTAGGAGAGTGTTACTGGGTGAAAGCAGATGTATTTCAGTGAAGTGCATAACTCTTCAGGGCATGACTCAATGAATTTTTAAAGGATAAATACTTTTTAATTGTAATAGATGTTGCCAGATGGCTGTTTATAATGCACATGTCCACAGCAATGAGTGAAAGTGCCTTTTGCCCTCACATCCCTGCCAGTAATGGGTTTTTTTCCCAGTCTGATGGATACAAAGTGATACTTTTTACCTTAATTTGTATTTCCCTGGCTGCTGGTGAGTTTGAGCATCTTGTCACATGCAAATTGACCATCTAAATTTGCTGCTCTGTGAATCATCTCTTTAAATCATTGTCCATTCTTTTCTGGTGAGTGCTTGATCTTTTCCTCGTGAATTGTAAGACCTCTTTGAATTTTAATGAATATTGATATTAAATATCATTATCGACATTTTTCCCAATCTATCATTTATCCACTAACATTTTCTGTGGTTCCTCCTTTCCATATTAGTCTGTTAACAGCAATTAAGGCGGGGGAGAAGAGGGATGTGGATAAAGATCTGAGAAAGAAGAAGGGAAGGGGCAAGTAAAAAGAAGGAAAAAAGACTGCGTTTGAAATAAACTCTGTACGTTTATGTAAAATTATGTATATGTTTAAAGAAATTAAATACAGGGGCGCCTGGGTGGCTCAGTCGGTTGAGCGTCCGACTTCAGCTCAGGTCATGATCTCACGGTCTGTGAGTTCGAGCCCCCGTCGGGCTCTGAGCTGACAGCTCAGAGCCTGGAGCCTGCTTCCGATTCTGTGTCTCCCTCTCTCTGACCCTCCCCTGCTCATGCTCTGTCTCTCTCTGTCTCAAAAATAAATAAAAAACATTTTTTAAAAAATTTAAAAAAAGAAATTAAATACAAAGGTAAAAAGACATGAGACTGCTTTTTTTTTTTTTTTCATTTTAGAGAGAGAAAGAGAGAGAGCAAATGAGCATGAGTGGGGGAGAGGCAGGCGTGACCCAGGGATCCCTGACCCAGGGATCATGACCTGAGCCAAAATCAAGAGTTGGAAGCTCAACCAACTGAACCACCCACTTGCCCCAGAGAGACTGCTTTACTTTTTAATTAAAATTTTTTTTATTTGAGATCATTGTGGATTCACATGCAGTTACAAAAAGTTCAATATACCCTTTTATCCTGTTTACCCCAATGATAACATTTGGCAAAACTATAGTAAAATGTCACAAGCAGGGGAGCCTGGGTGGGTCAGTCGCCTAAGTGTCTGACTTCGGCTCAGGTCATGATCTCACGGTTTGTGGGTTTGAGCCCCGCATCAGGCTCTGTGCTGACAGCTCAGAGCCTGGAGCCTGCTTCGGATTCTGTGTCTCCCTCTCTCCCTGCCCCTCCCCGACTCACACTCTGTCTCTCTCTCTCAACAATAAATATTTTTTTTAAATGTATCACAACCAAGACATTGACATTGATACAGTCAAGATACAGAACGTTCCCATCACCATAGGATGTTACCCTTTTATTTTATTTTATTTTATTTTATTTTTAAAAAAATTTTTTTTAATTTATTTTTGAGACAGAGAGAGACAGAGCATGAGCGGGGGAGGGGCAGAGAGAGAGGGAGACACAGAATCCAAAGCAGGCTCCAGGCTGTGAGCTGTCAGCACGGAGCCTGATGCAGGGCTCGAACCCACAGACTGTGAGGTCACGACCTGAGCCGAAATTCGGACGCTCAACCGACGGAGCCACCCAGGCGCCCCCGATGTTACCCTTTTAGAGTCACACCTGCTCCCCTCCCATCCTTATCCCTTCCTCGGCCCCTGGCAACCTCTCCATTTCCATAATTTTGTCCTTTCAAGAATGCTACATAAATGGAATTATACAGTATAGGAAGCGGAGTTTACTTTAGGGTTGTGGCATTGTCTGGAGATTCCTCCAGATTGTTGCCTCTGCTGCCTGTCGACCCTTCTTAGAGCTCAGTAGCATTCCACAACACGGATGCACCGTGGTTTACTCAACCAGTGAAGGGCATCTGGGCTGTTCCATTTTCAGAGTATTACAAGAACAGCTGCCAGGAACATTCATGAGCAGCTTCCTGTGTGAACATGTTTTCATTTCTCTGAGATAAATGCCCAGGAGCGCGATAGCTGGATGCTACAGTAATCGCATAGTTCTCGTAGTTTAAGAAACTACCACACTGTTTTCCAGGACGGCCATACCATTTTACATTCCCGGCAGCAGTGGAGGAACGATCTAATTTTCCTGAATTCTCAGCAGTATTTTGTGCCATCACAAATTATTTTAAGTATTCTGATAGGTGTATAGTGAAATCTCATTGTGGTTTAGGCATAATTTGGGAATAGGGATCCCAGGCTGTCGTTGACTCACGAATCTCCATCAACCCAGCCGGCCTCCCCGCTCTGCCCCGCATTCACAGGGTCCCCCACTCAGGCCAGAGACACACGGAGCTCTATACATCATGGTGGCCAGGAATTGCAGGTGCCTGTCCTGACTCTCCCGGGGACTGGGGATGGGAGGGGAGTGCTGTCACCTTTCAACACCTTCTTTCTGCTGCACACGTGGTGATGAGGTGGGTCACACTAGACTTAATTCCAGCCAATAAGAGCTCCTTCAAGATTAAATAAAATGGAAATCCCAAAGACACGTTACACACTTCCCTGCTTCTTAACATTTTATGGAAGACTCAGGATCGCTTTGTGTGCTCATCCATGCCACAAATATTTCTTTTATACAAAACTAAGGTCCTAGTGTGGAGCATAGTATAATGTAATGGTTAAGATTACACTGGAATGCCAAAAGGAAGCCAGTCTGCTTAGGTTGAAAATCTCAATTCCCACCTTCCAGTATATTGCCTTGGACAAAGTACCTAACTTCTCAGGGTCTCCATTTCCCCGTGTCTCATAGGATTGCCGCTGGCAGTAAGTTGGGACAATTCTTATGAATTTAGTGCAGTGCATGGCACGTAGTAAGACTCAATAAATGTTAACTATTATGATGACCATTTAAGGCCACTTACTCTATGCAAAGCATGGCTCTTGTAGATTTACTTAAACCATCTCTCAATTCTCAGAGTGACTCCATGGAGTAAAGGGCAAATTTTCATAGAAGATGGAACTCAATCTTGGGGAGACCCTTCTATGTGCTGGACATTGTGTTAGGTGATGCAAAGAGGGAAAATTAGACACTCTCTCGGCATTGACAAGTTTGTGGAAGAGACAGTAAGAGAACAAAGCAGCGATCATCCGAGTGATGGACGAGTGTGTTTCCAGAGAACCGGTTCCAAACTAAGATTAGCCTGCTTGCAGATTGAAAATCAACACTTTCGAGACAAGCGATGGTGGAAAGAGCAGGATTGCTTTATTCAGGAGGCCGGAAACCTGGGGAGATGCTGGACTGATGTCTCAAAGACCACCTTCCTCATCCAAGGGAAGCTGGAAGGTTTCAAAGGGGAAGGCACAGGGAAAGGGCGGGGAGCTATGTGCAGAAGAAGCAAGTGCCCAGGTCGTTAGTCATATGCAGACATGACCCTGAACAGACTTGCTGGCATCCGTGGCAGCTGTTTTCGCATGCAGTCAGGCCTTATCTTCTGGGAACATTTAGTCCTTCGTTCCTCAAGGCCAGTGGGCTGCAAATCGCAAAGTGAGTTAGTTAGATCAAGGGACTTAGGTTAGCAATCGAGGAGAGCATAAATTTGACGCCGGTTAACCCTCGAGACTGGGTGCAGTGCTGTTGCAGGTGTGGCAGTGAAAGCATAGAGCACCAAGTCTTTCGTGGGGTCATGGAGCCATGTGTCAACCGATCTATCCCTTCCTCCTCCTGCGATGGCCCCTCACGGCACGTCTCCGGTTTCCACAGACTTGTGTTCCTGTTTCCGGCCCTTCCGTCGCGCCTCATGTCTAGTCGTCTCTCCTGTGACAATATCACAGTGCTTAATGACTCCGACTCTTTAATAAGTCTTGACAGGCAGTAGAGCAGGACCTCCCCACCACCTTGCCCTTCCTCTGTCGAGAGTGTCTTGACTAGGCTTGGTTCTTGACTCTTCCACGCAAATTTTCAAATCAGCTTTTTGGGTTCCAGGATGACTTTATTGGAATTTTGCATGGAATTACATGGTATCCATAGCTCCGTTCTGGGGAAATGGACACATGTGTGGCATTGCATCTTCCTAGTCATAAACATATGCAATTATTTAGATATTCCTTAACATCTTTCAGTAAAATGTCATCATTTCTCCCATAATAAATCTTGCCTTGACAAATGAAAAAATCTGAGTCTACACGGAAATCCTCCTTATCTTAATTTCCAAAATGCTCGCATAGTTAGCACTGATTTTCATTAGTAAATTGGCTGCTGCTAAAGAACTCTCTAGAAGAGCTCTTCAGCCTAAGTTCTCATCAGTGAGGAGCAAAGATGGGGAGGTAACATCGTGCCCAGGAAGTTTTTAATCAGTTAATTTTCTCATCCGCTTTGTTCAAGGGGAAAAGAAAATGCTCACTGCTCAGGCAGTGCTCCAGGACTTAAATAGGTTATCAAAAGTTATATCCTCTCACTTTTCCAACAGACTCTTATAATCCATGTACTTGGCACCATGCTGGAAACTACCGGGACGCAGGCGGGAAATATATCGTACTTGGTCCCTGTCCCCCAAGAATTTACAATGTCCCGAGAGACAACTCACCCCGAGTTGTTCTAAACTCACAGCCCAGAGCTGCTTCCAGTTTGTTCTTCCCATTTAGCCCAAGGCAAAGTGATGATGCTGCTGAAAATATGCTTCTTCTTTATCCCCACCATATACATTGAAAAAACACTATTGCCATTTGCACCCCCTTTTTCTTATTTTAGAGAGAAAGAGAAGGGGAGAGGGGCAAAGGGGGAGACAAAGAGAGAGAATCTCAAACAGGCTCCAGGCTCAGTGCAGAGCCTGACAAGGGGCTCGATCCCACAACCCTGGGATCATGACCTGAGCCAAAATCAAGAGCCCGACGCTCCACCGACTAAGCCACCCAGGCGTCCCTGCACCCTTTTTTAAACGGAACTAATGGTTTCCCTTTTCAGTCCACCTCTCCTTCGTAGGGAAGGAGCTGAGGGCCTCCTCAATTCACTGATTGAATTTTTTTCTTAGCATGTGTGTTTCTTGTATGATGGCAGATAGTATTTCTATCATGCACCTTTATCTCTAATTGGGGAACAAAAGATTCTGCTTGCTGTTAAAGGAACTTTATATCAGCATCTAAGGAGATATCTTTCGGAGGAGGAAGTTTAACAAAGGGGCAGAGAGAACTTGAAATCTAGTGGCCATCTACAGCCCTGAAGAGAAGACTGAAGTTCCTCCATTTGCACTGACGAAATTATAAGCCCAGAGTATGGGGTAAAGGAGAAGAGGCACATGTCCCCCCACCTGCAACTTTGCAAAGGAAAAATAATTTGAGGGGTGCCTGGGTGGCTCACTGGTTAAGCATTCGACTTCAGCTCAGGTCATGATCTCGAAGTTCACAAATTCAAGCCCCGCATCGGGCTCTGTGCTGACAGCTCCGAGCTTGGATCAGATTCTATACCTCCTTCTGTCTCTGCCCCTTCCCTGCTCTCTCTCTCTCTCTCTCTCTCAAAAATAAATAAAACATTAAAAAAATAATTTGAAACTATGAGATATGTTTAACGTTTATTTATTTTTTTGGGACAGAGAGAGACAGAGCATGAACGGGGGAGGGGCAGAGAGAGAGGGAGACACAGAATCAGAAACAGGCTCCAGGCTCTGAGCCATCAGCCCAGAGCCCGACGCGGGGCTCGAACTCCCGGACCGCGAGATCGTGACCTGGCTGAAGTTGGACGCTTAACCGACTGCGCCACCCAGGCGCCCCTATGAGATATGTTTAAAGCGACAAAAAGTGTATCACACACACATTTTGTAGGCAGGTAAGTTGTGACACATAAGTTGTATTTCCATTCTGCAACAACACAGAAATTGTAAATCTTTCCTCAAGGTAAAAAAGAAAACGGAAGAGCCCTTTGGCATGACTCAGCCACCTACATCATTCAGATTATGCCACCTCTACATCCCGGCACCAGCTTACGTCTTCATGTTGACACGTGTGCAGCTCTCCATTGCCAGGCTCCCACATTTCATATTTCCCTTCAGTCACTAAATATTTAAGGCATGTTTGGCCGTGGGTTCTTTCTAGCACTGCAATGTCCAATGCAGTAGCCATTAGCCATATGTGACCATTTAAATTTTAATTTAACAGAATGTTTAAATGTTTATTTTTTCTTTATTTTGAGAGAGAGAGAGAAAGAGAGAGAGAGAGAGAGAGAGAGAGAGAGAGAGAGAATGAATGGGGGAAAGGCAGAGAGAATCCCAAGCAGGTTCCGTGCCATCAGCGTGGAGCCCAACGTGGGGCTCGATCTCACAAACCATGAGATCATGACCTGAACCGAAATCAAGGGTCAGATACTTAATGAACTGAGTCACCAAGCACCCCTCAATTAAACGAAAATTTAAATCCAGTTCCTCAGGGGGCGCCTGGATAGCTCAGTTTGTTAAGCATCTAACTCTTGCTGTGAGATGGAGCCCTGCATCAGGCTCTGAGCTGAGGGTAGAGCCTGTTTGGGATTCTCCCTCCTCTCTCTCTCTCTCTCTCTCTCTCTCTCTCTCTGCCCCTCCCCCACTTGCACATGCATGCACACACTTTCTCTTTCTCAAAATAAATTAATTAATTTAAACAATTCCATTCCTCAGTCACAATAACTACATTTCAAGGGCTCAGTAGCTACATATGGCTAGTGGCTACTGTATCAGACAGCATAGATCTAGAACATTCCTTCATTATGGAAAGCTCTATAGTGGTGTTCTTAATAATTGGAAGAGTTTGAAAATCAGATTAAAACCAAACTCATTCTCTTTCCTCCCAGACTCCTCTCCTCTTTTCTCTCTCCCTCCTCTTCTACCACAGCCTATTCTTACATCTGGTTCAGAATTCCTGGAAGAGACTGGACAGAAGTCTCCAGGATTTGCGAATATTAATAAATTCCTGAACTTTCCAGCAATGACCCCAAAGTTGTTATACATCAGTAAAAATACGGGAACTGTAACAAAAAAAAAAAAAAAAAGTTAAAGAATGAACTAAACAGGAAATAAATACTTAATAAATATTTTAGAAATTTAGTAATAGGTCAGGAGCCTGGGTGGTTCAGTTGGTTGAGCGTCAGACTTCAGCTCAGGTCATGATCTCATGGTTCGTGGGTTCAAGCCCAGCATCGGGCTCTCTGCTGTCAGCACAGAGCCTGCTTCAAATCCTGTCTCCCTCTCTCTCGGCCCCTCCTCTGCAGGTGGTCTCTCTCAAAAATAAATAAAAAACATGAAAAAAAAAGAAGTGTATTCATAGGCCAATTGTTTATTATAATGAATAGTTCTGATTAAAATATTTGTATTAGTAGTACATTGAATTATACATAACTCAATTCACTTTAATTTTTAAAAAAAATTTTTTTTTCAACGTTTATTTATTTTTGGGACAGAGAGAGACAGAGCGTGAACAGGGGAGGGGCAGAGAGAGAGGGAGACACAGAATCGGAAACAGGCTCCAGGCTCTGAGCCATCAGCCCAGAGCCCGACGCGGGGCTCGAACCCACGGACCGCGAGATCGTGACCTGGCTGAAGTCGGACGCTCAACCGACTGCGCCACCCAGGCGCCCCACACTTTAATTTTTTTAAATGTTGACTCAACATTTTGTGTAACATAATTTGAAGGTAGGTCTGTTTCTTTTATTTTTTAATTTTTTTTTTAAGTTTACTTATTTATTTTGAGAGAGTGAGCGAGAGCTGGGTAGGGGCAGAGAGAGAGAGGGGAAGAGAGAGATTCCCAAGCAGGTTCCAGGCTCTGAGCTGTCAGTACACCATCTGATGCAGGGCCCGAACCCATGAACCTTTAGATCATGACCTGAGCCGAAGTCAGACACTTAACTGACTGAGCCATCCAGACGCCCCATAGGTCTGTTTCTTTTAACACTTCCTTTTGATATCTCTTGTAATCGAAAAATATTCCTCATAAGAAGTAAATGTAGTAAGGACATCATTGGGTATGCTCTCCTAAATTGTGATACTTCTTTTTCTCTCTTCCACCAACAATTATGGTGACATGTAGACAGTAAATCACTATGTTCCCTGATGTTTTTGCAGACTAATCAGAGGGTGCCATATTCTCATATATATTAACAAAGTATTTCATTTCAAAACCTACTGAAATACTTCATTTGGAAGCTTTTAAACAGCCCAACCATTCTGTTCCCAAGTTTTTCCCCCCATTTTTTATTGTGGTAAAAAACACATAACATAAAATTTACCATGTTAGCCATTTTTAAGTGTATTATTCAGGAGTATTAAGTTTATTCACATTGTTGTGAATGGATCTCCAGAATTTTTTATCTTGTAGATATGAAACTCTATACTCATTAACTCTTCTTTTCCGCTCTCCCCTACTCCTGGGAACGACCTTTCTACTTTCTGTCTCTGAATTTGACTACTCTAGATACCCCATATAAGTGAAATCATGCAGTATTTGTCTTTTATGACTTGCATAAAGTCCTCAAGGTATATCCTTGTTGTAGCATGTGATAGGATTTCTTTCCTTTTTAAAAAAAAAATTGTTAATGTTTATTTTTGAGAGAGAGACAGAGAGACAGAATGTGAGCGGGGAGGGACAGAGTGAGAGGGAGACACAGGATCCAAAGCAGGCTCCAGGCTCTCAGCTGTCAGAACAGAGCCCGATGTGAGTCTCGAACTCACAAACCATGAGATCATGACCTAAGCCGAAGTCAGACGCCTAACCAGCTGAGCCATCCAGGTGTCCCAGGATTTCTTTCCTTCCTAAGACTGAATAATGTGTGTGTGTGTGTCTCACATTTTGTTTATCCATTCAATTGTCATTGGATGTTTGGGTTGCTTCTGTCTCTTACTATTGTGAACAGTGCTGCTGTGAACATGAGTGTGCAAATATCTCTTCAAGATTCTGATTTCAATTATTCTAGATATATACACTCAGAAATGGGGTTGCTACCTCATATAATAATTCTGTGTTTAATTTTCTGAGGTATCTCCAGACTGTTCTCCATAGCAGTGGGACTAGCTTACAATCGCACCCACTGTGCACTAGGGTTCTAATTTTTCCACATCCTCACCAACGCTTACTATTTTCTAGTGTTGTTTCTCATAGTGGACATCTGAATGGGTGTGAGGTGATACTTCATTGTGGTTTTGGTTCATGTTTCTCTGATGATTTGTGATATTGGCATCTTTTAATATGCCTGTTGACCATCTCTATATTATCTTTAGAGAAATATTTATTCTCAGTTGGGTGATTTGAATTTTTGTTGTTGAGTTGGAAGCGTTCTTTATATATTCTGAATATTAGCCCCTTATCAAGTATATGTTTTGCATATATTTCCTCCCATTCCATAGGCTGCCTTTTCAGTCTGTTGACTGTGTCCTTTGATGCACAAAAGTTTTTAAGGTTGATGTAGTCACATTTGTCTATTTTTGCTTCTGTTGTCTGTGTTTTTGGTGTCATAACCAAGAAATAATTGCCAATCTCATGAGCTTTTCATCTGTTTTCTTCCAGGATTTTTACAGTTTTAGGTCTTAAATTTAGATCTTTAATCAATTTTGAGTTAATTTTTGTCTATGGTGTAAGCTAAAGTCCAACTTTATACTTTTACATGTGGATATCCAGTTTTCCCGACACCATTTGTTGCAAAGACTGTCTTTCCCCCATTGAGTGGTCTTGGCATCTTTGTTGAACATCATTTGACCATATACACAAAGGCTTATTTCTTGGCTTTCTATTCTATTCCATTCTTCTATTTGTGTTAATGCCGATACTACACCGTTTTGATTATTGTAGCTTTGTAATGTGTTTTGAAATCAAGAAGTGTGAGTCCTCCAACTTTGTTCCTTTTCAAAATTGTTTCGGCTATGCTGAGTTTCTTGAGATTCTATATGAATTTAGAATGTATTTTTCTATTTCTATGAGAAATGTCATTGGGATTTTGATAGGGAGTGCACTGAATTTGTAGGTTGCTTTGGGTAGAACTGATATCTTAACAATGTCAAGTCTTCTATCCATGAATACAAGATCTCTTTCCACTTATTCATCTTCTTTAATTTCTTTCAATAAGTTTTATGGGGCACCTGGGTGGCTCAGTTAAGTGTCCAACTCTTGGTTTCAGCTCAGGTCATGATCTCATGGTTTGTGAGCTCGAGCCCTGTGTTGGACTCTGTACTCCAGTGCAGAGTCTGCCTGGGATTCTCTCTCTCCCTTTGTCTCTACCCCTCCCCCGCTCTCTCTCTGTCTAAAAAATAAATAAATTGTAAAAAATAAAAAATAATAATGTGTTGTAGTCTTCAGGATAGGAGGCTTTCACCTCTTGGTTAAGTTTATTCCTAAGTATTTTCTTCTTTTTATTGCTATTGTAAATGAAATTATTTTCTCAATTTCCTTTTTGGGTTGGTCAATTGTTTTTCCCCCAATTTTAAAAAGTAAGGCAGGAGGTAGACGACCCACTTGTTTTTCTTTGATCAGTAAAATATAAACTTTCAAAATGTTCTCTCCATATATTTTATTCCAGAAAAATATTTGCTTTCTTTCTCAATGCTGAACCATCATTTTCACCTTGGTGGTAGATGTTTTGTTTTGTTTTTTTACTAATTTTGTTTATTATAAAATTTTTATTACGAACATTTTCAAACATATGGAAAAATAGAAAAAAATAGTGTAATGACCTCCCATATATGCATTACCTAAACTTAACCATTCTTAACATTTTGCCAGATTTGCTTCCTATTTTTTGCCAAAGCATTTATAATAAATTACAGACATGACATTTTACTTCATAACACTTTCATATTTCTATTTTCTAAAAATAAGGACTTTTCTTCCATAACCCTATACCACTCTACCTAACAAAACGAACAATAATTCTTTCATGTCACCTGGTACCCGATCCGTATTCAGATCTCTCCAATTGTTGCCATAACGTCTTTTGCAGCTGGTCCATCTGAGCCAAGATCCACACAAGGACCACACATTGCATTTGGTTAGTAGGTCTCTCAAGTCCCTCTTAATCCAAAGACAGCTGGACAGCACTAGGTTCAGGAATGTGTCTGGACAAGGCTGTTAGTCTGGAGAAGCAAAGGGGACACAGAAGGCTGTGTTCATGGCGGAGGGTATTGGGACCTATAATAATATTTCATATCATAAACTCCAAGAGTGATGAAGTGCCTCTGGCTCCAGTGCAAAATTATGGAAGTCTGGAGCCAAAGAGTCTTCCAGAAGGTCTGTTGGAATCCTTACTTGATCAGATTCTGTCATCTGACAATGTGTATCTCTGGGAGAAGATTTCGTGCACAATTTTACTTCTCTGTATGGCTCAGTTAATGTTTCTAATCTCTTTGCAGTGAATTCTGACGACACCAACTTCCTTCCCCATCCACGAGATAAGCGAGTCTTGCTGATTTACTCTTGTCCTTCTGCCAGTCTGACCCTCCACCATCACTTGTCAATTCTATTGATAGTTATTTGTCTTCCCAGAATAGGCTCCCAAATTTGAAACACTCGCCTTGTTTTAGAGGAAAACTGTGTAACTTACTTTTAAATCAGATGCCCTTTAACAAACGTTGCCACCAGATAACCCATGAATTCTCGTGTGGTCTAATGATTTTTATGCTCATCCTCTTAGAAACTTCCTTATTCAGCAAGCTATGTCAGTGGAGCACTTCTGATTTCCACCTCTTTGCTGCAATGCCTAGCCTCTGAAACAATGGTGGATGTGTTTTTTATGGGATGTTCAAGACCCTCACACCAAAATCCTTTCTGATCCCTTCTTAAAACAAAGCAGACGATCCTTGCTGGCTACAGGTTTTTTGGGCTTTCCTTTTCATCAAACACTGGTTTTATTCAAAAACTCATTACTGCTGAGACTCTCTGTCTAGTTCATCTTTTCTTTCATGGCTCATTAAAAACATCTCTTGCGTTTCATTACCGCCAGAACCTAACAAGCACTATATACCCTGGGACACGTTAGGAAGAGCTCTCTGTACTTGTACGAAACTGCACTGCCGACTTCCCACCTGAGTCCTTTGTTTTCACATTCTCCAAATCTCCAGACGCATTTTCTAGGTGTCCTCCATTGATTTTCTGACCAAGGACCGCACCGTAATTTTCCTACCACCTTGTTTTTGTTTATTCTTTCAATCGTTTTTATTCCAGGAGGATGAGACGTTTTACACAAGGGCATGGAGCCTGCCATCTTTACACCCCTAGATGGGAAATATTAAAAGTGATAGAAAATATTAAAAGTGGCTTTCCATTTGTCAGGAAGTTTCACAATATTTTGTCGAGTTCTGAATCCCGTTGCCCACGATTTCAAAAACAAAGCAATGAAAAAGTGGAGAGCTTTGGATTAGGGCCCACCCTACTCCAGTGTTACTTCATCCTAATTGCATCTGCAACAACCCTATTTCCAAGTAAGGCCATCTTCTGAGGTCTCAGGGGTTATGACTTCAACATATTTCGGGGTGGGGGGGGGGCACAATCCAACCCACCACAGAGCTCTAAATAGATGTTAGAGGAATGACTACAGACCCTCCCAGCACTAACAGCCTATGTATCTAAAAATGAGATGAACAAGGGGCACCTGGGCGGCTCAGTCAGTTAAGCATCCAACTTCAGCTCTGGTCACGATCTCATGGTTCATGAGTTTGAGCCCCACATCGGGCTCCATGATGACAGTGTGGAGCCTGCTTGGGATTCTCTCTCTCTCTCCCCGTCTTTCTCTCTGCCCCTCCCCCACTCACGTGCACACATGCTCTCTCCCTCTCTCTCAAAATAAACCAAAAAAAATGAGATGAACGATGGGAAGTGCTGTCCAAGCAAGAAGCGCCACTTGGGAGAATGATGACTACGCTTTGTGATGGTTGGTGTGGATGATGCCAACCAGAGATATCATTCTGATCTCTGCCTCTGCCATCAGATCTGGCTTTATTTGGATCTAGCCAGATTGGGTTCTGGCTGCTGTTAAATCAAAATGTGTAATTGCACGTGCTAGCCATAAGAGCGCTCTATTCAGGGATATTTCCTCCCACCTGTAGAAGTGATCGATGTTCCTAATAAGAGTCAAGTGACCCTGCATGGTTAGGGAGTATCTTCTGAATCATCAAAGAACAACTAAATTGTCTTCTGAAGAATGTTCCTGTTAAATGCATTTGAGTGCATTCTTTGAAATTCAGTCTCAAGATAAGTCCCTTAAAAGCAGAGGTTGAGGAGCACCTGGATGGCTCAGTTGGTTAAGAGTCTGCCTCTTGGTTTTGGTTCAAGTGGTGATCTCACCCTCAGATCGAGCCCTGCGTGAAGTCTATTTAGGATTCTCTCTCTCTCTCTCTCTCTCTCTCTCTCTCTCCTCTCCCCTGCCCCTCCCCTGCTCTCACGCATGCAGGCACTCTCTCTTTCAAAAAATAAAATAAAATAATAAAATAAAATAAAATAAAGTAAAATAAAATAAAATAAAATATAAAATAAAATAAAATAAAATAAAATAAAATAAAATAACAGAGGCTAAGACAGGATTCAGGTGCACATGATTTATTGAGGGTGAATGGAGAAGAGGAGTAAGAGAAGCAGGAGGGGGGCAGGGGAAGGAGCTGAGCAGGGATGTGGTCTCAGCTGGAGTCTAGCGTCAGCCTGGTCCACAGAGAGCTCTAGAGTGTGAATGCACCACGTGATCAGTCCCACCTTAAGGCAAGGGGACTGGCCTTTTGTGCCCCTTATCAGTCGTCATTTGCAGTGGGCTGCCGGAGGGGGGGGGCGTAACTTCTCCCAAGGAAGTTCCCAGACAAGGAAAATTCTGTGCAGAAGGGGGCAACTGTGAGCCACCGTCTGCCAACAGTCGCAGCAAACGAGAGATGGGTACACCGGCTGGTAAAGACTGTCTGGCATTTCTGTACACTCGGTGATGTGTATATGGGCTACGGTCACTATTGTGGGGTGAACTGTGTTACCACCACCACCACCAAATTCATATGTTGAGGTCCTAGGTTCCAGTACCTCAGAATGGAATTGTATTTGGAGATAGGGTATTTGAAAAAAGTCAGGTTAAATGAGGTCTTTAAGTGGGCCTTAATCCAATACGACTGGTGTCGTTGTAAGAGGAGATTAGGACCTAGACACTCACGGATGGAAGGCAATGTGAAGACACAGGGAGAGTCTGCAAGCCAAGGACAGAGGCCTCAGGATAATTATACTCTGGTGACGCTTTGACCTTGGACTTCTGGCCTCCAGAACTGTGAAAACACAAATTTCTGTCAGTTAAGCCACCCAGTCTGTGGTACTTTGCGATGGCAAACGAATAGTCTTATATGGCAAAAACAGTCACTCATTTATCTTCGCCAGCTCCAAAGCCAGGATGTTGGATTCGCTTGGAAATCTCCTCTCCCAATCCTGCTAGAAACCCCTGCCATAGTGTTTCATTATCCCCAGTGCCCCGAGGCCACCAATAAAGACAAATTCATCTAACGGCTCTACCTCTGTGGAAACATACTTACATCTCCTCCGTGTATTTTCCCACACCCATACGAGTGGTTTCTACAGCCAGCAAGCAGGCTTTGTTTTGCTAAAAAATTATAAATGTGAGAGTTCCCGCATTAGGGTGGTTTGAATAACAGTGGGAGAGGAAAGCTATTAGACCAGGCAGGCTCTCTGTCTTCTGTTCCCATAACATCTTCACTCTGTAATGGTGTCAGGGGATATTAAAACGTCATTGATAGACAAAGGCTTTATAACAACACCATCTTACCCAAAGGCTTATGGGTGGCTGAATTATGATGGAGAAGTTACTCAAATAGCCATCAATCTCTGCTGTGTTGTCTGGGAGAAAACATTTAGTGCTCTGATTTCACCATCTTCTCCTGAAACTTTTTGGTAAGGATTGCTGCCGGCCTGGGTGTATGTCACTATTTGGAAATAAAGCTACTTCCTAATTACCTTTTCCATAAGAGGACAATAGCTAAGGAAACTGAAATTCCCACAAAAGCAATTTTGGTTCCTTCCCTCTCCCTTCCCCACACCCTTAAAGCAAATAACAATGTTGGCTCCCCGGAGTTTCTTCAGTCTTTCTTTCCTCTGCCCATTGAGTGGTGGAAATACCGATGAAGAGGTGAAGTGGCAGGCTCGAGGAGGCAGGAAAGAGAGATGCATATCACGAACGAGATCCTTCAATTCTCACTTTACCCTAGAGCTGAATTCAGAGCTCTGTTAGGGCCAGTGGCTCAATGACTCTGGCGTTCGGCCCCAGAAGCACCAGCCAGCCTTCCTGACCTCTTGGTGCGGTTCATGGGTCCTTGGACGAAGCTGTCTGAGGCAGCTGCCCCCTACTACCCAGATGTAACCTCCAGAGCCACTTAGAATCTTCTCCTGTAACTCGGTGGGGATGGGGGGTGGTGATTTTGCTCCCCAGGGGACATGTGACAATGTGTGTAGGCATTACTGGTTGTCACACTGTGGGGATCGGGGGGTTGCTATTAGTATCTAGTGTATAGAGGGCAGGGGTGCTGTTAAATATCCTATAATGCACAGGACATCCCCCCCTCCCCCATCGTCCAACACGCACCTAAAAAACAATTATCTGGACCAAAATGTCAATAACGCTAAGTTTGAGAAACCCTGTTCTAACTATTTTTCATCAGAACCCACCCCCCCCGCTCCAGCCTTCATCCTGCCTTGACCTACGTCACCCATCTATGCATCTATCATTCAGCCTATAAACATTCACCATGAGCCTTGTCTCAGCCTGGAACTGTACCATTTGCTTTCAAACACACATGGAACAGGAATGATAAAGATTTAAACTGTAGATTGGCAGCTAATAAGGGCAATCATTCAGACGGTGATTTTACTTGAAGATATGGAGGAATGTGGCGTGTGATAGATGGGCTGGGCCAGTGGGATGGCTGCTCAGCGTGGTGTTGGCAGGGCTCCCTCGTGCACTACAGTCAACTCATGGCCGATGACCTCACTCGCACATCTGCCGGGTGTCTGCCTGTTGGCAGGGACAATAACAGTCTGTTTATCATCCTGCAGTGGGCTCATTCACAGAGCAGTAGTAGTAGGGTTCCCAAGAGCACCATGAAAGGGCAAGTTCCACTGTGCTAGCATATTCCAAGCCTCTGTTTGCAACACAGAGCAAGTCACATGGCCCTGCACCAATTTCCAGGAGTGAAAAATAAACTCCACCTCTTGATGGAAGAAACCAACAAGTCACATCGCCTAGGGGTGTAGATACAAGGAGAAGAAGATCTGGAGCTATTTGCAATCAGTTTTGCAATGAGAGTGACTCCTTAATCTTTCTTTCTGGTTCCTCTCCGTGGCCAGATACTGAATTCTTCCCTTTGGCTTTGGCTAATGACCATTTCTCATTTTCACTTTAGTGAATCCTCACCCCAATCCCATGCGGGTTGGCCAGGCAGGTTCAGTTTTCCTTGTCGCTGTTTTTACTTTATACGTGCAAACCTTGAGTCCCTGCAAGACAGAGTTCTAGCCTAGGTCAAAAGCTAGTAAGTGACAGAAGTAGACCATAATAATGACCATCATGTGTTGACTGACCACCAGATGTCAGGCGATGGACTTTCTTAATCCTCACAATAACTCTTTCATGGATCCTATTTTACAGATGGGCAAAGTGAAGTTCAGAGAAGTTAAGTAATTTGCCCAAAGTCACACAGCACATAGGGTTGAAACTCTAACCTAGGACTTAAATCCAGATTTTTCTGCTGCCAAGTTGTATCTCCATGTAACAGGGTCGTTATAAAAACAGCCTGAGCCCTTGCTGAAGCAGCAGGTAACCTCACCTCTGTAGTAAAACAGGGCAATACTATAGTTAGCTGGGGTCATTTCTGTGCTAAAATCAATTTCCCCACCATCTAAGCTGATACACAGGACAATGAAGAGCTTATAACCACGGTCAACGATGTGGTCTGATGAGACTTCTACGGGATGTCGCTGTTTCTTCATGGTGACAGAGGCCCCATGGGTGAGGAACCTGCGCTCACTCAGGTCTATTGACCTTTTTTGTTTTTTTTTTAAGTTTATTTATTTATTTTGAGAGAGAGAGAGAGAGAGCGCGCACGCACGCGTGGGGGAGAGGTAGAAAGAAAGAGGGAGAGAGAGAATCCCAAGCAGGCTCTGCAGTGTCAGCACAGAGCCTGATGCAGGTGGGGTTCAAATCCATGAACCACGAGATCATGACCTGAGCTGAAGTCAAGAGTTAGACGCTTAACCAACTGAGCCACCCAGGCGCCCCTCAGGTCTACTGACGTTTGACCAGCACGCCAGCCCAGGTAAACCCTGTTAATATGAATGATAGAACCACACCTGAGGCTGGAAGGCAACCACGAGGTGTAGTTTTGCTCAAACTATCTGCATCAACAGGATTAAAGACAATATTCTTTTTCTTGATAGTTTTCTCTTTGCAAAAAGAATATGGTCAACATAAAACACTGTGAAAACATGCCAATAGTATCTTTCCCCAAATTCCAAACCACCCCTCCTTCCAATGTACCCATTATGAATACAGTCTTGTCTACTCTCCCTGTGGGTCTGTATATGTGATTTATGTGTATAAGTAACTTACATGTATAATATAAGCATGTGTCTTGTGTATGGGGGTAATTTACAAATGTACCTATAATTTTTATTTGCCCGTGCAATTTATCAAAATGAGGAGTTCCTGTACATTCTGCCTTGTAGTTTGTAATCTGTTGTGAGCACTTACCCCTGTATGTCAATATTCTTTGAGAACATGACTATAAGGGCTATGACATGTCATCACACCTTGATCATCTATCTAGCTGGGTCCTGGGGTTGGATGTCTAGAGGGACAGACTTATAACCAGTTGAGTTTTGGAATTTGGGGCCCCTTATCATTGAGGCAAAGAGGTCTGGGGTGACCAAATGGAGATGAGGATGAGAAAATAGGCAAAAGCCTCTCTCCACGCCTCCTTCTCCCAGAACCCCACACAGGGGCCCACAGTCCTTGAGTTCATTAGAAATGCCTGGGGGAAGCACAAGCGATAGAAGCACATTACATCTCTCAGGGCTCCGTGAAGCATGATGTTGCATGGGATTGTGGAAGGCATTATTTATTTTCAAATGCACCTTGCCTCCAGGAGGCAGCCCATTCAGTATTTCCAGTGTGTCCATGCTGATAGTCTAGTTAAGGACTTGGAGGTTAACGTTTGTATGCTAGATATTCAAGAGAAATTATCAGCTCAAGCGTATGCTTGAGGCTGGTTGGCAATTTGAGGCTGTATGCCAATTTTAAAAATAATAATACCCAGAGTCCTCATCGTTCCTCTTTAGAGAGATTCCAGGAAGAAGGAACATTATTTTCTTGTACAATTTGTCTGTATCTCTGCTTGTTATTCATGTGACCAACAGAGACTATGTCTTAACCCTGAACGCTCTGTGAACAAACAGGACTTCCCATCTGTGGCTTTAAGCCTCCTTGGTGTACCTGGACCTCACTTTTTCTCATAGTGCCAGATGTAACGAGGAAAATATATTGTTTTAAACTGCTTGCATTGTGAGCAACAGTCAACACTCAGAAGTAAGCAAAATGTGCAGGGCGAGACCTCCTCCTTTGTTTAGCCAAGACTCTCGATAGGTAGGGTTACTAGAGGAAGTAAAGATCCCTTGGGCATAGCTTGGGTGAGAGAGATAAGGATAAAGAACAGTTAAATCGCTCTGCATAATAATTTGGGATGTGTCTGCTGGGGCCTGGAGAAAACGGGTGAGATCGTAGAAGGGAAAGTGAGACCAAAGGGGTCCTAGCAATATAGTGGGAGGGAGGGACCCTAGTGGGAGGATGAGGCCAGTACTGCCATCAATCCCAGAGAAAGGGGGACCCATGGAGGCAGCAGGTGCATTGGGTCACTGAGCAGAAGTCAGGGAGCAGCATCTTAGGTGGTTCCCCAGAAGCTGACCGGAGACAGGATTTGAGTGCAAGCAGACAATTAGGGAGGTGATCCCCGAAATGCTGGTAAGGGGAGTAGGGTGAGAGATAAAGGGATGGCAGGAAGTGGCAACAAGCAGGACATCACTCTGGGCAGGTGGGGCTCAGTCTTGCCGGGCAGCTCTGGCAGACAGCACAGAACACACCTGAGTTAGCCCACCGCTGGGGCAAAGGGGCTGGATTGTTTATCTACCAACTCCTCCACATCACCCGCTGATAGGCCCCTCCCCAGGACATTTACTCCCCAGAATTCCAGCCTCCTCAGTGCAGAGAGGGAAGCCTCGGGCAGGAAGGTACAGGGGCTCGCAGTGGAATGCGGTCTACATGTCCTCGAATGGTGAGTGCCAAGAGCTGGCCGGTCACTGGTGAGGTCTGCTGTCGGCACCCAAGACTGAGACTCACCGGAAGGACTCATGAATTACCCTGCTACTACAGTTTGGTTGAAGGCTGGCCACATGAAGGTAGAAATGACATAAATAAATAAAATTAAAAATCTAACATTCGGAAGCCCCACGGTCATCCAAGTTCAAACCCATTATTTTACAGGCAGCCAGAGCCCAGAGGATTTCAGGGCATCTTTGTCTATACAGCCAGATAGAAGAAGGGGATTAGCAGGGGAAGGCCAAAACATTTAACCTTTCACACCCCTGGGAATCCAGGAAGGAAGTGATCCCAGTGGCCAGGTGAGATGGTTGCTGATAAATTCATAGAACAAACACTGCTAGGTTCCCAGTGTTCACATCTAATCTGTATTGCAGGGAACTTACCATGGCCCAGCACTGTTCTAGAAGATTAGAACACAACAGGGAACAAAGGGGCAAAATTTTGGCCCTCAGGAATCTCACCCTTGAGAGGGAGAGATAGACAATAAACAAATAAGTAAAATATGTAGTATGTTGGTGACAAGCATATGGGGAAAAAAAGTCATGAATGGGGAAGGGGGTCATCTGGGGTGTAGGTGTGTGTGCTGTTAGATGAGTGGCCTGATGAAAACCCACTAAGGAGGAGACATTCGTGTAAAGATCTGAAGGAGCTATGTGGACATCTGGGGTAAGGGCAATCCAAAACAGAGGGAACAGCAGGGGTGCCTGGGTGGCTCAGTTGGTTAAGTGACTGACTTTGGCTCAGGTCATGATCTCACGGTTCGTGAGTTTGAGCCCCGCATCAGGCTCTGTGCTGATAGCTAGGCCTGGAGCCTGCTTTGGATTCTATGTCCCCTCTCTCTGTTCCTTCGCCACTCACTCTCTGTCTCTCAAAAATAAATAAACATTAAAAAAATTTTAAAAACAAAACAGAGGGAACAGCAAGTGCAAAGGCCCTGAGGTGGGCTGTGCTTTCCCAAGGGGCCAGTGTGGTTGGTACAGATCATAAGGGCTCTGGCTTTTACTGAGTGAGAAGAAAGTTCCTGTAAACTTCTGGGCAGAGGAGGGAGAGGATCTGAGTGGGCTGGATCACTCTGGAAGCTGTGTTGATACTAGAGTGAAGGAAGGGACAGAGAAAGAGAGACCAGTACCAGTTAAGAGGGTGGCTAATCTAGGTATGACATGACAGTGACTCACTCCAAGGTGATAGCAAGGGGCAAGAAGTGATTGGATGCGAAGTGCATCATTTTTAAGGGAAATTATAAGTAAAATACATTTGTGCCAGAAGTGATGTCCCAGATATCCATACCATACAAACCTAAGAGGCCAAGAAGAAGGCCAGACATGGACACTGCCTGTGTGTGGTGTGGGCTTAGAGAGGCGAAGGGTGGCATCCAGTGACTTGGCCAGCAACCCCCTCCTTCCTCCTTGTTCCTTTCCTTATGGCAAAGACCCTCTTTGAACTTTCCCTACTTTCCCCATGGAAGGTCTGTCCCATAAGGGGCCCAAAGGAGGAGTTCGGCCCAAAGGAGTGAGTTAGAGGCAACTAACTCACTCTTGTCACCAGATATTGAATTGCAGGGGACTCTGAAGTCAGCGTGGTCTTGTTACTGCCACACACCTCCTGAAGCTGGTTAATATTGTGGACTTTGTGAGGCCCAAACTGGTAGGCTCCTGTGTTTCCTTCTGCCCTTTTTTGGAAAGTGGGGGTGAGTGGTTATTTGGTATGTGTTAATGTTTGTTTGTTTAGAGAGCGAGCATGAAGCCGGGGAGGGGTGGGGAGAGAGAGAATCCCAAGCAGGCTGCACACCCATGCAGGGCTCGATCTCACCACCGTGACATCATGACCTGAGCCAAAACAAGAGTTGGATGCTTAACCAACTGAGCTACCCAGCCTTCCCTTGCTACTGTTTGGAAGTAAAAGCTGTTCTTAAAGACAGCTGATGTGACTTTCCACTTAACCCTTTTCAAGTCAAATGTCCTCAGAAGGGTCGGTGTGCGTTTGGACTGACGTAGGAAGAAATGTGGCAGCTCCCCGAACTAATTATGACTCGTCTTCACGTCCACACGGAACATCAATACTGTGCCTTCATCATGCCCAACAGTTGACTTAATGACACATCCTGGATATAAATCATTCTTTTCTAAACTCACTTTTCCCGGATAGTACTTCCATTAATGTTGACTCATATGGCAAATTTGTACAAATTAGAACAAGATACATCCTCCAGGCAGGTTGCAGATTCCTTGTGTCCAGATGTATCCGGACTGGATACAACTCCTTACTGGATATTGGAGACTAGGTGAGTGTAGCTGTTGTGCATTTTGGGCCCCCTCACCCAGCACCCTTGTGCAGCAGGGGTCCGCCCTGCAGTATCCAGACTGAGCCCACGTGAGCGAGGCCTCCAAACATCGAAGCCAGCTAATTACCTAGGTATTGTATGCATGAATTCCTGGAAAAGGTCTGCCATGACCAGCCCATACTTTCTGCCAGTTGCATGGGCTCCATGCAAGCTGGCTATTTTAAAGAACAAAATCGTTGGAGGAAGTATCAAACATGGGTGGAATATTTTGGGATGCTCTCCTCGACTGGTGACAACGCAGGTTGGAGGCCCTTCCTCACCTCTTGGGGGTGACAACTCTGAAGAATGTGCTTTTCATAGTGTCACAAGTTCCTGCAGGGGGACTGAGCCCCAGATGCCCCCTGGCAGGAGCTTCTCATTAATACACACCTCTCGGTCTGTTCTCCACACCACCCTGCAGGCTTGTCCTGAACGTACTTCCAAACAACCTCCTTGCCTCGGGGTCTGCTCCTGGAGAAGCCCAGTTGCAAGCAGCTGCTTAAAGGACTAAGTACATTGATTCTTCCTTCAGCTCTTCTAATTCTTTCAGACTCCAGTGTAGACGGGGAATAATTTTCACAGAGGAATTGAACGTACGCAATGACAGTCAAATCAATCCCGCTCAGTGGGCAGAATAAGAACCGCTGTTATTTCTGCAAACCTAAATATGCTGACGCCCGCAAAATGCCAGAAAGAGAGAGGCTGTCAAAACAAAGCTAATGGATACGAACGCACCAAAGCAGTCAGCCCTGGCTAGCGCCATCGACTCCCAGGTGAACGCGACTTCACCATGAGAAGTCCCGATTTGGAAAGTGTTTCAGGTGTTTCTCCTCGGAAACATCCTTCACAACCGTTACCCAGTTATGTTCCCACTCCCTCGGATCTCTCCCCATCTCCGTAACCACCTCTGTCCTACACTAAGTAGTGAGACTCTTACCAGGAAACAGTGGGACCCTGTCCACAATTACGGACAAGCCCATCCTTTCCCTGCTGCACTAACCTTGGTCGTAAACCAAGTGGTCATATATGTGCAGGTGTGTTTCCCTGCTCTTAATTCTTTCCCTTTATTCACCAGTTTCTACCTAGGCTGCTAGTTGGTTCGTCTTCATGCGGCAGGTATTTATTCAGGTATAAAAAATTTGCTACAGTTTATTTAGAAAAGGCAGGATGAATGCTTGATTTTGCCCCTTTGTTTATGTTTCATTTATTTTTAATTTTTTAAAAAATGTGTTTATTTATGGGGCGCCTGGGTGGCTCAGTCAGTTAAGTGGCCAACTTGGCCTCAGATCATGATCTCAAAGGTTCATGAGTTCAAGCCCCGCATCGGGCTCTGTGCTGACGGTTCAGAGCCTGGAGCCTGCTTCAGATTCTGTGTCTCCCTCTCTCTCTGCCCCTCTCTCACACTCTCTCTCTCTCAAAAATAAATAAACATTAAAAAAATGTTTTTAAATGTTTTTATTTATTTTTGAGAGAGAGGGAGACAGAGCGCAAGCAGGGGAGAGGCAGACAGAGAGGGAGATGCAGAACCCAAAGCAGGCTGCAGGCTCTGAGCTGTCAGCACAGAGCCCGATGCGGGGCTCGAACTCATGAATCGTGAGATCATAATCTGTGCCGAAGTCAGACGCTTAACCGATTGAGCCACCCAGGCACCACTGTTTATAAGTTTTAGAAATAGTTTTAATTTACCAGCATCCTTCAGTGGTGATCCATTGACTTTAAGTATCATCCAGAATTCATGTATTTAAACCTAATTGATACAATTTCAGTCAATTGCAGTTATTAATCCCAACCGATGTTCAGAATGTCCTATCTTTGGGAGCCTCTTCTTGTTGAGTCATTTGGACGTGGCCCTATTGTTTTTTATAGCTTCCTTGCTCTCTAATACATTTGCAGCAATAGGTAATGGGCAGGTAGGGAGCCCTTGGGCAGCTTAAAATCTCACAAGCCTGACTGGGGGCTATGGGGAGTTCAGTGTGAGCAGCCATTTACATACAACAGGTATGTTCGAGAGAGGGCGGCCCAGACCCAACACTAACTCCTCCACTCCCATAGGGTCGTCTCCAGGGTGATATGAAAAGGCCAAGCATACAGATCAGGAAGCAAGGGGGGTGCGGGGAGGGAAACACTAAAATAACAATAGCTAATATTTATGAAAACTTACTGTGTGCCAGAAGCTGGTCTAAGGTCTCTCCAAGTCCTAACTCATTTAACCCTCATAACGACACCGCGGGGTGGGCACTGTCGTTACCCCCATTTCACAGATGAGGAAACGGAAGCACGGAAAGGTTAAATAACTAGGCGGAAGCTACCAGGTCATATCAGGTCATGCCAGAAAATGATGGAGCCAGGAGACAAAGTCAGGGGCACTCTCCCAACCAAAATGGAAAAGAAGACCAGCACTCCTCCTTTGTGGATCGTTAAGGATTCCGTGGAGGGAGGGTGGGGGGTTGCAGCGCACGTGGGAATCTGCGCAGTCAGCATCCAGTGAGAGTTTTCGACCTGACCTTGGGATGCCCAAGGTAAGTGATCCAGCCACTAACCTCAGTTCCCCCTGCCTCCCTCCCCAGCAGTGTCCCTCCTAGTCTGTGCACCAGCCCCAGTGTCCAGCCCCGCTCCCGCCTTCCCTGGAGCATGGTGCTAGCTCCTTCCTTCCCCAGCATCCCCCAGAAATTCACTTCTCAGACCAAGGTGGGAATAGCACAAATAAGTTTCTGATGGGGGATTAGGAGGTGCTTTGCACATCTCCTCGAGAATCGCTATTTTGTAGAGGAGGAAGCTGAGTGGTTGAGTGTTTTGTTCAAACCATGAAGCTAGCGACCTCTGGACCAGGTTTCCGCTCAGATCTCTCTCACACCACAGCCCTGTGCCTCACTCGTGCCCCACTGCTGCCCTCTGCTGGGCTCATGAGAGCACCTCCCTGATGTGCTGTAACCACGTGTTACCTACGCTTCCAGAACACGGTGTCCAAAGTGATCCCACCTGAGGAGAACGTTGTGGGGGGGGGGGGGGGAACAGGGATGATATTTCTCATTCTCAAAGCCACTGGCAACGCTCCTCAAATCACATCAGTAGAAACCATATTATTTTGCTATGAAGAACAGTATTAGGATAATTGGTGACGTTTGAATAAGGTTACATAAAAGGGACATCACATCTATAACTTTCAAGCAATTTGGAAAAGTGTGTGTGCAGAGAGAGAGAGAGAATACTTGGGAAAATGTTAGCATTTGGGGGATTTGGGGGAAGTATGTAGGGAATTCTTTACTATTCTTTCTCTTCTGTTCGTCTGTAATTATTTCAAATAAACTGTACTTTCAGGAAACCACCCACCACAGCTCCCCTGAGAGTAGTCTCTGGCTACTGATGGAGCCTGTAGGAGACTACAAATTTCTGAGCCACGGGGCTCCCTCCTCGGCCCTTCTTCATGACAATAAGCACAACCACCATGGTAGGTCCGGAGTACAGGGACCCTTGAGAGGAGGAAGAAGCTACCTCTTGGGCAGTAGCTACTAGGGGTCTTCACTTCCCACAGGACCCCATGTGCAGCCCTACTAAGGCACACACGAATTTGTCACTGTAGGCAACGAGGGGAGACCCTCAAAAAGGATACGCCTGTGTGTGTCTGGATACCGGTCAGCATAGTGAAGGGGCCAGAAGGCATTTCTCGTGAGGTAGAATGAAGGGCATAAGATGGGGCGCTTGGGAAGAGTAGAGCTGGGTGACAAGGAAAGGAGCTACCTGGGGGCACATAGGGAACACTATGGATCTCTGCCCAGCAAAATAGAAGCAGACTCAGTCTGTGAGATGTGAGAAGACACTATGAGCACTGAGTGGAGGTGCCGGGAGGCACAGGTCACTCTACACCGGGGCCATGGTGCAGAATGCCATCCAATGATTAATCCAGAAAGCTCACCTCAGGGCACCCTGGGGTGCCCACTGGGGACGCTCCCCCAAGAGGGTGCTGACCACCTACAGGGGGAGGGGCGTCTGAGAGGGGATGGACTCACTGCAGGGAGTTCCAACCACTGCTTTTCAACCTTGGCCATACACTGGAATCACCCGGGAATTTCTTTAAACCACCCATGCCTGAGTCCCACCCCCAGAGATTCTGATGTAATTGGTCCAAGGTGCTGCCTGGGCATTGAGTTTTTGTTTTTTAAGTTCTGCAGGTGATTCTAATGTGCAGGCAAGCTTGAGAATCACTGGCTTAGAAGGCACTACCTTCCAAGGCTCTTTGAATCTCAGAGAAATCAGGACCACATGAACAAGATCAGAGGGCCCATCTTTGCTGTAGGAATAACAGCTTCAATCACCTCAAAGAGAAATCAGAATGAACCCTGAACCTAGTCTCTGATGGATGTGCATCTGAGCCTGAAAATGCACTTAGGTATCTTGTTAAAGTTGAGAAGAGACATTAAGGGAAGGGCGGCATGGTTTTATTGCATTTGAGAGCAACCTGGGTTTGGGTTGATTTTGGAACTGGTACTGTCTTCTGGCAAATATGGGGAAGTAATGGCTTGTGGTTATGTCACCATGAGGCCATCAGTCCATTCTCTGGGGCTTTCTACTCCAACTGCCAGTCCTCTGAACATCCAAATTCAGAAGTCACTCTGGCTTTGTTTCCCTCTGCCACCTTCCCCTGGGAGACCAAAAAGGTAATGGCACCCTTCCTTCTCAAGGAAGGAGCACCCAAGCCTACAAAATTCTGGCCCCCTTCTCCAGAAGGAAGTTAGCAGCCACGGCTGCTGTGGCTGTCGGGTGGGAATGGGGCCACCTGAAGACAAACTCCATCCAGGCCTTTGTCCCATCCGAACAGCTGGATGGTCTGAGGCTCCCTGAGAAAGGAAACACTGTCTCATTGAAGGGATGAGGGGAGAGGCCCCAGGTGAAAAGCGGATCCCCAAGTCCAAAATAACGAACAGAGGGCTTAGTTTTGGGCTTCAACTCTTCCCCATCAATGGTCTCATCCTGGCTCCTGGTGCAGAATATTATCTACATCTTGGCCACCCCCCTGGACTGGACAACCCCACATGGGTATTTCACAGGCACATCAGTCCTATTGTGTCCAAAACCAAACGCCTGATCTTCCCTCTCTGCTCCACCCCCCACCCCAAATCTGTTCTCCCTCAGCCTTCTTCAGCCCCCCAAAATGGCAACACCATCCTTCTGGTTGCCCAGGCCAACAGCATCATAGCCACCCTTCACTCCTCTCTTCTCTCCCATGCCACATAGAATCCTTCAGTCCCACCACACCAGCCACACTGAGCCACCATCTCCTGCCTGGACTGCCACTGGGTCCCCCCCTCTCTGGTCGTCCTCCTTCCAACCCCTCTGAAATCTGTTCTCAGCACAGCAGCTGAATGACTTTGAAAACATCCGATCAAGTTACTCCTTGGCTCCAAGCCCTCCAACAACTTCTCATCTCTCACAGAGTAAAAGCCCGTGGCCTTGGCCTCCATAATTACCCCCTATCTCTGGGACCTCATTTCCCACCACCGCCCCCTCCCCATTCACCCTGCTCCACCTCCATTGCAGCTCCTTGAGGACGTGTTGCTGTGCACCTGCCCAAACACGCCCCCCACACCCTTCAGTGCGTCCAGTTGCCCAAACATCCCTTTGGTAGCAAGGTCTTCCCGAGGGCCCTATTTAAAGCTGTAACCTCTCCCCACCAGCCCTCCCCTCTCCTGGCTATGTTTTCTCCAACTAACATACTACCTTTTCCAGGTGTCTGCCACCCACTCCTAAAATGAACTCCAAAAGGACAGGGACTTTGTTGGCTCTGTGGCTGCATCCCCAGTGTCCGGACGGGCCAACCACAGAGCAGATATCCCATGAGCGTGTGCTGAATGCGTGGAGATCATCAAGACCAGAGCACAGGGGCTCTGAGGTCGAAGGACACCAGGTCCAGACAACTGCAGGGGGTGTCACGGGGGATGGGCCCTGATACCACTGACTGGGGACCTCCTCAGAGCAAGCAGAAGGACCTCGTGGGCCTGGACGACAAGAGCCTTCAGCACATGGACTGGGGACCGGGGGCCCCACCATTTCTCCAGCACCACATGAGCCTTGGCTCCCAGTACAACAGGGGGGCAGGCAGCCAGGGAAAACAACCAATGCTGGGCTTCTCATGAACCTTGGAAACCCACAGCTTGCAGTGAGATTTTGTTGGATTAAGAAAAGTAAGTAAATACGGGCTATTTTGCACCTTGACTATTGGGCAGCAATTCCTACCAGAAGATCCCCACTGAGGGTCCCTGTGGGCAAGAAAAGCAGAGGCCCCTTGCAAAATGCAAACACTGACGGTCCCTCCCGCGGGGCCGAGGTGCTAACCTGGGGGTGGGGGGCGCTGGCCCACATGCTCCCAGGGCTGCAGACTCGTGGTGTCCTCCACCCTCCCACCAGGCCCACAGTCTTGCTGAGACAGCAGAATCTTAGGGTGGGACGGTAAGTAGGGGTTAGGCAGGCAGGGGGAGCCGGGGAGGAGGAAGAGAAATCTGGCAGAGGATACAGCATGGAGGCGAGGAGGTGAGTGCCTGGGACAAAGCGGGGACGTGCACGGAGCACGGTTAGGAGAGAGCAGGGCCCAGGTGTGGGGTCAGAGGGCATGGCCTTGGGAACACACCAACAAGCCTCAACTTGGACCTAAAGCCGCAGGAAAGCACCCACCTGAGAAAGCTTGTCCCTGCCGGAGTGGGCTGGTAGAGCCTGACTGGTGGAGGTGGCCAGACCGCAGGAAGCTGGCTGGCAGGCAGGGTGAAGGCAGGATGGGCAGCTGTGGTTGCTGAAAACAGAACACTAGTTACCGGCTGGGGAACAGAACACTGGACTGGGGCAGGTGTGGGAAAGGGGCCAGGGTCTGGGTTTGGTCGTGCAAAGTCCACATGAAGAGGCCTCACAGCCCATGTGGGCTAGCGATGTGGACTTGGGAATCGTGGAGATGAGTGTGGTAATGGGAGCCGTGGGAGTGGGGGAGAATACCCAGGACGGAGTTCAGTTGGAGGGGAAGAGGGCCTGGGGCAGAATGCCACCATCTGAGGGACAGGCGGAAGAAGGTACTCAGAAAAGTGGCTGAGGAGGGGCGCCTGGGTGGCTCGGTTGGTTAGGCGACTGACTCCTGGTTTCGGCTCAGTCATAACCCCCACAGTTCGTGGGATCAGGCCCCGCGTTGGGCTCTGCGCCGACAAGCCCGTTTGGGATTCTCTCTCTCCTTCTCTTTTTGCCTCTCCCCTGTTCACTGTTTCTCTCTCGAAATAAACAAACATTAAAAAAAAAAAAAAAAAGGTGGCGTGGAGGAGAAACTGAGGAAGCCCGAGGAAAGCCAGGAGAGCAGGTTGTGAAGGCCAAGGGCAGAGTGTCTCTAGAAGCAGGCAGTTGTTGGCAGCATCCTGGGAAGGGACGCTGGTTCCACACAACCAACACCCCCCAGCTCGAGCCAAGTGCGTCCGCCCCTGCTGCACCCCTGGTCTTCAACAGGCACTCCTCCCCCAACAGAAACCACAAGTGACACAGAATTTAATAGATGTTTATTTGTGTAACAGGAACACTCAGGTATATAAATAAGGTAAATACTTCCCAATGGACAATACATCATGTTGTGGAACCGTGCTGGAAAAGAATCTACGCGTATTGTTCAACAGGGATCAGACAGCGCGCAGAGAAAGGTCAGCGGTGGCTAACACACATGGACTGTGAACCACTAAGTTGGGTAAAGGGCACGGCGGCAGCACATGGGCTCACACCTATTGGGGGAGGCCCTAGGACTGCCAGGTGGGCTCCACATTCGCCCAAGAGCTGCTCCAAGGTCACCCGTGTTTGAGGTCAAGAAAACCAAATGTCAATACCCTGTATATCCATGCAAGAATACCAAATGTCACCCACACAAGAGGAGGAGCAGAGAAAGTGACTCTGAGGGGGCAGGGTATATACGGGCTAACCTCTGCGTGGCTCAGACACAGGCAGTGATAGGCAACATGTGACTGCCTGGCACTCCCCAAGGGAGGCCACTTCTGTTTGGGAGAACTTTACCCTTAAACAGACCCTCAGAATAGACAGAATTGAGGAGGAGGCCCATAGCTGTGCCCAACTCACCCAACGGCACAGGGCTCCCAGGGCTTCAACAGAGGGGACTCTTTCCTCTACCACTTTGATCTTCCCCTCCTCTCCTGGAAAGTATAAACATCAATAAAAATTAAAATTTGGTATCAGCATCAGCTCCAGAAGGTAGTCCACAATCCATGAGCTTTGCCTCTCCCCGGATGGGCTTCTGAGCCCTGTTCCTGACCCCTGCACCCACAAAACACACAGCCGGCCTCTGTCAGTCTGCCCTCAGCTACAGGACTCCTGGCCTCTCCTTGGCTCCTGTGGTCTCTCGGCTGTCCTCTGGCTGGACAACGGCAGCTCTCTGCGTCCTGTCCCTCACCTGTTCTCTTGGCTCCAAGTCCTCTGGTTTTATTGGCCCTGATGTCTGTTCAGCTCTTCCCCTTTCTAACCAGTCCCCAGGCACCCAGCTAGTGTGACTTACGGCAGGAACACGGTGCTCTGTGTATGGAGGATTTAAATGAAACAGCACACGAAGGGCGTCTTTTAAGAACAGGTATGCACGTTCTGCCCGCTAGAACTCCCTTCCTATTCTGGCGTTTCTAGGCACAAAGGCGGCAAGCCCAGTACGTGAACCTAATGGAGGTGAGAAACAGACGTGTTCCAGGAGCCAAGGACAAAGACAGCGATGCGGACGATATCAGACACGATTTCTCCCGGAACAGAATCACCAGGGGACTCAGCCCAGCTAAGCCATCTGAGTGCTACGTATAGGTAAAGCCCCCAGGAGGCTGTAAGGAGCTAGGCCCTGCCTAATGCCTGGAGACCGACACAGAGGCATCTTCAGCCTAATGTCCAGAGGGCCCTTCTCCCCAGTTTAGACCCCACTTCTCTACAGAAAAAAGCAGCCTGGGTCCATCCGATGCAACAATGAGGGAGGAAGTGCCAGGTCTGGCAAACACAGGTCCGGGAGGGCGTGAGGGCAAGCCAGGATCAGCCTGTCACAGCAGCTGCTTACTAAACACTTCCACAACCTTGTTGTCCTGATTCCTGTCATAATCACTCCTTCTTTGGGTAACTGAAGGGGAGAGGCCATTATTTAAATACAATGGGCCTTTGAGTCTGGTCTCCATTCCCCACCAACACCCAGGAAACAGACAAAGGTCAATTGGTAGTCCTGTTACCATCATTCCCTTGGCTCGAGAATTTCACGGATCCTTGGACAACAAGATTCCTTCAAAGCAAAGAACTCTTCACACGGGCCCTTCCCAAGTCCCCATCTCCATTTGGGAAACTAAGCGGAGGAAGTATTTTTCACACAATCCAGTGCCCCTTTCCCCTTCATTCATCACACGCCCATTTGATCCTTCAACCTAGATTCTAGCTAACCTAGACTCCAGCAGAAACATCCCACACCATCTATCCTCAAGAGGTCACCTGCTTCTAGCCCATTACTACTTTTAAGAAAGCATGAAACACGAGCCTCCTAACTGGCTATGTTGTGAGGGTGTGGGCAGCGTTTTTAGGCTTTCCATCGGTCCCATAATCACAGGTTTCTCTTTTCCCCACTCTTCTTGGCCCCAGAGAGGTCCATCCATACCGAGAACAGCTGTAGGCCCCTGAGCTGTGTGCAAAGAGCACACAGAGGAAAAGGAGCAGAGGAAAACGGGGTCCGGAGTTACAGACCCTCACGTCTCATGGAGTGGAGGTGCCATCAGCAAGAGGTAAGGGCCTTCTCCTCCATGGAAAGTCTAGACCAGGGGCAGCAGGAAATGGGCAAGACCTCAAGGAAACCATTCCAACTAAGAGGGGAGGATCCCTGACTATCCTCATGTCCTCTTTCCTTTTGTCAGGCTGGTCTTCTAAATGCAGTATGAAGCACCTAGAGGTCGTAGGTGGGCGTTAAGGATGGACTGCTTCTCTCAAAATCTTCTCGACGGTGAACTCCCGGGCTGTGTGCAGGGCAAGTGACAGTGTAGTATGGAAGCACCCAGTCTCTCACATTACACCAACTTGGGTTCAAATAACTCACTTGAGTTCAACAAAAATAACTACCATTTATTGAGCGCTTACTATGTGCCAGGCACGGTGCTCGACGCTTACATGCATTATCTCATAAAATTCTCACAACCATCCTGCGAAGGTGGTACTACTATCAGACCCTGGCAGGTTGGAGTTACACCCGGTAACCTGCCCAAACCTAGGGCTATTTGAGCCCAAAGGCCATCTTCCTAACCACGGAGATCAGCCTGTCATGGTTTCTCAGTCTCTTTATCTACAAAACGGGAATAATCCCTAATCAATAGCTGTTTTCTGGATCAAAAGGAATAATGTCTGTAAACCCTTAGCACTATGCCTGGCACATATTAAGCACTATCAGCGTTCTTGCAATTATTAGTAATAAACATACCGCTGGTATCTTGTTGGCTCAAGAATAAAATGGAGCCTCAGCAGACAGGCATTCGGTGGAGAGGACAAGGGATGGGTCAGGGTTTTCAAATGGCCCATAGGTTTGAAATCCACTGACCATAAATTCCTGGATGCCATATTTCTGCCCCCTATTCTCATAAATCACCCACATGTTCTACAAACCCCAATACTTCAGCATCCAAAGTATACCCCCCAAACTGCCCTCACGGCTGTGATCTCTTTGCCCTCGAAAACATGGTGAACATACGAACAGGGGAAAGTCTTAATCAAGAGGCAAGAATAGCCTCTACCCACCTGGGAGCCCAGGTAAATATGGTCATTGCTGGTCAACCTGAGAGGGGGAGGGTGGCAGGGCGGAGCCAGGAGGAACAGAAAGACGGGCCACTCTCCAATGGTACAAGCAGTCAGCAGCCGTGACTCCGTTCCTCACTGAGAAGGGGCCACCTCCTGCAGGGATGTGAGTGAGCAGAGTCCAGGACCAAGAGGAGGTGCGCCCAGAAGAGAACTTTCACTCACCACCACTTGGTCCAAACTGCAGCACCCTCTGTAGATTAGGCCATCAGGCCCTCCCTCAACAAGGGAAACCACGTCAGGCAGTGGGAGTGGCAAATCTCTTCAAAAACTGGAAGCTGGTCAACTGGAGATCGATCGAGGGAAAGGGAAGTTTGTTTTCACCAAGACAAGGACAGAATAACGAGACTGCCCAAGAATCAGCCCCTCTCCGCAGGGAGTGGGAGGTCTGTTCTGGCTGCTGTCACAGCCCCTGCTGCAGACAAGCACAGTGAGTGGGTCCACGCTTATTTTCTTGTGATGTGTCTAGACAGCCACCTGGACATCCTCCTCTAGCCTTTCCCCCCCACCCTGACTTTGGAGGAACAGGAACCCTGGGACCAGGTGAAACCAAACCCTTCCCCACTCCACCCTTACTCAGCACGTCATCACAATGCACAAGCAAGGTGGGCACACAGACTGCTACTCCGAAAGACTGACAGTGCCTAAGATATGATGAGCACGGGAAGAGGTTCCAGCAAGGATGGATCACATCTGGCAGAGAAACAAAATTCTACTTGCCTAGAAACTGACCTAGGGCAGGCTCCTTATGGAGCAAGGCCGTTGGTAATTTTCCAAGCACTGCCGCTCTTTGCCCTGAGCCATTCACATCCTCCCCTGCCCACCGCCATCAACATCCAGGGTGCTTCTGAGTCTGCTGGGACCTCACGGACACACTGAAGATCTGAATTCAAGGATCCATTCGGATCAGCCTCTGGCCAACTCAGCAACTCGCTTAGACTCAAATCACAGGGTCTGTTTAATCGCCTTTAAAATATATCATACAGGAAGATTCCAAAAATATGAATCAAGTTACAGGAGAAGAAGCCCAGTAGGGAAAAATAAATACCATAAGAGTGACTTCAAAGTCCACCTGGGCAAAGTTAAATGTTACAGTTCACTCCTTCTACAAGTAAAAGAGACGCTAATTTCAAACATACACTGTAGAATTAGAAACCCAGAAAACACTATGGAAAACACTAAGAGTAATATGTTTTAAATATGATTACACAATAGCTACTAATATGCTCAGAACATGAAACAGGCAAATAATAATAAACATAAACAGGACCCAGGCTGCCGTGGACTTTCCCCGTGCACGGGGTGGCAGTTAGGTGGCAGTTAGGTGCGCCCGCTTGTAAAGGGGAAAGACCCAGGTGTCCCGTGAGCGGTCACAAGTAGGGCTCACAGGGAGGCGGCTCAGGCCCAGCCCTCTGCAGATGCACCCTGCTCTCCTTGACGGCGTGTCCGTCAGCTCCCTGAGGAAGCTCCAACTTGGTGCACAGGCTGACCTCCTCAGCTTGAGGAACGAATATTCCAGAATTCTTGGAATTTCAGGCACACCTACACCACTTTCACAAAAGCAAGTGGAACTAGGGCTGATTCCTGTCCTGGCAAGCTGGAGTGAGGTCTGCCTCTGCCCCACGACCCTGGGGAAGCGCTCCACGTGCTCTTGCCCTCAGCGTCCTCACAGGCAAGGCGCTCAGGACTCTTGCCTGAGGCCCCTCAGGAGGCTGCTGTGAGAACCTATAAGATTCAGAGCAGAAAACAAAAATCTTGGGGCACCTGGGCGGTTCAGTCGGTTGAGCATCTGACTTCGGCTCAGGTTGTGATCTCATGGTTTGTGAGTTTGAGCCCTGCATCAGGCTCTGTGCTGACACCTTGGAGCCTGGAGCCTGCTTTGGATTCTGTCTCCCTCTCTCCCTCTGCCCCTCCCCTGCTCATGCTCTGTTTCTCTCTCTCAAAAATAAATAAACATAGGAAGGAAGGAAGGAAGGAAGGAAGGAAGGAAGGAAGGAAGGAAGGAAGGAAGGAAGGAAGGAAGGAAGGAGAAAGAAAGAAAGAAAGAAGAGAAAAGGAAAAGAAAAGAAAAGAAAAGAAAAGAAAAGAAAAGAAAAAAGAAAAGAAAAGAAAAAAGAAAAGAAAAATCTTGACATCAGGACTGCATGACATTTATGAAGCAAAACAAGTGGGAAACACATCCACACACGAAGTGAGAAACTGAAGTCACAAGGGAGAGTATACAGTTTCAGCCACATTTTATTTCTCACACAAAAAATGGATCTGAAGCAAGTTATACCATTCATTAAGAATGCACAGATATATGTTAAAATAGTCTTTTGAATCTCGTCTGTACAGTGAAATATCTTCAATAAATGGGAGAAAGAAAAACACTGTGCATATATATAGATATAGATAAATAGACACGAGGTGGTGTCACATTCCCAGCTACTAGGCTAGGAAGCTCCTCTTATTTGACCTGAAAGCATGTGGGGAAATCAGAAGATAAAACCCGAGCTGACCCTCTGGGCTTCTTGCTGAGAGCTCTCATGAGCACCCAGCTTCAGCTTCCTGGGATGCCAGGACCCTCCCCACTTGGTGACCACTTCCACAAAGGAATGTGCCAGTCACCTCGATCCCAAAGATGGCCTTATTCAGGAGTTGCTGGGCCCCAGCCACCAAGCACCCCGCCACATGCCCACAATAAGGCAACAGAGACTACCCCTTCTGTCTCTGGTCTCAGGAACCAAGTTCATTCTTCAATGTGAAAACTGGACTTGTTACTAATTACCTCCACTAAGATTTGTGGGTGAGATACTGACTCATCTCAAGGACCAGCATTTAGAAATGGCCTGAAAGCTGTGGCTTTTTGGGTGCCCAGGACATCACTCGATACCCATAAGTAGCCTCTGGTGACAAGAACTTGCTCAGCCAGAAATCACAGAATACTGGACTTAGGAGAGAGCTCCGAAAACGAGGCCCCGGAGAGTGCTATGTCCTGCCCAGGGTCACAGAGCCACAACAGAAACCCCAAGCAAAAACACATTTTGTTTTTAAGGGGGCCTTGGACCTGAAAAAGAAAAGCCATGTGCTGAAACAGAAGTACACGCTAAGAAGAAAAAGTCACGTAGTGACTGAGAGCTGCAATGTTGAGGGAGGCCTGCCCTGTGCTGCACATGGCAGCCATCTGGGCGGACTGTGAGCTTTCAGGGAAGCAGGAGGGCTGATTTAAACAGAAACAGAATGAACCGGCCGCAGACCAAGGTGCTGAAGCGGGTCTCTGCACTGCATTTGGCAATGAGAACAGCCGTGGCACAGAATAAGCAAACACATTTGGGCACCAAGTTCTCTCTCCCATTCTCCCCTGCTTGCTGTCCTGACAAAGAACTTGTCTTCCCAAAGTCAACCTCACTCCTATAATCAGGCAGGGGAAAAAAATAATAAATCACAGTTTAAAAGGAAAAAGGTCCCTCAACGAAATACACGCTACATTTAAACTGGTCACATTATATTAAAAAAAAAAAAAAAATGTGCACTGAATCTTCAGAAGAGTCAAACCTCTAATCGGATTAGGTTTCCAGAGCTGTAAGCAGGATTCTGTGGTTTCAGTGGAGAAGTCATGGTACAACTGAAATCACTGCAAGGGATAAGTGATTTTTAAACCACACACACACACACAGATACACACTTGCCTTAAGAGGAGTATATACACAACACAGCAGCTACGTGGGTGGTCGGTCAGGCTAAGGGTGCGTGAACAGGAAGCTCCCTGCTCCCTAACAGGAAAGCCCCCAGAAAGGATTCAGCAGCAACAAGTCTACAGCCCAAACGTGAACAGCATCATCCCTGAACAGACACAGTTAGTCGGAGCCACCAGAGCCTACAGCCTGTGGGAGGGCTCGGTTACAGTCCATTCTACTGCGTACACTTGAGATATTACAGTGTATTTTTTCAGACTATTATAAATAATTTCTCGTGCTTTCTGGAAAAAAAAAAAAATCAAACGAAGCCTTCTTTCATTCAGTCTGTGATGAAGTAAGGTGAACCCTTCTCGTAAAGCACAGCTCAGGCTCCCCAGGGCTTTGTGGGCAGGATGCTCCTCCAATTAATAAGCTTGTGTCCCTCCAGCCTACAGAAGGCGACCGTCCCGTCACTCCAGCGCAGGTGTTCTCAAGAGGCCTGTGTGAAAGCTCTTGGGGAGCAAAGGCATCCAAGCTGTGCACCTCTTCCCTGCTGGGGGGGCAGCTACAAGGCAGGCAGGGGGTCCTCTGAACCGGTCAGACACAGACGAACGTCTCCACTCTCTGATGGAGCACCGAAACAGAAGCTCTGGCTTGGGAGCTAGAAGTACCCAGCAGACCCACCCCAGGTGGGCACAACACTGCCTTCCAGGTTAAAACTTTTGTATAAAAGACCCAAATGGTCTTACCCCTGTGACTTCTTTCCAACTCAAAGCTATGGTTTACCCACAACCCAAATCATAAGCACATAGACTGTATATATACAGATTGTTTTTAAATCCCACAAATAAAAAACACTCTACAAAAAAAACAAAAAACAAAAAAAAACAAAAACAAAACACCAGTGAGTTGAAGCCTTGTCATAGTCTGAGACACACCAGTGGGGCTTGCCTTGGGGCCCTGCCCCTCGCTCTGCTCACTCTTGCTCTCTCGGCCCTGGGGCCCCTACTCATCCTCCGTGCCGGCTGTCAGCATCCCCTTGTCAGCCAGGTGAGATCTGAGGGTGTTGAAGATGTGCAGTTGTTGATCTGGACGCAAGGTCAGGAACTGCTGAATCAGCTTGCTTGGGTTCGGGCCCCTGGAGGAGAACGTGAGGAAACAGCTCTGAGTGGGGGGACTCAGCAGCTTCTAGGGCCTGATTATCCAAATAGCTGCTGTTCCCTGTGGATTCTCTACTCGTGGAGGGCAGGGGGCCTCAAAGAATCCATTAAGGGCAGCAACTGAAAACTGCATTCATATTTGGGATGCTTTTCACTTCAACTGAGGTGTAGCTAAAATCTCAGATGTTCACCACACTCAAAAATCCAACAACTGGCTTCAGATGGAAAGGCGTCGTACCTGATAAAACTGGCAATGTACACGTTGACAAAGGTGGCCATCAGATACTGGCAGTCAAAGCGATCCATGATGCCGCCATGGCCGGGAATGGTATTGGCAAAGTCCTGTTAGAGGCAGGGGAAGGACTGGTAAGCCTGGGCTAGGCCCAGATCAAACCCTGCCCTATGGTCCCACCTCAGGGACCAGCTACTATCCTGAGTAGCTGAGGGCAAAAAAAGTAAGAAGTATGGACCCAAATGCTGAGGGTATAATACCACAAAATCTTATTATAAAATGTTTCTTTTGAAGAAAGATACAAGGTATATTAACAAATAAACTGAAAATCCAACTACAGTTGACTCTTGAACAACAGGGGTCTGAACTACAAGGGTCCACTTAAACGTCATTTTCTTCAGTAAATATAGTACAGGAATATAAATGTATTCTCTCTTCCTTATGATTTTCTTAATCACATTTTCTTTTCTCTGGCTTGCTTTATTGTACGAATACAGTATATAATACATATAACATACAAAATAGGTGTGAATCAACCAATAATTCTTCTGGTCAACAGTCACATGTGAGTTTTCTAGTACATGGGAGGATGCAGTAGGGGGGAATGTCAGTGCCTCTAACCCCTGCATTATTCAAGGGTCAAAACTATACTGAATTTTCTTGGAAAGCAATGTATTTTTATTTAACCTACCTAAATCTCATGCACGAGTGAAGGAAAGCACACATTAACAGTCAGGGTTTATAGCCTGGAATTTTGAAGGGGGCGGTGGTTGATGGGGTGGGACAGGAGACTGGGCTGGGAGACAGAAGAATAGGGAAGACGATTTTCCTACTTTGATTTTAAAGGCTCGTTTGAATCCACTTGCAAAGAATCCTCCAAAGGGGCCGATGAGCGAGGCAAAAGTGGACAGGGCGATGCTGTGGATCTGGAAGGGGTACATCCAGACTGTTGTCTGAGAAGAACAAGGGAAAATCAGTCAAGATGCCTTGTTGACATAAGTAACTCTTTATCAAATGAACTGTATTTTCCCTCCAAAATCAAAATGAGTAAGAAAAGTGGATTTTGTGTTTGTAAATCTCGAATATCTGACTTAATGGAGGACATTAAGTATCATACACTCAGTCTGTTGCAGTATGTTTTGGCTGACGTATGCGGAGAAAGTCCAGCCTCACACAAATTAGGTAGTTGAAAAAAGGGAAAGGTAGGGGCGCCTGGGTGGCTCAGTCGGTTGAGCGTCCGACTTCGGCTCAGGTCAGGATCTCACGGTAGGTGAGTTCGAGCCCCGCGTCGGGCTCTGTGCTGACAGCTCAGAGCCTGGAGCCTGCTTCGGATTCTGTCTCCCTCTCTCTCTGCCCTCCCCCACTCATACTCTGTCTCTCTCTCTCTCTCTCAAAAATAAAGACATTAAATTTTTTTTTAAATAAGAAAAAAAAAGGAAAAAAGGAAGAGTCTTTTAGCACTGTCTTTCAGATGCTTACGGGTATTCTCCTCTGATACTGCACCAGAACTTGACAAATGGTAGTTTCTTAAAAATTTGTCGAATGTGAGATCCAGGAATGAAATTTTTGTACTCTTAGCATTAAAATCCATTGGTCTTGAACTTTGAACGGACCTTTTACCCACACGTGACTGCTGTAATGCCATGCACTGACTATTTAGGAAATAATAGTTCACTAAGTTATGTAAATCTTCCAAACGTGGACACATTTTGCTATATATAATGTCAAAACATCATTATGTTAAAGTCATCATATGTTAAAATCACTATAAGAATCTTACAAAGAATCACCACAACTCTCATCAGCAAAGCTATGAAGTATTAAGAGCTCTGGTGGAAACCCTATGACACTTTCCCAAATACTAATTTTCACCTGGCAGGTGAATTTTATCGTTGGTAACAATCACCGTTAGGTGTTTTCCTTCGAGTGACAGACTCACTTTCGTCATCTTCAAGGAAAATGTTTGTCAAATACACAGGTCTGAAAAACCACAGCTTGTCGGTACTTTTCAAGTAAAAATGATGTCCCTATAAAACAGCAGCTAGTTCAGCTCATATCTCAAACAGGCACACGTGTGCTTTCCTTTAGGTAAACGCTGTACTTCAGTATTTACCAGAAATCTTTTATGCATCCTTTTCATACACAAGAGTATTAGAAAGATATGTATTCAAGGGTCAGGATTTAATAAAATGAATAGTTTTACTGTTTCAGCGAAGACACTCTTCGGAGGAACTCTCTTATTCTCACTGCGTGTGTGTGGCACGAAGAATCCAATGACTCAGTCCAGTTCGGGGCCAGAGCCCCCACTCATACTAACGCACCAGGCGAGTTTACCCATCACTGCTTGTGTACCCTACCATTCACAGCAAATTTCAACAACGTAAACAGGCAAATAATGTCATTATATTGTTATGGAAATAATCGTGACTTCACAGGCCCCCTGAAAGGATCTCAGGGTCCCCCGAGGATCCACAGAGCACAGTTTGAGAACCACTGGTCTAAATGAATAGAAGTGAGATGAAGTGTCTCCTTCTGCTTTCAGCCTGAACTGACCTGAACAATTCTCTGTCCTGGGGCTTGCAGCGTTGTGGAGGGAGGAAGCTAGGTTGTTGTTGTTGCTGTTGTTGTTGTTGTTGTTTTGAGGGAGTGGTCACTATCTAACCAGGGATAGCTTGCCCCATGCGAATGGCACGTACCAAGCCAATGACCGACCGGATCACCTCAGGAATGTTGTACTCCTGCAGACGGAAGAGGTCCGAGGGCTCACAGTCCACAGTGAAGCTGTTGGTGTCATTGTTGTACTCCACGGGGCAGACAAAGCATCTGTACCCGGACATCACATAGGACAGCTGAGGATGAAGAGCAGAGACGGGCAGAGGAGACCAGTCCCAGTCATCCTGCCTGCGTGGCAGACACGGGGCCTGGCTGTGTCCCTCACAGCGCCTAGCCTGCTCGCTGCAAGCTGTGCACTAAATCAGAGGTTCATATTTCCCCACGTGAGTATTTTGCCAGAATCTGGGAAAAAATTTTAAAAGAGGTTCATGGCCTGCTGAGGCTTCACACATACTTACCCCAACATCCAGGCCAAAATCCAGGACAGACCTGAAGGAATCTGGGCAAAGAACTACAAGAAGATTCCCCCCATTCAGGGAAGCTACGGTCCCTTTTTCTCAGCATCTCTTAATTTAATTCAAACGGGAGGCAGGTTGGCAGGGAGCGATATAGTGAGAGACAGCCAGTCCAGAGGAAAAAGGAAGAAGAAGAATGAAGTAAGGGAATCAGTACTGGAGGATGGCTGGACACCTCTGAAGAAAGGAGAGAGGCTGGCCTGATGGTCAGAAGCAGGGAATGCTCCAGAAAGGGTGGGAAGATCAACCACCCACAGGCAGGGCACAAATGGGAGAGAACCTTGGCCAGAGTGGCATGGCTCGCCTCACCTCCTACTCTTAGCTGCCAATCACTTGATCTTGAAATATCAAATGCGTGGACAAGGACGCTACCTGCTGAGTGTCACCATGCCTCGACATGGGGGGAGTACAGGTTCACACGGCCCTGCTCAACTGCCAAGACCCTGTTTGGAATCTGGCAGATAAAGGACAGCTGGCTCTGCCCGGGCCACTTACGGAGCATGCCAGGCTCATGCCCCTTGCAGGGCAAGGTTACCATTCAGTGGGACAGGGTCCTTGGCCTCGGGAGACAAGCTCTCTAGCCCTGGACAAGCTTTGAAGGTGGGCTGAGGTCTCTGTGCCCTCTCCCACCCAGCGGGAAACCACCACCTACCAGAAGGCCAAACACCACTGTAGCAAAGAAGCCCCCAATGAAGCCTTCCCAGGTCTTCTTCGGGGACAGCTACGGACAGAGAGCAAATCTTAACAAAGGTCATTTTGATAACTGGCTTTGGAACAATGATTACTTGTTTAAAACCTTCCTACTGTTAAAACAAACAAACAAAAAATAAACAAAAAAACCTTCATTCTGTTAACCACCTCCCTTTCTAAAAATAACCCCATGCTTGGTTTCCTTGTTCCCAGCCTGATATCCCTCAGTTTCCTTTCTGTCCCAATTAGTCATTCAAATAATTTAATTATATTATAAAATAGTATACTAATTAAATAACAACACTCAAATTCAGATCAGAGCCCCCAAAGTGTGCCTGTATAGTCTATACAATTATCTTCTCTAGGAACTTGTTCTTCCTTTCTGAATAGTTGTCAAATGTCTTAGTCTGGCTTTTCTCTTAAGACTAAACTATTGCAAGACTTTCTCCAAGATGACACGAAGACATACACGCTAGTGAGATTTCTTCTGTGCCAAGCTGATCCTCACCGTTGCCTCACAGTGGTGTTTCATGTTAGGGTGACCCACTTACCTTAATGAGTGGGGTCCGACCAAAGAAGAAGCCAAACATGTAGGCCATAATGTCATTACAGATGACGCAAGAGATGGGGACAATGAACCTAGGGAATAAACCAAAGTAGAAATCAACTCTCCTAAGATGACAATACCTCAGATGTCTATAAAACACTGCCATTCATCACTTCTGGCACCAAAATAACCCCTAAGTACTTGTTCTCCACTAACTAATAAGCTAAAAGAAATTAAACAGCAGATAAGCCATACCTAGTACCTGGCACACAGCAGACATTCAAGTGTTTACTGAACGACTCCCGAGTAAACGGAGGTGGTGTTCTCTAAAATGCCATTTGTTCTTTTTATCCTTACAAAGTTAATATAGGCACACAATACTACAAATTTAAACTGTAAAGAAAAGAAGGTTTCCTTGTTTCTCCCATCCCTATCTCCATTCCCCAAAATAACTGCTTTTAATGACTTCTGACTTTTCTTCTAGAGGTCATCTCCATAATTCTATGCAGTATGTTTCATAATTTACCTATTTTTTTTTTTTAACTATTTATGACTAGCTCTGATGAGGCCTACATTTCCTAGTGCTCGGCTGAGTGCACAACCACACCCCATATAGCTGGCTACCTTCTCGGCACCCGCCCCCCGTCCCACCAGCCCCACCATGAAACAGGAGGCTGTTCCCACACTTGTAACATCTTTCTGCCCTCCTCACTCTCCACTCTCTGGCCAGCACTTTTTTAAAATTTCCCCTATTTAAATTTCTGAATTTCACATACAGAAATCTCTGACTTCCTGGCCCCTAAACTACAGGCAGTATTTTCTGACTTCCTGTTTGTTAAGGGAGCATCTGTATCCTCTCAACACCACGCGATATTATTTACTTTGTCGAGGCTTCTAGCACATATTCTCTGCTCAACATATTTTCTACATCTACAATTAAATCTTGTAGTTTGAGTGTGAAAACCAACAACCAGAGATTTTAATATAATTCACTGTAGAACCGAGTGGCACGTTTGGCCCTAAAGATAAGGACTTATCATGAGCCATTCCTCGAAATTACCTGAAACTCTGAAAAGGAAAGATTGTGTGTCTCCCCAGGCCATTGCTATCATAGTTTTAAACATAATAATGCCTAAGGCTACCAATTATCTGAGCTAGTCTCTGGTCTAAGCACTTTACATATATTTACTAACTTTGGAGGTGGGTACTATTATACCCTCATTCTGAGATCTGGAAACAGACACAGTCTGGGATCTTAACCACAACTCCTTAACACTTCTAATATAAACTAGGATATGCCTTACCTTTTCACTAAGATCATCCAGTTTCCTTAGCCAGCCTGCAGACTTCTATAAATGCTGATAGATTTCCTGCTGAAACCACTGCATTTCTGGAATAATGTCTACTAAGTAACAACTATATCATTCTTTTGACACATTGCCAGATTCTATGTGCTAATAGTTTATTTACAATGGCTTATCTGTAATCATTAAAGAAATCAGCTTAACATTCTACCTCCCCATGCTTATTAGCTTTAGTATGAAGGGTTAGATAAAACTCTGAGATTATCATTGGTTGTTTTTTTTTTTTTTTCCTTCCAGGTGTGGATTCTTAGGCAATCCAAAGTTCTTCTATAGTTATTGATCTTTTCAGGTTTTCTTCTTCATGACTTTTGGTAGCTTCCATTTTGCCAAATCATGAAAGTTTCCTTTTGTTTTCAAACCTGTTGCTATACAATTGCATTATCTTTTATTCTTTAAATATCCATGTATAGGGGCACCTGGGTGGCTCAGTTGGTTGAGTGTCTACCTCTTGATTTCGGCTCAGGTCATGATCTCATGATTTGTGGGTTCAAGCCTGGCGTTGCGCTCTGTACTGACAGTGTGGAACCTGCTTGGGATTCTCTCTCTCTCCCTCTCTCTTTCTCTCTCTCTCTGCCCCTCCCCTACTCACGTGCACTCCGTCTCAAAATAAATAAACTTTAAAAAAAGAAAACTTTTAGAAATTAATTAATTAAAAATATCCATATGCTAACAAGCACATGTCTAATGTCTACAACATTAGTTTTTGGGGAACCTGAGTGGCTCCATCGATTGAGCGTCTGACTTCAGCTCAGGTCATGATCTCACAGCTCATGAATTTGAGCCCCACATTGGGCTCTGTGCTGGCAGCTTGGAGCCTAGAGCCTGCTTCAGATTCTGTCTCCATCTCTCTCTGCCCTCCCCTGCTTGCACTTGCTCTCTCTCTCTCAAATGTAAATAAACATTAAAAAAAAATTTTTTTTTAAATAGAACATTAGTTCTCAAAATATAGATCCTGACCAACAGTATCAGCATCACCTGGGAGTGTATTAGAAATCAAATTCTTAGTACTGAATCTACTGAAGCAGAAACTCAGAAGTGAGGCCCAGTGATCTGTGTTGTACCCAGCCCGGCAGGGGATTTTGATGTAGCTCAAGGTGAGAACCCCTGGCTTAGACTGTAAGCAGGGGTTCTCAGCCTACCTGTACATGAGAAAACCCACAAAATAAAAGGGAAAACCTCCCTCACTGACATCACTCACCAGATCATTCCTTCAAACAGGTTGTGGATAACAAGGTGTGACTGGGTTACAACAATCAGTAATGTTACATGCGTCCAGCCAAACTGCAAAAGAAGATATAGATTACATTTTACCTGTGTCTTTACCTTGAAAGGAACTTCAAATAACTGCCAGTAACAAATAGAAAACTGCCAGCAACAATAACAAAAACATGTAGAAAAAATGTCTGCTTCTGTACCTGTCTTATTGGAAGTAAAAAGATACAGAACAGGCATTTGGGAGTAACTTTGTCCCCCCGCTACAGTCCCCACCAAAAGTAGAAACCACAGGGCCCACTTAGTGAGCAAGTCTTTCTACGCTCCAAAAGCCTGGGTATGTCTCATTTTCTCAATAAGTGTTTACTAGGTGCTTGGGGCACTCAGTGAGGGGATGTTTTCAAGTTGAGGGAGCGATGTAGCTGGTAGGATATTCGTGAGCATTGCCTGAAGCTTCACCCTGAGCCTTACTTGGAGGCCACCTTCAGGTCCTGGTGGAGAGGTTGCTTGGGGTGTATTAAGTAACAGTGATTGGGTCTAGGTAGAAGCAGAGCCACCTAACTTAAATGGGGACACTCCTTCGTGCTCTAGGTTCTAGATGCAAACACAACAGCCTGCATTCCAGACTGTTGATTTGTCACAGAAAGCATAAAAGGCCTGCCGAGTTTCTGCAGAACTTCCCTTAAGCCAAGAATTCTGACACACATATACATTTTCCTTACCATGTAGAACTGCAGTCGATAATGCTTCTTGACCAGACTCAGTACAAACATGCAGAATCCTAGTTTGAGGAGCAGGAAGAGAAGAAGGGGCAAAATGAATCACACTCTGCATTATCTTTGTCCTACTCATTTCCTTTAGATGCATTAAGTGGTCCTCTGGCCAATCCCCTGGCAGCGGTTAACACGGGTACAACTCCAAAGCCTAGGGGGATAATCCTAGTCATTCCAATGACAGCAGGGATAATGGACTCCCTCAAGACAGTCAGAGGAAGGCAATATTTTTAAATCTTGCAGACTACACTCAATTTAGAACACTGTTCACCAGATAGGAATGTTTTGATCCTAGAGCAAGGGTCAACAAACAAAGGTCAAGCCAGCTGCCTGTTTTTACAAATCAAATTTTTTTGGAACACAGTCATGCCCATTTGTTTACATGTCGTCTGGGCTTCTCCTTTCATGCTCAAGGCCAGAACAGAGGAGGTGCAATGAAGACCCTTTGGCCTCCAAAGCCTAAAATATTATCTGGACCTTTAAGAAAAGGTTTGCTGAAGGGAGCCTGGGTGGCTCAGTCGGTTAAGCGTCTGATTTCGGCTCAGGTCATGATCTCACAGCTTGTGGGTTCGAGCCCCGCGTCGGGCTCGGTGCTGACAGCTTGGAGCCTGGAACCTGTTTCAGATTCTGTGTCTCCCTCTCTCTCTCTGCCCCTCCCCCACTCACACTCGCTCGCGCGCGCGCGCGCGCGCGCTCTCTCTCTCTCAAAAATAAATAAATATTAAAACAAATTTTTTTTTAAAAAAGAGAAAAAATTTGCTGACTCCTCCTGTCCAAAGTTATAGGTCTGGCTAAGGGAGACCCACCTGGTGTGGAGTCAAGGCCACCCCTGCATCTCTCACACTGACCCAAATGGTGGCAAAACAGTCTGCAGCCGCCCTCCCCACCCCCTTCAGGAAGGAAAGAGACTTTTACCCACGAGAGTGCTGGGCCCCTCAAACACAGCCCTGCCCAGAAGAAAGCATGTGGCTATTCTAGACCCCTGGCTCTGTGAGGGGTCACTCTCAGGGTCTGAGGCATGCTCTCTGACTGTGCTCAATCCCAGCAGACCTCTTGGCAGTGGATTTTCTATTTTACAGCCAGGTGTCATTCACAGAGACAAGTATTGCTATAAGCTGATCAAAAATAGATCAGACGGAAATTTAGGTCAGAACAAATTTCTCATGTGCCTCAAACTGGCTTTGAGGGCAACTATGAAAAAACAGGAGCATGAACACTTAACACTCAGATAAGACTGAGGTTAGATGGACACAGTGTTTGACTGTTTGTCAACTTCTAATGTATCTGACTAAACCCTCACAGTACCCCTGCTGTTTTAGCTCCAGATTATGAAAGGGATTCAAAGATTAAGCTCCCAGCTCCTGTGAAGTCACAGAGTCTTTTTAAACCCAGGTCGGTAAAATTTCCACTACACTGCAATGTCCCCCATGCGGCCACGCCCCTAGCGATAGCCGCTTGTTTTTATACCCAACTTCCTGGACAGTTTTTGTTTTGATCACACCGCAGAATCTCTGCCAACAAGAGAGTCAGGACAGGACCGTGTTATGCTGTCCTCTGACGGAGGCTGGGACACAAGGTCTGATGGCACAGACTGAAGTCCCCACAACTACACAAGGCCCTGGGTCCCATTTCTTAGGCAAGAGCTGCTACAGGGCCCTCAGCTCTGCTGCCCTGAACAGAGTTAACACCATCGAAACTGCGTGAACCAAGAAATTCCCCAACCTCTCCTCCACGGACATACAAACACAAGACAAACACAAGAACTGGTAAACCGCTGAATGCCTACCTATTAGATAGAGAGTAAAGGAAATGAACCGGTGGTATTTACTGAGAATCCGCAAAGGCTCCTCTCTCTGAACCAGAGTGAAGAAGTAATCCGTCACGGTTTCACCATAGAAGAAATAATTTACACACAGTAGAAAGTACCTGTAAAGGAAGACAGGTCACTGCTGTGAGGGGCACATGTGTCCGCTCCTTTACAGTGAGGCCGTGAAAAAGTTCCAGGGATCAGAGCAGCAGTCCACCTGCCCCTCGAGACCCTGGTGGCAGCTTGCAGAGGGACAAGCAGACCAGGGTTCCCTGTTTACTGGTGACCCTGTAGGTGAGAAGTTTATCTGGGAATTTGTGGCAGCTTCCACTCCCTCTCCATGTATCACAAATCGGGGGCTCAGTTTTTGCTCTTTTTGTCCAGTTTCCACACCTAATGTAAGAACACTCAAACCATAACATGACCTTCCAGAGTGTGCCTCAGCCTGCCTCCCCATCCTATTTCCACTCTTCCAGGAACCCTGTGCACCTATCACAATGGTTGACTCTGGCTTTGCCACCCGTCTGCTTTGTTCCTGTCTTTCCCAGCCTGGAATATCCTCTTTGCTTACCCATTTTTTTCACTTGTTGCTCAAATACCATTTTCTTCATAAAACCTTTATATAACCTAACATGTATCTGTCTCCCCCACATTTATTTCCATAGTATATAGTATTTCATCATTTCACTAAGCAATTAATTATGCTCTGTCTCAGAACCTTCCTCCGGCCCCTGGTTGGGCTCTGAGCCTGCTTGGGATTCTCTCTCCTTCTCTCTCTGCCCCTCCCCCACTCGTGTGCACATGTGTGTAAGCTCTATCTCAGAATAAATAAAGATTTAAAAAAATATATGCTAGTCTAAAAGTGGGGGTCACTGTGCAAAGTCTGACGGATCCAAATACCAAGGCCAACGTGTTCATGGATACAGCCAGTGTGCAAGTTTCCAGATCCCAGGTAACTATTATAAACACTCCTCATAGGCCAACCACATAAAATACCTGGGTCTCAAAGGTACTGTGTGAGCTGGTGGCCATCCCTCCCCGCCCACCCAACCACCATGCCTGTAAATACCCACTACAAAACACTTTTCATCCAAATCTGTGGGGCCCCTGTGGGGCTAGATGGCTTACCAGCTGAGGGTTCTAAACCAGGGCAGGTCATAGGAGTGGTAGACGTTGTAGCCAATAGTGATAATCTCATGGAAACACTTAATCTGAACACACATCACCTGCAAGACACAAAAGAATCCAAATACTTGCTGATTCCCCAGTTCTTACCATCTTTGGAAACAGAAACCCACACACAGGTCATGGGCCTTCAAGAAAAACTATCACATTTAAGAATGTCAGTCCTACAGGCCCTGTAGTGGCTGTAGGGCGCCTGGGTGGCTCAGTCAGTTAAGCGTGCGACTTTGGTTCAGGTCATGATCTCGCGGTCTGTGAGTTCGAGCCCTGCGTCAGGCTCTGTGCTGACAGCTCAGAGCCTGGAGCCTGCTTCGGATTCTGTGTCTCCCTCCCTCTCTGCCCGTCCCCCACTCATGCTCTCTCTGTCAAAAATAAATAAACATTAAAAAAAATTTTTTTTAAAAAGAATGTCAGTCCTACAGGGACTCCGCTCTCCTCCTCACTCTCACTCACACCGCAGGACTTGGCAATGTAGTCCTTTATGTCACACAGAGTAGATGCAATAGAAACAAACCCCTGAAGCTTCAATTAACTTTTTATTGTTGCACCTCCCTGGATTCAATCCCTTCCCTTTGACTTTGAATAGGAATACCTGAAAAGCCCCAACTGCTTTGCTCAGCAGTCAGCTGCTAGTCATCTGACCCTGTCCATGACAGTGGGAAGACTGCAAGAGCAGTGCTGTGGACTGGGATTTTTAAATGAAAGTCCTAAGCCCCAGAGTGAGGCCCTAGGAAAACCAGAAACAAACCCGAGAGTCACACAGAGTCACAGCTGGGGTCACAGTTTCATCAAATGGCTGAAATAATATCATCAAATTTTTAAGTGAAGGGAGATCTTTAACCACATACTACTGGCCTATCCCAGTGCCCCTCTGGTTGGCTCCTGACAAGGGAGAAGTCACAGATACTGGAAGGCAGATGTGGTCTGAGGAGCCAGGCCCGCCGCTGATTCCCAGAACCAACCACAAACCCCATACTCAAGATTAAATTAGACAAAATTAAAACAGCATGCAAATGGCACTTACAATGATCATTAAAACCATTGGTCCCAAGTAAATGATGATGAAGAAAAATGCAATCATGGCCAAAGTCAGGATGCCTCTCACCCACCAGTTCTTCCATCTAAGTTAGAGAAGAGAGAAAGGAGAAAACATGTTAGGAGCCCAGAAAGAAGCAAAGCACAAACCCAAGGGGGAGGGCTGGCAGTAGAGGTCAATCCCTTCTAGGAACACCTCCTTCACCTTGACAGAGGTACTAGCCACAGGCTGGCAGAAGCAGGGCCAATAGAGCCATTACCTCACTCCCACCAGACTCAGCAGGTGCTCCACGGCCTACAGAAAAATACACCCAGCTTCTATCTTAACGAAAGAATCAGGCAAAAATCCTGAGGGAAATGTGGTGCCTACTTCTGTATCTACTCGGATGGCTTCTATCCAAAGAAAAAACTGCATATTTATCCTGCGGCACAATCCTATATCACTCTGCCCCTGCATCATTATGGTGATAACAATATTAACCAGTGATTAATAGCTATCACAAATATGCATCTGGCACACTTATAAGGATTTTGCATATATTAATTCATTTAACACTCAACACTACTAGCCTTGACAGTGGAAGAATTGGACAAATCACATAGTTGTGATGTGGTTAAACTGATACCTGAATCCTGGGAGTGTAGCTCTAGAACCCATGCCCTTGACCACAACAGAACCTTTCAAAGAGAGACGTGCATGGGACACACACATAGAAACACTTTTAGATAATGTCTTGGGGTCTTATAGTTTGTGTTTTTAGTCTACACACATAGCTGGTGTTGGAGGACCAGAGTCTCAAGGGACCAACACTTTAACCCTGGATTCACTCAAGTTGAGATTTCTTAATTCTTCCAGAAGAATCTCAGGAATGTCCACAATGGATGTGTGGGAGAGGGAAAACTAAACTTTGACCATGAAACTTGGGCTCCTCTGTGGAAAGCAGTCTGCCCATCAGTCACAAAGCCTTTCACATGCTACGTCAGCAATCTTGCCCACCACCACCCCTTTGTTTTTTGGGGTTATTTTCCATCTTATTTTATATTTTATTTTTTATTTTTTACAGTTTACATTCAAATTAGTTAGCATGTAGTGCAACAGTTTCAGGAGTAGATTCCTTAGTGCCCCCTTACCCATTTAGCCCATCGCCCCCCCACAACCCCTCCAGCAACCCTCAGTTTGTTCTCCATATTTATGAGTCTCTTCTGTTTTGTCCCCCTCCCTGTTTTTATATTATTTTTGTTTCCCTTCCCTTTTGTTCATCTGTTTTGTCTCTTAAAATCCTTACATGAGTTAAGTCATATGATTTTTGTCTTTCTCTGACTAATTTTACTTGGCCTAATACCCTCCAGTTCCATCCACGTAGTTGCAAATGGCAAGATTTCATTCTTTTTGATTGCCAAGTAACACTCCATTGTATATATATATACCACATCTTCTTTATCCATTCATCCATCGAGGGACATCTGGGCTCTTTCCATACTTTGGCTATTGTCGATAGTGCTGGTATAAAAATGGGGGTGCATGTGTCCCTTCGAAACAGCACAGCTGTACCCCTTGGATAAATGCCTAGCAGTGCAATTGCTGGGTCGTAGGGTAGTTCTATTTTTAGCTTTTTGAGGACCCTCCATACTGTTTTCCAGAGTGGCTGCACCAGATTGCATTCCCACCACCACCACCCCTTTGTCCACACTTTCCTCCTCCTTGGGCACTGCACCTCCCAGCCCAGCCTGCAGCACCCTTCAAGGGCCAGATGTAGTTGCTGTTAAGCCCTAGATTACACTCAGTGGAGCCCTGAGCAGAAGCAGGGAGACTGTGGCCAATGCAAGTGAACAGGCCCACCCTGCACATTTTAACAGAAGTGGGCTCGTGCCACATGACTGCAGGCTGTCTGAGGGCTCCGGGTCTTCCACGGCACTTGGACCTGATGCGAGGCCCCCATGGGCATCTGCAACATTAAGCCAGGTTACCTTGAAGACAAGTTGGAAAGGGCCCTGTTGAGGACCTCTGGGGTATCGTCTGCAGAGGTGGATAAAGGAACAGCTTCCGCTCGGCTCTCAGTGTCCGATGCAGTCTCTCCATCTACCTTTACTTCTGACTCCGATTCCTACGTGGCAGAAAAACAGATGAAAAGTTAAAAAAAGAAAAAAAATGCCTAGTAGCATGCCGAGAAGTACATGCATATCATAGGAGATCTGTGGGAAAAGACCCCCAACAGGGCTCGGGGACATAGCACAGTCAGGTGACAGAACAGATGGGACTCACAGCGATCCCAACACTGTTCCGGCATGTGCTGAGGTGGCCAGCTCTGCTGGAAGTAAGGCATGCACCTGCACTACGGGGTGGGGGACGAGTGACAGCCACAACCTGCTCAATTTCCCTTGCCTTACTGGGGGCAGGGGAGGGAACAGTCCAGAACAGGGAGAAAGGGGTTCTTTTGCATCCACAGAAGGCAAAAGGGAGTCAGGCCTGAATTTCATCAGGACCTCATTCCTGACCCTGCCCTTAATGCCAGGGTCATTACCTATAAGGGCTCAGCTGCTGGCACCCAGGAAAACATATCCACCTCTGAAAACCCCTCTCCCCCAACACCTGAATCATGCAGGGAACAGTCCCTGCTCTGCCACAACATGCCGTGAACTCTCAGAGCCACCGGAGTGGCCCCAGAACCAGGCTCTCTCAGAGAAAGGCTGGATGCACAGGCTGTTGCTCCCCGCTGGACTCCCCAAAGTCCACAGTGTTACTTCCAGACTTCACAAGAGCACCCCATGAGGAGGCCAGCCCCAACGAGTGTAGAGGCCGCACAGTATCGCTCACCAGGACGGGCGTGTTGCCGTCCTTTCCCTGTCACTCGGTCCTGGGCATCAGCAGACCCTGCAATGTCACTCACAGAGTTGCCATCCAGGCTCCAGCCAAGTCAGGCAGTCACCCTGCTCGCCAGCCCCTGTGAGGGGACCAGAGCCATGCCAGCAATAGGCCCTCTATCTGAAGTACCAAGGAGCAGGCTGCTCTGAATCCTAGGGACCCTACTGCTACTCAGAGCATTTCTCTCTTACAGAAATTTAGAATCATTGCCGTGAGGAGAGGTGGAAGAGAAATCAAATCACTTCGAATTAGACAGAGTCTAACAACACTGCTCCGTATTTGCAGGGCCCTCAACAGTTGTAAGCATGTTTCCCATACCTGCGAACCTCAGAGTTCTGGAAGGAAGGGAAAGGAGACAGGAAGATCCCTACTTACAAATAAAGAAACAGGAGCTCTGAGAAGTCCAATGGCTGGCCCCAAATCCCCTATTAATCCTGGTCTTCTGACTTCTAGGTGTTCATCCCACTAGACTTCCTTTTATTTAAGTATCTTGGAATCCATTTTTTTCCTGACATCCGACACTTTATGGGTGAGGAGCCTTGGTTTGGGGATGGGGGAAACTGGGATGGACAAGAATCACCCATCTCAGGGGATTTTCCTGGACAAAAAATTTTTAACTTAAAAAAAAAAGAAGACAGCTGGCTTTGGTAAAGGATGTAGAGATGGTCTCCTCAGTAGGATGTGAGGGAAAGAGCCACAGCTTCTGATGACAGGGTCACTGTTCCTTACTCTGCCACAGCTGAGCCTGGTGGCGCTCAGTAAGTCACACTGGTGCCTCTGTACTTCAGTGTCCTCACCTTATAAAAGGGGGCCAGGAAAGGTCCTCCTTGTGAGGGTTCCCTAAAGAGATCCAGCCAAACTCCACCCAGGGCTATGTCCTATTCCACCATCTGAGGTTCCGAAACAGGGCAGTGCCTCCGGGATTACCCCTCTCCAGTTAGACTGAAGACCGAGGCATTCAGAAAAGCTTCCCGTTCTTTATGTTAACATTAACACCCACGTCCCAGCAGCAACCATCAATGATACGAAGTAACATCTAGATCTGACCCCCAAGCCCAGGAGCTTCAGCACGTGACCACCTGGGCTCTACCAGGGCCTCCCACAGATGCTCACCAGGAGCATCCAGAAGCCACGGGGACTGAGCTGGAGCCCAGCATGGGAAAGGGCATGTATCCAGGCGCAAGCGCATGTGCGAACACACGTGCCCCAACACAAGGCTATTTTTAACTTATCCATCCTGTTGTCAAGGAGACTCACAAAGGCTGCTGGTCTCCCCAGGCGAGGAAGGGCAGGAAGGAGCCTAGGCAGAGCCTCTGCAGGGGAGGGTAGAGAGACTTGGGTGCCGAGTCTCTCTGGACCTTCCATGCCCTTTTATGAGCATCAGCCCAGCATTGTGTGCTGCAATATAGCCCTGACTCCCCTCCTTCCTTGCTAGAAGGGGTGAGGTGCAGAGAGATACCCTGAGATGGGAAGTAGAACACAAGATAGCTGTTAACTGTGTTAACAGGACAAGAAGGGCAAATCCTGTGCAAGGGGCAAGGGCACAACCCAGAAAGACACGGACAGAGAGGGAGCAAGAGAGCCGGCTCTGTGGGCTCCTGAACCCTAGTCCCCATCCCCCCCACTCCCTGAGGTATAGATGTCACAAGAGAGCAGGCCAAGGGAACAGAAGCTTAAGACAACTTGGAGGTTACAGTGTTCTGGCTCCTCCCACCCCATGGGCAAAAGCCTTTTGCTTGAACCGCTAAGACCACCTCTTTGGCTGCTTATGCCTCTAAGTCAAAGAAGCCCAGTGCTGGTGGTGGCTCCCATAGTGGACAGGGAGGCCGAGGAGGCAGGAACCCGGAGCTCGAGTTCTTGCCCAGGAGAAAAGTGGCACATGTTGGACCAAGAGTCAGAGGTGCTGAGAGGTACACTGCCTTGCTCCTCCAGGGGATGGCAAGATAGGCAGATGGAGAGGAAGACTTTCTGCAGGAGGAGGCGGCAGCCAGTCAGGGAGAAGGGGCCCAGGACCTAGCTGCGATGCTCATTACACTCCTCAGATCTCTGGTCTTCCAGTGGAGAGAGGATCCCTTATCCTGAACAACTTGGAATGATCAAATGTCATACAGATGAAAGTCATGAAAACTATAAAGGGACTGAAGAGCAACACCACCCCCACCCCGCCCCACAGTATCCTGACCATGGCTTACAGGACAGGAGCACAAGAACCTTAAACACCTAACTCAGGCGACCTGGGTACCCTGCCCGAGGAGGGTAGAGTGGAAAGCACAAGGGCCATCAGGCCGTGCTGGGGCCTGTGTGTGACCAATTACGTGAGCTCAGCACCAGCCTGCCTTGCTTCCTCTTTCGCACCCTCCACTCATCCAATAGGCGGCCCCTCAACTCAAAAATGATCCACTTCCCAAAGCTACCGTGTTAGGGGGTGGCCTGGCACACGGAGGCAGCAGTACATACTAGTGCTCTCTGAAGTGGGATGTGTGCGACACAATCCACTGAAGCGTGAGAAGAAATATTAGGACTTCCTTCTATCTCCTTTGTATTTTTCTTTCTTGTGCATGCTTTATGATGGACCCAGCAGCACACATATGTAACTCAGTAAGTCCGTGCAAGCTGGCACACGTGGCTAAAACCTCACACACTGTCAGAAAAAAGTGTCTCAGCGGCCACAGGCTCGTTTCCCACCGTGCTGAGCATTGCCTGGATCATAGCAGGCACCCAAAGATTTGTTGACCCAATGAGCTAATGAAGTCTACTTGACCCACCACAGGCCAAGGCATCCGGACTGCACCGAGAGTGTGAAAGAACCCCCCTGCCTCCCAATGGCCCTCACAGCAGGACCAGACTTGCCCAGTCCCATTCTGGCCTTCTCCCTGCAAGGAGGGCAGCAGGGGGAGACCGCTTTGTTGCTTCAGACTGTCTCAGCCCAGCTCCCAGGCGGCCTCTCCTTCCTTTTCAACCCAAGGGCCCAGAACAAAGGCTAAGTGGAGGATAGCCTAGCTCTCCAATTTGATCTCAATCAACAGCCATCCTCCACAGTCCCTTAGCCAGTCCCCAAGGGGCCTGTGATGCTGATGTAAACAGGAAGCAAAAGAATGTTTCAAAAGGAAAGAAAAAAGCTCCCTCCTAGGCCCTTCTGATTCACTTAGACCCTGAAGGGAAAGCAGAAAGTCTGTCTAATGACGGACAGAGGCAATGTCCTGGGTACCAAGGGCTCAGCTAAGACCTGTTGACATTTTTGGAGAAATAGACGCTCAAAAGGCTTCCCCTACCAGCCTTCCAGCACCCACAACTGCTCAAAAGCAACCCCAGCCCTGACCTAAGGCTCAAAACAGCACAGCACAGAACCTTCTTTCAACAAAGGACAAGGCAGTGAGGGAGGGCCTGTGGGGAGCTGCGGAGTGGGAGGTGAAGCTCCTTGGGGCAGAGGCCTGGTGTTTCCTGGCCTGGGGAGGGACCAGCACTCAAAAAACTCATTCTCATTGTTATTCTCTAAGTAGACAACCCTACCTCTTCCCACTCCCTCCTAATTCCCAGTATTTCCTGAAGGCCTGCCTTGGGCTTAGAAAAGCTTACCAGGCAGTGTCCTTTTGAGGCTCCTTTTTGGTGGTCAGTGTCAGGGCCCACCCTCTGACGTTGCTATTCCTCAAGACTCCACAGTGACACCCACAAGTGGTGATGGTCAGAGCTTGACCAAAAAAAAAAAAAAAAAAAAAAGTGTGGCTGTGGCCAAGCTAAACAGGAGCCCTTGGCATTGTATCGACCAGGCTCCAGGCAGAGGGTAGTCACCCCACCTCATACCCCATTTCTTTACCAGATGCCAACTCGGTTTTGTACCTTGCTAAAGAAAATATATTAATATTCTGTTCATGTTTGCCCATGAGAAGCAAAAAACTAAGGAAAGAAAATAAGTGGTACCATCCACTAGGCCCTTTCTCCTCTCTTTCATTTTCAGAGAAATTTCATTAAAAGGTAGTGCTCAGTGCACTGGCTGGTTATGCTTCCAACAACCCTGCCCTTTCCACTGGCAATGCATTCAGATTCATAAGTTTCATTTACTAGGTGACTCCAAACTCACACAAACTATGTTTTGCACTACTTTAGATGCAAATCACAAACCTTGCCCTAGAAGAAAGTCATCAGGCTGAGCCTAACTTTTCTGCTAAATATTGGGCTTGCCATCGTTTTCAACCCTGTGGCAGCTGCCAGGGCAATCCACTCCCCCACTTACAGACCCATCCCCGGGAAAGAAACTATCAGAGACAGGTTTATCCTTAATATCAGAGACCTAAGTGTCCCTCTCACTGAGAAAGCCAAGTAGCTCTGTGTGTGTGTGTGTGTGTGTGTGTGTGTGGTGTTAGGAAGAACAAATATTTCTAGCTTTTTCTAATGTTAATCCTATTTGACAAGTTCAATTGTTTGAACAAAAGATCAAGAAAGAGAAGTCCTACTCTGCAAGTTCACAATCATCCCCAATATGGCTATCCCCTGTCCTCCAAAAGCCTATCAATAATATGATCTACAGAAAATGCACTCAGCTACTCCAGATGGACTGCTTCACCTAAACTACCTCTACAGGTGACTGCATCCCAGACCAAAGACCTCAGAGAAAGGACATGGAACAACGTGTACGTGGAAGACTCAGCTTTTTAAAACCTGACTCTGGCTATGAACCATTTCACCTCCAGACAACACTTCTTACAAGGAGCTCCAGGGACCTTTGCAGAGAACACATCCCTTGAAGGACACTCGTTCCCAGGACAGCTGCACACATGCCCAAGTATGCACCATCCCTTTTGCTACGGCCTCCTCTGAGACCTCACACCACTGACCTCTCTCCCTCCCTCTTGAGTCCTCTCCTCCCCCTCATCACAGGCCCTTACTTACAACCAGGTGAGTAGGCTCAATAAAAAGCTTTTGACAGCTCATCCACCCAATGCACTCTCTTTCCTAGTTCACAAACGAACCTTTGGCAAGAGCTGCGGACACCCCATCCCCCTCTCTGACCGCATGATTCTTCAACCATGGCAAGCCACCTGCCCTGCCTGCCCAGCCACTCTGCTGAAGAGCTCTCCCCTCACCAATGACCTAATCACTAAACCCTGCACTCTCTGTCCTCTGCCCAGTCCCTCCCTTCCATCAGCCAATGCAAGAGACACACCCCTTCTTTGCTTCCAAGCAGCACATCCTTCCTGTTTCCCAGCTGCCTCTCTAGCCAGGCCTCCTTTAGGCAGTCTTCTCCTTGGCAGCTTCCTCTTCCTGGCTCTTAATTTGGGGGTTCTGCCAGGTTTCTTCTGAGGCTCTCGTTCTTGTACTACCCACTCTCCATGAGTAGCCTCGTTCACTCTGATGCCTCCAACTGCCTCTCCTTGGGCTTCACATTCATTCATCCAAATGTACTAGATGTCTCCCCTTGGATGTCCCCACCACACCTAAAATCCTCCACGTGTCCAAAGCCAAACTACTTCCTTTCTCCTGAATTCTCAAGTGAGAAATGAGACCTTCATCCTTCGTGGCTCCCCCCTCAGCCCCTAGAACTATCTATCACCCAGTCTGTTAATGCCAGCTCCAAAAAGGCTTTCTGCTGCATCTACTTCCTGTCGCCTCTGGTACTCCCTTAATTCAAGCCAGTACCATCTCTGCTGAGTACCTGCAGCAGCTCAACTGGCCACCTCACCCTCAGTCTTTAGTCCATTCCTACCTCCCCTCTACTCTTTATGCTGCACCAAGAAAATCTGATCATGTCGCTCCCTATTGTGAACTCCCTCTGGAGCACCGGTGTAAATGGAGCAATTTCCACTTCCGGTAATCTAAAGGATAGACTGAACTATGGAACAGATCTACACTTTTTTGAGATGGTTGTACCAGCCACTTTGAGATCCACGTCTTATCCACCCTTCCAGCCTCATTCTTGTGGCCATTCTGAAGTACAGTCAGCTGTACTTTGTCACCTTTAGGTCTTTTGTTCATTCTGCTCCTACCCAGAGCAGTCTGCAAATCACTTCTATGGACACCTATTTCTCTTCTCTTTGGTCAATTATAACTTAGCCTTTGAATCTCGGCTAAGAGATCCCTTTCTCTCCAAACCTTCCCTAACTGCCTATGTGCCCCAGTGGCCCCCTGTCATTTCTCAAGAGCACAACATACAGCGTGGTCTCCTGTTGACTTCCTCAACACAGTACCCCAATATCTGGCATGGGGCCCACAACAGAGAAGACAGTAAGCAGGTCTTACCACATCTGCATAAGGTGTCAGAGAGGATCTGGGGTTTACTGAATTGGCAAATAGCTGGGTGACTCAGCAACTCATTTCCTGTGCTCTTAACAAGCACCACATGAAGTATCACTGGGTTGTAGCCCCGCTATCCATCTTCTCTTCTTTCCTAAGACATTGTAACAGAGGCCCTGATTTTTAGCTGGGCTTAGAACCAGGACTACATTTTCCAATTCTGGCCAATGAGTCATTAGCAGTTGTGTGCACTTCTACTATTCTTCCATCATGCTGGCTAGAATGCAGACAGGCTAGGGGCGCCTGCGTGGCTCAGTCAGTCAAATGTCCCACTTCAGCTCAGGTCATGATCTCGCACTGGTGGGTTCGAGCTCCTCATCAGGCTCTGTGCTGACAGCTCGGAGCCTGGAGCCTGCTTCAGATTCTGTGTCTCCCTCAAGTTTTTTTAATTAAATTAAATTTAAAAAAAAAAAAAAGGTCACCGCTGAACTGCAAGTGACTTTGAGATATCCAGTACCTCAGCAGAGAAAAGCAACACGGCCTCAATTTCTAACACATGAAGTAAATAGCCTCTATGCTGCCAAATTGGATGGACTTTCCAGTATTCATCTTGCTGTACCTCTTGGCAATTTTAAATATTAGATCTAGTTGACCATTTCCTCCTTGAAACATTTCTCTCTTGGCTTCCACGATCATTACCTTCTGGGTTCTCATTCCACCTGACTGGCTGCTCTTTCTCAGTCTCTGCTATTTTCCCTCCACATGACCTCTACATGTTGGACCAATTCTGGTCCAATTCTAGACCCATTACATTCTCTCCCTAAATATTACCATCCAACCCCTTAGCTTTAATTACTAATTCCATGCCAAAGATTCTGACATTTATATTGCCAACCTCAACCCCTCCCCCACTGCCAGACCCAACTATTGTTTCCAAATACTTCATGGCATTTCCACCAAAAAGTTCTCATAAGCATCTCAAACGTAACTACCTGAACAGAACTACAGATGTTGTCCTCAAAACTGTTGATCCTGAGGCCCCACCTTGCTGACATGTTGATGACACCACAATCTGTATCCTGCATAAGCCAGAAACTTGGGAGTCATGCCTAATTTCTCTCTCCTCAGCCTCCCCCAGTACTGGACACAGCAGTTGGCTCCCTCTGAAAATCCATTCCACTCCTCCTCGATGGCACACAGTAGCCTGTACAAGCTAATTATTTTAATTGCACCCCCCTTTTCACAGTGACAGGTTCCTGAAGAGGCATTTTTACCCCCAGCCTAAGCCATGGCTATTTTATTAGAGTGGGCACTTGGCCTCAGATGGTACAGTCGAATTATAGCTCCAGAATCTGGTGAGAAGACCATGGAGAGCCACTTGAGCTTTCTTTCCCTCCCTAGCCTGAGGAAAAAGGAAATCAGGTGCTACCAGCACTGACCTGCATCTCCGTGAGAGCCTTGGGATGACCATACACCTGAAAGGCACAGAGAAGCGAGGACAGAGAATGATTTAAGCTAATGAATTTCATGATTATTTGCAACTGAAAGACAATGAACCCAAATCCTGCTGACTCCACAGCCAAAACAGATCTCAAAGCTATCCTTCATATCTCAGCAGTCACTCAGAGCCAGGGATCTTTCTAAGATGCCTATCAGTTTGTGAAAACTAATGAAAGGAAACCTTGTTCACAAGGAAGTCAGGAGGCCAGCAGGAGAAGCTCTCATGCCCTACCACTCCTGGTCAAGGGCAGACCCAATAAGAAGAGTCTACTTTGCAAGTCAGCAAGTCAAATCACTACTACTTTACTACCTCAGCAGGAGGAAGAAAGGTTCTCTTCCCCCTCCCCCCCCCAACAGCCCAGCCAATGAGAAAGAGTCCCAACTCAGTCAATGAAAAGCCACCATATTTTGAATTCCCAGTTTACTCCAATGGCCTTTTTGTTTGTAACAGCCTTCCCACCTTCCCTCCATCTCCTCTATAAGAGACCATTCCTCTGGTTTGTTCTGTGGACTTGTCTGTGGTTTTGCCAGTAGCTTGCTTATGTCTGACTGCAAGTCTCTGTTATTCCCAAGTAAACCCATTTCTACTGGTAAAATGACTTTTATTTTTAATGTTAACATTACTTGGTGGTAAGAAGTGGGATCCAGAAAAGATCTCCCAAAACTCCAAGGCTGGTGGGTAGAAGATGCCGGTACCCACAGAGCCAAAGGGGCTCACTGCTCTCTTGCTGACTCTGGAGTGTGAAGGTAAGTTTTTTCCTAGATTTCAAGCTCCACTTTGTGTCCAAGCTCTCCAGGCTTTATTTGAGATCAGTTTTAAGGCCTGTTTCTTATGAGAATACTCTTTTGGCCTTCAGTCTGACTCCTTCCCAGAGTCAGACTTCTTGTTGGAACTGTGCTGGCCTCTGGTCTGATTCCTTCTGGAACAAAGCTGTTCCTGTTGATACTGTGCTTTTAGGAATTTTTTTCTGTGCTCTAGAGAAAAACCTCTAAGAAATGGGATTCCAGTCATCAAAATGCTTTGAGGGTGCCCCCTTTCTGGGACCCCAGTGAGTTTCATATTTAAAAACTATGATCCCTGCATATGCACATTTATAACCAAATGGACTGACTTAATGAGAAGTAATTTAGGGCACCAATGGCCACTATGAGGAACTTCCAATCTCCCCAAACTTGTTTTTCTTGAATTAAATTAGAAAACTGTGGCTCCCTGGCACAAAAACAGACACTCAGATCAGTGGAACAGAATAGAGAACCCAGATATGGACCTACAAACATATGGCCAACTAATCTTTGACAAAGCAGGAAAGACTATCCAATGGAATAAAGACAGTCTCTTCAGCAAGTGGTACTGGGAAAACTGGACAGCAACATGCAGAAAAATGAACCTGGACCACTTTCTTATACACAAAAATAAACCCCAAATGGATGAAGGACCTAAATGTAAGACAGGAAGCTATCAAAATCCTCAAGGAGAGGGGCGCCTGGGTGGCTCAGTCAGTTGGGCGTCCGACTTCAGCTCAGGTCATGATCTCACAGTCCGTGAGTTCGGGTCCCGCGTCCGGCCCTGTGCTGACGGCTCAGAGCCTGGAGCCTTTTTCGGATTCTGTGTCTCCCTCTCTCTCTCTGCCCCTCCCCTGCTCATGCTCTGTCTCTCTCTGTCTCAAAAATAAATAAAAACATTAAAAAAAAAAAAATCCTCGAGGAGAAAGCAGGCAAAAACCTCTTTGACCTTGGCCACAGCAACTTCTTACTCAACACGTTTCTGGAGACAAGGGAAACAAAAGCAAAAGTGAACTCATCAAGATAAAAAGCTTCTGCACAGCAAAGGAAACAATCAGCAAAACTAAAAGGCCACTGACAGAATGGGAAAAGATCTTTGCAAACAACCTATCAGATAAAGGGTTAGTATCCAAAATCTATAAAGAACTTATCAGACTCAACACGCAAAAAACAAATAATCCAGTGAAGAAATGGGCAAAAGACATGAATAGACACTTCTCCAAGGAAGACATCCAGATGGCCAACCGAAACGTGAAAAAATGCTCAACATCACTCCTCATCAGGGAAAAACAAATCAAAACAACAATGAGATACCAACTCACACCTGTCAAAATGCTAATATTAACAACTCAGGCAACAACAGATGTTGGCAAGGATGTGGAGAAAGAGGATCTCTTTTGCACTGCTGGTGGGAATGTAAACTGATACCACCCCTCTGGAAAACAGTATGGAGGTTCCTCAAAAAACTGAAAATATAACTACCCTAAGACCCAGCCATTGCACTACTAGTTATTTATCCAAGAGATACAAGTGTGCTGTTTCGAAGGGGCACATGAACCCCCATGTTTATAGCAGCACTATTAACAATAACCAAAGTATGGAAAGAGCCCAAACGTCCATCGATGGATGAATGGATACAGAAGATGTGGTGTGTGTGCGTGTGTGTGCGTGTGTGTGTGTGTATACACATACATACACACACATGCACACACACACACATATACACACAATGGAGTATTACTCAGCAATCAAAAAGAATGAAATCTTGCCATTTGCAACTATGTGGATGGAACTAGAGGGTATTATGCTAAGCGAAATTAGTCAGAGAAAGACAAATATCATATGACTTCACTCATATGAGGACTTTAAGATACAAAACAGATGAACATAAGGGAAGGGAAGCAAAAGTAATATAAAAACAGGGAGGGGGACAAAACAGAAGAGACTCTTAAATATGGAGAACAGAGGGTTACTGGAGGGGTTGTGGGATGGGGGGTGGGCTAAATGGGTAAGGGGCATTAAGGAATCTACTCCTGAAATCACTGTTGCACTATATGCTAACTTGGATGTAAATTAAAAAAATAAAATAAAATTAAAAATCTTTAAAAAAAAAAAGATATTTAGATATTAAAAAAAAAAAAAAAAAGACAACTGTGGCTCCTTAGAGACAGAACTCAATGGGATGCATATTTTATTTTATTTTTTTTATTTTTAAGTAGGCTTCATACCCAGCACAGAGCCTAACGTGGGGCTTGAACTCATGACTCTGAGGTCAAGACTGGAGCTGAGATCAAGAGTGGGATGCTTAACTGACTGAGCTACCCAGGCACCCTGGGATGCCTATTTTAATTGGCATCCCCCAAACATTTTCAAGACTGAGACCCCCAAACATTTTCAAGATTCTAAGTTTGCCTTTCTGCAAAAACACTATTTCTAAATTAACTGAGGCAACCAAATCATCTAAAGAAGTCAAAATGATTTCTGTGGCTTCTTTTTCTAACTAAATGGACCAACTTAAAAGTAATTTAGAACTTCAATGGCCATCATCGAGAACTTTCAATCTCCCTAAACTTACTTTCTCAAAACTGAATTGGATAGCCATGGCTCTAAAATTGTCAAAACTGAATAGGCTTTTGGGATTTTGAAGCTTCCAAACATTACCAGGAATCCCAAATTGCTGCTCTGCAAAATACAATTTCTAGACTAGTGGAAGAAAGCAAAGGGGGTGGAGGGGAAGGGCTTCTGTGGCTTCCTTTTTCCCTTCCTGTCTTTTGTGTCTCAGGATGTGTCTTGTGTTCAGTCCCTACCTTCTCTATATCACCCCCCTCCCATACTAACCCTTTTACTGAACTTCCCTTTTCCTCTGAATTTCTCCCCACTCTCTCCTTTCCTGAACCTAATAAAACCTGCTTCTTTAAAGTTAGGTCTTCTTGCTTTGGATTCTGTGTTTTCCCCTCGCTGCCCTTCCCATGCTCATACTCTGTCTCTGTCTCTGTCTCTCTCTCTCAAAAATAAACATTAAAAAAATTAAAATTTAAAAAACAGGGCACCTGGGTGGCTCAGTTGGTTGAGTGCCTGACTTTGGCTCAGGTCATGATCTTACCCTTGGTGAGTTCAAGCCCCACATGGGGCTCTGTGCTAACGGCTCAGAGCCTGGAGCCTCCTTCGAATTCTGTGTCTTCCCCTCTCTCTGCCCCTCTCTCACTCACACTCTGTCTCTCAAAAATAAACAAACATTAAAAAAGATTAAAATTTAAAGTTAAGTCTTCTGAAGATCTGAATAAACCCCAGATTTCTTATGCTGCCTGGACCAAGGCCAAACTGCAAGCCAGAGTTAGAGTTTCCTAAAGTGACTCAGGACCCACGTTTGCTAGAGAATTTAACATAGTTACTCCAACTTACCACCCTGCTTTCTCAGATTTGTATCAGTCAGGCCATGTGCTTGTTGGTGAGAACCAGGCCTAATGTGGGATGAAACTAACCCCATGAGAACATCCTAAAGGATTTAGAGAAATAAACCCCTAACTTTTGGCAAGATGCTAGAACAGTCACTGGATATCTTCACTGGGCAATTACAGTAGCTTTTTCCAAGCCTGCTGATTGAGGAACAAAACTCAGGCTTGCACACAAAAGCCTGATGAACCTATTCATGACCATTATAATCAGCTTGTCTATAAAGAAGATTCTGGTCTTCCTTTAGAGGTTGAATCCACCTGGGTAGTTTAACTCTGTTTACTGAGATCTTTTAAAGGACCAGAATGAAATGGGAAATTGTGTCCACTCCAGAATTAGCTAGCTTGGCAAACCAGCTCTCTCACACGCTAGAGGAGTCACCTCAAAGAATAACCACTAGGGGCGCCTGGGTGGCTCAGTCGGTTAAGCATCCGACTTCAGCTCAGGTCATGATCTTGCGGTCCGTGAGTTCGAGCCCCGTGTCAGGCTCTGGGCTGATGGCTCAGAGCCTGGAGCCTGCTTCCGATTCTGTGTCTCCCTCTCTCTCTGCCCCTCCCCCATTCATGCTCGGTCTTTCTCTGTCTCAAAAATAAATAAACGTCAAAAAAATTCAAAAAAAAAAAGAATAACCACTAATTTTCTCAATTTTCTTTTTTTTTAATTTTTTTTTAATGTTTTTATTTATTTTTGAGACAGAGAGAGACAGAGCATGAGCAGGGGAGGGGCAGAGAGAGAAAGGGAGACAGAGAATCTGAAGCAGGCTCCAGGCTCTGAGCCATCAGCACAGAGCCCGACGCGGGGCTCAAACTCACGAAGTGTGAGATCATGACCTGAGCTGAAGTTGGATGTTTAACCGACTGAGCCACCCAGGCGCCCCGTCTCAATTTTCTACTCTGGCAAATGAAGGGCCCTAACAGACCAAAACCCCCTGGCTTTCTGCTATCACTGCAAAGGGCCGGGGCACTAGAAAAAAGATCGTTACAAATGTAAGCATTTCAGAAGCCTTCAGCCCTCTAGCCAGCTTTTCCAATGTCTTCTTAATTCCCAGTGACGGGGTTCTGAGGACCTACAGGGGCTCCTCCCAGTCCTCCCTCTTTTTTTTTTTTTTTTTCCCCAGCTCTCCCTCTTAATCAGCTTGGAAAAACCACTCTCCAGACTAAGAATGAATCTCTTTGTCTTAGTGACCCCAGAGCGGCATTCTCGGGGCTCAACAGCACTGCTATAAAGTAGGTCCTGTCTCACAGCATGAAAACAGTTCAAATAGAGGGGGTCTCTCATAAACCTCAACAGGTCCCTGTCTCTGCACCTGTTCCTGTTTAGGTCCTTTGAGATTCCCATCCTTTTTTCCTTAATTTCTCTACCCCATTCATTTACTAGGCCAAGATTTCTTAGGAAAGTATCATGCCAGAATTTCTCCCAAAAGAAAAATAATTCTAGAATCAAAATCACCATGGGGCACCTATGTGGCTCAGTAGGTTAAGGAACTGACTCTTGATTTCAACTCATGATCTCATGGTTTGTGGGACTGAGCCCCACACTGGGGTCTGCACTGATAGCGTGGAGCCTGCTTGGGTCTGTCTGTCTGTCTCTGTCTCTCTCTCTCTCTCCCTCCCTCCCTCCCCGCCTCTCACCCTCTCACCCTCTCTCTCTTTAAAAATAAATAAACTTAAAAACAAATTGCCAACCAGGTGAATTAAATGACCCTTCAACATCTTTTATTTGCTCCATCTCTAATGTCACTATAAAGGAGTCCGGGGATGCTGAGCACTTATCCCTATTGGACCAGTAGGGATAGATTCCTTTATGGGCAGATTCCTCAACGGATACTGGCAGAATTCACAGTGCACCTCCCATCAATATTCAAAACAGATCCCTCAACACCTCTCCCCAAAAGTATATTAAAAAAAGAAACCCTTTAAGGCATCAAGCCCATAATACGGCACCATGGACTCAGGGCCTTATTATCCCCTGCGCTAGTCCCTGTGATACCCCCATTTTATCTGTCAGAAGACCCAGTAGCCAAGAATGGAGGTTAGTCCAGGACCTCAGAGCAATAAATAACAACATTATCCCTCGGTGCCCTGTTGTTCCTAACCCCCACACACTGACATCTGTTTACACTGAAAGCAAATTCTTTACTATAACTGTTCTACACAGTGCATTTTTAGTCTCCAGTTGATAAGGACAGCCAGTATCTTCTTGTTTTCATTTGGGAAGAACAGTACTATACCTGGACAGTAATGCTCCAGGGTTATACAGATAATCCTTCTTAACTTTTTACAAACCTTAAAAGCTGATTTGGAAGATATAAAATCTTCTGCAGGCTCTGGTTGGTTACAACATGGAGATGATTTGCTTCTCTGCTCCCTTTCTCAAACCTCTTCACAGGAGACAGCATTCACCTGTTCAAACTTTTGGCCTTAGGGGCACCTGGCTGGCTCAGTCGGTGGAGCATGTGGCTCCTGATCTCGGGGTTGTGTCCAAGCCCCACACTAGGTGTAGCAATTACTTAAAAATAATAATATCTTTTAAAAAATACAAAAAAAAAAAAACAAAACAAAACACTCTGGCCTTAAAGAGACATAAAGACTCTCTTTTTTTTTTTTTTTTCGGTTTGCTCAAACTCCGGTTCCATTCCAAAACTACATTTTGCATTCAGATGAAACTCCTCATGACAGCTTAACACTGACAGATTACCTTTTGATTTCTGTGAAATTTACAGGAAACTCCTCTAACCAATGCAAATTTTTCATGGCTCGCTGATAGTTTTTATTTATAGGGTGAAAATGGTAAATCCTGTGCTGGGAATGCTAGTGCGACTCCTTCTGAAGCCACTGAAGCAGCACCTTCACCTTTAGCTACTTTAGCCCAAAGGGCAGAGTTATAAACCCTTACTTGAGCTTATACCTTAGCCCAAGGTAAAACAGTAAATGTTTATATTGATAGTTGCTATGCCTTTGGGGTAACTCGTGACTTTAGAATGTTACGGAAATAATCAGGTGTCCCTACCTGCAATGGGGACAAAATCAAGTATGGTTCCTATGTCCAAAATTTATCAGATGCCATACTTCTGCTGGTTGCTCTGGCTACTGTTAAGATTACTGTGCATTCCAGATTCACTCCCTGAAGGCCAAATTAAACACCTTGCTGGTATTTCCACCAAAAACACGGTTCTCAAGGAAACTAATGGCCTAACCTCTGTCATGTTCCAAAAGGATGTTCTCCCAAACGATAATTTGGGAAAAGTGACCAGAGATACCCAACAATTGGCCCCAGAGAGGGAAAAACAATATTGGAAATCTAATAATTGTTGGCTCAATACAAAGAGAACCCTGGTTTGGACAAAATAATCATCCATCCCTACCAGCAATTCTCAAATTCCTACTACTTACCACTGTACATGCCTTAAACCATTAGTCTACTGACAAAATGATCTCATTCAAGAGCCAGTATGTTTTGATAATATTGATAAATATGTTTGGGTCATGGTTTGTATGTTTTTCACTGGACACACAAACTTAATCACAGTGATTTCCTGTACTTCTTCTGGAGCCCCAAGGAAGAAGGCATGACTTTGTCCATGGGACTTCCACCTGCTGGGAAATCTTGCAATCATGTGAAGCCTCAAAACAAAAGTAATGTAAAAGACAGCAACCAAGGCTTGGTGACATCTGAGACCCCAGATTAAATTAGACCTGAAGCTAGAATTCCCTTGGTCTTTAAGTTTACATGAGCCAATGGATTCCTTTTTCCATTTTAATCAAATTTGAGCAGCTTCCTGCATTTATAACTAAAACCATCTTAGTTTTCTTCCTCTCCAATCACACCTTTTCTGTTCTTCCTCCCCACACTTCCTAAATGCGGGTTGTATTTCTACACCATATCCTTAATGATCACTCCACTGCCATCAGCCTCTCTTCTATGGACTCATCCTCCATAACACGAGTTGTGTCCCCTCCCCCAAGCTACAGCACTACACTTCAGCCTTCATGTCTGACCAGCACCCCAAACTCAATAGGTCCAAACTTATCACCTCCTTTCCAACCCACACAAGCTCTTCTGTCTTCCTTCAATACCCTAATCAACCTGAGATGTACTCCATGGGAAGCACATCCTCATCACTGTCTCCAACCCCCTGTTGAAAACTACAGACCCCAAATGGTGTCACTTACACCAAGTTCCCATACCAGAGCTTAGTACCTAATCTAATTGCAGTTTCAACCTCCCCCAGAAATGTAGTCTTAACTGTGCAGTCAGAAGTTCTGGTCAATGGCAGTAAGTATGCCACATGGCCCTCTTCATCCCCCAAATGAAGAAAAGTAATCTGCATGAGAAGACCTTCAGCTTCTCCCCACTTGCCTGGAACAATCCTTTTCTTTAGCTAGTAACTTTCTCCCCCGCACCCCCTCCCAAAAAAAACCTTCCATTCTATACAACTCCTCAGAGCTCCCCTCTATTTGCTAGATGGGATGCTGCCTGGTTCATGAATCATTTAAGAAAAGCCAATTCAGTCTTTAAAATTCACTTAGTTGAACTGTTGTTGTGTAACAACCCCCACCCACCCTTCACCTCATCAGTTCTCAAACCACGTGACCTTCTCACTTACAGGGTCTTCCCTTATTCCCATTCCCACTGCTAGTACCCTTGCTGAAGTCTGCACGTCAACCTCTCTCTATTATGCTGGTCTCTCAATTGCTTTCTCCACCAATTCCTCCTTTCTCTAATTTATTCTGCACACACTCCCAGATTAATCTTCATGAAGCACAGTTCTGATCACACCCCGCCTCCACTCATCTTTGCCTAGTGAATTAAAGACCAACTGCCTCCCTTTCCGGGGCCTCCACACTCTGCACACACCACATGCTCCCACCAAACACAACTAACTACACTTTGGCCCTGATTACATCCCACTCTTCCTTCTCTCCCTTGCTCCTTGCCTTTTCTCCTCCCTGCTCATCCCTTAAATCCCATCTTAGAAGCCACCGAGACTCCAGGAAGGTCTTCCCTGATTCTCATCTGTAGTAGGAATAAAAAAAATGCTCCCTCCCTCAATATAAATTGACTTCCTAGGAACCTGTGGATATTACCTTACATTGCAGAAGAGTAAATATTCCCTCATATGGCAAACGGCGTGACTGAATTAAGGATCTTGGAAGGAGGTGTATTCTGGCCCCTAAATGCAGTCACTTGTACCCTTACAAGAGGGGGGCAGAGAAAAATCTGAGAGAGGAGGGGCAATGTGGCCAAAAGCCAAGGAATGCCAATAGTCACCAGAAGCAGGGCAGAGGCAAGGCACAGGATCCCCCCTAGATCTGAAAGGGGTACAGGCCGGCCAACACTTTCATTTCAGCCTGCTGGCCTCCAGAAGTGAGAGAATAAACTTCTGTTGTTTCAGATCACCCAGTTCGTGGTAATTTGTTAGAAGAGCCCCAGGAAATAAACAGCCCATCCTTCCCACCAGCTTTATCTCCTACAAATAAAGTTCCCACAGGATGTTACTTACACCTCTCTCACACCATTTGTTGCCCAAGTGTATTTATGTCAAGAGGGAACTTTCCATAATCTGATTTGATTTCGAACTCCTCAAAAATCGGGACTGCACTATTCATCTTTATCTTGAGTGCTCCTTGCCTTGAATTCGGTAAAAGCTACATAAGTGTTTTTTTAAAAACTCACTGAATTTTAATCAAATTCATCAACCTTTATCTACAAAGCCTAGAATCATGGCAGGCCAGCATTTCTCTTCGGAAGACCACCCTAGAGCTACAGCGCTACAAATCCAACTGGTGACTAAAAGGGTTGCATTTTCATCCTTCCCAAAGGTTAAAATGACTGGAAGGCCCCAGGGGGCGCCCATAAAACTCAGGGTGGCAATGAGCTATATTTCCAGACAGTCATAATGTTGCCAGGAATAATGAATAAGTGGGCAGAGTAAAACCTTTTAGAGCCCTGAATGGTTCAGACCTGCCCTACAAAAGGTAGGTCTGTGCACATTTCCCTTGAACAATGGGAAATGCTCCAGGAAAAGTAAGAACACATTTGTCCTTTGAGCTGATCGGATTAATTAGTGGAAGGGCCCTTCCAACACTAACACTTCAAAATGCTACCCTCATATTAAAAAAACACCCACTTTGTTCTTCATAACACTACTACCACCTGAAATTATTACACATTTGTCTGCCTTCGCTGGAGCACAAACTCCATGTAGAAGGGACTTTGCGGGGCGCCTGGGGGGCTCAATCGGTTAAGCCTCCGACTTCAGCTCAGGTCACGATCTCATGGTTCATGGGTTCGAGCCTCTCATAGGGCTCTCTGCTCTCAGCACAGAGCCTGTTTCAAATCCTGTCTCCCTCTCTCTCTGCCCTTCCCCCATTCACTCTCCCCCCCAAAAAACAAAAGTTAAAATAAACATAAAAAAAAAAAAAAAAGAAGGGACGTTGGTTATTCACCGCTACATCCCCATGGCCTACAACACTGTCTGATATATCTGAGGTCCCCAGTAGTACAGGTTTCTTCAGAAAGGGAGGAAGAGTGGGAAGATGACAAGTTAAGGAACAATTAAAGAGTTCTCCGTTTCTGACTCTGTAGGTTAAAACAGCAAGCATAACTTCTCACATAAACAGCCGCTCTGCACGAAATGGTCCCGTCTCACTGTGTTCCCCCAGATTTGCACATTCCCTAAGTAGAAGGAATGGGAAATTTTTAAGAATGTCCTAAGGATGAGGCATCAAACATCCAAGAGAATAAAGGTGGTAGGAGAATGAGAAAATAATCTCCAGCAGCTACTGACGGCTTTCCTGTCCAGCAATCTTGCAAAAGGGAAATACCTGCTTCCTGCAGCTCGGGCTTCTAGAAGCTAAGCCCCTGTCCAACTTGTTGTTGCCCCAGACAGATACAACAACCAAGAAAATCACTCACCATCTTTGCAACAGGTGCACAGCTGTGGCGGCCACTCCAGTCTCTGCACTGTGGACAGGCTGGCTCTTGTGCCCACCCAATTCTGTCTCAGCTGACAGTTGAGGTTTGATGAATAAACTCTAACACCTCAGTAATCTGGCATTAAGAAGAAATCTGCGAATCCACAGTGAAACTTCTCAATAACCAAAATGTACCTACTTCATCAACAAAAAATGGCTTTTAATGTTCAGGATTGTAAATCTTCTACCCAAAGATTATTATGCACTTCTGCAACGAGGACACTTATTTAACAGGGCATCATTCTAGGTTTCCTTCGTTTAAAAAAAAAAAAAAATTCAGCTGAGTAAATTTTAAAGCTCTCATTGGCTTTTTTGAATGATTCTTGAATAGGGCGGCATCCCTCTAGAAGACAGAAAGGAGCTCTGACAAGCTGTACAAAATGAAAGACTTTTATAGGCAGAAGGGAGTAGGAATAAGGAAGTCACGCTAGGCCCAAGCAGATTGGTTACTGTGAGATCGTTTTCCTTTAGGGGACAACAGGGGTCTATAAGGCAGATTACCTAACTGGTGCTATCAGATGACTTCTGACTGGTTTAAGATTCCATTTCAGGCGCCTGGGTGGCGCAGTCGGTTGAGCGTCCGACTTCAGCCAGGTCACGATCTCGCGGTCCGTGAGTTCGAGCCCCGCGTCAGGTTCTGGGCTGATGGCTCGGAGCCTGGAGCCTGTTTCCGATTCTGTGTCTCCCTCTCTCTCTGCCCCTCCCCCGTTCATGCTCTGTCTCTCTCTGTCCCAAAAATAAATTAAAAACGTTGAAGGGGCGCCTGGGTGGCGCAGTCGGTTAAGCGTCCGACTTCAGCCAGGTCACGATCTCACGGTCCCTGAGTTCGAGCCCCGCGTCGGGCTCTGGGCTGATGGCTCAGAGCCTGGAGCCTGTTTCCGATTCTGTGTCTCCCTCTCTCTCTGCCCCTCCCCCGTTCATGCTCTGTCTCTCTCTGTCCCAAAAATAAATAAACGTTGAAAAAAAAAATTTTTTAAAAAAAAAAAACGTTGAAAAAAAAAATTAAAAAAAAAAAAGATTCCATTTCTGCGAGAGCCAAAACTAAGTTTCAGTTTGGTGATGTAATGCTTAGCGAAAGTGACTCCATTTTTGGGCCAGCTATGTTGTTTTCAACATCTGAAATCTCTACTGTTCTTCTGGCTGGGCAGGACTCAGGGGCTAGTGAATAAAGATGCCGCCTGCCCCAATAGTACAGACCCCGTACTTCATGCTTAAGTTTGAATCCCAGAGTATCCTCCCTCATTATCAGGCCACTGGCTAGCTGCAGACCTGTCTTGAGAGTGTTTCCAAGCTGCCTCTCTCCCAGAGAACTCTATCAAGGACGGAGAACTCAGATGGCCCAGGTTCTTAGAACTAGGCCTGACCTAAGAATGGACACAGGGCGTGAGTAATTCACAGCTCAAGAGGGTCCTCAGGCTCAGTGCCCAATCAAGGACTTCTAGGCATGCGCTGTTAGACACCAGCCCCTGCTGCTCTCAGAGCATTTACTCCAAGAGGTTGTGGCTGGGAGCAAAAAATCTCTCAATCAGAAAGGCTTGAGAATGACAGGACCACATGACACTTAGGCCCTGCAGGTAGGTTTCCTGCAGCCTGAGGGAGACATGGGGTGAGAAGAATTATCTGTCTGTAGGCTTCTACACAGAGAGAAGGAAATGCAGGTCAGCACAGTGCTTTGTGGCAGGTGACAGGGAGGAGCTGTCTACACCCAGTCCAATTCATCTGTCATACCTGCATGCTATCTATACACCAGCAGAGTTTCATTCTATTAGGGGGAGGCAGAGGATGAATGCCATGACAGCCTCCAAACCACACAACCTCCAAAACAGTGAGCAAATGTATACCATTCATATTCACAAAAACATTTGCGGTACTTAAGAATACTGGAATTCACTAAGGCTACATTAATAATGAATATCAATCCTGTAAACACAAGTAAGAGGGAGTGATAAACTAGACAAAAACAAAAAGGCTGCAACCGACTTTCCAAAGAAACAAGTCTATCTCAAGAAGAGATCTCAGAGGCATGGGGAAAGGGGGAACCAGTATACGCTGTGTGATCTTAGAAGAAATAACGTCACCTTCTGGGCCTCAGCTTTTTCACCTATAAGAAAGAAACAATTCTTGTCTCAGGGGTATTGGGGAGATAAAATAAGGTAGGTGTTTTTCAGACTGTGGATTGAAACTTACTGGGTCTTAAAATCAGTTCAGTGGATCACAACTAGCAAAAAATAAAATCAAATATGGCGCCAGAAGTCAAGCTACTCCTGAAAGGGGTACACGTCATGTTAACATAATGTGGCACTTCAGTATTAGAAATAAATCCTGACATGCCAATATTTTCTTTTTGCTCTACAACAACTCTAGTCACTACACTCAAGAAATTCTTCCTGCAACCAGAGCCCTGGTTCTCACTGCCTGGCCAGCTGCTAATCTTCACAGCTGACTTAACACCACTCCACCTTCTGACAACCATATGTGCTAGGGACAGCTAAGTCTGACAGCAACCAAGGAGCTTATGACCAAGTCAGCAGGAGAGCTGTGCCCTTAAGCTTTCTTCTCCCAGGGACAGTCAGTTTTGCCTCCCTGCCGGGAACATCATGACAGATCAACATGCCTTTACTGAATCTCATGGGACCTGCACAAATCTAAGACAAGGAGTCCAACTCCAGAGACTTTCTTTGCTGATGAGACAGCACCTACCCAGAATTTGAACAATCTCCATAGGAGACTGGAGAAGGAAGGAAGATGAAGAAATGGGGTGCAGGAATAGAGAGGGTGCCACAGAGGAGCTGGGGCTGAGGTGGCCATCAGGAGATGAGGGCTCTATGCCACGCGTGCTTCACATTGCTGTAGCCTCAAGCCTCCTTGCAGCCTGCAGGGCCTGTGCTGAGATGCCCCTGCTTCCAGCATGCAGGCCCCAAGGAACTCTGGGGCCACTGCCCCCACTTCCTCTCTCCAAGACTGTTGCAGAGTGAGGCAAGTACTCTCCCACCCCCATGGGGCCCTGTTGGCCAACGCTGAGACACTCACAGGTCTTCCTGTGTTAGGGCCAATTTGGCCAAACCATGGAAGAAAATGACTGGGGAGACCAGGAGGCCAGGAAGGCAGAATGGCAAAACAAAGTGCATGGAACTCAGATTCAGCCTCCCTGGGTTCAAATTCTCACTTGAATTTCGGGCCTTTTAGCTCATCCCTGTAAAATCAGAGTCAATACTTTTTTTTTTTTTTAAGTTTATTTATTTATTTTGAGAGAGGGAGAGAGAGTGCGTGTGTGTGAGCAGGGGAGGGGCAGAGAGAGTGGGAGAGAGAGAGTCCCAAGCAGGCTCCATGCTGTCAGTACAGAGCCGGACTCAGGGCTTGATTCCACGAACTGTGAGATCATGACCTGAGCCGAAATCAAGAATCAGACACTTAACCAACTGAGCCACCCAGGTATCCTGCAACCAATACTTATAATCCAGAAAGCCTGCCTTTAGATATACATACAAGCGGCCAGCTGGTCACTGCATGATCAGTCAGGCCGTATAATAACATCACAGCCCTACTGAACAGCGCCCCCTGGCCCTCAAATACCTGCCAGGTGATCACTGCACCATGTGTATGAAAAACAAATCATCACTGTAAAAAAAAAATTCTTTAGGAACAATATCACTTTAGCTCTTTCGGCTCCCTTAACTATTAAAAAAAAAAACTCTTATAATACGGCCATGCCAACAGAAAAAAATCAGGAGAGACAATTTGCCAAATACAAATAACCTGTATACTTATTTAACCTCACTAATAATCAATGACATAAAAAAGAAAATGGCCATAGAAGCCATCTTCTCACATCAGAGTGAATAAATAAAGAGAATATTCACTGTGAACGAGGCTTGGAAAAAACCAGTACACTCACATAGGGCTCACACAAATATAAATTAGTACCACCTTTCTGAAAGGCAATTTGGAAAGACGTATTAAGAGCCTTTAAATGATTCACATCTCCTCTGATCTAGCCATTCCTTGATGAGAAATATATCCAAAATGAGTATCTGGAGAAATGCATCATTTACATGAGGATGTGCATCACACCATTATAAGAAGAAACAATTTATATGATCTACTTAACAAAAATAGGGAAAAACACCAAGCAGCCATAGAAAAAAGATTAGCAGGACGTGATAAAAATGTTAGCAGCAGCTACATTCTGGGTAGTAAAATTAAAGGTAATTTAAATTTTTTAATATTTTCTCATCACCTCCACATTTTCCACCAAACAAGTATTGCTTCCATAATTTAAAAAAAGTACTAAATGGATACATCTAAGCCTCTCAATTCCTCTGTGCTGACATCTCTACTGGCTTCCCCCTAAACTCTCTGGTCTGGCCCTCAAGGCCTTCCCATTGGGACCCCTGACTCATTCTTGGTGCATCTTTCCAGACACATTCCTGCTCCTCCAGCTCAAATGTCACCACCCCACAAGACTTTCCTCTGCCCCCGCCCAGGCAGTGCTGAACACTTCAGAATGATGAGCAAGCCCTATAATCCCACACGGATGACCATAGGAGGCAACATGAGATTCTTCAAAAGTAACCAAAACAACCAGCCCCCGAGGTCAGCTTCCACAACCACATCACCTATACTGAACTCATCAAAGCTAAGAGAGATCTGTGACGAATGAAGATGGACATCCCAGGCCAAATTTCCCTGGAAAAAAGGGGAGCCCTGAAAAATCTCAAACCATCCTGGTTTCCCATCCCCTTTTTGGTCCCCTGGACACTAAAAGTCTTTGTTTTCAACTTCAAATAGTGGCTCATTCTCGTACTTTGGACATTTTTTTAAATCTTATTAATACGGTATTTATTTGTCTTTCTTCTGTCAAACCCTGAGCCAACCACTTTCCACAGGCTGCCTGGGGAGGTATAGGAAAAGGAACATACAGGGCAGATGAGACTCAGGAAAAAGATCTATGGGAGGTGGAGACAGCTACTTCACATGGCAAAGGAGGTGAGAAAGCCCACCATCAGGAAAAAGAGCCCCATGGCCTCCAAGAAGGCAAAGCCCAGGACGACACAGAAGAAGAGCTGTTGCTTCAGAGAAGGGTTCCTGACATAACCAACGATGGAAGTACCAAACACTGTCCCAATTCCAGCCCCAGAGCCAGCCACCCCTCCCGCGGCAGCCCCAGCCCCAATGAACTTGGCTGCTGTGTGGACGTCCCTTGAAATGGCACTGGTTTGGAAGCTGTGGCTGGGAATAAGTAAGGCATGGGACTGCCAAAGCTGCTAAGGCTCTCAACTTTCAGTGGTTTTAACACCGCTGCTCAACAGCTGAGAAGTGCTCCTGACAAAGAAGGGGTGGAGACAAACTCTGCCCAGGTGTACATTTTCAGGGGACGAGGGGCTGTGGCAGGAGAGCTGTGCCCAGTGCAGAGAAGACAGAGAGCTCCTATTTTAGATACTTTAAGACCAATGAGAAATGTAAGAGTCGTGTTAGAATGCCAAACCCAACACTCCAGATAATTCTTCCTGAGATCCAGGAAACAGGATGTCTAACCATTTCTCCTAGGACTCAAGCAGGACCCTCAAGCAGAACGATGAGATGCCACCTGTCTGATAAAAAGCCTCTAGGAAAGGCGAATTCTCTGGAAGAAATGGCCCTTTGTCAGAAGTGCTCAAAATAGCTACTCTGCCATGGCGTGTTTTCAGCAGACCACTATGTGAAAACTGAAAATTCTCTGTACAGAGAACTCTATGGAACAGACAGAAGATAGAAATGGCAACTGTTCTGGAAAACTGAGAGTCTGGCTGACATCCCTGTAAGAAAACAAAGCCCATGTGGCTCTTGTTCGCCCAACACTATAGGAGATGACAGACATCAGTCTCAACACGGCACAGAGCAGATTGTAGTGGGAGATTCTATTTAAACTAGCCAGGGAAGAAGGTCCTTGGGCTTCTACAACTACCCTCATACTCAAAGTAGGATGGGACACTATACACCTACAGTGGAAGGGAACAGAAAAGATTCATGATTTATGCCTTCGGAGGTAAGCCCCTGGAAAAAACTGGCTACAGGCAATCAGAATGCAGGCTGGCTCGTCAGTCCCCCTGAGCCTGCTTACACATGCGACATAATGGGACCCCTTCTCAACTGATTATTTTTCCACCAATGACCTCTTATTTAGAAAACTATTATTATTTTGAAGACTGAACTTATTAGTAACTGATTCATTTCTCCAAAGAAAACTGCCATGTCGCACTAAGACCCTAACCATGGCATGCTTGTTAGGCCCTTCAGGTAGCAAGACAGCCCTGCCAGGATTTCCAGCAATTGACTGTTCCAACATCTAAGGAACATACATTTCCGCTGCATTGGTGGAAAGAGGCTACATGTGCGATAATCATTTTTATCTGAAACCATCTTGTTAAAGCAGCACCACCACTGGCTATCTTAAACAGGTACAATTTCTTAAGAATTAAGATCATCATTTTAGGGGCACCTGGCTGGCTCAGTCGGTAGAGCATGCAACTCTTGATCTGGGGTCGTGAGGTCAAGCCTCACGTTGAGGATAGAGATAGCTTAAAAAAAAGAACAAGAAGATTGTCATTTTAGGTAACATTTACTGCTCTGCCCTATAGAGAGATCACAAGATATAAATTAGAGGAGGGGTATGAAACTGAGAGCCTGGTTTTTTTTCTCTACCTTTAGAAAAATGTTGCTGGACATAGTTGGGAACTACTGGGATGCAGGGAGTTTTCTGGATATTACTCTTGTTTGCCAGACATTTATGGACGACTCACCAATAGATCCCCAAGGCCTGTGCCTGGACGGTTCTCCCACTAAGCAGCAGGCAGCTCCTTGTGCTTGATCCCCTGGCCCTTCGTTCCCATTCCCACACCTGTGAAACAGCCCCTCTTTTCTCCTTGCCTGGCTGTCAGTGAGTCGGCTGTCTACCACCACCAGAGGAGACCCTGAGCCCCAAAACTGGACTTTTCTACTCTCTACCTTCGTCTTCCCACAGCTTTGCTTCTTCACTGCTATGTAGAATGCCTGCCAATTTTTCATAGGCATCTTCAGGCCCATGGAAGTGCTCACAGTTCTCCGTTTGTCCCAACATCCATTCTCCTTTCCTTCCATCGTAATAGGAACCCCAAGGTTTAGTCAAGCACACAACCACCAAGAGGGAGCATTTCCCAGCTTCCCTTGCAGCCAGACAAGGACATGTGAGAGTTCTGGCCAATGGGATAGATGCAGAAATAGTGCATTTCCTAGAACGAGTCCTTACAGGAAAGGACTCTCCTTCCCTTCTTCCTCTTGGAATATGAAAGTGATGGCTGCAATTCCAGCAGCCATCCTGTACCAGGGGATGGAAGTCACCCGACTCACGATGGTAAACAGCAAGATGAGAAGAAGCCTGAATCCTTGACACTGTGAAGCTGCTGGAATGCCCACCTCCAGACTTCTTTTGTGTGAGGAAGAAGTGTATCTATACTTCTGTCTTGTTTAAGCCACTATCATTTTTGGTTTTCAGTCACATGTAGCTTAACAGGGCAGCAACTACTTTTTGGTACAGAAGCCAGAGACTTTCTGGTAATGCTTAAAGAAATAGGTTATAAACACACACAGTACTGGTTATTTCATAAGATAATAGAAGCTAATAAATATTATAAGAGTTTAACAAAATCCATTAAATGGGCCACGTATAAAGCTTTTATATTTGTATACATGTATACAAGTTTGCAGTTCAGAAAAATTTAGGCCCCATCACCTTCTGAGATACCATCTTCCATGAAAGGATTTTTGGACCATTGTGGGAAACAATGGTGGCAAGGTAAAACCTTGTCTACTACTCATACTACTTGATCTACTTGAAAAGCTGTGTTTCTTTTTTCTCAAAAACTTGTTCTTTCAGGATCTGGTAGCACACCTCTCTCCTGACTCTTCCTTGGTCCCCTGCCCAGTCTCATCTCCTCCACCAGCCAACTCCAGTCAAACACAGGCCCTTCCTAGGGTTGCTCGTCAGCTCTTGCCCTTCTTAATGTCAAGAGCAGAAGTCCGGAATTCACAGGTGTCATCAGTCAAGAGCAACCATTTTTATCCTTCGCCCCCAACACAGAACAACAAAGGGTTGCAACAGCCTGCTTCTAATGTAAGATCAACTCAGTCTCTCAAAACTGAAAACTTCCTGTTGGTAAAAGCAGACAGAGCGCATGCCTTTTGACCTCAATATCCCACTGAAATGAATGTCATTAAGCACAGTAAGGAATAAAACCATGGCCTTTTAGGTAGAAATAGTAGGGGACTGGGACCATCCATGGATGTGAGATTTTAACAAATTTCTGGATAACAAAGTAGACCGAAGAACTAAGATGGAGGAAATGAAACAAAGTGTAGACAACAGTATACACTTCAGAATGCTGCAGAGAAAGTAGAACCCCTCTGCCCTCCACCACCCTGGAGGGTTCTGGATTGAGATCTGACATATGGGATGGTGGATGGCATTTAGGAGGTCCCACTCCCTAACCGCTCAACCTAAAATGAAGTCTATCGCACAACAGGCCCCATCTAAGCACAACAGAGTCTCAGACAAATTCCCAGTCTGGAGAGAGGTGAGCCAAGACATTGCTATATGTCTTCCTCATCCTCTCCTTGTCCAAATGGGAAAACTTATTTGGATTATCCTGCCTCCTTCCTCCTGTCCCAACTGTCCTTGAAGAAGAGAGGGATGGAAAATAACTTTTAGTTCGTAGTCACCAGATCCAGTGAGACCACTGGACATCAAATGGTGACATGGAACTCTGGGCTGCATAGAAGGACTAGCAACTGGATGGGCTTGGTGCCGCCTGCCTTGGGAGGAAGTGAGGTGTTCTGCAGGCCGGAAGAAGAGACTGTATTAAGTAAGCACACCCTGCGAACCCTCCCCAGTTCGTGTTTGCCTGGGAACATAGGCACAGATTGTTAATATGCAAACTTCAAACAATGCACATGATCTTCAACATGAGGTTTTCAGTCAATGTTTATGTAAGAAACAAATGTATATTTATGTCTCAAAAATCCATTTGGCATTTAAAAAAATATTTTTAATGTTTATTTATTCTTGAGAGAGAGAGAGAGAGAGAGCGCGCGCACAAGCAGGAGAGGGACAGAGACAGAGAGGGAGACACAGAATCCAAAGGAGGCTCCAGGCTCTGAGCTGTCAGCACAGAGCCAAACGTGGGGCTCACACCCACGAACTGCAAGATCATGACCTGAGCTGAAGTAGGAAGCTTAACTAACTGAGCCACCCAGGTGCCCCGATTTTGCATTTTTAACAAAACAATGCATGGGGAAATTTTCAAGTTACATTCCAAATAACACTGGGAGGAGGTCAGAATCATTAGATAAATTTCAAGTCATTAGTCAAAATTCAAAAGGAATGTACAGTCTCCAGAATTACTGGAATTTTGAGAGTCGCACTGGCAACATATGCTTTGTGAATATATAAGAGGTTTTCCTTTAGAAAAAAAAAAATGACATGATGTCTTACAGCATCATACAAAGAAATTTTTAATGTAACAACCAGGAATGTAATGTAGCTACATTCTGTAGTTTTTTCATCCTAAAGCACGGTCCACAAGAAGATGAAAGCTGGCCAGTTTAGGAAGCTCTGCTACAACACCAGGCAAAGGTGAGTGGGTTGCCCAGTTTGACCATCCACCTAATAATGGATCCTGTCATTAGGGTGACCATATAACGTATCCTCCAAACTGGGACACTGGAGGGCAAAGGAGAATGTCACCCACCTCATCTACATCCATTAGCAAAGACTGCTTCAATCCTTCTCTTCCTTGGTGAGTAATAATGCAGTTCATTAAAGCTGCAGTTCTTGGGGCGCCTGGGTGGCGCAGTCGGTTAAGCGTCCGACTTCAGCCAGGTCACGATCTCGCGGTCCGTGAGTTCGAGCCCCGCGTCGGGCTCTGGGCTGATGGCTCAGAGCCTGGAGCCTGTTTCCGATTCTGTGTCTCCCTCTCTCTCTGCCCCTCCCCCGTTCATGCTCTGTCTCTCTCTGTCCCAAAAATAAATAAACGTTGAAAAAAAAATTTTTTTTAAAAAAGCTGCAGTTCTTGATTTTTTTTGCTTTTTTTTAATTCTCAAGACCTCTTTACACTCTTAATTACTGAGGACCTCAATAGTTCTCTATGTAGGTTATATGCATCAATATTTGCCATTATTGGAAATTAAAACAGAAATCCCTAAAATACAAGAATACACCAATGTGGCGGTTCCTAAAAATATTAAACACAGAATTACAGTATGATCCGGCAATTCCACTTTGGGGTCTCTGCCCAAAATAACTGAAAGCAGAGATCCCAACAGATACTTGTACACCCATGTTTATGGCAGCATTATTCCCAATTTGGGTGGTTTGCAGGCTGGGGCCACTACCAAGAACACTCCTTTCAATATTCTAGAACTTATCTTTCAGTGAACATTATATACAGATTTCTACCAGGTAATCACCTAGGATCTATCCTAGGTCGTAAGATTTGTGTATAAAATAGGCATTAGTAAGTATCTGCCAAACAGTTTCCCAGAGTAATTGTACCAGTTTATACTATCCCAAACAGTATATGAACTCCACGTACGTGCCGTCCCTTAGTATTTTCAGCCTTCTTAATCCCAGCCATACTGGTGGGTGTGCAGTGGAAATCTCATTGTGGCTAATGATGTTGAGCACATTTTCATATATTTATTGACCGTCTAAAGAGCCTTTTTAAAACTGAGTTGTCTTTTTTACATGTTCATTTTGTTGAAATTATTTATGTAGATTATGGATAGGAGTCTTGTGTCAAGTATTTTTTTTATAAATATCTTCTCATCTGTAGACTTCCTTTTCATTTAGTTTAATAAACAGAAGTTCTTAATTTTAAGGTATCTCTATTTATAGATTGTTTCTTTTATAGTTAGTGTTTTCATTAGGGACTTTTAAATATCACTATACCATTATCATACCTATAAAAATTCATAATTCCTTTATATTAAATCTCCAATATTCAAATTTACACAAAATTTTCAATTCTTTTCTTTTCATAGCAGTTTCATTAAATCAGGATCCAAATGAGGTCCAGAAATCATTAACATGCCTTAAGTCTTCTAATCTGTAGGTTTTATCATATCTATTGCTCACACACACACACACACACACACCCTTTTTTTAAGTGGGTCAAGATGTCTCTTGCCATGTATTTTTTAAAGTAACCAGGTCATTTGTCCAGTGGTGTTTTTCAACGTGTTCTCCTGTCCTTTGAATTTCCTGTCAACTAGCACTTAGAACTAAAGTCTTGATCAGGCTCAGGTATGATTTTTGGACAAGATTCCTCCATCAGTAGTACTGTGTACTTCCATCAGGAGATCCACAATGTCTGGCTGTCTCTGTCATGGTAGCAGCATTGATGGTTATGGTCTCATTCTATCAATTCAATGGGGAGTTGAATATATTAATATTCTATAATAACTCCTTTTCCATTTATTTATCCAAAAAAAAGAAACTTCTTTTTTTTTTTTTCAACGTTTTTTATTTATTTTTTTTGGGACAGAGAGAGACAGAGCATGAACGGGGGAGGGGCAGAGAGAGAGGGAAACACAGAATCGGAAACAGGCTCCAGGCTCTGAGCCATCAGCCCAGAGCCTGACGCGGGGCTCGAACTCACGGACCGCGAGATCGTGGCCTGGCTGAAGTCGGACGCTTAACCAACTGCGCCACCCAGGCGCCCCCCTTTTTTTTTTTTAATGCTTATTTTTGAGAGAGAGAGCACGCGCCAACAGGGAAGGGGCACAGAGAGAGGAAGACAGAATCTGAAGCAGGCTCCAGGCTCTGAGCTTCAGCACAGAGCCTGACACAGGGCTTCAACTCACAAAGCAATGAGATCATGACCTGAGCCAAGTCTGAGGCTTAACTGAGCCACCTGGGGGGGGGGGGGGGGGGGGGGGCTGTAAAGAGAAACTTCTAATCAACTATTTGGTTACTCTAAGGTACAGTTCCTATGGGAAAAGCAGGATAATGCCTCAAACCCCATTCTAAACCCATTATCCAGATGAGAAAACTGAGGCAAATTATTGGGGGAGCCAAGTTATAAACCAAGCAGTCCAACTAGGAGTCAGTGCTTATAATCACTAGGCTATAATGCCTCTTCTAAGATCAGGAAACAAATAAATACTCCATATGTCTCTGTGGGAGAGGAGAGACCACAGAGATAGACACTCTCATGAAGTTAGGGTGCTACAAATTTACTGCAGGAAGGAAACACATTAATTGTGTCAAAAGCTTAGACAACGTACATCCCTTTTTGAATCAGCAGTTCTAAACATAGAACTTATCTAAGTGCAGAAAGGGTTTTATGCAAGTGCAGAAAGGGTTTTTTTGTGTTGTTTTGTTTTAACAAGGGTACTTCCTGCAGCACGCTTACAATAGCAAAAACACTTAAAACAACTTAAGAGCCTGATTGGTTCGATAAGTTAAGGTACAGCCACACAATGAAATGACACATGGCCAAAGAAAGGACACTGGTTCATTGTTTAAAGACTTGAACAATGTTTACGGCATATTCTTAAGTAAAACAGAGTTATAAAACAGTAGTATATATAATACAGGAAGGTGCAATGTGTATAAAAAGAAAGGCTATACACCAAAACACCAACAGTGGTTGGTTATCTCTGAATGGCAGGCTGAAGGTGATTTCTTTTCTTTTTGGTGCTTCTACAATGAACATCTTTTATTTCCATCTGTTTCTTTCATAATGAGAAAAAGTTTGATATATTGTTTACAAAGAACTTAATGAACCTTAACGATGTGGGAAAATGCTTCTGACAGCATAAAAAAGGAAGTTATCAGATCATACACGGTAACTACAATTACAGACATGTGTAGCAACATGCATTTGAACAATGGTTGTTTCTCTGCATTACAGGATTACAGATGGATTTTGTTCTCCTATGTATACATTTCTGTGATTTCTACAATAAATATATGCCTGGTAAAGTATTGAGATGGAGAAGATCCAAAATGGATTTTGAGAAAATAAGATTTAAATAGGTAGAGTGTAGAGAAAGAGCACAATTCAGGGGTTGGAGACAGCAAGAGCCAAGACTGATACCACAGGGTCACCAAGCAAGAGGAGGGACCAGTTAAGAGAGAAGGCTATGGGGGCGCCTGGGTGGCGCAGTTGGTTAAGCGTCCGACTTCAGCCAGGTCACGATCTCGCGGTCCGGGAGTTCGAGCCCCGCGTCGGGCTCTGGGCTGATGGCTCAGAGCCTGAAGCCTGTTTCCGATTCTGTGTCTCCCTCTCTCTCTGCCCCTCCCCCATTCATGCTCTGTCTCTCTCTGTCCCAAAAATAAATAAACATTGAAAAAAAAAATTAAAAAAAAAAAAAAAGAGAGAAGGCTATGAAGGACCAAGTTTAAGAGATCTGAAAAAGGGGCCAGAATTCTTTTTTCCCCTGTAATTTACAGGATGGTTTCAGAGCTGTCAGAGGACAGAAAGGACAGATGGACTAGAACCGACCATGCAAATTCTGAAAGAACGGAGCTCAATTAGAAGGGTTCACAATACTGCTGAACTATGTGAAATACACAAGAGCAACAGGTAAGGAATCTGGGTAACACCTGGGTAGAACCTGTGACCTAGATGCGGTGAGGGAGCAGAGACACTGGGACCAACGGATTTTAAGCTGGAGCAACTCAGAGATAGGATTCTACTTGCACAGGAGACAGAAAGAGGCTCAATGTCTAGAACAAGACAAGTCAGATTTGAGATAGTCACTGATTAAGGGATATGCACTGGGGAATGTCCTCCAAGCCACTGGAACCACCAGGACTAGCAGGACACAGATTGTGGGGAGGAGGCTCTGAGAATCACCCACTGAGGAATCTGGGGTCAATGACAGAGATCCTCTCAACATCAGAGACCCAGGAGCAGAGAGCATTGTCAGGAAATCCTAGTCTCAAGAGCTCTTTCAAAAACACAGCGGAGTCTCCAGAGAAGCCCCAGGCTGGCCCTGTGGTGACCCTAATGTGGTGACATCCGACTTTGGAAAGACCTCTCAGGTCCCGCACCAACAGCAGGCATTCAGGAGCCCCACAACCTGGCTCGAGAGGCTGCCTCTGCAGAGAACTGGGTAGGAGCGAAGCTGCAAGTCACAGTGTACCCTTTGCACCTTTTGAATTCTGAACCATGCACTGTCCAGTCAAAATGACACAATAAGGTCTTGAAAAGGTCACTCAACTGAATGGGCCCTATGCCATCCCCACTGCTGGGGCAAACAGCAGAAGAACAAAGATCAGGGACCAGCAGGGCGAGCTGCCTAGTGGAACCAGCCTACCATCACTGGCACTGCACCACCACGCGACAAGGCTTGGAAGGCAAGCACTGTGCCCAATGTCGGGAACAAATTCGTATTTTTCCAAAAAGACCCTGGCAAAAATACCAGTCAAGAGTCAGGGTCTCTATGTCTCTTTCACAAACCAGAGGCAGTACAGCACATGAAAGGCCATGCTTTCTCACACCCAGCAGCCTCCAGCACCAGTCAGGAAAGTCAGGGAGGCTGTCAGAGCACAGGGAACAAGAAGCTGTGTGCAGGAGAGTTACTCTGCAAGTCTGCAAACAAGTTCAACATACTCCACCTGGGTGGATCCGAGAACGGATGGAAGGGCGCACAAATCAGAAACACAGTAGCCCCTAGTCTGCAGTTTTGCCTTCCGAGGTCCCAGTTACCCCCAGTCAACCAGGGTCTGGAAGCAGGCGATCCTCCTGAGGTATCGTCAAAAGGTCAACAGTAGCCAACTGCCAAGTCACAGTGCCTACATCATTCACCTCACTGCGCCTCATCACGTTGACGTTTTATCATCTCACATTGTCACAAGAAGGGCAAGTACAGAACAGCATTTTGAGAGAAAGAACACACGTAACTTTTATTATAGTACATGGCTATAATTATTCTATTTTAACACTGTTGTTAATCTCTTACTGCACCTAATGTACAAATTAAGCTTTAGCATAGGTATGTACGTATAGTAAAAAACACAGTGTATACAGGGTTCGGTGAGATCTGTAGTTGTGGGCATCCACTAGAGTCCTGAAACACGTCCCCTGCAGATGGGGGGTGGGGGGCTACTGTATTGATGCTCACATTCTTTCAAACAGTTTAACGGAGGATCATTTGCAACCTTTTGCAACTGTGAAATTAGTTACAAGATTCATTTAGGGGCAAAGTTAGATTTCTCCAAATATTTGGAGCCCAAACCGGTATAAAATCCTGAACATTTTCTTCACGAACACAGACACCAGCCCTCCTCCCTCAGAGACAACAAAGACTGAACACAGCAGACCCTGGATTCAGGGGATGTTCTAAAGAGAAGGTATGTTGAATACTGAGTGACTGATTACTGCTGGAACAGACAGTTCCGATACTATGAGTCATCATCCGGAAAGCAGGCTCATAGACAGCTCAGAGGGAGAAGCCCACACCACGCCGGGAGCTCCTTCCAAGGATACCCAAATGGCTCCCCCAAAGGATGGGCTTCAAAATCTAGAAATCACCAGTCATCCAGTAATGGGGAAAACTAGGCCTAATCAACTTTTTCTGCCAATTTTTTTCCCTCAGAATCTCCACATTTGAGAATTTTCATACATATATATACATATACACACACACATTGAAAAATGTTGCTATTTTTCTGATTTTTATAGCCACATAAGAAAAACAGGTGATATCTGGGCATGTTTTATATCAAAGCCAATCTGTATTGGAGCTTTTAAAGTCTGTAAATTAAGTCTATACCTGTGAAGGCAGCATATGCAACATGAGAAAAAAACAGAAATTAGAAAACCTTTATACTAGGACCCATTCTGCCTTTAACGAGCAGAGTGCTCTTCAGCAAGTAAACCCCCTGGGATGTGGTATCCTCTTGTATAAAATAATGACCCCTAAGATCCTTCTAGTTCTAACACCCAATGAGAATAATTTAAACTTTTTAAAAGATATAAATTCTTCTAATGAAATATCACAAATGTGTGCAAACACAAAACATTTCAAACAAAATTAGCTATTTTTTTTAAATGTTTATTTTTGAGAGAGAGAGACAGAGCATGAGTGGGGGAGGAGCAGAGAGAGAGACAGAGTGTGAGTGGGGGAGGAGCAGTGAGAGAATCCAAAGCAGGGTCCAGGATCTGAGCTGTCAGCACAGAGCCCGACTTGGGGCTCGAACCCACCAATGGTGAGATCATGACCTGAGCCGAAGTCACACGCTTAACCGACTGAGCCACCCAGGCGCCCCCAAAATTAGCTTTTTGAACAAAAAAAGATTTTAAGTAAATTTCTACACCAAGAGTAGGGCTCAAACTTAACAACTCTGAGATCAAGAGTCACACGCTCTACCTACTGAGCCAGCTAAGTGCCTCAAAATTAGCTTTTTAAAAAAATTAATATTGAGTAGTCATAAAATGGGAGGTAATTGAGCTTTTAAAATTACAGTTTGATCAACATAAATAAGAAACTTAAAATGGCAGGTTATATGACAAATCTTGCACCTTCTCTCCCTGTTTAAGAGCCATAGTCGAGGGGCACCTTGGTGGCTTAGTCAGTTAAGTGTCTGACTTCGGCTCAGGTCGTGATCTCACGGCTTGTGAGTTCAAGACCCGCATTGGGCTCTGTGCTGACAGCTCAGAGCCTGGAACCTGCTTAGGTTCTGTGTCTCCTTCCCTCTCTGCCCCTCCCCCACTTGTGCTCTCTGCCTCTCTCAGAAATGAATGTAAAAAAACAAAAAAAGAAGAACCATAGTTAAAGTTTACTGATTTTTCAATACCAAAGTATTTCTCAATGTTAAAAAAAAAAAGTTGAAATACAGCATTTCTCCTACATCTGTAGTTTTATAGCTCTTAAAATGTTATTTCAGTAGTTCACTCTTAAAAATCAGAAAAACAGGGGAGCCTGCATGCCAGCTAAGCATCTGACTCTTGATTTTGTTCAGGTCATGATCTCACGGTTTGTAGGATCGAGCCCAGTATCAGGAACTGTGCTGACAACGCAGAGCCTGCTTGGGATTCTCTCTCTCTCCCTCTCTCTGACCCTCCTTCCTTCACCCCCACCCCCACTCAAGGGCGCTTGCGTGCTCTCTCTCTCAAAATAAACATTTTTTTAAAAATCAGAAAAACATTTTTAATTACTAACCACTGTCCTAAAACATATTATAGTTAGTGCAGTAAAGAGAAGATAATTGCATATAGCGATGCTGCTTCTACAGCCTGTGTTTCTGAGCACTGAAAAATTCAGCAAGAAAATCAAGTCAAAAGATAGGTCAAGGAAGGCCAAGCCCTATCTGTAACACTTTCCTTAAAAAGTGATGAATAGGGAAAGACTACTCCAAAAACTCATAACTTGATGATTTAATTATCTTACAAGAGTGGAAGGTGAAGATTATTTTTTCTATAAAACTGTATTTTAGCCAAAGACAACATTAGCTAACCCATTATCACAATGTGACAATTCCTGCCCTACCCTACGTAACATGCATATTCATTTAATCCACAGGAATATCCTATGAAGCACATACTAATTTTATCACCCCCATTTTAGGAATGGACAAACTGAGGTGTTTATACAAGTGCCTTGCTCAGAGTTACCCTGCTGTGCTCAAAGTGGCACAGCCCCTTTCCAAATGATGTCACTATTTCCTCCCCATTCTGGTTTCATCCATCAAAGGAAGCTTTGAAACAAGTAAAGCTCTAATTTAAGTAGCACTCTAGCACCTAAATACAGCAGCCTTCACTCTAACCTTCAAAACAAAGTCTCCTGAAATGTCAACCCAAACATAAATTTTAAGATGCCAATCTTTTGGCCCACGTTTCATCCTTTTCTTTTCTAACCTCCATTGGAAAAACGTGGTTGGGCGGAAAGAGGATCATTCCCAAAGCTTAAATTCCAAGTTTCTTAAATTTGGCAACAATACTGTGCTTTTGGGACTTTAAAATTATAAGCACGGCTCCCAGAGGAAAACATTTCCTTTATTAGCAATTGGCTTTGAAAATTCCATTCTAGGATGCTAAATATAACAAAATACCTTCTGACTTCTAATAAACACATTCTCCAGATTATTTTGAAACTAACGATTGCTTATTTACAAAACAATTTTGCCACAACCGTTAAGCAACTGGAACATTTTAAAGAGCCTTTTAAATTTGTTCCAGTTCTTTTAATGAATTGACCTGGTATTATTTTCTGGATTCTTCTACCATGAAATAAGAAAGTCCTCATTTCACAATTCATTTTTTTTAAAGAGATATACTTGTTTTATTACTTCTAATTTTGTTTTAACACAAGAATATCAGCAAAGCCAGAGTCACAGAAATAGGTGTTTCAAACTCTGAAATAGAGTAAATATTATTAAAGACTCTACTATATGCATTCATCAAAGGCAAAGAAAACATTTCACAGTTGTTAAACTGTACCTTTATTATTAAAAATACCATACGTGATAGTTCAGAAATACTGAGCGACTGGGTGAGGAGCTGAGTGCCCTGTTCTGGGCTAATGGACTACATCAATCAGCTTTTAACTGAATGCAGTAGCCTCTGTGATTTAGGAACAAGCACTTAGTGGAGCTCACCACCCCAGGCATTGTCATTGTATAAGTGGCTTAAGTGCAGCTGTGAAAATTTAAGGTATCCTTAGCTGGACAGCTCCTCCTGTCCTCCCTACCTAAAAACAAGGAAGGAGAAAGTAATTAAGACTCAACCGGCACTTTTTCTCTGGGAGGTGGACCCAAGGAGTTGGGTGGGGAGACTAAAAACTTTCACCTCATAATCCCAAGGGTCGTGGGTAGGCGGTTTTGTTTTCACCAGTAAGTACGTCTATTACAAATAGCTTTTCAAAAATTGTAGCCCACTGGCTATCATGCCTTCTTTTTATCTCCCTCTCTTCCCACCTTTTAGGCCACAAAGTCCCATTAACATGAGGTCTGATCTCTCACCCTTAAACAGGGCTACACACCTACAAACATTTGAATATTCACCAACTAGTACATGCAGGGTAGCACAGAGTTCTTTTAGGCCCAACCAGAACATTTAATGGGAAGATAAAGAGACTTCAAAGTACCGTTTCCCTGCAAGTGACTCCTAAACTTCCGCTGAAGCCCTAAATTTTCTCCAAAATTTGCCCTTGGACGATCCACTGTCAAGAACAAAAAACTTGTTTAACACCCTATTATCTTTCACCCAAAACACTGCTCCTAGTGTAACTGCTCTGTTGACACTGTCACCAAACCTTGTGTTTTCTTCCTCCTTCCTGGCGTCTCCCTAATGCCCCTTTCCTCCAGTTACCATGCAAGCAACATACATAAGTGGGTGCTGTAGGCCTGGTGTAGGGCAACAGGGATTGGTGGGAACTGCTGTTCCTCAGCTCCAGCCCCACGTTAATCAGGTGGGAATATGACGGCAGACCCTCCAACTCCCCACACAGGCCCGAAGTTCAGACAGTTGGGAGAAACCTTCTGGTTTTTAAACTAGCACGTCAACCAAAGCAAACATGTGCAGGTCACACACTGGCAACCTCCAAGTTAACCATTCGATTCCGGCCCAGGCTCCCTCGGTCCATTCTACACATCACTGGCAGATGAATTTACCAAATACACTGCTCCTGAAGCTTGAAATGCTACCGCGAAGTCCCAATCCTTAGGCTGTCATTCCACCTCCACAGAACAAACCACTCTCCACCTTCCTCAGCTCCCCTACACAAATCTTGCACTTCAGTCGGAGGTGTCGACTCCCCTCATATCTCACCCCCCAACCAGCTGCATCCCCACCAAGATGGCCTCTTTTTTTACCTTCCTGTTCTAACCCATCAATGCCCACTCTCGAAGGAAGGAAGATATACGGGGAGTATACCTTCCATCACCTGCTGACGACGTGAGTCAAGAGACTTCTCTGCTTAATTGAAAGCCACGGGATTCAACTTTCAAGAAAGGATTTAAATCTCCTAAGAAGCAAAGCCCATGGCCTTGTCTTGATAGCCGCCTCCCTGCCCAAATAACATTTTAAAGGAGAGCAGAGAGCCTCAGACGAACTCAGGGGAGTCTCCTGCCAAAGAAGGCTTTACGGGGTCTTGACGTCTCCACACCAGGAAGGCCTCGGGGAGGTGAGAGAATGGAAGGGGACCCCAACCAACCCTGCGAGGCAGGTGGCCGCGCGCAACCTCCCGCGCGCTCCCTCCTGCGCCCGGGAGATGCCACCCCCCCAACCAGACCCCGGGGCCCGGACCTTCCGCCCCCTGATGCGCGCTCCGCCGGGGCCCCCACCCAAAGACCCTGGGCGCTACCCAGGCCCGGGGCCGCCGTGGGCCACGACAAAGGGTCAGAGAACCAGACGACCCCCAGCGCGCCCCCCCCCCCCGCCCCGCGAACCTGCGGGGGACGCCGCTGCCCATCCGCGCCCACTCCGACGCCGCCGCTACCTTGTCCTCTGGCGGTGCGTCCGGTTCGCGGACCGCTCTCTGCCTCAGCTCAGTCATGCTTGGAGACCCCGGCGCGACGCCGCAGCAGGCGAGCAGCGCAGCCGCCGGAGCGGGCAGCTCAGTGCGGGCGCGCGCGGACTCCGCTGGGCCGGCCCCGCCCCGCCTGAGCCGCTTGCAGGACCCACCGCAGCCCTGCCGCCCGCCGTGGAACTCTGCCCCGCCCAGTGCTGCCGCCGCCCTTTCACCCAGGCGAAGCACGGTCAGCTTGCTCCACCACCCGCCTGCTAGCTCCTCTCGAGAGGGCGGCCCTGGAGCGAGCGCGCACGCGCACAGCCGCCATCACGGCCCCAGAGACCCACCAATGGCGCGAATCCGCCAGGGAGGCGGGGCGGTAGGGGCGGGGCCGAGAGAACCGGAGAGGAGCGGAGAGGGGTGCATTGGACTATCAACGTGAGGAGGCGGGAAAAGGCGTGTGTTTCCGAAGGAGACTAGCCAATGGCAGCTCGGGCCTGACCTGGGTCGGCTGGCGCTGGCGCCCAGGATCCTAAAGGTAAAACTGGTAGCCGGGGGTAGAGGTGGGAGCCTTGAGGTTCTTGTCTGGGTGGTGTTTTGCTGATCTTAGCTTCGCGTCCTCTGTAACCGGGGCGCGTCCCTCACACGTATAAGCAGATACTTGTTAGGCCCTGAGTGGAAAGGCCTGCGGAGCCCACCTGTGTAGGAGAGACTCACGTGATAAGGAAGTGAAACCCAAACTTAAGTCGGCTTTGCCTCTCCAAGCTGTCTCTAGTACTTATTGAGTGTTGATTATGCTAGGCACTGAACTAAGTAATCGCCTTATCTATCTCACTTAATCTGCTTGGAAGTGGATATGATTCTCGTTTTACAGAGTTCTTACACGGCTTTTCAAACTTCTGTCTTCTGGACCGTTGAAAGACCTTTTCTTGGACGGGAATGCTGCCTTCTTCGTCCACAGTGGATCCCCGAAGTACCTGACACATCCTTGGTACTTGAATGGATTTAAAAGTTCTCCTAAAGAAAAATGATTTAACCAAGGTCTCAACAGCTAGAAAGTGCCCACTAGGAATTAGAACATAGATCTATTTGTTACCAAAGTCCACGATAACCATTGTACATACTGCCTGCCTTCCTAAATTCATTCATACCTGTGTGGTTCAAACATTTCTTTCAGCGGTTCCTATTCTCTGCTTTGTAAGTGATGTAAAACAAGAATGAAATGGGATGCCTTCCCATAATTATACTGTAATTTAGCGAGAGAAACTAGCACACGTAGGAGTTGCAACTTCGTATTAGCAATTTTGACCTTAGTTTTGGATGAAGTAGTCAGAATTCTGAGAAAGGCTTGTTTCCTTGATTTGTATAAGTATATTCCCAAGCTCCTGTTAACAGTGCTTGAGAGTGACAGTAAAATAGGCATGGAGGAATACTGAATCCGGGTGTGCTTTTTTTTTTTTTTTTTTAATATTTATTTTTGAGAGACAGCGTGAGCAGGGTAGAGGCAGAGAGAGACACAGAATCCGAAGCAGGCTCCAGGCTCTGAGCTGTCAGCACAGGACCCAACTCGGGGCTCGAGCTCACCAACCACGAGATCATGACCTGAACTGAAGTTGGTCGCTTAACCCACTGAGCCACCCAGGCGCTCCTAGGTGTGCTTTGTTTTCTACCAACAATGTTGCACAAATACTTGGTGGGGTTTTTTTTTGGCGGGGGGGAGGGGGAGAAACAGATCACTCCTTTTAAGCCATACTTTATTTATAGAAAGCTTTGCTTGGGACGCCTGGGTGGCTCAGTCGGTTAAGCATCTGACTTCAGCTCAGGTCATGATTGTCCGACTTCAGCTCAGATCATGATCTCACGGTCCGTGGATTCGAACCCCGCGTCGGGCTCTGTGCTGACAGCTCAGAGCCTGGAGCCTGCTTCAGATTCTGTGTCTCCCTCTCTCTCTGCCCCTCCCCTGCTCATACTCTGTCTCTCTCTGTCTCAAAAAAAATAAATAAAAACATTTAAAAAAAAAAAACTTTGCTTTTGTATTTTGTCTTTTATTATAAAAGTAAATAACATACTAATGGTAATTTTAAAGCTCTTTTAATCTGTTGAGGACTGTGTGACCACCATTTTGACCAATGTCAGTGGTTACTTCATCTAAAGACCAGACACGTATTGAGTAAATTAACCAAGGTTTATTATCTAAAGGATGTAGAAGGATGTCAACACAGAGAGCCAACAAGGTCATCCTCTGAGACAGAAGGTGTTTGTATCCAGATCATTACTGTTAGGGTACTTACATAATTGTGAAAGGTCACAACTGAGAAGTAAGCATCACAGCAGTCCTTCAGGCTCAGCTGTTGCCTTTCAAACCCAGCTTAATATAAAGGAGGCTGGAGAGCTGTGCATACAAATCAGAGTTTCAGAATGGACAGTATGATTACTAGGGTAGATAAGGCCCTACAATTTGGCCTGAACAAACTTCTCAGCCATTCCTCTCAGCCCTGCCAGGCTAACTGAGCTTAGACCAAGTACATTACTGAAATCAGTGCTGTAGAGAACAGGGAACAGGTACTCAGACCTCTGAAAGCCATACTAATAGGCCTTTAGGCAAGCTTTAGGGTCTAGCTCTCTCTCAACTGTAGAAAGAAATTTTTAAAAATCTCCCCTTATCTCCAGCCTGAAGAAAGATTTTGTTCCTTTACATTACCTTACACCTCCTCCTCTATTCCTGATTTTTCTTTTCTAATGCTCATAATAGCTCTTTCCCTAGGGTCATTTCTTCTGGGCTTGTAGCATATCTTGTTTACAGTGACTTTTTTTCATTGCATTCCTTCATTAGTTCCATTATTTTTAGATGTTACTTAGATTAGTTGAGGTAACCAACAAGAGGGTCTTAAACCCCCCGGAATATTCAGGCTGACTGTGAACTCAGTGTAAGTGGACAGCTATTGCTGTAATTATTATTCTACAATAAAAACACCTCCCCCCTTTCTGATATTTGAAAACTACATTGGTACAGCAAGATAATTCTTCAGTTACCTGAAGAATTTTCTTCTATTACATCGGAAGAATTAATAATTCTTTAAACAGTAACTTCTTTTAAAAATTATCAATAAACAAATACAGGCTTTATCTGCTTTTTATCTTGCCCTCCATATCGCCTTTCTAGTTCTTAGCCTGACAAGTGTTTTCAGGGAAACCTTACTCAGTTTAATGAGGCAACATGCAAAATGGAATTACGAGTGCACTCTGCAGAATTGTCAAACTTCTTAAAGCTTCAAAAATGCAAATCCTGCCCTCCCACAAACTTAGTCAATCATTAGACAGTCCGTTTAAACTATAATTTCAGTTTCCTCTTGGCAAATTGTAGGTCTGATTTTTTTCAAGCCAATAGTAGACTATGGAGGTGCTTTAAGCTTTAAGCAAATATTCATCTATTGATCACACATGGTGAGAGACAGTACTACTCAGGCCTCATTACTTATTAGAATTACCTGGAGAGCTTCTAAAAGATACTAATGGAGGGCCCACCCTGGACCAACTAAATAAGAATCTCTGAGATGGAGCCTAGAGGAAATAGGCTTTTTTGTTGTTGTTAAGCTCCCAAGGTGTTTCTAATGGGCAGCTAGAATCGAGAATCACTCATACATGATACCACCTTGTAAAGAAATTTGCCAGAAATTATATAAAATAGTTTATAGCATTTTTCTCTCCCAACATTCATTAACATTTTCTGATCAACAATACATATCTGATGAAGAATGCAGAAAAATAAAATGGAAAATGCAGAAAAATATAATGGAAAACATTACAATCATTTATGGTAGCACCAGCCACACATAATTATTGTTATTATTTACATTATTGCATTTTCATTCTATTTTCTGTGCATTTATACCTCGATATAACAATTTTAGAAAATTGGACTACTACTATTTATACCATTTCATAATCTGACTTTTCTCTTTATCATTATATGCCCTTTGAGAATGGTATTTCAAAGACCTTTTAGTATTCTTACAGATTTACCATAACAGCATTTTGTTACTTAACGGTATTTTGTTAGACCTCAAGGTTATTTCCACTTTCAGAGGAATTTTTTTTTTTATAATTTGTTTTTAATGTTTGTTTATTTTTGAGCGAGAGTGAGCAGGGGACGGGCAGAGAGAGAGGGAGACAGAATTGGAAGCAGGCTCCCCATAGCGCAAAGCCAGATGGGGGGCTCAAACTCCTCAATGTGATATCATGACCTGAGCCCACGTCTGATGTTCAACCTACTGAGCCACCCAGGCGCCCCTCAGAGGAATTTTTAATAATTCTACAAGAAATAAACATTCTTCATCTTGGTAAGTACCCCCATTACTTCTTTAGGAAAAAATCCTGGAGTTTGAATTTGTGTGTCAAAGAATAAATAAAATTTGAAGGCTTTCTGTACACATTACCTAATTCCTACGAGAAAAAGTAAACCATTTATACTCCTATTTTCAATGCATGAAAGTGCCCACTTCCTTGATTTCTTCCTATCAACAAATATTAACACAATTTTCATTAATTGGTAGGTTATAATTCTGTCTCCCTTTAATTTACTTTTCTTTGTTTATTAATGTGGGTAACCATTTTTTCCATACACACTTACTAAGACTGAGCCTTGGACACTGGAAACTACCTACTTCGGCTTTTGTTTAGATTGATAAAGTCACCTTTTCTCTTGATTGAAAAGTGAAAAGTTTGAATTAGGTTCTCTGCGTGGAAACTTAAAATGTACTAACCAACCACAGTGCTCTCACGCATACTGAAGTTTTAAAACTTATGTTTTAAAAAAACATTTTAAAAAATTAAAAAAAAACATTAAAAACATTAAAAATTTTTTTTAAAAAGGGGGGCACATGGGGGGCTCAGTTGGTTAAGCATCTGACTTCGGCTCAGGTCATGATCTCACGATCCATGAGTTCGAGTCCCACATTGGACTCTGTGCTGACAGCTCGGAGCCTGGCGCCTGCTTCAGATTTTGTGTCTCCCTCTCTCTCTCTGCCCCTTTCCCACTCATGCTCTGTCTCTCTGTGTCTCAAAAATAAATAAACATTAAAAAAATTGTTTTTAAATTTATGTAGCCATTTCTTATGTTTTATGAGGTTTTTCCTTTTATATTTAGAAACCCATAGCAGGATCTCATAAATAATCACCAGAAGACTTCTACACATCTTTTTGGGTTTACATTTATTTGAATTTTTTTTTTTTTTTTTTTTTTTTAGATTTTATTTTTAAGTAATCTCTACACCCAATGTGGGGCTCGGACTTTACAACCCTGAGGTCAGGAGTCACATGCTGTACCAACTCACCAGACAGGCACCTCCATTCATTTGAATTTTAATTCTTTAATCTATTTATTTTGGAATCTATTTTGGTGAAGAGTTATTAGGAAGAGTCTATAGCTTTATTATTTCCTAGACATTTAATGAGTTTGATAATCAATACATTGTTTCTCTTGCTGATTGGAATAGCATCTTTACCAGATGTTGAAGTGATCCTCTAAAAACAAATTAGATCTTGTCAGTGACCTTCTGATAATTTTCCCTTGCACTTGCAAAGTCTCCAAGCTCTCATTTCTGCTTCCCTTTGCAGCTTCATCTTGTACCACACTCCCCTTTTCTCAATGTGTTCTAGACATATCAATCTTTGAGTTCTATTATATGTCAATTATATCTCAATAAAACTGGGGGAAATTGCCCATAAAAAAAAAAATCTTTGAATTCTAAAACAAACTACTATGTGAACATCTTCTAAGTATGCTGTCCTTTTTCAACGTACTATTCTTTCAGCCTAGAATGCTTTTTTTTTTAATGTTTGTTTATTTTTTGAGAGAGAGAGAGAGAGTGGGGGAAGGGCAGAGAGAGAGGGAGACAGAATCTGAAGCAAGCTCCAGGTTCTGAGCTGTCAGCACAGAGCCCAACGGGGGCCTCAAACCCACAAACCCCAAGATTATGACCTGAGCTGAAGTCGCTTAGCCACCCAGGCGTCCCAGCCAAATATACTCTTTCTTCCACTCTCCAAACAGCTAGATTTTATGTAAAATTCTACTACCTTGGAGGGCCTTCTGTGACCACAGATCATAGTCATTCATAGGTCTTCATTTCAACTGATCACCTGCACTGTGGGTGCAACATGGGTGGAATTTAATTGCCATTTAAAATGCCTTCAAATCCATTACACTTAGATCTGGCTTTAAACCAAAATGTTATTATGTAAGCAAAAGGCAAAGAAACAGAGTAGCCGAGTTCCTGGCGGGAACACATTCCCCATTTTGCAAAGAATTCCCCATTTTGCAAACAGAATAAGAAAGGAAAATACAAATGAATGAAACTATTACGTTTTGATATTAAAATATATGCAAAAGAATAGTTGATCATACATAAAGCAAGAAGGTGCCAGTATCAAAATTTACAAATGCGAAACCATCAAAAAAATGAAAAGGCAACCTACTGAATGGGAGAAAATACTTGCAAATCATGTAACAGATAAGGGACTATCTTACACAACTCAATAGCAAAAACAATCCAATTTAAAAATTGGGCAGAAAATCTGAATAGACATTTTCCTAAAGAAGACATACAGATGGCCAACAGGCATATGAAAAGATGCTCAACATCACTAACCATCAGGGAAATGCAAATCAAAACTACAATGAGATATCATCTCACACCTATTATCAAAAAGAGAAAAAATAACAAGTATTGGCAAGGATATGAATAAAAGGAACCCTTGCACATTGTTGGAGAGAATGTAAATTGGTGCAGCCACAATGGAAAACAGTATGGACGTTCCTCAAGATATTAAAAATAGAATTGCCAGGGGTACCTGGGTGGCTTAGTCGGTTAAGTGTCTGACTTTGGCACAGGTCATGATCTCATGGCTCGTAGGTTCAAGCTCCATTGACAGCTCAGAGCCTGGAGCCTGCTTCAGATTCTGTCTCCCTCTCTTCCTGCCCCTCCCCTGCTCACACTATGTCTCTGTCTCTCTGTCTCTCTGTCTCTCTCTCAAAATATAAACATTAAAAAATAATAAAAAATATAAATAGAACTACCATATAATCTAGCAAGTCCACTTCTGGATATTAATCCAAAGAAAATGAAAATATTAATTTGAAAAGATGGAGACAACCTAAGTATTCATTGATGAATTTATATAGAAATTATGATACATATATATGTGTATTTACACAATGGAATATTATTCACCCATAGAAAAGAATGGAATCTTGCCGTTTGCAACAGTATGGTTGGATCTTGAGGGCTTTTATGCTAAGTGAATAAGTCAGACAGAGAAAGACAAATACCATATGATCTCTGCATGGAACCTAAAACAAAAACAAAACCAAGCTCACAAATAGAGAACAGATTGGTGGTTGCTAGAGGTCGGGGGTGGGGGTGGGAGAAATGGGTAAACTGTTTCCTTATTTGTTTTACTTTAAATAAATTGACTTAAACATTTTTATGGGGTGCCTGAGTGGCTCAGTTGGTTAAGCATCTGACTTTGGCTCAGGTCATGATCTTGTGGTTCTTGAGTTTGAGCCCCACATCAAGCTCTCCGCTATCAGCACAGAGCCTGCCTGGAATCCTCTGTCACCCTCTCTCTCTCTGCCCCTCTCCCACGCATGCTCACCTACGTGCGTGCTCTCTCAAAAATAAAGAAACATTAAAATATATATATATTGGGGCACCTGGGTGGCTCAGTCGGTTGAGCACCAAGTTTGGCTCAGGTCATGATCTCACAGCTGGTGAGTTCCAGCCCCACGTCCGGCTCTGTGCTGACAGCTCGGAGCCTGAGGCCTGCTTCAGATTCTGTGTCTTCCTCTCTCTGCCCCTAACCTACTTGCATTCTGTCTCTGTCTCTCTCAAAAATAAACACTAAAAAAAAAAATTTAAATATATATATATATATTAAAAACTTTAAGACATTTTTTCTTTAATTTACAAACAGGTGGCAGAGACTTGGAAGAGATTCCAGAGACCAGAGAGTAGCACTCTTGAGAATGCTGCATCATCAACACCTGTGATAACAGAGTATGCTAGCATATGGAAAAACAGCAGTATTAGCAACTGTGAGAAACTAAATGTGGAGAAATACTAAGAATGTCTTAATTTATTTTGTATTTTTATGTATGCACGGAGTAATATACAACACAAATATTTTAAAGAAACTAAAATTTCTTTCAACAATTGCAAAATAGAAATTCTAAATGATAAAGTATTATGTGACCATTTAACATTTTATATTTTTTTCTCGTGCTACACAAAATAATGGTGCATTATACTTCGAGGTATCTTACTTTCCATGAAATAGATTCATCCAATAGAATTGCCAGAGGGAGAGAATAGTGTAGGGAAAGGCAATATGTGAAGCCCTAAGAGTTGAGAATATTCTAGATATGATGCAATACATAAATCTTCTGATTCAGGACACAAAACTCCCTGGACAGCATAAATAAAACTAAATCCACATCAAGATATGTAGTAGAAAAACATTCTACAGACCAAGATAAGATAGCAAACACAACTAAAGAGAAATGCTATAAGCAAAGCAAAAGAAACATGACAAAATGGGGGAGAATATATGAAATGGGGAAATGATTAATATATAAAGTGGTCCCTGTAATCAATAGGAAAAAGAACTTATTTTTTAAAATATTTATTTATTTTTGAAAGAGAGAGAGAAAACAAGCAGGAGAGGGGAGGGAGAGAGAGGGAGAGGCAGAATCTGCAACAGCTCCAGGCCCAGGCTCTGAGCGCTCAGCACGCGAGCCCAGGTAGGGCTCAAACCCACAAACTCTGACATTAGGACCTGAGCTAAAGTCAGACGCTTAACCCACTGAGCCACCCAGGTGCCCCAGGAAAAAGAGTTTAATAGAAACAATGGTCAAGAAATATATATGAAAGATGTCCAATCTATAACAAATTTTTAATTTGGAAATTGGAATTTTCACAAAAATGAGCACAGACTTTAAAACAAGATTGCTAATATCCACTGTTAGGAAAATATGGAGAAATGAGCATGCTCACAGTCTTGGTTGGAAGTTAAACTGCAGTCTTTCAGTGGTCAATTTAGTAACATTTATCAAAACTTTAATGTGTATGCTACTTCAAGGAGTCGATCTCATAAAAATCAGCTAAATGCTCAAAGGTGTTTGTAATTACAAGAAATTGGTAAATTAGGTTACATGCATAGGATATTATGCCATCTTTTTAAGAAATGCTGATATAAAGATGTTCGTGGCATAACATTAAATATATCTTACCAAGTACATTGCAGAAGTTTCCTGTATGAATCCACTTTTGTTTTTTAAAAATGTGTATTTGTAGAGAAAAAAAAAAAGCTTACAAAAGTTGTACACAGTAAATGACACGAGCTTGGTGTGCGTGTGTACGGGGCGGGGGGAGCGAGATGATTTTGTAGTCATAACTGTATACCTCTTTACTGACTTTTAGGAGCACATCACCTCGATAATAGCAAAAATAAAATGCACATTTAAAACAACTGTAATTCCTCAGGCTGCAAGGCGCCCTTTAATCCTGGTAGGCTGGATTTGCGTCTCGCTTTCACTTTCGCGGCTAAATTCTTTCTACTCCTGAAGCGGGAGGTTGAGGAGGCAACATAAAACTAACTCAAAGCCCACCCCCAACCCCCGAATTGGGCCTGGCCTTCATAGAGGCCTACACTAGCCAAGCGTCCGGGTTTCCAGAACAGTGCAAAAAACGCAAGTGGTTCTAGAGGAGGTGGAGGAGCCGCGCTTCCGACCCCGCACCCAATCCTCCAATGGGTGTTCGGGGAGGGCGGGCTACCTGCAGACTTGGGGCACTATTGGCCCTGGAGTCTCTCCGCCCGGGCAGTGGGCGGAGCAGCGTGGTGACGTGTCCATACGGGCGCCGAGGCGGAGAGCGCGCGCTCGCAGACGCGGCTGTACTAAACGGTTGCTGGCGCAGCAGGCTGGGTGTTATCTTCCTGGGTCTCGGGCTTTCGCTTGTGCGTTTGCAGGCTCGCTCTTACCCTGTGACGCCCAAGCAGGCTACAACTTCCTCCTTATTTTCGCCTGTAGCCGCGTCGTTGCGACTCTGCCACCATGTTCGAGGCGCGCCTGGTCCAGGGCTCCATCCTGAAGAAGGTGCTGGAGGCACTTAAGGATCTCATCAACGAGGCCTGCTGGGACATAAGCTCGAGCGGCGTAAACCTGCAGAGCATGGACTCCTCCCATGTCTCCCTGGTGCAGCTCACCCTGCGTTCCGAGGGCTTCGACACATACCGCTGCGATCGCAACTTGGCCATGGGTGTGAACCTCACCAGGTGAGCCCTGGGGTTGCCGAGAGCCGGGCTCTGGTGCACCCCCATCTCCTGCTCTTGGCGGGAGCGCCTGCGTGAGTCGGACCTTCATTGGCCCACATGGACCATCTGCGCCATCTCATTGGCCTGCGACACCGAGGGGCGGGATCTAGCAGAGCGCGCGGTTCGGAAAGCCCGCGCTGGCAGCAGCGCGAACCGGCTCTTTCCGCGCCAAAGTCACAAAGCGGGTGGTGGCGGGAAAATGACGGCTTCTCTGCGGTGGCAGGAAGAGACTTGCACAGTTCTTTGGCCATTTGGTCCTGGCGGCCTTGGATGAGAAATCTGTGGCTTGATTGACTTAGAGCGTGCCCTAGTTCTGTCACTCTACCTAGGGACAATCGGTTGGTTCCGGTCTTTTATTCTTACAAAGTTTCAGTGAGCACCCTAAGTTTCTCGACTTAAAATTTCTCCAGGGCAGTGGCTTGCAACTTTTTGGTCGCTACCTGTCTAGTACATAACCATGTTTAAATCTTAAGGCTTATGAGAAATACCCGGACTACATGCACTGTGTTTTAATGGGTATCTTAGATTTTTAATGATCGTAACGACCCAATAATTTGCTTCACCTACCAAAAGGATTTGCAGTTCATAAAATACTGCTCTTTTGTTTATATCCAGAATTGAAATTGCTACTGGTAGGGTGTGTGCTTGTTAAAAGTATAAATACTGCCAAATTGCACTCCAAAATGGCTGGACGGCCTAATGGGTATAAATGGCAACTCCTTGTTTTAATTGCGTCAGAAATTAACGATCTTGAGAACGTGGTGTCAGTTTTAAATCCTGTGTCTTCTGTGCTCTAGCATGTCCAAAATACTAAAATGTGCTGGCAATGAAGACATCATTACACTAAGGGCGGAAGATAATGCAGACACCCTGGCACTTGTATTCGAAGCTCCAAGTAAGTCATACTCTTCTGCAAAGTTAGAGGAAATTTAAATGCAGTGTTAAGTATTTCTCAAAGTTGTGAAAAATTTAAGGTAATGTTTGTAAAACTTTACATCACTGCTATAAATTTACATGCTTTTCTTCAATCTGCTTTCTTTTGGTAGACCAAGAAAAGGTTTCAGACTATGAAATGAAGTTAATGGATTTAGATGTTGAACAACTTGGAATTCCAGTGAGTATGAAATTTTCTGAGTGTACTGTACACAAGTCATGATAGTTATATATGTTAATACAATTTAAAGCCCAGTTCCCAACAACTATATGTCTGCTGATACATGTTCCAAAGTAGGGTTTTTAGTACTTAGTCATTTGTAATTTCATTAAACTACAGTACTCTAAAATGGATCATTTCATTCCCGCTAAATGAATATTTGCATTAACCTCCGTGCTTTTTTTTTTTTTTTTTTTAAGTTTATTTGAGAGAGAGAAAATGGGGGCGCGGGACAGAGAGAGAAGGAAAGAACCCCATGAGCCAAAGTGGGACACTTAACCAGCTGAGCCACCCAAGCACCTGTCCCCCTTTTTTTAAAGACTTTTTTAAAAATATTTTATTTATTTTTTGAGAGAGAAAGCAGGGGAGGGGCAGGGTTGGGTAGAGGAACCGAAGTGGGCTCTGTGCTGACTGGCTGACCGCAGTGAGCTTGATGTGGGGCTCAAGCTCAGGAAACACAAGATTTTGACCTGAGCTGAAGTCAGAGGGTTACCAACTGGGTGATCCAGGTGCCCCTGCACCACCCCCCTATTTTTTAAAGAGTATACTTTAAGGCTATGCTAACAAATTCATTAAGGTTAGGTTTATCAAAATCAAAAGAGAGAAGAGATGTTGGGATGTTTAAAATGCTTAATATTTTTTGTCTTGTTTTGGAAAGTAGTTGGGCCTGCTTACAACATCCATCATTGTTTATATGTCATGGGCTAATGCCTTCTTGATTTAGCCTTGGAGGGTGATTAGGGGAGGCTCTTTTCCCTGGATAGCGCATTTATTATTACAGGTCTAAACTCTAATTTTAGTTTTCTTATTATTCTTACTATATACTTGTTTTATATCTGCATTTATTTTTTTGAGTGTTAGAGTGTGTTAAGAAATCACACAATGAGTGATATTTCAAAGTAATCAGGAAATCTTAAATTCTGAATTCTTGTCTACATGCTGAGTCTTCAGAAAGTGAGGATGCCAAATCTTTAATTTCCAGCAACTGACCTTTAAGTTTGTTTGTTTTTTTTTTAATAGGAACAAGAGTATAGCTGTGTAGTAAAGATGCCTTCTGGTGAATTTGCACGTATATGCCGAGATCTCAGTCATATTGGAGATGCTGTTGTAATTTCCTGTGCAAAAGATGGAGTGAAGTTTTCTGCAAGTGGAGAACTAGGAAATGGAAATATTAAGTTGTCACAAACAAGTAATGTCGATAAAGAGGAGGAAGCTGTAAGTTTTTAAGTAAACAAAATACTTTGAAGAGAATTATAACCCTGCTTAACATTAGTCGGTTTGGGCTGCTATAGCAAATACATTGACAATGGCTTATAAACAACTGAAATTGATTTCTCACAGTTCTGGAGGCTGGGAAACTGGCAGATTCAGTGTCTGGTGAGGACCTGCTTCTTGGTTCACGGAAGGGTCAGAGGAGCTGGCCTCTTTTATATAAGGGTACTAGCACAAAGCACCTCCCAAAGGCCCCACCTCCAAGTTCCAACACATTGGTGATTTGGTTTTAACATGAATGAGTGGGGGGGAGGGGGGCACACAAACATTCAGTCTATAACAAGGTAATTGTAAATCAACAGAAGTATCTACTTGGAGGTAAAAATCTACCTTTTAGGAGCTCTTTATGTGATCTTTATATTAACTTTCTGCATGGAAGGCCCAATAGGGGGGCCTAGAGAACTCCCCCCATTTAGCAATAACACTCTAATTACTAAATATCCTTAAATTAAGGTTTTCCTATAAATTGGGTGCTTTTTTAAGATCCTTAGAGTATTTATAAACTAATATTTTGTAATTTACTAAAAAAAACTTACTAGCCTTTGAACCAAAGCATCAGTTAACTCTGTAAATGAAAGGACCATCGAAGGTTCTAGAAATCTCCATAGGATTATTAGGATTAAATATGGTAACGTATTCAAAGTGGTTAAGACAGTGTCTGACAATGTAAGTTTATAGTAAATATGAGATATTATTTTCTAGTCCCTTGCATGAGTAGTCAACCTTCAGTTTAAATGAAGGTAAAACTCAAGTTTAAATGAAGACTTAAAACTATTACTAACAAAAGTCCAGGGGCTAATTCTGAATTAATAACTCCCCTGCCAATCTGGATTTTTTTTGTTTTAATCTCAAACATTAGTTCTTCTATAAATATTTTTTATATCTGAAGCATAAACATTTTATGACATTCTTTGATATTAAGGAATTTTTCAGTGTTTCCTATTTCCTTGATTATTTCAGGGTTTGTGTGTGTGTGTGTGTGTGTGTGTGTGTTTGTTTGTTTGTTTTGAGAGTGCAAGCATGCCAGAGTGTGTGGTGTGGGGGAAGGGCGGGGGGGGGGGGGGAATCCCAAGCAGGATCCATCCATGTTCAGTACATCAGCTCTATCTCTTGAACTGTGAGATCAAGCTGAAATCAAGAGTCGACCACTTAACCAATTGAGCCATCCAGGTGCCCCTAGAAGTTTGTTTGAATCAAGATTTTAATAGGCTGTACACATTATAGTTTGGTTGATGGGCCCTCAAATTTATTTTAATCTGTCGGTTCTCCATTCAGTCTCTGCGCACCCCCCCCATTACAATTTGTTGAAGCAAGTCCTTTGTCATTGAGTTTCCCCAAACTCTGGATTTTGCCCATTGTATCCCTTATGTCAATTAATATGCTCCTCTAACCTGTATTTCCTATAAACTGGTAGTTCCAGCTCTAGAGGCTTGATATTCAGTGTTTGGGAGTAAGAATACTTTATAGATGGTGGTGTGCCTCCCTCTAGTAGGCATATGAGGTGTCTAGATACATTGTTTTAGCAACCATAATAATTGTTTAGAATCCTTGTCATTAGGGTTGTAATGTATTAACACATTCCATTCTTCATTTATTAGAAATATTCCCATGAAGAGCAGCTTTCTCTTAACACATAATTGGATTACCTGAGGTACAGTTAATATGAGAAAGGCAGACTAAATACTTGATTCTTTTGCTTCATTTATCAGTCTTCAAAATTAGTTTCATACCACTCTCCAAAGTAACCAATAAAAGTTTTGGTTTTGGGGGCACCTGGGTGGCTCAGTCGGTTGAGCATCCGACTTTGGCTCAGGTCATGATCTCTTGGGTTGTAAGTTCAAGCCCCGAGTCGGGCTCTGCTGACAGTTTAGAGCCTGGAGCCTGCTTCTGATTCTGTCTCCCTCTCTCTCTGCCCCTCCCCTGCTCATTCTCACTCTCTCTCTCAAAAATAAATAAACATTAAAAAAAAAAAAGATTTGGGGGTGCCTGGGTGGCTCAGTCGGTTGGGCATCGGACTTTGGCTCAGGTCATGATCTCACTGTCCGCGGGTTCGAGCCCTGCATCGGGCTCTGTGCTGACAGCTCAGAGCCTGGAGCCTGTTTCAGATTCTGTGTCTCCCTCTTTTTCTGACCCTCCCCTGTTCATGCTTTCTCTGTCTCAAAAATAAATAAACGTTTAAAAAAATTTTTTTAAAGTTTTGGTTTTGGTTTGTTTTTAAATGTATATTCTAAACATGCGTGCAATTTTTCTTGATGTTTTTCAATAGGATTAATCTTTTGTTTTCTCTTAGGTTACCATAGAGATGAATGAGCCTGTTCAGCTAACTTTTGCACTGAGATACCTGAACTTCTTTACAAAAGCCACTCCACTCTCTCCTACAGTAACACTCAGTATGTCGGCAGATGTACCCCTTGGTAAGATAAGTTTTTTTGTAGGTAAAACAAGGTACCTTGTTTTGTAGGTAGTATATGTAGTCCTTCCCAATAATTAACTATGTTCCTGTCTTCTTTCAGTTGTAGAGTATAAAATTGCAGATATGGGACATTTAAAGTACTATTTGGCTCCCAAGATCGAGGATGAAGAAGGATCTTAGGCATTCTTAAAATCCAAGAAAATAAAATTAAGCTCTTCGAGAACTGCTTCTGAGATGCCAGCATGTACTTAAGTCTCTTCTGTCACCAAATCTGTACCTCTCAGTACATATGTAGATATTTTATGTAAATAACCTATTTTTTCCTCCATTCTTTACAATTTGTTTAAAGAATAAAGTCCAAAGTCAAATCTGGTCTTGTTAACCTAGAAATATCTCTGCCTTAACCTAGAAATACCCATGATTTTCATAACAAAAGGGTTTTGACTATAAATGCAGTTTTAATTTTTTCAATTTAAATAAACGTTATTTGAATTTCAAACATCACAAGACAGTGCCTTCATTTGGACCATGACTGTTGCAGGTATCCTAGGGAATTCACTTCAAGCTACTGTTTTCTAGAAATGTGTTTATTTTTTCAGTCCAGGGGAGCCTGATAAATAATACATTGATACAGCAATAAAAGTATTCCAAGTACAGTAGCTGACAAGATATTTGGGGGGAGAGGATTTATTTGTCAAAATTACTTTGGTATTCTTCTACCTTTAACTCAAGAAATGAACAGAAGTATAGACCAAATCCTATATATTTAGTTATTTTGCCAATTTTGTTAGCAAAACTAACACTTTAAGAAGCTTTATGAACCCAAAGCCGTGTGTGCTTTAGAAGACTAGCAGTGCTATAGGGCAGTGTTTCTTTAGCCTATGGAGCCTTTTGAAAGAATCTTGAAAGATTTAGTAGATATGAGTTAAGGCCCAAGGAGTGTTTGTGCAAAAATAATTTTTCTAGTATAAGTAGCCTTTTTGGGGACTTAATCCCAGCACTTGCGAAACAGACTGTTGAAATGTACCTACTAATGGTGCCACAAGGCCACAAACTGGCATTCTACATATTGAGAATTGTTTCACTAAAGTCCTTTTTCCCGGCGTATTTTGGGCTTGGCGGTTTAAATGACTGATTTCTTTGGTGTAATACCTGGAAGGACTCACAATCCAGTAGGTTACTGTTCATTACCTTCTGTGTGCCTGGGGGGTGGGGAAGAAGACGGAAAAGGGGCCTGATGGGAGTTGGGAGTGATGTAACTAACTTATCTAGAATGTGGTGATGATTCCAAGCCTATGCACTTGTCAAACTCCTCCAATTGTACTTTATTGTATGTAAATTATACTTTAATAAATCTGACCTTTGAAAAGCTTCATGTGCTGCAAAATGTCCCTTGTCGGCGGGCTTCTTACCTGGGCAAGACCTGATAGGCGAGGAGAGGGAAATTGAAGCACAAGAATGTGGGGGCACTCGAGTAGTTGTTGGGGTACTGACCAGCAAGACCGCTACGCGCCCTGAAGGAAGACTCGCAGCCCTGGGCAGTGGATAGGAGACCAAACAGTTCCGGTTATCCGGTGCCTCACCGGCTCGGCTTTCGTCTCCCGGGGGCGCCACCACCACCGCCCGAGGGATCACGGAAAGAAACACGTAGCCTTCTTACCCGGGTCTGACTGTGACCCAGGCGGCCGGTCACCCTAGGCACCCGCACAACCCTGTGGAGGTGGCCAGCAGCAAGCCCAGGCCGCAGCGACTGCCGCCAACCCACAGCGAGGTACTTGCCGCCGGAGAGTTCCGCCTGCAGCACACCCCCACCAGCGTAGAGCTAACGCGGGACGTTCCCGAGCTTGGGATGAGAAGGCGTCGCTCTCGGTGACGCCACTTCCGGCGCGCCACCTCTCGACGCGCCACTTCCGCCGCCGAGCTGGACGGGAGGGGCGCGTGGCCGTTGGGTGAGACGTGCCATGAGGCCTCGGGCGCCTCCGCTGCCAACCGTGAGCGAGCTGTCGGCGCCCGGGCGGCCTGGCGCGACGCTCCGGTAAGGCGTGCGTGCGGCGGGACGGGAGCAGAGACTGCGCTCCCCGCCGAAACCTAGCTTCGCGCCCTGGGTGTGCAGCGTTCGCTCGCCGCGGCCGCGGCCGGCCTCTTTCCAGAAACCGGTTTTGTGTGTTCATCGTCTAAATTCGCGTCGGCTTTTAGTTCTCCTCCCGCCTAGGTCTGGAGACGGGCAGGAAGGTAGCGTGTGTGGATGTGCGTAGTGCCAGGCACTGCGCAAAGGGCTTTGCTGGTGCTTTTCAAGTCTCGCAGCCTTCGGATGCTGACGGAGGTTGGGGGTCTCGGTGCAGCCCGTGAAAAAGAGCCTGTTGGGAACTTGGACTGGTACTTTGAAAGCCTCGGGTTACGTTTTTCCTTCCTCTTACCCTTTGCATCAGTGAGCATTCGTGTCCCTCTTCCTCGCTTCCTGCTCTCTTTTATGTTTCGATGCAGGTGTATGAATAGGTATTGGCAGAGTACGTAAACTTTTTTCAAGAAGACAGTACAAATCAGAGGTGATTAAATGCCCTCAACCCCCACCCCCAAACCCGTAGTTTGGACTTTAAATTTCATAGAATTAAGTTTAGGTTATCGTGTAATCGGGATCGCAACACTTGAAACCTTGTGAGCTCATTTTAGAAAAGCATATCAATTAGCATACTTGATTCAGTACTTGATTTCTGCACTGGTATGTAATTGTTAAAAAGTGACATTTGCAGTTAGCGCCACCAATTCCATCATAATGCTGGTTGTTTTAGGTTGACTGTGGACCTCTTAAAACAGATCATCAATATTTGTGATTAAGTATATAGAAAGCACTTAGAATAGTACTTGGCACCTAACCAACACTGGGTAATTATTAATTGATATAATGATGATGGTTATTTGCAAAGTGTCATACCAGAGGAATGCAAAGTCTTTATGGTTTCTGGGGTTTTTTTGTTGTTGTTGCCCTTATTGTGAAATACTTCACTTTCTCTGTTTACAGATACATTTCCCCTTTAGAAATAGCTTCACAGTCAAAATAGATTTACTTGTTTTATTCATATAAATTTGATTTTACTGAGGAAAAGTGCACAAATTACAGACGTTTTCCAATTAAAGTGTCATTGTTTTTAATCTTATCTGCTATCTCTTAAACTAGTGACAAAATAGTCATTTCATTACTAAAGTTGGTTTTGAATATTTTGGAAAAAAGTTTTTGTTTGTTTAAGGGAGCTAGAGAAGTAATTTGGAAAATGAAATCACTACTTTTAGTGCTAGGGGTGGGGCAGAAAGACAGGCAAATCAGAAGGCACTGGTACAGTGCTGATAACCAGAACCCATAGTGCTGATAGCCACATTTACAAGAAGCTCTACAGATCTTTGCATTAAAAGAATAATATCCGGGGCTCCTGGGTGGCCCATTGGGTTAAACGTGGACTTCAGCTCAGGTCATGATCTCATGGTTTGTAAGTTCAGCCCCAAAGTCGGCTCTGTGCGGACAATGCGGAGCCTGCTTGGGAGTCTCTCTCTCTCTCCCTCTCTCTCTCTGCCCCTCCCTCACTTGTACATGCACTGTCTCCCCCTTCTCAAAATAAATAAACTTAAAAAAAAAAAAAAAAAGAATGATACCCATCAGGGGGAATCAGCAAAATGCTAATGTGAGTGTATTCCATATTCCACATTCCACCCTCTCTCCCTTCCTGGCAAATAGGAGTATCCCTAGAATATATGCTCCTCTTGCTTTTTCCTGAAGCAGGGACAGGGCCAGGCAGTACAATAGCAGAATGACTGAAAATGTGGACTTTGGTGTCAGATTTAGATTTAAGTCACCACTCTTCCACCTACTCTCTGTGAATTTGGAAAAATTAGGAGTCAGGGGGACATTGGTGACAAGGTAAACATGAGGTCTGCTTCTTGGTAAATGTCTTGGCTCTCATTCCACCAGGACAAACCAAAGTAGATGCATAATGAGAATGTTTTCACTTTGTCAAAGGAATATCAGATTTTAAGTGCAGTGGAGCAGAAATTGCCAGTTGCTTTGTGTGACATCACAGCCCCAAATGCCAGTATATCCAGTATACATAACACAGTGTTGTCATTTGCAGACAATAACAGTTTTCTTTGTTTTCAGACTGTAGCTGTGTCAGTGTGTTATGATGCCGTCTCGTACCAACCTGGCTACTGGAATCCCCAGTAGTAAAGTGAAATACTCAAGGCTCTCCAGCACAGACGATGGCTACATTGACCTTCAGGTAAATGCAGAAGGGAGCTGATCAGACCAGCTGGCTCTGTTTCTGTTGAGTTAGCAGGAAGGCCTTGCAGGTGGAGGTTTTGCTAAGCCCCTGGGGATTAGAAGGCGCAGCAAAAAAGAAACTAAGCCCTGAGATCCTTTCAGCCATAGTTTGCAGAAGGAAGGACCTTGGTAGAGCAGTTTCAAACCAATATAAATATTGTTCATTTCTAAGAATTTTTAGTTGTGACACATGACACCAGAGCCCAGTAGTTGCAAATTTTATCTAGTGTATCTGGAAAATACTCAGATTATGTTTTGTTAAGTAGAATTTTTCTAAGGACTGTGTCATTGGTTCATTTACACTTTAGTCAAAGCCAGTGCATCTTTTAAGGGAGAAACTCACTGGTAAAGCCAGCAGATTGTGGGAATCTTCCTTCTTTCCTGATGTCATGAGATCCAATTTATTAAAGGTATTTTTTGTGGCAAACAGTAAGTAAAACAGAATATTTATTAAGTTTGTATCCTACCCTGATCGTTGTTTATAAAATACTTAATGGTGTAACATCTTCTTTTGTCCACTTCCCCTCAGAATACCTTAGGTGGGACCAGGGCCAAGGAGGAAGTAGCAGGAACCCATCCCTTTAAATATAAAAAAATCAATTATTTTTGGCATTCTTTGGACCCACACTTGAAGGAGAGAGATTTTGTTTTGTTTTGTTTTGTTTTAAAGTATACATCTGGGAAGCTTCCAGCCAGTTAGGTCAGATGAGGCACACCTTAGAAAGCTTGTCTCTGATCTTAACTTTGAATCAAACTTATTAAATACAAGTCAGGTTACTTCATGGGGCAGGCAAGTAATGCTTGAGAAAAAGCTATTTTTAAAACCTTTTGACTATATGCTGACTTAACTTTGAATGCCAGACATTATTTTTTTTTTTTTACTTCTCCAGAGCATGATGTTCACTCTTGAATCCCTGTAGATTAGTACAGCCTTCCATGTGCCAGGCATCTAATAAACCTATGTCTAATCAGTGAATGACCATGAAGTGTCTTTTGTTTTTGTAAGAAAATATTTTCTTATGGTACAGTGAATGGTATGTGGAATGAGATTAGAAGTAGAAAGAGTAACGTTTTGCCGGGATTCCTTTGAGTGACTGTTAGAGCAATAAGTAGAGCTTCACCTCCTGCTTGTCCCTTTCCTTTCTGTCCCAGAGCTGTACTGAGTAGTAGGACTTCCTTCAAGGCACACAAAGCATCCAGATTGGTTCTTATTATCTTCTCTGTTTTAAAGTGTCTGAGTCCTGGTGTTTTCATAATGCTCTGCCTTTTTTTGTTTCTCTTCCAGTTTAAGAAGAGCCCTCCTAAGATCCCATATAAAGCCATTGCACTTGCTACGGTGCTGTTTTTGATTGGCGCTTTTCTCATTATCATAGGCTCCCTCCTGTTGGCAGGCTATATCAGCAAAGGGGTAAGCAGAAGCATTTGTGGGAATGTGCCGTAAAATCTTTAAAGTGTGAGTCTGGGCTCTGTTTTATATTCATATCTAGTACAGCAGATTCCAGCAGTAAGAAGAAAACTATTTTCTTCTAGATTTTGTTCTCTGACCACAAAACACGTGTATCTTTGTTTTGAGCAACAACAAGCTTGTCCCACGGTTTCTATGAGGTGGGTGGGAGCAGGTAGGTAAATTTTCCCTCTGAGATGTTGGGCAGTTTTCCGACTGTCATAATTTGGGACAGCAAAGCCAAGCCTGGCATTGAGGACTCCTGATGGATAAAGGCTGTAACTGGAGTAGAATGTGTTATTATAATTTTGCAGTGCCAGGGTTTGGGGAGAAGCAGTGAGGCTTGTATAGGTCTGGGGCCACTGACCAAGCCAGGACTTGCAACTCATGAGTCTTATCCTTCTTACACTGGGTTTGGTTGGAGTTCCTGTTACGATTCAGTATTTTATCTTCAAAGCCTAAAGTGATATTTGGTGTTTCTTTCTCTCAGGCTACATACAAACACTAATACAGAGTGTCCAGGTTGTTCTGAAGTAATAGTGATCATAAGTTATGTCTACTTTTTTTTTTAAGAATTTATTTATTTACTTTGAGAGAGTGTGTGTGTGAGTAGGGGAGGGGCAGAGAGCGAGGGAGAGAGAGAATTCCAAGCAGGCTCCGCACTGTCAATACTGAGCCTGTATTGACAGAGCCCGATGCAGGGCTTGAACTCACAAACTCCTGATCTGAGCTGAAACCAAGAGCCAGGTGCTCCAGGTTGTCAGTTCTTCATTTTTTTTTTTTTTTTTTAACGTTTATTTATTTTTGAGACAGAGAGAGACAGAGCATGAATTGGGGAGGGGCAGAGAGAGAGGGAGACACAGAATTGGAAGCAGGCTCCAGGCTCTGAGCCATCAGCCCAGAGCCTGATGCGGGGCTCGAACTCACAGATCGCGAGATCGTGACCTGAGCTGAAGTCGGACGCTTAACCGACTGAGCCACCCAGGCGCCCCTATGTCTGTTCTTTTTTTTTTTTTTTTTTTTTATTTTTATTTTTTTTTTTTTTTCAACGTTTATTTATTTTTCGGACAGAGAGAGACAGAGCATGAATGGGTGAGGGGCAGAGAGAGAGGGAGACACAGAATCGGAAACAGGCTCCAGGCTCTGAGCCATCAGCCCAGAGCCCGACGCGGGGCTCGAACTCACGGACCGCGAGATCGTGACCTGGCTGAAGTCGGACGCTTAACCGACTGCGCCACCCAGGCGCCCCCCTATGTCTGTTCTTCAACACGCACCAGGCCAGGGGATGATGGTCCTATTACTCTGCAGAGGGAACACAGTCAAGAGCTGAAACTGTGGGCGTTAGAGAAATGAGGAATAGCATGTTGCAATAAAGTGGCTGCATGTGGCTTTTTTTTTTTTTTTTTTGGAGACAGAGCAAGGGGGAGGGGCAGAAGGAGACAGAATCATAAGCAGGCTCCACACTCATACTCAGCACAGAGCCCGATTCAGGGCTTGATCCCATGATCCTGGGATCATGACCTGAGCCCCTGCATGTGGCTTTTAAAAAATGTATCTGGAGTGCCTGGGTGGCTCAGTTGGTTAAGCAGCTGACTCTTGATTTCACCTCAGGTCATGGTCTCATGATTTGTGAGATCAAGCCCCAGTCAGGCTCTACAATGAGCATGGAGCCTGCTTAAGATTCATTCCCTCTCTCTCTCTCTCTCTCTCTCTCTGTCTCTCTCTCTCTCTCTCTCTCTGTCCTTCTCTGTCTCTCCCTCTCTCCCTCCCTCCTCTCTCCTTCTCCCCCCTTCTCCCTTCCTTGTGTGCTCTCTCTCTCTCTCTCTCTAAAATTAAAGAAAAATAAATGTATCTGATCTGCTTTTGGTTCTTAATCTATTTAAAATTATTAAATGGCCGCCACATGCTTACTTGCTGCAATCTGCGTTTGAACACTTCACTTCAAGACTGTGCCTTCAGTTAACTTTCATTGCAACATGCAGTATCAGTTTAATTATAAAATTTGAGATTGGAGGTGAGATCCACATGCAGCAAATATCATTTTACCTTGGATAATTTGTTTGCCTTGTGTGGTTTTTCAAAAGACTGCTTTATAAGTAAGGGTAAAAATGGGTTTGGTTTCTTTTTCAAGTTTATTCATTTATTTTGAGAGAGGGAGAGCAAGAGAGAAAGTGGGGAAGGAGCGGATAGAGAGGAAAAGAGAGAGGCTCCCAAGCAGGCTCCACACTGTCTGCATAGAGCCCAACCTGGGGCTCGATCTCGTGAATCATGAGATCATGACCTAAGCTGAAATCAAGAGTTGAAGTCTTAACTGACTGAGCCAACCAGGCACCCCACATTTTGCTGGTATTCCTGAGTGTGCATCTTCAGTATACATCTGTAACAGTTTTTACATAAATCCAAGGGCGCTATCTTATTATCTTTGACCTTGTTCTTCTTCATATTTTTGTTAGCTTTTGGGGTTTGTGTAGATTCGTGTTTAGTTTTGTTTGAGGAAGACTATTTTGTAAGGAGGTGCTGTGTATTTACTATGGCAGATTGGTTCTGAAACTTCAGTGTTAATCACAATCAACTGGCAGACTTGTTAACACATGGATTCCTTGGTTCCACTCCCAGAGATTCCAGTTCTGTAGGTAGGTTGTCAGAATCTGCATTTCTAACAAGTTCCCAGTATCCAGTATTGCTGGTATTGCGTCGACCTCATTTTGAGAACCATTGCGTTGCATTAGGAAGCACATAATGGTTATCCTGATTTTTAGTTGCTATTAAGATAAATTGTTGTGTTTGAATGTCTTCAGCCTAATTCATTTATTATAAACTTCTCCATCACCCTTTATACTGATGAATCCAGTTCGGTCATTTTCTGCATTTATCAGCTGAAATTCTGCTATAAAGAACTTTTCAAATCTATCTGATTACCCCAGAATATAACATGTGTAGTGAAGGTAGGAAGAATGTTTATTCCTCTTTCACAACTTTTATAAAAACATACCTTGCAAGCTCAACAGGTGATCGAATGGTTAGAATCATTATAAACTCATGTTTTTTACATATTTGTCTCAGTCCTAGTCCCTATTCTTTTTAATATCTAAACTGTCCCGTATTTGGCCAGTAGGACCTCTGTGTGTTACTCTTGTCTTTTAAACCTGACCCACGTAGTCTTTGATAGCTTTTTTGCTTTCTGGCACAGCAGGTTATCCTAGGCCCATCTGTACATTGCCTGTCCCCCAACTAATAACCAGTTCTCTGAGGAGCCCTGGTTTCTTTATAGGAGGTAGATTTAGAGAGGTCACAAATTGGTCATTAATGGTACTCATGCTTTGGTTTTCATAGTTTCTGAGCCTTTTCAGTGACAGAATTAGGAAATAGATTTTTTTAAAAAATTTTTCGATGTTTGTTTATTTATTCTTTTTAATTATTATTATTATTTTTTAACATTCATTTATTTTTGAGACAGAGAGAGCATGAACAGGGGAGGGTCAGAGAAAGAGGGAGACACAGAATCTGAAACAGGCTCCAGGCTCTGAGCTGTAAGCACAGAGCCCAATGTGGGGCTTGAACCCACGAACCATGAGATCATGACCTGAGCCGAATTCGGACGCTTAACCGACTGAGCCACCCAGTCGCCCCAATGTTTATTTTTGAGAGAGAGGCAGAATGCGAATGGGGCAGGGGCAGAGAGAGAGGGAGACACAGAATCTGAGGCAGGCTCCATACTCTGAGCTATCAGCACTGAGCCCAGTGTGGCTCTAACTCTCGAACTCAGGTCATGACCTGAGCTGAAATCAGATGCTTAATCGACTGAGCCACCCAGGCACCGTGATACCTTTTTTCATGTTTATTTGTATTTGAGAGAGAGAGAGAGAGAGCCTGAGTACACATGGGAGAGGGGCAGAAGAGAGGGAGACTGAGGATCCCAAGCAGGCTCCACGCTGACAGCAGAGCCCGGCATAGGGCTTGAACTCAGGAACTGCGAGACTGACTGAGCCACCCAGGCGCCCCAGGAAATAGATACTTTTTAGACGACAATTTCAAGTAAAAAATTTAAGATTAGAGTTGAACTCAATTTCTTTGATTTTTATATGTATGCCTGTCCTGATGATCGCAATATCTTGCCTTCCTTACCTTAGTGTATGTTACACATATAATAGCTTTAAAATAAGTGTGAATGTTAATGCTAAGTAAAAAAAGGCTGAATGCGCTCTAAGTTTTCTTTGTAATTCTTTTAATCCTTAGGATATGTCCTTTTAGGGATGTACAGTCAGTATCCTGCAAAAGATAAAAGAAGCAGGAAAAACAAGAAAACAAAAGTAGCACCAAGTATGTCAATTGTGAGAGTTGTAGACTTTATTGTTGTTGATGTTCACATAGTCCCATCTTTGGCCTGAGAGAGCCCCTTCAAGTTCTCTTTTCTTGTTTTGTTTTGTTTTGTTTTTTTCCTTCCTGGGTTTTAAGCTTGTTGAGTCATTGTGTGCAGCTGAGGCTGCTTGCCTTACATGTATTACCTCCTCTCGTTTTTCTGTAACCATAGGAGGTAAATACTCCTGTTGCTGTTTTTGAATGAAGCAACCGAAATTATACTGAGTAGCTAACCTATCAGTGTACATTGTGTAAGTAGCCCTGTTTAAATGAGATTTTTAGATTGGGTTTAAATCTTTAGATGAGGGAAAGCCTACAAATAATGGGAAAAATCACAAAAGAAAAAGAGGATAGGTTTAACTGTATAAACGTTTAAAACTATACATAAAGACAAGACAGAGCAGTTTTACAAAGGTGGATTCATTCAATACACTTATATGTTGGGTGCAGCTGGGAATACAGGGATGAACAAAGTCCTTGCCCTCAGGGAACTCCCCAAATATTTGAAGCCCTGCTGATAAAGAGACTAAACGTCATTCCTTCCTCTTTGACCTGGGAATTGTGCTCATGGGAATATACACTAAAGAAATACTCTGAAAAATGCAGATGAAGTTTATTGTGGTATTCTGTACAGTCGGCCGTGTGTGTGTGTGTGTGTGTGTGTGTGTGTGTGTGAGAGAGAGAGAGAGAGAGAGAGAGGGTGGGGGGTGGTTGAGTAAAATTGCGGTGTATCCATTACAGTGGAATGATAGACACCATTAGTTGACATATAATGTATCAGCTTCAGGTGTACAACATGATTCAACATATGTATAGATTGGGAGATAATCATCACCACACATAGTTACAGGTTTTTTTTGTGATAAGAACTTTTAATATCTGTGTTAGCAACTTTCTAACATAAAACACAGTATTGTTAATTGTGGTCACATGCTGTACATTGCATCTCCAGAACTTACTTATTTTGTAACTGGAAGTTTGTACCTTCTGACTGTTTTCACCGTTTTGCATATCTCCCAATGAAGAGCTTTTCATAATATTTTGGCAATTGCTTGTTAAAATAGGGCACAGGGTATGATGTGTTTACAACTAAAAACTAGAATGGAGAAACTAGAAATAAGTTCTTTCTTTATAATATTTAGTGCTTTGCAGTTTTTCTACATTTTATAATAAGGAGGAAAAGAGATGTAAACCTGTTCCCTTTGGTATAATTTGGGTATTCTACCCAAAGGAAATATCCTGAAGAGTAAAATACTGATATGTGGATTGAACCCATGGCTTTATTTAAAATTTACGATTTGTGTGGTGCTAATGTGTTTGCCTCCTTCTGCCACCAGGGGGCAGACCGGGCCGTTCCCGTCCTGATCATTGGCATCCTGGTGTTCCTGCCAGGATTTTACCACCTGCGCATCGCCTACTATGCATCCAAAGGCTACCGGGGTTACTCCTACGATGACATTCCAGATTTTGATGACTAGCACCTGCCCTCAACCCTGAGGAGAAGAGTCACAGATGGGACTGAGACCAGCTTTAAGATACTGAGCAGAAACTGTGGTTAAGGGCTAAAGAATTCTGCAAGTTGCAGACGTTCAACAAAAGAATGGCCGGATTTTATGGGTCCATCCTCAGGATGTCAACTGAGCTTACAGTTACCAATTAACTAATTAGGGCATGCTCTGTTTTTCGTCTCCTGGCCCTAGCAAAAGCTGACAAGTTTTTCCACACGAATATGTATCTTGGAAGGGTGGCAGTGTTCGTGGTGTGGGAAAGCAGGAGGTTATTCTGTAGTGGGAAGAGTTACTGCTACCATCCTTTTTAGCTTTCAGCATTTCTTTTACATAGTCTTCGTTGTCGGTTTGTTCTGGTGGCAAATGGAAGAATTCAGTGTCTCAGACTTCCTGTTACTAGCAATTTATTTTGAAAACATTGAAGTATCTTATCCCTACACTCATCTCTAACTTTGTGTTCTAGTGGAAGATCTTGGCAAAATCAAGTGTCAGCGTGGGTGCAGTTTTACTTGGTTTCTTATTAGCAGCAGCCAGGACTTTTTAAAATCTCAGATCAAGTTTCCAAAAGGTAGACACTTGCTCTGTTCATCCATCCTTAGCTCTGATTTGGCCTACCAGTAAGCTGGCCAGCATATCATTTGGGTCATTCCGTTCTTCGTAGATCAAGGTGTTCTGTATACCATGCCTTTAAGGGCTGAACTTTTGGCTGTTTCCTAAGGAAGAGGTACAGATAAGTGGTTATCATTTAGAGATTATAAGCCCGTTGTTAGCAGGTTATATTATGATGTCATTCTACTGAAGATCCCAAGACTCGACCTGGATCCCTAGAGGACTATAGACTGCCTTAGTTTGATTCTGTTTCCTAGCTTGCAAAAAAAGTGACATAATCAAAAGAAATTAAAATGCCAATATCTAAATCCTAGACTTAAAGCCTGTTACTTTTAAGTGTATTTCAGAAAACATTTAAAAAAAATTGTTTTTAATGTTTATTTCCTGAGAGACAGTGCAACCAGGGGAGGGGCAGAGAGAAAGGGAGACCCAGAATCCAAAGCAGGCTCCAGGCTCTGAGCTGTCAGCACAGAGCCTGACGCAGGGCTCAGACCCACCAGCCTTGAGATCATGACCTGAGCTGAAGTCTGACACCCAATTGACTGAGCCACCCAGGCACCCCTTACTTCAGAAAACAGTTTAATGATTGTATGTCCCCCTTCTTTCTTTCTTTCTTTCTTTCTTTCTTTCTTTCTTTCTTTCTTTCTTTCTTTCTTTCTTTCTTTCTTTCTTTCTTTCTTTCTTTCTTTCTTTCTTTCTTTCTTTCTTTCCTTCCTTCCTTCCTTCCTTCCTTCCTCCCTCCCTCCTTCCTCCCTCCCTCCTTCCTCCTTCCTTCCTTCCTCCTTCCTTCCTTCCTTCCTTCCTTCCTTCCTCCCTCCCTCCCTCCCTCCTTCCTTCCTTCTTTCCTTCCTTCCTTCCTTCCTTCCTTCCTTCCTTCCTTCCTTCCTTCCTTTCTTTCTTTTTTGGTTTCACGTGTAAAATTTAGTGATTCATCACTTATATATAACAACCAGCACTCATCCCAACAAGTACCCTCCTTAATGGCCATCTTCCATTTAGCCCATCCCCCCAACTACCTCCCCTCCAGCAACCCTCAGTTTGTTCTCTGTATTTAAGAGTCTCTTACGGTTTGCCTCCCTGTTTTTATCTTATTTTCCCCTTCCCTTCCCCCATGTTCATCTGTTTTTTTTTCTTAAATCCTACATGAGTGAAATCATCTGATATTTGCCTTTCCCTGACTGACTGATTTTGCTTAGCATAATACCCTTTAGTTCAGTGATTATATATTTTTGATCCCAGTACCCAGGGCCATCTTCATTTTTAGATAACTGGCATTGTGGGTTGGACTGCTTCTCAGTTGTCCTTTTACCACAAGCTTATGGACGTGGGTGACTAGCAGCCTGGAAGTGCCATCAACTGAGATTTGGAGGGCTGTGGGTGGAACAGGTCTATTGGGGAAGATGAATTCAGTTTGGGATGTGTTCAATTTTACATGTGTACTCTCCATCCACATGGAACTGTTGAATAGGCAATTGCAAAGCATGGATCTGGAGTCCAGGAGGGAGACTAGGCCAGAGACAGAAAGTGAGTAGTCACTGTTGGAACAGTATCTAAAAGCTGGGTGATACTATCCACAGAGCAAAGTGCACATGGGGGAGGAAAAAAAAAAAACCTAGGGCACAGAAAACGGACAAAGCAGGGGTGGCCTGAAGCAGCCTCCAAAGTTAGATGCATTTGGTAATAGGAGAGGAGGCTGGGGAGCCCAGTACTCTAATTGAAGTTCCTGGGCCTTGACACTGGAGACTTTGAGATCTATTACACTTTATCCTGGGAACTGTTTGCAAAGCAAAGCTCAGACCAGAAGGTTTTGGGCAGACCAAATTATTTGGTCCTTTTAATAAGGGCAATGATGCTGCTAGTAAGGGGAAAACACTCAAAATGGAACAGAAGGGTATAAAATGAGAACTAAGCATTTTGTGGTAGAAGGTAAATATTTGTTCCCCAGACTCAGTCTCTAAGGTTGTCTAATACACCTTTCCAGAAGTGTTCTAAGCACATGAACGTACATATCCTTTTTTAAAACTCAAGTTCCCATTGTATAGGTCTATAATTTCCTCCCCCCCCCCCCCCCACTTACTTTGTTTGGCAGATATTTCCATATCCATGGAGATCAGCCATGCTCTTTTAAAAAATGTACACTAGGGGTGCCTGGGTGGCCCATTCAGTTCATGTCCGACTTTGGCTCAGGTCATGATCTTTGGCTCAGGTCAGGTTCATGAGATCGAGCCCCAAGTCAGGCTCTGTGCTGACAGCACAGAGCCTGTTTAGGATTCTCTCCCCTGGCTTGTGCTCCCTCGTTTGCGCGCTCACTCTCTCAAAGTTAAAAAACAAAACATCGGGGCGCCTGGGTGGCTCAGTCGGTTGAGCGACCGACTTCGGCTCAGGTCATGATCTCACACGGTTTGTGAGTTCGAGCCCCGCATCAGGCTCTGTGCTGACAGCTCAGAGCCTGGAGCCTGCTTCAGATTCTGTGTCTCCCTCTCTCTCTCTCTGCCCCTCCCCCACTCATGCAGTCTCTCTCTGTCTCGGAAATAAATAAACATAAAAAAAAATCTCATAAAAAAGAAAACATCTAAACCTTCATAATGTGAATGTTTCTTGAACACTTTGCCAGATGTTGTGCCAAGCACTTTTATTACATACTCTGTTTCATTTTAATCCTTGGAAAAAACACTTGCGTTGGATAATGTTCTTAGCTAATAGGTTGGACATTTGGTACTCCTATGAAGGCAAAGTCTGAATTCCCCTTACCAAGTGTGAAAGCCAGATAGATGCCTTCAAGGCCTGGACAAGTAAAGAAGTGGGGTATGGGGGGTGGGCAGAGCTATAGACAGCAGCAGTGGGGACCAAGGTCAATTGTACACTTTACCTGAAAGCAGCCTTCCTCTCCCCGTCTCCCCGCTTACAGTGTTGGCCAAACCATGTGCTCTAGCTTTATGAGGATTTTCTTACCTGCAACAACTGTTAGGCCTCTCTCTTTAGTCACTTCCAAGGCTAAAAATCCTCCCCGATTGGATCAGCTGTTCTACATCTAATGCAGGTTCAGACCCATTGCCTCTGGATGAGCTTCACCTGGGCACGTGGCAGACGCATATTGACTGCTTGCTTTCTGCCAGGGTTTGTTAGATGGTGGAGGCAGCGGAGCAGAGGTTGCAAACTAGTGGCCGCAGGTGTTGGCCTGCGTTTCGTTTTCAAAAATGGGAAGGTTCACACTATCTTGCTTTGGGGCTTTTCTTGAAAAATCAACAGATTGTTCTTCCTTATGAGAGGCCCCAACCAACTGCAGCAAGGTAGTAAAGCAGCTTCATCTGAGCAGCGTTCTCCAGTTCTCCGTTGCTTGGTTACCTTTATACCCAACCTGCTAATTTTCTTCACTAAAGGCTGAGAGTGTCTTAGGGACCCACAAAGTCCAGCCCAGTGCTTGTGGGCACTTTGGTTTATTAAATGGAGAACCACGGGGCACCTGGGTGACTCAGTTAAGCGTTTGACTTCAGCTCAGGTCATGATCTTACACTCCGTGAGTTCGAGCCCCGCGTCGGGTTCTGTGCTGACAGCTCAGAACCTGGAGCCCACTTTGGATTCTGTGACTTCCCCCTCTGCCCTTCTGCCTCTCGCGCTCTGTCTCTCTCAAAAGTAAATAAACATTAAAAAAAAAACATTAAAAAAAATAAATGGAGAACCAACGTTGAGAGCGCATTTGCACGTCAGGATGCTATGTGCCGCTCCTCTGAGGTGTGGACAGTTGGGCTGGTACTGTTTGACTCAGACATTCCCAAATGACCCTCCCATCGGCTGCCTGGCAGGCCAGCTGCTCTTCAGAAAGATTGGGTGCCGCCTGGTGAGCCGAGTCTCCGCCTGGCACCCTCTGCTTAGGCCATTGAACCCAGTTCCCAGGCATCCTGTAAGTTCCCTCCAGGGTCCTGCCGTGTCCCCTGCCAGCTGGCACAGAAGAGCCTGCTGTTCCTGGTGCGATGAGGGAAGCTGGTAGGGGGACAATAACAGTTTTGACTTTCTGCTGACCTTCCAAGTGCCCTAAACTAAACTCACCTGGGTTGTCTTGTGTCCTCTAAACTCCTATCTTGAGGCCTCTCTCCTAGATAGAGTCCCACAGGCTCCTGGCCTCACATTATGGTTTAATGCCAAGGGTAGGAGGGGTAGACCGAATCCTGTTAGCTGGGAGCTATTGGACAAGTTACGTCTCGAGCTTCAGTTTCCTTATCTAGTGGGGGATAAACCAAGTCCTGTCTCCTAGGGTAGTTCTGAAGATTAGGTTAATGTGGGAGGGGGCTTCAACCAGAGCCTGGCACGTAGTAAGCACTCAGTAAATGGGGGCTGCGGTCTGAGAAGGTGAAGACAATCACCCCTTCGGCTTCAGGGAGCGGTGCCTGGGGTGAGGCTCGGGAGGGGAGAAAGCCCATCCGTATTCCTCGGGCCAACCTGAAGAATCTTCTGTTCCATGGCCGAACTGCCCTGGCTGCCGTTGGGCAGAGCTGGCGTGGTGGTCGGCCCCAGCTGAGGCAGGGCTCCCCTGACGGAACCGGAGGTGTGACGAGGTCTCCGGACCCTGGCCCCTCTCCAGCATGCAGCTGGGAGGCTGTGTGCTCCAGTCCCGTGGAACGAGAGGCGAAGGGAAAGGACCAAAGCACCGCAGTGCGGCCAGCGGAGGCCCTGCCCGGGAAGGCCCTGCAGAGAGGGCCCTGGAGACCAGAGGTGGTGCAGCTGTAGTGCTATCGGACCGTGTCACCCTGGAGCTTGGCCTTCCCTCACCTTTCTTCCCGTGGTCCCTAGTTTCACCTCCCTCTCCACTGTCCCTCCTCAGTCTTGCCCCTTGCTATTCAAAGTGTGGCCTGTGGACCAGGAGTTAGATATGCAGAAGCTTGGGCCTGCCCCAGCCCTGCCAAATCCAAACCTGCATTTAAACAAGACGTTCAGGGGGTGCACTGCGTGTCAGTGCCTGAGAAGCAATGGTTTGGTGCCCTGTGCCTCCTAATCTGTTTCCTCCCTTTGGGGCTAGACCTCCCCTTAGCACCAATGGCTGAGGGTGGGGGGGCACCCAGAATTTGTAGCTCCTCCTCCTTGATCCACCATTACTCTCCAGCTGAAACAGTAACTCCCAGTGTCTTGAGGAAGGTTCCTAGAAATGGCCTGGACACGACGCAAGAAGGTTTTGTGAAGATCCTTTGTGTGAGCAGTGAGAAATCAAAATGGAAGTCCCGCAGATGGGGAAGGGCCATGGCAGGAGGGGAAGCACACTCTAGTGTTCCGGAGGTAGTGTAATTTAGGACCCAGTGAGAGGCAGGATCTGTTTTCTGGCAGTTTCAATGGAAGCCAGGCCTGGTGGCTTAGTTTACCCTGAACACTGGAGGTGCTGGCTTTCCTCCCTGGCTGGGTGGGTCTCCAGTGCCTCCATTCTTTCATCCCTCTCACTAACTGGAGAAGAGCCAACTAGAAAATGCTCCAGTCCTGGCTCAAGTGCTCATCTTTTGAGAGGGTTTTCCCTGGGATTAGTATCCACAGAGTTTGCGCTTAGACCAGCACCCTCGGGACCAGTGCCCCCCCCCCCCAACTGAAAAGGTGACAACGGTGGAATCACCAACACCGCTAGCAGGGTTTGTGGCCTGGCAGAGTTGGGAAGGTGACTGGCACCGGGCAAGAGTTGTAACCATGAGGAGCTGGGGCTGAGTCACGTCTCTGGATATAATTGCAGGCTCCTGTCCCCTGAGCCGTGATGTGAGCCCTTTAAGACTTAAGAACATATTGACAGGGTACTTGCTGAGAGTTCCAAGTTTCCCCTTCTTGGGCATGTCAGAATAATGCCAAGTATTTCCCCATTTAATGGCGGAAGGCAGCCACAGTGACACCGAAAGAGCACGGAATGATGCTGGCCCAAGATCAAGGACTCCTGCTCATTCTGAACATTGACTCAAGATGGTCTTCCTCTGTATTGCTCTCCCGGTGTTTACGCCCCGCCTCCAGCAAGGGGCCGGGGAGTCTCTCTCCTCCAGTCTTATCTCATCGATTGGCCCTAAAAGAAGTTAACTTCTCAAAGCACAGAGATCGGGGTCTTGCAATGTAGAAGAACAAGGCAGGCACAAAGTCTCTAGAGTCACATAGGTTTGGGGCAGAGCAGATTACATTTACTTTCCAAGGCCCGGGTCACCAAAACTTGAAATCTGAGAGTACATTGGGAGCAAAATATCTCCTTATTAAAACAAGTCAACTTGGAAACATTAACCAAAAAAGTAGACCACAAAGCTTAGAAGGCAGCTCTGTTTTCAGTCCCAGCCTTAATCTAATCTTATTTTATCTCCAGACTTTGTTTTAAATCTGTCTGTTAATTCACCTTGAATTCTACTTTTTTTAAAAGTTGATTTTGAGAGAGAGATAGAGGCGGGGGGGGGGGGTGGCGGGCAGAGAGAGAGAGGGAGAAAGAGAGAATCCTGTGCAGGTTCAGCACTGTCAGTGCAGAGCCCAATGCGAGACTCGAACTCATGAACTGCAAGATCATGACCTGAGCTGAAATCAAGAGTCAGATGCTTAATCAACTGAGCCACCCAGGCACCCCCTGAATACTTTTAAGTTGATTCATGGAATGTTTTTTGGGCACCTACTGTAGACATTTGCCAGGCATCAAAAAAGAATCGTGGACTTCCTCCAGAAGTTTGCAACTTACTTAGGGAGAAGAGATCCATACCTGAACTAGCTAACCAAATGTAATAAGTAATATTAATACATGCTAATTTAGAAAAGTGTTGCTCTGCTAAGTGGGTTAGAAAGGAAAGGAGGTTCAGCAGGCTCTGAAGGGCCTGGTGGAGACAGGACTTGAGCTAGACCCCGGGCAGGTGGGAAGGAACTTGGGCTGAACCCCAACTGGCAATGGGTGTGCTGTGTCCAGGCAGGGCACTGGGAGATTGGGGATTAGGTTGCCTAGATTAAGTGGGACTAGGTTGTGACCAGCTAAGGAATGAGAAGCTATGAGGGTTTTCTTTTTAAATTTTGTTTTCTTTTTCTCAAAACGATCAGCACACATATCTTACGAAGTTAAATAGTTACACCAGGCTCATTATGAAAATCAGCAGTTCTTAGCAACCCCTTCTGCCTCGTCCTCCAAGGGACAAACCACCCTCCTTCTGTTCTTCCGCCTGAATCTCTTTGTATTGACTTTGAGAGTTCAACAAAAAGTGTTTATATTACCCCTTCACAATTTTTCAGTACTAGGCCTAATCAATTGACTTTATCTGGTAGAAAATGGAGATTTTGCTCTGTTCCCTCCTTGTCTCCCATCATACTCACATCCTTGCAGTCGTCCCTTTCCTCCGCATAATGGCGTGACTCAGATCGGATCAACATTAAATGTTGACATGACTAAGAATATATAAACCCTATTTGCAGCTTAGCCAGGACACGTATTATGACTTGCTTCTCCCCTCTGGCACAACCTTTAGTTTTCCCTGGAGTTAACAATCCTGTTGTTTGTTTACTTTCTACGTAACTGTCACTAATTCAAGCCATTTGATCCCACCATTTCCATGTGCATCCCCTGGAATTCTATCCGTGTCATCTTGAACTCTCTCCGGAGCCTGCTGCCCTGTTCTCTGCCTGCTTATTGTCCCCCAGAGGTGAGGATGTGACTGCAATGCCTTCAGCTTCCCATGTGACTTCTGTGGAGATGTCTGGTGCCCCTCCGATTCTTGGTTCTTCCTTTTGTTACTGTTTTTCTCCCTGGATGCCTGTAGGATGGCATTCAGTGTTCTGACATTTCACAATGACATGTCTTGTTGATGGCCTGTGTTTCTCCACACAGGCACTCTGGAAGCTCACATGTTTTAGTGTTAGGGGATTTTCTGAAATCAATTTCTTTGATAAGCTCCTTCACTCAAGGCCTCTGTTTTCTGTTTCTGGGATTGTTTCTTTAGCCATTGGTCCTTACCTTTTCTCTCCTATTGTTCACATTTTTGCCTTTTTTCCATAGTTTGTCTTTTTGATGTCCTTTATGGAAGGTTTACTTAGCTCTGTCTTCCAACTCTTCTGTCATACCTTCTGGTTTTTTGCTATCGTGGTTTTAATGTCCAAAGACTCTCTTCAGTGTTCTGGGTGTTCTTTTTACGGCAACAAAATTTTATTTTGTGGCCATAACATCTTTTCTTATCTTAATATATTATCAACATAAACATTCTGGACACCTGAATCAGGTGAATGAATCAGGGCACCTGGCTGACTTAGTCAGTAGAGCATGCGGCTCTTGACCTTGGGGTTGTGAGTTCAAGCCCCACGTTGGGTATAGATCTTATTTAAGAAAAAAAAAAAAAAAGACATAAAGATTCACTTATCAGCATGGCAGTCAGAATGGTCCTTTGAAAATATGTCCTATCATGTCATTCCTCTCAAAATACCTCCTCGGTGGCTCTGCATCTGACTCACAGAAAAATCCTGTGTCCCTGTAGTGGCTGATGTGGTCTGACATGATCTCTCCTCCCCCTGGCCTCCCTGTCATGGGCTGTTCCACCTCCTGCTCACTCTGTTCCAGCCATACCAGCCTCCTCAGTGTTCCCACCTTGGCACCTTGGCCTTACCTATTCCTTCTGCCCAGAATCCCTCACTGCTTCAAGGTTTTGCCCAGACTGCATCTTCTCGGTAAGGCATGCCTTGGCCTCCATGATAATACTGCAACCTGCCCACACTCGCATCCCACCCCTGCCTACAGCATCAGCACTCCCGGGCTCCCTTCTCCTGCCCGACTCTATGCTACCCATAGCAATTGTCACTTTCTAGCTCACTATTTAATTTTACTTATTGTGTGTGTTCTTCATTGCTTTCTGTCCTGTTCCACTCCCTCACCCCACGCCACTGAGAAGGGCAAACACCTGTTTTGTTCACTGATGTTCTCAGCACCTCAGAACCATGCTTGGCACAAGGGGCACTGGTAGTCTTTGTTGAGTGAAAAGATTTGTTGAATGAATGAATGAATGTCTTTGAGGATATTCACGGTTTGTTTTCGGAGTTTCCTTCTCCCTGCATGCCTTTCTTTTCTCTAGGTTGCTTTTTCTATTTCTTCACTTCAGTCTCTATCTCTCAGGTGATCCATGACTGTCAGCTCATGTTACAGAGTCAGGATACAAAACCCAGTGCAGCTTCTGTGCCTGGGGAAGGGCCTTGTTGACTATGGGATCTTCTGCAGGGACCATTCATTGGGGAATACTCGTGGTCAGTAACTTTCGATCTTTCCTTGAGGCTGGTCTTTCCCAGACAGGGCTGGCCACCAGTGCCTGAGAACAAAGTTGGCAACAAGAGTTGGGATTCTCGACATTCGGTCTGTAGACTTTTACTTAACCCCCTGTTCTCAGTATGCTGCTCTCACCTCACCTGTAAATGGTATCTCCCAGCCTCTCGGTCAAAAACCCTGATTTCACAAACCCTCTGCAAAGAGCAAGCTTCCAATTTCTGCAAGGGTATTGGAGTGATCTTTGCCCTGTTTCTTAGAGTTGGGGAGGAGAGGTCGGGTTTAACTCATTTTATTTTTCACTTTTTATTGAAGTATAGCATACATAAAAGTACACAAATCAAAAGTTTGTTGTATTTTCATAAACACATAAAGTCTAATTTTTAACTAGACGTTTTAGCCAATCCATTCATGTATGCTTGACCTCAACTCCACTTTTTTTTTTTTTTTCAACGTTTATTTATTTTTGGGACAGAGAGAGACAGAGCACGAACGGGCGAGGGGCAGAGAGAGAGAGGGAGACACAGAATCGGAAACAGGCTCCAGGCTCTGAGCCATCAGCCCAGAGCCCGACGCGGGGCTCGAACTCACGAACCGCGAGATCGTGACCTGGTTGAAGTCGGACGCTTAACCGACTGCGCCACCCAGGCACCCCTGAACTCCACTTTTAGAGGCACTTGGCATCATCAACTCCCTGAGTCTGGTGGGGGGGGGGGGGCCCTATTATAAACTCATGCTGCTTCTCTGCTTTTTCACTTTCTCTTCTGCAATCAGGATTCCTCATTCTCTAGCAAATGGGACAAAGGTCAGAGTGGGTCAGTCTGCACAGCCTGCTTGTCCCTGAGAAGCTGAACCGCTCTCCTAGGACTGCCCGGGGTCCTAAGGTCTGTGTTGGCCCTGGGTGAGAGGAATCTAGCTGTCGGTGTCCCAGCAAAGCTACACACGAACGTTTTTTCTCTTTGCTCTCTGTGCCACAGAAGAGAGGGAAAGTGAGCGATGATTTCAGTAACTGAGCCCTGATTTTCTTCCTCTTGCCTCCCCCCGTTCTTGTATGTGGGCCCGTTTTCTTACCCCCCCCCCCCCCCACTTCCTGCTCTCCTGCACGGATCCTTACCACGGGCTCTTTGCTCGTACCATATTTCCTTCTTCCCCCAAACCCTTGCAGGGCCTGGATTCTGCTGTGTTTCCCACCACCCACGCGCAGAGAAGCTTGTGTCATCAACATTATACTTGCTGCTTGGACCTCCAATCACCAGTGGCCTCTCTGTCATTCAACCCAGTTGCTAGGCCTTTGCTCTCGCTTCTGCTGGCCTAGCCAAGTTAAAAGACATGGGCACCACTTCACTCATTAACTTATTTACCACAACTGCTCAATAAATATATGTTATGCCACTCTCAAAACAGGACTAGCTTCCTTCCTTTTCAATCTCTACCCTGGAAAGGGTTCTTGTTTCTTTTCTTTAAAGGAAATTGAACTAGAACTCATTGTGTTTGGGGCACCTAGGTAGCTCCGTTGAGCGTCTGGCTCTTGGTTTCGGCTCAGGTCATGATCTCACGGTTCATGAGTTCAAGCCCTACGTTGGGCTCTGTGCTGACAGTGCAGAGCCTGCTTGGAATTCTCTCTCTCCCTCTCTCTCTCTCTCTCTCTGCCCCTCCCCTGCTCACACTCTCTCCCTCCCTCTCTCTCTCTCTCCTTCAAAATAAATAAAAACTTAAAAAACAATTTTTTTTTAATGTTTGTTTATTTTTGAAGGAGAAAGAGCGAGTGAGCACGAGTGGGGGGAAGGGAAGAGAGAGAAAGAGGCACAGAATCTGAAGCAGGCTCCACACTCTGAGCTGTCAGCACAGAGCCTGACATGGGGCTTGAACCCACCAACGGTGAGATCATGATCTGAGGCGAAGTCGGACACTTAACTGACCGAGCCACCCAGGCGCCCCAATAAATAAAAACTTAAAAAAAAAAAAAGAATTCATTGTGTTTGAAGTTTTGTTTTGTTTTGTTTTGTTTTTTTAAAAACGTCCTGTTGCTCTTTGAGATCCTTAGAAAGCCTTGAAGAGCCAGATCCGGCAAAGATCAGGTCCTGAGGCCCAAAACCCTGATTGACAGTCTGCAATGAGGGCAGAAGGCAACAGGTCAAAGGCGTGGTTGTCTGTGGTCCAGGAAGGAGACAGATGCGTGTTGAAATATCTCTGGACGCAGCCAAGACTGCGAGAGTGTCTCTGGTCATCTGGGATCAGCCTGGGGTTTCCCTGCTACCTGGTCACTTTCCAGGCTTTGGAAAATCATAATTTATTTAAATATGGAACTGTATTACAATTACCCACTCACCTCCAAAGCTAGTATACTCTTTCAGGAAAAAAAAAAAGTATAATTTAAAAATATGTAGATTCTTTTTAAACCCTTTTCATTGTGAAATATAATACATATACAGAAAAGTGCACAAAACATAAATGTATAGCTTAAATAATTGTAAAGTGAAAACTCAAGGAAGCACCTGTCAAGTCAAGAAGCACCACAAGGGCGTCCCGGGCAGATGGGGCAGGGCTGACAAGAAGGTAAGAGGCGACAAAGCAGATGTGGCCTGAGAGCTGCCGGATCCTTATTGCCAAGATAGTCTAACAGGAGGGGCCTTGGAGAGAGCGCAGGCAGGTGAGATCTTGGGGAAGAGGCTAGCCTCCCGTCCCCTACCCCAGCTGGGCGCCCAGCCCTTCCCTTCACTCCCAGCTCATCCTCTAAATCTGGCAAATAACCCAGAGAACGTATGACTTTCTTTTGAGGCTAGAAGATTAGAACAGAAAATCCCGGTCTTTGATCAGCCCATGAAACTCCTGACACTGGATAAAAACAGACTCTTGTGGGTAAAGATGAAAAGAGTCACATGAAAAGATTCAGGAACACAAAAGAAAATGGAGCAGGAAATGAGAGGAGCGTTGCTTCCAGTAACGGGAAGTGTGTCCCAAAAGGAGATTCATGTTTGTGGTGAGATTGGAGAGGACATTGGAGGGGCCACCTGGAGTCTGGGAATTCTGCTTTCAGATGAATACTGCTTTCTACTCAGGAGTAGACACTCAGAGAAGAGAATGTTAGGTACCGTTTTTTTCTTAATCTTATTTACTTAGTAATTATTTTTTAAGGTTTATTTATTTTGAGAGAGAGAGGGAGAGTGCACACAAGCAGGGGAGGGACAGAGAGAGAGAGAGAGAGAGAGAGAATCCCAAGCAGGTTCTGCCATGTCAGTGCCAAGCCCAACATGGGGCTCGACCTCACGAACTGCGAGATCATGACCTGAGCCTAAATCAAGAGTCAGACGTTCAGCACACTGAGCCACCCAGGCGCCTCATAAATTTATTTTAGTGATCTCTATACCCAACATGGGGATTGAACTCATGACCCCGAGATCAAGAGTTGCATGCTCCTCCAACTGAGCCAGCCAGGTGCCCCGAGAATGTTAAGCACAACTTGTGAGAGTTTAAAAATGAAAATGAGGGGCGCCTGGGTGGCGCAGTCAGTTAAGCGTCCGACTTCAGCCAGGTCACGATCTCGCGGTCCGTGAGTTCGAGCCCCGCGTCGGGCTCTGGGCTGATGGCTCGGAGCCTGGAGCCTGTTTCCGATTCTGTGTCTCCCTCTCTCTCTGCCCCTCCCCCATTCATGCTCTGTCTCTCTCTGTCCCAAAAATAAATAAAAAACGTTGAAAAAAAAATTAAAAAAAAAAATGAAAATGAAATGTACTTTTAGAATAAAATACAAATTCCTAAAATTGACTCAGTAAGAAATGGAAAACCCGAATAGACCCACTAACTCTAAGGGATAAGAAAGGGGTCGCCAAAGGTCTTATTCATCCAAATTTTGGACCCAGATGGACAACAGCGTGGAAATTTTCTAGCAAATCTTCAAGAGAGGCTGCCGATAATTGTTACATTCTAGAATCTTAAGCATGAGAAAATTTTATAAGCCTAGTATAACCCCTTATCAAATCTTGTCTAAATGAATTTTTTAAAAAAGTACACACAAAACTCACTTATAAATACTGTTTTTAAAATTGTAAATAGGGGCTCAGTCGGTTAAGCATCTGACTTCAGCTCAGGTCATGATCTCATGGCTCATGGGTTCGGGCCCCACGTCAGGCTCTGTGCTGACAGCTCAGAGCCTGGAGCCTGCTTGGGATTCTGTGTCTCTCCCTCTTTCTGCCCCTCCCCGACCCGTGCTCTATCTTTCAAAAATAAATAAACATTAACAAAAAAATTTTTAATTGTAAATAAGCTATAAGCTCAAATTCAGCTATGAGTTAAACAGGCAAAGTCGAAAGTGTATTAAAATCTTTTCTGTACTCATTCCTTTAATAGGTTAGAAGACAAAAATCATATGACCCTCCTGATAGATGCCAAAGGCATTAGACAAAATTCGACATCTATTCCTGATTTAATAACAAAACTCTCTAACCAGCTTCAAATAGATAAACCTTGACATCATAAAAGCATGAAGAATCAATGGCAAATGTCATACAGTAAAATGCCAGATGCATTCCCATTAAAATCAGAAACAAGGTGTGTTATCCATTAACACCTCTCATTCTGGTTACACAAAGCAAAAGTGGGCATGAATCTCATTTCATAGACTCAAGTTTGCAAGACGTATGGTGTTCGATTTTTTCTGCCTTTTAAATAACTCCACTGAATTTCAACCACGGGTCACCATTCCACCAGGTGCCTGAGATTTACTCTTGGTCATTATGGGAGGGTCTCCTTGCCACCAGGTTAGCCATCTTAGTGGCAGGAGGGGAGTGTCCAGTGGTGTCAAGGTCTTCGGGAGAGGAAGCACCTGGCCCTTGTGTTTCCACACTATTATTTGCTGAGATGTCCTTTGTCTTGTCTAGACCTTAGGCATTGGTCCATACACGTACCCATGGTGTTGTCCCTTGTTCTCAGCTGCACATTTCCTTCCCCTTCCCTCCCTACCTTCCACTTTCTCTCTCTCTTTCTCTCTTCCTTCCTTTTTCTTTCTTTCTTTCTTTCTTTCTTTCCTTCTTTCTTTCTTTCCTTCTTTCTTTCTTTCCCTCTCTCTCATCCTTCCTCCCTCCCTTCCTTCCTTCCTTCATTTCTTCCTTCCTCCCTTCCTCCCTTCCAACTGAAGGATAGCTGACCCAATATTAAGCAAGTATATAAGGTATACATCATAGTGATTCAACAAGTCTATACAGTATGCTGTGCTCACCACGAAGCGTATCAACTGCACATTTCCCTAAAGTCTCTGCCCCCGAGCTCCTTCTGCACCCCAGCTGGGCACGCGAGGACATCAGGTGGCCCTTGGGCCTACATAGTGGGAGTTTCCAAGGTTCTTCACCGCCTTTGGGCTCCTTTTGGATACACAGCAAATTATTCTGCTGCTCCCAGCGGCATGCTGGGTGTGTGGGAAGTGTGTGGGCTGTCTCCAATCCAGCCGTCTAGCTCTGCCCAGGGCCTTTTCATCTCTCAAAGAAATGATCGAAACTTGCTGCTTCCCAGGCCCTACTTAGAAAAGGGCATGGGCCCCTTCCCATTCCAATTTCCCAGTCTGTCAAGGGTATCTGTTGTTCTCCGCTGGCAGCTCTCCTCTCCCATCCCCCGCCCTCCATTTACAGAGCATCTGGGGGCGGGGCCAGGACGCTGGGGCACATTTGAGGTCTTGAACCCACTCGCTTCCTTCTAACTCTCCTCTTTTCTCTCAATCCAGAACCTTTTGGTTAACCTAAAGAAGTTAATCTAAAGATCAAACAAGGTGGGGTGAAGAATCATTTTACTTCCGGTTGTCATGGATCAATATTTTTGGTCTATACACTGTTCGATGAAGCCAGTCGGCCATTCACGCGTCTGGATATTGTGGCAACATCGAATTGCTATAAAAGTTTCTAAACGATTCCTCTCCAGATATGTACCTAACTCATCATGGCCCAGTGACAAACAGCTCACGGGCCAGCAGTGGTCAGAGGCCACACTGAGTAACCCGGTATAAGGGCTCAGTCACCTCCTCATCTGTTCTTCTAAATGTGGTAAAGACATTCAAAAATAAAAATTCCAAGAACTTGACTTCCTTTCCCTGTGCATTTTTTGCTGTGTCACCCCTTCCCTAAGCCAGTAGGCACCGAACACCCTAGCTGCTGCCAGGCTGGAGAGCAGTGGTCATGAGATCACAGAAAATAGTGGAAATGAAAATCGCATCGGTTCACACAGCAAGTTTCACTCTTGCTGCAGAAATGAGAAGTATAAGATTTTTTTTTTTTAATGGTGAAAGCGAGAGATTAATCATAATTTGTAAATAAGTAAATGTAAATCAATGTACAACCTACCAAACACTTGGGGTGCCTGTTTGGCTCAATCGGTTAAGCGTCAGACTCTTGATTTCCTCGGGTAATGACCCCAGGGTTGTAGGGCCCCCTCTGAGCATGGAGCCCTCTGAGATTCTCTCTCTCTCTCTCTCTCTCTTCCTCTGTCCCACCCTCCCTCCCTCTCTTACTCTCAAAAAAAGAAAAAAAAAATCTTAAAAAAAAAAAAGAAAATATCATTAATTTGGGGCGCCTGGGTGGCTCAGTTGGTTAAGCAACGGACTCTGGATTTTGGCTCAGGTCATGATCTCAAGGTTTGTGAGATCTAGCCCCAAGTCAGGCTCTGTGCTGATAGCACGGAGCCTACTTGGGATCCTCTCTCTCTCTCTCTCTCTCTCCCTCTGCCCCTCCCCCACCAAATAAATAAACTTTTTTTTTTTTTTAAAGAAAGTTCAGTAGGATAAATGGTTACAAAGAATATCAAGCTCAAGAGCGCTTCTCCTGTATTAGAATAATGCCTAGAAAACAATACAGGAAGGGTCTCGCTCACAGTAACCATGAAACAAAATATTTGGAGATCAAATGAGTAGGAAGTTACTGAATATATTTGGAGAAAATCATACCACCTGAGGGAAATACTCAGAAAATTTTATTACTAGCAATTCTGTATTGTGAAGAGACGCAAATTTGTCTCCAATGCCATCCCCTTCTAATCAAAATCACACAAGATGGGGGAGAACACTTGACAAGGTAATTTTCAAATCAGTCTAGAGATCAAGGACGATAATAGCCAGAAAAATTTGTCAAAGAAGAATCTGGTAAAAGTACTTACCCTCTTTTTCTTTTTTTAATGTTTATTTTTGAGAGCGAATGCAAGTGGGGGAGGGGCAGAGAGAGAGAGGGAGAGAGAGAATCCCAAGCAGGCATTGTGCTGTCAGCAAAGAGCCCCATGTGAGGCTTGAACTCACAAACCGTGAGATCATAACCTGAGCCAAGATCAAGAGTTGGATGTTTAACGGACTGAGCCACCCAGGAGCGATGGTCCTCTTTGATATTAAACAGCATTATAGAGGCACCTGGGTGGCTCAGTCAGTTGGGCGTCTGACTTCGGCTCAGGACATGATCTTGCAGTTTGTGAGTTGGAGCCCTGCGTCCAGCTCTGTGCTGACAGCTCAGAGCCTGGAGGCTGCTTCGGATTCTGTGTCTCCCTCTCTCTTTGCTCCTCCCCCACACACGCTCTGTCTCTCTCTATCAAAAATAAATAAATGTAAAAAAAAATTAAATAACATTATAAAGCTACAGAAATTAAAACAGTAACTCTGCATAGGCATCGAGAGGGAAATCAATGGAGCAGAAAGATTATACAGAAAAAGGCCTGAAGGTCAATAGAAATTTACTGCAGGATAAAGGGACAATGAGAATTAAGAGAGAAAGGATGGATTATTTACTAAAGGGTGTTAGAATAACGGATTAACAAATCTGCCCCGTCCTCCTGGGCCCCTGTTTGGATTATACTTCCACATTCCTTCAGGCTGGGTGTCACCACGTGATGGGCACTGGCCAACAGAAAGTGAGTCGGGGTGATGGGTGTCACTTCTGAGAAGCTGGAAGAGCCATTACACAATTTCCCTCTGCCTCAGTCCCGGAGTGAGGACGATGCACAGCAGAATCCCCAGCTGACCCACGATGAGCACACAGCGTGAGAGGTTTTAAGCCACAGGACTTGGGGGGTTCTGTTATGCAGCCTACCCTGACTGGTACAATTGCTATGTCATAGCTCATACTTCACAGCCGTCAGAAGAAAAACAAGTCACACTCATGTATTAGAAATGCAGATCATTCTTGTTTACTGGGAGTATCTGTGCTTTTTTTTTTTTTAACAATCTTTAAAAAAATTTTTTTTTAACATTTATTTATTTTTGAGAGACAGATCATGAGCAGGGGAGGGGCAGAGAGAGAGGGAGACACAGAATCCGAAGCAGGTTCCAGGCTCCGAGCTGTCAGCACAGAGCCTGACGCGGGGCTCCAACCCACGAACCGTGAGATGGTGACCTGAGCTGAAGTCGGATGCTCAACCGACTGAGCCACCCAGGCACCCCATATCTATGCTTTCAAAGCGGGTATTGAGAGGAGGTACTGCCTATCCAAAAGAACAAAGTGCTGTATGCAGGACCGGCCACGGAATTGGTGGGCCCCATCGCAAAAGGAAAATACAGGTCCCGTGGGGCGCCTGGGAGGCTCAGTCGGCTCAGGTCATGATCTCACGGCTCATGAGTTCTAGCTCTGTGTGGGGCTCTGTGCTGACAGCCTGGAGCCTGCTTCAGATTCTGTATCTCCCTCTCTCTCTGCCCCTTCCCTGCTCCCACTCTGCCTCTCTCTCCCTCAAAATAAATTTTTTTAAAAATTAAAAAAAAATTAATAAAATACAGGTCCCTCGAGGGGCACCTGGCTGGCCCAGTCGGTGGAGCAAGTGACTCTTAATCTCAGGGTTGTGAGTTCGAGCCCCACATTGGGTGTGGAGATTACTTAAAAACAAAATCTTGGGACGCCTGGGTGGCTCTCAGTTAGGTTAGGCGTCTGACTCTTGATTTCAGCTCAGGTCATGAACTCACGGTTTGTGAGTTCAAGCTCTGTGTCAGGCTCCAGGTCATGAACTCGCGGTTTGTGAGTTCAAGCTCTGTGTCAGGCTCCGTGCTGACAGCGCAGAGCCTGCTTGGAATTCTCTCTCCCTCCCTGTCTCTCTGCCCTTCCCCACTTGTGTGCTCGCTCGCTCTCTCTCAAAATAAATAAACTTAAAAAAAAAAAAAAGCATTAAAAAAAAAAACCTGAAAGAAAGAAGGAACATTTCCCTTATTTAAAAATGTCACCTTCTCAGTGATGCTAATCCCCGTCCTCCATGTTCCTTACCCCTTATCCTGATTGATTTTTCTCTTTAATACTTATCACCATCCATCAGGGTTCACTCATTTATATTATTTATGTGTATCTCCTTTACTAGAATGGAATCCATCAGGGCACAGAGTTTTGTCAGTTTTTGGCCACCATTGTATCCTCAACATCTAAATGGACAGCACCTGTCATATCGTGACTGCTTAATAAATATTTGTTGACCAAGTAAATGAATTAAGGGATATCAATAAGAGTGTATGTAACAGGCATTCATGCATTGGTGGGTCCATCCATTCAATGGTATTTAATGGTAGCCTCTCTGATCACTACGTCATATTATCTTCTGGGGGTGTGATAACAGCCAAACCACAGCACTCCCTGTCCAGTGATGGAGTTGGGTGCTTGAGTCATTGCTAGAAATCCTGATAAGAATCTTGTAAGCTTACAGGATGTCATGAGGTTGTACCCCTGCAGGAAAAAGATTTTTTTTTTTTTAATCAGTTTCACCAGGATATAATTTACAGGCAGAGCAGGCGTGAGCAGGATTGCTGTGAAAGCCAATGACGATGATGCCCGGATGGGCAGGCCCAGGCCGCCTGAGGGCAGGGCCCGAGAGGCCACACAAAGGAGTAAGCTGCAGGTATGGCCAAGGAACACCCCACAACGGGACCGGATGAGCGTAGCTGTAGAAAGGAGAACAAAGTGTGGCGTTGAGGGGGCCAGTCCAAGAGTGAGGGGGACAAGCATACCCTTTTCCAGTTTCTCCCACAGTGGGGCGTCAACCCCCACCAACCCAAGCTTCACATTGGCCTTGACCCACCTGGCTCTGAGCTGGCCGCCCGCTTGCCCCGGGGGGTGGGGGTGGGGTGGGGGCGGGGTGGGGGGTTTGCGAACTGCTCCTCGCGGAGCCCCGGAGCTGCCCACTCAGCACAGTCAGTGGTGCCAGGCCTCGGCCTGAACTTGGTTCCATCTCTGTCCCTCAGTAGCGCCTTGATATTGCCCGGGAGCCTGTGGCCTGAGCCAGTGAAGTCAAGACCCGGGGAAGGAAACACAAGGGCTCCCCAGGCTGGCTCCATCGGGGGCTCTGGTGGCAGTTACCACCTGCACCTTGTCCAGACCCTCTGGCAGCCCTCTCACTGGTTAGGCGCCCAACCCTGGGGGCTCCCTGGTCTTCTGCAACCTGCATCTGTGACTTTCGAGGGAAGACTGCCCTGGGGTTCCTGGAGCTATTCCATAGGCACTGGGATTTTGCATCCCCCAGGGCAGCCCTTAATCAGTGAGTGAGAGTTCGGGAGAGGACAGGTCCTGCTTTCCTGCCCGAGGCAAGGATAGCCCTAGGGTATGATCGACACTCAGAGCTTCTTAAGGGACCAGGTGGGGCTCACACTTCACCTGAAATGCCACCGTGGCTCAGCTTCCTCCCTTTCCCCACCTCCTTCTTTTCCCCCACTCCCTTCCTGGCACCCCTAGAAACCGTCCTCAGTAATCTCTCGCACACAGACCATTTCACGGTCTGTTTCCGGGGAATCTGACCTACGTGACTATGCTGGTTGGCCCAGGTCTCTCAGGTCATCAATCCCCACAGGAGCCCGGAACTAGATCCTTAGGAAGCTCCAAGCTCATATTCTTACAGCGTCATAACCGGCAAAGAGAAAAGCTCTTCCCCGTCAGCTCCGAATAGAAAGATCCCAGAGGGAGTTCTGCTTGGTCGACATGGGTCACGTGTACACCCCTGCAACCATCACCACGGACAGGAAAATGGGGTCCTGAAGACTCCCCAAGAACTACACAATTAGAAAGTGGAGAAGCATGTCCTACATGGTAGGCCTACTATGCCAGTCAGACAAGATAATAAACGGTGATTGCATTTGTGACAATATAGGTTTGGTTGCTTGTGACAGAGATAAAAAATAATACCACCTTACACACGATAGAAATAGGTTTTTTTTCCTCTCATAGAATGGGACACGGTGGTATGGCATCTCAGCTCTGTGATGTTGCCAGCTTGGGCTCCTTCTGTCTTCTTGCTCTGCCTTTGTTGCTCTGTGTTGCTTTTAACTGCATGATTCGAGACGGCTCCCCACCCCTCTGCACTGCAGTCACTGTGGTGGAGGAAGGGGAAGGAGAGGGGTGAGCATATTCCTTTGTGTGTGTGTGAATATAACCGAGAACCTATAGCCTTTCTCTCACGTTCCACAGACCAGCATTTCATCACATGGCCACATCTAGCCGCATGGGAGGCTGGGTAGAGCCAACTTTATTCTTGATAGCCACGTGCGCAACTAAAAAATTATTATTCTGGGACAAGGGGACAAGAATCTTAGGGAGACCACTGGTCTTCCAAGACTTCTTTCAAATACTATATTATGGGCATAGAGGGAAAAAATGATGAGATTTCAAAAAAATCTCAGGCCACAGTGAAAAAGGAACAACTGCACGTAATTCTTCTCAGTCATATTCTACAAAATGCTTTTTCCAAGGGATGCTGATGGGTGGGGCAGAAAGTCAGGATTCCACAATCAACTGCATTTGGGACATGCTGGGCTAAACGCTAGTTTGTTCTTGGCTTTTGTTTGTTCTATTTTTTTTTAATTTTTAAAAAAAAATTTTTTTAACGTTTTTTATTTATTTTTGAGACAGAGAGAGACAGAGCATGAACGGGGAGCGGCAGAGAGAGAGAGAGACACAGAATCAGAAGCAGGCTCCAGGCTCTGAGCCATCAGCCCAGAGCCCGACACGGGGCTCGAACTCACGGACCGCGAGATCGTGATCTGAGCCGAAGTCGGCCGCCTAACCGACTTAGCCACCCAGGCGCCCCATATTTTTTTTTTTAATTTTTAAAAAAATTATTGTATTTATTTAGAGAGGGAGCAAGCACGCACATGTGAGTGGGAAAGGGGAAGAGAGAGAATTCAAGCAGGCTCCCCCCTGGCAGTGCGGGGCTCCAACTCACAACCTGTGAGATCATGACCTGAGCCAAAGTCGAGAGTCAGACGCTTAATCCACTGAGCCACTGAGGCACCGAGGTGCCCCTGTCTCTTTGTTTCAAATGACAGGACTTCTCAGAACTGTAAATGTGCTCATGTACACTAGGACCCTCCTGGGGAGGACACAGATTGCTTTCCCACTTCCTGACACTTCTGGGAGGGGTGTTTTCAGGGAACAGGTTGGAAACATGACCTTCAATAGGGATTACGTTTTCCTCTAGCTCTCTCGATGGTATTTTTCTATTGTAATCCCTACATTTGCAAAGATGTCTACTATATATTTTGTCATTTTTCAGTTTGTTTCTACCAAGACTTCTGTTGTAGGACCCCTGCTGGGTCAGCTCTGGGGAAGGGGAGGGACCTGTGTGCACACGGTCACAAAGGTCTGGAGGAATCTGTGTTCACCTCTATGGCGAGTCAACAAGGTTGATTTGACTGAAGTCAAGTGGCTAGAAAGCTGGTGATGACAGACTAGGAAAAGAAAGCTGACTATCCAGCAGGCACTGAGGAGTGAGTCCTTGAAGGTTTTTGAGAGAGGGGTGATATAATTAAATTTGCATTTGGGGCACCTGGGTGGCTCAGTCAGTTAACGTGTCCAACTTCGGCTCAGGTCACGATCTCACAGTTCATGAGTTTGAGCCCCACATCGGGCTCTGAGCTGAGTCTGGAGCCTGCTTCGGATTTTATGTCTCCCTTACTGTCTGCCCCTCCCCTGTTCACGCTCTCTCTCTCTCTCAAAAATAAATGAACATTAAAAAATAAATAAGTAAAATTTGCATTTTAGCAAGATTATTGTATGGTGGTAGGTATGACAAACTGGAGATCGCGAGAAGACATACAAAATCAACGATAGTCGTCTTAGCAGCCAACTAAGTCCCAATGGTGCAGAGGCCCAATGCTTCTCTGTACCTTCCAGCAGATTAGGCGGGCTAGGGGGGACCTTGAACTCAGGTGGCAGTGCAACTCAGCAGGTAGATCCATAGCACTTTAAGATCAGCCTCAGACGGTAAGCTTCTATCTTCTGCAATGAAGCAGACTTGGGGTGCCTGCAGTTTGGCACGTCTCGGGACTGTTTCTCCCACTGTTCTTAGCCTCAGCTCCCCTTCACAGCTCTGTCTCTGTGGGTCCCCCTTGATTATTGACATCCCCGACCCTGACCCCTGGACCTTGGGTAAGGTTCACCTGCCCTTTGAGAGTATCACAGAGCTCCACAGGGACCGGTAGTCCAAGGGTATCCTGGGCATGTGGATGGTCCCAGCATAGACCACAGAGGGCCAAGGCTTCCTGGCTTTGCGCAGCCCAGACACGGGGGCTGTCAGGCCTCCTTAAACGAGGGAGCGAGAGCATGAATGAGTCCGTTCTTTCTTGTGTTTACTTTCTGGCCTGGTTTCCTACAGAAGGACTCAGAAATCCTCCACGTGGCCAGCGTCTGCCCATCAGGATGCGGAAGTTGTGCCAGTGAATTTAGAGGCCAATCCTAGTGTCTGCTGGGTCTTGAGATGCCACAGAGATGGCATCGAGGCAGGCCACTGTCCCAGCTTGGGAGCCAGGTTTTAAACTCCATGGCTTAAGTTCCCCTCTCTTTTCTCCTCGACTTTTACTTTTCAAATGTTGTTATTGAGGGGCGGCTGGGTGGCTCAGTTGGTTGAGGGTCCAACTTCAGCTCAAGTCATGATCTTACAGTTCGTGAGTTTGGGCCCCGCATGGGGCCCTGTGCTGACAGCTTGGAGCCTGGAGCCTGCTTCAAATTCTGTGTCTCCCTCTCTCTCTGCTCTTCCCCTCCTCATGCTCTGTCTCTCTCTCTCTCAAAAATAAATACACATTAAAAACAAATTTAGGGGCATCTGGGTGGCTCAGTCGGTTGAGTGTCCGACTTCGGCTCAGGTCATGATCTCACGATTCATGGGTTCGAGCCCCGCATCAGGCTCTGTGCTGACAGCTCAGAGCCTGGAGCCTGCTTCTGATTCTGCGTCTCCCTCTCTCTCTGCCCCTACCCCGCTCATGCTCTGTCTCTCTCTGTCTCAAAAAAAGAAAAAAAACATTAAAAATAATTTACCAAAAAAAAAACTTAAAAAAAGTTGTTATTGAAAAATAATACAAAAAAAAAGAAAAAGGATTCAAACATAACATTAAAACATTGTAAATAAAAGTAATCCCCGGCGACCCACTCCCTTAACATGACCCTCACACACATCATTCCGGTTTTTGTCATGTGAATGCATTTTGCATATAATTGTGCACATGCTATTCTGTATACCAATTTTCAGACTTGCCAATAATGAATTTACAGGTTGTTTGACAGGCTTAATGACCCTAGTTTTTACGGAAAAGATAGCCTAACAACGATAAAGAAACTTACAGGAATACTTTAAAAATTACCAGCCCTCAGGGCACCTGGGTGGCTCTGTCGGTTGAGCGTCTGATTTCGGCTCAGGTCATGATCCCAGGGTCATGGGATCGAGTCCCACGTTGGGCTGTGCACTGAGCTTGCAGCCTGCCTAAGGTTCTCTTTCTCCCTCTGCCCCTCCCCCCATTCATGCTCTCGTTCTCTCTCTCTCTAAAAAACAAAAATAAAAACATAGGGGCACCTGGTGGGTGGCTCAGTTAGTGGAATATCCGACTTCGGCTCAGGTCATGATCTCGCGGTTTGTGAGTTCAAGCCCCGCATCAGGCTCTGTGCTGACAGCTCGGAGCCTGGAGCCTGCTTCGGAGTCTGTGTCTCCCTCTCTCTCTGCCCCTCCCCTGCTTGCACTCTCTCAAAAATAAATAAACATTAAAATAAATAAATAAATAACCAGCCCTCTTCGTATTCTGTCCCAGTCTTGTCTCACCAGGCTCAAGAATTTCTTCCCTAGAGTCAATTATTCCGGGGTTGAAATTCGGGATCCGCCGCTGAACTCTTTGTGTGAAGGTATGGAAATGACTTGACATCAGATGTAAAACTGGCATAAAATTACGGTTGTCGTGGGGGGGTGAGGTAGGGTAACGGACCTAAAAGAGCTGGCAAAGCCTTAGTCACAACAGGATTTCAGAAATGCTAGCTCCTTTCCTTTCTCCTTCTTGGACCCATACATTTCTGCGTGGCAGCAATCGTGGAGTACTGCTGTGTTCCCACCGAGATCGTGTCGTATGTACGTTCTCTCTCTTGCGCTCTTCACAGTTACTCTTTGAGAGTGGGAGGGCCAAGATTTGAAGCTTAGCAGTTCACCTTTTGCGGACCAGCGGGATTTGTACTGCCCCCCCCTTGAGTTTTTTCCCCTCCATCCAGTAATTTGGAAGTTATATTTCTCATCTTGATTCTATGTGTCACCTTTAAAATGTAGAGACCTTTGAATTCGCCTTCCAGGCCAGACGTCACCAATGAAACAGACTCTATTGACTTCTATTTCGTAAGGTCGCGAAAGCCCAAGTTTTCTTTCTCTTCTCTCGCCTTCCAGTTTCTATGTAAATCATTTGAACTTGTAGGTCTTATTCTTTGTAACGAGTTATTTTTATTTTTATTAAGTTCGTGTATTTAAGTCATCTCTATACCCCATGTGGGACTCGAGCTCATGACCCCAAGATCAAGAGTTGCTTGCTCTTCTGACGGAGCCAGCCAGGCGCCCCTGTCATGAGTTACTTTAAAATTCTAATTCTTGGGGCGCCTGGGTGGCTCAGTTGGTTAAGCGTCTCCAACTCTTGATTTCAGCTCAGGTCATGATCTCGCAGTTCATGAGATCTAGCCCTGCATAGGGCTCAGCTTCGCACTGGGAATCTCTTTCCACATCCCCCCCACCCGCCCCTCCCTCTTTCTGTCTCTCTTTCAAAATAGGTGAATAAACATTTCAAAAAAAATCCTAATTCTCAGGGAGCCTGGGTGGCTCAGTTAGTTGAGGACGAGCTTTGGCTCATGTCATCATCACGTGGTTCGTGAGTTCGAGCCCCACGTTGGGCGCTGTGCTTACAGCTCAGAGCCTGGAACCTGCTTTGGATTCTGTGTCTCCCTCTCTCTCTGCCCCTCCCCTGCTCTCTCTCTCTCTCCCAAAAATAAATAAATATTTTAAAAATTCCAATTCTTTTTTTATTTAAAAAAAAATTTTTTTTTCAACGTTTATTTATTTTTGGGACAGAGAGAGACAGAGCATGAACGGGGGAGGGTCAGAGAGAGAGGGAGACACAGAATCGGAAACAGGCTCCAGGCTCCGAGCCATCAGCCCAGATCCTGACGCGGGGCTCGAACTCACGGACCGTGAGATCGTGAGATCGTGACCTGGCTGAAGTCGGACGCTTAACCGACTGCGCCACCCAGGCGCCCCAAAAATTCCAATTCTTAAAAAAATAATAATAAATTCTAATTCTTTTAATAACTGAATTATTCTAATTAAATAACTAATTAAATCAATTCTGATTCTTCTAATAACATTAGTAATGTCTTCTAATACTATAAACAAGAATTACTTAGATTTAGTTTAAAAAAATTGTTTAAATGTTTTTCATTTTTGAGAGAGAGCTTGTGAGCAGGGGAGGGGCAGAGAGAGAGAGGGACACAGAATCTGAAGCAAGCTCCAGGCTCTGAGCTGTCAGCACAGAGCCCCAGGCGGGGCTAGAGCTCCAGAACTGGGAGGTCGTGACCGGAGCTGAAGTCTGACGTTTAACCGACTGAGCCCCCCAGGCACCCAGATCTTAACCATTTTGAAGTGTGCTGTTCAGTGGCATTGAGGACATTTACCCTGCTGCCATCCTCACGGTCCATCTCTAGAACCCTTCATCTTGCACAACAGAAACTGCACCCGCTAAGCAACTTCCCATCCCCCCTCCCCTCCCCCCACCTCCCCTTCCCCGCCCCGCCCCCTGCAGCCACTCTGCTTTCTGCCTCTAGTACTTCATATTAGAGGAACCAAACAATATTTGTCTTTCTGTGACTGGCTTATTTCGCTTAGCACACTGTCCTCAGGTGTTATAACACGTTGCAACAGGTGTCAGAACGTCCTTCCGTTTTAAGGCTGCATAATATCCATCGTACGTATATATCACATTTTGTTCATCCATATACAACGCTTTCTTAAGCTCTTTAAAAAAAATGTATCTGGGGCGCCTGGGTGGCACAGTCGGTTAAGCGTCCGACTTCAGCCAGGTCACGATCTCGCGGTCCGTGAGTTCGAGCCCCGCGTCGGGCTCTGGGCTGATGGCTCGGAGCCTGGAGCCTGTTTCCGATTCTGTGTCTCCCTCTCTCTCTTCCCCTCCCCCGTTCATGCTCTGTCTCTCTCTGTCTCAAAAATAAATAAACGTTAAAAAAAAAATTAAAAAAAAAATAAAAATAAATGTATCTGCTGAACTAACGGCAGACAAATACCTTACTTAAAATGATAATTAATACTTAAATGATACACAATATTTGTAATTTATATTAATATTTAAATTATAATTATCATGTACATTTTTAAATTATTTATTTATTTATTTATTTATTTTGAGAAAGATAGAGCTCGAGCCAGGGAGGGGCAGAGAGAGAGGGAGAGAGGGAGAATTCCAAGCAGGCTCTGTGTGGTCGTGCGCAGAACCTGTTGTGGGGCTTGAACTCAGGAAAACTGTGAGATCGTGACCTGAGCAGAAATCAAGAGTCAGACGCCCAACGGGACTGAATCACCCAGGAGCCCCATAACATACATTATTTTACATTCTAATACCACTTAACATTATCTTAATAAGTTCTCTATATGCTGAAAATGACGCTTTGAGTTATTTTTTTTAAGTGGGGCATATGGTCCCTCTTATGCCTACATGGTCCATTTTATGCCTACAGTAGGCAGAATTCTAAAGATGGGATTCTCTCCACTCCACATTCTCATCCCCTAGTTAGTCAATCAAATAACCTTGACCCTGCTGTCAAGGGATTTTGCAATTGTAGTTAAAGTTCCCAATCCACAGATGTTAACACACAGAGGTTATCTGGGTAGGGCTGATCTAATCACAATGAGTCTTTTACAAAGCAGCAGCAGAAGGCAGAAGAAAAAGAGATTCGGAGCGTGAGAATGAATTGATATGTCATTCCTGGGTTGAAGATTGTGAGAACCACCTGGGAAGGTATGTGGGCAGCATTAAGGAACCGAGAGAGAGGCCCCCCATCGACGGCCAATGAGGAACGGGGTCCTCAGTCCTGCAGCAGGAAGGAACTGAATTTTGCCGGTACCTAAAGGAGCTTGGAAGTGGATTCTGTCCCAGGAGAGCGTCCAGAGAGGAATGTATCCCTACCCAGGCTTTGATTTCAACCTTGTGAGACCCTGAGCAGAAGACCCAGCCAATGGGGTGCGTGGGTGGCTCACTCGGTTGAGCATCAGTCTCTTGGTTTTGGCTCAGGTCATGATCTCACGGTTCGTGAGTTCAAGCCCTGCGTCGGGCTCTGTGCTGACACTGTGGAGCCTGCTTGGGATTCTCTCTCTCTCCCTCCCTCCCTCCCTCCCTCGCTGCCTTTCCCCTGCTCGTGCTCTCTCTAAATAAGTAAATAAGCAAATAAACAAAAATACTTTTAAATAAATAAATAAAGACCCAGCCAGGACTGCCTGGATGTCTGATGTACAGAAGTGTGAGATAATAAATAGGTGTTGTTTTGTTTTGTTTTTAAAGTAAACTCTATCCCCAACGTGGGGCTTGAACTCACAACCCCCCAGATCAAGAGTCACATGCTCTACTGACTGAGCCAGTCAGGCACCCCTACACAGATGTGGTTTTAAGCTGCTAAGTTAATGATAATTTTTACACAGCAACAAACAAATACAATGCCTTTTCTAAACTATCTTAGTCCCCACTTCTGGTTAGTGATAACTTTTGATGCTTCATATTTCAAAGCCTCTCTCAAAGGATGAAAAGTTGTTTATAATCAAATGAGTCCATTTAATTATGGACCTGTTCGTTTGATTTATTTAAATGTGCCACAGACGTTGAGAGCAACGTGCATGGAGACAGCTGTTGGGATCAGGAATCCCCACAAAGAATCGCTCCTGTCCTCCTAGAAAAGCTGGATTGCAAACTGGACATTCGTCGAAGACTGCCGCTTTTCAGGAGTCCACTATTTCACAGACAGAAACATAGCAAGGTATGTTATTAGCTGTTTGGGACCATGGACATAACTTCTCTTTTTTTCTTCGGGGTAACCAATATTCCCTCCTCCGTGATGCAGAAAGTCCTCTATTTGCCTCAACACTAACTAGATAGGAGATTAATTCAAAGTGTCCGCCAGTCTGAAGCCTTTCCTACGAGCTGTTTTGTACTTTTTCTATATCTTCAATCTTTTTTTTTTTTTTTTTAAACCTTCTTTTTGGACAAATGATGCAAGTCCATTCTGGAAAAGCAGATTATAGTAGATAAGCAGAAAGGGAAAACATCCAGGAGCTATCTCACCACACACAGGTAAATAAACTCTCCTCTACATATGTGAACCTCTTTGTATATCTCTGTATATCTTTCTCTAAGCGCACATATTGGTGTCTACGTTCACCTTGTTATATGTATCACTGTAATTAAAGATCTGTATATCCTCATATGTATGTTAATTCCCCGTCTTTCTCCAGCTCCCCCCTCTCCGCACCCGTTTCTATCAGTGTATTTCTGAATTCTCACTTCCCCAGCCCTGCATTAAAGCCACACGTAGCCCAGTGATGCGTATTTCCTGAGCCAAGGCATTCCCTAATGGCCGGAGTCAAATACATTCCCACTTCAAAGTTTTACTGTCATTTCTGGGGCTTCTACAGATACATGATCACCTGACTTTTGAGTACCTCCTGACAACCATCCCATTGTCATTCACCTAGAAACAGGGCATTGCCGCCGGCTCCTAGCAAACAAAGAGAAACAAACACAAATTTAAAAATCCCCAACATCTTCTGAGAAGCCTGTTTTCTTTTTCTCTGCCACATTTGCTCCAGAGCAACCACTACCCCCAATCCCAACCAACCAACAAAACCTGCCGGGCTATTCGCCCAGGGTGAGCAAAAATCCTCTTACGCAAATATTTGTTGAGTTTTCTCCCACTCAATAATGAAATACTGCTTTGCATTTCCATCTGGACGAGTGGAATCACGGTGCTGTGCGAACACCACCCGCCACCTGCCATGGCCCTTGGCTCACCAGGGACAAGACTGTGGCGGAGTGGGTGGACTGCGCTTCCTCACCGGTGACATTTCCGGGTGATCGAGACAACTTCCTCTGGCTTCTCTTCCTCGGATTTCTTTCCTTCTCTGTATCACTTCCCCACCTCTTCCTGGAATCATTTCCAAACTCCCCGTAGCCAGAATGTACTTTTGTTGGAACTCAAGCCAAGACCAGCTGAAACAGTAGCTTCATTTTAGGTCAATGGGAACACCCAGCGCCTGTAAATAGGGGCTCAGATCTGGACGGGTTGGTAGCTGGGGACCCGGCTGGGGAGGGGTGGGGATATAAAGAAGTCAGTGGGGGAGATGAGCACGCACATGTCTGCGAGCTGACCTGAGTGGGGAGGTTCTGTCTGATCCCAGAAACATTCAGGCATAAATTCTGGGAATCACAGGTGTGACTAACCGGAAGAAGGTTCTTCGGGTATGTTTGGGGTTTTGACAGATTTTGTTTACAAAGAAATGTTCCTTTCTCTGCTCCCCAGTCTTGCCCCTTCTCAGATGCCTTCAAAACTCTAGGAGGACAGAGAAACATTTCACATCCTCCATCAGGGAAGGCAGTGTCCTTCAAGGGAGAGTGACTCCACCCTGCCTGGCTGGCAAAATGGCCCAAGGCCAGTACCCGGGACTTGGCCGGCCAGTCCCAGCCCAGTCCAGGAGGCCTGCCAGTGTGGCAATGATGCGTCACCTCCTTGGTTTGCTGGCCATGACTGGTTTGACCATGACTGGGCAAGGCTGTGATGTTTCCCAGTCTGGGTCAGTGTGGGTGTGTGGGCAGAACCGAACAAGGGGTGAGGGCAGAGGCCAAAACTGTGACACTTTGCGGGCTCCTTCCACTGCGTGGCGGTCCCTCTCCCCCTTGCTCAGGGCAGTTCCTGCTTCTCTGGTGCTCACAGGCATGGACATCACCAATGCAGCCTACCTCCCATGCCGGGACTGCCCATCTCCACAATGGGACCCATAGTTGTGGTATCTGGCCTACTGGGGGCATGACCTGCGTCCCATGACCACCAGTGAGTCACAGCCTTTATGGTCCATTCTGTGGGCTGGTCACTTCCTGTCCTTCGTGTCAGAGCCCTGCCCCAGAGTGCAGTCATTAGATGGGCCCTGACCTGACTTTAACCCAATTATTCCAGAAGCATCCCTAAATGTATCCTGGGAACCTGGGAGGCTGGTAGTAGTGAGGGCCCTCTGCTCTGGCCTCCTGATCATACCCACCGCCTCTCTGCTGCCTACTAGTCCTTATGAGATTGTCGGAGCAACTTTGCTACCCATAACCAGGGCCATTGGCAAAAACAACAAACAGCCCAGGGAGGTGGATCACGGAAACCAAAGAAATGGAGAATTCTCTCTTTCCAGTCCCCCTCGACAGCACCAACTTCATTGCTCCTGACAACTGGTCAACCAGCATCTGGGCCTATGATACTCCCTGCCTAGAAGCATAGGTGATATCATTCACGGACCATTCCAATTTGTTAGGAAGTCATTGCATATGATGAAATCAAACCTGCTTTCCTATAATATTTTCCATCTTTGCGTATGTCTCCTGGATATTTATATTTCCCTCACAAAAATCATAGCTTGTGTCTCAATTTTCAAATTTATTGCTACAAATTGTACGTGATATTTTCTATCTGTTCAAATATCTATGCTTTGTTGTTCTTGTACTTACTGCCTCCTTTTTTTCTTTGCTAGCACTTTCCAAAAATGTCTATTTTAGGGGCATCAGGGTGGCTCAGTCGGTTAAGCGTCGGACTCTTGATTTTGGCTCAGGTCATGATCTCCAGGCTCATGAGTTCGAGGGCCGCATCAGGCTCTGCACTGCGGGCACGGAGCCTGCTTGGGATTCTGTCTCCCTCTCTCTCTGTCCCTCCCCTGTTTGCTCTCTATCTCTGTGGAAAAAAATTTAAAAAATAAACTTAATAAAAAAAAAAGGGTGAATGTTCTTTTTTTTTTTTTTTTAAGTTTATTTATTTATTTATTTTGAGAGAGACAGAAAGAAGTGCAGGCAGGGAGGGGCAGGGAGAGAGGGGGACGGAGAATCCAAAGCAGACCTTGCGCTGATAGCACAGAGCCCGATGTGGGGCTCGAACCCACGAACTGTGAGATCATGACTTGAGCTGAAGTCAGACTCTCTTTTTTTTTTTTTTTTTAACGTTTATTTATTTTTGAGAGAGAGAGAGACAGAGCATGAATGGGGGAGGGTCAGAGAGAGGGAGACACAGAATCTGAAACAGGCTCCAGGCTCTGAGCTGTCAGCACAGAGCCCGACGCGGGGCTCGAACTCACGAGCTGTGAAATCGTGACCTGAGCCGAAGTCGGACGCCCAACCGACTGAGCCACCCAAGCGCCCCTAGACTCTTAAATGACTGACCCACCCAGGCGCCCCTGAATGTTCTTTAAAAAAAAAAAAAAAAATGTCTATTGTTCTTCTTTCAGTGAATTACCATCGGCTTTGATTGATCAAATGTACTATTGTGTTTAATTTGTTTTTCTTTTATTTATTTCTGCTTTTATCTTTAATGATTTCTGCTTCTACTTCCTTTGGATTGATTTTGCTCTTCGCCTGCCGGCTTCTTAGGTTGGAAACTTTGTTCACCTAATATCATTCGTCTTGTTTTGTTATCAATGCACCTGTGGGTATGCATTGTCCTAAGTACTGCTTTAGCCACATCGCCCAGGTTCTGACATGTAGCTCTCTAATTAGTGGTTATTTCTGAATAGTATGTACTTTGTTTTTTCAACTTCCTTTTGAAACCAAGACTCATTTAGAAAGCTTTTGTAAAATTTTTCACGTTAACCCGTTTTGGGTTAAATTCTTCTTATTAATTTGTAGTTCTATTGCCTAGGGATCCGAGGACACAGCTTGTCTGACTTTTTACTTTTCACTTTTCTGAAACTAATCCACCTGTCTCTGAACCGTTCTCTGCTCCCTCTCAAAGACATTTTGGTTCCGCTTTTCGCGGATGCTCCGGTAAAAATTTGATAGCAGTGACCTGGTGATACCTGTGGAGGGAGGGGATTCCCCCAGAGTCTTTTTCCTCTTCTGGGGTCTTCTTCAGCTATTCAGATGCCTGCCCTTCTGTCCCCCACCCCACCACACGTGTTGAGAGAGGAAAGGGAAGGAAAGGAAACCCCGCGCCAGAGTTTCTCACACCGGGTTCCATGGAACACCAATTCTGTGGGTATTAATATATGATATACAGAAAGGGGTCTGTTTGAGGACTGGTGGATTAAACAAAGAGAAAGGGCTCCTATGGCATCTCAGAGCCTCTGTATTTTCTGGTGGTTTAACTGACTTTATAACAGGAGGGAAAAGCATGGTTGTGTTTCCCAAGCTCATCTGGAATGGAACCCTTCTGTGGGGCACAGGGATAATGCTCCGGAACAGGTACCGTAGGCCACGCTGCCCAAGGCCCTATTCTCAAATATACTCCTATGAACTCTCTTGTCTTGATCAAATCTTATTTAGACTAATGGTTAGACTCAGTCCTTCACTTCGACTTCTCAGCGTGTTCGTGTCCTGATTCTGCGATCCAGTGTTTCTGCTGCCCCTCTGGGATTCTTACTGTCGGCAGATCAGAGCAGCCTGTCCCCCTGTTCTCCTGTCGTGCACAGATAAGTGCTTGGGAAGGACGAAGGACAGAGCCTTGATGCGTGCCTCTGGACTAGGGAGGACATACATCCTTCATCCAACAACTAGCAGAGGCTGTCTACACCTGCACTTCTTAGACTGCCTTATGCAGGCCACATGAGTTAACACCCCACCTGGGGAGTGGAAATGTGAGGAGGGGCCTGCTGGAAAGGGCCTTGAAGGCCATGCTAAGGAATATGGACTGTCTGCTGCAGGCAGAGAAGGGTGAGTGCTGGAGGGTGTTATCAGGAGCAGCTGGGTAGGTATTAAAAGGCTTTAAGCCACATCAAAGTTAATCCTAATAGTTTTACCAAAAGGCACTCTGAAGAAAATGTGGAGAAATTGAGGCAGGGAGCCTTGTTGTGAGCTATTGTCTAGGCAAGAGGTGATGATGCCCTGAGTTAGGATAGTGGTTGAAGGAATGAAGAGGAGGGGACAGATTCAAGGGCCCTTTCAAAGATGGAGAAGACAAAATGCAGTGACAGAAACTTCCATTTTCCATTCTTAGATTCTAGGGTTAAAATTGGAGTAGTTCTGAAGAAGATCTAAGATAACACTGCCTTCAATCGGGTCCCCTGGAAGCAGAGCCTGAGGCAGGGATCCAGGTGTCTGTGACTCACTGGAGGAGTGCTCCCAGAGGGAGGGGAGTGAGGGAAGCATAATGGTGCAGAGGAAGAAGCTAAGGAGGCTGTGGTTTCATGTGGAATCTGGCCTTACCGTGACCCCAAAGACAGCTCCATAGCAGATAGCCCCAATGCGTTGGTCTCACCTTGAGGCAAGAGGGCCAGCCTTTTACACAATAGTGTAAGAGGAACCACTCGGGTAAGGGAACCCTGGTTGGCCCAGAACAAGTCTCCGGAGAAGGGGACAGCTGAAAGTCACTAGCAACAAGCACTCAACAGTGGGGAGAGGGTTGCCCCAGGCAGGTGTTAGGGGCTGAATTGTATTCCACCCCCAAATTCATATGCTGAAGCACTAACCCGCAGGCCCTCGGAATGTGGCTGTATTTAGACACAGGGCCTTTCCAGAGGTGATTAAATTAAAAGGAAGCCGATTAGGGTGGACCCTAATCCAGTCTGACCGGTGTCCAAGAGGAGATTAGGACCCACAGAGAGACACCAGGGATGTGCACGTGCACAGAGACAAGGCCACCATCTGCAAACCAAGGGGAAAAGACCTCAGAAGAAACCAGTCCTGCCGACACCTTGATGTCGGACGTCCCAGCCTCCAGAACGGTGAGAAAACACATTTTCTGTCGGCGAAGCCACCGGGTCTTGGCCGCCCAAGCAACCTAATCAGCAGGTAAGCGGGACCCAGATGGCACCTGCAACATTCTCTCCGTCTTCATTTAAGCTCTTCACCCAAACCGTCTCTCCTTTCCTGCCCCACCTCCCTGCACGAAGCAGGTCATTTAAATCTGCCTTCCCCCTCGTCATGAAGAGCAGCAGCGCCAATTAGGAGAGGCAGTTCATTTCCTGGCTGGAATATCAGCTGCCCGCCCCAGACAGGAGCCAGCCGGCTCTCCCAGCCTACGTGCCGCAGTTGGAACATCTCGGCACTCGGAACAGTGCAGCCGGGCTACAGATGGACGGTCCTTCCGTTCCAATGAGCAATGGCCTGTCGCTGCGTTTCAGTCCTTCACCCACCGTCAATACCCAGTTCGGACGACGAAGGGTGATTTGTGTGGTCCTGCCGCGTCTACAAAGGGCCAAGGGATTGTCCCCAACATCTCCATTGAAGAGCGGACCAGAAAGGTAAGGAGGCAGAGTTGGCTAAGCGTTCTGAGATGAGACGTTAATTTATGTGACCACCGTGAAGGTTAATACGTATTTATTTACTTTTACTTTTTTTAAAAATTGTTTGAGGTTTACTTCCTTTTGAGGGAGAGAGAGAGAGTGTGTGAGCAGGGGAGGGGCAGAGAGAGAGGAAGACAGAGAATCCAAAGCGGGCTCCAGGCTCTGAGCTGACAGCACAGAGCCCAATGTGGGGCTTGAACCCATGAACTGTGAGATCATGACCTGAGCCGAAGGCAGAGGCTTAACCGACTGAGCCACCCAGGTGCCCCTAAATGCTTATTTATTTTTGAGAGAGAGAGAGAGAGAGAGAGCACGTGGGAGAGGGGCAGAGAGAGAGGGAGACGGAAGATCCGAAGCAGGCTCTGTGCTAACAGCAGAGAGCCCAGTGCAGGGCTCGAACTCAGGAACCACAAGATCTTTTTTTTTTTTTTTTTAATTTTTTTTTTAACGTTTATTTATTTTTGAGACAGAGAGAGACACAGCATGAACCGGGGAGGGGCAGAGAGAGAGGGAGACACAGAATCGGAAGCAGGCTCCAGGCTCTGAGCCATCAGCCCAGAGCCCGACGCGGGGCTCGAACTCGCGGACCGCGAGATCGTGACCTGAGCTGAAGTTGGACGCTTAACCGACTGAGCCATCCAGGCGCCCCAGGAACCACAAGATCTTGACCTGAGACCTTAACCGACTGAGCCACCCAGGCACCCAAGGTTAATACTTTTTGATGACTAATTTTCCTTCCTACTCTGGATTTTTCCTGCGGCAGCAGTAACCGTGTTGATCCCATTTTCATGTGACAATGGCAGTTCCTCAGCCTTCCAACTTGCGGTAACGGTGAGTTTCCAAACAGTGGGCACCTAATCTGGTACATTTATCATTTAGGGCTTGGTAGGTTTGAGTACAAATTTTGGCCTTTTCTCGAGGTGGGATCAGGAGCCATTCTCCAATGGTGTATTAGTTTGCTACAGGTACCATAACCAATTACCATGGATAGGGGAGCTTAAACAACAAAAATGTCTTTTCTCACATGGGGGCTGGAAGTCTGAGATCAAGGGGTGGACAGGTGGGTTCCTCCCAAGGCCTCTCTCCTTGGCTTGCAGGGGGGCGTCTGTCTTCTCTCTGTGACTTCACGTGGTCCTCCCTCTGTGCGTGTCTATGTCCGGATCCCCTCTTCTAAGGACACCAGTCATAATTGGATTAGGGCCCGCCCTACTGACCAAATTTTAACTTAATTATGTCTTAAAGACCCTGTCTCCAAATACAGTCACATTCTGAGGCACTGGGGGGGTTAGGGCTTCAACATAGGAATTTTGAGAATAGAATAGACTATAGGAAAGCAATGGTAGTGAGGGGCACCCATCAGGGGGCTCCTGCAATAATCCAGAGGACAGAAGATGGTTGTCTCCACTGAGGTGTGGTAGTCGTGGATTTGGTGAGGAGGGATCTGACTCTTGAGTGTGTTTCAAAGGGAGAGCTGAGAGGCTCCGCTGGTGGCCTAGAGGGTGACACAGAGAGAAATCCTTGAGAGTCCCTCCACGGGCTGGTGGAGCAGGGAGGCCTCTGTGTGGTCCAAGGATCTCCCACCTTGGTCTTTTTCAAATGTACCGGATGCAAGGTTTACCCAGATGATTCTTAAAAACACAGATCCCTGGGATCTACTCTGAACCTGGTGTTCCAAGTGGTAAAAAGGAAAAACCGCGGGGCCAAAGAAAAATAAAACCGAGGAAAAGGAATGGCTTTGGGGGACTCAGCAGACCGTGGCTGGAAACTGGGCACACCACACAAAGAAAACTGCAATTGTGTTACACATTGTTGTGCTTGCGAACTTAAAACAGCTTAAACGAGGAAAGGGGTCTTTCCTGGGCATCTGGCTTGATTCATTCGTGACCACCGAGGGCGCCCAGGATTTCTCAATAGAGGAAGCTTAAGATTATTATACTGAGGACACCTGGCTGGCTCAGTGGGCGGAGCAAGTAACTCGATCTCGGGGTTGTGAGTTTAAGCCCCACGTTGGGTGTAAAGACCACTAAAAAATAAATAGAACTTGAAAAAAATTTGGCACTAATATTAAGTGCGATCGCATAAACCAAATTAAGACTGGGAATACTTTTTTTTTTTTTAATTTCCTTATTTGTGGATGAAAATGACATTATGTCTGGCATTTCCTTTACAGTAATCCAGTGTGAGAAGAGTCTGTATATGAAGCAAAATGGACCAGGAGTTAGTAATTGTTGAAGGTAGATGATACATACATGGGGGTTCATTCAATCATCTTTCACTTGGGCACCTGGGTGGCTCATTTGGTTAAGTGTCCAACTCTTAATATCAGCTCAGGTTGTGATCCCCGGATTGTGGAATAAAGCCCCGCGTTGGGCTCCGTGCTGAGCATGAAGCCTGCTTGAGATTCTCTCTCTCTCTCTCTCTCTCTCTCTCTCTCTCCCCCCCCACCCTCTCTCTACCCCCTCCGCCTCCCTCTCTCCCTTTGCCCTTCTCCCCCACTTGAGTGATCTTTGATCTAATGTCTCACTTGAGAACAAAACCTCGTCACCATTGTTATCTTTCCACGTGAAACTGACAGCTCCTTCAAAGGAAAGGCTGGAATTTTGACAATGCAATTTGTAAATAATTTTGACTAAAATCAAGTGTAACCCACATTGTAACCATCATTAAACACAACTGCAAAACATATGTAAACAACAAACCAGAAAACTCAACCTCACTCTACGTTGCCCTCCCACACACCTCTGTACTTCAGTTGAAATCAAGAAGAATTCGTAAACAGAGAAGCTTAGTTAAATGCTACATTTACAAACAATTCCATAATTCAATATCAAGCAGGCACAAAAGCACCAGTGTTATGGTGAAGCACTATACATGTCATATAGAACTTTGGGTCAAAGACATTTGGGGAAGTTTACACGTCGGGTGGCTAGCACTGTGACTCTAAATGTTAATTGATATAAATATTTTATCTTTTGTCATTGTATCCTAAAAGTCCTCAACATAGAATTCAGTGTATGAACAGCAAGGTTTTTTCTTTTTTTTAATGTTTATTTATCTTTGAGGGAGAGAGAGAGAGAGAGAGAGAAACAGAGCACGATCAGGGGAGGGGCAGAAAAGAGGGAGACCCAGAATCCGAAGCAGGCTCCAGGCTCTGAGCTGCCAGCACAGAGCCGGATGCGGGGCTTGAACTCATGAAATGTGAGATCATGACCTGAGCCCAAGTCGGACGCTTAACTGACTGAGCCACCCAGATGTCCCGCATGAACAGCAAGTATTAATCTTAAGCTGGTTTGGATTTACCAACTTGGTCTTAATAAAGTGTAAAAAAAGAAACACAAGGAAAAAGAAGAATTTGTGATAAGGATATGAAGTACATCTTTATAATATAGAAATGCAGAATGGCATGAGGCTGAAAGAGTGACTGGAACCAAGCAGTTGGACAAGTCAGGAATGCACGCCATGGTCCCCCAACCACTCTCCTCTTTGCCTTTCTTTGTATTTTTGCTTTGTTCTCATTCTTCTCTTCCTCCTTCTCTTTCCCCTCCTCCCGCCACCCCTTCCTCTCTCCCTCTGGTTCTGCCCACTGGCTTCCTCTGCTTCCTAGGCCTGTGGCAGAGCTTGGCTGCAGCCGTGCACTGGAGCTGGTTCTTACAGACTCTTGAAAGCCCATTGTTATTTGCAGGAATTTTGTAGACTGGCTGTTAGGCATGCCTGTTATTAAAAATTAAATTATATAGGGGAGCCTGGGTGGCTCAGTCGGTTAAGCAGCTGACTTCGGCTCAGGTCATGATCTCACGGTCTGTGAGTTCGAGCCCCGCGTCGGGCTCTGTGCTGACAGCTCAGAGCCTGGAGCCTGTTTCGGATTCTGTGTCTCCCTCTCTCTGACCCTCCCCCGTTCATGCTCTGTCTCTCTCGTCTCAAAAATAAATAAACGTTAAAAAAAAAATTTATAAAAAAAAAAATTAAATTATATAGGGGCGCCCGGGTGGCTCAGTCGGTTGAGCTTCCAACTTCAGCTCAGGTCATGATCTCACGGTTTGTGGGTTCGAGCCCCGCATCCGGCTCTGTGCTGGCAGCTCGGAGCCTGGAGCCTGCTTCGGATTCTGTGTCTCCTTCTCTCTCTCTCTGCTCCTCACCTGCTCACTCTATCAATCTCTCTCTCAAAAAATAAATAAACATTAAAAAAAAATTTTTTTTAATGCACCATAGCCTTTGCATTGGGAATAGCACAAAAATTTGAGCAAATGTTCCAAAACTATTACCCTTTGCAGCAAAGAAGTCCTCCTATCACTAACAAGAAAAGTTTTGAAATAGGTCTTTGTTGTTTTATTTTTGCCTTCCTAAGATAACACAACATAAATGAGAATTTATGTTCATAACATTCATGTTGGAATTATCCTCATCCAACCATTATGACTAAAGTTTTGCCACAAATACAAGAACTCAGCAAAAATCATGGAGAGTGAAAGCTCTCCATTAGAATCAATTGGCTATGTGGGATTTGCAATAGAGTATTATATATTTTATTATATATAAATTATATGCTATACATCAGTAAGCTTTGTTATATATATACTCATTTATTTTTCACAAAGAGTTGGCTGTTAAACGTCTACCAGCATCCCACTGGATGCCTGCCTCATACTCCTGAAATAACATCTATTTCCAACCAGATTAAAATAGTCCTTTTAAATTCCAATTTTGTACTCCCAGGGGGAGATCATCTAATCTGATAGGATGAGTCAATTGACTGCCATTGGTCCACTCAGCTCGGTTTAAGGACGCAGGATAGATAGTATCAAAATGGTCCTCCTAATGCCCCGAAGCCTATTCCTCAAGGGGAGGGGAGGGCGATGGGCTGAGCAGGCATTCCACAGAAGTGTCCACTATAACATGACATGGAGAAACTCCGGCTTCTGTGAGAAGCAAGCAAAAAGTCACACAGAGAGGGGCGCCTGCGTGGCTCAGTTGGTTAAGCGGCCGACTCGCAGTCTGTGACTTCGAGCCCCACGTCGGGCTCTGTGCTGACAGCTCAGAGCCTGGAGCCTGCTTCCGATTCTGTGTCTCCCTCTCTCTGTACCTCTCCCCCTAACTCATGCTCTGTCTCTCTCTCTCTCTCTCTCTCAAAAATAAATAAACATTAAAAATGAAAAAAAAAGTCACACAGAAAAAAACCAAGATGAAAAGAGAGTAGGATAAGTTAGAAGGGGAAAGATGAATGAGATCAGAAAATATTACAGGAAAACTAAAATCCAAGAACAGAATTAAAATCCATTTTGGAGAATGTCCTTTGAAAGTTCACCTAGAAGGGAGGGAAAAAGATCCGAGAAAATGATAGCTGCAAAGGATTAGAAGCCGGAGAACACACAGTTCTGCCAGAGACACAATAGAACTATCCACGCTCCCCTTTCCTGTGCTGACATAATCCTAGTTTTGTTGGAGGTGGCATTAAAAAAACACTCACCAGGGGCACCTGGGTGGCTCAGTCAGTTAAGCGTCTGACTTTGGCTCAGGTCATGATCTTGGGGTTCATGAGTTTGAGCCCCGCATCAGGCTCTGTGCTGACGCTTGGAGCCTGAAGCCTGCAGCCTGCTTCAGATTCTGTCTCCCTTGCTCTCTGCCCCTCCCCCCCAAAAGAAAAATAAATATTAAAAAAATTAAAAAAAAACAAAAACATTCTTCAAATGCGGATTTGTGACATAGTTCTGCCCAGGAGATAGTAAGCTAAACTCTGCTGAAGTTTGCTGGGAGAGTTTTGCTTTTTTTTTTTTTTTAAGATTTTTTTTTTTTTTTTTGAAAGTAATCTCTACACCCAAGGTGGGACTCAAACTCACAGCCCCAAGATCAAGAGTCACATACTCTTTGAGCCTGTCAGGGGCCCCTTGGTTTCCTGATACAGGTACCATCCTTTCCTCCTCCTGGCTTCTTTCACCTTTCTTCTCACTGGATCAGGGATGTGATGGCTGGTGCTGGAGCAGCCATATTTTGACCATGAGGGAAAAGGCCAAGGGAATCAGGGCTTTAGATTCCAACATCCTTAAAATACTGACCCAAGACTAGCAACTGCTTATCCCTGGACTTTTCTTTATGTGAACAAAATAAACCTCTATTTTATTTAAGCCATTGATAATCTGGTTTTCTGAAATAGGAACCCCCAAACCCTAGTATGATGTGCTAGTATAAATATGATTAGTATTTCTGAAGAGGAGAGCAGAACATGTGAATTAGACCTAATAATTGAAGTTATGTGAGAATAAAATTATCCTGAGATTTAAAAATATGCAGATAAAAGAGCTTACTGTCTTCGGAATAGAATCAACAAAAGATCTAAAGACATCCCATTCAAGTACCTAAACTTTGAGGAAAAAGATAGGATGCAGGTAGAAAAAATGGAGATACCAACAAAGAAACAAACATCAGCCTGGTGTTGACCACAGCATCTGCAAGGTTTTAAGGAGGAATACCCTGGGACCCAAGGATTTTACATGTAAGAGGGGAAAAGAAGCTTATTCTCAGACACGCCAGAGCTCAAAAACACCATACCTAACATACGGTGAAACACTATGCAATTATGTTCTTAAAAAGAACATGGACGTTTTCTCAGGAGTGACGTGGAAAGACTGTCAAGATCCATTGTTACACGAAAGAAGGAAATTGCCGAACAGTATTATAGTATGCTATCTTAGGGATTAAAATAGAAAAATAAGAATCTATATTAATATTGGCATATTTATTCCTAAAGAAGTCTCGCTTCTGCAGAGGTGTCCCTGATGCTAAGATCCGCATCTTTGACCTGGGGCGTAAGAAGGCAAAAGGGGACGAGTTCCCGCCATGTGGCCACGTGGTGTCAGATGAATATGAGCAGCTCCCCTCTGAAGCCCTGGAGGCTGCCCGCATTTGTGCTAACAAGTACATGGTGAAAGGCTGTGGCAAAGATGGTTTTCACATGGGGGGTCGGCTCCACCCCTTCCACGTCATCCGTATCCACGAAACGTTTCTGTGCTGGAGCTGACAGGCTCCGGACAGGGACACAGGTGCCTTGGAAAGCCCCAGGGCACAGTGGCCGGGGTCCACACTGGCCAAGTAAGTCATCGTGTCCATCCGTACCAAGTTGCAAAACAAGGAGCATGTGACTGAGGCCCTACGTAGGGCCCAGTTCAAGTTCCCTGGCCGTCCGAAGATCCACGTTTCCAAGAAGTGGGGCATTCCTGAGTTTAACGCCGACGAATTTGAAGACATGGTGACTGAAAAGCGACTCATCGCAGACGGCTGTGGGGTCAAATAGATCCCTGATCGTGGCCCCTTGGACAAATGGCGGGCTCTGCACTCATGGGAACCTCAGCACTGCCCCTCCCTATTCATGCCCACCGATGAATCCTGCTTCCTCTCTAAAAAAAAAATTTTTTTAGGGGTGCCTGGGTGGCTTAGTTCAGCGAGGTCATCAAACCCCCCATCGGGCTCTGTGCTGACGGCTCAGAGTCTGGATCCTGCCTCAGATTCTGTGTCTCCCTCTCTCTCTGCCTCTCCCCCCACTCACTCTCTGTCTCTGTCTCTCTCTAAAATAAATAAACGTTAAAAATAAAATAAAATAAAATAAAATAAAATAAAATAAAATAAAATAAAATAAAATAAAATAAAATTTTTAAAAATGAAGATTGTTAAACTAAAAACATGAATTATTTGAGGGGCACCTGGGTGGCTCATTGAGAAGAATGTGTGACTCTTCATCTCAGGGTGGTGAGTTTGAACGCCACGTGGGGTGTTGAGATTACTAAAAAATGAATAAACTTTAAAAAAAGAATTATTTGGGGGCGCCTGGGTGGCTTAGTCAGTTGAGCGTCCGACTTTGGCTCAGGTCATATCGCGCTCCATGAGTTCGAGCCCCTCGTTGGGCTCTGTGATGACAGCTCAGAGCCTGGAGCCTGTTTCAGATTCTGTGTCTCTCTTTCTCTCTGCCTCTCCCCCGCTCACGGTCTGTCTCTGTCTCTCTCTCTCAAAAAGAAATAAACATTAAAAAAAGAATCATTTGAAAAGATTAATGGAACAGACAAGTCTCTGGCAGGTGTATCATTAAGGAGCGATCACACAAATATCCAAGATTTTAAGCAGTAAAGGATTTAAAATACTGGGGGCTTATAAAAGAACCCACAGATTCACAGCATCTTTAAAAATTAAGGAAATAACACGTTCCACAAAATAACACAAAAGAACAGGGAAGAACTGTTCAGTAAATCATATTAGGATAACCGATTAGTAATTAGGATATATTTAATTTCTCCTTTCACATAATTTACCAAAAATCAATTTTCAGCATATTACATGTTCTCTCTAGGGTTGATTGGTTAAGTTAAAAATTGTGGAAAAAATATACATAAAATTTGCTAACTTACCATTTTAAGCGTATAGTTTACTAATGTTAAACACACTCACATTATTGTGTATCTAACCTCCAAAATTCTTTTTTTTTAAATTTTCTTAACGTTTATTTATTTTTGAGACAGAGCATGAATTGGGGAGGGTCAGAGAGAGAGGGAGACACAGAATCCGAAACAGCCTCCAGGCTCTGAGCTGTCAGCACAGAGCTGGACGCGGGGCTCAAACTCACGGACCGCGAGATCATGACCTGAGCCGAAGTCGGACTCTCAACCGACTGAGCCACCCAGGTGCCCCTCCAAAATTCTTTTTATTTGACAAAACTGGAAGTCTATACCTGTTTATCAACAACTCCCCATTCCCTCCTCCCTTCAGACCCTGGCAACCACCATTCTATGATGAATTTGACTGCTGTAGTCACCTCGAAAAAGTAGGAACGTACAGTATCTGTCCTGCTGTCGTTGGCTTGTTTCTCTTAGCATAATGTCCTCAAGTTCATCTGTGTTCCAGCATGTCACAGAATTGGCTTCCTTTTTAAGACTCTATAATATTCCATTTTTCCAGTCTGTTTATTCATCTCTTGGACCCTTGGGTGGCCTCTACTTCGTTTCTGTTTTAGCTATTACGAATAATGCTGCTATGAACATGGGTGTGATATCTCTTCAAGACCCTGTTTTCAATTATTTTGGTTATACAGCCCGACATGAAATGGCTGGATCCTATGGTAATTTTATGTTTTAGTTTTTTGAGGAACCGATAATAATGTTTTCTGTGGCGGCTGCCCCATTTTACATGTCCATCAATAATGCACAGGGGTTCAAATTTCACCACATTCTCACCAACACTTGTTTTCTGTTTTGTTTTCTTTTTGTTTAAGTATAGCCATCCTAATGGGTGGGAAGTTGTATCTCACTGTGGTTTTGATTTTCGTTTCCCTAGTGCCTGGTGATGTGGAGGATCTTTTCATGTGCTTCACTTAACGCTCATTTGTATATTTTTCTTGGAGAAATGTCCGTTCGAGTCCCTTGTCTGTATTTGAATCATGGTTGTTTTTGTGTTGTAGAGTCGTTCGCTATACGTTCTGGATATTAATCTTTTTCACATATGTGATTTTCAAATATTTTCTCCCATTCTGTGGGTTACCTTTTCCCTCTGTTGACAATGTCCTATATTGCACAAAATTTAATTTTGATGAGGCCCAAATTTATCTATTTTTCCTTTTCCTGCTTGTGCCTTTGGTGTCATATCCAAGAAACCATTACCAAATCCAATATCATGACGTTTTCCTCCTATGTTTTCTATGAAGAATATTATAGTCTTAGCTCTTATATTTGGGTCTCCAATCCATTTTGAATTAATTTTTTGTACATGGTGTTAGGTAAGGTCTAACTTCATTTTTTGGCATGTGACTATCCAATTTTCCTAGCACGATACTTAAAAAAATTTTTTTCACGTTTATTTCAGTTTGAGAGAGAGAGAGAGAGAGAGACAGAGACAGAGCGTGAGTGGGGGAGAGGCAGAGAGAGAGGGAGACACAGAATCCAAAGCAGGTTCCAGGCTCTGAGCTGTCAGCACAAAGCCTGACATGGGGCTTGAACTCATGAACTGGGAGATCATGACCTGAGCCGAGGTCAGATGCTTAACCGACTAAGCCACCCAGGCACCCGATCCCAGCACCATATTTTAAAAAGACTCTCCTTTCCCCCAATAGTCTTTACACCTTTGTCAAAATTATTTGACTCTAGGGGTGCCTGGGTGGCTCACTTGGTCAAGCGTTCAACTCTTGGTTTCAGCTCAAGTCATGATCTCACAGGTCGTGAGTTCAAACCCTGCATTGAAAAGCCTGATTGGGATGCTCTCTCTTCCTCTCTCTCTGCCCCTCCTTCTCTCTTGCTCTCAAAATAAATAAATAAACTTAGGGAAAGAAAAAAACATTTGAGGGGTGCCTGAGTGGCTCAGTCGGTTGAGCGTCCGACTTCAGCTCAGGACATGATCTCACAGCTTGTGAGTTCCTGCCCCATGTCGGGCTCTGTGCCGACAGCTCAGAGTCTGGAGCCTGCTTCGGACTCTGTGTCTCCTTCTCTCTCTCTCTCTCTCTCTCTCTCTGCTCTTCTCCCACTTGTGCTCTGTCTCTCTCAACAATAAAACATTAAAAACAAAAACCAAAACCTTTGACTATATATGTGAGGGTTTATTTTCGGGCTCTGTCTTCTCAATGGAATCACCCTGGAGCTTTAAAATCCCCACCCAGAGATTCTGATGTAAGTGCGGCCCGAGCCTGGAGAGTTTTTAACCATCTGCAGGTGCTTCTAATGTGCCTCCGAGGTTGAGTAATGAAGAGCTAACATTGACTGAGTGCTTATACTGAGCCGGGCCCCATTCTACATCCTTGAAACCTCACATGGCAACCTGATGAGACTGATCTATCGTTTTCCCATATATAGAGGGGCCAATGAGTCACAAAGAGGTTAAGTACCTGCCAAGGACACACAGATCAAAAGTGATAGGGTCTCTGCTTGAACTCCAGAGCAGGTGCCCCTTATCACGGTGCTGTGCTGCCAGGGGTCACATACCATGTGACCTGCCATGATCCCTGCGTCAAGATTCTTCTGGGTGGAAAGATGGCCCATAATCTAAAAGGCAAGACTATGCCCACCCTTGCTAAACTGGTCCGGTCTGGCAGCCGAGGTTACAAAAGGGAACAAGGAGTCTGTTTTAAGCTCCTGAGGCCAGCTCCTGCATGGACCCTCCCAGGATGTGACCCCAAACCCCTGGCCTCCCTCCCAGAGACATCTGAGCTGAGACCCCAAGCCGCCTGGCTCCTCTCCAGCCCATCTGGACTCTTATCACCGGCATCCCCAATCCAAGCCCATGATTTCATGATGTGTAGTTTTTCACATGATGCTTGTGGGGTAGAAGCCCCCAACCCCGTTCTAGCAAAACAAATGTGCGTGTTGGGGCCTGTGGTCCTATGGAGAACTGAAGTGGTCATTTTTCCATCTTCTGAGAGACCTGAGAATCTTTCAGGGCTGTCGAGTTCGGGGAGCCACAGGGAAGCTGGGACTAAAGAAGTCTCTGTGCCTCAGTCTCTTCCAGTCATTGTGAAAGTAAGTCCTGAAAAGAAAAGGGGGTTCAAATCATGATGAAAGTTGAGGGATTACATAAATTAAAAAAAATGAATCGAATGAGAAAATTCGAAAGCTACGTGTATTGGTTATCTATTAATACACAATAACCTCAAAATTTAGCAGCTTAACACTACTATAAATATTCATTATCTTGGGGAGCCTGGGTGGTTCAGTCGGTTAAGCATCTGACTTCAGCTTAGGTCATGATCTCATGGTCCGTGGGTTCGAGTCCTGTGTGGCGCTCTGTGCTGACAGCTCAGAGCCTGGAGCCTGCTTCGGATTCTGTCTCCCTCTCTCTCTGCCCCTCCCCCACTCACGCTCTGTCTCTCAAGTCTCTGTCTCTCAAAAATGAATAAATGTTAAAAAACTTGAAAACAGGGGCGCCTGGGTGGCACAGTCGGTTAAGCGTCCGACTTCAGCCAGGTCACGATCTCGTGGTCCGTGAGTTCGAGCCCCGCGTCAGGCTCTGGGCTGATGGCTCGGAGCCTGGAGCCTGTTTCCGATTCTGTGTCTCCCTCTCTCTCTGCCCCTCCCCCGTTCATGTTCTGTCTCTCTCTGTCCCAAAAATAAATAAAAAAAAAATGTTGAAGAAAAAGAAAAAAAAAAAATTAAAAAAAAAAAAAAAACTTGAAAACAAAACATTCATTATCTCACATAGTTTCATGCGTGGGTTCAGGATTTGGGGACAGTTTAGCTGGGCATTTCTGCCTCAGTCTCTCAGGGGGTTGCGGCCCTCTGAAGTCTTAACAGAGCAAGAGAATCCAATTCATGGCTCACAGGGCCATTGGCACAAGGCCTCGTTCCCTCAGGACGTGGCAGCCGGCTTCCTCCAGAATGAGTGACACAAGATGTCCACGATGACATAAGCCAAGCCGCAGAAGCCGTCCACCTCCATTTCTATAATGTCCTATTTGTTACACAGCTCACCGCCACTCCATTCGCTAGGAAGGGGACCACACAGGGAGGGGAATACCGGGAGTAAGGGTCATTGGGGACCATCTTGGAGGCTGAATACCATACTATATAAATGCGAATAGGCGGTAACATGTCTGTAAGTGTTTATCTTGAGTAAGTCACTGTCCTAATGTATTAACACGTTTCATTCTCCCTATAGCCCTAAAGGTAAGTGTGTTCTCAGTCTTATTTTGCGTATGAGGAAACAGGCGCAGAGAAGTTCAGCTACTGGTCCAACACTTCATGGCCACGGGGAGGGAGGCGGAGATTGAATTCAGGCTGTCACCAGCACACGGCACGGCCTCAGTGGGGCACCAGTTGGTGGGCATTAAAAAAAAAAAAACAAACGAGGATTAAATCAGAAGAGCTAGAAAGAAAAGGGAAACTGAAAATTAGAACGGGAAAAATAAAGCTGGGAGTGGGCGACAGAGAGCCAGTGAAAATAAAGGGATAAAGTAGATCAAAGAAACAGTGATGGTTTAAAATGGAAGGCAAATTTAAGGCCAAGGAAGAAGACAAAGCAGGGTAAGACTACAGCTTAAAATCCTGCAAAGTAAGATTAGGAGTTTTAAAAAGAACAATCAAGGGAGAAACACAAAGCTAATGCACAATGAAAGGGGGGTTTACAAAGATGTAAAAGAAACTGAAGCCAAACCCGTGCATGAAAAAATAATCAGCAAGGAGGTTAAAAAGGAGGCAGGGTGGAAAAATCTCACTGGAGGCAGCTGTGGAGAGACTGAAAGAGGGTTTTTAGGACACATTAAGCTTCTAGCTCATCCTAAAATAGGCAGGAAGGCCTCAGGCACCTTCTGCATCTGCAGCCTCTGATCTCAGGGCTGGGCCCCTCGCTCCCACCTAGGGAGACCTGGGGCAGAGTTTTCTAGAACACTGCTTCTCAAAGTGGGGCCCTTGACCAGCAACGCCCCATTACCGGAGCTCGTTAGGAATGCAGAGCCTCAGGCCTCACCCCAGGCCCCGATGGTTCACCATCTGCATTTTAGCAGGATCCGGGGGAGGAGGATTCGTGTGTGCCCGTGAAAGACTGAGCAGTCCTACTTTGCAAGAAATGTCACATTTCTTCCCTTGATTTTTAGTTTATGAAGTATTTTAAATCTCCAAAGAAGTATAAAAATAATGCAGCACTTAGGAATGTACAACTCAGATATAACAAATGTTAGCGTTTTGACAAATTCGCTGCAGATCCTGTTTTTTTCTTCCTTTTTGTCCTTAACACAGAAAAGGTATAGTTTCTTCCTCCCACTTCGGTTCTCTTTCCTTTCCTGGGGAGAGCTGCTGCCATGAAGTTGGTGTTTCCTCCCCTGTATTCTATTTACGCCTTTATTACAAAGGTAGAAATGCACAAACACACAATCATTTCATGGGCATTTGATTGTACACAAATGCTACCACACCCTACATATCTTTCTGCAACTCCCCTCTGTAACTTAGCCCTGAGTTTCACAGGCTGATGCGTGTTGACTTACTGCAGCTGAGTTCACTCGTTTTAATAGCTGTGTCGTGTTCCTCTGATGGCATATCGTGAAATGTATTTGTTAGTTCGCCCACCGAGTAACAATTAGGCTGTTTCCAATTTTTGGCTGTCACAAAAGAAAAGCTGAAATGAACATTTGCAGGTCTTTGTGCACAGGTGTGAGCATTTCACATCTTGCAAATACGGAGGAGAGGGTTTTCAGGGCCAATTGACGCTTTAGCCAAACACGTAAGTGTTCTTCGGTGTTCGAGTTCTCACCAACTTTCACTGCGTTGGTGTTTTAGACACCATGGGCTGGCTGACCGGGTAACGTTCTAGCCCTTTCTGCATAGCTTATCTGTATCGCAGAGATGGATGGGACAACCAAATACCAACATTCTCGTCTCCCTTTCATCTGTGGTAGCCATGGAACATAGCTCTGGACACTGTGCCTCCCATGCTTTATTAAATTTTTTTTTAACATTTATTTATTTTTGAGACAGAGAGAGACAGAGCATGAACGGGGGAGGGGCAGAGAGAGAGGGAGACACAGAATCGGAAGCAGGCTCCAGGCTCTGAGCCATCAGCCCAGAGCCTGACGCAGGGCTCGAACTCACAGACCGCGAGATCGTGACCTGAGCTGAAGTCGGACGCTCAACCGACTGAGCCACCCAGGCGCCCCTCCCATGCTTTATTAAAGAAGAATAATTAGAAGCAAAATTGGCCAAATGTCAGCATTACGAATTGACTGCAGGCGCATAAGTGTTGTTACATCATTCTCTGTTCTCTTGTGGATGTTTGAAATACTTTATATGGCAAAAGTTGGCTGGAAGGATTTTAAAGCTTTTGCTTTTCTGACAAAGAGGATCAATGATTTAGCTTTGGTCTTTCTTCTTTGATTCTGGCTTTAAAACTGGGTGAGATGCTGGGAGGCACACCAGCTACCTTACAATCGTGTGGTTGAGCTACGGAACTGGTGCTCACAGTTGGTCACCGCCAGACTTCCCCAGACTTCTTGTTATACGAGGAAAAGAATCTCATAATTGAGTTACTGTTAGATCTTCTGTTACTCGTAGCCTAATGTGTTCCTGATTAATATAGCCGGGTTTGTTAGTTTTTGCCAGTCTAAAGGATGTAAATGGTATCTCATTATGTTTTAATATGCATTTCCCTGTGTACTGAAGAAGCTAAGTGTTTTTCTTTAAATTTTTTTTTGATGTTCATTTATTTTTGAGAGAGAGAGAAAGACAGCATGAGTAGGGGAGGGCAGAGAGAGAGGGAGACACAGAATCGGAAGCAGGCTCCACGCTCTGAGTTGTCAGCATAGAGCCAGACGCGGGGCTCAAACCCACAGCCACGAGATCATGATCTGAGAGGAAACTGGACGCTTAACCGACCGAGCCACCCAGGTGCCCCAGAAACTGAGTGTTTTTCTGTTTATGTGTCTCACGTGTTTATTGGTCATAGAAACCATTCCTTTGCCTGTTTACCTTTAGATGTTCGTTCTTATTATTTGTAGGTTAAAGAAATATCTGGGGTACCAATTCTTTCTCAATTATATACATTACGAGTATTATCTAAGTTTGTAGCTTTTCTTTTGCACCTTATTTATGGCTTTCCATGACTGTATGAGTTTTCAATGTATCTGTACAAAAGCTTTACGTTTTAATGTAGTTAAATTTGACAATATTCAATCTTGTTAAGCATTCTTTCCTATCCAGAAGGCATAAAGATAATTCTCCAGAATTTTCTTCCACAAGTTTTACTTTTAATATTTAAGTCTTTAATCCCCTTGGAATTTATTTTGAGTGTGGTCTCAGCTAAGGATCTCACTGGTGCTTTTCTCTATGTGGATAACCAATCCTCCCAGTCACATTTAATGAAGAGCCCACCCCCTTTTCCATGTATTTGTAATTCCACTTCCTGTATGTACTGTGGCAGGGAGCCACTAAGATGACCCCCATGATCTCACCTCCTGCTACTCAGGTCCTTTTTAGTCCCTTCCCCTTGAGAGTGAGCTGGACATAGTGACTCACTAGGAATGAGTGGAATATGCCATTAATGAGGGTATGTCACTTTTCAGATGAGGTTATTTTAAGACCATTGTGGCTGGGGCGCCTGGGTGGTTTTGTCGGTTAAGCCTCTGACTCTTGGTTTTGGCTTAGGTCACGATCTCATGGTTTTGTGAATTCGAGCCCCACATCACGCTCTGCGCTGACAGTGTGGAGTCTGCTTGAGATTCTCTCTCTCTCTCTCTCTCTCTCTCTCTCTCTCCCCCCCCCCCTCCCCCCCTCCCCCACTTGTGCTGTCTCTCTCTCAAAATAAATTAATTTTAAAAAGAAGAAGAAGAAGAAGAAGAAGAAGAAGAAGAAGAAGAAGAAGAAGAAGAAGAAGAAGGTGATGATGACAATTGTGGCCCCCATCTTGGCTTTTCTATCTTTCTCAGTTTCTCAAATCACTCACTGTGGAGGAAGCCAGCTGCCATGTTGTGTGAGCAGCCCTCTCTATGGAAAGACCCATATGGTGAAAATCAGAGCCTCTTGCCAGTAGCTGTGAATAAACTTGGAAGTGGATTTTCCTCCCTTCGTATTAGCACAGCCCTGGCCACGGACTTGCTTACAACCTCAGGAGAGACCCTGAGCCAGGACCACCCTGTCACTTCTGGACCGCTAATCTTCAGGAAGTGTCTGAGATCATGAATGTTTGTGGTTTTAACCTACTACAATTTGGGGCGACTTTTGACGACACAGCATTACTCGTATATAGCTGTCGATAGTGAAAGGTTTTTGTTTTCTTACCAATTCTTTCACTTTTCTTCTTTTTCTTTGTCTTTTTTATTCTGGAAAAAAAAATACTGATAGAGGACATCCTTGTCCTTGGTTCTGACTTTAAAGGGAATTTCTTTTTAAATCCAAGTTAGTTAACATATAGCATAATAATGATTTCAGGAATAGAATTTATTGATTCATCACTTACGTATAACACCCAGTGTTATATATCACTTACATATAACATCCCAACAAGTGCCCTCCTTAATACCCATCACCCATTTAGCCCATCCCCCTACCCAACACCCCACCAGCAACCTTCAGTTTGTTCTCTGCATTTAAGAGTCTCTTACAGTTTGTCTCTCTCTCTGTATTTATCTTTTTTTGCTTCCCTTTCCTTATGTTCATCTGTTTTGTTAAATTCCACGTATGAGTGAAATCATATGCTATTTGTCTTTCTCTGACTGACTTATTTCGCTTAGCACAATACACTCTGGTTCCATCCACATTGTTGAAATAAAGGAAATTCTTCGAACATCTCACACTAAGAAGGATTTGTTTTTTTGTTTTGTTTGGTAAATTTCTTAACAGCAGAAAACAGATTTTTTTTCAAGTTTATTTATTTTTTAGAGAGAGGGAGAGAGACAGAGTGCAAGCAGGGGAGGGGCAGAGAGAGAGGGAGACACAGAATCCAAAGTAGGCTCCAGGCTCTGAGCTGTCAGCACAGAGCCCGACACGGGGCTGATACTCGCACACCTCGAGATCATGACCTGGGCGGTAGTCGGACGTTTAACCGACTGAGCCACGCAGGTGCCGCTACAACAGAAAACGGAGTAAAGTCATTCTCTTCTGTTTCTAGTGTGCTCAGTGTGCCCCCCGCCCCCCATCTTAGACCTTTCAGGTTGCCTGGGTCCACATTCAAATGCCAGAATCAGCTTCTCTGGGCCCGAGGCCTCCTCTGATCCTCCCCAAACCTAGGAAGGCCGCTTTGGCCCAGCAAAGGGAAGGCTGAACTTGCTGAGGACTCAAAGCTCCAGGGTCAGTTGCCAGCAATGACTTTCTCTTGGGAACTGGAGTATACATCCCCCAGCTCACTCACCCCTCTGCCCTCTGGTGGGATAATTACAAGGGTCTGTTTCCGGGCGTGGGGGTGGGGGGCCAGGAACCCAAGGGAAGACTGTACTTTCATAAAATAGTTGTTGGATTAACCACTTGTTTTTTTCCTGAATCTATTGAGATGACCATATGGTTTTGCTTCTTTAAGCTGTGTATATTCTATTGCTATTTTCTAATGGTCGTGACATCCTTTCCTCTTGGGATAAATGCTACTTGGTAATGTTTCCCCCCACATTGCTGCATTTGATTAGCTAATGGATGTTTCATAAAACCGTCACATCTAAATACATGAAATTGGACGGTCGGTTTCCCATTTCTGCCGTTCTTTCTGGCTTGGATCAGGGTTATACTAGCCATGGCTAGTGACTAGCCTTGTACAAATTGGTGAAGCCTGTTTTGGAACTCGAGTAAGGTAGAGATTTTTTTGTTCCTTGAGGGCAACAAAAGTGACTGTGAGGACATGTGGGCTTGGGGCAGTGTTTTGTAGAAATTTTTATTTGGATTCAGACTTTAATGTATAAGTGTATTTGGATTTTCTACTTTTTAAAAAAATTGTGTATATGTTTATTTATTTTTGAGAGAGAGAGCGTGTGAGCAGGGAGGGGCAGAGAGAGGGGGAGAATTCGAAGCAGCTCCAGGCTCTGAGCTGTCAGCACAGAGCCTGATGTGGGACTTGAACCCACGAACTGCGAGGTCATGACCTGAGCGAAGTTGGATGCTTAACCGACTGAGCCACCCAGGGGCCCCTGGATTTTCTACTTTTTGAACAGTTTTGGTAAGTGATATCTTTCCAGGTAATTGTCCACTTTATCTCATTTTTTAAATGTGTAGTTTAACATGCAGAGTTCAGAGTTTTAGGACAAATGCTTGTCTCCTCCCAGCCCCCACAGAATTGGGCAGACACGGACAGAAGCAAGGAAAAAGATGCTTTCGTTGGCCTCTGATGGCCCACATGCTTAAAAGAAATGAGGGAGGAGCCAATAATTTCTCTAAAGATTTCTCATTGTAATTCTTTAAAAACTCATTAAATACCACAGATGTTTTCAGTGGGGACCACAGGCTAGGCAGGAGCACCAAAGGTAATTTCAAGTGAAGGTGAGAACCACCTGGGCAGCGAGGAGGCTTTCCTGGGGTGGACACCGAGACAAGGCCAGAGGTTTATCTGGCACGGAGGCCAAGGCCACGTGATGGAGACCTGGAAGCTAAGTCAAGAAGGGAGAGAGTTGCAGGGGAGGAGTGGGGAACACAGACCTTTTTTTTTTTTTTTTTTACAATGTTTAAGCCCTTATTTTAAAAGACAGCTGGAGAGGGGCGCCTGGGTGGCTCAGTCGGTTAAGCGTCCGACTTCAGCCAGGTCACGATCTCGCGGTCCGTGAGTTCGAGCCCCGCGTCAGGCTCTGGGCTGATGGCTCAGAGCCTGGAGCCTGTTTCCGATTCTGTGTCTCCCTCTCTCTCTGCCCCTCCCCTGTTCATGCTCTGTCTCTCTCTGTCCCCCCAAAAATAAATAAATGTTAAAAAAAAATTTAAAAAAAAAAAAAGACAGCTGGAGAGCTGAGAAGAGATAAGGTTGGGGAAAGCCTGGAGCATCAGGGTGGGGGCAATGCCCCCAGGAGAGCTGAGTCTCAGATGTGGCAAGGGCAGGAAAAGCCTGCAATCAGGTGGGTTGATTTTGCCTCCGGTGGTGGGAGGAAAGGATGTGAAAATGGCCTTGTAACAAGAAGGCACAGCGGGCTGGGAAAATCCAAGGCTTTGCAGCTGTGTGACCTCGGGCAAGTTACTTAACTCCTAAAGCCTTGGAATACGAGAAGAAGGTCTCTGATTTTCAACTGAGTTTCCTACAATTTTAAATTCCTGTGGCTTGGTTGTGGGGATCTGGAGATCCGTGGGGTTGTGTGGGGGGTGGAAACTTCAGGGTCCTATTTCCCAAGGCCCCTTCTCCAGCCTCAGTAGCACCCCTATTCTACCTCACTGGTATATTATATACGGGATCAAGCAAGAGCTTTGTGCTGAGGAAGGCAAAAGATTCTGTGGTTTAAAAAACTGGGGCACCTGAGTGGCTCAGTCAGTTGAGCATCCGACTTTGGCTCAGGGTCATGATCTCATGGTTTGTGAGTTCAAGCACCACTTCCAGGCTTACTGCTGTCAGTGCAGAGCCCGCTTCAGATCTTCTGTCCCTCTCTCTACCCCTTCCTCGACTTGTGCTTTCTCTCAAAAATAAATAGATCTTGAAAAAAATTATACAGTAAAAAGGAAACTGCCATGGATATTCGACAAGCACTGGGATTTTTTTTTTTTTAACAGTGAAACAGAGTTCAAAAAAATAAATGTACTGTGGTAGGTAGTCCTTAAGGTGATCCCCCAATGATCTCGCCTCCTGGTACACAGGTCCTTCCTTATGAGTCCCCCTCCCCTTGAGTGCGCACAATGATGTGCAAAATGGATTGGGGAAGGGCGAGACTAGACCCTTGGTCCTCAAGGAATGGACTGTAGACCAGGAAACACCAGCATCACTTGGACACTTATAAGAAAGGCAACATCTCGAGCCCTGACTCAGATCTACTGAATCAGAATTTGCATTAAAAAAAATTTTTTTAATGTGTTTTTATTTATTTTTGAAGGAGAGAGAGAGAGACAGAGCATGAGCGAGGGAGGAGCAGAGAGAGAGGGAGACACAGAATCAGAAGCAGGCACCAGGCTCTAAGCTGTCAGCACAGAGCCTGATGCAGGGCTCTAACCCACAAACTGTGAGATCATGACCTGAGCTGAAGCTGGACGCTCAACCGACGGAGCCACCCAGGTGCCCCCAGAATTTGCATTTTAATTTTACGTGCTTTAGAAATACTTCATTCCTGCATCACTGCAAGCCCAAGCCGGGGATTTCAGCCTCAGTCACCTGCTAGGACCAGAGAGGTCCCATAAATGAATAAGGAGCCCATTGTGTGGGATGGGCTAATGGCAGGAAGACCTCAACCCTTGCCCCCATGGGGGGCGGGACCCTCAGGTGCAGCCCTGAAGACTGTGGTCACGCCAGAACAGAGACATTGCCAGGAATTCCGGTTTCCGTGCAAGAATGAGGAAGGCTTTGTGCACGTGGTGATACGGGACTACCTCCCGGTTACGTTTGTCAAGCCAAACAGGCAATGGAACAGCGTGTATGGTATACCGTGGGTCTTGGTTTGGGTTTTTGCCAAGGAAAACTCTGAGACGAGGATGTGAGAGTAAACCGTTTATTTGGGAAGTGAGCTGGGGAAACATTAGGAAGGTAGAGTGGAGAAGGGAGATAGGGAAGGGCGGCCTGTGATGCGTGGCTTTTCCAACCAACAACTGATGTGGGCAAGTGGAGTGAATCCTGCTGAGAAGTGGAGAGCTCACAACTCACTCCCCTCCCTCCCCGCCCCCGCCCAGTTATCTCACTGGAAGGCTCTTGGATGGGGGCACTCCTAGATGGAAGTAATTCCCCCAGGCACAGCCTGCTGCTGTGTCCACTGTCTCGCTTTCCCACTGAAGCTCAGGCACACAGCCATGCTCAGGCAGGTGGGTCAGTGAGCGGGAGCACCGTGAAAAAGATCAGGCCCAAGGCGCACAGCGGAGGGCTGAGAGCATCTGCTAGGCAGCTGTTTGGGTCAGGAAGTTCTTTGTGCTTGCCTGGGCCCAAAAGTGTGTTTGTTACATATGTACAAGAAAGCAAGACCGGTTGCTGCGGGGCAGGAGGATGGCAGGGAGGCCAGGGAGACTTTTAGCAGGGACGTTTTTTACCTCTTGAATTTAGAACCCGGTGAATGTATTCCTTATTTTTCATCAGTGCAGTTCGAGCAAAGTAGCCTGCAGGGAAGGGAAGGAATAAAAATAGATTACAAAAATGACTTCCATGTGGCATCGGGCTGTGGGGAAAATAAGGGAGGAGGTGGCTGCGGAGAGGAAAAGGAACACTTAGAGGGAAGACAGGTGTCACAGGTGCACACACTGGGCAGCTCAGATACTTCTGAGCCCATGCTATTTTATACATTTTGAATAAATGAAGCATGGACAGCATATAGGGAAATGGGACGTAATGTCTTTATCTTTACCAGGCCATGCATTCTACTTCTTGGTACAGATATTAAAGTCACCAAACCCACGAGATGGGATTCGAGGCGGCCGGACACAGTTGCCAACATTCTTCTTAAAGTGCGTAAGCATCAGCTATCATCTCTTCCATGATACCAAGTGGAATCTCCGGGAATCTTGTTTGAAAAGTCTCTGCCTTCCCTTGGCAGCCAAAACAATCCTGAAAAAGAACAAAGTTGGAGAACTTATACTTCCCAATTTCAAAATTTACTACAAAGCTATAGTAATCAAAATAGTGTGAGGGGTGTCTGGGTGGCTCAGTTGGTTAAGCGACTGACTGTGGCTCAGGTCATGATCTCGCGGTTTGTGAGTTCGAGCCCCGCGTCGGTTTCTGTGCTGACAGCTCAAAGCCTGGAGCCTGCTTCAGATGCTGTGTCTCCCCCTCTCTCTACCCCTCCCCTGCTCATGCTCTGTGTCTCTCTGTCTCTCAATAATAAATAAACGTCAAAAAAAAAAATAGTGTGAAACTGGCATATAGTTAGACTACTGGTATAGACCAATGGAATAGGAGAGAGGCCTAGAAATACACTGTTATGTCTCTGGTCAACTGAATTTCAACAAAGGTGCCAAGACCATAGAATGGAGAAAGGACAGACTATTCAACAAATGGTGTTGGGAAATCTGGATATCCATGTGTAAAAGAATGAAGGTGGACCTGACCTTATACCAGACACAAAAAAATTACTCAAGATGGATCAAAGGCCTAAACGTATGACCTAAAACTATAAAAACAAACAGTAGAGAACATCGGGGAAAATCTTCACGAAATTGCTGCTGATCGCAACATTATTCACGGTAGCCAAAAAGTGGAAGCCACCCAAGGTGTCCATTGATGGATGAATAAATAAACAAAATGGTAAGTTTTATCAAAATTAAAAAAAAAAAAAAGCGATTGCCCCTGCATCATCAATAATAGGACAAAATAGCAATAATGCTTCCTGATACAGTGCACTGAAAAGAATACAACATCCATGTGTGATTCTTGCCAAAAATGTTGAATCCAAATCTAAGCACGAGAAAACATCAACAAATCCAAATAGAGAGACGCTCTACAGAATAAGTGACTTGAACTCTCCGAATGCATACACCCACATCATGAAAAATAAAAAGAGGCAAAGAAACTCCAGATGAAAAAGAGATTAAAGGGGCATGACAACCAAATGCAACTTGTGATCCTTAATTGGACTCGGGATCAAAAAGAAAAAAATAAAGGATATCATTGGACAGCTGGGGACATTTGAATATAGACTGAATATTAAAAAGCAGTAGAGTAACAATGTTAGCTTTCCCAAGTGTGAAGTTGTGATTGTGTAGGAGAGTCTTTAGTCCCTGGGAGGTTTGCGGTGAAGGGTTCAGAGCTGAAATGTCATATAATGTCTGCAGTGACTCCCAAATGGTTCAGGGGCAAAAAAGGAGAGAGAGGGAGAGGAAGTGCAACGGAGAATGTAGGGGAAGGATTAGGGAGGGTTAATTGGATCTTTCTTGCAACTGTTCAGGAAATTCGAAACTTTCAAAATAAAAATGTTAGGAGTAAAAACAAAATAAAACCAGACGTTGGGTGTTGGAAGGAACTGCCCTGTGGAGCTGCAAATGCACCCGGCTTGGGCTCAAGGACGTAGGCACCCTGCCCCTGGAGTTTCCTTCCGCAAGGGAGCGGAGGTGAGCATAAAGGCCAGGCCTATTTGGTGTTGCTGTCCAGCCAGCAGGGAGTGAGCCAGAAGCCACAGGTGGGGCACTGAAATGGGCTGTGCCCGTGGCTGATGGACAGGGAGGTCGAGTCTAGGAAAGAAGCACAAGTGTGTGATTTGGGGGCTTGATGCTTGGCCGGGGTCCCCTGCTCAAACACATCTGTGCCACCCCCTTCACGAAGCCAAAACGTCTACCGTAAACCAATAAACTCATACTGATTCAAGAACCAACTACTGGGCATCTACTACTGGGATATAAAAATGGGCAGGACTGATATGGTCCATCTGCTTCCAAGAGCCCAGAGTCCAGTTTGGACCAGATGAGGGAATGGTGTGATGAGTGATTTGGAAAGGCGCCTGCTCCTATGCAGCGGAGCTGCCTGCCCCGCAGAGGAAGTGACCGGGGACACTGGGGAGTAAGACAAGTTGGCTGAGGGTTAGGGGAGATGAGGTTGTTAAAAGCGAAGAGAAGGAGAGCCGAGAGCTCACTAATTTCAGTGCACAGAATTTAGATTTCTTTGAATCTTGGCTCCTCCCCTGAAATGCTGTAGAGTATCGAGCAAGTTACTGAACCTCTCTGAGCTCTGGTATCTCAGCGTCAACATGGAGAACATAATGCCTTCCTGCAGCGTGAGGGCGAGAAACACGCAGCACAAGACACCTGGCACCTGCTAGACACAAGTACATGTTAACGTGAACTTCAGTTTCACAGTTTTGCCTTCGGCCAGTACATCCATGTGCCAAAGGAGTCCGTATCCAGAGTATCCAGGATATATGAAGAATTCTTTTTTTTTTCTCGCCGTAATGAAATGCTCTTTATTACCATCGAAAGCCACTTATTACTTCTATAGGCACATGGCACACATTTTCATAAACTTTACCCGTTGGGTATTTCACATTAAAAAAATAGCTTCAGGGGCGCCTGGGTGGCTCAGTCGGTTGAGCGTCCGACTTCGGCTCAGGTCATGATCTCGCGGTTTGTGAGTTCAAGCCCCGCGTCGGGCTCTGTGCTGACAGCTCAGAGCCTGGAGCCTGCTTCAGATTCTGTGTCTCCGTCTCTCTCTGCCCCTCCCCCACTCAAGCTCTGTCTCTCTGTGTATCAAAAATTAATAAAATGTAAAAACAATTTTTTTAAAATAGCTTTATTGAGATATAACTCATCTACCATACACTTCAGTCTTCTGAAGTTTAAAATGTAATGGTTTTGGGGCGCCTGGGTGGCGCAGTCGGTTAAGCGTCCGACTTCAGCCAGGTCACGATCTCGCGGTCTGTGAGTTCGAGCCCCGCGTCAGGCTCTGGGCTGATGGCTCAGAGCCTGGAGCCTGTTTCTGATTCTGTGTCTCCCTCTCTCTCTGACCCTCCCCCGCTCATGCTCTGTCTCTCTCTGTCCCAAAAATAAATAAAGGTTGAAAAAAAAATAAAAAAAAAAATAAATAAAATAAAATGTAATGGTTTTTAGTATTCCACAGAGTTGTGCAACCAACACCTGTCATTGTTTGCTCACTTTTATCACCCCCATTAACAGCCACTCCCCATTTCCCTCCAACTCCTTCATCCCTGGGCCACCACTAATCTCATCAAGAATCTTTTTTTTTTTTTTTTTTTTTTTTAATTAACTAAGCTTCATGCTCAGTGCGGAGCCCAACTCGGGGCTTGAACTCATGACCCTGAGATCAATACCTGAGATGAGATTAAGAGTCAGATGCTCAACCTACTGAGCTGCCCAGGCGCCCCTCATCACCAATCTTGAGGAAAGCACTAGTTGTGGGACCTCAGGCAAGTTCCTTAATGTGTCTGAATTCTGTTGTCTTCATCCATCACACGGGGACAATAATTGTGCCTACCTCATAGGGTTGTTAGGAGGGCTAACTAAGAGTTAGAATTGTAATATCTTTGGACAAGCAGTATCTTTTTTTTTTTTTTTTTTTAATTTTTTTTTTTTCAACGTTTATTTATTTTTGAGACAGAGAGAGACAGAGCATGAACGGGGGAGGGGCAGAGAGAGAGGGAGACACAGAATCGGAAACCGGCTCCAGGCTCCGAGCCATCAGCCCAGAGCCTGACACGGGGCTCGAACTCACGGACCGCGAGATCGTGACCTGGCTGAAGTCGGACGCTTAACCGACTGCGCCACCCAGGCGCCCCTGGACAAGCAGTATCTTGATCGGAGTAAAACGTTCAATAAGTGTTATTACCACTACTCTCATTTTTTCACTGTTATTGTAATTGACCTAGAGAGGTTAAGCAACTCTTCTAAGCTCACAGAGCTGGGGCTTTCCAGCCTGGCTCTCCATGTGTGTCCCCATTGCCAAAATGCTCATCTATCACTTTTTATTATTTTTTTTTAATTTTTTAATGTTTATTTATTTTTAAATTTATGTTTATTTTATTTTTGAGAGAGAGAGAGACAGAGCACAAGTGGGGGAGGGGCAGAGAGAGAAAGGGAGACACAGGATCTGAAGCAGCCTCCAGGCTCTGAGCTGTCCACACAGAGCCGGACGCGGGGCTGGAACTCATGGACTGTGAGATCATGACCTGAGCCAAAGTCGGCGCTCAACCGACTGAGCCACCCAGGCATCCTTGATGTTTATTTAATTTTAAGAGAGAGCAAGTGGGGAAGAGGCAGAGAGAAGGGGGGATCAGAAGCTGATAGCACAGAGCCCGAAGCGGGGTTGGAAATCATGAATTGTGGGATCATGACCTGAGCTGAAGTCAGACGCTTAACCGACTGAGCCACCCATGTGCTCCTCATTCGTTACTTCCTATCCAGACTTTCATCACCTTCTAAGTAGCCTTCTTTCCACCCATCTCTTTGCCTACTTCCCCATTCTCCACATTTAGTGACAGTGAGCTTCTTAACAAATGTCTTAAACACCCACATGCGGTGTCGGTAGATGCTCTCAGTGGTCCACCCCGGAGCCCAAGGGTCCCATTGACCATTTCTGTACGTCACTCACCTAGGCCTTCTCACTCGTGCAGTGGCCGATCTTGCACAACTTATCCTTGGAAGTCGCACGCTATCATTTCTGCAACATCCTTGAGTTACACAGCTCAGCCCGATTCATTGTGGGAGAAAACTACCCTGTAAACCATTGACCTACCCTAAACCATTCCCAAATGTGTGAATAGCAGGAGGTTAGATCACTGGGGGCCATCTGGGAGGGTGGCTATCACAATCCCCTTCCATTCTTCTCTCTCATCTACTCTTTCTCTCTTCTACTGCACACACTGCCTTTTGTAGGAGTTGGTACTGGTTGCGAACCCAACTGCCATTCCCTCTGTTAACAGAGCAGCAATTCATTCAAGTTTTATTATTCGGGATTCTTAGTGTTGGACAACACAATCTACTCTAGCAGAAAATGATGTGCATTGCCCCCAGAATCGTTGGCAGGGCTGACGAAACATGATCTATATCAACGATGGACAAATTATGGCCAGCAGGCTTGCTGCCAATTTTTATAAAGTTTTATCGGGACACAGCCACACCCACTTGTTTACATACTGTCTTATGGCTGCTTTCACACTATAATGCAGAGTTGAGTAGTTGTGACAGAGACCTTATGCCCCACAGAGCTTAAAACATTTACTACCTGGCCCTTTAAGAAAAAGTCAGAATGGTGCAGCCATTCTGGAAAACAATATAGAAGTTCCTCAAAAACTTAAATATAGAATTAGCATATGATCCAGCAATCCCACGTCTGGGTATATATTCAAAAGCATCCAAAGCAGGATCTCGAAGAGATTTTTACACACCCAGAACTGCAGCATTATCTCAAGAGCCAAGATGTGCAAGCAACTTAAATGTCCGTCAACAGATAAAGGGATAAACAAAACGTGGTATACACACACAATGGAATATTATGCAGCCTTTAAAAAGAAGGGAATCCTGGGGCGCCTGGGTGGCTCAGTCGGTTAAGCATCCAACTTCAGCTCAGGTCACGATCTCGCGGTCCGTGAGTTCCAGCCCCGCATCCGTCTCTGTGCTGACAGCTCAGAGCCTGGAGCCTGTTTCAGATTCTGTGTCTCCCTCTCTCTCTGACCCTCCCCCGTTCATGCTGTCTCTCCCTGTCTCAAAAATAAATAAACATTAAAAAAATATATTTAAAAAAAAAAAAAAGAAGAGAATCCTGTTACAGGCTACAACATGGATGAACCTTGAAGACATTATGTTAAGTGAAATAAGCCAGCCACAAAAGGACAAATACTGTATGATTCCACGGAGGCCTCGAAAGCAGTCCAAAGCGTAGAAACATAAGGTAGAAAGTTGGTTGCCGAGGGCTAGGGGTGGGAGGAGAAATTCGTGTTTAATGTGTAGAGTTTCCATTTTGCAAGATGAAAGAAGTTCTAGAGATCTGTTGTACGACCATGTGAATGTACATAACACGGCTGGACTGTACACTTAAAAATGGTTAAGATGTGGGGCACCTGGGTGGCTCAGTCGGTTGAGCGTCTGACTTCGGCTCGGGTCATGATCTCACGGTTTGTGGGTTCGGGCCCCGCGTTGGGCTCTGTGCTGACGGCTCACGGCCTGGAGCCTGCTTCGGATTCTGTGTCTCCCTCCCTCTCTGCCCCTCCCCTGCTCATGCTCTGTCTCCCTCTGTCTCGAAAAACAAAAAAACAAAACATTAAAAAAAAATGGTTAAGATGAGGGTGCCTGGGTGGCTCAGGCGGTTAAGCATCTGACTCTTGGTTCCAGCTCAGGTCATGATCTCATGGTTCATGGGCCCCAGCCCCGCATCCGGCTCTGCACTGCTGGTGCAGAAGCTGCTTGGGATTCTCTCTCTCCCTCTTTTTCTGTCCCCCCCCCCTCGTACTCTCTCTCTCAAAATAAACTTCAGAAAAAAATTTAAATGGTGAAGATGGTAAATTTAATGTTATGTGGTTTTGTTGTTGTTTTTTGGTTTTTGTTTTTACCACACACAGAAAAAAGAAGTCACAGAATGAGTCCCCCAAGCACACGGAGAACTGGAATGCCAAGGGTCCCGTTGTCCCTGCCGCAGGGGGCATGTTGCAAATAAGGAAGCTGCCACCACATCTGCCACCTGCAGAATCCCAACCCCTGGGCCAAGTTCACACGAGCAAGTCAACCTTCTCTGAGTCTTGCCTTTTCCTCCACGTGATTCAGCCTTCATGCAGAAACTCACGTGAGTATTTGGACAGGCGGAAATGCAGTTTTCGCTTCCAGCCTTTCCAGTCCAGGACGATGTGCTAGAAAAGGAACCCCAGCATCAGCCATCAAAAGGCATCGCTTTTCAGGTATTCCCAATTCAAGAGCAAATCCCGAAGAGTCTAGGTCAATGGCTTTCAAACATTATTATCACCTTACGTGTTTGTTGAAACACAGATTCCTGGGTCCCACCGCCAGAGTTTCAGAGTTAGACCATACTGGGCTGGGGCCCGAGGGTTTGTATTTTTTAAAAATTCCCAGTTGGTGCTGATGGCATAAGGATTACCGAAACCACTGTCTCCAAACCCTTTGCACAGCCTGCCCCATCTAGCTAAATGGACGCTGCCGCCTGGGAGGAGGCAGGCTGTCCGAGGGCCCTGGGGACCAGTCGCTTGGCCCACCTGTACACCACTCAGGGCACAAGCACACCTCATCAGTGATTGGTCCCACGGGGGTGCGGGAGCTTCATACCTTTCTGATCCGCTGAGCTGAGATGTGAGGTTCTGATAATGGCCATTGGATAAGAGTTCCTTGCTCTTGGAAAGCTGCATAGGAGGGGCACCTGGGAGGCTCAGTTACGCATCCAACTCTTGATCTCAGCTCAGGTCACGATCTCACAGTTCATGAGTTTGGGCTCTGTGTTGATAGTGCGGGATTCGTTCTCCCTCTCTCTCTGTCCCTACCCCACTCGTGCTCGGTCTCTCTCTCTAAACAAACTGAAAAAAAAAAAAAAAAGATGCATAGGAAAAAATAGTCCCTCTTCTTCAGACATCACTACAAATGCACGTTATACCTAGAACCATGGAGCCATCTTGCAACCCTGAGGGGAAGTAGGCAGATATGTTGATGAGATGGGATGGACAGATGAAAAGAACCTTGATGACATCATGATTTGAAGATGTCATCAAGCCATTAATCAGCCCAAACCCATCTTTACCTCTGGGCTTGTTATCAGGAAGAATATATTTTCCTTACTTCCGTATATTCATTATCTCTTACGCGTAAGTAGGACTCAGCATTCTTTGTGATTTTCAGCCAAAAGCAATCTAATTTATATGCATTTTAATCTGCTTTTCACTTACATTCCATATTTGATATTTTTCAACATCATCAAAGAAAATGGTTGTATAACACTTGGGCTGTAATGTACTCAACACTTCCCTCTTGTTAGACATTCGGGGGGTTCCAGTTTTTGATTTACATTTTCTATAACCGGCATTTGTCATGATAAAATTAAAGATAAAAAAAGTTGTATGTTAATTATCTATATCACGTAAAATCTGTATTTAAAAAATCAAATTATGGACTCTTTTTATGCCCTGAATAAGCTGTTTCCAAATAGCTTATTTTCTGTTTAAAGAAATCAGGCAGTATTTTCCGTTTAAAGAAATCAGGCAGGGGAGACATGACGGGGAGTAAATGGCAGGTGGCAGCTCGGGTGTGGTATTTTGAAGTGTGGTAACAGGAGGTCGCTCGGCAGAGGCTGTCCTGAGAGGCTGTCCACTTGTCCAAAAATGTGTCTGCAGAACAGTGGTGAGGCAGCCCCAGGAGGCAAGCACCCGTAAACACTGGAAGAAGAAACAATCCATTTCAATTTTTTTTTTTAATGTTTATTTATTTTTGAGAGAGACAGAGACAGAATGCGAGTGGGTTAGGGGCAGAGAGAGAGGGAGACAGAGAATCCGAAACAGGCTCCAGGCTCTGAGCTGTCATCACAGAGCCCGATGCGGGGCTCGAACTCACAAACCGTGAGATCATGACCTGAGCCGAAGTTGGACGCTCAACCAGCTGAGCCACCCAGGTGCCCCAGAAACAATCCATTTCTAAAGTAGATGTTGAGGCAGCCATCAACACTTTCCAACATAGAATTCCACACCTCTGTATGTTGGAGCTTAGATTCTAGAATATGCTTGTTATTCAAAGAAAATCAGAACAAACACATGAAGATTGATCCCACCTCACCAGAGGATGACGAACATGGTGCTAAATGCCTCGGAAGGGTTTTTCTCTTTTGTTTTTTTGTTTTTTTTTTTTTTAACGTTTATTTATTTTTGAGACAGAGAGAGAGAGAGCATGAACGGGGGAGGGTCACAGAGAGAAGGAGACACAGGATCTGAAACAGGCTCCAGGCTCTGAGCTGTCAGCACAGAGCCCGATGCGGGGCACGAACCCACTGACCGTGAGATCATGACCTGAGCCGAAGTCGGACGCTTAACCGACTGAGCCACCCAGGCGCCCCTTCTCTTTTGTTTTTAACTGAAGTACGGTTGACACCCAGTGTTACATGAGTTTCAGGTGTACAACATGGTGATTTGGCAAGTCTAGAGCTATGCTGTGCTCACCGCAAGTGTAGCTGCTGTGGGTCACCCTACAACGCTGTTACCCTACCACTGACTGTATTCCCTATGCTGTACCTTTCGTCCCCGTGACTCACTCATTCCGTAACTGGAAACCTGCACCTCCCTCTCCCCTTCGCCCATTTTGCCCATCCCCCACACCCCTCCCCTCCGACAACCACCAGGTTTTCTCTGTATTTTGGTTGTTTTGTTTTGTTCTTTGGATTCCACATATAAGTGAAATCACATGGTACTTATCGTTCTCTGACTCATTTCACTTAGCGTACCACCCTCGGTCCATCCACGTTGTCACAGTCGGGAAGATCTCGTTCTTTCTCATGGCTGAGTAACAGTTACCTTCTTTATCCATCCGTATCTTGGCTATGGTAAATAATGCTGCAATCAACACAGGAGCGCGTGTACCTTTTTGAATTTTGAATTACTGTTTTTGTTTTCTCTGGGTAAATACCCAGGCGTCTTTTTTCCCACGGAGAGCTAGTCGGCATGAATTGACGAAGGAGAGACACATCCAGGTACATTCATGCTTATTAAAAATATTTTATTAAAAACCTGCCACGTGCAAAAATGAGGCCAGGTGTGATAGGGTTACCAGGTATAGCAAATAAAAATACAGGATGCCCAGTTGAAAGTGACTTTCAGCTCTATAATAAATATTTTTTGGAATATGGATGTCCCAAACACATACGGCAACTCTAGCTGGGTGGATTGCCACCTGCGTCTTCTTTCTATCTCCTTGAGTTTTAACGAAACTCTGTTGGTACTTACGTGAAGCTGTTCTTAAAACCACATGAAAACTAGGGCCGCCTGGGTGGTTCAGTCAGTGAAGCATCCAGCTTTGGCTCAGGTCATGATCTCATGGTTCGTGGGTTCGGGCCCCGCATTGGGCTCCGTGCTGACAGCTCAGAGCCTGGAGCCGGCCTCGGATTCTGTGTCTTCCTCTCTCTCTGCTCCTCCCTTACTTGTGCTCTCTCTCTCTCAAAAATAATAAACTTAAAAAAAAAAAAAAACACCCACATGAAAACTTAAATGTAAACCTGTTACAAGAGACTTGTGTGAACATGTTCATAGCGTATGATATTCCTAACTGGGAACAATCCCAATGTCTATCCACAGCAGAATAAGTAAATAAATGGTGGTCTTCATGCAATGGAACTCTGTGCGGCAGTGAAACAAAATGAACTCTTGTCACTTGTAACAACACGAATGAATGTCAGACATTACGTTGAGTAAAACCAGCCGGACACAAAAGAGCACATGCTGGATGATTCTGTTTATACAAAGTTCAAAAATGGGCCAAACAGTTGATGGTGATAGAATAGTGGTTTCATGGGAGAGATGGGTAATGACCAGGAGAGGGCATAAAGGAACTTCTAGATTTCTGAAAAGAGCCTCAATTTTGATCTGGGTAGTACTTACACAGGTGCACACATAGGTAAAAATTCATCAACCAGCACATTAAGCTGTGTGTCTTATTTCAAGTATATTAGGTTTTAGTGGTTTTTGTTTTGTTTATTTTGTTAAAAAAATTTTTTTAATGTTTATTTATTTTTGAGAGAGAGACAGAGAGACACAGAGATAGAGTGTGAGCAAGGGAGGGGCAGACAGAGAGGGAGATACAGAATCCAAAGCAGGCTCTAGGCTCGGATCTGTCAGCACAGAGCCTGACAAGGGTCTCGAACTCACAAACTGTGAGATCATGACCCGAGCCAAAGTCAGAAACTTAACCGACTGAACCACCCAGGTGCCCCTGTTTTCGTTTTTTGGTTTTTGTTGTTTTTTTCTAAAGGTCTAACCCCCTGCCCTGAGACCAAGATCTCTGGTTTTCTCTAGGCCAGTTTCAAGCATCAACCCATTGTCACACCATGATTTTCCTCTCTACTCCCTCCATCTGGGCTGAGTACAATTTTTTTTTAAGTTTGTTTATTTTTGAGAGAGAGAGAGAGGGAGAGCTAGTGGGGGAAAGGCAGAGAGAGAGAGAATCCCAAGCAGGCTCTGCACTGTCAGTACAGAGCCCGATGTGGGAGCTCAAAGTCATGAACCATGAGATCATGACCTGAGCGAAACCAAGAGTCAGACGCTTAACCGACTGAGCCACCCAGGTGCCCCTTGAGTGCAAATTTTTAAGGGATGTGTTATGGCTGGAGGGTCCCATCAACTAAGAGTGGATGCTCCGTGTCCCCTTCACCCACTGTCCTCTCTTGCTTAGATGCAGTCTCCTATGCTGGAAGAGCCCCCGGACCCCGTTCCTGGGCCTTTGCTCCTCTCCCTCTATGCTCTCTCCCTCCATGGTCCTACTGAATCTATTGGCTTTAAATATCACATCGCACTGGTGGCTCCCATGTGTACAGCTCCAGCCTGTCCTCCTCCCTGAGCCCATGTAAGGGAATCTGGAAGCAGCTATGCAATTGTTTCCTCTGGGGATGTCACAGAAAGAAGTCTCCCCACCCCAAACCCACCTCTGTCCCTCCCCCATCGACAGAGTGGCCACTCATCTCCCAGCTGCCCGAGCTCCCAAACCAGAAGCTACCCTGATTCTCCTCTTTCCTCTATGGTCCACATGCATTAGCAAAGCCCTGTCACTTTATCTCCAAAGTATTTGGAATCTGCCCCTTATCTCCATCTCCACTGCTCTCATCCCGGGCCAAGCCACTGTCTTCCACGTGAACTGCTCTAACTCTTCCCTGTTCGATTTGCTCTATCCTTGGCCCTCCCATCCGTTCTCCACAGGGCGGCTGAGCGATCTTAAAACCGAAATGAGGCCATGTCACTCCCTTGCTGGAAGCCTCTGATGACTTCCTATCAGAACGCCATCTAGCCCCCCATGACCTCCTCTTCAGTCTTATCTCATTTCATTCTTCCTCCTACCGGCCACATCCCAATCATACCAACCACTTTTCAGCTTCTCAAATGTGATAAGTTCTTTCCTGCTCTAGGACCTTTGTACTTGCTATCCCCTCTTTCTGAAATGGCCTTTTTCCCAGCTCTTTGCATGATTGAATTCTTCAAGGCTCAGTAATAACATTCCTTCTTTTTCTTTTTTTCAAATATTTTCATTTAATTTTGAGAGAGTGCAAGCAGGGGAGGGGCAGAGAGAGTGGAAGACAGAGGATCCAAAGCATGCTCTGCCCTGACAGCAGAGAGCCCGATGTGGGGCTTGAACCCCTGAACCACAAGATCATGATCTAAGGGGAAGCTGGATGCTCAATCAACTGGGCCACCCAGGTGCCCCAATCATGTCCCCTCTTTAGTGTTTCTTTACTACCTTACCTATGATGCCCACCCCTTCCCCAAACTGGATCATAGTCAGCCCTTTTTACGATATCTTTTTCAGCACTTACCACAAACATAATGCCTTTTTAGTTGCTTATGGTTTATGTCTTAGAAAAAGTCCACCGAGCACCAGAAACCCAGCCAGACACTGAGTAAGCAACGATTTCTCACGTTCTAGTACACAGGCTCACTTGGGGCAGGTGAGGTGAACTTATCTATCGTTTTGTCAATGGCGTCTAGCCCCATGCCTGCCAGGTACCATGTGATCAGCGAAGAGTGGCTGTACTAACTTGTATCAGATGAGTGAGTGGTGCAGCCAACAGTCTGGGCACAAAGAACCTGAGTTCCAAGTGAGCTTACATAACTGGAGACCTTATCAAAAACAAAGAGAATGAAATTTCATATGAATGAAGTGTAAACATAGTCTAGGGAAAGACTGTGTGATTATGGCTCAAAACCAATTGTGGACTCAGTCCTACGACTAGATTAGGCGTCTTATACTAATACTTTGTATCTGTAAAGGGCTATAGAAAACATTTGCAGAAAACATTTTCACAGCAATTGTATCATTTAATGCTTACACCAGCCTAGGTGGTAGATGGAGCAGACAGAATTATCTCCAGTTTGCATATTTGGGAGACCTACATGTAGGTTGGTAAAATGATTTCCCCAAGGTCATCCAGCAAGGCAGAGGTGGGCCAGGGACCCTGTGACTTTTCCCCAAGGCTGCACGCGGTGTATGACACATTTGTTCTAAGACCAAACGAATATTCTAAATTAAACTTTCACATCCTGCAATATATAAGCACATATAAACACTGTTGCCTAAGATGCACATTCCCGGAGACAACAGCTTGGACCAGGTCACCTCCCTGGGCCTGACTTTCTGCCCCAGGACTCATTCTAGGTAGGCTTCATCTCCACTTTCTTCTGGAGATGGGCCATGTGATTTAAAACAGGGACCACCCAATTTCCTGAATATAAATCTGTTAACCAAATTTTTTTTCCAAGTCTCGTGGCATTTACTTAATAAAAATGTTTTTTTTGTTTTTTTTTAATTTTTTTTAATGTTTATTTATTTTTGAGAGAGAAAGAGAGCACCAGCCGGGGAGGGGCAGAGACAGCGGGAGACACAGAACCCGAAGCAGGCTCCAGGCTGTCAGCACAGAGCCTGATGAGGGGCTCGGACTCAGAAACCGCGAGATCATGACCTGAGCTGAAGTGGGATGCTTAACCGACCGGGCCACCCAGGCTCCCCAGCTTTGTAGCTTTCATACAGAAAAACGTGCGTATCATCAGCGTGCAGCCTGATGAAATCTCACAAAGTGAACATGCCTGCACGCCTAGCACCCAGATCAAATCATAGAACATAACCAGCTCCTCAGAAGACCCCATGGCCTCTCCTTAGTCACTATCCCCCGTGACAGGGTGACAGCATCCTGAATTCCAACAGCTTGGATTGATTTTACCTCTTTTCTACTTGATATAATTACTGATGGATTTTGGCCCTTCCCCCACTCCCCCCCCCCGCGCCCCCCCCCCCCCCCACTAAGACCATGAAATTCTAGGCTCAAACGACTCCTTGACTGAATAAAAAAAAGTATTTGCTGGCATTTGAGGCCTTTTGTGTTTTGCCTCTGATGTATGTTTCCCTCTTGGCTTCCAGTTCTGCAGGAACCTGGGAGTTGATCCTGAGTCTTCCTCTCCCTTCATACGGCACCTTCCATCAGTGCTTGGGCCCTGGAGTGGTTCAGTCCAACAGCTGAGATCCTTGACTACTTTCTGAGCATCCACTGTGTGGCAGGCGTCATGTGACCAGTCAGCACACAGAGTTACATAAATCAAGATCTCTGCCCTGGAGGGAGCTGACAGTTTGTGAGGCAGAGGAAAAAGAAAAACAAATTGTTTCAATATAATTTCATTCTGATTTTTTTTTTCTTTATTTTTGAGAGAGAGAGAGAGCAGGCGAGTACGAGCAGGGGAGGGGCAGAGAGAGAGGGAGACACAGGACCCAAAGTGGCCTCTGCACTGACAGCAGAGCTCCCGACGCGGGGCTCAAACTCACAAACCGTGAGATCATGACCTGAGCCGAAGTCGGCCGCTTAACCGACTGAATCACCCAGGCGCCCTTCAATATCATTTTATTAAAAAATCCTGGGAAGCACGCAGGGCTACGCTTACACCAGCTTAGGGGTTTAGGGGAGGTTTCCAGGAGAGACCAAGGGAGGACTTAAACTATGAGTCACAATGATCCAGAGGAAAGGTTAAGATGATCCAGGCAGAAGGAACAGTGAAGCCCTTAAAGGATTTTTGAGGGAAAATAGGAATGGACACACTAGCCCCACCCCCAACACCGGTGTTTGAAGGGACAGAAGGAATAGGAATCTTAGAAGGAGATGGCAAAAACATGGTCAGAGACATAGAAGAACCAATGGGAAATGCAGCCACAGAGCCCAAAGGAGAGATTTTCCTGAGAGAACACAGCACCAGCTGTGCCAAGCGCCTCCAGAAAGTTCCAGTAAGGTGCACACAGAAAAGATCCCTAGATTGTGCAATGTAGAGGAAATGGCCAATTTACCTAGGTGGCTTCAGAGGGAAACAGGGACAGAAGCCAGATTGCCAGGGGGAGAAGGGAGGACGATGCCTGAATGGAGACAGAGGCTGGAGATGGCTCTTTCCAGAAGCTGAGCTGAGAAGGGGAGAGAGGGGCAAGAAGTGGGGAGGATACAGGATTTAGAAGGGGGTGGTGAGTGTGGAGATGCAGAGAAAGAGGATACCTGAGGGCAGGTGGTCTCCAGAGAGACCCCCAGAGAGGCTGGGAGGGGGGAGGGGTCCCCCGTGGACAGGTGGGGCTGAGGAAGCACCTCTCAGAAATAAATGGTCTCCCAGGAGGGAAGCAGGAAGCTGCAAGTCGGGGGAAATGGTTAGGTAGGGGATTTGAGGTTATTTGCAGGGTAGGAGAGTGTGGGCAGGAGAGGTCACTTGGGAAGGACAGATAAAGGGCAGAGGGCTGTTCAGGGGGGAGGCCTCATGGTGCAGGCTTCCATGGCTGATGGGGGCTGGGCTTCAAATGGACCATGAGGGCATGGGGCTCAGGTAGAGCACAGGGAGAGGGCAGGGGAGCCAGGGCCAGGAGGCCAGCAGTGGGGGGAGGGGGGTGGTGGGAGGGGAGGGGGTGTGGAAGAGGCCAAAGGGGCAGGGAATGTTGCTTCCTTGAGCACCCTGTGCATAAATCCCTCCGGTGTGGGCTTGTGTCAGATAGATTCCCAGAATCGGCATTCTGGGTTAAGGGTGTGTACATTTTACATAGATATTTTAACAGATACAGGGCATGCATAGAAACATTGCAATCAATATTGCCAAATTATGTTCCCAAAAGGCAGACCAATTCGGACTCCTTCCCACCGATTTTGGGAAAGCCTATTTCCCTGTGCTTTTAACCATCCTTGGATGTTATTAATCTTTGCCAATCAGATAAAAGGAAAGATGATACATGGATGACTACATTTCTGCCTCTTTTTGGGGAGGAGGGGCCCCAGCTCTCAGAGAAGGGCTGGGTGGCATTGTCTAGTCCTCAACCACTGAGCCCAAGTCCCTCCCATGCCTCAGGCCAGCTCTGCCCTGCCTGCTCGGGCGGGCTGACCCCCTGTGCTGTCACGACCCCTCCTGCAGGGTGCCCTTGACTGGTCATCTCACCTTCCTCCTTGAAGATTTTCTCCCCACCCCTGCACTCCCAGCCACTGCTGGGACCCTCGGTACACTGTGTCCCCGATGGGGGTACTTACAGCTAGGTCTCTCCTGGCGGTCAGCCTGGTGGTCAAGGTGGCATTTTATGGTATCGTCATACAACAGAATATTTTTCTTCCTTAAAAAGCAGGGGATTCTGAGACAACAGGACGATCCTTGAAAACATTATTCTAAGTGAAAGAAATTGGACACAAAAAGACAAATATTGTACGATTCCACATATGTGAGTAGGCAAATTCATAGAGACGGAAGTAGAATAGTAGTTACCAGGGGGCCACGGGGAGTTAGTGTTCAACGGGGACAGTTTCAGTTTGGGATAAGGAAAACGTTCTGGAGGATGGCGACAAAACAGTGTGAATGCACTTAATGCCACTGAACTCTATACTTCAATGGGTAAAATGGTAAATTTTATGTTGTAGATACTTTACCACAATTAAAAAAAGAAATGAAATACTGACACCTGTTACAACATGGATGAACTGTGAAAACTTTGTTTTAAAAATAATTTTTTTTGAATGTTTATTTATTTTTGAGAAAGAGACAGAGCATGAGTGGGGGAGAGGCAGAGAGAGAGGGAGACACAGAATCCGAAGCAGGCTCCAGGCTCTGAGCTGTCAGCACGGAGCCCAAAGCCTGGCTCAAACTCATGAACAAGGAGATCATGACCTGAGCTGAAGTCGGATGCTCAACTGACTGAGCCACCCAGGCGCCCCTGTGAAAACTTCCTTTTAAGCGAAACGAGCCAGTCACAAAGGACCACATGTGATACGATTTTATTTATATTAACTGTTTAGAAAAGGCAAATCCGGGGGTGCCCGGGTGCCTCAATCGGTTAAGCGTCCGACTTGGGCTAGGGTCATGATCTCACAGTTTGTGAGTTCAAGCCCCATGTCGGGCTCTGTGCTGACAGCTTGGAGCCTGCTTCGGATTCTGTGTCTCCCCTTCTCTCTGCTCCTCCCTTGATCATGCTCTGTCTCTCTCTCCTACAAAAATAAATAAGCGTTCAAAAAATTGTTTTAAAAAAATAGAAAAGGCAAATCCATAGAAATAGAGTGTAGATTAGTGGTTGCCAGGGGCTGGAGGGAGGGGGACATAGGGGGCAACTGTTAATAATAAGTACGGGGTTTCTTTTTGGGGTGATGAGATGTTTTGAAATTACATCGTGGTAATGGCTGTACAGCTTTGCCAATTTACTAAAAACCACTGAACTGTATGCTTTATTTTTTTTTAAGTTTATTTATTTTGAGAGAGAGCATGAGTGGGGGAGGGGCAGAGAGAGAGAGACACAGAGAGAGAGAGAGAGAAAGAGAGAGGGAGAGAGAATCCCAAGCAGGCTCTGCACTGCCAGCACAGAGTCTGATACAGGGCTCAATCTCACAGACTGAGATCATGACCTGAGCTGATATCAAAAGTCAGACGCTCAACCCTCTGAGCTACCCAGGTGCCCCTGAACTGAATACTTTAAATGGTGAATACTATGTTATGTGAATTGTATCTCAATTTTATTTTTTTAAATTTTTTTTTTCTTCGTTTTTATTTATTTATGGGACAGACAGAGACAGAGCATGAACGGGGGAGGGGCAGAGAGAGAGGGAGACACAGAATCGGAAACAGGCTCCAGGCTCCGAGCCATCAGCCCAGAGCCTGACGCGGGGCTCGAACTCACGGACCGTGAGATCGTGACCTGGCTGAAGTCGGACGCTTAACCGACTGCGCCACCCAGGCGCCCCTGTATCTCAATTTTAAAAAGAGAGAATGGGGCTGGGGGTGGTGAGAGGGCTGTATGGTATTCCATACAGTGCTTATTCCACAGTTCATTCCGCCATCTCCCAGTTGATGGACATTCGGGTTGTTTTGCAGTTTTTTTTTTCTTCTATTTGAAATAACGCTGCAATGAACATCATTGAACATGTTTGAAAAACAGAAAGAGGGGCGCCTGGGTGGCTTAGTCAGTTAAGTGTCTGACTTCGGCTCAGGTCATGATCTCGCGGTCCGTGAGTTCAAGCCCTGCATCGGGCTCTGTGCTGACAGCTCAGAGCCTGGAGCCTATTTCAGATTCTGTGTCTCCCTCTCTCTCTCACCCTCCCCTGTTCATGCTCTGTCTCTCTCTGTCTCAAAAATAAATAAAAACGTTAAAAAAAAAAACAGAAAGAGAGAGATTATTGAGGCAGGTCTTGGGCTCCCCCATGCTGCCTCATACCTGGGCATGTCCCAATATGAGCCTGATTTAGAAAGTGTCCATTACGCTGACAACAAGAGATGGTGTTCGGATGAGGCGTTCACCCTCTGCTCCAAGCACTTTCTCAGAGTTAGAAGAAAAGTCCTTGAAATGACCATCATTTTCCTTTCTTCTATCATTGAAGATCTACTATAAATTATATTGGCCTGGGGCGTCTGGGTGGCTCAGTCGGTGAAGAGTCCAACTCTCAATTTCCGCTCAGGTCATGATCTCACAGTTCCTGGGATGGAGACCTGCGTCCGTCTCTGTGCTGACAGCACGGAGCCTGCTTGGGATTCTCCCCTGATCTCTCGCTCTCTCTCAAAGTAAATAAACATAAAAAAAAAAAATTATATTGGTCCTATACTACCCTGAGGAGACAACCCAAAGTGAGGGGAGTTATGGATTAGGTGAAGGGTCAGCAAACTACACCACACGGCTGGTTTTGTATCAGCTAAGAATGGTTTTTACAGATGCACATTTGTGACTGATTTGATGATAGGAGATGCTAACTTTGAACTCAAATTAAGCCAAATCTTATTCCCCTCGGCCCCCCAAATTCCATTCTTCTCATTAGTAGGACTGCACTATAAAAAGCTTATACTCAATGACTAGTGTCATATTGTGAATTTCATCAATAAAAAATTTGTGCAAATTCATTTTCTCTCATTTTATAACCACTATATAATATCCCTGATTTTGCCTCTTGGCCCACAAAGCTTGAAACATTCGCTATCGGGCCCTTTGTGGAAAGTTTGCCAATCTCAGTTCTAGACTCCGGAGAGTTATCGGAAATAAATATTGTAAAGAAAAGCACTGCATAAAGATGGAATAGCCCCAAGCTACAATTACCTCTCAAAAATAACACAGCCTGGAAATGACAGAAATTTCAATCAAATTATCCAGGTCACAAAACGTTCTGCTGATTTAGTTTAGAGAAGTTAAGGAGGAAGAAAAAACCCTGTTTGTATCTGCTGTAATAGGAAAGGAAAATGAATAGGAAATAGGAAAATGAAACGAATATGAAATTATTCATGTATTTTTTGAATTGATGAGGATAAAAATAGTTATATAAAAATAAGGACATGGATACATATTGACTATGTAAGCTACACTTACGAGAAATTCAAGCACTGAATAAGCATTTTATATAAATGATCTCATTATATCCTCACAAGAACCCTACAAGGTTGAAGTCAAGGTCATCCTGATACCAACTCCTGTCTGCTAGCTTCAAAAAGTGGTACTTTGTCCAGAAAAAAAGAAGCAGCTGGAGACTAGCTGGCAAAAGGCCTTGAATGCTGTCCTGGGAAATATTCTGTTTCTTTTTACCAGGTTATTCTGTAGACCAGGAGGCCCTCAAGAATTTCCAGAAGGGGCGTGAAGTGGTCAATTCTGTGTTTTGGGATGATAACAAGGATGGCTTTGGGAGATAACTCTTGAGGCCAAAAGTCCAGAGAGAAGCTTTTTCAACAGTCCAAGGAAGAGTCAGTGAGGGTCTGGGAAGGTACATGCAGAGAAGAGAATTCCAGATACACTTCCTTGTTCCAATAGGCCAGAGGTTGACAAAATGGAAATGGGGGCTGAGGGGCAGGCAGTCAAAGTCAACTTCAAAGTTTCTGGTGGCAAAATGAGAGAACCCAGATAAGAGATAAGTTTGTGGGAGGAGAATAAGGAGTAGGGAGATGCTATATTCTAAATTCCTGGATAATATCCAGGGAGATCGTCCAGGGGGCAATTGGAAATGTGTGTCTAGAAGTTCAGAAAGACATCTGTCTGGGCAGGAGAGAGGATTTAGGAACCATGAGTAAATGGCTGTCTTTCGGAGGGATTCGAGAAGGAGAGGGAAAGGGAAAAGACAGGAGAGAAAGGAAATGTTAGTGAAAACTAACCTTTTTAGGAGTGAGCGCGGGGCAACTCTTACATCACGGAAAGGGAAGTGGGGAGACTGTAGCACATACCGGACCCAGGAGTATTATCCCTGAAAAAGTTTCCAGGTGGGGGGAGAAGCCAATGGAAGGTTACAGAGCCATCTCTGTAGAAAGGCAGGGCTCCAAACAGGCAATTGGATTTGGCCATTAGAAGGTCACTGGTGACGTCTGAGGCAGCAGGCAGTGACAGTGCCTGAGAAGCGATGGGGAGGAGGGGAAAGAAGAGTGGCTGGGAAAGTGGAAGTTTTTCTAGGATAGAGAAAAATCTCTGAGAGAGAAAGAGACACTGGAGATGTAACAGCTCTCCTTTTTCAATCCCAGATCTCACATCCGTGGCTGAGCAGAATACCTAGGACTCCTCACCCCCTAAAAACAAGGTTGGCTGTAAAACGCGCTCACTGGTGTAGAAGGATGCTGGGGATGTTACATGGAGAGGGAACGTGAATTTTTCTCTAGCTGCTGGTCACAGAATCTCCTTGCCTTATTTCCTCCATCTTCAATGAGGATCAGAACACCTGATATTTTTTGTAAAAAAAAATTTTTTTTTTTACTCAAGTATAGTAAACATACAATAGAATGTGTACAGAATTTTACCAGCCAACTGCTGTATTTTAAACATACAAGTTATTAGAGAAGTAAATATGATGACACACTGATTCTCAAAAACACAGACTACACCCCTGTATTTTATGAAATTCCCCGTGGCTGGTCAGACCCCTCCCCCCTCATTAATATGTATGATACCTACAACATGGAGTTCCCCAAACTGTGTGAAACAGACAGAAAATTCCGATGATAAAATCTCCTCCTCCCCATGTCAGGTCAGACACAGTCCACGGTTCTTCAGCTCTCTCGAGAGTTGCTTGGGGGAACTAGTCAGTTATTCGGTGGAAACAGCAACCACCACAGTGGTTTCAAGATGGAAGGTGCTCTGAGAGTGCTAATTACTAGTGTTTTTTGTTTGTTTCTGGCCATGTATTTAGACAGTCTTCAGCATTGGCTCGCTAAGTGTGGACCTCAGACAGCAGCAGCAGCATCACTCACTCCAGACCTCCGGCCTCAGCAGCCCGGGGGGTGGGGCCCAACCACGTGCGTCTTACCCAAACGCTCAAGGTGGGGCTGCTTTGCGCTAAATTTTACCTGCAGCCTTTCCGCACAGCGGCCCTGACCCAGCGGTTTCACCCGGGGGCTTTTTACAGAAATGCAGAATCTCGGGCTTCGTCCCAGACCCGCTGAATCACCACCCGCAGTTAAACACGATCCCCAGGGTAGTCGAGTCTAAGAAATGTCGGTCTGTATTACCGTGTCTGCCTCATGTAATGAGGACCTCTCCTCCAGTTAAGTTAAAAAACCTGACCCGAGAAACGTTGAAATTGGCTTGAAACCTCCGGCTCCCTGAGCCCAATGCACCGCGCAAACTGCACGATTATCTTCCCGCAGCGATGACAGGGCTCAGTGTCAGGCCGGGTAAATGGGGGGCGCCAAGAGGGGGAGACTCCGGGCGAGCGCTCTGCCTTCCAGGTGGGCCCCAGGAGCAGGTGTGGCGGGAAGGCGCTAGAAGGGGGGCGATTTTCACGCAGGGGAAGGTTCATAAGGGACCGGGGGGGGGGGGGGGCGCAGGGAACGCCGTGGGGGGCGGCTGCAGGGAGCCGGCTGCCCCGCCCGGGGCCCCGCGAAAGAGGGGGCGGCCCCTCCCCTGGGGGGAGGACAGCGGGCGGGGGTCTGGGGCGGAGAGGGAGGTGGGTCCCGGGCCGGCGCGGGGGCGGGCGGCTCCGCGGCTCCCCGCCCCCGGCCCGCCCCTCCGCGGCGCCATTTTGCAGGCGGCTGTCGCGGGGACCGGAGGCGGCGGCGGGCACTGCGGCGCCGAGGCGCGGCGGCAGGACGGGAGCCCAGCGAGCTGCAGCCAGGTGAGAGTCGGGCCGTCGCGCCCCCTGCCCGGCCGGCGAACCGCACCTGCCGGGCCCGGCCGCGAGGTGCCCGCCGCGCCCACGAGGCCGGCCTGGCACGGCCCCCGAGCGCTGTCACCGGCCCCGCGGCGCGGCCTGCGCCCCCCCAGCCTCTGCCCTTCCCCCGGGTCCCCGCACCCGCGGGCCAGCCTGGCCGCGGGGCCCATGGATGCCCGGCGACCCCCAGTCCCCGCCGCCCCACCGGACCCGGCCCGGCCCCCGGGCTCTCACCCTGCCCGCCGCGCGAGCCTCAGCGCGCTCGGGCCCTCAGGCCGCGCCGCGGGGAGGCAAGTGGGTCCCCGGGGACCGGACTGGCCGTTGCCGCCGCTTCCTGCCGGGCCCTCGGACCGCGCGTCCTGGGGTCGCTCGCCCCGTCATCCCTCCGCGGGAGGTGCGGCTGGCATCCCCGCGCCCCCCGGAATTCAGGGCCATCAAGAGGGCGGCGGGGGGTGCCTTGTACATTTTTTGCTTCCTTCCCTCCTACAAAGGCTGCGCCAAGTAATTTTAGAAGCTTCTGCCCCGACCCCAGGGCCTTTCTCCCCGGCCTGTTTCCCGGGGGGTCGCGGATTCCCCTTGTTGGCTGCCTTGCTGGAAGGAGAAATTGAGCTTTTCCAGTGTGACTACTTTAAGGGCTCAGAATTTTCTCCTTCCTTTGACTCTTGATGTACCCTTGAATGGATAGCTGACAGGAACTCGGCCTACAGGCTGGGGGGTTTAAACATGACTGATGAGAAATTCTTGATTGTCAGGGCAAAGGGTAAATGAGGGCAACTGCAGGTGGAAGAAAGTCACCCATAAGGGATTTCTGGGTCTGGGGCGTCAGCTGGAGCTGTTACTTTTATTCTTGCAATGCTGGAAGATGGGAGGGGGAAGATGCCGTCCCTGATGACATCTGGGTGTGCTGAGAAGGCTGGTGATGTGCGAGGACAGGAGACCGGGAGTCCCGAGGCAGTCTGGTTTGAGCTGTCATTAATTGGCCATGTGACTTCTCCCGGCCAGTTCTTCCTCTCTAAAGCCTGAGACAAGAATCAAGGGTAGCTGGAGCTTTTTTATTTCTGTTTTTTTGTAGTTGAATTCTGTTGGTCAGGGGCCTCCCCATTTCCAGTTGTGTCCACCTGCCTTTTCACCTTTGCACAGGACTTTCCCTGGTTGGCCCTGAAGGTGTTTGAATCTGGTGAGATTGAGAAAGGGCCTTTCAGCTCAGAAATTCTGAATTCTGGAAGGGGTTATGGTTGATTCTGTCAGGATCATTGCAGTTGTCCAAAATGTCATGGCTTTTGGGCACCAGCCTTTTAAATGGTCAGCAGTGGGTGTGCCGTGTAACTCCTCGTGGCACACCTGTTAGTTAAAGGAGATGAGCAGGTGTGTCCAGCCAGCTACCTGTTTCACCTGACGGCCTGAACGTGAGCTATCTGCTTTCTAGACCATTTCCTTTGTCAAAATGGCGACTGGCTCCTTTCTTTGAAATACAGGGCATTTCTCTTGGTTTCTTTGCTCCGAGTGGGGGGTGATTTTTTTTTTTTTTTAAGAAAAGAGGTATTTCAAAAACTTTACATATTGTCTTTTTTTTTCCCCCCCCACACAGTTGCATAGTAGTTGTGTTTTCTGACTGTGGCAAAGTTAATTAAGCTGAGTTTTAATGTCCGGATGTTTCAGAAATGCTTATGAAAGCACCTGGCTAGAGTATTGTAGGAGGTTTTGCTACGTTTCATGCCACACTGCCTGTGGCGTTTGTGTGGCAAAGGCTAGAGGTCTTAGCGCTGCAGAAATTAGGTGTCTCAGGAGCAGCCTCCCATAGCCTTCCATTAGCCCAGCTGCTAATTTGGTGCCAGGTGCTGTTTGAACAAATCGTTGTTGAATAAAACCCAGTCTTTTGCCCTCAAGGAGCCTAAGGTCTGGGATATTGGAAATCCTGAGTTGGCCATTGCCATCCTATTCAGTGTCTCTAAAGACAAATCTGGGATCCTTTTGGGGACTCCTTTCTGGCACCACTGGTAGCTTGAGGAATTTTCCCATTTTGCTTAAGGGAATTCAAAGTCAGCAGTCATAATTTGCAATTACATAGTGCTTTGTACTTGTAAATGAAAGCTTTTTAAAAACTTATTTTTGTTTAATCCTCTTAGGCTTTTTTAATTTAAACATTTTATAGTCCTTCCCTGACCTGTTTCCAGGCCTTGCCTATAAAATTCCCAACACGCCAGTTGGTTCCCAATACCAGATAACCTCATTAATTCATTTTTACTCCCTGCTGTTCTTGTAGTTACTCTCTTCTCAGAGGGCTGCCTGTCTGGGCTTTTTATTTTGCTGGGGAACATTTCCTGCTCCAGGTTAGGCTGTGTGTTACTGACGCGGGATTTAAATGAGCCCTGTGTGTGCTTTATGGCACTGTCTTCGATTTTCTCCCTGGCTTTTCTATTTCTAGCCTGTTATTTTGTCACAGGCTAGATTGTTGACTCTCGAATGACTGAGGTTTGCTTCCATCTTATACTTTTCATAGGACTTGCATATAATTAATACATTTATTGAGAGCCTGCTGTGTGCCAGGCAATGTTTTTGGTGTTTTGGATGCTTCGTTGGAGATTCTCTGCCCACATGGAGCTCACACACTGGTGAGGAGGCAGACCATGAGATGTGGTGCCCTGAAGAAGAATCTGGCAGGATTGAGGTATTAAGACTTAGGGTGGGAGCTGAAACTTGGGAAGGATAGACAGGAAAGGCCTGAGTCACCTTTGAGTGAAGACAGGAGGAAGTGAGTCATATGATATCTGGGGGAGGAGCATTCCCAGTGGAGGCAACAGCAGATGCAAAGGCCCTGAGGCAGGAGGAGAGCATTTGGTTTTGAGGTCAAAGAGATCTTGGGAGTTGGATCTTGTAAGGCCATGTGACACATAGTGAGGTCTGTGGACTTTACCTTGAGGGGAATGGAAACCTTTGGAGGGTTTTGAGTAGAGGGGACATGGGCTGACATAGCTTTTAACGGGGACATGCTGGTTGTTGCTGTTTGAGAATCAACTAGAAGCAAGGAGGGCAGGGCAGCTGTGTGACCTGCTAGTGCAGGGCTGAGGGTGGTGGTCAGACTAGGGTAGCCGGAGGGTATTCAAAAATGACGGGATTCTGAGGTGGGGCCCAGGAAATTGCCGATAGGCCAGAAAGAAAGTTGGGGGCAATGCCCAGGGTCTGGCCTGAGCATTTAGAATGAAAGGGACCGAGATGTCGGTGATGGCTGAGGAGCTGGTATAGCTCCTCCTCAGGTTAAGTTGTCACACTAAACTGACAAACCCAAATGCAGTCATAAAGGGAGAGGGTGCGTGCTTTGGGGGGGCTCCTCCATGGAAATGTAAATCTTCTTGAGAATTCCTCATTACCTTTCGTTTTAATTCTCTCCTGTGACCTCAGCAAGTCTTCAGGTGTAGGTGGCCTCTAAGGCCCTCTGAACGTTTACTTACGAAGGAGAGTTCCATCTTATTTATTCAAGAGCCATTTCTTGCGCTGCTTCAGTGGGGTTACATGTTATGCAGGCCTAGCATCTAAAGATAGCACAAAAAGCAAAGATCTGGATTCATAAAAAATGACCTTTGAAAATTCCTGTATCCCAGGGAGTGTGGCAGGCACGATCTGCACATACGCTCTGTAGGGAAACCTCTGTTTACATGTAGTGAACACGGTCGTGGACAGTGTATAATTTCACAGAGGATCATATTTGCGATTTAAATCAAGTGTTCTCATGGTCACGAACTACTGAGTAGCTTTAGGTTGCAGCCCAAAGCCACTTTCTGTTGGCCATTGTCTGGACTCCCAGTTCTTGTTGATGCATACTCTCTATGCAGCCTCCGGGAGTCTGTCCCTCTGTAAGGGCATCAGAGTGGCCTTGGGCCTTTGCTTGCCTGGCTGCCCCAAACCATGGTTTTCTCTGGTCAGGAAAGCCTTCTTCATATACAGTTCTTCTCCTAGGTTTTGCCCGAAGTGGCGCCCTGGTGTCAGTTGTCCTGGGGCATCTTAGTGAGTTTCTGGTGGAGACTCACCCTTCTGGATGGCCACCTCTCAGTTCACTCTCAGTGTGAATCTTACACAGCCAAATCCCCCCGTCTTCTCAGTCGAGTGTGAGCTCAGTTTAATAAAATGCACTTCCCCTCTAGGAGCCTCTCCAGGTGGTAGAGAAGACCCAACAAAGACTAGACGGTGGGCCCTGTGAGATAGGGCCAGTGCAGTAACGACAGTGCCAGTATGCATCGGTTAGGTGCTGAGCACCTGAGGTCATTATCGTTAGTCCCAGCAACTGGCAGGCGGAGTGCTTCTGTCTGGGCTTCGTTTTATTGATGAAGAAACTGGAGTTTGGTTAATTTACCAGAATAAACTCTTGGGTCTCGGTTTCTGCTCGTAAGCTCCAGTTATCCGTGGGGCCCTCTGAGATACTATGCCATTCCCTGGTCTGGTCTGAAGCTCTGGGTTTTCAAGTTCCTGTTGGCCTAGAAGAGGGCAAAGAAGCTGGTGGTGGGTGCCAGGTGCTCCGCCTAGCACCTCCTGTGTTCACTAATGCCCTTTAATCACAGCAGCCCTATGAACTAGGTATTAACTCTTGTGTCTGCTTTACAGCTGAGGATGCCAAGATCTGGATCCTTCTTCCTTTTTCCTGCCTTCTTCTTACCTGGCCTGTTTTTCATTCCTGGCTATGGTATTTTCCTCTGTGTACCCCAGCTTGGGTCCTTTGCTCCTTCTATTCCTTCGTCATTTCCTGTAGGAATTTTCCATAGCCCCTCTCCCCCAACACATGCACCTTTCTTTTACATGGTCTCTCTTTGAGGCAGCAGCCCTTTGCCACCAGCTTCATTTTATTAAACTTGCATTAGCTTTTTCATCCCGGAGCATCACTTCATCAAGGAGGTCTTGGTATTAGGACTCTGGATTGTCTTCTCCACCTACTTTTCTTTAAAAAGTTTTTTTTAATGTTTATTTCTGAGAGAGAGAGCACAAATGGGGGAGGGGCAGAGAGAGAGGGAGACACAGAATCCGAAGCAGGCTCCAGGCTCTGAGCTGTCAGTACAGAGCCTGATGTGGGGCTCGAACTCATGAACTGTGAGATCATGACCTGAGCTGAAGTCGGATGCCCAACCCACTGAGACACCCAGGTGCCCCAAGCCCCCCCCCCCACTTCTGATGAAGAGCACTGCTGGAAATGCTGTTTCTTCTACATTGGTACTGTAGTTGGAATTTCAGCCTCCCGTTGCTTTGGCTTTCTTGTTCTCTATTCGGTGCTGGCTAAATCATTTGTTGTCACCAAAGGCAAATCAACTGGCTGGGGGTGCAGTCTCTTCCCTGTCTAACATGTTGAACTCAAACTGGAGAGTTTCTCATTCAGAAGGTCTGGAGGTGGGGCCCAGTAATTTGCATTTCTAACCAGTTCCCAGTGATGAGGATGCTGCTGATGGGAGAACCACTGGCCCCTGTGCAAATCAAGTTTTATTGAAACACAGCCATGTGCATTCAAGACCCCATATGACCTGCAGGCCTAAAATAATTGTTGTCTGGCCCTTTATAGAAAAAGTGATTACCTCTGCTTCACAGTATGGATGTATGAGATCAGTGCTGGATATTTTCTATTGAATTCATATTTTATCAAGAGCTCTTCATATATTAAGACATTGATTCGCAAATTATTCCACAAAAGTATGATATGGGGAATATATGCATATTTTGAAGTGTTAGGGAGTATAACACGCATGACACTTCTTTTAAGTCTTCTGTTTTATCTAAAAATAACGTGAATTTTTTATTCTATTCCAGAAACATCAGTGCTTGGTTTAATATGGAACATTTTTTGTCCTTAATCTTTAAGTTGATGCTACTGGATATGTTATTTTAATCCTGCTTCACTCTGTTTGAGGAATAAGCCATTAAGATTTGCATTTTTTTGTCATAAGTTGCAAATATTTGTCTGTGCTTTGAATTCAGATCTGTCAGTCTTTTTCTTTCTTGTGCTTTCTCTATCCTGACATTTTAATATTCCTTTATATGTGTCTTCATTCTTTTGAAAAATATGTGGCTATAATTTAATAACTATTGGAGTGTGGCATGGAGTAAGGATTATTTTTTCTCTACATTTTTCCTAGCACCATTTATTCATTAATTCATCCTTATTAAGTTAAAATGACACCTTAATCATATGCTGAATCTGGAGATCTGTTGTGGGACTTATTCTTTTGTTCCATTTATCTGTCTATTCCTTTGCCATGACCTAGCTATTTTCATCGTTATAATTACTTAATAGTAGGCTTTGCTGTCTGATAGTGCCTATGCTCAATTTTTTTTCCTGTATTTTTCAGTTTAGGGTTTCAAAATAATGGGACATTTTATTAAATGTATGTAAATTAATTTGGGGAGACTTGTCATCTTTATAATAGTGAATTGTTCTGACCAACCACCTGTATTAACTCAGGGTGGTTATGCTATGTGTGTTCTATATGTGCTATATGTATTCTAACAAAATAAAGTTATTTCTTACATTTTTTTGGGTTGTTTTCCTCAAGTGTGGCGAGTTACGGATCTAGGCTCCTTCCATCTTACTGCTGACTTCATAATGTGGCTTCTAAGTTTGCCGTGGAATTCTGTGCGTGGAAGATTGTTTCACAGGCTAGGCTTGGAAGTAGCAGTATTTGCTCCCACAGTCTGTTGGCTTGTCCCAGAGGCACGGGGGACAGACGCATGTCCTTCTGTGTATCTGTGATGAAAATGAAATGGCACTGTGTCTGCTGTTGTACTTAACCAAACTCTGTTGTTCTTATTTTTCAGTTGATTCTTGAGTTTCTTAGGCAATAATATGGTCATTTGGATTTTTTTTCTTACACATTTTTCTTAATAAATTGTAGAGTACTTACAGATTTTTAAAAAAATGTTTATTTTTGAGAGAGAGCCAGAGTGTGAGCCGGGGAAGGGGCAGAGAGAGGGAGACACAGAATCTGAAGGAGGTTCCAGGTGCTCAGCACAGAGCCTGATGCCGGGTTCGAACTCGTGAACCGCAAGATCCTGACCTAAGCCGAAGTCTGACTGTTAACCAACTGAGCCACCAAGGCGCACCTAGAACATGTTTTAATGTAACAGTCCTTTTAGTCAGTTTTTCCTGGAATGCGTTATTGTATATAGTCTTTAATGATATTAAAGAAGTGTCCTATTTAAAGGTCTTTTTCACTAAATTGCAGTATTTATACATAATGGTTTTGAATGAACAGTTTGTCACCTTGACATTGACCCTGGAATTTTGTACACCACAAAAATCCTCAGCCGTCTCTGTCCCTGTTATTGTGGTAATTCTCCAAAGAAGTTCAGTTTCCCTGCTGATTTGAGGATGACCTCAAATTTCTTGCCAGGAGAAATTATATGAGTTATATCTTTCCTTCAGGTTCATCCCAAGGGCTTCTATTTTCTAACCATGCTGTCGTATTGTGCAGCTGTTGGCATCTTTTGTGTCTGGGATTCTGACCCGCAGGCTTTGAAAATGTGCTCTCCCTTCGAGAGTATTTGTGGGTTCTTGTTTCCCTTCCTTTACTCTTTCATCCTTGTGAAGATACACTGAATACTCTAGCAATGTCGATTTGCCTCTTCTGTTGAAGTTCTGCCTTTTGCACCTGCCTCCTGACACCCACTGTGAGTTCAGGCCCATGTCTAGGCTGCCCATCCTGCAGCCTGTGTGTGCCGCGCCCCCCCCCCCCCCGCCTTCTTAAATGATGGGTTTGCACCCTCACCCCTTGAGCTCCCTGTGGGTCTGCTGTGGACTCCCCTACCAGTGGCCCCAGATGCTGCTCTGAACCCCTTGAGAGGCCCTGGCAGGTGGGTGGGGTAGGGAGTCTTATTACTTGGGCAGTAAAAGCAGACGGGGTCCAACTCTTTTTCTAGCATTTAGTTCAGTGCCTAGGGTGCTGCTCCAAAATGGCTTCAATTTCTTCTTCACTTTCTGTTTTCAACTCTAAGAGCTCCTATTTTTTTGTTTTTTTGAATTGGTGTCAGGTGTCAGTCAACTCCTGTTTTCCAGACAGCTTTGACTCCTTTTCATTGATAAGTATATATACATCAAGTGTGCTTGTGTGCATTTCAAAGTTTCACAAAAAAACACGCATAACCTTGTATGCTGTGTATGCTGAAATTTTGTATTCCTATTTCATGAAAAAATTCGTTATGGTGCTCTACATTGATTTTGTGATCTGGTCGTGAAATGTGTACATGGCTCTGCTTGTGACTTTGAGAGGTTATTTATCCATACTGTGTTATGGTAAGGAGCGAATGATGGGGAGGAAACTCTTGACACAGAGGAACCTTCAAAAAAAAAAAAAGTTATATTGAATTATTATTCCGTAAAACCTACCCATTTAAAGGATATGCTTCTGTTGTGTTAGTATATTCACTGAGTTGTATGTAACTCACTGCTCTCTCAGAACGTTTTTATCCTCCCATGAAGGAACCGCGTGCCTATTTCAGTGGTGGCTCCCCATGCTTCTCTCCCCTCAGCCTCTGGCAACCACTAACCTACACTATTTCTATGGATTTGCTTTATCTGGATACTTCATATAAATGGAATTCTACCTATGTGTCCTTTTGTGATTGTTTTTTAGCATGTTTTTATGGTTTATCCATGTCGTGGCATGTATCACTGCTGTATTGTTTACTGGTTAGTTGATGAACATCTGGGGTGTTCCTGCATTGTAGCTGTTATGAATAATGCTTCTGTGAATGTTCCTGTACAGGTTTTTGTGTGATCATGTTTCAGTTCTTTTGGATAAATATCAAAGGGTGGAAGTACTGGGTCGTACGGTGATTCTGTGTTCAACATCTTCAGGAACTAACAAACTTTTCCGAAGTAGGTGGGTCGGCAGTCTGACAGTTGTCATTTCTCCACATCCTCACCAACACTTGTCATTGTCTCTTTGATTATACTCATTCTGTTGGGTTTGAAGTGTTACCTCATTGTGGATCTTATTTGCATTTCCCTAATAACTAATGAGGTGGAGCATCTTTTCATGTGCTTATTGGCCATTTATATGTCCTCTGTAGAGAAATGTCTGTCAAATCCTTTGCCCACTTTTTAATTGGGTCATTGTCATTTTATTAATAGGTTTTAGGTACCAGTCTCTTACCTGATACATAATTTGTAAATTTCCCCCATTTTGTGGATTGTCCTTTTACTTTGTGTTTCTGTCCTTTTGAAACACAAAAGTTTTTAATTCTGGTTGGAGTCTCACTTTTTTTTTATTTTTTTAATATGTCATATCTAAGAAACCATTGCCTAACCCCAAATCACAAAGTCACAAAGATTTACCATTTCTTATATGTTACCCCTGTATATTCTAAGAGTTTTAATTAATTAATTTATTTAAAGTTACCTCTACACCTGATGTGGGTTTTGAACTCAGGAACCTGAAATCAAGAGTCACATGCCCTTCTGACTGACCCAGCCAGGTGCCCCTAAGAGTTTTATCTTTTATTATTATTTTTAATGTTTGTTTATTTTTGAAAGCAAGCAGGGGAGGGGCAAAAAGAGAGGGAGACAGAGGGTATGAAGCAGGCTCTGCATCGACAACATAGATAGAGCCCGATGCGGGACTCAACTCCTGAACTGTGAAATCATGACCTGAGCTAAAGTTGGACGCTTAACTGACTGAGCCGCCCAGGTGCCCCAAGAGTTTTATCTTCTGGATTTAGATCTTTGATCACTTTTGAGTTAATTTTTGTATATGGTGTGAGGTAGGGGTCCAACTTCATTCACTTATGGTGATTTCCAGTTCTCTCAGCACCATTTGTTGAAAAGGCCATTCTTTCCTTATTGAATTGTCCTGGCACCGTTGAAAATCACCTGACCATGAATGTTAAGGTTTATTCTGTATTCTCCATTCTACCCCCATAGATCTGTGTGTCCATCCTTCTACCAGCATGTCTTAATTAGTATAGGTTTGTATTTAGTTTTGAAATTAGAAAACGCGAGTCCTCCAGTTTTGTTCTTTTTCAAGACTGTTTTGGCTATTCTGAGTCGTTTGCATTTTTATTTGAATTTTAGGATTCGTTTGTCAATTTTTGCCAGAAAGGCAGATGGGATTTTGATAAGTGATTGCATTGAATCTGTAGATCAGTCTGGGTAGTATTGCCAAGAACTACATATTTTTAACAGAAAAATTTCATGAGATAATATCTATTTGCACTAGGAGCATGTATCCAGATATTCTAGCCTATCTAGTCCATTCCATTTTTTAATTTTGTTCATGGGTTTATTATCTATTATTTGAAAAACCTGCTTCAAGTCCATGGTTCTCAACCTTGACAGCAAATTGGAATCATCCAGAGTACTTTATATCCACGTGGTCTCATCCCAGAGGCTGAGGTGCCCTTGATCAGGAGTCCAGCCTGAGTGTTGAGATTAAGAGAAAAAATTCTCCCAGGTGATTCCAGTGTGCAGCCAGGGTTGAGAACCATTGCAGTAAGAGAACTGAAGTGCATATAGATACCCCTTTTAAAGCCTGTGCATAGTTAGCTGAACATATTACGGGATGGGAATGTGCATACTATAGCTGCAGAGCCACATGCGTGAAACATTTGGTCACTTAGGTGAGGAATGTGTTAGGTCTGTGTACTTAATCTGCTCACTAACATTGTCCTCTGGAGAAATGAAATCGTTTTGCTTTGGACTTCTGGGTGTGGGTAGTTGTCTGTGGTCTGTATAGAGAGCAAGAATAGAGCAGTCCTGGAGAGGGTCATTTCTCAGGAATTTTTGTGTCTTTTGCCTTTGGAAATGGACTGATCTGAGAAGAATATGGAGGAAATGCACAGCTATTTTAGGGATTGTCCCTTAAAGAACACTGAAGCTCTTGGTTAGAATTCTTGGTTGGAAGTGTATAAAGCTATGGTCAGAATTACTGAAAAGCCATCTGAAGTGGAACTGGTGTCCTGTCTTAGAATATTAAGGGAAATTAGGACTGTGGTGAAAACACACAAACTAGCTTATTTTACTCATTTGAATTTTTTTTTCTGGTTTATTTGAAAGTAAAATTTTCTCGTTTGTGTACTTATAAGCGCACATGCATATTTGTATTTTAAAGTAGAGGTACGGGGCCTTTTTAAACCAATTTCTTTTTTTATGTAGCAATGTACTTTAGGCATATGACTAAATCATTAAATAGCCCTTTAAAACATGGCTTTTAACAGCTCATTTGTGCTGAATGCATCATGTTTTATTTGACAAATCCTTCTATTGTTGGGCATTTAGCTTATGAGCCGTTTTTTGCTGTGGGGAACATAATACAATAGTGAACAGCCTTGTATGGAAATCTGTGTGCATTTTTCAGATTATTTCTTTAGACTACTTTTTGGAAGGGACATCATTTGCATTTTTTAAGGCTTTGTTACATACATAAGATGCATCCAGGTTAACGGACTGGGAATTATTGCCATAGTTGAACATTCCTGTTCTCTTTCCTTTTCTTTTTTCTTTCTTACCAATTTGGCCGGAGAATAGAATCATTGTTTATTCTGCTTTTCTTTGATAACTTGGAGTTTGAACACTTCTTCGTTAGGTTTTGGGCCATTTGTATTTTGTTTGGCTTATTTATTTCCTTTACTAATTTTTCTAGTTTTGTGTTCATCTTTTTCCTGGTGATTTATAGCAGTTCTTTTTACAACCAGGATATTAACACTTTAATTAATGTTGCAAATATGTTTCCCATTTTGTCTTGTAATTTTATGATCCGTTCAAGAAGTTTTACTTGTAGATCATTTTGGGGGCTTCCGTTTTCAAAATAAAAATCTCATTTTTCAGACTTGAAAGTTTCAAATGAAATATTTTCTTGAAGATGAATAAAAATCTGTCAGGATGTGATTTTGCCTAAAATAAGTTTTTTAGATTTCACATCTGCCTGTCAAAGTATGAGGAGAATAATCAGCTGAATTTTAAAAAGTTAAAAGTGAACTTGGAGATTTTTCAACATCCTGGTGCCAATAAATGAGAACTGTAAGTGGGATCACCTGGCAGTTGGGTGCTGTTATTCTAAACAGCCAGAAAGTGGGGCTAGATGTCACTTAGGAGCTTTCCACTCAAATTAAAAAATATTTCGACACTTTTGGTGGTTAGTGCTTTTTCCCTTTGGGTATGTATGATGTCTGTTTGGGGTTGATGGAGCTCCTGTGCTTTAATTCCTTACTTTTTAAGTCCAGTACTATTAAAAAATTGAGACTTTTGCATCATACTTAAATAATAGTTGCCTCAAGTGACTTTCTAATTATATCCTTTAGGCTTTTTTCCAAAATACGGACTTCCTTTGTATTCCAGGTCTCTGGAAACACTTGTCCTAACTAGTTTGTAGTATTAGTCTTGTTAACCCGGGGAGTTGTGGGCAGAAAGTTAATAACCTGTGGCAAGGGCTCAGAGCAGGTGCTGGGTGCGTTCTGTGCCTCCCCACAGTTTCTACTGAGAAGTGAGACTGGTTTGGGATCTGTTCTGCTTCTCTCTAGGCCTGTGTCTCTGCTTCCCCTCTCTGCCCCTTACTGCCCTTGGCTGGTGGGTCTGTGGGATTTCTCATTTACCTTTTGTGTTCGTTCTCCCACCCACCTTTATTGAGCACCATCTTGGGCAGGGTACTGAGGCACACCTGGGAAGAAGTAGCCTGGCTGGGACCCTGGCATCACCATCTCCACAGGTCTTCCCTGGTTCTGAGTTCAGGATTCTGACCCTGATTTACTTTAATCTGATTACAGGCATTATCTGTTATCATTCTTAGACACTTTGGAGAAGTTTTAGGGAGTTTTGGAATTAGCTTTGGGGTTAGCAAGGTTCCTGGAGAACCTTGTCATCCCTCTTCACCCACACTCCTGGTTCTGTCCCCAAATTTTTCCTGTCTTCCACAGTGATGCGGCCCCAGAAATGGGTACAGGATAGGAGGAGCGATAGCAGGGGAGTCCCTTTGAGCCGTCAAGGCTGGGTGGCTTAAGGAACACCCGGCACCAACAGGCAGAGAATAGGGGGTTTCAGAGAGAGGTTGGGTCATTAGAAGATACAGGCACATCCAGTCTGGAGGGAAGCTTTGGGGTAAGCTTTTCAGTGTAACTCCACTGTACTTGTTCACGCACTAAGGCACAGTTTATTAGGGGAAAATGGAACCGTTTGTGTTAGCTGAGCTTGACTTATTACCACTGATAATTGTCATTGGGCCGTGTTTTTAATTTGGTCATTTTGCCAGGAACATAGATCAGACATTGCTCCTTAGATCTTTGGGTAATTAGGAAGATTGGCAAGCCTCCATTCTTCTTGAATGAAGTCATTATTATCCTATTTGTAATATGGGATTAAATATGTTAAGTGAAAGGCATTTTTAATTTTTTTTAAAGACAGTTGCAACTTAAGCATGTGGGCAAAATTATCTTGTTTTGTATGTGTATTCTTGAATTTCAAGCTTTTTTTTTTTTTTTTTTCCCTGATCACAAATACATGTTCATTAGTAATGTAAAACAGAAAAGCATAAAGAAATAAGACCTCGAGGCGCCTGGGTGGCTCAGTCGGTTGAGCGTCCGACTTCGGCTCAGGTCATGATCTCACGGTCCGTGAGTTCGAGCCCCGCTTCGGGCTCTGTGCTGACGGCTCAGAGCCTGGAGCCTGTTTCAGATTCTGTGTCTCACTCTCTCTCTCTGCCCCTCCCCTGTTCATGCTCTGTCTCTCTCTGTCTCAAAAATAACTAAACGTTAAAGAAAAAAAGAAAGAAGACCTCACATGCAATCTGACACCCAGGGAGGATCACCGTTAATATTTAGGGAGAGTATTTAGACTGCCTGGTTTACCACATAAGTGTAGTTTTTATATAAAAATGGGGTATGTTCTGACCTCCCCCCCCCCCCCCCACCTTAGTAATAGAGCATGGCTGTTTTCCTGAATGGCTGTGTAGTGTTTTATTATAAAGCATTTTCTTGTCATCATTTAGTTAGCCAGCCCTTAGATATTGGGCATTTACTTGTTCTACAACTAAAGTGACTATAATTGTACTCACTAGGTATTTTCTTAGAACAGTGATTTTATTGGATATACATTTTTAAAGGGGTGGATGTCAAACATTTAAAAATTTTTTTTTCAACGTTTTTTATTTATTTTTGGGACAGAGAGAGACAGAGCATGAACGGGGGAGGGGCAGAGAGAGAGGGAGACACAGAATCGGAAACAGGCTCCAGACTCCAAGCCATCAGCCCAGAGCCCGACGCAGGGCTCGAACTCACGGACCGTGAGATCGTGACCTGGCTGAAGTCGGACGCTTAACCGACTGTGCCACCCAGGCGCCCCTGTTTTAAAATGATTTTGACCAAAAACATCTAGCTGAAAATGAAGGCGAATATTTCTCTGATCTTGGAATGACGAGGGACTTCCTAAGCCTGAAAGTATTAGAAGCAATTGCAAAAAGATGTTAGATTTGACTTTAGAGAGATTAAAAAAATAATAATAAATCCTTTATTTCAAGTGACAGAGAGGAAAAAGCAGTCATTTATTTTTTTCTGGGGAAAATGTTTGCAACATGGCGAAGGGTTAATTAATGTCCTTAATTTGTTAAGGAGCTCTTACAAATGAATAAGAAAAAAAAGGAAGCCTACTGAAAAAGTGGACAAAAGGCACTTTACAGTTCATAAGAGAACTATAGATACATGGATCAAAGAAATCAAGATTGAAACCAGATGTCATTCTTTGCATGTCAAATTTGCAAACGTTAAAAAAAAAAACTAGGACTGGCAAATGAAGTTAACATACAGTTTTCTTCTCTTGTGCTTTCTTTGTTAGCTTGTCAGTTTTCCCAGAAGGAGTTGGGAAGGTTTCCCATTTCCTATTTCTTTACCAGGAAGGATAGGATATAACTGGCCTGTGAATTTTGTATGAGCCTGGCACCTTTTTCAAGCCTAGGTCTTTGCTTTTTTAATTTTGTCTATTCGTTTACTGTTATTCAGGCTTAAAATTTTTTTTTTTCCTAAAAAAATTGTCCATTTCATTTAGATTTTGGGGTACATACATGTGCTTCCTTTGTTAAGTCCTTTAAAAAATACAAATTCCATGTAGAAGCATGAAGGGTATGTAGTATCTTGTGTTGGCTCTTGCTTTCAGAAGATACTCGCTGTCCTGTTCCACAGGTATTTTAATTTTCATTGAAGAGGTTTTTTTTCTTTTTTGAATTAGGTAGGTAGGTATTTTATCAGCTTTTTTGGCGTTTACTAAATTGACAAAATGATTTGGTTGCTTAGTTTCTGGCCTGTGAATGGTACTGGCCCCCAGGGCTATATCCTTCCTGCTTCTAAAGTATTAACATCCTTTTTTAAGGAAATGCTAAAATATAGAGATGACAGTTATACGAATATGGATGTATTCCCCAATTTTTTGGATTTTTTTTTCTCTGTGAAATCAAAGCCTGAAAATCATAGCTTTTAGTACCTTTGCACGCCCCAATTAAGAGTGTAGAGAAGTCCTGTGAATGTTTTCTTGTGCGTTCACAGTGGCCTTTGTGGGGGACAGTCAGGTGGTGCGTCATTGAGCTCCCAAGTGACGTTTCCTCTGAGCTGCTCACAGGGCCCTGGGCTTTGATCTCAGCCTTGTAACCTTGCGTACAAAGGGCAGGTCTTCATGTCGAGTGTGGTGGCACACGAAGGGGAGGGGTGCTGGCTGGCACCAGGACAGAAGTTCAAGGATGCGCCCTGATAACTCAGTCTTGTTTCTGTTCGGCTCCTCCTGCTTAATTCCCCTTTCAAAAATATATTTGTATTTTTCCGATATTAAAACTTATGACCCAATTCTGTGTTTTGATCTCTGATAGTCGTCCAGTGAAGTAGAAAGCCAGTCCTTCCAGACACTGGTTGTACTAATCAGCTTAAAAAATACTTTCCAAAAACAAATCTTCATGGGGTCATAGTACTTGCACTCACCCTTCTATAATTTTTCTCTTGATTTCCAGCTAAAGTGATTTTGTTAATTGCAGCTTTGCCCTCATGGAAACTTTTTTTCTTACTTTTTTTTCTTTTATTTTTAGCGTTTTAAAGGATTTACAAAAGAAGCATACACGTGTTGGAAAATAATTCTAACTTGTCAGAATTGGATAAAGCAAATTTTGAAAGTCACACAGCCTCTTTTACCCCCTATACTTCAAGGCAGTTTGATCTTTATTCTTTCCAGCCCTTTCTTATGTCCACAAATATGTTCTGTATAATTACACTTTTAATAAAAATGGGATTATACTATACATATTGTGCAACTTGCATTTCTCAAAGGACAAAATATATAATTTCAGTTTAACCGAAAATAAGCTGTTCTTTTAAAGCTTTTCTTTTGTTATTTTTTTTCTGTTATTTCCATTCTTTCTCTTCTTGACTAATCTTCATTGATGGAAGTTGCCTTTGTGCTTCCCTTCTGACTCTAAATTTTTAATAAACATAGCTTAAAATAGATTTGTGGTTATGAAGATTTTATTTTGGGCAATAAATTACCTTGTTTTTCCTCTTTGAATGCAAAATGTTTTAGCAAGAGAAAAATAACTTCTCCATTCATATTCTAATCCATTAAAATAAGTAGTAATTTTTTTGTTCCAAACAGCAAAAGACCAATGTTTAGTTTCTGAAATTAAAAAAATAGGATCACTGGAGGCTTATTGAAGGCTGGATGGTACAAGTCTGATGGCATTTGTGTTGCTTATCTACCTCTAGAAGATCAGTGATTGTGATGCTAACTTGCTCCAAAACAAACTGTGGAGTTGGAAGATTCACAACATTAAAAAAAAAAAAAAAAAAAAAAATTGACTCACAGCTAATTTTTTCTCCCATCCAAGTACTAACCAGGCCCGACCCTGCTTAGCTTCCGAGATAAGACGAGATCGGGCGCGTTCAGGGTGGTATGTCCGTAAACACAGCTAACTTTTTCTAACAAAAAGAACTTGTTGGTATCTGGCTAAACTGTCATCACCTGTGTGATTTTACTTTTAAGTTTGTTTATTTTGAGAGAGGGAGTAGGGGGAGGCAGAGAGAGGAAGCGGGAGAGAATCCCAAGCAAGCTCCACAATTGTCAGCACAGAGCCTGATGTCAGGGCTCGACATCATGAACCGCGAGATCATGAGCTGAAATCAAGAGTCGGACGCTCAACCAATTTAGCCACCCAGGCACCCTTGTATTTTTCTTTTAATTTTTTTTTCAACGTTTATTTATTTTTTTGGGACAGAGAGAGACAGAGCATGAACGGGGGAGGGGCAGAGAGAGAGGGAGACACAGAATCGGAAACAGGCTCCAGGCTCTGAGCCATCAGCCCAGAGCCCGACTCGGGGCTCGAACTCACGGACCCCGAGATCGTGACCTGGCTGAAGTCGGACGCTCAACCGACTGCGCCACCCAGGCGCCCCCCTTGTATTTTTCTTTATAATGGAGGGCCAGGCTGGTGACTGGTGCCTTGCCAGCTGTTTCAGAGATAGCTCCCCACGTCAGGCTCTGGGTTCTTTTTTATTGTGATGCCTCTGCATAGGTACAAGAGTATAAAAAACACATTCATTTAATAAACAAGAAAATGAATATCTGTGTACCTATTGATAACCCAGCCTAAAAAGTGGAATGTGACCCAGCTTTTTTATAAGCATCCTTCCGATGTATATTAATAGGTTTGTAAGACGCTTTAAAAGGTGATTTTTAAGAAATCAAATTGTCTCTTCTGTTTTCCCTATTAAAAACAGCATCAGCAGTTTATTCTAGTGGCGGCACTGAAAGCAATGTAGGGTTATAAAGGTGAGGGCTCCGTTGTCATGGGTGTAATGGGCTCTGACCCCTACTGTCATCTATCTTAGAAGCTCCAGGACCCAGACCAGGCCTTTCCCTTCTTGGGTTCTTACTTGTAAAGTGTGGACCCAGTAGTTCGGAGCGTGGTTATGAAGATAATTGCACAGGTATGATGTGTTAATCTTAAAAATAAAAGTTACTTTACCGGCAAAATGGATGTATTCTGGAATAGCCAAGACTTGCAACCTTGGACATGCAAGCTATGCCCAGCAGATAAAGGAGGAACAGGTTATTTTACAGAGAAACAAGAGGAAGGTGGGAGTTGTTTTGAAAAGTCCATTGGAGAAAAGTGGGAATCCAGGGTCATAAGGGTTTGTCATTGTCTGAGTCCCAGGGGGGTGGTTAGTTTTTTTTTTTTTTTTTTATGGGAGATGCAGTGTACATCTTTCCCAGTTGGGGTCTGTTATTGATGATTCTTTCCTGTTGAGATTCTTGTGTTGGGGGCTGTAATTGACAGTTCTTCCTGCAATTGACATTCAGTGGTACTGGCTCCCTTTCTAGCCTCCTGACTCCACTTTATTTTCTCTTTATAAATTTTCACATTTTCCCCCTTTTGATCATGATCTTTCTCCAAAGGCATTGCTGATCAAGAGTCTTTTGTCCCTCAGTTCTAGGAAAGACCTTTCCTGGGTATAATGTCCCACACTGGGGGGAAATTATTTGGATTGGAAATCTGAGGTCACATTTGAGTAACAAGGAGGAGGAGCAGGGAGAACAATCAGGTACCTCCTACTTCTAGTCCATATTTAGCACGATTGTAAGTGTTGGAGATCATCTCTTCTTGGGTACGTTGTTAGAAAAGTTTGACAGGCAGCAAGTATGGAATCAAAAGTAACGTGACAATTCCAAATTGTGTGGTGGTTCTAAAACAGGATCCTAGATCTGAAAGTAGCCAACTAAAAAATATTCATTGGCACTCATTCCAGTTTAGGGGAGAAAAGATCCCCCTCCAGAGGCAAACCCAGAGTCCTGTATGCAGATGAGGAGTCACCCGTTGAGCAGTCATGAAAGCAGAATAGTGAGAATCTGAGAATTAACCGAGTACATTTGGGAAGATACAGTGCAGGTATAAGTATGAAGCAGCAGTTGGTGGGCTTTTTGCAAAACAACAAAACTTCAAAGACATTTTAAAACAGTATTGTTATCTCAAGAAAACTGTTCTAACCAAATGTGTCAATAGTACAGTAAAACTGAAATTCAGAAACCACAAGTTTTGGAAAAGAATCCAGAGTCGGTTAACAATAGTCCAAATGAAAAACAGAGACGTTGTATCCTGAGCCTTCTACCAGACCTGGCTTCTTGAGGAAGCTGTCTCCTCAGATGTCTGCTTCAATACAGGGAAATCTTTACTTTCAGGTCATCAGATGGTGTGTAGGTCCACTCAGAGTTTGCTTTCTTTAGACATGTCCATGAATCTAAGAGTCTATTCCCTGGAGTTTGGCAGCACAAGGGTTGGTTAGCAGTACATAAGAGGGGCCTTTCCAGTGAAGTTGAAGAGACTCTTTCTGGAGGTGTCTTTTCTAATAGATAAAATCTCCAGTTGCAAGGTGTGATGCTTTTCTTTTTTTAATTTTGATTATAAAAATTATAATTTTTATATTATAAAAAATTTATATTATAAAAATTATAATTATTTATTTATTTATTTTGAGAGAGAATGTGAGCAAGGGAGGGGCAGAGAGGGAGGAAGAGAGGGAGAATCCCAAGCAGGCTCCCCACTGGCAGCACAGAGCCTGATGTGGGGATCTAACTCAAACTGTGAGATCATCACCTGAGCTGAGACCAAGATTCGAATGCCTAACCGAGCCACCCAGGCATTAAGGTGTGATACTTGTCTTCATCTCTCAAGAGTGCATGGTGAAATTGCTCTATCAATCTTGTTATTTTTAGTAGGAGCAGTTAGGCCTTTACAATATTGAAGTATATCTTTTTTGTGTGTGTATTTATTTTTGAGAGAGAGAGAGAGAGAGAGGGACAGAGTGCGAGGGAGGGAGGGAGACACAGAATCCGAAGCAGGATCCAGGCTCAGAGCTGACAGGCTCTGAGCTGTCAGCTCAGAGCCAGACACAGGGCTTGAACTCACAAACTGTAAGATCATGACTTGAGCCAAAGTCGGACACTAAACTGACTGAGCCACCCAGGCGTCCCCGAAGTGTATCTTTATTAATTGTGGGTCAAAGGAGTCAGGGGCCAAGTGCATTGGACCTTCTCTGACTATCTCAAAGGGTAAAAGTCTGTGAGTTCCAAAGGGGTGAATCTGAGTTAAGAACGGCCAGTGGGAATGCTTTAGGCCAGATGATATGGGAGGTCTCTATAAATTTTGCTGATTGAGTCTTAATAGTGTCCTTAGTGCATTTGACCAACCTGAGGATTGAGAATGGTATCACCCAGTGAGTATTGTAAAACTGGTGAAACAGTACGGACTTATTCAAGCACCTGGTGAAATGGGTTCCTTGAGGACTATGAAGTTAAAGAGGGCTTCTCCACATTGGTATAATTTTTTCTTTAATTTTTTTTTTTACATTTATTTATTTTTGAGAGACAGAGCGCGAGTGGGGGAGGGGCAGAGAGAGAAGACACAGAATCCGAAGCAGGCTCCAGGCGCTGAGCAAGCTGTCAGCACAGAGCCTGATGGAGGGCTTGAACCCACGGAACATGAGATCATGACCTGAGCCGAAGTTGGACACTCAACCGACTGAGCTACCTAGGTGTCCCGTTGTAATTTTTTTCTAGCAAAATTTTATCTACACAAGTAGCAGTGGTCTGTCTACAAGAGAGCTTTGGTCCAGTGAGAAGACCTACAAACCATTACTAAAACGTACTTAAATCCAAGAGATGGGGGTAGCTGTATGAAATACATTTACCAAAACTTGAATGGCCCCTTAGGTAATTTAAAATGAGCAGTGTGAGCACTTTTTTCTGTGTTGTGTTTTGGATGCATGGGACAAGTGGGGTAGACACTTTTTGTAGCTTTATTTCCCCACCAATATTGGTCCATGAATTCGGCCAGATTATTTGGTCTAACCCACAGTTCTTTTTATCAAACCAGCAGTGATTAGGTTCCCAGTATTTTTCCTTTTCTGGAGCCAGTTACTGGGCGTTTCTGGTCAGTTTTTCAAAATCTTCATTTGGGAGAATATCCCTTTGGACTGTGACAGAGGTTTGGCTCTTGATTGCTTTGAGAGCAGTGCTTTGGTGGAAATATCAGCGAGGTGGTTTCCTTTGGCCTCCAGAGAGTGGAGTCTAGAATGCTGAGGAGCTTTAATAAAAGAGTATCTGGCCAAAGTGTGGCATTTGATAAAATTTGGACATAGGAACCATTTAAAATTTTATCCCCATTGGAGGTGAGAGCACCTCATTGTTGGGTACTATTCCAGAGTCCTGAGCTACCTCAAAGGTATATCAGCTATGGGTATAAATGTTTGTGGTTTTACCTTTGGCCAAGGTACAAGTATAGAACTTGGCCTGTTGGGCTGAGATAGCGAAAGGTAAAAGTGCTGCCTCGGTGGCTTCAAAAGGAGTCATTCCCAGCACAGGATTTGCCATTTTCATCCTTTAAGAACCATCGGGACACCATGAAAAATCTGCATCGGTTAGAGGAGGTTCTTATAAACAGTCACAGGGAGTCAAGAGGTGATCTGTCCGTCTGAAGCAGTTGTGAGTGGTCTCTGCCAGGGAGGAGGGAGAATAGCAGGGTTAAGGTTCTTGCAGTGAGGAGGAGTTATATGAGGAACAGTTAGGGGGATCTCCTGGGTGAGTGCAGTGGTGAGGATTTAGGGGGGCTTCTCTGTACGCGGCACAAGTGTGCTTAGAGGGAGGCCTGTGACCCTTCACGGGCCTTAACTAGAAGGGCAGTGGCAGGAATGGCCCTGAGGCAAGGAGGGAGATCCCTGGCCATGGGCTGCTCCAGTGCTTGGTTCTAAGACCCCAAGGGTCAGTGATGGTCCCCCATGTTTTTGGGCAAGTACTCCAAGGGCATTTTCTTCCCTCTCACAAACAATGAGAAAAGGGGAGTTGATAATTAGGATCTCTGAGGGCAAGAGGCTTTATTAGACTTTCCTTTATGAAGTCTCGGAAGCTAGGTCTTCTCATTATTTCCAAATGACGCAGTCAGGTTTGTCAGTTTTTAGTAAAGCCTATAGAGCTTGAGCTGTAAGAGAGAAGTTTGGAATCCCAATTTCGACAGTAGACAGCCAGTCCAAGAAAACTTTGTAATTGGCATTTAGTTGTAGGTTTTGGGAAGTTCAGGATGCCACGAAAGCTACCTGGATCTAAGTGTAGGCCTTGTTCTGAAATCAGGTGCCCTCAGATGAACTTTAGCTTGAGCAAACTGCAATTTTTCTTTAAAGACTTTGTCCTTTTAAGGCCAAAAGTTTTAACAGGTGAATGCTGTCTCCTGTGAAGAGGTTTGAGAAAGGGAGCAGAGAAGCAAATAATCTACATGTTGTAACCAACCAGAGCCTGCAGAAGATTTTATATCTTCCAAATCAGCTTTTAAGGTTTGTAAAAAGTTAAGAAGGACTCTCTCTGTAACTCTGGAGCATTACTGTCCAGGTATAGTACTGTTCTTCCCAAATGAAAGCAAAAAGATAATGGTTATCCCTGTCAACTGGATAGTAAAAGTGCACTGTATAGAACAATTATAGTGAAAACTTTGCTTTCAGTGGGGATGGATGTCAGTGTGTGGGGGTTAGGAACAATGGGGTGCCAAGGGAGAGTGTTATTTATTGCTCTGAGGTCCTGGACTAACCTCCATCCTTAGCCACTGGGTCTTCTGACAGATAAAATGGGGGTATCACAGGGACTAGTGCAGGGGATAAAAAGGCCCTGAGTCTCTGGTCTCCTATTATGGGCTTGATGTCTTAAAGGGCTTTTTTACTTATAGGGTATTAGCTCTGGGGAGAGGTGTTGAAGGATCTGTTTGAATCTTGATGGGAGGTGCACTGTGAATTCTGCCAGTATCAGTTGGGGAATCTGCCCATAAAGAGGATGGTAGCTGATCTAATAGGGATAAATGATCAGTGTCCCCAGACTCTATTATAGTGCCATCAGGGATGTTGAAGGGTCAATTAATTCATGTGGTTGGTGGTTTTGATTCTATAATTATTTCTTTTTTCTGGGAGAAATTCTGGCATGATACTTTCCTAAGAAATCTTGGCCCAGTAAATGAATGGGGTAGAGAAACTTGAGGTGAAGATGGGAATCTCAACAGGCCTAAACAAATGGGAGCAGGTGCAGAGACAGGAACCTGTTGAGGTTTATGAGAGACCCCCTCTATTTGAATTGTTTTCATGCTCTGAGACAGGACCTGCTTTATAGGAGTGGTGTTGAGCCCCGAGAATGCAGCTCTGGGGTCACCAAGACAAAGAGATTCATTCTCAGTCGGGAGAGTATTTTTTCCAAGCCAGTTAATGGGGAGAAGTGGGAAGAGCCCTTGTAGGTCCTCAGAGTCCCATCACTGGGAATTAGGAGGACAGTGGAAAGGCTGGCTAGAGGGCTGAAGGCTTCTGGAGTGCTTATGTTTGTAACAGTCTTTTTTTTTTTTTTTCTAGTGCCCTGGCCCTTTGCAGTGATAGCAGAAAGCCAGGGGGTTTTGTTCTGTTTAGGGACCTTCATTTGCCAGAGTCGAAAACTGAGAATATTAGTGGTCTTTCTTTGAGGTGACTCCTCTAGCATGTGGGTGAGCTGGTTTGCCGAGCTAGCTAATTCTGGAGTGGGCACAGTTTCCCATTCCATGCTGGTCCTTTAACCAGAAGATCCTGGTTCAGCCTGTTAGTAAATGCAGTTAATGCTACCCATTTGGATTCAGCCTCTAAAGGAAGACCAGAATCTTTTTGAAAGATCATTTGGAGTTGATTATAATGGTCGTGAACAGGTTGATCGGGCTTTTTTGTGAAGCCTGAATTTTGTTCCAGTCAACAGTCTTAGGAAATCTACTGTAATTGCTCAATGGAGATTTCCAGCGAGTGTTCTAGCATCTTGCCAAAAGTTAGGGTTAATTCTCTGAATCCTTTAGGCTGTTCTTATGGGATTAGTTTCATCCCGTGTTAGGCCTGGTCCTCACCAACAAGCACATGGGCTGACTGATACAGATCTGAGAAGGCAGGGTGGTTAAGTTGGAGTAACTATGTTAAATTCTCCAGCAAACGTGGGTCCTGAGTCACTTTCGGAAACTCTTCAACTCTGGCTCGCAGTTTGGCCTTGGTCCAGGGAACATAAGAAGTTTGGGGTTTTTTCAGATCCAGAAGACTTAATTTTATTTATTTATTTATTAAAAAAAATTTTTTTTTTTTCAACGTTTATTTATTTTTGGGACAGAGAGAGACAGAGCATGAACGGGGGAGGGGCAGAGAGAGAGGGAGACACAGAATCGGAAACAGGCTCCAGGCTCCGAGCCATCAGCCCAGAGCCCGACGCGGGGCTCGAACTCATGGACTGCGAGATCGTGACCTGGCTGAAGTCGGAGGCTCAACCAACTGCGCCACCCAGGCGCCCCTGGAAGACTTAATTTTAAAGGAGCAGTTTTCTTAGATTCAGGAAAGAAGGGAGTGGGGAGAGGTTCAGAGAAAAAAGTTAAGTGAAGGTGGGGACTGAACACAAGACAGCTGCTGTACATCCTGAGACCTAGAAGACAGGAAGGGAAGAAAGAGGCCTCAGGAGCCCTTTCTTTTGTTTGTCTCTGTTAGTCTAGAAATTGTATTTTGCAGAGAGGCAATTTTAGATTCCTTATAGCTTCAGAATTCCGAAGCTTCACAATCCCAAAGTAGGCATCCCATTCAGTTTTGACAATTTTAGAGCCATGGCTATCCAATTTACTTTTTTTTTTTTTTTTTAATGTTTGTTTATTTTTGAGAAAGAGACACACACAGTGTGTGAGCAGGGGAGGGTCAGAGAGAGAGGGAGACACAATTAGAAGTAGGCTCCAGGCTCCGGGCTATCAGCACAGAGCCCGACGCGGTGCTCAAACTCACAAACTGTGAGATCATGACCTGAGCCGAAGTCAGTCACTTAACTGACTGACTGAGCCACTCAGGCGGCGCTGTCCAATTTACTTTTGATGAAGAGTAAGTTGGGAGAGATGGCGAGTTCCCTGCAATGGCCATTGGAGTTTTAAACTACTGTGTGCGTGAAGAGGAACTGACCAGGGTGCCGGAAGAGGGGTCACCCTCAAAACATCTTGATAACTGGGATCCCACTTCTTAGCAGTTTATTTTGGTTTGTCTGTCTTTTCTAGAGCAGGAAAGAAAGATTCCTAAACGGTATGATCAATCTGGTTCTAAAAGGAATCCGAGCAAAGGCCAGCTCTGTTCCGGTAGGCACAGCCCTGTTCGTGAGAAGTTGGGCCAAGGACTAGCAGTTTTATTAGGAATGGCCTAGTTCTTAGGAGGAGTCGGACCAAAGGCCAAACGAGTGTTCTTACAAAGGACCAAGCCTTAGATTCTGAATAATTCCTGGAGAGCTTAAAACACAAGAGTGGAGCTCAAAATCCAGAAGAAGAATTTTAGGGTGGGCAAGAAAGCAGTGAGCTCTGTGGGTATGGGTGCATATTTGCTCACTAGCCTTGGATTTGTTGGTGGTCTTCTGGATCCCACCAAATAATGTTAACCTTAAAAATAAGTTATTTTAGGGGCACCTGTGTGGCTCAGTCGGTTAAGCATCCGACTATTGATCTCAGTTCAGGTCATTATCTCACGGTTCGTGGGTTCAAGCCCTGTGTTGGGCTCTGCGCTGACAGCCTTGGGATTCTCTCCTTCTCTGTCTTCCCCTCCCCTGCTTTCTCTCTCTCTAAATATAAATAAATTTAAAAATAAATCTTAAAAAAAAAGTTATTTTACCAACAAAAATGGGTTTATTTGGGAGTAACCAAGAATTACAACTCCTGGGCATTAAGCTATAACAAAGCCATAGGCAAGTCCAACAAAGAAGAAGGTTATCTTACGGAGGAGAAAATTGGGAGGGGTTGTTTTGAACAAAGCCCATTGGAGGAGAATACTAATTCAGGCTAATGGTTTGCCATTGGCTGAGTTGCAAGGATAGCCAGTTTCTTGTAGAGCTGCAGTCTATATCTTTGTCAAGGCCTGTCATTGATGATTCTTTCCTGTAGAGATTGTTCTGTTGGGGTCTGTGATGACAATTTCCTGTAATTGACCGATTGGTAGTGGCTTCCCTCTTCTAGCTTCCCTTAGTCTCTTCCCCACTCCACTTTAGTGAGGCTTCCCTTTATTAATTTTAAGAAGTGTGTAGTACAGTGCTTGGCACATATTGAATACTAGAGAAGTTTTTTTGTCTTTTTTTTTTTTGGAAATTGAGATCTTATTCTAGGGAATATGGAGTTTAAAAGGAAAAAAACCCCAACTAAGTACAAAATTGCTTTTTCCAGATACTCTAAAATACCATCTCCCAACACATTTTGTGCAAATGGAGAGCCAATTTTGAAGGGATTGAAGGTGCAGCTTGTGCTTCTGCCTGGGGATGGGCTGGGGACTCCTAGATGCTCCTTAAGAATGAGGGAGCAACAGAGCAAGTTCTAGGATTGGGCAGAGCTGAATGAGAAGTAGATTCCATTCATGCAGAGGCCTCCTGCTAGGTTTATTATTACTCTGTTTTTATTGATCATCTGTTTTTCTCTAGCTAGGTCTTGACTCTGACAACCGGGATCCTCCTGTGGTTTCGAGCTTGGACTTCAGCACCGGGAAATGTAGCTCAGCAGCTTGTAACGGAAAGCATATGGACAGGTTCACGTCACGGCATTTAGGTGCGTCTGAAACCTAATCTTTTTCGTTCTGCATTTCATGATGCAGTTGTGCTGACAGCCCTTTAGTGTTAGAATTCATTTGTGCTTGACCTCGCCCTTTGTACATGTCACCAAAGGTCTAAATGCAATCCTGGGAATAATTAATTGTTTGGTTAATGCTAATGATAAGGTAATGGGCTGTTGTCGGCCAAATTCCTTGTTAAGTAGATTAAAGTAGAAAATAGGCAAAGTCTTGCCATGTACAGGTAATGAAGTAAGTATTTTCTTTTTCCTTTACATGCTTTTGACTTTTTTAAATGAGCAAACTTTTGAATACCTATTGCCTTTGAGGCTCCATGTCTGGGTCACAGGTCTGAACCCCGGGGGTAAAGAGATTGAAGACCTGTTCCTTCTTTTTCAAGCATTCTTCAATTTAAGTAGTGAGACTAAATAAGCACATTTACACTGCATTTCCTCCCATGCTCTCCTGTCCCAAGGCTTGATGGGTATTTTGGTTATTTAAAATTTTTTGCTATTGCAAACAATATTGCAGTGAAATTTCTTGCACCTATTTCAGGGACAATACCCATAAGTAAATTTTTAACAGTAAAATTGTTGAGTATAGTGCTTATGAATATTTACTTTTTTAATTTTGACAAATTGTCCCATAGGGAAGCTACAAGAATTTATACTCCTAATAAACATTCTTGCAAACAGGTTGTCTTGTCAAAACTAAATGTATTCAGTATGGTGGGTATAGAAAGTTATGTCAGTGGTACTTTTATTTACTATTAATTTACAAACAGTGACATTCAGTATTTAGGTATACATTTATAAGAGCTTTTATAAATGCTGAAAGGGTATCATTTCTTTTTTAAAAAAATTTATTTTCATTTTCTAATAGAAAGTCCATACTTGCTCTTAAAAAAAAAGGAAAATTCCAAGAATTTAGGAAGAGCCTTGGTCTCACCACCTAATGACACCACCGTGAACATTTGTGGATTTCTTCCACTTTTTGTTTTCTATGTGAAGTTGTTTGTTTTTTTTTCTTTTTTTCTTTTTTTAATGTTTATTTTTGTGAGAGAGAGAGAGAGAGCAAGCGGGGAGGGGCAGAGAGAGAGGGAGACACAGAATCCAAAGCAGGCTCCAGGCTCTGAGCCATCAGCACAGAGCCTGACTTGGGGCTCAAATTCACAAACTGTGAGATCATGACCTGAGCTGAAGTCGGATGCTTAACCAGCTGAGCCACTCAGGTGCCCCAAGTTGTTGTCTTAAGCTGTCATCAAATTGTATGTAATACGTTTTTTTTTTTCGATTTCTATTTATTTAAATCCAAGTTAGTTAACATATAGTGTAATAATGGTTTCAGGAATAGAATTTAGTGATTTGTCACTTACATAAAACACCCAGTGCTCATCCCAGCAAGTGCCCTCCTTAAGGCCCATTGCCCGTTTAGCCCATCCCCCTCACCTAACACCCCTCCAGTAACCCTCAGTTTGTTGTCTGTATTTAAGAATCTCTTAGGGTTAGCCTCCCTCTCTGTTCTTATCTTATGTTTCCTTCCCTTCCCCTATGTTCATCTGTTTTGTTTCTTAAATTCCACATATGAATGAAATCATATGATGTTTGCCTTTCTCTGACTGACTTGTTTTGCTTAGCGTAATACACTCTAGTTCCATCGGCATTGTTGCAAATGGCAAGATTTCATTTTTTTCATCACCAAGTAGTATTCTATTGTATATATATACCACATTTTCTTTATCCATTCGTCAGTTGATGGGCATTGGGGCTCTTTCCATAGTTTGGCTATTGTTGATAGTGCTGCTATAAACATTGGGGTGCATGTGCCCGTTCGAATCAGCGTTTTTGTATCCTTTGGATAAATACCTAGTAGTGCAATTGCTGGGTTGTAGGCTAGTTTTATTTTTAATTTTTTGAGGAACCTCCTTACTGTTTTCCAGAGTGGCTGCACCAGTTTGCATTGCCAACAGTGCAAGAGGGTTCCCTTTTCTCCACATCCTTGTCAACACCTGTTGTTTCCTGAGTTGTTCATTTTAGCCATTCTGACAGGTGTGAGGTGGTATCTCATCGTGGTTTTAATTTGTATCTCCCTGATGATCAGTGATGTTGAGCATCTTTTCATGTGTCTGTTAGCCATCTGGATGTCTTCTTTGAAAAAAGTGTCTGTTCATGTTTTTTGCCCATTTCTTCACTAAATTATTTGTATTTTGGGTGTTGAGTTTGGTAAGTTCTTTTTAGATTTTGGATAGTAACTCTTTATCCTGTATGTCATTTGCAAATGTCTTCTCCCATTCAGTAGGTTGCCTTCTAATTTTGTTGATTGTTTCCTTTGCTGTGCAGAAGGCTTTTATCTTTAATTTTTTTTCCACATTATTTTTGAGAGAGAGAGAAAGAGAGAGCGAGCGTGAGTAGGGGAGGGGCAGAGAGAGACACAGAATCCAAAGCAGCTCCAGGCTTTGAGCTGTCAGTACAGATCCTGAGGCGGGGCTCAAACCCACAAGCTGTGAGATCATGAACTGAGCCAAAGTTGGACGCTGAACCGACTGACCCACCCAGGCGCCTCCAGAAGCCTTTTATCTTGAAGTGCCAGTAGTTCATTATTGCTTTTGTTCTCTTGCCTCTGGAGACATGTGTAGTAAGAAATTGCTGCGGCCAAGGTCGAAGAGATTGTTGCCTGTTTTCTCCTCTAGAGTTTTGATGGTTTCCTGTCTTACATTTAGGTCTTTCATCCATTTTGAATTTATTTTTGTGTATGGTTAAGAAAGTGGTCCAGTTTCATTCTTCTGCATGGTGCCATCCAGTTTTCTCAGCACCATTTGCTGAAGAGATTGTCTTTTTTCCATTGGATACTCTTTCCTGCTTTGTTGAAGATTGGTTGGTTATATATTTGTGGGTTAATTTCTGGGTTTTCTCTTTTGTTCCATTGGTCTTTTTTTTTTTTTTTTTAATAATTTTTTAAAAGTTTATATGTTTTGGGGCGCCTGGGTGGCGCAGTTGGTTAAGCGTCCGACTTCAGCCAGGTCACGATCTCGCGGTCCGTGAGTTCGAGCCCCGCGTCGGGCTCTGGGCTGATGGCTCAGAGCCTGGAGCCTGTTTCCGATTCCGTGTCTCCCTCTCTCTCTGCCCCTCGCCCGTTCATGCTCTGTCTCTCTCTGTCCCAAAAATAAATAAACGTTGAAAAAAAAAAAAAAGTTTATATGTTTTGAGAGACAGCATGAGTGAGGAGGCAGCAAGAGAGAGGAAGACAGAGAATCCCAAGCAGGTTCTGCACTGTTAGTGCAGAGCCCAATGTGGGGCTTGAACCCATGAAACTGTGAGATCATGACCTGAGCTGAACGCAAGAGTCAGACACTTAACCAGCTGAGCCACTCAGGTGCCCCTCTACATGTCTGTTTTTGTGCCAGTACCATACTGTCTTGATGATTACAGCTTTTATAGCTTGAAGTCTGGAATTGTGATGCCTCTAGTTTTGGTTTTCGTTTTCAACATTATTTTGGCTCTTTGGGGCCTTTTTATAATACTTTCTTAAAAGTAATATTTATTACCACGAGGGAGGTGAGGTGAATATCTCTGGGAATATCTGCCGAATACATGGTCTCCCAGCTCTCAGAGTTTCTGTTAACCATCTTTATATTTCTATTCACACATCTCTTTCTCTGCTCTGTGCACAGAGCTTTTTTCTCAAATCTCTCGTCTTTGGTGGGCACTTGTCAGATGTACATGCCACCCCCAGCTCAAATTTAGCATGTCCAGACCTCGTTCGTTACTTGCCTTGTCGAGCCCATTTCCTTACTTATTTAAAGGAGACAGACAATCTTGTTCTTTTTCTAGAGGTCCTCTTTGACACCCGATCTTTGATTTTTTTTTTTTCTCTTTTAAATCACTCACTCTATCCGTCCCTTTTTGTCATCCCTTTTGTCACCCCAGTTGCCAAGATCCTTATACTTGGATTAACACAGTAGCTTCTTGACCTTCCATCTTGAGATTTTTCCAGTGGTGGACTCCTCACCTGCCCAGAAACTGATGTCTCATTAAAGCCATGTTGCATTTACATTGGACTTTTGAGACTCCTTTGACACTGCAAGTTGTTTTCGTCCTCCACCTCCCATTGTGAGCTGTGGTTAAGCTGTTTTCATGGCTTTGAGACTTGCAGTACTCCTGCCTGCCTTGGTCTCCAAGGTGGCCTTCCACTCAGGACTTTCCTGCTGACCCCAAATCCCATTTCCACAAATTCATTTCTGACCATTTCAGGCTCTATTGAGCTGTTTTCTCCCGAGTGCTCATGCACAGTTTGGGAAGTATCTATCATGTCTCTGTGATTGACTCGTTGTCCCAATCTGTCCACTGAGATGGCAGATGGCTTCACATATAATCCATTTCCATCTCAGTGCTGAGACTTTTGGCAGTTCAGGAAACTAGCCAAATGGTTGATTTATCCTTTTCTTTTTCAGTACAGATCCTAAATATTCAGTTTACTAAACTGAGAAAAGAGAAGGTTTGCTAGTTAGTACCTTTCATCTTTGTTCTCAAGAGCATACACTTGTCTGGGCATTCATAGCCAAGAACACCAGCACTGCCCAGCGCCTGGAGCCTGCAGACCCCATACCCAGTTCTGCTTCAGGCACGTTTTAGAAGTTGATCCTCAGATGTGGAAGGACTCGGATAGAAACTGGATTAAAAACTTTCAGCCGTGAGGAGAAATCTCTGTTTTATTAGTGGGTGATTTCTGAGAGTCTCTGTCTGGTAATTTTGGTTTACAGACTGTGTGCTATTGACGTCAATGTCCCACTTTCTCGTAACTAAACATGTTATATAAAATGCTGCATTGTTTATAGTTTGATCGGTAGCAACAAGAGAATTAAATATTTACTGGGAAAAGTGGGTACTTTCAAAAACCTATGTAAACACTGATGATGATCACAGAGCTTGCATAAGAAGGTAAGGAAGGAAGATGGTTTCTATGAAACCGTTACTATGAAGGGGTTCCAAGCGCATTAGAACAGCTCTGGCCTTTTCAGTGGGCTTTGTTTTAAAATCAATGTGTTAGTGTTGGATTACTACCAGCTGTTGATAAATTGCCTAAGTCCTTTGCTGCCTTTCTGTTTGGTATGGAAAAATCTCATCAATAACTTTGTCCCATTCCTTTTAATGATAATTTTTTTCATACATGTATTTTATTTTAGTTTTGCCATACAAAACTAGAACTTGGCAATTCAATAGTTACAAAGCCCCTCTGGATTTGAGCCCCATGGATAGACCCTGTTAGCTTTATTTAGGTTTCTTGTGCTGGTTCTGAGCTTCTAGGGGAGAGCCCCCAGGTCCCCTTATGACCTTTTAGCTCCTGCTTGTTGTTAGCATGTGGATTTCTGCTTTCACCTTTCTCACATCTGGCTCCCTCCCTCCTTCTGGTGCTGTGAGTGTGAGAAATTAGGTTATGGCACCTGCTCCCCTCCATCAGAAGGCAGGCTACAGAACTGGTGGTGGAGCATAGTACTACAGTGTTCTGATGTTTGGGCTAAGATACGTGGCCTTGCCTGTGTTGTGTGCACGTGTGCTTGTAAAATCAGTATCACAACATACTCTCTGGATGGAAGTCTGATCATGATTATCATGGTTGTGTACTCTGCAGTAACTTTTTTCTCTTTTCCTGGTATCCACTTTCTTTAGACCGGTACTGTTCGATACAATTATAATGGGAGTCCCATATGTGATTTTTCTAGTAGCTCTAGTAAACAAAGTAAAAAGACATAGGTAATATTAATTTTAGTAATAGGTTTTATAACCTAATATATTAAAAAATTATTGTTTCACATAATATAAAATTATTAGTAAGATGTGCTTTTTTTCCCCATAGTAAGTCTTTGGAGTTTGATGTGTATTTTATACTTAACAGCACATCTCAGTTGGGCTGACCACGGTTCAAGTGCTTAGTAGTCCCATGGGGCTGGTGCTCTTGGGTTGGGTGGCTCAAGGCCCACATTGTTTTTATGTACATTAAGTAGTGTTTTCAACTTTTAAGCTTTTGGATTTTTGGGTATTTCATAACATAAGCCACTTGTATTCATGGGCTGTGTAATACCATATACTCATCATCAAATGATGCTTTTTTCAGCTTCCCTTTCTCATTTTTTTCCCTGTCAAATTGAGAGGTTTCCCATTGCCTGGAAAATGGTTCTGAACCGGTTCAATTAATTTGCTTGATAAGGCAGTATTTTCTAGATGTTATTTCATTTATTCCCTGGCTTGAGAAGAAAAAAAAATTTTTTTTAATGTATTTAAAATTTACATATATGTATACAGATTTTTTAAACTAGTTTTCTCTTTTACCCAAGAATCACAAATGTTTTATAGCTTATGATTTTAGATATAATATTAGCTTATGATTTTAATAAGTTAATGTTTACGTTTATGTTTATATACATAAAAATATTAAATATAAATTTTGCATTATATATAAATGTAATTTTAGGTTATAATACATTGAAGTTTAGGGTCCAATGAATAGTTCTCATTTCTTTAAATTTTTAAATTTTTTAAGTTTATTTCTTTCTTTATTTTGAGGGAGAGAGAGCATGAGCAGGAGAGGGGCAGAGAGAATTTCTGCACTCACAGTGAGGAGCCCCCCTGTGGGGCTTGAACCCACCAACTGTGAGATCATCACCTGAGTGGAAATCAAGAGTTGGATGCTCAACAGACTGAGCCACCCTGGCATCCCTCTTCTTCTTTTTTTTTTTAATTAACTTTTTAGTTTTAATTCCAGTGTAGTTACCGTATAGTGTTAGATTAGTTTCAGGTGTATAGCATAGTGGTTCAATAATTCTGTTCATTACTCAGTGCTCCCTTTTTTAGGGTCCAGTGAATATTTCTCATTTCTTTTAAAATGAAGAATTTTACCTAGAAACATGTGAAGAAGTGCAGTACGGTACTGTCTTTAGATGACAACAGCCTTTGGAAGTAGCTGAAGAGAACACAGGGCTGTGAGGAAATACAGGAAAATCGGGAGTCCTCCACTCTGAAAGTTTGCAGAACGTTGGAGTGCCTCCCTTCTGACCACACCTTTTGGTTTCCTTAGTTACTCAGCTGCTGTCAAGAAGTCCTTGGAAATGAGGGGCTAAGCATCTCGTTACAAGGATTTGAGTGCCTTAATTTCACCTAGTTTGTCTTGCCTGCATATTTATTTTAGTACTGTCCTTAGGCAGTGATTTAAGGTTTAAAAATGAAAATAGGGGTTCCTGGCTGGCTTTGTCGATAGAGCATACGATTCTTGATCTTGGGGTTGTTGAGTTCGATCACCACGTTAACTGTAGAGATTACTTTAAAAAACGAAATCTTTAAAATGATACACACACTGTAGAAAAAGCAAAAATCAAAAAAGAGCAAAAAGTCATCCTGTCATCTGGAGGTAATCACAAAATCACCAGACACTGGTGTTTTTCCTGTTTTCCATGTGTGTATGTACACACTATAATGGAAGTGTTCAGTGTGTTTTGTAACCCGCCTTTTCCTCCTTTCAGGGACACGCTCAACACATTATCTTTCATGTCAGTGGGTACTTCTGTTACCAAAATTTTAAGTCCCCACAATATTCTAAGAATGTATCCATAATTTAACCAACCAGTTTAGACATTAGTATTTTCCCCTCCAGTTCTGGATTGTTCTGTGTACTCTTTTAGGTGAACGTTCTCATAATGAAAAATTGAGCCTATTTTAATTATTTTGTTAAATTCCTTATGAATAGAATTATTGGGTCAAAGGCTGTGTGTATTTTTAGAGCTTTTGATGTTGTTAAATGACCATCTAGAAATGTTAAGCCAATTATTATTCCCACCAGCAGTTAATGCAAGTGCCTGCCTATTGAAGGGATGTTAAGCAATTATTCAGTAGTGTTAAGATTTTTTGAATGATTTACAAGCAGTAGATTCTGATTTCATGTATGCTCTTTTATATTTTCATATTTTTTATAAGAAAGCTTATACATGATTATATTCCTGTCAGCAATACAGTGAGAATCACATTAAATGAAAAAATAAAAAGCAAATTTTGACAGTATTTGGAATTCTTACAGCCAAGCAGACTACTTTAAAAAAATTTTTATTTTATTTATGTTTTTAGTTTTTTTTTTATTGTTTTTTTTTTTTTTTTTTTTTTTTTTTTTTTGAGAGAGAGAGAGGGTGAGAGTGAGTGGAGGAGGGACAGAGGGAAGGAGTGGGGGGAGAGAATCCCAAGCAGGATGCACACTGTTAGCACAGAGCCTGTTGGGGGGCTCAGACTCACACACCATGAGATCATGACCTGAGCTGAAATCAAGAGTTAGACTCTTAAGTGACTGAGCCGCCCAGGTGCCCCCAAGCAGACTATTTTTAAGCGTGTGTGGTTAAGGTGTTCTGAAGCCCAGTTTACCAGAGAACCAGAAGCCTTCCTGACTCGGTGGCTCTCTGGATAAATTTTAGACGTACACTTTATTCTCTGAAGTTGTATTTTTTGTTAGCCAAAGCTTAGAAACCAAGTAGATTAAGAAAAATGTGGATTTCTCATTGAGTGAGCCCAAGAAGAGCGTGCATTTGAACGACGAGGGATACTTGGTATGAATTGTGGTTGTTGCTTTGGAGGGGATGGCAAAGCAAAGTGTGTGATTTGATTTTGATTTTGAGGTGTCTGGGAAGGATTTTCTGAGGAATTGGTGATTTTACCAGAGATCTCAAATGTGAATAGGAATTCCCTGGATGTGCCCTCCTTCCAGATGGAGAGAACAGTGGACGGTGACCTCCAGCCTTCATCTTTACAAAGCCTGCCATTTTCAAGGCCACACCAGTCTGTCGCCCCGCCCTCCCCTTACCTTTGTGCCTCCGTCTACCAACTTCTTAACCGTTCCTAATGTTCCTTGAGAATGTTGCCTCCTGGCTTGCTCCTTTTCTTTCTGCCGTGTCTTCTAACATTGTCTCTGTGTTGTTGGCTCCTCCCGCCTCCAATCCAAACCTCACCCTCCCTTCACAGGATCTTTTTTGGAACTTTTATTTCCAGTTACTTCCACTTTCCTGGGCCTTGTTCTCTCCCAGATGACACGTTTGGAATCTTGAGCTCGAGAGCGTCTTCTCTGCACACATCCTGTCCTTCCCTAGGTCTCTTTCATTCTCATCTAGTTCTTGATCCTCAGGCACTCCGGTGCTCTCTGGCTTCCACTTCCCTTCCTCACCCTTTTTACCTGCTGCGGACTCCTCAGGGAGTCATGTGACTGTCCTCTTGCTGACATCTTGGTTTCCTCACTGAATTGTCTGGGTGACTTCCCAGCCTTCCTCAGTGGCACAGTCCTGCTGTTGTAACTTCTCTGTGTTTTTGTTTTGTTTTGTTTTGTTTTGTTTTTTTTGTCTGTCATGCTCTGCGGGAGAGAAACCAGGTATCAGAGTGACTTTTTCTATCACCCATGTCCAAGTTCTGGGCTCAGCCAGACCCTTGACTTTGTTGTTGTTGTTGTTCCTTATGTCATCTGTTCACTCCTCTAGTTTCATCCTCCACCTGTCCTCTCCACCATGACTTCTGCTTCTTAGTTCATTAAGAAGTCCTCAGATAAATGATCCCCTCAGCTTCCTGCCCTCCTACCTCCTCGAGTATTGAGAAATAGTAACTATCTGAATACATCTCTGCCCACTTTATTCCATTTCCAGAGGAAATGAGGCAGTCCCACTGATGGTCTGTGTGGAGCTGTTGTAACAGATTCTAAGTTTTCCTGCTGTGGTCACAGGAGAACTGCTTCCTGTTCCCTGGTTTATGGAGATAGGTTTGTGTTTTCACAGAAGGTAGGGTCTTAGAAGTGGCGTGACCCTTGGAGAGGAGCAGGTTAAATGACCTCTTGAGATGATGGAGCTCAAATGTGGCCCAGTCAGGAGTCTGGAATCTCCATTGCCTCTTCAGTGGCCTTGCCTGATTGTAAATGAAAATCCCCCTAAGGGGGAGGTGGGATTGGAGGTGATGAGGACATGAGATGTGTTTGTAATTAAAGAAAAATAGATAATGGATATACATGGAACAAAATTTAAGAGGTCCTGAGGACAGTCAAGGCAATTAAGTCTCCCTCCTTGTCTGATTGCCTCTCCCTTCTCAGCAGGCAACTACTTGTACCAGTTTTTATGCGTCTGTTTTGTGTATCCTTTAAGAGTCTGCTTTTTAATTGTGAAATTTCAAATGTAAAAAAAATCAAAGAATGAACACTCATATGCCAGATACCCAGATTTAATAAATCTAAACATGCTGTTTTTGCTTTAGGCCTTCCTTCCTTTCTTCCTTCCTTCCTTTTAAAGAAAATAAAACATTTTAGATACTCTGTATTCTTTACTAGTGTCCTCTCCTTCCCTTCTCTCCCAGAGGTAACCCTGCATCGATATTTTCACTTTTGAATTACATGTTTGTATACCCATAAACCCACATCACATACAGTATTGACTACATGATTTAAAACCTTAAGTAAGCGATTTCATGTGATACGTGTTCTGTAGTCTGCTCATTCAGGAATGTTTTCAAGGCATGCTGACCTGAGTAGCTAGATAGAGTTCATTTGAACTGCTCTTTTTAAATTCTGTTTAAGTAGCAGAACTTAACTTTTATATTCTGTTGATGTATTGGTTATGTACTGTTAAAAACAGGGTCAAGATGCTGAGAAGTGACATTGCCGGATCATAGTGCACACACCTCTTCAACCTGCTAGCTGCCACCAAATTGTTTTGCCCAGTGTTTGAACCAATTTACATTTCTGGCAAGAGAGTGGGAAAATTCCTGTTTATCCACAGTCTTCCCAACAGTTGGTATTATTAAACTCTTTTGTACTGGCCTTATCTGATGGGTGTGGGATGACCTCTCATTAGCAGGGATATGCCACATTGGTTTATCCATTCACTGGCTAAAGGTGAATGATTCCAGGTTTGGGCTATCATAAATAAAGCCATCATAAACATTTATGTGCACGTTTTGGATCGAGCAGAAGTTTACATTTACGTAATGAACAGGAGTAACATTACTGGGTCATAGGGTAAATGTGTCTTTTAACCTTATAAGGAATGGCCAAACTTTTTCCAAAGTGGTTGTGCCATTTTATGTACTGACCAGGACAGTATGGGAGTCCCAAATGCTCTGTGTCCTGATCAGAACTTGGTGTATCGTCTCAGCAGTTTTCATGTTTGTTTTCTCCGTTCTGATAAGTATGTCCTATATTTTTTTAACCCAAATAATTAAATTGTAAAAACTGGCTATTTTAAAATGACTTAAAGTAATTGATTTTTGCCCTTCTTGCTCTTTGACCCCCCCCCCCCGCCCCATTCAAAATCCAAGCGTTGTGTTAGGAGAACCCAACAGTGATAAGAGGTGGTAGGGTGTAGTGGAGCATTTGCAGGCTGCTGATAGGAAATTTGGTCAGGGTAGTTTTCTTGCTGCTTTCAGCAAAGTTCTCTTAAGTTATGGACTCTTTGATTTACCGGCTGGACTTTTTAGTTTTATTTCTGGAAAATATGTATTAAAACTTTACAGTGAAGAGCGTGGAGTCCCTATTTTAATGACCTCACCCACCTACTTGTGATTTTTTCCCTCTCTCCAGGCCTTGAATAAGATTTGAGAATGCTTGTTCCATTACGAAAAACGGAAGTGCAGAAACCACAGAGGTAGGTCGACACCCTTCTTTTATAGAGCAAAACACGTGAGGCCCACTAGTTAATGACTCTCCTGCACATACGCCACTGTGCTTAGTCTGCAGTGTGGGCTTCTGGACTCCCAGTGAAGTGCTTTCTCCCGCTAATCCTTGTGTTCTGCATGGTGCTGACTAGGCCGTGCTGTGATGTGAATCTTGGGTTTGGAGGATGCAGTCTTTATAATGGATTTACTTTGAGAGCCAGAGAAACTTGATTTTACTTTCAGTGCTGGAGTTCTGGCATGTGCTGTCAGTACACATTCTGAGTCATGCTTTGAGACCATGAACAAGTAGCCTTTATTTTTTTATTTATTTAAAAAAAAAATTTTTTTTTTCAACGTTTTTATTTATTTTTGGGACAGAGAGAGACAGAGCATGAACGGGGGAGGGGCAGAGAGAGAGGGAGACACAGAATCGGAAACAGGCTCCAGGCTCCGAGCCATCAGCCCAGAGCCTGACGCGGGGCTCGAACTCATGGACCGCGAGATCGTGACCTGAGCTGAAGTCGGACACTTAACCGACTGCGCCACCCAGGCGCCCCGAACAAGTAGCCTTTAAATGTCAGAGAAGCCAAGCCCGTTTATTGAAGTCTTTGATAGTCAAGGTGAACAGTCAATTTACTCATCTCACCCAGATGTTTACCCTTGATCATGAAGCTACCGTTTGAAGGAAAATAACATTCATCTAGGTTTGAAATGTGTACTGATCCATTTCCTTTTGAAAATTTAGTAACTGGGGTTAATTCTAAAATGTGTTGTTTTGCCACATTGTGTCTGTGCCTACATTTTTTTTTTTTTTAAAGAGTATAGTTTTGGTAATTCTAATATAACCACATATGAAATGGAAGCTTTTTTTCTGTCACGTAACCTGGCTCCTTTTTTCTTATTGCTTCACCGTTGTTAGCATACTGACTTAGTAACATGGCTCAAGATGGTTCTTGCAGCTAGGGGGAAGGAGAGGACGTACTTCCATGCACATCCCATTGGCCAGAACATAGTCATGTGGTCACATCTAGCTGCAGGGGAAGCCGGGAGATGTTGCCTGAATTTTGTTGGTTGTGTCCCCAGCTTAAAATCAAGGGGTTTTGTAATAATAAATTGAGAGAGGACTCTTCTTGGAGACACCTGGTGGTCTCTGATACTTCTGATGAAATACAGACATTGCACATAGAACAACGCATAGTTGGAAGTAAGTTGTATATAAAGTGTTTTTTAATTCTGTTTAGCTTTCTGTAGGTTTGAAATTTTCCGGAAGTTTATTGAGGCCGTTTTGTATTTTCCAATTTACTTTACCAAGTGCCAGTTGAATGTTGTAACACTAGGGGGTGCTGTAAGTCAGCGCCTTTGCTCTTCGTGTTTCCAGAATTATTTCCCCACCCCAAGTTGGCTCATTACAGAATCAGAGTAGTTTCTGTCCAGTTGATAATCCTAAACTTTCTCTGTTGTTTTACTCCATTTTTCAACATTAAAATGTCAGTATATAACATTTATTTGGAAAAGCAGAAATAACCACCCAGATATAAGGATGTTTTCTCAAAACAGTTCAGATTTTGTCCTTAAAAGGAAAACATAAACCAGAGATTACATTAATCAAATATTTTCAAATGCATAATGATTTCTGAAGAGTTCAACATTTTTTTCAGTATTTGTTTTAAGGTTAGCCTTTTAGTTGCTTTGCATATTTTTTTGGTCCTAGATTTACTACACTTCCAGGCACTAAGATTTCAACTACTTCTGATTTGTCCCTTAATAATGGGAGGGACATAAAACTTAGAAAATCAGGGGAATGTAAAGAAGAAATACTCAGAATCCTGCTTTACAGAAATGACTAATCGGTGTATTGCCACCTCCTTTGCTAGTAAGTATACTTGTGCATGCATGTATACGATACTTTACAAGGTGAGCAAATCATGAGTTAATGCTAGTGTTTGGCATGTTTTTTCTGTGTTCAGTTTTTAAACCAATTTTATTTTTTATTTTTATTTTGAGAGGGGGGAGAGGGAGCGCGTGCGCAGAAACAGAGAAGGGTCAGGGAGAGAGAGAGAGAGTCTTTAGGCTCCTTGCTTTCAGTGCAGAGCCTGACATGGGGCTCAATCTCACAAACCATGAGATCATGACCTGAGCCAACATCCAGAGTCAGATGCTTAGCTTAACCTACTGAGCCACCCAGGAGCCCATTCTGTGTTTATTTTGTAATGATCTACCTTTCTGAAGTATTTTATTCTAAGTTTTTAAACTCATTTTCTGAGTTAGACTCATTACCTGTAAATCATTACTTTGTCTTTCCATTTCTAGTATTAGAACTTTTTTTTTAAAGTTTATTATTATGAGAGAGTGCACAAGAGCACAAGAGTTGGGAGAGGGCAGAGGGGGAGAGAGAGAATCCCAAGTAGGCTCCATGCTGTCAGCCAGAGCCCAACTGGGGGAGGGGGAGCTCCATCTCACAAACTGTGAGATTGTGACCTGAGCCAAACTCAAGAGTAGGACGCTTAACCTACTGAGCCACCCCGGTGCCTCTCCAGTGTTAGAACTTTTAAAACCTTTTTTCATATTGTAGGAATTAGGACAGCCTTCTATAGTGGAGGCTATCAGACTCCATCTGTTTCTGGCTTTAATGGGTACCACTTGGGGTTTTTCGGAGTGAGTATCACTGGCTGTTGGCATGAGATAGGGATTCTTTTGGAGGACTTGTTTTCTTCTGTGTCAAATGTGCTAAGAGTTATTTGAAAATTGATGATGAGTTTTATCCAGAGCCTTTTTGGTTTTCATTGGTCTTATAGGCTTTCTTCTTTCTACCTGTTGATGTGAGTTGTGATACTAGGTTTTTTTCCTTTTCGTTGTTAAGTTGGAGATCAAGATGGTACTAGATTTCTAAAATGGTTCACCAGTCTTTTTCTCCTTTTCCAGTGCTCTGCAGCTGAGTAGCATAGGAAGTGACTATTCCTTAGCGCTTGGAGACATTTGCCTGGGAAGCTAATTGGGCCTGTGTATTTTTGAGTGGAAAGTTTCCATCTGCTTTGGCCTTGGGAGGTGTGTTCAAGAACCTTCTTGGATGTATTTATCAAATTTATCTTTTTTTTTCTTATTTTCTAGCTAATTTTTCTCTAATTTCTTACGCTTTGTGTATGATATTTTATTGCTTATTCTTCCTTTTCGTAAGGGTGTGCTTACAGTTTCAGCTTCACCTTTGACCCAACAGTTATTTTGGAGAAAGGTTGAAAATTTTGAAGTTGTTAGACTTTGTTGGTTAATAATTCTTTTGATCTCTTTGGGCATTATCCTCAGGCAGTGAGGAAAAAATAAATGCTCCTTTTTGTGGGGGTTGAACTTTTCATTTGTGATGATGGTCAGTTTTCACAAATGCTCTTTAGCCAATGAAATTAGGTTCTGTTTTCTGTGGGATGCACAGTCTGGTACCTATCATATGTGCTTTATTCATTTTATCGGTCAGGTTTTCTAATTGATAAGAAAACTCACATGGAGATGCAGCCTATGCCCCTGTCCCTCCACCCTCTTGCACCCATCTTCTTGGAGACAGGTGTGTTTATGAACCTTTTTTATGTCCATGAAGTAATGTTTGGAAATAAAAATTGACATGATGCTTCATTTGTGAATTTTTTACTTTTTACCAATGTGAAGTTTGCCCCATTTATTACTTTTCCCTCATTTATTACTTCCTAGCATGATTTCATTGTGTCTGTTACTTGAAAAATCAGGAGGCAGCATTACTGTTGCTTTACTTGTGTGTCACTTTAAGGTATATTGTTGGGTGTTGGTGTTTATTTTCTGGTGCATCTGAGAATAGGTTGAATTTAACTCATTTACAGTTTGGTTTGTGTTTTAGTCTGTAATGTTTCAAATTTTAATGTGGTTTCCTTTAACACACACACACACACACACACACACACACACACACACACACACACACACAACAAGCCCCAAAAAACCCACCCCTGTTTCTCCAGTAGTTGTCGCTAAGATCTAATGGTGTTTTAAAACTCCTGCCTGTTTGCAGGATGGGGTTCAGCATTATTTTACTGCCTGTCTTCAGTCTTTATTAATGTAATCTTGCTTGATCTGCTTTATTGTTATTACATTTTTCATATCACCTAGCATATGCTTAGAGAATAATTTGACATTGCATTCAGTCTTATAATTAGGTTTATCTTCATTATTTAGTTTTGCCCTGACCTTGACGGTTGGGGTTGGCATACATGATTAGCAGCCCTGTGTATTAGTGGCCTCCCTGGATTTTGCCTCTTACGTGGTTGGAATAATAAACCTCAACCTCTCAGCCTCCCCCCACCTCCTTTTTCTTAGCCTGCGCATGTCTGAGGTTGCATTTTTTGGTTTTACTACATTAAGGGCAGCTTGTGTGGGTATAAAATTCTTTGGGGAAACCTTTTCCTCGGTTCTCTGTCTTCACTTTCTGTTGCCTTCTGGCATTTTCATGCTGCCTTGGAAAATCCTGGGGCTCATCTTTATCATTGCTATTAAGTAAACCAAATATTTTCTCCTTCTCTCTGGATGTTTCTACACCTTTTTCTTCCTGTAGCTAAATTATTTTGCCAGGATGTGACCAAGTATAGGTTTTTTTGCCTCTGATTTTGCATGAATTTGGTGTGCCTTTGTGATCTCTGTACTCAGATTTTTCTCAATCTCAGAGTAGTTTTTATTCTGTATCTTTTTTATATTTTCTATCCCATTGGTTCTTTATAAAAAAGTTTTATCGAGATGGAATTCACACACGACAAAGTTCTCCCCTTTAGCACATACAGTTCAGCGGCCTTCAGTGAATCAGACTTGCATAACCATCACCTTCAAGTTTGGAACATTTTCTTCATCCCATAAAGAAATCTCAAACTCATTAACAGTCCCTCCCCATTCTTGTCCCCCATCTCCACCCCAGCCCCAGGCAACCACTAATCTACTTTCTGTCTCTCGAGATTTGCCCTGTCTGGACATTTCATGTAAACGGGAGCCCTACAACATGACTGGCTTCTTTGTTCTCTTTAATTCTAGTCAAGGAGCACAGGTTGTTCATGTCTTGGTTTTGCTCTTTGCTTTTGTCCCTCTGTGGTTCTCATCTGTGGACTGTTAACTGCCTTTCTGGACTTCTCCTTGTCTGCCCAAGTTTCTTTAGCTTGTCCTCCACCCATTAGTTTTCTGCTACTTCCTCCAGTTTTCACTTGTGTTTGTCGCTTCTTTAACACCCCCAGCTTGTCATCTTTTGGTCCTGTTCCCCTTTTTTAAAAAAAATAACAACTGTTTTGTTTTTTTTAATTCTTCACTCTTTTGTTCCAAATTGAAATTTTCTTTTGGTTCCTGCAGTTTAACCTTTTTGAGGTGAGAATCTTCATAGAACATCCCGAGGACAGTTCTTGTGTTCAGGGTACAGGGACTGGATTATTTTTTCCGTAGGCTATCTACTGGGTCTTCTCTCCCGGTTCACTTTGGAGCGAGGGGCCTTCTGGTCTCCCTGGGCGTGTCACCCCGATGCTTTGGGTGTGTCACGTGTGACCTGTGCTCTGGGGACCTGTGGGGGTGAGTCTCCTGCTCCTGGACACTGCAAGCTCTTGGCTCCCAACCTCCTCCTCAGCTTCTACTGTGGCCTCTCCTCCAGTCAACTGGCATCTTTCTCTTGTGCCCACCGCAGACTTCCCTAAGATCGTTCATGGATGAGTCACTCTCAGGCTGCTCTCTAGGTTGTCCTGTCTCCTCTGCCTTTATCACATCTTTCAAGATGTACTCTGCTGCTGGTGGATGCCCCTTCTGCCCGGCTGCTTCTCCTCTGAGCCTGTGGTCTCTGTGTGGTGTTGGGGAGATGGAGGTGGTACTTGCCCTCTCACGGCACATCCCCAGGGGCCCAGAGGCCCACCGCCCAGGCTTCTGGCAGGCCCTGGCCTGGAGTCAGGACCGGAAAGGACAAAGTCCGAGTACGGGTGTGGCTCCTTCCGTCTTATGGGTACCAGAGGCACGTGCCTCTGTGTTTCTTCAGGCGCTTCGACTCTCCAGTGGGGCCTCTGCAGCTGGGACCTGCATAGCGGGTACCACACGCAGCCGGGCTCCAGCCCTTGGCTCTCCGTATTGCAGTTACTCGTGGCTTTTCCTATCATTGGAGTGAAGACATCATGCCTGGAAAATGTATTTTTTTAAACTTTTTTTTTTTTTTCAACGTTTATTTATTTTTGGGACAGAGAGAGACAGAGCATGAACGGGGGAGGGGCAGAGAGAGAGGGAGACACAGAATCGGAAACAGGCTCCAGGCTCCGAGCCATCAGCACAGAGCCCGACGCAGGGCTCGAACTCCCGGACCGCGAGATCGTGACCTGGCTGAAGTCGGACGCTTAACCGACTGCGCCACCCAGGCGCCCCTGGAAAATGTATTTTTAATCTTTGAAAGTCTTTGACCTTTGAAAACAATTGTTTTGGGGCTCCCAAGGGGGGAAATGAGAAATTACCAGGAAGCAAAATTAATCCCCCCCTTTCACGGAGCTGAAAGCAGTGTGGGTGGACTTGTTCATCTGAACAGAGTGTTTGGAAAGATAGGTTTTAATTACCCTTGTTTGTGTGGGTTTGAGAAATGTGATCCCAGCGACTGGTTGGTTTCCACAATAGAATATCCAGGTGCCACGTAGAAACCTACAGACTGAGGGTAAGCGGGCCGAATTAGAAGTGTGCAGTAACCGTTCGTAACCAGGTGGTGGCTGTTGTGTAATACAGATGGATAGCATTTCTGACTAGGTGGTGTGGTTATACAATTTTGGCGAGCCTGTGTGGGTTATAAAAGCTGAAATTCCTTCGGTACCTGAAGCGTCTCAGGCTGAGCATTAGAACGGTCCCAGCCCAGCACAGATGCCAGCAGAGAGTTGGTGGGGGGGATGCTAATGAATGAATGTTTTTGTGGACAGGGTAAGATTTCCTTCTGCAGGTAAGACCATTTTTTGGTACGTGAACTCTGCTTTGGGGGAATTAGCGTCTGTGTATGTGTCTCTGTCTGCATGTGCATCTGGGGCTGCAGGGTCCATTTCCGCACGCATGCATCTGTGACCATGTGCTCCCGTCTGTGGCTGTGTGTCTGGTTTTCCGAAGATACACAACTATGTCTGCGTGTGTGTCTGTGGGCGGGTGAGGAGCCTGCGGCTCCAGCTTTCCCAGCTGTGTTACTAGAAAGTCTCCAGCCTGAGTTTCTCAGTGCCGTCTGACAATATTTAAATAACCGAACATTAGCATTTATACAACTCTTAGAAGGCAGTGCCCTTCATTAAACATGTGAGAAACAGTGACCTTAGAACCCCATCTGCAACAGCTGAAATGTCAGATACGGTGTGTTTCAGGTGCTCGTTTACCTTGTCTGAGTGAGGTCCAGCCCCCAGCCATCCAAGGCTTTGTGTGCCTTTTATGTTTTCTTTTATGCAGAATTTTCGGGGTTCAAGGAAAACTAAGTACACAAAAGGGAGTACAGACTAAACAAACTTCATGGAGAGCTGGAGTCTTTTATAGATGAATACATCAATTTTTTAATCCTTTAAGGTTGGGGGATTATCAAAATGTTAGGTTCAGACACTAAAAAAAAAAAAGCTGTACATGTGTAGCACAGGATTCTAAGTGGTTGCAGTCTCTGTATTGAATGGATATATTTTTTTTATGAATTAGGAGGAATATGTTCCTTTGCAGAAAAAAAACTATATGACATACTCCCAGGCATGAGATGTTTATTGACGGTCAGGGAAAAGGCTCCCATTTATTGAAGGTCAGGGGAAACCTATTATTTTGATCACTGTGTACTTGGGGTTAACCTGGAGAAGAATTACAGCGTCTCAGCCCCAGGTAATTGCAGTGCAGTTTAGGCAAACCCACATTCAGTCATCAGGTAATCCATCAGTGTAGGTGAAATTTCAGAGTGCCCTTTTCCTTATCTTGGGAAAGTGTGTGAGGAGGAGACAGAAGTCTTGATAAAGTGGGGGTTGCGTGAGGAGAAAAAAGATAACTGCAGAAGAGATTTGCAGATGTAATGGACGGTAGGAAGGAAGCAGGTGATGGAGGGGACTGAGTAAAGGTGCCAAAGTCCAGCAAAACTAAGCAGGTGTCATGGGCAGTTAGGAAAGGAGGGAAGGACGAGCTTGACCTCTGTCTGCAGGTGAGGGAAGGAAATCTGGCTTTGGTGCTGGGGGCTGGAGGAACTGATAAGAACGTTCCAGAGAGGAATGGTGTAGTCTGAAGAGTAGTTCAGAGGGAGGGCTGATAAGTACATTGAGCTTGAGGCGATGGGGTGAAGGATTGTGGGAAATGCTTCTGCTAGCACCTGAGCCTTTCCCAGTCCAGGCAGCCGTGGCAAAGCAGTTGGAGGTGACTCTGTGCCCTCTGGAGGCTTCCCCTGCAGGAGGAGAGGGAGCACGAGTCCTCAGTTGTGCTGGAAAGGGAGGGTGGAGCCGGGGGCTGGAGCAGCACCGAGGCGGCCACAGGGTTAGCAGGGCACAGCCATCCCTAGAAGTCACCTTAGCACTCAAGTTTGTCTTTGTACTGGGAAAGGGGTGGTGGGGGAGCTGGCAGATGGCAAAGGTCCTTTGGAGGTGTGCTGGAGGAGGAAGCTTTTTCCCATTCCTGGATAGTAACTGGGAGGCTTTTCTTAGCTTCTTCCAAAATGACCTTTACACGTAACTGTCTGGGCCTCTGGCGGGTGCTCCTCTTCGGAGCCTCGTGCCATTGGTGTCTGAGGACACTGGAGCAGCTCTCATGCTCTCAGGATTGCTGTGCCTGCCACTTGCCCTTGGCTTTTGTCCAAGGGAAAATCAGCCTCTCTGCCTCTGTTTTCTGAGTTGTGAAAGGGTGAGAATAATAGCCCTTCCGGTATTTTTGTAAGGGTTAAGTGAAATCCTGTTTGTATCTTGGATATAATAGGCAGTCAGTTAATTCTGAGCATGCTCTTATCTTGCTGTTACAATTCCGTACAAAATTAGCTTCCCAGTGGCTCCTAAAACTACCGATTAATAATTTAAGGTAGTCTTTAAATAAAAAGAAAAAAAACCCACTTGTACAAAATGATATGTTAAATCATATAGTAGAAGTAAATGCGATAAAACTTGATTTTGCTTGAGTTTTCTCAAATATACATTTATATTTTAATTCTGGCCTATATTTTAATTTACTTCATTACCTGTCCTCGCCTCACTTGTCCTGGGCACAGGATTTCCCTGAGTGAATCTGGAGGGCAGGGACAAGTTTTGTTTCAGATGTATGACTTGCCTCTGGGAAAATGTTCAAGTTTTCCTTAAATATTTGAGTGCCTTTTATGTGGTGGGCACTGCATCCCTGTCCCTATCCCTGCCTGGTCAGGGAGCTAGACCAAGAAGGCATGTGCCATGGAAACATGGAAGGGGGGCAGCAAACCCAGGGATGCTTCTTGGAGGAGGAGGCTTCTTGAGCTCCGACCTGGGAACTGCAGGTCATTGTGGCCCATGTGGATGGTACCTGGGGTGGGAGAGGCATTGTTAGGATAATGAGGCTCAAGGTCTTGTCATAATTGTGTTTAAAGAAAGTTTAGGGAAGAAATTTCTGCTGGATGAGATCAACTGCAGAAGATGTCTGCTAGCTACCACATTAGGTCAGAAGAACAAGGATCCCTGATGAGTTTGTATTTTAAAGCCCCTACACCAGCAGAACATTAGCTGCTTTGACCTTTTACTGTACGCCTGACTCCCGTCTTCCCCTAACTGAGCAGTCGATGAGTCAGCGTCTTGCCCTCTGGATCCCATGACCGTCACTTTTCATGGCTCAGCCTGTGTGTAAACTGACATCAGCTTAAATCCAGTTCCCTCTCAGCCTGGATTTAAGAGCTCTCTTAGGATTTAGAGTTCAGTTTGGGTCTAGAGCCTTTTCTGTACCCTGGCCTCTCGGGCCCTGTCTCTAGAAGAGACGGAAGGGGTCTTCTGCAGGCACAGAGTGTTCTTTAACATCTCTTGTTTCATTTTAGCAGTTGGGGGTTTTCACATTATGCTTCATAAAATACTTGTTTTCGAATAGGAATGATCTTCCCTTACCCTGTGGTGTTCCAGGAAGATCTGCCATGTCTTCCCAGGGGGCCCTGCGGCCGAGGCCCCCGACTCCATTTTCAGGGGACACCCAGGTAGTCCAGCAATATTTGCCCGAAGCCTTTTCTTCCGCCTTCAGAGCAGGGTTGTCACATGGGGGCACCTCATGGGCCCCAGGGGTGTGACCTCTCAAGGACTGTTCCTCCTGGAGTTCTCAGCAGGTTTCTGACATGGAACCTGGCAGCTGACTCTGGGCTCCCCTCCGGAAATCCAGGTTTTATCCGGCTTCTTTTAAACTTCTCCTCCTGAGAGAAAAGTCGACAAACTGAGATGGTGACAGAAAGCTGTCACCAGCTCGTTGCGGGGATTGGAGATTTTCTTGATAGCAGCCATGGAGGTCGTTTGGTATAGGGCTCTGATAGATGCTGAAGAAGGGCCACTCGGAGGCTTTTGTTCTGGGTGGTCTCTTCCTATAGCAAGGAGATAGTACGACACTTTAGCAGTGTCTTCATCTTGCACCACTTGGACAAATTATTTCTATGGGTATGTTACTTGAAGCCCAGAAAATAACCTGATTTAAATTGGGTACTTGGAATATGCTTTCTATGTCACTCGGCAGGGCATTAGTGACATCAGTGACTTTTAGGCTTGTGTATATGTGTGTGTGTTGACTGAGCCACAGTAAAGTATTTTACCTTGAAACTAGACACCCTTGTCTCATGAGATATGCTCTGAGGTTTTTTTGTTCTGCTAAATTTCATCGTCTTACAAATTCTGGCTGAGATCATGGCCCACTACTAGTGGGTACTGACTGGCAGTTTGAAAAATAAGAGCAAAAATTCTTGGAGTGTTTCGCAAAAGGCTGCGGGAGGATCGCCCCCCCTCCCCCCCCCCGTTATACCCTATGACCGTAACTGTCATCACAAGATCAAATAATAACCACCCCTAACTGGTTCATTTGCTGCTGCCTAAAGGGAATAATAATAGCTAGGATGAATGTCAGGATTGTAAACTTTCTAAAGCAGGACCCTATGTATTAGGCAACCATTTAAGTCCTTTTATTTAATTAAAGGGAGTTGAACATCTATAAGTTGAGGATATGTGTTCCAATAATCCTTTTTTGTCTTGGATTAAAAGCATTTAGGTCAAATGTTAGCATTTAACAGAATTTAATGGAGCAGCCGCAGTTCAACTATAATCCCCTAATGATGGGATTTAAGCAGAGAGAGCCACGGATTGGCTTTTAAAATGTGCTTTATCATTGAACCTGGCCGGCTCTGAAAGCTCTTGTTTGTACCTTGGTAAGAACCAAACTACCACTTGGCAAGTTGAGGTTTTGAGTTTCTTTATCCCAAAGTTTTCCTTGTTAGTCATACTCTCAGCTGTCTGGGTAGGTTGCTGCAGAGAAAGTAGTTTTATCCCACCCCAGGTTGTCCATCAAAAGGTGGGGGTAATCTGAGGACCGCTGGCATCAGAACGTTTGTGCGTTTGTTAAAAATGTTCCCGTTGGGGGGGGTTGCGCCTGGGTGGCTCAGTCGGTTGAGCGTCCAACTTTGGCTGAGGTCATGATCTCACTGTGAGTTCGAGTCCTCCATTGGGCTCACTGCTGTCGGCTCTAAGCCGGCTTGTGATCCTCTGTCCCCCCCCCCCCCTGCCCCTCCCCTGCTCGTGCTCTTTCTCCCCACCGCACCTCAAAAATATTAAAAAAAAAAATGTTCCCAGGTCCCAATATAGGTCTACAGAATCAGAATTTGGAGGAGGGAACATTTTTTAAGTCGGTGGGATTATGGGAGTTTTAAATTGTTTTTTTTTTTCCTTTGAAAATCTATTTTTACCAAAGTATAGTTCACATACAGTGAATGGATATACATACAGATGGAGCCACCAGAATCACAACCATGGTGTAGAGTATTTCTTCAGTGTTTCCTTCCTTCTGCCTATGGGAGTCCCTCCCCCCTTCCTGCAGTAGATCCCCACTATCTGCTTCCTGTCACCGTAGATCAAGGAGTCAGGCAGCATGTCCTGGGTCCAGCTTCTTTCATTCAACATAGTGTCTGTGCATTTTCTCCACGTTTATGCATCAGTAGTTGCTTCCTTTTTATTGCTGAGTATTTTTTGTAGGGACCCACCATGGCTTGTTTATCCATTTGCCTGTCGATGGACCTTTTGGGGTCTTGAATTTGGGGCTGTTATAATGAAGACAGCTTTGAGACTTTGTCCACAGGTATTTGTGTGGAAGAAGTCTGTATTTTGAATAACCTTCCCACGCAAGTCTTAGGCATATGAACTACTGATTCTTTCTATTCTTATTCTTCTTGTATCATTTTGGAGAACTGTAAAAGTTGGATTTGGCATGCATTTATGTTTTTGATGTAGTATTCATTCAGTGCCATCTATATGGGGTAAATGTGTAGTTGATTAATGTTTACTGAGTATCCTGTGCTCAGAGCTGGGAATATAAAGATGAATTGTACACAGGAGAATTCTGCCCTTTGGGAGGACTCTTAGTGGTTCCTTCATTCAGCCATTAAGTGCTTTGGACTAGGTACTGCCAGATGGTGATGGGAAGACACATTTTCTTAGGTTTTGCTTCCAAGAAACACAAAGTCTTGGTTAGTCAACTCCGGGAGCAGCTCAGACTTTAAATTCTGTTTGGATAGTACCATCATACTGCCAAGTCAGGTGGCTGTGGGAAGCCACAGTAGGGAGTCGACACATTCCTGAACAGCAGAGAAATGGTCAGATTAAGTGCAAAAGAAAGGATCACTGGCTGAATAGTTGACCAAAGAAGTGCTGGTTCAATGCTGTTATTCTGCATTTGTTCATGATCATTGGTGGTTCACTTCCTGGAGAAATGGAAGCTTATTAAATAAAGATCTGAATATTTTACTTTCCTACTTGCTCATAGCAGCATTTGCCAAATTGCTGTTTTTCTACCCTGTCAGGCTGCAGATTTATTTTGAGGTTGAAAAAGATTTTTGTTTTTAGGAGCCAGTGATGGCTTCCTACTTGCTTTAGGATAGTGATTAAAAAAAAAAAAAAATTATTTGGCAGAGAGAGGGAGAGAATCCCAAGCAGGCTCCACGCTCAGCACAGAGCCGGACGCGGGGCTTGATCTCACGAACTCTGTGAGATCATGACCTGACCCAAAACCAAAAGCTGGACACTTAACTCACTGAGTCACCCAGGTGCCCCATAAGTTGGGAATCATGCCATATTTGTCCTTCTGTGACTGGCTTGTTTCACTTAACATAGTCTTATGCATGCTATTTTTTTTAAACCTGATTCTTTACATAATATAAGGTGAACGAACATCTTTCTATGTCAGTCATTATTTCTGTGTCCTGTTTTTACTGACCACGTGGTATTTCTTTGTAGGAATATACCATAATTTTGCCATTCAATTTCCTAGTGTTGAATATTAGATTTTTCCTGATTTTTAGTCTTATTAATAATGTTAATGTGCACAATTTCATACCTAAATCTTTGCATCCTAATTAACAAATATTAAACAGTAAATATATCTATTAATGTTAGAAGTGAACATTAATAGGCCTCTTTTGATACATATAATCAAATTGCCTTTTCATTAGCAAATTTATTTTTCATTAGGAGTGTAAGTTTGTCTATTCACTGTCTTACAAATAAGGGATTAAAAACAACCCACATAGTTTAAAAAAAGTATCTCATTTTAATATACTTTCATTTGAGTTAAAAAAAAATTTTTTTTAAATGTTTATTTTTGAGAGATAGCGTGAGCATGAGAGGGGCAGAGAGAGAGGGAGACACAGAATCTGAAGCAGGCTCCAGGCTCTGAGCTGTCAGCACAGAGCTCCATGTGGGGCTTGAACCCACGGAATGTGAGATCATGACCTGAGCTGAAGTCAGTCACTTAACTGACCAAGTCACCCAGGCATTCCCCCCCCCCCAGTTTTTTTAATGTTTATTTATTTTTGGGAAAGAGAGTGTGTATGAAAGGGGGAGGGTCAGGGAGAGGGGGAGACACAGAATCTGAAGCAGGCCTCAGGGATTTCTGTTGTCTCGTCTGTTTGTCAGTTTTTGTGAGCTCCCCTGTTTATTCCAACTTTGTGTTAGGGTTCCTATCTAATAGAGCACATTCTTATTATTTTTTCAGATATTTGTGGCTATCCTTATTCTTCCACAGGAATTTTAGCCCCCTTTCTCTTCTTTTGCAGTATTAATTTTTATTGAATTCATATACATTATGTATATCGGAAAATGAATATACGAATAGCACTCTTATTCCAGGGTTGAGTCTTTTTTTCTAGTTATTTAAATCTGCTTTATGATCCCTAGTAATAGTTGACTGTTGTATAAATAAAGGTCATGCACATTTTTTGTGAAACTTAAGTATTTAATGCTATAATTGCCGTTTTTAAAAATGTAATTTATCGTCAAGTTAGCTATGTACAGTGTGCTCTTGGTTTCAGGGGTAGATTCCCGTGATTCATCACTTCCATGCTCATCCCAACAAGTGTCTTCCTCAATGCCCATCACCCATTTCCTCTCTCCCCAGCTCCCCCACCAACCCTCAGTTAGTTCTCTGTATTTAAGAGTCTCTTATGGGGGCGCCTGGGTGGCGCAGTCGGTTAAGCGTCCGACTTCAGCCAGGTCACGATCTCGCGGTCCGTGAGTTCGAGCCCCGCGTCAGGCTCTGGGCTGATGGCTCAGAGCCTGGAGCCTGTTTCCAATTCTGTGTCTCCCTCTCTCTCTGCCCCTCCCCCGTTCATGCTCTGTCTCTCTCTGTCCCCAAAATAAATAAACGTTGAAAAAAAAAAAAAAGAGTCTCTTATGGTTTGCCTCCCTCTGTTTGAAACTATTTTTTCCTCTATAATTGCCATTTTAAACAGGATTTGTTCATCCTGTTGTCTTCAGGGGTCGGTAAACTTTTCCATAAACATCTCAGGTTTTCTGGCCCAGATACCCTGTCACGTGTGCTTCTTCCTTGCTGTTGTTTACCACCCATGACAACGTAAAACCCACTCTTACCTGGGGGCCCTGCAAAGCCAGGCAGGGCGGTATTTTGCCAGCTTCGGAACCAGATGCTTGTTGCTGGCATTTGGGTAATGTTTGAGCCAATCAGCGCCAAAGGAGCTCTGCTCACATATTTTGTGCCTAGCTGGCTATCGGTAGATTCTCTGACTTTCCTACCTCTTGGTTGTGGTTCTCATTTGCTCCTTTCCTTTCAGACACTTCCCTCCTCTTTCTGTCAGTCGAATGATCGCAGTGATGTCCACACCCTGGCTTGTCCCTGACATCCGTGCATCCACGGTGTTACAGATGTGGTGAATGTTGGCTGTTAATCTCCTTTTCCAGTTTAGTAAGAGTATTAAGCCAGACTGAGTCTTACATTATATTTAGTACCTTTATTTTTTCACAGTGTATTTATTCATTGCACAAATAGCGGGCAACCTTCAATACAGGTGCCAAATTGAGCCGCGCGAGCCAGGGATACAGGCAGTGGACGTGTGGTCTGGCTGGGCAGGCAGACGTGATCTCGCTGTATCAGCCATCCATCCTCACGCTTCCTGGATGCGTGCTTCCTGGTGAGGTGGCGAGCAGAGGAAGCACTGATGGGAGTTACCCCGATGGAAAGGGGCGAGCTAAAGGGTGTTGATTTGGGCGGCACTGCCTGTACGTGAGCTTGAGGGCTCGTGAGGGACCCAGCACCCGAGAACCTGAAAGATGGAAATGACGGCGCAGTGGGGCCACGCTTCCCAGGAGGCTTCACGGTGACCCTGTGGCCTTGCTGAGGAATTGGGCTGTTATTCTCAGGTGCATCAGGACATATCAAAGGGCATGCTGGCTGCGCTTGTGTGGACAAGTGGAGTGCTCGAGCTAGAACAGGAAAGGGAGGCCAGAGGCGGTAGGGCTGTTGGTAAGGTGGTGGCGATGCCGCACAGCGCCTGGAGGGTACGGCTCTGGGAGCTCCTGCTCTGGGGCAGGTGGGGGCTCCTGGAGAGGGAGCTTGGTGGTCCTTGCCCCGTTGGGGCCCCCCCAGAAATCTCAGGTAGGGCAGACGGCACACGGCAAGTCGGGCGGCTGGGCTTCCAGGCCAGCCTGGGCCACGTTCGCTCCAGGAGGGGGGCCGGGGGTCTTGCTTGTATAAACGCTGTTAGGGCAGGAATGCTGATTAAAGTTTGAATCCTGCTCCACTGCTTTTGGCTGTGTGCCCTTTGGCAAGTTACTGAGCTGCTCTGAAGCTTACCTTCCCCTTGGAATTAGTGGAATATCATGCAATACCGTTTCCTACTCAGGAGGACAAGGGGCTGTTGATCTGGTGAGGCAGGTGCTTAGCTGGGAGACTGTGGTTGTCGCTCTCACTGTGTTGTTCCTCGTCCTTTTCATCGTTAATGAGCCCCATCACTCATCCCTCAGCTCCTCCTTTCCCTCATCACCGGGTCAGGGGCAAGATAGCAGTGGCTTTGCTTTAGTCTTCCTTTCTCAAGGAGTAGGAAGAGGGGCGATGGGGGGCTGGGGGCAGGCAGATCTTCCCCAGTGTTGGATTCCCTGGGAGATTTTGCCTTTTTTTTTTTTTTTAATTTTTTTTTTTCAACGTTTATTTATTTTTGGAACAGAGAGACAGAGCATGAACGGGGGAGGGGCAGAGAGAGAGGGAGACACAGAATCGGAAACAGGCTCCAGGCTCTGAGCCATCAGCCCAGAGCCCGACGCGGGGCTCAAACTCCCGGACCGCGAGATCGTGACCTGGCTGAAGTCGGACGCTTAACCGACTGCGCCACCCAGGCGCCCCAGATTTTGCCTTTTAACACAAACTTTAAACCAGACCCTAAGCCCCCCCCACCCCGCCCCCCCACTTTTGTCTTTTGCTGTGCTTTGCATCTGGGCCTTGACATTTCCCCACTCAAGTTCAGCCTATGTGGATGAAGCACTTTGCTGTGGGTTCTGGCCTTGAGACTGTCTTCTTCACTCTCAAACACTTGAGTGTGGAATGCTCTGTCACCTGGGGACTTGTGAGGATATCTTTCTGTGCTCATTGTTCAGTCTCCTCTCCTTCTTCCGCTCTCTGTCTTACTTGAAAAGGGTGTCCCCTCTTCCAGGTCTGGGAGCCTTCTGCCCCAAAGCCTCTCAGTGCATCACTGTCCTGTACAAGAGGCCCCATCTCCTCTTGTTGCTCGCTGGGCTTGTCTTCAGGGTACCCCAAAGGGTGCTGCTCTGCAAGAGACAGCAAAGGCAGGGGGTAGGTCCCGGTAGAGCTCACAAGGGCCAGTTAAACATTCGGTAGAGAAATAGGACACGGGGTACTTGATGGAAAGTGGTCTTGCAACGGTGGAACTGTCCCCCTTTGTTCCCAGTCATGGGGGTGGTCACATTTGGGATCTGCCCCATGCATTGTACGATGTTTAGCAGCACTCCTGGCCTCTACCTATTAGATGCTGGTGGCTCTCTCCGGGTTGTGATGGCTCTAGGCATTGCCAAATGTCCCCTGGAGGGAAAGTCCGGGTTGAGAGCTGCTGCTTTCAACAGACCATGGATAGGATATAACCAAGAATGCAAAATGTGCATGCATATTTAAACCAAAAGAGCCCCTCCATGTCATGATCTCATGGTTTGTGGGTTCAAGCCTGCATCTGGCTCTTTGCTGACAGCTTGGAACCTGGAGCCTGCTTCGAATTCTGTGTCTCCCTCTCTGCCCCTCCCTGGCTTGTGCTCTGTCTCTCAAAAAATACACATTAAAAGAAAACTAAAAACAAGCAAAAAAACAAACGAGCCCCTCAAAAAAGTTTGATATGTGCATTTGATTCTGTTCTACTTGAGGCAACTTGATATTCTGGCAGCCGTTTCCTTTATTTTCCCATCTTGCACTCTACCAAACTATCAAATTTTGTGTGATTCTTTCTCTTATCTGCCTATATTTCGTTTTTCCCCTGGCTCATCCAAAGTCATTATTGAATGAAAGTCTGTAACAGAATTCCCTGAACAGGAGGTTTTCCTGCTTGTATTTCGTCTCTTTCTTTCTTTCTTTCTTTCTTTCTTTCTTTCTTTCTTTCTTTCTTTCTTTCTTTCTTTCTTCATTGTTTTTACTTATTTGAGAGAGAGGGAGAGAGGCGGGGTGGTGGGGGGGGAGAGAGAAGGAGAGAGAGAGAGAGAGAGAGAGAGAGAGAGAAAGAGAGAAAGAATGCCAAGCAGGCTCCATGCTGGAGCCTGGTGCCGGGCTCCATCCCATGACCCCAGGACCATGACCTGAGCCAAAATCAAGAGTCGGGTGCTCAACTGACCGAGCCACCCAGGTGGTCCGCCTACTTATATTCCTAAACTTTGTAGGTGTGTCTTCACATTTGCAGGACTGTTTGGCTGGGTTATTTCTTCTCAGTTGGAACAGTAATTGGCACTGAGATCTGACATCGTTCTAACGAGTGTTCTGTCCCTTCTCACCCCTATCTGATTGTGGTATTTTTTTTTTTTTTTAATAAAACGTTGGGCATACTTAGGCATGTTTTATTGTACACATGCCAATCCTTGTAAGGATCTTATGTGTCCTCTCATTTCTGGAAGCTGAAATTCCCCAAATGCTTGTTAATTTTTGGGTGGATCTCTTTCATTGTGTAAGTCCTGCTTCTGTTGTTTGACATTGAGTTTTTAATTTTCTTCACTGAAACTTGGCCACAGAGAATTGTTCCAGTGATTTCCTACTCATCTATTACTTAGATTTTTTTCTTAGCCTAGAGCAGTGCACTTTTCCTCCTCAAACAATATCAGTTTGCCTGAGCCTTCCAGGTCCATCTTGTGCTCCTTCCCCTTCCTCCCTTATCTCTTGCCTTTTTACCTCCTTTCCTCTATTTTGTCTTTCTGATTTCCTGTTTAGGTTTATGTTGTCATTTGATTGATACGGAATGTTCTGGCTCTGTGTTTTGTGTGGCATTCTAGCCCATTTAAAGGTCATCTTGACATGTTCTCGAACTCTGGTCATTTAATCCTGGGTTCGTTTTATCCCCCCCCCCTCCTTTTTTTATGCTTTTGAATGCCTTCCCCTGCCTTTAATTGGGCACCTGTAGACAATTCGGAATTTTTGATATCCTGGTAAATTAGCTGTGGTTACCACTAGTGACATGTGACTGTTTAAATTCAAATCAGTTAAAATTAGATGCAAGTAAAAATTCCATTTCTCTATTGCGCTAGCCACATTTCAAGGGCTCAGTACTAATTGCCTTGTGGGTAATGACTGTTGGATTGGACAACGCAGATACAGAACATTTAATCACTGTGGCAGGTTCCATTGGATAGTGCTGTGCTGTGAGATCTGTACCATAATGCATGTCAGAGAAATCCCTGTGCTGCCTTTTCATCTTTGTATTTGGGTATTTCTGATGGTCCAGTTCAGTGGTCCCACTCTCCAGGGGCCAGTTCAGAATCTGTGTGACTGACTATAACCAGAATAGTGGGGACTTGAAAAGTGTGATTAAGTAATGTGCTTTTTTGATGTTTGGATGTGACTTACGCTCTGACTTCTCTGCAGGAAATGCAGTGAATGTGTGTCCTGTGCTGTTTGTGTGCTCCTGGTGATTTGGCTGCTTCCTCTCTTTCTAGGTGCTAGAGATGGCACTTGTGGGGCTCATCTCTGCCTGAGAATTGGGTGCTCCTGGCACTGGAAGAGCCAGCTCAGATCCTGGGCTCCTCGCTTGAACAAGCCTTCTCTTCCAGCTGCTCCAGTCCAACGGCCAAACTACTCATTTTCTCTTAATGATGGGTATTGGTAAGAACACTACGTCCAAATCCATGGAGGCTGGAAGTTCAACTGAAGGCAAATACGAAGATGAAGCGAAGCATCCCGCTTTCTTTACTCTTCCGGTAACTATGTTCCCTTCTTTCTCTCCTCTTGAATCACTCTCAAGTAGTTTTTGTATTGAATCAGCATAGGATTAGCTTTAATACCCCTGTTGTCAGTGAAGGTTAAGGCATTTGAAAACCAAATGCTTTTCACGTGAGATGGTCTTTGGGAGCCCTGTTGGCTGACTCAGGTTTTGGCTCTACTGCTTTCTGCCCAGTCACCTGATGGGATTAGCTCCAGGAAGGAAGCATGCATTGGCGGGACCATCATGAAATCAGCCCAGTGCTTACTGTGTACTGGAGCGTGCTACGAGCTTAATTCTCTCTCCAAAACAGTGTTCTACTGAAATAACCCCAAACCCAACTTTGTGGATTTATATTGCAAAGTAGGAGAACGAATGGATGACTTACTATTTGGAACCTAAAAGTCCATGCTTTGTATTATGGCAGCAGCATCCAAGATGTAGTTTTATCTGGACAAGTGTTATCAGTTAGATAAAGCTGATTACACACATTCATTATATTCAATGCTAATATTTTTCCAGATGCAGGATTATGATTTGATGTGTATGAAGTTACCTAAAGTGTTGGTTCAAAAAAGGAAAAAGCTCTTCAGAGAGAACTTGCCTCTGGCTGTTTTTCTCTTAATACTGGAAATGAGGTTAAGGGCAAGAATACCTTATCCTAAGATTCCTTACTGAATGGTCCTGGAATTTGCCTCACTGTGGCATTAACTCAGGAAGAAGGATGCGAACACGTATCTTTAAGCACATTGATTGACCCGACTTGTATTCACATTTTGGTTTTTTACCCTATTAATTCACAGAGCTGTCTCAATGATTTTACACCTCGCATCACTGTTTTCTTTCTTCCTATAAAGTGAGAATTTTAAATGGTATTTTCTGCTGTGTTGAAGGCTTAGGATTGACATAGACAGTCTTTCTAGAGAAAGAGGCAAGTTGGTTTTTCAAGTTTAAATAAGATCATCTTTGAAAAATGAAAAGGAGGGTTTTGTGCCTGGTTATCAGTTTGCCTCTCCTGTTGCCTGAGAGCCCAGCAGACCGCTCACCCTCACCCTCTACTTGAGAGAAAAAATCTGGCGCTTCCTTGGTCACCCACCCACCTTGTCGTTATGGTCGAGTTTTAGGTTGACTTATTTTCATATTCAGATTGTGATACTTTACAGTTTGTTAAACCCACAGCATTTGCTGTCCTTTTTCATACTTATTCCCCTGTTTGTTTCCCTCTCCCTTCCTCTTTGCTCACTTTTCTTTAAAAAAACAAACAAACAAAAAAAACACTGAGGGTCTGTGAACGGTCACTGCCTTCATCTTTGTACATCTGAAAATAACTGTATTTTGCTCTCAACTCTTGGATGAACTTCTGTTAATTACACACTAGAGCTTTCCAGTCGGTCTGTGTTTCTCTTTAACCGCATTCTCATGGTTTGGATATCTTTTTCTAGTGACGATTCTGGATGGATTCCCCAGTGTTATTTTCCAGTTTACTAGTTCCTTGTGTATGGTCATGTGTTTATGTTGAATTTTTGTTGCATTAATTATAGTTCTTGTTTCTGAGATTTCTGTTTGGTTCACTCCTGCCTATTTTTGGTTCTTAATTTCTTGTATGTGTGTTTGTGTTGTTTAAAAATGTTTTTTTATTTAAACCACCGAGGACCCTAATGTACTTATTTTAAAGTAATTCTCCAATTGTTCTATTTATCAAGAGGTGTGAAATCCTCTTCTGAGTGTTTCTTTTGAGATTTTCTCCCCTCTCCCCTCCACTTCCCACTTCTGTTGCTGTGGTTTTGCATTCTCTCTTTCTGGATCCAGTCGAGGACCAGGTCGTATGGCAGAGGTCTTACTCTCTTCCTCAGTGGTGCCGACCATGGCATGACCTGCTGGGTCCTGGCTTTGAGCAAAGGACCTGGTTCTTTTCCCCCTTGTGTGGGGGCTCCCCAGCTCCTGTCTACCAACTGGAGCCGAGGGCTGCCTGACCGAGGTCTGTTGGGCTCAGAGCCCTGCCTGGCCCAGTGTCAGCCTATTCGTTGCTTTTTATGTTTCTTGTTACAGAAAGGTTTGTCTGTTTTGGGGTTTTTCCCTCTACTGTTCTTTAAATTATTTTTTTAAATATTTATTTTATTTTTGAGAGAGAGAGCAAGAGTGTGCAAATGTGGGGGGGGGGGGGGCGGGGCGCAGAGAGAGAGGGAGACACAGAATCAGAAGCAGGCTCTAGGCTCTGAGCTGTCAGCACAGAGTGCAGTGCAGGGCTCACAAACCTGCAAGATCATGACCTGGGCCAAAGTTAGCACTTAACCGACTGAGCCACCTAGGCACCCCCTCTACCATTCTCTACTTGCTCCTGCAAGTACATGGGAGCTGAGAACGTGGACATACGTGTAGTTGGATATAAACATAATGTACACCTAAGGTCGGTTTAACATTATAGCAGTTTCAGTAGGGAACTTCTGGAATTTTTACCCGTGTCGGGCTATCAAGGTAAGTATCAAAAAGGGGGATGAAAAAGAAGAGAAATAGAGTTGGCATCATGGGCGTGAGCTTCCAGGAGGAGGGGCTGTGAAGGGTCAGCACACGCACCATCAGGATGACTTAGAAGCAGGGAGGTCAGGAAGTGTGTTCACACGAGCGCCTGCAGAGCATATGAGAAAGCAGAGGGCCAAGCAGCAGGAAAACAGATGAAAACTAAAGTCTAACAAGGAGTGTTTGTTAAAGAAATAGTTCACGTGTAGGAAAGCTGCATTGCCCGTATTTAATCACTAGTGAAATTGCTGCCTAAGAAAGCTTAAGGTAGAAGACCATTCTGCATGATTTGCTTGTTAACAGGACAGGTGTAAGGGGCTAGGTCACAGCTGCTCTCTTTCCACTGTCCAGCTGGTAGGATTATTTGGGTCGCTGCCTCTCTGCTCTCGGGATGTACATCTGTATCTCCCTGTTCCTCGTCCCACCCAGAAGGTCTCGACGCTAATTTCATTGAATCTGACAACCTGAGAGCTAAAGGTGGCTGTAGAACTCTCCTGATAGTTCTATGGGAAGGTGAGGTACACGGGTTTGCCCCAAGCCTGCAGTTCACCTGGTGCATTAGGTAGACTTTTCTATCAGTTGGATCACACAGGCTCTTGGCTCCAGGTAGTTCACAGCTAGTGAGGAAGACAGGAGCTGCACGTAAGCAGTACTAATGACAGGTATGGTGGATTGATCTGCTGACTCTAACAGGTGTTCTTGGGGATGTTCTTAAAGAGTTGGGATGGGCGGGGATTGAACTGCTGTAGCTGATGCTCTGGCGGGAGCGAAGGTGAAAAATGAGGCTCGGTCTCTTGTTGCCTCCAGCTCCTTGTCACTGTGAGCATCTGGCTGTCTTGGTGATTCTGGTTGTGTATTGTTTTCTCTTATATGACATGGCCTCTCTGTGCACCAATAAATGATACTTGTCCTTTTTGCCAGATCTGTGCCGCCTAGCACAGTAGCTGCTAGCTATATGTGGCTATTTAAACTCATTAAAATGAAAATCTGAAATTCAGTTCCTCAGTCACACTGATCAAGTGCTTGACAGCCTCACGAGGCTACTGGTTAGCCCATCTCTTTTTGCTTGCTGGTCAAGGTCTTGCCAGACTAAAATGCAGGCTCTTATTTTCATGTTTGCTTTGGAGTCAGAAGCTGGGGCTCAGGCTGTCGGCTGTTACTATGTGAGAGACCAGTGCCCGGAGGCTGGGGCAGCAGGAACCAAAGCTGGCTGCTCCTTGAACCATGTTGGGGAGGTCTGCTGGAGCAGACTGCTGGAGGTGGGGGTGGGGTGCTGAGGATCTTCTCACTGGAGATTCTCTTGGGCCTTCTATGCTGAATAAAAGCTTCCTCAAATGGGGCAAGAGGTGACTTTTGAGAAACTCATATGGAAAGGGGATCAGAGTTTCTTTAAACAAAGTAAAATAATGGCCCATGACAATAACTTAAAGAGAAAAAGAATAAATCCATACATAGAAGAACAATGAATAGGTCACAGGAAGAACCAGAGACTTGCAAAGCCCTGGCATTCAGAGAAGTTAGATCGTGTGATCAGAATTGATATTAAATAGGAGAAGCATAACAAAAGATCTCCTTATCCCATGGGAATCTTGTTAGGCAAATTTGTATGCTTTTAAAGGCAACTAGGAAATGTGTCATATGGGCGAATGCCATGTGGCAAGAAATTAGAACCAGAAAAACCGCAAAAAGGCTTGAACCCTAAGGACGCCAGCCAGGTAAAGGTCATATGTTTGCTCTGCAGTTCTCCTGTGTCGGTGGCTCTTGTGTCATCTGAACCCGGAGGGGTGTCCAGGGGAAACCAAGTTAATAGCCTGAACTTGGTGTTGGCAGAGGCCCACCGGTAGTACAGCCTGTTGTTTCAACACGTTGATGTCCCAGTGCCAATTTCACAGCTGGCAGAAGTGTTTAGGGTTCCTTAAGGTTTTGTGTCTTCTACTTTTTCTAATAGCCTCTGTGAGAATATTGGGGTCTCCTCTCGTGGGTGCCGAGAGTAGATCATTTAGTCTGGAGTTGTTAGGGGTATGGACTGAATAGTAGCTTCATTAGGTTCAACTTTATGGAAGGGTGGGAGAAACACTCATGGTTCATACAAATCCATAATTTGTTTCCACTTCCCTAGTGTGTTTTTCTCAGAGTCATATAATGGTAGGAACCCATAGGGCTCCCAGTGGGTGGGCACCACATAGAGCGTGTAAAAAGCCACTACACCCCACTAGGAGAGATGGCAAGTCGGCCCTTAGGGGCCTCTGCCCAGCCACGTTATGGTCGGGGGTGGGGAGGCTGTCACAGATTCCCAGGGGAGAGGACCTCAGAGTCCTGAGAAATGTCTAGGTGAAGCAGGTCAAGAGGAGGGAGACCCAGGGCTGTTCAGCTGGGGAACAACATGGCCATGCTTTGTCCTGGCACAAGCTTAGTACCGTCAGAATACAGAGAATGGAGGTGGGGAGCCGGGGAGCCGATGAACAGTTGTAGCAAAGTTACTTGAGCTTTGGGGTAAAGAATTCCTGCCTCGGGTGCTGGGAAAGGAAAGCGTCTGGAGATAGGAAGCCCAATGCGGTGTTATGGCAGTCCAGGTAAGAGCGGATCGTGGCCTGGTCTGGGAAGGCAGGCAGGAAAGGGACTGCTTCCTGCAGCAGATGTTTGCTAGGTGCCCACCTGGTTCTGCTCTCTTGGCATTGACTTCAGTTGTGGGAGGAGATGGACAATAAACAAAGAAGTAGAAGCATCAAATGGCAGCCAGCGACAAATTCTGGAAGGAAATAAATGAAGGAAGAGGGATAGTGGGGAATGCAATGTGAAGTCATATAGGGATCACCTAGGACCTGTAGGCCATTAACTAACTCATCCCTTAAAATGTGCTGAGTGCTTCCCACAGGTTTAAGGCTCTGGGGAACAGTAATGAATTAAACAGACAAGTCCCTGACCTCTCAGAGCTCCATGCTGGTGACAAGTCAGGAGTGCATGCTAGAAGTCAGTCAGGTGGAGATATTAGATATTGACAAATATGAATGCAGAAATAAAATGGGGAAGGAGAGAAACTGCTAGGAGTGAGGTGTTGCATGTTCAGCTGGCCAGGAAAGGCTGTGTCGAGAAGATGACATGTGAATAAAGACCTGTAGGAGTTGAGGGAAGCCCACCATGGCAGTGTGTGGGCAGCAGGTGCAGAGGCACTGAGGGGGAGGTGCCTGGTACGTCTGAGGGATCCTGAGGAGGTGGTGTGGCTGGACAGAGGGCAAGAGGGGGTCAACAGCGATTATGTGGGCCGCGTGACCCTGCTAAGAATTTTGGCTTTTCCTGAGTTCAATGAAAAACTGTTGGAGGGCTCTGAGCAGAGTGGCATGCTCTGCCTAGTTTTAAAAGGCTCTCTCTGGCTGCCAAGAGGGGAGCAGACCAGTCAGGAGTGGACTCCCCCAGGGCAGTGAGCTGACGGTGGCTCCAGCCAGGGTGCTAGCTGTGTGGGGGTGGTGAGAAGTGGTCAGGCCCTGGAGCAGAGCTGACTGGATGAGGATAGAAGCAAGAGAGGGCAGGCGAGGACAGCTTCAGGTATTTTCCCTGAGCATCTGGAAGAATTGGCCAAGTACTGAGGTGGATGGAAGACAGGTGAGTGGTGGTGGTGGGGGGGGGGGGGGGGCGAGGTAGGGGCAGCTCAGGAATGTGGTGTTGGCCACGGGGACACTGGGCAGGAAGAGGGCTCAAGATTGTGGTGCTTAGGGAAGCAGCATGGGTGTTTGTAGCGGGAGAGGGTATTTAGAGCCAGGGAATTGCATGGTATCACCTGGGAGGTGATGTCACTAGGGATATAAGGGGGTCTGAGGGCCCAAGAGGGTGTGGAGGTGGAGGAGGGCCAGCAAAGGGGACACGTAAGGAGTGGTTGCTAAGGCGGGAGGGGAACCAAGAAAGCAGTGTGGTGGGCAACCAGCCATGAAGGCATTGTGAGCCTCGTGGGTGGAGAATATGGGTGGGCTGTAGGATTAGCCAGGGCAGGGCCTTTGCCAGGTGAGGGCCAGAGAGGACAGTGGGTTGAGAGTTTGTGGGAGAGCGGTGGCAGGGATATTCCACCAGTCCCAGTGGGGTAGCAAGGCCATGAGAAGGCCTGCTGGGGTGGAGAAGCTGGGGCCTGGGGTCCTTGGGGGCACCTAGAAGGAAAGACAGGTAGGTGGGGAAACAGGTGGCTCTGAGAGGAGAGAAGAGGTAGACGTGACAGTGACGAGATTTGATGTCGGGTTGGATGTGGGCAGCAAGGTCAGGCTGGAGGCGCTGGGGTTGGGCACCTGGGGGCGTGGAGGCACCTGTCTGTGAAATAAGCACACTGGGCACCGGGTGCTTTGTTTGTTCCTAAGTTGGTGTAGGGAAGTAAGGAATTAATAAAACATAGAAAATAAGAGCCTACTCTTCTGTGATGCTCTGTGTCCATTTCCAGTCAGGGAATTCTGATCCCTTTGCATCCGAGCTGTCTTTTCCCTCTTCTTGTCTTCCGTCAGCCAGGCAGCAGGCCTACTGCGTTATTGCAGAGTGACCGGCTAAAATGCGCTCTGAACACTGTTTGCATTGGCATCTTGTAGCACAGAAGATAGTTCCCTCAGCCACCAGGTGGGAAGAGGAATGTAGGAAGGTCACACGCAGGCTCTCTGACATTCAGGTTTGCTGGGGCCATGCTGGTTCAGGTCTGTTGTTCCCGTTCACACAACAGATCCAGCTCCCCTGACCTCCCACACGGGGCCTGGTTTGGATGGGAAATTACATGGTCACCTTGGTAATAACCAAACATAAGTATATGAAATCGCTGAGAACATTTCAGCTCTTTCAGAGAAACTTTCTGAAAAGTCTGCTATATGATTAGACCCTGCCCTGATTGTAAAAGTAATATGCATTCACATTAGGAAATGTGGCAAATACAGCAAAGCATTTAAAAATGAAAGAATATTTTTGAATTGGAAGGTTATGGAATTGATCAGAAAATATCTTTGGGTCCCCTGCCTCCCACCTTTATAGTTACTACAAATGAATTTTTCTCTTCCTGTAAATTTACGCTTCTGCCAGATTTGGCCACTTCCGTAATCCAGCAAACCAGAGAAAAGGAGGGCTTTCCTTGTTTGCTGCTGATCTGGGGCATTTTATCAGCACCAGTAAAGACATTGTCCTTGTCTTTTAAGTTACAGGTAAAGGAGGGAAAGTTTAAACTTCAAAGTTGAAGTAGAAGAAGGCGATGGATCGTGAGAAAGTCTGTGAAGGAAAAAAGGAGGTCATTACATGGAAGTCAGAGAAAGAGCCCTGGTCTAGCCAGAGGTACTGGGTGGGGAGGGCAGCAGCCCAGAGCTGTACCATGTAAGAGTGCAGCCAGGGAGACAGGTGCCCGTTTCCCTCTTTCTTGTCCCTTCACCCTCCTTCCTCTCCTTCCCATTCTTTCCCTTCCCTTCTCTTGCTTTTTCTTCTTAAAGGGAAGGCAGAGATAGGGAAGGGTGGGTAAAGAAACCATGTAATAATGACTCTGATTCCTCCAGGCTGCTGGCTCTCTGATGGCAGATTTGAACAGGCTCATCCTCAGCAGTGAAAAGAAGGCACCAGATTTTTTTGGTGCAGATAGTTCTATTTAAAAAACTGAGTATGGAAACTTCCAAAATGTCCTTGTTCTTGTGACTTAAATGCCAGGTGCCGTGGGGGTCTCTTCTGATGCATTCCTAAATAGAGGGCTTGGAGTTGTTAGCTCTTAAAACCGTTAAGTCTCAGCTGGATGGTAATAATAGTTGTCTTGGGAAATGTTCTCTTTCAGAAGAATAATTAGATTTGGGATCGAGAGTGTGATTCTGACACCAGTCAGAGGATGAAGAGAGTATGTTTGCTGTGGTTCCCAGAGAGTTGGTTTAATTCCTCTCCCTCCTGTAAGATAAGAGCTTGAGTCTACTGCGTAGTGACCAACGTAAGGGAAGGGATGCTCCTGACAGGTCAAAAATGAACAGCCAAGATTGGCAGCATAACTTGCTGTTTAAAGTCTATCAGTTGGAAAAATTTTTTAGGAAGTGGGATATGCTGATACATGCTTTGAAATAAAAACAAAAGATGGGATGCAAGTGGTTTTGACGCATAGTGTGAGAGATTCTTTCTCTTCTGTGTTTAATGTTTGTTTATTTTTGGGAGAGAGAAAGAGAGAGAGTGGGGGGGGAGGGGCAGAGAGAGAGGGAGACAGAATCCGAAGCAGGCTCCAGGCTCTGAGCTGTCAGCACAGAACCTGACGCGGGGCTCGAACCCACAAACCGTGAGATCATGACCTGAGCCACAGTCGGATGCTCAACCGACTGAGCCACCCAAGAGCCCCTCCCTTCTTTCTTTCTAGAGTTCATGTTCTTAAAAATTAATTTTAAAGGTTTTTAAGTAGTCTGTTTGGCCAGCATGGGGCTTGAATTCACAACCCTGAGATGAAAAGTCGTGTGTTCCATCGACTGAGCCAGCCAGGTGCCCCATTAAAATGAATTTTTATGCTTTGGTTTTGAGATTTCAGATAGTATTTGATACTTCAGCTTTTTTTTTTTTTTTTTTTTAATTTTTTTTTTCCAACGTTTATTTATTTTTGGGACAGAGAGAGACAGAGCATGAACGGGGGAGGGGCAGAGAGAGAGGGAGACACAGAATCGGAAACAGGCTCCAGGCTCTGAGCCATCAGCCCAGAGCCCGATGCGGGGCTCGAACTCACGGACCGCGAGATCGTGACCTGGCTGAAGTCGGACGCTTAACCGACTGCGCCACCCAGGCGCCCCTCAGCTTTTAATTCAAATAGACCTTTGGTAGTTTTAAATGAGAGATGTTAGTAATAAAAAAAAGTTCACCTAGTAGTTGGGACATAGACAGTTTGGTATAAATGATCACGAAATAACAGAATTGGTGCAGTCACTTCCTAGAGTAGGTTTACAAAGTTGAGAAGCGTTTTGGCTGACTGTCTCTTAATTTTGTGTGAGGCCAGATCCACCGAATCCGGGCCGTAACGCACATCTTGTCCATTCTACTCTTACTCGATGCTTGCTTTGTGCTCTGAGTTTTAACAGATGTGACTGGAGGGCAACAAAGGTAGTTGCCTAAGCTTCCCCTTCCCCACCCACTTAAGCCCCCTCACCATTCGCGCTATGGCTGCGGCCTAACGGGGTACTCTTGGGGTCCTCATGTGAACCTCCAATTGGTCTCCTAGCCTCCCAGCCTTGTTCTTTGCAAGCCCTGATTGTCATTCCTGCCCATGTCTTTTGCATTCCTAGACTATTTGAGGTTTCTTTCTCTTGTACGTGTTTATACCTCCTAAACCTGCTACCTCTAAATTCTCCATTCACCCCTAAACTGTGTTTACCTAAGCTAGGTAGGCAGGCTCCCAGGCTTAAACAATTACAGGTTAGGTATTTCAGATTGATTTCTTTACCATAATCTAAGTCCATAATTCTTTTGGCAGAAAAAGCTAATTTCCTGTTAGGATTTGATACTGTACTTGAAGTGGAAGATAGGCATTTAAAAAAGATACGGATGTTCGAAAGCATCACGTTTCGCCCCAGGCTTCATGGCACAAACGTGGTGCTGGAATAAAATGGAAGTAGCAGGAAAACTCATGTGTTCTTTTACTATATATTTTTTATAGTTTACATCTGTTTCTTTTATTGTTTCATTATTTGTATAACTTCTTCATTTACAAAAGAAGTATGTTCATTGTGGGAAATTTAGAAACTATGAAATGATACAATGAGGGGAAAACCAAATCATTTAGAATCCCATCAGCCAGAAAAACAATATGCTTTTTTGGCATGTTTCTTTCTAGACATTTGAAACAAATATTTGGGGGATCTTTTATCAAGTTCATTCTCCCTCTCTCTACCCCCCCCCCCCCCCCACTGCTGTAGAAAGCCCTTTAACTTCATATTATATCCTGGCATATTGATGCCATTGAAAACATCATTTGTACTTGTGACATAATAGCAAATTGTTGTTCTAATTTATCCACTGTCCTTGGGACCTTGGGTTGTTTCTCAGCCTTTGCCAGAGCAGACGTTAGCCTGCTGTATGTTAACCTTACTGCAGCAGTTCATACTCCCAGCAGTTGTGCGAGATGCCCCCTCCCCTGTGCCAATAATAGGTCTTAGATTTAAACATCCGGGGCGCCTGGGTGGCTCAGTCGGTTAAGCGGCCGACTTCGGCTCAGGTCATGATCTCGCGGTCTGTGAGTTCGAGCCCCGCGTCGGGCTCTGTGCTGACCGCTCAGAGCCTGGAGCCTGTTTCAAATTCTGTGTCTCCCTCTCTCTGACCCTCCCCTGTTCATGCTCTGTCTCTCTCTGTCTCTCTCTGTCTCGAAAATAAATAAACATTAAAAAAAATAAATAAACATCAGCAAGTCAAGGGCGCCTGGCGGTTCATTTGGTTGAGCGTCTGACTCTTGATTTTAGCTCAGGTCATAGTCCCAGGGTCATGACATCGAGCCCTATATGGGGCTCTGAGCTGAACGGGAGCCTGCTTGGGATTCTCTCTCCCTCTGCCCCTCTCCCCTACTCACTTTCTGTCCTTCTAAAATAAAATTTAAAAATTAAAATAAGGGGTGCCTGGGTGGCTCAGTCGGTTGAGCGTCCAACTTTGGCTCAGGTCATGATCTTGTGGGTTGTGAGTTCAAGCCCCGCATGGGGCTCTGTGCTGATAGCTCAGAGCCTGGAGCCTGCTTTGGATTCTGTGTCCCCTCTCTCTCTGCCCCTCCCCCACTCATCCTCTCTCTCTCTCTCTCTCTCTCTCTCTCTGTCTCAGAAATAAACATTAAAAAAAATTTTTTTTAATTAAAAAAAATCAGCAAGAGACTGATATCTTATTGGTTTAGTTTTGAATTTTAATGAGGTGGAGCACTTCTTCCTCTGTTCCTCGGCTGTTCATATTCTTTCCTTTGTTAATGTCTGTCTTCTCCACCCTAGCCTCTTTACCTCTTTTGCGCTGTAGCAATGATTGGAAATGCCACAGACCTATTAGAAGTTACAATTGTAGCAGTGCCTGGGCGGCTCAGTTGGTTAAGCATCCAACTCTTGATTTCAGCTCAGGTCATGATCTCATAGTTTGTGAGTTCAAGTCCCATGTCCAGCTCTGTGCTGCAGTGCAGAGCCTGCTTGGGATTTTCTCTCTCTGCCCCTCCCCTGCTTGTGTTCTCTTTCTCTTTCTCTCTCTCTCAAAATAAACTTTTAAGTTCTGATTTTTTTTTTTTTTTAATGTTTGAGAGAGGGAGAGGGAGGGAAAGAGAGAGGGAAAAAGCACGAGCAGGGAAGGGGCAGAGAGGGAGACACAGAATCTGAAGCAGGCTCCAGGCTCCGAGCTGTCAGCACAGAGCCCGACGTGGGGCTCGAATCCACGAGCTGTGAGATCATGACCTGAACTGAAGTCAGACATTTAACCAACTGAGCCACCCAGGCACCCTGTAAATCTCCCCTTGAAGGGAGGATGTTCACTTGAAGGGAAGTGCCCAACCCAGTGTTGGCATGAATCTGCCCAGCAAACGACAGCTGTCTCTATCACCATTGTCATGGGATGTGTGGGAGGGGGAGCACAGAGGGCTTTCTTTGGGGGCTGGTGACAGGCACACCAACCCATCCAGTGCTTCGGGATAGGGACTGGAATTGGGGAGAGGCAAGGCACAAGTTGTGCTAGGGGACAGGTGGGACATACCCGGAACTCCAAGCGTACTTTGGCTGTGCAGCTGCAGGTGCTTTCTGGAGAAGGCTGAAGAAGTTAAGAGGCTGCCTTAAGAAGACCTAGGCTGGGGGCGCCTGGGTGGCGCAGTCAGTTAAGCGTCCGACTTCAGCCAGGTCACGATCTCGCGGTCCGTGAGTTCGAGCCCCGCGTCAGGCTCTGGGCTGATGGCTCAGAGCCTGGAGCCTGTTTCCGATTCTGTGTCTTCCTCTCTCTCTGCCCCTCCCCTGTTCATGCTCTGTCTCTCTCTGTCCCAAAAATAAATAAACGTTGAAAAAAAAAATTTTTAAAAAAAAGAAGACCTAGGCTGGGCAGTGCAAGTGAAGGAGGCTGCAGTAAGTTGCTCTAGGTGGCTTAACTTGCATGTGGCTGTCAGGAGTGTCCTTGGGGCCACCATATTTGAGGAAGCAATGAAAACAAGGTTAGGGGCTTTGCTGCCTCTGACAACTTTAGGGTTACTAGTGTTGTGTTAGTTCTGTCAACTGTATCTTTTGGAATATCATAATCTAAGATCGACAAACTCTGGAGATTCGCATATATTGTATTATACTAACCTTGATTTATTTTTAATGGTAATTAATTTTGAAATTTCAAATAATACTGAAAGTAGGTGGAAGATTTTTATGTTTGTTTATGTATGTATGTATTTATTTATTTAATGTTCATTTAAAAGGGGTTTGGGTTAAAGGCTGAGAAGCACTAATCTTGACATCTCCATTCTTTTTTTCTTTTTTCTTTTTTCTTTTAAGTTTATTTATTTATTTTGGGAGAGAGAGAGTGTGTATGAGCTATGCAGGGACAGAGAGCGAGGGAGGGGGGAGAGAATCCCAAGCAGGCAGGGCTTGAACTCGGGAACCGTGAGATCATGACCTGAGCCAAAATCAAGAGTCAAGACACCTAACTGACTGAGCCACCCAGGTGCCCCTTGACACCTTGATACCTCTATTCTTTAAACACATTTTAATTGTAGAATAGATATGGAAACTAGTGGAAATAATCGTGTGTGTGTGTGTGTGTGTGTGTGTGTGTGTGTGTGTGTGTGTATGTGTGTATGTATAGGAGGGTAAGAATAGTGCTACCTTAATAGAAAACAGGTAATTTGGGGTACTTCATTATTACTCGAAAGTGAGTAAGTATAAAATGGCTCACTTAGCTACTGAACACATGATAGTGGTGGGTGATTTACACCAGCCTTCAAATAGGTGATAAACTGATTTCTGAACCTCTGCTCAGAAGCACTGGGTTTCCCAGGTTCCTGGTACGCTTTAGCTTACCAGTGTCCAGCTGCTGATTCGCTGTAACTTCTCTGCGAGTAACAGAGGCTCATTTGCTGTCAGTTGAAACTGACGTTGCTGTGGTACTGTCCCTCAGCATGATACTCCTCAGCTATGGCTCCTGTCTCTCCTGCTTCCTGTAGGTTTGGCCATCTCAGGATTACTGTTTACAAACAAGTACTTTAGCACTATTGTCTTTGTTTACTAGAGATAAAACACTTGACCAAGAGAGACATGTTTATTGAGCAGTAGACACACACTCCTACCCACAGACAACCTGAGCCCTGCATGTCATGGCAAGCCACCAGCTGGACAAATTTAGGCAGAGAAAACCTGCTTAAATCACAGCTGGTGGGGTGATTATACAATATTGGTTCAGAAAAAATGTAAAGCCATCAAGTCTGGTTTCAAATAGTTTCAGGGAGAGAAAGGACATCTTGTTCCCAAAAATAATCTGATTTTTTAAAAATAAAAACTAGATCAGTTTACTGATATGAAAGATCCAAGATCCCCGTTATCTGCCATGCTATTAATAACACAAAAGAAAACCTGTCTCACTGCATTTGAGAAGCTTTCCAAGTCATGTTTTATTTCCCAGTTGAAATAATATTTAGAGATTCAAAAATGTGAACCTTTAATAGTATAAGCAACATTTTTTTTATCCTTTTCTTTTTTTTTTTTTTTCAACGTTTATTTATTTTTGGGACAGAGAGAGACAGAGCATGAACGGGGGAGGGGCAGAGAGAGAGGGAGACACAGAATCGGAAACAGGCTCCAGGCTCTGAGCCATCAGCCCGGAGCCCGACGCGGGGCTCGAACTCACGGACCGTGAGATCGTGACCTGGTTGAAGTCGGACGCTTAACCGACTGCGCCACCCAGGCGCCCCTATCCTTTTCTCTTAACAAAAAGTCTGTGCCTTTCCTGAAGAATTGCTTTGAACATTTGATTTTTTAAATTTCACATTAAAAAATGTATAGATCATCAGAATAGCTAATTTAATAAACCAAAGGAAACATTAGTAGAACCAGTGTTTTATTTTTTCAGTAATGTTGGGTCATTTCCTGTACGCGCACACAGTGGGGGCAGCAGATCAGATGGGCGCCCTGGTGGACCTACCCCGCCTTTTGTCGCCTCAGCCTCTCTCTGGTGCTGAATCCCCCTGTCCTTTCAGTAGAAACTTGGTTCATCTCCCACTTGCTCCAGAACCTACTGCCTTCCAGGCTTGTTCCCTTTGCCCCAGGGCATTGGTGGAGTGCTGGAGCAGAGTGAGGAGGAGGGCACGTGTGGAGGACAGCAGTGCAGCTGTGGAACAGGAGGCTGATGGGGATGGAAGGTGGGCTCCGAGGTCCCCAGGGGGGGGCTTGACCTGTGGAAATGTGTTAGAAGTCATGGTTAGGTTATTTAGGTCAGTAATATTTATAGTTAAATAAATGCCCCACACTGGCCTGGGAAAACAAGCCTCCTGTGTGCCTTCTATGAAACACATACCTTTTGGATTGGCTTACACGCACTGCTCTTGTACCGATTTGTTTCTCTGCCCTTCCATGCTCCAGTCTCTTTGGCCCAGCACCTACATCCAGCCAGCCGCCAAGTGAGTGAACTGGATGGTGGCCTGGACACTTGCCCCCTCTGTCCCCAACATTCAGTCCAGGGCTAGGGTATTGCCCATTGTACTGCAGTGGTGTCTCCCAGGCGCCCACGCCGAGCAGCTGTGAGGCTGTGCTTCCCTCAGGCCAGTCCCCGGGGGCATCAGGCCACATCCTTGCTCCGTCTCAAACCACACTACCTTTCCCAGAGCACTACTGACACCTCGGCCGCAGCTGCTGTCTCTGGTGCCTGGCACTAGCCTCATAAAGGGTCCGTCTGCTCCTGTTCCTGTCACCATGCCCTGTACCGCACGCCGCCCTTCCTCTCTCCCACTGCGTCAGAGTGGCCATCGTAGGACACATCCGATTGTGGCACTGCTGTTCTCGGCACTGCTTCGTGGCTCCCTGCTGGACCCCGTGTTGAGTCAGAATTCCTTACAGCCTGCATCCACTGCAGGTGGCCTCCTGGGGGCTGGCAGGACCGCATCCTCATTACCTGGTGCAGCAAGTGCTCGCACGGTTCCTGGAATGAGTACGCGAGCCTTTTCCTGGGCTGGGAAGCATTTGCATTTCATGGTACTTCTCTCACTGAGAGTATGTGTAAGGAATAAGTCAGAAATGGGTGGGAATTGATCACTCCTGCCAAAATCTCTTTGGTGCCAGTATATGGATTGGAAAAGAAAAACATTGAGGTGAAACTCACACAAATGGTTAACAGTATTAACCGTTTTACAGTGAACAACTCCGTGACATTTAATACATTCCTGGTGTTGTGCAACCATCACCTCTGCCTAGTTCCAAAACCTTTCATCACCCTAAAGGAAGCCCTGTCCCCATAGAGCAGTTGTTCCCCACAGTGGCTAGCGATGAGTGCAGATGTGGGTGAGTTACAGCCGGGGTAGGACTTTCAGTCAGATCTGGGTTTCTCTGATGACTCAGTAACTGAGCGTTGTTGTTGTAAGAGAGTTCATCCTGAGTGTGTGTACCTCTTGGCGTCTCCGTGGGCTGAGCACTGCTGTGATGGGACTTGGAGCGTGGCTCTGATAGTTAAGAGTTTCCTGTTGTGGACTTGAACTTGGCTAGGAACGTCTGTGTTGCCCGCAGCTGGTTTTATGGCCCAACAAATGCCACAAACCCAGTTAGCTTGCGTAAAAAGCTATTGCATTACTTGAAGAGGTAGTTTTAGAGGTAAATCTTTATTTGAAGAGCCATAAGAAAACTCTGCCCTGTCAAAATTATGTAGGAGGTAATTGAGATCTCTGGCATACTTTTTGAAAGTAGCCTCGTACTTGGGTATTAATCTGTATGAGAAGTTTAATTTTTCACTGGCCCGATTTCTTCACTTGTAAAAATAAGTGGATTGAAATATCTTTGGACCTCCTCAGTCTAAGGTATGCTGCTTAGATCTTTAGTCTTTATAATTTCTCCCCTGTTGTAAAAAGAAGTTGTCCTCATTCTAGGAAATTCTCAAAATATATAAAGGGTAAAAGGTCAAAACAGCCCTACTGATTAAAGACAACCACGGTTAATATTTTGGTGAACATCTTTTTTTTTTTTTTTAACTTTTTAAATGTTTTATTTCTTTTGAGAGAGAGAGCAGGAGTGCAAGCATGAGCAGTGGAGGGCAGAGAGCGAGAGAGGGAGAGAATCCCAAGCTTGCTCCGTGCTGCCAGCGCAGAGCCCAGCTCAGGGCTCAAACTCACAAACTGTGAGATCGTGACCTGAGCCGAAATCAAGAGTCAGAAGCCCAACCGACTAAGCCACCCAGGCACCCCAGGTGCCAGTATACAGCAGCATACAGACATACAAATAAAACAGCAGTATACAAAAACCATACAAATACATGCTGTTTATAAAAGACCCAAATGCTAAAGCAGTATTGGGAGTGAAAAATGAAAAGTGGCCATCGTTACTCCTTGTCCCCAGGGCAACCTTCCTGTTGTTGGTTTCAGACCTTTCTGGATCCTTTCCCAAGTGTTAAGACAAGGAGGTTATTAAGATTTTTTTTTTTTAGTATAATTGTGATAATTCTAGGCTTACTGTTTTGTGGCTCTTTTCAAAAACTGTATTTTTTGGAGTTCTTATCAGTGCATCAGCTTATTTTTTTCTTTTTTAGTGGCTTTTTGATTATTTTCTTTTTAATGACATTATTTTTGAAATGGATGTACCATAATTTAATGTTCATCGTTATTTCCTCCCAACCCCATTGGTTATCTTTTTTTTTTTTTTTTGGATGACCATTTAGCTTGTTTCCAGAGATTCAGTATTTTAAAAATAGTGCATTCATCAGTCTTGAATGCACATACCACTTGCATGGATATTTCTGGAGGATGTTTCTAGGAGTTCAGTTATTGGATCCAAGAAAATGCCTGTTTTAAGTTCCAGTGCTAAGTTACCCTCTACAGAGGCCAGTCCATGTGATCTTCTCTGATAACTAAGCATAGCTTTCCCCCCAACACCCTAGTCAACACTAGATTCATCTTTTAAAATATCCCCCTAATTTATGTTAAAAATGAAATTTTTCAAAAAAATTTAATTTCTATAAATTTAAATGAGATTGAACAGCTTTTCCTGTGTTTTAGATATTCAGATTTTTTCTGTGAATTGCATACACCTATCGTTTGCCCATTTCCTGTGGATTGTTTGCTTTATTGATTTGCAGGTGTTTATGAACTACTGGTACCAACTTTTTTTTTTTTTTTTTTAGTGTTTATTTTTGAATTTTTTTTTTTTTCAACGTTTATTTATTTTTGGGACAGAGAGAGACAGAGCATGAACGGGGGAGGGGCAGAGAGAGAGGGAGACACAGAATTGGAAACAGGCTCCAGGCTCTGAGCCATCAGCCCAGAGCCCGACGTGGGGCTCGAACTCACAGACCGTGAGATCGTGACCTGGCTGAAGTCGGACGCTTAACCAACTGCGCCACCCAGGCGCCCCTTTTAGTGTTTATTTTTGATGGAGAGAGAAACAGAGTGTGAGTGGGGGAGGGGCAGAGAGGGAGACACAGAATCCTAAGCAGGCTCCAGGCTCCGAGCTGTCAGCACAGAGCCCGACGCCGGGCTCAAACTCACAACCCGTGAGATCATGACCTGAGCCAAAGTCAGACGCTCAACCGACTGAGCCACCCAGGCGCCCCCTACTGGTACCAACTTTTGTGGGCTATAGACATCGCACGGTACCTTCCCCTATGCCATCTCACCTTTTATTTCTCTTTAGTATACTTCGCAATATCAGATTTAAACTTTTTATATACTTTGTCTTTTTTCTCTTATTTTAAAAATGTAGTTGTGCTGGGGCACCTGGGTGGCTTAAGTGACTGACTTCGGCTTAGGTCATGATCTCATGGTCTGTGAGTTTGAGCCCATGCCGGGCTCTGTGCTGACAGCTGAGAGCCTGGAGCCTGCTTTGGATTCTGTGTCTCTTTCTCTCTCTCTGCCCTTCTCCTGCTTGCACTTTGTCTCTCTCTCTCCCTCAAAAATAAATAAGTGTTAAAAAAATTTATAAAAAATGTAGTTGTGCTGTCATTCACGCATACAGTTATTTTTAGTATTAATGTTTCAAAATAGATTTCTGGAAATGGAACTATCTGGCTAAAAAGTAAAACTATTTCGGGGTGCCTGGATGGCTCAGTTGGTTGAGAGTCCGACTCTTGATTTCAACTCAGGTCATGATCTCATGGTTTGTGAGTTCGAGACCCTCATTGGTCTTTGTGCTGACATTGTGGTGTCTGCTTGGGACTCTCTGTCTCCCCCCTCCCTCTGCCCCTACCCTATTTGCATGTGCTCGCTCGCTCTCTTGAAATAAATAAATTATAAAGAAAAAAAAAGTAAAAATATTTTAAGATTCTGCTGCAGGCTGCCAGAACGCAGCCAGAACCTCGGACGACTCCAAGTGCCTTGCCAGGGCAGGCATGAGGGCTGGTGGCCTGCATGTGTCCAGGGGTTTCCTTCCAGTCCTCAAGATGAGTTCTGGTTCTTACCTTGAGGGCCCAGAAGCTAGATTTTGTTGGCAAGAACGGCCCCCGTGCCTGTCCGATGCCACACACTACTGCCCGCACGCACCAGCAGGCTGGTTTGCGTCGTATCCACGGCGGGAAATGTCAGCACGTCAGGCGATCAGCAGTGCCTGACTTGCCCCTGCTGGGAATGCCACACAGAATCCTTAGCACGCGGTGACTCGGGCAGGGTTCTTGACCAAGGCCGCCCTTGATGCTTCCCACCCGTCCGGAGACAGCAGCTCCGGTGCCCAGCTGTGCCTCCCTTGGCCTTGGATGGAGCTGCAGGCCCCACTCCGTGGACTCTCTGGGGGTGCTCCGTTTCCGGCCTTCCCCTGGGGGACCCACGATGCATTTCTCCTCCATCGGAACCATGTGTGGTCACGGATGCGGTGCACACTTGTCGGGAGTTTCTTTTAAGAAAATTCGAAACTTGGCTGATGTGGTAGGCAAAAGACACACAGCTTGTGTCTGTTGTGAAAATGACAGAAGGTGTTTGGGGAGGACGTTTCCACACGGCAGAGCGGTGCACGGTGAAACAGCCTATAAATGAAGTGTTTGTCTTCAGGTGGTGATAAATGGAGGCGCCACGTCCAGCGGTGAACAGGACAACGAAGACACCGAGCTCATGGCAATCTACACCACAGAAAACGGCATCGCAGAAAAGGTACTCCCTTGCCCCAGCCTCCTCCCCGTCACGGGATGTGGCTGTCCTTCCCCGGGCTCGTCTCGGCCCTCCCGAGTGGGTGTGTTCCCTTCATAGTGGAAATAGAAGGGATGGTGAGGAGTAGAAGTTACTAACTTTTCATTGTCTAAATGGCAATTAAGGTGAGTTCCATATAGAAGTTCTTATATTTAAAAGCCTTAGCCAGGATGCTGAGGGAGGTGGTTAAGAGTGTGAGTCTGGACTCAGGGCTGGGTGCTAATGTGACTCGGACCCCGAGGGAATTACTTAAGGTCTCTGGGCATCATCCGTTGCCTCATCTCCAAAATGAGAATAAAAGTGTCAGCATCTGTCTTCGGTTGTTGTGAGGAGTAAATGAAATAATAACCTGTGTAGTTCTTAGCATTGTGCCTGGTACATACTCCGTTGGAGTGAACAAGATAATACAAGAAGCCAGCAGTAGCTTGTGTAGACTGAACAAAGGGGCAGAAATCACATGTTAAGGTGGGGAGAAGCTCCCCCCGCCTCCCCCGCCATCCCATTTCCTTGAGATTAGTCTGTGTGACCCTATTCACAGAGGCCAGAAGAGGCCTGCCCAAAGAGGATCCAGATGCCTTAATTTCTTTTTTTATTCTGTATTGATTGGTCACTGTGCCCAACGCATGAAGAGTTTGACAAGAGGATATTTCCAGATTGTACTGTAGCTCTGAGACTCCTCAATTTCATTTGAGTTTTATTTGGTAGACTTTTTAAAGCACATTTTGTACTCGTTGTGAAAATTCGCTAATTTAATCAGTTTCTGTATTTCTAGAACCACTGTATTCTATTTTTTTTAAGAGTAATCTCTATGTCCACTGTGGAGCTTGACCCCGAGATCAAGAGTTGCATGCTTTGCTGACTGAGCCAGCCAGGAGTCCCCTGAATTGTACTTTAGATAGTGCACACTTAATATTTTAGAAAGGGACCACTGGAAAGTTGATACATGCAAACATAGTACCCAGCTTGGGCATTAATTAGCACAGTAAGTTTACAGTGTAATCACTAAAATGATAAAGAACAAGGAAATCATTTTGAAATTCTGGAATAATCAAATTTTTGTGTCTGTATGGTTTATTTTTTCCATTTTTGGCTCTCTTGACCAATATTACTTTTTGGTCAGGCTATTATAAATTTTGTGGAGGCTAATTAGATTCATGCTGAGTTGTTGACATTCCTGTGGTTTTGGATTCTAAGCTGCTGCTCAGAGTGCAGAAATTATAGTTGCCACTGTGGACATGTTGACCGACGCCTATGTCTGCAGCTGAGACACAGCCCGCAGAGTGGGATCTGGGCAGCGAGCTACCGCCTGGCCTGCTTGGGTCTCAGCATTCAAATGGTACATCTTGCAGCAGAGTGCTTCTGAATTCCCAGACTCGTTAGGCTGTATCCAGTTCTCGGGTACTGGGCCCTTAATCAGAGCCACCAGAATTTCCAGGGTATAGACTGTCATGATTTTAGACTTCCTCCTCCAGTATCCAGTAAGTGACGGTCACCTTTTGAAATGAATACCAAGGAGCATTAACATACGCAGGGCCTTCTAACACCTCTAGTGGCACCTTTTACTGATGCTAGTGAACTGTCGGTAGGAAAAGTGTCTAGCTTATTTATATTAGCACATTTATGCTAGACATTCATTTACCTGCTTGAAAATCTTTTCATTGTCGAAACTTTGATACATTTGTATTTCCTTGAATACCAGTGAGATGGAATATCTTCCTGTTTCATTGGCCACTCTTCTTGTTTTATGAAATGGCAAGTTCAGGGAGAAGAGCTACCGTGTACTAAACAGTGCTAATGGTCCAGGCCTTGGGCTGAATGCTTTAAGCAATGGGTCACGTTCAGTCCTTACCAAAGCTCTATTAGAAAGGTGCTGCCACTATCTCTGTTTTAGAGAAGAAGAAAATGAAATGTTTAGGATTTCCGCTGTCTTGAATTTGTGCAAAGAAAACTTCACACCAAAGAATGCTGCCCTTTGGGATCTTGCTTTTCAGAGGGCAGTGACAGGCTGTCTCTGGACAGCTGAGCGTGAGTGAACAATGCGACATTGCAGGAGAGATGGGAGAAGTGGGGGCCCGAGAGATCATCTCATGCGTTCTCCATATTCATGCTTGTTTTCCTAATTATGGTATGCTCTTGGTTGTCCTATGTTCACTTAACGTTATACAAAACTTAACTACTAATGGTAAATGCTGGTTAGTATGGTATTAGCCACAAGGTACCCATCTTGGAATGTGCTCAAAGACATTTATTCCTGAAAGGCCCAGAAGGATCATGGAACAGTGAGTCTGTAAGATAGCGTTCTGAACTTGATCTCAGTATCATTGAGAATTTTCAGTGAGGGATGTTGAAGAATTGATTTTGTTTATAGAGAGGGCATTTGGAACAAAATGAAGTAAATACAAGCAAAAGGTTTAGATGTTCCCATTGAAATACCAGCATTTTGTTGTTTCACAGATTCCCCACCACATGTGTTTACAAGAGCTTGTGAAGTGGTTGCAGGGGTATTGGGCAATTTGTTATTAATCACAACGTCAAAAAATCAGGTATTTCTCGTAATGACTAAAGAGCAGCTCTGTTTCTCCCTGGGAGGCCATATAGTATGGTGGCAAATGCAGTCTTTGGGGACAGCCTGTCTGTTCAGATCCTGGGCAGCTCCCTCAGTCTCTCAGAGTCTCCAACTCCTCGTTTGTGAAAGGGGTTATAAAGCACGTAACTTCCCAGGGCCATCGTGAGGAAGAGAGTGTAAGGAAGAGAGTGTAAAGAGAGTGTAAAATAACATGAGGCTTTTAGGGAGCAGAGATTGTCGAAATGTGAAAACGGTCACAGGTGAACTATTTACAGTGTGTCCTCACTTGAAAATCCCACCCAGCTTGGCACTGGGATCTTTGGCTGCCTGCCGGTCGTTGCAACAGCTGTGTGGTTGCAGTTATCGCCGAGTTTGTTATATAGAAGATAAACTTGATTTCATAATGTTGAGATTTCTTTTTAAAGTTAAAGATCTTTTTAACTTTCAGTCCTGTGGATTCTCTTTACCACCATCCCGCCCCCCCCCCCCCCTTGTAGTTGAGATACCCGAAGTTCTTGAAAAAGGAAGTTCTCTTGGAATAGATTAAACAAGAACACAGCATTGGTAATTTTTGAAGGGTGGAGACAGGTACTGGTGGGCATTCCATATTTCCACCTTTGTATATGTTTGGACAATTGTGTGATACAAAGTTGAGAGAATAATTGAGTCATAACTTACTGTTGCTACTCTTTCATTTTTTGGTATTGATTGTGGCTGTGAAGATACCAGGTCAGTCTTGTTTTCTTCTTTTTATCAGTATCTTGATCTTTTTGGCTATTTTTGGATTCTTTATTTATCTTTGATATTCAGTAACTTTACATAGATATGTTTTCATGTTGACCATTCTGGGTCAGTTTTTTCTGGCACTTGGAGTATTTAACATTAAAGATCCTTTTACTTAAGTAAAGCTGTCTTGAATTCTATCTTTATTTTTTGTTTCAGTCTGTTCTTTGGGTTTTCTTATTTGGGGGCTCTGATGATAGGTGTTTGGATCTGCCTGCCTTCTCTGGCTATCATTTCTAATCTCCCTCCTGCCCCCCCAACATTGTTTGATTTTTTTTTTTTTTCTTCCCCAGCCTGTGACCTTTATTGTATTATTCATAATGTCTGTTTTCTCGTGTTCTTCTACTTCTACTTTCTGTTTTTTAATTTTTTAATTTTTTTATTTTATCCAAATTCTACCAACCCATGTTTTATTTCCCTTTGTTCTTAAATTTCTATTCTGGGGCCATTCTTAATACAACGTTGCAATGTTGGTGGTAAAGTGCATTCTAAAATATCTGAATAGGTTTTCATTAATTCATTGAATACTTGGTGGGTCTAATTTGCAAACGTGTTCTTTAGTTCTTAGAAATTTTTAAATCTCTTTGATGAATTCCTGTCTTCTGTTTTCTTTGTTCTTTTCTGACTTTTTAATAAGTTTATTTATCTTGAGAGAGCGTGCAGGCTGGGGAAGGGCAGAGACAGAATCCCAAGCAGGCTCTATGCTGTCGGCACAGAGCTCGATGTGGGGCTGGATCTCATGCACCACGAGATCATAACTTGAGCTGAAATCAAGAGTCAGACGCTTGACCAGCTGAGCCACCCAGGCGCCGCCTCTGTTCTACTATAACTTTGATTTGACTTGACTTGACTTTATTTTTTTATTTTATTTTATTTTATTTTATTTTATTTTATTTTATTTTATTTTATTTTATTTTATTTTATTTTATTTTATTTTATTTTATTTATTTTATTGTATTTTATTGTATTTTATTGTATTTTATTGTATTTTATTATTTTTTAAAACTTTTTAAAAAAAATTTTTTTTTCAACGTTTATTTATTTTTGGGACAGAGAGAGACAGAGCATGAACGGGGGAGGGGCAGAGAGAGAGGGAGACACAGAATCGGAAACAGGCTCCAGGCTCTGAGCCATCCACCCAGAGCCCGACACGGGGCTCGAACTCCCGGACGGTGAGATCGTGACCTGGCTGAAGTTGGACGCTTAACTGACTGCGCCACCCAGGCGCCCCTAAAACTTTTTAAAATTTATTTTATTTTAGTTATTTTTAAAGCCTACTATTTCTGGGTCTGTTCCTCCAGAAAGGAATCGTCTAGACTCCTGTGGGTGTTAGCCTGGCTTTTGTAACCTGGTGTCTGGCATTCCAGAAGCAAATGAGGATCCCACTGTTCATGATTGCATTTAACCTCTGAGGTGGAAGTCTTTCTGGTTCATGCTCTTAAAACAGTACCTTTTCATATCTTGAAGGATGAGGAAGGCAGTAGGCAACAGGGTATTTGATTGGTCTGTGCTGTTAAAGCCCATCCTCTTCCCTTTCCCACTCTTATCTGTGTCTGCAAGCATAGAACCTGTCGGGGCATCTTTAGGTCAACCAGCTCACTTCTTCACGCTCTTCCTCTTTAAACACCCAGGTTTTAGATTCCTCCCACTCCCCAGTGGGTCACAACTCATGCGAATGCTTTACATATTCTACCAGGGGGTTAATCTAATTTCTTCTGTTCTTGTTTACTTCATCTTTGTAAATTTGTGGTGTGATCATTCCTTCTGTGTCCTTTTAGGAGTTAGAGGAAGTGACAGGTGGTCAGTCTACCATATTTAACTGGAACTCAAAAGCTTTTTTTAAAAAGACCAATGAACTTGATCTTTGGTGGACCTGATTAAAGAAAAAAATGAGAAAGCACACATATATTAGCAATGTGAAAGGTGATGTAAGAATTGTGAAGGAGGATATTTAAAAAAATTTTTTTTAACATTCATTTTTGAGAGAGACAGAGCATGGGTGGGGGAGGGGCAGAGAGAGAGAGGGAGAGAGAGAATCCGAAGCAGGCTCCAGGCTCCAAGCTGTCAGCCCAGGGCCTGACGTGGGGCTTGAACTCATGGACTGCAAGATCATGACCTGAGCTGAAGTCAGACCCTCAACCGACTGAACCACCCAGGTGCTCCGTGAAGGAGATGTTAACTACCACTTTATGATTATCCGTTTGAAACCCTGTAGCAAGGATTGGCAAGCTATATCTCGCTGGCCCAATACCTATTTTTATAAATAAAGTTTTATTGGAACACAGCCATACTCACCTGTTGGCATACCATCAAAGGTTCTTCTGCACTACAGTGGCAGAGTTGTGTCGTGACAGAACTATATAGCCCACAAAAGATAAAATATTTACTGTATAACCATTTACAGAAAAAGTTTGTTGACTCCTGATCTAGCATAAATTATTTCCTAGAGAAAAAGTGACCACAATGGATCACAAAAATGCTCGACTTGGTAAATAATGATAGAGGAGGTTGAAAAGGTTATTGACAGTCTTAAGGCTCTAACCAGAAAGCTGAATTCTGAGTTTCCTACTCTTTGATGGGCAGGTAATTACCTAGTTCTTTAGATTATTTCAGACCATAGAATAAGATGGAAAAGTCTTTTGAAAATGACATTGTTAACCTGTTAATGTAGTCATCGAAAAAAGCTTTTGGAGGGCCTTGTTTTCCTTTAGTGTTTTAAATGGTTTATATTTTCATGCAGTGATAATTGAGTGTAGTACCATAGCTCACAATATGGCCAAACACATTCCTGTCTCGAGGGTGGGGGGCAGTGCAGCATTTTGTCTTCAAGGGTTAATTGACCCCCATGACCACACAGTTTCCTACTTTGTGTCATCTTAATACCATTCATGGGCATTTATATTAGTTCCATTTATGAGTTATGGAACCACCCTCATTACTAAGAAAAATGGGATGTGTGTTTGTGTACATGTCTTAGTGAAAGACCTGAAAGAGGACAGATAATGAAATCTTTTCATTTCTGTTCTTTTTATAGTTAAAACCAGTTATCTTGGAATCACTAGAATAATATTGCACACAGTATTATTGTAATAGGTTGTCCAAATCTGTTAATTGTAGTGTTAATATATACTCTGTTTTCAGATATTTTTTGTTTCTTTGTGGGCAGTAGTACCCCTACCTGTGAGGCCATGGGTAATAAGATGGTATTGGATTGTCCTTTGGATAATCCATAATTCTATTATGTGAACAAAATGGTCAACTGAGTTCACGGATTCCCAAAATCTGAGTTGAGGGTTCTCGAATATAGTTCAGTGGTTAGCCAGATGGACTCACAGAATTCAGGAAAGCCATTAAACTCATGATTATAGTTTATTTCAGCGAGAGGATACAGATTAAAATCAGCAGACGAAGGTACATAGGGCAGGGTCCAAGGAACTGAAGCATTCCATTGTCTCCTCCCAGTAGAGGCATGTGGGCAGCACTTAATTTTCCCAAAAACAATGTGTGACAACCCTCAAGGATTGTTCAGTCAGCCAGGGATGTGTACTCAGGCCTTGGCATCCATTATTTTGATTGGGGCCAGCCATGTTAAGTATGGCTGACCCACCCATGTGGCTGATGTTAGCATCCAGCCCCTCCAGAGGTCATAGTGATGCTGTGTGGTTCAAGGCCCCCACCATAAATGGCATCGTTAGCATAAACCATTTGAGGCAGCCCAAGGCTCGAGGTAGACACACTCTTAAGAGCAGCATATTCCCAGAACTCGCAGGTTCTCTCCCACTTGCCAAGCAAGACCAAGCTGTTTTTGAAATGTGTGAGGGTTTGGACAACCCAGTCCTGCTGTTGTTCATCCTTTACTGCACATCACCACATATCATATCACATTTTCCATACACATGTACTTTCTCTACCATCCCTTTTAAAAAATCCCAGATTTTTAAAAGACTTACATAGTATATTTTAACTCATTCAGGAATGCAAATCTGCCAATATCCGTTGTTTGAATGTAAGAAAAAGTTCTCTGAAAGGTCATACTCCGTTCTCATTTGGATTAACTCAAATGTCAACTTACAGCAGACATTTACTTTTAGGCTTTAGAAGGTAAGGCTGAACTGCATCACTCCTTTTGTTCAAGAATATTTGGCCCCCAAATCCCTGTCCACCTCTGCATGGGAAATCAAGCGACAGAGAGTCCGCATCTTTCTGTGGACTGTATCCATGGACAAGGGGGCACAAATGGGGCTAGGTATAGTCAGAAGGTCGCTATCCTTACTTTTTTTTGTGGAACATCTTTTAATTTTGTTTCCTGTTAGGCACTTTTTTAAGTACAAAAGACTTAGGAAAAAATGCTCATCGTGGATTCTATGAAACTGTTCATAGAGTTTTAGAAACCAGAGCAGTTTTAAGGGTACATGGGGGACTTGGGGTTACCTTCAGTTTTCTGTTTAGCTCAGAAGTAATGCAGACACTGACTGTAAACGTCTAGACTATAACCTAACGTGTTCAGTCTTGGTGAAAATTTTGGGCTCAAAAAGCCTGCAACACCTAATATTTTTAAAGTCTGTAGTAACAGTGGGGGGAGGGAAAGAGAAGAAAAAAAAAACCACTGTCCCCTAAACTATAAGCAAAGTTTTAGTCTTTAAACAAAATTGAAATCTTCCTATCTCTGTACTTAAAATTTTGCTCTTTTCACTCAGCATTGTGTCTGAGAAGCAGTGTTTTGATAGGAAGGCATAGGACTTGTTTTGTTTGGTTTTTAGGGTACAGAGATCTTTGTCCTTGCAGGAATGGGATGGGGTAGGAAGGACAGATTAGTGCTCTCTGTTTCAAAGTGATCAGCATTTCATAACCTTTTTTCCTTTGGGGCACCACTCAAGGATTGTTCATGCCAAGGTATCGCTTTGTAGACTCAACCTGGGAGCATCCCTCTCCATGTAGGGGTTCCCTAGGCTTGGGGAGAAGTTCTGAGCAAGCTGGGTGCTCTTGGGGATGAGTCAGTGACAGGGGATATCGAGCCCCCAAATTCTTAGGACAGCTCGTCTCACTGAGTGGGTTGAGCATTGTGTAAAAGGCAGCCAAGGCTTATTTTTACACAAGAGAATGGTCACCACTTTATAAAGTTGTTTTTCAGTAACTGTGGGCTGTACTGAGCTGAGTTACTATTACTCCTTGCTCTTGTTAAACAATTCCTTTTCTCCCTCTCACTCACAGAGCTCTCTCGCCGAGACCTTGGATAGCACTGGCAGTCTAGACCCCCAGAGATCGGACATGATTTATACCATAGAAGACGTCCCCCCCTGGTACCTGTGCATATTTCTGGGGTTGCAGGTAAGGTGGTTCCCTTAGGATGTGACCACCAGCAGATGTTCGACTCATCTGTCTGGATCCTTTAAAAATTCAGTTTTGATTTTTATTATTACCGACTTTGTTATAAATTACTCTTTTAAGAATGATGACTGGGACTTGTTAGCATCCATTTCAGGGTAGTGAAAGGAAGAAAGGAACAGGAGGAGGAGGTCAACCAGGGAACAAAGGAAGGAAAATGTTCAAGGAGTGAGCAAGATCAGTGATGTGGAAGGAAGGAGCAAGGACTGTAGAGATCTAGAAAGGGGAGGGTACAGGGAGGGCAGAGAAGCTTTCGTCGTCATTCCTACCCGTGCAGTCCAGTCGTGGTCAGCTCTGCCACGAAATGTGGGTGACCCTGAGAAGTGCTGTGTTGGCCAGGACACACGTGGGAGACTCAGTCTTCTCTGCAAAGGAAGGGAAGCATTGTTGTGGTAGAGGTTGCAGGTTACAGTGTGAGCAGAGAGGGCAGGCCACCAGGGCAAGGGGGGTGGGGCGGGAGGTGACCCAGGCTGACACCAGGTCCCTGCATCTTGGGCATTTTCCTCCCCTCTTCCCTCTCTCCATCCCCTTTCCCTCTTAGGGATTGGAGTGGGGCTTTTGGAGAAGAACATAAGTTGGGAGGCCCTTTTCCCCTGGCCTGTATTTGCCTTGGCTGTTTTAGCCTGGACTCTGTTGGGGGTCTGGCCTCCCTTTCTTCTTTTCTCAAGTCGGAATGGGCTGTTCAACCTGAGGGATTTCAGATGCTGAGAAAAATCGATCCCATCACCCACACCAGGGTAGTTACTTGGAGGCGGGGCTGTACCTGCCCACACCTGATGCTTCGGCCTGGTTTCCAGCACTCCCGCACCTCCCACCCTCATCTCCCACCCTCATCTCCCACACAGGCATGAAAGCAGTTGGTCACCCCGACTGAAAGGTGTCTGACAGAGGAGGAGTCACGGCCAAAGGAGCTAAGGGGTCTTTAGGTTCAGGAAACTCGCTTTGGGGAATGTTTATGTTATAGATGTCTCTAGAAGTGTGCCCGGGTCTAGGATTGGAAAACTCTATGTGCGACGTGCCTTTCTTGACAGTATTCAGTGCTCTTAAGCTTGTGAGCAGCTCTGCGAAGTCCTGCACAGGAACGCTCTGTTCCCCGTGTGGAACACTCTGCGTGTTGTACAGTTGAGCGTCAGGGGCTGCACACATTTTGGCAAACGTGAGCAGAGATGGGGGACTTGGGAAGGAAAGTAGGAAGTTTGCAGAACAGAAGTGGGAACTGAAGAGACAGGCCTTTGGGAGGAAGGGACGTGAGCAGTGAGGGCCAAGAATGTCCCTCCAGAGCTGAAAGGGTAGGGCTGGGGCCCAAGGGAAGAGGGGATGGGCTCTTTCTAGAGGATTCCCACAGCTACCATGTGTCCATAACCTTTCCCTGATGGTAGTCAAATAATGCCAGACCCTAGAAAGAGATGGAAAACACCCTGTGCAGTGAAGCCTGTGTAACTTCAATCCACAGACCCCAAGAGAATTAAAAAAATTTAAAAAGCAGATTAATTATCTCAAGAATATAGATGTAGAAGTCCACATGAAATATTAGCAGATCAAATCCCAGAAGAAAAACCTAGCATGACGAACTAGGATTTGTTTCAAGAATGGTACCATGCAGGGGCGCCTGGGTGGCGCAGTCGGTTAAGCATCCGACTTCAGCCAGGTCACGATCTCGCGGTCCGTGAGTTCGAGCCCCACGTCGGGCTCTGGGCTGATGGCTCAGAGCCTGGAGCCTGTTTCCGATTCTGTGTCTCCCTCTCTCTCTGCCCCTCCCCCGTTCATGCTCTGTCTCTCTCTGTCCCAAAAATAAATAAACGTTGAAAAAAAAAAAATTAAAAAAAAAAAAAAAAAAAAAAAGAATGGTACCATGCAACACAATTCACGTCACCAGATCAGAGGAAGAAAAGACCTAGGATTTTAGCAATTGATGCTAAAAAAGCATTTGAAAGAAGCAGGTATTTCCAGTAAGAGTTGTGTAAACAAAATCACACCAGTGCTTGAATCATGTGCTCTGTGCAGGCCTGGATTCAGGTGAGTGGTAAGACAGGAAAATGTATTAGAAAGGAGAAATGCTGGAAAAAAGATAGATGATGTGGCACACGATGTGCACGTATACACCAAAACCAGAGATTCTTCACGTGGGCTGTTTTAAAACCAACGGGGCAAAGTTAGTATAAAATCCAACACACACACACACACACACACACACACACACACACACACACACACACACACACACACACACACACACACACACACACACACACACACACACACACACACACACACACACACGGAAGAGTTTGCTCTTCCCTCAACCATCTCCTGTCGCCCACAGCACTACCTGACCTGCTTCAGTGGCACCATCGCTGTGCCCTTTCTGCTGGCGGATGCCATGTGCGTGGGGTACGACCAGTGGGCCACCAGCCAGCTCATCGGGACCATTTTCTTCTGTGTGGGAATCACGACTTTGCTGCAGACAACGTTTGGATGCAGGTGAGATTGGGATGCTGAATTGGGATGCGGAAGCCCCCTAAGGCATGAGCAGTGCCGCTCACCTAGGGCCACACGGAAGAACCAGCTGGAGTTGGCAGGGAGCATGTCCTACTGGCCAGTGCACCCCCCTCCCCAATCCTGTGTTTCCTCTCTTGGTCAGTGGCCCTGCTTCTCGCCCAGGTGTGCAAGTTGGAAACTCAGTCTCTCTATCCACTCCTTCTAGATCCCTAGGCGGTGGGGCTCATTCTCTCCAGTAGCTCCTTTCTGCCCCACTTTCTTTAGTTCAGACCTGACTGCCCCACTCATGCCCAGTTGGTTTCCCACCTCCAGAGCTGCTCTCCTCCCCTCCTCCCCACTCTGTCCCCGGCCCTCTTGCTGACACCACGTCTTCCTCCATGCTGCCGGGTGCTGGGCTGCAGCCCCCACTCCCTGTTTAAAAATCCGACTGCACCCACTCTTCAGGTTTTTCCCTTTCACTCTGTCCCACCGAGCGCCCTTCCCGGCCTGCCTCTGAGCCCCGCACTCATGCTACGATGAGCTCCTTCTGGAACCTGCTGTTTCACCGTCCTGTGCTTGGCTCCCTAGCAGCCAGGACACCCTGCTCATCCTCCTGGCCTGCCCCCCACCCCCCACCTCTGTGAAGCATCCTTGTCTCTTCAAGGCCCCGTTGCTGCCACCTCTGAATCCCCACATGTGAATCTTGTGCACGGTCTTCTAATGTGGCTCTTCCTCCACTTTGTCCTTTTTTGTTTTCATGTCTTTTCCCACTGGATTGTGCTCCCTTCATTGGTGCCAGGGCTCTGGCTTGTTCATCTCGCTTCCCCAGCCCCCAGCTTAGAACAGGTGTGGAGCTGGCTCAAGAAGGAAGAGAACCGTCCTTGCCTGCCTCTTGCAGGCCGCTCGTGCCTCTCCTCTCTCCTCTTCCACCCTCTTCACAGTACAGCCTCTTCCTTGGCCCTGGGCTCTGCTCACAGGGTGGAGTCTGCTGGGGCAGGACTGTCCCCAGGGGAAGGGCAGCAGGGCACACTTGTGAGTGCCGTCTGTTGCTCCATTAGAGACAGCTGGAGGAGGGGTTTGCCTCCCCGGCGGGTGGTACAGGAGGGAGAAGATGAGAGGCAGCTTGGGAATCACAGACTGTATTCCAAGGAGTCAGAATCCTCAGGGACCTCAAGAGGGTTGCCCTTACTTGGGGACAGGAGAAATACGGGAAGGGCCATGAGCAGTGTTAAGGCGATGTCCTGGGAAGGGATAGGGTCAGCTCCCTGGCAGGTCTGCTGATGGAAGGAAGGCGGTGGAGGCCGCCCAGCTCTTGGAGTTGTCACACCCCAGTCCCGGCAGGCCAGCCTGCAGCCACTGCTCTGAGCAGATCCATTCCCTCAGTGGGAGGATTTCCTTGGGGGATCCGTGAGGGGAGGGGCAGGGTGTCATTGACCTGCTGGGGCAGGGGATGTGTTCTGGGCATCCCCTGGAGGATTTGAGTTACTTTCTTAGAGCCAGGTAGGTAACTTTGGGTGCATCTTTCAGTCTTTTGATAGAACATTCAAGATTCTGCACTTCCAGTCTAAGTGTATTAAGAAACTTCTGTTGGCTGACTCTAGAGTGTTACCTTGTACACAGGCCACCAGTTCTCTGGGGGAGTTGTTCTTTTTCTAAACAAGTGACTCACTGTGGAACTTGTATCACAAACCATCTATGAACTGGGCAGTGCTTAGAGTTGATGGTGCTGGTTGATCTGAAGAGGGGAAGGGATGCGTGCATCTTCATTGTGGTAGAATACGCACTGTGCTCTTAGTCCTGTCTGACGGTGGGGCCTGGCAGCGGCGGGCACAGGTGCCTACTGGTGACACAGAAGGGAGGGGTGGGGACTTTCAGTGAGGGCTCTCATCATGGGAGGGCACCCGCTCAGGGACATCTTGTCCATTCTCGGGGCACAAGAGATGTAAACAGAACAGCTTGGGTCTGTGCATTTCACCCCTGCTGCTATGCCGCCCCCAGCAGCTGAGCTGAGGAGGACAGGAGAGGGCTTTGACGTAGCTGCTGGGACGGGACATAGCTGCTGGGATGGCTCGTGGCCCCATCATGCAGAGCTGCAGCGTGTGTGCACGGGCACACATTTGCACGCGCAGTACAAGTGCTTGGGTCTGCACTCCATGCCCAAGAGGCTCGGTGAGAGTAGCTTTCCCTGCTCTGTCTTGCTGGAGGTGTCAGGGAAGCCGCACCCATGTCCTTGGATGGCATGAGCAGCTGTGAGTCCCATCCTCACTGTGGTGGCCCTCTGCACTGGCTCTAAGTTGGGAGGGGGTGGCTCACGTCTGCCAGCCATACCAGCAAGTATGTGCTGCTGGATGGGGTGACTTGGTGTGGTTTTGTCTTGGGATGTGGATTTTCTCTGGCTGTTGGCGTGTGGAGTGGTGTCCACGTTCTTTATCCGGGAAAAGAGGAGGAGAAAAGTATGGACTGGTTCCCACTTAGCAAACAGTCTTTATATAAGGCCCTGGGTGACTGGCTGGCCCCAGCTATGGAGGCAGTGAAGGGAGCACGTGCTGCAAAGCCTAAAGGGCAGCCATGTGCACCTTCAGAGATTTGCAGTGATGTCCTAGGGACTTGAAGGGAGAGTCACAGGGGAGTTGGCAGCATGTGAGATAGGTCTTGAACACTCAGTAGGCCCCTGGCCCAGGAGGGTTGAAGGAGCATTTTCTGTCCTGGGAAGGGCAGGGGCAAAGGCAGGAAGTCAGGCTGGTGAGTGCTTCCCCTGACCAGAGGCTGAGCTGTGGGCCCGGCCCGTCTCTGATACTTGGGCGTTATCAACGGGGCACAGGGAACTTGCTAGGGCTCTGTTGGCAGGGCACTTACCTACTGGGATTGAGCCTTGAAAGACATTACTTGGGTGCTATGTAGAAGGGGTTATGGGCCAGATTCAGGAGATCAGGGATATCCAAGAGAAAGGCAGTGGGGATCCATGCAAAGGAGTCTGGTGGGGAGATAAGGAGAATGTTAGAGGTGGCAGAGTCCAGATGTGGGATGAGATAGCTAGCCAGGGGGCAGCGGGAAGAGACAGACAAGATGGAGGCAGAGTGAGTGTGTGTGTTTGGGGGTTGAGTGATGAGTTTAGCTAGAGTTTAGCTCTAGCCTGCATTCTGGAGGTCTGTTCCTGCCTTTGATCTTTAAATGGAAAGAAAAGCATGGGGTGTATGTTTCATGTGTCTTGATTAAAGAATTAAGATTGAATGAATTTGAGCAGCTGCCCTTGGGACTGGAGAGATTGGGCTTGGGCGGGGTGGGGAGCAGCCCACCTCGAAGTGTCAGTCCCTTGGGTTCCTGGCCCTTCTTGCCAGGGTTAACTGTTGTTCTACTTCTCTGTGCTAATAGTATATTTTTCTTGCCTGGCCTCCTAGCTTCCATTGGTGTGGATTCCCAACTCTGCAAAGCCTTAAGCTGTTATTGATACATTCTTTTCAGTGTCTGTCCACCTCATACTTGAGGTCCTGCTGAGCAAAGATGAACTGAGATGGTGAGGTGGGTGAGGGAATTTTCCCTCCCTGACTGGCTGGTCACCACCTCTGGGGTTTGTTTGCTGCACCTATATATTCATTTGTCCCTCCCATCTCCCTGTGTCCCCTGCATTTCCCCACCCTTTCCATTAGAGCTCTAACTTCTCTAATGCCCTCTTCCCTCCTTCCACTGGGCTCCAAGAGGCAGGGCTCCCCTCTCCAGCAGAACCACCTCCTCGCCCTTGTCCAGTTTCCCGTAGGTTGAATGGGAGAAGAGCAGAAATCCCCAGAGTGGCCAGATATCCAACTTCCTCCCCTCCACGCCCCCTCTTCCAGTATTGCCAGCAGAGCAGGGCTGGCGGTCAGATCTCAGAGTGAGGATCCATCCGTGGTGCTCAGACACTCAGGAGGGGCTGAGGGTGAGCATCCCCGGGTCTGTTCCAGAGACCCACCAAGTCGGTGCTGCCAGAGCTGGCTGCATTGCTGGTTCAGATCGAGTTGGGATGCACCTGTTAGCTGTTTAATTGCATATGGTTAATTTTGCAGTGCAGTGATGTTGCTTTAATGGATGAATAATATTAAAAGTCAAACATTACTGTTTTAAGGAAAACTAATTTTGAATTGCAGCTAATAAAAGTAATTGATGTATTTTTTGAAATCAAGTTTTGGGATATTACAGTGATTGAACTATAATCCCATGGGAAGGGAGAACCCACAGTACCCAGTATAAAGCATTAGCTGAAGCCATGTGGCAAATGATGGTTTCTTTTCCTTTCATACATGGAGTTCAGTGAGCACAAGAAGTTACGGGGACCTACTCAGCCCCCTGACCGTGGGCAGATGACCTCCCCAGCTGATTCCGTTTGTGAAAATGAGTGGCAGCTTTTCTGAAGGTGGCCTGTAGATGACGTTTTGCCATTATTCTGCTTTTGTATATTATTATAAGCTTTCTACAGTAGGTTTGAGAAGTTGTGGAGTATGAATCATATGAAACACCTTTTAGTTCTGGGTGCTAATGTGGGTCCTCCTCACAGGCTGTGAATTATCATCTTAACAGACTTATGCATTCATATCCTGATCACAGCGGGATCATTTAAATACAGAAAGCAGTTGGGGCAGAGAGGATGGCCAGGGAGGGACAGCGCAGGAGGGGAGGGCTGACGGAGCCTGGAGTGAGGTTTATTCCTGGTGTCATAGCTGTAAGGATCGTAGGTGGCCTGTGTATGCATGTGCACGTGTGCAGCCGTGTGTGTCCGTGTGTGTGTGCATGTGTGTTTGCAGTTTGGTGCCCGTTTCCTTGGGCTTAGAGCAGCAGAAGGACAACATTTCATGTTCAGTGTTCCTGATTTCTAGGACCTATTTTCAGACCCCATAGTGCCTGAGTTGTGTACATGTCTTTGCGTATTTGCCCAGTACATACTGAGTACCTGATGCTCCCCTGCATTGGTTGGAGTGGGTGCGTGGGGCTTAAAGACCACCTGTGGCCCGTGGCTGTGAGGAGCGGGACCTTTCCTTTGAGGAAGCTGGGGTCTAGAGCAGAAGAGGGAGGAAAGTGTCAACACCCCTGACCTGTGGGCTGCCACCGGGTCGTCCCTCCTCCTCGTTTCACACGGGCACCTGCTGAAGAGTGGTGCGCTGTTCCGGGAAACCCGTTTCATTCCGTAAAAATAACCGGAATTGGTAGGGAAACTGAAGGTGAAGCAGATGCAGGCCTTTGCGAACTGGGCACGAGCCCAGAGTGCCAGCTTTCAGATGCTGCTTACTGAAGGCTCCTTTGGGGGATATGTCCCGTCCGTTCCCCGCCCCCCGGTTGGCTGAGGCCACACCATGTGTGCTGCAGACCCTCCTCCCTTCACTGCACACCTCCCCGGGCGCACTCGGTGGTTTCCTGTCCCCCAGGTCCTGATTGTTTTGAAATGGCGGTCGTGGGTCGCAGTCCCTGACTTGAGTGACTCTGTGGCTTTAGTGCTTCCCTGAGCCTCTGCCTGCTGGGGGCGGCACTTCTGCCATGGCCGCTGCCGCGTCCCTCCTCCTCACCCTGCCTTTTCCTTCTTCCTCCTGCCCTTTGACCTCAACTCCCTGCACTTTGCTTTCAACGAGGTCTTCATTGGTTAGTTTGTGATGTCAATCCTGGGAACTCCTCAGGCTTGTTCCAAGAATTAGTGCAAAACTTTGAAATCCCAAGAGATCAAGGCAAGTTTGTTCTGACACCATCCCCCTAACCGCCCCGCCCCACTGTAGGTTTGAGCAGGAGGACTCAGCTGATGCATTGGCTGCTGCTGCCTCTTAAAACAGAGGTCAAGTCTCAGTCCAGCTCTGAGCTTCCCAGAGTCCTCGCCCCTCACCCCAGTCAGTACAGAGCTGGGGGGAAGGGAGGGCCCTATCCCTGCCCTCATCTGCCACGTTGACCTTCCCCTTGGTGTGTCACGTGCTGTATTTGGGGGTTACCTTCAGCATTTTGCCCCAGACGCCTCTTGGAGGCCTCACTCTGTGGTCTCCCACAAAAGAAGAGACTGTAGGTGGGGGTCCCCCCACCCACCCAAAGGAGCCCCTCCTGGCCACCACAGGCCTATATCAGGCATGCAAAACCTTCCTTTGCTGAGAGAAGGTAGGGTTTGGGCCAAGAGTGACAGTTGCAGGTGCAGCAACCTGTTCTCTAACCGGATCGTCCCTCCTGAGGAGGGAGCTCCCCTGTCACCTGCCTGGGTTCTAGGGGTCTGTACGAGATATGTGCTCACTGAGCACGGGCGGCTGCAGGATGCTTCCAGGGCTCCAGTTTGGGGCCTTGAACTCTTCACAGTTCATAAAACTAACAGGGATGACAGGACGCAGTGATTATATTGGGGGTGAGGGAGATTGGGATCTCTCCCGCTTTCTGTTTATGTATTGGTGGTGTAGTTGTAGATAACATGCCAGCTCACCCCTAAATGCTCTCCTAGGAATGAGGGTCCCCTTTGTAACCACTTACACACCTGAGAACATTGTCATTCCCTCATGTCATCTAATGTGCAGGCTATTTAATTTCTCAGGTTGTCGCTAAAATACCTTCCTTAACTATTCGTTCACCTCCCTGCACCCGGATGCAGTCAAGGTCATGTGGCACGTCTGTTTTATGTGTTTCTTTGGTTTCTTAATCATAAACCGTCCTCACTTCTTTCCTGCATAACATTACCTTCCTAAAGTGCCCAGGCCAGTGTTCTTATGGAGCATCCAATGGTCTGAATTTGTCTGATTGTGTCTTCAGGGTGGTATTTGATTTTTTCCACAGTCCCCCTCATCTTCTGTAAACTGGAGGATGGGGCCAGCCAGAGGCATCGTTGATTCAGGTGAACATGTTTGCCAAAATTACCATGTAGGTGACTGTCTTTCATATTCTGTCACGTTAAGCAGACACATAGTAGCAGGTTACAGGTTTTTTTCTCGCTAAATAAAAAAAATTGTCCATTTAACTCACATTTCAAGTAGTACATTATAGAATTGGGAGCCAGTGAGAACCCGGAGCTAATGACTTTGGAGGGAGCTTTGCCTTGATCCCCTAACCAGCTGCATCGGGGAGCTTTGGTTTCAGAGTTGGCCTCACTCCTGTTGCACCATTTTCCAGCCTTGTGACTTTGGAAAAACTGCCTGGTCTCTCAGGGCCCCCTTCCATCATCTGTAAAATGGTAATTAATAATGATGAAATTGTTAGTGAGCGCTGAATGAGATAATTCCTGGCACCTGTCTGTACTTGTCTGTTGGCTCTCATTATTTTTGTGGGCCTTCTGGAAAGTAAGGAGGCAGGTGAGTGCAGGTGAGGCAGAAGGGTGCAGTGGGCAAGGTCTAGGACGTCTAGCAGAGCGGCATGTCCTTGATGGCGTGTAGCACGTGGTTGGGTGCAATCCTCGGCCACACTGCCGGCGTCCCCCGATCAGGAAGGGCCCCCAGAATCTGTCTCAGGCCATCAGAAAGTGGTGAGGGCACTTTATCCAGCTCCTTCTGCAGCCTGAGCACCGGCCGTCTCTCAGCTGAGGCTGTTCAAGTTAGCTCCTTCAACACTAGCTTTGCCAGGTGGTCTCCCCTTCAGCTGACATGCTGTTTCTCTGTATTTCTGATACTAGGAGACTGGCTGAGTCCTCTTAGTACATGGTGGGGTTGATGAGTTCAGTTCTTCAGATATTTTAGTCTAACAGACTCTTGACTGGAAATAGTTGATACTATCATGCTTGACAAGGAGGTTATCAAAATTGTATTCAGCTAGTCCTCCTAAATTCCTGTGCTCTGTCTGGACAAAGCCTCTGGCTGTGAGCTGTGGCTTGGGAGACAAGCTGGTTGACTGCTTCCAGCCAAGGATCTCCAGGAGTCTGTAACTGGAAATACTGATTGGAATAGTTCATCTAATCTGGGCATTTGCCTATAAAACCAGAATGGCATGAACTTGAAGATAAAAGGTTACACTTATCTTTAGTTAGGAGTATTTTAAATCAACTAAAAATGGATTAGAGATCCAAATGTAAGAATCATGAAACTATAGAAGAATAAAACAAGGGTAAATTCCTTTATAACCCAGAAGTAGGGAAAAACTTTTAATTTTTTTTTTCAACGTTTTTTATTTTTATTTTTGGGACAGAGAGAGACAGAGCATGAACGGGGGAGGGGCAGAGAGAGAGGGAGACACAGAATCGGAAACAGGCTCCAGGCTTCGAGCCATCAGCCCAGAGCCTGACGCGGGGCTCGAACTCACGGGCCGCGAGATCGTGACCTGGCTGAAGTCAGATGCTTAACCGACTGCACCACCCAGGCGCCCCGGGAAAAACTTTTAAACTAGGACTTAAATCCCAGAAACAAGGATAGTAAATTTGATGACATTAAATCTAAAAAGCGTTAAACTTTACACTGGAAAAATATACCATAAACAAAAAATGGTAAACTGGAGGAAATATTTGTAATGTATTGCAGATGAAGTATTTTTAAAAGATACCAGAAATTGTAAAGGCAAAAGTTGTGAACAGATCACAGAAGAGTTATATAATGGTCCTTCTCCACTGGAAATGATAAGTTGGTTTATTATAACAGAATATAAACTAAAGCTACCCTGAGATAACCATTTCTCACCTTTGTCAGATTCACAAAAAATAAAAATTTTGATTAGCTACTCTGATAGCAAGACCGTGGGGAGAACAGGCATTCTTAATACATTGCTGTCAGGAGTTCAACCTTTATAACAAAGAAGAATTTTACAGTATCTAGAGTACATGTGCATTTACCATTTGATCCAGCAATCCTCCTTCTAGAAACTTACTCTTAAGATACACTCTCATAAATGCAAAATAATACACAAAAAGTGATTTATTGCTGTATAATTTGTAATGGCAAAATATTTAACACTTAAATGTCCATCTGTAGGAGACTGGCTGCTATCTGTACCTCACACAGTATGATCCCAAGCAGCCCTGAAAAGAATGGGAAAGATCTCTGTTAACTGGTATAGAGTAAGTTCCAGGATATATTGAAAAAACAAGCTGCAGAAAAGTGTGTGTGAGTGTATGTATGAAGGAGTAAGGGTAAGTTAGGAATTAATGAAAACGGTTAACTATAGTGAGTTAGGTGGGAAGGGGGTGGAGGGGTTAGGGATGGGAGTGAGACTTTTCTGGTATATCTCCCTATATGATTTGATTTTTAAACTGTACAAATGTTCAACATAGTCAAAACATAAAATCAAAAACGAAGAAAAGCAAACCTAAAATTGAATTATAGAAAGAGGTGAGCTATATGTCAGATTGCTAACCACATAGAAAAGAATTCATTCACAGACTTTAGAACACAGTACTTTACATTCCGTGATTGGGGTGTATCCTAAGCACAAAGTAAAGAGAAATCTTAATAATCTTAATAGTCTTGTTCATAGTGACACGTAATTACATAGATGTGTAATTCTTGGACTGTGCTGTATGATGTTATATAGGGTAAGACAAACGAATGGTATGTTGATAATGATGGAGAATCAGGACACTTGGTGTAAGAAAAGGAAAGATACAAATATGGAAAGAAAGAAGGTAATCCAGGGGTATTGGGCTGAACTATAGGTATCATGACCCCATAATTCAAAAATGAATTGTAGCTCTGTTTACTAACTAAATGTCCGCTCAGTGACAGTGAGCCCACCTGGTGCTCAATCTTGGTTTCTAAATGCCATTCTCCACTAAAATGGACCTGGGCTTCCTAAAGTAGTGGTTGACTCAAAGGCCAGGGCTGAAAAAAGTGCACATTGACCCTGGAGCATTTTGTGCCAGAAAGCAAAAAACTGCTTAAAGAATAAGGGGTGGAGGTCAGGGCGTTGGGGGGTGTAGGGGGAGAGTCAACTTCATAAAGAAGGAGAACCTGCTTGAGCAGGTTCTTTGGGCAAGTTTGGGACAGTACATTAAAAAGAATGGTCATGGAAGTGAATTGTAAAACTGAATTTGAAAGGAATTCATTCACGCACCTGCAATGATGTTCAAAAAAGAAAAAGATAAAGTTGGACAAAAAAGGCAAGCTCCTCTTTACAAAAGGCCACTAATTAAATACAGATGGAATGATCAAATTGAAAAATTGTAATTTTTAAGCCCACTATGTAAGAATGTTCATAAGCTAGTGGGAATATAATATTCACACAGCCTAAGAATCATGCAATAGATTCTTAATTACAACAGGAAAAAGGTCCCACCTTGTGGGACAGCACCCAACACCCAGGCAGTGTCCTTTCGGGAAGTGTCTGGCCTGGCTCTAAGCCTGACACAAGACTACCAAATGCAGTATAGGAACTCTGATTGGATTTGGGGGAGCAGGAGCAGGTATGAGCATTATTTATAAACAGATAAATTTAAATATGGTCTGAATATTAGATAACATTGTTAAGTTAATGTCCTTGGGTATGATATGGGAAAGCGATGATGCAGGAGCGTATGTTTATCCTTAGGAAATGGGAGCTACTTTCCGGATAGTTTAGTTGATAGAACATATATACATATGGGAAACAATAGGAAAATGTTACCAGTTAAAGAGTTTCTTGTGACATACTGTGGCTTGCTTTTCCTTAAGGCACTTAGGATAAACATTCCTGATGGCAGATTCAGTTTTGAAACTATAGTTCTTTGAAGCCAAACCTGCTCTATGTTTCTCAGAGATTATTGTCTTAAAATCATGCTGCCGTTTAGACTCGAGTAAATATTTATTTCACAACAAAAGGTTTTGTACCAACTTGATAGCTTTCTTGGTAGACCAAGGAAGGCAGCCAGATTCTTAGCGTACTTACTGTATAGATGAACTGTTTTATTTTATTCATTTTCCCTAAATGATTCAGTTCTGGGAAGATAACGTTTCTTACCTTTGAGGTGCTGTTTGTAGGGCCCACCTGCCCTTGTAAGCTTTTTAAGGACTTTTCTCCTGATGACACCAAGGAGGACTGCTAGCCCCTGGGACCTTGGGGAAGTTGTCTGGTTTTGTCTGGAAAATTCACATGTACACTTTACTCCCTGTTCTCTCTGCCTAGTGCTTTTTATCATAAAGAAAGAAAGAGAGAAAGAGAGGAAAGAAAGAAAGAAAGAAAGAAAGAAAGAAAGAAAGAGAGAGAAAGTTCTTTCCCTAATTTGCAGTTAAAATCAACATGACAGAAAGACTTCCTATTTTTAGTCTAATAAAATTCTTCTCAAAGAATAACATTTGTCAATAGCACCTTTAATCCATTAATTAATTGTTAAGTGAAAGTTGGTGCCGGGGACACCATGGTGATGGGTAAAAGGGCCTGGTTCCCACGGTCAGGGCAGTTCCGCCCCTTTGGGAGATGGGCGGGTCCACACACAGATAGCTTCGGTGCTGTGAAGGGGGCCACCGAGGCTGACGTGCGGAGACCTGGCCCGGGCCGGCAGGTCCCTGGAGCTGACATGACACCACAGCGTGAGCGAGTCTGGAAGCATGGACCACAGACGGTATGGCTACAGGCTGCCAGAGTGCCTTCTGGTGACGTTTTGGGATTAAGGTCAGCTTTCCCAGTTCCCCCAAGGTGGTCCTCTCCGAGCAAGGTCGCTTTTGCCTGTGGGCGCCAGCTGGGGCACGTGCCCTTGGTCCACTCTGACCTTCAGTACGGCAGTGCTGCCCACAGTCAAGCTGCAGTTCTTTGAGGACTCCTGGGGCTGCTCTGTGGCTCTGGTGTGTGCCTGCTCTTCTCTCTGCCTGCGCTCCTCACAGCCCCTGCCGTGTGTGGTGTGGCGCTTCCTGCCCCTTAGGTAGGTGACGGCCCCTGCAGATGCCTGCCTCAGTGACCTGCCCCATCGGCACCACCACCTCCGTGTGTGGCCATGTCTAGCTGTCCTCCTTCACACGGCAGAAACCTGTCGGCAGCCCAGGGTAGTTTTTTTTGTCGTTGCAGAATGGTAGATCCCTTCCTCTGGCCCAGGGGTTGTCCGTCTTCGAGGTGCCTGGTGCCTCAGCGTCGCCCACAAGTGATTATGCAGGGTGCAGGCCCCATCCGAGACTCTGATTAACCAGGACTGGGTAAGATGCAGAAGTCTCCATTTTTAACCAGCACCCCTGAAGCAGCTTCCTGGCAACTTGTGGAGTGACTTGTGGAAATCACGGCCAGAAAGTCCTGAGTTGTAAGGGGAACACGTTACAAATCCAAAGGAGATCCCGGAGCATTTTCTGGATGAGGTGGTGTGGCCTCTGTGCCTTAATGATGAATAAACATTGAACATCGGAAGTGAGTTGATGACTGAGCGGAGAGCAAAGGCTCCGAGGCAAGAATCTGGAGTGCAGGTCTGTGAAGGGGCTGGTGAGGAAGAGCTGGGGGCCCAGGGCTCTGGTCTTCTGGGCTCAGGAGGAAATGGGACGCCTCCAGCAGAGTTTTGAAGAAAGGAAGTCTTGTCTGGGACTGGTTAGGTTTTTCTCCATCCTGGGGCCAGAGCCTGACATGGGAATGTGTCACAACAGAAGTGTCTGTCTGCTCACATTTTTTTCTTACTAACCTCTAGTGATCTTGTTAACCTTAAAAACTCATCTGCAAAAACCCACCACCTCTCTTCAGTATTTAAGATCTACTTTCCCTATAGAAGAGGGTGGCAAACTTTTTCTGTAAAGGGATAAGCAATAAATATTTGGGGCTCTGTCGTCTTTGTTGTGACCTCTGGATTGCACATCGTAGCCCCACAGAAGCCGCAGACAGTCGGCGGATGGAGAGGCTGTGTCCCAGTGAAACCTTACTCACAAAGACGAGTCATATGCCAGACTTGGTTCACGGTCCAGTTTGTCAGCTCCTGGTGTAAAGAAAGGCAAAGCTGAATCCTTTCTAGCTGTCGGGACAAAATTAAAAGAATAGGCAGTCTTGTCTACATGGAGAGCCCAGGGACCCGAGGTACAGGAAGGAGAGCCCTGGGGTTGATCAGTTGCACACTGGGGAAGGGCTGGAAAAAGCTGCTTTATCAGATGAGAATATCTAGTGCTTTATCGTCCTCAGCCTTTTTCTTGGAAAATTGGCTTTGTATTTAGGGAAGTTCTTATTTGGTGAAATAATAGCTCTTGTCACCACTTTCCCTAAGAAAATTTCTGTCAAGCCACTGATTGACTCTGCTAGTTGTGGAGACCACCCTTAACTTCTGGGGCACTTCTGCTCCTTCCTGTACAGCGGCCGCTTGTCCTCCGGCCAGTACTGCTTGTGGCGGTCAGCGTGTGTGTGGCTGAACGGGAACGTGTAAGCTGGCATGTGCAGCCCCTTTGCAGATCATTTTGGGAGACTTCGAGACAGCACATGTGGGAATTTTCTGTTATCACCTACTTTCAAAGGAATTCAGGATCCTGGTTGTTTGAAATGAGTGAGCTTCTTTGCAGCTGTGTTCTCAGGACCTTTGGTCATGGTTAAGCCATAAAATGTTTGCCCCGTAAGGTGCCCAGACTGAGGTCAAGAGCAGTTCACGTCACTGGGGGTGGAACCCAGAGCCAGTCTTCACTTTACCAGTGAGCCACCAGTGTGGTGTCGATTGCAGCGTTCCTAGGCCGAGATCTCGGAATGCAACCCACGTTACGTGGCCCTAGGATGTGTTGCTGGAAATCTGAAATGACAGTAAAGCAGATGTTATTTGGGCCATTTGAGAAGGCATCCATTCCTGATTAGTGGGGACCACCCTTTGCCCTTTCAAGACATTTCTGAAAAGTTATGCTCCAGGAGTATTTGTGAATCAGAGTTTCCCTCGTGGCATACGTTCCCACGTTAGATGACTTTCATGTCCACTTTTGATGGTACTGTGCTCTGGGCCCCTCTGACAGGTAACTATAAATGGATGGTTGGTAGAGGGTGTGCCCACGTGAGAAACCACCAGCAATGCATCTGGTCTATACTGTGCAGCCTGTCTCTGCGCTCTAAAGCTAGCATCATGCCTACTCTTGGTTGATTTCATTGCATGATTAAAATGGCCAGAAGAACAAAAGAATCTTGACCCGTGTCTGGCACAGAGTGGTCTGTGCTGGCCCTGGGCTGGTAACATGGCTGCTTCCCACTAGAGCCACCTTCTCTTAGTCCACTTCCTGTTCCAGGTGGGGCAGGATATGCCATCAGAGCACTGAGGGGCACGTGCTGGGTTCCCGTCCACTGTCCAGGACGCTGGTACCAGGTGGTTTGGGGGTATTTCAGAAAGATCTGGACATCTGAGAGTTCCCAGCCCTGCAAACAGAAGGAGCCAGTTTTATATTTTACCCTGAAAATAATGTTAAAAATAGCAAATAGATATCAAGGTTTCATGTTAGCTCATAAAGCTATCTTTATACAACTGTAGCTGAAATGCTGTACATTTAAAAAAAAAAAAAAAAAAAAGCAAAATCTCCTGAATTTGAATAGCTCAGGTGTTCAGAAAGTCAACATGAAATATCTAAAATGTAATTGAGGGGCGCCTGGGTGGCGCAGTCGGTTAAGCGTCCGACTTCAGCCAGGTCACGATCTCGCGGTCCGTGAGTTTGAGCCCCGCGTCGGGCTCTGGGCTGATGGCTCGGAGCCTGGAGCCTGTTTCCGATTCTGGGTCTCCCTCTCTCTCTGCCCCTACCCCATTCATGCTCTGTCTCTCTCTGTCCCAAAAATAAATAAAAAACGTTGAAAAAAAAAATTAAAAAATAAATAAATAAATAAAATGTAATTGAATGGTGACATTTGAGGATTGTAGGCAGGGGATTTAACAGAGAGTCCACATGCTTTTTTTTATGATTGAGCAGAATATCTTGTCTACTGTTGATCTGTAACGTACAGCTTTCCTTTCCCCATAGCTCTAGATCACTAACACGATTATGATGCCTGTCCTCTAGGATTGAGGGCAGCCTCTGACTTACAAAATGGAGTGACGGGGGAGATAGATTTTTTTTCCCTGTGCTAACCAATAAGAATGTGAAAGGGAGGAGGAGGAGGGTCGTAAAGTGGAAGACACACACCGATATTTCAGAAGGAGCTCACAAGCTCAGCAGGAAAGCGAGATGCCCAAATGCCCAACACCCCCCACCCCCAAAGGGAAAGGTGGTGATGGCAGGGGCTGGTGGAGGGGTGCAGGGCTCCCCCAGGGCCCATGCTGGGGCTGTCTGTGGGGAGAGCAGTGGGAGGGGAAGACGGAGAAGCCGGGGGCCCGGCTGTGTGGCGGAGGAGATCTTTGCAGACCGGGGCTCGCTCTTCGGCGTGTGCCTGCATTTACTCATGTGCTGTTTGTCTATGGAAAAGACTGTTAAGCTGTCAAATCGTGAACTACCTCGGTAGTTCCTGATGCCGTGATCATGGTTTTGGTCTCGTTTCTTTTAGGTTACCCCTGTTTCAGGCCAGTGCTTTTGCATTTCTGGCCCCTGCTCGAGCCATCCTGTCTTTAGATAAATGGAAATGTAACACCACAGGTAATTGCAGTTATTTCCGCATACGTCATTGGGGTCCTTTAACGCACGCGATAGAAGGGAGGCCTGGACGTGCTGCCCTTGGCAGCGTTAAATCCTTTCTGGAATCGGGCAGAGAACATACAAACCAACAAACCGCTTAGAACACTCCAGTCTGTGGATCGTGTTTCTGTCTCTCTCTCTCCCCACTCGTTCATCCCTAACCTCAGAGCAAGTAAGGACCAGAAAGGACCTCATTTCTCTATGCTAATGAAACTGATAAATATGGGAACGGAATAGAACATTTGTGCTATTTTTCTGCCTCTTTCTTTCAGTGGATTTTATGAACCACCAGTAATCACTCTCTTTGCTGCGTCAGCATCCCTTCTCTGAAACATCTCTGCTTTTTAAGGATCTGGCTGCTTTGGTTTTCTGCAAATGACTTTAACTCTCCCCCCCCCCCCCCCAATTAGTGATTGCAAAGATCCTTAAATAACCCGATGAGGTCAGGAAAAGATCAGATGGAGGTTTAAGAAAATCAAGTAGACCTGTCATACTTTCAAAATACTGTTAGGTTCTAGGAGCAAAGTTTTCCAACATTTGCTTCCCATTTACTCCCAGGAGTTAGTTTGTGACCACTGATTTGATTCAGGAACTGGAAAAGGCCCTCCATTTTATCTAGGTTTTAAAAACCTCAGGCAACCTTGCTTTTGGGCGTTTCCGTTAGCTGCTCGCAAAGGTTGGTCTTTGTGTGAGGCTGGCACTAGCAATGTGCACCCCCAGTTCAGCTTTTGACAAGCTGGGAGCTCGCAGTCGATGAATAAATTTGGTTACATTTAGCGTTGGGGAAGACACCATTCAGTATGGTAAGCCATACTGTTGTAACTCGAATTTTAGGGATGGGTGTTTTATGGAAAATAAAACTTAAAACAGGGAGGAAATTTCATCTTACAAAGAGTAAGATGAATGTATCCCGTGAAACATGGGTGTCACTCCAAAAAAATGTTGTCTTTGTTTTTGTTTTCAAGATGTTTCAGTGTCCAATGGAACAACAGAGCTGTTGCACACAGAGCACATCTGGTATCCCCGGATACGTGAGGTAAAAGAGGAGCATTGTCTGCTTTTGGCTTCTTTGTGTTTCTTTCCTGCTCCATTGTTGGCCGTGCCCAAGAAGTGGTAGTGATGGGCACCAAGCCTTCCTTTTCCTTTTCAACTACTGACATGTTTATTTCTTTTGTGAAACTAAATGTAGATGGCATCACCATAAAATAAAGCACGCAGAAATGCTTTGTACAGCCAGACAGTATTTCTGTCAGAAGTTTCTAGCCTTCATTCCCCCCCGCCCCCCAACCCCTGGGTACCCACAGACCTGCCCACTCACACGCTGCAGCATAACTGGCTGAGGGGCGTGGCTCCCTTAGAAAGAGCTACAGAGGCTTGCCTGAGGGCACACACCTCTTCATTCTAGCCCCGCATTTCCGTGTGTGTGTGTGTGTGTGTGTGTGTGTGTGTGTGTGTGTGTGTAAAGAATTACAGATACTTGTCCGCTGTGGTGCACTTGAACAGAACAAGGCATGGGAGTCCTCAGACACGAAGAATGGCCAACAACTTATCCACATCTTCCCAAATCTGGAAGATCCTTCACCATTAGTTCAGAGTTAGCACAGATAATAGTCGTTTTCCACAATAGAAACATTCCTTTAGAATTTGTGTCGATAACACGATCTTCTAAACGTCCCTCAGAGACTCACATTTTAAAGTCCAGAATCTTTGTGCCACAGTGTTCCTCTGAGCCTGGTTTTGAATGTTGTGTGTCTTGAGCAGGAATGATAAATCTCTCACTTCTCCATGGGAGAGGTAGAGTGGCTATACGTCCATTTCCTGTTTCTGTAATGCCCCTGTGTCAACCATGTCATTCATAGGTTGGCTAGACCCCGCTCACCCCACTGGTTTCTTTGGGGCCCTGGGAATTTTCCAGCAGTGTCACACTTGTTAGGTAATAAGCCGCTGCCTGTCAGAACTGTCCACTGTGGTTGCAGGTGACGCTTGGAGTCTGGATCTACAAGCAGCTCACTCTTCGTGTCTGTGCCTTCTCTCGTTCCAGATCCAAGGCGCCATCATCATGTCCTCGCTGATAGAAGTGGTCATCGGCCTCCTGGGCCTGCCCGGGGCTCTGCTGAAATACATCGGGCCCCTGACCATCACGCCTACGGTGGCCCTCATCGGGCTGTCTGGGTTCCAGGCGGCAGGAGAGAGAGCGGGGAAGCACTGGGGCATCGCCATGCTGTGAGTGCTCTGGACTACGTAGCACAGACTGTCAGCACCTCCTCTTCCCACCACCAAGTGCAGTCTCTTGGGATAGTTTGAGCATTTACGCGAAGACTTAGGAGATAGGTTTTGTTTTTATTTTTGTTTTTTTTAAAGTAAGAAGAGGCTGACGGTTTAAAGTTCATTCATTTCTTGCCAGGAAGTTACCGAAGGGTGTTTTAGACCCGGAGGTTGGGAAGTGACATGCAGCACGGTATTCCAAAGACCTGTTTGGGAGTGATGTGCAGAGGGAGGGTTGTGAGGTTTCAGACTTTAAGAAGGGGGTGTAAGACGGTGATGCCATTAGCTTTTAACTTTTGAGGTCATGCCAAGTCTCTTGCACACGAGTGGAAATACCGCGAAGCCAAATCCTTTCGGCGAGACTCAAAAAAACTTCCAGATTGGCAGGAGACAGAGATGCTGCACGAGTAGAGTCTGTTGGCATTGAGAGAGACGTGGCTCCCCTGGCTCCCTCCTACACCTGTGGGGATGCCATGGTTCTTGCCAGAGTCCTGCCAGTCATTGCTGGTCCTTAAGCACAGAACTTCAAGTTCATTAAAATGTCACTTACCCCTTTATGTGTTGTCAGTAAAGACATCCAAGACTTCGGTTTATTACAAGATGGATTATTAGAGCCATGGAATTCTGTATGCCACAAACAGAGCCTGCTTTCTTGTTGTGTGCCTGGTGAACACATGTAAGAGCTGATCACACTATAGGGAAATGGTTCAAAACCTGGCATTTGCCAACCAGTACAGTTCCCAAAACAAAGTAAGTAATAACAGAAGGGAGTTTCCGCTGGTTTTTGTTTTGCTTTGTGAACTACTCGGTAATTCTTAAACAGTAGCTAGCGCTTCTCCAGCTCCTGCATTAGTGCTTTATAAAAACACTCGTCGTATATATTGTACGTTAAGATAGGTGCCGGCATCGTGCCCATTTAACAGCAAAAGAAGCAGAGGCACAAAGACGCAAAGTTAGCTGCCCAGGTTCGCACAGGTAGTAATTGGCTGGATGGTTTTCAGAACCCAAGTAGTCTGGTCAGAACTTAGTCCCTAACACTTCATCCTGCCCGTCTGTGTTGGAACACGGTGTGCAAGTTAAAGTGCATCTTTACGTACCTATAATCCATCTAGCCTTACAGATTAAGGTGTGTGAAAATGTCCAGGGCTATTCTTCATTTCTCCTTTCACTGAAGGTTGGTCCATATTCCCCACACCAGCATGGGTGTGTAGAAGGCAGGGAAGGATGTCCTATGAAACGCAGTAAGTTCCAAGAAGGAGAAATTGGAATTGCCATCATACGGTGAAATTAGAAACCAGTGACAAAGGGTGAACAGAACCCCCAGATCGCCTAGGAGCTGAAAAACACTGTTGTAAATCACCCCTAGTCAGAGGGGAAATTGAAACTCATGATTGCTGATAATTTAGAACACGAGGACAAGAACAAACCAGTCACACAGAGCGGAGTTGTTCTTGAAAAAAACATACAATCTTAAAGGCAAAGTACATGAAGAGCTTATGTCTTTGAAACTAGAAAAATAGGATGAAAATGAGCCTAATGGAAGCAGGGGACCAAAAATTAATACAGATAGAAAAAATGTAAAACATAGAAGTGAAAAATTCAAATATTGGTTCTGTGGAAAAGAGCGTGTGGACACACTTCAGGCGAGGCTGATTGAGAAGAGGAGGGAGTGAGTGCACAAATAGAGGGATAAACCCTTAGGTCCAGGGAAGAAGAGTTCCAGCTGTGCTACCCGCCCCCAAACTTAAAAACAACAACAAATTAATAAAATGGGTGGTTTTCCAAAACGTGAAAACAAAAATGGACTCTTCCTCACCCTGAGCGCTAAATGTTGGGGTTCCCCAGAACCTGGTCCTTGGGCACTTCCCTGCCACGTGCCTTTCCCCAGGAAGACCTCGTCTAGTGCACGGCCCCAGCAAGCCTGTGATGCTGCTGACTTCCATGTGAGCCTGCAGCCCATACCCCTGAACACCAGCCATGAGGGCCAAACCCTGGTTCGCACCCTCCAGTCACCGTTACACAGGACTCTTCAGACTTCAAAAGGAGATAGTGTCAATCGTTTGCTTCCTTCCTTGTCCCCAAACCCAGTCCCCTCCTGTCATCCTGCTCTCAGGCAAGGCCACGACCACACACCCCGCTGATGGAGTCAGAAGCCCTACAGTTGTCCCTGATTCTTTGCTTCCCCTCAGCTCATGTACAAGCCATCTTTCTGCCTTCTCTCTCCAGCCTGTCACGCCACTGCCACTCCCCTGGACAAGCCTCACCCGTGGCCATGCTTCCAAACGTCTCCACCTTCTCTCTTGCTCCCTCCCTGCTCATTCACAGCCCCGTGAAGTCCCTGGCCATTCTCCTCTCCTGTCTCCTCCTTTTGAAACTCCACTTGGACACAAGCAGGAATTCTGGAAGTTTGTAGGTCTTCTTGTCTATGTCTGAAACCTTCTCCGCTGTCCCTCATTCTGTTTACATCTCACACTAGGCACTTGGGGCCTTTCGCTGTTGGAATCTCCGACGTTTGGGGGTGGGAAATGATTGAATTATTTCACGGATGCTTTCCTTACTCCATTCTAGCTCTTCGCTTCCTGGAACCTCTAGAGTGTTTGGACCTCCCAAATCCTTCCTCTGCTTTCCATTTCTCCAGCTTTTTTCTCCATTCATGGGAAAATTCCTCAGCTGTATCTGTACATCCTTCTGCCAAGCTTTTCCTTTCTTCTGTCAGGTTTTTTTAGTTTCCAGCCAGCTTCTCTTATCCTTGGGATGCCAGCTATGTGAGGGCAAGGCTTCAGCTCCATGCTGGTCACTGCAGCACCCCCAGGACCTGGCTCACCACCTGTCACAGAGCAGGTGTTTAGTAAGCACCTCGTAGTAAGGGTGGGGAGGACTGGGGGTTGTGAGTACATCCGTGACCATAAGTCAAGAATGCTATCAAAGGATTTTATCCCTAAAAAAAGTTCTGGGCTCCAATAGTTAGTATATTATATTTCAAGGAAGAGAGAATTCCTGCATCGGTTAAGTGGTTCTGGCAGTTTAAGAAATGGGAAACTTCCCAACCAAGTTGATCTCCGTGGCGGATCCTGACAGAGCTAATACAAAAGGGAGAGCCCAGACCTACGTCTTCCTCCCCAGAGTTGTGTAAAGCCCCAGGCTGAGTTCAGGTATGTTTAGGCAGTAGTATGCTAAAGCCCAGCGTCTTGCTCTACTGCAGGTCTCCTTGTGATCTTTTAAAATGCAAGTGTGCAGGGGCGCCTGGGTGGCTCAGTCGGTTGAGCGTCCGACTTCGGCTCGGGTCATGGTCTCGCGGTTCATGAGTTCGAGCCCCGCGTCGGGCTCTGTGCTGACAGCTCAGAGCCTGGAGCCTGCTTCGAATTCTGTGTCTCCCTCTCTGTGCCCCTCCCCTGCTCATGCTCTGTCTCTCTCTCTCTCTGTCTCTCTCTGTCAAAAATAAATAAACATTAAAAAAAAAAATTTTAAATGCAAGTGTGCAGAAGAAGCTTTTCGGAAAGTCTTATTATCCAGCTCTGCGCACACTATTTTTTTTTAGTGTCATATCTATTAACATATCTTGGAAGAATGCTCTTTGGAACATGGCTTGGGAAAATGCTGTTCCGGATAATAATAACAAAAATCCAACACATTAGGTGTGTCATTTTAGGAATTTAAGGATGATTAAATTTTAGAATTTATTAATAAAATTCATTATGGGCCCATGGTGGATTTAATTCACAAAAGCCAGGGTGACCAAAAGAAAAATCACTTGGGGTGCCTGGGTGGCTCAGTCAGTTAAGTCACTGACTCTTGGTTTTGGCTCTGGTCCTGATCTCACAGTTCCTAAGTTTGAGCCCCACATTGGGCTCTGCACTGAGCAGTGTGGAGTCTGCTTGGGATGCTCTCTGTTCCTCCCCTCTTTCCCAAAATAAATAAACTTTTAGAAAATAAGTGAAAAGCCCACTGAAACTAAATTATAAATGACATCTGGGAAAATATTTACAACAAATTCCATTAAAAAGGCTAATGCCCTTAATGAATACTTTCACTAACTGAAGTAGAGAGTCCTGGTGGAACAATGGAGGAAGGAGAAGATGTGAGCACCCATTTAGCCAAAATGGGAAGTACAGATCACTAAGTACAGAAAGGCTTAGCCTCCCCAGTTATTAACATGCATATTCACAGGGATTCTGTTAACAGAATGGGGTAGTGGTAGTGGATCAGAGTGTACTGACTTGGGTTCCTAAGTCAGCCAAGAGAGGCACAGTTAGATTCTCAAGGGGGAGGGTAAATGGAGTGACACATAGGTCCTGGAAGGGAGCCATTTGTTTTTGCGAAAACATTGTTTTGATTATTTATATACAGTTTCAAACCTATTCAAAAATAGAATAGTGTAATGAACACCCCAGTACCAAATACTTAAGAGAAGTCTCATTTTCTCTCTACCCCCAAAATACATTAAAATTCTAGTCATTTGAGGGGCACCTGGGTGGCGCAGTCGGTTAAGCGTCCGACTTCAGCCAGGTCACGATCTCGCGGTCCGTGAGTTCGAGCCCCGCGTCAGGCTCTGGGCTGATGGCTCGGAGCCTGGAGCCTGTTTCCGATTCTGTGTCTCCCTCTCTCTCTGCCCCTCCCCCGTTCATGCTCTGCCTCTCTCTGTCCCAAAAATAAATAAAAAATGTTGAAAAAAAAAAATTTAAAAAAAAAAAAAATTCTAGTCATTTGAAGTTTAACAGTAATTAAACAGGGAAATCTAAAGTAAAATAATAGTTCCTGCCATCCATCCAACTGCCACCCCTCGAAAACATCTCATGAATAACTAGTAAAAAGTTAGTATTTATCCTATATGTGTAAATACAAACATATACACATTTACAGCTTCACCATTATAATTTGTTTTTCACCCTGACAGTTTGTTGGGCTCATCTCTCTAAGACAGTGTGTTTAGATCTACTTCGTTCTTTGTAAAATTGCACAGTGTTAAATAGTATGAAATATAGAATTTATTCAGCCATTCCCAATCGATACTCATGGTTGTTTAAAATATTTGCTGTTGCAAACAATACTGAAATTCATACTCTTATGTAGTGTAAGGAATGAATATTAAAATAATTGATAGTTTTTTAAATTGATGAAATTGGTAGGGACTTAAACGTATAAGACCTTGTGGGGCACCTGGGTGGCTCAGTTGGTTGAGCGTCTGACTGTTCAGCTCAGGTCATGATCTCACAGTTTGTGGCTTTGAGCCCTGCATCTGGCTCTGTGCTGACCGTTTGCTCAGAGCCTGGAGCCTGCTTCAGATTCTGTGTCTCCTTCTCTCTCTGCCCCTTCCCCGCTCACACTGTGTCTCACTCTAAAATAAAAACACGCTGTGTTTCTCTAAAATAAATAAATATTTTAAAAAATTTTTTAAATAAAAAGTATAAGATCTTGTATTTCAGTGAGTAGCAAATAGGCATTTTTGGTCTCTGGGTGGGATTATAAACTCTGCTCACTTTTATGTATTTGGCAGTTTGCATCAGGAGCTTTTTAGGGGCTCTTGTGTGGCTCAGGCAGTTAAGCGTCTGACTCTTGATTGCAGCTGGGGTCATGATCTCACAGTTCGTGAGTTCAAGCCCCGCGTCAGGTTCCACGCCACTCTCCCCTGCTTGCTCGCTCGCTTGCTCACTCTCTCTTGCGCGCGCACACGCTGTCTCTGTGTCTCTCAAATAAACTTTATTATTTTTTTTTAAAGAAACTTTTTAATAAGATATTTACTATTTGACAGCTCCGTTTTAGTCCTAGGAACTTGCCCTAAGGAGATGTGCAGACAGGTGCCAGGGAGGGGTGATCTATCACGGTTGTTTCTGTTGCTCCCAACATCATACCATATGGAAATTGTTTACCAAGATGTGTGTCCATAAGATGGAATAATAAGTAGCCACTAAGGTGCTGTTGCCGATTTCCTTCCTGTTGAGGTCGTGGCATTCGTAGGGGCTACGAGTTAGTTGGAAAGTACGTTGTGAAGTATGATTCTAGTTCAGGTCAGATGGTGACCTGTTTGTGCTCCAAGGGCAGGCAGTCTTGTGTCTCTCTCTAACCCCAGTGCCCTGGACCCAGTGATGCCCTGTAAATATCCAGGGAATGGAAGCTGTTTAGAATCTAGACCAGAATGTTACATAGTTGTTACCTGGGGTGGGATGAACAGTGATCTTCAGGCTTTTGCCTTTTTGCTTATCTGCCTTTTATAACTTTCCTTGCATAATGTTTGTAAGGTAAAAAGAAAGGTCAGCAAGCCAGTGGGTGGATAGAACCCTGGCCTGAAGACCTGCGGCTCATCTTTTCCCCTTCTGTGCTTCGCCAAGATACGTGAGCTTGGGCACGTCTCCCACCTCTGAGCCTCTGCTGCTGCCTTACTGCTGTGGGTGGGACTGCCTGCCCTGTCTGCCCCACAGGCGTATTTGAGGATAAACGTAAATTAGAAGGGTGTGGGTTTTACAGAGTCAACAAAAAGTGGAGTGTTCATCTGCTTGGTCCACTTCCATGTGCCCTGCCAGATTTGGCCTGAGATGGGCGTCCTTCCTGGAATTCGCCAGGGGTCCTCCGTCCCCTCGTAAGAATGCTTTAAAAAGTGAACACTGCGTGCAGGTGATAATAGCCAAGCAGGGTATTGCCTGAAATAATGATGATAATAGACTTGGGGCTTTTTGGAATCTCATAGTGTTCACTTCAAAATAAGTCAGCATTCTTTTGAATGTGAAAAATTTTATGTTGATCTAAGTTTAGAGTAAGCCAGTTTCAGTACTCCTTATTACCATATCATTTTTTGTTGTTGTTAAACTTCACCATCCCCTCTCCCCAGAGAATTGGAATAACTTGGCACTGTGTATATTTCCAACCTTGGACTGGTACCGGCTCGGTGACTTTGTTTGGGCTGAGACCCCCATGTCCCTGGTGAGCAAGCACCTGGGTAAGTGGGAGAGGTAGGGGTGCGGCACAGGCCTGTTCTCCAGCTGGCTGCAGACCATGCGCCTCGTTAGGAACATGACCGTGAAGCTGCACTTGACCGGCTGTCAGCAGAGCTGATGATTCCATCTCCACAATTGGAGCTGTGCCCAGGAACAATTAAGCTGAGCTTTGACTGAGAACCCACTCTTGTGCCAACTCTCCCTCGGGTTATAAGTGAAAGAGTGCGTCCCTGTGGGTGATGAAACCCATTGTTGTACACTCCTTCATTGTGTCAGCGGTGGGAAGCCATCCCACACCTGCCACGTTTGTAGCAGACGGATGAGGACGTGTTGGGTCCTGCTGCAGGGGAGTCAGCTGATGGTGCTGCCTCCTGTGGTCCTCACTGCAGCTCGGTCAGGAGTGTGGGGCTTAAGGTAGAGAGACTTCTGAGCACACCCCGGCATCCCTGCCCTTATGACAAAGTATTGCGACAAAGCAGTTCAGAGCCCAGGCTGTAGAGCTAGACCTCCTGCCCCGCCTCCTCCCACCCTGCAAACTCTGGCTGCATGATCTTGGACAATGGTGGCTCTGTCTGGGAAGTGGACTGTCCTCGAAGCCACCGCTGCAGAAGGCTGAGATGATGGGCAGGATGACCTTCACGTAACGCCTGACGCAGACCTCTTGGGAGCATTGTTATTAATATTGAAATCTGTATGTAGCCTTCTTAAATATTGGAGTTTTTGCTTTTTAAAAGCAGTTTATGCTCTTGACACGTGAATCAAAAAATACAGAAAAGTAGAAAAAAGGTCTCAAAACATATTGCCACCTGTGGTCAGTCCCTGTGCGCATCTTGGACCCTGTCCTCCTTACCTGTGTGCACGCCTGCGTGTGTGTATGTGCATGTGCAGCACTTGCTTGTTTTTTCAGTTCTTAGTTGTGATTTTAGTGTACGTTGTGTTGCAGATGGTATCTTTTTTCCCTTACGCGGTGTGAGCATTTGGCAGGAGTGTGCGCATTCTTTGGGTTTTCTTGTTCTCCAAGGAAAAGTTAGCCCAAGTATTTATATGGCAATTTTATTTAGTATCAAGAAATGCTAAGAACTAATATTTTTTCAAAAATCGCATTTCCAAAAGCTATGATTTCCCAAAGAACAGTTAAGAGGACTAGCAGCTTTGTAGAGAAATCAACTCAACACACATGGTTAGTTTTGCCCTTGCAGCTCTGAGTATTATTTTAAAACACAGACATACAGCCTTTAACCTAATTTATTTTCTCTCTCTCTCTCGTCAGGACAATTTTCCTAGTATTACTATTTTCGCAGTATGCCAGGAACGTGAAGTTTCCTCTCCCAATTTACAAATCCAAGAAAGGATGGACTGCATACAAGTTACAGCTTTTCAAAATGTTCCCTGTGAGTAGTCGCTTTCTTTTTTTCCCTTGACAATATTGCCTTTGTTTACGTGAAAGGAAGTTTTAAGCTGGTCTTTCTGGGGGAACTATGGGTGGCGACATCAGGGTACTAAGGCCCACCAAATTGGCATGGACTTGAGTTTAACAGCAGTAGAAGGTTCTGAATCTGCAGTCCTTTCAGGCACGTGCAGGAGGACACAGTTCTTGAGACGGAGGGCGATCTGTGTTCCCGTGGCTTCTTCAAGCACATTGTCCATTACTCTTATTTTCTAGCCAGACTTGGGGTTAAAATAACTCTTTCCTACATAAAAGTGCTCTCTCTGAATGAGATTCCACTCAAGTAATAGGCTTCCAGCAGATCTGTGACGTGTTTTTTCTGCCAAGTATGGACGATGGTGGAAGCTATGGGGTCTGATACTCAGCCTCTAGGAAGGTGTGTGTTTTGCCAGCATCCACCACCTCTGTTGGCCTCATGGAGCTTTTCCCTTGGACCACTTTAGATCATCCTGGCCATCCTCGTGTCCTGGCTGCTGTGCTTCATCTTCACAGTGACAGATGTCTTCCCTCCTGACAGCACAAAGTATGGCTTCTACGCTCGAACGGATGCCAGGCAGGGCGTGCTTCTGGTAGCCCCGTGGTTTAAGGTCCCGTACCCGTGTAAGTATTCTGGTGACAGGGGAAGAGCAGGTCAGGAGCTCACGAGGGTCCCACTTAGAGGAGCTGGGAGATGGCAGAAGGCTCTGCAGCTTAAAAAGCCTTCTTTGTTCTAGGAGGTCCCACGAAGGGCTTACTGGTAGGAGGCTTTGACAGTGAAAGATGGGAGGCACTGTCCCCAGAGGCTGTAGTTAGCACACAGAGACTAACCAGCTCCCTTCTCAGATTATCTAGTCCTTTTGGTTCCACTGGGATGTAATCCTGGACAAGGGGTCTCTTGTCAGGTTTGAAGAAGGCAAGTATCAAGCTGCATAGTAACTAAGCCGCCAAAACTGAGCAGAAGGAGCCTGAAGATTAGCAAGCCGACTGCTCGAGCATGATGGGATTTGTGTAATCTTTTAATGGGTAGCTATAATCTTTGTTTTTTATTTGGTCACAGCTGTCAGAAGTAAACTGATATTCACCAGTGGGTGGAAGATGGGTCTTAAGTTATAATTGAAGTGTTGGGTAACTCTTGGCAAGGTGGTGTGGCGGGGGGTACAGTCCCAAGCTGAGGTGTCCCTTGGATTCACACATAATACTTTCTAGGCCCCAGTCCCCAAAATGACTTGTGTGAGTCCAGTGGTTATTAACGCTTGGTTGTTCCATGGTAAAGACTCTGTTCCTGGCATTTGGACATTTTAATTAGAACCCAAACCTGACCTAGGTGGGGTTGTGCTGATTTATTCCCTGGTTTAACAGTCACATCTTCACATCTTATGATGATATGGAGAAAAAGCAGGAAAAGCCGAGAATATTAAGGTTGGGTGAAAGAAAACTGTTCCAAGCATGTTAAATGGAAGTGATTTTGGTAGTTGTTCCTTGTATGGTTGACAAAATTTATACTTGACAAAATTTACTCTTTCTAAAATTACCATCTGGGGGCGCCTGAGTGGCTCAGGTGGCTAAGCAGCTGACTCTTGATTTCAGCTCAGGTCATGATCTCATAGTTTTTGAGTTCAGAGACCTGAGTTGGGCTCTGTGCTGACAGTGTGGAGCCTGCGTGAGATCCTCCCTCCCTCTCTCCCTCCCTCTACCCCTCTCCGGCTTGCTCTCTTTCTCAAAAATAAAAAAAACATTTAAAATAAAATAACTTCCTCACCAGATCATATGTATTTCTGTATACCTGCCCCACCCCCCCCCCCCAAAAAAAGAATAAATGCGTGGTTTGTAAACATATAATTTGAGATAAAATGAGATGAAATCGGTAAGGCAGCCAGGAGGGGGCCTGGCGTGTGCAGGGAGGAGGAGGAGGTACGGAGGGCGAGGGGGGTCAGGAGGAAGCGCCACAGCACACGCTGGCCGGGCTTCTCTGCTGTTCAGGCCGTTCGCTGGATGAGCACAGTTTAGGAGGGCCGGGCGGGCCGTTGGGGAGCAGCAGCTGCGCATGTGCTGAGAGTCCGAAGCGCTTTCCCCGGGGTCTCCCAGGGCCCCTGTGTGAGGAGGGCGGTGGGGCCCCTGGTGCGGTGACGCGGTAGGGCCTCTTGGCGGCAGCGCTTCGGGGCCGAGCGGCTCTGCTGCCGCAGCTCCCCGGGTAAAAAGCCACCCCCAGGGAGCCGCACTCTGACAGTTTGGCTTAACCTGGAGGCAGGTTTTCAGGGATCTAGAGCGGTGGTCCTGAGTCTCTAGTTTGATAACAGTTACCTGAATTGGTTGGTAAAATGCGATTTGGGGCCCAAAATGTCAACAGTGCTGCGGTGGAGAAACTCTGCTGTAAAGTAACCACATGGGTGGTGTTAGGTGTTGTAGTTGAAAGGAGACATGAGATGACAGTTAAGACTGAAAGCTGGAAAACAGCAACATGTATACACAGACCTGCTTCCCGCGCAGGCACGCACAAGGTTGACTCTTGAACAGCAGGTGGGGGTGTGGGGAGGTTGGGGCACCCCAACCCCACAGTCGGAAAATCACATACAACTTTTTTCCCCAAAACTTAACTACTAAGAGCCTACTGTGACGGGAAGCCTTACTAATAACATAAACCGTTAATACATATTTTGTATGTTACATGTTTCTATATATTCTTACAAAAAAGTAAGCTAGAGAAAAGAAAATGTTATTAAAGTCATAAGAGAAAATACATTTACATTACTGCATTTTTGGGGGAAAAAACAAATAAGTGGACTAGTGCATTTATTTTTATTTTTTTATGTTTGTTTATTTTTGAGAGAGAGAGAGAGCATGAGCAGGAGAGGGCAGAGAGAGAGAGAGAGAGAGACAGAGAATCCAAAGCAGGCTCCGAGGTGTCAGCACAGAGCCTGACACGGGGCTTTAACTCACCAACGGTGACATCATGACCTGAGCCAGTCAGATGCTTAACCAACTGAGCCACCCAGGTGCCCTGGACTAGTGCATTTACACACACACACACACACACACACACACACACACACGTATTTATATATATATATATTTATATGGAAAAAGGGTCAAAAATTTAGAAGATTGCAGATTTAAAATGTTGAAGTAGATGGAATAAAGATTTTAAAAATCGAAGGACTGCAGGCAAAAGGGAAAAAAGTAAGAAAATAGTAATGAGACTAAGAAAATAAAAGGCAATTTCTGAAGAAATAGTAAATGGCAAAATAAGGATCCCTTCCCCCCAAATCAGGACACTAAAAACCACAATGCTGTGTCAGTAACATGGTAACTATAAGATTATTTAGAAAATACAAAATGTTGCTGGATAGAGACATCTGCTCCAAACCTACCTGGAGATGCGTGTTGACCAAGCATGCCCCTGTCTGCTCCCAGGCGGGAGCAGTTCCGCCCTTATACACTCCAGACATATTCTGCACACCTTACTTCACTTGTCTTCTTTATCTTCCCAAACCCGTGGTCACTCCTGTTACAAAACCCAGGCCCTGCGGTATTGCTCGTCCAGCCTCTCCCAGGCCCACCTTCCCCACGCTGCACTCCATTCTGCAGAGCACCAGCCCATTCCTGCACACCCTCCCCAGAGCCTCTGGACAAGAGCCCAGCATCTTCCTAACCTGTCCTTGTGACCGGTGCGGGTCACCTGTGTTTGAAGTCTGTTTTACAGTTTTAGGTCTTGCAGTGTCCAGACCCTCCAACTACTGTTGGTCTTGAACAAGACCATTTAACACATCTTTCTTTGTTACTATGCTTTCCTACTTAGTGATTGCACTATAGTGGTTCAGAGAAAGAAAGCACATTATCAAAGTCTCTTCTTTTTAAAAGTAAAAGTTTCTCATGATATTTTTATTAAATAAGACCCATGGTTTGTTTTCTTCCTTTCTTTCCTTTCTTTCTTTTCTTTCTTTTCTTTCTGCTGTCAGCCCAGAGCCAGACATGGGGCTCATACTCACAAAACCGTGAGATCTTGACCTGAGCTGAAATCAAGAGACACTTAATCGACTGAGCCACCAGGCGCCCCAAGATTCATGCCTTTCAGTATCCAAATAACATAAAAAAAAAAACTAATGTAGAATTAACTAAATCCAGATACTCAAAATAAAGTCACCTGGGGACTTAATCTTTGCTTTCTTAAAGGAAACTATTTAATTTTCTATAACACGGTTTATTTTTTTATTTTTATTTTTTTAAATTTTTTTTTCAACGTTTATTTATTTTTGGGACAGAGAGAGACAGAGCATGAACGGGGGAGGGGCAGAGAGAGAGGGAGACACAGAATCGGAAACAGGCTCCAGGCTCTGAGCCATCAGCCCAGAGCCTGACGCGGGGCTTGAACTCACGGACCGCGAGATCGTGACCTGGCTGAAGTTGGACGCTTAACCGACTGTGCCACCCAGGCGCCCCAACACGGTTTACTTTAAAAAGTGCTGATCTTACATTGGAGGGCTGACTGCATCTTGTGCCATGCTTTACTGCTGGGATTTAAATTTAACTGGTGACCTTTCACTGCTTTTTCATTTAATGTCACCTCCTGGGCAAGATCACCTACTTGCTTTGCACAGTAGGGTTAAAAATCCTCTTCATACAAATTTCCTATCCTGTCGGGAATTCCTCTCCAACAGGCTGTGTAATTTAGTAGACAGAGAGTGTGGCTTTGAAGCAGGAAGAGAAGCACTTCCCTCTTCTTTCTTGTAGCCAAACGCTTTACTTTTAATAAAGATGCAGAGCAGACCAATCCTGGTTATGGTCCTCTTCATCCAACTCAGGAACTGTCTCCAGGCATGTAGTGCATTGATGAAGAACATTTAAAAATAAACACATCTTTTTCCATGAGCCTCAAAACCTGAGTGTGTCGTGTAGAGTCCTCTGATGTCCTGATCACTTTTGCCTGCTCCGTTTTCCTTCCGCAGTTCAGTGGGGACTGCCCACCGTCTCCGCGGCTGGTGTCATCGGCATGCTCAGCGCCGTCGTTGCCAGTATTATCGAGTCTATTGGGGACTATTACGCCTGTGCAAGGCTGTCCTGTGCCCCGCCACCTCCCATCCATGCGATAAATAGGTACGTTCCTGAGAAACTTGAGTTCTTCCTTGGGCCCCGTGCCTCCTTACTTGGCTCTTTGGTTAATCATGGAGAAGACTTTCCAAGACTTTCAGCGTGGAAGCAGCTGAGCATCAGGGCTCTTTGTTGGTTGGTTGTCTTTGGACAAGTCCCTCCCCCATTTTGCTCTCCTTTTCCTCATCTGTAGCATGGAGCGCAGTCCCCACCCTTCCTTCCTCAGTGATGGTCACGTAAGATGCTCTTTCTGAGACCGTGCCAGACCCTAAACTCACCAGAACAGAGGCGAGACGCTGCCATTGTTCTTTGCTTGATTTGGGGTCAGGGTTGTATGTCCTTTTTGATTTCTTGTTTTCCTTACTGTTCTTAAGGGTAAATACTGTGTCATCTGTTCACAATTACAATTCCTAGAGAGACCAGAAGAGCAGGAATAGGTGAAATCTGCAGTACCTAGAGACTTATGGGCAGGGGGGTTTATCCTCTCAGCATATCTGGTCTTCACGTTCTGGAAGCTAGGAACGAATTGGACCCTGAGGGGTTGCAGAAAAGAGCACAGAAGGCCCCCTTGCCCAACTAACTGTTGCCCTTCCGGAAGGGATTGTGTGAGATGAGATCCATTGGGCTGGTGTCAGCATGTTTTGCTTTGGTTCTGTTAGCATTCATAGTCTTGGTTCTTATAGCTTTCTCCCACGGGTGTTGCATATGTTTGAGCTACTTATATATTGATTCTTTAAAAAGTTCCAGTGTGACAAAATTACAGAGCATTTCCTTCCTGATGAAACTGTGTATTAATAGTAAAGGAATCAAATCAGTGGACAGCCCATACTTGTCTCAGATCCCAACAAATGGCTGTTTTCTGGCTAAAAGCCTTTCATTTGGAATGATTTTTAAACACCTGTGTCTAATGTGTGGCTCACAGAAGTGCTTCTCACAGTTGAGTGAGCATGGGGGGTCCTGTGAAAATGCAGGTTCTACTTGAGCAGGTCTGGGAGGCGGGCCTGAGACTCTGCCCTTCTGACCCTTCCCAGGAGTGCAGAGGCTCCCCACCTGTGCACACCGCCTTTGGATTATAGCCACTTGGAGAGTATTCCAGAGTGTTTCCCGCATTGAATGAATGTTTCTCTTTCCCCCATTCCTTTACGTTTTAGGGGGATTTTCGTGGAGGGTCTCTCCTGTGTTCTCGATGGCATATTTGGTACTGGGAATGGCTCTACTTCGTCCAGTCCCAACATTGGAGTTTTGGGAATTACTAAGGTACAGATATTTTTCTAATTAAATGGTTGGGCCTCTGGTGTTGATCCATTTCATCATTTGGTCTAACCACTGTGAATTCCAAAAGGAAGGCTTCTGATTCTGAGATCATCTTCCCACCCTGCTCCCCAATCTTTTTCTCATTGATAGGTTTCTGAAATGCTGATGGAGGTCTCCCTCCCTTGGCTGCCCCGGTAGCCAGGCACTCAGTGTTACCATTCCCTCGTGCATTCTACAAATACTAAGTCCCAACCCTGTGCCAGGCTATTGTTCTAGACACTTGGAATGCGTCGGTGAATGAAAAAAAAATCCCGTTGTCAGAGTTTACATTCTAGAGAGGGGAAGATCAACAATAAACAGTAAGCATAGTTAGTATGAGAAAAACCTGGGGCAGGATGGAGGTATCGGCAGTGAAGGGGAGTAAGTCAGGCTCAGCCTCACCTGAGATGACCCTGAGCAAGCACCTGAACAGGGCAGTGGAGGGAGTGATGGAGATGGACCTTCAGGCCAGGGACGCGGCCAGGGTGAAGCCCTATTGTGAGAGCAGGCCCTCATGCTGCTGATCAGCAAGGAGGCCAGTGGGGCAGGAGCAGAGTACGGGGTGGTGAGAGCAGTTGACGCCCTCCAGGTAACAGGACGAAGTCACACAAGCCCTGTAAGCTGCCAGAGACAGGAGAAGGGGGTGCCCTGGGCTTGGCTCTGTCAGGGTATTTTTTAAGGCTCACTTGCCCTGTTACGAAGAGAGTGGACTTTGGGGTCAGGGGAGGAGGTGGAAATAGGAGACAGCACTAGTTCTAAATGTGAGATGATGCCAGTCCTTAGAGGAAAAAAATCAGCCTTACAGTAAAGAATTAATGTGATTTTCAAACCACAGCACCAGAGTCCTTCTCTTTCAGATGAAATCTGATGCGGAGTTAGTGGATTTGACAAGCTACAGCAAGTCTCCAGGCTGAGCAGGGCCTGGGTCCGGAGTCCGACTCACCCCTCCAAATAGACACGTGACCAGGGGCTGCCCCACCCCACAATCCGGCTTCTGTAAGGAGCCTGCTCCTAGGCCTTCCAAATTTATTGCTAAGTTCTGCATCCCAGCTGCCCTGGGCCAGAGTGCGTCGTCTGCCAGGCTGGAACGGGCCTGCACCCTGGCTGCTGTACTCTGGGCAGCTAGAGACAGTTAGGACCTGCTCACCGTCTGGGATGGCCTGTGTGAGCCACAGGTCCCCCTCACCTGAGCCCTCTATCCTGAGAATTTAGGGGTGAGCTGCAGCCTTCTAGAGCTATCTGACCTCTGTAAAATTAGAAACCCATCCCCCGCCCCCTGGAGGATTCTGTAACCAGATAAAAAGAAACCAGACACTAAGTTTGGTTAATCTTGACTACAAATCCAGGTGAGCGGGAGCACACAGTGCACACCTGACCTGTTCATTTTCCTGTACGTGGGCGGGACCATCACAGAGCTCGGGCTCAGGGCTGCACACAGCCCTGCCTGCTACTCCTCACAGGCTGTGCTGGGTCCTGTCACTGCCATGCTAGAAGCAGGTGCCGACCACACAGAGCTAAGGGCCCTTTAACCAGTTTGCTGCCGTGGCCCAGTAGACCTGTAACTAATCTGAAATATCATAGCAGTAAAATTGTTACAGATGGAGGGACTCCTAGGGCAAAGCGGTTTAACAAGCCAGCTCCCTTTCTGCACCCCTTTAGAACGAGCCTCACAAAACTTAACCCGGGTCACTGTAGGGAGTAGGTGGTGGTGCTCATTGAGGCTCCCTTCTGAAATGCGACTGAGGTGGTTGGGGGAGTAATTTCTTTATTACAGTTTGAATGGTGCGAGCTTATTCTGAAAAGGCAACCTGCCAGCACTTTTTAATGAGCTAATTGATCTTTCTGAATCCCGTTGGATTAGTATCCCCGGGCAAGGGCGGCATCCGTTCAGGGGCCTGGAATTGGTTTTCATTGCTGACTTCACTAGAGGGATAATTGAGCTGTCTGCACAGCTGCATTGGGGTGGGAAATGGGACTTGGAGCAGATATTTCTTTTTGGCCCCAGCCATACAGCTGATGGAAGGTCCCTGTTCCAGAAGAAAGGCACCAGCTGGAGGCTGTGTTCTCATCCAGCTGAAGGACTTGGGACAAGTCCCTTTTCTGAGAACTCTCAGCTCTGAAATCCTACAATTCTAGATCAAGATCTGTGCTGTCCAGTTTAATAGTAGCTCCATGTGGCTCTTTTAAGTTAGTTGAAATAAGAAATTCAGTTCCTCAGTTGCACTAGCCACATTTCAGGGGCTCAGCAGTCACGTGTGTCTAGTGGCTGTCAGTGGGCAGCACTGATACAGGACATTTCCATCCTTGTGGAAAGTTCTAAGGGACAGCAGTGGTGTGGGCCATTGTGTGAGACTACCGTGGCCTACAGAAAGAGGGTGAACTCTGGTTCTTCCAAAGGATCTGTCTCCCATTTCCTGGCAGCTCTGACATTTGTTATCCTTTATCCAGTTATGACGGTCCCTGTACATGGCAGTTCTAACCTATTTGATTAGGAGTTGAGGATGCCAGCTACCCTGTTGTGTTCAGAAGCCCTCGGGTTGGATTCCACGTACTTCTCTGCTCAGTGTGTTCCAGTGTCTGTCCCACAAAGAGAGATGGCGTATCAGGGTGGGGAGGTGACTGTTTTGGATTCCAGCCCTGGTCCCATCACTTTCTCTCAGTGTGACCGTGGACAGGTTACATCACCTCCCTGAGTCTCCATGCCCTTGTCTACAAAGCCAGGCGTTGCAATTAATAAATTGATGTAATGCACTTAGCGCAGTCTGGCACAGTGTAGATGCACAGTAAGCACCAGCTAGCATCCTTGATATTTAGCCCTAAGTTTGTTTCTAGGGACAGAATAAATACCACCTCTCCTGACAGTGCAGTCTCTTTGGAGGTGTCCAGAGGAAAGTCATTTCTCCTGTGCTGCATTCCACACTGTCGAAGACTGGAAAGCCAGAAATGCAGTGTCAATATTTTGATGGCCCTAGAGGCACAGAGTTCAAGAAAGAAGTCAGAACTGAGGCAGGGAAGAGATTCCAGGGAGCCAGCAGCAGGGAAGGAGAGGCAAAAGGCTCCGTGTACACCGCACCGGGAGGACAGGGATTAGGGCTGTGTTTCTGGTGTTTCAACCAGAAGTGTGTAATAGGCATCAGTTAATAGTCATTGAACAGGAGAATGGCTTAGCTGCTGCCCGTTTGTTTGTTTGCTTGTTTTTGAGTATCTAAGGCAGATCAGCCTTCCATGTATGGTCTTCATATAGGATTTATTGTTTCAAGCAAGGCTGGCCTTGCCCTCCCCCTTGTACATCTGATCCCCTCTGCACAGGTGGCTCCCTGTACCTGGATGCTCTTCCTCCAGGGAACTCTTACTCATCCCTCCCCAGCTCTTCAGAGCTCTTCCTCCCTGCCGGGTGCCCACACAGCATAACCATTGCAGCCGTACAGTTATTTGATCATAAATTTGTGGCTTGCTCGTCTTTGTATTCCGCCCCCCCCCCCCCCCCCCCGCCAGTCTAACAAGTGCTGGTCACATAGTAGATTCCTAAAAACGTTTGCTGAAAAACAGCAGGCTCCCCTATCATGTAATGCAGCCAAACAGAAGTCATTTTTGCTTGATTCTCCAGTTGGCGTACCCTTTTTCACTGCCTCCCTGCCCTGATGACATGTGGGGGGAGCGGTAGATTCTGACGGCAGAGCCTGGGCTCCAGGGTCCGCTGTGCCTGCTTATAGCCGGACAGCCAGCCATCCCTTCGTTGGCTCAGTAAGATTCTACTCTGATTCTTAACCACCTGACTTTTGGGCCCTGTTGGAAGCTCCAGACCAGCACCACCCAGCAGAGCATTGTGCGGTGTGGGACGTTCTATGCACACCTGTGCCATTCTGTGTGGGATCTGCCAGCCGCACGTTCCCGTTGAGCACTTGAAATAGTGGCTGGTGCACCTGAGGGACTAAATCTGAAATTCCATTTCATTTTAGTTTAGCAGCCATCTCCTCACTGTAAGTCATCCTTCTGGAACCTCTTTTATCAATTTATATCCTCAAGGTATTTTCCTGGGAAAGGCAGCACACAGTGCAGGATTCTGGAGCCTGGTGCTGGCTCCACATCCCACTTCTGCCCAGGCAGAAGTTTCTAGAAGGCAGAGATCAGGTTGAACAGAGAGGAGACCATGTGGGAAATATTATGGTTCTGCAAAGACCCAGTGTGGGGGGGCAGACCTTTGGCATCAAGGAAGGCTTTTAAGAGGAGGTGGCATTTGGTAGTGTTTTGAAGGATGTGTCTAGAACCGGCCAGAAGGGGGATGTGGGAAAGAGTGTCCAGGTAGACAGGCCTGGGGATGCCTGAGAAAGGGGTTTTATTTCCCAAACACCAGAAGATTAAAGGGGGGAGGCACTGACCTCGCGAATCACTGTGTGAGAAAGGTCATTCTGCACAGCAGACAGGACAGATAGGTAGAGGAAAGGCTGAGGCCACAAGCCCAAGTGGGAGGCTGTCCTGTAGCCTCATGCTGGTCAGGCACTGTTCAAACTGTTTTACACCTTGTCTCATTTAACCCTTAAAAGCTCGTGGTGTGTCATTCTAAAACGAGGATCCTGCCACCCAAAGAAGCCAAGTGGCTTGCCCTGGTTCCCCGGTTGGAGTGGAGTGGGGTACAGACCAGGCGAGGGGCTGAGAATCCACACTCCTTGGCCTCTAGGCCGTGTCACCTCTCACGGGGAAGGAGAGGAGGAGGGGAGGAGGTTCCAGAAATAGTTGGGACTCTTGTCTGATTCAAGGTGTGGGGAAGATGGAGACAAGTGAATTGCTTTTGGGTGGGGTAACTTGATAAAGGGTAATTCCAAGAACCTGGAAGAGAAAAGCAGGAATAAGCCTAGTTTTTGCATTTGACGTTAGAAGGTCACCCTGGCCCTTGACTGTAATGGTATTTGAAAGCCCAGACCTGAGAGCAGGAGCAGGTCTACCCTGAAGTGACATCACCCAGGGAACAGGGAGCAAAGGCTGGGCCCTGGTGCCACCTTCTTCCAGGGGAGGGGAGGGAAGGAGGAAGAGGAAGAGGGGAGTTGGTGGTAATCTCTTTACTCTGGGTGTCTTTAGAGGGAGGAATTGTGTCCTGAGAGCCATCCTCCTTGTAAAATGAGACATCTCTCTTAACCGAAAGTTTTGTAGTTTGGGGCTTCTGTCACATTTGCCCCCGAGGGGCCTGTGTGGAAATTTGTGCAGAACTGGCGGTGAATGCCTTCTGGTGTGTTCCTCAGGTCGGCAGTCGGCGGGTGATTCAGTACGGTGCGGCCCTCATGCTGGCTCTTGGCATGATCGGGAAGTTCAGCGCCCTCTTCGCCTCCCTCCCGGATCCGGTGCTTGGCGCCCTCTTCTGTACTCTCTTCGGTAAAATCCCATTTCCTTGAGAGCCTGTCTCCTCTCCTCCCTTTCACAGTTGCTCAGGAATCCCTTTAGTAAGATGGGAGGTAATAATTAATACGTTTCCATTTAAAAGTACGCAGGGAATACTCCTTCAAAACATAAAAACATCAGTCTCTGAGTTGAATTTATGTTAAAGGTAGAACCAAGTGTAGAATACTTATGCTAGGAAAAATAAGATGACCTTAATCTTTAATTGGTGTATCTAATTGCTTTAACTCAGATATCTTCTCTGAATGGCATTTACAACTGACATGAACTCTGTGCCATTCGGCTGTGATCAGGGCCCAGATCTTCGGGTGGGTTTTCCAGTTTAATCAGGATGTCTGCATAGAGGTTTTAAAGGGCAACCAATGACCTTAGTTTTCTGCTTGGTCTAAAGAAAGCGAATGTGATGTTTGTGTCCCTGTGTAAGCCCAGATGGTGCTTAGGCCAGGAGTCATTTGGTTCAGAGACCCAGGTGGTCACATTCCGACCCTGTCCTGTCACTGTTCTGTCTCCCAACTTGTTTCTGGCGGGACAGAGGAGGGGCAGGGTGGGGAGTCTGTGTCCCCTCCATCGCCCATCTGTACTGAGCTTAGTGCTGCCCGCCAGCTGATGTTTTTCTCTCCAGGAATGATCACAGCTGTTGGGCTCTCCAACCTGCAGTTCATCGACTTAAATTCTTCCCGGAACCTCTTTGTCCTGGGATTTTCAATCTTCTTTGGGCTCGTCCTTCCAAGTTACCTCAGGCAGAACCCTCTCGTCACAGGTAAGGAAAACTGGCCACAGCCACCAGCTCAGAGAAGACTTTGGAACTTCAGGAATTGTCTCCGTGAACATTGGTCCATGTGTCTATCTCATTTGAGTCTTGTTTTGCCACAGCTTATCTGGAAACCCTTCGCGCTTCCGGCATGAGCTGGCATGTGCCCGTTAAGGGCTCTTTATTTACAGGGACCCTGTCTTTTGGGAGAATGTGAAAATGTAGAATTCAAAACCCAGCTTCATAGACTTTCAAGTACATGTCTTTCTCCTGAGATTGTAACTACTTTGAATTCAAGATTAACCCTTTTAACACCTTTTTAATACCCTGATGTCATGAAGAATGAACAAAGGGGAACCATCTTAAGTAGCAATGGCTGCTGACATTTTATGCGGAATTGGGGACCATTTTATATATGCATTATATATGTGTGTGTGTGTATATATATATATATATATATATATATATACACACACACACACACACACACACATACATACACATATAGCACACACACATACATACACATATAGCATATATACTATATATGTATTTTATATATAATGTTTTATATTTATACTTATTTATAAATATAATTTATAATTTATTATATTTATATTAAGCATTTTATATTAAATATATATTTATATAAATATACATATTTTGGGGGTAAAATTCTATAATGTAAAATTAACTATTTTAGGTTTTTTTTTTTTTTTTTTTTGAGACAGAGAGAGGCAGAGCATGAATGGGGGAGGGTCAGAGAGAGAGGGAGACACAGAGTCCGAAACAGGCTCCAGGCTCTGAGCGGTCAGCACAGAGCCTGACGCGGGGCTCGAACTCACGGACCGTGAGATCATGACCTGAGCTGAAGTCGGACGCTTAACCGACTGAGCCACCCAGGTGCCCCAACTATTTTAAGTTTTTTTTTTAATGTTTTTTGTTTTTTGTTTTTTGTTTTTTTTTTTAATTTATTTTTGAGACAGAGACAGAGCCTGAGCAGGGGAGGGGCAGAGAGAGAGAGGGAGACACAGAATCTGAAGTAGCCTCCAGGCTCTGAGCTGTCAGCACAGAGTCCAATGTGCAGCTCGAACTCATGAGCTGTGAGATCATGACCTAAGTCGAAGTCGGACACTCAGCCGACCGAAGCCACCCAGGCACCCTTAAAATGAACTATTTTAAAGTGAACAGTTCAGTGCTGTTTTAGTACATTTACAATGTTGTATAACCACCACCTCTATTTAGTTTCCAAAACTGTCTCCTCACCCCAAAATAAAATTCCGTATCCATTAAGCAGTTAATTCCTTTTATCCCCCTTCTCCCAGCCCCTGACAACCACCAATTTGCTTTCTGTTTCTGTGGATTTACCTGTTCTGGATATTTCACATAAATGAAATCATATGTGATCTCTGGCTTCTTTCACTTAGCATGTTTTTGAGATTTGTATATAACTATTTTATTCTTTTTCATGGCTAATAGTATTCCATTGTGTGTGTGTGTGCGCGTGCACGCACACACACGCGCACACACACACACCATAATCTGTTTATCCATTTGTCCAACAGTGGACATTTGGGTTGTTGCTACCCTTTGACAGTTGTGAATAGTGCTGTTGTGAACATTGGCATACAAGTACAGTCAGTCCTCACCCATGGTAGTTCTGCTCTGTAAGGTCACTGTGAACACGGAATTAGCAAATTCTGAACCGTCCCTTCTAGGGGAGCAACAGCCAAGAGCAGTGTAACTCACCCAATACATGTGTTTTCTCCCTGAGGCTCAGCACGGCTTTCTTGCCCTTAGGAACAGTAGACCGCGCTTCTGCATGACACTTGGGGGCCATTTTAAACAACTAAATCACCGACCAAAAACACAAAAATGGGGAAGAGGCGGTATTAAACAGACCGCCACACACACACTTGAGAAGAACAGAGGTGAAACAAGAAGGCAGAGCGTTACCTTGATTGACCTCAGCCTCAGCCAGGAACATGCATGTTGTTGACAACTTAAAGTTTCTGCTGCTTTGTGAATGACTGTGAAGGCCAGGAGGATTCATTTTGGGTTTGCAGATAAGTTTTTATTGTTTAGGTAAATTCAGATACAGAATCTGCTAATCATGAGGATCAGCTGGATTTGAGTACCTGCTCTCTGTTTCTTTGGGGTAGAATTGCCTTGTCATAGGGAAGTTCTAGATTTTTCACTCTGGGAGGAACTGCCAAACTGATTCCCACCACCTGAGCTCAGGGGTTTCTGTTTCTCCACACTCTTGCCAACGCTTGTTATTTTCTGTTGAGGATTTTTATACTTTAAATCTAGGAAGTGTGTGAGCTTCTGATAACGAGGAGATTCTTGCTGCTTTTCACATTTTAATATATCACATTTATAGGAGTTCACTTATAGAAATTCAGTTGCTCCTAATTAAAAGGAGCTAAAGCACACATCAGTGATCCAGGATTCTGAAACCCTTTATCTGGTTGTGAACACCACAGATATTCTTGTTGTCTTGTTCTGTTTGTAGTTTTTTCAGCCTTGCAACGGCTATCTTTTATATTAATTTTTTTTCTCAATCTGCAAACACCACGCCCCAGTGGCTTCCTAGTTCATTATCGGGTAAGCTTCATTCTTAGATTTATCTTCTACGGTCCATCGTTGGGAATTCTCCTCATGGAGATCACCTTTTGATTATTATGGAAATTACTTATAATAGTTGAAAATGTTACTAGCAAAAAATTTATCTGCTCATATACAACAGAAATTTTCACCTTCATGCATCACATTGGCTGGTGATTAGTCCCCACCCCAGTGCTCCTTCTAGCTGTCCTGGCTGTGGCAGTGACCCTCCCACTGTGTTCTGTCTCCAGGCATAACGGGGATCGATCAGGTGTTGAACGTTCTTCTCACAACTGCTATGTTTGTAGGAGGCTGCGTGGCCTTTATTTTGGATAACACCATCCCAGGTATGTGGTATACACCAAACGTGCTTATTGCGTATGTGAATTACTTGTTTTGCAAAGTAAATACAGAAGCAGGAAGAGTGAATCAGTTCAGAGCCCTCACTGGTTCAAACTGTCTTTTCTAAAGCGGTTAAGATGATGCCTCCAGCCTCCTTTTATGAATCAGTTTTTTGCTGATAAACCTAGTGGGGTTTTTTTTCCTTGCTGAGTTGAGAGAAAGCAGGTAAGCTTCTTGCCCATGGTGCAGGGTGGTGGGATGTCTGGGGCACTGTCCAAGCCACCAGCCCTCCTTGCACAGCCTCGCTCAGTGCCCACGGTGGCTTTTGTCATCTTGTTCACACACTCTTCTGAGCCGGCTGTTAACAGCCTGCAGTGTGTCTCCTCCTCCTTTCTGAGGCAGGCTCCCAGCTACCTAGGACCAAAAGACAGTATGGTAGGCACAGGATCTTTCCAGGACCAGTGACTGAGAGGTGGATGGAGGCAGCTGTCTCCCCCACACCCGTAGCCCTTGTTTCTCAGCTGGGTGCATTCTGGGCCCTGCCTCACAGCCTTCCCAGCTTCCTAGAGGAGGCTGCTGGTACCATTGGAAAGTGCCACCACGGACACACTGATTGATGTACCTTCCATCAAGGAAGGGTGAGGCTTATTCTTGAACTTGAAGGTTTTGTTGAGATTTCTCCCCTAAAAACACACTCCAAAAAGCCTCAATCAAGAGGTTGCTGCAAATGAGGCAAAAGGAATCACATGCATGAATAGGTGGAAGGTGTTAGATTGATGGGGGTCAGTCACTAACTCTCTCAGAACTAATTGAGCGAGAGGCACAGGAGTCTGACAGGTGGAAATTAAAGTTCACTTTGTTACAGCAACATGGACGGGAGGGCCTTGCTTAAATGTAAGAAAACAACGGTGTTCCTCATCCTGCACCACATACTTAAGCTCCTCATCTGGGTTTGGGCAGAGATAGTATGTTGTTAGGTATCCCATGTAGCCAAGGGCAGGTGCCATTGTGCCTCTCTGCACCAGAAAGATTTACAGGAAAAAGTCAAGGGCTCAGGAGCTTCTGAGCCCTGTGGGCCCAGATCTTTCTCCCTGACTCATTTGTCAGGCTACAACGTGGAAGTTCATCCTCACATGTTCATCCATGACAAGTGGGGAGTACATGGCAAAAGTGCCTCTCCCTCCCTCCCCCTCCCCCTCCCTCCCCCTCCCCCACCCCACACAGATGGAGCAAAGCAGGATAAACCTTGGCATGTGTGGATGGGGGGTGGTTTGCCCTGACCAGTTTATGAAGACATTATATGTGATATAATAAAGACCGGGTCCTATTCTGCAAGATCATATTTTGCATTTTAGAAGTTCTTGTGTTGGTTTTTGAGAACAGATTTGGGGAAAGAGATGGTGAGATGGAAGACCAGACAACCAGTTAGGAGATTGTTAAAATGACCCAAGAAAGCAATAACGTGGTGTGGGACTGACCTCAACAATGGGAATCGAGAATATGGGCCACGTGGGAGGGCAGTGAGGAGGCAAAGACATCGGGATGTTTGTGGAGCAAAAGGAACAAGGATGGGCTAGTGGTTCTTAGGTTTCTGGTTTAGGTACCTGGATGGCTGAGTGCCATCAACTGCTCCTCAAGGGATCTTTGCTGTCGTCCTGGCAGGTTCCATGTATGGGACAGCATGTCGGAGGATCTCAACTCTTGGTGGAACTGTCAAACTAAACATTCCATTGTATTGTTTTGTGTGGGGGGGGGTGTTCCACAGGTACTCCGGAGGAAAGAGGAATCCGGAAGTGGAAGAAGGGCGTGGGCAAAGGGAGCAAGTCGCTCGATGGCATGGAATCCTACGATCTGCCGTTCGGCATGAACATTATTAAAAAATACAGATGCTTCGGCTACTTACCCATCAGCCCAACCTTTGCGGGCTACACGTGGAAAGGCCTCAGGAAGAATGCCACCAGCCGGAGTTCAGACGAGGACTCGCAGGCCACGGTATAGCTGTAGCTCACCCTGTGGCCCGGCCGCAGTGAGGCATGAATCTGTAGTTCCTTGCTGAGTAACAAGCAGTAACCTGTATGTTTGTATATCTGCATTTACATTCTGCACCCAGAGCTAAGACGATTACAAATAGCTGTTTTTGTTGTGGGTGGTGATCGTGTCTAATATTGTGTCTCACCTGTCTCCTTATTTAAGCCCTACCCCTTGCCTTTGAGAGCGTCCATTGAACTTGAAGTTCCTGTCCTCCTGTGGGAGTGGGTGTTTAAATCCACAGCGGTTCCTTGGTTTCGGTCTCCTTCTACCACCCTGGGCTAGCTTTCCTACAAGCTGCCTCTGGGGTGCAGGGGCTTTCTGTTCCAGAAGCACCTGGACCCGCTTCTATTTTATTTGACCTCAGCCTGCACCCGCATAGACCCCCTCTGCTCAAGGGGCACCAGTATCCTCGCATTGTCACATCTGACTGGTCAAATGTGATTCTGTGTCCCCTGATGCTCCTGTAGCAGGAAACTATTGACCTGATTGAAAACAGTCAACATGGTTACCTTATACCCATATCTGTGTGTGGGTAAGGTCTGTACAGGTGTTAATTAGAATTGAAATCTGTTTGGGGGATTGGAGGGGAAAGGAAAGGACCTTGAAGTCAATATCTGATTCTCAACTGCTCTTTCTTGGTGCCACCCTGGCCCGGGATGGGCCAGCACATTTCATACTGGCCTCTTTTTCACTATAATTGAGACACTCTATCTGACATTTTATCACTCCAGGCTGGTGTGATGGGTATAGAGTGCCACACAGGGGCACTAAGCAGATGTTTATGGGAGTCTTGACTCTGCCGTCATGTGGATGTCAGTTCTTGTTGCGCGTATCTATAAATTACCAGATTTTATTCCTATTTAATGTTATTGACTATAACAGGTTTTTGAAATCAGTGTTTTTCCATGTGACCCTCTTTCCTTGCATCCCTGTTACTTGTCCCCCACCCCTCACTTCCCATTAAGAAAAGAACCAGCATTTATAAAGCTGTGGATACCATCAGGGAAGCTTGTCGTCAAGGCTTTTGAAGGCCAGTAACCATTATTGTGGTTGTGTTTTGTATTGCTTGATACCATGAAAGTGTAAATACTGTAATGCCTAATCTATTTATCAAAACTGACTACTGGACCAGAGCCCAGAAACCGTGGGTTAAGTTACACGTGAATTTGTTTTGTGAAGAAGGGAAGCTGAGGCAGGTAATCAACAGAGCCGCCATATTGAATGGTTGGACATCCTGGTAAATTCATCCCTGTAGTTCTGTTGCAAGTCATTTCTGGCAGTTAGGCTTAAGGAGACTTTCTGTGAGTTACCATGTGGAATGTCCACTGGATTTTGATTTTGCAGGGGGGGCGGAAATTAGACTGGCTAAATGCTGCCTTTCTTGTTTTAAGTTATTGCAGAAGATGGTAAGAAAAGCAGTAGGCAGGGCCCCTTCTGTTGATTTCTCATTAATAACACTAAATCTTTTCTGGAAAAGTTACTTCTGTGGAATTTGGTTTGAAAATTTTCAGCCAAAGGAAACCCTGAAACACAAGGTAGCAACCTCGCTGCGTGAGGTTGTGCTTCCTAGGTCGTTTGTTAACCTGGTTGAGCCTTAGACAGCCAATGGGTGTTCTTGACTCTGACAGCAGGGCATGGTTCTCAGCAGCTCTGTGTCCACAGGGCCCGTTTCCTGCCCCCATAGCTGGCTCTCCTCCACCTCGTTCTGATGTCTTTGGCAGCATTGTTGTACCACTATAGCCTCCTCGATTCCTGGGAAGTTTGGGGCTTCAAGGCGTATTCTGGCAAGAATAGTTCAGAGCCACTGTACCGTTTTGCCAAGATCTTATTGCAGATTAAGTAAAAAACAAAAAAAACAAAAAAATGAGATTCTAAATTACATTTAATTTTGTATGTTTTTTAAAAGTGTATCTGGTGCATAGTTAACTGTAGAAGCACACTGGTCAATGGTTTTCATCTCTTTAACTTGGTTAACTAACACTCAATGCCGACAGCCGTCCTGCACTGAGTTGCTCTCAGTTTCCTTCTGTTTGTGTTTTTGCTCAGCATCTCTAATTTCTCTGCTCTAAATAGTGGGGAAACTGTTAAACAGGCCAGAGATTTGCAGTATTCTAGTTCTCTAGGTGAGCAGAAGGACCAAATATCAAATAAAAGCATCTGAACCATTGGGTAATTTAACTTTCAGCGTAACCTGATGGGGCATCTTCCCTCCTAGTGAGTGACACTTAGGATATGTGCTTCAAACATCCAGAAACCCACTCCCTTCTGAAACCCCTCCTTGGGCCGGGTTTTATTGGGAGCTTCCAAATCTGCTGGTCTGGGGGATGTCTTCTGCAAGCATTTAAATGTGGAGGGAAGCCCTGTATCCATACCGAATGTTAGAGATGATGGATTTTGCTCTTTTTGTTTCGTTGGGGCCAACTTTAGATTCTCTAAGGCAGGGGGAAGGGGACAGGAAGTGGGGAGGAAAGAGGGCAGCCCAACTAAAGGTCCCATTGAGTCTGGTGCTTTCTGCACTCACTTTCACTTGAGTGAGTGGAGTCTCCTGATAATGAACAGATCCTGCATGTGCAGCACACACAACCATGATCGAAAGTGGTCCTCCTGCCGGCAAATACGCTACAGAATGAGTCTGTAATTAAAAGAGAAATGTATTCGTCTGCTCCTTAGGTTCAAGCACACACTGAAAGGGAGATTTTGAGGGACGAAGGGGTCATGTGCATTTACATTATTGGCCTGCATTTCTGGGGCCGCATATCCACCACACTTTGGCCAATAGAACGTTTTTAAATGTTTTGGATGTAAGTGTTCTTGGACAGGGCATTCAGCCTCTAGTTTCCATAGTGACTACACCTACCCATCGTCTTTACATTGACCCTGGCCATCTCAATGTAAGAAGTAGAAAGTATTTATTTAGAAGGACAGTAGATACTGTCCCATCGAGGTGGGTGGCAAGGGAGAGCCCACCACTGGTTTTAATAAAAACTATCTAACGTGGTTCATAGAGTAATGGGGAATGGCTCCAGTCTTTGTCTCATTAGGGAATTAAACTTAGATTCTTTCATACAGACTCTTTCTTAAGAGGGTTTCAGATGTCGTAGTTTCTCGTGATTGATGGAGGTAAGAGAAGTGGCTTAACCAGGCCAGTTGGAATGAGGCATCGTGGGTCCTGGTGGTTTCCCGTTTTCATGGTAACAAATTCACACACCGGATTTGCTTTATACTGTAGAATACTGACTTTCATGATGACGACTTGGTTTATGCATGAATACTGCAGTATTTCCATATAGTAAAGTAACATTTCTACCCAGGATAATAGTCAGTTCTCCAGGGAGGGAATGATATAATTTTCATGACAATGTCATGTGATAATAGAATTTCTCCATTGATGAATCTCTAGTATGTGTGTATACTTTATTTAACCATGCGTGTATTTTATCACCATGAGCTAAAGTAATTCTTTCATTCACGGCCCTGCTGAAGGATTGGTACTGGCAACTTAGACTTATGGGTTGGCAACTATAATCATCCAGAATACTGATGCCACGAGAGTGGCCAGACCAGGTAGAAGGTGAATAAGGAGCTGTGGCAGAAGCCTCATTCCAGAACCTGCCTGGCAATGAGCGGCAACGTTGCGTGGGCGCTGTGCTTGGGACGTGCACACGCAGCCACACCCCCCGGGCACCGTGGCTGTGCACTCACTGCACACGGGCCTGAGGCTTCTGGGGGGCGCCCCTTCTCAGGGGAGCCCCCCTGCGCCTCAGAGAAGGGCCCCGGGTTTCCACATGCCATACGTGTTGTGCTCTGTCCCCTTATGATTTGGACACAGACAACAGGACGTTTCCCACCCGCCACTTCACCTGCAGTCACCTCCTGAATAGCTTGAGAAGACTGCCCGTTGTCACAGACATTCGGCTTCTCCCTGTGGATGCGGAAAGCACGTTAGCGCTGGGCACCCCTTTTCAGCAGCCTCACACACATTCCTGCCCTTCTAGGTTGTTCTTGACTGTGCCTGGTCATCCTCCGCAGAAGGAACACCCGGCGTCCTTAGACTCACTGCGCTTGTTTCCCGGCACTTAGGGCACCCTCACCAGTGTCGCCGTCTCACTGACAGTTCAAGTTAATACCCTTTTTTGTTCGTTGGTAACAACCTCTGTTTGACACATTAATAAATTTCTGACTGTTCTTAAAGCAGTGGGGATGCCTATATTTTCCTTGCGTTTTTGTGACTGACTTTGGCTATATACCTTTCTGGGGTTTTGTTTGTTTTTTATTTTTATTTTGCATACCGAGGGTATCTGGGGGTGGGGTTGTTTTTTGAGATGTGTAATTCTTTTATGGAGTTTTTAAAAAAGAATTTTCATATTGTTTTTCTAACATGGCTTCATTAAACGTTTAAGTATTTTAAAAATATGTAATATTTGGACCAGATGTTGTGAATAATAGTAGAGATAAAGCTATTTTATTCTGTATTTTTAAAACTGTTCCGTACAAATAAAAGCTCTCCTGGACGCAGTTCCTGTTAATGTGCCTCCTCCTTTGGCTGGTCTGTAGGAAATTTGTCGTTAATTAAAAGTCATCACCCAGGGGAGGGAAATCGACTCAATAAACTCGATTCAGCAAGTCTCAGATGTTACCGTTGTTGGGGACCTGGAAGACCACAGGAGGAAAGCAGGAGCCAAAGCATCATCTGTTCCCACGAGCAGAGAACCACAGCGGGCCGCTTGGGGGATGCCTGAGCGAACCTTCATTACAGGATGCACCCTGCTGCGCCGTGGGCAAAATCAGGAACCTCTTGTTAGGTCAGCGACATCTGGAGGCTGGATGGAGAGAGCCAGTCCGTCCACACGGTGGAATCAAAGGCTTCCAGAGCAGAGTAAGCCCTACTGAGTGTTTAGGCAGGGGCCAGAAATGCTGAGGCGTGGGTGCCAAAGAGGCCCGGAGCCCAGCTTGAGAGCAGCTGGTGACAGCTCGTTCTGTCAGGCCTCCCGGTGGGGCTTGAAGATGTGTGCGGAGGTGTTCGAGTATATTGATGTAGAGCTGACTTGGAATTTTCCCGTTCCCATCTCCATCCCTGGTCCATCTCTGGCAGTTTGGGCCATGAGTGGCCACCACGGCTGCTCCCATCCAGTGTGCAATCTGCTGCCTCCTGTTCCCAGTACCCTAACCTGAGCACTGCCACTGGGCAACCAGCCACAAGGTGAAATGTTCACCTTACATGCATGCAAAACATGTGTATAAGGTATTAATAGAATACCCATGGTCCCACCCCCCAGCGAAACAATGGCACATTACCAATACTCAAGACCCTCTACCCCATGGGCCTCTCTTCTGGGGCACCCCATGCACCAAGATAACCACCGTCCAGATTTGGGGTTTATCCTCTCCTTGTTTTTCTTCACAATTTTGTCATGTATATGCGTTCCTAAACAATTTACCGTTTAGTTTGTTTTACGTGGTTTTTAACATCATGTAAAAAGAATAGCAGTGTATATATTATATTTCACTCACTATTGTGAGATTCTTTCATGTTGGTACGTGTCTATGATGTAGTTCATCCATCTTCATTGCTGGGTAGTAAAATTTAAGGTTAACAAACACAAAGATCATTCTGAAAGTTTCCAGAGACTGTAAGCCAGAAGCGGAGCCTAAAGAGCCAGGATCAATGCACATCAGATATTTCAGCAGCAACTTTGTGTATGGAGTTACATTTTTAAGGACCGAAGGAAAAGAACTTTGAACTTAGAATTTCATGTCTAGCCACTCAAATGCCCTCACTTAAATGCTTCAGATAAAGTACTTGAATATGAGGAGAAACAAACCTAGGAAGCATTGTAATTGCTGAGAGCAAGATAAACAGTAAATAACTTGGTAAAACTGAGGTCTTGATCCATTCTGGCTGCTATCACAGAAAACCATAGATGGGGTGGCTTAGAAGCCAACATTTCTCAGTTTGGGAGGCTAGAAGTCAAGTCACCAGTTGATTCAGTGTTTGGTAGGGACCTGTCACCTGGTGCATAGATGCTGCCCTCTCACTGTGTCTTCACGTGGTGGGAGAGGCAAAGGATCTCTTTTGGGGGGGGGGGGAGCTCTTTTATGAGGGCACTAATCCCACTAATGAGGAATTCACAAATCCCCCACCATGATCATGACCTAGTCACCCCAATGGCTCCACCTCTTAATACCATCGTATTGGGATTAGGTTTTCACGTGAACTTGTTGGGTAGGGGGACAGTCTATATAGCTTCTGTTCTCAAATTGTAATTCAAGGTCATATGAAGTTGTTGATGGGGTAAGAGAGGAGTCTTAGACGTGAGAGAAACCAGACCAAATGCACCAATAACAATTATTGGACTAAACTTGCCAATTAGAAGATGTTAGGACGGCTAGAACAAAATCCTGACTTAGTCAACAACACCAGTGTTCAAAAGTGGTTCTGTTGATGGCTGCAAGAAGATGTGTTCGGGAGCTGATAACATCTTAGAAACTTTATTAAAAGTGTGTAGGGGGCGCCTGGGTGGCTCAGTCGGTTAAGTGTCTGACTTGGGCTCAGGTCATGATCTCACGGTTCGTGGGTTCGAGCCCCGCGTTGGGCTCTGTGCTGACAGCTCAGAGCCTGGAGCCTCTTTCTGATTCTGTCTCTCTCTCTCTCTCTGCCCCTCCCCTGCTCATGCTGTTTCTGTCTCTCAAAAATAAATTTTTAAAAAAATTGGGGGCGCCTGGGTGGCTCAGTCGGGTAAGTGTCCAACTTTGGCTCAGGTCATGATCTCGCGATCCGTGAGTTTGAACCCCATGTCAAGCTCTGTGCTGACAGCTCAGAGCCTGGAGCCTGCTTCGGATTCTGTGTCTCCCTTTCTTTGCCCCTCCCCTGCTCATGGTCTGTCTCCCATCAAAAAAAAAACATTTTAAAAACTTTTTTAAAAAGTATGTAAAAGTTTCTAGTCAATTTGACATCGTCTTATGTGTGTTGAGTTTAATACTAAAGTATCTCCCCTGTATTTTTGTATGTCTCTAATTCCAGAATTTCATAAATCTCTTAAAGCATATTTTTTGAAAGTCTTAGGCTATAATGGATTGGGGAAAACAAAAAATCCTTCAACACAGATAGGGTTAGAAGCACCTAGGGATGCCTGGGTGGCTCAGTCAGTTAGGCATCTGACTTTGGCTCAGGTCATGATCTCACAGTTCATGGGTTCCAGTCCCACATTGGGCTCTGTGCTGACAGCTCAGAGCCTGAAGCCTGCTTCTGTGTCTCATTCTCTCTCTGCCCCTCCCCTGCTTGTGCTCTTTCTCTCTCAATAATAAATAAATGTAAAAAAAAAAAAAAAATTTAGAAGCACCTCACCAGAAACTGGTTTACTTAAGGATGGGCAAAATCGAAAGTAAGAGGATGGGGAAAAATCACATGGGGTAAATACTAACCATCTATTTGTTATATTATTCTCAGACAAAATAAATCCTGAGACAGCATTGTTAAGGTAGGAAAATTTATGGTGTAATGATAGACCGGTGCAATTTACAAAGAGTCAACTTGAAACCCAGCCTCAAAATTCATGCAGTATAAATGGATAGAACTATAGGAAGAAACTGATAAGTTCACCTGCCAGTGGGAGATTCTAGCACTTACCTTTTGATACGTCAGGCAGGCAAAAAGTGAAGTGAGGCACAGAAGTGAAAGTGGTCAGAGGGTATGGTTAGAACTCTACGCCCAACGACTAGAGAATACACATTCTTCACAATCACTCAGGGGTGTTTCTAAAAACTAATTGTTCTAGGCATTAAAGCAAGCCTCAAAAATCTGGAGAATACGTGTTATGCAGAACATGTCCACTAAACTATGAGCAATTAAGTCGGAAGTCAATAAAAAGTTGAGTTTACAAGTTTACGTATTTGGATGTACGGAATATTGCTAAATAGCTGCATGTTCAAAGAAGAAACCAATAATAGAAATGTTCTTTAATGGATGTGTATCATGTATCCTCTGGTGGTTCTATGCACGCGTCCTGGACTTCTGACTTTACATCCACACTGCGTCTCTTAGATCTCTCCTGTAAGTTTCATATAGTTTCACTCATGTTGTCTTTTTCCATTTCCTCTAAGTTCTAGGAGAATTTCCTGAGCAATGATCTAGATTACTGACTGGGTTTTCTAGAATATTGAATCTCTTACTCATGTCTTGTAAGCAATTTATTTTGGTCATTTTCAAACATAAAGAGAAAAGCATAACCACTCCCCCACATCCTACAACCCAGCTTAACAGGCGTCGACTCCTGGCCAGTCTTGTTTCAAACATCTACACCTCTCAACTTTCCCTCCATTTTTCTGATCAAATCCCTCACATATCACATCATCTGTAAATATTTCAGCAGTTATCGCCAAAAGGTAGTTAAAAAAAACCTGTCTTTAAAATTTAACAGTATTTAATATGATCAAATAGTTACTCAGTGTTCAAATTCACAATTGTCTCATAAGTATTTGAGATAGAATCCACATAATGTTTATACTTTGTTATTGGTTGATAAGTCTCTTCCTTGGAGTTTATTTGTTGAGCAATTTATTTGTCCTGCAGTTCCCTACAAGAAGTGCTGAGTACAGCTCCTTAAATATGTTCTTTGGCCCGAATCTGGTATTGGTGGGGGAGAGCACTATTTTGTAAGTGGCTGTGTGTCCTTCTGTCAGGCAGCACACAGTCTCTCCTTTTGTGATGTTTACAGCTATTGGTACCCCATTCCCAGATCCGGTAGTTTATTGGGGGACATTGCATTTTTTAAATTTGGTTCAATAATTTCATTTCAAGTTAAAACACTCCCACAAGATGCCTTCATAGATGCAATAACCTCTCAAATCCCACTGAAAGCATATCTTAGGGACTTTGCTCCCATTTCATACGTTTCATTGGCAAATATTTCTTCCAATTACTCTAAATATACCCTTCTTTGGGACTATTGAACCTTTTCATGTATCTGGTGATTTTTTTCTGACCGCTTATGCTAAAGAAGGAGGTCTGTGTTTGTTCAACAACAGGATTTACGGTGGATTTGGTTGATTACTTTTTCCCCAAAGCTTATGAGTTGAAACTAGAATCCTTTAGACCTTTTGAGATGACCTCTCCTTGGACTTTTCATCAGTTTGCATCCATTTACCAGACTCTTGTTTATTTGGCAGTAACTCACCATGGGTATTCTTCCAACATTTCCATTTTATTACAGATACCTTCATATTTATGTGAACATGTGCTTACAAGAAAGTAACAAAAATGTAGCCCAAGATCTGTGATCATTATTTTGGGGAAGTGGGGTTGCAGGTTACACTTAATGCCATTTTTTCTATCCTAATTTTTTTATTTTTAAACTGTCTTAAATGAAAGTTGTATTGTAAATAGTAATATCACAGTTGAAGAAATAGGAAAGTCCCTGTACTCTTCTAATACTAATATAAAACATTCCACTTCCTCATATTGTACTTGACATTAAAATAACAGTTGTGGCCAAATATACCTCAGTAAAAATATGAAAGTGCTAAAGCTACCACTTACTCTGTTTGCTACCCTTTGTCTTATATAGGAAGATTTTTGCCTCCTAAATGACATACATGGCTTGGTGGATAAAATCTTCCAGAACATTCCATCCTTAGGGACCGGGGGCAGGTGGGGAAGTCAGTTGGGGAGAGCACAATGGGGTTTGAAAACACAGGTTCAAGCTGAATGTCTCTCAGATGGTGGACTTTGGGCATCTGTCCCTGAGCTGGGTCCAGAAGTCTACAGTATGCACTCCCATACCACACCCCGTCCCCCAACACACACACCAACACAGCGCTGCTCTGAACTGGGCTGATGTGGTCTCTGGACTGATGTGCTCTGCCTGGGCAGAGCAACTAGAAAACTCTCCTTCCGTTGCAGCCTCAACCTTCAACCACTATGGAGATGCTGAGCCTCAAATTCTGTTTATGTCAACTATGAAGCAACTGCCCTTGGAGACTCAAAGATGTCAGAGGGCCTTTAATATATTTGTGTGTGTGTGTGCAAACACATATGTACAATTTGTTTTGTTTTACCTCTTGGGCAGCAAGTGATCCACTGTGGTCTCAGGAAAATTATGACAATGACTTTGAAGCAGGAAGAATCACCCTCAGAGAGATCTTCTTAGGAATGATCCTCTTGAGCAACAGAAGACTTTTTAAATAAAATATTTCATCTCGAGTAGGAGCCTAACCATTTGTATTGTGGTCCAGTGATCAGATAATGAGCTTTGAGCGTTCAGATCTCCAGAGCCTTCTTCCCATCATGGCAGAAACTGCCAAGTGTCCCTCAGGATCTATTCTCCCATTCTTCTATGATCATGCAATTGCAGAAGGGCACAAGACTACACTTCCCAGCCTTGCTTGTAGCTGACTATGGTCATGTGACCAGGCTCGGATGAGTGAGGAGTAAACAAGGCTGAAGGTACAACTTCTGGGTTTTGTTCTTAAAGGGTAGATGTTTACCTTTATTTTTGTCTTCCCCCACAACTCCCAACCCTTCCTGCTGGAAGGCAGAAGTGGTGGCCAACCAGTGCGTTCCATTTCAATGAGGACAACACCGGGGTGGGCAGGAAAATACGAAAGGAGAAGCCTGAAATCCTAACGACAGCAGCACAGAATTGATGTGAGAGAGAGATACACTGGTTTAAACCATTATTACTTGTGTATCTGTTGTAGCAACCAAAACTGTGCCCTATTAGAGATTTTGTAAGTCAAAAACCACCTAAACTTGGACTAGCAAGTCTTACGTTTCCACCTAAAAATTGACCAGCTATATAGCCTTGAGCATGTCATTCAACTGTTTTCTTCTCTATAAAATGGAAATAATACTCATCCAGAGTATTAGAAGGGATTATAGGGATTAAGATACAAAGTCTTAACAGGCTAGGTTCCAGTGCTCCTCAAGTCCTCTCCAGGCCTTGTAGGCACACACAGATATTTTTATAGAGCGTGATCATGGTGTACATCCTTCCACTGGAAGAACTTGCCAGGCCAGTGCCGAGACTTGGATATGTCAATCTGTAGAGTCGTGGGTCCCATCCCTAGTTTCTCTGTGTTCTCTAGACTAGCCAAGTCCTTAAGTGGCCCAGAATTTTCAAAGAGCCTCACAGATACCCAGACACATTCCCTGAATTTGACCACCACCTGGGAGTTTTGTGGAAAGTAACTTCAAGTCTCTCTACAAATGGGACACAAATGTCTACTCACGTAGGAAATGGAGTGAGATGGGGCATGGGGAGCTGGACTACATCCAAAGCCAGACGTTAGGATGAATGAAGATGTAAAGAGAAAGGAACCTGTTATTAGAGGGTTTCTTTCTCTATTGATGTTTTGAAACTATCAAAGTAATATGTGCTTATTGTGACTGGCAAAACAGCTCAATCATACAGAGATGTGAAGAGTGAAAACTATTCCCCCAACCACCCCAATCCTACCCCATCTTGCATAACCATCATTACCCATCTGGTGTCTCCTTCCACTATATTCTTGTTTGACAAATGTATGTAATCATAAATAGACATATACAAGGGTTGTGCTTGCTGATTTTATTGAAATAGAATGGTGGCATACTACGTTCTGAAACTTGCTTTTTTTCATTTTATAGTATGGCATAAGCATTCCTACAAAGGGGAAGAGGTAGATCTGTTTCCTGATATTTTATGCCCTGAGATACAGTTTAACATAAATAAGATCTTATACACAACGATTTCTTTTTAGCGCAGCCTTCTTTACATCTTTTCTGTTTGCTTGCTTTTCTTTTTCCATTTCCCTCTCCCTCTGCCCATCCTTCTGTGTTGCTCTAGTAATCCATGTTGGCAACCTGCTTTTAGCATTCATACATTTTCCCATGTTCCTCCAGCTATGCAAACTGCCTACCTACCTGTACACGCATATAGGCATCCACATCACATATACACATTCATTCATGTTTTGTCAGGTTTTGCTCTACCAAAAAAAAAAAAAAAAAAAGATCCTCTTAAACACTTTTCCGCACCACGTTGTTCCCTCAACAATATCTTGCGGAAGTCTCTACAAGTCAGCCACCATCACTCTGATTCATTTTTTCATAAAGATTTTATAATATTTCTTGCTGAGGATTCACTGTAGCTTATTCAAAGCTGATATCGGTGTTTTCCATTTTTAGCTGTCCTAGAGAGCTACAATAGACATTTTCGTAAGAGCTTTTAACAAATGATAAAATACTTTCCCACCAGTGGAACTGGTGGGCTAAAGAGCATGAGTATTTTGGGGGTGCGTGGGTGGCTCAGGCGGTTAAGCATCTGACTTCGGCTCAGGTCATGATCTCACAGTTCAGGAGTCCCAAGTCTTGCATCAGTGAGCTCAAGACCCTCTTTGGGGGAGCTTACGCCCTGCTTTCTCTCTCTCTCTCTCTCTCTCCTTCTCTCTGCCTCTTGCACACTTGAGCCCTCTCTCAAAAAAAAAATAATTAAAAAGATAAAGAGTATATGTACTTTAAATGTTAAGGGATCTTACCAGATTGCTTTCTAAAAGCCATAATAATTTTTTTTTTCCGCGAGCAAGGTATGAGAATATCTCACCCCTGCACCCCTGCCAGCAATGACATTACCTTTCTCTTAATTTTTCTCAGCCTAATAACTATAACAGGATATCTCATTGGACTTTAACTTACCTTTCCTTGACCATCATGTATTTGAACAGCTTTTTAAAAATATTTCTCAGCCATTTCGATTTTCCCTTCGATGAATGGTCTGTTCATATTTTTTGCTCATTTTTTTCATTTCGGTTGTTTGTCTTTTATTTTGTGAGGTTTTTTTTGTGTGTATTATGGATATTTAACTCCTCATCTGTATTATAATTTTTTCCCCACGTGTATTTGTTTTACTATTTCTTGCCAAGAAATATCAGGAACAGTGTTAATAGACAAATTTGGAGGGGGGGATTTTCACAGTACAGATAGAGTTAAATATTCATGATGCATAAAGAGCTCTTATTAATGTTTATATAGTTAACTATGTCTGTGTCTGCTGAGCAAGTGTGTTTCCTGTTTTGATTAAGACAGTCTCCCCACCCCTAGGTTGCATGTGTAGTCCAAGATTTCATTCTTGAGTTTCACTATTTAATTTTTTACATTTAAATGCTTAATGATTCTGGAAGTTATGTTTATGATTGGCTATTCTACTAATCTGTTCCTATTATAATAAGAAGGCAAATCCATGCCTACTATTCTTTTCCATATATTTATTACATTTTCTCAGGCTTTTATTTTATTTGTAAAGACTGTATTGCTTTATTACTACCAACAGGAGTGGCCTGCATGGGGTGGGTGGTCGGTGCACCGGGTTCAGGGTAGGTGTGAGATGATGGTTGGGAAGCTGGAAAGAAAGAAGATGGGTTTGGAGGCCAGGCCCAAGGGTTCCTCGGATTAGTTTATGGGAATGGGTAGCCATGATAAAGGAGTTATGGCAAGCCAGAGCCATGCTGCCAAGCAGAATGAGAAACCCCTGGAAATCTAGCTGCCCTTCACCGTTGAGGTTCCATTTTTGCATCATGTGGTCAAGGACACCAGGGTCTTTCTGGCTCTTTGTGAAGGCAGTCAGTTTCATCTTCATGATGCTTAGGAACACACTCTGAGAGAGTCTGCAGTTGTTACCGTCCCTCCCAGGACACTTCTGGAACACAGCAATCAGAGACTCAGGGCACCACTCAGTCTCTGTAGACTTGAAGATCCTTGCCTTGTTGGAGTTGAATCAGAGGCTGGGACTGGGGAGTGGCTCAGAGAGGTCTGAGCAGCCTCAGCTGTTTCTTGTTTATTAACATTGTATTAAGCACAGTTTATCCAAATCCCTAAGAAGCCCTGTTAAGATGCTAACTAGAATTACAGTATATTTATATATTTTTCCCCAATAAAGTATGTGATACATCCTTTCATTTGGTTAGAATCTTGTTTTTAAGACCTTCAAAAGGATTTTGTAGTTTTTTCATATATGTCTTATGCCTCTCATTTGGTTTATTCGTAAGAAGTTAATAATTTTATTGTTATTGTATATGGAATATTTTATCTAGGATCTAGATCTCCACATGTATTGTACACATCAGATATGAATTTTTATATATTTGTGTTATATCTAGCCAGCTTACTAACTTCTATTATTAATTCTTTTAGTTTTATTAGGTTTTGAATTCAAACAGTGTGTTCTTGACAAAAATAAGATAGTTTTTACTTTTTCTTGACTGATGCTGGGATTCTTTTCTTTTTCTCTTATCGTACTGCAAATACTAGAGCTCCAAGTCAATGCTGAATAATAATGATGAGGTCAGGCATCCTGGGTAGTTGCTGATTTAGGTTGAGTGTCCATTTAGAATATTTCCTACTGGATCTTAGTAAATAGACTTTATTATATATTTAAGAAGTTTCCAATTTTATTTAGCATTTTATTTTTTTTGTTCAGTGTTTATTTATTTTTGAGAGCGTGAGAGAGCATGAGCAGGGGAGGGGCGGAGAGAGAGAGGGAGACACAGAATCTGAAGCAAGTTCCAGGCTCCAAGCTGTCAGCACAGAGCCCGACATGGGACTCGAACCCACGAACCACGAGATCCATAAAAAATATATTCTCTACTCAAAAAACTTAAGTATGTTAGTTCTATTATATTATTCTATTGCTTTTATTTTACATTTATTAGACATGTCAAAAAGTTGTATTTAAATCTCTAACACTAATTTTTAAATGGAATTATCCTCATGTTTCTAATAATTTTTGCTTTATATATTTAGTTGCCTTTTTTTTAGAGTAATCTCTTTGCCGAAGGTGGGTCTCAAAATCATGAACCCAAGATCAAGAGTTGCACACTCTGCTGACTGAGCCAACCAGGCACCCCAGTTGCCATGTTGTTTTTTGCTCATATGTTTATAGCTGTTATATCTTCTTTGTATGCTGTGACATATATTGTGACTCTCTTTATCCTATTTAGTGCTTTAAATTTTTAAATTTCATATTTAATATAAAATTATCACAATTTTTAAATTTTTATTTTTTATTTTATTTTAGAGAGAGAGCGTGCACAAACAGTGAGGAGGGGTGGGGGGACAGAGGAAGAATCCATGCTCAGCATGGAGTGCCACATGGGGCTCCATCCCACGACGCTGGGATCATGACCTGAACTGAAATCAAAAGTTGGATGCTCAATGAACTGAGCCAGCCAGGCGTCCCTGTCATTCTATTTCTTTTTTTTTTTTTAATATGAAATTTGTTGTCAGATTGGTTTCCATACAACACCCAGTGCTCATCCCAACAGGTGCCCTTCTCAATGCCCATCACCCACACTCCCCTCCCTCCCAACCCCCATCAACCCTCAGTTTATTCTCAATTTTTAAGAGTCTCTTATGGTTTGGATTCCTCCCTCTCTAACTTTTGTTTTCCTTTCCCTCCCCCATGGTCTTCTGTTAAGTTTCTCAGGATCCACATAAGAGTGAAAACATATGGTATCTGTCTTTCTCTGTATGACTTATTTCACTTAGCATAACACTCCAGTTCCATCCACGTTGCTACAAAAGGCCATATTTCATTCTTTCTCATTGCCAAGTAGTATTCCATTGTGTATATAAGCCACAATTTCTTTATCCATGCATCAGTTGATGGACATTTAGGCTCTTTCCATAATTTGGCTTACTAGCAAATCGAATTCAACAGCATATAAAAAGAATTATTCACCATGATCAAGTGGGATCTATTCCTGGGCTGCAGGGCTGGTTCAACATTTGCAAATCAATCAATGTGATACATCATATTAATAAAAGAAAAGAAAAGAACCATATGATCCTGTCAATAGATGCAGAAAAAGCATTTGACAAAATTCAGCATTCTTTCTTAATAAAAACCCTTGGGAAAGTTGGGATAGAAGGAACATACTTAAACATCATAAAAGCCATTTATGAAAAGCGCACAGCTAATATCATCCTCAATGGGGAAAAACTGAGAGCTTTCTCCCTGAGATCTGGAACAGGACAGGGATGTCCACCCTCACCACTGTTGTTTAACACAGTGTTGGAAGTTCTAGCATCAGCAATCAGACAACAAGAGGAAATCAAATGCATCAAAACAGACAAAGATGAAGTCAAGCTTTCACTTTTTGCAGATGACATGATATTATACATGGAAAACCCAATAGACTCCACCAAAAGTCTGCTAGAACTGATACATGAATTCAGCAAAGTCGCAGCATACAAAATCAACGTACAGAAATCAGTTGCATTCTTATACACTGATAATGAAGCAACAGAAAGACAAAGAAACCGATCCCATTCACAATTGCACCAAGAATCATAAAATACCTAGGAATAAACCTAACCAAAGATGTAAGAGATCTGTGTGCTGAAAACCTGTCACTCTATTTCAACTGTGCTTTTTATTTATTTATTTTTTTCAACGTTTATTTATTTTTGGGACAGAGAGAGACAGAGCATGAACGGGGGGAGGGGCAGAGAGAGAGGGAGACACAGAATCGGAAACAGGCTCCAGGCTCTGAGCCATCAGCCCAGAGCCCGACGCGGGGCTCGAACTCACGGACCGCGAGATCGTGACCTGGCTGAAGTCGGACGCTTAACCGACTGCGCCACCCAGGCGCCCCTCAACTGTGCTTTTTATATACAGCATAAACCTAGGTTTCACATTTTCACTTTGACATTTCTGTATTTTGCCGGGTTCATTAATTCTGTTTGAACTTACTGTATTAACTGATATTCTTGATTTTATTCTTTCTTCATTTTACTTATCACTTACTTTGTTGTATCTGTTTTACCTTTCGAACATTTCTTATTAATGTGATGAAATTGTGTTCGTCTCTTCCTTCCTTTCCCTTCTCTGCCTGGTTAGCTAGGGAATATCGTTGAACTTTTCCCAGATTTCATAATTAAACAAATACAGTTCCTCTAAGTTGTGCAGAGATACTTTAATACCCTTCATTCCAGCTGATTCCTTGAATTTCCCTAACAGTATGTCTCTTCTATTTATCAATCCTTGCTGAATATTTATACCACACAGTTCACACTGTGTATTATTCTGTTTAATTCGACAGTGTGCTCTTTTAAAGGTCCACTGCTCACCACTGTTTCCTCCTGTCTTTACTCTCTCTCAACTTGAAATCTGTGTTCTGAGTCATTTGTCTTTGGACAGTACTTTCTTGAGAATTTCCCTAAGGAACGGGACATTCTGATGCCTCTCATATCCACAAATATCTCTCTTTTACCTTGACCTGTCAGTGATATCTTGGTTTATAGAGGATTCTGGGTTGCTGGGGTTTTTACTTTTTAAATTTTTTATCAGTATGTGTTATTCCACTGTCCATTAGCTTCCTGTGTTGCAGATTAAAAGTCTGGTGTCAATTTGATTATTTTTTCCTGTGGTAGGTGCCTAGTTCTTTCAGATCTCAACATCAGTCATCCTTTCCTTCAACTCATTTACTGAAATTTTTAATTAAAAAATCATATATTTATTATTGTGATTAGATGGTAAGATGCCCATATTTTTTAGAGTTGGCTTTAAAATACTTTTGCAAAGTAGAAAAGTAGATGAAACAAGTGTTATGGTTAGAAGAGAGCAAGTATGTATTTTTTAGAGCTGCCTACTGAAATATGTAGGGGTGATAGAACATGGTGTCTGGAATTGGCTTTTTTTTTTTTCTAATTTTTTTAAACATTTATTTATTTTTGAGACAGAGAGAGACAGAGCATGAACAGAGGAGGGGCAGAGAGGGAGGGAGACACAGAATCTGAAACAGGCTCCAGGCTCTGAGCTGTCAACACAGAGCCCGACGCGGGGCTCGAACTCACGGACCGCGAGATCATGACCTGAGCCGAAGTTGGCTGCTTAACCGACTGAGCCACCCAGGCGCCCCTGGAATTGGCTTTAAAACACTTAGTAGTGGGGGCAGTGCGCCTAGGTGGCTTAGTCAGGTAAGTGTCTGACTTCAGCTCAGGTCATGATCTCATGGTCCATGAGTTCGAGCCCCGCGTCAGGCTCTGTGCTGACAGCTTGGAGCCTGGAGCCTACTTTGGATTCTGTGCCTCCCTCTCTCTCTCAGCCCCTCCCCTGCTCATGCTCTGTCTCTCTCACTCTCTCTCAAAAAATAAATAAACATCAAAAAAAATTTTTTTTAATACTTAATAGGGAAGAAAAGGCAGTAGATGAAGCCTGTGGCAAAATCTTTACAGTTGCTGGATCTGGGTGACGGGCAAATGAGAATTCATGGTACTTTCTACTTTGTATATGTAAATACTCATAATAAGGCTCAGTATTTTAGCTCCACATTTTTTGTGCTGCTCTTACATCTAGCTAGGCACAGTCATTAATTTTTTGCTCACATTGGGGCGTGATAGCTAACCGAGCAAAGTCAAGGAAGAGTGAACCCGGAGAGCAATTGCAGGGAGTGACAAACACTTCAGTGTTGTTGGAGCATTCAAGTGTGGGCCAAAGAGAAGTCAGTCATGAAAAGGGAGCCTTAGGTAAGCGCTAATTAATGGACGACCTCGTAGGCTGGAGTAGATGCTGTTTCTGCCTCATTTCCTATCCCCCTGGGCCACCTGAGTTCACCTGCAGCTGCAGAAGAAGACCGTTTCCGGCGCACTGACAGCTTCCTACGTCAAGCACGTGTACGTTTTGCTTTTTCTGTGCTTAAAGCTTGAGCATCACACGCGTTTGCTCCATTGAAGGCAGGGGTACCCAGAAGCGGAAGATGCAGGGATTTAACCTCAACCAATGCAGGACTGGCAAAGGTGGGTCGTGCCCCAGACTTCCGTCCCCCAACGGGATGACTCTAAGGCGTGTTCCACATAGTGTTTCGGAGAACTCACAGGACCAAGCTCCAGTTGCCCCCAGCGTAACTTGCTTATTAGCGCACCTTTAATTCACCTTCCTCCCTCCCTCGTCCCACTTCCTCACTCCCTCACTCGTGTTTCCTAGGATGACCTCCCAAATAAAGGGTGCGGTGATTTCAAAATCTATTCACAAATTCTTTGACACTCCTTCCTTCAAAAAGTGGAGTGAATTTCCCTCCTCTTGAGGGTGATGGCTTTCAAAACGTACTTCTTTTTTTTGTTTTGTTTTAAAAAAATGTTCATGTATTTTGAGAGAGAGAGAGAGAGAGAGAGAGAGAGAGAGCATGGGTGGGGGAAGGGCAGAGAGAGAGGGAGAGAGAATCCCAAGCAGGTTCTGCCATATGGGGCTCAATCCCGTGAACCCAACTGCAAGATCATGACCTGAGCTGAAACCAAGAGTCGAAAGCTCATCCAACTGCGCCACCCAGACACCCCCTTTTTCAAAAAATGTGTATTTTTTGGGGCACCTGGGTGGCTCAGTTGGTTGAGTGTCCGACTTCAGCTCAGGTCATGATCTCATGGTTTGTAAGTTCAAGCCCAGCATTGAGCTCTGTGCTGACAGTTCAGGGCCTGGAACCTCCTTCGGATTCTGTGTCTCCCTCTCTCTCTGCCCCTCCCCTGCTCTCTCTCAAAAATAAACATTAAAAACAATTTTTATGTGTATTTGTTTTGAGAGAGAATGTGCATACTTGCATGAGCTGGGGAGGCGGGAGGGGCAGAAAGAGAGGAAGAGAGAGAGAATCCCAAGCAGGCTCCAAGTTGTTAGCACAGAGCCCCATGCAGGGCTTGAGCCCACAAACCTGAGATCAGGACTGGGGTGAAATCAAGAGGTAGATGTTTAACCAACTGAACCACTCAGGTGCTTTTTTTTTTTTAAGTTTATTTACTTTGAGAGAGAGTAGGGGAGGGGCAGAAAGAGAGGGAGGGAGAGAATCCCAAGCAGCCTCCACACTGTCAGTGCAGAGCCTGATGTAGAGCTCAAACCCACAAACCACGAGATCATGACCTGAGCCGAAATCAAGAGTCAGATGCCTAACCAACTGAGCCCCCCAGGTGCCCCCATAACTTATTTCTGGAAGACACACATTGTAACTGCCACTGCATTCTATTCATAACTTATTTCTAATGAGTAGAATGCAGTAGCAATGACAATGTGTCTTCAAGTCTCGGTCATACAAGACATGATGACTTCTCCTTTGTTCTCTTGGATCATTTGCTCTTGGGGAAGTCAATCACCATGTTGTGAGGACACTTGAGCAGCCCTGTTGAGATGTCCATGTTGTGGAGCAGAACTGAGGCCCCCTGTGTGCATGACCCTCCTTCTAGGTGGATTGTCCAGCCCCAGTCAAGCCTTCAGATGACTGCAGCCCCTGTGAGAGATTCTGAGGCAGAACCACTTAGCTAAGCCACTTCCAAATCCCCGATTGATAGTAAGTGTATGAAATAACCAGCATTTATTATTGTTTTAAGCTCACCTTTGTGCTAATTTATTACCTAGAAATAGTTAATTAATATACAGATTCTACTTTGGGGTAAAGCCAAACTAAGACATGGGAGGCTTTGGGACCTAATCCTATAGGCGTAGGAAGTTGCAAAAGGAGTTTAAGGGAGAAGCTCCCACCTCTAACTAGCAGATTCCCACCTTGCGTCTTTTCTCTCTTCAGGATGCCTACTCCCACCCATGGCCTTGGCCTGCGTTATCATCCAAGGTGGCACGCACAAATTGGATATATGCAAAAATGAAAACTTCTGTTGATGAGTGACTGTTTTCTTGACCCTTGAGACCCGTTAACAGTTTTCTGTTGGTCCTCTCTGGCACAGGTAGTCCAGGAGGTGCCTTTTTATTCGTACCCAGGACCTGTTCAGCACAGCTCCTCTACCCCAGGCTGCCACCCAGCCTCCTCCCCCTCACTCCAGGTTGCTCGCCAGCTCCACAGTGCAGGGCTACGTGTCCCCGTCTGACCGCGTTCCCAGACCCCTGGCTGCTCTTGCTTCTCAGCTGCTGATGCCCAGGTGCCCTTTTTTCTGCACATCAGAGCCTCTGAAACTCCCTCTCTCATATGAGATGTCTGAAGACTCTGCCTCCTTGAGTAAGGTGCTTGCCCCGGAACTGAAGCCACATTGGACACCCCCCACCCCCTTCCATTCTAGGTGAACTGTGACACAAGTCCCTGAAATGGTCTCCCGAGGCGGCCACACTCACCTTGCTCTCTCCCAGGTGGCATCCACGGCTCCCAGAAACCCTGGAAGTGGTCTATCCCTCCTACCGACACCTGTAGACACGTCACAGGGAGGGAGACGGCCTTTCTGTGCACTCCATATGACAGACAGGATGACAGCCTTCCCTGGGGAGTTACTGTCACTGCCCACTCCTGTTCTCTAGACACTTGGCACTCGCTCGACTACTGCTGCTCTCTGGGAACCTTTCAGGCAAACAGGAAGTGCCAGGGGGATAACACGCAGGAGAAGCTCTCAGCCAGTGGTTGAAGGGCCTCAGTAGCCAGCTCCCTCATCCCCTGGGTGGGCAGCTGAGGTGTGTTCTACACTTTCTCCCAGAATCCCCAGCAGGACCGAGCCCCCGTCGCCCACAGTGGTGATGTGCACCACATGCCCCGTGTTGGTGTTCTTCACCTCCCCTCTTCCCCTCCCCACCTAAGCGGCTTGCACTTGCATCTGCGTCTTGGGGTCTGCATTTGAGGGCACCCGAATTCAGACACGCTCACCCGCGATTATCACTGAACTTCACAGGTGCCTCATCCTGGAAGTGGGGAAATGGGGGGGGGTTGTATAGTACTCCAAAACTTCTTAATGTTCTCAAAATAAACAAACTAGAACAAAAATCCTCTTTCCAGCCCAGTGCAGAGTCTTTTCAGCTTCTCTGAGCCTGACAGAGAGTTGTCCTCTTGGGTGGCAGCATGGTGCCCCTGGAACTTAGTCACATGGGGTCTGATGTCTTCGGAGGTCTGTGTCAGGGTGTGGGATTGGGGAAAGGAGGACACATCTCCCGTGGCATCGCAGAGTACGGCCACGAGGGGCGCCTAGGTGGCTCAGTCGGCTGAGCCACCAACTTTGGCTCAGCGAGCCCCGCATCAGGCTCTGTGCTGACAGCTCAGAGCCTGGAGCCTGCTTCGGATTCTGTGTCTCCCTCTCTCTCTGCCCCTCCCCCACTCATGCTTTGTCTCTCTCTGTCTCAGAAATAAATAAAACATAAAAATAAATTTAAAAAATCGTATCTCAGAGTACGGCCACGAGCAAATACTTCACCCCTCTGGTAGGCTTTGGTAAGCTGATGACTGGCCATTCTAAACCTTTACCCAGACCTTGTCTCCAAGTTCCTGACTGGAGAGCTGACTGCTTATGTGGCATAACCACAGGCTGCATCTCAATCCGGAGGCAGCACCTTCCCTCTCTGCCAAATATACTTCTCTTCCAGCTTCATTGCACTCGCTCACGAGTCCTCTCTTCTTTCGTCTCCTGGGCCCAGTCTATCACCAAACCCTGTGGGTCCTGCCTTGCAACCCTCTCCTGAATCTATCCTCTACTCTGCACACTCACTGTTACCTCTATCACACTGATCAGCATTTGGTGGTGTTACGACTTGTAACACTGAAAAGTGATTGTATCTGAGTCGGCCCAGAGTCCACATCCTCTGTCATATGACTGTAGTTCCTCTCAACCAGAGGCGGAGTGTTCTTCCCATGCCTTGACTTTGGGCTTGGCCATGTGACTTACTTTGGCCAATGAGATGTTTTAAAGACTTGAAGTGTCCTTGTGGGGTGAGACGTGTTCTCTTGTGTCCCAGCCATCGTGATGAGGAGAACAGGCCCCTGGCTAGCCCACGGGTCTCTGGAAGAGCAGAGAACGTAGAGCAGAGCTTGAGGCCTACAGCATGAAGCAGAGCTGTCCCAACGGGCCCCTGCAAAGGATGAGTGTTCTCAGCCCTGAGTTTTTTAGGGCTGTTTGTTACACAGCAGTATTGTGGCAATAGGTGACTGACACACCTCTGTAGTTTAAGTGATCACAATTTTGTTCTTTAACTTCAGTGGTGACCTTTTGACCAGTTTCCGTGTTCTAATCTTACCCCCTTGCTAATCCATCTTTAAACAGTAGCCTGAATACAGAGGTGGCAGCCTTTTGTAGATTTCTTCATCATTTCCCCCATTTGGTGGTTTCGCCTCATGATATTTTCTGATCTCTCCACGACCTTCTTCCAGATGTCACCTCACCAACTTCTCCCACAAGGGAGGTGAGGCCCAATGGTTACATGAAGTCCATGGTTTAGGGTTCTCACTGCAGTATGGATGAAACCCAAGTCCTTCACTGGCCTGTGGCACGAGGCGTGACCTGGCCTCTGCCACCTTATCTGTGCCCATCTCCCCGAGCCCTCCCCCTGCTCATCTGCACACGACTTTCACCATTGCCTCCCAACAAGAGCCAACTGGTGGGATGCTGGAAGTTACATTCTCTGTCTAGTCACTCAGCCGCTTCAAGGCACAACTCACCATCCCTTCCCTGTGGCCTGGGTCTGGGGAGGAAGAGGTTAAGGTTGTTGGAAGGCCTGGACAGCCCAGGCCTGTTCTCAATCAGGGCACAGCAGGAAGGCGTGGGGCTGCTTGCTGGGTCGGGGAAGTCTCCATAGCAGAGTGATTCGCTGGAGTGTGGGAGAACCCGCTGAATGTTCTGAATATTCGTCTCTGTGCACAGCAAAGGGTGGGGTGAGCCAGGGCCAGGAATGAAGGGCGGTCAAGGCCTCAAAGTGGTAAAAGCCCTGAGAGTTGGCTTTGTGACTGCAGAGATTTGGCTGGCCCTGGGTGGAGGGTCAGCATCTCACACGGGGCCGGGAGAGGCTGATGAACTGGTCCCACTGGCTGAGCCGTCCTGCCCTCGCCTCCTTGGCTCCTTCCGGAGGTTTCTTGGCCCAGGAAGCGTGTTCGTCCTCCAAGAAACTTCCCCCAGCTGGCTCCCCTCAGCCGGCCTGCATCTCCATGAGAGAGGTGGTTTTGGCTCCCAGTCTGGCCCTGCAGTTTGAACAATGTTCAAGCCTAGGGGTAGGGGAGCTGTGTTCCTGAAACACCGCAGGAGCCAGGGACCTCGACTCGTCTTGCACTTCGTGTCTTGGCTGCATAAGTGGAACAGAAAACACATCTCACCTCCCACCTTCTGCTCCAGCCACGCCGGACCACACACTGCTGTCTGAGGGGGTCAGGCTTTTCATTGCTTTGAACCTGTTGCAGCTCTGCCCGAATGCCCTTCACCTGAGGAACTCCTGATCACCCTTGAAGACTCAACCCAGAGGTTCCTCCTTCCTGAGGTCCCCCTCATATACCTCGTCCTGTCTTTCTAGGCACTTCCAAGTGGTACCCGAAACTATCAAAGCAGGGGCCTCTACTGTTCGCATCCACCCAGAGCACCTGGCCGCCTCATTGAAACTGAACGTGGCCTGAGGCCTGGCCCCGTGTTCACAGTCAACTGCTAGGCGAGGTCGGTGCCGTTTGGTCCCTGGACCACACTCTGAGAAGCAAAGATTTAAAGCATTGATCTTGTTCTCTCACTTGAATTTTTGGGCCAAGTGCTCTGACGTGCTACACGTGAAACTTTTTAAAAAATACAACTTAACCTCTACTTTGAACCCCATTCAGCTAGTAGCAGAAAACATGCTGGTTAATTTCTGGTAAACTTGGGTCATTCCAGGTAAAATATTCCTTTCTGCCTGCCCCACCCCCACATTCTCTCTAGGATCTTATCTCAATTTTGCTGCTGCTGCTAACTGCTGGTGGTGGGCTTATGGAACATCTTGGCAGTTGGGGGCAGGGGTTGCGTGGGAGGAAGCATCTGACCACGGGTGGATGTCATGTTGGTTGTGGGTACAGAATTCCTTCCACCGGCTCCCCCAAGATGTCTGAGTTCCCATGTGGTCCCTGGCATGGCCCAGACCGCTGCCTTTTTGTGGGTCCCCTTGTCCCAACTGTGAGATACCCTCAGGTCCCTCCGCTTTCTCCCATCTGGCTTCCATGCCCTTCTCTGGGGTCTGGGGAATGTAAGCTGCCTCCCACACACCCTGTGGCCCCCAAAAGTTTTCTGGATCTGTCTAGGTCCCTCCCCTCCTGAAGATGCCCTAGGCAGTCCCCATGCCATGGCCACCAGCTTACTCCAGGTGCCTGGTGGGAAGCTGTACAGTTCCTCCCCACTCGCAGGTCCCAAACTGATCTGAAATCTGAGGGTCTCCTTGCCCATTCTCCCATCCTTCTGGATGTAACCCTAGAGAGGAGGCAGCTTGTGGACACCCCAGACATCCCCACCAGCACGTAACTGACTTCCTTCACTGCCAGCTCACTCTCCCCGCCCCCTCCCTGCATCCCACAGGGCTATGTTTACTTTTTACTTTTTTTTTGACTAGTTAACATATGTATATGGAACAAGTAATTCACATAATACAAAAGAGCACTCACACTTATTACACAATTAATCTCCTCATCTAAGACAATATCCTTTGAATCTCCACCACAGCGATGACAAAATCCACGTGCGTCCAGTCGGTCCTGTCCCTTCTCTCTCCTCTCTTCGCCCCTCATTCCGGTTGGTTGTTACCACTGGCTGGAGTGCTTTATTTCTCCGTGGGGATGAATTAATGTGTTTCCACGAGACACCTCTTCTTTGTGCAAGGCAGTCGAGCAGTCTGCAGTTTGCTCATAAGCTCTGATCCCATCACACTGAATGGCATGTGTGCTGCTCAATTCCAGGACCACCAAAGATGCAGACACGGCCCCTGGCTGGAAACCGCTATGGTGGATGCTTGTACACCTTGATCTGTATCTCTGTTCTCTGGGCCACCTACTCGCAACCTAGCTTTTCGGTCCCTTGGCCGTTAAAAAAGGAAGAAATCAGGATACTTAGCAAACGTCTACTTCCATTGGTTTTACAGTTTCTATCTCATAATGGTGTTCTATGTTACGTTTTGTAATATGTCATGTTTTGTAACCAGAATTCCAAGAGTTGTTTTAACTTTAATCCCAAACATCCACGGATCCAGTGTCCCCTTGGTGTTTTTGCTTCTGTTTCTCTATCCATTTGCTCCACCAGAGTTAGTCTTTTATGGTATTTTCTTCAAGATGGCTGAAGTTTTGTAGTTTTGAAATATTTGCATGTTTTATGTTTGGACTACAGTTTGGGCTGATACAAAGTTCCTGGGCCATGTTTTCTTTCTCTGCAGACACCGTGGTGTTCTATGAGGTACGCGATTGGTCCATGGTTTTCTAGCTTCGAGTGTCACCATGCTACAGTTTGTAGCCGGTCTGATCTTTGTGGTTTTGTTTTTCTTCAAATGGGTGATTTGACCTTTCTGCTGGGTGACTAAAGGAACCTTTATCTTCGAAGTACGGTAACATTAATAGGGTATGTCAGTGTTAGTTGGTCTATTCCCTTAGGAGTTCATTCAGTCAATGTTTATTGGGGGTTCTTAGGTGCCAGGAATGATTTTGAACACTGGGGATACAACAGTGAACAACAAGGACGAGAAAAATCCCTGTCCCTACACTTCCTGGAACTTACATTTTGACAAAAATTTAGGAAAGAAAACTATGTCCGTTTCTCAAAACATAGTAGGCCCTTTACATCTATAAATTCAAGGTTTTTGTTTAGGCAAGTTTTCTGATGCGGGGCTCCAACCCATGGACCAGGAGATTGTGACCTGAGCCGAAGTCAGACACTCAATTGATGGAGCCACCCAGGCACCCCTATTCTCTTCCTTTTAAAATTTATTGTTGGGACACCTGGGTGGCTCCGTCAGACGAGTGTCCGACTCTTGATCTCAACTCAGGTCTTGAACTCAACGTTGTGAGTTCAAGCCTGGCGTTGGGCCCCACATTGGGCTCGAAGTCTACTTAAAATAAACAAACAAACAAACAAATAAAATTCGTTGTTATTCTCCATGTTATGGTGTTCATTTTTCTGGAATTTATTTTTGATGCTCCAAGCTAAATGTTTCTATTGTTTTCCTGCTTCATTGGATCCTTCATTTCTGTGATGATTTTCTTTTTCTCTTTCACTTCTTTCCTGGCTCCTAGCAACTTAGATTTCTCCTCTTTCCTTTGTCTTATTCTTTTTTTTCTTGTGTGCTTGTAACTTTTCTTTGAGTCATTGTTTATAGGTGACTTTTTCCATCCAGTGATTGAATTTATGAGAAAATTGTCATCACAATCTTTGTCTCCAAGACAAATTCTTTCCCAAGGGGTAGCAAGAAGTCTCTCTGGCCCATTGGAAAGCTTTGAACAACACAGGGGTGTGTGTGTGTGTGTGTGTGTGTGTGTGTGTGTGTGTAATATGTATATGATATTAATAGTAATATATATTTACAGTAGTATTAACAGTAATGTATATTTACTTCTTACTTACTTCTTTCATTATACTACAGTAACTTGACAAGGCTTTGTCTCCTGAGTGCCAGGAACACTTCTGGCATTGTTCATATTGACTGAATGTTTGTTGAATGAATCAGTGACCAACAGAGCCTTCTATATCATAATGGAAGAGAACATGGGGGTGTAGGGGTAGGAAGGGAAGACAGGGGAGTGAGGGCAGGGCACAAGGCCAACTTCTGCTGACTCCACAATTTTTCCAAGACTGGATGGGCATTGTGTTCCCACCCCAGGAATTCTAAGGTGATGCTAGTGCTCCTTCCAATGCCTAGCCATTAGAGATTGCAAAGAAGCAATAACCTGACTTTCTCTACTCTCACCCCAGGACATATAGCAACCTCGTTTCTCCATTTGGCTTCAGGTTTTAATTGAGGCTAGCAGGGTGAGGATCAGCAAGAATCATTCTCTACCTAGACTGGGCTGCTAGGAGGAGGCAGAAAGCACAGAGGCCGAGAGACCCTTCTGATAGACCGCCTCACCAAGTTCCCTCACCACCCCACGCCTCAGCTCCCTTTTCTGTGAAAATGAAGATAATAATAATACCACCTCCCAGGGTCCTATGAGGATTAAATGAGCTAAAGCTTGTGGCAAGTAATGTGGGAAATTATGGGACAGGATTCATTTTTTCATTTCCTTTGTTGGTCAGGTATGTGTTGAGTACTCACAGCATGGCAGACAGAGAACGAGATGAACTGACAAATAAGACGCCATCTTGGCCATTGGGCTGGCTGACCTGAGGAAGTGCTCACTGTCGATGCATTTTGAAACGCTGCGAGAGCACTGAAGAAGTGATGGGGTGGGTGGGGAGAGAAGTGGCACTTGAGCCACGTTTCGGAGAATGAGCAGTTCCAGCATATGGGAAGGGATTTAGGCAACGTTCCAGTTGGACTGTGGAACTTAGGGGACTCACCAGAGGCTAAGATTGAACTGACCTTTTACTTAGTTTGCATGTTTAAGTTGGGAGGATGAAGGGTAGAGGGCACTGATGGAGGTTACATCAAGGGTATTGGGAGGGGCACCCGGGTGGCCCAGTCTGTTAAGTGTCTGACTTTGGCTCAGGTCGTGATCCTGCGGTTCATGGGTTCGAGCCCCGCATCAGGCTCTGTGCTGACGGCTCAGAACCTGGAGCCTGCTTCGGATTCTGTGTCTCCCTCTTGCTCTGCTCTCCCCCATCTCATGTCTTTCTCCGTCTCTCTCTCAATTTTTTTGTAAAGGGTCATGGGAGAAACAGTCCAGCAGAGAGGGGAGGTAAGGGCCTCCAGGAGAAGGGGAATGTGAGAAGGCATGGCACATTCAAGGAACCCACCACCCAGGATCTCTCAAGAATGCCCAGAGGTCAGAATCCCATGGGCAGGGGCTATCTCGTCTGGCCACGGACCTGGGCTGTCAGAGATGAAAAGGCCAACAGCAGGGAGATGAACAGACGATGTGACCACTCAGAGACTCCAAGCACTCTCCCTTTCCACCCTCTGCCCACCCCTTCCCTTTCTGAGGTCACGGATCCTTCTTACCTGCCCACCCGACCCTGCTGCCGGCCACAGCTGATGACACCCAGAGACTGCGTGACTTGATGGTGGGCACAGGATCTCTAAGTGCACGTAGACTTTGGAATCAAGACTGCCATCTGGGCAGACTGAAGCAGATACGAAGAGAAAAGGCAATACAAAAAGCAGGCAGGAAGTGGGGTGCCTGGGTGGCTCAGTTGGTGAAGCGTCTGACTTCGGCTCAGGTCATGATCTCACAGTTCACGAGTTCAAGCCCTGTATCAGGCTCTGCGCTGACAGCTCAGAATCTGGGGACTGCTTTGGATTCTGTGTCTCCCTCTCTCTCTAACCCTCCCCTGCTTGTGCTCTGTCTGTCTCTCTCTCTCTAAAAACTAAATAAAAACATTTTTTAAAAAAGCAGGCAGGAAGAGAGGGAGGGAGAGAGGGAGACAGAGAGGTGGGGAGCAAGAATGAGAGAAGACTGTAGGTCATGTTCTAGCCCCACTTGGTGCTGGCTCACTTCCTTCCCATGAGTTCTGCAAGAAACTTTATTTCTTTAAAATCGGTCTCTCTTTACTTGGTTAGGCTGGCTCAAATGGCTTCTGTTTCTTGCAACCAAAGGGTGCGGTGAGTTGATTTCTCTAAGTCTCAATTTCTGAGTCCTCCAGATGTGTTGTTGGACTAGATGTTGCTTGATGGTATTTTTGGCTCCATGATTCTTATATATTTTTTTATTTCGCCATGCCTAATTTGGCAACTTGCATACCATAGATGCCTAGCAAATATCTATCAACACAGTTTGGAATGTGTATTCAATTTGTATTATGACAAGATAACATTTTATACCAAATAATTAGTATTTCAATACATCCAAAATTGGAAGGGGAGCTTTGGTGGAATGCAACCTTGGGGTTAAGGAAACTTGAATAGATTCCTAGAACAATTATATGAAATCTCCCGTCTAATCCGAAACACAGTTCGGTTACCAAATTCTGTTTATAAGAACTTCGTTTAGAGGGATAGCTGTCCAGAGAATTTCACCTACGGCTCTCCACCAAATACTGGGGAAAAAAGCATATTTGCAAGAAATGAACCGAGTCTGAGTTATATACTTTGCTTTCCTATCTTCTGCTCACGGGTCCCTGCCTGCACTTTAAGTGGAAAAGGGAAAAATCTAGTAAGATCGGTCACCTGTGTGGGGCCTGAGACTCGCGCACCTGAGCCTACTTAGATGCCAATTGTGAGAGAGCTTTAACCCACTCTCCCCTCTCCAAGGATGAATCCAGACACTGTCCGGTATAAATATTTAAGGTGCTATGGAAATTTCTTGGCGGTGGATAAAGTGGACTCTTTTAATTAAGATAGCCCTTCTCCGTGAAAGATAAACCTGTGGGGTTCAGTGACAAAGTCTTTGTTACTCAAATGTCCAGGTCGCTCCCCTTGATGGGAACAAATGGTCACGTTAGCAGCTGTAAATAGAACTTTCGCCAGCACCCTGAGACTTCAGCCATCGAGACGTCCATACTGCTTTTGGAAGTGGTGTGTCTGTGGGGGAAGAACTCCCAGGGGTATCTCTCACAAGCTCATAAACAAATCCAGGAGGCTCCAGATTCGCGTCCACCGATATCCTGGTCATGTCAGCCATGGCCACTTTATCCTATTATGTTCTTTTTCTTCCTTTGGATTAAAGGCTTTTTTTTTTTTTTTTTTTTTTTTGTATTCCCCCCTCCGGCTTTATTGAGATATAACTGACATATCACATCATGTGAGTTCAAGGTGTATAACATGACACTTCGATATGTGTACATATTGCAAAAAATTACTCCAATAAAGTTAGTGAACACATCCGTCACCTCCCACAGTTACCTTTTTTTTTTTTTTTTTCCTTTATCCTCCTAAGTTCTTTAACAGTTAGCTGCTGTTGTATAACCAACAACTGGGACCTTAGTGGCTTAAGATGACAACAAACTGTTTAGCTCGTGCTTTTATGGGTTGGCTATTTGGGCTAGACTCAGCTGGGCTCCTTCCTGCATCAGCAGTCGGCTGTGGATGGGGTAGAGGGCTTTACTGATTTTGGTTGGGCCTCTCACACATCTAGGGCCTTGGCTGGGACAGCTGGGTTGCCCTGGCTCTGGGGCCTGAGATCTGTCACCCTCCAGCAGGCTAGCTCAGGCTCACTCACGTGGCAGAGTAATGTTCCAGTGAAGAGAGTAGAAAGATGTAAGGCTTCTACTCTGTACCTCTGAGAAGGTACAATATGATGTCTGCCACATTCTCTTGGCCAAAGCAACTCACAGTGTCAGCCCAGATTCAAGATGGGAAGGTAGGCCCCCCCTTTTTGTGGGAGGAAGTGCAAAGCGTTTGCAGGAGGGGGGAAGTTGTGACCATTTTTAAAATGTTTATCTCTTTGTTTTGAAAGAGAGAGGGGAGTAGGGGCAGAGAGAGAAGGAGAGAGAGAACCCAAGCAGGCTCTACGCTGTCGGCACAGAGCCTGACGTGAGGCCCGATCTCACAAACAGTGAGATCATGACCTGAGCCGAAATCAAGAGTCGGATGCTTAACCGACTGAGCCGCCCAGGTGCCCCATAACTACGACCATTTTGGCAATCCATCTACTACTTTCTCAGTAATGTCACCATACCAAGCCCTTGAAATAGAGAAGCTGAGTGTTGGAGTGTATGTCCCTGAATTGTTACTTAGCAGGAGGGTCCCCAAAGCATAGCTGCTTGGGCCCCAGAGTCTTCCTGTGCCTTATGAAACAGTCCTTTGTGTTGTAACATCTAGAAGCTTCTTCCAGCTTCCTAGGATCCCACATGTCCAAAGGGCCAAGTTGGGGGCAGAGTTGAGTGACAATTTCATCTCCCTTCCGTCAACTAAAACTTTGTCACTGGACCAAACCAAACTTGGTTTCTTCTTTCCTTAGAATAAAAATTATTTTCCAGGAGTTCTTTTTACACCTCTCAAGCAAATAGATATCCAGTCAGCCCACCATGCTTGTGTGCCAGACATGTCCAGATATATTCAGGTCCCAGTGGCAGACCTCACTTAGTCTTCTTTATTTCTCTATAACTCATTAGGTACTCTTTTGTAGGGTCTCACCTCCTGGATAGCAGAGGGGAAAAAATGGAGTCTGAGGCAATAATTCAGTCTCTCCGGTTTCCTCAGACTCTCCGGTTTCCTCAGACTCTCCAAGTTCTTCCTGGGGTGGCATGTGAGGTGATGCCTCTGGGTCTCAAGGGCCTGCTGCAGATCATCCCTTAAAAGCAGAATGCTGAGGGGTGATGGCCCCATTCCTGAGTGTTTGCATGTCTGTGGCTTGTGTACCTCATGGTCTGGGTGCTTCACGCTCATTCAGAGCTCTGCAGTGCTCCCCAACCTCCCCAACGACGTTAACTCAGGCCTCACCAATGTTTCCTCTGAGTGCCCATCATGTCCTCCCGCCGGCTCCGGGGTCAACTCTCCCCTCTCCATGCTGGGTCTTAGAACAGATGATTTGTGTATTCTGTGTTACATCCCTCAGCCCACCTCTCACCCCAGCATAGTGGAGGTGGACGGCTTCAGGCACAATGACTCATCGCACCTCAAGGCAGTGGCTCCTGCTTTTCTGCCTCAGATGTTTCTTTGAGGCCAAAGGCGTCCACACAACCAGGAAGTAAGAAGAAGTAAGCTTTCCTGGGAGTAATCCTCAACTGGTGGGAGATGAGATAAATGCCCCAGACCCCTGACCTTCAGAGAGGACAGTTCTGAGGCACATTCTACACAGTTCCTCAGAGGGTCCCCAGATGAATGGAGCCCCAGCTGTACACGCTTTATGAGCTTTTCCTCCCTTCCTGTCTCGTTTTCCTGCTTTCTGGGATCAACTCCAAGCAAGTGACCTGCACCCAAGTCCTGATCTCAGGTTGTGTTTTTGAGACAACTCAAACTAAGACGTCCCTATGGGAAGCTTGTGTCGCACAAGTTAGTCTCCTTCGGAGGCCCCTGGTGCTGGTGAGTAGGTGGGAATTTCTGCATCATGTGGGTGCCACAAAGGAATTTGGGGGGGGGGTGACTCCAGGAAGCTAAACCCAGGCCCTGTCTCTGTATGACCATGGTGATCCACTAAGTTGACTTTAATGAGGCAGCCCCCTCTCTTAGGTCAGTGCCTGAGGACTGGGGAGAAGGAGGTGGGCAGCCCATGGTGCCAACCCCTCTATTCAATCCCGGAACTTCCCTTAACCCAGGGACATACCTCCTCACTCTGGTCAAAGGTCACATTCAGGGAAGATGTAACCTTTCCTTCCAGCTGTCTGTCCTACTTCTTTCTCTCTTCTCCTAGAATCCACTGGGAACACAAGAGTGGGCCTTGGGACTTCTTTTCTTCTCTGCATAACTTCCTTCTCCCCAGGCATTTGGTAGACCTCTCATCTAGCGGCAAAGCCTGCCTCTTGAGATATTCAACGGGGACATAAGGAATTTGGAAAATCATTTTCTCTCTGGCCATGCTTGACATTCCTGCCACTGGTTTGCTAAAGAGAAGAGGGAAGTCACCTTTGAGACTCTGACTTCATCAGTGGCTTCCTCGCTCTCTAAACTTGCACTGTGCCTATATGGTAGCCACAAGCTACATGTGGCCATTGAGCACTTGAAACATATCTAGTGCCCCTGAAGAGCTAAATTTTAAGTTCATTTAATCTTCATTAATGAAAATTAAAATTGAAAAAACTGATACTACTCAGGGCACCTGGGTGGCTCAGTCAGTTGAGCGTCTGACTTCAGCTCAGGTCATGATCTCACAATTTGTGGGTTCGAGCCCCACATTGGGCTCTGTGCTGACGGCTCAGAGCCTGGAGCCTGCTTTGGATTCTGTTTCTTACTGTCTCTCTGCCCCTTCCCTGCTCATGCTCTGCCTCTCTCTGTCTCAAAAATAAATATAAACATTAAGGAAAAATTTTTAAACTGATACTACTAAATTCAGTGATTGGGTAACTTTACTTATTTAAACACTTTTTTTTTTAAGAGAGAGAGAGAGAGAGAAGGCATGCACACAGTAGGGGCAGAGGGAGAGAGAGAGAATCTTAAGCAGGCTCTGTGCCCGGAGCGGGGCTCCTTCCCACCACCCTGGGATAGTGACCTGAGCCTTAAATCAAGAGTCTGACACTCAACTGACTGAGCCACCCAAACACCCCCGTTACTGGGTAACTTTAAAGTATCTTTGGAACAACCTGGGTATGTGACTCTACTTTTTCAGATAGAAATTTTATAAAACCTAAATACAGATCAAGTATTTTTGATAAAAATGTAACATCTGAACTGAGATGTGCTGAAGTGTAAATACACACCCGATTTCAGTCTTCGTGCAGCAATAGAATGTAACATCCCTCATGAATAATGTCCTTAGATTGCTTACATGTTGAAATTATATTTTGAATACATTGGGTTAAATGAGATATATTAAAATTAATTTCACTGTTGTTTTTTTTTTTTTTTTTTTTTTTTACTATTTTTAATATAGCTAGAAAGTTTTCATTGTACCTGTTGCTTACACTGTACTTCTAATGGAGAATGGGTTCTAGACAAGGTTATCTGCTGCTTCCCTGGGGCCATGTCCCCAGAGGTGGATGGTGGCAAGAAAATATGTGTCAGTTTAATATCTGCAAAGTATTAAGCCTGTTACAGCGGTATTGTCCCTACACCACCTGGAAGGATAAAAACATATTCCTTTCTCTTCTTTGGCTTTTGTGTGGGGAAGCTGATGGGGGAAAAAAAACCTGTTTTCTGGTATCTTGAACTACTGAATCAATTTATTCACCAAGGTGAAAATATAAGTAGACGGGAATGGATTGTGTTTTAATTTTTTTTTTAATGTTTATTTTTCAGAGAGAGAGAGCGAGCCAGGGAAGGGCAGAGAGAGAAGGAGACACAGAATTGGAAGCCGGCTCCAGGCTCCAAGCCTTCAGCAGAACCCAACGCTGGGCTGGAACACACCAACCCCGGGCCAGAAGCTTAACCCACTGGGCCACCCAAGCACCCCTGGATTGTGTTGTAAACAGAGCCTGGGGGCGGGGAACATGGCAGCCCAATTTCTGCACTAGGAGTCCCGCACCCCAGTTGATTGGTCATAGAGTGGTCACCTGACCCAAGCTGGGCCAATGAACTGCTCTCTTGGGAGACTGGAGTCGAAGAGACTACCGGTCTGTAGCTTCACCCGGCTGCCGTCTTCCATAGGGGAGCTCCAGCCCCTCCTGCTGGAAATGGGGGCACCCTCTGTCATGTGCCTGGGGTGCAGGGAAGGCCAGTCTACGATGGAAGGGAAGAGCTGGCCCCTTAGAAAAGACTTTTGGGTTCCTGGGAGCCCTCCAGGCTCTGGATTTGCCTCTAACAGAGCTCTTCCCTGCAGTTCTGACCTCGAGGTCATAGAGCGAGTGCCATGTCCTCAATACATCCCCCCCCCCCCCCCATGGTGTTCATGTCAACCTGCAAACCAAAGAAGCTTGCCAGTACAGAGTTCCGGCTGAGGGGTAGGGGAGGATATTAATGGGAGAGCTTTGTGTTTATAGGTCAAGGGGATAGTACAAATAGATAATTTTTTTTTCCCCTCCAGAAAACGCTGATCAGTGGCCTCCTTGTTCCAGGGTAGCTGACACAGTTTTGAGCACCACCCTACAGCTGCATTTTGGGTTCAAAGGCTTTTGTGGCTGGGCTGGGAAGCACATCACCATTTATAACATTGTTTCTAAGGGAGACACATTCCAAGATCCAAACAATGAATTTAGTGAAGAATGCTTGGCTTCCAGGAGGGCAGAGCCGGCTGTACCCTGGGGTTGGCTCCCCATTAACCATCAGGCCCCCTTTTTTGGCACGGAGACTCACCCTGCAGGGGTGAGGTTTGTATGTGGGGGGAGAATTATGATAAGAGGAAGGGAACAGAAAAGGGGCCCCGCAGCTGGGGTGCTGAGAGCCCCAGGAAGTCCAGGGATGGATGAGAGAGGGAGGTGAGAGGTGGACAAAGAAACTTGGCCTCCTTCACCGTCACGTCTGCCCACCCGTCAGTCGAAGGGGCCTTGCTTAGCCCCTGCTCAGCTCAAACCCTTTTTGGAATAAGGGAGTGAGAGGGTTAGAAAATGAATCCCACATCCTCTGGGGAATCCGGGGCGCTCGAGGTGGGCTCTGAGGGGCAGCGTGACTGTTCCCTGGGAGTGGCTGTCACAAGCGCAGGGCGAGCCAAGGGGCTCGGGCCGAGATTCCATCCGGCTTGAAGAGGGCGGCGGCCGAACGGGGTGAGGGAAGCCAGCCCATCCTCCCCACCCCTGCACTCCTACCCCCTCCCTGTCGCCCCCACCCCCAGCCCGGAAGAGACGCCGGCAGCCGGAGCCCCGACTCTCAAGCTGGGAAGGAGGGGACGCGCAGCTCCAGCATTGTCTGGGAGGGAGGGGAGAAACTCCGCCCCCCAGGGGGAGGGGAGGAGGGAGGAGGGAGGGACGGCGGGAGAGGAGGGGAGGAAGAAAGGCGAGGGAAGAGGGGCGGGGGAGAGATGGAGAGCTAGAGAAAGGCGGGGAGAGAGGCCGATCCGACGCGGTAGGGACGGATAAAGGCAGGGGGGCGGGAGGGGCGGAGGGGAGGCGAGGAGGGCGGGGCGCTCGACCCCCAATCGCGCGGCCGCCGCCTGCGCTGCCCGACTGGATTTGAGCCGGGCCCGCGGATCGCTGACCCAGGCGCGCGCTGGAGCAACGCCCCCGCCCCCGCCGAGGCACCCCCACTTTTCAACTCCGCGGGCGATGCAGCCGGCTGGGGACGCAGGCAAGGCTCGGGGCGCGGGGCAGCGGGCGCGGGATGCGGGGCGCAAGGTGCCGGGCGCGGGCCGGTCCTCTCTCCCCCGCCTCCCTCCAGCCTCGCCGAAAGTTTTCCCGCGGTGTTCCCAGCCGGGTCCAGGTCAGCGCCTCAGTCCTCGGCTGCCCTGGTCTCCTCCCTCCTCCCCCGACCGCCGGGGTTCCTGGGCGTGCGGACTCCCCGGGGGCCGCGTGGGCGCCAACCCCTGCACGCCCACCTTCTGGTCGGAGAAAGTTGTGGTCCCAAGCTCGTCTTTCCCCGAGACCTCTGGGGGTCCTTCCTTCTCTCCGCGCCAGGGGCGGCGACAGGAAGGCGCCCCCACCCCTTCTTCGGGGCCCCGGGACTCCGTGGTGAGCTGGGCCCGGGCAGCAGGTGCAAGGCTGGCAGGCCCGGACAGCGCTGGGAGTGCCCGACCCCAGCCCGGTCCCCATCTTCCCTGCCCAACGGACGGTTCCCCAAAGGCGGGTTCCAACACCCAGCGCGGGCGGGCGGCGCGCCCGAGGCTCCTCCGGGAGGGCGCAGGGGCCCGGGGCCCTCGGTCCTCGTGGCACTTCCCCTTTGCGGTCTCCCCGCCCGCCTACGGAGCTAGCGCTGAGGTCGTTGGGGACCGCGGCTTCGCGTTCTCTCTCGCCCAAGAGAGGCAGGTGCCTCAGGCGACCCGGGTACTTCTGCATTTCGGGCGCCTGCTTTGCATTCAGCTCTTAAGCTGGGAAAGCCCTGGGGACAGCACAGAGAGGCGAGGTGGCCGGGCGGGGAGACAGAGGGCTCCATCTTACTCTGGGGCTCTCTGTGGGTGCTGGGTTGTTCACAGCACCTCTGCGCCTCAGTGACAGCAGGAGCTGAGCGCTAGGCTTCCCAGGTGTCCGGAATCCGGGTTCTCCCAGAGGAGAGAGGCTGTGACTAGTGCTGGCCGGGTTTGTAGTAAGTACCTTAATGTGATGAATGAAAGTTTGAACCAGTGAGCTGACAAATAACAATTCATCCTGGAGTGAGACTCTGTTCCTGCCACAGTTGATCTTGGTACAATGGGAGGAAAGAATTAGAAACAATGATTCTTTTAAACAGCTGTGATTCAGAGCCAGGGGCCTTCTTGCCAGAGCATCTGGAGGAGGAATCTGGGGTTGGATTTATTTTACTTATCAATCCACTTTTATTTCCTGGGAACTTTTTCTGCAGGTGGTCTGAGGAATTAAAGAAAGTTCTCACCGCCAAGAGATATGGGTTATTTTGAGGGTTATTTTTGTTTTTGTTTTGTTTTTAGCTTGTGTCCAAATGCAGTGTCCCAGGGACTAAGTGTGGAGTCAGCCTGGGAGGTGCCCACTTGGGAGCAGCGACCCTGGAGTGGCAAAGTGAGTGTGGGCACCAGCTTTCTGCTCTGGATCAGGCAGCCTGACGCCTGGGAACGGCTGCAGCCTGCTGGGCCGTGGGAGGCTACAAGAAGGTCTCAGTTGGTGGCTGAGCTCGGAGAGGTGGGGTAGGTTGGGAAAGATAGCAGATTGTTCTTGCCCTGGAAGAAGGAGAGGAAGCCGTAGATACAGCCTGCCTGGGCACCTGGGAGGGTGGGCTGGGACAGTTGGGGATTCTCTGTGCTGGGGACGCTGAGCGGGGAGTCCTGCCCCTCCTTCAGAAGACAGGACAGCAGGGGTGCCGTACTGAGAGGCAGGATCATCTAGCGGTGGGGCGGGGGGCAGGTAGCCCAGATATATCCCATGTTCCTCGCCCTTATTTTTGTGCTGGTGAGATCGGTTAAAGTGAGGGGTATCTTTGGGGAGCCGGGCTGAAAGGAGGCCGGGGGACCTGGAGCCGCCAGACCTGCCCCCCTCCAGGGGAAGGTGGGGTGTGTGCCCTCTGCACCTGACTGCGTGGGCAAGGGCATGTGCACCTGTGCCTGTGTTCTTCCCCTGGCAGCATCCCCACCTTCCCGAGGGGGTCTCATTCTGCCACGGGGGCTCCAGAGCCTGCCTGCCTCTCTGCATGTCTGCACTGCTTCTGTTTGGGGCTCCAAGACCTCTCTCCAGTTTGTGTTGTCTTGGAAGTTAGTTAGGAGTGGTATACGATCTTCTTCTCAGTCCCTCAACCCCCCCTGTTCTCAGATGCGCTGTCCTACCTGGGGCCTGTCAGTCACCCACTGGTTTTGCTTTGATTTCTTCGTCTGTTTTCCGGGGCCCCAGAGCCAAGCTTCGTGTCTGCCTTCCGTGCGTGAGCTGCTTAGGAATGGCCGAGAGAGTTGGCTGGAGCCGTGCCCAGGACCGCACATCCTGGCACCTCCGCTGGAGTGCCAAAGGCTGTCCCAAAGCACAAAAGAACGTTGGCCTGATTCTTGCCTTCGGTCCTCCCCGGGTACTCGGGCAGGAAGCGTCCTCACCGGGAGGGGGTGTGGAGGCAGGACGAGATTGCCAGCGAATTCTGCTGAGAGGCTAGGAAATGGACTGGGATTTGCCTTGTGTCTCCTTCTCTCCCCCAGGGTGAGAAGCTGGGCAGGTCTCCGCAGTGTGCTCGGAACAGAAGACGTCCAGTCTCTCTGTCTTCAAGACAGTTGCTGAGAGCTGCGACCACGCGGTTTACAGAACTGGGGCGGCGGTCCCTTTCTGCCACCTCCCTGCTTCTGCCACCACTCTTTATAGTAGGGTCCAGTGATTTACCCTAATGACCCACTGCCCTATTTAAGCACCTCCCCACATCTCCAGAAGAATTTTAAATAAGTCCTTAAGGTGGGGTAAGCTCCCACAGGCCTGTGATTGCTGGTTTCATTTCTTTGGCCTGCCTCCGGGTTCCCCTGGAGGAGATGTCTGTGTGAGAATGGAGGGAAGCGGGCACAGTAAACAGGGACGTCCTCCAGACTCGGCCAGTGGGGCGTCCAGTGGGTCATTTTTGATCAGCCCTGGGATGGCAGGCAGACTCTGGAGCCTGTAATCACAGGTTGCACGGCTGCTTGGGACGACAGCTTGAGGATGCAGAACTCCTGCCCAAGTCAGCTGCGGCTGAATCAGGGAAGGAAACCTTTCCCAGAAGTAGGGGGGTGGGGAGGGGGTCTTGGCTAATTCCCGTGGGATGAGCAAAGTGACTTAGAAGGACTTTGCCTATTCATTCCATTGATAAAACTTGACAAGAAGCTACCTTGTGCTGTCCTTGGGCATCTCAACACCAAGTGATTTGGCAAGATAGGTTTAGTTGACCAGCATGGTGCTTTACCCATACTGGGCACTCAGATTTGTGAGATTTTGTTTTTTGTTAGATTGTGAGATTTTGTGTTTGTTAGATTAAGTGCTCATTTTTATTTTTTTTATTGTTTATTTTAGAGAGAGAGGGAGGGGAGGGGCAGAGAGAGAGGGAGACACAGAATCCGAAGCAGGCTCCAGGCTCTGAGCTGTCAGCACAGAGCCAGACGCGGGGCTCGACCTCAGGAACCATGAGATCATGGCCTGAGCCGAAGTCGGATGCTCAACCGACTGAGCCACCCAGGCGCCCCTAACTGCTCATTTCTAAAAGAGTAATGCAGAATATTGGATTTGCAGTTTGAATGTGGTTTTAACATTTTCGGCTGCATGATACCTGGCAATGTAATAGATGCTGTCAGCATCCTTCCCATGTTCCGTTGGCCTCAACCAGTGACTGACGAGAGAAGGTGATAAATACCCCAATTCCCTCACATCTCTGCTGGGGTGACTTAGGGGCACGTGCTGTGCCGTCAGAGTTGCCTAGTAACTGGCTCCCTTCACTGGCTGCTGTCCCTTCCCTGTCTCACTTTCCCAGCCCTCTTCCACTCGCACTCAGATTCTTGTTTGAGGGTCAACTTCCAGGGGAAACCAACCCAGGATAGGATTTAGTTCGCAGTCATTTACCGGTAAATGTAAACAGTATTTTAAAGTCTCTGAGACTCAGTTTCCCTAACCGTAAGATGGAAACTGTAACTGTCTCACGATGATATTGTGATGTGCATTCAGACAGGAGCCTGGCGCAGAGCAGGCATTCAGGCAGACATTTGCTGCTCATTGATTAATATAGAAGCAGCCGTGGTGGATTTGGGAGCGGGTATTATGATGGCCCATGAATGGCCAATGCTTTGGAAATAAGCTATCCTTAGGCGAGGAGAGGAAACAGCTCATCTGCTCATGGCTTTCACACCTAAGCTGTGACCAGTGATACATTTTGAACAACTGACTCTCTAGAGGTTGGGGGAAGCCCTGCTTTGTAGTATTTGTTGATTTCTATAGTGTAAGTATTCCCACCGCGGCTGATTTCAAGTTACCAACATGGCGGCGTGAACACTAAGTCGGGAAGAGATGTACATAGTCAGCCCTTGAGAGCCAGTAGGAGCAGCTCCAGTTCGTAGCTGACCATGACCGAGCTGGGATGTGGCCTCAGTGATCTTAATTTTCAATTTTGTATACCAAGTAAGGAGGGTAAGAATTGTACGAGGCGTCCACAATTCGGGGTATGTTCAAGCTCTGCCCTTGAACAGCCGGCTGAATCACTCTGTGTGAGATGCTTCTGGGGTTTACTCAAAGACTATTGAAATGTTTATGCTATTGTCTTTCGGGGCCTCAGTTTCCCCATCTCCGGGGTAAAGAATTAGATGCTTCCACTAGATCCTTCTGCCCCTGGGTCTCTTTAGGAAGAGTCCACTGCATTCTTCTTGCGTCCACTCAGAAACAAAACCTTTCACAAAGGAGAATCTTTCATGTGTCCATACTTCTGTTGCGCACCACAGGGCACTCAGCACTGGGCCCTGTTAGAGCCTTTGGCCGTGGTCTTCCCTGCTGGCAAAAGGGAAGTCAGTAGAGATTAGCCCAGCCACGTTCCCCCTTCCTTGTGTACCCGTTTCTCTTCATGACACAGGCATGGCGGGTCCCCTGAGGAGGCCTGGGTGGTGGGGAGAGAGGAGCTGGTGTCTTTTGGAAGACTGTCCCCACTTTCCTGAACCACAGTGCAATGTCACAGACCTCCAAGTGAAAGCCAAGAGAAGTCCACACGGAGAAGGAGACTTTCGTATGACAGAATCCAGCATCCCTGGTGCGGTTTTACTCCTAAGTCTCGGTTGACAGTCCTCTTGAGGGAGTCCCTGACTCAGCAATGCCACTGGTAGGAAGTCTTACCCTAAGGGTATAATTGGACAGGTGCAGGAAAATACGTGCACAGGGATGTCCCTTGCACCATTATTTGTAATAATAACCACCACCAAAATGGAGACTAAATCCCAACAAAAGGAAGCTTGTTCTTATGGTACAGGTATCCCTCGCTTTTTGAAAGTTCTTTGCCTTTATGCTGCTTGGCTTTTATGAAAGATCTACCTTTGTCCCTGTTTTTTTCTAACAGAAAGAAATCTGAAGGGGATTTTCACTTTTATGAAAATAGGCGAAAAGCAGAAATAGCGTTCAGTGTTTGTTTTGCAGCAAACTAATGTGGAGGCTACGTACAACCTGAGCCCTGAGAGTGGTCCCGCCAGGCTCCTTCCCTGGGCCCAACACTCAGCATGTCGGCATCGAGCCTCAGAGCTTTGAACTGGGTTTGTGAGCACCTGTGCTTGTTTCAGTTTATTTTACGTATCCGTTAGCAAGATGTGTCCTGAGGTGTCGGAAAAGCCTAAGTTCTTTTTGGGGTCTAGGAGTGCTAAAACATTTTTCCATACAAATTCATGGGAATTGCTTCTTCGCTGTATACCACTTCGGCTCACAAAAGTTTCACAGGAACGCTCGGCTTCTGGATGGAAGGGAAGACCCGCATATCTATATGCTGGATTACTGTGTGGCCACAGAAAATACAGGGTACAGATGTGCATCTATTCCTGTGGAAAAATATATTTCTAAAAAGCAGGTTACTGAACTGCGCTATTTGTAAAATGTATCATACCCTCTGTTTTATATTTGTCTCTGGAAGGATGTATGGCAAAATGTTCATAGTGATTGTCTCTGGTGAAATTTGGGGAGATACTGATCTTCGTCTTTAAAAAAATATATATTTATTTATTTTGAGAGCGAGGGAAAGTGTGAGTGGGGAAGGGGCAGAGAGAGAGGGAGAGAGACGGAATCCCAAGCATCGACGTGGGGCTCGATCTCATGACTGCGAGATCATGACCTGAGCCGATATCAAGAGTCAGACGCTTAACCGGCTGAGCCACCCACACGCCCCTGATCTTAGTCTTTTTTTAAGTTAAATATTTATATTTTTTATTTTTAATTATGGTAAAAGATACATAATATAAAATCTACATCTTTTATCCCTTTTAAATGTACAGTTCAGGGGCTGTCTAGCCCGTTGGGTTCGTTGTAACGTGATATCACCGACTGAGTGACTTAAAAACTACAGAAATGTGTTTCTCATGGTTCTGGAGGCTGGAAGTCCAAGGTCAGGGTGTCAGCATGGGCAGGTGAGAGCCTTTTCCAGGTCTCTGACTTTGCATTATACCTGCACATGGCAGAAAGGATGGGGGGGGGGTGCTCCATGAGATGGGTGCCAATCCCATTCATGAGGGTGGAGTCACCCCTATGAATCATACCCAAAGGCCCCATTTCCTCATCCCATCACGTGTTTTTTTTTTTTAAGTTTTTAAAAAAATGTCTATTTATTTTTGAGAGAGACAGAGACAGAGCGTGAGTGGAGGAGGGGCAGAGAGAGAGAGGGAGATACAGACTTCGAAGCAGGTTCCAGGCTTTGAGCTGTCAGCACAGAGTCCAACGCGGGGCTCAAACTCACGGGCCGGACGGTGCAATCATGACCTGAGCCGGAGTCGGACGTTTAACCGACTGAGCCACCCAGGCGCCCCATATACCATCACATTTTGGGTTAGGATTTCAACATATGAATGTGGACGCACATAAACATTCAGACAACAGCAGTGACATTAAGTGCATTCCCATTGTTATCCAACCATCACCAGTATCCATTTCCAGGACTTTTCCATCATCCCACACAAAGACTCTGTACCCATTGAACATTAGCTTCCCACTCCTTATCCTCAAGCCCCCCACAGCCCCTATTCCACTTACAGTCTTGGGGTTCACTGTGCCTTGAACGTAAGAGCTGTCCTGTAGTGAGTGAGGTCCAAACCAGGTGGAGGTGAGTTGTTGAGGCCATCTTCCTTGAAGATTGAGAATGAGATCCTCCCCATTTCAGTTTCAAGCATCCTTTGTGTGTTTCAGGCTGTGAGGCTCAACTTGACCCGCTCAGTGCCCACCGTGGTGGCTGTGGTTATGGCTGCTGAATGTTCTGTCCACAGGCAGGGTGACCTGCCTGGCATGCAGGGAGGACTTTAGTTGGTGGGGGTCCATGAGGCCCCAAGTGCTCTGGAGACATGGGTGGTAGCCTTAGATAGTCGGTGCCCTCTTCCTAAAGCTCCACACGGGATCTTACAGCTGGTCATACAGACATTTGGGATAAGGAGTACTTTCTTATGCCTCTGACAAGATAATCAGGCACATGGTATAGTGGGGTGGGGAACAGGGGAGATGGTGTGTATGCTTCAGCTTCAGGTTGAGTCTGAGGTAAGAGGGCGTCGGGAAGCTTTAGGACCCAGAATTGGGAAACCAGGTCATGTGTTCAGGCGTCACGGGAGTGGATCACGTGGCTTTTCTCTGGAACACCTTGTTCTGTGGGAAAAGCTTGAACTTTCTTGGTAAGTGAGCTCCCGGAAGGGCCTGTCAGGCTCTCCAGGGGGTCAGCCATAGGATGTAGGTCTGGGAAGGACAGACTTGCCCACTGGACTCTGGAAGTTTCTTTACCTGGCCCTGTCTGTTTCCTCTCTGCCCTGTGGGAGGCTGCTCTTTTAATCCTAGACAGTCGGGGAAGTGTAAAGATTTTACAGAGATGGCCTTTGAGAAGCCCATTTTGAGGAGAAGTCTTGTTTTTCATGCTGTTGATTTTTCTTTAGGGTCATTTGGCTGGTTGTAGGGCAGGCAGAAGAGGGTGTGAATGTGGTTTTGTGGAAAACTTCCCCTCAGCCTCCTGGAAATGTTCTGGAAACCCCCAGATGAGCCATCTCTCCTGGTAGTTGGACGGGTCTGAGATCTGCTGCGTGAGAGTGAATTTTTCCACACGCACAGGGGGTTAAGGGGGTTAAAGGAAGGTGGATGTAAGATGCCCCACCATGGCTGCCCCCAGGGAGGGCCCAGCACACATTGGATTCTTCCTTTGCTGTCCCTTCCTTACTGCTTCTGAAGTGCAAGGAACCTGCCCAACTTGGGGGGTGGGTGGGGTGAAGGAGGCCCACCCTCCTGGCTCTTGGGTTTCCAATCCTGGCCCCGGGTAGCCAGGAGCAGAAACCCCAAGATCTCTGCACACAAAACTCAGAATCTTAGCCTAGAGCACCAAAAAAGGAAAAACTGCTGGGGTTCCCTGAGGAAGGGGAAGTGAGGTCAGAGATGGGTCTCAGAGAAATCACTCAGTAAACAGGAAGAGCGGCCAGAAAGAAACCTGTGCTTGTCAGAAACAGAGAACTGAAGGCAGCCCCTCCTCACCTGCCCAGATCGGTCAGCACGTCCCCGCAGAGCCGAGATGCTAACCACAGATAGCGAGTGGGGGCCCCAAGGCAAGGACTCATCCAGACCTTGGGCCCTCCCCGTGGGTCGGGGCTCCACCTAAACCCCATCATTATTGGGCTGGAGGAAAGCCTAATTCACCCTTCCCTAGGTACAACATTAAACTACCCTGTAAAATAGCTCTTGGTTCTGAGAGATGCAGGTCAAGAAATGCTGTCTTATTTGCCTGGTCAGGGCCAGTGTTTCCTCCACCAGCTTCCTGTTCTTTTCCTCAGGCCAAATCAGCCATAGAGAGTTTCCCAAGTTGTTGGAGTTTAGCCCCTGAAGGGGGTAATCTTGGCGAGGCCCTTCTGGTTAAAGATGACGAAGGTGCTGCTTTAGGGAGGTGGATGTAACCAGGCCCTTCCTCGGCAGGTCTGTCAGATTGGAGGGTTAGATTTCTAAGTCTTTAGTTTCTCCGAGCCAGAGTCTAAATTCTACACACACGCATGCGTGCGTTTTTTTACTTCCTTAGTGCCTTTTTTTTTTCCGTCCTGCTCCAACACCCTGGTTCTCTGATGGGAGCCTAAGGGCCTTTGGATTTCCTCCTAAACATCCATCCAGAAGGTCAAAAGCTCGTGGACGCCGGTGGGACTTTCCTATAAACAAGTAGTTGCTCATCCGGGCCTGCGAGGTGATTGTTTGGGTGAGTACCCGTGGTGACTTTCCAGGTCACTCACCTGGCCACCCGCCCGCTGGTGTGGAGTGGGAGGCAGGCCCTTCTGGCGGGAGTCCCAGGACCATTTCCTCATATCTGCCCCGACCGCACTGGGGACTCAGATCAGTGCACGGAAGGCCTGAGCAGAACAGGCCGGGGTCCCTGCCGGCCGACCGTGGAAAGAGCAGGGGCTTTGCACACCAAGCTGCCTGAGGGGGGAACCCAGCATGGCTTGAGTCTCAGCTACTCATCTGGACAGTGGGCCAGGCAGGGGCTGCCTCCTGGGATGGGAACCAAGTTTCCCATCAGCAAAGGCCTCGTATCTGTCATCAGTCAGGCCCCCAGGCTTTTTCCAGGCTGGGGGAGCAGGTGGTCTGTGGGACCCACGACTGTGAAGCTAGCTCATTCTTTAGACAGAGGGTAGATGTGACTTAGGGTCTGTGGTTCTGTGACGCTGCAGGTGCCCCGGTCCCTGGACAAGGTCTCCATCCCTGGCTCCCGCAGGGTCTGCTTTACCTATGGCTTGTCTGTCTCACTTACCTCCCCTCCCCAGGACTCCTGGACCCACCGTGGCTGGCTGCTAAAGCCAGCCTATCCTTGCCTGTCCTGCTCAGCCCGTTCCCCCATGTCTGGCGTTTCGCCAGGGTACCACAGAAGGAGCCCCGGGCTTCTTGTCAGCTCTGTGACCTGGGACAAGTTGCCTAACCTCTGGGACCTTCTGTTTCCTCATCTGTAAAACGGTGAAAATAAAGCCTTCCCCATGGGTTCTTTCTTGTAAGGAATAAGATAAAGCTTCTAGAGCCTTGTTACCGGCAGTGGCAGCATCACTTGGGAGCCCACGAGGAATGCACATTCTCCCATCCAGAAGTACTGAATCGGAAACTGGGGGGAGGGGGAAAGGAGTCTGTATGTGATGAGCCCTCCAGGGGATTCGGGTACACCCTCCAGTGTGAGAACCACCCCTCTGGATATGGCTGGGTCAGCCGATTTGTCGCTGAAAACTCTTTTCTCCCCCTTCCCCTCGAAAAAGCTTTCTCGGCAAGAACTCGAGGGCTTCAGCTTCTCCGCCACACAGTCCGACGTTTGACCCCAGCTCCGTCTCTTCCTGGCTGTGTGTTTTGGGACAAGCTACTTCGCGTCTTTGTGCCTCCTTGGTTTCATCTGCAAAATGGGGGTATTAGGGTTTCTTTCTTCATGGGGTTGTTGTGGGGATTCGATGGGTCCAAGCAGATACTAGGTGGCCCATAGTAAGCTCTCATTTAGGGTAGCTGTCTATTATCTGCATTTGGTATTTTATTATTAGCACGGTGATAATATTGTGGTTGTTCTTTTCCTGATTTGTGGGGGAAACAGGTGTCAAGGTGCCTCCTGAGACGAGTGTTCTGCTAGTTCTCTTGCACTAAGCCCCTTTCCACCTGCCAGCCTCTTCCCAAATACCTTTCACTCGCCCTTTCTTGATGCTTAGCGGGCTTTTGAGGTGGCGATTGGCAAAGCCTTTCACGGTCAAATGTAAAGCTGAGAAAGTGCAGTACATACACTTGGGACACTTGACCTTAACCCTACGTCCCTTGGCAGTGTTTGGTGCCAGACTCTTTCTCGAGCAGAGTGATTGGGAGAGCTGTGTGGATGGGTCACTGGAGGCCTAAATGCCTGGAAAAGGGGACAGAGGAAGTGCATTCAGAGAGGGGAAGATCAGTGGGGTGAACAGGTCCCGGAGAGGTCCCGGTCCTGGCCAGTAAGTGGGCCTTTCATTGAATAAAGCAGGCAGGTGGAAGGCAAAATGTGCCCTATTTCCTTCCCAAGCAGCCTGAATTTTGCCTGTGTCTGGGACAGGATCAAGTTCAGGTTCAGGAACCAGGAGGTGGAATCGCTTGCAATCTCTAGAACTTGGCAGGGTCCCAGCCCACAACTCTTGTGTCCTTCCTCGTGTGGCGCAATAGGGTTGGGGTTTCCTGTTTGCCATCGACACTTCTTCCTGCCCCTATACCAAGGAGCTGAAATGCAGGGGGACTATCTCCTCTGTCGCTGCTTGGTGACAAAACGGAGTCTCTCAGGAGACCTGATGAGAAAGTCTTTAACACTATAGTATGAAGTGCTGTGTGAGATAACTTTCTGCTCCAACCCAGGGGTCCCGATTGTCCCCGGGAGGCAGGGCAGCACTCAGAGAAGAGGTGGGGACAGGCCCCAAAAGGGGAAGCTGTGGGCCTCCAGCGAGAATTTCCTTTGTATCTGGAGCCTGGGGCTGGCTTCCTGGCTTCTGCGGTGCGGTGCCCTGCATGACGGAGCCCTTTTGCATCAGCTAGCTGTGGCCCTGCACACACTGATCCTTTGCGATGCTCTACACCGTCCCCTCGCCCCTTTGAAAGATTAGTAACGGAGAGGGGGTGCTAAAGATCCAACTTAGTTTGCTTTGAGAAGATCCCATTCCTTCCATTCTTGAAAGGCTGCTTTGGGGTACATTTTGTGGTGTCCTCAGTCTACACAGCTCTATCCCTATCGGACTTGACGATCGTTCTCAGCCCTGGTTGTACATTGGCACCACCTGCGAAGGCTTTAAAACTGCTCATGCGGGGCCCCTGGGGGGCTCAGTTGGTTAAGCTAAGCGTCCGACTCTTGATCTCCGTTCAGGTCATGATCTCGAGGTTCGTGGGATTGGGCCCCGCGTCGGGCTTTGCGCTGACAGCACGGAGCCCGCTTGGGATTCTCTGTCTCCCTCTCTCTCTGCTCATGCTGTGTCTTAGTCAAAATAAGTAAACTTTGAAAAAAGCGGTCATGCCTGGGCCCCTTTCAGGGGGTCTGCTGTAATCAGTATGAGTTGCAGCCTGGATATCAGGAATTTAAAATCAACTCTTTTTGCCACCCACCCCCCACCCCCACCCCGAGCCCCATCCTCAGGGAGAGTTTAATGAGTGCTAGAATGAGAACCTCTGAGGTGTCCTGTGACTCAAGGCAGCTGCTTCTCCTTCCCGCCTTGGTTTCGGCCGAGGCCTAGCAGACTGCACATCCCTCTCGTTGGTCAGAGGGCGGCTCTGTGGGGTTTGCCCCCCTGGGAACTCTCTGCGGCAGGCCGTCCCCTCCCCCAGCCTGTCTCGTTCTCCTAGCTGTACTTTCTTAGATACTGGGACTGCCTGGGTGCTGGAAACCGCCTGTTGCCCCCGGCCCCCATCCTACCCCGGTTGCTGAGCTCAAGCCTGGCTCCTGCTGTGCCACCAGGAAGAGAGTTTGGGAAACGGAGTGGGGTTCTTTATCTCACTCTGGACTTTCCTGCCAGGGGTTGCCAGCCTTTCTGTTCTGCATTTGCCCTTCTCCCTCTGGGGGCTTTTCAGTTCCTTTGTGTCTAGGCCAGAACAGAAATGGTAGGGATTAGCCAGCGTCCCGGGGATGCTGTGAGACCAGAACCAACTATGGTGTGTTCTCCAGGCCCCCTGACAGTAAGGGAGTGAGGGCACCGGAGTCTGGAGCAACCAAGAGCTGAGAACACAGGAGACCTTGCTCTCTTCGAAGAGAGCTTTGGATGCCTTTTCCCACCTCCTTGAGCTTCTTGAGTGCTTAATGTTTGCCTTCCTCACAGGAAGCTGAGCCGGTGACTTTCAAGGGCTTGCACGGCCCCTCATTTATTCTTGGGGAGGCTGGAGACACCTGTGAGTGGGGGAGTCCGTGAAAAGGAAGAGGGAGGGATCCTTTGTGCAACAGCTGCAGGGGTTTGACTGGTCCGGAGCTGGGGCAAGTCTGCCCCCATTCCTGCAACTTAGCCTGCAGCCAGCGGCACCTGGCTGTCTCCTGCCCCCAGCTGCTTCCTCCCAGCCTGAGGGTGGTGGGAGAAAGTGGATTGCTCATGAGTCTTAGCTGCTTCCCAGTCCTGGGAACTGTTCCCAGTCCTGGGACCCTCCTCCCAGAGGGGCTCTCAGCTGATGCCTGACTGGCGCACGGGAGCAAAGCCTGGCCTGCCTGTCTGAAGCAGGGACAACTCTGTGGAGTTATTCACACGCCGGAGTTCCCATGGGATCAGGCTATGGCTGGGGTCCAGCTGAACCCCGGTGACCCAGTTCCTTCCCCGGCCCGGCCCTGCTTCCCTCACTTGCGCACAGGTTTCTCTCGAAAACACTTCCTTAGTAACTCATGTGCCCCCAAATCCTTGTTTGGGGCTCTGCTTCTAGGAATCCTCTTACCTAAGACAGCAGGAACCCGCTCCCTCCCTGGAAGAAACAATGATAATGGAAACACCAGATGGATGGTTTCTGTGTGGTGGTTAAGTGCTGGGGTGGAGGGCAGGTTGAGGCGTGAGCGCCTGCCCCCGACACTGCCCAGGGGCAGCGGGGACACTTTGAAGGAGGAGCTAAGTTTTGGATCAGGGTCTGGGGAGCATGTGAGTTTGCTTGGGTCTGTAGAGGAGCATGGACACAGAGCGTGAAAAGCAGACCCAGAAAGTCTCTGTGGCTGGGGTGTCACCCTCCAGTTGTGTAGGAACCTCTCCTCTGTCAAAAACGTTCTCTTGGATCTTAAGGAGGGTCGTGTCCCCAGGTTGTCTTTGGTGCAAGCAGGAAGTAATGGATGGGTAGTCACGTGAAACATACAAACTAGGTTGCACCAGCAAGGTACATGGTATTGCCCAGGCATTTGAGGGAGCCGAGGAGCACCTAGAACATTCTGCCAAGGCATGATGTCAGTGCCAGTAGGAAGGACTGACTCATTGGTGGCCCCAGCGGGTCTTCAGTGTGACTAAACCCTGGGAGGCTCGTGTCCCGATGTGGCAAGCCCGGTATTTCGCACATCTCCAGACCTTTTAGCAGATGTGGTTCAACATACACTCCACCTCTTAAAGTCTTTCTACAGGGAAGTCGTGCTGATTTAGAATGCTTGAGGAGGGGCGCCAGGGTGGTTCAGTCTGTTGAACGTCCGGCTTCGGCTCAGGTCATGATCTCACACTCCGTGAGTTCGAGCCCCGCATCTGGCTCTGTGCTGACAGCTCGGAACCCGGAGCCTGCTTCCGATTCTGTGTCTCCCTCCCTCTCTGCTCCTCCCCTGCTCATGCTCTGTCTCTCTCTGTCTCAAAAATAAATAAAAACATTAAAAAAAATTTTAGAATGCTTGAGGAGTGAAAGACTCTGTTCACAGAGGAAGTTCAGTAGTTGTAAATAGGATTTAGACTCCCAAAGAGCAGTGCCACATTACAAAATATTTTTGATAAATAGCTTTTTATAAAGTTCTTTTTCTATAAAGTTTATGTGTTGTGTCAGAGTTGTCCTTCATCCGTGTCCCCTTTCTCTCCCCTTCTTTTTCTGTGTGGGAAGCTATGAACCGTGAGCCGTTTCAGTTCTGTGTCTGAGATGCTGGCCGATGTGGGAAGCCCGGCCTTCCTCCCCATCTTGTTGGCTCTTCCTCAGAGAGATGGTGGCTTGCCACTTGTGCATCCTCAAGGCATCGTGGAAGCGTTGCTTGTAAGTGATCCTTACAAGGCATTTTGGAGTCCCAGAGTGCTCCGCAAATTCTTGATAATAAGAGACAAGGCAGAAGAGTTGCAACAGCCACCAAACAAATCCCTCTCTCCGAGGCTGCAGACATTGGCAGGCGCCTTGGAGGAAGTGTCCAATTGAATCCACATTCCAGCCCCATCGACCATCTTCCTCCGACCCCTCCTTGTGCGAGGAACAATACTCTGTTTAAGGAATATCAGACTGAACTCTAAATTTCCGGCCCTTTGTTAGCTCTGCTGCTGTATTTGCCTTAAAGTGAATGTTAATTTAGCTGACACTCCCCCCCGCCCCCCCCCGCCACACTCACTCCTGTCTCCCCCAGCCCTCTCCACCCCTGTCCCCTTCCCCCCTCCAAAACCCCCAACTGGTTGGAGGCAGCCAGTGATTTGTGGTGATAGTTGCAAAGCTTGTGAAGGGAGATGCAGGTGTTGGTCTCAAGACAGACAAAGAAAGGATTGGGTCCTAGAATCAGTTACTTATTTTATTTTATTTTATTTTGTGTTTCTTTTTTTTTTTTTAATTTTTTTTAACATTTATTTATTTTTGAGAGACAGAGCACAAGTGGGGAGGGGCAGAGAGAGAGAAGGAGACAGAATCCGAAGCAGGCTCCAGGCTCCGAGCTGTCCCCACAGAGCCCGACAAACTGTGAGATCATGACCTGAGCTGAAGTCGGAAGCTCAACCAACTGAGCCACCCAGGCGCCCCTGTGTTTATTTTTTTATTTTGAGAGAGAGAGTGCAAGTGGGGGAGGACCAGAGAGAAAAGGAGAAAGAGAATCCCAAGCAGGCTCCATGCTGTCAGTGCAGAGCCACATGAACCGCGAGATCGTGACCTGAACTGAAATCAAGAGTTGGACGCTCAACTGACTGAGCCACCCAGGGGCCCCAGTTACCTGTAGTTTTAATTTAACCGTGTGGTAGGCTATTATTTTCCTAACACCCCTCACCCAAGACTTGTAAAAGTAAGAAAAAAGGTGGGGAGAAGTTCAGGTTGGAAACAAAGATGGAGCCAACATGAGCCAGTAGCATAGCGATGGTCTTGCTAAGATCACCCAACACAGGTAGAGCGATGGGACCCCGGAGAATCCCCACATTTGGGCCATGAGACTACTTGCTTTTTATCAATCTGGCAAATACAAAAATAGTGATTAGGGAGGTTGAACATCTCTTCGTAAATTTGTTAACTATTTTAATTTATTTTTCTGTGAATTCTGTGAAAGTATTCATGTTCTTTGCCCGATTTTCTGTTGGGTGTAGAATCTTCTTCTTATAGATTTATTAATTTTGCATATTAATGACATTAGCTAATTTTATATATTAATGGCATTAGCTAATGTTACATATTAATGACATTAGCCCTTTGTCACATGTATTGTAAATGTTTTCCCCCAAGTTGTCATTGACTTTTGACTTTGGACAGGGTAAAAAATTTTTTTCTAAACAGAAGTTGAAAATCTTTACAGATTGGTTCCATTTTGGTTTTTTTTCAATTATGCCTTCTGGATTTTGAGTCTTTCATAGGAAAGTTTTTCCCACTTCAAGTTTATATATATCCTATGTTTCCTTCCAGCATTTTATGTTTTAATGTTGAAATTTTTTATACAGATATCATTTCTTTTGGTGGAAGGAGTAAAGTAGGGGGTTAGCTTTCCCCTCCTCCCCTTTCCAAAGGCTAATCAATTCTCTAGCAACATTTTTAAAATTTATCTTTCCCCTGCTATTTAGATGTAGCCCACATTCTATGTTCCCAAATATATTTGGGTCTGTTTCTATATGCTGTATTGTTTTATTGATCTGCCTATTTTTTTCTCCAAGTACCAAATTGTTTTAATAACTGTAGAGAAGACTTAAATTCTCTAATTGGAGGGGCGCCTGGGTGGCTCAGTCGGTTAAGCGCCCAACTTTGGCTCAGGTCATGATCTCACGGTTCATGAGTTTGGGCCCCGTGTTGGGCTCTACACCGGCAGCAAGGAGCCTGCTTGGAATTTTCTCTCTCTCCCTCTCTTTCTGCCCTTCCTCTGCTCATGCTCTCTCTCTCTCTCTTTCTCAAAATAAATGAACTTAAAAAAAATTCACTAATTGGTATGTTCAGTGGATTTAAGAGGGCATGCTATCAAAGGGACTTGTCTTAAAACAGGACAGACTGCTTTCAGATGCAAAACAAAATTACCAAATTATAGCTTATGATGGAGGCAGTGAACAAAAGAGTCCTGCAGAAAACCCAATCTGTGAGTTAGATTAACTACAGAATTCTTTTTTTTTTTTTTAAGTTTATTTATTTTTTGAGGGAGGGAGAGAGAGAGAAAACACACACATCAACAGGGAAGGGGCAGTGAGAGAGAGGGAGAGAGAGAGAGAGAATCCCAAGCAGGTTTTCCACCAGCATTTTGGAGCCCGATTTAGGGCTCAAACCCATGAACTGTGAGATCATGACCTGAGGCGGAAATCAAGAGTTGGACACTTAACCGACTGAGCCACCCAGGCGCCCCAGGTTAGCTGCAGCATTCTAGGAAAAGAAGGAGATGGAGGTTTGAGTAAAAATGATACAAGACTTGAGGGATCGGGGCAGGGACAGATGGATGGATGGATGGACAGACAGTGCTAGAGAAAGAGGATTGGAGACACTGCCGAAGAAGAACCAAGAATGGAAGGAAGAGAAGAGTATCGAAGAAAGAATAGAATAACATTTCCCTGGTTGAGGAAAGACTTGAATGTTCACGGTGACGTCTGTCCACGGCCACTAACCTAGTGTCTGCTCCAGCCAGGCTGTGGGGTTGGCTCTGGCTGAGGTTCCCCCATGACGGCTCTGGGTTTTCTTCCTTGGGCTCCTACCACCAGCTCCCGGCTCTGCCGACCAGCCTCCCTTTCAAGGCACCTTTTCCTCTTGGCCTCCAGGGTACCGTGTCTCCCTGCTCCCCTTCCAGGGGCTCCTTTTCCTCTGCCCATCGCTGACCTATGGCGTGCATTGGAGCCCAGCCCCCTCAGCCTTCTACGCTTTCCCGACCTCCTTCCCTGGGAGTTGCGTGCTGTCACCTAACTGGGCCACAGACCGGGGGCTGTGCCTGCCAGCCGCAGCCTGTGTGTGTGCATCATCCTGGACTCTGCCTTTAAGCCCACGGCCATCGCTTCTCGGCCTTTTGGCTAAGATCAAGTGTAACCCCACAGCAAATCTGGCAGCGTGCCCCTTTCCAAACCTTTTTATTGATGCGTCAACGACTTTTCCATCTACCTCTCTAAACCCTTTAGACATTGTGACTCCACCCCCACTGTCCCCTTCCCTGGGTCAGGACCCTCCAGGGGTCCCCTTGCCACCGTTCCCTTCCATAATCCTTTCTCAAAGCAGGTGGGGTGGGGCAATCGTTCTGCAGTTCAAGTCAGATCACACCCTCTCCTTGTGTTCCTCTTGCCACTGTAAAAATGACCCCAGATGCGGTGGTTTACTCTCTTACGTTCTGGAGGCCAGAAGTCTGAAAACGGTTTCACTGGGCCCAAACCATGGTGCCAGGAGGGCTCTGGGGGGAAACCATTTGCTTGCCTTTTCTGACTTGGAAAATCGTGTTCCTTAGCCCATGGCCCCTTTCTCCACCCTCAGCCAGTGTAGCACTTTCAAATTTCTCTTTCTGCTGGGGTTGTCTGTGGCAGATCCTCCCTCTGCCTCTCTTAGAAAGACACTTGTAACTACATTTAGGGCCCTCCCAGGTAACCTAGGATGGTCTCCCCATTTCAAGAACCTTAATTTAATCACACCTGGGGACTCATAAGGGAACATTCACAGGCTCCCGGGATTAGGACCTGGGTACCTTTGGGACCATTATTCAGCCTACCACACCTCCCGCGGAACCCCAACTCCTTGGCATGGTCAGGGTCCCCCGTGGGCGCCACCCCATCTTGCACAGCTCCGGGGTGCATGCTGCTTCTGTCTGGACCCCTCTGCCCTTCACCTTTACCTTTGTCAGCTGTACCTCATCAATGAGGTCTCAGCTGAGAGGTCACTTCCTCCAGAAAGCTCCCGGGAACGCCCCAAGTCCAGATTAAGCGCCCTTCTGTGTGCTGCCATATACCTGCCTTCCTTGCTAGAACAGTCTCCTCCTGTCCGTCTCCCGCTAGACCTTGAGGGCAGGACTGTGCCTGTTCACTTTGCTGTTGAATCACCATCAGGAAGCGCAACATGTGGCACACGCTAGGCATACAATACATTTTTGTGAAATGTGTAAATTCAAATATGCATAGAAAGGGTACTTTAAAAACTACTCACTAGTTACGGGTAATTGTCTTTTTAAAAAAATAACTTTTTCACCGGTCTGATTCTCTTGTTTCCTTCTTCTTCTTTTTTTTTTTTTTTTTTCCTGCAGTACATATGTATTCCTATTTTTATGATTTTTTTCCCTTTAGGAAAAATAGAGAAATTAATATTTATAATTTAGAGAGAACAGTTGTGTTCTTAGGATACTACTTTTGGGTATGCAGGTGGGGATTGAATTTTCTGAATGGAACTCAGCCCTTCAGCTCCCCTCCCCCACACCGATTGCCCCTCCTTTCGCGGGGCCTTTCGTATTTGTTTCTTGTGGCTGCTTGAACACGTCACCGAAATGTAGCCCCTTAAAACGACACAAATTTATTATCTCGGGGTCTCACTGGGCTCAAATCAAGGTGTCAGCTGGGGCTGTGTTCTTTTCTAGAAGACCCAGGGGAAAAATTCACTTGCTCGTCCTTTTCAGCTTTTCACATTCCTTGGCTGGTGCCTGTCTTCCTCCAGCTTCGAAGCCAGCAACAGCAGATTGTGTCCTTCTCACATTGTATCACGATAACACTGGCTTTTCTGCCTCCCTCTTCCATTTTGTAAAAAATCTTGGCGAAATACCCATAAAATGTATCAGCTTCGTCATTTTTTAAAAATTTTTTTTAGTATTTATTTATTTTTGGGAGACAGAGAGACAGAGTGCCAGCAGGGGAGGGGCAGAGAGAGGGAGACGCACGATCTGAAGCAGGTTCTAGGCTCTGAGATCTGAGCTGTCAGCACAGGACCTGACACAGGGCTCAAACCCGCGAAGCATGGGATCATGACCTGGGCTGAAGTCAGACGCTTAACCGACTGACCCACCCAGGGGCCCCAGCAACCAACTTTCTACCTTATGGTTCTATGACACTGACTACTTTGGAGACTTCATATTGGTGGCATCAGCCAGTATTTGTCCTTTTGTGGCTGGCTTATTTCAATTAGCAGAATGTCCTCGAGGGTCATCCATATTGTAGTACGTGTCAGAATTTCCTTCTTCTTCTTTTTTTTTTTTTAATGTTTATCTATTTATTTATTGACACACACACAGAGAGAGAGAGAGAGAACAAGAGACCTAGGGAGGGGCAGAGGGAGAGGGAGAGAGAAAGCCCAAGAAGGCTCCGTGCTGTCAGCAGAGAACCCAACGTGGAGCTTCAACTCACGAACTGTGAGACCATGACCTGAGCCGAAACCAAGAGTTGGCCGCTTAAGCAACTAAGCTACCCAGACACCCCAGAATTCCCTTCTTTTTTAAGGCTGCATAATATTTCATGGTATTACCATACACCGTTAATGCATTCATCTGTTGATGGACATTTGAGTGGCTTCCAACTTTTGGCTGTTGTGATCGGTGCTGCTACGGACATGAGTATATACATATCTCTTCAAGATCCTGCTTTCGATCCTTTTGGATATATACTCAGAAGCGGAATTGCTGGATCATAGGGTAATTCTATTTTTAACTTTTTGAGGAACTGCCACATGGACCACATGTCCTCAGTGGCAGCACCATTTTACATTCCCCACTAACAGTGTCCAAGGGTTCCCATCTTTCCACAGCTTCATCAACACTTGTTATCTCATGTCTTTTTTTTTTTTTTTAATGTTTATTTATTTTTGAGAGAGAGAGACAAAGTGTGAGCAGGGGAAGGGGCAGAGAGAGAGGGAGACACAGAATCCAAAGCAGGCTCCAGGCTCTGAGCTGTCGGCACAGAGCCCGACTCGGGGCTCGAACTCATGAACCGCGAAATCATGACCTGGGCTGAAGTTGGACGCTCAACCAACTGAGCCACCCAGGCGCCCCTGTTGTATCTTTTTGATACTAGCCATTCCGACAGGTGTGAGATAGAGGTCTAATGTCATTCTTTTGCATGTGAGTTTCCAATTTTTCCAACATTTATCGAAGAGACCCTTCTCCCCCGCCTGAATATTCTTGGCTCCCTGGTCAAATATTAATTGTTTTAATAATTAATTGTATTAATTGTATTAATATTAATTAATAAATATTAATTAATTTCTGGTCCCTAAATTCTGTCCCAGGGGTCTATGTGCCAGCATCATACTGTTTTGGTTGCTATAACTTTGTAGTAAGATTTGAAATCAGGAAATGCGAGGCCTCCAGCTTTGTTCTTTCTCAGGATTGCTTTGTCTATTTGAGTTCTTTTATGGTTCCATACACATTTCAGGATTATATCTTCTGTTTCTGTGAAAAATGCCATTGGAATCTTGATAGGGATTGTGTTGATCTAGAGATGGCCTTAAGTACTATGGACATTTTAACAATATTCTTCTGATCCATGAACACGGGACATTTTTCCGTTTGTTTTTGTATTTGTTTTCAATTTCTTTCATCAATGTCATGTAACTTCCAGTGTGCAAATCTCTCACATCCTTGACTAAATTTGTTCCTAAGTATTTTATTATTTTTGATGCTATTGTAAATGGGATTGCTTTCTTTATCTCTTCTTCAGATAGTTTGCTGTTAGTGGATAGAAACACAACCAATTTTTGCATGCTGATTTTTATGCTGTACCTTCACTGAATTCATTGATTAAGTCTAACAGTTTTTTGGTAGAGTCCTTAGGATTTTCTATATATAAGATACTATCATCTGCAAACAAAGACAATTTTATGTCTTCTTTTTTGATTTGGATGCCTTGTATGCGTTTGTACTGCTTGATTGTTCTGGCTAGGATTTTCAGGACTGTGTTGAATAGGAGGGGAGAGGGTGGGCGCCCTTGTCTTGCTCCTGATCTCAGAAGGAAAAGCTTTCAGGGTTTCACCATTGAGTGTGATGTTTGCTGTGGGCTTGTCATATCTGGCTTCTTTTATGTTGAAGTATGTTCCTTCTGTACCCAATTGGTTGGAGTTTTTGTCCTGAAAGGATGTTGAATTTTGTCAGATGCATTTCCTGCGTCTGTTGAGATGATCATATGATTTTTATCTTTTGTTCCGTTAATGCGATATATCACATTTATTGATTTATGTGTGTGGAGCTATCCTTGCATCCCAGGGATAAATCCCACCTAATCATGTTCTGTGATCTTTTAATTTAAAGTTTATTTATTTACTTATTTTGAGAGAGAGAGAGCACCTGTGAACAAGGGAGGGACGAAGAGAGAGAGGGAGAGAGAGAGAATCACAAGCAGACTCCATGCTGTCAGCACAGAGCCTGACGTGGGGCTCGATCTCACAGACCGTGAGATCGTGACCTGAGCTGAAATCAAGGGTCAGATGCTTAACCAGCTGAGCCACCCAGGTGCCCTTCACGTTGTATGATCTTTTTAATGCACTGTTGAATTTGGTTTGCTAATATTTTGTTGTGAATTTTTAAATTTGCACTCATCAGGTATATTGGCCTGTAGTTTCTTTTCTGGTAGGAGGCTCACCTGGCTACCAGGGTATCAAGGTAACCCTGGCCTCATGAAATGAGTTTGGGAGTGTTCTCTCCTCTTCAAACTCTTTTGGAAGAATCTGAGAGGAATTGATATTGATTCTTCTTCTTTTTTTTTTTTTTAATGTTTATTTATTTTTGAGAGAGACAGAGCATGAACGGGGGAGGGTCAGAGAGAGGGAGACACAGAATCTGAAAGAGGCTCCAGGCTCCGAGCGGTCAGCACAGAGCCCCATGCGGGGCTCGAACTCACGGACCGCGAGATCACGACCTGAGCCGAAGTCGGACGCTTAACCGACTGAGCCACCCAGGTGCCCCGATATTGATTCTTCTTTAAATGTTTGGTAGAATTCACCAGGAAACCATCTGGTCCTGGGCTTTTCAAAACCTGGGAAGTTTATGATTACTAATTCGATCTTACTTGTTATTGGTCTATTCGGATTTTCTTTTTCTTCACGATTCTGTGTTTGTAGATTGTACGTTTCTAGGAATTTGTCCATTTCTTCTAGGATATCCAATTTGTTGGCATATAATTGTTCATAATATTCTCTTAAGATCCTTTGTACTTCTCTGGTATCAGTTGTAATGATGTCCAAATCGTGTCTAATTTTGTTTGAGTCTTTTCTCTTAATCTTACTAAAGGTTTATCAATTTTGTTTATCTTTTCAAAAAACGAGCTTAATTTCATTGGTCTTTTCTATTGTTTTTCTCTTCTCTCTTTCATTTATTTCTGCTCTGATCATTGTTATTTCCTCCCTTCGTCTAATTTTGGGCTTTGTTTACTCTTTTTCTAGTTCCTTCAGGTTGTTTATTTGAGATCTTTCTTTTTTCTTAATGCAGGTTTTTATTGCTATAAACTTCTCTCTTAGAACTGCTTTTGCTGTATCCCATAACTTTGATATGTTGAATTTCTTTTTTTTTTTTAATTTTTTAAAATGTTTATTTTGAGAGAAAGAGAGAGAAAGTATGAACTGGGGAGGGGCAGAGAGAGAGGGAGACACAGAATCCAAAGTAGGCTCCAGGCTCCGAGCTGTCAGGACAGACCCTGATGCGGGGCTCAAACTCACAAACTGCGAGATCATGACCTGAGCTGAAGTCGGACGCTCAACTGACTGAGCCACCCAGGCGCCCTGATATGTTGAATTTCCATTTTTGTTTGTATTAAGGTATTCTTGACTTCCATTTTGGTTTCTTCTTTGACCCATTGATTGTTCAGGATTGTGTTGTTTAATTTCTACATATTTGTGGATTTTCCAGTTTTCTTCCTACTATTGATTTCTAGTTCATACCATTGTGGTTGGAGAAGACACTTGACATGATTTCAATCTTAAGTTATGAAACTTGTTTTGCGTTTAGTTTACTTTGAAATGCATCAAAAACAAGATAGATTGTTGAATAGATAAAGGAACGTATAGCTGGACAGATGTGTGATAATGAAGGATATAGTAAGTGTTAAGGGTAGAATAGCCATGCATACATGGCTGTTCATTGTCTTACTCTAAATCTTTATGTTTGAAAATGCTCATAACAAAATGAAAAAACTTTCTGGTAAGCCATTACCCCGAGAGAGCCAATCCTTCATTCGTTTACATGCAGATGTACATATACCAGAAGTTCTAAACTAGGGGCAAATTAGCCCCAAGGGGACACTGGGTAATGTCCAGAGACATTTTGATTGTCATGACTGGTGGTGCTGCTGGCATCTGGTGGGTAAAGACCAGGGATACTGCTAAACATCCTCCAACGCACTGGACAGCCCCCACAACCAAGAATGCCCTAGCCCCAAACGTCAATAGCGCTGAGGCTGAGAAAGCCTGACGTATATAGCTGAGTATCTGAATATAGATATCCATTCATATAGATGTGTATATGCATGTTTTATGCTTACATATATTTTAAACAAAATCGGACTCACAGTTTTATAACCTGTGTCTTCATAATGTATTGTCACGTTCCCAGGTAATTAAATTGGCTTTAACGCTGTCATATTTTAATGGCGATTATAGATGTATATGCTGTGATTTATTGGGCCCAGCTCGCTCTGGGCATTTTTAGGTAGTTGACCAATCTGTAGTCTACCTCAGTAGAATTTGAACCTTCGCTGTCAGACAAATCTCTATCCTGTGTGGTGAAGATATCTTCGGGAAAGGCTTGTTGGTCGTCCTCGGGACCACCTTGGGTGTCAGCATTCTCTGTGCCTGGAACGTTTGTTCTGGGGCTTTCCAAGGGCTGTCGTCTTGGGGTGGTTTTTCCCCAGCGGCTGTGGCCAGCGGAGGCAGCAGCCCACAGTGTGGCACCTCACCAGCCCTGGGTCAGCGTTGGGCTGTACCAGCTGTGGATCGGGGGTGGGAACAGGGAGCCCTGTTCTCCCTCCCCTGGTCCAGGTTCTGCTGAGTTCCTGAGGACACAACTTGACTTTAACCTGTGTCTTTTCTCAAATATAGGTCTCCCCTTCTGATGACAAGGGAAAGGAAGAATGGATTACAGTCACGAAACCTCCCTAGTCCCGTGTGGACAAGATAAATACATCTCCAAGTAAGGTTTTTTGCTGTAGTGTTGTGTCCCCAGGGGCCAGTCCCACATGGTTGGAAACCCCTGGCACAGGAGTCTCTTCTGTACGTGGGCGAGCAGGGGCTCCTGTCGGGGGGAAGAAGCGAAGCTCCCGATTGTGAACTAGTGTCAGCACAGCAAGGTTGGTGCTATAGATAAAAACATGCCCCCAGAGCCTGGCCATAGACCGCGAAGTAAAGACCTTCAAGACACGGCACCCTTGGGTGCTCAAAAAGATGGTGTCCTGGAGGGCTCCCAGGAGGAGGAGTTAATGGTGGTGGCTCGCTGTGCTACCTGTGGTGTCCCTTTGGGGGGGGTCCCAGCTGGGCTGGGTCCCTGTGCTGCCGGCGTTCTGACTAAACGTTCAGGTGCCCCCTGAACAGAAGGAGACAGTTTCATTGCTCTGTATGTACGAAAATCTCTCGAGCTCAGATATTTGGCTCGTGTGAGCCAAAGTGGACTCTTCCAGATTATCTGTTTGAGGATGTATTTTTATATCCGGCACCAGGATTTGTTCACGCTGGGTGCTCTGTATCTGAGCTAAATGTTTAGCTTATCTGCCACCAAATTGTTTTAATTCCTTTACACATATTTGGCCATATACAGACACGCAGTTGTGTGAGATATGGATCGCTCTTATCTCCTCATTGACGGATTTCCCCGGGGACTTCTGCTGACCAGTAATTTGAGATCTGCGTGTTCAAAAGGGCCAAACGGCTCTTGCGTTAGGTTATTTGGAGTCGCATTTTTCGCTAATTCACTTAGGCTTCCATAGAATTACTCCGATTTTTCTAGGTTTAGCTTGGCAGGAGATTCTTGGAATTTCAAGCCAGCTTTGACCTCTGGTGTGGCCCCGCATCGCTGTGTTGAAATGGCTGGAGTCAGAGGGAGCAAACTTCATAACCTCTTGCCTGAGATGAGGCAAAAGCACACGGCAGCCTCCTCAAGCCTCTCCCTTCCCAGCCCCCAGGCGCTAGCATGCACTTTCCCATAGACTGTTCTCAGGTTCAACGCGGGCTCACCCTGATCACAAAGGCGGGAAGTCCTTGCTCTTTCTTGTTCAGGAGAGCTGTGTTTCCAGAGGACCACCTGGAAACCAGGATCTAACAGCTAGGGAGGCCTGATATGAGGCTTCGGAGGGAGATTGGCAAGTTAAAAAACATTTTTTTTTTGTTTATTTATTTACTTAAGCAGTCTCCACACCTAACATGGGGCTTGAACTCATGACCCTGACATCAGGAGTCCCATGTTCCTCCACTCAGCCAGCCAAGCAACCCCAAATTTTTTAAAAAATAAACTGAAAGGAGCCACCTGGGTGACTCAGTCAGTTAAGCGTCTGACTTCGGCTCAAGTCATGATCTCACAGTTTGTGAGTTCGAGCCCCACCTCGGGCTCTCCGCTGTCAGCACTGAGCCTGCTTCAGACCCTCTGTTCCCCCTCTCTCTGCCCCTTCCCCACTTGTGCTCTCTCTCTTTCTCAAAAAGAAATAAACATTTAAAAGAATAAATAAACAAAAAATAAAATAAACCGAAAGCATCTAGAATACAATAAAAAGATAAAAGTTTGTAGAATAGAATATTACCAGGGCCCAGAACCCTCTTCTGCCCCCTTGTGGTCACTGCTCCCCAAGGTGAACCGCTATCCTGAATTCTAGCACCCATTTTATTATTTTTTTTATTTAAAAAAAATTTTTTTTAATGTTTATTTATTTATTTATTTATTTTTTTTTTAAGTTTTTTTTTTCAACGTTTTTTATTTATTTTTGGGACAGAGAGAGACAGAGCATGAACGGGGGAGGGGCAGAGAGAGAGGGAGACACAGAATCGGAAACAGGCTCCAGGCTCTGAGCCATCAGCCCAGAGCCCGATGCGGGGCTCGAACTCACGGACCGCGAGATCGTGACCTGGCTGAAGTCGGACGCTTAACCGACTGCGCCACCCAGGCGCCCCTAATGTTTATTTATTTTTGAGACAGAGAGAGACAGAGCATGAACAGGGGAGGGTCAGAGAAAGAGGGAGACACAGAATCTGAAACAGGCTCCGGGCTCCAAGCTGTCAGCACGGAGCCCGATGCGGGGCTCGAAACCACGGACCGCGAGATCATGACCTGGGCTGAAGTCGGACACTCAACCGACTGAGCCACCCAGGCGCCCCTCTAGCACCCATTTTAAACATTACATACCTGGAACCATATGATACGTGGTCTTTTGTGTGAGGCTTCCTTTGCTCAGCATAACGTCTGTGAGATTCATCGTGTTGTGCGTAGCTCGTTCATATTCTTGCAGCTACGTGATATTCCACTATGTGACTCAGCTCCCTTTATTCATCCACTCCACTGTTGATGGGAGTTTGTAGGTTTTTAAACACGCCCTAAGGTCATGTCTATGAAGCTTAAGTCGGTGGGGTCCAGACCTTTTCACTTTCTGAAAAGCCCAGAAGTTTCTGAGTCTCACGGAGGCCTACAGGGATCAATCATCCTGTCCTAACTCACAGCATATGTGAGGGAAGACAGACAGTGGAGATGCCAGAGAAACCTTGTCTGTGGACTTTGTAGTGCGTTGGCCTCTGAGTCTGTGCCTCATGGGAGATGGCGTATTTAGCTTGGGTTTAGGGAGCGTGGTCAGAACTGCCAGGCTTCGTCAGCAGGCGTGGCCTGCCTTGGTTTTCTGGAGTTGTTCCTTACGGTTGGTGTCTACTCTTGACCTGGATCTTGGGGGAACATGAAGGTGGGGGTGGTGGCTGTGTGTGTGTGTGTGTGTGTGTACATGCATGTGGACAGACACCCAGACTGGGGTGGCTGAAGGCCAGGTTAGAGGTGAGAAAAGAGGGAATGACGGCATTCAGTGGCTTCAGCTAAGAGTGTTACACCTTTTGTATTTTTTTCCCCTAAGGAACGAACTTCTCCTGCATCTGAAGACCTATAATTTGTACTATGAAGGCCAGAATTTGCAGCTGCGGCACCGTGAGGTAAGGCGTCCCCGGGGAAGGCCTGTGGGCCGGCCAGACTTTGCCTCCGTGTCTCTAGGGTCTCAGGGTCCCTGCCTCTCCTGCCCCTGGGAGAGGCCTCTCATTTAGGATGTCAGTGGTGTCCCTGGAGTTCTTTGGAAGGATACCCCCAGGCTCATTTTGTTCTAAAGAGGATGAGCTTTTCTGTTCCAAGGACATTTCTGGGGATGTGAGGCTGAGCGGGGGGTGAGGGGGGTCCTCCAAAGGGGGACTTTCATGAAATCGGCAAATCATGTGAGGTCTGTGAGGAAATGCTCTGCCCTTCCCCACAGCCGTAGCGGTCTTCCTAGGGTGTCTTCCCAGGATGCTCTTTGCTATCCTTCTGTCTTTTCCCAGCCCCCATCCTGAATCTAAGCTTACTCATCCTGTATCCATTTCTGTAAAGCCTGTTATCAGGTAGATGATGAGCTATATAGGAGCCTGGTAGAGTAATTTATACTCAAGTGTTCTAGACTGATAAGAAGATATGTGTAATACCATGCTAAACACATTTTCAGGTTATCTAGCCATGGCGATTTAATCCACAGAAACAGATATCAGTCAGATGGTAGAATTTCAACTACTAAGGCAGGCTGGTTGGGGATAGTATGTGAGATGCAGTGACTTTTTCTGTGGCCCTTAAACCAGGCAAAGTCCTACTTTGCCTAAATCATGTGATGTAAGAGTAGTGATGCCAGCCTCGACCAGCTAGAAGGCATACATATAACCTGTTCTTTTTTCTTTTTTAATAAAGTTTTTTAATGTTTATGTATTTTTGAGAGAGAGAGAGAGAGAGAGACAGAGTGGGAGCAGGGGAGGAGCAGAGAGAGGAGGGAGACACAGACTCCGGAGCAGGCTCCAGGCTCTGAGCTGTCAGTACAGAGCCTGATGTGGTATTTGAACTCACGAACCGTGAGATCATGACCTGAGCTGAAGTCAGATGCTTAACTGACTGAGCCACCCAGGTGCCCCATATGGCCTGTTCTTAAATAAAGCTTTCCCCCCAAGCTTCCCCCACACATGAAAGTTGTTTCACTTATCTCCTGCTTTCTTTTATTCTTCCCCCACCTCTCTGAGGGTGATCCTGGGATCCAGGTCAGTGGTTCATTGGACAGGTGTCATCTTTATCCATACAGCATAAAGATGTGGCTGTGGCCCAGGTCTGACATCTGTGGGTTTTTCTGAGACTTGGGAAAGAAGGTCTGACCCTTTTATGCATTGTCCTGAAAACTTCTTCTAATTTGTGGCTGGGCCATTTGCAAGATTAGGTCCTTGAACAACGTTTCTGGGCTGCGTCTTACAGAATAAATTCTCAGAATGTTCTATGATGAAAGGGTTTCATGGTCATCAATGAGACTAATTTCTTGGGGATAAAACATGCAGATGCCCTTAAAAGGGTTTCACATTTGGGGCGCCTGGGTGGCGCAGTCGGTTAAGCGTCCGACTTCAGCCAGGTTACGATCTCGCGGTCCGTGAGTTCGAGCCCCACGTCAGGCTCTGGGCTGATGGCTCGGAGCCTGGAGCCTGTTTCCGATTCTGTGTCTCCCTCTCTCTCTGCCCCTCCCCCGTTCATGCTCTGTCTCTCTCTGTCCCAAAAATAAATAAACGTTGAAAAAAAAAATTAAAAAAAAAAAAAGGGTTTCACATTTAATTTCTTACCAGTCAACAACCCTTGAGTATAAACTGGGAATCCTTACAAGACCTGTTCACCTCGTGGAGAGCCGTCAGGTAGCACATTAGCTAATTAAAGGCTCTGGGAAGTTCTGCTGGTAAGAAATCTGATTAACACATCGTCTCCCAACTCATGATCACTTGACACCCTTTTTTAAGGTAACAGGTGACCTGTTAGAGGAGCTAGTGTTCTGTAGAATCAACTTGGGGAAACGTTACTTTGAATCTCCTTCAACCGGCAGGTCAGATTGCTAAACACATGTTACGGCTAAACACATATCACTTTCCCTGGTAGGGGAGGGGAAGTAGCTAATGCAAGAATTTAGCTCTTGCTTTGTTAGCAAGGTTAGTCTCACTTTAAAAGATGTATTCTTTTTTCTGCAAAGTATTAAAAAACACCCCATTTTTTTTAAAGTTTCTTTATTTGAGAGAGAGAGAGCGAGAGAGCGTGAGCACGAGGAAAGGGGCAGAGAGAGAGGGAGAGAGAGAGAGAGAGAGAGCATCCCCAGCAGGCTCCGCACTGTCTGCGCAGAGCCGGATGTGGGACTTGAGCTCGCGAACTGTGAGACCATGACCTGAGCTGAAATCAAAAGTCAGATGCTTAACTGACTGAACCTCCCAGGCGCCTGAAAAAATACCCCATTTTTTATAATTTACGCACATGTACTTGAATTTCAGGGCAACTTTTGTGTTGACCCGTGAGGTCATCGGGGTAGTTTGCAGTGGGGCACGTCCTGGAGCTGGGGTGTGAGTATAACTGGGCGTGCCCAGCAAGGACACATCAAGAAGGGTGCTGTCAGCTGTCCTTCAGCGTGGCGCTGGTGGGGTTTTCTGGGCTGGCTCACTGTGTCAGTTGCTCCGTGGGCAGGAGGAAGATGAGTTCATCGTGGAGGGGCTGCTGAACATCTCCTGGGGGTTGCGCCGGCCCATCCGCCTGCAGATGCAAGATGACAATGAACGCATTCGCCCCCCGCCATCCTCTTCCTCCTGGCACTCTGGCTGTAACTTGGGGGCTCAGGGGTGAGTGGGGAGAGATGGGACCGGGGCGGGGGGGGACCGGGCGTGTCTGGGGGTTCCGTTCTTGAGTGTTCTTGAGTCGGTAAATGCCACCTTCATCCAGAGAGCCTTGACCCCAGCGCCCCACTCTCCCACCTGCGCTGCGGGTGCACCTGTTCTCGGCTTAGGAGGAGGAGGAAGGAGCAGATGTTCGTGTGATCTGGCCACTGTGCCTGTCACCACAATCACTGGATGAGAGTGAGAGGGGAGGCGCACCAGCCAGCACCTGGCTGAGCAGTGAGTCCTCCGTCATGGAGAATTCCGGAGCCTCTGAGGGGAACCGCCAGCGGCCAGCCAGGCGTAGCCTACAGATTTCCGATGGGACACCTGGTGTCCCAGCACCTCTCCACGGGGACCCCTCCTCATAGAATGACCCTGCTGCGGAGACACTTAGGGTTCCAACATGGAAGCTCTGCATGTCTGGGAGGCCCTCTCTTCTGGGTCCCCGCTGGGAGTCTGGGAAGGTCTGCTCCTTTCCTCTCTCCGATGCCAGATGGTGGCCGAGCACCTGTAGTGAGGCCCGCCCTCTTTACTGGGCCTTCTTTCTGGAACTTTAGTTCTTGGTATCAAGTGACTAGCTGCGTTCCATCCAGACACTTGTCACTGGTCCCTGCTGCCCTGGGGCCGGAGTCTGGGGGGGGTGGGGAGGGGTGTGCCGACCTCGCAGCCAAAACCGCTGCGATGTGTTTTCTGTTTTAACCCAGAACCAAGCCCTGTCTGTTGGACACGCTGAATGTTCTGTTAAACTCCACAGCCAAATCAATCTTTCTCTAAAGTGGAGAGAAAGCTACACTGTGGCCAAACCCTGGAGCTGATCTGCTTTCTTTCCAAGGGAATTTTAGGAGGGAAGTTGTTGCCCATCCCATCAGGCGCTGCGATGTCTAGTCAAGGTTCTCTGGCTTCATCTGTCTTTGATGGTTTCTCACTCCACTCTGATTTCAGCATTTCTACCATATTTGATTTCCTGTGGGTCAAGCCCTTTCCACAGCCGCATCCCAGTGCCCAGACTATGCTGCATTCCGTCCCCTAAGTGAGAGGATTTTTAAAATGCCGTTTGACCGCGTGATTTTCGGCTGAGCCTGCTAAGGGGTCCTTCACTCTGCACACTTGTTTCTTCCCCCATCCCTGCAACATCAAGCGGTCTTGGTTGGTTCTTGAAACCTACTAGTACTTTGAGAGAGTTGTCAGAACTGTAAGAATGTTAGCTCTGATGCCTGCTCTAATAACGTGACTGCCTGGACCACTGTGTCCAGAAGGATGCTGAGGCCAGTTTCTGCCTCGATGCGGGAATGGGCGGTGGCCCCTGTGAGCGTCCAGTGCTCACCGTTCCTGAGAGGCTCTGACCAGTTCCATTCTAGGGTCAGAAGTCCAGAGTTCTACTACAACAGGAAGTTCTTTCAGATTTTCAATTTTTATTGTCTTTTAAAACTATCATCCCTGGACCATAAGTCCCATCTCTGCTGGGTGCCAGGGAGCCCACACTCTTCTCATTATGGGATGGTCCTCATTGGTTAAGTATGATTCTCCTTTCGAGCCAAATCCTCTGTTGATTTTGGGTGTGCTTCTCTGAGCTGCTGTCATTATCCCTTTTGGCTTCGGGGAGTCATTTGCCAATTACCATGGCAACACCAGGACTCTGCTCAGACTGCCTGCTTGTGATCCTTTCTCCAGCTCGGCTGAGCATTCCGTCCGGCAATCCCAAGAACGCCATCATCAGTGGCCCCTCCGATGAGGCCCTGACCCTCACGGCAACCAACCTGTTACTTTCCATTCCTTTTAGATACTTTCCATTCCTTTTAGATGCCATTCCTTTTAGATTCCTTTAGAGTCACTCCTACAACAGAAAAGGATCTGAACTGGAATCTTGTCCGGAGATTATTAGGGTTTCCCAAAGAAGCTATAGAACCCGTATGTGCTTAGAAACTGCACGCACATAGCACGTGGATTTTGTTCTTCGGTGTTCTCCATCCTGGCCTTGGTGAATTGGGTGCTTATGTTGCTGCAGATGCTGGGAATGAGCATATTCTCCTCCGACATACCCCCTCCCTACCCAGGGCTCAGCCCTGGAGCCGGGCCAGCCTCATGGGACACTTAGCACGGGCCATCCATGAGGGTGTGGCTGGTCCCCTGCCTGGCACAGGCGAAGTACTCCCCCTGCAGGAGAGGGAGTATCTCTCCACAGGGGCTGAGCCAGGCTTCTTTTTGTTTTCTGCCTCCCCAGCACCATCCTGAAGCCCCTCACCGTGCCCAACATTCAGATCTCAGAAGTGGATGCCCCACCGGAGAGTGAACAGACAGCAAGTCCCACAGGTACGTGCGTGGAGGGCAGGGCTCCTGCTTTGGGCCCACTTATGTGAAGACCGATGCGGTTATAGATGTTGTAAATTAAATAAATGAAATTCACATGGTTCAGGATTCAAAGAGGATTCAAAGGAAACAGGTGAAAACTCCCCATTTTGTTTACTCACCTTAGAGGTTCTCTCCCTAGAAAAAACCTGAAGGCATGGTGAGAATATCTTGCCAAGATATTCTATATGAATACAAGCAAATACACAGCAACATACCTTTATCGTCGGACGTCATTTCTTTTCTTCCCCCATTTACATAAGGGGTAGCATTTTGTACATCCTTGTTTCTTTTTCTTTTTAAAAAAATTTTTTTTAACATTTATTTATTATTGAGAGACAGAGAGAGAGAGACAGAGCATGAGCATGGGAGGGGCAGAGAGAGGAGGAGACACAGAATCTGAAGGTGACTCCAGGCTCTGAGCTGTCAGCACAGAGCCCGATGTGGGGCTTGAACTCACAAACCGAGCAAGATCATGACCTGAGCTGAAGTCAGACACTTAACCGACTGAGCCACCCAGGTGCCCCTGCACATCCCTGTTTCTATTAGTTTGTTTTGAGGACTGTTCCGTACAAATCCATGAAGAACTTCTGTGTTCTTTCCATTGTGTGAAGAAATGTGGATCACTCCCTGCTGATAGACATTGAAGTCATTCCAGTCTTTTATTTGTTTTGAGAGAGAGAGAGAGAACACATGAGCGGGGGAGGGACAGAGAGAGGGACAGAGAGAATCCCAAGCAGGCTCCATGCCATCAACTCGGAGCCCCACGTGGGGCTTGATCCCACAGAACCATGAGATTGTGAGCTGAGCCGAAATCAAGAGTCTGACACTTAACCAACTGAACCACCCAGGTACCCCAAGTCATTCCAGGCTTTCGCTGTGACAAACAAGGTTGCAGTTAGTGGCCTTGTACACGTGTCATTTCGCACATTCATCAGTGTCTGTAGGATTCTTCCAAGTGGAATTTCTGGGTCTGAGGCTATGCGCATGTGTAATCTTGAAGATATTGTCAGCTTGCTATATCTTGCACGTCCTTATGTCGTGCTTATCCTGTGCCAAGCGCTATTCTAAGTGCTTTGTGTGAATTAATTCACTAAACTCTCACAACAATTCTGTGATGCCCATTTTATAGGTGAGGGAACTGAGGCATAGAGGGGTTCATGATACGTGGCAGTGGTGGAGCTGGGACTTGACCCTGGGAATCTGGCTCTGAAGTCTGTGCTCTGAACCTTGTCACTGGATTGCTTCTCAGTGCATCATACCATATGTTTCCACCCCTACCCCCCCAGCGGGAAACACTGTTTTTATGAAACGCGTTTTGGGGGAGGCGGCCGTGGGTACCGTAGCATTGGCCACAAAAAGGGTACTGTGTGCGAACCGCCACATCCCGGGTCCAGGCAGACCGAGCTCGTTTCTCCCTTCCCTCTTAGACTCCAGGGGCCTGAAGACCCTGCAGGAAGACACCCCACAGCTGATGCGCACGCGCAGTGACGTTGGGGTGCGTCGCCGTGGCAACGTGAGGACACCCAGTGACCAGAGGCGAATCAGACGCCACCGATTCTCCATCAATGGCCATTTCTACAACCACAAGGTAGAGAGGATGGGGGGGGGGGGGTCGGGGGCCTGGGGAGCCTCAAGGGAATAAGGTCTCTCCCCGGGCAGCCGCCCCCTCGAGGCCGCAGACGTGTGGGAAGCCAAGTGTTTGCTGTTCCATCTTTGGGTCGTGGGTGGGCTTCAGGCTCTGCCGGCCCTGTGAGGGGTGAGGGACCCCAGATCAGGAGTCCCCTCAGGGTGGTGGGTGAGATGACCCCACAAACATCAGAGCCATTCCCCACTCCCCGGAAAATCCACACGTTACCCACTTCCTACACCGCGTGCCTCTTAGCTGCTGTGGGGTCTCCCGTTTCTGTGAGCTAAGTGCTGCCCCTGACACAGAGCTGCAGGACTCAAGGCAGGGGCGTCCCTGCACCGCCTGCCTCTCCCAAAGCTAGCTGACCCTCTTTCCTCCTGCTGCCTGGTCCGAACCGAGCCCCGGAAGCAAGTGCATCATGGGAGAGCGGTCAGAGACCTTGTGTGGAAGTCACAGTGGAGGGGGCCTCGTGCGTGTTTTATCTGGAGAGGAGGTCTTCCTTATCTGGGTCTACTCCCCCTCCCCCGCCCTGCCACGTGCCCAGCTCAGAACCCCCAGACTCCCTCTGGGGCGGTGGGTGGGCGATGAGCTCCTGAGTTAGGCAAAGCCCAGGGCGGCCTTATTGACATTAAGGCCCACTGCTTGCCAGGCCATCAGGGGGCTCTCAGGGTGCACAGGGTAAGTGCCATTGTCACTGGGCCCTGTACCCCAGGTCGCGGGGCCTGGACACCCAAGTTTTAGTGCCCCGGTCCTTGTCCCCACTGCCAGCCTGAACCAGACCTCTCTATTGACAGACGTCAGTGTTCACGCCGGCCTATGGTTCTGTCACCAACGTCCGCATCAACAGCACCATGACCACCCCACAGGTCCTGAAGCTGCTGCTTAACAAATTTAAGGCAAGTTCCTTCTGCTGGCTGGCCTGGGATGGCTGGTGCATGTGCCCGGGGTGGAAAGGGGGGCCATGGAGAGTGTGTGGTAAGGGGGCACCGGGCAGACGGTTTGGTTCTTCAGACCCTGCGGCATCAGCATCACGTGGGAGCTTGTCAGCAAAGCAGAGCTTCTCAGGCCCTGGCCCTGAATTAGACCCGCTGAGTCCAAAGCCCGGAGGTGAGGCCGGGAGCCTGTTGGGCAACTTGCGGGGGATTCTGAGACCTCAGGCCTGATGCCTGGTTTGGGGCTCTGTGTACAGACTGACTTCTGAAACACATTTGGGGAACCGACTCTGAAAAAGGAACTTCAGGGGGCGCCTGGGTGGCTCGGTCAGTTGAGCGTCTGACTTGAGCTCAGATCACGGTCTCACAGTTTGTGAGTTCGAGCCCCGCATCAGGCTCTCTGCTGTCAGCACAGAGCCCCCTTTAGATCCTCTGTCCCCTCTTTCTGCCCCTCCCCTTCTCATGCTCACTCTCTCTCTCAAAAATAAACATTAAAAAAATTATTTTATTTTTTTTAACGTTTTTATTTATTTTTGAGACAGAGAGAGACAGAGCATGAACAGGGGAGGGGCAGAGAGAGAGGGAGACACAGAATCCGAAACAGGCTCCAGGCTCTGGCTGTCAGCATAGAGCCCAACGTGGGGCTCGAACTCACGGACCGTGAGATCATGACCTGAGCTGAAGTCGGATGCTCAACCAACCAAGCCACCCAGGCGCCCCCCAAAATTTTTTTTAAAAAGGAACTTCAGTAGATGTGTAAATTATAGTGCCTGAGTTTTTTTAAAGTCCTGTTACTCTGTTTTCCACAATCCCTTTATAGGAATCATCCCCTTATCTTTTGGTGTCAGAGATTCTTATTTTTATTGAGGCCAGTGTCGCCCAGTGGCCTAAGGGCACAGGCTCTGGGTTCGAATCCCCAGCCATCACCTGCTGCATGGATGAGCTGAGCAACTTACTAAAGCTCCCTGTGTTTCTGCTCCCTCGTCTGTAAAATGAGGGTTAACGGGACCCCATTGAGGGGTTGTCGGGCGCCTTAGATGAGTGAACGCATGCAAAGTGTGGAGCGCTGTGCTTGGCAGGGTGCAGAAAGCATCAGCCCTGATTATCTGCTGTGACTGGTGAAGTTTCCGGCCTGCCCCCTCTCCTCATCCCCTCTGAGAGCTGTAGATAAATAGCTCCCCCCCTCAAAAGTTGCCTAAAATTGATTGAGCTTTGTGGCATTCAAGAAGGAATGGCTCGGGCTTGGGATGTGTGAATATGTGCTTCCTCCAAGTATCTTTTGTTTCTGCTTCAGATCGAGAATTCCGCAGAAGAGTTTGCTTTGTATGTGGTCCATACCAGCGGTGGTAAGTCTGAAAAATACAGTGTACTTGAACATTTTTACTTCACTCAAAACAGGAAAAAGCAAACAAACAAACAAACCAAACCTCTGCCTCATTTGCTTGTCGTTTGGCTTTTGGAAACCTCCAAATGTTGTTTGCCTCCAAGGCCAGTGGGCTCACTGGCTGAGTCCACTGGGGAATGCCGTATGTGGTCAGGAAACAAACACTAAAACGTAACTGCTTATTTAAAGAGGAACTGGATGTTCTTAAGAGGTAGATAAGACCAATTCCTCCAGTAGAGTATCTTCCAAAGGATTTGAGCATGGTAGTTTTGTTAGGGAGAGGGGGGAGGGAATGGTTGCTTTGAACAAGAATTGTTCATTCACTATTCAGTCTCCTGACTTACGTGGCCGCATCTCCTAAGGTGCCTGGGCCATTTGGGCCCCTGAGTTGGCCACTACTTATGGTGAGAAGGGCCTCGGGCCGAACTCAGGGCTGCTCCTGGCTGTGTGTGTGTTACAGAGAAACAGAAGCTCAAGAACACCGATTACCCGCTGGTAGCTCGAATCCTCCAGGGCCCATGTGAGCAGGTCTCCAAAGTGTTTCTTATGGAGAAGGACCAGGTGGAGGAAGTCACCTATGATGTGAGTCCCCTTTTGGTCGGCTGGTCTGTCCTCAGGTGGGTGGGGATTTGGTTGGGTTACCTGCAACTGGGGTATAGCTTGACTTTTTTGGCCAAGGGCCATGTCCCATTTTGCTGCCATTCCTCAATACCGGGTTTCCTTGAAGCCATTAGCAGGGAGAATGAACGCAGAGGCTAGACTGAGGCTATGCCCTGGGGATTTGTTGGAGGTAGGCTCAGGCACCAAGTGGTTTCCATGGAAGGAGTAAATGTCTTCAGCCTTTCTGGGGTACTGTAAGAGGCCCGAGAAGTTTCTGCAAACCTCTCTTAGCGGCTTCAAGAAGTTAGCAGTGATTTTACCTCATCTTATGCATCAGTCAGCTTTTGCTGTGGTAACAAACATCCCCAAATCTTAGCTGCTTACAACAGCATTTACCTTTTTCTCAGGAGGCCGCAGGCGAATAGCAGCAGCTCTGCTGGGGGCTGTGGGTTGAGTTCAGGTGTGCACTTCATGTCTCATTCAGAGACCGAGGCCTAAGGGGTAGTGCCTCCCTGAGGTACATGGCAGGTGCCTGTAGTGCAAGTAACCAGGCAAAACCACGTAAGCTCCTTTGAAGCCTCCACTCAGTTGCGTCTTACATCACGTCCACACACATTCCATTGACCAAAACAAGTCACGTAGCCATGAATAGGGTGGAGAAATCCACTTTTCCCGTGGAGAAGAGTTGATAAAGTAGGGTGGGGATTCTTGTGGGGGGTGACAGATGGCTCACCCGGGAACCACCCTCACCCCCACAGCCTCTCCAGAGTAAGCTCCCATTTGGACGCCTGCTTGAGACTCGAGATGCAAACCATCGTCCTGAGCCACGGTTCCATAAATCCTCTTAGGGGCGAACACGGAGTTTTATTGAATACCACGGGTCAGGTTTTCCTCTGCATTGCTGCATCAGGAGAAAGTGCTTTTCCATGTTTGATTTCACCTTGTCGTGGACTGGATACATGGGGACGAGAAATGAGAAGTTAGGAGATCTGTATCACGTATAGGGAGCCATCTCGATGCCAGCCTTGAAAAGAACGAGGCTTGGCTACTGCCTTTAAGGAAATCTTGGATCCGTGTAGAAATAGGTGCCCGCGGCTTTGGGCCTTACGTAAGAGAGACACCAAAAGGAATTGGAATAGGGTTGGGAGGGGGTGTGTGTGCGCCCCAGACTTACTTCTTCCTCCCCAGGTGGCCCAGTACATAAAGTTCGAGATGCCTGTCCTTAAAAGCTTCATTCAGAAGCTCCAAGAGGAAGAAGACCGGGAAGTCAAGAAGCTGATACGCAAGTACGCATGGCCCCAGGGCGGCTGGTTGGGCTTCTCCCAGGGCCGTGGGGAGCCCAGGTGTTCAGATGCCTTGCAGGGACTGTGCTGAGCAGCTGTGTGGGCCTGGGTCCCATGGACCTTCTTCCGGGGGCTTCCCGTGACAAATGTGGATCTCAGATGGGGACACAAAACATAAGTGTGTTGGTCTCTTTGCTTCTTAGGCCAGCGTCTCATTTTGATGTGGGACATAAAAGCGTGCCAGAGAAAGCCATCTTAGCAGCGGAAAGTAATCTGAACAGCCCTACCTATGAAATCCTTTCCTCCTACCCTTCTCCCTTCTCAACAATTTCTCTTCTGGAAATTGCATTTGGGTTGAAAAGCCCAGTAAAGCTTCTCTCTGGGGAGGATTTAAAAAAAAAATCCCGGTTGAAGTATAGTTGACATACAATGTTATATTTGTTTCAGGCGTATGGCGTAGCGATTCAGCAATTCTATGCATTATTCAGTGCTCACCGTGCGTGACAAGTGTGGTCACCATCTGTCACCATATATTATTACAGTATTATTGACTGTATTCCCTATGCTTTTCATCCTTGTGACTTTTTATTTCATAACCGGAAGTTTGTACCTCTTAATCCCCATCACCTGTTTCACCCTATTTCTCGGGGGTGGGTTTTTTTTTTTATTGTGACTTTGATGTTTTTGGTTATGTTTTATGATATTTTTTGCCATGGTTAGCCATAAATCGGGCTGCTTTTCATGGATACAGCGGGACAGTTGATTGACTTCTGCCACTGGCGAATAACACCGATAATATTTGCTGTATCGATGATAATAGCTAGTATGATGGCAGTTAATATTTATTGAACACTTACTATGTGCCAAACTTTTAAGATGGCTTTTGCTGTGCGGTGCCAAGCCCTGGACTTAAGGAATGTTCCCGTTAGTCCTACAGCCGTACACACTCCAGCGTCCGCGCTGCCTTATTAGTTCAGGGAGAGGGTGGAGACAAGTCATGGACACCCACGTTTGGTAGTTGTTATAGCCTGTTCCGCAAAATGCGGGTACTGATATTAGGTTGAACCATACGAAGTTGCCGCTGCCGTTGTAGCCCCCCCCGCCCAAGTAGTCAAATAATGGCAATTGCGTATGGTCCAGCTCAGGTGAGGATCCCGTGCTCCTGTGTCGTGGAGCCTTGGGCCTAGTCAGCACTCGGTTAGCGGAACCCTTACTGTTGGTGTTTCGGTTTCGCCTTCCCATCCTTCTTTTTGCCAGAGTGTCTAACTATATAGTCAAGTTGTCCACTTTGGATTTGGTCTGTTCATTTCCTGTCCTCTGGGTGTGGAAATGAACACAAGCCACAAAGTGGCGGATGGCTGGGCCTGTGATAGAAGCAGAAGGAGCGACAGGTGGCCCCTGTGGCCCGGGTGGTGGGGAAAGATCAAGAGGGGGTGTGTGTTGCCTTCCGCTGTCCACCGCAGCTGTTCCTGTCCCCAGGTACACCGTGCTCCGGCTAATGATCCGGCAGAGGCTGGAAGAGATGGCTGAGACCCCAGCAACAATCTGAGCCACAAGAGGGAGGGGATCCAGATGCCACAGGGGCCGCCGCTGACATGAGAAGACGCACAGGAAGGTTTCCTTCTGTGGAAACCTTTAGATGCAGACCTCTCCAGCTCCCACCAAGCCACCATTTGCTGCCCGGAGCAGGATGGGGAAGCCAGCAGACAACTCCCCATCCCTGGAACCCTGTGCTCCGCTCCTTTCTTTCACTCACAAGGACTTTTGATTTTGTTATAAGGACCCAAAATGTGTGCATGGGCGTGTGTCCGCACATGAATGCGTGCGTGCACTGTAAGTGTGTGTATCCACGTGCCTACCTGACATTCACATGCCATTGAATTCCAAACAACCAGCACAAGTGCCACGGGGCTTGCAGGTAGGCTGGCCGAGACGGGGAAAATCAGACGAGTCACCAATCTGAGGGGTTTAAGTCGGAGGGAAGATTTCTCTCCTCCAGTGCCAGGGAGCAAGCCACACATGTTTAGAAGGGAGGGGACTCAGCCAGCGCACCATTTGGGATATTTATATGTTAGTAGAGATTCTCCCTGTACACGTAACAGGATTGGGGATTGGAAATTAACAAAATAACAGCCCCATGCTCCTGGGGGATGCGATGGAAAAAGATAAACCGTCCTTGGGGTAGCTGCAGTAGGCCCACACGTTTTTACACTGGAAACTTGGATTGTTTTAAATAACAAAGACATATGTGATGATCTGCGCGGATTCTGCCTCTGTCCTCGCCTCCACGGCCACGTCTAGGAGACAGGAGAGGAGCCTGATGCGCTAAGCATGCCAGGCTGCCGGCCCCAACTCTTTGGTGCCTCCGTGAGTTGAGGGAAAGGTCTCACCGGTTTGTACGTGGCAGGCTGGCTAGTGTGGCCGGGGCCTGGCCTCGTTCTGGGGTGGCCAGAGAGTTTCCCTCTTTAGGGAAGTGTAGAGGCTCCTTGCAGAAATGACAGGCCTGTGAGCCCGGCCCGTTTCATACCACCAGGGGAGATTCCTGCACTTGATACTGAAGCCATGTGTTTGAAGTCAAGGCTTCAGTCTTTCCAACCACTGGATTCTTGCAAGTGGCCCTCACCTCGTGTGTGGAGATGGTTTTCCCAAGAGTGAGGAGGCTGCTATTGACCGGGGTGGGGCCCAGGTCGGGCTGCACAGGGAGGGTGGAGCTTCTCTTTCGGCCTCTCTGAGCAGCCACCTGGGTGAGCTTTAGAGCAGACCCCAATGCAGGGAAAGGGCAGGACAGTCTGTCCCCGTGGGGTCCCCATCAGGAAGACTTCCGGGCAGCTGGGCAACAGTATGGCTGACACAGTTTGAAGAGGGACTGATAGATGCGTGGGGGCAGGGTGCCTGGCTGGGAGATCAACCAAGCAAGGCCAGGAGCTCCTGACATCAGGGGTCTCAGCCTTGGTGGTGGAGAGATTCCCCATCTCTTCACCTCCCCTCCAAGGAAGGTTTGGGGAGCTGGGCGGTTGGGGGAAGGAGTGCCAGTGGTCAGCACCTGCAAGGAAGGTGGAGGTTTGCAGCAGAGAGGTTCCTGCCCCCTGCTGTCCCTTGTGGCCTCCGTGGCCTCTGTAGGTGGCTCACAGCTGTGGTCTCATTGTTGATTTTCAAAAAGATGGCACGCTGCCACCTGGCGTGTTGCCGGGGGTCTCTTAGCAAGGCGACCTCCTCCTCGGGGACAGCGCCACCAGCCCTGTGGGGTGTGGACTGGAAATCCGGCGACCTTAGTCTCAATCAGACATCTCCGTGGGCCTCTGCTAAATGCACAGAAAACCCCGGGGGCGGGAGAGGCTTCCTTTGTTACATACAGATGGGCGAGAGCAGGTTTGTGAATGCAAACACACTTCCTGAGTCTTGCCTTTGAGAAAATGACTTAAACTTCTCTTCCAGTTCTTTTTATTTTGAATGTTCGCAGCCTTTGTTGGCCCCAGTAATTCTCCTTGGTGCGCGAGGCAGAAAAACCCCCACAAAGCAAACTACTAACCACTAACTTTTGTTGGACAGCTATTTCTGGTTCATAAGAGTTCTCTTTGATTTGTACTAGCATTACGATAGTTTAAATATGGCGATGTTGCAAAACGTCAGGTTTGCCGGATCCCTTGCCGAGAAAGTGATGCTAAGGTAGACCTGGCTTTTTAAAGATGGGGGGCGGGAGGGATTCAGGGTGGAAGCCAGGGGAAATCGCATCTTACAGGATACATTCCACGTAATGTGGGCCGTACCTTGTGGCATTTTGGCCCACCCTGTTTGGAGATCATTTCTTACTTCCTAACAACCCGATCAGGAATTTTGGAAAGGGCCTTTGAAATAGCAGCGGCTGAAACAGAGACACTTCACCACAGTGTGGAGCCGGATTTTCTCACTGGTATCACATGGCCTGGCAGCTTTGAATTCCTGTACCGATTTGTAGGGGGTTATGTAATTGTGTGCAATGAACCTGAAATCGTGTGAGGAACAAAAGGCCAGTTTATAGGTTTCTCCCCCTAACTTGTGAAAAGCAGTAGAGCCACATCTGGCTTTCTTTTTCTAGGGGTTTATGTTACAAGGTGATCAAATGAAGGAAAAGCCCGAGTCCATCTGGCTGGGGAGGGGGTCCGCTCCCCTAGGTGATGGTGAGATTAAGCACAAGGTCACGTTCTCGGTGATCACATGAGTGGACAGGTGATGAGTTACATGGGGGTGGGGGGATACCTTGGGGAGAGACTGAGAAGCACAGATAGCAGGCTTGGCTTGCCTGTACGTGCTGGTGAGGAGTGTGCACCAGGCCGATGGACTTGGATTCTAAGCGAGGTTGAGGAGGGAGGAGCTCAGATTAGCCACCCACCTTCGAGAAAAATGCGGGGACTGGGGTTTTGGTCTGAGACTTCAAGGAGAAATATTTGCACCCTTCCCTCCTCCCTACGGAAAGAAAACAATAATCCTCTCTCCTGGAGATCCCCAGATGAAGACATTTTATCATCACTGTAGCTTAGACTTTGAAATACAATGACACACACACAGATCTGTTCTCAGATGCAAAACTTCTTGGCACGAATTCTTTTCTGCAGAGTTGGGTGGTTATTTCAGAATGTCAGAAGGAAGAGGAGCAACGGATCCCAGAAGCGCAAGAAACTCTTAAGAGAGGCTCTGTTAAAAAAAAAATAAAAAATGCAAAGCTCCTTATTAACATGGAGAAATATGGTGCCCTGGATACATCGCCAAGAGAGAAATTTCTGTACGAACAAGGGAATTTCAGGGCCTCGTGGCCAAACCGTGATGTGGGGGCCGAGACAGCAAGCAGAGCAAGTCTCCTGCGTCCCCATGCCGCAACCCACGTTTTTGAGTTGCTGCTTAAGTTGTACACAAATTCCTGCCTGAGTCAGGAGATGAACAGTGGTCTCCGAGAGGGGGAGAGAGAAAAATGAATGTAGCAACCTGCCTTTCAGACGGGACTGAAAGCGGTGACCCCATCGCGGGAGGTTACAGTGCCCCCTGCATTTTACCCAAGCACAAGATGTGGACAAGCGGTGAAGGGAGAGCCTCAGTTTACCCCTGGAGTCTTCCCAGCCGATCGCAAACCTGCTTCCCCGGCCGATGGTTTCTGGTGTGTTACTACTGTTAGTGTCCTTGAGGGTTTCCCCACTTGTTTTAGCTTTGTGACGTATCCTTTTCTTAATCATAATTTGCCCTCTGCAATGGTACATGACCAGGTTCACTGTTGGGTTCTGAACTTACAAACGGATGCATCTAGGGATCATGTCGTAATTTGACAAGGCCTCAGTAGGGGCGACGCGTTTCTGTAACATTTTGATATGTTTCCATGCACCAACGTAGATCTTGTTGAAATAAAGCACTTTTCAAAGAGAAGTCCCTCTGTGGATGGCTCTGTGTGTGGCCGCTGGGCGCGCCGCTCTGCCCCGTGGGACAGTGGGGGATGGGAACGCGAAGGCACATCCAGGAAGTCAGTTGATTTTCTTCCCCCAGAGTTTCTGGTTTGAATGGGCTCAGGCTTGGCTGTAATATTCCAAGTCAGAAGTGAAATGAGAATGTCCCCGGCGAGCTCAGGCCCTGCTGGAGCCAACGATTGTGGTGGAAAGAGCTGGGAGCCACCATCCCATGAGGCAAGATTTTGTCCTGACTGTACCCCCAGGCCTCTTACGATCCTGGGACCAATTCGTGGAACCTTTTGCTAGGACTTGGTTTCCCCAGCCGTAAAATGGCCAAGCCACCCTGTGGGGGTGTGGGGACCTGGACTTGCCTCCGTCAGAGGCAGCTCCCCAGAGGCTGCCAAATGTAAGACCTCAGACGAGGGCCCAAGTTCCACCCCAAGGAGCAGGGCAAGTGTGACGGTTAATTCTAGGTGAACTCGGCTAAGCCATGGTGCCCAGATATTTGGTCAAACACCAGTCTAGATGTTGCTGTGAAAGTGGTTTTTAGATGAGATTAACTTGTATATCAGTTGACTTTGAGTAAAGCAGATCACCTTCCATAATGTGGGTGGACCTCATCCAATAGGTTGAAAGCTTTAAAAGAAAGATCGTGCTTCCCCTGAAGGAGAGAGAATTCTGCCTCCAGACTGCCTTTGGACTTGAGCCACAGCCCGAGCTCTTCCCCGGGTCTCCAGACTGCCGGCCCACCCTGCAGATTTTGGACTAGCCGCCCCCACAACTGCATGAGCCAGTTCCTTAAAATAAATCCCTCTCTATGTACCCACATCCCGTGGGTCCTCTTTTTCTGGAGAACTAGAACACAGGAGGGTTGTGTGATTGGTTCACAACATTTGAATATGTGATCGACAGTTGTCTTCCCGGGAGGAATTTAGGGACCATCATAATTTGGCCTCTAAAAAAGGCTAACAACCAAGATAAGATTTTTAACAATGACCCCAAATGATACTTATAGGTTTCTTTTTATTTTTTTTTTATTTGTTTATTTTTTTTCAACGTTTTTATTTATTTTTGGGACAGAGAGAGACAGAGCATGAACGGGGGAGGGGCAGAGAGAGAGGGAGACACAGAATCGGAAACAGGCTCCAGGCTCCGAGCCACCAGCCCAGAGCCCGATGCGGGGTCGAACTCACGGACCGCGAGATCGTGACCTGGCTGAAGTCGGACGCTTAACCGACTGCGCCACCCAGGCGCCCCTATAGGTTTCTTTTTAAAAGAGAGAGAAAAATTTGGACGAATCAGTGTTCCCCTTACGTGCTGTTTTGAGTTTTTATATTTAGAGTTATCACTCCAAGCAGTAGCTTTTTAGCTGCTGAATTAACTAAACTGGGTGAAACAGATGAGCAGTTAACCCTTCCAAGGCAGTGAGGTTTTTTGTATTGTTCAGATTGTGCATGTAGGTGACAAAGACAAAAGATAATCTGGGGTCCCACCAACACCACAAATCAGGCAGGAAGCCTTACAAACGTTGGAGTACTGAACACTACCCTGCAAATACTAATAACCTTCTCCCCCAAGGAGCCAGCCCTTTTTGGCTTTCTTTACAGAAACAGATTTTATGAAATAATTTGGTTTTGTCTATTTTAGGTAACGAAGCGAGTACTGAATGGAGTTGGAGCAGGAGACTGAGCTGTGAAGTTTCGAATCCATTCGAATAGGTTTTGCTAAGATGCTTAGACGCAGGCAAATCTACGGAAAATTGGACTTGGGGTAAAACCGACATTGCCTTTTTCCATTTTAAACCTACAGAAGATAAAAATGATTGCTTATGAGTTAAGCATGTAAGTCATAGAAGTATAGAAGTTAACTTCAGAAGCTTTAAAGCCAGGGGTGCATTGGTAGGGACTGTGTGTTCTGTTTTCCTTAGGATAGTTTCAGTTTCTGCCTGTTGGTCTATTGTGATGATCAAAAGCAGCCCCTATTTCTCCAACATGTCTCAGTGTGGACGAGACTTAGGCTGACTCCACGCATTGGCTAGAAAACAACGTACCATAATTTTCATGTGCGAGGTCCTCGAGACGGAGCCATAAGTTGGAACTTGAGAGTTAAGTTTAAATTTTATGATAGAGGGGCACCTGGGTGGCTCACTTGGTTGAGCATCTGACTCTTGATTTCGGCTCAGGTCATGATCGCAGAGTCATGGGATTGAGCCCCACGCTATTTAAGATTCTCTCTCTTTCTCTCTCTCTCTCTCTCCCTCTGCCCCTCCTCCCACTTAAAAAATTTATGATAGAACTGCAATCTAAACACAAATTTTGGTGAAAGGCAAAATATAATATGGATATTTTATATATCAATATTTTGATAACACTGATGTAAACGTTCTTGCATTACAGTGAGATCCATTTTTTTCCCAAAGACTTTTTATAGACACATTAGCATTAACTAGTGCTTAATTTTTTGTTTCTTTTTTTTAACGTTTATTTTATTTTTGAGAGAGAGAAAGAGATACAGAGCGTGAGCGGGGAAGGGACAGAGAGAGATGGAGACACAGAATCTGAAGCAGTCTCCAGGCTGCGAGCTGTCAGCACAGAGCCTGATGCGGACTTGAACCCATGAACCCTGCATGAGATCATGACCTGAGCCGAAGTTGGACGCTTAGCTGACTGAGCCACCCAGATGCCCCTTAACTCGTGCTTTGAATGTCACTCTGTCCATGGATGGCTGCAGAACCATCTAAGGGGTGGGCAACACCCAGATTTTGGGTCTCTTACGGTATCCTCCACTGAGAAATTTGGGCTCCCAGGAGGGTAGCTGGTGCCAGAGACCAGGGGAGAAGGCACAGGACAGCGTGGATATGTCTTGCTAATGGAAAGTAATTATGTCTCAGAGATGTCTGGGGTATAATTTCAAGAACAAACTGCTGACGAGAACTCGCACACATAGCAAATATTGAATGTCTGGGGCTATGGAAAACCTTGAACCCAAAATGATCCTAAGGGAAGATTCTAGAGGTAAGGCACATATTAAAGTATGGGAAGAGTCCAAATGTCCATTGACATATGAATGGATAAAGAAGATGTGGTATATATACACAATGGAGTATTACTCTGCAATCAAAAAAGAATGAAATCGTGTCATTTGCAACAACGTGGATGGAACGAGATTGTATTATGCTAAGCGAAATGAGTCAGTCAGAGAAAGACAAATACCATATGACTTCACTCATATGTGCAATTTAAGGTACAAAACAGATGAACATAGGGAAGGGAAGCAAAAATAATATAAAAACAGGGAAGGGGACAAAACACAAGGGACTCTTAAATACAGAGAACAAACTGAGGGTCGCTGGAGGGGTTGTGGGAGGGTGGATGGGCTAAGTGGGCAAAGGACATTAAGGAAGACACTTGTTGGGATGAGCACTGGGTGTTCTAGGTAAGTGATGAACCATTGGGTTCTACTCTTGAAATCATTATTGCACTGTATGCTAACTTGGATGTAAATTAAAAATAAATAAAAATATTAAAAAATGAAAAATAAATAAAAAATGAGAAATGAAGAAAAAAATAAAGGTAAGGCACATATTTACAGAATGTAACCTATCGTTCAACTTAAATTGTTAAAATTCCTTAGCCAAATTTTGTCTTTAACACAAGTCACAAAAATACATTTGAGTAGTTTGCCCAAAAGCTCTTGAATTAACTAAGCAAAAAGAAGAAATAGAAAGTTAAGATGTCCACGATCCATTAAAAGAAACCAACAAGGGAAAGCTGAATTTAAATGGTCGTAATAATCTTAGGGGCACCTGGGTGGCTCAGTCGGTTAATCTTCTGACTCTTGATTTTGGCTCAGGTCATAATCTCAGCGTTCATGAGATTGAGCCCTACATCGAGCTTTCGCTGACAGCTTGGAGCCTGCTTGGGATTCTCTCTCCCTCTCTTTCTGCCCCTCCCCCGTTTGTGTGTTCTCTCTCTCACTCTCAAAATAAATAAATAAACAAAGGCACTTTTTGGGATGAGCACTGGGTGTTATATGTAAGTGATAAATCACTAGATTCTACTCCTGACATCACTATTACACTATATGTTAACAAACTTGGATTTAAATAAAATTTAAACAGTAAAAAAAAAAAAAAAAGAAAAAACTTTTAAAAATAACAAAGATATTAAACATTCTTCACAAGTCAGTTGAAATTCAAATCCACTAGAAAATAAATAAACAAAAATAAAAAAATAAGATAGTCATAATAATCTAGAAATTATTTAGAAATACTAAGTGAATTTTACAATGTTGCTAAAATGATGTGAATACATACAAATTTATTGTGTTTCTGTGTATCAGCAATAAAATACGAAAAAATAAAGTTTACAAATGGAAAGTTATTCCTGATTTTTGGATTGGAAAGATAGCAGCTCTCCCAAAATTGATTTAAATAATCCCATGGAAAAGCCGAGTAGGTATATTTCAATTAAAAAAAAAAAAAAAGCCAAGTAGGACTATTTCTTTCTTCCTTCCTTCTGTGATAATGCTGCAGATAAAATCGAAACCATAAACATGAATATTATTCAGCCATTAAAGGTATAATTATGAAGTTTTTGTAGAAACATGGAATATGTTATTACATAAGGTGAGTAAAACAGCATGTTCAATATGATGGCAGGCCTATATATAAAAGCCTATGAGAAAAGTTACCTTGGAGCCATAGGATTATGCTTTCTTTACGTTTTTATTACACTGGCTTTTTGATTAAAATTTCCTGCTAGTATGCCAGAAACATGAAGGCTTCAAAAGCACATATGGGTACACAAACCCCCCACAAAACCCACAGTAGAGAACATTAAAGCCCTCATCCCCCTGCTGGGGTCAGTTTTCTCCAAGTGCAAGACTTCAAAGCCTACCAGGAGGCAATTCAATTTCATGCCGTTGAAATGCAGTCCCTGTGTGCCCAACCTGTCTATGTGTGTGTGCATGTAAAATACATCGCATGCGTGTACACTGACATAACAACACACGAACACACACAAACACACACGCCAGAATGGAAGGATCACATCCATAGTTCTAGGGACCTGGAGAAAACCCTTCTGTGGTTGGTTTCCTGACGTCTTGAGTGTGTACGAGTCTGAACGATGCAGTCTCCATGTGCTGAGCTGGGGACTTCCTTGTGTTTAGGCTCAGTTACCCTGGACACCGAACCCACTTTCTGATTGTCCTCTCAATGTTTCTTTTAGGGATTAGAAAAGCAACAGCTTTCAAAAGGAGGAAAAAAAAAAACCCTATTACAAATTCTGCAAACCTGACATCACTCAGAATATGCTGTCAGACTGTTCCACTTTCAGTTTCTGACATTCTGAAGTTCTCTTTATTAAGGATTGGATACTTGATTGGCTAACTAAGGCCCATATCATGGATTCTGGATAATGTGTGCTTCGCCCCACCCTGGCACACGGGATACATCCTATTCCTCTCTCTCACCTCATGCACCTGGAGGTCTGATCCAAGGAGCTCAGGAACTGATCTGACCTACATCCCCACAGGTCAGAGGCTCACCTTCTCCAAGAGCTTTAGGGAAGAAGCTGTCCAGGGATGGTGGCAGGGAAGACTATTTCTGGACTCAGGTAGTCACCAAATAAACTTAATTGAAAAATAATTGCCTCAGGTGTCTACCAGCACCCTACAAAGATATGCCCACTAAGCCAACCAATAATAAACAACCCCAAACGAACCCAGCTGACAGGAAGAGATCCTAAATGCCCTTAGAATCCCCCACCCTAGAAAACTTCAAGGATCCTGAAGATTCTTGTAAACCCTGAGCCAGTGGTTTTGAACTTTAGAATCAGAATCACCTGGGGAACGCGTGAAACCTGATTGCTGGGCTCCACCCCCAGAGTTCCCAATTCAGCAGATGATGGGGGGCCAAAAGTTTGCATCTCTGAAAAATCCTCCCATGGTTCTGAGGCTGCTGGTCCATTGTAAGTAGCTCTTTTCTAAACCAGTATAAAGCGATGGCTCTCACCCTGACTGAAAGTTGCAATCGCCTGGGGAGTTTTAAAAACACCGATGCCTGCATTTCATGCCAAGGGATTCTGATTTAATTCTTCTAAAGTGTAGCTCTGGCAGCAGGACTTCTAACATTGTCCCTCCTCCTCCCCACCACCCCCTCCCATCCCTGCGTGCACTGAATTTGAGAACCACTTCCCACACAATCCTAAGAGATTCCAAACAAACCCAAACAATCCTAAGCAATTAAACATGACTCCATGTGAAATATTTAAATGTGATAAGCAATTAAAATTATTCTAAATAACTCAGAGAGAGATTCTGAAATGCTCTTAATTAACCCTAAGTGATCCAAATGAATTTCAAAAATTCTATACAACAAAGAAAGATCGTAAGTGACCATAAAAGTTCCTAAATGATCCTTAATGGCTCCTAAAGCCCCCAGAGAGCCCTAAACTTTGAAGGAACCAACTCTAAACCTCAAGAACCCACATGATATTCAGCGACCCTAAATGACCTTTAAAAGAATGCCAAAACCTTATCTAGCCTACCTAGACCTAAATGGTCTCGTCCCACCTAATCTTGGATCCCCTGGTTTCCACCTTCTCCATAGTCAACGTGCTTCATGCTCTCTGGCCTTGCTGTCCTCAGACCTCTCTTGTTTCTGGGCTTTTGCACTCACCACTCTTTTTCTGGAACATTCTTCTCCCAGCTCATCCCATGCTTGGCTTCTTTTTGAGTCAGGTCTGAACACAACACTTGCGTCCTAGTGAGGCTTTCCCTGAGTGCCCTACCTCCATCGGCCGCCCTCTTGCCAGTCCCCCTCTGCTTTTATTTTCCTGAAAGCACTTGTCACTGAATAGATTTGTTGATTTATTTATCTCCTCCGCTAGAACCCAAACTCTGTGAGGGTAACCCGAACACTTAGAGTAGTACCTGACCTTTGGCGGGCACCTCGATAATGTCTGGTGAAAGCAAGGGTGAATAACCAGATGTACCCTAAACAGAAAGACCTTAAAACAGCAAGAATGCCAATGCTGATAACAACCTTAAGGTCTTGACCCAAGTATCTTAACAATCATAACCCCTGTATTCCCCGCTAAAATGACCTTAGACATCCCAAACTATCTAATGGGCCATAAATCACTCCAAATGTTCCCATACCTTTTGGTAGCCTAAACTATCCGAAATGGCCTAAGACTTCAAACACTTAAAGATCCTGAAGAGGCATAAATTACTGAAAATTACTTTAGCCCTACATGATCTCCAATGACTTTAAATGATGCCAAATGATACACACCATCCTTAAAAAGCTCTAAGCAATCCAAGAAGAACCCAAACCTTAGCAGTCTCTAAGAGAGCTTCAATATTTTTGAACCCTAGATGATTTTAACTCTAAGTGCATAAAATATCCTAAATGAAAAAAAAAAATGACCCTAATTCTAAGGGCTCTTAAAAACCCAATCATTTCACGGGGTGCCTGGTTGGCTCAGTCGGTTGAGTGTCCGACTCTTGATTTCTGTTCAGGTCATGATCCCAGGTTGCGGGGATCAAGCCCTGAATCGGGCTGAGGGTGGAGCCTGCTTAAGATTCTCTCTCTCTCTCTCTCTCTCTCTCTCTCTCTCTCCCCCACCCCCTCCCCTCTCCCCTACTCACTCTCTAAAAAAATGATTATTTCAATGGCCCAATGGGTAAGGTGATCCCAACAAAAGATCCTCAACAAAATTCAATCCTGAGTCTCAAATAACCTTAACCACCCTAAAGTTTCTCAGCTGATGCTTAAAACCATAAGCCCCAAATTATCCACATGACCCTAAACTAACAACTCTGAATGACCCTAAGGATCACTCTAAAATAGAGGGATAAATAGACTCTTTTAGAGTCTAAATAGACTCTAAAAGATCTTAAATCCTGCCCCTCCCTAAATGTCTTTAAAATGCAAATTTACTTTAAATGATTCTAAACCCCAACAGTACAAAAGATCCTAAAAGGCCCAAGAGATCCTAAACACACCTAAAATCCCAGACTCGGTAAACAATTCTAACTGCCCCCAAGTTATCCTAAACCCAAACTGACCTTAAATAGTTTAAATGGAGATTAGATCTAACGAGCCTGACCTCCCCACTCTCAGTGACGTTAGTGCTAACAACTTCAGTGAACTTGATGAAACAACGTAAAACCCTAAGAGGCAATGGAGCAGACACCTTGTTGATGGCCTGTCCTGACCCTGATTACTCCACACTCCAATGACTCAACATCGATGCTCCAAAGAGCAGAACATATGCCTTGACTTTAACCCTGACCCAGGGAGACCATTCATGCTGAATTCCCTGAGTTGCAAATGACAATGGATTCATGTATGGTTGACTCTGAATGCCCCGAGGGGCAACCCTAATGCCTGGTTACCATAAACTAATGACCCTGAAGTGTAAACTCTGGAAAGCAGACTGGAGCAGATCCACATATATCCTGACCACAACCCTAACCCTGTACCCTTCCCCTTAACGATGCTATGCCTTCACCCTAATAATCCAAATGTCAGGAGAACTGTGACAGAGATTACCCCGAGGCTTATCTGGACCTAAATGTGACTTTGCTTCTGATACCCAGAGCTCTAAACTCGAATAACCCTGACCATAAACCCTAAACACTGAGAAAAATGAGAAAGCAGCATTGATACCCAAGTGGGGTACCAAACTCTGATTTTCCTGATATGGAACATCACAAACCCTCACAACACTCCTTACCCTGGGTTCCATGTGTGTGCCATCACCTAAGGATCTAGTTAAAAAATATGGTGAAGTAATTAATACTTTTTAGAAGTTCATCCCACTTCTGAGCTGGGGCCCCCAAATTCATCTAAGGGTCGTGCGCCATGTTTTTCTCAGTGTAATCATTGAAATGTACCCTGAATTAGGACAAAAATCATGCAGATTTTAGGCTTTATAAAACTAAATTTAAGCTACCCTTATAGTCATCAAGTTGCTTTTCAGGCCAGTATGACATGTAACATGTTGAGGGGGGAAAACCAAAATCCCAGGGCCACCACGTCAAGGTAAGCCTGCTACAAGAATCCAGACAGGATACTGGAACACGTTCTCCTCAGTGGTGGCGACTTCAGCCGCCTTATCCCCCCAGAGGCAAATGCTCCAAAAATGCATCCTCTGAAAGATCAAGATCTTTAATACCATCTCTCTTGGGAGACAAATCGAAAGATAATAATGTGATTTCAGTGAGCTACGTGAAGGAGCTTAAAGTCCTGGCGATAAAGATTTGTTTCACAGCGTGTAATACTTCCCTTATCAGGAATTTGCAGAGAAAGTGTGTTGAAGCCTGGAGACGGGGTACAAAACCAATGTCACCAACTGGAAGCAGATGTTGGCGAAAAGAGCTGGTGGGTAAGAGACATGGACAGGAGGGCACTACTTATATGTCACACGCACACACACCAATATTTCATGTATAAACACGTGTCAGTTAAGTTACAACTATGAGCAACTGGAGTTTCATCCCATCTGAGACCTCGGGAAGTCAGGGTACAGCATACCTCAGTGTTCTCCCAGCGAGGGGTGAGGGAGCCGGGGCACTTACATATCAGCTTCCCTCAGGCATTGGTAGGGAGAGGACTGCTCATGGGGGTTAATTCCCTGGCGTATCTGGCTTTCTGTGTATATGGGCAGATCGGGGCTCTGGGGGCCAAAGAAAATGCACAGGCCGAGAAACACAAGTGCTGGCCATTAGAGGTCAGGTGTAGGTGCCCAGAGATGTCAAGTGGATAGGGACAATGTCTGCTACGTGAACTTGTTGTACCTGTATGTGTTAAAAGCAACAGCTGTTGCAAATTTTTGAATTAGATGCAAATACTTAAACTATTCCACACTTTTGTAAACTTGTTTCCACATTTCTTCAGCTTGCGATTTTCTGGATCCTCTAAAAAGAGAGGCTTCTCTGTTCCGCCCCAGGTGACACTCCAGAAATTTACTTATGGTCTACCTAAATAATCCACGATCATTGCCCTTTCTCCAGAGCCGTAACTTAATCACATTTGCAAAGAACACTTTTCTGTATACGGTAACATCCACAGGTTCCTGGTATGTTTGGGGGCCATTTTCCAGCCTATCTATACTATGGAAAACCTGAACTAGCTTGGGAAGCGTGAAGTTAGGCAAAAAGAAGTGCCTGCAGTCAGTTGGATGACCTGTGTAGGAGACAAGAAAATGCATGCCAACGGAAGCCTGGAACATCGCCCGGTCATGAAAAACAAAAGAAGGCCAAGGCAGGTCTGACCCCAGGCCCCCAGCCCTCAGCCCCTAACATCTGCTTCTCTCGATCGTTCTCTCCTTCTAAGGCCATCTCAAGGCTGCCACGTATTTATGGGTAATTCCCAAAGCACTTCTCAAAGTGAATTAGGGAATTCACTTTGGTGAACCTAATGACACTTAGGTTCTTTCCCCGTGTCATTCCTTGAGCACTGGAAGCCACGGAGATCCCAGACACAGGGAGACCAGAAAGAGGACATTTCCATCTCTAAACAAACAGCCCGTCCCAGGGGAGGAGGCTGTTGGTGATTCAGAAGGCCAAGCCCTCCATTGCATAAGCGTCAGTGACATTCTCCATTCTTGGGTGATGGCAGACAGCCCCATCTCAAATATCCAACTTGGCTTTTTCTCCCCTAAGGAGTCCAGGCCATTGGGTGTTCGGGGTGGGGGGAGGGCAGCTTTGAGCTGGTTGCCTTCATTCTCCTCAGAGCACACAGCTGTCAAGCCAGACAGAAACAGTGAATGAGGGTCTTTTGGGGACATGCTGCTGAGTTTCCAGCCACCTGCTCACATCACAGAAATCCTTTGCCTTACAGACTCAGGGGTTAATTATGCACCATGCGGCCCAACCATTCACCTGTTCCCTGGAAACACCGGGCTTTCTTAGACTGTGACCACAATGACCTGTGCACTCGTATAAGCGGGCGTTTATGGAGCTCAGGTCAGTGGTTGGGGAGTGCCCTTCCTGTTGATAGCATTTGGCCTTATCCCTTTTCTTCTGACTCCCCTTTTGGCTGTGTTCCCGGGCTTCATTTTGGGAGCATACAGTGGTGCCCATTTGTTGATCACCCGAGACCTTGGGGCTCTCCAAGTGACCCTGGATCTTCCCGACTCTTCTAGTCCTGCCCATTCCCTGCTATGTCTTCTACCTGTGGCCACAATGCCCTCCTTGGACAGCTTGAACTCCAGTTGCTCACCCGCTGCCCAGGTCATGTCTACCACCAATGCTCAGATAGCTGCTCGAAACTTCGCTGCTTCCTCCTCCTCCTTCCTCACACTTTGCCTAGGGCCGATCAGACTGGGAAGCTCTATCTTTCTCCTGTCTGTTCCCCCTAGTGGCTTCCAACTATACTTGGAATGAACTTCTACACAATCTTCAAGGTCCCCATCACCAGCTCTCCTCAACCTCATCTCACATACCTGCCATTTTGCTCCCTTTGCTCACATCTGCCTCCCACACCTTCAACACACTCTCTATGGGCCCTTTGAATGCACAGGTTCCTCTTCTGACAGCGTCTTGGCAGGAGAAGACACCAGATCTTGGCATGGCAAACTTATCCTAGCTCATTCTCATTGTTCAAGTCTCCGCTCAAATGTCCACCCTGCAAAGAGGCCATCTTGGTCATTCTAGCTAATGTCTTCCTTTCCATCACTCTTTTCATTATTTTCTGAAAGTTTTTAATTGAGGGGTGCCTGGGTGGCTCAGTCAGTTAAGTGTCTGACTCTTCATTTTGGCTCAGGTTGTGATCTCACAGTTCATGAGTTTGAGCCCGGCTTGGGATTCTCTCTCCCTCTCTCTCTGTCCTTCCCTGGCCCACACTCATGCTTGCTCGCTCTCTGTCTCAAAAATAAATACATAAACATTAAAAAAAATACGTGAGAAGAAGTTTTTAATTGAGATAAAAGCTACATACAATGACATGAGCCTGTCTTAAGTTTGGAGAGTTCTGACTCTTTTATGTTATACATATGTAGTATATATAAAGTTTATATGTTATGCATATAAAGTTTATATATGTACACATATACATGCATATATACATATATAAAGTTTATATATATAAATACACACACATATATGTATATATGTGTGTGTATTTATATATATGTGTGTGTGCATATATATATATATATATATATATATATCTGTGTAGCAATATCCCAGTCAAGATACAAACTTTCCCCATCGCCTTGTTATCACATTGCCTTGTTTCATTGACTTCACTTAGCTCTGTCAGACTTATTTATCTCTTTCCCCCTCTACAAAGGAAACTCTCAGAAACAGAGGTCTCACCCATCTGTTTTGTTCCCTGCTATATTTCTTATGTTCTTTCTTGCTTGCACTGACTGAATGAATGGTTTGTATGAGCGCATAACCACTGATGGCTTCTTCTTCTTCCTTTTTTAAATAAAATGTTTATTTATTTTAAGAGAGAGCGAGAGAGAGCGAGAGTGCACATGAGTGGGAGTTGGGCAGAGGGAGAGAGAGAGAGAGAGAATCTTTTTTTTTTAAACAATTTTTTTAATGTTTATTTATTTTTCAAGAGACAGAGAGACAGAGCATGAGCAGGGGAGGGGCAGAGAGAGAGGGAGTCACAGAATCCGAAGCAGGCTCCAGGCTCTGAGCTGGCAGCACAGAGCCTGACGCGGGGCTTGAACTCACGAGCCGTGAGATCATGTGAAGTCGGATGCTTAACCGACTGAGCCACCCAGGTGCCCCTAGACAGAGAGAATCTTAAGCCCTGGATGTGGAACTCGATTCCACAATCCTGGGGTCATGACCTGAACCAAAATCAAGCGTTGGGCACTCAACCAACTGAGCCACCTAGGTACCCTAGCCCCTGGTTTCTAACATTGCAAACTCACTGGAGGTGCTCTTTAGGGTTAGGCATTGTCCTCTGCTTGGTGGAATGGAATTCAGACTGCAGGGTCCCTAGGGTGGGCAACACTCTTAGCTCTTGGGCCTTTGGGAGTGAACTCTTTCCTTTCCTTTGTGCTCTGTCTGTCTCACCGCTTCCACATCCCACACCTGCCCAGTCTGAAAGCTTAGCCATGTTGGAGAGCCATGGTCAGGTTGATCAAACACAGTCCAAAAGCCAAGTGTATTCATGTTAACCTTGGAACGTTTGGATGACGCGTGTGTGTGTGTGTGAGCTAGAGTCTCGAGAAGCACCTTTCAAAATCCATTTCTGTTTAAGCAGAACATCCTGATGGAGCTTCCCCCTGAAATCAGGAAGAAGGCCTTTAAAAACCTGTCTCAGAAGGTGGTAGATGTGGAGGCAGAGGATGAGGGCAGTCTCTCCAGGTGGTACCTTCTGGCTCTGTGACTCCATGAGGATTTCATGGCCACTGCCCCATCTGGTATTAGCTATGTGTCGCACTCTGCCTCCCTGTCCTGGGTCCAGCCCTAAGAAGTCTCTGGGGCTAAGAAAGGCAGGCCCATCTGTCACACTGGGTGAACCTGATGGTTGATGAGCATGTGAAAAGTGCACTCTGCAGAAAGCCTCCGTGGGTCTAGGTCTTCAGGTTGCCTGCGCTACTGGAAGGTTCCTCTGCACCCATCCAGGTCAGTGGTTTTGGAGCGCCCCCTGGTGGTCCAGACTCTGTGCTACTTTCACTCTCCCACTTCTGAGTGGTGGTCTCCAAAGTGGGGCCAGGAGAGAAAAGACTACAACCTCTATTGTAACTGTAATCATTGAATTTTTTAAATCTTAAAAGTAGCGACATTTTGACCTTGGCGCCCTTACTTAGTGCGTCAGTCCTGTAGCACGTTGCATAAAATAAAAGGGGTAGGGGTACCCTGTGGGCACAGGAGGGCCCCACACCTTGGAGAGCTGTTGGTGATGCCCTGCCTGGACTCAGTGTTTGAGACATAAAGATTTGACACATCCCTGGTGTGTTTTCATGCCAGGCTGCTCAAGTTCAAACCCTTGTTCCATTATTATGAGTCCTTGACTCATACTACGACTGCTCTCTGTCTACCTCCATTTTTTCGTCTATTTAATGGGGCTGCTGGGGGATTAAATGCCTTTAAAACATTTAGAAAAGTGCCTTTGTGGGGACCGTATAAGCAGCAAAAACTACAACTTTTTGGTTTTATTTAGGCTAAAACCCTCATAAAAATCCTAAGAGGCTTCAAGATTACTGCAAAAAACATAGACCAAAGACCATATGAAGAACGTGAACACAAGACGTCCAGATGATCGCTAAAATTAGCGATTCTTAAAAGCACATGGAAATACTTTATAAACAAGAATGAGCACATATGAAGAACGCTTACTGGGTGGTGTTCGCCGTGAAAAGCTTGGGGACCACTGCTTGTTAACCTGGATGACAGAAGCCCAGTAGACGTGTGGGCTTTGCCCTGCACATCTCCCTTGATTTGCTCAGCAGCCTTGTTCAGAGTTACGCCGTGTTTAGTGGTTTCACGGTACAATGGGCTAGACTCTAAATCCCAAGTTACTCAGTGAGGCCACTGGCTGAGCTGGGCCTCCTCACTGCGAAGACTGATGGTTCCCATGCTCCCAGATGCTTTCCATGACAGCTTAACTTCTGGTCTGCCCCATTCTCCTTGGAGGCACAAGAGGAGGACCGTTAGCCTTTGTAACTTACCCTCTGGCTACCTTCGGCCCACTCCCTTCTCCAAGGGATAAGCAAGTTTGAGGCTAGGGGAATTTGGGGACAGGTCCTGCTTTGAATTTTACCAGTTCCGCCATGTTTAGAAGAGAGAGTGCCTTGCAAGGTCTTTGTCCTGGTCAGGGCCATTTTCATGGGCTTATTGGCGGTGGTAATTCTCAGGCCATGTCCAAAACAGTTGCTAACAAGTAGGTATGAGGCTGCATAGGATGAAAAAAAACCTCCATTGTTAAGCAAAATCTATCCATGTCCAAGTCAATCTCCCACAGAGGCCATTTCTGAAAATCCATCTGGCAGGATGGTTTTATAGACAATTGTTTGGAATCCAACACAGACTTTTGGTTCAGGGGTTTATTCAGATGCGTAATGAAGGACTGGTTGCACATCTGTCACAGGGCAGACACTGCTCTAGGTGCTGGAGAGACTAGGTAAAGATACGTAAGACAGACAAGTTCCTTGCTTGCCCAGAGCTTACCTCGCAGTGGAGAAGGGAGGAACAAAAATACTGACCACGAATCGCAAATGGTGGCAGTTGAATGATTGCCCCGATTTTTCTTCCCTCCCTGCACCTACATGCCTGCTTGGCCTTTTCACGGGTGGAGGACACTTCTCCACTCCTTCACTTTGGGATCAATCGCAACACTTCAGCCGATGGAATGTGGGTAGATGTGACAGTGTGTCAGATTTGAGCCTCACACATTTCTGCTTGCTCTATTTTTCCTCCACCGCTGCCATGAGAAAACACGCCCCATCTGGTCCCAGTAGGAGGATGAGAGACAGGTGGAGCAGAGCTGCCCCCAACTGACTCACCGCCCTCCCGTGAGGAGCACAGCTGTCCAGCTGAGCCCAGCCTAGCAGCTGAACCCCAGCCAGCCCCGCAGGAGTGTGGTTTTAAGTTTAGAGGAGGCTTGTTACACAGCAACAGCTGGCTGACACAGGTGCTTCGAAGGGAATGAGAAGCTGAGATAGACCAAGATGGCAGAAGGAAGCTGCTGTTGGCAGGCTAGTCTGGGAAGGTCTGATGAGGGGCTGATAGTTAAGCTGAGCCCTGAAGGTTAAGAAGGAGCTTTTCACACGATGAAGGGAACGGAGTAAAAACAGACGAGGTCCCGAGGCTGGAAAGAACTTTTTATGTTTCAGGAGCTGCCAAAAAGGCCCCAGTGGCTGACACAGAGTTAGTCAGGGAATAGAGGCCAAGATGAAGATAGAGGGAGGTACAGAGCTTTTGAAGCCAGTGTGAGAAGTTTGGGCTTTATTCTCAATACAATGGGAAACTTTAAAAAGATCTTAAGGAGAGAGGGAGAGAGAGAGAGAGGCAGAGATGGCTATTTCTAATAGACCGTCCTTGTTCCTGTGTGAACAGGAGCAGGAATGCCAGTTAGGAGGCCACGGCAGACATCCAGATGAGACGAGGGTAGGCCTGTACCAGGTGGTGACAATGGTACTGTGGGAAGTGAGTGGTTAATAACTCATTTCAGAGTAGACTTCAGGGGGCCAAGACTTCTGGTTTGGGGTATGATGGAAAACTACCACCGGCTACCGCTTCACCTCCCCCAAACCATCCCCGGAAACGCAGAGGAGAGAGGGGAGGGTAGATGATGGGTATGCGTGTTGAATGAGAGCACAGAAGTCATGGTAGCAGCGTGATTACTCGCACTGGCCGAGCATTTCCTGTATTCTAGGCGCCGCCCTACACGCTCGATGGCCTCACGCCAACCCGACGTAGGTCATCATCCCGCCTTACAGACGAGGAGGTGGAGACGCCACGAGGAGGGGCGACTTGCTCAAGAGCGCACACGGCTGGCAAGAGGAGCAGAGGGATCTGGGGGTCTGCACGGTCTCTGGGCTGGAGGCCGCCTCTGCAAGTCTCTCAGAGGTCCCTCATTCAGCTCTGAGTGGGGTCTCCATACTCTGTGACACGCTGGCCTGGAGGCCGGATGCCCAAGGCCCCTGAGCACCTCTCACGTGTCGCTTTGTGACATAACCCTTTTGGGATCCTCGTCTACCCATCTGTGACCCAAGCTGTGAACCCAGCTTTGCTCCCATCTCTGGATGGTGGCTAATTCACCTGAGAAGCTTTTTCTTGATCGATAACGTCAACACACACGATTCCCCAGAGTTAACATTTGCTTTTTTTTTTGTTTAATTGGTTACATTTTTAAAGGTTTATTTATTTATTTTTGAGGCAGAGTAAGTGAGGTAGGGGCAGAGAGAGAGAGAGGGAGACAGAGGATCTGAAGCGAGCTCCATGCTGACAGCAGGGAGCCCGATGAGGGGCTCGAACTCACAAACCGTGAGATCGTGACCTGAGCCAAAGTCGGACACTTAACTAACTGAGCCACCCAAGCACCCCAACATTTGCTTTTTAATGGAGGTTCTGTTTTGAATGCGTATGGAAGAAGTCGAGTTTTTTAAAACCCAACTTTAGGTCCCCTTGGAGACCCTGAAAGTCAAATTTGGGGGCTGGACCCTGGTTAGGTGGTGAAGGACATGGGGCTCTCTTAGGGCTTCAGGCACATTCCCGGGCAGTGGCTTGTTCTCACACAGGTGCCCGCGCCCCACTACAAGGAGCTCCCGGGCCAGCTGGGACTTCTCCCCTGAGAACCTCTCATTTTTCTCCGGCTCTTTGTTGAGTTTCCTTCCCTGCCAGCCCTTATTCTTCCATCGGCAGGAAGAGATGACAAAACCCGGAGCCGGGGCTTCCTTCGGCTGGCCTTCTCTGTGTCCCGGATGGACATGTTCGGGCCTCACGGAGAACAATGGAGCTCTCATGGCTCAGGAGAGCCCATGGGTCTGCTTCCTCTGGACCATCTTAGTGACTGTTCTGCCGATTCCTCGTGACTCACTGCCTGTCGGAAGTGGTGCCTGAGGAGACCATGAACATCCTTGTTTGTCTTTTGGTGCACCTGACACTCCTTTCTCTTAGGTCTGTACCGAGGACGAGAACGGACAGCCTGTCTCTGGAGACCGGTAACTTAGAGTCTGCAGAATTTCCAGGCTTGATAGGTCGTTCTGCAGGTGGGCAGAGGGAGAGCTGGCATTGGGCGCATTTCCTCCTGGACCTCTGGCCACCTGTTCATTCGGTGTCTGAGGAAGATGCCCCAAGAAGGCGGGAGACCCCTCAGAGCTGCAGCAAGCCCTTCTCAGCAAGGTGGCCCCGTCCACCCCCCAGCGAGGCCTGGCCGAGGTCTTGTGTGAGTCCGAAATGCCTGAGAGAGGGAAGATCCCTGGCCATGCTCTTCTCTGAGAGGATGCCGTAAATAAAAACAGAGAGGAAAGCAGGGGACTGAACAGGAACTGCTTATATGATCTGTAAGCCGAAAGCAGGATTGCAGACCCCAGGCTTTGCAAACCTCTGGCAGGGCAGCTGGGACCAGGAACGCCGACCTACGTGGTCTTCCTGTGGGTGGGGAGTGTGACGATGTACAGCCAGGTGGATGTCCCTACGTGGGGACCATGACCTTTAGTCGAAGACCTCAGCGGCAAGAGACGACCTTCCAATGTTGTTGATGAAAATTATAAAAATTTATTAGAAGGCAGCAACAACATGTGGAGATTAAAGTGTGGCCTTTGAAACCTGCTTACCACCAATCATGCCTAGTTAATTTTTTTTTAATGTTTTATTTTATTTTTGAGAGAGAGAGAGAGTGCAAACAGGGGAGGGGCAGAGAGAGAAAAAGAGAGGGAGACACAGAATCCAAAGCAGGCTCCAGGCTCTGAGCTGTGAGCACAGAGCCCGACGCAGGACTTGAACCCACGAACCATGAGATCATGACTGCAGCCAAAACCAAGAGTTGGACACTCAATCGACTGAGCCACCCAGGCGCCCCTCATTTTGCATTTTAAACTTTTAATTAATTAAAATAATCACTGATCGGGACACCTGGGTGGCTCAATCAGTTGAGCGTCCGACTTTGGCTCCGGTCATGATCTCACGGGATTCGTGAGTTTGAGCCCCGCATCGGGCTCTCTGCTGTCAGCGCAGAGCCTGGAGCCTGCTTCAGATCCTCTGTCCTTCTCGCTCTCTCTGCCCCTCCCCTATTCATGCACCCATGCTCTCTCTTTCTCTCTCAAAACTAACTAAATAAATAAATCACAGATCAGTAGAAGCAAGTAACCTGCAGAAGAGAATGGGTGGTTATAAGAGGGATTATGCAATTTAATGAAAGCCTAAAACAAAAAAGCAGTCTTCTGCATGCCTGCTCCTTAAGCTCCCAAGTGCACGAGGCAGTAGCCACCTGCCAGACCCTGTGCTTGCCCTTGAGAAACAGCAAATAGTTGGGGTTCTTTTGGAGCCGTCCCTTCTTCTGTATCCTGCTGCCTTACCCTAATCAGCATCAACGGCATCAAGGAGACACTAGTCACAGAGGCCCGGATGCTCCATGATAGGAGCCCCAGGTTTGGGGGTGACTCCCCACCTCCCCCCCGCCCCACCACTGGGGCCCCTTCTCCTCCGCCACCCCCAGTAGATTGCAGCTGAACCTCCTGGGGCCGCACAGGGGCCAAAGCAGCTCCTCGTCTCCTCGGTCTGGGTCTTTGGCTGCCCCAGGAATGGAGAGGCAGCCACAGGGGCCAATGTCCAGAGATCCGAGTTCCCAGGCCCACACCGTCCTTGTGTGCCTCTGCCTCCCGGGACAGGCATCAGCCTCCATCAGACTCAGGTTGAAGTCTTTCCAACACACAGGACAAGCCGCTTAATTCACCCGGCCCGGTGCAAAATGAAGGCTCAGGCCCTTGTTAAAGATTAAGAATTTCAAAGTGGCGACAGCAGGGGGTTGAACCAAGTGCAGGCCCGGCCACATGCCCACGAAGCTGGCTTGGGTGACAGAGCTGTGCCCTGCTCATGGCCATGTCCTGAGATTCCTGAAGATCCTTTCCTCGTGTTTGTGTGTTTGTCTTTTCTTCCCCCCCTTGGAGCTATAATTCACACACTGTCAAGTTCACCCTTTTACGGGGTACAGTTTAGTGGTTTTTAAGTACATTGACAAAGATGCCCAACCACAACCAATATCTAATTTCAGAACATTTTCATCACTCCAAAAATGACCCCTAGGTCTGTAACGGTCACTCCCCATTCCTGCCTCCCTGGAACCCCTGGTAATCACAAATCTACCTTCTGTCTCTATGGATTTGCCTGTTCTGGACATTTCACACAGTCCAGTGGAATCAGATGGTGTGTGGCCTTTGCTGTCTGGTTTGGCTCGCTCAGCATCAAGTTCTCAAGATTCATCCGTGTTTCGTTCCCTCTTCTGGCTGAAAAATATTCCCTTGTATGGATGGACAACCTTTTATTGACTGTTCCTCTGTTGTTGTTGTTTTTTTTAATTGTGACGTTTATTTACTTATTTTGAGAGAGACAGAGAGAGAATGCAAGTGGGGGAGGGGCAGAGAGAGGGAGACAGAGGATCGAAAGCAAGCTCTGTGCTGACAGTAGAGAGCCCGATGCGGGGCTTGAACCCACAAACCATGAGATCATGGCCTGAGCTGAAGTCAGACGCTTAACTGACTGAGCCACCCAAGTGCCTCTATCTTTCCTCTGTTTTAAGGATTCCTTTTGAAATCTGACCTCCACACCATACAGCGGGTACAGCCAAGTGACTCATTTGCTAGCAGTTATCCCATTTTCAAAGATTCACATATGTCCTCCTTTTAACGTGCATGTTTACTGATATATAGCTAATATATAATCAAGTGTGCACACCTTAAGTGTCCAGACTGATGAGTTTTTAGCTATGTTTCTACCTGAATAACCCACCGCCCAGCTGCAGATATAGAACAATCCATCCTTCCATCAGGCTACCTCAATACCACCCGCTTCGCCCCCAAAGAAAACCGCTATTCTAATTTCGATCTTCTTAGGATTATGTTTGCCTACCCTTGAGTTTCATAAAAATGGAACCATACAATAGTTCTTTTTTTTTTTTTTTTTTTTTTTTTTTTGCATCTGACTTCTTTGGCTCAGCCCTGTCTCTGAGATTCATTCATATGTGGCAACAGCTGGCTCTCTTTGGTTGCTGTGCCCAATTCCATTGTATGTCTCTCCTGCTGTTTAGCTATTCTACCGTGCACAGACCTTTGAGTTGTTTCCAGGGTGAAGCTATTGTGACCAAAACTTTATGAACACTTTTGTATGTGTCATTTGGTGTTCATAAGCTCTGTCTCCCGTGGGGTATTTACTGAGAAGTAGATTTGCTGGGTCTTACCAGCAGGTGCCTATTTAGGTTGAGTAGATACTGCCCAAGCATTTTTTTCAAAGTGGGTGGAACCAATCCCACCAGCTGGGTTTGAAGGTCTGATAGGTCCACATCCTCATCAACATTTGACAATGTCAGTCATTCTTGTGTGTAGTAGTGTTTCATGGTAGTTTTAATTTGCATTTGCCTGATGCGGAACGAGAATGAGCACCTTCCCGCATGCTTATCGGCCATTGGCTAGCCACCCATCATTTTGAGTCATATTTTCCGTTAGAGTCTGGCAAAGGGATCATGCCTTTCCTTATCTCTGAGTTTTCTTAAAAATTCACGCATGTCAATTTATATTTAAATACATAAGTTTTATTTGAACACATTTGTATTGTTTCCTTATTCCCTTGCTAAGACTGAATGTCATGTCTCTTAAGTTGATGGGGGAAACAATCTTATCGATACTTTAATACGGTGTGCATCTCTGTGATTGTTAGTGAGATTAAGCATTTTTTTCCTTATGTTTATCGGTCCTTGCATTTCTTCTATGGATTGCCTTTTCATATCTTTTGTCATTTTCTTCTATTGGCTTATCCTTTTGTCATTGATAATGGAAGCTATTTACACAATCTGTGTAATAATCTTTTATCCGTTATTTTCTGCAAATATTTTCTCTTCTTCTGCTGCTTGCATTTTTAAAAAACGCCTTATCTTTTAGAGGCGCCTGGGTGGGTCAGTTGGTTAAGCTTCCGACTTCGGCTCAGGTCATGATCTCAACAGTTCGTGGGTTCGAGCCCCGGGTCGGGCTCTGTGCTGACAGCATGGAACCTGGAGCCCACTTCTGTGTTCTCTCCCTCTGGCTCTGCCCCTCCCCCGCCCCTACTTACACTCTGTCTCTCAAATATAAATAAACATTAAAAAAAAATTTTTTTAAAAAGACCTTATTGTTTAGAACAGTTTTAGATTTACGGAAAAATTGGGAAGATAGTACAGAGTGTTCCCATAGACCCCATACCCAGTGTCCTCTGTTATTAACATCTTACATTAGTATGGTTCTTTTGTTACAATGAATGATTGTGCATTATTTTGTCATCATGTCTCCCTAGGCTCCTCTTGGCTGTGACTGTTTCTGAGACTTCTCTTGTTTTTGATGGCCTTGACAGCTTTAAGGAGGACTGGGCAGATATTTTGTAGACTGTGCCTTTACTGGATTTGTCTGATGGTTTTCTCATGATTAGATGGGGTTATGAGTTTGGGGAGGAAGACCACAGTGGTAAAGCACCATTTTCCTCACATTGTCTCAGTAGTATGTATATCAGGCTGGTTTATCACTGTTTCGCTGTTGACCTCGATCACCTGGCTTCTTCGCTGTAAAGTTAGGCTTTGCCCCCCATCCCACCCTGTCCTCCTTGGAAGAAAGTCACTATGCATGGCCTCACTGAAGGAATAGGAAGTTATGTTCCACCCCCCTTGAGGGCAGAGTATCTACATAAATCGTTGGGAATTCTGCTACCCAGGGGATTTATCTCTTCTCCCCTGTATATTATTTACCCAATTTGTTTATATCAGCATGGACTCATGGATATATATTTTATTTTATTTGGGTTATAATCCAGTACTACTCTATTTCGTTGCTCAAATTGTTGCAGTTTTGGCCATTGGGAGCTCTTTCAGAGCTCCTGTGTCCCTTTGATGTAGCCCCTTGAATATGGGTTTGCTTGTTGTTTGCTTTTTTGCACTTCCTTCTTTTCTGGCACTACAAGATGCTCCAGGCCCTTCTTGTATATTTCTTTCTTTCTTTTTAAATGTTCGTTTATTTTTGAGAGAACACAAGCGGCGAAGGGGCAGAGAGAGGGGGACAGAAGATCCAAAGCAGGCTCTGAGCTGACAGGCTGACAGCAGACAGCCCGGTGTGGGGCTTGAACTCACGAAATGTGAGATCATGACCTGAGCTGAAGTAGGACACTCAACTGACTGAGCCACTCAGGCACCCGCTTTCTTGTACATTTCTGCCCCAGTCGTACAATCAGCCATTTCTCCAAGGAGCCCTGGTTCCTTTTATTGGGAAATGGTATTAGAAACCAAGATCTGGGCACTAGGTTTGCCTGTTACTACTGGAGTTTTGTTTCTTTCAGGTCTTCTCAGCTGACAAAGAAAGGAAATACATGTGTGTATGCTAACCCAAGCAGATACACATACCTATAAATGTTCCTACATGTAACTTTCTGTGTCTCTATTGAGTTAAACATGAAATTCATACTGGTGTCTCCAACTCTGCTCCATTACCACATGAGTCATTCTAGCCTCCTTCCCTTGCTTCTCTGAGTTCTCGCTCCAACATTGGGGAACCTGGCACCTACTATCCACCATCCATTTAGTTAATTGTTCAATTCTAGTATACATGTATCAGAATTGCTAACCCATACCCTTGTGGGAAACACCTGTACCAACTGGAACAAAGTGCCCAACACATATGATGGGGAAGTCCTTGGTGATTAAGGATGGGGTTAACTTGCAGTTGTTGGTGGAGGCGGGATGCTCAACTCCAGAGGTATCTGAGAGTCTGGTAAATACCGTTGGCTAAGATACGGGTGAATTATTCTTCCTGGTGATTTACAAAGTGCTTTTTTATTTTTATTAAAAAAAAATTTTTTTAATGTTTATTTATGTTTGAAGGAGAGGCAGAGTGTGAGTGGGGGAAGGGCAGAGAGAGAGGGAGACACAGAATCGGAAGCAGGCTCCAGGCTCTGAACTGTCAGCACAGAGCCCGACGCGGGGCTCGAACCCACGAACCGCGAGATCATAACCTGAGCCGAAATCGGACGCTCAACCGACTGAGCCACCCAGGCGCCCCGCAAAGTGCTTTTTAAAGCCCGAAACTCCCAAAACCCCCTTGAAGGCATCCTGTACCATCAGCATTATTTCTTTAAAATGTAGAGATTGAAAATTACATTTGGTTTACATGGTTATCCAGCCTGATACCAGGCTGATACCAGGGTATCCCACGTGTATCAAGAAGCAAGTGCTCACATGTGTTTTTGAAATGAAGGGTGAGATAGAAATATTTCGTCATGGTTCTGATAATGCGACAAAGAACACGGTGTGCTTGCATGATCTCGGCAACACTTTCAGTAGCCAAGAGAACTTGAAGTTATAACTTCAGGGCCAAAATAACATGATTTTAGATTCTGTGGCTTCAGTAACAGGATTTCTTATGAAACCTGCACTGTGGTACAAATGGTAAAACCTGGAGGATTTGATGCTCTCCCAACGTTAGATCATTCTTTTCAGAGAAAGAGAATCCATCAGAGAAAGAAATCTCTGGTACATTTAAAAGCGTATTTAAAAGACATATCCAAACACTTCAATAGAATACAAAGACGTACTTTCTAGAATGCAAGGCATCAGAGAGGATTAGAAACCCATTTGTTTCTGGGCTGGGGAGGTTGGGGAAAGGGGGCGAGGCTGGTCAAAGGGTACAAACTTTCAGCCAGAAGATGAATAAGGGCCGAGGATGTGACGTGAAACATGATGACTGTAGTTGACAACACTGTACGGTATTAAAATTTGCTAAGAGAGTAGAGCTTAAATGTTCTCACCAAAAAGGATAGATCTGTGAGGTGATGGATGTGCTAATTAACTAGATGCAGAGGATCCTCTCACAATGAATACGTGTATCAAATCATCGCTGCACACACTTTAAATACCTTACAATTTTATACGTCAATTATACCTCAATAAAGCTGGAGGGGAAAAGTAACCCATTTGTCTTCATCTCCCAGGTTAAAATATTTAGCGTTCCTACTTTGGCATGTGACAGGCAGAAAAGAAAAAAAAAAATCTTTCTGACTCAGATCTGATAACACTGAACCAAAGGTCCACACTTTTTGGCCCACGTTTTTTTTTTAAACATTTTTTTCATGTTTTTATTTATTTTTGAAGGAGAGAAAGAGACAGCATGAGTGAGGGAGGAGCAGAGAGAGAAGGAGACACAGAATTCGAAGCAGGCTCCAGGCTCTAAGCCGTCAGCGCAGAATCCGACGCGGGGCTCGAACCCACAAACCGTGAGATCATGACCTGAGCCGAAGTCGGACGCTCAACCGACTGAGCTACCCAGGCGCCCCTGGCCCACATTTAATTCAAATACCCAGAACTGACTGGCAGAACTTGCTGCCTCTCCAAACAACCCAGAAAGTGAATTGGGATTTTATAATTTAATAGACACAAAGGGTAAGAGAAGAATCCAGGTCAACATGGGACCTGAGGAATGGCTCAGGCCATCTTCATAGATCCAAGATGGGCACGGTCAGGGAAGATGACCCTAGAAAAGGCCTAGTTTCTGTGTTTCTGCACTGCCCCCTGCTGGCCGATACTGGAACATTAATTTTTCCTGCAGCCCGTCTAGGAAGACCTAACAAACAGGATGCCATATTGTGGCTCTTGAGAGGCAGGGGACCCTGCAGAGCAAGTGTTGCCCTAGAGGCAGAGGGATTCGGCTGAGGCCCTGTCATCACAGAAGGTCAGGCATGGGAAATGGGCTTGAACAGCAGCAGAGGAATGACTTCCCTGGTGCATGTCAGAGTAAGTGCTGGTGTTTCCAGGACAGGGAGATAGCCTCTTGGTGGAAAGAAAAGTGATTCAGGGGCAGTGGAATTCGGGCGTCAGGCAGGTAGAGAGACACTGAAGACCCCATCCCAAGAGCTCTAGTCCCTGCAGACGGTCTGGCAAGATGGGGGCAGCAGCTACGTAGAGAAGTGCAAGGCGACTAAAACACATAGTTGTGTTTGGAGACACGGTCCACTATGGGGGATACGCATGCAGGTGAATAATTAGGTCACAAAGTGACAAGGGGCTAGTTATGTCCCCTAGAATCTTAGGACAGGTTTTTCTGGAGGTCACGTCTGAGCTTGTCCTGAGGGCTGAGTAGGAATCCTGCAGGGGGGAAGGACTTGAGAGGGTCTGGTGATATGTGGGACTGGGGGCCTGTGCGGGGGTTATGGAAGATGAGCTTGGAGAACCAGGCAGAGCAGACCTTATGCACTTTGTTGAGACACGATGGCCTCCTTCCGGGCAAGACGGAGCATCTCCAGAGGATTTTGAATAGATGTGGAGGACCCTTATAAACAAAGAGCAGTAGATCTAAAACAGACTGTAGAGATGACTTCATTCTGCTTTCCTTGAAGAGTGAGAAGTGTGCACAACCTGCCTTGTTTCTGAGAATCTGAAAGATGTTCTCATAAACCTGCCCCATCTCTTTTCAATGATTTTGTACTTTGCCTTTTTTTGAACAAAGTTTTATTTGCTTATTTTGAGAGAGAGAGAGAGTGTGTGTGTGTGTGTGAGAATGGGGGTGGGGCAGAGGAGAGAGAGAATCCCAAGCAGGCTTCATGATGTTAGCATGGAGCCCGACGTGGGGCTCAATGAGGGGCTCGAACCCACCAACTGTGGAATCATGACCTGAGCTGAAATCAAGAGTCGCATGTTCAACCAACTGAACCACCCAGGTGCTCCTATATTTTGCCTTTTTTTTTTTTTTTTGACATTTATTTATTATGGAGAGACAGAGAGACACAAAGCATGAGTAGAGGAGGAGTAGAGAGAGGGGAAGTCACATAATCTGAAGCAGGCTCCAGGTTCTGAGCTCTCAGCACAGAGCCCGACGCAGCACTCGAACTCATGAAATGCGAGATCATGACCTGAGCCGAAGTCGATCGCCTAACCAACTGAGCCACTCAGGTGCCCCTACTTTGCCTTTTTTATGGTTCAGGCAAACTCTGGAGTCCTTGGGTTTTTGTATGACAAGGTAGGCAAAAAAATTCATCCTGGATCACACTGAGCCACTTACATAATGTTGCTATGACAGTGCTGGAGATATAAATGAATTCTTCTTTTTTTTTAAATGTTTTTTAAAGTTTATTTATTTTTGAGAGAAGAGACAGAGCATGAGTGGGGGAGGGGCAGAGAGAGGGGGAGACACAGGATCTGAAGGAGGCTCCAGGCTCGGAACTGTCAGCACAGAGCCTGACACGGGGCTCGAACCCATGAACTGTGAGATCGTGACCTGAGCTGAAATTGGACACTCAACCGACTGAGTTGAGTGCCCCATAATGAGTTCTTCAAAGCCCTGACAGAATCTCCCGGGTGGGAGGAGGATCAGTTAGGAAGGAGTAAACGGGGCTTCCACAGGCAAGAGAGTGGCATTCACTCCGTCATCCATTGGGCTGATGCACTCAGCTCTGGGCTAGGTGCTGTGTGCCATACAAAAGAAGCAGACATTCCAGCTGGTATCCCTGTGGAATCTATATCTTGCTTGGGAATACACAGAAGGAGGCAATGTCAACAAAGTTAGTGCAGTTCTGTAGATAGGTGTTAAAGACGTTTCAATGGGATGCGGGAGATCTTTGTAGAATCTGGGATCCTGGGGCAGGGTCAAAGGCAGGTGGGTGGCCTTCTATACGAAGCCGTCGGGATCAGCACCCCAAATCCAGGAACCACCAGACCTTTGCTGCTGTAGAAGCTGCATAGCAGACATCACTGCCCTGCAAGCTCGGAGATCCTATCACATCTTCAGCAGTTTGGGCCGCTAAGCCCAAGCACCACACGCTGGGGGGGTTTCTGAACAACAGACTCCTCAGAGGCCTGGAGTCTGAGAGTCCAAGATCATGGGACTGGCAGCTTCGGTGTCTCGTGCTGTCAGATTCCTGGTTCAGAGACAGCGGGCTGTCTTCTTTTTGTGTCCTTCCGTGGCAGGAGAGGCAAGGGCGCTCTCCGGGGTCTCTTTCATAAGGGCACGAATTCCATTCATGAAGGCTCTACCCTCGTGACCTAATCACCTCCCAGAAGCCCCACCTCCTGATACTATTACACTGAGGGGTAGGATTTCAACCCAGGAATTTGGGGAGGACACAAACATTCAGATGGTAACACATCTCGTCCCCCCACCTCTAGGCACTCGGGCCTGGTAGGTTTGGGCTGTATATCGGAGGGGGTAGACTCCGAAGCCGATAGCTGGCCGCGTCTTCATTATCTTGAACACTCAGTCAAGATGAACCGATAAAACACCTCTTTCCTGAAAGATCTCTATCATCAGAAGTTGAAGCTACTCTCACCACATCTTTTGATGCTTCGGGGCATACTCTTTGGCTAAACAAGAACATCTTTTTTTTTTTCTTTTTTTTCCCTTAAACGATTGCCCTAGTTTTTAGGTGAAATACTATATTCACTATTTCTGGCGTATTCTTTACCAGGCCTTCAAACTAAACTACGGTGCACCATTTGCAACTAGAAAAATGAATACATAAAGCATGTTTAGAGGCATTTCTTTATTTTCGGGCTTGAGCTGGAGGTAGGAAGTCCACCAGCACTTGGGATACACAGGCTAAGGTGAACTACTGGCCAGGTTTGGCTTTGTGAAATCGTCTGTCCCTTATATCCCTTATAAAAGCAGGTGAAATGGCATCTGGCACTTAGTGGGATGGGTGGGCACCCAGAAAGTTTGAAGGTCAGATTGGGCTCATTTTTGGGTGTTAAAGTGTCCTTGTCTTGTGTTTGTTTCCTTTTAAAAAAAATTTTTTTTAACATTTATTTATTTTTGAGACAGAGAGAGACAGAGCATCAACGGGGGAGGGTCAGAGAGAGGGAGACACAGAATCTGAAACAGGCTCCAGGCTCTGAGCTGTCAGCCCAGAGCCCGACGCGGGGCTCGAACTCACGGACCACGAGATCATGACCTGAGGCGAAGTTGGCTGCTTAACCGACTGAGCCACCCAGGCGCCCCTTGTGTTTGTTTCTTCCTGTGCCTTTAACTCTCACCATTAGGAGATGGAACCATCCAGGCAGTGGCACTGTCTGGAGCCCACTCAAACCATGCAAATAGCAGGCTGGACATATGCCTTTTGGGAGTGGTCCACAACCAATGATGGGAGGTGCTGCTGTATACATTCCCCGGCTCCCTTCCCCTCCGGTGGGGTAACTCTGAACACGTTTTCTCTGCCGCCTCCCAGAAGGTCCCAGCAAAATGAAGTTCCTGTTGCCCACGGAGTCAACTTGCTAACTCCCCCCCGTACTTCTCACTTCCAATGTTCCCAGGGTTCACTTCCCTAATATACTACTTGTACATGGATTCTTGGTCTCAGGACTGACTCCCGGGGGCAACCAGCCTGAGATAGCAAGTAACCCGCACATCAACACAATTTCCTAAATGTAAGGAAAAAGAAGGAAAACTGTGCTCTCTTTGGACATGAGCAAGTGTATTTACAATCCTGATTTTAGATTCTACTTATCTGGTCACGGTGATCCATTCATTAATGCTGATGCAATTGACCTTGATTTTGTACCAGATATTTCCGAATCCATCCTCTTACTTGATGTTCGTGAGGTAGGTGGTATTATACCTACCATTATGGATAAAAAAAAAATCCTGAAGTTCAAACAGGTGAAATGATTGGCCCAAAGACTCCAGGCATGGGACAGTGCTGGAGCTCAGGTCTTCTGCCTCTCCGACTTCTTCATTCTACAGAACTGCCCCTGAGAAACTCCACATTATCCTGAGACCTCTCTGGGCTAGAGAAGAAACCCCCAGAGTGGAGTTCAGTTGACTGTTCAGATGGAGAAATTTTGTCTTATTGTGAAACTGATTTCTTCTCAAGCACAACAGCACAGAGAGGCTAAGAGGAGCCTCCTACCTCCAAACAGGCTCCAGTTCACGGCGGATAATCTCCTGGAAAGCAGCTCTCTTTCTCCCAACATCTCAGGACTGGGAAGTATTGAGATGCCTTGCTGGTCTGTCCCTGAAGAGGGTGGGAGTGAGGGCAAATGACAGCCGTCAAGGCTCCCAGGCCCAACTCGGGGGAGTGTAAACCTTCGATGGGATGGTAGCATACTTGCCCTTCCTTCTACATGGGAACACAGGAGAAGTCAATAAGTAACACACAGAATTAACTGTGGCTACACAGCCACAGCAGATCCCCTGGTCAGATCCCTGTGGATCTCTTTGGCTCTTGTCAGTGTCCCTCACATATCTGCAACAACCTTTTCCGGGAAACTGGCCCTGGGCAGTGGTTTATCGTAAAAGAATATAACTGAGGAACAGACAGACAGAAAAGATGCACAGGACAAGGTCCGGGCAAAGGGCTTGGAGCTTCCGTGCTCTCTCAGCATGCTCGATTCGCCCAAATCTCCACGTGTTCGCCAACATGGAAGCTTCCCCAACCCTGTCCGTTTTGGTTTTTATGGGGGCTTCATTACCTGGGCACAACGGATTAACTCATTGGCCACTGGTGGATTAACTCATTGGCCATCAGGATTGGTTTCCCTGGAGACCAGCCCCCATCTGTAGGTGCTTTCCAAGTCACCTCATTAGCATAAACTCATGAAGGGGCTGCTTACGAATCACAAGACACCCATTTCACCTTTATGGCTGTGAAGCAATTTCAGGAATTGAAAACGAGAGATCAAGTATTATAACCAAAGATGCTTCCACTGATCTTACTCAGCAAATTCCAAGGGTTTGGGGAGCTGTGAGCCAAGAACCAAGGATGAAGACCAAATATATATGAGAAATGTATTTTGGTCATCTAGATGACCAAAATCTTATAAATCACAATGTTGCAGATGGTATAATTCCTTCATTTTGTTTTTGATTGCTAAGTAGCCCTGAGTCAAAACAGCCAGTTAAAACAAATTAGGAGCTCTAATTGTGGATTTGGAAATTCAAGTACAACACAGCTGATATAGGAATTTCCAGGACCCTACTTCTCTCTGCTTAGTCCTTGAAATTCTCTCTCCTTGGTGTTGAGGGTTGTTTCTAGAACCCGGAGCCCTGGGGGCATAACACCCCCACCCTGTTGGATGCTGACGGCACCTCTGATAAACCCACATGTGTAATTCTCTCCATGGATGGTATTTTCTCCTAGGCCCCTGCCCTCTCCCCCAACCTCCCACTCTTACCCACCTCCCTCCATCCAGAAAGGCCAGCTGTGGTAGGTTCTCTGACCCTGACCTGTTTGTAGCTTCCTCAAGTTCCTCTCTGGCCTTCTGCCAATTTCCTTCCACAATTTATAACGAAGCCTGCTAGAGTTAAAGCAATCTTATTGTTTAAGAAAGCAATGCTTTCCCACAAAAAGATTTCCATTAAAATAAGATCTGGGAATTCCAAGGGCTGACCAGGTGGGTGGGTGGTGGGTAGAGATAAGACCTTCTGACCAGGGTAGGGGAAGCAGCTTGAGGACGCAGTGATACTTAAACATTGAAAGAAAAGCTCTTTTTTTTGGGGGGGGGGTCAGCTCTGGACTGGGTGTAGCCCCCAGAAAGATCCCTTTAGACGGGGAATGGTTAGTACATGGGACTTATGCAGTCTGAGGCCTCCCATGGGTCCAGGTGAAGCCTCCCATTTGACAAGAGCAACAGCTAAACCTGATGAGTAGACTTGGAAGGGTCTGGGAAGGGCTTAGAGGTGTCCCAGAGACATAATGCCTTCTTCTCGTTTCCCTGGGAATGTTTGATTTATTCTTTTTGCAGGTGCCCGTCATTCCCAGTGACATGGAAGTTTGGCTCCCTTCCCTTCCAAGGGGAAACTGGGTGCCCGGCTGTAACCCATCTGCTGCCAGAGGGAGGGTATGAGAGGAAGGCGTCGCCTGCCGTGTCCGGCTGCACGGTCTTGGGGCAGAATGAGCACACACGCCCGGCACAAGCTGGGTTTGCCAGAGCAGCGTCTGAGCTTTCCGCTGGGGGAACAGAAATTTGCCAGGATGCCGTGTCTGTGCGTCTCCTCCATCACCCGCTCAGTGTGCGTGGCCTATCACTGCCTGTGTGGGGGCACACGGCCCCCGCTCTTCATCTTTCAGTTGAGACCATGGCAGGCTCCAGAGGGTGACACACAGCGACACACGGGCATCTTAGGGTGTCCTTGTCCAGCCACACACAGCACGTGAAGAAAACATGTTGGGTGGAAACACAAGAAGTGACCAAATCTCAAGGTGTGACGTAGGACCGGGGGCGCCTGACCCAATGGGCCTCTGCCCCAAGTTCATCTCTTCTTATCAGCGAGCTTGAGGGAGAGAGTGTAAACGTCTCACGACAAACTCATGGCTACTGCCTGGGACACATCTCGTGAGGACCATGGGGTGAGGTCTAAATGTTGCAGAGCGCATCCTAAGCAAGATGGGGAGCAAAGGCTCCCGGGAGATGCTGGCCGTCTGCAGAGGCCCTGAAGCCAGGAGGGGCCCCGGCTACTTGAACAGTGTGCTTGACGCCCGGTGCTTTTGGTCTTTATCTCCTAGAGGGCATTCTCACTGGAATGCGGATAATTTACCCCGGATTAATGAAAAGGCCAGGACCGGGGTGCCTGGGTGGCTCCGTCGGTTGAGCGTCCGACTTTGGCTCAGGTCATGATCTCGAAGTCTGTGAGTTCGAGCCCCGCGTCGGGCTCTGTGCTGACAGCTCACAGCCTGGATCCTGCTTTAGATTCTGTATCCCTCTCTCTCTGCCCCTCCCCTGCTCATGCTCTCTCTCTCTCTCTCTCTCTCAAAAATAAATAAACATTAAAAAAAATAATAAATCTTTTTAAAAAACAAGGCCAGGACCAAACCTCACCCCACACCTCCCTGGCCATCAGGGAGCACAAAGTTGTGCAAATATACCACCCTCTAAAGCCCAAGCCTGCTTTCCAGGCTTCTCATCCGGATGTTTTGAGCGAAAAGCCAGGTTTAAAATAGGAACTGCTAACAGTTTTAGGATTTTCAAATGGTGCTGGTGGTCAGAAGTTACTTGGCAGGATTTGGATGTGCTGTCTGCAAAGGAGAGAAGGTACTCGAGCGGCACTTGCAGCAAAGACAGGTTCTTACACTTAAGTGACATAAAAACCCTTACAGGTTAGCACCGTCCAGGGCAGGCAGGAATGAGAATTGCTCCAGCAATGTAGGAACATGATCTAGCCATATCTAGAAAAATTTAAATTATTTATATTGAAACTATTCCACAGAAATAAAAGCCACACGTTGCAAGGCTATATGTACAAGGATGTTTATTGTTTGCAGTGGCAAAAAAACCCTGAAGGTCCATCAGCAAGGAAGTGATCAAATCAACCAGGGTCTATCTACACCATGGAATATTACACGGCAATCTGAAAGGACACATTAGCTAACCAGCTCGCTGTTGAACTGGAAAGAGGTTCATGAGGCAGTGTGAAGTTATAAATCAAACTGCGGAGGAATAAATGTGATATGTACAATCATAGTGTTTTTTAAAGGAGCAATCAAATTAAAAAAACCCTCCCTTGTATACCTAAGCACAGTGAAAATGTGGAGGTTGCACAGCAGGCAGGAGGGAGAGAATGGGTTGGGAAAGGTAGGGGGAGCCAAGAACTAAAACCTGGCACAAAAAATGAAAAAAGCATAGAATAAAGTCCAGAGAATATTTGGAATATAAAAGCTACATTGTTACTGCAAGTATGTACACATGTATATGCAAATATTATGGCCTAGGAGGTAAGAGGGCAAACCGAAAACAATGACTTCATCAGATGCTGGGATTGCCGGCAATCGGATTTCCATTGTCATTTGAATGTCACTTTTACAATAAGCACATTTGGAAGAGTCAACACTTGGAGGGGCTGAGAATGCAATGTTAGCGAAATTATTCACATTTAGAATGACTGTATCAAGAATAATTCGGAGGTCCCTTACAGTGTGTTACACACAGTAGCTGCTCGGCAACCTTTTGCTAAAGTGAAAAACCGAAGCCTTCCCTTGACCTCATAATTCGTAAACATCAGCAAGGATGTTCAAGCACATATAGTCTCAAAAGCTTCGTGAATAATGTTTGCATTTGAATCACCATGTACAAATTCCCTTTCACGCCCCACTTAAATCTGATGTCTGGAACTGTTAATGAAATGAGAAAAGACAGCAATTATAGAAAATGTACTATGTTGTGACCTGTTTTCACCTAAGAAATGAAGTCATTTTGCTTCTGTGCCTGTGTGTGCCCTTATGGTTAGTTACACTCAGCAGGGCTGGGCTGAAATTTTCAACATCAGCCTGTAAGTAGTTTCTTTCTTTCTTTCTTTCTTTCTTTCTTTCTTTCTTTCTCTTTCTTTCTTTCTTTTTCTTTCCTTTCTTTTCTGTCTTTCCTTCTCTTTCTTTCTTTCAACATCAGCCTGTAAGTAGTTTCTTTCTTTCTTTCTTTCTTTCTTTCTTTCTTTCTTTCTTTCCTTCTTTTCTTTTCTTTTTTAAAAAAAAAATTTTTTTTTAACGTTTATTTATTTTTGAGACAGAGAGAGACAGAGCATGAACAGGGGAGGGGCAGAGAGGGAGGGAGACACAGAATCCGAAGCAGGCTCCAGGCTCTGAGCTGTTAGCACAGAGCCCGACGCGGGGCTCGAACTCACGGACCGTGAGATCATGACCTGAGCTGAAGTCGGACGCTTAACCGACCGAGCCACCCAGGCGCCCCCCTTCTTTTCTTTTCTTTTCTTTTCTTTTCTTTTCTTTTCTTTTCTTTTCTTTCTTTCTTTTCTTTCTTTCTTCCTGCTCCTTCCTTCCTTCCTTCTTTCCTTCCATCCTTCCTTCTGTCTTTCTTGCTATTGTTATTATTAAAAAAATAAAAATAAAAAATGGACAGGGAAGAAATGACCCACATGGCTTGTACTTCTATCTTGTGCTCTGCTCAAGAGTCCAACAGGACTGTGGAAGCAGAAGGTGGGCACAGTGCTGGCCGTCTGAGAACTACGGCCTTCTGGCCTCCATCCCACCCTCCTCCTCCTCCTCCTCCTCGGTGCAGATTCAGGGCAGGGGCTAGGCCCCCCAGGCTCCCAGGGGAGAGCCGCTACCCTGGGCTGCCCCGCCCCCAAGTCCTCCACTGGCTTTCCGTGTATTTAAACCTTCCAGAAGTAGCCTTGAGAAGAACGCTGATAGCAGTGGAGGCTCAGAACAAGAGGTACCATTATCAACATTCATGTTTTAAAATACTTAGGATACACTGTCCGAGAATGCACATTTTTCTCCCCTTACAGACTCTCTTTAAAGGAGAATTGATAATATTCAGCAGCTGGTGCGTCCAAATATGGTTCAACAATTCCTGGGGCGGAGGGGGGGGGCGCCTCTAAATGCACCCCAGAGCGTCTCTTGGGGCATCTTAGAGCAGTAGCTTCATTATTTGTACTTAAGCCGTATTCCTATTTTGTGATATATTTATTTGTAACTAATATTAACTACTAGCATTTTGTAGTATCTATAGGTAACTAATAAGAAGTAGATAATAAGTGGCATATCGCCTCTTGCTTAGGGCATGAGTGAGTTCTTTGTCGGGTCTCCCTAAAGACGTAGCTTCTCTTGAACCTTTGTGGCAAGGAATTATTTTTTTTTATTTTTTTTTTTTTTCAACGTTTATTTATTTTTGGGACAGAGAGAGACAGAGCATGAATGGGGGAGGGGCAGAGAGAGAGGGAGACACAGAATCGGAAACAGGCTCCAGGCTCTGAGCCATCAGCCCAGAGCCCGACGCGGGGCTCGAACTCACGGACCGCGAGATCGTGACCTGGCTGAAGTCGGCCGCTTAACCGACTGCGCCACCCAGGTGCCCCAAGGAATTATTTTTTTTTATAGAGCTAAGTGGTTCACAGAAATGACGGCCCCTCACCGAAGTGGGAGTAAAAAAGCAGCCAGAAATTGGCGTGGTACCCGTGTAAAGGGAGTATATTTAAAGATTCTCATTTGCATATACACAGAGAGATACAGAAAGGGCTGGGGGAACGAACATTAGAAAGCAAACATGCCCATTAAAAATACTTTCTCAAATCCAGACAATAGTTCAGAGCCAGGAAGAGCAAATACTTATCCTTCTTGCGAAAAACAAAAACAAAAAGAAAAACACCGAAACCAGAACAAAACAAAACAAAAACCTTTGTGCCGTGGTCACATCCTGCTGTGCATCTGGTCTGCTCTGGGAACCGGCCTGGCAAGATCGCCTTACGCGGTGATTTCTGGGCCTTCGTCTAGCTTTACTTCTGTGTCTGCTTAATCCCTTTCTTGTATCTTAGTTTGATGAGAAGAGTTAAATAAAACCTCCATGTAACCAGGTATTAAGATACATGGCCATCAGTTCAGACCGTTTCGTATTTCCAAAAGTGGGGTTTCTGCGGTTTCGCCAGAAATCTGTGTTTGGGTTTGGGTCTTGCGAGCAGTAAGAAAGGGATCACAAGACAGCTCTGGGATTGCACAGAGGGGAAGACCTGGGGTGACACAAGCCAGGATTGAATTTTGGCTCTGCTACTCTCCAGCCACTTCACCTGTTGGAGCCTCCGTTTCCTCATCTGTACAGTGGGAATAGCACCTACCTCTAAGAGGGGTCCGGAAATAGCGTGACGCGCGTGGCAGGGTCCCTGGCTCATTCTCTTATCTGTTCACCCAACATTTACTGCGGAAGATGGTGTGCCAGACCCTCCGCTGGGACCTGAGAATGTGGTGATTAAAAGGCTGCCCTTCAGTAGAGCCTGGAGGGGATTGGTACACACACATTTATCAAAAGCAGACGGGTACCCATGGGAATACTTGGTTCCTCATGTGTACCTTCGGGACACGTGGGGGTTTGGGTCTGGAGGAGAGGAACTGGGATAACTCAGCGGCTTGCTCACCCCCCCATCCCCGTGGCTGCCAGCCTGCCTGCAAGCTTATGTCGCAATAAACCAAATGAAAACCAGCGGGCAGAGCATCACAGGCTGGTCTAGGGTGACCCGAAGTCCCGCTCCCCTTTCCAACCAAAAATCACAGTGCTTGACAGAGCAGAGCTCCCTGATCAGCCGCCACAGGACCCGCTGGTAAAGCTTGTCATCTTGTTTCTCACGGGACAGCTCCTCCTGGTTGGCCACCTGGGTGGCGTTGATGCAACTGGTGACAAACTTCTCCTTGGTCACGTTGGCCTCAGAGCAGCCATTGTAGTGGATCCCATCGGGGAACTGCCAGTAGTTGGCCTCGTAGTACCTGTTGCCTTCAGCGCCAAGGTCGATATCAAGCTTCTGGCCCTGCCTGATGAAGGCCCCAGGGCGGATCTCAGCCGTGTGCGCCTCCGTGACCTGGGAGATGCTGGGCAAAGTCTTCCGGTTCCACTTGATTCTGTGCTTTATGCCTCTTGCCTTGACTGCCGAGAGCTGGCTGAACAGCAGGACGCAGACAATGGCCAACCAGCATCTGCCCAGATGCTTCCTCATTGTGTCAGGATCTGCAAGAGCAAAGGCCGGGACGGTTACTTTCTCCGGTGGGGTTCCTGGGCTCCCCTGCCCCCCTCCTGTGTGCAGATTTTAAGCAAGGAATGCAACCTCACGCCGTTCACATTTTCCAAAACCATAATAGTTTTCCCATGCTCCGGTTGTACTGGCTAAGCCAATCCCCAGTTTCTTGCTTTTGCCTGAAATTATATGCACTTAGGGCAGAGATCTGGTTTTCTCATACAGATAAGAAGCTACAACTGGCAATTATAAAGCCTTTGAATATGCATGGGAAAATACATGAGTAATGACATAATACGTATAGGTTTTCTTTGGTGTTCCCAAGTCTTTGAAATCAAGGGATCTCTGGAGGAAAGCACCCAGAAGAGTTGGAACCACAGGCTTCCGTGCACAGACTGTATTCTTAACCTTCCCTTTTTATTCTCTGTTGCCCTAAGCTGGCTCTGGCCCTGGTGCATTCTGCTATCCATTCAAAGAAAGTCACCTGGCTGCTGACCCTAAAGGGCTTTATGGTAATGACGGGGAGAGAGAGACAGAAGCGTGGCCAGGAGACCCCTGCCTCCTGTGTCAGGGGGTCAAGATGTGTTATAGACGACGCTCCCAGTCTCACCCCTGGGGGCGGCGTGACCCCACCCTCCCCGTCGCCTAGCGTTTTATTGAGCACTTACTAAGTGGCAGCCATTGGCATTGACTAGCTTAATTCTCACGTGGGGTAGGTACGTTATCATTCCCATCTTATGAAAGTTGTGCTGGGTTTCAGAGTAGGTAAGTCACTGGCCCAAGGCTGCACACTAATGGGTGGTGGATTCGAATCCAAGTCTGTCTGACACTGTTCCCATGTGCCCAGTTTCCATGCATCATGGCCTTTCTGGGCTGCAGAAGGGCACGGTGCTTAGATTTTGTGCTTTTGACTCACTGGGCACAGAGGGCAGCACCGACGGCCCCCAAGCTGAGCAAAGAGCAGGGCTCGTGAGGAATTTCAAAGGAGATGAGGGCCTGGGGGAGAGCCGAGGGTCCAGGGTCAAGGTGGCCCCTGGGCATCTGAAGGGCTGCTGATGACATCAGGGGATAGTCCCCCTTCCCTCAGCCCCCGAGTCTGGTAGTTTGTCACGTCTGGCTCCTGAAACTACAATAGCTATTGTGGAAATCTACTTCCCAAGGTCAACTGTTCAGGGCATTCCAGGACCTGGACCCTTGTCGGTGTGGATCAGAAACGCAGGAACAGTGACCATAGCCAGGCGTGCTTACGCCGTGTCCTAGATGAAGTTTTAAGTGAGTCCATTCGTGCCAGAGCTGAAGGAGGTGGAAAAGTTAGCTTGCTTAGCCCCTAACACCTGCTCCCTGTCATATTCCCAAAGTGACTGGTCCACCTCTGCTAAAATGTCCAACTCCAGTGTGATGCTGGTTCTTACGTAGGAAAAAAGGCAAAACGCAAGCGCAGTGCAGTCCCCTCTAGATGCCTGGTGACCTCTCTTTCCCTGCAGGCATGGTCTAGTCTCTGGCCCAGGGAGGGCATGAGTGCGCCCGGCAGCAGCCTGAGCACCCAGGCTTCTGGCACCTGACCCCCCACTGCTCCCTAATCACAGTGACCTCAGATCAGCCTTCTCCAAAGAGAGCCGAGCATGAAGCGAACATTCATTAATCACACCCCATGCCCTCAGCCCAGACTCCTTGGAAGGAGAAATGTTAAATAAGAATAATAACACAAATTACAGGTGTGTCAAACTAAAGACACAAAAGCACAGAGATCTCGAGAAAGAAATTCATGTTCATGGACAAGGGTGTGAAAGCACAAAGAAAATCCCAACCAGCCAACCGTAAAATAGCATTTTATTGTCAACACCAGAAGCAGACACGCAACACCAGTGATGCCCCAACATTCCTATGTGTCCCCTGACTGGGGACCCACGCCAGGGGGTGGGAGAAAAGAAATCCCGGCACGGTTTGCAGTCTGATTAGAAATGAGCAACCCTGACCACAGAAATGGAACCCAGCGCGAACTCTGGCTCCCCACCTACCTTGGGATCTCTCTGGAAGTGTGTCTCTGGAGCCTCAGCAGCAGTGTCCTCCAGGGCACGGTCCTGCCTATGTAGGAACTGCAGGGGGAGGCGGCATCCCCGCTGCTCTCCAAATATGGCAGCCCTCCCCTCCCGGGCAGGACCAATCAGGGGTTCCCAGCCCCTCCTCTGCCTTGAGGATAGACCTTCTCATCACTCTCTACTAATAAACACCATGTGAAGATCTTGATGAAGTTCAGGAAGACTTGAGAGTTACTTTTGATTTTACTTTCTTTTCTTTTATGTATGTCTGTATGTATTTACTTATTTACTTAGCCGTTACCAGTTTATCACAAAGGACATTATAAAGGAAACAAATGAACAGCCAGATGAAGTTCGTAGGGCAAGGTCTGGAGGGTTCCAGTTGTCCCCATGGAGTCCCCACGGAGTGTGGGGGCACTATATCCCTGAATGTTGATGAGTTCACCAACCCGGAAGCTCTCCAAACCCCTCTGTGCCAGTAACGGGGACACAAGCCAAATATTATAACCAAAGATACTTCTAGCCAACCCCCCCCCCCCCCCCCCCCGCCTCACTCAGGAAATTCACAGGTTTTAGAAGCTCTATGCCAAGAACTGGGACCATTACTATATCACAATGCCCCAGCTGGATAGGTGAATGGATACATCTGTCCAGAGTCTGGTTAGGGCTATTTTTAAGGCTGGTATTTTGAGAGGTGCCTTGTAGAACTGGAATTAGCAGTGTTAGAAGGAAAACACTTTCCCACCAGTATCTACAACAGAGGGTGTTGCCGGATATGCATGCTGTCCTACATCTAAAGCCCAGCCTCAGGTAGCAAGGGGGCTTTTGCTGGGCAGCCACTGTGGCCAGGGTCTGGTTGGGAAGAGGGTAAGAGATCAGCCGGGCCACAGGCCCCCTCCCAGCGGAGACTGCCAGGGAGTGAGGTACCCCACTCCCTTTGCGGAGGTAGAAAAGCAGGGTTCTAGAGGGACCCGCGAGAGGCCTGGCCAGCATTTTAGGTTTTTGGTCCGTGTAGGAATGCCTGAGCCGCCGAATTAATCCAAGGCCAAAAAGTCAAGATCTATGGAAACCCACAGGACAGAGACACATGGAGATGAAACCGACACTGTTCAAAGTCGGCTGGGAGTGAGTTTTCTCAAGAGCAGAGGGGAGAGGATCTGAAGAACCAGCCACTCCAGGCAGGAGGGGCCGTGCGCAGTTATCCGGTGACCATTCCTTGTACAAAAGGGACTTACTCTGGTGTCCCGGTTACAGTTATTACTGTCATGCGAGATCAAAAGTAAATTCTGGAGGAAAGAACGGCGTGAGATTAGCCTGTAAACGGAATGTGATCTATATCCCGAATGCCCAGCGATGTTGGCTGGATTCACCTCAAAGCCCTTTTGCGAATAAGCTGAAGCGGTTGTCCCAGGATGACCAGCAGATGGCGCCATGAGGTTACAAAGACCTATCACCCTGGAGGTGGGAAACCCCCGAGGTCAATGCTGCCCCTGCAGGGATTTGGGTCCTCCAGTTGGGCCTTTCTTTCTCCTCTGCCTTTACTTTTAAATTTTATTTCACTTCCTTATTTTTTAAGGCTTTAAAAAAAATGTTTTATTTTATTTTTGAGAGAGAGGAGAGACAGAGAGACAGAGAGAGCACGAGCAGGGGAGGGGCAGAGAGAGAAGGAGATACAGAATTCAAAGCCGCTCAGAGCCTGACATGGGTTCGAACTCATGAACCGCGAGATCATGACCTCAGCCGAAGTCAGACGCTTAACCAACTGAGCCTAGGTGCCTCTATTTCATTAACTTAAGAAAAAAAACCTTTCCATTTTCTTTCTAGAATCAGAGACTTTTTGGTCCTGTGAACACACACACACTTCAGTATTGCAAACTTACTATAGACTATTTGCAAAATGCTGAAGGGAAGAAGTAAAAAAAACAAAAACAAAAAACCAAAAAAAACCATGTTAATATTTCACTATCCAGAGACAAGGGTCATAATTAAGGTTTGGGGTGTTTAGAGCTGGAAAGAGCTCCGAATCCTCCAGCTCAGCTCCTTCACATTGTGAAGTCATGGGGCCAGATAGGCTCAAGGCCACCCAGCCCCACGGGCAGTGCTGCCCTCCCATCGCGGGCCCATTGCCCTGAACTCTGTGTACTGTCCACCCTGCCCGTCCTCATCGGGTGCGAGCACCTCCAGGCCCCTCCATTCTTCTTTCTAGTCTTTTCCTGAGGAGGACTTTGCCCAGGAGGTGGTGGGAGGTTGGTGCAGAGCTGATGAGGCTGCAGATTCCTCTCGTCAGCAAACAAAGAGGCACAGAAGAACAGGGAAGACTGTGGAAATGTTCGAGAAGATGGGAGGGGCTCTGGAAGCTGCAAACAAGTCGAGAAAACTGTTACCCGGACTCAGAGAGTGCAGGACTGCCCCAATCCTGCCTGACACCGGCTCCCCGCCTACAAGGATGTACAAACAAGCAGCCGAGGAATTAGTGAGAGACCATTAGTCTCTACGTGAGCCGAGAGGCCAGGTTCGAGGGAATTGTGTCTTCTGGCATTGAGAGTTGTATGAGGAGTATCATTGAATGTGGAGCATCCTTGATTAAACAGGGAGAACAAGACTGATCCCACAGGGTTGGGTGCTCCATGATGCAAGGGACTCTGATGGATTTCTCTAGAAAAAAATTATGTGGATAATTAAATTATGTGGATAATTAAAAAAAAAAAAAATCGACAGAGAAAGGCTGAGGTCCAGAATGCACCAGTGGGTCATTATGATTTCAGCTCCTAGTTCGATTAGATCTTGACCTTTGGAGGGCACTTCTAGATAGAGTGGGCATTAAGACACAAGGTGCCATGCCAAACTGTACCCGGAAGGGTTAGTGGGTAGGAGGATCACCCACTATATCTTGGCTTCCTGAAGAGAAGTCTGTTATGTGCTTGGACTATATGCTGTGCCAAAGGAGGGATAAGGCCAGCTAAAACAGCTCATGGCCTAATGGCAGAACTGAAACGTGTTTCAGAAAATAATACTGATGAGATAGCTGTGTAGCTGTCTAGCTGCACTCAATTTCTTTCTTTCTTTCTTCCTTTTTTTTTTTAGTATTATTATTTATTTTTGAAAGAGAGAGACAGGGTGCCAGCAGGGAAGGGGCAGGGAGAGAGGGAGACACAGAATCCAAAGCAGGCTCCAGGCTCTGAGCTGTTAGCACAGAGCCCGACGCGGGGCTCGAACTCACAAGCCGCGAGATCATGACCTGAACTGAAGTCGGATGCTTAACTGACTGAGCCGCCCAGGTGCCCCATCAATTTCTTTCTTTTTTCCTGGAGTCTACTATTCACAGAAAGCTGAACATATCCTAAGGGCACAGCATTGTGCATTTTTACAAACTGAACACACCCGTGTAACCTACACCCAGAAAAATAAACCGAACGTGACTGCACCCCCGAAGCCTCTTTGTCTCCCCGTTGGGTCCCTGCCCTCCCGCCTATGCTGACCACTGTGCCGACTCCTTACGTCCTAGATGAGCTCTGCCTATGGTTGTACTTGGTATAGAGAGAATTATGTAAACAATCTTTTGTGTCTGCCTTGCTCAGCTTGGGTCTTGTAGAGTCACCTGCATTGTCAGTTGCCCGTTCCATTGGGACACTCCTCCACAATTTTCTTCTCTGTTCCCCTGGCGGTGGGCGTTTGGGTGGTTTCTGGTTTGGGCTCTCGCCAAGAGTTACTGTGAACATTCTGACATGTGCTTTTTGGTGGAATGGGATTGCTTTTGTGTCGGGTGTGAACTCTGAGGGGTAGACTTGCTGGGTCATAAAATATGCCTGTGTGCAGCTTTTATATTCTTGGAATTCTGATTATTGCTCTGGGAAGATTTTAAATACCACCTTCCGGGGCACCCGGGTGGCTCAGCTGGTTGAGTGTTTGACTTCAGCTCAGGTCATGATCTTGAGGTTTGTGAATTCGAGCCCCGTGTTGGGCTCGCTGTTGTTGATATGGAGCCCACTTCAGGTCTGCTGTCCCCACCTTCTCTCTGTGCCCCTCCCCCGCTCATGCTCTCTCCCTGTCAAAAATAAATAAAACATTTTTAAAAATCTTAAAAAAGACCACCTTCTCCTATAGCTTGCCCACTCTTTTCTCTTTTTTTTTTCTTTTTTTTCTTTTTATTTGTTAATGTTTATTTACTTTTGAGACAGAGACAGAGCGTGAGCAGGGGAGGGGCAGAGAGAGGGAGACACAGAGTCTGAAACAGGCTCCAGGCTCCGAGCTGTCAGCACAGAGCCCGACGCGGGGCTCGAACTCACGGACCGTGAGATCATGACCTGAGCCGAAGTCGGACGCTCAACCGACTGAGCCACCCAGGCGCCCCCACTCTTTTCTTAAGCACAGACAAGTGTCTTCCCTTGGGGGTCCCATTGCTCTCGCCACAGAGCCGAATAGTCATACAGGGTACCCTTGCTGTTTATGGGCTCATTTGAGCTCCCAGAAGTCAAAGGACCATGTTTCACTTGTCCCACACATAGCACAGTGCCTAGGATCTAGAAGCACAGGAATTCCCTCATATCCCTTCCTATCTGTGACTTGGTTGAGAACAGTATAGCCAGAGTCACACACGGGTCACAGCTGCCAAGGCGGGCCGTGTGCCAGGAGGCAGGCCGAACCCTCCAAATCACAGCAGGTCACAAACAGGGGCAGCAAGAAGAAATTTTACAGGGTTAAATGCAACAGTTTTAGAATTTGTTTTTGAAAAATCAAGGGCAGCATGTGAAGAGCTATCATGGCAGTAGCCGGAATTCTGTTGGCATATAACTGTCTAGAAGTGTAACCAGAGGCCACAGAGGAAGCACATGCTTGTGTCATTTCCCCTGCAGTCCCGTCCCCTGCCCTTCCCTGCCCAGATGGCAGCAGGTGCTGGGCACCGGGTTGTGTGGAGTTGACTCAGGGCAGGGAGGTGTGATGATGTGTGCGGGGCAGGGGGTGCAAAAGGGTTGGGAGCTGAGGAATCTCATGGCATATCAAGGAAAACTGAAGGCAGTTACTCATCTTGCGTCCCCAAATGTTCGTGGAATAGGATGTTTGTAAGTGAGAAGACAGAGAGCCACCAAAGCTCTAGAGCACAGGTAATGGGGGGAAGGCTGTGTTTCCAGGTGGTCCAGAATGGGGTGCCCTGGGAAAGGAGAGAGACTCCAGCCTGGAGACCCCAAGAGGGGCAGAAAGTGCCAACCTTGGCCGCCATGTTGGAATTCCCCACTTGGCCGCCCACCACTTTTCTCACTTGTCTCTGATGTTTTTAAGATGAATAATTAACTCGATGATTTGATGAGCAGTTTGTCCTCTCTCCCTGACATGCAGGAAAATGTCCAAAAGGAGAAAGGTCTGCCTACCTGGAGCAGGTGAAAGGGGCTAGCTATTGTGTTAGGGCAGGGACCCCTTTGTTACTCGGGTTGACTTTCGTTCTCAGGGGAGGTGCTGGAGATGCTGCAAAGAGAGGGGGTGGGAACCAGAGGCCCAGGTTCGAATCCCCACCCTGCCATCTTCTGCCTCAAGTGACTTCAGCTCTCATCTGTTAGGGACAGCTTAACCTTCTCCATCGTGTAAGCTGCCCTCCATCTCAGAGAATAAATGGTGTATTTACCAGACATCTTTGGCAGAGACAGAAGTTCAACTGAGAATCTGTTTCCATGTTTGTGTAAGAGGTCTCATGCCTCCCCCCAGTCCACCACTATTAAGGCTTATGAAACATTGCTTCACACTGTTGGCATCACAGACTCCAATACAAATCTTTCCCACGAAATAGTATGAAGGCCAGTAAGCTAAGATCTAAAGGCTTCGTGAACACCTGGACGTGTGTTAGCACGTTCACTATTGGCGTGCCAGAAATACTAATGAAGCGTTTACTGTTGTGAAGGCAACTAGCAGAGGCCAAGGAGGCTTATGCCAGGGGCTGGGTCTGTGATAGAGAAAGGAGAAAGAGAGGAGCACCGTTGAGACAGGTCACACTCGGTTGGGCAAAAGTAGCTTCTGAGCTGCAGAGCCAACCAAACTGGAAAATGCAGGTCACTTCTTGGAACCGATAGCTGCAGGGACGAGCTCTAGCAGGATATAGGAATGGGGGATCCATAATCTTAAAGAGACAAAAAAAAAGCTTTTATCAGAGTATAACCTACATGCAGAACAGTGCACGTTTTAAGGGCACGATTCAATAAATTTCCACAAAATGAACCACCTTCTGTAATTAGCAGGATATTCCAAGCCCTCATAGCTACCCTCCACCCGAAGGGCACCCATGGTCCCGACTTCTATTGCCCGCGTTGGTTTCACCCACTTCCGTAATTTACACAAATGAAATCATGCAATACGTGCTCTTCTGCGGCTGGCTTCTTTACTCACCATCGTGTCTGTGACATTCATCAGTTCTGCGGCCTGGAGGTGTTATTTTTCCCTTCTCATTCCCATACGATACATGGTTGTATAAACAGACCACAATTTATTTATGTATTTACCTCTTGATGGACATCGAGGTGTTCCCTGTTTGAGACTATAATGAACGCAGTTCCGGTGAAAAGTCTCATGTACGTCTCGTGGTGAACATAAGCTCTCATTTCTGTTGGGCGAATCCTCAGGTGTAGAAATGCTGTGTCATTGGATAGGCGTCTGTTTGGCTTTAGCACAAACCGACAGCTTCCCAAAGTCGTTCAACCAACGTAGATTGAGCTGTGGAAGAGGGCTCTGGTGTTCACCGTGCACCTGCTGCATGGCCGCTCCCCTGTATTGGAGACTTCTTTTAATTCGCAAATAAACAATGGCAACAGTTGGGTGACCAGCTGTCCCGAGTGTTCCAGGGATTGAGGGGGCCCCCAGGACATGGGAAAGCATGGGACAAGCCAGGACAACTTGGTCACCTTCCTTCACATGTGTACGTGTAGCGGACCTAAAACTATCCCTTACACTTACCATTGTGAAATTATGGGGGTTATTAGGTGCACCAGTGGATCTTATTCCGTGAGTTTGGAACAAATGTAAACTGAGTCAGTGTCAAAAGTTTTTATAGCTGTATTTCAGCATAATTGGTTTCCCGTGTAACCTCCACATGTTTATTTTATGCATTTAAAAATATTATTCTGAGCAGGGTCCATAGGCTTCATCAGACTCACAAAGGGATCCACGATAGGGATAGATATTTCAGCTGGGCCTTAACGTATATATAGGAGCTTGTATGAATAGTGGAGAGGGCAGGGAAGACATTCTAGGTGGAGGGAACCGTGTGAGGAAAGGGGATTCATGTTGCATTTGAATACACCTTGTAAAATTAGGCTTGGGAACATGATGGTCATAAGGCGTGATTGCTGGTATTTGTGATTCAGGAAACAGCCTGTCGGCTCAGTGTTTGTGATGGGATGTCCCAGGCGGGGATTATCAGAGCATAGAGGAGGCAGCGATCTTGCGGTAGAAGTCTATAGAGATGACTGTCGGGAGGAAGATGATGAAGCCAGTTCTTGAAGGGACGTGAAAACAGGTGGGGTAGCATCCTATTACAGGTGTGTGAATGGAGGCCCGGATTGGCAACGAGACGGCTGGGGCTGGGGGCGGATGGAGGGGACGGTTGACGTCTTCAGTGTTCTGTTGGATTTCTTTCACGACCCTTTTGCCCTGCAAGTTTTCCCATTTGACTCAGCTTTGGGGTGTGGAGGAAAGGCTGATACTCACTGAACAGTGCATGGGTCTCCTTGATTTCAAGCGCTGACTGGGTCCTCTTGCCCCTTCACTTTAGCTGCCATCGGGAAGCATCTCAGATTTTCCAACTGGACACAAACCAATGCCTCTCTTCCGTCTCTGCTGATCTCCTGACCCAAGTGGAAGTGACACATAAGTGTGCAATGACACACCGAAAAGAAGGGTCAGGTATACGGGCAAGGAGGGAAAGCCAAGGGGAAGGAGAGCCGATGGAGGGAGAGCCAAAACATCACGTGTGTGATTCGGATGGGCTGTCTGGTTCTTAAAGGCTCCAGCGAGGCCTCCGAGCAGGGCAAGCAGGTCAAAGTGAGTAAGACAGGGATGTAATGTGGGCAGCTCAGAAGCTAAGGTTCAAATGAGGGCTTCCATTTCTCCAAACCTGGCATTCATACCGCCCAGTCTTGCCAAGGAGTTAGCACGTTCCATGGAAGGGTGTGTCCTTACTCATGCGCATAACTTGCCTATGAGGTGAAGGAACATCTGGGGCTGCCTCCACTGGGCAGATCAAAAAGTCAGGAGAAATGCCATCTTTGGGGAAAAGGGTAAAGTCTCCATCAGGTGGAAGAAAGGTGTCGAAATAGTCTGTATGAGGAGTAATTTGTAATTTAGTAAAAAAAAGGCCATCACTAGGCTCATTACAAAAACTGGTGCATGAAGCAATTTCCTGAGTCCCTTACTCACTGATTGACTGACTGATTGACTGATTGATCCATTCATTCATTCATCAAAGGCCCAAAGCTTTTTCTTGAGGAAATGTTGGTATTTAACACTGAGTAAAGGGTTTGAGTTTCTGCCGCCTATGGGTTAACAGGTCTATACACCTGCTAATGATTTTGTCAGTGCATAATACGAGCGGGTCTTTTAGGAAAATGTATCCCAGGAGGCTCAAGAAGGTTTTATTTTTTTATTTTTTTATTTAAAAAAAATTTTTTTTTCAACGTTTATTTATTTTTGGGACAGAGAGAGACAGAGCATGAACGGGGGAGGGGCAGAGAGAGAGGGAGACACAGAATCAGAAACAGGCTCCAGGCTCCGAGCCATCAGCCCAGAGCCCGACGCGGGGCTCGAACTCACGGACCGCGAGATCGTGACCTGGCTGAAGTCGGACGCTTAACCGACTGCGCCACCCAGGCGCCCCTCAAGAAGGTTTTAAACTCAACCGCTCTGTGGCTAAATATTGCTGTTCTTTCTTTTCAGGTAGACTTTTAATACCAGGTTAAGTCATGTAGTTACCAAGTAGTTAGACGTTTCTGAAAGGATAATGTTGATTTTTTTTTTTTAAGCTCATTCTTACACAAATGTTATTTGTTATTTGCCTGAAATGTTATTAGTTTAAATCTCAAATAAATGCCTAAACCACCCCCTACCTTCGCACCACTTCTTCCTAGATAACTTTATCTAAGATAGATAAAGAAAATTTATCTATCTTCGTGATAATTTTATGCTTAAAACAAAGCTTTGTTGAGATATAATTCACATACCATAAGATTCACCATTTCACAGTGTAAATTTAGTGATGTGCAGCACAGAGTTACTCATTATCTATCTAATTCCAGAATATTTTTTATCAAATCAGAGAGAAACCCCAGACCCATTAGCCGTCCCTTCTCATGTCCCCACCTCTCTCCAACCTCCAACAACCAACAATCTACTTTCTGTCTCTCTGGATTTGCCTATTCTGGACTCATACGATAAATCGACATAAATGCAATCATACAATATTTACCCCTCGGTGACTGGCTTCTTTCACTTAATATCATGTTTTCAAAGTTTGTCCACGTCGTAGCATGGATCAGAGCTTCATTCAGCGTTTTCATGGCTGAATAATACTGTATGTCTGTGTGTGTGCGTGTGTTGTGTGTGTGTGCGTGCGTGTGTGTGTTTTAATACTTTAATGTTTGTTATTTTTTTAAAAAATTTTAGTTGACGTACAGGGCAATTGGGTTTCTGGAGTAGAATTCAGTGATTCTTCACTTACGTACAACACCCAGTGCTCATCCCAACAAGTGCCCTCCTTAGTACCCATCACCCATCTAACCCATCCCCCACCCACCTCTGTCAACCGATAGTTTATTCTCTATCATTAAGAGTCTCTTGTGGTTTGCTTCCCTCTCTCTTTTTTCCTACCTTCCCATATGTTCATCTGTTTTGTTTCTTGAATTCCACACATGAGTGAAATCACATGGTATTTGTCTTTCTGTGAATGAATTATCTTCCTTACCATAATACACTCTAGCTCCCTCATTGCAAATGGCAAGATTTCACTCTTTGTGATGGCTCAGTAATATTTCATTGTATATATACCACATTTTCTTTATTCATCAATCAATGGACTTCTGGGCTCTCTTCATAGTTTGGTTGATAATGCTGCTATAAATATTGGGGTGCAGGTACCCCTTCAAGCCTGTGTTTTTGTATCTTTTGGGTAAACGTCTAATAACGCAATTGTTGGATTGTAGGTTAGGGTTTTTTTTGTTTTTTTTTTTTTTTGAGAAACCTCCATACTGTTCTCAAGAGCAGCTGCACCAGCGTGCATTCCTACCAACAGTACAAGAGGGTTCCTCTTTCTCTGCATCCTCACCAACACCTGTCGTGTCTTGTGTTGTTAATTTTTGGCTGAATAATATTGTTCGGTCTACACCCTTCACCGTGAAGGATACAAATGTTCTTCCATTTGATACTGTGGTTTTACTGTGGCAAACTGGGAGATATGGAATAAAACAACATATCTGTTGTGCAGTTACTCTTTGAGTGAGTACGTTAAAAGCAAGATGGTGATTCTCACTTAGCATTTTCCATAAGTTGGCTGGACACAGCCAACATCCCATCCTGGTTTATTCACTGAGTTCGTCTCCTGGCCGATTCTGGGGAATGTGGCAGCCCAAGCTGGTGGAAATCAGGTACACAGCAGAGCCACAGTGGACTTCTTCCAAGGGTGGCGTGCAAACTGTTGCTTCTAATATTCTCAAAGCTAGGCATCGTCTCTGACGTACTATGTTAGGGCAAATCTGGGCTTGACTGAGCAGGTAATCATTCATTCATTCATTATTCTCTTCATTTATCAAAGGTCCAGAGATAGTTCTTGGGGAAACATTAGCCCTGCCCAATGGCCCTAACTGGAAGCAGGAACTCTCCTTCTGGGCTCTTTCCTCAACAGCCTTGATGTCTGCCTGATGCCATGGAAGTAACAAACCCATTGTGTTTCAGTTGCCCCCTGGAAGGCAATGCAGAGAAAAAGGTCTTCAGGTGGTTGGAGGAAAAAAGCCTCCTCAGAGGGCTGGAAAAAAAGGAGATTCAGAGACATGCAAGGGAACAGGGGAGACATGGCATTGGCTGGAAAAAGGAAACACAGTCTCCTTCCTTGTTGGGTTGTCTGGTCTGTGAGTCTAGACAACGATGAGGCCACCTGGCACACAAGTGGGAGGGTCAGGAATCTGTGGGGTTCTGCACTTTGGAGTTAGGGCCTTGGGAGGGTGAGCTTGGGCCATAAAGAAACCTGAATGGACGCATTCCATGTGTGGGCAGCCATTGTGAGCAGGGTGATGGGCGCGCCTAGCATTCAGGATTTGGCAGCATGAGGGGATAGGATCTTGCCAGCTTTCTATAGCACCCACTGAATTGCAGCTAACGCTCAGATTTATGTTAATTAACTCATAATCAGCATAACCCTAAGCCAGGTGTGTTTGTGGTGTATTTGTGTGTGGGAGGAACATTATCACGCTTAGAGTTTTAGATCGTTGTCGCTAGAGGCCAAACTAAACAAATTTGGCTCACCATGAAACTCTTCGTTCTGTGCCAGCCCTGGGGGCGCAGCGGCCGGGTTTCGGGGGCTGTCTCCAGAACGGAACCATTTCTGCTTGCCCTGTGACGGGCACTGTGAGGTAGGCTAATTGGCAATCCTGAGTGGAGCGGTGGGCAGTGGCCCAGTCTGCTGAAGGCACACAGATGATGGCATTTCCATTATAAGACATGAGTGTGTGAATGTGGGGCCCTCGGAGTCCCGGGAATGCCTTTGATGGTGACACTGACACACTGCTATGATGTTTCTAGAACACAGATGGTATTGTGGGCTCAACTGTGTCCTCACAAAATTTATATGCTGAAATTCTAGTCCCCCAAACCTCCAAATGACTGTATATATAAGCCTTTAAAGAGTTAATTCAAAGTTAAGTAACAATGAGGCCGTGACCGCTGTCCTTATGGAAAGAGATTAGGACACTGACACACAGAGGGGAGACCCCGTGAGGTCAAGGGAGAAGATGGCCGTGTCTAAGCCAAGGAGAGAGTCCTCAGGAGAAACCATCCCTGCTGAAGCCTTGATCTCAGACTTCCAGCCTCCACAACTGCGAGGAAATTAATTTCTGTTTCTTTTAAGCCACCCAGTCTGTGGCAATTTGTTCTGGCAGTTCTAAAGACCTAAAAGCGATGGTATAGTCAGCAAGGAAGGCAATGAAAATGGGGTGTTGGAGTGACCGGGTCAAGCAAGGGCGCGAAGGGATATGGAGTCACTGAAGACTGGTACCTTTGTCCAATACAAAAGTTAAGACAATGAGCTTGTTTGTGCTTGTTTGTTGTTTGTTTTTAGAGAGGGAGGGAGGGAGGAAAGGGGCAGATTTGCCAGGACAGTTAGGGAGGACGGGCTCCCAACCCACACTCACTCTGGCGGCCTGTACCTTGGGGGCTCCAGGAGGTGACCCATGCTCTAGGGGACCATGGTTTAATTGGAGGGGTCCACCACCTGTGAACAACCTTTGGGCCTGGCTGAAGGTCCCCCCTGAAATAATGCTAGGGGGCCACGTATGGGACAGTGAGCAACAGAGGGTCTGTTCAGGGGAGGAGGAATGTTGGACCCAGCTTGCTTTTAGGATTGCTGACCCTTCCTCCAGGTTCTGCTTGGGGTCAGCTAAGTCCCCTGAAGCTGGAGCTCCGTGGGAGACCAGGGGGCACCATTCACAGAGGCCGTGAGCTGTGCACAGTGCCTCAGGCCTGGGACCTCTGAGCCGAACCGTTAAATATCACCGCAAACCAAAGGCGAAGTGTTTCCGCAATATACTTTGAGGAACATGCTATTTGTGTGACCTTGGACAAGTGACAGAATGTCTCTGGGTATCAGGTTTCTAAAATAGGGATCTTATGAAGATCAGATAAGGCCTTTCATGCCCAGTGCCATGTGTGAAGCTGTACTGAAGTCTGAGAAAACACTAGATCCCTGAAGACCTAATGGCCAGGCTGGTATGTGCCCAGAGAGGAATTAAAAATAATCGTTACAGATCTTTTTCTCCTTATAAAAGCAGTATTTGGTCGCTGTAAATTTTCTGGAAAATAGAAAAATAGAAAAATAAAAATTCACCTGTTATCTACACCCAGCAATAAGCACTTTAACAGTAAGGCCTGTGTATTTCTGGTATTTTCTTTTTCTGTGTTTCTACATTTTATTTCTTTGTCTTATAAAAAATGGATAGGTTCTTATAGGTTCATACTCTGATTTTCACTTAAAATCGTGTTATACACACTCATGTAACAAACAATTCTTTTGAAGTGTGATAGTTGCAATGCAGCATTCTGTTGCACAGAAGCAACTGTAATGTAACAAAATGGCAGTAATTCTGGTTCACTATTATTATTATTTAGTTTTTTAATGTTTGTTTGTTCTTGAGAGAGACAGAGACAGAGTGTGAGCAGGGGAGGGGCAGAGAGACAGGGAGACACAGAATCTGAAGCAAGCTCCAGGCTCTGAGCTGTCAGCACGGAGCTCAATATGAGGCTCGAACCTACGAACCATGAGATGATGGCCCAAACCAAAGTCGGATGCTTAGCGGACTGAGCCACCCAGGTGCTCCCACTATTACTGAGCCAGAACTTCACAGGGCCAGTCCTGGCCTGTCTGAAAATATACAGACACTTGCATGGCTTGAGAACATTTGACAAACGAATGACTCTTGCAAAATCCTTCCCTAGTTTCCCCCTAGAAGCCTGAGGGAAGGGCTGCTGCTAACAGTCGCAGGCCCTGGAGGAAGAAAAGAGTCCAAAGGACAGCTTGCAGCCCGTGGCTGCCCTCTCCTTTCTCCACCTGGATCCAGCCAGCACTTTGTAGGCACCTCAGGTTCGTGGGTGTGGGCACCGGGGCCCACGTGTCCAAGTTCTTTCTGAGCTCCCTTCCCCCACAGCTACCCCTGGCTATCTCTCTGACATTGAGGTGTGTATACCCACGGTGTCCACCTGCGGAAGGTCGAGCAGATAAGAGGACTGTATGAACCTTGGAAGTTGGTTTGGGGCCATTTGGTGGAGAATTCCAGCATCCTCGGTACTCAGAATCTAGTCTAGGAAAGGGGGGCAGTGCAGGTCTAGAAGGGGACCCTTTGAAGTACACAGCGAGGGCAGGGGCCCCAGAGCTCCAGCCTGAGGGCTATGAGAAGCCAGTGTCTCATGTGGCCTGGGGGGGGTGTGGGACAGTGATGGGCCCTCCGAGGCCTAACTCCCTGTCCCATTTGGCAAGGCTGGAGTCTGGGGAAGCTCAGGAGATTAAGGCTCCCACTATGGTGGGAAGCAATACAAACCCAAATTTCCATCCAAAGCAGCGGACACTTACTTATTTGGTCTCAGCCCCAGAGAGGTGGGAAACACAAGTTGACACGTGACACTTCCCCAGAAGAAACCTCTCTGGGAGTTAGAATCAGTTAAGTCAATCGTTTTCAAATTGTTTTTTTCCTTTCTTTCTTTTTTTAAATGTTTATTTTTGAAAGAAAGAGAGAGAGAGAGAGGGAGAGACAGTGAGTGGGGGAGGGGCAGAGAGAGAGAGGGAGACACAGAATCTGAAACAGGCTCCAGGCCCTGAGCTGTCAGCACAGAGCCCGATGCGGGGCTAGAACTCATGAACCGTGAGATCATGACCTGAGCCTAAATCGGACGCTTAACCACTTAGCTACCCGGGTGCTTTTTTTTTTTTTTTTTAAAGAGAAAATTCTTTTAGCACAACTCACAGGAGTTGGGAAGTAACAGGAAGAAAATACGGGGCCTGAGGTACATGGCAGATCACTGACTTTGGCTCTCTGAGTATCTATGCTTTGGACATTTGAAGTCTTCTCAGTGGGCCACTCTTGAGAATCGGCAGGTAATGAAGTTTATTTTTAAAGAATTAGGAAAATGGCCCAAACTGAAAAGAGTTCTAGAAACTTTTATGTTCGGGATTAAGTTTGAGGCTTACTCATGGATGAGTCATGCTTTTGAAACTTAGCTGTCCGTTCCAGCAGTTTTGCAAGCGATAGGGTTCCGACGCATGGACTTCTTTCTTGCCGTTTTTAGGACAAAGTTGATGCTGCAATCGCTACTGGATATTGGCATTTCCTAAGGTATTAACAAATACTGTGAGTTCTACCACCGTCATTTCCGTGATTACTTCCTGCTCTTGGTAAACTACAGTTGCGAGAGAAAGGTCTGGGAGATTTTATGAGCTGAGACTGGGGGTGAGAGGGGTGTGTGTATGGGGGGGAGGGGCAATCAAGTTGGTACCTGAGAGCCTGTTAAGTTCCAATTTAGTCAAGAAAATCCTCTATTTCAAAATCCAGGACAGAAAAGCAGCTTCCAGAGTGCCAGGACTGTCTTCCTCCGTTGCAACAGTGCCTTTGGCATCTACCCAGTGCCAAGGACACTCAAGACATTTGCAGAAAAAATGAAAAGGTAGCCGGGAGCAGCTGACATGCGTGCCCAGAGCACAGCTGAGGGCAGGATCGCGAGCGGGTGCAGGGGACACTGGTCACCACAGGGGCGTGGGGACTGCACGAGCCACTTTGTTCCAGTTCACCGCCACAATGGCCCTGCCAACACAGGGCACAGTGGAGAACATCACTGCCAACACCACAACACACTCACTTAGCTCCTGTTTAATTCTGGTCCAGATATAGAACATTTATACAATTTTTTATACAAGTGCATGCAAAGTTACAAATATAGAAAATATAAAGTACATGCATATTTCAAAGATCCACCATGGATCTTTATACAAAACTATTCAGTGCACATGTAAGCCTGAGGACCACGCAAAAGGGTTTTCTACGTATTAAGTATTTAGTACCTTACAAAAACAGGTGGTACGATAGATCAGATAGATGTTAACTCCTCTAACCCAAATTTCTATGTTGGTCATACACAATATATATATATGTAATGATTTTTTTTTTTTTTTTTTTTACATCAAATACCCACACAGTGCAAGCCAGTAACATTGCAGGACGGTAATTTATCAGCTAGGTGACAATAATGAATGACCCAGACAATAATTTTACCTTAAATAACAGTAACAGAATTCTTTTTTTCCACTCTGAATAGATGTTTCTGTCATCTGCCACCTAAGGTATTTTTTGGGATGGCCAAACCAGGACTTGACACAATTCTGGCTTTCGACAGTTATGAGACAGCAATGGAGAAATGCGAGCACTTCTTTTGTCTACTAATCATTTTCTTCATTGTGTAATGCTCTGGGAGAACGGTATTTTCACGCTGCGCCTTCGTCTATGTAAAAATGCTTCTGGTTCCCAGGTAAATGACCAAAGATTTGCTCTCAGTGCCCAGAGAGTGGTGCAATTTTTTTACTGCCCTACTTCTCTACAGTTTAGGTTGTGAAAGAAAGGAATGCCACAAGTAGGTGCTTTAAACGTCCAAGCCGGGAGCTCGCCTCCAAGGGCACCAAGTGTTGGGCTATTTTTTAGTCTTTTTGTGTTGTTGGTTACGCGCGTTCCCTGTGAAAACCTCGTCTGCCGAGGTCTAGTGCCCCTTGACACGATAGCTGCTGTGTAGCCCACACTGCAAAATGCAAGACTCTGTCCCAGCTCTGTGCAGACACAGGGCACGTGCTCTCTGGCGCGCTGAGCCTGGGCCCAGGAGCTAAGGATCTCTAGTTTTGTTTTTTGAATGAGTATCATGTGGCCATGATACTCAAATTTGGCAGAAATGCTCTCTGAACGGGGAAATGTAGTCAGGTTCTCTTAAAACGGGTGAGGAAAATGTCCCACGTTGCCGTGAAATCACGGCTAAGATGGGGCATTAGTGTACTGAGCTCTAGCTGGGGAAGGAGCCGGAGGTATTCAGGCGAAGGGACTTGAAGGCTGTTTTGAGAATCGATTTCGCCTCAATCAGCCGCACTAGACAAAAAAAGGAGCCCTAGATCAACCAATGATTATTTGTTGTTGTTATTCCCAGCCCAGCACTAGCACTGGCCCATGAAGGACTCAATCCCTCGGGGCTCGAATAAATAGCATCCTGGGTCTGCTCTACATTTCCCGGGGCCATCGGTGCCAAGGGTATTAGCCTATGGGCGATAGAGAAGCAGGAATGAGACACCATCACTACAGGGCTGTAGGTAGACACCCCCTCCCCCGACCCGTAAAAGATGAAGAAGATGGGGAAGACGGCAAGGCCGCCCTCAACCCCCGATCAGGAGGATGAGGAGTGAGAGGAGGAGAATCACGGGAGGCGGGGAGAAGAGGATGGCGCTCGCCCCTCTTTGGTAGTAGGCCTCGGACTCTTTCTGGTACTGGGTGACGCACATCTGCTCCACCACGCGCTCCATTATCTTCATGTCGGTCTCCGTGAAGTTCTCCCCCTTGGTGGTGGTGGTGACCGTGTGCTGCCTGACCGTGATGTTGACGCAGTCGTGCACAAAGTTGTTCTGGTTGCTGTACTGATCCACTGGCCTGTAGTACACTTGGTTGGGGTAGCGGTACATGTTTTCACGGTAGTAACGGTCCTCGTAGTCGTTGCCAAAATGAATGAGGGGCCGGCTCATGGCACTCCCCAGCATGTAGCCGCCGAGGCCCCCCACTACCGCCCCGGCTGCCGCGGCTCCTGCCATGTGCTTCATGTTGGTTTTCGGCTTACTGGGTTTGCCCCACTGACTGTGGGTGCCACCACCTTGACCCCAGCCGCCGCCGGCGTGGGGCTGTCCCCAGCCGCCGCCGGCGTGGGGCTGACCCCAGCCTCCGCCGGCGTGGGGCTGACCCCAGCCGCCGCCGCCCTGGGGTGGGTAACGGTTGCCTCCAGGACTGCCCTGCCCCGGGTACCGGCTCCCCCCAGTGTTCCATCCTCCACCAGGCTTCGGCCGCTTCTTGCAGAGGCCCACGTCACTCCATGTGGCCACAAACAGAACCAGGATCCAGCCGCCTATGTGGCCTTTCACCATGACGATGTATCTGCAAAATGAGAAGGGTGTCAGCATCTTAGGTTCATGTTGGAACCACTCGGCCCTTGCTGCGTAATGAATGAACGCTCGAGTGAGAGCGTCTGCATGTCGGTCACAAAGGCTCTCCACTCCTACCTCTCCTCTGTGGCACTTATGACAAAAGTAATGTCAAATAAAGCGTTAACACAGCTTTGTCCTTCTCTAAGGACAAATTTGTCCTTCAGATCATTTCTGGCTCTGTTTCCTGGAAACCTGATAACGATGGAATGTTAGCAATGTTGCTTATGGTAAAAATAACCCGATTGATAAAGTGCGTCTGGTGGGTCTGCCATAGCTTTGAGCATCCCTAGAGGGGTGATTGCTGTAACCAGGCATGTCCTTGTGGGAACCCTGGAAGCAATGCCCCTTTGGGGCTGTCACGAGGGACGCCAGATCCTGCAAGGTCTGGGGCTTCTACGTGAAGGGGAACTCTTCACCCACCAATACGGGCCTCATTCCCTTGCACCCAAGGAGTTACTTGTAGGGGCTGGGAGTGGAGGCAAGTCCCTGGCTGCTGTGTGGACTGCTACGAGGATCCTGGTGTGGCCCCTTCTGGAACCTTCTGGGAACTTGGTGTGGCCCCTATGGAAGTCTTGTGAGCTAGGAAGCCCCCCCCGCCAGTTGAGTTTGCAGTAATTAAATGACTTTGAAAACCGCTGGTTCATGTCTTCTTTCATCTGCAGGAATGAATGTCAGCAGGGAGCGAGTCCTGTTTGTTGCTCTCTCCTCGGGACCTGGGGAGGCACCTGGCAGAGCAGGCCCACGATAGGTGTTTGTGCGTGAAGGAATTCATACCCTCACAACGTGTAAGTGGCGGCAAGAATCTCCTCAAAAGTAATTCTCAATACAACAGTTTTTGGAAACGGGAAACATGCAGGATCTTGCAAGCCTGCTTGTCAATTCATCTTTTCTTCTATAAAAAGGGCTGCTCAAAGCAGGTCAAAAATGGCCGTGTCCACAAAATTTGCGGATACTCAGTCACTGAATGAGTTTTAGTTCGGCATTTAATGGCTTACGAGTGACTTATTTTCTAATTGTTGGTACAAAAGAAACCGGTCTCACATACAACGACCAGCACAGCTTAGGACTAAACCAGCCAAGTATCCTGGATAATGATTAATGACCCTCTACAGAATGCACGTTCATCAAACTAAAAACCTCCCTTCCGATTAAATACCTTATTTCCCCTGGGTGCTCCGTTCCAAGCGCAGAGATCAAAGGCACACACACACACACACGCAGGGGAAGGAGAACGATGCAGTAAGTAAATGAATTCACATCTTGTTTATGCTTCTACTATCATTACTGAAAATCTCGGTGGCCATAAGTGAATAAAAATATATCTGAAAGTTACAAGCCAAGTTCAACTGCTCAGATCATGCCAGTCAGGATTTTTGGAGGCTCTTCTGGGTAGGGTTAGAGGGGCAGGGTCCTGGGACACGCCGGCTGGCCTTCTCCTGGCACCCTCAGCACGAGTCCCCGGCGCCCAGCCTTCTACAAGCCTGCTCCCCTGGGGTATTCTTCACTTGCACACAGGCTCCAGCTCTCGGCCTCCGTGCTGCCCACACTTCTGCTCACACGCTGCAGGGAACTGAACTAGGGGAGTGTCGCCCCAGTCAACATTTCCCAATTTAATGGAGTTTTATGTCAACAACTACTTTGTTCACCCCAATGAGCCGAACCCAGCCAACACCGTGGAGTTATTCTTGAATTTCCTCTTTCTCACAGGGCACGATGATTCTACTAGCAAATCTTATCAGCTCTATACTGAAAATAAATCCTAAATCCCAAAACCACTCACATTTCCCGACACTACTTAGTATCCTGAGTGAAGCATCTACTGCTCCTGGACGGGCTCTTTCAACAGCCTCCAACCAGCCTCCCTGCTTTCCCCAGGCCCCCACTGTGTGTTCTCTACTCAGCAGCCCAGGGCTCACACAACCTTTTAATATGTAGCTCACACCATGCCTCTTCCCTTCCCCCCAAGTGGCACTCCTTCATGCCCAGGGTAAGACCCCAAGTCCTGACCATGCCGGCGGGGCCCCACATGACCTTGCCTCTCTGGCCTCCTCCTGCTCCCCAGACTTAATAAGCACTTTCCCATCTCAGGGCCTTTGCACCTGCTGCTCCCAGGACTGGAAGGTTCTCCCTCCACAGTTACTCATGTGGCTCAAGTTTGCTCTAATGTCACCTCTGCAGGGCTGCCCATGCCACTCTACCTAAGCCAGCACCCTGCATCCTATCCCCTTATCCTGCTTCATTTTTTTTTTGGGGGGGGGGAGGGACAGGGGGGAGGAAGAGAGAAAGAAAGAGAGAGAGAAAGAGATAGAATCCCAAGCAGGTGCCATGCTCATCACAGAGCTTGATGTAGGGCTCAGTCTCATGACCACGAGATCATGACCTGAGCCGAAATCAAATGTCAGACCCTCAACGGACTGAGCCGCCCAGGCACCCCTCCTGCTTCATTTTTCTCCAGAGCAGGGATGCTTACTTGACATCTACGATTTATTATTTGCTTCCTATTCACCTTCTCCACGGGAGTGCAGGCCACCCCAGGGCGGGAGTTTTGTTTTGTTCACAGCTGGGCCCCAGGTGCGTAAACACAGTGCCTGGCTTACACAATAAATGCTGAGTGAATGGAGGAGTGTGAACATATCTGTTATAAAGCATAAGAAATAACCAAACTAAAAATCAAACTGTTACAAGAGTGAACCATATTTATGAATTTTCACAACACTCTTTCCTGCAATGGCCGGCTGTCTAACAACTACGATCCACTTATCTAAAGCTTGACCTCACGTGCCATCTGGACTCCGGCTGGATGGCGATGTTACCTGATATGGTTGAGGCAGCTGGAAAAGCAGGTAGCAAGGGAAGTAACACCGAGACTGGCTTTGAACATGCCCTGCCCAAGGCTGGAAGAGTCCCAGCTCTATAAGCGCGTGCAGGTATGTGAGCAGACGGTGACATCACATAGTAAAGGTGGCACAGAGAGGGACTCGGTCCTCGGGAGGCTGGGCACGGGACGTGGAAGGGCCACAGAGCATTCAGAGTGGAGACGGGCAGTGAGAGTGTCAGCAGGACTGGGGGCTGCAGGTGGCTTCATCGAAGTGGGGCCTTCATATGCAGCAGAGAGGCAGGCGGGGTCAGGCAGGAAAGGGCCTCACCAGCAAGCTGAGCAGACACCCCCACTGCCCTGGGACAGTCTACACCCGTTGTTCCTGGTGCTAATATTAAGAGTGCCCCCTTTCATTCTCAAGAGTGTCCCAGTATGTTAACACAGGCAGCCTAATTATAAGGCATATTAAGTAGTCTGGACTTGATCCTGAAAGTACTAAGGAGCCAGTGATGAGTTCTGGGTTCTCCCTGAGAAAGAACATTGTGGAGAATGGACTGGGGACTGTGTGTGTGTGTGTGTGTGTGTGTGTGTGTGTGTGGACACAGGGAAACTAGTTTCAAGGCTACTGCAGTGATTGAGGTAAAAGATGGCGGCCTTGACAGGGAAGGAGATGGTCTCCTTCCATGGATGGTGTGCATTAGAAGGCAGCTTCTGGAGGACTTGGTGTTTGTTGTAGAGGATGGGAGCCTGGAAGAGTCGAAGTGGCACCCAGGCTTGTGGACTGGACAACTGCATGGACAGAACACAGAAGTGTGGGGCAGGTCTCGGGGGAGGTAAATGAGGGGCTTGGCTTTAGCAACACTCTCACCAAGCTGTGTGTGCCATGGCACGCATTGCTGCCCAGTACTTTATTAAAGCCAAATACTGGATAAACTAGGCTAATCACAGAATATCTGAGGACAAGACCATCTGGAAATGAGGATCAGTTGAGAACAACAAAAGCAACATTTAGTTATGAAAAGTTATTAAAAATAACAGCTATAGTTTGAAGTATAGAACCATTTCTAAAGGTAAGTGGGACTCAAAACTTACAGAAGACCTTGGAGAGTTTCTTTCTGTTTGCGATAAAATTGGGAAGATCTTCTATTATTTAATGCAAACCTCTCACTCTACAAATTAGGCTACCAAGATTCAGAGAAGTCAGGTGACAAGTCATGATTACAGTGCCGGTTAGTAAAATCGCGGGGGATGGAGATTGGGATTCTGAGTCCCTGGCTGTGCTAGGACACTATTCCTATAAGATACTCTCTGTGAACGGTCAGGTTGTAGCCCAATCCTCTGGTACATTTCAAGACATTAAGTATATCAAAGGTCAACAGCTCTTTATCACTTTATTTATTTATTTATTTTTTCAACGTTTATTTATTTTTGGGATAGAGAGAGACAGAGCATGAATGGGGGAGGGGCAGAGAGAGAGGGAGACACAGAATCGGAAACAGGCTCCAGGCTCTGAGCCATCAGCCCAGAGCCTGACGCGGGGCTCGAACTCACGGACCGCGAGATCGTGACCTGGCTGAAGTCGGACGCTTAACCGACTGCGCCACCCAGGCACCCCTTCAGCTCTTTATCACTTTAAAAAAATACTCTTAGCAGACTAGGAATAGGAGGAAACTCCCCTAACCTGATAAACGTTATATAACAAAACCAGTAAACACACTTAGTGGATAGCCTCTGAAGGCACTCCTGTCCGAGATCAAAAATAAGACAAGGATGTCCATCATCACAGTACTGAAGGTCCCGTTCAGTGCCACATGCAGAGACAAAGAAGTAGCCAGGGCAAGAAATGCAAGGACAGAGCCAGCTGTCGTTATTTGCAGTTAAGGTGATCACACAACAGAAAACCCAACAGACTCATCAGAAATGACATGAGACCCAGTTCTAGAGTTCAGCAAGGCTGTGGGATACAAGACTGGCCTAGAAAAATCAACAGCATTTCTCTACACCAGCAAGAATCGAATAGAAAAAAAAAAAAAAATCACAGTAGCGAAACCAAACTGTAAAATTTCCAGGAACGGATTTAACTGAGAAAAAATAAGACCGGGGAAACAATTAAAGAACACTGATGATGATCTGTAAAAATGGAAAGGTATTCATGGCTTTGACTGGGATGACTCAGTATTAGAAAGATATCTGTCAATGACCACCCCCCCCAAGTGAACCTATAATTTCAACCAAATGACAATCAAAGTCTACCTGGATTTTTTGAGGAGTTCAATAAGCTTACAAGGTGAAGGAATGTCCATGAATAGCAAACTCCACCTTAAAAAGGAACAGAGAGGAATCTACTGCATCAGATATAAATCCTACTGCAGAGCCATAGCAGTAGAGACCGCACAGTAGAAGTCTAGGAAGAAACCAATAGACCAACGCGAGTAGAAGATAAACCCTTGAATACATACTTTAGCAGGGACTTGATATACAATAAAGCAGGTACCACAAATCATTGGAGAAAGGAAGGTTGTTTAGCGGGTGCTTCTGGGAAACTGAAGAAAAAATAAAACTGGATCCCTAACGCCACATGCAAGAGCAGACTCTAGATGGAATACAGACCCAGCTGTGAAAGGTAAAAGTAGGTCATTAGAAGAAGACACAGGGGCGCCTGGGTGGCTCAGTCGGTTAAGTGTAGGACTTTGGCTCAGGTCATGATCTCGCGGTCCGTGAATTCAAGTGCGGGAAGCCTGCTTGGGATTCTCTCTCTCTCTCTCTCTCTCTCTCTCTCTCTCTCTGCTCCTCCCCTCCTTGCTCTCTCTCTCTCAAAATAAATAAACTTAAAAAAAAAATAAAAGAAGAAGAAAATACAGGTGTATGTCTATGTGACCTGGAGGAGGAGTAGGGAAAGGACTTTTCATTTTTTTAAATTTTATTTTAGAGAGAGACAGAGACGTGGGGGGTGGGAGGGTGGGTGATGGGTATTGAGGAGGGCACCTTTTGGGATGAGCACTGGGTGTTGTATGGAAACCAATTTGACAATAAATTTCATATATTGAAAAAAAAAAAGAAAAAAAGAAAGAGACAGAAACAAAGCATGAGCAGGGGAGGGGCGGAGGCAGAAGGAAACACAGAATCTTAAGCAGCTCCAGGTTCTGAGCTGTCAGCACAGAACCTGACATGGGGCTCGAACTCATGAACCGTGAGAGCAAAGCCAGAGTCAGACACCCAACTGACTGAGCCACCCAGGTGCCCCAAGGAAGGACTTTTTAAACAAAAAGCACACACCAAGAATAAGAATCTTATGATATGAAAGTTAAGGATTCTTGTTTAATGCTATGAAGAACACTACAGACAAAATTAAGAGAAGGAGTACATAATGGTAAAAAAAAATATTTTTAGTATTTAAGACCAACAGAGTCTAGAACATTTCTAGAACTGACAAGGAATCCTTGCAAAGCAGTAAGAGACAGTAATTCCAACAGACAACAGGGCCACAAAATATAAAAACTGATCATTTATAAAAGAGGGAAAGCCAAAAGGGCATGAAAAGATATTCAAAATCATTAAGAATCAGATAAAATGGGACCAAAAAAAAAAAAAAAAAGTCACTTACACTTGACACTCTAGCCGAAAAGAAAAAAATTACCAAACCAAACCAAAACCACAAGAGAGTTGGATGATGCCAAGAAGGCAGAGATGTGGGAATAAAGGAACCCATGTGACTGTCAAAGGTGTGGGTGGTTTAACTGAACAGAAAGAATGAAAATAAATTAAATTATTATTCAACTCAAAAAAGAAGAAAACAGAAAATTTCAAAATACATCATAGTTATAAAGAAATAAGAGATGAAACTAGAACTTAATAAATAAAACCCAGAAAAATAAGGTTTTTTCTTTTTTTTCTTTCCTTCTTTCCTTCTTTCTTTCCTTCCTTCCTTCCTTCCTTCCTTCCTTCCTTCCTTCCTTCCTTCCTTCCTTCCTTCTTTTGATAGAGAGGGCGCAAGTGAGCAAGGGGCAGAGAGAGAGAAAGAGAGAGAGGAAGAGAGAGAGAGGAAGAGAGACAGAGAATCCGATGACAGACAGTCCCATGAGGGGCAGAGAGGGAGAGAGATGGCGCAAGTGAACAAGGGACAGAGAGGGAGAGAGACAGAGAATCCTGTAAGGGACAGTCCCATGAGGAGCAGAGAGAGAGAAACTGGGAGGAAAGAAGGGAGGGAGAACGAGAAAGAGAGAGAGAGGAGCGGGGCTCACTGGAAGCAAGGCTCGAACTTCTGAACAGTGAGATCACTGCTTGAGTCAGATGCTCAACCAACTGAACCACTCAGGTGCCCCAAGGAATTTCTAAATAAAATCGAATGACTTGAAAACGTAATACAAACACAAGCACACATCACTACACAGAGCCACATGGGGAATGGGAAAGGCAAAATAACCTTAGAAAAGGAAGCCTTTAGGGGCACCTGGGTGGCTCCATCGGTTAAGCGTCTGACTTCGGCTCAGGTCATGATCTCGCGGTTTGTGGGTTGGAGCCCGCACTGGGCTTCATGCTGACAGCTTAGAGCCTGAAGCTGCTTTGGATTCTGTGTCTCCCTCTCTCTCTGCCCCTCCCCACTCAAGTTCTCTCTCTCTCTCTGTCTCTCAAAAATAAATAAACATTGAAAAAAAATTAAAAAAAAAAAAGGGAAGGCTTCAAAAGAGTAACAGCCTTCTATGTGTAGCTGTGTTCCATGAATTAAAATCTGTGGGATGGACTGCCTTTCTGTTAAAATATAAATTACAAATACTGACTTTAGAATTAATTCAGCCAACAAACATTTGCGGAATAACTAGTATGGGCCAGTTTTTAAATAAATAGAAATTTTGAACAAACCACTAACCATAAGAGAAATGAAAGAAAAAGTTGTGAAAAATTATATAGTATCATGTAATATTTACAATACAACAACTCATTGATTCATTTAACAAATATTTTTTTAAGTTTATTTATTTTGAGAGCGAGAGGAAGAGAGAGAGGGAGAGAGGGAGAGAGGGAGAGAGAGATCGGGGGAAGGGCAGAGAGAGACGGGGGGAGAGAGAGAGAATCAGAGAATCCCAACATGGGGCTCAATCTCACCAACCGTGAGATCATGACCTGAGCCGAAATCAAGAGGTGAACACTTAATCCGACTGGGCTACCCAGGCACCCCTCGTTCAACAAATATTTCAGTGCCTTCTAAGGTCCCAGCATTGTGTTAGTTGCTGGAGACACAATGGCGAGTAAGATATTTAGCTTGGTGGGTGATGTCATCTAGTGAAATGGGCAAAACTGGTGGGGAGTCCTGCTTGGAGAGAAACCGAGAGCTGTGGTTTGGACATGTGAACTTGGCAACATCTATGAGATGTTCAATTTAGGCAACTGTTTTAAGAACCTGGAGCCCAGCAGAGAGAACGGTTAGAGTGTCTTTACCTGAGCAACAGCATCTAGAGCCAAGGGCTGATAAAGGGCCGAGACTGAAACCCCAGCACTTCCAGGGTAGGGCTCACGCCCTTAGTCACCCAGCCTCCACCAATATGGGTGCCAAAATCCAGCAGAAAATACCGCCAAACTGATTTTGGCAGTTAGTAAAAGAAGAATACACTGTGACCAATAAGGATTATTTTAGGAATGCGAGGATGGCTCAAAATCAGTAAATCTATTAATAGGTTAAAGAAATAAAACTGTAAGATTCTCCGCAGATACTGAAAGTTTTCAATTAAAATCAACCACCAGGGGCGCCTGGGTGGCTCAGTCGGTTAAGCGTCCGACTTCAGCTCAGGTCACTATCTCTCGGTTTGTGAGTTTGAGCCCTGCGTCGGGCTCTGTACTGACAGCTCAGAGCCTGGAACCTACTTCGGATTCTGTGTCTCCGTCTCTCTCTGCCCCTCTCCCACTTGTGCTCTGTCTCTATCAAAAATAAATAAAATGTAAAAAAAAAAAAAAAAAATCAACCTCCATTCTTATTTTTAAAAAGGCGGGGTTGGGGGTGGGGGTGGGGGTTGGGGGTGGTGCCTGGGTGGCTCAGTCGGGTTAAGTGTCTGACTCTTGATTCAGTTCAGGTCAGGTCATGATCTCAAGGTTTGTGCGATCGAGCCCCATGCTGGGCTTTTTGCTGACCGCATGGAGCCTGCTTGGGATTCTCTTTCTCCCTCTCTGTCCCTCTGCCCACTCTCAAAATAAATAAATAAATAAATAAGTAAACAAACAAATAAACAAGCATTAAAATAAATAAGAGCATGTGGCCTTGGTGCATGAGCACATGGCAAAGCAATGGAACTCGAGAGAAGGCATGTAAAAGATCCATGAATTACCCCATTTATACACAGGGATACGAGAGTCAGAGCTGGTAGGAACTAGCCTAATGGTCATGTGCCAGGGGCCAAACTTCTAATACTTAGAACGTGTTATACCTTGAAACCTAACTGGCTAAATTGGGAAGTGGCACCAAACAGCTTCCCCCACCCCCAAAGTCCCCGGGGAAATTCCTCATCTTACCAGGGCAAAGTAGAACCTCGTCCTATTTTCATCTTTTTGAGGTCACTGCCCCTTAAAGAATCTGACGCAAACTCGACAAGATTTTGCAAAAACACTTTGGGATGTGGGGTTTCATGGGTACCTGAGGCCCAGGCCTGGACTGAACAGGACCCCCAACCCGGTCTATCACCAGAACTGCCTGAAGCGCTTTTAAAAAGCAACACTTCAGGTGCCTATCCCAGGCCCGGAGCCTGTGAGTGTCTAGCAATGGGATTTGGGGATTTATAGAAGCTACCCAGGGAACTGCACTCCCAACCAGGCTTCAGAGCTAGGTCCTCAGGAGCACAACGCTGAACCACATTTATAATGCTTTTCGTGAAGGGGCACGCTTCCCTGGCAGTGATCTCACACACACAGTTTAACAGCATTAAGTACAACACAGCTGAAGAAAAAGGATTAACAAACCAGAAAAAAATAAAATGCTCCCAACTGTAAGTCCTGCTACCCACACTATTCGCTGAGGATTATTTTCCAGTGCAGCACAGTCACTGGGTGAGATGCAGGGGCAATCTGAATGTTTAATACAAAGCAGTTCACAGCTGCTACAGGTGCCTTAGAAGAGAAAGTAAGATCTGAAAGGGAGAATGGAATTTTTTTTTTTTTTAAATCTTTATTCATTTTTGAGAGACAGAGTGTGAGCAGGGCACGGGTCAGAGAGAGCGAGATACAGAATCGGAAGCAGGCTCCGGGCTCCGAGCTGTCAGCACAGAGCCCGATGCGGGGCTCGAACTCACAGACTGTGAGATCATGACCTGAGCTGAAGTTAGACGCCCAACCGACTGAGCCACCCAGGCACCCCATCCAGACCCTTATTTTCTATGACAGTTGGACACTTTCAACCTTCAGAAGACCAAAGAGATTCCACAGGGTACATACGTCTGTCGTGGCTCAGCTGAGTTGGGATTGTGCCTCGGAGAAGACCGGCTGCTTCGGCTTGGCTAAAGTTGTTCAGTTTTCAAATATATTCGGGAGTCCTTAAAAACAACAAAAAAGAAAAAACTAGAATTGATAAATAAATCTAAGAACTGATTCCTTAAAAGAAAAACCTAATATATATATTACTAAACTAATAAATCTACTCAAGAAAAAAAAATGAGACAATATTTGAAAAAAAAAGAATGAGATCATTTTAAAAAGTAGCAAACAGGGGCGCCCGGGTGGCTTAGTCAGTTAAGCGTCCGCCTTCAGCTCAGGTCATGATCTCGTGGTTAGAGAGTTCGAGCACCACATCTGGCTCTGGGCTGACAGCTCAGAGCCTGGAGTCGGCTCTGGATTCTGTGTCTCCCACTCTCTCTGCCCTTCCCCCACTCGCACTCTTTCTCTCTCTCTCAAAAGTAAATAAACATTAAAAAAATAAAAATAAAAAGCAGCAAACAGGACACAGCTTTCCCTCCTTCACACACAGAAAGCTGTGGGTCTGTATCATTTTATATATTGAGACATATGTGACCCATTTAAAAACTGTATTATTTAGTAAAAGCAAATACTAACAAAAAAGAACATTAAAATCACCTCTAACTTCTATTAAAATGTCCATTTTTTGGTGCTTTTACTTTCAGATTTTCCACATATGCATTCACATTTGAGTAGTTTTGAAACCTGCATTTTGACTTGTCAGTTTCCCCCATATATCAGGGGCTCCAAAATCATGACTTTTGATGGTTACATAATGCTCCTTCCAGTTAATGTGCCATGATTTTCTGAGCTACTGCCCTGCTGTTGTTTCCCAGTTGGTTCTAATTTTAGATCATTCTGCACCAATATGTGCCTGCATCTGGCTTTTTTTCTCTTGTTTGCTTGTTTCTTCCATTGCAGGTAAATTCCCAGCAATAGGGTTTCTGGGTCACCATTTTAACTTCTTAATGGAAGCACTGCCAGATTGTTTTACAAAAAGTCTGCAATAATTCAGGACACCCAGAGGGGTGTGACTAGGAAAAGAATAAAGGTATATCACATAAATTTCACGTAAGTTTCACAAAAAATTAATCTTGGCAACAAACTCCGATGCAGGTATCATTTCCTCTATCATTTCTTCTATTTTATGAATGGACTAGAGGAGGATTATGACATTAGGTGACCCTCCAAAGTCAGGAAGTCGGTAGCAGGGCCATCTTTCTAACTCCAAAGCCCCGCCACACCTTCGGAAAACTGAATATTCGAGTTTCATGGCAGTTTTCTTTCTTTCTTTTTTTTATTTTTAAGTAATCTCTATATACCCAAGGTGGGGTTCCAACTCACAACCCCAAGATCAAGAGTCACATGATGTACAGACTGAGCCAGCTAGGGGCCCCCTCGTGGCAACTTTCTTCTAGGGATTACTGTAACTATTACCGTTTTTGGTTTTGTTCATTTAATAGATGTAAAATGATAATCCAGACTTCCTTTAATTTGCATTTTATTGTGTAAATCGCTCATCATTTCGCCATTTTTCTATGATAATCTTGACATTTTCCTCTCACAAATATGAAAACCGTGTCAGATACAAAACACCCCCTAGCCCTCTGTTTTCCTTCCCTTTCCAGCTGGTTCTTTTTAAGAGCTCCCCGGTGGTCATGGAAGTTAAACTGTTCCCTATTGGTGATTTTTCGCTTTCTCCTTGAAGTCTGAGAGAGTTCTTCATTTTTCCAGAGGTCTGACCTTTTTATTCAATTTTCTGTTTCCATTTTTTTTGTAATTTGATTTGTAAACACCTTAATCCTATTCCACCTGGAGTTTTTTCGCCAGGAAAAGGGAAACATCTCAGATGTTCAGCATGTGGGGAAGTGTTTATTAAACCGTGATGCTCTGAATGGAAGAAAAATACGCAACCATGACGATAGTCACGATCAAGGCAGGAGCCGTGTGTCCCCGGCCACCTGGCACACCAGGCCTCGAGACCGGAGAGCCGGGCCACCCCAGGCCCCACCCCGCTGAGGGCCCCGCCCACGCCCACCCGCTCGGCCCACGCTCTACCGAGGGCTGGACTGGTGAGGCCGCCTCTCGGGGGGGGGGGGGGGGGGGGGGGGGACCTCGCCGGCGAAGGGGGCCCCCAGGCGCCCGGACTCCCCTCCCGCCGAGGCCCTGGCTCCGGGCTGGCGCCCGCTCCCCACCCCACCCCGCGCACCCTGGGGCGTCGGGTGGGGCCGGGCCCGGCGAAGGGCGTCCCCGGCCTCTGCCTGCCGGCGGGGAGGACGACCAAACGGCGAGCAGCCCGGAGCCCCGCGACCCCCCGGCGGCTCTGCCCGGAGCCGCTGGCGGGCCTTCTTGGGTTCCCCGGGCGCGTTTGCGCGAGGTGATCGCCACCACCTCGCCGGACTTTCGGCCCCTCGGGCCGCGAACACGCTCGGGGCAGGACTAGACACCGTAGCATATCGTCATCCCTCCCCAAGGGGCCAGGCCGGCCGCGTCCGCGTCCGCCGCCCCCAGCCAGAACCAGGAAAGCGAAACCAGGCGTTTTCGTCACCCGAAAACCCACGAGCACCCTGGGGCAGGCCGGACGCGCCCCGCGCCCGCAGGGAAGCCCCCTTCTCCTCACGGTCAAGGTCTGCCCCCGCCCCCCAAAGCCCCGGGTTCTCGCTCCCGGGCTCCGCGGCGCCCCCCCCCCCCCCCCCCGCCTCCCGCCGGTGCTCCGGACCCCCGTCCCCTCCCCGCGCTGGGAGTCGACCAGGCGACCGGTCTGTTTACCTGCCTCGGTAGCACAGGGGAAGCTCTCCGCTCCGCGGCTGTCAGCGACTGGCGCGGAGGCTGGCGAAGCGCACCGCCCAGGACGACGGCAGGGGGCGGGGAAGGGGGCGGCGCGTGCACCAATGACCACGCGGTCTCAGGCGCGCTCCCGTGCGCCGCGGGCGGGCGGCGGGGGTTTACTCCCGGAGGTGCGGACCTGCCAAGGGCTCCCGGGCGTCTGAGTCTCCCTGAAAGGCGTGTTGGGATTCGCTTAAACGCTTGCACCGGCTGATGCCACCTCCTGGTGTCATCATTCCCTGACGTTGCTCATTGACTGTAAAAATCATCTTTAAAAAGAAATTCGGCCCGAAGCCCCAACTCCCCCGTTACATAATGGAGAGAATGAGACGTTAGGGAATGAGAAAGCAATTTCTGGAACTTTGGTAGCCAGGAATTTCTAGAGAGGAAAAATTTTTTGCCCAGTTTTATGAATTTTCGCATAAATTCTTAAAATTTGAGGCCTAGGAAGAACATTGGCCATCACTGGTTCTTTGATTTACTCAGTTTCTGTTCCTTATTTTATGCAAGAGAGGTGATTTAGATTGTGACACGCACAGGGAAAAATGCACTCCATTTAATAAGTCCACTCACATCACCTGTGGTAAACAGACGCGTTCTGTTTATTATTATTCCTGTTCGCATTATTCCTGCTAAGAAATTAGGTAGAGATTTGTCTCATGTAAAAGATGGTCAGGGATGAAGTGATAGAAGGATGGGAGTTAAGGTTTGGGGAACCATCTAAATTATAACCCCGAACTGGGTCACTTTTAAAGTGAAATGGGCACCAGTATTCATTAAGCAGGTCAGTGGGCATAAACCAAGACTGCTGGGAAAAATGGGACATCTAGTCCCCTTTTTATGGGCGAGAGGCCCCACTAAGTTTGTAAGAAAGGAGGTTATAAACTGAGACACCCATTGGAAACAGGGTTTGGATTACATACCCCTACCCCAGGGTGGATCACTTAAGTGGGAGGGGACAAGTGGGCAGGAAGGGGAGAAGTCAGAGACTACAGGGATGTGGAACAGTGCCTGGTGATGTTTATGTGAATGAGTGTGAGAGGCCTGAGAAAATTGAAACTTAAAAGCTTAAGTTATGGGAAACTGAAACCTAACCAAGCTTAACCAGCTTGTTCCGCTTGTGTACAATTGCTTGGCGCGCCCATGTATTCCTGATCAATCATTATTGCCTGGCACATCCGTATATTCTTGATCAACCATTGTTACTTGGCACATCCGTGTATTCCTGATCAATCATTGTGATACCTGTACCCCCGGTTGTGGTCTGACCTAAAGGCAGGAACCAATCGAATACTGTTAAGTGTCCAACTTTAAACACCAACCAATCGCAGCTCTGTAACTGTGGAAAATTCCTGATTTCCCCATGAATTGTTTGTACCTGTCTATAAAAGGGGTGTAAAAACCTCTCTCAGGGCCTCTCGGCGTCACCGGCAACGGGGGCGCAGAGGTCCAGGTTCGAACCTGCAATAAATGACCCTTGCTGCTTAGCTTTGACTCTGGACTCTGGTGGTTTGTTTTTGGGGGTCTCTTAGACTCTGGGCGTTTCAAGTGATGTTTATGTGAATGTGGGAGGTAAGTTGAAAGGTCAGCTGGGATGGGAAATGATAGGTCTGGAAAACATGGATGGCCATCCCTTGGGATGATTCAGTAACAGAGAACTGGACTTTGGCCAGTTAGAAAGGAACATTAGGCAAAAATGCTATGGCCATTTTCTATCCATCCAGTCTTACATAATGATTAGGACGACAGTACTTTTAGAGCCTTAGCTTCTTCCTTTGGAGATGGCTTATTGCCAGGTAGACTGGGAGCAGTGAGGCATCTCTCTGAGTCATAGCTGGGCTGGAGCCTGGAGTGAGGTGACCAGATCAGACTGGGCAAGGGGCTGGCTTCCCCCTGGCAGGAGGGACTCTGGAAAGCTTGGTTAGAAGACCCTAAAACTCGGTTGTTTTTTTTTTCCTCCAAAGAATCCTGTGTCTGCTGGCCACATGCTCTCCCAGCAAGAAAGGGCTCAAAGGCAGAGGATTTCTTAAGGGGATTAGGGAACCAAAAGCAATTGCCCTATGTCCTATTCTGGCTATAATTGCTATGTAGCTACCACCCATAAAACTTAGTGGTTTAAAACAATCACCAGTTTCTTATGCCCATGGATGCTTGTTGGCCAAGGAGGTGAACAGGCACAGTGGGGACTTGGCTTCTCCCATGATGTCTGGGGCCATTGTAGACTCAAAGTCTCAGGGAGACTTGATAGCTGGAGGTTGGAATCACCGAAAGGCTCTTCCACTTGCATGGCTGGCACAGGAGCGGAAGACTGGAAAATCAGGTGTGCTTATCAGAATGCCTATGCATGGCTTCTCCACATGGCCTGGCTTCCCCCCAGCATACTGGTCTCAGGTTTGAAAGAATTCTTACATGGCTTCTTAGGACATGAGAGTTCCAGTGATGGCATGGAACCTGACTTGCAGCTTTCAACCTAGTCTTGGAAATCACGTAACCTCGCTTCCACGGTACCCTATCGACCAAAGTAGTCACAGGTCCATCCAGATTCAAGGGGAGGGGACATAGACCCCCTTGGGAGTATGGAGGAGGAGTAGCAAAGAATTTGTGGCCATTTTTTTTTTCATAGTTCAATACATTTTTAATATCTGATTTTTCTTTCCAAAGGCAATGTTTGCCAATTGGGCAGTTGTCTTTTTATTTTTATATATATATATATATATATATATATATATATATATATATATATATATATATTTTTTTTTTTTTTTTTTTTAATGTTTATTTATTTTTGAGACAGAGAGAGACAGAGCATGAACGGGGGAGGGTCAGAGAGAGAGGGAGACACAGAATCTGAAGCAGGCTCCAGGCTCTGAGCTGTCAGCACAGAGCCCGACGCGGGGCTCGAACCCACGGACCGTGAGATCATGACCTGAGCCAAAGTCGGACGCTCAACCGACTGAGCCACCCAGGCGCCCCTTTAATTTATATTTAAATTTTAGTTAATATACAGTGAAAGACTGGTTTCAGGAGTAGACTTCAGTGATTCATCACTTTCATGCAACACCCAGGGCTCCTCACAAGTGCCCTCTTTAATACCCATCACCCATCTTACCTCCCTCACCCACTTACCTCCATCAACCCTCAGTTTGTTCTTTATCCTTGTTTGTTTGTTTGTTTAATTTTTGGACTTTCTCCATAGTTTGGCTATTGTTGATAATGCTGCTGTAAATATCAGGGTGCACACACCCCTTTGAAACTATATATTTGTATCCTTTGGGTAAATACCAAGTCGTACAATTGCTGAATCATAGGGTAGTTCTATTTTTAATTTTTTTGAGGAACTTCCATACTGTTCTCCAGAGTGGCTGCACCAGTTTGCATTCCCGTCAGTGGTGCAAGAGGGTCCCCCTTTTCCTGCAACTTCACCAACACCTGTTGTTTCTTGTGTTGTTAAATTTAGCCATTCCAACAAGTGTAAAGTGGTATCTCATTGTGGTTTTGATTTGTAGTTGCCTGGTAATGAGTGATATTGAGCATCTTTTCATGTGTCTGTTATGTCTGGATGTCTTCTTTGGCAAAGTGTCTATTCATGTTTTCTGCCCATTTGTTAACTGGGTTATTTGTCTTTAAAATAAATTACTAGTAAGTGTTTCCTATAGCTTTTGAGACCACATGGCAGTAGTTACCAGTTAGCTCATCTGATTCAGAGTTCAAAGTCCATGACTGTGACCTTATTTATGATCCTAAGAATGAATCACAGGCCAAGAACTAGTTGACCTTTGGGTCTTTTTTTTTTTTTTCAATATATGAAATTTATTGTCAAATTGGTTTCCATACAACACCCAGTGCTCATCCCAAAAGGTGCCCTCCTCAATACCCATCACCCACCCTCCCCTCCCTCCCACCCCCCATCAACCCTCAGTTTGTTCTCAGTTTTTAAGAGTCTCTTATGCTTTGGCTCTCTCCCACTCTAACCTCTTTTTTTTTTTCTTCCCCTCCCCCATGGGTTTCCGTTAAGTTTCTCAGGATCCACATAAGAGTGAAAACATATGGTATCTGTCTTTCTCTGTGTGGCTTATTTCACTTAGCCTAACACCCTCCAGTTCCATCCATGTTGCTGCAAATGGCCATATTTCATTCTTTCTCATTGCCACGTAGTACTCCATTGTGTATATAAACCACAATTTCTTTATCCATTCATCAGTTGATGGACATCTAGGCTCTTTCCACAATTTGGCTATTGTTGAAAGTGCTGCTATAAACATTGGGGTACAAGTGCCCCTATGCATCAGTACTCCTGTATCCCTTGGGTAAATTCCTAGCAGTGTTATCGCTGGGTCATAGGGTAGGTCTATTTTTAATTTTTTGAGGAACCTCCACACTGTTTGCCAGAGTGGCTATACCAGTTTGCATTCCCACCAACAGTGCAAGAGGGTTCCTGTTTCTCCACATCCTCTCCAGCATCTGTAGTCTCCTGATTTGTTCATTTTGGCCACTCTGACTGGCGTGAGGTGATATGAGTGTGGTTTTGATTTGTATTTCCCTGATGAGGAGTGACGTTGAGCATCTTTTCATGTGCCTGTTGGCCATCTGGATGTCTTCTTTAGAGAAGTGTCTATTCATGTTTTCTGCCCATTTCTTCACTGGATTATTTGTTTTTCGGGTGTGGAGTTTGGTGAGCTCTTTATAGATTTTGGATACTAGTGTGGCCATTTTTTAAAACTGCCATAATACAGTTGGTGGTCTGGCCTATAAGATTCTTAGGGGCTCTCATTGACCTCATGAACAGCACTACGGGTAGGCAGCCCACAGGAGGAAGCTTTTACAAATGGCACTACATCATTCTTTATCCCAACCTCATTCACAATTGCTTCCCCCATCATGGCAACTACCATACCCCATTATGAACAAGAAAGGCGATTTTCTAGATTGGTGGGGAGTGGAGTTTAAGGTCTGTCCTCTAGGGCTTCATCTTGTGGCCTCTCGGGCACCTGCTGTGCTGAAGTTCACAGCACTGTCAAGTCATTTTTGAGACTCTCCCTTTGCACCCCATCTGTCCTGGCTCCAAGGTATTGTCAATGTCATATAGATCCTTCTCAGCAAATATGAAGAAGCTAAGGAAGTCAAAGTCTAAATTCACTTATTTGCAAAAGGAGAATTATTTCATTCAACGACCAACTTATAGAGCACCTAGTGTGAATTATACAGTTACAGTGTCTGACCTCAGACATCAAAGGGGAGCACGGGGAGCCACATAGAAAGTGATCAGGGGCGCCTGGGTGGCGCAGTCGGTTAAGCGTCCGACTTCAGCCAGGTCATGATCTCGCGGTCCGGGAGTTCGAGCCCCGCGTCAGGCTCTGGGCTGATGGCTCGGAGCCTGGAGCCTGTCTCCGATTCTGTGTCTCCCTCTCTCTCTGCCCCTCCCCCGTTCATGCTCTGTCTCTCTCTGTCCCAAAAATAAATAAACGTTGAAAAAAAAAAAAAATTAAAAAAAAAAAAAAAAAAAAAAAAAGAAAGTGATCAAGTCGTGCAGGGCCTAAGAGCCCATGACGAGGTATTTAGATTTTAATTAGGTGTGACAGGAAGCCCTTGGAGATTAAGCCGGGAAATGATATGATCTGATTTAAGTTCTTAAAAGACCACTCTGGTTGTTGTGTGAGGTCTCAGGGGGAAAAGTGGAAACAGGGCCTGGAAGGTGGCTCTTGTCGTGGTCCAAGGGAGATAAAATGGTGGTTTGATCTAGGGCAGTAGTAGAGGAGGTGCTTTTATCCGACTGGTAAAAAATGGACAAAGACCAAGTTTTAGAGGGCCCGGGTGTTAGAGAAGTTCCTTCCATGTCAGATACGTTGAATTTGAGATGCCTGTGTCACCCCCAGATGGATACGCCTGGGGATTCTGGAGTTTGGGTGGGTTGGTGCTGAAGATGTGCATTTAGAAGTTGTCAGTAGGTAGATCATTAGCAAAGTCACAGGCTTGGATAACATCAAGGGAGAAGGTGTGGCCAGGGAAAAGAAAAGGAATCCGTTCTGAACTGCCAAGAACTCTGCAAGTTTTCGATCAGCAGTTCTCCGTGGTTAGTGTGAGTCACCTAGAGGACTGGATAAAACACAGGTCCCTGGGTCCCACCCTGGAGATTCTGATCAGTAGACGTGGGATGGGGTCCAAGGATCCTCGTTTCTCACAGGTTCCCAGGTGCTGGTGCTGCACCACACTTGGAACTAGAGAGACCATAGCTGGCAAGATAGACTGAGGAGTGAGAGCCAGTGAGGCAGAAGGAAATCAAGAAGGTCCCAGAAGCTGAGAGAGGAGAGTATTTCAAGAAGGCAGGAGTCAGCTGCTGTGACCAAATAGAGTGGCAACAGGAAAGAGCTCGCTGGATTTGGTGACATAAAAGTCGTTACTGGGGACTTGATGGGAGCAGTTTTGACAGAGTGATGGGGACAGAAGTAAACTAAAGAGGGAATGAAAGTCACAGGCATAAAAGGCACAGCACAGAGAATGTAGTCAGTGGCCTTGTAATGGCATTGGGGGGTGAGAGATGTAGCTACGCTCCTGATGAGCACAGCATGACATATGGACTCGTCAGATCGCTCTGTTGTACGCCTGAAATGAACGTAACATGTGTCAGCTCTACTTCAATAATAATAATAAAAAAAAGGTTTTTATTTATTTTATTTTATTTTTTTAAATTTTTTTTTTAACGTTTATTCATTATTGAGAGACAGACACAGGATGTGAGCAGGGAGGGGTAGAGAGAGAGGGAGACACAGAATCTGAAGCGGGCTTCAGGCTCCGAGCTGTCAGCACAGAGCCTGACGCGGGGCTCGAACTCACGAACCGTGAGATCATGACCTGAGCCGAAGTCGGTCGCCCAACCAACGGAGCCACCCAGGCGCCCCCCAAAAAAGGTTTTTAATTAAAGGTGAGGGGATGAGATTTTAGGGTCTGGGGTTAAGGTTTTGTGGAAGGCCCTGCCCGTGTTCTGATGGCATCTCTCCCTGTGTCCCCTGGGACCGTGGTCCTACTGGGCCACTGCCCCTTTTTTAATCGAAGCTCTGCTCAGGCAGTTCCCTCAGCCCCAAATTCCTTCACCACCTCTGCTGTGGGGGTCTAGCTCAGATGGGTCCCCTTCTGTGGAATCTTCCCGTGTCTGCCCCCCACCCTGCCAAACTCAACTGCCTTCCTCCTGCCCCAGCAGTGACTGGTTTGTGCCATCCAGCCCCACTTTGAACTGCCCTGGTATTTCTCTGAAATCAAGTTCAACTTGATTTCTCTGTCGGTCTTTAGGAAGGTTGTAAATTCCTTGAGAGGAGAGCCTCAGGACCTTAACAGAGGGAAACTCAGCTGAACTTGAACGTCATCCTGAGTATTACCCTCTCCCATTTCCTCTGATGGCTCTGGTTCTCGTTTCCCCTCGACTCCAACAGAATTTTCTGTTCTCTCTTTCTGTCTAGCCATGTGTGATGTATCCCAGCTACCCAAACCAACGCTTCGTGTCACCTAGTATCCTTGCCACACTCGGGTCCTTCACTTGCTTTGTTCTGCATCACAGATTTGGCAGAATCAACTGTCTGATTTTGTCAGCATTTCATTGTCTCCCACCCCAGGCCCGGCTTCTGACTCGTTCCTTTGTTCTGGAAACTGGAGACTTCCTGTGTTTCTACTGGCAGTTCCTTCCCCATTGGTAATCTTTCTCGTCACCGGTTAAAATAATTCTAACATCCAATTTCAATGTGTGTGTGTGTGTGTGTGTGTGTGTGTGTGTGTGTCTGTGTGTGTGTGTAGTGGGTGGGGGTGGGTGGGGGTGGGTGTTTTCCTGCCACCACCAAGCAATTCTCTAACCCCACCAGGGCGTCCTGTAGTTCAACTTGATTCTGACACAGTCTGCCTGGAGATCATGCCAGGTCCCCCAGGTTAAGGGCTCTGTCCTGCAGGAATGACCGCTCCCTCCAACCCCCGCCCTTCAGATGCCGGCTGCAAGTCCGGTTGTCCCCTGAGCTTCTGACTGACCAATACAGACAACAGGTCCCAACCATCCCCTTGCTGGAATGGTCACAGAACTCACGGTAACATTTTACTTGCGAGATCACAGTTTATTATAAAAGGATATCACCCAGGAACAGCCAGACGGAAGCGATGCGTAGGGACAAGATTTGGGGAAGGGTGTGGGGCTTCCATGCTCTGAACCCACCACTTTCCCCAGATATCCATGCGTTCACCAACCCGGAAGCTCTCTGAACCCGGTTCTTTTGGGGTGTGATGGAGGCTTCATTAAGTAGGGATGGCATTAAATCACTGGCCGATGGTGATCATTCAACATCCCAGCCTTGCCCCCGTTGCCCTTATCTCTCAGAAAATTTTAAGGGCTTTGGGGGCTGTGAGCCAGGATCTGTGAATGAAGGCCAGATGTATATTGCTTTTAAATCTGAGGTTGCACTGATGGAGAGGCGGTTTCCAAATATATTTTGAGTGCTCTAAACTTTTACTGACATTCAAGACCCTCAGCTCTTGTCTAAGTGGGGGCGGGCAGCGAAAATAAAGAAGCATTTATATGCACTACTGGGTATTTACCCCCCCAAACACAAAAACACTGAGTCAAAGGGGTATGTGTAGCTCTATATTTATAGCAGCTCTATTTATTTATTTATTTATTTATTTATTTATTTATTTACACCCAAGGTAATTAGCATATAGTGCAGCAATGATTTGAGAAGTAGATTCCAGTGATTCATCCCCTATGGATACCACCCAGTGCTCATCCCAACAAGTGTCTCCCTTAATGCCCCTTCCCCATTTAGCCCATCCCCCCACCCACAACCCCTCCAGGAACCCTCCGTTTGTTCTCTGCATGTAAGAGCTTCTTATGTTTTGTCCCCTTCCCTGTTTTTGTATTATTTTTGCTTCCCTTCCCTTATGTTCATCTGTTTTGTATCGTATATTCCTCATATGAGTGAAGTCATATGATACTTACCTTTCTCTGACTGACATATATTTATGTATTTATTTTAAATATTTATTTATTATTTTTGAGAGGGAGAAATAGAGAGACAGAATGTGAGTGGGGGAGAGGCAGAGAGAGAGGGAGACACAGAATCTGACCGAAGCAGGCTCCAGGATCTTAGCTGTCAACACAGAGCCCGATGCGGGGCTCAAACTCACGAACTGTGAGATCATGACCTGAGTCGAGGTTGGACACTTAACTGACTGAGCCACCTAGGTGCTCCTCTGACTGACTAATTTAGCTTTGCAAAATACCCTCTAGTTCCATCCATGTAGCTCCAAATGGCAAGATTTCATTTCTTTTTGATTACCGAGTAATACTCCATTTTATATGTATACACATCTTCTTTATCCATTTATCCGTCAATGGACATTTGGGCTCTTTCCATACTTTGGCTATGGTTGATAGTGCTGCTATAAACATTGGGGTGTATGTGCCCCTTTGAAACAGCACACCTGTATCCCTTGGATAAATGCCTAGTACTGCAATTGCTGGGTCATAGGGTAATTTTATTTTTAATTTTTTGAGGAACCTCCATACTGTTTTCCAGAGTGGCTGCACCAGTTTGCATTCCCACCAGCAGTGCAAAAGAGGTCCTCTTTCTCTGCATCCTCGCCAACATCTGTTGTTGCCTGAGTCGTTCATGTTAGCCATTCTGACGGGGGTGAGGTGGTATCTTGGTGTGGTTTTCATTTGTATTTCCCTGATGAGGAGTGACGTGGAGCATTTTTTCATGTGTTTCTTAGCCACCTGGATGTTTTCTTTGGAGAAGCGTCTATTCATGTCTTTTGCCCATTATAGCAGCGTTATTTATGATAGCCAAGATATGGAGGCAGCCCAAGTGTCCACTGATAGACGAATGGATGAAGAAGATGTGGTAGGAGCTGGGAAAATGGCAGAGTAGGAGGACCCTAAGCTCACCCCATCCCATGTGTGCAACTAGATGTCATCCACGAGCAATCTGAAGACAGGCAGAACAAACTCCACAACCAAATAGAGAGAAGAAGCTGCATTTGAAGAGTTAGGAAGGGCACAAAGGCAGTGGGAGGCTGCTCATAGGAGGGAGGGAGACGCGCCCACAGAGAGGGCAGAGAAAAGGGCCCTCATGCCAGGAAGCCCACTTGGGGAAGACAAATCTCCATAGTATTTGGCTTAGAAAACCAGAGAGGCTGGGGGTGCCTGGGTGGCTCAGTGGGTTGAACGTCTGACTTCAGCTCAGGTCATGATCTCACGGTTTATGGGTTCGAGCCCTGCGTGGGGCTCTGTGCTAACAGCTCGGAGCCTGGAGCCTGCTTAAGACTCTGTGTGTGTGTCTCTCTCTCTCTCTCTCTCTCTCTGCCCCTCCCCCGCTCACACTCTGTCTCTCTCTCAAAAATAAATAAACATTAAAAAAAATTAAAAGAAAAGAAAACCAGAGAGGCCGAGTTCTGTGAGTTTGTATCAGCAGTGGGACTTTAAGCCTGGAGCTTTAAGAGTCAGCTGACTCGGCACTGGGCTAGCAGGGAGGGTGGGCTGATGGCTGGGTTGCTGCCCTTAAAGAGAGAGCAGCTTGCATGGAGAGGCGACTTAAAACGGCAGTTAACGCTGCCAGGGGCAAACAGGAGACAGATCTGTTCGTACTGATTTCAAAGCGTGTTGAGGGACTTCTCTGGAAATGAGGCAGCCAGCACTATTTTCTCCTCCCACTCCGCAGCATAAGCACAGACACGTCTGTAGGAGACCCGGGCGGCACAGACACTTGATACCTAACCTGCTGGCAGTGCATCCTGCCTACAAGGTCTCCTGAGGACTCACTCTCTCTAAGTCTGGGCTCGGGGAAAATTATTTTAAAGCCACATGAACCCTATCCAGCCACGGTGCACAGGCCACCGTGCTGTGCGTGCCACACCCAGCTATGGCCCCAAAAGCCATCTTGCTGCCCAGCCCCCAGCTGCTCCCAGGCTTCAGGGGATCCAGCCAAGGACTAGCGGTCCAGCACAAGTTTTGCTAACGTTACCACCCAGCCTCCAAGTTCCCTTGCCAGCATGCCTTCTCAGAGCTGGCCTGCTCGGATCTCACTAACGCCAGAGAGCAGGTACAGCCCACAACAGGCAGGGAGTCAGAGCAGACAGTGAAAGGAAAAGCAACTCAGACACAAAAGCAGGGTATACACAATACACATAGGATACTCTCCCAAAGTGTCAGGTTTCGGTGAATAGGGGACACTGCGTGGCAGGGCCCTCCGGGACCTCTTCTTCCTAAAGTCACTACTTGCAAGAGCAGAAGACAGAGCTGACTTTCCTAAAAACAGAAACAGACACAGAGAGGCAGACAAAATGAGGAGACAGGGAATATGTCCCAGATGAAAGAACAAGACACAATCACAGTGAGAGATCTAAATGAAATGAATGCAAGTAATATGTCTGATAAGAATTAAAGCAATGACCATAAAGATGCTTTTTGGACTTGAGAAAAGAGTGGAGGACCTGAGTGAGACCCTTAACAGAGAGATCAAAAATAACATATCAGGGGGCGCCTGGGTGGCTCAGTCGGTTAAGCGTCCGACTTCGGCTCAGGTCATGCTCTCGTGGTCCGTGAGTTCAAGCCCCGCGATGGGCTCTATGCTGACAGCTCAGAGCCTGGAGCCTGCTTCGGATTCTGTGTCTCCCTCTCTCTCTGACCCTCCCCCGTTCATGCTCTGTCTCTGTCTCAAAAATAAATAAACATTAAAAAAAATTTAAAAAAATAACATATCAGAAATGAAGAGCTCAATAAATGAAATTAGAAGTTTACTACATGGAATAAATAAATAGTAGATTATAGGAAACAGATGAGCATATTAGGGACCTGGAAGATAGAGTGATTGAAAACAATGAACAGGTGAGAGACAAGCAAATACTGCAGAATGAGAATAGACTTAGGGAACTTAGTGACTCCACTAAGCATAATAACATTCACATTATAGGGATCCCAGAAGAAGGGGGCGGGGCAGAAAATCTATTGAAGAAATAATAGCTGAAAACTTCCCGAATCTGAGTTTGGGGGCAAAGAGCCAGATTCAGGGGGTACAGAGACCTCCCAACACATTCAACTCAAAGAGGACCACACCAAAACACATAGTAATTAATTTTTTTTAAACATTTATTTATTATTGAGAGGCGGAGAGACAGAGCATGAGAAGGGGAGGGGCTGAGAGACGGGGAGACACAGAATATGAAGCAGGCTTCAGGCTCTGACCTGTCAGCACAGAGCCCATCGTGGGGCTCGAACTCCCAAGCCTCGAGATCATGACCTGAGCCGAAGTCCAACTGATTGAGCCACCGAGGCACCCCAAAACACATAATTAAAATAGCAAAAAAAAAAAAAAAAAAAAAATAGTGATAAATAATCTTAAAGATTGCAAGAGAAAAGAAGATTTACATACAAAGGAAACCCCATAAGGCTATTGTCTGATTTTTTTTAGCAGAAACTGTGCAGGCCCGAAGGGAGTAGCATGGTATTTTCAAAGTGCTGAAAGGGAAAAATCTACAGCCATGAATACTCTATCCAGCAAGGCTATCATTGAGAATAGAAGGAGAGATAAAGAGCTTTTCAGATAAACAGAAACTAAAAAAGTTCATGACCACTAAACCAGCCCGCCAAGAAATATTAAAGGGGACTCCTTGAGTGGAAAGGAAAGACCATGAGGGAGAGTATGAAAAATAGGGAACACAGCAGCAGTAAAAATAAACACTTCTGGGGGCGCCTGGGTGGCGCAGTCAGTTAAGCGCCTGACTTCAGCCAGGTCACGATCTCGCGGTCCGTGAGTTTGAGCCCCGCGTCGGGCTCTGGGCTGATGGCTCAGAGCCTGGAGCCTGTTTCCGATTCTGTGTCTCCCTCTCTCTCTGCCCCTCCCCCGTTCATGCTCTGTCTCTCTCTGTCCCAAAAATAAATAAACGTTGAAAAAAAAAAATCTTTAAAAAAAATAAACACTTCTGTAATAAATTAGCCAAGGTAGGAGGACATAGAATATGACACCATATACCCAAAACATGGTGAGAAGTGGAGGAGTAAAGAAAGGACCAAACTTAAGTGACCATCAACTTAATATAGACGGCTATATGCGGAAGATGTTATATACATACCTAATGGTAACCACAAATCAAAACTACCAATAGATATGCAGAAAAAAAAAGAAGAAATCCAAGTATATCACTAAAGAAAACCAGCAAACCATAAAAAAGAACAAGAGAAGAAAGGATCAGAGAAAAGCTACTAAAGCAATCACAAAACAAGTAACAAAATGGCAAAAAATACGTATGTATCAATAATTTCTTTGAATGTAAATGGAATAAATGCCCCAAGCAAAAGACATAGGGTGACAAAAGTGGATAAAAAAACAGGGACCCTCTGTATGCTGCCTACAAGAGACTCATTTCAGACCTAAAGACACCTGCAGATTGAAAGTGAGGGGATGGAGAAACATTTATCATGCAAATGGATGTCAAAAGAAGCTGGAGTAGCAATACGTATTTTGGAAAAAATAGAGTTTAAAACAAAGACTGTACCAAGAGACAAAGAAAGACACTATATAATAATAAAGGGGACAATCCAACAAGAAGATTTAACAATTGTAAATATTTATGCACCCAACATGCAAGCACACAAATACATAAAACTGTTAATAACAAACATAAAGAAACTAACTGATAATAATACAATAACAGTAGAGGACTTTAACATCCCACTTCCATCAATGGACAGATTATCCAAACAGAAAACCAACAAGAAAACAATGGCTTTGAATGATTCACTGGAATAAATGGATTTAACAGATATATTCAGAACAATCCACCCTACAACCGAATACACATTCTTTTCAGGTGCACGTGGAACATGTCTTCAGAATAGATCACATATTAGCTCACAAAACTAGCTTCCACCAATACAGAAAGATCAAAGTCATACCATGCATCTTTTCTGACCACAGGGCTATGAAGCTGGAAGTCAATCATAAGAAAAAATCTGGGGGGCGCCTGGGTGGCGCAGTCGGTTAAGCGTCCGACTTCAGCCAGGTCACGATCTCGCGGTCCGGGAGTTCGAGCCCTGCGTCGGGCTCTGGGCTGATGGCTCAGAGCCTGGAGCCTGCTTCCGATTCTGTGTCTCCCTCTCTCTCTGCCCCTCCCCCGTTCATGCTCTGTCTCTCTCTGTCCCAAAAATAAATAAACGTTGAAAAAAAAAAAATCTGGAAAGACCACAAATACATGGTGTTGAATAACATGCTACTAAACTATGAATGGGTCAACCAAGAAATCAAATAAATAAAAAAAGTACATGAAAACAAATGAAAATGAAAGCACAACAGTACAAAACCTTTGGGATGCAGCAAAAGCAGTTCTAAGAGGGAAGTTTATATCAATACAGGCCTACCTCAAGAAGCAAGAAGAATCTCAAATAAACTCATCTTACACCTAAAGAAGCTAGAAAAAGAACAACAAACAAAACCTAAACCCAGCAGAAGGAAAAAATAATAAAGATTAGAGCAAAATATGGGGTGCCTGGGTGGCTCAGTTGGTTAAGTGGCCAACTTCGGCTCAGGTCATGATCTCACAGTTCGTGGGTTTGAGCCCCATCTTTGGCTCTGTGCTGATGGCTCAGAGCCTGGAGCCTGCTTTGGATTCTGTGTCTCCCTCTGTCTGCCCCTCCCCCACTTGCACTCTGTCTCTCTCTCAAAAATAAATTAAAAAAAACATTAAAGATTAGAGCAGAAATAAATCATATAGAAACTAAAAAAAAGAGTAGAACAGATCAGTGAAACCAGGATCTGGTTCTCTGAAAAAAAGTCAACAAAAATGATAGACCTCTAACCAAACTCATTAAGAAAAAAAGGGAAAGGACTCAAGTAAATAAAATCAAATAAATAAATAATAAAAACATAAAATCACAAATGGGAGAGGAGAAATAACCAACACCACAAAAATACAAACAATTATACAAGAATATTATGAAAAACTATATGCCAACAAGTTGGACAACCTAGAAGAAATAGATAAGTTTCTAGAAACATATAACCTACCAAAACTGAAACAGGAAGAAATAGAAAATTTGAACAGACTAATTACCAGCAAAGGAATTGAATCGGTAATCAAAAACCTCCCAACAAACAAAAGTCCAGGACCATATGGTGTCACAGGTGAATTCTACCAAATATTTAGAGGAAAAATACCCATTTTTCTCAAACTATTCCAAAAAATAGAAAAGGAAGGAAAACTTCCAAATTCACTCTGTGAGGCCAGCATCACCCTGAAACCTGATACCAAAACCACAAAGACACCAAAAACAAAAACAAAAACAAAAACAAAAAACCCACAAAAAACTACAAGCCAATATCTCTGATGAGCACAGATACAAAAATCCTCTACAAAATACTAGCCTACAGAAACCAACAATACATTAAAAAAAAAAAGCATTCACCATGATCAAGTGGGATTTATTCCTGAGTTGCAAGAGTGGTTCAATATTCGCAAGTCAATCAACATGATACATCACATCAATAAGAGAAAGGATAAGAACCATATAATCATATGTTGGTGAGAATGTGGAGAAAAAGCAAACCTCATGCACTGTTGGTAGGAATGTAAACTGGTGGAGCCAATGTGGAAAACAGTATGGAGTTAAAAGTTAAAAAAAAAAAAGTTAAAAATAGAACTACCATCGGATCTAGTAATCACACTACCGGGTATTTAACCAAAGAATACAAAACCACTAATTCAAAGGGATACACGTACCCCGATGTTTATAGCAGCATCATTTACAATAAGGCAAGCTATGGAAGCAGCCCAAGTGTCCATAGATTGATGGATGAATGGATAAAGATGTGTATATAGGTACAATGGAATATTATTCAGCCATAAAAAAGAATGAAATCTTGTTATTTGCAACAACATGGATGGACCTAGAGGGTATAATACTAAGTGAAATAAGTCAGTCAGAGAAAGACAAATACCATATGATTTCACTCATGCTGAATTTAAGAAACAAAACCAACAAAGGCAAAAAAGAGAGTGTGTGTGTGCAGCAGAGAAACCAAGAAACAGACTCTCAACTTTAGAGAGGATGTGGGTGAGGACATGGGTGAAAAGATGGGGGAAAAAAAGAAGGATTTATAAAGGAAGTGAATTTCCTCTTTGGTTTTCTTCTCCTATCTCTGCTAACACAAACATGGTTTGCTTCTGCTGTAATTACCCTTGAGGTTGTTTTCACCTACATTATGAATGGACCTTGCTTTGGGTGGGTCCCTGTAAATGTGCATGCAATTTGAGATTTTGGTGGGCAATAAAAGTGTGAAAATACGTCAAAAGCATATTAACCGTTCCAACAATCGTTTTGCAAGACAAATCCCTCCTTCACCTATTTGTGGATCCATATTCTCAGATGCTAGTTTGCAAGGCACATTTTCTAGTACCCTTCACATCACAGTCACGCCTCCTCCGAAATCACCACTGGTATCCTGGGCTTCCCCAGGACTCTCCCAGGACTCTGGCAGCCGCCTCTGTGCCTTACCCCTCAGCTGGAACTTTCTCTTTCTGCTTTGAGTATTTCCAGCCAGGGTCAGCTTCCAGGCCTGTTGCACTGACCACATGTTCTTCTCCTCAGAGTCCATGGTGTGATTTCTTGTTGGTGCTGGCGCATTAATATTCTAAGTCTGCACCAGTGGAACCCTCTCCCAAATGATATGCTGTCTCTTGTTCTCGGGAACTCCGTGCACTTGTCCTGTGGTATTTTCTTGAGAGGCACATAGAGATTTTAATTGTTTGAATTTTCTGGTGAACTATTATTTCTTTGAATGGCACTTTACGGCAAGACTGAACTGAACGGGGTGGGGCGGGGGGCTGGCTTTAGGTCACTTGTAATGGTTAGGCAGAAAGCCAGGCAGGAGCGACAGGAGGAAGGACCTTAGGCTCTCACCGAGGACCTCCCAGGGACCACCCCATTGCATCCATCTAGGAGTCGCTTTGTGGTTACAACATCCGGGCCCGGGAAGAGCTACGTTTGTGGTGTTTGTTGCCCTTGTGTAGAAAGCAGACCCTTGTCCTTACTTGACCTCTGTCTCTAGAGTAGAAATAATGCTGTGGTTTCCTATCCCATGCAGGTATTCAGCATACATCTTGGGAAAGGACATGCTAGTTGGCTAGTTATTACATAACCCAGGCCTGTTGCCAAATGTTGTCAAATGTGCCCATCCTAGGACCCACCCAAGAGAAAAAATTAATACCAGCCGGCATCCCAGAGGTTCCCGGCCTTTGTCTCTCTTGACCGGCCCCCTCTTCCCTTGGAGTGTCCGTGAATAAAGCATCGCCCTGCTTTCCTTCCGTTTTGCCGTCCTGTAATTCTTTACTGCAGCAGTGAAAAGAATCAAGGCATCTCTCCTTTTCCATCTCATTCTCCGTAACCTTAATTCCTTGCCTGGGGCAGCAATGGAAAATGCCAGAAAAATTTTTAATCAGTGACATTTGGAAAAAACAAACAAACAAACAAGCAAACACCCCAACGACACACAAAAAAACAGTTCATATTGTGGAAACAAAACTGAAGATCAAAATGAACAATCTGAACGGAAAAATGCTTGGAGGCTATGCCAAAACTCATTCTTGATGGTGTTTGTTCTTTTTCCTTTTGAATGAAGTAAAAGAGACCAGCCAGGACTGGAAATGCTCCCATTCCCAGCTCCCAGAAGCTGTCTGAAGAATTACTCTGAAAACTCTGGTTTTACTTAACCGACTCAGCCGTGCAGGTGCCCTGCCAACCAGATCTTCTAAACCAATCAGTTCCTCCCTTTCCCTTTTTTATCATCTAAATATTAAGAAATTTTTTCTTGCAAAAGCAATGTTCTCTATATACCATATACAGAGAAACTAGAATTTTGTGTAGAAAATATTAGTATAAAGGAAATAAAACCCTTACTATCCCCACCCTTTTCAAATTACTTCTATGTGTATACGTAAATGTTGCTTGCCCAAATACAATCAGCATTTTTGGACAAGTAACCTCCCCTCCCCCACACTCCATGTAACAATAGCTTGTGCAATACCATATTTACCTAGCACTCTCTTCCTGTAGCTGAGAAGAGCATCCTTGCAATTAAATAAGCTGCCAGGGGTAGAATTGTGCAAAGGAAGGGCACACTGCTAGGCTTCTGAAGTATGCAGCCAGAGCGGTTGTACCAATTTACAGTCCCACAAATGTGTGTTCTGAATTCCCCAGCACGGTATTACATTTTTTCCCCCTCAATCATTGCCAACTGGATAAGTGGAAATGGCATTTAATTATTTTAATGAATGACTAAGGCTTGTTGATCGCTCTAAAATTAAAATGTGAAATCCTGGCTTTTACAAAGAGGCTCACGGGACAAAGTAAAGAGGACACATTTCCTAACAAACTTCTAAGTCGTTGCCTCTTGGTTTCTTGGTCTCTTTGCTTGTTCTTAATTGTCCGAGGAACCCAGCTACTCCTACAATTGATTTTACATCCTGTTTTGCTGATAATCCTTATGAATGTTGTCGTACTCAGCCTGGAATAGTCTAGATAGCTTCCCTTATAAATGAGTCAGATACGCGGAAGTATGATAGAAAGTAGAATGGGAACTATAGCAAGCCAGGAATTTCTTTCCTGATCAGATCTCATGAGAGATTGTCTTCTTTCTCTTTGAAATTCCTTTTCCTTTTTGTGAAATGTACTTTTTCAGTACAATGTTTCCTCTTTCAATGGGTCTTTATTTACAAGAAACTGTGTGTCCAGTGTGGCAATTCAGTTGCACACTCCTCCGTTTCTTTTTCTTCTAAAGAATAGGGACTAAGAAATTAGGAAGAAAAAGGAATTTACATTCTTATTGGTATTTTTCAACTTTCTTAGACTTTGGTTCTGACACAGTGGTATGGAGGTATTCTTATGCACACCGTTTTTCTGTCTACTGGCCAGAATTGTTATTTCTTCCCAGGAATTTGTAAATGTACATGTAAATATAAATTTAATTAATTAATTAATGATTTGAGAGAGAATGAAGGAGAGCACAAGCGGGGGGGGGGGGGGGAGAGAGAGAGAGAGAATTTTAAGGAGGCTCTATGCTCAGCACAGAACTTGACTCAGAGCTCAATCCCATGACCCTGGGATCATGACCTAAGCCGAAATCAGGAGTCAGATGCTCAACCAACTGAGCCACCCAGGCTCTCTGTAAATGTAAATTGTATGTAACAAAACCACAATATTATTCAGATAGGAAGTCACATTCCTGTATGACCATCTGATAATTATCATAAGAGGGACCCAGTTGGAGTTATTTTTCTTTTCTTTTCTTTTTTTGGAGTTATTTTTCTAATGATGTTGCTGGATTTATTTTAATTTTCTTGTCCCAGGGACACATTGGCAAGGAGGTCCAGGGTGGTCAGGGAAGCGGATTTTGCCCAGGAATTGAATTAATTTGGCCCGCGTAGCCCTCCAGGCCTTTTCTAATCTTTAGGAAGAATGGTACATCAAAATGAGTCCTAAGATTCCTGATAGAACGAAAAGATAAATGTGGAAGATGACAGCATCAGCACTGACTTCATAAAAGAAATCCTCAGATCAAAATATCAGCTTTAACTGTGGTGTTTACAGCTGCATATTCCACTTGGTAGCTACTTAAGCCACATGGGCCATTTACATTTAGATTAATACAAGGGGTGCTTGAGTGGCTCAGTTGTTAAGCGTCTGACTTCAGCTCAGATCATGATCTCATGGTTCGTGAGTTCGGCCCCGCGTGGGGCTCTGTGCTGACGGCTCGTAGCCTGGAGCCTGCTTCGGGTTCTGTGTCTCCCTCTCTCTCTGCCCCTCCCCAGCTTGTGCTCCGTCTCTCTATCAAAAAAAAAAAAAATAAACAACAAAAATTTTTTTATTTAGATTAATACAAATTAAATGAAACTAAAATTCAGGTCCTCAGTCACACCTGCCACGCATTTCAAGCGCTCAGTAGTAGCTCCACGTGGCTCGTTCTGGTTGAGTAACTTTTATTCTTGAATAGAAAGTCTCCAGAAGTGACGTGCATTTATGCTAATGCCCAAACACTTGTGAGTTTAGACTGTTGTTCAGGAACAATTTTTGGCAAAACTCCAGAGGAGGAGGAATGTACTTCCCCCGACCCACTGATGTTGGGGCTTGTTCGCGTAAATTACAATGTGTCCAGAGACTTGAAATGTGTTCCCCTTCTTGCTCTCCCGTCTCCATCGTCTCCATCGTGAGAAGAGCCTGCCTTGTGCTGTAGCTCTTGGTTCAAAGGAGATGAAACACTTTTGGACTTAACCTGTAGTAAAGATCCAAACCCGTTAAACCCATTCTGTCGGTCCAATCCCAGCTGACCCGCAGCTGTGTGAGGAAAAAATAAATATTTTTGTGTTGGATGCCACCGAGCTTTGGGCGGTTTGTTACACAGCATTATTGTTGATGTGTGAACTGATATCATGCTATTCACTCGTCTTTTTTGTAGAAATTGTTCTCCCTGCTTTGAATATTCTCCCCTTCTTCGTCCCCTGGGAGAAATCCTTGGGATACTTCCAGGTCCACATTCAAATATCACACCTGCTATGAAATCTTCCTGGATTTGTTTTGTCCACCATATAAATATAGGAAAATATTCTGTTTTCTGTTTTTAGTGCAACATGCTTATGTATGTATCTTCTTTTGTTCACCTGTCACTAACATACCCCCGCCTGCCAGGCACGACACAGGGTAATGGAGATACGAACCGAATGTAACCGGTGTCTTCACGCACCTAGTGAACTTTTTCTTATACATCTAATACAGCCTTTTTATTATACGGTGTTATAACTTTCTTTTTTTCATTCCGAACTCCATAGAGATAAGGATCATATTTTATTCCTCTTCCATCCTTGGGAATACATTTACCAAGTCAATAAATTTTGAAACTATTTTGCTTATAATTTGACTTCCCATTTTTACCAAAGTTATGCATGCTAGTTTACAGAGTCAAATAGTTCCACAGTATTTTCGAGAAAATGAGTAGGACTCCAACCTATTCCTTTTTCTTAGAAGCAAATATTTTCATCTCCTTTAGGTTATTATTTTTGGTATTTACCCCTATATTCCTAATAACACACTTCCATTGCTATTTCTTGATTTTTCAACTGTAAACATTACCTTCTGACATCCTATTATAGAAAATGAAAATTTATGTCTCTTTGCCTTTCCAATCTCCCACATTCAACCTTACTCTTCCTGTCCTTTACCCCATCATTCCAGTAAAGATATATTATAATTTTACATAGGTCAGTCTTTTATATTGCCATGATCTGAAAATTTTACTCACAAAGGAGCCATGTAGTAAGCTAGGATTATTTTTCCTTTCGTGTTCAACCATGTGTTTTCTTAGAGTTAACAATTGCACATTGTTTCTTTTTATTTCTTGTAATACCATGAATCCAGCCCCCAAACTCTTCTCCAGTTGTCTAAATCTCTCAATGCATTCAGACACATCATAATTTCCTTTTTCCTGAAAAAGACTCTCCTGCAGTTTGCTGACTGCTCTTGTCTGCACAGCCACTTTCCTGAATTCTTTCTTCTCCACCATCCTGAGGATTTCCTTAGCCTCTCCCATGCTGGGTCTCCTCTTTTGGTGCCCCTTGTCTTTCTCTTCCTTGGTTTATTCTCTCATTTTGGTGGAGTACATTGTAAGGACAAATAAAAATGAAAAATAGAGGCTTAAGAGCTTTATTTCAAAGATAAAGGCTTAAAGGAAGGGGGTTAAGAATATACTTACCTTGATGAGCACTGAGAAATACATAAAATTGTTCAGTCATTGTATTATACACCTGAAACTAAGATAGCACTGTATGTTAACTATACTTGAATAAAAAATAAAAGGGGCGCCTGGGTGGCTCAGTTGGTTAAGTGTCCGACTTCGGCTCAGGTCATGGTCTCACGGTCCGTGAGTTTGAGCCCCATGTCGGTCTCTGTGCTGACAGCTCAGAGCCTGTAGCCTGTTTCAGATTCTGTGTCTCCCTCTCTCTCTGACCCTCCCCCGTTCATGCTCTGTCTCTCTCTGTCTCAAAAATAAATAAACGTTAAAAAAAAATTTAATAAAAAATAAAATAAAATAAAAATAGATTTATTTCTCCCCGAAAATAAGAAAATTCCTCCTTTCCCTTCTCTTCTTCTTTTAAATTTAAACATTTTTTTAAGTTTAAGACAGAGAGGGAGAGAGAGCAAGATGGAGTGGGGGAGGGGCAGAGAGCTAGGGAGAAAGAGAATCCCAAGCAGGCTCTGCGATGACAGCGTGGAGCCCAATGCAGAGCTTGAACCCATGAACTGTGAGATCCTGACCTGAGCAAAAATCAAGAGTTGGACACCTAACTGACTGGGCCACCCGGGAGCCCCTCCTTTACCTTTCTTAGAGCATTCACTTTAGAAAACTTACAAGTTTTTTCTCTCTATGATACGTATGTAAACGTTTTAGAAGGAAAAAAACCTCTTGCCAGTTTTATGAACCAGGAATGTCTTATCAAGGACCTGGGAGTCATCTCTTTGAAATAAAATATCAGGGGCGCCTGGGTGGCGCAGTCGGTAAAGCATCCGACTTCAGCCAGGTCACGATCTCGCGGTCCGTGAGTTCGAGCCCCGCGTCGGGCTCTGGGCTGATGGCTCAGAGCCTGGAGCCTGTTTCCGATTCTGTGTCTCCCTCTCTCTCTGCCCCTCCCCCGTTCATGCTCTGTCTCTCTCTGTCCCAAAAATAAATAAACGTTGGAAAAAAAATTTTTTTAAAAAAGAAATAAAATATCAAAGGAGAGAGCATTCCTATCTCCCAGTTTCTGTAAGGGGGGGACCCTGTGAGCGCCTCACTCCAAGTTGCAAAACTACCTCTCTCCCCACCGCCCCCACTCTCCCCCCCACCCCGCACCCCTGCTTTGGATAAAGATAATTAGCAAATGCAGATGACCAGTCCAATTACCAGGTAAATTTAGGCACTAAGTTCTCTTTCTTGAGGACTAATTGTTGTTTGTCTTGAAACTATGTATGTATGGGCTTCTATCTCCTTGGCTTTATAAAAGGGCAAGATTTTTCTGTCTTTGTAGTCTCTAGCAAATTGCCTGTGATGCGCATCACGTTCTGGTTTAATGCGTCTTCAATACCACCTTTGTGGAGAGGTTTTCTAGGTTGGGAGAAGGTTTTGTTTTTAATTATATTTCTGCAGCCACATTCACTCATGGTCTCCTACGATAGGGGACCTTGGACGTAAATGTTTTTGAGTTATTGCATTTCTGAAAATACCTTTATTCTAATTTCTAGTTTTGGTGGATATAGAATTTTCGGTTGGATATATTTTTCCTTTAGACTTTGGTAGGCATTACTCCATTGGCTCTGGCTTCCAGAGTTGCTGTTGAGAAGTCTGAAACCATTCTGACTCCTGGCTTCCTGTGTGCGACCTGTTCTCCCCTCTGGAAACTTGTAGGCTGTTCATTCTCTCTGTCCCTAGTGTTCTTAAAGTTCATAGTGATGTGTGCTTTGTGGTGGGCCAATATTCTTCTTTGTGCCCAGCACTCACAGTCTGGAAACTGACATTATTTAGTTCTGGAGAATCTGCTTAAATTGTTTCTTTGAGAATATCTTCCTCTCCAGTTTCTCTGTTCTTTTTTATAGAGTATCTTTTTTTATAGAGTATCTATTTATCAGCCGCTGGGTCTCCTAGACTGGTTTTCTTTTTCCTATTCCCCACCCCCCTCCCCCGCCCCCGCTCCACCACCCCCACCATGCTTTCCATTTCTTTGTGTTTTTTTGACTCTTCTTTCTGGAAGTTTCCTCAACTTCATCTTCCATTGCTTCTCTTTTGTTACTCAGTCGTGTCATGATTTAATTTCTATGTATTCTTTTTGTTCTCTGGAACGATGTTTTACCTAGCATCCTGTTATCACTCTATGGATAATATTTCTTCTCTTATCTCCCTCAGGAATGAATGATAATATTATTATTTTTTTTTAACGTTTTTTTTTTTTTTTTAATTTATTTTTGGGACAGAGAGAGACAGAGCATGAACGGGGGAGGGGCAGAGAGAGAGGGAGACACAGAATCGGAAACAGGCTCCAGGCTCCGAGCCATCAGCCCAGAGCCCGACGCGGGGCTCGAACTCACGGGCCGCGAGATCGTGACCTGGCTGAAGTCGGACGCTTAACCGACTGCGCCACCCAGGCACCCCTGAATGATAATATTATTTTACACTAGTTTCAGTTTCTTCCAGCTGATTATTTTGTGTCTGTGTTGGATTTGTCTCTCATGGTAGATGCTTTCCTGAGACATCTGGCACCCATTTAAGAGTGAACACTTAGCGGCTGACTGGAAGCACTGAATGGAACAGCAAGCAGAACTTGTTGGCTGTGGCTCTCGGAGCCCTTGCTCTGGAAACCTTTCTGTTTCCTGTTTGGATGGGAGCTGGCATTCTGGGAACTGCATGGGGAACAAGGCTGGGCAGAGGCAATGCTGAGGCATCAGCATCCAGAATGCCCACATTCACATGAATTCTTTGTTTTCACTGTGGCAACCCTGCTTTGGAGGGATTGGAGTCTCCTCGGGAGACCCTGTAGTCACTCTCTTCAGGAAATGTGTCCAGCCTTCTGTAGCCAGAGGGCAGAAAGCCAGTGACCTGGCTGAACAGAACTGGGGAGATCTGGGGATCTGATCACTTGTTAAACAGCCTTTCAACCAATCTGCTTTGCCTTAGGCTTTCCCTTCATCGTCACTTCCAGAGACATCAGGTGTCATCAATTCCTCAGACTTTTGGGGATTCAACAGTGCAAACAGGGTGGGCTCGCCGCTTTTCCCACGGCAAGCTTGGGACTCGACTTCCTTGGATCAAAGACACGACTTCTCATCCATCTGCTTGCGGGTTCCCAAGATGTGGTCCCAGGGTCTTCTCTCTCAGTCGCCCTGTGTTCGCCCCGCTGGGCTTCCAAGCTGCTGTTTTTACCTGGACCTGCCGATCGCTCTGTCTTCTTCAAGCCATGCTCTTCCGTTGGCTCCTGGAGTACCACAGTGCTGGTCCTCTCCCTCTCTTGCTGCCTCTGCCTCCCTACTGTCAGGGCGCGGGGACAAGTGCCCCAGGACTACGGACAAAGTCTCCTTTTGCGCCCCATCATCTCATCTAGGGTCATGGTTTTAAACAGTATCCCTTCGCGGGTGACACCCAAATTCACATCTCTAGCCGTGGCTTCTTCCTGTTTGAGTAGATACTAGAAGGAAACTAGGGGCAAGCCCCCTGGGTACCAGGGGAGGCTGCGATCCGGGCAGGGAAGCAGCAGGGGCTGGTGCCCGGGGTGGGGTTTGTTTCGTGCCCTGAGCAGCGGCGGCACCGGCCTCCAGCAGGGAGGACGTATGGTCTGGTCTACGTTTCTGGGTGACGCTGTGGCTGAGTGGAGAACGGACTGAGGGGCATGCTAAAGTCCCGATGTTTATAGCCATAGTGGGATTACATTAGCCTTGAACCTCCTAAATTTCCCGACTGCAGAAAATATGCCATGTAGCTGACGCATCGACACTGCAACACACACGTGTAAAGGCAGAATTTCTTTGATGTCCTTTTTTAAAAGTTTATTTAGATGAGAGAATGTGCGCATGTGCGAGTGGAGGAGGGGCACAGAGAGAGGGACAGAGAGAAAATCCCAAGCAGGCTCTGCCCTACCAGCGTGGAGCCCAACGTGAGGCTCACACTCACAGACCGTGAGATCATCACCTGAGCCTAAATCAAGAGTAGGGCACTTAACCAACTGAGCCGCCCAGGCGCCTCTTTAGATGTAATGATCATTCCAGCAGGGACTAGGGGCTACGGCCAGAAGGGTAGGGGCTCTGTGGAGGGACAGCAGCGATGGCCCCTTTTCCTTTCCTCAAAGAGCTGTTCTCTTTGCATGGGGCTGCCCTTTCTCTCTAGATGCTGCAGGGCTGTTTACAGCCTTGCTGTGGCAGGGAGCCTTCAGCTGTGAATATTTTCCAAGCAGGCACAGATGGGGCACAGGAGGTGTCCCGAGAGTGACATATTTCTCCCTGACCTGTGAGCTTTCTCACAAAATTATTGTGCAGGAGACAGGCTTTAAGAACATCCTTATTGCCTGAGGCTCCTTTCTCCACCCTTCACAGGGAAGTGACTCAATTTCTAGTTAAGACCTTTGGGCTTCCAGTCACCAGGGAAGCCCCACCCTGGGTGCTGGTCCAAAGTCTGGGGAGAGTCCTTGGCTCTGGTTTCCTGTCCCATCAGAGCATTCCCAGTTGAGATAAACTGCCCAAAAGAACAGCTTTGTGCTCGTTGTTTCTGAATTCCAGGAGGCCCCCCTCACCTCATCCCCGCTTCCACCTGTCAGTCCAGAGGGGGTGTGAGGCTTGCCTCTTCATCTGGGGGCTCCCCAGCTCTCACTCCCACCTCTTCTGCTTGGTCCCTAAGTAGTCTTGGAGCAAAACCACCTGCCACAAAGGAAATACTTAAGAACTCGGGTTTATGTGTTTGAAACTGAAACCCAACAGAGCTGCCTAGTTTTGACTTAGAATTATCTCAGCTTTGCCAAAGGAACCCTTCAAAGCTCAGATCTATCGTGAGTGACCAAGGGGCGATGGTGGTGAGGTCAAGGGGAAGGGGAGGGGGGAATGAAAGAGAAAATCCCTTGGGAATTAAGGGATAATTTTACCTAGCATAATTAGACAGGGTCGGAGATATTAGGTCTCTAGATGAAAAAGACATATTTGTCAAATTTGAATGGTAATCCAAAACTCTTTCTGCCACCAAAGCTCCAAGTTTCCACAGTTTGAAAGTTTGGGTTGAAAAGTTAGAGGTGAGCCTGTCACAGCAACAGCCACCTCCTACTGGTTTGCTCTACAGGAGACCAGACGGCGGAAACAATGAATTCTGGTACTAGGAAAGGATCTAGGAAGTCAGTGCTATGAGGGTGACAAAGCCATGGACCCTGTCTGTAGGAAACGGGAAGCAAGGACGTGATGCCTACCGGTTCAGTGGAAAAGCCGTGTAAATAACCAGACTACAGGAGTGTATCTTATGGCCTTGCTACTCAAACTGTGGTCCGTGGACCAGACGCATCAGCATCATCGGGGAGCTGGCTAGAAATGCAGAAACTCAGGCGCATCCTGGACCAAGTCTGCGTTTGCATTTTAGCAAGACACTCAGGTAATTTGTGTGCACGTTGAAGTTTGAGAAACACTGTGTTAAGTGTTCCAAGTTAAGTGTTGTTGAGTCATCAGAAGGGGGTGGTGCCAATCTACACAAGTTCCTGAAGATACTCTACTCATGATTCGGAAGGGTCTATATGCTACTAATTCTACATGGTAATTAGCTGACCATGGAGATGTAAGGGACACGCCAGCAAAGTGTCAGGGATGCGGTGCTGGGCACCAGTATGGGAGTAAATCTCGAAGAAGTTTGGACCAGACATTCCACAGTTTCCTTTCCAGCACCAATGTCTTATGCTTCTATACAACAACCCTCCTTTTTCATGTCTTTGCCTACTCGTGCTAGTGTTTCTCTTGGACAAATTCTTATAAGTGGGCACATTTAAGATATTGCCAAATTTCCCAACAAAAAGTTCACCCATTTCTATTCCTGCTAACAGTGTTGAGAATACATGTTCTCCACCCTCTTGCCAACATTACTCATCAATCTTCGACTCTGGCATCTGGAAACACACAAAAATTATATTTAGTCATTTAAATTTACAATATTGGAGGGGCGCCTGGGTGGCTCAGTCGGTTAAGCGTCCGACTTCAGCCAGGTCACGATCTCGCGGTCCGTGAGTTCGAGCCCCGCGTCGGGCTCTGGGCTGATGGCTCAGAGCCTGGAGCCTGTTTCTGATTCTGTGTCTCCCTCTCTCTCTGCCCCTCCCCCGTTCATGCTCTGTCTCTCTCTGTCTCAAAAATAAATAAACGTTAAAAAAAATTAAAAAAAAATTTACAATATTGGAGGCTTGAATTTTTTTTTTTAAAAAACAATTTTTTTTAACGTTTATTTATTTTTGAGACAGAGAGAGACAGAGCATGAACGGGGGAGGGGCAGAGAGAGAGGGAGACACAGAATCAGAAACAGGCTCCAGGCTCTGAGCCATCAGCCCAGAGCCCGACGCGGGGCTCGAACTCACGGACCGCGAGATCGTGACCTGGCTGAAGTCGGACGCTTAACCGACTGAGCCACCCAGGCGCCCCTCCAGTTGTTTCTAAAAAATGTTTCAATTGATGCTTTCAAATTTTAGGAATACAATCACAGCATCCACAAATTATGATATTAGGGGCTCCTCCATGGACCGTGTTTTTCATTTTGTTCTCTCCTCTAATTGGACTGAGTCAGGCTTTTAGAACCACGGTGAATAAACTAAAGTAACAATGGTTATCCTTGCTTTTTCCAACATCTAACTGGGGCAGCTTCTAGGGTGGCGTCATTAATCATGGTGCTGTGGTTATTTTGCAGAAAATATCCATTTTTTACCATTTTACTAAAGATTAAAAAAAAAAAACAGGACAGAATCCTGGATTTCATCAAACAGTATTGTGTTGTTTGTTCTTTTATTCACCAACATAGGACTTATAATAAATTTCCAAATATAGAACAAATGAACAAATAATGTGCTATTGTTCGAATGACTGCTGGATTTCATTTGCTAATATTTAACCCTTGGAGGTGCGCTCAGTATTCCTAGGAATGACTGACGTGCAGATTTCTTTTCCTGTATGGGTCTTAGCAGGTCTCAGAGTAGGGATTTTGCTGCAAGGAGCTAATTAGCAGAAGAATGATTTCAGTCCTGGAGCTGCTAAGGCTGGCATTCCTTTGTTGTTAAGTCTTTGACAACTTTTCACATTTCTTTCTTGGTTCTTGGTCTCTTTTCTTTTTTTTTTTAATTAAAAAAATTTTTTTTTATGTTTATTTATTTTTGAGAGAGAGAGAGAGACAGACAGACAGACAGTGTGTGAGGGGGGGAGGGGCAGAGAGAGAGGGAGACACAGAATCTGAAGCAGGCTCCAGGTTCTGAGCTGTGAGCACAGAGCCGGACGCGAGGCTCGGACCCACAAACCGTGAGATCATGACGTGAGCCGAAGTTGGACACTCAACTGACTGAGCCACCCAAGTGCCCTTAGTCTGTTTTCAATCATTAGTTCTTCTTATTTTTTTTAATTAAAAAAATTTCTTTAAATTTATTTATTTTGAGAGAAAGAGGGAGAGAGAGAGAGAGAGAGAGAGAGAGATACCCAAGCAGGCAGGGCTTGGACTCATGAACCACAAGATCATGACCGGAGCCTAAGTCGGACGGACGCTTAACCGACTGAGCCACCCCAGCGCTCCCATTAGTCCTTCTTCATTCTTAGTTCTTATTTTGTATATTTGTGCTTCCTCCTTTAATTTTGATGATTCCATTAACTGGGAGTTTTTTTGTTTTTTTTTTATGGTAACTACATTTACTTATGGTTCTTTTTTTCAAATTAACTTCTAATTTTATCATTTTAATGACTTTCTCTTATTTTGTGTTTTTTTTCCTTTTGTCAGACTCATAAGTTGACACCTAATTCATTTTTATGTTTTCTGTTAGAAATGAAAGCTTTAAGTACAATCTACAGATTCTGCTATGTAACATTTTGATTTTCTAGGTCATCTGAGAATGAAGCGTTTCCTCTATTTTCTTTATTGAGGTATTACTTACATACTTTAAAATTCACTGATTTTAATTACGTAGTTTCGGTGAACTTTGTGCATAATCCTGTAAACACCACCACCACCAAGATATAGAAGAGACCGGCACCCTAAGAAATTTCCCTGTGCACTTTACACTGGATTCTCTTCCTCTTCCAAACCCTAGGCGACCACTGATATATCACTACAGTTTTGACTTACCTAGACTTTCATGTTGTTGGAATCATACAGCAGCTATTTGTTAGTTTTTGATTTCTTTCGCTTAAAGTACTGTCTTTGAGATTTAGCCACGTTGCTGTGTTAATATTTCATTCCTTTTTGCTAAGCAATGTTGAGAAAGCATAAAATCTGGGAGGTGGGAGCCTAAGATGAATTTTGAATGTGAAAAGAAATGTCTTACTTAACAGGAATTGCATTAGGTTCTTTCCTGTGTGGGGTGCACTGCAAATTCTGCTGTCCAACTTCCCACAAAATCTTCACTACGATCTGATCTATTACTTGCCTCGGCTCTGCAGAGAGCATTTACTTCTTGGTGAGTCAATAAAGCACAGTAAAACCTCAGTTTGTGAGCGTAATTCGTTCCAAAAACATGCTTGTAATCCAAAGCACTTGTATATTAAAGCAAATTTCCCCATAATAAATAATGGAAACTCAGATGATTCTTTCTACAATCCAAAAAATTCATATAAAAATGATTACTATACTGTAATACAATACAAAATAATAAGTAAAATTTAAAGAAAAATAAACAAATTAACCTGCACTTAACGTTTGAAAACCCTACGTGGCTGGTATGAGGGAGACAAGAGAGAAGAGGGTTACGGTGTAGGACACCTTTCACTATCACTAACCTAATCACCACTATCTATTGGCTCAGTGGAATTTTTCTTTTCATGCAACTTTTTTTTCACTGTTTTTATTGTTTATCTATTTATTTTTCAGTATATGAAGTTTATTGTCAAATTGGTTTCCATACAACACCCAGCGCTCATCCCAAAAGGTGCCCTCCTCAATACCCATCACCCACCCTCCCCTCCCTCCCACCCCCCATTAACCCTCAGTTTGTTCTCAGTTTTTTTTTAATTTTTTTTTAACATTTATTCATTTTTGAGACAGAGAGAGACAGAGCATGAATAGGGGAAGGTCAGAGAGAGAGGGAGACACAGAATCCGAAACAGGCTCCAGGCTCTGAGCTGTCAGCACAGAGCCCGACGCGGGGCTCGAACTCACAGACTGCGAGATCATGACCTGAGCCAAAGTCGGATGTCCAACAGACTGAGCCACCCAGGAGCCCCTGTTCTCAGTTTTTAAGAGTCTCTTATGCTTTGGCTCTCTCCCACTCTAACCTCTTTTTTTTTTTTTTTTTTTCCTTCCTCTCCCCCATGGGTTTCTGTTAAGTTTCTCTAAAAAAGAACCTGTCCAATGACACTTGCTTTTGCTTCCTTTTGAGGATTTCCCAGAAATGTGACATTGCATTGTCATTCAATAGGTCCATTGCTCCCACTGCTATAGCTTTATTCGGGTGGCGCTGTTCTACCAAATTTTGCCATGTTTCCCACATTTGACACATCTCCCTAACTCGTTTGAAGTGAGGGATCCTTCTGCCTTTTCCTCCTCCTCCTCCTCTGCAGAGAAGATGCAGACGTAGACATCTTATAAACTCTTGCAATTTCGGCCACTCGCATACCTCGTTCATCTTCTCGATGATTTCCTTCTTAACTTCCACCGTAATCATCTCCTTCTTACCGCCTTTCTTTTCAACCTTTTTCTGCGTGGGGACATTGTATATGCTTGCACGGATGTTGACTACAGTACGGTAGTAATAAAATCTTGTCATATACTGTGTTTAATGTAACTGGCAATGAAGCAGCAGAGGAAAGGGTGTATACCTGCAGTCAGCCTGACCTAGAATGAAACAAAGCATTCCTGAACTTACACTTGCATGAAAAAGCAAAGGACTGTCCATAGGTGCTCTGAAGTGACAAAAAATACACTAGAGCCAGTCGTGGGCACCTTCCAATGTTCTGAAAATCACTGATTTCTGCCAAATGCCGTGGCCTGAGACCAAGCATCTGAGCATGGGAGGTGATCACCCACAATCGCTGAGAGAGAGAGAGAGAGAGAGAGAGAGAGAATAACCATTGGCTCAGTTGTGATCATGTGATGTTCGGTGTCACGTACTACTCACATTGCAACGACATCGCTTGTTTATCAAGTTAAAATTTATTAGAAATGTTTGCTCATCTTTTGGAACAATCGCAGAACAAAATTACTTACAATCCAAGGTTTTACTGTACTGAGTCTAGCTTTGAAATGGGTGTGGGGTGAAGACAAGCATTTCCCGGGAAAACAGCACTGTGGGTTTTTTCTCTTCTTCTTCTTTTTTTAATGTTTCTTTATTTTTGAAAGAGAGAGAGAGAGAGAGAGAGAGAGAGACAGAGTGTGAGCGGGGGAGGGGCAGACAGAGAGGAAGGCACAGAATCCGAAGCAGGCTCCAGGCTCTGAGCCGTGAGCGCACAGCCCAACACAGGGCTTGAACTCATGAACCACGAGATCATGATCCGAGATGAAGTTGGACTCTTAACTGACTGAGCCACCCAAGCGTCCCTTGTTTTGTTTTGTTTTCTACACTGCTCAGCAGTCTGTATTTTCTTTATTTTTACCTTTTGTCCCCTCCATCCTCATTATTTTGAAAACTGTTTTACCTCCACTAGTGGTTGTTTATATATTCTAAAAATATATTTTTAATATCTTAAATCTCTTTTAGTTTATCAAGCTTAGCAAAGCGGAGCACGGTTCGCCACCCCATAATGTGCCACTTGGGTGTGTGGATTATTTTGAGCTGAAGGCAGTCAAGACCCAGCAGACTCAGGAAAAGCTTTTTACCTTTCCCTTAACAGCTTACAAGAGTTTAGATAGGAGTTTGTCACCTGAAAGAGAGCTATTACTAGACAGGACTTTTTTTATCTGAATGACTTACCAAACAAATGAGGGCGTCATATAAGCCTCCACCTTCTGACTGCCTTTGAGTCTCGGGTTTTTGTCGGGACTCCTGCGCATATGCAATTAAATTTGTTTTTCTCCCATTAACCTGTTTTATGTCAATTTAATTATTAGACCAGCCAAAGAACATAGGAGGAGGGAAGAACATTTTTTCTGCCCTTAGGTTAGAAACAAGAGATTGTATGTTGATGACATGAGCTATCTTATCCATCCACATTCCCCTTGACCCCTCTGCCTTCCTTTTTTTGCTGTCATATTTTTGGACTTTGGTACGGACCTATTATCGATGACTTATTTTGACATTTTGTGAAATTGTAACAGTTCAATTGTTTCCAGAGGAGAAAGCAAGAAGAGATTTTTTTTTTTTTTTTTTTTTTTAATTTTTTTTTTTTAATTTTTTTTTTTTCAACATTTATTTATTTTTGGGACAGAGAGAGACAGAGCATGAACGGGGGAGGGGCAGAGAGAGAGGGAGACACAGAATCGGAAACAGGCTCCAGGCTCCGAGCCATCAGCCCAGAGCCTGACGCGGGGCTCGAACTCACGGACCGCGAGATCGTGACCTGGCCGAAGTCAGACACTTAACCGACTGCGCCACCCAGGCGCCCCAAGAAGAGATTTTAAGACACTTTTATGTTTATCTACCAGACATTTTCTTTTTGAGAGTTATTTGGTTCATCGGTGTATATAATTTTAGCGGGAAAGAGAGCACAAGCAAGGGAGGAGGACAGAGGGAGAGAGAGAGAGAATCTTAGGCAGACTTCACACTTAGCTCAGAGCCCGATGGGGGACTCGATCCCACAACCCTGGGATCATAACCCGAGCTGAAACTGAGAGTTGGACACTCAACCAACTGAGTCACCCAGGTGCTCCCTCATTATTATATTTTAAAGTCAAGTTTTCAGGGAAGTTTTGGGGGGTGGTAACTTTCTAAATTAGCATTTCTAATTCTTATGTCTTTAAAGATGCTGTTCTGCTGCTTTTACTTGCAAACAGAATCTTTAGCCGGGGTATGGCATTCTTGGTCATATCTTATTCCCTTCAATTCTCCCAACCCAAGATGTTAGTCATTTTGGGGCCCGAGCTCCCAGAAGGTTAAACCAAAAGTAACACTGATAGGGAGAGGGAGGAAATAGGCCACTGGGCTAGCAGAGTTCCTACTGGCTCCTTATCAGTGGCGTACCCAAGAACGTGTTTGTTACAAAAAAAGAAGCAGGAAAGCCATCTGTCTACCAGCTGCTTGCTCTGAAACGAACCCCCATGTCAGTGACCGTCCCTTCCATGAAAAACCGTAAGAACATTTAACAGGCATCTTTCAGATGAATATGCTGTGTGCCTTTTCTCTCCCTTTGGAACATACCCACTCACGGGCAGGGCTAGAGAGAGGGGCCTCTAGGCCTTCACTCCGAAAACACAACATTCGACGCGACCTCTGGGGTGAGGTTATGCCTATGCCTTGGCTGCTTCTTAGACGGAGTTTCCTCCTCCACTTTTTATTCTCTTTGTGCCTTTTCTTGGGTTTCAGAGAGGGGCGGTTGGTGTGCATTTGTACTGTCGGCTTTCTGGAAGTTCTTTCTCTTTTTCCTGTTTTTCAATTGCCATCATTATATCCCTTTTTTTTTTAAGTATCTGATTTCATGTCTTTGTTCCTTTTCATGATTTTTCTTGAGTAGGTAGCCTAGGATTTGCCTTTGTATTTCCCGCCCCCAAGAACAGGGAGCAGCCAATTTGCTGAAAGCCACTTAGTTTACTGAAGGGTCATTTTATCAGATGATACATTCAATCTTTTATTTTATTTTATTTTATTTTATTTTATTTTATTTTATTTTATTTTATTTTTTTCAACGTTTATTTATTTTTGGGACAGAGAGAGACAGAGCATGAACGGGGGAGGGGCAGAGAGAGAGGGAGACACAGAATCGGAAACAGGCTCCAGGCTCTGAGCCATCATCCCAGAGCCTGACGCGGGGCTCGAACTCACAGACCGCGAGATCGTGACCTGGCTGAAGTCGGACGCTTAACCGACTGCGCCACCCAGGCGCCCCAAATTCAATCTTTTAAAAACATATCTGCGTGGATGGAATGTTTGTGACCCCCAAATTCATATATGTTGAAGCCCTAACCTCTAATGTGATGGTCGTTAGAGGCAGGGCCTTTGGGAGGTAGTTTAGATGAGGTCTTGAGGGCAGGGCCTCTTGGTGGATTAGTGCCCTTATAGGAAGAGAAGGAGAGATCTCTCTCTCTCCAAGAGCAGGCACCAAGAAAAGCCCATGTGACCATACTGTGAGAAAGCAGCCATCTGTAACCCACAAAGAGAGCTCTCACCAGAACCCAGCCATGTTGGTACCCTGATCTCTGACTTCCAGCCTCCAGAACTGTGAGAAAATAAACTACTGCTGTTTAAGACACCAAACCTATGGTATTTTGTTACCGCAGCCCAAGTTGACTAAATATCTACGGACTAAACTCTGGTTCTAAGAAACATATTAAGATGTATCTGGTGAGTAGAAATGTTCTGTGGCTTTCTGTATTCATTAGACCATATGAATTTGACAATATTTATTGATCACTATTCTTGATTCTATGGGCGCAGCAGTTTTATTTCTGTCCTTTGGGGGTTGCATTCTAGAATTAAAACAGTTGGGGGGGTTCTTCTCTGTAGGGTGAAATTTGAGTGAAAACCTGAAGAATGTAAGAGAGGGGGCCATGGGGTTACCTAGGGGAAGGGTGTACCAGGCCCGGGGAAGAGCAGGAGCCCTGAGCAGGAAGCTTCTAGGCTGGAAGAGCAGCTTGTATGGCTGAAGCGCAGGAGCCCCAGGGAGTGTCAGGAGATGGGGGAGGGGAGGAAAGGAACCATTGAGGCAGGGTAGGGGTTGCTACTTTATAGGTGTTGGTAGGGAGGGATTCGCTGGAGAAATTAATTTGAGGGACATGAGGAAAGACTATTCCAGCAGAAAGAACAGCAGGTACAAAAGCCCTGAGATAGCAGCCTGCTTTATATGTTTGAGGAATAACATAGAGGCCAATAAGCCAAGGTGGAGAGCCAAAGGTGAGGTCAAAGATAAAGGATGGGGGAGAGGGCTGGAAAGGGGTATTATAAGGATTTGGGTTTTCTTTCTGAAAGAGACAGGAAACTATTGGAAGATTTTGAGTAGAGGAGCCACATAACATGAGTTGTGTCTAATGACTGCTGTGTGATGAACAGGCTAGAGGAACGAGGTGAGAAAGGATGGCAGCCAGAATTGGAGTGGAGATATTAGAGGAAGATAGAGGTTGTCGGATCCTGGGCATAACTTTAAAGTGGAACCAACAGGAATTACAGTGAAGGACGACCACGAGGGTTTTGTCCTGACACTTGTAGAAGGATGTTCCTGCCATTTTCTAAGATGGAGACACTGAGGGAAAAGCGGGCTTGGCGGTGGTAGGGGTGATGATTCGGGAGTTCAGATTTGACCTGTTCCACTTGAAATGTTCATTAGGCATTCAGGCAGGGGTGTCTGGTGGGGAGATGGGGGTCCACATCTGGAGTTCAGAGGAGAGATCCTGTCTGGGTATCTAAACACGGAAGTCATCAGCATGTTGATAGATGGTATTTATAGATAGGAGACTGGGTGAGGCCACCAAGGGAATGAGTGTCTTGGGATTGAGTCTTGGGGAAGACTGGGGTCAAGGAGATGAGGAGGAGGAAAAACCAATGTCAAGGGAAGAAAGTGTCTCAGGAAACAGAGAAGCCAACTTGCCAAATGCCCCTGAGAAGTGGAGTGAGTGAGGTCTGGGAAATGGCCGTTGGCTTTGACAACATGGCCTTGACCGGGAGACCTGGATAAGCCCTGATAACGGCTGTTTGGGAGGAGAGGTGGGACTCAACTGAGGTAGTAGGTTCATGAGAGGAGAGGAGGGGGTGAGCTGGAGACAGCAGCCTGGATGTCTTCCAAGGAGTTTCTTTGTAAAGGAGAGCAGAGGAGGGGGCAGTGGCTGGAGAAGGGTACAGATGTGAGGTCTAGGGAGGGTTTATCAGCACGTTTGTTCACTGATGGAAATAATGATGATGCAGGAGACAGAGAGATGTCCTGGAGTAACTGAGAGGAGATAGGCTGGAGCGTACAAATGAGGAGGCTGGTCTTTGCCAGGATTGTGGACGGATGATGCCATTAATAGCAGAAGAGATGGAACACACACCCAGGTGAAAGCAGGCTGGCAGGTAGAGGGTGGTAGCATCTGGAAGGATTCCTGCATTGCTTCTGCTTCCTCCCAGAAGTGGGAGACAAGGCCCTGAGCTCAAATGTAGAGGCAGGACTTGAGTCTCAGCAAATTGGTTCCTGGTAAATGGATTCAGAGCGGGGAAACCAGCTGTTGGGTGGCTCTATCAGTTCACAGATTCTCTACTGTCTCAACCACGAGTTGCTATTTTTATCTTTATTCCCCTCTCGGATCAATTGCCCTTGATGATGTTGTGCTGCGGGGTGGGTAGTTTTCCCCTTGCTTGAATTCCTCAGTGGGAGCATTGAAGGCTGTGACTTTGCCCTTGAGCATATCTCCACTCAGCCTCTCACCCGCCCCCCCCCCCCCCCCACAAGGATGCTGCAGGACACAAGAACTTCTTCAGCCTGGACCTCAGTCTGAATTCTTGTTGGATGACGTGGGATCTGTTGCAGTAATAAAGCCTGGTGCCCTCCAGATTCCTCTTTATTTACTTCTGTGGTTTTCCCAGAACCAAAAAAACAAAAACAAAACAAAACAAAAAACCAAAATGTGTCTGTTATGCAAGCTCTGCTTTTCCATGAAACTCAAAACAATAGTGTGTGTTGTTACGATCCAGACTCGCTTGTAGTGGCCAAACTATTTAAACCTCGTGGACGAGTATAGGCGTTACTACATTTTTCCCAAAGGACTTTTGCCTCTTTCAAACTCACCCTGAATGATCTGAGTATTTGGGGTTTTTTGATTAGGGAAGACGACTAAATCACCTTGTGCCAAACCTTATACCCGACCTGTGAGCCTCTATCTCATTTACTGTATGGAGTTTTGAAATGCTTCATGTTAACTGTGTTTAAGAATTAGATCAGATTGTGCAGTGTAATCACAACTATATAAAAAGGTGTAGATAAAAAGGCTGTGAAGACAGGCATGCCAAGATTAATTGTGGTTAAATCTAGGTAGCTTCTGGGTAACTTTTTCCTTCTTTGTATTTTCCCTCCAATTTTCAATCCTTCTATCATTAATATGTATTATTAATTTTTAAAAAGTGTTTTATTTATTTTTTTAAAGTTCATTTTACTTATTTTGAGAGAGAGAGAGAAAGAGAGAGGGAGCAAAGGAGAGGCAGAGAGAGAATCCCAAGCAAGCTCCTCACTGTTAGTGTGGAGCCCGATGTGGGGCTCGAACTCACCAACCCTGAGATCATGACCTGAGCCAAAATCAAGAGGTGGTAGCTTAACCAACTGAGCCTGCCCAGGTGCCCCTTATAAAACAGTGTTTTAAAAGGATAGAAAATATAAATCTGTGTATGCCATATAAATCACAATTATGTAAAAAATGATATGCACATTAATTAGAACTGTAAAGAAGTGTATCAAAATGTTAACAGTTTTTCTCTGGGTAGTGGTACCGTAGATGATTTTTACTCTCTTCCCTTTGCCAACCTGCATTTTCCAAAAATATGTTTGTGTATACTGTATTCTTTCCATAATCAAAAACGTGTTTTCTTTTTTATAAGGTAAATAAAATTCTTCCAGGGTGTCCTAGGTATGGAGCTCACTGATGGTTCCTGCATTACAGACAGTTCTTTTAATCTGAATATTCAGATTTATTTTGTTCCATCTTGGGGCAGTTCCCTCAGCTATGCCTCTGATTGTTAGTTCCAGTCTAATTGTTCTCACTGCCCACTTGGGAACACCCACTAGTCTTGGGTTTTGATCTCTGGTCTCTGTATTTCTCTATCTGTTTCTGACCTTTTCTATCTTTTTCATCTCTTTGTTGTTTTCCTCTTTATTCTGGGGGAGCTTTGCAAGTTTCTCCTCTGTGTCAGTATCTAAAGGAGGGCTACCGTCCTTCCTAAAATGGGGTGAAGAAAACTTCATGCCTGGTTGGCAGGGGAATTGGAACACAGCCCAGCTGCAGGATGGAAAACAAGCAAGGGGCTGAAATGACAGTCAAGTGTGTTATGCCTAGGTGTAAGGGACTGGTGCACGAGCTCAAATCGTGAGTCTGACCTGTCAGTGTAGCATGGTGGGATGGGCCAACACGAGTGTCCTTTTGCAAGGATCCAGGAGCTTTCCGGAGGAGCCCATCTACCTCCTGGGGAGGGAGGTCATGCGGAGAAGTGATTCAGAGGACACATCTGCTGGGACCAGTCATGTTACAGAGATGCTAATACAACTGAAAGGACTGTTTCCCCAGAGTATAAGCGCCTCTGTTTCTCCTTCCAGCACCCCGTGTAGTTCAGGCACCTCATAGCATAGTAATCCCCCGTTCCATTCTCCCATCCTTGTGACACTGATGGCATCCATGTCACTTCTTTGTACAAGCACACAATACATTATGTTACTGTTTCAAACAGTTGTCTTTTAGAGAAATTAAGAATGAAAAAATAAAATATTTTATCTTGCCTTTATTCCCTCTCTGATGCTCTTTTTCGTTTTTAATTTTTTGGCGGGAGGCTGTGGATTTGAGATTCTGACCTACATTATTTCCTGCCTCAAGAACTTCTTTGCCATTTCTTGTTGCAAGGAATTGCCCAGTTTTTGTTTGTCTGAGGAAATACTTATCTATCCTTCACCATTGAAGGTAATTTCTCTGGATATAAAATCCTAGATTGGCAATTTCTTTCAACACGTTAAAAGTTTCGCTTGACATTCTTTCTTCTGATGGGAAGTCTGCTGTTATCTTTGTGTGTGTGTGTGTGTGTGTGTGTGTGTGTGTGTGTGTGTGTATGTTTAAATATAGATAAAGTGCTTCTTCTCCCTGGGACTAAGATCTTGTTAGAGGTAAGAGTCTGGGTGGGTCTGAAGATGCCTGGTCTTCTCATCTCCCATCCAGACTAGGAGAGGATCTTTCTCCGATTATTCCAGTGGGAACCTGCTGGGGTTCCTGGAGTGACAGCCCATGTAAGCATAGTGTCCCCCTGTGACTGCAGGAGTCCACCGGTGCCTTACTCTCATACAAGTCTGCACTCAGAGTCCTGCACTTCGTCAAAATAATGATTTAAGTGCTCCTTCCAGCTTATTGATTCCATTAGCTTCTATTTTAGTAAGTGAATCTCAAGAGCTACACTTCTGGATGCATCTGTCCCTCCAGAATTCAGCCTAAATGGTTTGCCTTGTGATCTCAGTTCTTGGATGGTTCCAAGAAGAGTCAATTATCTTCCATTTGTCCAGCTTTTTCTTGTACAGATGAACATGATAACCTCTAAACTCTTTACATGTTGGCTCTTGGTGTTTGTTTTCTCTTAAAGTTGCTTGAATAGATGACTAATTGTTAATTGAAGGACTTTGTGTGTATGCTCCTCAGACTGAACCCCAGTGTGTGGTGAGTGAGTTAGAACCCAGGCTCCAACCCCAGTTTGTTCAGCCACGAACTCTATCTTCTTCCTTCTATTATGTAAGCATGAAATGTTAATCAGCAGGTGAGGGTTAGATTGAACCAAAGCTGGGGTTTTGCCAAGTAAGAGAGGGGCAGAGAGTTGACGGTATATTCAAGGGAGTGATTATAATGGTGAACTACAAAATCTAAGCTTGGTAAGTAGGGGAGTGAGGGATGGTAAAAAGACAATAGAACCTGTTGTAGGTTCTTATACAGTTATTTTTCTGTTCAGAATCTATTAATGGCTTCACATTAATACTTTTGCTAGGAATCAACAACTATTTTGGGATCATCACTAGGCAAGGCACTATGTTAGATGATGTGGCACAAAAAAGACCATTTGTGCTATCCAGGGGGAGCAGGCATGTAACTCAAGGAGATGAAGTATCTTAATTGATTCTGAAATGAGTCTAAGCTCTTCAGTTGACTGTTCAAAAGCTTCCACAATGGGATGCTAAGCCACTTTTGGTCTTTTCTCTCTCACTCCCCTAAACAAATGCAGTGTGAATCCATTGTCATTCTATGAATGTGCTTTCCCTTTCTCCCTCCTCTGCACCTTTGCTTGCTGGTGATAATCTGCCTGGAATGCCTTCCTGTGTGACCTCGCCAACAAAACTCACTCTCCATCCTGAAGGCTGAGTTCAAAGGAGGACTCCAGGAAGCCTTCCTGGTTTCTTTTTTCTTTTCTTTTTTTTTTTAAATTTATTTTTGACAGAGAGAGAGAGAGAGACAGAGTGTGAGTAGGGGAGAGGCAGAGAGAGAGGGAGACACAGAATCTGAAGCAGGCTCCAGGCACTGAGCTGTCAGCACAGAGCCCAACGTGGGGCTTGAACTCACCAAGCGCAAGATCATGACCTGAGCTGAAGTCTGACACTTAACCGACTGAGCCACCCAGGTGCCCCTTTCTGGGTTCTTTAGTAAGAAGTTATCCCCTCTCAACTGTTCACATAGCACACAGATACTTGTCTCATCTGTTCCAGCAGACAGCATGGATATTTTCCTGTTAGTCTGTCTGTGTAGCAGTGTGCCTGCCCTTTATAATAAAGCAGTTACTAAAGTCCTCGAGGAAAAGAATTAAAAAAAACAAGATCAGAACCAGATGGTTAAAATCAGCCACTGCTTTGGGTTTTCTCGTTGTCATGGACACAGAATTTTCTATTGTTGGTAACTCTGGTCTCTATGGTGAGCTCACACTTAGAGCTAGAACCTTACAAAGGCGAGAAAGGGGATTGGATGTGGCCCACTGCATTTTTTCAATGAGTGGGGAGGGCAGGTATGAGAAGGACAGATAGATGGAGAAAAGACTAAAAATAAAGGTGTGGCTTTCCCATGTCTTCCCTCTCCCAACAAATATTACATTTTAAGTTAAATCTTGTTTTCTATCTGGTCCACTGATTCCTGTTAAGACTGCAGTATAATGCCCTCCACCATGTGACTCCGTCCTCACCACCCCAACAATCCTTGCTGTGTCTAAAATGACCAACTGAGTGTGAAGAGTTGGCAGTGGGGACGGATAATCTCAGCAATAAGAGGATAGAATTCCATGCCAGAGAATTCAAGGACTATGTGCTACATGGGGTACATACAGGGCAACACTAAAGAAGAAACCCAAGAGTAGGGTCTCTGATCCCCCTCCTGGTAAGTAGGAGACACAAATGGAACCCTCTGACTCAAGTGATAAAGCTTAGAAGCAAGGGTGTCAGGGGCAAATGAGAGGCTTTTAACACTTGGGCTTCCTTTTGCTCAGCGTTTACAGAGTTGGCTTCAGCTAACAGAAAGAAGTGGCCTTAAGGGGCGCCTGGCTGCCTCAGACAGGTGGGCGTCCATCTTTAGCTCAGGTCACGATCTCGCGGTGTGTGAGTTCAAGCCCCGCGTCGGGCTCTGTGCGGACAGCTCAGAGCCTGGAGACTGCTTTGGATTCTGTGTCTCCCTCTCTGTCTCTCTGCTCTTCCCCCACTCACACTTTGTCTCTCTGTCTTTGTTAAAAATAAACGTTAAAAAAAAAAAAAGAAGAAGATAAAGCAGTAGCCTCAGGGAAGAGTAGGGTACAGCCCCAGTGGGAACCTGGCAGAGTCCACTACCTGGAGTCAGCCAAGCTGTAAAGTTTGAAGATACAGTCTCCACACAAGACTACCTTCATCTCTGACACCAATGGCAGATTTGAGGGCTCCTCCAGACCACCCTCAAGTTTGATAATTACAAAGACTCAGAACTCGCTGAAAGTTACACTCATGGTTAGGTCTTATTACAGGGAAAGAGCACAGATTAAAATCGGTGAAGGGTAGACGCACACAGGGCAGATCTAAGAGGGTTCCAAATGGGAAGCCTCTGCTGTTCTCTTCCCATGGAGTCACATCACCTACCCGGCATTGATGCGTGACCATACTCACGGAGCATTGCTGATAGAGAAGCTTACCAGAGCTTCAGCGTCCAGAGTTTTTGTTTTGTTTTTTTTTTTTTTATTACGTGTGTGTGTGTTGTTTTGGTTTTGTTTTTGTATTTTGAGAGAGACAGAGAGAGCTGCAGAGGGAGAGGGAGAGAGAATCTTAAGCAGGCTTCGTGCCCAGCATGGAGCCAGGAGCCTGAGGCAGGGCTCTATCTTGTGACCCTGAGATCATGGCCTGAGCTGAAATCAAGAGTCCGATGCTTAACTGGCTGAGCCACCCATGTGCCCTGAGAGTTTTTATTGGGACTTTATTACACAGGCGAGATTAATGGGTTGATTGCTCATGTAGTTGAACACAGTCTCTAGGTCAACTAATATAGTGTGCCCTGAAGCACTCACCATAAATCATGCTATCGGTCTTTCCTATTAGTATGGTCAGCCCCTACCTGAAGACTGTTGAATGTGCCAATCCTCATTTTAAGATCCAGTGGAGCCAGTCCCTGCATTAAACAAAGACACTTTCTTTTTTTTACAAATTTTTCTTTAATGTTTATTTATTTTTGACAGAGAGAGAGACAGAGCGTGAGCAGAAGAGGGGCAGAGAGAGAGAGAGACACAGAATCCAAAGCAGGCTCCAGGCTCTGAGCTGTCCACACAGAGCCCGACGCAGGGCTCGAACTCACGTGCTGTGAGATCGTGACCTGAGCCAAAGTCGGACGCTCAACCGACTGAGCCACCCAGGTGCCCCAAAGACACTTTCTATCAAATATGGCACAGATTACCTCCCAGAAGCTGAGGCAAAGTCCATACCTCATTTTGCGCAAGACCAAATTCTTTACTATGCGGCCACATACACTGCAAGTTAGAAACGAAGAGTTAGCTCATGGGATAGTAGTTTTGCCCCATAGAGAAGAGCACAGATAAAATTCTGTTGGTAGAAGAACATGGGTCTGCTTTCCTTCTCTCTCTTGCCAGATGGCTGGATTGTAAAAATGGAAATGCAAGTTTTTATCAACTGGCTCTCTAGCTTAAGAACTGAGAGAAAGATACTAAAGAGCTTGTAATGAAGAAAAATCTTTTTCTTATCCACATAGTCCAAGATTAGACTACTTTTTATTCATTCAAAAATTAGTAAAACAAGGGGTGCCTGGGTGACTCAGTCAGTTAAGCATCTGACTCTTGGTTTTGGTTCAGGTCATGATCTCATGGTTCATGAGTTCAAGCCCCACATTGAGCCCCACATTGGAATTTTCTCTCTCCCTCTCTCTCTGCCCCTTCCTTGCCCTCTCTCTCTCTCAAAAAATAAACTAAGAAAAAAACTTTAAAAAATTAGTAAAACAAAACAAACTCCTAACAAACACATGGCAGCTAAGAAATATTTTATAACTAGGAGATGGAGAATAAGATACAGAGGGGAGAGTTCTTTGGAAAAACATATAATTCCAGAAGGAGGAGCAAGTTCTAGAAAGCACCTGCAGTGTGTTCTCAATATAATTAAGGTGTAGACATGACGTAAAAGATGAATGGTGTGTGATAATGTAGCCGAGATGATGAGGTAGGCGGGTGATGAGGAGTTATAAACAGGAATTAAAAAATAAGAAAGAGTTTAGTTACAGAATTTATCTTCAAAAAATTCATAAGGTAGATCAAACCTGCATAAAATCACATCAGTGATATGGGGAGAAAACCTGAGAAAGTTTCCCAGAATGTAGAGGAAAAGGTGTAGGATAAAATTGATGACAGAAAAACTAGTAGAGATTGAGAAGGGAGGAAAGAGGCCCCAAATCAGATACTTGATGATCATGAAGAAGGTTTGACACAATGCTCAGAGATATCAGAACATAAAGTAAAAGAAAGCTTTCTGGATCTGAGAAAAAAAAAAACCTAGCATCAAGAAAACCAATTTAAAAAAATAGGTCCACCCTCCAAGATAGCCCTAAAGATCCCTGCCTGCTGGTATTCACATTGTATCAGGGTAGATCTGTGTGCCCAATGGAATATGGTAGACATGACTGTCACTTCTGAGGTTAGTTTATAAAGATGCTGTATCTCTGTCTTGGTTATTCTCTCTCTCTTGGATCACTCTCTCTGGAGGAGTCAAGCTGCCGTACCATGAGCAGCCCTATGGAGAGACCCATGAGGGGAGAGACTGAGGCCCTCGTACAAACAGCCATGCATGGATCATCCTTCCCAGCAAACCTCTAGCTGACAACAGCCCCAGCCAACATCTGGACTGCAACCTCATGAGAAACCCTAAGCTAGACCCATCCAGCTAAGCCCTTTCTGGATACCTGGAGAGATAACAAACGCTTGTTGTGGCACGCTGCTAAATTTGGGGGTAATTTGTCATGGAGTAATAGATAACTAATATAGCCATTAAGTGGATGAGGGAGAATTCGTCATCAAAAGGAGAAGGGGCACTTTTTAACGGTCTTACACTCAAACACTTATTTGGCCACTCAGGCCTCTGAGTTTGAGATCCCATGAAGGTGGAAAACTCCGACAAGTGTAACTGAGAAAATGCAAATCTATAACATTAATAACAAGAAAGGAGGTTATTAGGAAGATACAGGTGAGACTAAAACCACTGTCAGGAAAATGATATTCAACTCGAAGCTGAAGAATTTGAAAATTCAAATGGGACTTTTTTCTAAGCAATTAGTAATTATCAATTGGCAGAATTGTTTCACAGAATAGAAAAGTCAGGATAATAACCGTGGTACAAATGGAGATAGCTGCAAGAGAATTATATGCAGAAAGGTATTGGACCCGTAAGGTTTTGTAGGCTATTTTGTTCAAGCCCTAAAGCTGTGTGGTCCTATACAAGAACTGACAAGTCACGTGCAGCCATTTACATTTAGATTAATTAAAGCTAAATAAAATTTAAAATTCAGTTTTTCAGTGACACTACCTTTCAAGTGCTCAACAATCACATGTGGTTGGTGACTGCCATATTGGACAACCATGGTATACAACGTTTCCATCTTTGCAAAAAGTTTTATGGGCCAATATTGCTCTAAAGGAGTAGATAGGGGCGCCTGGGTGGCTCAGTCGGTTAAGCGTCCGACTTCAGCTCAGGTCATGATCTCACAGTTCGTGAGTTTGAGCCCTACATCGGGCTCTGTGCTGACAGCTCAGAGCCTGGAGCCTGCTTCAGATTCTATGTCTCCCTCTAGCTCTGCTCCTCCCCCGCTCGTGCCCCGTCTCTCTCTCTCTTTCAAAAATAAATAAAAACATTAAAGGAGTAGATAGTTTTTATCTGGTGTAACTTGTTTCCAGGCTATGTTTCACATTTATCATGTGAAACTATAATAACTTTGATGCCAAAACACAGCTGGCATCACAAAAGTTAGAAACCAATCTTGTATATGAATAGATGGAAACATCCTGAATAAGTCTCTGGTACTTCACCTCTAGACACTCATTCAGAAATAATTTAATGTTGGCATTCTGGAAGTACAAGAATATTCTAATAGTAGGAAATCCATTAATATAATTTAACACATCACTAGAGAAAAGAAGAAAAAACAGAACTGACTTCATAGATGCAAAATAAATAAAGTCACACCTGAATAAGCTGAGACAAGATGGAATTTTATTCGCTGTGGCTAAAGAATAACCTTATTAGATAGCCACATCATTCCAAACCTCATGCAAGCAGCCCAACTTGTATTTAATGATAAAATAATCCAGGCACTTCAATTAACACGAAGAGTAAGACAAGCCCAAGCTCATTATCATTTTATAATGTAATAAGGCTCTGGAAGTTTCAATATAGAACAATAAAAGAATAAGGGGTATAAATAAAGGAAAGGAAGAGAGAATTGTATCATAATTTTTAAGGACAGTGTTGATGCTTACCTAGAAAAGTCCAAGAGAATCAATTACAAACTAATAAGAGATTTCAATGTGATGGTTACTTTTGATATCTCCACCCAGCCAAGGGATGCCCGGATAGCTGGTAAAACAAGATTTTGGGGTGTGTCTGTGTGGGTGTTTCTGGAGGAGATTAGTTTTTAGTTCAGTAGATTGAGTAAAGGGATCTGCCCTCACCAGTGTGGGCATCATCTAGTCTGTCGGGGGACCAAAGGGAACAAAAAGATGAAGGAAAGGCAAATTCTTTCTTTTTTCTTGAACTGGGACATCCATCTTCTCCTGCTTCTGGACATCGGGGTTCCTGGTTCTCAAGCCTTCGGTCCCTAATTTTACACCAGAGGCTCCCTGGCTCTTAGGCCTTTGACATTGGCCAGAATTCTACCACTGCCCTGCCTGGTTATCCAGCTTGGAGAAAAACCCGGGAAAGGTAAACCAGCCTGTGGCAGCTGAGGATTGCATCGCAACCAGCTGTGATGTTCTCCTGTGGAACAAAAATACATTATCAGAACACTGACATCAGACAAGGCCACTCTGGGACCCTGATGGTTCAAGACAAAGCCTGCTTCTCTCCATACTCGTGTCCGAACCCAGACAGAAACTTGAAGACTGTCTAAAATACAAAAATGACCAGACAGCTCCTGTCCAGGCTAAGAGCCACAACCCTGCTTCTTTACCTCGCTTCATTCCTACCACCTTCTAGGAAAGAAAGAGTCGGGTACCTGATCACAGAATTACCGTTCCTGACAGCATGTAATCTAACGCAAACCCTTCTTCTTTGAGCCCTCCCCCGCATCACCTCATACAAGCCCCAATCGTTTATAACACCCGCTTGCTGAGACACCCAGGGATCCCCTTGGTGTGTGTTTTCCCTCACTTCAATAGGCAATAAGCCCAATTGTTCAACTACAGGTATATTCCTGGAGGTCTTTGGCTGGGGGGCATTGACAAGTGACTTTAGAAATCACATATACAACAGTAACAGCAGCAACTACAATGTAACTTCCTACAGCCAGTGATTACCAGTAAAGAAAATGCCATGGAAAAGGCACACACAAAGATTTGCGCATTTTTATTTATTTATTTTATTTTATTAAAAAAAAATTTTTTTTTAATGTTTTATTTATTTTTGACAGAGAGACAGATAGAGCATGAGCAGGGGAGGGGCAGAGAGAGGGGGAGACACAGAATCCCAAGCAGGCTTCAGGCTCCAAGCTGTCAGCACAGAGCCCCGACGCTGGGCTCAAACTCACAGACCGCCAGATCATGACCTGAGCTGAAGTCAGCCGCTCAACCGACTGAGCCACCCAGGCGCCCTGAGATTTGTGCATTTTTAAAAGTTCTGAAAGGAAATACAACTAAATATTAACTGTGGTTACCGTCCAGTTTGCAGGATATTGAGCGACTTTAAAAAAATGCTTACACAATCTTGATCCTTTCCATGATGAATGTAGGGTATTTTTTTAATAAAATTTTTAACGTTTATTCATTTTTGAGAGAAAGAGACAGAGCATAAGTGCGGGAGGGGCAGAGACAGGGAGACACAGAATTCGAGGCAGGTTCCAGGCTCTGAGCTGTCAGCACAGAGCTCAACTCGGGGCTGGAACTCACTGACCACGAGATCACGACCTGATTTGAAGTCAGTCGCTTAACCGACTGAGCCACCCAGCTGCTCAGGTATTTTTTATAGCCAGCTAAAGTGTCATTTTCTGAAAGTAGTGACTAACTGGAGGTGGTTGAAATTTTCAGATGAGATCATCATGTTGTGAACTAATAAGGGTATAGAAAGTAGGCTGCAGAACTAAAAGAATCCTCCAGATTTTCAGCGTTCTCCAGTTCACAGGTGGCTCACACCAGCTCCCAAATGGGATGGAGCTGGGGAGGGGGCAGGAGAGGGCGCTGGTAAAGGTGATTGATGTCCCAGGTGGGACAACCCTGCCCACCCGTTCTGCCAACACTCCTTTATGCTTGTGGGACAGCAAAGCATCACATGGTATGTTCAGGCCTCTGGGAGCCTGGCCTTGAGTCTGGCCATTGACAATGTTGAACTTCACCTAAACTCTTCCATCCTTTTGTATTCGGGAAACAAAGGGTGCTTACTGCAAAGAAACTGCCTTCCCCATTGGATTTAGACAAGATTCACAGATGTCCCCCCTTGTTTACCTAAAGGCCAGATGCAAAACCTCTGGATTCCTGTTCTTTGCCTCATCAATGACTGGCTGAACTGTTTGTCTCCACTGATCAATAGGAATAAAACGCTTGTTAATGGAACCTCAGTTAAGCTTCTCTCCTTCCCCCAGGTCCCTGAACTTTGATCCACCCTCAACCCGAGACAGCACATAACCTATCCTCAACAGTCCCTTCCTGAGAACAGGCTGGCCACAGGGTATAATATTCTCTGATCTACTGTCCAATCAGGCCATTCCCTTTTATCCCGTGTCCCCAGGCCTGGTTCCTTCTAGCCTTGTTTACTCCTCGCTATAAAGGGAAACTCCTCTTTGCCTAAATCTCGGGACACTCCCAGATCTTGTGGTCAAAAGTAATCCCCAGGGCAATAGCCCCTTTCCCTTCCTTTGCAATAATCCTGTTGAAAAAAGTCTCTCCTGGGGCGCCTGGGTGGCGCAGTCGGTTAAGCGTCCGACTTCAGCCAGGTCACGATCTCGCGGTCCGTTAGTTCGAGCCCCGCGTCAGGCTCTGGGCTGATGGCTCAGAGCCTGGAGCCTGTTTCCGATTCTGTGTCTCCCTCTCTCTCTGTCCCTCCCCCGTTCATGCTCTGTCTCTCTCTGTCCCAAAAATAAATAAACGTTGAAAAAAAAAATTTAGAAAAAAGTCTCTCCTTACTAAGTACAGACTTTTTGCTTGACACCATATAAATGTGGAAGAAAACAAAACGTCCCAATTCTCCTCAGGTATAAAAGGATGGGAGTCAGTATGAACATCCACCCACAAAAAGAAGCTGCTGAACCAATGTTTAGTTGGAAATAAGGGACCTCCACGGATGGAACCAAGGCTGTGAAATGTGAGAATGTGGTATGAAAAGGCCCATGTTGCAGGGTAAAGACAACAGGGTGTCATCTCCAAAAATCAGACTCTGAACATCACCAGGAAAGATGGCAAAGCCCAGAATAAAAAGAGGGTCCATTCTGCATAAGCTTAAATCTAGAAAAAAATAATTTTTCTTCATCTGTCACACTTGAACTATATATGTAAGAGACAACGGGTTCTCAGAGATGAGCCTTATTGTTGCAAAATGTATGTAGGATTTCCTTGATTTGTCACTTTTCCCAAAAGAACATTTTTGTGTCTGTGGTTTTTCTTCCAGCCCCACATTTTCAAGCTCATGTTGTTCTGATGAACAAAAGCAAGACTCTGATTTGGTTCGACACTTTATGCAGAGCCGGATGTCAGCTCTCCGAAAAAACTTATGTTCCACCCGTAGGAGGATTTAAAAAAAAAATTTTTTTTTTTTCCTTAACGTTTATTTATTATTGAGAGACAGAGAGAGACAGAGCATGAGCATGGGAGGGGCCACAGAATCTGAAGCAGGCTCCAGGCTCTGAGCTGTCAGCACAGAGCCCGACTCGGGGCTCGAACTCACAAACCTCGAGATCATGACCTGAGCCGAAGTCGGACGCTCAACGACTGAGCCACCCAGGCGCCCCAACCCATAGGAAGATTGTTAAAAGGCACAAAACTTTATAACCATCAAGCAAAAACAGGCTGATAGTTATGCCTATTAAGGATAATTATAGCATTTAATCTTAAAGGCATAAATTGGTCAAGTGGGTAATTTGATCTGGCAGACACCAAAATTATATTTAAATATTACAGCAAGGAGACGGAACACAGAGATGCTTGTTGGCTGCCTGGCCCAAAAGCTTTTTGAACACTTTTCCAAGGCTCGTAAATATTTCCTTTCCTTTCTTCTTCCCCTCCTTGGTTTGAGTCAAGTTTGTCTGTTCGGCTTTTGGGCAAACTGAGGACTGTTTTCACTCAAGTGTGATTACAGTCACTTCTGTTTATTATCATCCCTTGTGAATATCCAAACTCCGAAGCTGCTTAGACTTAGGCGTTCTTCCTACAGAAGAGCAAAGTGGGGAGAAATTGGGCCCTAGGGATAAGTGTTTCTGAGAACTGATCAAGCACGTGACTTGGTACTCGTGGTGGTGGTGCTGACACTTGCTTTATGAAGCGCTTTGCGCGGGTCAGGTGCTGTGTTTGTCGTTTTATAGGCATGATCTCATTTCATTCTTACAGCCACGAATTATCTATTCCAGATAAAAATCTGAGCCCCTGGGGGTTACATAGCTCGTCCTAAGACACACAGCTAATAAGTGACGGCGCTAGGTACTAACCACACACATGTTCCTGAGACCCTCACTCTGATTCCTGGTGAAGTTTTTTGTGTTTAGAGGTGTGCGTGTGGGTGTGCACACGTGTGTATGTATGTGTGTGTGTGTATGTGAGCAGTGGGCAAGGTGGGAGGAGGGAGAAAGTTGAGGGGGCAGATGAGGCCTTTCAATAAAATAAGGTCTCAGCTAATATTGCCCTTAAGTGTGTTGCTTATTTATTTGTTCCTCGGCTAATTGTTGGTTTCCCCTGTAGAACGTGAACCCTAAGAGGCCTATAACTTAACGTTTTCTTTCTTCCCTGTCTTGGTTTAAAATTTTCTATTCATTTACCTTCCACTCTTACTTTGCATTATTTTTCTCCTGCCCCTATCCGTCATTTCTAAGGGGACCTATTGGTGCCAAGACGTCTAGGGTCCCTCTCTGTGTGGGAGCTCTTGAGAAGAGAAGTCGTCAGACAGATGGTGGGCCTAGAACCCAGGAGTCTAACATCTGTTTCTGACTTTAAGTGCCCCGTGGTACCATTCTTCTTGGGGTAAGAAGGTAAATAAAACACTGGAGTGGGTTTCTGGTTTGGGGAAGGGGGACGAGAGGGCTGGGGTGTAGGCAGTCACCTTGGAGAAATTCCTGATGTTTTTAGTGACTTATTGCTAGCAGCAAGGGTCAGAAAAGCTACTTGTTCATGGTGGGGATCTGAACTGTTAATGGTGTGAACTCCAAGCGCGGCTAATTTATTAGGGGGAAGGGGCTCAGTATTTACTGAGTGCTTGCTGTGTGCAGACACTTTGCTAGTTACATCATATACTGTCTTAAATTTAAATTCATACCAAATTCACTGAGGTCAGTTCCATTATCCTCATGTGAAAGAAACAAAAAAATCAAATATCAAAATCTCTTAGCTACTTGCCTAGGGTCATTCAGGCCAAATCAGAGGAAGTAGGGCCAGCTACCTTCTGGTGTTTTGATTCCATGTTATTTGTGAACAGTTTCTAGAGACTTCTATGATGAAGGCTGCAGGCTGATGGTGTTTTCTTTCCATCCACTGGGCATATGCTGGCGTCAGGGACTCCGCTCTCTTCCCCCAGGGAGCAGCCACCCCGTGTATCTGGAGAGAAGAGTGAGCCGTGGGTTTATCAACTGCCTTACCCACTCGAGGCTGGTTTTCTAGTCTGATCAGAAATCTCACCCTGTTGGGGTGCCAGGGTGGCTCAGTTGGTTGACCATCTGATTCTTGATTTTGGTTCGGGTCGTGATCTCATGGGTTATGGGATCGAGTCCCACGTCGAGCCCCACGTCGAGCCCCACACGGGGCTCTGCATGGACAGTGCGGAGCCTGCCTGGGATGCTCTGTGTCTCCCTCCCTCTCTGCCCTTCCCCTGTACACATGTGCATGCACTCACTCTCTCTCTCTCTCTCTCTCAAAATAAACAAACCTTAAAAAAAAAAAAAAGAAATCCCATCCTGTTCCCTCCACTATTGTGGGCTGAAGAAAAACCCTAACTTTGTTGGGTTTGGGGGGTGATGGCTTTGCCTTCACATGTGACAGATACCACACGGCACCACATTTAATTTCCCCAACAAGTTGAGCAGATGGAGGGTTTCCAACAGTGCTGGGCAGAGAGGAGTTGTCCCCTCCACATCAGATCTGTCGTAAGCCAACTCGGTAAGAGTGTGTGGAAGCCGCCAGGCTCACATGTAGATCACAGGGTCAGGGACTCCTGTTCTTTAGAAGCCTTTCCTCCCCCCAACACGTCCCCAGCAGGATATTGATTCTTTTGCCCCTAACTGTCCTTGGAGGCTCCCTGAGCACTGCTTAGCTGCCTCCAGGTGAGAAGCATGTTACCTGGGCAAGGTTTCCCAGAACTGATCAAAAGCCAGGTCGAGAAGAGAGCTGGGGAAGGACTGGCCAGGGGATGTTTGGCTGGTCATTTCCTCCAGCTCTTCTCTGATCGGGTCCAAGAGCTGTGCGCCTGGGGCGACCCACTGCAGGCCCCCGGGAGGGCCTGATGCTAAACTTGCCTTCATGCGGCTCCATTGATGCCTTCAAAAACAGTCCAGGAAATCTTGGTTTTCCTATGAATTGGTAATCTAGATATAGAGATCTGATTAAATATAGGTTTTATATTTTTGGAAACACAATCTCATGGGCGATGTTGTGTACTTTCATTGGGAGAGCTATAATTTCGGTTGTCTCTTTTTCTTTTTCTTGCCTTTTTTTTTTTTTTTTTTTTTAATGACCATTGCCTAGATTGATGTATGAATTTTAAAGCTCCTTTTGACTGCTCTGCGCAGAGATTTGGGCGGGTGATGAGCGTGGAAGTTGAGGGGGGTCTGGCAGTTGTCTGGCGAAGGTAGGGACAGTCGAGATAGGACAGATTTGTGGTATTTTGAGGGAAAATTGACGGGACTTCGAGTTGGGTTGGAGGTGGGGGATTAGGGAAAGGGAGGAGCCAGGAGGGACTCTCTGACCTTAGTAATTTGGTTAGATGGTAATGTTTCTTGCGATGACTACGGAAGGACCTGGTTTGAGGATAAAATAAAGAATCCTGTTTGAACACCATCTTGAATGCCATTTGGGATATCTCAGTTGAAGTATTGAGGAGGCAGTTGTATCTGCATCTAGAGCCCGGGGGGGGGGAGGGGGTGGTCCACAAGATGAACATCTGAAAGACCTTAGCACAGCTGGCATCTACAGCCATGGGCGTATGAGATCATTTAGGAAAAGTGGTGACATAGAAAGGAAGAGGTCCCAGGATATGGTGGCCTGAAGAAACCACAGCACGTGGAAAGGAGGAGCAGCTGGCAATCTGGGAGGAAAACCAGGAGAAGGTGGTATTGCAGATGCCAGAGAGAACGATGTGCGGATAATGAGCGGTCAACCAGGAGCAGAAGTGCTGAGAAGCCGAATGAGATGGGGACAGAGAAATGACCATTGGCGATTATATTTGGTAACCTGGAGACCATAGTGAGCTTGTCAAGAGTGCCTTCTGGGGGCTGGTGAGGCAAGAAGCCAGATGGGGAGTGGGTCAAAGAGAGAATGAGAGGTGAGGGGGCGGGTACAGTGTGTGTAAATGAACCCCAAGATGTTCTACTGTGAAGAAGAATACTGGATTCCTTCTTAGCAATTGGCCTCTTTTTTTTTTTTTATGTGTATTTATTTATTTTAAGAGAGAGAGAGAGCTAGAGAGGGTGGGGCAGAGAGAGAGAGGGAGAGAGAAAATCCCAAGCAGGCTCTGCAGTGTTGGTGCAGAGCCCAATGCAAGGCTCGAACCCAATAACTGTGAGATCATGACCTGAGCTGAAATCAAGAGTTGGATGCATAACCGACTGTGCCACCCAGGCACCTGGCAATTAGCCTCTTTTTTATCATGTGAAAATGATGAACTCGTGTTACCGACTGGGCTCTGTTTTCATGTTTGGTTACTAGAACCCAGCATTCAATGCGTGACCCACCTATAAAAGAATTTAGGATTTTTCAACCCAGGCTAAATTTTATGTCCCTATGCTTGTTTTTCGTTCTCTCACTGTGTGTGTGTGTGTGTGTGTGTGTGTGTGTGTGTGTGTGAGAAACAAGAAAGGAATTGATTTCAGTGAGGCCAGCACCAGGAAGACAGTGGACTAGTGTCTCGAAGACTGTCACCAAAGTGCTGAAAATATTTCTAGTTTTGTATTTAAAAAATGTGGGACAAAGGGCAGTGGGTATGTGCAGGTGGGTAGCAAAGGTGAGGTAGTTACTGTCTTGGGGTCAATCACACGGGGTCTTGCTGACTCAGGACCATTCTTATTGTTTGAGCAGGTAGTTTCTTGGTTCCCATCAGGGAAAGCTTTGCCCTCGGGGTCTTCTGCCTGAGTTAAGAGATAAGCTGGAAGAAAGAATTTAATCAATTAGAAAGTACAGCCTCTTGACTCCTACTTCTAAGTCCATTGTTGATTTTATATACCATGTTAAGATGCCTTAAATATTATCTGGAGAAACCTGAGCATACAAAGAAATTATTTAATAGGCTCGAAAGCCTCACTAAACGATCAACCTCACTAAATAAAGTTCAGTGGATTTTTATTTATTTTGATAGGTAGTAACTAATCCAATTCTTGGCCCCAATTCTATTTTATGTCAAATCAGGTGTTTGGTATACAAACTGTCATTGGAAACAAGCTCATGAATTCCTGCTACGATATTGAGGCGACTCGGTGGTGGGACGGGAGGTAGGGACCTGGCCCCCTTTGCCACTTGGCTTGCCCCAGCACCTGCACACAGGAACACATCCCCTCTGGAAACCCTAAGGGCTGAAGGCCAGCACTTCTCAAGCTTTGGCATGCATCTGAATCGCCTGGGAATCTGGTAAAAATGTGTAGGGAATCAGAATATGTCACCCTCAAATATGCCACTTTAGCGTTAGGATCCTGAGCTGAAGACAGTTGAGAAACAGCAGATGCCGAACCAACTCTCTGCTTTCCTCCTCTATTTGCGTAAGAGAAGGATGTAAATTTCCATTTGTCCAGGTGTCTCCATCTCTCAGAGCAGGAAGAGGAAGGCAACTCTAGACTCACCAGCCGGGAGGCAATATGGCAGAAATCTACATAGCAAACTTCAGCAGAAATCTACATAGCAAACTTCCTAAAACAGCTCTTACCTTCTGTTAGCTCCCCTCCCCCAATATATTTGCCTTCCCACAGTTTGCCACCCCTAAAAGCCAAAACTGCGTGGCCTTTGTCTTGTCACTTCTCCTCTATAAGCCCCAAGTTCTAACCACTCCTTTGAGTCATTCATCACTGAATTTCTCCTGCCTGTATGCATTCTGCCTATGTTAATAAACACTTTCACTCTCTTGACCGGTCTTGTTGGTTTCATTTCCAGGGTCCCAGTAGAACTTAAAAGGATATAAAAAAAAAAAAATTTTTTTTCTCCCTTACAAATATAAATTCTGGTTTGGTAGGTCTGAAGTGGAGCCTGAGAGTCTATTTCTAACAAGCTCGCAGGTGATGCTGATGCCCCTGGGTCCATGGACATGCTTTGAGTAGTGAAGACATAGGTCACCAGGAGCTGCCTGCAGTAAAACACACCCAGCCTCTCCGGATTTGTTGTTTTGAGTTTATTTTTATTTATTTTGAGACAGAGATAGAGAGCAAGTGGGGGAGGGGCACAGAGAGAGGGGGACAGAATCCCAAGCAGGCTCCACGCTGCCAGTGCAGAGCCCGATGAGGGGCTTGAACTCATGAACCTCCAACTCAGGAACCGTGAGATCATGATCTGAGCCCAAGTCAAGAGTTGGACACTTAACTGTCTGAGGCATCCCCTCAGATGCCCCACCCCTCTGGATTTCTTAAATGTGTCTTACTCTCAGCTGATTGACTGTAATCATCTGGGAGGAATGACAGCCACCAACGTTAATCTGGCAGCCCACCTACATTTGTAAAAGTTTGCTCTGGATTAGAAGGAACAGGCTTGTTTGTGAGAATCACGTAACTTTCCAATCTCGTCTACTTAAAATTGAGAGCCAGATGCCATTTTAGGTTCCCTGATTAGACTTGCAGTTGGGTAGCATTTGTCCTGAATATTTTCCTCCTCTCTTCCTTTGAGGAATCACATGCTAATCACTGTAAATCTTTTGGGGCAGAATGCTGTTAACCAGTTGCTTTGGAGGATCTTCTAGCCAAAAATAGTTTGAGGGTGGTGTCTCTTGGGGGTGGGTGTGGGCGTGGCTTTGAGGATTAGCTCATTAATTATGCAGAGATGCAGACTGCATGATAACTGGCAAGGCCCCTGATAAGAGAACAGTACAAGGTATCTTTCAGACAAACTTTGGGATTAGACAGTGCATTTCTAGAGGCAGGAATGACTCAGGAAGCCCAGAGCCCCAGGAAATGTCAGGCTGAGATAGGAGTGGTGGCCGATATACCTCCCCACCCTCTTTTGGATCCACTGACTCCAACTTTGTCCTGAGAGAGCCGTGGAATTTCTCCTCACCCCCCTCATGCAGTCTCGCCTTGTTAAAGCAGCTTTGCTTCGGGAGGGAGGATCTGTAAATTAATCTGTCACAGTGTCGCCATGGCAACATATTTCCGGATCTCAAATGCCATGAGCCCAGGGGGCCAGGATTTGAAAAACTGCTTTACCCAGTGCCCTAGCTAGCGATTAACAAAGGATTATGTTGTAGAACACACAGGTCCAGCGGGTTGGTTCCAAGGCAAAGAAGGCTTAGGGACCTAATGTCCATTTCTCTCCTTCAGAAGGGACTGAGACTTCATTAAAGGATTGAGAACCAGCAGATCCCTTCTGGCGGGACATTATAACCTCGCGGGGGCACCAAAAGAGAAACCCAAAGGAATTGGAGAGTGGGCTTTTGCATCTTTAGCACAGTGGGAGCATTGTGTTGTGTGTGGGGGTGGGAGTGGAAAGACAGGGAGGCTGAGATGAATTAAGAATATAAGGCAGAAGTGGGGGAACAGTTAGGGTTCTCCCCCACTCCTGGCTGCTCCCCTCTTCTCCCCTCTCCTCCATTCATTTGACAATTTGTGGCGCGGAGGGGTGGGGAGTACCAAAGATGCAGCGAATTGATTCATCCACCTCAAGGCTTGGAGCATCATGCACTGGTCCATACAAGGTCCCTCTCCTGTTTCATTTTTCTCTCTTCTCCCTGACTCCACACATTTTCCCCTCCTCATTACAGATGCTTCAGATTGGGTAGAAGAAGCAGAAATGGAGCCGGAGACTCTGGGTCAGTGATTTATTAAGGGAGGGCTCTCAGGAAATACCGACTAGGTGAGCAGGACAGGGAAGAAGGAAGACAAGTGTTCAAGTGACAGCTAGCTTCAGCCTGATGCCATGGGCACTCTAGAGCATGAATGGCATCATAGAACGCTGCTTCCCCCAAACCCCCTTCTGCTTCCCTTACCTTTGAGGCGAGGGAGCAGGCCAGCAGTCTGTGGGGCTCAGGGCTGCCCTTGAGGAAGCTCTCCTTCGCTGAGGGCAAGTCTCCAAAGAAATGAGGCAGCCGTGCAACACCAGCAGGCAGTACTCAGAGTAGTTGGGGAGCTGGGGACCCCAGAAGGGCAAAAGAGCCGAGTAGGATATGCCCATAACTGTAAGGGGCAACCACCCTGATGTGTTTAAATGTCCCTGTGTGGGTCTATTTACTCTTGTGAAATACTCGGTGCTCAGACATTTATTGAACCCACTATTTTCCGTCTGGTGCTATTCTTTTTTAAGTTTTTAGTTTTTTTATTTTGAGGGAGAGACAGAGTAGACAAGAGGGGCAGAGAGAGAGGGAGAGAAAGAGAATCCCAAGCAGGCTCTGGGCCACCAGCGCAGAGCCCGATGCAGGGCTCGAACCCACGAACTGTGACATCATGACTTGAGCCAAAACCAAGTGTCAGATGCTCAATTGGCTGAGCCACGCAGGCGCCCGTGTCTAGTGCTATTCTAAGAGCAAGGAGGGTATAGTCGTGGTGGGGACAGACAGGATCACTCCCCTCGGGTTGCAGTTAGGGGGAGGAGATAGATAGTAAACAATTATTCATACAAATGGATAGCCAGAGGGGCGCCTGGGTGGCTCAGTTCGTTAAGCATCTGACTTCCGGCTCAGGCCATGACCTTACTGAACTTTGTGAATTCCTGCCCTGCATCCGGGTCTGTGCTGACATCTCGGAGCCTGGAGCCTGCTTCCGATTCTGTGTCTCCCTCGCTCTCTGCCCCTCCCCGGCTCGTGCTCGCTCTCTCAGGCCAGATTCAAGCTGGGGTGGAGGACAGGTATTTATGGCTAGAGCTGCTTCAACGTTCACGGAGGAGAAAACGGGAGGGCAGGTGCCTGAAACAGAGGGAGGAACGTGAGTGAAGCCCTGAGGTAGAAACGACCCCTGTGGGCTCAGGGAATGGAAAGAAGGTCAGGGTGGCAGGAGCACAGTGAACAAGGGGGAGAAGGGGACACAGCATAGGGTGCTGGGCCTCCTAGGTCGCATTTGGGACTGAGGGTTACTGCAAAAGCTCAGCGGGAATCCATCAAAGACTTGGAGCAGGAAAGGGATGTGATCCCCATGGCGGCTCAGGGGAGGTGACTGGTTTGGAGGCAGGAATGGCGGCCAGGAGGCTTATAGAGGAGTCTGGGGAGAGATGCCTGCGGCCTGGACCAGAGGGGTGGCAGTGGACACGGAGAAGCAGAGGGCAGATGGTTTCAGATTAGCCATGGGTCTTGCTGGCAATTTGGATGTGTGTGTGTGGCGGGTCGGGGTGGGGGTTGTCTGGTGAGGGAAAAGTAGGCCCGAGGATCCCCCTCCCCTGTGGACTGAAGTGCCATTTTCTGGAGGGGAGATGCAGGGCAGCCAACTGGGAGGGTGTGTTTAGAGCTCGGGACTGGGCTGCGCTGGGAAGTTAAGTCCCGTGGCGGTCAGCGTGCAGGTGACACTTGCAACGCAGGGAGAAAGGACAGATAGGGAGGGGGAGAAAAGTGAGAGCAGGGCCAAGGCCCAGGCAGAAGAGAGGCAACCAGCAGTTTCTGATGGAGAAACGGGAGAAGGAGGAGCAGCGTAAGACGATGGCCGTCATGGACCCTCGAGCTGCTTCAGGAAGGAAGGTGGTCAGGCCTGGGGGGAGGCAGTCAGGTGGCCATGAGACAGGCCCGAGGATGCGGCCACGGAGGGTGCCATGGGGCAGCGAGGGTGCAGCCCCGCTGGGGGATGAGGGGGCAAAGTACCACCCGCAGACGACTCCTCTAAGTAACCTTGGCTCTTTGTGGGAAGAAAGGGCGGCCTCTGGACTGGGAGTCAAGGAGGAAACGGAGGCGGGGGACATGTTTGAATGTGCGGGAGGAACTGGTTCCTGGGGAGCGGTCGAGGGTGTGGGAGAGAGAGGGGTTAGTTGCTAGGGGAAGTCTGCCGAGGCGGGGCTGGAAGGAGGCAGACCGTGGTCTCCATTATTTGGCCAGCTGGTGTTCTCAGGACTCCGTTCCTCCTATCCTGCACCCTGCCCCCCTCCACAGACACAGCCTCTTCATGCTGCCCTCGGGATGACGTTTCCAAAATGGCTCCCCGCTAAATTCTCCCTCTCCCCAGTCAAATAAGAAAACAAATTTGCGCTCTTGTAAGGAAAGGTTTTACTTGAAAGGGCTATGGAAGGGAGGGGAGTTGCTGTTGCCCGGCAAGTGGGGTGGGGCAGATGGGATTCTGGCAACGGGAAAAGCACTCTGCCCATTAAGTCTGCAGTGTCTCGAGGGTTAGGAGAAGAGTTTATCTTTTACAGGGAGTATGCTAGAAAGAACCGGGTGTGGGCACATGGGGTGAAGGGGAGTGGCTTGATTGGACAGTACATCAGAGAATATTATACCCTGGGGCCAGCCAGCCTGCTTTCGGGATGGGCTGCGTGCTGGCTCAGGCTGAGGGTGGGCCAAAGTTCAGGGACCCAGGGGAAGGGGGGAGCTTAACCAAAGTTTGGTTAGCAAGCATTTTGTTCCTATTGATCAGTGGGAGACAACAGTTCAACTAATCATTGATGAAGCCAAGAACGGGCATCTGGAGGGTCTGTGTCTGGCCTTTAGGTAAACAAAAGAGGGCATCCGTGAGTCTTAGATGCGTCCGATGGAGAGGGATGGTTCTTTGCAGTAAGCCCTTTTCAGCAGCAAAAAAGAGGGGAACGATTTCTTAACCATTGCTGTTTTCCACGAGCAGAGGGTTCATGGAAAATCCCGCATTTGTCCCCACAATCCATGCCGTCCCCATTGGTTAGAGCAGCAACTCCGTGCTAGATGTTAGGAAATCTGTTTCTCCACTGATAAGCTCTCAGAGGTGTGGGGCTGCTACTTGAGACTTGCTTAGTCCTTTCACTATACGGGTTTGAGGAGCAGAGGCCTCTCCCGGGGTGGGGGTGGGGGTGGGGGTGGGGGTGGGGGGTTGTCAGAAAGGTCCAGCTTGCAGGTCAACCGGGAGGCACTGAGGGGGTTTGCAGGGTGACTGTAAATGTGTACCTCCCCCTGCAGTTTCCCCTCTGCAGGCTTCTGCTCTCCCCCAGCCCTGTTCCACTGAGTGGGAGAGGTTGGTTGCCCCAGTGACCTGGCCCGCTGGTGATCTCTCTGTCTCAGCCGGGCTGTGGGCGCTTAACCGACTGAGCCACCCAGGGACCCCTAGTTTAAAATATTTTTAACTTGCCCTGGAGATTTCTTCTTTGACCCATGTGTTATCTAGAAGTGTGTTGTTTAATCTCCATGTATTTGGGGATTTTCCAGTTATCCTTCCATTACTGACTTCTAGTTTAATTTTATTGTGGGTCTGAGAGCAGACATTGTATAATTTCACTGCTTTTTAACAATCTGTTAGATGCATTTCTTCCACCATAGAATGTAGTCTGTCTTCATAAAAGTTTCACACAAGCTTGAAAAAAAATGTGTATTCTGCTGTTGTTGGATCAAGTAGTCTATTAGATGTTCATTAAATCCATTCGATGGATGGTGTGGTTGAGTTCAGGTATGTCCTTACTGACTTTCTGCCTGCTGGATCTGCCCATTTCTGAGAGAGGGGTCCCCAGCTATGATAATGTGAATTCATCTGTTTACCCTGGCAGTTTTGTTTTTGCCTTGCATAGTCTGACACTGTTGTTAGGCACATACCCATTAAGGATTGTTTTATCTTCTTGGGAGAACTAATCCGTTTATCATGATATAATGCCCTTCTTTACCCCAGATAACTTTCCTTACTTTGAAGTCAGCGCTGTCTGAAATTAACATGGCTACTCCTACTTTCTTTGACTAGTGTTAACATGGTATGTTTTTCTCTACTTACTTTTAATCTGTATGTGTCTTTATATTTTAAAGCAATCCTAGGGAGCTTTAAAAAAAATACTGATGGCTGGAGGCACCTGGGTGGCTCAGTCGGTTAAGTGTCCGACTCTTGATTTCAGCTCAGGTCATGATCTCACAGTTTGTGAGATCAAGCCCCACACAGGCTCTGTGCTGACAGTGCAGAGCCTGCTTGGGATTCATTCTCTGTCTGTCTGTCTCTCCCTCCCTCCCCAGCTCTCTCTTTCTCTGTCTCTCTCTCTCTCTCAAAACAAATAAATAAACATTTAAAAAATACAGATTCCTGGGTGCCGGTCTGATGCAGCCGATCTGAGGCATGGATTTGGCATTGGGATTTTTAAAAGCTCCCCGGGTAAGACCAATATGCTGTCAAGGCTGAGAACTGTTGGTTTATGGGCAGGCCAGCAACTCCAGCCCTCATGGTTTGTGACTCTGTGCTGATGGTATGGAGCCTGCATGGGATTCTCCCTCTCCTTCTCTCTCTGCCCCTCCCCTGCTCATGCACGTTCTCAAAATTAAAAAAAAAAGTAAATAAACTTAAAACATAGAAATAAAAATATTTAAAACTAAATGAAAAAGAAACCAGCATCAAATTTGTGGGATGCACCAAAAAAAAAACCACAAAAAAACAAAACCTGAAAGAGACGGCAGCAAAAGCAGTGCTTCGAAGGAAATTTACAGCATTGAATGCATGTATAAGAAAAGAACGATCCAAAATCAAAACTCCAAGTTTTTGCCTTATAAAACTAAAAAAAGAATTGCAAATTGAATCCAAAGTAAGCAGAAGAAAAGAAATAAGCAGAGCAGAAACCAATACATTAGGAGCGGGAAGTCGGCATAGAAAGGTCAACGAAAGCGATGCAGGTTCTTGGAAAAGATCAGTGAGTGTCTACAAGCCATTCCAACGTGCACCCAGAGGTGAACCTCACTGCCCTCCATGTTCATTAAGGACAGTGCTTCTCGAACTGGAATGTACATGGGGGATATCGTCCAAATGCATGCAGATTCTCTTTAGCAGGTCTGGGGTAGGGCCTGGGATTCTGTATTTCTATCAAGTTCCAGGGGCTGGGGGGAGGGGACGTGCTGTGGGTCTGGGGGTCACATGTTAAGTGGCATGGGACGAGAACAGGACAGTGTCTCCACGTTGGAATCACCAAGCCAAGGGAACTTTAAAAATTACCAGTGCTCCTGTTCCAAATCTAGAGATTCCAAACTAATGATGCTGCATGAGGCCCAGGTGCTATAGGAATTTTAAATGTTCCCAAGGTGATTTCAGAGACTTTTTTCTTTTTTTTTTTTTAGTAGGCTTCATGCCCAGCGGGGCTTGGACTCATGACCCTGAGACCAAAACCTGAGCTGAGATCAAGAGTTGGTCACTAAATGGGCACCTGGGTGACTCAGTCGGTTAAGCGTCTGACTTCGGCCCAGGTCATGATCACTTGGTTTGCGAGTTCGAGCCCCGTGTCAGGCTCTGTGATGACAGCTCAGACCTGGAGCCTGCTTCAGATTCTGTGTCTCCCTTTCTCTCTACCCCAACCAGCTCACGCTTGCTGTCTCTCTCTCTCTCTCTCTCTCTCTCTCTCTCTCTCTGTCAAAAAATAAATAAATTAAAAAAAAAAAAAAAAAGAGAGAGTTGGTAACTAAATGACTGAGCCACCCAGGTGCCCCGGAAGAGACTCTCCCCTACCAGGGTGATTCCAATGTACAGCTAGATCTAAACTGATGGATGCAGTGCCTTTAATGGTGTGGATATTATTCCAGGTCTTACCACCCTTGCTGCTGTCTTCTTGCTCCAGACTGAGCCTTCTAATTTCCCCATTCCAGGTTCCAGAACTATCTGTGGAAGCAGGAAGTTCCTAAACCACGTTTGTGCATCCCTCACTTGTCCTGCCTCCCAGAAGGCTTCATCAGTGAATCCCTCCCTGTCAGTGTGGACAGGGACAAGGAACTAAAGCATTCCTCGAGCTAAAGCTTCTTGAGCATGACGTCCCATCCTGAGAGAGGCTTGGATGGTGGAGAACCTGGGCCTCGCCCCACCATTTCCACTGTGGGCTGCAGTGCATCTTGGACACCTCTTCTCACTTCCTCCCCTCTCCCCAAGCTCAGAGCAGGTGCCTACCTAACTTTTCCTGCCTTCCTCTTGGGCCAAGAGTCCCAGCCTTAAGCAGCCGGACCAACTTCAGTGATGGTGACTGCACTGGCCCAGACTCCCACAGGCGGCTCAGCCAGACACTCCCTGAGGGGTCTGTGTCCCTGCTGGCCTGACTGCTGAACCCCCTTTGAGCCATCTGGCCCCTGCCCTGGTCAGCAACTCCAAAGCCCATCTAGCCCATGAGGGTGACCCTGTCCTCAGACCCCAGAGTCTCTCAGTCACTGCCTGAGATGGGGCTGTCCACTCTGTTGGAATTGGAACCATTAAGTTTATAAAAGAGGTATCTTAGGCAGAAAGGCTCTAACAACCACCGTAAGTGATTTGGAGCCTCTTAAGGGCCGTGAAATGTGGGAACAGAGGATGGAAGGGCCTGTCGGAGCTCGCCCATTCCCAGACCCTGGACCGGAGAGGACTTTGAAGCTCTACTTATCAGATGGCTTTGATCCTCCCAGGCCCGGAGATAAAGACGAGATGAGGGAGATGTTATTATTTATGTTATTATGTTATTATTTATACTTAGTGCAACTTACATTTGGGGCCTCTTTTGCAAAGTGCTTAATTTATATATAATTTCCCTTCTCATAGCATCACTTCTGGGCGGAGGGGAAAGGCTTTAGGCGGTTCTGGAAATCATCACCTTTCTCTAAGTGAGAGTACTCATTAACCCAGGCCAGATGGGAACATGTATTTCCTTTGGAGCTTGGCTTTTATGGGAAATTATGCCTTTGGTAGAAGCTTCTGTACTTCCGTGACCTAGAATGGTTTTTGAAAGGTTTCCATCATTCTCTCCTGCCGAAGTCTTATTATATGAAGCACGTAAGGGTGGGAGTCACAAGCAGTGTGGAAAGGGAGACAGTGATGAGCTGGCCTGGGCTATGGTCTTGCCAGAGGATCTCCTCCAGGAGAGGTGATTTAAATACAAAGTGTATCACCAGCATCTATGAAGTACCCAGTGAAATGGTGATTTTCAAACCTGAATATGCACCAGCATCCCCTAAAGGGCTTTTGAAACCTGGGATTGCTGGGCCCCAATATTGATTTTCAGATCCAGTACTGACATCTCTCTATATTGAGTCTTCTAATCCATTAACATAGTATGTTCTGCAGGTGTCTCTTTGGTTTCATTCAATATTTTATCACTTTCGCCATATTTGTACCGTAAAGGCTTTTGTTGTTTTTATAACTAAGTCTTTTATTTTCTTTGGAGTAGTTATCAACGGTATTGAATCTTTAATTTTGTCTTCTAATTATTTGTTGTTAATATATAGAAATACAGTGATTTTTGTATGCTGATTTTGTACCCTGTCCTCACTTACTACTGAACCGAACTCACTTGTTAGTTTTAGGAGGGATGGTGTGTTTTGTTTTGTTTTGGTAGATTTCTTGGCATTTTATACATAGTGATCATGTTATCTGAAATAGGGACAATTTTATTTTTTCTTTTAAATCTACATGTCTTTCTTTTCCTTGCCTAACTTCAGCGCTTAGATCCAGTATCATGGTGAATAAGAATGGGGGGGAGTGGACATCCCCATCTTATTCCTAGTCTTTGTGGAAAAGTACTCAGTCTCTCAGCATCAAGTATGATGTTAGCTGTAGATTTTTTGTAATGCACTTTTATGAAGTTGAGGACTTTCCCCCCTATTCTAGTTAGCTGAGAGTATTTTGATCATGAATGGGTGTCGAATTTGGTTCAGTGTTTTTTCTGCATCAATTTTCCTCTTTGATCTGTTAATATGGTAGATTCCATGGGTTAGTTTCACATACTAAACCAACCTTGCATACCTGAAATAAATCCCATTTTGTCAGGGTATGTTGTCCTTATTATACTTTGTTGGATTCAATTGGCTAGTTTTGTTGAGGACTTTGTGGAAATACATGAGAGATACTGGTTTTCTAGTTTTCTTTCTTTTTTTTTTTTTATTGTGCCGTCTTAGTTAAGTTTTGGTATCAAGGTAATAGTGGCCTCATGAAATGGATTGTGAAGCATCTTCTGTTTTCTGGAGATACTGTGTAAAAATGTTAATTCTCTTAATATTTGTTAAAACTCTCCAGTGAAACCATCTTAGCCTAGGATTTCTTTTTTGGGGGCTTAAAATTATAGATTCAATTTCTTATAGTTGTAAAGCTAGCCAGGTTATCTATGTCACCTTGGCTGCGCTTTGGTAATGTGTGGTTTGTGGGGAATTTTGATCCATTTCTTCTAAGTTGTCAAATTTATGAGTGCAAAGTTGTTCCTACTGGTCTGGTTACGGAATCTGTTACGATATTCTTATTAGTGATTTGTCTTTTCAAAGAGCCGGCTTCTCCTTGCACCCATTTATCTTCTGTATTCTTTTCCTGTTTCCTTTTTTTTTTTTTAAGGGGACTTTATTTATTTATTTATTTATTTATTTATTTATTTAATGTTGATCTATTTTTGGAGAAAGAAAGAATGTGCGCATGAACAGGGGCAGGGCAGGGGGGTGTGGGCAGAGAGAGGGAGGCAGAGGATCCGAAGCAGGCTCTGCACTGACAACAGAAAGCCCCACGTAGGGCTCAAATTCAATGGCCACGAGATCATGACCTGAGCCAAAGTTGGATGCTCCATCAACTGAGCCACCCAGGCACCCCTCTTTTCCTGTTTTCAATTGCATCAGTTTCTGTTCTTTGTTGTTTCCTTCCTCCTGCTTGCTTTGCTCTTCTTTTTCGAATTTTCTTGAGGTAAATATTTAGATTACTGATATAAGATCTTAACCCCTTCCTACCTCCCTTCCTCCCTTCCTTCCTTCTTTTCTTTCTTAGTTAGCTCTATGCCCAACACAGAGCCCAATGTCAGGCTTAAACTCACGACCCTGAGATAAAGACCCGAGCTGAGATCAAGAGGCTGACGCTTAACCAGCTGAGCTACCCAGGTGCCCCTTTACTCTTTTCTTATGTAAGCATTTGTGCTACAAATTTCCTTCTCAGCACTGCATCCCGCCCCCCCGCCCCACTCCCGCATTTTGGTATGTTGTGATTTCATATTCGTTAAACACAATCTTAAATTTTTCTTAAAGATTTTTGAAAGAACTAGTCTTTTTAAGATTTCCTTTTTGACTCATGGGTTACTTAGTACATTGTGCATACCCAAGTGTTTGGAAATTTTTATTTTCACTTTCTGCTATTGATTTCCAGTTTTATCTTTTTTATTTATTATTATCATTATCAGATTTCATTTCTTTTGCACTTGGTAAGCTTAGCTTATAACCCAGGATGTGGTCTGTTTTGCTGACTGTTCTATAGGCACTTGAAAAGCATGTGAAGTCTGCTATTCTGGGAGTAGAGTGTTCTATAAATGTCAGTTCGATCCTGTTGGTTGAGGGTGTTGTTCAGGTCTTCGATATCTTTATGGATTTTCTCTCTAGTAGTTCTATGAATTACTGAGAGATGAGAGTTGACGTTCCCAACAATGATAGTGGATTTATCAGTTTCTCTTTTCAGTTCTATCAGGTTTGGCTTTATGTATTTTGAATATCTGTGTGGATATTAGGATCACTATATCTTGGTGTATGGATGGATCTTTTATCATAATATAATGTCTCTCTCTGTCCTTGGTAATTTTCTTTGCTCTGAAGTCTTCTTTGGTATTAATATAGCCACGACTCTGTTCTCATCACACTTAAAAAATTTAATTGTCGGGGCGCCTGGGTGGCTCAGTCGGTTAAGCATCCAACTTCGGCTCAGGTCATGATCTCGTGGTCTGTGAGTTTGAGCCCTGCGTCGGGCTCTGTGCTGACAGCTCAGAGCCTGGAGCCTGTTTCAGATTCTGTGACTCCCTCTCTCTCTGACTCTCCCCCATTCATGCTGTCTCTCCCTGTCTCAAAGTTAAATAAGTATAAAAAAAATTTAATTGTCTCAAATGTTTCCTCTGTATATACATCAGATGGTGTTATAAATTTTGCTTACTTTTGCTTCAGCCGTAAAATATGATTAAAGAAATTCATGAAATGAATTTTTGTTATGCTTACTTTTACTTTTACCTATTCTGCTCTTCTTTTTTTCTTTTCTGGAAGTCCTAGCCATCTATTATAATTTGGTTTTTTTCTGCTTTAAGAGCTTCCATTAACCATTCTTTAAGAGTGGGTCTGCTGACAACTGATTCTTAGTTTCTCTTGGCCTGAGAATGTCTTTATTTCCCCTTATATTTCTAAAGAATCGTTTCACCATATGTAGAATTTGTGTTTGACAGGTCTTTCTTTCAGCACTTCCTTCTGGACTCCATGGTTTCTGACGAGAAACCTGCTTTTGTTCAAATCTGTGTTCTTTTATAGGCAATATGTTGTTTCTCTCCTGCCGTTTCTAAGATTTTTTTCTTTCTTTGTCTTCAGATTTCAGAAGTTTAATTATAATGTGTCTTGGTGTGAATTTTATTTGGTTTCTCTTTTTGGGAGTTTACTCAGCTTTCTGGATCTGCAATTTTATGTCTTTTCTCGAATTTGGGAATTTTTTTTATTTCTTCCAATATTTTTCACTCCCATCTTTTTTCCCCTTCTCCTGGGACTTTATTTTATTTATTTATTTTTTTATGTTTGTTTATTTTTGAGAGAGAGGAGAGAGAGACAGAGACAGAGAGACAGACAGAGAGACAGAGAGAGAGAGACAGAGTATGAGTGAGGTAGGGACAGAGAGAGAGGGAGACACAATCTGAAGCAGGCTCCAGGCTCTGAGCTGTCAGCACAGAGCCTGACATGGAGCTTGAACCCACAAACTGCGAGATCATGACCTGAGTTGAAGTCAGCCGCTTAACTGACTGAGTCACCCAGGGGACCTATCTTGGGACTTTAAATGATATAAATGATGGATCTTGTTATCACCCCATAGCTCCTGGAGGCTCTAACTTTTTCCTCCTCATTGTCCGGATTGAGCATATTCTATTGGCTCATCCTCGGTTTCACGGATTCTATCTTTGTCATTTCTACTCTACTGTTAGCCCATCCAGTGAGGTGTTTTATTTATTTTTTTCATTTTTAAAAATTTTGGTTATTGTGTCGCTGAGTTCTATCATGTCCACTGGCCTCTTTTTAAGACCTTTTCTATTTCTTTGCTGATATTTTCTATGCTTTCATTTATTTCAAGAGAATGTGTAACTCATTGCTGAAGTGTTTCTGTGGAGACTACTTCCTTTTTTTCTTTTTTTTTAAATATGAAATTTATTGTCAAATTGGTTTCCATACAACACCCAATGCTCATGCCAAGAGGTGCCCTCCTCAGTACCCATCACCACCCTCCCCTCCCTCCCACCCCCCATCAACCCTCAGTTTGTTCTCAGTTTTTAAAAGTCTCTTATGTTTTGGCTCCCTCCCTCTCTCACCTTTCTTTTCTTTTTTTTTTTTTTCCCCCTTCCCCTCCCCCATGGTCTTCTGTTAAGTTTCTTAGGATCCACATAAGAGTGAAAACATATGGTATCTGTCTTTCTCTGTGTGACTTATCTCACTTAGCATCACACTCTCCAGTTCTATCCACGTTGCTACAAAAGGCCACATTTCATTCTTTCTCATTGCCAAGTAGTATTCCATTGTGTATATAAACCACAATTTCTTTATCCATTCACCAGTTGATGGACATTTAGTCTCTTTTCATCAGGCTATTGTTGAAAGTGCTGCTATAAAGATTGGGGTACAAGTGCCCCTATGCATCAGCACTCCCATATCCCTTGGGTAAATTCCTAGCAGTGCTATCGCTGGGTCATAGGGCATATCTATTTTTAATTTTTTGAGGCACGTCCACACTGTTTTCCAGAGCGGCTGCACCAGTTTGCATTCCCACCAACAGGGCAAGAGGGTTCCCGTTTCTCCACATCCTCTCCAGCATCTATAGTCTCCTGATTTGTTCGTTTTGGCCACTCTGACTGGCGTGAGGTGATATGAGTGTGGTTTTGATTTGTATTTCCCTGATGAGGAGCGACATTGAGCATCTTTTCATGTGCCTGTTGGCCATCTGAATGTCTTCTTTAGAGAAGTGTCTATTCACATTTTCTATCCATTTCTTCACTGGATTATTTGTTTTTCGGTTGTGGAGTTTGGTGAGCTCTTTATAGATTTTGATGTGGAGACTACTTTCAAATTCTTGTCACATTACTCCTGTCTGATTCATCTCAGTATTAGCATGCATCGTCTTTTCTCACTCAAGCTGTGGTTCTTGGCATGATGGGTGAGGTTTTTGATTGTATCCTGCACATTGTGATTCTTTGTAGGACGCTCCTTGATCCTCAATCTTCTCTTTTAGTGAGCTGTCACGGGCCATCACCGCCATGTAGGTTTGGTACATGGGTTCTGGTTGACTTTGTGGGCACTTGGATGGAGGGCAGTTTGGTTTTCTGAGCCCTTCAATTCTATTTTTATCTGCTCTGTTCTTCTGGTGTGGCTGGGGCTCCCACTCAGCCCTGTGTTTCCTCTCATCTTGAGGCTCCCAACCAGTCTATCTTCTTTCTTCCAGAATCCTTCCAGCTTCCAGAGTCCTCTTACTGCTGTCTTCAAATAATTCCCAGGGTATTTAGTTGTACCTAGAGGGGAGAGGCAGGGAAAAGTCATCTATGTCATCTTCTTTTGCAATGAGAAGCCCATTTAGATGACCATGATGTATTTTGAAAAACCCAGGAAAAACGAATCACCACTAAATGTACTTTGTTTGGTAAATACAGTATTTCAAAACATAGAGCCCAATAAAGGAGATAGTAAGTTGATGTTATGGGTCAAAGTGCCATGCATAGCCCCAAACCCTCAAGGTATGTAGCATTCCTAACCCCAGGACTTTAGAGTGTGACCTTATTTGGAAATAGGGTCATTGAAGATGTGATCAAGTTATGATGAGATCATACCAGTGTAGGGTGGATTGGACACCAATCCATAATGACTGGTGTCCTTATAAAAAGAGGGAAATTTGGACACAGACACAGAGGGAAGACAGCCATGTGAAGGGGCTGTTGGTAGAAATATGGAAGCAGGGGTTGGAAGGATGCATCTACAATCCATGGGACACCGAAGGGTCTGGCTATCACCAGAGGCATGCAACAGATTCTCCCTCAGAGTCCTCAGAAGGACTAACCTTACTGACACCTTCGTCATGAACTTCTGGCCTCTAGAACTACGACAGAACAAATTCCTGTTGTGTTAAGCCACCTAGTTTGTGATATTCTGTTACAACAGCCCTAGGAAATTAAGCCAGTGGGGAACTAGTGAGCTTGTGTGCATAAACCCTGGGGATTCAGAGCACAGAAATATGGACATGGGGCATCACAAAATCAGGACGCACTGTCTAGGCAAATGCTCACACAATGGGACAGGGAATTGAAAGCAAGACCCAGGAGGTTGTGGTTGCTGCCCTTTGGCCTTCCCCAGAGGCCACACTACAGTTACTTGGGTGTCCAGTCTCCACTGCCTGCCTATGAGTGAATTACATGGCAAAGAGCATCTCCCCATAACTATGCTAGACTAAGGAGAGACACCCCCTCTGTGTGCCAGGCAAATTGTAACCCCCTTAGATTCTTGTGCAGCTCCCAAGGCTATGTGGTCCTTCCTGCCACATGGTTGAGATGGCATTTTTTACCACGTGGCATTACCCATACCTCAGTGTGGGGTTGTGGCATTAGAAAGCTATTTCGTTAGTTAAAGATGATTCACATGGGCCATTTTTGGCTTTCCTGTTTTGGAAAATAGCTTCTAATGAAGAAATGGGGCAGAAAAAATATCTCTCCTAACCACCATCAAAAATAGGAGAACATATCTTTATGTCATCCTTTACGGTTTTTCCAAAAATATTTTCTCTTTGAATCCTCATTTTGAAAACCGATATGCCCGAAAGCTGGGTGACCTTTGAGGGCTATTCCCTGCTGAAAGTGGGGAATCTCTCACAATTTTATTACTTTTCCCAATTCGAAAAATTCAGCTGAATGATATTCGGATATTACGGATATTCTTAAAGTTGGTGCAGAACCAGGGCATTGCCGGGTCCAGTTTGGAGAGAGGGATTCAAGACCACAGCCCCTACTTTGATGTAAACATTGATGCACAGCTTGGATCTGATTTGAAAATTTTCAGGGCCATCTGGGGCAAATGGAAGAAGGCAGTTAATGAGCCCCTACTGAGTTCCAGGCTCTGTGCAGGGCACATTTCACTGACATCACATCTGTTATCCTGTCATCCTGTGGCAGAAAGATGCAAAGGGAATGATTTCAAATGAAAAATATCCAGTTAGACTGCAATGATCCAAACACCATTTTATTTTATTTTATTTTATTTTATTTTATTTTATTTTATGTGTATTTATTTTTGAGAGAGACAGAGAGAGAGAGAGACAGAGTGTGAGTGGGGGAGGGGCAGAGAGAGAGGGAGACACAGAATCCGAAGCAGGCTCCAGGCTCTGAGCTGTCAGCACAGAGCCTGATGCGGGGCTCGAACCCATGGACCAAACTGTGAGATCATGACTGAGCCGAAGTTGGACGCTTAACTGACTGAGCCACCCAGGTGCCCTGGAACACAATTTCAAAAGAACAAGACAGGGGCACCTGGGTAGCTTGGGCCTTGGAGCAACTGACTCTTGATTTCTGTTCAGGTCATGACCCCAGGGTCATGGGATCGAGCCCTTTGTGGAGCTTCGCGTTGAATAAGGAGTCTGCTTAAGATTCTGTTTCTTTCCCTCTGCCCTTCTGCCCCACTCTTGCATGCTCTCTAAAATAAAAAACAACAACAAAATAATAAAATATAAGAACATGATATTTCCTCCTCTTATTAGAAACCCAGAGTCCACTTCCTTGGAATCTTATGAAATGAGCCTTCTCTTTGCAAATGCAGTGATTCCAGAGATCTTGTAGAAAGGAATCAAATCCTGGCTCTGTTCAGACCTTCTATCCCTTGTAATGAGGTCTCAAGCCCTGCCAGCCTGGAGGCAGCGACGGCCCCTGAGGCGCTTGTTCTCCACACAGAGTTTCATTGTATTCAACACGGGATCCTCCTGCCAGAAATGAATCCTACAAGCTGCATCTTGAACAACATCCCCGCCCCATGCCCCACATAGTCCGACCGCTCCCCGGGAACTCTGAGTTGGAAAGATGCTGGAGAGGGGGCGAGGGCATCTTCTGATGCCTTGAAGACCACGCTGCCAATCACCCCAGAAGCCCGGCTTTGGTTCCTCCACTGTAATGAAGCAACACCACAGTTTAATAACCAGCCCCCGAGTATCGTGTTATCGGCAGCCCTGGGTATCTTCCAATGAGCTGGGCTAGTCCTGTGTCATCCCTGGTTGGCTTTCGTCGCCGTTGTGTGATTATCTGAAGCATCATGTTAAGACTTGGTGAGCTGGCTCTGGTGAGGTCATCTTCTGAGATTAACCGCTCAGCAAGCACCCTCCAGTGGCTGTCCTAGCCAGAGAGGCCCTGCTGCTTCTCAAATAACAGTTGCTATTTGTAGGTTCCCAGAGTTTTGGCGGGTGAGCCGCAGGCGTGGCTTCCTCTGAAAAATCTCAGCAGCTCCACCTGCCACCTGCCTGGCCCTGGCTGCGTCCTAGCGGATCCCCCCCCATGCCTCTCCTTTGTCCCCCACCCCGATTAGTAGGAGTCTAAGATCTTGAGGCTTTGCAGAATATTATTGCTCATTGCACGTGGGGGTTGGTGGTTGTTGGTGTTGTTGTTTTTGGTTCGGTTTTTCTGACCTCAGTCAACCCGAATTAGTCTCTGAAGCAACGGAGTGGTTGGAATCCCAACTTGGGAATTTTAGGCCTTGTCAATCAGATTCTAATTCTGACCCGGCTGGGTGTGGTGCTCTGGCCACAGATGCGCCAGCCCTCTGCTCCCCCTGCCTCGCCCAACACATCATCCCCAAGCCAGCACCCGATGTCTCTTACTCAGATACCTCCAGGCTGTGCAACTGTCCAAACATGAAACCCGGGGTTGTCCAGCCAGGCCTCCAAACTCGCCTGCTTCTCCCACCCCTTCCCCAGAGGAGACCCGAAACTACCTTTCCGACTGTCGTTCCTGCTTATGTTTTGTTTTAAAAATCACCTGGCCTCCTCTGAAGTTCCTAGAGATGAGTTGTTCCTGGCCAGATCCCGAAGAACTGTCCAAGTTCTCGCCTTCCTGGAGGCCTCCAACTCTGTGCCAAGGATGCCCATCCCCCCGTTGTCACAGCCACGCCATGCTCAGCCTTTGAGGCCTGTCTCACATGTCACTGCTTCCATGAAGACGTGCCTTATTTTCCCCCCAGGAGGGCAGGAGCACCCTTCCCTCCTCTGAACTCCCCATCCCTTTCCCTGCCCCACTTGTGGCCTCAGACACCCCCTCCTCCACATCACGGTTGCTTATTTTCCTGCTTTGTCTCTGCTAGTAGATTCGGCCACATAGGAGCTGGCCTAGGTCATCTGTGCCCATCCCTCTGTACCCGGCCCGGGCTGTCCACACACCTGAAGCCCACACAGCAAATGACCAACCAGAGTTTGCTTTAAGAATGTTATCTCGGGAGGTGCCTGGGTGGCTCAGTCGGTTAGGCGTCGAACTTGGCTCAGGTCATGATGTCACGGTTCGTGGGTTCCAGCCCTGCATCGGGCTCTGTGCTGATAGCTCGGAGCCTGGAGCCTGCTTCTGATTCTGTGTCTCCCTTTCTCTCTGCCCCTCCCCTGCTCACTCTCTGTCTCTCTCTGTCTCTCAAAATAAATAAATTAAAAAAAAAAAAAAAAAAAGAATGTTATCTCGGACTAGGGTGCACCTGGGTGGTTCAGCAGGTTAAGCACCCAACTCTTGATGTCAGCTCAGGTCATGATTTCATGGTTTGTGAGTTCGAGCCCCACATCGGGTTCTGTGCTGACAGCATGGAGCGCGCTTGGGATTCTCTCTCTCCCTCTCTCTCCCTGCCCCTCCCCTGCTAGTGCTCTATCTCAAAATAAATAAATAAACAAAAAAGGAAAAAAAAAAGAATGTTATCTTGGACTAGTTTGTGCCCATTAAGATGGCTATTACTAAAAAAAAAAAAAAATAAGATAACAAGTACTGTTGAGTGGGGGAAATTGGAGCCCTTGGGCACTGCTGCTGGGAATATAAAATGGTGAGGCCGCTGTGGAAAAATGATATGGTAGTTTCTCAAAAAATGGAATTATAGGATGATCTAGTCATAATTCCATTGCTGGGTATACACCCCAAATAAGTGAAAACAGGGACTTGAAGAGATATTGGTACACCCATGTTCATAGAAGCATTATTTATAATAACTTAAGGGTGAAGGGCGCCTGGGTGGCTCAATCGGTTGGGCGTCTGACTTCGGCTCAGGTCATGATCTCACAGTCTATGGGTTTGAGCCCTGTGTCAGGCTCTGTGCTGACAGCTCAGAGCCCGGAGCCTGCTTCGGATTCTGTGTCTCCCTCTCTCTCTGCCCCTCCCCTGCTCACACACTCTCTGTCTCTCTTTCAAAAATAAATAAAAACATTAAAAAAATTTTTAATAATTTAAGGGTGGAAGCCACCCAAATGTCTGCCAATGGATGGACAAACAAAACAGCATATACAGAAAATGGAATATCACTCAGCCTTAAAAAGGAAGGAAATTCTTTTTTTTAATGATTATTTATAAGAAAGAGCATGGGGGAGGGGGAGAGAGAGGGGGACAGAGGATCCGAAGCAGGCTCTGCCCTGACAGCAGAGAGCCCAGTGTGGCCTCAAACGCATGAACCATGAGATCATGACCTGAGCCGAAATCAGACGCTTGACCGGCCGAGCCACCCAGGTGCCCCAAGGAAGGCAATACTGACGCCTGCTGTAACATGCGTGAACCTTGGGGACGTGATGCTAAGTGAAATAAATCAGTCACAAAAGGACACATGCTATATGATTCCACTTGGATGGGGCGCCTAGAGTAGTCAAATCCATAGAGACAGGGAGTAGAAAGGTGGGCGCCAGGGGCAGGGGCAGCGGGGAATGGGGAGTCACTGTCGAGTGGGTACAGTTTCAGTTGTGCAAGACGAAAAGGCTTCTGGAGATGGAGGGTGGTGATGGCAGCATAACAGTGTCAATGTCCCTTATGCTACTGGACCTACACTTAGAGATGGTTAGGGGGCGCCTGGGTGGCTCAGTCGGTTGGACGACCGACTTCGGCTCAGGTCACGATCGTATGGTTCGTGGGTTCGAGCCCCGCGTCGGGCTCTGTGCTGACAGCTCAGCGCCTGGAGCCTCCCTCTCTCTCTGCCCCTCCCTCGCTGGCACTCTCTCTTTCTCAAAAAGTAAATAAATAAACATTAAAAACATATTAAAAATGGTTAAGATGGTAAATCTGACACTACAAATTTTGTATTACAAAAAGTTTACATAATTTTACTCTAATTAAAAGAAAGGGATAATGTCGTAACAGCAGGTTGCATGGGAGGGGGGCTGCAGGGGGGAAGAGAGATCACCAAGGGGCGCCGCCTATGTCTCAAGGTGGTGTTGGCCGGGGGGGCGGGGGGGGGGGGGGGAGCACGTCATACCTGTGCTCGGTGATGGTGGTGACAGACACTAGAGCAGGGAGACAAGGATTTGAACCCAGTTGTGCCACTTCTTAGCTTGGGAAACTTGGACAAGTCACTGAACCTCTCCGCGTCTCAGAGATGAAATGGGTCATCCCAGTAATAAGTGCTTGGCTCAGCGGCAGGGAGTGGTGAGGCTCTGTGCCTCAGCATTTCCTAGCGCCCTGTTGCTCAAAGTGTGGATGGAGGACTGGCCGCATCATCACCAGGGAGCTTTAGGAATGGACGCTCCTAAGTCCTGTGCCCACCCAACTCTACCAGAACTTCTGGGGGTGGCGCCCAGGAACCTGTGTTTTAACAAGCCTTACAGGTGATCCTTTTGCCCTGGTTGAAGTTTGAGAAGCCCTGGACTGGCATCACAGATGTTGTGGTAACCAGTACTCAGAACTAAAACAAACAAACAAAAACCCAGCAACAGCTGGTTTGCATTGGACACATCTTCAAAGATCCAGAACTCGGCGGAGGGACAGTAAAACTTGGTCCTTGGACGCACACCTGATTTTATCATGAATTCTTCAGGCAGCAGGCCCTGGGATGGGCAACTTCGAAGCCCAGCGAGGGAGAGGACTGACTAGGGGAGCAGCAAGCATCATGTTAGCACCCCAACGCTGTGCATTAATTGCTCAGGGAGAGACGGCTTTTGCAAACTGTCAGGCAGTCAAGTGAATGGATTGTCCTCACTGGGGGCCTGTTCCAAGAAGGGCAGCTGGGGAGGGAGTGGGGCGGAGATAAGGTGCCCATTCTACCTTTATCTTGGAGAGTCAGAGCTGAGATACGGTCTCCTTGCACGGCTGAACACTGGCAGGGCCCTGGGAAAGTCAGCTCAGTGGGGTGATGTCACCAAAATGCATGTTGCCTTTAGAAGGAGCACCCGAGGAGCACCCCGTCCTCAAGACCTCCCTCGCTCAGGGGTGATACCTGGAAGAACAAGAAGGCCTGATAATAAAGACACTGGGTTCACGCCTCCACGTCTCGAGAATAAATCTGCTACAGCTACTCCGTCTCCAAGGGCTGGGGGTGTTGAGAAAGTTGGAGTTTTCGCGGGACAAGACACAAGACTTCAGATCTTGTGAGCCCTGCTCGTTTAGAGCTAGAAGCCCACAACCCATTTATGAAGGTTTGGGGACAGATTTATAGCCGGTAGAGGAGGGCCACACTGTCCTACTAGGGCCATCCTGTCTGGAGGTCCCTGGGAGGGGTCCCAGAATGCATTCTGCAAGGGACCCACCCTCTCTGGCATGGATACCTACAGTTAAAAGAGCTTGCTGTGGAAGCTTCATGAGTGGCTCACAGATAGCGTTCAGGGCTGTGGCTCCTGCCCCCCAGGCTACGGCACAAGGTCAAGGCATCCACCTCTACGCCTTTTTGGCAGAAGTGGGAACCTGCAGCAGGGAGGCCATGTGGTGAATGAGAAGGAGGGGCTGGCTGAACAGCTTGTGTGGGGGATTTGGGAGGCTGTACTGGCTGGTGTGGCTGTGGGCAGTAGGGAGGCTTCAGAACTTAAAAGAATTTTATGTTATTTTATGGACATGAAATTCATGCAAGAGAACCATTTGTACAATTCGGTGGCACTTATCACGGGCACAAGGTTGTGCCAAGACCACCTCTATCTAGGAGTAGTTTTGAACCCAAGTGAAGGGGCGGGATAGAGCCACAGGGCAGGGGGCAGGGGAAGGCGCAGGACCTGGCCTTTGGGGGAGAGACAGGGGTTGAGCGCACTGGCGGTGAGAAGCAGGTCTCAGACGACCTGGTGAACGCGGTGGGAAGTTTAGGCTGGGAGCCGGGGAGAGATGCACACGTGGGGACCGGCCACAGTTAAGGTTTGAGTGCGAACGGATTCCTGAGAGAGCACACCCGAGAGAAGGAAGGGACCCCAAACAGAGTCCTTCACATTTATGGGAGAGAAAATGTGCCAGGGAAGGAGGCAAGGGCAAAGGAGGTCTCCCCTGAGGCCGGGCATTCCTTCCCTTTGTGCTGGCCGGAGAAATGTCCTGGCTGTGTGTGTGGGAGGGGGGGGCGGGGAGGGGGTTGCTAATGCATGGACGTGACTTTCCCAGATGTTTGGGATGGCTCTGTCAGCTCCTGCCAGTGGTCCGGCCTTCTCCATTCCCCCAGCTGTACTGGATCTCACGATGACGTCATTCTTCAGCCTTTCTTTGAACAGAGATACATTTTGTGAGTTCAGCAGAACAACAATGGTTCCACTAGATCCTGCTCCCAGGCTGTGGGCTTTGGAGGCTCTTCTCTGGCCCTCCCCAGCCACCCCCTGCCCCAGAGCGGGAGGAGCTCAGACAACTGTCTGCCAGAGCTTACATTCTTCCTTCCACTCATGCTTCGGGTACCTGGACGCAGGGATTCCCAAGCCGGAAGCCCTAAGGTTGCCTTCCAGGCCTGTCCTCCCAGGGTGGGCTGCACCACCCCTCCAATCACCCTCGGGCCAGGGGGTGGGCCGAGGGGCAGCTTTTTGAAGAAGCTGTGGATAAAGGTCAGCTGTGAGGGTTGGAGCGTCCAGGTGCCTATGTGAGAGCCCCTCCAAGGCCGGATGAGGGAAGAGAGGCAGCTGGGGACTTCTCTGTGTTCTGGTGTGGAGTTCTGGGAGGCCTTTAGGAGGGCATATTTGTTGACACTAAGGGACAAAGGATTTTCGTGTGCCAGTCTCTGGAAATCCTCATCCCAGCCTCAGGCTTAGCTCTTCCCTTCTCAGGAGACCCTGACCTATCATAGCCCACTAAACATCAGGACAATCGCCGCGTCACCATCTCAACCACTGTCGCCTGTCTCCTCTCACCTCCACTGCCCCTCCCACAACCACGGCCATCATCACCATCATTGCACCGTCCTGCACCACCACTTTGCCGTTTCCAGTACCTCCCCCCTGCCACCATCCTCACCACCATCACCGTCACCATGACCGTGACTGCTACACCTACCACCCCCCGTCATGACCAGCAGCATCACCAGTATCACCACCACCGCCACCATCAGCAGCACCGTCACCAGGACCACCATGCGATCCTTTGACGGACAAACACTTACCGAGCATCCACTTTAAGCTAGATACTGTTCCAGGCACCTGGGACGCATCATTGAAGAAAACAGACAATGCCTCTGCAGAGCCTGCATTCTAGAGGGGGGTGAGGGGAATCCAGTAGATCACAAACATAATACAGGAGATTATCTAGTATGTTGGACTTGATAAATGGCATGGAAAAGAAGTAGAGAATCGTAAGTGGGGCTGGGAGTGGGAGGCCAGCCGGCAGGCTGCGATTTCATATACAAGGTGGTCAGGGGCAGCACTTGAGTAAAGACATGAAGGAAGTGAGCGGGTTATCACTTACTGAGGGCTTATGGTGTGCTTTTTATACACCCACTAGTTTCTAAACAGGCTTCTGAGAAAGACTGAACCGGTAGGGACTAATTCCGCAATAATTTTAAATCTGGCTCCAGATGAACATCGGAGCTGCAGAGAAGCCTTGCTCAAGTTCCTTTTGCAATGCTGCCCCCTTGTGCTGAGAAAAAGCAGTTGCAGGATCAACATATTCCAAGGCGGTCTGGAATTCATCAAGCCCGTGGCTCCCCCGCCCCAGAAAGCAACACAGTAAATGTTCCAAGATACAGAAAAACGATCATGATAAAAACATGGTTTAAGTCTCCAAATCTAGCCTGGGTGAGACCCATCTTAAAAAAACGCCCCTGTCTGCAGTCACACAAACACAATTCTGTTTTATTAATTATTAATAATTATTATATGTATTGAAAATATTTATGTAATATGTTTTAACCAAATAGAGTTTATATCTTAGGCAAGGAAAACGATCACGATCACGTTAAGAAGAAAACTCAGAGAGGTCTGCCTTGTTAATGAGAATTGAAGGAATTACCACTTACTAAGCATTTACTGTGTGTCAGGCACTGTGTTAGTGCTTTTCACTCATTCTCAGTTAAACTTCTCAGTATTCTATAAGGGAAGTATTATCCCCATGTTTTTAATGAGTTACCTGAGACTCAACAAGACTATGAAGATCCTATAGCTTGTAGATGGATATTGACCCAAGATTTAACAAGTCCCAAACCGAAAGTTCTGATGAAACAGGCATGATGCGTTCTTGCCCAACCAGATAGCAAGCATATATTTTAAACCAACAATCAACCTGCTACTTAATATTGAGTAAAAAGGAATAGCTGGTCCCATCTTTAATAGGATAAAATACATCCATCTCAACCCAGACCTGAGCTTCATGGGAAAACACTGGGAAGCATCCTTATTCAAGTCATGGAGGAGACAAGTTACCTGTTGGCATCATATTATTTAATGTTCTTTTGGAGGTCCATGCAATTCGGTAAGAGAATGATTCCAGGAACTTAAAAATGAGAAAGGAGGTAAAATCATCCATATCTTCGAGATGGTATACAATTGCGTGCCCAGAAAATGCAAGAAAATAAAATGAAAGTATATTATAGAAGCAAGACAATCAGTAAAGTGGCAGGTAGAAAATTCACATTTAGAATAAAATAGCGTCTCAGTAGCAATTGGAAGAGGCCCATTTACCACATCAATAAAAAAGACGAAAGATACAGACTTAAGCTGAATATGAGAGAACTCTATAAACAAGCCCACATGATGCCTCTGGGATGTACAGAGAAGACTGGGACCAATGGAAAGGCAGGCAGTGTTCTGAGCTAGGAAAACTCACATCATCAAGGATCCTCTGAGTAACCGACTGGATGCTCGTGGCTTCGCAACTTATGTATAATTGATGAAATACGGTAAATAGTCACTCTAAATAACAATAATTATCATGGTATAACAAAAGGCATAGTCATAATGGTGAATTTTATGAATAAGATAATGATCTCTGTTTTACAAAAAGTCAGAACAAAAATTTTATTTTATTATTTTTTTTTTAATTTTTTTTTTTAACGTTTTATTTATTTTTGAGACAGAGAGAGACAGAGCATGAACAGGGGAGGGGCAGAGAGAGAGGGAGACACAGAATCGGAAGCAGGCTCCAGGCTCTGAGCCATCAGCCCAGAGCCCGACGCGGGGCTCGAACTCACGGACCGCGAGATCGTGACCTGAGCTGAAGTCGGCCGCTTAACCGACTGAGTCACCCAGGCACCCCCAGAACTAAAATTTTAGACAAGAATGACATGGTAGGTAAGAGGAAGCTTAATATAGAAACTTAAGCAACTGGAAAATAACATACTTCATTTAAGAAGAGGACACAGGGGTACCAGTCCTTTAAGCGTCTGACTCTTGATTTCAGCTCGGGTCATGATCTTACCATCGGTGAGTTCGAGCCCCGCATCCGGCTCTGAGTTGACAGTGCAGAGCCCTACTTGGGATTCTCTTTTTCCCTCTCTCTCTTCCCTCTCTCTGTCTCAAAATAAATAAATAAACTTTTAAAAATTAAAAAAAAATAAGTGGATACAGATACTGTTTAGATTTTTGTGAGAAATATGTGAAAATGAGAAGAAGAAATAAAGATAACTACCAAACGAATGAAAATATGTGTTTTCCAAATAGGTGCCGGTGAGGAAAGAAGTCAAGAGAGCACGTGCAAGCTCCCGGAAGTCAGGGAAGGAGAAAAAAAAAAAACAAAAAAAGCAAAGAGGAAACAGGTAAAGAAAAAACACAGAATAAAATGGTAGAAATAAGTCCCGTGTAACGGCAAGCATCAGAAAAATATATAAATGATGGTCACCTAATAGTCATCTAAGCTATACACACAGAGATTTTCAGACTGAAGCAAAAGCAACAATTACATGAATGAAGTCTAGCTCTACGCTGTGTATGAGAAACACACATAAATCAAGGAGCACTAGACGGTGGGAACAAAAGGGTTAAAAGCCGGGCAAAACTTCACAACAACAAAAAAAGATGGTGTTGCGGTACTAACAGCAGACAGAACAGGATTTTATGAAAAACAAACAGTGAAAACAGACAAGGGGGCGGGGGTTGTCTGGGTGGCTCAGCTGGCTAAGTGTCCGACTCTTGATCTCAGCCCAGGTCTTGATCTCAGGGCCATGAGTTCAAGCCCCACGTTGGGCTCCATGCTGGGCATGAAGCCCACTTAAAAAAGAAAAAGAAAAAGAGAAAAAAAGACGGATATTTCGTATAAATCAGAGAAACAGTCCACCAAAAAGATACAAGATAGACACTGGTATGTCCCTAGAAGTATAGATTCAAAACGTAGAAAGCAGTACAGAAATGACACAGTTACATAGAGAAATAGGTACAGAATCAGAATTAGAGAATTGGTCACATCTCTCAGAACAGAGTAGAAGGGATAGATTGGATAGACTGAAAGGATCATAAATAGAATCAGGATGAGCAATAAATGAATGAACATCTGTACTACAGTAGGGGTGGGGGGACGGAGATGGGGGGGGTACTTTTTTAGTAGACATAGTGTGTCAGAGAGCACACACTTTATTTTTTCTAGCCTGCATAGGACCCTTCCCCCGATTGACCCTATACTTGGGTACAGAAGAAATTTTAACAGGTTCTAAAGAATTTATTTACAGCCTATATTTTTCTGACCACAATGGAAGAAAATGAGAAATAACTCAGGGGTGAAGAGGGCAAACATACCAGAAAAATCGGAAATATTTAGAATTAATCAGCAATATCAATTTTACTTACCAAAGCTTATGCGGTGAAGCTATCTTGGTTCTTAGCAGTAGATATTCTAACATAAACTTGTTAGAAAACAATGAAGAGGGGTGCCTGGGTGGCGCAGTCAGTTAAGCGTCCGACTTCAGCCAGGTCACGATCTCGCGGTCCGTGAGTTCGAGCCCCGCGTCAGGCTCTGGGCTGATGGCTCGGAACCTGGAACCTGTTTCCGATTCTGTGTCTCCCTCTCTCTCTGCCCCTCCCCCGTTCATGCTCTGTCTCTCTCTGTCCCAAAAATAAATAATAAAAAACGTTGAAAAAAAATAAAAAAAATAAAAGAAAACAATGAAGAGTGAAAAACCAGACCACTGTTAGCAACCTGAATGAAATCCAAAATAACTCGTAAGTGAAAAAGGAAAAGATTTTGAACATCTATTTTTAAAAATTAATATTTTAAAGATCACACCAAAGATAATCTCTGTTATGTTTGGTGTATGTCTTCGTTGTATAAAATGTATCTTACAAGATACATCTGAGTGTAAAACATACATGCATCACATGTATATAACAAATTTGCCTTCAAAAAAGAGTCCTATTTTTATTTTTAAAAATTTTTTTTTTCAACGTTTATTTATTTTTGGGACAGAGAGAGACAGAGCATGAACGGGGGAGGGGCAGAGAGAGAGGGAGACACAGAATCGGAAACAGGCTCCAGGCTCCGAGCCATCAGCCCAGAGCCTGACGCGGGGCTCGAACTCACGGACCGCGAGATCGTGACCTGGCTGAAGTCGGACGCTTAACCGACTGCGCCACCCAGGCGCCCCAAGAGTCCTATTTTTAAATACGCAGAGCTGCTCGGGAGTTTGCTCTTGGCTTGATTCTTGAACCAGAAGCCTATATAATGCAACTGATGGCTGTTTATGGCATAAAAAATAAGCAAACTTTAGATATTCTATTTTTGTGTATAGTTTACCAGGCCAGGACTGGGCATGCATGAAGGTCAGGTGGATATGTGAAAAAAATAATAGGAAGTAATATTCAACTTGGCCAACTTTATCTAAGGAGTATCTGGTTAGTTGTAGGAGAGTATTAGTATCTTGTGTTCATTTCAGATTTTCTTCTGGAAAATGCAGCCCGTTTTCCAGTGGTACAAGTAACTGGCCACTATATTCAACCTGCATCTATATCACTTTGAATTTGCTAAAATACCTTCTTTATAATGATCCTCAGTGTTTAGGATCATCTCTTAATCACTGTATACAAAATAAACTTCAATTCACGTTGCCGCTGAGTTCAAGAGAAGCTACATAAAACCTGAATTTTTATAAGTGTGATGCCTTTCCCCCATTGATTTGCACTATAATTTCACATGTTTTGATTTAATTTTTTTTAACGTTTGTTTATTTTTGAGACAGAGAGAGACAGAGCATGAACGGGGGAGGGGCAGAGAGAGAGGGAGACACAGAATCGGAAACAGGCTCCAGGCTCTGAGCCATCAGCCCAGAGCCCGACGCGGGGCTCGAACTCAGGGACCGTGAGATCGTGACCTGAGCCGAAGTCGGACGCTTAACCGACTGAGCCACCCAGGCGCCCCTGATTTCATTTTTAAAGCCTTTCAGTAAAAGGTGGTGGGTATAGCCAATGACACTTTTAGCTACAAAATTCTCTTTAAATGGCTAATAATCCATCAGAAGCTTTTCAGTTGCCTTAAGTTCATTTTTAATGGAATGCTCTCCTAATAAATGTATTTATGGCTCCTATTCACCAAACCCCATTCACTAAACCCTTCCACGTACAAATAATTATCTATCTAATTATGGTCCTGCAATCCTCTTGTCAGCCAGGCTCTTTCCTCTTCAACACAATGAAGTGCTATGCAGAGGTCACATGGTGAGTTAAGCTCACTGTGTGTTCCTGTGTGCCCAGAACGTGGGCAGGAAAATATGCAACTTTTCTTTTTGGTGGAAATTCATTTTTTTCAATTTGTGTTTGACGGTGAGTTTGAAACCATCTCTCCTGTCAAACTCTACTTTTTTTTTTTTTGTTTTGTTTATTTATTTTTGAGAGAGAGACAGAGAGTGAGCAGGGGAGGGGCAGAGAGAGAGGGAGACACAGAATCTGAAGCAGGCTGCAGGCCTGAGCAAGCTGTCAGCACAGAGCTCGAAGCGGGACTCGAACTCACGGACTGTGAGATCATGACCTGAGCCGAAGTCGGATGCTTAACGGGCTGAGCCACTCGAGTGCCCCTCTACTTTTCGTTTGTTTGATAATGGTTTATATTCTGGGAGTCCTGGAGAAGGACTATTCCAGCAATAAGAGGTGTTCTGGCCAAGGTGGATCGGGGGTATTGTAGGGCAAGTACCTGCAGCGGGGGGAGGATGAACTTGCTGACCTGAAATTGTGTGAGTCCACGCAAGGGATGATGTCAGGCCTGGAGAGATAGTAAGGAGCTCCCAGTTCAGGGCCAGCCTTGGAAAAAAAAGCAGGGGCCAGAGTGGAGCCCTGGTGTCCTGTGGACAAAGACTTTAAGCACCTCAAATACCTACAATAATAGTATTAATAGTAAAATATTTGAGTCCCTACTATGTATCTGATACTTGTCTAAGTGCTTTACATAGTTTCTTGGCCTCCCCCAAGAACCCCCTGTGAGGAAATACATGAAAGCAATGGATTAGGAAGCCAGCCCAAGGATAGTCTGCAAGAAGTGAGAAGGTGGAACTGAGCAGGGAAGGAAGGCAGACAGTGCAGAGTCAGGCTGGAGTATTTGTCCCCCCTGTTTCCCAACAGTCTGTTGTTACTTCAGATGAGCTTCTTGGGGCGGTGAAGGTTATTATATGTCGACTGGGCGGCAGGGTACTCAGACATTTGGTTAAACATCATTCCGGGCATTTCTGTGACGATGTGTTTGGATGAGATTAATATTTAAGTTTATTCATTTTGGAGAGAGAGAGAGAGAATCCCAAGTGCCCGATGTGGGGCTTGATCTCACAAACCATGAGATCCTGACCTGAGCTGAAACCAAGAGTCTGATGCTTAACCAACTGAGCCTCCCAGCCCCCCCGGATGCGGTTAATATTTAAATCGATCTACTGAGTAAAGCAGATCGCTCTCCCAACGTGGGTGGGCTTTATCCAATCAGTTGAAGGCCTGAATGGAACAAAAGGTTGACCGTCCTTTGAGTAAGAGGGAACTCCTTCCCACCAGACTGCCTGCAAGGTGGTACATCGTTTTTCCCCCTAATTTCGATCGGAACTGTCACATCAGCTTTCCTGGGTCTCAGGCCTTTGGACTTGGGCTGGAACTATTCCATCAGCAGCTCTCCTGGGTGTCCTGCTTGCTGACTGTAGACCTTGGGACTTGTCAGCCTCCATAACCACATGAGCCAGTTCCTCAGTGTGTGTGTCTGTGTATGTACACATTAGGAATGATCAGACTCGGCTCTGTTTCTCTGGAGAACCTCCACTAACACGGACAAATAGATTCCCGGATGATCTGGCTGCTGCATGGGGGTTGGGCAGGTTCCAGCAGCCTGGCCCAGCCCCGCAGTGAAGAAAAGCAGGGCCTGCCTGGGGGGGGGGGGGGGGGGGGGTGAGGACAGGAGAACCAGAAAAAGGAGAGGCATCAGGGAATAAGGGGAGACACAGGTCTGCAACACATGTAATAACTCATTTATCTCACACCAAATTTGTGAACAGGTGCCACAATTACCCTCATTCCACAGATGAGGAAGCCTAGGCACAAGGGGAGTGAGTAATCAGTGACCCCAACTCACACTTGTAAGGGTCACAGCCAGCGTTCAGCCTCAGGCCATTTAACTCTGGAAGAGAGATGTGAAATATCCTGTTAAGCTACAGGTAGAGGGAGTAATAATCACTCATCGACACCCTAGGGAGGCTTTGCTAAAGGGTGGGACATGGGTAGAGGAAAGCAGCGGAGAGGGGTCAGGGGAGAAATGCTCGGAAAGGGGAAGGGACGTGTGAAACCCTCGCTGGCGCTTCCCGGGGCGGTCTCCAGTGTGAGCAGCGGTGGGATAGCGGTGGGATCGCGCTCCCCGCGAGCGCACGCTGGGTGCTCCCGGGGCCCTCAAACACTCCGCCCAGGCAGCTGCCCACGGAACCAGCAGTCCCCCCTTCGAGGATGCTCCGGGCTCGGCCGGTGGAGTACCCGAAATGGCCGCGAGAGGGCGCTCCAGCCTCGGGCACCAACGCGATCGCATTCTCCGAAGGAAGCGGGAGCGACCCAACTGTCCCCTCCAGGCTGTCTGCAGAGGAGTGCAGTGCGGAGAAGGGGCGTCCCGGGAGGCGGTTCCTCAGAGCCCGGCAGCTCCGCCTCACCTTAGAGGCCCCTCCCTCAGGAAGTGTGCAGTCCCCTCCCTTTCCGTATGGGGCGTCCCCACCCCCTGCTAACCCCCACCTGCCCTCCCCACGCCCCCCCCCTCCCCCCATCTCAGTGCAAAGTCTGACAGTGCCAGGGCAGGGAAGTGGCCTTGTTGGGGCCGGGAAAGAATGTAAATTGGGACAAGTAAACAAAATCCGAGGCAGTCTCTCAAATTTAAAATCTGGGCTGTGCTTCTGTTTGCTTTGGACAGAGTACAATTATTTTTAAGAGGGGGGCGGTGAAGTAAAGATTAAAGGCAAGTTTTGTGGCTCACCATCTTCACACATTAGATGGTTCCCTCTGCATGAAACACTGTCCCCAACTATCCAAGGCAAGGGCCTCCCGAGGGCCACCTCCTCCAGGAAGCCCCCAGGGGCAGGCGGACCCTCTGAACTACCGCGGTCAGGGTATCCCTGCCTGCTCCTTGGGCCCTCATTCTTCCGCAAAGCAATGCGCCGGGAGTATGCCTGGCAGGGGCCAGGTCCTGTCTGTGCCCCAGACCCTAAACCCTTGCAGAGACGGCACCATCGCGTGCCTCTTACCCCCGCAGGTAACTGAGGCCTCGAGCTCAACTGTTCCCAGATAAAGGATAGTTCTTTCCTCCATTTGGAAATGTAGGTTGGAGACTACCTGGAGCACGGCAAGGCCAATTCCTAGAAGCATTTCGTTCTGGGCCTTCAAGTCAGAGTTGGCTGCAGGTGCATGCCTTCGGGGTAGGGGGCTTACAACAGATTGGGCCATTTGGTGAAGGGGGCTGGGAGGGAAAAGGCCAGGGGGATTAACGTCCCTTTCAGGCAGTCACCTGGCCCCTGGAGTGAGCGTTTACAGAAAAGAAACAAGGCCAGAAGGGGAAACTGAGGCCAAGAAGGGGAACAGTCTCAGCCGGCGTCACACAGGTTATCAAACACAATTCAGATACACAAATTGATTGGATCAATAGGCCAAAGATTTCAGGCCCGGCTGTGGGCAACTCGTTTACACCCTGAGATCCTCTATTTCTCCATTTGTAAAATGGAGACTTACCGTGGTGTGCGGTGTGAGATGGGGGGGTTGGGGGGTGCAAAGAGCGATGACGTCGCCGTCAGCCTCTGCCTCGGCCAGGAACGCGGTCTGACCCAGGCAGTCGCTGTGAGGGCCTCGGTTTTCTCGTACAGAGATGGGACAATAACAGCACCTAACAGCCTCCATCCCAAGAATGAGGATGAGGAAATTCAAGGAAAACCAGAAGCAGAATAATTAACACTCCATTTTAACACAAGACCATAAAAATATAACAGTCGGCAACATTCTTTCCACTTAAACAATAAAGGTATTTTCTTTAAAATAGATAAAAACCAGAATGCGGGGTCTTTTAAAAAATTTAATGATCTGAAAGTTCTAGATATTTTAGTGAAGAAATAAATTAGAAACAAAATTTTTAAACGTTTACTTATTTATTTTTAAGTTTATTTATTTTGAGAGAGAGAGAGGGAATGCCAAGCAGGCTCCACACCATGAGATCATGATCTGAGCCCAAATCAAGAGTCAGATGCTTAATCGATTGAGCCACCCAGGTGCGCCTATTTATTTTGAGAGAGATGGGGAGACAGAGCGATAGAGAGAGAGAGAAGGAGAGAGGCAGAGGGAGAAGGAGAGAGAGAATCACAAGCAGACTCCAACTCAGTGCAGAGCCTGTGTGGGGCTCGATCCCACAAACCATGAGATCATGACCTGAGCCACAACGAAGAGTCAGATGCTCAACCTACTGAGCCACCCAGGTGCCCCAGAAATAAGATTTTTTTTTAACCCTTGGAAAGAAGGAAAGATGTTTTTTTTAACATTGTCATTATTTGAAGATGTTAGGATTTGAAAACTCACTTCTAGAAATTAAAAAAAATCTATTGCAAACACTACGTTAAAAATGAGATAGGAAATAAGGTGGTTGGCCGTAACAAAAATATATGGCAAAAATGTTTTTCTGTGTGCCAACAATTACAATGCTGGAAAGTAAAAAGAACATTTCCATTTGCAAAAATAACAAAGTATGAAATGCCTAAAAATAAAAGTAACAGAAAATGTGTGAGAGCTCCATGGGGGATAAATGAAAAGTCCACTGAGAAACTTAAAAAGAAACTTTAGTAAATAGCATCAAAGCATGGTCCTGGATGGGAACCGTGACAACTCTAACAATGCAGGTTCTTTTCTAAATCATTTGTAATTTAAAAATAGTTCCAGTGAAAAAATCTCAACGGGACTTTTATGGGAAATTAATGATTTTGAACTTATCCTGTGTTACCTGGAAGAATAAATGGGTAAGAACATTTTCTTTAAAATGAGGACAAACTGGTTCTACCAGATTAAAACAGATTACAAAACTATAGTAAATAATGGAATTGTCTCTATTTCCCACTCACTGAAAGAAATAAAGTTTAGTTACTTAAAATATATATATATACATATATGCATGTATGTATATATACATATATACATATATATATATATATATATATATATATATAGAACAATATGGATCTGCGTTAGGATTGATGGAGCAGTGGTAGGAAAGATATAACTCCAGGAACAAAGTTAGCATTTATTAGGTTGCGTCACATAAAGTAATGGTATTCAATGGTTTGACCTATAAAAACATGGATCTCATAGGGTTCAACCTAATATATAATGCCAGGATTTTCTCATTTAATTCATAATAGGTATTTTTTTTGAGAGAGAGATAGAGAGTGCATGTGCATCACATGCACACAATTGGGGGAGGAGCAGGCGGGGGAGGGGGGGAGAGAGAGAGAGAGAGAGAGAGAGAGAGAAAGAGAGGGAATCCCAAGCAGGTTCCATGTTCAGTGCAGAGCGCCATCCCACAAGGCTGGGATTATGACATGAGCCGAAATCAAGAGTCAGAAGCCGAACCAACTGAGCCACCCAGGTGCCCCTCGTAACAAGTACTGTTAATATCTTCATTTTACAGAAGGGGAAACTGAGGCACAGAGAAGGTTAGTGACTTTCCAGTGATCACACAGCCCATGGTTGGTGGAGCCAGGTGAACCAGGCAGCCTGTCAGAACCACAGTCAGGCTACTGGGGGTTCACCTGACTCCACAGACCAAGCTTTTCATCGCAATGCTTGACCTAATAGTAGGTGATGTGAATTGGTGGGAAGAAATAAGCTGTTTAAAAATAATGGTGGGAGTAATCACTGTGTATTAAAACAATCAAGATCGATCCTTACAACACCACAAAAATAAATGATGACTAGATTAAAAGTGAAATGTAGGGACACCTGGGTGGCTCAGTCAGTTAAGCGTCCGACTCTTGATTTGGGCTCCGGCCATGTTCTTGAGGTCTGCAAGTTCGAGCCCCACATCGGGCTCTGTCCTGACAGTCTGGAGCCTGCTTGGGATTTTCTCTCTCCCTCTCTCTGCTCCTCCCCCATTTGTGTTCTCTCTGTTTCTCTCAAAATAAATAAATAAACTTAAAAAAAAGAAAGATTTAATTTAAAAAAGTGGAATGTAAAAAAGTATCAAAACATTATGAAAAAATACTGATGGATGACGAATTGAGCTCAAGTGAGAAAGTCTTTTTTAGCATGAAAATAAAATAATCACAAGGGAAAGGAATGAAGATAAAATTGTGTGTCAAGAATTATCAAACCAACTTTTAAAATCAATGGATAAAATAGAACGACAAAATATTAAATTGGAAGTTTCAACTGAGGTCTCCAAATAACAGGAACTATATTGCCAACTGGGGCATGGACCCATCAGAACTTGCAGAAAGGATATGGGGAAAACATAATTTGCAATCAACCTGACAGTTAATGTCCTTAACATGCTAAAAATAAAACATTAACATTCCAGTATAAATAGTGGCAAATACAGGAATACACAAATCACAGCAGAGAAATATACATGGCCAGTAAACATATTTCAAAAGCTCATCCACACTGCCAATCATAGAAATATAAATAAAAATGGATACCACTTTACCTATAAAATTGGCAAAGCTCTTTTAACATTTTTTTTTTTTTTAACGTTTATTTTATTTTTGGGACAGAGAGAGACAGAGCATGAACGGGGGAGGGGCAGAGAGAGAGGGAGACACAGAATCGGAAACAGGCTCCAGGCTCCGAGCCATCAGCCCAGAGCCTGACGCGGGGCTCGAACTCATGGACCGCGAGATCGTGACCTGGCTGAAGTCGGACGCTTAACCGACTGCACCACCCAGGCGCCCCGGCAAAGCTCTTTTAAAGAATCCACTTTTTTTGCTACTGAAGGAGGAAGGAGAGGCACCTCCATTCACTTCCTGTGGGTATGGAATTGATATGATCTTTCTAGTAAGCAAGTGGGCACCATGTAACAAAAGTCTGGAAATGTGCATACTGTTTGATCCATTAATTTCACTTCCAGAAATTTATCCTTAAATAATAGCCGAGAATTTTCAATAAGGACATGTGTATGATGAGGCTCATCATAGCATTTTTCTCATGAAGAAAAACTGGAAAATGTAATGTCTAACGGGGAGATGATTAAGTATATTTTGTTGCATTCTTATGTGAAAAATATACAATCATTAGAATTTTTTTTTTTTATTGTTGAGAGAGAGAGCACAAGCAGGGGAGGGGCAGAGAGAGAGGGAGAGAGAGAATCCCAAGCAGGCTCCATGCTGTCAGCACAGAGCTCGATGCGGAGCTCAATCTCACCAACCCTGAGATCATGACCTGAGCGGAAACCAGAAGTAAGACACTCAACTGACTGAGCCACCCAGACGCGCCTGGAAATGATTTTAAATAGAATTTAATAATATGGGATAGTACAGTATGATGTCAATGAGAAGAAAACAGGAGATTGAACTGCATATCCTGTGTCCCATGTTTTCGGGCAATATATTTTATATAAATATACTGACTATACAGTATCTCAGAAAATCCATCTTTCCTCCATGTATTTATGATGCTTTATGCTTGCAAAAAGGCTGGAAAACCCCTACTCATATTTGTATATGAAAATATGAGCATGGCGACGAATGTGGACGGTTACATAGTGGATTGGCTCAACATAGGTCACTTTGGAGGGGGCTGTGATGTGAGTGGAGCAGGGCGGGGGGGACAGGAAAGGAGAGGGAGAAAATAAAAAATAAAGGGAAAAAAACACTATTCACAAATTCCACAAACTGTGAATAAACTGTGATCCCTTTACTCCACCATGGGTGGGCTGGGGTGGGATGCTTACTCTATATCCAGCTTCCTGCTCTACTCCCCTTTCTGAGGGGTCAGAGGGGCAACGGGGATGGGGGAGGCACGGAGGCATCAGGGGTCTTGGGGTCCCGTTTGGACCATGGACGCCTTTGGAGTCTTTATGGAGCCTTCTCAGAATTTCATCTCTAAAAAAATAAAATACTTAGAATTGCAAAGGAAGCCAATTACATTGAAGCACAGTTACCAAAATACTTTTCAAAGACCCAGCTGATGACATAATGAGACATGTACATCTTTATTAACATATTAAACAACCAGATCCAGCAGTCGGGTGTCTATGATTTTGAAGTACTGTCTGAATGTAAATGACATCTTGAAGTATCTGCCCCAGCTGTCGTGTGACTTGAAATTACCTGTGTTTTCTCCTGGTGACAAAGTCACGGATTCTGCTATCACTCCCGGGGCTTGTCAAAGCCATTCTCAAATGAAGAAAATACTCCATATCAGGTGCAGGATACTGAAAACAAGAGTATTTTTTTCCCCTGTGTGAGTTTGTAGATCCCCTGAATTCTACCCAAGGTCCCCAGGTTCAACGCCTCTAGCTGTTGTGACCCCCCAAGATCCCGTCCCGGCTTTGCCAGGTCACTGCCCCCTTTTGCTTTTGTTTTCCAGTCCACAGGAAACAGTGCAAATAGTTGTCTGTGACCCCTGGCTAGAGTATAAGTGACACAATGTGGACTGGCCATGCTCTGCCTCACGCTGTCCCTGGCCTGGCCAGAAAGAGCAGGAGAAGCACCAGATTTCTGTGGGATGCTGGAAGTTCTCGAACACACAGACTTGGACGTACACATTCATCCTAACCCCCAATTGTTTATTACTGTCCCTGTGATACACAGTCAGATATTGCCTCCGGACATTTTAGGCGCCATCTACTCCAGCATTATTGGGATAGCACTCTGGTTCCTTCCATTTCCAGGCCGTGATGACACAGAGGCTGGAGGTCCCCTTCCCACGAGCCGCTGCCACCCCTCTGTTTTCTTTACTGTCCTGTTTAGCTTCCACTTTTCAGTCTTGTTTTCCCCACATGCCTTTTCACTCGTGCCTGAAAGACTGTGAGATTTACTTAAAATGTCATTTTCCCCCAACACCTTTTGTGACTCAGTGATGAACCAGCCTTTCAAAGGGACCACAGTGATCCTCTGACACCTCTCTCTTTCTCTCTCTCCCTAGCATTGACACAAAGCAAGTTTAGTGGCCCTGGGGACCACCTGCTTCATTTGTTATATCATTGCAGATTATATTTTTATTCAGTATGAAATGAATCTGTCCCATTGGATGCCTCGAATTCTATATAGTCTGAAATTAATTTTGTTATCCTTGCTCTTTTTGTGTTTTCTGATACACTTTGGCTGTTCTTTTTTTTTTTTAATTTATTTTTAACTTTTCGGTATAATTTTGTTTTAGGTTTGTTCTTGAAAGCAGCATGTAATTAGAGTTTCTATTTTAACCTAATAATTTGAGAGTCCTTCTTTAAAAACCTTTTTATTGTTTTTTTCCCCCCTTGTTGCATGCATCCAAGCTCACTGTTGAAAATATACAGAAGCAAAAAGAAAACTAAAATTACCCAGTTTGGCCTACTCTGAAGTAACTACTGTTTCCTGAAGCTGGTTCTGTGTCTTTCCCTTTGATTTTGTTAACTCTCTTGTAACTTTCTAACACATTCATTGTCTTTCTGAATTACCCACGTTCCCAGGTTCATTCTGCTGCTTGCACTGGGTTGGGGGTGGGGGAGGTCTCCTGACATGTTCTCTAGGTTCAGAGGTGTGGCAAGAAGGGCTTCGGGACACTGGGGAGGGGCACGTCTGCTCTACGCCCAGAGAGAAACTTCTCTCTTCACTCTGATGTCCATTTCCTTGGGTTTGTCTTCTTGTCACAGGGTTGGAAAGACCGTCAGAGCCAAGATTAGGGTGAGGATCTAGAGGAAAGGGTCAAGCAGGCAACTGTGGTGTTTAAAATACGTCCACAAATTCTTTGACACTCCTGCCTTCAAAAGGTGGGACCTAACTCTCCTCCTTCGAATGTTGGCTGGCCTTAGTGAGTTGTCTTTGACTAATGGAATGTCATGGAAATGATGATATGTGACCTCAAGTCTAGGCCATGAAAAGGATGGCTTCTGCTTAGTGTCCTCTCTCTCTCTCTTTCTCTGTTTTTATCCCCCCAGTGACAAAGCTGTCAGTGGAAAGACAAGAGACTTGGAGTATTTGTCTCCCATCTTCTGCCCGTCACTTGTTGAGGGCTACTTCTGAGGACATCAACTCCTTAGTACTTCTGGTTTGCCCCACATTTGAATCTAGCATAGTTCAACAGCCAAGGAAAGAGAAACTCTCAGGCAGCAAGACACCCTCGACGTGTGGGGAATGATTAGAGCTGATGCTTATGGGTAGGTGACTCACAGCATCTGCTACAGACCTGCATCTTGTGTCTGAAAAATTGCGGTAGCCTTCCAGCAGGTCTACTTTGCTTTGTTCTTTCACTCCTAAAATGCAAGTGCGATCAAAGTACTCATTTCTTAAAACATTACCAAGTTTCTTGTTTCCCTAAGGATAAAGTCCCCATTCCTTAGCACCACACCTGGCACCTAGAAACCATTTGGTGAACGTTAGCCTTCGTATCATTAATCATTGTTATCATTGTCTCGTCACCATCATCATCACGAGGACATGAGCACTCGAGAGCATGTCCTTGTCTTTGAGGATCTTTTACTTCATCTTTTATTTACCTGGAACAATCTTTCATAAAATCAGCACCAGATTTTCATATGTTTCATGTGTCTTACCTTTCCAACTGGACCGTTACCTTTCTGAGAGTCGAGGTTGTGTCTTGTCCTTCTTGTTTTGTTTTGATTTTTTTTTTCACACTGCCCACCCCAAGGGAGCTTTGAGGAATTAGTAGTTTCTGGTTGAGGCATTCCATTAATTACTATAAACTCCTCCTTTTCCCACCCCACTAATGGCCAAGCCATTGGCCAAGCTCCAATGCAAGTCTCCCCATCTTTCAAATCTTTCCACTCTTTTCCATCTCAAAGACCACCACTCTAGCTCAGTTACCTTCATCTTTTGCATGGATCATTGCCCAATCCTTAGTCATCATCCCTGTGTCCAGCCTCATTTTTCTCCATCCATTCTCCACAAAGCAACAGAAGCAATCTTTAAAAACCAACCCTAACCATGCCAATTCACATGCCTAAAAGGCTTCTGGGCTTTCTCATTATTCTTAGAACAAAGGCTTAGTCATGTTCCAGCCACAGTATCTGCATGGATCTGGCTTCCCTCCACCTCCCCTCCCACCTTCCTTCCTCTTATGTCTGGGCACATGTGACACTGGTTTTCTTTCTGTCTCTCAGATGTTCCAACATCCTTTCCAACTCAAAAATTTTGCTAATACTGTTTTTTTTTTTTCCTTTTCTGTCTAGAGTGTCCTCACATCCCTTACCCACCTATGCATCTCATCTTACTTAATTCTCCAAAGCTCTGTTTTAATGTCATTTCCTTGGGGAAGCCTTCACTGATCACCCAGACTAGGTCAAGTCTCTCATAGGAGCTATCTTAACATCTCATATTTTTTCTTAAAATCACTTATTAGTTGTAACTGTGTCTTAGATTGTGGCTCCCCAGAAAACAGAGGCTTAGATATCTGTTTTGGGGAGGGATCCCAGGGAACAGGAGTTGGAGCCTGGACACAGGAAGACATGGTGGGAGGGAAAGTTTATCTTCACTAACTTGTTAGCTCATAGATGCCTTCCATCCGTTGATCTTTGTCCAGTTTTTCTAGTTATTCTCAGTGGGATTGGTTTGTTGAGTTTCCTTAGCACACAGCTGAGGTAACCACTTTCAACTATTTAGTTGTTTCTTCCAGTATGAACTTCCATGTTTCCAAATAATGTTTATATTGCTTTTAACATTTTAAGAAATTACCTGCTGTCTCTCAGAATTCTCCCCTCCGATTTCCCTTATTCAATCTTCTGGATACAGTTATGCCAAAAAATGATTTAACTAAGTGTTTAGAGATTAATCTACTTATTCAGATATTATTCACTATTCAATCAAATAATAAACTCTTAATGTTTTGTGTCTTGTGCAACTTTTTTTTCTCTGAAATTAATGATTGCCTCATTTTAGGGGCACCTGGGTGGCTCAGTTGGTTAAGCATCTGACTCTTGATTTTGGCTCAGGTCATAATCTCATGATTGTGAGATTTAGCCCTGCATCCACCTCCATGCTGGGCATAGAGCCTGCTTGAGATTTTCTCTCTCTCTCTCTCTCTCTCTCTCTCTCCCTCAACCCCTCCTCAACTCACAGCATACATGGGTGCTCTCTCTCTCTCTCAAAAAAAATGCCTCATTTTAAAGTTTGCTTAGTTTTTACTCTGACTGCTAAGTATTTCCTCCTCTATGCCTTCATAAATCTGTGAAATACCTAGTAAGCAGCCAGTGATGCAGAAGACAAACCAGAACAGTGTGATATTCTGGAGGCCAAGTATAGACAGTGTTTTGAGGAAAAGGGTGTGATTGGCTGTGTTACCTGCTAGTAGTGAGTCAAGTGAGATGAGGACTGAGAAGTGACCAATGGATATGGCAATGTGGAAGTCACTGGTGACCTTGACAAACAAGAGTAAACTCATGGGGATAGAGGTTTGATTGGATGAGGCACAGTCAGAATCAAAGAAATGAGAACGGAGGAAGGAAAATCATACATTGTGGTTTTCTTAAAAAAATAATGTTAACAAATTGTTTGAAAAAGGTAAAAAATTTAAGGAATTTTGCTCTAGAGGGAGCAGAGAAATGTAGTGGCCACTGGAGAGAGATGTAGGATCAAGAAAGGGGTTGGTGGCAACCAGCTTCCAAGATGGCTGCCAAGGGTCCACACCTCCTGGTAGCCACACTGGTGTCTAGTTTCCTCCCGTGTTGGAGCGGAGTTGATGCGTGTGACCAATAGCACAAGAAGTGATGGTATGTCATTTTCAAGGTCAGGTTATACAAGACTGCAATTTCTGTGTAGGTGCTGTCTTGCTCTCCCTCTCTCTTGGATCTCTCATTCTGAGGGAAGTAAGTGCTATATTGTGAGTAACCTTTTGGAGAGGCCCACATGATGAAGAACTGAGGCCTGCCAATAATTGGGTCAGTGAATTTGGAAGCAGATTCTATAGCCCCCGTTGAGTCCTGAGATGACTACGTCCCCGGCCAATAGCTTGACTAGAGAGTTAGAGAATAAACCACCCCAAACTACAAGCATACACACAGAGCTAAAATGAAGACTTTGAGGTAGATTCCTTGAGGGGCAGATGCTTGTCCCACTATCACGTCTGTACTAGCAAGGTTTCGGAGGATGGTTCTGTGGCTGTCTGTGAGGGATGAGAAACGGAGCAGTGGCCTGGGTGTCTCAACGAAGAACACCTGTGGCTGAGCTTACTATTGATGGGTACAGTTGCCCAAAGAGTTCCCTTTTAAAAAATGGTTTCTAGGGGCGCCTGGGTGGCGCAGTCGGTTAAGCGTCCGACTTCAGCCAGGTCACGATCTCGCGGTCCGTGAGTTCGAGCCCCGCGTCGGGCTCTGGGCTGATGGCTCAGAGCCTGGAGCCTGTTTCCGATTCTGTGTCTCCCTCTCTCTCTGTCCCTCCCCCGTTCATGCTCTGTCTCTCTCTGTCCCAAAAATAAATAAACGTTGAAAAAAAAATTAAAAAAATAAAAAAATAAAAAATGGTTTCTAAAGTGGCGCCTGGGTGGTTCAGTCTGTTAAGCACTGGATTCTTGATTGCGGCTCAGGTCTGTGATCTCATCATTTGTGGGATTGAGACCCACATCAGGCTCTGTGCTGACAGCGTGGAGATTATCTCTCTCTCTCTCTCTCTCTCTCTCCCTCTCTCTCTTCCCCTCCCCCACTCTCTCACTCTTTCAAAATAAATAAATAAACCTAAAAATGTGTTTTTATAGCTCTGAGCAGTAGCACTAGACGTCTAGTGGAGATTTAGTTGGTGGTAGCAAACGCCAATGGTAGAAAAGATAGCTTTAATCCAATGGACAACGGAGCTCTCCTAGCCTGTAAGTTGAAGTCTGTGGTTCTGCCATTTTGGTTTATGTACGCCTGGCTGTTATTTTATAAGCTGGGTCAGGGTGGAGGACCAAAAGTGAGATACTGGTCTTCCTACAAATCTGGGGGAAGTGGTTCTAAGCTAGTTTGAGAAACCAAGAAAAGTGCTTCCATCCTAAGTGCTATTTACACTGTTAGACGTGTAACTGTTGGGTTAAACAAGCATGATTCAGGGCATGTATTTGGGAAACATCTCACTTCCCCTGGAGCTAGATGCTGTTTCTGATCCTTTGAGGCTGTCTTGCAGAGCACTGTTTCAGAGGCTTGACAAATGCCGCACTCTGACACATACTGGATTCCTTTTGTGAAATGTACTTGGGCTGGTACAGTGGTCTCTTCCTCCTGTTTAGAGAACTGCCAAGTCATGGGAGAAACTGAAGTCAAAGGGGTAGGGCTTACCAAACCTCTCATACTTCAGCCACATTATCCTGAAACTCCGGTATAATTACCTCATTATCTGAGATGATTGCAAAAACTGAACTTATCAAACTGGACCACCTCATTATAAGTTCCAAGTACGGGGTAGGTATAAAGTTTTACTATGCCGCTGGGGCCATCTTGGTTATATGGTATTGACAAGAATCAAATAAGTGTAGTCATGTTGCTCATATGTAACGATGACCAGTCTGAGAAGGAATAAATGAATTAGGGACCTGCAAGGGCCTGAACCCAGCAGGCCTGCCTAAGAACGATCCCATCCTTTAGGTATGACTGTGGAGGGTGGGCAAGGTCAGAGAAGTTCTTACTTGTACTGGTACTGGTACTGGTCTAAGATTGGTTTGCCTCCTCTGGGCTTAGTACATGTTTGAAACTGAGTCTCATGGATGGCCTCTCTAATGCTACCCTTTGGTGATATCCTTTGACTGGTCACTCCCACTGCTCCCTTGACTTCTGGTTTTCCAGTGGTCCACCCTACTCTTAGGGTTTTCTTGTTTTCTGGAAGAAATATTTTTATAAGGCAGGTTCCTTTTCTTTTTTTTTTATTTTTTTTTTCAACGTTTTTTATTTATTTTTGGGACAGAGAGAGACAGAGCATGAACAGGGGAGGGGCAGACAGAGAGGGAGACACAGATTCGGAAACAGGCTCCAGGCTCCGAGCCATCAGCCCAGAGCCCGACGCGGGGCTCGAACTCACGGACCGCGAGATCGTGACCTGGCTGAAGTCGGACGCCCAACCGACTGCGCCATCCAGGCACCCCAGGCAGGTTCCTTTTCAAAATGACCCCAGGCCAACATTCTTATTTTGTGTGGCAAGAACGGTCCCAATTGTTCATGCCTAAGAGTTTAATAACTCTCCCTTCCATGCTTTTTGCAGTGCTCCCAGGGTGGCTTCTATATCCATACCCTTTGAATCTGTCTTGGCTTTGAGACTTGCTTTTGCCAATAAATACAGTGAATGTGATGATGTGTCAGTTCTGTGTCTATGTCTTAGGAGGCTATATTTAATTTTCTATGGTTATGTAACAAATGGCCACACACTCAGTGGCTTAAAACAATACCCATTTATTGTCGCATACTTCTGTAGATCAAAAGTCTGGGGTTGGCTGGTTCCAGTCCTATGGAACTCACAAAGCCAAAATTAAGATGTCAGCAAGTTCGGCTCTTATTTGGGAAAGAATTCTCTTTCCAAGCTCATTCAGGACGTTGGCCAAATTCAATTCCTTGTGGTTGTGGGATTGAGGTCCCTATTTGTTTTCTGGCTGAGAGGCCACCTGATATTTTGAATCTGATTTGCTCTTCTGCTACCAGCTTGAGAAAATGCTTTGCTTTAGGGCATTCATGTGATTAGATCAGGCACATGCATAATCTTTTTTTGATTAACTCAGAGCTGACTTGTTGGGAAAAGCAGTCTCTCAATGCCTAGACAGCTGTGCAAGAATGGGCTTTGGCTCTGGAACATTTCCTTACCAAGAGAAATCACCTTTTGTGGGAATATCTTTCCTTGTTTCATGCTCAATGAGCTCTCCCTTGTTCTGTTTAAAGTATGTGCAACTTATGGCACCTGGTTAACCCCACTGCTCTATCTGTCTTATGCAGGGATGAAGTTTCTCCCACTATGGCACAGGAAAGGTGCATATAGGTGAATTGCTCTGCCTCAGCTGCTGAGAGAGATACTTGCTGGCCACGGGTGACTGGGATGGCTGAAAGACAATGCTTTAAAGTTTCCTAGAAGCCTTCTGGTTTTATTGAAAAGATCTATGAGAAACACCCTTACTCGAAGGATTTTTTGGTGTGTGGTTGAGTAGACCAACCTTTTGATCTCATCCTTTTAAGCTAATGAGAATTAGATGAAATCTGAGGTTTCAGCATAGGGCAGGATGGTCACACACTCAGATTTTTCTCTGTGTCACAATTTTCAACAGCTGTTTTGGACTTTTAGCGTGTTTGACATCTGGAGAGGCTGAGAATTTCCAAAATCATCCTGGCTCCTTTTTGTTTAATAGCTCTTCCTTCAATTTCTCTCTCTCCTCTTTCACCTTACTATAAGCAACAAGAAACCATGCAGCATCTCTAACACTTGACTTGGGAATCTCCTTAGCTAAACATCCAAGTTTATTGTTTATAAATTATGTTTTCCACATGACTGCAGGACACAATTTTGGTAAACATTTTGCTGCTACGTAACAAGGATCTCCTTTTATCCCATTTCCAAGAACATATTCTTCATTTCCTTTTCAGCCTTCACCATGAGCACTCTTAAAGTCAAGATTTCTACGATCAGTCTGCTTATGGTTTAAGATTTCTTTATCACATGCTTCCATCCTCTCTTTTGGAAGCTGGATTCGTGTCCTATAAACAAGCCCATGTAAGCCTGCTACAGGGTTAGACCATGTTAAAGGCAGATGAGTTGTTTAACTGAGGGCAGAGCTTATTCTAGACTATCCAGCCCACAGCAAACCCACCAGCTAACTGACTGTGGGTGCACGAGCAAACTCAGCCAAGATTGGCCAAGCACAGCATGGCCTAGAACACCCCAGGTGACCCATTAACTTGTGAGTTAAATATTTACTTAATGCTCTATACTACTGAGGTTTTCTGGTTGTTTGTTATGCAGCATTATAATACAGCAGAAAACTAATACAGATGGGATTTACGTTTAGTCCCTTGGGCTCTTACAACTCTGACCTAGCTTGGAAAGGACAGTAGTTAGTTCAAAAATAGCAACAATTCTTTCCTTCTCTTCCTCTCTCCCTCCCTCCTCCTTTTCTCTGCTAGCTTAGGCTACCTCTAGAATCCTCGGGCCAGTAAAATACACTACTGTTCCTCATAATTGCAGGAATAGAAATAAGTTTTCCAAATGGTTACATTGAAGAATCCCATATTTGGCATGGCTGAAGAGAAAAGCACCCCAATCCTTTCCCTTTAGGGGGAAGCTTATGTAAATGCTCATTTGCAGGAAATCCTCCCCCTTTCTCCAATTACCCAGTGCTCTTTCACTTGTGCCCTTTAGGGAAGGGTTTTGACAGACCTTTTAAAAACTCACCTGTTGTTCTGGCAACTCATTTTGGAATGCATTGTGATACCTCAGTTGAAACTTCCATTTAATACCTGGGTGCACGTAATTTGGTTAACGTCTGTCTCCTCCACAAGACTGTGGTCCATGAGGAAGAAGCTCCTCTTGCTCATGTCTTTAACATCAGCACCAAGGACAGTGTCAGGCCCAACCCATGCTCCACAAATACTGTTTAATGAATCGATGTGAATGAACCTGTTGTACCTCATGCCATGAATATGAATGTGTAAATTGACTATATTTCTCTTTCACAGAGCATGGATTTGGTCATTCTCCAACAAATATTTTTATCTCTTTTGTGGAGTGCCACATACATTAAAGATCCCTCTCCAGGGGTGCCTGGGTGGCTCAGTCAGTTAAGTGTACAACTCTTGATTTCGGCTCAGGTCATCATCTCACAGTTGTGAGACTGAGCTCCATGTCAGACTCTGAGCTGAGTGTGGAGACTGCTTGGGATTCTCTCTCCCTTTATCTCTGCCCCTCCCCTGCTCTCTCTCTCTCTCTTTCTCTCTCTCTCAAAATAAATAAATACACTTAAAAAAAATCCTTTTCCAGAAATCCTTAGCAAGGTGAATCTCAGTTGACTTTCCCATTTGATGCATTGTTGCCTGGGAGAGGACAAAATGAGGTAAGTCTTACATAAGAGAGAAGTCTTCCCTGATAAGTTTTCTCCGAAAATTCTTTCACCTCAAAAGCAAAGATAAATTCAGGATGTTGCATTTCACAGATATTATCACAGCTGTACTTTATTCTACCCACTTATGTATATGAAGGGTCAAATCTGGCTCCTCTCTGGCTAGAATACCATTTATGAGACTATCCAGAGGAGTAGCAATGAAGTTCTTTTGGTTCTAATTTTAAGGCAGCCCAATTAAAATGTCTGACTCACCAGGCTGTTCATGGGAAGCATTCATGCATTCATAAATTATGGAATGGGCTGTAAAGGCTCTGAATGTTCCCTGGAAGCAGTTTTAGTATCTTTCTAGATAAGAAATGGATCCAGATTCTCTATCTTTTCAATTATTACCATTAGTCATTATTATTTAAATTACATAGCATGATTCATGTCTGGAGATCAAGAGATCAGAAGGATTTTAAGGGCAAACTATGAAAATGAGAATGAAGACAGGAAATGAGAAAGACAGGGACTAAGAATTTAGGATCACTGACTTCTTTCTTTCAGTGGCTATTTATTTGTTGGTAAATCGATAATCTAATTAAATTAGTAAACACTTGTGAAGATTTGGTAACAAACTAAAATCTGATTCATTTTAACATAATCAAAGCCTCAGGGCCAAAGAATAATATTTATGGAGAACATTTAAGACATGAACAACCGGGGGTGCCTCGGCAGCTCAGTCATTTAGGCAACTGACTCTTGATTTTGGCTCAGGCCATCATTTCACAGTTCATGAGTTCAAGCACCGAGTAGGGGCTTGGGATTCTCTCCTTCTCTCTCTGCCCCTCCCCTGCTCATGCTCTATCTCTCTCTCTCTCTCAAAATAAATGAACTTAAAAAAAGATATGAACAACCAGTTTCTAGGAGAAGAATGGGGTGGTCCTGGACATTCAGGAATCATTTTCAGTAGGCAGGTCTGCCACAAGGGGCTGAAAAGTCATAAAAGATGTAAATAATACTTCTTCTATGTGATAGTTCATATTATTAAATAAGAAATGTTTATTCTCCTTCCACCTCTAATTATGGGCAGAGCATACCTCCCTGCCCATCACTGACACTGAGTTTGGCCAGAGAACTTGCTAGTGAACATGATGCAAACCAAGGCTTGAACTGTGCTTTCAGGGGACATCTGGCTGGCTCAATAGATCAAGCATGTGACTCTCGATCTCAGGGTCATGAGTTCAAGTCCCACATTAAGCATAGAGTCTACTTAAATAAAACTGAACTGTGCTGTCAGGTTTGGGCTTGCCCTTTGGTGCTTCTGCTATAGTCTTGTAAAGATTAGTCCATCCTTGGTCATCCCCTGGTCCAAGGAAGATGAAAGACACATGAAGCAGACCTAGACCTTATCAAAGCTTGGAGCTGAGTGCAACCAATCTCATCCTAGATCAGCTGAGCTACTGATGTGTGAGAATAAGTAATGACTACTTTAAGCTACTGAGTTTTGGAGTGGTCTTATGTAACAGAGAATTTGGCTGTTTCCCTCCTCACCCCTTCATTTCTGGGAGCTTCTAAATCCTTGGAATTTCCTGACTGATAAGAGAATCTTTTTTTATTCATGGTGGGCCCCTTGAACCACACCTGAATTTATGCTAATAAGATGACTCAGGATGGGGGCTGGTCATGCCGGAAAGCCAATCACACGATTAGAATTTTGGAGGTTTGAGCCTTGTGATATCAGCCCAACCTTCTGGGAGGGAGCATGAGCTAGAGACTGAGTTAAGTCACATGGTTGATGATTCAATCAATTGAGCCTATATAACAAAATTCTAATAGAAACTCTGAACACCAAAGCTCTTGTGAGCTACTCTGTCTGGTCATACACATCAATATGCAAGGAGGGTAATGCATCCTGAAGACACAGAAGCTTCATATTTGGGCCCTCTCAGACCGCATCCCTATGGGTGTCTCCTTTTGGCTTGTCTGATTTATATCGTTCAAAATAAAACTATAATAATCAGTATAATGTTTTACCAATTTCTATGAATCCTTCTAGCAAATTATTGAACCTGAAAGAGTGGTAATCCTGAATTTGTAGACAGTTGGTGAGAAGTGTGGGGGCTGGGAACCCTGTAACTAGTGTCTGGTGTCTAAAGTGAGGATAGTCTTGTGGAGTACTGTGCCCTTAATCTGTGAAATTTGACCTAACTCCAGGTAGTTAGGATAAGAATTGCATTGTAGGTGTTTTGTTACACATTAATACCTGACTGATGTATCTACATGGAATGATAGTCAAATAAAATACGACTATGACGGTATGCATATATATGTATTTGAAAGTGTTTTCCACTGTAAATGCGATGCAGAGGTAAGAAAGTATTACTGTAAGCAAGCCATAAATGTGTTCACTTCTTCAGAAGCAAGGCAGAGTCTCGTGATTGTTTAAGGTTTTGTTCATCTGATACCTTCCTCATGATGTGTCTCTAATCTCCTGCTTTTGAATGCATGGTTCTCTTGTAGCTGTGATTACTTTCTGCCTCAGAGATGATTGTGTTTATGCCTGTGTCTCATCCCTTCTGTGAAATTGTGGATTTCAAGGTCAAAAGTTGCCTCTGACATCACATTCCTGAGCATTCCTGGTATACCTAGAACAGCTCTTGACATTTTCACGGTGTCTGACCTATCCAAGCATGGAACCTGGCCTCATTTCTGATCCTTTTGAGTTGGCTAGAACTCAATCACTCACTCATTCATAATTCATTCATTCACCAATTATTGGACAGTGTCCACCGCGTGCCAAGGCATTATATCTGGCACTTGGGAGACAACAGTGAACGCAACGAAATTCTTGACTTCATGGAATTTATATTCTGGCCAGAGAGATACCTAGTAAACTAGTAACAAATGTCTTAGTATGTCAGATAGTGTCAAAAGCTATGTGGAGTGGTTATTTCCTACAAGATGGTATAGAAAAGTCTCACTGAGCGTATGGTGTTTGAACAAAGAAAGACCTGAAGGAAATGAGAGAAAGGGCCATGTAAATATCTGGGGGAATATAGTTCTGGGCGGAGGGAACACCAGAGGCCCAGAGCTATGAGTATGTTTGGAGAATGTGAGGATCAGCAAGGAGCTTGGTGTGGGTGGGGCAAAATGAGCAGTGGAGAGACATTCCAGAATTGAAGTCAGAAAGGTTCTGAGGGTAGAGAATGAGGGGCAGATAATTCGAGTCAGTAAAAATGTTGGTTTTCACTCTTTATTGGATTTTTGAATCTGTCTCCATCCCCTCCTGACTTCCGGTTCCTGGCAATTCTCAGCCTCAGCCCCTGTCTCAGGTAGAAGTTTCTGTGTCAGCCTCAGCCCCTGATCACCCACCTATCCCCAAACCAGAGTGGCAGGGCCAGCCCTGCCCCCTTGTGAGATGGGAGGCGGATGAGCATTGACTCTTTGTCAACGTAGATAATGTTTCTCCCCACACTTTTTTTTTTTTTTTTGAATTTTTGAGGAAGTTGAAGTATCAGGATTCCAGCAGAAAACAGATGGCTCAAGGGAGGTAATTGATAAGAATTGGGCCTGTTTACAAAGAAGTAATCTGGGGTCAAGGAAGCCAAAAAAGAATTGGTACGTAGGGGGAGTTTTACCTACCCTAGATGGAAGGGACAGCAGAAGAGATGTTTGTTGTAACACAGCAAACTCAGAGACACCCAGCAGGGAGGAGGTGGGGGGTACACACTCCCCAACCTCACCCTCCTCCCTGCCACTGATCTCTTGCTAATACTTCTCATTCATTGGACTCAAACTGAAACCAGAGGGTCAAAGAGCCTATTGTGGTAGTCTTTACTGGTTGGCCTCAAAAAGAGCAAGGTGGGGAAGGGGCGTGAGTGGTCTGAGCATCACACAAAAAATATCCAGCCCAGAAAGGTCATGTAATTCACCTGCGATCATGCGGGTGGTCTGGCTGAATCCGCATCTAGCTTTGTCTGACTCCATGGCTCCAATGACTGCACTAAGCTCTCTTGTATAGCGGTCACTATTTCTATTTAAACACTTAAATTGTGTTCTGGTTTTGTACGATACCTTCTGACACTTCCCTTCGTGGAAACCTTCTGTTAGAAGACAAGCCACTTGAAGGCCAAGATTGTTTCCCCCATATTTATGCTCTACCTGATCTATTCAGCTCTGTGCCTCGTGCATCCTGGTGAGCGTCCAGATGTGCACAATCAAGATCGAAAGTGACAAATGCCATAAGCAGTAAGGGAAGTGAGCAATTATCTTGTTAGCCGGAACGATCCAGGAAGAGGCCAGGGCTCGAAGGAGTGGTTGGATAGGAGAGCAGCAAAGGAGGGCATTCCTGGCAGGGAGAACGGGGCCCAGGGAGAAGTAAATGGCAAGAATATTCCAGGAGGCCGCTATGGCGAGAGGGCTTGGTGACAGCAGGGCAGAGCTGTGATGATGAGGAAGGAAGAGTCAGGGACCATGGCCCATGGGCCCCTGGCTTACAGACAGAAGGTCAGCCCCAGGAGAGGCTTCTCATGTTCTGCTGGAATTCATGGAAAACCGCCGCTTAAGCCAGGTGTATCCTTGCATCAAAGTAGCAGCATAGAAACTGAGAAACTCAGTCCAGAATCGGTGAATCTTTGGAGTGTCAATTTGTTGAAATTCTGTTTACCAAATCCACTGGTTGTTTGGACACAAGTGTTTCACAGTATAATCCACTTCCCCACAGGTCACCCGTGACCCTTTAAGAAAAAAAAGTATGGGATGAAGCCCTGAGTTTCCCAGGAAATTTGATAACATGTGAACACAATTAAAATGAGCAATGATAGACATATATGGGCATGATAATAATAGCTTGATGTGTTACTTTTGGAATGTAAGCATGAGTGAATAAAGCAAAATGAATATCCCTAAACTATGTTTCTTGGTTCCTTCTTTTAAGACACCAAAGCATTAAGACAAGTCCTTTCCAGGACAAACGTCTGCTCCTTGTGGGTGCCTCAGCTTGTCCACCTCTGATCAGAAGACCTCTTTGAAGCTACCAGTTGAAGGTGACCAATCTTCTCTTGTACCAAAAAAGCCTGACCTTGTGTCTTGCAATAAAAAAATTCCAACACACAAGCGAATATGGAACAAGGCATATGTCTAATGTGTTCCAGTAAGTGTGAGTTCCTCCATGTACGGGATAGGTGAATTCCAGTAAAAAATGACTCGATATCTGGAAGGGGCATCTTGTTTCCCTCTGGTGTTCTTTTATACTTTTGGAAATGTAATTGAAGAGCCTCTTCTCTATAAACAATAGTGGTAAGATCCTTATAAGTCTGGAGCCCCCACAACGCAAAGAAAAGAGCCTTCTAGGTAGTATTTATGTAACTCAAACAAAGTGGGTTATAGGCCAGATGAATTCCTTTTTAACTCTAGTATCTATTTTTAAAATAAATGTTTTATTTTAGAACTCTTTATATTTGCAGAAGAGTTGCAAAGATAGTACAGAGAGTTCCATTTACCCCACACTCAGGGCTTCCAACTGTTAACATCTTACATTCGTATGGTACATTTGTTGCAAAGGATGACACAATATTGATACATTAAGAACTAAAGTTCACAGTTTATTTAGACTTCTTTAGTTTTTACCTAATGTCCTTTTTCTGTTCCAGGATCCCATCCAAAATGCCACGTTACATTTACTTGTCATATCTCTGTAGGCTCCTTTTTCACAATTTCTCAGACTTTCCTTGTCTTCGATGACCTTGAAAGTAAGGTATTTTTCTTCAGTTGGAGTTTGAATGATGTTTCCTCATGATAAGACTGAAGTTACAGGTTTGGGAAAGGAAGATCACAGAGGTCGAGTGCCATTCTCACTGCTTTAGATCAAGGGTATAGTCAGTTAAGCATCTGACTTCAGCTCAGGTCATGATCTTGTGGTTCGTGAGTTTGAGCCCCGCACTGGGCTCTGTGCTGACAGCTCAGAGCCTGGAGCCTGTTTCAGATTCTGTGTCTCCCTCTCTCTCTGCCCCTTCCCCACTCATGCTCTGTCTCCCTCTCTCTCTCTCTCAAAAATAAACAAACATTAAAAAACTTAAAAAAAAAAAGGTTTTAAAAAAACGATGTCAACGGACACACTAAATGGCCTGAATGAGTCACCAGAAAATTATGCTCTGTGAAAAAAGTTAATCTGAAAAGTTCACTTACTGTATTATTTCTCAGTTTCCCTAAATTACTTGGAGTCTTTTCTGTAGTTAACATTATGTACATTGATCATTGCCCAACCAGTAACTAGATCTATCGGGTATATTCTCTAAAACGGAAAGAAAAACACATTAGTAATTTCAGTAGATACAGCCACATTGCCTTTGCAGGGTGCATTCCCATTTGAATGCATGAAAGTGCCTGATTTCCACACACTCACCCACGCCATGTGGGCTCACAGGCAAGTCACTAAACTCTCTGTGCCTCAGTTCCCTTATCTGTAAAATGGGGAAAAGATGGGACCCGCCTCGTGAAGTTACTGTGAGGACCAAATGAGTTAATACATGTAAAGTGCTTGCAAAGGTGCCAGGCACAGTTAATGCTGTGTCCAGGTAGCAGTGGTAATTGTCACCGCAGCCAAGCTTTTTGACCTTTGTCAATCTGGTTGGTGAAAAGTGATATTTTGTTATGGTAGTTTTAATTAGTATTGGTCTTATTCTGAGATTAAGCATCATTTCAATTGTTTAAAGCCATTTGCATTTCCTTTTCTGTGAATTGTTGATTCAAGTCCTCTTACACCCTCATATCATTTCCATTCATATCCCATTGGCTAGAACTAGCCACACCTAGATACAAAAAGGTGCTTCTGGGAAATGTAGTCCATTGGACAAGCCTCTTTGCGGTGATCATTCTATACTGTGTGTGTTTTCCATATTTGTGTCCCTCCCTCCCTCCTTTTGGACTAAGATGGGTAACTATTTATTTAATTTTATATATATATATATATATTTTTTTTTTGACTAAACAGTTAACAGACTTGTTTATGAATTCTATTTGTTGTTGTTACATTTTTCATACTAATTTTTTCTTTCAATCTGAAATCATTAGGTTTACTTTGTTGTTTTTTAGTCTTCTTGACCTGGGTCCTTAATTATTATTAATTTATTTTTATTTGATTTCTTAAAATACTAAAGGCTAAATTCGCCTCTGAACACGGCTTTAGTCATGTTCCATATGTTATTATGTAAGTGGTCTTCATAGTCTAGACATCTGTCACTTATGAGTTTGATTTTTCTCTTTTAGGTAAGAATTATTCAAAATTTTAAAATTCTAGATGTATTTGCGTTAGCATCAGAGAATGTCATCTGCTCTAATAGTACTTTTTTAAGTCAACTGGTCTAATATAGAATCATTTTATGAACGTTCTATGGGCATCTGAAGAGAAGAAAAACATTTATTCTTTGTTTTCAGGGATGTACACAAACACAAATACACACTCATATATAAAATCTTTATGTGTATTATATACTTATAATCTTTAACAAGAGATGTGACATTAAGTCTTAAAATCATTGAAAAAGCCCCAACCTAGGTGGGTGGACACCATGGAATCATTTAGAATTATTTCTTAGAAGGGCATTCAGGGAGGGTTCTGGGAAGAATCTTCACATGGGTCCTAAACTTCTTAGAACTTTCCATGTATTAATTTTTCTTATTGTTAGGGGGAGGATGTTATTGGGTAATTATGGCCTTGGCTCTTAGAAGTTAACCAAGCTTACTCACATCTGTAAATTTGCGGATGTGTATATATATATATATGTGTGTGAATATATATGTGAATATATTTAAGAGCATATCTTTTATTTAAGAACACTTCTGGGTCTTTAGTTGAGAGGTACGGACCCAAAATCTATTGAGGCAGAGACTTGTCTATGTGTCGCAAATAAATCAAATGACTGTTTTTTAAAATAAATGTTTATTTATTTTTGAAAGAGAGAGAGAGAGAGAGAGCATGCGAGCAAGGGAGGGGCAGAGAGAGAGGGAAACAGAGGATCTGAAGCTGTCAGCACAGAGCTCGATGCAGGGCTTGAACCCACAAACCGTGAGATCATGACCTGAACCAAAGTCGGATGATTAACTGACTGAGCCACCCAGGTGCCCTCAAATGGCTGTTTTAATGGGATTTAGTCTAAATAGAAATATGGGGAATTGGTAAAGGAGTAGGTGTTGAGCAAAATTTACCATGGGCCTGAAAGCACTACCCTAGAAATGGTGACACAAAAAGGTCAACACATATGTTGCATTTGCTAGAATCATAGCCCAGAGATTTGGTTAAAGGTTATGGGCAATTCTGCTGTCATTGCCCACCCATATTACTAAATGAGAAATGCAAGCTCTGTGACTAGGTTGTCTTCATGTAGACAGGGCTGAAAGAATTATGGACAGTATCTAAAGATTGCTTGAATGTTGCATGTGGCTGAGGATAAAAGACAGGTGAGGTTTTTTTTTTTTTATTATTATTATTATTCTGTTTCTCAGTGTCCTAAATTTCCATTTCATTACAAATAAAGGAGTCATACTGTGGTATGGCCCAGAATGGGGAAGAATACTCAATCACATCAGATCACACTGCAAAGGAAAATTGCCATTTGATCACTGAGAGTAACCTCCAAAGACCAGCTTAGAATTCTGTAGTATCCGAGGTGAGTTTCCCTTAGAGAGCTGGGTGATCAGTTGCAATGTCCAAGGAGAGGAAAGGAAAATGGACTTTAAGATTTGCAAGGAAATGTTCCTGACTAGCGGTGTGGGTCCTTGGAGATATGAGGGATCCATGAAGTGGGGAAGCCTGCCTTGATTCTTGAAATCACTTAGTGTCCTGAGAGGTGGATGCATGTATAAATGAAAAAAAAAAATAATAAGCAAGCAAGAATTACAAATTTGGGACACAAACTGAAGTGGGGGGGGAGGCAAGGGCAGAAAGACCCAGGAGGGAGATGATGGATGTTGTGCTAATAAGGCAGGTGGGGTTTAGGCTAAAGTTTGGAAAATCAAATATGATGTTCTTGTTTTTACCCTGAGTGTGTGGGGCAGTTCTTACTGATTAACTTCTTGGCTATTGGCTATTAACTTTTTAAATTTAATCCATGGATTCCTTTTCCTCTTGAATATGATTATCCAATTTGGGATTATGTGAATAAATAACCTAAGCATATGCTCCTAAATGTATAAGTTTGCATAGAATTTCAGCGACGGAGGGGGGGGGGCTCAAAAATGTCTGGAACATTCCTGCACACTTGAATGAAGACCATTCTCTCTAGGAGGCAGACAAGATCAATGTTTTCTGTGCCCTATCAGTGAGGAAATGGAGAGCACAGCGGACAAATGACTTGTTCTAGGTCACTCAGTAATTGAGAGTCAGAGCAGAACTAGAACCCAGGCTTCTTCATTCTCTGTCCCCAGAGCACCCCTTAGCATGCCATCAGTATGCTGATTTCCAGCAAAAGCCACTGGGAGTGTACCTCTTTGCCAGGACACATTGTTGTAATGTAAGAAGGGCTTCTGGTCCAGGTTTTTGACAAGGGAGCTGAGGCTGGAGGAGGCTGCACTGCATTCCGCTTAATTTCCTCATCGATAACCTTGATGGACTTGCCAGTCCTTGCAAACACCGAGAAATTGGCTTGTCTTCGAATTTTTCATTGCATTACTATGCTCCCAATCAGTATGCGAATCTCTACAGTCCTCTTGCCCTTGGAGAAGGAGGCATCAGTAGAAATTTGTATTCCAAGTGCTGCCTTGTAGTTATTCTCTGGGAGAGAGGTTGAGAGCTGGAGCTTGCCAGGAGACGGAGACACTTTAAGTGGGGTTGTTACCAGGCATTTTTGTTATGTGCACCCCTGGCTCAACACAACTGGCCTCTCTGGTTAAAAAGCAGGCAGGAGTGTGCTGGAACGTGTTTGTAGAGGTGTACAGTTTCCCTTTGGTGGTCTTTTGCCTCCTGCTTGGATATCCTACCACCTTCTGGGGCTCTTGCCCTCTTCCCAACACCCATCTTGCTTGTTGTCTGTCAATCAACTGCTAACTGACATCTGTGTTGGTGTTAATAATGGTGTAACTGCTTCAGTCTCGGAGGGATCCTTACCTGTTAATAAAAAGCTCATGGAAAGCACCACTAGATGCTCTAATAACAGGCTACATGACAGGTCACTGAGAGATGCTTTAGCATCAGAGTATCCCCTGAATAATGTCGTGTAAGGAACCATCCCCCTTTTCTCCCATGCATAAGAAAGACCTTGTGATGAACATTATGGCTGCTTGCCTGGCTTCTGTTACAGCTCCTCCTATCATACAAAGCCTAGAAAGCCAGAAACCATAATTTCTACACTATCTTGGGTTAGAGTTCCAGGTATGGGTAGGCTCCACCGATCAGATCAACTTGTGCAAAACTTTGAGTTGGAGCTTGGGAAGAGAGGAAGAGTGTGGAGAGTCTCTTCTTCTGGTGGGGATTGTGGCATCATTTTGTAGGCTCTGCAGCAAGGATGATAGCTTTCCTGGTGTGCTCGTTCAGCAGGTGACAGTGGGAGCGTTTCCTGATGCATCAGTTGCTGTGATAGGCCTGCACGGTTCTGCAGAAACAACGCCTGGATGCTCAGGCCAGAGTCTTTTCCCTTGATTTTTCCAACAAAGTTTGGACGCACCTAACTCCCCGCATCGTATTCCTTTCTGGTGACACCGGCTAGAATGAGTGCTGTTGTGTGCACCCAGACTCGGGTCAGTTCAGTAACGGGTACCAGAAATGGCTGCGGGAGAAAGGTTTTCAAGGCCATGGGAAGCTGGGTTTGACCATCTGACCCGGTTGGACTTGAAGACAATGAGGACCCGGTTGCACATTTTTAAGTTGACATCCAAATGTGTGTGTGTTTTTTTTTAATTACAAATTTAAATAGCATCAGTAAAATAAAAAGGGTATAATTTCTAGCATATTGTAAATGCTAGATTAAGATTTCAAAATATAACAATTACATCACTCTGTTAAGCATTTCCAGTGAAATCTAGCCATCGTGGTGATTTATTACCTGCAATCGCCCACTTTTAAAAGTACACAGTCGTCTTTAGCAGAAATTTTACAATATTTACATTGTCTTCTTGAATTTGTATTTCTGTTTCACATCTACCATAAATCATATCTTAATAGAAAGTGTTTTATGCCCAAACATCTTTTATTGTTTGCCCTAATGTACTTCTCTGCCAAAAAAGAAGTTTATAAAATGAAATTTTATTTATTTTTTTATATTCTGTGGCCATAGAGGTCCTCAAGTTTAGGAATTTCCTTATGAATTGTTACTATTACAATTATGAGTAACATAATTAATCAAAACCGTATAAAGGTGTTACATATTAAGTAAGTAATTATTGAACATAAAAGTAAGCTACTAATGGAAACGTTGCTCTCAATGAGACAGATGAAGCTATGTTCACATGAATGAATATTACTTTGTACTAGAATGAGAGTTTCAACATCAATTATATTCTCATTTTTCATTTTTATATATGTAACCATTGAAAAACCTTACTCACATCAACAAATCAATGGGAATGTAAAGAGTTTTGTTATAACAACTCAGTTCTTTGAAATCCTTCCCAAAATAGTTCTTAAAATTATTTTAATGATCATTGAAAAATTCTAGTGGTCCTCCTTCAATTTTTTAAAAACAGAAAGCTAAAACCTCCTGATTTTCAAAAAGGGAGAAAAGGAGAATTTTTGCCTAGTCATCAGATTCAACCACTTTCTCAATTTCTGGGAAACGCACCAAGAAAGCTTTATGAAAACCTATAAATGACCATTAATTATAGCATTTGTCTTTCACTTTAAAAAATTTATTTAACCTCATAATTCAGAAAGGTTTAGGAGAATAAAAAATATTCTTAATTTCAATATATTTTTATCAATACATTTTAAAGGTAAGATAGCTTTATCTTAACCATGTGATTTAAATATCTTTTATCAAAATTGTAGAGCTGGAGATTAAGCTCATTCAGTTTATGGGAAATGCCTGCCGTATATCCAAATTGGCAAAGTCAGTTCTCATGGTCAAATTAATGAGCCAAGTCAGATCTAGTTTCTGTCTGGAATACTCTGACTTATTTTTCAATTCAAATAAGTGTGCTATTATGCATTCCTATGACAGCCCTTTAACTTCTGAATTCTAGGTCCGAGACAGAAAGAAAGGTGGGATAAAACACGGAGCCTTACTAAGTTACCACCTAGGTGACATATCCGATGTCTCCATCTTCAATAACACTCACGGATCGTTTTTTTGTTTTGTTTTCATGGCAGTTTCCATAAAGACTGATACATCCTTCATTAAGAGTCAGACAATACAAGTGATGAGATCATTATGACACTTGTCCCCACCCTACAATATAAGACAGCACCTCAGCAGAGGCCAGATACCTGTTTCTAATGCCACAGTCGTCCCTTACTAGACGTATACAGAAGACAAGAAGTATCATTTTTTTCTTAAAGTTTTTATTTTAATTCCAGTTAGTTTCCATTGTGTTATGTTAGGTCCAGGTATATAATATAGCAATTGCATACGTTATAATTGTGTACATTACTCAGTGCTTATCACAAGAGCCCTCCTTAATCGCCACCACCTATTTCACCCCTCCCCTCTGGAAACCATCAGTTTGTTCTCTATAGTTAACAGTATGTTTCTTGGTTTGTCTCTCTCTCTCTCTTTTTCCCTTTGCTTGTTTGTTTTGCTTCTTAAATTTCACATACGAGTGAAATCGTATGGTATTTGTCTTTCTTTGACTGACTTATTTCACTTAGCATTATACTCTCCAGCTCCATCCATGTCATTACAAATGGCAAGATTTCATTCTCTTTTACAGCTGACTAATATCCCATTGTATACATTCCACACCTTCTTTATCTGTTCATCTGTTGTTGGACACGTGGGCTGCTTCCATAGCTTGGCTATTGTAAATAATGCTGCTATAAACATAGGGGTGCATGTATCCCTTTGAATTAGTGCTTTTGTAATCTTTGAGTAAATACCCAGTAGTGTGATTGCTGGATCATAAGATAGTTCTATTTTTCACTTTTTGAGGAACCTCCGAACCGTTCTCCACAATGGCTGCACCAGTTCGCATTCCCACCAACGTGCGAGAGCGTTCCTTTTTCTCCACATCCTTGCCAACACCTGTTGTTTCTTGTGTTGTTGGTTTTAACCGTTCTGACAGGCGTGAGGTGATATTGCGTTATAGTTTTGACTTGCATTTCCCTGATGATAAGTGATGATGTGAATCTTTTCATGTGTCTGTTGGCTATCTGTAGGTCTTCTTTGGAGAAATGTCTGTTCATGTCTTCTGCCCATTTTTTAATTGGATTGGTTTTTTTTTTTTTTTTTTTTTTTGCATGTTGAGTTTTATATATTGAGTTTTGCATGTTGAGTTCTTTATATATTTTGGATATCAACACTTTATTGGATATGTCACTTGCAAATATCTTCTCTCATTCCACAGGTCACCTTTTATTTTTTATTTATTTAAAAAAATTTTTTTTAACATTTATTTATTTTTCAGACAGAGAGAGACAGAGCATGAATGGGGGAGGGTCAGAGAGAGAGGGAGACACAGAATCCGAAACAGGCTCCAAGCTCTGAGCGGTCAGCACAGAGCCTGATGCGGGGCTTGAACTCATGGACCGGACCGTGAGATCATGACCTGAGCTGAAGTCCGACGCTTAACCGACTGAGCCACACAGGCACCCCCATAGGTCACCTTTTAGTTTTGTTGATTGTTTCAGAAGCATCACTCTTGATAGGTCTTGGATTAAGGAAGCTTCTTGATGCAAATATTTGGAATTGTACCTTTGATTGATGCCCCGGAAATGTTTAGCTCTTGTGCCAGTGCAGCATATGTGGATGAAATGTTATGATTCTCTTTTGAAAAGTAGTTAAAGGTCAGTTTTTAAAGAGAAGGTTGAAATGAAAAAAACTGGCATGGCACTCCAACCTTTAGGTAGGTCAATTTTAGGAAAGCACATATGGAAAATAAGGAGGTAGCAAGTGATTCCTTTAAAACGATCTGCATCTTAGAAAGACTTGTAGACATACCCTGGTTTAAAAAATGCTGTTGTCTGAAGCTGGAATTTGACCAATGGGAAGGAAGTATTCAGAAACTTCACCTGCAATAGTATCCATGCTGCTGGGGCATTTTCAGGGGACATAGATGACTGATCAGGATACAAACAAGAAGGGGGAGAATATCTGCTGGGTCTGCTCTTATCTTCCAGTCTGAGCACTTTGCACCTTGACGCTTACATCTCAGATATCCTAGAGGCTAATGGCTTTATGAACATTCTACCGATCCTGATGGGGTAATCTAACATCTGTTCTGTTCTCATGTAACTCCTCTGCTGCTCACTCTGATCCTTGAGTGTATATAGTAAATGCTGAATAAATATTTAGAATCAGAGAATGTTAAAACTAAATAAAACTTGATCCATCATCTAATCCAATGATCTTGGTGGGCAGATGAGAAAGCTGAGGCACTGAACAGGGAAGTAATTTGTCAGAGGCCACCTACTAATTGAGGTTGGTTGACCTACCATGACTCTGCTCAGACTCAATGTCTCTAACATTTTACTGTTCAAAGTTTCAAAACCTACAAGTGTCTCTGCAAAACAGCAAATACACCAAATGCAGATAAACATCTGGTTCTGACACACAAGGTTGAAAATAGTGAAGTCCCTTGTCCAGAAGTTACAGCCATGTGATCTTTAGCCTTAACATGGTTCAGGACAGAATTCAGAGACAGAATGTTGGTGTAAAGGGAGGAATGATTAGGGTCAGAGACTGGGTAGGGGCACCCGGGTGGCTCAGTTGGTTGAGCATCTGACTCCTGATTTCGGCTCAGGTCACAATCTTGCAGTTGTGAGATCGAGCCCCATGTTGGGCTCTACACTGAGCATGGAGCCTGCTTGGGGTTCCCTCTCTCTCCTCTCCCTCTGCCCCTCCCCTGCTTCTATGCATGCTTTCTCTCTCCCTCCCTCAATCCCTCAAAAAATAAAAACAAATTTTTAAAAAAATTTTAATTAAAAAAAAATTAGGGCCAGAGACTGGGTAGATGGCCCTCTACAAGTGGATATGGCCCTGTAGAACTCTGCAGTCCTCCATCTGACTCTACCTAAGACAGAAAAACATTGAGTTGAATCCATAGATAACAATGGCCCTACTTGGTGCAACAGATGTGTTCCAGAAACTTTGCATACTAGGTTTTAGGATGTATAATCTTTTAAATAAGAGTCGGTACTAGTCATTTAGAAGAATGTCTTCATGGTTCTTTTTCCAAAGTGACGGACTATGGATGGTGCTCAGTGGCGGCCGTGGTTGGACCTGGGGGAGAAAAAACATGTACACTGAGATTCTGGGCCGGATAGTGGAGGTGGGGGGGAGATGATAGAGCAGTGTATGCAAGGAGTTTGGTATATGTGGAGAGATAAGAAGCCTGAGCAGAGCGGGGAGTGTAAAGTCATCACAGAACACAGCCATCGGTAGGAAGACAGTCATCTTTGGGTAGGTATTGTAACGGACTTCAGCAGGGTTCAAATGCAGGATAGCATTGGAGTGAAGGGCAAAGGCAGACAGATCTCAGGCCCCAGAGGAACTGGAGTAACAGGTTACTAAGGTAGAGACTCCATTCAAATAATAGAAGTAAAACCCAGTTACGGAAAAACGAGAAGCCACTGTTAGGAAGGCAGTTTGGCAAAGTGGTCAGGGTGCTGGCTGTACCGTCAGAAGATTGAGGTGTGAACGCTCACTGAACTTGGTGATCAGCTATGTAACTAAACAGATTGATGGTCAAAAAATTGGCCTCAATTCTCCACGCCTCCCTATAGCCTCACCCTTTGCAATGTATCTTTGCAGCTCTTCCCATCAAGAGGAGGAATCTATTTTTCTATCCCTTGAATCTGGGCTGGCCTTGTGACATGCTGTGTGTAGAATTGTGGTGTTGTGCCAGCCCTAGCCCATAGCTCCAGAGGCCTGGCCGACCCCAGATCTTCTCTTGGAGTCCCATGTGGCTGCCACATGAATGGGCTAAAGCTAGCCCATGGGAGCAGAGTCAGCCCATTTGTCCCACTTGAAGCCCCAGGCGTGTGAAAGAGTCAAGGCTGACGTGCGGCTGAGTCCAGATGTTGGAGAAAGCCCATCCAAGACCAGAACCATGCAGCTGAACCCCGCCTACGTTGTTGATCCACAGAATCGTGAGCCAACTAAATGGTTATTGTTCTAATCCACTGGGTGTGGGGTGGGTTGTTACACAGGGGTAACTAATACAGTGATCCTGGGAAAATTAACAAGCCTCTTCGTGCCTCCTTTTCCCTTATGTAAAACACAGATGATAACGGTGCCTGCTTCATACAGTTATTATGAAGATCTAATGAATTCATGCCTAAGAGTATTTAAAATGCCACCTGGTAACTACTTGGTGCTCAATAAATATTTCTATGATGTTATTCCTAGAACTGAGGCATGAGGAGGGTTGCAGGAGATAGTGTGGCAACACAAGGGGACCCTTAAGATCCTCCCCAATGTATTATTCCAAAAGTTAATGGGGAAGTGAGTTAGTAAATGCATCTATGGGGAAAAGGAGCTGGGTAGGAAGCCAGCTTGGGCTTTATAATGAGTAACTACCCTCTTATTTATGAGGTTTGTAAATCTAGGTTTCTGCATTTCAAGCTTTCTGAAAACAGGGCTTGTCTATATTAACTATTATACATTCTCAATATAGAAAGCTAGATGACGCTGTTCTTTTGTAAGGATTTTCGAACCCCAGCCCTCTACGAGGCAGTAAAAACCTACTTCAAAAAGAAATCTGAAGGCTGTTTAGGTACTAATTGTGCTGGAGCTATTTTTAAGAAACCATTTTCGTTCGGCTTACAATTTCCCATTTGCTGATAGCCCTACACAGGTAAAATGAAGTACAATTCATCTTGCCAGACTAAAATATCCATCTAGCGCTGAATGGGTTTTAATCCAAAGCAAGAAATTAATTGTCATAGCCTAGTAATTACCAAGTAGGGATGGGATTTCATAAAAATTGCTGTTGGATAGAATCATGCATGACTCCATCCAATTTTAAAATTCTTATTGGACTTAGCCTCTGATTTATGGGTCAGCTGCAAAAGGCTGCAGCAGAATTTAGTGCCAGCCCTTGTCCAAGTGAAATCTCACTCTCCATTTAAGTAATTAATGGAAGCCACTACAACTCAGGTCTAGTTAGGCTCCTTCATCATCAGCTGCTTCCAGGGATTGAAATGAGATTTTTGATTGGGGAACGTGAAGGAGACCCAGCAATCTCAGCTTCCTGATTGCAGGGCACAGTTTTTAAAGCTTCAGTCACTTGAACTTGACAAATAATACTCCTAAGAAACACTTCAGAGGTGTGGAAGTCGGCAAGGTAGCCCAAGTCAGAGGACTGGCAACAGATCCAGAAGAATCATGATATAGTTCCTGACAACTGGGTTTCTGCACACACTGGTTTACTATTATTTTTGTGTGTGGTCATGTCGTATACTTCCCATTTAGATGAGGCCAACTCAAACAGTGGCGTCTATGTCTTTTCTGTGAGACCCGTTATTCTGATGTTTTTAGTGTTTCTAAAATTTTTTTAAAAATTTTGTTTATTTTTGAAAGAGAGAGAGAGAGAGAGTCAGAGCGCAAGCAGGGGAGGGGCAGGGAGAGAAGGAGAGACACAGAATCTAAAGCAGGCTCCAGGCTCCAAGCTGTCAGTACAGAACCCAATGCAGGGCTTGAACTCATGAGCTGTGAGATCATGGCCAGAGCCAAAGTTGGACACTCAACGGACTGAGCCACCCAGGCGGCCCTAAAACATTTTTAAACTTTATTTATTTATTTGAGAGAGAGGTCACAAGTGAGCAAGGGGCAGAGAGAGAGAGAGAGAGAGAGAACAAGAGAGAAGTGGGGCTCATCCGAAGCGGGGCTCGTGCTCACCCGATATGAGACTCAAACTCAAGAACTCAGATCATGGCCTGAGCAGAAGTCAGATGCTTAATGACTGAGTCTACCCAAGTGCCCTTAAAACTTTTATTGCACAAAAGATTCATCAAGGGATTTTTCAAAATGCATATTATTGGTTGTATGTTTGATTTGGTAGGCCTGGGGTGAGGACCTAGAATTGGGATTTTTAATAGGCTCCCTAGATGATTTTGATGCAGGTACTCCAAGAACTATGCTTTGAAGATACTGTTCTAGGCATGGATTTCTTGAAGTTCTGTTTGTCTGAAAGGAAAGGAGGACGAGACTGTTATGTTTGCAAGGCCTCTATGGTAACCACAGCAATGCCCTGCACACAGTGGTATTCCAGTAGAAATGATCATATTCCTCATGGGGCTAGAATTTGAACTCAACCATTAATTTATGCTATAGAAAGTTAGGGATGTATTAGTGCACAGATAAAAGTTGGTCCTTCGAGAAGAGTAATACATTCTCAAGTAATACATTAGCAAGAATAGTAATATTCTTGCTAATTCTTAGCAAGAATAATCAAGAAAAGAAAAAGAGATGGCATGAATACCAATATTAGGAATATAAAAAAAATAACGTTATCACTACAGTAGCAGACATCATGTATTAATCACGCCATTTTATTTTCTGATATTTTCACATCTGAGGCATTGTTGACCCCGTCCCAGGGCTAGCCAATTCCCAGAGATGGTAAAGGATTGTCCCGCAAGTTCACCTTGCATATGCAAATCAGTCCGATGCCCATACCCCTCAACACCTTCTTTTTTTTTTTTTTTTTTAATTTTTTTTTTCAACGTTTATTTATTTTATTTTTGGGACAGAGAGAGACAGAGCATGAACGGGGGAGGGGCAGAGAGAGAGGGAGACACAGAATCGGAAACAGGCTCCAGGCTCTGAGCCATCAGCCCAGAGCCCGACGCGGGGCTCGAACTCACGGACCGCGAGATCGTGACCTGGCTGAAGTCGGCCGCTTAACCGACTGCGCCACCCAGGCGCCCCACCCTCAACACCTTCTTACTGAGCTCTCACATGTCACATCATTATCCCCCTGCCTTAGTCACCCCAGGGCCGGGCATCAGACAACTGGGGGCAGCCCCTCCACCCTGGAGCTCACCGAAATCAGTCAAACTGGTCAAGCCCACACCTGCTTCACCCATTCCTTCCTGTGAAAACCAGAACAGAGGCTCTTATCTGTATCTTCTTCCACTCCCTCCCTCTGCTTCCTTGACCTTGATGCTTCCTCATATAGCCCTTCGTGGTGTGCTATGCCTTCTGCTTCTAGGGAGTGACTCAATCTTCTTTCTTCAGCATAGTTATTTTCAGGTCTGCTTTATCATACTCCATTAAAACAAATCCCAGGTACATTGGTACAACGCATCAAAAAAATAGTCAGAGGATATCATACTCTGAGTTTGAAACTTGATGAAAAGGGACAAATCGTGAAAAAACACAATGTATGAACACAAGAAGAAGTAAAAGTCTCAGTATCCCACATCAAATTAAAGAAGTTGAATGTGTAACTAAAACATCTTCCCGTAAAACAAACAAACAAACAAAAACAAAAAAAAAAACCCAAAAGCCAGGTGCAGAAGACTTCACTCTCGAATTCTTCCAATTTATTTTTTTTTAACTTTAAAAAAGTTTTAAACAGAGCTCCAGAATTATACTTTGAGATGACTTTTACTTCATTTTCCATTACCATTATTTGAGTTAGTTATATCAATGAAAAGAAAGCATTAAGGCAAAACTGTATTGTGAATTCAGAATTAGTGAAAATACTACGTTATTAACTTCTTATTTTGTTATAACAGAGACCTAAGGACAGTCATTTAATTACATTTTAAAAATTTACACAGATTTAGATGAATTTTTCACTCTTCATTGGATTAGTAAAATACAGTCTCAATATCCATGTGTAAGGAAATATCTCCACTAAGCCCATAAATTAATTTTTAAGTAAAAAGGAGATGATTTGTTTAGATATATTTAGAATTATTCATCTCATTTTAAGTGCTCGTTTAATTTTTTAATAGACTTTATTTTTTAAAGCAGTTTTAGATTCACATCAAAATGGACTGGAAAGTACAGACTTACATATACCTCCTACCCCAATGCACATACAGCATTGTGCTGCATTATTTTATTTTATTTTATTTTATTTTATTTTATTTTATTTTATTTTATTTTATTTTATTTTATTATTAAAAAACTTTTTAAAAAACATTTACTCATTTTTGAGAGACAGAGATAGACAGAATGTGAGCAGGGGAGGGGCAGAGAGAGAAAGGGAGACACAGAATCTGAAGCAGGCTCCAGGCTCTGAGCTGTCAGCACAGAGCCCGTCATGGGGTTCAAACCCACAAATTGAGATCATGACCTGAGCCGAAGTCAGACACTCAACCGCCTGAGCCACCCAGGCGCCCCTAGCCTCTCCTATTTTAAACAACCCACACCAGGGTGGAACATTTATTCTAATCCATGAACCTTCATTGACACATCGTTATCAATCAAGGTGCATTGTTTACATTAGGGTTCACTCTTGTACATTCTATAGGTTTTGACAAATATATAATGACATGTATTCACCATTATAGTATCATACAAAGTAGTTCCCCTGTCCTAAAAATCCTCTGCGCTTTACCTCTTCATCCCTCTCTCCCTACTAAGCCATGGGAACCACCGATCTTTTCTGTTCATTTCATAGTTTTGTCCTTTCCAGGATGTCATATAGTTGGAATCATCCAGTATTTAGCCTTCTCAGACTGGCTTCTTTCACTCAGTCATATTATTTAAGGTTCCTTCATGTCTTTTTGTGGCTTGATCGCTCACTACTTTTTAGTGCTGCATACTATTCCATTGTCTGGGTGCACCACAGTTTACCGACCCATTTACCTACTGAAGGACATCTTGGTGCTTCCAAGTTTTGGCAATTATAGATAAAGCTGCCATAAACATCAGTGTGCAGGTTTTTGTGTGGACGTTAACTTTTAACTCATTTGGGTTAATACCAAAGAAAGCGATTGCTGGATCGTATGGTAAGAGTATACTTAGCTGTGTAAGAAAGTGCCAAACTGCTGCTTTCCACGGTAGCTGTATCACTTTGCGTTCCCACCAGCAGCGAGTGACAGTTTTGGTCTCTCCACATCCTCACCAGCATTTGGTGTTGTCAGTGATTTGGATTTTGGCCCCTCTGATAGGCGTGTGGTGGTATCTCACTGCTGTTTCAATTTGCACTTCCCTAATGCCATGTGAGGTTGAAATGCTCCTTTAACTTTAAGTAACCTATTCACGTTAATTTTCTTATTTCTTGCTGAAACATCTGCCATTAAGAGTACCATTACTGGGGCGCCTGGGTGGCGCAGTCGGTTAAGCGTCTGACTTCAGCCAGGTCACGATCTCGCGGTCCGTGAGTTCGAGCCCCGCGTCGGGCTCTGGGCTGATGGCTCGGAGCCTGGAGCCTGTTTCCGATTCTGTGTCTCCCTCTCTCTCTGCCCCTCCCCCGTTCATGCTCTGTCTCTCTCTATCCCAAAAATAAATAAAAAAAAAAAAACGTTGAAAAAAAAAATTAAAAAAAAAAAAACAAACAGGAAATTGTTTAATAAAAAAAAAAAAAAAAAAGAGTACCATTACTACATTCTAGTACCATTAAAAGCCTTATGATCTCAACCGTGTTGTCTTAACCACGCAGGTGGTTTTAACTGAAAGAAATTCTCATCTATATAATTACCAAATGATAAGGGGTTTACTCAAATATTGATATCAATATACTAACTTATGTATTATTTTACATGAGCTATGCATATTGACAATAAATTATATTTAATTAAAAAATAAATAAAATAAAATAAATTTCAAGCCCCTCCCCCCAAATAAAAAAATGCTTATAACATTTATGGCTTAATTGCCACCTACTGTAGTCGTTTTTAAAATAAACTTTTTGGGGCGCCTGGGTGGCTCAGTGGGTTGGGCATCCGACTTCGGCTCAGGTCATGATCTCGCGGTCTGTGAGTTGGAGCCCCGCGTCAGGCTCTGTGCTGACAGCTCAGAGCCTGGAGCCTGTTTCAGATTCTGTGTCTCCCTCTCTCTCTGACCCTCCCCCGTTCATGCTCTGTCTCTGTCTCAAAAATGAATAAATGTTAAAAAAAAAAGTTAAAAAAATAATAAAATAAACTTTTCATTTTAAACTAGTTTTAGATTTATAGAAAAGTTACAAAGAGAGTACAGTATACTATTAAGTAAAGTCCATTTTATTCTTATTTCCTTAGTGTTTGTTTGTTTGTTTTTGTCCCAAAATCCCACCCAGGATGTCACAGTAGGATTCTCTAGACTGCGACAATTTCTTAGATTTTCCTCGACAGTTTTCAGGAGTCCTTGTCAAGTTTTTTGTAGACCGTCCCTCAGTTGGAATTTGTTTCAAGTTGTCTCATGATTATATGGGGATACAGGCTTTGGGGACAAAGACCACAGAAGTAAAGTACAATTCTCATCACAGTGTATCATGCTATGGACATGACATCGCTGAAGATGTTAAGCTTAATCATATGACTGAGGTAGTGTTTCCTCTAGAGAAAAAACCTAAAGCAGGCCTTTCCACTGTAAAGTTACTCTTCTTTCCTGATTTTTGTACTGCATTCTTTGGAAGAAAGTCACTATGTGACTTGAAGAGTTTTAAGAGGTAAGGAGTTACGTTCCATTTCCTTGAAAGGGGAGTATCTGCATAAATTATTTCAGTTGTTCTCTCCCATTTATTTGTTCAATCATTTATTTATATCAGTATGGAGCTGTGGATATTTAGTTTACACTCTAGGTTATAACCCAATGCTACCTTATTTATTTTGTTGGTCTCATTGTTCCAGATTCCTCCAAATTTTCAAGAAAGAAATAATATCATTGTTATATAAACTCTTCCAAAGAAATGAACAGAAGGGAACACTTTGAGGACACACTAGTCTTCATACCAAATATGACAAAGATGTTATAAAGAGAGAGAGAGAGAGAAAAAGAGCAAGCAAGTAGAATTTCTTTCACGAACATGGAGGCCAGCTTTGGATGATACTCAAGACACATAAGGATGTAACTTCAGGGGCTCCAGATAATTATCCACCATTGGTGGATCCCATGGTCCTCAAAATTTTTGTGTCAGTTTGGGAAGTTATGTAGGACATTTGACAAGTCCAATATGAAAAGTACAGAGCAGACCCAAGGATTTTTGGAGCAAGGCAATTAGACTTCCAATAAGTGACAGTTATCCTTTAAGTAAGTTTCAGGCTTGATATTAGGCTACACTTGATACTGAACATCTGATCTTGGGAGACCAGGTGATCATGAGTTCTGAACAGCCAATCACGTCTGGGTGCTGTGTTCTCTAATTCGCCATGAAGTAAGACATTTTCAGGAGTCAGCATCAGTGGGAAAGGGTAGGTGTAAGACCAGGCCTCAGTGGGTAGGTCCTGAAGGGGCAGGTTGGTTTCAGAGGGTGGTGACTCAGAATCCCTCTCTGCATTCCTTTTTTTTTTTTTTTGCCACTCTTCAATATGCATGCAGATATGGGGGAAGTACCTTATGACTAGTTAACTAAGAAGGAAGAAATTACCTTATTTACAGGTAACTGTGCACAGTATGTCATGGGTTACTATGGTATTAGAGCCTTGTAGCCTTCAAGGATAATAAAGAACAGGAAATTCTCCTGTGGGTAGAACTTTGATGATTATATATATTTCCCACTTTTCCTAGAAGGAGAGATGGACTGTCATAGGCTCTACACTGAAAAATGAATAGTGGTTAACGTTTTGGCTGGAGGTTAGCGACAAGGAGAATGAAATATGAGTGATAAAGAGGTTTGGGAAATATACGTGGGTCTAAAATGTCAGAATATTTCTACTCCATTTAAATTTCATCACAAATCCCTCACTTCGGCAGAGCATTTTAATCACCAAACATGGATGGGCTCATCCGGATGTCAGTCATCCACCTTCCCTAACCATCTGGGGTATTGTTCACGTGGTTCAGGACCAAAGATGTGATGGTAAAAGAAACTTTCCCTCACCACCACTGTTCAGAGCCTAAAATGGCAGCGAAATAATCATCTTTAAGACCCTCCTATGTGGCCATACCAAATACTTGGTAGCTAGCCAGTTTCACTGGACCCTTTCCACCATATGAACTCCAGTGAATTTTCCTTACCAAACTAGACACTTCCGGGGCTAGATTTTCTGTCCTTGCTTGACCCATCACACGTGGACTTATGGAAGGCCTTATCCACCATTACAGTGTCTATCCCATACATCACTTCCTCTAACTAGAGACTCACTTCTGAGTGTGAAATTGAAGGCAATGGGTTGAGAGGATACACTGGTCCTATCATGCCCCTCATAACCCAGAAGCAACTGACCTCATAAAATGGTGGAATGGTCTGTTAAAAATGTAGAAAAGGCAACAGAAGGAACTCAAGGGACTAGGGCCTTTCAGGAATGAAAATTTGGTCACCACCTGGAAGGAATCCTACTGACTGAGGAGCTAAATAAAGGCAAAACTAACATCGAATGCACAGGGGAGGAAAGAACTCACAAATAATAGCTAGGGCTTAGTGAACAGCTACAGAAACAAAGGTCTCTTGGTCATGGCTCAATTGGCCTTTTAGTCTGTAGGCTACAAATTTTTGAGGGGGGTCTGTGACAGATCTAGAGGGTGAATGAAAAATACCCAGTGACTTAGAGGCAAACCCCGAGACAAGAATTTGTGTTCACTTCATTTGAGACATGTGGTATGGCTGTGTAATGTTGGATGAGGTTATTAGTGAAATTCTGTGGATGAGAATATAGGCAAAGGGATAGCCAGGAGAAACAATGTAGCAGACATCTACATACAGCTTCCACGTACCCCGCATCTCTCTGGGAGAATTTGCCCCCAAATATTCTGTTCTGGTAGAACAGTTCATCGGAGGACACCCTGTCTACTGACTACAGGAGTAAGCACATGCCCAAGGTAGGCCAATCCAGTTGTGCCCCTTCGGAACATAGCTCTGAATGGGAATATGCAGGGACGGAAGGCGGTTGATTCTAAGTTATGTGAAGGCAATGCTGTAATGAAGAAGTCTGTGACTTTCTATGGAATCCGTAGAGCTGCACTGGTTGCATCCTTCCACAGGCTGGTTTGTTCAGCTCTTCCTTCACTTGTTTGAAGTACGAAGCATTCCTGCAATACGCCCCCCTTTCGCTTAGAATCAGTTTGGGTAGCTTACCTCCAAACAAGCCGCACGCACACAAAAGTTCAAAGTTCCTGGAGTGCCAGAGTCAAAATTGCTTGTATAAGAAATTACATGAGCCCGTTTCTAAATAAGTTCAGGTTTATTTTCCCCAGATGACATTAATTTCTCTGAAGAAGGAGGAAAGTGAAGGCCAATAAAAAATTAAAGCTGGATATCTGTCTCTTTCAAGTTCAACAGGAGAGAGATTCATTAAGCAACTACAAGACCAAAACATTTGGCACGAAGCCAACTATTGATACAAACTGATTAAGCTTCAAAGTGCTGAAGTCTTCAGAGGATGGAAAGTGACATGATAAAAGAGGGAGAAACAGGCAAAGTTATTTGGAATCCATCTTTCTGAATGACTTTTAGGAGAAATTCACAGCTCTAATGAATAGTCACTTCAGCAGTCCTTGCGGATGCCCTGTTGTCGCCTGGACGGTGGGGAGAAAAAGGATGCCATGTAACATGGTGGGCAGGGAAGGTGAGTTGCCAGTTGGCTCACCTCTCAACTAGAAATTTCTTTGTATGATGGAGAGGAAATTAGGTAGCAGCTGACTTGGCAACTTTCATGGGCTTTTGGATAATAATGAGCTGTTGTGAATAAATGCCAAGAAAGGTTAAATGCCTGTGATATACCAGTCTACACTGATTTATTGGCTGTGGCTAAAGACAGGGTGAGAATAGATTAAAACTTTCAACATGCAGCTCATTTAGAGTTCTAATAGCATGTAAGTTTGTAAGTATCTTCCTAATTCAAAGGCAAGATTTTTAAAATTTTATTTATTTACTTTTTTACATTTATTTATTTTTGAGACACAGAGAGAGACAGAGTGTGAGTGGGGGAGGAGCAGAGATAGAAGGAGACACAGAATCCGAAGCAGGCTCCAGGCTCTGAACTGTCACAGAGCCCAATGTGGGTCTCGAACCCACAAACTGCGAGATCATGACCTGAGCCGAAGTCGGACGCTTAACCAACTGAGCCACCCAGGCGCCCCTCAACTGCAAGGTTTTTCAGAGAAGGCTTTGACATTTATACTTAATACCTGTCTTGGTTTGGGTTCCCCCAGCATCAGAGGCTAAGATAAGAATTTGGGTGCAAGGAGTTTGTTTGGGAGGTGACCTCAGGAAGCACTAATAGAGGGGTGGGGAACTGAGATGGACAAGGAAAGGCAGCTAAAACAGAGGAGCTATTGACCAAGCTAGTTCTTCTTCCTGAGTTTCTTGCCTTTCATTCACATTGTGGATTATTCTGCAAGTCTTTGCTTATCATTATTATTATAATTTTTTTTTTTTTTTTTTAATATCAGCTTTGGGACACCTGGATGGCACAGTCAGTTAAGCATCTGACCCTGGCTCGGGTCATGGTCTCACTCTCAGGTCATGAACTCTCTCTTGTGAGTTCGAGCTCTGCATTGGGTGAGCCCCGCGTTGGGTGAGCTTAAGCCCTGCTTTGGACTTTGCACTCTCTCTTCCTCTCTCTGCCCCTCACTCACCCACAGGCGCTCTCTCTCTCTCTCTCTCTCTCTCTCTCTCTCAGAAAAAGTCATATTTTAAAAAGTAATAGCTTTATTAACATATGAGTCACATATCACAAAATGCATCATTTTAGATGCCCTATTCAATGTTTTTTAGTATATTCACAGACTTGTACAACTTCCCCACTAGAATATTTTCAATGCCAAAGAGAAACCATGGGGGAAGGGAAGGGGAAAAAATAGTTTCAAACAGAGAGGGAGGCAAACCATAAGAGACTCTTGAATACAGAGTACAAAATGAGGATTGATGGGGAGGTGAGGGAAGGAGAAAATGGGTGATGGGCATTGAGAAGGGCACTTATTGGGATGAGCACTGGGTGTTGTATGGAAGTGATGAATCCTGGGAATCCACTCCCAAAGCCAAGAGCACACTGTATACACTGCATGTTAGCTAACTTGACAAGAAATTGTATTAAGAGGAAAAAAAGAAAGAAAGAAAGAAAGAAACCCTGGATTCATTAGCAATCACTCCTCATTCTGTCCTACCCCCTGGAAATCACTAGTCCACTTTCTGTCTTTGTGGATTTGCCTATAGAATGGGAAAGAATATTTGCACATTATATGTATGATAAGGGACTTGTATCCAAAATATCATAAGAACTCAAATTTAACAATAAAAAGATGAATAAACACGGGCAAAGGATTCGAATCGAAATTTTTTTTCCAAGAAAAACATACAAATGACAAATAAACACAGGGAATGATGCTTAACATCATTAGTCATTAAGAACATGCAAATTGGATGTATTGTGAGCTACCACTAGGTATCCACGAGGACAGCCATTATCAATAGAAATAGACAGTAAAAGGTGTTGGGGACGATGTGGAAAATCTGGAACCCTCATACATTGCCACTGAGATTATAAAATGGTGCAGCCACTTTGGAAAAGTGGAAAGTTTGAAAAAGTTTGAAAGTTCCTCAAAATATTAGACAGGAAGTTGCCGTATGGCCCAGCAATTCCATCCCTAGATACTTGCTTCCGAGAAATGAAAACATATGTCCACACTAAAGCATGTGCGTGACTCTTCACAGCAGGATTATTCATAATAGCCAAAAAGCGGAAAGAACACAAATGTTCATCCGCTGAGGAACGCATTAAAACAATGGGGTGTATCCAAACAATTGAAAATTATTTGAATGATAATACTTATTTGATAACAATTATTTGAATTATTCAAATGATAATACTTATCTCAAAGGGCTATTATAGTATTAGCAAACGTATGCAAAGTGCTCAGCGGGAAGACTGGCACCAGAGAGCACGTAAGGGGTGGCGGTGATAAGGCTGCTGTCATCAGCTGACACAGGACTAGATAGAGCAGATGCTTCGAAAGGACATTTCGACAGCTCCAGAAAATTCCATGGTTGGCTAACATTCTAGGACACATCTGAACCAAAACTGCGAGTCTGGCCGCTGTTGGGCAGGCGAAGAAACGTTTTCTAACTTCCTGATCCGGTCGCCCCGCCGGAGCTGGCCTCTGAAGAGATGCCACACCTCCTCCCCCACAGGGTGACAGTGGCCACCCACCTGACTTAGAAAGACATTCTTCGAGCAATGAAAAAGTCACGTAGTGTTCCAAGAAGATTTAAATCTGGTCTCCTGGAAAACTCTGTTTTGGGTTTCTTTCTTTCTCTGGCAATTCACTCTGTGGAATCTTTCTACCCTTTTGCCCAAATTTAAACAGCAGAGTTTTATGGAGCAATTGGCCTGTGGAAGACCTCTCAGGGGAACGGTTTGTGGGCCAAGGCATGCTTGCCATGGTAACTGAATCCTGAAAGACAATATCCCTAAGAGATAAGTCCGTTTTGCTCTTCTCTGGGTCCGGTCGGAGCAGACACTTTACAGGCTTTCTGCTTTAACCTGTGCCTCCTTGCACAGTAAATTACTCATCCAGAAGTGTACCTGCGACTCAGGGATGTGGTGCGGGTATGCACAGGGTATTTTTCACAATCAACAAAGATCCAGGCACTTAAAAACATCTATTCTCAGGGCACCTGGGTGGCTCAGTTGGTTGAATGTCTGACTTCAGCTCAGGTCATGATCTCATGGTTGCAGAGTTCAAGCCCTACATGTCGCTCGCTGCTGTCATCACAGAGCCCGCTTCACATCCTCTGTCCCCCCTCTCTCCGCCCCTCCCCAGCCTGCACGCTCTCAAAAATAAATAAAACGTTAAAAAAAAGACACAAATAATCAATAGCCAAGTCGCTAGTAAGACCCTTGATGTTTGCTTCTTGAATTTTTGGGTCACGTTCTTGCTCATTCACTCACTTTGACCCACTGATCCCTTCCCTCAAGATCTCACAGTGGGGGAGAAGCTGCCTCACAAAAAGAAAATTACTGGGCATGGGACATTGTGAGTTAAGCCCAAGATGAGGCCAGCCCAGGATCCAGAGGGAGCACGGAGGGGAGGGCAGGGTGCATTGGTTTCTAGGGAAGGTTCCCATCTGAAGGGAGACACCCAGCTGAACCTTGCAGAGAAGGGGGTGGAGTGAACAGGGTGCTTGCATTGGAGCTAAAGAGCACACGACACTGGCAGAGGTCCGGATTCGACATGCAGCTCAGAGTCTGTGGGCACCTGTGGTGGCTGAGAGAGAACTGGGGCGAGGGGCAGTGGCAGGCCTTGGCAGGACTTTGTCCTGAAGGCAATTGATGGGGAGCCCCTGGGGAGCAATGACGAGTGATAAGGAGGAGAGGGGTATGGTCAGGGGGGTCCAAAAGTCTTGGTGGAGTTTTAAGCTTTAAAACCATGAGAAGTATAAATGCTACAAACTCGTGAGTTTCATTATTCGAATTTCTTTTGTCGTCTTGCGTGAATTTTGTTTGAATAAATGCCCTTCAATCAGACTGGAGAAGCTCCGTTCTATTATTCCCAGTGTTTTGACACATCGTGTTACATTAGTTTCGGGTGTCATCCTAGACGTATTTAAATCCTGTGGAGAACGCTGATATTTTTGTTCCAGTAGGTAACTGATCCAGCTGGGTTCAGACTGCACCTTCTGACCTGGCTTCTATGGTCTGTGGGTCCGATGTCAATTCCGTTTTCAAAGCCTTGGTGGTGCTGTTCAGATCTGTCCCTTGTACATGCCGTCCAGTGCCCCATCTGGGATCTGGGCTGCGGTCTGCCCTATAGTTCAGCTCTCAAAGTCTGTGGTATGCTGTTTAAGAGTAAAGTCACATGTGTGCAGCGTGGAGGTGAGCCCGAGAGTTCACAACAATTGTGGGGGATTACTTTTCTCCACCTCTCATTCCCTGTGACCTCCCTGATACTTTCTGGTTGTCTGGGGATTCTCTTTTCAGTCCTCCCGCCAGAAAGATGGGGCTTCATGTATTCTGTTACGTTACACGCTTCCTGATACTGGGCCTGTTTCTGGGGCCGAGTGGTGGGAGAACAGAAAAAGAATAAAGGCAGTAGGGGTTTCCCCACCTTCTGGGGACCACAATGCTCTTGCCTGGAAAGGAGGGGTACCCTTTCTCACAGTAGTAGATTCCTTTGTAGCCACCCCCTAGCCCCCTGTCGCAGTCCCTGATGCGTTGGATGCTTGGGTGGGAGGGAATGGAGAAGAGAAACAAGGACGGGAGATCTCCCCACTCTCTAAGTGTTGGGAGACATTTCCCACTTCTCTCCCAAGAACTAGAGAGCTTCTGAATCGCCCTGTTGACAGCGAAGGCCACCTCAGGGTCTCGGGCTGCGTTGCATTCTGGCCAAGGGGTCCTGGGGCAGGATGTCAAGCTCACCGCCAGCTTGGTGTTATTTCAAACGCTCATCTTCCCCATCTGTCTGCTACAATTGACTTTTTAGAGTCTTCAAATAGTCCTTCCATGAGTGCTGCCCGGGGTTTTATAGCTGTACTCTGTGGCAGGGACATTTTGGCACGAGCTTACTCCGTCTTGCCTGGGCCCACGAAAGACAAACTTTTAATTTTAATGTTTTGTTTCAGCGAACATTTGCTGTTTTCAGCCGGAAGCATATTGGGTAGCAAAACTGTTTGCTCGTGCCCACAGGAGTACGGAGTTTGCCCAACCACAGCAGGTGGCCAGCCCAGAGGGTGGCGTCCCCAGAGGACTGGGTGGCATTCCTCTACAGCAGGGGTGAGCAGCGTTTGGTTTGTTTGTTTGTTTGTTTGAAAGGATCAGAGAGTAAATATGTGGGGCTTGCGGGCCATTTGGATTCCATTTCAGCTGCTCAACTGCACTGTTACAGCATGAAAGTAGTCACGGATATTACGTAAACCAATGGGCAAGGCTGTGCTCCACTACATGATTCTTTGCAAAACCAGGTGATATATGGGGCGCCTGGGTGGCTCAGTCGGTTAAGCGTCCAACTTCAGCTCAGGTCACGATCTCCCGGTCCGTGGGTTCGAGCCCCGCGTCGGGCTCTGGGCTGATGGCCCGGAGCCTGGAGCCTGCTTCCGATTCTGTGTCTCCCTCTCTCTCTGCCCCTCCCCCGTTCATGCTCTGTCTCAAAAATAAATAAAGGTTAAAAAAAAATTAAAAAAAAAGAAAAACAACAAAAAAAACCCAACCAGGTGATATAGGCTGGATTTGGCCTGCGGACTGTAGTTTGCTGACCACTGATCTGAGAGATCGGTTAGGGCTGATGAGAGCAGCTATCTTTCTTCTGAAGTGAACTCCTTTACTCCTTCTTCCGTTTTTACCACCCTGGAGCAAGGGTTTCTATCCTGAGAGTTCATGATCTAAGAAAAGAAACAAATATATATATATATTTCTTTTCATTTATCTACAGCCAAAATCTAGCATTTTTTATCATGAATGTAGGCAACAAAAGACAGTAGGGTTAACAGTACCTGTGACTTTGCCACAAATAGAAACCACAGATCTTTTATCATATCATCTCAGTTCTTGTACATTTTCCAAAATGTTGTTTTTGCTTATCACCATTTCACGATCAGGGAAATTGTCCCACATGTCACTGGGTCTTGATGTGATCATTACATAAATTATTACATGTTACATGTGGACCATAGGTGGTAATGGGCCAGCCATCCCAGAGTTCTTAGCTCTTGCTTTTTCTTTTTTAAGTGAATTTATTGAGGTGAAATTCACACAACACAGAATTAACCATTTTTTTAAAAAGTTTATTATTTATTTTGAAAGAGACAGAGCCAGCACCAGCAGGGGAGGGGCAGAATTCTTTCCCTCCAGAGAGGGAAAGATAGAGAATTCCAAGCAGGCTCCACACTGCCAGTACAGAGCCAATACAGGCTGGAACTCATGAGACTGTGAGATCATGACCTGATCCAAAGTCAAAAGTCAGATGCTTAACTGACTGAGCCCCCTAGGCACCCCGGAATTAACCATTTTAAAGTGAATGATTCAGGTACTTAGTACATTCACAGTATTGTGCAACCACCACCTTTATCCAAACATTTCCAATCACTTGGAAGTTAAACTCCTTACCCATTAAGGAATTTCTCCTCATTTCCCCTCCTTCCTCTCCCTCTCCCCAATCTCTATGCATGTATCAATTCTGGATATTTCGTATAAATGGAATCATACAATGTATGACCATTTGTGTCTGGCTTCCTTCGCTTAGCATAATGCTTTGAGGCTCATTCATATTGTACCATATATCGGTACCTTATTCCTTTTTGCAGTGAAATAATACTCCGTTATATGTATGTATATCAGTTTATCTACTCATCCATTGGTGGACATTGTATTGTTTACACCTTCTAGCCATTGTAAATAGTGCTGCTACAAATATGTGTGTACCTGCACTTGCTTGAGTATCTGTTTGCAACTTTTTTTTTCTAGCAGCACACTATGATAGTTAGTTTTATTTGTTTAAGGGCTCCTGTTGCAAGCATGGGCTTTGAGACCGTGAGCCCAGATGTGCATAGTTAGGAAGATAAAAGCAAACCGTGATCCATGTACCTGGGTGAAAACTAAAGGTCTCACGGTTAATCACGTTGTAGGGTTTAAATTTCTACAGCCCAGAAGCCAGAAGTCACAGGTGAATTTTAGGTCTTTCTGGATGACCCATAAGGTCTCTGCCCCTTAAATCATCCTTCAGCTTCCAGTTGGTAACGCTGGGTAATCCCTGAGCATTCAGGAAACACGGAAGGCTCAGGAAGACTTCGTTCTCAGTGCCATACATTTCCTTCACCATTGTGGACATTGGATGAATCCTGGATAGATTTTTCAACATGGATTCAGTGAGATCAGTCACACTTGATCCAGTAGCCCTGTTGGTATATCCTTTTAGCTTGATGACCTCATAGGTACTTTCAACCTTTCTTCCAAGTTTCACTGCTACTGCCTCCTCCCAAGTCTGGATTCAGTTCCTGGAGAGAAACCCCTCCACATGCACTCCACTCCACCCAGACACGCTTGAGTTGCCGTGTTCTCCCCAAATCCATCCACGGCAACTTCTGGGATGGATGCCAACTTTTTCAGCCACATGACAACAAAATCTAGCAGAATTCAGATTATTACACCCACTTCCAATCACATGGTGCTTGGGTAGCCCACTTAATTCCCTGGTAACATATGTGAGAATATCCACTGGGCTGGAAACCTCAATTATGGTGGAGTCAGGACTGTACTTGACTAGCTGAGAGATAATACATTTGAAGACATTAATATTCCTCTGCACCAGATTGAGACGGCTCTCTCCCTCCTGCTGGAGGACTCCTGCAGTTACCACCACAGTCTTAGAATTGGAAATCACAGAGTAATCTTTATCTGCCATAATGTTAGGTGTCTGAAAACATAAGCTCCCATGTTGCAGATGCATCATTTCTCCTTTGAGTTTATCTTCCAAAACATCCACAAGGGCAAGTTCATCAACCAGAGACTTTCCTAGAACGCTGATGGCACATGCCATATCGACTTGTCCTGTTGGACAGGACATTGCAGTGTTATTTTTTTTTAATTAAAAAACCTTTTTTTAATGTTTATTTATTTTTGGGAGAGAGACAGACATGGCACGAATTGGGGAGGGGCAGAGAGAGAGGCAGACACAGAATTGGAAACAGGCTCCAGGCTCCCAGCTGTCAGCATGGAGCCCGACGCGGGGCTCAAACTCACAAGCCACAAAAACATGGCCTGAGCCGAAGTCAGATGCTTAATTGATTCAGCCACCCAGGTACCCCTACAGTGGTCTTATTGTTTGGGACAGTTTCCTCTTCTGCAACTGGTGCAATCAGTTTTTCCTCAAGAGTTGCCATTGCGCCTGGGAGAGAGACGGTTGTAAGAGTCACGCGAAGAAGACAATGTCATCCGTGTGCATCTCCTTGGGTGCAGGGTCTGCTTAAGTTTTTTCATATAGACCCAAGGGTGGAATTATAGGGCCATATGGTAATTTTATGTTTAATCTTTTGAGGAACTACCGAACTGTAAGTGGCCCAACCATTCTGTATTCTCCCCAGCAATGTACAAACCTTTCAATTTCTTCAAGTTCTCACCAATACTTTTTATTAGTATTATAGCCACCCTAGTGGGTGTGAAGTGGCACCTCCTTGTGGTTTGAATTTGCATTTTTCTAACTAATTAAAATTGAGCATCTTTTCCTGTGTTTGTTGGCCGCATATTTATCTTCCTTGGAAAAATGTCTATTTTGTCCATTTTTAAGTTGGGTTGCTTACCTTTTATTGTGTGAGAATTTTTTACATAATCGGGATACTAGACTGTGATCAGGTGTATCATTTGCAAAAATTTTATCCCATATGTAGGTTGTTTTTTCAGTTTTTTGATAATGTCCTTTGGCGTTTTTAATTTCTTTTTAATTTTTTTGATCTTCATTTATTTTTGAGAGAGACAGAGACTGAGACAGAGAGTGAGCAAGAGGAGGGGCAGAGACAGAGGGAGACACAGACTCTGAGGCAGGCTCCAGGCTCCGAGCTGTCAACACAGAGCCTGACACGGAGCTCGAACTCATTGACTGTGAGATCATGACCTGAGCCAAAGTTGGACGCTTAACCAACTGAGCTACTGAGGTGCCCTTGGTGTTTTAAATTTCAATGGACATTTGATTTATCTGTTTGTGGCTGTTGCTCATGCTTTTGGTGCCATATCTAAGAATCCATTGTCGAATCCAAGGTCATGATTTACACCCATATTTTTTTCTAGTAGTTTTTTAGTTTTGGCCCTTGTGTTTAAGTCTTTGATTCATTCTGAGTTAATTTCTGTATGTAATATAAGGTAAAGGCCCAACTTCATTCTTTTGCTTGTGGATATCCAGTTTTCCCAGCAGATTTGTTGAAAAGGCTGTCCGTTCCTATGGATTGTCTTGGGACCCTTGTTGAAAATTAGTTGACCACATATGTGAGGGTTTATTTCTGAGTTCTCTATTCTATTCCATTGGTCTATGTGTTTATCCTTATGCCAGTACCACATAGTTTTTTTATTACTGTAGCTTTAGAGTAGACTGTGAAATTTAAAAATGTGAGTTCGTTCCTTTCAAGATTGTTTTGATGATTTGGAGCCCCCTGTAATTCCATGTGAATTTAAGGTTTTGCTTTTCCATTTCTTCAAAAACGGCCATTGAAATTTTGATTGGGAATGCACTGAATCTATAGATATTTTTGAGTAGTACCGACGTCTTAACAATATCAATTCTTCCAATCGACGAACATAAGATGTTTTTCCATATATTTAAGTCTTCTTTAATTTCTTTCAGCAATGTCTTATTGTTTTCAGTATATAAGCCATTCACCTCCTCAGTTCAGTTTGTCTTTAGATATTTTATTGTTTAGGATGCTATTATAAATGGAATTGCTTTCTTAATTTCCTTTTCGGATTGTTCATTCTTGGTGTGCTGAAACACAAATGATTTTTATGTGTTGAACTTGTATCTTGCAACTTCGCTAAATATATTACCTCCGGTTGCTATTGTGTAGATTCTTTGGATCTTCTACACGTGGCATCGCGTCACTTGCAAAAAAGATCGTTTATTTCTTTCCAATATGAATGCTTCTTATTTATTTTGCTTGTCTAATTGCTCTGGCTAGGGCTTCCAGGACAATGTCGAACAGCAGTGGTGAAAGTTGCCATCGCTGTCTTGTTCCTGATCTTTGTCCGTGATGTCACACCTTAGCTCTTGTTTTGAGGGTCTTCTGCCTCAGGACACCTGGTTTCCCAGATACAGGACAGTAGTTTCCTCTGAAATAAAGCTTTTGTAGCCATATGGGTTGAAGTAATGAATCCTGAAGCCTTTATAGAGCCCAAACATACCTATTTCTGATGGTCAGTGAGAAAACAGGCAGGATCTAGAAAGAGGGCTGTGCTTTATCTGTTGACCATAATAAGACCTAAGCATGTAAACAAGATTTTTTCACTTTGGTGCTCTCAACAGCTCGCCATCTGCAAATGTGGCTCTGAGCATCGTACAGGCAGGTGACTGCCTAGGTTCCATGACTGAAAGAACTGAACCTGAACCTTGTTCCTCAGGCCACTGCTTGGTTTTCAATCCCTGACTTGGAAACTTCCCAAGCATAGTTCCAGAAGAGCCCTTGGGCATTCGTTCCTTCCCTTCACATTTCCCCCCACTCTGGCCGCACTTGTCAAGGTAGCACGTGAACTGTCTGCGTACTGGTGTGGATTAGACCTTGGTTGTCCCTGATGTTCTTTAGTTTTGTGGTGGGGACTTTCAGGAGCTTCCCATTTGTTGGTAAATAAAACCCTGCCCATCTCAACTGCCACCAAAGCGGATAGGCTGAGCCTTGACAGCGCACCCCAAGTCCTCTAGGGGGCACTGTTGGCCCCCAACTGCAAGATCCTTAAACTACACCAAGTCCTTACCCGCCCATGGATACATTCCAGTGCCATATGGGGGCCCGGATGCCAACACAGGGCCAACCTGAAGTCTGGCTAGCTCACGTTCTCTGCTTCATGTATATATTTCTTCTTTAAATAAAGTCAAATAAAATGCCTACCCTTGTAAAATGCAAACAATACAAGAAATGCTGAAGGTAAAAGATTATGTTTATCCTTGTGTTTCCTAACTAGTAGATCCAACACCCCCGAGTGTGCTTAGGAGAGCTTGTCTGTGTTGCTCCAAATGAATCAAGGATTCGGCACATGGGAGGCACGCAGTCACCACAGAATCTGCCTTCAGAGGGTCCCAATTATGTCCCAGGTGTGCCATTCACTGTTGAGCTAGCTGGATGGCCTTCAGCTCATTTCCCTACTTGTTACACGGGGATAATTATAACACATATCCTCCAGCGCGGCTTTTAGGGTTGAGTGAAAAGTGCTGGGTCTACCCTTATGTTTGGCACAAAGTGACTTTCAGTACTGGGGGGCCATGAGTGAGGTGAGAACGTGTCTGAGCCTGGGTAAGCACAACAGCAAAAAACACAATCCCAAAAATAAGAAAGGGGTCTCCGCTAGAGCCCCCAGAGGCCCCCTCCCCCCCTCCATGGCTCCCGGCCTCTCTGAGCTCTGCAGAGGCCAAGGAAGCTGGCAAATCTCCTTGTTCAGGCTGACAGCTTCCTTTATCTGCCCGCATGACTGTCACCCCTGTTTCCTTTTCTGCTGGGGCTTCTGTCTGTTTATCTGAGACAATCAGTTCTGATAATCTGAGCTCCCTCTTACCTTGAGTCTGGACCTGTGCTACTCCGTGCACAGGCTGCTTCCTCCCCTAGTCAGAACAACAAGTGCTAACCCTATGACCTTGAGACTCAAGATACAAGAAGGCATTGCCCAGCTGAGGTTTGGGGGACATCTTCCCCTGTGGTTGTGGTTGTGTTTATTCCTTTTCTAGTCTTTACTACCCCTCCCATTGCTTAAGGCTGGGGTGGGGGGTAGGCGGCGATGCTTAGACTGGAGCTCCAACCAGATCTGGCAATAGGATATAGGAGGTCTATGGACTTGGGCAGGGAAAAAAATTACATCTTAATTTTCACCAACTGATGGTTGAAATTTAGTATTTCTTCCCATTATGAAAATAATCATCATGCCCTAATGGAATTAACAATAACTGATTTTGTCACCAATAGAATTAATAGATATTTCACATGCAAATGACAGATTATTTATGCTTATCATGACTTGAAAATGAGAGTCATTATTAGACCCACAGCTAGATCTTGTATTTAATACAGAGCTTTTCAGAGCATTGGTCTGTGGCCTGCTGCCAGTCCACACACCATTAGAGCTTCATGACAAGGGAATACAGGAATTGAGTGTAAACACTTAGAAGCTTTTATAACAATTTGACAAAATAATGTTTTGAATCATATAAAAATTGGGTTTTGTCTTTCAAATGATCTTTTATTTCATATTTTTATTCAATTTGTAAAAGTTGATAGTCTGAGATGGATTAGGTAAGTAAATTAGTCCTTCCCCACAGAAAGTGTGAAAGCATGATTTAATGCATTCACAAGAAAGCATACATCAAAAAATATCTTGATAACTATGTTTCAGCATAGTTGGTTTCCTTTGTTGTTCTGTGCTGTTTTATTTAAAACACTATTCTGAAGTAGGATCAGTTTGCGTCACCGGAAGGCCAATGGAATCCATGGCAGAGAATAGGTCGGGGATATTTGAGGAGGGGCTCTGGGACCCTTCGTAGGCTTATACCTAAGTCTCCGAGTGGGTAGAGGCCTATCCCTCATCTCAATTCTGGAACATGAGTGAAGAGCCTTCTCCCCTCTCTCCTGGGCATGATGGGATATGTCCACTTCAGCTTCCCTCCCAACATTCCCTCCATATTTTGATTTCCCACTTCGGATGTATGGATGGATTCTCCTTCTCCTTGAGTTTATCGTCACACTATGTTCTTTCTTACCATTGCCAAAATTAGGAATAACCTCTCCTAGAATGCATACTTGCCTTCACTTTCTCTATGCGTCAAGACCCAGCTGAAGCCCAACTCCTTCAAAGGAGACCAAGACAACAAGTCCATTCCACACTAATCTCTTCCTCGTCTGAGCTCCTATAGGGCCATGACCTGGCGGGGTAGGTGGAAGACTGGACAGAAAGGGTGGGCAGGTAGGTGGTAGGGTGTCTATGGTACTAGATACTTGCAGCCATTCTAGCTGACATGAGAACAGTTCCAGCTGGTGAAGTAGTGGGAAGATGTTGCTGAGCAATGTCAAACTGTGCCAAGTTTTAGGGAGGTGCATCTTGCAAAGGAGGAAGTTTTGTCCCCCCCCCCCCCCCCCCTTACTAGTATCTGTCTGTTAACAAAGGCAGAGCTGGTAATCTGCCTGTTGAGGCCACACGTGATTAGATCAAACCTACTTAAGAGTCAGAATCCCTGGTCTTGCCCGTGTATAGGTCTCCATCTCTGGCCCTCTCTTCTGTTCTCATGGTGGACCTTTCTCTCCAGCCATTAGAGTCACACATGAGCATGTTGACCTTTGCTTTTGGCTTAGATTTGAATTCCCAAAATAGCTTTAGGAGGCCTCTGGTAACTAATGTCCGATAACCTCACCCCCAATGCAGAGCTGAGCACTTTGGATAGCTATCTCTTTATGGCCGGACTGGTGGTTTCTTCCCTAGCCTCTAGCCTTATTCTTTCCACAGACAGGCTACTTATATGCACTAACGTCTGGGATTAACATTGTGGCAGTTAGAACATAATAAATTGGATTTAGGACTGTCTGAAACTAGGGTCTGGATTAGAAGAAGACTGTTATCAATGTCCAAGCACTGGCTCCAGTCCCTTCCAACCCCCTTCACTCTCACATCTCACCATCCCCTGAAATCAAGGTCTCACTGGATTTCCAGGATGGGGAAATGAATACAAGAGTCTCAGGGAACTATCTAGCCCTTGGGGTGTCTGCTGGAAGAAAGGAGGTGAGCACTGTGACATCTCCAGCTCAAAAAGTAAACCCTTCCTCAAATTCCATAAAGGCAAAGCTTTTTCTCCAAATTATAGCATCTTCTCCAACCACCTTCTGAGTTTGCTTTCTCCTATCATGACAACCACTCACCTTCCATAATAAGCAGTTGGAATCATTACTGAAGGAGGCAAATGAGTAAAGCTTTTGATGTTTCTCTTCCTCCTTCTTATCTTCCTTCTCATCCGCCTTTTCTTCTTCATCATCGTCATCATCATCATCGTCTTCATTATCATTCCCATCACTAACATTTGTTACATCTTCCCACGAGCCAAACACTAAACCTAAATTACTTCATTTAATGCTTTCATTGTCCCCATGAGACACATGCTATTAATATACTGTTCTCTTTCCTACTGGAGATGTATATGTGAATGATGGTTAAGAATTCAGGTTCTGGAGTCAGAGGACTTGGGTTCAAATCTTTCTTCAATATCTATCGCTCATGGGACTATAGACCAGTTACTTAAACTCTATAAGCTTCAATTTCCTCATCTATAAGTAAAGATAATATAGTGTCTACCTAGTGCTTAAGGCTACTGAATGTGCAAAAGAAAGGAGAAAAGACAGGGAAGCCTAGATATGGTTACAGAAAGACATTTCTTATAAGTAAATTGGTGTGATTTGGCTCTAAATTATGGGGAAAAGGTGAGTGATTACAAAGAATTGGTGAATTAGAAGAATTGAAACTTTGGTCCAGAAGGTCGTGAGAGGGGAGTGTCGGTGTTGCTCAGTTAAGCATCCAATTCTTGATCTCAGCTCAGGTCTTGATCTCAGAGTTGTGAGTGCAAGCCCTGGGTTAGGTCCTGCCCTGGGCATGAAGCCCACTTAAAAAAAAGAGAACGAAAAAGAAAAGAAAAAGAAGGTCATGAGCGTACATGGGCTACAATTTCCAACACTCCTGGGTTCAGAGGCTGAACAGCCATGCTAAGATGGTCACATAACCTTGAATACGGGAATCTGGGGAATGGGTACAACTGGAAGTCAAGTGGATCCCACCCTGAGGCGTTCCTCCTTTGTTCTCATAGTGACTTTGTATGCTGTTGGGAATATTGGGACAGAAGTGGCTCCCTCCCCAACTCCTGTGTCTCCCTCTGCCTTTTGGGCTCTGCTGGACCAGGTTGAGCTCATCTCCCACATAACCATTCTTATAAGTAGGAATGGGCTTGGGGTACAGAAAACCCATCTCTCTCAACTCTCTTACTCCCTCTTACATGTGCACATGCACACACACACACACAGATGAAATGCTTGTACAGACTTGCTATGTATGAAAGATGTCAATGCCTGTTTTCCAAAAACTTTATGAAAGCTCCACAGCCTTATAAACAAGAAAACAGGAAGATATTCCCAGAAAACAAGATGTTTCCAGATCTAGAGGTCCCAATTTGTGGACTGGGTTCCAAAAGGATGTGTCAGTTTCAGTGGTTGGAAACTCCCATTGAAATTTTTCTTAGTAATCGTATTCTTAATGGTAGTTGTGTCCCAATAAAAGTCTATATCACTCAATGTGGCTGAAATGCTATATATCCACAATAAAAATATGAAGCTATATTCCTTCAAAATTTATAAATAGGGCATCAAATGCTAACTCAGACTCCGAGCAAGGCTTTTTCGCCCCCTTGACTATTGGTGGTTGATAGCAAGAATACTTAGTTGAGGAGGAAAAGAGGGTTGATAAAGAACTGAATAATTTCTGGACACCAGTAGACAGCATTAAATGCTTTGGCTCAGGTCACGATCTCACAGTTGGTGAGTTTGAGCCCCGGGTGGGGATCTGTGCTGACAGCTCAGAGCCTGCAGCCTGCTTCGGATTCTGTGTCTCCCTCTCTCCCTTCCCCTCCCCCACTCTCAAAAATAAATAAACATAACAAAATAGAAATAAATAAGCAGGTCAGGCAGGTCTTTATTCTTGACTGCTACCTGGAGCTGGAGGAGAAGGTGAGGATAGAATTTGGAGATTTCAGAATGATTCAAAAGAAGGGGGGGCTATATCAAATTTGAATTTTGTATGTGTAAGTCTTTGAAGAGTCAGATACTCCAACTCAGGGTGTGCCTATATTTGCCCCCCCCCCATAACAACTGCTCATCAAGTGATTATAAAACTGAATATTTTTGTCCTATTATCACTCCCACTAACTAGAGTCTGGCATTGACTTATCAAAAAGTGGGATTTCTGGGTCTGAGGTGCATTCACCCTCCTGCTGGATCAATGTGTTCCATTACTTCATGCACATATGTGAACAACCTTCTACAAACCATCACAGATCCCCTCGTCCACACCAAACTCTGTCTCTAACCGAGCCATTGAGTCCTCACACAATTGAGAAATCTGACTAAACACATGATGTGTCTACAGCAGCAGTCAGAAAGAAGAGGGAAGAATTTTGTGAATGGAGATATTTCTCTTCGCTAGACATGGCAATTCAATAAAAATGGTTATCAGATGAGTCATCCTTGACTCATCCTCTATAAATGGAAAATTCAGCCATGCAATAAAGCTTCTAGCTTTTGTTCTCTAGTCTGGAACATGTCTCAAATGATAGGTTGTTGCCTAGGGAATCAAGATGTTAATAGTTGGGTTCTTGAATAAGCAAAGTACTTCTCAGGAGAAGGTTGTCCAAAAGACACGTCATCAATACCAGAACAAAATCAAGTGCATAAAAGGCTCTTAATAAATATTTGTTGAATGAACTAATTTATGAATGGACAGGTTGATGAAGAAGAGAGGAATTAGGGATTACTCTTAATTTTCTGGCATGGGGGACAGTGCTAGGTTGCTAGGGGGTAGCATTAACTAAGTAGATATATGAGGGGGGGGTAGGTCTTAAAAATTGGTTATAGACTGTTAAATTCAATGAGTTCAATTTTGAACATGTTGAATTGAGAGGTCTGTGGGAAGTCCAAGTGGATATGTGGGTATATGTTGTATAGAGCATAAATTATGAAAATAATAAAGCCCTTGCTTATGTAAAGGTAACCTGGCCAGGATTAATTTTCCTTCCTTCCCTTGGACTTACTCAATCTTCTGTCCTTCCAGATTTTCTATTTTCCTTTTACAAACATTTCTGGGCTGTCTGTCATTTGCAAAGCTTTATCTTAGGCACTGAATATATATGAAAAGAAACAGTTTTAACTCATTCATTTAACAAACATTTTATTGAGCACCTACTATGTGCCAGACATCGTCCTGGTTGTTATCATGGTCCGTACCCTAGTGTACCAAACACAGTCCCTTCTCAGAAAGAATTTTAAATCATTTAGATTACCAGACACTAACAAAATAAGTAAATGACTGTTCAAGACCACAGATTGTTCTTTATCCCCTGCACAGGACATATATACATTAAATAAATGATTATTCTTAAATAAAATGAGTGATTTTTTCAAAATCGAAAGCTTCCTAGGAAATTGATTCCAACAGAAATCAACTGGCTCTTTCTAATTTCCATCCTGCTTGCCATTTTGAGCCTTTTAAGAATATATATTTTTAAATAGCCCTTCAGTAAGCATCTTTATCCATAGTATAAGTGGTGGAAAACAAAACCTGTGAGGCTTCCTAAGGTCCAGATTCAAAGAGGAGACTGAAGGTTTTGAAAGGGTCCCTTAGTAATGGAAATGCTAATGACTACTGGAGTCCATTACTTTAATTGCTATATTTTTGCAAACCTGAGTAATAGATGATCTCATTCAATCCATCAAACACTGCTTTACAAATCCAAGAGAGTGAAAAATGAAAAACAACATTAATTCACTTATTCTGTTTTCAGTGCTAATTCTGAATGTCATAACTTAACAAACAGAAACATTTTTTAAAATCTCAAAAAGAAATGCTGATGAAAAACCACAATATACACCCACCAGAATGTAGAATGGCTAAAAAAAAAGTGAGAAGAGATCAAAGGTTGGCAAGGGTGGGGGGCAACTGGAATCGTCATTGGTGGTGGGAGTAAAAATCAGCTCAAACACTTTGAAAAATTGTATTACAATTTCTTATAAGGTGAAATATAACGATTCTATGATTCCTAGGTACGTGTCTAACAGAAATGGGTTAATATTTTCACCAAAGGCATCTACAAAAATGTCTATAGCAACATTGTACATAACATCCTAGAGTAAAAATAACCCAAGCATTCATTAACAGAATGGAGAAATTCATACTACTGTATATTACTACTCAAGAATGAAAAGTTCCCTACTACTGCTATCTGCAACAACATGGATGAATGTCTAGTAAAAGAAACCAGACACAAAAGAGTGCGTGCTGCCTGGTTCCATTTATATGAAGTTCGACTACAGGCAAAATGAATTGATGACTATAAAAGTTACCATAGTGGTTATCTTTGTAGCACATGACTGGGAGGATACGAGGCACCCTTGGGGATGCTGCAAATGTTCCAGCTCTTGCACTGAGCGATGGATTACACAGGTGTATACATAAGGAAAAAAATCATTGAGGGGAGCCTGGGTGGCTCAGCTGGCTAAGCGTCTGATTTCAGCTCAGGTCATGATCTCACGGTTCATAGATTTGAGCCCCGCGTTGGGCTCTGTGCTGACAGCCTGGAGCCTGCTTCAGATTCTGTGTCTCCCTCTCTCTCTGCTCATGCTCTGTCTCTATCTCTCTCTCTCAAAAATAAATAAGCATTAAAAAAATTGTTTAAAAAGAAAAGAAAAAGAAAAAAATCATTGAGCTGTACATTTAAAATTTGTGAACTTTGCTACACACAATCTACCCCTTATCTAAAAAAATTTTTGAAGAATATTTTTTAATTTTTTTAATGTTTATTTATTTTTTAGAGAGAGAGAGAGAGCGAGCGCATGAATGGAGGAGGGGCAGAGAGAGAGAGGGAGACACAGAATCCGAAGCAGGCTCCAGGCTCTGAGCTGTCAGCACAGAGCCCGACACGGGGCTCGAACCACCTTCCTCCACTCCTATCATTTACAGATGAGGAAATTTTAGACCTGGGACAATTCCACAATCTGTAAGCGAGGCCACGAGTAGGCAGTAGATTTTGTTCATGGGTCATTCTGATCACTTTTGAAGTAAAGATCCTTTAAAGGCGTGAGACAGCAGACTGGTGAATTTCAAAAAGAACAACGAAATAAAACAAAATGATGAAATGATATAAGTGGAAATAACCATATCTATTGCAAGCCTGTAGAAGGTGACCAGTGAAAGTTACTTAAAGCCCATGGTCTGCCTTCAGAGTCCAGGCAGCAGTCAATGTCAGGGGAGGCAGAGAGGGTGGGTAGTGGGATGGGCAGGAAAAGTGAGTGACTAGAGCAATGATACAAGGTGGATCATCTCAGGGATTTGCTCTCTTGCTTGAATGGACTGGACGTTTCCCAAGGACAGCAGAAGTGAGCATCGCGCAGAGGAATGGGGCAGAACTGGGCACCCACTCTGGAGAGTGCCAGGATTGCTTCACCTTGCTTTGGCCTGGACATGTCAGTCTCACCTGATGGACACGTGGTCCTAAAGTGGTGCTGAAGCCTATGTTTGAGGAACTTACGGCCCTGGGAAGCGATGTTTACCCACCATTTCAGGTGAGACACGGCCAAGAAGCTACTGAAGAGTACTCTGTCTGGGGGCACCCATAAATCCCACTGGGGTCTTAGTGGGTCCACCATGTTGGTTGGTAAAAGACAGCCATCGGGGTCTGAGTAGAGAAACAAAGCTGTTCCCTTCCCATGCTCGTTCACACCAGGTAGCAGCTTTGAGTATATTACTTAGACCCCTTTTCCAGATGTCTTATAAGCATCACAGCCTCCCAGCCTTTCATGGGGAAGAAAAGCATGATCTACGTAAGAAGAGAAGGAGAAAATCCCTGCTTCTAGTCGCAGCCACTCCATCATCTGGCTGTGACACATTCTGTAAATGTCAGCGTCTTCATCTACAACAAGGGATTATTGCTGTCCCACCCACCTCTCAGGCTTTTGGGGAGGATATAATGAGAGAACTGATGTGAAAACACCTGAAAAGGTGAAGCATTTTCCAGTTTTTTTAAAAAAGGGGGCAAATGACTTGAACAGATCTTTCTCAAAAGAAAATAGGAGTGCCCAGAACGCAAATGCAAAGATGCACAACTTGACAAGTTATCAGGAAAATGCAAATTGAGAGCCAAAATGCCACATCATGCTCATTAGAATATCTAAAATCAAGGACTGATAATACCTGGCCGTGGTGAGGACACAGAGCTGCTGGACCTCCCATACGTTGCTGGTGGGAACGTTAGATGGTACAGCCACTTTGGAGGTTATCTGGCAGTTTCAGAAACAAGTCAACATACACTTAGGATCCAGGAACTCAACGCCTGGGTATATATCCAGGAGAAATAAAGGTTGATGTCCATAAAAGCACTTGTACAAGAATGTTTGTAGCAGCTTTCTTCTCAATAGCCCCAATCTGGAAACAACCCAAATATCCAGCAGCAGGAGAACTGACAACTGCAGGGGGATATTGACAGCACTAAAAAATAATGTACTTCTGATACAACCTGGATGTATCTCCAAACATTATGCTGAGAAGAGAACTGATACTGTTATGCCCAGAATTCGTGATCCCCAAAGACCACCAGGGAGCCGAGTCCAATGCAAAAGCAAAGAGCCTTTATTCGAGCTAGCTCGAGCTCAATCCCCTACCTGCACCGACGCAGCGGTGAGATACCGGGGAGAGAAAGCAAGTTTCAAAAGCACAAAGGTTTTATTGGGGTCTAGGGGCAGTTGGTGAGGCTGTGGCCTCAGCCGATTGGCTGGGGAAGGGTCGGAGTCCTGTTATGTAGGTCGCCGGGCATGTTTTGATCCGGAAGTTTGAACGGGTGAGCGGGAGGTTCTCAAGGGGAGGAGGCGTGGTCAAGGTGGAGGACACAGAACAAGATGGAGTCGGCCGGCGTAGGTCCGCCCTTTCAATACTACAGAGTCCATATTATGATTCTATTTTTTGGGAATTCAAGAACAGACAAAACCAACGGGTGGTGTTAAAAATCGGAGAACAGGGGCGCCTGGGTGGCGCAGTCGGTTAAGCGTCCGACTTCAGCCAGGTCACGATCTCGCGGTCCGTGAGTTCGAGCCCCGCGTCGGGCTCTGGGCTGATGGCTCAGAGCCTGGAGCCTGTTTCTGATTCTGTGTCTCCCTCTCTCTCTGCCCCTCCCCCGTTCATGCTCTGTCTCTCTCTGTCCCAAAAATAAATAAACGTTGAAAAAAAAAATTAAAAAAAAAAAAATTGGAGAACAGCTGGCTCTGGGGTGGGATAGACTAGAAGTGTGCCAAGGGAACTTTTGGGGTAACAGAAGTGTTCTACACCTTAAAAAATTTGAGGGGGGATTGCATTTTATTCTATTTTTTTTATTGAGGTATAATTGACATATAACATTATACTAGTTTCAGAGGTACAGCATAAGGATTCAATATTTGTATATATTATGAGATGATCACCCACAGTACGTCTAGTTAATATTCATTACCACATATAGTTACAAAAAAGTTTTTTGTTGTGATGAGAAGTTTTAAGATCCACTCTCTTAGCAACTTACAAATATGCAACACGGTATTATTAAGTATAGTCACCATGTCATACATTATATCCCATTACATGACATTTATTTTATGGAAGTGTCCTATATCTTGATTTGGGTATTGGTTACAGGGGTGTATACATTTATCAGAACTCATCAAACTGCATACAGCTGTGCATTTTAAATATGTAGATTATATACTTTAATTTTTTTAAGTTTGTGGAGGGTTTTTTTGGTGTATTGTAGAACCATGGGGCATTTCAAATATTTTTAAAGTTCAGAAAGATATGGATATTATATTACAGAAATGACAAAGAAGGAAAACAAATCTTCCAGAGTCAACCAACATTCATTGTTTTGATTTATGTCCTTCCTGTATTTTTTTCTACATGTATATGCTTTGCTTTGTTGAATCAGACCTCTGAAAGTAACCGTGTCATTCTTCCATTTACATAAGAAGATACTGAAGCTGAGGTGGGAAGAAACAAATCAAGGCAGGTCCTTGTCAAACCCAGCGAGACTCAAGTCCTAGTTCTCCCACCTCTAAATCTGTGGTATAATCAAGGATGTATCTGGTCTCAAGCTTCAAAAACTCTTGGAACTCCCAGAGTGTTAGGAGTTTCTTTGTTATGCCAATTAGGCAATGCCGACGGGTGCCTCCCTGGGTGGTTTCAGGATGGGAGCTGGTGACCAGAAAGACCAAACTCATGATTAGAAGGTTGGGATTTTTCAGTCGCTCCACCACGAGGGAGGGGAGACCTGTTGGAGCTTGAGTTCAATCACGTGGCCAATGAGTTAATCAATCATGCCTTTGTAATGAGACCTTAAGAGAATCTGTGGATACTGAGGTTTGGTGAACCTCCCTGGTTGGTGAACGCGGATGCACCATGACTCCATACCATGACTTCCTGGGCATGGAAGTTCTGTGTCCAAGACCCTTCCACCCTTTGTCCTACGTGTACCCTTTATAATAAAAGTACAATAATAATATGTATTATTATATATATAAATAACATATTATATATAACATATTGTTTATATATATAATAATATATATATAAATAAAACCCTTTCAGTGGGTTCCCTTCCTATTTCTAGCTTCTCAGTTGACTTGGTGTCCATCCCAAAGCCCTTCCCTTGCCTCACCCCTAAGTGTCCTCTTCTGAGTGTTTGGACCTCTGTTCTCCACTTTTGTGATCTGCAGCCAACAACACCGATAATGCCAACGGCTTACTAAGCCTGTACTCTGTGCCAGTCCTTTACACATCTCTCTCTTAAATGCATGCAACCCCATGCAGTAGACATTACCATCATCCCTGCTGTGCAGACAAGGAAGCCGTGGCTCAGGCAGGATAAATCACTCGCTCAAGGTCACAGAAGGTACTAAGCGGCAAGATCTGCTGCTTCACACCTGTGCCCTTCCGTGCACATTACTTTCCAAACGAAATTCCCTCCCACCTCCGTTCATTCCCTGTGACATTGTCCCCTCGGCCCCCCCACCCCCACCCGACAGGAACCATATCCTCCCACACACCACCAGTCTTTCAATAAATATTTGTTAATTTTTATTTGATTACAAGTGTATTTATTTAAGAGCTGGAGGCCCTGGAGAGCAGGAGCAAAGTGGAGACCAGTAAGAGACAAACTTTGCTCCCCTCTTTGGAGCCTGGAGACTTTGTTACTTTTCCTATTGACCTTGTTAGCTAAGGTTAAGTCTTGTTAGTTTTGAAAATTCCATGCTGGCCCCCAAGGGCCAAGGAGATGACCTCTGGCAGCTGGGAGGAATCAGGTCTGATTCTAAGGGAGGCAAACAGCCCCTGGTGCTGATTGCTAGTGGTTGTGCTCTCGGCAATTGTTATTTTAATCAATTTCTCTGTGTTCAGAGTGCAGGACAGCAGCCTTCTAAGCATCCAGGGAAATTAAACACATAAATCATTTAATCGTCTCCCTCTACCCCCTCAAAACACACGTGGCACAATAGAGAATTGCATCAATAATTATGCCAAGGATTCAAAGGCAAACTTCCTACAACTTGCCTCCCATCTTCTGCCTCTAGTATCAGCTTCCCGGAGTACATGACTAGACTCACCAGGTCTCCTATAAAGGGATTTAAATGGCATACTCCTCCTCAGCTTTCATTACCTTCTTCCCTCTCCTTACACAGAATTCTGTCATCTTTAACAATCTACGGCGAAAGTAGACACCTAAATGTTGGAAACCATGTCTTGGGGCCAAAGAGGGAAAATCTGGTTTCTACAAAAGGCCCTTATAATCCGCACTCCACTTCTCTGGACTCAAGGAAAGCCTATTTGAGGGGTGCCTGGGTGGCTCAGTGGGTTGAGCATCCGACTTTGGTCGTGACTTTGAGCCCCTCGTCAGGCTCTGTGCCGACAGCAGGGAGTCTGCTTCAGATCCTCTGTCTCCCTCTGTCTCTGCCCCCCCCCCCACCCTGCTCACACCTCTCTCTCCCTCTCAAAAATAAGTAAACATTAAAAATAAAAAGAGCCGATTTGACTCTTTCTGAAGGAAAGTTAAAAATATATTAAATTGCCTTTTCTTTTTGAGATTCAAGTGTGGATCATTTGATGTTTTCGTTTTGGTAAAATGTATAAACAAAACTTGCCATTTCAGCCATTTTTAAATGTATAACTCACTGGCATGAATCATATTGTCAACGTTTATGAGAATCGCCGTCAACACTATTTCCACCATTCAAAATTTTTCATCATCCTAAGCAGAAACTGTAATCATTAAGCAATAATTTCCCATTTCCCCTCCCCTAGTTTGTCACCACTATTCTGCTTTCTGTCTCTATGAATTTGTCATTCTAGATATTGCATGTAAGTGGAATCATACAATATTTCCTTTTGCATCTGGCTGGTTTCACTTAGTATGTTTTCAGGGTTCATCCATGTTACAGTAGATATTAGAACTTTTTTTTATGGCTGAATAATATTCTTTTGCATGGATATACCACCATTTTTTTTTTTTATCCTTTCATCTGTTGATGATGCTTGGGTTGTCTCTACCTTTTGGCTACTATGAACAATGCTGCTATTAAAATTTGCATACAAGTATTTGTTTGAGTTCCTGTTTCAGTTCTTTTGGACAATTACCTAGGAGTGGAGTTAATACATCATCTTTTTATAAGAGGGTGCTCTTGCTTGGGTCTGCACTGGCTCAGCCATAAGAGCTTCATGTTCTTGTCTCTGCCAAGCCCTCCTCCCTCCCTTCAACCCCCTCCCCCCCCTACTTTTCCTTGGAGTTGACCATTATTTCTTTTCGGTCCATGTACTTCCAGACATTTTTCCATTTCATAACCTAAACTTAGAAAACTGCTGCTTGGAATTCCATAGCATGGATAAACATGGCTTATTTGGACTTTCCCCTATCGGTAGAAATTGAGTCTGGGTTCATGACTGCAACAGAGTTGTAATCAACATTCTAGTGTATGCCTCTTTAGGCCTCTTGGATTGGTACCAAGAAGGAGAATTGCTAGGTCACAGGACAACCTTGTTTTGAATTTTAAAAGTTTTGGCCACAAGATCCTCTGAGGGCCTGTAACCAATTCACTTTTCTGCCAGTTGCATACAAGAGAACCCATTTAGCCCATTCTCACCAATGCGCTGATGGTGCCCATGGCAGAGGGAGGCAGCCATTCAATAGTGAGCCCTGCTTTAGTTCTTTTTTTTTTTTAAATACACTTAGTTTTTTTTTTTAATGTTTATTTATTTTTGAGAGAGAGCGAGAGCGAGCATGAGCAGGGGAGGGTCAGAGAGAGGGGGAGACACAGAATCCGAAGCAGGATCTGCAGTCAGTACAGAGTCCGAGGCAGGGCTCGAACCCTTGAGCCCTGTGATCATGACCTGAGCCTTAGCCGGATGCTTAATTGACTGAGTCACCCAGGGGTCCCAGTGCTGTTCTGGTTCCATCCTCCAGAGTTGTTGCTGAGAAACACTCAGCCCGCAAACAGCTGAATTTCCCAGCTGCTCTTGCCTTTGCCATTAGGGGAGGTCATGTCACTGGTTCTGGTCAAAGATAACCCAGTAGACGTGATGAGCTGGCTGGTTAAAACCTCTGGTATAATCTTTCCTCTGAAGGGAGGCAGAGGGTCTCAGGAACTCCAAAACACATAATGGGAAATACTCAGAAGAGAGTATCAGCCCGAATCCATGGAGGACTTGATGCAACAGAGCATCCCTCCCCATCACGGCATGTTTTTTGTTTTTGTGTGTGTGTGTTTTTTTTTGGGGGGGGCACATTTTCATATATTTTTTGTCACAAGCTCTTTATATACAACCTCTCTTAATTGACAGTAGTCCAGTAAGCTAGTTATTAAAATAACCATATGAAAATGAAAAACTACCCTGGGTCCCATTGCTAGTAAGTAATGAAGCCAGAATCTAAACCCAAGTTTGTTTGGTTCCAAAGCCATTTATAGGGGGTGGGGGGGAGGAGGTGATGGGCAGGGTTTTGGGCAAAGTCAACATTATATTCATCAGTGCATTAGTTTTCAAATTTTGATTTTTAGTCATGGAATCCTGTTCCCAAAGGAAATTTTATGTGGAAGCCTAATAACACTGGTGGTGATGGTGACAATGACAACCATGATGATGGTGGTAACGACGAATAAGAAGATGATGAGTGTCAGAGCCCAGGTCCTAGGATGCAGGAGAACTAGGTTTTCCCATAAAGAGGATCCTTATCATGTTCTACATTCACATTCATTTATTCATTCACTCAAAAAAGATTTGTTGAGCATCTCCTATGTTCCAGGTACTGTTTTAGGCATTTGGGAAACAACCATGAACAAGATGAAATTTCTACCCCCACACGAGGCTACTGTGCTACAACTTTGGGTAGCACTATTCACTTTGTGTTATACATGAATGGTACCCCCAGAGCTGAGCAATATGGCGGTGCTGATTCATGGACCTTACCCTCTCCTGGAGAACAGAGATAACAAAGGTAGACCAATAAGTATAGATTAAGTCCAGAATGTCATATCAGGCGCTATATCAGTGCTGTAAAAAAAAAAAATAAATAAAATAAAATAGAGTGACACGAGGACCTTCTTTTGCATCCTGACGGTAAAAACCCAGTGAAAGGCAAAAACATAAAGGACAATGGAAGGGGAGCAAAGGTGAAGTTTTCTAAGAATACGTTGCATCGTTTGCTGGACAAGGACTTCTCTGGGCTCCCACAGCACTAATTATAACTAGGGCAATCATTCTTGGCTGCAAATGGAATCATCTGAAGAGTTTTAAAAAATACTGATGCCGAGGCGCCTGGGTGGCTCAGTCGGTTAAGCGTCCGACTTTGGCTCAGGTCATGATCTCGCGGTTTGTGAGTCTGAGCCCGCCGTCGGGCTCTGTGCTGACAGCTCAGAGCCTGGAGCCTGCTTCAGATTCTATGTCTGCCTCTCTCTCTGCCCCTCCCCTGCTCACGCTTTGTCTCTGTCTTTCAATAATAAATAAACGTTAAAAAAAATTTAAAAAAAAATATTGATGCCTAGGTTTCTCCCTGGAGATTTTGATTTAATTGATCTGGGGCATTGTTGCCTGGGCATCAGGATTTTGTACAACTTTCCCCTCTCATCTTCCCCTTTCTCATCTTGGCATTAGAGAAAAGGAGCTGGATTTAGGCTCATCTTTTATGCAGGGCATTCTCTTGGGCTCTCCTTCTTCTTACCTCCAAACATGTGCAGGATCAGGGAACAGTTTGCAGAAGGGTTGATGTGCTGCTCTGACACCTGGTGTGGTGGTGACCCACAGTGCTGGGTCACTAGTCACTTGACAAGCTGCTATTGGAGCAGAATTCTCCAGAAGCTCTGTTTGCAGGTGGCAGCGTCCCCTCTCTGTCTAACTCACATCCCTACCATCTGCTTACATGGAAGATTGACTTGTTTTTCTCTTCTGTGTTGTGACAGTGGCTTTTTCCAAATCAGAAAATATTAGAGTTTGCTGCAGTATCCTTTTTTTTTTTTTTTGAAATCATGTCCTAGCTCTGCCCCTTATTAGAGGTCTGCTCTTGAGAAAGTTAAGGAATCCCTCTGCCCTTTTCTCCCTCATCCATAAAGTGGGAATAATAATGTCCACCTGGAATCACACCCACCAGGAAGTGTTAAACCAAGGATTAAATGCGAAGAATGTAGCAGAGTGCCTGGCTCGTGGGCTTCACAAACACTAGTCCTCCTTCTGCACACTACCCCTGAACAGCTATTAGGAGTTGTGCATCGAATTCTCTCAAAATTCCCAATGAGAAAGGCCTGTGACTTTTCTCCCTACCTTTCTAGCCCCATCCAAAGTCCTCAGCCCAAGACCCTGTTGTTCTACCCTGTCGTGCCTCCAAGTTTACCTAGGGCCTTCTTGTACAGGCCCCTGAGAACAGGATCTAGCAGGGTAGATTTTGCTAGAATGTCACCTTGGTGTAGAGGAGTTGAAGGTTGTGGGAGGTGGTGCTATGGGGCAACGGGCAGGCAGGTGAATATACTGTATCTAAGCCTTCACCCACCAAATCTATTCAGTCCTCTGGCCCAGAGCAAGTTATGTCTTGTAACTGTGTTGGGGTGTGGGTGTGTGGGGTTGGCTCCTCTAAGATTTCAGCCACCGTCCCCCACTTTATTTTTTTTTTATTTTTTATTTTTTTTAAATTTTTTTTTTCAACGTTTATTTATTTTTGGGACAGAGAGAGACAGAGCATGAACGGGGGAGGGGCAGAGAGAGAGGGCGACACAGAATCGGAAACAGGCTCCAGGCTCTGAGCCATCAGCCCAGAGCCCGACGCGGGGCTCGAACTCACGGACCGCGAGATCGTGACCTGGCTGAAGTCGGACGCTTCACCGACTGCGCCACCCAGGCGCCCCACCGTCCCCCACTTTAATAGGTGGGTAGCTCTAGCAGGAAGTCATAGCAGCATGAAGTTGGTGGTTAACAGACCTTAGTCATGGGCCAGCTCTTTTCATCTCTGTCTGGTTAGAGATCCAAAGCTGAATCTCGAGCTTCCGTCTTCCTGTCTTCTCTCTAATAGCCCCTCCTACCAGATGGAAAGGGTTGGGGTAGGATTTTTTTTTTAAAGGAGATAAATATCTAATTCATCCTTCGGCATCCCCTCTACATCCTTGCTCTTTCGTCTGTATGAATGGTCCCCAAGTCCATGTAACAAAGACCATGGCTCCCCAAAGCCAAGCCATTATCACAGTGCTCACTTTTCCAATTTGGTACCACACACAGGGCCCGGTAGCACCCTCTCCTTTCCCCATATTCCCCGTGAATATGTCACCCTCCTCAAGATTCAGGCAATTCTGCTTTAGAATCCTGCATTTCTCAGGCGCCTGGATGGCTCAGTCGGTTAAGTGTCTGACTTCAGCTCAGGTCATGATCTCACTGTTCATGGCTTTGAGCACCGTGTCGGGCTCTGTGCTGACAGCTCAGAGCCTGGAGCCTGCTTTGGATTTTGTGTCTCCCTCTCTCTCTGCCCCTCCCCCGCTTGTACTCTGTCTCTCTCTCTCTCAAAAAATAAATAAACATAGAATTCTGCACTTCTCTTTGATGGGGCCCAGATATCCCTACAACTGCCAGTTGCCCAGAATCCACGGAATGGTGCTCTGGCTATTCTGCAGCCCCCTTGTATGTGGAATTTCCTTTTCTTATTTTGGTTGTTTTTTGTTCATTTTGATAGGTTTCAGGAAGTGAAGTTCAGCAAATGTGTACTCACACAGCCACCCTTCCCTGGGCTGCTTTGAAAAAACAAGCAAAGGGGTGGCTCAGTTGGTTAAGCATCCAACTCTGGATTTCGGCTCAGGTCGTGATCTCACGGTTCATGAGATCGAGCCCCACATCAGGCTCCATGCTGACAACTTGGGGCCTGCTTGGGATTCTTTCTCTCTCCTTCTCTGTCTGTTCCTCCCCAGCTTGTGCCCTCTCTCTCTCTCAAAATAAATAAATAAACTTGAAAAAAAAAAAAGAAAAAACAAGCAAAGCCCCTAATTTGGATGCAAGATTTCACCTCAAATGTCATAGAATTTTACTCATATAATTATATCAGATCTTAAAATAATTTTATTTCTGTAGTATTTAGGGCTCCTGTGGTTGCAAGTAACAGAAAGTCTCTGCATCTAGATATAGAAAAAACAGGGTTTCAACCTCAGGACTACACAGGTGTGCAGGGAACCCAAGGGCAGGGAGACAGCTGGGTCTTCTGCAAGGCCATGACCAGGAGCTGGAATACTGTAGGGAGCTCGAAAGCCTTTTTGTCAGCCTTGCAACCCGCTTCTGATTGTTGCTTCCCATGACAGGCCGGTTTTCTCTGGCAGGAGACAGGGTGGAAAATGGTGACTACCGATAGCTCCCAAGTTTACATGTTGGTTTATGAGAGCAGCTAGACCAAAGTGGAGTCTATTTAGGAAAGATGCTGATAGAACTTATTTGGGTCAAGTGTATAGCTCTGGTCCAATCAACTGTAACAATTAGGACTGCTTGGTGTGAGTATGGATGCTCCTATGGTAAGTGTGAAGAGGGGTTTTCAATTTCCATAAGGAGAGCTGAAAAGCTTACTATAATTAGTATGGCCTTTATTCCTTAATACCTGGAGGAAGGATAATGTTCTCCTCCCAGTTGGATGGCTTGAACTGCTGTTACTGGTTGTAGTAGATTACCTCTTCCAAAGATGGTCACCATAATATACCGCATCCCATCTGTACTTCTATGATACGATATTAAGTGATGGGGGTTCATGTTCTCTTCCCTTGAACTGAGTGGACTTTTGTGACCACCCAGCCAGTACAGCAGAAGTGAGGCTATGTCACTTCCAAGGGTGGATCACAAACACTCTGTGAACTACTGCCTGTTCTCTTGGGACACTCATGCTTAAAACCAGCCCAAGAATCCCCACGGAGACGACACGTATAGGTGTTCTGATCAGCGGGTGACGTCTCGGCCAACAGTCAATGTCAACTTCAGATAACGTGAGTGAAATGAATCTTCAGATGATTACAGCCCCCAGCTGTTGAGTCATCCCAACCTTTAAGCCACTTCAGCTGATGCCGTGTGGAGCGGAGAGGAGCCCTATTCAAATTACAGATTCCCCGAGCAAAATAAATGATTGTTGTTACTTTAAGGCACTAAATTGTGCAGTGAATTATTACCCAGTAGCAGATAATGGATGTGATGGTCATTTTGTTATGCTGATATTTGATTATCTAAGGACTGAGCCACGCTGTTGTTGGTTGAATGAGATTCTGCTTGAAGGGAAGACCTCCTCCACCTGAGTTGCAAGTATGTGTCTCAGAAGAGAAGTTGAAATATGGAGTCAGAACTTTAGGAAGGAATGTTCAGCAAATATTCACTCCCTTTCCTGCCCACTGTGGAAGGAGGGTATTTCCCCTGCCCCTCCTTCACTGTGGACCAATTGGCTATGGATCAATGGCATAGTGGTGGAAGTGACAGCATGCCAGTTCTGAGCTCATGTTAGAAGCAACATGGCAAGTTTCCACTTGTCCTCTATAGCATCTGCCATCCGCCATAAGAAGAACGTGGCCTAAGCATTCAGGGCTCCTTTGGCTTCGGTTCCAGAATGCAGACAGACAAAAGACCTTGACCAGACCTGAAGCCTTGAGGCCATCTACACTCAGCTGAGCCCACAGCCAACCTACAGCCAACCCACCTACCCGGGAGTGAGAAACAGATGTGGCCGTGAGCCTCTGAGATCTTAGAGTGTGTTTCTGCAGCAGTGGCTAACTGATCCAGAAGGCAGCCAGAGTCAATGTTGATCTCAAAGAGCCCATCGTGTGGATGAGCACGTGTTTTAAGACCCACGCTCAACTACTGAGTCCTGCGTTTCTGACTAGCTTGACTTTGGGAGTTTCACTTAACATCTCTGAGCCACAATTTTCTAAGACCACAGAGAATAACATTTGCCTCACAGGACACTGTGAGAGTTAAGTGAGATGATGTCTGCGAGTTCAATAGTCAACACATGGCGGGCAAGGCTGAAAGATTTATTCCCTCTTCTTCACTTTCTTCCCATTGGGATTCCAATGGGTCTAAAAGTCGAAGGAACAATTTCTAGGAAAGGGATTAAAAGATGACATACACCAAATCCAGGATGTGTGACAGAACCCAAGAATCCCTAAAATCAAGTTAAGCTCTGATGGAATACCAGCTGTTTGCGGAAATTTTCTTGTTTTGATTCTGTTGAGTATTTTGCTGATTTCCCTTAGGATTTAGCATTTTTTCATGTTTCCGGCTCTCTTAGCTATGAAGAGAGGATGGGGGGGGCACTTTTGTTCCCAAGTGGGCCAGGCTGTGATAGGGGAGCATCCCAGTGCTGGGGGCAGTGGGCTGACAGCCTGAGAGACTCCAAGGGGAAAACAGAAACTCAACTTTCCCATCAGAAAACTTTCCTCACGTTCTACATGACAAGTACGCATATACATATACATCTAATACATGGATATGTGGCAACTGTCAGCATCCTATCAGGGAAGCAGAACCACTATGAGTATTATGAAATAAGGGATTTATGTGGGAATCAAACCTACACAAAGGTGGGAGGAGCTTGGGAAGTAAAAGTCCAGGAAGGGGCCTTGGAAAACGAGAGAAAAGTCTTTCCCCAGCCGTCCTGGGACACTGGGGCAGGGGGACAGGTTGGAACTTGCAGGGGAAGTGGGGAAGCCTAGCAGGCACACCCACCTGCCAGAGTGGGCTTGCAAAGGGGAGGTGGCGAGTCTATACAAGCCTACTGCCTCTTACAGCTTCCACCTCTGAGACTGTAGCCAAGAGAGGGAATCCAGAGGGGGCACCCAGTGGAAATGCCCAGGGCTGCTGTTGGTCAGCCGGACCAGGGTGGAGAAGTGCTGGATGCTGGGTAGGGGAGAGTTAGGATGACGTAGAACCTGCCCCCACCTTGTTTGCCTTTGTCATTATATCTGACCACAGATTTCAGAGAATAGAGGCTGCTGACGTATTTTTTCCCCCACATCTCCTGCAAACTTCTCTTTCAGCCAACTCTAACCCAGAATCACACAGAGAAGGGGATTCTGGGAAGAAGATTCAGTGTAGTCAGGTCAACACAAGCACAGGACCATTGTACGTGTGTGTGTGTGTGTGTGTGTGTGTTTAATTGCAAAATTCACACATATACCTGTGCTTGCTGAAGCAAATTGAAATAAAGTCATATGATAAAAAAGAAAAGAAAAATTTATCTCTCCATTTCCATTTATGAGTAACTACTTCTAAGTCTTAGTTTTTCCTGTGTGTATATATGATATATATGTACATGCATATACATTGTTATACATGTACAGATTATACATATTTACAGACTTTTTATATATAGAAAAAACAGAATCAGGCTATAAATATTCTTTTGCAGCTTGTCTATTCAATGAATGCTTCGTTGGCTTCCCGTGCCATCGTTGCATTGACTATATAGCATAGCATTTGTTTATATGGGCTAGAGAGTGAGATCTTCCTGTCTTTTTTTTTTTTTTTTTTTTTTTGTAATTGTAGTAAGTCATTTCAATTTTTTTTTTTTAATTTTTTTTTTCAACGTTTATTTATTTATTTGGGACAGAGAGAGTCAGAGCATGAACGGGGGAGGGGCAGAGAGAGAGGGAGACACAGAATCGGAAACAGGCTCCAGGCTCTGAGCCATCAGCCCAGAGCCCGACGCGGGGCTCGAACTCCCGGACCGCGAGATCGTGACCTGAGTTGAAGTCGGACGCTTAACCGACTGCGCCACCCAGGCGCCCCTGTCTTCCTGTCTTTTTATTGCAAATATGTATATATGTCGTTGGGTGTGTGTATGTATGCATACACATGTTTCTGAGTTTGTGCACAATTTCTATCAACCATATTTCTAGAGGTATAATGTCATTAAAAACCATATTTCTAGGGGTGCCTGGGTGGCGCAGTCGGTTAAGCGTCCGACTTCAGCCAGGTCACGATCTCACGGTCCGTGAGTTCGAGCCCCGCGTCAGGCTCTGGGCTGATGGCTCAGAGCCTGGAGCCTATTTCCGATTCTGTGTCTTCCTCTCTCTCTGCCCCTCCCCCGTTCATGCTCTGTCTCTCTCTGTCCCAAAAATAAATAAACGTTGAAAAAAAAATTAAAAAAAATAAAAACCATATTTCTAGAGGTATAATGTCATTTTACATTTTGGGGGCTCCTGGGGAGCTCAGTCAGTTAGGCGTCCAACTCTTGATTATTTCAGCTCAGGTCCTGATCTCACCATTTGTGAGATTAAGCCCCTCGTGGGGCTCTGCGCTGAGAGCAGGGATTCTCTCTCTCTCTCTTTCTGCCCCTCCCTCGCTTGTACCCTCTCTCTCTCTCTCTCTCTCTCTCAAAATAAATAAATAAACATTAAAAAATTTTACTTTAATGACTCTAAATGAACAGTCCCCCCAAAAAGTTTATACTAATCCATACGCTCATCTACAGGATACACTTACTTCTTCTGTTCCGCATGGATTATGCCCATTTTTCCAATGTACTATTTGTCTTTTTATATTTATTTGTCAACTGTTAAGTAGAGTGTGGATGTATAATGTAATTCAGCTGATTATCTTTTAATGTGTTTGGCGTGTCTTTATTTCAGAAATTTTATGTTTAGACAGAACCTCTACACTCCAGGATTATAAAGCTTTCACTTATATTTTATTCTGGTTCTTTAACTTGTCTTTTATTTAGATCTCCCAGCCACCTGCAATTTGTTGTGATGTGTACGTGTGTCGTAAAGCATTTAACCTCGTGTCCCAAGGGGTCTGGCCTTTAATCTCAGATTCTGGGAAGTAATCCCTAAGTCCTTGAAATGTCACGCTTGATAGGAGTGTCTTGGCTTGCCCGGGAGCCTTATGTCAGGATGGATAGTCTAACTGTATGATTTATGGTAGAGGCCGAACAGTCTTAGAACAAGGGCTGGCCACGCCAGAAGAACAAACAATATGACTTAGGCTAAGGGCTCTGGGGTCACGTGGTATCAGATGACCGGCAGATCGAAATTAGCTACATGGGCGATCAATCAATCAATTAATCATGCCTATGGTATGAAGCCCCAATAAAAACTCTAACATCAAGGCTTGAGTGAGCTTCCCTGGGTGGCAATAGTCTGTGCATATTGTCACACATAGATACTGGGAAAGTAATGCATCCTGACTCCCAGAGGAGAGAACAATGAATATTCTGTATTGGTTACACGGCCCCAGATTCCACCTATGTGCTTCTTCCCTTGGCTGATTTTCATCTGTTTCCTTTCCTTGAAATTAACTGTAACCATAGAGATAATAGCTCTCCATGAGTTCTATGAGTCCGGGCAAATGATGGAAAGTGAGGACGGTTTGGGGGAGCCCCCCACACCCACAATGGCTGTCAAAAGTGAGGGTGATCTGATGTAGACTACCCACCCCCCCCCCGCCCCGCCTTCTCTGCAGTTGGCTAAACTCTCTCAGGGAGATAAGGCAAGAATCCAAAACTTTTCTCTCTCTTTTCTAAATGGACAACCAATGTCACCAGCTCCTTTTCCCTCTCACAAACTTAGAAGGAGAGCTCAATCATACACTGAACTCAGGATGTTGCATAGAAATAAAATATTGATCTGTCTCAACATGAGACTGAACTGTTTAAGGAAGTTTGTGACTGGGTGGAGATTGGTAGGAGACGGAGGTGGGTTTGGCATGCTCCTTGGGACCATGTTGAAATCAGCGCCGTTCTGAAGGAAGGAGTAAGACACTTTCCATACCTGTGTCTTTCTCAAGCCCTGTTCCCCATAGCTGTGGCCATAGGTTTCATGCCACAACCCCCAACCCCCATCACCAGCTGTCACACAAATGCATCGTCAGCAGGTACTAATTAGACTCCTTTGGATGATACCGTGGAACCATCACAACAAGAGGCACCCATCTGAGAGTCGTTATTTTACTCCACATGTCAGTTTCTTCTCATCTCCCATTCTTACCTGTGTCCCTTCCCGGGGTATTTATGGAGTGACAGGAACTGTCTCCACAGCCCCCCATCCAACGGGGTCTTCCCATGGGGCTTCTGGCCGTGTCCTCATTGGAGACATAGGCCCAGGAACAGTAGAATTCACCTCAGGCAGTGGCCAAGTTTTTCTGCAATTCCATTGTTTTGTTTTGATACTTAATCAAAAGCATATTATGCATAATTGCACAAGAATCCTCTTGAAGCTGGGGGGGTCACTTCTTTCAGAGTAGAAAGTCATGGGAGAGAACAGTGTTTCTGACCCGTCCTGTTTTGAAAGGCCTTGCCTAGTTCCTCTGATTGCCTTTGCTTTTCATCTGTCCTTATCCTCTCCTCTGGCTGTAGGGACAACACACTTACGAACGCCTCCTCACTCCTTAGTCAAAAGGCCAACGCTTTTTTTCTGTCTGTAAAGGACACATTCCAATGAGGAGAGACTCCAAAAATCTAGAAATATTTCTTTCAGCTGCTCTTTTGCCCCGGAAGTGCAACCACCTTGGCCTTCAAGGCACCCACATGCTTCACCCCAAATTTTTCCATGCTGAGGTTTATCCTCTCAGCCTAGCTGCTTCCAAAGGGACTATTCCATACGGCCTGCACCACCTGAGCCCCTCCCACACGGGGAGAGGAACACAGCCAAGCATGCCAAGCAGCTTACGTGGACGCAAGAAACCCAGCTGAATGTGCAGAACAAAATACAATTTAGTAGAGAAAGCAAGACTCTGGAGCTACGCCATCCAATGTGGTAGCCACTGTCCACACAAGGCTACTAAAATTTAAATTAAGTGAAACTTAAAAAGGGTTCATAATTAAAAAATTTTTTTTCAAGTTTATTTTTGACAGAGAGAGAGAGAGAGAGACAGAGCATGAGCAGGGGAGGGGCAGAGAGAGGGAGACACAGAATCTGAAACAGATTCCAGGCTCTGAGCTGTCAGCACAGAGCCTGACACGGGGCTCGAACTCACAGACTGCGAGATCATGACCTGAGCCGAAAGTCGGACGCTCAACTGACTGAGCCCCCCAACAAAGGGTTCATAATTTAGTTTCTCAGTTGCACTAGCCACATTTAAAGTGCTCAATGGCCACAAGTGGCTAATAGCTGCCATGCTGAGCAGTACAGGCGTAGAACATTCCCAATCACTGCAGAAAGTTCTATGGAATAGTACTGCTCTACAATAAGCCCTTCTTGGTTTGCCTGGAGGCCTGTCTTCCACCTCTACTGAGTCATCTTGGGGAAACACTCAGTTCCTTTTTGTAACTACCATTGTCTCTATGTCCCTAGGGCCTTGTCCTCTCTATGGCTACGAGTGCTGTTTTCGCTGGTGTGCCCCAAGTCATATATTTTGGCAGAAAATGTTGTTTACAATTCCCAGGGGGGTGTTTATATTTTGATCCTCGGCAGACCAGCTGAAGTGAGAATGGGTGTCATCAGTCACAAGCATTGAAAATCCAGTAGGTTTAAATGGAAACACATATGAATGTGTGATGGACGAGCCCAGACATTCTTCTTCAAGGAGCATAGTTCGTTTCCTACTTGGTAATTACCATATGAATAGAGAGGAGGCTTAGAAGACAAATATTCCAGCAGAAAATCTGTTTATTAGCAGGGGCTGCGTCCACGTCTTTATACTTCCAGTCGGTGGTGCCGGGAGACACGTCTGTGGGTGATAACAGCAGGCTGTCACTGTTGCCAGCCTTCCCTAGCGATCCTCTCACCCGGACTTCCTCGCCCTGCCCCTTGTCGTAGGCCATCGATACAGCGTGATGACATTTTTATTTGGCCGTCCAGAGATCCCCAGATGTTCTCATTCTTGGGTCTCCCCACTCCTCCCCAGGGGTGTCAGTGGTTTCGTAGCTGCAGCCAGACCACAGCTTCTCCATGCATCTTTCTAGTAACTAGCGACCGGCGCACTCTTGCTTTTCGCTCTTTTGGAGGGTCACGAGCGTCTCTTGAACATGCACCAGAGTTCATAACCGTTGCCCAAGGAACCGGCAGAAAAGCAAGTAGAAACAAAAGAAGTGCCTCCTGAAGACCAGCGAGGTCTTTAACTGTATGTTCGTTTAACTCCTAAAGCTGCTATCTCAGCCAGTGGAGTGCTAGCCATGGCCTTGCTGTGTGAGGGTCCGTTGCACACACTGGCAGACAAAAGGAAGCCATCACCTCCTGGAAATGGCCGAGCTGGAAGCCGTGGACAGCCGCGTCCTACCCTGGGAATACCGTGGCCCAGGATGCTTCAGGATCCGAGGGTGCAGCCTGCGCGAGGCAGCTCAGGGGGCAGAAGGAACCCCAGGGTGAGGAGCTGAGAGAATCAGGTCCTGGTTGGGTGCTGCCATTTCTGCACAGTGGTCTGGGCATTGCCTTATTCCCTCCCGGCCTCAGGAGGAAACGTAGATCACTCTCAGGAATCTACTGATTCCTGGAATCGCATGAACCCCATGGAATCGCAATGTGCTGAAATGAGATGCACGTAACCGTGCTTCTCAGACTGCAAAGATCATTTATTGGGTATGTGCTGTGAAGAAACACTACCCTTTTACCCTCGTCCCCTGGAGGGGTCTGAGGGACACATGAGAACCCCACACCTGACACAATGTTTCTCCTGCAATGTCTATTTCATAGTTACCCCCAGTTAAACCCAGTTCTGTGTTCTCTGTGGCCACATTCAATATTCGCACATTAACCACGATCTCTAGTTGTAGACTGGAGGCTCTGATTAATCTTTTGACAATTGGGAGTCAGAATTGGCAAGGAAAGTTTGGGGATATTACTCCTGATAGTGTAATTCACTCATGGCCCTGTTTCTTCACCTCTCTCCCATGGCTACACTTTTGGCCAATAACTTTTCACTTTCTCTCACTAAACAGGGGAAGTCTATTTCCTCACCATTTGGATATGGACCCAACCAGGTGGTTTGCCTTGGCCAACGGAGTGTTGCAGAAATGATAGTGTGACAATTTTGAGCCTAGACCTGAAGAAACCCTGCATGGAGCAGAGATACTCGCCCCAGTCCTCCTGGCCAAGGCCAGCCTTTGTGACTGACTACACAACAGTCAGCTAGCCCCAGACCACGAGTGAGTCCGGCCAACACCAACAGAGCTGTCTAGAGGACCCCAAAAACACAAGTGATAAATGTTGACTATGGAATGCCACTGAGGTTGCGTGGGTGTTTTTTATGCAGCGTTATTTTGGCAATAGAAAACTGATACCCCCTTGTAAAATGAAGAATGACCCCTTCCTTATATTGGGGATAGAGTGAATCTCTCCGAGGGAAACAGGATTTTGGTAGCTGTTCTAGAAAGACACTTGGGCTTTAAAATTGTAATCTCTTTCTGCCACTGTAAATTTTTAATTCTCCTAGGTGAAGCCATTAACTCTACCTTGGGCCCATTCTTGCTCAGACCCCTAGGCCAGTCAGTTTACCATTCTAGTAAGATTTAGGGAGCCCTATAGCACTAGCTCAATGATTCAGAAGTTCAACCTAAGGCTACTTTGCTGCAGAATCTGTTCTGTTCTCATCTCCTTCCTTGTGACTAAGCCCTGTATTATTCTCAGATTCACACAGCCATGACCGTCTCGTTCTCAGGGTCCACACTTTCTTACTCCTTTGGGTTACTGGAGCCCTATGGCTGATGTCTGCTTTCCAAAATGGAAGCACCACAGACTGCCTCTTGCCATAGTTACGTGTCTAGGGTATAAGTAATAAACAACAACAATGGATTACCTTTACTCTATAATGTATTTTCTACTTTTACAGCTGGATTCTGTCTCCTCCAGGCCCCAAATGCCTGGTCCACTCTGGAGAAGTACTTTTTCTGTCTTCGGTCTCATCCTACCACCAACCCAAACCTTTCATGACAGAGAAAGCTGGGGTTTAGAGAGGTTACATGACTTTTCTAAGGTCAGAACACTAGTAAATAGGTTTAACATCCAGGTCTACCTTCCAAAATCTGTGCCATTATTAACTCTTCAACATATCAACTAAGTTAACCTGCCTAGGATGATCTGGCATGGAATATTTGGTCAACATTCCCAAATTTTCTAAGTCTAAAAAAATCAGAACCTGTCTTTTCTCTGATTCTTTGCACTTTGAATGCTAGTGGCTTTCAGTCTAATAGCAAAACAAAAGCAAAACCAAAACAAACGACGACAACAACCCAAAACAGGAGGACTTGACTCCCTGACTTGGGGGGCAGTTGTACACACAGAATACTCGACACCACCAACAGATTATTTTTCAAACTCTCTCCTCTGTGCCACAAAATCATGTTCTTTAAATGTTTATTTATTTTTGAGAGAGAGAGAGAGAGAGATAATGTGAGCGGGGAGGAGCAGAGACAGAGAGAGGGAGACCAGCTCTGTGCTGTCAGTGCAGACCCCGATTATAGGGCTCAAACCCACGGACCATGAGATCATGACAACTGACTGAGCCACCCAGGCGCCCCTTCACAAAATTATTTTCAGTGATAATGATCAGTGATAATCATTATTTTCTTCATTTGTTATTTAGTTTTTAAAAACAATTAATTAAAAAAGAAGACTGCATTTCAATTTTAAAGGCATTCAATTTTGGTAAAAATACTTCACGTGGGGCCTGAAATTTGCACTTACCAAACAAAAATAGTACACTTCAAAGTTCGCATGCTGTTTTACAATTTCAACGTAAATGACTTCTCACCGTCACATGACATGGCGGAATTGAAGGCATTGAAGTTTGGTTTTGCCCTCTTTGTGTTCCCTGTGTAACCATTGTTACCTTCAATCTACTGGTTAAGGGCAGGAATATGGAGAAGCCTGGTGATGGAGACATTCAGCACTAGAAGGTTATAAACTAACTTTTTAAAAACAATATTTATTTATTTTAAGAAAGAGAGAGAGTAGGAAGGGGCAGAGAGAGAATCCCAATCAGGCTCCATACTGTCACTGTCAGTGCAGAGCCCAACGCAGGGCTCGATGTGGGGTTTGATCCCACAAAACGTAGGACCGTGACCTGAGCTGAAATCAAGAGTCGGAGGCTTAACTGACCGAGCCACCCAGGCGCCCCATTAACTGCCTTTCAAAATGAATGTATGAGGCATTGTGTTAGGGCTGACCGTAACTGGGAGAACTTCAAATTGCCTTCTCTGTAGAACACAATGTTTATGATGGATAAATAACAAACCTGTATTGATATGAAGTTCCATATACATTATCAAAACTCTACAATACTCATCATAATTATGTAGAATGTGGTCTAACAAAAAATTTGGGGGGCAAAGAAGAATTTTATCACATTGTTTAGAAATGCTGGCTCACATGATAACAGAAAGCAGACTAATTTTTACTCGTTTTTTAATACTCATCTGAAATTCTCAATAGACAGTGTACCCTTTCACTGCCAATACCTGAACAGAACACTCCCACCTCCCACTGTTGGCGTCCCACTGCTTTGGGGGAACTCAACCTGGTTCAGGGCCCATTCCTTCCTGTAGGGAATGCCTTACACTGTTGGAAAGATTTAGGGAGTTCCCACTTCAGGAGAAAAATGACTATTTGGGGGAGTTCTCAATCTTATAGGGGAGAAGTAGTGACTCACCTCTTTAGAGAGGGCTGAGGTCAGGAGAACAGGGTTCTTCTCCTGGGGAACCTGAGTCTGGGTGGTTTGGAAAGAGTTCATGTTCAGAAATGGGGCTACCAAACCAGGATGGCTCCATGGATATGACTCTGGTTATGATGGTACATCATTTGTTACGGTCATGGAGACACTGACGTGGGAGGACCCTAAGATGACATTAAAACACAGAGGGAGTGCTCTGCTCCTGTATGTTTGAGAGGAAGTTTACGTCTTTGGATTAGGTTTGGGTTTACCATCAACGAAGCTTGCCTTTAAAAAACTTTTTTTCTTTAATGTTTATTTATTTTTGAGAGAGAGACAGAGCACGAGCAGGGGAGGGGCACAGAGAGAGGGACACACAGAATCTGAAGCGGGCTCTAGGCTCTGAGCTGTCAGCCCAGAGCCCAACACGGGGCTCGAACCCACAAACCGTGAGATCATGACCTGAGCTGAAGTTGGATGCTTAACCGACTGAGCCACCCGGGCACCCCCAGGAGCTTGCCTTTTGAAGCAGGTAGACAGGAGCATGCTGACAGTGATTCCTAGATGCACGCTAGGGCTCCCCAAGGGCCAAAGGCGGGCAAAGAATGATGGAGATTATCTTCAAACCACCCTTAAGAGCCTGCCAGAGCTGACCAGGATGGATGGGACCAGGGTGCAGAAACTATGCTCTGCCATCCACCCGCTGGGACGTATTCCTCTCGGAGTCTGCCAGAGATTTTAGCAGGCAATGATTCTTTAATCCGAATGAATTATGGAGAAAGACAGCTTATGAAAACTTATGTGAAATTTGGAAAGACTGGAAGCTTTATTGTTCTCAGCCATAAACTGCACTCTTCAATTAAAACAACCAAGGTCTGGCCAGATGTACTTTAATGAATGAAAAAGAGGAACTTCTGATGATAATTTGTGTGCCTGTCTTCATTTAGGTTCTGAGTGGTTTAAAGAGAGTTCTCAGTAACATTTTTCTGATTACAAAAATAGTGAAATCATTCTAGAAATCACAGAAAAATATCCAAATCGTCATCACCCACAATTTTATCTCCCATTGTGTGTACAGATTTTTACATCTTGTCCTTCTCACTTAATAGTGAGCTTAAACATTTTTCTCTGTCGTTCATCATTCTGTGGAAATACTTTCAATAGACGTCTATTATCTCTTTGTGTGAATATGCCCTAAATTATTCATTCTATCGCCAATCACCAAACTTAAATATTTTTAATGTTTTCATATAGTAAATAGCACTGTGATGAATACCCTTGCTGAGAACTCTCTATATAATTCTGAAGGCTTCCTTATCATAGATGCCAAATTATGGAGTTATTGGAGAAAGGGGTGGAAGGGTTAAACTGTAGTGTAGGTCTAACCTGTAGCCTTGAGAAATAATAGCTTTGTTTTGACACTATAGGTTAAGAGTCTTATCAATCAAGGAACAAAAGTTCAAGGGAAATCAACTGGATTGGTGTTTGATTGGATTGGGGCAAGGGCATGTTGAGAACTTTGAAAAAATGGCACCGGAGGCAGGGTCAAGGAGGTCAACTGCGGCTTACCGGCAGAAGGTCTGAACTGTTTCCACCCCCATCTGGGAACTATTTCTTTGTTCTGTTCCCAGGTGATGATAAGACGATGCGGTCGGCTATAAAAACTCTGTACCCCGGCTGTTCGGGACCGCACTCTGGTCAAGAGTGTCGGTCCCGATCGGTCGGCCTTGCCTCTCATTGCAATAAACTTTGCTGTGACTGTCACTGGTGCCGGTAGCATTCTGTTTCAGGAGTCGTGTGGATGCAACCCTTAGACACACAAGAAAAGAACAGCTGGTGAGGTCCACACTTTCAGGATGGCTCAAGAGGGTACCTAGCCCAGGGTGTGGCTCAATGAATAAATAATAACAACTGATTCTGAATGTGAATGTAAAAATCAGTTCTTGTTCAACTGGAATTTATACTGAATTTAGAATCCAATCAGGTCAGGGACAAGACGCTTACAGAACTGATTCAGGAAACAGAAATTTCCACCCATGTTTTATAATAGAAGATTAAGTTGGGGAGCTAAGAAAAATTGGATATAACTGTCCTTACTCCCCCCAAACCCCCTCCTCTAAACAAACCCCTATCATTTAAAGCAGAGACAGTCTTCCCATATCACTCCTTCCAGCCCAGGGAAACAGTCTCAGTCTTTCTCAACACCATACTCTGGACAACCAGTACCAATTAGGTGAGCCGAACTGGTATACCTGGTGAAAAGTATTTGCAATCCCTTGCCCCAAGGTATTCAGATCATCCAATTAAAATGGATAATGTAAATGAATTGCCGATGAATAAATAATAATTATCTTTGTACACCAATAAAAAATCCAGCACTACATTGTCCCAAGTTACTGGATATCCACACCAATATACAATCATTAGGAATAGCTATAGTTTTTGTTTCTGTTTTAAGTAGTTAAGCAGTTGTGATTGCTAATTAGGTAAAAATGAACAGATTCAAAAGAGTCTGAATGTGAGTGTTCTATCCAATTTCTCCTAGAGGCACCAGCTCAGACTCGCAGACACATGTTGACATCAAGGTCAGGATTGGTGGAGATAATGCAGTGAGGGCAAAATAGAGATAGAAGGCGGTTCAGGGCTCAACGTTATTCTAGAAGAAGCTACAGGGTCATAAAATGATACCCACGTGGGTGCCTAAGGTTTCACAAAGAAGGAAGGGCCAAGAGAGTTATTAGCATTAATAACTGTCATCTATGGAGCAGTCTGCATGAGCCAAAATCTCACTTAAATATTACAGCTATTAAAAAACAAAATTCGAGGGGCCCCTGGGTGGCTCAGTCAGTTGAGTGTCCGACTTCAGCTCGGGTCATGATCTCATAGTTTGTGAGTTCGAGCCCCGTGTTGGGCTCTGTGCTGACAGCTCAGAGCCTGGAGCCTGCTTTGGATTCTGTCTCCTTCTCTCTCTGCCCCTCCCCACTTGTGCTCTGTCTCTCTGTCTCTCAAAAATAAATAAATGTAAAAAAAAAAATTAAAAAAAAATAAAAAACAAAATTCAATTGAATAAATTTGAAGGTATGATTGGTCTCATTAAGTGATTCATGAAAATTCATGAATTGGGCAGCATCCCATCTAACAAATAGAGAGATGTTCCAATGAATTGTATAAAATTAAAGATTTTTGTAGACAGGAGGTTGGGGCAAGAAAGTTATTAGCAAAAGGAAAGAAAGGATCGTCTCAGGCCAGGACTTCTCCTTTTGGGGGAATGGGGCCCTGAGGGTTTTTATCATGCAGATGACCTCACTAGTGCTGGTCAGGAAATTTCCCATGGGCTTGAAAGGTCTTGTTCTTGGGGCACCTGGATGACTCAGTCAGTTGAGCATCCAACTCTTTGATTTCAGCTCAGGTCATGATCTCACTGTCATGATGATGAGGGACCATAAGGCAAGCTGAGGGCCAAGCACAAGATAGCACAACACCCCCCGCCCCCAACTGGGACATGTGTGATATTCCTCAGGTGTTCACGACTGCCCAAGAACAAAGGAAAGGACAGAAAACAGATTGTTAAACTGATAGAGTCTCCAATCAGTTTACAAATATCTTATCAATAGCCAATCTCCTGGAACTCTCTACTGTCTTAATGATAATGCTTTGCCAGAGGGTGAAACAACTTTAGCTTTACAATAGCAGGCATCCAGTAATCTGTGAGTTTTTATCACATGGAAATCTCTTCAAGAAACTTCCTCTTGACTTTACCTCCCCCCCCCCCCCCAACTCCACATTATACAAGCAGTCACTCTTCACAACCCCAGTGCAGCTCTTTCTGCCCACTGGTCCTGTCCCTGTGCTTTAATAAAATCACCCTTTTGCGCCAAAGATGTCTTCAAGAATTCTTTCTTGGCTGTCAGCTATGAATCCCACCATCACTCCAGAACCTTATAAGTGAGATCAAGCCCACATCTGGACTGGGCATGGAGACTGTTTGAGATTCTCTCTCTCTTTCTGCCCCTCCCCCTCTCACACTCTTTCTCTCAAATAATAATAATAATAAAGTAAAAAAATAAAAATAAGGGGCTCCTGGGTGGCTCAGTCGGTTAAGCGACTTTGGCTCAGGTCATGATCTCTCAGTTACTGAGTTCGAGCCCCGTGTCGGGCTCTGTGCTGACAGCTCAGAGCCTGGAGCCTGCTTGGGATTCTGTGTCTCCCTCTCTCTCTCTCTGCCCCTTCCCTGCTCGTGCTCTATCTTCTCTTTCAAAAATAAACATTAAACATGAATAAAATAAAATAAAAATAAAAGAATAAAAAAAAGAAAGGTCATGGTCCTGGAATAGGTTGAAACTGTAATCAAGTTTTGGTTCACTGCTGTGGGGGCAAATGACTCCATTTTGGGCTTGCCTCTGTCTCTCTGTCTCTCTCTCTCTTTTTCTTTTTCAACACATCTGTGTAGGGGAAGTTTTATTCTCCTTGGCCCATGAACAAGCTAAGGCTCAGGGAACTGAGCGGTATGCTCGGGGTCACACAGCCCATAAGTGTTAACATTTGAATTTGATCCAACAACAGCGGGATCCAAAGAAAGCTCTGTAAATAACCACACTAGACTCTTCAGATGTGGCAGGCATGTGGCCCCAAGGTAGATGCTGGGAGGCTTAGGCCCACGGAAAAACATGCCAAGAAAGGCCAGAGATTGGGCCACTTCGTGGCGGACTCTCGGCAGAAAGAGTGAAGGGTCCCTGGAAAAAGACAGGCATAGTTTTGGTGGTAGCAAAGTCATCCTAGGCCCCAGGCCCTCTCGGCCATCTCGTAAAAGATTGTAAGAACAAACAGCCACTATCCGGAGGTAGCCTAATCGCAACAGGAACAATAAAACTTCCAGCACTGATTCAAAATTGAAGGTTGAACTGAGGCACGTTGAGTTCTTTACAGGACATAACCCCCTTTGAATACTCAGATACCAGACCAACTGCAGCCAGAGAACTGAAGTAGACCGTTTGCCCAATTCCATCTGTGTTCCCCATTGCACAAGCCCCTTCATGAATTTACATGCATCCTTAGCTTAAAATGACAGGCCTGAGAAAATTGAAACATAAAAGCTTAAGTTACCGGAAACTGAAACCTAACCAAGCTTAACCAGCTTGTTCCGCTTCTGTACAATTGCTTGGCGTGCCCATGTATTCCTGATCAATCATAGTTGCCTGGCACAACCGTGTATTTCTGATCAACCATTGTTACTTGGCACATCCGTGTATTTCTGATCAACCATTGTTGCTTGGCACATCCGTGTATTTCTGATCAACCATTGTAACTTGGCACATCCGTGTATTTCTGATCAATCATTGTTGCTTGCCACATCCGTGTATTCCTGATTTCCCCATGACTTGTTTGTACCTGTCTATAAAAGGGGTGTAAAAACCTCTCTCAGGGCCTCTTGGCGTCACCGGCAACCGGGGTGCAGAGGTCCAGGTTCGAACCTGCAATAAATGATCCTTGCTGCTTAGCTTTGACTCTGGACTCTGGTGGTTCGTTTTTGGGGGTCTCTTAGACTCTGGGCGTTTCAAAAACTTGTCCAACACTGCTTGGGGAAAGATCCCTGGGGTTCTTTACTTGTTGCCAGTAAATCTCTGTCTTGGTGGTGTCTTTTGGCTCGACACCCACCACAGGGCCAACCCGGTGTCAGGTAACTGGATGAGATGTTGGATAACCCTGTCACTTAAGTTATGCATTTTAATTTACCCGATATCATTAAAATAACAAGATGCGGGGCGCCTGCGTGGCTCAGTTGGTTGAGCGCCCGACTTCAGCTCAGGTCGTGGTCTTGCGGTTTGTGGGTTCGAGCCTCCCTCGGGCTCTGGGCTGGCAGCTCAAAGCCTGGAACCTGCTTCAGATTCTGTGTCTCCTTCTCTCTCTCTCTCTCTGCCCCTCCTCTGCTTGCGCTTCTCTCTCTCTGTCTCTTAAAAATAAATAAACATTAAAAAAAAAAAAAAAAACAGGATCTATTAGTTAACTGCTTTATTTAGAACTGGCTAGGTACAGAGCTGCAAGAGCCAACAGGGTGTTAAAGAAATAGAGCATCTGAGTAAAACGGGCTCCTTAGTGTTACCTTCTACGCGCCTGAGTGTGGCCCCAGCCTCGATACTCCCAGTCCAATCTCTGGGCCAGTAGTGCAGGCCTTGCCTGGGTACATATAGACATACAGTCTCAGCCGCCACCCAAGACCTACCGAATCAGAATCTGCGTTCTTTTTTTTTTTTTTTAATTTATTTTTTATTTTTTTATTATGAAATTTATTGTCAAATTGGTTTCCATGCAACACCCAGTGCTCATCCCAACAGGTGCCCTCCTCAATGCCCATCCCCCACCCTCCCCTCCCTCCCACCCCCCCCCCCCCCCAACCCTCAGTTTGTTCTCAGTTTTTAAGAGTCTCTTATGTTTTGGCTCTCTCCCACTCTAACCTCTTTTTTTTTTTTTTTCCTTCCCCTCCCCCATGGGTTTCTGTTAAGTTTCTCAGGATCCACATAAGAGTGAAACCATATGGTATCTGTCTTTCTCTGTATGGCTTATTTCACTTAGCCTAACACTCTCCAGTTCCATCCACATTGCTAAAAGATCCTCAGACCATGTGCACTTTAAGGCGGGAGAAGCACTGATCCAGGGGGCACAAACCAGAAGGAAAGATAGGATGTAAAATATCAAAAGAACCAGCTAGCTATACTCAGAAAAAAAAAAAAGGCAAAAAAGATGTTTTGTTTTGTTTTGTTTTTCTCAGAAAAAAAAATAAGGTAATCGCAAGTTTAACTCAGGGAGGTAATTTTTTTTCTCCCTGGTAAAATTATAAGCAGGATCTGTTCACATAAAACAGGATGAACGAGACTACCGGCCTAGGAGAGTTGTTACATCTGGTGCGCACAAAATTGGAAGGAGCTGAATAATACAGTCTTGCTATTCCTTTGTGCGTGAGCTAGGCCCAGTGGCTTCAGGGTCGTTTTCTTCCTTTGTGACATCCCAAACCCAAGGAGATGCATGCTGTTAGAAATTATAAAATGCCCATAAATGTCTTGCAGAGGGAGTGGGAGAGTGGCAGGGTTGGGACAGGAGGGAGAGAGACCACTGGCTTAGGCGAGAGAAACGGAAAACCCTGGAAAGGAGGAGGGGGCTTAGGAAGCTGACACTAGCTGAGGAGCTCAGACTTCTCCGTGGTTACGTTCAATTTCAGCCGTCTACAAACACAGCTCTCAGTAAGTAAAGAATAACTTTGTTGACCAGGAAATGGCCACCTATTTTTTTCAAAATGGAAATAGCTGGGGCGCCTGGGTGGCTCAGTCGGTTGAGCGTCCGACCTCAGCTCAGGTCATGATCTCACAGTGTGTGGGTTCGAGCCCCACGTCGGGCTCTGTGCTGACAGCTCAGAGCCTGGAGCCTGCTTTGGATTCTGTGTCTCCCTCTCTCTCGGCCCCTCCCCTGCTCATGCTCTGTCTCTCAAAAATAAGTAAATGTTTTTTAAAAAAAAATGGAAATAGCTTTATTGTTTTCTTTCCTGATTATGAAAATTATACTTATTGCAAAGAAATTAAGAGTGAAGACAAAATGTGAAATGGAAAATGAAAATCACTTCAAACCCCAGACAGAGAACTATATACTAATATACGCACACACGTGCACACGTGCCATCCCATGCACGGAGTTTTACAGACCTGGTATCACATAAAACACTTTCTCAATGCCAGGCTCGGAGAATGTAGTGCTTTGTGCTCCTAAAACCCAAGGGATGGACAATTGAGATGGTCCTCTCTAGTTTGAGGGCTAGAAGTATACACAAGTAATTAATAATAATCTGAAAAAAATTTTAAGCTGTTTTATCAGGTCGACGCTAAAACAACAATATTCCTCCATCAAGTTCCCCTAGGTCAAGGTATATTTGTACAGCTAAAAAAAACCCCAAAACAACGTAGCAGGTCAACCTACCCTCATTTAACTAGAATCTGTAACCCTCTTTCATTTGCCCTAATCCTGTGAACTCAGAGAAAAATAGGAAATGGGGAGGGGGGTTGTGGGGAGTGACGGTTAATTGCTTCAGGGAGGCTGCACTAGGTTGTAGGTGCCTGTGGCCAAAGCGCTGAGCTGGGCAGGGTCAAAGTCTTTAGATGGATGCCTTCAACACATTCCAGAGCTACAGGCGAGTCAATCCACCTAAACTGAGTCTCAGGGGCCCCGGGGGCCTCCTCAGTAGCCCCAGGCTTTGGAGCAGCAACCCCACCCACCTGTCTGGGGCACAACTGGTCACCCACCCTGCAGCCTGGATCAGTCCCTTAACTTACAGATTGCAGTCTAATAAATGCTTGCTGTGAGCCTCCACTGTGAGTCGAATGTTGACAGAGTGGCTTCGGCACTGTTCAGACACCAGGCTTCTTCCCCCGGTCTGGCCCATGTGCTCCTCCCCACTCAGAACCCCCACCTCTGGCTTTCTGTCTTACTAACCTTAAGAATAAGACCACCAATGATTCTACTAGCAAAAAATGGATCTATTTGCAAATAGTAGAGAACTGCAATCTGGGACAAACAAGCCATGGCAAAACCATAGGTAAGTCCAACAAACAGAGGAGAGGACCATTGTTTTATGGAGAAGAAGGGAGACGTTGGGAGGGGTCATTTTGAACAAAAGTCCATCGAGGAGAAGCAAGATTTCACACTGGCCGAGTTAGGGGGTGTTCCATTTCTTGTGGGAGATACACAATACATCTTTTCCTGTTGGGACCTGTCATTGATATTCTTTCCTCTTGAGATTCTTCTGTTGGGGTCGGTAATTGACAGTTCTTGTCATTGACATTGGGTGGTAAGGCTCTCCCCACCAGCCTCCCCTTCTAGCACCCCCAGTCCACATTAGTCAGGTTTCTCTTTACTGTCACACTCTCTTCCTCTGGAACCTAACCCAAGACCGACCACCTTGGCCTTGCCTGATGCTTGCAATCTTTCCCTCTTCAGACTGCGGGTCTGCTTTGTCCCCACACTGCTTTCTTTGCTTTGAGATTTGGCATCAGTGCCCTGACCCTGGCCATAATCAAGCATCCTGTGACTCTTAGAGCTTTTAGCAAGAGGGTCCTGACAGTCCTTCCTTCCTCTGCTAGCCTCCACATTTCAGGTTAAGTTTTCTTGGGTCAAGGCCTTGGCCACTTCCCCCACCTCCCATTTTATTTGCAAAACTGATGTATCTGCATCAGGGAAGGTGGTGATTCAAGGGCATAAGAGAAAAGTTAAGGTAGTTTCCATTACACTAAGTGGGGCAGAGAAAGGGGGCAAATTTCTCCACTGGAAATCCTACAAATATGAAAATAGATGAGAAGGTGGCATTTTTTTTATGCCTTGCTCATCAGAAGATAAAATCAGCATCATTTCCCTATGCTGTGAGAACTAGGTTGGAGGTGTCCCTTTAGGAAAAGGTTTTTTTTTTTTTTTTTTTTTTTAAATATAGAGTTCTTGGTCACTTTCCCAGATTCTTTTTAAAAAACAAACAAACTCTAACCCAAAGGCGTGTGCGCACATGCACACACACACACACACACACACACACACACACAGATGCACACACTCCTAATTTGCATTGATTCTAACCAATCCTGACACTTTGGTTACCAGTGCCCTTGAGGCCAGAATGAGGACCTGGCTCCTACCTGCTTCTTCTTAGGCTAAGGTTGATGATGCTGAACATCACAGCTGAAGACTGCCAAGTGGTAGCCAAGTCACAGAGCTCATTGGCAGAGGAAAAACTTGGCAAACCATGGGTATCAAGAAGGGAAAAGACAATAATTGAGCTCTGGGTATTATTTATAGATGTCTGGGGCTGGCTTGATGTGGACTCCAAACAAGCAGTTGATTTGGTAGGAAACTCAAAGGAGGAATCTTGTGTCATGCTGTCACGAGAACCCTTGGGTCTGAGTGAATTTTTACCTCTTCCTTTGGCTGATCTGGTTCGTACAGTTATTTTCCTGTTTCTTCTTGTGGATCCTCTCAGGTCTGAAGGTCAACCTGAACTCACTCTCAGCTTCTTCTGCTGAGTGACGATGGCCTTAAACATAGATTTGGCTCACTCGTCAGAACAGTTCTTTGAAGAATCCAGTTGGGAAGATGGCAACATGGGAGGTGAGGTAGCCAAGGTCACCAGGAGGGGTAGAGGAGCTGGAGCTAATCTTCCCTACAAGTCATCTGGCCTTGTTGGCCTTGCTGTGCAGAAATGCTGTGACTGTATCATGTGTCCTCTAGTCATGGCTGATGCTTGAATAACTGACTGTATGTCCTACCCCAAACCCTGGTTCTTGTGCTATTCAGAGCAGTCTTCGCTATTGATGGATCATCTTAATTTCTTGTGTCACGTGGTTTTGTTTTTGGTTAAGCTTAACTTGTAGGACTTGGGCTTGAACTTGGGCTTTGAAATTGGGTAGAATAATACTGGAATAATATCTCCCTGCCACTTAATACCATAAGCTTAGTGAGTTTAACCTCCCGCTAAATCTCTCCGAGGAATTTTTGCCCTTTTATATTAGGCCGTGTTTCTGTTCAAATGCTTGATGTCAACTTTAATTATCGTTTGGAATAGTTACTCAGCTAAAAGGATCCGTTTCTTGCCCAAAAGGTAATTATGAGAATAAAATCGGTCCTATAAAGACATGTAATTTATTTGAACCTCTTTATAAGGCCGCCACAAGGATACAAGGACAGGAGGGTAACTCCTTTTGCAGGCACAAGAAAAAGTGGAGAGACACAGGAAACACACATCACCAGCTTCACAGCTGTCCTCAGACTTGGTCTGTCGGGAAGGTTCCTTTGAAGCAGCCATTGGGGGTGAAGAAGAAAGGATCAGAGCAATACTTTCCCCAGGCATGGGCAGGAATGGGAGGTAAAATTTAATTTGCGACAGTTTCACTCTCATCACACTGATTGATTTGGGGACTGAGTTGAGCAAATTGGTTGTTGGCTTAGGGCTTCTGGAGATAAACCTCATCTTCAGCCATAATTCCAAGTCTTTTGGTGGCAAATTGATGCAGTGAATTCTGTCCAAAATCCAGCCAGCCAGCCAGCCAGGATGTTTTGGCATCATTATTGGAGTTTGACTGGATCATTGCCTGAATTCAGAGAAACTTTTGGTGTAGAACACCGATGTTGCTACTTGAAAATGGCCATTTTTAGCCCCCTGTAACTGAATTGACAAGGTATTTGGCTGTGGTATGGCCGAAACCCAGCCATGGTCATAATCTCTCTGGGTCTAGTCTCTTCACTGGTAAATCGGGAATGAAAACATCCACCTTGTTTCTCACACATGGATGTTGACACATCACATGAGAAAAGAGCGACCCTTTACCATGGTATAACAAGAACACTGTAACTACCATGAAAGTTTCCAGAAAGGAGGGAAACAATCAGTCGTCACCAGTCCATGGCAGGACTGGGACCCTCCCAGGCAGACCTTGTGAAGACTGTGCCCTAGAGGTGCTGGAAGCTTCCTAATTGGCCCTTTTTTCTCTAAAGCACTGAGTGCATTGCAGTTCTTGGAGGGAGCATACGTTTCCCTGAACTCACCCTACTCTTGTAACTTTGAGGTTTCCGTGTAGCTTTACAAGCACAGGCTTTGTAGGCCAGGCTCATTGTTTCTCTGACAATTCCTTAAAAAATATGGCACGCTTCTCTTCAAGTGGCTTCTAGTTGGCTCCCTGTGCCAGAAACAACATCCTATATTTTTTCCCCCAAATGTATTCCCCAAGTCTGCTTGATTTCTTTGCTTCCCAGCCTATACATTTGTTTTTTCCATTATAGGTAATGTACCTATATTGAGACCAGCTGAATCAATGGGCTTGAGAAGGCAACATTCTCAGTGTGACCCTTGCCACAGGTCTAAGCCCCATTGGTTTACTGGAAAGTTCTAATGAGATTGTGCTGTTCAAAGCCTTTTTTGGCCTTATCTCTTAGGATTTAGGGTCCAGAAGCCGTCGGTCTTCCTAATATCTTAAGGCCCTTAGTCTCTGAACTTTATGGCTTTCACTCTCTGCTTATAAACCAGACACGCTTGAGTTCATCTCTCTCTCTTTTTTTAATTTTATTTTTAATTTTTAAAAATTTACATCCAAGTTAGTTAGCATCTAGTGCTACAATGATTTCGGGAGTCGATTCCTTAGTGCCCCTTATCCATGTAGCCCATCCCCCCTCCCACAACCCCTCCCGTAACCCTCAGTTTGTTCTTCATGTCATCTCTTTTTTATAGTAATATCTTCTAAGCCCAGCAGCAGCCAATACACACTCTCACTCCGGATTGTTCCACCAACTTCTTTAGAGCCACAGAGTCAGCAAGCGTGTGGTCTGCTGCCACGACATCACACCAACACGGGTCTCCATCGTTCCTTCCGCTACCTGTGTCACCCCAGCACTGCCGCCTGATTAGGCCAATGCTGTGCAATTTTAGTCTTTTGAAGATGGCAGCATAGCACTTCCTGGCACGCATTTTTGTGCTGGTTGACTAGGGTAGACCGCAATAACAAACAGACTCAAACGCGTAAGAGCTCAACACTCGGACACTTACTTCTGATTCGCAGAATAGTTCAAGCAGATTCCAGACCAGCAAGGAGATCGTGTGTGTGTTTGTGTGCGTGTGCTTCTCTGCTCCACGCAAGTCATTTTAGAGACTGACGTTTCCTATGTGGCTTCCGTGGCACTACCCCATCATCCCATCAGCTGGAAGGGAAACGAGACGGGGGAGGCTTTCGTGGGCCCGGACTTGCAGTGGCACACATCACTTCAGCTCATCTTCCTTTGGCTGGAACTCAGTCACATGGCCACAACTAACTTTAAGAGAAGCTGGGGGATGCAGTCTCGCCGTGTGCCAGCCGAAGGAGAAGAGACGGACTTCTGTAACCAGCCACAGTGTCTGCCATAGTGCTCACACATCTCATTCGTAGAGAACTGGCCTCCCAGGTCTATGAGGAGGAGAAGGTGAGGCAGTGTTGTGGGAGAGCCCCTTGAAATGTTAAGGCATTGGGGATAGCATAATAAAATACCAGGTAAAATATAATCCAACAGAGAAACTGTCTCCATGTAGACTACGTTAGTAACTGTTTTCATCTGCTCTAGATCATTCCCTTATGGAAAAGGATGCCTCTCCATCATCAGAAGTAACCTCCAGATACAGGCTTACACGCACCCAGGAACTGTACATCTAGCACATAATTTCTGGCACCTTTCACAAATTGTCATTGAGGAAGAATGTGTCAGCCTTTTATGCAAGAGCTTTGACAATAATGTGATACCTGAGCCAATCCTAGATACTCTGTCTACAGTAAAAAAAAAAAAAAAAAAGAGAGAGAGAGAGTTGGAAAAACGAACTGTCGCTTCTGCATGGCTACATACACACGCCCCGCATCTATGCCAACTTGGGCCATGTCTGTCTGTCTGTCGGTCTCTCTCTCTTTTTAATTGAAGTATAGTTGACACACAATGTTACATTAGTTGCAGGTGTACAAGGCAGTGATTGGACAACTCTGTGCATTATGCAATGTTCATCTGTCACCATACAAGGCTGTTACAATACCACTGACTATATGCCCTATGCTGTACCTTTCATCCCCATGACTTAGTCATTCCATAACTGGAAGCGTGTACTTTCCCATGCCCTTCACCCATCTGGGGCCGTGTCTCTTCATAAAGAGCCTGGTGGTGGAGCCCAACCCTACAGGGAAATATTTTCGGAATGAATACTGGGGAGCATGTGCATCCCAGGATTCTTTGATCTCAGGAAGGGTCCAAGGGGATGCAGAGATGGAGGGAAGTCTTCTGGTGGCTTCTGGGATGAGAAAAGGAGGCAACCCTTGTCTTTGGAAATACCTGAAGCGTTAGAAAAATCTGGTGGCAGTGGAATGGTTTCTGGGGAAAAAAAATCCAAGCAGTTAAAGGGCATTTGATTAAGTGTCTGCATTTGAGGGCTAAAAAGAGACTTTTTTGACATGCAAGGTCGTTGTAAAAGCGTATCTCATTTTATTCTTTTGATTACAAAACAATGTTTTCACTAAGCCCCCCTCCTGTCTTCTTGAACCATATTAGCACAAAAATTGAAAGGTCTTGGCTACCTTCCCAGAACAAAATGAGGTATCAGTGTGTGTGTGTGTGTGTGTGTGTGTGTGTGTGTGTGTGTGTGTTCTAAATCGTTGGAAAAATCCTTGTCTTTCTACTCCTCAAGGTCATCCAGGGGTATAAGCAAGTAGTGATTTTTTAATTTTTTTTTTTTAAGTCAAAGTGAAGTATGTAACTTTAGCCTTAGACTATATTTCTTTTTTTTTTTAATTTTTTTTTAACGTTTATTTATTTTTGAGACAGAGAGAGACAGAGCATGAACGGGGGAGGGTTAGAGAGAGAGGGAGACACAGAATCTGAAACAGGCTCCAGGCTCTGAGCTGTCAGCACAGAGCCCGACTTGGGGCACGACCTCGAGATCATGACCTGATCATGACCTGATCGCCCAACCGACCGAGCCACCCAGGCGCCCCTAGACTATGTTTCTTTATCTATATGTGTGCAAAATGTGTGTGCATATAGGAAGTGATTCTCATGCAAAAAAAAAAAAAAAAGTAAATGGATCAGATCAGTACTTTAGGAGATGTGATTGCTTGTGTTAGTTCTAGTGTTACCAGTGATACTAATGGTGTTATTATCACTATTTAAACATCTTTTTAATTGAGAGGTAATTGACATTACTATTAATTGCCAAAAGTATTAGTGTTAGACGCTTTAGTGAATGACCTCCAGACAGTAGACGAACACTAAGAGTTTCGGTTTTATGTTATTCATGTTGAATTACCACTTAGTATAATATATCACGTGCTCAACACACTTTGTTTACGTTTATGCCCCTACAATCCCACTTTTACTCACATTCTGAAGGGGAAACATGCATTTTAGATGGAAGAAACAGCCTATACAAAGCCTTACAGGTAGAAATGAGCCTGTGATGGCCAGGGACCTCCTGTGGGATTTGGTTCCTCCAGTTATTTTGAAGATTAAAAAAAAATTTTTTTTAATGTTTATTTACTTTTGAGAGAGAGAGAGAAAGGGAGACAGAGCATGAGTAGGGGAGGGTCAGAGAGAGAGAGACACAGAATCTGAAACAGCTCCAGGCTCTGAGTTGTCAGATGATGCCTGATGTGGGGCTCAAACCCACAAACTGTGAAATCATGACCTGAGCCGAAGTTGGATGCTTAACCGACTGAGCCACCCAGGGGCCCCCCTCCAGTTATTTTGAAACCTGCACAGGGTCTGGGGTGGGGTGGGAACATCCTGGCACTGCCCTTTGGGGTTCTTCTTTGGGACCTGAGTCTGGAGATGGTTCAGTCAACGTAGGGAATCTGCATGAGAGGGTGGGGCGTCATTTGGGCATGCTCAGAATTCTGCGTTATTCTAGCACTTAAATATCCTTGCCCACTTTATGAACGGCCAAAAAAAGCCAACCTTACCTCAGTGGATGCAATTAGTGCTGTCAGCCGAACTAACACCCGAGATCATTTCCTTCATCAAAACTCAGTCCTTCCCTGAGCAGCTCAGAAATCCTGCTCAAGAAATGCTAGAAAGACAGATAGGAATAGGTGCTGCACTTTCAGAGTTTAAAGCCTATTTCCGGGTTTCTTTTCTTTTCTTTTTTTTTTTTTTTAATGTTTGTTTTTGAGAGAGAGTAGGGGAAGGGCACAGACAGAGGGAGACCCTGGATCTGAGCTCAGAGTTTGATGCGGAGCTCGAACGCACAAACCTTGACATCATGACCTGAGCCCCGAAACCAAGAGTCAGACACTTAACGGACTGAGCCACCCAGGCACCGCCTACTTCCAGGTTCTAAGCCAATAGTCCACATCTGGGCTTCCAGCCCCGGGATTTTGTGCACTTGTCCATGTACACGTTTCCTCCCTAGGTGAGAGTTCTCTGCTTTCATAAGACTCTCAAATGGGTCCATGATCCTGGAAGTTTAAGGAGCATGGGTTTGGTACAGAGGCCGAGTGTAAACAGTTCAACCTTTGATTATATCGTGCTGTCCCCACATGGAAATGGGCCACCCAGCTGCTTCTCGCGCGCTCTCCCTAGAAGGGCGCACATCTCGTCTTCCACGCTGGCTAGAATTGCAGAGCCACCCCTCCTTCCTTCTCTCCCCACTCTTCTAGACTCAAAAACCTCCGTACCTCGTCTCCCCCTTGACTCACCAGCATGGCTAAGGCCACAAAGCCATGTTCACAAGGACCGAACCAACCTTTCCCACTGCTTTAGGCTGCTCCGGTCTCTATGTTCCTTAGACTATTGGCTCCGTCAATAAAGTGTTGACATTTCGTGCTATCCTGGAATTTAATAGAGACCAAGCCTCGCCCACTTCTGCATGCCCTGAGGTGATATCCCAGTTAACGCTTTCACAAATGTCACCATCCTCATTACCATTCATAACCAACATTCGTAATTATAACCATAACACCATATGCCATAAAATGCAGTTTCGTTTCTATATATGTCCAGATACGCTTTCTCCCGTAAGCCTGACGATATTGCTAGAGGCAGGCAGGAGAGGTGCTCGCCGTTTTTTCAGAGGTAAAGTAGCGGAGCACAGCCTAGAGAGACGGGCTTGCAGTCCCGAGGAAGTTAGAGGCAGGAGGAAGAATGAAACAGAGATCTAAATTCCCCTGCCTATGGGGCGCCTGGGTGGCGCCGTCGGTTAAGCGTCCCACTTCAGCCAGGTCACGATCTCGCGGTCCGTGAGTTCGAGCCCCGCGTCAGGCTCTGGGCTGATGGCTCAGAGCCTGGAGCCTGTTTCCGATTCTGTGTTTCCCTCTCTCTCTGCCCCTCCCCCGTTCATTCTCTGTCCCAAAAATAAATAAACGTTGAAAAAAAGAATAAATTCCCCTGCCTGCTCCGGGCCACACCACACCTTTGTGTACATTTTTTTTTTTTTTTTTTTGGACAAGAGGTCGGGCTTTTTATTTTAAGCCACTCCAAGGCCCTTAACTGGCATCTTGTTTTAATTATGCCACTTGCATGCTGAATTTATTACGGTTGCCATGAGAAGATTTGACGGCTTAAGTCACTCTGGAGGAAAGCACCAGAACCGGATTTTTAATTGGATTGGCTGAAGATAAATCAAGCATAACCACATGCGAATTTTTAAAATGCTTCTATTAGGCAAATAGAGCCAGCTTTTACCCCTGTACATTAGAGTTACTAATCATCTCCTATTCCTGATATTGTTTTTCTAGTCTTTTCTTTTCCTTTTGTTTGCCCAGAGACGCTGTGCCTCATGGGGTGGAAATGTGGATTATCGCATCGAACTTATTATGTGAAAATGCTGAATTGACTGCAGTTAGGACACAGGAGCAGGCTCTTTGCATCTCCATCTCCTCTCCTCTTCCTTACTCCCTCCACACTGAACCAAACCGGGACGCCAGGCAAAGCTTTAGATGGTCTGGAATGGGATTAAGAGCCGTGTGCCTAGTCCGTCACTCCCAAGAGGGAAGGTAAGAAATAATCCCCACCATTTGGAAGTCCACAGCTCTGAAATGTCTGCAACTCCACAAAGCTCTTGGACTGAAGGAGGTGACAAAGGCCCTTTCCCAGTGTGATTACTGGCAAACAACCCTTGCCTATTGGACCACCTTCTGCTGGTGACAAGTCTCCCCAGTATAGTGTCAAGGAGGTGCTAAATAAGGTAGATAATTGGGAATCGTGGAGGTAATCGTGTGGGTAATTCATACTAATTAACCCTGTGGACCACCAGAGCTAGCCGTGGGCAAACCAGTGCTTTCATATGTGCTGGATGATGCCATTTACAGTGCAGGGTAGTTGGTGGGGTGGGGAGTGGGGTGGAGGGTGCAGAGGCCTAGTTACCCCAGAAACCCTTTCATTTTATGAGATTGCGTTCTGGAGCTGATGTGGCCTGGGGAGCATACTGGAAAGAAGAAGGGGGATTACATCGGAAGGAACCGGCCCTGTGGGAAAAGACGCTGGAACCCTGGACAGACATGGGCTGCTGGACTTGAGTCTTGGAGATGGACAGGGCAGCTCAGGGCCAGAGGGACACTGAGATTCTTAGCACTGGAACTTGCCATAAGAATCACACTTGAATTAAACCAGGCTCAAATAGTCTGGACATTGCTAATTGCACTATTTCCATCAGGCTATGTGGAAGAATGGCCACCCTTCCTGCATCTCTGGTGTCTCTATTAACAACCAGCCCCCTTGCCTCAGGGCAAACTAATGGAGCCATTAACTGTGATTTAACTATCCAGATCCTTTGATTTCAAGGAAAAATTCTAAGAGCCATAGGTGATCTTTTGGGCACAGTTGAAAAGGAAAACTTGATGCGAGTATGAATCGGATTATTTCCTTATTACAACAGAAAACCTATTTTGAAATTTCTCATAAACCCAAACAATAAGAAATATTTTGCCAAACCGGGGTAGGAGATCAAATGGCTAAGCCGATGCTTCCTTGGGTACACTATGCCTCCAAAGCCTTAAAGAAAGGAGCAAATATGTTCTGCATTCTTTAAGTCAACTCAGGAAATATTTCTTAACTCCTCACTTTGTACAGAGCATGGCACTCTGGGAAAAGAATTTCAGCAAAACTCTATAGCGGGGGATGTAAGACAGAGCAAGCCCCAACACAGAGTTGGTATCTTTCCATTTGTGGAAGCTTCTTTTTTAGCCTGACAAATCAAAGAGAAGCTGGCATCTGACGCTTAAAAATGAAAAGATGTGGAAACCCACCATGACATTCTCTGCAACCCCGGTTTCCTAAAACGCGAAAGCCCTCATGGAACACGTTAACTCCAACCCAGTTTTTCTTGGTTCCTAAGATACTTCTTGACTATTACCACATTTGAAAGATGCATTCATTTCTTCAGAAGCCTAAAATCAAGTGGCCCCAAAGACTGCCTACTGGTGTCCATGGGGAATATTCAACAGGGAGAGGCTTCAATAGTAGAGGAATTCAATATTGCAAAGTTTTCCATTCAGCAAACGGACATGGAATAGACCAAAGATTTGCTTCATGATGGAAAGAGAGTGTATCTGCTAGATAATTTCAGCAATATGGAGGCAGATCCCCTATTTCTCAACAGTGACTGGTCCCTAGACACAATTACAAAGTTGATGAAATTTGCCTTTAGGGACTTTTGCCTTGTTCTCTGCTCCATCCCTGACTTCCAGATGCCCTGCATTCTGGTCTACAGCATGCTGCCCTCGGATAGTTGTCTGTGGACGGTGATTCTGCAGCCAGTTGCCCTGGGACTTTTCTTCACCTTCCACTCCAAATCTGATCCCGTAGTCGAATGCTATTGTTGGCCCACTTAATTCTCCTGTGCTAAGAGGCTAGAGAACATACTGTTAAGATGTTGGTACTTTGAATTTTGTTGCACATTGCTTCACATCCTAACCCATAGTCAATTTGGACAAGTGTTCCACATGCGCTTGAAAAGAGTGTGCATTCTGCCGTTGTTGAACACAGTATTGTGCTAAAATCTCCACGATAATTATGGGTTTGTCTATTTCTTTTTAGTGCTCTCAATATTTGCTCAGGTATTTTGAAGTTAAATTATTGGGTACATAAAAATTTAGAGTTGTTTTAAGTTTTTTTTTAAGTTTATTCATTTTGGAGAGAGAGAGAGACAGAGCGTGAGCAGGGGAGGGGCACAGAGAGGGAGACACAGAATCTGAAGCAGGGTCCAGGCTCCGAGCTGTCAGCACAGAGCCCGACGTGGGGCTCGAAGCCACAAACTGTGAGATCGTGACCTAAGCCTAAGTCGGACGCTTAACTGAGTGAGCCACCCAGGCACCCCTAGAGTTGTTTTAGATTTCTGGTGATGCGTGCTTTCATCATTATGCAATATCCCTCTTTACCATTGGTAGTACTCTTAAGGTCTACTTTGTGTGAAACCCACATCCTCTGTCTTTTATTTAACGTATACCTCATTATATTTAACTGCCCTTTTACTTTTTTAAAAAAAGTTTATTTATTTATTTATTTATTTATTTATTTATTTATTTATTTATTTATTTTGAGAGAGAGAGATTGAGCACGGGAGGGACATAGAGAGAGGGAGAGAGATAATTCCAGTCAGGCTGCCTGCTGTCAGCTTAGAGCCTGATGTGGGGTTCCGTCTCACAACTGTGAGGTCATGACCTGAGCTGAAATCAAGGGTCAGTCACTTAACCAACTGAGCCACCCAGGCGGACCACTGTCCTGTTCCTTTTAACCTTTCTGCATCTTTATACTTAAAGTGTGTTTCTTGTAAGCAATAGTTTTGTTTTGAAAATCTAATCTCACAATCATTGTCTTTTAATTGAAAGATTGTCTCTATATTTATATTTAATGGTATATTTGAATTTATGTTGGCTATACCCCAATTTATTTTTTCATTTAGCTCATCTCTATTTGTTTCTTTTTTATCCCTCTCTTTTTTTTTTTTACCAACTGAGTGTTTTTATAATTCCATTTCTCCTTCTCTATTATACTATATTCTTTTTTTTTTTTTATTTTATTTTAGAGAGAGAGAGAGAAGGAGGGGCAGGGGGAGAGAGAGAGAGAGAGAGAGAGAGAGAGAGAGAGAGAACCTTAAGTAGGCTCCAAGCTCAACACAGAGCCTGACATTGGGCTCGATCCCACAATCCTGGGATCATGACCTGAGCTGAAATCAAGAGTCAGATGCTCAACCGACTGAGCCACCCAGGTGTCCCTATATTCTATTTTTCAATGTTACCAAAATGATAGCATTTATTCGTTATTTAGGATATAATATACATTGTATTTTACCGCTCCCTGGATGATTCGGAGGCTTTAGAACACTTTAACTCCATTTATAAACCAGGTCTTCAAAAATATTTAGACATCTGGGTTTTTTTTAGATTTGTATTACTCATCTTTTTATGACATTACATTCTTTTATTGTGATTACATTTGCTTTGTCTTTCTGCTATTTGGCATACAACTGGAAGCAATTTTTTAAGGAGTTCTGACCAGTGTGTTTTCTGAACCTCTCAAAGTCTAAAATTGGCTTTCTCTTGCTTTCCCACATGAATGACAACCTCTCTGAACATAAAATGTGGCATTTACAAACTTTAACCCTTGTTGATAACATGACTTTGTTTTTCATCGTGAGGTTTAAAGGAACTTTCCTTCAATATGGTTCAAATGTTTCCCAGTTTTTGTCCAGGGGCAGGTCTTTCCCCATTGATTTCACCTGTTACAGTTCTGTATTTATTTGTTTATTCCTTTTAAGAGACCAGCTCTGTGCCAACGATACCCCACGGAAAGATAACACGATTGCTTTCAAGGAGTGTCAAGGAGTATCCTTGGGGATAGATAAATAAAATATCCTTTACAATTTAAAGGATTAAGAACAATGATATGGCAAATATGAGACAGTGTGGAATCCGAGAAGAAAAGCACAAAGCCCAGATAGAGATTTACCTGAAGTAAATGTTTCCTGGAGGAAATTTGTGATCTTTTTCGCAACCACAATTCTCTCTGGATGTTGTTGTCACTAGTATTATTACTTATGAAACTAGCCTCCACCTCTCTGAAGGAAAACGTGATTGTCATTGTAACAAACACAACTTTATGCTCATGTCGGGGACCCGTGACAGGTTGCCCCCAGGGAACCTGTCTTCTCAACCAGTTAGCCCAGGTGGCGGATCTCCAAGTTATACCTACAGGAGGAGCTGGAATTTAATATTATTTGTGGCAATTAGTGACTGGAAGATCGTTCATTGGTCTCAGTGCATCCAGTTGACTATAGAGTCAGGGCTTTTGAACTGTGCAGTCTCCCCTCCATGCTCCACAGATTTGCTGAAACACATTTCTATGGCCTGATCAAGCAGAATGTGATAAATGACTTGTATGACATCTTCAAATACTGATGGAACCATCCAAGTGCGACTTCTTAGCTTGTACATTTCTCACCTTCCTCCCCCAGCAATGCTTGTTTACAAAGACTAATGAGGCTAAGCGAATCATAAAAATTACCGTTTGTCTTAATTTGGGTATTCCCAGAAGAAGACAAGTTTTCAAGGGCAAGGAGTGAACTTGGAATGCGTGGCTGGCAAACACCAGCAGGGGAGCGGGGCAGTGAAACGGGGAAGGGAGGGCAGCCGATAAAGAGCAGAGGAGCCCCAGGGGACTTGGAGAAAGCCCTCGCCCAGAAGGCTGCAAAAACGGCAGCTGAAAGTAGGCTGGGGCTCTCTGAGGTGGGGAGACAGAGGGACAGGGAGCCAGTCAGTGTCGCTCCTGGTTCTTCATGCTCTTCGCCCAAAATACACCAGTCTTCACAGAATAATTTATTAAAAATGAAAAACCCATTCCTTTTAGATCCTTGAGATCCTTTTAGATCCCAAAACCTTTTAGAGCCTTGAGGAATAAAAAACACATTTGAAGAGTTCAGGTTACATCATCTCTCCCTGGACCATACAGCAACTCACAAGGAGTTCAAGATGGTCCCTCGGGGCATCCTTACTTATCCAGTCTGCCTCCCTGCCTGAGCTAACTAACTCGCATGGCCCACTTTCAACCTAACCATCTGGGGGGGAAAAATCCATTCTTTCATGGAGGAAACATATTTGAGCAGTTCCTCTGCTCAATAGAACTCCTAGTGGGCCAGTCCGATCCAGTATAGTTCCATTGCTTTGTAGTCAGCCCCAGGAAAATAACAAAGTTAGAAAGATGAATATATGCAAACCATGTTCTCGAAAGTATAACAGAAACTAATAAACAAATAAAAGGTAAAGCGAATTTTGCACATGCTCTTTTGAATAGTAATTGGATTAAGGAGGAAATCAAAAGAATAAAGGCAGCTAATTGAAAAATAATTAAAATCAGGGTAATTCAACATTAAAAATTATGGGATATGCATAAACTCGATCTCACCCAGGCATCCTGCTGTCCTGTCTTTGCACTTAGCCTGGCTCTGGTATGGTTGCAAAGCAATGTCAACAATTTCAAGCATCCTACCCAGACATGACAAGATCTAGACAAAGGAAGAGACTGCATCTTCCTTAGATTTTTTTTAAATATTGAGAGACTTTTGCCCACACCGGCAGATACTGTCTAATATCTCATTGCCCAGCATTGGGTCACATGTCCATCCCAAAAATGACCAGCAAGGGAGCGTGGTGACAATCATTAGACATCACAGACAGCAGGTAGTCAATTATTCAAACTATCAGATTTTTAGAATAGAGAATCTATGTCTATTTGGGGTGTTTCAGGAGCATTTTAAACGTTTCCTCAGATGAGTTCTATGTATTTTTTGTTAAATTTATACTTACTTATAATTTCTCTTTCTACCATAAACAAAATCATCTCTGCCGTTACATTGTTGAACTCACTGGTGTTCTAAATGAAAACTGTGGGTTTCTACATATTGATTTTTATAGCCTGCTTATTTATTATAGTGTCTTTCTTGTTTGAAGAAGTTTCCAGTTAACTCTGCTGGATTTTCCAGGTGAAAGTCATACCATCTACAAAGAGGGATAATTTAACCTTTTCTTTTCCAATGTTTCCAACCTGAAATATTTTTCTTCTGTCCAGGAGGAGGGTCATACCTCCAATACAATGTTAAATGGAAGTGGGCCTCCTTATTGTATTCCTAATTTTAGTATTTATTAATTTCCTTTTTGAAAGTCTTTTTAAAAAAATGAAAGTCTTCTAAATTTAAGAATGGGTCAAATGCCATTTCAACATCAATATATAAAAAATAACGTTCTCTTAAGATCTATTGATACGTTGAATTATATTCCTTTCCTAACACTAAACCCTTCTGGAATGAATTTCTGGAATGAATCCTTCTTGATCATGCTACTATTCTCTTAATGAACTGCTTAGCTGTAGTTGCTCTCGTTATATAAATTATTGATATAAAACTTTAGTGTGCATATTTGCAAATGAGATTAATGTGTGCATTTTCTTTTTTTGTACAATTTATTTTAGCTTTTGGTGTCAATGTTATACTCATTTTATAAAAAATAATTTGGAGGGGCGCCTGGGTGGCTCAGTCGGTTGAGCGTCAGACTTTGACTCGGGTCATGATCTTGTGGTTTGTGAGTCCAAGCCTCCCATTGGGCTCTGCTGACAGCTCAGAGCCTGGAGTCTGTTTTGGATTCTGTGTGTCTCTCTCTCTGCCCTTCCCCTGTTCACACACACACACACACACACACACACACACACTCTCTCTCTCTCTCAAAAATAAACAAACATTAAAAAAATTTTTAATTATAAATAAATAAATAAATAAAATAGTAATTTGGAGATTTTTCTTCTTTTCTTATGTCCTGAATGAGTTCAACTAGCATTATAATCCTCTATTCTTTAGAGGCTTGCTGGAATTATCATGTGAAATTATCTGGGCCTGCATTGGATGTTCTATGATTGCATGGAGGCTTATACTTTAAAATTTTTCTCTATTTTTTTAATAGAAATTAATCCACATAGTTTTGGTCCATTTGGTTTTTGTATTTCTTCTAGGATTAGTTTCAGTGAATTATATTTTCCAGGACAATTATCTATATCAGCCAGGTTTTAAAATTTCATTTATAGTTGCATATTTAAAACCTACTTGAATGAAATTGTGCAAATAGTCTAATTAAAAAAAAAAACCACTTTACTCTGTTGCTGAGGTTATTTCTCTTTACCCTTTCTTATTTTGTGTTTGTGTCTCCTCTCTTTTTACCTGTTTAAATCTTCTATTTGTCCATCTATTTTACTGATCTTTAAAAAAGAAATAGATTTTAATTTGTTAATCCTCTGTTTTTCTAACTTATTAATTTCTGCTTTTACTGTTATGAAGTCCTTCCTTGTTCTTTTAATTTTTTTTTTCTTTAAATTTGAGAGAGAGAGAGAGAGAGAGAGTGTGTGTGTGTGTGTGGTGGTGGGGGGGGATAGGGGCAGAAGGAGAGAGAGAGAGAGAGAGAGAGAGAGAGAGACAGAGAACCCCAAACAGGCTCCATACTCAGCACTCATGCAGGTCTCGATCACATGATTCTGGGATCATGACCTGAGCCAAAATCAAGAGTTGGACACTCAGCCAAGCTACCCAGGCACCCCATTCTTCTGTTATTTTGTGTTTATGTTCCCTAACTTTTTGAGTGGGATATTTAATGCATTGATTCCCTTTGTTTTACTTTTCTCAATATAAATATCTAAGGCTAAATTTTTTTTTATTTGAGATAGAGAGTACATGCAGGGGAGGGGCAGAGGGAGAGGGAGAAAGATCATCTTAAGCAGGCTCCATGTGCTCAATGTGGAGCCCAAAGTGCTGCTTGATCCCACGAAGCTGGGATCATGATCTGAGCCCAAACCAAGAGTTGGACTCTCAACTGACTGAGTCACCCAGGCACCCCTTATGGCTAAAATTCTTCTGAGCTCTGATCTGTTTTTGACCCATAGTTCTGGCATTTATTTAAATGATCATCGTTTTCTGCAGGGCGCCCGAGTGGCTCAGTTGGTTGAAGGTCCAACTTCGGGTCAGGTCATGATCTCATGGTTTGTGGGTTGGAACCCCGCATTGGGATCTGTGCTGACAGCTCAGAGCCTGGAGCCTGCTTCGGATTCTGCCTCCTTCTCTCTCTGGCCCTCCCCACTTGTGCTCTGTCTCTCAAAAATAAATAAATGTAAAAAAAAAATGTAAAAAAAAAAATAATAAATTATCATCGTTTTCTGGAAATAATGTGTGTCTTAGAGCAGGTTGCTATAACAAAATGTCATAAATTGAGTGGCTTATTAACCACTGAAATGTATTTCTCACAGTTCTGGAGGCGAAAAGTCTGAGATCATGGTGCCAGCACAGATGGGTTAGTGAGAGCCCTCTCTGGTTTGCAGATGGCTGACTTCTTGTAAACTCACATGGCAGAGAGAGGGTGAACTAGGTCTCTGGCCTCTTCTTAAGGCACTAATCCCATTCATGAGGATTCCATGGAACCTCATGAACTAATTACTTCTTAAAGGTTCCATCTCCAAATACCATCACTCTGGGGATTCGATTTTAACAGGAATTTCGAGGGGACAGAAACATTCAGTCCAAAGCACCAGATAAACATGAATGTACTTGCAAATCCCCTGGGTATTTTGTAAAATGCAGATGCCAACTGTGAGAAATAAGCCCACTGACCCAATCAGAGGAGGGACACAGAGTCTCAGAGCCCAGTGAAGGGAGGCTTGAATAAATGTTCTTGCAAGAGCAGGTGTCTGAGGAACAGGCATACTCCGGACAGTGACAGCAGGCAATTTATCTCCTAGTGTGAAGTCCCTCCTTTAATTCCTCATTGGCTGAGTACTACAGAGGTTACAGCCTTACCCGGAAGTGCCTATGCCCATGTAAGGCCAAAAAGTAGTCTGATTGGGACAACCGTACATTCCTTGAATGACTCAGACACTTCAGTTCTTTGGCACACGCTGATTGCAAAGACCACGAAAAATAAGCCCACGAAATGAAGAGGGGAAGAAGAACCAGGAAAAGAAGTGTCTAAGAGTTTGGGACTCCATCTTTGCTGGGGGGAGGGTTCGTACATATTTCCAATAGGTTGTAAACCTATTGCTAACAGCTTTTATTTGGTATATCTGAAAATGAATCATCTCACTTCTCACACTGACTCAGTAGGTCTGTGAGTCTGCATTTCTTTTCTTTTTTTCTTTTTTTTTTTTTTTTAATTTTTTTTTTTCAACATTTATTTATTTTTGGGACAGAGAGAGACAGAGCATGAACAGGGGAGGGGCAGAGAGAGAGGGAGACACAGAATCGGAAACAGGCTCCAGGCTCCGAGCCATCAGCCCAGAGCCCGACGCGGGGCTCGAACTCACGGACCGCGAGATCGTGACCTGGCTGAAGTCGGACGCTTAACCGACTGCGCCACCCAGGCGCCCCTGTGAGTCTGCATTTCTAACAAGCCCAGAGGGATGGAGATGATTCTGTCTACAGACTACTATTTGAGTAGCAAGAATTCAAAATAGGCTCTTCTTAAAATTCTCTAATCAGTTTTTTTCTGATGTTATGATTCTCTAGTTTTATTTTAATGTGATCAGAGAACGTTATCTGTATTATTTCTGCTTTTTGGAACTTATTGAGCTTTTCTTGGTGGTTAATATGAGGTCAGTTATCATGAATGATCACGTACACCTGTCAAGATGTACTCACACTTAATAGAGTATAGAGTTCCATCGATAACTACCTTATTGGTTATTAGTTTATGTTTTTATATCCTTAGTTAATTTTTGTCCACTTAATTGGTCTTGGACTTAGAACATTGAGTTAATTTTCTATTGTTAGTGTATTTGTCTTGATATAATATTACTATTAGGGGCTAAATAATATTTTATGGTCACATTGTCATGTTTATATAAACATTATTCACAACTGAGCATTGTCTCGTTTCTTATTCTTTATTTTTCCTGAAGTTAATAATTGACTTGCTTTTAGTTTTCTTAGACTTCTTTTTGCCCTTTGCTAACTCCCCCTACATCTTCCAATAGCTTCTCAGTATGATTTTCCAAAAGATCACTCATATCAAGCAATCTATCGTTTCTATTTTTCTCTTGGATACCTGCCCTCTGGGAACCTCTATTCTCCTTTTATCAGAGTTAATAACACATTAGGCCTGATGACGTTGAGATGTATTTTTATTGTCATTTTGAAATTCCCTTTGTATTTCTCCTGGGTTGGATTCTCTGTTTCTCAGATCTCATCTCTTCCTCTGTCGTGGTTTATTCTTTCAATGTGATAGAGCACAGGGTGGGAGCTTGAAGTGGAAGACAAGCACAGACTTTGACTTCTAGTGCTTGGAACTTGCCCTGGGGGCTCTGTACAAATAAAATCCTATCATCATACCACATAGTAAAAGATTTGTCTGCAACAGGGAGAGAACATTTGGATCAGGTTATACAGAAAGGCAAAAACATTTGGGAAAATATATTGTCCGTGAAGATGGCTTTCATCTAGGACTTTGTCACCTCCAGAGTCACCTCTGTCTGTCAACTTTTGGTGTGTTTAGTCCAAACACTAGGCATCTGGCAGTCACAGTTGGACTGCTTGGCTTGTGTGCTAGCTTGTCAGAGCCCCATGCTACAGAGGCTCTTGCAGGAATCTGTGACTGCTTGATTAGTATGATTCCTGAGTAGAGATAGTCTTGCTCTTCTGTTAAATTCCTTAGTTGTCTTTGAGTGCACCTGCAGGCAGGCAGGCAGCCTTATTCTCTTTGGAAATTGCCAAAAGGCATGAATGCTCTTATCAGTTGACACTGAAATTCCACACCCTATCCCCAAGCAAACCTTCCTGGGCAATTGTTTAGACTTTTAGTTTGAGCTTCCTATATTGTTCGCAGATTTAAAAGAAGTTGAGTCATCATTCTTAGAAAGTTGATTCACTCTTTCAGTCTGACTTGAACAAACTGGGCCCCCAGAAAGAAGTGTCAATATGAGTGAGATGAAAAATTGTCAGGACATGGGAAGCACTCCGCCAGTGTGGGACAAGAAATGAAGATAATGAGAAAGCGTGACAATTCCATGAAATATCAAGGAGTTGCTTAATAAGCCAAAGTCAGAGACTCTGCAATAAATACTCATGTCGAAATAAAGTGTGGGCTGGTCTTGCCCTCTGAAGCGTCCTTGGAATGTGGGGCAGCTTGACCCTGCTAAAAGAATTCACCTACAGGCATTTGGAATGTGACCCATGACATCTGTTCTAGAAGCACTCGCTGGAAGATCAGGGGCCAAAGGGCATAGTTCCTCCCCACAAAGGATTAAAATTCTAGGAGGAAAAACAGACAAGTTAGCATATAAGATTGAATGAAACCAGGGCTACAAGAAAAGAACAAGAGAAATTTCTTTTGACTGGGGGTTTGGGGAAGGCTTCAGAGCAGAGTGGCATCTAAATTGAGCCTCAAGGAAAGACTTGGGGGGAGAATGGGTCAAGGGGCATTCACAGCTGAAGAAAACATTTGCCCAATAACTCAAGTGTGAAAGGGCTTATCCCATTTGGTGAATGGCAAATGGCCTGCTGTACGTGGAGTTAGGAGGGTGGAAAATGAGGCTGAGAAGGACATTTGGGACAAGATAAAGAGGACAAGCCCTCAGAGAACCCTAAACGCCACTTTTAGGACCTTGGATTTAGTATAGAGGAGAGGTAGAGTCTCTCATTGTTTATGGAGGGGGTTACCGAATGAGTAGATTTGTGTTTTGGAAAAAGCCTTCTGTTAGAAGTTGGAAGAAGGGAAATTAGGAGGCAAGAAGGCCACCTAGGAAGGCAGGGCCGTGGAAGGGGGGAATTCCCAACAAAATCTCAAGAGATGATAGGCCTCCGGTCCTTGGACTGTACTGTGAGTAGTGAGCTATGGATTGTAACCAAATAAGCAAGGATCACTGAAAAGGCGACTCAGGGGAAAAGTAGAGGGGCAAGTAACTGGGCAATTTTGTGCCAAAGTAGAATGCCATTTCTCAAAGAAACATAAGAAGGACAACGGCCTAGGCTCGGGGTTCTCAAACTTGGCTGCACAAATTTGGAATTGCTTGGGCAGCTCTAACAACTAATGGTAGCTGAGCCCCATCCCAAGAGATTGTGGGATCACACAAGTCGTGGGTGCCACCAGGGCTTCAGGATGTGTACAAGCTCTTAGGGGGATTCTAATACACACCCAGGGGTTGAGAACCATGGGTTAGTTGTTAACAGGTGCGAATTACTCATGCAGGGACACAGAGCTCAGAGATCATTACAGTGCCTGGTGTCCATCCACAAGCCGAGGGTGAGATTATACTGTTGCCAGTGTTTTGGAAGATAAGACATCACTTAAAATATTTGACTAGTTGTTACTTCAGTGTTCGGGAATAAGTATTTAAATTATATTTTCCTAGCAATTCTGAGTCAAGCATATAAATTGGCGCCTTTTTATTTTCTCAACCTTAGATAAAACCCTCATTTCCTTTTTTTCTCCCTTTTTTTTTGTTAATATAATCTGGGGTTTCATATCAAAACTATAGTTACTACACTATTTTTAACACCAGAGCCCTTTCATTTCAAGAATAGTTTTGGCTTTTCCATTCAATTTTAGAAACAGATGTACAGTTTTCAGGCTTTTACTTTAACTGGTTTCTGAGCCTTTTTACCATGGTTTGCTCAACTTTATGTTTTGTATTTGGAAAATACCTTTAAGACATTTGTTTTGAGGAAGGCTGACATCCTTTGCAAATCCTTGTGTGATGGTTAATGTTATGTGTCAACTGGGCTAGGCTATGGTGCGCAGTTATTCGGCCAAATACCAATCTAGATGTTGCTGAGAAGGTATTTTGTAGATGCAATTAATACTTACAATCAGCTGATGTTAAGTAAGGAAGATTACGCTCCATAACATGGGTGGGCCTCACCTAATCAGCTGGAAGCCTTAAAAGCAAAAACTGAAGTTTCTCCAAGGAGAAGGAATTTCGCCTCAAACTATAACGTGGAAATCTTACCTGAGTTTCCAGCTTGCCAGCCTGCCAAGCCCCACAACCGAATGGGGCAATTTCTTAAACTAAATCTCTTACTCTCTTTCTCTCTATCCTATTGGTTCTGTTTTGCTAGAGAGCCCTGACTGATGCACTTTGAAGGTCCCAGCAATACCTTTTGTACCTATGAAATACGAACAACTTGGCTGAGTAAAAAAATTCCAAGGCCACAACTTCTGACGTCTGTGAGCTTCCAACCCTTGTTGTTCAAGAGCAATGATAAAGCAGCCCAACACTTGTTCTTTTGGGGTAATCTGATATTTAGGCCTGGAAGCCTAGAGGATTTTTTTCTCTAAGAGTTTTGGCCAAGAAATCTTTAATTTTGGGTATTTTCCACTCATATTCCTTGGAACTCGAGTGAGCCTTTTCCATCTGCATTATTTGGATCTTTCTTTAGCTCAGGACATTTTTTACATTAGCACATTTTCTCAATTCTAAGATGACACCAATTGAAAAGGTAGTCTGACTACTTGGGGCGGGGATGGAAATGGCATGCAGACTAAGATATAAGATGCGTCTTAATTTCAGAAAGATCAAAATGGGGGGAAAGTATAATTGAGGAAATGTGAAGGATTGATTTTCGCTCCATTGGTTTTTGGTCTTTTCTGGGATTTCCCGTGTTTGGATTTTCCGTTCTCCATCCTCTGTTTCTATTGTATTCCCTCTTGTCATCTTCACCTGTTTTTTTTTTTTTTTCTGTATTCTCAGATTTGCTCAGTGTGTCACTCATTTTCCGACATCATTTTGGTTAAGTTCCTTATAACCTTCAAATGTGATTTTTTTTTTTTAATTTTTTTTTTATTGTTTATTTTTGACACAGAGAGAGACAGAGCATGAGTGGGGGAGGGGCAGAGAGAGAGGGAGACACAGAATCCGAAGCAGGCTCCAGGCTCCGAGCTGTCAGCACAGAGCCCGATGCGGGGCTCGAACTCACAGACCGTGAGATCATGACCTGAGCTGAAGTCGGATGCTCAGCCGACTGAGCCACCCAGGCGCCCCTTAAATGTGATTTTAAGTTCAGCATTTATAGTCATTTGAGTCCTTTCAAGGATTTATATCTGGGGCACCTGGGTGGCTCATCTGTTGAGTGTCCAACTCTTGGTTTGGGCTCAGGTCATGATCTCATGGTTTATGGGATCGAGCCCCACATAGGGCCCCATGCTGACAGTGCAGAGCCTGCTTGGGAGTCTCTCACTCTCTGCCCCTCCCCCCACCTCTCTTGCAAAATAAATAAATAAACTTAAAAAAAAAAAAAAGGATCTAAATCCTTCCAGATCTTGTACATTTCTGCGGTTCTCGTCTAGGTGGCTTTGCATAATCTCCTCATGGTTTTTGTCCCCTGACACTTAGAAGCCCTGTCTTTATGCATGCTGCTGAGAATACCATGCGACTTCTGGAAATTTTCTTTGGGCTACTGCCGGTGATGATTTCCAGAGCCATTCTCGTCCCCTGCCTCATCTGGATATGCTGCTCTCTTTGCTTGGTTCTGCTCAACTTTTTCCATAGGTCCTCTCTTTCCTCCTTTCCCAACTGGCTGGATTCCATCGCTTCCACGGGCAGTCTGCATGTGTCTCCCCGCTCATTTCTTTGGTAGGTAAGACCCCTCTCAGAATCACGGCCAGAGGTAAGGTTGGTATGCAGGCACCTGGTCCAAGTCCCATTCCCAGTAGCCTCTCCTCACCCCACCCTCTACCTCCCACCCCCTCCCCAGCCCAGCTCACCACCCTCTCTACAGTTGCTCACCCCCCCTACTTCTACCTTCTGGTCTCCGGACATCCACGGCAATGCCTGTGTGCAACCCATGGGCCCCAGAATGCACTGCTCTCAGGGCACCTCCTCCTTTTGTAAAGGGGTCCCCCTCACTTGTCTCCAAGTGATTCCCCGGAAAGTAAAAAATGGCCCTGACAGCTGGTAGCTAGCAGCTAACAGCTAGGCTGAAGCAAAGTGTTCCCAAATGAACATAAACAGCTTTCCCAGAATATAAACAATAATCAGGCAAGGCCACTCCATGCCTGAAACAAGGCAGAGACGGGGCCATACCACAACCACAAAAAGAAACCCTTTTCTTCACTTGCTGATAAGAATAACCGCTGCTTCTTCACCAGTGACAAGCTCTCCAGCTCTGCTTCGGTCCTTCCACCCCCAGGATAAAAATGACTGAGACACCCCGTCACCAGATTGCCGGCACTTTCCGCCTCCACCCCCTCGCTTTATCGAGATATAATTGACATATAACCCTGGGTAAGTTTAAGGTGTTGGTCTGCCACACGTATGTTGCCAAATGATTACCGCGAGGACGTTAGCTACCACCATTCTGTCACATAATTACTTTGTGTGTGTGTGTGTGTGTGTGTGTGTGTGTGTGGTGAGAATATTTGAGATCTACTCTCATAGCAATTTTCTGACAGGCATGGCACCAGGGCCACTACTTACTGACATATCCCATCCAAACCCAACTGCCAACTTCTCTCACCCTCCTAAGAATCACTCAGCACAAGTCCGAAACCTGTAAGAAGAACCTCTTCACAAGCCGTCCTGTGGGTACCACTGCCCCCCCCCCCCCCCCCGCCCCGTGTGCTCTCTCCCTTTGCTACAACAAGCTAAATAAACCTAACTTTGACCACAGGTACAGTCCTGGTGGTCTTTGGTTGGTGAGGCTCGACATCCTGTAAAACGAAGTCACTTCTGCTGTCATCAATAAGCAGCTGATGTACAGTTTCAAATATTTTTAGGTATCAGCAAGGGATAATTACCGGTAATCAACCTGCTAGTAATTTGGCATGTTGTAAGAGTGTCCTGAGAGGATGTGAAGCTGATGTTCTCCGAAATGTGGCTCAGGCAGCTGGTAAATGCAGAGTTCCGCCCTCGAACGCAGCAGAGGCAGACTTCCCCGTCTGCGTATCATCAATATTGGAAGTGACTAACAGGAAAGTGTTCAGAGTTGGCTTGGCTGCCTGGAAGCCAGGGGAAGCCTCAGCTCTCCCGGACCCCTTTGAGCCTCCGGTTGGTTAGCCCCGATTTTTTTCTCACTTCCTCTCTAGCCTAGCGGCCAAAGCAAGTCCCAGGACCAGCCCTGTATTCACAGCGGGTGGAAGCTACAAAGTCCTAGGACAAAAGGCGTGGATACAGGGTGGCCATTAATTGAAGCCATTGACACTATTGTTTAACATCTCTGTGTCTTGTCTGCAGAATGGAGAAAATAAAACCTACCTCACAGTGTTTTCTTGCGAAAAAAATATAGAAAATAAATATAATGTGTAAAATAATCTACATGTATATCATATATATGTATATGATATATAAAAATGTATAATATATATGTATATAAATATATGAAATTTATCTAAAAGGAGTTAACATATTGAAAATGTTGGGGTAAGTGTCTGGCACCTGGTGGGTACTATACAAACATTTTTTATTGTTGCCTTGAGTTGATTGTAGTTTCATATTAAGGGTCTCTCGTTTTATACATTTTTCTTGGTTTTATTTAATCCTCTATTTTTTGTGGTTGCCTGGTTAACCCTACAGTCGACAGGGGTGCATATTTTCATCAATACTATTTTTGGCCTACTGTTTTCCACAATCAGAGCTTACGACGTATATGCATCTGGGCTCATGTGAAACCATCCAGTTTCTTATTGCGAAAGTAGATATATTGTAATTTCCCTTGAATTCTCTTGATCAGTCTCACATTATTAGATGTGCTTCCCCTGAACTTGTGTTATTTGACTAACTTCCAAACAAAATCTCAAGGTATGTGTAATAAAATCATTGGGTTATTTTTAAGTGCCTAGAGCATACTTTCATAATATAAAATCTGATATAAGCTTAAATTGCAACTTTGAGGGTTTTTTCCCTCTCCAATCCTTGGTAGAGTTCTCTTCTCCACTGACAACTGGGATCGGGAGGGAGAGATTGTCCGAGGGGTCTGTGAAAGGCATCCCTTGGGATTGCACAGTACACAACCTGTGCAATCAAACACAGTGTCTCTGGGACTGTCCCCCCAGTGGACATGAGCTTTGGTCAAAAAAGTTGAAGAAACACCCGTAAAGAGCCACTTCTAGTGTAATTCTCACTGTGCTGTTTTCCTGAGTCCATTTCACTGGTTTGTCTCTGTTGTTTTTCATAAATTGAGGCAAATGCTGTTAACACAGGCTTTTTAGGGTAAGCCAGCATCGTACAGAGACCAAAACGCCTTTTAGATAGTTGCCTCTCAGTGTTGACTTGATTACATTTCACAGAGCTTGGCCAGCTCCAGCCAGCTTTCTTACAGGGATCTTCACAACCTACAGGGTTATCAAGAGACATGTCAGACTTTGAATGGCATGGTCAAGGTCAAGGTCAGGCAGTAGTGTGTCATAGCACTCCCATGCAGCCCAGCCCCTGACTCCAGGCCTACACAATGCCCACCACACTGTATCCTCTCTTTTTTAAAAACTGAAAAAAAGGGAAGAAACAAAGAAAGCAGAGCACTGAAATCAACAACAGGTTCTTTCTAAAGACAAAAGCACCATCTGGGGACAGATGCGATGTAAATATTAAACCTCCCCCCCAAAAACACTCAGAGTTACTGTCTGGTAAGAAACAGGCTTTTAAATTGGTTTTCAAATAGAGAGAGTGTTTTTATTCATCCTTATATAACTGTAAAAATGACTGAACACTTTGGACTATACATTTTTTCAATCTTTCCCAAATGAAATCACCTTTGGTAGAGAACCAAGCATGGAAAATTTCAGCTCAAAAAAAATGACTCTGTAAAATCATGGAGCAATTTAGAAAAAGTGGTGGAAAGAAAACATGTGTTTAGCCAGAGATAGTAACACTGGTTGGTCCGAAGTGGTTGAGAATGGATGCTTCTGAATAAACAAATTTCTATACAACCGAAGCATAATCTGTTATTGTTTTGCATGGAAATTCATCAATTTCTTTTCCATTGTTAGCTGTTGAAAATAAGGCAGTGCCAATATTTTTAAAAAGAATCGTTAAACAAATTTGGGGCCACAGTTTCATGTTTAATATCTTTGTCATACAAATGGAAAAGAAATACGGGTGGTAGGATTCCAGAGGTTTGGAATGTTTAAAAAAAAAATCTTTCAATAAATATGACAGAAATGTTTAGGTCTACTTTATGCTTCCTAAAATAACTAGCCAAAATTTTAAAAATAGAATGTCTTCTCAGAAAAAAATAGAAAGTACTGATAAAAAGGAAGAAAATAAAAACCACCTATGGCCAGTGACCGGAGATAGCCAATGTTACCGTTTGTTTTTATCCTTAGCATTTGTGTGTGTGTACAAATTTAACTTTAGTTCTTCTTGCAAACATGGGATTAAACTTCACAAATTATTTCATAACTATCTTTACACTTAATAATGTATTGTGTAATATAAGACTTTAGCATTGTTTTCAAATAAATCCAAGTCCCAAAACTGTGTATTTTCCCTTATAACTGTGGATATCACTTTTTAATGCTCTTTGATCAGTTCATTTGATCATTTTATTTTGCTACATTGACTATCATTCTACCAGGAATAAATCATTTAAATTACTAATTTTTTTTAAGTTTATTCATTTATTTTGAGAGAGCAAGTGAGTGGGACAGGGGCAGAGAGAGAGGGGGAGAGAGAGAATCTCAAGCAGGTCTCTCACTGTCAGTGAACAGCCTGACGTGGGGCTAGAACTCATGAACCATAAGATCATGGCATTAACCAAGGCCAGACGCTTAACTGACTGAAGCACTCAGGTGCCTCTAAATTACTAAATTTTTATATTATCTTAGTTTTTAGGATAAATGAAATCTAACTCTTTTTTTTTTTTTTTTTTTTTTTTTTTGGTATTCTTTTCTGATGTTCTTTTAAAGGACTTCCAGATCGTTTTGTTGAGAGGTAATGAAGAAGATTTTGGATGGGAGAAAGCTTAAATTTATAGGTTAATTTGGGAGAGAATCCTTACAACGTTATCTGCCCATTTCAGAATATTATATATATAGATCCCTTCCTTTATTGACTTCTCTTTTTTAATATCCTTTGGTAAAGTTTTGTGGGTGTATTTGTATGCCTGTGCTGCCTATTTGTGGTGCATTTGCTCTTGATGGATTTAGCATTTTGCTTCTTTTAAAAGTGGGATGTATTTACTATTTTTTCTTTGATGAAGAAAAACTTTTTTTAATAATTTTTTTTTTTTTGAGATAGAGACAGAGTGAGAATGGGGGAGGGGCAGAGAGAGAGGGAGACACAGAATCTGAAACAGGCTCCAGGCTCTGAGCTGTCTGCACAGAGCCCAACATAAGCCTCGAGTTCACGAACTGTGAGACCGTGACCTGAGCTGAAGTTGGATGCTTAACCAACTGAGCCACCCAGGCGCCCTAATATTTTCTTTGATTTTAAAGCAACACGTGCCCATATTTTTAGAGGAATATAGGAGCGCTTATTTGCCTAACGGAACCCTCAGTCCCATTCCTGAAAAACAAAAACATTTAGGTTTGTTTGCTGTTTTCATGGTGTTAAATTCTATAAATCCAAAGAATATAGATTTTTTATTCTTGGTATAGTAACTCTGAACTATGTTTATTTTTTTTAATTTTTAAAAAAATGTTGATTTATTTTGAGACAACGCGAGAGACAGAGTGCAAGCAGCAGAGGGGCAGACAGAGGGAGACACAGAATCTGAAACAGGCTCCAGGCTCTGAGCAGTCAGCCCAGAGCCCAACACGGGGCTCGAACTCATGAACCATGAGGTCATGACCTGAGCTGAAGTCAGACGCTTAACCAACTGAGCCACTCAGGTGCCCCTGAACTATGTTTATTAATCGACTGTCATCTTCATACCCTTCCTTCTTTAATCCACCCAATATTTGATATATTACTTTTAGTTGGTGGACCATGTAAGTTTTCTCTTCTGTGAAATGCCTGTTATTGCTTCTTGTCCAGCCTGTGTTCTTACTGAGTTGCATGTTACATTCTTACAGATGGTGGAAATTCTGTATATATTCTAGATACTAATCCTTTGTTACAAACGAGTTACAACATCTTATCCCAGCTTTTGGCAGTTTTATCACTCTAGAGTGCTTTTTAAAAGATTTTTTTAAATATTTATTTTAGAGAAGGAGAGAGAGAAAGAGAGAGAACACGAGTAGGGAAGGGGCAGAACAGAGAGGGTCTGGAGCCGGCTCTGTGCCGACAGCAGAGCCCAATGTGGGGCTCAAACTCAAACCATGAGATCCTGACCTGAGCCGAAGCCCAATGCTTAACCAACTGAGCTACCCAGGCGCCCCAGTCTATAGTGCTTTTTAATGGAAAGAAGCTCTTAGTTTTGATACAGATGAATTCCTCTATCTTTTCATTTAGTGTTTGTGCTTTCTGTGGTTTTTATTTAAGAAATTCTTCTCCACTCCCAGATCATAAAATTTTTTTCCTGTATGGTTTGTAAAAGTTGTACCATGCACATGTGAGGTTTAATTCTACTTGGAACCGATCTTTATGCCTGGCGGGGGGGGGGGGGGGGGGGGGGTAGAAATCCAATTTCACATTTCCCGCATGGAAAAGCCAAGGAATGCCTAGAAATTCCAACTTTCCCCACAGCTCTGCCGTGCTCACTGCGGTCTGATCGGGACTCCATGTTACTGCATATACATTTTAGAATCATCTTGTCAAAGTCCGTGAAGTAAATTGTATCAAGTCTATAGAAGAATCTGGAGAGAATTTTGGTCTTTGTGACATTAAGTCCTTTCATCTATAAACATAACACGCTCTCCATTTATTTAGGTTAATATGCTAATATCTTTAATAAAGTTTTGTACTTTCCCCCGTGTTTTTGCACATAGTTTGTTAGCTCTATTCAGAATTGGTGTTGGCTTTCAAAATTGACCTTTTTGGTATTTTGACTTCATATTCAGAATCTTTCCAAATACTCTCACTATTTCTAATAATCTGTTCTATGAAGACCCTTTTATTTTTTCACCATAGACAATGTTAAATACGATGTTTTTTCCATTCCAGTTGTTATACGTTTTATTTATTTTTCTTGAGTCACTTCACTGTCTAAGACTTCCAGTATAGTATTAAACAGAAGGGGAGAGATAGGACATCCTTGCTTCACCATTTTATAGATGCTTTTTATCAGGTTAAGATAGTTCTTTCTATTCTTAGTTTGCTGAGAACTTTTAACAATGAATAGATTTATAGTTTTACGAATTGCCTTTCTTGCATCTATTGAGATGATCACATGGTCTTTATCCTTTCATTTGTTAAGAGATTTTCCTATGTTTAACCTTCCTGTACCCCTGGAATAAAACCAACTTGCTCATGATGATATTCTCTGAATTTGACTTGATAATTTTTTGTTTAAGATTTTATAAATAAGTTCCTGGATGAGATTAGTCAGTTTCCTGCCTTTAATTCTCTTTGCCTGGTTTTGGTATCAAAACTACACTAGCATCATAAATTAATTGGGAAGTATTCTCTATCTTTTTATCATCTGGAAGAGTTTGCATATATGGGAATTACCTATTACTTGGATGCTTGCTAAAACTTGACTTTAACACCACCAGAGCCTAGTATATTGTGGAAGGAAAATTTTAAACTGCAAGTTCAAATTCTTTGAAGGTTAGTTATAGAATATCAGAGTTTCTTTTTTCTCTAGTCTGTTTTGTTAAGTGGTATTTTTAAAGAAATTTATCTATGGGGGGTGGGAGGGAAGGGAAAGTGGGTGATGGGCACGGAGGAGGGCACCTGTTGAGATGAGCACTGGGTGTTGTATGGAAACCAATTTGACAACAAATTCCATATTTAAAAAAATGAAATAAAATAAAATAAAAAAAGAAATGTATCCATTTCTGTATGTGTTTCCAATTTATTATTTAATAAACTACTCCTAAGAACACTTCCTCTGTTTTTAATTTTTCTGTATCTTAGCTTTGCATCTTTTTTTTCTCATACTTAATTTTGTTTTTTATCTTTTTTATTGATTAATCTTGCCAAGGTTTGACTATTCACATATTCTAAAAACATACTTTTAGCTTGTTAATGCTCTCAACTGTGTATTTCTTAAATAATGAATGTCTGCTTTTATCTTGTTTCCTTCTTTCTACTTCTTAGGATTTATTTTGATGTTCTTTTTATAGCTTCTTAAATTGCCCGCTAAGTAAATGAGTCCTAGCCTTTCTCCTTTTCTAATATAAGCATTTAAAATATTAACTTTCATTAAGTGTACCTCTTTAACTACAAGTATAACCACAAGTGTTGATATGTGATTTGTTTTTGTTTTAGTTCAATTACAAAGAATGTTTCTAATTGCCATTATGGTTTCTTCTTTGCTTTATGAATTGTTTAGAATATTTCACTTAGAAGAATATTTAAAATATGCAAACACAAGGGAAAAAAAAAACCAACAAAGAGGCAGATACAGTTCCAAGCACTAAGCCTGTTTCCTTTGTCAGAACAAGAGACATGGCATGATGCTGTCAGCAAGGGCCTAGACCCAGGGACATTGTGACCCTAAGGGGGAGGAAAGACAGAAACAGAAGATTGAGATTTAAAAAATAACAATTAAGGGGCGCCAGGGTGGCTCAGTCAGTTAAGCATCCAACTTCGGCTCAGGTCATAATCTCACCATCTGTGAGTTCGAACCCCAAGTCGGGCTCTGTGCGGACAGCTCAGAGTCTGGAGCCTGTTTCCGATTCTGTGTCTCCCTCTTTCTCTCTCCTCCCCCACTCATGCTCTGACTCTCTCTTCTCAAAAACAAATAAACGTTAAAAAATAAAAATAAAAAAATAACAATTAAATTTGATGCCCATTCGGCCACTGAATAAATGAGCCCCATCCCCTTATTTGTAAAGGGAAAATAATAAAAATAGCTGCCAAGGGGTTTTCAAATGTATCCTGTTAGTGACCATGATGTTCCTGACCAGTGGGAATTTTTACTCTCTTTTTCACAGGTGAAGAAAAACTATGGCTTTAAGACATTATGTGATTCTTACTGTACAATGAAGTGTTTAACCTTGTTCAAAGAGAGGTCTAGACTTTGCTATACAATGGAGCAAAGATGATCTTTTCAACAAACGGCGCTGGGGGGCGTCTGGGGGGGCTCAGTTGGTTGAGCGTCCAACTTTGGCTCAGGTCATGATCTCTCACAGTCCGTGGGTTCAAGCCCCACATCGGGCTCTGTGCTGACAGCTCAGAGCCTGGAGCCTGTTTCAGATTCTGTGTCTCCCTCTCTCTCTGCCCCTCCCCCACTCATGCTCTGTCTCTCTCTGTCTCTCAAAAATAAATTTAAAAAGTTAAAAATCAAAAATCAACGACGCTGGAACAACTGAACATCCATATGCAAAAAACAAACAAACAAGCAAACAAAAAACGAATCTAGGCACAAACCTTACAACCTTCACAAAAATTAGCTCAAAGTAGATCACAGACAGAAATGAAATGCAAAGTGCAAAATGTGCCACTTCTAGAGGACAGCATAGGAGAAAATCTGGATGAGACTGGGTTTGGTGATGACTTTTTAGATATGACCCCAAAGACGCGATCCATTGAAAGAAAAAAATTGATAAAGTGAACTTCGTTAAAATTAAAAACTTCTGTTCTGCAAAAGGCACTGTGGAGAGAATGAGAAGGCAAGTCCCAGGCCAGGAGAAAATATTCGCCTGGTAAAGACCTGGTAAGATGCTGTTCCCCAAAATATACAAAGAACCTTTAAAATTCAACGATATGAAAACAAGCAACCTGATTTGAGAATGAGCCAGACATCAACAGCCACTTCGCGTAAAAAGATGCACAGATGGCAAATAAGCATGTGAAAAGATGTTCCTGTCCTAGGTCTTCAGGGGACCGCAAAAGAAAACCACAATGAGACAGCACTACATGCCTATTAGAAGGGCCCAGGGGCGCCTGGGTGGCTCAGTCGGTTAAGCGTCCGACTTCGGCTCAGGTCACGATCTCGCGGTCCGTGAGTTCGAGCCCCACGTCGGGCTCTGTGCTGACCGCTCAGAGCCTGGAGCCTGTTTCAGATTCTGCGTCTCCCTCTCTCTCTGACCCTCCCCCGTTCATGCTCTGTCTCTCTCTGTCTCAAAAAAATAAACGTTAAAAAAAATTTAAAAAAAAAAAAAGAAGGGCCCAATCCCAAAACACACCAATTCTTGGGGAGGCTATGGAGCAACAAGGATTTTTTTTCGTAGTTTATTTATTTATTTTGAGACAGAGAGAGAGAATGGGGAAGGAGCAGAGAGAGAGAGATTGAGAATCGAGAATCCTAAGCAGGCTCTGAACTGTTCGCACAGAGCCCAACACGGGGCTCAGACTCACAAACTGTGAGATGGGACCAGAGCCAAATGAAGTCGAGAGTCAGATGCTTAATCTACTGAGCCATGCAGGCACCCCAAGAACTCTTACTCACTGCTGGCGTGAACGCAGAATGGTACAGTCACTTTGGAAGACAGTTTGGCGATTTCTTACAAAACTCAATATTCCTCCCGTGTGATCTAGCAATCGTGTTCTTTGGTACTTACCCAAAGAAGGTAAAGAAAACGTCAAGTCCGCGCAAAAACCTGCACACGATGTTTGTAACAGCCTTATTCATAATCGCCCAAACTTGGAAGCAAGCAAGATGTCCTTCAGTAACTACATGGGCAAATTAACTGGTCCGTCCGAACAATGGAATACTATTCAGCGCTAAAAAGAAAAGAGCTATGAAGCCATAAAAAGACACCGAGAAACTTAAATGCATATTACTGAGGGATAAAAGCCTATCTGAAAAGGCTACATACTGTATAATTCCAATTGTATGATTTTCTGGGAAACGCAGAACTATGGAGACAGTAAAAGGATCAGTGGTTGCAAGGGGTTATGGGGGAGAGAGGGATGAAAAGGCAGAACACAGAGGAGTTTTAAGGCAGTGAAACTACCCAATGATGCCATAATGGTAGATGCATATTATAGAACGTACAATAGCAGGGCGCCTGGGTGGCTCAGTTGGTTAAGCGTCTGACTTCGGCTCGGGTCATGATCTCACAGCTCGTGGGTTCAAGTCCCATGTTGGGTTCTGTGCTAACAGCTCGGAGCCTGGAGCCTCTTTCAGATTCTGTGTGTGTGTGTGTGTGTGTGTGTCTGCCCATTCCCTGCTTGTGCTCTGTCTGTCTCAGTCTCTCAAAAATAAGTAAATCTTAAAAAAAAAAAAAAAAAAAAAGAACTATACAATACCAAGAATGAACGCTAATGTAAACTCAGGACTTGGATGACCAATTATGTATCCATGCAGATTCATCATCCACGCAGGTAATATGAAAACACCCTTCTGGTACAGGATTTTGATAATGGGTGAAGGCTGTACGTGGGGAAAGGAGGTATATGGGAAATCTCTGTGCTTTCTGCTCAGTTGTCTTGTGAACCTTAAACTGCTCTAAAAATAAAGCCTATTTAAAAACAAAACAAAAAACGACTGAACAGAGTCCTGCTAAGGTCTGCCTCCCAGAGGCGCATCCTGCCTAAGACCCCACAAGAGGCAACCTTTAAACCTAAACAAAGAAGCCAGGGTTCCTCTTCCTGGATGTCCGCAGACATCAGCACCAAAAAGTCTTTCTCTGCCCCTTTGAGGGTCCCCCAAACCCTGCATGTGAGAGCATCTCATATGCCACAGAACATCTACTGAGCTGCGGAATCCCCTCTGGGTGAATGAGTTTGTCAGAGTCTTTTCTGAGAGCCAAGGTCAGACACCTAAATAGGGGCTTCAGACCCACGACACATCTCTATGTGTCTGTAGGAATATAGAGACCACGTCTCTAGGTCTGGGCTCACCGCTGCTCCCAGATAAAGCACTAATCTCCAGATCTCAGATCTGCACATTTACACTCGCTTTCTGTGGAAATGCTTCATTCTTATAGGGGGACTGCAGGCAGCACGTCAGGGGGCACAAGGCCAAGTTTGGGGAGTGCCCAGCCTTTTTGTGATTTTGAAGCCACACTCTATTAAGCACTGTCTACTTTGCTCATGTGTAGCTGGTTCCGAACACGAATCCCCTACCCATTCCACCTGCACCGGGAGACCAGGGGTTGCCCTTAGCGGTGAGTGGGATGGGAAAAGTTATCAAAGCCACTGGAGGGAAGAAGGGGTCAGGAGTAAGGGAGAAAAAAGACAATTAAGAAAGGAAGGGGCTCCTCCCAGCTGTAAATCCCACTGGAAAAGATGTGAGGACCAAATCCAGAAACCCATGGAGTTCACTCCAAGTGCATTATGGTGGGACCAGCCGCCATTTCCAACCCTCCACCTGAGGTGGCTTTGCACGCGTGTTTGCTCTGACTCAAAGCCCCCCAGCCCTTTTCGCCAGCTGCCCCCAAGTCTGAACTTACAGAGCAGAGCATGGGCACGAGTTCTATCTTTGGAAGTTCTTCCTCTCTCTCACCACTAAAAATAAACCATCGCAGCTGTCCAATGTCGTTTGCAACAGACCCTCCCAGTGACCCTACTCCTCCAACCAAGGAAAACAGAGATGATGTATTGAGGGTGACATGGCTCTCCAGCCACGACTTCATTCTCCCCTCCCTTCAGCCCACTTCTCTCTGTCCAAGACTTCTTGGAAACGTTTGACTTCAGGAAAAAGTCATGAGGTTATTAAGCCCCGTGCGGTGTGAAATGACAAAGACAGCCCTTCGATGCCACCTAGGATTTGGGGTTCAGAAATAAGAGCAAGCGGGCAGGAACACAAAGCCAGAATTGGTGGGAAATACCAGGAGAGCGTTTTCCATAGGAACAAGGAACAGGGCCATTATGACTGGGATAAAAACAAACAAACAAGAAATAATTAATTGTGACCTTGAACCGTGCTCGCGAGTGGTCATATCTTTCCATGGTCAACTTTTCTAAGCAAGAACGACTTGAGTGCGTGTGATTCATTTCCGCAAATTTGTTCTAACCTGAGCTTTTAATTTTAGACCAGGGATCCAAGTTAAATATTTCATGTGAATAGACCAAGAATAGAAGATGAGAAAAAAAGAAAGGAAGAAAGAAAACCCTTCCTTAGACAAATTGCAATGCGTATTCAATCAGCATCCGTGGAGTGTCAGTGATCAATCAGGCACTATGCTCCAGATATTTCTACATCCACTCAGAGTCCTCACCTCATCATGCTATTTAAACTCATGTCATCTTGGGTTCCATTTCCTCTGCAAGGAGATTACTTGTCCAATTATGCATGCAAAGTTGTCCTGAGTGGAGTTACTTCTCTGCGAAGGCCATTTGGCCCTGCCACGCCTAACTCCAAAGGAATGAATTTCTCAAAGTGAAGAAGCCCTGGATGGGCTAGGAAGGAGAGCTATCTGGGATAGCCAGCTGCTTGTGGCTATCTGAAAGTCCTATCAAGGAGAGCTCAGCGGCCTATCTCGGCCCATTTCTCTGAGGGAGTTTGCCTAAGATCTTATCTCCCAGGATCTGATGGTACTCTCCTCTTCTGTCCTGTCTACTAAAGGACAAGGCAACAAGTGCACTGTCAGTTCTGAACCATCGTCTCTTCTCGTCCTGACTCTGAGAGCCGCCCAAGATGTGGTTTGGGAAGCGGGGGGCACCTCACAGAATAAGCATGGACCCCATATATTGCCTTTCTCCAAACCTCCTGTTCCCATGTCCTGACTGGGGCCTCCCAGGGGAACAGACAACTCCCCACGGTTTCTCCGTGTTGGGGTGGGAACGACCTGGAGGCTTGGCCTCCAGGAGTCTGCTCCCAGCTCCAGAGCCCTGTCCATAAATGGCTGCAACTTGATAAATGGGCTTTATTTTCTTCTCATAAGACTTTCTACCATTTATATTACGACCTTAAAATTTCACTCTTCATCCAGCGTCCTTTGATCTTCAGGAGCTTTTAGTGTTGGGCATTGTGTCGGGCCAATAGCCTCCATGGAAGGTAAACCCCTCACTTCTCCTTCACCTGCCCAGGGACAAGAAAGCCAAGTGCTGCAAAATACCATTCCAACTCCTGGCACCAGATTACCTCCTATCCTAAAAGGCTCCTCTGGAATCAGCTCCTGCCTAGCCCCTGGAGCATTGCTGGAGCAAGGCCCCTGCAAATTGATTAATGTTTCCTGGGCCAGACAGGTTCCTCTGCAACTATTTTTACCCACTCACTCACTCAGGGTTTTAGACAAATTCCATGGTCAGGCCAATGCTTTTGCCGCCTACCACCCACAGCTTATATATCCCACCACTGAAATCCAAGTCTTATTTATAGTGTGAGCTCAATTCTGCAAAGTGCAATTGTGCATTAAGCCCACACGGATCGCCCCATGCCTGAGAGAGGCCAGTGAGCCTGAAACACAAAGGGCAGAAATAGTTTGGTTGGAAGGCCTCAGCGGCAGGCTTTTCCTCCCTTCCTTCTGGCTGGGCAGAGATGTGAACTGAGACCTTCCGGAAATAATCCAGGGTAACATTCAGGTGGCTGCTCAGGGCTTCAGAGGCAAGTTGTATCTGGGTAGCAAAGAAAGGGCGTGAGGGAAGAGAAGTCTTTAATTTTATACTTGCTGTGCGCTAGGAACCGTAAATGCGTGACTCTGTCTCTGAAAACAGCCCTGTTATATACACATGAGAGAAGTCTTACAGAGTCAAGACTTTGCTCATGGAATCCAGGTGGTGGATCCAGGTTTCTAGGATGTTGTGAGCTCACGGCGACGCCTCAGCAAAGCTGTAGGCATGGCCAGCTTTGTCTCGAGAGCTCCAGACCTCCCTTTTCTTTCTCTTGGTCATTAACTGGCCACCGAAGTCTCACAGCCTCGTGGTCATCATCCCTGAATGGTTTAGCCACCAGGGTGCTGTAAGCCTCGCAACAGCGGGAGATGAAACATGTAGAAGAGCATTTTAAACCCATGACAAGGGAGGGGAGTCGGAGCCTCCTTGATCTCTCTGCACATTGGGAGCCCCCACCACGGCTCTGAGCATCTGGGGAGACCCCGGCTCCTTCTGAGGGTAAACCACCCATTGTCAGGGCCCTTAGGGGCCAACTAGAACTGAACTGGCTTGTGCGTGAGCCAAGGCCTTTGAGGCTCTTCCAATAATGCCTCTCATCTCCATAAAGCCTGGAGTCCTTAAAAGGCAATTCTCTCCCTGACCCACACGTTCACCTACACTATCCCTTCCCACCCACTCCTGCCTCCAGCCCTGCCCTCATTCTCCAACCACTTGGCCTCCAGCCTGTGGTTCTTCCTCTTCATGCCGTTTCCTGACGTTGTCCTGGGAGATCCCAATGTCCAGGTAGGTGGCCACCCCTCCCATTTTGTTTTTGCCTCTCAACTCTTCCTCTCTTGCTTCTACTTTGTCTCAGCCTGTCATGTCCAGAGGTGAACCCTGAATCTCCTCCACTCCAGTCTTAACGCTCCAATGCCCTGCTCACTGCACTGACAACTACCCTCCCACGTGGCTCCTACCGCTCCTGTTCTGCCACCCTCCCGGAGGTCCCATCCCTTGGCACACCCGCCCCCATTAAATAGGATGTCAGCTGCATCCTGGCCCGGCTTCTTTCTTCTCCAGACTGAATGCTTTCTGTTGGATTGTTCTCTCACCAGAAACTTCCATTTCCTTGTACACTCATCCTTCTGCTCACCTGGCCTGCAAAATGTCCTTCCAGAATCATGACTCCAATCTCCTTTCTCCACTTATGATGCCAAATGCTGCTGGAGAAAACCAATCGCTACAAATTCAAGTTCCCAAACCTAGGCTTGACCCTAGGTGTCCTGAATTAAGCAATTCTCTTACTCTGGGGAGGCAGCTTATCTCCCACTGTCCGCAACGACTATTCCAACTTTCTTTGTCCTCATAAGGCCCCTACTAAACCCTTTCGCCATTTCTCACTCTCAGCAAAAGACCCTGCCTTCTACTTGAACGAGAAAGAAAAGTAGGTCATCAGACCTGAGCCCCCCCGTGTTGCTCACACCCCCTTTTACACTTATCTACATCCCCAGCCATCTTCACTTTCCCGTACAAGGCAAGGCCTTTGACCCAGTCATCCTCTTTCCCTTACACCTGACCTTTGTCTTCCTCTGCTGGTAACCTCCTCTCAGATTCTAAACAATAATGTTTATTTCAGGTTGCCCTCTATCTGTGACCCCCCCCCCCACTCATCCACACCTCCCAGAAGACTGTTTACTGCTTTACTCATGAAATCAGAACCATACCTATTCCAACCATCTTCCCACAGAAGTCACCCGTTTCCTCTACCCTGTGCTCAGTCCAAATCCTGCTGGAGTTCTTTGCAGCTTCAGTGTTCCCACCTCATTGAAATGTTATATTCCCTTCCCTTCCATATCACTGCCTTCTTCTGGTGTCTTTGTGGGCTTCCCTTCTCCATTTGGGGGTCCTCCTTTTCTCCACCTGCCCCTTGAAGATCAGCCCAAACCCACTGTTCTTGTTTTCCTGCAATGACCTTATCCTTTTCAGTTTTTTAAAAAATTTTTTAAATGTTTATTTACTTTTGAGAGAGAGAAACAGAGCATAAGTGGGGGAGGGGCAGACACACACACACACACACACACAGAATCCGAAGCAGGCTCCAGGCTCTGAGCTGTCAGCACAGAGCCCGATGTGGGGCACGAATCCATGAACCGTGAGATCATGACCTGAGCCGAAGTCGGACACCCAACGGACTGAGCCACCCAGGTGCCCCTCCTTTTTCAGTGTTAACTCCCACCCATATGCTAATAACTTCTGGATCCAACCCTCCAGTCCTGACCCTCATCAACTCAAACAGATTCACAGTCACTGAACATTTCCACTTCATGCCCCATGGGCACCTTGAATTCAACAGATTTAAGTGGTTCTCATCTTCCCACCTCCAAACTCTTCTTTGTTCTAGATTGTCTATCTCAACCGGTGGCCCTGCCACACACCTGGTCAACATTAGAGACTTGAGGGTCATCCTTGAGCCCTTAATATTCCCTACTCTATACATTTATTATCTGACCCCAGTCTATCTGTTTGACTTCCTCAAATAGGTTCTACTAAACAGTAGCATGAAGGCATTTAAGCATTTATGGGATTTTCAAATACAGCACCTTCCTAGTAAACTAAATGAGTCCCATATCGCCAACCAGGAAGAGTGCAAGATGAAATTAATGTGGTTTCTTTCTAAATGTAGAGAAAGGTGTAAACCTATAGAGACAATATTCAAAATTGCATCCTTGATACAAAAAAAAAGGTCACACAATTACCAAGAAGCTGAGAAAATCAGCTGCAAGGTTATTTACAAAAATGATGCTCAGAAAGGGAGTAGAAGGAAGTTTTACCAAGTGTCACTTTGAGTATCACTTTGGGATGTAAGGTGAAAGGTGAATTTCTCTCCCCTGACGTTCTCTGTTGGGATCTAACCAACGGTCTACGCACAGAGCACAGATATTCTTGAAAAGCTCATATGCCATCGATGTCATATGAGGGAGATGGTTTAAGTAATGTTTCATTCTCTTTACTCTGAACACCCAGCCTATAAGAGAAGAGATTTTTTTCATACAGTAAATGACTATTTTGAAAGCCACTGGACAGACTAGAAGCAGTCAAGTGTTCAGGAAGAAAGGGTGTGACCACACAAAGAATGTCCTTGAACGATTGGCCTTGACTGGGTGTTGAGTTAGGGTTTCCTTGTCTGTGCCCCCATTTGCCCCACACACATCTCTATCACTGCCCCCATCATACCGAATTAGAATTCTACATGTCTGTTCCTTTATTAGATGGTGAGCTCTCAGCAGTCAGTTTGTAGCAGGATTCTCGCACACAGGGTCATGACACCAAGGCTTTTTTTTCTTTCCAGGAAGCAACTTTATTTGTGCCGGCACTGCTCAGTTGGGTTTGTACCTGAAGAACTGAGCCCCAAATGCCACGTGGCATAGCTTTTTATACATTTTTTATTTTTTTGTTTCCCTTACCTGGTAACATACAAAACATGTAGTCTGATTAAGTGGTCTCATGTTACAAGGTCGTGAGGGATGTTGTCACGCACGCGTATAGCCAGGTTGCCTTGAGGTGTTTTTTTTGTCCTTAGGGAGGGGATCCTACCACCAGTTCACTGACTGGCCCATAGTAGGTGCTCAATAAAGATTGCTAAATGAATGAACAAGGAAGTCAATCAAGATTCATGGAATTGAAAGTGAGGTGGGTTATGTCTTCATAAACTGAACACTGGACGCATTTTTCACACTTCCCTGGGCAACATGTCTCATGCCATGTCTTTATCTCACAAAGAGAATTTAAATCACAACACTCTGGGGGGAGAAGCGGATCATTGAAGTGGGTGGACTCTGGTCTGGCCACAATTCACAAGAAGCAGAACTCTGGGAGGCAGCTCCCATCCTGAATAAGGCAGCAGTGAAAAGGGCAGGCAGGTCCCTGGGGAAGTTTCTCTCCCTCAGCTCCTGAACCTGCTTCTGAGCAGAGTTCTAGATCAAAAGAGAAATGAACGCGGTCCGTGTTCAATATTATTACCAACATTACACCTAACATTGCAAGTTCTACCCATGCTTCCAAAGCCACCCCTTCAGGAAGTGGTTTTCCTTATTTGCCCTCTCCCTAGTCCCTTGTCCTTTCCATGACATTTTAACATTGCTCTGTGCATGCACCATCACAGGCATTCAGTAATATAGATGAGGCATAAGTGGGCCACAATATTTTCACCACTTGTTTCTGTCTAAGAAATATTTTTCTTAATTGCTTTGTGTATGGGTCGTCCCTCCAAGGAGAGTTGCCCTGAAGAAAGGGGTCTTCTTTTCTTCCCACTGTGCCTAGCATGGGACAGGTATATTAGCATGGGATTGGGTTCTCCAAAAGTGTTTTCCTAAGATGGTAATACACAAGTAAGCATCTTATAAAGGAAGTCATCTCTGGGGAGACCAGTAAGATAGTGGGGGTGGGGGGGTGGGAAGCAGAAAGGGGGAAGGAGCCAAGTATACAGTCTTGGCCTTGGCCTGATCTGGACTGATCACACTTGAGTTTGTCCGACCTCAAGGCAAAGGGCTTTCAGACTGCTGCCTCAGTAGTCTTTGGCCACAGGCACTTCAGGCTGTCCCCAAGTCTGGGCAGAGTGGCTCCAGGGGTTGGTTCAGTTCTTTGAAGAATGCTGGGAACTCAGCCCATTAGGAATGAAACACACAAGAGCTTAGGGTTGGCGCACAAACCTGTAACACAGTCCATGGAAGGGATTTGATTAGAGCAACGACAACGTGCACGACAGCCAAACACATTGTAGTTGTGCATAGGCTGCATGTTGTATCACTGATTTTAAATTCTGAGAGGGGGGGAGCCTGGGTGGCTCCGTTGGTGGGGTGTCCAACTTTGGCTCAGGTCACGATCTCACAGTTCATGAGTTCCAGCCCCACATGGGGCTCTCTGCTGTCAGCACGGAGCCCGCCTCGGATCCTCTGTCCCCCCCTCTCTCTGCCCCTCCCCTGCACTCTCTGTCTCAAGAATAAACATTTTTTTTTTTTTTAAATTGGAGGGTGATGAATTTCCAGATGGTTACATAAACTTTTAGCTCTTTAAAATGGTTTGGCATTTTGTAGTCAATGTCTGAGTCCTCGAGGGTTGAGTGTTAGCAAAAGCAGGTCCCAGGGAGATGGAATCACCTTCTTTTGGCTTTAACAAGTAAAGACAATATCTCTGAGCTCTTCCATTGTTTCCCCGTAAGTTCTCCCCTATGTTACCAGTGGGTGCTGTGCAGGGGCATACGTGTTCCATCACCCCAGCTCCTGTGCCAGGTGTGGGTAGGATTTCAGACAGCCTGTTGCCAGTTAGAAAGCAGCCTGAAATAACTGGGCAGGAAGTGCAAAGAGGGATAAAAGGTAAACATCTACCCACCCCTCCCTAGGGTCACTGGGACTCCTGATTCTGAGGGCAATTTCTCACTGGATTGGGAAAAACACAGCATAAGAAGACCAAAGCCAGAAGTGTCCTTTTCATGCAGGGCTAGTCTATACATGAGAGATGGCCTGGTCCCCCAAGAATAAAAACCCACAGCCCCCTCATCCTCCAGTGATGACCAACATCACTGCCCACAGCCAGGACCATTTGTGAGTCCTTCCTCTGACTAAGTGATGACTCAGCATTCATTTCCTTGCGTTTCTTTTCCAACACAACTGATTTTCTTCTTTCAGAACCTGCATCTCTCCCCATAATCAGATGCGGGGGATCCAGAAGAGAGGGTGATTGTGGTCTGAAAAGAACGTGAAATTAACTGAACTCAAAAGCATGTAAAACTCCAAGGGCACAGACTTTTTCGTTTCTCACCCCCCCCCCCACCCCACCCCCACCACCAATGATGAGCTTGGAAAAACCCTGCTTGCATTTTGCCCCAGCTTCTAGCTTGTTTGTTTTAGAAAGTCCATGAGGCTTTGAGGGGAAATATAATCCATATGTTTGTCGTCCTGTTAGTTTAACTCATCTTCAGCTTGTTTACGGGAGAGATTTATTGTCTATGAAAATTTTATAGACCTCTTGGATAAAACTCCCTCCCTCATATATAGATGTGATGTGCTTTTCAAAGAGCAGGTTGGTGCTATGTGTATACACTGTCAGTTTCATCCCAACAGAAAAAGAGAATGTCAGCTCGTGTACACACAGGTAAAAGAAATTCACCTTTCACATTGCATCCCAAAGTGATACCCAGAGTGACGTTCATTCTAGTCTGTTTCCGAGCATCATCTCTGTGAATAACTCTGCAGCTGGTTTCACCAACTTCTTGGTACAGAGGAGCAATACTTATTCTGCAAGAAGACATTTACACAAAAGATACACACCCAGCACAATAGAAAGGGTATCTGTGGTGTGGAGACGGGCCTGAGGAGAGAAAGTAAAAAGGGGAATGTATTAATAGAGAGTTAACAGAACGAGATGTTAGGTTTTAAAAAGGGAAGATAAAACCTCTGCTAATCAATTTAAGCCTCTCATTTTACAGATGAGACTGCTGGGGCCTGAAGTCACACAGTGACAGATCCCAGGTCGGAACTTGGGTCTGTGAACGGCCATGTAGTGCCCCTCACATCATCCCAGGCTTTCTCAGTAGGGCTTATTTTCCTTGCTGTTTTCAGAGTGTGCACTGGGTCACCCCAACTAGACCCCGAGGTTGCTCAGGGGCTGAGCTGTCCCTTCTCCCTTTGTACCCCGCCTCCAATGTGCCACTGCCCTGCCCCGAGCAATCTGAATAGACCTACAGTCTCTCAAAACCCACAGTCTTAGACTAGAGTTTGGCCATTTGCTTCTCTCGCCTACACATTTTCCCAGGAGTCATCACTTCCTCCATCATTTTATAGACAGCGAATATTTAGACACAGAAGGAGCCGAGGAGATTGCCTTGTGGACCCGCTCCTTCATTTTGTGAGTAATAGACATTTGGAGAGGGCCACTTCCACACTGAGACATTCTGATGTGGTTTAAAGAATGGACCATTAAATTCCTACCTTAAGAAAAAATCTTCCTGGGGGCTCCTGGGTGGCTCAGTTGGTTAAGTGTCCGAGTCTTGATTTTGGCTCAGGTCATGATCTCTTGGTTCATGAATTCAAGCCCCGTGTCAGTGCAGAGCCTGCTTGGGATTCTATCTCTCTGCGCCGCCCACCCCTCCCCCCAAAATAAATAAACATTAAAAGAAAAGAAAAGAAAAGAAAAGAAAAGAAAAGAAAAGAAAAGAAAAATCTGCCCAATAACACAAACCATCACAGACACCCTCATGAATTCCTCCAAAGAGCAAGTCAACGATAGGAGGAAAAAGGCGACAAGGCTCAGGGAGGTCTTCAGTGAACGTGCATAGAACAAAGTTTTACACATTGATGGGTCATTTTTTTAAAGGAGCTTCCTAGTTTTAGCTTTTACATTTTTGGTCTATGATTCATCTTGAATTAATTGTTATATATGGCGGAGGTAGGAGTTACTGTGTTTGTTTTTTTCCCATACACATATTCCATGTTCTAGGACTATCTCTTGAAGACTTTCCATTTTCCATTGGATTGTTTCCATGTCTTTGTTGAAAATTAAAGGACTATATGAGTGCGGGTCCATTTCTGAGCCCCTTCTGTTTCATACATCTCTCTATTGATTCTTATGCTGGTTGAGTATCGTGACTTCATAGTTAGTCTTGAAATCATGCCTTGTAAGTTCTCCACTTTGCTCTTCCCTTTCAAGATTGTTTTAATATTCTAAGTTCTTTGCATCTCCATACACATTTCAGAATCAGCTTGTGAATTTCTGGAAGGAAAAAAAAAAAACCCTACTGAAATTCTAACCAAATGATGCAGCATTTTTGTGAGCTTGTCAAAACTCCTGCTTCAAATACTACATGCTTTCACTCGTATGCAGAATCTAAAAAACAAAACAAATAAACGACAAACCGCAGAAACAGACCCATAAGTGTAGAGAACAAACTGGTGGTTGTCAGAGGGGCTGGTGTGGGAGCATAGGCAAAATGGGTGAAGGGGAGTGGGAGGTACAGGCTTCCAGTTATGGAATGAGTAAGCCACAGGGATAAAAGGTACAGCACCAGAAATATAGTCAATGGTATTGTAATGGCATTGCGGGTAGCTGCACTTGTGGTGAGCACAGCATAACGTACAGACTTGTCGAATCACTATGCTGTGCACCTGAAACTTAGGTAACATTGTGTGTTACTTCATTGTGTCAATACTTCAATTAAAAAAAGAAACACCCCTGTTCTAAATTTTCAGCTACGCGTTTAATTAATGATGAAACGGAGACCTACAGGAAATCAGGAGACTTGCCGGAGGCCACAAGTCGTACCAGGGCCACGGGGGGGCTCCGGGTGTCTCCACTGCCAGCCTGTTTACTTGACTCCTCATAGCGTTTTGTCCAAAAATCGCTCAGCATCATCCAACGCGTGGACCAACACCCACAGGGATAAAGGACTATAGCTGATAAAAGCCTCAGTCAGGGCTACCTTCTCTACACACTGAATGGTTTTCCTATAGGGAAAAAATGCCATTCGTTTTCAAAGTGACAAAGTCTTATCTTGTCACCATGGTAACCCATCTTCTTCGGGCATCCTGACTGGCCTCTTTCTTGAAATAGCTTTTCTTTCAAGCCTCCCAGGCCTGAAAAGCGGAGCCTGACTGTTCGTTCTGATGCCCGCTGGAGGGGGCCAGCACAGGATAGAACAAGGATCCATGTCTTACGACTCCCCCCACACAGGGACCTGTTTGGGAGAGGAAAGTGTCCAAGATGACACTCCAAGGAGGCTGTGGACGGCAGGGGTTAACTTCTCAGAGTCTTGAGGGTGGACTGACTGGGTGCTGATGTGCATTGGTTCAAAGCCATAATTCTTGGCTTCAAGGACCTTTTGTCTACTTAAAGTAACTGGGACGGAAACAAAGCAAGCCAAATTGTCAAATAGAGCCATGTCCCTTTCTCTAGGAAATCTCAGAGCCTTTGATTGGTAGCTCTGCCTGTGGTTCCCAAAAGGAACATGGCATGAAGAATTTCCCAAACTTACTTGAACCACAAAGCTGATCTAATAGAATGTTGTTACTTTTATCATTCTTTTTCCAAAGCCTTGGTACCCCTGATGACAAGTAGCCATCCCCTTTGATAAATTCCATAGGCTGAACACTTGCTTATTCATGAAATACTCTTCATTAATACTTCCTATAGGAACAGGTCACAGTATTACTCCGCTCAGTGCTACCCCAAAGGCCCACAATGACCCTTACGTGGTATGGATTTTGGTGATATTGTCCTACAGGCCCACATCCCTTAATATCAAACGTTTATTTGAACTCATACAATAAAAGTATATCAAAGATGTCCTAGGTATTTAGACAGATGCTTTATATCCTGGCTAGAACTAATCTGAGCTAGAACAGAAATTGGATTGTGAAGGGGGAGAGAAGCCCTTGACAAAGAACCCATGCGGTAGTGTGTTTGTGGGGATGGGAGGGCATCCCCTGAGGGAGATCTAAGAGAGACATCAAGGCTGGGGCCACGAGGACATTTCCCATATCATGTGGTCTAGAAGCCAGAAGGAGAGCCCCTTTCTTAAATTTGTCCTGGGTTTTGAGAGTACAGGCTATTGGATTTTGAAGAAAGTGCAATTGGGACCCCATTTAGGCAAGAGGTAGAAAATCCTAACCTGACAAGAGTAACTTATCCACTTAGAATTTTGACTGAGGCCTCAAAGAAACAAAAAGCAAACTTGTTGGGTTAGAAACACCCACAGAGCAAGTTGAACTTCCACACAAGTCCACCCCAGCAGCCTTGCTGGTAATTGTTCACCACTCTGATCTCCTGTCCCTGCTCTGATCCCTGGGCTATCCTCTGATGCCAGAACATTCCTTATATGTAGCAGCTCTAGAGAGGAACAAGTCAAACCCAAAGTCTCTAACTCCATTTGATAACCAGTCAGGATATTCAGGTCTTTATTTGGAAACTGCCCCTAGTGCCAAAAGGTGCCAAGATCTTTTAACTCTTCATAGGGCCAAGATACTTAGGGGGCCAGGGCTCTCTACCTAAGAAACCAGAACAACAGGAAAGAAGCTTGGGTTATACACCAGGCACTTGCGTTGAAATTGTACATCCTATATTCCTTCAGCGAACCTGATTTCCATCAGAAGAGAATAGTTTTGGGCATCTAAGCAGTTATCCCAGAGACTGAGAACACCCTTTGCTGAGAACACCCCTCCAGAGAGCCCTTCCCGGTTATCCCAGCCTGCAACATTCCCATATCAGATGCCCTACAAAATGTTCTAGGCCCAGTGGTAGGCCTTAGACCTTTATCCCAACTCCTCATTCTTAGTGTGGACAGGTAGGGAGGAGAATCAATTCACCCTAGAGTTGGAATAGCATATATATGACACTCTTACCCCCACTCCCATCCTGGCTTGCGACAGACAATATTAATCAACCACTTGTTCTTTTCTTCTGAGCCCAGATATGTTCTCAAAATCCTTCTGCACAGTAATTGATAGGAACTAGAATCTAAGATGAACTACATTCTTCATTCCTGTTCTAGAGATTGCAGTGTGCTATTAAGAATGTACCATGAAAGAGATACAGGTTAGAATTGTTCAGAGGAAGGAAAGAATGTTTCATGCCTTTCTTTGATTTATCAGATATCTGTTGACATTTACTCTGTACCAGGCTCTAGGCTCAGATGATCGAAAGCGCCATGAGAGTACAGAATAGGGGCAACCAAATCAGACTGGGGGGGTCAGAGGAGGCTTAACAAGAAGGAAAATTTTTAAGGAAGTAAAGAAACTAGATAAATTTGGAGGCAGAGTGGGGGAAAGCATAGCAGACAGTAAGAACAATTTATGTCAAGAAACAGATGTACAACAGCTACACAGAAGTTTGATGACTAAAGTAAAGGGTATCACAGTGAAACAACAGGAAGTGAGTTTTTATGTGTAGTTCTCAGAACTGTGTGACTCAGGGTGTGGTTTGTGGACCAGCAGCATCAGCATCACCTGGCAGCTTGTTAAAAATGCAAAATTTCAGGCCCAATCCCAGGCCCACTGAATCAGAAACTCTAAAGAGAAAGCCAAGAGAGGTGGGGTTTAATGCACCTTCCAGCCCAACATCCAGAAGCACTGCTCCAAAATGATGATCAGTGCCATTGCAAATCATTGACTTCACCTCCGTGTCCCTTGGGGACACCCACCATCCCAACTGGGCCCAGCATTTCCCCCACGGCACTCAGGGTCGCTTCCTCCCGTTTGACCTGACTCCATGGAAGCTGGTGCCACCCGGGGTTTCAGACTCTACATGTTAGTATGACTTTGATTCCCTCCCCCACACCATCTGACACATCCCATCTGCCCTCATGTCCTGGGAGCTTGTTAGTCTGACTAATAACCTGAATCCACTCAATATGGATAAAATGTCAAGAGACGAGATGACAGTGGGCATTGCAAAGGAGGTCATGTCAATCTCTTCAACCAGATGGACCTTTCTTCCTCAACCCCCCACTAGGCAAGGATGGAGGGCCCAGGCTCCCATCCTGACTTCTCCTCTTTCTCGCTGTGTGACTTTGGGTGAGCTGTTTAAGATCTCTGTGCTTCGGGCCCCTCAGATGTGAAACAGAGATAGTATTGGTATTTATCTCATAGGGTGGTTGTGGGGATGAATGAGTTCATACAGGTATAATAATTATTAATTTGTTAAAATTATAATAAATAAAAGTATTAAATCATTTCAAAATCATTAAATGAATAAGAAAGGTTAATAAGAAAGGTTAATTAAAGATTATTCAGAATTGAAATTATTGAAATAATAATATTTTAAAATACTAAGTATTATTATCATCATCATTATTATTAATTATTATTATAACTATTACATTATTCACCCATTGCCATAGCCTCCCGTCCTCCAGTCTCTCTTCATTGCTCTTGGCCTTACAACCTAGCCCACTGGATATCGTGAGCATGGCAGCTTTGTGTTGAACAGGTTATTCCCCTCCTCAAAAGTCTTTAGAGGCTCCCCTTGCCCGTCTTTATCATGAATTCTGCATTCTTTGGTAGAGTAATGGAACCCATTGCTTCCAATGGACTCTTACAGATAGTAGTGGACCTTCTTTGGTTGATGTCAGGGCGTTGGAATGCCCTTCCAGCTTCTCCCTTTGCCTTTCCTTGCCCACCAAGAGACATCCCCATGGAACTCTGGGATCCAAGGAATGCAGCACAGAGAATTTGGCTTATGAAATCCAAACAGCAATCATTTTTGCCCATTTGCTCCAGGATTACGGTCTCCTTCCCAGGAAAGAAAAACACCATGTGCAATCACACCTCACAGCTTTACTCCAACTGTTCCCTTGGTCCACCCATCAGGATGTTGGGCCTGAATTTCCCCCCTAAGTCTGGTCTCACTCTGCTATGTGTCCTCTCGGTCAGCCCAGCCCTGAGGGACTGTTCCTTCCTCTTGACCCTGGTCTCTCTTGTACTTGTCAGACACCCTCCCGCAGGCAGGGAACAACAGACCCTGGGGAGCTCTGAGAACAGAGGAGCCTAGGAGGAGCTATTTCCAACTCAGAATGTTCTGGCCGGTTGCCCAGGCTTTGTTCCGATTTCTGATGTTCTTTAGAATCTTCTCATTACATCACCGGGAGAAGCACAATTAAGTGCTACCCTCTTCCTTTCTTTTTAATAACTTTTATTGTGTTTCCTGATTACCAATGTAATATATGGCCAATGTATTGGAAGAAATTTGTAAAACACAAACACAATTCTTTAAAAAAGAAAAGAAAGATAAACTTCATTAGATTTGAGAAATAGTTGTTTTAGAAGGAATTTCTGCATGTTGGGAAGAGGAGGGCTGGTAGGTAGAATGATGAGCCTGAGAACTTTCCACACCTTAATCCCTGGGGCTGTGGATATACTGAGATCTCATGCCTGTGACTATGTTACCTTGCAGGGCCAAAGGGATTTTGCAGATGTAAATGTAATTATGTTCATTTCTTAGGCTGTGTAACAAAGTACCACAAACTGACTGGCTTAAAAGAATAGAAAAGTCTGAGATCAAGGTATTGGCAGGCCCATGCTCTCTCTCCTAGCTTACAGTTGTTACCAGCAACCCTTGGCATCCCTTAGTTTATGGTTACTTAGCTTCAGTCTCTGCCTCTGTCATCGCATGGCTGTCTTTCCTCTGGGTCCACAGGGCATTCTCTTCTCTGTGTTTCATTGTCTCTGTGTCTCTTTTTTTTTTTTTTTTTTTTTTGCGTCTCTTTTTATTAGGACACCAGTCATATTGGATTAAGGGTCCACCTCACTCCTCATCTGACCTCATCTTGAGTAGACATGCAGACCTTCCAAATAAGGTCATATTCACAGGTATCAAGGGTTAAGGCTTCAATATATTTTGGGGGGACACACAGTTTAACTCACAACAGCATTACTGGTGAGTTGGCCTTCAAATAGGGAGATTATCCTGGATTATCTTGGAAGGCCCAATATAATCACATGCATGCGTATAGGCAGAGAACTTTCTCCTGCCAGAGTCGGCGAGATGCAACACCAGGGAAAGACAGAAAGATTCCAAGCTTGAGAAAGGTTCCACATGCTGTTGCTCGTTCTGACATGTAGGGAGCCACGTGCAAGGAACAAAGAAAGGCCTCCAGGAGCTGATGATGGCGCCTGGCTGACGCCAGAGAGGAAATGGGGACCTCGTTCCTCCCACCACAAGGAAGGGGATTCATCCAACAACCTAAGTGGGCCTGGAAGTATATGGTTCCCCAGAGCCTCCAGAAAGGAATTCAGACTTGCCGATACCAGGTCTACCTTGGGAGACGTGGAGACCTGGTGACCTGGCGACCTGGCGACCTGGAGACCTGGAGTGGAGCAACCAGCAGGGTTTCGCTGTGCCTAGTTTATCACCTATGGAAACTGAGAGATGATAAACAGGGTTAAGACACTAAATTTGCCGTAATCTGTTAAGCAGCGACAGGAAAGGAGAATATAAGGAATAACTCCAGCTTTCTGTCTTGAGCACCCAGGTAGGTACGGTTGTCTTTGCTCTGGTGGGGAAAACCTGAGAGAAGCAGTGAGGTGGGTGAGGCTGCCAAGAATGGCAGTGTTCGCTAGATCTAGGAGAAAGCGCTGGGAGCACAGCAGGGTCACAGCTGGACTCATGAGCCCAAGGTTTAGCAGAGGGCGGGGGTAGAGTTACAAATGTGGAAGTTGTGGCCCAGAGACAGTGTTCACAGTGTTCACCGTGATCACGCAGAAAAAGGGAAGGCGGTGAGCCCAGACTGAGCCTGGGAACTTCCAACCCTGGCTGAAACTGGGTTGAGGAGAGGAAGGGCAACCAACAAAGAGACTGGAAGAAGTGGCCTCACAGAAGAGGAGAGGTCAACGTGGTGGTCAACAGGATGCATGATGGGAGACATCTAGTAAAATGAGGACTCAAAAAATCCATTTCAGTATCCCATACAACAAGCATACACCCACCATTTGACACACCAACCCCATTCATTGGGTTCTACCCGGAGAAATGAAAACGTATGTTCCCTCAAACACCTGTATATAAATGTTTAAAGCAGATTATTTATCTATCTATTTATCTATCTATCTATTTATTTATTTTGAGAGAGAGAAAGGGACAGGTGCAGAGAGAGGAGAGCGGAGAGAGGAGTGCAAAGTAGGATCTGCACTGTCAGTACAGATCAGTCCAGATGCAAGGCTTGAACTCACGAACCATGAGATCATGACCTGAGCCACCCAGGCACCTTATTGTAGCTTTATTTTAATCACCCAAACCTGGAAACAACCCCAAAGTCCTTTGACAGGTGAATGAACAAACAAACCATGGTTCGTCCATACAATGGAACACTACTCAGTCCTAAAAAGGAATGGACTATTGATACACTCAACAACTTAGATCCAAATCTGTGTGCTGTATGGTTCCGTTTATGTGATATTCTCAAAAAGACAAACTACAGGTGCAGAAAGCAGACCAGTTGCTGCCAGAATCCGAGAGAAACAATGATGACAAAGGGGTACCAGGAAGGAATTTTTTGGGGGGGGGGAATGGAACTATTTTATATCTTGATTATTGTGGTGATAGTTACATGACTCCATGCATTTCTCCAAGCAGAACTGTGCCCTTCAAAGTGTGAATTAACTTAAACTTAATTTTGTGGATGAAGGGAAATATTAATTTAAAAAATACCCAAGGAATCTAGCCATTTGGAAGTCAGTGGTGACTTTCAGAAGAGCTGTTTGAAGGGACAGCAGGCCTGGAAACCAGCCCAAATAGGCACGTGAGTGACTGGGTGACTGGGGCGGGGGGGGGGGGGTTGGTGAAGGAGCAGACACCTGGATGCCAAAGGGAGGAGCAAGGGCTGAAGCTGGCGGGAGACCAGAGACTGAAGAAGAGGCATTTCTCATCCTCAGGAGCCAAGGGTTGAGTTGACCATGGCCCTTGGTTTCATGACCCGCTTTCATCATCAGTTTGTGCAAGGCCTATCTCTGTCATTTCCCTTTAGTCTCTGATGCCCAAAGGCTCCCAGGCTAATGTGTTTGTTTCATGCTTGAATATGTATGTATGCATCTGTAAAATATGAAATGTTCCCCTACTTGTCTTGTATTTGTGCTTTTCATTTACATAAATGGCATTATGCAATTGGCCTCGTTCTGTTTCTCCTTGTTTTAAAAAAAGATCTCATGGCTCTACCGCACTGGCTCATTGCTCTGAGAGCAGTGTAGTATATTCCTCAATGCGTGTCCTCTGTACTGCACCTTCCATTCTCCTAGCAATGGACTTAAGCTTGCCGGTAGCTGCTCTGGTGGACATTTTTGTGCACATCCCCGTGTGACTGTGAACCAATTTACTTGCAGTATGTCCTCAAGAGTGAGATTGCTGGGTCAGAGTGTACTAAGCCTCAGTCATAACTGCAGACTCCTTCCCTGATCACTCTACCCATTTACACTGCCACCAACAGCATAGGGGCACTAAGAAAGGGACCAGGTTTTTCACATAGGATTGTGGGTAGATGGAATCTTTTCTTCCTCCATGCCTCAAGTTCCCACAGACAGAGGCAACTCCTACTCTTTTCCCCAGGAGAGAAATGTACTTGGAGACTGATTCTCCTCTCTCTGCCTTCCATTTCCAGAAGGAGTGGCTTGTGAGACTGATAGATTCATGAGTATTCAGAGTGTGTATGCAAGGCCTGCATCTCCTGGGTGTTTTCTCTTTGGGATTCCCAACCAGAAGATAGGTCTCTGGGACTCCTCTCCTCCATACGGTTTACTTATATGAGCCAGCTCTACCCCATGTTGTGGGAGGCCTACAGTTCTACTCTCAAGGGAATGATTGTATCAGGAAGCCCAGCTGGTCAAATCTTCATCCTCAAATCTAACTGCAGCAATCAAGCCGATATTTTGATTTCTCTTTGCTTTAATCCTACGGTCATCTCCCAGTTAGCATCAAACTCAGAGCTACAGTAAAACCTTGGTTTGCAAGCATAATTTCTTCCAGAAACATGCTTGCAATCCAAAGCACTTGCATATCAAAGCGAATTTCAAGAACCATTGGCTCAGTTGCAGTCACCATGTGATGCTGGGCATCACATATGACTTGTATTGCAAGACATCGTTCACTTATCAAGTTAAAAATTTTTAGAGATGTCTGTTCATCTTGCAGAACACAATCCAAGGTTTTACTGTATATGGGGGACAGGGTATGATTTGCCTTACATCCTTAACGCATTGGTGCAAAGGCCTGAAGCCTTGAAGAATGGGTGTAGGGCCGAGCACTGGGGATTTAAGTGATTAAGGCTTGGACCTTGGGCTCATTATAAAACAAGGTCTCACAGTCCTTTGACTTCAGCAGACATGTTAAAATATGTTCCACAAACACGACATTCATTGCTGACTCTGCTCCCCCCCTCCCACTATGGGGGACTTGGCCAGACAGAATCCACGGAAGTACTAGTAACCCGAGTCTGAAAAACAAAGAGGAGCCGGGGAAGAAATGAGGAAGAAGGCATTCATGCCCATCAAACACGGCTGACCCTACATGTGGAGTAGATGCACAGGGACCCAGTTAAGAAACAGGTCCAAATGCTAAAACTCATCCAAGACGGTCTGATAAAAGGCAGAGGGAGACGAATACTGGAGGGTCACATGAATGTTGCAGCACAGTGGCAGGAAAGGGATTTGCAGCTGCCATCCAAGTGGCACACGTTCAAGGCTCTGGGAAAAATCAGACAACAGAGTTGGTTCTTACCAGGTCCCTGGTAGCTCAGGACCCAGTGTACTTCCTGCAGCTCCAGGTCTGGAATCTCACAGGGAGCTATTCCAGCGGAAGCAAACACGGGGACGAGGGGGCACCCCTCCCTTGAGGTAGGTTTCATGGGCTTGAGGAATGTAATACGGCTGCTCACAAGAGGTGTCAGAGGCTCTGTCTCTAAACGGCGTCCTTACAGAGTTCATCTTTAAATGTCAGGAGTATGAAATTCAAAATGGTTTTCTACCTGCAGGATATTAAAAAAAGGAATACCTCAAATGACACTTGGTGACAGGCTAGGTTCATTCCATATAGTTAAAAATTTTGCTGAAAAATCAAAGCATCTGAAAAGCCACCCCATGGTAGAGAAGCAGTATATACAATGGACTTCCCCCACAGGTCTAAGGTTGGGGGCCCAGGAAGCAGAGCCTGAGGCAAGGATTTTGGTCCCAGGAAACACGAGTAGGACACGAAAAGTGGAGTCGGGAAGGGAAGAAAATCAACAAAGGGATGCTGCTATAGGCAACTGAGACTCTCAGGGACTGGTTGTGTCCACTCGAGCCATGAGGAAGCTGGAGGGTTTACCCACCAACTCCTCCTGTCCGTCATTTAATTAAAGGCACTGCTTCTGAGGGTTTCAGCTCACTGGTACTTCTGGGCAGCCCCATATGTGGTCTGAGCGCACTCCCACAACCAGAGAAAGCCCTCAGCTGGAGAGTCTCGGGTGCTTGCAAGAGGAAGTCATCAACATCACAGTCGTCGTGAACGCTAAGAGGATGCAAAAAGGGCACCAACTACATTTGGAAAAACAACGTGTTCTAGTCAGCCTCTTGATGAGAAAATTTCTCCCAGTTGAGGGTCATTCTCATGACACGTAGCCTGCGTAGCCTGAGGCTGGCATCAGGAAGCTGAAGCCCAGATTTTTTTTCCCCTCTACCCTCTCTCGGACACTGCTGAATCGATACTGTTTCAGCAGGGGTAATGTATATTTGGATTAATGTAAATAATGGGTTCTGCTTGTGATAACACAAAAGGCTTTCTCCCTAGTATTTCTGAATTTCCTGAGCGTGCATCAATGCCGTGACAGTCCTGTGCATCCTCTAAAGTTTCTTTGCCGTAAAGTGTGAGCACTAGACGTTGGGTTGCATGAATCAACTCAGATGTCCTGAAGGAACTGCATCCTGTCCAATGAAAGACGCCCAAACTATGGCAGCAGAGGGGCTTAGACTCTACACAGGCACCTGAGTGAGACCCCTCATGGCTGAGGCCACAGAGTGAACATTGACAAGGGTGATTTAGGATTTTAATTTTTGTGAAGCTCTTAACAATTTTTATTTCCAGTGTCTCAGATGATGTTTACAAGCAGGTGTTTGGGTATTTGATAATGGAAGCTTGAGCTGAATCCCATCATTCAAGTGTAGGACAGTTTTCTCTCACCACCATTATAATAAGAGAGTTTTTAAAATCTATCATCTGAGCTCATTTCATGACCTCAGCTGAGCCATTTGTACAATGAGGCGTCCCCTGAGATGGGAACGCCAAGGGAGTGAACCCCCCCCAACCCCCCCCCCTATAGGATGTAGGTCTCAGAGTTGATTTAGTTAATGTATGGTGCTGATGCATTTCAGAGCCTTTAGGGAAAGCACTAAATTGCCCACCCTTGTGTTTTAGAAGATTCTTTTGATGTCAAGACACAACACAATGACACTCGAATAGATGAAAGGCAGAACTCTTTGTTACTTACAGCTCCGAATGAAAGAAGGCTGCCAGAATGAAAGAGCCCCACACACGGCAGGTTCACCCAAGCCAAGGTAACAGCAGGTCTGAGCTGAGGGGGCAGCTTATGCCTGGCAAGCGGTGTGGGGATGGCTCGGTTACTTGGGCTCTCTGTGGATTGTTTAATTTGAATAATCTCCCGGGCACCGGGGCATAGGTACTGTCCCTACTTGTCTGGGACCTGCCCCCAGAGCACTCAGGGCTGGTGCATATGGCCTGGAGGATGAAAGCCTGATAAAGGAAGAGGTCAGGAGCGTGGGCTTAATCGGCTGCTCAAAACAAGGGAACTGACCAGCCTCCAGCCAGGGCTTCAAGACTGGGTCCGAACAGCATAAACAAATAAGTCAAACAACCTATATGACTCCTGGTCTCAAGGTGGTGAAAAAAAAATAGCGGCTGGTGTCGGGGTGTGGCTACATGACTTCGGCACCGAGCGCTCCCTGATAGACTGACTGCTCATCTCCTCCCCTGAAGAGGTGGCCACACCCCTGGTGGACCATGAGTTTAGACCCAGTGTCAGTGGACAAGACTCGGATATGTCAGAGGGTGCCATCTTCTCCCTGCTTTCCTGCCGTTACACCAGGACGGGTCCTCACGCTTGTGAAGAGACCAGCACATCCTTGGGAAGGGGTAGGGGTAGGATTAGGGTTAGGGTTAGGGTTAGGGTGGAAGCCTCATGATAGCAATAGTGCCCGTATAGAAAAAGAAAGCAAAGAGCTTTCTTCCTCTGTCTCTGGTTCTCTGTCTCTCTGTCTCTCTCTCTCTCTCCCATGTAAGGATATAACAGAAGCCAGGTATCCGCTGGCCAGGAAGAGGGCTCTCACCTAACCCTGGATCTGCCAGCTCCTTGATCATGGATTTTCTGGCCTCCAAACTGGAATAGAAAATGTTTGTTGTTGAACCTCTCGGTCTAAGATTTTTTCATTACAGCAGGCTGAAGTGACTCTGACGCCATGAAATTCCCTTTGTCGGAGTGTTCGTTCTATCTCTCGCATATCCACGTCTTCAAAGCTTGATTCGTTCTCCAGCCCTGCTCATGCCCCTACCCACACCACAGTGCTAGAAGTTCCTTCCTCTTCCTCTTCCTGCTCACCTCACTGTACATTTCTATCCATCTCTATACCTCATAGGTGTTCAGGGGGAGATTGTTGTCTGTCTTCCCTTTGTATCTCCACGGCCTGGCATCGTGTGTGACCCCTATTAGGTGGTCAACAAACGAGGGAATTGTTACTCGGCCAGCGTAAGAAAGCAAAGGGCGAACTTGACTCACAGGTGTTGGGAAAGATGCATTCACTTGGTGTGCCCAATGTAATTACAGGTCCTGGGTGATTTAAAGGCTGTTTCTGCAGGAGCCAATAAATCTTTTATGAAGGCCTTGTCGTCCAGCATAATTGCCCAGCTTGTCTTTGGCTGTTTAAATGCACCAGGTTATACCATCTGAGACTCTGGGAGTCCAACCAATGATCCTGCACAGCCGGGAACACTCAGGCACGGGGCTGGAGGGGACAAGGCCCACTGTGGAGCCTTGGCAGAGGCTCTCATGGGAGGAGGGGTCCACACAGGCTAGGAAAACTCAGGGGTCAGAGAGGGGGAGTGTGGCAGATTGCATTAATTGCCCCGATGCTTACCCCTCCCTGAATCCAAGTCGTTTGCCATGTGGCTTAGGGAGTGTATATTCCCACCTCCACCCTCCAGGGAAGGAGGCAGGAGCAGAAGTCCAAGGAAAATTCTCATGCTACCTGTCTGGAGCTTGTTCTTATCAGTGCCTGAGAGTAGAAGGCATCCAGCCACTCCCATCAGGTACAACATCCGGGCTCTGGGCAACTGCTGGCTGGGGAGCAGGAAAGCTGGGTCCTAGCTGCAGAGGGTCTGCAAGGTGTCCTGGCGCAGGCAGTCCCTGCTCCTGTCTAAACTTCAATGTCCCCAGCAACAAAGCAGGGCATTGCACGAACGTCCGTATCTTTCAGGATGGGCTAAGTTATGCAAAAATAACAGCCCCCCCTTCTTCAAATTTCATATGCCTTCAAAACAAGCCAAAAAGGTTGAGGTTTATTGGTGTTATCCTCACTGAGGACCCAGGGTGACAGAGTGGCCGCGCTCATTGTTGCTAGTCACCGAGGCAGGGGACAAAGAAGGGGCAAGGCATGCACACTGGTCCCTGCAGCTCCTGCCTGGAAGGGACCTGCTTCCACTCACTTTTCACGGACCAAGGCATGTCCATGACCAAATTCAACCTCAAACGGGCAGGGAGATACAATTTTACCCTGCGTCTGGAAGGAGAAAGACAGGAAACATTTGCAAACAGGTCTGATGGCTACTTTGCTCTCCAGACAGCCTGATACTTTTAGTGTCTTAAAATATTAAATGTATGGGGCGCCTGGGTGGCTCAGCTCCTTAAGGGTCCAACTCTTGATTTCAGCTCAGGTCAGGTCTTGATCTCACGGAAGCCCCACATCAGACTCTGCGCTGATAGCCCAGAGCCTGCTTGGGATTCTCTCTCTGCCCCTCCCCTGCTGTCTCGTTCTCTCTCTCTCTCTCTCTCTCTCAAGGATAAATAAACGTTTAAAAAATGAAATGTATCATTCTTCCAGCTGCAATCATCATAACTGTCCCTTCGTCTATCTCTCCTATAAGGTGGCTTCTCAATTATGTGTTTGTAATCCACATACTGACTGGGGCCACCTGTCTTCAAGATTTAAATTAAACTGGCTGAATCCCCATCTCTCTTCCGGTGGCAAGTCCAATGCCCTTCTCCAAGCCTTCTGTGAATTGCAAGGCCACCTCCAGCAAGTCTCATCCTCACTTGCATGTCACCTACAGTAGCTTTCCTCTCCTCCCTTCTCCATTCTGACATGGAAAAAAAAAAACAACAAAAAAGCCCCCTTTTCCTTGATCTCCCCTGAATTGATTCATGCAGACTTTGCTGAAGGTCAGTGCCGGGAGAAGGATTACATCACAGAACACGCGCACCCCCCCCCCCCCCACAATGAATATCAGACGTTCCTGTTCTCCTGAGATTTCACGTCACCCTGCCACTGGGAATTTCTCTCTGGGCTTCGCTCTGCAGGAGAAACTCTTTGCTGTTGGGTATATCCTCTCTCCTGACAGCTTCTACCCACTCTTTCTTATGCACAGCAACGTAGCTCCCTACCCTCCACTAGGTTCCACGGGTATGTTACACATAGAACACTCACTCCGAAGCGTCTGCTAACCAAAGCACATCTACGGTGGGTCCTGGGCCGTTCGGAAGACCAGGGCCGAGGCTCTGAAATTCCAGTCCCCACCCGCAGCCCTGGTCCCCTCCATAAGGAGAAGGGAGCAGTATAGAGATTTATGTGTCCACGGATCCCGGCATCGCTGCCTTCCCTTCGCTCCGTCCCTTAAAAGGCAGAAGTTGCTGAAGTCCGTTTTGGTTTTAAATAACTCTCTCTCTCTCTGTTAAATACAGACTCACTTGTTTTTATGAAGCACTCCTATGTGAATGCCAGGTCGCGTGCCCCACCCCCACCCGTGCGGAAGGTCCCAGGCTTCTCGTCAGGGTACAGATAAGGGAATGGACGAGAAGCCCTTGCCTGGGTCTCCCACGCGGCGCCCACATGGAGCTCAAACCTGGGTCTGTAGCACAAACCCCCCTTTCTCCTCGGTCAAACTGCATCTTTCTGACCTCCTACCCTTTACAAGGAAGGCCTCTGCTTAAAGGAATTCAAGGCCTCTGCTTAACGGAAGTCAAGAGGTGAATTTCAGGAGTGTTTCCTGCCATCACCCGCCTCTTTGCTTCATCTTGAAATACATGTTTCAGCCAGTGAAGGGGACGTCCACCCCCATGTGCCAAGCTCTGCCGTCTGCACCGGGAAAGAGCGGGGAGGATGGGGAAGGGCTTGTAGTTGAGCCATGGAGGGTACCGCTGTGCTGGAAACAGGGTTTCCTGACGCCCACCAGTGCCCCCCCCCCCGGGCTCCCTAGGGAGGGCCCCGCGGGGAGGTCGGTGGGGGCTGAAGACCGGGTATGGGCTGGACTGTTCACAGTCGCTTCAAGGAGAGCTTGCCAAGTTTCACCTGTCCATAGGGGCAGTTAATAAACATTCCCTTACATTTTCCTCTCATTCCCCCAGAAACTTGGGCCCCATCCTACTGCAAAGTTTGATAGCGTCTCACCGGCAGGCTAGGGGCAAACTGCTGGCCTGGTGGTGTAGGACTGATCCCTTCCACTGGACCTCACACCTTGAGAAATGCTCAAATATCCCCATTTCACACATGGGGAAATGGGGAATCCCAGGAATAAAGGACTCACCCTAGATCTCCCAATTCCTTGGTGACAATGGTGAGACTCAGTCCGCACGTCACCAGCAATCCAGTCCTGAAATGCTCCTGGACCCCAAGCCTTCCCCACGGGACCCCAAGTCGCCGGGATGTGGCAGCCAATCGCAACTCCAGCAGACGTCACAGTCAGAGCCGGGCGCGGGCAGACCCGATGCTTTTGGCTGGGTCTCATTAATGAGGGTCGGGTTGCATTTCTCCCTGTGGGTATCTGGGACCGGCAACAATTTTACCACAAAATAATGTCATTCTCTACTTCTCCGAGAGGGCATAATGCTTCCCATTGTGAACTAGTGGTGTCCTTGTTTCTGCAGATGATTTATATAGGGAAAATTCCTCGTCTGGTGCCGTATTCTCGCTACCAGGACGCCCTAATAAATTATACTGGAGCTGAAAATACCATGTGTTTTCCGCACCACATTTACTCTCCAAGTCCTGCATTTTCTAAGAACATAAAAGAATGTACTTCAGAAAAAGCTGGATGCTAAAGAAAGGGAAACCGCTCCAAGATGGTAACACCCTGCAGTTTCGAAGGGGCTAATGCTGGTGGTGACCGCTGAGAAGTGGCTTTCAACACTCGCGTTTTCAAAGCATCTCCTTCCCGGTCAGCTCACGGCCAGTCTCCCTGCTGCTGCGGGAAGCAGAAGGTTCGTGATTTCCCCTGTGCTGTGAGTGGGAAGACAAATCCACGGTGGTGCAGCGGTTCACGGCGGGTTTCTGCTTCCCGGGCTTGGCTCAGGTCACTGCGGTGAATCTCGGGCAAACCGTCCTCTTCCTTTGCTTTCCTGATCACTGGCATTACCCTGTTGCAGTGTAATGGAAAGAGCTCTGAAGCTCTGGATTCAAATCCTGCCTCTGTCGCTTAATGCAGAGGGATCAGGGCACTTTGCCCCCCTTCTTTGAGGCTCAGCTTCCTCATTGATACAACGAAGACAGTGGAACCAAGGCCAAGAATAGAGGAGAAAAATATGGATTCATTTTCATAATGAGGACATTTGATCCTACATGAACTACTTCCGAAGGACTTGTCTCTAAAGGGGGGACCTGTCTCTAAAGCCATTTTGCCTGCCCAGAGTCCATCCAAAGGAAGGGTGGGAGGCAACCCCACTTCCTGCTGTGGGAATTGGGGAAATATTTCTTTTTCCATGTCTCCTGACAGCAAAATATGGGTTCATAGCCTAAGCATGGCCAATCAGGTCTTCAAGCCCAGGATTTTGAATCTAAAGAGAGTGACACAAAGGGGTAGGGTCCGTTGGAGGTTTTTTCCACGTGACTGGCTGGAATAGAGGATGTCAGAGACGGCATCATGCAGGCTGTGGTGGGGGTGCCCACTGCGGCAGGGACCGAGTGTCCAGCAACGGAGGTCTCACGGGCAGACCTTTTCTATGGTCTCACGTCTTCTGTGAGCTGCCCAAAGCCCTTCCGATGAACTCCACGCAGGCCTAAGTTAAGCGGAAGCGGTTCCCGTTGCTTCTAGCCAATAGTTCTGACTCCCAGATTCTGTCAAATGCTCTACTGAGAGCATAGAGCAAACGTGATACTTAAAACGTGAACTGTTTCTCAGTTGTAGGCCAAGTAGGAAATGGACAGTTTAGTTCGTCAGACTTTGCCATGATTCCCAGGTCTTTTAGCCAAGGGTCTCACTCAGAGGAGAATTTCTCCTGGTTATTTGCTGCCAAGTGGTCAGCATTCATTACTAATCAGTTCACATTCATTGAGCTCCTACTGTGTGCAAGAGATTCAGATCCGAATTAAGACTCAAAGAGCACACAGGTAAAGTCGTGCTTTCTTTCGGTCACTGGAGCTTTCCAGTTACCCCCAAATTCAGCTCCTAACGGATGGTAGCATGAATTCTTCCCTTCAATTACCAATTTGCAAAACAGCTATTTCAAAATGTGATGAATTCGGGGTTTTTTTTCCCTGCTCTCTCCTTCCCTCTCTCTCTCTCTCTCTCTTTCCTCTCATGCTCTCTCTTTTTAAGATAAACCAGCAGTAAATGACATGATTGGGTCATTTGGGAATGTTTGAATATGGTCTGGATATCGATGATACAAAAATGTGCTATAACAGAAAGTACAGATTGTAACCCCAAAAAAGTACATTAACAAAACTCTGTGATTTCATTTATTACCTATATGTGCGACACGTACACAAGGAAAGATCTGGAAGGGTATGCACCAGCATGCTTCAGTGGATCCCCTGGTGGTGAGAATGTCTTAATTTTTAAGTGCTTGCTTATCTATATTTTCTGATTTTGTGCAATTTACCTGTACTGCTTGGGTACTAATGAAAGGCTATTTTTAAAAAGAAAACAAAAGGGAAATAAACAATCTAGCACAATACCCAGCAAATGCTAAGCACTCCAGAAATAGAAGCTATTAAGAAAGGTCTCCTTACTAAGACAACTATATATAAATATTTTGGTAGTTACCAATGACTTAGAAAAAACGATGCACCATCCAGAGCAAATTTGCAGACAATAAATATTTGGATACAACCAGATACTTAACTGTCCCAACCACTGCTTAGTCTAACTTTGTTTTGCTCGCCTCTGATTTATAACCAGTAACTTTTTCTTCACAATATTTTCTGGCTGTCCTTCAATAAATGGAAATATACAGCCTCATATTTAATAGATAAAAAGGTTTTCATTCTATGAATGTGCCGTCATTTACTTCAAGGTTTCTCAGCCTCAGAACTTGCCGGTATCTGGGGCGGACAGTGGTCTGTCGACCCATACCTCGTGGAGTGCCTACCAGCACCCTTGACCTCTACTCACACGATGATAGTAGCACTCATTTCTCCCCCAGGGTATCAATCCAAAGTGTCTCCGGACATTGCCAAACATCCCTTGGTGAGAAAACCCACATACATATATCTGTGTTTGACAACCACGGCTTTAACCACTTTCCTCTTGGTGGATAGATAGGCTGTTACACATTTTCCGCATCACAAGCAATGCTATGCCAAACCTACCTTGTATGTTTACATCTTTGCCCATTTGTCTGATTATCTTGGAATATGTTCCTAGTGGGACACGTGGGTGGCTCCATGGCTTAAGCGTCTGACTTCAGCTCAGGTCACGATCTCACAGTTTGTGAGTTCAAGCCCTGCGTTGGGCTCTGTGCGGACCGCTCGAAGCCTGGAGCCTGCTTCAGATTCTGTCTCCCTCTCTCTCTGCCCCTTCTCCCCTCACACTCTGTCTCTCTCTCTGTGTCTCTCAAAAATAAACGTTAAAAATTTTTTTAAAAATAATATGTTCCTAGAAATAAAACATCTGGACAAAATATACGGACACAATCAGATTAAACTGATCTGATTATACCTATACTCCCACCTATAGGCATATAGACAGCACACCCAAGAGTATTTTATTCTTGCTAACATTTGCCAATCCAAACACTTAATAATAGTTTATAGATATCATTTTCCATACAAAGGATAACATTTTTGTGTGTTATTAGTTACTTGTGTTTCTTCTTTTTTGAACTGTTTAAGGCATTTACCCATTTTTCTTTTAAAGTACTCATCTGGGGGTGCCTGGATGGCTCAGTTGGTTAAAGGTCCGACTCTTGGTTTCCGCCCAGGTCATGACCTTGCGGCTTTGTGGGTTTGAGCCCTGCACAGAGCCTGCTTGGGATTCTCTCTCTCTCCTCATTCTCTGCCCCTCCCTTGCTCGCTCTGTCTCTGTCTCAAAATGAGTAAACTTAAAAAAAATAAAGTGCTCATCTGGATATTTATATATAAATGATGCTGATTAACCTTTTGTTTATTACCCATACTGAAAAACCTTTTCTAGCTTACTAATTGTATTTTAAGTCTGTGACTTTTGTTACTGTACTGAAAATGTTGTTTTTAACTCACAGAATCTTACCAGTTTTCCACTTGGGGTTTCTGGACATGGTGTCTGATTAGAAAGGGTCTTCTGTACTCAAAGATTATTAAATGGTCAGTTATTTGTGCCTACACAATATTTTGTCTAATGATTTAAAATACCGACATCACTATATGCCAAATTCTGTGTCTGGATGGGCTAATCTATTTCATTGATCTATCCATTTTGGCCTACCACGTTCTTATTATTAACTTGGCTTTAAAATATCTTTTAATATCTGGCAAGGCGAGTCTCTTTATATCAATTTTCTTTTAAAAATTGGATGTTCTTGTACAGTGGCCATCATTACACTTTTTCAGAATAACAGTTTACTCGTATTTTTTACTTTTAAGGAAAAAATGGTACTTTTTTTTAAGGTTTCAATAATAGCAAAGACACCTTGCTTTACAAAATCGTTAGAAATGAGAGAAAGGATGTTTTTGAAGGAATAAATCCATGGAAATACCAGGGGACAAAGAGTGCCAGGTGGACCAGAAATTAGGAGGCATACTTGAATTATATAAAAGACAGATGGAATTGGATTGAAAGAATGTGGAATGTGGATTGAACACGGCCCAAAATGTGTTCAGAGAAACTTACTGCCAAGGTAGGAGTTCCCATAGATGTGCCAAGCTAAAGGGCCAACACGTGAAATGACCAGATCGAAGACACACGGAAGGAAAATTCGATGGGGATCACCTCCATATTCTTCCTGTCCCTCTCCCTCTCCATGGTACTGTAGCACTGAGTGCCAGTGTTTTTATCTGTGAGGCTGGTGACTCCCAAAAGGAGCAGGGAGCCACCAAGCCCAGGAAATAGCTCATCACGACTGCCCGCGTGTCCATCCTTGCCCCCACTGGAGGCAAGCTACAACGGCAAATGCACCCTTTACAAAGAGACTAACAGGAAAAGACAAACAAATAAGTACACAAATCAGAGTAGCCAAACACTTGAGTCAAACTTAACACCATTCACCAAAGGAACCCAACTCAACAAAGAAGAAGAGCCAGCACCTGGGGAAAGAGAGTTCATGTCGCAAGGAGAAAGAAACATCTACTGAACAAAAACATGCTCTCTGATAACAGAACCAGTTGGGGAGAACTGGTGAGAACTGGGAGAAAGAGCCAATGTACCTTCTAGTAAAGATGTCCAGCTGACTATAGGCAAGAATCACCTGCACTACTCCAATATGCAGACGTGCTACGGACACAGTGTGATGTTTAAATACATATCACTGAACTCAGAGGTTAAAATGGGAACACTTCCAGGTGTCAAAAATGAAGAGAGAACCTATGGTCATAGCAGTGAGTGAAATTGGATCCATACTCTCCCTCAGTGAATTGAGGATAGGGACTAAGATGGGGATTCATGATTCATGATGAGGAACTTGAACCTCACATCCTGTGCATCACAGGGAGCCGGGAAAATAATGATCTATGAGTGAGGACAGAAAATCTTTGCCTGTTTATCCTTCCCAAGCCATATGATGAAATAGAAATAGAGTCACTAGTGAGTGACCAGAACGTGGATTTGTGCCAAGCTTGGGCATAAGCCTAATTCCCATACTCCTGACAGTACAGGGGAAAGATAGGTGTGTGGTTGGGGGGAGGGGGGAACGAACATTTAATGTGTACACATTAAAAAAACATGGTTCTAATGACTCATTCCTTGAAGAAAAACTCAGCATGAAAATCAGGAAATACCTAGGATGAATGAGTGCGAAAGAAGGCAAAATTTATGGAATGCAGCAAAATGTATTAAAGGAGAATATGTCTATTAGATGTTGGAGCTCCTAGACTGATTCTCTGTGATATTTATCTGTTCTCCTTATCAAAGGGTAAAAAGATAGATCTTTTTCCTCTCCATTTGGAGAAATTTCCTTGACATTAACTACCAGCTCATTTTTCCCCCACTTATATATTTAATTTCCAAGAAATTCTTTCTTGTTCTTTGATTATTTCCTTTTGTAACAACCTATACCTCCTTTATTGACGCCATGTCTTGTCAAATATATCCGTTAATTGCGGGGATGTTTCACAGTCCATTTTGTTTACTGAACTCTTTGTGTCCTCAGGAGTCTGTCACCAACAAAATGACATGTTCTCAACTGCCTGCAATTTGCCAGGCACTGCTCCAGGCACTCCAGGCAAGAAAACAAAGCGTTGCTGCCCCTGTGGAGCTTACGTTCCATTTGGGAGAGGCAGAAAATAAACTTATAAACAAATAAAGAAGTTAATTCCAGGTATTGATAACAGTTACGAGAAAGACACGTAAAAACTGGTTCCGAAGCTATGACTCCAGTAGGGCTTGGTCAACAGCCATGGGGAATAACCAACCAGGGCACAGCACAGAGAAATAAACAGATGGAGATACAAAAAGAGAGATTGGACTTGAACATAATGGATTAAGAAGCAGCAACATATTGCTAGATAGGAGTTCCTTTGCCTGTCCACATACATTTTATGTTTTTATTTTATTTTTTTAAATGTTTATTTGTTTATTTTGAAGAGGGCGAGTGGGGCAGGGCAGAGGGAGAGAGACAGAGAGAGGGAGGGAGCCCAAACAGGCTCCACACTGTCAGAACAGAGCCCCACGCAAGGCTCAGACTCACAGACCACGAGATCATGACCTGAGGCAAAATCAGGAGTCAGGCACTCAACCGACTGAACCACCCAGATGCCCCTCCATGTAAATTTTAGAATAATCTTGTCCATATATACAATACAAAAAAAAAAAAAATCTTGCTGGGATTTTGATAGATATTGTGTTAAACTTGTATATCGATTGGGATTTCATCACTTATTTATATTTTCTTTGACTTCTTTCATCAGTGTTTGTAATTTTCAGCCTAAGTCTTCTTTATGTTTTGTCATATTTAAGCCTAATTTAATCATTTCATTTTTTGAGCAATTGTAAGTGGTATGACATCTAAAATTTTTGTTTTCCATATACACATTGCAAGGATATGGAAATTAAATTGATTTTTGGGTGTCGATCTTGTATCTTGTGAAATTACCACATTTACTTATTAGGTCTGGGAGGTCTTTGGAGATTCCCTGGGATTAATTTTTATTTAGACCGTCATGCCATCTGCAAAGAGAAGCAGTTGTATTTCTTCCTTTCTGATGTTTCATGCCCTTTATTTCTTTTTCTGCCCTTATTGTAGTGGCTTAAAACTCCAGGATAATGTTAAATGGCAATAGTTTATGTCTTGCCAAACTGGGACATTTTCGGCCATTGTGTCTTTGGATACTTTTTTCAGCCCCACTCTGTGCCTCCTCCCTGCTGGGACTCCCCTGACACGGATACCACACCTCTCGTTATAATCCCACATCTCCTTGGGGCTCTGTTCATTATTGTCAGTCTATCTTCTCTCTCTAATTCATTCTGGGTCATTACTCTTGTCCTGTCTTCAGTTGCAACCAATCATCCCACTGCTTTCTGCATTCTTCTATCAAGCCCAACTATTACGTTTTCATTTCAGCTGTAGTAAATTTCAGTTGTGAAATTTCCACTTTGTTTTCTTGGTTTTTCTGACTACTTGTTTTCATTTGCTTCAAACATGTCCATAATTGCTCATGAAGCATTTTTATGATGGCAAATAACCAGATAATTCCATCTAATCATTTGTGTTATTTCAGAACTGGGATCCGTTGATTGACTTTTCTCATTCAGTTTGAGCTATTCTTTTTTTTTTTTTTTTAAGTTCACGTACCTGTTTTCGTTTTTTTTTTTTTTTAATGTTTTATTTATTTTTGAGAGAGACAGAACACATGCATGCAGGAGCACAGGAGGGGCAGGGGGACAGGACAGAGGATCCAAAGCAGGCTCTGCGCTGACAACAGAGACCCCAATGCAGGGCCCGAACTCACAAACTGTGAGATCGTTACCTGAGCCAAAGTCGGTCGGACATTCAACTGACTGAACCACCCAGGTGCCCCCTGTTTGAGATATTCTTGATTCCTAGTGTGATATATGTGATTTTTTTTCATTGATCCTGAACATTTTGAGTACTATTTTTTGAGACTAGATTTTATTTAAATCTCATGTTTTAGCAGGTCTCTGACGACAGAGCTCTTGTGGGCGAATGGGGTGCCATCTCCTTACTCCCAGTCGGGTTTAGAAATCCAGGTTCTCCAGTCAGCCTCCAATGACACCCAGGTTGGAAGACATTTCTCATTAACACCTGCTGAGGGTGGCAGTCTAGGATGTCCACATGGTTTCCACAGACATTGGTGGGGGAAGGGGGATCCTCATTATTGCTGAGCAGTGGTGAAAGTCTTGACATCCTCCGATATCTCCCCCAATACCACACTGGTGGGGAGGGACGGGGGGGGTGCCTCCATATTGCCAGGTGCAGAGAGTCCCCATGTGATATCCATTGGCAGTGTGGAGGGAAGGAGTTGTTAACCTAACGTCTAGGCTCCCTGTTTGATCTTCTCCAAAACTACATGGTAATCGTGTGACACATAGTAACACTAGAACAGCTGGAGCATCTCATAACAACCTTTCAAGGGTACAGGGTAGGGACTTTTCTGGCAATGGTGGCGGTGGGGACATATCATTTATCTGATCAAAATACAATGGAAATAGCAATCAGCAACCAAAACAGCCTTCAAAAAATAGAAAAGAAATCCTTTATATTTAGACACTAGAAGGCACAGTTCTAAATGACTCATTGCTTAAGAGAAAAGCACCCTGCCAATCATCAGATAGTTTGGAGTGAACAACCATGGAAGAAAGCAAATCTGTGGGGAGGCAGCCGCGGAACTTCAAGACTGATTCTCTCTGGTGCTTAACTGTTCTTTTTATCGGGAGGTGAGGCAATATGTCTTCTCTCTATTTTGAGAAATCTCCAGACATGATCTTCAAGTTTCAGCTATTACATTTTTTTTGCTTGTATTTTACCAATCACAGATTTAACTTCCAGAAATCCTTTTTTTATTCCCTAATTGTTCTATTTAAATAGCAGCTTGTTATTTTACAGTTGCAACATCCTGTTATGTTTATCTGTTAATATTAACTTGAGTGTGGTGGAGGGCATGGTGTCTTAACATTGTGTTTCATTCACGCAATTACTTGTTTCCCCGGGGGATCTGTTACGTTTTGCTCTCCTGGGTTTCCATTTTCATACTGTTCGTTTTCTTCATATGTGTCTTAGTTTGGTTATCTCTGAAAGCAGATCTTGAGATGAGGGTTTGAGTGCAAGTAAACTAACTAACCAGTCACGGCTGAAGGATATGTGAGCCAATTCCCGCGTTGAGCTCTAACAAGGCTGCGACAAACATTTGTACGGAGGATTTTGTGTGAACGTAAATTTTCATTCTTGGGGATAAATTCCAGAGTGTAATTGCTGAGTTACATAGTAATTGCATGTTTAATTCTATAAACTATCACGACTTCCAAAGTGGCTAAACCATTTTATATTCCCCACCAGCAATGTCTGAGCGATCCAATTTTTTGCACCCTTACCAGCATTTGGCGTTGTCACTATTTTTTTTTTATTTTAGCCTCCTGATAGGTGTGTACTGATAACAGTGATGGTTTTAATTTTCGTTTCCCTGATAGCCAATGATGCTGGACATCTTTTTATGTGCTTATGTGCCATCCATACATCCTCTTTAGCGAATTTGTTTTTCATGTCTGTTGTCTATTTTCTGATTGAATTGTTTGCCTTTTACCATTGAATTTTGCACATTGTTTTCATATATTCTCCATACTTCTGCTTTGTCAGATCGATGGTGCACCAATATTTTCTCCCAGTCTCTTTTCACCTCGTCACGTGAGCTTTCACAGAACAAAAATTTTTGACAGTATATATATATATATACACATATATATACACATATATATGTATATATATGTACATATATACATATATATATACATATATGTGTATATATATGCACATATATATGTATATATGTACATATATACATATATATATGCATATATATGTGTATATATATGTACATATATATGTATATATATACTGTACATATATATGTGTATATATGTGTATATATATACATATATGTACATATATACATATATATGTACATATATATACATATATATGTGTATATATACATATATATGTGTATATATATACTGTACATATATATGTGTATATATATACATATATATGTGTATATATATATACTGTACATATATATGTGTATATATGTGTATATATATGTATGTATATATATACATATATATGTACATATATATACACATATATATGCACATATATATACATATATATGTATATACATATGTGTATATATATACATATATATGTGTATATATATACTGTACATATATATGTGTATATATATGTGTATATATGTACATATATATGTGTATATATATACATATATATGTATATATGTGTACATATATATGTATATATATATATATTTGTTTTTATCCTTCTGAGAGGATCAAACGCTATGTAATATTATGGGAGTTTTTTTTTTGCGCTTAATATTTCCCCGATTCATCAAGTTGTAGCGGTGTTCCCTTAATGTTGACAGCCGTACGACACGTTATTGTGTGACTATGTTGCCGTCTGTTCGTCGGATCCCCAGCGTTGGGCATTTGGGTTGTTTCCAGGCTTTGGTTGCACGAACGAGGATGAAATGTACATTTTCCACATACTTTCTTCTGTATGTATGAAAGAATTCCTACTGGCGTATGCCTAGGAATGGAATGATTCCTCCATAGGATGGGTTCAACCTGGGGATGGGGCTCAGCAACCTTGTCATCTGTGACTGTATTTGCCTCACACCCAAGCCTCTTTACTCTTTCTTATGCCTCTCCTAATGATACCTTTGCCACTCTATTTTTTGATTATTTTTTAATTTTCATACTAGTAAACCTTTGAGACATTTGGGAGACTAATAGATGGTGATGATGTCTGTTGGCCTTTGTTGCCCCCATTTAATAAAAGAAACAAAAAATGAGGAAGACTCTAACCTCAGGATGAAGGACAGTTCTTCCTAAGAAAAGATGGCTGGCATCTATACTCACATCTAAAAATGAAGCTATTTTAATTACTTGAAAATAGAAAAGAATACACATTTAAAATTTTATTTTTATATGTTTTCATTTTTTAATTTCATAATTTAATGTTAATTTTATACTACATAAGATATAATTTTTCCCTTGATGGAAGCAGGTCAGTGTGTGGCAATATATTGGGCAATAGAAAACATATTAGTGGTTGAATTTCCCACTTTTTTGGGTAAATAGTTTTTAGCCCAGTTGTTGTCAAAAATGGGGTTTCAGGGTGCCTGGGTGGTCAGTGGAGCGTCTGACTCTTGATTTCAGCTCAGGTCATGATCCCAGAGTCATGGAATCAAGCCCCATGTTGGTCTTCATGCGGGGCATGGAACCTGCTTGAAAGTCTCTCTCTCTCCCTCTATCTCTCCCTCTACTGCTCATGCTCTCTCTCTCTCTCAAAAAAAAAAAAAAAAGAGTTTTATATAGAAACAAATGAAAAAGGTGGAATCAACACTCAAAGTCACCTGTGATGGTTATTTTTATGTGTCAACTTGCCTAGGCCACCAGCTGCCCAGATAGTCATCGTGAGGGTGTTTTTGGATGAGTTTAACATTTGAGTTATTCAGGTAGACTGAATAAGGCAGATTGCCCTCCCTCACATGGGTGGTCCTTACCTGATCAATTGAAGGCCCAAATAGAACCAAAATTCTGACCCTCCTTGTGAGTAAGAGGGACCTCCCCCTGCCTGGTTGTTCGAGCTGGGATATCAGTCTTTTGCTGTCTTTGGATTTGAACTGGAAACATCAACTCTTCCTAGGTCTAGAGACTATAACTTTCAGACTGGAACTTATACCATTAGGTCTCCTCCTTCTCAGGACTTCAGATCTTGGGACTTAGCCTCCATAATTGTGTGATCTGATGCCCATAAGTAAATAGATTTGGAAAGGTATACATACATAATTATGTAAGTATACATATTTATTATAAAGAATAAATTTGGTAGGGAGGCACCTGTGTGGCTCAGCTGGTTGGGCGTCCAACTTCGGCTCAGATCATGATCTCGTGGCTTGTGAGTTCAAGCCCCGCGTCAGGCTCTGTGCTGACAGCTCGGAGCCTAGAGCCTGCTTTGGATTCTGTGTCTCCCTCTCTCTCTGCCCCTCCCCTGCTCGTCCTCTGTCTCTCTCTCTCTCTCAAAATAAGTATCCCTTCAAAAATTTTTTTTTTAAAGAATAAATTTGGGGTGCCTACATGGTTCAGTCAGTTGAGTGTCCAACTCTTGATTTTGGCTCAGGTCATGATCCCAGGGTCGTGAGATTCTCTCTCTCCCTCTGCCCCTCTGCCCTGCTCATGCATGCACTCTCTCTCTTTCTCTTAAAATAAAATAAAATAAAATAAAATAAAATAAAATAATACATTTGATTTATTAGAAAGAATCACACACTTATGGAGGCTGAGAAGTCTCAAAAGCTGCAGTCAGAGAACCAAGAGAACAGATGGTGTAAGTTCCAGTATGAAATAAACAGATACCCACTTGGTTCTGCTTCTCTGAAAAACCCTGGCTAATATACCATCTTAAGCCATCTCACTCAATTTGGAACATTCTAGGTGCTCCAGAGAAATAGAGAACAATGGCCCTGTGGTCATCCTGCCTTTCCCCAGCAGGCCTGGGAACTGGGAACGAGGGGACAAGGCTGATCTTCCACTTGAGAGGCTACTGGGGAGATCTTCAGGGCTCCCCTACTCCCCAATGGCCCATGAGGTCTGTGAGGCTGGGGTCCCATCGGCATGATGCAGCGTGCTCAGGGAGCTGTAGGCCTCGAACAAGCAGAGGGATACTTGGAACTCATGACTCCATTGAGTGAAGGCTACTTCAGGCGACTGCCTCCAATTCATCAACGATAAGAATATAAGCTTCCTTCTGTCGTGACTTGACGTAAATATACATCCGTAAGTGGAGATACACGCCTGTATACCTCCTCTTCCCATCAAGGTTGAGCCGGGACAGCCTCTGGCCGACCTCCAGCATCCTGCCTTTTACAGATTACCTCCTATACTGTTTTCCTAGAAATTGTTTTCTCAAACAACCCGAATCCTTTTGCCCCAGAACAGTCTAAAGCGCCATTTAAACTAAGTTTTCAAACAGAGTGTTAAAGTGGTTTCATAGCAACATTACAAAATTATCTCTCAGACTGTCTGATAATTGTCATTTTGGTCCAAGGGAAACCAGAGACATTGCCCAGGGACACGAAGGATGGGCGGCTAGAAGAGAATCTTCAAGGCCAAATGCCTGACTCGCAGTTCTGAATTTGAAACACCTGACCTAGCTGCATTATTTTGGACGAGCTCAATCACACGCTCTTGAATGGTTTTTGCCTCCCTTGGTTTAAAAAAAAAACAAAAAACCAACCTAACATTCTTCAGAAGGAGCCCTTGAAACACAAAGCCTCTCAATTCTCCCTTGGTGGGCAGTAATTTTCCTATTCAGTTTGTTCTTTGCGGGGAAAAATCGTCACAATTCTAGAAGTTACCATTTTTAAATGCCAGTACCGTGCTGGGTATTAATTGAGGCCCTCTGGACAATGGATACACCTGGATGCTGGTGGGCGAGGCAAGGAAGGCTGTCTTCAGAGTCCTGCACTCAGGCCCTACCCTGCTGGAATAGAGCAGGTCCAAGGAGCTTGGCACCAGGAGGCCGTGGGGAATGTGTTCCTAACCTCCAGGATGGTCTTATGTTAAAACCATTAGGTACACAAGACTCTGATGTGTTCCCAGCACGCTCTCAAAACATTCAGGGAAACCTAAGTATAAGTCAGTGGCTTTCCTCTTCCCAGAAGATGCAACAAACTTCTAAAAACTAATTTTCTTACTATTAAAAAAGTAGACAAACATGGAACACAGAGTCATAGACTCCAGTGTCCTTGGGGTCTAGACAGATGCTAGAACAATGTGGCAGAGTCAGGCATAAGACAGCGGATCAGTCCTTAGGTGTGACCAACAAACTCAGGTCAGTTGTCACTGATGACCGGTACCTGGAGACTGGAACATCTTGAACCTGAAATAGCCTGCGTTAACATCATGGCGGCCATCCACCCCAGTTTCTGCAATACCTGCCGCTTGCATTGTGTCTGAACATCCTCTTCAAAGGCCTTTCCTTGAGGAGAGAAAAGGGGAAGCAAAGGGTGGAAGCAGACGATGCGCTGAAAGGGGTAAGAACGGTGCGTTTTCAGAGACCGAATGGCAGCCGACAGTTTTGCTCTAATGGAAGGATTTTAGGCACAGGTAGCAAATGCAGCGGGGAGTAGATGACTTCTTCATGGAGTTGGGGGGGGGGGGTGCATATTTAGCTGCTCCCTAAATTCTCTGAATAACCACCGGCTACCCACTCTGCTTAAGCTAGCTCCAAAGATTGTTTGGGAGGAAAGGGGTTTTACAGTGCTTCTCAAACATAAGCATGCACAAAAATCACCCGGAGGGCTTGTGAAAACACAGAGTGCTGGTCTTTACCTGTGAGTCAGCAGGACTGGGGTGGGATCCAGGATCTGGGATTCTACCGGGTTCACGGAGGATGCTGATCCATGGGCCACACTCTGAGGAGCCCTCGGACAGGGGCCTTGGGACATTGCTCACAACTAAATAACTAGGGGCCATCTCTTTTGTGGACTCACCATGCTCTCTCTCTCTGTCCTCCTTCTTCTGCCCTCCCGTGGCTAGAATCTCATGTATTTGATTCCAGACGGTTGGAGAAGAGAGAAGAAGGGAGGGTGGGAGGAGGGGAGGGAGGAGACACCACCACGCTCCATTCTGGAATGTTGCAACACATTAGCAGCTTTCACTTCAGGGAAGAGGTGGCCCAGCTGAGGCCTCTCTACAAAACAAGAGAGGCCAGGGGTCATTTCTTTATGGGAAGCGTGTTACTACCAGTGGCTTCTTCCAGAAAGATTAGCTTCTTCATATTCAAAAATATCTTAAGCCCTCTTTTTAAAAAAATCAAAACTGTTGGCAAGCCAGAGAAAAGGCAGGATGTTGTCTTGTTTTTAAGAAGTCACCATGTTTTCATACTGACTAGAGAGCTGGGAAAGAGGAAGCATCCTTCTAGGAAAGTCCTGCAAACAGCTAAATAACAAATTGAGTGAGGACTGTAGTGTTCCAGGCCTGGGCTGTGGGGAGACCCAGTTCTTGCCCCAGAGAGTGGGGACAACTGCCAGGAGAAGGAGAGAAGAAGGAGAGAGAACGACTGCCAGATGAAGAGTGGGAGACCACAACAGGCACAGGACCCGAGTCAGCCTTAAGGAGGTGCAGTGGGGTTGGGATGTGTTGTTCAGAGCCAACTTCAGGACCAAGGCACCTGCTCCCACGGCTGCCAAGGGTGTTGACTGATGATAACTCACACCTGAGCCCCCCTCCTAGAATTTGGACTCAGGTCCAAGGGGCTATCTCCCCAAAGGTGACATCCCTCCTCAGGGGCAGCCATTTCTGAGGGCTGGCCAATGCAAGGCTTCAAAGACTGGATTCCTGTGGTGGTTCATTTTATGTGTCAACTTGGCTGGGCCATGATGCCCAGATATTGGGCCAAACATTATTCTGAATGTTTCTACAAAGGCGTTTTTTTAATTTTTTTCTTCTTTTTTGGATAAGATTAATATTTAAATTGGTGGACTCCAAGTCTGAGTAAAGCAGGTTGCCCTCCATATTGTGGGTGGGCCTCAGCTAATCAGTTAAAGACTTAGTAGAATAATGACTGACTTTTCCCAAGCCAGAAGGAATACTGCCAGCAGACTACCTTTGGACTCAAACTGCAACAGTCCCCTGAGTCTCCAGCCTGCTGGCCTATCAGATTTGGGGCTTGCAGTTTCCATAATAGGTCAATTCCTTAAATATCAATCTCCTTTTTTAGAATACATATTCTTTTTATCCCCAGCCTGAGGGGCATCTTCCGCGTCCTATTCTGGGATTCTGGAGTTAGAATGATACCAAAGGCCACACCCCTAGTAGGAGGCACTTCATGCTAAAAGTGTGAAGGAAAAAAGTTATGTTTAGGGCTTATCTTTCCTTTATCTTTGCTCATCACCTCCTGGTTCTACGTCCCCTTCATCCATTCACCCCAAACATCCAGCTCTTTGATGAGGCACATGACTCCCAGAAGGCAAAACGATCACAACCAATTTATACCATGGAATGCATATCCCTTCCAGAACTTTCCATAGCTTAACAAAAAAATGATGGTTCATCCAAGGCAAGCTCTTTGAACAGATGAACTCAGATTCTGAGAGCAGCTGAAGTAGGCATTCAAGCCTTTCTCGTTTTGTGGCTCTTTTCCCACCAAACTCATTTTCCTACAGGGCACCTGCTCGTTGGGAAGTTCTGATGTTTCCTCACAAAAACACCCATGGTCCTGTCTTTTTTCTAGTCTCTGTGCATGGTCATTTTTAAGGAATAGAACCCAGCAGAAAGCCACATCAAGGAAAAATGCAATCTATGAGTTCATGGAATGCAAAAGCCCAGGGGTGAGGTCGAATGTTTCTATCCGGGCTACAGCCAATTTCAAGGAGACTTGAATATCTGTCCCTTTTTCCCCATCACTCTCCCTGTTTGCCTTTGGGGTGGATTCCTTCCCCCTGCTTCTTTCTTCCTGCTCCAAAGAAACCTCCAGGTGATCTTTCCACCTCCTCACAATTCATCTCAGGGAACTGAGAGACCCTTTGTCTCTCACAACCCACATCAACCTCAGCAAGGATCTCTGATTGGCTGGGTTATATGAACAACGCTCTGATTGGCCAGCTTGAGTGCATGCTCCCACCCCTTGGCTGACCAAGCTCTCCAGAACACCTGGTATGGAGGAGGGACAGTTTCCCAAAGAGAGGACCCTGGAAACAGACACAACAAGAATATGTAAGCCTTTGTGACCAGAGATACTGGCTTGTTTTGGATCAACGATGCATTATTATTTTCTTCCTAATTAGTACTAGAGTGTGGGATATGGACACCTACACTGGCCTATCCCCCACGGTTGTTCTTTTCTCCTGTTCTGGTGACAAGTCTGAGGCTGGCTGGGTAAGAGAGCTTAGGACTTTTTCTTCACAGGTCTCAATGTCTAGCTTTGGAGAAAAGAGCAGAAAGGTCCTACTTTGGCTTCAAATTTCATCCAGCTTCTCCACTCCGACTGATACCAGAGAGTTCTGAATCTGGTGGACCGTTGGGTATTTCACAGCCATTGATGAGGCTTTGGTTTTCATTTGTATCATGACCCTCCGTCACCAGAACCCAGAATGGAGAGGGGGTGATTCTTGGGCCCACACTCCCGAATGTTTATTAGCTGTTATCACCTGTCTTTACTGCTTCCCTAAGAACAGGGACTTCTGACTTGGCTCCCACTATACCCCCAGCATCTAGCAGAGTGGGTGCTCAAGATGTAATACATTAACTAATGAACACGTTTGGCCAGAAATGCATCCTTCAATTTTGTTTTTCTTCCCAATGGTGACACGTTGACAAACATTGGAAGCAAAGTGTGGAGCCCACTGGAAATAAAAGCCATACCTTGCGTCTGCCAGAAATTCTTTGCAAAGTTTCCCTTGCCAGAGAGCCCTGTGTGGGAGTTTTCTGCAAAGCAATAAATAATAACTTACACCCACCCTGCACAGGCACATTTTATTTTATTGGCTAAATATAAACAAGTAACTGCAGGCTTCTTCACGGACGCCCACGCGGTATCTCTCCACCTTCCCTGATGGGGTTGTGCCCCTAGTCCTCCTGCCTCCTCCCTCCCCGGAAATAATCCCCCACGGGACCAACCTCCCAGACTCCTGGGGTCAAAGGACCATTGGTTCTGTCAACGGCCAACATGCCGTCGCTTTATCTCAGCCTGCAGATAACATCATTCCTTCACACAGAGAAAGGCTACGTCTCGGAAGGTCCCTCAGGGATGGCTTGAATTCCAAGTCCCCAGAAATGAGGCCGAGCAGAAAATTAGCATTTCCCATAGAGACAACACTGCTGTTCAATGAAGGGAAAAACTCCCCCGGCTTTGGTGGCTGCTCTTCTCCTATCACCTCCTGAAAAGCACCTCTTTTATCTCTGAACTTCAGCTTTCCAGATTTATTTTCAGAGAGGTTCCCCATTACCGCCCCTTCCCTCATGTGGAACAGCTCCTGTGTACCCTTAGGCTCGTGACCTTGGCGCAGGATCCTTGGAATTGGTGGAATGTGTGTGTCTCCCCCACCCGACTTTGAGAACATCGTGAACAGCAACCATGTCTTAATTTATCTTTAAATCCCCAGAGCCTAACACATGGCAGACCCTCCATAAACATGCTCTAAATGAATGGCGGGTGCCTACAAGTGTGCGTGCACAAATGAATGAATGCGCCCATCTCCCGTGCTTTATATCCATCATCCTGTTGATTCCTCACAAGCCTACAAAGAGGAGTGTTTACCCCTGTCACATCCCCATTGCATAGAAGGAAAGACTGAAATCAAAGACGTTAAACTACTTGTGTCAGTTCACCCAGCGAGTGGGGTGCCTGGGTGGCTCAGTCAGTTAAGCGTTTTGACTTCGGCTCAGGTCATGATCTCATGGTCCGTGAGTTCGAGCCCCATGTCGGGCTCTGTGCTGACAGCTCGGAGGCTGGAGCCTGCTTCGAATTCTGTGTCTCCTTCTCTCTCTGTCCCTCCACCTCTCATGCTCTCTCTCTCTCTCTCTCTCTCTCTCTCAAAAATACATAAATATTAAATAAATAAATAAATAAATAAGTAAAAGTTCACCCAGCGAGTAAATGGCAGAATCAGGATTTGAACTCTGAGGAATCTGACTTCCGAACCAATCCCTCTTCCCATCCCTCAAGAGATCTTCAAGCCAGTTGAAAGTTTCCCGGCCCCCAGTCCTACCCAGTGGCCAGTTACCTTCTCAGAGGATTGTTCCTCTACAGGCTCACCTGAACATCAGTCTTTCCAAGACTGGAAAGAAGAAGTGAGAAGTGAAGATGGGGAGAGGTAAGGTAAGGTAAGGTAAGGTAAGGTAAGGTAAGGTAAGGTAAGAAGCAGGACTAAGTCCTCTCACTTCCTGTAAGCATGCTTTAAAATACAAATCTTGAGTAAAGCTGCAAGGAAAGTTCCTTACTGAACAACGTGCAGCCACCGTTACCAGTTATTTAATCCTCCTCAGTGGTCAAGAGAGAGGCAAGTCTTCCAGAGAAATGAAAACACCCTGATGGAGGAATGTGGGAATGAAACGGATTCAAAACACTTTCTCTGATCCAAAAAAGCACATGCTGTAAGGCAAAAAAAAAAAAAAAAAAAAAATCATTGAATAAGAAGCAAAGATGTTTCCGTTAAAAAAAACATTTTAATGTTTATTTTTGAGGCGGTGGGGGGGCATTGCGGGCAAGGCACAGAGACAGGGAGATACAGAATCTGAAGCAGGCTCCAGGCTCCAAGCTGTCAGCACAGAGCCCGATGCAGGGCTCGAACTCACAACCTGAGACATCATGACTTCTGGCGAGATCATGACCTGAGCCGAAATCGGAGGCTTAACCGACTGAGCCACCCAGGCGCCCCAAAGATGTTTCCATTTTAAAACCACTTAGCTTGTACCCAGCTCACTCCTTAGTCTACACCACTGCCACCTCCATTTAAAAAAAATTTTTTTAGTTGACGTACAGGATGTTTTTTAAGTACATGTACTCCACTTGACAGATTAGCTAATCTTTTTAACAAACTATTAATCATTTGGGGGGCTCCTTTGCATTACTTGCAAACTGAAGTCTCAAGAGCATGAGCCAAAATTTTGAAGAATGACAAGAACTAAGGCAGACAAAACAGGTTCCTAACACTCCATTTCCACTTGTCCCTCCCACACCCATAGCAGACCTCTCTAACTGATCACAGCATTGAACTTGCATGAGGGCCCAGAACCATTCTTAAACACATTCCGGTAGGTGGGCTCTAATAATCTGCAAGAATATCATACCAGACAATCATCCCACCATTCTCGGCAGTGAAACACACGTTGACTTAGGAACTAGGGTGCCTGTGCTCAAGCTGTAACTTTCATCTAATGGTTATAGGACTGGAAACAAGTCATTGACCCTTTCTGGCATCGTTTTCATACATAACCTAAAGTTCATAGTAGCTGAACCAAAACTGGTCCAAGGAAATAGATGGCCCCAAACCGCAAGAATGACAGAAAGCATGTATACAATGAGTCTATCACAACCTGGACAACGATGCTGAGGTCACTTGATAAAAAAAAATATTGACTAGAAGGTTGATGGCATGAAATCTATGAGGGAAAAGAAGATTGTAAACAGCATCAGCCAAAAACACAGGCAGAGAATAAACTCCAGGAAAGCTAAGGTTTTAGAGAGCTCCAAGCCAAAAATTCACAGACGCAAGGAATGAGTGAGGGTTCTCAAGTATTTGCCAGTGTGATCATTTGGGGAAGAGGGTGTTTTAGCTTCCTGGGGCCTCCCATACGTACCACAAGTTGCATGACTTAAGCAACAGAAATGTTTTTGCCTCATGGATCCGGAGGCCAGAAGCCCAAGACCAAGGTCTCAGCAAGGTTGGTTCCTTCTGACATCCGTGAGGTAGAATCGGTTCCACGCCTCTGCCCCAGCCTCGGTGGTTGGCCGGTGATCTGTGAGGGCCGTTGACTTGTAGAAACGTCACCCTGACCTCTGCCTTCATCCTCACGTGGTGTTCTCCCTGCGTGCATGCGTGTGCCTAATTTTCCCCTTTTTGTAAGGACACTTGTCCTATTGGATTAGGGCCCACCCTAATGACCTCATCTTAACTAATTGCATCTGCAAAGACCCTGTTTCCAAGTAAGGTCACATTCTGAGGTAATGGAGGTTTGAGCTTCAGCATATTAATTCTGGACGGACACAGTTCAACCCGTAACAGGGAACTGTCGTCAGAGCCACTCAGTAGCTGGATCCTCCTTTTCCCCTTAAGTAGCAACAGCTGGGCACCTATCCCTGCACCAAAGCAGGAGATTACGCAGGACAGCCAGAGGAAGCACAGAGCCACACGTGGTTACCGAGCCCTCAGAGAGACGGGGAAGCCCCCCTCCCACGAAATAATCTCTTGGTAGAACCCACCCAGGAGTGAGTCCTATATTCCCTTTTACACAACCGTCAGTGGAAGCCTATTAATCCCAGAATTGTTTTAGAAAATCAAAACCAGCCATTTAATTATAAGAGTGATAGTGGATCGAGACAGGCAGGGTTTATCCCAGGCATGCAATGATGTTTCAACAATTGAAAACGTACTAATATAATTACATGACATTCTAAGGATGGGAGACAGAGTCTACAAATACCTCAATAGATGCATGTGATCAATCGCATTCCTCGTCCCAGTTTCTATCCTTTCCCGTATCCACACTTTCTGCCATGTGACCTTGAGTTGCTTCCTCCAGAGGCCAGGTGTATCTCCCCCACATCACTGTTGTCGGGCTTCACCATGTGACTCGGTTTCACCACTGAGAATGGGTGGAGGCGAGAGTGTCCCAAGCCTAGCCGTCTTGTGGTATCATTTGTTTCTGCTTGTCCCCTCTTATACTTCTGCCATCACCATAGAAGCCACCATTTGCTGGCTAGGTCACTGGTCCCAGAAGGATAAGAGACATTTGAAACAGTCTGGATTCAGCCTGAAGCTTAGAGCCAAGCTAGACTAGCCAAATCCTAGTCAACCCACAAATGTGTAAGAGAGAAACATAATTATGGTACTAATCCACCGAGTATGGGTGATTGTTGCACAATGTTATTGTGCCAATAGCGAAATGATATGACGCAGCAAAGGCCTTTCGTAAAATTCAACACTGGCCTCTGATCTAAAATACACCCCCACACATACTCACACAACTACCTGCCGACTGTAGTCAGGTAATAGGACAAAAAAGCTTCCTTAATCTAAGAAAATTTAAAAAGATTTTTTTTTTTTTTTGCAAGAAACTTCAAACAAGCTGAATGGTAAAACACTAGAAATAGTCACATAAAAGTCAGAAACAAGACAGAGATGCTTCCCTTCAGGGATATTTTGCAATAATGCACCCTAGACAAAGAATGAAACAAGAGAAAAAGAAGAGGTACAAATATTGGAAGAAAAGTGAGAAAAATGTCTTTGTTTACAAAAATACGGCTGCTCATCTAACGAATATAAATTCACCAAAAACCTTTTAGAACTAACACCAGAGTCTCAGTAAATGACCAGACACAAGATCAAGAGATGAAATTCAAAAGTGTTCTTCTACGTGAACAAAAACCAAATAGAAAATAAGAAAGAATAATGGTAAAAAATATATATTATATATAGTTATAGTATATATTTATTGTATATATGTATTTATTAGATATATAAATATATAATAACTATATGTAATATATAATAAATATAATATATAATATATAACATAAACATATAATATATAATAAATAATAAATATAATAAATACATAATATATAAATATATAAGACACATATCCCATTTAATTTATAATTAAATATATTTATAAACTAAAATATAATAAATATATTATATATATATTTAAAAATATATATATATATATATCTATCTCCCATGTATGATAGTAACCAAAAAGAAAAATAAAAGCAGTGATTACTTTTTTTCACAGGGCTCATAGATACGAAAAGACTCCGGTATTGATGGCAATATCTTCCCAGACTGATTGCTACATTCAGTTCACTCCCAGCCATGGCCCCAGTATTATATTCCCTTTTGAGAGCACCTGACAGACCGATTCCAAAACCCATGTCAAAGAACAACATGTGTGCAAAATGCCAAAATAGTGACTATACTGGGGACAGGGGGAACAGGGTCATATATATCCCAAAACGTATTTAAGAAAATTTTTTAAATTATTTTTTTAAATGTTTATTTATTTTTGAGAGAGAGACAGAAAGAGTGTGAGCAGCGGAGGGGCAGAGAGAGAAGGAGACACAGAATCTGAAGCAGGCTCGAGGCTCTGAGCTGTCAGCACAGAGCTGGACACCAGGCTCGAACCCAGGAACCGTGAGATCATGACCTGAGCTGAAGTCAGATGCTTAACCGACTCAGCCACCCAGGAGCTCCAAAAGCTCTTATTAAAAAACAAAGATGGATTCTTTTCCAATCCAACTACAATTTTACTTACACTCAATGTATATATAAGGCACAGAAAGATTAGAAGGAAAGGATAGATACAAGGCAAACAGTGACTAAAGAAAGCTTTATTAATACCAAACACAACCTAGTTCAATGCAGACAGTGGAAATAGGCTTAGTGTGTAATTAATGCAAGAGAAAAATATTCCAAATTTGTATGCCTTGACACCAAAGCTTCAATACACCAAAGCTTGTGGTGTATTTTTATGCCATTAACCACAAGAGCAACTTCAATAACACAACTGGGTGTGACTTTTCCTCCTTAACACCCCCCACCCCCACCTGCCTGCCTCCCCAAGTCCCACTTCCCTAGGAACATCTCCAAAATAAGCCAGCTACACCCCCAGCGTATTCAGGCTCTGCTTCAGGGAAGCCAGGCAGGCAGAACCCACATGGGTGAGTGCTTTAGGAAATGTTCCTGAGGAGGTAGGACACAGCCCCAGAAGTTTGGACGGGGTCTGGGAAGAGGAATGAAGGCGTCAGAGCATGTACCCGAGCCTGGGAACAGGCCTCAGGCAGCTAGCCGGGGAAGCAGAGTTGGAGGACGTTTGGCGGAATGGCGGCAGGGAGGGGGCCCCAGAAAAGGACAAGGGCCACAAGGACCGCCCTTGGCATTCTCCTCCTGTCAACTCTGGTCTCCCAGAGGCCCTGGCAGAAATTCAACCTCACTCTCTTTCTGGCTCCCACCCCACCTCGCATTCCAGCCAAAGCTCAGTCTGGTGCAGAAATGCAACCCTCGCTTTCGGGCACAGGTATCACAGAACAAGAGGCCTCTTCTAGAAACCCAACTTTGTGTTTCAATTTGTTGACAAAGATAACTGGCTTCCCTGAGCAGCCAACACAAACTAGCAGCAAAAGTCCCTGCGGGCGGAAAACCCAGCCCCCACTCTCTGCCTTTCTGGAGCAGCTTTTCTGTGAGCAAGTTCTTGGGCCCAGGGGCGTGGGTTCCAGCCCCAGCTGGGGATGGCCTCCTGGCTTGGTGACCCCGGGATAGTCACTGACCCTCTCTCGGCCACAATTCCCCAGCTGTGCAGTGGGAATAAGAGCACTCCGTCCCCTCCCCCTCCCTCAGGGGTTTTCTTGTGTGAGATGCTGGGGCTTGAAGTGAAAGCAAAACGCTCTGTTGGGAACCTCAATTTATCTACTGAGGTTCCTTTTTCCGTTCATAAAACATTGAAAGATGCCTACTTATGTTCGATTGTATGCTAGGCATTGTGGGAAATTCCAAATGCGAAGGCCCCTCAACCAAGAGCCTGTGGATTTGCCTCTTTTCACCTGAACAATTAGCTACATTCTTACCCCCACCCCCATCCTACCAGCTCTTCCTCGAGCTCTAACGTTCAACCTTGACTCCATCCTGTTCTTCCCCCCAGGGTGCCGACCTGTTATGCCCAGAATTCGTGATCCCCAAATACCGCCAGGGAGCCGAGTCCGATGTAAAAGCAAAAGAGCCTTTATTCCAGCTAGCTTGAGCTCAATCCCCTACCTGCACCGACGCAGCGGTGAGATACCGGGGAGAGAGAGCGAGTTTCAAAAGGACAAAGGTTTTATTGGGGCCTAGGAGCAGTTGGTGAGGTAATGGCTATGGCCTCAGCCGTTTGGCTGGGGAAGGGTCCGAGTCCTGTTAGGCAGGTGAGGGGGGTAGTTACTCAAGGGGAGGAGGTGTGGTCAAGGTGAAGGACACAGAACAAGAAGGAGTCGGCCAGCGTAGGCCCGCCCTTTCAGACCTACCTTCTTCCGGTCAGGCTCTCAGCTGTACTGGCTCTTCCATCTCACCCCCCAGTGTCCTCATGCTTTTCTCATCCTGAAAAAAAGTCTATCTTTAAATTTGCTTTGTCACATCTGCGCCCAGCGTTGTCAACCAAGCTGTGCTCTCGGCTCTCAACTCGGTCCAGACCAGGAGACTGCAAGCTTTTTCTGCAAAGGGTCAGACAGTAAATATTTTGGGCTTTGCAGGCCTTGTGGTCTCTGTCACAACTACTCAACTCCCGCATTGTAGCGCACGGGCAGCCATAGACAACACGTCAACATGTGGCCGTGTCTGTGTTCCAATAAAACTTTGTTTATGAAGACAGGCTGGATTTGGCCCACAGGCTGTAGTTTGCAGGCTCCTGATCCTGGCAGTGCTTCTTAAATGTTAATGTTCATGAATCACCTGGGAATCCTGTTAAAATGCAGTCTCTGATTCAGGAGGTCTGGAGTAGGGCTCAAAAGTCTGCATTTCCTTTTTTTTTTTTTTTTTTAATATTTACTTTTGAGAGAGAGAGAGCACGAGCAGGGAAGGAGCAGAGAGAGAGGGAGACATAGAATCTGAAGCCGGCTCTAGGCTCCAAGCTGTCAGCACAGAGCCTGACGCGGGGCTCGAACTCACGAGCCATGAGATCATGACCTGAGCCGAAGTCTGACGCTCAGCCACGTGAGCCGCCCAGACGCCCCTCAATAGTCTGCAGTTCTAACAAGCTCCCAGGTGATGCTGATGAAGCCGGTCTCGGGAGCCAGGCTCTAGATGGCTTGTGTGACAGGTAGAGCCTGCTCAAGTGCCACTCCAAGCCCCTTCTCCCTTGCTGCCTTCCACGAGAGAGGCTGGAAAAGCCACATAAGCACTTTCTCATCCTTCCCTCGCAGCCAGGGTGTCCATATGGGCCAGTCGTGGCCAACATGATGAAAGCAAAATGCTGGAGGTCTTTCAAGAGTCCATGAGTTGCCCCCTTCTCCCTCCCCGAGTTCTCAACAATGTGAGAATTAAGACAACGGAGTGGCATTGGAAGGCTTGAATTATCGCCCTTATTACTTATAAAGGCTGTTACTGTGGAAAGCGCGGTTTATTGCGAAATGGGCCTGTCAACTGAATTGCCGAAAGAGGCGGACTGACGGGTCCCACATGGATGGGACAGACCGTGTCTGGGTGGAGAGATGGGGGTAAGACTTACGGCCCAGAGGAGCAGCAGTGAACTGGTACCTGCCGACAGGCTCCCTCCCTAGAGGAAAACTGGGGTTCACTCTTCCCAAATTTAGCAACACATTCCACCTCCCCTGGGATAGGATAAATAAAAGGCAGCAGGAAGCTGGAAATGTGTCCCAAGGAATGGAACCATTTCAAGTGAGGCAAGCATATCACTCCCTCTCCAGCGGCCTCCACCTTTTGGTTCTGTTAAGACACTGGGCATGGGGCGCCTGGGTGGCTCAGTCTGACTTCGGCTCAGGTCTCGCGGTCCTTGAGTTTGAGCCCCGCGTCGGGCTCTGTGCTGACTGCTCAGAGCCTGGAGCCTGTTTCGGATTCTGTGTCTCCCTCTCTCTCTCTCTGACCCTCCCCTGTTCATGCTCTGTCTCTCTCTGTCTCAAAAATAAACATTAAAAAAAATTTTTAATAAAAAAAATTTAAAAAAGTAAAAACAAAAATAAAAAAGACACTGGGCTTAACCACTAAACCTTCAGTCAGGAGCAGGTGTGTAGTCTAATAGGGAAGCCCCACATCCACCTTCACAAGACTGTAACAACCTCTTTTCTCTTGGGACTATGACAACTACTTCTTTGCTGTGGCATTTTCCTGGGAACCCTGGTGCAGAATTTCCCCCATGGCGGTCTGAAATGTGTCAGAAGGGTACATGAATTAAACTCCAAGGTTATTCTGGACCCAGAGCCCCAAATTCGTCCTCTGTTCTAATTTATGGCCCAAATTGTATCCAGGCATGTTGTCCACACCACTAATCAGAGTTCATGGATTCATTCATTTGACAAATAACGTAGTGAGCACCTGTTTTGTTCCAGGCTGTGTTCTAAGTGCTAAAGACGTGAACAAAGATGAACAGCCTGCCCTAATGCAGTCGTATTCCAGCAAGGGGAATGGACAAGAAACAATCATCAATTATATCACACGTTTGACAGTGGAAAGCATCATAGGAAAAAGAAAAAGTAGAACAGGGACGTGGGATCAGGAATGCAGTGAGGTAGGGGAGTGTTGCAGTATAAAAGGTAGTCAGGGTGCATACTGGAATTGAAATAAAATAAAATATTTTTTAAAAGGTAGTCAGGCTAGGTCTCTACCTTCAGGAAGGTTACATCGAGCAAGCACATAAAGTGAGGAGTTAACAATGTAGATAATTAGAAAAATGCATCCTGTACATCAGACAGTCGTTGCAAAGGCCCTGCGGTATAAATAGGTTTGACCTGTTCAGCGAGGAGCAGATTGGCTGGAGTGGAGTGACCAGAAGAAGGGGCAAATCAGAGAGGTAATGGAGGGTCACATCCGAAGGGGTAGAAATGACCCCAAAGAGGAGGCTCTTGCAGGTGAGAGAAGATGATAGCTTGGACCGAGATGATTAGCAGTCGAGGAGGAGAGAAGGGGTTGAATCCTGGGTAAATTTTCAAGGTAAAACCAGTAGGATTTCTTGGCAGGCTGGGTGTGTGAAAGGAGAGTCAAGGACTCCATGGTCATCCTTGCACTGAGATTAAATGAAAATATTAAGATACGTGATGTTGGGGACACCAGGAATGACAAAGTGAGGAGTGTGGCCCACACAAAAACAATTATTTAAGTGGCAAAAAAATATTTTAAAAAAATATTTACAGGTTCTAGAATCATCTTAAGGGCATACAGCAAGTAGAGAAACACTCACTGAAGAAAATCTATGAAATCTCATTAAGGACAGCAGAGTCCATGGTATCTGAGCCATGACCTGCTCCCTCCTCCTCCTCCCACTCTGTGTTATGGAAACTCTACTCTGTTGAGTGTGGCCAAGAAGACAAGGACTCCCTTTTCCCTCAGTTCCCAGGCCGGGGCTACAATTTCGCTCTGAGAAGGGCAAGGCTCCAGTGTTTCTCCAACCCTGTGTTGCAGAACCACTATTCTGGGTGGGTGTGGATGAGGGAATCTGCATCCAGTCTCTATTTGTATGGTGGAAGCTCTACTCCAGCCGACCCTGCCCCAGCTCATTCACCAGGTGGAGGTTCCATGCTGATAGGGAAAAGGCAAGAAGACAAGAAGCTACCATCCCTCCTGAGGTCTCGCAGGGCAAGAGTGTCACTCCACGTCCAGGAGAAAAGGGCCATTGTCCCCACTCCAGGTTCAGTGCAGATTCTTCCCAGGGGAAGAGACAGGCCAGAGAAGGAAGAGCTCCACAGTCCTGCCTGAGGGGATTGACTTTATTTGGAAGAGAATGGGGAGAATTCCGTGTTTAAGGGTGTTGTTGAAAACCAGGAGATCTTGGTGAAGGGAAATGGAGGGCGTGCTGGTAGCTCGTAATGCTGGTAACAGCCAGTGAAATGGTGAGTGACCAAAAGTTTAACAAAAAGAAACAGGGTAAAAGCTAAGAAGAACGCTCCTGTGGTCCCAGTTGACCCTGGGGGTCAGGCAGGCTGTGCACATGTGGTGGTCTGTGTGCGGGAACAATCAAAGCGGGACGTGGGTCAGACCTGTAAGCATTCCCCAGGCCACACACAGAACAATCCTGTGCCTCCCAGGGCAGGAGTTTAAGCACAGCCCGTGATGAAACACTGGCGAAACACTGGCTTCCAGGGGGCTCCCTGGAAGCCAGGAGTGAAAAGAGAACCACACACATCCCTAGAAGTCTTGACAAATGCGTGCAAGCCAAGGCTCTACACTTTCAGGAGTGATGCAGGAAGAACTTCCAAGCTAGCCCCTGGCTGAAAGTGGACCCAAACCGTAAATTCCCTGGACTGTGGTAGTAACCTTGAAGCTACACACACACACACACACACACACACACACACACACACACACAGTCTCGCTGGCTAAAGAAGCCTAAGCACAAACTTTGACCAGTAAGTAGCTTCTGTGGAGTCAAGGATGACGCCCTAGGTACCCAGAAAAACAAATCTGAGCAGGAACGTCAGAGGCTGCACACTGCAAGGGAAATAGACTTTACCAAATTAGTGGAGCCAGGTCACTAAACAAATAAACAAACATCAAGCAAACAACAACAACAATAACCCCAGAGGCGGAGGGGAATCAGTAGCCAGAGTTACTACAATATATCACCGAGATACCCTGAGGCTAAGTGACACTAACCAGTAATTTAAATCCACACTGAAAAATAAAGAGCGCCAGTAAAGGTAATCGTGGAGCCAAGCAATAAACGATGGCATAATGGCATAATTTCTTCTCCTGTCTTTAATTGATACAAAGAGTGGTTGCGTAAAACAGTATGTATATAATTGTATTACTGGCTCCACGAAGTATAGAAATGCAATGTATTTGACAGTATTGGGAACAAAGACATACTGAAGTAAAGAAATTAATCCAACCACATGGTAACTGGCATCCACAGGAATGAATGAAGAAAACTTGAAATGGAAAATAAGATTAAGTTACCAAACTGTACGTATATCTTAGTTTTCCTCTCTTAGCTTCTATCGAAGACATTCAGTTATGTAAATTAATAATTATAGCAATGTGTTTCTGGGTTTGTAACATAGATAGAGGTGATATTGGGGACAATAACAAAATGAAAGGGGACGGGGCATGGAGTTATACAGCAGAAAAGTTTTGGAATTCATTGGAATTATGCTAGTAAAATCTGAAGAAAATTTGGTAAGGAAGCCATATATTGTAAGCCCTACAGCAACCGCTGTGATAATAACTTTAAAAATATAGTGGAACAGTCATTAAAGTAATTAAAATGCTATTCTAGAAAATATTCACTTAATACAGAAGACAGTGAAGGAGGAGCAGAGGGGGACAAAAGAGAATGAGGCGTAGAAAACAAAAAAGCTAAGTTGTAGGTGTAAATACAGCCATGTCACTAAAAACACCAAGTATAAGGGAATTAAATTATCCAAACAAAAGGAAGAGATTGTGGAAAAGAGCAAGATCCGACGGTGTACTGGCTCCATTTTATTTTCTTAATTGCCTTTGTTAGCATTTTACACACATAACAAAATGTTATCATGTTAATGATTTTTAAGTGTACAATTCAGTGGCATTAAGTACATGTAGATTATTGGGCAACCGTCCATCTCTAAAATATTTACATCATTTCAGACATAAACTCTAAGCCTACTAAATAATAACTCTCCATTCCTCCCTCTCCCCAGCCCCTGGCAAACACCATTCTACTTTCTGGCTCTATAGATTGGTTACTCTAGGTAAGGTGGAATCATAACAGTATTTGTCCTTTGGTCTGGCTTATTTCACCAAGCATAGTATTTTCAAGGTTCATCCATGTTGCGACAGATATCAGAATCGCATTCCATTTTACAGCTAAATAATATTCCGTTCCTTTAGCGAGGGTGGTATTAGCTATTTACTTATTGATTACACTTTATTAAGGTATAATGGACAAATAAAATTGTATATATTTAAGGGGTACAACATGACCATCTGAATTATGTGGACTCTATGAAATTATTACCGTAATCAGGTTCATTAACACATCCATCACCAACTAAAACATAGTTATGCTTTGTTTTTGTTTTGTATATATATAGGTGAGAATCCTTAAGATCTTCTCTCCTAGCAAATTTCAAGTACACAACACAATATTATTAACCATAGTCGTCATGCTGTGCATTAGATCCCCAGAGCTTATTCTTCTTAGAACTGAAGGATTGTTCCTTTTGACCAGCATCTCCCTATCTCCTCCACCTCCTACCCCCTCGTAACCACTGTTCTACTTTCTGTTTCTGAGTTCAATCTTTTTGTTGTTGTTGTTGTTGTTGTTTGAGATTTCACATATAAGGAAGATTATACGGTATTTATCTTTCTTTGTCACAATGGGGAAAGAATAGTCCTTTTAACAAATAGTATTGAGATCATTGGATTCCACGCGCAAAAGAACGTATTACGTAAAAATTAACTTGACCTAAATGTAAGAGCAGAAATTGTAAAAATCTGAGAAGAAATCATAGTTGCCAACTTCATGACCGTGGGTTGGTGATGATTTCTTAGGTATGACACCAAAAGCAGAAGCAATGACAGAAAAAAAATACATAAATTGGACATCACAATAAAAATTTTCATGCTGCAAATAAATGTTTCACACACACACACACACACACACACACACGCACGCCCTAGATGAAAAGACAATCCATGGAATGGGAAACAATATTAGCAAATCATATATCTAAAAAGAAACATACCAAGAATATATAAAGAACAGCTCAATACCAAACAGACAACCCAATTTAAAAATGGGTGGGGCACCTGGGTGACTGGCTCAGTCAGTTAAGTGTCTGACCTCAGCTCAGGTCACGATCTCACGGTCCATGAGTTGGAGTCCCACGTCAGGCTCTCTGCTGTTAGCACAAATCCTGCCTTGGATCCTCAATGTCCCTCCCTCTCTGCCCCTCCTCCACTAGCGCACATGCACTCTCTCTCTCTCTCAAAAATAAATATTTTTTAAAAAGAAAAGGAAAGATCTTCAACATCATTCATTGTTAGGAAAATGCAAATCAAAACCACAACGAGAGAGCACTTCATACCCACTAGGACGGTTACAATCAAAAAGATGGGCAAAAACAAGTGTTGGCAAATATGTGGAGAATTTGGAACCCTTGTGCATCATTGGTGGGAATTTTAAATTTTTTTTTTAACGTTTATTTATTTTTGAGACAGAGAGAGACAGAGCATGAACGGGGGAGGGTCAGAGAGAGGGAGACACAGAATCTGAAACAGGCTCCAGGTTCTGAGCTGTCAGCACAGAGCCTGACGCGGGGCTCGAACTCACGGACCGCGAGATCATGACCTGAGCCGAAGTCGGCCGCTTAACCGACTGAGCCACCCAGGCGCCCCAGTGGGAATTTTAAATGGTTCGATCACTTTGGAACCAGTTTGTCCCTCACAGTAGTAAACACAGTGTTACCATATCCCCCAACAATCCCCCTCCAGGCATAAAATCAGGAGAAATGAAAATATACATCTACACAAAAACTTGTACGTGAATGTTCACAGCAGCTTTATTCATAATGGTCAAAAAGTGGAAACAATCCAATGACTAATGAATTACAGACAAAATAAGGCATATCCAAACAATGGAATGTCATTCAGCAATAAAAAAGAATGAGGTATACAATATACACTACAAAATGGATGAACTTTGAAAACATGCTAAGTGAAAGAAGCCAGTCACAAAATACCACGTATTGTATGATTCTATTTATTTAAAATGTCCAGAATAGGAAAATCTATAGAGCCAGAAAGTAAATTAGCAGTTGCCTTGGGCTGAGAGGAGGGTGTGGGGGAATGGACAGTGACTGCTAACAGGCATGGACTTTCTTTGAGAAGTGATCAATACTATTCACACTTAGGGCACCTGGCTGGTTTAGTCAGTTAAGCGTCCGACTTTGGCTCAGGTCATGACCTCATGGTTCATGAGTTCGAGCCCCACCTCGGGCTCGGTGCTGACAGCTCGGGGCCTGGAGCCTGCTTCGGATTCTGTGTCTCCTTCTCTCTCTGCCCCTGCTCCGTTTGCACTCTGTCTCTCTTTCTCTCAAAAATAAATAAACCTTAAAAATTTTTTTAAAATAAACTTACATTGTGTTGATGGTTGCACAACCCTGTGAGTGTATTAAAATTCACTGAATTGTATACTTTAAATGGATGATATCTATAGTAGTACATGTATTATATCCCATTAAAGATGCCTTTAAATATCCATACAAAGATGTTCCAATAATTAAATGCATAGACATTGCAATAGTAAGATGCTAACAGGGGCACCTGGGTGGTTCAGTCGGTTAAGCATCTGACTTGGGCTCAGGTCACGATCTCACGGTTCATGGGTTCGAGCCCACGTCGGGCTCTTCACTGACAGTGTGGAGCCTGCTTGGGATTCTCTCTCTTTCCCTCTCTCTCTGCCCCTCCCCCACGCATGCTTTCTCTCTCTCAAAAATAAATAAATAAACTTAAAAACATAAAATAATTACATAAAGTGCTAACATATAGTGACGCTTGAAATTTGAAAATATTTCTTCAAACATTAATTATATCCAGCCCTGCCCCTTACCTGAATTCCAGCCCACGTTTCCTACTGCCTGTAGCCCCCCACCTGGATTTCCTGTTGGCCCCTCATGCTCAGATCCGGTCCTGCTCTTAGGGGCCCCTCACCGATATAGCGTTGCCATTTCTGCAGGCTTCTAGACTGAAAAGCTCAGTACCCACTTTTGACCTTGGGTTGGTCATCTCCCTCGTTCATAAGTCCAGGTGATTTCACTTCTGCCCAAGGTCACCCGCTCGCTACCTCCCCTCCATGCTGGCGGCTGCTGCCGTAGTTCAGTCCCTCAGTTTTGCTCCTGCATCAGGGATGATCTCTCACTTCTCCCACCATCCCGCACCAATCAATGCCAGGCTAACACCCCCAGGAAGAACACAGCCACATCACACCTAACCTCAGTGGCCCTCGGTGGCTCCCTGTGCTTATTGAATAAAGTCCAAATTCCTTCTTCTGGAAATTCAGGACTTTCTAGGTACCTTTTCCCCCAATTTTCATCTGTCCCTGACGATTCCCTTCACAAATACTTTGTATCAAAAGCCATCTGCCTTTCCCTTTGAGCATCACTAAACCTCTCCTTTGCCTTTGCCATGCTGTTACATATCCCGTCTCCTTGTCCACGAACGTCCAGATTCCTGGTGAGGCTCCTCCAAGAAGCTCTTCCCAAGCTGGTGACAGCACCTCCTTCTTGTAAACGGTCCTCACATTCTATCATGTACCAGTCATGCTGCAGACAACCGTTCATCAGATATTGTAACCCTCTAGGTGCATCCCATCTTGTACTGCTATTTCTAAGCTCATTCATCCATCTCTTCTTTTCCTTCAATATTACAACCAGTCTTTGCATGGGATTCTTCGGGGCCTAATCTGTGCTCGGAGCTTCCAGCACAGGGCCAGGCACTTAGTAGGTATTCCGTAAACATTCATGAACACAAAGCAGAGAGAAAAAAACAGAAATACTTCCTGGCTTTGCAGAACTTACGCTCTCACGTGGAAGCCAAACATAAATTATTTTGACGCAAGACAGGAGGAGGGCAGTATACGATAAATGTGTCCCTCAGTGTTATCGAGCACAAAGGTGACATTTAACACAACTGAGAGGAACAAGAAGAGGTTACTGACTGGGGTGGGATTCTAAGGGATGGATTTAAGATGAAGAGCATTGCAGATTAAGGGAATAGAATCAACACGTACCCAAGTAGAAAAGTGTCAAACACATTTGCAAGAGGTGAACTGTGGGATACGACTGATGAGTAGGGTGTATGCTCGGTTGGAAGGGGAAAGGGTTCTGTAGCCGGAGACGAGCCTTGAAAATTGCGTTGGAGACAGATCACAGAGAGTGTAGGACTCCAGGCTACAGAATTTAGACATTATTCCGCAGGCAGTGAGCAGCCCTAAAGATATTCAGTTGAGCAATGATAGAGCTCAGGGGTTAAAGGAGACTGAAACGCCTTCCTATAAAGCAAACTGTGTCTCGATGAATAATCAGCTGCTGATTTACCCGATTTGTAAATCTGGCTGTTCAGATTTGAAAAATGCCCCTTGCAAAATGGGGGCAGATGGTGATTAATTTTTAAAGGGACAGCAAAGAGTGTAGCTCCCTTCTTTAAAAAAAAAAAAAAAAAAATTGTTACAACCTCTATTTTCCTAAAGTATGCATAAGTTAACCAAAGACTCCAGGGTAAGTTTCTGTTTGGATAATGTTTATTTTGGTACCTTGAAAGCTTGGCAGTTGTTTAGAAATTCAATTACCACTCGCCTTTAAACAAAACCACCCTTGGGAATGGTGGGTTTGAGCTGATCTCAATATATTAACTTGACATTATGAGGCGGTTACGCTGCAGGTTCAGAGGGTTGATTAAATCTTAAAATGAGCACAGAACAGGCGCCGAAAGCACACACTTTGTTTAATTGGCTCTTTCAACAGATGAGACAAAGGGGGAAAGAAACAGCAACATCAATGGAGGCTATTTTTATTATTGTTTAAAAGGAGGCCTCCACTGTGTCAGATGGGAAACCTAGCATCAACTCTCGCGGCTTTTCTTCAAGATTGCGGATACAAGAAAAGTGCAAATTGACAGGGCTAGAAGGAAACTGAGGCTCCGAGCCACATGTAAGCCAGCTGAGAGGAAGAAAGGAATGTTAAATACTGACACGGTCGATCAAAACTTTAATGTGCTCTAGCAATTAATCATTGTATATGCATATACACGTATACATGTTTTTGCACTTGATTCTTAGCCAAAAGGCCAAGAAGCGATACGTACGCATTTTTTTAACCGAATCCAACGGTTTTAGCCCACGGCAGAGATATTTAGATATTTATTGTTCACTGATAATAATCAAATGTTTCTTCCTCGTTTCCCAGCCTCCCTGTTGGTTAGATGGAGGCCAGGTGACTGGTTCTGGCAAAGGCGCTGAGAGCAGAAATGAGGTGATATCACCAGTGAGCTGAAGCATTCAGGAGCCCGTGTCCTCCCTCCATGCCTTCTCTTCTCCTGTTACAGGGGTCCTGGAGGTCCTGGGTTCCCGGTGAGTCAGCTCAGTGATGGTAGAGTGTCTGTCAACCTGGATTCCTGTGCAAGAAATAAAGTTTAGTTATGTCAAGCCACTGAGATATTAGGGTTTCTTTGTACCACAGCACAGCCTCGCCTATTCTGACTAGCCTATCCCCAGTAGCTATCCTTTCTGTTATCGTGCTGGATCCCCTAATTTCTGTCTGGACACGTGGCTACCCAAGATGAAGACTATATTTTTCAACGTCCCTAAGTGCCTGAGAGAAGCAAGACATTTAAAATCCAGCCAATGGAACGTAAATGGCAGTATGGTCTCTTCCTTAAGAAGCAGCAATAATATCCCTTTTTCTCTTCTTCTTTGGCCTACTCTTTATTGTGCTGCCCGGAGTGTAAATGCTGCCATCTTGGACAAGAGGTCAAGGCCACAAGAGGCGCAACAACAGGAGAAGAAGCCAGAGTCCCCGAGAGCATGGAGCACCACACCCATTGCAGACAGCTTCGCCATATTTTTTTTTTCAACGTTTATTTTATTTTTGGGACAGAGAGAGACAGAGCATGAACGGGGGAGGGGCAGAGAGAGAAGGAGACACAGAATCGGAAACAGGCTCCAGGCTCTGAGCCATCAGCCCAGAGCCCGACGCGGGGCTCGAACTCACGGACCGCGAGATCCTGACCTGGCTGAAGTCGGACGCTTAACCGACTGCGCCACCCAGGCGCCCCATCTTCGCCATATTTTTATGTGAATGAGAAATAAATTTATACTTTCTTCATGCCATTGTTGTTTCCAGAATCTTCCATATATTTAGATGTTTGACTATGTCATCAAATTATCTGTCTTTCTCACTTCTTCTACAGATGTCGTGGAAATAAGTGGCCAGAAGAGAAGGCCAGACGGGTGCCTGGATGGCTCAGTCGGTTGAGCGTCCGACTTCGGCTCAGGTCATGATCTCACAGCTCGCGAGTTCCAGCCCCGCGTCCGGCTCTGTGCCGACAGCTCGGAGCCTGGAGCCTGCGTCGGATTCTGTGTCTCCTTCTCTCTCTGCCCCTAACCCACTCGCATTCTGTCTCTGTCTCTCTTAAAAATAAATAAACATTAAAAAAAAATTTGTTTAAAAATTAAAAAAAAAAAGAAGAGAAGGCCAGAATCAGCACTAGGGCTGCCCGGTAGAGTGGATATTTTAGATCACTCAGGTTACCTAGGACAGCTTTACAACTCTTCAAGAAAAAAAGATCCTGGAAGCAGTAGAAGACATGTGACGACGTAGGTACGGTTAGTAATAGAGTCTCTGATTACCTTACCTAGGAGGTAGAGGCCATAACTGTTCATAACAACTTAAGAGTCCATTTCTTTCCTTTTTCTTGACTCTGAGGTAAACTCCTGGCAAGAGAAAAGCCACTTCCTGTCTCTGACTTGACTTTCTTTTTTTTTTTATTTTTAGGTTTCCCACTTGAGAGAGAGATTTCTCTCCCCATTCTGAGTAAAACCCATTGCTACTTATTTGCTGAGCGTTTGCCCATTTCTTATTTTTTCCCTTCATGATATGGTCCCTTCCACATCCTAAAGTCTCAGTGGGTGTGAACTTTCCTTATTCTTCCTGTCCATTTCACTCCCATAATTTATGGTTTGCTACTGAGAGCCCTGTTCTGCTATGGAACAGAATAATTCCCATACCCAATAAGTGTCACTAGAAGGAAAGCTCCGCCGAGGCAAGGATTTTTATCCGTGTGTCTCTAGTGCCTTGAAAAGTACCTTGCATATAATAGGAATTCTATAAATATTTGCTGAATTTAACATCGAACAGTCTTCTCTGCTTCCCTCACTACCACTCCACTATTTCCTTCTGTGTTATATCAGCTTATGTGTATTCAATGCACAGAAATATCCTGAGTGACCAACGGCCAGAGTCCAAAAATATATAAACATCGAACTTAAATACACGAATAGGCATCTTTTTTTGGCATAAACTTTGTATAATAGAATTTTAAGCAATGGATAAATTAAAGCGTGAGTTTATTGTAAGCCATAACTGCGTTGAGAATACATTTCTGGGTGTACGAGCTCTACCTAGAATCGTGCTGTGATAAAAACCATCTTCCAAATTCGGTGGCATACAGCAAAAAAACACTGAATTCTCATGCTCCCATGGCTGCAAGGTGGCTAATTTAAGGCTGGCTCAGCCGGGCTTGGTTCCAAGTTCCAGGCCAGGTCCAGATAGGCCCTACGTGTCTCCATGTTTTCCACGCGAGGTGGTTACCCAGGAAATGCTCTTCCCACGACAAAAGGCACTGAGCACAAAAGGTAACTCCAACTGCGCAGGCACTCTGCTTGTGACCTATCTGCTAACATCCCATTGGCCAAAACAAGTCACATGATCATACTCAGCGTCAAGGGGTCAGGGAGTAACTCTGACCACTATGAAGCGCTAGCAAAGGCATGAAGGCATACAGAAAGTGGAGAATTGAGATCAGTGAGTCACTCTGTCACACCAGGTTTGATAAATCTCCAACGTGAAATCGGGCTATTTTCTGATAGAAATGCATCTCTATTAAACACTGTGAACTGACACAAGAAAGGAAAGTGGATCATGAAATCCCCAGAACTTAACTCAGGGGTCCCTAATTCTGGAAAACAGTCTTCTGTTTCTTTCTTTCTTTCTTTCTTTCTCTCTTTCTTTCTTTCTTTCTTTCTTTCTTTCTTTCTCTTTCTTTCTTTCTTTCTTTCTTTCCTTCTTCTTCTTTCTTTCTTTCTTTCTTTCTTTCTTTCTTTCTTTCTGTCCTTCTTTCTTTAATGTTTATTTGTTTTTGAGAGAGAGAGCGTGATGCGCAGGGAGTGGGGGGAGCAGGGAGAGAAAGGGAGGCACAGAATCTGAAACAGGCTCCAGGCTCTGAGCTGTCAGCACAGAGCCCGACCTGGGGCTTGAATCCAGGGAATGGGGAGATCATGACCTGAATCTAAGTCAGATGCTTAACCAACTGAGCCACGCAGGTGCCCCAACATTCTTCTGTTTCCAAACGAACCACACATGCTGGGGAAAGGTGGTGAAGGTGTATTCTGGATTCACACCTTCTCCCGAGCTTATCATGTTCCATCCTTGTCTAAAGCTTTTGACTCTTCCCTGGGGGAAACCCTCACCGGAGAAGTGAAATCAAGAAATTGTATTTACTACTTTTAACCTCATTGGGATGATGGTTCCTTATCTGATTAAAAAGAAAGTACCTTGAATGCCAGAGAGGATTACAGAGTTATGGAGGGTAGGCAGTATCAGAGACCGACCAGATTCCCATCAACAGTATGGGTCCTTTGACATCTGACCCATCAATGGCTTCCCAGCCTTGTTGACTGTTGCCTCCCTACTGTGGTCACTCTAGGGACCCTTGACCTGGGGTCCTCAGACTGGACAGAATTTGGGGGACTCCTGAACTGGGGTGGAAAAAAAGTTAACTAATGTGTAGCTAAACTAATGTTTAATTAATATAATAGCATTTAGCACTTCCCTCAATTATGAATGTAGGTAACAACCCATAATAGTGTCAGCAATGCCTGTGCCTTTATCACCAAATCACACATTGTTTTCTTATCACATGATGCTTGTACATATCTTTTGTAGATATTTTTAGAGATGTGTGTGTTTAGCACGACTTAAAAACGCAATAATTATTAAATCCATTGCTAGATATGGTTCTGTAATGTGTTCTACTACATTAGAAACATGTTTTGCTAATATTTTGAGAACTGTATTTGTAATCTAAGTATTTTGTGTCATGAATGTAAAGACATTATACTGAAATAAGTCCATTGGCTTCATCAGTCTGCCATTGAACAAGTAAGATTAAGAACTTCTCCCACAGGTGAGGTCGCTAGACCCTCGGGAGATGCATTGTGGGTTCACCATGTGCTTGTATGCAACAGCAGGTGCTGTGCCCCAAAATATCTTGGACATATGGTTTCAGTTCATTGCTTTTATCCATATTTCAAACCCTTTCCCTTTTCATCGCTGTGACTGTCCTCTGCAGAAACTATCCCAACCCCACTCCAGTTTCTTCTTATGGTTTCTAGAAAATCTGTAAAAATCTCTTTTTTTTTTATCATTCGTTTATCATATCTTAGTCTCCAACTACAAGGAATGGTCAAGATGGGTTTAACTTAGCAATATCTCCATATTTAATGTTAAATTTTTTTTTCAACATTTATTTATTTTTGGGACAGAGAGAGACAGAGCATGAACGGGGGAGGGGCAGAGAGAGAGGGAGACACAGAATCGGAAATAGGCTCCAGGCTCTGAGCCATCAGCCCAGAACCCGACGCGGGGCTCGAACTCACGGACCACGAGATCGTGACCTGGCTGAAGTCGGATGCTTAACCGACTGCGCCACCCAGGCGCCCCTCCATATTTAATGTTAAAAATGTCCTCCTGATCGTGTTACATCTCTTGAGCTGTCACCAGGGAAGAGAAGTTCACCCCACTCCCTTGTCTGCCAGTTCTTACCTTAGGAACTATCGCCTGATACTGACACGAAGTCTTCTCTCCATTAAGGATGGTTCTGCCTTCTTCCCCAGATCCACTTTGAGACAGCTTCGTACCCTCTCCACAGAGTCTTTTCTCTTTTGTACCAAGCAGCCACTGACTCTTCAAATATGGCAAAGGCCTGCTTGGTCTCCAGACCTCGCCTCACCCTTGTCCCCTCTGCATGCCACTGTCTGTGTATGGAGTCCAGACGGGAGAGTGATGCGTTACACATCTTCCACGTGCCACCCAACTCAAGACTTTGCTCATTTCACTGTGGATACATCACGTCTGTCTGGGCAATCAAAGATGAGTTTGTTTTATTGATGCTTCGTAGATGACCAGTAGGGATGATCCAGTCAACCAACCATTTATTGATTCACTTCACATTCAGGATCTTGTACAGAATGACCCTATCAAGCCATATATATATATATATATATATATATATATATATATATATATCCTGCTATGGACTGAATGTTTATGTATCCTCCTCCCCAAATTTCATATGTTAAAATCTTAACCCCAAGATAATGATATTAGAGATGCGGCCCTTGGGAGGTGATTAGGTTCTAAAAGCAGAGTCCAAATGAATAGATTAGTGCCCTTATGAGAGGCCCCAGATTCAAGCCCTGTGTCAGGCTCTGTACTGATAGCTTGGAGCCTGGATCCTGCTTCAGATTCTATGTCTCCTTCTCTCTCTGCCCCTCCCCCACTTGCATTCCGTCTCTCTCTGTCTCTCAAATGTGAATAAATGTTTAAAAAAATTTTTAATAATAATAATAAGAGACCCAAGAAAGATTGCTCACTCCCTTCCACCATGTGAGGACACGATGGGATGTCGGCAGTCACAACCCATAAGAGGGCCTTCACCAGAGCCCTACCGTGTTAGCACCCCAATCTTGGACTTCCAGCCTCCAGAACCATGAGAAGCAAATTTCTGTTGTTTATAAGCTTCCCAGGCTGTGGTATTTTGTTAGAGAAGTCTGAACAAACTAAGATACCACCTGTAATGGACATTATGATGTAACACCAGATTCCCCATCAGAACTCATTGTCCCATCTGCTGAGAGTGCTTCTGGCTGATTTCCCTGAGCTATTATCTCTTCCTGGAAACTACCCTTGGTTGGAGATAGCTACCTCACCCAACAGGATAGTCACATCCAATGACTGGTCATTGGGGGATATAGAGGCTCAGAACTCTCCTTGTGACGTTAGACAACTGTGAAGGGCCATTTCAGCCTCAGAGCACTGCGTAGGTCAGCTGAGACCTTTGTTGAGACTGCATTGCAGCCCAGCTTCTCCCAGTACTTGATCCTGCTTCCTTCCCATTCACAGAGTTTGATCCCCAGAGCTCCAACAGCTCCACATGCTAAAACCTCATCTCAGAGTCCACTTCTGGGGGACCCAACCTGCAGCACTCCCTCACCCCATTCCAGGGCCCTAACCCCACCAGACCTTAAATATACCACTCAGATGTCCTGTTTATTGCCATATCCCCAGTACCCTCTACAAGGCTTGGCACAGAGGAGGAATTTAATAAATGTTTAATAAATTGAATTTAATCTGCAAATTTGACCAGCCTGCCAGAAGTACCCTCCTCCAAGTCTTCTCTAGTAAGAATCTTGGCAGTCTATAAGCTATTTGCCAGTGGGTCAAAATAAACAACTTGCTAGTTAGCCATCTAGAGGTGCTCTCTGAGAGCAGTTAAGGGTCCTGGCAGGTGTCTCAGGCCATACAGCCAAACACCAGAAGGCCAGTGCCAAGAGCCTACTTCCCTGGGGTCCCTGTCACCCCAGGTTCCAGGCCTCAGTGAGACCAGCTTATAATAGACAAGTGGGCACCGAGCCCAAAGCACTGCTCTTGTCTTGCACAGAGGGACTTCTCTCTGAGGCTGATGCTTAACCTTTAATCTTGTTTTGCTCTATCATTGTATCTTCTGGTTTTTAACCACATTATTTTTGAGCCATATGAATTTGTTATATTGCTGTAGGTTTCACAGGATCAAATATTGGGTATTTCATATACTCGACCTGAGTGTTATCCAGCTTAATTTTTGATTATAAACATTTATTCTTACTGTATCTAATTTGTCCTAAAACTTGCTTTTTTGTATGTTAATTTATACCTTTTTTTACATCTTACCACTTTGTTCTTTCATTCTTTTTATTTTAGCTTGATTTGTCATTTTGTTCATTAGCATGTCCTTTTAAATTGGCTTCAGATAACAAAGCCATTTTCCGTCACCACCACAATCAAAGAGCTGAGTTCCTACGGGATTCTCCTTACAGCCCTTGAGGACTACTGGGAATGTCGCAATTGGTCTCTCCTTTAGGAGAAGACTGTCTTCCTCCTATCTACCCATGCCAAGTACCGCAAATAAGAAAAGATAAGGGGCACCTGGGTGGCTCAGTCGGTTAAACGTCCAACTTCAGCTCAGGTCGTGATCTTGCAGCTTGTGAGTTTGAGCCCCACATCTGTGCTGTCAGCACAGAGCCTGCTTTGGATCCTGTCCCCCTCTCTCTCTGCCCCCCCCCCATGCACACTCACGTGCTCTCTCTCTCTCTCTCTCAAAACTAAATAAGCTTTTAAAAAAAGAAAGAAAAGATAAAATATTAATCCATGTGCTTGATGCTTACTTTAGGGCACTGGTTCTCAACCTTAGCCCTACATCAGAGCCCCCTGAATTTTTTAAAATTCCAGTGCCATTGACATACAGTGGGTTATACTTTTCAGGTGTACAATATAATGATTCAACAATTCCATATATTACTTAGTGCTCATCAAGGTAAGTGTACTGTGACCCGCTTTACCTATTTCACCCATCCCCGCCTCCGCTCTGGTAACCATCAATTTGTTTGTTCTCTATGGTTAAGAGTCTATGTCTTGATTTGTTTCTTTTTTCCCCTTTGTTCATTTGTTCGGTTCCTTAAATTCCACACGAGTGAAATTATATGGTATTTGTCTCTCTCTGACTTATTTCACTTAACCTCATGCTTTCTAGATCCATCCGTGTTGTTGCAAATAGCAAGATTTCATTCTTTTTTTTATGGCTGACTAATATTCATTGTACATACACCACATCGTCTTTATCCTTTCATCTATCAGTGGACACTTGGGCTTCCATGATTTGGCTATTGTAAATAATGCTACATAGACATAGGGGTGCCTGTAAGCCTTTGAGTTAGTGTTTTTGTGTTCTTCAGGTAAATACCCAGTAGTGCAACTACTGCATCATTTGGTAATTCTATTTTTAATTTTTTGAGGAAACTCTGTACTGTTTTTCAGAGTGGCTACATCAGTTTGCATTCCCACCAACAGTGCATGAGGGTTCCTTTTTCTCCACATCCTCACCAACATTCATTTCTTGTATTTTTGATCCCAGCCATTCTGACAGGTATGAGGTGATATCTCATTGTGGTTTTGATTTGCATTTCCCTGACGATGGGTGTTGTTGAGCATCTTTTCACGGGTCTGTTGGCCGTCTGGATGTCTTCTTTGGAGAAATGTCTGTTTGTGTCTTCTGCCTCTTTTTTAATTAGATTGTTTGTTAGGTGTCGAGTTGTATACATTCTTTATGCATTTTTGGATACTAACCCTTTATCAGATATATCATTTGCAAATATCTTCTCCCATTCAGTAGGTTGCCTTTCACTTTTGTTGATCGTTTCCTTAGCTGTGCAGACGCTTTTTATTTTGATATGGTCTCAATAGTTTATTTTTGCTTTTGTTCCCCTTGCCTCAGGGGACCTATCTAGAAAAAAGTTGTCACAGCCAACGTCAGAGAAATTACTGCCTGTGCTCTCTTCTAGGATTATTATGGTTTCAGGTCTCACATTTAGATATGTAACCCATTTTGAGTTTATTTTTGTGTGTGGTGTAAGAAAGTGGTCTAGTTTCATTCTTTTGCGCGTAGCTCTCCAGTTTTCCCAACATCATTTGTTGAAGGTGAATTTTTTTTTTTAATACCAATGTTCAGCCATTCTCGATCACATGAGAATATTGGGGTGGGGTCCAGGCATTAATATTTCTTAAGCTCCCCCAGGTAATTCCAATGGCGGTAACTTTGAAAACCACTGGTCTGTGACTGCTCTTCAAAGTATGGTCCGTGGACCCACAGCAACAGCATCACCTGGGAGCTTATGAAAGATGCAGAACCCAGAGCGCCTGAGTCACTCAGCTGGTTAAGAGTCCAGCTCTTTGTTTCAGCCCTGGTCCTGATCTCCACAAGTTTGTGAGTTTGAGCCCTATATGTGTAGAGCCTGCTTGGGATTCTCCGTCTCCCTCTCTCTCTCTCTGCCCCTCCCCTGCTTGTGCTCTCTCTCTCCCACTCTCTGTCTCAAAAATAAATAAATAAACTTAAAAAAAATTTTTTTTTTTCAGAACCTTAGGCCCCACTTCAGTCTTGTTGAATTCTAATATGCATTGAGCAAGATTCTCAGGGGGTCTGTGCACATACTGAAATTTGAGAAGCATTGATTTAAAACACACTTTGATGGGGTTTGCATTTTCACCCTTCTTTGTAAAAAAATCTTTGAAGACTTGAGGATTCTGCATCACAAATATTTGCAAGGTTAATCATTTCTATTCTCTTGTTGATTTACCCTATCTTATAGGAGATAGTAATTTGGCTAGTTGATGATAAGATGCCTCTTTCCCAGTTGGACTAAATTGTTTCTAATTAAAGACGTGGAGAAAGTTGAACTGATCAGAAGTCCCTCTTGAGGAGAGCATCATGTTTCTTTGGAAGGTTTGCCTGGAGAAGCCTGGTGGGGGAGAACAGAGCGGCCGTGGGCAGGACCATCGGCAGGTGCCAAAATCTGAGTGGAGGAAGAAAAGCACTCTGCTAAAACAAGGACGGAGTTGGCTCCTGAGAGGGAGAGGAGAGAGAGAAAGAGAGACGGGGGAGAGGGAGACACAGGCAGAGAAAAGAACTTTCAAGATCAGTGGAAGATGGGTACATGACCCCTCAAACTCTCCATAAGGGTAATGAACCCCTGGGTCTGGCAACAATTTGGGGGAAAACAGTGAAAAGTCCTAGTGCACCCAGGTTATGACATAGGAACAGAGTAGAGATTTGATGTTTGGATACAGAAGCTATGACCAAAAGGACCATGAGGAAAGTGGCCTTCTAAGGTCCACAGAAATCACCCAGAGAATGCTTTGGGCCATTAGAGGCTGTGACACTAGGGTGTAGAGTCCAGTTTATTTTGATATATAGGAGTGGGAAGGCCTTAGTTGAGGAGTGGGTTCAGTGTCTTGCTTCCCCCCCCCCCCCCCGGATTGCTGGAGACAGGATAGGTCCTCCCCACTGACCGAGGCTGCCTGGAAACTGCAGGTTTGACTTAGGCTTGTTTGGGAAAAGCAAGCAATTCCTGGCTTCCCCAGAAGCTCCTGTCCCTGAATGGTATTTCCAACCACATTTCCCAGAGGTCCCTGAGGACAGTGAGAGCTCTTCCCTATCTGACTCCAGGCTTCCAAAAAGCAGGTGCCACGTTTGCTCTTAAACTCTTAAAACCTTCAAGCCTTCGCTAAGTTGGGGCCAGAGCCTCCAGATGCTGTGCTGGAGAGGATGGCTTTCCTTCCTCCAGCTGGGAGGACCTGAGACTGTTTCCTCTCACAGGGAGAAAGTTGGACCATCTCTGCAACGCTGTACCTCCCCCAAGCTTTCTCACTCAACCAAACTGAGCATTCTCTTGCTGCAGGATTTGGTAGAGGCAAGAAAGTGTTTCCCTTCCTCCCCTACTCAGTGGGACTCAGGACAAGCCTGGCCCTCGTACCCAGCGTGCTTCTCTTCAGACTGCTCGTGTGCTGGCCAAAACACGTCAGCAGCAAGCACGCCATCCTGGTGCCAAGGGGGTGTTTATAAAAATTGTCCAGATGCTTATTTCTCTCTTCCAGAAATTGCCTTCTGTCTGATCCAGTTTACCGGTTTGTGCCAGAACACTGGGTCTTGAAAAACTGTAAAGAATATTTATCAACATCACCCAGAAGTTTTCTCCTTCAGCCATGCCATTCTTCAACCCCACCCCCAACAATTACATCATTCTAAATTGTTAGGGATGGGGATTTCAATACATAGATATTTTCTTTCTTTTTTTCATGTTTCTTTTCTCTTTCTCCGCCCCCCCCACCCCGTGTTTCTTAATTGTGGCAAAAGCATACCTAAAATTTACCATTTTCAAGCGTGCAGTTCAGTGGCACTAATATTCCATTTCGATGTTGGACTCAAACTGGGATTGTTGGCCGTCTTCCAAGAACTGCCTGCTTTGTTGCATCCCTCTGATCTCCAGCCTTGTTTTTGCTTATAGGACAATGACCAGAATGGCTCTCCCTAATGAAAAGTTTGTCTTCTAATCTGGCTTAGGCTCCCTGCTGTCCTGTTGGTGTGCCCAGCCATACAAAGCTGACTGGCAAGCCCCCGGGAAATCTGTGCGTCTCAGTGAAGTGCTCGTTTGTCTTTGGTGTGTTCTCTCTCTCTCTCTCTCTCTCTCTCTCTCTCTCCCTCCCTCTTTTCCTCTCTTTCCCTCTCCCTTTCCCTCTCTCCATGCCCCCCCTTCTTTTGGGTCCTGCCTTCACCTGTGAGTCATAATAAGTGAAGACTCAGCGTGGGCTCGTGTGACTTCTGATTCCATCTGGATAAGTCTCTGAAGGATGTAGTTCTGCTTAAGTAGAGAAGGAAGGCAAGGTATCCGTGGTGGGATGTGGCAGAACACAGAGACCGCTAACTCCAGACTTACTGCTCAGGACACACTGATTAAAGCAGGGCGTAAAAGATCTCTGCAACATAAATCTGAAGAGGGAAGTCAGCGTTAAGATGAAGGTGCCAGAGTAAGAGAGGTTAGTTTTATCCTGAAAAAAACAGGAAGCCACGGAAGGTAGAGGAGGAGTCTAAATCAGTCTGGGTAAGGGAGAGCTTGTCCACAAAGAAGACGCACTGTGGTTTGAGCTGCAGGCCTGCTGGGTCCAGGTTCTGCCATTAGAGCAGGAGAGGAGGGACCCAGGGAGTTGGTGGGCAAAACCCAGGAAGGACCAACCCAGAGAAGGTGGTTGGTGACCGGGAGTTGGGGAGGAGAAAGGTCTCGAAGTGGAGCTCCAGACATACAGAGACTGCAGGAATAGAGCCAGTCACAGACAGGAACCGCATGCTGAAGAAGTAGCCCAAGCAATGGAGCAGATATTTGTCAGCCCTCGCCCATCTCTCTTCCACGTTGACATCTCCACACTGAAGGGTGCCCCTCGGGAACACCTGCCACCCACGGACGGTGGGCTTTTCTGACTGTGAGAGCCCACTCAGCCCACACATAGGAGCAGTCAGAAGTCCTCGAAAGTTAGTTACCCAGGGGCAGCCTCCTATCCGTATGGACGGGAGTGGTGGACAAATACCCCAGCTCCCTCACCCCTCAGGTGGGAATACTCTGAGGTGCGCCGTTTCTGAGTTCTCCGACGGGACTGAGCCTCCGTTGCCCACTTGGGAATGGGCTCGGTGGCACATCCTTCATTGGTTGTCTTCCTTTGGCTGTCTATCGAAGTTTCCCTCACCTCCCAAATAAATCATTCACACCCTAATCTTTGTCTCTGGCCTCTTTCCAGGGGGGCCCAACCCAAGGGAAGCCTCCCCCTTAGTGTGTAACTAGAATCCCTAGATATCCACTGAAGGTGTGCAACACTGAGCCCGGGGGTCCCCTCTCCCCTGCAGCCAGCCCTTCGCTGTGGTCTTCTGGGTCTAGTTAACCCAGCCAGGGGAGGAAACAGACACAGGGGGCTTCACAGAGGCAGGGCACCTGGGCACGTGCACCACCTCTACCACCAAGGCCATGGACAAACTCAGGGCTGGGAAAGGGCCCTGGGGGCCTGGAGCCCCCTTCACCACGTTGGAGGGAAGACAGTATGGTTGTGGACATCGAGGGGACCCCACTGGGGGCAGCAGGCGGGGTTCTCTTGCTAACCTGTCAGACGCTGAGACTGCTTTGTTTCTCTTCATCAGACTGGAGTCCTGGGGACTTTGTGGGGCATCTGTCTGCCACCTTGTGCTCTCCACACCTAACTCTAAGGCAGAGGAAAAGGATTTGTTAGTTTGATCAGAAAGGAAAAGGAAAGTGATATTGGGACCACCCACGATAGCACCGAGGCTGCCCACTCTCCAGCTGGCCCTCTGGCAAAAAATGGCCGGGGTTTGCCCATTGACTTGCCTCGGTGCTGAATAAAGAGCTGACGGGGTCTCAGGCTGTTGTCCACATCAGTCATTACCGGGAACTGGTACTGACCCCAGTAGCTTGCTGGAAATTAGTGCGATGAGGAGAGGTCATCTAGATGCAAACAGGAGATGCCAGACCAATGAGTGAGATGCTGTTGCCAAGCCCAATCTCAGTCCCTCCCAGGCTGAGCCAGGCCCGGCGACTGGGGCTACAGTCTGAACGGTCACGGGGCTACAGGCCCTTAAAAGAGGTTCAGCCGTTCTCTCAACCTGGCCCCTGACACTTCACTGCCCACTTCTCAGCTCCTGTCAAGGATGAGGTCAGGGAGTCCCCTTGCCTGACCTCACAGTGGTCCCCTAGCTGGCATGCTCCTCTCAGCCCCCTCCCTGCCACTCTCTAGGGGCCACAGGCATGTTCCTGGATCTCCTCCAAACCCTACAGGGCCCATGGGAGGCTGGAGCAGGGCTGGGCAGGGAAATCTCAGGGCCTTTCAACACAACCAAGCCTCGCCATCATTTTTACTTTGTCATGACCTCTCCCTGGAGGTGCAGGCCACTCTCCGAGGAGGGCTCGGCCTCCTCCCCAGCGCACGGCAAGGTGTTCCCATCCGCTCTGGAGTTTCCAAACCTGTCCCATCTGGTACGCACATCCCCCACCCCCAGTATTTTGACCAAGAGGGAAACAAGGGAGCAAGTCTGGACTCTTCAGTTCTCATCCCCCCACCCATAGCTCCTTTCCTGGAGCCCAGAAAGGGTCCTGCTCCTGCCTTCGCCACCGTGTGACATAAAGTGCATGTCCCCACACCATGACTTCGAGTGGGACACCACTGAGTTTTCCCAATACTTTAAGAGAAACTTAGTGGAGCTTAGAAGGCCCTTTCACATATCCACAAAGCCCAGCTCTGGCAAGCACAGATCCTTGCCTTCTGCCATTCTCGTTCTGAAGGGGGCTTCCCTGAGAGCTCTTCCTGCTTCCTGAGCGTCAACCACTGAACGCTAACTCCTTTGTCTCCCTCTGGGTCCTGTTTCATCCATGAATCATAACAAGTTGAGGCCCTGGGAACAACAAGAACTGTCAGCAACAAGGAGTGCATCCTTGAGTGTTGAGGGTTAACATCAGATCTGGATCTGCTCGGAAGTGACCTTGACCTCCCGCTTCCCACCGCCTGGTTTCCTGGAACCCATAGTAAACATGAAACATTGTACACGGGCTTGCAGGCTTTGGGCCTCCTTGACTCACACAGGATGAAAAGCCGATGGAGAGCAAAAGCTGTGGTTTCTGTGTCAAGGTGACCCGCAAGCACCTTGGCTCCCACTGTGGCAGCCGTACACACCCCCTGTGGTCAAGGAGGCCAGAGAAGCTGGGAGCTTGGGGGGCTGCTGGCCCTCCTGATATGGAGATGTTGGGTATCCTTTGTCTCCATTCCTCTATCCTTCTATGAAGATAAGCCTACTGGTCAGGGTTCTCCAGAGAAACAGAACGCACAGGATGTGTGTATACATAATAGAGAGAGATTTATTTTAAGGAATTGGCTCATGTGATTGTGGAGGAATGATGAGTCCAAAATCCGATGGGGGAGGCTGACAGGCTGGAGACTCAAGGAAGAGTTACGGTTCGACTCCCAAGGCAGTCTGCTGGCAGAATTCCTTCTTGCTCAGTGGAGGTCAGTCTTTGTCCTATTAAGGCCTTCAAGTGATTGGATGAGGCCCACCCACATGGAGGGCAATGTGCTTTACTCCAATTCCACTGATTTAAATGTTGATCTCATGGAAAAAACACCTTCACAAAAGCATTCAGAATGTTTGGCCAAATATCGAAGCATGTGGCACAGCCAAGTTGACACAAAAAACTGACCATCATACTAAGTAACCATAGTAAACATAAGGCGATTGATTGCATCTCGAAGCTTCTATTATGACCATAATCGTAACCCACAACTACTGTCTAAGTGCAATCACTGATGTTTCTCTAAGTGCCATTCTGCTCCAAGGGTCTGTGAAAGGCACATTGGCGCAAGAGGGGACCATTCTTTTCCCCACCTGACCACTGGCATCTACAGCCCTATCTGCAACTATGCAGGGAGACTTTCCCCTCCTCTTTCCTTGGCTCTTGCTTTCCTCGCAGACCACACAACAGCCAAGCTTGGGGATGGGCACCCAGCATCGTGCTGACTGCCCAAGAGTCACCCCTTGGCTGACCTGGTCCTTGGAAGGCCCTGGAAGAAGGTCCGCTACTCACGGAGAAGACAAAAAATGCTCAACTGTGGTCTTTTTTTTTTTTTCAAACTTAAGGTCTATTTATTTGAGAGAGAGTGAAAGAGAGTGAGCAGGGAAGAGGCAGAGAGAGAAGGAGACACAGGATCCAAAGCAGGCTCCAGGCTCTGAGTGGTCAGCACAGAGCCTGATGCAGGGCTTCAACTCATGAACCATGAGATCATGACCTGAGCTGAAGTTGGAGGCTTAATCTGCTGAGCCACCCAGGCGCCCCTGAACTGTGGTCTTAAAAACGAACATCCCCTCTCATGATGCACAAGACTTTATAGTTTGCAAAGCATTTTCACATCCACTATCAATTTGAGCCTTCCCAAAGCATGCGAGAAAAGTCTTGATTTTGGCCTCTGCTGCTGCCTGAGGCAGTCAAAGATGGAGCTTTCCAGATTTCCTCCGCCGGCTGACCCAGGGGCTGCCCTAACATGTCTCACTTGCTCACGCTGGCACAGACATGTGGGGGACCCGGGGGAGGCTCAGCGATGGCAGGCTTCAAGAACCCCTCCAGCTCCGAGTCCCTCAGCCTCAAAGATACGTCAGGCTGCCAGCCCAGTCCTGAAGACAGAGAAGCAAGCCATGCCCTGGCACTCCATCAGCCACTGAGTCCCCAAAAGGCCAGGATGTCTGGTCTGGCTTACAGCCTTGAAAAATGGACTCAGCTCGTGTTATCAAGAAAGCCAGCAAACGGCCCCAGGAAGTTATAAAAGCCCTTCAGCCTCTCATCTGGCAAGACAGCGTCTGGAAGCCCCGGGTTCTCTGTCTGCTGAGCCCCATCCAAGCCCAGTGGACAGGGTAGCACAGACAAGCTGTGGTTGTGTGTGCCTGTGCGTGTGTGAGTGTGTGTGCAGCTGTGCACATAGACGTATATATTTGTGAGTGTTTGTGAATAAGCGTGTGCATGTGGATAAATATGTGTGTGAATAAGTAGGTACCAGGTGTGGGGAAAGGGGGGCCACGAGGCCAACGTCAAGCACATTTGAGTTGAAAACCCAGCTGGAGTTACTGATAAAGAAAGGAGAGGGCCGGGGCGCCTGGGTGGCTCAGTCGGTTAAGAGTCCGACTTCAGCCCAGGTCATGATCTCATGGCTCGAGAGTTCGAGCCCCACCTCGGGCTCTGCACTGACAGCTCAGAGCCTGGAGCCTGCTTTGGATTCTGTGTCTCCTTCTCTATCTGCCCTTCCCCTGCTTGCACTCTGTCTCTCTCTCTCAAAAATAAAGATTAAAAAATAATAATAATAAAAAAAGAAAGTAGAGAGCCAAGTTCTCAGCAAGACCCATAGTTCACAGGGTAGCCTGTGGTCCCTGCCCTTGGAGAATATGTCTGTGGAGGAAATAGACACACAGCAAATACTCAGATCCTAGGACGCTGTGGGGACTGTTTTAGTTCAGAACCAGAGCCAAGGCAATGAGAGAACTTCCCCATGCAAGACCGTGCATGTGGCCCCAGAGCTGGATGGACGTGGGGGAGGCTCTTCTGCCCTCCAGGGACCTCAGACTACTGCCGGGGCAGCCCCCAACACAGCAAACAGACCAGCCATCAAGAGCACCAAAGGGCCCCAACCAGGTGCTACATGAGAGAGGAAACAAGCTGTGTGAGGTCTGGAGAAGCAGGGACACGGCTGGCCGGAAGGGCTGGCCAGCAGCGTCCATGGGCTGAGTGCCACAAGGGGCACGGAGAGCCACTCTTAGTGAGCAGCGGTGACTGTCAGAAGCCCAGGTACTTGGCCCCCACCTCTCTGCTTCTCATCAGTCCCAATCTGGCAGGAAACATCATAAGCCCAGAGGCGGGTCTGCCCTTAACATTTGTGAAGAGGTGAGAGGAGACAACAAAGGGAGGCCCCTAACACGCAACTCACACCCCTCTCACGGCAGCCCTGTACCACACAGGGCCTTGCCTGCACATGTGTGGACAACTAAGCCTTCCAGTCCAACCTCTGTCCATAACCCCGCCTCCCTGGTCATGCTTGCCAATGGCACGGGCTAACCTTGGCACAACAGACCCAGAGAAGATGGCCACACGGGGCACAGTGGCAGGATGAGGCCATTTTTTTTCTTTCTTTTTGTATTCTCAGGTTAGTTAATATACAGTGTAGTCTTGGCTTCAGGAGGAGAACCCAGTGATTCACCTCGTACATATGACACCCAGTGCTCATGCCAACAAATGCCCTCCTTAATGCCTGTCACCCATTTAACCTACCACCCCCATCAACTCTCAGTTTGTTCTCTGTATTTAAGAGTCTCTTATGGTTTGCCTCCCTCTCTGTTTTTATTTTATTTTTCCTTCCCTTACCCTATGTTCATCTGCTAAGTTTCTCAAATTCCACATATGAGTTAAATCATATGATATCTTTCTATGATATTTAGCTTAGCATAATACCCTCTGATTCCATCCACGTTGTTGCAAATGGCAAGATTTCATTCTTTTTCATCACCGAGTAATATTCCATTGTATATATATATATACACCACGTCTTCTTTATCCATTCATCCGTTGATGGACATTTGGGCTCTTTCCATACTTTGGCTGTTGTTGCTAGTGCTGCTATAAACATGGGGGTGCATGTGCCCCTTCGAATCAGTATTTTTGTAGCCTTTGGATAAATTGCTAGTAGTGTAATTGCTGGGTCGCAGGGTAGTTCTATTTTTAATTTTTTGAGGCACCTCCATACTGTTTTCCAGAGCAGCTGCACCAGTTTGCATTCCCACCAACAGTGCAAGAGGGTTCCCGTTTCTCCACATCCTCGCCAACATCTGTTTCCCGAGTTGTCGATTTTAGCCACTCGTACCAGTGCGAGGTGGTCTCTCATTGTGGTTTTGATTTGTATTTCCCTGATAACAAACACTATTGGGCATCTTTTCATGTGTCTGTCGGCCATCTGGAGGTCTTCTTTGGAGAAGTGTCTATTCATGTCTTCTGCCCATTTCTTCACTGGATTATTTGTATTTCGGATATTGAGTTTGGTAAGTTCTTTATAGATTTTGGATACTAACCCTTTACGGATGTGGACATTTCAATAGAAGATTCCAAAGTCCTGCTTACCCTGAGTGTGGCCTAGAAGTGAGGGAGGTGACAAGGTGTCAGGAACCCCTAGTGAGCAGGGGTTCTCTAAAGCAGGACTGCCCAAAGCATGGTCCGCAAAGCAGATCCAGCCCTAGAGCCGCACTCTGCACCCTGACTAGGTTAGCATAGAAATCGAAGAAGCATTTAGGAAGCTTGTAGCAACTTGACCACCTAATTTTGCCTCTTGAATCTAATTAAACAAAAACTGGGGCTTTGTTTTGTGCGTTTTTCTTTAACATTTCGCTTCTCTAGTAATTCATTTTTATTGTAGTTTACAAAAGCATTGGTCCACAGCAGATTGGGAGATTTAAAATCTGGTCCTTCAGCACAGTCTGAAAAGCTCTGCTCTGCAGCACCGAACAAGGTCAGAGACCCCGAGTGCCCAGGTCTAAGGGTCACACTTCCTGGAAGTTATGTCTGGGGAATAGGCAGCCCAGTCTCTCTGCGGGATATGCGGAGGCTGGCCCCAATCAGCCAGTCCTTCAGAGTGAAGGCAGCAGGGCCCTCCGGAAAAGACCACCGTGAACAAAGGCTCTCACGGTGGGGATTGGAAAATTTCCTGCAGATGACATCTGTGCTACACATAGGAGTCCCAATACTTGAGTCTCTGCTGGGCCTTTTGCCAGGCGGGCAATCCTGACCCAAGGCACCTTCCTTCTCTGAGCCTGTTTCCTCATCTGCAAAATGGTATGAGTATTAAAACAGGATAAAGCATCTGAAACCTTCAACCCACTCAGCATATGAGGTGTTAGGAGGCTGTGAGCTCAGAACCAGCTTTTCCTGCTGTGCTCACACCCAGGATGGCAGGAGAGACCCTGGGTCGGGGAGTAGACATCAATAGGCCAGACCTGGATCCATATGCCCTCTACATAGGAACTTGATCTCTGGTGGCCCTCACTCCCACGAGCCTCCTGGACCCCTGCAGTCACAGGGCCTGCTAGCAACTCTGCAGGGAACACTCCCACTCAGTGAGGCCTGAGTCATTGCTCCTGTGGGCCCCCAGAGAGGGATGAGGGTTAGCAGGAACCTAGGATCCCGGTAGGAATACAGACACTTAATGGTTCCCATATGGTGAGCTCAGAAGCAACAAATACTAGACATATTACTCAGCCCCCACAAGGCCCCGTACCCAGAGATGGCGAGAAGGGGCAGGGCTGAATGGTGAGAGTGTAAACTTGGAGGTCAGAAGATCTGGGGTCCAGTTCTGATGACATCGTTCACAAGCTGTGTGACTTCTAGCTAATACTATGGAGGATTCATCTTGGGTCAGGTTTCCCAGAAGCAGAGCCTGAAACAGGGATGCGGGTGTGCACAGGTTATTGGGTGGAGAGAGGGGTTCTCAGGTAAAAGAAAGTAAGGGACACAGGGTAGGAGACGGAGCTTAATTGGGCTGTGGTCTCAGCTGGAATCTAGCTTCAGAAGCCTGACCCCATGTGGAGCTCTGGAGTACAGATGGCACCACAGAGTTGTCCCTCCCAGAAACAAGGAGGCTGAGTGGTTACACTCCCAAATCAGTAAGTCATTGACCAAAGTCATTACACCCCATATCAGTAAGTATAACCAGGTGTGGTTATACTCTCCCAGGCTTCTTCCACAGGGCAGCTCCCATCAGCCAAGAGAAGATTGGCTCCCATCATTCTCCCAGAGAAGATTCCAGAGGTAAGCCCTCAGTAGCCAATGCATGTAGCTACTGGGGGAGGGTCCTGTGTCCTGGGCACCAATAATATCTACTACAGAGTTGTTGTTGGAATTAGTGAGATCGTTGACATGAGTACAGCCGTGTCCACACACGCACAACACTCAATAATGCCAGTTACATTGCGTCACAAGATCACAATTCTAATATTGGCTGTGCAATATTGCTAATGCTCAATATTGCCAATATTGGCAAACACACTCTCATGGTACCTTTGCCAAGTCCTTTTACCACCCCATTCCTCTTAGCCTAAAGCACCCTATCAAGGGGAGGGGGTCTCCCGGTTGTTCTCTAAGGTTCCTTCCAACTCTCAAGTTCAGAATTCCAGGTTCTATGCACTTCTGGGTTAAAGACCCTGTTGTAGATCCTCTTAATCTCCCAGATTTAGTATACCAAGAAATATAGTGAAAAACTTCTGGTAATACAGGAGGTTTCACAGAATGCCACCCACCCCAACCTACTTGCCCCAAATTCCCTACGTCCTCGCTGGCCATCCATGTTGTCTAATTTTCCATCATTCCAAAGGGTTTCACTCTTTTTGTAAGGCCTGACCCCTCCACGTTTACTTATATTTCCAATGCCTTGAGAGGGGTAGTATATTTAGTATGTGATGGCTCAATGATTTAAAAAATAAGCTGAAAGCTGCGATCAATGGGCTCCTCCACAACTGGAGGGTCCTGGGAACTAGTTGAGAGGGAATCAAAGAGGGTGGAAGTTCTGTTGACAGTGGTGTCCAGGACGAGTGTCTGTGGCAGAATATGAATCATGGAGCATTCTCAGCTCTATTCCCACCACTTACACCCTCCCCATAGCAGTCCCGCTCTGCTGGACCCCCAGGCAGTCCTGGCCTCTTCTTCTTTCCTTCCCATCTTTTCCCACACACCAAAACTTATCTCTCCCATGTCCCATCTCCCAACCACGCAAGGTTCTTTGCTCTCTGCCAACGACTGAAGGTGAATGAGCAGATTGATTAACCCAAGACATGACATGATCAGCAGCAGAGGGCAGTAACGGGACCCTGGGCACCGAACTGGGGGTTTCACTCGGACTCTATTCCCTCCCCTGCGCTATTTGTAACCACGGTCAGTTGCATATATGAACAGAAGTTTTTCCCCTCCCTGTGCCTCCACCCTTACAAAGTGACTTTGCTGCTCCTTCCCTCAAGAGGCGAAGTCTCCCTCCACTCCTTGTACCTGAGCTTGGCCAGGTGATTTCCTCTAAATAATAAGACAGGTGATGCCAGCAGTGACTTGAAGAGAGCTGTGTGTGTGTGGGCGGGGGGGGGGGTGGTGTATTGCTTCTCTTGCTGCTCTCAGGAAACCTACAGCCACCATCCTACGAGCAAGCCTGGGCTAGCCTTCTAGAGGAAGAGAGACCACGTAGTTCAGTGACCCCATCATGCCAGCCAACAGCCAGCCAATCACCAGTCACGTGAGGGAGGCCACCAAACCTCAGCTGACTGCAGACTCACGAGTAAGTTAAGCAAGATCAACAGAACTGGCCAGCCAAAATTACTGACTCACAGAGATCATGAACTAAGTACATGGTGTTATTTTAATACACTACGTTTAGGGGTGGCTTGTTACGTGCCAATAGCTAACTGATACAATAACAAACTTGCATGGTCAGTCAGAGAGGCAGAGAAGCATGGGACCGAGTCCTTGGACTGGACTTTACATTTCTCTCTTTGTTGTACCACAGTCTTGGTTGAGTCATCAGACACACACACACACACACACACACACACACACACACTGAGACTCAGTTTCCTCATCTTTGAAATGGAGACAGGGTAACTGTCCCTCTTGGGGTTGTATTGCTTCTTACGCAGCCCCAGAGCATCGCTCATCCTCAGTCATCCAGGTTTCCTGCACTCAGAGCAGAAATCCCTCCCTCCCTCACCCCCACTGAACCCCAGGGACTCCAAGAGAATGTGTGACTTCCACCACAGCCCCAGCATCCACCCTTCGTGGTCAATCTGAGAAGGGTCAGAGGGGCTTGGTATCTGGTGGGTGCGAGTGTGGGAACAGTTTCTAGAAAAATTTATGAAAAGCAAAACACAAGCTTCTCCCCTGGGAAAGTAAGAAGGAAACACTCAGCTCCAGTTGAAAGACAAATTTTTGAAGAAGGAAAGTTTATTTAGAGAATAACCAAGCCCCTAAAATCAACAAGCTGTGGCCTTATCTCTGAGCATGTGGGTCATTATGATTCTCTCTGCTCTGCTGACCACTCTTGGCCAGGCTGGACCTTGGGGCAGAGCCCTTGGGCCCAAGGTGGCCGAGGAGGCAGAGCCCTGGGGACTGAGCCTTGGGTCCAGTCATGTGCTGAGAGCCAGAGTTGGGGAAGAAGAGGTGCCAGCAAGTGGGATGCTGCAGGCTGCCCTATTGGCTTTTATTTTTAAAACTCCTTATCATTTCTCTGGAGATTTTTTTTTTTTTTTACTGCCTCGGGCTGCGTGCTGAAGGAGGTCCAGGCTGTGTGCCCCTATCATACTTCTGTGTCCCCTGGGGCCCCCACCCCACACATTATTGTTCTGTGAAGACAGAGAGACCATATGCACTATGCTAGTTTTCAGGAGGTTTTTAGGACTGGCCAAATGCAAGCAAGACTCTTTGAAGCAAACCTTATATCTGACAAGTCGGTAGACTCAAACAGTAGACTCAAGGTAATTATTCCATTTTCTGAACGATTTGCAGCTTGACCAAAGGACCAGACATTTCTTTTCTTTCATGGGATGTGACTGAGAGCCTCTTACTTGACATTAGAGACCTTACCGAAACTAATCTACTCTTTGGAGACTACCTTGGGGTCAAAAGCAAGGATCTCGATTGGCAGCAGCATGGAAGGACGCCACCTGCAAGGCACCTGGGGTCCACATGTGGCCCACGTCCAGGAACAAGTGTCGTGGGCTCTGACAAGGGCCTTCCAACTCTAAATCTCTTGCCAACCTGCTCCCCAAACTACCTTCTCCAGGGCCCATAGCCTTTCCTGAGACTTGCCATCTTACCGACAGGGAAGAATTCCTCTCTTACTTGGATCTCCCTAGATGCAAACCCCAAGGCAAGGAAAATTATTCCAGAAAATAGTGTTTGGGGGACAGGGTGGGGAAATGACGTGGGGAAGGGAAGAGAAAGCAGTCAATATCGTTTATTATTACTTATGTTGAATATGAACACGAATATATCTATATACTACACAAATATTAAAAGCAATGGTCCAATCCCTCTCTATCCCACCTGTTGAAGAGAGAGATTCATTCTAGAGCACAAGGCAGGGGAGGGGGGAGGCAGTGAAGGCAGAAATGCCACTTCGATGCAGGGGAAAGATCACTAGACTAGGAGACAAGGGTCCTGGTTCCAGTCCTGGCTCTACCATTGGCTTGTTTGATATTCTTTCTGGACCTCAGTGTCCTCATAGGCGAAATGAATTAGATGAGAACCACTTGGCCTTTCAATATTCTACAAACATACTCTATTAGCCAAGAGGCAGTTGCAGAAACTGAAAACTACTTGAACTGTACTAAGCAAAAGTAGATTTAATGAGAGACACCAGGGATTTAGAGAACTTTCGGGAGGCTGAAACCACACAGCTGAACTAGCTCAGCAGAGGAGCTGTTTCTGATGCCACACACATAGGACCACAACACCTCACCGGCACGGGGCATCACAGGTCCCCAGTGCAGCGCTTGTTCTAGAGTAAGGGTATACTCTGCAGACCTCCACAAGAAAAAACACATGGATGCCCTGATCCCTGCCCCTCAACACCCATGAACTTAGCGACTAGACACTGGAACGCACTGCAGAAAACCCCAGCATCTCAGTGGCCAAAGCCTGCTAGCCAGAACAACCAATGGAAGCGGCAGAAAGTTGGCCTCGGTTTCAATCTTGTTCAGAACCCTAGCTTCCGGGGAGTCTGGCAAATGTGGGTTTTGATTTTCCAACCCCTCCATATAAAAAGGGCACTCGAAGGAAGTTGACATGGATGGTGAGCCCAAGGCACTCTATCCCCCCCAGGTGCTCTGGGCCCGCACAGCTGTGCGGCACACCTGAGCTTCAAAGAGGTGTTGGACATAGCCCTGTCCCCAAAAAGCTTATAGTCCAACTGTGTAGCCTAAAAGTGCAATACAATGGTGCTGTTACCAGTAAAAAGTCAGTACCAAAAGATGTGGGGGAAGAGAGGCAGGAAAGGACTCGAGGCAAGGGGGTAGACAGTTGCTTCCAGGATGACAAGAAAAAGTGCAGAGAGGAAAAAACGTGACTCCTGGAAGGTCAATTAGGGAGAGAGGCAATCTAAGGGGAAGGAGCAGAGGACGCACGGGCACAGATGGACAAGTAGTCATTTGAGAAACAGCTGTGTGAGATGCAGGGCCAAGGCAGGAGGTGCACAGGGTAGGGGACTGGCCCCACAGGTGAGGAAAGGTGGACCCAGCAAGGGTTGCAAGCCATGCAGAAGACCTTCAAGGGCGTGGGACACCAGTGAAAGATTTTAAGCAGAAAAGAAATATGGGTACAACCAGCCTGGTAATCTGGATCCCTGTAAAGAGAAACCGGAATTCTAGAAATCCAAAAGACTGGACCAGGAGATTCAGGGAAAGACAGACTAAGAATAGAGGGACAGGAATGCGGAGTGGGAAAAATCACAAGGAACTGACTTCTGGTCCAAAGTGAGCTTCTGCAGGCACAGCTGTGCTTAGTGCTTCATGTAGCTGCATCAGGGTGAGAGGCCACAGGTCAAAGTCAGTGACCAATGCAGTTTCACTAAGCAAGAATATTCTCAGTGACTTGTCCCTTCATGGAAACCCTGCCTTACCCAAAATGGATGGAAAGTTCTAGAGGTGAGGAGTGAATTGGGGAAGAGAGAGCATGAGCGAGGGGAGACAAAGAGAAGGGAAGAAAAACAAAAGTCTGTGACTAGGTGTATTCCCAAACCATGCTGACCAGTACTAGGATGTAGTCCCAGATCACAGCCTAGCCCACGTGCCTTCTTTGAGAGCTGAACTTGGCCCCTCAAATCCTGAGTGGTTCTCTGCAATCCCCTGGGAGTTGCACAAAGACCTTTCTCAGTGACTTTCACCCCCAGTCTTTGGGAAGCTTATTTCCATCCGTGAAGAAAGAGAACTGTGCCTCCCTCCTCCGCCTCCCCCATCCATTGCCCAGGAACCTTTGTTCTTTCTTCACCAAACACTTCTCCAAGTTCACGAGGAGAACAAATGTGCTCTCCTGGGAGCAGCATCTGAGATGGAGATTGGGTGCACATAATCTAGCGGAGGAGGGACCTCAGGAGAATGGGAATGAGAAAAGCAAATGGGGCAGAGGACAGAGCTGAGCAAGGATGTGCTCTCAGCTGGAGTCTAGCATAGAGCTCTGGGCATGAATGGCACCACAGAGTAGACATACTTTGAGGTAAGAGGGCCAGTCTTTTGTATCATGTCAATTGTTGGCTAAAAGCTGCCCTTCCCCAGCAGGGGACATGTAACCTCCAAGAGGAGATAGTTCGCACTCAGCTGAGGGAAATTCTAGGGAGAAAGAGCCCCTTGTGAGCCTTCAGCAGCCAACACAACCACTCCACAGCAATGGAGAAACCACACCCCCTCCTGGCAAAGGGAATCTGGACAGGGCACCAACAGCATCCAGTGCAGGTGAAATGCTCATTTTGTCAAGCTCACTGCACTGGATCCTTTTCTCCTCACCATGCCTGTCTTCTAGGAGACTCCCTGTAAAAAGTCAAAAGAGCCCTGACCTTGAGGAGAACAAGTGAAGAGTACAAGTGGCCCCACGGGTCTCTTTCACATGGCTATGGGTATGCCATGAATCCAAACAAGTCTTCTGGAACACAACTTCTCCCACCTTCCACTCTCTGGCTCAGCCCAGGTCTCAGGAACCTGTACCCCCCACAATAACTGGTCCACAGAAGAGTTCACTAAACTTGTTCTGTGGTCCCACAGGTATTCAGCTTGGCTGCCCCTAAGCACTGGGAGAGATGTTCCTTCCAAGTTGAGAGAGCTCTCTCAGATAGCTTTACATGAGCATAGTTCTGGCTAAGCTGCAAAGTAACTACATGAGCTGCTTCTCCAATTCAGGATATGATATAGAACACCTTCTTTCATATTGTCTTAATTAATCATTCAAGACCTATTAGTAGAAGTCCAACATCTCTGTGTCAAGCAGACTCCTCCTTGCAAATTTTCTAAGGAACTTGGAGCCTGAATCAGTTTGAAGAGGGTTCATTCTTGCTTCCAAATGCCAACAGGAGAGAGAACTGGAGTCTCGCCAACTTCTGGGGCTGTAACTTCTTATTTTTTGTCAGTGTCCAAGACAGGTCCTTTGCATCCTTGTCCATGGCTGATGGACTTCCCTGGCCCAGATGCACGGAAGGCCTCATGTTTGGCATCCAAGGCTGCAACCATATTAGTTTGCAGCCCATGCTCACTCACCAGATCCCAGAGATAACGGCTATGATAGAAGACTCCCACCTCCACACACATTGGACAGAGCAGGTTCTCCCTCACCAACCCCTTGGTCTTCATACCAAGCCCCATCCTCAGCTTAGTGAACTCCACTTCTAGAACCTCATGGCTCCTCCCAGCCCCTGGGCTTGGTCCACCCCAACAGGTTTCCATAACTTGGCATCTCCAGGAACAGACATTGAAATCTTTGTCCTTTTTCTCATGAAAGATCCTGAGACCCTTATGCAAATAAGTTCTTCTAGTAACCTAGAGCTCTGCATAATGGGAGAAAGTTTCCCTCAGCTCCACAAAAGACTTAGGACAGGTACTCTGGAGTCCTCTTGTATGTTATTCATTCAATGTTCTGGTTCTTCCCTCCCTCTGGCTCAAAATAGAATTGCACTTCTCTGCCCTCTTGTGGTCCAGGTGGGACATGTGATCAGTTCTGGCCAATAAGGTATAAATATAAGTGACACATATCACCAGGGCTGGCTACATAATTTATAGGGCCCAGTGCAAAATAAAAGTGTGGGGCCCTGGTTTTTAAATTCTTAAGGTTTTCAAGATGGCGACAGCAGAGCATTAAACCAAGCACGGAGCCCTTCTGAGCCTGGGGGGCCCTGTACACAGCTTACATGCCCATGAAACTGGCTTTACTTGCCACTTGCAAATTGGAGCATTTAATTACCTACATGAAACACTCCAGAGGTCTTTCTTTTCCTCCAGAAGACCAGCAACATTTGAGATTGTGGCTGCATCATCAACCTGGGTCCCTGACAGCTACCAGGAGCAGAGCTCCTCCTCCACAACCCATAATGGACAGGTGGCATCGCAATAAATAAGCCTTTTTGTGGAGTTGTTTGCTATTGCAACATAGGTATCCCATCCTGATTGAGGCACACCCTAACCCAAGACAATAGATTTCTACTAGGCATATATTTACCCCTGTAACACTGCCACTCATTTACCCTTTCTAAGCCCAAAACGATAACTGTCTCTCCCATCCTGTCAATCTCATGAACAGCTAGCTCCTTCACTGGATGAAAATCTGTACCTGGTTATGAACCACTTGCATAACTTTTCCAGGGCGTCTGACCCTGGGTAAGCCCTCAGGAACTGGAATTCTAGAGATTCTAAATATTTTGGAGTTTTCCATCAAAACTCCTTGGACTCTTGTACTCCACATTATAAATGCCAACACAAAAGATCCTAAACAAAAAGCATTAACTCACAGAACTGGAAGTGCAGAGGTAGGGTAAGCTCTGGCTCCATTTCTTAGAGACTCTCTCAGCTCCGCCCTCCTCTGAGGGGAGCTTGTTCTCCGGCTCCCTTCTCAAGGTGGCAAAATGGTGCCCAGCAGAAACAGGGGCAGTGCGTTGCTTTGTTCAAAATAGTGGAGAACACAATGAACCTTTCACTTAACCTTAAAAGTCCTTCTCTTCAGCCTCATTTGACCCAGCTAGGTCATGTATCCGTTCCTGGACCAATAACAATGGTGAGGGGAATGCCAAGTGCTGATTGTTTCATTCATCAACGTTTATTGAGCATTTGTTGAGTTCGGGGCATTATTCTAAGTTCTGTGATGACAGGAGCTTAAATATGGCCTCTGGAAATATATATTGAGAAAGGTGGGATGGGCTTTCCATAAGTGGCTTTGACTAGTCAGAACTGTCCCACCTCCTTCCGTCCTCGGCTGGGCTGAGATGTGCTTTCTTTACCTGCATGGATTGGGGGAGTGGGAATAGGGGGCAGGCTCCCAGCACAATGTTGGGGTTCTGCCAGAGAATGGAAGAGGGAGTGGATATTGGGTAGACAACCAACTATGACTGCTCTAGTCCTTTTTCTGAAAAGATTTAGTTTGTGAAACACATTAAGACCTAATTTTGCAGTAAAACAGGCTTCTGCATAAATTGCAAACAGAAATGTCAATAGTGCAAACTCTTTTGCGATATTTTCACAGTATGTAGGAAAAGCTATAAAAATTTTATATCTAAGGGATTTTATATTTAATGATTCCAAATCCCCAAATTTGTTAACCAGTTGCCATAGCTCTCCCCCCCATCTCTCTCAGATCAAAGTCAAACTCCCCCCCCGCCCCCCCCCCCCGTCACCCCTCCTCTCTTCCTTTCTGCCTTGTCCCTAAACAATCTCTTCAGATCTCCCAATTCCTTCAAGGTTTGGCCATGACACCAACCTCAAGATCCAGGGCTCTAGCCCTCATTTCCAAAGGGATCACTTAGTGATCCTAATTGTTTCATCCTGAGTGGTTCTCTGCAATCCCCTGGGACTTGCACAAAGACCTTTCTCAGTGACTTTCACCCCCAGTCTTTGGGAAGCTTATTTCCATCCGTGAAGAAAGAGAACTGTGCCTCCCTCCTCCGCCTCCCTCATTATAGAAAATATGAAAAGATAGAACATTCTGGGCCCACGGGTAGCTCTGTTGGTTAAGCGTCCAACTCTTGATTTTGGCTCAGGTCATGATCTCCTGGTTTGTGGGACCAAGCCCTACACTGGGGTCCGCGCTGACAGTGTGGAGCCTGCTCGGGGTGCTCTCCCCCACTCTCTCTCTGCCCCTCCCCAGCTCACCTGCATGTGTGCACACATGCTCCCTCTCTCTCCCTCATTATAAGTAAATAAACTTTAAAAAAAAATACATAGAATAGTCAGATGAATAAAAATAATCATCCACACCCAGAAAATATTTTGATCTCTCTCCTTTCAGTCTTACTTTTATGTATTTTTACGCAGTCGAGATCATGGTGCATCTATAACTTTATGTTTTGTCTTTTACTCCTATGCAACATTTATGCAATATAACATGCCCCATATTTACAAAATCTTTATAAAGATCTTAGAGTTTAATGATAATCTGTCCTCAGACAGCCTGTAGTTCATTCACTCTCCCTTTCCCTTGAGCATTTACTTTGTTTCCAGTTTGCTGCGACTATAAAGATTACGATCATTTCAAGCAAGAGCCTTTTACCAAATGGTCTCCTTGACATCGATTCCCAGACATGGAATGACTACATCATTAGATATAAAATTTTTACAGCTTTCCCCACATGTTGTGAAAATGTCGCCAAAGAGGTCGCACTGTTGACACTCCTGTTTACAATGTATGCGAAAAGCTGTTTTACTGCCGGCATTAGCTTCCAGTAGCTTCCCGTTGCTGCTGTAACAAATTACCACACACTCAGGGGCCGAGAGAAACACAAATGTGTTCCCTTTTGGTTCTGGAGGCCAGAAGTCCAAAATCAGTTTCAATGGAATCAAGTTGAGGTGTCAGCGGGGCTGGAAGCTCTAAGGAAAAACCCGCTTCATTGCTTTTTCCAGCTTTATGAGGCCACTTACAGCCCATGGCTTGTGACCCCTTCCTTGAATTACAGTCCCTTGCCCCTATTATCACATCTCCCACTTCTCTTCTACAGACAATTCTTTCTGCTCCCATCTTATAAAGATACTTATGATTACCCTTAATTCCCACCTAGATAATCCAGGATAATTTCAAACTCCTTAGTTTAATGACATTTGCAACATCCCTTTTGCTCTATAAAATAACATTCAAGGCTTCCAGAGATTCGGGCATGGACATCTTTGGAGGTCACTCCTCAGCCTACTCAGTACCCTCTTGTCCACATCAGGCATTCCTGTTTTTCCTTTACTTTGGACTAATTTGATGTGTGGGACATTAAAATATCAATGATGAGTGAATTTACCTTTTATTATTTTAGTAATTTAAATTTCCTCTCTTACAACTTGTCTGCTTCTTCATGTATCTGTTGAGATATTAAAACTAAGCTTACCAAATTCAAAATTATTTTTACGTATTAAGAACATCAACCTTTGGGGGCACCTGGGTGGCTCAGTCAGTTAAGCATCCGACTTTGGCTCAGGTCATGATCTCGCGGTTTGTGGGTTCGAGCCCCACATTGGGCTCTGTGCTGACAGCTCAGAGCCCAGAACTTGCTTCAGATTCTGTCTGTCTCTCTCGCTCTGCCCTTCTCTCGCTCATGCTCTGTCTCTCAAAAATAAATAATATGTTTTAAAAAGCTTCTTAATTAAAAAAAAGAGGGGCGCCTGGGTGGCTCAGTCGGTTGAGCGTCCGGCTTTGGCTCAGGTCATGATCTCACAGTTTGTGGGTTTGAGCCCCGCATCAGGCTCTGTGCTGACAGCTTAGAGCCTGGAGCCTGCTTCTGATTCTGTGTCTCCCTCTCTCTCTGCTCCTCCCCCGCTCATGCTCTGTCTCTCTCTCTCTCTCTCCTTCAAAAATAGATAAAAACATTAAAAAATTTTTTTTAAAAAAAGAACATCAACCTTTGGTTTGGTGTGTGTATTGCCAGTACTTTAATGTTTGTATGTTTTCAGCAACTATTTTTTTCTTTTATATCTCTTTTGCAATTTGTGATTGATTTACAGAGAGGGAAGTTTTCTCTGGGGGGGGGGGGTATAGTTCTATGAGTTTCAACAAACGCACAGAGTTCATTGAACTGCCCTCTCTCTTGATATTGGTAATATGTATACTTTTCTGTTACTATTTTGATTTCTGTTTAATTATGATGGGGTGGGAGCAGGATGGACTACCGACAGAAATTTTTAATGTTATCTAATAAAATTTGTAACTTTTATGATTTCTTCCAACTTTTTAAACCTTATTAAGTATTCCCCATCTGGAGATTTCCTCATGCCTTTATAGCCTTTTTTATATTATAGTTGGTTCTTTAATCCATTGAAATTTATTTTGCTGTACAGTAAGATGAGACTCTAAATTGATTTTTTCCCCGAAGTTGTAAAGCTATTGTCCCAGTACCATTTATTGAATAATCCATTTCTTCCCTACTGTTCTATGAGTCTTCCCCAGGGAGTCATTTAAAGGCACAATTTGAGGAGGCTAAATAAACTCTTACAGTTTTTTTAAAAACTGAATTTTCTTGCTCGGAAACACAAAAGAAATCTATGCTAAGTTTAAAAACTTTTATTATTAATTGTTAACACATCTTGGATTCCCAACCCAAAAATAAATTAAAAGTAGTTGTTGTTTTAAGTCATTAGTTTTGTCTTCAGCTCTATAGTGGAGCTAAATGAAAACTGACAGGTTTACCCAACCACCTAGTGGTTATCTGTGGGGTCTCAAAAAACTTCTATGTAAAATTTTGTACTTGGAGATGGATGGGCGGAAAAAATTTGTACTTGGTACACACACTTGGTGTGTGTATGCACATGTGTGTGTGTCTGTGTGTGCGTGTGTATATAGTGTTTGTTTAAGCCCTTGCTCCCCAAACTTTGATTTCCCCAACCAGCAGCATCAACCTCAACTGACAGCTTTTAGCAAGTCAGGATCTCAGGCCCCGCCCCAACTTACTGAATGGGGATGTGCATTTAAAAAAAAAAATTTTTTTAATGTTTATTATTTATTTTTGAGAGCGAGACAGAGACAGAGTGTGAGCGGGGGAGGGGCAGAGACTGAGAAGGAGACAGAGAACCCGAAGCAGGCTCCAGGCTCTGAGCTGCCAGCACAGAGCCCAACACAGGGCTTGAACTCATGAACCACGAGATCATGACCTGAGCTGAAGTCAGACACTCAACCAACTGAGCCAGCCAGGTGCCCTGGGGATGTGCATTTTAACAAGATCCCCGGGTGACCCATGAGCAGGTTAAAGTCTGAGAAGCACGGGCTTCAGCATGTGCTCAATTACTGCTTGATTTGACTAGGGCTTTCATTTTGATAAATTCTATCTGCAAAGCATGGTCTTTTAACCACAGCAAACGAACAGAGACCCACCCAGGTAACTCCGTTCAAGGGCACCAAGAAGCATCAAGGCAGCTCCACGGGCTGAGTTGTGTGGTTCTTCCCTCAACCTGAAGAGTTCCCTGGTCATCACTCCTGTTCTCTACCATGAATGTGACTCAGCCACTGGCCTATCTTCTTACTTTCCCCCCGGATACATATTGGCTGGTTCTTTCTATAACTTCCAGATAAAATTCCATAAAGGGATTGTCTGATTGCCTAATGATTGGCTTTACTCCAGGAAGCAGAACGTTCATGCCAGGCTCTCTCATGGCCAGCCTGGGTTATTATCTACCCTGGGGCCCCTTCCTGATCACCAAGGGTGATACGATTTCCCTTAGAAGGGCCCATGGGTGTGCAATGCCCAATATTGTCGCACAAGCTTTTCTTACACTTTAAAGAAGGAAGCACTGTGGTCCATCACAGTCTGAGATCTGAGCTCTGTGCCTGAAGATGAACGGAATTTGTTAAAACATTCGTAACTTCTCCCCAAGGCACTTCGTGTGTGATTGGGTAGAGACTTAACTGTCCCTAAAGTCAGGAGTTGCTATCCCACCCATATTTATTTTTGTATTTGAGTATAGTTGACACACAATGTTACATTAACTAACGTACAGGTGTACAACATAGTGATTCAACAAGTTTATACACTGTGCTATGTTCACCACAAACATACCTACCGTCTATCCCAATACATTGCTATTACGATATCGTTGACTATATTCCTTGTGCTGTGTCTTTTATTCCCATAACTTATTCATTCCATAACTGGAAGCCCCTATCTCCCATTGTTCTTCATCCACTTTGCCCAACCCTCACCACCCCCCCACCCCCCCCCCCCCGTAACCATCGGTTGCCCGCAAATCAAGATCACGGTCTTGCCCACAACTTGCTCATCATTTGACCACTAAAACAAACCAGATATTAAGTTTTCATCTACTTCTTTTGCCCTGGTGTTTCTCTCCTGGCCCGGTGTGTTTGGTTCTTAAGCCCAGTACCTGGGCTCTCCTATCTTCACCCCACATGTAGGTTAATGTCTCAACTACTCTGAGCTGCTTCCATATCAAGGACGCAAGAGTGAGCTTTCCAGGTGGCTGGGGAGGGCAGAAGCTGATACTTCCAAGGGCTCATCTCAGGCCTGTCCTCTCCATGCCAGCATTCAGAAGTCATTTTGGCCAAATAGGACACAAGGGCTAGTGACCATTTACTGAGCACCTGCCAAGCTGAGGGAGAGACAGGAGGAGATCTAGTCCTTACCCTTGGAGAGCTCACCATCTGCTATGAAGGTAAACCAACTTACAGCAAAGAGAAAAGCAATTCGACAAAGAAGAGTTTTTACTCAAAAGTAGTAAGAGAGGAGAGGCCAGGTAGTCTGGCCAGAGTGTTCACCTTAACATCATAACACCCACAAGTGTTCGTTCATTCATTTTGTACACTAGGTCATTCATTCAGCAAACGTGTGGAGCGCTCGGTGTCATTTAAATCCTCATGCTCCTGAGAGGCAGATAGTATTATCAGCACTTTACCGATGAGGAAACTGAAGCCCAGAGAGGCAAAAGGGACTTGCCCAAGGCCACATGGTTCACAGGTGATAGGGCTGGGATTCACGCTGGGGGCTGCTGCCTGATTCCCAAGCTCCCACTCTCAGATGGTGTGCCGTTGGCTCCTTACCCGGGGCTGGGACTCAAAATAGCAGGGAAGGAGGGTGCTCCTGGAAGAGGGTGGTGTCGGGAAGCTTGCTGTTGGAAAAATGGGAGATGTATTCTCCAGATAGATGAAGAGGAGCATGTGCTGCCTCCTATACAAGAATCTGGAAGGTGATAGACATTGGGGCTACTTAGAGAGATCTAAAGGGTAAATGACAACCAGAACAAGGACAGAGGAGCCAGAGGGCCTCAGAAAGACCTCAGAATCCTTGTCTTCCCCAGTATTACAAAGGCACATGAGCCTTTGCCCATACACCCCAATCCATGTAAGGAAGAAGAGGCAGGGTAGCTGAGGGTGGAAGCAATTTTATCCCGAGGATCCCAGGCATTAGTTAAAGGGAACTGGATAAGATATTGTATCATAGTAAGTTCTAAAACTGGGGGTGGGGAGGGGCACCTGAGTGGCTCAGTCAGTTAAGCATCCAACTTCGGCTCAGGTCATGATCTCATGGTTCCTGAATACGAGCCCTGGATCGGGCTTGCTGCTGTCAGCATGGAGCCTGCTTGGGATCCTCTGTCTCCCTCTCTCTCTGCCCCTCCCTGCTCATGCTCTCTCTCTCTCTCTGTCTCTCAAAAATAAATAAACCTTTAAAAAGAAAAAAAGTAGGGGTGCCTGGGTGGCTCAGTTGGTTGAGCGTCCAACTCCAACTCAGATCATGATCTCATGGTTTGTGGGTTCAAGCCCTGCGTCGGGCTCTGTGCTGACTTCTCAGAGCCTGGAGCCTGCTTTGGATTCTGTGCCTCCCTCTTCCTCTGCCGCCTCCCCACTCATGCTCTGTCTATCTCTCTCTCAAAAATAAATAAACATTAAAAAAATGTTTTAATTAAAAATAAAACCGGGGGTGGGGAGACCAGCTCCCTTCGACCAATACTGAGTGTGTGGGGGTTCGGATAAGAAAACAGCCGAGAAACTAAAAACACCCCACATTTTCCCTGATAAGGGAGTTGCTGGCAAGCGTCTTATAAATCTGCCACACACACAGCGGGGTCACATCTGCAGCCCAGCAGAGCAAGCGTTCCCGCTGCGACAGGGAACACAGTCACGGAAGGAGGGGGAAGTGACACGTCGGTCATGTGTGTGACGTCTTCATAGGAGATAAGCCCAGAGGTCCTGGAACTGAGACAGCAGCCCACGGGCTGAGAAGAAAGTGTCCTTGCAAGGAAGCTTCTGCTCCTACGGACATTTATAAATAAGTTCAACAGCCATCTGCCTTAACTGCTTTGACCAACCCGCTGCCTGATCAAGAAGGCGGGAAACAAGAGGTCCAGCCTACGCTTCTCCAAGCCCACACGTCACAGCTAATTTCCACCTCCCCACTGCAGCCATGCCAGTGTGCCTGCAGCACTGATTCCAGCAGTAGACATGGCCTGATGTCCTCCCCTGGAGCTAAGGTGCTGGAGGCCCACATCTGACACTTGAAAGGAAAGCAGAGCTGAAACATGATGACCGTCTTCCACAAATATGAGTCATGGCCTTCTCCCTTCATCCGTGTTTCTAATAAAGTCTTGCTGAAGGAAGAGCGAACTGTGGAAGGCATCAGGGAAAGGGAATCTGCCAGTGACTAATCAGACTCCTCAGTTCTACCTGTAGGGATTCTGGAAGCAGGATGGGCTCCACTGGACTGTGAAAATCCCTGGTGGCTCAGGTGTAATTCGGCCCAAAGAAAAATACTGGATTACCATTAATCTGAGTAGGTAAGGACTACGGATTAATTTAAATACTAAAGATGCATGGTCTCACTTGTGCTCCCATACCAGGCAATAAACCTTGCCATCATAATTCTCATTATATCATTGTGTTATTTCTGTAGATCAAGGCTCAGGAGCAGCCCTGGGAGCCCCACGTTTTCTCAAGTTTGAAATTCATTCATCAACGTGGATGGAACTGGAGAGTGTTATGCTAAGTGAAGTAAGTCATACAGAGAAAGACAGATACCATATGTTTTCACTCTTATGTGGATCCTGAGAAACTTAACAGAAGACCATGGGGAAGGGGAAGGGGGAAAAAAAAAGAGAGGGAGGGAGACAAACCATAAGAGACTCTTAAAAACTGAGAACAATCTGAGGGTTGATGGGGGTGGGAGGGAGGGGAGGGTGGGTGATGGGCATTGAGGAGGGCACCTGTTGGGATGAGCACTGGGTGTTGTATGGAAACCAATTTGACAATAAATTTCATATTAAAAAAATAATAAAAAAAATAAAAAGTTCTTATTTGGAAAAAAAAAGAAATTCATTCACTTATTCAACAAATATTCTACGTGTATCCTATGTGCACCGGGGTCACAGTACCCGACAAAAACAACAAATCCCTCGATCTTAAGAAGTTGATATACTGTTAGGGGAAAACGATCAATAAACCAATTATTTTCAGTGTATATATATTTAATATATCAAGTGGGTGAATAAGGCACTAGAAACTGCTAGAAAGGGATGCTATTTTATATGAATGGTCAAAGAAAGTCACTCCGAGTAAGGATCCCAAATAGATGAGGAATGAGTCAGGCTGAAATCTGAGGGAAAACATTCCAGGCAGAGGGAATAACAAGTCCAAAGGCCCTGAGGTGTGACCTTTCTTGGCAGGTTCAGAAAACAGCAAGAGGGGAGTGTGGCTGGATCAGAGTGAGCAAAGAGAAGAACAGTAGAAGCTCAGGTCAGAGTGGTGATGAACGCCTGCCCTGTTCGTCATGGAAAAGCTCCATATTTTACTCTGAATGAGATAAGGAGGCTTCAGTAGCTTTTGAGCAAAGAAGAATTTACATACGGATGTGACCTACACTTTTAGAAAGATAAATCTGCTTCTAGTATGGAAAATGAGGTTGGCAATAGTGAGACCTGTGGGAAAAGCAATTGCACTCATCAAGACCAGAAAAGACAGTAGTTCAAGCCAGGGTGGTGGCAGTGGAGAAAGTAAGAGCTGCTCAGATGTTGGAAATGTCATGAAAGTTGAGCCAATAAGTTTTGCCACCATGCTGGACTTGGAGGATTAGAGAAAGAGGGGGATCAAAGATAACTTTAAGATCAATCGAGACTTCAGTTTTTAAGAATGGCCAATATTTATTTACTCCAATTTCCAAAGAGCTCTGGAGAAGGCTGGCCAGCCCGGCAAGCTTTCCAGCAGGAAAGAAACAATCAGAACAGAGCTTGGGCCAACGGCCTGATGGTAGCACCCAATAAGAAGAGTCCTCTGGAAGGAGGTAAGAGCTCAAGAAGGTATGGCTTCAGCAGCGTGGGACATGGTTGTGAGGTGAGAGACCTGGTCACTTTCATAGTTTTCCACACCTTCCCTAAAACTGCCAAACTATCAAAATGTTGTGTGTGATAAAATTTCTGTGACTATGGGCTTTGTGCCCAGTCTGTTGGGAATTTGAAGAAATTGGCAGGAAGTCTCTGGACTCTCAGAAGCCATAAAATTGGCGATTCCAGACACTTATACCCAGATACCCCCATAGCAGGGCCCCTTCCCTGCCAACATCAGAATTCTAAAATACATTTATTCAAGTGTTTTACACGGGCAGCTTATCTCCTCACCAAACTGGTGGGTCTCTTGAAGACAGAGATGACTTTAAACTATTTGGACCCTCAGAGACTTACTCAAGCTCCATACAGAGCCCTCAAACTGAACCTGATTGCATTAGATTAACTTGGATTCTATAATGCTCATCGAAACTTTGGCTTAAATTCTAGTTCCTTCATTATCTTAGTTTGGAGTCTCCCAAAAGCAGACCCTGAGACAAGAATTGCCATGGAAGTGGTTTATTTGGGAAGTGATGTCAGACAGCACCAAGAAAGGAGTGGGAAAGTAAGACAAAGCAGGGAAGGCTGCCCATGCAGGGGACATCATGAGCAGGTCACCACAGTGAAAAACTAGGAGCTCACTTCAGCTGGAGAGTTCTTAGCGACTGTATCGAGCACACATCAGAGCATCCCACATAAGGGAGAGGAAGCTAGAGTGTTTATCCACCAACTCTCATCTGTCATTAGTTCAGGGCTACTCACAGGACTCCTAAGCTCCAGCATTCCAGCCTGCCTTATATAAGGCAATTCCAAAAACTGGGGAACATCCTCAAACAGTCTCAAGTGCTTATAGCAGGAAGCTTTAGGAGGGAAAGGGAATAGTGAGTGCCAAAGGGATAACATGGGGAGGGCATCAATAGCAATTGCAAAACTAATTTTCTTCCTCTTTTAAGTGATAAAGACAATGCTGGCTTACAGAAAAACTAAAAAGAATGGTTGCATCAATTCCCTCTCTCTCTCTCTCTCTCTCTCTCTCTCTCTCTCTCTCATATTTTCTCCCTGTTTCCATGTTGTTGGCTTTCTTTGGTATTGGCTTCACTCTGAGCATCTCTTCATGTCTTCGTGGGTCAATGGCAATAAGACCATAAGAACAACTCCAATCTAACATCATTTGATGTCATCCTCACATTCAGAAATCCCAGAAGAAAGAGATTTGCTTTCCCAAAGCCTTCCATAAACATCTCTTTGGACCAGGCTGAGTCATTTGCCCATGCCTAAGAGGGGCCATAGGAATGAAATAAGGTCGTTTGAAAGTCCAGGACTGTGGACCCACCCAAGAGCCTTAGAGGTTCGATTTCACTCCACAATAACAACATAAACAATGTGAGGAATCAAAGGCCTATAAAGGGGTAGACATTTGTTCAAAATCACACAGCCACTATGGGCAATCAATAAGAGAATGACGGACCACCCAATAGAAAAATGGGCCAAAGTTTTGAACAGGCTTGTTTTGAACAAGCCCTTCAATAAAGAGGATAACCAAATGGTCAATAAACATATGAGGTGCCCAAACCCATCAGTCATAAGGGAAATGAAAATTAAAACCATAATATCATATCATTACACAACCATTATGATGGCAAGGATGAAAAATACAAAAAGTACCAAGTATTAGCAAGAATACAGAGCAATTGGAAATCTCATACATTGCTAGTAAGAGTGAGGTTGCTGAAAACGTTTTGGAAAACTACTTTGTATTAGCTACAAATGCTAAATGTATGCCTATTCTATGGCCCAGCAATCCCATTTCTTGGAGCATGTGTAATAGAAATGCAAACATATATCCATCAAGGCATGCACAAGAATGCCATAGCAGCTTTATTCATAGTAGCTAAAAACTGGAAATGAATCACACATCCTTCAAAGGCAGAATGAACAAATAAACCACGGTATACCATAAAATGAAATACAGTACAGCAATGAAAAAGAATGGCCTGTTGTTGCACACAATGTGGCTAAATCTCACATACACAATGTTGAGGGGGAAATGACAGACGTAAAAGAATATGCACTGAATAATTCCATTCATATGAGTTTCAAGAACAAGCAAAATTAATCTACGCTATTAAAAGTTAGGATAGGGGCACCTAGGTGGCTCAGCTGGCTTAGTGTCCAATTCTTGATTTTGGCTCAGATCATGATCTCATGCTTCATGGGATCGAGCCTTGCATTTGGCTCTGTGCTGACAGCATGGAGCCTGCTTGGTATTCTCTCTCTCCCTCTCTCTCCCTCTCTCTCTATCTGTCCCTCCCCAACTCATGCATGCTCTTTCTCTCTCTCAAAGTAAATAAATAAACTAAAAAAAAAAAGTCAGGGTAGTGGTTACCCTTGAGGAGGTAGTGACTGGGAAGAGAGCACAAGGTGGGGGGGTTGGAGGTGCTAATCATTTTCTGTTTCTCTGAGTGCTGGTTACACGGGTGAGTTCAGTTTGTGAAAATTCATCAAGGAGCAGTACACTTTTGTCCACTCTTCAGAATGTATGGTAGAATTCAATTTTCTTTAATTTCATGAAAGACAAAAAATTATCCATCTTGTTAAAGAACTGCAATTAAAAAAACCAAGGCCTTTCTGTCCCAATCAGAAGGTTTTCTACCAAACAAATTCTTCAGCACACATTCAGGGTCCCCTTTAACCGGTTCCCAACAAAGCTGATTGCTTCTCTCTTTCACTTTATTGGAGAATGGAGTCCCGTTGCCTCTCTTATCCTTACCCATGTATGAAGGTAGCTTCCCAGCCTGGCCTGGATCTTTCCCTTGGCAGCTTGTACCACTCTCCCTGCTCTGGGTGGGAGATAGCTGCCAGGATTCCAGCCTCCCTTTTCACCAGCTCTTTCTCTTCTGGAATTTCCTTGAGCCAAATGTTCTTTGAGTCTTTGGCTGGTCTTGCTGAGCTCCTTCCAACTCCTGTTTAATTCCTTCAATGGGTAAAAGTGTTCCAGATTCAGGATGAACAGATGGATGCATGAAAAATGAAATTCACATAGTCATGAAAGCCTTTGGTCCTCATTGCCAAGGTCAGATTATAGAATCCCCTAGAATTCAGGTCATAGTAGACCCTCTACCCCATAGGAAATTTGAGATCATGTGCCCTCAGGGCTCCAGCTGTGGGTGGGCTACACTCAGGGACCCACTCTGTCTTTGCTGGTCTCCTTGAGGTGATAGTATGTTTCTGGAACAATATGTGAAATTGGACTTACAAGTTAGTCTAATGGCTGGGGTGGGAAAAAGCAGTCTATGGCCAGTATCAGGTGTTCTCTGAGGCCAGGACTGGAGGTAAGTCTGAGATGGGTCAGAAGTCCATCCATAGCCCCAGGGGGTAGGTCATAACCACCAACTCAAGTTTCCCTCAGTGAGGAACAGATCAAGCTCTGTGTCAAGACAAAGGTATGCAGATGCCCTGGCAAAAGATACCCAAGCAGCCACCCTGACTCAGAAAGAAGATGTGGGTTTTGGCTGGCAATACTGGTACTTTCTCCCAATATCCAAACTACTTTGTAGTAAACTTTCAAGTCAAGGCACGTCTTTTGGCAATACTCAGGACTTAACAAGCTTCAGGGTCATCCCAAGTTCATTTCAATCTCTTTCTTCTTTAGCAAAGAGCTTACCCTGAGAAACCCTGCTTCCCAGGCCCACCTGACCCTTCCCTTGACCTCAGACCTACCTCCAAGTGCATCCCCTCAGGCCCTCAACACTCATTGTCTCCCAGCTCTCATCATGAGCACAGTGAACCCCAACAATCTCAGAAGGCTTCAGAAAACTTATACCCACAGGTTCTCATGTCGAGGCCATCTACATAGTTTGGGTGACCCTGGACACACTCTCTGAAATAAGGATTCAAGTGCAAGTTTAATCTGGGAAGAAGTGACAGCAGGAAACACTCGCAGGAGAGTTCAGAACTGAAGAAAGAGAGAAAGAATCCCTCCAAATGGGTTATATTATCCAGCAAGTTACCACCGTAGGCTTCTGGAGCTACCCCCATTGTGGAGGCATGGGAGGTCATGCAGAACACCCTTCAGAGTTACCTCAACTGAGGGTGAGGAAACTGTCGAGGTGTCTTTCCTGCTCTGTGGCTCTCGGACACTTCTTGATTGTCCTATACACAGGCCACATGCGCTCCCCAGCCGGAGAAGGAAGTCCTGGGGCAGAGTCACAATGTTCACCATAAGCAGCTTTTAGGGTGCAGAGTGAATGCTGCACGGATGTGGGCACCAGCAGCATCCACTAAGGTCCTCATAATCATATTGCCAGCATCCCTCACGCCAGTGATCACAGAGGACTGATCAAGCACTTGGCCCTATGTATGGCTGTGCCATGGGGACAGAGAAGAAACTCGGGCCCCAGCCTTGGGCAGACAAAGTTCACACCTGCAGCAAGAGCCAACGTCTAACCAGATGGCCAATAGCCCCTGGCCTGACATATGACCTTTACGAACATGCGCTACGTAAGAACAAGTGTAGGAAGAAGAGGAAGAACAGGAGCAGGGGTGCATCTACAAGTTGGCCTTGAGTAATGCACAGAACTGCACTGGCAGAAGGAGGAGAGTAGGCCTGCAGGGTCAGAAGGGGTGAGGGGGTGAGCAAGGCTGGGAACGAGGGTACAGCTAGCTGTGAGTAGGGCTGGCAAGGTAGGTCCAAAGCAATTTAGTCCAGCAGCCAACTATCCGTTAGCTCCCTCTGTGCCCGTGGTGTGGAAAGCAGGAATGTTGGTTGGATTAATTATGCATTCTGCTGTGCTTATCATTATTTATGGATTAGAGGGTAAAGAATCATCAGGCAGTGCCAGAACAGCAAGAATTCAGGAAGTTAGCTCGGATGAAATAAGTGATAGGGATCCATGGAAGCTGGTTGGGCAGGGGAGTGGCCTGATGAAAGAGTTATTCACATTTGTGGCTGTGCCTTCACCAGGAGGAAAGCAGGTGTCTTCCGGGGCCTCTATATTCCTAGTAGAGCATCTCCTTCCGTCCTCCAGAGAGCACTCCCTTCAGCCCATCCTGCATGTCTACCTGAGGGCACTGTCTGATGGGGGAGGGGCTCCCCTGGGCACAGAGCATGCCAAAAGTGCCCCGGGGTTAGCTCCTCAACGGCAGCCCTCACCCAGTGAGGGAGGGCATTGGGGAGCAGTGCTCCAGCCACCTCCCCCCTCAGGGGGATATTCGAGCAGAAGCCCCCAGCAAGACAGGGTTTCCTGAGGGCCCCCACCAACCCGTTAATGCCCTCCACTGGTGTTTTCTCCCTTCCCTGTCTCACCACCCCACTCCTCAGAGTGACTCCTGCCAGAGTCCCCCAAATAACCCCCAAACAACTATCTCAAATAACCCCCTTGGATCCAAATTGTTGTCTCAGGGTCAGGTCACGATACATAGCACGAGACAGAGAAAACATGTGTATGGCACTTACATATGAGAATTGCAAGTAGAAATGTTTAATAATCTTTCTCTGGATCTGAGGGGGCTGGCAGGGAACTTGAGAACAGGAGAAGGGGGGCTGAAGGCAGAGAACTCTGGGGGATAGGTCAAATATTTTGTTTTCTCTTTTTGATGAAGCAACGGTGGTAAAATCAACTCAACAGTTATTCATAAACCACCATGTTAAGGGAAGGGCGTCTTAAACAGATCACTTAAATTGTCCAGGGCACCCAACCAGCCTGCTCATTGAGGCAGAGCATAAGTGCCAGACAGAGATACAGCACCTGTCCTGGTTCCGTCTGTCCTCAGACTCCCATCCTGTCTCCCGGGCACCCATCCCCATTCATGCAGTCACTCAGCTCCCTAACCACGACGCCAGGGAAAGCGACACTAACAGTGTCCTATTGATAACCCCCACTTGCACTGCCACACCCCACACCCAGCTGCTAGCACCCACCTGTTTCCTGACCACTGGAGTCCGCTGTGCTGCCTGTAGCACCGGCTAGACACGCCAAACGCCCCAGGATCGGCTCTCAGCCACGACTGGAGTTGGTGGCTGACGATGCAGCAATCCCCTCGGCTGGGGTAACCTTGAGACATGCACTCTACCCTGCTTCCCAGGGCTTCCTGTAGAGCTGAGCCCCACTGTCCTCCACAGTAACAGACTGAAAACACCTCCTGCAGTGGGCTGACTTCCCTTCTCTGTCTCATTTCCTGCTCCCTAGCCAGTGTTTCCTGGGATCACCTCCCAAGTAAGGTACTTGAACTCTCTCTCATGCTTGCCTGGCTCCTGCTTCTTGGGGAACCCAGCTCAAGGTGAGAGCGGGCAGGTCCCCTCTTCCCTCTGAGTCTGTAGTCCAGGGAATAATATCTTCTGTCCTCTCAAATGAGGGTGCCTGGGACAAGATAGGTTCACTCAACACTTGAACACAGTAAGAGAACTGTCAACATTCACTTGATGATGACAAAAGTTCAAAGCTCACTAGGGGAACATCATAGCTATCACTTTTCAAGTGCTTAATACAAGTCAGTTCATCTCCTTTGAACTGGATGACCAGCCAGTGAGGTGGGATTTATTATCCCAATTCACAGATGAAGATACTGAGGTTCAGAGAGTTTTAGGAACTTGCTCAAGGTCACAGAGGAAGTGATGGTGCCAGGATTTAAATCCCATTTGACCCCAAACTCTGTTCTTATACCCCTATGCAAAACTCTTTCCAAATAAAAAAGCATCATCTTTATATCCAGTGTTGGTTGTATATTGAATTGGGGGGAGGGGGGAACTACCTCTTTTTACCTTGGAAACCCCTGTTTAACTTCAACATTCAGCTCAGGTTTCACTTCATCATGGAAGCGCTCTCTGCCCCCTTCCCCAGTAAGGCTGGGCTAAATGCTCAGGCCCCCACTGGATCCCATGCGCATGCCTCAAACCCTGCTGTGATTCTCCATTTACTTTGCTGCCTACACTCACCTCCCTGCCCAGCTTGAAATGGCTTCAGGAAAGTTCCCAACCGCATGTGCCCAAAGGCCTGGGGCCCCTCAGGATACCAAGAAGCAAGAGTAATAATAACAACAAAAACAACAACTCAATAAACAAAGAAGTGACTATCGTGAGGATACAATGTCTCCCTACACATCTCTGTCAAAAGAAAAAGAGAGCGTCATTTAGTCAACATGCCCCCTTAGCTTTTCTGGGGCTTGTTTTCCTCCTCTGGTCTCAGTGACCCCCACAGCCTTCCACTTCTGACAAGGGGTGCTTCTAGGGGTGTCCTAGGCCTGCTGGGCATCTCAGGGGAGACAAGGAGTGTAAGATCTCCTTCAGGAACTTATCCTAAAGCTCTTAGACATGGCCCAAATGACAGTATGGGCCCAGGTGCCAAATGGATTCAGACTGGGGGAAGTTAGAAAAAGAAGGAATCAGAGCCATGTCTCTGTCTTCCCCTGTGATAAGAATACCTGTGAATGGTCAGGGATAGGGTGGATACTGGCAGGGGGTGAGGAAATGGGAATAGGAAGAGGGCCAGGCTAGGGTGTGAGATCAACCAAAGTGCCAGGGGGATAACTTTGGATCAGTACTGCAGGAGGTCACATCAGGGACAGGGGAGCTGGGATATTGATACCTCGGTCAGTCATTAGTTAAAAGCTGCCCTCGGCGTGTAAATTTCCAACTTACTCGCAGTCACAAGGTAGGTTCCAGCATGAGGGAGCCTGGGAAATGTAGTTCTCTACAACCTAGAGCAGAGACCAGTGAAGGAAGAGAAATGAGTCTGTGAGCAAACCAATGAGAGCCGTGCCAGCTGACCTAGGGGACTCAGTCTGAGACTCATAATGCTTGAAATGTTGTTCCCAATTTCTATTTCATGATTTCAAAAAGATAACTCAAAGCTGGCCAATGAATTCTCAGGATTTCCTGAATTTCAAGCCTGGTTATAAGATTCCAACACAAATGTCACCCTCCACAACAGGACAGCTAGCTCGGCCAGGTGGCATGCACCCGGGAACTTCCAGCCCTGGAATTTTCAGTTCTCTGAAGTCTCAAGGCCTGGCTTCTTGCCACTGGAAAGGAGACCAGGACGAGGTGTTTCGTGTGGAGACACAGCTAGAAGTTGCGGCTGATTATTGAAGAAAAACCAGGTTAGACTGCCTTTGTGGTGACAGAAAAGTGGGCCTTGCTAAAGCTTTTCTAAAAATGATTATAAGCAAAGACATGTCTGGGTTTCCCCTAAGATTTTTCGGAATATCAGTCTCCTAGGATGCAAAGCAACCCAGTGTCTACACACGAACAGCATGCTGGGATGAGAAGAGCTGAGGGGGAGAGGTCACTCTGGAGAATGACAGCAGGACACCGGTGAAAGGCAGGGACTCCCGGTACATCCACAGGCTTTCTGATCATTCCCCCTGCAGGGATCCCCCCCCCCCCCCCCGCCACCTGGTGCCTTCGAGCAAACAGAGACCCCCTTCATTCACCTCCAAATCTTGCTCAACCCGAAACGCCGCGCCAAATGTAGGGCATTTCCCCCACCTCCCGTCAGGCCTCAGAGGTCCCAAAGCTGCCAACTTCTCTGCCACACATCCTCACCCAGTCCCGTTCATTAAGAATTGACCCGTTAAGAGTTGTGTGTGTCTCTCTCCGCCCCTCCCCCACTCATGTTCTCTCTCCCTCTCTCTCTCTCTCTCTCTCTCAAAAATAAACATTGAAAAAAAACAACAGGGGCGCCTGGGTGGCGCAGTCGGTTAAGCGTCCGACTTCAGCCAGGTCACGATCTCGCGGTCCGTGAGTTCGAGCCCCGCGTCGGGCTCTGGGCTGATGGCTCGGAGCCTGGAGCCTGTTTCCGATTCTGTGTCTCCCTCTCTCTCTGCCCCTCCCCCGTTCATGCTCTGTCTCTCTCTGTCCCAAAAATAAATAAAAAACGTTGAAAAAAAAAATTTAAAAAAAAAAAGAAAAGAAAAAAACAACAACAAGAATTGACCCAGACTCTAAGCACTCCTTCCATCCTCCTCACCATTAAAATATAGTGATCCAGGAGACAGTGACCTGTAAACTCTGTTACTAGGATGTTTCAGTTTCCTGGAGCTGCAGGACCAAAGCCAAAGCAATGATGCGGTAATGGCAAGACCTCAAGCATGTGATGAGCCAATGGGAGAGATCTGGGAGGGGGAGGGGGGGAGAGGAAGCCTCTCTGGAATTATCAGTCACCAGGACCAGGGGTTCTAGGACTGGAAGAGCGTAGGAAGTACAGCTCCTTTTTTTTTTTTTTAATGTTTTTATTTATTTTTGAGACAGAGAGAGACAGAGCATGAGCAGGGGAGGGGCAGACAGAGAGGGAGACACAGAATCCGAAGCAGGCTCCAGGCTGTGAGCTGTCATCACAGAGCCTGACGGAGATCATGACCTGAGCTGAAGTCGGACGCCTAACCGACTGAGCCACCCAGGTGCCCCCAGCTCCCTTTTTAATCTCCCACAAGCTCTCTGGACCCAGCACAAATGTCACCCAGACACATCAAGTTATAGATGCTGAATTAGAAGGCTCTGCAATAGGGAGAGATGGGATGGAGACCAGATGTCCAACATCAGTGCCAGCTGGGCAACCAGTAATTAGTGTGAAAATTCCCTTTCCTCAGTTCTTAGTGACTTTTTATTCAGATTAAAATCAAGTCAAGGCCCGATGCAAGAATATCTCTTTATAATCCCAGAGCAAGCAACTCCCTCTAAAGGAATAGCCAGAAAAAATGATTATCTTCATGTTCTGCTTGCAAGGCACATGAATGTCTGAGCTCTGAATGCTCCTTCACTGAACAAGCAAAGGGCACAGATAAACTGTACCTTGAACCACAAGCCATGGCTGTGAGAGTCCCTAGACTGGTTTGGGATGGCCCATATCAGTGCCCACACTATTACCAGCAGAGGCACCAACGTAGGGTATTTTCCTCAGCACCATCACCTCCACCCATCCTGATGGAGTCTTCTCGTCCATCGTCACCACCTTGGTGAGCTTCACCATCTTCTTCCCCTTTATAATGACCAACATCAACACCAAGTCCAGTTCAGTGTCCTCTCCTCTGGGCAACTTTCCCAGCCATCTTTTTAGACACAATTTGTTGTTCCTTCCTCAGTGACCGCCCCCCCCCCCAAGATGGCATACTCCTGTGGAGTACGACTTGTGGGTCAGTCTCTCCTATCAGCCTGTGAGCTTTTCAGACACTGAACTGATTTTCAGTCTTTGTTTCTCTAACATCCAGCAAGTGCCTAGAATACACAATAAAAGATGGAGAGGACGTTTCAACAATAGGGTGCTTAGTTCTGCTTCCAACTTCCACTTGCCTGGTCTACACAGCTCTAAGTGAATTCATCCCTTCCTCCCTACAGCCCCCACTACAGCTGTGGGCCTCAGAAGAATCGTTGTGCTCATAGGTCCCCTCTTCTGCGTCTTCCCACCCCCCCACCCCCGGCAAGTGGCCAGTTCAAGAGTTACTGGAGAAGAAAGGGCAGCCATCGCTGGTATTCGAGAATAAACACCAACAAGACTTGATAGGCATAGAAAATGGCAATGAGAGTGGAGCCAGATGATCTCAAATGAGGCTGCTGCCGCTGACCGACAGGACAGTCCAAAAGAGACCTGAGGACAGGAGGGAGGGAGGGATGAATTCAGTGAAGGACAAGATGTCTATAGGAGGTCAGCAGTGTTTAGCGGGAGATTCTGGAAGACCAATGGAAATACAGGACACAAACCTACGGGAAGTGGTGTACCTGAAGCTGGACATGGAGAATTTGGAGTTCCCCCACGCTGAGGTTGAAAACTAAGGGCGTACAAGATCATCCATCCGAGAGGTCCAAGGACAAGACAGGGTAAAGAGCAAAGAAGAACAATCAGCCCAAGGCTGGGCTTTGGACGCACTATCATGTATTGAGGGCAGGCCATGGGGTGAGGACTCCGGGAATAAGTTGGCCTAACAGGGCCATATTTGAGCCTGAAGCAAAAGGGAAAATCAGCCATGCTGATCCTGCCTTTATTTAACATTTTAATATTCTATTCATCGTGGATTTTTGTATTTCCATTCTTTTAATATTTCATGAAAATGTTATCTTGAGAGATAGGATCGAATGGAGCCGTCCAGCAATGTCCTCCTCAAGGAAAAAAAAGAGACCTGTGGCAGCTGAGTCCCGTGGCCAGAGCCCAAGCACTGGATTCCACCGGCCAGGATCAAATCCTGGCTCTGACATCTCCTAGGTGCATGATCTCAGGCAAGGCACTTCTCTTCCCTATACTTGGCATCCTCACCTGGAAAAGAAAACCTTCCTCGTGAGGTTATCACAGTGCCTGTCTTACATAGCGATCCCTAAAGAGTTGTATGCACCCCCGGTCCTTAAGGTGCTAAGGAGGGAAATGAATAGACTGGACAATGGAGGAGATGCTAGGAGTGATGAGTCCAGGGAGGACAAAGAGGCAGTGCAGCCTGGAAACCAGGCGCCTTCTTCTCCACGTCTGACAGATGGACAGAGCCAGACAGAACTGGAACACTGCATCCACTGTCCACATTTTATATGTTGCATTACACTCTATTTTTTAATATCTGTGACTTCCTTCCATTTGTGTGGGGGATGGAGAATGAAAACCTTCCCACCAGGCAGGAAAGGCCCAGTGCTCAGAGCAAGCTGGAGCCTGGCCGCTATCTGACCCAGTCCGTTCTCCCTCCCCTGTCCTCCGGAAGCATTGTCACAGACCCTTTGATCAGTGCCCTCACGGTGACAATGCACAGCCGCTGTGTGGCTCCCGGAGGACTGGGGACAGTCTGGGGTGGGGAGGGGGCTCTGCCATAATTTCCTTCCCAAACCTTTTTTTTTTTTTTTTTTTTTTTTCAGAAGCCTGTAACTCCCCAGCATGTTTTTCCCTGGTGGAAAATGTCCATGTTTGGTGTCTGCCCAAAGGAGAATCTCTATGGAAAGTTTGAGAAAGATTCCCTCTGGCTGGGAATGTGAAAAAAAGCCCGTGCCTTTCCCATTTGGAAAAAAAAGGAAAGAACATACTTGAGACGTGGTTATTTTTGTCTCAGATTCAGAAGGAACTGACTTGGACAGTGCTCACTTGGCCTGCATTCCCATCGCTTTGTTGGTAAAGGCAGATAAACTAAGCCACACGGAGGTGATGCCGACCCCCAAATGCTCATGTCTCTTCTCAAGAATCTTTTTTGTTTTGCCCTTTTATTAGATACAGCCCAGAAATAACAAAGTGTGCAACTCTTAGGAATCTTACATCTACAGCTTGATGAATTCTTACATGGGCGTATAACCATATAACCACCGCCCAGATCAAGATATATAAAACATTTCATGGGGCGCCTGGGCGGTTCAGTGAGTTAAGCATCTGACTCTTGATTTCAGCTCAGGTCACGATCTCATAGCTGTGAGATTGAGCCCCGCGTTGGGCTCTGCACTGAGCCTGGAGCCTGCTTGGGGTTCTCTCTGTCCCTCTCTCTGCCTCTCTCTCGCGCGCACACTCTCAAAATAAATAAATAAACATTTTTTTGAAAGCTATAAAACATTTCCAGTACCCCAGAAGTCTCCTTCCAGCCACTTCCCAGTCAACATTCTCACTCTAAAGCTAAGCAGTTAGTTTCGCTTATTCTTTTTTTTTTTTTTTTTTTCAACGTTTATTTATTTTTGGGACAGAGAGAGACAGAGCATGAACGGGGGAGGGGCAGAGAGAGAGGGAGACACAGAATCGGAAACAGGCTCCAGGCTCCGAGCCATCAGCCCAGAGCCTGATGCGAGCCTGACGCGGGGCTCGAACTCACGGACCGCGAGATCGTGACCTGGCTGAAGTCGGACGCTTAACCGACTGCGCCACCCAGGCGCCCCTAGTTTCGCTTATTCTTAAATTCCATGGAAATGGAATCATCCAGTATGTATGCTTGACTTGTCATTTCATTCACTCAACATAACGTCTATGAGATTCATTCATGCAATCACATATCATATCAGTCTGCTAGGGCAGCCGTGACGAAATACCACAGACTCAAGGGCTTAAACAACAGAAATGTATTTTCTCACAGTTCTGGAGGCTGGGAGTCCAAGATCAAGGTGAAGCTTCTCTCCTTGGCTTGTAGACCGCGTCTTCTCCCTATGTCTTCACGCGGTCTTCCCTCTGTGCGTGTCTGTGTCCCAATTTCCTCTTTTTACAAGGACACCAGTCATACAGGTTTAGGGGCTATCCTGATGAGCTCAGTTTACCTTAATTGCCTCTTTAAAGACCCAGTCTCCAAAGACAGTCACATGACATACCAGGGTATAGGACTTCAACATACAAATTTGGGGAGGGGAACACAGGTCAACCCATAACACATATTATACTGAATGCTTGGGGAGTTTCTTCTATTGCTGAGTTAGATCCCACTGTGTGATTCTACCACAACTTATTTATTCATTCTTTTATATCAATAGACACTGGAATTATTTCCTGTTGGGGACTATTGCAAACACTGCTGCCATCGACATCTCTAGTACATGTCTTTTAATGAACATAGGCACTCATGTCTGGTGCATACGTACCCGGGCGTTCAGTTGCTGCGTCATAAAGTATGGGTGTGAGTAGCTTCAGCAGACACTGCCAGACGGTTTTCCAGCGTGGTTATAAAAGGCTTCACAAATTTAAGAAACAAAACAGATGAACATAGGGGAAAGGAAGCAAAAATAGGATGAAAGCGAGGGAGGCAAACCTTAAAAGACTCTTAAGTGCAGAGACTAAACAGCGCTGCTAGATGGGGTGTTGGGTGGGTGGGGGGATGGGCTACATGGGTGACGGGCATTAAGGAGGGCACTTGTTGGGATGAGCACTGACTGGGCGTTATAGTTAAGTGTTGAATCACTAGATTCCACTCCTGAAATCATTATTGCACTGTATGTTAACCCATTTGGATTTAAATTTTAAAAAATAGAAATAAAGGGGCGCCTGAGTGGCTCAGCTGGTCGGGCGTCTGACTTCAGCTCAGGTCATGATCCCTCGGTTTGTGAGTTCGAGCCCCGCGTCAGGCTCTGTGCTGACAGCTCTGAGCCTGGAGCCGGCTTTGGATTCTGTGTCTCCCTCTCTCTCCACCCTTCCCCCACTCACACTCTGTCTCTCTCTTTCTTAAAAATAAACACACATTAAAAAAATTGGAATACAAATAAAATATAAATAAATAAAATGAAAAGACTACATATTGTATGATTTCATGTATATGAAATGTCCAGAATAGACAAATACACAAAGCAAATTAATGGTTGTGGTAGCTTACCTAGGGCTGAGGGCAGGGGCTGGAGAGTGACTGATAATAGGTGCGGGGTTTCTTTTCGGAGTGATGAAAACATCCTAAAATTAGATGGTGATAGTTGCATAACTCTGTGAACGTACCAAATAAAAACTTCTCTTGTGTGCTTTAAGTTGTATAACATGTGAACTACATCTCAATAAAACTTGAGATGCAAAAAAAAAAGAAAAAAAGCTCCACACCTTTGCCAACGCCGGTAATTAACACACCCTTTTATTTTAGCCTCTCAGAGAATCTTAAAAATCAACTTTCAAAGCAAGTTCAGCTGCAAAATCTATGCTCCTGGGAATCAGGGAGTGCATTTGCCATACATATGTGTGGATAACCCCGATTTCTCTTGTGCCTAGAGCTCTGGTCTCCTGCCTCCGCCCGACTCCTGCTCGGGAGTCTTGGGAGTTTTAGTGGGATGTGTCCCCAGTTGGGACTGGCACAGCATAAGATCTGGGGGAAGCCTAAGGCCAGTGAGTAACTGACTGAGGGAGAAGGAGAAGGAGACAAAAGCAACGAACAAAATGCAGTCTAAAGAGTCGTTTCTGGCCACCTGGGGAACGAAGGCTGTGTTTGCACCACAGAGAGAGCTTCAAAGAGCCCCTGCAAGACCGTCTGTTTCCTCACTGACAGTTGCAGCCAGCCTTTCGTGAAAAGGAAATCCTCAGAATCCCTCACATCCGGGAGCACGAGGAGGCTTCTCCGCGAACACCCTTCAAAACAGTGGTCACCCTGAAGGTGCTGGATTCAGGACGGACCTTCCATCCACCTCCCCCCACCCCCCCTGCCTATTCCCTCCCCTACCTTGCCTGCCCTAGTGCTGGAAACTGCCACAGAGCAGCAGTCCCCTACATTACAGCATTTGCTTTCCTGGTGTCTTCAAACCTCCCAAGACCGTCCAGTCAGAGAAAGACAAATAACCATATGATTTCACTCATATGTGGAACTTACGAAAAAATAAATAAATGAGCAAGGGGGAAAGAGAGAGAGAGAGAGAGAGAGAGAGAGAGAGAAATCAAGAAAGAGACTCTTAACTGGAGAGAACCAACTGCTGGTTACCAGAAGAGAGGTGGCAGGGGGGTGGCAGGGTGGGTAAAACAGGTGATGGGGACTGGGTGACGCACTGGGTGATGCACTGGGTGACGTATGGAAGTGTCGAATCTCTATATCATATGTTTGAAACTCATATAACACGGTATGTTAACTAACTGGAATTAAAGTAAAAACTTATTTAAAGAAACACACACTCTGAAGACCACCTAGACCTGAAGGGAACAGGAAGATAACCATGTCTTATCCAGGTCCCAACATGCGAGCCTGGACCCTCAGAACGGGCAGGAAAAACATAAAGCGAATCCTTATCTTACTCCTTGGACCAAAATAAAATCCAGTCGAAGCAAATATTTAAGTGTAGAAAAGAAACCATGAAAGTATTCGGAGGCAAGAAATTAGTAAATGTGCTTATAATCCTGGACTGCAAAGTCCTTTCTAAATAAGAAAAAAACCCAGAAACCATTAAGGAAATGATTGCTACCTACAACCACATAAAAGTTAAAATTGTTTGAGGGATGAAAAATACCATCCAGAAAGGCAAACGATAAACAGCAGGTGGAGGGTGAAACTTGCAACCCATCTGTCAAAGGCTAATTTTCTGAAATCACACACACACAAAACGTTTTTGTATTCATTAGAAAGGGCCTAACAATCCCACAGGGGAAAAAAAATGGAGGAATGGATGAAAACAGGAGGTCACAAAAGAAGAAATCCAGATGTCCAATATACATAAGAAAAAAACGCTCCACCTTAATCATAAATAAGTAAATGCAAGTTGAAACTGTAAGATACCTTTTCAAAACTGATCGTACTGTCAGGATTACAAACAGGTAACAGCAGCCATTTAGTGAGAGTTTGGGGAAACAGGCATGTGTGTGCACTATTCGTGGGCACGTGCACTGACGGAGCCCTTCTGCAGGACGACCATTCTCTACCTATTTGATCTGTTATTGTCACGTTCTTTTGCAAGATGGCTGCCTCTGCTCTAGGTACCATCCAGAGGCCAGAAGAAGGTAGAAGATTTAATGCTAGGGAATGCTCCTCTCCTGCCTGTCTCTTACACTCATTGGCCAGAACTGTGTCACATGAGACCGCTCCACCATCCAGTTACAAGAGTTTCTGGGAAAGTGAGTATCTAGCTAAAAAGAAACATATTACCACGATTGCCTTAGCCGACCATGATTTGTCTTTAGAGGCTGAGCACCTTACCACCCTACCTAAACTCCTCAACAGGGATTATCTGGGTGATAATATTTTATTATAACAATCAATTATTTTAATTCTAATTATAAAAGTGCTTTCAATGAATGGGTAAATAAATCATCAAACAAGCTAGAGATATGGCCATCTGGTTGGCTTTATTGAGAGCCAAGGATAGATGGTAATACATATTTTGGTGACTTCAGGTGGGGGCAGTTTAGAGGATCTGCCATGGCAGAAGATGGAACAGTAATTCTCTCATAGGCACTGGGTCTGCTTTAAGCTCCCAGACCACTCCCAAAAGGCCACTGATGGAACCCAGAATGTAGCCATGTCTTGATCGTTTTGGACTCTCTCATCATTCAGGAAACTGGGGACTCCCCCCGGGACTCAGGGAAGTTGCTTTGTCTAAGGTGCTGACAGACAGGTGGGTTCTACTTAGCCCAAGTATCACTAGCGTCCCTGCCAGAGAAAAGAGTAATTCCACAAAATGCCCTGAATCCTAGCAGGATCTGCGTTCCTGCAAGGCTCTCCCGTGTTCTGCCAGATGGCTCTTCACCTTAGTCATGTTCAGTCCCCCCACTAGTTAAATGGGTCAAGGGGATCCATCATCTCTAAGGCCCTTTCCAGGTCTGTAGGGCAGCAGTTCTAAATAAATACTCTCCCTGCACCAGAGCCTCTATGGGGTTCACTATGGGAGATCCTGGAGGTCCAACCCACTGGGACTCAAATCCTAGCTCCTCCCATACAAGCTCTAGAAGCCTTAAGCAAGTTATTGAACCCCTCTGAATTCATTTACTCATCTCAATAAAAAAAGAAAGAAGAAAGAAAGAAAGAAAGAAAGAAAGAAAGAAAGAAAGAAAGAAAGAAAGAAAAAGAAAGAAAGGCTTTGCAGGAAAGGAGGCTCACCTGGTTTCTACTCCAGCTGAACCTTCTGGGTGCCTTCTGGGGTCCCAAGTGGCCCTATGTTTCCAAACCCAGTGGGCACGCCTTCGTTCTTATTTTTCCTTTTTGCAATATCTGATGGTGTCCCTTCCATCCTCCTCCCATCCTTGAAGCTCCTCTCTCCCCTTCTTTGAACCCAACCTCTCCTGCTTTTCCTTTTCCCCAGTCCACACTTCTCATTCTCCTTTCTGGGATTTTCTTCTCCTGCCACGCTTCATTTATTACTTTTTTTTTTAATTTTTTCTTATTTTTGAGAGAGAGAGAGAGCATGAGTGGGGGAGGAGCAGAGAGAGAGGGAGACACAGAATCGGAAGTCGGTTCCAGGCTCGGCGCTTGTCAGCACAGTGCCCGACTCAGGCTCCAACTCATGGACCACGAGATCATGACCTGAGCTGAAGCCGGACGTTCAACCGGCTGAGCCACCCAGGTACCCCTCTCCTGACACGCTTTAAATACCAATGTTTTTAAGCAGGTAAAATAATGCTCTACCTCACTCACGATAAGAGGAATGCAAATTAAAACAATAAGAGATCGTTTTTCACCCATCAGATTAGCAAAACATAAAGAGTTTGGCAACAGTTTGTGGGCAATGATATAGGGAAACAGGCACTCTTGCACATTGTAGACTGCGATTGGTAAAAACCCCTTTGGAGTGCAATTTGGCATCATCAAAATTTTAAATGCATAGGAGGGTTTAATCCAGCAATTCCGTTTATAAGAATTTGTAGTCGAGAGAAAATCTACCAGACATCTACCCAATGCCCATTCTCTCCTTCTTTACAACAGAACCTGATTTTGTTGGCAGAGCGATGGGCCAAACTAAAAGATATGTCCCAGCCTCCCTTGAGACAGAGATGGTTGCTTGACACAGGTCTGACCAATGAGATGTAAGAAAAAAGAAAAATGTTTGGAAGGCTTCTAGAAAAGTCCCTTAGGGGCACCTGGGTGGCTCAGTCGGTTGAGCATCCGACTTCAGCTCAGGTCATGATCTCATGGTTCATGAGTGCGAGCCCCACATCAGGCTCTGTGCTGACAGGTCAGAGTCTGGAGCCTGCTTCAGATGCTGTGCGTGTGCGTGTGTGTGTGTGTGTGTGTGTGTGTGTGTGTGTGTCTGCCTCTCCCCCACTTGCTCGCTCTCTCTCTCTCTCTCTCAAAAACAAACATTAAAAAAGAAAGAAAATTCCTTTAAAAGGATAACAGACTTTGCTGACAATGTACCTTCTCCCCTTTGTTGTCTTCTCTCCTGCCTCCTGCCTGGAAAGAGGATGTGATGGCTGGATCTGGAGCAGCCACCTTGTAACCACGGGAAAAGAGTATGAGGACTTTGCTGTGATATCATTGTGCCACTAAACTAATGCCAGCATTTGCCTACCCCAGATTTCTCACGACATAAGAAAAAAATATGTCCTTACTTTGTTTAAATCTCTGCTGAGTTTTTTCTTACATGCAGCCAAAACTAATCCCTAAGTGATGTATGTACAAGCATATTTTTGCTGTATTGTTTATGTAGCAAAAGCCTCAAAACACACTGAATTCCCACTTATAAGGAACTGGCTAATTAAATTATGGGACCTGCATGTGGTGGAGTATTATGCAGCTATATAAAAGAATGAGATAAATTTTTATCATTACTAATAAGGGATAATTGTCAAGATATTTATTTATTTTAAGTTTTAAAAGAAAGAAAGTAAATATAATGCACTAACATTTATATAAAACTGCTTTATAGGCTTAGAACATTTCCAGAATATAGGAGAAACTCACGTATCTCTGGAGAAGGGGTCTGGGTTGTGAGGGATCAGGAGCGAGAGGAGAACTCGCCATTCACTGTATACCCTCTTGTGCCGTTTGAATGTTCACTGTGTGCATATTTTATCTCCCCAAAAAGTTCATGAGAATTGTATTACTTTATCGGACAGAGAGAGGTAAGAGGGAAAGCCAATTATTTCCATGACTCATTCTTTTCATTGAATGACCCCCAGCCCATGGCCTCAACCACCACATATATAATAATAGACCCAAACCTGAATTATGCAGTTCTGAGCCTTCAGATGAATGCCACACTTACTTACTGGACCACCCTCTGGGCGTCACCACCCGGAGGCCCTGTGGACACCCAAATGTAGCAGGTCTATACCTGCAATGCTGGTCTTCCACCTGTGTTCTCGGTAAAGTGGCCAACGATACCCATTCGGTGGCCCTGCCATCTGGGAAAGGAGGGAATCACTCCAAGTCCTGCTTTCCACCCTCTGTCTCGAACCTCCCTCCTCTCCCATCTGGTTCCATTGGTCTCCCTAGAGATGCCGCACTAGTCGAAACCTTCCAAAAGCACAGGCAGAAGCCCCAACCCGCTGCTTTGCCCCTCTTTGCGTGCCCACCCTCTTCACTTCTTGTTCACTGTCTTCCCTCCTGGACTGGCATTCCCATGAAAAGAGGGACCACTTCTGTGTCTTCCACCGCTAAATTCCTCGTATTGATAGCGGGCTCTGAGGGCAGGGGTTGCACACCGATCGCCTGAGCTAAAAGCCGTGGCCAGCCTCTCACCCTGCTCTTCCAGTCCTGTCCCATCCATCCGTCTTTCCCGCCAGCCCCCAAACCGTCCACTTCTCTCCATCCCCGAAGTAACTGCCCTAATCCGGAACTTTCCGCTTTTCCAAATGATGCCCACACCCCTTCACAGGACTCCCTACTTGGCCCCTCTGACACGAATGTCGGAATGGAATATGCAAAATGGCAATCTTGTCATGTCACCCACCGATAAATAATCATAATACATAAATAAGTGTCGCAAAGCCCACCTCTACCTTACACCTTTGAGACTGTCTCAGAGCCTTGGCCTCAATCACATGGAACCATTAATACTTTTTCAAAAATGGCAGTGCTTCAGATCTCCATGCCCGCCCACATATTCCTTCCTCCACGTGGAACACCGCCACCGTTTCCCATCACCACTCTTTAATTTTCCTGTTACTTCAATCTTTCAAACTCAGCTCAAAGGTTACCTCCTCCAGGAAGCCATCCATGACTACCCAGCCTGACAGAAGGTTCCTCCTATCAGGACTGTGAGCTCTTGAGGGAGGGGCTGTGTCTCATTTGATTCATACCTTTGGTGCCCAAAAAAGTGTCTAATATAGGGAAAGCGCTCGATAAGTGTTTGTTGAATGATCAAATAAATAAATCAGTGAATGAATAAATGGATTTTGCTAGAATAAAATGAGGCATGTATAAATTACCTGATACCATGCCTCGTCCGTAGCTGCCCAGAAAATTTACTTTCATTCCTTCCTTGCACTCTCCTGTCACTCAATTTTCCCTGGTCTTCCCAGCCCACGTGTACCAGTGGAGTCCCCTTGACAGGCAGGACATGCTTGGCCCCACCTCCCACCTTGCCTGTTCCAAAGATTCTTTTTTTTTTTTTTAATGTTTGTTTATTTTTGAGAGGGGAGGGAGGGGGAAAGACAGAGAGAGAGAGAGGGAGACACAGAATCTGAAGCAGGCTCCAGGCTCCGAGCTGTCAGCACAGAGCCTGTTTTGGGGCTCGAACCCACAAACCATGAGATCATGACCTGAGCCAAAGTCCGATGCTTCACCAACTGAGCCACCCAGGCACCCCACCTGTTCCGTGATCCTGAAAGACCCCAAAGGGTCTTGGAAACTTACCCATCAGCTACCTTTCCCGCATCACACCTGCCGTGTGTGTCCTCCTTTGCCCCAGCCCCACCTCCCGGATCCACGCAGCCAGTCCCCAGGGTTCACAGGACAGTGCCGCTGGTCCCGTGCAGGGTGCTGTGTCCACGCTCCTTCATTTATACTCACGGCCCCTCACTCCACCAGGTTCAGCTAGTAAGAGGTCCTCAGACCTCCCTGCCCTCTCCCCGCTGACGTTCCTGCTCCCCGGAGTAGGTTCCTGCCTCTCACACCCACTGGGGGGCTGGCTCCCTTATCGCCCCTCGCCCTCCCCTGCGGGGTGGTCCGCTCTGTCTTCTCCAGATTCCAGGGTCCAGGGGCCTCTCGGAGTCCGCGCTTGCTTCCCCGCCTGGCCTCACTGCCCACCCTGGCTTCACAGCTGGGAGCTGGATCTCTACAGCCGCCAGGAGGCCAGAACGGACATAGTTTATTCCCATCACTGCTTCCCTCTAAATCTGAACCGTGACCAAGAGTTTAAAAAAAAAAACACAAAAAAAAAACAACAAGAGAGAGATGAAAACCCATAGGAACAGGACGTCCTTTTCAGTTGCCTCCCCAATTCTGTCAGGGGCTTAGTCCAAAAGAGGCTTTAATTGGTCAAACTATGTGTTTTTCACCGAAAGAAAATGCCGTAAGTGAAATAAGATTCACATTTGGCACAGGGGTGGGGGGACAGGGAGAGAGGGACCTCCTCTTTGTCAGGCCCTTCAAAAGGAAATCGGGGCGGGGTGGGGAGGACCCAGAGCCCCCCACGATCCCCAGGGGCAAGGACTCGTCCCCAGGGACACCCTGGAGTCTGTGTCCTGCATCGGGCCACAGGGGCCGGCACGGTCTTCCCTCACTTCCCGGCTGGGCGCCCAGCACCGACCTCACACCAGCTGCCTGCTCCCTGAGCCTGTGGGAGGGGTGGGGGCTGCAGCCTGGGAGCATGTGGCCCTCAAGCGGAAGAGGCCATGAGGGAGCTGCCAGCCCCCAGGCAGATGAGGCACCAAAGGCCTGTGCAGAGCGCAGGGACAGGAACAGCAACCTCTCCTCCGTCCACATCTGCTCCCTCCTCCCATGTCCACTCGACAGCATCCCATTCAGAGAATCTCGTGAGGTCCCCGCAAGACAGGGAAGAGGCTCCTGTCTACTGGGAGACAAGCGTTAGACACAAGATATGTCAAAATGACAAAAAAAGCAGTCACCTCACGGCAAGTCACAAACTCGCGGCGCGCTCCTTCTGGTGAGTGTCAGGAGCTCCCAGATAAACTCACCATCTCACCCAAACCTGCCCCCAACAGAGTCTGGACTTCCATTAGAGCTCCATTTTTGCCACCTTGAGATCTGAAAAACCTGGGGGAAGGGCATACCAGTTCCCTGAGAAGAGTAGGGATTGATCACAAAGACACAGGAAGTCCGCTCTGTGTGTGTGTGTGTGTGTGTGTGTGTGTGTGAGAGAGAGAGAGAGAGAGAGAGAGATGACAGGGACAGGAAGAGGGGGAGAGGAGGAGGAAGGAGAGCTCCAAAGAATTAGAAAAGAGGGGCTGGGGCCACAGCCAATCAACCCAGCTTCCCAGGTCTCAGCTGCCCAGGATCAAGGTGAAACTGAGCAGTCAAGAACGCCTTCCCGGGGTGGACCAGGGTCACTCTTGACCCCCTCACTCACAGCAGGTCTTAGGCCAGTGGGTTGCCTTCTCTTGTCAAGGTCACCTTCCCCAGCTGAAAACCGACTAGAAGGTCTCCACATGGGTTAGGGAGAAAGAAGGAGATACCTTCAGCAAAGGGACTGGCACCTCAAAGGGAACGTCAACAGGAAGCAAACGCCTCAGGTTGTCAGCGTGGGCCAAGGCAAGAGGGAACGGTGTCCCAAGAAGGCCCCGACAAAAACAAATGCATTTTACCCGAGAAGAGAGAGGACCTCAGAGGTGTTCTCTGGTAGGCGTTTTGTTACATCCACGAGCAAAGACAGTTGGATCTTGGAAAGGGGGAGGTGGGGCAGGGAGTTCCGCTGGGGTAGAGGAGGATGGAGATGACGGACCAGGGGAAAGGAGAAGCCAGCAAGACGAAGGCAGGAGGAGTGAGTGGGGGGGAGGGGGAGCAGAAGTGTGCCAGAGGCCAATGGAAGCTGTTAGAAAGGTTTGCATGGTAGAACTGAGAGCCCAGCAGGAACCCCGCAGGCCACGTATGCTCACCTCACAGCTATGCCTGGCACCAGGCCTAGGAGATAATCAGGCAAAGTGTCCTGCAGACTGGTCCTAGGACTAGCTCAGACCTCATCAGGGCCTGCCTCAGCCTGACGTCCAACGCCCCGATGTTTGTTTTCCGCTGCAGAACCTGATTCCCCGATTCCTAACTAGCCCTGCCACCCAAGCTGATATTCTGAACAGCCCTCGCCCAGCCTCTTGCTATAGAAGCCCCGCCAGGCAGCTTCTCTCCCTTATCTCTTATCCCCGCCAACATAGAAAGAACCCCGGACAGGAATCCGGGTCTGGTCAGGACAGGGGATAAGCGGTCACCCGCGTCTGGGCCTCTATGTCCTCCGTGAGGAAAATCGGAGCCGTGACATCAGCCCTGCCTGTGTCACAGGGCGCTTCAGGATGGAACGAGGTAAATGCACGGGAAAGCTCTTTGGAAACTTTCAAATGTTGTGGAGGTTTATTATGATTATTATTCATGTCTGATTTTGCCGCCTCCGTGGAGCCCCAGCTCCAGTTTGTGCCTATGCGATGCCAAAACAACCAGTCAAATCCATCAAAAAGTCACTCAATTGAGTGGGAAAAAATGCAGGCGGCTCTGTTGCGTGCTCTCAGAAAATAAAGCCACCGGCATATCACTGGTGTTTTTGGGAACGTGCAGTGGGTTGTTCTAGGCACTGGTTTTGAGTTTTTCTTAAGGCTTTCACCTCCTGTGAACCAAAAAAAAAAAAAAAAAAAAAATGACGATGGAAAAAATCAAGGCCCTCAATTGTTTCCCAGGAGTGAGGATGGCTGGATGGCTTCAAGACGCCAGGCTTAGGGGAGGTTGGGGGCGGGGGGAGACAAAAATTCCCGCAGGGGAGGGACCATTGTCACTCTTGAACCCCTCCCTCACTCACAGCAGGTCTTAGGCCAGTGGGTCATCCCTGGTTGGCAAAAAGTCCCCTTCTCCAGCTGAGAAGCGACTTGGGTAAGTCCCCACATGGGTCAGGGAGAAAGAAGGAGATACCTGGATGGTTAGCCAAACCAGCAAAGGCTGTAAAAGCCCTGGCCCTGACCACAGGGGCTGGCACCCGGGAGATAGAGACCAAGAGAAGGAGGGGTTGACATCTGGGGGTAGAGAAAATTGTGAGATAAAAAGATGCTTTTAAATCAGAAATGTCCCTAGAGGGCTGCTTCAGAGTGGCAAGTAACTCAAGCCAGTTAGTTTCTCTCCATGTGAGCAGTTCCATAAGCATTTTGCTGGGAGAAAAGATGGAATCCAGTTTTTAAGAAGCGGCTTAGCTATCATCCATGAGTTTTATTTATGCAGGCCTTTCCAGCACACCATTCTCATCCGAAGGCATCTGCCTCTGAAATGAAGTCTCTGGATGGAATGGGAACATATATGAGTGAAAAACCAAGTCGCATCCTGGATTTAATTCTATCAGTTAACAAGTCTTTCCCAAGCAGCTGAGGACTCCCAATCCCTGGCTAGAGGCCAGTGGGGGCGGGGGAGGGGAATGAGAGAAGGGCGTCAGGGAGAATGAGACCCACAGGATATGAGAAGGGCCATACCATGGGGTCGCAGGAGTTCAGAGGCATGTATAGGCTAGAGCTGTCCCCACCAACAAAGTAGGTCTTGAGATAATATCTGGGAAAGAGACTTTGTTCAACATTAAGTTGTTTGTCCAAATATGTATTTTGATAATTATTAGCATGTGTTTGAAATAGCACTTGAAAGGTGATTAATGTAGTAGACACCATCGGGGTTCCACCTGTATCCCCTGGGAACCACCCATTCCCATAACCCACCAGAACGGGCAACTCTCTCCCTGGGGGTTCCCTTGGGCTGCTGGAGCATGAGTAGGGCGCTGGCTACAACTGACAGCAAATTAGCCCCACCCCCAGAAGCTACACCAATGATTAATGGGAATGGGTGTATAGATACCTCACCTCCCTCACCCCACAGATGGGATAACTCTGAAGTTCTTGAACTTCACAGTCTCCTAGACCTCAGATTTCTCCCAGATTTAATCCCCAGAGGGATTAGGCCCCAGTTGCCTCCAATGGCAGCTAGCCTGATAACTCATGTTTACTGGCTGCCTTCCTTCCTCTGCCTCATTCCCCAACTCCTCAACAAGTGCTTCCTGGGATCACCTCCCCAATAAACTATTTGTACATGAATCCTTATCCCTGAGTCTACTTCTTGGGCAACCCTAACTGAAATTATACATGTATTTTTATCACCCTTTCAAGCTTAATTTTGTATCTTTTATCCTATTTAATCCTCCAGCAGCCTAAGAAAGTGGAATTATTTTTTACATGACGGACTGAGACCCTGAAAATTAAGATAACCAGCTGAAGACCACATAATCAGTAACTGACACACCTTGGTCTATGTTTAATATCTGATATGCTGACTCCTGCCCTGGTACTCCCTCCATCACACCCCACTGCCCCAGTCATTCCCATCTCTAAATAAACTCTGCATGGGGTGCCGGGATGGCTCAGTTGGTTGAGCATCTGACTCTTGATTTCAGCTCAAGGCATGACCCCAGGGTTGTGGGATTGAGCCTCACATTGGGCTCCACACTGAGCGTGGAGTCTACTTAAGATTCTCTCTCCCTCCCCCTCTGCCCCTCCCCCATTTGCACTCTATAGCTAGCTAGCCAGCTAGATGATAAATAATAATGTAACCCCAGAGTTCATGTGGACAGTGTCCTTACAAGAGAGGTATGTGGAATGATCCATTTTCTCAGACTTTACATATCTAGGCTATAAATAATATATTCCTGCTACCTTTACCTATGAGTAACACCTTAATGGAGCCAAGAATTCTTGGGTGGCAATCCTAGAACTCTGCTGATAAATAATTCCCAAAGTACTGTAGTGGCAATTACCTATGGATATTAACAGAGGCATAACATTTGTTATCAGGAAACGTGGATAAACGAGGAGAAACCTTTTTTTTTTTTTTTTTTTTTTTACTAAATTAATGGGCTTTCTAAATTTCAAAAGTATTGATCCATCGCAGTCCCCAAGCGTGTGTCTGTCTTCCAGAGCACAGCCATCATAGTCTCCCAAGACAATGATGGACATAACATCTGCTTAAGATATGATTTTGTAGCATTTACCCCACTTTCTTTATCAGCGGGAATTCTGAGTCCAGACTGAATTACTTTTCTCAATATACCTGAAGTATTAAATCTTCACCAGGATGCACTGAAATGTCAGATTCTTTGTTATTCTGTTATTGAAACACAGTTCAGCTCTTTTATTTTTACTGTAATTTTCTCACTTTATTTAAATTTTTATGGAAATTGTTTTCCAACACTACCTATCTATAAGAATATTATTCAATAATTAGAATATTTGATTTTATATCCCAGAGCCTCCGTTTCCCCCAAGAATCTCCAGCTTTCCTTTCTTTTTTTTTATTCTTCTCAGAAAGCTACGTATGATTTTCTTGTATGAAAATATTTACAGATACACTTTTGAAAGTGTCTCTGTTGGATAAATAAAGATGCATTCTGTATTTAGTGTAGTTATATTTTATTGGTCTGGGTGATACTGTTTAATCGTCATTCTTTTTTTTTTTAACATTTTTATTTATTTTTTTGAGAGACAGAGACAGACAGAGCACGAGTGGGGGAGGGGCAGAGAGAGAGGGAGACACAGAATCCGAAGCAGGCTCCAGGTTCCGAGGTGTCAGCACAGAGCCTGACGTGGGGCTCGAACCCACAAACTGTGCGATCATGACCTGAGCTGAAGTCAGATGCTCAACCGACTGAGCCACCCAGGCGCCCCAGTCTAATCATAATTCGTAATAATAGTGAAAGAAATGAGGAGAGAGATGACCTCTGATAGCAAAATTCTCACACGTTTTTTTCTACCACCATGTGGAAAATATTTTCTCTTGCATATGTGTACCTTATTATTTAGGGTTGTGCAGTTCAGGTCTTTTGATGTTCATCAATCATTTCTGGTCTCAGGAAAGTATCCTTTCATGCCTTTAATTCTTCTGCTCCATTTTTGTGGTGGGCTCCATGCTTTCTCTTCAGGGTTGTCATCTTCTCTCTTATCAATGTCATCTCTTGACCTGTTGCATGGCGTTCTAGACTTTCTTAAGTTTGCCTGAACCATCACTAATTTTATTTTCTGCAATGTCATTTACATTTTATGCTATTGAGTTTTCATCTTGTTTGAACAAATAATGCCGGCTTGGGATGCAAAATAGGAAAGGCGAAAAAGTAAATCTCCCTTCCAACCATGCCCCTCAGGCATTTCTCTCCACAAAGGTAAGCACTGTTACCAGTTTCACAGAAGCCTTTTAGGAATAATCTATATACAAGTATACACACACACACACACACACACACACACACACACCATCTGCATATCTATCTCTTAATATGTTTTTAGTGACAAATCCCTATACTGTTGGGAATGGTCGTATGTCTTGACAAATAAGTACATTTCCCAACCTCTTCAAGCCTCACGTTGTCAGCCTCTTAAGCCTCACATAAATGTTAGACATTTATGGGTGCAATAAAAGAAGATAAAAAGGTGGGTCGCCAAACTCAAAGTAGCATATGAGGAAGCTACTTGTTTGCCATGACAAAATGGCAGCTTCCAGGCCGGTCAACGAGAATCCAGATTCCTTCCATCTTTTTGTTCTGCCAGGCTCCCACATATCAGCGTGTGAATCTGAGTCTTCATGGTCCCAGGATGGCTGCAGGAGTTCCAAACATTGTACCAGAAACAATGATTTCTAGAAGCAGAAGAGTGGTTATTTTTCCTTGTGTCTTTTATAAAGAATGAGAAGATAATTCCCAGAAGATTCCAGAAGTCATCCTCTTTGCTCCCATCTGACAGAATGTCATCATTTGGCCAATGCCTAAACCAAACATTGCTTATAAAAACAGGATTTCCAGGGGCGCCTGGGTGGCGCAGTCGGTTAAGCGTCCGACTTCAGCCAGGTCACGATCTCGCGGTCCGTGGGTTCGAGCCCCGCGTCAGGCTTTGGGCTGATGGCTCGGAGCCTGGAGCCTGTTTCCGATTCTGTGTCTCCCTCTCTCTCTGCCCCTCCCCTGTTCATGCTCTGTCTCTCTCTGTCCCAAAAATAAATTTTAAAAAGTTGAAAAAAAAATAAAAAAAAAAACAAAAAACAGGATTTCCAGGAGGCACCTGGGTGCCTCAGTTGGTTGAGAATGCGACCCTCAATTTTGGTTCAGGTCATGATCCCAGGGTCGTGCCCCGCATTGGGCTCCGTGCTGAGCATGGAGCCTGCTTAAGATTCTCTCTCTCTCCCTTTGCCCCTCTCCCCCGCTCATGTATTCTCTCTCTCTCTCTCAAAATAAAAATTAAAAAATATATAAATAAAAGTAATTTAAAAATAAAGCAGGATCTGGGAATGCTAGCTCGTGCAGCCACTTTGGGAAAAAGTATGGAGGTTCCTCAACAAAACTAAAAATAAAACTACCCTATGACCCAGCAATTGCACTACTAGGCATTTATCCAAGGGATACAGGTGTGCTGTTTTGAAGGGCCACATGCACCCCCAAGTTTATAGCAGCACTATCAACAATAGCCAAAGTATGGAAAGAGACCAAATGTCCATCGATGGATGAATGGATAAAGAAGATGTGGTATATATATATATAAAGGAGTATTACTCAGCAATCAAAAAGAATGAAATCTTGCCATTTGCAGCTACGTGGATGGAACTGGAGGGTGTTATGCTAAGCGAAATTAGTCAGAGAAAGACAAAAATCATATGACTTCACTCATATGAGGACTTTAAAGCACAGAACAGATGAACATAAGGGAAGGAAAGCAAAAATAATATAAAAACAGGGAGGGGGACAAAACAGAAGAGACTCATAAATCTGGAGAACAATCTGAAGGTTACGGGAGGGGTTGTGGGAGGGGGGATGGGCTACATGGGTAAGGGGCACAAAGGAATCTACTCCTGAAATCATTGTGGCACTCTATGCTAACTAATTTGGACGTACATTTAAAAAAATAAAAAAGGGGCGCCTGGGTGGCGCAGTCGGTTAAGCGTCCGACTTCAGCCAGGTCACGATCTCGCGCTCCGTGAGTTTGAGCCCCGCGTCGGGCTCTGGGCTGATGGCTCAGAGCCTGGAGCCTGTTTCCGATTCTGTGTCTCCCTCTCTCTCTGCCCATCCCCCGTTCATGCTCTGTCTCTCTCTGTCCCAAAAATAAATTAAAAAATTAAAAAAAAAGTTGAAAAAAAATAAAAAAATAAAAAATAAAACAAGTTAAAAATAAATTAAAAAATAAAATAAAAATAAAACAGGATCTCCAGGATTTAACCAGTTAGGACCTACTTCCTAAGACTAGGGAAGGGACGAGCACAAGGCTTGAAGATAGCTCGGCCACCACAAGGCTCCGTTAGGAAGGAGGGATAGAGGGGAGGTTCCGCGAGGGATGGATGTTGGGTACCCAACCAACTACATCTCTACAGCACACACTCTTACTCACATCGGTCACCACCAGTCTTCCACCGGCTCCCAAATCTCCAGCTCAACACCTTCCAGTGACCTCTTTTCGGTAAGGCAAACACCCGCCCTCCCCTGCCTCCCACACACATCCAGTGTGCCCTTCCCACTCCACGAGAAACACTCCTGCCCTATGAAACTCCTCTCAGGGCATTCTGCGCCCCTGCTGCTTCACAAAATCTAGCAGCCCCCCCAGAACACGCTTTTCCTGAGGCCCTCTCTAGTGGTTACCTGCTTCATCTCTCACATCCCCAGCATCCCAGGCGTGGGTAATTGCTCTGGACTGAATGTGTGACCCGCCCCCCCAATTCCCAGGTTAGAATCCTAGTTCCCAATGGAAAGGTATTAGGAGGTAGTAATTAGGTCACGAGGGGAGAGTCTTCATGAGTGGGATTAGTGCCCTTCTAAGGACAGACCAGAGAGAGCTTCCTTCCCCTGTCTCTCTGCTCTCTAAAGGGAAGATGCAACAAGAAACATCCACAAACCAGGAAGGGGTCTCTCCGCAGACACCAGATCTATTAGCACCTTGATCTTCGGCATTTCAGCCTCCAGCCCTGTGATAGATAAGTGTTCATTGTCTAAGCCACCCAGTGGATGGTAATCTGTTACTGTAGCCCAAGCCAAGAAGGCACTTCCCCTTGCTTCCGAGTCCTGATGTCCCACTAACTAGTTGAAACTCCAGATCCCTTGAGACTCCGGGTCCTATGGCATTGTCCCCCTTCCCTGCTCCTCACAGTTGCCGTCCATCACACTCCTCGTCACTCCTCTCGTTCGCTAACAATCATGGCACCGAACGGCAGTGTTCCTCTCATTTCCAGTAATGGTGGTTTTACGATCCACCTGTAGACCCCCACTCAAAACCCTCCTCTTAACGGTGACACTTCCTCTCCCATACTCTTTCTTCACCCAACCATTTCTAAGGTCATAGTCTGGGCTTCGGCACCACTCAGATAATCTCTGATACCTATTTTTTAATTTCGTTTTAATTTACATCCCAGTTAGTTAGCATATCGTGCAGTAATGATTTCAGGAGTAGAAACTATCTACTTTTTTAAAAGCTCTCTGACTGACAATACCCAGGAAAATGCACACATGTATTCACTTTTTGATGCAGCTAGCTCACTTCTAAGAATCTATCCCAGTGCTGCACCAGCAAAAATATACCAAGATGTAGGACTAAAGTTAGTCATAGCAGCATTATTTGTAACCGTGAGAGACTGGAAACGATCTAAATTTTCAACGATAGGGACGTGGTTAAGCTAATTACAGTTCATCTGTACAATGGGCTACTACGTCACTGTAAAAAGCAACAGGGAAGATCTGCATAAACAGTTAAAAAGTGATCTCCAAAATATTTTATGTTAAAAAGAAGAAGAAGAAGCAAGGTACAAGATAATGTGCATAGTTTGCTACATGTGCAAAGAAAGGAAAGAAAGTGCTATGGTGTGTGTGTGTGTGCGTGTGCGTGCGTATGTGTGCGTGTGTGTGTGTGTGTGTGTTTATCCAAAAAGAAAGTGTCTTAGTTCAGGCTCTCGTAACAAAAACACCATCCACTGAGTGACTTAAGCAGCAATCATTTATTCCTCAGTTCTGGAGGCTGGAAAGTCCAAAATCACCAGAGCCAGAGTCTGGTGAGAGTCCACTTCCTGGCTTGTAAACAGCTGCCTTCTGGCTATGTCCTCACATGGAAGGGAGAAGGAAGAAGCAAGATCCTTCACGCCTCTTGTTTTAAGGATACTAATCTCATCATCAGAGCTCTACCCCATGACCTAATTACCTCCCAAAGGCCCATCTTCAAATACCATCACATTACATTCATGTTAACATATGAATTCTAGAGTAATCAAACATCCCATCCATAACAGGAGGGAAGCAAAAACTAATTTTTAAAATGGTTAACAATAAGGGGAAAGAGAGAACTTGGGAGATGGAATGGAATTTTGGAATCATATAAATGTTTCATATAATTTTTAAAAATAAGTTAATTCAGGGGACGCCTGGGTAACTCAGTTGGTTGAGCATCCGACTTCGGCTCAGGTCATGATCTCACGGTTTGTGAGTTCGAGCCCCGCGTCAGGCTCTGTGCTGACAGCTCAGAGCCTGGAGTCTGCTTCGGATTCTGTGTCTCTCTCTCTGCCCTTCCCCTGCTCATGCTCTGTCTCTCTCTGTCTCAAAAATAAATATAAACATTAAAAAAAATAATAAGTTAATTCAGGGGCACCTGGGTGGCTCAGTCAGTTAAGCATCTGACTTTGGCTCAGGTCATGATCTCACGGTTGGTGAGTTCAAGCCCCGCATTGGGCTCCGTGCTAACAGCTCGGAGCTGGAGTCTGCTTCAGATTCTGTGTCTCCCTCTCTCTGCCCTTCCCCCACTTGTACTCTGTCTGTCTGTCTCTCTCTCTCTCTCTTTCAAAAATAAATTAACAAAATACATGAACATTAAAACATTTTTACATAATAAGTTTATTCAAAAAGAAAAAAAAAGCATCTCTGAAGGTAAAAAAGAAGCTTAACCAAATTAACTTACTGTATATAAAGTTGGTAGAATAATCATACAGAAAAGAAATATTTCAAGTAACTCAGAAACAGTGTTTTGACCACGCATCCCTATAAGGCCATATAGGGAGCTATATTCTAAAAAGCAAAATGAGCAAGAAACCTTAAAGTGTACATAGCAGTTTCATTGTTGGCAATAAACTTGGACTGTGTTTCCTATTGCTGCTGTGACAAATGACCACAGATTTAGCGGTTGAACCCAATGCAAATTTCTCATTTCATACCTGTACGTCTGGACACAATTCCTGAGAATCGTGAGACACAATTCTTCTCCATCTGTGAGCCTATGAAAGTCAAGAAACAAGTTATCTGCTCCTAAAGTGTCACAGAGGGATAGGCATAAGATAACAGTGATAGACATTTGATTCAAAAGAGAAGAAAATGGAAGGGAAGACACGTGTCCCAAGCTATTTCAAAATCCAGCCGGAAAGTTTGTTCCATGGTCTGGGATTAACCCTTTCTGGCTCATGGCCCTACCCTAGAAAGCAGCTTTTATTTCTTTTACGAAGAATAGCACATGTTTGCAGCCCAGTAGTTTTATCAGCTTGTTTCTTGCCTGTAGAATTTGGGGGGCCCAGCTGTCTTCTTTCACATTGTACTTTCTCTGCACCTTTCCGTCTAAGCCGGCGGTGTTTCTGCTGGCATAAATTTGCAAGAGCTTTGTGGATCTGCTATGTCTGTCTCAGGGATTTGCTCCATTAGACAAGAGGCTTCCCCTACAGAAATCTCCTGGACAATCCCATCTCTGTTCCCGGCTTCTGCCGAGGCAGCTGAGGGGTCCATGAGTCACACACCTTCAAGGCTCCTCCGTATGACTGGATACTCTGAACACTGATCCCTCCAAGGCACTAACAGAAGGTTGTTCATCCACACCCTTCCATTTCTTTCCAGAGCGTGCTTCCTGACAGCGCATCTTCTCATTTTAACTTCTTTGGTGTTCTGAATAAGCTGAGATTTCCCCAAATTACCAAGCTCTGTTTCCTTTTTGCTTAACCTATCTCTTTCCTCTTACATTTCACGATAAGAAGCAAGAAGAAACCAAGCCCCATGTTGACCACCCTGCTGAGAAATCTCAGCTGAATATCCAAACTCATCATTTGCAAGTTTTGCTTTCCACAGAACTGTGGGACACAGTTCAGTACACTTTCAGCCGATTCCCTTTTCACCAGCTACCAAGAACGTGTTTCTCATCTCCACCCGAGCCTTACCGACAGCTCTTTTAATAACCATGTTTCTGTCGATGGTCTGCTCCCGATGACCCCGGTGCCCTCTGAGACAGTTTACCCTGCTTCTCACTCCCTTCCGAGTCAGCGCTAACACAGCCATTCACATCCATATGTCTATTAACAATCTATTTGATGCAATCTAGGTGTATTTTTTTCTATCATGCTCCAAAAATTCTCCCAGCTTCCAGCCATTGCCCAATTGCAAAGCCACTTTCACACTTGTAGGCATTTATTTCAATAGTTCCTTGTGTCCAGGCACCAAAATCCGTGTTCACTTCCTACTGCTGCTATGATAAACTACCATGGCCTAAAACAATGCAATTATCTTACAGTTCCAGAGGTCAGGAGCCTGAAATGGGTCTCACCGGCTTAAAATAAATGTGTTAGCAGGGCTGTATTCCCTTCTGGAGGTCCTGGGAAAAACCTGTTCTCTTGCAGTTTCCAGCTTCTAGATGCTTCCCACATTCCTTGACTCACGGCTAATTTCCACCTTCAATGCTGACAATGGCCAGTCTAATCTTTCTCCTGAGCTCTCTCTCTAGGTTGGATGCTTCTGCCTCCCTCCTCGCCATTTAAGGACTCTTATGATTACCTTGGGCCCACCTGGATAACCCAGGATACTCTCCTTGTTTTAAGGTCACTTGACTAATAAACTTAATTCTTTTTTTTTTTTTTGTATAAATGTTTATTCATTTTTGAGAGAAAATGTGGCCAGGGGAGGAGCAGAGAGAGGGGGGGACAAAGTAGCCTCGGCACCAACAGTAGCTAGTCCAACGCGGGGCTCGAACTCACAAACCATGAAATCATGACCTGAGCTGAAGTCAGACACTCAGCCGACTGAGCCACCCAGGAGCACCTAGTACACTTAATTCTATCTGCAACCTAAACTTCCCCTTGCCATGAAACATAACAAATTCAGTTTCTAGGGATTGAGACACAGACACGTTTGGGGAGTGGGGGGTGTATTATCCTGCCTTCCATAGTCAGTATTTTTATTTTGAAAGATACGCACATATATATGTACACACACATACAAACACATATTAAGATAAAACAAATAAGTAATTATAGTAAAGTTATAAGGAATCAAACTGATTTTTAGCATATGATAAAAGAGATACAGATATAAACTCAGAGTTAAGTTAAAACCCTGTATGGCCAATAAGCATATGAAAAAATGATCAACATCACTAACCATCAGAGAAATATAAATCAAAACCACAATGATATATTATACCCATTAAGGTGGCTACTATTTAAAAGAAAGAAAGAAAATAACAAGTGTTGGAGAGGATGTGGAAAGATTGGAACCCTTGCACACCATTGGTTGAATTGCAAGATGGTGCGACCACTGTGGAAAATGGTATGGGGGGACTCTCAAAACATTAAAAATAGAACTCCCATATCATCCAGCAATCCTGCTTCTGGGAATAAATCCAAAAGAAATGAAAGCAGAATCTTAGAGATATTTGTGCAAATACCAAATACCTATGTTTATAGCAGAACTATTCATTATAGCTAAGAGACAGAAGCAACCCAATGATCCATCAACAGATGAGTGGATAAACAAAACGTGGTGTATACATACAGCGGAATATTCTTCAGCCTTAAAAACGGAAATCCTGGGGAGCGTGGGCGGCTCAGTCAGTTAAGCATCTGACTTCGGCTCAGGTCATGATCTCACGGTTGGTGAGTTTGAGCCCCGTGTCGGGCTCTGTGCTGACAGCTCCAAGCCTGGAGCCTGCTTCGGATTCCGTGACTCCCTCTCTCTCTGCCCTTCCTCTACTCGTTCTCTGTCTCCGTCTCTCAAACATAAATAAACGTTAATAAAAAATTTTTTGTGAAAAGAAGGGAATCCTGTCACATGCTGTAACATGGGTGAACCTCGAAGCTATTGTATTAAGTGAAATGATCAAGGCCATTGTGTTAAGTGAAATGTGACAGTCATAAAAACACAAATAACAGACGGTTCCTCTCATATGAGGTGTGTTAACTAGTCAATTCATAGAGACAAAGTAGAATGGTGCTTACCAGGGCCTGGCAGGAAGGGGGAATGAGTAATTATTACTTAATGGGTATAGAATTTCAGATTCGCAAGATAAAAGAAAGTTCTGGATCTCTGTTTCACAACAGAGAACAAACTTAACACTCCTGAACTATACACTTAAAATGGTTAAGATGGTAAGTTTTGTGTTATGTTCAAAAATATTATCTATAAATATTATCACAATAAAGAAAGCACGAGAATCAAGTTTCTATCATTTTTTTTAATTTTTTTAATTTTTTTTTATTATGAAATTTATTGTCAAATTGGTTTCCATGCAACACCCAGTGCTCATCCCAGCAGGTGCCCTCCTCAATGCCCATCCCCCACCCTCCCCTCCCTCCCACCCCCCATCAACCCTCAGTTTGTTCTCAGTTTTTAGGAGTCTCTTATGTTTTGGTTCCCTCCTTCTCTAACCATTTTTTTTTCTTCTCCTCCCCCATGGTCTTCTGTTAAGTTTCTCAGGATCGACACAGGAGTGAAAACATATGGAATCTGTCCTTCTCTGTATGACTTATTTCACTTAGCATAACACTCTCCAGTTCCATCCACGTTGCTACAAAAGGCCAGATTTCATTCTTTCTCATTGCCACGTAGTACTCCATTGTGTATATAAACCACAATTTCTTTATCCATTCATCAGTTGATGGACATTTAGGCTCTTTCCATAATTTGGCTATTGTTGAGAGTGCTGCTATAAACATTGGGGTACAAGTGCCCCTATGCATCAGCACACCTGTATCTCTTGGGTAAATTCCTAGCAGTGCTACTGCTGGGTCATAGGGTAGGTCTATTTTTAATTTTTTGAGGAACCTCCACACTATTTTCATAAAAACCCTCGAGAAACTCGGGATAGAAGGAACATACTTAAACATTGTTTTCTTGTAAACTGTATTTCAGAATAACCAAATAATTGATGAAAGTTCTTCTTCATAGAGGAATCACAGCTAGTAAATGCAGAAGGAATGACAGATTTAGAAAAGAACAGTTTCACATCCCCAGAAGAAATAACGAATCTAGGCAACATACCAGGACACAAATCTTGAAGCGAAGTTTGTGGGGAAACTTTGTAACAGAGACACCAGGCTGACAGCTCCTGAGCCAACAGTTCATTCTTAACATTCGAAGAACGAGACAACTAGATATTACAGAATCCCTAATGTGATGTCAGAGGAAATCTATGTGTAAAGTACACTTGCTAGAGAAACACAGAAGAATAAAATCTAAAAATGCCTAGATGAACATGGTTCACAAGATCACAGGGAGGTGACACCAGCAAAAATGGCAGAGTGAGGATCTCAGAAAATTCTCTCCTCTATAAAATAAAAAATCATCAGAACCAACTTTCTCAGAACTCTGCCAATTAACCTGAGTTTATTACTAACAGAGCATTTATTAAATCTAGCTGAATCTCATTAACAACAGTGAGCCGGGGGTGCCAGGGTGGCTCGGTCGGTTAGGCATCGGACTTTGCTCAGGTCATGATCTCACGGGTTCGTAAGTTGGAGCCCTGCGTCCGGCTCCCTGCTATCTGCACCAGCCGCTTCAGATCCTCCATCCCCCCTGTTTCTGCCTCTCTCTCGCTCTCAAAAATAAATAAACATTTAAAAAAAAAACCCAACAGTGAGCTTTGTGGCATTGCAATTTGCCCTCATCCCTTGTCCCACTCTCCAGCTCCACAGTAGTCTTAAAAAATAAGAGACACACTCCCCCCCCAACCTGCAGTGAAAAGTCGCAGCCTGTCACTCCACCAGAAGGAACAGAAGAGGGTTGAAGCCCTTTCAAAGCCACAGCCCTAAAGAACGATCATTTTTTGACCTGTCTGGTTAATTCTTGGAAGATCCCACTTACAAGGCTATCTGTAATTGACCTGACTCCGTGCTTTCCCAGTGAAAGAGAGTAAAAAGGTTTTTTCCCCTGGGGGGACATTGAAAATTAAATGCAAATGGTAACTTCACACTAGCTAGGGTGGTAGATAAGAGTCGGAGCAAACATCAGGCTAACCAAAAGGCTTAAAAGGAAGAGCTGGCAATGAGATATCCGTAGGTGCTTTGAAATTCTCATACACATTCCTGGGGATCTGGAACATCACGTGCACGTATAGGCTGTGCGCAGGCTCAGGAAAGGCCGGCGAAGGCCCTGAGCTCTCACCTCTGAGTAACTCTAAGATCTACCCACACAGGTGAAGGCTTAAGGAAGGGGTGTAAGTGGTCTGGTTCAACAGGTACCCAGAGCCCCTTGGCAAAGACTCATTGTTTCCAGGTATTTAAAACACTGTCCAATCGTTAGTTAGCCGACCACTAACCTAACCACACAGGGACTTCAGTGGCCACTCTTGACAAAGAATACAGACTTTACCGAATTCGTTCAGAAAAGTCATTAAACAAACAACATCTGCAACAAACAGCAACCAAAACCAACACTGGGGAGGGGGGTAGAAATCAATTTCCAGGCCTGCTACATTGTGTTATTTTAAATGTACCGCTTTCAACAACAAAAAACTATGACAGGTGCACAGAAGCAAGAAAGTTGGACCCACACACATGAAAAAAAGGCAATCAGTAGCAACTGCCCCTGAGGAAACTGAGATGATGAATTTATCGGAAAAGACTTCAAAATCAGCGAGTTTAAGTGGAATGAAATTGTTCAGCCACCAAAGGAATAAAGTACTGAAACATACCAAAATACAGATGAGTCTTTAAAATACTATGCTAGGGGCGCCTGGGTGGCTCAGTCGGTTAAGCGTCCGACTTAAGCGTCCGACTTAAGCGTCCGACTTCGGCTCAGGTCATAATCTCGCGGTCCGTGAGTTCGAGCCCCGCGTGGGGCTCTGTGCTGACAGCTCGGAGCCTGGACCCTGCTTCGGATTCTGTGTCTCCCTCTCTCTCTGACCCTCCCCCGTTCATGCTCTGTCTCTCTCTGTCTCAAAAATAAATAAACATTAAAAAAAAAATTTTTTTTAAATAAAATACTATGCTAAGTGAAAGAAGCCAATCACATTATTCCATTTTAACGAAATGCTCAGACTAGGCAAAGTCTATAGAGGTAAAAAGTAGATGAATCATTGCCTAGGACAGGGGGTGGTGGGTATGGGGGAATGGGGAGTGACTGTCTATGAGTAGGGGGTTTTTTGGTGGAGAGAGTAAAGAGATTGTTCTAAAAATGAATTTGGTGATGGTGCACGCATCTATGAACCTGGTAAAAACCATTGGATTGTATTCTTTATTTTTTTAATGTTTATTTATTTTGAGACAGAGCGCGCACGTGCAAGCAGGGGAGGGGCAGAGAGAGAGAGACAATCCCAAGCAGGCTTCCTACTCAGCATGGAGCCCAACACAGGGCTTGAACTCACCACCCTGAGATCAAGACCTGAGTTAAGATCAAGAGTCAGATGCTTAACCGACTGAACCGTCCAGACGCACACACCCCTCCCCCACTTGTCATTTTTACTGCTTTCCTCATAAAGTCCTGTTTTGTCTGCTATTAGTACCGAAACACCATCTTTTTTGTTGTTGTAAAGATTTGCCTGGATTTTAACCCTTTCGTTCCCACCATCTAGTGCTCCTTGATTTATGTGTGTTTCTCATAAACAGCATAGAGCTAGACTTCATTTATGTAATTGTTGCTTTTGCTTCAATCTGGAAATCTCTGTGTGTATAGCTTAGATGACTATTAAGTGACCATCATTTATATATTTTTCTGATGGTTGCCATTACACTGGACTTATTTCTACCATTTTATTTTGTGTTTTCTATTTACCTGCTTCCTCTTTGCTTATTTTTTTTTTTTCTCCTTCCCTGACTTCTGCGAGATCACACATGCTTTCTTAATTCCGTTCTTCACCCCCACCTGTTTGGAGAACACATATTTTCATTCAATAAGTAGTTATCTTTATATATACTTCTCATTTTCACGTGTTTCTCACAAACATCTAAGCAATATCTGTATCCCCTCCTTTTTTTTCTTTTTTTTAAGTTTATTTATTTCGAGAGAGAGAGAAAGAGAGAATGAGCAGGAATGAGTGGGAGAGGGGCAGAGAGAGGGAGAGAGAGAATCCCAAGCAGACTCTGGGTTGTCAGCACACAGACAGACACTGGGCTTGAACTCACGAACCACGAGATCATGGCTTGAGCTAAAATCAAGAGTCAGACGCTTAACCCACTAAGCCACCCAGGCACCCCTGGATTGTATTCTTTAAATGGGTAAATCGTATGGTACCTGAACTGTATCAATAAGGCTTTAATTTTAGAAAATAATAAAACTATGCAAAGAAGAGCACCCAAGACGTGACCACACAAGGGAGAGTTGTTTCTTGGCCAGATGCTGCTCACCCAGCTTCTTCACACTTGAAAAAAAATTCTTGAAACTGTAATTATAGGCCCCTGTCTACTTCAACTTCACTTTTCAAGAAATGGAGAAGGACCACAATAACCCCGTGCTCCCATTCAGTCTCAGCCTTAATACTCTAGCTGCAGGTGCACTGAGGGGGGTATCACCTGCTAGCTCATTTAAGTTGCTGCATGGAATTAAAACGAAAACCAGCAGGCATTTACTCAGTCTTTCAGTATTTGCTGGACACTTGAAAACTCTCACAACCATGAAGCATGTGGATTAATGAGCCCAGAGTCAAAAGATGGTCAGTGGGCCAGTCATGACAAATGACCCAAAACGAGTGGGGACCCAAGGGTGGACAGAACAGATATGCTCCTGCCCTCATTCAGCCTCAAGTCTAGTAAAAGAGGCAATCATGAGCCACGTGCTCAGCCCAGGGGAGGACCCTAAGGGACAGTGACAATACTGCAGGAGCTCCTGAACGAGAGGCCACACAAGGACTAGGCAGTTGAGAAGGTCCAGATGCCCACTGGCAGTCTCCCATGGGACCGGAGTGGGGTAACGTACTGTTTCTTCATCTGGGTGATGGTTACACAGGTGTGTTTACTTTATAACAACTCGGCAAGCTATTTACCTGTGATTTGTGCATTGCTGTCTCCATACGTTATGCTTTCATAAAAAATTTACTTGAAAATATTCCGATTCAAATATTCCACTGGAATCAAACGTAGACACCTTTCTGCATCTCTCTATGGCGCCCACTTCCTCTCTAACTATGGCGCCCACTTCCTCTCTAATGCAACTCACGCACTCCATCCTCATTCTCTATGCTCTAAGCTCACCAGCCTACATTTGGTGGCAGAAATGCCCAAATTGCCCTGGCCTGAGAATCTTCTACAGGCTTTTCTTCTGCCTGAGGTGCATTTGTCTGTTCTTCGCGAACTTCATATTTCTAAAAATCCAATCTCAGTTAAAATGGCATCCCCTCAGAGATGCCTGACCTCACCGCTCCACCTACATTGCCCGGCGCCCTGCGTGGTCCTGTCCCAGTGCCCTGTGCATGTTCCTCATTGCACTTTTGTGTCTTATCACCTGTCTCCCAGGATAGACTATAGTATCCATGGAAGCCAATGCTGTAGCTCACTCAACATTTTATCACCATGCCCAGTAAAGTGTTCGATGTGTAACACTTGAAATAAGTGTTTGCAAATGAGTGAATAAAGAAACAGAAGGCAATGCTCAACCCAAGAGGGGAGCAAGGACATGGCCTTTCAGGTGCTGTGGCAAGACAATAAGTGAGGTGTGTTGGCAGAATCTTGTGGCCCCCATCTAGTCACCCTAGACTAGCAATACTGGGAGATGATGAATTACAGTTACTCCTAGAGCCAACCTTTCAAGGGGAAGGTTGAATGGTATTAAATGCATTTAATAGCACAATGAAAGGAACAAAGCCCCTGTAATTCCCACCATCTCCTTACCCCTACCAACCTGGGGAATCAGTGACATCACAGCATCTTGATTCTTAACACAATGGCACAGGGGCAGTTCTGGCTTGTCAGAGGATGTGACTGTCAAAGCATCTTTGTGTGCAGGTGTGACGATGCTTTTCCCACGCAGCAGGGACAGACTGCAGGCTGTAATTTCGCCCTGGCCCCCTATTATCAAAACCATACCATTCCTCCCTAACCTTAGAGTATATCTAAAAGTACTCCCCTCAATGTACCAGGCGCAGCCGGGGAAGGTCGCTTAATGCCGAAGGAGATGTTTAGAAAGTAGGAAGAGCTTAAATCAGTGCTGGTCAGAGAAAAGGCCAGCACCCCTGGGTCAGCCCTACACCAGTAACCTGCCCCCGGAAGGAAGCCATTGGCCAACCCCGGTGGCCTACTCTGACCAGCCACCTGCCCACAGCCCAACCCCTCACCTGAGTACAGCCGAACCCTCACTCTGTGCACAACCTGACCCTCACCCTGCCCACAACTTGACCCCTCAGCCTGGCCTCACATGGACCCCTTGATTCCAGGTACACACAGTCTTGCCCTTCAGTGTGCATCTTATTTCCTTACCCATACTGTGAACTTTCTGGGGCAAGACACCAATGCCTCCTGAGAAACTGAATATACAAGTGGACAATGACCAGACCATATATGACAACAGACCCCTTACCCACAATCTCTAGCAACCAGCCCAGGAAGTCAAATGCCCACAGCAACCGGCCTAGGATGGTCAGAAATTGCTCAGTGGTTTCCAGCTTCTTTATTTCATGTACCCCCACGTCCAACCCAGGACCAACCAGGCAAAGGCAAATATGCTTCCCAAGCAGTCACATAAGATGCCCCTCTTCTAGCCAGGCTCCTTCCAGGGTCCCCAACAACCTCCAGTCACTGCAGGCGTGCCTGAAGCCTTCCTTTCGATGTTTGCTGTAACACTTTCCCGCTCCCTGCCTGCCTTGAAGTCCCTGACAAATGCAAATAATGGTCCCTTGCTATGACAGACTCTGAATAAGCAGTTTCTGTTTGTTCTCACCTAGGTGGTCTTCCTTTCTGTCCACAGTTTTCCTGGAGGTCCCAACAAAACACTGCAGCCCCAGCCTTTGGCCAGGTGCGTTATATGCTGACAACGTACTCGTGACTTCAAATCCACACCAGTGTGGTGAGTCAGCACTTTGGTCTGAACTCCCCTCTCTTTGCAGTGAGTCCTTTAGTAGCAGCTCAGGGCCCAGGTTTTTTGGTGGTGTCTCCTTTGTTTGCATTCTTGGTAGAATTGGGCCATCCCTCTTCACCTCTTTGGCTCTCTTTTGTGCTTCCATTTTATGCTGTTCTGTTAAAATTCTTGGTCACAGGAAGGAGAATCACAGGCCAGAGCACAAGCAGAGGCCCCCTGTAGACCTGTAGATCAAGCGAGCCTCACAGAGCATTGAGTTTGTAGTTCTCACCGCACTAGAATCCGTTCAAAGTGCTGTGGGTCACCAATAAAGCTAGATAACGTTCCTCTTCCATCTCAATACCTTGTCTAGACAGTCTTCTCTCCGGTTTTTCCGAAAGAGCACAAATTGTCAGGTCTGTGTTTAGAGACAGTCAACTGTCAGGACAGGAGGTCCTAAGACACAAGGGGCCAAAGCATGACGTCTCTACCACCCACTGCCAGCTCTCATGGGGTCATCCAAGTCCTTTCCTCCTCCAGGAAAACCCCTGCCTCTAATTTGGATGTTAGAATCCAAATTCTCGTACCTGTCTTTCTAAATGGCCTGACTTCACCACGGATCATTTGGGGGACTCTGGGGAACACGTGACTTGCACACAATTGTTCATGTGAGAGAACTTTAGAAAACAAAGGGAAGAGGATATTTCGATCAGCGTACAGAGGTCCCCAAAGGAAATTCTGACTTAAACATTGCTTCACTGGAAGATTCTTTGGCCAAAGCTAATGAATAATTTGAAAACTTAAGTAACAGCAAACAAGCCTCTGCCTTTATCTTCCCCCTCCTTGCCCTCCAGTTACTTCCCTAGATGCAGCCCTGCCTCTGCCCCTCCCACCCTTCCACTGCTCCCCCTCCACACCGCCAGTGACTCCTCCCTCCTCCTCCCTGCCACCCCCTACCCTTTCCCCAACAACTCCAAAGATCCTTAAATGCCAGTCACTGCTAAAGGCTCATGCCTACCACAGGCCAGGTATCCAGACAACTGTAGTATTTAAACCTTGGACCAGAACTGAATGAATAACTACAACGAAGGATTTCCCTAAACCCAGAGAGGACCAGCAACTATTCATAGAGGAATGTAGAATTCTTCTGGGAATTGAAGAATGTGACCCAGGGTTACCTGAGCTATTATCAATTTCACACACATTGCTCCGAACCTCACTGCTGAATCCCGGATGACAGAAGTTAATGAAACTGACCAGGATCTCTCTTACCACGGTAAACCCCACGGTCAAAAACAGGCCCCCAAAGTAGAGCAAGATCCCCCAAAATCCACACCTGAAACTTCTCTAATAAAAGTCTGTTGGGCCGGGTGCCTGAGTGGCTCAGGAAGTTGAGTGTCTGACTCTCGTTTTTGGCTCAAATCATAATCCCAGGGTCGTGGGATGGAGCCCCGCATCAGGCTCCACATTGAGTGTGGAGTCTGCTTGGGATTCTCTCTCCCTCTCCCTCTGCCCCTCTCCTCTGCTTGTGCATTCTTGCTCTCTCTCTCAAATTAAAAAAAAAAAAAAAAAATGTGTTGGGCCACAATTCTAATCATGCAAAAGAAGAAAAGCTAGGCTATGGTGCCCTGTTGTTTGTGTTGCTGTTTGTGTTTCAAACACCAATCTAAACATGTTCGTGAAGGTATTTTGTAGATGTGATAAATGTCTACAGTCAGTTGACTTTAAATAAAGGAGATTACCCCCAATAACGTGGGTGGGCTTCATCCAATCAGCTGAAGGCCTTAAGAGCACAAAATGAGGTTTCCCACAGAAGAAGAAATTCTGCCTCAAGACTGTAACATCAAAACCCTACCCGGGGCACCTGGGTGGCTCAGTCGGTTAGGCAACCACCTTCACTCTCAGGTCATGATCTCACAGATCGTGAGATCGAGTCCCGCATCGGGCTCTGTGCTGACAGCTCAGAGCCTGGAGCCTGCTTCGGATTCTGTGTCTCCCTCTCTCTCTGCCCCTCCCCCATTCAGATTCTATCTCTCTCCTTCAAGAGTAAATAAACATTAAGAAAAAGAATTAAAACCCTACCTGAGTCTCCAGCCCACCGGCTTGCCCTACAGATTTCAGACTCAGGACTGCTATTTCATTCATCTCTCACCTGAATTTATAGCCTGCACCACAGATTTTGGTCTTCCTAATGCACAACTGAGGCAATCAATTCCTTTAAAAAAAAAAAAAAAAAAAAAAAAATATATATATATATATATATATATATATATATATATATATTCAAATACATTTATCACCTATTGGTTCTGCTTCTCTGGACAACCTGTTACAGCCCCTGCAGATCAAACAGTTAGAAGACCTACTTCCCAACTGACCACCTTTATTAGCAAGGATACGTGTAGGTATTATAAGCAAAAGGCACACTGGTAAAAGATCATTCCATTTTACAAAAGAAAAGTCCCTCCATTTAGGTCAATGAGGGTGCTCCAGAGAAGGAAAAAAACACTCAAAATCCTGCCTTATCCATAAACATCCAATGTAAATGACTGCACATAGCGATGGTCACCGTTAACAATTCTTGGTAGACCTAAGTGCTACGGTTTATACAATAAACCTTCTTTGTTCAACTTCTTCCTCAGAGTAAACACACCACCCAGGTGGCAGATATTTCAAATAGCTCATGGAATTTCCCTGTTCTCCAGCCCGTAACGATCACCCTCGGGCCTTGACTGAAAAACTTTCCTTCCTGCTCTGTGTGAGGCCCCTGCCAATTTAGTAGAAAAAGATATATTTGGCCAACAGAATTGTGACACGAAGTGTATACCAGAGGGACTCTTTCTTCAGGTTCCAGAGGACTTTTCTGCTCATAATCAAGTCGGGTCTGTTCTGGGTATGCCTTTACCTTCTCCTTTAGATTTGATGCTTACACCCGAAAAAGCCCTGGACACCATTTGTGACTCTCGAAAGGAAATGCTTTGGCAGCTGGATGCCAATCTCAACCAAGGTGTATTCGTTTCCTGTGGCTGCTGTTACAAAGGAAACAAACCAGTGGCTTGAGACAACAGGAATTTATTCCCTCACAGTTCTGACAGTGGAAGCCCAAAATTCAAGATGGTGGCAGGGCCACGCTCCCACCAAAGTCTCCCGCAGGGGATCCATTCCTCGCCTCTCCCTGCTTCTGCTGGCAGCTGGCAATCTGTGGCCTCCCTTGGCTCCTGGTCTCTGTTCTCTTGTCTCTGTCTTCACGTCGCTTCCTCCTCTGTGTATCTGTGTCTCATCTCCCTCTGGCTCACTCGTACCAAGATACTTATCATTGGGTATAGAGTCTACTTGGATAATCTAGGACGATCTCCTCATCTCAAGATCCTTAACTGAGTTGCATCTGCACAGACTCTTTTTCTAAAGAACGTAACATTCACAGGTTCCGGGGATTAGGAGGTGGACACATCTTTTGGGGAGCCACCAGTCAATCCACTACACAAGGTTATGAAGCTAACTAAACCACCAAAGAATAGGTCTCTGGAGGGATTCAGAGAGGCCCTTCTAAAACACCAACATTTAGCTTCTGATTTTCAAAAGGAAGAATGGAGACCAAAAAAACAATCTCTTCGTAACCTTTACTCACATAATCTCTGGCACTCTCAAGGTGGCCAGTTGGTAGAACCAGATGATTTCAAATGGATATTAGCTGAATGAGTCATCAGTGTTCCTCTGCTACATATGTGCAGACCCAGAGCAGCCTTCTGCCCAGATCAGAGCACTCGCTGGGCCCTGTGGGGTCCAGTGACCACCTTCCTTCAAAGGCCCAAGGCCCTAGACGGCAGCCCAAGCCAAAAACTACAGGAACACGTCAGACGCGTTCCAACCCTGGGCCCTTTTGATTCCCTTTTGGGAGCAGGGACATGTACCACTGCAGTCCAGCTCCTACTGGTGCCTCCCAGAAGCACTCCTCCTAGAACGAAGGTGCCCGCTCCTGCCCTAGACAGACCAGGCTCCCTGGAATGTAGGAGTCCTCCCTAGTTACCTCTTGCAAAAGGCTGGCAATCAGGGACAGAGACATATGCTCTAACCCTCGACAACACTCAGAGGTGTGCAGTCCTTCATGCTTTGACTCACTCACCAGTTTCTTCATTTGTCGATTCACATGTTCCTCCACCGACTGAACAAACTCCCTGAGCAACTTCAAGAGCCCAGGCCTGCACTAGCTGCTGGGCACAAAAGGACAATTATGTCAGTCACTGGAAATCCCAAGAAGGCCACTGTCTCCAGATACCACAGGTAAACAGTGAAATTACAAAGTACTAGAGAGGAATAAATCAAAGACAATGGAGACCCAAAGGAGGTGAGTGGGATTTTTGCAGATACTTAATCCCCACGTGGGACAGTTATTACCACCATTTTACATTCATGGGGGAAATGGGGGATCAAAGAATCAGTGACGGGGACACCTGGGTGGCTCAGTCAGTTAGGCGTCCGACTTCAGCACAGGTCATGATCTCACAGTCTGTGAGTTCAAGCCCCGCGTCAGGCTCTATGCTGACAGCTCAGAGTCTGGAGCCTGCTTCGGATTCTGTGTCTCCCTCTCTCTCTGTCCCTCCCCTGCTCATGCTCTGTCTCTCTCTGCCTCAAAAATAAATAAAACCATTTTTTAAAAATTAAAAAAAAAAAAAGAATCAGTGACTAACCTACAGAAGAGAGAAGAAGGGGGAATTTGGTAGGAGCCCAAGGGATAAGGCATGGAGAACACTAAAGTGGGGAAGGCCAGTCTCACTTCCTAATTGTCTTCCTGGGATACTTGGGATTTTTTTTGCTTCCTCCATCCCTCTATCCTCCAGGGAATCATTATCAAGGGAAATCCTCCTTTTTTCACCGTCTTTTCTCCCGCAAATCTTGGCCCAGGAGAAAGGAAATGGAAAATGGCTGTGGGCCATCGTATTTGTGAGCTGGAAGGTTGACATCCCAGCAGGAGCTGTCTCAGCCTCCCTAATTGGGATTGGAGTCATGCAACCCTTCCTGGCCTCTCCAGTTGATTATAGGCCACTTCCTCTCAGTTGACCGGCCTATTTCAATTCTGTGTTAGGAAATCTCCCTCGTTAGCATTTGCTGCTCTTTTTGAGGGTCAGAGAATTGGTCAGGTTAGCAAAGTTTTATCCCTGGAACTTTCTCATCTTTCTTTTCGTTTACCACAGAAGATTCTTATGGACCGTCTTCTCCTCTCCTGGCATTACACACAATGGGTAATCTGATCTCAGGGGCTGGATGAGATAGTAACTTTGTATGTCACCTCTACTAGCAGGTACAAAGAAAATGTGATGTAGTGAGAAACACTGGTTGTTGGAGTTAGGAGATCCAGATTATAAGGTAGACTTTTCGGCACTGATAAAGGAAGGTGAGAGATTCCCCATTGGCAGTGGGTGGATTCTACTCTAAAGAGATCGCCAACTCTCCGTGAAGGTTAAAGCAATGCTAGCTGAGTCTCCACTGCTCACTTTGATTCCCCTTGTGCATTCCCAGAGCTGAGTGAGTTGGAATTCTCACCATCACCAGTTCATTCCCAAATGGTATCCCAACTCTCACCTTTTTGTAGCAGGCTGTGCTGGAAATGTGCATGGTAGGATTGGTCAGAAAGGAAGCGCCACATGAAAAGCATCCACTGGGTCTGGATGGAGTGTTAGCTGGGGTTCATAGCAGCCAATCTACTTACTCTTTTCACAATCCATCCACGAGGCATTGCCTAACTAATGCCCAAATCAAGTCTTCCTGGAACTCTTGCTGTCCTGCAGCACAGACAGACTGGATGGTCATCAAATTCATTCCCTTTTCCCTGCGCAGTTGGCTGAACCCCATTTCCCCCTTGCTTCTAAGTGGGGGCATGGGCTTGGACAGAAGTGTTGTGTGTGGCTCCTAAAATGTCTGCATAAGCTGCCCCAGTCCCCTCTGTTCTTTGGGCAGCTGGTCGTTGACAATTTAGAAAAGGTCTCCAGGATCCTGGAGAATTTCCAGGCTCCGGGAAAAAGTGGAGCCACGCATTGGAAGGAGCCTGGATTCCTGAGTCGCCTCATAAAGATCTGTCCCTGAGAGCTGCCGATCAGGTACATTCACACTGGATGTTGAGTAAACAAGAACTAAAGTTTCGTTGCACTAAGCCACGCACACTCGGGGGTTGTTTATAACAGCTTTTAACCTACCACAACTAATCTCTGCCCCACTCGGAAAGTTTTCCACCCCAGTGGGTCTTCCAACTTTGTATGGTATCCTGCTTCTCAGCTTATTTCCTCTCCTAAGGAAAATTTAAAAATAAATAAATAAAAATTAAAAAGAAAGAAAGAAAGAAAGAATATCTCTTAGGAGCAGAAGCAAGCACAGCTGCAAAGCAAACACCAACTCCAAGGGTCTGCAGAGCCGTGGGCTGCTTGCCAGGCTCTGAGTGGCGTATCGTTCTATTGGCTCCCGTTCCCAGCCTCTACCATTTCCACTGTGACGGGAGATAACAGCCACTAACTTCCAACTCCCCTAATTTTAAGCAAAAATTAGCATAAATAATCAAATCATAACTGGCCTCAGGGCGCCTGGGTGGCTCAGTCAGTTGAGCGTCCGATTCCTGAGCTCTGCTCGGGTCATGATCTCATAGTTCAAGGGACTGAGCCCTGCATCGGGCTGTATGCAGAAAGCATGGAGCCTGCTTGGGATTCTCACTCTCCTTCTCTCTCTGCCCCTCCCCCACAAATGCATTTTCTGTCTCTTTCTCTCAAAATAAATAATAAATAAACCTTTTTAAAAAAATCATAACTGGCCTCAAGTTCCCTGCAGGCTCAAGGGATGGGGCTAGAAGGACAGATTACAAAGTATCTCCTTCCGGCAGACAACATCCTTTCCCCGGATTCTCCCTGACCCACGACCACCAGGAGGTGCCAGTCCTGAGTTCCCAGCTCTGCTAGGTTGAGGGTGAGGGGAGGTAGCCTTGAGGCCTCCCCCCCTTCACCCATTGCCCCTGCTGACCACAGTATGTATCTGGGGCGAATGGCACAATTAGGGGAATCAGGAAGGCTGAGGTCATGGGTCAGTCAGGATTATAGGTCTGGTGGTAGCCAGGGGTACAGTCAAGCGCTGGTAAGCTTAAAAGTTAGGCTAGGACTAGAGATCCGTTTGCAGCTGGAGAATAGACTGGATGTCCATGTTCTTCACAGGGACTGATACCGGGAAGTGGCAGCTTTAACCGGGTCTCCCAATGATATGTATGAGTTTGCACCCTTTCAGATTCCACTGCTATACGGGGAGGGTGGGGGGGAGTAGTGGAAAAGAGTTCCTCTGGATTCAGATCTTCTTTGAAGATTTCATTGGAGAGAGTCTCCCGGACTCAGATATCAAACCAGAGAAAACTTCTCCTCCTCCTAACTCTTAGGAACGCTTTCTGCTATTTGAATTCGTGAGCCCCAGAATGGCAGGGACTTTGCTTTATCCAACAACATAAGCATCAATGAAGCAACCGTCATTACCTTGTGTTGAATGAACGAATAAAGGCTGGTGGGGTGGGAGGGAACTGGGGGCTGCTGGTCCCCGAAAACAGGATACCTATCAGGAACACCTTCTCCATCAGCGTTCTCTCCCATCCAGCATTCTGACTCTGAAAGTGACAACTGCCTGCAGCATCTTCATGAGGGAGGAGGAGGTCCAGATCTCCTCAAATCCCTCATGACCTTTCGTAGGGGCTGAAGTCCAGGTTAATCAGCGCAGGAGTTAACTTCTCAGTTGTAGGATGAACTTCTCCTTTTTCTTTACGCTCGCTCTAAAGGGGTCTCATAAGGGAGGGGAGATAAACGCAGATGCTAAGTTGTGCATCTTAAATAGAAGCTTTTGCCACTGGATCGCAGAGAACCCAAGGGCCACCAGGGCTCGCCTTGCTTTCATTCCAACTCCCTACAGTAACTTCTCAAAGACCCAAGAAAACGGTGGACGATGCCATGGGAAAACTGAGGGCCTCGGAAAAGCTGTTTCTAAGCTCAGACTCTAACAGCTTTGGCTTCCTGGGCTGGGGAGGTCGGTATGAGAGGGTGTTACCCATATCTCAACATTTCTCCCATTTTCTGCTGTTTCTCCAAAGCACTTGCTCATCTAGGACTCTCAAACATCCTGCCCTGTGTCATCCACAACTAGCGGGCACCAAAGCCGTGAGTTCTCCACCTCTTCCCAGACAGCTCTCCAAATACACCCTCATCTCCCTGGAACAGCTCAAGCCTTCCTCATCCTGCACCTACACGCTTACCTCTGCCCTGCAATTCCCTTCTCCCTACCACCCAGAGTGTCCAACATGATCCCTACCTACCCTGCTTAGTATCTTAACGTCAATCAAAGGAATGATCCCTTTTTGTCCCTCCATACCCAGTCCTGCTAGTTAGCAAGAGGCTCCTCAAACCCAACCCTCCACCTGTGTCTCCGGTCCATACCAGCTCCACAACCCCTCGGCCCTCAGCCCTCCCTGTCCAAATCTTGCCCTGCCAAGCCTCACTCAGCCAACAAACCCAGGCACCATTCTCAGGCTTCAATGCATATTAACTTATCCAGTGTTCACATCATTAAATAGACACTAACTTCTCTTATCCTCATTTTACAGATGAAGAACTGAGACACAAAGAAGTCAAAGAGCTCATATGGGACACAGCCCAGATTTGGAGTCAGACAGTCTGCCCACCCACCCCTCCCACCCCCACTCTTTAACCATCGGGCCAAGTGCCCTTTCCCACCCTCCTGCACTTAAAACCCTCCCTCCCCAGAAGAAGGCCACTTATTTAGTGTAGCAAAGAAGTTTTATTACAACTTCTGATAGGAAGCAAAGTAACAATGCAGAAGTTGGTATATGCGAACCGATGTGTGGTGGGCAGGGTCCGAGGGCCTTAACCATATAGTCTTTTGTTCCTTTTCCCATCACAGGCCAGCACTGGTATCTGATCCCTCCCGGTCTCTCTCCACTCCACGGCACTGGACGGAGGTGTTTGAGACCCTCGCCCGGCCGGCGGCTTGAAAGGAGTAAGGAGGTGCGGCAGATCCATCCAGGCAATCCCAGGAGGCGACCCGCCGCGGTATTGCGCGGTCCAGTCCGCAGTCCGCAGATCCCGGGCGCTTGCTGCTCTCTGGCGGCCAGAGCCGGGAGCCCGAGAGCCCGGGGACCCGGGAACCGCGCCGTCTCCGCTCCGCGCGCCCAAGGGCACCAGCGAGTGACCGAGAGTCAGGGGGAAAGGGCGGGAGGAAAGGGGACGCGGCGGAGGGGCAAAGGGGAGGAGGTCCGGCAGAGGCGCGGAAAGGGGCGCGGGAAGGGGCGCGGGAAGGGGTGCGGAGCTGACCGCCAGAAGAGAGGGCGGGCGGGGGCACCCGCGGCGACCTGCTGCCTTGGGGCCGGAGCGGGCGTCAGCGCCGCGGCCCCTCCGGACCCCAGAACTGCCGCTCGCCCGGCGCGCACTGCCCCTTCTCCAGGCGAGTGGGGCGCCCCCTCCCTCGGCGCCGACCGCCCCCTCCTCCTTCCCGGCGCTGCCCCTCCTCCGTCCCGCCCCCCGCGCCCGGTGGAAAGCGAGCGCCGCAGTGGCTTTGCCTGCACTGCCCGGCCCCTGAGCCGCCGCTCTGCCCGCTCGCCTGGGCACGCTCAGAGAGCGGCGTGCGTCCCCGGCCCCCGGCTCTTCGCTGCGACTCCGCGACACCAGCCTCGGGAGCCCCGGCCGCCGCGCCGCCGGCCCCGCTCCGCTGGCGGACAGCCGCGCTCCGCGTTACAGCAACTCGGGCAGGACCCCGACGGGACCCGCGCGCCAGGCTGCCGCCCGAGCCCCGCGGCTATGCCCGGGGCCCCTCGCCTGTCCGGTCGCTCGTCCTGCGCCCGGGCCCGGCCCCCGACGGCCGCGCGTTGAGATGACTTTCCGCGACCTCCTGAGCGTCAGTTTCGAGGGACCCCGCCCTGACAGCAGCGCCGGGGGCTCCGGCGCGGGCGGCGGCGGGGGCGGCGCGGGCGGCGCGGCCGCCTCGGAGGGCCCGGCAGTGGGCGGCGTGCCGGGAGCCGCCGGCGGCGGCGGCGGCGGCGGCGGCGTGGTGGGCGCGGGCAGCGGCGAGGACAACCGGAGCGCCGCTGGGGAGCCAGGGGGCGCGGGCGCGGGCGGCGAGGTGAACGGCACGGCGGCCGTCGGGGGGCTGGTGGTGAGCGCGCAGGGCGTGGGCGTGGGCGTCTTCCTGGCCGCCTTCATCCTCACGGCCGTGGCGGGCAACCTGCTGGTCATCCTCTCCGTGGCCTGCAACCGCCACCTGCAGACGGTCACCAACTATTTTATTGTGAACCTGGCCGTGGCCGACCTGCTGCTGAGCGCCACGGTGCTGCCCTTTTCGGCCACCATGGAGGTTCTGGGCTTCTGGGCCTTCGGCCGGGCCTTCTGCGACGTGTGGGCCGCTGTGGACGTGCTGTGCTGCACGGCCTCTATCCTCAGCCTCTGCACCATCTCGGTGGACCGGTACGTGGGCGTGCGCCACTCGCTCAAGTACCCCGCGATCATGACCGAGCGCAAGGCGGCCGCCATCCTGGCACTGCTCTGGGCCGTGGCCCTCGTGGTGTCCGTGGGGCCGCTGCTGGGCTGGAAGGAGCCGGTGCCCCCTGACGAGCGCTTCTGCGGCATCACCGAGGAGGCAGGCTACGCCGTCTTCTCCTCGGTGTGCTCCTTCTACCTGCCCATGGCCGTCATCGTGGTCATGTACTGCCGCGTGTATGTGGTAGCTCGAAGCACCACGCGGAGCCTCGAGGCGGGCGTCAAGCGAGAGCGCGGCAAGGCCTCCGAGGTGGTGCTGCGCATCCACTGTCGCGGCGCCAGCACCGGCGCGGGCGCCGGCGCCGACGGGGCGCACGGGACGCGCAGCGCCAAGGGCCACACCTTCCGCAGCTCTCTGTCCGTGCGCCTGCTCAAGTTCTCCCGCGAGAAGAAGGCGGCCAAGACGCTGGCCATCGTCGTGGGCGTCTTCGTGCTCTGCTGGTTCCCCTTCTTCTTCGTCCTGCCGCTTGGTGAGTGACCCCTCTCCAGCCCCTTCCCTTCCGCCTTGAGCCTGTGGCCGTGCCTTCCCTGCACCCAGACTTGGATGGCCTTCCCGGGTGGAGGGTGCCTCTCCACCTGAGCATGGAAGGTTGACTCAGTAACCCTCCTGGACTCTTAGGCGGGTGCACTTTGTGGGCGACAAACGAGAGGCCTTTCGTGCCTGCAGGATTCATTTTCCAGGCTTCTGACTTCTGTCCTCCCTCTGAATTGCCGTTCCCAGCCGAACCCCCAAAACACAAGAGGTCAGTGGAATCTGTGCGGGCACATGCCCATAGCATGTGGTCAGCGGTGTACGTGTTCCTCTACATACCCGCCCTCCCAGCACACAGCCAGATGTGAATGCCAGCCCCCCTGCCCCCCACCCCCCGGAGGTGGGTGCACTGTGGGTGGGCCTACTTTCATTCAAGGCCAACATGCATGTACATTAGCAGGTACTGGAAGCCACCTGCTTTTTCCCACACTCACTCCGTGTCTGTGAAAGCCCTGGGCTCTCACTTCCGAAATCTCCTCTTGGAAGGGGGGGGGGGGGGGGGGAGGGGCGCCTGTGTGCCATGAGAAGGAAAGGGAGAGGGGCAAATTATCAAATGGGAAGTTAATACCATTCATGGTTGTTTCTGACATTTACTGAGTCCTTTTTTCTGAGAACTTTCTTATCTCTTTCGGCAGGCCCCCTGCCGTCCTGGGAGGTAGGCGGCTTTTCTCAGGGGCTTAGTTCCACCCCTGAAGGCCCCTCCTAGAGGGCCTTGGGCTGGGTCAGCACAGGGAGCAGAAGGGGAGCAGCATCTCTGGGGACGCATTTGCCCTGAGTCATTTTGCCCATGTCTGCAAGCTCAGTTTGGGGCCTTCCGAGCTGCTTTTCCCAGGCCTCGCTCCCTCCACATTGTGCGGCTGAGTCAGGAGGGGGACAAGGGCTTCCCTCCTGCTCCCCTGAAGGCCCTCTCCACGCAGCAGCAGCCGGAGTGAACTTTATGCATTATAGATTAGCGTGTCGCTCTCTACTAAAACCCCTCAATGCTTTCCACACTGCCCTGGAAACAAAATCCAAACTCTCCACCATGGCCTGTGAGGGTGACCTTCAAATTTATTATTGTCCAAACCAAAATGAGACATTATGAATATTTATGCTGGGATCACAGGCACAAACCAGGACAGCGGGGGCAGACCCGGACACAGGGTCCCCCTCCTGGAAGGAGGGCCTTGAGTGATGGCCTCGTGGCTTTGCCGCCCTGCCGCTTCCTCACTACGCGCTCTGGCTCCCCTGACCCTCTTCCAGTTCCTTGCCCACACCGAGCTCATGCCCTTGCATTTGCTCTTCCCTCTGTCTAGCCTGCCTCCCCCCACCCCCATCCCCGGCTAACCTTAGGTCTCCGTTTCAATGTCCCCTCTTCAGAGAGGCCTTCCCAGACATCTCAGTCTCAGCGTGTCCTTCTCTGTATTTTTCTCCCTGAGGGGACAAGTTTCTGTTCCCTCACATCTGCGTGTTGCTTGGCTGGTGCCTGACCTCCCTGCACTGGCCAGAAGCTCTTCAAGTCCAAGGCTGTGTGGTCACCAAATCCACAGTGCCCAGCACAGTGCCTGGCATGTAAGGAGCAACGTAGCACAGCAGCAAGCCCCGCGGGCTCCGGCTCCAGATAGCCTGGGTTCAAGTCCCAGCTCTGCCCCTGACTCGCTGTGTAACTTCGGGCAAATCCCTGAACCTCTCTGTGCCTCTGTTTCCGCATCTGCAAATTCGGGACGGTGGTGATGGTAGCAGTGCCCACTTGCAGGGCCACGGCAGGAGTTCAGTGAGTTATTACATGTGCGTACAAACGTCACATGTCGTGAGTGCCATGTAAGCCATTGCTATCGTAGTAGCTGCTTGCTGAATATATCAGCTGCTCGCTGAATAAATCAGTGACTTGGAAATCAGCCAGCCAGAGGCTGCGGTGGGGGTAGAGGGAGGCAGGGACACTGAGCCACACACTTGGAGGGTTGAGCAGGCAGGCGGGAGAAAGCCAGTGCGCCCCCCCCCCTTTAGAAACCTGCCCAGGATTTAGAACGTTCTGCCCCCCCCCCGACCAGACTCGCCACCCAGGCTCCTTTCTCCCCCCAAACAACCCCCACCAAGGCCCTGCCCAGCTGTGCCCCGTCCCGGGTGCCCTCATTCCCCTCTGCCGTTCGCGTCACACTGGCCCCCTGTAGGGAATGATCAAGCTGTGTACAGAATTATGTTCTTTTATTATTTGGGGTTACAGAATGATGAACAGATAAGGAGAAGATAATATACCAAGTGCCCCTGTATCACCCGTATTGAACAGATGTTAACATTTTGCCCTATTTGCCTCAGATCCTTTTCTTTCTCTTTTCGAAGAAATAGAACCCGGCCTCAAGTAAGTCCCCTCCTGCTGTCCCTTCTTCCTTTTCTCCCTCCCTCCCGAGAAGTGAATGTGGAGTCTGTCACCCCCATTCATCTGTTTATACTCTTACCGCTGACATCCCCATCCATAGTAACGTACAGTGTGACTTTAGGGTGTATATAAATGGCATGAGGCCGTGCACATCATTCTTGAGTTTGCCTTTTCATTATGTTGGTGAGATTTATGCACGCTGGTTCATTTTAGCAGCAGTATCGTATTCCGTGTGAGGGTGTTCCGTGGGGTGTTGATGGAGGCTTCTGCCGGACGTTAGAGTTTTCACGTTTTTCACTGTTAACAGTCAACAAAGGGCTACTGGGTTTGTTTGTTTTTTGGGTTTTGTGGGTTTTTTTTTTTTTTTTTTGACATTTAGAGCACGTGTGCTGCTTTTCCAGGAAGTCATCCCTACATTTCCATGGCCTTTGACTCTTTTTCAATCCTTCCATCTCTGCTGCTCCTCACGCTTGGTGTGGGACCCCCAGCGTGTCCTTGTCTCCTCCCTCCTGCCAGTCTGTGCTGTGCCCAGCCTCCTGAGCCCCAGGGAAGAGCCCAGAGCCCTGGTGGAGCCAAATTGAGTGGAATCTGGCACTAAGGAGCACGCAGGACAGAGGCCAAGCAGGGAACCGGAATATTCTGATCCGCCGTGGTGTGGCTTGGAGGGTGGGGCAGGGCCCCAGAGAGAAGGGGGAGCACAGCCTGTAGTCGGGGCAGGAGTGGCCTGAGGGCTATGCAGAAAGGAGAAGGGGCCAGGAGGTCCTGACACCCCCAGCACTGGGCCCAGGCCTGGGAGGAAGGAGGTTTCTTTGAAGGAACAGGGAAAATTCTGAGCAACAACTTTTGGGGGGAATGTGGGATCCAAGGGGATGGTATATCTTGGTATGAAAGTACCAATATATGGCTGGGGTGGGGGATGCTGGGAACTTAGATAAAGGGGACCAAGAATGGAGGTCGTTGCCAAAGCACGAGCATGGGGTACAGTCTCGCAGAAATAGGATGGAGGGACAAAGAGAAGAGAGGGGCTGGGGACAGAGCTTCGGGGAGCACCCACTTTGAAGGAACCAGAAAGCGGCAGAGAAGGAGAGCACCAGGAGGGCAGGCATCTCCCTCCTCCCAGGCCCCGGTCTCCATGCCGGGTGTGACCAGCACCAGAGTTGGAAGGATTGAGAAAGAACAGCGTGTGCCAGCTCGGGCTATAGACTGTGGCACCTAGTAGGGCCCCAACCCAGGGATTGTCAAACAGACCCAGGGTGCCCCTCACCCACTCCTCTGCACACAAAGCTGAGTGGAAGTAGGAGCCACAGCTGCAGCGGCGACACAGCCGGTGAGCAACCCCGACATCCCAGAGACCATTGAGACCCTTAGGAAGGGATCCCAGGGTCCCAGAGGGTCATTGGTCCTGGGGCCATGGGACTGCCATCTATAAACCTGAGATGCTGTGGGTCAGGCCAGCGTGACAGCTGGGAGAGACACAAACCCATTGTCCTGAACCACGGAGCCTCTGGGGGCCCAAGACACTGGCTAGAAAGGACTGAGTGAGACGCAGACACGTCACCTGAAATCCTGAGGGGCCAGGAGAGGGATCTCCCACACCTCCACTGTCCCCTTTCCCCATAAGCAGCAGCAGCAGCAGCAGGGCACGTGACAGGCAGGCAGAGGCTCAGCTCAAAGAACCTGATGTTCTTCCTATCACGTGTCTGACCCCAAGATGCCAGTCACAAGGCCAGGAAGGGCGGCATTGGCTCCTTCTGGGGCACCCAGGGAGCTGTGTGTGGACACAAGAAGCGTCGCTCCCCCTCATGGGAGGGTGCCCACCTGCCTGGCATTCCCTGCTGATGCCCAGCTGAGCCATCCCGTGCACCAGAGTGCCCCTGCATCCTGGTTCGCCTAGGACCAGTCCTGGTTATTTATGCCTGTGGACGGGCATGATTCCTAGTGACGCTCCCCTTTCACTCTCAAAGGTGTTCCAGGCTGAACAACAGAATATACGGTCACCAGTTCTTGGGGCCTGTGGAGGAGGGGATCTTGGAAGCCTTGTCCCTTTCAGATATGTCCCCCCTCCCCTCACCCCAGCAAGCTGGCGCGGAACTTAGAAAATCACAAGACATTGTGTAAAGGCCCCTCCTGACATCTAGAGGAACCCAAACTTACGGAATACGTTTGGAGAGGGGCAGCAAGTTTGTACCTGCTGCCTGAAGACTTCCACTGAGGACGCCCAGAGAAAGGGGGCGTGGTGCAGGCTGGGGCCGGCCGGAAGTACACCTGGTTAAAGCCTCTGGCCCAGGGCACTTAGTGCAGGAGTCCTCTCACCCCCCAGAGGTATGGGCCAGTGTTTGGCGGTAGAAATCCCTGTGGGCAAGAGGGGAGCAAAGGAACTGGGGGAACCTTGCCCTGGCAAGCCCCCATCTGCAGAAGAACTCCCCCCTGGGACCTACACACACACACACACACACACACACACACACACACACACTCACTCATGACAGCCCCACCCTAGCAACCACAGGCAGACCCCCATCCTGCACTTGGAGCTCCCTTTGGTTGGGCAGGTCACCAAGCCTCACTGTCCTCTGAATTGGCCTCAGAATGTGCTCAGTCACGCAAAGCAGCCTCAGAGGCTCAGAGCGCACAGTCCCCTTTCAAATACAGGGCGTACAAGCTGTCTGGAGGCTCAGATACCAGAAGTCCCAGGACTGTCCAGCCACAGTCCCAGAACCCCATCTCCAGCCATCTGTGAGCCATACCTGGGCCTCCCTCCCACACTGTCAGTCTCAGCCCTGTGATATCACTGCCCACCCCGACCACCCCTAGATTTAGTTAGGTACTTCTTCATGCTCCCCTAACACTCCGCACATGTTTTGATCACAGTGCATTGCAATGGCCAATATTCTTACACATATCACAAAGCACGAGGGCAGAGGAAACTATACATGTGTAGATACAGAAGCGTGAAGGTATTTGTGGGGTGCCCCGTGGCTTGGGAGACGTGGAATGGAGAGCCCATAAGAAGAGGGGTCACAAGATGAGACAGGAGGCCATCAACAGGAGAAAAGGGAGATAAATTGTGGTGTTTTCATCGGCTGAACTACCATACAGCGAGGAAAAATAACAACCGTGTTGCCTGCAGTTAAGGTGGATGAATTTCACGGACGCTGTGTTGGGCAACATAAGCCAGATCTGAAGTTAAAAGCATGCATACTAGATGATTGTATGTGTATGAAGTTCAAAAACGGGCAACACTCATTGATGAGAAAAATCAGAATAGTGGGTATGTGTAGTAGGTGGTATTGACTGGAAGAGAGAGCAAAGAAACTCACGATATGCTAACTAATTTGGATGTAAATTTTAAAAAATAAAAAAAATTAATAAAAAAAAAGAAGTCTTCTGAAGGACCGAGAATGTTCTAGATCTTGGTCTGGGCAGTGATTACATCGGGGTGTGCACATCACATAGTCATCAAGCTATATTCTTGCAACGCATGTGCTTTCTAACTTGACTGTCATCATCTTGTGGCTTAATTAGAAAGAGAGAAGACAGGACGAGGCAGAAGAGAGGCTTGAGCCATGCTGAGGAATTGGTGTCCAGACTGGAAAGCACACATTGGCAGCCAGCTATGGAGGGTAGCATGTGCATGTGCATCTGAGAGTGTGGAAAGACTCATCTCCCCAAGTTCCCCGAGGTCGTGCAGGGACCTACAGTCACAGGGGGGAGCGGTGGGGGATGCTTTGCTGCAGGTCCTAAGTAGTGGCATCACTGTTCCCTGGCCCAAAAGCCTGAATAAAGGGCTGGCAAGCCATCCCCTCTCCGTGCCTTTGCGGAACCTGGCACATAGTAGGTGCTCAGTTAATGTGCACAGAGGGAGGGAGGGGTAGAACCCACATCCTCCCTCTCTTCACATCCTCCCAGGACAAGAGTCTGAGTGGCAAAGCACAGCACTCTTTTTTGTTTGTTTTGTTTTATTAGGATAAGAACACTTAACACAAGACCTACCCTGTTAACGCATTTTGAAGTGTATGATACAATATTGCTAACTATAGACACGGTGTTGCACAGTAGATGCCCAGAATTTATTCATCTTAAGTGAACGTTATACCTGTTGATTGACAACTCCCTTCCGCCTCCACCAGCCCCCGGCACCCACCATTCCACTCCTTGATTCCCATGACCCAGCTTCAACATCGTCAACCCAGGGCCAGTCTTGGTTCATCCCAAACCCCACCCACTGCCCCACCACTGAGGATTCTTTTGAAAGAACATCCAGACATCATATCAGTTCATCTGTAAATTCTTCAATATATATTTCTAGAATGCAAGAACTTTTTGAAAAGTAACCACAATCCATTGTAATGCAAAAAAAAAAGATTGTTTAATATCAAATACTGTCTACTTAGTGTTCAGATGTAGCCAGTTGCCTCATAAATTTGTGGTTTGTTTGAATCAGGATCCAAATAGGGTACATGTTGCAGGTGGTTGATTTGCCTGCTAGGTCTCTTAAATTGTAAGATTCTCCTCTCCCCACCTTTTCCTTGCAATTTATTTGGTGAGGAAACCAGATCATTTGTCCTAAAGAGTTGCCCACGGTCTGGAGTTTGCATCCGCATGGTGCCATTTAATGTGTCCCTCTGTTCCCTGCACTTCCTGTAAACTGGCTTGATCAGATTCCGGTTCAGGGCTTTGGCCAAGAATTCTATTTGGCGCCGTTAAGATTGGTGAGAGGCTCAGACGCCTGATAAGCTGTTTCAGGCTCAGCTTGTACTTTTTCCCCCCCAGAACCTGGAAGCCACCATTTCTCTGAAGAGCCTTAGTTTCTCTTAGTAGTAAATGATCGTTTAAAGACCACAGTCTGAGCTCTCAGCTGTTCCGTGATATTGAGTTAGTCCCTGAGTCAGCAGATAGAGCTAGGAAGTACTAAGAATGAATGCATGAATGAATTTATGAATGAGAGAGAGAGAGGAAGAGAGAGAGGGAGACAGAGGAAGAGAGAGGGAGGGAGGAAGAGGGAGGGAGGGAAGAAGGAAAGAAGGAGGGAGGGAGGGAGGGAGGGAAGGAAGGAAGGAAAGAAGCAAGAAAGGAAGAAAAGGAAGGAAGGAGGAGGGGAGAAGGAAGGAAGGAAGGAAAGAAAGAAGGAAGGAAGGAAAGAAAGAAAGAAGGAAGGAAAAAAGGGGGAGGGGAGAAGGAAGGAAGGAAGACCACTGATAGGGTGTACCTAGGAACTGCTCCTCTGCCTACATCCCTGCTGCTACAGAAGGGTGTCCAAGGCCAGACAAGTAGTTCCCTGCCAGCCCCACAGAGTTCATGGATCCTGAGGCAAGCATGGGGGGCACAGGACTTCTGATCTATTCCTGGTCCGTCTCAAGCCAGGGGACCTACCAGTTACCTCTCACCATGGAAAACTGGCAAGGCAAGTTATCCGAGAGAATTGGCCTGGCATAGCTGGCCCCACAGTGCCCTCAAATCACCCCTCTGTGTTCTCACAATTCATCTGAGAACGGGCCCCTATCCAGGTCTCCTCTTCCCAACAGCCTTCCATGATTGTGCCCACTTCAAAATGGCCTTATCTCATACCACTCTCCCTTTCCCCTTCTCTGTTCCAGTGATCCTAACTTCTGTGTTGGCCTCCAGCGTCTCAGGTTCCCTGCTGCCTCAGGGCCTTTGCACATTCCCTTTCCACTGTCTGGAATTCTTTCGTCAGATGGATGCATGGCTCACTGCCTCACAAGGTCTTCAGGTCTCAGCTCAAGTGTGCTTTGTTAGGCTTGTCTGACCCTTTAGAGTATAGCAAAGAGGTCTGCTGGTGGCAGAGGTCCCAGCCTCTCTTGACAAAGGAGCTATTGAAAGCCACTGAGTGAGACGTTGAGAGAAGCAGCAGAGAGAAAGCAAGTCTAGGGCTGGGAATTCCTTCTTTCCTAGCCCTGCTGGCAAGAAGATGCCTGAATATCGAAATGAATGTGGTATTTTTTTTTAATGTTTACTTATTTCAGAGAGAGAGAGAGCAAGGGAGGGGCAGAGAGAGAGGGAGACAGAGAATCCCAAGCAGGCTCCACACCATCAATGCAGAGCCCAATGCAGGGCTCAAACTCATGAACCCACGAGATCGCGACCTGAGCTGAAATCAAGAGTCAGAGGCTTTACTGACTGAGCCACCCAGGCACCCCTGAATGTGGTATTTTTAACCCCGCTCTATCTCTCTGGCCAGAGAGAATGGCTGCCTGGGGATGGAAAAGTGACTCGTGATGGAGGGGGTGGGAGAGGGGGCAGGCTGGGGTGCAGCCTGATATTTCATGGTCGGCTGCAAGTTATGAGCAAGGCTGGCTGTGAATTCTGACATTCTGCCAAGAATAAGTTTCCTTCTGGTGATGCCAGAAGAGTGCTGTTAATCACACAGTCCGCCCCATGGCTTCAGAGCGGTCACTCCTCAGCGAGGCTTGGCCAGATCGGTCCAGCTGCAGGCCTAGCCGGCTCCTCAGTAGCATCTCCTACACCTGGACGTCGCCGGTCCTTAGGAGAGGGGACTGGCTTGTGGTCATCAAGGCCCCAAACACAAACCTCACAGGCTGTGTCAGTGTCCCCAACCCTGTGTGGGCCAGGCTGGCCCAGCCAACATACCATAGGATAAACTTACCTGCCGACAAAGGAGAGGCCCTGCCTTTTATGACTGGTGGACGTCCAGCCCTCCCTGGACATTAGGTTAGGCTCCTGACAGAGGCGCCCCAGTATAGGGAATGGGGAAGGGCAGGTGGGAGCAAGCCTGATGGACGCTCACGTGAGAGCAAGGTCAAGGAGAAGAGAGAAGCAAGCAGGAGTTGTTTGTGGTCTGCGGTCACCTCCCACCTGTGTTCTTACTGCCTCTCCTCACAGGCGCCTAAGTACAACCCCTCAGCCCCTGCTCTGGGTCAGGCACCTGTGTTCGCGGCCAGGCTGGAAACAGCCATCAATCTCATTCCTGCCTTCGAGAAACCGGGAGCCTAGAAGGGTAGACAGAGCAGTAACAAATTTTACTAAAATGCAGGCTTGCATGAAAGGGCACCCAGGCTTGGTGGGGAGAACATCTGACCTGAGGCCAGAGGACGGGGTGGGAGGAAACAGTTGGGGCCAAGCAGAAAGGCAGACGGAGGCCAGCCCCTGTGGGAAGTCCTGCCTGCAGCTTCAGCCTTCGGCGTGGGGGCAGATTTGGAGGGAAGCAAGCTGTAGGCAGCACCGTGCCCTAAAAAGCCTCGAATGCAACACCAGAAAGCCTGGGCTTGGTCCTCAGAGCCACCGGAAGCCACTCACGCTTTTCAGAGGGATAAGGAGAGAAACCCGTTTTAGAAAAGGCCTCCAGCAGCGATGTGCAGAGTGGAGAGGCCAGAGGACCCCAGGGGCAGTCCCAGCCATGCAAACAAAATGAGATGCCAGACTAAGCAAAGGCTTCAGGAGCGAGGTGAAGGGAGGGGGACCCCCTCTAGAGAGAAACTCGAATGTCCCGGGCGTGATGGCCAGTTGGACACGTAAGGTAGAGAAGAGGGACTCCTTCGGCAAACTCAGCAAGTGTTCAGCACCTACTGTGTGTTCGGGGTGCTCAGGAGGTCTCTGGGGCCACGGGAGTGCCGTGCCAAGCAAAACAGGCACGAGTCCTGCCCTGTGGACTTTGCTGCAGAGAGAGATGATGGACAAAATGAAAAATAAATAGCACGGGAGACGGCAGGAAGTGCCAGGGGGCAGCAACGGTGCCAGCTGAGGGGGTTGGGGGGTCGCGGGCGGGAAGACCATGCAATTTTCCGTGGGAAGACAGGGAGATGTCACCACGAAAGTTAGGGCATGAGCCCTGTGGGGATCTGGTGGAAGAAGATTCTAAGGAAAAGCAAGTGCAAAGGCCCAGGGTGGGAGCGTGTCCGGCATGTCCAAGAAGCAACATGGAGGGCAGTGTGGCTGGAACAGTTGGGGGGCAAGTAGGAAGAGGGGACAGCAGAGAGGTTGGGGGCCACATGTTGAGCTGTGTAGGTCATGGGGTCTTAACAGAGAGGAGGAAGGGCAGCTTTTAGAGAGTCTGGGAGGCCAAGGAGTGATATGATCCATTTATATGTTTAAAGAGTCGCTCTACGGTCACCTGGGTGGCTCAGTCGGTAAGGCATCTGACTCTTGGTTTCGGCTCAGGTCATGATCTCGCCGTTCGTGAGTTCGAGCCCCACATCGGGCTCTGTGCTGACAGCACGGAGCCTGCTTGGGATTCTCTGTCTCTCTCTCTCTCTCTCTCTCTCTGCCCCTCCCCCTCACATACATGTGCTCTCTCTCTCTCTCAAAATGAATAAACATTTTAAAAAAACAAAAAAATAATCACTCTAGCTGCTGGGTTGAGGATAGATTGCAGGGTATAAGGGTGCAAGCAAGAAACAGTGGGGAGGTTACTGAGTTACTCAAGGCGGGAGATGACAGTGTCTTGTACAGGGTAGGAGGGCCCCTGGAGTAGGGTACTATTGAGTTCTGACCTCAGGCCCTTCCTCTCTGCCCTCAGTCACTCCATTCTATAGCCACCAGCCTCGTCATTGTTCTGCAAACATGCCAGGGCCACCTCAGGGCCTTTGCACTCGCTGTTCCCTCTCCCTGCAATACTTTTTCCCCAGGTGTCCACAGGCCTCATTCAGCTCTTTACTCAAATGTCACATTCTCAGCAGGCCTTTCCTGGCCACCTTACCCAAAATTTTTACCACCACCCCCAGCTACCCACAGACTCATGAACACACACCTCCCATCTTCCTTCCTTACAGTACGTTTTCTCCTTAGCATATTTTATTACCTGATATGGTTGCATTTTCCTTGTTTATCCTATGCATTGCCGGCCTTGCCCAATGAAATGTAAGCTTCATGAGGTCAGGATAAGTGTGAAATGCCAGCAGACACCCAAGTAGAGACGTCTGGGAGGCAGGTGGATCTGAGTCTGGAATCTGGGAGAGCCATCTGAGCCAGAAATAGAGCTGCGGGCATGATCAACCTAAAGTCAGTGTTTAAAACCACAAGCTGGGGGGGGGGGGGGGTGCCTGGGTGGCTCAGTCAGTTAAGTGTCGGACTTCAGCCTCAGGTCATGATCTCACAGTTCGTGAGTTCGAACCCCGCGTCCGGCTCTGTGCTGACCGCTCGGAGCCTAAGGTCTGCCTCATATTCTGTGTCTCCCTCTCCCTCTCTGCCCCTCCCCTGCTTGCACTCCATCTCAAAATAAATGAATATTTAAATAAATAAGTAAGCGGGGATGAAATTGCCAGGAGAATGCAAAGGGAAGAGATTACAAAGACTCTTCTGAGAAGGACACTCCCTACATTTTGCAGCGGAGACGTGCGGAAGAAGCAGCGAAGGAAATTGACACCGAGTAGAAAGTCCAAGAACGTGGCGCCCTGGGAGCCACGGCTGTGATGAGAGGAGTCAGGGATGGATGAGAGTGGCGTCTGCAGGTTGGGATCTGGGAGGAGCGGGGCTGTTGCAGCAAAGCAGTGAGGAGCAGGTGCGGAAGAGGCGTCGGCAGGTGTGGACAGAACGAATAGAGAATGACGTCATAGCCTGAGAACCAGCAGAGAGGGGGCAGCTGTGACAGGGGCATGCTTGCAGGGGACTGATGGATGGAGAGCACCATCAGCAGGGATGCTGACCTCGGGCAGGAGGAGAGACCCCTTTATTACCAAGGAGGAGGAGAGGTGAGGAAGGCTTGAGCCAGTGCCTGGCTTCTTTAGCTTCTGTTTTCTCTGTGAAACAGGAAGCGAGATCAGCTGCTCCAGAGGAGGCAAAGGCGGGGAAGTAAAGGCTCAGGAGGCTGGTGCAGGACTTCGGGAGAGCGGGCTGAGGGTGAGCGGCGAGGTCACTGGACGCCCCGGACAGAGCTGAGGGCGGGGACCCTAATGTATTCAGGGAGCCGGTGATTCGCTCCAGAGTTAGGGTGATTCGCTCCAGAGTTAGGGTCTGGATGGATAAGTACAACCCAAATCCAGAAGGATGTGGACACGGGAAGACTGAGAAGGGGCATCTGAGGTGTGAGTGGATAGGAGTCTTGGCTAAGCAGGGATGATAGGAGAAACCCAAGAGGCTGGCAGAAGGTCAAAGTACGGAGAAGAAAGAGAGGACGAGGAGCTGCAGTCAGCAGTGGAAACCGGGTTTTAAGTGAGGAAGTGCTCAGGCTTATTTTTTAAAAGGACCTCCCAGCTGCTGTGTGCAGGACAAGGTGCGGGGCTTCTGGGGCTGGAGCAAGGGGCTCACTTAGAGGGGCACTTTGAGGAGCGCCTGGGTGGTTCAGTCCATTGAGCCTCTGACTCTTGGTTTCAGCTCAGGTCATGATCTCATGGTTTCGTGAGTCTGAGCCCCACATCAGCCTCAGCGCCGATAGCGTGAAACCTGCTTGGGATTCTCTCCCTCCCTCCCTCTCTGCCCCTCCCCCGCTCACGCTATCTCTGTCTCTCTCAAAAGTAAATAAATAAAACTTAAAAAAAAAAACTATGAAAAGGCACTTTGGGTAGATGAGGATAGTCATTTGAGGGTGGCACCAAGTGGGGGGGATTCCAGGACCAATAGTTGTTGGTGACGGATGGGATGCAGGGTGTGACAGAGAGAGGGCTTGGAATGTGTGGAGCACCTACGATGTGCCGAGCACACGTGGAGAGCTTTCCAGTTTAAAGATAAGATAGACAGGGCCGCCTGGGTGGCTCAGTCCATTAGGCGTCCGACTTCGGCTCAGGTCATGAGCTCACAGTTGGTGAGTTCGAGCCCCGCGTCCAGCTCTGTGCTGACAGCTCGGAGCCTGGAGCCTGCTTTGGATCTGTGTCTCCCTCGCTCTCTGTCCCTCCCCCGTCCGTGCTCTGTCTCTGTCTCTTTCTCTTTCTGTCTCAAAAATAAATAAGCTTTGGGGGAAAAAAATAATAAGGGTAAGATAGGAAACCGACAGTAGCCTGCAGCTTACTTGGCCCTTAGAAGTGAGAAGATGTGCTATGGGGAGAGTACACCTAACTGCTAGGTTGGGAGGGGCAGCACAAGGAGGGCTTCCAGGTGGAGGCACCTCTGGAGCTGGCACTAACAGGTGGAGGAAAGGGGAAGGGCAATCCAGGATGAGCAGAGGCCAGAGGGCGGCAAGAAGCGAGCATGGCCATTTAGCCGATGCACGAGAAGACGGAAGTGAAGACTGCTGGAGAGAAGCGGGAGCCACAGGCGAAAGGAGAGCCAGGGGGTGACGCTGGGCGCCGGGGGAGAGGGGTGGGAACTGAGGGAGGGTGTCCCACGAGGGCCTCTGTTTCTAATGACAGCTGCCAAGTTGAGCTAGCACACCTGGGCCCTCGGCCTGCAGGGAAGGTTGGGGACAGTGCGGGGAGTGGGAGAGGGAGCCAGCTCAGGGACGGAGAAGGGGGCTGCCGGGTACTGAGACACAGCGGCCTGGTCTCAGAGGCCCCTGTGCTCATTGAGGCTTTCCTGTAGCTGGGCTATGGGGCTGGCAGAGGCGTGCGCCGGGCCCCTGGAGAGGGACGAGAAGGCAAGACAGGTGAGGCTGGCCTGAAGTAGCCACAAGCCCGAAAGTCCAAGTGGCTAGGGACCAGCAAGCTGGGGGTGGCCCAAAAAGGGCTTGTCCACCGATGTCCCCACAGCAGGCCGGCATTGCAGGGACAGTGCCCATCAGCCAAAGGCCCATCCTCAGGGATCTCGGGGCAATTCCCCATTTCATCCATGCACACAAAGGGCCGGGAAATGCCCACAGGCCCCTCCGACCCCAGAGATCTTTGCGAGAGGTTGGAGCCGGTGGGGGACAGGCAGGACAGCAGGGAGAGTGAGACTGGGTGCGGGGAGGCATGGAGGGCAGACGGCAGCACTCTGGAAAGAGCTGGGTGTGAGGCTCAGAACTGCCACTTGTGAGGGGAACAGAGGTGCTGTTGCCTGTGGGAGCTGGAGCCCAGGCACGGACGTCTGTATTTCCCGGGCAAGATGTCTGCACACAGTGGGCAGAGAGCACATGAAACGATTGTGCCAGATGCTGTTAGTGACCCTGGACCTTGAGGGGCATATGGGCTGACTTGCACCCCAGGCCTGCCGGCATCTTTGCCCAGGGGCTTTCTCCACCCACCAAAATCCTCATCATCCACTCACACAGCAGGCAGGAAGTGTGGGAAATTAACACCCCTGGGAGCAGCCCAACCAGTGACTGATGGGAATGGGTGTATAGATACCCCACCTCCCTCACCCCGCTGGTGGGATAGCTCTGAGGTCCCTGAACTTCACGGTCTCCCAGAGCTCCCAGTGGGATTGTGCCCCCCAGTTGCCCGCAGTTCGCACCTTGCACTTGAATCCTTGTCTCAGGATCGGCTTCTGGGAGAGCCCAAAGTAAGACAGAACCTCAGCAGGACACAGTAGGAAAATCTTGGGGCAGAAAGGCTGAGTGGTTCCCGGTTCTTTGTGTGTAAGGAATTCTCAGCCTGTAGCAAGCTTCTGCACAGGTTGCTTGAGCATAAATTAGAATAGTGTTTATAACACAGCCCGGGGCATAGTACGATACTCCACATCACCCACCGATCTGAGTAAACACCACGCTGATAACCATGCTGTTTGGCCGGCTTCAGGCTCGCAGCTGAACGCATAGTCCACTGATTTGTCATCCTGCGCTAAATATAAAAGAATTGTGGCCTGAGTCAGAGTTATTTTCAGCACTGTGTCTTACTTTGCAGCCATTGAGGGATGCTATTCAGAGAGCCACCTTCCTGGAGCCTGAGGTCAACCCTGGTGGCCCCCACATTCCGAGGACAACTGTCCAACTCCTCTCCCGGGGGAAACTATCTTCTCAACATATGCTGACTGATTGCCCAGCCTCCCCCGAACCCACCAGGTCTCGGCTTCTGTTCCTGGCTCCTCTCCAGAGCTGGGAGCTGCGTCCCTTCCCGGGGCTGAGTTGTCCTCTCTCAAAAGCCACAGAATAGGGAGAGGGGAAATAAAGACACACCAGTGTTTTCATTAAGAGCCTGCTAAGTCCTGCCTCTGAGATGTATTAATCTTCACAAATCCCTTCCTAGGAAATATTCTTTTGATTTACTTATTTTGATTTTTTTTAATGTTTATTTCTTTTTGAGACAGTGACAGAGCACGAACGGGGGCGGGGTAGAGAGAGGGAGGCACAGAATCCAAAGCAGGCTCCAGGCTCCGAGCTGTCGGCACAGAGCCGGACGCGGGGCCCGAACTCACGGATCTCGAGACCTGAGCTGAAGTCGGACGCTGAACCGACTGAACTCCCCAGGCGCCCCGAGAAATATTCTTGTATTTCACAGAAAACGTGAGACTTGGATGGCCAAATAACTTGCTCAGGGCTGCGTGACCACAGTACGAGAGGCCTGTCCCTCGTGTTGCTGTGTGACCTTCCTCTTCTGCCACCACCACCGTGTCTCTTGGTACCAGGAATTCTCCCTAGGGCGGGAGGTGGGTGATGTGCAAGGGCTCCCGGGTCAAAGAACGGGGCACGGTGCCTCTGCCCCCTCTGGAGGGGACCCTGCTCGTTTTTCTTTGGGGGCAAAGAGAAGAGAGAGCGGGTCCCCTGACTTGTCAAGGACCCCTGCCCCTGGCCTGCTCAGCCTCACGGGCACCCACCCACGGCTTTTGCCTGGGATGCCATGCTCTCGCCACCTTCCCCCTCCCCCTGCCGCTGCTGAGGATGTGAGCATGAGACGGTGGCTTTTGCTTTCTGGGTCGTGCCCTCGCATTTCGTCAGGTGCCTTTTGAAGACGTGACTCTTTCAGGTCCGTGGTGGGGATGCCAGGGGAGAAGTTTGTGAGGAGGGTCTTTCTGACACAGCTCAGATCCTAGTGCACCTACTCCCTCCTGCCTGGCGCTCTGCTCCCGCAAAGCCATCCCCAGAGGCTTGCCTGACCACTTCCGCTGAGACAGCCCCCCTGACCTGCATTCCAACAGCCATGGGCATTGTGTTTATTGAGCCTTAATTCTAGGCTCTGTCTCTTGCCTGCTTGAAAATATCCATGACTCCCAACTACTCACAAATAAATACAGAGATTCCCAGCATTTTTTAAAAAAATTTTTTTATGTTTATTATTTTTGAGAGAGACAGAGCACTAGCGGGGGAGAGGCAGAGAAACAGAGGGAGACACAGAATCTGAAGCAGGCTCCAGGCTCCGAGCTGTCAGCACAGAGCCCAACGCGGGGATGGAACTCGTGAACCTCAAGATCATGACCTGAGCCAAAGCCGGATGTTTAACCGACTGAGCCACCCAGGCGCCCCTGAAATTTCCAGCATTTAAGGCTCTTCACCATCTGTCCCAAATGACATTTCCTCGGCATATCCCATAGGACACTACCAGGCCCCAAAGTTGTAATCCTCTTACCCACCTGTCCCCTCCACTCCTAACACCTGCTCCTCATCCTGCCAGACTCCAGTCCATCCTGTGAGAACCCTGGCAGCCCCACCCCCACCCCACATGTTGAACACTGCCATCACCCCATCTTCATTCCCTTGGTATTTTATGCACATAGCTACTGAGAGAACCTGGCCATGTTTGCTGTGAGCCCAGCGCAGTGCCTGATGTGGGGCAAGCCTTGGTCAACATTTAATTCAAAAGTTCTTACCCTTTTTGTGCGAGAGACTACCTGGGCATCTGGCAAGCTTGTGGAGCCCTTCTTAAGAGTTATGCTTTCAAATGCATAAGCTAAAACACAGAGGATTGCAAATAAAACCGATTTCACTGAAAACATCAAGATATTTGTGAATGAAATCTGTGATCTAGTAAGTGATGTGCTTCTGGGTTAAGGCATTAAATAGCAGGGTTATCTAGTGGTGGGTTCTGATGATTGTCGTTTCCAAATAGGAGCATACACAACATTGCAAAGCATCTGCAGCAACTGAATGTGATAGGAAAATATCTGCGGGAACTGTAATCTTGGGTGGAATCATGTGAAACTGCCAAGCCAGCACCAGTTTTGAGCGACAAGAACCGTGATTTCCTATGGTTGGGTGTCATTCTATTCGGGTTTATTGGCTACACTCATCATGGAGGGAAATGCTCCGTATCAGGTAGAAGTGAATAAAATGGAAGATGATTTTTCCTCCTCCAAGTGCGTGGACCCTTCGAATTCTCTCAGGGACCCCTTGGGGGAGATACGTTGAGAGCCCCTGGTGGATGACCCTGCGCCTGAGGGCATCTAACAGGCGTGGGTCTCTGCCCCCTCCCTCCCCGCAGGCTCCCTGTTCCCGCAACTGAAGCCCTCGGAGGGCGTCTTCAAGGTGATCTTCTGGCTCGGCTACTTCAACAGCTGCGTGAACCCGCTCATCTACCCCTGCTCCAGCCGCGAGTTCAAGCGCGCCTTCCTCCGCCTGCTGCGCTGCCAGTGCCGGCGTCGCCGGCGCCGCCGTCCCCTCTGGCGCGTCTACGGCCACCACTGGCGGGCCTCGACCGGCGGCCCGCACCCCGACTGCGCTCCCGGCCCGGGCGCCGCGCCTCCTGGAGCCCCGCTGGCCCTCACCGCACCCTCCGCCCCCGGCTCCCCGGGCACGCCCGAGATGCAGGCTCCTGCTGTCGCCGGTCGTCGCAAGTCGCCCTGCGCCTTCCGCGAGTGGAGGCTGCTCGGGCCGTTCCGGAGACCCACCACCCAGCTGCGCGCCAAGGTCTCCAGCCTGTCGCACAAGATCCGCGCCGGGAGCGCGCAGCGCGCAGAGGCCGCCAGCACCCTGCGCGCGGAGGTGGAGGCGGTGTCCCTGGGAGTCCCCCACGAAGTGGCCGAAGGCGCCACCTGCCAGGCCTACGAATTGGCCGATTACAGCAACCTCCGGGAGACTGATATTTAAGCACCCCGAGCTAGGCCCTGAGCTAGGCCGGGGAGCGTGCTGGGGGAGGAGGAAAGGGGCTGGGGGTGCGTGCGGTGAGGGGAGGGCAGGGGGGGGAGGCTGGCTTTGTTCAAGAGGCCGGTGCGGCATCAGGGACCCGGACACTGATCAGGGCGGCTGCTCTCTGGCCTCCCTGAGGAACTGGGGCCGGGGTAAGAAGGCCTTTGAAAGTTGACAAGTTTTGGCCCCCTCCTGACACAGGTGCCCGGAGCTCCTTCTTGAAGAGGAAGGGGCTTCGGGCTCCGTGGGGCCACTGGCTCCCAATCCCTGTTTGAGAAACACTGTCCCATCCCTGCTCTGAACCCTGGGTAGACAGCCTCAAGTATGGCCAGGCAGGCCTGCCTCTCCTGGGGAGGAAGGGGCACAGAGGCCCTGCTTGGCTCTCTCCAACGCCTCCCCTGGGGAAAAAGTCCGTGGGGCCAAGGCTTCTCAATGGACACAATTTCTCCTTACTGCCGACTGGAGGAACCCAGTGGACCTGCCAACACCACCAACAAACTTTGGTGGCAGATTGGATGACCATCGTACAAGCCTGTTGAATTGACCCATGGACCCCACTCCCCCCTACAGAGGCTCTATCATGCATACCCCATCACCCGGCCCTGCCCCTCATTATGTCCAAGGGCCTTACTGTTTACACTCTGTACATAGTGCCTGTGCCCGTCACTTCTTGCTGGGATCTGGAGCCATCAAACGGGAAGAGCTTTGTTTGTCATTTTGAGACATATTTATTGGTAAGAGTACTTCTATTTTGTCCAAACTGTGCAAACTGTCCCTCTTTAGCTTGTAACCCATAAAGGATTACTTTTTTTTTTTTTTTTTCCTAAAATCCTTCAAGTTCTAAAGCCCCACAACAGGATAGATTGGGTCTGCATTCACTTTCTAATTGCAACTTCAGGCCTCTTCAACTGATGGCTGCTATCCTCTGGGAATTTTAGCATGACCAAAGGACTCAGGAGTTTGGTGGCTTTTAAAATTCACATGATTAGTCTTGGGAATCAAACAGTAATCATAAGCATAAATTTTCGCTTTGTCAGTCTCCCCAGATGTATCTGTGATGCTCTGAGGGCCTCAGTGAGGAAGGTGGCCATCAGTTAAATGGGTGAAACATTACATGAAAAAATATACAAGCCCATGTAGACAAGTGTACATGATGAGTGAAAGAACACCTACCTAGGAACCATACTTGTTAGCTTTGAGTGAAATGTCCAGCACTTGCCACATTCTCAAGAGACTGCAGGTAATCTAGTCTTCGGCTGGATAATATCAATCACATACATACAACCAGAGTGGGGGTGGTGACTGTGGTCCCGTGGAAAGCTGGTTAGGTGATACCCCAGGGTGTCTGGAGTGGGGATTTTCTTTTTTTTATTATTATTTTTTTTTATTTTTTTTTTTAATTTTTTTTTCAACATTTATTTATTTTTGGGACAGAGAGAGACAGAGCATGAACAGGGGAGGGGCAGAGAGAGGGAGACACAGAATCCGAAACAGGCTCCAGGCTCTGAGCTGTCAGCCCAGAGCCCAACGCGGGGCTCGAACTCACGGACCGCGAGATCGTGACCTGGCTGAAGTCGGACGCTTAACCGACTGCGCCACCCAGGCGCCCCTGGAGTGGGGATTTTCTAAAACTGGAAGAACCAGTTGCTGGGCCCCATGTGGACCAGTAGTTTGAGCCAGAAGTTTCCATCCTGTACTGAGGAAGTAGTCTGAAAGGTGCTTGAAAGGTCACCACAATTTTATAAGGTAAAAAGACTGCCATTATTGGTGCCCAGGAGCAGACATTTCATACTGTGGGTCTACAGCAGGGTCTAGATCCTCAGGCCTGGCATCCCCCGAAGGCCCAGGAAGGGCAGTTTAAGGTGGGGGTGCTGGGAACATGCTGCAGACCCCGAAGAGGGCCCACTTTATGGCACATTGGCCACCCTAAAGCTGGGGACACTGGGGGACAGTCCTTGCTCTTTTCTCACCGAGGTGGGGGCCATTCCTCAAATCGGGTCAACGAGGGGACAGACCCCATTGTCAAAGAACTGAACATTGGGCTCCCGGGCAGGGGTTCAGTGGCAGGGGAGGGTCTCTGAGCAGGTAAACATGGGCTCCCACATGCCAGGGCAGGTAAGCCCACAGGAGGCCAACAGCGGGGACAAGGGAGCACGCTGGGGAGGGAGCCTTCATAAGGGGAATTTTGGGGGGTCCTCCCTGTCCTGTCATGGTTAACCCATTAGGCATGCAGGCAGGTGGGGCTGGCAGCTTGCCCGGTACTTTCTCCAGGCACAATGACTAATCAGCAAGACATGTCTGATGTTCAAGTCTCAGCTCCCATCTCCTGGGCACCGAGGCCCTCTGCACACAACTGTTTCTTCCTATACCCCCATACCAAGCCTTCAGGAGATCAGGGAGAGCTGCAAAGCCCCCAGAGAGGCTGTGCCACAGTTAACGCACTGAGTTGCTGACCTTGGTGTCAGGACATGCCAAAGGGTCATAGAGTAGACACATCTGATTAGAGATACTGTCTCTTCGGTACACAGAGAAATGAGGCCGTCGTCTCCGGGAGGCCCCCAGGAAAGGTCAAGGTGGCTGGGAGAATGGGAAGACTCTCAGCACTGATTAGAATGGGAATAAGAGTTCCTTTACACAATCTTCAAGAAATGGGATGAGGCCTTCAGGGAGTTTGTGAGTGGGAAATGGATGGCCCTGTGAGATGGGACAGGGCGGAACGAGCCTCCAAAGACACTGGCATTTGCCTAAGCCCTTTGCCCCCACCATCCTTAGAAAGTCTCATTCCTGCTTCCCACTCCGGGCCCCAGTCCAGTCTGCCCGCCCTCCCCATTTGAGCTGGGCTCTTGCCACCCATCTTGCCTTGCTTCCCACACTCTTTCAGGGACCTCTGTCCCCAGCATCCCCCAGAGCCGCTTTTGCAAGTCACCTGGGACGTCTCATTTCCCCGACCTCCTCCCTCTGTCTGCCACAGTCCACGCTGGTGGCTGAAATGTTCTTCTCCGCACCCAAGCCACGCCCCTGGGATCTCTTCTGGTTCCCTGGCCACACACACACTCTCTCTCTCTCTCTCTGCCTCCTGCGCAGGCGCCTCTCTCTGCCATTATATGTCCCCCAAGGTTTTCTTCTTCCTCTTCTCAACTCTCCACACGATCTCATCCATTCCAAATGATCTCAGTGACCACTTGTATATAAATGGCTCCCAAGAGTTTGTCTGTAGCTCCAGATGTGTGTTCACCCTCCACCCGCCTGGGTGGATCCCAGACACCCCAAATACCAGGCCACTCGCCTCCTGCAAGGTCATCTCCTCACCTCCATGTGGGCAAGACAAGGCCACTGGTGCTGAGGCCACAGGCTCCTGGAAGCCCTGAGCCTGCCCACCTTCTTCCCAAGATCTTTCCAGATCCCCTAACCCAAACGAACCCCCACGTATCCCTCAGCCTCCCTGGTAGCTTGCACCAAGGTCATCCTGGCTTCAGACCCACTGCTAGAATCCGTACCTGTGCATGGGGAGAAGGCCGTTCCCAGAACTGCTCAGGGCTGGGTGTAAGTGTTCGTTAAATCCTGGATTGATGGAGCTGGCCAACTGACCCTTCCCTGGGACACTGCCCCATTGCCCACCTAATACTCAACACCACTGTCTCACCCCTACTGGTTCTGCCCATCCTCACAAGGCTGGAGCCTGTGTCCTCCCCCAGCCAGACAGCCAGCTGTGCCTGGACTTCTGCAGGAACACCCGCTCTATGTGCCTTCCGACCTGCCACCCCTCCACCTGGAGCCCCACCCCAAGCCTTTAGTGCCTCCTGCTCCAGGCGCTGACAGGTCCTGGCAAAAGGTTTGGGACCTTGGTCGCCCTCCCTTCGCGACCTGTCAAAGCCCCGACTCTTCAGTGCCCTCCTGACCCTGTTTCTATTTCCATCCTGTTACACCCCCAGGGACTTACATGTTCACCGTCTACTTGGAAAGAATTTCCTTTTTTTCTTCTTCTTGTGGCTCCAGCGAAGCACAAAACCAGATGCTGGTAAAGGCTAAACCGCTCCCGCAGCCTCTGCTCAGAAGAGCTCTCTGGGGAGCCCTGTGGGCTCAGGTGGTGTTGGAAGCAGGGTCTTTGGGCAGAGGGGCTGCTCTGGACTCTCCTGCAGTTTGGGGCTGGCTCTCTTCCCTTCCCCACCCACCCCCTGGCAAGAGCAGGGAAACAAAAGGCATGCTGGACAGGACCCCAGCCTACATCCTCAAATTGCTCTCATCTGGGGAGGAACTAAGCAGGAAATGCAGGATGCATTTGGAATCCAGAAGAAATCCAAGAACTGGGGCCATGACAGCCTGAGCTCTCAGAGCCGGGATCTGGAGGGAGGGATGCATGGGAGGCAATTCCAGGGACCTCCCCCATGACATTTATGGGCGTTCCCTCCAGGGGTTCATCATTCACATGATTCCACCATAGCGTTGTGTCAACCTCTTTCTGTCCTGCCAGAAACCACAGAAGGGGTCCTCGGAGGGGCCAGATTGGCCCCACTCACCTCTTGGGCCAAGCCCCAGAGGTCATAGGTCACTGGCCAGCCTATGGATTGGCTAATTTGGGGTCGAGTCTGACCAGCTGGGCAGGCAGGCAGAAGTGGGTCCGATCGCGTGGTATAAAACACAGCTGTCCAGGTGCCAGTGTCCGTGGGTGGAGTGATATTCCCAGATGGGCCGGGAGCAGACAGCCATGGACATCTCTAGCACGCTGGAAAGGTGAAGAATGCAACTGCAGGTTAACGAGGACGCTGAGGGACAGCTGCTTAAACATGGGGCGTCGTCTTTCTCATCACTTGACAAGTTACAGGGTGGGTGGCTGCGGGCATTGTTCCTCGCAGACACAAGCTCTGCCTCTGCCTCTGCCTTCTAATCTCTGCTGTGTCGACTCACGTACTCTCTGTTGCCTGATCATGATCAATGTTTCCAAAATCCACATTCTTATTCAAGACAGAGCAAAAAGGAGAAAAGTCTGCTTTTATCAAGATAACAAAAAGCTTTCCCTGAGCCCTTCCCCTAGCACACCTCCACTCGGCTCTTATGGGCCAGAACTGAGTCCTATGACCACCCTCCAAGGGAGACTGATGAAGTCAAAATAGGTTGGATGCTTGGCAGCGAAGGTCCACACTCACGTGATTTTGTACAGCCCACAACCTAAGAATGAGTTTCACATGTTTCAGTGGAAGGGGTAGTAAGGTGGTTGAAAGAATATGTCATGATGAGAAAACTACACAGAAGTTTCCTCTTGGCTCACAAAGCCTAAATTTTACTATCTTGCCCTTTACAGGAAAAGTCTGTCAACCCTTGCTTTAGGGCAACAAGGACCCCAGCCTCCCACTGGGCACACTGCTATTCTGAAGAAAATTAGAATTCTGGCATTAGGAAGAAGCAAAGAATCACTATCCAGCAGTCAGGCTCAGTGCCCGCTATCTATGCCAGTCAATACGTTTCAAGCCCGCATCCGCTTATCTAATCTGCAACAGCATAAGCAAAGAGCTCCCCCTCTCACTAGGAACCTGACAGAAAGGGGTTTTTCTGGAAGCCCCCAGCCTCGAGGGCATCTTCCCAGACTGGCCAAATGTGTAGGATTTGGAAAGAGACCGGTGAAAAGGAAAGGGAGCTACTAGGCAGGATCAACACTGGCTGTGTCTCAAAAGGCTCAGTGGGACATTATTTGCTCAATGAACTTGCCCCCAGCCAAGGTGCCGGTTCTTAGTATCACAGGTCTAGAAAATGGACCCAGTTAGGGCTCCACAGTTACCAGCCTCCTATAAGCTGACACAGACAACCTAACTCACTAGGACATGAAGTTCCTAAGCCCGAGACCAATGTGCTCATTTTTAATGGAAAAATATAGCTGTATGTTTACAAGCCAGTGTCCTCGTGATGACAAATGAACTTGTTGGGAAGCCAAACTGTGGTCTGAAAGTCCCTTAGTGCATTCAGAGGCTGAGCAGGGAAGTTACTAGAAAGAGCTGTTGATTTAGTGCACCAGGCATAGGGCTCCATCCTAGTTCACACATTCACCTCCTTGTGCATCCTGCCTGTTTCCATGATACATCCCTCTTCAACCACCCATCCAAACGACTCATGCCTCGATCCCAGCCTTTTGTCTTTCTCTGTGCCTTTAAGTTCGCTTTACCTATCTCCAATCTCATCCATCACGGACCCGTTTCAGTCTGGAACCCTCAGAAACCAGCTCTCAGGGAACATCTCACGGTCGTCCTAGTGGGTCCACAAGCACCAAATGCCTGGACCTCTTATAGATCAGGTGGTTGGTGTTCCTCTAGCTTCAGATGTGAATGGCACAGGTGGGGCCCACATGCCCTCTGATGCATTTCAACCAGCTAGCACCCACCAGCCAATAACAAATGGCCAGGCAATGGTCATTGAACAATGCATGCATTTGATAATATTTACGGAGCACCTACTGATGTGCCCCGTAGATGGGGAGACATCAGTGTACAAAAGAAAAAACTTTCTGTCTCCACAGAGTCCTCATTTCAGGAGACACAGAAGTGATGGGTAATAAACAACATAAAATATACAATAGGTGGTGACAGGGAAATGTAACAGGGGAAGGGAACAGAAGTACTGAGGATGGGGGAGATCGCCCTTTTAGATCAAGGACCCAGGGAAGTCCTCAGATAGGAGGTGATGTCTGAGAAAGGGCCTGAAGATGATAAAGGAATGAGCTATGCAGACCTCTGGGAAAGAGCATTCTAGGCAGAGGGAGCAGCAGGTGAACCAGTCCTGACTGAGGAGGAGACCTGGTGTGTTCACAGGTTAGCGAGGAGGGCCGAGTAGGCAGAGCATATCAGGCAAAGGAGGGGAGCAGGGGCTGAGGGTGCCAGACGCAGTAGGTGATGAGTGCCAAAGCGTGCAGGGCTGTGTAAGTCACAGCAGGACCCCGGCCTTCCAGATGCGGAAAAGTGAGCCGGGTGGTGCCTTTGGAGGCCTTGAGGAAAGAGGAGACAGACAGCATTGGACTCTCGGTGAACAGGGTCACTCTGACTGCTGTGTTGGGATAAAAAAGCAAAAGGACCAGAGCTGAAGCAGGAGACCAACTGGAGAGAGGTGACGGCAATAATCCGGGCAGGAGATGATGGTGCTGTGGCCACTGGCCACAGGGATGGAGAAGAACGACAAAAAAAGGTAGATTCTAGAGATTCTGCAGATGGCATTTCCACGTGCCACACCCACACTCAACATTCCCAAGCTACCATCTAGACCTGCTGTCTTGTCAGGAGTCCCTAACAACTCAGGAAAGTTGTTTTTTCCTGCCCCTCTTCTATCTGTCTCCCTCTATATTTAAGCATATTCTCAAGTCCTATTCTTGGGTTCCTTTTCTTTCCCTGTTGCCATCCACAGGAACATCCATGTGCCAAATTTGCATTTCCAACCCCAACACTATCTCTATAAGGTTGACTCTGGTTGTCCGTACCCAAATTTTCTCCTGACTTTACTGCTGAAAGTCATACACACTGTTGGTGTGGGAAAGACTTTTTAAATAAGTACAGTATTTCCAACTTAAGATGGCATCCTGTCAAGCCCTTAAGAGCCCTCCCCTTAAAACACCAACAAAGACCTAAAAAGAGGATAGAAATTCAAAACAGGTCTGTAGAGTACGGATATCAGTCAACCATTTGCAAATTCAGCAAAGACTTCATGCTCACTGGACTGTCCAGGCTTGTGGCTCTGGGGTCAAAAGAGACCTGAGAGCAGAGTAGGACAGCAGAGCTTCTCAGATGTTCCATTTGATGGAAGAGGAGTAGCCATCAGCTCTGAATTTTTAGAACAAAGTTCTTCCTCATTAGCTGAGAACTGGGTAGTTTGGGATAGAAGATCTCTGCTCAGTCTGATAGAACAGAACTAAAAGAATGCCCACTGGCTTCTGTCTCCTCCAACTCTTTGAGCCAGAGTCAAGCCATGAAATGCATCCTCCAGGGAACTGAATCCCTTGGCCGGTTTCTGCCAGGCCCCTTTGTGGGACTGAGCCACCCTTGTACCCTGGGTGGCTCCCCCACCTATGGGCCCACTGCTTGTTCTATCATCAGTGCCTAGAAATATCCCCTTTGGGCTGAGTGACTCCCCAGAGAGAGGTGTATCAGTCAGCTATTGCCACAATAATGCTGCAAAACAAACCACCCGTAAATTCACAGGTTACAAGAGCAAGCATTTGTATTTCTTGTTCATGTGTCTGTCTGCAGGTCCTAGGCTTGGTTCCAGGCTTCTATGGACACAGATCTATTCAATTTTTCTCCATATTCTCCAGGAAACATCAGCTATCAGGGGCACGTTCTTCCCATGACAAATGACAAGTACATGAGAAGTGAAACCCAACTGTGCAAACGTTTAAAACTTCTGCTCATATCACATCATGTCATGTCTGTTCATGTTCCACTGGGTGAAACAAGTCAGATGGCCAAGCCTAAAGTGATTATGCAGGAAAAGAAACTCGTTCCCAGAGGGAAAGGAAAGTGATTGAACATTTGCTGAATAATCTTCCACTCTATCACAAGTGGCTGGGTTAGGACATCAACATATGAATGTGGGGGACATAATTCAACCCAGAGTAACCTCTTTAGTGGGAGGAGATACAAAGTCACATGGCAAAGCATGGGGTCACAGGGAGGAGGGAAGAACTTTTGTCATCATCTACCACAGTGGCAATACCAATCTAGTTCTTGCTCTGAGCCTGAACAAACAATGGCCCAGACTGGAACACCCACTCGTGTGGCCTAGAACAAGGACCCCACCATCCCAAACCCTAGGTTCCTCCGTCTGTTACCGGGGGCTCACATTTTCCGTGAGAAGCAAATGAGATCCTATTGTACATGTGTGTTGAAGAAAAGAATTATAAAGAGAGACTGTGGTTTTCTGACCCAAATAGGGTATCATACAGGCATAAAGGCAAGAGGCAAATATTCCCAGACATGAATGAATTCTTCTTTTAAAACAGTACCCTTCGAAAAAGCCCAGTCAACATAAACACAATGAAAAAGAATAAATCTGAAACAAAAAGGGGCTATAACTGAAGTCCCAGAGAATACTGTGAACAATTTGAAAGCAGTAAATGTTTAAACCATCATGAAAAGGCTGATTTTCTAAGAAAATATAAATCACCAAAATTGCATCCCCCCCCCAAAAGTAGAAAACGTTAACAGAATGTGATCATAAAAGAAATTAAAACATCAAAGTTCTACTTCCAAAAAACCCAAATGCAACCAGTTTTGCAAGTAAGTTCTTTAAACTTCCAGGAACCACATATTTAACATTCTATACACACTTTTCTAATGCATATAGTAAAAAGATGCAAAGCTACCCAAATTATTTTAAAAGCCCAAGAGGGGAAGAAAGAAAAGCCTGGAAAGCCTAAGATAAAAAATCTTAGGTCACTTGTGAACATAGATGCAAAAGCCTAAATAAATATTTGCACGTGAAATCCATCAGCATATTAAAATAATAATATGTCATGACCAGTATGATAGATTGTATTATAATTATGAAAACATTTGCTGCCCCAACCTGCTGGGTACTTTTCTGCAGGAAGATTATATGCCTATTCACTGACATCAAGCAAGTTCAGCCACTGATTTGCTTTGACCAATAAAATGTAAATAGAAATAACATATGCCACTTCTGAGTAGAAATGTTAAGATGTTCCAGTATCTCTCTTTTCCATCTACCATGAGATGCTCCATCAACGTGGGCCCTAGAATTAAGAAGACATGAAATCAATCCTTAGTGCTCATATGTCATGAGCAAGAAATAAACATCTGTTGTAATTCACTAAGATTTAGGGATTGTTTGTTACCAGAGCAGAATTTAGCTTAAGCTGACTAATACACCAAGGTGAAGACGGTCTCCAAAATACAAGGAAAACATTAGAAATATTAATGTAATTAACACATTAACAGATAAATGGAGAAAACCCCTATGATAATCTCAATTGATACCAAAAAAGCATTTGATAAAATTCAATATTCACTCATAATAAAACAGTTACAAACTAGATCTTGAAGGGGATTTCTTCAACCCGATAACAGGTACCCACCAGAAACCAAAAGCAAACAGCATACTTAGAAACTGCAGAAGCATTCCCATTAAAGTTTGGAACAAGGCTATGATCCCCTTATCGCTCCTTTACTCAACATTGTACCAGTAGCTACACTTAATACAGTAAGGAAAGAGAAAAAGACACAACAGGTACATTAACAGTAAAAAAAAAAAAAAAAAAAAAAAAAGACTATCAAATTTGGCAAGTAATATGACCTTCTACCCAGAAAACCCGAGAAAAGTCCTGGATAAATAATTGAAACTAATAAAAGAGTTTGCATTTAGCCAAGTATAAACCAATATTCAGGAATAGCCTTCCTATTCCCCAGCAAGACAAAAAAATCAAATAATCATTTGATGGCATTTCATCAGTGGGGAAAAGGTGGACCACCCAACAAGAAATAATCGGGATAAGCAGCCAATCCCTGCCTCATACCACAAGTCCACTAAAGATCTAAACACATAAAATAAACACTTAAGAACTCTTTTTAAAAAACACAGAATCCTATCTTCACGACTTGGGATAGAAATGCATATTCTTAAATAGGTTACAGAAAGCACAAACCATAAAAGAAAAGATTCATGAACGTTTGTTCTTTCTGAATTTAAAGCTTCTATATGTCAAGAGACCCCATAAACAATGCAGCTGACTGGAAGAAAATATATTCAATTCATATCATGGACAAAAAGACTAACCCATGGCGGAGGGGGGGAGGGGAGAATTTCTAATAATAACAAGAAAAAGTTGGGAAATGCAATTAAAACAAAAATGAGACACCTGGTTTTACCCACCTGGTGACAAAAAATAAATAAACACGAATTTTTCATTACACTGAGTGATGGCAAAACGGCGTAGATACAAGTGCTCACATACCCCATCTGTGGGAGTGTAATTTGGCAAACCGCTTTTCAGGGTAATTTGGCAGGGTCTTCCAAAACTGAAAATACTTACACCCTATGATCCAGGGACCTTTACACGGTGCACACAGAGGCATTGTCTATGGTTATTACAGCATTGTTTATAATAACGAATAACTAGAAACAAGAAAACGTCCATCCTTGGCAAAGGGGATACTTAAGTGAAGCATGGTCATACAATGAAATGTTATGTATCAGTTACAAGGAATATATGAGATACATAATTTCAACAGAGTTCTCTTTTTGTTGTGTGAACAAAAAGCTAATTGAAAGAGAATATGGGGGCACCGGGTGGCTCAGTGGGTTAAGCATCCAACTTTCTTTCGCTCAGATCATGATCTCACCATTCATGAGTTCAAGCCCCGCGTCAGGCTCTGTGCTGACAGCTTGGAGCCTGGAGTCTGCTTCGGATTCTGTGTCCCCCTCTTTCTCTGCCCCTCCCCCACTCATGCTCTGTCTCTCCCTCTCAAAAATAAATAAACATTAAGATAAACTTAAAAAAAAAGAAAAAGAATACGTACAGGGTGATTCCATTTATCTAAAAATACATACACATACAAAATACTATATAATTTTCATTCACATATTATGTATGTAGAAATGTATTTTTATATTTTGGTAGGACAAACACCAAATTCTTAAGATGGGGGATCAGAATTAAGGAAATGATCACAGGAAACTCCAGCTTTATCTGTAAAGTTCCTTTATTTTTAGGAGAATATTTTCACAAGTACTTGTGTCACTAAAAACTAATTTTTAAAAATCTGAGAATTTTCGGGGGTGCCTGGGTGGCTCAGTTGGTTAAACATCTGACTTCAGCTCAGGTCATGATCTCACGGTTCATGAGTTCAAGCCCCACATTGCGTTGCACGCTGACAGTGCAGAGCCTGCTTGGGATTTTCTCTCTCTCATTCTCACTCTCCTCTCTGCTCCTCCCCCACTTGTGTTTTCTCTCTCAAAATAAATAATAAATTTTAATAAATCTGGGAATTTTATATCAATTATATTATTACCTTCATCCATGTAATAAACTTTTTTGTAGCCTTGTTAAATACTTGGATGCTATGGGGATATGAAGAGGCAGTCACTGTGAACCACCTAAGACACATGATCGCATTATTGGCAAACAAGGCAGGTACGATGATGACAGTAAAAAATCAAACTGAAGTGCCTTGGGAATTCAGAAGACAGAAATCTACTACTAGAAGGGGCAGGGAGTTATGGATAAGACAGTAAAATCACCAGAAAGCTCATTAAAGGGGATTACCTGGATGCTGAGTCTTAAAGCTTTGGCAACCTGGGAGAAAATCTTGAGACAAGCAAGGGAGAAATGACACCTTCTTGTAGGGAGACACAATTGTAAAGACAGCGGATTTCTCATCAGAATCATGGAGGCCAGAAGAAAGGCACAGCATTTAAGTACTGAAGAAGCTGCCCATCAGAATCGTACATCCAGTGGAAATGTCCTTCAGAATGAAAGGGATGGGAGGAGGCTAGAATGATCCATGTGGTGATGAAGACATCAGTAAGAACTCACACCTAACACAGATACGGATAGGTACATTAAAAAATACTCACAGATGTGTAGATACATAGGTTAGTATACACACAGCTGTCAGCCGAGAGGGCCTAGAAGCAATGATACCTCCGTGGCACAAGCACACCTAATGCCCAAACCTTGGTTTCTTTTTTTTTTTTTTTTTTATGTTTATTTATCTTGAGGGTGGGGGGAGGGCAGAGAGGGAGGGAGAGAGAGAATTCCAGGCAGGTTCTGCACTGTCAACACAGAGCTCCACGCGGGGCTCTAACTCACAAACCGTGAAGATCATGACCTGAGCCGAAGTTGGATGCTTAACCGACTGAGCCACCCAGGCGCCCTATCAAAAGGGCTAGGATTCCGTGCAGAAATGTCTACTTCTATGACTAGGGCAGGATGTCACAGGATGAGCCTAGAATATCTTGTAGCGCCAGAAAGTAAAGAAGCACTCCAAAAAAGAAAAACAAAAACAAAAACAAGCCACACACACATTGATGGGGGTATGTCCAAGGGACATAGGAGTCCACTGAAAGATTTCCCAATGATCAAAGCTGGAACGATATAATAACAAGATTAAGTAGTATTGGACAATCCAAAGTATAAAATAAATACCCATGAATCCATTCTGATACATAAAAATAACTGAATAAATTAATAAAGGATTGGGATGGGGGGAGACACAATGCTCCTGGGCAGAAGAATCCCAAATAAATTAAGGTAGATACTCTAAAGGAGGGGAGCATCACTCCTTACTTGCGGCTGCACAAAGTGACTTCTTTCCAAAGAGCAGAGCATGGAAAGGAGGAAAAGACTAACTTCCCGGTGTGGAAACCTGACAAACACAACCTCAACCAGTGAGCAAGGCTCATATCAACAGTCCTAAGTCATGTTGATGGTACCTACACTTGACACGATGACATAGAATGGCAATTGACTTCTGTGGTTTTCCTCCCCAAAACCTATAACCCCAGTCCAGTCATGAGAAAAACATCAGAAAAATTCCAGTAGAGAGGTAATCGTGCAATATACCTGGCTGCATTCCTCAAAATTGGTAAGATCATCAAAAACAAGGAGAGTCTGAGAAAATGTCACGACCAAGAGGAACCTAAGGAAACGTGACAACTAAATATAACCTAGTATCCTGGGTGGAATTCTGGAACCGAAAAAGGGCATTAGGTAAAAGCTAAGGAAATCTGAATCAACTAGAGACTTTTGTTAATAATAATGTACCATCATTGGTTCTTCGGTTGTAACAAGCATACAATATTCATGAAAAAAATGTTAATAATAGGGGAGATGGTTGGGGGAGGGGACTCTATATATTTACTTCTTCCTACATCTGAAACTGTTCTAAAATAGTCTACTGATACCACAAAAGAAAAAAACCCTGATAGAACGAAAAGGATACATAAATACAAAATTCTAATTAGACCCTTTAACACTATTCTCTCAACAATTGCTAGAACTATATAGAAAATTAGCAAGGATATAGAAGAAACCAAGAATACCATCAACCAACAGGATATCATCAACATCCACAGAACACTCCATTCAACAATAGCAGAAAACACATCCTTCGCAAGCCCATAAATCATGTACCAACAGAGCCCATATGCTGGACCATAAAACAAACTCCATAAATTTAAAAGAGTTTAAATCATACCGTCCAACTTTGTTTGGGAAACCAAATAAGTCACATTTCTTATTCATTCGTTCACTCATCTACTTAGTGAATGTATTTCTCAAAGCATAATTAAATCTTCTTTGAGGCTGGCATACAAAAGGAAAACACTAAAAGTCTGGTAGAGAAACGGAAGAGAACGGAAGGGTATGGAAGGCGGGAGGGAGGGAAGGAGGGAGGGAGGGAGGAGAGAAAAAAAAATCTCATCTCAGGGCCAACAAGGTCCCTTTTTACTGTTAAGAATGAAAAATAAACGATACTCCAGAATAAGTTACAATGTTATTTTACCCACTTGCTCAACGTAAATTAAAGGTATTTTCTGTGATTTGTTGGGAGGTCTCTTTGTTGTTGAATTCAGAAAAGACCACAGAGAATCCAGGGCACACACGTTCTCCCTGCAGCCAAGAGGGCTGTAGTCCTATATGGCCAGCAGATGGCGCCAAAGGACAGGTTTCAAACGATGAGGTCGTCCTCACTTCAAGAGACCCTGGAGTCAGCAGGGATCCTCCCCGCCTCTGCTAGCCTTAGTGAGAAGGGGAGCCAACCCAGGCCTTCCAGTGTGTGTGTGTGTGTGTGTGTGTGTGTGTGTGTGTGTGTGTCTGCAACCTCAGGATCCCCACCACCAACTGCTAGGGTAAGGATAGTGAGAATGCAGAGAGCAAGTGTAGAAACACTAGCATGAAAGGAAGGCAAGGGAAGGTGGTAGAAAGAGGAGAGGGTGATGGAAAGACAAGAGCATCTTGAAATGTGGATGGGAAGGATGGAGTAGAGAGAAGGGGGAGAGGGAAAGGTGAGGCAAGGTCCCTGAGTTTGGAACATGAGATGCACAAGTGGAGGGTCACATACTTCCTTTGGGGTCAGGGATGGGGGAGTCGGGGGGAGGGATAGGGGTGGTCCCTATAAGGATGGGTGTTTAGATTAGCTATTTGTAGACCCGCAGAGGAAGTTGCCTCCAATGGCTTCTAGTGAGCCTATGAAGAAGGACACTTTGGGAGACATTGTTGTCTGTTGACAGTGAGGAGACAGGGGGGTTCGGGAGTTGAAGGGGAGAACAAACAAGGGAAATCTAAGAGGGTTGCCTCAAAATTGCTCCAATACTGAGCTCATTGAAATAAAACATGCCTGACATTTTGCATCCCCTAACAGAAAGCCAGGTTTTGAACACACCTGCAAAATCAGCGTCCGACAACCACTGCCAAAATCATGAAAGGCGAGAGCAGATTTTGTATCCGCATCTCCAGTTAAACAGTATGAAGCAACCCCTTCCTTTCTTACATTAAATGCCTACCATCAGCTCAGATGTCCTGGATGCCACCTTAGGGCCACAAGTCTTCCGTTCTGTTGAGATTAGATTACCCTGCCCAAATCAAGAGCAGCCTCAACAAACGGCACAGCCGGTCATTATGAGAAAACACGGCCTCGTGTAACTCTACCATTATGTTTGGCAGACCATTAATTAGGCAGGCGGTTCTCTAGAACTGAACCAGCAGCCCACCTCTCTCTGCACCTTGGGCTTACCCTTGGGCTCGTCTCAACAGGCCCAAGTCAGTCAATGCAGGGAAACTCAAATCAGAGATGCTTCTCTCCTACCTTTGTACACAGTGCAGACATTCCAAGTGGCTCCCACGAAGTAGGAGCTGTTAACCTGTCCCATAGCAGCAAAGGTGGAGAGGCACGGTACTTGCCAAGTACCCCAGGCCCCTTGAAGAAACAATTCTGAGGCTTCCACGTGGCCACAACTGAAAGCCTTGCTCATGAAGTCACTGATGCCCACAGCACAAGACATCATGCAACTATCCTACTAGAATCCTACGGCCAGAAAAGAAATTTCCTCTCACGTGACCTTCTCTAGGTGACAGGAAATGTAAAGCAGGCGTTGACGTGGGTGTTGGCCCGAGCATGCCACATTTGCCACCCCTGATAGAGTCCTTTGAGTTTCAATCAAGGCCAAGGCTGCTTCAGAGACTTAGTCACAGCAAGGAATTCATCCCGTGTTCCTGGTACATCTAATCTGTCTTGCTTCTGAATGGCCCTTGCATTTATCTGCCTCAAATATGTGTATTTAATGTTTTATTTATTTTTGAGAGAGACAGATTATGAGCTGGGGAGGGGCAGAGACATGGAGAGACACAAAATTCAAAGCAGGCTCCAGGCTCTGTGCTGTCAGCGCAGAACCCGACGCGGCACTCGAACTCGTGAACCATGAGATCGTGACCTGAGCTGAAGTCGGACGCTTAACCGACTGAGCCTCCCAGGCACCCCTGCCTCAAATCTGTTTTTGAAGCTGCCAATCATAAATGCTACCCACATTAAATGATTGTTTGATAGGGAGGCAGCACCCTGGACGGCTCTGGCAAACTCTCCAGGGCCACCACTCCCATACCTGTCCCCACATTTCCCCCAGGGCTGTTCCCTTCCCCCTCAGATGGCATCCCCTGCAAGCTGCATGGCCTTGCACAATCCCACACTGTCCTGGGAACCTCAATTTCCCCTGCTGTGAAACAGTCCCCACCTCCCTCACATGGCTGCAGGTGCCTAGATGAGGGGGCATAGGCAAGGAGTCTGATAAATGGTGACACACTAGTAAACACAAGGCCCGTCCTTATCACCAGGCAGCCAGAGGGACATAAGTAGGTCCTTCCTCCCTTTATCTGCTCTCAGGATGTCATCCCTGTTGCAAGGAGGAGATTTGTTGGGTCAACACAACCGTATATTTTTGGATGGAAGGGTGGAGGGAAGGATGTCCTCAGACTCTTTTTTAAACTTCATAAATTGAGTTATATCACACACGCAGAAAAGTGCATAAACCTTCAGTGTGTAACCCAGTGCATTTTTACGAACGTATGCACCCATGCAACCACCACCCAGATCAAAACATGGAATAGTTCTGTAACCAGAAAGCATCCCTGTACTCCCTCCCAGGCACTGCTCTGTCCCCTCATATCTAACACGATAGTTTTATAGGTTCTTCAACTTCACAGAAAAAAAAAACATACAGCATATAGCCTTGTGACTGGCTACTTTCACTCAACATGATGTCTTTGAAATGAATCAATGTTGCAAATATCAACTTGTGTTTTTCTATTGCTACGTAGTATTCCATTGTATGGAGGTAATACGGTTCGCCTGCTTTACTATGGATGGACATCTAGCCGCTTCCAGTTTTTAGCTATTACAAACTATGTCGCTATGAACATTCTGGTACATAAGTTTGGTGGGCATATGCATTCTTATCCCTTGGGTGGGCACATGCCAGTTTCAGTAGAATCTGCCACAGAGTTTCCCAGTGTGGCTTGCCCATTTCCACTCTCTCCAGCAATGGCCTCAGGTTTCTTTCCTTTTCTTTCTTTTTTTTTTTTTTTTTTTTGGTGGCACCAGCCTCTTCTTTTCATGGTTCAATAAATAGAATGAGCCTGCAATGTGGAGTCAGACCTCCATGACCTTGGGTGCCATTACTTAACTCTTGTAAGACTTGTCTCCCCATGGGGATAAACTGCCCTCCCCAGCCTGAGTTGGCATCCATATCAAATTAAGAGACCCGTGCACCCAGCATTAACAACTAGCACCTTGACTGGCAGGTGGCCAGCTCTAAGTGACTATTCCCTCCCTCCTCGCTACCCACACCTGATGCTCCCCAGCGTGCAATCATAGAATAAACATTTATAGCCCTCTGACCCTCATAGAGTCCTTTAAAATTCCCCTGCCAGTGAGCCTCAGAATCTACCTATTACTTTCTTCCCCCATACTTCTGTGACAGGCCACTTCTACCCATCCCACCACAGTTAGTGGGGAAAATCCAGGACACGGGGAGGGCGCACACTGGATCACTGCCTCCCAAGGCCAAGTTAACAGAGGATGCTTCTTGCAAAGCAACTCTGGGCCAGGAGGGAGATACACCCCTGGACCAAAGCAAGGTCCAAATTTACGTGGTCTGTTTAAGTGTTGTTATGGAATGATCTCCAAGATACATTATGTTGACTAAAACAAGCAAAATGCAGGACAGGATGAATACTTGGTCACTTTTGTGCAAAAAGGAGAGAGCAGGGCCCATCTTTATATTGACATATCTAGAAATGGACACACAAGGCACTAATCACGTGGGGTGTGGGGAGCAACAGTGGTACTGGGGGCAGGTGTGGAGGGAGGGGTCTCCACGGATCCTTTCATGACTTTGAGCTTGAACCACATCTTTAGCTCCTCCTATAATTTTTATACAGTTACAATCTTTTAAGCTATGTGGCAGGCGATTATGAAGCCCTGACCTAAACTCCAGGGGGGACCAACCTTGGTGAAGCAAGGACACCTGTTAGCTGTGTGGGCATGGCGGGTGTGCATGCAGGGAGGGTGTGTCGGGAAGTGCAGGTAGGCATGTGTGTAGGCGTGTCTATGTGTTAGACATCTCCACCATAACCCAAGGAAACAGGGGACAGGATGTAGAGTCCTGTTAGGGGCAGTGCCTTCAACTTGTGAGAAGGGAGCCCAACCTAAGTGCACACAGAGTCAGGCCGGAGGGGGGTGGGGGACGGGGTGCCGAACCTGGATTTCCACAATTTCCTCCACCACCCAAACCCCCCAAGTCTATACAATTCAAACTCTATCATTAGCAATCTGGAGTCAAATCTGCAGTAATAAAATGACTAACTGTTCTTTAAGGTTCTGTGCATGTGTATGTCAATGTAGTTGTGTGTAGCTGTAAGGGTGTGGGGTGCTGTATCTGTGTGGGGGTGAGTGTATGTAGGTGTGTGGATGTGTGGATGTACTGTGTGTGCACACAGGTGAGTGTATGCGTGTGTGCACACGTGTGCAAGTGACTGTATGTATATGCGATGTGTGTGCTTTCATTCAGTAAAGAAATAGCAGAAAAGACTACTCGCCCCCCTTCTGCCCCCCATAAGTGATAGGCCCTTGGAATACAGCAGGTGAGAAATACTTAGGTATATCACAAAAAAAAAAAAGGCCACCCTATCCACCTTCCCAGAAGTCAACAGCAGCCACCCCAAAGGTCAGACCTAGGGCCCCAGAGCCAGGTGACACTGACTGATAATTAATGCATCTGAGGCTGGCATGGAGCCACAACAGATGTCCCCTCCCATGGAACTCACCTTCGCTCCATGTGGCCATGCCACCCAGTAGGGCTCTGAGTAGTCCAGCAAAGGGCCGGTGGGCAGACACAGGCCCATCCTGAAGGAGCTGAGCTGAGTCAAGTGAGGAGCCCTTATCCCTGAGGGGTCTCGCCGGCAGGAAGGCAAACAACCACAAACAGATTGAGGTGAGGGGAGACCCCTTCCAGTAAGGCAGGCACCCTACCTTCTGGGGGCACAGCCAGGCCACAGCCCTCCCACCATCCCCTCATTCAAAGAGGATATGCTAACACAAAGTACAGACACACACGTAAGAGGCTGAGGTAAATGGAAGAGACGAGCTGAGGGGTACGGGAAGGGCAAGCCTCTTTTATTATCCCAAAATGCAAAGTATTGAAGGCACTTACAATGACAAGGCAGGAGGGGAGGGGAGGCACAGGGAGGTCAGAGGTCAGAGGTCAGAGCACAGAGGTAAATCAACGGGCCCCACCCTGGTCACCACCCGGCACAGAGAAAAGGAAAAGCTACAGGACCAGATCTGAAGCCAGTCGGGGTGTCTAGCTCTATGAAAGGTACAAATCCATTCTACAGTGGATTAGGAAATTAGGAGCACACGGCAGCAAAGGGCAGGGCTGGCAGTCACGAGTTAGTGGCTCTTTAAGGAACACGCTCAGGAGTGAAGAGGGCCCTCAGGTCCCCTGCTGGAAGAGGTCCTGGTACATCTCGATGAGACGGGCAGCCTCGCGCTGGCCAGAGAGCAGAGCACCATGGGTGGTGGAGTAGTACTTGCGGTGAGTGGCCTCACCCGAGAACAGCACCTGCATGGGCTGGGCCAGGGGATGGGGAAGTGAGGGGGGAAGAGCAAGAAAGGCTAGGAGGCTACCTGTCTGCCCCAGGAACCCCCCCCCATCCGTACTACAAGTCAGAGAGCAGGCACCTGAGATGCAGGTATCGCTGCTTCCACGGGATGAGGAGTTGCCCATCCCACCTGGCCACCTTCCCCTGCTTCTTCCCCAGACATCCAGGTCTCAGTTCTTTCTGCTCTGAGGCTGCTAGGAGTCCCAGATCTGCAGTCTCAGAGGCTCATGGTGCCTCTTACTAGTGAACTCAGGGCAAATGGTTTAACCTTCCTAAGGCTTGATTTTCTCATCTGCAAAATGGGTTTATACCACCTACTTCTGACGGTGGTTGTAGGGATTAATTGAAACAATGTATCTAAAGCACTTAGAACCTGGAAGAACATAAGCACTCAATAAAGTTAGGCGGTAATTTAACAAACCTTTATGGAGCCCCTATTAGGGTCCAGGGACTGTTCTGAGCACTTGGAAGATAAAAGGTGACCGGGCTGCTGCTTTGAGGAGCTTCCTTGCTGGTGGGGAAGCCAGACACGAAACCCAATTACTAAACGGCGTCATGTGTGACTTGATGGGTGTTTGGGCAAGGTGCTGAGAGCCCAGAAAAGAGGCCCCCTGTAAGGGGGATTGCACAAAGCTTCCCAGAGGACAGGACCTTTGGGCTGCTTCTCAGAAGATGCTAGGTAAACAAACAGGCAAAAGACATTTCAAGAAGAAGGAAAAATGAGGGCAAAAATGCACCAAAGCAAGGGACAGTGAGAATTTTGGTACAGCCAGGGCTCCACCTCGAGAAAGCAAGCTGTGTAGGTAGGGGTCCAGGCAAACTACAAGTGCTTGCATTCCAAACTTGAGTTTGGACTCTATCCCACTGCGTCTCAAACTGAATGTGCAAAGGCACCAACTGGGGATCCCGGTAAAATGTAGGTTTTAATTCAACAGGTCTGGGGCGCACTGAGAGTCTGCATTTCTAACATACTCCCACATGATGCTGATGCTGCTGGTCTGCAGACCACTCACTTTGAGAAGTGCAAGCTTTAACCCACCAACAAGGAGCCCACAGAGGTCGTTAAGCCGCAGAGGGGTGGGGGGAGGCTTATCCGTGGCAGAAGTAGGCGAGCTGCCTACTCCCACATCCATTCTGCTCTTTCTCCTCGGTAACAAAGCCCTGATTTTTAACTGGATTCATTGCCATCCAGAATAAAAATGACGCATCCCAACCTCTTTAGCAGCTGCTACAGGCATGTGACTAAGTTCTGGCCAATCAGCTTCAAGTGCACTGTGGTTTAGAAGCACTGACTCAGCCCCAGGGGTTCCTCTCTTTTGCCTTGTCTGCCCTGAGAGTGGCAGCCTCACAGCCCTCTAGAACCACAAAGTGGCCTTGAAGACGGAGCCAGGTGCCAATGGTACTGGGTCCTGATACCTACCTCTGGATCTCCCTTTGTGTCTCTGTGTGATAGAAGCAAACTCTGTCTGCTTTAGGCCCCAGTTACTTTCATGTTGTTTTGCTTTTTGCTGGATGCACTAGTCCTAACTTGATGAAGGTGACAAGAGAAGGTTTGCTTTTCAGGAGGATGGCTGCAGCATCTAAGGGCCTTTTCCTCTCTCCCGCTGAGCACAACCAGGCATGCCCAACACACGCTGGAAATCTTCTTCACCAATTACACCAAAGAACTGTTTTAAATATAATCCTGCTGGGTTTTAACATTTTTTTTTTTTTTTGTATGTGTCTGCTTGATGGGGGAAACTTGAAGTCCGCTTTATGAAAACAGAAATATATACAATTTTTTTCTCAGATTTATTATTTTTCTCTATTGTTTATTATATAGTTGATATAATTTAGGGGAGGGTCAGTACTCTCAATTTTATTTTCTGAAACATATTAGGGGGGAAAAGTAAATAAAACATATTGGGGAAACTTACTCCTACTGAATGAGCACTGTCCAACAGAACTTTCCATGGTGCTAGAAATGCTCTATAGCTACACAATCCAACAGCCACTAGCCGCACGTGGCTATCAAACTTGAAATGTGGCCAGTGCGACCAAGGAGCTACATCTTTAAATCTATTAATTTAAATCATAATTAATTTCAACTAAATGTAACTAATGGCTAGAGCATAACATGAAATGGCTCAGCTTTTACAACCTCAAGAAAGCTTTTAATATCTGTTTGATTCCATTTTTTCTTCCAGATGTGAAGTGCACGTGACCTTGCTTTCTCCTTCATCATCTCCTTCATCACAGGAGCTACACCGTCTGCCTCAGCTTGTCTCACCCCTCGGCGGAACACCACCCTCCCCCCCCACCACCAAACCCCCACACAAAACCCCTGCCCCCCCCCCCCGCCCCCCAGGACCTCCTCACCCTGCACCCCGCTCACCGCCAACTTGGAGCTCTCGGTGTATGGCAGGGGCTTGGCCAGCTTCTCCACATCTGCCCCACTAGATCCCACCTGCGTGTACGAATAGGAGCCTCGGAAGTAGGGGTTGCTGCCCCAGGCCGAGCGCAGGATTCGCCGAGGTTTTGGAATGTTGGGGTTCCCTGTTGGGAAGTTGCAAGAGCCGAGGGGAAGGGAGATGATAAATGGCTGCACACAGAGGACACCCCTGAGAGGACAACTGGCACTCCACCTCCCTGGCTGCAAGGCCAGCCCCCGCCAGCAGGCAGGGGGACGCAGGAAGAGGGGTGGAGAGGCTGGGGGCTCTAGCTGTTGGCCCTTCAGTGCCTCCCTGCGGACCGCCCAGCAAAACAGCTCATCTCTCTGGGTCCCTCGATTTCCTATATGAAAAATGTTCAACTCAGAGGATCTGACAGTGACACACAAATGCATCTCACAGCAGGGCAGTATGGGTAGGAAATGGGCGATCGGAGGTTTGGGGGTAATACCTGAGTTTTTACCGTCAGCCCTTAGAAGAAACACAGCACCCACGGTTTTCAGGGTTTCAAGTTCCAAAGCGCGTGCGGAGGCGGGGGGGGGGGGGGGGGGGGGGGGTGTAGGCTCTCCCAGTGGGCACGCCCCTCAGCTGCACCATCTGGGGATGCGGAAGAGCCACCGCAGGGGCGCAGAAGATGCAGAGGGTGGCAGAGGACCGGGAGGGGGCAGCGGGCGCGGCGGCGCGGGGACACACCTGTGAACTGCCGCAGCATCTCCGTGCAGATCTCGGCCACCGCCTCGTCGTCGCACTTCTCCATGACGAGGGCCTCCTCGCCACAGATCCAGCCGCTCAGCACGTGGCCGTAGCGCTCGGGCGGGTAGAGGACATCGAAGCCGCAGATCTTGCGGTACCAGAGCTCCGGCGGGTAGGTGAGGGTGCCGCTCTCCGCCTCATCCTCCCACACAAACTGTATGCTGTTGCACTCGGGGCCCCAGAAGGGCTCCTCGAATTCCAGAAAGATCTTGTCGGTGGTGCCGATGCCCAGGCGGTGGATGGCGGCCACCTTCTCGGTGGGCAGGCCCGGCCGGAAGAAGCTGGTGTACTGCCTCTTGAGCACGCCCAGCGACACGGTCACGATCACGTGGTCCGCCGGGATCACCTCGCAGTCCTCACACTCCACCAGCACCGGCCACTGCTCGTCCTCATCCCGCCCATCCCCCCGGGGCTCCTCTCCCCCCTGGCCGCCCTCCCCGGCGTCAAGGTTGTGGTCACCCTCGCCCCGGGGCTCAATCTCAGGGCCCCGGGGGCGGGCCGAAGCCTGGTCCCAGTGCACACAACGGACTGGTTTCCCCAGCTGGATGACATGGGCGGGGATGCCCTCAGCCAGCAGCTCCACAACCCGAATGAAGCCCGAAGGGATGATATGGTGGGCCCCGGGGATCTCGGTCCACTCCCCAAAGGCACTCAGGGACACATCGTCCATGCTGTGCGAGCTACTCTCACAGCTCTCCACCTGCGGGAAGAGCCAGAGAGGAGCCGGGTGACCATCAGGGCTCAGGCAGGGGTCAGAACAGGACCTCAGAGCAGCCCCGCCCTCCTCGGACCCAGATGCCCCAGGATCCGTCTTCTTCCCTCTGGCATCTGTATTCAACAAAGTTCGGAGAGGACAAGGATACCTTCAGGTACTGCTGGATCATGGCAAGTTTCAGGCACTTGGTGGCCTCAGGGTCGTCAGGGTCATCCCTGATGCGGTTGCGCACCTCTTCCCGGGTGAACACCCCCACGCTGTTCTGACTCTCAGCATTGACTGGTTTACCATGCCGGAAGAACTCCTGGGTCAAGTTATAGACCTGCCAGAGAAACCCCAGGAGACTGAAAACACACCTCTCTTCGCACCTCCCTCCATCTCAGACCAAAGGACCCCAGCTCAGAAGTCCCCATGTTCCCGATGCTCCCGGATATGCTGAGCCCATGGCTCCTCATCCTTGGTGAATCAGTGTGGCACTCCATGCTGCGCTCAGGCTACACCAACAGGGCCAAGGTTCAGGGCTGGCAAGCCGTCCTGGACAGCCAGCCAGCTTACTTGCTTCCAGATCACCATCTAAGGCCCCGTGGGTCTACGAAGGAGGGACGGAGCCCTGGAGGCTCTCCTGCAGGGCCCTTGCTGAAAACAAAGTAAAACGTTTGGTGCCTGGTGGGAAAGGAACCGCCCCCTCAAGGGCGCTACGTCCCCTAGCAGACCACCCACTGCAGAACCTGGGTCTGCACACCTTTCACTTTTCCAAGAACCAAATGCCCAAACCCTCTCCCTGGCACTCCTGCCCAAGCGTATCTGCTTCACCCTCTCCCAGGAGGGCAGTCTGGAACTGCTGCCTGGCCAGTGTTTGGGGGAGAAGGAGCAGGAGGAGCCCTGAAACCTGACCTCCCAGGAGCCCCTCCCTGGCCCTGCTCAGGTCCACACAAAGTGCCCCTTTACTGCAGAACCCAGACATATTTAAGCAAGATGACCATGCTGGGGCAGGGCATGTGGTGGGGAGGGAGGCTCCAGTGTCCCAAGGAATGAAAATACATTTCACAGGCATATTTTGGCAAGAACTCCAAACCATACCTTATCAACAGAAAGCAACAAACAGTCCCTTAGAGCAGGGTCCTATTATGTCCCGTGCCTGCCAGGCACGTAACTCCCACCAAACACTGGGCAGATCTCCCTGAAGAAACTAAGCCAGTCCTGGGCCAGTCATGGCATCCCCAGAGGGCAAGGTCTGAGTCCCAACATTCACTCAACAAACTTTTACGGGGCCGTGCCAAACACAGATTGTAACGGTGAGGAAGACGGACACAGCCCTGAGCCCCTGCCTTCACTCAAACTGGGGAGATCTCATAACTGGGCTGTTTCCGCAGGATGCGCTGTGACAGGAAATAACCCTCAGGTTTTGAGATCAACACAGATGACCTTGGACAGTTGGCAGTGAGAGACAGAGGAAAAGTATTTCAGGAAGAAGGAACAGCATACTCAAAAATGAGGGCGGGGAGAGAGAATGTAAGCGACTCAGTCTTGCTGAAGAGGGCAGCGAGGAAAGAGAAAGTTGCAAGAGATGATTTTGGAAAGGCAGTCAGGGGTGGGACATGAATGACTAAGAGTCACGTCAAGGACTCTGGACCCTGGCATCACTGAAGGGCTGTGAGCATGAGCACACGCCCTCTCCCTCCCAGGACACTGGCAACAGGTGGGCTCCTTAGCCAAACATCTATGGCTGGTGCCAATTAGCGGTGTGGTTCCCTTCCCAAAACGAGTCTGAATTCGGTCAGCACACGTTCACGGGAATCACGTCTGCCCTGCAATCCAGCCCTGGTAGAGGCCCTGAGGCTGCAGGGTAGAGAAAGGAAGGTGACATTACCCATCCCCTACCATTCCACTCGGGGAAAAGCCTCCACATGAGATAGAAACATGAATTAAACATGTCTCTGTAGCATACAGTCTAAAGAAGAAGATGAGTTAACTTGTTCACTTTTCCTCCCTACAGTCACACGATGCTGGGCGTTTGGCCTTAACTGGAGTCCTCAGCAAATTCCTCACCCAGTAACACGGCCAAGGAGTCAGGCTTTCAGTGTGCCTCCTCCTCCCTGGGTTTTCTTCCTTGAGTGATAAGCAACATGGTAGCCAGTGTTTAGCTTATGTTGACCAGAGGCCGGAATGTACAGCTGAGGACAGATAAATTTAGTCCATCTAAACACGATTCTTTGTGTCCACCACCAACTGGGACAGCCTGACCTGCACACGGGGTTGTCCTATGGGTACAGTCTTCTGTCCTGGATTAAATTACATCTTCCCAGTGTGACCAAGGGAAATGGCACAGGCCTGTAACAGTTAATAATATTCACCCCCAATTCTCATTAAGCACTTTTCATCAGGATCTCATTTAATCCTCGTGACATTCTGAAGTGGGTTTAACTATGTCTGTTTTACAGGTGAGGAAAGTTAAGACTCAGAGAGCCCCCAACAACTTGCTCAAGGCTACACAGCTAATAAGTAGTAGAACTAATATTTGAATCAAGGTAGTCTTGCTCTAGGGACTAAGCTCTATATGACACGAGTGCACGAATTCACTTATTTGTTAACAAATGTAACAGATTGAAATGAGTAGCCCTTCGAAGTCACCTCTGGAGGGAGGCTGAAGATTTATTGTGAAGTCACCCTCCGGCAGGGCTTCATATGCTTAGAGCATATCTCTTCAGAATGGCCTCCAGCTTTGGTTAGGAACCACACACAAACAAATCGATCACTTTCCTCAGGGTTAACACCTTCTCCTGCCAACCCGAAGCACCACCCCTCGGACTGATAACCCATTTTATCCATGCTACTCTCCACAAGTCACACTCTTCGTTTCAAAAGTCAAACCCACAAGCGGAAACTGATGATGATCTACTTTTAAGTTTATGTAAGAGAATAAGTAAGTCATGGACCCTGAAAAGTCATTCTCAAGAGGCATCCATGCTGAAAGCACTCACAATAACCTGGATTTCAGGACGTGACTAATTCCCAGTAGACCAGGAAGGTCTACTTTGAAGAATACTAGCTCTTATCTGCTCGTTAACAATTCAGTCTCCTAGCACATGAGTAAGAACATACAGTACCATGGGATTGCATATAACATACCTTGTGGGTGTACACATATAAGTCACAGCACGCCTGCCCTCCACTGAACAAGGACCATCCCCAAAGCAAGAGTCATTTCTCCTTTTCCATACCCAAGAGCCAGAAGATGTACAATAGGTGCTTTTTGGCCAACTTACTGACCCGGAGTGAAGGGTCGTTATACTACAAATGACAAGCAATCAGAAGGCAAGACCTACGTGCTACCTTGCTTGTTAAGTGCAGTTCACAGCACCACTGAAAGATACTAAAAATATGAACTTTTTATTTTTTTTTGAGAGAGATAGAGAGCACACAAGTGAGCGAGGGGCAGAGAGAGAGAGAGAGAGAATCCTGAGGCAAGGCTCAAGCTCACCTGTGGCAGGGCTCAAGCTTCCCCAATATGGGGCTTGAACTCATAAACCGTGAGACCATGACCTGAGGGAAAGTCGGATGCTTAACCGACTGAGCCACCCAGGCACCTCTATGAACAGTTTTTTAAAAACCTGAACAAGACAAGGATGCGTGTCATTGCCACTTCTATCCAACACTGTACTGGAGATGCTATCCAGTGCAATACAGCAAGAAAAGAAATAAGTGGTCTTAGGCTGTGCTGTCCAATACAGTAGCCACTAGACATTTGTGGCAATTTAAAATTAAGTTAATTAGCTCCTCAGTTTTACTAGCTACATTTCAAGAGCTCAAAAGTCACATGTAGCTAGCAATTACCCTACTGGACAGTGCAGGTCTAACACATCCCCATTATTGCAGAAAGTTCTGCACAATGCTGGTGTGAGGATTAGAAAGAAAGAAAAAATTCTCATTTTTTGGTATAGTATTATATACATAAAATTCTAAAATATTATTAGAATATAAATTAAAATAATATCTTAATAGCAGGAAAAAATTCTCGTGTTTTGGTATAGTATTATAGACATAAAATTCTAAAATACTATTAGAATACAAATTAAAATAATATGTTAATAGAAAGAAAAAATTCTCATGATTTGGTATAGTATTATATACATAAAATTCTAAAATATTATTAGAATATAAATTAAAATAATATGTTAATAGATATAATATTAGCATTAAAATAATACTTCATCAAGATAGCTAAAATCAACATGTAATATAATCAGTTATAGTTCTATATATTGGGAAAAAATTGAAAATAAAGGGTTTTTTGGGGTTTTTTTGTTTTTTTAAGTTTATTTATTTATTTTAAAAGAGAGAAAGAGTGCGAGTGGGGCAAGGGCAGAGAGAGTCCCAAGCAGGCTCCATACTGTGGGGCTCAAACTGATGAACCATGAGAGCATGACCTGAGCTGAAGCTGGACACTTAACCGACTGAGCCACCCAGGTGCCCCAGAAAATAAAGTTTTAAAAAATTACAACTTAAAAGAGTATCCAAAAGCAACAACAACAACAATCACTACCCAAGTACCCAGTAATAAATCTAATAAAAGGTGCTTAAGGCTTTTCTGAAGACATATGTAATTATCTGTATCAGTGACCTCTTACCTCGTACTTCTCCACCCCTCACCTTCATCCTGTCCTCAAATTGTCCTGCTTTTCCAAATACGGGGCCCAGAGAGTGTGCAAAGACATAACCAGGATCATAGAAGACCCCAGCAGGCACTCAACTCCCCCCACACTGCCGGCGTGCTCCCCGCCTCCCACACCCATGGGTCCAGCTGCCCTGCTAACACCTCACCTCGTTGTATAAATCACTGAATTCCTCAACCACGTCCTTGGGGATCCTGTGGCCACGGTTGGTGAGGTAGCAGGCCACGCCATTCTTGGAGTAGAGGCTGATACGGCCCACGCTGCGCTCCCCATCAGTTGTCTCTTCCAGAAGGCCATTGGCTTCTGCTAGATGATAGATGGGATTCCCATGGGAGCCATGGATCCAGGTGGCTCCCAACTCAAAGGTGGCGTGTCCTGACGGTGACAACAACAGGCCCTTAGAGGGGCAGGGATTTCTTCACAGAGGGCCAGAACACTGCCTCAGCCTTCTTCCTCCAAGAGGATCCTTCCATCCCCTCAACAGAGCAGGAAGGGGAATTAGGCCCCTATCTGGCAACCAACCAAAGTCTTCAGTGAAGTTCCCAGGGGAAACTACATGTGGCACAAAATGGATTCCACTTTACAGCTGAGATAACTGCCACCCTGAATGCCTTTGTGATTTGCCCCCAGAGTCGCTTCACTGGACTAGTTACAAGGCTCTGCTTTTCCATCCCACCTTTGTCTAACACAACACCAGACACTGAGCCCTCCTTTTTCATTGATGGCTCTCCCTCGGGAGATACTGTGTGGGCACCTGAGGGTACAGTGGTCCCAGTGAGGGGAGAGAAGTTACCTGAGGTCCTCTGGCCCAAGGTCCTCATCTGACCTTACTCCAATTCCTCAACATTCTCCAGTGGCCCCGGAGTCTAAGCCCCGATCCCAGACAAAAAGTGGCCCCCCTCCCAGCTCAGTCTGAGGCAGAGGAGGGAGGGCAAACATTCCAGGTTGGAAGACTCCTCCTGAAGGCAGTCTCAAATAGACTTCCAGAGAAAACTAAACTCTGTCTTCCTAAGGCAGAAAAACCTCAGGTGGCAGAAACCCAGGAGTCTGTCTAGGGCAGGGGGCAACTCCTGGACCCAAGTTGGGACAGGGCTAGAGCTGGTGCTGGTCCTACCATCCCATCCAGAGCCAAGGTACCAGATGCTCTGAGGCAAGCTGCCTCTGTGCCTGGGCCTCAGTTTCCTCTTCCGATGCTGTAGGAATGGTGGCACATTGTCTCCTTCCCTGCCTAGTTCCCAAGGAAGTTGAAGCAAAGCAAGGGGAAGAGAGAGGAACATTTTTTGGTGTTTTGTTTTGTTTTGTCTTGGAGGGCCGAGTCAAGATATCAGGTGCAGTTAAGTTTTTTGCTGAGACGGTCACAATAATTCCTCCTCTGTCCTTGTACACATAGCCCTTTGCAACGTGACCTTGCCAGTCCTCCCATCAAGAGGTAGAGTCCATTTCCCTACCCCTTGCATCGGGGCTGGCCCTGTGACTTGCTTTGATTAACAGAATGCAGTGAAAGTGATGTCTGCGGCTTCCGAGCCCAGGCCTCAAGAGATCTTGTGGCTTCCACTTTCACACTCTTAGAAAGTGACCACCATGGAGAGGTTTACCCTGTTGGAGACATGTGGCCCAGCCAAAAAGCCAGTGCCAACCACCAGACAAATGGGTAAGGCTGTCATAAACAAACCAGCCCCGGTCAAGCCACCGGATGACTGCAGGCCAGTGGGAGATTCCAGGCAAGACCAGTGAAAGAACCACCTGCCTGAGTCCTGCCCAAATTCCCGACCCACTGAATTTAAGCAAATAAAATGGTACTGTTGTAAACCGCTACATTTTGGGGTGATCTGTTACGCAGCAATAGTTATCTGATATGCCATAACAGACAACAATCACCCCTCACCCCAGGAACAGGCCATTCTTTTTTTGTGCATCCCCTCTCCTGGCTGTTTCTAATTAAACCACTAGTTACTAAAAATAGCCCTGTATATATGTATGTGCCAAACAGCAGGCAAGAGAACAAAACGGTCAACCTCGTGCTACCGCCAGTGAGACAGAATTTCCTGAGGCCTCTGGGAGAAGATGCAGGAACGTGTATGTCCCTTTGTCCAGAAAGGTGGGCAGATGGGATGGCACCAAAAAACTAAAAACCCAGTGCCCTGCTTCCAGTGGGTTCCTAGTGGGCATTGAGAGTATTTATTACTAATCCCCCTTTAATTCCTCAGGCTTGGGGTTCCCCAAAGTGTCTTGCCTGGTTTGAGCTCCCAAGAGAGGAAGAGACCTCGGGGAGGGGCCTGGACCCTCCCCAGGGCACGCAGGGAGCTCCAAACCACAGTCACTGGGCAGTGACATCCAGGCGTGGGACAGCATCCTTCCTGGACGGACATTTGGCAAAAGCAGGAATGAGGTGAGGAGCTTGAGGTCGCCCCACCCCTATTCCCCAGGCTCTGCAACAGGGGGGGTGGGCAGGCCCTGGTCGAGAGAGATTTCCTGCCCTCACCTGCCTGCCCCTCTATGACTGCGATCCTTGTGACACCCCTGCATCAAAGGGCACCAGCACCATCCAGTGTCCCTGGGGCTTCTGGCCCTCGACGCCTGCCCCGACCACTGAGACTCAGAGCCACCGCCTCACACCGTAGCAGGTCCACCCCTGGTTTCAGCCCCGTATGTCTGCACACACAACACACGCAAATTCGCCCTCCCGAGGACGTGCTCTCCCCGCTCCTGGCAGAGTCTGCCTTGATCACATACATCACTCCACGCGTATGGCCCCTTCTGCTACCTGCCCAACTCTCCCCATCTTCTGAAGTCTGCCCAAGGTCCCCCAAGTCAGGAAGGCCCCCACCGCCAACAGGTCACCAGATCACGCTTCTTCGCAGCTTCCCGCACCCCATCTCTTCACCCCGCCGCCTGTTCCATGCGTGGCATGTCCCAGCTGTCAGCTACCCCTGAGACTGGGCCATTTGTCCTCATCTTCTGTTTCTGCGTCATACACTGAATGTCTTATCAAGACTCAGGAACCACAATGGGAGCTGCCCCTTCCCTAAGGCTCCCAGCCAGCCAATCACATGTCAAGCGAAGCGTCCCAGGGCTTCCTGCTGGCTTTCCCCAGGTTTATGAGTGCTTTGGATGGCACTTTCATCCCCCCCTGCCACACAGTCCTGTGTGTCGCAGCAGAAGATGGACACAACCTCACATTGCCCTCCAGGAAACGCCCTAGAAGACTCTCAATACGATCGAATGCATGGCCTTGCTACCCCATGTGGGAACAGAGACACAAAATCCTCTGGAGGGTAGCCATCGAGCGTGGTCCCTACCCACTCGGTCTCTCATTGGTCAGACCCCCTGGCTGGGAAGTGCTGACCTCCAGCTGCATTTCAGGCAATTCCCCCACCCCTGGTAAAATCTGCCAGTCCTGGGGAAAGTCTCTTACCTGGAGGCTTTCTCCAGAGGCCTCATTACTCTGTAACCTGGACAGATCATCTTCCCAGGCAATGCTAAGATCTGCCCATCACCCACAAGGAGGCCCCAAGTCCCAACCACTCTGCTGCCCTGAGCTCCTACTGTCCCAAGACTAGCTCTCAGTCATGATATGTTAAATCACACTCAAGAGGTAATGACTAATAAGAACTTACAGAATTACTCTTCTTGTGAAGCAGAAACTGGTCCACCCACTGCCGAGACACTGGCCTGGGTGTCCTTTCCTTCCTAAACACTTGAACTCTAGGTCATGTTCCAAACACGAAGGCCAGAGCCCCATCTTGCCCACCTCAGAGGGTTGCTCAGAGGGCAAAGGAAGCTTCTGGCAAAGGCCCACTTATCCCAGGGAAAAACCAAAATAATGAGATTTGAGGCAGGGCCAGAGCACTGAAGGACAAAAGGTGACCTTGGCGCGGGTGGAGGGGGGACACTTACCGAGTTTCACGCTCTGCACGCGGCCTCCGATGCAGGTGGAAGCCTCGAGCACAGTGACATCCGTGAAGCCCTGCTCCAAAAGTGCTTTGGCCGCAGCCAGGCCAGCCAAGCCAGCACCGATCACCACCACGCGAGGCTGTCCCCTTCTCCGTAGGCCACGACTGAGAGGGTCATTCGCACTGTCGCCACTGGATTCACAACTTTGCATACCGTCCGCACTGGCCTCCTAGGAACCTGCAGGGGGCGGGGGTGTCACAGCTTACCTGCTCTGCCTTCACTTCCCACCTGTCCCATGGGACACTCATGAGCTCTGCCCTCAAGGGGGCGGGGGAGGGGGGGACCTTCTTGAGCCCTCCTGCTCTTCCGGAGACCTGGACAAGAGGAGCCATCTCCAAAGGATGTGGCAAGGAGGAGGACAGACAGAGGGAAGGAGAGAGGTAGCAAATATGCACTGTGGGCCCCCACCGGCAAGCAGGACTGCTGGGAAGCCACCCTAAGCCCCTGGGATCCGTCAATCCCACCCCCAACCTGCTAGGCACACTGCCTATTCCCCAAGGCTGAGACTAGAGCCAGCCAGGAAGGGGATGTCCCAAAAAGACCAAATTCAAGAAAACACTATTGACACTGCTGTCCCTGAACAAGCTCGCTCTGACACGGCTGCTGTGGTCCAGCTCACACCAATCCCAGATGCCCACACAGACGACAGGATGCTCACACGGACCCCAGGATACTCACACAGACCGCAGGATGCTCACACAGACCCCAAGATGCTCACACAGACCGCAGGACACTTACACACACAGCGCTGGACCCTCTACTTTCCCTCCCATGCGTGGCTCTTCCCTGGCACTCTTTCTCCTTTGCCCCTTCTCTCCTCCTCTAGCTTTCTGTTAGTCTTTCACAGTGTGAATGAAGTGGCAATTTGGTGGGCAGGACATAGTCCCGCCCTCCCCCCAGAAAGTGCCACGAGGCCGGTATCGGACGAGCCTCTGCTATTCCGGGTAGTTCTCTGGTTGTTTTCCCCCAGCCACCCAGCCCCTCAGTCACCGCAAAGCAGCAAGGAGCCCAGGAAACGGTGGACTGTGAGGACCCATGGCACCAGAGGCCAGACATGAAATTGACAGTTACACTAAGCCAGCTTGTTCAGAGACGCCAGGCTAGGGAGCTGATGGCTAGGCAGCCAAGGGGGGTCCCTGAATCGCCCCAGTGCTGGGAGAGGCTACCGCCTATTCCCAGAGTGACCACGAGGGCTCCAAGGTGCCTGTGGGCCATCCCAAGGGGCCGCTCGGCTCTCATCCTGTCTCTGTTCCCTCCCTGACCCAAGCAACTTCGATTCCAGTTGTCTTTGCTGAGGGCTCAGTGGTAGAACCTACTAACAACAGGGGAGGAAGGGTGTCTGGAAGGTGGCTGCTGGGCAGTACAGCAGACAGGGGACATAAAACAACAGTCTCCCCTACCTAGCAAAGCTCAGTGTAACCCTTCCAATGACACAGCAGCCCCACCCCCCAGAATACGCCCAAGAGAAGCAGGACATAGTCCACCAAACACACATGCTAAGGAATGTTCATAGCAGCTTTATTTATAAGAGCCAAAACAACAGAAGCAACCACGGGAGAATGGATAAATGTACTGCACTACGTGCAGCATTTTCATGCATATTCTTCAGCAATAAACAGAACCAAACTACTGGTGCCCTCCAACAACATTGCATTGAAGGAAAGAAGCCAGAGATAAAAAGTACATATTGCATGACTCCACTTACATGAAGCTCATGAAGAGGTAAATGAATCTGTGGTGACAGAAGAGAGACCAGGGGGAGGAATAACTGAAAACAGGCAGGAGGGAACCTTCTGGGGTGGAAGGAATATATGTCTTGATCTGAACGGTGGCCACACAGTATACATACACAGATCCACCGACCTGGACAGGTAGGATTTGTGTCATTTTTTTATGTATGCGTGTGTACCTCAGTAACCATTCAGATATTCATTCCTGGCAAGGAAGGCAGTCAGGCAGGCAGGCAGGCAGGAAGGAAGGAAGGAAGGAGAGAAAGAGAGAGAGAAGAAGAAAAAAAGGAAGAAAGGAAGGGAGGGAGGAAAGAGAGAGAGAGAAAGAGTGGGAGGGAGGAAAGGAGGGTAGAAGGAAGGAGAGAGTAAGAGACAAGACAGAAAAAGAGACAGAGAAATTAAAAGAAAGAAAAAGAGAAAGAGGGAGGAACAGAGAGAAGGAGGAAAGAAAGGAAGGGAAAAGGGAGGGAGAGAGGGAGGAAGGAGAGAGAAAGAGATGAGAGAGAAAGAAACAGAGAGAAAGAAAGGAAGGAAAGAGAAAGAGACAGAAAAAAGAAAGGGAGGGAAGAAAGAGAGAAAGAAGGAGGGAGGAAAGAGAAAGAGACAAGAGAGGGAAAGAGAAAGAAAAAGAAAGAGGGAGGGAGGAAGGAAAGAGAGAGAATGAGAGATAAAGAAAGAGAGGGAGAGAAGAAGAGAAAAAGGGAGGGAGGGAGGCAGGGAGGGAGAGGAAGGAAGAAGGAAGGAAGGAGCGAGCGAGCGAGCTACATACTGACTTCTTACATCTGGTCTGATCATTAAAGCTTCCCCCACCTTGAATGGCGCCCCCCAACATCTCTTTATCATAGGCTTAGCAAAAGGGTCTTTTTTTAAATACGCTGGGGCTGTTCCTCATGCCTCCCGCCACCCACTCCGCCGGCAGACGCCATACCTGGGCACCTGGGCTTGGACGGGCCTGTCCCCCCACTCCCGCCCCCAAATTCCAGGCAAACCCCCAGACCCAGGCCGACCGCCTGGGTGCCCGGGCTGTTCCCTAGACGGCCGGAAGGTGGCGCCCGCGGCCCAGAGCCCTCCGAGGCCGAGTCTCCGCTGGAGGCCTGGGCTCCCCGCCCCCTTCCAGGAGAACGCGGTGCGGCTCCGCCTTTCCTCCTCCCTGCAGCTCCGTTCCCTCTCCTATCCTTCCCCGCTCCCTCCAGCGAGGCTCCTTTGGGCGTCTGGGACCACGGGGTCGGGCGGCCTGGGTCCTTTCCTCCCTGCGCCCTGCCACCCTCCCCGCCCCCAGGTTCTCCTTCCGGTGGACTAAATTTAGAGGGGAGGGTGTGGCTGCCTGCACCCGGCGGCCAGGGCGGCCAGCGGGAGGAAGGGTCGCCGAGACGACGCGGGGTGGCGTCACGTTGGTAAACACACTGGGTGCTCGGAGCTGCCGCTGCCGCTGACGCCACCTGCCAGGCACCCCGCGATGCGACGTGGCGCTGCCGCCCGCCCCGCCCGCGTGCCTCAACCCCAGGACTGGGGGGCCGCTGCCGGCGTGCTGGTGTCCTGGCTCCATCAGCAGCCCCCCCCCCCCCGGCCGGGGCCACCCTCCAAAACCGCCTTGCTTATACAGTAAAGGGGGGGGGGGGGGGGAACCGCCGCAGTTCTCAAACCTGACTGGTGCAACCCCTTCTTGAAAATTTCCTGCGGGCTCCAGGTGTGTCTGGGATAAAACTGGGAGGGACCCACTCGCCTCTGAAGTCTCCTCACAAAACCCCTAGTTCCCGTGGGGCACCCCGTCTGGAAACCGGGGTCTAGTGAAGCTGGAAGCTATGGGGAAAGGATACTTGGGGCGCAGCGCCTCCCCAGCCGGCTACCTGAACTTCTGGCTACCCTCAGAAGTGGCCAGCTGGTCCTCACTACATTGTTGTGACAGTCGAATAAGGCCTTATGCGGATGTGGCAAGACGGACAATATTTTCAAGAGCCTCAAGTGTCAAAATCATTTGTAAAGTTCTATAACTAAATTCTGAGCAGAGAGCCTTGGGACGGGGGTTCAGAAATGCCCCGTGGGGAACGCAGGTGGGCAGTTGCCTTTAAGATGAACACAGAAAGGACCCTGAGTTCCCAATGTATCAGAGACCTTGCACTCAAACAGCACAGGGGTGAAAGTAGGTAATGAGCAAGGGCCATGGGGGTCACCTGCACCCATGACCTCCTCCCCCCCCCCCAAAGGAATCCCACAGGCCAGTTCCTTCCACGGGTCAGAGAAGCCTTACACAGGGCCCACAGAAGGCAGAGAGCTGAGAAAGCTGCCCCATGGCCCCCCATATGGACACACGGAGCCAACACACCCTGGAGTCCAAACTGAAAGGGACAGAAAAATCATGTGTAGGAACGCCTACTCCGTGCCAGGCCCTCAGCGAAACGCTGAACTGGGCCTTCCAGTGCTGTTATCTCCAGCCAGGGTAGAGAGGAGAGGGTGAGAAGCAACTTGTTTTCTGTTGATTTGTGGCATCTTTTCCTTTCAGCTTTTTTTTTTTTTTTTAATTTTATGAGAAACCGGCTTATTGAGGAAGAAGAATCAGTTCATGCTCCTCGGTGCCTGCCTGTCCTTCTCTCGCCTTTGGGAAATAAATAAATAAATAACATCCGCTCCTTGATCTGTATGCACAGGAGAAACAGAACACCCTGTACTTTTTGAGCAGATAAAGGAGAGAAGAAAAAAGTGCTGGCTCAGCCAGGCAGGGAGGAGGGGGGGAGGGGATAGGGAGGGGGAGGAGGGAGGCACAGGGCAACGGACACTTGTCTTCTTGCTCCTGCTTCCATGGAAAAATGAGGGTGGGAGCCTGGGGCTCCCATGTGCCCAAAGAGGCCAAGCCTGGTAGCTTCAAGAAATCAGGCCAGCCATGGCATGAGTATCCCACCCCCACTCTAGATGCCCCACTGCCTCCCCCCGAACCTCTGCTCTGGCCCACCAGCCAACACCTCCCCCTGCTGCCCACTGCCCTGACTGAACCTGCCCAGGAAGCCAGTCTGGAAAGAAGGCAGCAGCAGAAGAGAGGAAAAGAGGGAAGAAAGGCCCCATCCCTTTGTCAGGGTCACCCAAGAAAGAAGGATGAAGACGAGAAAGCGAGGCGACAGAAATGGGCATTGGCGTTGCCACTTTCCCACCCCACCTTCTCTCAGCATCCCCACCAGTTGCATCATCACCCTCAAATTTACCCTCCAAGAAGCGCCTCCGATTGCCAAATACCAGAGACGTACTTTAGTCCTGGCCTCCGACTGCTGACCCCCTCTTGGAAATGCCCAGTACTGAGCAGGGGGCACCAGGCATCTTCTTGTGCTTCCCCATCATGATTAAAACCACAGGACTGCCAAGCGGTCCCAAGGCTCCAAGCTGAATGCATCCTCAGAGGAAGACCTGCCCTTATCCATCAGATCAAGCCATGTCAACCCCCCAGAATCACTGTCGCCTCTCCCCTCAATTTCCCCCCACACACCCCTGCCTCCTCCATCTGAACTGTACCGCTAGAGAATTGCTGGGCCTGCCCCAGTCATGCCCAGGCCTCTCATAGACCAGGAACGTAACCCAGCAATTCACTGAGCTAACCGTGTACCAGGCATAGGGAAGGCCTCGGCATATCGGCCCCTTGCCCTCTGGACTCAGCTGACCTTTCTGGCTTCAATTCTCACTCAGATGCCCCCAAACATACACACACACACACACACACACACACACACACACACACACACACACACACCAACTTCACTAAAGTCTTGGGATCCCCGGCACTGCCCACATGAAGGCCTCATAGGAAATATCCCTCCCTCACACATGTCACAGAAGCCAGCTCTGGATTCTCTTGACACGCACACCCTTGTACGGAGTATTGGTTATGCAGCTGTGTGACTGCACGGCTGTATGTTGTTGGACCCACCAGCAAGGTCTGCTCCCACTGACCTTTCCTGAAGCACCCTGGAAAGGGGAGTTCCTTCCACTGGCTGGGCTCTGCAGTGATCCCCCACGTCCCCACCCCCATCCTTCTTCCGTTCCCCAAGCATGGACATCTCACCCCAAGAAATCCTATTGTCTGTTATTCCGTAATGAGGCTGCAACCCCACAGTCACGGAGCAGGGCGTGACTACACTGGGTGACTTCCCCCCACCCCCCCAAGCCCTGGGAGTGAACTGCGAGGAAGGGTCAGTAGCCCAGTTCACTGCAGGGCGCCCCTTCCACCTCAGGCTGGAGTACACTTCAGCTCACTTCAATCGGCAGGTCACTTCCCTCCCCAACAGCAGCCACTATAACAAAAAACCGGCTGCCACAAAGGGCCAACTTCCCAGGTGCCCCACCCCCTCCCCAAGTCAGCCTTCACAAGAAACAAAAAAACTCTACCCATCCTTGGCTCCCCTCTAAACACAGCCTACTCTTGGGGCGCCTGGGTGGCTCAGTCGATTAAGTGTCCGACTTCAGCTCAGGTCATGATCTCACGGTTTCTCGGTTTGAGCCCCGCATCGGGCTCTGAGCTGACAGCTCAGAGCCTGGAGCCTGCTTCGGATTCTGTGTCTTCGGATCTCTGTCCCTCCCCCGCTAGCACTCTGTCTCTCTCTGTGTCTCAAAAATGGAAAAAAAAAATGTTACAAAAAAAAAAATTAAACACAGGCGACTACTCTCAAATGTGTCTGCCTGTCTTTTACTCAAGGTCACCTCATTCTGAGCGACCCATTTCCTAGAGGACAAGAAGACGGCCAAGGCAGCTAGCCCACCCAGCTCACCTCACCTCACCCTTTAGGATCCAGACTCCTCCAGCTGAAGCGCTCCACTTCCCACCTCCAAGCCCCATGCTTCCTCACAGGAGCCCTACCCAGGGCTCTGGGGGCCATATGCACCCTCCCCTAACCAACTTTGGGGACTTACAATCCTTTCCTCTGAACAGATACTACTAGTGCCCAAGGGCAGCAGCCCTACCTCAGTTTCCCTGGAGGGACCCCTCTCTGCTTCAGGCTTCTAACAGATGGGAGGGAGGGGCAGGGAAGCTGGGGGGCTGGCCCAGGGGAATCTCTTTGGACTGCCTGGCAGGTCTGGGGAGGGATTTGGATTCTCCTGGGCCCCCCAGACAATGCAATTATTCTTCAAATGTAAAAAATGCCCAGAAATCCCAGACCAGCTGCTTTGCACAGCCTCGGAGACAAAGGGGCTCTGTGTCTGCATGTGAGGCCCCTCCCACTCCTCAACCCCAGGGAGGGGCTGGGCCCCGAACTCCTCCCCACCAGACCCTCCCCAGCCCTCCTCGTCCTGGCCAGCCAGCCAGGAAGTGAAAGAGGCTGGGCTGCTGGGCCAAGCCTGGCCAGCCACAGGGGCATGAGGGTGGGCAGTGAGAGGGCATGAGCATGGGGACAGGGCAAGGGCAGCCTGGGAGCCCAGACCCCGGCTCAGTCTTTTCCTTACCAGGTGACCTGGACTAGTGGGTTCCCTTCTCTGGGTCCCACCCGGCCAACACCTCTGAACTTAGCCCAAAGACACAGCATCTGTACCCCACCTCCTGGACACACTGGTTTAAGCCCCATCTGATGCTTAACGGCCTCCTTTAGTCTTCCAGCTTTCCCATCTGTAAAATGGGCATAGGGACCTCTACCTGGTAGGACAGCTGGGAGGAGTAAATGAGACAGCACCTAGCAGGGCCACCTCTGAGACAGCAGGAGAGGGAAGAAGACCCCTGAAGAAACCAGTACAGGGGCTTCGCCTGGGACCCAGGACTCCATCTCACTTATAGAAGAACCCCAGTCAGCATCTGAGCTCAGACCCAGGCCTCAGCCTATGGCTGCAACCCTAGTATCAGACCAGACCTTAACCCTGATATCAATCAGAGTGCATGGACAGCCTGTGTTTGACTGGCCCCAACTCTGAGTCAGCCTACATCCTACCCAGTTCTGGAGGGTCGGGTATCAGAGACAATGGTCATTAGGCAACCCCAAGCTCATAAAAGGGAAGGCGTGGGAGCCTCATTCCACAGAGCCCACCCACCAGCAATGTTCTCTGGCTGCCACAGGCCCACGTGGGCAAGGGGCTCTGGGGGCCCCATCTTCCATCCTGGCACTCAGACTTCTCTCCCAGCACAATGTCTTTGTTACCCACATCTCCTCCTCACAACTAGATGCATCAAGTCAAGTCCCTAAAAGCGCAACTTTAAAAGTCTTTGTAAGCCTTTTCAGAAGAGAAGCGGGAAGCCTATACTGCATCCTGCATGGAGAGAGGCAGCCCTTGACTTGGTGTATGGGGGGACAGAGCCAATGGCACGGCCCACACAGGCACTGGCGGGTAGGAGGGAGAGGCATTCCTGGAAAGGTGAGCTCTGTGTCCCCACCCCTACTTCCCTTGATGCTCCCTGGACCCAGGAGGATGGTTCCAGGACCCCAGTTTATAGCCACCTACAGAGACAGGCCTTGGAGATAACCCAGCCCAGGCTAGAAGCCTCGCTGGGGGTGGAGGAGGGAAGCAAACATGGAAGGAAGCCAGAGAAAGGGTAGAGTGTTTCTGATGGGCCTAACGCTCAGCTGGCAGCCTCCACCTCCACGACTGTGTAGCCAGAGGGAAACAGGTAGAGATGGGCCAGGGCGGAGCCCCAGACCACATTCCTGCCCCCACAGTCACACTGAAACAGCTTTGTCCCACACTCCACCCTAGAGATCTCACCCTGAGCACAAGTAAGTGAGTGGCTCACACTCTGATCGTAGATCAGGTCAGGGGCCAGTCATGACCACTTCTAAACACTCAGCCATGAACCTCTCCAAATCTGGGCCAGCCTGACCGGCTCAGCTTCCACCTCCGACCCCTGCTCCTCATCCCCCATGCCCTGGGTTCCCATTTTTGTGCGTGACCGCAGGCAAACATCCTCTCTGGCCAGGGAGGCAGCCAGCTCTGTGCCAGCAGGGCCCATCTTCTTCCCCTCAGATCCCAGAACTTTCAGGTGCAAGCAAACCCCGTGCCTCCTGGCCCAAGGAGAGGTCAGGGGTCTGAGACGTGGACTGTGGACTCCTAGATGCTCCTAGAGAAGATGAAATTACCCAAACAGCCGCCTCTGCCCCCAACCAGTGAGGCTTTGGGAGAGTCCATTAGCACTTGAGCCTCACTTTTCCCATCTGTAAAATGGGAATAATAAAATGGGAATAATCACCCTTGCCCGGAGTGAGGCTAGCCCGGACCCCAGACCCTATTGGCCAGCTTCCAGGGTCTCCCAGCAAAGTCCTAAAGGCACAGGTCTCATTCTGGCTTGCTTCAGCAGCCCTCAGGATCAGACGCCAAGGCCTGGATTTCCTCCCTCCGAGCAGGACCTGACACCCAAACTCTGAGCCCCCTCCAGGAAGTCATCAAGCACACATGTGTAAGAGACCACAGAACTGATCGCTGTCCTAGGGACCACGCTGGTGCGGGGCTGCCCTTGGTGAGCAGAGCAGGCTGTGGGCAGAGTGGGCCTGAAGGGAGATGGTGCTCACAGAGACACTCCTCTGGGAGGAAGTTCTCCTACAAGGGCTGAACTTGAGAGAAAATTAGCCTCAAGAACAAGGCACCAGCCCTGTTCTGAGGCACCCAAATCACTATGGCCCTTGGGGAACCCCAGGAAGAAACACTTACCCCCCTCCCTCCCTCCCTCCCCCTTCCCTTCCCCTACTTCCTCTCTCCCCTACTTTCCTTCCTCCCCTACTTTCTCTCTCTCTCTCTCTCTCTCTCTCTCTCTCTCTCTCACACACACACACACACACAATCACAATCACAAAAACACACTTTCCTATGGTTCACTTGATGACCTAGCTTAGTAAATAGTCCCCTCTTTTGAGAACATGTTCTAGCATCATGGTTTGCATATAGGTTCTCCCTGGGATCAGATCACTTGTTTTTTAGTACCAATGGTTTGAATCTTTGTGACTTATTAGATGAGTGACCTAACCCAATGAGGATAGAGAGTGCCTGCTTCAGGACACCTGGGTAGCTCAGTCAGTGGAGCATCCGACTTCACCTTAGGTCACGATCTCGCGGTTCGTGAGTTCCAGCCCTGCATCGGGCTTGCTGCTGTCAGCCTGTTAGCACAGAGACCACTTTGGATCTTCTGTCCCCCTCTCTCTGCCCCTCCCCTGCTTGTGTTGTATCAACAATAAATAAACATTAAAAAAAAAAAAAAAAAAAAAAGAGTGCCTGCCTCACAGGGTTGAGTGCGACAATGCAAAATACTTAGCCCAGAACCAGGCATGTGGCAGCAATGGTTTTTATATTTGTTTTCCTATAGGCCCAAGTGCATACTAATCAGGGTCACCAAGGGAGGCCTGGGCCAGGAGACCAAATGTGGCGGGGATGTTGAGCCAGTAGAGAAGTCTCAGACCTTCCTGAAGGATGACTCCAGAGCAAGACCTCTAGGCCTCAAAGAGAACCATCCTAGCCCACGGTGATAACTGCCATGGTCTGATGACAGGGGAGGAACGAAGATTAGGAGAGAAGGCCATCCCACTTCCTGGCGGTGCTTGGACCTCCCAGGCAAGACCTATGAGGCTGTAGGTACAACGAAATGACCACCCATGTGGTCACCAGCCTCCATGATGGCCCTCGATGACCTTTGTCTCCTAGTACTTGTGCCCTAATGTAGTCCCCTCCCAAGCTGACCTGTGTAACCAATAGGATATCATAGAAGTGACAGAGCATGATTTCTGAAACTGGGTCAGAAAACATGCTGTTGCATCCACGTGCTCTCTTGGACTGCTTAATCAAAGGGAAGCCGGTCACCACCTTGTGATGACACTCCAGAAATCCTATCAAGAGGCCCAGGAGGCAAGAGTCCTACCACCAGCCAAACCATCTTGCCAAGCTGTGAGTGAACCACCAGGAAGCAGATCCTCCAGCCCAGGCAAGCCTTCGGATGAGTGTGGCCCCAACCGACATCTTGATTCCACCTCCTGAGAGACCTCGAGCCAGAAACACCCACCTAAACTGCTCCCAAATTCCTGACCCACAGAAACTCTGAGGATGATGAATGTTTATTACTGTTTTAAGCTACTACATTTGGAGGTTGTTTGTTACAGCAATAGGTAACTAACTACAGTCAGCAATTCTGTCTCCCCAGAGACCCCCAAGGGAGAGACCCCCAAAGGAGAGACCCCCAGGCAAACTCCCCATTCTACTCAGGAGCCCAGCTCCCTTGTTTCTGAAATTCAGGGCTGTGGCGGAGTAAAAAGACAAGGTGGCCCAGGCCCCACAATTTACAAGCCCGGGAGACAGGCACTCCTACCTAACCAGGGATTCACACTCACCTGGAGATTTTTACAAATGACCAATCCCCAGCCCCCATGCTGGGTCATCTAAATCAGACTCTTGGGGCGGGGGCGTACAGGACAGGGTCTAGCTCTCAGTGATCCTGGGGAAGACTCGATTTCCATCTGTGGAACAGTAGTTGCCCTCATATCTGTTCTGCTTTCTCATGAGTCCTAAGCTCTCCAATCAGAAGTCTTCAGAGAGATTTAGATGTTTTCTCTCCCCCAAGATACAGCCCTGCCTGGCACTGCATTAGTCCCTGGGGAGAACACAGCAATGGATTAAAGAGAGAACGTACATGATGTGATAACAGCCGTGATGCTGAAGATGTGACAACAGCTGGGATGGTGAATGCGGGAGAACATGGGCCAGGCACCTAACGGGGGCAGGGAAAGGAGTCAGAGAGGATTTCCAGGGGAGACCTGAGAAAGGAGCTCCAGCAGCACAACGGCAAAGGCTCGGAGAGACTGCTTACAAGATCAACTCTCAACACCGCTTTTCCCTCCCTCCAGGGCTCCTCCTCCAAGCTGCTGGCCCCACGTGGCCGCATTCACCTGACCTTCCCCTGCAGCTGCAGCCGCCACCACCTAAGCCACTCTGCAGGCATGACGGGCGCCCCTGAGCTTCCCCAGGTGAGTCGGCCACACACAAAAGCTTGCCCCCCATGGGGGCACCAAGGAGAAGGGGCAGGGTGGCCCCGACACCCCAGAGGGCACAAGTCTCCACAGGCGGCATCCCAACCCTCCAGACAAAGAGGCAGGATGGTCACGCTCGTGCTCAGCAAACAATACAGGCATTGCAGACCCAGCATAGTGCAGGGTGCAGAGCAGTGAGATGTCCAGGTGAGATGCCCAGGACATGGAGCAGGGGTGAGGATGGGGAGGAAGCCTTAGCTGCATCTTAAAGCAGGGGGGCATGTTCCAGGCCTAGGGTGTAGCCAGTGGGGAAGACACTGGAGATGCATGAACAAGGTAGGAGAGAAAATGAGGCCCAGGGAGGGGAGGGGTGAAAACAGGGGCGGGAGGAAGCAAGGGACAGACTTTTCATTCACTCATTCATTCATCCGTTCAAAAATGTTTTGTCTTCACACCCATTAGGATGGCTACTATAAAAATAAATAAATAAATAAAATGGTGAGGATGTGGAGAGATTGGAACCCTTGTGTGCTGTAGGTAGAAATGTAAAACGGTGTAGCTGCCATGGAAAACTGTGCTGGTTTCTTTAAAAATTAAATATAAAGTTACCATGTGATCCATCAATTCCACTGCTGGGTATATATGTGAAAGAATTGAAAGCAGGGTCTTGAAGACATATTTGGACACTCATGTCCACTGAAGTATTATTGACAATAGCCAAAAGGGGGAAGCCACCCAACGTCCAGGGACAGATGGGTAAACAAAATGGAGTATATGCACACAATGGAGTATTATTCAGCCCTTAAAAAGGGGGGGGGGACATTCTAACACCTGCTACAGCATAGATGAACCTTGAGGACATTATGTTAAGTGAAATAAGCCAGTCACAAAAGGACAATTACCTTGGGGCACCTGGGTGACTCAGTCGGTTACGCTTCCAACTCCCACCCAAGTCACGATCTCACAGTTTATGGGTTCGAGCCCCTCTTCAGGCTCCAGGCCGATAGTGCGGAGCCTGCTTGGGATTCTCTCTCTCACTCTCTCCCTCTCTCTCTGCGCCTCCTCCACTCATACTGTCTCTCTCTCTCAAAAATAAATAAACCTTAAAAAAAAAAAAAAGGACAATTACTACATGATTCCACTTATACGAGGGACTTAGGGTGGTCAAATCCATAGACACAAGTAGGACGCCAGGGGCCAGGGAAGGGGGGAGATGGGGAGTTAGGGTTTAATGGGACTGGTTTCAGTTTTGAAACATTAAAAAAAAAACCTGGAGACAGACAGTGGTGGGGATAGTAGCACAACACTGTGAATGCACTTAATGTCACTAAACTGTGCCCTTACAAACTGGTTAAGATGGTAAATTTTAGGCGATGTCTATTTTACCCCCAAAGAAACCGTAAGAAACAACTACGGCGACAAAAGCGTTTGGTGAGTGCCAAACGTTACAGCCGGCACTCAGGGTACAGCAACGACCAGAGGCCTCTGCCACCCGACCCCCCAGAGGATCTAACAGGTCAGGGTGACAAGTTCCACCAAACAAAAGAAGAGCAGGGTGAGGGGAGACGCAGCTGCTCTGCGTGGGGAGGTCAGGGAAGTCTGGCCGATAAGGTGACATTGGAGCAGAGGAAGTGACAGGCAGGAGGGGGGATCAGAGGATGAGAGTGCTCTGGTGACCTCCTGGGGATTGCTGGATGACAGGATGTGGGGGTGAGGGCGAGGGCAGGAGCAGGATGACTTGGGTGACCAGTCATGACACGGCCAATCCTGACAAGTTCCGTGTCAACTAGTTGTCGCCTCTCCCCTTCACGACAAGCCTGTGGGGAGGAAGGGTGAGAAACTGAGGCTGAAGAACTTGGTGCGGGATTCTCAGGCAGGGGGAGGGCCCAGGGGCTATCACAGCCCGGAGCAGCAGCCCCCTGACCAGGGCTCGTGTCCCCTTGCAGAGATCCACCCATTCCTCGGAGGGACCCTTGAACTTGAAGCCTGGGAGGCGTGAGCGGGCGGCTGACGAGGTGGCTTCCCTGCGGGGCTTCTCCTCTCTCCCTGCCAGGAGCCGCAGCCTCGGGTCTGGGGTGAAGGAGGACAGCCCAGTCAGCACTTTCCACGGACTCTTTCAAAACCACTGACAAGAACCGAGGCTGTGAGACAAACTCAGCCCGGGCACAGTGCCCCCTGGCCGGCCCCTCGTGACTGCACAAAGCCCGTCTGTGCTGCGGCTCCAAGCCCAGGGAGGAGGGAGGTCTCCTGCGAGCCCATCCTCTCTCCTGAGCCACCACGGGGTCCCCACTCTGCCTAGCCCAGGACACCCGGCCCACAAAGAGGCAGCCTCGGTGGCAGGGCTGAGCTGCCCAAGGCTTGCCGAGCCCAGGCAGGGTTTGTGGGGCCGTGAAATGCTTAGCACTGATTCCGTACCCCTCCGCTGTAAACTCTTTTCTGGCAAGGCCCCCTCTCTTATGGCCTCCCCGTTCACCACAGCTTATCACAGGCGAAGGTGGCACACACACCATCACAAAAGGAAAAAAGGAAAACATCCTCGAGAAACCCAGCCACCAGACACACTCCGTAGCAAACTTCTCTTTACTGAGCCCTTGGTGTGCCAGGCCCCGTGCTGGGGACTTTCCATTCACTGAATCATTTAATCCTACACCCTGCTGCCCATTTTACAGATGAGGAAACAGGCTCTCAAAGGTTCCCAGATGGGACGAAGGCCACCCAGAGAGAGTGAGGGGCAGAGCAGGGCTTGACGACACTGAGCTCATCTCTTTCTGCCCACTGCCTGCTGGGTTCTCAGGCTCCCACTCAGCCTCCCAGGACAGCGGGCCCGAGGGCTGCCCTCAGCTTGGCACTCCCGTCTCACCCTCCCCACAGGCTGACACTGAACACATTGTGCCAGGCACTCGGGGCTGGCAGGAGGCATCCCCAAGCCTGGCGGCTCAGCCCAGCTGCCCTGCCAAAACCTAGGCTGCCACTGGGGAGGCCACCTGCCTCCAGGCCACGGTGTTGGTGGGGTATGCTGCGGCCACCCTAGCCTCTCTACCCCATGAGGCTTGGCCTAAGGCTTGCCAGGCACTACGCTAAGCCGGCCACAGCCCTTTGCCCTTGGTTTTGTCTTCCATAAACACCTGGCCCTGTCCAGGAATGGTGTTCTAATTGCTTTTGCCTACATGATAGAAAAGTCTAAGAGCAACTAACTTGTACTTCCCTCTAGACAGTCACCTCCTTTCTCACTGGCCCAAGACATTCCCCTCCCGGTAACTTCAGAGTGGTTTCACTGTGCTCTTCCAACGAGTCCTAACACAGGATCGCCCAATAAAGGGCTCTCCACAAAGTTCAAGCCTGAAGCAGGACCCCCACCCTCACCCCCGCCCCCGCCCCAGCAAGAGCTGGAACCGGGTCTGAAAAGCCAGTGGTGTTCATTTCAAAATGCACACGTGGGCCCTGAGCCCATGATTTAATCCATAAAACACCTACAGAGTTAAGACGCTGGGCTTGGACAATAAACATATTCTTCAAGTCCTTTTGTTGAGTTCAAAGACAGACTTAATAACTCACCAGCTTTTGAAATCGAGAAATGTCTGTTCTTATAATTCTGTCATCATTATCACTATTTTTTGCTGAGCACATGTGAAGTACAGAACACAGTGCTGAGCACTTCACGTAGAATATATCAGTTAATCCTCACACCAACGTGTCCATCCCACAGAGGAGGAAACTGAGGTTCCGAGAGGTTCCATAACCTGCCATTCAACATAATGCGCTCCAAAAATCGCTTAGTAAGATATTAATGCTCAGGCTTTACGTTTTAAAACCAAGAGATGAGTCAATTTCATTGTCTTTTCCTGAGATAAATTTTCAGATTAACTCAAAAGTTTTGCATTAATTGTGTATGATTTTTTTGATTTTCTAAAATAAAGAAGATCAAAAGTCATCCGTGTATTTAACATTTAAAAGCCTCATTTAAAGGGGCGCCTGGGTGGCTCAGTTGGTTGAGCAGCCAACTTCCGGTTCAGGTCGCAATCGCGCAGTTTGTGAGTTCAAGCCCCGCATCGGGCTCTGTGCCGACAGCTCAGAGCCTGGAGCCCGCTTCCCGCTTCGGATCCTGTGTCTCCCTCGCTCTCTGCCCCTCCCCCACTCGTGCTTTGTCTCTCTCTCTCTCTCTGTCTCTCTCTTTCAAAAATAAAATATTTAAAAGCTTTGTTTAAAAATCTTTCCCAAGGATGTTTGCCCATTGGTGATCCTAAGTGTCTCCTGTCCAAGTCATCTTTTTTTTTTTTAAGTTTATTTACTTTGGGTGGGGGAAAGGGGAGGGGTAGAGAGAGGGAGAGAGAGAATCCCAAGCAGGCTCCACACTATCAGCACAGAGCCAGACTGAGGGCTCGATCTCACAAACCATGGGATCATGACCTGAGTTGAAATCAAGAGACAGCCACTTAACCAGCTGAGCCACCCAGGTGCCCCACAAGTCACCCTAAAATCTAGCTGACCTTAAGTCTCATCGTTTTTGGCCAGTCCAAAAGAAGGACCCACCAGCCTCTCCTCCCTGGGGTCTAGAGTTTGGAGGGCTGGGCTGGCTTGGAGGAGAACTGGCCGTGGGTAGAGAGGCATGGTTGAAGGTCTGGGGACAGGCCCTGTGGGGGCTGTGAGGTAAAGAAAGAACATCACACCAGATGTCCTAGAACCTTGGCTTTGAGACCCAGTCATGCCATTCAGCACTGCCAGTATCTCCATGCTCCAAATGGGGCAACAGCTCATGCCTGGTGCAGCCATGAGGAGAGGACAGGAATAATGGGTCTGCCAGGGCCTGGCACACAGTTGGCGGAGGGTGGCTACGTCCTTTCTTCTGTTTCCTAATAACTTATAAATCATTTCCAAGTGCTTCTTCTCCTGGTCTTAAATCACACCTTCCTTAACATTCTCCCCCAAGAAGCAACTAGAAGATAAAGGAATCTGCACCGAGGGGGGGGGGGGAGCGGGGGTCTTCCCCTCCCCCTCAGCCAGGCCACCCTGCTCTGGCTGAACCTGAATGTTTTTCTTCAGCTTCTGTCCCTCCCAGCCTCTGATGTAGAGGGAGCAGGAAAAGCCCTGGTGCCTGCCTGTTTGAGGAAGAAAGAGACGGGGCACCGAAGGACAAGGGCCTGGAGCTGGGCTCAGCAAGAAGGCACAGGAAGCATCGCCTGCCGGGGCCTCCCTGAGCGCTTCATCACTGCGTCAGCCTGTCCGCCCCAGCGCGCCATTACAGCAACTTCACCTGAGCTACTGAACAAAGAATCCTCACACCAGAGAGGAAATGAGGTTTGGCAAGGGGCAGGGCAGGGTAGCCTCAGTGACGGTCCCCACCGGCCACCAGGGAGGGGAGAGGGAGCAGAAGGGCACAGGGGACCCTCCCCTTCCCCCTTCTGCATGTGCAACACCCCTTCCCGGAAGGTGACATGGTGAGATTCTTAACCTTTTGGAAAAGTGACTCAGAGCTCTGAGAATCTGAGGATAAGGGTCAAAGGGTCAAAGGTCTATAAGGGTCACATAAGCAACCCAGCCCTCCCTGTGCTTTGGGCCAAGAAGGGGCACAGCTATTCTGTGAGGAAACCCAATGTGTGCGTTTGAAGGGGGTCCCCCACCGCCACCCCACCATCACTGCACACCCATGCCATATTTCGCACTGAATCATTGTTGTTTTTTTTTTTAATTTATGTTTTATATTTGAGAGAGAGAGACAGAGAGCGAGTCGGGGAGGGGCAGAGAGACAGAGACAGAATCCGAAGCAGGCTCCAGGCTCCGAGCTGTCAGCACAGAGCCCGACGCGGGGCTCGAACTCACAAACAGCGAGATCATGACCTGAGCCGAAGTCGGACGCTCAATGGGCTGAGCCACCCAGACGCCCCTGAATCACTGCTCTGATCCAACCACTGCCCTGCTCAAAGACTCTGATGGCCCCGGAGGCAGGTCCCTGACACCTTCCCCCTGCCCTCAGGGCCCCTGTCTCCCACAGGCACCCTCTGGGTCTTCTGACTCCCACACCCAGAGGAGGGACTATGAAATCTCATTAGGTCAAAATCTCCCCACCCTGCCAGCCACTCCTCCAGGAAGCAGGTTCTAGTGGCCTTTGTGCCTGTTCATGTCCCCAGCAACTGTCCCCTGCCCTGGGTCCCTCCTGGAGACACTGCCTACAGCCATGTCAATCACACAAAGAGCAGCCAACCAGTATTTGAGTGTCACAATGGCCCTACAAGGGAGGTAAGGTCATCCCCATGGTCCAAATGAAGACACTGAGGCACAGAGCAGTTTGACTTCTTGCCCAGAGATCACAAACCCCCTCTCCAAGGTGAAAGGCTGGGAGACCTTGGGCAAGGAGATGGCAGGGGAAGGGGAGGGGAATGGTCCTCCCAGAATTACACAGACCCCAGCCTGGTGACCGCTGTGTCCTAGGCACCACACACGTCTGCCCAGGTCCCTTCCTCAACCACCCAGTGAAGTGAAGCAGAGCTGTTGCTGCAAGAACCCAGGGCTGACTCTGGGCCCATGTTGCCTTCAGACCAATCCTCCCTCTGCAGTACCCTTGTCTTCCGCTGACTGTCCAAATAGTATCCATCCCCCAAGCCCACTTCCCCCAGGGAGCTACCCATCCATCCTTCTGGGCCCACCCATCTTTCCACATCTTTCCACATCAGCCCTTGCCCACCAGGTGTTTTCCTGGTGAGTGGAACATATTATTAGGACACCTTCTCCCCCCAAAATTTTCATGGTCAAATCAGTTTAGAAAACACTAAAATTAGGTTTCTTTTTCTGCAGGACTTGTCAGAACCTTTAATTCTCCTAAATGCATTCTGAATCTCCCATAGGCTGATGGAAGGAATTTGACAGTTTCTACCCTCATCTGTCCCCAAACCCTTGAGGTTTCTCAGAATAGTCTTTGTGAAATGCTGCCCCTTCCCACCTTTCAGAACAGCCTGGCACAGTAGAGGGCACACGGGCAGGGATCATGGCGGGGGGAGGGGGAAGTGTATCCTTTTAGGACATCGACGGGACATTTGGGGAACTCAGACTGAGAGCCCCTCAGTCTCTCCTTTCCACCCTCCTCCGGATGAGGTGACTGTCTACTCCTGCCAGCATCTGGAGGGACCTCACCTGACTGGGGCCTTCAGATACCACCCCCCACCCCAACCCCACCAGGCTATGTAGGGCCCAGAGAGCAAGGGGCCTAAAGGGGCCTAAAGCAGGCTGGACAGTTCTTCTGGGCAAATTACTTAATCTACTCCATCATCACTATTGAGTTTTAATATTAAACCAAAATTAAAATGCATTAAGCTGCCATTCTGAGAAGATGCGGTTCCCCACTCAGCAAACCCTGTCACCCTCCCCCCTGCTCCCCAGGGAGGGGACCAAGTCCTTCAGTTAACAGAAAACTAGGGCCTCAGAGGGTAGCAGACACTTGCCTGTAGTGGCCCAGTCAGGGGCAGCGCAGAGAGAAGCATCCAGGCCTCCTCACGTCCAGGTATGCGGGGAGGTGGCCCAAGTGGGATAAGACCCCAACAGTGGCTCACGTAACCATCGGTGGCCACTACAAAGACTCACACAGGCCAGGGAAAGGGATGCTGTACACACTGGGGGTGACAGCTTAGTAGCTGGGGTGACTTTGGGCACTTTTAGGAGAAGATGGCATGTCTGGGGCTGGAGTCAGCTGTCTCCCCAGTCTCCTCGGCCCCACCCTGGCTGCAGGAAGAGTGCTCACCCCAGATTGGCTACCCACAGGGCCGGGCTCAGCTGTGGGCAAAGATAAGATGCCCTGTATCCCGGCTGTGTGTCACCCTGACTTGGGGCAGTCGCCTAAGACACTTTTCATGGTCTTGAGAGTTCCTCACAGTCAGGCGCTCTGAAAATCAAAGGTCTCAGACCTTTGTCACCAGTCTGAGACCCAGACTCCCAGAGCCCCTTCACCCAGCCCCACCTCCCAGCAGAGTGGCCCCTGCATCCCACACCCTCTACATACTCCCCTCACCTCCCACAACACAGTCCACAGGAGCCAGCATGGTCCCCTTTACCTCTTCTAGATCCCACCTGACCTGCACCTGTCCCTGTACCTACCTGCTTCGGCCCCCAGGTCCCCAGTCTCAACCCTCACTACACAGAGATGGCCCATGGACCAGGTCTGCACCACCCAGGAGCGTGTGGGAGATGCAGAGTCCCAGGCCCTGGCCCAGACCTACTGAATTAGAGCCTACATTTTAACGAGATGCCCATGTGATCCATGTCTGTGTTAGAGTTTGAGAAGCACTTTTATAGACCACTGGTCTAATCAAGTCATTGCACCCGAGGCCTATAACCTTCAATGGCTCCCCAGGGCCTAGTGAATCAGGTCTAGACTCAGCAGCTTGGCAGTTAAGACCTTCCCTGACCTGGCTTCAACCCAGTACTCCAAGCTTGGGCTCCCCCTGCCCCTTGGGAATGTCATCCCCTCATCTGTTGGCTAATGCTGCCCAGGACTTGGGGACCCTCTAAAAGCACTGTCTCCTTCAGGAAGCTGGTCTGAACAGTACCTCATTATATCACATCTGAGTGGCTCACTCATTTCCTGCAGAGGAGAGCTCTTGTCCTGTGTAGCCAGTGGCTCCGTGCACCAGGCTGGGGCACAGGGTGCTGACCACAGGTAAGAGGGTCCAGCACCCAGCTGGAATGTCCACCCTCAGCTCCAGCCTGACAGCGTCAGGCTGAGCCCCAGCTTTCATCTCAACTCAGTGGATGAGTCTCCCTGCCAAAGAAGGGGCACTCCCGAGACCCATGGGCCTGCTGAACTTCTAGCAGCCATGTGCTTACCCTGCGCCGCAGTTTCCCAAAATGAAAAGAATGCCACCAACTCTGCCTCCTTCTCTCCCTGGGGGACTGGAAGGATCTGCTGAGATAGATGAGCAGATCTCCTTAAACTGTGGGGCTCAGAATTTGGAGCCAAGAAACTCCATCCCTGTATGGTCAGCAACCCTTGTTTGGCCGGCCAGCCAGACCCTGGGGAAGCCAAGTGACCTGCCCAGAGGCGTTCTCATGACCAAACAGGAAAGCCTCGAAGGACAGGGCTGCCACACCCACCGCCTGCCTCCCTCCTTCCTGGCCCAGTTCCTCGGGGCTGGCACCTCATGGGAAGTCCTCACTCCTTTATGCTGGGTGTGCAAGAAGCCACTCAAGCATGCAACCTCAGGAGTTGCCAACTTCTGCAACGTCTAGGGAGCAAAGAAAAAGTCTCTCCAACCCCATTTTACAGACAGACAAAAAGAGGTAAGGACAAGACCAACAGTGGTGTGGATTAAGCTGAATTCGAGTCCCATTTCTCCGTTCCCCCAGCTCTGCTCCCACATTCAACCCAGCCCTACTCAAACCTCCATGCACACTCCCCAAGGCCAAGTCCAAAGCTCCACCTCACAACATTGTAAAGTAATCCAAAACAGGCGGTTTATCTGCAGAGCCCCTCCTGACCTTGTGAGCTCTCCAGAGGCAGATGAAGAGGGGAAAGGGCCATGCTAAACCCAGAGGGGTGACCTTCTAATGGCATCCCGAGCAGAGAGCTGCTTTTGCACCAGAAGTACTTGACCTCCCCAGCACCCCAAAACCACAACACGCATGACGCCCAACTACTTGGCCTGGGCCTGGGGCCCTTTCTAGAAGAAAAAAAATGGGGCATGAAGCAGAGGACCTCAGCTGCCCACTCTGAGTGAGGACCCCTTCTACCTTCAGGGTATGGCTTCTTTCCTACCTCCCCAGCCTCCAAGGCCAGGCGCCTCTGGGAGTCAGGCAAAAGCACTTGTTAGTTAAGAAGCCTTCAGCTGGTGTGGATGTGAGTGGCAGGGGAGAAGTGTCACAGTGGAGTGGTTTACAGCACAGATTCTGGAGCCAGGCTGCCTGGGTTCAAATCCTCACTCTGTCACTACTGAGTTATAGGACTGTGCCTCAGTCTTCCCATCTGTAAAATGGGCATGAGACCTACATTCTAGAGCTGTCAAGAAGAGTAAAAGAGTTAATATTTGCAAGGTCTTTAGGCCATTGTGTGGCACCCAGTGAGTATACCAGGTCCCTGGCCCAGCCTCTTGGCCTCTGCTTGATTTTTCCCACCCAGGATATTCTCCTTGCTCCCACCTATTCCAGCTCAAGACCTTTCGTAGGCATGTCAGCCTGACCTTAGATCTGAACCCTTAGCCCCTATTCCATTGTTCCCCTCACAGTGTCCCTTGGCCCTCTATTCAGGGCTCTCCCAGATCTGAGGTCCCCTAGCTCTTAGCTCTCCATTCTGAGATCACCAGCCACACAATTTAATTCTCAGCTGGCTCCTTTGTGCAAAGAAGAGAGCTGTGGGTGGAGAGACAAGGGTCTATAGAAAGACGCTCAGCTCCAGCTTCTTCTTCCAACTTCTGTCCTCCAGGGCTGGGCACCCAGCAGGCACCCAAGGGATAGGCCTGAAATAAATCTCTGTCCGCCCAGATCACCCCCATCTCCTGACTTAGAGAAAACACACACACACACACACACACACACACACACACACACACACACAGCCCTCTGTGGACCCAGCCTGGATTTCAACCAAAGAGAGCAAAGGAAATCATTTATGCCCAACCCACCACAACCCACACCAACTCTACACCCCCCAGACCTGCCCAATCTTCCCTAAGCAGACAGGCCTGCTTTTAAGCCTCCTGTACCCTCCCCATGTCCCTTCTTCACATCCCACTGGCCCTCTCCAATTTTTACAGCAATTTATACAACTGCTTTTGTGGAAAGAAAATAAAAATCCTTGGGGTCACTGCTCCTGCACTGACCGCAATACCCACGTCTTTCTCCCTAACCCAGCCCTGACCTTCCCACCTGGCTCAAGATTTCCTGAGAGTCAGCCAGGGACTGTGTTGGATGCTCTAGATACAGCAATGGGCCATCCAGTCAAGGTCCAGCACTTGAGAAGCCGGACAAAGTAAACAGATAACTGCAACAAATAGTATGGACTGTGATCAATATAATTAAGAAAGGAAAGAAACCAGGTGCTATGACAAATTACAGGGGAGTGGGGAGGGGGCCTCTACCAAGACTGGGAAGGCAATTTAAGTTGAGACCTGACAATGAGAAGGAGCAGAGCCAGCCCAATAGAAAACCCTGGACGAACATTCCAGGCAGAGGAAACTACACAAGCAAAGGCCCAGAGAAGGAAAAAGTTTAGGGTGTTCAAGGAGCAGAAGTGATTCAGATGTGGCGATCAGGAAGAACGCAAAGGGGACAATGGTCAGGATAAGGGTGGAGGAGGTCAGCAGTGGCCAGATCATGGAGGGTCTGATCTTTGAAATTTTATTCCAATGGCAGTAGGGAGCTATCAAGGGTTTTAAAGGAATGTGATTATGTAATCACTATTTTTCTAAATCATTCTTGCTGTTCTGTTAAAATAGATTTGAGGTGGGCAAGTGGGAATTTGGGGGAAAGCAGGTAGCAGCTACTACAGCACCTGGGCAAGACCCAAAAGGTGGCTTGGCCTGGGGCAATGGCCTGGGGCCATAGCAGTGAAGTCAGAGCATGAAGAACAAGCCTGAGATAGATTTTGCAGCAAGAGTCAAAAGGACTTGCTGTTGCGCTGGATGTGGGAGGGGGGCAAAGGGAGGAGCTGGTGCCATCTGGTCCTGCCTTTAAAGGTAGGTGGGTTATGGGCTATTTAGAGAAGGCCCAGGAAGGTCACATTTGGGGAGTGCAGCCAGGGTTCTGTGTCATCCATATGAAGTTTGCATACCTATGAGACATCCAGGATACCCTAAACCATCAGATGGGTGGCTAGCTAGAGAAGCTGGGGCTGGTGACAAAATCCGCTACTTAAAATCATGAGAAGAGAAGTGATGTACATTTAAGATCAGTGTGTTTGTAAAGTAATGCTTGATTTGAAAAATCAGAAGAAAGAATGAGGGCTTGGAGGATAGGTAAACAGTGGGGAGTCAGGAGAGCGGAGGGGCTGAGGACAGAGCCCTGGGATCCCCCAACCTTTAGAGCTGAATGAAGAAGTTGTCCCCAAAGACAACTAAGGAAGGGCTAGCCAGGGAGAGAGGAAGAAAACCAGAAGTCAAGAGAGGATAGTAACTCTAGAAAGAGAGAAGATCAACAAGACCAAGGTGTGTGTGGCGGGGGGGAGGGCGGGTCGTCAAAGAAGACCTGCTTGTAGGGGCGTGGGAATCACTGGAGACCTTGACTGGGGCAGTTTGCGGTGAAGTGGTAGGACCAAGCCGGGTCAGGTGAGCTGAAGGACCCGAGGGATGTGCTCCAGAGGAGCAAGTGCGGACAGCTCTTTGCAGAAGTTCTGCTGTGAAAAGAAGTAAAGAAGTAGATCTGTAGCTGAGGGGGAATGAAGGATGAAGGAAAAAATAAAACAAAAACAAAAAAGGAGCGATAAGTGAGGGGTGGAGGGTATTAAGGCATGTTCTTATCCTGTTGGGAATCGGGGGATAGGAAGCCACTTCTAACGCTGGAAATCGGAGTGTGGGACAGGGAGCAGACCACCTTGGAGCCAAGTGGAGGCAGGGGCGTGTGGCAGGAACTGGAATGCTTTCTCCCTGCCCCCCCCCCCCAACAAGAGGGAAGGGGGGCAAACGTGGGGCCTTCACTGCACACACGTTCGATGCACGCCTACTCAACCCTGCATTCGTGCCCACTCCAACGACCCCTGGGGCTTGTTCCAAACACCAAGTTGCCCCCCACGGACTGGCACGGATGTGTCACCACCAGCAGGTTCTGCAAACAACCTGTGGGCACATCTTACCATTCGTGCCAGCCACTGCACTTATCGCGTCGAGGCTGTGGCCCCTTCCTAGCACTAGCTCAGAGGGGGTCCACCGGCCCTTCACCTGCCCAACCCCCAAGGCAGTGGCCTCCCTCAGTCCCTCCCCCAAAGTGAGCACTCAACACACCCTACCCCTTTCCCAGCCTGGCTCCCTATTTGGCCCTCTGGAGAGAGAGGCTCCCCGCCCCCGAGACCACCCTGACAGCCGGAGGGAGGGCGGCCCAGCCTCTCCCCGAGTCCCGGTCGTCGCCCCGGCGCCTTCTCTTCTGTCCCCAGCGCCCACCCCCCGGACCGCCCGAGTCGCCGCGGGGCGCCCGCGCCAGGCTTTGTCTGCGCCCACCGAGCGCGCCCGCCGGGCGCCCGGGGCTCTCCCCTGCTGCACGGAGCTCGGGGAGGGTCCGGCCTGCCCTCCACCCCCGCGCGCTGGCCTGGCCAGCGCAGCCCCCGCCCCGGGATCACCGCCCCGGGCCGGACCACCGCTTCCCCCGGCGCGAGCGAGGGGGCGCGGCGCCCACCGCTGTCCGCGAGCCTCCGGCACCGCCGCGCACCCCAGCCCTCCCGCGCGAGCGCCGCGCTGGCCGCCGGAGCCTTCGGGGCCGTTCGGAGCCCCTCACCTTCCCGCGGCGGCCGCAGCTCCTGCGGGCGTGAGCGAGGGCCGGGGGCTCGGGACGGGGCGGGGGGGAGGGGGGCAGGGGGATTGGGGGGCGGACGCGCGGTACCTTTCCCTGCTGAGCCGGGGAAGTGAGTCTGTGGCGAGCGGCGCTCCAGCCTCGGCCTCCTCCTCCTCCTCCCCTCTTCTTCCAGCCGTCTGGCTTCCTCCTCCAGCCGCCGCCGGGACCGTAGGGGCCCGAGCCAGCCGCCGCGGCCTGCGTGGGGCCCCGCTCCGCCTCGCGTCCCCGGCCCACCCCGCCAGGTCCGCCTGGGCCCGGCCCCCTGCTCCGCCTCGGGGCGGGGACGCGCGAAGCTCCTCCCCGAGCCCGGCCCCCAGGGAGCAGGGAGGCGGGGGCCGCGGGGGCCGCGGGAGCCGCGGGCCCCCGGGAGGAGGGGTGGGGGCCCGCCCCCGAAGCCCCCGGCCCAACGCTCCGTCTCTAGCTGGGCACCAAACGTACTCACTCATCCCCAAAAGGAGAGTAACCAGCCCAGCCCTGCCGGCCCGATGCTGGGCATAACTCGGGTCCAGGCTGCCTGCCAGGCGACCAGCAGAGCCAGGACGCGGGCCTCAGTTTACCCGCAGAGTTGGAGGGAAGGGGCGCCCCTCTCCTCCCGGAGCTGCCTTCACTTCCACAGACCCTTCGCTGGATCTTAGTTGGGGTCAGTGGGTTCGTCCCCAAGGGCCGCCTCATTTTCTCCCCAACACCCGTTGCCTCCCGGCCACCGCCACCGCCACCACCCTCTACCCCGCCTCTGAGACCTCCGCGCCTCAGTCTCCAATCCTAGACAGTAGGGGGTTGGCGCAGGGCGCACTCACAGAGCCACAGCCTGTCACTTCGCAGCCCACTACGTGGAAATGGCCTCTGTAAGAAAATAGCCTTCGCTGGGACGCGCTGCCTCATCCTTGGTTTAATAAAAAAAAAAACAAACAAAAACAAAAAAACGAAGCAAATAGGTGTGAAACCGAAGCAAATAGGTGTGAGGGTCACTTTTTCTTTTCCTTTTTAAAAAAGTCATAGTTATTTGGAAATTACTTGTTTATTCGCCATTTGAGATTCTGCAAGCACTGCTCTGGTCCCTTGTAGAGTTTTCATTTGTGCCCGTTTATGGGGAAGGTCACTTGGTCTCTGACCATTTCATTCTGTGAACATGTCCAGGGCCTCCTGGAGCTGATAGAGACCCAGTCCAAGGGGGGGGAAGCCTTGGATGGAAGCCAGGCCCCTGCCCTGAACTGTCTTTCAGGGTGAGGAGGGTGCCACATCTAACCTACACCTCACAGCCAGTCCCAATGCAGAGCATAGGTCCGCATGAGTGGAGGCCAGGAGAGCAGAGATGACCCTACAGAAATGGGGTTTGATGCTCCCCTGCAAAAGGGACCCACTAAGCGTACTGGTTAAGGGGCAAGGACATGGTGCATTTGAGGTGAAGTTTCTTCTCAGTAGAGAAGTCCTGGTCATTGCCCACGCTAGTCCCTTCATCCAGAAAGCCTTCCTGCCCCAAACCCCTGTATCCCCTTCGAGTTTAATGTCACCTTCCTCAGTGAATCCTTCCCTGTCACCAAGGAAACAGAATGCTTTTGAGTAGGCTCTCAGAATTAGATTTCCTGGGTTTGAACTCTGCCTCCATGTGGCCTCCCTTTGCTTCAGTTTTCTCATCTATAAAATGGGACTAATAAATAATACCTACTCCAAAGAGTCATTGGATTCAATAAAAATGCTAACATGGGCTTGACAGATTACAAATGACAGAAAACTACTCAGAATGGCCTGGTGTAAGCAAATAGGACATGTATATGCTCACATAACAGAAGACGTCAATGGTCTGAGAGCTGCACACCAAGAGGTTTGAAAACTACCAAGACTTAGTCTTCCTGTCCTTATCTCTCTTCTCTGCTCCTTGCTGTGGCAAGATGGCTGCCAGCAGCTGTAAGTACCGACCTCACAGCTCAAGTCCTCGTTGCTTTCAGCTGTCCCAGCAAAAAGCCAAGGTTACACCAAGTTGGCTCTGCTGGGTCACATATCATTGTTTGGGCCTGAATCACATGCCCAGCCCTGGAGTCAGTCCCATCCTAACCACAGGGATGCGGAGTGAGGAAGGGTGATGTCAGGGCACTGTTTACAATTAGAAGGTGAATGGACCCAGAGCTGTGTGCCAGACACACAGAGAGTTCACATTAAAAAAAAAAAAAAAAAAATTGGCCATCGTTGGGAGCCTTCATCAAATTTCAGGGGTGGCCAGTACCTTTTGAACACCCTTCTGTTTTAGGGAACTTTCCAGGAGCACGAACCCTGCCCCCCCTTCTCCAAAGCCAAAAATGCTCCTTCCCAGTCTTCTCTGCAGCTGGGGTGCTGGCACCAACCAGGCCCTGCAACCAGATGCACCACTGAAGATTTTTATGTGGAAGCGAGCATGTGGGAAGACAGGCGTCACCCAGAATCCGTTCAGGAAGATGGTAGCAAGGACGGCCCTGGAGGCATCTGGCTGTAAGGATGACTGTGACAGAGGTGCCAGAACACTTGCCTAAGGACATGTCAGTTGTCTCTCGCTGCATAACAAACCACCCTCAAAACTCAGTGGCTCCAAACAACAATTTCTTATTTCTCACAACTCTTTGGGTGGACTGGGCTCAGCTAGACAGCTCTTCTGCCGCGTGCTTGACTGGGGCTGGAACAATCCAAACGGTTTCTCTCTCCATGGGACCTCTCCTGCAGAATAGCCTGGACTTCCTTACAACATGGCAGCCGGGCTTCTCTCTGGGGTGAAATGGAAGCTGCCACGCATCTTGAGGCGTAGACCCAGACGTGCCATTTCATTATTTCTACCACACCCTATTGGCTTAAGAAAGTCACCAAGCCAGCCCCTATTCAAGGGGAGGGTAAGCGGACTCCACCTCTTGATAGGAAGAGTGCAGTGTGGTATTAGTTTGGAGGGCTGCTGCAGGAGAGTCGCACAAAGTAGATGGCTTAATCAACAGAAATTCCTTGTCTCACAGTTTTTGGAGGCTGGAAGCCCAGGATCAAGGTGTCTACAGGTTCGCTTCCTTCTGCCAGGGAGAATCTGTTTCATTGCTGTCTCCCGGTTTCTGGTGCTTTGCTGGCAATCTTTGGTGTTCAGGGGCTTGTAGATCCATCACCCCAATCTCTGTCCTCATATTCATCTTCTCACAAGTTCCCCCTGTGTGCATGCCCCTGTTCTGTGTCCAAATTCCCCTCCTTATAAGGACACCTGTGGATTAGGGCCCATCCTAATAATTTCACTTCTACCTGATTATCTCTGTAAAGACACTATCTCCAAATACGGTCATATTCTGAGGTACTGGGGATTAGAACTCCAACATATCCAATAAACGTATGGGGGAGACATAATTCAACCCATAGAAAATGAGCACGCAAGAGTGCAAGGAATCCTTGGTAGCCATCTTACAGATAATCTATTACAAAGCAGAAGCCTCAAGGAATACACACCTCTCTCTTATCTCCAAGAATGGATTTCTAGGGTACACAGTTTCAGATTAGGGCCTAGAACTTATTTTATTTTATCCTATCCTATCCTATCTTATCTTATCTTATCTTATTATTTCTTTTTTTTTTTTTTAATTTTTTTTTCAACGTTTTTATTTATTTATGGGACAGACAGAGACAGAGCATGAACGGGGGAGGAGCAGAGACAGAGGGAGACACAGAATCGGAAACAGGCTCCAGGCTCCGAGCCATCAGCCCAGAGCCCGACGCGGGGCTCGAACTCACGGACCGCGAGATCGTGACCTGGCTGAAGTCGGACGCTTAACCGACTGCGCCACCCAGGCGCCCCATTATCTTATTATTTATTAGAGAAGGTAAGCCAGGGAGGGGCAGAGGGAGAGGAAAAGAGAATCTTAAGCAGGCTCCACGCCCAGTGTGGAGCCCAACATGGGGCTCAATCCCACAACTGTGAGATCATGACCTGAGCTGAAATCAAGAGTCAGAAGCTTAACTGCTTAACTAGCTGAGCCGCCCAGACACCCCAGGGCCTGGAATTTTAAATACTTCTTACAAATCCTACCACCACCACCAGCTACCTCGGGTACAACCAATTTTTCTCTACCCACCCCCACCATGAGCCAAGCGGGTCTTTGGAGCCTGATTGGTGCAAAGTGGATTAGAGCTAAAATGGTTCCCTATTGCTTCCTCCTGGAACAATAGGTCAGGTTTAAGCACCTGACTAGCTGTGAGGCCTTGAGCAAGTTCGGCAAAAGCTCCCTTTTGTCGTTCTTAAAGTGGGGGTGATGACAGGAGCCTGTGGCTCAGGGTTGTGACGAGGATTAAAAAGGAATAAGAGATATAAAAATCAATATCCAAGCCATCAGGCCCCCTCTAGATATCAGTAGTTATTAGCATCAGTCTCTGCCACATCCATACAACTGATTTAGATTCTGTTTTGTGTTGAAACATTAGTCAAGCACTGATCACAGTGAGACTTCACATGTGTGGAGCACTTTATAGTTTATAAAGCACTTCCACACCCACCACCCCGGGGAGAGGTCAGAGTAACAAAGAAGGGCTTTAGGAAATTTACTAATTATAAGTAATGCTGGTTTCTGTAAGAAAGAGACCCAAGAACACAATGGTTCAAACATAACAGAAATTCATATCTTACCTGGACAATAAAGAAGTATTCCTATTTCATAACAGCTTTCCTCCGCATTGTGATTCAGGGATCTAGGCTCATTCCAGCATGTGCCTCCAACAACCATCAAGGTCTTGTATTCATCAGCACAAAGCCAGCCACAGAAGAAAACCTTAGCTTGAAAACTAACATTACTTCTACTCACATACCATTGATCAAAACCAGTCTCATGGTCATACCTAACTGCAAGGGAGGCTGGGAGATATGTTCTAGCTGTGAATCCAGGAAGGGTAGAAAAGTGACTTTTGGTGACCAGCCAGCAGTCTCTGCTATGAGGAAGTTTTTAAAAGTTCTGGAAGGGATGGGACATGTAGCCCCAAGGAAGCATCATTCACTCCCAAGGAGGGTATAGTGGGTTGACTTAATGGCCACAATTCTTCACTTCCCGGTGTAGTATTTTGCATCCATATTCTTGCCACAATTGAGACAGGTGGAGTGTATCTTCCCATCCACTGATGTTAGGCTTGAACGTGTGGCTTTCTCTAGCCAATGAAATGGAATAGAAGTGGTGGTGATTCTGTTTTGAGCCTCAGCTTTAAGAGTTCCTGCATGTTTCCACTTCCTTTTGTTCTTTCTCCACCTCCATTAGAAACGTTCCCCTGGATAGCTACTGCCTTTTAGCCTGGAGCTGCAGATGAACACACGAGAGGCAGACCAGAGCTCAGCCCAGAGCCGAGAGCCAAACTCACCCAGACCATATCTTGAAGCACCTATCTGATCCAAGCCTAGATCAGCTAACATGCAGCCAACCTGTAGATGCATGAGAGCAGCACAGCCAACCCAGCCAGCAAACATACACGTGAGAAATGAATACTGTTGTGTGTTTCGTGGTTGTTACACAGCACTGTTGTTGCGATAGCCAACTGATAAAGGCAAAGAGCAACCTCACTTACCCGGGCTTTTCATAAGTATGTCAATTCCATGTGACTGAAGAAAGAATTAGAAAACAAGAGACTATGTGGCTCAAAACCAGACCTGCATAGCCATACAGTACGTGAATATTGCATCTGATGTCAAGGCACATTTCTGTATACTTCTGTCTGTCCTCTCCCCATATCCTGACTGGTCTCCTGAGGTTTCTCCACCAGGACAGGAGTACCTGATCTTCCGCCAACGTCTTTGGCTACTATATGGTTGTCCCGATGGAATGATGTATCAACGGAAAGACACTAACAGACCCAGGCAAAGAAGACAAGTTCCATCATTGTGGGTAAGCCTACAACTTTGTACACCCAGGAGTGGGAGACAGTGCAGCAGGCTGTGATGGAGAGACTAGCACCCATGGCCTTCAGGTCCCCACTGAAGGAAACCAGCCACTGCTGAGACCACCCCATCAAGATGAGGCTCCCAACAGGTCTGCTAAAGCAGGTCTTCTCAGACTGCAGACAAAGCAACTGTGAAAACACAAATTCTGATTCAGCAGGTCTGGGGTGAGGCCTGAGATTTAAGCTCCCAGTTGAATGCCACTGGTCCTCAGGCCAGACTTTGAGTAGCAAAGCTCCAAAGCGATGGTATCACTCTCAACTGTACACTGGAATAACCTGGGGAACTTTTAAAAGCACCGACACCTGGCTCCCATCCCCCCACAGGCAGGGGGCCTGTGGAGCACCTGGGAACTCTGGCTATTCCAACGTATAGCCACTGTTCTAAAAGCTCCCTTCACTGTTTTCAAGGGATATGTGCCATCTTGCCCCCTCTCCACTTTTCTGGAGGCTCTGGGTCTCCGTTTGCCCACCCTTCTGCCAGGTAAGAGAATTCAATGTTTTTAACTAAAGTGATTCCCACGTTGTGAAAGAAGAAACAATTACGGGTGCCTGGGTGGTTCAGTCGGTTGAGTGTCTGACTCTTGATTTCTGTTCAGGTCATGATCTCACGGTTGTGAAATCAAGCCCCAAGTCAGGTCTGGCTCTGCACTGGCCGTGGAGCCTGCTTAAGATGCTTGCACATGCTCTCTCTGTCTCTCTCAACTCTGTGTGTGTGTGTGGAAGAAGGAGGAGGAGGAGGAGGAGGGGAAAAGAGGAGGAGGAGGAGGAGGAGGAGGAGGAGGAGGAGGGGAAGGGGAAGGGGAAGAGGAAGGAGGAGAAAGAGACGGAGAAGAAGAAGAAGAAGAAGAAGAAGAAGAAGAAGAAGACGACATATATTGTGGTGGCCGGGTGGCTCAGTCGGTTAAGTGTCTGGTTTCGCCTCAGGTCATGATCTCATGGTTCCTGGGTTCAAGCCCTGTGTCAGGCTCTGTGCTGACAGCTCGGAGCCTGGAGCCTGCTTCAGATTCTGTGTCTCCCTCTTTCTCTGCCCCTCCCCTGCTCATGCTCTGTCTCTCTCTGTCTCTCAACAATACATAAATGTAAAAAAATAAAAAACACGTATAAAAAGGCAAAACAGGAAGGCAAAAATGGAGTCCTTTAAATTGAACAAATGTGACCTTTTGAAAATCTCACTCTCCTGCCCTTCTTTTCCTCGTTCCCTCTTGCACAGCACAAACACCCCCAGGTCTCCCTTCCATCCACTGGAAAGCTGGCTAACAGGATGAGCAGGGCTTTAACTAATTCACAACCAAGGGAAAATACACGGGAAATGTGTTGCTTTTTAACTAGGATAATTTAATAGCTGTTTTATATCAAAACAAGGATAGGAACGTGGAATTGAGCTTAAATTTTATGTGAATTTTTGAGGTGAAATCCCAGACTTCAGAATAATGCAGGGTTTGCCACTGACGGCCTCTGGATGGGGGGTTAAGGGTGGGGGCCAACCTTTGGGGGACTTAGAAGGGTTGCCAGATTTAGCAAATTAAAATACAGGACACTCAGTTCAATCTGAACCTCAGACAAATAGACTGAGTGGCAGAGTTGGGCACACCCAAGCCCAGGTCTGTCTGGCTCTTCATCATAACAGTAGATACACAGTCAGGCTATGAGGCAGACCCTGGTGAGCTCCAGATGACCTCAGGAATTCCGAGAATCCTCTCGAAACATCAAGGGGCATCCGCCTAGACTCTTAGCTACTGTGGATTTTGTTTGTTCTTTGGTTTTTTTTGTTTGATAATCTTTGTGTGCTTGGGCCCTGGGCTCAGAGCTTAGTAGGAGTCAGGTCCCGGGTAAGCACCCTGAAAACAGCGTCATCCTCCTGGCCTTCGTACCTCCATACCTCTGTTTAAATGCCCATCACGACCACCACCTGTCTCCCCACAGGTCGGGCCTGCCTCCTGCCCCTTTCCCCACTCATACCACTAACCCCGGGAAACATCGTTGATCAATCCTGAACAATGCCACTGCATAGGATGTGGGGAAATCAAGAAAAACAAACTAAAATGTGTGTCTCAAGTCCCATGAATTAGGAGGGAAGGGCCCAATCAGGAGAGGCAGAGCAGAGGCGATGCGGGGAAGAGTGATCCATTCCACAAGCCTTTTGCCTTCTCTGCTCCTATCTCCCTCGTGCAGAAATGGGCACGCTGAGCGAGCTGCCTTCTGACACTGTTATTCCGGGCACTGCCCTTCTTGCTTCTGAGACCTCCCCACTCCTGAGGAGTTGTGCACTGGGCACTCAGCTTCCGTGGGGAGATCTTGTCTGAGCCCTGTGTTTGTGCCAAGCACGCTGGGCCATGAACCCCAGCAGCAGAGGAGGTGACCTTGGCCCAGCTGATTGCCCCACAGCATCCCAGACATCAGACCATTAGACCAGGACCTCCTGGCACTGGTAAGGCAGACGGACCTGGTCATGGCTGAGTGTGTATGCCTGTGTGTCAGCACCCTGGTCCCCACCCCACCCTGGGGGGGCTGTGGACAACCTCACTGACCACAACGCACCGTGTCAGCAATAAGTAAACAGGATGGATTGATTGCTGCCTCCATAAGCGGAGAGATGCCAGTCACCATCTAAACAGGAAAGAAAACAGCCTGTGGGGAGAGAAGCCTTCACTATTCTCTGTGATGTAGGAGAGAAGGGGGAGGAGACAAACAGAGAAAAACAGATGGACACAGGAGTGAAGGAGAAGAAACACTGACGGAGTCAGACCCAGGAAAACAGGCAGCACCAAATCCAAGGTTTGGGGGCTGCTGTGTTTATACCAGCTGCTCAGTGCCCTAAACCCTACCCTCCTCCCCGTGGAGGCCTCCCGGCTCCTCCTACAGGCCCTGCTCAGACTACAGCTTGTCCTAGAAATCCTCAAGGATAAACCACCCCCAGGGATCCCTCTCTTTTGCACAGAAAAGGTCCAAAGGGTGTCTCCAGCCAGACATATTCCCAGAGGCTCATCTCCTCTCCTTTTGGGTCACTGCTGAGTCTCATATTGTAGGATACACGATTTCTCCCATTTTCAAATAGAGACACTGAACCCTTTGTGGGTCCAGCCAAGGCAACCCCCAAGTGAGGAACAAATTTAGCCGCCTGCATCTAGCCTTTCGACCCCCATCATCCTTCCTGGTCCACTTATCGCTGACCTTTCTCGGCGTGCCCCACCCCCTGCCGTGTCTTGATGGGAGCACCCAGGGCGGGTGACTCAGGTAGGGGGTGGCTGGGGCTGCTCACTTCGTGGGAGGAGCCCTTACCCATGAAACAGACCATCCTCTGAGTCACTAGGAGATCCTGGAGGTTGGGAGAAGCTGACTCATCCTCGTCTCTATTTTGTCGGGGAAGGAAAAGGCCTCACACACGGGGGAATGGCCAGTTCATCGTTCTTTTCTCCCACATAATTGAAAACTGCAATGGAGCCATGTGGAAAGATGGAGCAGGCCCCAAAAAGGTCCTTGTGACAACTCTAGAAGACGTGACATGGGGAGAGAAAGGAGAGCCTGGGGTCCTTTCAAACCACGGTGGGCAGGAAACTCAATACTCAAATTTAGATTTGAAAAAAAAAAGTACCTTCAAAGGACATTGTTTGTCTTGCAAAATAATCATTCCTTGGAAACCTCTGAGTGTCTTTAAACAGCATTCCATTCGGGGCAGTTGCCCTGGAGGGTTTTAGATCCATCGGGGAGCTCACAGCGCTAGGAACGGCCGCCCTTCTGACCTGCAGGTCGCAGGTCGCCTCCAGCGCCCTCGGTTCCCCCACTCCAGTTCAGAGCTTCTCAGACTTCCAGAATCACCTGGAGAGCTTGTGAAAAACACAGGTGGGTGGGCCCCACCCTAGCGCTTCTGATTCAGTAGGTTTGGGGTGGCGCCCCGTCACCTGCATTTCAACAGGTTCCCAGGTGATGCTTGAGCGGCTGGTCCACGGAGCACACTTTGAGAATCACGACTGAGTGAGACCCACCTGCCTGTGCTCCCTGCCAGGAAAAGTCACCCGACCTCGTCACTGGTCTCCCCCTGCTGTCAGGGCCGCAGGGCTCCACAGGGCACTCCACCTTGCCCGCCCCAACGAACTTCCTGAGAAAGGGTGTGGTCTCTTCCCACCTCTGCCTGGATTTGTTCATGCCTTCTCCTCTGTCCCCAAACTTCCCACGGCCCCTCGGCCCCTCGGCCCCTCGTGCGCCCAGCTCAGCCGGTGAGGAAGCAGAGGCCACTGCCTTCCCACCCCCAGATCTTCAGACCTGCCCGCCTGGGGCACACTCTCTCTCCCGTGCTCCTCAGAAATGGAGGACGTGCGGGCTCGCAACCTAAGGCCTCCCACACCACCCAGTGTCCCTCCTCCTTCGGTTCTCTCTTCGCTCCTACATCTTTCCTCACCCCCTCTCTTATGGGAAGAGTGGACCATTCCCATGAGCACACATTCCCCAGCATCTCTCATCTTTTCAAAAAAAAAAAAAAAAAAATGGGGGGGGCGGTGGGGTGGGCAGGGCACCTGGGCGCCTCAGTTGGTTGAGCCTCGGACTCTTGGTTTCCACCAAGGTCATGATCTCACGGTTCTTGAGGTTTGTGAGATCGCACCCTGCATTGGGCTGCGTGCTGACAGGGCGGAGCCTGCTTGGGGATACTCTCTCTCCCTCGGTCTCTGCCCCTCCCCTGCTCACGCTCAATCTCTCTTTTATTTTTTTTTTTTAATTTTTTTTTTCAACGTTTATTTATTTTTGGGACAGAGAGAGACAGAGCATGAACGGGGGAGGGGCAGAGAGAGAGGGAGACACAGAATCGGAAACAGGCTCCAGGCTCCGAGCCATCAGCCCAGAGCCTGACGCGGGGCTCGAACTCACGGACCGCGAGATCGTGACCTGGCTGAAGTCGGACGCTTAACCGGCTGCGCCACCCAGGCGCCCCTCAATCTCTCTTTTATAAAAAAAATTTTTTAAAAATGTTACTAAGTTTCCAAAAGGGGAGGGGGATGAGCTATCCTAGACCACGCCACACCCAGGTGTCCTCACCTCGGTCAGTCTCTCAGAAATATTCCAGACGGCTGATCCCTGCCTCCAGCTGGGAAGATCCTCTGCTCTGGGACCTGCCTCCCCCTCCCTCCGCCCCCCTCTCTCTGTCTCTCTGTCTCTCTGTCTCTCTCTCTCTCTCTCTCTCTCTCTCTCTCTCTCAAGCCCATGGCTTCAACATGGTGTCTGCTAAATCTGCATCCATAGCCCATGACCATTCTCCTGAGCTTGGATTTTATCCAACTACCTATGAGCATCTCAAACACAACATGTCCAAGACAAAACTCTTGATTTCCCCCGACCAGTTTGGAGGTAAAAAAATTTTTTACCACTTTTTAAAGTTTATTTAGTTTTGAGAGAGAACGAGGGAGGGGCAGAGAAAGAGGGGGAGAGAGACTCCCAGCTCAGGCTTCTCACTGTCGGCACAGAGCCTGGCACGGGGCTCGATCCCACGAACTGTGAGATCATGACCTGAGCCAAAATCAAGGGTCAGACGCTTAAGTGACTGACTGAGCCACCCAGGCACCCCCCAAATTTACCATTTTTAGGTCTGCAGTTTAGTGGCATGAAGGGCACTCGCGGTGTTGTGTAACCATCACAACACTGCCACCCACTACTCATTTCCAGAACTCTTCCATCATCCCAAACTGAAACTCTGTACCCATTAAATAATATTATTTAATATTGTTCCCCACCCCCACCCTCAGCCCTTGGTAACCACCAAGGCTTCTGCTTTCTGTCTCTTTGAATTTGACTATGGCAGGTACCTCTTATGAGTGGAATCTTTATCGTTTTGTGTCTGCCTGCCTACTTTTTCCTCTCTCAATTTCTGCCATCCCCTAATTGCCCAAGAATACTCCCCAACAAATAAACTGGAGATTGGCCAGCAGCTCTGAGAAGGTTCCTGAGGTGTTCCTCAATTTTTTTTCAAGTATTTGTTTTGTTGTTTAAAATGTAAATACGTAAAATAAAACAGCCAAGAAAGACATAACACCATGCTCCTGCTTCTCAAATTTATCATTGTTGACATTTTCTGTCAAACTGCTTTGTCAATTTTAAATGCAAGAAATAAAGCGTTACGATTCAAATTGTAAACTCCTTTTAAGTCCCACCACCAGAGACAACAGTAGATAAATTAAATATACATTGTCTAGCCGATTTTTATAGTGCACACTGAACCTGTATTTCATCTAATCTGAGACACGTCAGTTGTAAGATGCACTATTATTTTAAGCCCCACTTAAAAAGAAAATCACCGCCCAGGTGCCTGGGTGGCTCAGTCAGTTTAAGCACTAGACTTCGGCTCAGGTCATGATCTCACCGCTCATGAGCTCAAGCCCCAGGTCACGCTCTGTGCTGATGGTTCAGAGCCTGGAACCTGCTTCTGATTCTGTGTCTCTGTCTCTTTCTGTCCCTCCCCTGCTCGTTCTCTCTCTCTTTCTCTCTCTCTCTCTTTCAGAAATAAGCATTAAAAAGGAAAACACTATCAGTTTAACTATGACATGACTTTCTAACCTTAGATTTTTATTTACTTATTAAAAGGCCTCCTTTAGATCTATTTAGTCATATATTTTGTCATACCATATTTCATCAAATCTAAAATGCCATCCATTTTAAGATGCAACCTGATTCAGGAACTTCTTTTTAAGGCTTATCTGTTTTTGAGAGACAGAGTATGAGCAGGGGAGGCCAGAAAGAGAGGGAGACACAGAATCTGAAGTAGCCTCCAGGCTCTGAGCTGTCCACATAGAGCCCAACGCGGGGCTCAAACTCACGAACTGTGAGATCATGACCTGAGCCAAAGTCAGACGCTCAACTGACTGAGCCACTCAGGCGCCCCCAGAGACTTTTTTTAAGTACCTTAGAGTCAGTGAATTATGGCTTATCACTCATGTGCATAATAAGAAGACATTTTGAAGAACATAAAGTTGGTTAAGTATTCCTAAAACTTCACATCTAAAGTTCCACTCATCTGTGTCACTTTTTAAAAGGTTAGTAGACTTCTTTTAATGTTTATTTATTTGGGGGAGACAAGAGAGAGAGTGCAAGCAGGAGAAGGGCAGAGAGAGAGAGAGAGACACATAACCCGAAGCAGGGTCCAGGCTCAGAGCTGTCAGCACAGAGCCCGACGCGAGGCTCGAATCCACGAAGCGCGGGATCATCACCTGGGCCAAAGTTGGACCCTCAACTGACCAAGCCACCCAGACACCCCAGGTTAGGAGACTTCTTAAGAGTTTTAGGTTCTTTGGTTTTTTAAGTTTCAATTCAAGTTAGCGTACAGTGTAGTCTTGGCTTCAGGAGTAGAATCCAGTGATTTATCTCTTACTTACGACACCCAGTGTTCATCCCCAAAAGTGCCCTCCTTAATGCCCATCACCCATTTAGTCCTTCCCCCCACCCAAACCCCCCCCCCAGCAACCCTCAGTTTGTTCTCTGTATTTAAGGGTCTCTTATGGTTTGCCTCCCTCTCTGTTTTTATCTTATTTTTCCTTCCCTTCCCTTGTGTTCATCTGTTCTGTGTCTTAAAGTCCTCATATGAGTGAAGTCATATGATATTTGTCTTTCTCCGACTGACTTATTTCGTTTAGCATAATACCCTCTCGTTCCATCCATGTTGTTGCAAATGGCAAGATTCCGTTCTTTTTCATCGCTGAGTAGTATTCCATTGTATGTCATATACACATATAATGGAATACTATTCGGTGATGAAAAAGAACGAAATATATATCATTAATATTAATATATGTTACACCTTATTTATTACATATTCATATATTTATGATATATATTAATATTAATATATATATTACATCTTCTTTATCCACTCATCAGTGAATGTGTGTATATATGTGTGTGTGTGTATATACACACTACATCCTCTTTATCCATTCATCTGTCGATGGACATTTGGGCTCTTTCCATACTTTGGCTATTGTCGATAGCGCTGCTATAAACATGGGGGTGCATGTGCCCCTTCGAATCAGCATATTTGTATCCTTTGGATAAATACCTAGTAGTGCAATTGCGGGGTCATAGGGTAGTTCTATTTTTAATTTTTTGAGGAACCTCCGCACCATTTTCCAGAGTGACTGGATTTAAAGGAAAAATTGAGCAAAACATATAGAGTTTTCATATACCCCCCTCACCCTCCCTCCCAATTTTCCCTATGTTGAACATCTTGCGTTATTGTGGTGCATTTGTTTTCATTGATGAGCCGATTGTTTTTTTCCGATGAGTAAATAGTGATGTATTGCTATTAACTAAATCCAATAGTTTATATTGGATTATATAGGGTTCACTCTTGGTGTTGCGCATTTTATGGTTTGGCAAATGTGTAAGGACATGTAGCCACCATTACAGTGTCATATAAAACAATGGTCTTACTGCCCTAAAAAATCCCCTGTGCTCCATCTTCACCTCTCTCTCCCCACCAAGCCCCTGGCAACCGCTTTTTTTTTTTTTTCAACGTTTATTTATTTTTTGGGGGACAGAGAGAGACAGAGCATGAATGGGGGAGGGGCAGAGAGAGAGGGAGACACAGAATTGGAAACAGGCTCCAGTCTCTGAGCCATCAGCCCAGAGCCCGACGCGGGGCTCGAATTCGCGGACTGCGAGATCGTGACCTGGCTGAAGTCAGACGCTTAACTGACTGCGCCACCCAGGCGCCCCCCTGGCAACCGCTTTTTACTGTCTCTATAGTTTTGCCTTCTCCAGAATATCATATAGTTGGAATCACACAGCATGTAGCCTTCAGATCAGCTTCTTTCACTTGACCTAAATGGTTAATTGGTCCTCAAACTGTCTGTAAACCTGGAGGGATGTCAGTGTGTGATCATAGTGCCAAATCACTATACCTTTTGGTGAGCTTATTCTCCTCTTTAATAATTTGAAAATTACTTCCCATGCTAGAATAAAAATGCCCTGAGGTGTTTAGAGGTTATTTGTATCCTCATAGGAATAAGGACAGAACATTTGAGGAGGAGGAAAGTTCAGATGTATTCGTCGAATCCAGTTCTTGGTAAAGTACGTGGAAAAGTCCTCTGCCAAAAGGAGAGAGAAGGCTGGAAGGAACAGTTCTGGAAATTTGACATGACAACAACCAATGTTTTGGGTGTGTTGGGGACAGGGGGTTGAACACGCACACAAGCGTGTAATGAACAGCATTTACTTTCAGGTCAAAGAAAGTGAGATTGTAAAATACCCTGAGGATTCCTTGACTTTTTTATTGTTGTTGTTTTTTTTTTTTTAAGGTATCAAGTACCTCCAGGAATGTTCACCCTTGTTAGTATCTGGTTCCGTAAGTCTTGAAAACCATTTACGTTGTGTTATCACCACCACAATTGATGTATAGAACAGTGCTAGCACCCCAAAATAATCCCTCATGCCCCTTGGTTGTTAATCCCTCCCCCTTCTCCAGCCTCAGGAGACCATTGATCTGTTTTCTGTCCCTATCATGTTGCCTCTTCTGTAATAAATGGAATCATATGGTATGTAATCTTTTGTGTCTGGCTTCGTTCACTTAGCCTACTGCATTTGAAATTCATCAATGTTGTGTATATTAGTAGTTCATTCCTTTTCATTGCTGAATACTATTCCATTATATGGATATATACCAGATTTCATCTATTCACTAGTTGAAGGACATATGAGTTATTTCTTGTTGGGAGATTAGGAATAAAACTGCTGTAAACATTTGCATCCAGATTTATGTGTGGACACTTGGATAAATGCCCAGAAGTTGGATTGCCGGGTCATATGGTAGGAGTGTAGTGACATCTCAATAGTGGTTTTAACTTACTTTTCCACAATGGCTAATGACGTTGAGCATCTTGTCATGTGTTTTTTTGTCATCTGTATTTCTTTTGTAGAATGTCTGTTCAAATCCTTGCCCGTTTTTTATTGGCTTGCTTGTTTTATCATTGAATTGAGACTTCTTTTTATATTCCTGTTTTTAAATAGAAGAGCCTTGAAATGATTCCGTCATGTGTTTCCTTTAACCCATATTTTTCTCTCTGTGGTTTCCATCACATATTTCGAAATAAAGGTAGTCATAGTCTTTCTAATGCAGCAAATAGTCTGACCTCAAAATTACTTTTTCCCAACCTCCTAAAGCATTTCATAGCAGTGCTTTATTTTCCATTCAGTAGCTCCTGAGAATTGGGCAAGTGGCAAAGCCATGAAGAGGAAATGTGTCTGGTGCTGGGAAGTGAACAGAATGGAAAAATACACAGACACGTTTACATCTCTTTCTTTCTTTTTTTTTTTTTTTTTCTCTTCACCTATTTTTTTGCTTCTTGGCCCTTTCATCTGAGTTCATTTTCCTTCTATCTAAAGCAGTTATTGAACGATCATTAGTAAAGTTCTGCTGGGGATAAACTCAGAATTTAGATTTTTACATTTTATGGAAATGCCTTTATTTCACCTTTCTTAAAAGATGTTTTAGCTGGGTATAGAATTATATGGGTTTTTTTTTTTCCCAATACAGTGAAAGGATCATTCCACTTTCTTCTCACTTCCACTGCCAGCTGACAAAATGTTATATCTTTTTTCTGCCCCCTCTGGCTGTTCTTAATATTTTTCTCTGTGTCTTTGGTCCTCTATATCTAGGTGCAGATTTTATTTTATGTAGACTGTCTGGAATTGAGCTTCTTGAATCTGAGGGGTGGTATCTTTCAATAGTTTCAGAAAATTTTTCAGTTATTATCTCTTCAAATATTGCTTCTGTCCCTATCTCTCTTGCTTTTCAACTTCCGGAACTTGGATTAAATATATATTCGAACTTCTCACTGTGTGCTCTCAGTCTCTGGCCCTCTGTTTGTATTTTCCTTCTTTTTGTCTCTTGGGCTTATTATCTCACTGTTCAAATAAATGCCCACAACATGAATCAAGAGTAATGTATTGGGTAGACTGGTTGCCAATGGCTCCTGTACATCTATTCTAGATACCTGTTAGCTAATCCTCCATTGGCTCAGACAGCATCCATCCATTGTTTTATACAGCTGATATTAACATCTTTGGGGAAAGTACTATTCTCGGAAATTGCTTTATAATTTAAAATCAGGGTGACCCAGTTTGCTTGGGACAATCCCTGCTATCCTTATATAAGTATCCACACTTCTTTCACTCTCATAAGTATTCTGTTTTGAAAATTAAACTATATGAACACCTTATTCACATAAAACACCATGGCATCTTTGGGTTAGTGGCAACTACATATAGCATCACAGTGATTTGCTTATTTTGGAAATCTGTGCTTGTGATATTAATTTCTTTAGTGATTTTGGAATGGACGGTACAATTTTGAGGTTTTTTAAAGAATGCGTGATATTGTCATCATTCCCTATTTGCCTAAAATAATAGTTCCATTTGTCTCTGACATCACTAGACATTAAACTGCTTCTGTTCAAAGTCAGCAAAAAGCTTCTGGGAAACTGATTTTCAAAGCTCCAACAATAGTTGCCACATGATACATCAGCCACACCCACCAGCCTCTAGTTGTCTTGAAATGTCTTTCATGCAATTTGAGGGGGTTGGGAATTTCTCCTGCCTTGAGCCACCTTGCTTGGCAAGTGACAGGCAAGCTTTTTGGCCACAATGCTGCTTTATCCACTCATGGAAATCTTTATTTTATTTCATAAAATCCCTGGTTGTTGTTTTATAAGAAAAAATAGAATTACATGGGGTACCTGGGTGGTTCAGTTGGTTGACTGTCCAACTTTGGCCCAGGTCATGATCTTATGGTTTGTGGGTTTGAGTCCCGCATCAGGCTCTGTGCTGATAATGCAGAGCCTGCTTGGGATTCTGTCTTTCCCCCTCTCCGTTGCTCCCCCCACTCACGCACTGTCTCTCAGAAAATAAATAAACTTAAAAAGTTTAAAAAAAAAGAGAGAGAGAGAGAGAAAATAGAATTGCAGAAATTCCTTCAACATCCTGTATAGGCACACTTTGTCTTATTGCACTTCACAGACACAGGATTTTTTACAAATTGAAGGTTTGTGACAATCCTGCATCAGGCAAGTCTGTTGATGCCATTTTTCCAATAGCATTTGTTCATTTCATGTCTCTGTTACATTTTGGTAATTCCTGCAACATTTCAAACTTTGTTATTATTATATGTATAAGGTAATATAATATGATATAATATGATCAGGGATCTTTGATGTTAACTATTGTAATTGTTTTGGAATGCCACAAACCATGTCCAGATAAGACAGCAAGTTTAATAAATGTGAGTTCTGATTGCCCCACCCACCAGCCATTTCCCTATCTCCCTTCCTCTCCTCAGCCCCCCCTATTCCCTAAGACGCAACAGTATTGAAATTAGGCCAATTACTAACCCTACAGTGACCTCTAAGTGCTCAAGTGAAAGCAAGAATCACACATCTCTCACACATCAATCAATCACTCCCAGAAATGATGAGGTTTAGTGAAGAAGGCATGCCCAGGGCCAAGATGGGCTGAAAGCTAGGCCTCTTGTGACCAAACAGTTAGCCAAGTTATGAGTACAAAGGGAAAGTTCTTGAAAAAAACTGAAAGTGCTACTCCAGCGGACACACAAATGACAAGAAAGTGAAACAGCCTTATTGTTGACATGGAGAAAGTTTCAGTGGTCTGGATAGAAGATCGGACTAGCCACAACATTCCCTTAAGCCAAAACCTAATCCAGAGCAAGGCCCTGATTCTCTTCAGTTCAGTTCAATTCTGTGAAGGCTGAGAGAGGTGAGGAAGCTGCAGAAGAAAAGATTGACAATAGCGCAGGTTTGTGCATGAGGTTTAAGGAATGAAACAGCTCCATAAAACAAAAGCACAAGGTGATGTAGCAAGTGCTGAAGTAGAAGCTGCAGCAAGCTATCCAGAAGACCTAGCTAAGAATGAAGGTGGCTACACTAAACACAAGATTTTCAATGTAGATGAAACAGCCTTCTATTGGAAGAAGATGCCAGTCAGGGCTTACATAGCTAGAGAGGAGAAGTCAATGGCTGGCTTCAAAGCTTCAAAGGACAGGCTGACTCTCTCGTTAGGGGCTAATGCAGCTGGTGACTCGAAGTTGAAGCCAATGCTCATTACCATGCCAAAAATCCTAGGGCCCTGAAGAATTATGCTAAATCAACTCTGCTTGTGCTCTACAAAAGGGACATCAAAGCCTAGATGACAGCAAATCTGTTTATGACATGGTTTGCTGAATATTTTAAGCCCACTGTTGAGAACCACTGCTCAGAAAAAAAAATCCTTTCAAAACATTATTGGTCAGTTACAATGCACTTGGTCACCTAAGAGCTCTGGTGGAGATATATGAGATCAGTGTTGTTTTCATGCCTGCTAACACAACATCCATTCTGCAGCCCATAGGTCAGGGAGTAATTTTGACTTCTAAGTCTTATTACTTAAGAAATACATTTTGTAAGACTATACCCACTATAGATAGTGATTCCTCTGAAGGATCTGGGCAAAATAAATTGAAAATATTCTGGAAAGGATTTGCCATTCTTGCTACCATTAAGAACATTCATGGTTCAGGAAGAGGTCAAAATATCAACATTAATGGGAATTTGGAAGAAGTGGATTCCAACCCTTAAGGATGATTTTGTGGGATTTAAGACTTCAATGGAGGAAGTTGCAAGAGAACTAAAATTAGGAGTGAAGCCTGAAGATGTGACTGAATTGCTATAATCTCATGATAAACCTTAAATGGATAAAGAGTTGTTTCTTCGGGATGAGTAAAGAAAGTGGTTCTTGAGTTGGAATCTACTCCTGGTGAAAATGCTGTGAAGATTGTTGAAATGACACCAAAGAATTTAGAATCTCACATACATTTAGTTGGTAATGCAGCAGCAGGGTTTGAGAGGATTGACTCCAACTTTGAAAGCAGTTCTACTGTGTGCAAAGCTCTATCAACCAAAATCACATGATGTTCACGAAAGGAGGAGTCAATCCATGTAGCAAACTTCAATGTTTTATTTTAAGAAATTGCCTACACCTAACGTGGTGAGCATAGAGTAATGTATAAAATTGCCAAATCACTATGTTGTACACCTGAAATTAATACAACATTGTATATGAGCTATACTTCAATTTAAAAAAAGGAAAGAAATTGCCACACCCACCCCAACCTTCAGCAACCACCATTCTGATCAGCCAGCAGCCATTAACATCAAGGCAAGACCCTCCACCAGCAAAGATTATAACTCACCAAAAGCTCAGATGATGGTTAGTATTTTTTAACAATAAAGTATTTTTTTAAATTAAGGTATGTACATTTTTTTAGACATAATGCTTTTTCACACTTAATAGTGAATTTGCCTGCCAGCAGCTCATGGCTACCCCTTCTACAGAGAATTGCCCTCAGTTGATGGGAGCCACCTGGAGATTTGCCCCCCTCCCCCAACTGTCAACAGCGGTCTGTAGTCGATGACTTTGGTGGGAGTACAAAACTTCAGCTCACTTGCCTCAAAGTGAGACAGTTCTGTGGCCATTTGTGTTCCAGAACTCCCCATGGATCGGGCTCAGATGGATTCCAGCTGAGATCACATCCTTGCTTAGCTCCTTCCTCTACCTTATCCAACTTCCCTCAGCATCCTTATTCTGAGAGCCCTGTCTCAATAAATCATGTACACAAGAATCTCCAACCTAGGCTCTACTTCTAGGAAACATGACATATGATTGGCATATAACTATAAATGGTAATATTAGAAAACAAGAAAAGCAGAAAATTAGTGTGCTTATCAGCCAACATTAAACATGAGAGAAAAGACGTGGCTCCTGGGTGGTTCAGTGGGTTAAGCATCTGACTTCAGATTAGATCATGATCTCACAGTTCATTAGTTTGAACCCCGCGTCAGGCTCTGCACTGACAGCTCTTAGCCTGGAGCCTGCTTCAGATTCTGTGTCTCCCTCTGTCTCTCTGCCCCTCCCCCATTCATTCTCTCTCTCTCTCTCTCTCTCTCTCTCTCTCTCTCTCTCAAAAATAAACATTATAGGAGTGCCTGGGTGGCTCAGTCAGTTGAGCGTCCGACTTCGGCTCAGGTCATGATCTCATGGTTCATGAGTTCGAGCCCCGCATTGGGCTCTGTGCTGTCAGCTCAGAGCCTGGAGCCTGCTTCGGATTCTGTGTCTTTCTCTCTCTCTGCCCCTCCCCTGCTCATGCTCTGTCTCTGTCTCAAAAATAAATAAAACATTAAAAAAAAATTTTTTTAAATAAACATTATTAAAAAAGTGAGAGAAAAGAATAATAAAATAAATCTGGAAAAAAGCAGATGGAATGAAATAATAAAATATGGGAATTAAGTACATATATATTACATAATATATAAGAAGGCCCAACCCTAATAATACTAAAAATGAAAAAAGATGCATAATGATAAAAAAAATACAGAAATTTAAACTATAAGCAACTATAAACTATGAACAGTTTTTGTCTACTAAACTTAAAAACTTAGATGAAATTCATATCTACTTAGAAAATATATCTATCCAAAGCTGACTCAAGAAGAAATAGAAAAGATAAGTAATTGCATTACCATTTGAGAAATTTAATCAAAAGTTTAAAAACCTATCCTTTAAAAAGGGGCTCTCATGATTTTATAGGCAGTTTCTTAAAGCACTCAAGGAATAGATCATTCTAATCTCATGCAAACTGTTCCAGAAAATAAAAAAGAACATGTCCCAAATCATTTTATGAGGTCAGAAAAACCTTGATATCCAAACCAAACAAGAGCAAAGTAAAGAAATATCACAGACCCACATCACTTATAAGCATAGATATAAAAATTCAAAACAAAATTCTACAAACTGTCTGCTCTACTTTATTTATTTTTATTTATTTATTTAAAAAAAATTTTTTTTAACGTTTTTATTTATTTTTGAGACAGAGAGAGACAGATCGTGAACAGGGGAGGGGCAGAGAGAGAGGGAGACACAGAATCTGAAAAAGGCTCCAGGCTCTGAGCAGTCAGCACAGAGCCCGACACGGGGCTTGAACTCACGGACTGTGAGATCATGACCTGAGCCGAAGTCGGACGCTTAACCGACCAAGCCACCCAGGCGCCCCAACTGCTCTACTTTATTTAAAGCAACAACATATTATACCCTAGTTAATTTACTTCCAGAATACAGAAAAAGTTCAACATTAAAATATATTATTCACCTCATTATCAAATTTTAAAAATACACATTTATTAAATTTTTTAAAAATTTAAAAAATCTCAAATGGAAAAACAATTTTTTCTTAAATATCACTCATTAAAAATTAAAATTCTTGGGGCACCTGGGTGGCTCAGTTGGTTAAGCATCGACTTCAGCTCAGGTCATGATCTCATAGTTCATGAGTTTAAGCCCCGCATCAGGCTCTGTGCTGACAGCTCAGAGCCTGGAGCCTGCTTCAGATTCTGTGTCTCCCTCTCTCTGTGCCCTCCCCAATCATGCTCTGTTTCTCTCTCTCTCTCCCTCTCTCTCTCTTTCTCTCTCAAAAATAAATAAACATTATAAAAATTTGTTTTTACTTAAAATTCTTAAGTAACTAGAAAAGAATGGAACTTATGAAACCTGGTAAATGATATCCACCAACATCCTTTTTAAAGAGACTCTTAAAAACTGAGAACAAACTGAGGGTTGATGGGGGGTGGGAGGGAGGGGAAAGTGGGTGATGGGCATTGAGGAGGGCCCCTGCTGGGATGAGCACTGGGTGTTGCATGGAAACCAATTTGACAATAATTTTCATATTTAAAAAAACAAATAAAGGGGCGCCTGGGTGGCGCAGTCGGTTAAGCGTCCAACTTCAGCCAGGTCACGATCTCGCGGTCCGGGAGTTCGAGCCCCGCATCAGGCTCTGGGCTGATGGCTCGGAACCTGGAGCCTGTTTCCGATTCTGTGTCTCCCTCTCTCTCTGACCCTCCCCCGTTCATGCTCTGTCTCTCTCTGTCCCAAAAATAAATAAACGTTGAAAAAAAAAATTAAAAAAAAAAATAAAAATAAAAATAAAAAAAACAAAAAAAATAAAAATAAAAAACATACTTACAGAGAAACATTACATTTTTACTCTTAAAATTCTAGAATAAACAAAGAAACTCACTGTCATTGCTTCTATTTGCCTTGTATTGGAAGTCCTGGCCAGACTCCTTCCAAAACTTCAGGAAAACTATCTTCACATAGAAATAAGGAATAGAAAATTATCAAGGCCAAATCCTATATAATGTAATTATTTTTTAAAAAGGAGAATATGGGGCAAAATAACATCCCTACAGACAATGAACATGACTCAGAAAGATGTGCCCACAGTGTACTGTTTCGAAGGGGCACATGCACCCCAATGTTTATAGCAGCAACAATAGCCAAACTATGGAAGGAGCCCAAATGTCCATCGCTGGATGAATGGATAAAGAAGATGTGGTATATATATACAATGGAGTATTACTCAGCAACCAAAAAGAATGAAATTTTGCCATTTGCAACGACATGGATGGAACTGGAGGGTATTATGCTGAGTGAAATGAGTCAGTCAGAGAAAGACAATAATCACATGACTTCACTCATATAAGGACTTTAAGAGACAAAACAGATGAGCATAAGGGAAGGGAAACAAAAATAATATAAAAACAGGGAGGGGGACAAAACAGAAGAGACTCTTAAATATGGAGAACAAACAGAGGGTTATTGGAGGGGTTGTGGGAGGGGGGATGGGCTAAATGGGTAAGGGGCATTAAGGAATATACTCCTGAAATTATTGATGCACTATATGTTAACTAATTTGGATGAAATGGGCAGAAAACATGAATAGACACTTCTCTAAAGAAGACATCCGGATGGCCAACAGGCACATGAAAAGATGTTCAACGTCGCTCCTTATCAGGGAAATACAAATCAAAACCACACTCAGATATCACCTCACGCCAGTCAGAGTGGCCAAAATGAACAAATCAGGAGACTATAGATGCTGGAGAGGATGTGGAGAAACGGGAACCCTCTTGCACTGTTGGTGGGAATGCAAATTGGTGCAGCCGCTCTGGAAAGCAGTGTGGAGGTTCCTCAGAAAATTAAAAATAGACCTACCCTATGACCCAGCAATAGCACTGCTAGGAATTTACCCAAGGGATACAGGAGTACTGATGCATAGGGGCACTTGTACCCCAATGTTCATAGCAGCACTCTCAACAATAGCAAATTATGGAAAGAGCCTAAATGTCCATCGACTGATGAATGGATAAAGAAATTGTGGTTTATATACACAATGGAATACTACGTGGCAATGAGAAAGAACGAAATATGGCCTTTTGTAGCAACATGGATGGAACTGGAGAGTGTGATGCTAAGTGAAATAAGCCATACAGAGAAAGACAGATACCATATGGTTTCACTCTTATGTGGATCCTGAGAAACTTAACAGAAACCCATGGGGGAGGGGAAGGAAAAAAAAAAAGAGGTTAGAGTGGGAGAGAGCCAAAGCATAAGAGACTGTTAAAAACTGAGAAAAAACTGAGGGTTGATGGGGGGTGGGAGGGAGGGAGGGTGGGTGATAGGTATTGAGGAGGGCACCTTTTGGGATGAGCACTGGGTGTTGTGTGGAAACCAATTTGACAATAAATTTCATATATTGAAGAAAAAAAACACAAATTAACTTAGTTTTCAAAACGTATCTTAAATTCATATAAACCATAATTAAGTAAAAGCAAGTATATGGCATCAATTTTTCATCCAACAGAAATTATTTTAGTTGAAAATAAAACCAATGTGCCTATAGTGAATTTAAAAAAATAAATAAATAAAATAAAATTTAAAATAAATAAATAAATAAAATTTATTTTTCAGCAAAAAAAAAAAAAATGATGTGCCCACAAAACAGATGTTAAAATGTAATCTTCTAGGGGCACCTGGGTAGCTCAGTCAGTTGAGGTCCAACTTCGGCTCAGGTCATGATCTCACAGTTCATGAGTTCAAGCCACACATAGAAAAAATTAAAAATAAGGTAGAGCACTCAGAGAATTTTGAGTAAAATAAAAAATCATCTCATAAATGAAGACTAAACTAGAATGAACACAGGTAAGCTTCCTTTTAAGGTGCAACCAGGGAATTGTATACATCACCTCCCACTCGCATTTCACAGACTTGGATACATAGCTATATCTAACTGCAGAGGAATCTGGGAAATGGGGTCCTACCTGGGCAACCGAATGCCTAGCAAAAACTCCCACTGCCATAGCATAAAGGGAAAATAGACTAGGGTACAATTTAGTACTATTTCTAACAGTCCACCACTTTTGCCATGCAAACCCTTGTACCCACACATAGAAAAACTCTTGCTCCTCTGCAAGGGAGATGACCCCCAAATCCTATCCAATGAATGACTCCAGCTCAAAAGTCAAGATCTATCTGGGCGCCTGGGTGGCTTAGTCGGTTAAGCGTCCGACTTCAGCTCAGGTCACGATCTCGCGGTCCGTGAGTTCGAGCCCCGCGTCGGGCTCTGGGCTGATGGCTCAGAGCCTGGAGCCTGCTTCTGATTCTGTGTCTCCCTCTCTCTCTGCCCCCTCCCCCATTCATGCTCTGTCTCTCTCTGTCTCAAAAATAAACTTAAAAAAAAAAAAAGTCAAGATCTATGTAAGATCTCTTCATCAGGTCTGGATTAACTTCTCTGTGTTCAATGACCAATAAAATAGAAGATAAGTTATCTGGCCCCTACCACACATGGGGATGTATATAATGCTGGAGTGCAAACAGGATAACAACAACGAAAGCTCTCATCTGAAAAATGGGAGGATGGGAAACCTGCCTAGCAGTCAATGATTCAAGCTATGATCAAGCCCCACCGGGAGGGCAGGAGTCATGGAACCCAATACCCTGACAATGGAGTGAGTTCCTTGGTTGGCCCATTTAGTTCTGCTCATTTCCTCTTTGGCCTTGACATTCCCCACCTGGATATTAATTCTTCTCAATTTAAAATGGACTTTGAAACATGGGCTCTTCGGGGTTCTGTAGAGCTTTCACAGCTGGCTTCTACTGGTTCAGGTCTGAGGTTGCTTTAAGGGTTTTAGACCAGGCTTGGAATTTCTTTAGCAATCCATCCCCTTCAAACCCCTGGAAGGCTTCAGGCATATTTATCCACACTCAATCTGATGTTTAAGTAACCTTACCCAAAGAACATCTTTTTGTTTTTCCTTTACCTTTTCTCATAACTTTTATTCATCGGCCTCTACACTATGACATCCTCCTGTACTCAGCTTAACGATAACTCCCTTAAGGGCATAAGAAATAATAGACTTAGATGTTCCAACGTATGTGTCTTTTCCAACACCACCAATTAATTCTCCAATTCTTAGAGGACACTGACCAGGTGTCCCACAATTCAACTCAATTCTGACACTGTCTACCTGGAGATACCATCAGCTCCCACATCTTCAGGGCTCTGTCCTATCAGACTGACCCCCCATCCCACCGGCCACTTCAAATACCAATACCAACCAAAAGCCCAGGTTGTCTGCTGTACTTCTGACTGACCCATGGCTACAGATTGGAGGTTCCATGACCCCCTCCTTGAGTTTTATTAATCTGCTAGGGCAGCTCACAGAACTCAGAGAAACACTTTACTTACTAGATGACCAGTCTATGATGAAAGGAACAACCGGATGGAAGAGATGTGTAGGACAAGGTAGGGAGGAAAGGACATGGAGCTCCCAAGCCCTCTGTGAGCACGAATTTTCCCAACACCTCCATGTGTTCACCAACCCAGAAACTCTTCCAGCCCTGTCCTTTTGGGGTTTTACAGAGGCTTTACTACACAGGCCTGATTGAATATTCATTGGCCATTGGTGATGAACTCAATCTCCAGCCCCTCTCCGCTCCCTGGAAGTATTAGGGGGCAGGAACTGACCATTCGAACCCTTTAATCTCATGGTTGGGTCCCTGGCAACCAGCTCCCATCCTTGGGGCTTTCCAAAAGTCCCTCCTTAATATAAACTCAGGTGAGACTGAAAGGGATTTATTATGAAACAAGATACCTTTATTGTTCTTATCACTTAAGAAATTCCAAGAATTTTAGGAGGTTTGTGCCAGAAACCAGGGACAAAGACCAAATATGTATTTCTTATGATAAATTACAATATCACAGTTGTAGTCTGCGAAAGTAACAGCTGTATTCTGATCTTGCTGTTGGACAGATGCCCACTGTACAGCCAAGAACCCTTCCTATAAATGCTTGAGAAAGCCTTGAGATCCCAACCCATCTCCTGCTTAGGATATCTTTTAAAAGGCACTTCTTATAGATACCCAAGTATCTGGGATGGTTCACCTAGAGGGTCCTCATGCTGCGGTTGCCTCCTCATGCCAGGTAGCCCTTTGGGGAGGGATCTGAACAATCCTTTTGCTTCCTCTCTGTGTCCACATCCGGCACAAGAAGACTAGCCCCTTTGACTCACCGCCTCTGGGGCTATAGTTACTTCCCAGACATGATCACATTTCCACTTAGATCCCAGACAGTCCGTTCTAGGCACAGTCCTTTGATAAATAAAATTTTCGGTTGGTTCCAAGGCCAGTCTCCTGTGCCCTGCAAGCTCCAGAGGCATATATTCAGCTTTGTGAGTGGTACCACTGAGGCACCTCTCATTTGACCCTAGTTAAGGGGGAAGCACCACTCTACCTCACCCCAAGGAAGACAGACCCCTGGCAAAAGTGCTTCCAAAGAAATTCAAATTTTCTACTCTCTCTCTGCCTCACCAACCTCTTTGATGGGCCAGCATTGGGAGGGTCATTTAAGGTTCCCAAAGTTGGTATTTGACACCTCTCCCCACATCCTGTATAGGTGGTCTAGCAGGACTTCCCTTGGTACTGAGGTTGGGATGGTGCCACTTATTCTCTCCACTGAAATCAAGACACAAAGAGCCCAATCCTGCCATATGCATTCACATCCTGCCATAATCAAGGGTGACAAACAACCCAGCAGAAATCTCCAAACCTCAGGGATATTTTTCAACTGGGAACATGAGGCTAAATTAAGCACTTCCTCTGTGGGAGGGAATGTTTGGGGGGGTGGGGTGGGGTTGTCATTTAATTCCAACTCTTTTTCATGAATGAAAAAATAAATAAATAAAAAGCATTCACCGGGAATATCCTCACAGCACGGAAATTCCATGGTCAACTCAGCTCCCAACACCACTTCCTGCTTCAGAAGGAAGATGGGTTCCGTTCCAGATATTCTGGGCCCAACCCTGGCTGGCTTCCCCGGATGGTGTGTTTATTTGGCAGTTGCCACATTCCTCCTCCACCCCCATGTCCCACCAGAGCTTGCCTCCACCCCCTAGCTGATTACTGAGGGAAGGTGGAGAATGGGAGACCCTTTCCAAAGGGCCCTGCCTCCTCCATCCCTCCATCCCCCACTCTCAACTCCTGCCTCTTGCTCCAGGAGCAAACCTTTATTGACCTCTCCCTGCCTTGTGTTCTCCTTAGCACTCCAGCCCCTGGAGCTCTTAGTTCCGTGGAACTCTTCTTGCTCCATGGAAACTGTTCTTCAATGATAACATCCTCAGAGCACCTTTATGCATCTTCATCTGACTTATTCTCTTGGGATCGTTCCACTCGCTAGCCATTTCCTCCTTCCTTGGCAGCGTTCATGGTATCTTTGGCACTAGGTCCTGGCTTTCCTTTTTACCTTTCTGGCCACTCCTTTTCAGTCCCTTCTTCTAACTCTTAAATGGGACAGTTCCTCTGCATTTGGCACTCAGCCTGCTTTTCGCAAGACACACTCTCTTCCTGGGTGGGCTTCATTTGCCACGCATTTGCTAAAGCCCCACAAATCTGTACCTTCGGTCTAGATGAGTCCCCTGACCTTTCATATTAAACTCCCAACTATCAGATGTCTCTGCCTGGATGAGCCTCAGGAACTTCAAACAAAACACACGCGAAGGGAAGCTCATTTCCCCTCCCACCCACCCATAAAATCCTATTTCTTTTTTTAAATTACCTGACTCATCGAACACACCATATCGGTCCAGCTGCTCAAGCCAGAAGTGTGGATGCTTTAACCAGTTTGACTTATCTCGCTGCTCATCCTCCCACATCCAGGCAAAGCCAAACCCTGCCGCACTTGTCTCCCTAACGCCCTCACATCCATCTACTCAGGTCGACACTGTGATTATCCCCTGGATGACTGCAATACTCCCGGGTAGACCTGGCACCAGTTCTGTCCTTCTCCGACCCATTCTCCATTCTGTAGTTCATTCATTCAAACAACGTTTTTGAATAGCTGGGCAGAGAAATTGCTCTAACATGAAAATCTAACCAGGGCGTCTTCCACCAATCCTGCTGCCTCTGCCACTCTGAAATACCCTCCCTGACCACCCCCAGCCTCAGGGAGGCTCCCCTCCTCTACCACGGCCAGCACCAAGTCCTAGTGCCTCCCACAGCACCCACGGCCATCTGCCTAATTGTCTTGTTTCCTGACGAACACTTGGACTGCAGGCTTCCAGAGAACAGGACTGGGTCTTGGTCTGAGCTGTTCTACTCATGAAATGTTGAATGAAGAGTTGAGTAACAAAACAGGATATTATTTGATAATGTCAGGGAAGGCTTCGTGGAGGAGGTGGGGCTTGCAACAGACCCTGAATCTGCAGCTGTTCTGGACAGGGGAAGCAATCCAGAGAAACATCCTGCGGAGGCAAATGACCTAGGGAGGGAGGGCTGACTGTCACTGAACCAGATTGTAGGACATTCCACAAGAAAATGGCACCTGAAGTCTTTAGAATCTTTATACTTACATGATTTATTCAGATGTGTTTAGACGTGAAATGTATCACAATTTACATTCAAATGCCTTGGGAAAAAACAAAAGTACATATGTATAGATTAAGCAAAGACAAAACAATATCACCATTTTTGAGCCTGGGTGGTGGGGTATGTTGTATAATGTATGGGTGTTTTTTGCACTGTTCTTTCCATTTCTTTCTGTGTGCTGAGAAGTTTTCATAATACAAAGTTGAGGAAATAAAAGCTTTCCTTTTATAAAGGGGGTAGGAAAGGAAGCTGGCACTCAAGGAATAAATGCGGGGTGGGGGTTATAATTATTCTCATGGTTTCATTCTTCATTGTTGTATACATAATTCATGTTGGTTTTAGAAAGTTTCAAAAATGTAAATAAAAACAAAGACATAAATAGACATCACCCATAATCACAGATCCCAGGGAATAAAGATGCTGTAAATGTTTTACTATATTTCTGTCCGGTCTTTTTATATTTTTATTTACCTAGATTCCCCTTGTCCCTCACACCACGCCCCCCCCCCCCCCCCCCACGCCTCTGGACAGACTTGGGGCCAAAATTACCGAGGTTTTGATGTCTTTGCTCCCAACCTAGAATTTTAAATCCCTGAAGTGCCAAAGCAAAGAGGTGGCTGGAGCTCAGATAGGTCGTCCCACTGTCGGGTCCAGCAACATCTGTTATGCTCCCAGTGGGCTCCAAAAGGGTAGCAGGTGAGAACCACATCAGGCCTGGGGCAGAAAGCTGACACTGAGGGAGAGACTGACACCTTCTGGGAGGGTGGTGGAGGGAGGGGTGATGGGGCCTCTGGCCTTGGTTACTATCTCTCTGTAATGGAACCCAAGCCCCAAGCTCACATATGTAAACATACCTCTAAGTCCACATATGCAAATAACACCCCCTGCACGCGCGCGCGCGCGAACACACACACACACACACACACACACACACACACACTTGCCATCTGCTCTGATACCTGCCAGGAACTACTGGGGAAATTAATTCATGCCTTGTCTTTGTTTTGCTTTTGTTTTTGTTTTCTTCTTTCGCTGAACACAAGAAGTAGACACTTTTCTATTTCCCCTCTCAGGAAGGGCAGCTGGGGAGGAGAATAGTTGAAAGGGTTTTTTTTTCCCCCTGTGAAACATGTCCCTCTGTTGTCTTCACCAAGAATAGACAAGCTGATTCTTTGAGGCCAAGAAGAAAATGGCCCCACCACAGTGGTGGTCACCAGCACCTGAGATCCAGGGGCCTCCCCAGCATCTTGGGCTACAGAAGGCTCTCCTGGCTGACTTCAAACCAGCTTGCAGAGGATAGTCACCAAGCATGGTCATCTTGGTAGGCAGGGCCTCAGAGCCAGGTTTATTTTTATTTTCCCAAAGCAAGCCAAGTGGCATTTTCTTTTCACATCAGGGTGTTGTGCGTTAATTCATAACCTGTTGCACCAACAACTCTAGGCATTTGGGGTAAGCAGCATTTTGGAGCAGTTAAAGTCTAGCAGTTAAAGCCTTGACCTAATTGACAGGAGGGGCTCTAGAGAGTAATTCACACGAGAATGTCCCACCTTGAGACAGGGGCCAGCCTGTTGCACCCCAACCATCAGTCATTGGCTGTGGCCTACTGGTGGGGGTGGGGGAGGCAGGTGTGCACCTAACCTCTCAGGCGTTTCTGGGCACACAGGTTCCGCAGAGGGCAATGCTGAAGAGAAGGGTCAGCTGGAGGCTGTTAGCAGCCAACACTCACTCACAGGAGCGAGGGCATTGGGGCATCTGAGGCTACGGGAGATCTAGGTGGGTGCCAGATTGTCCCCTTCTGCACCTTCTGTCCTAGCAACAGCCCCGTGCTGTTCCCACAGCAGCTCCAAGTGGCTTTCACACTTGAGGGAGGATCCCCTGGGGGACCCCTGCAAACGCACTTGCTGGGTCCTACCCCGGGGTCGGGCATGGGGCCCGAGAATGTGCATTTCTAACAAGTTCCCCGGCGACGCTCACACGGCTGGTCTGAAGTCTCTACTTCGAGAACCACAGCTCTAAACATTTGGGACAAGCAAGTCCCAGCGACTGAAGGCTGAGTTATGACTGCAGATGGGCTTTCCTGATAAAACGGTCATTAACATCATGTGATCGGCTCCCTGCACACCAATTTGGGGCAGGGTTTGGGGAAAGAACAAAGAGAAGGAGGGAGGAGCCAGAGCACAGAAGGCTTAGCCCCCACGCATGAGGCTGTTACCCTGGCTGGGAGCCTGAGCTTTCTGAATGAAGAATGGGGGCAGGAGAGCCCTGGCTCCCCTCCTGGAGGCCACAAGGACTTGGGCTCTGAGAGCCAGATTTGGGTCGGCTCTGCTCCTGGCCTTCACACCCAGCCAGCAGCTTCCGGGGAATGATGCGCACAATGGGTCAAACCCACTGGCAAAGCAGGGCAAGAAGGTCTCCCCACAGCTCCCCGTGAGAAGCCAGGGCCCGAGAGCAGGAGGGACATGTCCACTGACCCAGATCACTAAAAACAAACCCAGGGTTGAACCCAGGCCTCCTGAGAGACTCTTACAAGCAGAGAGAGGCCTCCTGTGTGTACAACTCTGTCCTGATCCCCCTCCCACTCAATGGTAGGCCAGTGGAGGAGAGGCTCAGTGGCTCCTACCCCAGCCAGGACCCTTCCCTTCACAGGGTCTGGGAGACCCAGAACATTTCAGACACCAGAGGTGGAGGAGTCTTCCCACAGCCGTGCAATCCCATTTCTCCGGTGGCCACCGACCACCCTACCGTTTAGCTCAATTCCGACACGATCTACCCGAAAGTATCAGACCCCACAGGTTAAAACTACCCCCAGCTTCGGAATGTAAAATCGCTCCAGCCGCTGTGGAAAACAGGATGAAGACTCCCCCCAAAATTAAAAATGGAACTATCCTCTGATCTGGCAATCCCACTTCTGGAGATGTATCCAAAGGAAATGAAAATAGGATCTTGAGGAGATATCCGCACCCTGATTTCACTGCAGCATTATTCACAATAGCCAAGATAAGGAAACAGCAGAAGTGTCTTGTCAACAGATGAGTGGATAAAGAAGGTGTGGTGTGTGCGTAAAATGAAAGATTACTCAGCCATGAGAACGAGGGAAATTCTGCCATTTGCAGGGACTTGGATGAAACTTGAGGGCCTTCTGCTGAGTGACATAAGCCGGACAAAGAAAAGCAAGTACTGTGTGATCTCACTTAGGTTGCTGAGAAAGTAAATCTTAAATGTCCTCATCACGGAAAAAGAAAGAAATGATCATTACGTGGCAAGATGGGAGTGCTAGGCAACTGTGGTAATAATCATTTTGCTACATGTAAGTATATCAGATCAACACGGTGTATGCCCCTTGAACTCAAACAATGTTATACGTCAATTACATCCCAATAAAGCTAGGGGAAATTAGACTGCTCCTCACTTCAAATGCCAATCCCAAGTCCAGACCACCCAGACTTCTGACTGACTGGCTATAAAACCGGTTCCCACAACCCCCTCCTCACCTCCAGTAATTTGTTGAATGGCTCACAAACTCGGGGAAATATTTACTCACACTTACATTACCAGGTTAATATAAAGGATACAGATGAGCAACTAGATGAAGAGGTTCATAGGAGTTGGGCAAGGGTCCCTCCCCGCTCCAACCAGAGGCTACATAGGGACCCCACCCTAAATCACCTCATTGGCATAAACTCGTGTATGATCCAAAGGACTTGTTAGGAATGACAAAAGACATTCCTATCACCTAAGAAATTACAAGGGTTTTGAGGAGCTCTGGGCCAGAAACAGAGACAAAGACCAAATACACAGATTTCTTCCTATTGCACTCCACATAAACTGCCTTTAAGCAAAAAGGGAATTCAGTGGTTCACATAACTGAAAGGTTCCAGGGTAACTAGCTTCAGGAATGGCTTAATCAGGACTCAAACAATATCTGCCTCTCAGCGCTGCCTTCTTCCTGGTTGGCCCCTCCAGACCTCTCGGTGGGTCCAACAAGAGAGAACCTCTTCCTGGTTAGAAGGTCCAGGGATCAGTTTGGTGAAGCCTGATTGGCTGATTGGTTTAGGTCAAAGGTAAACCAGGGGGCTGACAGGAGGAGAAGAGAGGCTCCCCAAAGGAAGGGAGAGTAGGGGCCGTGAGCTGCAGACCCAGCAGCTAGACATTCAGCAGGTGTTGATGTCTACACGTCTGCACGCCTGGCTGTCCAGTCACCTTGGTTGTCTAGTTATCTGAGTCTCTACTTGTCTGAGTACCTGGTCGCCTGATTAGAAGGGATCTCTCTGGGGGTAGGGTGCAATTGAGGGAACCAACTTGCCTCCATCAGGCCCTGAAACTGAAGAAGGAGAAGACACAACTTCTAGGTCCCTGGTTCCCAATTAGCTGAAGATGGGAGCTCTGGCGGACATCTTTGGGAAAACATGAGGGAAGGTTCCCACCTCTCCAAGAAGCCAGGGGGTAGACCCCGGCCTGAGTTCTTGGACATTCAGTCTCTGACCCCGCTATCCCTAGGGACTGGGAGCTACAAACATAGACTTGGGAGTGCAACAGAGAACAGAGATCCTTGTACCAACCAGGGTCCCAGAAGGAAATAGATGCAAATTCAAATCGCGGTAATTCTGGGAGAGTTTGATAAAGGGCCTATTTACAGAGGCTTGGGCAGGGTATCAGTCCATCTCAGGGGAAAAAAATAGTAATGACAACTGGACTCCATCACTGGCTGGGGCTGGCGAGCCAAGGGGAAGGAGCTGTTAGCCAGGAGAATCAGACCCTAGAGACCGGGAGGGCAATATGGAGGAAGCTGCCTGACAGGAGCTGTGACCTGGCACAGGGACCCAGACAGGGGGTGGGAGTTTCCGGGTGGGGGAAGCTGGTGGAATAAATGCTCCCCCCCCACCCGCCCATTCCTCGCTCCCTCCAGTTTCTGGCTCCTGCTCCCATTGGTGACACTCAACTAGAAGCAGGGTGCAGGCAGCCCACCGGCGCAGCCACCCAGCCCAGCCCCCTGGGACACAGAGCTGGGTGGACGAGCTGGGAGGGGTGGGCCTAGGGAGAGCCTAGAGCACCCTGTGCACCAGGAATATGTCTGGGGGCTCCCCAGGGGCTGCTCAGACCTAAATCCAAAGGTCTGATGATTAGCCGCAGAAAAGGAAAGGGGCCTCAACGGATCCACCCCACATCCCAGAGCAGACACAGCGAACACGGCAGGTCAGAGGCAGCAAGGGCCCCACAGGCTACCATGACCCCAGGAACCTGGGGGCCAGCCTGCGAGAAAGGTCAGCTGCGCAGAGAACACCGGCTCGAAGCATCTCTGAGATAACAGATGTCCTAAGCTGGGGAAGGGGCCCATTTCAACCCTGTGCCCTTGCGTCCTTCCCGAGCGCTCCAGGGTGCAAGGAAAGTTCTGACAAACTCGGTGGCACTGAGAGATAAGGGTCGCAGTCAGAGCCAGCTTCAGGCACCTGCCCCCTGTGCCGTCACGCAGCCCCCCCCCTCCCCCCACTTGGCTTACTGCTCCGTTGTCCCTGTCTGGAAACTCTTCCTGATTTTTGAACAGGAAAAACTGCATTTTCATGTTGCACGGGGCTCCGTAAATTGTGTAGCTGGTCCTGACTATAGTCTGCTAACTTTTGCAAAGCGTACCTCGAGGCGGCAATGCTCTGCCCCTGACTTCCTGCACACACAGTGCGACAGCGACAGCCACAAGGGGGGAGAGACTCGTGCTGGGGGCTGGGGAGTGTGCTTGTGGAGGCCCTTACACCAAGTCCTGTAGATGAAAGCCTCCACTTCCAGGGGCAGGACTAGCCCCACACAGAAAGTGAAGGCCAAGCACAAACCACCCCCAGGAGGCAGCCACAGAAACCAGGGGGGTCCTGGTGATGAGACCGTTGGATAAGGCCTAGGTCCCTGGCCCTGGCAGGCTGCAGGCTGAGGGGCTGTGTCACCTCCAGGTCCCCAGCCTAAGAAGGTCCAGGTTCAGAGAGCCCACACAGCACCAGCTGCCCCTGCCAAGGTGCCAGGGTTATCTGGCAGTGCCCGGCGTCCGGTGTCCTCTTACATCCTATGACACCAATTGGGGCATCTTAGGTATCTGTGAGGGGGGTGAGCCCCAGCCAGCCTGTGTGGCCCAAGGGCGGGAGGTCAGAAGCGGTAGAGCAGGGAGCCATCAGTGAGCCAGGCCCCTGCAGGTATCCCCTAACCTTTGTCCACTGCCTGATATTCTGATATTGCCACTCCTGGGCGGGGCGTGGGGGGGGATGTCACAGAGACGGGCAAGAGAAGGGCAAGGGCGAGGTCACCCCAACAGCAACAGTCTGAGGACCTATTCTAAGGGGCACTAACCAGGCCCTTCAAGCAGTGCCATGAGATAGGTACTATTTATCCCCACTGTGCAGAGCTCTAGGCAGAGTGGATGCCAGCAGCCAGAGGAAGCCCCGGGGAGAGAGATGCGGGTACCAGCAGCTGGAAGTGAAAACATTGGGCAGGGGGGGCCCCACAGCATGCATGCGTATGGCATCAATGTGGGCCTGTGCACCCTGACTGCGTGTCCTGCCTGGCAATGCAGAAGGGGAAACGGGGTTGCTGCCTATGAAGTACCCACTGTCTGCGAGACCCTAGGCTAAAATCCCTTTATCAACAAGCACTCTGTCCTAACACCCCAGGAGTCTTATTAATTGCCCCCATTTCAGGGATGAGGAAGCAGAGCCTCAGAATGATGTTTTTTGCCTAAGTCACACCCCGACGGTAAATGCCAGAGCTGAAATTCAAATCCAGGTCAGTCTGACCCCAGGGAAGGTACAAACAGAAATTTGCAAACCCAAAAGATGCAGGAGAAAGGAGATGCTGCTGGAGATGGCCTTTCTTGCCGCTGAAGATTTCTGAGCCAGTAACACAATGGAGTATAGGGTCTCAAGAGGTCCCTCAAGCTGTGGGGGGAGAACAGAGGGGTTTGGGGCCAGACTGGAGGCAGAAAGGGCCCTGAAAGGCTTTTGCATTTGTGGATGCTTTACATAGCCCGTGCTTACCAGTGGTCCTGTGCTGTCCCCATGTGGTAGTCCAGCAGAATTGATTCCTTTGCCCTCCTAGCAAGTTCCAGGTGAGGTTGACGGTCTGGAGACCACAGTTTGAGAACCACAGCCTTAGTTGTTTCCAAGCGATCACCTGATCAAGCTTTCCTCCGGAGAGAAGGGGGCTAAAGAGGATCCTGACCTTTAACAGCCATGACCTCAGATGGAAGAGACCAGAAGCTGGTGGGAGGGCTTCTGAGGGTGCTGGGCTCAGAGAACAGTTAGGACTACTTCTGGAGGAGGCAGTAGCTTTGGGGCCCCTGTGAAATGGCTGCCTCCTTTCCCTATGTCATATTTAATAACAGAAAAACATTTTTGATCACTGCTGTAAGTACTTTACATGCCCTAATTCACTTAATTTTCACAAATCCTCTCATTAGCCTCCTGTATGGGCTGACTTGTAGCCAAAAAATTCATATTTGATGTCCTACCTGCCAGTACCTGAGAATGTGGCTGCATTTGGAGATATGTCTTTAAAGACATAATTAAGTTCAAATGAGGCCATTTGGGTAGGTCCTGATCCAATATGACTGGTGTTCTTAGAAGAGGAGGAAATTTGAACACACATACAGAGGGAAAACCTTCTACAAGCCAAGCAGAGGCCTGGGAAGAAACCAAGCCCAGCAAAACCTTGATCCCAGACCCAGACCTGTGGGAAAGTAAATTTCTGTTGTTTAAGCCAACCAGCTTATGATACTTTGCTATGGAAGTTCTTGCAGACGAAATGCACTTTCATTTTACAGGTGAGGAAACCGAGGCACATGGAGGTTAATTGATGTGCCAACAACTACCTGAGTTCAAGTTATCTGGCTCCAAACCATGTTCTTTTTTTCCCTTGTCCTCGTCCCCTCCCCCTCCCCGCCCAACCACAGATTGAGAGTTTTTGCAACTCTCATTGGACTATTAAAATGGTCACCTAGGGCCACCTGCGTGGCTCAGTCGTTGAGCATCCGACTCTTTTGATTTTGGATCAGATCGTGATCCCGGGGTCCAGGGATCGAGCCCCATGTTGGGATCCACGCAAAGCATGGAGCCTGCTTAGGGTTCTCTCTCTCTCTCCCTCTGACCCTCTCTCCCCACTCGCATACATTCTCTCCCTCTCTCTAAAACATAACAAATTAAAAGAAAAAAAAAAAAAGATGGTCACCTAAGACTCATCACCTTGACACGTTCCTCCCACTTCCCACTGCAGTATATCCCAGTGATTTTTCTCTGGCTCAAATCAATGTTGTCCCGCCTCTGCCTAAAGCTCTCAATGGCTCCCCACTACCTTCGGGATGAAGTTTTTCAAAGCCAGTTGCACACATCATGACACACCATCCCACAATACTTCAACATGTGTTGTCACCAACAACTGGCATACCAAGTGGGTCTAGATAATGACCACAACCACTGACGGTCTGGCTTCTCTTGCTTTAGCTTATTAACTGATTCTGCTCACTCCTCGTGTTTTGAGCTTTGCTGCTTTGTGCTGCATTTGCTGAGTCCTACTGAGCTTCAATAATAGATTTTTCCAGCCAAAGTTGGAATTTTCAATAGTTGGCATTTAGGAACATGAGTATGGGATTGGAGCCCTCCTTAACGTGGCCTTGGGTCATGAACCTATCTTTGTGTCTCATGGCATCATGTTTCAGCATAAGCCATGACTGACGCTAGGCTCAGAGGAATGACTCTTTCTCCGTGACCGTTGGGTGTGTGACTGATGCCCTCATGTGGACGAGAGCAGTCATCATGCGGCCTGCTGAGGTTCCCACTTCTAAAAGCAGATGGCTCAGCTAAACCCTCTGAGGCGTCAAGGGAAAAGATACCATGGCCCTTCTATGACACAGACCGAAAGCTATTCCTTCAAAACGCTTTACCTCCTTCTCCACCTAACATGGCTGTACTACCTCGGAACCCACCTAAAATGCCCTTCTTAATATGACTTCTTTCACTCACCATAATTATTTTGCAATTCATCTATATTGTTACAGGTGTCAATAATTTATTTTTATTCCTGAAGTGTTCCTTTGTATCCCATTCATCTGCTGATGGACGTTTGGTTTGTTTACAATTTTTATTATTTACAAATAATAAAATAATTTTACGTGTCCACTTGACTGGGCCGTGGGGTACCCAGATATTTGGTCAAACATTATTATCTGTGGTAATATTATCTTTGGTCAAATGTTATCTATGAACATTCACATATAGATCTTTGTAGGAACATTATATTTCTGTTGGGTGAATGCAAATGGCTTGGTCATATGATCGGTGTGTGTTTAGCTTTTTAAGGAATGCCAAACTCTTTTTCAAAATGGTTTTACCATTTTCATGCCCAACGGTACTGTGTGAGAGTTCCAGTTGACCTTTGCCCTCAACAACACTCGTTATGGTCTTTCTTTTTATTTCAGTTATTCTAGTAGGTGTATAGTAAGATTTCATTGTGGTTTAATTTACATTTCCTTAATGACGAGCTAGGTTGAATGAATGAGTGCAACTTTTTGTGCATTTATTTGCTATTTGTATCTCTTCTTTGATGAAGTATCAGTTCAAATCTTTGCCCATATTTTGTTGAGCTGTTGGTTTTCTTATCATTGAGTTTTAAGAGTTCCTTATATATTCTGCATATGAGTAATGTACCTTGATGGTCTAAACCTACACGGGCCAGTATGGTAGACCTAGCCACATGCAGCTATTGGGTACTTGAAATGTGGCTGGTCTGAATGGAGATTTGTTATAAGTATAAAATGCACCACAGATTTCAAAGATTTAGTGGCCCAAATTGTAAAACATCTCATTATTCGTCTGTATGTTGATTTCATATCACAGTGATAAATGTTTTGAATAGCTTGGGTTAAATATATCATTACAAGTTATTTCACCTCTTCATGTTTTTAATGTGGCTACTAGAAGACTTTGAATTACACAAATGACTCACATTATATTTCTGTTGTACAGCCCTTTGAACCAATCATAACAATATCATTCTGTATTAGTCAGGGTTCTCCATAGAAACAGAACCAATAAGATTGAGCAATTGATTGCAAGGAATTGGCTCATGTGATTATGGAAGAAGGTAAGTCCCAAGATCTGCAGTGAGTTGGCAAGCTGGAGACCCAGGAGAGCCGATGATTTTGTTCCAGTCCAAGTCCAAAGGCCTGATAACCAGGATTGCTGACAGTGTGGTTTCCATCCAAAAGCTGGCAGGCTCCAGACCCAACAAGAGCTGATGTTTCAGTTCAAACCTGAAAGCAAGAAAAAAGTCAATGTCCCAGTTTGAAAGCAGTCATCTAGGAAGAACTTTCTTTTATTTGGGCAAGAGTCAGCCTTTCTGTTCCATTCAGATCTTCAACTTATTGAGTGAAGCCTACATTAGGGAGGGCAATGTGCTCTGTTGAGTCAACATTTGGGATGATATGTTAATCTCATCCCTAAAAAACCTCACCGAAGCACCTAGAATGTTTGACCAAATATCTGGGCACCCCATGGCCCAGTCAAGTGGAGACATAAAATTAACCATCATATGTTTCCTGTTTTTCTAGCTTCGAGGGAAGCTGGATCCAGTTATGGGTAAAGAGATGTGAAGGGAAATCTGCTCAGGGAGTCCCAGGAAAGCTTTTGCTCACACAAAAGGAGACATGATTAGTACTTATCCTTCTTTGTGTCTCCCTAGCTTACTTGTGGATGTGATGCCTGCATCTGGAGTAGCCGTCTTGTGACCATGAGGTAATAAATGAGGGGAGAAACATCAACGTGCTAAGGATAATGAAGCAGAAATATGGGAAGAGCCTGGGTACCTAACGGTATTTGGGGTCACTGGAACAATACCAGCAATTGGCTTACCTTTGGATTTCTTCTTAGGTGGCTAAAATTTGTGAAGTTCATGGTTTGTCATAGTTTGTTGTTGTTGTTACTTGCAGCCAAATATATTCCTAACTGATGTTAGAAGAATAGTAGGTACTATTTTAGGCATCGGGGATTAATAACGCCCTTGAGGTAGAAAGACACATTTAGGGGCGCCCGGGTGGCTTAGTTGGTTGAGCGTCTGACTTCGGCTCAGGTCATGATCTTGCGGTCCGTGAGTTCGAGCCCCGTGTTGGGCTCTGTGTTGACAGCTCGGAGCCTGGAGCCTGCTTCAGATTCTGTCTCCCTCTCTCTCTGCCCTTTCCCCACTCATGCTCTGTCTCTCTGTCAAAAATAAACATTAAAAAAATTTTTTATAAGAAGAAAGAAAGACACATTTTAAAGGGGGGGAGAGTTAATACATAAACAAGATAATGTAAGACTGTGGTAATTACTATGAAAACAAATTAACAAATAAAGGGAAACTGGGTATAGCCAGGGAAGGCTCCTTTTGTGATATGATAGCTAAACTGAGCTATAAGGAACCAAAAAGGAGCTGACCACACACAGAAAGAAAGATACAGGCCACCTGGGTGGCTCAGGCAGTTAGTGAAGCAGCTGACTTTGGCTCAGGTCATGATCTCATGTTTTGTGAGTTTGAGCCCCACATCAGGCTCACTGCTGTCAGCACAGAGCCTGCTTTGGATCTTCTGTACCCTCCTCTCTGCTCCTCCTCTGCTCATGCTCTATCTCTCTCTCAAAAATGAACATTTTAAAAAATTAAAGAAAGAAAGAAAGAAAAGAAAAGGACTTTCCAGGCAGAGGGAATAGCAGGTGAAAACACCCTGAGATGGAAAAGAGCTTGGCTGGTGAAAGAACTGAAGGCAGGCATGGAACCAGAGAAAGCAAAGAAGAGAGTATAAGGGTGAGGCTGGAGAAATAGATGAGCTCCAGGGCACACAGGGTTGGGGCGGGGGGAGCACAGAACACAGATGGGACTTGAGGTGCAATGAGAAAGTCTTGAAGGCTTTTTAGTGTCATAGCCAAATGGTGTTGAGTAAGAGAATTCTAGTTGCCATTTGCAATGTGGAAGCTTGAAGACCAGTAGGAAGAGGTTGAAGAAATAAAATAGCCACAAGGTGAGAGTTAAGATGGCAGAGAAGTAGAGGGACCTGAATTTTCCTTGTCCCTCAAACACAGCTGTATTGAGGTCAGATCACTTAGAACACCCAGGAAATAGATCTGTGGAGCAGCAGAAGGATCTCCATAGTTGGAGGGAGACGGCTTGGCAGGATCAAGGTGTGTGTATGTGAGTTGGGGGAGATAAAATGGTGGAGGTACGGAGGAGAGGGAACCCTTTCTGTGGGGAGACAAAAGGGAGAGAAAGAGAGAGGAATTGTGCAAGTGCAGCATTGAGTTAGCACAAGAGGAAAACCTCTCTGGACCACAGAGTGGAGAACGAGAAGTACTGAGTATCCCGGCTCATTTTTTGCAAACAACCTTTGAAGCTAAAACTCCCAGGTTTTGGAAGTGCATGACATTCTCCAGAGTGGAGCCATGGTGTGCACTCCTGGGGAGGAGGGAGCTGTCCCCAAATTCCATAGTGTGGTGTAGCGGATCTCAGGGCAGCCCTGGTAGAGAACAGTCCCCATCCTAGAGTAGTTTAGGAAGAGGATGTATTGCCTCCTCAAGGACAAAAGACCCTGCGTGCCAGCCAAAGGCCTTTCATTAGCAGGGTGGAAAGGCTCCACCCTGGAGCAGGGGAGCAGAGTCATGCTATGCTGGGTCCTTTAAGACTTGGGGCTTTGAATCCCAGCCCAGCGCCAAGGGGAAGACTCAGAAGAACAGTGGCACAGGTCAAGCTGACTTCCCACGCTATTCTGTGAGGGCTGCCTGAACAGCCTGGGCTGAGATCTCTGGTCCAGGGAGAAGGGATTGGGGTGACACCATTTTCCCCCCGACACCAACATGGTGGGACTTCAGAGAGCAGCACAGTGGCCCCCGGTGGAGGCAGGACATGCTTACACCAAAACCCGCCCCTCTGTGCCTGGCAACTGATTATTTACTGGAGCAAGACTGACTGACCCAATGTAGCCTGCCTCTCCTCCAGACCAGCACAGCCAACCACCCCAGGCACCAACAGACAACTCTTTTTCTTTTCTTTCCTTTTCTTTCTCTTTCTATTTTTCTTTCTTTATCTTTCTTTCTTTCTTTCTTTTTCTTTCTTTCTTTCTTTTTTCCACCCTCACTTTTTTTCTTCTGGAATCAGGCTCATAGTGCCTGATTTGGTTTTTTTGTCATTTCTTATTATATATTCTTTTTATTTTTTTGATCAGGCTTTTTTATTCTTTTTCCTTCTTTCCTCTTTTCTTCTGCTTTTTTTTTTTCTTTCTTTTCCTTTCTCTTTTCTTGGAATCAGCCTTATAGTTTTTTGTTTCTCTATTTGGTTTTCTTTCCTCCCCTTTCCTTTTTTTCTCTTTATGGGATCAGGTTCCCCCACCCACCCACCCACTGCTTTTTTCCCCCCAGGGTTACTTCAACAAACAAATCAAACCACACCTAATTAAAGCTCCAAATACTCCACACTGCAAGTAAGGAGGAGCTCTGCAGAGGACTGACTAGTGGTTAGAGCAGCCAAAATGCAACAGCAGAGTGCATGCATCATACCAGAAACACTTCCTGGAGTGCCAGGCCCCGGACGGTGTACGACTCCTTTTTAATACAGTAGTACTCTCAGGTGCAGGACACATAACACACTCTTAAAATATTCAAAAGACAGAAACTTAGCCAAAATGACAAGATGGAGGAATTCTCTCCAAATGAAAGATCAAGAAGAAATCACAGCCAGAGACTTGCCCAAAACAGATAGAAACAATACATCTGAACAAGAATTTAGAACAACAGTCATAAGACTAATAGCTGGGCTTGAAAAAAGCATAGAAGACACCAGAGAAACCCTTGCTGCAGAGATCAAAGACCTCAGAATTCTTCAAGATGAATTTTAAAAATGCCATAGCTGAGATGCAAAATAAACTAGATACAGTGACAGCAAGGATTGAAGAAGCAGAGGAGAGAATAGGTGAAATAGAAGATAAAATTATAGAAAATAATGAAGCTGAAAAAAAGGGGGAGAAAATTACTAGATCATGAGGGGAGAATTAGAGAACTAAGTGATTCCATGAAATGAAACAATATCCATATCATAGGAGTCCCAGATGAGGAGGAGCAAGAAAAAGGGGCAGAAGGTTTCTTTGAAGAAATTATTGCTGAAAACTTCCCTAACCTGGGAAAGGAAACAGACATCCAAGTTCAAGAGGCACAGAGAACTCCCTTCAAAATCAAAAAACAGGTCAACACCATGACATATCATAATGAAACTTGCAAAATACAAAGACAGAGAATTCTAAAAGCAGCTAGGGGCAAAAAGGTCCTTAACCTCCAAGGGTAGACACATAACGGTAGTAGCAGACCTGTCCACTGAAACTTGGCAGGCCCAAAGGGAGTGGCAGGAAATATTTAATGTGCTGTATAGGAAAAATATGCAGCCAAGAATCCTTCATCCAGCAAGGTTGTCATTCAGAATAGAAGGAGAGATAAAGACTTTCCAAGAAAAACAAACAAACAAACAAAGGAGTTTGTGACCACTAAACCACCCTACGAGAAATTCTAAGGGGGACTTTTTGAGTGGAAAGCAGCAAAGACTAAAAAGGACCAAAGAACATCACCATAAACATAGACTCTATAGATAACACAAAGACATTAAATTCATATCTTTCAATAATCACTCTGAATGCAAATGGACTAAATGCCCTAATCAAAAGACATAGAGTATCAGAATGACTAAAAAAACAAGATCCATCTATATGCTGCCAATAAGAGACTCATTTTAGGCCCGAGGACACCTGCAGATTGAAAGTGAGGGGATGGAGTCCATTTATCATGCTAATGGTCCCCAAAAGAAAGCCAGAGTAGCCATATTTATATCAGACAATCTACATTTTATTTTTTTTTAATTTTTTTTAACATTTATTTATTTTTGAGACAGAGAGAGACAGAGCATGAACGGGGGAGGGGCAGAGAGAGAGGGAGACACAGAATCGGAAGCAGGCTCCAGGCTCTGAGCCATCAGCCCAGAGCCGGATGCGGGGCTCGAACTCATGGACCGCGAGATCGTGACCTGAGCCGAAGTCCGACGCTCAACCGACTGAGCCACCCAGGCGCCCCCAGACAATCTAGATTTTAAAATAAAGTCTGTAACAAGAGATGAAGGTCATTATATCATAACTAAGGGTCTATCTACCAAGAAGATCTAACATTTATAATCATTTATGCCCTGAAAGTGAAAGAACCCGAATATATAAATCAATTAATCACAAACATAAAGAAACTCATTGATAATAATACCATAATAGTAGGGGACTTCAACATCCCACTTACAACAATGGACAGATCATCTAAGCAGGAAACCAACAAGGAAACAAAGTCTCTGAATGAAACATTGGACCACATGGACTTAACAGATATATTCAGAACATTCCATCCTAAAACAGCAAAATACACATTCTCCTCGAGTACACATAGAACATTCTCCTGAATAGATCATATATTGAGTCAGAAATCAGCTTTCAACAGGTACAAAAAGATTGAGATCATACCATGCATATTTTCAGATCACAATGCTATGAAACTTGAAATCAACTGCAAGAAAAAATTTGGAAAATACGTGGAGGTTAAGGAACACCCTACTAAAGAATGAATGGCCTAACCAGGAAATTAAAGAAGAAATTAAAAAATACATGGAAGCAGGGGCACCTGGGTGGCGCAGTCGGTTAAGCGTCCGACTTCGGCCAGGTCACGATCTCGCGGTCCGGGAGTTCGAGCCCCGCGTCAGGCTCTGGGCTGATGGCTCGGAGCCTGGAGCCTGTTTCCGATTCTGTGTCTCCCTCTCTCTCTGCCCCTCCCCCGTTCATGCTCTGTCTCTCTCTGTCCCAAAAATAAATAAACGTTGAAAAAAAAAAATTAAAAAAAAAAAATACATGGAAGCAAATGAAAATGAAAACACAACAGTCCAAACACTCTGGAAAACAACAAAGGCAGTCCTAAGAGGAAAATATACTTCAATTCAGGCCTATCTCAAGAAACAAGAAACGTCCCAAATCCACAACCTAACTTTACACCTTAAGGAGCTAGAAAAGGAAAAGCTAATAAAGCCCAAAGCCAGCAGAAGGGAAATAATAAAGATTAGAGCAGATATAAATGATACAGAATAAAAAAAAAATAGTAGAATGGATCAATGAAACTAAGAGTTCGTTTTTTGAAAGAATAAACAAAATTGATAAACCCCTAGCCAGACTTCTCAAAAAGAAGAGAGAGGACCCAAATAGATAAAATCTCAAATGAAAGAAGAGAGATCATGACCAACATCACAGAGATACAAACAATTATAAAAGAATACTATGAAAAATTATATGCCAACAAACTGGACAATATGGAAGAAATGGACAAATTCCTAGACCCTCACATAGTAGCAAAACTCAAACAGGAAGAAATAGAACATTTGAACAGGCCCATAACCAGAAAAGAAATTGGTTATCAAAAATCTTCCAACAGGGGTGCCTGGGTGGCTCAGTCAGTTAAGAATCTGACTCTTCACATTGGCTCAGGTCGTGATCTCGCAATCATGAGATCAAGCCCCACGTCAGGCTCTGTGCTAAGCATGAAGCCTGCTTGAGATTCTCTTTCTCCTCTCTCTGTCAAAATAAATAAATAAATGTTTAAAAAAAAACCTTCCAACAAATAAGAGTCCTGGGCCAGATGACTTCCCAGGGGAATTCTACCAGACATTTAAAGAAGAGTTAATACCTATTCTCCTCAAACTGTTCCAAAAAATACCAATGGAAGGAAAACTTCCAAACTCATTCTGTGAAGCCAGAATTACCTTGACTCCAAAGCCAGACAAAGACCCCACTAAAAAGGAGAATCACAGGCCAATATCCCTGATGAATTTGGATGTAAAAATTCTCAACAAGATTCTAGCACATCAAATTCAACGGTATATCAAAAGAATTATACACCATGATCAAGTGGGATTTATTCCTGGGCTGTAGGGCTGGTTCAATATTAGCAAATCAATCAATGTGATACATCACATTAATAAAAGAAAGTATAAGAACCATATGATCCTTTCAACACATGCAGAAAAAGCATTTGACAAAATACAGCATCCTTTCTTGATAAGAAACCCTCAAGAAAATAGGGATAGAAGGAACATACCTTGACATCATAAAAGCCATATATGAAAGACCCACCACTAATATCATCCCCGATGGGGAAAAACTGAGAGCTTTCCCCCTAAGACCAGGAACACGACAGGGATGTCCACTCTCACCACTGTTGTTCAACATAGTGCTGGAAATCCTAGCCTCAGCAATCAGACAACCAAAGGAAATAAAAAGCATCCAATCGGCAAGGAAGAAGTCAAACTCTCACTCTTTGCAGATGACATGACACTCTACAGGGAAAACCCAAAAGGCTCCACCGAAAAACTGCTAGAGCTGATACATAAATTCAGCAAAGTCACTGGATATAAAATCAATGCACAGAAATCAGTTGCATTTCTATATACCAATGATGAAGCAGCAGAAAGATATACCAAGGAATTGATCCCATTTACAATTGCACCAAAAACCATAAAATACCTAGGAATAAATCTAACCAAAGAGGTGAAAAATCTATATACTGAAAACTATAGAAATCTTATGAAAGAAACCGAGTAAGACACAAAGAAATGGGAAAACATTCTATGTTCATGGATTGGAAGAACAAATATAGTTAAAATGTCAATACTATCCCAAAGCAGTCTACACATTCAATGCAATCCCTATCAAAATAACACCATCATTCTTCACAGGGCTAAAACAAACAATCCTAAAATTTGTATGGAACCACAAAAGACCCTGAATAGCAAAGTAATGTTGAGAAAGCAAATCAAGGCTGGAGGGTATCGCAATCTCGGACTTTCACCTGTATTACAAAGCTGTAATCATCAATCAAGGCAGTATGGTATTGGCACAAAAATAGACACATAGGTCAATGGAATAGAATAGAATAGAGAACCATGAAATAGACCCACAAATATACGGCCAACTAATCTTTGACAAAGCAGGAAAGAGCATCCAATGGAAAAAAGTCTCTTTAGCAAACGGTGCTGGGAGAACTGGATGGCAACATGCAGAAGAATGAATCTGGACCACTTGCTTGCACCGTACACAAAAATAAATTAAAAATAGATGAAAGGCCTAAATGTGAGACAGGAAACCATCAAAATCCTACAGGGCAAAACAGAAACTTCTTTGACCTCAGCCACGGCAACTTCTTATTTGACATGTCTCCAGAGGCAACAGAAATAAAAGCAAAAATGAACCATTGGGACCTCAAGATAAAAAGCTTCTGCACAGTGAAGAAAACAGTCAACAACCCTAAAAGGCAACTGACGAAAGGGGAGAAGATATTTGCAAATGACATATCAGATAAAGGGTTAGTATCCAAAATCTATAAAGAACTTACCAAACTCAACACCCAAAAAACAAATAACCCAGTGGCTGGCTGGGTGGCTCTGTTGGCTAAGGGTCCAACTGCAGCTCATGATCTCATCGTTCATGAGTTTGACCCCCACATGGGACTTCTGTTGCCAGCATGAAGCCTGCTTCAGATCCTCTGTCTTCCTTTCTCTGCCTCTCCCCCACTTGTGCTCTCACTCTTCCTCCGTCTCTCTCTCTCTCTCTCTCTCTCTCTCTCTCTCTCTCTCTCTCAAAAATAAAATAAATATTGAAAAAAAAGATTCTCAATATCACTCATCATCAGGGAAATACAAATCAAAACGACAGTGATATACGACCTCACACCTGTCAGAATGGCTAAAATTAACAACTTAGGAAACGACAGGTGTTGGCAAGAATGTGGAGCAAGGGGAATCCTTTTGCACTGATGGTGGGAATGCAAACTGGTGCAGCCAGTCTGGAAACGAGTATGGAGGTTTAATTCAAAAAATTAAAAATAGAACTACTCTATGATCCAGCAATTGCACTACTAAGTATTTATCCAAAGGTTACAGGTGTGCTGATTCGAAGGGGCACATGCACCCCAATATTTGTAGCAGTCCTATCACCAATAGCCAAATTATGGAAAGAGCCCAAATGCCCATCAACTGATGAATCGATAAAGAAGATGTGGTATATACACACAATGGAGTACTACTTGGTAATGAAAAAGAATGAAATCTTGCCATTTGCAGCGACGTGGATGGAACTAGAGTGTATTATGCTAAGCAAAATAAGTCAGTAGAGAAAGATATCATATGATTTCACTCATGTGGAATTTGAGAAACTCAATAGATGCACATAGAGGAAGGGAAGGAAAAATAAGGCAAGAACAGAGAGGGAGGCAAACCATAAGAGACTCTTAAATACAGAGAACAACGTGAGGACGGTTGGAGGGGAGGTCGGTGGGGGGATGGGTTAAATGGATGATGGGCATTAAGGAGGGCACTTTTTGGGATGAGCACTGGGTGTCAAATGTAACAGATGAATCACTGGGTTCTACTCTTGAAGCCAGGACTACACTGTATGTTAACTAACTTGGATTGAAAAATTTTAATGTAATTAAAAAATAGTCACATACAAAGTCGCATAGTTAAGATGGACATATGATGGAAATTCATAGGCAACGAGATCCACATGGCTTGAGACAGCAAAGCTCTCTCAGATCTGTAATCACTCTAAATCCACCAGTGACCTCAGCTGACGGGAGCCGGTCGGATTCTCCCTACTTGACAGAAGAGGAATCTGTGATCCAAAGAGGTGTTACGTGGTCACAGAAGTCACTCACGGAATTAACCAGCGCTTTCGCCCAGTTTCCATGCCCGGCCCTCATGAATCCCAACGTTTTCTGAGTCGAATTACCATGCATTCCCCCATTAATTCCACCAACCCCTTTGCTTGTAAAACTACCCTCAATTGTGCCAACTACAAGTGTTTACCCTGACCCCTCCCCCGCTCTCCACAGTCCCAGTGTTCCACTTCTGGAACCACAAGTAGGCTGGGGGGAAAAAACTATTCGGGAGTCACCAAAGTTCTCACCAGATCCACGAGGGGGCAAAAGAGAGCTAACGGGCGTGCTGCCATCCATTCTCTGGCTCCCAGCCCCGGGAGGAGGAAATGGAACGCGGAGCAGAGAGGAGGCCGCCTCTGAGCTGGGATGGGTAGGCAGGGGCCAAGGGAAGGGGGGAGGGGGGCGCCGGGAGCTTGTCAACTGCCCCTTTCCTCTCCCCCCACCCCCCCACCCGCCCTCATATCCACGGTGGGAAGGGCCTCTGTCACCGCCACGGCTATAGGCAGTGTGTGGTTTCGGCTGGAGTGAAGCCTCAACGGCAAGACTCACCTGGAGGCAGAGGGCGGGGCTGTTACGTGGCAGTCAGCCATTGGCTGCGGGCTGCCGGGGGTGGGGACACAGAGCCTAGTAAGCACTAGAAGTCAGGGGTGACCCAGCAGCTGGCAACTTGCACTACAGCTGCGGGTGGCGCACTAGCCTGTAAAGGGACCTGGGGGAGGCACCAACAAGTGACTCCTTAAGTCCCCTGTCCAGTTTACTCCTGTCCCCTTCCAGCCTCTCTCGCTCTTTCCAGGGTAGGAATGGGGAGCCTATCCTGCAGACCCAGACCCTGGGAGTTTTCATAGCAGCTTGACAAAGTTCGTGAGAGTCTAATGGGTCCTGAGGCCCAGCCTCCTGCACTGGATCCTCTAGCCGGCTCCTCCTGGCCGAGCCCAGGGGAATCTCTTGCACAACATTTGCCTGTCTCCTATTTCTTGCCTGACTACAGAGGGATTAGGTCATACTTTTAGCTTTTGACCTATTTCTTTTTCTCCAGAGGACGAGGCTAACTTTTTCCTCTTTATGGCTTTGCAAAAAACCAAGGTCCCATCCTCACCACTTTATCACTTAAACTAAGAGGGACTTGTGACTTTTAACTAAAAGGATGCTTATTAAAGCAGGAACACCGCATACCAGCTAAGATACCCACCCAGCTCCTGGTGGCTTCGGGAGCCCACTAAGCACCATAAAGTTTGAGAAAAATGAGTGTCCAACATCTGAACCTCCTGCCTGTGACAAGCAATCCCCACTGACTGAATCAGCACAGAAATTTAAATGAGATTTTTTTCACTCCCATCTCCACAACTAGGGGCTTAGCCAATACGACATTTCCACACAGGCCTTAAAGTCTATAGCAAGTGATTTGAGGAAAGGGGAACTATGGAGTCTTCCAGCAACATCTAGGGGCTAGGGATAGTGGGGGCCACGGTGTCCCACACCCACCCCCAGATGCTCTAACAGTGTGGTTTTGATGGTGGTGCTGGCTATCCAGTCACCATTCCTTGTGCCTGTGTGATCTCTGGGTCCAGCTGCCCGGGTGTCCTGTGAGCTGATCAATACCCTTTCATTAGATTCCTCTGCTGCTCTAGTCATAGCCTGTTTCTGCTGCTTACAACTGTGACCTGACTGATGCAGGGTCTCTGAAGGGTTGGGCAAGGAAAGGTGATATGATCTTGATTTGATCTGCCTTGCACTTTGAAGAAATCCAAGCACAGCGAAGACAAATGGGAGTAAACCAGTTAGACACTTAGGGCTCCTCGGGCATGGGTGGTGCCAGTGGGAGAAGTTGCATGGAACTTTAGAGGCGAAATCACAGTGACTTGGTGATGTAGTGGATGGCGGAGAAGTAGAAAGGAGGCATCGTGATGTCACCCAGGTTTCTGTCTTTTGTAAATGGGTGGTGTGGGAGATTGATCGCAAAAATGGCCCTGTTTCCCTCCCCTACCATCAATGTGACTTTGTAGTGCCTCCCATCAAGGGGCAAAGCCTATTTCCGAACACCTTCAAGCAAGGCTTAGCCTTGAGACTTGTTTGGCCAGGAGGCCGTGGTGGAAGTGACAGTGTGTCAGTTCCAAATCACAACTTCATGAGGACTTGTATGTTTTCACTTGCTTTCCTGGACCCCTGCCATTGTTATGTGAACAAGCCTGGACTGGCCTACTGGAGGGCCATGCCACACCAGCCAGCTCCCAGTCAACCCAGCAACTGCTCACTCATGCCCAGCTAAGATTAGCTGAGCCCAGCCAACCTATAGACCCATGAGAAATAATAAATAGTTAATGCTTTAAGCCACTAAGTTTTGGGATGGCTTGTTATGCAGCAAGAAATAACTGATTAGATAGATAGATAGATAGATAGATAGATAGATAGATAGATAGATACTAGAGAGGGAGAGAGAGAGATCCATCCTGACTCAAGCCCATCACCCTCTGGCCTTTCAAGTATCTCTGGTTACCTGAACTTGGTGGTGATCTCCTCTACCCACAAGTTTGGACTTTCCTGTCCCAAGTCTGCCTTTACTATAGTTGAATTTGTTCTGCTTTTTTAATGTTCTTTCTTGGGCATCCCAGCCGCAGCTCAGGCCAGCCCCTGGGCTTCCTATGCCTCAGAAGTCTGCCTATATCCCAGAATCCCTGCACCCAGCATCAGTCCCTGTTGCTGGCCTTTGAGATTTGCTTTGCTTGAGTCCCCCAAGTAGGTAAGGGCTGGTCACAAAATGCTCTATGAGCCTGGGTTCTCAATCTCAGAAGAGATTCAAACCCTTAAGGAGACACTAGGCCCCAGCACAGAGCAGCTGGGGGACCCCATGCTCCTTTGTTCCCATTTTCAAGGCCTCATCTGTGCCCTTCTAGAGCTTCTGTGACTCGCTGATCCTCCCATGACCTCTTTGACAGGCTGCCCTCTGCTCCTCTCCACCCAGTACTGGCCCCCAGGGAGTGCCAGGCTCTGTGTAAGTCTCAGCCTGTGTGGGTCCCCAGAAACCACTTCGTCCCACCAAACTCAAAGGCCCCCAGGCAGCTGGTGGAGATGGGGAGCTGGGAACTGACCTAGGACCTCTGTTTTGCCTCCTGTGAGTAAAGATTTCCCAGAACACAGTAGAAAGGACAACTTATTGAGTAAAACCCCATCAACTGACATAATTTTCACATCTTCACTTTACATCTTTCCTTGGCAGACAAGAGGCATCTAGGCCTGGTGGAGACACAATTTTCTCTTTCTATCATGAACTTCTGCCATGTGAGGAGAGGGAGGAGGAAGTGAAGACTCTTCCCAAGACCTAGGGAGAACCTGCTTCACATCTTCTTTCCTGGGCACTAGGGAGAGGCTGTAGATAAAGCAGATGGGCCTGAAAGCGTGAAGAACACATACTTCCGCCTAGTTATCTGGGATGCTTGTCCTTCCGGGCATAGAAACAGCTGTCGCCCCGCCCACAACCACCTCACCTACCCCAGATGCCCCCCACCATGGAGGCTGCTCGTCCTGGGCTCTCTGTCAAACAATGTCAGAGCATGTTGGGGGATAAATCCATCAGTGATCCAGAATATGGGGGCCTGTGGCCTCTCCGTCTACTACAGCTGCCGGTGGGTGTGGGTTGGCAATGGCTACAGCCCCTGGGAGAGGATGTCCAAAGGGCTGTTCTGGGGAAGGCTTGCTGAGGGGCACCGAGCCTTGGGGAAAGAGGGGGCAGCAATGGCGGACTTTCCCCAGCCCCCTGCCTGTTCAAAGTGTGTGCCCATCTGACTCTCATAAGGCCCTGTGCCTGCAGTTCCAGGCAGGCACCTGCAGAAGCGGGGGGGGGGGGGGGGGGGGGGGGGGCCTCTGGGGCTCCCTCATCGATAGAATCTACAGTCTGGCAAAGAACATGCGGAGAGGAGGAGGCAAAAGAGTGAGGGTCACGCCAGACTTAGGGGGCGCTGAGGGAGGTCATTCCATGACTTGATACTCTTGGAATCTGTCCTGATCGTACGAAAGTGGCCTTGGAGAGCAGCGAGGGCTAGGGAGCTGGCGGTCTCTTCGTGGATGCCCAAGCCCTTCCCTGAGGTCTTCCCTGATGAAGATGCAGCAGAAAGGAGGGCAGAGCGCGAGAGCTGGTGAGCCTTCTTTCCTGTTCCTTCACCTGAGAACTCCTGGGACCCGTCCTCAGGATGTGCGGTTGCAGCCTGAGACTAGGACACCAAGTCAGAGCTGGAGGGGGCTGAGGCTGGCCGCCAGGGGGCAGTGGTGAGCCCCACAGCCTTGCCAATCGGCACAGCAGCTCCTCCCAGAAAGCAAGCCAGGCTCTGACTAGCTGAGATGGTGCTTTAAAAATCCCAGCCAGGAGCTCCTGGGTGACTCAGTCAGTGAAGCCAACAGACTCCTGGTTTCGCTCAGGTCGTGATCTCACAGTTTGTGAGTTCAAGCCTCTCATGGGGCTCTGCGCTGACAGCACAGAGCCTGCTTGGGATTCTCTGTCCCTCTCTCTCTGCCCCTCCCTCACTCACATTCTCTCTCTCTCTCTCTCTCTCTCTCTCTCTCTCTCTCTCTCTCTCAAAATAAATAACCTAAAAAAAATAAAAAATAAAATAAACAGCCGGTGGCTGCTCCACTGACCCCATGAGGGGTCCTCAAGCTGGGAGGGGTGAGATGCCCTCGGAGAAACCTTTGCCCCAATAAGCAGACCCCTAACCAATCAGGTTTCAGCGCCAAAAATGGGAGCTTATGCTGTAACAATCTAGCCTAATAACCTAGTGGGACCTCTAATCCTGGTCTCAGACTGCCCCCCACCGGTGAAGATGGTGCCAAAGCGAAGAAGGAAGTCCTTGCCCCTCCCAAAGCTGAAGCCAAAGCAAAGGCTTTTGAAGGCCGAGAGAGCAGCACTGTAAGGCATCCACAGGCACAAAAGATAATAAGATCTACATGTCACCCACCTTCCAAAAGCGCAAGACACCGTGTTGCCAAAGGCAGCCCAAACATGCTCAAAAAAACACCCCCAGGGGCGCCTGGGTGGCGCAGTCGGTTGAGCGTCCGACTTCAGCCAGGTCACGATCTCGCGATCCGTGAGTTCGAGCCCCGTGTCGGGCTCTGGGCTGATGGCTCAGAGCCTGGAGCCTGTTTCCGATTCTGTGTCTCCCTCTCTCTCTGCCCCTCCCCCGTTCATGCTCTGTCTCTCTCTGTCCCAAAAATAAATAAACGTTGAAAAAAAAAAAAAAAAAAAAAAAACACCCCCAGGAGAAACGAGCTTGACCAACATGCCATCATCAAGTTCCCCCTGACGACCGATGTGGACTTGTGTCCACACTTGTGTTCATTGTGGACATCAAGGCCAACAAACACCAGATCAAACAGGCTGGGAAGAAGCTCTATGACATTAATATGGCCAAGGTCACTACCCTGACCAGGCCCAATGGAGAGAAGAAGGCGTATGTTCAACTGGCTCCTGACTATGATGCTTTGGATATTGCCAACAGAATTGGGATCATCTCAACTGAGTCAGCTGGCTAAATTTAGAAGTCTAAATTTTTTTCACCATAAAAAAAAACAAATAAATAAAAATAAAATCACACAAAGGTGTGTTCTTTGACCAGCAACAATGACAGGGAATTTGTAGTACCAAATACCTACATTAGAAAAGAGAAACAAGAAAAAGAAGAAGAAAAAAAAACCCAGCATAAAGAAGGAAATCATAAAGATAAAAGCAGATATCACTAAATTAGAACACAAGACAATGATAGATAAAAACAATAAAACAAAAAGTTGTTTCCTTGAAAAAATTGATAAGATAGATAAGCCTCTAACAAAACAGACAAAAGAAGGAAGAGGGAAAACACAAAATACCAATATTAGGAAAGAAACAAGGGCTGTCATTACAGACTCTGCAGACATTGAAAGGATAATACAAAAACACCATGAAGACCACACACACAAATTTGACAACTGAGATGAAATGGGCAAAGTCCTTGAAAACCACAAACTACTACAATTCCTTCCCCCCATACGAAATGGATAATTTAAGCAGACCTTTAGCTAGTAAGGGCATTGGATTCATAATCTTAAAACTCCCAAGAAAGAAATATCCAGATGATTTCACTGGAGGAGTCTATCCAGTGTGTAAAGAAGAATTAACATCAGTTGTAGACAATCTCTTTCAGAAAATAGAAGTGGAAGGAACATTTCCTGATTCATTTTCTGGATCCAGTATTATGCTGATATCAAAAACAGGCAAAGACAAGACAAAAAAAAAGAAAACTATAGACCAATACCCTTCATGAATATAGATGCTATTGTCCTTAACCAAATATTCACAAATAGAATTCAACGATATCTTTTTTTTTTTAATTTTTTTTTAACGTTTATTTTATTTTTGGGACAGAGAGAGACAGAGCATGAACGGGGGAGGGGCAGAGAGAGAGGGAGACACAGAATCGGAAACAGGCTCCAGGCTCTGAGCCATCAGCCCAGAGCCTGACACGGGGCTCGAACTCACGGACCGCGAGATCGTGACCTGGCTGAAGTCGGACGCTTAACTGACTGCGCCACCCAGGCGCCCCTCAACGATATCTTTTAAAACACATGTATATGTATATCATCACCAATTGTGGCTTAATCCGTGTAGGAAAGCCTGATTTGGTATTTGAAAATCAATGTAATCCACCATATTAACAAGAAGGAAAATCATATCAATTGATGTAGAAAGGCATTTGACAAAACCCAACATCTGTTCATGATTAAAAAAAAAAAACCTCTCAGAAAATTGGATATAGAGAGAAATGTCCCCAACTTGATAAAGCACTTGATAAAGTTTTCTCTACAGAAAACTACAACATCATCTTTAATGGTGAAAGAGTGAATGCTTTTCCATTCTCACCAGTGCCATTCGACATAGCACTGGAAGTTCTAACCCACGCAAAAAGGCAAGGCAAGGAGATAAATATCACGCATGCAGATTCAAAAGAAAGAAAGAAAACTCCTCTGCAAATTACATGATTGCCTACCTAGAAAATCCCAAGGGATTTATAAAAAACAAAAACAGAAAACAAACAAACAAAAACTTCTGAAACGAATAAATAAGTTCAGCAAGGTTGCAGCATACAAGATCAACATAAAAAAATCAACTGTAGTTTTTTTCTATCTCATGCACTCAGAGAATGTATTTGAAAAAAACAAAACACCAGCAGGGGTCTGGTGGGAGTCCCCATGATAGAATCTATAGGCTGGCAAAGAACATGCAGAGGGGAAGAGGTAAAAGAGTGAGGGTTAATCCAGACCGAGGGAGCCTAAGGGAAATCATTCCATGACCTGATACTCTTGGAACCTGTCCCGAACATACAAAAGTGGCCTTAGAGAGCAGGGCAGCTGGAAAGCTGGGTTTTTTTGGGTCTGACACCAAAAACACAGGCAACAAAAGCAAAAATAAACAGGTGGGACTACATAAAACTAAAAAGCGTCTGCACAGCGAAGGAAACAATCAACAGCATGAAAATGCAACCTATAAAATGGGAGAAAATATTTGCAGACAGTATATCTGATAAGAGGTTAATACCCAAAATATATAAAGAACTCATGCAACTCAATAGCAAAAACAAAAACAAATAATTTAATTTTAAAAATAGGCAAAAGACCTGAAGGAGCGCCTGGATGGCTCAGTCAGTTAGGTGTTCGACCCTTGATTTTGGCCCAGGTCATGATCTCATGGTTCATGGGATCGAGCCCCACACCGGGCTCTGTGTTGACAGCACGGAGCCTGCTTGGGATTCTCTCTCCCTCTCTCTCTGCTCCTTACCCCCCCCCCACCTTCAAAATAAATAAACAATTTTTTTTTTTTTTAATAGACAACGGGTGACTGGGTGGCTCAGTCAGTTAAGCATTAGACTCTGGGTTTTGGCTCGGGTCATGATCTCACAGTTTCATGAATTTGAGCCCCATGTCAGGCTCTGTATGCTGACCGCATAGAGCCTGCTTGGGATTCTCTGTCTTCTTCTCTTTCTGCCCCTCCTCTGCTCACGCTCTCTCTGTCTCCCTCAAAATAAAAACAGAAAACAAAAAAGAAAATAGCTTGGCAATTTCTTTTAAAAGCTAAGCATACACTTACCATACAACCCAGCAATTGTACTCCCGGACATTTATCCCAGAGAAACAGAATTATGTCCACACAGGGGCGCCTGGGTGGCGCAGTCGGTTAAGCGTCCGACTTCAGCCAGGTCACGATCTCGCGGTCCGTGAGTTCGAGCCCCGCATCAGGCTCTGGGCTGATGGCTCAGAGCCTGGAGCCTGTTTCCGATTCTGTGTCTCCCTCTCTCTCTGCTCCTCCCCCGTTCATGCTCTGTCTCTCTCTGTCCCAAAAATAAATAAACGTTGAAAAAAAAAAAAAAAAGAATTATGTCCACACAAAAGCCTGTCAAGAGTTGCTCACTACAGCTTTAAATAAAGTAGCAAAAACAGGAAACAATCAAAATGTCCTGCAAATGGATGGTTAAACAAACAGGTACATTCACACTATGCATTACTAGGCAAAAATGGAAACAAACAATTGGTGTATGTGACAACCCGGATGGTTCTCTGGAACATGGTGGGGGGGGAATATAAAAGGTCATATGCTACATGCTTCTACTTGTGTAACATTTCTCAGAATGACAAAAATATGGAGATAGAGGACACATCAGTGATTGCCAGGGATTAGGGACGGTAAGGAGAGGAGCAAATATGACTACAGAGGATTAGAGAGAGGGAGATCTTTGTGGTGATGAAATAGCTCTGTATCTTGACATGGGTGATGCTTACACAAATCCAGACGAGTAACAAAATAACATAGAACTCTACATACATTGTATCAATGCCAATTTTCCAGTTTTGATAATGTGCTGTAGTTAGGTTAGATGTAACCATTGGGGGAAGCCAGATGAGGGGTACAGGGTACATGAGACCTTTTCTTACCGTCTTTGTAACTCTCTGTGAATTTATAACAAGTTCAAAATAGGGGCGCCTGGGTGGCGCAGTCGGTTAAGCGTCCGACTTCAGCCAGGTCACGATCTCGCGGTCCGGGAGTTCGAGCCCCGCGTCGGGCTCTGGGCTGATGGCTCAGAGCCTGGAGCCTGTTTCCGATTCTGTGTCTCCCTCTCTCTCTGCCCCTCCCCTGTTCATGCTCTGTCTCTCTCTGTCCCAAAAATAAATAAATGTTGAAAAAAAAAATTTTTTTTTTAAAAATAACAAGTTCAAAATAAAGCTTTTTTTTTTTTTTTTAATCAATATATACTAGTTCCCAGTGATGACAGCCTGGGTTAGACCGTGTTGGCTTTTGAAGTTCTGGAATGGGAGAGAAACAAGCACATATTTTTGGTATGTGGGAGAGGGGAAGAGGAACCAGAATAGACAAATGAATTTCAGCTGTGTCTTACACTTCTTTCATCCTGGTGGCAAAAAGTGGCAGGCAGACTGTAAGACCTGGAAAGTGAAGGCTCCAAGGACGGCTTGCACTGTAGTTTCCTAAACCCTAGGGTTCCTTCCCCTCACTACGGAGTTACTCTCTACCCAGAAAGCAGCCAGCCTCTCAGAGCATGGCACCCCAGAAACTGATCTGTGCTGGTCCTTGGCAATCCTCCAGACCAACTTCTCCTTTGACCAATGGGGAGCAAAGGCTCAGAGAAGGGCAGCAGCCTTCCGAGTATCACACGGATAGATTATAGCATCACAGAGGGGACATGAATAACCCTGACATCTGAGTGAAGATTGGAGGAGTTGGGGATAGAATGGTACAAGCGTAGTAAGAGCTGGTGATGGGAGACCAGTTAAGAGCCATTGAAATAGTAAAGGAATAGTAAGAGCCAATGAAATAGAAGAGGACTTAGGACTTAGAGATAGGTTGCATGGGGCAGGGTGGGAGAGCGGAGAGGCAGGGGAGTAAGGGAGGTATCTAGTCTGACCTCAGCCTTCTGGCTTATACACTAGATGGATGGGGCTGCCATTTTAATAAGACATGGAGTGGGGTGTGGAATACTCCCAAGAACTGGATTTGGAGGACTAAGAGTCCTATCTCAAATCCACTCAGCCTGAGGTCCCTGGAAGATATCCAGAGAGAGTTGTTTAGGAAACACTGCGCTACTTGAGTTCAGAGCTCCAGGAAGGGGTCTGCATTGGTCATTGGAATCAACTTAAAATGAGGCAAGTACACAAAAAGAATGTCAAATTCCATTCCAGCTGAATCCGGGTGGGAAAGGAATATGAAGGGAGGACTGGCTTACAAAATTCCAAAATAGACTGTCAAGTTGGAAAGAGGTAGCCCAATAATTGGGTAGAGGAGTTATTGAAGTGACATTGATTCCTGCTACCACATTAACAGATTAGAGATAGGAAACTGAGAATCAAAGCTGCCCTCTAATAAATGTACAATCATTAAAAAGTATGTGGCTCAGTTCAGTGGCGCTCCACAGCCTCCCGCCTTCCCAGCCAGATTGCAACCCCCACCCCAGTGCCTCCTTTATAGAAATTCTGGAGCTGTAGCACCTCTTCTCACATCCAGCAGGGAACCATGATTCAGGGCTGGGCACACTGGCACGAGAACCCTTTGGTTCATCCAAGTCCACTGCCCTGGGTCCCAAGTCTACTTTTGCAGACCATTTGCATGTTAATTTGCACTGCTTTGCAAACCCTGGGTTCCTCTTTAAAGGGCTACTGCCTCTCTGTCCCATTCCACTCTCATCTCTTTACCCATACCCCTAAATACTGTGGGCTTTGGTAATGAAAAAGAAGCCGTCTTATTTGTGGGGTCCCTAAGTTTCTGTATTCATTCAAAATCCACCATTGGGGCCCCAAAATCCATTATGGAAACATAGGCTGCCCTCAAGGACTGGAGGCTATATCTTGCTCTCCTATCTCCATCCTCTAATATAGCCCATATGATGGGGAGGGGAACACAACTTCACCCCACCTCCCAGCTCCCAGACAGGAAACTGAGTTGGTGGGATCGGTGGGAAAGGATTGGGGTCTAAGGACCTACACACTCAGCCAAAGATTCAACTCCTGGAGAGGAGCCCAGCAATCAGAACTCTCTGCAACTCAGTTGAAGTGACCTATTCATAAAGCACATGGCCAGATAATAAAGGTCCTTAATAGTTGGAGGGTGAGTCCTGCTTCCTATCCTGGAAAGCAGGAGAGGTATCGTGGGACCACGATCTGGAAACGGGCACTATGCCTGAGTTTTGTGGCACAGAGAGACTCCTCACACACTCCCTGCCCTGCCAAAGAGACTCCAGGATGAGAAAGACAAGCTCTTGGGTTTGGAAATCCCTCATCCACTTTGCTTGAACTTCACACGCCCGTTGAGAGGCTGCCTTGGGTGTCCTGGACTCTGGTCTCAGGGTATATAAAAGTGGAGACCAAGTGACTCCTCTGTCCCCTCCCATTGGGCCTAATTAACCCACACCAAACCTCACTGCACACCATGGCTGGCTTCTGGAGCAAGCCTATGTTCACTCAAGAACCCATACCCTCCAGCCAAGCCATATGGCCCCTCTGCGTAGCCTCTTGCTGAGCACTGCAATCTTCTGCTGCTGCTGCTGCTACTGCTGTTACAGCTCCACTGGAAATGAAGCCCCCACACAGATGCCCCCAGGGATACTCAGGACTCAATGCATTAGAATCTCAAGATACCAAAGGTTTGCATGTGGTGCTCTGTGCAAAACAGAGGAGGCGGGGCTGCATTAACCCCTGACGTCACCAGCCTCCAAAATGGCTCCCGATGACCCTCCCCTTCCTACTATTCATGACGTCATGCAGAACCCTCCAACACTGGACAGAGCTACCAAGCCATTGGTAGGATATACAGAAATGTCGGTATGTGCCTTCAAAAGCCAGGTCATAGAAGGCACTGCAGCTTCTGCCTCACTTTCTTGGACCTCTTGTTCTGGGGGAAGCTAGCTGCCATGTCCTAAGGACACTCAAGCAGCCCTATAGGGAGGCCCATGTGGAGAAGAACTGAAGCCTCTCACCAACAGTCTGTACTAACTTGCCAGGTGTCTGAGTCAGTCGTCTTAGGAACAGACCTTCCAGCTCCATCCAACCCTCCTGTTGACGGCCACCAAACTATCGCTTTATGAGAGACCTCCAGCCAGAACCACTCTGCTGAGCTGCTCCTGGATTCCTGACCCACAGAACTGTGAAGATGAGACGTGGGTTTTGTTCTTTTAAACTGCTAAGTTATGGGGCGCCTGGGTGGCTCAGTCAGTTGAGCGTCCGACTTCAGCTCAGGGCATGATCTCGCAGCTCGTGAGTTTGAGCCCCGCATGGGGCTCTGTGCTGACAGCTCAGAGCCTGGAGCCTGCTTCAGATTCTGTGTCTCCCTCTCTCTCTCTCTGCTCCTCCCCTGCTCGCCCACTGTCTCTGTCTCTCTCTCTCTCTCTCTTTCAAAAATAAACAGTAAAAAAAATTCTTTTAATTTTTTTTTAATTAAAAAAATTTTTTTTATTTTAACTGCTAAGTTTGGGCATAATTTATTTTTTTTTTAATTTTTTTTTCAACGTTTATTTATTTTTGGGACAGAGAGAGACAGAGCATGAACGGGGGAGGGGCAGAGAGAGAGGGAGACACAGCATCGGAAACAGGCTCCAGGCTCTGAGCCATCAGCCCAGAGCCCGACGCAGGGCTCGAACTCACGGACCACGAGATCGTGACCTGGCTGAAGTCGGACGCTTAACCGACTGCGCCACCCAGGCGCCCCAATTTGGGCATAATTTAATACACAGCAGCAGATAACTAATATGGTATGTTTTCCTTTCTCCTGGGTAACTACCTATGAGAAGAATTGCTAGGTCCTATGATAGATGTTTAACTTCGTAAAAAGCTGCCAGTTTTCCAAAGCGGTTGTCCCATTTTATGCTCCAGCCTATACCATGTGCCAGTTCACTTGCTTTTGTCTAAGACCCATCTCACCAGAGAAAACTAACATCGCCTTTGATTACAGGACACAGCAAGGTGCAGGACCCCAGTTCCACCAAACCGCTATACATTCCTCCCTAGCTCCTCTGCCTTATGAACCAGCCAATGGGCCATTGCCAGGATTGGAATGAATCTCTGGTCCTTCCACAGGGTTGGAAACTCTCCCATCTGATCACATGCACGGCCTTGGAAATCATCCTGTCCTTTAGAGTTAACAAAGCCCTTTCCCTCATGTGCCCAGAGTTTCTCCAGGCCTCACCACCCCATGGACACAAATGAGGTTGCATTAACAGGAAAAATACACATCTCATGGGCTTTTACCCTCATCTGAAGACCACGGGTGTCTCAGGGCCCCTTAACTTGCCCCAGTTATTTCTGAAAGCCCCCAGGCCCTTCCAGATGAACTTAGCACCGTGACTCCTCCTAGAAAGCCAAGTCCTTAGAAGGCACTGGGGAGCAACATCTCACCAGTGCCCCCGCCAGAGTGCCCTAAAGATCAGCACTGTGGTCCCTCCTAAATTCCAACCGTTCATCCCCTCGCACTCCCCAAGTTGCCAACCCCATACCATGATAGGTCTGAATATCAGGCAGAAATGTGAAGAGAACCCTTGTGGTATGTTCTGTTGATACCCTGACCAGATCCCCTTTCCCAGGCCACTGTGCTCATCCATCAGCTGCTCCCTTCTCCCAAGAATTGCCCTTGGCTGATGGGTGACTCTAGAAAGTTTTACTCCCCACCATCCTCCCAGCATCTGATTGACACTTAGGGAAAAAAGCCTGCCCTGCTGACCTCAAGGGGGGACAACTCTCTGGTCCATTCACACCCTAGAGCCCCTTGTGGGATGAGGGTGAGGCTAGATGCCAGCTTAGACCCCAACCTTGCTGAGCATCTTCCCCTGCCCTGTCCTGCTTCCCCTCCCTCCTGTTTATACTTCTCCAAAAGCATGCCCTCAAAAAATCACTTGCTCAAGAGTTTCCATTTCATCTTCTTATGCCAGAGAAGAAAAGACATGTCCCAACTTTGTGTCCAGAAACGTGCTATAATCTCACTTAGGCCCCAGGATTTCCCAAAGGAACCTCATGAAACGAGATCTGGTGTCCGCCATTATCCCCTCTCTGCAAGCCAGAGAGCTGGGTGGGAGTATAGATACCACACCAACCCTCTCACTCCACTCCTGCTCATCCCCACCCATCCCTACCCAGCAGCCACATGAACCATTTCCTCCATACAAAGATGCCTTCCTGCTAGATCCCACCCTCTAGGACACCCACTATAACATGAATACATGGCATATGCATATATGGTATATTCATCTGACCTTCAAAACAATCCTGTTCAATCACTATTATTAACTCTCCTATTTTACCGGCGAGGAAGCCAGAAGCGATTTACTGCAAAGCTAATGAAGCTTAAGCTCACTTGCCTGAGCCCCTTCCTGCAATTTTGTGATCCTAGTCTGGTATTCTTCTGTTGAAGGAGGGCTCCCAGCTTACATCAGATTTGGGCCCCTCGGAACCTAACTCTGTCCTTGGAGAAACTGAGGCTCTGCATGGTGAGGCACCTTGCTCCGGGACAGACTTGTTGAGTCATAGAAGCAGAACTTGGCCCAGGTTTGCTTCCAAGACTCTTCCTGTGCTCTATCCAACGATGCATCCCTGAGGCTCCTCCAGGCCTGCGGCACAGAGACCAGCCCTTGGTCTTCCTTGTCCCCCCAGCATGCACTTCCCTGGCTGCCAGCTGCCACCCCTCCTTCTGCTCTGGCACATTATCGTGGGAGCCTGCCAGGACAGAGTGTGCTTGGGCAGGGCTATATTTAAATATCAGGGTGGAAGTATGTCTACATGCATGCCCCCAATGGATATAGACACCCAGAGAGCCTTATCATATGCATATGCCTGAAATGTACTGTTTGTACATTACAGTACAGACCTGAAATAGACCCTCTGTTTGCCTATGTCTTCTCCATCAGCCAAGATGGCAGGCTGATAGGGTACTACAGAAGCTGGACTGTGTATCAGCTAGTTTTTGCTGTATAACAAACCACTCCAAAAACAAGTGGCAAAACAACAACTATTTATTTAACTCACAGTTCTGTGGGTCAGTAATTTGGTCTGGGCTCTGCTGGTCAATTTTATCTTGGCTGGGCTCCCTTGTATACATGCAGTCAGCTGCCAAGTTGGATAGGACCTGACATCAGTTGACATGAATCATCTCTGTTCCATATGGTCTCTCATCCTCCAGTGGCCAGTCCAAGATTGTTCACATGGTGGCTGGGCAGAATTCCAAGAAAGTGAGTGTAAGGCAGTCTTCTTGAGGCCTAGGTTCAGGACTCACATACCATCAATTACACCATACTCTGTGGCCCAAAGCAGGTGACAGGCCAACTGTGGTGGTTACTTTTAGATTAATTATCTAATTTTAGATAATTCTATCTAGATCTAGATAGATAGATAGATAGATAGATAGATAGATAGATAGATCCTTTTGGTTCTGCTTCTCTAGAGAGCCTTGACTAATACACCAGCCCAGATTCAGATTCAAGGGATGAATAGATTCCTGATGGGAGAAGCTGCAAAGCCACATTGCAAAGGGTGAGGGCACACACAGGGAGTGAGAGGGTATAGCAATCTTTGCTAACGATCTGTCACAGGCTAGGTTTAGGAACAGGATGGGATTTCATGGGGGTTCTGCTGGGCCACTCAGGTGGAAATTCCAGTCACCCCCACCCCCTCTTGGGTATCAAAGACTTCAGGAACAAAATTATTTCTAAGCATCCCTGAGCAAGGAGCAACTCCACATTTGGATTTCAAAGTTTGTCTCCCCCTCAGACTAGGGGCTCCCTGAGGGCTGTGCTGCCTTCCACCATCCAACTCAGGACTCAATGAAAAGTTCAGGTGGAAGAAAACTGACCTACCCACCCCCTTCCCCAAACAGGATGCAACAGGCTCTGAGAACAGCCAATAACCTGGTTCCTCCATGTTTCCTCCAAGGAGGTTGGCACAATGACTGGGATATACTAAGCCCCCATAAGTGATCTTTGAATGAACAGATGACTGAGTGGTTGGCTCATGTTCAATTCTGAACACACACAGACTTTGGTGCTAAAGCCTGCGACATCTGCTCCCTGTTATGCAAACCTGCCCAGCCCACTTCACAGTCCCCTTGGGAGTCCTCCACACTGACTCCATCCCATTCTGTCTCTGCCTCTGCTCAGCACATCCTGCCCCCACAGCTTGACCAGTTGGCCACCTCCCAACTCCTGCCCCCCCCCCTCTGTTTTCTGCTTACCCTCCTCCTCGGCTCTGTAAGCCCCGTATAGGCACTTGGTAAGGAAGCCAAGTCTTGCCACATGTACGTGTCCTGCCACTCCCCCTTTCCCCAGATAAGGCTCTGGGTAGACTAAGGAAGTGGGGAATATTCAGCGTAGAGAATGCTGAAGACAGGCAGGTGGGGCAACTAGATCAGCCTGTAAGACACTAAGGGCAGGGCCTTTCAGGTCCAGAACACCCCTGATGGCAGGGGCTGGGCCCACATGCTCTGAGCTCCAGCCTCCCCACCTCACCTCCCCGCCCACTTGTCACAAAGCTCCCTGTGATTTGGGCTGTCACTTTGCTTCTCCATTTCCCCATCTGTCAAAAACAGAGGATAATTATCAATAGCATGACAGACATCCTGCTCATCTCCTTGGGGCCTTACCGCTTCAGAAAGCTCCAGCTATCTTCCTCCTTCATGTCTACACCTGAGCGCTTTCTTTCCTGAGCAGCAGAAAGCCAGGTAGCAGGCTGTACGTGCCAGGGAGTTAGCATGCCTTGGAGAGACCTCCAACCAGGAAGGACTTGATAGATAAATAACCTAGCTCCTCGCCCCTCAGACAGGCTAACTCTGGGGCACATGTTCTACTCTGAGTCCAGAGTCCTCCAGAAGAACTAAGTTCCAGCTGGCCACAGTTGGAACTGGCTCCATAATGTGCCCGGTATGAGCTGCTTCCCTCCCCTCTCTCACTTTCCCACTCCCCCACAGTACATTGAACTCCTCGCACTTGAATCTTTGTCTCTTCCTTCTGGGGAACCCAAACTAAGACATCATTCCAGCCCTGTCTATACCACAATTAGCCTGTGATCAAGATCATGGTGGGGGCTACCAGCAGGTGTCTGGACCCACAGCTGGTTAAGGGGCTTCCCAGCCCTACTCTGGACCCAAAAGCCAGAGAGGTCTTACCCATGGTCATTCTGGAATGGCCACCAAGTCCAGAAACTGAGAATCGCAAATACTCAGTACCAATATTCTAGAATGAGCAGTCAGTGAGTCACTATCCGCTGGGCAGCCCTGACCCCTGGCTCACTAAGAGGCAGCATGACCTGCTCCTCCACCATCTCCCTAAAGAGAGGTCTGGGGAGGCGTTGGGGGATGGGGTAGGGAAGTACACTGCCAGGATGACAGGTGTCTCTTTAGCTCCCTGAAGCAAGGGAGCCAGGGGCTCCAAGCTACTCAGGGGAATATTCAAGGTGTCAGAAAACCCCTCCAGGCCCGGCCTAGAACTTCATTCTACGTCCTGTCCATTCCGAATTTCTACCTCATCCCTTCTCTCCTCCGTGATGACCCTGGTTGGGCGGCTACCATCTCCTGCCTGGCATCTTCAGCCACCTCCTTTCCCACTTCTCTGTCTGCTCTCAGCCTCCTATCCACCCCCAGCCTTCTAAAGTAGAACTTTCTAAAACAGGCCAGCAAACTGCCATGGGCCAAAAGCTGGCTGTGTTTTGGTGTGGCCTGTGAGCTAAGAATGGTTTTTACGTTTCTACATTTTGTTTTTAAACAAAACAAAGAAAACTATGTGACAAAGACGTTTGCCAACCCCTGTTCTAAAGCATAAATGTCATCCGGCTTAAGGGAGTGGCCTCCCTGCTGACCTCCTCCCACACACTCACCCCTACACACCCTACGCCTGCTGTCTGTGCCTGAAACACCCATCCTTCCTCCATCACGTGCCTGGTCGACTACCTTCACTCGAGTCTCATTCTAAGTGTCCCTTTGACTGGGCCTTGGCCTTTTGGCCTCAAGTCATGTCTTGACTTCCCCTGCTTAGCTCTATATGATGGGGGCTGGTCCATGCAGGCTCCCGCATAGGTCAGATCACAACTAGGTTTGGCTAATGGGTGGGAGATGGGAAGGCCCGAAAAAGGCAGATGCAAGGATACTCCCTCCCCGTGTCTCCAACCATGGCTGGACCTCCTCTATGATTCCTGTGCCCTGTGGGTATACCCACCATGGTTCCCATTCCCCCTGGGTAATCTGAGCCCCAGTAACACCACCTCTACGCTACCTCTACGCCCCCTCCTCTTCCCCAGGGTGTAGCAGCTTCCTGCTGTTGCTAATCTCTGGGCTGTCCCTGGATGACTGCTCAGCTCTTCATTACCTAAGTAACCAATCCCCTGCATTTAATGACCTCTATTAAACCCTGGTTTCTGTTTTCCTGGTTGGACTCTGACTCATACGCCATTCCTCCAGCCACCACTGACCCCTAGACAGGCTCAGCCCCCTGCTACCGCTCCAACGGCACCCTTTCCTCCTCACTCCAACAAGCAGATATTTGGATGCCTATGGTGTTGTAGGGCAAGGGGCAGCAAACCAGGGCCCGATGACCAAATCCAGCCCACTGCCTGTTTTGTAAATACGTTTTCCTTGGAACAAAGCCACACCCACTCATTTACCTATTGTCCGGGGCCACTTTCAAAGACTGGGTTGAAGGACTGCAACAGAGCCCACAGTGGCCCACAAAGCTGAAAATATTTACTATCTGGTCCTTTACAGGAAAAGTTTGCAAACTTGTTTCAGGTGGGTCCTCGTTACTCAACACACAATGTGGGGACCAACAGCCCAGCTTCGCCTAGGAGCTTGTTGGAACTGCAGAACCCCGGACTCCACCCCAGCCCCCCCACTGCTGAGTGATAATTCGCATTTTAATGAGATCCTCAGGTTGACGCAATGAGCAGGTTGAAGTTTGAGAAGTGCCTCCTGGAGAACTCACCCCCTTCTCCCAGCTCTTCATGCTCATTAGGAATTATTGACTGTTTGGGGCACCTGGGTGGTTGCATGTCTGACTTTGGCTCAGGCCATGATTTGTGAGCTCAAGCCCCGCATCGGGCTCTGTGCTGACAGCTCAGAGCCTGGAGCCTGCTTCGGATTCTGTGTCTCCCTCTCTCTCTCTCTGCCCCTCCCCACTCACAAATCTGCCTGTCTCTCAAAAATAAATATTTTTAAAAAAGGAATTGACTGTTTAACTGTTCATCTTCTCTACTAGAGGAAAGCACAGAGATTAGTCGGGAGTCTTCTGCTGGATCCCCAGTACCCGATAGGGCGGCTGGCCCAGAGATGATGGATGCATCGACTCACTGATAAATAGTTGAAGAGGACCATAGAAGCTAACGGGGGGAGAGAGTTTCCAAAAAAAGAGTTACCATTTTTTACATATCAAGTTGGCAAAGATCAGGAAGTTTTAGCCATGGCATTGGGAGAATAAGGGAAACAGGCCTTCTCTAACCTCCGTGGGGAAGTCGGTTTGACAACATTCGTCAAAATTCCAAACGCACGTAGACTCTGACCCTGCATCTCCACTCGCAGGCCTCTGTCTTCCAGCTAGACTGCACCTGCAGGAAGCGACAGGCTACCAAGGTGTTCACTGCACTGCCATCCACAAGGGCAAAAGACTGGACACAACCGAGCGTCCACCAACAAGAGGTTTGCTCAGTGAGTTATGGCACATAATGAAGGTGTGCAACTTCAAAAGAGAGAGAAAGAACCGGGGCCCCCTCCCCGGCATGTCGTTAATGGAAAAAGCAAAATGCAAAGCAGCACCATATCAGGTACCAGGGCAGGGAGAGGGAAGAGAAGGTATGCAGTTACTTGTATATTCATCAAATATCTTTGGGAGGGAGGTACACAAAACCCAACCGCACTGGTTGACCACCGGAAGGGATCCCCGTGTTGCTGGAGGCAGAGATAGGAGATTTTTCGCTGTCTACCCTGTGGCAATTTTTTAATTAAAAAAGAAAGAAAGAAATCTAGGAAAACCTGCAGAAAAAAGAGAGAGAGAGAGAGAGAAGTGTCGAAAAAGAGACATGATTTAGATATCCAGTCCAGGGCCTTGCTGCTCAAAATGTGGTCCACAGACCAGCAAGCGTCAGAATCACCTGAGCGCTAGTTAGAAAGAAAAGATCCCAGGCCTGGTCCCAGATGGACTGAGTCAGAATCTGCATTTGAACAAGAGCCCTAGGGAATTTGAGCACATGGTGCGCTTTGATACACGCTGGTCCAGGCAGGGAACTCACTCCCAGCTGCACCGCCTGGTTTGCACAGGCTGCCACTAATAAAACAGCTGCCTTTCCCCCCTAACTGGGGCTCCATCCTAGTGAGGCACAAGGGGCCAGGCTGTTCCCATTAAGGGGGAGGTTTTCAGCAGCTCCTCTCAGGCCTTGGCTGGCCCTGGGCCCAGAGCCCTGGCAGGTCCCCAGCCAAGGAGACAGCTCACTTCCTCCTCCTGGAGCCACTGGGACTGCTCAGAACGGAAATATTTGAGAGTTCTCCACTCCCCCCGCTATACGCTCTTTCCAACATGAATAAAGATGCAACTGTCTGGCTCAGGTTCTTCGTAACTGGTATTTATTTATCCATCCACCCGTGCCTCTAGGTCCCTGGTACACTGACCCAGCGGGGGAAAGGAAGGCAGGGGAGGGAGCGGACTGAGCCGGCCCCCTCGGAGAAGGAGGGAGAAGGAAAAAGCCAGGGGCTTGGTGGCTGCCTCTGCATCCCTGATCTGCCTGACCTGCTCCAAGCCACATCTGGAGGCCACATCTGGAAGAAGTGACGCCACTGGACTTTTCAGAGCCGCAGGGAGGAGGACCAAGAGAGGAGTGGGGAGCGGTGTTGACGTAGGTCCAGACCACCCAGGAGTCTGCAGTTGGAAGGCCAGGCGGGGAGACTAAGCCCTCCTACCACACTCCCCCCACTGACTCCCGACTCTGAACCCAGCATTTGAGGGAGCGTGGGGCTGGCTGCTGTGAGTGAACCACCCTCCACCGCCTTTGTCCTGAGCCTTCCCCTCCCCAAAGTGGAGGGACTCCGGAAAGCTAAGCCCTCTCTCTGGATCTTCCCTCCCCTCCCACCTCCTAGGCAACCCTCCCCCTCAAACAGAACCCCAAGTCCTCATTTTCTCCCTTCATGCCCCCTCCTAGGTCCTTCATAGGTCCCTCGTAGCCACCATCCCTGAGTGGCGAATGTCTCTCAAAGGAAAAACAAAACCAAGCCATAAAACCGCTCCGATGTGCACAGCCCCGAGAAGGTCACAAAATGCCTCCACATACCGTGCCTCAGTCTGTCAGCTAACAGCCCTGCAAAATTCGAATTCCTACACAGGGGAACAGCAAGCCCCGGAAATGGCAGAGGACTTGACAAGATCGCCCAGCCTGTAGGCAGCAGGGACCACGGGGCTCAGCTGAACATGCCCGCTGCCATCTCCCAAGGCCTCGTGTGCCTTCCAGTGCGGGGCGGGGGCGGGGTGGGGGGGGGCTGCAGATCAGAGAGGTCTTTCTCCAGCAGCCACCTGCCGACATCCCGGCTCTGTCAACAGTTATGCTGCAAGAGTTTGGTGATGGATTAGCAACACCTGCCATGGTTGTAAACAGTGCCGTGGGCCTGCAGGGGCACTCTCCCATCTTTTCCCTGCGTTCCTCTTTGAGGAACGAAGCAAGGAGATCCCTCTTTGAGGAGGTGCGTGCGTGTGTGTGTGTGTGTGTGTGTGTGTGTGTGTGTGTGTGTGTGCACGCACGCGTGCATGCATACACTTTTGAGCTCTAAGGCATATTTCACATCTTGGGTTTGGTCTCCTTTTCTGCTGAGGGCTCCCCGAGGCCCAGGCTCTGTTTCACCCCAGGAAACATTCCCCAGGCAGGGATGGGGGCCCCTCATGCCCTGAAAGCTGCGCCTGCCTAGTGCTCTGTCTAGACTGTAAGGATCCAGCTCTGTGGGCTCGGGTCAAGACCCTAAGTCCAGTAAGACCGGTATGCTGCAGCATGTCCCTACAGAGCTAAAACTGGAATCCCTTGCTGGGCCGGCTTGCCCTGAAGCTGCCCTCAGCAGCTCTCCCCACCCTTCCAGGGGGCTCTCCCTGCCCTCTGGCTTTCCCTCATGAATTGGGCTGGTCATGGGATAAGCTCCCTCTGGCTGTCTGATCACCAGGACTTGATGAACCAGAGTGACTTAGGACACCATCCAGGTCTCTCTGACTCACCCCTGGGCTCTTTCCACACAGCGTTTTTACCAGGCAGGGCGCTTGGTCTCAAACCACAGCAATGGCTCTGGACGGCCTCAGCAGAAGAGGGATTTATTAGAAGATTACAGGGTGACTTATGGGATTGATCAGAAGAACTGACCACTGCAAGCATGTGGCCAGGCGCTGCCGCTCCTGGCACCCTCTGTCTCTGACTGTGGCCGTGTTCTCAGTGCTCTCTGCTCTCTGTGGCCTCATCCCAGACTCAGAGCTCTGGGAAGCACTCCAGGGAGGCCGAGCTTGGTTCTGGACCCGCACCTTTGTCACTGGAGAAAGCAAGCCCATAGTGCCAGGTACCTCCAAGTACAAGGGGAGGTTTCAGATACTGGGCAACCAAAGGAGGTGAAAAGGAACCCCACATCACTCCGTCCTTTTAGGATCTGTTTACAAGGAGCTGGGTGTTCCAAGCAGACCCCAACTTCAGAGGTCATTTTCTTTTCATCGTGTCATTTTTTTAAAAACATTGAAAATGTTTAATTTGCACACATCTTAAAATGCATACATCTTAAGGATTCTGCTCGATAAAATTTTAAAACTTGCCTACATACTGTGAAACTACCACCCGGAACAAAATATAGGACATTTCCATCATCCCAGAAAGGTCCTGTGTGCCCCTCCTGGTCAATCCCACCCCCCTCCCCAGAGGAAATGACCATTCTGATTTTAGCTTAGTTTAGCCTGCTCTTGAACTTCATACAAAAAGAATCATACAGTTTGTGCTCTTTTAAGTGCAAGGTTTCTTTTGCTTAGCATAATGCATTTGAGATTCAGCCAGGTTGCATGTGTTTTTTGTTTTTGGTTTTGGTGTGTTTTTTATGCTGAGTATTATTCCACTGCATGTACAGGCCATAATTTGCTTATCCATTCTCTTGTTGATAGACATTTGGATCGTTTCTAGGGTTTGGTCTTTAATAAATAAACCTGTAAACATTCATATACAAGAAAAATATACAAGTTTTTCTGTAGTCAAACATCATTGCCTCCCAGGGTTTTAATTTGCTGTCCTGCCCTGCTGGATTACTTCTCTGCCAAGTTAGCCACAGACCTCAGCTAGAAAGACAGATGAATGGAGTTTCCCCATAAAATCACAGTCCATATTCAAGATGGAATTTCTCATGCATGGCCCTAAACCTGCTCCTTCCACACTCTTCCCCATGTTACTGTATTTCCAGACTAGTTGCTCAGGCCAGAAACCTTGACTCCTCTCTTTGTTCACACCCTTCAACCAAGCCATCGGCAATCCCATCATCTGTGCCTTCAAAACACCTGACTACGTATCTCCTCCACGCTGCCAGCCGGTCTGGACCACCATCACCTGTCACCCGGCTCTCTGCAGTATCCCTCTCCTCTGCTTCCACCCTTGTTTCTCTCTCCCACCCCCCACTCCTCCCCACCCCCAGGTGATTCTCACCGGAGTAACCCCACAGAGGCTAAGAAAGACCATGTTCTGCCTCTGCTTGAGACCCTCCAGTGGCCCCCCACCCCACTCAAAGCAAAAGCCACAGTCCTTACAATGTCTGCACAGCCCTATGTGATCTCTCCCTGCTACTTCTCTCCTATCATCCCCTTTCCCTTTCTCCTCTTCAGTCATACTGTGCTTGTTCCTTTAATATACGAAGGGTGCTCCTGCCTCCGGACTTTTGCACTGGCTGTTCCCCTGAATGCAAAGCTCTTCCTCTTTTATGGTCCACGTGACTCCCTCCTTTACCTTCCTTCAGCCAGATCAACTTTATCGGCTCTATTTTTCTCTAGAACATTTACCATCATCTGACACAGTCTGTTTACTGGTTGACATGTTTGTTGTCTGTCTGTCTGTCTGTCTGTCTGTCTGTCATCAGCACGTCAGCTCCACGAGGGTAGGGCTTTTTTAGTTTGCACTTGTGCCTCCAGTGCCCAACAGCATTGGCCTCGTCATAGGCACCTAGCAGGAGACACGTAGAGACACAGGGTGTACATTAAAATGAGAATCAAGGGGCGCCTGGGTGGCGCAGTCGGTTAAGCGTCCGACTTCAACCAGGTCACGATCTCGCGGTCCGTGAGTTCGAGCCCCACGTCAGGCTCTGGGCTGATGGCTCAGAGCCTGGAGCCTGTTTCCGATTCTGTGTCTCCCTCTCTCTCTGCCCCTCCCCCGTTCATGCTCTGTCTCTCTCTGTCCCAAAAATAAAATAAACTTTGAAAAAAAAAATTTAAAATGAGAATCAAGTGTGGCATCTTCTACCTTGAGCTCATTATTTGACTGTCGGATTCTGGAAGAGACTAAGAGCATCATTAGGGCTCTCCCTGCTCCCCACCCCAGAGATTTAGCTCACTTTGGCCTGAGCCCCCTGTTTCATAGCCTGTGCAAATCAAGAGAACACTCAGAGATTGGATGAGGCTTTGGGAAATGGTGAGGTGGAGCCCAGCCTGAGGCAGATAGGTAGAGTCTGGGCGGGCAGAAAGAACAGCATGGGCTGGCATGGGGCAGTGCCACTCAGGTGAGATACGCATAGGGGATTAGGATTTCAACATATGAATTTTAGAGGAACACAACCATTCAGTCCATAACACTGTCTGTGTGAGCTTGGACAAGGCACTTAACCTCTCTGAACTTCAGAGATAATAATAGCACCTGTTTCATAGGGGTGTTGTGATCATTAAATGAGATCATTCTTAGAAAGCAATTACCAAAGCACCTGATCCATGGTAAATGTAAAATAAATATTTACTATTTTAATCACTAGGGTTCTGGTCATTCAGTCCAGGGATTATGCATTCTATGTCCCTAGGGGTTGAGCAGACTGGAGCAGGGTGAGGTTGGAATTTTAAGAGAAATACACACTGAAAAAGGTTAGGCTGATCTGATTTTCAATGAACAGACTCATGTGAGCTCCTTGGGATTTGGGGGCCACATGAATAGCAGATAACTCCTTTTGACTCTGATAACTCTGATAACTCCTTTTGACCACTTCTGGCTGCCAGGACCTGTGATTTTTTTTTTTTTTTCCTGAGAGCTTTCTCTGATTGCTTGGCCTCATCCTGTCTATCTGTAACCAGAGAGTTAACATCTTACCACAATAGCCCTCAGTTAATGACTGGTGGGAGGTGGCATATAAATACCCCAGCTCCCTCACCCCTCAGAGGCCAGAACTCACATATGCGCTCTGCCCTGTCTCCCAGCCTTCCTCAGCAGGATTAAGATCCAGTCACGTACAATGACAACCTAGTTCAAAATCCACCTTGCACTGGCTTCATTTTCTTCCCGGTCTCACTTCCTGAATTTCCTGTGGGTGGTCCTGGGATTATTCTGCAAATAAGCTACTTGTATGACTTGTGTAATCCTTGTCTTGGGGTCTGCTCCTGGGGGGTGTGGGGGTGCAGCTTAAGAGTCTATCTTTGATGAGTCTAGGTCTGCCAAGCTAGTAGTCTTCTGTAAGGTCCACACCAAGTCTGATCTCTGCCCAGTAACTCAAGCTGCCTGAAAATAATAGAGCCTTTGGGCTGCCCAATCAGAACCATCTCCATCCCCAGGCATTCAAGCTAGAAGACATCCTAAAGACAAATTTTCTCCATTTAAATTGCTTCTCACATACTCATGTAGAGATTCCTGTGTGATGGCTGTCAAGCCATCTTGACCTGAGGGCAAGGATGACAGACACACAGGTTCTAGCTCAAGTGCCATCTCTGATCAAACAATAGAAGCTACCTGGAAGCTCTATCCAGCGTTACAGTTTGCAGATATAACTAGAGATGTCTGCCTTGAGCACCGAAACGGGTAAGCAGTGACCTTATATACACCACCCTGGCTCTAGAAGTAAATTATTTCCTTCATGGTGAAGTTGGATGAATTTTTCTTTAGCCTTCCTAGTCCACCAAGACTATCTCTGCCTCTTTTTTTTTTTTAATTAATGTTTATTTGGGGGGGGGGTGGAAAGCATGAGCGGGGGAGAGGCAGAGAGCGACAGGGGCACAGAGAATCCAGAGCAGGCTCTGCACTGTCAGCCCAAAGCCTAACACGGGGCTCAAACCCATGAACTGTGAGATCATGAGCTAAGCTGAAGTCAGATACTCAACCGACTGAGCCGCCCAGGCACCCCTCTGCCTCTTTTTTCTTATAATTAAAACTTATTTATTATTTTGAGAGAGAGAGAGGGAGGGAGATGGTGCACACACGGGGGAGGGGCAGAGAGAAAGAGAGAGAGGGGGGAGAGAGAGAATACCAAGCTGGCTCAACACTGTCAGTGCAGAGCCTGACATGGGGCTCAATCTCACAAACTGTGACCTGAGCTGAAATCAAGAGTTGGATGCTTAACAGACTAAGCCATCCAGGCACCCCTATCTCTGCCTCTTGATGATCTACTTCCTTCATCTGACTTGCCCCATTCCAGACAATAAGCCTATATACTGAACATGGCCATCCATTTACTGGATGAGGAAACTGAGACTCTGAAACATTAAGTGACTCTCCCAGAATCACAGAATTTAAGGATGGAACAGAGGTTTTTATTCAGGTCTACCTGACACCAAAGGCACCACGCTATATTCTTTCATAGAGAAGGCAGTAATAAAGGTCTTTAACCAAAGAGAACAGTCTGACATGTCTCTTTTAGTTTAGAGAAGTCTTCAGCCAACCAGTACCCCATCCTTTGTTGTCTTCACCAGCCAGGTGGAGTAGAAGGTTCTTTGGGGGCCAGCGAGGAGCCCTTCCCCAACTCCACAGCCGCCCTCAGTAATCTCTCTGCCAGGCTCTGGCTCTACCTGCTTGGGTCCAGACTCTCTCATCTCCACCTGGGAGAGCTCGTTTCTCACTTATTTGCTATCCTTGAGCAGCTGACTCTCAGAGAGGGCTGGAAGCCTCCTGGGAAAGCTGGAGGCAAAATTCTAACTGGAGCAGGCATGACTGGAGCACTTCCAAACCTCTAAGTTATGGAAAAATCCAGCTGAGACCTTCCCAGGGTGGTGACTCAGCACTCCCACAGGCAGGGGGCTGCGAATGGGGCCTCGGGCCGCAGCCTAGGCCCAGAGCCTGCTGACCAGGCAGCCTGCCCACCCGGGTCTGGCTCACACCCTCTCCCAAGCTGCAGCTCAGGACTTCAAGTACGGTCCTGTTACTGCACATCTGGCCTCCTCCTACTGAAAGCTGACTCCCTGCTCTCGGAAGACTTAGGCCTGAGACTCACAGACCCATGGTCTCTTCACTCACAAGCTTGGCCTTCAACTTGCCCTTCCCTGCCCTTGTAGAGGTACCTACCTGGGCAGCTTGTTGCTGGTGTCGTGTTTTGTGGAATAAGACAGCAGCAAGGGGCGAGCAAGCAAGGGAGGGAGTGTGACAAAGTCACCAAGAACTTCCTAAAGGCTAGGACTCTTCTCCACTCCTCAGCTGAGACCAGGGGCCCTCAAGGATCATTCACACCTGCCAGCTTACCTCCTCCAACTCTGGACAATGCAGGGGTTCAGTGGGCCAACTTTGAAGTCAACTAGACCTAGCTCTAAATTCCTCATTAACAGGTATCTTAGATCTCATTGTCTAGAATCAGAACCCAAGATGCAAATTCTTGGGCACATGATTTACTGAGGAAATGATCTCAAGAGCAAGGGAGGGAGGAAAGCAGGACAAGGTAGAAGAAGATGCTCAGCAAGAATGGGGTCTCAGCTGGTATCTAACCTCTGTCTGATCCCACGGGGAGCTCTAGGGAGTAAGTTGTCCAGCACTGTCTCCCCTTGAGGTAAGCAGGCCAAACTTTTGTACCCCTGGGTCAATCAGTCATTGTCCATCCCTGAAGGATGGGGCAGTGGCAGTGGAAGAGGAGGATGTAAATTCCCAGAAGGTTCTGGAAAAAAGCAATCCCATCAGTCACACGCAATCCTCCAGAGATGGTCTCAGATGTAAGCTTTTAGCCACCTCACTGGCAGCAGCTGGAGCAGGAGTCATTGGTTGAGAAAAGAGATCAAGTGGGGCATCAACACTGGCTGTAACACCAGGCAAGATTCAGTTGACTCCTCTGGGAAAGGAATGTAAAATCTACCACACATGTGGTAAGTGCTGGGAAGTAAGCACAATGCCCCCAGTACAAGGTAGGTCCTCAGTGACTAAAAGCTACCATTCCTGTTGCTTGGTAAAGTCATGTTAGTAAGGAGGTTAATTTTGTGCATCAACTTGGCTTAAATGGGACATCCAGATATTTCTGGACATTTCTGGATATCTGGATACTTCTGTGAGGGTTCTTTTAGACGACATTAACATTCAACTCAGTGGCCTTTAAGTAAAGCAGATTGTCTTCCATAATTTAGGTGGGCCTCATCTAATCAGTTAAAGGCCTGAATAGAGAAAAGGCCTGACCTTCCCTGAACAAGAGGAAATTCTGCCATCAGATGTCCTTTGGATTGGAACTGTAACATCATCTCTTCCCAGGGTCTCCAGCCTGGTGGCACACCCTTCAGATTTTGGCCTTACAGCCTCCATAATCACATGAACCAACCTCTCCCTTCCCCTCCCCCCTTCATTCCCTCTCCCTATGTATTTTGGATTGGTCCACTTCTCTGAAGAACCTAGACTACTACACATAGAAAGGAGAGCAGGAAGTGGGCATCTCAGGGCTCAACATCATTGTCCAAGGGCATGGCCCTATGTACCACCAAACCATGCTTGTAGGAAGCCCATAACACTCCAAATTCCTACACGTCTGAGGTCAAATTCTTGGGAATGAAGACAGAGCACCTCTCTCCCAGCCTTCTTGGCATCCACTAAGCTGGATCCCCCCAACAGACTCTTCAGGTGGGCACTCCACTTCTGAGGTGTCTCCCACCAGCCCTGCCTCCAGTTTTTCTGCACCCCATCCCTCCTTAACCTAAGGTGGTAGAGACATGAGCAGAGGAGTGAATCCCCAGAATGGGGAGAGAGAGGTCCAGAAGGGGCAGCACTTGGCAGAGTTCTCTGCTCCCATTCACTCCTGGTGTTCTCACCAGGATGCTGAGGACCCAGGCCATCTCTAGGGGACAAGACGGGATAGGAGAATGCCCCAAATATCCTCCCTTAATAAGCTTAGGCTCTATAATGTTCCCTCCTTTCTTCATGCAGTGAGGGCCCCCAACCCTTCCACATGTCATCAGGACTGACAAATGCATCATTTTGCCCTACCCTTGGCCTCCACAGAAAAGTTACCACCTTGGACAAGGGAGCGATGGTGACCACCCCCCTCCCTGACAGGAAGACACCCTAGAGCCTTGGAGAGAGATGGCCTTACTGACACCTTGATTTCAGATTTCTAGCTTCCAGAACCGTGAGAGAATAAATTTCTGTTGTTTCAAGCCACCCAGTTTGTGGCACTTCATTATGGTGGCCCTAGGAATCTGATACAGTGAGTCTAGCTGATACCGTCCACAGTTGCCAAAGTGCCAACCTCTAATTTTCTGAGGGAAGTCTGGGGATTAGATTCCAGAAATTGGTGGCCACACCCAGGGACTGCCCTCCTGTCAGAGCGGCTGGCTGCACTTCTCCAGGCCAATCTTCTACCTCGAAACCACCATTGCCCTAATATGGAAATAAAAGCTCGGGGAGGGTTGGTTACTTGCCCATGGTCATACAGCTGGCAAGTGGTGAGGCTAAGACTTGAACTCAGACGGATTCTAAAGCCTAGGTTTTTGTGACATGAGCCCCAGAGAGTATCCCCATCTGACACCATGTCGGCAGCCTCATCCTCAGAGCTCCATCCCTGCTGGCTCATCTCACGGATGTTTCCCGCCCTGAGTCAGAGCAGCTGGAGACTTTATGAGCCTTCTAATGGGCTAACTACCTGATAACTTGATTATGCAAAAAGCCACATGTGAAACTCCCGCCCTCATAACCACATCATTTATAAGGAAATGAGTCTACCTTCTCCTGAGGCCTTTGGCTGCCTGCCCTTCAGGAAGGCTCAGTGGAGCTTTTCAGGTTAAAAGGAGGAACAAAGAGGGGTCCCTGTCCACCTCCTGCTCTGCTCCCGGTCCCAGAGAGCCTCAACAGCCCCAGGCCTCCTTCCAGTCTGGGCCTTTTTGCCGTAGGGACCCAAGGGGGCAGGAGGCTGAAGAGAGGATGAGCTGGGGCTGGAGGTGGTCACTGGGGGTGGTCAAGGGAAGCAAAAGGGGAAAGGAAGAGAAGGAAGTGGCAGAATAAAGACATGGACAGACAGACAAGAGGGAATGGAGTCACAGCAATCTGGCTGCAAGCGCTGCTACTCTATATGGACTCTCACATTGAATATTGGGATTCCCAAGCATGTTTACACACACACACACACACACACACACACACACACACACACGTAAATGCTACATTATTTTGCATACTTTTAAGCTTTGTATAAATTGCAACATCATGCATATTGTTATGTAGCATATTTTGCATACTTTTAAACTTTGTATAAATTGCAACATCATGCATATTGTTAGGTAGCATGCTTTTTTCACTCCGATGATACTTGTAATTCTTGTTCATTTTACCTGCTGCCTTCCACTGTGCGAATGTATCCAACTTAGATGAGCATTTTGTTTATTTCTAATTCTTGCTATTTCAGAGTACGCTGCAATAAATAGTCTTCTACTCATATTCTCCTGCTCATGCAAACGTTTCTCTAGGTCAATGGCTGAGAGTGGAATTGCCGGGTCATAGGATACGTGAGCCTTCTACTCTATATTACCTTGCTCTCCAAAGTCCTGTACCAATTTGCACTCCCTTGAGCAGGGTGTGAGATCATCCGCTGTTGTTGCCTCACACAGATGCCCTTTGCTGGCTGGGACACCACTGGCCCAGCTGCTGTGCATGTTGGCTGCTAATGGCTCCCAGATGCCTCCTCGCTGGAGAATTGCCCTTGGCCATGGGAGTCTCCCATCTTGTATATTCCAGGGCCAGAGTAAGCCTCTATTCATCTTTGTTTATTGAATTGGGTCCAAGGAATAGGAATTAAAGGTGGAGGCAAGAGAAGGAAGCCACAGTTACTGTCTCCTCCAGGCTTGGTCCTCCTAAGCTCTAGGAAAAGGAAGACATGGAGAGAGGAAGAAGAGCAAGAAAAGAGGGAAAGGCTCCAAGGAAGAGGAGAGTGGGGAACATGTGCCTCAAAGCTGCTTCCCACGTCAGGTGGGAAGGAGGATGGCGACTGGGCAAGCCTCCCTCCACTTGTGACAAAGATACTGAAAATCGCACTGCATCCCTTATTTGGCCTCTGTCACCCACTCCCCTCTCCCTCCTCCATACCCTTGTCTTTCTTTTTCTTTCACACTGATTCTCTGAATCTGTTCATTCACCTCATTTGCTCACTGTTTGTATCTCCAGTGCAGCAAACATCGCCCAGTGCCTGGCAGTAGCTCAATGTTTATTACATGAATTCACAGATGAATCTCATTTGCAATTTACAGGGAACTTTTAATAGGGGACAAAATGCTTGATAGAAGTTGCAAATTTATCACTTTTCCCCAACCAGCTACTACATTCTACACTTAATGCTCATCATGCCCAGGAACTTCCAAATATAAAAACCACAGTCCTATTTCCCAGAACAAACCTAGTTTCTCTTTCTTTTTCCCCTTCCTGGTCTCAGAACCCTGCTTCCTCTCTCTCTCTCTCTCTCTCTCTCTCTCCCTCTCTCTCTCTCCGCCCCCCCCCCCCCCCCCCCCAATCCCGGACTCCTTGAGAAGGCTCCGCCCACCCTGTGCTCTGCCTGGAGGTCCGGACCACACTCCCTTCCTCTGTTTTTACCTCAGGGTCACTTCCTCAGAAATAGCCCCACCCTACCCGTCTCCTCCTTACGGTTCCTCTTGTTCCTTCCAGAGGCCCCTGTCACTGTTAGAGTCATCTAGCTCCCTCCAGCTCTGTGCCCCGTCCCCCCCACCCATGATCGTGTGCACACACACACACGCTCACATGCATGCACACACACTATAAATATATACTGTATATAAAGCCACTGAAATATCTTCTTTGTATTCTCCAATTTAGGTAATAGCCTCTTTGCCACCTTCCCCTTCCTCACAGTGCTGACTTCCTCTGGGCAGGTATTGCCAACTCACTGCCCCTTTATTCTAGACCCTTGACCGTGGGCACTATGGTAGGCAGAATAATGGCCCTCCAAGATATTCCTGTCCTAATTCTCAGAACCTGTGATCATGGTGCTTTATTTGGCATAAGGGTCTTTGTGGTGTGACTAAATCAAGGATTTTGAGATGAGGTGATTATCCTGGATTATCCTGTTTAGTCCAGTCACAAGGATCCTCATAAAGTAAAGAGGGAGACAGGAGAGTCAGAGAGGGAGATGTGATGATAGAAGCAGAGGAGAGAAAGAGAAAGAAAATTTCAGCTATTACACTGCTGACTTTGAAGATGGAGGAGGGGCCACAAGCCAAGAAATGCAGAAAGCCTCAAGGAGCCTTTGAAAAAGTCAAGGAAACAGATCCTTTCCTAGACAGAACCTCCAGAAGGAACCCAGAGCTGCCAAAAATCAAGAGCTGCCTTGATTTAGGTGCAGTGAAACCCATTTGGGACTTCTGACCTCCAGAAGTGCAAGATAACAAACATGTATCATTTTAAGCTACTTTGCTACCGCAACAATAGGAAACTAGTACAGGTTCGGATTTGTACAGCTGCAGTAGTTGTACAGTGCACTGCCTGAATAGCTGTTCATGGTAGCCTACTTTGGTGCTGCCCCTGCATAATGCCTTTGCTGGCCGCAGTCAGTGTGTGACTGAAGGATAGTGGTGCCCTTTAGCAATTACCTTAATTTAGGTTCCCTCGGAAGCCAGAAGCCGACTCTCAGACAAAAAACTGGATGCAAGAAATTTGAGAGGTGATGTTAGGAAACATTGGTAGGGGAATGAGGAAGTAAGACAGGGAGGGGAAGACAGTCAGTAAAGGTACCTTATCAACAAGTTACCAGTACAGGCAACTACAGTTCAATTCCCACAAGGAATTTTGGGAGCCAATGGAGAATATGCCGCAGTTTTACCTCTCCCCGACCCCAGGAGGGAAAGGGAGCTGGGATGTTTATACACCTGCTCTCATCAGTCACTGGTTGAGGGCTGTGGAAGGGGTGATGAGAGAGTGTTTTCATCTCTGGGCGGCATACCCAAAACCACCTTCATGCTTTGAAGAAAGCACTCCAGCAAAGAGTCCCAAACAGTGAGATAGGTACCTGTCCAGCCAGCAGTGCATTGCCCATCAAAAATGAGGGACCCCCACATCCTGGGCTTCCACACCCTCCGGGACCAAAGTGGAAAGAATAGAGGCTCTGGTTTCTAATCCAGGCACCTCTGTGGGATTCTGTAGACTGTCTCTCACTTTGGGTTTGTCTGGTATTTTATTATGATTAGATCGAGGTAACAAGCAATATTGTGCCTTTCTCAGTGCATCATGTCAGGATTATGCAATGTCAGTATGGCTATTACTAGTGATCTTAACCTCGATCCCTTGATTATAGTGGTGTCTGCAGGGTTTCCCCACTTTGATATTTTTATAATTAATAACTGTAATAATTATAAGAAGTATGCTGAGGAGATACTTTGAGATTTTGTTGCCTGCCAAATTTTCACCTACTAATTTTAGCAACCATCAATGGACCTTGCCTGCAAATATTATTACTGTAGGGTTTACCTAATGGGGGTTTTCGATTTCCAGCATTTTTAGACCCAGTTTTAAATTCTTTTGCACCTCAGTCTCCTCATCTGTAAATGGGGATAATACTTTTTCCTGCTAGAGACAAAGAACAACATTACATAAAAATAAAAGGATCCATCCACTAGGAAAGCACCAGGATCCTAAATGTGTACATGCCGAAAAGAGCCTCCAAATATATGATGCGAAAAACTGATAGAGTTGAAAGAAGAAATAGACAAATCCACAATTACAAGTGGAGACTTCAACCCCGTTCTCAGCAAGTGATAAAACTATTAGAAAATCACTAAAGATAGAGAAAAACTCAACATCATCAACTAGGATACTGGCATCTGAAGAATACTGCACCCACCAATAGCAGAATACACATTTTTTTCAAGAATTCATAGGATACTTACCAAGATAAACCATATCCTGGGCCATAAAACAAACCTCAACCAATTTAAAATAATTGAAACCGTATCGACAAAGTATAATCTCTGACCACAGTGGAAGCAAGGTAAAAAATCAATAATGGATGGACAACATGCAAAGCTCCAAAATTTAGAAGCTAAACACACATCTAAATAATCTATGGGTCAAAGAGGACACAAGAGAAATATTTTTTTTAAAGGCTGAACTAAATTAAAATGAAATAACAACATATCAGAATGTGTGGGATGTGACTAAAGCCGTGCTGCATGGGACATTTAAAGCACCAAATGGTGGGGTGCCTGGGTGGCTCTGCCAGTTAAGCATCTGACTCTTGGTTTCAGTTCAGGTCATGACCTCATGGTTTCATGAGTTAGAGCCCCGTGTTGGGCTCTGGGCAGCACGGAGCCTGCTTGGGATTCTCTCTCCCTCTCTTTGCCCCTCCCCCATTTGCACTGTCTGTCTCTCTCAAATTAAAAAAAAAAAAAAATTTTTTATAATAAAGCACTATAGGGTGCCTGGGTGGCTCAGTCAGTTAAGCATCCAACTTCAGCTCAGGTCATGATCTCACAGCTCGAGGGTTCAAGCCCCATGTCAGGCTCTGTGCTGACAGCTCAGAGCCTGGAGCCTGCTTCAGATTCTGTGTCTCCCCCTCTCTCTGCTCCTCCCCTGTTCACTCTCTCTCTCTCTCTCAAAAATAAATAAACACTTTTTAAAAATTAAAAAAAATAATAAAGCACTAAATGCTTACATTAGAAAAGAGGAAAAGCCTCTAAACAATAACCTAAGTTCCTACCTCAAGAAACTAGGCAGAATGACAGCAAAATAAACCCAAATCAGTCTGAATAAATAAGGAGCAAAAAAAAAAAATTAATGAAGCTAAAAATAAGATAATAGAGAAATTATTGAAACAAGAAGCTAGTTCTTTGAAAAATTTAATAAAGTTTATAAACTTTTAGCAAAACTGATGAAGATCAAAAAAAGAAGACAAATATTACCATATCAGAAATAAAATAGGATATCACTTCATTCCTGAAACGATTAGGAGGATAATAAGGGAATGCTATAAAAAATTTTATGCTCATAAATTCAGCAATTTAAAAGAAATAGACCAATCAACCTACCTGACTGCCAAATCTCTACCAAGATGGAATAGATAATCTGGGTAATCCTATAACCATTAAATAAATTAAAATTTTTTTTAATGTTCATTTATTTTAGAGAGAGACAGACTGCAAGCAGGGAAGAGGCAGAGAGAGCATGAGAGACACAGAATCTGAAGCAGGGTCCAGGCTCCAAGCTGTCAGCACAGAGCCCGACACAGTGCTCGAACCCACAAACCGCAAGCAAGATTGTAACCTGAGCTGAAGTCAGACGCTTAACCGACTGAACCACCCAGGTGCCCCACATTAAATAAAATTAATCCATAATTTAAAAACTCCTGCAAAAGAAATATCCAGGTCCCTATGGGAATTCTAACAAGCATTTAAAGAAGAATTAACACCAATTTATACAATGTCTTCTGGAAAAGACATTTTCCAGAATTTTCCAGAATTCTAACAAACATTTAAAGAAGAATTAACACCAAGTTATACAATGACTTCTGGAAAAGACATTTCCAGAATTTTCCAGAATTCTAACAAACATTTAAAGAAGTAATACCAATTTATACAATGTCTTCTGGAAAAGACATTTTCCAACTCATTTTACGAGGCCAATGTTATTCTGATACCAAAACTGGACAAAGACTGGAAGAAGCAGCAGAAGGGGAAGTGGGAGAAGAGAAGGAGGAGAAAGTGAGAGTTATAAGATGAATAAGCTCTGGTGATCTAATGTACATCAGGGTGACTGTAGTTAAAATACTGTATTATATATTTGGACGCTGCTAAGATAGTAGATTTTAAAAGTTCTCACCATACATACAAAATATAACTATATGACGTTATGGAAGTGTTAATTAATTTTATTCAGGTAATCATTTCACAATATATACATATATCAAATCACTATGTTTTATACTTTAAACGTATACAATGTTATATGTCAATTACATCTCAAAGAACCTGGGGAAAATAATATAAAATTTATATGGAAAGGCACAGGACCTGGAACAGATCAAACAAATATGTAAAAGAAGAAATATCAAGAGGAATTAGTATACCAAATTTAAAGAGTTATTATATAGCTATAGTAATTAAGATTTTATCAGGGTGCCTGGGTGGCTCAGTTGGTTAAGCATCTGACTCTTCATCTCAGGGTCTTGAGTTCAAGCCCTGAGTTGGGCTCCTGCTCGGTGTGAAGCCTACTTAAAAAAAAAACAAGTTTAACAACAACAACAACAAAAAAGACTTCGTGGTATTGGCATAGGGATAGATATATAGGTCAATGGAACAGAAGAGAGAACCCAGAAGTAGAGTCACACAAATATGCCCAATTCACCTTTTACAAAGATGCAAAACCAATTCAAAAGAGGAAGGGTAGCCTTTTCAACAAATAGGTGCTAGAATAATTTGACATCCAAAGGCAAACAACAATAACAAAAAAAGAAAGAAAAGAAAGAAAGAAAGAAAGAAAGAAAGAAAGAAAGAAAGAAGAAAGAGAAAAAGAGAAAAGAAAGAGAAAAAGAAAAGAAAGGAAAAAAAACCCTTTAACATAATATCATACCTTGTACAAAAATTAACTCAAAATGAATCATGAAGTTAAATGTAAAATTTTAGAAAAAATCTTAGGAGAAAATCTTTAGGATCTAAGGCCAGATAAAGGGTTCATAATTTGACACCAAAAGTATAATCCATAAAAGGAATATTTGATAAATTGGGCTTCATCAAAATTAAAAACTCTGTGAAGGAACCTTTAAGGGGATGAAAATAAAAGCCACAGCCTGGGAGAAAATATTTTTAAGCTACATATCCAACAAAAGACTAGTGTCTAGAATATATAAAGAACTCTGAAAATTCAACAGTAAAAAATCAAAAACAAACAAAACTCCCACAAATAATCCAGTTAGAAAATGAGCAAAAGATTGGCCAAGCGGTTCACCAAAGAAGTTCTACAGATGGTTAATAAGCACATGAAAAAAATGTTCAACATCATTAGCCACGGGGGAAATGAAAAGAACATGTTCAACATCATTAGCCACAATGAGATATCACTACACACCTACCAGAATGGCTAAAATAAAAAGTTGTGGCACACAAAATGCTGGTAAGAATGCAGAGAATTTGGATTACTGATACATTGCTGGCGGGAATAGCAAATGGTACAGCCACTCTAGAAAACAATTTGACAGTTTCTTATAAAATTCCATATGACTCAGCAATGACACTCCTGGGCATTTATCCCAGAGAACTTATGTTCACACAAAAACCTGTACATAAAGGTTCATCACTATTGTATTGTTTTTACTATTCATAATAGCTCAAAATGGAACCAATTGAGAGTCTTTCAATCGGTGAATGGTTCCATAAACTGTGGAATACTACTCAGCAATAGAAAGGCATGAACTACTGATACATACAACTTGGATGACTCTCCAGGGAATTATATGTAAATAAAACCAATCCCCAAAGGTTACATGCTGTATAATTTCATTTATATAACATTCTTGAGATGACAAAATTATACAGATGGAGACTCTATTAGCAGTTTTCAGGATTTAGGGACAGCATGGGGTGGAGTAGGGTAGCAAGGATATGGGTATGATTATAAAAGGGCAGCATAAGGGATCCTTGTAGTGGCTAAACTGCTCTATAGCTCAACTATGGTGGTGATTACATGAATCTACATTTGTGATAAATTTCATAAAATGGAATACACACACACACATGCCTATAAAACTAGAGAAAATTGAGTAAGATTGGTATATTGTAGCAATGTCAATTTCTTGGCTCTGCTATTGTGCTATAATTATGCGAGATTTTACCATTGGAGGAAACTGAACGAGGGGTACAATGATCTTTCTGATTACTTACAATTTCATGGGAATCTACAATTATCTCAAAATAAAAAGTTAATTTAAAAAACAGTCCACTAGAAAGAAACCTAGAGGAATATATGTATATGGTATAACATATTTAAGAAAATACAAAGATTTGAAAGAAAGCACTCACCCATACCTACACTAGAATAAATCCCCAAACTGAGTGATAAGGAGAATTACATGATGGTGGATACCTGAGAAAGTTAGCTCTACATCTTGCCTTTTTTCCTCAATGAAACCCATATCAGCTTAGAAAATCCAAGTGTAGAGATAACCCTGGATAGAGCTCAGGATGGCAATAAGACCTCCCAGAGGAGATAGCTGTGTGCATGCAGCAGGTTGAGTCAACCTTGTCAGGGCTTCCAAGAGTCAGGAAAGTGTGGAAATAACAGAATGAGTTGTGTCCATCTGTGAATAGCCCAGAAAATCTGAAGAGTCCTGGATAATCCACCAAGTGCTCTTAGCCCATCACAAAACGTTAGAATACCCCATTAATCAAGAAGGGCACAGGAGGTGGCTGAGAGACAGCCAGCCCCCAAGGAGTCAAGCAGTCAAGAATGAGGGTTGGGCCAGCAAGGATTTGTGTGAACTGACCACCAAAGACAACATCAAGAGAGCACATCTCATGTGATGCTGATGTGGACAGTGATGATGCAGACCAGAAGCCACCTGCTGACGCTTTGGATTTCTGAAAGCCTCCTGGAAACGGGCAACAACTGATTGATATTAAGGTGACACCAATACACAATGAAGTGCACAATAGAAACTGAGTTCAATTTAGGTTGTGAAAATTGAAAGGTATTTCTTACACGTCTGCATTTTCCTGCTGAGTTGCACATCCATTACACCAACAATTTGCTAAGAGAGCCAAGAGTTCTAAGGTAATAATACAAGCCTGTTTTACCAACTGTCTAGAGAAAAAGCTCTACTGTTCACATCGGGGACTCTAATAGAGGAGGGGGAAGATGCATGGGTGTGATTCAGCAGTGGGGATGTGGCCCTGTTTTGGGGTGGTCTCCATCCATCCTATGAGGGGGCAGTTTTACCTCTCAGAGTTCCCCTCCTACTCTCAAGGCAAAACAGTTCTCACCCTTAGAATTCATCTAGTGGGACCGAGGGGTTCGTTGTCCTGGCTGTCTTCTCAGACCCTAATCACAGAAGTCCTCAATGCTCCTCTCTGAAGCTGGTTTCATTCTCTCACTGGTGGGGCAGGGCATAGCTGATGGTGTCAATGCCCCACACATCTCTTATGGCACTCACTACTGCACACCAAATGCTGCTTAATGTGAACACCTGTAACTTTCTGCCTGAGGGCTTTTTTTCTGGTGGCAAGAACATTCTTGATCCACATACCAGGAAAGCCAGAATGCTGGGGAGTTAAGGCTCCCAGAAGCAACCCTCAACCAATGGTGAAAGAAGAGTTGGTAGATAAATATCCTAGCCTCTTCACTCATTAGGCTGGACAGCTCTGGGTTGTGAGTTCTGCAATAGATCCCAGAGTCCCAAGAGAGTGGAGTTTTTGAAAAAAACAGTGATACTCCCCTTGAAAAAAACACACCCTATATTGGCTCCCTTCCCTTCCCTGTCTTCATTCCCCTAAGCAGCGCTTCCAGAGATCATCTCCCACATCAATTATTAGCATTTGAATTCTTGTCTCTGAATCTGCTTCAGGGAACACTGAAAACAAGATTAGTGGGAATTGATGGCTAGTGTGTCAAACCAACTGCACTGTGTAAAATGAAAGGAGCCAGACTCAAAAGGCTTTATACTGTATGATTCCATTCATATGATAAATTATATGATACAACTATAAGGATGGAGAATAGATTGGTGGTTTCCAGGGGTTAAGGGAAGGAGAGATGATTGACTACAAAAGAGTTCCATGAGAGCATTTTTTTAGGGTGATGGAACTGTTTCTGTAGCATGACTATGGAGGTGGTTAAATGATCTATGCATTTTTCAAAACTGATAGAATGATATATCATGAATAAATTTCACAGAGGCACAAATAGCCTTAAAGACACATGGAATTCTTGCCCATTCAAGACATGCCCATTCTTGACATTTACAGAAGATGATCTAGAAGTCCAGGAAGGGAAAGAGACTTTCCCAGCACAGCCACTTCAAGCCAAAGCCAGGACTGGATACCAAGTCTCAACAGTATTAGGCTAGAAATCTTTTCAACAATAAGTGGGGTCTCTGTCATTTAGCCAATTTACCTCAGAAGTCTGTACCTCAAAGAAAAACTGGTTATAAAGTGCTACAGTGTCAATCTTAGTAATGACACCTTGGTAACGACAATCCTTAACATCTCTGTTTCTTGCATCTCTCTGCTCCTATCCTCTTAGATTCATACTATATCAGCCTCACAGGGATTCCCCACAGTGTTGGATCTCCTTCTTCCTGTATTCTGTGTCATTCTCTTTGGTGTAGTCTCGTTTTGGTAAAGCACATACTTCAGTTACTTCCAACTAATGAAACCATGAGATTGTGCATATCTGAAAGTCTTTATTCTACTTAGTTCTTGATTGATAGTTTCACTGGGTATAGAATTCTACATTGGAAACAAATTTCCTTTAGAATTATAAAGATATTACTTTAGTATTCTACCTGCCAGTGTTTCTGGAACAGTTCCAGTGAAGAGAAGTCTGAAGCCATTCTGATTCTTGAGACTTGGTATATGACTCGTTTTTTTCTTTATTCAAGCTTGTGTAATTTTCTTTGTCCTCAGGGTTCTGAAGTTTCACAAGTATGTGTGTTGGTTGGGCCTATTTTATATGTTGATCTAGGCACACGGTGGGTCCTTTCAACCTGGAAATTTGTTTTTTCAGTTTGAGAGATTTTTCTTGATTTATCTCATTATTAATTTCCTCTCCTCTCCTTCTAGAATACATGTTATTCAGATTTTAAGCTTTCTGGACTATTCCTTCTGCATTCCTCTTTTCTTTCCTATTTTTCATTGTTTTGTCTTTTGGATCTATTTCTGGGAGATAACCCAGACTTTATTTCCTAAACCCTCTATCGAGTTTCATTTCTGCCATCAGGGTTGTTTGTTTGTTTGTTTTTAAAAGCTTATTTTTGTTTCCTGTCTTCTAAAATAGCATCTTATTCTTGTTTCATGGATGTAATATCTCTTATCATTGAGAATAAGTCTTGGTTTCTTCCAAGTTGTTTTTTTTCTATTTCTTTTGGTTGTTAGTTTGCTTGCTTATTTTTATTTGTTTTTATTATTATTTGTTTCTTCTCTTGCATGTTAGCAGTTTTCCTCAGATATCTAGTAATCTGTAGCAGATGTTATTGGTGGCCTACCCATACCCTCAGCTGCTGCGAGTGTTGGTTATTAATGGATCAGAGTTGCCCCTTTCTCTAGAGAACTGACCTCAGACAGGAGCTTCCTTGTTTGGGAGATTATGGCCTCCTCCCTGGCAGCCCACAATCAATGACTGATTAATGTGTGGGCACAAAACAGCCCTCTTGCTTCAAGACGAAATCAATCCTGTCATGCAATTCACACTCCAGGGCTCCCTGTAGGATCAGACTGAGGCTAGACTCCAGCTGAGACCACATCCTTGCTCAGCTCCTTCCGGAGGAGGTGAGATATGAGGAGTAGAGAAGGTGTCTGCTGAGAGCTCACCCTCAATAAATCGTGTGCACCTGAATCTTCATTTAAGCCTCTTTTCTAGGGAATCTAAGGTGATCTTTTGCTGTCTGCTTTTGATTAAGAGCAAAGCCCTGAAAAACTTATTGAAAGTGTGGGAGTCAGACGTGTCAACTCAGAGATTCACTGTAGGGAGACATGGGTTGTCATTTATTGAAAATTCTAATGTCAGTATCTTTAGTTCTTTCCATTTGGACTGGTCAGAATTCCAGAGACAAGGGATGGAGTGTGGCTGCCAGGGATTTGATAAGTGAGCAGAAAAGAAAGCTGAGGATCTGTCTGCAGTGAGTAAATATTCACTTAATGGCCCTGCTCTTCACCTGAAACCTTTTGTTCTCAGCTGTTCCTGATGTACCCAATCCAGAAACCTTGTTTTACCCTCTCTGGAGACTACATTTCCAGCGCTCTGCCTGTTGGGAGAGGGGCTCTGCAGCATGGAGAGTGGTAGAAGAGAACTAGGATTTTAACTGTTTCCCAATCACCTTTCACCCGATTCTTCTGATATTGGCTTGCTCAGTTCCAGAGGTATCTAGGACTGCCAATTCCTTTATTTGTTTGCTTGGTTTTGGCTGTTTTTGTTCTGTTTTGTTTTAGGATTTTGCCATGAAAATAGGTCTGTTCTTTGCTTTTCCTGGGCTTTTAGCTTTTTGGGGGGAGGGGGGTGCTGCTAAGTCAGTTACCACTCATCCATCTGTTTTCCAGCTTACAAAATTGTTTTTGCCATTGTCTCCCTTTCTATTTTCTCTGTCCTCTGAGTTTGTGTCTTTTTATTTATTTATTTATTTTTATTTTTTAAATGTTTATTCATTTTGGAGAGAGAAAGAGAGCTTGAGCAGGGGAAGGGCAGAGAGAGGGAGATAAAGAATTAGAAGCAGGCTCTGGTCTCTGAGCAGTCTGCACAGAGCCCAACGTGGGGCTCAGATCCATGAGCTGCAAGATCATGACCTGAACTGAAGTTGGATGCTTAACTGTCTGAGCTACCCAGGTGCCCCAGGTTGTGTCTTTTTAAAAAATCCATTGAGGGGGCACTTAGGTGGCTCAGATGGTTAAGCATTCCGACTTCAGCTCAGGTCATGATCTCACAGTTCATGAGTTATGATCATGTGGGTTGGAAGGGCAGAAAGCCAAGATAAACTAGGGAAAGCTGCTTCGAGGAGGTGCTACAGTAGCAGGAGAAGCAAAACATAGGTTCATTTTTCTAGGGAGAGAGTTCATCCCTTCTAGCTCTGCTTCTATGACTCTGTGATGCCAGCAGTCCTTCCAGAAAGACTGCCTGTCTCTCTTTCCTGTCCCTTGCTTTGGGATGAGGTGATGATGGCAGAGAGCTATTTGGGTAGATCAGATAGTTTCAAATGGGGGAAGAACCACTACAGTTCCTTTTTCCTAGAACAGTTTGTGGGCAAAGATATCACCCCACTTCACTTCCTCTTTCAAGATCAGACCTAAGAACAAAGAGAAAAGGTAGTGACACAGTTGGGTGGGAAAAGAGGGGTGGGAATTGTGGTGATGGTGGTATTCTAATGTGATGGTAGTGGTAGAGGCAGGAGGAGCTGAGCTAGGTAGCATGCCTTGCTGCACAGTCATAATTTGAAAGTTCCATGGTGGTCATCTATAAGCAAAAGGGAGATGGATGTCAGTAGGTAAATACTCCAGCCTCATCAACATTTGGAAGGACAGTGTTGAGACTGTTCCACAAGGTTTCTCTGAGTTGCCAGCAGAATGGAGCCCAAGTCACCCAGAGCAGTAACTGGCTCATCAACACACCTTTGTATTGGCTTTTCTCCCTTCCCTATTCTGCTTTCCCATTTTCCCCCTTCTGTTTCCTGAGATTACCTCCTAAGTAAATTACCTGAATTCCAGTCCTTGTCTTGGGTCTATCTGGGGGAGAACCCACACTAAGACAGGTGTACTCCAATCCAGTAGCTAGTCTGAGCAGGCTGCACCAGCCCTGAGGAATTGTGCCTCCACTTTCTCCATCTACAGCTGGTCTCAGCTAGCTCCCACATGGAATCCTGAGCACATTTATGTTTTGAGGGCTCTGAGTTCTATTTGGGTTATTGGGCCTCTGGGTGCCAGAAAGGCAGAATGGATTGCTGGTAGCTAAGGAAACAGAATCCCTGACTCCTGTTTCTGAGGGTAGACATGGCTTTACCCAAAGCTACCATGCACATGGAAGCCTACACTTCCTCCCCAACTTGCACTGTTTTCGTTGTATGCATACATCCTTCATCAAGAAGCAATTCAGGACTCTATGGGCAGGGTCACACCCCACCTAGAGGTCCACATGGGCTATCAGGAGGGTTCTTGTAGGAGGAAGCCCAGCAGGAGACTTTGGAATTCTCGAATGAAGGGGCTCAGGGAACACAAGAGTATGCCTCAAGCTCTCACAGAAATGGTGGGGACTCCTCTGCTGACCTAGTCCAAAGTGTCAAAGCATTGAATGGTCAACCCTTGGAAGGGTTATTCAGAGCTCTAGATAATTAAGCAGCCAAATCATTGGCCAATATGAGGAATGTGTTTCTGGAATAGTGCCCACCACTCAAGAGATGGATAGGCCTCACAAGGAGGAGAGGATGGGTAGAGGGGCTGGGCTGAGAACAACCCACATGATCTCTTTGATTTCTAGCTTCTCTTTGAAAGACTGATTTTGCCTTTATTGATCACACAGTCATTCAACAAACTTGTATTGAGCACCGGATCCAAGATGACTGGTAGCCCTTGGTCCCACAACAGTTACCATTCAGAAAGTTACTGTTCCAAAATTGGTTACTAACATTTGACTTAAAATTAGATGCCATTTATTTTCCAGAAGACAGAGGAATCTTGAAGGACTTTTGACCATGTGGGTAAGGGCAATTTTCTGAGTAATGGGTTGGGGGGGGATGAGGAAAACGCTTTAAAAGAAGTATAAGGTAGGAAGAGGACTGGAGGGAGGGGGAAGAGGAAATAGAAGGAGGGACATCCTCTGAAGCCCTAAACAGCGAAGGCTTCCCCACTCCTCCATCAAGGAACAAGGGACCATGTTAGCTGAGAAAGCTACTACTTCAAGTTCTGGATGCCTGCTGTTTTGGGGTATGCACCTAAACTGCCCAGGCCTCTCTTAATGTACCCACAATCACCCCACATGCATTTTGTCTAGGTGGGGGTGGCTGGGTATAGTGAGAGGGAAGTACAACCTTCTGTATCAGTAGGCAGATAGGATCATGAATCAGCTTGTGAATCTCCAGCTGGAGACACAAGGAGACCAAAAAAATCTGACTTCTCCAAGAGAAACAAGGAACAATCTATTATACTCTCTCTCTCCTGAGTTTCACAAGGACAAAGGACATGAAGCTAACGCCACTCCACCCTCAACCCTATAGCCTTCTTGGACTGGAGAATTTCTAACCAAGCTTTTTAAGCAAACAAATAAGACAGGTTTTCAAACATGTATCAGTGGCAGCAGGGAAAGGAAGCCACAGGAAGGGAGGAGAAAGAAAAAAGAGCTTAGCTCTTCTCACACCTGTGGAACCTTCCTGGCCTACCAGGGAATATCACCTGCCCCAACAACCATTGTTGGTGATTCTTTGCCAATCACCTGCTAGGTCTTGAGAAGACATTGTTCCCATCATTAAAGGGTTCACATTCTGGTTGGGGAAGAAAATACTAGCAAATGAGTATGAATCCTAAGTGTGCCTGGGCCTGGGATGGACTTGGGTACAGGACCCAGAAAGTTTCCAAAAGAAAGTCTGTCAACAAGGTAGGGATAGGAAGACTTCATTAAAAAGTGACTATGGGGCACCTGGGTGGCTCAGTCAATTGAGCATCCAACTCTTGATTTTGGCTCAATCATGATCTCACGGTTCGTGAGTTCGAGCCCCATGTTGGGCTGTGTGCTGACAGCACTGAGTCTGCTTGGGATTCTTTCTCTCCCCCCTTTCTGTCCCTCCCCCGCTCATGCATAAACTCACTCTCTCTCTCTCTCTCACTCTCAAAATAAACTTAAAAATACATATTTTAAAAAGCAACTATTAAGCGTTCCTAGATAAGCTTGCTTTCCTAGCAGAGAACAGCAAGAATACAGGCACTAAGGGTGAAGCATCGTGGTGCTGCTCTGGAAATGCCTGGAAAATAAGGATCAAAGTACTAAGTGGGATACTTTAGAAAAAGACAGTAATATGGACAGATTTGCATATAATGAGAATTGATTTGCATGGGAATCAATAGGCGGGGAGAGAGATGAGGAGGCCCAGTTTAATCAGTGACAGGTATCAGGGCACCTGGGTGGCTCAGTTGGTTGAGCGACCGACTTCAACTCAGGTCATGATCTCACAGCTCGTGAGTTCGAGCCCCACATCGGGCTCTGTACTGACAGCTCAGAGTCTGGAGCCTGCTTCAGATTCTGTGTCTCCCTCTCTCTGCCCCTCCCCAGTTCGCACTCTATCTCTGTATCTCTCTCTCTCAAAGATAAGTAAACAGTAAAAATATAAAAATTTAAGTTAAAAAGTGACAGGTATCAGCAAACCACAGTTGAGAAGGCCATCCTGGTAACAGCTTTCATTGAGATCTAGAAGGGAAGGTAGAAGGAAAAGCCCCCTGAACTTCTTTCAGGGCAGGGAGGGATAAGTGTTGACAGGCAGCTTTAGAGGAAGAATGGGTCTCCCACATCCTTCCTTTTTCTACACCCTATGCAGCACATGCCTCCAACCATCTCTCACCTTGGAGGCCTGTCACTACTGAGTAACTTCTTGAGATGTTCACTGATGTTTTTGTCTTTACTTCCCCCTTGCCGGAGGCTTATGGTTTGCCAAAGCAGAAGGAACTTGTCTACAGGCACTTTCCACGATGACTTTTTGCTTCCCAAAATTAAGCCACTGAGTTGTTTATGGCTTAATTGAGGAAAACCTGGAAGGTAAGAGAAGGAAGGACAGCCTCAGAAGGGGACAGGGGGACTGAGCTGTACCCTCACACTCAGCTGAGGAACCTCAGAGGGGAAGGGTGTGAGGCCTCCTGCAGGCTCCCAGCATCGACAAAGATTTCTGTGGCCCAGGAGTGGCAAAGCTAAAGGGCTAAGAAAAGAAGGGTGTCTCCACAAAATATACTGCCACGGCCTGCACAGATCCGTGGAGCTGCAAAACTTGAGGCTTTGATATTACAGAAAAGGTTGAGCCCACTCCAAAACCAAGGTCAATTTCTTGACTGCCCTGTGGAATGACAGCTGGGGGCTGAGGGGACCCCAAACAAACAATGTAATGCACTCTTTCTTGCACACACTTCACTCTCTGTGCAGATTCTGGGTCTCATCTCCCACTATGGTTCCAGCATTCAGCTGACAGGACCTGCTGCAAGAGAAACGGAGGGTGGGGGCGGTGTGCGCTGTCTTTCCATCAAACTAATGGGCATTCCTGTGCCCTCGGAGACTGGCAGACTAGATGGTAGGCAGGAGGTTGCGTCCCAAGCCCTCTCTTGAAAAAAAAAGTTTATAGAACATGCAAAAATACTAAACAGATGAGAGAGTAGGTAGATCTGTCCGCGGCAAATCGGCCGGTGGAGTATCCGCCCCCACCTTCCAGTGGGCGGGGCGGGACCAGGCCGGGCCGCCAAGCGTTGCGCGTGCGCACTGCAGACTCTGAAGCCACAGCGCCCTCAGTGAGGTGGGCGGGAGCTGCCCGGGCATCCGGGTCCCTCACCCCGCCCCCGCTGCATGAATGAGAGGCGCGGTGCCCGCCCCTCCCCCGCCGGGCCCGCCCCTCGTCGGGGGCCGCTGAGCGCAGTCTACCGCCGCCACCTCAGCCGCGCTCTGTCCCGACGGACGCTCGCCGCCAGCAGTCTGCCGCCCGTCGCCCGCCTCCCGGCGCTGACCGTTCCGCACACCCGCCGCCGCAGCCGGCGCACCCGAGTAAGTGAGGGAGCGAGGGCGGAGCGCCGGGGGCCGTCGCCCCCGGGCCGGGGCTTAGGGGACCGGGCGGCTCCGGGTTCGGGATGCTGAGGAGACCACGGGCCCGCGCCAGCCTCCCCCGTTCACTCTCCGGGCGTTTCGACGAGGAGGGGTGGCACAGCGGCCCAGGCCTCGAGGGACGCGGAGGGGGTCCCCCGGGGCCGGGGGTGCGTCCCGCACAAAGGGCGGCGCGAGGCTGTCTGTCACCCGGAGGTCACAGAGGGAAGGTTCGCGGCTCCCCGCACGCCCCGCTAGCCCGTGCCCGGCGTCGGTCCCCGGGCTTGGGTGGCGGCTTGGATAAGCGGGGAGGCGAGGACGAGGATGGTGAGGACTGCTGCCTCCGCTCTGGCGATGGGAACGCGCTTTAGGGGGCGCGGCGTGGCAGTGTTTTCCTGGTCCCCACCTGCCCCTCCCCTTTCTTTGTGGCGTTGGTCTCGTGCCTGTTTGTCACTGTGCGTATGGCTGTGGGCTGGGGTGAGACCTCTTGCCTCAGCTTACCCATTAATTAAAGTCAGGTGGTGGCCCCCTGTCTGTGGGTGGGGGCGTGTGTGCTTCCATAGGCCGGAGACCCTCCTTTGTTTCTGGAGACCTAATTGTGTGTGTGTGTGTGTGTCCCTCCTCCGTGTCCCCTATGAAATGAGAGAATCAAAGATCATTAAAAAGGATCTGAAGAAAAAGAGACACTACTTCATCAGACCTCCACCCAATTCTGCCTCTGGTGTTCTTTAAACAATATTGTATGTTTCTTACTGCAAAACCAGCGTGTTTTAATTGAAAGTGAATGTTTTTATATGTTGGTTGGAAATTAATATTCTCCTCTCTGTATACCTACAACACTTTGCTTTTTGAGTTTAGTTAATGGAAATATGCTCGTATATGTGTGTATGGGAATACTCCAGGACGTATAGGACACCGCCTTTGGGGTTTCGTTCATTGGTAGTGTCAAGGTACTCACTCCTATACACGTCCACAGAAATACTTCGGTATATCTAGGACACTGTTTTCTCAGCTCCTCAGTACAAGCAGATTTTGTTTCTCCCTGCCTCCCTGTGTTAAGAAGGTGGTCTCTTCACCTCCTTGCTGCCTTTTTTTTTTTTTTTTTTTTTTTTTTTCTAAATGCTTTGGCAAAGGGTTTTATTGCACATTCTCCTGGCATGCGCCCTTGCTTTGATCTGAATTTTCCTGTGTTCTGTTGTCTGGTTGTGTGGCCCAGCTCAATGGCTCCTCTTACAGGACTAGGGGAAAACAGAACACCTTTTATCCTTGTCCTCATCCCCAGAGAGAGAGGGAAGCTCTGCGGTTCCCACAGACTTGGGTTCCGTGGGCCGGACCGCCTCACTTTGTTGTCTTGGTGGAGTTAGGAAGAGTTACAGTTGATGCAGACCGATGAAAAGGAGGCATTAAGAGTACCAGTTACTCCTTGCTGTTTCAGTTGGACCTTTTTCTCTTTTTAAACCAGATGTTATAAGTTTTAGAAGATTGTTGGTTGCATTTTCAGTTTCTTTTTTACTCTTACGATTTTGCAGAGTGATAGGAAATTAGCTACACTTGTTGATAAGAAACATATTTCCAAAATATATTTTTATGATGATCTTTTGATTGAACATAGGGGTGGTAAAAAAAAAAAATAAGAGGATCTTATTGGGTGATGTGAATAATTGAATTGGTTCAGTTTTAAGATTCTCTTTAAGCTTATTTTTTAATCACGTGTATTTTAATTCCTGGTGTTTTTCAGTGCAAAATGAAATCCAAACTTAAGCAGTCTTCCATAGCATGTGTTTGTTTATGAATATTTCCTCTATTAAAAACATTTGCTTTTAATTTGAAGGGGAAATTTTCCATTGGTTGGATAAGGATATTTTATTCTTGGTAAAAGTCTATGTTAGCATAGTCAAATTCTTTTTTTGTAGAAGTTAAAATTAGTAAAGGTTGGCTTTTCAGTTTGGAGAAGTTTTGATTTTATGGTAGAATTTAAATAAAATTTCAATGTCATTGACTTAAAAGAGGTTAACTTACAAATAAAGGCTTCATTAATTTCATAAACTAGTGTCACTAATATTGAAGCAACCCCGATAATTTATAACTGCCGGCATGAAATTTTTTTTTTAGGAATTCCCTTAAAACAAACCACAAGGGGAAGTCTTAGATAAACAGAGTACTATAACCGGAATTATCACTGAAATAGGCTTGCATAGTACCGCAGTATTGTGGAACTTTAATTTTGCAAGAGTGACTTAGCTATTATTTGTATCAAGAAAGGAACTGAAAAACATCTTGGCCATTTTATTCAGCCTGTTGTTAATCAAAGTCTTTACCGACCCATAGATTAGCATTTGTGTAGTATGATGTTTGAAGGAAAATTCTAAAGTAATGTCTTTGTCATGAAAATAGATTAAATTATGTTAAATGTTGTTTTACTAGTAAATGTATTCTTTGTTAGCAATACTAATATTGTTATGTCAGTGATGGTAATAGCATGTATGGTGATACTTTTTTACTCCAAACTGGGATATGTTGTCCCCCCAACAATGTCTGATAACAGAAAGTAGAATTTTGTTTTCTGTTGAGCATTTTCTATCAATAATTGTTTTGTTTCAAATGGTAGCTCATTTAAAAATCAGTAATAAAGTTATGTTATTATAATGTATTAGTTCAAACTATGTGGAATTGCCAGTTTTTAGATTAGGGAGTAGTGAAAAACCAGCAATTTCAGAATGTTGAACCACCTTCAACTCTCAACACTTCCTTCGGATATTTACCTTTATATTTGATTTTTAATGTTTAAACTTCTTGATTATCTGTCATTGGACATTATCTGCGGAGTTCTATTTTGGAAGTTGAGGACTTGGTTGTCCTACATAACCATCCTTCCATCCCCCCACTCCTACCTATACTTCCCAGTCAAGTCAGTATTCAGTATTTATATGACTGACAGTGTACCTGTTGTTCACAGATGAGCCCTGTAGGGTACTAATAATTACATTTGCTGTCTTGTATGACTTTTGTTTCTCTAAATTAAATAATTGCCTCTTTTGTTTGTTTTTCATTTGCTTAGTTTTCTTTGTCCCAGTCACTGACTCATTCTCAAATTCTGACAAAACTAATAATCTTTCAGTATTTCCAGGTAATCTGTTGTATTTCTTTTTCCTAGCTGTCACCTAGGACTTCCGTTTGTCATCACTTTGGGAATTCCTTTTGCCCTCCTACTGTGTTGGATCCTTTATTTCCTGGATCCTATCTCTTCCTTATTCTTTAGCACCTTCCTGAGAAAGGGGACGTACAAACTGAAATTCTTCCTGAATTCAGAAGATGTGTATCTGGAAATGTCTTCATTTTACCCTCACACTTGAGTAGTGGTTTAGCTGAATATTGAATTCTACATCAAAAATTAGTCACCCTCTTCTGAAGGCATTGTTCTGTTGGCTTCTGGTATTTCTGTTAAGAAGTCCAACCCAAGTCTAATCCCCATTCTCTTTTTTCTCCCACTTTGGAAGATTTTAGGATGTTTCTGTTTTAGGATCTAGTTAACACAGAGAAAGTTTCTTCAAGCCATGAAATGGAATCACCTCTGGAATCTACAATAAGACTATCCAGTTCATTTTTTTAAATCCACCTTAGGAAGTGACAGAACCATTCATGACCAAAAAGAAACAATCTTTAACCCTCATAATTAAATATATCATGACTAAATACAACAAATATATTACTTACAAGAATTTCTATCCTGAGAAGATAGAGACAAATGGAGCTACGTAGACAACAGTTTAATTGGACATTGTCAGTGACTGTGATATAGCTCATGGATACATATTTTTTATTTTATTTTTTAGCCTTGAATTGTTTTCTTTTTACAGTTGCCTTATCCCTCATCTAGCTTTTCCTTGAGTACACATTAAGTAGTTGAATATTAGAGAACTTCAGATTCATGACCAGAAAACTGAAGTAGGCTCTCAGCCCAGGAAGGCTATCAGATTCCTAATGTTTTTGTCTATAACCATTTAATCATTTCTTCTCACTCTTTAACTCATGAGCAGCCCACCCTTCCTCATGCAGATAAGCAGGCTTCATATTTCATTGAGGTTTAGAAGTTATAAGACAGATACCACTCAGCTTCCCTTCACTGAATCTAGAAATCCACCTTTAGGGCCCATGTTTTCTTCCTATCAGAGGCTAACTTCCCTCCTTTCTGTATTCCCCCTCATACCTACTCAAGGACTTCACTTCTGAATATATGCCTGTCTTTTGCATCATCAGCAGCTCTCCAGGGCCACTATCCATGTCAGCATGCACACATGCTCTGACATTGCCCATCTTTAAAAATAATTTTAAAATTACAACAGAATTTAAAACTTCCCCCTGACCTCCCATCCATCCTCTTCATTTACCTTCATGGTTAAATGTCTCAAAAGAGAACTATACATTTCCTCCCTACCTCTTTGTAAAATGTGTCACTCTCTGAAATTCTGTTGTTAACTGGTGTGTGTGTGTGTGTGTGTGTGTGTGTGTGTGTGTGTGTGTCTTACCCCCTTGGAACATCAGGTCCAAGAAGGCAATGACTTCCATCTGCCCTGTTTACCACCATGTCCCTTAGAATAGCAACTGGCACAAGTACCTACTCAATGTATGGGCAAAAAAGGGTAAAACTGACATTTTTAACCTGGTAGACTAGCTCTTGCTTTTAAAAAAAATTTTTTCTGACAAAAAAAATCAGTGTTTATTTTTTTAATTACCACCTTATGCTACACTTAGAGTGGAAAACATTATAAAGACTATATTAATTGAATTTTTCTCTATATTACATTTCATTCTTTCATAAGTATAACTTAATACTGTCATTTTTGCACCCAGATGCTTGGAGTTGAATTCCAGCTCTTTCAGTTTAGCCATGTGATCTTGGACAGGTTTCCTGATGACTGTATTTCCTCACCTGCAAGATGGAAATAATAATAGTACCCACCTCATATGTTTGTTGTGTGGGTCAAATGAAATAATATGTAAAATGCTAAAGTCAGTACTTGGCATGGGGGTAAACACAGTGAAAATTACAATTGCAGTCATTTGTATAGCCTTCTTCAGTTTCTAATATTTGATCTAATATTTTTGTTCAGAGTACTTACATCACATAAAGTATATTGGCTATAAATGTGACTCACCTGTTTTTGTCCTTTTTCTGATTGCTTGCATCTCTATTCCTCATATTACCCCATGTGATAGATTAGTAAAATGATTTACAATTGATAGGTGAACACCCTGTAGCAAGTTCTGCACTTCCCAACAGTTGGTCACTTAATAAATCATTTTGAACACTTGATAAAATATTTTTTTTTTATTTCAAGCCAAATCCTGTTCTTTGGCTTGCCTGGAAGTGAGGCCCTTTCTTCATGTTATTCCACATTAAGTTTTCTAATATTTCTAGAAATGGAACTTTTAAAACACCCAATACATCATTAATAGATATTTTTTCAGAAGTAGCTGTAGGACACTGTTGTTTTCACTTAACTTGGTGGCTGGGAAGATAAGTATATGTAGCAATACAAAGTCCACTTTTAGGGACTTTGAAGGATACAGACAGGCTCTGTAGAAGTTCAGAGTAGAGTGAGTCAGGTCCTGCAAGCCTTAAGGGATTTTTACAACTCTTCTGCATGTTAAATTGTCTGTTTAGCCTATTTCCTTATTATTTGACTTGATCTTTACTTTGAAAGTTTACCTGATAATCATGGGACTAGTTTAGATTTTAAGGTAGATAATGTACAAGCTAAAATTGAAAGCAACTTTTAACTTGAGAAATTATTTCTTGAAGTAATTGATTTAGCAGTTATTCTGCCTCTTTCTTTTCTTATCTAGGTAGGCAGTGGGGATTCCTCCAATTATCTGAGCATTTCGGAGAGCAGAGTGTAGTGCTTGGTAAATTTAGGGTTCAAAAAGAATGCCAGATGGTTTGAAAGGAATTGTGAGCACTCCAACTAGTGCCGTCCATTGAAAGCCAGCTGGCTGAGTTTCCCCTGCTCTGGAGGTAGGAACCAGACACTTTGTTCCATGCCAGCTGGCCCAGGAGTAGCTGGCCAGCAGCCTTACTTTTGGTTGGTCATTCCTGGGAAAACCAGCCTGGGCCTTCCATCTGCCCTAAGGATGGTCTGACACCAGAGAGTTGCTCTCTGCCTCCATGGTACTCCAGAGAGTTGGAGCAAGCCTGTGTGGCAAGGAAAGAAAGCCACTTTTTAGATGCCATTACAAGTGAATCTCACATTAAATTGTGAATTTGCTCTGAAAAAGTATAATGCAACTTGAATTTTTATGCATTTAGTGCTATTAGGTGTATTAGAGTTGCTTACTACTAAAGTAACCATAATGAATGTTTTTACATTGTAAATAACTTCCAGTTTACCTACCTACTTTCCAAGTTCCTTTTTTTATTTATTGTCTTCTTTTTTTAAGTTTATTTATTTTGTGAGAGCATGCACCCAGGAAGGGCAGAGAGAGGGAGAGGGAGAGAGAGAGAGAGAGGGAGAGAGAATCCCAAGTGGGTTCTGCACTGACAGCCCCCGCTGAGGGGCTCGAACTCACGAACCTGATTAAGAGTCAGACACTTAACTGACTGAACCACGCAGGCACCCCATTTATTGACTTTTCTTAAAGTGAGGTTTTCCTGTTCTTAATCTTCTAAAGTTTTGGTCATTCAGATTAGTAAATTTTCACCTTGTCAAAGAACTTGCTCCTGTATAAACCATAGGTTTCTGTAGAAGGTTAATTATGTGTGTTGCCTGAAAATCTGTGTCTCATTTTGTCTGTTATTTATGTTTTCACAACTAGGCAGGTGTTTATATCAGATACAGTTCTTCCATTAGCAAACTTAATGTCAGAATAATTTGGGTGTTCACTTCGGCAGCGCATATACTAAAATTGGAATGTCAGAATAATTTGAGAACAAAAGAAGTACAAATATGGCATTACAAGTATGAGCATTCAGTTCATTTGATGACACTGTTTATTGAATTCTAAAAATTAATAATTTTGCCAGTCTATCAGTATGCTTTATGTTACCTTAAAAAATTTTTTTTTTAATTTGGAGATTGAATGGTGCTGCGTCATCTATATTTGTTAAGTTCATCTAGGCAAACCAAAAAATTATGAACTATTTGTATCTCTTTATTATTTTCTCCCAACTCTGAGCATGAAAAATTATGCTCAATGATATAAACTTCAAATAGAATGTAGGTGTCCTATCCAAAAAGGCTCTTCATCTTGAACTGAAAGAAAAAGTTTGGCAGATAATGAAACACCAAAGTATGAGCTAATGTAGTTTATAGGAAGTGGGTGGGAAGGAAAATCAGAGGTGTAGGCTTTCATTCTTTTCCTTTAGCAGGAAAGAAATTGCAAAACTTCTTTGGAAATATGCTGGAAAGTCTCATGCTTGGCTATAATTAAAGTTTTTACTTAAAGTTATTAATTGTCCTTGAAAACAGGCCAGGATGAATTATTATGGCAGTAAGAGTGATTTTTTTTTAATCATAGAACAGTAGATTAATAGCCAGGGGCAATATTATACCCAGAAAATCATCCTTCACATTAGCTAACCTTTACAAAATACCTTTTTTGTCAGTAGCTTTACATGTATTGCTTATTTTCTTCTCACAGCAACCCTCAAAGGATTGTTCATAGATGATAAGAGGTCTAAGAAGTAACCTGTTCAGGTTCACAAGGTCAGAAGCCAAGTTTAGAACCCAGGTTTTCGTCCTCCAACCCACCACATGTCACAGTTGATAATGTCAGCTTTCACAAGAATACAGCTCTTTCCTATTCAGATGCTATCCTGCACTGGTACTTTGAGAAGACTGTTGATAAAGGGAATTCAGAGACTGTTGCAGAAAATAGCAAGCAAATAAGGAGAGATTTGAAGAGGCTGTACATTTTTTAAAAATCTCTTCTGATGCTCTTGAAGTAATTAACCATTGCAGAACTACACAATAAACAAAAAATGAAGCAAATAAAAATAACTAGAAAGGACTATATAGTTTCCTAGTGTTGTCATAACAAATTATGACAGAGTGGATGGCTTCCAGGTTTCTCCATTTCTGGAGATCAGAAGTCTGAAATCAAAATGTCAGCAAGGCTGCCTGCCACACTCCTTCCAAAGACTCTAGGAAAGAAACCTTCCTTGCTTTTTCCAGCTTTTGGTGATTCCACCCATTCCTTGATTTGTGATTACATAATTCTAATCTCTGCTTCTCTCTTCATATGGCCTTCTCTTCTTTCTATTCTAAAGACATGGTCATTGGACTTGGGGCCACCCGGACAATCCAAAATGATCTTATCTCCAGATTCTTAATTATATCTGCAAAGACCCTTTTTGCAAATATGGTCATATTCCTCAGGTAAAGATGTGGACATATCTTTTGGGAGGCCACCATTCAACCTGTTGTAGGGGTAAGAACTTCTTTAGTGATAATTTTCATTTTTCACTGCTGTATTACTCAGAATCCCAGATTAGATAAGTATTTGATAAACCATGATACAAAATGGGGGAAAGTCTTGAAAATATAGGATAGAAGACAAGTTCAGAGGGAGGTTTAGGGAATCGGAAGGTTTCATGGAGGTTGTATTGCTTATGACAGACCATGAAGAATAAATGGTCAAGATAGCCTGAAATGTGCAGATGGTGGAAATATCCAGAACAAAGATAGGGAGGCATATTCAGGGAACCATAACTAATGCATTTGACTAAAGTGTGGTACTTAGAGAAATAGTGGTGAATGGGGTTGAAAAGTCTGAGCCAATTCATGGGAGGCCTTTAGTGTTGAGTTGATGAATTTGTACTTTGTTTAGAGTTGCATATCCATGAGAACACTGTATTACAAAGGTTTCTAACAGGAGCCTTCAGAGCTATGATAAAATCTTTGGAAAAAAATCTACATTTTTTCTATAAAAAGATTTTCAGAGGGATTCATAACCCTAAAAAAAATGTTAAGGACCACTGCTCCATTAGAAATGAAATGTTTTATGCTTTGAAGATGTTTCTGGAAGATTATTGATTTTTCTGTTTGGTTTACTTTGAACTACTTGGAAGATAAGAAAATGGAGCTCCAAGGAGCCTTAGTCAGCACTCTGTGTGGAATACATTATGAACATTGCATACTAAAAAGTTAAAATACTATTTCAGGAGGGATGTGAAGTAGGTCCAGGGTTCTTAGAAAAGCGATCAAATGATTACATAAAAAGAAAAAAATTCATAGCATTCAGTTCAAAATGCAGCTGTGATTTCTGCTTTCTGTGTCTCAATTTTTGTTATTTCAGTTCACTACCACCACCCATTTAGAACTCCAGAATTATATAAAAGCATGACACAATTCTGAGGAGAGAAAGCCAACAGCTGTGTTCTTAAAAGTTGTGTTTTTTTAATGTAGTCTGTGAAACTGCTTGTTCTCTGCTGTGGATTTTCAGTGGAATAACCTACTTCAGGAATAAAATGATATATTCTGTAGCTGTTTGAATGTCTTTGTCTGTTTGGGCTGCTATAACAAAATACCCTAGCCTGGGTGTCTTATAAATAACAGAAATTTCTCACAGTCCTGAAGGCTGGAAAGTCCAAGATCAAGGTGCCTACAGATTCGATGTCTAGTGAGAACCCACTTCCTAGTGCATAGATTGTACATTTTGCTTTTTTGCTGTGTTATCATGTGGTGGATAAGGGCAAGGGAGCTATCTGGGCTGGGCCTCTTATAAGGGCACTAATCCCAGGGTGTCTGGGTGGCTCAGTGTACAACTCAGATCTTGATCTCACAGTTTGTGAGTTTGAGCCCCACATAGGCTTCAGATCCTCTATCCCCCTCTCCCTGTGCTCCTCCTCTGCCTGCACACGAACACACTCTCTTGAGAGAAAGAGAGAGAGAGAGAGAGAGAGAGAGAGAGAGAGAGAGAGAGAGGCAGAGTGTGAGTGGGGGAGGGGCAGAGAGAGGGAGACACAGAATCTGAAGCAGTTTCCAGGCTCTGAGCTGTCAGCACAGCTGACATGATGTGGGGCTTGAACCCACAAACCAGGAGATCATGACCTGAGCTGAAGTTGGACACTTAACCTACTGAGCCACCCAGGCACCCCAATAAATAAACATTAAAAAAAAATAAGGGCACTAATGCCATTCATGAGGGCTTCACCCTCAATAATGTAATCACCTTCAGATACCAGTCGCATTGTGGATTAGGTTTCAATATATGAATTGAGGGTTGGGGGATACAAACATTCAGTCTGTAGCACTGACCATATGGTACAGAGAGAAAATTGATGTTTCTCCTTATAACTCGATTTCTAAATAATCAACTGCCATTGATTTTTTTTTTATTGATCCGTTTATTTTCTACCCAAGATTAATATTACTTAAAAGATTTACCTGTACTGTTTTTCTTTTTTTTTTTTTTTCAATGTATGAAGTTTATTGTCAAATTGGTTTCCATACAACACCCACCTGTACTGTTTTTCATACTTCTCTGGTAGTGAGGTTCTTCTTTTTCATTTTTTTATTATAAAAAAATTGTAAGTATATTCAAAAGTAGATAGTACAACATACCTCCATATGCCCATCACAAGATGTTCAGCTGTTACCAGCGTTTTGCCACATTTGTTTCATTTATCCTTTTTTCTTTCACCTTCATTTGCTGAGGTATTTTTTTTAATTTTTAATATTTATTTTTTTTTATTTTAGAAGAGAGAATGTGAGCAAGGGAGGGGGCAGAGGGAGGGAGGGAGGGAGAGAGAGAGAGAGAGAGAGAGAGAGAGAATGAGAATCTTAAGCAGACTCCATGCTCAGCACAGAGCCCAGTGCGGGCTCAGTCCCAAAACCCTGGGATCATGACCTGAGCCAAAATCAAGAGTCAGACATTCAACCAACTGAGCCACCCAGGCGCCCCTGTTTGCTGAGGTATTTTAAAGCAAATCTCCAGCATTTCGGGGCGCCTGGGTGGCGCAGTCGGTTAAGCGTCCAACTTCAACCAGGTCACGATCTCACGGTCCGTGAGTTCGAGCCCCGCGTCGGGCTCTGGGCTGATGGCTCAGAGCCTGGAGCCTGTTTCCGATTCTGTGTCTCCCTCTCTCTCTGCCCCTCGCCCGTTCATGCTCTGTCTCTCTCTGTCCCAAAAATAAATAAACGTTGAAAAAAAAAAAATTAAAAAAAAAAATAAAGCAAATCTCCAGCATTTCAGTGTATGTACCCTGACATATTTCTAAATGTATTTCTAAAAAAAAGTAAAGACATTGTCTTATGGACCCCAAATGCCATTCTCACACCTAATAAAATTAACATTTACTTCTTGGTGTCATCTAATAGATAGACCCTATTCAGGTTTGCCTGATTATCTCAAGAATATGTTTTTTAGAGATGTCTTGTTCATACCAGGATTCAAAGTCCCTGGACCACTTTTGGTCATTTTGTCTCTCGTGTCTAATTTGATCTAGGGCACATCCTCTTCCCACCCTCTCTCCCCACCTTTTTTGGTATGTCATGGACTAGTTAGTTGCAGGAACCAGGTCATTTGTCCTGTGGAATATCTCACATTTGGGATTTGTCTGTTGGCTTCTTCATGCTGTGAGTTTATTAATCTATTCCTAGTATTTCCTACAAATGGAAGTTAGCTCTAGAGGCTTGACTAAAATCAGACTTCAGTGCTTTGGCAAGAATGCTTAGGAGGTGCTTAATATTATACCACATCCAGAGGCCTGCTGTTGTGCCTGGCTACCCTGCTTGTAGTAATGATAAAAGACTCCACTGATGGTCATGTCAGTATCATATTTCATCCATTGCAGCAGAATGGTGATTTTCTTATTCTGTTATCTGATCCACATTTAGTAACAGGAATTCTGTAAAGAAGACTATCTCATCAAGTAGGGCTATTTAGGGTTACCCTGAAATATGCTTTGTATAAGAGGCTGTCAAGTATATTTTTTAATATTTTTTAATGTTTATTTTTGAGACAGAGAGACAGAGCATGACCCGGGGGAGGGGTAGAGAGTGAGAGGGAGACACAGAATCCAAAGCAGGCTCCAGGCTCTGTTAGCACAGAGCCCGATGCGGGACTCAACCCACGAGCTGTGAGATCATGACCTGAGCTGAAGTCGGACGCTTAACCAGCTGAACCACCCAGACGCCCCTGTCAAGTATTTTTATAATAATTGTGTTCTTGATAAAAGATAATGAGTTTGAATCAGAATAAAAAGAATTGAGTTACTCTTTTGTTTTAATGAGTGTCACAGTGAAATTCTGAGTACTATAGCAAAATGTGAACGATTGCTTTTCTTTTACAATTGAGAATGTGGACTCCAGTTGCTCTGAAAGTTCAAGGTGTATATATGAAAGCCTGTTAATAGACTAGAATCAAGCAGTGAAGAGGAAAGAGTACTAGATTAGGATTAAAAAATCAGGGGATTTCCAGAGTCAATTTGGCCCAGCCCCTGAATATCTATCCATTCATTCTTCCCGGGCTGAGCATTTTGTGTGTGTGTCCTTAAAATATTGTCAGTGTTTTTGTGAAATTGTGTGTAAAGAAATCAAAGTTGTATGTTGTAGAACTAATGTTTGAATATCTTTAAAGACAAGGAGAATTCTTTATTGGATATCATTCTTTTTATTTAAATTGTACTTTATGTGTCTCTTGATCACCATTTCTCCTAATACTTCTTGTTTAACTTCATGTCTTCATATTCTTATCCAGTAAAACTACTAAATAAAGTCATGCTGAAAAAAAAGCCTTACTTATTTGTCATGCTTCATTTACCTTAATCCAGATTGTTTTTATTCATCTTTTGAATTTGTGTGTTGTGGGGAAAGTAACCTTGATACCAAATGAAAATTAAAGAGGCCAGTGTTCTTAGCTTAGTGACCATCTCTAGAGAGTCTGTAATGTTACTTGAGAAAGCCGTTAAAAGTTTGTGCTAATATGATTTTTCATAGGCATACCCTTGCTTACTATTATTTTTAAATAATAATACCGTGTGTCTTTTCTGAAAGATAAAGAATGCTGTTATAAAGGGATCTTTCAAAAGACCGTCAATAAGATCTATACTTATTTTTAGTCAGTTGAGCTAAGCATAAAAACTAACTATTCCTCATCAGGACTCTGAAATGGTTTTAGTATTGAAAATTATATTTTCCTAGGTTTCAGCACCAAAAAAACCCAACAAGAAACAAAAACAAACAAAAACCCATTACCTTTTCCTACTTTAGAATTAACACAGATGCTTGTGGAACACCTACTCTCTTTAAGTCATTGCACTTACTGAGTAGTAGAGTTGATTTCACTATTAGGATGAAGATTGTTGTTGTTGTTGTTGTTGTTGTTGTTGTTTTTAAGAGCCCTCTAGGAAATTGTATTTCAGCTGTTGCCTCCTCACCTTCATTTAATGCAGCAGGAAGCCCCTGGGCCTGGGCCCCAAGATGCAGCCTTTGTCTTGTTTCCTTGTTTGTTAAGTGCTGTATGAGCTAGAAAGTGGTGGAGTACTGGAATTGTGGGGTTGAAACTCTCCTCTTTGGAGGCCACAAAGCTTGTGTATTCTCACACAAGGGTGGCTTTTGTCTTCTTAGGAATATCTCAATTATTTCATCCAGTATGCTGCTTGGATTTACTGTCTTGCCTTTATTCATATCAATAAATTCTTATTGAGTATCTTTTTTTTTTTTAATGTTTATTTATTTTTGAGAGAGAGAGAGACAGAGCTTGAGCAGGGGAGGGGTAGAGGGAGGGGGAGACACAGAGTCTCCAAAGCAGTCTCCAGGCTCTGAGCTGTCAGCACAGAGCCTAATGCGGGGCCTGGATCCACGAACTGGAAGATCATGACCTGAGCCAAGTTGGACACTTAACTGACTGAGCCACCCAGGCACCCCCTTATTGAGTATCTTTTAAGAGCCAGGTATTGTTCAGTCTGAATTTATAGAAATCTCACATGTTGTGGTAAATAACTCTTATTAAATAGCTCCAGTACGCTTAATGAAGTTAAGGTATAGTTCAATTCTGAATTCATTAGATCTGAGGTTGTAATTCTAATATTCTTTTTCTGACATTTTAAATATAATCTGACTTAAAAGTTCCTATAAAGCAAATGAAAACTGGCTCCTCATAAGGAATTTCAATACTTTCTGCAGGCTAAGATAAATAAGAACAAATGTAGTGAAATCAGTGGAACTCGCATTTAGATTTTATTCAGACTAACTTTCCAACTCTTATAAACCTAGCATACATTTTTGCAGTTAATTACAAGTTTAATTTCCTAAAGGCAAAAAAGGCATGTGGTATTTAAGTTCTGGCCCTACTATTTGTTAACTGTGTGCTTCAATGAAGGTAATTCTAATGGAATGTTTCAGAGTTATTGAATTTATAATTGAGTTACTTCAGAGATATTGTGAGTATGGTCTATCTCATTTAATAAAGTGCTCTCCTAATGATTTTTGCTGTTAGGCAATTTGATGGAACATGGAAAGAGTTGAACACAAAATGGAACACAAGAACAAACAATCCTCGCTGCATGTCAGTGATCTCCTTTTCATAAGGATGAGACCGTTATGCTGCCATTTTCACCTGGCTACTGAGCTGTGGCTGGTTCCATTCCAATAGCAGTCAGATGATATTAAAAAAAATTGTTACCACTTAACTGCTCTGCATACTTTCTTAGCTTTTTAGGAGAGTCTGGATACATCATTTCTAATGTTTGTCTTAAGTCTGTTCTCTTCCCTCTCCCCTTTTTTTTAAACAGCTTTTCCGAGACATAATTTATAGCCCATACATTGAAAGTGTACAATGAGTGAGTGGTTCTTGGTATATTCAGAGTTAGGCATCCATCACCACAGTCACTTTTAGAATATTCTCATTGTTAATATTAACAATATTCTCATTGTTATTGGATTATCTCAAAAAGAAATCTGTATCCTAGCCATCACTCTTCCATCCTGCCCCTTCTGCTCGCCCGTTCTCCACCCTAAGCAGTCACTAATCTACTGTTTGTATCTCTATAGATTTTACCTATTCTGGGCTTTCATATAAAAAAAATCAGACAATATGTGATCCTTTGTGATTGGCTTCTTTTACCTAGCATGATATTTTCAAGGTCTATCTATGTTCTCTTTTATAACAAAAAGAGATACTAAGATTCCTAGAGCTGGGAGTGCCTGGGTGGCTCAGTCAGTTAGTATCTAGCTTCAGCTCAGGTCATGATCTCACAGTTTGTGAGTTCAAGCTCTGCATCAGGTTCTGTGCTGTCAGTGCAGAGCCCACTTCAGATCCTCTGTCCCCTCTCTCTGCCCATCCCTCCAGTCACAAAAATGAGTAAACATGCTTAAAAAGATTCATAGAGGTACACTAACCTATCCTGTAGGGAGAAGAGATGAAATGATTTTCTTTTAAGTAAAGTTGACTGGTATCTCAGGACTGGTTGTCAGTCACAGATAATGAGAAAAGTTCTACAAATAGTTACTGTAACTGCCAACCCAAGAATGGTGTTCTAACATAGACTGTGGAAAAGATTCATTCATGTCTTAGCATTCTTTTTAGCTTCATTTGTGTATGTGAATAATGTCATAATTATAGGTACATCATTCAATATGGATAATAAGATATAACTCTGTGGGACTGTTGTAACAAACTGTTGCACACTCTCATTTTTATTTGCTATTTTCCTTTTGTAACTAATTTTCCTGTTGAATATTCTGCATACCTCAGACATTATCATATAATGTCTGTGTTTACGTGCTACATGTTATGTGCTAATGTCTGTGGTTACATACTGCATTTTTTATTTTTATGTGAGTTTGGTGAGCTAAAGCCTAGATATTTTATTTGGGGATAACCAATGAGATGGATAGATAGATAGATAGATAGATAGATAGATAGATAGATAGATAGATATTAGTATAAATGTTGGAGATAGGATGCACAGAAATACAATCTTCAGAGCATCTTCCCCCTCAAATTTGTGGATGTAGTTAAGAAAAGAACAAAAAACAAAGGCCAGCCTTTTGACTTTGAAAAACCTGACCTCTCTGTGCCTCAGGTTCTTCCTCTATAAATTGGAGCAATTGGACTATGATACTTAATTAGTGCTGATGGTCTTTAACTCTGTGATTCTGTGAAGGTAATTGGTAAATGTACTACTGATGGGCCCAGACTGCTTCCTACATTACATCAAGAGGTTAGGGTGTTGTAATGTTGGATTTCCTGTGTTCTAATTAGTTATCTAATGTGGTGTCATGACAGAAGGCTAAATATCAATTTAGCAAAAATCAAATTTTTCTGAAATAGAATTTGGAGCCATGGTCTGATATTCCAAATGGACTATTAATATAAAATAATTTAAAATAATACTCATCCAGAACATCTATATATGAGATAAATATTCAGCTATGAGTAGCAGAAAACCCAAAACAAAAAGTGGCTTAAAACAAGATTAAATTTTATTTCTCACTCATGTAATAGTTGGCACAAGTCTGGTATGGAGCTCCATGACATCAGGGACTGCTTACCAATTGTCCCTTTTTCCTTCTTAGCACTCTACCCTCCCTCTTGGGTGTAAACCATATTCTTATTGAGCAAGATGGTGATATCCACATTACAGGAAGCAGAATGGAGAGAGGGATGAAGCAGAAAGTAGAAGGTACCTTCACTGCTCTGTTAAGCATAATTATGAGATATTTCCATGTGAATCATCACATGTGAATCCTTGAGACATGGCCATGCATAGCTGCAAGGAAAGGTGGGAAGTATAGCCATGTGCCTCACTAAAAGTTCTACCTATAGTGGAAGAAAGGAAGAAAAGATACTGGGGGTGGGGAGTCCACTACAATCTGGTTGATGATAAATGAAAGGGAAAACTCAGGAGCATTTGCCATTGTATCTCTTCCATTAAAGAAGGAGTGTTTTCTATTTCTAGTAGGTGATACTGGTTCTCAAAATGGAAATATCATTTTATAGGTGAAGAGCTGACAATGTAATGGGAACATCTCTTAAGAATATGTGATTCTCTTTTCTATAGCTGGGTTAATGCATAAGATCTTCCAAGAGAGAATTGCTAGGTCAATTTCCTGGTTTGAATTCATGAGTTGATATTATGATTTATGAACCAGGCTCTTGTGAGTTTAGTTAGTGTGAATTTTTCCCACTGAGCCCAGTAGCCCCCAAGAGAACTGATCAAGCAGAGAATAGACCCAACCCTAGATGTACAATGACTTTAGAGGGAACATATGCCTTGTAAGGCTTCATTTGACCTGAGCCACCCATCTTATTCTTGATCTTGAAAAGGGAGGAAAATTACAAACTTATAAATAGTCTCTAATATATCCACCTACAAAATCAAAATAATAGTGTTTTGCATGATGAAGATTAGTAGTGGTCTTGTAAAAATTTTTTTATATAGGAAAGAGCCTCTAAGGGCTAATGATATTGCAAGTCTTGACTCTTAAAAACCCATTTAGAGGGGCGCCTGGGTGGCGCAGTCGGTTAAGCGTCCGACTTCAGCCAGGTCACGATCTCGCGGTCCGTGAGTTCGAGCCCCGCGTCAGGCTCTGGGCTGATGGCTCAGAGCCTGGAGCCTGTTTCCGATTCTGTGTCTCCCTCTCTCTCTGCCCCTCCCCCGTTCATGCTCTGTCTCTCTCTGTCCCAAAAATAAATAAACGTTGAAAAAAAAATTTTTTTAAAACCCATTTAGAGAAGAATTATTCACTGTTTTGGAATGATTATGACCTTTTCAGAATTTTTGAAAATACAAAATCAGCAGAACCAGACTCATCCCCAGAATATTGAAATAACATGTTTCATCTGTGCCATTATCTCAGCTGTTCCATAGTCTGCCTAAAATCCTCTTAAGGATGATGTCTTCCCGTATCTTTCTTAAAAGAACAAAGTGATCCCAGTAGACAAAGGAGAGCCTTTGAGGCTATGCATAGGACTATAATATCTATAAACCTGAGGTAATACAAGGTAAACTATCTATAAACTTAAGGTAATCATCACCAGTGTCAAAGTACCAGACAACCTGTACACTTCGCTGGCTTCATAACTATTTGAGGTTTGCTAACTTAGTCATGAACATCTTAGATGGTGTTTTATGGCTGTAGAATTCTACAAAATTAAGATCTAAAAACTGATAGGCTTTTGATTTATACAGATCAGCCATCTATAACTGTTGTTGAAGAAATGTAGCTAAACTAATTCCCATTTCCCAGAATTCCCTTTTCCAAGTCACATCAGAAAGAAGTCCACTTGTGGCTCAGGCTCAAAGATTTGGATTGGAACAGAATGGCCCAGGAAAACGTGGCCTAGACTCATATTATCCCTGACACGAGAAAATTCAGACGCTAATTCCAATGCTAACCTTGCAACAAAGAACTAGAAAAGACCCTGATAATGTTGATGAACACTCACTATATACCAGGTACACCCTCCAGAGACAGATGTGGTAACTATCCCCACTTAACATATGAGGGAATTGAGACTTGCCCACAGCCATAGTGAGGGAAATGGCTAAGGTTGAATCTGCACTTAATGCCTCTGCTATGGCATCTTCCATAGAGCTCACTTACTGCGGTGGAGCCCTCTGATTTACCCTCATTTCCTGGCTGATGAATTTCTAAACCACAGAGACATTGTTTTCTCTCATTTTAAGGCTGTACAATAACAGAATCTTCAATCAACAGAATCTTTTTCATTTGTTAACTTGTTCTTTTACTACTCTAGAAGTGCTTGTGGTTTACTTAACTTCCTTGTTTAGGTTTTAGTACGTATAGTTTATGCCATGTAATCTTTCTTCTTCAGGGATTCTAAGCTGTACGAATGAATTCTAAAAAACCATTACCTTTTTGGTAATTGAGAATTCACCAATAAAGTTCTGGAATTAATGTGCTCAACCCAGAACGTTCAAGAATAGGAGGTAACCTATAAAAGTTTATAGAGGACCTTCTTGGCACTTCCCCCAAAGTAACTTGAACAGGGTCTGTGCACCTTCCCAGTGGTTCAGGTTTGATTTAGAGTTAGCCACAACTCAGCCACTTTTATGATACAATTTACAAAAGGTGATCCATATGTAAAGGAAATGTAGTGCCTTCTAATAACCTTTTGTATACTTGAATATAATTATTAAGTTACCTTATCTATAGACTGAACAAACTCAAGTCCTTTAATTAATAATAATAATAACCTTTCATGACGGCTCCATTAAACAGAGTTGCATTGATTTCTGTCTGGTAACCTGTGTTTTTCCAGGGAGTTACAAGTGATTGTTCGTGTATTTTCTGTGGACAAACGTCTTAAATACAACTGACCTCTCCAGATTATCACAGCTGACTTTTTCCTTTATTTAAAGAGTGGCTCTTTTTCTGTCTTTCAGGCCACTCTGGCTCTTTGTTCAGGATGTCTTCTTGGTTATCACATATACCCAGCAATTCCCAAGTGATGTTTTCAATAGTCAGTGCTGTTTCCAGAAATGCCATGACATTTTCAGAATCAGAATAAAATAAACTTTAATTAATTTTAATTTAAAAGACACAGTTCTTTGTCACAGATTGGAGAAAAATAAAGGGACATAATTAAATGGGATGTGAGATCTTGGAGTAGATCCTAGAAAAGAAAAAAAATCAATAGAAAAACTGGTGAAATTTGAATGAAGTCAGCAGTACAGTAGTGTTACACCAGTCTTGATTTCCTGTCTTGGTGGTTGTGTAAGATTTTAACGTTAGGGGAAGCTAGGTGAATTTTATGGTAACTTGTGCAGCTTCTCTGAAAATCTAAAATTATTTCAAAATTAAAAGTTTAAATATACATGTATATTCACAGCTCCAAATTGTTTGGTAATTATAGTGTTGGCCTTTCTTGAGTCTCTCTCTAAGGCAACAACAATGAACCAGGATGCATCAGCATACTCACTGCTCACAGGAATCCCAGAAATCATTTGTACATCCATTGAAACACTAACAGTAGGATGCAACAGTAGGATGCAGTAGGATCTTATGGGAAGAAGAAAGGATTTGGATTCAGATGTGAGTTTCAGTCCCTCTTCCACCATTCACTACTGTTTTCAGTAGGGCAGCTACCTTGACCTTTGTTAGTCTCAATTCCTTCATCTGAATACAAAGTATAATACCCATCTCACAGTGATTTTAAGAATTAAATGAGATTTTTATATGTGAATGCTAGTTATAAACTCTAAAACACTATGCAAAATGTTCACTTTGGTTCATATTCTAAAGAATTGTTTGAAGAAAAAAGATTCTCCAGTTTCAGAGATTTTTAAGGTTATTTTTTTTCCCTAGATTAATTGTATTGTAGCATTGAGTGCAATCAGAATCCATAGGTGATATATTTATAATTGTGTTTACATTATTTTGAGTCTTTTATCATTAACAGTCAGTTTGAACTTGAACCAATATGACTAAGAACCACAAAGCAGTAAGCTGAATATTGTATAGTATACTTAACATAGAGATTTTACATGAACATTATTTTTACTTATTTAAGCCAATGTCTAGCCCTTTTGCTTTAGAAGTCATAACACTAAGAAGAGAATTTCAAATGTGAAAGCTCCAAATTTGTTGGTTTTCCTGAAATTTAAAGTGAAAGTCATCAGTGGAAGCTGTGGATCTACTTTCAAGAAAGACCCTAGAAAGGTACAATGTCCAGTCTACCAATTATATGAGGTTTATATACAAACTTGTAGTTTGTTTCCAAAAGTAAGTTATTCTATAACAAATTGGGAAAAAAAAAAAAAAAAGCTCAGCCAATATATTTAAGTAGTGCTGAGGTGTCTGTGGCGAAATTTAATTTTTTTAAATTTTACATCTAAGGGTTATAAAGTTGATTCTAAATCCATATTTCAGGTGGTTTAATGCTCTGATTCAGTACCTGGTGAAGGACTGCTGTCTGGTTTCAATCAGATGTTAATTATTCTTCTTGCTTTGTCTACTGATTTTTAGCTGTTTCATTAAAGCAGCCTCATGTAGATCAATCAGGCTCTTTTTCAAAAATCCCAATCTGAAGCCAAGACCAGGGGTGCCTGGGTGGCTTAGTAGATTAAACGTCCAACTTCCGCTCAAGTCATGATCTCACAGTGTAAATTCTAGCCCCTCACTGGGCTCTGTGCTGACAGCTCAGAGTTTGGAGCCTGCTTTGGATTCTGTGTCTCCCTCTCTCTCTGCCCCTCCCTTGCTTGTGCTCTGTCTCTCTCTCTCCCTCTCAAAAATGAGTAAACATTAAAAAAAATTTTTTTTAATTTAAAGCCAAGACCAAAAGGTCAAAGAAATAGAAGATCTCGTGAAGTCAGAGCTGCTCATCAGTAGTCCTCAATTGCTTATCTTTTTTTTTTGGAGTATCTAGTTTTAGTGAACCACAAATTAAACAAAATGTCTCTCAAGACAGGGCAGAAACACATAATTTTAAACTTTGTATTAGTATCAATATATTGGTACATTCTAAAAATGCTGATCTGCAGCAGATTCTTTTTTTTTTCAATTGCTTATCTTTGAAGAAGAGAAATATTAAAAAGATTGTTACCGAGTTGGTAAAATGAAAAAATAAAATCTGTTATCCTCAAGCAATGCATTTTCCAATTTAGTAAAAAAGTAGTTTATTAAGAATAGATGGAAACTTCCTTAATATATGGTATGTATATGTGTGCCTGTGTCTGTGTCTCAGTGCTATACACATCCTATTTATTTATTTATTTTATTTATTTATTTTTTAATGTTTATTTTTGAGACAATGCAAGAGACAGAGTGCAAGCAGTGGAGGGGCAGAGCAGACAGAGGGAGACACAGAATCCAAAGCAGGCTCCAGGCTCTGAGCTGTCAGCCCAGAGCCAGACGCGGGGCTCAAACTCACGAACTGTGAGATCATGACCTGGGCCAAGGTCGGATGCTCAACCTACTGAGACACTCAGACGCCCCTACACATCTTATTTATTGATAAAACAACAATCTCATAAGATTATGAGGAAAACAATTTCCATTGTATTTTTAACATTGTTCTAGAAATATTAGATAATTGAGAGAAGAAACAATTTATATAATTTGTAAAAGAGGAATTAAAATCATTAGATAATTATCCTAAGCAAATGTTGATTTAAGATGGATAGCCACAGGATATTTATGAAATATCTAATAATCCCTATGGAAAATTTTCCTCACCAAATCTGTCCCAAAAAGGCCAGGGTTTTCAACCAAGTCTTTTAAATGATAATCAAATTTGAAAAATCCTTACAAATCTTTACAAACAACACAGGGAACCTTTTTCTATTTACATTTACAGTTAAATTTCTGTTGTAGCCTCCTTAGTAAGTAATGTATGCACATATTATAAGATATAAAAGGTATTCTATTTATTTATTTTTTAATGTTTATTTCGTTTTGAGAAAGAGAAAGAAAGCATAGGCAGGGGAGGGGCAGAGAGAGTCCAACGTGGAGCTCGAACTCGTGAACCACAAGATCATGACCTGAGCCGAAGTTGGAGGCTTAACCAACTGAACCACCCAGGTTCAGTATTTTAAACAGATATTTGATGAAAAGTCAGTCTTCCTCCAGCCCTGTCAGAAACAGTCACTGGTACCAGTTTTTTATATATCCTTTAAGAGATGTTTTAGGCATATGCAAAGTTAGTTTCTCTCTTAATCTTTTTACGTTTATGGTAATGTGCCACATAAACAGTTCTGTACCTTGTTTTTATTTTGTTAGTAATATTATCATGCAAACTGTGCCAAATCAGCACAAAATACATTTTTAATCACCCAGTGCTCATCATTATAGGTGCACTCTTTAATCCCCATCACGTATTTTACCCATTCCCCGCCCCCCCCACCTCTCCTCTGGTAGCCATCAGTTTGTTCTCTATAGTTAAGAGTCTGTTTCTAGGTTTGTCTCTCTCTTTTTCCCCATTGCTCATTTGTTTCTTAACTTCCACATATGAGTGAAATCGTATGGTATTTATCTTTTTCTGACTGACTTATTTTGTTTAGCATTACATTCTTTAGCTCCATCCATCCATGTTGTTGCAAATGGCAAGGTTTCATTCTTTTTATGGATGAGTAGTATTCCACTGTATATATATATACCACATCTTCTTTATCCATTCATCAATCAGTGAACTCTTGGACTGTTTCCATATTTTGGCTGTTGTAAATAATGGGGCAGGGGCACCTGGGTGGCTCAGTCGGTTGGGCATCCGACTTAGCTCACGTCATGATCTTACAGTCTGTGAGTTTGAGCCCCGCGTCAGGCTCTGTGCTAACAGCTCAGAGCCTGGAGCCTGCTTTGGATTCTGTGTCTCCTTCTCTCTCAGCTCCTCCCCTGCTCATGCTCTGTCTCTCTCTGTCTCAAAAATAAATAAAAACATTAAAAAAAATTGTTAATAAAAAAATAAAGAATAATGGGGCAATAAATATGGGGGTGCATGTATCCCTTTGAATTAGTGTTTTTGTATCCTTTGGGTAATACCCAGTAGTGCAATCGCTGGATCGTAGGGTAGTTCTATTTTTAACTTATTGAGTAACCTCCATACTGGTTTCCAGAGTGGCTGCCCAGTTTTCATTCCCACCACCAGTGCAAGAGGATTCCTTTTTCTCCACATCCTCCCAACACCTTTGTTTTCTTGTGTTGATTTTAGTCATTCTGACCAGTGTGAGGTGATATCTCATTGTAGTTTTGATTTGCATTTCCCTGATGATAAGTGATGGTAAAGCATCTTTTCATATGTCTGTTGGCCATCTGTATGTCTTTTGGTTAATTTTTTGTTTCGTTTTTTATGTCTTTTTTGGAGAAATATCTTCATGTCTTCTGCCCATTTCCTAATTAGATTATTTGTTTTTCAGTGTTGAGTTTTATAAGTTCTTTATGTATTTTTGATACTAGCCCTTTATTAAATATATCATTTGCAAATATCATCTCCCATTCTGTAGGTTGCCTTTTAGTTTTGTTGATTATTTCCTTTGATGTGCAGAAGCTTTTTACTTTGATGTAGTCCCAATAGCTTATTTTTGCTTTTGTTTCCTTAGCCTCAGGAGACAGCTCTAGAAAAAAGTTGCTACAGCCAATGTCAAAGAGGTTACTGCCTGTGTTCGCTTCTAGGATTTTTATGGTTTCAGATCTCACAGTTAGGTCTTTAATCCATTTTTAATTTATTTTTGTGTATGGGATAAGAAAGTGGTCCAGTTTCATTCTTTTACAAGTTGTTGTTCAGTTTTCCAAACGCCATTTGTTGAGGAGACTTTTTTCCATTGGATACTTTTTCCTGCTTTGTCAAAGATTAATTGACCATAGAATTGTGGCTTTATTTCTGGGTTTTCCATTCTGTTCCATTGGCCATGTGTCTGTTTTTGTGCCAGTACTATACGGTTTCGATTTCTACAGCTTTGTAATATAACTTGAAGTCTGAAATTGTGATGCCTCCAGCTCTGCTTTTCTTTTCCTAGGTTGTTTTGGCTATTCGGGGTCTTTTGTAGTTCCATACAAATTTTAGGATTGTTTGTTCTAGTTCTGTGTGAAAAAATGCTGTTGATATTTTGATAAGGATTGCATTAAATGTGTAGGTTGCTTTGGATAGTATGGACATTTTATCAATATTTTTTCTTCCAATCCATGAGCATGGAATGTCTTTCCATTTCTTTATGTTGTCTTCACTTTCTTTCATCAGTGTTTTATAGTTTTCAGAGTACAGGTCTTTCACCTCTTTGGTTAGGTTTATTCCTAGGTATCTTATTTACAACATTTTTTAACAACTGCAAAATTAGTTTATGGTGATAAACTGTAACCAGTTACATATTTAGGTTGCTTCCAACCTTTTGCTATTACAAGCAGGACTGCAAAGAAGAGCCTGGTATATATGTGTTTTTGAGTAGACATGTAAGCACATTTGGAAGTTAAATTCCTAAATGTGAAATTGCTGGGTCAATGGGTAAATCCATGCATAATTTTGTCAAGTTGTTCTCATGGAGTCTGACAGTTTTACTAATTGGCAATGTCACTAATGTGTGAGTGCTTACTAATGGGTAATATCAACTACTGGATAATATCAACTTTATAATATATTAGATTCCTATATGAATTTAGACTGTTCTCCAGCTTTCTCGTATCCACCAGGGTAGGCTAGGTTAAACCGCCATAACAAACAACCTCAAACTCTTAGTGGTTTATAATAAGAAATTTCTTTCCTTTTGGTACATGTCCATCAAGGGTTGCTGGAGGCTCAGCACCATGACTTTCACTCAGTAACTTAGGCCAACAGGGTTGCCACCATCTTGAACATTGCTCTTTGTCCTGGCTAAAGGGAAGAGGGCCCTGGAGAGTCTCACACCATCAGTATAGTCATACATGTGCCCAGAAGATGGAAAACTGGAGATATTTGGTAAACTGCAGCTATGATTAATTATCACATCTCTATTCTGTCCCGTAATCTGTCAGTTCATGTGGTAGTAACACAAGTTTTTCTTTTTTGGAATATGTCTGCTATTTTCCCATTTTCATTTTTCCTGTTGAACTAGAACTAGCTTCTCTAACTACCCTCCAGCCTCCAGAAAAAAAGCCAAATTATGGCAGTATTTTTCATTTTGTCTGCATTAAATTTATAGATTTAAAGAAAATTGATAATCTTTATAATATTGAGTTTCCACAACCAAGAAGCAGATATATATTTTCAGTTATTTACATCTTCTTTTGTATCTTTCATATTTTCTTAATATGTATTGTGTATATTTATTAGTAAGTATTCTTTTTTATTTTACTGTCATCTGCAAATAATCATTTAAATTCCTTCTGTATAATCAAGTTGGTTTTCTTGAAGGAATAGAAAAGATAACCATTTCTCAAATAACATATCCATAACATAATCAAAAAAATTTTTTTTAAGTTCATACTGAAGATTTTTCTTTTCATGATCCATCTTTTTAATAATTCTAGTAAATAAGTAGATTAGCATTACACCAACAATAATACATTTACTCCAGCAACTAGAAGCACTTACCAATTTTTAAGAATTATATTTGTTTTGTGCTCTGCAGGTGTCTATTATGCCCACCTGTACAAGAACCCAGGAGATGATGAGCCATTAATGTAGAATAAGATCTGGCTCTAAAGAAAGAGGCTCACTGGCCCATTCATCAAACTTGAGAGATGTTGAAAATTAAACATCCCCAGGTAATTAGAGTATAGTTTTGAGTGACACAGGCATTGCTCTCCTGTTACATTTTTATTTCTTTTGTTGTGAGAAAAAAACATTTGTGGGGGGAATCAGCTTATTTCTAAAAGTAAGCAGGTATTATATTACATTTAGGGTTTGTTTTCATGCTAAGAATGAGAACTGCTCATTACATCTCACTTCTTTGTACTGCCTTTGTAATTATGATGTAAAGTTCAACCTGAGAGTATTTTCCTTCTTTACAGCTTCTCATTTTGTACTCCTATCTCAGCATTATTCTGCTCTTTTTCCTACAATCCATACTCTTTTAAGAGTTCCGTCCTTAATCACAAGACTGAATCACAAGACTGAATTAAATATAAGTTGGTCATTAAGTGCTGATAAGCGGATTATTTGTGAAATTATATTGTATGTATGGTTGTGCTTAGGACAGAGGTCAGAAAGGAATACAAGACATCAAATTTGAATACCTCACCATCATCAAAGTGAAGTCTCATAAAAATCTGATGGAATGATTTAAACTGAAAATAGAGACTTTACACAAAAATGGAGAGAAAGTCTTTATGGAGCCAACACAGAATAATTACTGGGAATATGACAGAGTGAAAAGAGACCCACCAAAATAACAAACATCTGAAATATAAAATGTATAAGAAGACAGAGTTCAGTTGTGGCGAGCAAAGGTAGCACCACAGCCTTGATTTTAGAACTTGGGCAATACCAACAAAGAGAAAAGCTGTGTACAAAACCAGAGAAAACAATGGTAATAGAAGAAGCAGGAAAAAAAAAAAAACTGAAATGTAGAAGGAACGGAATTGTCAATAATAGGACTGAAAAGAGTAAAAGACACAAAGACTATTAAAAAGAACTAGTTAGAATTAAAAAAAAAAAAAAACACCTTGAAGTACCATGGTAAAAATATTTTTTAAAAAAATGTACATCCCTTAAGGGGAAAAAAATGTTATCAGGATAGTGGAGTGGTCAGGGCACCTAGTGGCTCAGTGGATTGAGCGGGTTGAGCATCTGATTCAGCTCAGGTCTTGATCTCACAGTTGGTGAGTTCGAGCCCTGCATCAGGCTCTGTGCTGACGGCTCAGAGCCTGAAACCTACTTCGGATTCTGTGTCCCCCTCTCTCTGCCCTCCCCCGCTTGCACTCTGTCTCTCTTTCTCTCTCTCTCTCAAAAACAAATATTAAAAAAATTTTTTTAAAGAATAGTGGAGTGGTCAATAAAATTAAGACCAAATGGAAAGATTCAGGTTAAAATTCATGGAATAGACAAATAGGTTATAACAAATCCTGTATACCTAGTTTTTTGCTCCTGCAAGTCTCCTCCAAATAATGGGGGGGGGGGGGGAGTGTTACAAATAGGAAGAAGTTTCAGTAAAGGAAAAACTGAAGTTATTGTAGAGAAAAACAAACCTTTGCCTGCAGGTTGAGAGTTTGGCATGTACTTATTTTCCAGATTTGACACTTAAAGACAATATACTCACATACCTACTTACCAGTTTAACACTGGAAATAACTATCCTCTGGAGGATGAAAGATAAAAATGACCTTAGACTTGTAACTCAGATAACACAAGATGCATTTAGAGAAATATTTACAGAATACCAACCAATTATCTTGTCTAGTTGTCTGCCTTTTGAAGATGAAAGATTTTTGAGCCCTGATATCTTAGAATCTCCAATAGCCCAGTACCAGAGGAGATTATAAAAGACTGGGAATGCAGAGGAAATTTCTGAAAGTGATAGACTGGAGCACTTTGAAGGAAGTGAGTTGGTGGTACCATCTAAGAGGAGCAGCTTAGGTACTCAGGCACAAAGCACCTCAGGGCATGACCTCTACCTGAGGTTCTGCATTCTGGGGTTTGGGCCTCTGCACATATGGAAATGCAACCTTAACCTATACTCAAGGATAACCAGGGCCTAGGAAAATCTTGTTGACCAAAACTCAGAAGACTGTCAATTTACAGACTTATCATGAGAAATAGAATTTTCAGGTGAACCAGGGGCACCTGGGTGGCTCAGTTGGTTAAGTATCCAACTCTTGGTTTCAGCTCAGGTCATGATCTCACAGTTTGAGCCCCATATCCAGCTCTGTGCTGACAGCGTCGAGTGCTTGGGATTCTCTCTCTACCCCACTCTCTCTGACCCTCCCTCTCTTGTTCTTTCTGTCTCTCTCAATAAATGAATAAACTTAAAAAGTTTTTTGTTAAAAAAAAACGAATTTTCAGGTGAACTCAAGTGTTGACTAGGCATGAGTAAAACTTTTGTACTTTCTCTTATGTAAGTCACATGGGGGAAAGGGAATTAAAATTACTGTATAACTTTGGTACATTAGAATAGATTTAGATTTACACTCAAGGAGTGTAAGTGATTTTAAGCAGTGTTTCTCTGCTAAACTTGGAAGTAGTCTAACGTGGTATAGGGATGCTTTCTGGGGGACCTAAATGCTTGACATTCACTGGTGCACTGTAGATATGGCAGGAAATGTATGCTTAATTCTGTACATATACTTTATGCTTCTATACAAATGGACTTCTAATACCTGCTCCCTTTAAATCCTTTAATACCAGGGAAGCCTGGGTGGCTCATTCGGTTAAGCGTCCGACTTCGGCTGAGGTCATGATCTCACCATTTGTGAGTTCGAGCTCTGCGCCGAGCTCTGTGCTGACAGCTCAGAGGGAGCCTGCTTCAGATTCTGTCTCCCCCTCTCTCTCTGCCCCTCCCCCACTTGCACTCTGTGCTCCTCTCTCTCTCAAAAGTAAACATTAAATCTTTTAATACCGTTGGCTCTACCAGCTTTTATAGACATAGACAAATACTAGTCAGATACATCACTGGATTTTTTCTTTTACTTTAAATACAAAAAATTTAAAAGATGCAGAAAATTCTATAATGAAGACTCTGTCCTCCTAGATACCTCATCCCCTCACCAAAAGCAGCTCATGTTATCAATTTCTTAGGCATCCTTCCAGAGATGCACACATTCAATCAAATTCCTGTATTCTTTAGTAGTGAAATATACCAAATCCAACTCATAATAGATGTGTTGTGGTTTTATTGGCCTCTGACAAAGCAGAGAACAGTCAGCTTGGACTGAGCTGCAGAGGCTCCACATCTGCTCCTGACTATTAATAGAGACATAGAACCTGCCATCTAATTCTTTTAGGCTCAAGTTATTGCAGTAGAGCCAGGTCCTGGCCAGCCTAGTAAGGCTACACTGTGGCTCATCAGCTGAACCTCAGTCACAGGTCTGAGAGAATAATCTCTTCTGCAGTTGTTTTCCTATGCTCTAGCTAAACAAACAAGGATGTATCTTGGTTTTCTTATATTTGTAATTCATTCCTGAGACCATCTTTGGTTATGCTTAGAAGACAAAAAGATTGCATCTTCTAAAGCACATACTGTTTGGGCACTGTCCCATTTGGGCAGGGTCTTGAAAGACAACGTGTAAATTTTCTATTTTATTGTCAGAACAATGAGCCAGAGATCACCTAGTTCAGAGTAAAGTTATATTTGGTGAATATATATTTATAACAATTATTTTAGGTGATACATAAGTAAAAAGCCTGATTGAAAGTCACTATGTTCATTTGCCTTGGTGTATGTTTTGTAGCTAGTTGTTCTTGGGGTCTCACTGTTCAGAGCTGTGAGTGCTTTATTAAGATTTATTTTTATGTAGGCATTTAGTCACACCTACCCTTAAAAATTTTTCCATGTTAGGCTCCAAAGTAAATCTACAAAAAGCAGTAGCTTTTCTCTATGCCAGGAATGACCAGCTTAGAAAACATAATGGAAGAAAAGATTCCATTCATAATAACAGCAAAAGTACATGTAATAACTAGGAATAAACTAAAGGAAAGTATAAAACCTGTATGAATATAGCTATAAAGTCTACTGAAAGGCATAAAATGAAACTAGAATAAATGAAAAATAAGTTCCCTGAAGTAAATTTAATAAATTTACTATACTATACTATACTATAAATTTAATATACTTTCAGTCAACTTCCCAACAGGATATCTTTTGTTTATCTGAAAAAAAAAAAATGGTATAAGAAAGCCTTGAGGAGTACCTGGGTGGCCCAGTCGTTGAGCATCTAACTCTTGGTATCAGCTCGGGTCGTGATCCTAGGGTCATGGGATAGGGCCCCATGTTGGGCTCCGTACTCTGAGTATGGAACCTGCTTAGGATTCTCTGTCTTCCTCAGCCCCTCTCTCATATGCATGCACGTGCTCTCTCAAATAATAATAATAATAATACATAAAGACTTACTGAAAATATTAAAAAAGAAGAGTAATAATGGAAATATTGCCCTATCATGTATTAATTATTGGTATGATAAAGCTATATTAAAACAAAACATTGCATGCTGGTGCAGGCCATTATCATAGATAGAAAAAAGTGAAGGGACTGCAGATTCCAGGAACAGACCCAGACATATGTAAAAAGTGACTCTGAAAAAGGTAGAATTTTAAGACAGTGGAGAAAGAGCTTTACAAATGCTTTTGCAATAGATGACTAACCATTTGGAAAAACAATTTTAGGCCTTTTTTCCACGCAATAGTTTCTAGATGGGTTAAATACCATGTAGGTATTAAGAAAGAATATAGGTGAGAATTTCTATTATCTGATGTGGGAAAATCAAAGATAGAAATCATAAGGGAAAGGCAACAAACTTGGTGGCAATAGGGCCAGGCAGAAAATTGAATCACTCAAGTACACTTGGGTAGAAAACAAAATCATACAGTCCTTGATTTCTTCCTTCCTTCCTTCCTTCCTTCCTTCCTTCCTTCCTTCCTTCCTTCCTTTCTTTTGATAGAGGTAGAAATATTTATCTACTTTGAGAAAAGTAACAGGATAAGTACAAATGACCTACTGACATTTGGTTCAGAGTTAGGGAGTATTAGGGGATAGTGGAAATTGTGACAAATAAGAGCATAGTGACTTAGCCCAGGGGTGCACTTTACCCTAGTATGTAAGAATGTCCCCTCCTCACCTCCCAGTTGCACAGCAACATAGCAGCTTGGAGGCCCCAAGGCCACTGAGCAATTGTTGCCCTGCAAGAATGAAGCCCAGAATTATTAGGTCTTCTGATCTTTTTCCGTGTAAAGCTGGACATTGCAAATTTTATATATACATATATATATATATAGAGAGAGAGAGAGAGAGCAGAGAGAGGGAGAGAGAGAATCCCAAGGAGGCTTCACACTGTCAGCACAGAGTCCCAATTTGGGATGCCAATTCACAAATTGTGAGATCGTGACCTGAACCAAAATCAAGAATCAGATGTTTAATCTACAGAGCCACCCAGGTGCCCCACAAATTGTATATCTCCCAAATTTAAACTGTTAATCTCAATTTTTAAAACTTTGTATATGCTAAACAAAACATATTCACAAGCCCAGATTTAGCACATAAGCCTCAAGTTTGTGAACTCCACTGTATAGTTTTAGTTTTGGTTTCGTGATTATGCTTACCTGCTTAAAGATGTTGGGATGCTCTCCACCTTTTTTGTTTTTTCTTTGTTTCTGTACTCTGGGTCAGTTTTTTTGGTAGTGGAATTATCTGTACAAGTTTAGATGGAGTTCCACCTCCATTGCCATCAGTGTCTGGACCTTTTTATGAAGACACAGTTGTATATTTTCAAGATTTCTTCTTGAGCCAGTTTGGTTCCTATTCCTATAAAATTCTATATATTCCTATAAAATCATACATTTATAAATGAATTCTCTTATAAGATTTTTTAAATGTCAGCATAACACTAGTTTTTATCTTTTTCACATTCTTAATATTTTATTGGTTAGTTGGTTGATTTCAGTTCCCCTGTGGAATTTTTTGTTTGTTTTAACCCATCTATTTCTGTTTGACCTTTATTAATACATTCTTCTAGTTTATTCTGTTTGATTTACTCTTTTTCTAGCTTCTAAAGTGAATTCTTTTGCTCATTTATTTTCATAAAGATTGGTAATACAAGATTGAAGATTATGAATTTTTCTCTTAGTACAAGGCTTTTTCCTCCAATGTGATTAATTTCTAAATGGTCTATAATTTATTTTGATTACCTCTTGGACCCAAGTCATTTCAAAGATTATTTTTTGAATTCCCAAGTAGTTAGTTTTCTTTTGTTCATCTTTTTACTGTTTTAATTTTATTGCATTGTGGGCACAGAATGTGGTCTTTTAAATGTTCCTTATAATAAACAGTTTATCTAAATGTAGATGTTCCAGAGTCATTTGAAAACAATGTGTTTTCTCTGTAAGATACAAAGTTCTAAATGTATATTTATTATTTGTTAATGGTATTGTTTATATTCTCTCTCTCTCTCTCTCTTTAGGCTGCACCATGGTTATATTTTTACCAAATTCTTAGTGTGTTTCTAATAACCTTTGCTTCTGTATTTGGATGCTGTGTTAAGTAAAGGTTTATGTCTATATGTCTTATTTGGTTATATATACCTCTAATTTTTTAATCATAAAGCATCATTGTTCCATGTAACCTGTTTCTGCCTTCATTTCTACTTGTTTGAAATTGGCACTTATACAATATTTACCTGAAATATTTTTGCTCATTTTTCCTATCACCATCCTCATTTAGAAAATTCTTAGAATTGTCTTAAGTATTTTCTTACAAACAGCATATAACTGATTATTGTTTTTATGTAGTCTTAGAGTCTCTTTTTTATTAAGGGGATTTAAACCATTTATTTTCCTCATAATTAACTTTAGATCTTGTTCCTACCATTTTATTTTATATTTCCTTCACTTGCTTTCTTATGACTACTCCCCCACAATACAACTTTTGTTCCTTCTCAGATTTTACTAAAATGATCCAGTTTTCTTTGCTTCATAGTCTTCCCTCCTAGTCATGAAAGCTATACATCCCATTTGTGGCTCACTACATTTTAACACATGTATTTTTGTGTTTGATTTTTTTGTTGTTATTTTTTGTAGATGCTTTTTATCAAGTCAAGGAAGTTCCCTTCTAATCCTGTATTTCTGGGGGTTTTTATATTGAATTGATGTTGAATTTTGTCAGATGCTTTTTTTTGCATTAATTATTATGGTTATATGATTTTTTGTATCCTTTAGCTGTTTAATATAGTGATTGCATTGATTTTTTAAAAAAAATATTAAGCCAGCTTTACATCCTTGGAATAAGCTCCACTTGGTCCTGATATAGAATTCTTTTTATATATTGCTGAATTCTAGTTGCTAAATTCTGTTGAGAATTTTTATGTTTATGTTCAAGAGATACTGTCCTTATCTGCTTTGGCAACCAGGGTAATACTAGCTTCAAGAAATTAATTACAAAGTATTTCCTCCTGTTTTCCGCAAGAGATCTTCAATAATTGGTTTTAATTCTTCTTTAAACATTTGGTAGAATTCTCGGGTAAAATCATATGGGCCTGGAGCTTTCTTTTTTGTGTATTTTTAAATGACACACTCAACTGTTAAAAGTTACAAAGCTATTCAAATTACTTTATATTAGAGTTATGGTAGTTTGTGTTTTTTGAGGAACTGGTCTTTTTTATTTAGGTTGTTAAATTTATGTGTGTATGCCCTAATCCTTTTGATGGCTGCAGGATCTGTAGTGATACCTCCTGTTTAATTTTTGATATTGGTAATTTGTGCCTTTTTTTTTTTTTTTAAATCCTTGCTACAGGTTTGTCAGTTTTATTGATCTTTTCAAAGAACAGTCTTGGCTTTTTGTTTCATTGGTTTTCTAGATCATTTTCCTTTTTTTAATTCATTGATTTCTGCTCTTTGTTTCCTTCTTTCTGTTTAAGTTGGGTTTATTTTGCTCGTTTTCTAGAGTCTTGATGGGGAGTTTAGATTGATTTGAAATTCTCCTATTCTAATGTTATACATTTTAGTGGTATGAATTTCCCTCTAGGTACTGCTTGATCTGTGTCCCACAAATGTTGATGTATTGTATTTCCATTTTCAGTCAACTTTACTGTATTTTTTTGTAAGTATCCTTTGAGACCTCTTTTGACCCATGGATTTTAGAAGTGTGTTGTACCAAAATGTTCATAGCAGATTTTTTTGTACTAGCCAAAACTGGAAACAACCCAGATGTCCTTCAGCAGATGAATGACTAAACAAACTGTGGTACATACATAACTGTGGAATAAAAAGGAACAAACTATACATGCAATAACCTACCTGAATCTCCAGAGAATTAGGCTGAGTGGAAAAAGCTAAAAGCTAACTCTAAAAAGTTCCATAATTATTCCATTTATGTATCAATTTTGAAATGACAGCATCTTAGACATGGAGGACATACTGGTCATTGCCAGAGGTTAGGTCCTGAGAGTGAAGGGCAGTAGTGTGTTGTCATGAAAGAATCCTTCTGGTGTTCGAACTGTTCAGTATTCTTCTCTGTGGTGGTAGATACACACATATGCATGCATGCAGGAACAAGCATGAGGAAAACTGAGGAAATCTGAGTGAGCTTGGTTATATCAATGGCTATCCCGTTTGTGATGTTATCGTTATAAATATAACTAATATACAGTTATGATTTTTTAATGTTTATTTTTGAGCGAGAAAGAGAGAGAGAGCGCAAGCAGGGGAGTGGCAGACAGAGGGAGATACAGAATCCGAAGCAGGCTCCAGGCTCTGAGTTGTCAGCACAGAGCACAATGGGGGCTTAAACTCACGAACTGCGAGATCATGATCTGAGCTGAAGTCAAGCACCTAACTGACTGAGCCACCCAGGCACTCTGTATAGTTATGATTTATACTGTAAAATGTTAGCACTGTGGGACACTTGGCAAAATATACAAAGGATCTATTATTTCTTACAACTACATATGAATCTACAATTATGTCAATAAATTATCAATTAGGGAAAAATATTTTAAAATTCAAAAAGAATTAAAATGGTACATTAGAAAATATCCACTTAATACAAAAAAGGTCAGAAAAAAGACATGAGATATATGGAAAACAAATAGCAAGATGACACATAAACCCAAACATAGCAATAATAACATTGAATGTGACTAGATTACTTCAACTAAAAGGCAGACATTGGCTGACTGGATTAAAAAAAGGTCCAACAGTATTCTGTCACAAGAGACACACCAAATTCAAAGACAGAAAATGATGGGAAAAGAGAAGTCTTGCAAAGAATATGCATAAGAGAGCTAAAGTGGCTATGCCAACAACAGACAAGATAGACTTTTAAAAAAATTATGAGACAAAGACATTTCATAATAAAATGATCAATTTATCAGGAAGATATAACAGTTAAAAACAAATACCCACCTAACAGCTGAGCCCCAAAATACACAAAGCAAAACTGATAAAAATTAAAGGGGAAAATAGGTAATTCAACAACAAGAATTGAAAATTTTAAGACCTCACTCTCAATAATGGGTAGAACAGTTACACCAAAAATCACCAAAGATCTATGAAAGTTGAACCAACACTATGAACCAACTTGACTTAACAGGCATTTATAGAATACCTAATGACAGCAGAATACCAATTGTTCTTCAGCACACATGGAATAACCTCCAAAATAGACCATATACTACCAGGTGTTGGTTAAAGTTTTCTTAAAGGGTCACATAGTATTTTAGACTTATTACCTGAATTGTCTCTGTCACAGCCTCAACTCTGCTGTTTTAACTCAAAAGCAGCCATGGACAAAACATCAATGAATGAGCATGACTATGTTCCACTAAACTTTAGTGGAAACTTTATGCTAGGTCATAAAACAAGTCTCTATAAATTGAAAAGGAGTGAAACCTGACAAGATGTGTTCTCTGATCATGATGGAATTAAATTAGATATCACCAAAAGAAGGAAATTTGGGAAACCCACAAATATTTGGAATTAAATACTATATTTGTACATGTATTTGTACATTTGTACATGTATTCTTTACATGGGTAAAGAAAACACAAAATTAGAAAACATTTGAACTGGATGAAAATGAAAATACAATAACCAAAATAATGGATTGATTACCTAAAGCAATCTATATAGAGTCAGTGTAATTTCTATAAAAATTTCAATCATTTTTTTTGCATAAATGGAAAAGCCAGTCCACAAATTCTTATGGAATTGTAAGGGGCCCCCAAAACCAAAACAGTTTTGACAAAGAACAGAGTTGGAAAACTTAACACTTCCAATTCAAAACTTACTATGAAGCTACAGTAATCACAGCAATGTGGTACTGGTATAAACCAATGGAATAGATTTGAGAGTCCAGAAATCAATCCCAACCAGCTATGGCCAGTTGATTTTTGACAAGAGTGTGAAGACCAGTATGGAAAGAACAGTCTAATGAATGATGCTAGGATAACTGGATATTCACATGCAAAAGAATACAGTTGGATCCCTTTCTCATATCCTACATAAAAATTAACTCAAGGGGCGTCTGGGTGGCGCAGTCGGTTAAGCATCCGACTTCAGCCAGGTCACGATCTCGCCGTCTGTGAGTTCGAGCCCCGCATCGGGCTCTGGGCTGATGGCTCAGAGCCTGGAGCCTGTTTCTGATTCTGTGTCTCCCTCTCTCTCTGCCCCTCGCCCATTCATGCTCTGTCTCTCTCTGTCCCAAAAATAAATAAACGTTGAAAAAAAAAAATTAAAAAAAAAAAAATTAACTCAAAATGGACCAGTGACCTAAATATAAGAACTGAAGCTAGAAAACTCTTAGAAGAAAATCATAGAGGTAAACTTACATGATCTTAGATTTAGCAATAGATTCCTAGGTATGACACCAAGAGCATGAGCCACAAAAGAAAAAAGATGAATTTGACTTCACCAAAATTTAATCTTTTTATACATTTAAGGAAATTATCAAAACATAAAAGACAAACTACATAATGGGAGAAAATAATTATAAATTATGTGTCTATTAAGGGTTTAGTATCCAGAATACAGAAAGAACTCTTATTAGCTTAGCAACAAAAAGACAGCCCATTTTAAAAAATGTACAAAGGACTTAAACAGACTTTTCTCCAAAGAATATAGACAAGTGAAATAAGCATACAAAATGATGTTTAACGTTACTACTCATTAGGGAAATGTACATCAAAATCACAGTGAAATGCCACTTTTATGCCCATGAGAGTGGATATTTTAAAAAATAAAAATCACAGAAAATAAGAAATATTATTGAGAATATGAAGAAAGTTGAATTATGAAGAAAGTTGAATTATGAAGAAAGTACATTGCTGCTGGGAATGTAAAGTGGTATAGCCATTGTGGAAAACAGTTTGATGGTTCCTCAAAAAGTTAAATGTAGAAATATATATGACCCGCTAATACCGCTTCTAGGAATACATATAAAAGAACTAAAACAGGTGCTAAAGCAAATCCTTACATACAAAGGTTGATAGCAGCACAGTAACCAAAAGGTGGAAAGAACCCAAACATCCATCAACGGATGAATGGATAAACAAGTTGTAATATATACATACAATGGAATGTTGTTCACCCATAAAAAGGAATGAAGTACTGATGCATGCTACAATATGGGTAAAAACCTCAAAAACATGGGAAGAAAGAAATCAGATACTAAGGTCATTTATTGAATGATGCTGTATATATGAAATATCCAGAATTGGTAAATCCATAGAAAGAGAAAATAGCCTGGTGGTTGCCAAGGCTGGGAGTAGGGAAGGTGTAGGGAATGATTGTTTCATGGATACAGGGTGTCTCTAAATTTAGAGTAATGAAATGTTTTAGACTTAGAGGTGATGGTTGCACAACATTGTGAAGACACTAAATAACACTGGTATTGCTCACTTTAAAATGGTTAATTTTATGTTATGTGAATTTCACCTCAAAAATTTTTAAGCATATGCAGGGTATGCCTCTTAAGAAGTTGTGACAAAGGGCACCTGGGTAGCTCAGTTTGTTAAGCGTCTGACTTCAGCTCAGGTCATGATTTCATGGTTCGTGAGTTCGAGGCCCATATCAGGCTCTGTGCTGACAGCTCAGAGCCTGGAGCCTGCTTCAGATTCTGTGTCTCCCTCTCTTTCTGCCCCGACCCCAATCACGCTCTCTCTCTTTCTCTCAAAAAAAAAAAAAAAAAAAAAAAAATTGTGACAAAGTAAAATTTTGAAAGTTATATTCAAAGGTATCACTTTTGTAATAATCATTTGCTACTTGTTTTTTTATAAATTCTATAAATTATGTTTTTAATTATTGCTCGAAAAAATAGATCTTTGATAATTATAAAAAATTAAAGGGACCTAGTTAAAGCAGAGGTTAGAGAGAGAATTTATAGCTGTAAATGCCTGTATTAGAAAAGAGTTAAGATGGGGCACCTGGGTGGCTCAGTCAGTTGAGCATCTGACTTCATCTCAGCTCAGATCATGATCTCATGGTTCGTGGGATTGAGCCCCATGTTGGGCTCTGTAGGCTGACAGCGCAGAGCCTGCTTGGGATTCTCTCTCTCCTTCTCTTTCTGCCCCTCCTGCTCATGCATGCACTCATTGTCTCTCAAAATAAGTAAATAATTTTTTTTTAGAAAATGAAAGAGTAAAGAATACGAAGCCATGACCTAAGCTTCCACTATAAGGAAGTAGAAAAAGAACAGACTAAACCCAAACCAAGTAGAAGGCAGGATGTAATAAAGATCAGAGTAGAAATCCATGAAATACAAAACAAGGAAATGCAGAGGAAAATCAGTGAAATTAAAAGTTGGTTCTTTGTGGGGCGCCTGGGTGGCGCAGTCAGTTGAGTGTCCGACTTCAGCCAGGTCACGATCTCGCGGTCCGTGAGTTCGAGCCCCGCGTCGGGCTCTGGGCTGATGGCTCAGAGCCTGGAGCCTGTTTCCGATTCTGTGTCTCCCTCTCTCTCTGCCCCTCCCCCGTTCATGCTCTGTCTCTCTCTGTCCCAAAAATAAATAAAAACATTGAAAAAAAAATTAAAAAAAAAAATAAAAGTTGGTTCTTTGAAAAGATTAACAAAATTGAGAACTTTAGCTAAAGCAAGAATTGGTAATTTTTTTTATAAGGGACCAGAGAGTGAATATTTGGGGCTTTGAGGGCCACAGGTGGTCTTTTTCATATATTCTTGTTTGTTTGAGTTTTTGGCACACCTTTTAAAATGTGAAAAATATTCCTAGCTTATAGACTATGTGAAAATAAGCCATGTGCCTTAGTTTACCAACCTCTGAGCTAAACTGATCAAGTAAAAAGGAAGATACAACTTACTAAAATCCCAAATGAAAGAGGATACACACTACCAAATCTGAGAAAAATTAAAAGAATTATAAAGGGATACCATGAACGATGAATGTTAAAATGCAGATGAAATGGGCATATTCTTAGATCCAAATCACTGAACTGACTCAAGAAATAAAAAATCTGAATAGACCTAGAACACTAAACAAATTGAATAATTTATGAAGTCTTCCCACAAAGAAAAACCCAAACCCAGATAGGCTCACTGAATTTTACTAAACATTTAAAGAAGAAATAATACCATTTTTTCATGAACTCTTTCAGAAAATAGAGGAACTGGGGCACTTCACAACTCATTTTGAGACTAGTATGTTATCTTACCATGATACCTTGGTATCCTGGGTATTGGCCTGATACCAAAGCAAAAAAAAAAAAAAAAAAAAAAAAAAAAAAAAAAAAAAATCACAAGAAAAGAAAACTACAGGGGCACCTGTAGGTGGCTCCATTGGTTAAAGGTCCAACTCGGTTTTGGCTCAGTTCATGATCTTACAGTTCGTGAGTTAGAGCCCCACATCAGGCTCTGTGCTGACAGCATGGAGCCTGCCTAAAATTCTCTCTCTCTCCCTCTCTCTGCTCCTCCCCTGCTCACTCACTCACTCTCTCAAAATAAATAAACTTTATAAAAAAAAAAAAGAAAACTATAGACCAATATCTTTTATGACTGTAGCTTCATAAATCCTCCACAAAGCTGATTCCCAGAATATATAAAAATGATTGTGACTAAGTGAGATTTACACCAGAAATGCAAGATTAATTTAACACCAGAAAACAATTAATATAATAGACTGTTATGATTAAATACTCTCAGCAAATTAGGAATAAAAGAAATTTGCATATAAAATTTCTACATAAAATCCTAACATCATAATTAATAATAAAATACTAAATGCTTTTCCTCTAAGATTGGAAACAAAGAAAAGATGTCTGCATTCACTACTTCTTTTCAACAGTGTTCTGGAGGTTCTAGCCAATTAATTCAGGAAAGAAAAATGAAATACAATCAGATTAGAAAAGAAGATATAAAGCTGTCTTTATTCACAGATGAAGTGATCATCCTGCATTTAGGGAATGCAAAGGAATAAAAAAAAAAACTAATAAATGAGTTCAGTAAGGTCACAGGATATAAGATCATTATAGAGAAAATCAGTTTATTTCTATATATAAACATTGGACAACCCAAAACAAATTTAAAAAAACAATTGCATCCACAGTAGCATTAAAAAGGATAAAACACTTAGGAATAAATTTGACAAAAGAAGTGCAAGACTAATACACTGAAAACTACAAAACATATCTGAAAGAAATGAAAGACCATCTAAATGAGAGAAATTCCATGTTCATGCATTTGAAGACAATATTATTGACATGGCAGTTCTTCCCAAATTTATAGATTTAAAGCAATCTCCTTCAAAATCTCAGCTGGCTTTTTTGCAGAAATTAACAAGCTGATCCTAAATTTTATTTGTAATAACAAAGAACCAAAATAGTCAAAACAATATTGAAAAACATCAAAGTTGGAGGACTTAACACTTTTTTATTTCAAAACTTACCACAAAGTTATGGTAGTCAAGACTGTGTGAAATTGGAATAAAGAAAGACATACAGATCAATGAAGTAATTCAGAGCCCAGAAATAAATCTTTACATATTTATGGTCAACTGATTTTCTGTTAAGGTCCCAAGGCAATTCAATGGGGCAGGGGTTATCTTTTCAAGAAATAGTGCTGGGGCAGAAGTGCACAAAAATGTTTAGGCAGTCCTGGGTGTCGATCATGTTATGTGTGCATTAGCCATACATGTTGCCCACCAACAGTTGTATAGGACCATAGACTTGAAGGTTTTTTCATGATTCTATGAAAATAAAAGGTGAAAATCACCTTTTATTAGAGAACAACATCAGTAAAAGAAAGAATTCTATGCTTATCCACATCCTTTGTATTCCCTCCTAGCTTAATGAGGGAGCCCACTGGACTAAGCTGTAGCTAGCACTTCTGTTCTCTTAGCTACTAGAGACTTGTCCATATCAGCAGATGCCTCACCATAGAAGGGGCTTGACTGCTTCACTCATGAGCACCTCAGAGTTCTTATTTTCTTGTAGAATTTGATTGGGACAAAACATGGCAAGTGAATTGTATGTTTCTTCTGTTGAAGACCTAAAAAACAATAGGAAAAAAGAAAGTGCTCCACTGAAGAAGGACTTAAAAAATGGAAAGGAACACCTATATAAAGGACATAGTGAAAATTTCTTCCATGAAATCAGTAACACAACTAAAAAAGATAACCAGGAATTCTGTATAGAAAGAAATGTCAAAGGATTAACCATAAAATTGATATTTTCAAAAGATGAAGTCAGTAATCTTTAAGAGACGATAACTGGAGATAATGTGATAATTAGAGCAAACTGGGAATATAATGTGAAGTGTTTTCTGTAACTATTCAGAGTCTTTCAAGGACCTGCTGATGACTAGAAGCTGAACACGAAAGACTACATCCTGTGTGATTCCATTTGACTGTGAAATTCTAGAATAAGGAAAATTAATCGGTAATGATAGAAATCAGATCAGTGGGAGTGGTGATTAACTGCAAAGGGGTACAAGGGAACTTTCTGGGTAAATGGAAGTGTTCTGTATCTTGATTAGGGTTGTGGTAACATGGGTGTATTCGTTTGTCCAGACTCTGACCGGTACATACAACATGGGTGCATTTTTTTAATGTAAATTAAAAATCTCATGTTTCCAAAAAAAAAAAAAAGATTTTAAAAACCCAAAATAATTGTTCTTAAGTTTTTCTTGGGCTTTTGTATTATAAGAAACAAGTATAGGATTTTTTTTAATGGTTTGTGAACCATAAACTATAAAATACAGCAGTCTGATTATTGGTGTCTGTCTATCTGAGCATTTTTGAAGCTAAAGTAGAATACTAACTACTGGGAAGATGATGATGTGGTATTGTCCAGGGAACAGGAACTGGCCTAGGAAGTATGTGGCTACCAAACACACTTCAAGAACGCTACTGTAGCCTGTCGAGCTGTGGTGCATTGTGTTCAACTCAGGTCCCCTGTGGAACCATATCTCTTGTATTTTGGTGGGAAATCCCATTGCTCATAAAATACTCAGATCTTCTGTGTTTTTCATTTTCTTTCTTTTTATAAATAACCTAATTAGATAGATGGTTTGAAATTTAGGCTGAAACTACAGATTTCAGCAACTGTGAATTTCATAAGGAGGGAAAAGATTTTCACGTGAATTAAGTCAGAAATGGCAAGTAAAATCCAGTAGCATATTGTATGTTCTGTTTCTCCTCACAAGGAGCAGTTCCTAAGTAACTTTTACATTTGTGATACCTCAGTAGCAAAGTATGCTTATTACTAGGATGATGAATAGTGGCTCTCTTTTTAAAGATGACATTTTAAAGGGTTATTAACACTCACACTGAAAAGATATTATGATGAAAATATTCTAAAACTAATGTGTCACTACACCAGGATTAGCATCTTGGAATAATACACCCTCTACTTAGCTGTTGGGCCAACATATCAATTGTAGCTAAGCAATTTCATTCATCAAAGGAAAAGGAGAAAATTCCTAAAATGTGTTCAGCATCAGCATATCCCCTGCCAACCTCACCCCTCTGGTAATAGGTTGTAAGGCCTTGCTAAGAAGGGAGAACTCCTAGGAAAGTCTCAGCAGCCAGCCAGCTCTCAGGAGCACCGAGGTAGATGTCTTTCCCCTCTAATGGCAGCACTACCTCTCAGTCTGCATATCTGTGTACCTGTTCAAAATTCCTCAAGACTTTGTTGGTGGTGCCACCCAGTGCAAGGACTCCTGCAGGGCAGTGTTCTCAACACCACTGACACATGCCCTGCTGGCCTATATTGATGGCTTCCTTTAGAAAGGATAAGTTTCCAGTTCCTACCACTGGGGACTGGATTGGCAGGCCACTTGACACAAAGCTTGACAGTGTGTGCAGAGGAGCTCCCTAAGAAAGGAGTGCTTGGTTTGGTGAAATCCTCTCCAGAGACTTGATTTTTGTCAGAGCTTCTTTTATGTTCTTTTATTTATTGTCACCCTTCCTCCAGTCCCTGCCAAATGCACGCGCACGCATACACACACACACACACACACACACACACTAAAACTTTAGTATTTGGTCATGACTCTTAGAGTTCTCAGACACTTCAGTATCTGTGGTCTCATTTTATCCTTCCAGGAATCCAATGAAGTTGGTAACATAGGCATTACTCCATTTGAAGATGAGATAATTAAGGTATAGATGGGCCAAATGCTGACATCTAGCTAGTGTTATCCTGGGAGCAACATCCGAAGTTGCTGACTATTAACCTGTCCTTTTTTCTACCACACCACTTTCTTTTTGCCTATTTCCTCTCTGTTAGCCCTTCTAGCATGGATGTTTAATCTCTTGTTTCCTAAAGTGAGAGTTCTTTTACCAAGCCCAATTTGTCTGGTGAGGGATATTTCTAAGGGATTGAAGGACATCATCAAAGTCTTGGCTGTAGCAAGGGTCATCAGGTGAGGCCCTGTCAGCAATGTGGAGATTAAGGGTGAAGTTTTGAGCAGCTGTACTTTTCTTACAACTCTATAATGTATGTGCTAGATATATTTAGTAAAGTTGTCCTTAATTCTTTCCTTCCCTTCCAAGATGATCTGAGTATAGGAAAAAGGAAATTATGTATCTGAGTAAAAAAGCACTTGCAGAAAATGGCTGAAAGTTCAAAACTAAATATTAACCATTATTTATGTTTGGAAGTTCTCAGAGAAGAGTTTCCATGGGATGAAGTTGTTCTTTGTGCTGTTGACTTCCTAGTATAAGTTATTAGAAGCTGGAAATTAAAGTAATAATAAGACATTAGATTTTAGATACAGCCAGTCAATATCTCAGTAGTGTCTGCAATTTAAGTATACCCTTCTGGGAACCAAGAAAGACATTAAAAATCGGTAAACATATTTTTAATTTACCTTATATAAATAAAAGTTGAAATGTTTTGTTTGGTGGTTTCTGTTTACTTTTGTTTTGATTTTGGCAGTAGTGATTGTTATAATTCAGTTATCAATATGTGGTCTTGATAATCAAGCCTGGCAGTTGGTCTTCATTTTGACCATTTTGCAATGGATCCAAATGACAAGAAAAGTTCTAGTGAGAAGGTGTGATGAGCCACTTTATTAGTGTAGCTCATCATCTAATGAAGGGGGCAGCCTCCATTCTTGGGTTTTGAACTATGTGGTGACATCGGTATTACCAAACAAATGGACAGAAATATCCCCCTTTTGAAGGTTTAAACAATATTTGCTATTTTCTGATTATAAGAACAACACAAGAAAAAGATTGTAGAACATATAGGGTGAGGGCGCACTGGCTTTGGAGGTGGAGAAGCCCTGGCTCCTGTACATACTTGGTCAGTCATGACTATGTGACCAAAACTCTCTTATCTTTGGTTTCCTCATCTATAAAATGGGAGATATTATGGTACCTACCTACATAGAAGTTTTATGTGGAGATAAAATAAAGTCATTAAAATGCTTAGAACAAGGCCTGACTTAATAAAGGGAGTTAAAAAAAGAAGAAAATCAAAATGGGGGCGACTGGGTGGCTCAGTTGGGTAAGTGTCCAACTTCGGCTCAGGTCATGATCTCGCGGTTTGTGGGTTTGAGCCCCGCGTCAGGCTCTGTGCTGACTGCTCAGAACCTGGAGCCTGCTTCAGATTCTGTGTTTCCCTTTCTCTCTGTCCCTCCCCTATTCACACTCTGTCTCTCTCTCTCTCTCTCTCAAAAATAAATGAAACATTAAAAAATTAAAAAAAAAAAAATAAACCACAAGCCACCGTTAACATTTTGACGTATTAGCTCTCAGGCTTTTTTCTGCCATACATGCACACATACATACCAGTGTGTACTACCCATATAGGTGTACATATATATCCTTTTTTTTAACCTTTTCCAAAATTGGGATCATTTTTTAAAATATTTTTTAATGTTTGTTTATTTTTGAGAGAGAGAGACAAAGTTGCAAGCAGAGGAGGGGAAAAGAGAGAGGGAGACACAGAATCCAAAGCAGGCTCCAGGCTCTGAGCTGTCAGCACAGAGCCTGACACAGGGCTTGAACCCACAAACTGTGTGATCATGACCTAAGCTGAAATTGGATGCTCAACCGACTGAGCCACTCAGGTGCCCCATGGGATCATGTTTAATATACAATCTATATCCTGCTTAATTTTTCCCACATAGCCTTATATTTCCCTTGACATTAAAATTTACCGAAACAGATTTTTATGACCTCATAATACTGTAACATGACTTAACAAAATTATTTAATCATTACCTCCTTGTGAGATATCTAAGTTATTTCCAATATTTTACCATTATTAATGTTCCTTACTTTTAAAGGTTACAAAGTTTTTAAGATCTTAAGACTTGTTCTCTTTTTGTTTTGGTGGGGTGGGGCACAGTTTGTACTTTGAGGTTGAACTTTTTCATATGTCTATTGATTCCTGGCATTACTTCAGTGAAGTACCTTTTCATGAATGAATGTAACTTGTAAAGGTGTTTTAGGTAGGATCTCAAGTTTCTAGAGTAGTGTCAAGTACATAGTAAGTACTCAATAAATATTTGTGGCATACCCACAACTCTCTGGTCAACTAATCCTTGACAAAGCAGGAAAGAATATCCAATGGAAAAAAGTCTGTTCAACAAATGGTGTTGGGGAAACTGGACAGCAACATAGAGAAGAATGAAACTGGACCACGTTCTTACACTATACACAAAAATAAATTCAAAATGGATGAAGACTTAAATGTGAGACAGGAAACCATCAAAATCCTAGAAGAGAACACAGGCATTAACCTCTTTGACCTTGTCTAGAGCAACTTCTTACTAGACTTGTCACCAAAGGCAAGGGAAACAAAAGCAAGCATGAACTATTGGGACCTCATCAAGATAAAAAAAAGCTGCACAGTGAGGGAAGCAATCAACACGACCAAAAAGCAGCCTGTGGAATGGAAGAGGATATTTGCAAGTGGCATATCTGGTAATGGTTAGTATCCAAAATCTATAAAGAACTTACCAAACTCAATACCCAAAAAACAAATAACCCAGTTAAGAAATGGGCAGAAGACATGAATAGACGCTTTTCCAAAGAAGATATCCAGATGGCTGAGACACATGAAAAAATGCCCAATAACACTCATCATCAGGGAAATATAAATCAAAACCATCATGAGGTACCACCTCACACATGTCAGAATAGCTAAAATTAACAACACAAAAAATAACAGGTGTTGGCGAGGATGCAGAGAAAGGGGAACTCTCCTGCACTGTTGGTGGGAATGCAAACTGGTGCAGCCATTCTGGAGAACACTATGGGGGTTCCTCAAGAAGCTAAAAGTAGAACTCCCCTACTATCCAGCAATTGCACTATTAGGTATTTACCCAAAGGATACAAAAATACAGATTCAAAGGGGTACATACACCCTAATGTTTATAGCAACATTATCAACAATAACCAAACTATGGAGAGAGCCCAAATGTCCATCGACTGATGAATGGATAAAGAAGAATGGATATATACATACATGTGGTATGTATATATATACTCAGCCATCAAAAAGAATGAAATCTTACCATTTGCAATGATGTGTATTATGCTAAATGAAGTAAGTCAGAGAAAGAGAAATAACATTTCACTCATGTGGAATTTAAGAAAACAGATGAACATATGGCAAGGAGCGGAGGAAGAGAAGAGAAACCACAAGAGACTCTTAATGATAAAGAACAAACTATGGGTTGACAGAGGGAGGGAAGTGGGAGATGGGCTAGTTGGGTGATGTTGTATGTAAGTGATGAATCCCTGAATTCTACTCCTGAAACCAGTATTGCACTATATATTAACTAAAATTTAAATTTAAAAGAAAGGGGGGAAAAAAACCCACAACTAGACAAGAAATTCAAAACCTTTTTAAGAGGATACTAAGAAAGTTTTCAGCCTAAAATGTTTCATTGTAGTCCTTAAAACAATGTTATGATGTGTTAAAAGAAGGGAAAATAACCTTATTTATAACTTTAAATTGTCACAATTTAAAATTTATCAATATTGGAAATTTAAAGTGCTATCCTCTGGTGATCACCTTTCAAATAAACTGATGATCTTTAAAAAACAAATTTTTAAAAATAAAATATATTTATAGCATGATAAATGAATGGCAAGAATATTAACTCTTTGTCTATTATATTTATTTCAAATGGGGTCAAGTCTTAAGAAAATTATTGCCTCCATATACATTCAAAGATAATGCTATCTTGGTTCTTAGTCTTTATAACCTAATTTTTTTTCCTTTCTTTTCTTCCCCCCCACAGTTCATCCATGAGCTCGGATTTCCCACATTACAACTTCAGGATGCCTAATATTGGATTCCAGAATCTGCCTCTCAACATATATATTGTGGTTTTTGGCACTGCTATATTTGTCTTCATCCTTAGTTTACTCTTCTGTTGCTACTTGATTAGGTAATCAGTTTTCATTCTGTGCTACTTCAGAATATATTAATCAATTATAAATCAGCTTTTTGCCCTTAGGTTAAAAAATTGTATATGTGCAATAATTAGCAAATTTTCTAAAATTAAGGTTGCTAAACATTTTAACCTTCTGTGAGTTAGTTACTAATGAATAAAACACCTTTATACAGTCTTCAATCCTACTTGTTGATGAATGTGTTTTACTCTATAGAAGAAAATTGTCCCCATTTATTTTTCTAACATATTAGCACCTGGTCCAGATACACTTATTATCTGTTCCCAAGATTTAATCTACATTCACAAAGATTTCAAGATATCTTTTCAAGGATGGTGTTGCGTCATTGTTAGCTAAAGTCATTAGGGATTAGAAAACAATGTCCAAGGCAAGGTCCAAGCCTTTAAACAGGTTCTTGTGGTCTCTTAAGATTTTAAGTTCCTTTGGTCAAGTGTTCAGGTGATTGATTATCTGCATAAAACACTAAATATTCCAAAAGCTCTGCAGCACGTGTATGGAGAAGTGACAAAGGATAATACCTCACATGAAGGAGTAATGGATTTGGCCAGTAAAGATTCACAGTTGAGGGGCGCCTGGGTGGCGCAGTCGGTTGAGCGTCCGACTTCAGCCAGGTCACGATCTCGCGGTCCGTGAGTTCGAGCCCCGCGTTGGGCTCTGGGCTGATGGCTCAGAGCCTGGAGCCTGTTTCCGATTCTGTGTCTCCCTCTCTCTCTGCCCCTCGCCCGTTCATGCTCTGTCTCTCTCTGTCCCAAAAATAAATAAACGTTGGAAAAAAAAAAAATTTAAAAAAAAAAAAAGATTCACAGTTGACTTACTCATAATTGTTTAAACAAACGTCTTGGGGCGCCTGGGTGGCGCAGTCGGTTAAGCGTCCGACTTCAGCCAGGTCACGATCTCGCGGTCTGTGAGTTCGAGCCCCGCGTCAGACTCTGGGCTGATGGCTCAGAGCCTGGAGCCTGTTTCCGATTCTGTGTCTCCCTCTCTCTCTGCCCCTCCCCCGTTCATGCTCTGTCTCTCTCTGTCCCAAAAATAAATAAAAAACGTTGAAAAAAAAATTAAAAAAATAAAAAAAAAATAAACAAACGTCTTATTCTTTTTAGTTTTCAAAGCTGAAACTTAAAGACTGTAAAAATTCATATACTGTATTGTTCAAAGAGCTTTATGAATAAAAGAGTAGAAAGTTGGATTTTATTAAACACCTATACCTCTAACAATTTTTAGTGCTTGTACAGAATGTGATTATGGTTACGATACATACCCTCATCAGATGTCTTTAAGCAATAATTAATTGTTGCCACCAGTGACTACTCACTGATGGTCAAATTTGAATGAATTTAGTGTATTGTTTCCAATATTCTGATAAATAAGTCTACATTCCTACAGAAATTGAATCTTTTTTGAAGTTCTCACAAAATGTAATCACTTCTTACCTCTCATAGATATGCTGGCTACTTAGGATTTTTAGGTCTTTCTCAGAGTAATAAATAAACACTTAACTAATATAATTATAGCATTTAGGAAAAATGTTATTTGCAGAAATTTCTTTTTTCTAACATTTTTTAAATTATAGTTTGATAAATGTTATGTAAATATTTGGCTTTTTTTTTTTTTTTTGAATGAAGGAATTAGCCATAGCAAAAACAGGCCCTCATAACCTTAAAATATGATTATCTTTGGGGAGGATGGTAGAGAACTGCTGATTTTTTGTTGTTGTTATTTCTTCCCTCAGATCTACTAAATTTTTTGGTTTTGCTATAAATAGTGGTTTTAACTAAGAAATTTGTGAATTTAATATTTGAAACCAAATTATACTTTATTTTTTTTTTTTAATTTTTTTTTCCACGTTTTTATTTATTTTTGGGACAGAGAGAGACAGAGCATGAACGGGGGAGGGGCAGAGAGAGAGGGAGACACAGAATCGGAAACAGGCTCCAGGCTCTGAGCCATCAGCCCAGAGCCCGACGCGGGGCTCGAACTCCCGGACCGCGAGATCGTGACCTGGCTGAAGTCGGACGCTTAACCGACTGCGCCACCCAGGCGCCCCCCAAATTATACTTTAAAAGATAAAATAATATAATAATATAACAAAATATTTTTTAAAGATTCATTAATGAAGGAGTTTTATATATGTAAAATATTCTAAAATATTCAAGCTAGCTCATAGTATAGTTTTTATTACTATGTCTAAGAACTAAGCCTTTAACCTTGTTTTAAGAAAAACACTAATATACCAATTGTGATTCTGGGTAAGCTTTTTGAGAAATCAATTGTGAAACACCATTTTACTTCATTGTATTCCTTTGAATAATCAAGCAAATAGGTAGAGAAAGGGAAAAAAATGATAACGGTTGTCTTCATATATTACCATTGTACTTCATTTTATCCTTTCTGTATCTTTTTTATTATTTATCTAACAAAGCAAATAAGTGGGGATCTGCTATACTAAAATAAAATTATCTTGTCTAATTAGAGAAACCAGTCTTTTAGAAATGTTCAAACATTTCTAAACTTCATTTACAAGTCAGTGGTACCATTTTGAAAATTAAATCATGATGTAAGGAGCTTTTCCTTTCTGATGAATCTAGTGTTAGTTTTAACCTTTCATATATTAAATTTGGATTTCACAAGTCATTTGAAGTTAATCTGGAGATTTATGGATTCAGCTCCTTTAAAATGATCAAAGCTGGGGCGTCTTAAGTGGTTCAGTCAGTTGAGCATCCGACTTCAGCTTAGGTCATGATCCCACAGTTTCTGGGTTTGAGTCCCACATTGGTCTCAGTGCTGATAACCCAGAGCCTGCTTTGGATTCTGTGGCTCCCTCTCTGTCTGCCCCTCCCCCATTTATTCTCATTCTCAGTCTCATTCATATTCATTCATTCTCTCTCTCTCAAAAATAAACACTTAAAAGTAAGAAAAAATTGAAAACTAAAGTTATAGGAGGGCTTTTGAGTTATCTAACAAAAATTTTAAGGTCTTAAACCGAGATAATGACAGTAGAGCTACATAGGGTGTTATGGATGGTTGTGAGTAATATTTGGGTGGTGAAAATGAACAGAATTTGGTGACCAGATATTAATGATGGACAAGAAAAGATGTGCTCAGAATTGTTCCTGGACTTCTGGTTTAGGCAGCTGGGAAGATAGCAGTCCCTTTATAGAGCTAGAAAACAGGCAGGTTTGGGGTGGAAAGATGATAGATTCCACTTTAGACATGGGATGACTGAGTTTTTTGTGTTAACAGTCAAAATATTTAGTACACAATTGGATATATAGGTCTAAAGCTTATAAGAAATCTGTCTAGAAAAAGGGAGTCATGTAATAATAGGTAGAAGCTGAGGCCAGGAGGGTCCCCTAGAAAGAATGTGTATAGAGAAATAAAATGGATCCAGGAAAAAATCCTAGGAAAACACTGATATTTAAGAGGATCCCATAGAAGAGACTAGAAGGGGATAGAAGCAGATAGGAAGAAAAATCATAGGACAGGAACCCCACAAGTAGCATTTCAGTGGATTAAGTCAGTTATGTCAAAAGTTCCCATTGGGGCGCCTGGGTGGCGCAGTCGGTTAAGCGTCCGACTTCAGCCAGGTCACGATCTCGCGGTCCGTGAGTTCGAGCCCCGCGTCGGGCTCTGGCTGATGGCTCGGAGCCTGGAGCCTGTTTCCAATTCTGTGTCTCCCTCTCTCTCTGCCCCTCCCCCGTTCATGCTCTGTCTCTCTCTGTCCCAAAAATAAATAAACGTTAAAAAAAAAAAAAAGTTCCCATTACATTTGACAATTAAGCTTGCGTCTATAATTTTAGTTAGAAAAGTTTCAGTAGCATGGATACAGGGGTGATGAAAGGTGGACTGTAATGGGGCAAGGCCTGACCAGCAGGTGAAAATGAATACAAGAAATATGACCTCCTCTTTGAAGAATCTTGGCTGAGAAAAGATTAGGTTGGGGTAGGGTAGGTGTGCAGTTTGCTATAGAATCAAGGAAGTATTTTGGTGTTTGTCTTAAGAGATTCGGGCATATTAATAAATACAGTATAATATAAATAGTATTAAGGAGAGTGAGCGAGCTAGTTGTGAAGGATTTGTGAGAAGGAATGAACCATAGAGGTGAGAGGAGACACACTTAAAAGTTATAGTGGTATTAGTTCTTTTTTTTTTTTTTAAGTTTATTTAATCTCTACATCCAATGTGGGGCTAGAACTCACGACCCTGAGATCAAGAGTTACATAACTCTTCCAAGTGAGCCAACCAAGCACCCCTATACTGCTATTAGTTTTAAGCAGGAGAATACCTTTTTAAGACAGAGATGAAAGTAACTGGAGAACAATATACATGTACAGATCTTCCTCAACTTACAGTGGGGTTACATCCCAGTAAACCCACTGTAAGTTGAGAATATTATAATCAAAAATGCATTTAATACACCTAACCCACTAGGGGCACCTGGGTGGCTCAGTTAAGCATGCAACTTTGGCCGGCTCAGGTCATGATCTCATCCCATGATTTGTGGATTCGAGCCCCATGTCCAGCTCTGCATTGACGGCTCAGAGTCTGGAGCCTGCTTTGGATTCTGTGTCTCCCTCTCTCTCTGCCCCTGCCCTGCTTGCGCTCTCTCTGACTTAAAAATAAATAAACATTAAATCCAGTTCTGAAGGCTAGAAGTTTGAAATCAAGGTGTCAGCAGGTCCATGCTCCCTCCGAAGGCTCTAAGAGAGGATCTTTCCTTGCCTCTGCTAGTTCCTGGTAGTTACCAGAAATCCTTGATGTTCTTTGGCTTGTAGCTGTATCATTTCAGTCTGTCTCTATCTTTACCTGGCCTTCTTCCCTGTGTTTCTGTATGGTCTCTCTTCTCTTCTAAGGACACCAGTCGTATTGGATTTAGGGTCTACCCTAATCCCAATATGATTTCATTTTAACTAAATAATCTACAAAGACTCTATTTCCAAATAGGGCTACATTCTGAGGTTCCAGCAGACATGAATTTTTTACACTGTTCAACCTAGTATACAAGAACAGGCAAATAGACCAGTGGAACAGAATAGAAACTCTAGAAACAGACCCACATATTGGGTCTGTCTCCCAACAGATATGCCACTGAAATGCAAAAGGGAAATAGGGACTTTTCAATAAATGAGTCAAATGAAAATCTGCATGTGGATAAAAAGAATCTTAACCCCTACTCACATCATATATATAAAGACTAATTTCAGATGGATTGTAAGTAATTTCAAATGGATACCTAAATGTGATAGGTAAAATAACACATTGTTTTCACAGTACACACAAGAGAATATCTTCATGATCTGGGGGTAGACAGAGATTTCTTTAACTGGACACAAAAAGAACTGACATTATTGGGAAGAGTTTATAAATTAGACTTAATTTAAATTAAAAGCTTCTGTTCATCAAAAGATACACCCATCAAGAGAGTGAAAATGCAAGCCACAGAGTAGGAGATAATTGCAGTACATAGACCCAACAGAGTATATCTAATATATGTATGTATACATATATATATTAGATATGTTAGATATCTAATATATATATAATATATGTAAAGAAAAATTGATAAGAAAAAGGTAACTCATTTTTTAAAGACCCAAATAGGTATTTTTTAAAGGAAGATATACAAATGGACAATAAGCATATAAAAGGGTTCTTAACATCATTTGGGAAATGCAAATTAAAACTGAAATGAGATACCACTGAATAGACCTATCAGATTGGCTAAATTTTTTTTTAATGTTTATTTTTAAGAGGGAGACAGAGCACAAATGGGGAAGAGGCAGAGAGAGAGAGGGAGGCACAGAATCTGAAACAGGCTCCAGGCTTTGAGCTGTCAGCACAGAGCCCAACACAGGGCTCGAACCCACGAACCATGAGATCAAGACCTGACCAAAGTCTGATGCTTAACCGACAGAGCCCTGGGCTTTAATCCAGCTAAAAAAAATTTTAATCAACCCTACCAAGTAGTGGCAAAAATTTAAAACAGCTAGAGCTCTCATGCATTACATCTAGGAGTAGAAATTGGTATAAGCATTTTGACTAGCAATTCTACTCCTACATATATACTCAACAGAATTGAGTCTATATGTCTGCTAAAAGACATGTAGAAGAATTTGTTTAGCAGCTTTATAATAGCCCCAAACTGGAAGTAACCTAAATATTCATCAACAGTGGAATGGATAGTCTTATATTCACACAGTGGAGCACTATATGTCAGAAAGATTTACTGCAATGTGGATGAATTTCACAAGTATTTGTTAGCTGAAAGCCAACATAAAAAGTGTACCAAATGATCCATTTATGTGAAGCTCAAAACAAGCACAGATAATCTGTAATGGTAGAAATCAAGATAGTGGGTACCTCTTAGGAGTAGATACTGATTGGGACGAGTCATTTCAGGGGTCCTGGAAATGTTCTATATCTTGATCTGGGTGATAGTTACAGCAGTGTATAAATATATATATTTTAGGGGCGCCTGGGTGGCGCAGTCGGTTAAGCGTCCGACTTCAGCCAGGTCACGATCTCGCGGTCCGTGAGTTCGAGCCCCGCGTCAGGCTCTGGGCTGATGGCTCGGAGCCTGGAGCCTGTTTCCGATTCTGTGTCTCCCTCTCTCTCTGACCCTCCCCCGTTCATGCTCTGTCTCTCTCTGTCCCAAAAAAAATAAATAAACATTGAAAAAAAAAAATTAAAAAAAAAATATATATATATATTTTAACATATTTAACTGTATTAAAGTTTTTGTACATTATTAGATGGATGTTATACTTAATTTTTTTAATTAAGAAAAATGTAATATATTAAATATTACTGAAACCAGTGGACTATCACCAATATAAATTGAGGCTTGTTCATTAAAATATTTGTTGTGTTAAGATTTTGTTTTAATGAGATTTCACTTGAGTTAATATTTTGATAATATTTTATGGTTATTGTCATAACATGGTAACAGGTCATGTGGGTATTTTTCAGGATAAAGGTTTTGGATTTTAAACAATAAATGATATAAATTAATATCAAAAATCTGTTTAAGATTTTTATCAAATTGTTACATTGGAAACCTCAATATCACATTACTCATATTCTGTCTTTTAGGCTAAGACATCAAGCACACAAAGAATTTTATGCCTACAAACAGGTGAGAAATTTACTTCAGATTGGCTTTGATCTTTATGTTTTTTGTTTTGTTTTTTGGTTGTTTTTTGTTTGTTTTGTTTTTTTGCCAAAAAATGAGAATTTAGATTTCCACTCATATTTTAATCTGGGGCTGAATTTACTTGTGTTCATTTTAGCATTTCACTTGCCAGTTTGTAATACAAAATAGGTCAACTTCTTTAAGTATTTTCTTTAAGTATTATTTGAAGTTATAGAAAGTTCAGATGATATAATAATATAACAGGAAGGTTTAGCCAACATTTTGCTAAAGGGAGATGCTGTGGTTTATAATCCTTAAAGCTATGGTTAATCTAGTGGCATTCAGAGATTCCATGAAATGAATTTTTTTTTTTCACCTCTTCCAGTAGAAGACACCAGCTCCTCAGAGGGGACCAGTTGTATTATAGTGATCTCATCTCCTCCCCCTTTCTATTAATGTCACACCACCAGAAATCCAAATACTTGGGTCATTATTGTTAACCCCTAGCCCTTTGTACTATCATCCTTTTACTGATTTGTTTTTTAAGGTAATAAACTTAGCTTTTCTTGACGGCCAAGTATAATTTGTTTTTTCTTCCATGTGTCATCCATTAACATTTTACTCCAAACAGTGGGTCTAGGTGTTCCTTAATTTTGTTTTGGTCAAAAGTATGAAATTATTTTTGTTGTCCTTAGTTTTTTGCTTTCTGTTTTTTAGATTTTGTTTGTTTTTTTTTTTTTTAGTTTTTTTGTTGGGTTTTGTTGTTGGTTTTTTTTGAAGGGTTGTGGGGCAAGCTTTAGCTTATTTGGGCCTTTAACTGACACTGACACTACAGGACCATGTCACTGTTTTAGGATTACGTATCTTTTTTTATACATCTTTTGTTCGTGTCTTTTTGAAATCTGAGCTCCTTGTCAAGTTCCTTAGATGTATACACTGATGTTCATAAGTAACCCCACGCTCTTTCCCATAGGTCTCATGTGGGATTTATACACAGAGTTGAATGTTTTAGTTTTTCTAAATGAATGAATCCTGTTGTCTCAACATTATCGTAAACTTGACAGCCTATAAGATTTGTATGTAAGCTAAGTAGAAAGTAAAATTGGCCTTGATGGTTTATTCAAGAAGTGAAATTGACTGATAGAATTAATACAGTAAGAAGACAGAAAGTAAAATGGTCTTTAAAATCTACTGAGTTGGAAATTTAGTACATCCCTGTGTAGTCGGATGGTAGCTTTTGATTTCTGAAAATGTAATATGCCCTGAAAACCATTTTTGGTTCAGGAATATAAGATACTCAAAATTGGGAGATTTTCTCCAAATTTCACTTGCCTGTTTTTTCACTTTAAGATGGCATGTAGTTCTAATAAGCTGTTTATTCTCAGAAACTTTCTTTTTAAATAATAATCCATCCTCTTATCACTTGGCATTTTTTTTTGGTATCCAGTCACCACAGAGTCAGGTTAGGGACTGGATGAATTTTAAGTTCATTTACATAATTCTGGGTAGAGCTAAAATTTCCTGGGGATAGTAATGCAAAATAATAAGCAAAACTTCTAAAATTAAGATTGACCTTATTTTTTAATCTTTTATATATTAGTAATCGTTCACTTCCCGTCAGCCAATACTGTGTTTTACTGAATCATGAGAGTCGACCTCATTTATTTTCCTCCTCGGTTAGCACTTAGTCCAGATGAGAATGTATTAATATCTTTTCCTAAAAGTTAATCTATACCCAAAGGGATTTAAAATTGCTTTTTGGGAGAACATTGCATCATTGCTCAAGTTGAAAAAATGTTGCTGGGGCACCTGGCTGGCTCAGTTGGTTAAGCATCTGACTTCAGCTCAGGTCATGATCTCACGGTTCATGATTTTGAGCCCTGTGTTGGGCTCTGTGCTGACAGCTCAGAGCCTGGAGCCCATTTCAGATTCTGTGTCTCCCTCACTAGCTGCCCCTCCCCCGCTTGTGGTCTCTCTCTCTCTCTCTCTCTCTCTCTCTCTCTCTCTCTCTCTTTCCCTCCCTCCTTCAAAAATAGACATTAAAAAAATTTTTTTTTTCAAAGAAAGAATGTTGCTAAAAAAATGTTCTGTCTCAAGCTATAAAAGAGATTTTAATATTGAATAAGAGGAGAAATGAGTAACATATACAATAGAAAAATATGTGTGAGTATAATGAGATATTTTTTAATTACACGTTTAAATGAGTATGACATACTTTTATGTCTTACAGGTTATATTAAAAGAGAAAGTAAAAGAACTGAATTTACATGAGGTAAGTTGCCTATAAGTATTTAATCTTTTTTTCAAGTTTATTAATTTATTTTGAGAGAAAGAGAGAGAGAACGACTGGGGAAGGGGCAGAGAGGGAGGGAGAGAGAGAATCCCAAGCAGGCTCCATGCTGTTAGTGCTGAGCTAGACTTGGGGCTTGATCCCACAAACCATGAGATCATGGCCTGAACTGAAATCAAGAGTCGATCACTTAACCAACTGAGCCAGGCCCCCTGTTAAGCGTTTTAATCTTTTCTTGAGCTATTATCTAATAGAAGTGATATGCTTAACTATCTTTATTTTAAGAAGTTAAAAAAATTAGGCTTATTTTTATCAGCCCTTAATAGGATAATTGAAAGTGAGGTCACATAAAAATCAATTGTGAGAAGACATAAGAGAGTAATGTAACTCGGGTGCCTAGGTGGCTCAGTCAGTTAAGTGTCCGACTTCAGCTCAGGTCATGATCTCCCCGTTTGTGGGTTCACACCCTGCATCAGGCTCTGTGCTGACTGCTCAGAGCCTGGAGCCTGCTTCGGATTCTGTGTCTCCCTCTCTCTCTGCCCCTCCCTGCTCACACTCTATCCCTCAAAAATGAATAAACGTTAAAAACAATTTTTTTAAAAAAGAGTAATATAACTCATTTTTAATAGAAATGGTGCTGATGTAAGATTTCATAGTAATAGGGATGCTGCATGTTGTCCCTGATATGAGTAATAGATAGATACAAATTTGTTTTTCTACTCAAGATGAGTTTGCACTACTTTCACTCTTAAAAATGTTCCTAGTAGTTCCTTCATATCAATGGTACAAAAGAGACAATGATTACTTCTTGGGGGTGGGGATTTGGGGAGATGAGGCAAGGGGATAGAATAGAGAAGAACATAAGGGAAGACATGATTCCTTGGGATTGTCTAGTGATGAGGTTGCATGGTTGGCTCCCAGGTGTTCACAACTTTACTGTGCTTTGTAACGTAAATCAAAAGTATGTGTGTATCCTGCTGTACACTTTCATACACATTGTCTATGAGAATTTTTTTTAATGTTCATTTATTTTGAGAGGGACAGCACGAGCAGGGGAGGGGCAGAGAGAGAGGGAGAGAGAATCCCAAGCAGACTCTGCACCATCAGCACAGAGCCCGATGTGGGGCTCAATCTCAGGGACTGTGAGATCATGACCTTAGCTGAAATCAAGAGTCGGATGCTTAACCGACTGAACCACAAAGGCGCCCCAGAATTCTTTTTCATTTTACTCTTTGTGTCATCTCTGACTACAATTGTTCAGTAGAACCCAGTGATTTTATTTTTAATTTTAGGACCCTTTTCTCTTCCTTTCTGAGTTCTTTAATTTATTTGTAAAGCAAGGAGTTAGAAAGCTGCAAATTGTAATATCTATGTTTTATATAATCTCATTGTGGGGCAGCTACATTGCCAGTCTCTTCAAAAAGAGTTAATTTGTGAAATTATTTCAATAATAATAAAACAATGATTTGTTATCGTCAAACACTTTGAAAATTTCTACTATTTTTTTTCCTTTTTTTTTTTTAATTTATTTAAATTCAAGTTAGTTAACATATAGTGTAGCATTGGTTTTAGGAGTAGAACCCGATGATTCATCACTTACATATAACACCCAGTGCTTATCCCATCAAGTGCCCTCCTTAGTACCCACCACCCATTTAGCCCATCATCCAGCCCATCTTCCCTCCAGCAACCCTCAGTTTGTTTTCTGTATTTAAGAGTCTATTGTGGTTTGCCTCCCTCTCTGTTTTTTTGTTTTTTTGTTTTTTTTAATGTTTTTATTTATTTTTGAGACAGAGAGAGACAGAGCATGAGCAGGGGAGGAGCAGAGAGAGAGGGAGACACAGAATCCGAAGCAGGCTCCAGGCTCTGAGCTGTCAGCACAGAGCCCAACGCAGGGCTTGAACTCACAGACTGTGAGATCATGACCTGAGCCGAAGTCGGACACCCAACCGACTGAGCCACCCAGGCGCCCCCCCTCTCTGTTTTATCTTATTTTCCTTCCCTTCCCCTATGTGCATCTACTTTGTTTCTCAAGTTCCACATGAGTGAAATCATATGATATTGGTCTTTCCTAAATGACTTAATTCGTTTAGCATAATACCCTCCAGTTCCATCCACATTGTTGGAGATGGCAAGATTTCATTCTTTTCAATTGCCAAGTAATATTCCATTATACATGTATGTGTGTGTATGTATACACACACACACACCAGTTGGGGTACATGTGCCCCTTCGAATCAGCATTTTTATATCCTTTGGATAAATACCTAATAGTACAATTGCTGGATCATAGTCCTATTTTTAGCTTCTTGAGGAACCTCCCTACTGTTCTCCAGAGTGGCTGCACCAGTTTGCATTCCCACCAACAGTGCAAGAGAGTTCCTTTCTCTGCACCCTCGCCAACACCTTTTGTTTCCTGAGTTGTTAACTTTAGCCATTCTGGCAGGTGTGAGGTGGTATCTCATTGTGGTTTTGATTTGTATTTCCCTGATGATGAGTGATGTTGAGCATCTTTTCATGTGTCTGTCAGCCATCTAGATGTCTTCTTTGGAAAAGTATCTTATTCATGCCTTCTGCCCATCTCTTCACTGGGTTACTTGTTTTTTGGGTATTGAGTTTGGTAAGTTCTTTATAGATTTTGGATACTAACCCTTTATCCAATATGTCATTTGCAGGTATCTTCTCCCATTCCACTGGAATGGAATCACCTTTTAGTTTTGTTGACTGATTCCTTTGCTGTGCAGAGCTTTTTATCTTGATGAGGTCCCAATAGTTCATCTGCATTTTTTTAACAAAGAGTTGCTGTGTTACAGCATTTTAGACCTAACCTTGGAATAAACCCAAGCATCAATTTCTGTTTGATTTTTAAATTTTCCCAAAATTAACATAAAGTAATAGAGGATGGTCTCTTTTCCATTTGGGGTCTCTTTGATGACCATAAATGGAAAAATTAAATTCTGACATACATTACCCATACTGAATAACCAGGTTCCTCAGAAGTCTTCCTTATTGGTTTTGACCCATTAGTTTATAATGGATCTTTTATCTTGAATGAGTACACTGTGTTGGTTGCACCATTATGTATCAGAGTTAGTATTTCACTTGCACTCACCAATTCCAATTTTGCTAAATTGGACTAAGCTGCTGATCCCCTCTCCCTGTTATTTGAAACTGTAGCTAGGAAAACCTAACCTTGCTCTATATATAGCTTGTTTCCAGAGGCAATCATGTATTTTTTGCAGCTCATTTGGTTTTTTCCAGTTGCATTTCTTGGTGATGAAACTATTTTGTCAGACTTTTATGTGTGTGTGCATTCCTGTAGCCTAATTATACAGTGATGACATAGCTTTGTCCTATGTAAGCACATGGAATTTTGATATGGATACTGTTATTAGTGAATAATTAGAATCGTGAAAAATCAAAGACAAGCTAAATGTCCTTCAGTGGTGTAGTGAATAAATAAAACATGATATACCAAAGATTATCTACCAAGGGGGGGGGAAGGAAGAGAAACCTGATCTAGTGATTCATACAGTGAGGTACTATAAAAGCAGACAAAATTAAGGACTGAGCTCTATCTGTAAATATATCAATTGGGATAGATCTCTAATGGGATCTGAAAACAAGTTATAAAGTGATATAAATGTTTATATCACATATGTAAACTAAAATAAACACCATATTGTTCATGGATTTATGTGCATACTGCAAGGTGTTTTACTGGGTTTGAGAAGGACACATGATCACGTGGGACATGGAGAGAAGAGAAAAAAGATTAGGGGAAGTTGGTCAAAGGGATGTTAGTTTAAAAAAAAATTTTTAGTGTTTATTTGTTTTGAGGGAGAGAGAGACAGAGTGCGAGCAGGGGAGGGGCAGAGAGAGAGGGAGACACAGAATCCGAAAAAGGTTCCAGGCTCCAAGCTGTCAGCACAGAGCCTGACGCAGGGCTCTAACCCACGAACCGCGAGATCATGACCTGAGCCAAAGTCGGATGCTTGACCGACTGAGCCACCCACGTGCCCCAAAAGTGATGTTAGTTTTATATGTAATGGTCTTGGGGCGCCTGGGTGGCGCAGTCGGTTAAGCGCCCGACTTCAGCCAGGTCACGATCTCGCGGTCCGTGAGTTCGAGCCCCGCGTCGGGCTCTGGGCTGATGGCTCAGAGCCTGGAGCCTGTTTTCGATTCTGTGTCTCCCTGTCTCTCTGCCCCTCGCCCGTTCATGCTCTGTCTCTCTCTGTCCCAAAAATAAATAAACGTTAAAAAAAAAAAATTTGTATGTAATGGTCTTAAAGAAGGAAAATAGTACATTACTTTTACAGTAATTTTAGAGTTATTGAATACATAAAACATGTCAGACACTTACTAAACTACAGAGACACAAAGGAGCGTAAAATACTAATTTCTGCCCTTAGGCAGTTAACAATCTGGTAGAGAAGACTGTAAACAAGCAAGTCACACTGGGGTGTGCAAAAGGGTGCTGTGTGTTATCTGGGATATATACTGAGAAGTTCTTAAGGGGTCTGATATTGCATAATCACATAGCTACTTCTTGGCTTTTGCTCCCCTAAGGGAGCCTTCCTGGGACCTTACCAACTCAGATGCCCAGACACCACCCCTGCCCCCTCCAGCTTATTAGTTAGCTCTACATCTATGACTGTATCATTTTTGTTTAATTTTTTCTACCAGTATAGGGGTCAAGCAACACTTACACTGAGTGAAGCTAAGGAGGTACTATATACATATTCAAAACATAATATATTATCCTTCTACAAAGAAAAATATCCTCTTAATACCCATAGTCTTCCCTGTTTTTATTTCTCCATCTTTTAATAGAGAAACAGATACAGAGAAGGAGATCTCTAAGAGAAACAACAGAACAGTCATGTAAGTGGAGCCCTAAATGACCTCTAATGTCAAGAAAAACATTTTCTTGACATCTAGTGTCGAGAAAAACAGAAAGGTGCTGTGGAATCTGTGACATACTGGGGAATGCAGGTCCTGTTAAAGGAGTTGCTAGCACTCAGCTCTAGCTAATTGTTGTCATGGAGGAATGCAGGCCAGTTGTTGCCAGATCTGGGTTTCTTCAAGAAAAGCTGGAGAGTCTTGGCATTAGTTTACGATCTGCTCCCTATTTGCATTTAGTCTTTGTTCACCACAGTGTCCCCAACTCTAGTTTTTGTTGAGTAGTTGCTTTCTCCATTAAATCTCCTTTGTCAGAAATCAAATGGCCATATTTTGTGACTGTCTTTCTCAGTTCTCCATTCTGTTCCATTGATTTATGCACCCATTCCCTCACCAACACCACAGCTTTATAATAAGTCAAAATAAGACAATTGGATTCCTCCAACTTTATTCTTCTTTTCCAAAACTGTTTTAGCTAGTCTAGTTCCTTGCTCTTCCATTTAAATTGTGGCATCAGCTAGTCTATATCTACGAAAAAGAAGAAAAAGTCCTCCTGGGATTTTGATTAGTATTGCATCGAATCTGTAAGTCAGGGGAAAATTGGCATCTTTACCATGTTGAGTCTTATGATCTAAAAACACATTATGTCTTTCCATGTATGTATATACTGATTTATATAAAGCTCTGTTTTTAGTGCTTATTATACATTTAGGATTTTTATGTCTTCTTGGTGAATTGTTCCCTCTGTCAAGACATAATATCCCTCTTCATCTCTGGCAGTTTTCTTTGCTTTGGAATCTTTGTGTGCTATTAGTACAGCACCTCTAGCTTTCTTTTGATTAATGTTTCCATGGCCTGTATTTTTCCATCCTTTTATTTTCAGTCTACCTATAGAATTATATTTGAAGTGAGTTTTCTTATAGATAGCATAAAGTTGGGTCATGATGGGTTTTTTTTAATCCACTCTGCCAATCTTTGTTTTAATTGGTGTGTTTAGACCATTTACATTCAAGGCAGTTATTGATGTTTGTAATTGGGTCTACCATTTTATTACCTGTCTTCTGTTTTTCCCTCTTTCATTCTTGTTTCCCTTTTACTGCCACCTTTGGATTATTTGAAGACTTTTAGTAATCCATTTTTAGTATCTTTTGTGATTTTGGCTTTATCTTTTTTGTGTAATATTTTAGAGAATTACAAAATAAATACACCTGGAACTATTTTTTTTAGCACTTCAGTTGGAACGTAGAAACGTTCCACCATGTAGATAGACCCTTTTACCTTTTTCCACTTATGCAGTTGCTATCATATTACATCTATATACATTGAAAATCCATCTGACAGTGTTATATTTTTTACTTATAACTGTCAAATATATTTTAAAGGATTCTGGAAAGGAAGAATAGTCATAAATATTCAGATATTTACCATTTCTGTTGCTCTTCATTCCTAATATTCCAAGTTTCCTTCTTTTATTAATGTTTGTTTATTTATGTGTGTGTGTGTGTGTGTGTGTATATATATATATATATATATATATATATATATATATATAGTCCATGTGTGTGCATATGCTGAGGGGAGGGGCAGAGAGAAAGGAGAGAAAGAATCCCAATCAGGTTCCATCCCATCGGTACAGAGCCTGAACCCATGAACTGTGAGACTGTGACCTGAGCCAAAATCAAGAGTTGGACGCTTAAGTGATTGAGCCACCCAGGTGCCCCTTCAAGTTTCCTTCTTCTTCTTCTTTTTTTTAATGTTTATTTAATTTTGAGAGAGAAAGAGAGAGAAAGAGCAGGGGAGCAGCAGAGAGAGAGAGAATCCCAAGCACTCTCCATGCTGTCAGCACAGAACCTGATGCAGGACTCAAGCTCATAAACTGTGAGATCACGCCCTGAGCCGAAATCAAGAGTTGGACACTTAACCAACTGAGCCAGCCAGGTGCCCCTTCAAGTTTCCTTTTTTTTTTTTTTTTTCTGGGTCATACTTTCTTTTTCTTTTCTTTTTTTTTTTTTTTTGCACTGTTTTTGTTTTTGTTTTTGTTTTTGTTTTAATTTACATCCAAATTAGTTAGTATATAGTACAACAATGATTTCAGGAGTAGATGCCTTAGTGCTCCTTACCCATTTAGCCCATCCCCCCTCCCACAACCCCTCCAGTAACCCTCAGTTTGTTCTCCATATTTATGATTCTCTTCTGTTTTGTCCCCCTCCCTGTTTTTATATTATTTTTGTTTCCCTTCCCTTATGTTCATCTGTTTTGTCTCTTAAAGTCCTCATATGAGTGAAGTCATTTGATTTTTGTCTTTCTCTGACTGACTAATTTCACTTAGCATAATACCCTCCAGTTCCATCCACGTCATTGCAAATGGTAAGATTTCATTCTTTTTGATTGCCGAGTAATACTCCATTGTATATATATACCACATTTTCTTTATCCCTTCATCCATCGATGGACATTTGGGCTCTTTCCATACTTTGGCTATTGTTGATAGTGCTGCTATAAACATGGGGGTGCATGTGTCCCTTTGAAACAGCATACCTGTATCCTGTGGATACAGGTAATAATAATAATAATAATAATAAACGCCTAATAGTGCAATTGCTGGGTCATAGGGTAGTTCTATTTTTAATTTTTTGAGGAACCTCCATACTGTTTTCCAGAGTGGCTGTACCAGCTTACGTTACCATCAGGTTTCCTTCTTAATGTCATTTTCCTTCTATCTGATGAACTTCCTCTAGCATTTCTTTTCAAGCAAATCTGCTGGTTCTGAGTTCTACTAGTTTGCCTTCATCTGAGAATGTCTTTATTTCATTTTCATTCCTGAAGGAAGGGCATAGAACTCTAGGTTGACACTTCTTTTCTTTCAGCACTTTTAAAATGTGCCACTTCCAATGAGAAAGAATGAAATATGGCCCTTTGTAGCAACATGGATGGAACTGGAGAGTGTTATGCTAAGTGAAATAAGCCATAGAGAGAAAGACAGATACCATATGGTTTCATTCTTATGTGGATCCTGAGAAACTTAACAGAAACCCATGGGGGAGGGGAAGGAAAGAAAAAAAAAAAAGAGGTTAGAGTGGGAGAGAGCCAAAGCATAAGAGACTCTTAAAAACTGAGAACAAACTGAGGGGGTTGATGGGGGGTGGGAGGGAGGGGAGAGTTCGTGATGGGTATTGAGGAGGGCACCTTTTGGGATGAGCCCTGGGTGTTGTATGGAAACCAGTTTGACAATAAACTTCATATATTGAAAAAATAAATAAATAAAAATAAAAATAAAATGTGCCACTTCTTCTGGCCTTCACCATTACCAATGAGAAATTCAGTCATTCAAGTCATTGATCCTCTATCAGTGTCTTTTTTCTCCAACTGCTTTCAAAGTTTTTTTTTGTCCTTAGTTTTCAATAACTTAATTATGATATATCTGAGCATAGATTTCTTTGGATTTATCCTGTTTGTGGTTTACTCAGCTTCATAAATATGTAGGTTTGACTTTAACCAAGGCTGATTTTCAGCCATTATTCAGATTTTGTTTTTGCATTGCATTTTTTGGGGGGTTGGGGGAAGAGAGAGAGGGAGAGAGCTCATGCATGAGTGAGGGAAGAACAGAGAGAGAGATAGAGAGAGAAAGGGAGAATCTTAAGCAGGCTCCATGCCCAGCATGGGGCCTGAAAAGGGGCATGACCTCATGACCATGAGATCATGACTTGGAGCTGAAATCAAGAGTCAGATGCTTAACTGACTGAACCACCCATGTGCCCGCACATTGCACTCTTTCTGTCCTGCCACCCCACCAGAGAAGGCCTCATCTACCTGCTGTGCTTATATGGGTCAATCAGAATATGCATAGTTTTGTAGAACCCTGAGTCCACATCCACAATACAGTGGTAGAGCCATCCATGTAGCTTCCAAGTTTGAATAAATTCAGGCCCAACCCCCCTTCCATCAGGTATTGCCTGTACATACAAAAGGGAAAGGACACCCTGCTTCCCTCTGCATCTCGGCACCAGCTGGGAACCTAGCTGCACAAGGACTAGAAAGAGCCATCGGTTTTCTCAGGTCAGGCAGAGGAGTAATGTGGCAGGTACACTGTAGCCCTGCTCTGTCCTGCTTTCCATAAGAAGAGACTACAGAAAGGTTGGACCCATTGGAGTTGCCCCCTATGTAAAGTAAAAAATATCTTTTCCTTCTTCTCCTCACCTCCCCATAGGCTCATCCCCTTCCCTTTGCTCCAGTGAGGAGGTGGCTCTGGCAGTGCAAGTTTTACCACATTCTTGTCTTATATAGAAAGAGATTTAAACCCATTCAGTCTTTCTAGGACTATTGATCCATCTTCTTACATATCACATTCTCAAATTTTACTTTTAAAAATATACAAATATTTGGAGCCCAACTGAGGTTTGTCCAAGGTTTGTTAAAATTGCAAAAATAGTTAAAACCAAACAACAACAAAAATCCAAAGCATGTATAAAGAACTGAAAGTATGTAAGACCCTAGAGATTGAGTGGGTATAGTCCCTCCCTTCCATTAGAGAACACTGGCCCCATAGGAGAGAAGGTCACAAATCAATGAGGCGTGTACAGCAGTGGGCCAAGGATATGAACATATGAGGGCCATGGAAGGGACTGTCCACTGTACTTCATTTGGAACCAGAAAGCTGGACCTTTCCTGAATGGCAGAACCATCTGTAGGTTGCTTTCATAGTTCCCAAAGATTCCAACCTTAAATGACACGTCTGAACTAGAAATGCTGCCTCTGGAATCAGTGTACAAGGTGGCAAGATTACCAAGATGTCTGTTACTTCATATAATTATCTTAAGAGCAAGGGAACTCACATTTTTAAAAACTCAGATAAGATAGGTATTATTCCTTATTTTGCATTTGTAGAAATTGAGATTTAAGAAAGTTGAGTAGAATGGGTATATTATCCAGCTTCTGAGCATAGAGAAAGAGTGTGACCCTAGCCTTTCCCATGGTGATAACCTCCCCCGACCAGAAAATGCCCTCACACAGAAGCTCCTCCATTCCCTCTCCAGAAGAGGAGAAGAGGAAACGCAAGAAGAAGCATCTAGTGCAGAGCCCCAGTTCCTACTTCATGAATGTGAAATGCCCAGGTTGCTGTAAAATCACCACCACCTTTAACCATGCACAAATAGTAATTTTGTGCGTTAGCTACTTCACTCTCCTCTGCCAACCTACACGAAGAAAAGTAAGACTTAACAGAAGGATGCTCCTTCAGATAAAAGCAGCACTAAAGGCACCCTGAATCAAGATGAGTGGGAAACCATCCCAATAACATTTTGGATACAAAACAAAAATAGTGTGGCCCTAGGTGTTTGAGTCTGGAGTCATCACATGCTGTCCCCACTGCCCCCACAGACTTGAAGCTTCTGCTGTTCCCCAACCTGCAAAAAAATTACTTTGGAGCTACTTGACTCAGCTTCCTTCTGCTTTCTGCAGGTGCCATCAGTTAAGAACTTTTCTGACTTTTAACATGTAAAACAAGCAAACTCAAGTATTTATAGACTAACCAGTCAGTAAATGTGTCTTCCTATCCCAGCTTCTGGCAGGGCTAACATTATCATAGTCCATTCTTTGACTTCAAAAAATGAAGAGTGATGAGGAACTCTTCCTGTCTCCTTCTATCAGGCCCTAATGTAAAGACCATTGACAAAGACGTCACACACAAAAAAAGAGAGAGAGAGAGAACTCCAAACCAGTATCTCTTATGAACATAGGAGAAAAAATCCTCAACAAAATACTAGCAAACTAAATCCACCACCATATAAAAAGAATTATACGCCATAATCAAATGGAATTTATCCCAAGGAATACAAGGTTGGTTTAACAAAGAAAAATCCATCAATGTAATACACCCTATTAACAGAATAAAGGGAGGAAAGAAAAAAAAAAACATGGTCACTTCAGTAGATGCAGAGAAAGCCCTTAACAAAATTGAAAATTCTTTCATGATAAAAACACTCATCAAACTAGGAATAGAAGGGAACTTCCTCAACTTGATCTATGGAAAACACAGAGCTAACATCATACTTAATGGTAAAAAACTGAAAGCTTTTTCCCCTAAGATCAGAACAAGACAAGGATGTCTGCTCTTGCCATTTTTATTCAGCATTGTACTGCAGTTGTACTGCATTGTGCTGCAGGGTCTAGCCAGAACAGTCAGGCAAGAAAAAGTAATAAAAGGCATCCAGATTGGAAAGGAAAAAGGAAAACTATTATTTTCAGATGACATGAATTTATAAAAACAGAAAACCCTACAGAATCCACCAAAAATCATGAGAGCTAATAAATGAGTGCAACAAATAAGATCAACATACAAAAACCAGCTGTATTTCTATGCACTGGCAATGAATAATCCAAAAGTGAAATTAAGAAAACTATTCCATTTACACCAGCATCAAAAAGAGCAGGTAGGAATTAATTTAACAAAAGCTCAGACTTGTACACTGAAAAGTACAAAATACCATTGAAGGATATTAAAGAAGACCTATATAAGTGGAAAAACCTACCATGTTTGTGGTTTGGAAGACCTACTATTGATAAAATGGCAATATTCCCCCAAATATTTACAGAATCGACACAATCCCGATCAAAATCACAGCTGCCTTTTTTTTTTTTTTTTTTTTTTTTTTTTGGTGAAAATTGACAAGCAGATCCTAAAATGCACATGAAAATGCAAGAGACCCAGAATAGCTGAAAACAATCTTGCAAAAGGACAGAGTTGGAGGAGTCACATCTCCCAATTTTAGAACTTAACACAAAGCCTCAGTTTGAAGACAGTGTGATCCTACCAGTTGGAGAGATGTGCAGATCACTGGAATAGAATTGAGAGTTCAGAAACAAACCTATATGGGGCACCTAGGTGGCTCAGTTGGTTAAGCATCCAACTTTTTGTTTTAGCTTAGCTCATGATTTCACGGTTTATGGGTTCAAGCCCCACATCGGGGCTCTGAGCTGGACAGCATGGAGCCTGCTTGGGATTCTCTCTCTCCCTCCCTCTCTCCCCTCCCCAACTTACACACGCATGCACATACTCTTTCCTTCTCTCAAACTTAAAAAAAAAAAAAGTTATTTATTTATTTATTTGAGAGAGACAGAGAAAGAGCAGGGGAGGGGCAGAGAGAGAGGGAGACACAGAATCCAAAGCAGGCTTCAGGCTCCGAGCTGTCAGCAGAGAGCCTGACACGAGGCTTGAACTCATGAACCATGAGATCATGACCTGAGCCGAAGTCGGACGCTTAACCGACTGAGCCACCCAGGCACCCCCAAAAAAGTTATTTTAAGAAAAAAAGACAGGGGCGCCTGGGTGGCGCAGTCGGTTAAGCGTCCGACTTCAGCCAGGTCACGATCTCGCGGTCCGTGAGTTCGAGCCCCGCGTCGGGCTCTGGGCTGATGGCTCAGAGCCTGGAGCCTGTTTCCGATTCTGTGTCTCCCTCTCTCTCTGCCCCTCCCCCGTTCATGCTCTGTCTCTCTCTGTCCCAAAAATAAATAAACGTTGGGGAAAAAAAAAAAATTAAAAAAAAAAAAAAGACAAATGTATACAATTATGGTCAATTGATTTTCAACAAGTGCATCAAGACAATTCAATAAGAAAAGAACAGTTGATTCAACAAATGGTGCTGGGATAACCAAATTGTATAAAACAATGAAGTTAGGGCTCTGCTTCACACCATATATAAAAATTAAAAATGGACCAAAGACCCAGATGTAACAACTAAAATTACAAAACTCTTAGAAATAAACATAGATAGAAATTTCCGTGGCTTTGGGTTAAACGATGGTTTCTTAGATATGACACCTAAAGCACAAGCAACCGAAAGAAAAAGATAAATTGAACTTCATCAAAATTTAAAAACCCTTATTATCAAGAAAGTAAAAAGATAACCCACAGGGAGAAAATACTTGGAGATCTTCTATCTGATAAGAGTAGGTAGTATCCACAACATAGAAATAACTGTTACAATTCAATAAAAAGCCTACAAAATAAAAAGAACTGCAAATATTTTATATCAGCCTTTTTATCCTAACAAGGTCTTTTGTAGAACAAAAGTTTTTTAATTTGATAAAGTCCATTTTATTTATTTTTTTCCTTCAATTGCTTATGCTTTAGGGGTGATATCATGCTTTTGGTGATAGCCAGCTATGGATGTCCAATTGCTCCGACACCATTTGTTGAAAAGGTTGTCCTGCCATTGAAATGCTTTTTTGCACCTTTGTCAAAATCAGTTGGCTATCTGATAAGGAATTGTATCTAGAATATATAAAGAACTCTTACAACCCGTAAAAAGAAAAATAACCCAACTAAAAACGTGGACAAAGAATTTTGAACAGACATTTCTCCAAAGAAGATATACAACAGGCCGATAAGCACATCATTAGTCATTAGGAAAGTGCAAATCAAAACCAAAATGAGATTACCGCTTCATACCATCTAGGATGGTTATAATCAAAAAGACAATAAAAATTACCTGATGATATGGAGAAATTGGAACCCTCATACACTGCTGGTGGGAATGTGAAATGATGTAGCCATCCTGGGAAACAAACAATTTAGTAATTCCTCAAAAAGTTAAATACAGAATTACCATATGACCTAGCAATTACTCCTAGATATATACCCAGAGAATTGAAAATTCGTGTTACTTGTTTAGAGTAGAGCAACATTATTCATAATAGCTAAAAGGTAGAAACAATCCAAGTAACCATCAACTAATTGAATGGATAAACAAATATAGTATATCCATACTACTATTTAGCCATAAAAGTAAATATTGATTCATGATACAACATGAATAAACCTTGAAGGCATTTTGCTAAATGAAAGAAGGCAGACAAAAAAGACCACTTATTGTATGATACCATTTCATGATTCCATTCCATTCTGGAAATGACCGGAATAGACAAATCCATCAAGACAGAAAGTTGTAAGTGATTGCCAGGGACTGCGAGAAGGGGGAATGGGGAGTGACTGTTTATGGGTGTGGGCTTTGGGAGCATGGAATGAAATGTTCTGGAATTAGTGGTGATGGTTGCACAACTCTGTGAGTATACTAAAAAATGCTGAATTGTATACTTTAAAGGGATGAATATTATGTGAAATATACCTCCATTTTTAAAAAGGTATGGGAAGTTACAATGGAGAAGCAGTTTGTTGTTGAAATACTGTAGAGTGCAAAATAGGACCTGTAAAGTTGTAAAATTCGTTTGGCCCTTCATGGAACTTCTGAAAAGTCAGATCGGAGGCTTTTCTCTTCATGACTGCCCTTGCTTTTGGTCACCTTTGGCACTTAACATGTCAGAATTTAACCTTTTTTTCCTTACAGGTGACTATGGTTTTAGAATTTGTTTAACAACATAATAGCACATTATAACCATTAATTGTAACTCCATTTTAAAAAGGCTACACATCTAATTTTGGATCCTAGAAAAATAAGCAAATTAAAATTGAGTGGCTTGTCCAACTTCTTGCCCTTTGGTAGGATCAGTGCTGAATCTCCACAGGGCAGAGCCAGCAATCCTGACCCTGTTTCCCTCCCTGTGCTGGGAGGAAAGCTGGGCCTTCCCAGAATGCCTACCAGATGGGAACATCATTTCTCCTTTTAAGCAGAAGCCCAAAAAATCACCCCCAAGGCTGGAACTGCTAGTTTCTCACCTTTACCCACACAGCTCGTTCTCAGCCTTCCTGTAGACGTCAAAAATGGGCTTAAAAATAGTGTTCCCGTCATGAAATTTAAACATAAATAAAAACAACTGGTATTGGTAGACTGCCTTACTGCCTCCTCAGCCCTGTCCCCAGTCTGAACTGATGACAGTGGGGGCAGGTAGTGTCCCCACTCTACAGATGAAGGAACAGAGATTGAGAGGCCACATGATGACAGAGGTTCCACAGCTAGTGGGTGTCTGAGCCAAGGCCAGCAGTCTGTCCTTCCTCCTCCCCTGCTCTCCTGCTGTCTCCATGGTAAGGCTGAATCTTGATAAGACAGTTACCATCCTCCTCCTGTGAAGATCCTATCTGCTGTGTACAAGGCTCCTGAGAGCTCCCCAGAGAAGGGTGTTGGAAAACTGAGATTCACAGCACTGGCCACAGGGCACCAAGAGCCACGTGGCCTATCACATAACGTAAGAAGACACTGGGCTACACATTATAGGTTAAGAAACAGGCAACAGGGAGGCCGTGTCAGCTGGATGGACAAGAAATGGTGACGGTTGAATCAGGATCCCTGGAGATGGACAGGGAAACAAGCAGGGAGGAGTTCAACCTTTGGGCAGGAGACAAGTAGGACAGCAGCACATCAGTGCAACAGACCTGGGTCCTCAGCCAGGTCCGGCCACTCACCAGGGTGGCTCCAAGCCTCTGTTTTCTTGCCTGTGAAGTGGGTATATGCAATACTCGATGTCTCTGGACGCTGCTGTGTGCCCAAGGAGTAGTGGTTGGAAGTGAAGGCCTCTTTCCAGGCAGTGGAGCCTAGCCACCTGTCAGAGAGTGAGCCTGGCCCCGTCTGTGTATTTTCGTAAGTTTCACTATTAGAGACTCTTGAATAACTTTATATATGACAAAGACGTTGACAAGGCAGCCCGTAAGTGAGGGACCCCAGGGACTGTGAGAAGCACGTCACCACAGGCTGTGCCATGTAGTGTATAGTGTCTACATTGTGAAAACCAAAGGAGGGCTCCAGGGCCTGGCCCAGGGCATGAGCACTCCCCTCAGGGGCCGTGCTGCTGAGCGGGCAGAGCATTCCCTGGCGAAGCCAGCCCCTCACCCACCCAGGACAACCGCTTTATGTTTAGCCTGTCTACTGAGAATAAGCCAAGTCAGACTCTTCTGACTACTGAAGTAAAGGAAGCTGCTTCTTGCTTTCTGTCTTCTCCTGTCTGCCCTCCATCTTGAAGATGTGTGACAGGAAGAGCAGGAGACTCTTCAGAAGACCTCGCCCATTCAAGCCTGCTTCTTTCACTTAAGGAGTTGTGGGACCTTGTAAGTCCCTTCAAATGGCTGGCTTTGGGGGGCCTGCACTTTACTTTGGGGCCTGGGAGAGTATTTAGCACTCTGCTTCATGTGTGCAATTGTCTTTCAGCTCTGTGCAGTGTGTCTAGAAGACTTCAAGCCTCGAGATGAGTTGGGCATTTGTCCATGTAAGCATGCCTTTCACAGAAAGTGAGTATTGGTATGGAATTATTGTTTTTAATGTTTGGTTTTTGAGAGCAAGGGGGGAGGGGCAGAGGGAGAGAGAGGGAGACACAGAATCCGAAGCAGGCTCCAGGCTCTGAGCTGTCAGCACAGAGCCCGACATGGGGCTCGAACTCACCCAGTGGCGAGATCATGAGCCAAAGTTGGACGCTTAACTGACTGAGCCACGCAGGTGCCCCTGGTGTGGAATTATTTAAAGGGACCTGAATTTGAGGCACATTGAGCCACTTACTTGTGGGTTTAGAGCAGTGCCAGACAAGCCGGACAGCTTCATCATTAGTCTGCAATGCAGCAAGCTCAAGGCACCCTATGGAGTGAGGTGCGTGCGTGCACGTGTGTGTGTGTGCATATGTGACATCAGGAGGGACCGGGGTGGCGGAACATGACTGCCAGGCAGGACTTTGGGCAGAGGGCCAAATAAGCCCACACCTCCTTAGAGCTGAGGCTACAAACAGCTGCTTTAAATGGAATTTTCCAACGAGAGCTTCTATTCCTAAAAACTTAAAACCAGTTATTTTAAATCAAAATAAATAAAGTATGAATGTAAGTGGGAGTGTGAAGCCATCTCCTATGCCAACATACTAATATTCCCTCTTCTCTCACAATTTTTTGTTTTCATCTCTATTAAAAACTTTTATTTCTCCTACTTCCCACCACCCTCCTCAGTGTACTTCATCCTTTAAGTCATGGATGATTCGAGGGTATAGCATGCTGTGGCTGATTCGTATCACCTTTTAGAAGATTAGAGGCTTTGATTTCTCCAGAGGGTAAAAGGCATTCTCCACCTGCTGGTGGAGCTGCTTGGGATCTGAGTGTTCACACCAGCCCCTGGCTAGAGGGGCAGATGTGTTTAACCCATGAGGCATCTGGCAGGGGGCGCCATAAGCCTGGGACTGACATCTTCCTCCTGTGTTGTCTCATCCTGCAGGTGCCTTATTAAGTGGCTCGAGGTTCGTAAAGTATGTCCACTGTGCAACATGCCAGTTCTGCAGCTGGCCCAGCTGCACAGTAAGCAGGACCGTGGACCCCCGCAGGGGCCCCTGCCCGGGGCAGAGAACATCGTATAGCTCCCCCAAGGACCAAACTGCTGTGGGATCTGACATCCATATGGAGCCAGGAGGAACACACGCGGTCTCTGCGTTGGCTGCTCTACCTGGGGCACCAGCTGCCACTTCCTTTGCCTCATGAAGAACTCGGGCCAGCTACGCTGGGAAGCCAGACTGCTGGGTCTTGTGACAACCAAAGCACGCTGACACTACCCCATGCCAAGAGAAGAGGAGTGGATGATGGATAAGCCTTCCGGTTACATTCAAGAAATTTCATGAGGGTCTCTTACTGACGCCATTACTCTGTCTCCCAGATACTTTTCTCCATGTCAAGGTGAATCTTTATCAAGCAGAAGGGAAGATAGGATTGTTAGAGAAGGGAACTGAGGGCAGGTGTTTAAAGCCCCCCCCCTCCCCCACCCTGTGGACAGATGAGCTTCTATGCAGACCGTGCATGCTTTTGTAGCAGCAGACCCTCCTGGCAGTCCCTGAGCCAAGTAAAACCAGCGGTTACCTCAGTTGAAGCCCGACTGGTTGCGATTGGTGAGGCAGTGCCAACAAGGCTTTTCACATTATGTTCCTTTGATAAGGTCATCTTGGAACCCAGGGGCTTTGGTTACCACAGAGCAGCAGTGCCCCCTTGCCACTCCTTCTCCCTCAAGTTCATGACACTTGCTTATCAAATCATCTAAACACATTAGATGCGCTTGGAAAGGCTGGTCAGAAGTCATTTCCTCTTATTCTTGCCCGCCCCCCCAAGCTCCCCAGTGAAGCCCAGCCAGGCCGCCCATCTGGAGCCCCAGCAGGGGATGTGCTGTCCGTGTGTGACCCAGGGAGACTCAGGGTGCTGCCCACCCCCATACAGTGGGGTTCCAGTGCAGCTGCTGGTCTTAGCCCACTGCCTCAGTAAGGAGCTGCTGTGAGCCTCTCAGATGGCTCCCAAGGGGAGCTTCTTCCTGAGAATGGCCAGTCTTCCCGGCCCTGCTGAGACGAGAGGATGCTGACTCCCTTGCCTCTCTCCACTCCTTCTGTTTCCTTCCCTCTCCTGCCCTGTTTCTACTTGAGAAAATGCCTGTCATTGGCTTTTTAACAATTTGAAGCATCCCAAATGAGATCTTTCTGTAATTCTGAAGCGAGGGATCCACTTGAAATTGTAAATAGTTTCAGGAAGCTCCCGTAGGGCTGTTCACCCATTGGTGTGTGCCTCAGTATTCAGACTTGCGATAAGTAATTTAAAGTGTCTTTATAGGAGAGAAATGCATGCTGCTCTTTGGCTCTTTCTGTCCAACTTTTCTAGAAATGACTGAAGAGTCCATTCGGATTCATGAATGCTGTATAAATTTGCCATCTGAAGTGGCTTTGGGTCAGATAGAAAGTTCTTTTCCATGGCACTGCTTTCCACCTCCTTCTGTTATAGGGTGGACTCTTCGTCAAGAGCTTTGCCTCTGCTCCATTCCCCAGGTGTGAGTGAGGACAGTTTCTCATTGGAAGTGTGGTCTGCATGGTATGGAGAGAGAATGGAGGAAGCTTTACTACTCTGTTCATGGCATGTCTCCAGGGATTTTTTTCTGGATTCGTCTCTACCATCTTAGAATGGGAGACAGAACCTGTCCTTGGCTCAGATGGCTGGGGTCAGATGAGGAAAATTCCCATTAGCCTAGGAAAGTGCTGGACAAAATCCAGTTTGGAAAATTACAAATCCAGCTGGTCAGAATTGGCTGTTTCCTCCTTGTGACCTATTCATGTCACGCCAACTGGCTGCTTCAACAGGGCAAGGAAGTGTGGGGTATTTTTATATGAAAGCCTTAGCCTGTTGGGCATCCTTGAAAAGAGATTTTCATGCGCTCCTACTTTCACCATTTCTGCGTTGTGTTGGTAGCACAATGGAGTTGAATACTGCAAAGCACCCAGTTTACAGTGAAATGTTTCCAGTGACCAGTGTCAAAAGTAGGTCTGCTTCTAGACTAGCCTCAGTTGTGGCCAACACCCACCATTCCCCATGGGATGGCTTGGGACAGATCTCACCTTGTTACGAGGTTCCAACAGGAAAGAGAATTTTTCCCCTGAAGGGAGGAATTCGCATGCTCTAAAAACTGCAAATGATTTCAGCTCACAGCTTTGGCAAGATTATAACTCATCAGTTGCAGCTTTTTTCTGTCCCTGTATGTGTGGGTAGAGTAGTTCATTTCCCTGTCACAGGAAGGGCAAGTTGATATGGTTGGTGCATAGTTCCAGCCATTAGAGGAAAGCGCCAGAATGCCGTGCACTCTCCATTGGGCACCAACCCCCACGAGGTGCCGCTAACGTGACCTCCACACCTGTGAATGCGGAGGGCTTTTAAAATGCCACCCTTTCACCAGGGTGGGGCTGGATATGGAGTGGTGAATATTCACTCTGCTCGCCATCTCCTTTCTTGGCTCGGTGTCCCACTGCAGCTCAGCCAGTGTCACCCAGAGTAGTAGTTCCTGCTACTCTTAGCAAGACAACCTGAATGCACCTGCTCCCCACACCTGGGTCCTCCTCCAGGACTCTGTGCTGCACTGTCATTATTGCCAATGGCCAGGGCTTAATTTACATCTTCAATTCTGATTAAAACACAGTTGTCTGTGGACAAGGTTAAATCTTCATCTGAACTTTTTAAAGAATGAGTTAAGGATCCCCTAATACTCTTGGCACAGGCTCACACCTTACACTGAGCCCCCCCTGGCCACATCTGTCTTTTGTTGGGAAGTTGTTGGGTGATCTTTTGTTAATCTGTAGACACGTGGGGACTTTGGTCTGCTCTTGGGCCACTGGGGGGTGACATGGCAGGTGTTGGTTTTTGTTTTGTTTTTTTTTTACTTTGTCTTGCTGTGTCTAAGCAGCTCAAAGATCGGATGTTACTTGTATGCTGTGGGCTAAAAGAATGTAACTCAGCCCCAACTGAACTCCATGGGTGGCTGCATCATTATCTAGTTGCTAGGAGTACAGCTGAATTCAGGTGGCTTTAGAGACAGGGAATAAAACCAGCCTGACTTGATTCCTGATTAAGTAGGCATAAGACATTGTCATCTGCCGCTTCTCTCTGCCACAGTGTGATGTGGTTGGGCCTGTCCCTGGCAGGTGAGGTCCTCGTAGCCTGTGCCCACCAAGGCAGGGAGCTGGACTAGACAGAAAGGGCCAGATGCGAGTAGATGGCCCACGGGGAAGTCTAAGCTGAGGAATACAGGGAACATTCCATCATTGCCAGATAGCCTGTTCTTAACACATCTTGACAAAATTAAGATCCTTTGCCCCAGTGCCAAGTCCCTTGGACCCATTAGAGGACCAATTTGTACCTTTCCACAGCCCCACTCCAAAGCCTGCCACCTCTGTGGCCTGGTCTTGCTCTGCTAAGCTATTCTGAACTGTAGTAGTTTTTCTGAAAGGCTTTCTGAGAATTATGAAATGAACACAGAGAGGCTCTGGACAGAAAAAGTGCTGAGTGAGTTTAATCATCCCTTGCCATTCACCAGCCATGTGTCTTTATGCAAGATAGCCTCCCGAAGCTGATTTCCTTCTCTGCCCTCTAAGAATTGTAGTGACATTTTTGCTGGCTCTCATGAGGACCACACATGTCCAAAGCCTGGTGGGCAGTAGGCCTGGGGTTGTGGAAGTTCCTAATTATAGGCAGGATCATGCCAGTCACATAGGGCTCCTCTGTAGCTCAAGTAGCAACAAAACCTCAGCAAGGGCCTCCTGAGATACAGGAGGTCCCTTGGGGTAGGGCCTGCGTTTACCTGGGTCCCTTCCTTTTCCTCTCCTGATCTTGCTAGTCACCTCCATCTGTCTTTGCCCATGGTGCTCCTTGGCAGCTATTCCATAAATTTTTGAATAGGTAATCCCTTCATATAATTCGCAAATCACGAGTCTTCCTTGCATCCCTGACCTAGCGAGCCCAACTTATTGCCCCTTGAACACCCGCTGTGTTCCACTATGTTCCATGTAGATCCTTCCAGTGACCATTTGCACATAAACAGGGATTACACACGTGTATATATAACTCTTCTCTTTTACTCATGTGATACCAGACCAGTATATCCAAGGAGCATTCCTATTCATGGGGGAAGAGCCATCTCAGAAGTCCGAATATCTGTACAAGGTGAGCCCATAATTGGAGGATGTCTTTGCAATCACATTCCCTTTTGAATAAGGCATTTTTTATTGATTGCAGCATACTAAAATTCTAGTTTTCCATACAAAGCAGAAATAGCAATCCCTCCCTGACCCTTACCACACACTCAGATAATATGAGAGCACCACCAGTTTCCAGACTGCACAAGGACAGTCTGGTCTGTGACAGGACACCCAACAGCAGGCTCTGCTGTGTTGCTGAGAACAGCAATGCAGGCCTCTCGTCCAGGTCCAACAGCCTTTACACCCTCCTGGTCCCCATCCAACCCCATCCGATGGGGTGACGTCTGGCTACAACTGTCATTTCTTAGGCGAGTTCTTGTGTTTCTGAGGCAGGAGTCTGATAAGCAGCAACTGAAGCCTGAGGCATCCTTCTGTTTGGGGGACAGATGTCTCAGATGACGCTAAGCAGGTAGGTGGCCAGTCTCCTCAAGACTAACCATAGATACACACACTTCAGTGTCCGTCTTCAAGGTCCTGGCTCTGCTCCCTTTCCCTCCCCACTCTTTATGCACACATTAAAAAGAAAATGCTTGCCACAGAATTTTCTCCATTCGACAACAGAAATCTTTTAAGAAAAAAATGTCTTACAAAGCTGCTTCTTCCAGGCAGCCCTAGGGGGAGGGGCATGGACTCCTACATTGGTTCTCACCCCCCTCCCTGGCTTCCTGCCTCCCCGAGCAGCAGCCCAGCGCTTTCCTTGGATTAAAAGTGCAATTTAGGCCCCTAACCTGAAACTTGAAAGGAATTGTATGTGAAATGCCACCCTTCTGTCACCTGAGTATCTGGCCCTGGGTTAGAATGTCTTTCACATCAGCTATTACGAGTTTCTTAAGTAAAAGAGATGAATGTGTCTAAATTCACAATGTCTAAATTCTGGTGAAATCTGCAGTTGTTAACCGGAAGTGGTTCTTTAGTAGATAATATTAATGAAAGATCCCCCATGCCACGGACTGTGCTTCCACTTGAGTGGGAATATCACAAGAAAAATAGAGGGGCTTGTTCAGTAAGTTTGTCTTTGTCCGATTCAGCTTTAGAGCCCAACTTTGCAAAATGCTAATAGTTTGGTTCCACTTTCAGACTGAGCATTGCACCCTTGCTTACCAATCCAGTGCTCACTTCTGTGGCTCTCAGGTCAGAGAGAACACCCTCCCTGCTCCAGGGACATGGACCTAGAATGTGGTCCCCGCCAATGTCAAGGGACCGGTCTGTACTTGGTGAAGCTCCTCTCAGCTCCCTGTGCCTGCATCTAGGGCCAGCTGCACACTGTCCCTCCCAGGCCATGCTACAGCAGGTGGGTAGGTGGGGCCGGTGTTAGGGAAGCTCCTCCTGGAGAGAGCCTGGTCTTCTAAGAGTGTTCCTCGTAACTGTCATCTCTGGGTTTCTTGACATCATTGCCAGGAAGGAGGGGGGTAGTTTAGTCCTGTAGTTTAGCCCACTGGGGTTTACTCACTAGATCTTGTATAACTCCCTCAAAAAAAAAAAAAAAAAAGTTTATGAAACTCTGAGCCTCAGGTTTCATAGACGTGTTTGTACACTAAGAATTCTGCAGCAGAATATTTTTAAACATCCGCAGTTTTTTTGTAAGCTATATTTTTGTATATTTAATTGCTATTTTAAAATTTTAATGCATTTTTGGCTAATTACTCCTGTTTTAAAAACAAAACATGCATGTAATTGACTTAAATGTAAATAAAAAGCAGGTTTTGAAAATACTTTGTGCCGAGCATGTACCCTTCAACTCAGAGGGGCCTGAGATCACCTACACCCCTCTTGAGCCTGTGTAGCAATGGAAAGTCAAGGTAAGTGGCTGTGATCAAAATGAGCTGGTCACCAGCAACATGTGATTGTGATGAAGGAGCTTCGGGCCTGCACCCCCATGGGATGGGGAGCAGGTCCGAGGTGAGGAGCAGAGCACCAGGCCACAGCGAGGGAGGAGGTGGCCGAGATCCCACCTGCCCCCCTGGCCTCAGCCCTGCAGATGCCACGGGACACACCAGCTGTCTCACAAACGCGGGAGCTAGCGCCCAGGGGGGTTTAAGTGGTGGAACTAGCCCACCCCGCCCCCCACCTCTCTAGCTGCATCTCAGGCTTGGAAATACCAACTATTCTGTCAGGAGGGAAAAAACACACCTAGACTCCAAAGTCCCCCTGTGGTGACTGCTGTTTCTCCTCACCGCCACTCACGAGAAGCCCTGCAGGTCAGCTTTGGCTCCGCAGCTTGGGGGAAACTGGCCCCCTCAAGGCCATCTGTGACCCTGCAACAAATCTGGACCACTTCTTAAACCTCCTCTGAATGCAGGTGCCTGAAGAGCTCCTCTCCCTCAGCCCCTTCTCAGACCATGCTCTGCAGCCTTTTCCTTCTCTTTCCATCTAGTTATTCTCCCTCTACCTTCATATTCACTAAATTCCCACCTAGATAGACATCATTTGCAGGTCTGTAATCTCCAACCCAAATATTCAGCTGCCTTTTTGGTATCAAGACCTGGCAATCCAAAACCAAGCCTTCCCAACAAGCCTGGGTGCCTCACTGGGACTCCCTGCCCACTATCCAGTCACCGCATCCCAGCCCTCTAAGCCTTCGTCTACTGCTCCAATCTTGGCTTAGGCCACCTTCCTTTCCCACCTGGGTCCTAACCACGGCCACCCCACACGTGCACATACTGCCTCCAGTGGAGGGCGGGGTGTGGGGGGGGGCCTCGCCAACTCACGGAGGGCAGACTGGAAGGGACGCTGCTGAGACGGCAGTAGCTTACACCAGGGGCTGGCAGTGGTGCCAGGGGGTGGGAGTTTACATGCATCTCACAAGCCAGAGGTAGCAAAGTGGCAGTAAACTGGGATCAGGCTCGGAAGAGAATGTGAGCAGCTCCCGTGCAGAGATGGCCTTGGGGACACACAGTGCTAAGAGGGGAAGGCAGTCCTTGTCGGGGGGGCTATAAAGGCAAGGGCTGTGAGGGGCCGCTACCTTGGAAATCAATGTCCAGGGCTGATGACTGCTTAGGGAAGTCCAGAATTGCGCCCAGGGGGCTGGCAAGATCTGTCCTCAGAGGAGAAGTGGCTGGCACGGGCAGAAGTGGCCTGGGAGGCAGAAGGAAAGGAAGAGGGGTCTGCTGTGTTAGAACGGAAGAAGAGGACGTGAAATGTCCGTTAGACTTAGTAACAACCCACTGGTGACTAATCAGGCACCCTCCCAGGCAGTGACACTTTGGGCTGGGCACAAAGTACAGAGAAGTCACAGAGGCAGCCTTTCAAGAGCAGGAAGTGGCAAGGATGCAGAACACGGAAGGTGAACGCTATGCAGGAGGGGGCTCTGCCCAGGTCTAGCTGTGTGACCTCAGGCAGGTTTGTTCCCATTAAACTGCAGGGAGAACAAAGGTTGTATGAAGCCAGCCATGTAAGCACTGGTCACAGCCTCATGAGCACAGTACGTGTGGGGAGAGCAGGGAACCCCAGCACAGGCGCCTGGGTCTCCACCAGGGAAGCAGGCTCCCTCCCTCCCCCGCCTCCTCTGGAGAAGAGCAAGCGGGGAGGAGGGTCTGGGGCACAGGGGCTCCCAGGAGCACAACTGCGTATCAGCAGGTGGGTAGGGACATGGTCTTTGATGGCTGTAGGGAAGGTGGGGCCACCAAGCACAGACGAGATTAGAGGGGACGCGGACTGAGGCCCGCAAGGGCCAGCAGCAGCAGAAGAGAGGCTGACTGGCTCCCGGGAGCCACAAGTCCCATTCCCACAGCTTTCCTCCAGTTCTGGCCTGCACCAGGCTGACAGTACCCACAACCTGCTGGTGCCCAGCTGCATTGAGAGGCGCCCTTGAGAAATGGCCACTCCCTGCCCTGCAAGCAACTGCCCTTGGTCCCAGAGCTGGCACATGCCTCTGCTGCCCCCACGCGGCCAACACAAAAGGGTGCCAAGGGATCCTACCGACCCTCCTCCCTTGGTGACCCAGCCCTGCACTCTTCCAACCTAGGTCCCTGCCAGGCGCAAGGAGGCTGCAGAGCCTTGAGGTCACCTTCTAGTTCAAAGGCTGCTTTATACAGACCTTTCATGGCCTTCAACAGCAATGCAGGCACAAAAATACACAAGATAAGACTCAAAACAATATTCTATCTCCAAGGGGAAGGGTTTTTTAAATTATTCTGCACAGCAGAAAGAAAACGCTCTAAGTCAATCTCTACCAAGACTCCATCTTAAATCTCTATTTACCAAGACTCCTCAAGCTGCCTTTTGAGCCTCGCACATGCAGCCCTCATGCTCAGTCCTACCCCAAGCTCAGAGCCAGCCTTGCCAGCTTCCGGCAAGTAAAAACCTTGAGTGGGAGAGGAAGGCAAAAGTTCCCTACCCTGCCCCTAGGAGTTAATCAATGGACTTCAATTCCTCACTTTCTACCAGCCAGAAACAATCAGATTCTCCCCGATTCCCTGAAAATGTCGATTCGAGAAGTCTGGTTTTAGTCTTCCAGGTGCACTTTTTCTACTAGCTTAACTCCGCTTAACTCCCTACCTCCCACCCCCCCACGCCCCTCCAAGGGCATTCTTCCCGGGGTGGACTAAGTCCCATCTTTCCAGACACACCTTCCCAGGATCTGCAGTGTAGGGTAACCTGGAACTGCCCTTCCCCAAAGTTGCTCAATTGCCAAAATTACAAGTACAGAATTACTCTAAGTTTGCAGAACCTTAAATAAAACATGTTTTTCAATATGTTCACACAGAGGCTAAATGAACACCAGAGTTAATTCACAGATAATGATCTCCAAGGCTATACTGACTACATTGTGATGAGATTACAACATATAGTACTTGCCTTACATTTAGCACGTTCAACAGGACACAAAACCAGCCAGCTGAACACTGAACAGCTCTCCCCTGAAGTGGCTCCCAGTAAGTGACACGGGGAATTTCAAAAACACATGGCAGGTTTAACAAAGCTATACTGAAAAGCAACGTAACTACAGCAAATCCTCACTGCCGTGGACATGTCCACTTTTTTTTATATGTATCTTTCCTTAGTGGTTACTAGTTTCGACTAAATTTTTAAGGATTTATCTTGATGACTTAGAAAAATACACTCATCCTTCCTTGCTTTGATTTGGGTAGTACACCATCATAAAATTGAGTCTCTTAAAAAACAAAAGTTCACAGATCCCATTGTGCAATGTTCCAGGAACCCTCCCCAGGTGATCAGGGGATCTTCAACAGCTCAAGGAGTGCTCCAACGGCTCCAAAATAACCCTGAAAAAAAAGTACACCACAAATGAGAGCAATTTTCCTTAGACTTATTTAAATTACGATAAATATGATTACTAGTGTTAAAGCCAACAGTGCCCTTAATTCCCGATACTGAGCACCTATTTTGCTGAGCTCCAAGGAGCTCCCAGGCTGAGGAGGAGGGCTGGATGTATAAAACACCCGGGCACGCCAGCATGTGAGACCAAAACCCACGGTGAGGGCTGCAGGAGCTATGAAGCCCATGGCAGCTCAGTTCCCTCTGGAAAGAGCCCGTACCTGGGCTGCCTCCTGCAGAAGGAGGACGTGAGAAGCAGCAGAGGCCCGGAGCATTTCCAGACAACTAAGGAATGAAGGGAAGATGGGACCTGAAGATTGATGGGGCAGGAAGAGCTGGGGGGGTGGGGGTGGGGGCGGCAGGGGCAGGTCACGGAGGGGGAGGGCCTGACTGGGCTAGGGATGGGAAGGACAGCAAGAAGAGATTGGGACGGACTCAAGACCTGCCTGAAGAAAGGGAAGAGGGCAGCAGGGAGGCTTAGGTGTCCCCCATACATCTGGTGACAGCCACGAGGGTACAGGAGCAAGAGATGTGGCGAGCAAGAACGGCTTCCATACAGCACGTGCAAGGCCGGAGTGCCCCAGGCAGCCAAGCAGCCGCACCCAGCAAGTAACTGGATGTCTGCACTTGGAGCAAGGCAGTGGTCGGGGCAGCACTGGCAGAGGCGGGCAGCAGAGGAGTGGACAACCGTGCCCTAATGGGACATGAAGAGGGGGGGACACAGACAGAAAAGCACCATGTGAAAGAGCAACAGAAGAGCCTGGAGAGAGAGCAGAGGCATGAGAGCGAGAAGCAGCAGCTGAAGGAGGACAATGCAAGCCCATCTCCAGAAGTAAGTAGCCAAGGTCAAATACAACCAAGAACCAAGACATGAAAACCCAAAAACAGACAAGAAAAAGAAAAGGACTGTAACAGAAAAATGAGACAAAATCCACACTGGTAAAAAGACAGTGCTTGCGGGCCTCAGAGAACAGTCCTACCAGGATACAGGATCCGTCAAGGTCTCCAAGGGATAAGATGCCACAGCAAAGTCCTTTAAGAGTCTCATGCTCTACTGACTGAGCTAGCCGGGCAGTTAGCAAAGTCCTTTAAGAAAGACAAAAACGACTGAAAAAGGAAAGCGGGAAGATCCTGAAAGACATGCTGACGGATTGCAAAGAACGTGCTAACGGTCTCTAAATATCATAAATAACTGAAGTCCACTCCGTTTTCCAAGGAAAGCTTCTCCAAGAAACGTGGCCACACAAGAGAGAAGCTGAAGCCTCTCCTCTCACTCTGTTTCTTGGTTTTAAAAACAGCCAGCCACACGATGAGCATCCTGAGAGGACGCCCACAAGTGCACCCGCTGGCGGAGGGTGGGCTCAGGTGGGCTCACCAGCGGGCACTCGTTTTAGTAGCTGGCTACGCACTGTGTTTCCCGTGGCCTTCTGGATCTTTTATTTTGCAACAAAAGAAGAGATGAAGTTAACCAATGTAATGCGCTCCACTGAAGACCCAAGACCCGCCACCGAGCAGAAGGTGTAAGTCGTTACAAGCTACAAAATGCTAAGATGAGAACAGCAAAGGCAGACAGAGGGCAGAGAGGAATCTATACAAAACTTTCACTTCCCGACTTCACACGGGAAGAGCCTTCATATGTCAGAGCCTAACATATCAAATTTCCACAAGTGCGGCGATCAACACTGGAGTCAGAAGCCTAGATGCAACTGGAAAAGAGACAGCAGGGCCAGCAAGCATAACCAGAGAGGAACATGAAGTCAGCAGGCAGTAAGAATGACAAAACGTAAAACCAAGACTCCACAAAGTGTTCAAATTATAACTGTTACGGTGTGAAGACTAAAAAAAAGAAAAGTTAACCTAAGAAATGAATCTCCACCTTCCGTCTAGGAAAGTTTCAAGAGGTAGAAATGGAGCAGGAGCAAAGTTCTACTGCAATGTAACATTAAAGAGAGTTTCTTTTTATTCTAACATAAAGCAAAATAGAACAGGTCAAAAATCACAAAAAGCAAGATGTATATAAAAGATGTAAGAAACTGAAAGATAATTTGGTACCGATTTATTAATAACATTAAAAGCAAACAATGTTTAAGCGTACAAATTGACGGGCAGTAAATAAGCCAGACAGATCTCATGCACAGCAGGACAAGCAAAGCCAGTAATAATGCAGCACCATCACATCAGGCCAGGTGGCCGCATCAGCGACCACCTCCCAGCACATAAATGTATCAAAGTGACCAGCTGTAAACCTTACACAATGTTACACGTCAAATTTATTCAATTAAATTTTTTTTAATAAAATAAACAATTAGATGACTAACCTTTAAGCTTTGATAAGGGGAATCTGTACACCTTGAATTTTAACAATGAACTTAGTAAGGGCCCTTGAACAGGAAAAACTCAGAGCAACTTTAAAGGAAAAGGCAATCCCTGTAGCACTTCAAATCTTATTCTGCCGATTCCTATAAATACTGTTAAGTAAATATACACAAACAATTCTGAAAAATGTGATAGCACTTAGATCCAGCAACACTGGAAATAAATAGTTCAAATGTCCCACAAGCAAGGGGACAGAAGAGAGGCTCCCCTCCATAGCTATGGTCCTATTTTTTTCCCCAAACTGGAAAAATAGAAAGGCACTTTCCCATACAGAATTTCAGGTGGAGCAATTCAATGATTTTCTTCCATTCTGTCATTTCTAGCCTGTCTAGGTATGAAGTTCTTACGTGGTTCTAATCTTGGAACGTATTTCTCTGTCTGTTTTCAGAACACACATCTTATATGAGTGGCACATGAACTGTATCAATAACACAAAAGCCAACATCAAAATGAAAAAAGCAGAACCCCGAGTAAGTGCATTTACAAAATGTAATGGGAAAAACATAATGGATGGTTTGGAAAAAAGTAACGCTAGAAATATAGGTGAATGTTTATCAAGGTTTTTTTTCTTTAGAATTGCTAACGTTCAGGGGTGCCTGGGTAGCTCAGTTGGTTAAGTGTCCTACTCTTGATTTCAGCTCAGGTCATGATCCCACAGTTCATGAGACTGAGCCCCTCTGTGCTATCAGCACAGAGCCGGTTTGGGATTCCCTCTCCCCATCTCCGTCTCTGTCCCTCCCCGACTTGTGTGTGCTCGTGCTCTCTCTCTCAAAATAAATAAATTTTTTTTAATCTTAAAAAAAATTGCTGACATTCAGTTAACCAAAAATTTCCCTTGCATTAAATCAGGTAAGAAATTGCTTTTGAACATTACAAAGTTAAACCCTATATCATACGTCTACAAAAAATTAAGTAAGAACTGCAGTGCAGTCCATTTCACATCTACTTCGAGTTCCAAGCGGTGGGAACTGCATGCCCTTTACACTCGTAACACATCGCGAGAAATAAGTCCGCTTACCTCGTGTTCCGAAAAAAGTGCTTTCAACTGCCCCTTGGACCAATAATCCAAAGCATATGCCAAAAGTCGCATGGCGATCGTATTAATTCTCAAGAAATTTCCAACAAATACCACCTGGTTAATGTTCTGAGCACATTAAAAAAAGGTAATTAGTTTTCATCTTAATTTCTGTTCTCTCGTAAAAGCTACCCCAAACAGAGCACCACGTGCATAGTTTTTAGCAGCAACTTGACTGCTGAGCAAAAAATTTAAGAAGTATTTACATTTAATCTAGTTGGTCCAAGGCTACTTAAATTTGAACCCAGACAACTCTGGACCCACCTCAAGCCATGCCAGAAAATGTCACAAGAGAATACAAATTAGGAAAAACATTTGTATTAAGTATGACAAACAATAACTTCTGGTAAAAGTTTTATACAGAAAAGTAAAAAAAAAAAAAAAAAAAAGTTGAAAGAAAAAAAAAAATAAAAATGCCTTACTGCAGAACGATCGCTGGCGAGCAACCCACACCCAGCTCTATGGGAGTGACTTATGACACAGAAACAAACCAAGAACACAGCTGTGTAATTTTAAATACTTGAGTAAAAAATGTCAATTGGCACGTACACCGACACCAACTAATATATCTTATAAAAGCACAGGAAAAGGAACAAGCGATAAAGAAAACAGTAACTAACATATTCAAATGAAGAATGTTTTTAATTACTTGATGCTGATACAGTAGCTTTTTAATTAAAAACGAGACAATCCCCTTTTGTGCCTTTCGAAGTTTCTTTTTTAAGCCGCATGCCTACCCGATCCACTGAGCAGAGTAAATGTAAGCAAAACCGCGTGAGCAGGGACAAGTGGCGGAGCCGCAGCATCGGGACCCCGGGGAAGGCCGCTCTCGGTTCTTTCATAGCCCTGTACAATGCTGCTTGACCCGAATGCTACAAGGCAGCACTGTAAAGAAGCTGAAAGCACAAAGACAGCTCGCGGCGGCGCACGGGGCGGGCGTTCCTCGGCTGCCCGCTCTCTTCTCCCGGCCTCGGCGACTCCTCCGGATGCCTTCCCGGGGACTCCGGGCTCGATGGGGCTGCTGTCCACCCCACCTACAACCCCCCCACCCCCCCCCCCAAAGCCCCCATCACCCGGACTTCTCACTGCCTTCCTACCTTCCTACTTTCCCCTCAAAAGACGTGATTTTACTTTTACATAGTGGCAATATCTATCTTCACTGAGGAAAAAACATCAGTTAAGAGCAGTCTACACTTGAAGAGCTTTAACATGGCCAATGAAACTCCACCCCATACAACTATACTCAGGTACTGTGCGGACAAGACAGACGTTGTACACAGGGCTGAGGCCCACTTAGTAAGTTCTGTATTCTCCTCAGAGCATCTAAAGAAATCCAGGTCCCCTTACTTCATTAAGGGCACACATTCTTGCTATTGAGCCAATGTTGTTGGTGATGGTGATCAACGTTGCTCTGGCGAGGTCCTCTTTACTGACAGCCTCTCGCTTCTCCTTGCTTATCATGTTTCCAAAGCTGTGAAGGAAGAAAAAAAACATGCGGCCACTGAACCAAAAGACAACACAGCCCAACGGAACTTGAATGTTACTCTACTAAGATAAATGTGACTTTTAGGGCGACATTGTTCAAATCTTCAAACCATTTATTACAAAATAACAGAGCATCTGTTCAAAGAGAAATGCAACTTGGAAGAAACCGCTCAAGCATTCTGAATAAGTAAATGCCTTTCCCCACAGCTCCCAGTGACATCTAGCACTGATAACAGATCTTTGTACGTCCAGTTAGGACCTCATCAGATCCACTCTAAGGCGCCACTGTGCCTTCCGCAGCCAGAGGACAGCTCCAGGGAGACACCTCTATTGGCGATTCAGTCCCAGCTGCGCAGCCATACGGATCAGTTGAATGGTCACGTTCGCAGCTCGGAAACTGCTTTATCAGAGTAAAGCAAAGTGGCGTCCCAGAGTCAACTACAGAAGAGTGTCAGATTTCCCTAGAAGGCCAAGTACTTCAAAGTACTTGTAGAGCAGCACTGCTACATTAATAACCGATCAAAACACAAACCCAACAGAAAAGGAAGTGATTAACAGTGCACAAAAGCTGCAAACTCAAACATAAAACGTGCAGCATTTACAAAGTCCCTGAAATTAGCACATAAGCACATATATATGTGGTCCTTTACTATCATTTTAAAAAATCACGTGTGGGCGCCTGAGTGGCTCAGTCAGTTAGGCATCTAACTCTTGATTTCAGCTCAGGTCATGATCTCACAGTTTGTGAGATCAAGCTTTGCATCTGGCTCTGCACTCACAGTGGGATTCTCTCTCCCCCTCTCTCTGCCCCTCCCCTCAAAATAAAATAAACATTAAAAAGAAAAAAAAAAAAAGCAGAATTCTAAATAAATGGAAAGACATTTTATCTTGGATCAGAAGACTTGATAATGTTAAGATGGCAATACCCTCCAACATGACCTACAAATTCAACAGGATCCCTATCAAAATCCTAAATGCCTTTTTTGCAGCCACTGACAAGGTGATGGTAAAATTCACATGGAGAGGCTCCTGGGTGGCTTAGTTGGTTGAGCATCCAACTTCAGCTCACATCATGATCTTGCAGTTCACCAGTTCAAACCCCACATCCGGCTCTGTGCTGACAACTCAGAGCCTAGAGCCTGCTTCGGATTCTGTGTCTCCCTCTCTCTCTCTGCCCCTCCCCTGCTCATGCTCTCTCTTTCTCTAAATAAAAACATTAAAATTGTTTTTAATTCACATGGAAATTCAAACTACTGATTCATGCTACCACATGGATGAACCCTGAAAACATGCTAAGTGAAAAGAAGCCAGTCACAAAAATCTCATAATAGGACACCATTTGTATGAAGTGTCCAGAACAAGCAAATCTACAGACAGAAAATATATGAGTGTTTACCAAGGACTGAGGTAGAGGAAATGGGAAGTGACAGCTAATGGACAGAAGGTTTCTTTCTGAGATGATGAAAAGGTACTGAAATTAGACTATGGTGATGACTGCAAAATTCTGTAAATATACTTGAAACCACTAAAATTTACACTTTAAACAGGTGATATTACAGTATGTAAATTATAGCTGGATAAAACCGTTTAAAAGGAAAAAGATACATCCAATATTTAATATCTTATTCCTGTCTTTCTCAGAACACACAAGCCCCCTTACCTGGATGCCACAGCCCAGCCCGGCAGTCCAAACCTCTCATAGTCCCCTCCATAAATGTCTCGAACTAGTTTATCCACTTTGGTGCTATCTCCACGAGATGCCATTTCCAGAGCCTCTTCAAAAGTGCTGCAGCCGGTGAGAAGACAGCAGAGACCAAAAAAAGTTCCTCCTCCAAGACTGATTAAAAACAAACAACACACTATTAGAACATTTTAAAAATAAGAACGAGAAGGTAATTATTCATGAACTGGAAATTATATCCGTACATCAACCCACTCTTGCCCTAACCCAATCCTGCAGATGCCACTGGCAGACAAGACTGCAGAAAGATAAACTCAGGGCCCCTGATACATATCTTGAAGGTACATACTCACAAGAGCCAAAAACAGTGAGGCAAAACACTGGGCCCACCTCCCTGCCTGCGCCCCCAGTGCAGTATGGGCATCTGCTGAGTGTCAGGAGCTTTGGGCGCAGATCTGCCCGCCACACACCCAGGCCATGCTAACACCTCCTCCCTTTGTCTCTCTAAGCCCCCTGTCATCCTGGCTCATCAGTCCCCCACCCCGCAAAGAACTTCTCCATTAATGGTTTTCTCCCCCCAAATTACTCCTCTCATTCTGTAATTGACACCTGTTAAAAAACCTTGTTTATCCCAAACCCCAGCTCCTTGTTTTGCATCTAATGATCTCTAATCCTTAAACCACAGCATATTCACTCTTGCCTGCCACTCACTTCTCCACCCCTTTCGGCTTACCCTCCTCCAATCATGTTTCTGTTGCTCAGTACCTCACCTTCTAGATCTCAGACCATCCCATGGGTGTGTGAGTGTGAGTGTGTGCATGTTCACATGTATGTATAAAATCCAGGCCAGTTTCAAAGCTGGGATCTTGCCTTGTCTTCTCCTTATAGATGCTAACTAGTAGCTTTGGTAACTTTATGGTATATGCACATCATATACTATCTGAGGGCAGGGACTGTGGGCTTCAACGAATCTGCCAATGAAATATTTTACCGAACTATGATAATGAAATATTGAACAATACAGATTAAAGTCAAGAAATCAGAATTTTCAAAGAGAAACGATATTTGTTTGCATAATTCCAGAAAAAAACCACTTTTCACATAATTTTTTTTTTTTTTTTTTTTACTTTTCACATAATTTTAACACATTCTTAAAGGTGTACTTATATGCAATACCTGAAAACTCAGTTTTAGCTCATCACGATATCAAGAGCAATGACCTTTATATAAAAGACCTACCTGGTACCCGTGACCCGCTTGTAATTATCTTTGGAATATACTGCTAAAATGCTAACCCCAGAGCCAATGTTCACCAGAAGCAGAGGGTATGGATTTTTCAAATCAAATGGTAACTTCTGACATTTCTCAGCATCAGCAGGGTTTTCAAAGTAATAGCACTGTGACCGTCCATTGAATCCAACTGAGTCAATGTATAAAATTCCTTTTATTAAACAATCTAGTTCATCAAGTTTGCAAAGCTGAAGGTCACCTATCTGTAATGAAATAAAAATATATTCAGACTTTCTAACAAGCCAAAAATAAAAACTCTGCTTAATAAGGCACCCCTCTACATTAAACAAACCATAGAAGTGCTCACAGATGTGTACTATTCGTACATATGATTTACAGAACAAAGCTGGAGACAAAAAACATAGGGACGATCTGATTAGACACACCCAAATACACTCCACCTACAAACCACTGCAGCAGCCAGAGAAATGTGCCCAAAACCCAATCAGAAAACAAGATGTCTACTCACAGGGACCATGAGTCAGGAGCACAGGTGAGATCACCGCCCTATTAGAAAGCCAACTCCAAGAAATTCAAGTGACTCAAACACCTGGTGACACATGGCAGGAGCCACAAGGACTCAGACATCTGCCCTCTGAACAACCATCTTCGAAGCTATAGAACATTATCAAACTAGGCCTCACTTTGTTATTAATAAACAGACGTCAAAGGGCTGCAAAGTATATAATTAGAAGGTAATAAGGTTTTTCACTATCTAAAACCAATTACAGGGCACCTGGGTGGCTCAGTTGGACACGTGTCTGACTTCAGCTCAGGTCATGATCTCACAGTTCGTGAGTTCAAGCCCCTCATCAGGCTCTGGGCCGACAGCTGAGAGCCTGGAGCCTGCTTTGGATTCTCCCTCTCTCTGCCCCTCCCCACTCACACTCTGTCTCTCTCTCAAAAATAAACTTTTTTTTTAAATTTTTAAATAAATAAAAAATAAACCAACTATAGTCCCTGGAGGATGAGAAGATTTTAGCAGTATCAAAATTTACAAGTGTTACCAATGTAATCCACTTAAATAACAGAACGATTATTATTCATGTTAGAAACCAATGTACAGGGGAGCCTGGGTGGCGCAGTCGGTTAAGCGTCCGACTTCAGCCAGGTCACGATCTCACGGTCCGTGAGTTCGAGCCCCGCGTCAGGCTCTGGGCTGATGGCTCAGAGCCTGGAGCCTGTTTCCGATTCTGTGTCTCCCTCTCTCTCTGCCCCTCCCCCGTTCATGCTCTGTCTCTCTCTGTCCCAAAAATAAAAATAAAAAACGTTGAAAAAAAAATTTTTTTAAAAAGAAAGCAATGTACAGGATCAATTAAGAACAAAAAGGATCTTCAGTCATTAAGAACTGAGGTGGGAAGAACTCCAAGACATGCTGTCAGTCAAAAAAGCAAGTTGAGAAACACTTCATAATACGTGACCCTAACTAACGTGCCTATGTGTAAAGCCAAGTTTACATGCATCTGTGTGTGTCATACAGTCATGCAGAGAACACTAAAAAGATACATAAACTTCTAACAGTGGTGACTCTGGAGAGATGGCATAAAGAAACATCTCCACTTGGGGCACCTGCGTGGTTCAGTCAGTTAAGCATCTGACTTTCACTCAGGCCATGATCTCCAGGTTCATGAGTTCGAGCTCTGTGTCAGGCTCTGTGCTGACAGCTCAGAGCCTGGAGCCTGCTTCTGATTCTGTGTCTCCCTCTCTCTCTGCCCCTCCCCTGCTTGATCTCTCTTTCTCTCTCAAAAATAAACATTAAAAAAAATTCCCCACTTTACTTGCTGAACTTCTAACCCACATGAATGTTTACAAGCACTTACACTCCACATATGTGACGAAGGTAAAACTGCCTCCTAACCCCCTTACAGCACCTACTTCTGTTTACAAGTGCGTCCAGCCCTGCAAGTCCTCCCCGTTTAAGTCAACTCTCACTTGATTACATTTCTACTCAATTTATTCTGATCCACAGCAAAGAGGGAAATTAACAGGTAACTTCATCTTAATCCTTAATCCCTAAGTAAGAATATTAAATTACTCCTCTGACCAAACCCAAGCCCTTGAAGTATTCATCACTGTCCCTATGGCACCTGCTCATGCCCTCTCTGAGATGAATTAAAAACCAACTTCCTGCATGTGAATCTGAATTTCCTCTTCTGTATCTCCTTTTCTGTATTTTCATTTCATCATTTTACACTGGTGGCCTAGTGGAGCCCAAACAGTTGGTCTCCTTTTTCCTTCTACAGTTTTTTTTTCCTTTTCCTTTCTAGAATTCCTGTCATCCTGAAGTGTCCTGCTAATTCCTAATGAATCCCAGCCCCTAAGTGATAGTTAGACGAATAAATGCATAGCTAATTTCACTAATGCAAGGTATTCATAACATAATGTGTTACACCAACAAGCAAACCCAGTATGTTAAGAAATTTGATTCACATTAAAAGTCAACGCACATTAAAAGTAGGGATGCCTAGGTGGCTCAGTCAGTTAAGCGTCCAACTCTTGATTTCAGCTCAGGTCATGATTTCAGTCATGAGATTGGTTGTGAGATAGAGGCCCATATGGGCTCCACACTGAGCGTGGAGCCTGCTTAAGATTCTCTCTCTCTGCCCCTCTCCCCGGCTTGCACTCTCTCTCTCTCTCAAATTTAAAAAAAAAAAAAAAAAAAGGCAACAAAATAAACTCAGTTATTTTTTTTTATTTTTTATTATTTTTTTTTTTAAATTTTTTTTTTCAACATTTATTTATTTTTGGGACAGAAACAGAGCATGAACGGGGGAGGGGCAGAGAGAGAGAGGGAGACACAGAATCAGAAACAGGCTCCAGGCTCTGAGCCATCAGCCATCAGCCCAGAGCCTGACGCGGGGCTCGAACTCCCGGACCGCGAGATCGTGACCTGGTTGAAGTCGGACGCTTAACCGACTGCGCCACCCAGGCGCCCCAAAACTCAGTTATTTTAAAAAAATATTCCACTGTGGTTTATTAAATACTAGTTACTCTTAATGCACAAAGAGCATTTGATTTTCCTATAATTTTCAAGGACAGCACTGGTGCATTCAAATGAGAAACCCGAAAGCCCAAGAACCAATTTCTAAGGTCTAAAATTCACTTTGCACCGTCCCCTTGAATTACTATACAATGCTGAACCTCTGGAAACAGCCTGAATGGTTTTCAAATATGTTCCAAAGGGCATCTATACAGGGTCCTGCAAAAGGTTTTCTCCTTTACCCATCAGTTATGATCCAGAGTCCACTATGAGGCTTCCACAAAGGAAGGGAACCGTCTTTACTCCAACTAAACTTCCTCTTTCCTCACTGCTGGAAGAGAAACCACTAAAAACAAACCACCAAAAGAAATTCAGGCAAAGAATATTAAAACTTGATAAAAATTCATGTCAATTCTATATTAGGATTATGGTCAGTAACAGGTGAAAGTCAGGAGAAAGAAGACAAAGAAAGAGGATGTCACAAACCACACAATGACACATGGAGAAAAAAAGAAAGGAAAAACAACAAAGGCAAAGGCAGAATCTCTAGAATAACATTCTCATTAGTGGCATTAAAAACACAATCACTGGGGATGCCTGGGTGGCTCAGTCAGTTAAGCGTCTGACTTCAGCTCAGGTCATGATGTCATAGTCCCTGAGTTCAAGCCCCTCATCAGGCTCTGTGCTGACAGCTCAGAACCTAAAGCCTGCTTTGGATTTTGTGTCTCCCTCTCTCTGCCCCTCCCCTGCTCACCCCTGTCTCTCTCTTTCTCTCTCTCAAAAAGTAAATAAACACACAAAAATTTTTTTTTTTAAAACCATAGTCACTGAAGACATTTTCAATCTATTCTGACCCTGAAAGTCAGAGTTTTGGCCAATTCACTTGTCTACTCTCCCACCTACCCCACAACCACATCCACCCTCAATGGACCTAGCCTCAAGGCCTTGCACACAGTGTTACTAAATGAAAACAAAGTCAGGCACCCACTGGCACTCCCCCAGCATCCAGACATGATTCAGAGACACATATAACAAGAGTGCAGAACAGTACACATCAGAAGGCATTTGGGGAGAGAAGGCTCTGCTGTTAACCATTTCAGACTAGCCCTGAGACCAAGAGGCCACTGCTTTGGACCAGCGTTCCTTGTTTTTTTAATAGTAACCTTGCCAGGAAACAATTGAGGGGGACAAGAGAAATTATGTGGTAGATGAAACTGGAAACAATTTTTTTTTGAGAGAGAGAGAGAGAGAGAGAGAGAGCGCGAGCACAAGTGAGTAAGGGGCAGAGAGAGAGAGAGAGAAACAGGGCTCACCCAAAGCAGGGCTCATGTTCACTTGATGCAGGGCACAAACTCACCAGAAGTAAGACTTGAGCTCACCCAATGTGGGACTTGAACTCATGAACTGTAAGATCATGACCTTAGCCCAAATCAGATGCTTAACGACTGAGTCACCCAGGTGCCCCTGGAAAAAATTTTATGACATGAAATGACATTTTTTTTTTAATTTTTTTTTTTTTTTAAAGGAGGCTCCATGCCCAATGTGGGGCTTGAACTCACGACCCTGAAATCAAGAGTCACATATTACACCAACTGAGCCAGCCAGGTGCCCCAAAATTATTTTTCCAATCTCATTGTTCAAGATTTTTAACATTTTTTATTTTAGAAAAAGAGAGTGTGAGTGACTGGGGGAAAAGGGCAGAAGGCAAGAGGGGGAGGGGGAGAGAGACAGAGAGAACGAGAATCCCAAACAGGCTCCACACTCAGCACAGAGCCTGACACAGGACTTGATCCCACGACGCTGGGATTGTGATCTGAGCCTAAATCAATGGTGAAAAGCTCAACCAACTGAGCCACTCAGGTGCCCCAAGATTTTTTTTAATAGTAATTTCTATACCCAACATGGGGCTCAAACTCATGACCCCAAGATCAAGAGTCACACACTCTTCCAAATGAGCCAGCCAGACGCCCCTCATAGTTTCAGACCTAATGACCTGTTCCTCGTAGGTAGTTCCTCAGACTGCTTATCACAGCTTTATTATAATCTCTAGATGGCAACTCCAGACTACAACTCAATTTACATCTCTCTAATCTTAATCGGGTGAAAACTCAAGTTCCATTAGAAATGGAAATGATTCCACCACTTGCTACTGGTATTATTTTTAACGATCAGATTACCATAAATTGTATGTAAGCTAAAAAAAAATACATACTGTGAGAAAATCCTGCTCAAATTTGTACGCTCCACCTCCAGTGGCACAAAAGACAGTGTGAAGACTCGAGAAGTTTTTATCTCTGCCCATCTGAATAAAAGCAGGCATGTCATGAGTGGGAAAGCGTATAAAGTGCAGATTGCCCTTGCGTCCACACAGAGTCAGGTCCTTCAGCTCCAGGTGCACATCCCGAATACCTGTGGACCCATAAGCCACATTGGAGGTCAGGTACTTCCGAATGCTTTTAAGACTTTCCACCTCTTCTTCTTCTTCTTCAGCAGTGATGTCTTTGGGTTCAAAATAAACCAGCTTAACCAGGGTTCCACCAATATCCAAGCCAAACCATGGAAAAACTAAATGGGAAAGGAAAAAAAAAAGTCAGAACAACTTTTTTTTTCTGAAAACTAAACACATACGTACTAGATTAGCAATTTATTCATACCCTGAGGTTTCCAAGGACTAGAGAAACAAAAAGGGCGTTGGGAAAAGAAACAGGATTCTGTCTGATCTGGAAAATATCTTTAAAAAAAAAGTCACTGGCACAAAAACAGACACTCAGATCAGTGGAACAGAATAGAGAACCCAAAAATGGACCCACAAACGTATGGCCAACTAATCTCTGACAAAGCAGGAAAGAGTATCCAACGGAATAAAGACAGTCTCTTCAGCAAATACTGCTGGGAAAACTGGACAGCAACATGCAGAAAAATGAGCCTCGACCATTTTCTTACACCATACACAAAAATAAACTCAAAATGGATGAAAGACCTAAATGTAAGACAGGAAGCCATCAAAATCCTCGAGGAGAAAACAGGCATAAATTTCTTTGACCTTGGCCACAGCAACTTTCTTACTCAACACGTCTCCGGAGGCAAGGGAAACAAAAGCAAAAATGCACTATTGGGACCTCATCAAAATAAAAAGCTGCACAATGGGCACCTGGGTGGCTCAGTCGGTTGAGCATCCGACTTCAGCTCAGGTCATGATCTCATGGTCTGCGAGTTCGAGCCCCATGTCGGGCTCTGTGCTGACAGCTCAGAGCCTGGAGCCTGCTTCTGATTCTGTGTCTCCCTCTCTCTCTGCCCCTCCCCTGCTCATGCTCTCTCAAAATGCTCGAAAATAAAAATAAGCATTAAAAAAAAAATTTTTTTTTTAAAAAGCTTCTACACAGGGAAGGAAACAATCAGCAAAACTAAAAGGCAACCAACAGAATGGGAGAAGATATTTGCAAACAACATATCAGATAAAGGGTTAATATCCAAAATCTATAAAGAACTTATCACACAAACTCAACACCCAAAAAACAAATAATCCAGTGAAGAAATGGGCAAAAGACATGAATAGACACTTCTCCAAAGAAGACATCCAGATGGCCAACCGACACATGAAAACATGCTCACAACATCACTCATCATCAGGGAAATAAGAAATCAAAACCACAATGAGATACCACCTTACACCTGTCAGAATGGCTAACATTAACAACTCAGGCAACAACAGATGTTGGCGAGGATGCGGAGAAAGAGGACCTCTTTTGCACTGCTGGTGGGAATGCAAACTGGTGCAGCCACTCTGGAAAACAGTATGGAGGTTCCTCAAAAAATTAAAAATAGAACTACCCTATGACCCAGCAATTGCACTACTAGGCATTTATCCAAGGGATACAGGTGTGCTGTTTCAAAGGGGCACATGCACCCCCATGTTTTAGCAGCACTATCAACAATAGCCAAAGTATGGAAAGAGCCCAAATGTCCATCGATGGATGAATGCACGTGTATACACACACACACACACACACACACACACACACACACACACCACATCTTATCTTTTACGTATATAAATGTGTATATATATGTATATATATACATATCTTTATCTTTTATGTGTGTGTATACACACACACACACACACACACACACACACACACAATGGAGTATTACTCAGCAATCAAAAAGAATGAAATCCTGCCATTTGCAACTACGTGGATGGAACTAGAGGGTATTATGCTAAGTGAAATTAATCAGTCAGAGAAAGACAAGTATCATATGACTTCACTCATACAAAGAATTTAAGATACAAAACTGATGAACATAAGGGAAGGGAAGCAAAAATAATATAAAAACAGGGAAGGGGACAAAACATTAAGAGACTCTTAAATATGGAGAACAGAGGGTTACTAAAGGGTATGGGGGGGAGTGGGCAAAATGAGTAAGGGGCATTAAGGAATCTACTCCTGAAAACATTGTTGCACTGTATGTTAACTTGGATGTAAATTTTAAAAAATAAAAATAAAAAACATATTTTTAAAAATGTATTATTTCAAAAAAAGTCACAAAGATCAGGAAGAAAAACATCAAAATATTGAGTCAACCCAGCCCTCTTGCACAAATAAGCCCAAACTACACAATGAAATATTAAAAAACAACAAAATGACTACCCATGAATCTCAACTTTGAAAAAAAAAAAAAAAAGATTGAGAATGAAAATCTACATCCTTCCTCTCGGCTCAAAGAAGAAATGTTGAAACTTTTCAGAGCTCTGGTTTAGTATGCAAACTAGAAATAGAGGAAATTCCCAACCTTATGTAACATGTAAGCTCCAGTGGTCAATTTCTCAAAACCTGATGTCCCCAAAATAAAAGGTTTCAAAGGACTTTATGGTAACATATTTTAGAGTTAATATCTGTTCCCAAAAAATCCTTCCCAAAAAATAGCTTCAGGAGATCAGATCAAAATGGACTGCACAGACTGCCTTGCCCTCCTAGCTTAGATCGCAGAAATGACTAAAGATACAGATTTATTGATGTATTATTTTCCAAAATAATTCCGGGAAACAAGAAACGATAGGATCAGCAAAACTAAGTTGATAAGGGCAGTAACTGTCCAGAACCCTAAAAAGAAGAATGCTATAAAAAAAAAAAAAAAAAAAAAAAAACTGGGAATAAATAAACAAACAGTGCCTTGGTGGCTTCGTTAGCTGGGCATCCAACTCATGATCCCAGGGATTAAGCCCCTCTTTGGGTCTGCACTGAGGAGGGAGCCTGCTTGAGATTCTCTCTCTCTTTCCCTCTGCCCCTCTCCCCCACTCAAGCTCTCAATTTCTCTCTAAAATAAATCAATAAATAAAATAAAAATTGGGAGCAGCTATGAAGGCTGGGAGAGTACACGGGCGCTCCATCAAGCTGTACATAGGAGTGGCTGCCATGGAGAAACAGGGACAGGCTCTGGTGGTCATGGGTGATCTGGTGGGGAATGCATCTGGTGCAAATGAACAGACCAACCACTTCCCTCTACTGAGAACCACTCCCCACACCTCCACCCCTCCAGAGGCAAAGTCTTCATTAAACACAAGCACTTCAGCCAAAGACTCAGAATGGCACCCACCCAAGTAGCTACTATCATCCCAGAAGAAATGAGGAGACACGTATCTGGACATATATCCCTACAATCCACCTTCAGAAACTGGTAAAGAGATACTGCATCCACTGACAGAAAAGCAATCCTCAAAATAGAGATGATCACTTCACAAATTAGAATCACCAAAAGGGATATCTACACCACAAAAACGAGAAACTAAACATCCTTAGAAAGAGTTTCAGAAACAAACAGGAGACTTAAAAAGAATCATAATTATCCTCAGGGGTAAAATGAGAAGAAACTAACAAATGATTGCCATCTGTGGTTGTAACTGCACGAATCCACACATGATAAAATTATATAGAACTAAATACGTATACACAAAAGAGTTTTTGTATAACTGGTTAGGTCTAAGTCAAGTCTGTGAACTGTATCAGTGTTAATTTCTTAGTTGGGGGTTGTGAAGCTTTGGAAACCAAAAAAAGAGGGAAGGGGACAAACTAGTATACACTTGACAGAGATCAGTCTCAAAAACAGGCCGAGTAAAAGAAGCCTCACACAAAGGCTACATGCTATATGATTCCACGCATATGAAACTCCAGGAAATGCAAAGCAATCATTTCTGCATTTGATAGGAAGTAGATTGTAGGCTGGGGGAGGAAGTGGAGGGAAGGACTATAGGAGCAGAATAAAACTTTCTGTATTAACCCAAAACTTTTTTTTAAATATAGATGTAATTTACTGTCAAGTTAGCTAGCTAACATACAGTGTATACGGTGTGTTCTTGGCGTCGGGAGTAGATTCCCATGATTTATCACTTACATACAACACCCAGTGCTCATACCAACAAGTGTCCTCCTCAATGCCCATCACCCATTTTCCCCACCCCCCAGCCTCCCCACACCTTTCCAGCCTCAGTTTGTTCTCTGTATTTAAAAGTCTCTTATGGTGGCGCAGTCGGTTAAGCGTCCGACTTCAGCCAGGTCACAATCTCGCGGTCCGTGAGTTCGAGCCCCGCGTCAGGCTCTGGGCTGATGGCTTGGAGCCTGGAGCCTGTTTCTGATTCTGTGTCTCCCTCTCTCTCTGCCCCTCCCCCGTTCATGCTCTGTCTCTCTCTGTCCCAAAAATAAATAAAAAACGTTGAAAAAAAAAATTTAAAAGTCTCTTATGGTTTGCCTCCCTCTGTTTGTAACTATTCATGTATTTTTTTCTTTCCCTTCCCCCATGGCCTTCTGTTAAGTTTCTGAACTTCCACGAATGAGTGAAAACATGGTATTTGTCTTTCTCTGACTGACTTATTTCACTTAGCAAAATGTCCTCCAGTTCCATCCACATTGTTGCAAATGGCAAGGTTTCATTCCTTTTCACTGTGGAGTAGTATTCCATTGGGGGGGGGGGGGGCACATCATCTTTATCCATTCATCAGTTGATAGACATTTGGTAGTAACCCAAATCTTGATTGTTGGAGGTGAAGGGAGAGCTCCATGGGTGTGTCTATATATCTGTCAAAATGCATGGAATTATACACTTTAAATAGATGCAGTTGCTTGTATGTAAATTGTTCCTCAATAAAGAGTTTTATAAAATAAGAAAAAGGAAAAAATCTATTTCCAAAATAAAGCTCAAAAGATGTATTTAACAGCAAAATAGGCAAAGAAAAAAATGGAAAACAAAACTAAGAAATTCTCCCCAAATCCTCTCAGGTATGAAGGAAAAGTAGATATATATAGAAATACAGAACCATAACTTCTGTGAGTCCCAGAAATTTCCTGGGGAAGGCAGAGGAGGAAAGACATAAATCATCAGGTTCACTAAGTGTCAAGCAGAACCAATTAGTGGCAAACAGACAGACAGACTTAGACACATCCTATTGAAATGTCAAGAAATCCTAAACACTTCCAAAGACAAAAGCATATTCCTACAAAGATACATAAATCACATAAAGGTGGAAATGGATTTTTCATCAGTGACATAGATGCTAGAAGATAATGGAGCACTAGCTTCAAAGTTATAAGGAAAAAGACTTTGAAACATATCCAGCCAAATCAGCTTTCAAGGAGGAGTGCAAAAGAAATTTTCACACATGAAAGAATTCAATGTTTACTACTCAAAGACCTTCTCTGAAAAGAAAAAAAAAAAAAGGACCTTCTCTGAAATAATTAGTAAATGCCTTCCAATATAATTTTAAAAGCATCCAAATATGAGCTTTAAGAAACAATGATCAGCAAAGGAAACAATACATGTGACTTTCTGAAAAATCAGCAATCTGGAACTAAAATATATGATTTCAACACAGGAAGCTGAAAAGGGAAGTGAGAGACAAGTGAAGCAAACAGTAGCTCTGTCTTGATAGGGAAAAGAAGATACAAATTCTGATTAATTCTAAATAAGAAGAAAAAAGTGATAGTTTAAATACATCAAAAATGTACAGGTAACTCTAGAAGAAAAGAAAATGAACATATGACCTCCAAACAACTATGGAAACAAATCAGTTCAAAAACAAAGAAAAAAATATGGCAAATACAAAACAAAAAAGGACAGGAATGAACACAAATACATCAGTAATCACTAATAGGTCAAATTACCCTTCTACAGAAGAAATTTGATTATATGCTTATATATTATATATACATTTAAGATAACACAAGTAGACTGAGGTAAATATATGGCAAAACACACACCAGAGAGTCCTATCATAAAGAGTTGGATGCTTTAAGATGAAAACAGCATTCAGTCAAAAATACTCAAATCAAAATCTTAAGCACCTCACTGGAGACGGATATACCAGATAGAACAGGTGACATATTTAGGAACTATGATAAGTTAAAGTCAAACCTTTTTTTTATTTATTTATTTATTTTTTCAACGTTTATTTATTTTTGGGACAGAGAGAGACAGAGCATGAACGGGGGAGGGGCAGAGAGAGAGAGGGAGACACAGAATCGGAAACAGGCTCCAGGCTCTGAGCCATCAGCCCAGAGCCCGACGCGGGGCTCGAACTCACGGACCGCGAGATCGTGACCTGGCTGAAGTCGGACGCTTAACCAACTGCGCCACCCAGGCACCCCAAAGTCAAACCTTATATATCAAGACTAGCACTGCACTTAACAGGGACTACTTTGCTCACATGAGAGGTGCCCCTCCAAACAGCTATCTACCAAGGAAATAGGATTCACAACTCCCATCTTACACTCACTTGCCATTATACATTCACTGACCAATTGGTGGGTAGAATCACTGGCACCATTTATTTAACAGACTTGAAATATATATACTTGAATCTGGGTAAGCAAAATGAATTCCTGAATAATGCTACTCCACGTATTAAGCAAATGTTAACAGAAATTAAGTACAATACTAGCAGACTAAATAAAATTCAAAACAAAAAAGATTAAAAGGGAATAAAAAGAAACTGTATCATGAGCATAAAAGAAGTAGAACTGATGTGATCCTAACAAATGCTTCAAAAATATTAAAAACAAGGAGAAACTGACAAATCTACACAACAATGTGAGAATGACACAGGTATCAGAAATTTGTACTCACACACACACACACACACACACACACACACACACACAAAATAAAGGTATAGAGGATTTGAATATAAAGCTAGTAAGGTGAATCTATGAAACATAAATAACCCTATCAAAAAAAAAAAAACAAATACACCTTCCTTTCAAATACCTAAAAACCATACAAATTAACTGCACAAGCTTAAAGAACCTCAAACTCCAAAGAACAAAAACAAACCACATTCACTTTCCACAATAAGTCAACATTATGAATTAATCCAACAAACACAAAGAAATAAATCTCTCCACCTGAAAATTTTTAAACCCACTTCTTTTAACTCTGAAATAAAAGAAGAAATCAAAACAAAATTTATTTTTGGATGAATGACAATAAGAACATTATGTATCAAAATCAGTAAGATACACCCTCCATGGTACCCGAAGGGAAATTTCTGGCCTTTAAAGTTTATCAAATGGATGCAAAAAAGAAAACCTGAATAAAAAGGGAAATGTCACACACAATTTGAAATGCTAGAAAAAGAATAAATTAGATCCAAAATAAGCAGAAGGGAATTATTAAGAACAAAAGCAAGATGTAGGGGTGCCTGCGTGGCTCAGTTGGTTGGATGTCCAACTTCTGTGCTGACAGCTCAGAGCCTAGAGCCTGCTTCAGATTCTATGTCTCCCTCTCTCTCTGCCCCTTCCCCACTCACACTCTCTCAGAAATAAACATTAAAAAAAGAAAAAAATGTTTTAAAGAGATGTAAATGAAATTAGAAAAACATGATCATCATGAACAACACCACAGGAGAGCTGACCAATAACATCAAGCTTTGAAAAAGCCATTAAAACAGACAAATTTCTGGTAAGTATATCCAAGAAAAAGAAAGAAGATACAGCTTTTCTTTAAAAAAAAAAAAAAAGAAAAATCAAAGATAAGAGTATGTAACCAGAGACTACGTGAGTGTACAATTTCATATTAAGTTTAAAATGTACACCAGAAAATTAGCAAGAAAAAATAGAGTACAAAAAGTGGCTCAAAATAAGATCAAAACACAAATCAAAAGCACTGAAAACTTTTAAAAAAGATGTGAAAGATCTTTCACCCAAACAAGAACAAAAAAGCACCAGGCCTTAATGGTTTCCAGGCAAACCTTTAAGAGCTTCTAGATTACAGAAAAATCTAAAAAGATTCCTAAGTCATTCTAACCTCATATCAAAACTAGAAAAGAGGGGCACCTGGGTGACTCAGTCAGTTGAGCATCCCACTCTTGATTTTGGCTCAGGTCATGATCTCAGTTCGTGGGATTGAGCCCCATGTTGGACTCTGCAATGAGTGTGGAGCCTGCTTAAGATTTTCTTTCTCTTTCTCTCTCTCTCCCCCCCCACCCCACTCCCCACATTCTCTCTGGAAAAAAATAAACTAGAAAAGAAACATCTCACAACAAAATGCATTAAATTACTAAACAATGTCCAGTTGTGCAGTAAGAGTAATTAACCATAGTCAACAGATATTCTTCTCAGGAATGCAAAAAGATGGTTTTCACGTTAGAGTCCAAAAATAACAATACTTAGCGACAAATCTTAGTACTAAATATGTACAATAGCTATTAAAATAGTGTACTGAAAATCAGAGCAGCGGAAAGATTCCTGTTCCAGGAAAAAACACTGAGTATTATTAAAATGTCAATTCTCCAAGTTAACCTAACAATGTCAATGCAATTCTAATGAGAACACTACGGCTGACTCCCCAGCAGCCATTCCACCTCAGTCCCAGGCAGGGACAGTCCTGAATTTTTTTTGCACCTACAAAAATTCCATTCCCAATGACAGGCCTGACCCAAACTGGCACAGGTCATGAAAAGTCTGTCCCTGGCACCTATAAGAAAAGTTTCTTCACTCAAGAAAGCAATAGTGCTAAACAGGATTGAAGCAAGGAGATTAGGTTCCTATTTTCCGACCTGTAGTGCCATTTTTCTTTAAATGTTTATTTTGAGAGAGAGCAAGAACGAGAGTGGGCATATGCTCAGGCAAGCAAGCAGGGGAGGGGCAGAGAAAGAAAAGAGAGAAAGAGAATTCCAAGCAGGCCCCGCACTGTCAGCGCAGAGCCCAACTCGAGCTCATGAACGCTGAGATCATGATCTGAGCCAAAATCAAGAGCCGTAGGCTTAACCAACTGAGCCACCCAGGCACCCTGTGCCATTCTTTTAACCATCAACTTTAGGAAGCCACCAACCTGTAATTACCACAGACACAGCACTCCACCAACAAACATATCACATCAATAGGATTAGAATCTTGAAGTCTGGGTGACTCAGTGGTTACGAGTCAGACTCTTGATTTCAGCTTAGGTCATGATCTCACAGTTCATGGGTTCGAGCCTGGCATAACGCTCTGTGCTGGGAGCGTGGAGCGCCTGCTTGGGATTCTCTCTCTCCCTCTCTCTGCCCCTCCCCTGCTCTCCCTCTCTCTCTCAAAATAAATAAACTTTTTTTTTTAATAGGACTGGAATCCGAAGGTCTGGACAAACCTAAGACCAATGGAAGATTTTATAACGCTTAAAGCAAATTAAGCTTTACTCCCATTTCCTTAGATTAAAAAATTTAAACATTAACATATAGCTATTATGTGTTAAATGATTATCTATTAACACTCAAACACTCTATTAGGCACTTGACTGCATAAATTTATTTAATGTTTGCAATGATCATATAAGGCAAGTACTATAATCATCCCACTTTACAGATTAAGAAACTGAAGTGCACAAGAGTCCAAGGTCACAATCAAGAAAAGGCAGAGGTAGGGACTCAAACCCAGATTTCCTAAATCCTTTCACAAGCATTTTCAACAAGTGTCTATACAAACCTAAGAGCACAAAACACACACCCCTGAGTTAATAAGAAAATAAAATTAGGAGTTTAATAAAAATCACATACTTTAAAAAATTAGGAGGATCAACAATATATAAAGAAAAATAAGGAGTCTTAGGCAGAGCTCAGTTCATATGCTTGTTACAGACTTTAACAGTTTCTGGATTTTTCTCTGTACTACTCATCAAACGATTTACGTACCCAAGAACTGAGAAACACTGAGAAGCACAGGAGGTCCATTAGACACATGTTCTCTGATAATGGCTGAGAGAATTATGCCAGGCCATATAACTGTTATTTCAAAACATTCAACTGCCCAAAGGGATTAGATTCCCATCACTGACTGCAGACTGCCTCATATACTATAACATAATGAATACTGGAATAAGCTTTCTAATCTTTGTTCAAAACACTGTTTCTGGTGGGAAAAGGAACTTCTGCTATACCATCACAGTCTTCATATCTCACCAACAGAATACTTATTCATCACTTCCAATTACTGAATTATTCCATTAATTTTCACAGATATTTTAGTCTGTTTGCAACCCTTCACATATATCCTGGTATTAAGGCCTCCAAGGCACTCAGTCTAGACAATCTACACTTGACTTAGAATTTAAACTCTGGGGGCGCCTGGGTGGCGCAGTCGGTTAAGCGTCTGACTTCAGCCAGGTCACGATCTTGCGGTCCGTAAGTTCGAGCCCCGCGTCGGGCTCTGGGCTGATGGCTCAGAGCCTGGAGCCTGTTTCTGATTCTGTGTCTCCCTCTCTCTCTGCCCCTCCCCCGTTCATGCTCTGTCTCTCTCTGTCCCAAAAATAAATAAACGTTGAAAAAAAAAAAATTTAAAAAAAAAAAAAGAATTTAAACTCTGCCTCACAGGTTATTTATGTAAAACCATCTGTAGCACCACGTCTGTCTCATAATAGGTCTCAACAACTGAAAGGCTTTCAAATGGGAAATAAATGGTGTATAAGAATGGTGTATAAGAATGTGCTGTTTTCCAATACTATGAACCACATCTTTACCATACCGATGTGGTTAAGATATTGCAAACCCAAATCTCTGGGCCGATCTAGAAAGCAATCCTTGGCATCAATTAAAAGGCCTACTTTAATAATATTCTTGGGGCGCCTGGGTGGCTCAGTCGGTTGGGAGTCCGACTTCGGCTCAGGTCATGATCTCGCAGTCCGTGAGTTCGAGCCCCGCATCGGGCTCTGTGCTGACAGCTCAGAGCCTGGAGCCTGTTTCTGATTCTGTGTCTCCCTCTCTCTCTGACCCTCCCCCGTTCATGCTCTGTCCCTCTCTGTCTGAAAAATAAACGTAAAAAAAAAAATTTTTTTTAATTAAAAAAAATAATATTCTTATTCTCAAAATAGTTTTAACTTGGGGACTAGATGCCTATATAATATTATATATTATCAAACCAGTAGACTCAATAATAAATTCTACATTTTGGAAATATAGACCGACAAAACCTAATAAACTACTAGAAAACTAAAGATGGCTTCCACTTTTAGAAAGCAAACTTTAAGCTGTTATTTAGAAGAGAAGTTTTCACATGCTGGTCAGTCTCGCTGACATACACTGAGAAAGAACATAATAAACTGAGAATGAACAGTGCCTGAAGATAAAAATATCCCAAGGTATGAACCTGAAAAAACATTCACCAGGTTATAAATTTAAGCCTAAGAAACATCACTGTTCTTCTAAATGGCCAAAATAACTATTCTTTTCTGCTTGATAAGGTCCTAACAGCCTACAGTCTATTGCCTTGTTCCTTCTCTCTCCTTTTAACATGTGTTTAAGCAAAAGATTTTTTTTAATGTTTATTTTGAGGGGGGGGGAGGGGAGGGGGAGAGGGAGGGAGAGAGAGGGAGGGAGGGAGAGAGGGGGAGAGAGAGAGAGAGAGAGAGAGAGAGAGAGAGAGAGAAATCATTTGCACACATGCAGGGGAGGGGGAGGGAGGGACAGAGGATCCCAAGCAGGCTCTGCACTGATCGGGGGCTCAAACTCAGGAACCATGAGATCATGATCTGAACCAAAGCTGGACACTTAACCAACTGAGCCACCTAGGAGCCCCTAAAAGATTTTTTTTTTTAAGTTTACTTATTTCTTTTGAAAGAAAGAGATCACTAGCGAGGGAGGGGCACTATGAGTGCAGAGCCCAATGCAGGGCTCAAACTCATGAACCAAACCGTGAGATCATGACCTGAGCTGAAATCAAGAGTCAGGCAATTGGGGCTCCTGGGTAGCTCAGTTGGTTAAGCGTCCAACTTCAGCTCAGACCATGATCTCACAGTTCGTGGGTTTGAGCCCCGCATTAGGCTCTGTGCTGACAGCTCACAGCCTGGAGCCTGCTTCACATTCTGTCTCTCCATCTCTCTCTGCCCCTTCCCCACTCACACTCTATCTCTGTCTCTCTCTCAAAAATAAATAAAAACAATTAAAAAAAAAAAAAAGAGTCGGGTGATTGACTGAGCCACGCAGGTGTCCCAAAAGATTTTTAATAGCATACATCACTTCTCCTTTATGGTACCCCCTAGATAAAAAAGGGTAGGGATGCTAACACTGTTTGAACCATCATATTACCTAAATACACATGGCCCCTAAAATAACATACTGTACCATTTTACACAGCTGCATACTTGGATTATTTTTAGGCCCTGCTTAATGCTTCACATTCTTTGAACAACCAAAGTGAAGGACCATGTTTACTTTGATTTCATTTAGACTTAAAGTTGATAAAAAGGTTAAAAAGCATCCTCTCCCATTCTGTACCTCAAACATAGGCTACGAAGCAACAGAAATCTTTTTACTGAGCTCCTAATGGGCAGTCTTCCCTAATTCCCTAACTGAAGATGAAACACTGCACCTAATAAGGGGCAGTCTCCCAGGGCCCCAGCACCAATTCCTTTCTGCCAACACTGATGCTCCCCAAAAGCCAAGGAAAAGCAACCATTTGCTAAGCTGGCATTATCAAGCTACAAAAACTTTTTTTTTTAAAGAGTTTTAAGTTTATTTTTTTAGTAATCTCAACACCCAATGTGGGTCTCAAACTCACAACCCCAAGAGTCGCATGTTCTACCAACTGAGCCAGCCAGGGACCCCTAAAAGCTTTTTCTAAATCAATGGAAATTAAGGATATTCCACAACTAACAGGAGTCGAAAATCAACGTGTCCCAAAGATCTCCCTGGAGTGCTACAACATGCTTCATGCTTTGAAGTCACCTTCAAAAATCCAGCTCATCCACCAGCCACATGGGATACTCCCATCCCAGGTTCCACACCTCTAACACATCTGCTGCACATCTGGGACCCTTGATTAAAATGCATGTTCTCTTGTGACATGCCTGTATACATTTGTCAAAGTATACATTTTGCTGTATGTAATTATGCCTCAGTAAAACTTTTTAAAACTTAACAGATGCATTAAAAAAGCAGGAGGGGCGTGCCTGGGTGGCTCAGTTGGTTAAGCAATCAACTTCGACTGAGGTCTTGATCTCACGGTGAGTTAGAGCTCCGCACTGGGATCTCTGCTGTCACCATGGAGCCTGCTTCAGATCCTCTGTCCCCTTCTCTCTGCCCCTCCCCCACTCATGCTCTGTCTCAAATAGAAATAAACATTAAAAAAAATTAACAGGTGCATGTTCTTAGACTTGTTTGCAGACCTGAATGGGTTTTTGGTGGTTTTTTTTAAGCTTCTAAGTAATTCCATGTAAGAACCACTGCTCTGGGTTACACTGCATGTACCTTCCCCCACTCAAAAATAGGGAAAGTCAAGAACACTGGGTCTGAAAGTCAGACACCTAATCACACAGATCCATTATTAACTCACTACATGCCCGTGGACAAAGGAAAAATTTCACTGACAGTTTCCTCTTCTGGAAACTAGGGATAAAAAATACCTACCACATAGGGTAACTGTGAGACTTCAATGATAGATTTTTAACATATTTGACACAATGTCTAACACAAGTAAGCAGTACATTACCATCATTAGCATCTTTGTTTCCATTTTTTTTTTTTTTTGACGTTTATTTATTTTTGAGAGACAGACCAGGAGTGGGAGAGGGGCAGAGAGAGAGGGAGACACAGAATCTGAAGCAGCCTCCGGGCTCCGAGCTGTCAGCACAGAGCCTGACGCGGGGCTCAAACCCACAAACCGTGAGATCATGACCTGAGCCGAAGTCGGACACTTAACTGACTGAGCCACCCAGTCACCCCTGGTTTCCATCATTTTAAATCAATCTTTACTTGGTATTTCTCTGTCCTGTGAGACATACTCTACCTAATCTAAAACTTTTAAAGAACTTCTTACACACAGACATGCCTAGCCTCATCCCTAATGCCTAAGTCTGGGATGGGAAAAGGTTTGAGAATTACACTGTACTAGGGAACATGTGTGGCAGAACATGACTATGACCAGGGTCCACAAGAATTCCTAAGATAAACTGAATAGCTCCTTCTAGTTTCAAATGACATCTAGTCTCCTACCTTTAGACAAGTAGTTTAAGGACATCAGAATGAAGCTCTCTAACCTCCAAAGAAAGATGGCACCACCCTATACCCAACTTTACCAAAGTAAATACGGAGATTTATTTAGTCTTTACTGAATTCTCTCAGAGGTGAAACCATTCTTGGAGGGTTCAGAAATCAAGAGGCTGCCTCTCCATCTAACAGGTGCACCCCCGGACAGTAACAGAAAAAACAAATGGAAGAAAGAAATAACCTTTTTGGCAGGTCTCATTACCTGAGAGATGGCTTTTCATGATTCATCAGAGAAAGCAATAAAGGCAACCATGACAAACATCAGACATAAAAACAAAAATAAATATATAAATAAATATGTAAATATATAAATCAATCCGACATGAATATCTGTCTTGGTTCCTTAAACGATATCTCAGGGACGCCTGGGTGGCTCAGTCGGTTAAGCATCTAATTCTTTTTTTTTTTTTTTTAATTTTTTTTTTTTTGTTGTTTATTTTTGAAAGAGAGAGAGTGAGTGGTAGAAATGCAGAGAGAGAGGAAGACACAGAATATGAAGCACGCTCCAGGCTCAGAGTTGTTAGCACCACATTCCACGCAGGCTCGAACCCACAGGCCATGAGATCATGACCTGAGCCAAAGTCAGACATTTAACCGACTGAACCACCCAGGTGCCCCTAGCATCCAATTCTTGATTTCAGCTCAGTTCATGATCTCCACGGTCTTAGCATGGAGCCTGCTTGAGATTCTCTCTCCCCTCTCTCCGGCTTGCAGGTGCACTCTCTCTCTAAAAATAAAAAAATAAAGACATCTCAAAACCACCTTACATACCACCCCCACCCCCCAATACAATCTAAACCAGAGTTTTCCACAGGTGTCTCTGAGCAGCTGTATGTAAATGATATGAGGAATTTGTTAAAATGCAGCTTCTTAGAACCCTCCCCAGACTCTGATTCAAAAAGATGGAGTTGGACCCAAGGAATCTGCATTTTTAACTCCCAAGGTCATTTTTATGCTCAAAATTTGGAAGTACTTCCACAGTAGCTAGAAATTTTCATCTCAAGTAAGTCTTGAACACAAAAGATAGTGATTATGCTTAGCTTTAGAGCAATGTAGAAACAGCTAACAGAATAGACACAATTCAATAAAGCACAGTGGTTGAGAGGATGTATGGAGCTGGCTTCCTGAATTTACATTTCTATCCCACTACTCACAAGCCATTTGACAGGGGGCAAATGTACCCCCGTTTTCTCATCTGTAAAATGGAATCAACAAGTTATGAGTACTAATGAGTTATTAAAGCTCTCAGTAGAGTGCCTGACCTCCGCAAACACCCAAAACACAATACTTATTTAGAAAGTGGGTGATGGGCATTGAGGAGGGCATCTGTTGGGATGAGCCCTGAGTGTTGAACGGAAACCGATGTGACAATAAATTATATTTAATATAAAAAAAAGTACTTATTTAGAATTCTTATGGTCAATGGCTAAAAGACAGCTGGCTAGAGGGCTGTGAATCTCTGAAATTTACAACCATCTCTAATGATGTAGTACAAAACCACTGACGTTTTGCATTGCTTAAAAATCAGGTGCTTCTCAAATAAAACACAAACCAGGTAACTGGTTCTAAACATGGTATCGATTGAGAGCAGTTAATCTGTTTTCCAAATTTCTTTCAAGACAGGAAAAGACAAAATAATTCAGACTCCCAAATTCTTCACAGCAAAACAGGGCTACATTTAACATTTAATCATCCAAATCATGTAAGATAAAGTACAGCAACCTGGTGGCTGGCTGAGGTACAAGACCATCCAATAAAGACCTCACTCTCATAACCTGCATTTAAAACAGGCTGATTTCCTGAAAGAGGAATTTGGCAACAAGACAAAAATCTAACCATATGTAAAATGTCACTAAATGATAAAGCTTATATTAGAGTATTAAGACAGTGGATACTTTCAACAGTAGCAATAGCTACTAGACTGAGGATGCTAACTGAAGACCTTTAAAGGGGTGAAAATGTATGGACTAGAACACAACGCAGGAAAAGAAGAAGCCTGGTAAGAAAATGGAGAAACCGATTCTCCAGAAAGAGCATGTGCAACTGCCAAGGCGAGATTCCCTCAAAATAAAAAGCCTTAATGCCCAGAATGCTACAGATCTGAATCGTGAGTATCAGCAAATAGATGCAAAGAAAATAGAGATATCTGGGTGAGAGATGGCCCGAATTCTCACGGGAAGAAAAGCAGCCAAAGCTTAAGTGCACAGAACACGGAATCCAGTTTTAGGCCTGCAGCAACTCAAGGGCTAGTTAACCATTTTCCAGGAAGGCCGAAATCTCCAGATTAAAGGGATTTAACGTCTTGGACACCGCTCTTTGGGACCCACGGAAAACAGACACGGGGGATTCAAAGGATTTAAGGGGAAAGGAGGCGGTGGAAATGAGTCAAAAGAAGCCTTCTCGACGATAAAATCATGTGACTCTCGGGCAAAGAATGCCCAAGGAGCTAAGGAGAGGAAGAAAGGGTCCTGAGTTAAAGACGCTCCACTTCCACCACCGTCAAGGGCGGACCACTGCGCCCGAGGTCTGGCTGGGGGCCGGACCCTAATGCCCCAAACTTGGACCTGAGGCCTCCAGCCGGGACTCAGCCCGTGCACCAACCTAGGACCACCGTGCGGGGGCACTGTCCCCACACTAGCGCGCGGGAAAAACGGCGGCCGCGCCGGAAGGGGGCAGGGCGAGCCGCGAGGACGACCCCCCGGGCACTTACGCTGCCGCTTCTTCCTGAGGCTTTCCACGCGCTGGCGGGAGGCCGAGGGAGCGCCGCTGTAGGAGCCGGGCCGGTTTCGCCTAATGCCCTCTGCCGAAGCCGAGGCAGAGGACCCGACTGGGGGCTCCGACGCGCTACTCGCCCGGCGCCGCAGCAGCTCCCGCCGCCGCCCATCAGGCCCTTCGGGCGCCGGCTCCCCCGCCGAGGCGGAGGTGTCGGCCGCTCTGCCGTGGCGCTCCATGGGCACGCCGAGCCGGCCCGCTCCCATCCGCAGCAGCCGCCGCTGCCGCCCAAGCCAGCCCCCCAGCGCCGAAACCCTCGTCGCCTCCTCCGCGGCAGTCCAGCCCAAGCAGAGGCGCCCCCTCCACCGTCCGCCTCTTCCGTTGCGCCAACGCGCAGCAAGCCAATCCAAATAGGCTGGGGGCGGCCCGAAGGCCTCGCGTCCAATCGCCTCCCTCACTCGAGGCGGATCGACCGCGCGTCCGTCCAATGAAAGGCTCCCAGGACGGGGCGGGGCGGAGAGTGGCGGGGGAGGGGATCGAAGCTTGGCCGCGAAGAAGGCGGTGTTGCCGAGGGGAGAGTGATGGCGGCGCCGCCCAATGGACGTGTGGGTGGAGGGGCCGGCTCACCCGCCCGCCCTGGCGGACAGGTCAGGGGGGCCCTGCCCCTGAGTCCCGCCTCGCTGCTGCATCCCTCTCCCCCTGCCCATGCCCTCCGCCAGCCCAGAAGTGTGCCCCCAGCGTCTGGCCTCTAGTCATTGGCAGACCGAAGGGCTTGAACCGCGGCTGATTTAGCCTTTGTCCCTTGGCCTGGTTCTGCCACTGCCGTCGAGACCACCAGCCCCTCCGCGCTTTTTTACCCTCTCCCCCAGCACTGCCACTGGCGTGGTTGGGCTAAGCCCCCTCCATTCCGCCTGCGTTGGAGAAACGTACCCGGTACCAGAAGGAAAGAAAGGTCTGGGGCTGGTCTCCATGGCAACTGGAAGAAAGAGGTGGGTTATAAATCCTACGCCACCCTTCAGTGCTGAAGGAGGGGGTGTGGGAGCCGGGGAGTAGGGTTTGCGTTTTGAAGGACAGTGTGGATTCCTTTTCCGTGCGGTGCACTAGGGGGACACAGAAGGATTTGGTGGCTGCCTTGGAACCTGGGTTGTAAGGGGTGTGTGTGCGCGCGCGCGAGCGTTAATCATCTTATTCCCTTTTGGGGGGCGAGACCACAGTCACCTCCAGCCCTGAGATACTGACCATTCACACCTACCTAAGGCCCTGCCACCCATCCCTTCTCCAAAGGTTATCCAAGCCTGGAATGACCCCACCTTGCTCTGTACCCTCAAGGGCACTCCCTCAGTCCGTCAAGTTTAACAGGACTATTAGTTTTTCTTGCTAATTATTCCTAAGTGCCTCTCCGGGGACACTGTAATGTCCCTTGGGTGATAGACCTCATTTTTTTTACCTTTGCTGTAATAACTGCTAGTAGCCCGCAAAACGAGAAAGATAAGCTTCTCTCTTGCTTGTTGAGTAGAATTAGCCAGGCTCACTCCAAACTAGTTCCCCCTCATTGTAGGAATAACCTTGGAAACCCTGTATCCAAACTCTGGAAATCCCAGCTCCTGCAAGAACCCATCCCAGATGGATCCTACAAGAACTAAGAACACCTGTAGCTAGCCTTCAAAATCCCAGTCCCCAGTATTGCTTATCTTTCTGCCTACACCTCACCAATCTGGTCGTCCTTGACCTGAGGGAGCTTTCCTCCAAGCCTGTTGAGCTGTGATAGATCATCCTGAAGAATCAAGAATCATCACCTAAGGCTGCCAAGATGAACCCCAATATCCAAATGACACCGAAAATAGGTGTAGGGGGTTTTTTGGGTGTGTGTGTGTGTGTGTGTGTGTGTGTGTGTGTGTGTGTTTTGCAGTGTATGTAATGCCCTTACATGTCATTTCATCTAGCAACACTTGGATAATGAGGCAAATTAACCAGAGGCACACAGCTTAAATGATAGAGCCTGGATTCCTGAGAAGTTCAGCTACCCTCTGCGTTACAGTTACCAAAAGGCACAGATTCAGTAAAATTCCAATAAATTAGTGGAAGGCTTTTTGTCATCTTAAATAAATATGTTTCTTCATTCCCTGGTGTAAGCTTACAGTGTGTGGCTATCATTAAAGTTTATCCAAAATAACAGGTGAAGCATATACTAATGACAATTAGGCAAGATGTTTATAATCCTAAAAGTAAAAATGCAAATAAACTGAACAAAAGAAACCAGACACTAAAGAATGCATACCATATGATTTACATGAAGTTCAACGTTAATAAATGATGTGAGAAGTCAGGATAATGGTGTTTGGGGGTGGGGGGAAGGGAAGAGAGTAGGCATGAGAGGGCAACAGATTAGACTTCTGTAAGGCTGGCAAGGTTCAATTTCTTTGGTCTAGGTGATGGCTACGTGGGTGTGTTCACTTTGCAATATTTCATCAAGATGTTCACTTGTGCACTTTTCTCTATGTGTGTTATACTTAAATATGGCACTTATTTTTTTAAAAATTGAAGATTTGTCCTGGACCAAGGAAGCCCATGATTAAGCTTACATTTTTTTTTTTTTTCCAAAAAAAGTCAAATGAAAGTAACAAGAGGTTTCCTTTTTGGGGCACCTGGGTGGCTGAGTCGGTTAAGCGTCCAACTTTAGCTCAGGCCATGATCTCACCGTCTGTGGGTTCGAACACCAAGTCAGGCTCTATGCTGACAGCTGAGAGCCTGGAGCCTGCTTTGGATTCTGTGTCTCCGCCTCTCTCTCTGCCCCTCCCATGCTCGCACTCTGTCTCTCAAAAAATAAAATTAAAAAACGTTTAAAATTAAAAAAAAAAAGGTTTCCTTTCTCTGCGGTTATTATAACACACAGCATCATTTAGAGGGACAGAATCATGAAGTTTTTTACCATTTGTCTCAGTTACTTTACCCTTGGGGAGAAACCAGTTTTCTGGTATACACATCAGAATAAGCACAGAGGTCATAGTAAGCATAGTGCTTCAGAGGAACTAATCAAATTCTAAAGTAGTGATTTGCCATTGATAGAGCCATTAATGATAGAGCCATTTCAGTGACAAAACATCATATAGAATACACATCTACCATATTAGGTGCCTACTGCTAGTTCAGAAATAACCCCAAAACTTAGTGGCTGAGAACAGTAATGAATATATGTTATCTCAGTTTTTGTAGGTCAAGCATTTGGGAGTGATTTACCTGGGTGGTTCTGGCTCCGGGCCTTTCATGAAGTTGCAGTCAGTTGAGGGCATATGGGCTGGAGGGTGCCCTTCCAAGATGGGTTATTTACATGACTGGCAAGCTGGTACTAGCTGTTGGCAAGAGGCCTCAGCTCCCATAACATGGGCCTCTTCATAGGGTTGCTTGAATGTCCTCACAACATGACAGCTGGCTTCTCCCAAAACTAGTGATTCAAAGAAAAACATGCAGAAGTCACAGTATCTTTTAAGATCTAGCCTGGGAAGTCATACTTCCATCATTTCTGCAACACCCTATTGCAATATCCAATATCCTGTTATTACACAGATCAGCCCTCTTGAAAGTGGGTTGATACTACACAAGGACACCAATACCAGGAAGAAGAGAGTCATTGGAGGCCATCTTAGGGCCCACAGTCTGCCCTCTGGATCCCAGGGGACGCGAGAAGCTTCACATTCTCATCTCTTACTGCTTCCTGAGAGCCAGGGGACAGACCCTCTCTGAGTTTCCCTTGAGGTCTCTTGCAGCTAAAGTAGGGCAACTGGGGAGTAAAAAAACCAGAAGTATGATCACCAGAGCGCCAAGCCACAGAAGTTTATAGATCAAGTTCTCTCTCCTTTCATTGGGCTGTATTAGTGCCAGGAAAATGAAAAGCATAGAATCAGGCCCCTGTCAAGCCCATGGTCTTTTTTTTCCAGAGTATAATGGTGAAAATTTGGGAAAACCTTGGCTATTATCTCTCCCAAAGGACAAAAATATGAAGAACATGAAGTTGTTAAGCCCCTAGACATTCTTCCAAGGCCTGGCCCCTGGCCCAGAATGCGCTATTGAAGAGGGATAGAGATGTGTGTTATATGTGTATGTGCACATTCACACACACACAATAGCTAGCATGTGGCATTCTAGTGGTCTCACCAGAGCTCACAGGCAATATGAATATTACCTGCTTTCAGAAATAAAGCTTGTCTCAGGAGAATAAAGATAGAAAATCGAAGATGAAATGTAATGAGTTTAGAACAACTCAGTTTCCTAGACATGGAAGATTCTATCCTTTCCCAAGTATTGAAAGGATTGAAAACTTTTTCTGTTTTCAACCTCAAGGCCTATCTTATCTCTCTTTAAAAATCTTTTTTTATTATTTATTTTTGAGAGAGATAGAGCATGAGTGGCGGGGGGGGGGGGGGGGGGTGCAGAGAGAGAGGGAGACACAGAATCCAAAGCAGGATCCAGGCTCCAAGTGGTCAGCACAGAGCCCGACATGGGGCTCGAACTCACAAACTTCAAGATCATGACCTGAGCCGAAGTCAGAAGCTTAACCAACTGAGCCATCCAGGTACCCCAAGGCCTATCTTATCTTCAACTAAATATCCCTGATTTGGATACTATTACCAGATAACAACTAATGGCTTAGGACTGTGCCCAAGTAAGTTTGGGAAATATAAGATAAACTTAAGTCATTTTCTTAAAGCTTTAATATTCTGAAGGGCATGATAAATCTCCAAGAGGAGGCTAAGGTATGTAGCTATCTTCCAAATGTAATTGACCATGGAACCCTTTTTTCACAGAATTTTTTCCTTAGACACACTGGGAAATTCATTTCTAGATATAAAAGCCACATCTCTGTTGTATTGTCTTGTATTGTGTTGTGTTTTGAAAGGGAGAGAGAGAAAGCGTGAGCAGAGGAGGGGCAGAGAGAGAGGAGAGAACGAGAATCCCAAGCAGGCTCTGCACGGCCAGCAAAGGAGCCTGATTTAGGGCTCGAACTCACGAGATCATGATCTGAGCTGAAGTTGAGACCGTTAACCAACTGAGCCACCCAGGTGCCCCCACATCTCTGTTATATTAAAGGCAATGGAGATCCAGTTCTTTCCGTTTTGAGAGTTTGATGGCTGTTACTGTCTTTGTTCCCAAATAAGCCTACAGTAGGTCCCCCCCCCCTTATCTATAGCTTCACTTTCTAGGGCTTCAGTTACTCGCAGTCAGCCACGGTCTTGAAGTAGATGATCCTTCTTCTGAAATACTGTCAGAGGGTCAATAGTAGCGAACTGCTATGTCACGATACCTACGTCATTCACCACAGTTCGTCACATCACGTTGGTATCGTATTATTTCACATCATCACAGGAAGAAGGGAGAGTACAGTACAGTAAGGTATTTTGAGGGGTACCTAGATGGTTCAGTTGGTGGAACGGTGACTCTTGATTTTGGCTCAGGTCATGATTCCAGGGTTGTGGGATTAAGACCCACATCGGGCTCCAGTGCTGAGCATGGAGCCTAAGACGCTCTCTTTCTCTCCCTGTGCCCCTCTCCCGCACTCGCTGTCTATAAGTTAATTAATTTAAAAAAGAATATTTTGAGAGAAAGACCACATTCATATAACTTTTATCACAATAGACTATTGGGGCACCTGGGTGGCTCAGTAGGTTGAGAGACCAACTTTGGCTCAGGTCATGATCTCACGGTTTGTGAGTTCGAACCCCGTGTCGGGCTCTGTGCTGACAGCTCAGAGCCTGGAGCCTGCTTCGGATTCTGTGTCTCCCTCTTGCTCTCTGCCCCTCCCCTGTGCATGCTCTGTCTCGCTCTGTCTCAGAAATAAATAAACATTAAAAATTGTTTTTTTTAAAATAGACTATTACAATTGCTCTATTTTGTTTTTATTGTTATTAATCTCTTACTGTGCCTAATTTGAAAATGAAACTTTGTCATAGGTGTGTATGTACAGGAAAAACATTGTATATATAGGATTTGGCCACATTTTAAAAAGTAAAAATAAATGGGTAAAATTAATTTTATTAGTATATTTTATTTAACCCAATATATCTAAAACATTATTTTCTCATGTGGCAACATGTGGCCCTACATATTAAAAATGGTCAATAGGGGCACCTGGCTGGCTTAGTTGGAAGAACAGGCAATGCTTGATCTCTAGGTCATGAGTTCGAGCCCCACATTGGGTACAGAGATTACTAAAAAAAATAAACTGTCTTTTTAAGGATCTTTTTTTAATGTTTATTTATTTTTGAAAGAGAGAGAGAGAGTGAGCATGAACGGGGGAGGGGCAGAGAGAGAGGGAGACACAGAATCGGAAGCAGGCTCCAGGCTCTGAGCCATCAGCCCAGAGCCTGATGCGGGGCTCGAACTCACGGACTGTGAGATCATGACCCGAGCTGAAGTCGGACGCTTAAGCGACTGAGCCATCCAGGTGGCCCATAAAAGCCCTACTCAGTAACAGTTCAGTTGCCTCCTAAACACTTGTTCTGCTTCTGGTTTACTTTCCAGGCCCACTGCTCCCAGGTTAATTGTACTAAACCACTGTTCTCATATAATCTCCTTTCTGTTTAAAAGGGTTTGATAGAGGCGCCTGGGTGGCTCAGTCTGTTGGGCGTCCGACTTCGGCTCAGGTCATGATCTCGCAGTCTGTGAGTTTGAGCCCCACATCGGGCTCTGTGCTGACAGCTCAGAGCCTGGAGACTGTTTCCGATTCTGTGTCTCCCTCTCTCTCTCTCTGCCCCTCACCCGTTCATGCTCTGTCTCTCTCTGTCTCAAAAATAAATAAAATGTAAAAAAAAAAAATTTTTTTTTTAAATAAAAAAAATAAATAAAAGGGTTTGATAGCTTCTTGGCCTACAGAACAAAGTCCACAACACTGAATATCTGAGACTCCTGGGTGGCTCAGTTGGTTAAGCGTCTGACCTCAGTTCAGGTCATGATTTCGCAGCTTATGGGTTCAAATCCCTGCTTGGGATTCTCTCTCTACCCCTCCCCCACTCACACTTTTTCTCTATCAAAATAAACAAATAAACTTTAAAAAAAAAATCCAAGAAGCCCCACATTTAGCATCTTTCCACTTTTCCTCATTACTTCCCATATGCTTCTGTAGCATGTTCTAGCAAAATGAATCTCCTAGTCCTCCAGGCAGACTTGACTCTTACCCAGCTATAAGCCTCAATCTTCAACCCTACACAAACTTCCTTCCCACGACATTTCTGCTTATCAAAATCCAACCCAACTTCCATGGTTTAGCCCCAAAGATACCTCCTCCTTAAAGTCTTCACTAACTACCACAGTTAGGTAGGAACCTTACAATCTTTTATAATATGTCACCTTTAATGACATGTATCACATACTTTTTTCACATCCTTGGTGTACATGTTTTATAATATCAACCAAATTACGAAAGCTCTTAGAATAAGAGTTTGCATCTTCATATTCCCCACAGTGCCTTTCACAGGCGCACACACACACACACACACACACACACACACACGCAATGTGTTAACAAATGATTACAGTGGCAATAACAATTTCAGGATCCTTTAAAATACTAAAATCTTTGCCACCTGTCTGTCAAAGTTAATGTTTGGTACCTGCCACCTCACAACCACTCCTTCTTCTCCCAGAAATCCCCCTACCCACCTATAGATTAGGCCCCAACGGCTCTGTTCATACTGCATAACACCACCAGCTTGGAATGGGGAGTCACTTCTCCAAGTGTGATGTCGCATCCCCCATGCAGGCAAAAGAACCGAGAAAGCTGGTCTGCAGAGAGACCCAAGAATGAACAGATGCACTGAGCGAAACAGGAAAACGAGAGTGCTTTTCCAGTTCTTCCAGGCCTGTCCATTTCCATCCTTTCCTGGGCTGATTACTTTCCTGTCTTTGGGTCCCTTCCTGTAACATTAAAATACATTTCTTGGTGTCCCTGGGGGGCTCAGTCAGTTAAGCGTCCAACTCTTTTTCTTTTTTTAATGTTCATTTATTTTTGAAAGAGAGAGACAGAGTATGAAGCAGGCTCCAGGCTCGAAGCTGTCAGCATAGAGCCCAATGTGGGGCTCGAACTCACAGACCACGAGATCATGACCTGAGCTGAAGTCAGACGCTTAACTGAATGAGCCACCCAGACACCCCAGCATCTGACGCTTGATTCTAGCTCAGGTCATGATCTTGTGGTTTGTGAGTTCGAGCCCCCATAGTGGGCTCTGTGCTGATGTTACAGAGCCTGGTTGGGATTCTCTCTCTCCCCCTCTCTCTGCCCCTCCCCCACTCACACTGTCTCTGTCAAAATAAATAAACATTTAAATTTTAAAAAACATTTCATGGGGCGCCTGGGTGGCTCAGTCTGTTAAGTGTCTGACTTCAGTTCTGGTCACGATTTCGCGGTTCATGGGTTTGAGCCCTGCTTTGGGCTCTGTGCTGACAGCTCAGAGTCTGGAGCATGCTTCGGATTCTGTGTCTCCCTCTCTCTCTGCCCCTCCCCCCCTCAAAAATAAATAAACATTTAAAAAATGTTTTTGAAAAACACTCCTTTTTTTCTTAATCTAGCTGACATTGTCTTCTCTTACTTGGAACCAGAGTCTTAAAACAATAATGATGGAAACCAAGCCCTGATTATCAAGGCCTCTCATCCTGTCCTCTCCCATGATCCAATATCCTGAATTATAACTTTCCTACCAAAGGGCTCAGAGCCCATTTCTCAAGGATCATTAGATTTCAGGCAACTGGAGAGACAAATGCACACAGGAAGAATCATCTACCTCGTTGTGGCAGATGGAGGCTACCATAGAACTTTATTATGCTGTCCTTTCAGAATCCCTGTCACTGGTGAAATTCACTGAAAGAGAACACCAGTATATATTAAAGTGTGAAATTAGGCATTTCAGTGAAATACTGTTTGTATGACTCACCAATACCCTCATATGTCAACTTCAATTTTTTTTTAATGTTTATTTATTTTTGAGACAGAGGGAGACAGAGCACGAGTGGGGGAGGGGCAGAGAGAGAGGGAGACACAGAATCCAAAGCAGGCTCCAGGGTCCGAGCTGTCAGCACAGAGCCTGACGCGGGGCTCGAACCCATGAACCGTGAGATCCTGACCTGAGCCGAAGTCGGACGCTTAACCGACTGAGCTGCCCAGGCGCCCCTTTTGAACGTCAACTTAAATGAATGGCTTATAAAGTGTCATCAAGAGGTCACTATGGGTCCTGTACCAATGAATAGAAGAGGATGCCTCGTTATTAGTTGTTAATGTTTGCAGGTTGGGGTGGGGGGTGATACTCAAATTCTTCAAAGGTACTTTGTTACTTTTAGGTAGGCCAAAAATCTCCAGGTCAGTCTTCTCAGTCCAATTAATTATCATAGCAAGAGCAATTTTCCTTGGCTCTTCCTACCTCAGGGCCTTTGTATCTGCCATTCCTACTGCCTGGAGAGCTTCTCCCGCTCCAGCCCACCACCCGTCTTCATGCTTCCCTCCTCTGGCCCTCTTCACGCATAGGCCTCAGCTTAATGTCCTCTCCCTCCAAGAGCCCCCCTCTACCCCACCTTCTCTAAATACATGTGCCTTCTCCTTCCTGCTCGTCCCCATTTCTATTTTTTATTTCCTTCGTCTCTACTCCAGTTACATTTTAATCAACTTTTATTGATGCACAATTTACTATATATAATATAATGCATCTATTTTAAGCACACAGTTTGGTGAGTTTTGGTAAATGTGGGCACCATCACCACATCCAGGGCTCCCCCATCACCCCAAAGGTTCCCTTGTGCCCCTTCCCTAGCATTCCCCACCCCTGGGTCCCAAGCAACCACTGACCTGATTTCTCTCTCTACAGTCTTTTTCAGGGTTTTATATACATGGAATCGTTTAGTACATATTCTTTTGAATCTGGCTTCTTTCAGCGTGACATTTTTGAGATTCATCCAGGCTGTTGGTGTCTCAGGAGTTTGTTCTTTTTTACTGCTGCTCCATGATATGGAAATACCTTATTTTGTTTATGCATTCGCCAGCTGGTGGACATTTGGGTCACTTACACTTGTTGGCTATCTTGAATAAAACTGCTCTGAAATGTGTGTTCATGTCTCTCTGGGGACATATGATCTCATCTGTAGGAACAGGTCAAATGGTAAATGTTTGCTGAACTTTGTAAGAAAATTTCCTTCATTTCTTCTTTGCCATAGTTCCCTTCAAGGGACTCAAACCCTTTTTATTATTTTTTTAATGTTTATTTTATTTTTGAGAGAGAGAGAGAGTGTGAGCAGGGGAGAGACAGAGGGAGAGGGAGACACAAATCCAGAGCAGGCTCCAGACTCTGAACTGTCAGCACAGAGCCCAACGCGGGGCTCGAACTCACAAAAACCGCGAGATCATGACCTGAACCAAAGTCCAAAACCTTTTTTATTGTATACTTGTTTGTTTTCTCCTCTCACACCCATCTCTCCACTAGACTGCAATTGCATGATGCAGGGACCCTGGGTCATTGGTTTGTCGCTGTGCCCAAAGGGCCTAGCACAGGGCTCTTCATGAATATTTTTGATTGAGTATATGTCTGAATAAAATAGAAATCATATTGTCCCCTGCCTGAAATGTCTTCAAATCAAAGGGCTCCCAATGAATGAAACCTTAACTATAAGCCCGAAGGAATCTAAAACACCCTATCAGTACGGAATGACAAGGTATGCATAGTGACCTAACTCTCTTGGAGACTGCAGAGATTGGAGCAGCTGGGGTTCTGGGAAGCCAGTGAATCAACCTGACAGACCCAAAGAGCCACCGAGCTCCTGTCATGTGCACAACTATCATGTGGCACTGGGGCTGGCCCTAAGTGTGGCCAGAGAAGGCAGCTGCCTGTTCGGTTCAAGGTAAGGACACTTCCCTCCCTGTAGGAAGAGGAATGCATTATCTGACTGGTAAATTTGAAACCAGGAACCGAGCGTGCTTGGCTGGGCCCTAACTCCCGCCCCTGCGGGTGTCAGGGGGCTTGTGGGGCGTGTGCTTTCTGGTCTCCATCTGCCACCGCATAAGGGCCTACCCTTGTGGGGACTGAGGGGAGGCCTGCAGTATCCAGAACCACCATGAACAGGTAGACAAGACCGTCAAATTCAAGGCTTAAAGCACTTAGCTACAGACCTAAAACCATATTCTCCAACCAGCTTCAAAAGTTTAAAAACTTCTGCAGTTTTTCTGATCACTGACTCCTATCTGTCTCTCAGAGAAGCACAGATAGGTATGGTCCTTTGGGCCCGTAAACTTCCAACGCTCTCTGTTCTTTCTACTGTTTCTGGGGCTTACCCAGAGGTAAAAACAGCTGGGTTGTAAACACCTTGAGAGAAGGAGCCATGACTTTATCATTTTTCTATACTCTCCCCTACCCAATAGATATGTAGCTGGCAAACAGCAGGCCATCAAATGTAAAGGGAGAACTCCTGATAAGGTATTGAAGTGGGCTGTGAAACGGCACCACGCTGCTCTTAAGCACCTGATGCCAGTTAACTGCCCAGGAGCCAGCTTGATAAGCTGCAGACTAGTCATGGTGGAAGAATTCCTCAAAACGAACAGGCTTCTGAGACAGTAGTTCTCAGTCCAGACTACACCCAAGAATCACCTGGGGAACTTTGCCGGGGGTGGGGGGGGAAAGAAAGCCAGGCCACATCCCGGGCACATGAAGTTAGTTGGCCTCTCTGGGGGTGGGACCCAGGCATCCGTAGTTTTTCATTCCCTGGCTGAGTTTTCCAGGCTGGCCTTGCTTTGGCATAATTAGTAGTTTGTAGCAAATGCAGAATCTCTGGCCCCACTCCAGACACACCTAAAATCTGCAATTTTAGCAAAAGCCCCAGGTGATTCATGTATGTATTAAAGTTTGGGAAGCACGAGTTTAGAATACAGGCTTTGGAGTGAGTCAGACCTCGTTTTTGTTTTGTTTTGTTTGAGAGAGAAGGCAAGAGAGAACAAGGGGCAGAGAGAGAGAGAGAGAGAGAGAGAGAGAAGCAGGGCTTGAGCTCAACCAATGTGGGACTCGAACTCATGAACCATGAAATCACGACCTGAGCCAAAGTCAGATAGACACTTCACAACTGAGCCACCCAGGCACCCCAGCCAGACCTTGGTTCTAATTCTACAGGCGCCAGCTGAGGGATTTGGGGCAAGCTGCTTAACCTAGCTAACCTCAGTTGAATAACCAATGGCAGGTACACACAATGGAACACTATGCAGCCATCAAAAGGAATTGTAACATCTCGAGATGCAATGGAGTGATTCCCACAGTATGCACTGAAAAAAATATATATTGTCTATTTTAACAGAAAGATTTAAAAAAGCGTAATGGGCTTTGGGTTAAAGTTAAACAAGATATGTGGAGCGGTTAGAATTGTTTCTGGCACGTAGTAAGTGCTTAACAAATTATCAGCTATTATTATTCCTTTGTTGATGCAGTTACTAGCTGGTAGCTCAAAGAGATGATGGGGGTGCCATGGCTCTGTAGTTTCAGCAAGACACCTAGGGAAGTCTCATGCTATCAGGACACAAAAGAAAAATGTGGGCTTAACTTCTGATTATGAAAAATAAACAATGTACAAAACTCAAGTACCATGAGCCATCACATTATTTAAATCTCCCTGATTGTCAATCTTGCTCTTATAATGGTTGTGGCAAATTCATTTTTCCAAACAAGGTCAACATATTGCACTTCATTGCTTTGTCTCTTAAATCTTTTTTAACCTAGAAGTTCTTTCTCCATTTATTTTTCTTGCCATTTGTTTATTGAAGAAGCCAGGTTGCTGGTCCTGAAGAACGCCTACGTTCCAGATTTTGATGATTCCATCCTCGTAGGTTAAAGGCTTGATGAGATTCAGGTTTGCATTATTTAAAATAACTCCTCATAGGTGGTGCTATTTACTTCCTATTCATTTAATCAGGAGAACAGGAAAATCCTATTTCTTAACATTAACTAATTATTTGCATTAAGACTCTAAGATTGGTCATTTGGGCAGGGATCATCAGATTGGTCCATCCATTATAAAGTTCTCCATCAGCTTTTTACCGACTGGTTTTAGCAACTATTGATGATACTGCCTAATGGTGATAGTCACTATTTTATTAGAGGCTGCAAAATTGTGATATTCTAATTCTTTTCTCTCTTCTGCACTTAATTAACTGGAATTCTCTTATAAAGAACCTTCAACTCTTTGGTATCCTAAAGTACGACTTGTATAGAAAAAGCAAGATTGATTCTTTTTTTTTAATTAAAAAAATTTTTTTTAACTTTAAGTAGGCTCCACACCCAACATGGGACTCAAACTCATGACCCTCAGATCAAGAGTCATACCCTGTACTGACTGAGCCAGCCAGGCACACCCCACCCCATTCTTTTTTTAAGGCAGGATTGATTTTTTCTCTTTATTGACCGGTTTTCAGAATGAATTGGTCTTCTAGCATCTTTTTTTCTTTGTAGTATTATTATGAACTCAGGCATTTTTAAAACATTTGATGAATTTCAATCCATTGGAGTCACTCTTCTTTTTGATGTTCAAATTGTCCCACGTTTGGCCAATGGAAGCCCCTCAGGTTCATTCTGTAGTCATTTAAACATGACTCTAGTAGTTTTGTTTGTTTTTTAAGTTTATTTATTTTGAGACAGAGAGAGAGAACATGAGATAGAGGGAGAGAGGAGGGTCAGAGAGCAGGGAGAGAGAAAATCCCAAGTAGGAGCCATGCTGTCAGCATAGAGCCTTATGCAGGGCTCAATCTCACAAACCATTAGATCATGACCTGAGCTGAAATCAAGAGTTGAATGCACAACCGCCCGAGCCACCCAGGTGCCCCTGCTCTAGTAGTCTTAAATAACTTCTTTGTTTTCTGCTATGACAGGAGATTCCAGCCTCAGCCCTGTAAATTTCCTGCCCAGATCATGAATCAGACATTTCTCCAAGGAGTAATTATTTCTATCAGTGGGAAATGTTGTTTAGAGGCCACAATTTGAACACTAGGCATGCACATTGCTACTGGGTTGTTCATTGTTTCTAGTCCCTTTTGGCAGATAGAGCTAGAAAATGTATTTTTAAAGAGAAAAGTATAGGGGCGCCTGGGTGGCTCAGTCGGTTAAGCGTCTGACTTCAGTGCAGGTCACGATCTCACGGTCTGGTCCGTGAGCTCGAGCCCTGCGTCGGGCTCTGGGCTGATGGCTCAGAGCCTGGAGCCTGCTTCGGATTCTGTGTCTCCCTCTCTCTCTGCCCCTCCCCCGTTCATGCTCTGTCTTTGTCTCAAAAATAAATAAACGTTAAAAAAAATTTAATAAGTAAATAAAGAGAAAAGTATATCATAAATCTATACTAATATTTTTCCATTCATTTTTAAGGTTATAGAGTTCTTAATTTCTTTGGTTTTATCTTACCCTGAAAATCTAAATTCTTAACAACATTCACTACTTATTTGCTTTATCATTAGAGATAATAATTTCAGGATAAAAATATCAACATTATTACCAAAAATGTGATTACTAAATACCATTTAAGATTTCTTTGCATTTCTTTTTGTCCTTAGAATATATTGCACTGGGGATGAAACATCAAATTGTTGTGCTTTAAAGTTGAAATAATTCCTCTCTGTATGGTTCGGCATCAATTCCATGCACAATTGGGTTATTTTTTTCCCCATTTTGATTCAATTTTTAGAAATACAAAAAAATTTAAATTTAACTTTGTTATATAATTATGTAAAATAGTAACACAGTTCCAAAGTCTAATCTACAAAACAAGGTACATCCAGAAAAGTCTAGCTTCTATCCTTGAACCTTCTTCTCTGTTCCTGCCCTTTCTGTATAAGTAACCTTTTTTTTTAAGTTTGTTTATTTATTTTGAGAGAGAGAGAGAGAATGAGCAGGGGAGGGGCAGAGAGAGAGGGTGACAAATGATCCAAAGCAGGCTTTATGCCAACAGCAGAGAGCCTGGTACAGGCTCAAACTCACGAACCACAAGATGATGACCTGAGCCAAAGCCAGACACTTAACCGACTGAGCCATCCAGGCACCTCAGGTAACCAGTTTTTCAATTAGTTTTTGTTTACCCTTTCATGAAAATAGACAAGAGATTCCAGTCCAAATTCTTTTTGTTTTGGCAATACTCATGGCTAAGATTTATTGTAGGGAAAGGATGCAAAGCAAAATCAGCAAAGGGAAAACTGTGTGGAGAAGAGTCCAGAGGAAACCAGACCCAAGATTTTTTTTTAATAAAATTTTTTAAACGTTTATTTATTATTGAGAGACAAAGAGACACAGAGTGGGAGCAGGGGAGGGGGCAGAGAGAGGGAGAGACACAGAATCCAAAGCAGGCTCCAGGCTCTGAGCTGTCAGCAGAGAGCCCGACGCGGGGCTCGAACCCACAAATTGTGAGATCATGACCTGAGCTGAAGTTGGCTGCCTAACCAACTGAGCCACCCAGGAGCGCCCAGACCCAAGATTTTGAAGTCCTCTCCCAGTAGAGTCACATGGGGCGTCAAGCCTCAACTCTTAACTAAAAACTTTGTTTTTTTCTTAAATAAAAGAGTATACATTTTTTTTCCACTTTTCTTGAGGTGAGGAGAGGCAAAGAGAGAATATTAAGCAGGCTCCACGTGCAGCACAGAGCCCAGTTCAAGACTAGAGCTCACGACTGTGAGATCATGATCTGAGCCAAAATCAAGAGTCAGATGCTCAACCAGATGAGCCACCCAGGTGCCCCATTTTTAAAAAATATTTATTTATTTATTTATTTATTTATTTATTTATTTGGGGAGGGGCAGAGAGGGAGAGAATCCCAAGCAGGCTCCGCACAGTCAGTATAGAGCCCAATGTGGGGCTCTATCTCATGAACCATGAGATCATGACCTGAGCTGAAACCAATAGTCAGATGCTTAGCCGACTGAGCCACCCAGGTGCCACCCCCTCCCTTTTTTTTTTTTTTTTTAAGTAGGCTCCATGCCCAACATGGGGCTTGAGCTCACGACCCTGAGATCAAGAGTCAGATGCTCTACCGACTAAGCCAGCCAGGCACCCCTCCACTATTTTTTTTCGTTTAACTAAACATGTAGTTCACGCCACAGCAGCATATGGATATTTCTTATTCTTACGTACAGCTGCAGAGCACTGACACCATGGTTCGTTCAGCCAATGTCCCATTAACGGACACCTAGGTTACTTCCAGTCCTTTGCCATTTACAAAGTGTACCACAATAATTAGCCTTGTACATACATCTTTGTTTATTTTTGCCAGTGTATCTTTGGCTTAGATTTCTAGAAATGGGATTGCTGGGTCTAAGAATTAATATTTATGCCCTGCTGCTGGTCAGAGCTAACTTCCCATCTTCCCATCCTATAGTACATTAATGCTCATTAATGCTCATTAATGCTCACTAATGTACATTAATGTACATTCTACATTAATGCTCCCAGTGTCCGCCACGTGTTGGCAAATTGCCCCTTGAGTGCGACTACAAAATTTATGAGATATCACTAACAATGTTAAGTTCTGAAAGACGGTGACTTCTGTTTTGTTCTCACTCTCTCCAGCTCTTTTCTCCCGCTTGCCGGAATGAAGCAAGCTACTGCGTTGGGAGCTGCTTTATGGAGAGGCCTGTGCAGCAGGGAGTGGAGGGCAGCCTCTGAGCTAACAGCCAGCAAGGAAGTGAGGCCCACAGAGCAACAATTCAGCGAGGAACTGAATCCTACAACAGCCACATGAGTGAGTTTGCAAGTGAATCCTCTCCAGGTTGAGCCCTAAGACGGCTGCAGCCCCCAGCCAACACCTCAATGGCAGCTTCCTGTGAGACCCTCAGCCAGATGACCCACAGGGCCTGCACCTGAAATCTTAACCCGCAGAAACCACGAAATACTAAAATTTTTAAAGCTACTTTTAAGTTTTAAGCTACTCAATTTTGGCATCGTTTCTTATACCCAGCATTCATTAGCAGATACATCTCTACTGGAACTGCGTTGTACATACTCTTAATGCTGGATGACTGTAGGGAGAGTAGAGTCGTGATTTATTGAGTAACAGTGAGGTCATCTGATGACAGCAGTTGACCAATGGTCTTGAGTAGCACTGTGTGGGTCTTTGGCTCTGGCTTTGCCCTGTTCTCCATTTCATCAGCGATTTGCCTCATCCCGCACACGGAGAGGAAAAAAAAATCCACAACCTGAGGAACCTCAACCAACTGAAACAAGGATCAAACCCTTTGGATTGTTGTATGAACTAAATTCAATTCAACAAAGACCTAGTAAGCTTGGCAATGATACTTTGTGGGGTGCTACGAGGAACTACAGAAGAAGCTAGAGGCTAGAACACCCCGCACCCCTACTGCTCTGAACAGGACCTCAGAGGGTCCTCACTTTCAAACCAAGGATGGGATTAAGTTAGGATTACCAAATGGCACAGCACACAAAGAACGATGTCTCTCGAACTTGTAGGGGAGTGAAGGACATTTTCAATTACTGTTCCTTGTCTTTACTCAAAGCCTCCTTAGAAATGCAGTGACTCAGGGCGCCTGGGTGGCTCAGTAGGTTAAGCGTCCGACTTCAGCTCAGGTCACGATCTCGCGGTCCGAGAGTTCGAGCCCCGCGTCGGGCTCTGGGCTGATGGCTCAGAGCCTGGAGCCTGCTTCCGATTCTGTGTCTCCCTCTCTCTCTGCCCCTCCCCCGTTCATGCTCTGTCTTTGTCTCAAAAATAAATAAACGTTAAAAAAGAAAAAAAGAAATGCAGTGACTCCATGAGTCACACCCGCCTTTAATAAGATCTCCAGACTAGTTGTGTCTACACGGAAGTTTGAGAAACTCTGGCCTACGAAACTCTGTTTGGCTGGGAGTTTTGATGTTTTGCAGCAAGCACATTTTCATGTATTACCTGTGTAATCAAAAGATGTTTTAAAGAGACTAGATTATAAAGAAGGTGAAAATTCAGGGAGGAGACTGACCCCTGCTGGACTGGGTGGGAAGGAGTCCGCAGAGCCAGTCCAGGAGGTAACAGGCTGCCACATCCCCTGAGAGCCGAGGTGCCGCTCTCTGGGTGGAAAACTGAGAACGAGGGCAGGAGGGAAGAGGGGGAGAGGTCCTGGACAAGCGCCCTGGCTTGAAAGTTCTGTTTCTGCTCACTGCCGTAAGCTTGCTACAAGCAGACATCTGGCCCCAGTAGACCCTCATAACTGCAAGTTGAATGCAGGAAACGTCCAAGGATCTGAAGTTCTAGCAGTGATGACAGCCGAATGACTGCAAACGAGTGTCCGTGGACTCACAACTCTAAGGACGTCGTGACAGCCAGTAGGAGAAGAAGTCATTCTTTCCACAATTACCAGCTTCTCTCTTTCCCCGTTCCTTTGGATCAGCCTCCTGCAAGAAGCCGATTTCCAGCTGCATGTGATAATGAGAGGATTTTTCTTTCTTCTTATGTTAAATACAAGTGAATTGATTAAATAGAAGACGGTGTCTGATTGCTAGGAAATCAGTGATTCAGATGGCATGGAATGGCACCTGGGGATGGGGGAAGAGAAAACAGGAGGGGGAGGAAGCCCATACAGCCATCCGTGCCAAGGACAGTCAAGGGCAGACGGGGCTGAGGCTCGGAGGAGGAAGGATTTGACATCACTTGGTCCAGCCTCAACGTCTGTGGGTGCAGCATGATAAGGGATGACGGGAGCTGGCTGTGGACCCAGAACTATAAGCCAGAGCTTCCTCGCCTTCTCCGCTGTTCACACCCCACCGGCTTTCTCTGTCTACTTCCACCTTCCTGCCGCAGACCCCTACCTCCTTGCTGAGTGCACTTTCCACTAGGTATATTTTACTTCAATAGAAAGCTGTGTTTGGTGGGAGCAGGCATTTTGGGTGCTGTTGTTGTTGTTTTTAAGTAGACTTCACGCCCCGCGTGGAACCTGATGCGGGGCTTATACTCATAACCGTGAGATCAAGACCTGAGCTTGAGATCAAGAGTCAGAGGCTTAACTGACTGAGCTCCCCGGGAGTCCCTGTTTTTATTTTGTTTTGTTTTGTTTTATAGATACAGCATTGAGTACATAGAAAAAAGATATTCGGTATGGGCTTTTAAAACACAGGCAAGTAGGGGTGACTGGTGGCTCGGTCAGTTAAGTGTCCGACTCTTGTTTCAGCTCAGGTCATGAACTCACGGTTCGCGAGTTCAAACCCCGCGTGGGGCTCTGCGCTGACGATGCGGAACCTCCTTCGGATTCTCTCTCTGCCTGTCTCTCTGCCCCTCATCTCTCTCTCTCTCTCTCTCTCTCAAGATAAATAAGTAAACTTAATAAAATAAAATACAGGCAAGGAAATGGGAATTAAATGCAGGGTTTGAAGCGAGCCATGGGAACTTAGAAAGCCTAGTAAATGAGAGGGGTCTAACCAAAGAAGGCTTCCAAGAGCAGCTATCCCAAGGAGGGATAGGGAGCTGGAGGAAATGTGCATGTGCCCACTCTCCTCCTGTTCCAGCAACAGAGGCCCCTCTCAGAGCCCATACTCTTCCCTGAGAGACTGAATATGCAAACAGACAGTGGCCAACACATATACGACGCTAGCATTCTTACCCCAAACGTCTGCAGTAAGCAGCCTGGGAAGCCAAACCATAACGTCTGCAGCGGTGGGCTCAGAACAATCAGGACTCCGTGTCTGCCAGCTTCTTCCCGGTCCCGATTTCTGCAACTCAGGACCAACCAGAGAAAGCCAAATATGCTCCCTAGCCAATCACCGACGCGCCCCTTCTAGTTAGCCAGCCTCCAGCATCCGGGGCAAACAACCTCCAATCATAACACACCTGGAGCTCCCTTTCTTTTCCACCAGAACACTTTCCACCTCCCTGCCTTGGAGTCCCTTCCTGCCAAATGCAAGTGACAGTGGCTGACTCTTTTGCAAGCTTTGAATGCACAGCCTCCGTGTGTTCTCATGTGGGTGATCTTGGTTTATTTTTGTATCTCCAGCAGGGAGTCTGGACACGAGCCGAACATATTCAGGAATCATGCTGTACTTCTACATCAGGAGGTAGGGCTGCCCCTAGAATGTCCCTCCCTGTCCCTCCCAAAGGTAACCAGTCTTTCAAAGCCATGGATCATTTTTGCTAATCTCTGTACTTTTTATGGAAACAGAATCCGACAGCGATGACCTTTGTGTGTGCGTTCTGACTTCTTTTGCTCACCAGCGGGTCTGTGAGATTTATCCATGTTGCTGTGGAGAGCAATAGGTTCATTTTTCTCATTTCTATTTGCTGGCATTCTACTTTGTGACTTTACCACAGCTTATCTTATCCACTCTACCTTGGAGAGACATTGGGACTCATACCAGTTTGGGGCTAGTATGAACAGTGCAGTTAGAAACATTCTTGCACAAAAGAAGAAGAAGAAGAAGAAGAAGAAGAAGAAGAAGAAGAAGAAGAAGAAGAAGAAGAAGAAGAAGAAGAAGAAGAAGAGGAGGAGGAGGAGGGAGGGGGAGGGGGAGGGGGGGAGGGGGGAAGGGGAGGAGGAGGAGGAGGGGGAGGAGGAGGAAGAGGAGAAGAAAAAGAAAGGAAGGAGGGGAGGAAGAAAGAAAGAAAAGAAAAAAAGACATTCTTGCACACATTCTGGTAGACATAAGCTCTTGTTTCTGTTGAGTTCATGCCCAGGAGCGGAATTGCTACCTCCTAAGTTATGCATATGGTCACTGTCAGTAGGGTACTGCCAGTTTGCCAACAGTTTTACCAATTTATATACCCCCAAATGTCTGTGAAATTTTCAGTTGCTCTGTGTTTTCATCAGTACTTGATCTTGTTTTGCTTGTTTTTAATGTTGATTCATTTTTGAGAGACAGAGAGAGCACACGCGTGCGCGTGGGAGAGGGGCAGGGAGCGAGGAGGACAAAGGATCTGAAGCAAGCTCTGTGATGACAGCAGAGAGCCTGACACACAGCTCCAACTCACCGTGAGATCACGACCTGAGCCAAGGTCAGACACTTCACCGAACTGAGCCACCCAGGTGCCCCAGCACTTGATCTTGCCAGACACTTTCATTATAGCCTTTCTGCTTAGGCGTCTTTGTAAATTTACACTTCATTTTCTTCTTATTCCCTATAGTTTCTAAGTGTTACTGTTTTCCTGGGTTTAGTTTTTGCAATTATTTTTTTTAATGTTTATTTACTTATTTTTGAGAGAGAGGAAGAGAGAGCGTGTGAGTGCGTGCACGTGTGTTCAAGAGGGGGAGGAGCAGGGAGGGGAGAGAGAATCACAAACAGGCTCTGTACTGTCAGTGCAGAGCCCCACGCTGGATTCGATCTCGCGAACAGTGAGATCATGACCTGAGCCGAAACCAAGAGTTGGACATTTAACTGACTGAGCCATCCAGGCAACCCTAGTTATTGTAATTATTAATAGTATATAACTGATCAAAACAACACTTGTCCCTTCTCCCAACCCCCACCTTTGCTTCAGGCATCCCCCTTTAGACCGCTCACTATTGGACTGGAAACAATAGGTGGTGGAAGGGGGCCCTTAGGGTGGGGTGTTGCTTTGTTATCCTGTGTCTCCAAGGCATTTCCCAATACTCTGCACACAGGAGGTGCAAAATATTGTATAAATACATGAAAGTATGATATGAAAGCCCATTCGTCTCCACCACATTTTGTGAGTCATTCCCAACCACTGGAGAGTAAGCAAGGGTCTTTTAAAAAAAAAAAAAAATTTTTTTAACGTTTATTATTGAAGGACAGAGAGAGACTGAGTGTGAGCAGGGGAGGGGCCGAGAGAGAGGGAGACACAGAATCTGAAGCAGGCTCTAGGCTCTGAGCTGTCAGCACAGAGCCCGACGTGGGGCTCAAACTGCGAGATCATGACCTGAGCCAAAGTCGGACGCTTAACCAACTGAGCCACCCAGGCTCCCCAAGGGTCTTAACTCATATTAGGCCTTAGACCTGGCACTGGAGAATCCTTTAATAAACGATGTATGCTACACCAAACTGGCCTCTGGAGACCTGGCATTTTAGTCTCGAGCCCACTGCTTTGCCTCACACAGCCTTAGGCCGTTAAGCCTGAGCACACATACAACGATTGTAGTCCAATTGTTACAATATCTCCAAGACTATTAATTATAATACTGCACATTATTACACTATTACACCATGGGGCAGATCTTGGCACCCTGGGCAGGAATGTGTTGGTGTGAAATCTCACTTCAAATGGGGTCCTGGCTCCAAGGCATCCAATCAGCTGTGGGTCATGAAAGTAGAACACGTCTAGCTCTGGGGGCTCAGGGGTCAGAGTTTTCCCTTGGTCCTCTGGTCCTTCCTCCCTCCCAGTCTTTCAGACTAGCTATACATTGGGTCATAATGGTACCTCCTTTATAGGGTTGCTTGGGGATTAAATGAGTTAATATATTTAAAGTGCTTAGCCCAGCGCCTGACACGCAGCAAAGTACGGGGTAAGCAGTGGCCCTTTTTATTATTGCCGTTGTTATTAACAGCAGCTGCAGGAGTGAGGAATACTGGGTGACCATGCCCAACACCAGCTGTAAACTTCACGGCCCTAGGCTACAAGGAAAAGAGCAGAAAGGTGAGCACAGGGAGAGCATGTGATTTTCGTCTATAGAATCCCTTCCACCACTGATTAGACTAGGAATGCCAACACTACTTTTCCTGTGGGGAGGTAGGGGGCAATTCTCGGCCATCGGTTTAGTGACGGTCCTTCAATGGAAAGCAAGTGACCTCAGGGCCTAACCGACTCCATTCCTGGGAGACTCCTATTAGAGCAGGAAACATGCTGTGGAATTTGAACCGGCCCAGTTGGGTAATTTCTGCCTGCTGGAAGGGCTCTGTCAGAACCTGGAGGAGGCCCCTGGTGCAATGGGCAAGCTGCCACGGGACACCCCCAACTGTTGCCTCTCTGGGACAGAAGCAGTAGCCAGACACCTCCAAGGAGCTTGTCAGTGGAAGAACCCCCTGTGGTGCCCTCTCACTAGGACAGGAACCCAGGGCTGCTCACTCCTTGAACTAGTTCAAATGGGATGCCACCCATGGCCAAGAAACCAACAGGGGAATGCCTAATGCTGCCTTGGGAGAAAATAGAGGGCCTTTACCACAAAATTCTCCCAACCCACATGTGCCCCTTGGCTTTCTGAACCCCTCACTCTGAGTTACAAAAGGAGCCTGTACAGAAAAGGGGGAATCGGGCAGGGATGAACAACGATGGCATGAGTCCGTAATTATTAAAGCTGGGTGGTAGGCACATGGCAGGTTCTCCTTCTGTTTTCTCTTATATATATTTCTTTTTTTTTTTTTTCAACGTTTATTCATTTTTGGGACAGAGAGAGACAGAGCATGAACGGGGGAGGGGCAGAGAGAGAGGGAGACACAGAATCGGAAACAGGCTCCAGGCTCTGAGCCACCAGCCCAGAGCCCGACGCGGGGCTCGAACTCACGGACTGCAAGATCGTGACCTGGCTGAAGTCGGACGCTTAACCGACTGCGTCACCCAGGCGCCCTTCTTATATATATTTCTTATATACATTTCTTATATTCTATTTTTGTGTGTTTGAAAGCTTTCCATCAGAAATAATGTTTTGTGTTTTTTTTTTTTTTTCAACGTTTATTTATTTTTGGGACAGAGAGAGACAGAGCATGAACGGGGGAGGGGCAGAGAGAGAGGGAGACACAGAATCGGAAACAGGCTCCAGGCTCTGAGCCATCAGCCCAGAGCCTGACGCGGGGCTCGAACTCACGGACCGCGAGATCGTGACCTGGCTGAAGTCGGACACTTAACCGACTGCGCCACCCAGGCGCCCCAGAAATAATGTTTCTTAAAAGAAGCTATGAATGATCTAATGCCTGGCAGGGCAAAGGGCATCTTCTTGATCTCTGACCAGAAATTCCCCCTAAACCCAATTAAATCTGAGCGTATCCAGCAAGGAAAACAGGGGGAAGGTACGGCATTGGTCTGGCTTCAGTAGATTATCAAGCAAGGTCTATATTTCCCAAGGAGAAAAAAGCCATGGTGGCTCATACGTTCTGACGGAAATGTTTTAGCAGGAGAGACAAGGTAGAGAGGGATTGTATTTTGACAGGTGGTGAGTCCCTAACAGATCAGGATGGCACTGAGACTCTGGCCCCACCCCGGCCTTCACCCTGAGGTGAAGTGTGCTTTGCCAAGTCTCCCAGTATAGGTGCCAAGTTTCCCAGTCTACTGAGGGTAGAGGTTCTCTGTCCTCTCCTGGGGTTCTGGCCTCTATGTGGTCCAGGCCATGGTGGTGGGAGTGACCTGTGTCATTCTCCTCCTACACACCCTCCTGCAGCTGAAAGCCTCACTTCAAACCCCAGGATTCCTGAAATCTGACATATCTTACCAACTATCCCAAGTCCTCTCCTGGCCACAGGCCTCATTGTACTGGCCAATTCCCAACCCTGCTTCAAGTTGGCATTTTAGAGACCTTCAGTTGACAACGGCCAAAGTAGGGATGCTGTTTCACGTAGGCCAGGATTAGGGCTTCTGGGCAGCATCATTTGAAAACTACCTGGTAGGGGGCACCTGGGTGGCTCAGTCAGTTCAGCATCCGACTCTTTGATTTTGGCTCAGGTCATTTTCCCATGGTCATGGGATTGAGCCCCATGTCAGGCTCTGTGCTTGAGATTCTGTCTCTCTCTCTCTCTCTCTCTCTCCCTCCCCCTCTGCCCCTCCCCCCTACTCATGTGCTCTCCATCTTTCAAAAAAATCTTTAAAAATCTGAAAAATGCCTGGTAGGTCCCTGAATGATTCCTATACACCTTACACAAAGGTCTCTCCCACATGGCTGCTCATTGTGCTTGAAATTCCACCAGCTAAGTAACATCCTTTGGGACTACATATTACTTTCTTGAGATACTCTTTTCCAAAGCTATCCTGGGAGGGTAACACATTAAAACTAGTACCAGGGGGTAGTGTCTGGCTGGCTCAGTCAGTAGAGCATATGACTCTTAATCTTGGGGTTGTGAGTTGGAGCCCCAAGTTGGGTGTAGAGATTACTTTGAATGAATGAATGAATGAATGAATGAATGAATGAATGAATGAAAATTTAAAAAATAATAAAACTAGTACCTGTCCATGAATTTTTTACTGACCTGGGTATCTGAGAATGAGGGAGGGCTAAAAGAGGGCTGGTTAAGAGCAAAGGTGATGGGGAGTGGTGCAGACAACTTGGGTAAGGACCTCTCCTGATTTTAGGGTGCAGGCTGTTGGGTTTGGATTGAGGGTTGAAAAGAAATTCAGAGGGAGGAGAGGTCATTCAAGGTGGAGGTCACTGAAGCCCCCTAGGGCAGTGCAAAGAAAGGCCTTAGCAGCCAAAGCAGGGTACAGGACTTACCAGCTGACATTTGGGGGAGTACACAGCTACTACCCCCAGTATCCCCTCAGAGTGCTAGTCTGTCTCGTGCAGAGAACAGGAATGGAAGTGGCTTCTGGGTCTCCTATGCCTGCTTCTTGTCCAGAGAGGACTGCCTGAAAAGAACCCATGAGGATATTCCCCAACCCATCTGGTTGCTGGGGGGCCCCAGGCCTCACCCTGCACTGCTTTGCCACTAGACATGCCTCCCTCCCCGCTCCCCAATGCACAAGATGAATAAGAAACAAATATAAAGGGAGTGAGGGGAGGTAGCAGGGTCTGGATCTGCCTCGTAAGGTGTAGCCAATCACTCCAACCCCTCCACATTTACAGCACCATGTATCCAACACTTAATAAATGCCAGGAACCATTCTAAGATTCATATAGATAAACTCATTTAATCCTCATCACACTAGGAGATTTGTTTTTATATACATATAAAATTTTACTATTCATCCTCATTTTACAGCTGAGGAAACTGAGGCACAGAGAGGTTAATAGAGAGCACAGTGACAGAGCACAGAGTGAGTGAAAGTTCGAGTGGGGTACAGGCCCCACCCCAAACTACAGAGTTGCACCCTTACCCACTGGGCATTCTGCCTCTTATACCCTCATGTCTACCAGGCTTGGCAGGGGAGAGGTAGGGGCAGCTATCAGCAGTCACCTACTCTGGGGAATGCAGGCACTTGACAAACACTTGTGTGCTTCAATCTCAGAAGAGCCCAGGGGAAATGAGCCATGATACTGGCCATGTGGGGAAGCAAGACCAGAGAAGTCTGATCATCTTGTCAAGGCCACACAGCCCAGGAAGGGGTGGAGCTGAAATCCAAACCTTGGCCTGAGCTTACCCTGGCAGGTCTCTCCTTCCCAAACCCCCCTCCCCACCACCACCAAGCTAAAGACCACGGAGACCAGAGGGAGGGAAAGGGAAAATGGGGGTGAGGAGACTGGAGAGGGGCTTCAGAGACAGTCCTCAGGCCTAGCAGCTGCCTTAGGTTCCCTAGGGGTCCAGGGGAACCTCTGGACTTCCCTCGCTTCTTGAGGGACCTCAAGCAGCCAGGTCTCTGGAAATGGATCACCCTTACGTTCCTGGGGCTTTTAGGGTCTGGAGCAAGGTCCTGTGGGATCCCCCACCCTGCACATCTGCTGGCCACCAGGCACCAGGGCAGGATGGGGGGGGGAGGCGGGGGGTTCTGACCCCCTGCATGATCTAGCAGCACCACCTCATCTGTGGACTTGAGCAAACAGGGTCTGGATGGGGGTACCTCACCTCCTCCAGAGAATAAAGGCCACAGACCAGATTGTGGGGTGTGTGAAGTCTGGAGTACATGGGGAGGGCATGGGCTGGGACAGAAATCTGGTCTGCACTCAGTCTGTGCACCCCACCCCCACCCCCCACCCCCGGCTCTCCTCAGGCCCAGGCTCCACGAGCCCCATGAAAGGGACAAGACAGGGAGATAGCACAGTCCGTGCTTGGGCTAGATGTCCTGCAGGGAAGGGAGCAGACTCGGGACAGGGAGGCCCTAGGGGCTTCACAGGCGCCGCCTATACAGCACAGCCAAGAGCATGGCGAAGAGAGCCCCAGCTGCAGCTGCCCCAAGCCATGGAGCATAGAATCTGGCCGGGACAAACTTGTCCTTGACTGAGGGCTGTGGGGCAGCAGGAGGCCCGGGACTACCCTCTACCAGGTTAATGCTGGGATCCTGGGCCACTTGGATCCTAATGGACTCCACTGACTGGTACTCATTCTCCTCTGGGGCGTTGTCAGGCCCTGCGCCCAAGGACTTGCTGCAGCTGAGGGCCAGGTCCGCAGAGCAGCCTGAGAACGGCTCACTGTCCATGTGGGAGACCAGCCGGCCAGGCTTGCTCAGCTCCAACTCGGAGCCCCAGGTGGCAGGGTTGTGGTCTGGCTCGGGCAAGCTGTCTCTGGTGGAGGTGCCTGTGGGCTCTGGAGCCACTGGAGGAGTCTCCTGAGAAAGAAAGGAAGGGCTGGAAGGGACTGGGGATGGCCGGACACCCAAATGGGTGGCCCCATTCCCAGCCAATACATGAACTAGCATCTCAACCCTCCAATTCCCAGCCCACAGTATGGGAGGAAGCCACCCTCTCTTGGAGAGAGACTCAACCCAATGATGGTGCAGGAGGGCACTGAGAGAGGAGGTGTCCAAGCCTCTGCAGTGGTATCAGTGGTAACTTTCTCCAAGGTACCCCTCTCCCTACTCACTGGCCTGCTTGTGAGCTCACCCCCGCTCTCCTAGAGCCCTTGGCAGTTGTGGCCCCATCCTACTTCAACATTCTGCCAGGGCTGAGGCCATGGAGCAGCCACAGGGTCAGAGGCCTGGCCATGTGCCTAACGGGTCCCTTGGACTTGGTTCTTCCAGGCAGACAAGAGGAGCAGGACTAGATGTGCTGGCCCAGAAGGGGCAGCTGTGGGGGGCTGTTGGGTCAGTGTGGCTGTCTCAGGCTGAGACTGCTATCTACAAAGCCCTGATAATGGAGAAGCAGACTGGATATCCTGGGGGTGAAGAGCAAGACATTGAGGCAGACAGGCCATCCAGCTCTATCCCTCATAGTTCCCTCATCTGCAAAATGGTGCTGCTAGGCCTAATGTACGGCTTTGAGCTCTAAACGGGTTGATGCACATGACCAGTGGGGATGGCCGCCACACCCACCCCTCCTAGGAATCCACACTCAAGAGCTCTAATGATTATTAGTACTCTAAAGGATTTGGTGTGGGGTCCAGAAGAGGCTGGATCTCAGCTATCCCTATACCCTTGAAAAGAAGCCCTGGCACAGCCCAGGCTGGAGACAGAATGGAGACTGGAAAGGGTCCAAGGATAGGGCTCGGGGGGAAAGCCTGGATCACTGGTAGAAGGGCAAAGACTCACCCCTGAGGATATGCTGCTCCTGACGGGGGGCACTGTGTTGGCAGGCACCGTGCTGGGCGCTGTGCTTGTGGACATCCTGTGGTCAGGCACCAAGCCAGTAGGCACCTTGGGTGCCACTGTGCCAGCACGTGTGGAGTTGATAGGCAGTTTGGATGGCGGTAGACTAGTGAGCACGTTAGTAGACATTGTACCAGAGGGTTTCGAGCTGGCAGGCAACTTGGAAGGCATCGTTCTATCAAATGCTGAGTTGGTAGGCACTTTGGAGGGTGCCACGCTGGTGGTCAATGAGCTGGCCAACACCCCGGCCCCAGGGAAGATGGTAGCCTCACCATGGTCACCAGCACCCCCTGAAGAGGCCAAGCCAGGGGAAGAGGAGGAGATGCCAGTAGGCGGAGCTGATACTGAGGGTCCTGGCAAGCGGCTTGCCCTGGGGATGGAACGGGTCAGTGGCTGGAAGGAGACAGATGGAGACACAGGCCCACGGGGTGATGTGAGGCTGGAGGCCATGCCTGCAGGTGGTAAAATAAAAGGGAAAACACAAACCCACAGGACTGTTACCCTAAAAGCACAGTCACCTGGGATCAGAGAGTTGAAGAAGAGTCTCAGTTCCCCAGCTCAAGTCCCTACTGCACCCAGGCCTCCCAACATCCTCCCATGGAGTCTCCACAGTCCCTTTGGTCATTGCTCCCAGGCCCCGAGGTCCAACAGCTGCAGGCGCATCCTCAGCCCTATCTAGCCTTAGTCCTTGACCTAAAGTCAAGTCTGTTCTCTCATAAGAATGAAATGGTTCCTCCCCTTTACAGCATCTAGGAGCTTGAAGATCATTAATTATCCTCTCCTCTTTCTTCTCCTGCCTGGGACACCCTCCTTTCCTCCTGTGTCTGCTCATTAGCTTGGTGGAATTCTGGATGCTCCTCCCTCTGCCACCTTCCCCTCCCCCACCAGTAGGAGCCACCCTGGATCATGGCAAAGGGCAGCACGATGGCTCAGCAGGTGGTAACAGTCCATATAGGCATTTATATCCAGATCCCCCATGGTACTCTGAGAATACACGTGCCAGGCCCTATGGCTGACAAAGGCCAGAAGTAATTCTGATGTACCACCCCACCCCCACCAAAATCTGACACCACAGAACCTCATGGGACCTGTATCCACGCATGTATTGAAATCTAAGTGCCCTCTGCCTCCCTGGTCCACAGCAGCATTTCCTGAAAGGTGTCCCATGGCAAGCTGACATTGCAAAGTACAAATGGGTGCTTGGGGAAGAGTTCTGGGGTGAAAGGAGTGGAGGACACTGAGATGGCTTCTCGGAGCCTTTAACTGTTCAGGTGCCTTGTGGCTGTCCCAGGGGCACCAAAGGCTGGTCAGGCTATAGTGTTACATGGAATACAGTTTAGGAAACAACGGAGCAGAGAGATGCCATCCTGGGAAGTCAGAGTGGACAGCTCTATATTCCCGAGGGTGGGAACTGAGATCTGGTTTTGGGGCCCAGGCCCTTAACTGATGAAAATCATACTTCCTCTGGGGGCTGAGAAGTTTTAGTGATTCATTGGGAGCTAGAGCCCCACTACGGGTAGGGCAGCACCTAAGGGCTCTAAGGGCCCCTGCCAATAAGTAGCCCAGCTCTTCCACACTGTCCTCCAGGTCCTGGTGAACCCCACAGGGTCCCCTCAGAAGAATCCACAAATGGCCCTAATGCTCTTCCCCTGCCTGTATCCACACCCTCTGCAATGTGACTGTCAGTCCTCTCATCTAGAGACAGAGTCTGTTCCCTACTCCTTGACTCTGGGCTGGCCCCGGGACTTGTTTGGGCCACAGAATGAGGCAGGAGGGAAGACTGCCAGTTTTGAGCCTTTGCCCCAGGAGTCTGCTCTCTCAGAATTCTGCTCAGCTGCCAGGAAACAGACTTGTCTGGTGAAAGATGAGGACTCACTGAAGAGAACCAAGGTGCCCCGCCCCCCGCCAACAGGCGTAAGTAAGCAGTGCGTACACGGGTGTGTACGCAAGAGGGAATCCAGCCAAGATCCCAAGAAGTACCCTGAGCCAGCCCAAATTGCTGACCCACAGAATCATGAGCTAAATAGTCCTATTTTAGGCTACTAAATGTTGGAATGGGTTGTTACGTAGAAAATACTAATACACCCTCAAGGAATTGGGTTGCTCCTGAGGTAAACTCCCTTTATTCCCACCCTCGCCTCCTGTCCAAGGAAGCCAGAGGGGCAACTCTAGTCTTCACCCTCTGGGAGGTCCGAGAGGTCCTATGGCTCCAGGTCACATACATACCTGCTATGTGGGCACTGCCTGGTTCTGTGTCCTGCTCCTGACGCCCACTGGAGGTCAGAGGGCTGAGGGCTGCCATGTCAGAGGAGGGCTCCAGGGGGCCAGCTGGCCTCCTCAGGACAGTCCCAGAACTGGGTGTCTGTGGGACTTTCTTTGAACTCTGCAAGAGGGAAAATGGAAATGAGGCAGCTGCTTCTCCCAGGATCAAGCATCTCCCACCGGCCTCAGCCTGTGCCATGGAGCACAGAAACCAGGGAAGCCCCTCGCCCTGGCTTTGATCATTGCCAGACCCTCTGTCCACAGGAACGTACCTTACAGAGAACACACACCATCCCATGGGGAGTCTCTGTTCATCTGCCTGGCCCTATCAAATGTCCTCCTCTCTGAGGCTACTGCACAGACCCCTTTCTTGGGCTTCAAGTCCATGATCTGGTGTCTCCTGAACACCCTGCTGCCTGCTCATCACATCTCAATAGAATCAGTAATTTTCGCCCTGAACTTGACTTTACTGGCAATAATTACTCCATCTACCCTCTACCCCATCACCTCCTCCTTCCCCAGTACTCCTCCAGTGGTCATTCTCCGGTCCTTCGGTCCAGCTCAACATCTCACACGGACCACTTCAAAGACCTCCATACTGTGACCTCACAGCTGGTTGATAAGAGGGTTGGGGGTTGCCATAGGGTGAAGCCCTAGTCAGCAGTCTGAGAGCTGGTTTGGGGCATATCTCCATTGGGGGAGCCCTTAGGTTCTGAGCAGAGGTTAGGCATGACTTCTGGTGGGGGCAGAGGAGAGCTTCTAGAGGCTGGGCAGACAGGAACACAAAAGCAGGGGTCCAGACTAGGCATGAGAACACACCTCTCCTAGGGACTCTGGCGGCTCAGTGTCCTGGACAGGCAGGGGGAAACTTGGCTCCTCCTCTCTGTAGCCATTGTGGGGGGCGCTGGGGGCCACGGCAGGTGTGGAGGGCCCTGGAACCTCAGCAGGAGCTAACTGTGGCTCCAGTGGGGCTGGGGGGCAGTTCTTCGGGACCCCTGGAAGACAAAGATACAGTGATGTCAAGGAGGAGTCAGAGGAACTCCCAGTGACAGGAGAGGCCTGGATGCTCCTGGACCCCCAGAGCCATGACTATAGGCACCCCCCCCCCCCCCACAGCTCCAAAAGCTGTCCTGAGGTGGGATGTACTCCTTAGAAGAGACAAGATTCACTGAGTGGGAGGCAGGAAGGAGAGAGGAGGTAGGGAGGACAAAGACAAGAAGAGGTAGAAGGAGTGGAGGGGTAGAAGAGAAGGGAATGGGGGTGGGGAGCATGCGGGGCATCTCACAGGCCTCTCACAACCCAGACTGGGTCAGCAGTCACCACTTCTCTGTCCCTCAGCACTCTGGAACCCAGTGGCTTTCTTCTCCTCCTTGTAGGCGGTTGTCACCCCTAACTAACCCCTGACCTGATGCTGTTTCCTCAGAAAGAAGGGAGGAAAAAAAGAAAGCAAATGGCGGGGGGAGGGGGGGAGTAGGGCTGTTCTAAGGCTTTAAATCTAAGCAGTGTCTCAGGAGTCGTCTCTAGTCTAAAACATACATAGGGCTGGCTTGAGTTTTCTTCCTGTCTTGTCCCCTCAGACCTGACCTGACCAGATCCCTCTGGGCACTCAACCTGGCAGGGAGCATTGAAAGGGAGCTGAGGAGTAACTGGGCAGCTGGAGTGGGGGACCTAGAAGGCTCCAGGAGATGCTAGGGGGAGAGGAAGAGATGAGGGAAAGGAAGAAGGAACCCATGAGGGAGAAAGAGGAGACATGAAACGGAGGAAGAGAAGAGAGGAATGGAGAGAGGGAAGGTGAACTGAGGGGGAAGACAGGAAGTGGGAAAGGAATGGGAGGCAAATGTCACAGCCACACAGATTAGAAGGCCCACTTGCTGAGCACACGGGAGGCACCCAGTCCCAGCTAAGCACTCAACATGCCACCCACTGTCCCATGGTATCCACCACAGCCCTATGACGTAGATGTCTGGCCATTAACCCCATTTTACAGAGAAGAAGACTGAGGCTTAGGGAAATTAAGGCACTTCACCAAAGGGACATGACTAACAAGAGGCTAAGCTGGGATTGACACCCAGGTTTGTCCACTGCCCAGGAGTGATGGGAGGGAAGGGGACAGTGGAAGGCAGGAGGTACAGGGGTGAGGGGACAGACAGAGTGGAGGCCAGGGGAATGACAGGGGTTCCATGAGGAGGGCCAGGGCAAGAAGCTCACCAGGCAGGTTGCTCTGGTAGACAGAGGCCACTTCGTCAGCAAGACCGGCCAGCTCACAGATCCTCAGGGCCTTGATGAAGGATTCCACCCAGCCAGTCCGCCGCCGAAGGCTGTTGAAGAGCTCCCAGAGGGTGCCCTGGTTCCCCCAGAGCTGGTAGTAGGCCCGCAGTCGGTCCTGGAACACAGCCAGATGCCCTGTTCAAGCCAGATGGCCCTGGACCCTTCCCCACTCAGGGACAGCTGCAGAGAGAGACACCAAGTAGCCACAAGAGTGCGGCAGCCATGCAAAACCAGGTCAGAGCCCAGGACAAGGCCAGTGTCTGGGCCCAAGTGTAAAGGCAGCTTCCAGGAAGTAGGCTTTTAGTGTGTGCCACGCTCTGAGCTCAGGGCTGTGTGTGAATTATCTTAATGCCATGACCCCTACTCTACTGGTGAGGAACCTGGCAGTTCCTCAGTTTATGCAGCCCCCAAAGCAAAAAGAAAGGGTTTGGATTAGCAGAGGAGGAAAAGGGTGCATAGGGAACAGGAGATGAAAGGAGGCAAAAGGAGAAGAGAGGCAGCTGACCTAAGAATCAGGAGGATGGGGAATCTCGGGGCGGCAAAGGTTTTAAATCTCACATACAGACTGAATTCCCACATTCAGACAAGCAACCAGACAGCAGAAACGAAAAGCCACAGAAAACATTTACTGCAGACCTGGTCACAAGGCATCCCCACAAGCCCCCAAATGCAAGGCAGGAGGGCAGGGGCAGACCTTGTCAGCCACAGGCCTGCTCCACCGCTACGGCCACCTCACCACTGCCACCTCAGCCGCGTTGAGGCAGCAGAGGGCCCGGGCCATCTGGGAGCAGCTGAAACTGGGCGGCGGCTGGCCCGGCTTCACTTGGGGCCACAGCCAGTTCTAATAGATGAGGGTGGTCTGGCTCCCATGAACTCTCAAAACTGAGCCCTGGACTCCCTGCCAGGACAGAGCTCCATGACAAGGAGAACGGAGTCAGAACTGAGGAGGAGTAATGACAAGACAGACTGAAGAAAAGGAAGGTTCCCACTGAAGCAGAACGGGGTTTGAAGCCCAGAAATCTCAGGCAGCTGGCACCATATTTTTAGCACTACACCAAATGGACACGAGAGGGCGCTCAGCCATGTTGGAAAGGCCATCCTGACCCACACTTGATTCAGCAAGTTAGAGAAGCGTCAAGGTCAGGAAGCAGGATGCAGACAATAACCAAGAAGGAAGGAGTTGGCCCAGGCTTTGGGTGAAGCTCTGAACCCCCAGCCTGCCCCAAGTCAGTGGCTGGCTGTCATGCCCCAGCTCACCTGGTCACTTATTGTGAGGCAGGACAGATAAGGCAGAATCTCCAGAACATGAATATGACCAAAATTGCTGTAATGGTAGCGGATATACTCGTAAGTCTTGTCCTCAGCAAACGTCATCGCTGTCCAGGTTCTGAAGTGACAGAGGGCACTGGCCCAAAAAAGGATGGGCTGAGAGGGGAAAAAAGACTGGAAGAAAACACACCACATATGGCAACAGAGTTGGGAGTGGGATCGGACAAAAGGCAATTACTTCTTTCTTTCTCAACTCTTTGGAATGTTTTGCTTCTTTCTTTAATCATCCAATTTTATTACTGCCCAAGTCCAGAGGCCCTCAAAAAATAAAAAATGAATTAATGAACAAAAGAAATAAGATCCAGAAGATCTAGGCCCCATTTCTGTCTTGTAGGTTGGTTGGTATTGCGGAGAGTTCTGACTCCCTGCCATTGTCCTAAGGTCTGTATGTGCCCCTCATTGCTGAAAGCAAGAAGTGCTACTTCTTTGGGGTGTACTAGGGAGAAAAAAAGCCCAAAAGGATAATAATAAGATCATCCTACTTTAAAGGTGAAGAAAATGAAGTACCAAGAATAAGGGCTTGCTAGTTAGTGGAAAATTATCAGGCTCGAGGATCAGTTTCTTTCCAGAACATGATTGCAGGCCCACCATTAAAGCTTGCCACATACATGTTCTTAGGGTAGGAGGCTGAGTTCCAATCACTATGTGTGATCTGGGGCAAATTACCAGTCTTTTCCAGGCTTGTCTTCACCCCTAAAATGGCTCAGAGAGCTTATTTTGACAACACAATAGTTCAACCTAGTAAACTTGACATTTACAAGCGCCTCAATTACAAGCAATTGCCTTAAGTAGCACTTACCACAATTTGCAATTATAGATGGGGCTGTCTGCAAATTTCTTACCTGCTTCCCCCCTCAGGGAGAGCTGTAGGGAGTAAGAGGGATAAGATCTCTGCCATCATCCAATTTATATTCTATTCAGGTGGGACAGATGACAAATCAGTAAGTATACATATAAATAAAAATTCCAAACAATAATCAAGGTTATAAAGAAAATAAAGCAGGATAAGAAGACAGAACTCCTGTAGAAGGGCATGCTGCCTAGGCAGAGTTGGTCAGGAAGTCTTTCTGGATTAATGACATTTGAGATGAGCCATTCTGGACTGTGAGATCAGTGTTTTGGGCAGAGGGCACAGCAAATTAGAAGTCCTCAGGTGGAAACAAGCTTGGCATGTTTAAAGAACAGAAATCAGTTCCGGGTGGTCCAGGTTTAAAAAACTAGGGGAGGGGCTGAGATCAAGGTCAAGGAGGTTGGGAGTGGTAGCTTATGGGGGCGTTGCAGGAAAAGACTTTGAGTTTTGGGTTTACTTTTTTCTCTCTAGAGTGAAATGGGGAGCCATAGGAGGCTTCTGAGCAAGGAAGGGAGAGGATTTGACTTATGTTAAAGACCTCCCTGGTAGTTGTGAGGAGCTAGACTGTGGAGGGACCAGGATGGAAGCAAGAAGACAAATCAGGAGGCTAAAGCAGGGAGCCACGTGAAGGGTATGGCCAGAATGCCAACCATGGAGGTGGTGAGAGGTGGCTGGATTCTTAGTGTGTTGTGTATGTGGGAGGTGAAGAAGGGAGAAGAATCAAGGATGATTCCTCAGGCACTAGGTGCATGGATGGTGCCATTTTCCAAGCCAGAAAATCTGGTGGGCAAGTTGTGGCACAGAGAGGACTCCAAAGATCCATTCTGAAAAAGCTTAAGAGGCTACTAGATATCCAAGTGGATTTTCTGGGAAGGAAGGGATCAGAAAAGGGAGGGCCAGGTGGTGTCAGTCTTGGGTGGGACTCTAGGAGGCAGTGCTGCAGAGCACAGCTGAGCTGCCAGTCCCTCACCACATGGGAAATGGGGCGACAGTCCTGTCTACTGGCCTCAGAGCCTCATGTTGCCTGCCTCCCTTCGTCAGCCACCAGGTGCTACTTTCCTGGTGGGGCAAGTGTTAATGACAGAGGTCAAGAGGATCAAGGAGGTGGTGGGGTGGGAGTCCTCTGAGCCTTCAGGAGATGAGCAAAGAACAACTCTATGGTGACGAAATGACCCTTTTCTCCTTCTTTCCCATGGCATCCAGGGAGGTACCAGGACAGAATCAGGTAACACATTCTTCTGCACCTGAGCCTCAGCCCTTAGTAACACAGTTTGGGGAGCATGGAAATATAACATGCTCCAACCAAAAAGAAAGGAAGCCCACATTTGTTCACATATTGATGGTCCACTTAGGCAAGCACATCCTGGGTTTCTTTCATTTAGGAGAGGAGAAATGATGCCAGGTTGCACAAGCAGACTGGTGATCCTGACAGGATTTGAACCCAGGACTTGTTGCCTCCTTGCAGCTCACCATACATCTTGCAGAACATGGGGGCAGCTGCAGCAAGTGAGATTCACAGTACTAGAGGGACCAAGGCCACTGTCTGGGTGAGGGGGGTCACTGGGTGAGGGTGCCCCTGGGAGACTGCAATATTTAGTCCTTGTCTTGTGCGAAATGGACATCGTTCCGACAAGGCTGAGAGCATTCTAACCTGCCCTCTACAGCAGTCGCAGTTCTCAGGTAACTGACTATCCTTCTAGAAGTTATTGAGGCTCCACAGCGTGCAGGAGAACGTGGTTGTTTGCTGTGTTGTTGTGGTGGGTTGTTTTGTTTTGTTTTTTCAATGTTTTCTTAGCACCTCCTTGTGGTCTCAGAGAAGAAGGGCGGACCAACGTTGCAAGGAGAATTTCCTAACCGACAGCCTCGGAGGCTCTGGGTGCGTCCCGGAAAGAAATAATCTTCGGGCCCAGAGGGGCGAGGCCTCACTGCTTTGGCTAGGATTCCTGGATGGGACCAGGCCCGCGGAGGATGAGAGGCTGTTCTGAGCAGGTGTCATCACCGAGAACTGTAAAGATCTCGGGGAGGGCGGCGGCCCTAGCCCCTAGGCGCGGCCGCGGCTCGGGGAGGTTGGCCCATCCCGGCTAGGCCTCGTCCCAGGGTCACCCTCGGCCTGCCGGTGCGGCTGGAGGACCTCAGCTGCTTGTGCCTGCCTCCTTCCGGCCCAACCTCCCCTCCAGTGCCAGCAGACGCCCGGCGACACCCCGGGTGCTGGCTGAGCCTCGTGGAGCCCTCGCTGCCGCGAACCGCTTGTGCCCTTAAGACCAGCCCTTCCCCAGACCCGCGCGGCCAGACCTGTCCCCGGAACCCCGTGCGCCCCAGACCCCCGTGCGCCCGGGCGCACTTCGAGTCCCACTCGGCTTCTGCCGCCGCTGGCCACCTTCCGGGGAGGCGTCCGCGCGTCCTGAGCCGACGGGACCGAGCGCCCGGGGAGGCTATCTTACCTCGGGTTGCCACGACCCGCCGACAGGCCGACCTCCCGGGACAATCCGGAACCCTCCCCTACAGGGGAGGGGGAGGGTGGGGAGGGGCGGGACCGCGCGGCCATTGGCCAACGGCGGGGCGGGGCTTCGCGGCCAGCCCGAGCCCCTGGGCGGCGGGGGTGGGTGCTTGGCCTTGGCTTGGGGGCCTGGACTTGTCGGACGGGTGCACCGGACCGACCTAGGTTCCTGCTGGGGCGCAAAAGATAAAATTATTTTCTTTCCGTGTTTGTCTCGGGAAACTTCTAGGAGAAATCCAGAGTCTGGCCAGAATCCAAGTGGATGGCTGATCTCGGAGTCAGTGGTCCCCATGCTTCCTACTCCTCCTACCCAGTAATTTGAGGAGTGAAGGTCTTTATGTCGTTTGCACCTGGGCGCCCAGGGCCTGGCACACAGTTAGTGCTCAATAAATATCGGGTGACACCAAAGTTCGCACGGGCGCGACGCCAATGCTGGGCCTGAGGAAGCAGGATCACGGTGGACGGAGGCTGGGTAGGTGGGAGCAGGGCAGGGGCGCCACTGTGGGCTTGCCCAGCCTTCTGGGTGTGGTTCTTGACTGCTGTGTGGGAAAGGCCTCTGCCCAAGGGTCTGGGGCAGGTACCTCCCCACAGTGCTCGCCAACTGCCCGACCCTTCCTCTGCTTCCGGTAGAGGCCAGCAATTATTGAGCCCCCACTGTGCTCCAGGTACAGGCTTGAAGCCTTATACCTTAAGAGTCCACTAAATACTCTCACAATAACCGGGCAGAGATTTGTTTTTCCTGTTTTAAAGAGCGATTAAAAGATTTCAGAAAATGTTTGGCAGTTCTTACTAAAGTGAAACATGCCAACCCTATCACCCAGCCACCACTCCTGGCTGTGTGTCCATCTAAAACCATGCACAATATAGGACACCTGGGTGGCTCAGTAGGTTGAGCATCCGACTTGGCTCCGGTCATGATAATGATCTCATAGTTTGTGGGTTTGAGCCTCCCACCCGGCTCTGTGTTGACAGCTCAGAGCCTGGAGCCTGCTTCAGATTCTGTGTCTCCCTCTCTCTCTGCCCTTCCCTTGTTCATACTCTGTCCCTCTCTCTCTCAAAAATAAACATAAAAAAATAAAAAAATTTTAAAACATGCACAATAGCTAATGTTCCTAGTGGTTCTGTTCACAATAGGCAAACTCTGAAAACAACCCAAAGGTCCATCAGCAGGAGAATGAGGAAACAAACTGTGGTGTGCTCACGTTATGGAATAGTAACAGCAGTGAAAAAGAGCAATCGGTTAATACACATAACATGGATGAATCTCACCAGGATAAATGGGCACCATGGCTAACTAAGCACAAAGAGTACATGCTATCTGTTCCTCCAGTTGCAAGGTAAAGCAAGGTTCAAAAACAGGCAAATCTCATCTACATAAATAGAAATCATTCACTGGTTCCTTCTGTGGTGGGGTACATGGGAACCCTTGCAGGGGATGGAAACTTCTGTATCTTGATGTGAGTGGTGGGTACATGGGTTTGTGCATATACAAAACTTCATCAGCTGTACACTTAGGATTGTTACACTTTATACTACAACTTGAAAATGAAAGAATGACAACTGAGGAGTTAAGAGGTTTGGCCAAGATCACACGGGAATGCCTGAGTACATACCTGTCTCCAAAGCCAGTCCTCCCAAACTAGATCACGGGAAAATGCATGAACACTTTCAGATGAGATTTTATTACTTTATTGGGATATTTCACAACATTCAGCATTTACAAAAATGTTGTTAATGTCACATCTGAACTCAACTAACTGTAATAAAGCCAGCTCTGCTTTGTTTAGCCAAGGCAGAGTGAATGCCGATTGGTTCAAGAATTACTCCTTCCTGCTACCTACTCCAAATCCATGATCTCGTATCTAATTCTTGCAGGAACAACATTGGAAGTGTGGTGACTGGCTTCCAAATGCAGTTGCATCCCTGTCTCTACATTTGTCTGGACATCCCAGGACATTAAAAAAAAAAATACAGCTTCCTCAAAAACGCAATGAGGTATTATCTTAGTCCTTTGGGCTGCTATAACAAAAATACCATACACTGGATGGCTCACAACAAACATTTAGGTCTCAGTTCTGGAGGCTGGGAAGTACAAGATCAAGGTGCCAGCACATTTAGTGTCTGATAAGGGCCCATTTGCTGCTTCACAGACAATCTTCTTGTTGTGTCCTCACATGTTGGAAGGGGCAAGGGAGCTCTCTGGGGTCCCTTTTAAAAGAGCACTAATTCTATTCATGAGTGCTTCACCCTTATGGCCCAAATCACCTCCCAAAGATACCACCTCCAAATACCATCACACTGGAGATTAGGTTTCAAAATATGAATGGGAAGACATAAATCTTTGGTTTATAGCAGATATAAATGTTTAGGATGGCTATTATAAGACAAACAAACGGAAAATGACAAGTGTTGGCAAGGATATGGAGAAACTGGAACCCTTGTACATTACTGGTGGGAATGTGAAATGGTACAGCTGCTGTGGAAAACAGTATGGCAGCTCCTCGAAAATTCAAAAATAGAATTACGACATGATCCAGCAAGTCTACTTCTGGATACATACCAAAGAAATGAACGCATATATGTATACACACATCCATAACCAAAAGGTAGAAGCAACCCAAATGTCTACTGATGGATGAGTGGATAAACAAAATGTGGTATGTACATATAACAGAATAGTACTCATCCTTAAAACAGAAGGAAATTCTAACACATACTATAACATGGATGAACTTCGAAAACATTATGCTAAGTTAAATAAGCCAGTCACGAAATGACAAATATTGTATGATTCCACACACGTGAGGTATCTAGGATAGTCAAACCCATAGTGCCAGAAAGTAGAGTAGTCGTTTCTAGGAGATTGGGGCGATGGAGAATGAAGAGTTAGTGTTCAATGGGTAGAGAGTTTCAGTTGGGGAAGATGAAAAAGCTCTGGAGATGGATGGTAGTGATGGATGCACAACTATGTGAATGTACTTACTGCCAATGAATTGTACACTTAAAAATGGTTAAAATGGTAAATTTTATGTTATGTATATGTTACCACAATGAAAATTCTGGTCTAGGTAGTCTTCTTCCACCTTTTATCTGGGTCCCACATCATCTCATCTATGATATGCTTGCCAAAATTCATAATCCGAAGCCAATCACAAAGAAATGTCAAACCAACCCCAAATGAGGGACATTCAACATTTGTCCAGTTCAATACACTAGCCATTTTGCACAGTAGCCATTTCCTACAAATTAAATAAAATGTAAAACTCAGTTCCTCAGCCCCACTAACCACATTTCAAATGCTATTTTTGTATGGCTAATAGCTGTCATGTTGTACAGCACAGATACTGTGCGTTTCTATCACTAGTGATCTACACAATAACTCTCCAAAAATGTCAAGGCCATGGAAAGACAGGGAGAGACTGAGGAACTATTCCTGATTAAACAAGAATAAAGAGATGTAACAACTGAAAGCAATGTGGGATCCTGAATCAGACCCCAAAACAGAAAAAAAGGGGCACCTGGGTAGCCAGAGCGTCCGACTTTGGCTCAGATCATCTCACAGTGTGTGGGTTCGAGCCCCACGTCGGGCTCTGTGCTGATAGCTCAGAGCCTAGAGCCTGCTTCAGATTCTGTGTATCCCTGTCTCTGCCCCTCCCCTGCTTGTGCTCTGTCTCAAAAATAAATAAATAAACATTAAAAAAACATTAAAAAAAGAAAAAAGGACATTGGTGGGATAACTGAGGAAATTTTACTAAGGCTTGGATTAGTTAGTAATATTCTATCTGTATTAAATTTCTGGTTTTGATCATCGTACTGTGGCTATGTAAGATGTAAATATTTTATTATTTTTGCAACTGTTTTGTAAGTCTGAAATTATTTCAAAATGAAAAAATTTTAAATGAAATAAAATTTAAAATCATTTAGACCCTATCTGGCTATTTATATCAATTATCTCTTACTGTTGACTGCATTCTGCCCTATTTCATGAGTAGAGTTCTTTTTTTTTTTTAAGTTTTTATTTAAATTCCAGTTCATTAACATACAGTGTTATATTAGCTTCAGGTGTACAATGTAGTGATTCAACACTTCTATACATTACTCAGTACTCATCAAAATAAGTGTGCTCTTAATCCCCATTACCTATATCACCCGTCCCCCCCTCCCTCTGGTAACCAGCAATTTGTTCTCTATAGTTAAAAGTCTGTTTCTAGGTTCCTCTCTCTCTCTCTCTCTCTCTCTCTCTCTCTCCCTCTCTCTTTCTCCATGAGTAGTTTATTGATCACTGTCTATTTATTAGTGGAAGGGCAAGAGAGTGATCTATATCCCAGGTACCACCCCCCTCCAGTGAGGGCCTTTGGAGTACTCCTCGCCTTTAAAGCTCATAACCTAACAGGTGGCCCAAGTCCCCAGGCCAGTGCTCCAAGGAGGGCTGTGACTCACATGTGATGATTCAGCAACCACCAGCTCACGTTTCCCCCCAGAGAGCACAGTCAGACCCAGAGAATAGTGACCGAGGGCCCCCAAAACAGAAATGTTCTCATGTCTGAGTCCCTTCAGGGAACTCTCCAAGACTGAAAAATAAAGTATAAACCCTGCCTTTACAACCTTGTTTCAGATAAGTTTTTAAACTGTTATTATTTAAACTATTTTATTTTTCACACTGCCAATTTCATTACCAAAAAATTAATTTATTTTCAGTAAAGCTGAAGGAAAATTATATGCTTGTATACATGATATGGGGAAAACCAGAAATGCCTGATGAAGAAAACCAAAATCTGTACTCATAAGGCTACTACTCAAGAAAAATTGCTAGCGACACTCCGGTGTCTTTTCTTCTAGTATTTTCTTTTCTAAAATAATGGGCCTCTGAGTCCTCTGGCCTCCAGAGGAAGCCTTGACCAACCACATGAGATCTCTGGACATAACAGGGTCTGGTAGGAGCTCACCTTACCTCTCAGTGGTCTCAGGAGAGGGCTTGGTCCATGTCAGCTTGTGAGTCAGTCCCTCCTGCAGGGGGCTCCTCCAGGCCTTAGCCCCCATGGTCAGCACGGCCTCCTCACCAGCCTCAGGGCATTGTGTTGCTGGTCACCTGCCACTCAGGGACGGCTGTCTCACCCTTCCTTCTGAGAACCACTGACGTAAGTTGCTTGGCAACAGACATTTACTGAAATTTGTGGGAAAACAAGCAAATGAATACATGGGCAGGACACAGCTTCCAAGTTGCCAGAGTTCCTAAAATTCACAGGCCTCCCACAATACAGGAGCCTTCCCCCTGACCCCATCCCTCCATGGCTCCAGCTTCCTGCCACACAGCTGGTGCCTTGCTTGCTTTCAGCCCCTTTTGCGGTCTCTTGTCATAGGGTCCCTCCCCTAGGATCTGGAACTCAGTGCAGAAAACAGAAACCACTGTAGTTATTTTTGCATGAAAGGTTTTTTGTTTGTTTGTTTTTGAGAGAGAGAGAGAGAGCAGAGAAGGGGCAGAAAGAGAGGGAGACACAGAATCCAAAACAGGCTCCAGGCTCTGAGCTGGCAGCACAGAGCCCGACACGAGGCTCGAACCCATGAACCATGAGATCATGACCTGAGCCAAAATCAGATGCTTAACTGACTGAGCCACCCAGGTGCCCCAAGGGTCTTGTTTCTTGAAACATAATTTACCTTCTGTGAAATGTATCAATCTTAAATGTGCCACATGATTAATTTTTATCTAAGTAAATACCTGTGTAACCAGCATCTGGATCAAAATCTACAATATTTCCATTTCTCCAGAAAGTTCCCATGTACTCCTTTACCAATCTTAACCCCAGTCCATTATTCTGATTCCATCACCATAGTTATTTTGCCTGTTCCTGAATTTAATACAAATGAAATCAAATAATACATGCTGTTTGGTGTCTGGCATCTTTCACCCTTTTTTTTTTTTTTTTTTTTTTTTTTTTTTTTTTTTTTTTGCTATTAGCTTAGTTTCTCTTTTGTGTTGCAGTCTCTCCCCTGTCTGGTGAACTTTGTTTGCATTAAGAATGAGGCAATAGGGGCGCCTGGGTGGCGCAGTCGGTTAAGCGTCCGACTTCAGCCAGGTCACGATCTCGCGGTCCGTGGATTCGAGCCCCGCGTCGGGCTCTGAGCTGATGGCCTGGAGCCTGTTTCCGATTCTGTGTCTCCCTCTCTCTCTGCCCCTCCCCCGTTCATGCTCTGTCTCTCTCTGTCCCAAAAATAAATAAACGTTGAAAAAAAAAAAAAAATTTTAATAAAAAAAAAAAAAAAAAGAATGAGGCAATAAAAAGCACTGGGGAAGTTCACTGCACATCCACTGGTTGGCTTCCTTTTGGGGCAGCCAGATGCAGACTGGCCTGTAGAGGAGGCCCTATAGGCCAGAACACAAGGGGTTCATGTATGGGGCTATTCTGTTTCTTTAGAGCATGGGTGCTTAACCTAGTTCAGGCCAATGACCCCTTGGATTGTCTGGTAAAGTTCAGAGTTCAGAATAGTGTTTTTAAAGGAATTAAAGATACACAGGATTACCCCCCCCCAAAAAAATCCCAATTATATTGAAATACAATCATTAAACTATTAAACAAATGTTTAAGTAGCATTATGCATAAATGATAATCTGAGGTATCTTTATTGTGATATGAAAACACCCATAATTTCTTTTAGTGACCAAGTCTTAGATTCTGCTAATGTCATTGTCGCCAGTGGCCAACATTTAAAAAGGAAGGAAACTACAAAAGGCAACTTTGTAATTGGGGGGTAATGGATATGTTCATTATCTTGACTGTGATAATGGTTTCATAGGTACATACCTATGTCAAATCTCATCAAATTGTACACTTTAAAATACATGTAGTGGTTGGGAAATAAAGAATCCTGTCAACAGCAAGACCCCTGGACACCCACACAGAGGAGAGATAATACCATTACTGAAAAGGCAGTGAGCTCACACACATGCAGGTATATCACGAGACACTACAAAGCCTAGGGAGCAGTTCACGCATTTTATACTTAAATTTTATACACTTAAATGTTCTCTCCTCCCCTTAGGAGACAAATGAATAAACTGGAAGTTTCCTGTCCCCCTCATAAGAGACTCCTGAATTGCTCTTAGAGCTCCACGAACAGAGTTGTAAGACCAGAAGGCCTGCATTGTAAAATCCAGCTCAGGTTATCAAATTCCTGACCAAATGGTCAGGCCTCTGATATTTTTTAAGGTGACATCCTAAGGTGAGGAGAGAAGCAGCTACCTCCCTGTTATTAAACAAAAAAATTATATTTATTTATCCTTACGGCAGCTCATTGTATGCCATTTGTACCTGATACAACTGCAAACATCTTCAAAAAAAGGGGGGGGGGGATATTAATTCCAGTTAGTGATTAGTGAAAAAGATGTAGTTTTTCCCCCACCCAAGTCTGTATCATCCCCTTAATTCTATCTATGGATCCTTTGCAGGTCTGTGGTTTCCAGGTCCCATAATTGTCCCAATGGTGCCCTGACAGTAACAATGTTTCTCCTGACTCAGGGTCTAGCCTGTGGCCACCACTGCCTTGGGGTGTCATGTTTCTGTGGTCTCCTTTCATCTAAAGCAGTTCCTCAGCCTTTCACTGCCTTGATGGTTTTCAAGAGCACAGGCCACAATTTCCTTCCCTTTGGGTTTGGCTAAAGTTTCCTCCTGATCAGATTCAGGTTAAGCATTCTTGACACTCAGATGTGTTGTGTCCTTCCTGCAATCAGGGAGGCACAGCATAATCCCATCATGGGGGATGTTCACTTTGATCACTTGATAAAGGGGGCACCTCCAGGTCTCTCCACTGTAATTTACTATTTCCCCATTTTTAATTAGTAAGTAATCCATAGAAAGGCTCTTCGAGGCTACATAAAAATCTTGCCCTCACCAACCTTTCACTCACTAGTTGTGGTGTCTCGTAGGCACCTTTGTGTGGATCCACTCTAACCCTAATTACATCTAACCCTAGGCATTTTATGTTGGTCTTTAACCTGAATGGGTCATGTCTTCCACTGTGTTTACTAACTCCTCGTCCAAAGACATAGGAAACTTACGGATTTTGCTCATCAGTTTTGTCACCTTAGAACCTCTCCGAGTCAGGAGAGGCTCCTCTCTTGGCCAGAACTGACTTCATTTTCATCTCATGAGTACTACAGGAACACATGAGCCAGAAACCTGTCAAAGGGTTTTAATGTCTTTTACTCTTGATCAAGTGTCCACACCAAGCAATGCCCAGAGAGTAAACACTGTGCTGCCAGCTCCAGCTTCAGGCAGAGTCTTTGCTGGGCCAAAGACTTCTGGACCCTCAAGCTGCCATGGCCTGCATAATCAGGGTGGACATAGAAGGTGTTGCTCTGACTACTGCTAGGCTTCATAAACTCAGGCGATTATTTCAGAGAGAGGAGGAGTTCTAACCACTTTTTTACTCACCATTCCTAGGGGCAGAAATCACAGGCCTATGCTATCACCCAATCATAATGCTAACCAAAGAGAAAGATCATTCCTTTTCATTAACAGCAGTGTAGAAGGCAAGCCAGCAGAAGTTCTGAACACAGGGGGACTGTAGCAGGAAACTTGCGAATTTTACACCATTGGTTTCTTTGCTGTAACAAGTAGCTTATCACCTGGGAGAGGGACATGTGATCTTGGGCCTACCATCCTTGAGAGATAGCAGAGGCAGTGTGCTGTTTCTATCTGCTTTCCCAGGAGAAATAAAAAGTTGTTACATGGTGATGTTGCAGACTCCCTGGCCCCAAGGGTCTCTTATAAACCACCTATTCATTCATGCATTCATTTAACATATTTTGGGTGCCTGCTATGTGCCAGGTGCTATGTTTAACTAGAAAACAAGAGACACAATGTAAATCCTCCTGTAACCTGATGGGGAAAAAAACATTAAACTAAATAACACACAAATAAGCATATGTGATGGGTGGAGGGAGGCGGAGAAAACTGATAAATTAAAACCGCTGTATCTGCTTCTTAAGGGGAATATATAATTCATGTCTGGAAGAATACATCTTTCTATGATCCCCTTCAGCTTACGGAGATTAGTGGGGAAGGAGGCCTTGCTTGAGAATTTAATCATTTCCTATAAGAGTTTGTGAGTTCAATGCAGAACATTGAAAATGTGGTTTGAGGAGCACCTGGATGGCGTAGTCAGTTAAGCATCCGACTCTCGATCTCCACTCAGGTCATGATCTCGTGGCCTTGTGAGTTCGAGTCCCACATTGGGCTCTGCATTGATGGTGTGGAGTCTGCTTGAGATTTTGTCTCTTCTTCTCTCTGCCCTTTCCCCGCTTGTGCTCTCTCATTCTCTCTCAAAATAAATAAATAACAGGAAGGAAGGAAGGAAGGAAGGAAGGAAGGAAGGAAGGAAGGAAGGAAGGAAGGAAGGAAGGAAATATGCTTTGAGTTGCTGCAGATGGAACCCCAGAACAGTCTTTTTCTTTCTCTTTTTTAAGTGGGCACAGATATACTATCAACAGGTAGGCTGGAACCAAGCTGGGTGGGCGATGAGGCCTTACACTGCTCAGTATGAACAGGACAGGGGGGAATGAACAGGAATAAAACAAGGCTGCTAAGAACAGAGAGTACAGGAGGAAGCATGGGGAGGCACTGCTTAATGGATGCAGTTTCTGTTTCACATGAAGAAAACATGCTGGAACAGATACAATACTGTGAATGTACTTACTGCCACTAAATTGTACACTTAAAAATAGTTAAAATGGTCAATTTTATGTTATATATACTTTACAATAAAAAGAAGAAAAACAATTTTTAATAAAAAGGTAAGAAAGAAGGGAGCAGCCTGAAAGCTGATGGGTGGCTGAGGCTCCAGAAGGAACTGAGAGTAAGAACATCCCTTTAGGGGGAATGGTCTAGAGACTCAGAGAACAGAAATGTCTGACAATCAATCTTAAGTTTTTTTCTCTGTTCTTTAGGATAACTCCTCTCTATCCCTCTAACCTTTAGTTAAAGTTTGCTACCACCCAAATGCCTGATTCTGGGGCATCAAGGGAAAGAGCATGTATTCGGAGTCTGGGCAGACACAGCACGACAGGGAGAAGAGAGGAGCCACATGTCTTGAGACCCAAGGGAGCCTGACAACACCACAGAAGCCAAGAAGACAAGAAGTGATGCCTCAGAGACACATATGATGTGCTCAGTGCCCAGTGTCCCCCTGCAGGTGGGATGAGGGCTCGACCAACTGCCACTGCAATACTAAGGGGATGCACCAACTCCACAGAATGGAGGACCTGGAACCATCCAGAAGGCAGAGGTCTGAGTCACACAGGTGAGCCTCAGGGACTTCATAGCCTGCAAGCTCTCTCCTAGGTTAAGCTAAACTGGGTCCAGTGGAGCCTCTGCACTGCCGTTCCTACTGGAAAATACGAGATACATCTTGAGAAAGTCATTTTCCTTTTCTGATGCTTTCAGGGATCTGCCATGTTACAAAGATTAGGTAGTGAAAGGATGGGTGAAACAGATAAAGGGAATTAAGAGATACAAACTTCCAGTATAAAACTTCCAGTAAATCACAGAGATGAAAAATACAGATAGGGCATATAGCCAGTAATACTGTAGTAACGTCGTATGGTGACAGATGGTATCTACACTTATGGGGACCAATGCATAATGTACAGAATTGTTGACTCAATCTGTTGTACACCTGCAGCTAATATAACATTATATGTCAATCATACTTCAACAATAATGATTTTTAAAAAGGATTAGGGAGAAAAAACATAGCCATGGATAACAGGAAAAGGAGAGCCAACTAGTGTTTCACTGGAATCCCTGAAGAGAACAAAACCAATGAAATACAATAACTATTAAAGATATAACTCAGGGACTCCTGGCTGGCTCAGTCAGTGCAGCATGCAACTCTTGATCTCAGGACTGTGAGTTCCAGCCCCATGTTGGGTGCAGAGATTACTGAAAAATAAAAACCTTAAAAAAAAAAAGATATAATTCAGGGAAATGTTTCTGAAATAAGAATTTAAATCTACATTTGAACAAAAAACACACCATGTTTACACTACAAAATATATTCTAGTAATATTACTGGAAAATAAAGAATCTTTGGGGCACCCACACCAAAAAGGTAAGCATACAGGTTCCAAATTATTATTATTTTTTTGAACATACAAGAACTCAGGAATATTGTTCTTACATGGTCATGTAAAAATAGGGAATCAGGGCGCCTGGGTGGCTTGGTGGGTTAAGTGTCCAACTTCGGCTCAGGTCATGACCTCACGGTCTGTGAGTTTGAGCTCCGCGTCGGGCTCTGTGCTGACAGCTCAGAGCCTGGAGCCTGTTTCAGATTCTGTGTCTCCCTCTCTCTCTGCCCCTCCCCTGTTCATGTTCTGTCTCTCTCTGTCTCAAAAATAAATAAACGTTAAAAAAAAATTTTTTTTTTTTAAGAAATAGGGAATCAAAGAGGAAAGAAATTACGCTGCAGGTTTTCCAGAAAATATCATTAAAGAAAACACCACATGTCAGCACCTACGGGATATAGCTTAAACAGTTGTCAGAGGAAAATTCTTAACTTAAAACACAAATACCAATTTTTTTTTTTAAACCTGAAAACAAAAGAATTAAGCACACTTAAAGAGTTATAGATAACAGGGGCGCCTGGGTGGCGCAGTCAGTTAAGCGTCCGACTTCAGCCAGGTCACGATCTCACGATCTCGCGGTCCGTGAGTTCGAGCCCCGCGTCAGGCTCTGGGCTGATGGCTCGGAGCCTGGAGCCTGTTTCCGATTCTGTGCCTCCCTCTCTCTCTGCCCCTCCCCCGTTCATGCTCTGTCTCTCTCTGTCCCAAAAATAAATAAAAAAAAAAAACAAAAAACGTTGAAAAAAAGAGTTATAGATAACAGAAGGAAATGAAAACAGAAGGAAGGACTTAATAAAAATGGCAGAAATTAATGAGTTAGTGCTTTTGCAAGTTTAATGATGGGTACTCAGATTATGATTCTAACCACCATTTTATAAATGTGAGATATTTCACAGTAATTCTTAGATCTGTTAAATGAACTATAATATACTCATATAATGAATAAAGAATAAAAAGAATAAGGGGCACCTGGATGGCTCAGTTGGTTAATGTCCAACTATTGATTTTGGCTTAGGTCATGGTCTCACTGTTTGTGAGATCGAGCCTCGCATCAGTGCACAGCCTGCTTGGGATTCTCTCTCCCTCTCTCTCTCTTTGCCCCTCCCCCTCTTTCTATTTCTCTCAATAAATAAACAAACTTAAAAAAAGAATAAGAATCCTATGTACTGCTATGAAAAGATCTCCAGGCAACACTGTTAAGTGAAACAAGCAAGTGCAGAACCCTATATCAAGCTGGCCTATAGTGTAAGAAAACAATGCAGGCAGGAAGTGGAATAAGAACCCAAGTTCGTATTTGCTTGTATTTGTATAAGAGAGATAGATATGTAGAAAATATAGAAAGCTATTACCCTTTGGGATAGTGGGAGGAACAGAATGGATGGGACAGAGGTGGGAGCAAGTTTTTCAGTGAAAATTTTTTTATCATTCTGACTTCTAAACCATGTTACCTATTTGGAAAATAAAATTTAATTAAAAAATTCAAGGCTGGCCCAGATGGGTTCACTGGTAATTCTACCAAACATTTAAGAAAGAAAATATACCAATTCTCTCAAATCTCTTCCAGAAAACGGAAGGAGGGGGAACACTTCCTAACTCATTCTATGAGGCAATATTACCCCAATACCAAAATCAGACAAAGATATTATAAGAGAACTACAGGCCAATATTGCTCATGAACATAGAGGTAAAATATTAGCAAATAGAACCCAACAATGTATAAAAAGAATTATACAACATGACCAAGTGGGATTTATCCCAGGTATGCAAGGCTGGTTCAACATTTGAAAATTAGTTAATGTAATCAATCCATCAGACTAAAGAAGAAAAGTCATATGGTCATAAAAAGATACAGAAAAAGCATTTGACAAAATCTAACATCCATTCATGATTTAAAAAAAAAAACTCCCAGCAAACTAGGAATAGAGAGGAGCTTCCTCAACTTAACACAGAATATCTACAAAATCTATAGCCAACATCATAGTCAATGGCAAGAAACTAGAAGCTTCCCCACTGAGATCAAGAACAAGGATGTCCCATCTCACCACTGCTTTTCAACACTGTATTGGAAGTGCAATTCATTCAGTAAGATAAGAAAAGGAAATAAAAGCTATATATGTGGAAGGAAGAAATAAAACTACACCTGTACACAGATGACATGATTGCCTCTGTAGAAAATCTGAAAGAATCAGAAAGAAAAAACTGTTGGGGTTGGGGAATGGCGCCTGGGTGGCTCAGTCAATTAAGCCTCCAACAGTTGGTTTCAGCTCAGGTCACAATCTCACAGTTAGTGAGATTGAGCCCTGAGCTGGACTAGGCTCCTTGCTGACAGTGTGGAGCCTGCTTGGGATTCTCTCTCTCCCTCTCTCTCTGCACCACCCCCCCCACCCCGCCAAAATAAATAAATAAACTAAAAAAAAAAAAAAAAAGAAGAAAAACCTGTTGGAACTAACAAATGATCACAGCAAGGTTGCAGGATATAAGTTAATGTTCAAAAGTCATTCCCTCTCCTCTATACCAACAATGAACAAATGGAATTTGAAATTAAAAATATATTGCCATTTATACAGGTACCATTAACATCCCCAAAATGAAACTTAGGTACAAGTCTAACAAAATATGTACAAGATTTGTTATGAGGAAAACCATAAAACTCTGATGAAAGAAATAAAAGGAGAACAAAGTAAGTGCATATTCCGTTTGTGGATGGGAAGACTCGATATTGTCAAAATATCAGTTCTTCCCAATGTGATCTATTTGATCTACATATTCAGTGCAATCCCAATTAAATTCCCAACAAGTCATTTTGTGGATTTGAAAAACTGATTCTAAAGTTTATATGGAAAGGCAAAAGACTGAGATTAGCCAACTCATTATTTTTTTAAATACTTTTATTTTTTTGTTATTTATTTTTGAGAGAGAGAGAGCATAGGATGGGCAGAGAGAGCGAGACTGAGGATCCAAAGTGGGCTCAGTGCTGACAGCAGAGTCAGATGTGGGGCTCAAATTTATGAACCATGAGATCACGACTTGAGCTGAAGTCAGGATGCTTAACTGACTGAGCTACCCAGGTACCCCTAGCCAACTCATTATTGAAGAACAAAGCTGGAGGACTGACACTATCTGCCTTGAAGACTTACTACTATCTAAAGCAACAGTAATCAAGACAGTGTGGTACTGACAATAAAGAATAAAGAAATTTTTTTTCCAGTTTTTTTTTTTTAACGTTTACTTATTTGAGATAGAGAGTGCATGCATGCACACACACAAATAGGGGAGGGACAGAGTGGGAGAGAGAGAATCCCAAGAAGGCCGACTTGGGGCTCACGAACCATGAGATCATGACCTAAGTTGAAACCAAGTGTCAGGTGCTTAACAGACGGCGCCCCCAATTGAATCATCTTAAACCACCACAAGGAGCTGCTGGTTAAAGACTCATAACAGGAGTTTGGTGCCCCACCCATATCCTTTTGGGTTTGACCATCATGCAGCCAGGCCCAGCACCACAATGCCTTTTTCTGGGGGCAGAAAGAACCAGGTAATTTGTCTTAAGACCAACTCAAAACCACTGACTGAAGAGAATGGCAAACATTCTTAGTCCCTCGCCCTTGAAGCAAGGTCACTCAAAAGTGACTGTTGTGTTACAGGCCCCCAGAGGCACTAAGCTCCTGACCCACCCTTGATAATGTACCTGTATGGGCTGCCTTCCCTTCCAGTACTTCCTGGAATCACCTCCCATGTAAGCAACTTGTAACTAATCCTCTAATCCTCGTCTCAGGCTCTGTTTCTCAGAGATCCACACCAACCTGCCACATTTTGGTACAGAAAACAAGTACTACCATCCAAAGGAGGCACATAAGGCGACAGGGGTGATATGGGGCACAAGAGCTGGAGACCTCCCAAGATGCTTCTTGGGGGCATCTTTGATCATGAAAGCTCAGATACCCAGCTCAGTGCCAAAGAGACATGTACTCATAAGAGCAAATATACATTATCCAAACTTACAGAAACAAAGAATGAAATCACACAATCAGTGCTTTTAATTCAAAACAAGAAAGACAACTTCATCCTGGCTAGACTTCTTGCACCCATCTGATGGTATCTTCTCTCCCTGAAGACAAAGGAAACCTAGCATTATCTTGAGGTTGCCTGGTGGGCAAGGGATGGGCCCAAAGAGAGCTACAGAATCCCCCTGCTGAATGAACGACAGACACATTTGTGAACTGTGGTGGGGCTGGACACTGAGCAGGTCCTCACTGACAAAATCCTTGTTGATAATGTTGCCTAAGTGGGTGCAAATACAGCAACCAGCTCCCCTACCCTGGGAGTCTCAGGTTCCTTTTGCACTGTGAGGACTGTGGGTTTGGAAGGAGAAAGTGGGCTGAGTTCCACTCCTCATGCTCCAACACTAGCAACTGGTGGACTGTTTTGGGGGCTGGCTGCCGGGGATGGGAGAAACTGGGGTCAAGGACAGGTGAGACTGGTCCACTATGCAGTCTAAATGAGTCACATGGCAGCTCCAGGCACAGAATGTTCTGGGATTCCTCCTCACCACCCTTTGCCCAGCCCTCTTTTCTGCCAGCTTGTCCCGTCCACTTGTCCTGGATGTGGTAGCACAGCAGAGCTGGGAGCAGGCTGGGAAGGAGGCCAATGCCAAGATTCACCTGGCTGTGTGTCCATCCATCCCTGTCCTCCCTCCCTGCCCCTCAGGAAGCCCCATCCCAGTGAGGGGTCAGCGGGGCCAGGAAGCACTGAGTTCCTTCTCCAGACCCTGGACAAACTGGTCATTGAGGAAGAGCAGTTGACCATGGGGCAGGAAGCGGGCAAGGATGCCCTCGATGCGATCAGCCCTAAGCAAGAGGTTGGTGCTGGGGGTAAGCAGCCGGAGGTGATCCAGAAGGAGGCGTGCCAGCAGCCGGAGTGTGCTCTCAGCCAGCAGCAGGTTCTCATGGGCATCCAGCACCAGGGCGAAGCCTAATGAGAGCACACCCAGCCACACCACTGTCCGAGGCTCCTGGAAAGGGTCCCCTGCTGCCAGGCGGAAGGCCCCATGTGGGGCCTCATGCAGGGGCACTGGCTCATCTGAGGACTGAAGCTGCAGATCCACGGAGGTCCGGCCAGATGCCTGCTGCTGAAGCTGGCACATGGATTCCACCTGCCTGGGAAGAGTGGGTGGGTCACTGATTTCTGTCATCCTCATGACCACCCCTAAAACTGAGAGGTGCTATTAACTCCATATCTCAGATGTAGAAACTTAGCCCCAGAGAGACTAAGTGACCTGCCCAGGACCACAGAGCAGGAAGCATGAGCCATGACAGGAATCCAGGCTCCCATCTCCAGGCCCTGAACCATTTCACTCCATGTGTTCAAGAGAAGGCAGGTTTTGAACACAGCTCTTTGAGCCAGGAAAGGGCACCAGGGGAAAAAGATCCTGCCACCACTAGCTTCACAGAGGCTTCCTGAACATAAAGAAACGCAAGCCATGAGAAATGAAGAAATGCAACTGGCCTGTCCAACCTCTCCACCACCATCCTGCAACCCTTTCCAAATAAAAAAGAAAGACCGTCCACTTGGCCATTCAGGTTTTTGAAATCTCTCTCTGATCCCTCCTGAATCACTTTCTAATTTGGGCCATGCACAGGCTGGTTTTAAAGGCATTTAATTTTCTGTGCTACAGGAGGGGGGTGGAGGCCCAGAGGAACAAGGGGATGGCAAGAGGCTAACACAGGACTGCCCATTCGAGAATGTTAATCCCCGGACACAAAAGGCAGAGAGGTCAAGAGATTCTGGCACTGGCTGGCTCCATCTGGGTCTGGGATGGGAAGGTCCAAGGCCAGCCACTACATCTGGAACAGTATTTCCCACACACTGCTCTTTCAGTGGCTTTCAGGAGGCTCTGGGCTCAGCATTCCCATGTATGACATTCTCACTCCTCCTTAGGGATTCATAAAACCTACAGGCATACTAATGGCCCTGAGAAGTCCTGCACTGCAAAGCATGTTCCAGGATCTGCCTGCCTACACCCAAATCCCAGCTCTGCCATGTTCTAGTTACATAACCTTGGGCAGGTTAAGTTCCTTAAAGTCTCTGTACCTCAGTTTATTCACCTGCAAGGTAGGGGTAATAACTGTATCTATCTCAATAGACAGTTACAAGGATTAATGAGTCCATATACATGAAATGCTCAGAACATAAACTCTTAGCACATATGTACAGGCTCAATAAATGCTAACTATAATAGTTAACGATGATGACCGTACTGTTATTATTTCTTTAACCCCTTTTCACATAACGCTTGTGAACAATTGTGGACAGCTCATGGAAACACTACTCTAAAACTCTGTCTCTGCTTCTTAGTCTGATTCTCTGTGCCCCGCAGAAAACCTATCATTATCAGGCATGTGTTCAGTGAAGGCCCATATGTTACCTGGCCACAGCCAAAATCTGCTCCTTTCGAAGGAGCCTGTCCCTCTCAGCACCACGTGGCCGTGGGTCATCAGGTGAATTCTCGGCACCAAAGACGCAGGAGTAGAGCACTCGGCAAAGGCCCGTGTCCTGGGCCTGCGGAGCCCGCAAGTTGTGGATGAGGAAGGCGTGGACCATAGCTCCAGGGCAGGCACTACAGGGAAGCCAGAGACCTCAGTGAGATGGGTGTTAAAGTCACAGGGCAGCCACAAGGCAGCATGTCCAGAGGCTGCTGTGGCTGGACAATGGTGCTCCTCAGCCACCCAAGACACACTCCCCGCCTCGCCATAATGGTGTCTGGTCAGCAGCACTTCTGCCCACAACAAAGTCAATGGTGAAGAAATCTCAATTGCTTCTCTGCCTTTTGGCTAAGGTTAAGTGAAGAAATCTCAAGACAACCCCAAACCTACAAAACTACAAAACAAATGGCCAGGAATCTTCAAAAAGTGTCATGAGAGACAACAGAAGCTGGGGAGCACTGCTCCAGACTGAAAGAGACTAAAGAGAGGAGACCAGCTGAACGCTGCCTGTGTGTGGGATGTGTGTGGGGGATCCCCAGCCAAGAAAGGGGTAGTTTCAACGTACAGCACTAGTAGGGCAACTGGAAACATTCTAGATAATAGTCTTGACCAATGTTACCTAATTTTGAATGTGGGTGAATGTTCTCGTTTTTAGAAAATACACACTGACCTACCTCTAAACATTGAGCTAAAATGGCATCGTATCTGCAGCTAACTTAATTATCAAAGGGTATGAGATAGCTCTTTATAAGAAACTCTTGAAATTTTCTGTAAGTTTCAGATTACTTAAAAATAAAGACTACTAAGTAATGATACTAATAATAAGGGTGTCTGGCTGGTTTAGTGGCCAGCCAGGGATGGAAAGGCAGCGGGTACACAGTAAACAAATATCTGTTATCTGTGATTAAGGGTAAATAGATCGTCAGTTTAGACTGGTCAAGCAGGAAGGTTCGCGAAGGCGCTCTGAGAGCGGGACCCAGCTGACCTGGCGCTGACCTCCGGTGACCCTCCAGCGGCAAGAAGAGCGCGTCATCAGCCTCCGCCACCGCGTCCCCCCTGCCCACAAATGGTAGCGACAAAAACTCTCACGTCACTGCCTCGCGCAACCCTGTGGCGCAGGGCATTTGGGGGGTTGTAGTTTCTTGCTCCAGTCAGACGGACCTAAACCAGGCACCCCGCCCTGAGTGTGCTGTTCCTGAGCCCCGGGGCCGCTGTCCTCCAGGCGTCGTACTCACCCTTCCTTCCCTGCCTGTGGACTTCTGCTAACAGGCCGCAGGACCCGGCAGTGGGAGAGTAATGGCGGCTGCGAAGCCCCTGGGCGCTTGCGCACGCCGGTCGCGAGAGCGCGCACGAGGTGACGCGCGCAAGGTGGGCGGGGCCCGCGCGCCCGGAGTGCTGCTCCGGGAGTGGGGAGGGGCGGTGTTCTGACACCCGGGCCCCCGGCGAGGGCAGCTTTCGCCCTCCGATCAAAGACCCCTTGCTTCGAGCTCCCAGCAAGGCCCATGCCCATTATTTCCAGACAGGGTATGGGTGTTCCTACTCGGAGCCCCTGGACCAGCCGAGCCCCAGGCCACAGCCCCCGTCGACCGCGAGAGGGCGCAGCGACCCGGCATGTGAACCTTCCGGGAAAGGCCGGGCGGCCGCGTAGTTGCGAGGAGGGGTTCGGACCCCGAGGTCCCTGCGAGCCTTCTGAGGCTCGTGACGCCTAAAGGTGCGGGGCTTGTTCTCAAACTGGCCGTTATGCGTGGGAGTGAGTGGGGTGCCTGTTAAAATGCAGGTTCCTGGGCTTCACTTTTGGAAATTGTGACTTCAGGACAAAGATGCATATTTAGGCATTTCTTCGGGGAGGGTTTAGGGTTGTGGGTTCCTGAGGTGGGTTAAGGCCAGGGTTCGGTTTCGAGTAGAATGATTCAAATTTATCCCTGCCCCCCCCCCATCCCCCTAGCCCACCCCTGTCACAAGCTGTGTGTTCCCGGCAGGTGAGTCACTTCGTTGGACCCCAGTGAAGGGTTTAGTAGGCTGACCAGTTTTTCCTTTTGTACTTCCACCTCTAACAAGTTGACCCCTCTTTGAGGGAGGCTGTCAAAGATATAGTGAGGAGATTTATTCTTTCAACCTAAAAGGGGCCTGGCAGGCCATCTGCCTCCAGCCCCAATTAGAGACTCAGCCCAGAGGTGTTTGGGGCCCGGCAAGGTCTATCCTGAGCCTCACTGCCTACCCTGGGCATCCCCACACATGCATGTACACTTTTGCCTTATTAGCAAGTGAACCACTCAAGCCTCCCAGTGTTCTGTTCCTCAGAGCTTCCACACTGGCTGTTCCCTCAGCCTGGAATGCCCTTTCCTCCCCCCTTTTTTCCCCCTTCAAAATGTGCTCAGACCAAAACCTAGGGGAAACTTTCTTGCCTGGACTGCCCGTTAGCGTTCAGCTGCTCTCTTTGCACCCATGGCTGAGGGTCTGCCTGTGGTGGTGATGTCTCCCATGGGGTATACACAGGCCATGGCACACATGTTCCCTCCCCAGGGCCATGCACAAAGTAGGCCTGGAGCCGACAAGAACACACTCCTTGGTGACTGAAGAAATGAAGAGCCGGGGAGTCAAGGTGGGGACCCTGGAGCCAGTCCGCTCCAAGGGCAAGGCATGCAATGGCTACAGGACCTGGGCAGGGCGGCATTGAAGGAAGGCTACAGGAGATGGGCAGGGTCTGACTAGGGCATAGGGGCATTTTGAACACGTACAACATATATTTGTAGATGGAGGGGCAGGCCCAGAGACCGTGTGAGAACTCAGTCACAAGACTGGGGTCATGTTGGCTCAGTTCCTGGTTGCTGGTCCCTATCACGCTCAGCCAGGACCCATGTCTGCCAGCTGATTACAGCAGAGACCTGGCCAAGGGCTGTGGTTGCTTGGGGCCACCTGGCATCTGGAATACAGTATTCCAGACTCTGTCCGTTCCTTTTTTAAAAATTATTTTTAAATTTTTTTTTTCTTTTTAGAAAGCCCAAATGGGGGAGAGGGGCAGAGGGAGAAAGAGAATCCTAAGCAGGCTCCACACACTCAGCATGGAGCCCAATGTGGGGCTCAATCCCACGACCCTGGGATCCTGACCTGAGCTGAAATCAAGAGTCGGACACTCAACCAACTGAGCCACCCAGGCGTCTCTCTGTCCATTCCTTAGGCAGTGAGTCCACTCCCAAATCCCAGGCCACTGAGGGGCTGGCCTCGCGAGGTATGTGAAGGAGACAGCAGTGAAAATCTAGCCTGAGCCACTACTATGCAGGGCTTTGGAGGACCCAGATGGAGGTAGTGTCTTGACAAGTAGCAGAGCAGACTCAGGTGCCATTCCTGACTCTTTGCAGCCTTCAGCCAGCCTGTGATTTCCAGGTCTAAAGCCATGAGCTGAGGACAGTGAGGCAGGAAGGAGCCTGGGTCCCCCAAGATGCTGCAGAGCCTTCTTGCTGAGTGAGGAGCACACACATTTATTTTGTTAAACAGCTGTGTGGGGTTGCCGTTACATACAGTCTAATTCATGCCTAATTGAGGCAACGTGAAGTGGTCAGGGTGTTTCCTGGCATATAGTAGGCACTCAGTAAATCAATGCATGTTGACAACCCTTAATACAGAGGCAAGATAGGAGAAGGTGTCAGAGAGGTGTTGGTCAGCACTGGAAAGCAAATGGGGTGTTCTGGTCTGATGGGAGGCAGAGGGACGGACAGGCTGACCTTCCAGTGCCTCCTGGAATTATAAAACCAGTCCTCACGACAGAATGGAACAGTCTGAGTGCGGTGGAAGCAACATGCGTTGCATGTTCATGTGTGTGAGCCTTTCATAGTGGTTACCCTACAAGTTGCAGCTGGGCCAGGCATACAATAGGTGCAGATGTGGGTTTGTGGGATATGGAGAGTGTGTGTATGTGTGTGTGTGTAAGAGAGAGAGAAACTGAAGAGAGAAGGAAGGAAAGTAAAATAAAGCACTACACAAAAACTAGAGGAGATTGAATGAGGAAGGTGGCTGGATTTAGGGCCTGGCCCACCTGTCTAGAAGTGGCTCAGGATCACACCTTCCTATCATTCCCCCTCTCCTCCCTCTGGCTGTGTGCAGAGGTGCCTATCACCCCACTCCCCAGTGGTCTTCTCAGTGGTCCTCTGAACTGGGGTGGGGGGTTGCCTGTACCCTCTTACGTTGGGCCCCTTCCCACACTCCCATCCTCCACTGCTCCCTACCCATGTCAGGGTGAGGCCTACCCCATGGTGGCAGGCAGCCTGGTGCCTGCCTTTTCCAATGCCCCTTGGTGCCTAACACTGTGATGTGTGCTCGGTGACTGATACTGATTCAACTTGGAAAGCAGTTTCCGTTCCACACCTACCCAAGCCGTAGCAGTGTCCTGATCACCAGTGGGCAGCCTGGCTTGGGAAGCTCTGCTGCTTCTCCCAGATGTTAGAACCAACCCCCAGGTCCTGCTTACACATCTCCAGGGACAGAGAACTCACTCCCTGGGGACAGCCCCTTTAGTTTTTGACAGCTGGGAACCCATATTGAAGGTCTTTACAGACCCTGAGTCCTCAGGCCAGACTAGTTGAGCCACCACCTACTTCTGGATGTGGGGAGGGCAATTGGGTAGAATCTGCCAGCCCCAGGCAGTGGATTTTCTGAATGACTCCCTGATAAGGATGTCTAGCCATTTCTCAAAGAGTAGAATAGCAAACTAAGCAGAAGAAGGGATCTGCTTTTTTGAGAATCCAGGCGGGCTGAGATTAAGTGGATAAGGCTGCTGTAGAATAAAGGGGACCAAATTCAGGCCAGGCTTGTTCTTCCATCCCCCTCCACCTCCCTGGGTCATCTCAGAGATGGCATTGCCCTGTGCGGGCAGCTTTCCACCAGCCACACAGATGGCTTCCTCCTCTGTCTCCACCACATCCCCTTCCACAGCTTCCTAACTGCTACCTGGACTGGTGCTAGTAGACCACCAGCTTACATACAGCATCTGGGCTTTTCTCCTACAACCCTGGGGCTTGCCCATGTGCAGAAAAGGGACAAAACCCTCAGCCTGGACCCCTTTCTTCTAATTGTTTTCAGGCTCATCCTTTTTACCTGTCTGTTCTTTAATCCTCACACTGGCCCTAAGTAGTAACAGCCATAGCCAACTCTTGTATGGCACTCACTGTAGACAGGTTCTGTTCTGAGTGCTTTACATACACTAACTCATTTGATCCAACCCGCAATCCTTTGAAGGAGGGCATTTACAATCCCCATTTTACAGATGAGGAAATTAAGGCACAGTGAACTCAAGTAACTTTCCTGAGGTTACATGCTAAGGGAGATGTGCGTGTCCGTAGATTTCAGCCTGCCCCTCCCCCCACCTTGTGTGTCCCCCTTCCTCCCTGTCCCCTCACAGTGGCCCCAGGGCTGACTCAGCCCCTGCTCCAAATTTCAGAAGACCATAGGCCTCCTCCAACTCCAGCCCTGCGTACCTTCTACAACCTAACCCTGGGAGCTCCATTCCACCCTCAGGGAGCCCCAGGCCCCGTGGAAGTAGTCTTGGCTGGGCTCCAGGAGGAGGAGGCCATGTGTGATTCGTCCTTTCAAACAGCCGCGCTTCCTGCAGGGCTGACAGCCAGAAGGCCCCACGAGGCGGCTGGGACCCGGCCACGTGAGGCTTCCTCCCCTCCGGCTGCCTCAGGCCCCGCTGACTCAGAGCCTGGCAGCCCTCCCAGGGGCGTGTGCTGGTGCAGCTGGGTGGGGCGGCGGCTGCCTAGCGGCACTCGGCTGGCACCCACACCAATTCCTGTGTGGGCTGGGCAGGAATGCTTCTTACCTTCTGTCCCGTAACCAACTGTCTCCTTTGAACAATCGGCTGTGAACAAGTCCACGTCCTCCAGCGTTCTCTCAAGGCATGGCTTTCCTGGCTGCAGAACAGCAACTTCCCCGTTATTACTCAACTTCCCTCTCCTGATTGTTTCCAGATTCCATGAGACCGTGGACCTCCTTGTCTAAACATCCCTCCTTTCTGTACTAACAGTTTCATTGCCTCTGGAAAGTGGGCGCCTATGTGTTCGATTCCAGATACGAAGACTTTTTAGAAATCCCAAGTTTTCTAGACGGCTGTAAGCTGTCGTCAATGGATGGGCTCAAGCCAATGACGTACAGCCAACTGACTCTGAGGAGTCACTTTAACTTTTTGGAGAATCTGACTTGAGGAAGAAATTAAGACCAATATTTCAATGTAGGAAAGTCAGAAAACAGGCTGGGCTCATAATGCTTGAGCCTTGCTGCTGCCACACCACAACGTGTAGGTCCAGCACTTAACAGAGCTCTTTGCTATGTACAACGGTCACGTTTTCTGGTTAAGAGAGAAAAATTAAAATTTACCAATTGTGATGAGCATACGGGGCAGCAGAATTCTCATTCTGCTGGTAGAAAACGCTAAAGCTGAGCAAACACACTATGACCCGGCATTTCCACTCCTGGGGATATTGCCAGTACCATTTGAAATCACCTCAAATAATCCATCAAGGGCAGAATGAAAATGTTCTATACCTGATTGTGATGGTGGTTACACACTGTCTGCATTTGTCAAAACTCACAGACTTGTACACTCAAATGGGTGAATTTGATATATATAAATTATATCTTCACTTTTATTTTATATATTCTTTAAGTAGGCTTCATGCCTGGCACAGAGCCCAATGTGGGGCTTGAACTCACGACCCTGAGATCAAGACCTAAGCTGAGATCAAGAGTCAGATGCTTAACTAAGCCACCCAGGCACCCCTGTATCTTAATTTTTTAAATGTAAAAACCAGAAGAAAAAAATTTAGAATGAATAATTCAATTTAGGGGTATAGTCACACAGTGGAATACTATTCAGCAATGAACAGGAACAAACCGCTGCTAAAGGAAACATAAATGAATCTCAAAGTCATGCTGAGTGAAGGAAGCCAGACGTAAAGGTATGAACTGTATGATTTCATGTATATGAAGCTCAAGACAGGAGAAACGAATCTACCTGACAGAGGTCAGAATAGTGGGGACCCCTGGGATGCAGACACTGGGAGGAAGCAAGAGAGAGCCTCATGGAATTCTAGAAAAGTCCTTTATCTTAGCTGTGTAATGGTTCCTCGGGTCTGTGTTCTCTGCTTAAGATGTGTGCCCTTGATGAGATGTTGATTATTCTTCAATTTAAAAAGAAAACATTTTTTAAAATTGTTTTTGCAAGTGACCCAGTGAGCGATTCAGCTGGTGTCCACACCCCACTAGTGCCCACTGACTCGGTCAGCTTGGCACAGGCCAGCTTCCCACCTGTGCCTGGCCCTATGATGCTCTTTAACTACCCTGGGCCAGGCAAAACAACCTTCAAAACTGGCCAGCAGCCCAGGATTTTAAACTGCTTCCTTGCCTGATCTGCGTCCCTTCATGAGCATCCAGGAAAGAAGTTATCGCTTCTCTTGCTAGGGGGAGGAGAGATTGGGGCACCTCTGCCCCATCCCCTGAACTCCAGGGGTAGATGGGGTCCTGGCCCGAGCTGGAGAGGCAAACCTCTGGCATTCCCTCTCCTAGACTCAGGCCCACCCCCATCAAGGTATATGTGAGCACCAGGACCTTCTCTGGGGGAAGTTTTGTTTCCTGGCTTGACCAAGGCCCTCTCCCTGACTCCTCCTCCTCTTCCCCTGCAAAATGAGCTATATACCTACCTGGTAAGCTTAGGAGACAACGTGTAAGTGTCTGGAACAGTGTGAATGCCCCATGACCACAACTATGGCTCCGATGGTGGGATATGAGGAGGACAGATGTAGTCTCAGATGTCAGCACCTGGCACACAGCCTATGTGTTTACACTCAACACCCATGGCTCTCTCCTCCCACGTGGCCTGACCCTGACCCATGGGGTGGAAAGAGGACACTCAGAGTAGAAACCAGGCAACCTAGCCCCACCCACTTGGCTTTTCTGGGACCAAGGCAGGAGGTGAGAAGTGGGAGAGTCCTAGGCAGCTGGAATGCCTGCTCTGCTTGTATCTGCTGTGTGACTTGGAGGCAACCACATGCCCTCTCTGAGCATCCAGCAGCCTTCCTCCTCTATAAACCAGGAAGGAGGGAGTGGGGCTTCCTGGAACCACCTAAGCAGAGTGGAGCAAGCAAATCTTAGTAGGACAGTGCCCGGGGCCTTCCCCCCCACTCCCCATTTCTCCCTGTTCCTCAGGGGTCTACACAGATACTTTTTTTCTGGGGCAAGTCCCCTTACCCGAATAAATGCTACCCTTGGTGTCAGCTGCCTGATCAGCGGATAGGGCTTTTGGAGCTTTCAGAGCCCCTCCCTCCCTGAGCAAAGGCCCAGGCCCCCAGACCATCAAAGTCACACCCCAACACACATGCATTGTGCCCTTGCACGGGGCCTGGACCAAGAGGGAAGACCAAGCCTTTGGGCGTAAGAATCTTGGAGGAAAAGCCGGAGACAAGGCAAGCATTGTTTAGACTCAGCCTGGGAATCTGGAGTCCTTTATTGCTCTGGTAGGAAATAGCCTCCATTTTCCCATCTACAAAATGGAGTGAATAATCGTTAGCACCACCTACTTCAGAAGGTAGATGAACTTTGACAGAAAGTGGTAATGATGCCCCACATGTTTGACACACTCTGTATCAGGTAGTACCTTATCTGTACATGTGTGCAAAGGAGGCCCGGCAATCACAGACTCGCATTTGGGGGCAAGGGTCACCTGCAGTGGTGTTCTGAGGGAATTTCCTGAGACACCAGGTTTGGGCCTGGGACCCGTTCTCCCAGATTGGCCCTTTTCCACTCTCTTGATCTTGAACTTGGCATCCCCCTATGTGGTGGAACCTCTGTGGGGTGCTGGGGCCGCTGAGAGGAAAGTCAGTTTTCTGACAGGGCAGGAAGGCTTCTGGGAGGAGGTGACATCTGAAATTGAGTCTCAAAGGAGGAATAACAGGGAGAGAACATTCCTGATGATGCAGCAGGTGCAAAGGAAGGAAATGTGAAGAGCAAGGCATGGGGATTTGAGTCAAATGAGGTGAGGAATGGGCCTGGGGAGGGCCCAGGTCCTAAAGGGCCATGCAGGGATAAGTTTATCCTAAGGGCAGTGGGGAGCCACTGACAATTCTTGAGCAGTGACAGGGTCACTTTGGTTATTTGGTGCAGTTTAGAAAGGGTGAGCTTAGAGGTGTTTGAGTAGACACACGAAGGAGAGGCAAGGCTGCCTTGGGAAGAGAACATGAGGCCACCTCTGCAGGAGTCTTCCGGCCCCCATCCACTGACCTGTGGCCATCCTACCCCCCGCATCAGCGTCTGCCATGGTGTTGTCAAGGGCCCATAGGACACAATGCTGGTTACTCAGCTTGCTCAGTGCTTTATTGAACCAAGGCCCAAACAGATGACTCATCTGGGCCTTCAAGCACAGCCCCCCACACATCCTGAGATTCGGAATCCGGACGTGGCTCTGTCCTTGGCTTCGCTGCTTCTATAACATTTCATCTTGAATATTTCCAAACCTTAAAGTGTAAAGAGTTTGTCCACACAGACAGACACATATATATTCTTGCCGCAGGCTGTCATGCTCACTGAAATGCTTCAACTCAGCAGTTTGTGTGTGCAAGGCATTGGGCATCCATGGCTATCCATCCATCCATCCGTCATCCGTCCATTCGTCCATCTGTCCATCCACAACAAGACAGCAGCAAATTCTGACCAGTCAGGCCCCGGGGTTCACAGCAGTGAGGTCTGGACTTCCAGGGGCTCAGGATGCAGGCCTTAGCCCTGGCCCAAGGGCCCCTGAAGAGCTAGGGTCAAGTGGCTAATTAATGTTCAGAGTCTCTAACCCCAGCTGGAGAGGGGAGCCTAATCCTCAGCCTGTGAATATCCTGAGATGGTCAACAAATCAGACAAATGAATCAAGCGTGCGGGTAACACTGAAACAGGAAAGAGTAAGAGGTTATGTTTGTGCTGGAGGTGTTCATGTGGAGGGACAGGAAAGAGAAAGAGAAAGAAAACATGGCAGACACACCCAGGAGTGCTAGAGAGGGCCCGGCTGCAGTGTCAGCTCCCCTCACAGGGAGGAATTCTGCCTTGGCCCATCCTGGGGGGCTGTGGCTTTCCTCTGGCCACATACAAACCTCTGGCCCTCTGGCCCTAGAGAAAAGGTGGGTCTTTTCTGGACATGGGAAGACAAAGGGTTAACTCAAACAAGGAAGGAAAAAAAGCAAAAAAGGTCCCTGCTGGACACAAAATACTTCCTTAGAGCTCGACATAATCCAATTTCACCAAATCAACAGGCTGGGCTCCTCCAGGGGCTGGGCTGGGGTGGGGGTGGGACAAGGGTCTGAAGTATGATTGAATGGAGACATGGGGACCAGGGCTGGGGGCAGACAGACAGGACACCCTCACTGCCCTTCCCCTGGATGGCACCTGGGGCCTCCAGCAGACCCTCAGCCCTGCAGGGCCCTAGGTGGCTGGCACCCAGGCCACGAGGAAGAGAAGGTAGGCAGGACTGGTGCTGGCCTTCACTGGTCCTGCAGGCGGCTACAGAGCTCCCGCCGGCTCCTCTCCCCAGCCCAGCTGCGTGTCTTCAGACGGAAGGTCTTCAGCTCATCCTTAAAGGCCTCATGGTTCATGGGCCGGTAGTCCTGGGGCTCACAGAAGGTCTAGGGCAGGATGGGAGAGTCCATCAATACGGGGAATGGTTAACTCTGAGAGGAGACCTCCCTTCTCCTTGGGCAGAACCCATTCCCTACTGTCCAACCCTCCCACACCCCATGGTACCGGGTGCTGGGGGAAGAACTCCTTATAGCCGCCCTTGAGGATATACATCTCAGGATAGTAGAGGCTGGGATAGTCGTTGGCGGCTCTGTCACGCTCCCTGATGAAACGGCACCTGAGACCAGCAGGGGTGTAGGGGTCAGAGCTGGGCGTGCAGCGGGATATACCTCAGGGAACCTATTCTTTGCACCCACCCCTTTGTGGGCCATGGGGAGCCACAGAAGGCTTGAGTAAAGGAATGTCAGCCACAAGAACACTCTTAGATCATCTGGCTACTGGGTCCAGAAAAGGTTGGGGAGATGGAAGAAAGGAGGTAAATCAAGGGAGTTGTTTCTAGAAGATAGTTCACAATCTTTGTTAGAGATATCTGACCTGGACCAAGAAAGGGGAAACAGGAAGGAGAGAAGTAGACAAAATTGTAGAGATCTGTTCAGGAGGTCTGGACAAGACTTGGTGAGGATGAGAGGTGGGGAGAAGAAAGATCCGTCAAACCCTGGAAGGGTCAACATCACCGAGGTTTGGGACAGGGCCCTTGAAGGTTAAGGACACTTTTGGAGACTTACAACCAGATCTTGGGGGGGGGGGGAGGGTGGCAATGGATGGTGGGCGGACATGAGGCCAGATGGGAAGGATGGGGAGAGGGAAGTAGGAGGAGGGTGCCATGCAAAGGAAGGGAGGCTGAGGTCTGCTACACACTGCCAGGAGACCAGAGGCCCAGGTCTAGGAGGGGCTGGGGCTGGGCTCGGGCCTCCTGTGCATCAGATGGCTCCAGCATCCCAAAGCCTGGGCAGAGGTCAGGAGCAGACACCCGCTGGCTGACTCACATGCGGGGACCGCGTTCAGATGAGAATTCACAGTGGAAAATGAGGATGATTCTCTTGTCCAGATTACAGGGTGTGATGGGGCTCTGTAGCAGGAAGGTCTCAGCATCCCGTTCCAGGGGCAAGTTCACGGCAGTCTGCCAGAGGAGCTGGAGGTCAGGCAGTAGCCCTGGGCCTGGGTGGCAGGTCCCTCCCTGTGCGGTTCCCAACTTTCAGACAGGTGACCCCACCTCTTACTGGGCAGAATCCTTCCCTAAGATAGGGTGCAGCCACCCCCCCACTGAGTCACTCTCCCCGCAGAGGAAGGACAGACCTGGTGGGTCTTCAGGGCCTGTCCTCATCAGCCCGCCTCACCTTAATGTGCCCGCCTTCATACTCGTAGGGGTACCTGCAGTCCACAATCACAAACCTCTCCACAATATTGCTGAACTTGCCTGCCAACAGGGCTGCCATCTGTGGGTCACAGAGGTGGGTCCCAGCAGGTCAGGCTGACAGGTGGGAGCTGACCCCAACCCTCCCGCTGCCTTGGCCTTTTCCAGCCATAAAAGGTTAACAGGCAAACGTCCCAAGTGTGCCTGGAGAATGGCTCATCCCCACATACCGTTTCTGGTGAGATGTACTTGAGATCTTGGTGCTTCCCATCCACAGTCTGCAGAAGGAAGGCCTGAAGGGAAGAGGAGAGAGAGTTTGAGAAAGGGAGATGGGAGAAAGAGAGAGAGAGGAGAAAAAAAGGTGAAACTGGCAAGACCAGGAGTCAGGTAAGTATGGAGTTTCTTTTCTAAGCATAGAAGGCCACACCTGCTCTGACCTTCAAATTTAGCTCTGGTTCCGATAGCAACCAAGAGGTGCCTCTTGGGTTCTGACATCCAGGGAGCAACCCCTTTCCAAGGGGAAAGTGAAGAAGAGAGCAGAAGAGATGAACTCCCTGCCTGCTGCCCCCACACTCTGCAAAGCGCCCGGATGAGGCCAGAGGAGGCTCCAAGCTAGATGTTAGTTTGGAAATGTTTTCCAAGGTTGGAACACAACTGATACCCCAGACAGATTTGAGGTAGAGTCAGGAGACCAAAGAGAGCCAGAGAGAGGAGTCTAGGTAAGAATAAAGGATAAGCTGCAAATGACATAGCAGGGAGTGGGGGGAAGTGTGCTGGGAGGGGAGAGGAAGGTGCCAAAACACCTGCTGAGCTTGGGGGGGCCATACAGTAAGGGGTCAAGTCTGCGGAGGGTCCCCAGTGCTGGTACCTTGGAGTAATCCCCAATCAGTTCTCGGTGGTCACTGTCCAGGATAGTCTCAATCTCATCATGACACAAGGACTTTGAGCGGAGGACACGGGCTTTCTGTGGGGTGGATGGTGGCCAGGATCAGGGGTGGGGAGGCTGCCCCTCAGTGCCCCCATTCAGCTGGTACCTCTTTCCCTGCCCCCTCCCTCTGCCACAAACCCAGCCAAGAAGGGCTTGCGGGGTGGACTCGGACAGTGGCCGCCCAGCCCCACCCTAGGGGGTACCCACAGGTTCCTCGGCCTCCCGTTGCTCCTCTGGAGGGGTGACGCTCTTCCTCCGCTTGTTCTGTATGGGCAGGTCCCTGTCGTGGGGCCGCTCCAGCCTCTTGAGGATGGGTCGGATCACGCTGCAGGGCATGGACGGAGAACGGAAGAGCCGCTGGCACTTGCTGTATATGATGAGGTCCTGGGAGGGGTGGCAGGTAGGGGGTCAGAGTGCCCAGCCCCTGCCCCCTACTAACCCCACCTGGAGGGTAGGGCTCCACCCCTCCAAGTTCTGAGCGCCCCCCCCCCCAGAAACCCACCTGCTCTTGCTCCTTTTCTGAGGTCTTGACCAGTGGGGCGCTAATGAGGCTCTCCATGCCTGGGGGGACCACATTGTCATCCTGAGGCCAAATCAGCAAGGATATGGTTAACATGCAGGCAAAGGCCAAACCGCGTAGGCCCTAAGTCCTTCAGCATGGCCCTCCTCGGCCATGTCCACACAGGGTGATCCCTTAGAACCAGGAAATTGCAGGGCCCCACTTGTTTGCACAGAATCGTGAGAAGCGTGGCCATGGTGGAGTGCCAGGCTTCCCTCTGCCCTGCAGGGCCCTCCCTCAGTGCATCACCAGTGCCAGTCGCCTGCTAGTCTCTGGTAGGCCAGAGGTCAGGCTGTGACTCCATTAGCTCCAATTCCTCTTCTGTCATTGGAATGATGGCGTAGTCTCCTTGCAGGAGGTCAGTGCTTTCCTCTTTGGGGAGATCCTGGGGAAAGACTGGTTACCTTTAAGTCACTCTCCAGGATGTCCACAAATCCATCATCTTCCTCAGAGGACCCCTGGGTGGCAGTCAGGGGGAAGCGGGATCGGGCTGGGGGACTCCACTCCTCTATTTCCATCTTCCGCTCAGGGGTGAGACACTGTGCAGGGGACAGACACAAGCTGCTCAGGGTGGGGACCCCGGGCAGCCCCCAACCCCATCCTTCTGAGAAAAGGTTCCCACTGCCTCAGGGTTCAGGATCACCCTCCACCTTCCCCCAGGCTGCCTTCAGGGGTGCCAACCCTACATGCAAGCCCACCCTGCATGGTCTGGCTCTCTTGACGTACCATCAGATCGGGGGCTGAGCTTGGTCTCTGGGCAAAGGCTTCTCTTCGGTCAGCCCACTCTTCCAAAGCATGGGCATGGCTGGGATGTGGGGGTTTCCATGGCATCTTGAAAACAAATCCATCCTGTGGGCAAGATGGGGGGGGGGGTGTCATCAAATGCCAGAGAACCACCCCAGCACACCCCCTTCTCTCCCTGAAGTGCTCCCACTCCAGCCTTCAGGACGCGCACATTCTCTTTGTCCTCCCCAGAGCTGCGGGCAGCTCGGCCACACGCCTCTCTCTTCCTCCAGCTGCCAGGTGCTTGGGAGTTGGTGATGTTCCGTAGCACAGGGCTGTGGCCCAGAAGCCTCACCTAGAGAGCCAGGTAGGGCAGCAGGTACTGAAGGCTGCATTCCTCTGGCATCAGCCCTGGCCCTACCTTCTCCCATCCCTCCTTCGAATCTCCCAGCTTGCCCATCCACCTCCAAAACCCCATCTCCCACAGCCAGACCAGGGACGCCAGACCACTTCAAGTCCACCCTCTGGGAGGCGACCCTGGATCCCTCCTGCCCCTCCTCAAGCCTGGGCAATGCCTGGGCCTCCAGCGTCAGGCCTCAGAGGGCACTCACCGGTAAGGACTGGAAGCGTCGAATGGCAAACTGCTCGCTGCAGAAGGAAACAGGGATGTGTCAGGGCTGAAGAGTAGAGGGCTGTGCAGGAGAGCAGGCAGGATGCCCCTCCACTGCAGAGCCCTATGCATCCCTGTGGGAGGGAATGGGACAGCACCCTCCCCATGCCTACTCCACCCAACGCAGGGGGGTGGGGGGGTGGAGGGGAGGGGAGCATGGACAGAGCCTGTGGTAGGTAGACTACCAAGACTACCAGAGCCTGCCTGAGGAAGGCTGTAGCACTTACTTTCGGATGACCCGGCTGGCTGCTTGGATGGCCTGTTCAAACCTAAGAGAGAGAAACGTCCTGTGCAGCCCACCTCCTCCTATAGCACATTGCCCACCCCCAGCATCAGGCCCCCAGTCCACAAGGCCTAGAGGCCAGGACTCAGGCCAGTAGACAGTGGAGGGAAGAATGCAGGGAGGGGGTCCAGGTACTGGGGAGGGGGGAGAGGAGAAGCAGCCTGGGATTTTGAAGGCTGCCCTGAATGGAAGAGGGCCCAGAGAATGGCAGCAATAGAGACAGCTGGGGCAGGTCACAGGGTTGCTGAGGCGCTACCAAGGCAACGGTCTCGCCAGCCTGCCCACAGGCCTTCCACCTGTATGCAAATCACCTCAGCGGGGCCATATGGTGGCCAGGAAAGGCATCCATCCATCCCATGATGACAGACTGTGGCCAACAATGTGGGTATCTCCAGGGCCTGGATGCCTTCCCTCCCCTTGTGTGGGGCGCTCCTGGCTCCCCCCAGGACAGGGGCCTAGTATAGTGTGCCCCTGGATCAGCCACAGTGTGCCATGCCAGACCCCCTGGTGACAAATGTTCAGGGTCACATCCTCTCCTCCCTCCTATGGAATTTTCCAGGACCCAGCCTCTGTCCCACCCCCTTCTCCTGCCTTAGAAGAGGCCAGCAGGCAAAGAATTCCAACAGATGTTCCTTTTGAGGCTGGGGCACAAGCTTCTGTAGATAGGCCCCACCCCCTAGCTATGTTACCAGAGACCACCTGCCACGCAAGGCTTTTGTGCGTCTATGTGAACGCAGGCACACACACACACACATGCTTCTTTCTGAGAAACTGTAACCGACACAGCAGGTGCAGAGGTGGGGGGGCCCACTGAGGGCTAGCGTCAGGGGGATGACTCCTAGGGGTGGGGAGTGGTTGTGCCCAGACAACCTGGCATCAGGAATGACCACGTTGCATTGGCTTCATTTACAATATGCACCTGGGCCTCAGGAGTAAAGCAGGGACAGCTCTGTGTTGTCACCAAAAACCAACCTGCAGTCCCCCCACCCCCACCCATTTCTCTCCCTGCTTCCTGTTTGTGAACAAACCCTGTAGCCCAGCCCAGTCTGATCAAAGGCAGTGGGAGGAAAGATAGGCACTGCTCTGACCCCAAAGCCATAGTCCCTCAGCCCAGTCTGGGGATGCCCAGCTGTCCCCACTAAGGCCTGGCAGCTGCTCTCCCTGCTGGGGCTCTAACAGCTGGATGGGAGTAGCTGTGGTCTGGAAGATACTACTCATGCCCCACAACCAAGGGGAAGGGATCTGTCCTCAGCAGAACTCTCTCTCCATGCTCTCTCTAATAAAGTGCCTGGTCCAGAGGTTGCCTATAGGATGGCCAAGGGCTGGACCAACATGCCCCAACTGTTTTGTTTGGCCTATAGCAAATTCAAAGTTTTGAATCAATTGGACCATATTTTAAAATTGTTATATTTCACAGAAAAAAAAACAAATAAACATCTGTATAGGCAAAAGAAAAACAGGACACACACCAGGCCTGTATTCCCACAAGCCAAGGGCTGGCTGAAGTATCCACTGCTCCAGAAGCCACTATCCCCACTACCTGGTCCTGAGACCACAGTTGGCTGCTATTATAGGAGCAGACCCTTTTCTGAGACAGGAAGCAAAGTCTCAGGACTTGGGAAGGTCAATTAGTACCAGGTATATGGGGATAGGAGGGGTCTGGGCATTCTCCCAGGCTTCCCCAGTGGGTTTATGATGAAACTGGGATTCCCAAAGGCAGGTTCCAACTCCTTGGTAGTGGGGATCTTTTCACTTTTTTTTTTTTTTTTTTTTTTTGAGAGAGAGAGAGAGAGAGAGAGAATATCTTAAGCAGGCTCCAAGCTCAGCATGGAGCCTGACAAAGGGCTCAATCCCACGACCCTGGGATCATGACCTGAGCCAAAATCAAGAGTCGGATGCTCAACCCACTGAGCCACTCAGGTACCCCAGTGGAGATCCCTTTTCTGTACTTACGTCTGCTCTGCCATCTGGGGATCCATGGGGCTGGGAGAATCCATGCAAAGACCTGAGGGGACAGAGCATCTTGGTTTGAAAGTAGTGCCCATCTTCTGCACTTTCCCCCACCATGTCCCAACCCTATTCAAGAAAGAAAAAACCTGTTTCTATTTTAGATCTTGACACATTAAAAAAAAAAAAAATGTAACAGGGCAGAGAGAGGGAGAGAGACAGAATCCCAAGCAGGCTGTGTGCTGTCAGCATGGAGAACTTGGAGATCATGACGTGAGCTGAAATCAAGAGTCTGAAGCTTAACCAACTGAGCCAGTAGGTGCCCCTCCTCTGTATGGGTTTTTAAACCAAAATTTTGCTAAGCATTTTTCTTAAACTGGTTTAAAGTAATTTGTTCTAGAAGAGATAACAGCTTTTGAAAGAAAAGGTTATAGCTGAAGGCAAGCGAATGTTATAAAATGACCAAGTTTCAGCCCTAATGCCTCCCAGGTGGGGCTGTGGTTCAGGGACTTTGGCGCCTGGTTTTAAATAGGTAAGATCTCCTCTCCCCAAGTGGGCCCCGCCCTACAGCCCGCTCAGCCAGTCTGGGCTGGGTGTGGTAAGCCCCACCAGAAGTGGGCAGGTGGAGGCTCCCAGTTGTGGGGAAAATGTTAGTGTGATTGGCAGGGAAGTGGGGAGACTCAGGCAGCCCCCCAAGTCCCCCGGGGCCCTTGAGACTCACCTGCATCAGAAGATTCAGAGGACTCAGACGACAGGGAAGATTCAGATGCTCGTCTCCGGGACACGGATAGGCGTGTGAGCAGGCCGCCTACCTGACTCTTTGGGGTCTCACTGGGAAGGCAACAGGGACCCAGGGAAGGAGAAATGTAAACATGGGGCTCAAGAGCTGGCTGGCCCATGTTCCCACTGGCCACACCTCTGAAGGGCCCACCACTGCCCCAGAGAGGCGATGGCACTGAGGGCTTACCCTCTTCTCTGGGCCTTCTGCAGAAGCCCTAAGTGTCTTTTCTTTGTTGATTAAGAAAGAGGTGAGCCCAGAGCAAGAGCAAGAAGCTGGGCTGGAGGCCACTCTGGGGGATGGCAGGGCAGGAAAGGAGCCCTGGGGGCCTTCATCAGAACTCTTCAGACCCCTACCCATCCACAAGCCTTTCTGGAACTAGGACCAATACTTTAGTCTCTATTGCTGCTGAGGGCAACCCAGTCTGGACACTGCAGGCCTGTTCAGGAAGCAGGACCAGTGTTTAACCCCTTAACCCTGGGAAAGGACTAGGGGTGGAGGGAGCAGGGGCATGGACATAGGAGAACCAGTCTGTTCTGCCACCCTCAAGTTCCCACTCCAAGCTCAGAATCCCCTGCCTGGGGCAAAATAGTGGTGATTAGGGCAGAGATTAGGGGGGCAGCGGGGGAGGGGGGGAGCCGGGAAGTGGGACAGTGGTCTCCAGAGGCTTGTGCTGCCAAGAGCAAGTCACCTGGAGGGTGTGAGCAGCACAGACCTGGCCCCATTGCCCTAGTCCCGGGTCCCTGAAGCAGGCTCTTACCCAGGACACCTCCCCACTCAGCCTCTCGATTCGACTCCCACGCCGGGGACCAACACCCTAGTGCGGGCCTCTCACCCCACACCCCGCGTCGGTGGGGCGCCCTACCTGCCCAGCCCGGCGAGGTTGTGCATGGTCTGGGTGAGGGTGGTGACCGGCGAGGAAGCGGCCGCGCGCTCCGGGGACCCCACGAGGCCATGAGCTCCCAGCCGGAGGCCCCGGAGGTGGCTGGGACGCTCGGCGCCACCGCGCACGCCGGCCGGACTGAGAGCCACGCCCGGCGCGGGCTCGGGCTGGGGCAGCTCCATCGCGGCGTGGCCCGCGGAAGGCTGGCCGGAGGGCCGGGCGCAGGGCGACGCCGGGCACAGCTGGCCGGGGCGAGGTGGGGAGCGGGCGCGGGGTGGAGGGGGGGAGGGAGGGAGGAAGAGCCACGGGGCCGGAGCGAGGGAGGAGAGGGAAGCGGGGAGGGTGGGGCGGGGTGGAGGGACGCAGGGACCAGCCACCAGTCCGGGAAACCTCTAAGCAGCAGCTGCCACCTCCACCTCCTTATATATTCGAAAAATAACAGCAGCCGCGCCGCCGGACGCCACCAATGGGGGCTCTGGTTAGAGGAGGGCGGGGCTGAGGGCGGGGCCCGCGGGGTGAAAGGCGCGGAGGCTGGCCAGCCCGGCCCCGCCGAGTTCCAGACTTTGGTTGGGGCTGAGGGACTGGAGTTTCTCCTGAGCCCCCACGCGCCACCCCTCGCCCCTCCAGCCAGGACTCGAGGATCTTGGCTTCCCAAATTCTGCTTCTCGGGATGTGGTTTGTAGTTACACACCCCCGGCCGAGAGGGTCTCAGAGGAACCAACACCCGCTAGGGTGGCCTCAGAGGGACCCCCCCCCCACCCCGAGATTTAACATCACCTACACTCACCAGTAGGCACCGTGAGAAGGCTCCACTCCAGGAGTTTGCCAGACAAGACTACGAGGTGCGGTCTGGGCTTGCCACTCTATCGACCCGGACGTTGAAGCGTGGAGAAGTTCATTAACTCGTTCAAGGTCACACCGGGCAAGTGGTGGAGCAGAAATTCACCCCAGGCGCTCCTGCAGCCTCCCTGCGCTCGCGACTAACAGCGCGGAGCGTCCCTAAAGCAAAATCATCGAACGGAGCCTCCCCCCTTCCCCCGCCCCTCGCACACGAGGTACACCGGAGGTGGGGGGCTACGATACATGTGACCCCGAGGGGTCTAATTTTCTCCAGCAACCCCAGAGGAGGCTCTAATGCCTGACCTAGCCATAGGTTTTAGCGGTTGGGGCCAAAGAAGGTGTCTACGACCTCAGAACCCAATTAATGGAAGTTTCTCACACCCACCGACGGTTTGGCTAAGGTGATGTCAATGGCATCACATTGTTTAATTTGTGTCTTTGATGACGAGGGAAACTGAATTTATCACTAGTTTAAACTGAGCACCTTCGAACTAATCGCTTTGCATCAATCCTGCTTTCCTGGAATGAGACCGGAAGGCTGCACCCAAAAGTGAACGGGTGGTAAAGCTGCTTTTCCATCCCATCTCCCCAGCAAGGACTTGGCCTCTGGCGGGGTGGAGCACAGCTGGGAAAGCAGGAGCTGAGGCTTTGTGCCTCTTGCGTAGTCCCATCCCTCCTGCCAAGGTGCAGTGGGTGGGAGTGGCAGAAGGGAGGGCCTGGCGGTAGGAGGTTGGGTGGCTAGGGGGCTTGCGGAAGAAGGGGATGCAAAGACCCCCAGTCCTACCTGAGAGTGGTGAGGAGGAGGGTGGGGTTCATGACTTTTCCTTTTCCCAACATTTTGCCCAGCTTCTGTGATGTGTCAGGCGCTATACTTAGTGCTGGACAGGGCTGAGGTTTCAGGTTCATCCACCCTGGATCAAGGGTCCAGCTCCCAATGTCTAGCCACTATTCACAGTCCAGGCTGTGGCTGTCCCCAGGATGGGGGACTGGGGGAGGAGACAGTCTGTGAGGCCTCCCACTTCAAAGACCAGAAATAAAACTGAAGGGTTGCGTTTTCAAAATCAACCCAGCTGGTGTTATCCCCCCCCAACACACACACACACACACACACACACACACACACACACACGAATGTGCTTACATGCTTCTACAGGGTGTGGGGAAGGTGTATCTGTGTGTGGTCAACAAAAGGTGGGGGAGTGTGACACTCTTGAATCCTTTGAAATCTCACAGTCAGAGGTCACCTCTGGGCCAATGAGGAGAGCCCAAGACCACAGAGGGGTCATTCCAGAGCATTCCTCCCATCAGCTCTGTGTATCTTCCCACATCTCCTTTTGCCAGTTAGATCACAGATTACATGCCCAATTAAAAAAAAAAAAGAGTCAATAAAAATAAGCTAAAATAGGTATTTGCAATCATTTTGTAGGAGAAACAACTCCCCACATCCAGCCAGGTCCTGGTTACAAGGACAATTCTGGGCTTCAGAAAGCTCCACTTCCCATGAAAGGAACACCGTGCCTCTAAACTGTACACATCAAGCTGTGGGCTCACTTACGGGGGTCTGGTGTGACCCCAGTACCTTGGCAGAAAAGAAGGAAAAATTATCACGTTTGCAAAATCCTTCTGCTTCTAAGCCTGTTCCCACACGGCACTTTTTTTTAATTTATTTTTTAAATTTATTTATTTATTTTATTTTTTTTCAATATATGAAATTTACTGTCAAATTGGTTTCCATACAACACCCAGTGCTCATCCCAAAAGATGCCCTCCTCAATACCCATCACCCACCCTCCCCTCCCTCCCACCCCCCATTAACCCTCAGTTTGTTCTCAGTTTTTTTTAAATTTTTTTTTAACATTTATTCATTTTTGAGACAGAGAGAGACAGAGCATGAATAGGGGAAGGTCAGAGAGAGAGGGAGACACAGAATCCGAAACAGGCTCCAGGCTCTGAGCTGTCAGCACAGAGCCCGACGCGGGGCTCGAACTCACAGACTGCGAGATCATGACCTGAGCCAAAGTCGGATGTCCAACAGACTGAGCCACCCAGGAGCCCCTGTTCTCAGTTTTTAAGAGTCTCTTATGCTTTGGCTCTCTCCCACTCTAACCTCTTTTTTTTTTTCCTTCCCCTCCCCCATGGGTTTCTGTTAAGTTTCTCAGGATCCACATAAGAGTGAAAACATATGGTATCTGTCTTTCTCTGTGTGGCTTATTTCACTTAGCATCACACTCTCCAGTTCCATCCGTGTTGCTACAAAGGGCCATATTTCATTCTTTCTCATTGCCACATAGTACTCCATCCACACGGCATCTTTATGGGATTCATTTTTCTAGTGCCTTTTCCGTCATGGCTTGTGACATGTTAAATGGTTTTTTAAAATTGGAACATGTTACTGGGGTGCCTGGGTGGCTCAGTCAGTTGAGTGTCGGGCTCTTGATTTTGGCTCAGGCATGATCTCACCATTTGTGGGTTCAAGCCTCGTGTAGGGCTACATGCTAACAGCACAAAGCCCGCTTCGGATTCTCTCTCCCTTTGCCCCTCCCCTCCTTGTGAGCTCCCTCTCTCTCTCTCTTTCTCTCTCTCTCTCTCTCTCTCAAAAACAAATAAATAAACTTAAAAAAAAATTGGTTCATGGTACCAAAAATTTGAACAAGGGAGAAAATTCAAATGGTACAAAACAGCAGTGAAAAGTCAATCTTCCATCCCACACAAACATTCAGAACAGATGCAGTCACTATCATAAACTTGTTGCATATTCTGGAGATAGTCTATGACAGTCCTAGGCAATAGAAACATAATGGCAGGCACAAATATGAGCCATATACATAATTTAAAATCTTCTAGTAGCCACATTAAAAAATATAAAAGAAACAGTTGAAATTTTAATATTTTATTTAATCTAATATATTCAAAATGTTAGCATTTAAACATATTATCAATATAATAATTGTTAATTAGATGTTTTATTTGAAAGTTTATTTATTTATTTTGAGAGAGAGAGAGAGAGAGCACATGAGCGGAGGAGGATTGAGAGAGAGAGAGAGAGAGAGAAAACCCCAAGCTGGCTTCCAGCAGGTAACCCCAATGCGGGGCTTGAACCCACGCACGAGCTGTGAGATTAGGTGCCCCTAATTAGATATTTTAGATACTTTTTTTTGGTACCAAGTCTCAAAGTCCAATGTGCATCTTACACTCACAGCCCATCTCAGCTTGTACTCACCACATTTCCAGTGCTCAATAATCACATGCTATTAGTGGCTACCATAGTGGGCAGTGTAGGTCTATATATGTACAAGCATATGTCCATATTTTTACAGATATAACAAACAGTATGTGAAACATTGTTTTACCCCTTGCTTTCTTTTACTTGGAGGTGGATCCATATGAGTACCATAAAGGCATATATTTACTCAATTCCCTAATGCTGAACATTCAGGTTATTCATTTTTACATTGATGCGGCAGGCATACACAGAATGAATTCCTAAAAAGGAACTATTGCAAGATATGAGCTTTATTTATTGAAATCTCCTTTTCCCTTTCCCGAATGTCACTTCCTCAAGCTGACTGAGCTGAAGAACAGGGACCAAGTCATTTGCCTCTTCTCTCATCTCCAGGCACCTCGTATGGGCCCACGGCCAAGGTTGGCCTCTGACCCCAAATCTATGGATTTCTCTTAAAGAGATGATAAAAGTACACACAGATGTTTGTTCATTGAGTCATTGTTAGTAACAATGAAATGCAGAGAGCAAGCTGGGTGTTCTTACAGGGGAGCAGCTAATGAGGTGACTCCTCTATACTGTGTAATACCTGCAGCTTTTAAAGAGAATGGGCATGTGGGCAGGTAGGGATGCTTGGCATCCAGCAGGGGCCCAATAAGTAATTGTTGATATTTGAGTGATTACATAATGGGCTCTCAGAAGATGGTCTTTTCAAGAGAGGGTTCCTAGCGTAAAAGAAAGTTGAAACTCACTGATGAAAATAATTATTGACGTGAAAAGATGTTCACAATATGGGCTACAAAATATTATGCCAACTATGGTCCCACTAAAAACAATATGCACAGAAAAGTATCCCACAAGAATATTCTCTGAATAGTGGAATTAAATGTTTGTACCCTCAACATCTTCTGTATTTTAAAATATTTTCCAAAGAACAGGTACAATTTTCAAGTTAATTCAAAGACCTGAATCTGGTACTCAATCCGGTAGTTCCCCAGACAATTAAACGTAAGAGTTACCTGGGGCGCCTGGGTGGCTCAGTCGGTTAAACGTCCGACTTCGGCTCAGGTCATGATCTCACGGTCCGTGAGTTCGAGCCCCGCGTCGGGCTCTGTGCTGACAGCTCAGAGCCTGGAGCCCGTTTCAGATTCTGTGTCTCCCTCTCTCTCTGACCCTCCCCTGTTCATGCTCTGTCTCTCTCTGTCTCAAAAATAAATAAATTTAAAAAAAAAATTAAAAAAAAAAAACATAAGAGTTACCATATGACCCAGCAACTCCACTCCCAGCTATATACCCAAGAAAAATGAAAACACGTTCACACAAAAGCTTGCAAACAAATGCTTACAGCAGCATTATTCGTAACTGCCAAAACAGAAATAATCCAAATGTCCATCAAATGATAAATGGATAAAAATGCCTTATATCCATACAATAGAATATTATTCAGCTGTAAGAAAAGAATAAAGCACTAACAGATAGTTCATCATGGATGAATCTTGAAAATATGACTCTAAGTGAAAGAAGCCAGTCATAAAAGACATGTGTTATTGATTCCATTCATATGAGGTATCCAGGCAGGGGTTTCTTTCTAAGGTGATGAAAATGTTCTAAAACTGACTGTGGTGATAGTTGCATGTATCTATGAATTGTATATGCTAAATGAGTGAATTGTAGGATACGTGAAATATATCTCAATAAAGCTGTTAAAATGAAAGGATGGGGGGAGCACCTGGGTGGCTCGGTCAGTTAAGAGTCTGACTCTTGATTTCAGCTCAGGCCATGATCTCACGGTTTGTGAGTTCGAGCCCTGAGTCAGGCTCTGCACTGACAGCAAAGTGTGCTGTCAGTGCAGAGCCTGCTTGGGATTCTCTCTCTCCCTGTTTCTCTGCTCCTCCCCTGCTCTCTCTCTCTCTCTCAAAATAAATAAATAAACTTCAAAAAATGAAAGGATGGGGCCACCTGGGTGGTTCAGTTAGTTAAGTGTCCGACTCTTGATTTTGGCTCAGGTCATGATCTCTCATTTCATGAGTTCAAGCCCCACGTTGGGCTCTGTGCTGACAGTGTGTAGCCTGCTTGGGATTCTCTCTCTCCCTCTCTCTCTGTCCCTCCCCTGCTCTCACATGCTCTTCCTCACTCTCTCTCAAAATTAAAAAAAAAAAAAAAGAAAGTGTGAGTAGAATTATGGAAGATTAGGGGAGAAATGTATTTATCTTGGGACTCTTGGCTCTAGAAACTCTAGAGATGTCCTCAAATATCTAGACAATCCTAGTAACTGTATCTACCTGTATCAATAGGCCCACATTGTCTTCACCTTCCAGGCCCATCCTTGGTTCCCACAAAAAAATACCAGTATGGCCACTTCCAGGACAAAAAAGAAGTCACACACTTGTGTTGACAGCACAGCCATTTCCAGATATCTGGTCTACCTGCTGCCTGTAGCAGGGCATAGGGCCCATTTCCACTCCCTCTCAGCTGAGCAATTCCTACGTCAATCCATCTGGAGCCCTGGGATCCCCCCAACTCCCTCTGTAAGCCCCATCTTTCCAATTCCCCACCTTAGAGAAGTCTACAGTCCACCTTCTCTTGTCTTGGCCTAGGCTGTCCAAAGCTACCCACTAGGCCTAATACCCATTCTACCTACCTAATCATTATTCCTCATGCCCCTCAGCAATCTTTCCATTCTCCTTTTAATTTTAAAGGTCCTGTTGTACTTGCTTATGGGAAAATTCAGCGAAATAGAAAAAAAAAAAAAAAAGCCCACCCATTGTCCATTCACCCAAACACACATTGATTACAAGCAAGCCAAGATGGGTGAAGAGGCAGGAGGGACATATGTGTACATTGATGAAACCACCAAAATGTAGACACGGTTTCCTGAAAATGTGTGGCAAGGAGTCTCGGACACGTAGCCTTACACTCACCTTTGCACAGGGACCATATACCCATTATGGGCCAAGCACTGATCTGGCCCCTGTAGGGAAAAATCTCCCATGTTCTTCTAGACCTTGTGATTAGAAGAATATTTTTTATGTCTCAGGAGTGGAAAAGGCCTACGGTAAGACACAAAACCCAGAAACAATAAAGGAAAAAATTGACACAGCTGCTTACTTAAAGGTTACAAACTTCTCATATTTAAGATTCCCTAGACTAAGTTAGAGGATAAGTAGCAGACTGGAAGAAAATATTTGCAATATACTTAACAAAGATTTTGTGCTCAGAGCATATGAAGAGCTCCTGTAAGTCCACAAAAAGACAAATACAAGAGAAACATGGACAAAAAGTATGACTAGAAAATTCACATTCAAATGGCATTCAAAGAAATATACACGGTAACACAGCAGTGAGTTACACTTTCTTCCCTTGGCCTCCAGAACACCATACAGGCCTGGTGTTTCTCCAACCTTTTCAGCTGTTTTTCATGAATTTCTTGTTAGTCCTTTCTTGAACCCTTAACCTTGGAGAGCCCAGGGCACTGTCCTTGGTCCTCTTCTTTGTACACATCCACTTGTTTGTAGCCTCATCCAGATCATCCCAGGTCCTTAGCCCATCCCCCTGGGTCACAGCCTTCCTCTTTGACTACACACCTCAAGCTACTGTAAGAGATTTTTTTTTTTTAAACTACTGCAAAGCATTCATTGTTTTAAGAATATGTCATTTTTATTTGTTTGGTGCAGGAGGAGGTTTCAGGGATTCATGTGTATGTATGCTTTTATATATATAAACGACATTATTTCTGTAGCTGAAAACACATTTATGCCTGTATGCATGGAAAAGTCCAGAAGGTGACACACGGAGATGTTATCAGTGTTCATCTATGGATTTGGGGATTACTAGCAAATAGATTTAAAATTGTAATGCTGCTTGTAAAAATAATCTAAATGGGTAACCATAGGCTACACAGATTAGTGTTTACCCATAATTGGAACAATATACAACTATTAAAAAGCATGTTGGCAATACTTCATCAAGTGGCAAAATTCTCATCACTTGATGCCAGGTGAAACAGCAGGAGATGCCAGTTATACAGTGTATACATCTGATGCCAGTTTTATGCAATAAATTTTTAAAAAGAAAACTGCATGAACCTAGAGAAAAGACTGGAAGGAAACGTACCAAAATGTTACCTGCGCATTTCTCCAGGTGTTGGGGTGAAAGATGATTTTTAGTTTCCTGTATTTTTCAGATTCCGCAGATTTTGCTGTCACAAAACAAAAACCACAAAACACAGTTGTTACTCTTTATAAACAGCAGGTCGGTGCCCACTGGGCGCAGAGGCCGGGCACTGCGCCCCTGTCCGCGCGTTCGCCCGCGGGTCTCCGGACGCCCGAGCGCTGGCGGGTCCAGCAGGCCGCAGCGCCCCCCCGCGGTCGGTCCGGGGCGGCGGGGAGGGGGGTGGGCGCGGAGGGCGGGGAGGCGGCGCCGGGCGTCCCCGCGCTTCCCGCGAGATCCCGCTCCGCCCGCTCCGCCCCGCTCGCCGCGCTCCCTGCTCCCCGCGCCGCGGCACTTCCTGCCTTCCGCGCCCGCGCCGCCCGCCCTCGCCCGCGCCCGCCGCCTGCCGCCCGCCGCCCGGCGCCGCGCCCGCCGGCGCCCCCGAAGGTGCCCCCGGCCCGGCCGGGTCACCGCCCCGCCCGCCGCCCCGCGAGCCGCTTTGTCTCGGGCGGGGCGCGCGGGAGAGGCCGCCAGGTGCCCCCCGCCGCGGGCCCGGGCCCCCCGCCCCGGGGCGGCGGCGGTGGCGCCGGGCCCCGGGGCGGGGGGCGCGCCGGGATGGGCCCCAAGCGGCGGCAGCTGACGTTCCGGGAGAAGTCGCGGATCATCCAGGAGGTGGAGGAGAACCCGGACTTGCGCAAGGGCGAGATCGCGCGGCGCTTCAACATCCCGCCGTCCACGCTGAGCACCATCCTGAAGAACAAGCGCGCCATCCTGGCGTCGGAGCGCAAGTACGGTGTGGCCTCCACCTGCCGCAAGACCAACAAGCTGTCCCCCTACGACAAGCTCGAGGGGCTGCTTATCGCCTGGTTCCAGCAGATCCGCGCCGCTGGCCTACCCGTCAAGGGCATCATCCTCAAGGAGAAGGCGCTGCGTATAGCCGAGGAGCTGGGCATGGACGACTTCACCGCCTCCAACGGTTGGCTGGACCGCTTCCGCCGGCGCCACGGTGTGGTGTCCTGCAGCGGTGTGGCCCGCGCCCGGTCGCGCAGTGCTGCCCCCCGGCCCCCAGCGGCTCCCGCCAGCCCACCTGCGGTGCCCTCGGAGGGCAGCGGCGGGGGTTCGACGGGCTGGCGCGCTCGGGAGGAGCAGCCGCCGTCGGTGGCCGAGGGCTACGCCTCCCAGGACGTGTTCAGCGCCATTGAGACCAGTCTGTGGTACGACTTCCTGCCGGACCAGGCTGCGGGGCTGTGCGGCAGCGATGGACGGGCGCGCAGGGCCACCCAGCGCCTGAGCGTCCTGCTGTGCGCCAACGCAGACGGTAGCGAGAAGCTGCCCCCGCTTGTGGCCGGCAAGTCAGCCAAGCCCCGTGCAGGCCAAGCCGGCCTGCCTTGCGACTACACCGCCAACTCTAAGGGTGGTGTCACCACGCAGGCCCTGGCCAAGTACCTGAAGGCCCTGGACACTCGCATGGCTGCAGAGTCTCGCCGAGTCCTGCTACTGGCCGGCCGCCTGGCTGCCCAGTCCCTGGATACCTCCGGCCTGCGGCATGTACAGCTGGCCTTCTTCCCGCCGGGCACCGTGCAGCCGCTGGAGCGGGGAGTGGTCCAACAGGTGAAGGGCCACTACCGCCAGGCTATGCTACTCAAGGCCATGGCCGCACTAGAGGGCCAGGATCGTTCAGGCCTGCAGCTAGGTTTGATGGAGGCCTTGCACTTCGTGGCTGCTGCCTGGCAGGCAGTGGAGCCTTCGGACATAGCTGCCTGCTTTCGTGAGGCTGGCTTCGGGGGTGGCCCAAATGCCACCATTACCACTGCCCTCAAGAGTGAGGGGGAGGAAGAGGAGGAGGAGGAAGAGGAGGAAGAAGAAGAGGAGGAAGAGGAAGAGGAGGGTGAAGGGGAGGAGGAGGAGGAGGAAGAAGAGGGTGAGGAGGAGGAAGGGGGGGAAGGAGAGGAGTTGGGGGAGGAAGAGGAGGTGGAAGAGGAGGGTGATGTTGATGACAGTGATGAAGAGGAGGAGGAAGAGGAGGAAGAGAGCTCCTCTGAGGGCTTGGAGGCTGAGGACTGGGCCCAGGGGGTAGTAGAAGCTGGTGGCAGCTTCGGGGGCTACAGTGCCCAGGAGGAGGCCCAGTGCCCTACTCTCCATTTCCTGGAGGGTGAAGAGGACTCTGAGTCTGACAGTGAGGAAGAGGAGGAAGATGAGGATGATGAGGAGGATGAAGATGATGAAGATGAGGAGGAAGATGGTGATGAGGTGCCTGTGCCCAGCTTTGGGGAGGCCATGGCTTACTTCGCTATGGTCAAGAGGTACCTGACTTCCTTCCCCATTGATGACCGTGTGCAGAGCCACATCCTTCATTTGGAACACGATCTGGTCCACGTGACCAGGAAGAACCATGCCCGGCAGGCAGGAGTTCGGGGTCTTGGACATCAGAGCTGAGCCACTGGGCCTAGCCATGCCCGACCCAGATGTGGCAGCACCAGCCCAGGGCAGAGGACTCTCTGGGCAGCCGCTGTGGATGGAGCCAGAATGGGGAGCTCCAGATCCTTTAGTGATGTTCCTCTGGCCCTGTGACAGGCCCAGCCACCTCGGTAGGGCCCAGGGCTGGGGTCAGCCTCACTGCCTGCTTATTGCCTCTTTCTCAGAGTCCTCTTTCCTCCCCATTTGCCCCTGGGCTTGGGGGACCAGGTGGGGAGGGTGGGGAGCTGTCCGGTGCTACCACACCGTGCCATCAGTGGACTAGGCCACAGTAGCAGCCAGGGTTGGGCCCTGGACGCTCCCGGCCGGAGAGTGCCTCTCCCCTCTGCCGTCCACACCAGGTGTTTGGTGGGGGGGACCCCAAAGCCATTCTGGGAAGGGCTCCAGAGGAAAGTCCAGCCTAGGCTGCCACAAGGCTGGCAGCCCCCCACCCTGCCCCTGGGCCGCCTTGAGAAGCACAGTCTAACTCACCACAGGCTCCTGAGCCTGCCTCTGCCTGCTTCCCCATCTTCCCAGTCCCTTTCTCTGGCCCAGTCCAGGTTACTGTGGCCCTTGGTTTTCTTTCCAAATTGGAGGTTCCCAAGAGGCCCTCCAGGGGAGTGATAATGGGCACTTCCCTTGTGGGTAGCTGCAGGCGCCATGCCTCTCCTCCCTCTCTGGCAGGGCCCTATCCTGGGCAGGGTGCCTGGGGCTGGGCCCAGAGTCCAGCCATCCAGCCGCTCCTTTCCCAGTCTGAATTCAATAAATCTGTCCACCCCCCTTTTGTGGGGGTGAACGTTTTAACAGCCAAGGGTGCATCCTTCATGGTCTGGGCTTGCGTCTGTCTTGGGAACACGTCCTTTCCTGGCTCCCTTTGGTCCTTGCTCTGGTGGGACATGGAACCAAGCGTTGAGAGGGCGGCCACAGCCTACACCCTGACTGGGGTGAGGGACCACCTCCATATCTAAGTATTATCCAAGCTTGGGGAGGAAGGGGTCTTTAGTGTATCTCCTTGGGTTCGAGGAAGTCGGGCCTTATCCTGCTTTGGGGTTAGAAAGAAGAAGCTCAGGATCAGTTGGCTAGGAGGGAAGGGAGGGAGCCAGCAATCCCTGTTGGACCAAATTAAACTGGGAACTAGGCCTATCAAGCCCATTAAAGTTGGTCCTTGTAGGAGTGGGGCCAGAAGGCAGAGCAAAAGGAGTGTTGGGGCAACTCCTGTGGTCCAGGTTGGAGTTCGGAGGTACATACAGGGCCTCCCTTGGTTTACTTTTGATGCTTAAAGAGGGAGCCCTTTAGGCCTTTCAGTGATTAGCATTTCCGAGCCTGGTGGCTGGTTATCCTGGGGACAGTACAGGAGGAAGATAAAATTCCTGGGATACATTGCACCCCCAAGAGGCTGAGGAAGAATGGGCAACTCACTTTGTGGTGCCCTCCAGGGGGCACCCCAGTCCAAAGGTGAAGATTGGTGCCTCTGCTGATCTCTAACCCCTTTTCTCCTGTCAGGGCCCAGCCCCTCCCTCATTGAGGCCCTCAGGCCCCCTTGGTTCCAACTAGGGGAGGGCCCGGGCTTGGGGAGGCCAGGCAGCTCTGGGCCCCAAACCGGTTTTCCCACCTTCACCAGGGCTGGCACATCACCACTGTGGTTCCCTCCCCACTACTTCCTTTCAGTTCTTCCTCTCTCCACCCTGGAATGTTGGGGGTGGGGGGATATCTAGGCCATCTTTTGTCCCTTGCCTGCCCTGGGTGTGGTCCCTTCAGAAAGGCAAGACCAATGTGTATGATATTAAAACAAGAAGGTAGAGTGACGATTCCATACTTGGCCTTCCACACTCCTGAAACTCAGGGTTTCCCTGTAAGCCTTAAAGGCAATGAAACTAAGTGACGGCAAAAAGTAGTTGGGATTCCCCTTACCCCCATCTGAGCTATGGAGGAGGAAACTGGAAAGTCCTAAGGAAGCCCAGACTACCCCCCTGGCCTGCTCTGGAGTAAGATGGGAGCGGAAGGTTTCTCCCCAGGTGCCCCTGTTCAACCCAGTCCCTCATCTCAAATACCAACAAGGCAAATCATTTCCATTTGTCTTCTCTTCTGCTGGAACTGAGATCATCTCAATAATGATGGCACCAAGTGATGTTAATAGGGCCCTTGCTGTGTGCCAGGCGCTGTGCTAAGCACTTTAGATGCTCACAAAACCCCTATGAGGTAGGTGAAACCACGAGAAAACAGACACAGAGAGGTCCAGTAATGTGCCCAAAGCCACATTGCTAGTCTTCGGTGGAAGCAAACTTTCTTCCCTGTCTGACCCTAGGAGCCCCTTTACTGCTACTTTGTGTCCTTTCACTATGGCAGAACCCACATCCCTAACCCTTCTAAAAATAGTGCTCCTTTGAAATGGAACTGGCTACTGAAGTCCATTTTTAACCCATGGAAGAACAGCTCTTTGGAGGGAGATGAGGGATTATGGGAGTGTTTACAGGAGCTATTGCAGCGTTTATAACTGTAGCCAATTCCCATATCCTCAGTCCCCATACAAATGCAGATCTGTAAGTACCCTTCCCATTTTCCTCCCTTACCCCACTGGGACAAATAGAAGCATTCCCACTTCACAAAGGGGGAAAATAAGGTTAAGGAGTTAAATAGCCTGCCCGAGGCACTGGCCTTGAGCCCTAGTATTCTCCTTGGGAGTCTGGGTGACCTATTAAATGCCCTACCAGGACACTGCTGGGAAGGGCAGTAGTGGTGATGGCCTTAATAGCACAGAGCTTTGAGGAGGGACCCAGCAAGGAGGCACTGTCACACAGCCTATCACACAATCCAGGTGGGAAGCAGCAGATGATTAATTACAGTGGACACCCAGATAAAGCTGAGGAACGTTGGGATGCTGCTTTCACTTGGAACTGATAGCTGAAGGATCCAGAAGGGGAATCTCGGCCCTGAGGATGCTGGGGCAGGGATTCTGAGGGCCCAGTTGGGTTTGGCAGGTCCCGGGGTGGGCCAGTGGGTGATCAGGTGGAGTGGGCGCAGATGCTGGGAAGACAAGGCCACCTAATCGCCTATTCAAAGCTGGGGCCTGAGAGTAGGTAGAGGGAGAAAACTACAATTCCCAGAAGCCCCTGTTCCCCTCCGAGTCAAGGATAGTTGCCATGGTTTCAGAAAACAATATGGCTGCTCCCAGCTGGGAAGCGAGTTTCCCGGTTTGAGAGGCAGAGGCCGGTCTGGGCGCCTTCGGTGGCGAAAGAAGAGGCATCTGAGAGATCGTGCGGTTTGGCGCTGACGCTGCACGACTGGAACGGTCTTGCCTTGCTGGGGGTGCCAATGGCTGGCAGCGTGGACGAGGAGGCGTTGCACCAGCTGTACCTGTGGATAGACAACATCCCCCTATCCCGGCCCAAGAGAAATCTCTCCAGGGACTTCAGTGATGGAGGTGTGCACCTTAGTGTGTGTGCACCCCTGTGTGTGTCCCATGTGTCCGTGTTTGTCTACATATTCTGTATGTACGTGTGTAAGGGGTCTGTGTGCATGTGTCTCTTTGTGTTTCTGTGCGTGTGGGTATGTGTATGTTGGGGGGGGGTGTCTGACTATCTCCTGGAACTTCAATTATACAAATGTGTGCGCGTGTGTGTTTATCTGTATCTGTGGGAATATGGCTGTGTGTGGGTCTATATGTATGTCCCCTTGTTCTATTCTTTAAGCATGTGTGGTTGTGGTGTCTGAGTGTGAGTCTGTGATGCCCTCCTGGGACTTTAATGACTAAGACGTGTGTCTGTGTATGTTTTTGTGCATCTCTCTGTATGTACTTGTTCATTACTATATTCTATATATCTGTCTTGTGGGATTCTGAGCTTGTGTATGTGCATATGTTTGTTGATACATTCTGTCCTGTATGTATGTAGGGGGTCTTGTGTGCATATGTGTTTGTGATCCTGGGACTTTGCTGTTGGAGTGTGTGTGTGTGTGTGTGTGTGTGTGTGTGTGTCCATGTGAATGCCTAGGGTGGGGCACCAGGCTCCTGATAGGCTCTCTTGGAGACTCCTTCTCTGAAGACCAGACACCTCAGTTTTCATATGCTTGAGTTAATGGGGATGGGATGCTGCTTCTCTGGGTATGCTGGAGGCTGATCACTCATTTCTAATCTTGCTTTCTTGAACTCCTTCCCTCTCCTCCACCACCCCTCCCTCCCTATCATCCGTTCCCTTTCCACACCTCCACCCATCCGCTTGGTCACACCATTCTGTAACCCCCGATTCTCTCATTACACGCACACCTTCTCCCTACTCCTTCTCCCTTACCTACTGCCTCCTCCCCCACTTTCCACATCTGCTTCCATTCCCTCAGTCCTGGTCGCAGAAGTCATCAAGTTTTTCTTCCCCAAGATGGTGGAGATGCACAATTATGTCCCTGCCAACTCTCTTCAACAGAAGCTCAACAACTGGGGTCACCTAAACAGGTAGCAGAATACTTGGGTGCACTAGCAAAATCTCTAACCCCGTTCCCCCATCCCCCCCCCCCAGGATCCCAGGAAGCTTGGGACTCTGTTGGTGTCAGGGTAGGGAGGGACAACGCAGGCAGAACTGATAACAAAATCAAGGGTTTTTTGTTGTTGTTGTTTTTGAGGAGACAAAGGAAACGTGACAACCAAGATTCTGGCTCATTCCCCCAGGGCTGCACCCCCTTCCTTCTCCCCCACGCCCCTCACTTCATTCCCCGAGGACCCAGTCCTCCATTCCTGTGTCTATTCCCAGGAAGGTGCTGAACAAGCTGAACTTCTCGGTACCAGAGGACGTGATGCGCAAGATCGCGCAATGCGCACCAGGCGTGGTGGAGTTAGTGCTCATTCCGCTGAGGCAGCGCCTGGAGGAGCGCCAGAGGCGCAGGAAGCAGGGCTCGGGCTCCTTACAGGTGCCACCCCACTCAAGTTTCTCCCACTACTTGTGGGAGCTTCCCAGGCAGCGGGAAGCCCCACCTTGGCAAGAAGTGTGGGAGAAGGGTGTCTGGCAAAGGGAGCCTGGTCTTGGGGACCACGGAAGAGACATGGGGCTCCTTGGGGATGAGCGAATCCTACCTCACAGTAAACCCTGGGGGTTCTTTCAGGAGCTGGCTCCCCAGGATGGCACTGGCTACATGGATGTGGGTAAAGTGGCCTTTACTTTTCTTCTCTCCCAGGAGAAGCTTTCCTCCTGTCCTTCCTTCCTATGGGGGAAGGGGAGCCGGGGTTGGGGGAAGCAAGGGAGAAGTCAGGAAAATAGGACTCCAGCACGGTTAACTCCTCCACTTGCCTGGTCTCAGGTTTGTCCCAGAAGGCCCGAGGGGAAGGTGCCCCAGACCCCCAGGGAGGAGGGCAGCTCAGGTAAGGAGGCTGGGAGTTCCTACCTCACCAGGCCTGGTGATCTCCCTACACAGGGCTGGCAGGTAAGGGTGGTGGCAGGTTGTTCCTGGGAAAGCAGGAAGTGGGGGTGTAGGGGACGGGGAGCGAAGGCCTGGCCGAGGGGCATTGGAAGGATGAGAATGGGGCCTGAGGTTCGGGCCTCCGCTAAGCTGCTTCCCACCCCAGGGGGGGCCGGCTGCCGGCGCCCCGACCTCCGGGATATAGTCAGGCACTGCAGGGCGACCCAAGCTTCGTCCTCCAGATCGCTGAAAAGGAGCAGGAGCTGTTGGCCTCTCAGGAGACTGTGCAGGTGGGGGTGACTGGGAAGGCGCGGGTGGTGGTGGGGCGGTGGGTGCTTAGGGCCTGCAGTGGTGGGGACAGAAGGCAGTGGGCCTCTGGCTTGACCTTTGTGCGGCGCGGCCCAGGTCCTGCAGATGAAGGTGAGGCGCTTAGAGCATTTGCTGCAGCTCAAGAACGTGCGCATCGACGATCTCTCCCGGCGGCTCCAGCAGGCAGAGCGTAAGCAGCGGTGAGCGGCGGCCGGGACCGCGCGGGGACTCCCCAGTACCCGCCAGAGCCCGGACGCCGAGACCGACGCACCCACCCACGCACCCACCGACGGACTGACGGATCTACCGGCGCGCGGAGCCAGCAGCTCCAAAGAGCCTCATGGGGCGCCAGCGCTCCCCTCCCTTGGGGTGGGGGTGAGTTGGGGGGCAGTGAGGCAGGAGCCCTCAGAACGTAGCCCCCCGGACTGACCCACCTCTTTCCACTCCATCCGGGTCAGGAGAATGGACCGCTTTCCAGAACCCAGAAGCCACGTGCAGAGACCTGGCATGCTCCCCAAAGCCGTGCCCGACACCAGGGGCCCCACCTTGGTGCTCCCTGCTCTGGGCCTTAGGGGGCGGTGCCCGGACTCGGTGCACACCGTTAGAAACAGGTCCCCGCCCAGCCCTGAGGACAGCGGCCTCTCCGTCCGGGCTAGTTCTCTGCGCTCTGGACCTCGGGGGAAGCTGCCCGAGGCAGCTGAGGGAGAAGCTTCCCTCTCCGGCGCGCTCACCTGGGGCCCAACTCGAGGCTGGAGAGCACAGCAGCTGGAGAGGAAGGGGTGAGGAGTGGCTTCAGCCAGGAGTGGGGAAGACATGGGCTGTGCCTGTTCCAAACACTCTTCCCTCCCCTCCTAGGGGGGGCACCTTTGAGAATGTTTTGGAGATACAGGACCGCACTACCGCCATTAAAGAAGTTGTGCTATCTTTCCTGCGACTGCCTTCTCTGTCTAGATTTCTTGCCCTTCTTAAGCCGCACTGCCCACCCCCCCCCACCCCCATTTTGAGTGAAAGAGCCTTGTAGGCCCAGAGTGGGTTTCACCTTTGGTCAGCTGGGCCTTGGGTGGCCGCTGCCTGTTAGGTTGACGATATCACAGGGTCAGGTCTTGTGCCCTAGAACAGCCTGACTTCTAACACTGGCCTTAGACTGACCCCCAAACTCACACTCACAGAATCTTCTAGCCCTGTCCAAACCCAACTCCAAACCCAGGCTTCAGATTCTCCCCAAATGTAGCTGCACCCTCACCCTCAACGCTGCCCACGGACTGGCCCCTAAATCTTGTCCTCTGTGTGACTCCCAACCCTGCTCACAGACTTGATCCATAGTTCTATGGACTGAGGCCAAGCTTGATTCCCAACCCTGACCAAGATACTATGGCCATGATATGACCCTAACTCTGAAATTTTACTGACTACTGGTATTACATTTTGAGACCCCACAATTCTATTCCTAGACATATTTCAGCATATACCCAGGGGAAACTTAAGCTCTTGTGTTCTGTATTCTGTAACACGGGTATAGCAATAGTCATAGCAACATTCTTTGTAATAGAAAAGAATTGAAAATAACTTGTATTAGTTTCTATCGCTGCGTAAGAAATCACCACAAACTTAAAACAGCACAAATTTATTATCTCATCTTTTCTGTGTGTCAGGAGTCCAGGTGTGGCCTAGCTGGGCCCTCTGCTTCAGAGTTTCTCATAAGGCTGCACTCAAAGTGGTGGCTAGGGCTGTGATTTCACCTGAAGTCTTAACTGGGGAAGGATTCACTTCCAAGTTCACTTGGTTGTTGACAGAGTTCGGTTCCTTGTGGGCTGTAGGACTGAGGGTTTCAGTTTCTTGCTAGTTGTTGGCTGGTGCCCTCATTTCCTTGCCATTTGGTCACTTCCAGTATGCTAGCTCACTTCATCAAAGCCAGCAAGGGAGAGAGTTAACAGAGTCTGCTAGCAAGATGGCAATTACAATCCTATCTAATATAATCACAGAAGTGACACCTATCACATTTGTTGTATCCTATTTATTACAAGTCATGAGGTCCAGCCCACATTCAAGGGGAGAGGTGTGCATGGGTGTGAATACCAGGAGACAGGGATCATTGGGAGCCATTGTAGAAGCTGTCTGTCTACCACAAGGAGGAAAACAGCAATGAAAGGATAAAATCTAGGATAGTGGTTACCTCTGAGAGGAAGCAGAAGGCAGAGACACAAGAAGCATAGGAGTGAGTTATTTTTAATGTTTTAGTCCTTGGGCAGGTGGTGGGTTTACAGGTGTTCATAGTGGGCTGTTTATGGACAAGCAGGGAGAGAGCGTTATGAACTAAGGACTATGGGTAGCCCAATTCTGTTCACCTGAGCTCCTAAAATAATAAATAAAAATACAATTGATGACTACTCCTGACCTTGGTCTGAGCCTCTTCCCTGCCTCTTCTCTGCACTCAACCTGGTCTTAAGTTAACACCGGCTTCAGCCTGACCTTCTACTTTCCCAAAATTAACCACCAGCCCTCACACATATTGACCCCAGCTCTAGCACTGTTATCTTGCCATAGTCTGCACTGATTCTCCAAAGTTCTGTTCTCTGAATCTGTCATCATGGACCACACCTGGAGACTCCTATGTGTGGAGCTGGTAGGAACGGTTTGTGGAGGGGCTTGGGGACCAGGAGGTTGGGTAGGGTATGGTTCTGCCTGACAGGAGGACAGTGGGCCCAGAGTACAGGCGTGGTGGCAGGGATCACCCTCTCAAGAGTCTGCTGGCTTCCTCCACGGCAGAGGCTAGGCCAAGTCCTGGAGGTTCCTCTTCCTTGAACTCAAGGAAGTTAGCCCCAACCCTGGCTATTCCTAATACCTGGATGTGCCTGAATCAAAAATCATGTTCGAAACCCTACAAATTAAATCCCCCAAACAATGGGGAATTTTATTGAATGTTTCTTGGGAATAAATATGAAAGTGGATTACATCACACATTATAATTCTATAACTCTTCTCAACATCTCTCTTATTCTCCAAACTTCCCCTCTGACAGCCATTGCCATATTTTCCCCCTCTGATCCTCACACCCCTCTTCCCTTTCTGACCCACAGGAAATCTGATTTCTTCTGGTTCATTCATTTATTAATTCCTCAAATGTTTATTTAGTGCCTACTATGTACTAAATGCCAGGAACACAAATATAAAACACAATTTGTCTCCCCAAGTGTTTACAATCCTAGAAGAGGAGAAGGCATGCAAAAAGATACTTAAATTTTGTTGTTACTCAATGTTTTGAATAGATAAAACACACATAAAAAGTAAAAAGTCCACTCGGTGCCCACAAACATGCAATAGGGTTAATTTTGGTTTCTGTGCATTCTTCCAGAATGTCTTTTTGTGAATGCAAGCAAATATTCACCTTTATGGCTATTCTGCCCCCCCCCCCTTTTCTTACCATAAAAGGGAAGCATACTACCCACTCTGTCCTGTATCTTGATTTTCCACTCCATACAATCTCTTACAGGTATGCAATGGTCAATGTTATATGCCAACTTTACTGGGCCACAGGGTGCCCAGATATTTGGTCAAACATTCTTGGTGTTTCTGTGAGGGTGTTTTCAGATGAGATTTGCATTTAAATTTAAAGGTAGGGGCACCTGGGTGACTCAGTTGGTTAAACGTCTGACTTTGGTTCAGGTCATGATCTCAAGATTGTGAGACTGAGCCCCGTGTCGGGCTCTACACTGGGCATGGAGCCTGCTTAAGACGCTCTCTCCCTTTCCTTCAGCCCTCTGCTTTCCCTCAAAAATAAATAAAATAAAATAAAATAAAACAAAATAAAATAAAGATAAAAATAAATAAAGGTAGACTGAGTAAAGCAGATTGCTCTCCCTAATGTGCACGGACCTCATCCAATCAGTTGAAGGCCAGAATAGAATATAAAGGATGTCTCTTCCCTGAGTAAGAGAAACTTTCTTCTTTCTGATGGTCTTTGAACTGGGACTTTTTTTTTTTTCTTTCTGCCTTTGGACTCTAACTGAAATGTCAATTCTTCCTTTGTCTTGAGCCTGCCAGCCTTTGGATTTGACTCTCCTAGGTTCCAGTTTGCTGACTCATTCTGTAGATCTTGCAACTTGCCAGTTAGCTCTCTTATAACAAGAGCTTATTACTTATAATAAGTCTGTATCTGTATCACCTATATAACCTAAAGCCCTGTCTCTATATCGTCTCCCATTAGTTCTGTTTCTCTGGTGAACTTCAACTAATATAATATTTTTCCATACCATTACATTGAAAACTTCCTGTTTTAAAAGCCATATAAAATTCTATTGTGTGTACAACATTTAATTACTCAGTCCTCTGTTCATGGACATGTAAGTTGTTTCTGTTATTAAAAACAATAATGCAACAATGAATAACCTCCTGCATCCATATTTAGTATTTCCTGCAAGTATAGCTGCATGGTTAATTCTATGTTAGGCCAAAGAATATGTACATTTGTAATCTTGATGGATATTGTGAAACTGTCCTTCGCAAGGGCATGGTTCAGAGCAGAGGCTGAAGACTGGTGGCCTGTTGCCCTGTGTTGGTTTGCACAGTGTCATGTTTTTACAAAACTGGTAATTTTTGTACTGATGAGGAGGTGAGGCAACTAGAACTCTCCTAGTACTCTGCTGATGGGGTATGAGTTCAACCATTTCAGAAAATCGTTTGGCAGTTTCCTATAAAATTAAACACCTGCCTATGCTATTGTGTCAGTTAGGGTTTAATCATAGAAACATAGAAACAAAAAACATAGTTGGCTTTGGGTCAACTGTTAAACAATTTCTGCAAGACTGTTGTTTTGTATCTGATGCTGGAGCTTAAAGTCCACAGGTCATGCCGTTGGGAAGGGAGGATGGATATAAAGTGGGGGAGAGAAAGGACAAGCCGGAACCCATGAGAATAAGCTGAAAGCTTTGATTGCCAACTCGAGCTCGTGTCAGTCCCACTACCTCCAAACTTGATGATATGGGTGTCTTTCAGGAGAGGCTGGTGCCCTCTGTTATCTGACCCAGGAGTCAAAGAAACTGAAGGAGGATCCAGGGAAGGGTGGAGAAGTTGCAAGCCTGACTGTGATCCCATGTCAATGACGTGAGCCAGCAGATAGGTAACAAAGTGTATGAGCTAGACAACTTCTGCCTAGACTTTGCAAGTCTGCCAATACAGCCACTGCTTTTCTTTTGCCCTCTGAACATCATGCCAAAATGCTTGCTGTGGGGGTGCCTGGGTAGCTCAGTAGGTTGAGCATCTGACTCTTGATTTTGGCTCAGTTCATGATTCCAGAGTCGTGGGATTGAGCCCTGCATTGGGCTCCGTGCTGAGTGTGGAGCCTGCTTAAGATTCTCCCTCCCCCCCCCCCCGCCCCTCTCCCCAAATCACACTCACTCTAAAATAAAAAGTAAAGGGGCACCTGGGTGGCTCAGTTGGTTAAGCATCCGACTTCGGCTCAGGTCATGATCTCATGGTCCATGGGTTCGAGCCCCGCGTTGGGCTCTGTGCTGACAGCTCAGAGCCTGGAGCCTGCTTCAGATTCTGTGTCTCTCTCTCTCTCTGACCCTCCCCTGTTCATGCTCTGTCTCTCTCTGTCTCAAAAATAAATAAACATTAAAAAATTAAAAATAAAATAAAAAGTAAAAAGGGCGCCTGGGTAGCTCAGTCAGTTGGGCATCCAACTTCAGCTCAGGTCATGATCTCACAGTTTGTGGGTTTGAGCCGGGCATCGGGCTCTGTGCTGACAGCTCGGAGCCTGGAGCCCCTGCTTCGAGTTCTGTGTCTCCTTCTATCTCTGACCCTCCCCTGCTCATGCTTTGCCTCTCAAAAATAAATAAACATTAAAATTTTTTTAAAAAATAAAATAAAAAGTGGGGCGCCTGGGTGGCGCAGTCGGTTAAGCGTCCGACTTCAGCCAGGTCACGATCTCGAGGTCCATGAGTTCGAGCCCCGCGTCGGGCTCTGGGCTGATGGCTCAGAGCCTGGAGCCTGTTTCCGATTCTGTGTCTCCCTCTCTCTCTGCCCCTCCCCCGTTCATGCTCTGTCTCTCTCTGTCCCAAAAATAAATAAACATTGAAAAAAAAATTAAAAAAAAAATAAAAAGTAAATTAAAAACATATTTTACAAATGACTGTTGTGGCCCACCCTAATTGGAAGGGAATTCTGGGAAATGTAGTTCACCGCAGCTAAGTTGACACCTTATAAAGGCATCACAGCTATTCCCCAGCAATTTCATTCCTCAATATATACTCAAGAGAAATTGCATATATATGTTTACCGAGGTGGGTACTAGAATACACAGTACAGTTTATACTATCTTTGTGCAAGGCTTCTTTTGCTTAATATTGCCTGTGAGAATCATCCATGTTGTTACACATATTCAGTAGAGGTTGTTTTATGTCACTGCTGTATGATAGGCCATTGTATGAATACAGTGAAGTTCATTTATTCATTCTGTTGTTGATGGACACTTAGGTTGCCTCCAGTTTGAGGCTATTCCAAATGGTGCTGCCATGCGTATTTGTATACACGTCTTTTGGTATGTAACTAAGAATGGAACTGCTCGGTCAAAGGGTTGGCATTTTCAGCTTTAATACTGCCCAGCAGTTTTCCAACAAGGTTACAATTGTTTAATTTTTATTAAAAAGAATAGAGTCCAGAATACCATATGTTTGGAGCTGGAATGGGTATTTTACATGAGTTCAGTCTGTTCTCCTAAACTGGAGTTGTTCTTTTTTTTTTTTTTAATGTTTATGTATTTATTTTGGGGAGAGAGAGAGAGAAAGAGAGAGAGAGAGAAAGAGAGAGAGAGAGAGAGAGAGAGCATGAGCGAGGGAGGGACACAGAGAGAGGGAGACCGAGAATCCCAAGCCGGTTCTGCGCTGTCAGAGAACCGTGAGATCATGACCTGAATGGAAATCAAGAGTCAGATGCTTAACCGACTGAGCCACCCAGGTGCCCCTTTTATTTTTTATTTTAGAGAGAAAGAGAAAGTATGAGCCACCCAGGTGCCCCTGGAGTTGTTCATAATGCCTTCCCTTACTGCCCCAATCTCCAGGGTGCCTGTGGCTTCCCTCAAAGCTCTATTCAGGCCCTCTGCACAGGAAGTCCCAGGGCCTGGGCGCCACTCTGATATTAGCATCCCTCTTTTTGGTAAACAGACCCATTGGGCTGCAATGGAGCCTGTAGTATCCCAGGGCATGGGCAGCTCTGTATTGCAGATCCTTTCAATTGGCCAGTCAGCCAAACTGCCCAGCACCTAGGAGTGTGAAGAGTGTTTGGCAGGGACAAGAAACCACAGCTGTTTTTGTGTGGTGTACTCCCACCCTGAACTGTGAGAACCTGTAACTCCATAGCCTAGCACAGTAACTTGCTCATCATACACACTTAGTCAATATTTGCTTAAAGAAGTTGATAGGAAATGGCCCCAGGCAGTGCCCAGTTAGCAGCTAGTCTCTATTTGAAACAGCCCACACCAGGGATAGTTTTGAGAAGAAGTTGTCTTCAAAGACATAATAAAGGCAGGTCTTAACTTGGTCTTGAAGGGAGTGTGAGTTTTGTCCATGAAAGGAGAATGGAAAGGGCATTCTAGGTGGAAAGGTAGCATAAGGAGGGTATCATGAAAGCAAATGTCTGCACAGTCCCAGAAGGTAAAATCAATGTGAGAAAACAGGGATTGGTGGGGACAAGACAAGCTGATGTGCCAGTCTTTGGTGCCAGGCTAGAATGTGAGTCCACGTTGTTAGGTCTTCTGATATTTTAAAAGGGGAATAAGAAGAGGAAGAGGAGGAAGAGGAAAAAGAAAGAGAGGAGGAAGAGAAAGGAGAAGGAGAAAAGGAATTAGAATTTTTAAAAGCCTCGTGTGGGCTAAACAAAATATATCTGTAGTCTCCTTTAGGCCCACTGTCTGCCAACTTTAAACGCTGCAGAATCGAATAGACATGAGAATACAATTTAGCGGAGGGAGCATAGTGGGGCACATGGAACGGTGGGGCTGGGTAGTGAAAGATCATCTGGCAGAAGTGGATGGGCTGGGATCAGAACGTAGGAATCTCCCAATGCCCACGCTGGAGGGCAGTATCTCAAACGCCAGAGTGCGCATGAATCACCCAAAATGCTTCTAAAAAGTTTGTGAAATTCTGCTTGAGACAGTCCCAGAACACGGAGGTTTTGGAGGAGGGGAAGATGCGATGGAAACAATAGCTCAGTAAGATTAATTTGCCAACAGTGTGGAGGCCAGAGGCCATGGGATAGGTTAGGAGTCACGGGTATCCATCGGAAGGCAGGAACCTTGACGGGTCCCCAAAGGCAGCGACCCAGGTCCCTCTAAAAGGAAGCCGACCCTGAGCCGTGCCATACCATCTCTCCCCCTAGTTACATTGGAAGGAGAGAACCTCGGGCTCTGGAAGGCTCCCCGCAGGCACTTTAGGGACCCTGTCAAGGCCAGCGAAATGTGGGAGGAGAACTGTTGTTCCAGGACCACCCGCGGAGCAGCTACTGGAATTCCTAAAGACCCTAGGACCACGCCTCTCGCTCCCAGTCTCCGTGCAGGTGCTCACATCCCACCCCGAGACGCTGAGCTACGCGCATCCCGCTGCCATGGCGACCGCCTCCATGGAGACCAGGAGCAGAGGCTGCGGTCCCCCGGGGCCCATCCCGCATGCCTTCTTTGTTCTGATGCTTAATCGGGCCGGTCCGGCTCCCAGGACGCCTTTCGAGTCTGCGCGAGAGCGCTTCCTCTGAGGCGGAGGGATAGGGTGGAAGAGGAAGAAGCTGAAACCCCGAGGTCGCAAAGTGGGAAGAATGGAGGTTTCTCAGCTCCTGAACCGGAGGACCTAGCTATGCCCATATCGATTGCCGATGCGGGCTTGTAAGCCTAGGGAGAAAAGAGACCTACAGGCGCCCCACCTATCTCTGAGTCCTGCCTTATGGCTGCTCGAGGGGACAGAGCCCAGGAAAGCCCCCTTTCGAGTTGGGGCCCAGGCGGGTCGTGCAAACTCCACCGCTGAAGTTGGGACGCGGGCTGGGCGTATTCGAGACGCTCCTCCTTCCCTCTCCCCTTTCCGCCCCATGCTGGCCCCTGGCCACTTCTGGCTGCCTGGATCCTTTCATCGCGAGAACTCGCCGGGCCGTCGGTAGGTGTAGGCTAGCCTGGCGCAGCAGAGGGCCCCCTGCACGTGATGCAGTGGCGCAACGCCCGTTGGCGGTTCTCTGGCGTCCTCTTATTGGTCGGAAGAGTCCTCGCCCCACCCCCTCGGTCGGCCAATGGGCGGAGGCGGGGGCGTGCCGGTGAAGCGGGCGGCGGCGGCGGCGCGGGGTTCCCTCCTCGTGCCCGGCGTTGAGTCCCCGCTGCCGCCGCGACCGCCACCGCTGCCACCGCGGTCGACCGTGCCCGACTGGCCCCGGGGTGCGCCCTGCACGGTGAGAATGCTCCTCCTCCTGCCACCTCCCAGTTCCGCCCCACTCGGCGAGATCTCCTCCCGGCAGAGCGCCGTCCTAGGCGGTTGGTGACTAGGACCCCACCGGGCTGGGGCGACGGTTCCGCTGTCGGTCCGCACCGGGGTGCTCTCTGGCATCTGAGCTGGGGAAATGTCAGTCCGGAGGCCGCGGGTGACCGTTAGGTGGTGGAGACGGGATGTTTTCCGCGGCGCGTTGTCGGGGGCACGTGTGACACAGCGAGGGTGGGGGCGTAATGGGGTCAGCACCGTCAGCACACACGTATCCCTCCCCCGCTATTGTCACTGCCTCGCTGTGTGACCTTGGACCAGTAGCCTCTGAACCTCTTGTTCTCGACATCTTCAGGGAGGAGGGCGGTGATGTCGGGCAGTGCGGACTCCTGAGACTCCTGCGTCAGCAGAGGTGAGGGTGGGGAGGGCAGAGGATTATCTATGAGGGACAGAGCTGCCACCTAGAAGCCTGCGAGGGGTGTGATGGAGGGGGGACGTCTAACTGCATCTCTTCCCCCAGAAGATGAGAAAGGGGCGGTGATGGGGCGCCACACCCACGGGGATGGAGGCCCTGAGAGGATACAGGGTCTTACACCCGGGCCCCTGATGCCTTTGGGGGCTTGGCCATATCCTTCCTATCATCACAGCAGGAGCGGTTTTATTTAACTTCTGGACCAGGAGCTCTGCTGGACTGAGAAGAGAATCTTTAGGTTGCCTTTTTTCTTGAATCTTGGTATTGGGAAGTGGGAGTAGGACATTTCTCTCCCCTGGGAGCTAAAGAAGGTCAGGGGCAAGTGTCGCCCCCTGGACCAGGCCTGGCCTCTACTTCTTGGGGTCTTCAGGTGACAGGCTCAGGGCAAGGCCTCGGTGGGGCAGGCAATCTGGAGTTTAGAGGGGTCTAAGAACCCTCTAGCTGGGGCATGGGGGATGAGTTTGGGGAGACACAAGTGTGTGGGATGGTAGGGGTCTCTTCCCCACTTCACCCCTGCTTGTGAGAGAGAGACACTATATTTAACCCTGCACTTTTGCCTAGTAGAGAGAGAGGAAATGGAGTCACATCCAGACTGAGTTGATGTAAAACTGCCACCACCAAACCTGGCACCCAGCCTTGCCTTTCCAGGCTTTGTTGTAGGCATGCAATTCCCTCACTATGTGCCCAGTCCTATGTCAGGTTCTGGAATCAGCAGGTCAGTGTCATCTCAATGGGCACTCTGTTTACAAGTTTGAGCTTTAATGAGAGGCTGGACAGTGCTCCTGCTGGACTGCGTCCTTAAGCCAGGATTTAGCTGTGGGCTAGGGTGGGGTGGGAGTGGGGGAGGCGGGGAGGTAGAACGTCGTGGAGTTCCTGGCTCAGAAAGTCCTTGCACAGGTTGAGGGTGGGGATGGAGGAATGAATGAGAAAGAGACCCCAAGAGTTTGGGGCCGTGCCCCCAGCCGCAAAGCGGAGGACTAGCTGGGGCTTGCCCTGTGATGCCTGGGATCTGGGGCTGCTTCTGAGGCCGAGAAGTGGTATCAGGGGTGCAGCTGTGGGATGGAGGGCAAGCATGGCATGTTCTGGAGCTCCAATTTGCCATGGGTACTGTCTTGGTGCTCTTTTCAGTCTGGAGCCTTGGGCCCTATCTTGGGACAGCCTGGAGTAGCAGCTAGCACCCTGTGGGACAGGAGCCTAGGGGGCTGAGAACTCCGGGTTTCTGGGTAACTGTCCATTTGTCCTTCTGTTTGCTCACTTGCCGTATCCCTGGACCTTCTCATGCCAGAGGTTCCACCGGGCCTGGCTGTGCCCTGCCCTAGATAGGGTAACCTTGAAGCGGCCTTTCTCTTTAAAGCTGAGAGGGACCTCAGCTCTCTGTCTCCCAAAGAGACTGTTCCTCCAGTTTCCCTGAGAGTAACTAAGAACCAGACAAGACCTGTAAGGCCCTTGTTCCAGCTTTCCATCCCTCCCCATCCTGTGACTGTCCATGGTATCACCACCGGTGACCTGTTGACAGTTTATCTAATCTGGGGAGGGGGTCTTGTTTTTGTTGTTGGGGTTGGGACATTTCTCAGAATATACATTCTTCACATCTTCCTCTGGTTGAAGGGGGCAGCAGTCTGCAAGTCTGCTCTCTGGCAATCACTGGGGACCTGGCTGGCTTGGGAATGGGGGAGGAGAGAGGCAGGAGAAGGGAAGGGGGGGAGGCCCCTCACTCCTTGAGCTGTTTTCTGAGAAGGCTGAAGTCCCTGGGGCCCACCCTGAGGGCCATTCCAGGATTAGTGTGAAGAGCCTCTCTACCACTGCTACCCTGAAATTGCTGTTGCTTTAGAAACCGGGCCTTTGGGATTTGCTTTTGCAAAGATGCGGGTGGAATGGGCAGCTCTGTCAAGAGGTTCAAGTACCAGCTGCACCAAACTCTCAGAGGAAGAGGTCACTGCTTATTGCTGTGTTACAGATGAGGAAACTGAGGCACAGAGACTGAAAGTAACTTCCCATGCTGCCTGAATGTGAACCAGCACTGCTGGGCCCTGGAGCCCATGCTCCTGACCACGTCCCCACTGTCTCTGTGGGGCTGTGCAGCTTGGGCCACACTCAGGGCTTGGCTAGCACGGGAAGAGGCCTGGGGTTACGAGGGGGCCTAGCAGTTCCTGTGGACACAGCTGCAGCAGGGGGAAGCTAGATACCTTCTCCTCCTGCTTCTGCTGTGGAATTGTGTTTGGATGAGAGTCTGGCTCCCACGGGACAGAGACTGACAGGGCTCTCTGCTGAGAAAGGAGGCTTGCTTTTTCTAGCCTCCTCTGGCCCCTTAAGTCACTTGCCTTCCATCTCTGTGTTCTCACTGCCCAAGCGCTACAGGCATGCTTGAATGCCTGCTCTGTACTGAGCTCTGGGCAGTGCAGAGGGCATTCCATCTCAAGGGGAGCAACTGATTGTGGCAAGGCTAGAATAATGCCCAGTGGGAGGCCACACTCCGTGAGATGGGGGGAGGGGAGTGCCCTCTGGGGCAAGGGTTGGCTAAGAGAGCAGGGTGAGTTCCTCTTTCTGAGAACTTCCGGTTTAGAGTCACTGGCCTTGACATGTCACATCTACCAAGAGGGTCCAGCCAAGGCCCATGCTTGGGTTCCCCTTAGTTTGGTCATTCATTCATTTAACGAATATAAACTGGACACAGCTGCTCCCTGCCAGGTGCTGGGCTGGGTACTGGGGACAAAGAGTTTGGCAAAAACACAGTCCTTGCCCTGGTAAGGTGGGGAACATAAAATGATGAACATAAAATGAGGATTGTGCTACCCTAAAAAAGTCCTCTGGGGCTGAGACCGAGGCTAAGGTTTGGATGGGGGCAGGGGATTGTTCCAGGCAGGAGGGAGGGCCTGGACGGAGGCAGGCAGGCCATAGCAGTGGGTTATTGGGAAAGACAGGGAGGGGGCCCTGCATGTAGTGGGTCAGAGTATTTGTGGAAGGAGTCTCCAGGGGCCTTTCCTCACCAGCCACTGGTTAAGAGTTTCACCCGGGCCTGCGGGAAGGGTCTTGGGAGATGGGGGGAACTTGCGGGCATTGAGTTGTTGTTCGCCTGTGGCTGCAGAGGTGTGGCTGGAGCAGCCTCTGCAGAAGGTAGGAAGCGGGCCTGGTACCTTCGTGCTTGGTCATTTTTCACATTTTTTACATAGTTCTGAGTCTACAGCTTCAGCAGATGGCTGGAGTAGGTGGGTTGGGGGGCAGTCCTCTCTTTAAGGACCAGGCTCTCTGGGGATGAGTTGAGCATTCCAGGGCTAAGGGGCTGCCTTTCTGGGACTGACCCCAGAGTGGCACTGGCCAGAGATAAGTGGGGGCATAGTTCCCTTCCCTGTTCCTGGGCCTGGGAGCTAGCTGAGGTAGGGGCCGGGGGAGGGCCTGGGAAGGGCCTGGGACCTTGGGACCCAAGCCTTGCCCTTCGCTGTACCTCTGTAGGCTGCCTCACATCTGTGGGAGGCTGGTACCTGAGCTGTTTACGATGCTCATGAGGCCCTCGGGGCTGGGTGGGCTTCTCTTGCACTGGGAAGTGGGAAAGGAGTTGAGGCCTGCTACCGGGGCAGCTTGGTACCCAAGGGACCTCAAGGTCATGTCCTCTGCAAGCCCAGCCCCCAACTAGGAGGCCACCCTGTGGTTTCTCTTCATTCCCCGGATTAGCCAAGGTCATTCATGGGTTGCTCATCTCTAAATACTTCAGTGTGTATCTGTGAAAAATAAGGACATACATCTCTACATGACACAAGTCCATTATCTCAACGAGATCAGCTAATATTTCTTAATGCCACCTCAGATCTAGCCCCATTCACATTTTCCAGTTATCCCCCAAATGTCCTTTCTTTATAGGTAGTTAGAACCCCCTACCCCATTTATTTTTCTTCTTGCAGCTGATGTGGTGGAAAAATCCAGGTCACTTGTCCCATAGAGTATCCTTCTTGGTCTCTTTGTGTGTTAATTTAGAACAGCAGTTGGCAAACTTTTTCTGTAAAGGGCCAGATAGTAAATATTTTAGACTTTGCAGGCCATGTGGTCTCTGTTGCAACTACTCAAAGTAGTTTTGCTTTAGTGCAGAAGCAGTTTTGGACAACATGTAAACAAAGGCGTACAGTTGTATTCAAATAAAACTTCACAAAAAACAGGCAGCAGCCTCAGGCTATAGTTTGCCCATCCCCTATTTAGAACAGCTGCCCCTCCTATATTTTTCTTTTTTTATTCTTTTTAAAAAAATTTTTTATGTTTATTTTTGAGAGACAGAGACAGAGCCTGAGTTAGGGAGGGAGGGGCAGGGAGAGAGGGAGACACAGAATCAGAAGCAGGCTCCAGGCTCTGAGCTGTCAGCACAGAGCCCCATGTGGGGCTCAAACTCACAAACTGCGAGACCATGACCTCAGCCGAAGTCGAAGTCGTCAAAGTCAGATGCTTAACCGGCTGAGCCACTCAGGTGCCCCTCTTTTCTTTTTTTTTTTTTTTTAAGTTTATTTATTTTGAGAGAGAGAGAGAGAGAGCGTGTGCACAAGTGCCAGGGAGGGGCAGAGAGGGGGAGAGATAGTTATGTCAGTGCAGAGCCCCATGTGGGGCTTGAACTCATGAACCGTGAGATCATGACCTGAGCTGAAATAAAGAGTCGGACACTCAAATGACTGAGCCACCCAGGTGCTCCTCTCCTTTATTTTTCTTGCACTTTGGGGGAAAAAACCAAAATGACCCATCAGTTGTCTTGTAGAATATTCTGACTTCTGGGTTTGCTTCTTTGCTTTTTCATGGAGTTATCTAATGTGTGCACTAACCTCTGCATTTTCTTTTTTTTTTAATTTTTTTTTAACGTTTATTTATTTCTGGGACAGAGAGAGACAGAACATGAACAAGGGAGGGTCAGAGAGAGAGGGAGACACAGAATCCGAAACAGGCTCCAGGCTCTGAGCGGTCAGCACAGAGCCCGACGCGGGGCTCGAACTCACGGACCGCGAGATCGTGACCTGAGCCGAAGTCGGACGCTTAACCGACTGAGCCACCCAGGCACCCCTTGCATTTTCAATAAGCAAGAAGTTAGAGCTCGGGGCTTCTTTAGATTTAGGTTAGACATTTCAGGCAGGACCCCCTTGTCAGTGATGCTGGGACTTCATGGCGTCTCACATGAGGAAGCCTCTGTGTGTCAGGTTGTCCCATTGTGAGTGAGGGGAGCTTGACAGCGTATGACTGGCTGACACTACATCCCTCCATGCAAACTCGTGTCATTCTTCTTAAGAACCCCAGGCCATCCGTAGGTGGCACTGGGGCATCTGTGAGCATCTACTTCTGCCAACCTTTGTCCTCCTTGTTAAGGATCCCCTGCCTCCCTGTCTCCAGCCTTTGTCTCTTTGGCACTTGCTTGGCATTTGGCCATTCCTTTGTTACTTAATAGTGAGGATTCTTCTGTAAAGAAGAGCCTTCCTTTAACCACCGGGACAGTTTAGTTACATGAAAGGCCGAGGGACAGGCTGAATTATTTCTCTTTATTGCCAGTTTTCCGAGTAAAGAGGGCCTTGCTACTGTCAGTGAACGAGGGTTCGGGTGTGTTTATTTTGCGTTCTTCTTTTTTTGTAATCTCTGTGAATGCTCCAGTTTTATGTATTCCATCTGTTTCCATCAGTTGCCCTCATTATTCTTTTTGATGCTTAGATGGTCCCAGCTCAGCCCATCAGAGGCCAGGCTGTTCACACAGGCTTCCTGGGGGTGCCTCCCGCTGCCCCTGCCCTGAGGCTGCCCTTGGGGAGCTGAGCTAGGAGGCTGGCCCAGAGAATGAGGCCAGAGGCCGAATGGTGGGTTGCAATGGGGCAATTCCTTCACGGGGCATCTGTTCAGCATATGGCACTGACCTGTCACCGGGAGGGAATCTCCAAGGACCCATCTTAGGTGGGCCCCCATTCTCGCTCTCTTTCAAGCATCTTGTTGACTCTGACCTAGACCCAGCTGCACTGGGTGTGTGTAACCTGAATAATGTGGCATCTGGCTACAGGAGGGTCTAGCCCTTGGGGTCACCAGCATGAGAACTAGCCTCTAAAAAGTGCCAGTGGTATCCTTTTCCTTTTCAGGCTGTCCCTCCTGCCAGCCTCAGGTGGGTTGGGTACCAGAGTCCCGTACCGATGCTTTGGCACTGAGAAGCCACGGCTCAGCACATGCTGGTGGGGCTCTGGGTCAGTAGGGCATCAGGCAGGGGTGAGGGCTCTTGGGGAATGTGAGGAGTGGGGGAGCAGAAGCCCCCCCCCCCATGCTAGAGGGTACAGGCACCCCTTGGGCTGTTGAGAACAGCAGGGTGTTGGGTTTTAGTGTCTTCCCTAAAGAGATCTCTGCTTTCCCCCAGCCATAGGGCCATGGGTGGCCCTGACCCCTGCCCTCCCACTCCCCATCCTTCAGGCTCCTGCTGGCGTCCCTGAGCATGGGAGGCTGCTGCGCTTGAGCGGCGGTGTCTGGCTGGAGCTGCGCGTCTTTCTCCGTGGCAGGGAGGGCATCCATGGCTGCAGCCAACAAGGGTGAGTGCCTCGCTAGCTTGGCAGGTTTGCACAGGTCTCCCAGGGGACCCTGGTGGGAGGGGTATTGTTACTTGTGGGGCCTGCATTGGCTGTGTGTGTGTGTGCATGTGTGTATGCATGTGTGTGTATGTGTGTGTGTGTGTGTGTGTGTGTGTGAGAGAGAGAGAGAGAGAGAGAGAGAGAGAGAGAATTACATTACATCAGTGTAATTATACCAGTGTTTTTGTTGGGTCCCGGTGCTCATGCAAGCACTAGCAGGGAACCTGAGGACGCTTGCTGGCTCCTTGGTGTGCTGGTTTATGGAAGTATGTGCCCTCATGTCCCTATGTTTCAGCCCCGCTATTCCACTGTGGGGGCTGGTGGGGGGCATTAGGACCTGGGGGTGAGCACTAAGGCTGATAAGGTAGGTAGGGCCACAGGAGGCTGCAGAAGGGAATTTTGGTTTCATTCACGGTCCAGAAGGGCTCACAGAGGGTTTTAGGCAAGGGAGGCCAGGTAAAATTTGAGGGTCAGTTCTGGGGGCCTCAGCAGGGAATGTGGAAGTGCCAGGCTGCCCCTCCCCACTCCCCAGGCCTCCAGTGAGTGTTCAAGAACCCAGGCCAGGTCCGGCCCAGCCCCTCCCACCAAAAGGACTCTGGGCAGGGCTCCTGGGAGTCTGTGGCTGTGAGCCAGAGAGGATTGAGGTCCTTCTCATGGCAAGATGGGTCTCCCCCAGCCCAGGCCCTCAGCCCAGCTCCAATTGCTCTGTCCATCTCAACTCCCTGCCTCCTGGCCTTGGAGAACCAGACACAGCTAGGGATAGCTGAGGGCCCTGTGTGTTTTGCGGGGTGGGGGGTGGGGGGTCATGAAGTAGAGGAGGGAAGGGTGTTTCTGGGAGGGGTCTGAGAGGCCCCTCTTCCTTGCTGGTGATCAGTGATGGAGTTAAGAGGTAACTGCAGCCTCTTCTAGGTGGGCTCAGTGTGGTTTTTGGCCCCCTTTGCTTTCTCCCACCCCCAGAAAGGTCCCAAAGAGGCTGTTTGTGTCCCTGCCCACCTCCTCTCGGGTTAGGGTTCATCAGTAGGGGCCTTGGCACTGACAGACCTGGAAGAGAAGATTCCAGAGATGGGAGCTTGGCACTGTGAAGGAGAGCACGGCGTAGGGTACCCAAGGCCTGGGGCTAAGAGTCTGGAGGACTCTTCTGGTCTCTGTCATCAGCCTCATCTCCTCTAAGTAAGAGATTGTACCAGCCAATCCCTGACTCCCTCTGTCACACCAGTTCTCAGGGTGCTTATATTTTGTGGGAGGACTGGGCAGGTGGGCAGCTTTAACCCTCATAACCTCTAGTGTTCAGTAGGACGTGGCCTAGCCCTGAAAGGAGTCCAGGCAGTGTGTGCTAGATGATGTCAAGGGTAGTTGCCAGGGGGTCGGCCAGGGGGCGACAAGGGGGAATAGTTTCCTGGCGGTAAAGGAAGCCGGCAGCCCCTGGAGCCCTCCCACTCTCTTCCTAGGCAACAAGCCCAGAGTCCGGAGTATCCGCTTTGCGGCAGGCCATGATGCAGAAGGTTCCCAGAGCCATGTACACTTTGATGAGAAGCTGCATGACTCCGTGGTCATGGTCACCCAGGAGAGCGACAGCAGCTTTCTGGTCAAGGTATGTGCACACCTCCCCCGCCATCTTCCGCCTTACTCCCTCTACATCCTCCATGGCCCTGCCTGGCTTCCTGGACCTGTCTGTTCCATGTCCTCTAAGCTGGCTGCAAAGGCACATCTTTGTCCCTTCCTGGGCCTTGGTTTCCCTATCTGTAAAGTGGGAGGGAGGTGGTGAGATTGCAGTGATGAAATGAGTACCTTCAGCACGGTACTCGAACAAGAGGAGCCGAACTCTTATTAGTGTCACCCCAACAGCAGCAATGGAAGGTGGTATCAGGGCTCGAGGTGCCGCAGGGCTTGGGTTCAGGACCAGGCCCGCTCATCTGTCTCTGTGACCCTGGGCAGGTCACCTCAGTTTCCTCTTCTCTGAGATGAAGGCAGTTCACGCCTCGGAGAGTTAGTGCAAGAATGAGATGAAAGAACGCAGGTGTGAGGGGAATTTTGCTGGCAACAAGGTGTGACGTTATTTCCCTTCTTGCCAGACCTCTGGCTGATTTAGGCTCTTTGCGGTATGAGTGTTTACTGAGCACCGCCATGCTTTCTGGGTGGAGCGTCCACCTCTCTCAGCGTCACACCTCACACACCCTCTGGTGTGACTTCCCCGACTGCTGGGGCACTATCAGATCCCACATGCACTTGAAGGTGCAGGAAGAAGTGTCTGGAGGGGATGGATTGTGGGGAAACGGAGTGAGGCCTTCAGGTTGGCAATAAGCCAGGGCTCTGAAGCTGAACAGGAATGCCCTGGCAAGGGGAGGGCATCTGGTCCATTGAGACCTCCCTGAGGAGGGGCCCAGATTCATCATTTTCTGCCCAAATGTAACATCCGTGCTCTTTTCCTTTAGCTGATAACTTCCTCAAGGGAATAAACAGAATGAAACAAAACTTTAGGGAATAGCTCCCTTTCCCGCCACCTCCCCATTGCAAAATCCATTGACGTCTATTAGAGAAAATTTGGAAGCTAGAGAAAACTATAAAGAAATTTAAAAGCACACACAATCATAGTATCTAGACACAATGACGGTTAATTTTTGATGTGTGTCATTTCAGCTTTTTTGGTTCTACAAAAACAAAAAGCTAGTATCACAGCAGTGTTTTGCTGGCTTGTGTTGTGAACCGTTTCCTATGTCAGTAAACAATTTTCCACAAGATTTTACAACTGTCTGGTATTCCATTAAATGTATCATCACTGATTTAGCTGGTTCACTATTCCTGGTGTTACGAACGTTTCTATTTTTTATTGTTATAAATAGGGCAGCAAGGAGTGTTTTTCGCACATCTCTGAGATTTCCCCTGGAAAATTCTGCAGTTGGTGCGGCTGGGCCACAGGGTCACCATTGGCAGGATAGCCAGAAATCGTTCTTGAGGACTGTGTCCTCCACCTGCAAAGTGCGGGAGCCACATGGGCTAAGCTTTGTCATACCGTGATGTCTGCCTGTCCCACCGAAAGGCCAAATGCTTCACGCAGCCAGTCCTAACAAGCCCCAGGAACAGAGCTGTGCAGCCCTTGAAACTGAGCATGCCAGTCTGTGTGCACATAAGTTGTGGGTACATCACGCACCCCTGTGCCTCCTGGACTGCCCTCTGGCCAGCCTACCTGCTCAGCTGCCACCCCAGCTTGTGGCCCTTCACATGACTGGACTTATCCAAGGTTGGCATCTATCCCAGGGGGCACTGGTTGCCAGTCACCGTGTATGAACAACAGAAATGGCTTGTGGGGCTTTGGGCACACTGAGCATTTGAGTGGGCAGGCAGGCGTCCACGTTCAGGTGCCAGCAGAGTTCAGTAGCTGGTGCCCATGGGCCAGCTTTACACTGACACAGCTGGTCTAGTGTCTGTTTTTCTAATTCTATCCCGTCCTTCATCCTGTGCAATGTGTGTGCTGCCCACTGTCTCCACAGGAGTGGCTAAAGGACCCGTGTCCCTGACCCCAGCCTATTGGCTCTGGGCAGGTGCTGGCAGTGGCGGGGGCAGGTGAACGGCCTGCATCGTGGGACTTTGAGCTAGCTTCCCCTGTGGGCAATGGCTGCTGCCTTGATATGTGCCACACGTGGCAGGAGTGGCCAAGAGGCCTAGGGAGACCTTTACCCTGGCCATACTGCCTGGCTTCCATTTCCTTATCTATAAAGTGGGCCAACGTTTGCTGTGGGGCCCACACAACAGGTGCTGAGTAACCAGCTGAGGGGATGAGGTCCTCAGGCGAAGTGCCTGGAGCCACTGGACTTGGTGTGTGGACAAGCTGGAGTGGCGGAGGGAGTTAGACCCCCTCTGGGATTCCTATAGCAGCCGGTGCAGGGGCGCACAGGATCCCAGGTGGCAGGAGCTGGGTGGGCCCTGGGGTAGGCTGAGAGTGACTAGGTGCCTCCCCCTCCCCACCTTCTTGCTACAGGTTGGCTTCCTGAAGATCTTGCACAGGTATGAGATTACCTTCACTCTGCCCCCGGTGCACAGGCTGAGCAAGGACGTCCGAGAAGCACCTGTCCCTAGCCTACACCTCAAGCTCCTCAGCGTCATGCCCATCCCAGAAGGTGTGTGCCCTGCTCAGGGTGCTGGAGGCCTACCCTCCTCCAGCCGGGCCTGGATGTAACAGAGTGAGAGCATGGGGTGCTTCCCCCTGTTCTAGGGTAGATGGGCAGTTCAGCAGTTGGGCGACCTGACGCCTCTTTAAGAGCTTGCAGTGTGGCATCTCAGCAGCTCCCATGCCCCAGGCCTTGCTCCCTGGGCAGGGGTCCGTGGGCTCACCCTGCTGGCCAGTGCCTGTGTATCACCTGATAGTACCCTCAGTGAGGTGGTGGAGCCAATAAGCAACTGGCTCTGGGCCTCCAGCTCTCCCTCCTGTCTGCCCTTCAAGAAAAATCTGCCAGAGCCCCAGGGACCCTGGGCAGCTACCTCCTAGCACCCGGCAGTCACAGGCTTTGGAGTTGGGACTGCTTCTGCCTTCCCTGTAGCTTCAGGCCCTCTCCTGCCACCTGGAGGCTAGGGTGTCAGTTTCATAGTCACTCACACCCCAGTTTCAGTTTCATGTCCCCGTATTTCCTCCTCATGACTTTGCCCTTAAGTGGATTCAGTGAGCTCCCACAGGCCTTTACCTCTCGCCACCCCATGTGCGAAGGCCTTGCCCATCCCCCTTTCCCTATCAACCCCCTCTCCCTTCCTGCCCTTTTGGGGAACCACTGGACCCTCCTCCTGGAAGCCCGAGTTTGACCCTTGGAGCCATAACAGGGTTGTCCACAGGCTGGAAACACAGAGACCTCATTGAAGAGGAGGAAGTTTCCAGGGCCTGTGTGCCCAGCCCTGGGGGGACAAGTCCTGGGCCATCCTTACTCCTTTGGAGGAGGTGGCCAGTCTTGGTGCCAGTGAGTGCTGGGGGACAGGGGCGGGAGGCCACAGAGATGCTGATCATCTGGGCAGGTTACAGCGTCAAGTGTGAATACTCGGCACACAAAGAGGGAGTCCTCAAGGAGGAGATGCTGCTAGCCTGTGAAGGTGGCACCGGCACCTGTGTGCGAGTGACAGTGCAAGCGCGAGTCATGGGTGAGCGTGCGAGCTTTGGGTCTGGCTAGAGGGGGGAGGTGCCAGCTTGACTGCAAGGGATTTCTGCCCTCCCCATCTGAAAGAGGGGTCCTTGCTCTGGCCTGGGGTTCCCGGGTACCTTCCCCCCACCCCCATCCCAGCAGAGCCCAGAGGGGAGGTGGAGGGGAGTGTCCTAGAGTGGGTGGGGCGAGGGAACCAGCCTGGTATCCTGATTTGTCACCTGCCTTGCAGACCGACACCATGGCACACCCATGCTGCTTGATGGGGTCAAGTGCGTGGGTGCCGAGCTAGAATACGACTCAGAGCACAGCGACTGGCACGGCTTTGACTGAGGCCTGCGGCCCTGCGCGCCTCAGAACCCCACAGCCTTAAACCCCACCTCATCTCCCCGAACGCTGTATCATGGTGTGGCTTCCTCACCCCTCCCCGGGGTGGGTGTGGGGTGTCCAGGGGCCTCTCACCTCTGCCTTCATTGTGCCACCTCCCTGCCTCTCGTGTGTCCTCCTCTCCCACTTCCTCCTGTGTGCCTCAGTCTCCTGCCGGAAGAAATGGGTTGAGCCCCCAAGGAGGCTATCTGAGGAGGGGAGGGGGGGCCTGGGGTGGGTTCTACCCACCCCCCACCCCAAGTCACAGGGGCTCCAGCCAGGGCTTGGGAGAGGAGGGAACTGGCTCTGTGACGTCGTCGTCACTCCCATTAATGCTGCTGCTGTCTGGCTTTTGCCCTCCCCTGCCCCCTCCCTCTTTCCTACTGCTGTCCACACTGAGTAGGAGGGAGGTGCAGTCCCCAAGCCCTAACCCCCAGATCTGTGTTACTTGGTTTTTAAAGGACTGGTTGGGATAAAACCCTAAAGAAATAAAAGTTTCAGTGGACATCAGAGGCCAGCTAATGTTTGTTTTCCATCGCTCTGAGAATGCCCAATCCTATGCAGATGAGTTAAGGAACAGCTCTGGTTGTGTTCATTCTTTTAGGAGGTAAGGGCACTTCATGGTATTATAGCACCTAGCCCCCAACGAAGTATGCACGAGTGGTATTTTAGGCCTGGGAATAGTTGACATAAGTTTGGCTGGGGTGAGGCCTTATGCCTAAGCCAGAGAGAGGTCTTAGGGGAAGTTCTGTTTGGGATATTTGACAGAGAGACAGCAGCACCCCCTTCTGGTCATTTCCCAGCTCTGCACAAAGCTGAAAGCACTCTCCCTTTTTTGAACCCAGGCCCCCTCCACTACTCCTCCATTGGGGCCCTCTCCTGTGAGGTACAAGCAGGCTCTGGCTTCACCTGAAGCATAAATGCTTTATTGTCGCCTTAGGGTTCTCAGGCAGGTGGGTCAGCTGCATGTCATGGGTGGGCAGGAAATGTCCCAATGGCACATGGAGTTGATGGCAGAGCCAAGATCAGCTCTTAGTGCTTCTTCTGTCCACCCTGCAGCTCCCCAAGTCCCACTGCGCTTGGGTAGCTGGGATAGGGTGCAAGTGGGTCATTCATAGGCTGCCCTAGGGGCCTTCTCAGATGAGTCATTTGTCCTGAAGGAAGCCCCCGGCCCCCGCATGTTCCCCCACATCCTCTCATAAGTGCCTTCAGCCTGTATCCTCCTCATTAGCCTGCTGAGAAAGTTTTAAAATTAACAGTCACACTTGGATGGTCGGTGCCACGCCTGGGGAGGTCCTATACTCCTGTGACTCTCGTGCCAGTCCCCGGCCATTTTTCTGTGGCATGGGGCTGCTCTGCCCAGCTCCCTGTGTAGGCTGAGCCCATCAATCGCACGCGGCCCTTCAGGCCAAAGCTCTGCACATCCTCCTTCCTCCTGCTGCCCCTCCTGCAGCGGCCCTGCTCCGCCTCTCCCGGCTGCCTTCACACCTCCCCCCCGCCCCCCACTCCCCCCCCCAGTTCAGGCCAGGGCTCGGTCTTCTGGTGCATTCTGCCTTCGGGGTGACGTGTTCCCTGTGGGCGCACCGGCTTACAAACCTCTTCTGATTCCTTGACCTCAGCCCTTGGCAGGGCTCTGCAGCCTTCCAGTCAGCGGACCTGGGCCCAATTCCAAAGCCAGAGTCTGTCCCCACCCATCCTGCGACCTCATCTCCCCAGGCGGGAGGGTGGGGAAAGAGGCGCGACTTCAGAACTAGAGGGTGGGGGAAGAGGCGCGACTTCAGAACTAGCAGCCCATCCACTAGAGCCGACCCCACGACCACAAGAGGGCGGGGCCTGGCACTGGGGAACTGGTCCTCGCGCACGCCCTCAGTTGGAAAGAAAGTCGATGGCGGCGCGCACGGAGCGATTGGTGCTGACGTCGACGGCGGTGACCTTAATCTCGGTGTCGCCAAACTGCATGGCGGCGCGGATCTCGCGGCGGCCGGAGGACGCACCGTCGTAGGGCTCTAGCTCCAGGCTGAGCGCGCCACACTTGCGCACGCCGGGGTCTGTGATGAAGCGCGCGTCCTCGGCGGCGCAGCAGTACAGGTTGATGAGCACGCGCCGCTGGCCCGGGCGCGCCGGGCAATAGCTGCGCCGCACCTCCTCACCCAGGGCCACCGACTGCTCGGCGGCCACGAAGCGCTCGAAGACGTCGGTGCACCAGCGACGGCCGTCGCGGACCAGCAGTTTCTCGGGCGGGTGGCGCCCAGCCACGAATCGGTTGAGCACGCCTACGCCGTAGGTGAGCGGCGAGCGGCGCACCCGCACCACGCCCGGCGCCTGCCCGAACAGCACCGCGCCCTTGAGGATGGTGAGGCCCACGTCGTGCGGGACCACCACGCGCAGGCCGCGGGCGCCCAGCGCCGCCTGCACCGCGTGCTGCAGCACAGCCGACTCGGCAAAGCCGCCCACCAGGAACAGCAGCTTCACGCCCTGCACCTCGGGCCGTGCCAGCAGCGCCTCTGCGGGAGGGGGCGGGAGGAGAGGATGGAAAGGGAGGTGACAAAGAGCACCAGCCTCTGAGGCCGCCGCGGTGAGGCCTCGGGCACCTCCCCTCCACCATCCTGCATCCTGCTGGCAACTAGAAGCTAGCCATCTCACCCTAAAACGGTAGACGGGTTCTGAGGAAGAAAAACCGAGTTTTCACCGAGTGCTCCAGGCAGCCTTCACGGGCTCTGCTTCCCTGACACTCTACCCCCCCTTTCCTCCGCCTCCATGTCCTGGAGGGCAAAGAGATAAGGATACGCATTTACAGTGCCTGCTGCCCACTGTGGGCGCATCTCTAGTACTTCAGCTCTTTAAGTCCCTATGATAACAGTTTTGGGAACCCCGTGCTATCACTCCGTTTTATGAATGAGAAACTGAGGCACCAGAGGGTCTTTCACTTGGAGAGGCTGTACACATCATCCCTCCTAGCTCTTAATACCCACCATACTGTGTCCTCCGGTTGTCCCAGATGATTCTGGGTCTCATTCCGGTGTTTGGATGTGTGGAGGGTCCGGGCACTAATAAGGAGGGGTCATTCCTGCGTCCGAGTGTGAATGTGGGGGTTAGTGGAGGACCCAAGCTTCGGTACTCACCTATGTGCTGGATGATCCCACTGACCGTGGGCTGAAAGAGCTCGTTCATGGCCTCACAAGTCATCCTGAGCATCCCCTGTGAGGACCACTTCACGAAGTTCACGCTGTTGGTGAAGGGGGCACAGGCTCATGGGCTGGGGTCTGGAGCTCTACCCCTGCTCCAGGCCCGTGTGCACTGGGCACTGACTGCATGTTGTGTCCTTCCACCCCACTCCCTCAGGAGCTTTTTAGCCGTCTGCCTGCTCCAGTTCCAGGCATGAAGTCCCAGGAGAGGAGCCTCCAGGCAGAGGAGCCAAGGCGCCCTGGCCCGCATGATGTGTGTGGCTGTGGGGGTGCGGGGAGGCGCAAAATGTCGGCCCTTTCCCTGGGGGCTCAAGATTCTCTTGCCACGGATCGGGCCTGAGGATTCTAGCTGGGGTGCTTAGGCCCCTCCCCTGACCCCAGCTGGTAAGACATGTACACAGGGCAGATTGGGCAGACCTCCCACTGTCCTCTGGGGCCCACATCCTCCCTTGCAGGGGCGTCCGGCATCCGCAAACCCTTCTTGAGTCCTTGGTCCCCGGGCCCACCTGCTCCGGCGCAGGGCTGTCTCCACGTTGTGGCCTCGCTGCTTGCGGTAGAAGTCAATGAAGGAGAAAGGCAGCGAGATGTTGAGTGCCCCTGCACGGTGTGGGCCTGCCGTCCGTTTGCGGGCCTCAAAGGCGATGGTCAGATCCACCCAGGCTGCCGGGCGTTGCCTTTTGAAGGTGGCGATGAAATCTTCTCCAAAGATGCGGCCCAGCAGCTGCTCAAAAGCCAGGTCCACGCCCACCGCGCCATAGGGGCCACCTGAGACCCGGCAGGGAGTGAAGGGGGCGTCAGCGCAGACTCAGCCGCCAGGGGGCATTGGCGGGGCTGGCTACTCACCAGATGCCTTGTAGAGTTCCTTTAGCGTGCCATGCGGCTGCTCCAGCTGGTGCACGGTCAGGTCCACCGTGCCTCCCCCGCAGTCTGCCACCACGTAGCGGTCTCCTGCGGCGGCGAGCGTGAGCACACACTCCTGGCTTGCTTTGCACCCTCAGCTCTGCGCCCCTTCCAGGTTCACCCAGCCCCCAGCCCTGCCCCAGTCGCTAGCCTTGCCTGCGGGGAGGATGGGGGTGGGGTGGCTGTAAGGGACTTCAGGTGCTTGAACCTTACGCCAATGGGTTACGGGCTCAAGGTTTTGGAGGAAAATGTTTCCAGGGCTCTGCAACTCCATCCGCGGAGAATCTCCAGAAGTGGGAGTTAGGGGCGCGGCTGAGTGGGGCGGGGGTGCAGGTGACCATGAGACTGACAGGTTAGGTGCAGCTAATGGAGGAGGAGGGTCTGCGTTTCTAAGGTCTGAACCCCACTTCGCAAATGTTCCCATGCCCCCAATCAGTATATGGTGACCCGCAGGGCTCAAGAAACACCCGTCCACCCCCACCCCCACCTGCTTGCATCTCTGCCCACAGCTCTCCGACGCCGGACTCCACCAGGAACGTGCGGCTGTGGCGGGACCGGCGCAGCTGCTCGCGGGCTGGGGGTTGAGGGACAGCAGAACAGTGGGGTTAGAAGGAGGTGCCTCAGCTACCACACTCGACCCCATCCTCCCACCAGCACCCTCCATGCGCATCTGGAGCAGCCAGTTCTGAAACTCCTGCTCTACTCCTAAGTAGACCTCAAAGGTCTGGACCTCAAAGGATCCAGAAAACCCGATGCGGTAATCTCAGGTGCTGTGACCAACAGCTGAGGGGAAGGAAGTATTTCTGGCCTCAGGACATTCCCTTAACGTAGGTGGGCTGGGGCCACTGCAAAAGAGGGGTTAGGAGAGCTTGGAGGAGCTGTGTGTGTGTGTGTGTGGGGGGGAACTTGGGGGGTCCAGGGGAGCCTGGGACTTGGGATTTCTCCTAGTCATGGGAGGTGGCATCTGGGAGAGTGACTAAGACTGACCATAGCTGTCTCAGTGCACGGCCCTGGCACGGGAGTTTGAGCTTGGTAGCAGCAGCTCAGGGCTGTTGTGGGGGAGGAAGAAGACAGCTGATGTGCCAGGATGGGAGAAGCTGCTGATTCAGTGGCTGTTTAAGAGAAAACTGAAGACCACCTTTGGCTCAGTGTAGGGGCTGATTTTTTCCTTTCTCACCTGAGCACCTCCCCTCAGGGCAGGTTGTGTCCCCCTACCCTCAGATTCAGGACTGGGATGGAGTCCTGCCCTGCTCAGACAGTGCTCCCCCAGGACAAGGTGAAATCTCTATCCTCAGATTGGGCTCCCCCAGGTCAGGGCTGCACCTCCTTCCTCAGACTGAATTCCACCAGAGACGTGGCTGGGGGAGGGGGGGATGTCCTCTTCGTGTGGGACATGGCTGAGTGTCTGGCCTCAGTGACCCTCTGACCCTCCCAGGGCAAATGTAATACCACCAGTCAGTGCCCCTGAGTGCAGCTCACCCTGCCGGAAGCTGGAATCGATGGAGCGGCGCTCACCCAGGCGTCCACTGCCTGGAGCCCGGCTGCTTAGGTCCACGAGCTGGTGTAGACGCAGCTTGCGGCAATAGACAGAGGCAGCCTCTGGCTCCAGGGCGATGAGTAGTTGGTCTGCATCCTCCCTCGACACCAGGCCAGCCTGGGAATAGGTGGTGGGCGGGGCCAGGGACCTCCATGGGCCAAGTGTCATACCTAAGATGGCACCTCAGGGCAGGCAACCAGGGCCTTTGGGGCTCCCACCTCCTCCCCATCACACCTCACCCATGCTAGGCCTCCCAGGCCCCTCCAAGCTGCACAAATTTGGAGCTGCCTCACGGCTACCCTGTGACCAGGCTGGGGAGGGCCATGGCCATGGCCAAGAATACCATGGGGTTGCCCAGCAGGAAGAGACCCTAGACAGTGAAAACCTAGAGCATCTGGGACGTGCCCCTCTAAGCTGCCCAGGCTGTAGCAAGGTCCCCTTCACAGGTACAGGGCTGACCAGCTGAGCACTGGCTGAGGCTGTAAGCCCAGACTCTAGCACAGTGTATATGGGGTGTAATGGCCAGACCACCAATCAGAGGAGGTGGTATTGGGGGGGGGAGGTCACCTTTGGCTCACTGAGCCCTTTTCCTTCACCAGGCTGGTGTCAGATAATAGCCACAGGCCTCCCCAGTCCCAGGAGAACTCTGTTCCCCAGAGAATCAGATATAGGCATCAAGAGACTCTCAACAGTGAAATTCCAGGCGCCAGGAGGGGCCAGTTGTGAGGAGAAAAACACTTGGGATCTGTTACTTCCTATATTGGGACAGGGGATCCCTGTGGGAAGTACTTTATGGTTTTGTGGGGTTCCCTGGATTCTGACCAGGTGGGGGTTGGGGACGGGTGGGTATGGAGACTTCCTGCCCAGGGCCAGCCCTTCCTGAGCTGGCAGCCAGGAACAGTGTGGGAGGAAGCAGAGTGGATAAACCAGCAGGGGGCACTAGGGTGGGGGGTGTTTATTCTGGCTGGGCACAGCCTTGCTTTCATCCTGGTCTCTGTGGGGTGGGGGAATGCCCACCACCTCAGGGTTAGCTCCTTCCAGTGACAAGTGTAGGCACCTGCAGACCTGGCACCTGGGGCATGCCTGGCCCACAGGAGCGTGGGGGGTTGAGGGTTCTGGTATCTTCCAGGGGGTGCACAGGCAAACCTTTTGGAGGTCCTTGGGTGTCCCCCAAGGCCCCAGGGGGAGGACCAAGCAATGAGTTTTGCTCTGAGAGGCTGTGCTCCCCTCTTTCCCCACCCCATCTTACTGGAGGTGGGGGAACCTGAGTTGTGCACTCAGGTCCCCCCAGTCTCCAGACCTTTGGGCATCTCTTATGGTAGGAAGCCCAGGAAGCATTGACCCAAATCACCTCCCTTCATAGTTTCGTAGTCCTGTCTCCCCTACTGCAGAGCTTACAGTGGCTGGGGCATGGTGGTGGAGCCCCTGAAAATACCGGAGCTGGCTGCCCAGCTACTGTGTGTTGGCTGCTACTGGCTCCCAGCTGCGCCCCCTTCTCTAGAGAACTGCCCTCAGCTGAATGGAAAACACCTCACTTGGAAAGGTTTCCCCCTCACCTCCAGCAACCAACAACAGACTGATATGGATATACAAAAAGCGGGCCCCCTTGCCTTCCTGTGGTCAACTGCTGGGTACAGTTCTCCCTCCAGTGCTCTTCGTGGGATTGGGCTGAGGCTAGACTCCAGTTGAGACCACATTCCTGCTCGGCTCTTTCTCTTGGCCCATTTCCCTCACTCCTCTTTCTCCCAAGAGCCCTTCTCCAATACACCACATGCATAGGACCCATCTTGGGCTCTGCTAGGAAACCCGACTTAAGACGCTGGCTAAGCTGGCCTGGGCCATGCCTCTCATCCCTCTGCTCTCTGTTCCTGTAGGCTCACACCCTCTCCTGGTGGCGACACCCTTCCAAAATGCCCAGCAGGGGAAGGCCAGAGGTCTTTGTACACAGTGACCAGTCCCAAGGGTGGTGGGTGAATGAGAGTCTGGGGCCGTCCCTAGAGCCCTCCAGAGCTATGCCCACTGGTCTGCCTTGCACATCCTCACCAGGTAGGCAGCCTCACGCATGAACTGCTTGGCAGGCTGTTTCCAGATGGCAGGCACCGTCAACACCCAGCGCACGGTGTCCTTCTCTGGCAGCGATGGGCACTGCTCCCTCAGCTCCTGGAGCAGGAGGGGGCAATGAGAGGTAGGCTGGCTTGGGTTGCAGGGGTGGGAGGTGCCTTCAGCCTTCTATGGGAACTGGAGGGACTAATCAGGCCTCAGGAAGGACTTCCCAGCTGAGTTGGAAGAATTCCTAACACCTCCTCCCCCAACACCCGTATGGCCCATGCAGGCTCCATCAGATAGGAAGGCAGGGGCTGGCAAAAATGACCTCTGACCTCTAACGGATGGGCTGACAGGAAAAGATGGACCTGGCGGGGGTCCCTGCCCCGGTGGGCAGGGATGGGGCCACAGCACACCTGAAGGGCATGCTCCTTGAAGAAGCGTAGGGCATGGGCGAACACCTCCAGGGCAGGCATTTTCTTTCCGTTTACGGCCTCCAGCTGGGTCTTCAGGGTGAGATCCTAGCAGGAACATAGGCGATTCTGCAGGAGGCCATAGCTCTACCCCCATTTCCTGACAAACTCTCTCTGAAAATCACGCCATTTCCTGGTGCTTCCCCTCCGAAGTGTGGGCTCAGCTGGGCTCTCCTGCTAATCCAGGAGAACACCAGTTCTGTCCCCAGCCCTCTCTTTAGCCCCGCCCTCCTCTAATCCCGGCCTCACCCCTTAGCCCCTCCTCCACTTTGACTCCCAAGCCCCCTCAGCCTCTCCTCACCTTTTACCTTTGCTCACCCTCCTTGAGTCCTGCCCTTTCCCCTCCTGTCCCCGCCTCCCTGGCTGGAGTGTCCCGAGCCAGAATGTGCCTTACAGTGGCGCTGTGGATCTTCATCTTGAACTTCTCGAAATAGAGCCAGTCCCGCGCCTCCTCAGGGTCCAGATCGTGGTAGTAATCGCGGGCAGTGTAGCCAAAGCTGTGAAAGGCGCCCTCCGGGGTCAACAGCAGGCAGGTGGGGGTCTTCTGGTGGGCCACTCCTGGGTCCCCGCCCTCCCATTTCCTGTGGGGGCACAGGACTGTCAGTGTTGTCAGCGAAACCCTCCCTTCCTGAGGTTGGGTACCCGCTCTGGAATCAGCTGTGTGACCTTGGGCAGGCCACCTAGCCTTCCTGAGCAGCAGTCCTCCTACGTGTAATATGGAGATAATAATAGTACCTACCTCTTAGAGTTCTCATGAAGACAGTGCTTGGCATCCACTCAAATCTCCATAAAACGCTACTCATGGGATCCTTTCTATCCATGGGGCCACAGGACCTATCAACATTCTCAGCTCCTGCTTCCTTCCATGAGGTACACCATTGGCCTTCGCCTCCCTCCTTAAGCAGCAGCAGGCCATCATCCACCTGCCTGGGTCTGGCCTCCTGACGTATCTCTTGAGGACTCTAGCAGAGGCTTTCTCCCAGCCAGATGGTGTGCCCTCCTGTAGGCTGTCTTCCACCGCCAAGCTTCTTCAAAGCATCTGTGATCATTCCTATCTGACCCACTTCAACAGCTACACCCCAGTTGACTGCGCCTCCAGCAGGATCCCCAAACCTGAATGAGATTCCAAGCCTCCCTATCTGCAGGCACCATGTGGATCTCCACCCAGAACTCCTGGTCTAGTTCACTGGTCTGGCAACTTGTTTCTCCCCTTCCTCTAACTTCTCTGATGTCCTGAACCCTCTAGGCCAAGCTTGTCCCCTGCAGCCTTTAGGGGAGAGAACTGGGAATCCAGGCAGAAGGCACAGCATGTGGAGAGGCGTGAAAGCGCAGGGATACCCAGCTACAGGCTGGCTCAAAATGCAGAAGGAGAAAATACAGGAATGTTAAGGTCAGCTAGGGAAGAGCATCAAATGCCACATCTGAATTCTTTTGGTGGGCTTTAAGTAGAAGAATGAAGAATCATGACCACATTTGCTTTTAGAAAAGTCACCGGTTGATCTTTGTGGTAGCAGCAGCAGTGACCACCATTCAGTCGCTGGTATGTAGCTTTTTGTTCACACCCAGGAGCTACACACCCTCGAGGTGGCTAGCCAGGAGACAGTTGCCCAGATCAAGGCTCACATGGACTTGTTGGAGGGCCATGCTCCAAGGAGATCAAATCGTGCTCTTGACAGGCACACCCCTAGAAGATGAAGTTATCAGGGCCTGTGTGGGGTAGAGGCTCTGGCCACTCTGGGGGAACCATCCACATGCTTGGAGGCAAAGTCCATGGTTCTCTGGGCCATGCTGGGAAAGTAAGGGGGCAGACTCCCAAAGTGGCCAAACAGGAGAAAAAGAAGACAGGCCAGGCCAAGCAGTGGATGCAGTAAAACTGGTGCTTTGTTAATGTTGTGCCCACCATTGTCAAAAGAAGGGGCCCAATGCCAACTCTTAAGTCCTTTGTAATCCTGGCTTTCTCTAATAAAGCTACTTAGCGAGTCAAAAAAGAAAGAAAGAAAAGAAAAGAAAAGAAGAGAAGAGAAGAGAAGAGAAGAGAAAAGAAAAAAGAAAAGAAAAGAAAAGAGAAAAAGAAAAAAGAAAGGTCACTGGTCCCCACATGGCAACAGATGGAGGGGAGGAAAAATGGAGAAGGAAAACCAGAGACGAGGATTTTGCAACCATCCAGGTGAGAGTGGGTGGGGCTGAACTTAGGGGTTGTGGCTGTGGAGAGAAGTGGCTGGGTGTTCCAGAGATACTAGAGAGGTAGAAGTGATAGGGCTTGGTGACTGGTAGGGTGGGGAGGGTTTGGGAAGAAGCCAAGATGTCCCCCAATTACTTCCTGTGACTGTCTCGTCCACAGGACTGCGACACTGTCCTTTCTTGTGTCCTCTGCCCCAACATAGGGTCCAGCATGGTCTCAACGGTGTGCACTGACAAACATGACAGCTGGGATGTCCTGCAGCCCCCTGAGGGCTGTAAGTGCCCAGAGCCATTGTGGCCTAAATGTGGATGTGGGTGGAGCAGAGAAAGGGGAAGGGCAGTTCATGCTCATGCAGGTCAAGTTCCTTGTATCTTTGGGGAAGTAACCCTTATGTTTGTTTCTCCATCCACCCTGCCATCTACCCTTCTGGGCCCTGGGGAAGCCCCTTTGCTCCCTCATCCCAATCTGGGTTGGAGCTTTGGGGTCTTCTAGAAGGGCCTTCCACCTACTGGCTGCAGCTTCCCTAAGACATAAAGGATCAGGGTCTTGAGGCCTGGAGGGGAGTATCAAATGTGTTGTTCAAACAAAACTCAACTATATCAGGATGTATTTTTTTTGAACATCTCTTTCATAACAGCTGTGTAACTTGTCAACTCAGCCCTCTGATCCTTCATGTCCCTGTCCTTCACCTGAGGTGTTGAACCTAGGAATCTGCCTGTAGGAGTCTACTGCGCAGAAATCCCAGCACAGGTTTTCAAGGAAGGACATTCATTGCAGCACTTTGTGTAATAGTGAAAAATTAGAGGACAAGAAACCTCCTAAAACTATCAGTAGAAAAGTGGACAAATTATGTCTGTACTCCGCAGCTGTTAAAGGAAATTGTGGCTTCAGCAGGAGCCTATATAAGAACAGGCCTGTCAACCAAGATGCATGCCCAGAGCCCAAGGGAGCCAGGCGGCGCCTTGTTTTTGTTTGGCTGGTTCATTTTTCTTTTTCCTTTTTTAAGAAAAAATAAAGCAGGTGGATTTGAAAAAAAAAAAAAAAAAAGAAGAAAGAAATTGTGGCTTTATGTGTTGACACAAAACATCTACAAAATAATGTTGAAAGCTTAAAGTAAGGCAAGTTGTATGATATCCCATTTTTATTTTAAATTCTTTCTTTAGTGTTTATTTATTTTTGAAAGAGAGACAGAGTGTGAGTGGCGGAGGGGCAGAGAGAGAGGGAGACACAGAACCGGAAGCAGGCTCCAGGCTCTGAGCTGTCAGCACAGAGCCCAACCTCGAGCTCGAACTTGTGGACCACGAGATCATGACCTGAGCCAAAGTTGGATGCTTAACCGACTGAGCCACCAGACACCCCTCCCACTTTTATTTTACAGACACATATATGTGCATATATGCCTGTGTGCATTTGTGTACAAGCCCAGAAAGGCATTTGTGTATTTAAATGTAACATTTTTTAAAATTAAAAACGAAGCCCAGGGGCTCCTGGGTGGCTCAGTTGGTTAAACATCAGATTCTTGATTTCGGCTCAGGTCATGATCTCACGGTTCATAGGTTGAGACTCATGCTGGGCTCTGTGCTGACAGCATGGAGCCTGCATGGGATTCTGTCTTCCTCTCTCTCTCTCCCTCCCTTGCTTGCACTCCTCTCTCTCAAAATAAATAAATAAACTTAAAAAAAAACTGAAACCCAATATTTCTACTGGGTGTTTCTCTAATTGAGGATGGGGCCCAGGCCTAGGACCCATCCTCTAACTTTCTGCCCCCACAGGAAGCCCCAAGCTAGGGATGGAGGGAGCTCTGGAGAGACCCCATGTCTCTTCAGTGACAGTCTTTCTGAGACCAGGTCCATCCCAGGGAGTGAGGACCCCCCGCCCCAATCTCCCAGCTCAGCCACCCTCACCTCATCATGTGGATGGCTTCAGGATCACTGGCAAAGCTGAAGGCATAGCCACTGGAGGTGGTGCCAAAGTCAATGGCCACCACCACAGAGAAGGGAGCATGTTGCGGGGCTCGGGCCTCCGGCTTCTGTGAGGACAAGATCCAGAGTCAGGCAGCAGCCCAAGGGCCCGACTGACTGCCTGCTGAAGCCCCTCCTCTCCCTCGGCTGTGGTCCAGACTGGCCCCGGCTCTAGCCACCTGCCCCAAATCCCTTCCCCTCAAAGCCTCCAGGCTAAGCCCTGGAACTGCAACTGCTCAGAGGCCCAAGGTCTCAGGTCACCCTCTGCAGCTTGTGGTGTAAGCTCTTGCTTTCCTCTTTCGGTTCTCTGTCCACCTTCTGCCTGGCTGGCCTGAGCCCCACCCCCATCTCACAGCACCGCACAGCCCCGGCCCAGCTGAGAGCAATCTCGCTCTTCTGGGCAGCTTCGGTAACACACAGACCTGTGTATATTTGACCCCCTAGATCTTTGTGTCCACAGTGACACGACCAGATTCTGTCAGTTTTGTGGCAGAGAAGAAAGGCCTGTGCATGTGCCCAGAGTGGTTCTGCCTTCTCCCAGGCCAGGCCTGGGCTCCCTAAGAACAAGGGGGTCTCCAGGCTGCATCACTAGGTGAGGCCATCCTGGGTGGGGTGACCCAGGGAGTTTGGGAGAAGGTTATATCCTGGATACTTCAAGCTAGTAGTTTCCAAACTAACGCTTAGCAATATGTGTCTTCTCTTCCCCAGATATACCACTACATGTCAGAAGTCTCCTTGCCCTAGGCAGGCTATGGTCTATGGGTGTCACCCCAGAGTGGTGCTGTCTGGGTGTTAGTTACATTGGGCTCACCTTAGTAGACTGTTACCCCTACAGTCCAAGGTCACCTAAGGCTAACTCTTCTGGGGGGGGGGGCACATGACTGGAGAATGCAAGGGCAAGATCCAGGCAGCACCCCCAGCCCAACCCAGGTCCTGCTAGGGCTCTGCTAGACACCAGGCCTTGCTTTCTGGAGTGTGACCTGCCTCCATACCACCCAGGCCACCCACCACCAGGATCCCTGTTCCCGGGCTTACTGGAGACTGCGAGGGTGTGAGGGGGGCAATTCCACAGCTTTCCTGGGTCCTTGGGGAGCCGGGCGGGCTGGGCACGGGGGACCGCTCGGGGCTAGAGCCTGCAAAGAGAGGGTAAGTTACTCTGGCACACCATCAGGTTAGGAGCCGGTGACTGGGCACTGGGAGGTTCTCCATCAGTCCTTGCTGGGCTGAGGCAAGGGGCACCCTGCCGTGGAAGGGGAAATAGTTGGGGAGGGAAGGAAGGACAAGACTGAGGCAGGCAGGGGAGGACTGAGGGCCTGTTATCGATTTGAGGTGACCCATCCCTGGAGGGTGACCCATGCCTCACCTGAGGACTCCTTGTCTCCCCCAGCATCCCTAAGACACAGCAGGGGCACAGCAGGCGAGGGGAGAGATAGAGAAGAATTATGGGGACTGGGGGAGACTGAGTCTAGAGACAGAAGAGCAGGAGAGATGGGTGAGTGGGCTCCTGGGGCAGGGTGAGGGTGGAGGGCAGAGAATCCAGAAGAGGTGGGGAACTGCAGACGGAACTGAGCAGCAGGAGGGGCTGCTCCCCTCCCCACTAGTCTGGCCACATGGTTCTAATCAGGACCCCAGGGAATCACCCTCCCTCTCCCCCTCCCTCTACCAAGGGCCAAGGATAGGCCCAGCTGGCTGTGTGGTGAGGATCAAGAAGGGGAATGGTGCTTCCCCCAGCCCAGCTCTGAGCTGAGGCAAGTCCACAACACTAGGAAGTTGGATTTTGAGCCTCCCTTCCCTACAACACACGGAAACCTGGAGCCAGCATCTGGGGGCAGGAGGTCCCACTGAAACCCTCTCTCAGGCCCAGCACTGAGCTGGACCTTCGCTGGGAGGAAACAGCAGCTCCAGAAGGCAGCCCAAAGCCTGGCTTGGAGGATCAGGCAGTTTAGGGGCCTGCCTGGCTGGAAATCCCCTAGGTGTGGGCTGGTGGCTCATCACCACCCCACTGGGCGTTGCTAAGGCCCCTACCAGCAGTGCTGGGCTGCCCTGAGATTCATGTGTGGGGACAGGGAGGCTGGTCCAGGAGGCTGATGGGGTCTTGCATGAAGACCCGTGGACACGTCAACTGGTCTGGCTTGCTTTAGGCCAGGTCCTGTATTCCTTCAGTAGCTACCCTGCTGTGTGCCCTGATAGGTCCCAGCTCTTGCTGGCCTGGGGATACCCTGGGAACATGTACATGAGGGGGATTCTAGGAAGTGCCTGGACAGGGCCAGAGTCTGTCTTGAGGTGCTGGAGGGGCAGGGTTATGGTGGTCAGTGTCCCAGGGCTCCTTTTTCTAAGCGGCCAGTACGGGCCTGGGCCCTGCCACCAGCTCCAGCTTGAGGGGCCAAGTTGCTGTGGCTTGGGCCTGGGAAGGGAGGCAGGAAGGAAGGCCCAGCCCACCAGGTCTTTGTTAATGGACTTCCTGAGGAGTGGCCCTCCTGACTTCTGGCCTCCCACCCCTGCAGAGAGCCCAGAGCCTGCTCCCAGACCAGGCCAGAGGCAGATGAAGGTGTACACGCACAGAATTCTGTGCATGCAGACCACCTGCCAATATATACACTCTCATACAAGGCCTTGCACACAGACTTCCCTCAGGCAGACAGACACAGACACACACAGACATACACACTCACACTCATACCAGGTCCCGTGTACACAGACCCTGCCCAAGACATGCAAACTCATTCAGTCCTGTGCACACAGACCCGCTGTGCACATACTCATAGACACACACTCACACACACAGTCCTGTAAGCACCAACCCTTCCTGCACAAACACACTGTCTCAAGAACCTCGTCTGGGAGAGTTGCCCATGTGCAGGCTGGAGGTGGGTCTCAGTGTCAGGATGAGAGGGGTGGTGGGTCAGGGCACAGGCTGGGGGAGGGAGGAGAGTCTTACCAATGTACAGCCCTTGCAGGCCCATCTCTGGGACAGCCAGCATCTCTGCAGGCCCTGTGACTGTCAACAGGAACAGACAAACAGAATGGCATTTATTTGTTCCTTTGTTCCCTTATTGAAAGCTTATTTATTTTAGTTATTTACTTTTGGCTAGAGTCCTTTGAAGCGAATCCCAGACATCACGTTGTTTCACCTATAAATTCTTCAATACGTCGCTCCAACAGATAAAGACTCCACAAACGTCGTTGCAACATCCTCATCATGTGTGACAATATTAACAGCAATTCCTCAGGCTCGGCTAACGTTCAGTCCCACAGTGCCAGCTTGTCTCCAAAATGTCTTAACATTTGCTTTGTTGGAATCAGGATGCTCCTAAATGTTTTCGAGTGCCCACTCTGTGCCAGGTGTTAGCAGACATTAGCGACCCAGAGAGACACTGTTCCCGCCCTGGAGGCCTACAGCCTGGTGGGGAAACTGATTACAGTAGGATAATCACTGAAGTGAATTTGAGATTACAAATGATGCTGTCAAGGTCACAGCTGGATACAAACCAAGCAGAAAGGCTTGGTAAGGCTAGAGAGAGAGGCTGGGCCGGGCTGGGCTGATCCTCTAGGCAGACCCTCCAGGACCCTATTTTAGATTTGGTTTTATATGACGGGGAACAGCAAATCTTGAAAGGTTTGAAGTAGCTGAGCAGAATTGGGGGCATGACTAAATCTGCATTTTAAAAAGTCCCTTGGCTGTATGGAGAGAGCAGATTGCAGCAGGCAGTTTGGAAGCAGAAGCCCTATGGGGGCACCAGGCGACAGATGATGGTGGTAGCTATGTGTCTTGAGACAGAAGTCGAGTTCTGAAGTTACAGAGACCAACAGGGCTGATAGAAGATGGCTGGATTGGATATTGGGGATTAGGACGAAGATGTCAAGGGTGACATTGTCCGACTCGAGCTAGGGGATGGACAGTGAGATGGGGAATACCGGAGAAGGGCAGGCTGGCAGGGGAAAGGGGCAGAGTTCTGGGTGCAGTATTGAAACTTCCCAGAGAACAGACCAAGGAGCCAGATGGTGTATGATGCAGAGGTCAGAGAGAAAGCTGAGGGGGAGATGCACATTTGGGAGTCATGTCAAGGGAGGCCTGGCAGGGAGTAGTGGGGGAAGAGTAGGGAGAACCAGCACGGAAAGGCTGGCTGGAGGAAGGTGTGCTGCTGGAGAAGACTGGATGCTTGCTATGGTCCCATGAAGATCTCAGATCTAAGAGAAGTACGCGAAGCTAGATGCCTTTAGAGGTTATTAGAGGAGCCTTGCAACACCTGTTCTAATGGCCCAAGGCCATCATTTTGGCAGAATGAAAGAGATGGGGTAGAAGTCAAGTGAGCCCGGGCAAGGAGCGAGCAGAGGGTAAGAGAATGCAGTGAGCACTTCCAAGAAGCATGGCTGAGGTCAGGGGCTGGCGTGAGGGCAGTAGCTGGAGGAACAGAAAGCCTGAGGACGGGAAGATGTGCTTTCATTTTCTTTTCTAAGATGGGAGCAACCTGAGTTTGTGTCTGGGGGCCAGGCTAGAGGCAGCAGCACCGGAGCCCCCTGGGAGCTGTTAGAAATGCACAACCTCAGGCCCCGCTCAAGACCTGTTGAGTCAGAACAGCCTGGTGGGGACTCAGGTGGTGCACATCTGTGCACATGAAAGTTTGAGAAGTGCTGCTTAACGTGTTCCTGGGCCGATCTTCAGATAATCTGTGCTAAAGTCCTCAGCTGTGGGCCTGGCAGCCCCCCTAAACAAAGGTGAGGCTGCTCAGAGCCCCCTCCCTCTCTGTAGCCAATGGCCTGATCAGGAAGTTTTGCTAACAGAATGCAGGTGAGTGCAGAGCTGGGCACCATCACACGCATGCACACATATGCACAGCACGCACCCTTGCTCACACACAGTTTACACAGCCCAGCCCCATTGTGGACGGACACTCAGACATGTCCAGGATACTCCTGCATGGCCAGCACCATAGACATTTCCAGATACATGCAATCCTGTTGTCAGCAGAGGCGCACAATTGGATGCCCAGGAGTGAGCATCACGGGAAAGACAGGGGCGGCTTTGGGGCACTCAGAACAGCAGAGTGATGCTAAGAAACAGGAAGGCAAATAGTGCGCATGGGTGTGGGCCTTGAGAGCCAGGACAGGGGCTGAGTGCAGGGAGAGGGAGTGGTGTGCTGGAGGTGAGCCTCCCCAGCCATGAGAGCTGATTCTGCATCTCTCTCCAACTCTGCATTCACGGACAACACATGGGTTAACTTGAAATTAGCCATGGTACAAGTATTTACACCAAGGAAATTGGCAAACACCATAGATTGGGTTTTTCTCCCTCTGAGAGAGTTGACGGTATTGACCACAGCACACCCTGTGGATTGAGGCCACAAGGGGGAAGCTGACAGCCCTGTCTGTGCATTGTTTCGATTCTTGAGCAAAAAAACCTTATTGAGCATTTGTTTGCATCAGGCTCTGTGCTAAGTGGTTGAATGAATGAATGGATTTTCTGGATGAAGGCTCTATTGTATTTAGAGGAGAATCAATCTAGAGCTACCAGGAAAAGGACTCAGGAATCATCCCTCTAAGCTGGATTCCATGTCCAAACTGTGTGCCTACAGTCCTCCCACCTATCTGAAGCTGGTCCAGTTATCTCCTGTCTCTGAGCATGTGGACACGGATCGTGCCTACACTGGGGTCTCAGGGACGGCAAGGGTTTACGATTGCACCTGGCCAGAGTGCATCATGTCGCCTCTCTGTGCTTCAGTGTCTTTCCTGTAAAATGGGGTATGCAGGGGGCTTGTTAAGACCTACAAGTCCAGATAAGGAAGGTGGTTGATAAGGGCAGGAACTTGGACAGATGTGAGCAGTTCTTCTTCTTTTTTTAATGTTTATTTATTTTTGAGAGAGAGAGCGGGGGATGGGCAGAGAGAGAGGGAGACACAGAATCTGAAGCAGACTCCAGACTGAGCTGTCAGCACAGATTCTGATGTGGGGCTTGAACTCACAAACAGTGAGATCATGACCTGAGCCAAAGTCGGATGCTCAACAGACAGCCACCCAGGAGCCCCATATGTGAGCAGTTATTCTTATCCTTCATGATGTGGATTCTGAATTTTCTCTTGTTAGAAGTTTTTGGTCTTATTGAGACTTTTATTCTAATCATTCTGAGTTCTTTGATGGGGGGGAGGACCTGAATCAATCTGTATTAAAGAAGGGGGATCTGCCAATTCCTTGAGAGTTGGAGGTAGAAGGGGCTGGTGGCCCCATATGTCTTTGGGACATCCCCCATCATGCATATGCACCCAGAAACACTTAAGGACAGTATTGGTTTCTCAAGCTACGACTGGGACAGAATCCACAGCTGGAAAGGGGGCAAAGTAGATCCTCACCGCAGGGGCCGACTAATTTCAGACTGGGGACGCTTATGGGTTTGAACATAACTGGGTGGGGCAGTTTGATTTACACAGAAAGTAATGTCATTTCCTGGCTACAAGCACAGGCTAAACTCTGGCCCCAGCTTGACCCCTACCCTACCCACAGACAGACGCTTAACCTTCCCATGGAGTGACCCCTAGCCCTTGGATTCATATTGATCTCTAATCTTCAGCTTCACACTGACCCCTGGCCCTGACTTCTACCCAATAGGTATGACCTATCAGTCACTGGGGACCATGACAGGGTGTGGCTGAGTAGAGACTCGAAACGGGAGACTCCCATTCCAGAGTGCTTCCTGGACTCACAAAAGCCTAGAACTGGCCTGATGGAGAGAATTTTCCAGAGATCTCTTCCTGGGGAGGGGACATTAAGGCTGGGTACTTATGCCCCCAAAGTGTACTCAGGGTGTGTGGTGTTGCTGGATTTCAGGGCTCCACACATACCTGTCCTCTGCCTATGAGGACAAAGAGCCCACCCTGATCTTTACAGTTCCCCTCCATCCCCTGCAGGCAGGGACTGCCTGGACCCTGCCTTTCCCATCCACTGTTTTCTGCTCAACATCCTGCCAGCCCTTTAATGGGATGGGATTCTGTCAGCAGGCAGAGAGGCCACAGGCATTTCTCCCAAGCCACAGGTTGGGCCAACCAGGGCCAAGGGACAGATCAGAAATGGCACCCAAAGAGCTGCTCCAGTCTGTCTCTAGAGAGGAGCCCTCTGGGAGAGGGACCAGTAGGAGGCTGTGGGGTAGGGAGGTTGCCTCCTCCAGTGCTGAGGCAGGGGGTGCCATAAATGGTCTCCCATGGCCCCTCCCTGTCCTCAACTTTTCTTTCCATACATCCTGCCCCACCCCCTTTGGGTCCTCACCATGGGGGCTTCCAGTTCACAAACAACCTCTGTTCCACAGAGCCCAAGGCTTAAAGCCCCTCCCATCCTCTGCCCACCAGGCCCCCATCACCTCCCTTACCTTCTGGGGCTCTAAAGCTGCACTTGCTCTCACATGGAGGCCATATTTTAGAGCTCCCTCCCTCCCAGTCTCTCTCCCCACAACACAAGCCTGCTTTACAGACTGGCTCCATTGCCCCTATAGGGAGCCCAGACCCCCCCCCACCTGCTCCCGCCCCTCCCCCCCTGGGCCCTCCGCCCCCCAGCTGGCCTGTGGAGAGAATCCAGAGGTCCCTGGTCAGGAGGCCATCACAGTCTGGAACTGTGGCATCCTGGTCACTGCCACTCTCGAGCTTCCCAGACCATAGGCCCTAAGACCCTCCTCTCCCACCAGGTGACCTCCCTCCCCCAAACACACACACACACACACACACACACACACACACACACACACACTCAACCCCCAGGTCTCCACGTCTGACCTAGGCATTGTGTTCTCCACAAACTGGCTTACCGGAGCAGACCCCAGCCCCACTCCAGTCCCCCAGCCCCACCCCCACCGCGGCACAGGGGTCTCCCCAGCCCCCCACACTCCGTAGTGCGTGTGTGGGGTCCCGGAGCCTGGATGTGAATACAAGGTCGCCGCTCCAACTGCTTTTCTGAACCCGCAGCCCCAGTGGAGAGAATGCCTTGCAGGATCTGTCCCCAGCCCGCCCCCCCCCCCCAGGGTTAGGAAGTTTTTTTTGGGGGGGGGGTGTCGGTTCTCAGCCTACAGCCCGGGACAGACAGGACCGCACAGCTCGCCGCCTTTCTCCTCTCTGGGAGACCCCCGCCCAGAACTCACCTCCACCCTCCCGACAGCTCGACCTGGGTTCGGCCGCCTCGATCCCGGGTCCGCAGCCCCTGGTCGTACCCGCCGCGGCAGCCACAGCCCTCGACGTGCGCCCAGCCCGCGCCTCAGGCTCGCCCCGCGCCGCCCACCCCGCCCGCGGCCCCCTCCCCCAGGCCGGATGGTCGCGCGCTCCCGGCCCAGATGTGCGAGGCCGGGGCGGGGCCTGGCTGCGCGGGCCTCTCGGAGGGGCCCAGCCCGGCCCCGCGTCCCAGCCCCTCCTAGCGCCCCTCCTGCGCCCCGTCGCTGCGCCTCCCCGCCTCCGCCCCGCCGGCAGCCTGGGGGGTGGGAGGGGGCGAAGTGTGAGAAGGGGAGGTGGAGGGAGGGAAGAGGAATTCCAGACGCCTCCTTGTCCTCCTGCGGCCGAGGGGCTCCCCCTCCTCGCCCCTACAGGCCCACCTCAGGGGCTCAGTTTAGGCCAGCCCAACTCCAGAGCCTCGCTGCTGGTGAGGGAGGGCCCTGGCCCAGACTCCTTACAGTCCCCAGTCCATCCCACTTTCTACCCGCCTCCCATCCCTAGCCAGGTCTCCAAGGGTCAGAGAGAAAAGGCTGAATCGAAGGTGAGGTCAGCCCCTCGGGCCCCAGCCTGGGGCCCAGCTCTGTCCTTGAGGCCTGGGGTGTTGAGGAAGGGTTCTCATTGCTGGCAAAGGGATTACTGGGAACTCACCCTGTCTCTGCGAAGAGCACCCAGCCCCTTTCCTGTGAGGGCTCACAGCCTTCTTCCTATCCAAATCAGGCCCTCTGGGGGGTGCTGGGACATGGCTCCAAACAGGGGTTTGGAGACCCCTTTCTGCTAGGCCCTTCCAAAGCAGCCCTCTTACCTTGCCCATCACCACCTCCTGGTACTGGCAGGGCCTGGGCTGGGCCCCTTTCCTTCTACCCAGTGTGCCCCCACAAGGACTCAGGCTGGGGCACAGGTGGGAAGGGGGCCAAGGTCTGCTTCTCAGCCAAGTCTCTCTGCACCAGGAGGGCTGGCTTCCTGTCTGGTCTCCAACCCCGTCCCCAAACAAGGGCCGCACAGCTCTTTGGGCATCATAGCTGCCTCACCACCCCAAACCTTTGCAGAGGCCATTTTTCCCTCCCTAGAATACTGTCCCTCCTCCTCACTGCCCATCTAAAAGTTCCCCAGCTGAGTATCACCTCTCCTAGGCTTGTGGCCCTTATTATCAGGGCCACTGCCGTAGACTGCCCTGCGACAAGGTGGGAATAGGGGATGAGCTGCACCAGACAGCTTTTGGGTAACAGTACGTAGGCAGTAAGCCAGCAAGGTATCCAATCAGCAGCCTCCGCTGACTGTTCCCACGAGTGTGTGCATCCATTTGTGTGTGTGTGTGTGTGTGTGTGTGTGTGTGTGTGCGTGCCAATGACTGTGTATGTGTATGTGTATGTCTATGTTCATGTGTTAGGGGGGTTTTAGGGATAGTTTTTTAGGTAGTTTTTAGTTTAGATAGTTTTTAGGTAGTTTTGTGTGTGACTGTGTCTTTGTCTCTGTGTCTCTTATATACGTGTGTCACTGGGTCTTGTGTCTTCGTGTGTGTGTGTGTATTTGTGTGTGTGACATGTGTGTGATGGGGGCTGTCAGGCCTTCATATCATTCCAGAGGCCGAGCAAAGCCTGGGGTGGGGGTGGGGGGGTTGAAGGGGCTGCAGGTGAGTGTATGAAGGCAAAGGGTCTGGCTCCTCAGGCACAACCTGTCTCTTGTTTTTCTTTTTCTTTTCCACTGCAGTTTTCTTCCATCCCCTACCCCTAGCTCTACATGTTGGCTCATCTCTGAGGGCCACAGCAGCAGGCTCTGAGCAGGAGTGAAGACTCATGGTAGGGGGTCCTCAGCCCTCGCATCCTCGTACTTGGCCTCCTCCTTCTGTCCCCCCCCCCCCCCCCATTTCAGTCTGACTTGGGAGTTACAGGCCCCACCCTTGGGCAGCTTCCAGTCTGACAGAAGAGAAGGACAGCAAGGAAGCCCAGTGAATCCTCAAATTCGAAAATATTGGATTCAGCTGCCAGCGGCTTTGGGCCCAGGAGGGCATGCACAAGGATCCTGCAGAGCCCTTGCATTTAGTATCTTTTCTGTGCCCTTGCAACACCCTCCTCTCCCTCCCAGTGCCATCGTGGGCCCGCCCACTGACCTCACCGGCTTTCTGCTTCTCTGGGGAGGGGGGGCAGCTGGAGGAAGGATCAGCCTCTGAGAGTATCCTCCCAGGAGCAGCTTCTCTCCACACCAGGCCTTCCCCCTCTGGCCTTGGCTCACCCATTCTCCAGAGGATGCCACCACTTCCAGTCCCCTCCCTCCAACACATCTCTATTGGGCAACTGGAGGTGACTTTCCAAAGTGCAAGTCTGGCCCCATCGCTTCACCAGTTTATATTCTCTGTGGCTCCCCATCACCAAGTGATCCAAGGTGTGGACTGCCCTTGGTTGACCTATCAAGCTCCCCTTCCCAGACCTAACTTCCAACCTCTTCTCCTGCCCCTCGAACACAAGCTCCAGACCTTTGGTCCACCTGGGCCAGGCCCCACCCCTGACCTGCTCAACAACATTCTTCTTTCCCTTGAGCCCTCGGGGAGAACCTTGCCCCTTGAACCCTGTTGTGGGTCCTGTGTCAGTTTGGGGAGCCCCCAGCCCTGGTCATCACTAGGCAGGGCTCTCAGGAAAACTGTGGGTTGAGAAGGCAGAAGCAGGGCTCTCCTTTTCCAGTGCCCAGCACCCGACCTGTCATGGCAGACCAGCAGGCACTTTTAGGGCTGGGGGTGGTCTCAGTCTCCCCTCCCTCCTGCCCAGGCCCAGCTGCTTGCTGTGCCCCAGCTTGGGGCACACACATGCACACCACACCAGCGGGAGGGCAGGTGCCTTGGGAAGGGTGGGCAGAGGCTTTTATTCACCAGTACACCCTGGTGACTGAACCTCATGGTTTGCTGGTGCCTGGCTGGTACCTTACCCTGTCACCAAACCCTTTCATGGAAGGGTCCTTCATCCTTATTCTACAGAAGAGAAAGCTGAGGTGTAGGGAGAACAGGGTACTGCTCCATTCAGACCCAGTGGTGGATTCAGGGCCCGTGCCCTTGCCTGTGCAAGGAGGCTGGCAAGGGAATATGGTACCTAGGCAGCCAGAGAGGCTCCCCAATGGTTTTCCAGCCCTGCCTGCCCCTTCCCAGGGACAGGGGGTGGATGACTCTTGGGACAGAAGCCTCTAGAGTGTTCCTCTACCAGATTCCTGAGGTGAGAACTTCCTTCCAGGAATTACTCCGCCTGACCCCACCCAGCTGGACTTCCTCTCTGTGACCCACAGCCATATCATTTTCCTCATTGGAGATGGGAGTGTGGGAGGCCCAGCCCATGGCCAGCTTTGGAAGTGCCCAGCCTCCCCTGTTGTAGGGGCAGCTGGTGCCTCTTTTTCCATAAAAAGAAAGCCCTGGGGTCCTACCTTCCTGCTGAGCTTCTCCAGCACCCTGCCCCAGATGACACCCAAAGGACCAGAATCGGCCCCATTCCCGGAACTCTGCAGCAACACTGTCCCACTCGCCGCCCCGTGTGCAGTGTGATGTTATTAGGGTCCTCAGTGAGTACATCGGGAAGACTTCTTGGAGGAGGTGACCCCTGACCTGAGCCCTGAAGGACGACTGAGAGAGTTATCCATGTGGAGAAGTGGGAAGGACGTTCCAAGAGGAGGAAATAGTGCAGATAAAACCAAGGGGGGGCATGCAGAGAGAGCAGGAGGAAGGATGGAATTGACAGACTCAGCTTGTTTCACTTGGGCATCTTGTTTGGGATCTTTGGTTTCTACCAGACCACTGAGAATTAAGCTTCATTGTACATTCTCTCTGCTCACCCCTTTCCTTAGCTTGAGTGCTTCCTCCTCTTGCCAGCTTCTATCCCACAGAATTGCCCCTTTGCTAGTGTTCTGTGAGCGTACAGAAAAGGGCTGAGAGTCTAAGGGAACAGGAAATGTTGGGGAAAAATAACACTTCCATTTCAGTCATGTTAAGTGGGAGGAGACTGTGCAGTTGTCCCTTCCTCCCACATCTATTCTCTTGTTCTTAACAATAGAATCTTCTGGGCGCCTGGGTGACTCAGTCGGTTGAGCATCTACTCTTGGTTTCTGCTCAGGTCATGATCTCCCAGTTCATGGGTTCAAGCCCCATGTCGGGCCCTGCACTGCTGGTGCAGAGCCTGCTTTGGATTCTCTCTGTCTCTCTCTCTCTCTCTCTCTGCCCCACCCTTCCCTCTCTCTTTCTTTCTCTCTCTCTCTGTCTGCCCCTCCCCTGCTCATTCTCTCTCTCTCAAAAATAAATAAACTTAAAAAAACCCAAACAACAGAATCTTCTCTTTTTAGCCATGCACATGGCCACCCAGCATAAAGAGATTTCCCAGCCTTCCTTCCTGCTAGGCGTGGCCGTGTGATTAAGTTCTGGCTAATAAGACATAAGCAGAAGTGATATGCCGTGTCTTCCAGCCCTTAAACACTGGTGGGTGCCTGTTGTTCTTTGTTCCTCATTCTGCCTTTCTCTCCTGGAGCACTGAAGGGATAACTGGAACTCTCACCACCATTTTTGGGACATAAAGTTGAGAAACACACCCCAGTGGTAGCAGAAAAGGGACCTGCAGAGAGACTGGCACGTGAGCAGTATGCCCATGCCAGCCCAAGGCTGTGGACGTCTGGACTTTTAATGCAAAAGAAAGAAACTCTTGCTTAGGATGCTGTGTTTTCAGGCTCTGTTGCTCATAGCAGAATGTAATCCTATCTGATTTGCCCCCAAAGAGAAATGTTGACTAGGCAGTTGGTATATAGATCTGGAGCTCAGAGCACAGTGTGGGGTTGCGGGTAGAAATTTGGCAGTCATCCTCATGGACGTGGTAATGGAAGCCACGAGAGTGGATGAGATCACCCAGGCAGAGTGCGCAGTGTGAAAGAGAAAGGAAAGGGCTTCCTAGGAGGCAGCCCACCCCACCCTTTTGCCCACAAAAGACGATTCTGGCTTTGCCACTCAGTTTCAACATCGTATAAGGAGGGTTCTGCCTCCCCAGAACACTGTTTGGGTTTTATGATGCAGAATCAGGATAGAGGGAGGCTAGGGGAAAGGTAAGAGGTGTATGGACGGGGCTTGGGGAAATTGTTTTGAGATTTTCGAGAGAGAACTGTAGGAGCAGCTACGGTGTGTGGCAAAGTGGGTGGAAGAAGAAAGGAAAGGGGTTTCATAATGTGTTGCGATAACCTAAGTATCCCTTTCATGACATTCAAGAAAACACGCAGAACTTGAAGTTTGTTAAAATTACTTTTTGGTTGCTAGACTGGATCTCTTCTGTCATAACATCACCCAGAGACTGGTCCATTCGGATAATGGGTTTAGAAGGATTACACAAGTATCATTAGGGGCTCCTGGGTGGCTCACTCAGTTGAGCGTCCAACTCTTGATTTTGACTCATTTTCCCACAACCATGAGATCATGACCTGAGTGGGGCTCCATGCTGAGCGAAGAGCCTGTTTCAGATGCTCTCTCCCCCCCTCTACCCCTCTGCCCTGCTTGCACTCTCTGTCTGTGAAAAACAAAAAACAAAAACCCACCAATTACAGCAGTGTACGTAAAGAAGAAGCTTATGCCAAGGACACAGGGTTTGTATGTTGTAGAATCCAGGGGCAGAAAAGGGTGTGTCTGGGCCTCACAAGAGTCTGGAACAGGAGCTGGAAATATGCCAGTAGCCAGGGAGCCGTCACCTGGCCACTTTCCTCCCCCTGTGGCTACAAGGACTCTCCTCTCTGTTGCTCTCTGCATATCTGCTGGATTCTTCTCTTGTTGTAGATTGCCTTTTTAAAAATAATTAATAGGGGCGCCTGGGTGGCTTAGTCGGCTAAGTGTCCGACTTGGGCTCAGGTCATGATCTCATGGGTCTTGGGTTTGAGCCCTGCATCGAGGTCTGTGCTGACAGCTCAGAGCCTGGAGCCTGTCTCCCTCCCTCTCTCTCCCCCTCCCCCACTTGTGCTCTGTCTCTCTTTCTCTCAAAAATAAACATTAAAAATTTTTTTTAAATAAATAATAATTAGTAGATTTTGGCTACATTTTAATTGAAGTACGGTTGACACCCAATGTTACATGAGTTTCAGGTGTACAACACGGTGATTTGGCAAGTCTAGAGCTATGCTGTGCTCACCGCAAGCGTAGCTGCTGTGGGTCACCCTACCCTACAATGCTATTACCCTACCACTGACTGTATTCCCTATGCTGTACCTTTCGTCCCCGTGACTCACTCATTCAGTAACTGTAAGCCTGCACCTCCCACTTCCCTTTACTCCTTCTTGCCCATCCCCCACCCGATAGATTTTATTTTTAAAACCAGTTTTAAGTTTACAAAAATATTAAGCAGATAGTACCGAGTCCCCATATAGCCTTTCCTGGCACAGTCTCCCCTACCTTAACCTCTTGGATTAGTTGTAGTGAATTCGTTACAATTCATGAACCGACATTGATACATTATTAACTAAAGGCCATAGGTCACATTAAGGTTCCCCCTTTGTGTTTTACACGTATAGGTTTTGAAGAACACATAATATCATGTATTCGTCATTACAGTATCATGCAGAGTAGTTTCCGTGCTGTAAAAATCCCCTGTGTTCCACTTATGTATCTGTGGAGAACTTGGCAACCACAGGCAAAAACATTTTTGCCTTTTCTTGAATGTCAAATAGTTGGAATCATACAGAATATAGTCTTTTCAGACTGGCTTCTTTCACTCGGTAAGAAGCATTTAAGTTTCCTCCATGGCTTTTCATGGCTTGGTAGCTCATTTCTCTTTGTCACTAAATAATATTCCATTGTATGCACATAACACTGTTTATTTACCCATTTGCTCATTGAAGGACATCTTGGTTACTTCCAGTTTTTGGCGATTATAAGTAAAGCTGCTAGAAACATTTGCATACCGAGTCTTGTGTAGACATGTTTTCAAGTCAATTGAGCAAAATATCTAGGAGTGTGACCGCTGGGTCATATGGTAAGACTGTGTTTAACTTTGTAAGAAACCGCCGAACTGTCTTCCAAAGTAGCTGTGCCATTTTGCATTCCCACCAGAAAGAATGGAAGTTCTTGTTGCTCTCCACCCTTGTCAGCATTTGGCTGTTGTTGGTGTTCTGGATTTTGGCCATTCTGACAGGTATGCGGTGGTATCTCCTTGTCATTTTAGTTTGCAATTTCCCAGTGACGTATGATGTTGAGCATCTTTTCACACGGTCACTTGCCATTTGTGTATCTTTGGTGAGATATCTGTTCAGATCCTTTGTGCATTTTTTAAAGATTTTTAAAAATTATTTTAAGTAATCTTTACATCCAACGTAGGGCTTGAACTCATGACCCCGAGATCAAGAGTTGCAAGTTTCACCCACTGAGACAGCCAGGCTCCCCCTTGTTGTGCACTTTTTAATGTTTGACTTCTTATTGTTGAGGTGTAAGAGTTCTTTGTATATTTTGGATACACGTCCCTTTTCAGATCTATGTTTTGCAAATATTTTCTCCCAGTCTGTGGCTTGTCTTTTCATTCCCTTAACAGATTGCCTTTTATTTATTTTTTCTTCTCCATGCATGCGAGCATTCCTGAATTTATCTGCCCTCCATTTCAGCTACAAGCAGAAGCCAAGTGGTGTCGCTTAGTCCCGGTTCCAGATTTTTGAGAGACACTTTATTTGACCAGTCTGGTGACGTGAGAAACTAATTACGGCTGGATGGTGGCGTGGTGGCATTAAGGTAGCTGGAAAGGAGTCTGGGAAATGCAAATGTAGTTATTCAGCCTCTGTAGTAAGGTGGACAAACCAGAGGGAGGTAGGAGTGGTACTGAGTGCCGACCCTTCATAGGAACATAGGACATAGAGCAAGGTGGGTGGGAGGGGGTCTGATATGGTGTAGTATATGGAGGTAAAGAAATTCAACTGGTAAAGGATGGGACAAAATGGAAACAAAATTTCCTACACCAGTTCCACTCCTCAGAACTTTTATTTTTAGATACTCCAGAGTTTTAACATTATAGTTCTAAATTTAGTAACTCAAGAATGTCTAATGATACCTCATCACCAAAGCAACAATTTAAGAGGCTCAGTTGGTTAAGCATCCAACTCTTGGTTTCAGCTCATGTCACGATCTCATGGTTTGTGAGTTCGAGCCCCGCATCAGGCTCTGCATTGATGGTGCGGAGCCTGCTTGGGATTTTCTGTCTCCCTCTCTCTCTGCCCCTCCTCTGCTCATTCTCTATCTCTCTCTCTCAAAGAAAATAAAAATAAATAAATAAATAAATAAATAAACAAACTTTTTTTAAAAAGCAAGAATTTAAACCGCGCTAACTCCCATCTCCACCCTTGCCCACTTTCTCGGTTCTGGTTCCGTTGGCTACACTATTATCACAGTCTCAGGTTGCTGTTATTTATAGTTCTGAACAATTTATACTCAAAACTTAGTTCCTCTTTACTCAACTTCAGACAACTTCTTGAGCCCCATCACTATGTAAGGCTAACTAGCCTTCCTTCCCCACCTCCTTCCAATTTCTGTTGGTTTTATCTTCACATTTCCATGGTCAAAGTTTATAACGCTTACATTCTGTTTTGTAATTATAGTTAAATCTCCCATTCTTTATCTTCAGGGTGATTCTGAACACTGAAAATCAGCCAATTTTGTGATTGTATAAACATTATTTACTACAGAACCAAATAATGAGATAGCTCCATTGAGCAGGAAATGTAATGCCATTCCTTCCACCCTACGCTGCTTGAAGACTTGCTGTCTCCAACATCAAGGTCAAGCGGGTTCTCTTCTCTTACACTCCACCGATTGCTCAAAATCATGCCTCACATGTGTTTGCTTCATATTCAGTCCCTAGAATAGATTTTGTTGTTTCTGGTTTTCTAATTGCTTTTCTTTTTACTTCCAGAGAGAAGAAACAGATGTCCTTACCATTATATTACCACAGAGTCTACTTGTCATACACACTTTCCCATGCCTGGGCCCTTCGTCTGTGTAGTCAGATGTCGTGGCTATTGGTGTGTTTATCCAGCACTCTTTTCCCCTCCCCTTTCTTTTGCTGAACTGCTGCCTCTCCAGTCCAGTGTGTGATTTCCACCCCCCCCCCCAATTGCTGTGCCTTAGGGGTGGGCTTGTACACCATCACAAGATGGTGACTCTTCTGAGGGCTGGAAACACATCTGAGACAAGTGTGATTGGAGTCTTTCTATAGGATTTGACAAGTGGATATTGGGAAAGGGAAGCACTCACTCCTTTAGCTTCAGGTAAGGTTTGATCCAGAGACTGCGATGATGTCATCAAGGACGGAGGGTCACTGTGTATCTTTCCTCTACCCTCAGTGTTGTCCTCATCCCCTGGCTCCTCAGAGTGGACTGTCGTCAGCAACATGTTCCTCTTGTGTATAAAATGGGGGGGGGGGGGGCGCCTGGGTGGCTCAGTCGGTTAAGCGGCCGACTTCGGCTCAGGTCACGATCTCGCGGTCCGTGAGTTCGAGCCCTGCGTCGGGCTCTGTGCTGACAGCTCAGAGCCTGGAGCCTGTTTCAGATTCTGTGTCTCCCTCTCTCTCTGACCCTCCCCCATTCATGCTCTGTCTCTCTCTGTCTCAAAAATAAATAAACATTAAAAAAAATTAAAAAAAAAATAAAATGGGGAGGGGGTGGACAATTCCACCTAATCCACAGGCTTAAGAATATAAGAGGAAAATGAAAGTGTTTTGTTTGTTTGTTTGTTTTTTAACCAAAGGTAGGGTGAATTCGTTTTGGACACCCAAACCACAAATGTTCACACTCCTTTCTATTGAATTTGTTTTTATTTCAATGATTCTATTTTAAATTTCCAAGAATTATTTCATGCTTTTTTTTTTTTCATAGCTGCCTCTTTTTGTCTTAAGAATAAAATGGAATTATGGGGCTCCTGGGTGGCTCAGTTGGTTAAGCATCTGACTTCAGCTCAGGTCATGATCTAGCTGTCCGTGGGTTCAAGCCCTGCGTCAGGCCCTGTGGGGACAGCTTGGAGCCTGGAGCCTGCTTTGGATTCTGTGTCTCCCCCTCTCTCTGCCCTTCCCCCACTCACACTCTGTCTCTCAAAAATGAATAAACATTTAAAAAATTTTAAAAAGGAATATAATGGAATTAGAGTCTTTTTATAAGTTCTCTTTCGTTCTTTTTTTAAATGTTTATTTATTTATTTTTGAGAAAGAGAGAGAGAGAACACAAGCAGGGGTGGAGCAGAGAGAGAGGGGGGGAGACACAGAATCCAAAGCAGGCTCCAGGCTCCAAGCTGTCAGCACTTAACTGAGCGAGCCACCCAGGCTCCCCCCTCTTCTGTTTTTTCAATTATGTATCCTCTGGGATCAGTTTGTTCACTTTTTGTTTAGTTTATTGAAGAGGCAGCATAGGAAGCAGCCCAAGTGTCCATCATAGACAAATTGATAAAGATGTGGTGCATAGGTACAATGGAATGTTATTCAGCCATAAAAAAAAGAATGAAATCTTGTCATTTGCAGCAACATGAATGCAACTCGAGAGTATAAGGCTGAGATGAGTCAGTCAGAGAAAGACGGATAAATACCATATGACTTCCCTCAGATGTGGAATTGAAGAAACAAAACAAACAAGCAAAGAAAAAAAGAGACAAACCAAGAATCGGACTCTTAACCATATAGAACAAACCGGTGGTCACCAGAGGAGAGGTGGGTGGGGGATGGGGGAAATGGGTGAAGGGGATGTCGAGCACACTTATCTTGAGCACTGAGTAATGTATAGAATTGTTGGAATACTGTATTGTACACCTGAAACTAATGTAACGCTGTGTGCGAACGATACTGGAATTAAAATAAAAAAGGGGCGACTGGGTGGCTCAGTCCGTTGGGCGTCCGACTTCAGCTCAGGTCGCGATCTCGCGGTCCGTGAGTTCGAGCCCCACGTCGGGCTCTGGGCTGACGGCTCAGAGCCTGGAGCCTGTTTCTGATTCTGTGTCTCCCTCTCTCTCTTTGCCCCTCCCCCATTCATGCTCTGTCTGTGTCTCAAAAATAAATAAACATTAAAAAAATAAATAAATAAAAAAGAGGCAGGATACTCTCAGCTGAGTAGTTCGGGGTGCAATACAGGAAACAGGCTGCCTGGGTTCAGAGACCACTTCTCTGCCCCTTACTAGCTGTGTAAACTTCAGCCAAGTTAATTTACCGGTCTGTGACTCAGTTTCCTTAAAGTGGAGGTGACAACAGCACGTGGCTCAGAGGGCCCTTACAGGTGTAAGCTGCTTCGATGCTGCCAGGTCAGCACTCGATATCGACTTGCTCTTCTCATTCCTCCTCTGGTTGGGTTTTCTCAATTGGCTGCTAATGTCTGGTGGTCAATTCAACTTTATGAGGGAAGGGCAGGGCTGACTGGTATTGCCATGGATGGAAGGGATTTTCTCTGCCCTGAAGTGTTAGCAGTTGGGGGTGGAGAAGCACATATGCCTTCAAACTGTCAGGGAGCAGAAATGGGTGCATGAGCAGGACAGGAGAGCCAGAGGGACGGACCACAGGCTCTGGGGCAACAGAATGAATGACAATTCAGAGTGTAGCTATGGGAGGTCACCTTGGGCGGGGAAGGGGGAGCACAGCCTTCAGCCACTGTCACTGCACTCACAGAACTGTTCTGACATTCCAGGCTTGGTGGTAGGCTCTTCATACAGGCTGTCCCAAGGGCCTCAGGTTCAGAGTGGTTGAGCAACTTCCCCCTGATCACACAGCTGGTGAATGATATGTCTGGATTTGAGCTCAGCTCTATGTAAGGCCCAGCCTCTGAACCACTGGGCTACATGACTCCCACCGGTCCCCTGAAGATCTTTGGGCCGGTGGGGATTGAGCTGGCGGTACCTCAGACGTTGCAGTGGGATCTGAAAGGACAAAGGTAAGGAAACAGAGGGCTCTGGCGCCCTCTAGGGGAGATAGGGGGCTCTACGGAGATGCTGTCAAGGAGGTAGGCAGTTCCAAGGAATGAGTGATTTAAAAAAAAATGTTTATTTATTTATTTTGAGAGAGAGAGAGAGAGAGATCAGGGGAGAGGCAGAGAGAGAGGGAGAAAGAGAATCCCAAGAAGGCCCCACACTACTAGTGGGGAGCCCAACGCAGGGCTTAAACACATGAACCATGAGATGGTGACCTGAGCTCCACCCAAGAGTCAGGTGCTTAACTGACTGAGCCACCCAGGTGCCCTAAGGGATGAGTGATTCAATTAGGATCCTGGTTGCTCCAAGAAAAGTCAGGGCTTCATCTCCCACCCCCCCCCCTTCTACCCCCCAACTCCTTAGTAATGAACCTCTAGTATTTACCTGGGCACATCATCGATTGGAATAAAGACATAAGGTCATGTGACTAACTTCTGGCTCACGTGATAGGAGCAGAAATGAAGGGTGCAATTTAAAGAATTGTCCTCAAAAGATGGGGGCATGACCTGCTTTGTTCGTTCCTCTATCTTGCTTTCTGGAATGCAGATATAACGGCTGGTGTCCCAGCAACCATTTTAGACCATAAGTGGAAGCAGCCCATTGAAGATGGCAAAGCAAAAAACTTAAAAGCGTTCTAGTTTCATGATTGCGAAGCTACCACATCAGCCTTGGACACCAACACTTACCTGAGGGAGAGGGACATACACTTCTATTTAGAGCCCTATCAACTCTAACTTTCTGCATTTTAGCCAAACTTTGTATTCATTAAAAAAATCATGCTTGCTTATTCCGGAGCAAAAGTAAAACACATTATCCAGATTTTACAAAGAGTAACACCATTAAGCCATGAAAGAAATTCATTTATTAGCCAGATTTAATTTCACATTCAAAGTTTCCCACTTGAAGCATTGCCACTAGAAACATACCGTGTGGCATCTCTTCTCGGGCTCTTTCCCGGTCCTGAAAGGTTCTATTACCTTAGGATCTGCTATTCTCAGGACAGATTTTGATCTGATGTTTTCAATTGCAAAGAGATGGAACTTCAGGATACAAAAGCCTGAGGTTTGTTAAAAGAGCTCCCTGCCCCTGACCTTTATTCCTTCTACTTTACAACCTCCAAACAATAAGGGTATGAAAGTAGTTATACACACTACCTGCAGCCACCTGCCTCAAGGTTGAAACCTCGGTTGTCAAGAGTCAAGGGCCTGAGCTGCATTAGTTTCAAGCGATGGAAACTGCATACCAAAGCTGCGTGACTACCATTTATGGCGCAAATTCTCGCTAGAACTGCGGGGCATTCTCTCACTGCAGCAGCTGGAATGAAAGGAAAGAGCCTTGTCCTTTCTATTCTACTCTTTTCTTTTTCTTTCTCTCTTTTTTTAAGAGCAATTTTAGGTTTGCATCAAAATGAGAGGAAGATACACTGATTTTCCATATGACCCATAACCCCAACATGCATGGCCTCACCTCGTTATCAACATCCCCACCAATTTGTTGTAATTGATAAGCCTACATTGACACAGGATAATCATCCAAATCCATAGTTTACGTTAGAGTTCACTCAATTTTTTAAAAAATTTAAATCCAAGTTAGTTAACATATAGTATAATAATGATTTCAGGAATAGAATTTAGTGATTCATCGCTTACATATAACGCCCAGTGCTCATCCCAACAAATGCCCTCCTTAATGCCCATCGCCCATTTAGCCCAACCCCGCACCCACAACCCCTCCAGCAACTTTGTTCTGTGCATTTAAGAGTCTTATGGTTTGCCTCCCTCTCTGTTTTTATATTATTTTTTCTTCCCTTCCCCTATGTTCATGTTTTGTTTCTTAAATTCCACATATAAGTGAAATCATATATTTGTCTTTCTCTGACTTATTTTGCTTATCATAATACACTCTAGTTTCATCTGCATTGTAGCAAATGGCAGGATTTCATTCTTTTTGATTGCTGAGTAATATTCCTACACACACACACACACACACACACACACACACACACACCCCACACCCCACATCTTCTTCATCCATTCATCAGTCAGTGGACATTTGGGCTCTTCCCATAATGTGGCTATTGTTGATAGTGCTGTTGTAAACATTGGGATGAATGTGCCCCTTTGAATCAACATTTAAAAAAATTTTTTTAATGTTTATTTTTGAGACAGAGAGAGACAGAGCATGAACAGGGGAGGGGCAGAGAGAGAGAGGAAACACAGAATCTGAAACAGACTCCAGGCTCTGAGCTGTCAGCACAGAGCCTGACGCGGGGCTTGAACTCACGGACCGTGAGATCATGACCTGAGCCGAAGTCAGACGCTTAACCGACCGAGCCACCCAGGCGCCCCAGAATCAACATTTTTATATCCTTTGGGTTCATACCTAGTAGTGCAATTTCTGGGTCATAGGGTAGCTCTAGCTTTAACTTTTTGAGGAAACTCCATATTGTTTTCCAGAGTGGCTGCACCCATGCGAAAGGATTCTCCTTTCTCTGTATCCTCGGCAACATCTGTTGTTGCCTGAGTTGTTAATGCTAGCCATTGTGACTGGTGTGAAGTGGTATCTCGGTGTAGTTTTGATTTGTATTTCCCTGATGATGAGTGATGGTAGGCATCTTTTCATGTGTCTGTTGTCATCTGGATGTCTTCTTTGGAAAAGTGTCTATTCGTGTCTTTTGCCCATTTCTTCACTGGATTATTTGTTTTTTGGGCGTTCAGTGTGATAAGTTCTTTCTAGATTTTGGATACTAATCCTTTATCTGATATGCCATTTGCAAATATCTTCTCCCATTTCATTGGTTACCTTTTAGTTTTGCTGATTGTTTCCTTCGCTGTACAGGTTCATTCTTCTGCATGTCGCTGTCCAGTTTCCCCCACACCATTTGTTAAAGACACTTTTTTTCCGTTGGATATCCCTTCCTGCTTTGTCAAAGGGTTCACTCAGTTTTGAACATTCTATGGCTTTGGGCAGGTGTATAATGACATGCATCCATCATCGTATCACACAAAGCAGTTTCACTGCCCTAAAAAATCGTCTGTGCTCCACCTATTCATCCTTTCCTCTCCACTAACCTCTGGTAACATCAACCTTTTTACTGTCTTCCTAGTTTTGCCTCGTCCACGATGTCGTACAGTTGGAATCAGCTGCACAGGCCTAGAGCTGAACCAACAAGTTTTATGTTGGGGTTGGAGGAGGAAGCAATGGATGAACCCATTGAGTTTTGGTCAAAAAAGGAAATGACCCAAGGTTAGGAAAGATACAGGACAGTGAGGTCAGAGTGAGTGACAGAGCCCTAATGTTCTGGGGCTTGAGGACTTTAGGGTAAGATGTCAGGAGACATCTGCTTTGTGGTTTTGGATTCTGGGCTCAGAGTTTCATGTCCTTTTTGATCTGTACATGTGGGTTTGCCCACAGGGTCCAGGGGTCCTGATTTGCCATGGTTGGGCTCTCCACCACTACAGGTAGGTAGGGGCTGAGTTGAATTCAGTTTGAGTTGTGAAATGAGAAACGTGTTGTCACTCAACACCTGCTCCATATGTCGAATGTCTGGCACATAGTAGGCCATCAATAAACCTACATTAAAATAAAATAAACCTAGAATAAAAAACAGTAACCAGTCATGGTGGGGACTTTTTTTTTTTTTTTTTCTGTCTAAGTGGGAAGATGCTGAAATCACATGAAGGGGTGGTGGGGGCGTAGGACAGACAGTGAGGAAGAGAAGGTGAATCAGAGACACTTCTATGGTCTGAGGAGTATCCTGGAGGTTGGAGCCCCTGTGTCCCCCACAAGTAGGGCCTACTTGGAGGTTCTATCCCACTGGTAGCAGTGGGGCACTGAGAGGCTCCCAGGGCTTGGAGAATCAATACTTGTGTCTGGGTATCCTGTAATGCTCCTTCACCCCAGGCCGGGCTTGCCTTCCTCCTGGTTGTCAGGAGGGATGTGTGTAGAAAGTTATCTTCCTCTTCTCTCGGATTCCCTGAAAAGGCCACGTGGCCACAAAGAAGAGGAGAATGGACACGGCTGGTAAGCAGGACCTCCCAATTTCCCGCTTTGCCTTAGAGGAGACACCAGCGTGGCCCCCGATCCCACTTCTGCTTGCTCACTACCCTAAGGGCCTTGCCAGGGTCCTTCCCCTGCCTAGGAGGTCTTTCCTGTCTTGATATTACGCAAGGCCTGCAGCTGCCTCCCTGACAAGCCTCCAGGCTGGGCAGTAGAGCTGAGGCTTTGGGAAAAGAGGAAGCAACCTCTGAGGCTGGATCTCCTCTCTTGGGGTGGCAGAGCCCTGGGAAGCCACCAGCACCACGAGCACCTGGCCTTCCTTCCTGTTCTCCTGTCCTGCCGTTCACCAGCCTTGCAGCCACTTCCCTCAGTGGAACAGGTATTCCCATCATTGGAATGCGGGAGGAGGTCTGGGAGAGGGGCGGGGCTGAGATTTGCTTGGGAGTCTTGGGGGCGGGTGCTGGACCGGAACCAACCCAAACCCTAGATGCTAATCAAAGCTGCACTCATTACCCAAACCATTCCATGCCCCCAAATCTTCCCCAACCCCCATCCCAATCCCCATCCCAACCAACTTCCAGTCCTACCTCACCCCCAGTTCCACCCCAAACATTTCCTATGCATCATCTCCATCCAGCCTCAGTCCTGACCTTCATCCTCCCCCAACCCATCACTCTCCTCCCCATGTCCACCCAATTCCATCCCACATGGCAGCCAAACTTCTCCTTCACCCTGGCCCAGCTGCCGCCCAACCCTCATCTTGCCCTCATGGGAGCCCAGGCCCACTCGCCTCCTTCATCACCACTTCTTCATCCAAGCAGGACTCCCAGCACTGTCTAGCACAGTTTCGGGAATGGGTGCTTGGGCTCTGAGCGTTTATAGCCAGATTGGCGAACGAGATGTGGGATTTCTACTGCCCATTTCAACCCAGTAGGCCTCGTTTATGGATTATATGGCTTTCCAAGTGAAACCTTTGGCTTATATTTGGGGCTTTCCGCTATTACGAAGATAACATACTCTGGAATTGCCCGTCTGTACCCTGATTTCCTATCTGGGGGGCAGAACACTCCAGATGGCCGTGTCATCTCACTTCTCTCGTTCTCCAGCCTGATAGGGAAGTTAGGGAGGGGAGAGCCCTGGTGCTAGGAAACAGAAACTGAATCCTGCATAGCTGTCTGCAGTGAAATTACCTCTGCCCTTCTTTCTGGTGTCTGGGATCGGAGGTCAGGGACTCAGGGCCCCAGCCAGCCCTCCCCAGTTGTCCTAGGACACTGGGTCTCACATAGGCTTTGCCACTCCCTTGCTCTCACACAGGCAGCAAACATGGGCACCCACCATGTGCCAGGCCACCTCAGCCCAACCATGATGCAACATATACCAATTTGGGGGGTGGGGATTTAAACCTTGTCTTCAGAGCACCCAAGACTTGGAGATACAAAGTGAACCTCAGGAACTTTCTGAGGTCTGGGGAACAATCCTCTCCCACGTGGTCACTGCTTAAATAAGGGGTTGTTTCAAGGCTGAGGGGCTCTGGTCCCCCAATACAGGACTCCCTTCCCCAGGACTGGCAACCACCCCCTTACCACCAGGGGGCGCAGGGTGCACACCAGGTGCCCAGCTCAATTCAAGCCCTAGGAGCTTCAGCTCCTTCAGCAAGAGGTTTTCAAATAGAGACAAAGGTCTTCCTTTCTGGGGTCTGTCTTGCCCCTTCTTTTTCCAGGAAGGCTCTCTGGGATGAGGCTGGTCTTTGGGGTGGAAGAGGTTGAGCCAACGAGTTGCACTCTGATGGGTCTGATCTCTTGGGTATTGTAGCTGGGCCAAGTGCAGGTGACATCTCCATGCTGTGACTTGAGGTGGTTCTAGAAAGGGTCTTCTCACATGTTTCAAAAAGTCTCTTTTCCATTTAGGGGTCAGTAGGTCTAAAATCCCACCATTCCTCCTGTTGGTTCGGCATTGTCCTTTCCATGACCCAACACCAAATGGGAACAGCAGGGGCACTGGAGCCAACACGCCACTATCTTACTGATCGATGTCTCTGCTATAGTGGAGCTCACCCTCTTACCCAGTGTGGCTCTGGGCCCCAGACCCACACCTCCTCGCCACATGCCCAGTTCTGCCTTTCAGCCCAGCATCCAGGCCACAGCCACTGCCTGGGCCAGCATGAGCCTCTCCTGTGGCTAGGGACCAGGTATAGAGGGTGTGGGCACATCCTCTTGGGACAGGAGCAGGCCCAGGGCCACACAAAGAAAGAGGAGGAGACAGTCAGCCTCAGCAAATGATCAGACTTCTCTGCTGGAGCAGCCCAGCCGGGGGGCTGGGTCCCCTGAGAAACAATGCTCTTCCTGGCCTTCACATCTTTGCCTTTGCCACGCTCCCTGCCAGGATGTCCCTTGTCCCTTCACACTTGGCTAAGCACTGTCATTCTGACAGGCAATCCAGACCCCATCTAGGCCCTGGGTGTCTGCTCAGCACCTCCCCAGGTGTGCCCCCTGGTAGCCCCCAAAATCAGTTGGGCCCCACCCTGCGGCTGATGGGCTGGGGGCTGGGAGATGTCATGAGTTTCCTGTCCCCAGTCCCAGCCTCCCCCCCTCCCCCTGCCAAGTCAGCATTTAGGACCAGGGAGGATTGCAAAGTTTGCAACATGGGTTTTGGTGTGCATGTTGTAAAATGTACTTAATATAAAACTTAACTGTCTTAACCACTTTTAAGTGTACAAATCAGTGGCATTAGGTACATTCACAATATTGTGTAATCATCACCACTTTCCATTTCCAGAAATGTTTCATCATCCAAAAAAGAGACTCTGTGTTCATTAAACACTAACTCCCCACTCTCTCCTCCCCAGCCTTCCTCCTTGCTCCTTGTAACCTGTATTCTACTTTCTATCTCTTTGGCTCTTCATACTCCAGGGACCTCATATAGGTAGAATCGCATAATATTTGTCCTTTTGTATCTGGCTGGTTTCACTTAGGATAATTTTTTGAGGTTCGCCCATGTTGTGACATATGTCAGACTTTCGTTCCTTTTTATGGTTGGATAATATTCTATCATATGGATATACCTCATCTCTTTTATCCATTCATCTGTTGATGGACACTTGGATTGTTTCTACCTTTTGGCTATTGTGAATAATGTGGCTGTGAACATGAGTGTACAAGTATCTGTTTGAGTCCCTGTTTTAAATTTTTCCGGGTAGATGCCTGGAAGTGGAATTGCTGGGCTTTTTGAGGAACCGCCAAACGATTTTCAACTGGGGCTGCGCCATTTTATATTCCCACCAGCAGTGCACAGGGCTTCCAATTTCCCCACATCTTCATCTCCAGCAGCATTTATTATCTTCTGGTTGTGTTTGCCTGTTAGTAGCCATTCTAACAGGTGTGAAGTGTAGCTGATTGTGGTTTTAATTTGCATTTTCCTATTGCCTAATGATGTTGAGCATCAGGCTTCTTGGCCACTTGTGTATCATCTTTGGAGAAGTGTGTATTCAAGTCCTCGGCCCAGTTTCTGAATTTGGATTGTTTGGGGGTTTTGTTGTTGCTATTTTTGTTGAGTTGTCAGAGTTCTTTATATATTCTAGATATCAATCCCCTATCAGATATATGATTTGCAAATATTTTCTCCCATCCTATGGCTGTCTTTTCACTCTCTTCATAGCGTCCTTTGATGTGCACACTAGTTTTCAAATTTGACCAAGTCCAATTTTTCTATTTTTTTCCTTCTGTTGCTTGTGTTTTGGTGTCATACTTGAGAAATCCTTGCCTGATCCTAGGTCATGGTGTTTTTCACCCATGTTTTCTTTTATCGTTTTACGGTTTTATAGTTTTGGTTATGAGTGTTTCTGGCCTTTCTCCCCACTCAGATTCATATCTTTGGCACTCTGTTTTTTAAATTTTTTTAATGCTTGTTCACTTTTTGAGAAAGAGAGAGACAGAGTGCGAGGAGGGGAGGGGCAGAGAGAGAGACACATGCAGAATCCGAAGCAGGCTCCAGGCCCTGAGCTGTCAGCACACAGCACAACACCAGGCTTGAACCCATGGACCATGAGATCATGAGCTGAGCTGAAGTCAGACACTTAACCAACCGAGTTACCCAGGCGCCCCTTCGTTGGTACTCTTTAGAGCCTCATTTCTAGCAGGGACTCTCGGTGGCAGAGAGCCCACCATCTTGTGCATGGTATACAGTAGACATTTAACTCATGTTTGCGGGATATGTGTTGTGCCGGGCTCTTGTGTCCTGTGCCCAGACTTGCCCAGCCGCCAACTCTAGGCCCCCAAGGACCACACCTCTCTCTTGCTCACCACTGCAAGGCCTAGGGGGCTCTGCACTGCTTCAGGGCACATGTCCTCAGCCCCAGCTCCTGAGAAGCGGGTGGTCACCAGCTTCCAAGGACGAGGCAAGCACAGAGGTAGCTGTGGGGCGGCCACAGGGACCCCGAAGGGCAAGTTTCAGCTAGAATCTACCTTCAAGCTGCACCCTGAAGACCGAATAAGGTTTCAACAGGCAAAGATCATTTGTGGTGGGGGCAGAGCTGGTCAGCTGGAGAGCCCGTGGGTAGATGGCAGTAGCCACAGGGTGCGTGTGTGGGGACCCGGGAATGGGAGCAGAATGGGGAGCAGGATGAGGACCTTTCAGGGATGTAAGTAAATCTTAAAGGCAGCACTTTGGAACGTGTTCGGTCAAGCCCCACTACGGCCTACAGTTGGTAAGGCTGGTGGTAAGAAGACAAACTTCAAACCATCAATCTCACTGGGTTCCATCCTCTCTGGGCTCCAGTTCCTGTTGGGTTGGGTGGGGAAATGGGGGGGGGGGGGAAAGGGAGAAACAGCTGTTCATCTGCTCTGGAGGAGTGTCCTTGAGGGGCTGGGAAAGCAGAACTTGGAGTGGGGCTGAGAGACGCACAGAGGGCTTTGTGGGGCATGTCACCAAGTGAAGGCATTCCCTGGTGCAGTCTGAGTCAGGGACGTGGGCTCCTGGCTCCCTGCCCTGCCCTCTCACTGGGTTGGCCAGCATAGCGTGTGGGGGGCACAAGGCTGGACTCTCAGCAGGCTCTGAGGCTGAGGTGCCCCGAGTTTCCCTAGAAGGCCCCCGTATGCCCCACCAGCACAGTGTGCATCACCCTCTTAGGCACCAGAACTAGTGTCAAACCTGCCATGGACTACCTGATCCAGCTTCTCCAGTTGACCTCATCTATCTCAGCAGGTGAGCTTTGCTGGCCTTCCCCATCTCACGGGGCCTGGCCTTGGTGAGTCGAGCCCTCCGTTGCCTGAGCAGACTGGACTGTGCCTGGTCACCAGTTTGTCTGCTGAGATTGAAGGAAGGCCCAGGGAGGCAGTGGCTGGTGGCGGGGGGGGGGGGGGGGGGTGGCATCCAGAGGGGTTGCTCCAAGGGTGCTTTGTTGGGGGCAGGGCAGGTTATGGGGACTCGTCTGGGGCAGATCTGAGGGCCCTGTGGTGGTCCCCGGCCTTCATCACTCTCCTCTCTGTCCCACCTCACCCTCAGGCCTGGCCTCGTGGGGTGTCTCCAGTCCCCAGGATGTGAAGGGCGTGAAGGGGTCCTGCCTCGTCATCCCCTGTGTCTTCAGCTTCCCAGCTGATGTGGAAGTGCCCCATGGCATCACAGCCATCTGGTACTATGACTACTCGGGCAAGAGGCAGGTGGTGAGCCACTCGGAGAACCCCGAGCTGGTGGAGGCACACTTTCGTGGCCGCGCCCAGCTCTTAGGGCGCACTGAGCACAGGATATGCAGCCTGATGCTGAAGGACCTGCAGCCTGAGGATTCGGGCTCCTACAACTTCCGTTTTGAGATCAGTGATGGCAACCGCTGGTCAGATGTCAAAGGCACTGTGGTCACCGTGACAGGTGAGGGGCAGGGTGGCCTAGCTACTGCCCGGAAGCATCTCCCAAGCTGCTCCTGGCCCCATTGGCTCACAGCCCCAATCCTGAGCCCACCAGCCCTGGCCTAAACCCAGCCCCACCTCTCCCTTGCATTCACCCTCAGTGGGGCTGGGGATAGAAAGCAGCCTCTCCTTCCTCTTAAAGGACCCTGCTCAGGTCTTGCCCCTCAGCTGGGCTTTCTAGGGTGTTTGGCCTCATGTGTGGTGAAGAGGAGTCCTCAGCCTCTGGTCTTTGTCCTCAGAGAAGCCCGAGGAGCCCACGATCACTTGGCCAGCGGAGCTTCGTGAAGGCATGGAGGCCAACTTCAACTGCTCCACTCCCTACGTGTGCCCAGAGGAGCAGATCAGCCTGCAGTGGCTAGGCCAGGACCCCGTGCGCTCCATCACTTCCAACCACCAGAAGCTCGAGCCCACGGGCATCAGCCACTTGGGGACCCTCCATATGCCCCTGTCCTGGCACGACCATGGCCGGACCCTGCAATGCCAACTCTCGGTAGCCAAGCACAAGATTCAGGGCAAGATTCACCTCCAAGTGCAGTGTGAGTGTGCTGGGCGCCACTCCCTTGGTACTGAGGGCACATCTGTGGCTTCCCCAGCGGAAACCGTTCCCTCCTCCAGCCTGGGGAAACAGAGCCCTCACCCCCAAGGCAAAGCCAGACACGCTTGGACCTCCAGGATCAGGCAGGGCGAGAGACACCGCTAAGCCCTTCTGAGTCACATTTAATGACTTCCTTGTACCTTTTGTCCCTGAGGCCAGGTTGGGCAGAGAAGGGGAGACACAAAGAGCCAGAGAATTGGGGGTCAGGCAGCAAGGCCCCTGGGATTTATCCCAGCTCTGGAGGATGCACTGTGTGTGTGTGTGTGTGTAGGAGGGTTCACCCCTCTCCTGCCTAAGACTATTCAGACTCACGGTGATCAGGGTATTGCCCAGACACCGCAAAGAGGTGGTGGATGAAAGCCTGAGTTTCTACCTGATTCTGCATCTTCCCGTCATGGTAAAACATGGCAGAGCCTGTTCTAGAACAACTGCTGTTCACAGGCACCAGGCTGCCTGGATCCATGAGGCGCAGGAGCAAACGGGGCAAACTGGTCAAGTGACTTGCCCTGCGGAGCCTCCGTGTCCTCTGTTCAGGAGACTCACAGATCTCAAGGAACTGGTGTGGAAATTGCAGGAGTGCTTGGCACATACCGAGCACTCTAAAATATTAGCTGCTGTTATTTGCCTATTTACCTAGATTAAGCACTTGAACATATTAGCTTCTATTAGCATATTTACGTAGTGAGAGGCTTTGGAACAAGATTTATAGAAACACAATTGTTTTGTGTGGTTGGCACCTTCCTCACACATGGGCTAACCGTTCTCAGAGCTCGTTTGACTCTGCCTTTGGACCCCTCCATTCGGTGTCTGGTCCCGTGCAGGCCACCTAAGCAGGCAGTATGGTGCTCACGGTCCCCAAACAGAACAGAAGGCAATGGACGCTGTCACGAGGCAGAAAGCCGTGGAAGGCAGTGTAGGCTGGATGCTAGGCCAAGCGCTGAATTATCAAGCCCTCAGTGCAAAAGGAAGGAATCAGGACCTCCTTGCGAGTTGGGGGGCAGAGCTGGCCCTGACAGGGGAAGGGATGGGCCTGACCATTATCCGGATGGGGTTCCTTAGGGTGGAGGGTTGAGAGAGGAGAGAAGGGCTGCCATTGCCCTCCATGGGTTCCTCGCCTGATGCCCCCCATCATGACTTGCAGATGCCCCCAAGGGTGTGGAAATCCTTCTTAGCCCCTCAGGGCGGAACATCCTTCCAGGTGATCTCGTCATACTCACCTGCAAGGTGAACAGCAGCTACCCCGAGGTCAGTTCCACGCAGTGGGCCAAGGATGGGACGCAGCTCAAAGTCCAGGGTCCTGTGCTGCAGTTGCCCCAGGTGGCCTGGGGTGATGCCGGTGTCTACACCTGCCAAGCTGGGAATGACGTGGGCTCCACGGTGTCGCCCCCCGTCAGCCTCCACGTCTTTAGTGAGTCCTGGGTGAGCCTGGGTCTTGACCAGAGGGTGGGGGTGGGGATCCAGGCTACTGTTGCTGAAGGGAGCCAGGCCAAGGTGCCTCCTGGAATGCAGGCATCGAGTCCTAGCCCTGTCTCAGATAGGTGACAAGCCTTCCTGGCAGGGTGGGATGTCACGAGAACCCTTGTAAACAGGACAAAGAGATGCAGTGCCCATCCAGAAGGCTCTGCTGCAGAAGGGGCGTGATGCAGAACATGCAGGGGTTTAGGCTGACTGGCTACAACCCCGGTGCCCTGGAAGTCAGCTGGGTATCCCCCCGCGTGCCCCATGCTGCCCCCACAGCGGCTGAGGTCCAGGTGAGCCCAGCAGGCCCCGTCCTAGAGAACCAGACGGTGACGCTGACCTGCAACACGCCCAAAGAAGCACCCAGCAAGCTGCGCTACAGCTGGTACAGGAACCACGTCTTGCTGGAGGACGCCCACAGCCACACCCTGCAGCTGCACTCGACCACCAGGGCCGATACCAGCTTCTACTTCTGCGAGGTGCACAATTCCTACGGCAGCCAGCGCTCTGGCCCCGTCAGCGTGGTGGTCAACCGTAAGTGGCGGGACAGGGGGGCACCGGACGCTGCCAGAGCCCAGTCAAAGGGCGGTCAAAGGGCGAGGGCCCCCACAGGAGGGTTAGGGTCCTGGGCCTGGTTGGCCTTGAGCTCGTGTCCCAGCTCCGCATAACCGGGCACGCTTTGACCTCTCTGGGCCTCAATTTCCTCCTTTTTTAGAATCCTTTCATTTTGAAACAAGTTAAGCTTGCGAAAAGTTGCAAGGAGAACACAAGGAATGACCACCTGCCTTTACCTTAGTGTCCCCATTTGTTAACAGTTTGGTACGTTCGCTCTCTCTCTTTAAATATATATGTGTATGTATATATATGTGCATACGCACAAGTATGCATATACGTGTGTATTACACACGTGCATATATACATATGTGTGCAAAAGTGTACACGCATTTTCTATGTAAACATATATATGGGCATCCCATATGTATATACGCTGTATGTATAGACATCTACCAGTTGGCTGTCACGTATCTGTTAGCCACGTGTTTACATTCTTCTTTTCAATTTATTTTTAATTGTTATTTATTTATTTTTGTGTGTGCACCATTCCTGGAAGTGCTGCAATACCAGGTCGATGCGTGGAGTGGACGGAGCAAGCTCCTATTCCATCTCCCTGCTCCAAAAATCCAAGTAATATATTGTCCTCAGAGAGAGGACGTATCAGATATTAAACTGACAAGAACAGAGACGACACCTGATCATAGCCAAAAGGCCGAGAATCGATATTTTAAAAATTTTTTAAAATTTACATCCAGGGGCTCCTGGGTGGCTCAGTCGGTTAAGCGTCCGACTTCGGCTCAGGTCATGATCTCGTGGTTTGTGAGTTCAAGCCCCACGTCGGGCTCTGTGCTGACAGCTCAGAGAGTGGAGCCTGCTTCAAATTCTGTGTCTCCTCCTCTTTCTGCCCCTCCCCTGCTCATGCTTTGTCTCTCTCTGTCTCTCAATAATGTATAAATGTTAAAAAGATTTTTTTTTTAATTTACATCCAAGTTAGTTAACATAGAGTGTAATAACAACATATAGTGTAATAATGATTTTAGTGATTCATCACTCATCCAAACAAGCGTCCTCCTTAATGCCCCTTGCCCATTTAACCCATCCCCCCACCCAAAACCCTGCCAGCAACCCTCAGTTTGTTCTCTGTACTTCAGGTTTGTCTCTTATGGTTTGTCTCCCTCCCTGTTTTTTTATGTTATTTTTGCTTCCCCTCCTTTACGTTCATCTGTTTTGTATCTTAAATTCCACATATGAGTGAAAGCGTGATATTTGTCTGTCTCTGACTGACCTATTTCATTTAGCACAATACACTCTAATTCCATCCACGTTATTGTAAATGGCAAGATTTCATTCTTTTTATTGCTGTATTTATTTATTGTATATACATATACCACATCTTTATCCATTCGTCAGTTGATGGACATTGGGCTCTTTCCATCTGTTGGCTATTGTTGATAGTGCTGCTCTAAACATTGGGGTTCATGTCCCCCTTCAAGAGAGCACCCCTGTATCCTTTGGATAAATACCTAGTAGTGCAATTGCTGGGTCGTAGGGTAGTTCTGTTTTTAATTTTTTGAGGAACCTCCATACCGTTTTCCAGAGTGGCTGCACCCGTTCGCATATCTACATGTTTACATTCTCAAAATTGTAGATGATGTCCCTCTAGCCCTTAACTCCTCAGCGTGTATATCCAAAGGTCATTCTCATACATAACCACAGTACACTGATCACAGCCAAGCCATTTAATATTGATACAATTGATAATATTGATAGAGCAATATTTTTTAATCTACAGCCCATAGTTGACCCCATCATGTCCTTTATGGCAATTTTTTTTTTTCTGGTCCAAGATCTAAGCCAGGATCCTGAATTTCATTCAGTTGTTAAGTCTCTTTATTCTCCCCTTTTAAAAAAATCTTTATTTATTTTTGAGAGAGAGAGAGAGAGGCGGAGTGTGAGTGGGGGAGGATCACAGAGAGAGGGAGACACAGAATCCAAAGCAGGCTCCAGGCTCTGAGCTGTCAGCACAGAGCCCGACGCGGGGCTCAAACTCACAAACCAAGAGATCATGACCTGAGCCGTAGTTGGTTGCTTAACAAACCGAGCCACCCAGGCACCCCCAGTCTTCCCATCTTTAAAGTGGGGCCCCTGATCCACATTCACAAGGTTGCCACACTTATTGGCCAAGAAGACAAAGTGATTTGCTCAGCCCAGGGACAAAAGTGTTCACCAGGCACTCAAGAGCTCGGGGGTTGCCCCTTCACAGGGCATTGTGGGACAAAGGAGGTGCAGGGTCAGTCCAGGGATTGTCCCTGTCTGAGGATGACCATCACCCATCTGTCTCCACACAGACCCGCCCCTTGTGCCGGACCTAACTGCCTTCTTGGAGACGCAGGAGGGGCTGGTGGGCCTCTTCCACTGCTCGGTGGTCAGCGAGCCCGTGGCCACCCTGGTGCTGTCACACAATGGCCTCATCCTGGCCTCCACCCCAGGAGAGGGGGACCACAGCTCGCGCTTCAGTGTCTTCTCCAACCCCAACTCCCTGAACCTGGAGATCCGAGACTTGCAGCCAGGCGACAGTGGGAAATACACGTGCTCAGCCACCAACTCCCTTGGGAATTCATCCTCCACCCTGGACTTCCAGGCCAAAGGTAAGACAGGCACAGGGAGGCTGGTGGAGGGAGCCTGAGGAGGAGGGCTGCTCTGATCTCTTCCTCCCAGGAGTCCAGAGCACTCAGCTGAGGGGCTGACCAAGCTGTTTGGTAAAAAAAATAATTTTAAAAAAATCACATCAAAGATCTGGACTATACCGTCATCCTAACCTGGGAGGTTCCTGAGGCCAAGGCAAAAGGGAAACATGGCAGGTGGCATTATTCCTTATGTACACATTTTGTCTCTGAACTTGAAGGGTCCTTCATATCCATCTGTTTTTTATGTATCAAATGTTTGGGGCAGGCTCTGTTAGGAGTCAGAGGCAGGAGGGAAATGGAAAAACAGGGGCTTCCACATCTTGAAGGATATACTGCCATTCCCTCCTGCTGGGGCCATGACAGACCGAGCTAATCGATCAAGCCAGGTTCTTGATGTAAGTCCGGGCTCTGGCTCCCAATCCTTCTCAACCATGCTGCAGCCAGCTGCTACCCATAGATCAGAATCGGCATTCAAGGACAAATCCCCCTGATACCAAGAGGTTCACAGAGCTGATGCCGTGAAGCCCAGACCTGCCTGTAGTCATGTGGGGAGAGGTGAACCCTGGAGGCCTTCCTGCAGCAGGTGGCACGGAGCTGCCGGTGTGCGGGGGACCTGATCCTCCCTTACTCCCTCTTTTGCCAGTGGCCCACCTCCTCATCAGCCCCACAGCAGAAGTGGTAGAAGGGCAAGGCGTAACACTGAGCTGCAGGAGTGGTCTGAGCCCGACGCCTGACATCCGCTTCTCCTGGTACCGGAATGGAGCCCTGCTTTTCGAGGGGCCCAGCAGCAGCTTTCATCTCCCTGCGGCCTCCAGCACCGACACCGGCTCTTACTACTGTCAGGCCAAGGATGGCCACAGTGCCAGCGGCCCCTCTTCCTCCGCCATCCTCACTGTGCTCTGTGAGCGGTCTTCCCACCAGCCCCTGCCTGCCGTGGGGAGGGTCAGCCCGCCAGCCACCCCCGCCTCCCTCAGGCCCTCCTGCTGCTGCCTTGCTCCGGGGTCTAGATCAGGAAGGCAGCCGCAGGTCTGCGAACCATAGAGCTCTCCACCCAGGGCTGAAATGTGGGGAACAAAGCTGGGGCTTTCTCTACCTCCCCACGTCCCACCCCCCCAACCCCAGCCCCTCTAGGGCCCCCTGCCTCTAGCCTCAAGTGCATCGTTGGGCAGCATGTCCGGGCTTTGTCCTCCTGGGCTGGGACCTTGGACACCATGCTTCCATATATGTGTACACACTCATAGGCTGTGCCCTCACAAGCTCCCACAGCCACGAAGGCAGAACTTCTCAGCATAGGGACTGTGTCCTGTTAAGAGTGGGTGCCCCATGTTAGCCTGAGGGGCCAACCTTCAGTGTGTCAGAAGCACATGACGTTATGCTAGCCCATATGACAACCTTGTCCAAGCTAGAAAAATGGCATTCCTTCCTCTGGGAAGACTCAGTATAGCACTATGGCACAGCTTAGCATGAGGGGCATGGGCTGCATTCCTCCTACCCCAGTTTGGTTGTCCTTGTGCAGTGCACAACCTACACAGCTGTTTATGGCAACTTTAAGTACATGCCTTTGTTTAGAGTGGCTAGCCAGCTTTGAGTGGACCTGTACGACCCTGGTGGAGGCCATGGGATGAATGCCTATGCTCTTCCTCCCTATAGATGCCCCACGCCAGCCCACACTCACTGCCCAGCTGGACCCTGACGCCGCAGGGGTTGGGGCTAGACGTCAAGGACTCCTCTTGTGCCGTGTGGACAGCAACCCCCCCGCCCAGCTGCGACTGCTCCACGGGGACCATATTGTGGCCTCTTCTTCCCTGCCATTGGGCTGTGGGGGTTGTTCTCAGCACCTAAAGGTCACCAGAGCCCCAAACCTGCTGCGTGTGGAGATTCGTGACCCAGTGTTGGAGGATGAGGGTGTGTACCTGTGTGAGGCCAGCAATGCACTGGGCAACACCTCTGCCTCTGCAACCTTTGATGCCCAAGGTGAGTCATGGCAGGGAATGGGTGGCTCAGGGTCAGGGGCTGGTACTCGGGACCCTTCCACCCCTGGCTCCCCAAGGACGGTCTGTTAGCTGAAACCACCTCCATTCAGCAGCGGGAGCTCGCTTTGCTCCCCTGCCCCATGGGAAGCCCAGGGGGTCTCATTCCTGCCTTCTCCAGGCTGGGAGGCTGGACTCCGACCCCACGGGGGAAGTGGTCAGGGTAAAGCCTGTCTCAGCTGGCCCGTGCTGCCTGCTCTCCAGCCACTATTCTGGTCATCACACCGTCGCGCACGCTGCGAGAGGGCACCGTGGCCAACCTGACTTGCAGTGTGAACCGGGAGGCCAGCGGCCCTGCCAACTTCTCCTGGTTCCGGAATGGGGCGTTGTGGGCCCAAGGCCCCCTGGAGACCGTGACGCTGCTGCCTGTGGCCAGAACAGATGCTGCCCTCTATGCCTGCCGCATTCTTACCGAGGCTGGGGCCCAGCTCTCCACCCCGGTGGTCCTGAGTGTGCTCTGTGAGTGACGGGCAAGGGCAGAGTTGGGTACTCGGGGGGTGAGGGAGTGGTCAGCGGGAGGGAACAGGGTAGGGTTGGGTTTGGGGGGGTCAGAGCGTGGCTGGGGAGTGGACAAGGGCAGGTCTGACCTGTGTGTGTGGAGGGGGAGGGGCACACAGGGGCAGCTGGACTGTGGTGAGTTGTACTGGGGGTGGCCTGACCTCCTTCCTGTCTGCAGATCCTCCAGAACCTCCAAAGCTGTCAGCCCTCCTGGATGTGGGCGAGGGCCATGTAGCTGTGTTCATTTGCACTGTGGACAGTCGCCCTGTGGCCCAGCTGGCCCTGTTCCATGGGGAGCGCCTCCTGGCCACCAGCCTGGGGCCCCTGCTCCCACACCATGGCCGCCTCCAGGTCAAAGCCACAGCCAACTCCCTGAAGCTAGAGGTCCGAGACTTGAACTTGGAGGACTCCGGAAGCTACCGATGTGAGGCCACAAATGCCCTTGGATCCACCAATAGCTCCCTCTTCTTTCAGGTCCAAGGTGAATGTCAGTTCTCTAAAGACGTGGTAGACCCCCTGGGGGCTGTTCTAGCCAGACTTTGGGCTGGGTCATGTGGATTTTGTGCAGAGATGTGAGTCTTTTCCAGGTTAAGGGAGTTTTTAGCTACCCAGCAGGCCTCCCTTTGTCTCCAGCCAGATATTTTCACCTGCAATAACTGTGCTAACCACTAGGGGGCAGTGGCAATAGCATAAGGTGGCTTGCTTGGTTGGAGCGCTTCTGTCAGAAACTTCTTTTTTAATGTAATTTTGTTACATAAGAATTTTCATACAAAACCAAAGACACCTATACTATGCATACATGTGCGTAATGTGTGTGTGTGAATATGAATATGCACATACATGTATACGTAGAAATATATACACATACACATTAATATACATGTATTCTTCAGTAAAAATCCTCCCTAAGTGAATAAGCCAAGAAAGAGGAAAGTTAATACCCATAAGGCTGCAAAAGCCAAGGAAAAAAACACCCTTTTTTTTCTCCCACGATGACAAACATCAATTTTCGAGCACTGTCCTTGGGCTTTGGTTCTATATGTCTTTTCTTATTTATCATACCCATTTCACTGGAAGACACACTGAGGGTCAGAGTTTCAGGAGCTTGCTCATGGTCACATGACTAGCTAGCTCTGGATTGATTTGGTTCTGATTCCAGGCACAGCCTGTGCTCCCACCACTCCAGCTACCCCACCTCCTTGCTCCCCACCCCAGCCTCGTCCCAGGGGGCACCCGGACAGCCCTTTGCTTGGTCCTCCCAGTTCGTGGGCTCTCATGACTTGGAGCCTGGGTGCAGAGCAGGCCTGGAGAGGACTCAAGACCACATAGTGGCTAACTTTCCCTCCAAGTCCTCAGCCACCCATGCTGGGTCCAGATCAGTATCAGGACCAGGCCCTCGGCGCGGCCTAAACCCCTCCCATTTCAGTGCTTCAGGGGGTCAAACCAGCATTTGCCAAGAGCTGACATGTGCAGGTGCTGTGCCTGGCACTGGGTTACAGGTCATATAGGCTGGGCCTGCACTAGGCTCACCTTCTGGTAGGTGAGATATGACTGACAGAACAAAACTGTGGCTCAAGGTGGTAGGTGGTAAAGGCCGGGATAGACCCAGTGCAAGCGAGTTGGCAACAGGACAGGAAGAGGCATGGAGCTGAACTGGGGCCCTTGGTGGTGGTATGGTAGGTAAGCTATGGCTCCTGGACATTGGATTGAGGTCATGCAGTCCTGGTGTGCACATACATCCCTAGACTGTGGGAGGGTATGGTGGAGAGCCCTCACCTGCTCTTGGTTTCTCCCCACAGGAGCCTGGGTCCAGGTGTCACCGTCGCCCGAGCTCCGGGAGGGCCAGGCTGTGGTCTTGAGATGCCAGGTGCCCACAGGGGTCCTGGAGGGGACCTCATACCTCTGGTATCGGGATGGCCAGCCCCTCCCGGAGTCGAACTCGGCCACGCTCCACTTTGCAGCCATTACTGTGAGTCAAGCTGGGGCCTACCATTGCCAAGCCCAGTCTCCAGGCTCAGCCACCACGAGCCAGGCCGCCCCTGTCATACTCCACGTGTCCTGTAAGCTTTCATCCTGTCCATGTTTCTTCGGGGGTGAAGGAAACAAGGGCACAGCTGGGGGAGGGGTTGGGGGAGCCCAGGCGCCCTGACCACTCCCCACCTCCTGTAGATGCCCCTCGCCAGGCCACGCTCACCACCCTGATGGACACAGGCCCTGGGCGACTGGGCCTCTTCCTGTGCCGTGTGAACAGTGACCCTCCAGCCCAGCTGCGACTGCTCCACGGGGACCACCTCGTGGCCTCTACCCTACAAGGTGTGGGGGAACTTGCAAGCAGCTCTCCGCGGCTGCAGGTGGCTGTGGCCCCCAACACCCTACGCCTGGAGATCCACAATGCAGCGCTGGAGGATGAGGGCGTCTACACCTGCCAGGCCACCAACACCTTGGGCCAGACCTCAGCCTCTGCCAACTTCGATGCCCAGGGTCAGTGTGGGGATGTGAGTGTGTGCATGGATGGCTCCTTTAAGAGAGGAGAGGAGGCTGGAGAGGGTTCTGGAAGCCTGAGGCACAGCAGGTGGGCTGAACATAAGGACTGTCTCCATTCCCACCCCCCCTTTAAGGGCAGCAATTTCCAGACTTGGGTTTCATGGAAGAACCTGCTTTATTTTTTCATTTTTTAAACATTTTTATTTTGAGAGAGAGAGAGAGAAAGAGAGAGAGAGAGAGAGAGAGAGAGAGAGAGAGAGAGAATCACAAGCAGGCTCCACGCTATCAGTGCAGAGCCCGACATGGGACTCAATTTCACAAACCGTGAGATCGTGACCTGAGCTGAAATCAAGAGTCAGACGCTTAACCGACTGAGCTGCCCAGGCACCTGGAAGAGTCTTTTTTAAAAACAGAAGTTTGCTGGGGTGCCTGGGTGGCTCAGTCAGTTAAGTGTTCGACTTCGGCTCGTGTTCTCACAGTTCGTGGGTTCGAGCCCCGCGTGGGGCTCTGTACTGACAACTCAGAGCCTGGAGCCTGCTTTGGATTCTGTGTCTCCCTCTCTCTGCCCCTCCCCCACTCGTGCTATGTGTGTGTCTCTCTCTCAAAGATAAATAAAACATTAAAAAAACAAACAGAAAGAAGGTTGCCTGATGTCCAGAGGATAAAGCTAATCAAGACAAAGGAGGAAACACCACGGGACAGGGGAGCCTTCTCCCATGTGCCCCCCACCAGGATCAGGGAGGGCTCAGGGCACTCCAGGGCTCTACAGAGCTCTGCCTGGGACCACGAGAGAGGGCGAGCTGTTTCCCAAGCTCGACCTTGAGCCTCGTTTACAGGCGGGCCACCTGTGCCTCTCAGAAGCTGACATGGAGACAGGTGGCTGGCTTACCCAGCTTCACAACTCTCCAGCGTCCCCCCTGCCCTTCTCTCTCCCCAGCTGTGAGTGTGCAGGTGTGGCCCAAGGCCATCGTGCAGGAAGGGCAGCTGGTGAACCTGACCTGTCTTGTGTGGACCACCAACCAGACCCAGCTCACCTACATATGGTACCAGGATGGGCAGAAGCGCCCAGGGGCCCACTCCATCCTTCTGCCCAATGTCACAGTCACGGATGCTGCCTCCTACCGCTGTGGGGTGCTGACGCCTGGCCGGGCACCCCGCCTCTCCAGACCTGTCATTCTGGATGTCCTCTGTGAGTCTGGTTGGATGCAGGGTGGGGCAACAAGGGATCAGGGCATGGCCAGAGTCCCACAGACGTCCAACCCAGAAACAGTCCCCGTCTGTCCGATGAAGCTCAGAACAAGGAACACTGAGATGAGGGTGAGAGGAGATAGGTTCTCTCTTGGCAGTGGAGCAGGGGCCATAGATTGGGTAATCGGGGGCCCTTGGGGTAGGGAGCCAGGGCCCTCCTGGTTTTGAATGCCACCCGCCAACTAGCCTCCCGGCTGCAGTCCTCTGAACGGTTTCCTTTGGTGTCCCTGTAGACGCACCCCGCAGCCTGCGCCTGACCTACCTCCTCGAGGGCCGTGGTGGACGGCTGGCCCTGGTACTGTGCACTGTGGACAGCCACCCAGCCGCCCAGCTGGCCTTCAGGCACGCTGGCCGTCTCCTGGCCTCCTCGACCACAGCCTCTGTCCCCAACACCCTGCGTCTGGAGCTGTGGGAGCCCCGGCCCAGCGATGAGGGTCTCTACAGTTGCTCTGCCCACAGTCCTCTGGGCCAGGCCAATGCATCCCTGGAACTGCGGCTAGAAGGTGAGGCAGGGCATGCCAAGCCCACCAGGGGAGGGACCAGCTGTGGGATCCGGCTGGGCCTAGCTAACCCCGCTCTCCTCGGTACAGGTGTGCGGGTGACCCTGTCTCCATCAGCTGCTGTGCCCGAGGGGGCCCCCGTCACGGTGACCTGTAAAGACCCTGCTGCCCACCCACCCACTCTCTATGCCTGGTACCACAACAGCCGTTGGCTGCAGGAGGGCCCAGCTGCCTCTCTCTCGATCCCAGCAGCTACACGGGCTCATGCGGGTGCCTACACCTGCCAGGTCCAGGATGCCCAGGGCACACGCAGCTCCCGGCCCACAGCCCTGCAAGTCCACTGTGAGCAGGGGTCCTTGGCTGGGGGTGCCGAGGATGAGGGCGGGTGGAGGGCACTTCTGGGCCTTCGTAGGGGTGGACACAGGACTGCAGTGGACCTTGGAATGGGCACTTGGGAAAAGAAGGACATAGGTGGTGAGAAAAGAGACCCTAGGGTCCTGTGAACCCTGCCTGGAGGAGTCTGTCCACAAGACTCCTGAGAACTTGTCACTTCTAGGAAGTGACCATTTGTCCAGAGGCTTCAGCCTCACCAGTGCCAGGCAGGTAGGCCATGGTTCAGGGTTTCTTAACAAGGCCTCCAACTATGTCTTATCCTGCCACCAGATGCCCCTCGGGATGTTGTCCTGTCGTCGTTTCGGGACTCGAGGGCGAGCCCCATGACCGTGGTACAGTGCACCGTGGACAGCGAGCCACCTGCTGAGCTGGCCCTGTCCCGTGATGGCAAAGTTCTGGCCACCAGCCATGGGGTTGACGGGTTGGCATCGGGGACAGGCCATATCCAGGTGGCCCGCAATGCCCTGCGGCTGCAGGTGCAAGAGGTACCCTCAGGTGACAAGGACACCTATGTGTGCACAGCCCACAACTTCCTGGGTTCAGTCAACACCACAGGGCAGCTGCAGGCAGAAGGTGAGTGGGAGAAGGGGGAGGGGAAGGGGCGCAGGCGCAGCGGGGCTCTGTGTCTGTGAGGGCTGGAGCTCCTGCAAGAGGGGGCAGGCCGACCAGAATGGCTGGATCTAGCCGTGCCCCATCTGATGGAAGAGAAACAGCTCTCCTGGAGGCAGGTGCCCAGTCTGAAGGGGAGAGACAGCCTTGCCCTTGGAGAGCCCCCTACGAGGGTGGAGCTGTAGCTGTGCCAAGGGGACCTTGGATGCGGGCAAGGCATAACCCCACCGTCACAGAACCCAACTTGGGGTGGGGGCACAGGCCTGCCCTGGGGAAGCTGGGGTGGGAAGAGAGACACAAGCTCTACCTTCAGGGATGAGGTGGAGCCCTACCTTTGGGGAGTCCAATCTGAGAGCAGAACACAACTTCATCCATCGGAAAGTCTGGTTTGTTAAGAGAGACACGCAGCCCTGTCCTGGAGGTCCCCAGTGCGAGGATAAGAGACAGCCTTGTTCTCAGAGATCTCAGTCTTATGGGAGAGCCACAGTCTCACCTTTGAGAGCCCCAAATCAGAACGGCCCTTCCCATAATGCACAGAAGGCTCTCAGATGCCCAGATCCTACCCAGAGGCTCCAGCTCCCACAGGCCTGCTGATCCCTGACCACCTCCTGGTCCTTGGCCCGCAGGTGCACGTGTGGTGGCCGAGCCAGGGCTGGACGTGCCTGAGGGTGCACCGCTGAACCTGAGCTGTCGCCTCCCTGGTGGTCCTGGGCCCACAGGCAACTCCACCTTCGCTTGGTTCTGGAATGGCCAGCGACTGCACGTGAAGCCTGGACCCACCCTTGCCTTCACCCACGTGGCCCGTGCCCAAGCTGGGGTGTACCACTGCCGGGCCCAACACCCCAGTGGGACCACAACCTCTGCTCCAGTCATGCTCCGGGTGCTATGTGAGTATGACTCCCCTCCCCCCCCCCCCCCCCCCCCGCCACCTCAGTCTGTCCACACCTCACATGCCCACCTCAGGTCTTCCTTCTCTTCTGTCTGCAAAGAGCAAAGACCTTGCAGGTATGGAGTCCCGGGTGGGAGGACTCCCGCTCACTGATTGTGTGATCTTGGGTGCCCATGCCTTGGTTTCCTCATGCATAACGTATCAGTCCCCTCACCCCGCGAGGAGCATAGGAGATACGGCACGCAGAGTGCCCGGCATACAATAGGCCCTCATCAGCCTTGGTCCCTTACTCCATTCCTCATGAAGGCGCCATGCTGTCAGTCCGATATGGCTGTACTAACAAGCCACTCCAAAACATAGAGCGTAAAATGACAACCATTTTATTTGCTCACAGTTCCGTGGGTCAGAAATGGGGGCTGGGCTGAGCTGGGCAAGTCTCCCGCTGGCCTCACCTCATGTGGCTGCAGTTGTCCAGTGGCTGAGCTGAAGCTAGACAGCTTAGGATGGCTTCATCCTCATGGCCGGCAGGGGCTTCATCCAGGGGCTGGCTGCTGGCTGGGCCGCCACACGTTGTCCAGCATGCTGGCCCAGGCTTCCCACATGACTGTGTTCGCAGAAGGGCAGAAGCTGTGAGGCCCCTTGAGGTCTAGCCCTGAAGTCGCATAAAGCCCCTTCTGCTTTCTAGTGGTCAAAGCAAGTCACAGATCAAGGAGTGGTGGTGGGCGGGGGGGAGGGGGGGGCGGCTCTACCTCTTAATGGGAAGAGCAGCAAAGTCATCTTGCCTGGGTACAGGGAGGGGAGGATTTGCGGCCATCATCACACTCTCTGTATTCCCATAGACCCTCCCACGATGCCCACCATGACGGTCTTTGTGGAGCCAGAGGGGGGCATCCAGGGCATCTTGGACTGCCGAGTGGACAGCGAGCCCCTAGCCAGCCTGAGCCTCCACCTTGGCAGTAGGCTGGTGGCCTCCAGCCAGGCCTGGGGTGCTCCTGCAGAGCCACACATCCGTGTCACGGCCACTGCCAATGTCTTGAGGGTGGACATGGAGGAGCTGAGGCCCAGCGACCAGGGGGAATACGTGTGCTCTGCCTCCAATGCCCTGGGCTCTGCGTCTGCCTCCACCTACTTTGGAACCAGAGGTAGGTGGGGTGTCCGTCTCCCAGGCCCCTCTGCACAGAGGCCCAGCTCTCGGGTCCAAAGGCTTCCTTCTGAGGTCTTCCCTGAATCCCTTCTGCTGTAATCAGTTTGTCTGACTAGTCCAGACTGGTTGCCTGAAGCGCCTTTGCATGGAGGGGGCTTCTGAGATAAAGTGAAAGCTAGAATAGTTTTCATCTTTGGGGAGTCACCTTGGGAGGGAGGATTGGAGGCCTGGAGTCATAGGTGCCACCTCAGCCTCACCCTTGTGTTCCAGCTCTGCACCGCCTGAGTCTGTTCCAGAAGCTACTCTGGGTCCTGGGGCTGCTGGTGGGCCTCCTCTTCCTGTTGTTGGGCCTGGGGGCCTTCTACGCCTGGAGGTGGGTTCAGAGCTGGGGGTGATGGGGTCACCTCGTCCTCCCCTTGCCCCCCAACATTCCCTCGTGTCATTCCTACCAAATTCACAGGCTCCATACTCTCTAGCCTGTCTCTCTTTCTCCCACTGCTCCAAATTTGGGAATCACTTCTAGAATCCTCTTTATATCCATCTTGCTATGGTTTCCTTCTTTCTTTATCTGGACCCTGTCTGTGTAAAGAAAGTGCTGGGAAGGAAGAAAGATAAGGCACCCCCCTTCCCCACAATGCTCCCACTGCTCTGTGCAGTGAGCAGTCTGGGGCTAAGCACTGGGGGTCGGGAGAGGGAGGGGAGGCAGGGGGAGGGGAGAGACCCTCTGAGTCCACTCTTGCGTTGCAGGAGGCATTTTCGTAAGGCGAGCGTGGGTGAGAATTTGGTTGAGATGGATTCTCAGAAGGAGACAGCACAGGTATCCATTCACCATGTGGGCACAAGCAGACACAATGCCTAACTAACCCACAGCGCAAGGTTGGCACCTAGAGACCGCAGTCATATACAGGATGGCCCCTGGGGCTAGGGAGAGAATATGGAGAACCCAGGGACCCCTGAGAAGATAGGGGAGCCACATTCTGACTGGGGCCCACAGCAGTCGCGGGTTTGCTCACTGGGCACTTCTTTGGGCATACCGTAGGCCAGCGTGACTGGTTCTCTATGGGACCTGCTGGCTGGGTGACTGGGGCAGACCTTCTGAACTTAGCAGCATCACCTCCACATCCAAGACACCTCTTGGAACACAGAACCCCACCTGTGTTTTGGGGTCTCTCTTTCCCACTCCTGAGTCTGCCGATCACCTGGGCAGGGGTGAAAGTCTGTTTTCCCTTCCCTGTGATGTATCCCCTCTGTAGATAATCCATTTGGTGGGCCAGGGCTCATAGCCTCATGGCCAGCCAGGCACATGCTCACCAATCCCCTTGGGATCCCTACACATGGCTTGAGGTCTGGGGGACCGCCCACCAGAGTTAGAGGTCAGGTGATGACCACTCCCAGAGTCCTCATGTGACCAGGGTTTTCTCTGAGGGAAGCTCAGTGGTCCTGATGCAGCCACATGTGGGACCTTGTCCTGTGCTCCACCCCTGAGCTGACCTGTAGCATTGCCTACCCTCAGGAGGAGGAGGTCACCAGAATCTGCAATGACGCAGGCTTCGTGAACAAGGTAGCACTGAGTCCTGCCTGCCTCTGTGAAAACAATTCTGCAACATCTGACTTTCTGTGACCTGGCTCCAAACCTCTTGCCAAGAAAAATGGGCAATGATAGGTGAAGGGGCACCCTAATCTACCCAAGAGGTGCTGACCCCCGAGGACTCTGAGGAGAAACGGACTGGTCATGTTGTCAACTTCTCTGTTCCTTTTCCCTGGATCTCATCTTTCCTTTTCTCTTCCAATGGACTGCCCCTTACATATTTTCCCCCAATCCCACTGTGGACTTTTTGGATGGATTAGAAAAGAAATGAATCTTTCTACATCCTCACAGACTGGCCTAGGCACTCTGTATTGGCTAGAACAGAAGTTAGGCTGCTGTAATAAGAGACCAAATACAGTAACTTCAACATGAGGGAACTTTCTTTTTCTTTCCCATACGAGTCTGGGTATGCTATGGTAGTTTAAGGTGTTGGAACTCTGGATCCGTCTATCTTATTTTTCTCCATCCCTAAAATGTTACCTTTGGTTGTGAGGTTCACGGTGGCCCCACTCTGTTCACACACAAGAAGGAGAAAAAGTGGACGTTGCAGGCACATACCTTCCCATTGTGGACACAGCCCAGAAGTTGCTTGTCACTTCCACTCACTTCCCATCAGCTAGAGTTTAGTCACATGGCTGCCCCAAGCTGCCAAGGATTCTGGGAAATACCGTTTTTATTCTATTTCCAAAGGACTCCCAACCATGGACTCATCCCTGAGACTTCTAACATTGGTGACAATGCCTCCAGCAGGCCTCGTTTTTAGTGTCCTTCTGCCCAAGGCCAGGATGTGTCCCTGGTCATTCTGTCCATGGGCTTCCCAGAGGAGTTAGTCCCTCTCACATATCAAGACTGAGGAAATCAAGAGGGTTTGGTGATCCCTAGGGAGAGGGTATGCAGGCAATCCGGTTGCCTGAGCAGGCATTTCATCAGGCCCCTGGAAGAGATGCCCCCATTCGTACCTCCAGGGAGAGTGGAGAGCACTCTCGATTCTACTCTAGGTGCATTCCTCCCCATGATCACATGAGCTCACTCGCTCTTCTTGGAGGCTTGTGTGCCCAGGGCTTTCAGGTTGAATGAGGGTCACAAAGAAGGTATAAGTTGCTCCACGAAGTCAGTGCATGAGAGGAGCCAGTTCTTGGGTGGGCTATTGACTCCCCTCATAGCCTGGTGGCAGACGGTAAGAGGAGCAAAGACCTCCCCTGGAATTTGAGCTGAGAAACATGGAGAGTAGTGGGGAGTTGTCATCGGGCGCTAACAGGTTGGGGAAGAAACTGGAGGCCAGGTAAGCTCCATGTAGCCACAGCTGGAAGCTTCCTGGTCCCAGGTTCTAGTCCTTGTAATGCATGATTGCGAGACTCTTCCTGGGGGGCCTGTCTGGCATGTCCTCCCAATAAACATCCATCCTGTGACATAACTGAAGGGAGTCTCTTTCTCGCAACCCAAACTGCTGCACTGGAACACAAGATCCAAATGTGAATCTCTTTCTGGGAGACTGTCTGACCGAGGGGGCCGGCAAGTGCAAATTACATGACATTTACCACAGGCTACCTTACCCTCAAGCGCTTTGCGCCCTTTCCTGCTCCTTGAGGCTCTGGGCGCTGCTCACGCGTCCACGTGCGTCCAGATGCCCAGCACCTCACTTGGCGTGCAGTAGGTGAACACTTAGTAAGCACTGGTTTTTCTACACTGTTGCCAAGTGAGAGGGTGGAAAATGTGCACTAAATCCAGAGGTGGGACAGAGGGAGAGCAAACCAAATGCAGCCGGATGTTTTTGGGCTGTCTGGGGAAGAGAGGGTAAGGGGAGGACTGCTTCTGTGCATCTCCAAGGGGATAGGTCCATCTGGGATTGGAAGGTCCTCAGAGGGGTTAGTTGTCCACCCCCAGAGGTCTGAGGCACCTCAAGACTTTAAAAATAAACTTCTAATTCAAGTGTGACCCACATACAGAAAACTGTAAACTTAATGACTTTTCCAAAAAGGTACACACACATGTAAACAGCACCCAGAGCAAGAAACAGACCATTGCCAGCTCCCCAGAGTCTCCCTTCAGCCCCCTCCCAGGGGCAACCAACCCGAAGGTAGCTACTGTCCTGATATCTAACACCATAGATTTGATTGGCCTGTTTTCGAACTTTATATAAATGGAGTCTTATAGAATATATGACGACTTCGGAAAACTGTCTGACATTATCTATGACAGCTAAAATATTCTTCCCTATGACCCTGAAATTCCATCCCTGGGCATTTATGCAAAAGGACTAAGGGTTTACATCCACTGTGAGACTTGTACGAGAATGTTTATGGTCACCCTGTTCTGGGTCACTCTTCAGAATGAGTCTTGTTTACAGACGGTGTGTGTCACCCATTACGTGAGCACTCACAAAGATTTAACTCTTACTGGTTCGCCTCCTTCCCAGGGTACTCCCCAATGGCCCTGTGGAGAGTGACTCTGGCAAGTCCCTTGGGAAATCATCTTTCCCACAGTCGCACTTCTAGGATCCCTCTTCCTCCACTTTGGTTCAATGCTCCCACCCCCTCCTCTGCGACCTCAAATATAAATAGTGCTCTGAGATTTCAACAGAAAATTCCTCGGATATACTTGGACATAGCTCATCTGGGTTTGGGAGGCATCCACTTTGCAAGGATGACTCCAATCCCCACATGGCTCTTAGGCTACATGCCCACCTTGTTTTATTAGCACTGACTGTGTGCCTTGGCCTGTGCCAAGCACTAAATAAAGACATAGTCCCAGACCCCATGGAGCTCAGGGTCTGGGGGAGACAGACAAGGAAATGGACAACCACACTGCTGTGTGATATATGATGCAGGGAAAGTATATGCAGGGGACAGCAACCCAGGCTTTGGGTCAGGAAGAACCCCTTGACAAAGAGGCACCAAAGCCTAGGTCTGTAGTGGGAATAGAAGCTCACCAGTTCACTGGTTTCTTGCCAGAGAGGAGAGGATCTTGCCTTCTCTCCCTGATGTCCACATTGAAGTCTCCCCTCCATGTTCAGAGTGTGGCTACTCTGGGAGTCTGCTCTGCAGTCCTGGCCCCCAGCTCATTTAGGGCTCAAACAACCTCTAAGCCCTGCCAGGCCCTGCCAGGCTGCACACTTGGCGTTGTCCTGTCTCTGTGATCTCTGGGGCTTTCTTAGTTGCCTCTTTCTTCTTCCTCCTCAGGACCCCTTTACCAGGGTTAGGACTGTATCTCCACAATTTCCCCTTTCTCAGGATCTACATTTGTTTTGGAATCTCTAGGTGTGCTCCTGGTTCGAGATGGAAGCCTAGGTCCCTCTGTCCACCCCGATTCTTCCCCAAATCCTCCCTAAGAGAAGCGATAGCAAAAACGGGCCCAGGGTATGACAGGATGCCTTGCTTTCTGCCCCCCTGGCTCATCTAACAGGAGGATCAGGGAGTTCTGTGCTGCAAGGGGGGGGGGGGCTCTGTCGCTGTCAGCACCCGTGGTGACCCTATTTCATCACCCACAGAGGGAGGGCTTGATGCCTCTCCAGCCTGTCCACACTAGAGCTTCCAGTGTGACCAAAGCCATCTAAGTCTATATTAGGTCTGGTTCCCCAAAATGAGGTTTCAGAGGCAAGCGAAGTAAGGCTGTGCTCCGAGGGGAAACTAGTAAAGGGATGAAGGCAGGAAGCTAAAGATACATGCACATAAATGTCCACAGCAGCATTTTTGGTAACATCTCAAAACTAGGAACCACCCTAACTAATGTCCAGCAACAGTAGAATCAATGGGGAAAACAGATGTTACATTCACACAATTGGATGCTATTTATCAATGGAAATAGCTGAACTAAAGCCACACACGACAGGCTGAGTACATTTCACAAACTGAAAAATATTTGCGACTCATATTCCAGAGAAAAGATTAATACCTCTTATATATAAAGAGTTCCTTCAAGTTGTTAAGAGAAAGACCAACAGCTCAATACAAACATGAGCCAAGGATGTGAACAGGCAATTCAGGGTATAGGAACTACAAATGACTCTTAAATGTTTGAACAATTATTTGAGGTCACTGCTAAGAGAAATGCAAATTAAGACTGCACTTTCGAGGCACCTGGGTGTCTCAGTTGGTTAGGCATTTGACTCTTGATTTCAGCTCAGGTCATGATCTCACGGTTCGTGAGTTCGAGCGCTGCATCAGCTCTGCACTGTCAGCGTGGAGCCTGCTTGGGATTCTCCCTCTCTCCCTCTGCCACTCCCCCGCTTGTGCACGCTCTCTCTCTCTCTCTCTCTCTCAAAAATAAATAAACAAACAAATAAATAAATAATAAAAAAGATTCTCTCTTTCTAAAAAAAAATAAGAGAGAGAGAGAGAGAGAGAGACTGCACTTTCACCTTCAGACAGGCAAATATCACAGTCTGAGAACGGTGTTGGTAAGGCTGTGGGCAAAGGAACACTCTAGATATTGCTGGTGCAACCGTAAAGTGGCCCAAGGAATCCCACTTGTAGGAAATCATCTCACAAATTAGTGTGTATATAAAATTATCCATCACAGCATGGTTCATAACAGCAGAAGGGCTGGAAACCATTTGTATGCTCAAGAGGGGACTATACAAGTAAGTGGTAACGTTCAACTACAAAAATGAGGACTCCGCACACCCACTGGAATAGCTAAAATTCAAAAGATTGACAACACTAAATGCTGGTGTGGCTGTAGGGGCACTGAAACTCTCATACACTGCTGGTGGGGATGCAAAATGGTACAGTCACTTTAGGAAATCGTTTTTTTTTTGTTTTTTTTTTTTTAACTTAAATATGCCCTTGCCATGTGACCCTGCATTTCTACTTCTGGGTCATCACAGATGAGAAATGAGAAATGAAAACATATGTCCATACAAAGACTTCACAGCGATTTTGTAGCAGCTGTGTTTAGAAGAGTCTCGCACTGGAGCAGGAGAACCCACATGCCTAACTGGAGAACACGGAGCCACCGCGCTCCCCTCCACCGTGGAACACACTTGGCACCTACCAAAGAACAAATTACTGATCACGAAGCAATGTAAACGAATCTCAAAAACATAGAGGGAAGGAAGCCAGACACAGAAGAGCACATGCTTTAGAATAACATTTATTTTTTTTCTTTTTATTTTATTTTATTTTTTTATTTTTTTTTTAAATTTTTTTTTCAACGTTTATTTATTTTTGGGACAGGGAGAGACAGAGCATGAATGGGGGAGGGTCAGAGAGAGAGGGAGACAGAGAATCGGAAACAGGCTCCAGGCTCTGAGCCATCAGCCCAGAGCCTGACGCGGGGCTCGAACTCACGGACCGCAAGATCTTGACCTGGCTGAAGTCGGACGCTTAACCGACTGCGCCACCCAGGCGCCCCTAGAATAACATTTATATGACGTTCTGGAAGAGGCGAAACTAATCTGTAGGCTCAAAGCCTATCCCTGGCTGCCTGGGGCTGGGAGAGGGAGAGAGTGACTGGGGAGAGGCATAGGGGAACTCTTGGGGGGAGGGGGGGGCGATGGAAACTGAAGCTGGAACTCTTCCTAACCGAACCGCTGCATTTACTACTCCGAATTTACTACTCAGCACGCAAATCTCAAAAGAAGAAACGGATGTTACCAAAGCCAAAAGGAACCCCCACGTCTGGACCTCCGTGGCTTTGTGCAACTGTTCCCTCCGGCCACCACCAGGGACAAGGGCTGCCCCGGCCCTCAGCCGCGAGCCTGTCGGCCTCCTCGCCTTTGCGGGGGCATCAAGTCCCCGGAACTGCGGCTGGACCACCATCGCGCGCCGCGGGGACAGGGGCTGGCGGCCACCGCGATGCAGAGGCAGGCGAGCTCCGAGCCGGTCCAGCCGAGCTCCACACCTGCCAGTTGCGGTCGCCCGGCCTCCCTTCTCCTAGGGGCACTTCCGCGGGGTTCTGGCCAGGGCGCGTCTGGGCAGGACTGGTGGCCAGGCGGGGACAGAGAGGTCCGCCCCAGGAGACCCCAGAGGGGGGCGCTCCCTGCGCAGACCCGAGGGGCAACAGGTGGCCCCCAGCCCTGGTCTCTCTCCCCCCACCCCCAAAGGTCCTCAAAGGCCCTTCCGAGGGGCCCCGCCCCATCCCCACTCCACCCCGCTCCGCCCCCGCGAGGAGAGGGCGCAGAGACCTACCCCCGCTGGTTGGCGCGGGCAGGTCCCCCGTGGGGCCGCACGGATTCCGCCGGCCCTGCTCCCGCCCTTAGACGGCGGCTCCGGCTCCCCGAGGGCGCACGAGGTCCGGCCCGCTGCCAGGGTGCGGCGGGTGGGCTTCGGGGCTCAGTGCGGGGTGGCGCGGGAGGGTCGGGAGGCGGCGCGGGAGGGTCGGGAGGCGGCGCCCCGGCCGCTCTGGCCGTGGGTCGGCCCGGATCTAGCCGGGGCGGAGCCGGGAGCCGGGAGCCGCAGCGTGGACACCGAGGCACTCACAGCTATGGGCCGGGGGTCTCTGAGAGCTCGAGGGTCGCAGGCGTCGCTGCTGCTGCTGCTACTGTGGCTACCTTTGCAGGTGTCGGGGACCGAGGCGTTTCAAGGTGAGTGGGATGTGCCCCGCGGGGCAGGCCAAGTCACGGTCAGGGGATGGAGGGCCTGAACTGCCCTCCCCCCACCCACGGTGGCCGGGAGAACAGGGCTCGCCCAGGCTTTGGCAGGGTCTCCGTAGGACCTGCCCAGGGACTGTCCGCCGTACTTGGGCTGGCTTGGAGTCCAGACTGACACACTGCCCAGCTGACACAGTGCCAATGGCAAAGCAGTTGTGGTGGTGGTTGGAGGGGGTGGGGGGCATCTCCTCTAAGCAGCTGCCCAAGTCCCCAGACCCCTCTTCTAGGGTTCTCTGCTCTGACCACCCCCAGACCCCACCCACCAGTGTGGACTTCTTCCTGCACCTCCATCCCTTAAGGGCCAGCCCACTGTTCCCAGAGTCCCTGCTGTGCCCTCGGACTAGGGGGCCAGCTGTGGCCTCCACACTCAGGCTGGCCCCCGTGCTCACCCCACACCCCAGGGCCTTGGGGCAGTGTGTGTGTGTGTGTGGTTGATATTGTCGCCTTGTTTGGTGAGATAACGAAGGGTGCTCCGGACAGGCTGGACCCTGGGAAGTAACCTCAGCAACCCCGGTGGGTAGGAGAATTGGTGGGGTCCTGGATGTGAAGTGCCCCGCCACCTGCCTGGGAGGACATCAGGGGGGAGGCAGGAAGGGCTGGGCTGGGCTGGGTGGCCTGGGAGTGCTGGGTTCCAGAGCACTGTGGGGAGTACCTGTAGGGATGGGGTCCTCTTCTGTTCTGGGGCCAGGAGGGGGTGGGATGATAGCCCTTATGCCTTTGAGGATGGCTGCTCCCTCCTCCTCAGCATGGGGTCAGGAGAGGGTGATAGGACCCCTGGGAGGAGTGGAGAGGGGCTTCGTGCTCCCCGACACCACACTGGCTCCCCGGTTCAGCTCCCACCCTAATCCTCCTCACCACAGCTCTGTCTGCGCCTCCCTCTCCCTCCTCACAGAGGCACACCCTCCCCTCTCTACTGAGGAGGCTTAGGGCCAGCAAGAAGTACTTTTCCACACCCAGTTAAGTCCTCTCTGGGCTGGGAGACACCCCTTCCCCACCCTGCTTACCCCTCCTCCCAGAAGCACTCAGATCCCTCCCCACCCCCCTCCCCGCCGCCCCGCCCTGCCCAACCGTGCCAGCCCACTCATCCAATCAGGAAGGGCTTCCTGGGGGAAGGGGATTCCTAGAACTGCTGCTATTCCAGGTCTTTGATGCTGGGGTCTGGGGGAGAAGATGGAGGAGGAGAAAGGACTTGGGGTGGCCTGGCAAGAGCTGAGCCACTTCCACAGTCTGCCATCTCAGCGTGGGGTTGGGGCAGGCTGGGTGCTGGGGAACCGTCAGTCCTGGGAGCTGGGCTTGCCTCCCCAGGGATTGTGTCAGAGGGCAGGGAGGGCTGCCTACAGGCTCTGGGCTGCCTGGGGCCTGGCTCTGCTGGGCAGCTGGGCGGGGGTAGTGAGGGTTGCTGGAACCCACTGTGGGGTGGGGGGCTGGGAGCATTCCAGGGGAGCATTCCAGAGCCTTCTGAGTAATGCTTGGCTCTGGTATTCCTCCAGGGCCCCCTTAAAGCGCACCCGGCCTGGGAGCACTCAGGCTCTCCCCCCCCCCCCCCCCACCGGGGCCTCCCCACCTCCAAGATCCAAGAAAGGGGCTTCCAAGCTAGGGTCGCTGGAAGTCCTGCTTCCAGCATGAAGCCCCCAAGGGAGCTGTCTGGGCAAGGTGGGCCGCCCAAGACATCTGGCTGTTGTTTTTCTCAGATGGTGGAGGAGACACAGGCACCCTCTCTTCACAGATCTCTCACTCCAAAGGCATCTGCTGCCCAGGCTAAAAATACTCGAGGCTGCCTCCCTCTTCCTTCTCCTCTGCACTGGGGGCTTGGTCTCTTCCTTGTGATCTCTGACCCCCAAGCCTCCCCCAGGTCAGTGGGGCCTCTGGCTTCCCCAGCTGAGCTATCCTTCCCAGGCTCCTCTGTCTCTGTTCTGCCACCTCCCTGGTGGCTCCTCAGTTCCAAGGATGCCCGAGGAGCGGCCACCCTCCTCCAGGCTACACCTCTGAATAATGAAGGTGGAGTCTCCTGTTCCTCTTTGCTGATGTCCTATCACCTCATCCCTCTGTCCCCTACTCCTCTATGTTCCTCAGACTTCCCCCTCAGCTTTTACTCTGTCTTCACCCCAGGAGGCAACCCTGGAGAGCCAGTCACCCTGCACTGGGTCCTGGATGGACGACCCCGGCGCACGGGCACCCTGGACGAGCCGGTCAGTGCCAGGTCGTCCTTCCCTTTGCGGGGGGCCCGGGGTCTCCCAGCCCCTTTCCCCGTCTTCAAAGTTTAGCGTGGCAGTTTGGCTGGGGTCTTTTAGGCCCCTTTCCGGAGGCTTGGCAGGTGGGGGTGGGGAGACACATGAGATCACAAGAGCCTGCACGCATGGAAGTCATTTTCAGGCTTCCTGCCCCACCGTCCGCTTCTCCCTTCCCCCCAGAATTATCCAGGGGAATTATCCTCCCCACCAGGCAGAGATAGGGCCAGAATTTGTGAGCCCTGAAACTTTTCAGGGACCTCTTTATGCAAACACCAAAATATCTTCCTTTTGCAAAGTTTACCAGAACGTGTTACCCTGTGGACACATTGCTGTCTCCTCCAGTAACACTTCAGCCTCCCTGGCTCGTGCAGAATCCACTTCTGACCAGGGGGCACTGGTCACCCTCCTAGGGCAGGCCCGCCTGATTTTGCTTCTCCAGGATGCTCTGCCCCACTTGCTGCCAACACCCACCCATCACACACTTCAGAATAACCATGCTCCTGTCTGTATGTGCCACACAGCTTTGCTACAAATCAGGAGGCCAGTGCCCTTAGTATCCCCATATCACAGAGGGGCAAACTGAAGCCCTGAGAGGTTGGAGAAAGTACCCAAGGTCACACAGCTCTTTAGCCCAGAAGCCCGAGATCCACGAAGGTCTGAAAGGCTTCTAACCATTGGCCAATGTCCCCCAATTTTAGAGAGCCCTCTTTATCCTGAATTTTCAGGTAAAAGGCGACAAACCACTGTCCACGCCAGCAAGGAAGGCAGTAGAGCACTGTCATGAAGGCTGGAAGGCCCCCATAGGCCCAGGAGCTTTTAACCTAGGGCCTTACTGGCTCCCCCAGACCCTCAGGGGCCCCCATTCAAGCATGGTGCTGACCCGGGCTTTGAGCCGGGGCATCACTGGCAGAGGGCAAGGCTGGGCACATGCTGGGCACCTCCCTCCCAGTCCAGCCTAGGCTGTGACAAGGAAGGGCATCTCAGAGGGCCTTGCTTTCCCCTGCCTCCCCCCCTCCCCCGACCCCCCCCCCCCCCCCCCCCCCCCCCCCGCCCACCGCCGGGAAGCCTGCCAAGCTGAGGCCAGCAGACAGAGATGAGGCAGGGAATCCTGTCCAAGAGGCAGGAAATACCCACATTTCAGGTTAGGGATGGGGTGTGTAGTGAGGAGCAGGGTCACCAGGAGGGCAAGAAGCAAGGAAAAACAGCAGGACAGAGAGAAGGGAGCCCAGGGTGGGGGTGAGGTAGGAGGAGGCTTTCCATCTGGGGCTGCTGCCTGCGCTGGGTACAAACCTTTCTCCAATAAAGTAAGTGACATTCCAGCCATGTGAGCTCATGCTTGGGGCCTTGGGGTGGGGGGCTCTTGGCTGGGGTTGCGGGGTTGTCTGCCTCCCACCTGCAGAGAAAGGGCCCCCACAAGAATCTGAGCCCCTTGGCCCGGGGCCCAGCCCAGTGCATGGTGCAGGGAAGGGTGAGGGCCAGCATTCCAAAGACACAGCAGCTCTCCAGGATGCTCCTGGGCTGGTTCCAACTCTGGGCCCCCAGCCAGGCAGAGTGGACAAGGTAGGGGGGCCGGCAGATGGGGTATTTCCACAGGGTGGGAGAGGCAAACAGGCTAGCGAGAAGGAGAGGCTGCGGGCTGGCCCAGGCCAGCCTCCTGTGACATCTAGCTGAGATGTTTTTTCTCTTGGCCTGAGGTAGGGGGTCAGGGTTTACTTTATGGTCTCAGCAAAGCAGGTGTGGGGCAGGCCTTCGGAAGGCTAGGGGAATTTTCAGTTTGTCAGAATTGAAGGAGGAGGGAGTAAAGTCTGAATTCTGCAGGGAGTGGGGAGCAGCAAGAAACGAGGCTGTAAGGAGGCCTGAGCCTGGCTACCTAATGCTCCCCCAGCCAATGTCTTCAGGACCCCATTGTCCTCCCCACTCCGAGGAAGCCTTCCCGCTGTGACAAAGGAGGGAGGGCCAGAGGAAGAGTCCAGTAGCCTTGGGCAAGTCAGGGTACCTTCCTGGGACCCCTCGTTTCATTCCTCTGGAGGATGAGGTGTGCCCCTAGCAGGCTATGTCCAATGGCCGTTGTCAGAACCAAAACCGTCCCGAGTTTGGGAACATATTTGCCTGCATGTTCTCACCCCCACATCCATCCACACCTACCATGACCAGTGGGGAGCCTGCTGCCCCCTGCCCCCTGTGCTCTCCTTCGCCAGCCAGCTCCACATCCCACCTGCTCCCTCAGCCCTACTCTCCTTCTTGACCAGGTCTCGAAGCTAGACATGGGGCTGGTGGCCTTGGAGGCTGAAGGGCAGCGGCTCCTGCTCGAGCTGGAGAAGAACCAGTGAGTACCAGGCAGGGGAGGGGGCTGGGAGCCGAAAGCAGCTCCCGCTCTCTGGAGGGGATCAGTGCTGGGGGCAGGGATGGAGGGGAACCCCCAAGGCAGGCTGGATGGGGCGAAGGCTCCAGACGAAGAGGTACGGGAATTGTCCTGCCAGCCCATGACTGGCTCCCTCAAGGCTGGAGTAGACTGCTAAGCCTGGGTCAGCCCTGCTGTGGGGCACACCCTTCATTCCAGCCCCGGGATTATCTCGTTAGCTTCCTGCCAGAAATGAATGAGCATCACCTAGTGGGTGCTCACAGGGTGTGCTGAGTCCAAAGAGAATCCAAAATGGATTCCAAAGATGGGCAGGTGCTCGGGGCTGAGGTGAGGTGTGGCCTTTGTAGGTCAAGACTCCTTCAGGAGGCAGGCATTTGTCTGGCCTGCCTGGAGGGTCTCCATCTACGGGGAATGGAGCAGTGGGAAATGAATTCGGGGAGTCCCAGTAAAGCCAGATCACAGAGGCCTTTTTTTTTTTTTTTTAAATTAGAGTGAGAGTGAGAGCGAGAGCGCGTGCGTGTGTGCAAGAGAGAGAGAGAGAGAGAGAGCAGGGAAGAGGGGCAGAGGGAGCGGGAGGGAGAGAATCTCAAGCAAGCTCCATGCTCAGTGTGGAGCCCATTGTGGGGCTGGATCCCACGACCCTGGGATCACAACCTGAGCTGAAATCAAGACTCAGAAGCTCAACCAACTGAGCCCCGCAGGCGGCCCCACAGAGGCCATTGTAAGGCTGAGTGTCTTTGCAAAGCCAAAGATTCTGAGCTGGTGAATGAGTAGGCAGTGTGGGGCTGGGTGGGGTGGGTGTCCATGATGGAGTGTGGGGTCTGGAAACCATCCAGATGGAATTATCAACAGCCATCGTTTGTCGAGGGCTCGCTTCATTGAAGACACTGTTCCAAGCACTCTACACATGTTGGCTTCTCCCCCGTGGAGCCAGATGGACCAGGAACAGTATCTAGTTCCACCACACAGAACCATAGTTCCTCTGAGGTTCAGTGTCCCCACACATGAGAGGGGGTGACCACAGCACCTGCTCTTTGGGTTGAGTCTGTGCGTGGAGTGGGGGCGGGGGGCAAAGCTGGAGAAGGTGGAGGAAAGACTAGGAGGTGGAGAAGCAGGCACCACAGGTCTTTGGAGTGGTCTGGCAGTAAAGAGGTCAAGGCGAGGTGGGGATGGAGAATTTTCTTTACAGAAGAGACATTAGCTCACAGTTGATCCACCTTGGTGGGAAGGAGCCCGGAAAGATGGAGAAGGAAGGTGAGATCGTTAATGGAGTGGGGTCTGAAGAAGATGGGGATGGGGCTCCCTGCTCAGGTGGGCAGGCAGGAGCAGCTGTGGACAGGTGGGGATTCTCTTTTCTCCGGAAGCATGGGGTGAGCATCACTGAAGGACAGCTGGGGAGAAACGTGGGGTCTGGGGGCCAGAGAACAGAGGCCTGACAAGGCTGGGCATCGGGCAGGGCCACCCAGGGAGTTTACTGCCCTTCCTTGGCTCCAGGCCCCACCTCCTCATCAATGTCTCCTGAATCCTCCCTCCCCAAACCTGTGGAAGGAGCTGCCCACCATAGACTCCACAGGGACCACAAACTGTTTCTCCATTCCTGCTCCTCCCTGCTGCTTCCCACACACCCACTTCCCACACCTCAGTCCTCACCAAGGCTCCTTCCTGCACCCCGCCCAACCTTTCTTCCTCCAGCCCAAGGTCTTTCTGAGCTGAGCAGCACACAGTCGCTCCTGTCCCTTCCCTCAGATACATTTGGGTGCTTCTCCAGGGCTAGCCCTATGCCTCACTCATGGAGCTGCTCAATTAGCATTCAGGGAGGAAGGCTGGAGGGCATCCTGGAGGAGGCCTGGCTGAATTAGGTGACCCTTATAACACCCCCTCCCAGCAGGCTGCTGGCCCCGGGATACACAGAAACCCACTATACCCCAGATGGGCAGCCAGTGGTGCTGGTCCCCGACCACACGGTGAGATACTTCCATGGGCTCTGAGCACAGGGTAAGGGATGCTGGGGGGGTGCACTCCCTGAGGACCTCTCCACCGTTCCTTTCCCATTCGCCTCCTCTTTTTAAAGAGAGGCTGGAGCCAGCCCCCCCTCCCACCAGCCCCTCCCAGTTCAGCACTGGCTGAGATTTGGGGCTGGGTCCCTTGCTCTCCAGGACCACTGCCATTACCATGGACGTGTGAGGGGCTTCCCTGACTCCTGGGTAGTCTTCAGCACCTGCTCTGGGATGAGGTGAGGAGTTCTGGGGGAGGGGGCTGGGCCTGGGACTGGAGAAAGAGTCCCCTCACACCCCCCTCTGCACTCTTCCGAACTCTAGGGGCCTGATCACACTGGGCAGCAATGCCAGTTATTATGTGCATCCACGGTCAGCTGGAGACTCCGAGGACTTCATCACTCACAAGATGTTCCCAACCAGGCAGCTGTTCAGCTGGAAAGGGGCCTGCGGCCACAGGGATGCCGGGAGCAAAGGGGACAAGGCCAGCCTTTCTCGTGCCACTCAGATCAAGGTCAGGGGCACAGATAGGGGTGGGAGTGGAAATGGAGTATCCATAGCCCTGAAAATCGGAAAAGACAGGAATACACAGCCCCAGTTCAGGGCCTCCTATCCTGATATTTTTATTTGGAGGCTGAAGAAACAAGTTCCAGCAATTTTTAAAGTTAACTTTGTGCTTCCTGGGAATTGGGGTTGGCAGCCTGCCACTCAGGGTCACCATTGCCTCATCCCAGGAGAGGAGGGAGGTCCGCAGGAGCCCAAGGTTCTTGGAGCTGTACATAGTGGCTGACCACACACTGGTGAGCAGAGGCCCCAGGGGGGTGGTGAGGTGGGATGGGGCCAGCTCAGCCTGCCAGGAACTCTTCTGTATGTCTTTCCAGTTCTTGACCCAGCACAGGAACTTGAACCACACCAAACAGCGACTCCTGGAGGTGGCCAACTACGTAGACCAGGTTGGGGTTGGCGGGAAGAGAGTCCTAATGGGGGTGACTGTGACATGGGCTGGCAAGTCCTGGCAGGAGGTGGCAGGGTTGGAGATGAGCACAGACTATGGAGCGGAGAGGAGAGGGCGCCCCTGGGGAAGAGCACAGGCACTGTGGCACATCTTGTTCCCCAGGTCAGCCTGGTCCCGTCCACAGATTCTCAGGACTCTGGATATTCAGGTGGCACTGACTGGCCTGGAAGTGTGGACAGAGCAAGACCGGAGCCATATCACGTCAGACGCCAATGCGACGCTCTGGGCCTTCCTGCAGTGGCGCCGAGGGCTGTGGGCACGGTGGCCACACGACTCCACGCAGCTGCTCACGTGGGTCCCCTCCTACGCCCAAGTGGGTCCCCGTCTGGGCAGCCCAGAATCCTGGCCCCACCGGGTCACGCTGCGTTCTGCCTTCAGGGGCCGCGCCTTCCAGGGCGCCACTGTGGGCCTGGCGCCCATCGAGGGCATGTGTCGCGCTGAGAGTTCAGGAGGCGTGAGCACGGTGAGCTCCACCCGGGACAGGAGGGGGCGGAGAGGGACAGGGTAGGAGGCATCCCCGCAGCCCCCAGTGACGCAGTGACCGTCCCTACGCCCTCCCAGGATCACTCAGAGCTTCCCATTGGCGCAGCAGCCACCATGGCCCACGAGATAGGTCACAGCCTTGGCCTCAGCCACGACCCTGACGGCTGCTGCGTGGAGGCGGCGGCTGAGCAAGGCGGCTGCGTCATGGCCGCGGCCACCGGGTACAGACGCCGAGGTCGGGGGCGGGGGGCGGCAGGAGTTCCGGGGGAGGCTCCGCTAGACCAGGGGACCTTCCTCAGCTGCCTTTCTTTGGGAGAAATGGTTATCCCTCGATTTCCTCTTCCGTAAAATAGAGATAGTGGTCATAGCACCCACCCCGAGACTTCTTTATGAGGCTTAAAGGGAGGAAACGCAGAAGTGGATTCTCAAAAGTACGGAGCTTTTCAGAACATCCTAACAAGGATTCTCCAACCCCGGGAGTAACGGCGCTAGGTCGCGATTTGACCTTGAATGCCGGGCTGCCTGGTCCTGGCGTGACACCCTCCCGTCTCGGGCTCGCCGTGTGACTATGTACAGTTTACTTGCCCTCTTTGGCCTCCGCGTGTGGAGGATCCCGGCTGCCTGCTGCTTAGGCGGTTTCTGCGCATCCAGGGGCTGTGTGGCCAAGCACAGGGAGTAGTGGCGGGAGGGGGTCGCAGACGAGCAGGGGATTGAGGGGGGCGGTCCCCGCACGCCCGACGTCCTTCCCCCTCCTGTAGGCACCCGTTCCCACGCGTATTCAGCCCCTGCAGCCGGCGCCAGCTGCGCGCCTTCTTCCGCAAGGGGGGCGGTGCGTGTCTTTCCAACGCGCCGGACTCCAGGGTCCTCGTGCCTCGGGCGCGCTGCGGGAACGGCCTCGTGGAGGACGGCGAGGAGTGTGACTGCGGCCCCAGCCAGGTCAGGTCCGCGCTCCCGGTCCCCGGGGGCCGAGGCTGGCGCCCCGCTCGCCCCCTCCCCCGGGGTCTGGGTCGCTGCGCCCTCATCTGGTCCTACACCCTCTCTCCGGCTCCAGGAGTGCCCGGACGCCTGCTGCCTCGCCCACAACTGCTCGCTGCGTGCAGGAGCCCAGTGCACACGCGGGGACTGCTGCGCGCGCTGCCTGGTGAGGGCGTGGGAGGCTCGGGGTGAGGGTTAGGGGGCGCTCGGGAGCCGGCTGTTGGTCTTGGCTGATTGGCGCCCTCTGGTGCCCCTGCTGGTGCTGGCTCTGCTCTGCGCGCGGGCCCGCCTGGCCTCACCTGGCCCTCCAGCCTCTGAGCCGCTGTATCGGCGTGGATCTCTCAATGTCCATTGTCTCGCTGTCCCTCGGCCGCCCTCCCTCCACCCGGTCCCCTGCGTAGCTGAAGCCGGCTGGCGTGCTGTGCCGCCGAGCTGCTAGCGACTGTGACCTCCCAGAGTTCTGCACGGGCACCTCCCCCTACTGCCCCCCGGACACTTTCCTACTAGACGGCTCTTCCTGCGCCAGCGGCCGGGGCTACTGCCGGGATGGCGCGTGTCCTACACTGGAGCAGCAGTGCCAGCAGCTCTGGGGGCCTGGTGAGACTACCCGAGTACCGCTGGCCCCATCCTCGGGAATGCACCGTTTTCTACGCAGGGGAAGAAAGGGGGGGTGGGGTGGGGGTGGGGACTGAAGCCAGTGCGGTCCGCCCATGCTTCCTCAGGCTCCAGCCCAGCCCCGGAGGCCTGTTTCCAGACTGTGAACTCAGCAGGAGACGCCCATGGAAACTGTGGCCAGGACCGCAAGGGTGGCTTCGTGCCTTGTGCGCAGAGGTGGGGAGTGGGGCGGAGTTAGGGGGAGCGGGGTGGTGCACTGGGGCAAGAGGGACGCTCTGGACATGCGGTCACCCTCCACTTTCGTCCCCAGGGATGCACAGTGTGGGAAGCTGCAGTGTCTGGGTGGGGAGCAGCGCCCACTGGCACCACACACGGTACCGGTGGACTCCACGGTTGGACTAGGCAGCAGCGAGGTGACCTGCAGGGGAGTCTTCCTGCTGCCTGGTGTCCAGCTAGACCTGCATGACGTGGGCCTGGTAGAGCCAGGCACCCAGTGTGGCCCTAGAATGGTGAGCCCTGTGAGCCCTGCACACCAAACCCTTCCCTAATGCTTGAGTCCTGTAGGCCAAAACGTCACTCCCCCTCACTGCCTGGTGCACACACCACCCATAGGTGTGCCAGGACGGGAGCTGCCAAAACACTACCTTCTGGGAGCTGGAGCGATGCCTGACAGCCTGCCATGGCCATGGAGTGAGTGGCCGGAAAGGTGATGAGGGGGTGGCCTTGGACTTCCTGATCCCACGGGGCCTTCCTTCTCTCTTCCCCTCTGTAGGTTTGCAACAGTAACCATAACTGCCACTGTGCTCCGGGCTGGGCTCCGCCGTCCTGCAACAAGCCAGGGTTTGGTGGCAGTGTGGACAGCGGTCCTATACAGCCTGAAAGTGTGTCCAGGGAGGGAGGGGGTGCGGGGAGGGGCTGAGGCGGGGCACATGCTGAGGACGCAGCCTTACCCTGTTGTCCACAGACCACAAGGCATTCCTGCTGGTGGTGATCCTTAGCTTTCTGCTGCCTCTGCTCCCCGGGGCCAGTCTGGCCTGGTGCTGCTACCGACAGCCGGGATCCCGTCTCCAGCAATGCCTCTGCGGCTCAAGGAGGGGTCCTGCATGCACTGGGTAGGCTCTGAGCCCACTCCTGTGGTTGCTGCTCTGCAGAACTCTGCTGGACCTGGGAGAGCTGGGGTGGGGTCCTCAGACCTTCCCCCCAGGAGCAGAGGGATGGGCAGAAGCAAGTGGGAAGAAGCCCTGAGCAGGAGGCCACAATGGCCTCTGTTGGAGTCAATGATGTGGACCCCTGTGAGGCCCTCTTCCCCTCCCCGTTAATGTGGTTCAGCCCCCCCCCACCTGTTGTGTTTCTCCCACGAGGGGGCTGCCTCATCCTAGACTGCCATTGTTCTGCCAGCTAAGAATGCAGTTCTTGCTCCACTGTGCCCTTCCAGACTTTCCTAGCCTCTCATGAGTTGTCAGCCCCCTTTCCCACTTCCTCTGCCTAAATCTTTTCTGTACACCTTTAAAGTCCCCAGATGCTGGACCCAGCACACCCTTTTTACTCCTTACCGCTGGTTAGTTATGGCACTGGCTGCCCTTGTGCCAAGGGCCTGTCCCTAACCCAGTTCTCCATGACCTGGGAGGAGAATCACATAATACCTAAGCATGGTTGACCTAGGGCTGGCCCCTTCAGTGGGGTGCTGGGCAAGGGAGGCACCCCATGGCACATCTGACACTCCCTGGACTTGGGAGTGCTCTGGGCAAGCTGCCAGAAGGGGCAGGGTTTGGGCTAGAGATTGGGGCAGAGGGCATCCCAGACAGGGGCAGGGCACCAGCCAGGTCCCAGGTTCCGAGACGGGCTTTGACACAATGAGCAGTGATTGCAGGTCAATGGGGGAGGAGCAAGGTGGTCAGAGTTTGGTGTGTCAGCATAAGGGGGTCTAGAGACGGGGCAGGGTGGGGGACAACTGCATATCAGCACTAAAGCAGAATCTTATGGACGACGGAGACTGTTTCAGAGAGATAGCAAAGGAAGTGGCAAGGCGCTGGGCAATGGGGCATGAGCAGCCAAGCATGGCTTGGAGCCATTGAGGGCAGCAGGGCTACCCAGTGACAAGGGGCGCAGGCATGGCTGCGCCTGGGGGAGGAAGTCCACCCCGCTTTGGAACCTGAGTGATGCCAATATCTGGGTGGTGCCAGGGTGCTGGGGTGATGGCAGAGCTTGGGAGAAATGTCAGGGCTAGAGAGAAGTGCCGGTGGTTCTGGGGAGGCAGGAGCCTGGGCCCAGGGGCCTCTCTCAGGAGGGAGCAGGAAGGGACCTGGAGGGAGTGACATGGAGCAGAAGGGTAGAGACTCATTCAAGCAGAACTCAGGCTGTGCGCACCTGCTCAGGACCACTGTTCTGACCTCCTGCCCTCTTATCCCGAGGCTTAGGCCCAAAGATGGCCCACACCAGGACCCTCCCCCTAGGAGCGTTCACAGCATGGAGTCAGGCCCAGCAGCCACTGAAGAGCCCGGACTCTGGGGTGAGTGAAGCACGGTAGGAGATGGGGAGGGAGGTGAGGGTGGGCTCTTGCCTTCTGCCTCCTTCTAGACGCCCCCCCTCCCCTTCGTTTATCTCCCAGTTACCTTGAGGCCCCTGTCCCCACCCTGCTCCAGAGACTTCTGCCTGTGGTCACAACATTTGTCCTCCACCCATTGCTCCAGACCTTAAAAACTCTGCCAGAGCCCAAGAGCCACCTTGAGAAGCCTCTGTCCTGTTGCCTTGCCTGCAACCCCAAGGTAGGTAGAGACCCTCCCCACCTCACCCACCCATCTCTGTTGTCCCTCATCTGCCCTCCCCTACTGAGGTTTTTGAGCGTTATTATGCAAAGGAGATGTGACCTTGTGAAAAGCTACTGTCATGGAGACCAGAAGCTGGCAGTCCCTAGGGTGGGAGAGAGAGAAGTTGTATCTCTTTCTGGGTCATCGGTCCTCACTGAGGGAGCAAAAGGGATCCCAGCCCTCAGGGGTGACCTCTCCTCTTCATTTGCAGCAGGTCAAGTCTAGAAGCCAAGATCCTGTCTCTGGTGAGAGGGGCTCCTGAGATGAGGATACTTACAGACAGGCGACTGCTGACAGCCACCACAAGAACTTGGTCTCCCAGGGGCAGAGCCAGTGAATCACACTTCCTGCACTTTTGCAGCCTGCAAGTTTCTTCCCTGAGTCGAGCTCTGCCCCCACCCACTTCAGGACCCCGGAGCCTTATCAGAAGATGCCCAATGCTGCCCCATTCCCTATGGCTGGGGGGATCCTGGTAGGGTATATATTCCAGCCCAAGAATCTATCAGTCCAAGGAGCAAAGGTCATGTAGTCACTGACGTCCTGTCACCAGGGGAGGCTGGGTCATTCTGGGCATTGGGAGAGGTCTCTATCCAGGGAACTTGGGTGTCTCTGCATATGTATTTTACCTAGACCCAGCTCTGCAGAATCCAGTGACTGCTGGGCCAGAAGCCTGGGCTCCAGGGGCCCTACATTTCAGATTGAGTCTACTTCCCTGGAGCCTGGCCCTTGCAAAAACAAAACAAAACAATCCACAAAATCCTTGGGATCCTCCTCCCTCCCTTTTCCTGCCGTGTCCTCCAGATGCTTCCTCAGCCTCACCTCTGTTATCGGTCCTCCACCTGAGGTTTTGGAGGAGTGTGGTTCTGCTGTAGCCCTCTCACTTTGGACATTACTCAGCCTTCCCTCCATTCCATGGGAGGGGACAGTGGGAGCTGTTTTAAAAAGGATACCAAAGTAGAAGTCAGAAGAAAGATATGCTGACCTCAAGCTTCTGTGAGTCTTTTCTGTATGTAAATTCATCCCCATTGGGGCTCCCTGAGGGTCCCAAGGGGTGGTGGCTGGTGGGTGGAGCCTCAGATGGCAGCTGTGGCCCCAGATGTACCTGGGCATAGGACAGTGTTGCCTAGCTTGAATGATCCCTTTGCCCTGTCTATTCTGCCTCCCTTGGAAGTTCTCAGAAGTCACTTATTCTGTCCCCATTCTTCATGAAAGAATTGCTGAGTGATCTTCTGTATCAGCCAGCTGTTGCTGCATAACAAAACCACCCCCAAACACAGTAGCTTAAAATAACCAATTCTGTGAATTGGTAAATTAGGTTAAACTCAGCTGGTAGTTCATTTGGGCTCATATGTTTGCAGTCAACTTCTGGCCAGTTGGGCAATTCTGCCTCTGGGTTTGGCTACCTATTGCATAGACTGATGAGGACGAATAGACTATGTACCCATAGCTTGTTCACATGACAGCTAAGGAGGGTTCTAAAGAGCAGGACCAGGATTAGGGTAAGGCAAGTGATGCACTTGAGCACACACACAAAAGGCAATCAAGATAAATAAGATCTTAATGCAATCTTTTAAAGGATCAAAATTAAAACCAAAAAATCAATGATGAACAAAATATCAAAATTTTAACTGAACATCAGATCAGTAACAGCGTCATGCCAAGTCATGTTGGAACCTGAGGCAGAAGGAAAAATTCATAGTAGTGATCCTGTCTCATCCTAGCCCCAGCCCTGTCAGAAAGTAAGTGGAAGCTTGTGAGGCCTCTGGGAGATTCTATGACTGGCACATTTTACTTCCATAACATCCTATTGGCCCAAGCAAGTCACAGGGCCGGCCCAGGTTCCAGGGGTGGGGAGAGTAACTCTACCTCTTGCTGGCAGAGCAGCAGGATCCTGCTTCAGAGGGCATGAAGACTTGGGGAGTTTTTGCAACCAACCACTCCTTGCATTGGCAGCAGAGAAGAGGCAGCCCCAGAGGTTGAATGAGATGGTTTTCTAAAGCTGCCGTCTGTCTTAATTGTACCCATGGGATTCTGATTTATAAAGATGACCTGAGTAATGACATGGAGAGGTTAATGCCACTGAAAGAAGTTTTTATTACAAACAATTCCCAAGAGAAGGGATCATGCTATGCCATGCAGGATCACATGGGGAAGCATGAGGTTTGGCCAGGAGGCCGAAGGAGGAGTGAGGGGAGAGCCTAGGAAGGGCAAAGCACGGCTCAGGATTGGCCAGGCATGGGGTACAGGGATGGTCTTTAATCGTCAGGTACCTGGCCCTGTGGTGATTTAGGGCAGGGCAAATACTGGCTTGGTAAGAGCTAGAAAAAAGGCGGCGCTTGTGGGTATAGACTCAGAATTGGTTGGTCTGCACATGAAAGTCATATTCATAGGCAAATTTTCATTAACTCTAGGAATTAGCCAGCCCAGGAAGGGGCAGTCTCTCCCCCAAACACCAAGCTCCACCCCCCCAACCAAGATGTCAAACCATCATAAAATGCAAAAAAATAAAGAACATCATTAATACATCTCTCCACACTCTCATCCATCAGGGAGGTGTCTGGACCCCATGGGACTCCCACTCATATTTCATGTCTTAAAATGCCTAAAACTGCATGATACGGAGAAAAACCTGCATGATAAAAATTGACTGATCAAAAGCTGGATTTACCATGAAAGTGGTACTTTGAGGGAAATTTATAGCCACAGTATCTTTTATACAAAGAGAGCTAAAAGTCAGTGGGATAAAGGTCCAAGTTAAGAAGTTGGCTCAGGACTAGATGATTTCACTGATGAGTTCTACCAAACATTTAAAGGAGAATTAATGCCAATCACTTTCAAACTCTCCCAAAAAAATTCAAAGAGAAGGAAACACTCCCAAATTCATTTTAGGAAACCAGCATTGTCCTGATAACAAAGCCAGATAAGGACCATACAAGAAAACTACAAAGCAATATTCCTGATGAATACAGATGCAGAAATTCTCAACAAAATATTTAAAAAGTGAATTCAACAGCACATTAAAAGGATCATATACCATGATCATGTGGGTTTTATCTCACGTGAGATGCAAGGATGGTTTAACATATGCAAATCAATAAGTATGATATACCACATTAATAGAAAGATTAAAAAACATATCATCTCAATAGATGCAGAATAAGCATTTGACAAAGTATGGCATCCTTTGGGGCACCTGGGTGGCTCAGTCGGTTGAGCGTCCAACTTCGGCTCAGGTCATGATCTCGCGGTGTGTGAGTTCGAGCCCCGCGTCGGGCTCTGTGCTGACAGCTCAGAGCCTGGAGCCTGCTTCAGATTCTGTGTCTCCCTCTCTCTCTGCCCCTCCCCTGCTCATGCTCTGTCTCTCTCTGTCTCAAAAATAAATAGAAACATTAAAAAAAATTTTTTTAATAAAAAAAAAAACAAAGTATGGCATCCTTTCATTAAAACCCTCAGAAAATTGGGTATAGAAGGAGTAAACCTCAACATAACAAAGGCCAGATATAACAAACCCTAACATGACATCATATTCAATGGTGATTGGTTGAAATCTTTCCCTCTAAGATCAGGAACAAAATAAGGATACTTAACACCAACCACTCTCATTAAGCATAGTGCTGGAAATGCTAGTCGGAGCACTTAGAAAAAAAGGAATAAAAGGCCTCCAAATCAGACAGGGAGAAAATTATCCTTGTTTGCAGATAACATGATTTTATTTTATTTATTTTTAAAAGTTTATTTATTTTGAGAGCAGGAGAGGGGCGGGGAGAGAGAGAGAGAGAGAGACAGAGAGAGAGAATCCCAAGCCAACTCCATGCTGTCAGCACAGAGCCTAACTCAGGGCTCCATCCCACCACTGTGAGATCATGACCTGAGCCGAAATAAAGAGTCAGAGGCTTCATCAACTGAGCTATTCAGGCTCTCCAACATAATTTTATACATAGAAAATCCTAAAGATTCCACCCAAAAACTGTTAGGACTAATGAATGAATTCAGTATTACCACATTCAAAATCAACATACAAGGATCAGGTGTGTTTCTATTCACTGACAAATTATCCTTAAGAGAAATAAAACAGTCCCATTTTCAACTGCACCTAAAAAAAAAAAATACTACGGAATATATTTAACCAAGGAGATAAGAGGACTGCACAATGAAAACGACAAGACTTTCATGATGGAAGTTGAAGAAGACACAAATAAATGGAAAGATATTCTGTGTTCATCAATCAGAGAAACTATTAAAGTGTCCACCCAAAGCCATTTATAGATTAGTGCAATCCCTATCAAAATTCCAATGGTATTTCTCACAGAAATAGAAAAGATCTGAAAATTTGTACAGAACCACAAAAGACCCCAAATAGCCAAAGCAATCCTGATAAGGGTATAGACAAGGGAACACTAACATTTTTGTTAGCAACTTTTCTTCAAGTCTAAAGTGAGTTAGGGGAGCCTGGGTGGCTCAGTAGTTAAGCATGGGATTTAGGCTCAGGTCCTGATCTCACAGTCCGGTTTGTGAGTTCAAGCCCCTGCTATCAGAGGAGAGCCTGCTTCGGTTCCTCTGTCCCCTCTCTCCCTGCCCCTCCCTCACTTGGGCGCGTGTCCGTGCTCTCTCCTTCTCTCAAAAATAAATAAACTTAAAAAAAATTAAAACTACGGGCTCCTGGGTGGCTCCGTTGGTTAGGCATCCGACTGGTTCAGGTCACAATCTTGCAGTTCCTGAGTTTGAGCCCCACACTGGGCTCTCTGCTGTCAGTGCAGAGCCTGCTTTGGATCCTCTGTCCCATCCCCCCCCCCCAACCCCCCACCCCACCCCCGTAGCTCTGTCTCTCAGAAATAAATAAACATTAAAAACAATAGTTTGGCATGAGAGAGACCAGGTCCCCTTAGCGTGTTGTGTGGGTGTTGCTGGGAGGTGGGGGGAGGGTCCACTTAGGCGCACATCCAGGTGCTCTATTCAGTGGCTCCCGGACCTACGCGAAGGCACAGCCTGGGGCGGGGAGTCATTCCCATCACAAAGGCTCCTCCCCACAGCAGTATTCCCACTGGCACAGACACTTGGGTTCCCACCAAGCTGGGCTCAGGCAGGGCTGGGAAGGGGGCACCTGTTCCACCGGGACTCTGCTTCCAGCCGTCCTCTCTGTTCGCCGCCCGCCATGGTCTTCTGCCTGGCACCCGCGATGCTGCTGCTGCTTCTGGGTAAGTGGCCACCTCCTTCCGCAGACCCCTGAACTCCTGGCCTCTCTGACCGATCTTCAGGGACAGAGTGAGGGGGCAAGAGGGCGATTCTGGGAAAAGAACCGCAGGAAGGGGCACCAACAAGAGACCTGTGCAAGGGGTGTGCATGCGGACACCTGGTGGCCGCAGCGCAACACTTGCCTTTGGGCTCTGCGGAGCACAACCCGCCCCCAAGTCCCGTCTTTGTACTCCTGCCCCAGACACTTGCTTTTTCCTATTGGGTCCCCTCTCCCACCTCTCTTTCCTTTCCCCAACCCCTCCCTTCCATCTGCAGTCTTGGAGCTTCACACTCGTTCCTTGCCCTGCATCTTCAGGGTCTCTGTGCCACGCATCTGCTGTTCCACCTGCTTGGCTTCCCTTCCCCAGCTGGGGTATTGTGGAGGGAGGGGTCACTACCAGGTGGAGGGAGGTGGGGAGAATGGAATCTGGCAAAGGTTTAAGGCAGATGAGATATTGGGGCTGAGATGTGCTTTTTGAGGGTAACGATGAGGCAAGGGTACTACTTACTGGCAGAGGGAGACCAAGACCTTAGGTGACACTAAGTGCTGTTGTGTGTGGCTGAGGCCTGGGGATGTGAGGGGGCTTGGCTGGGAGAGGAGGGCAAAGTTTGCCTGCTGCTCCTGGCATCCTGGAGATGAGAGAAGGGGAGGGAAGGGGAGGGAAGGAAACAGGAAGGAAGGGCTCCCCCTCTCATGTCTACCCTCTCCACTTACTTACTAATTCTAAGCCCTCGGGATCTGTTCTTTCTACCTGTGGAGCAGACGTGCTGGAATCACAGCAAGAATCACCATGGCTCCCACCATCCAATCCATGGATCCTGAAAGAGGAGGCCAGTGCCAGATAGGGGCCCGGCTCCCAGACCTGAGGCCGGGGCCACCTCCCTCCCTCCACAAACCCAGCGAGATGGATGTGGGGCCAGGCTGGAAAATTTTTACCTAGACTGGAGTGGCTCCCAGGGGCTGAGAGCCCCGTGGGGCATGGGTAGCCCGTTCTTTTGGTGACCTGGGTCCTGGGAAAGGGCTGCCAAGTCCCGACTTCCGAGACCCTGGCTTGGTGGCCAGCAGAGTGCCACTTGTCATGGCCTTGAGGCTCAGGACAGCTCTGTGGTCTGACAAGAGGGGCTTCTCTGGAATCCACACTCTGGCAGCCAGGCCTAAGTGGGCCTTCCAGGGACCAGAGCCCTTTCAGGGAATCCCTCTTTTGCCTGGCTGGTGGGGAGTGGAGGGACTGGGGGAAGCCAGAGCCCTCACGGGCCAGCAGGGGTTAGTTAGATGGGCGAGAAGGGAGCATCAGAAGGGAATTGAGGCGGGGAGACACCCGCGGTAAGGCACAGAAGGAGGCGCATGAGAAGGTCTGGAAGCAGGGAGCATCAGACACCTATAGACTCACTCGAAGGCTCACCGTGGGGAAGGGAGGAGTAGAGAAAAGGGAGAAAGCTCAGGTGTCCCAGAGTGTCAGAGGAGCAGCCACTGCCTTCAACGCCATTTCTGATAAATGTCCTTTAGCCAAGTGTCCAGAAGTCTTGCTCTGTTTCCAGTGTCAGGTGGACACCCCTTTGAACGGGTGTGGCCATTCTGGGGAAGGAGTGGTACCTGGGCCTCAGCCCCTGGGGGAAGCCAGGCCTTGGCGCGTCCCATCCATCCCTGACGTGTTGCAGGACTCCCCAGAGCCCACCGCCGCCCATCCCCGCGGCAGAAGGCCAGTCAGTGCCAGGCGGTCACGCCTCCGAACCACACTCTGCCCCTTTGGGCTCCTAGCGCCCTGCATCTTCAGAAGGCGTGGCCAGAGGGCGGAGGTGAAGTGCACTGATAAGGGCTCAGCGAGAACAGCAGCTGACCGCTCCTCCACTAGGGTCGCCGAGTTCGGCCGGACGGAACCGATGCTTGGATGCGGCCGAGGCGTGCACGGCTGATGCGCGGTGCCAGCGGCTGCGCACCGAGTACGTGGCGCAGTGCCTGGGTCGGGCCGCGGCTGGGGGCTGCCCCCAGGCCCGCTGCCGCCGCGCCCTGCGCCGCTTCTTCGCCCGCGGGCCACCAGCTCTCACCCACGCGCTGCTTTTCTGCTCGTGCGTCAACGCCGCGTGCGCCGAGCGCAGGCGCCAGACCTTCGTGCCCGCCTGCGCCTTCTCGGGGCCCGGCCCGGCACCGCCCTCCTGCCTCGCACCCTTAGACGCCTGCGAGCACAGCCGGGTCTGCAGGTGCGGGCACTAGGTGGAATAAGACGGCGGCCGGGCGGGTCTGGTTCCCGGGGTGCCGGCAGGGTGTGGGAGGGAGCGGGGTAGGTCTGCAGGTGTGAGAGGGGTGTGGGGAGCAGCCGGGCGGAGACTGGGCGGGGCAGGGCGGGGCCTCCCGCTCACGGCCCTCCCGCCGCGCCGCGCAGGCCCCGCCTCTTGGCCTTCCAGGCCTCCTGTGCTCCCGCCCCCAGCGCCCCCGACGGCTGCCTGCAGGACCAAGCCCCGCGCTGCCTGCGCGCCTTCGCGGGCCTCGTAGGTACGCACTGCGGGGACCCGGGCGCGGGCGGGGGTCTCCCGGGGATGCCTGCGCCTGAGTGGGCCGATTACCCCGTCTTCGGGGTCCCCGCAGGCACCGCCATCACCCCCAACTACGTGGACAACGCGAGTGCGCGCGTGGCGCCCTGGTGCGACTGCGGAGCCAGCGGAAACCGGCGTGAGGAGTGCGAAGCCTTCCGGGGGCTCTTCACCAGGAACCGCTGCTTGGGTGAGGGGCCCTCGGCGGGGCGGCGCAGACTTGCCCCTTCCCAAGTTTAGAGGTGAGGAAACGGAGGCCGTTTGCAGCAGTCACGCAGCTGCACACCCCTATGCTGCTGACTCGCCCCTGAATAAACCCTTACCCAGTTGTCTCGAAGACAAGGTCACAGACGAAGGTAGAATTTTAGTGATGACTAGGCTGGTGACCCTTCAGGCCGGAGGGAGGAGGCAGTCAAAACAAGTTTCAGAGCTCCTGTAATGGAACGAAGAGAAATTCCTGCTTCTGCCACTTCTGAGGTGGTTCCCCCCTACTCCGGGAATGCCAACGCCTCCACTGATGATCTTGCCTTTTGGGTCTGAATAACTGGGTGGCCTGAGTGTGAAGTCCGATTCTGCCACTTACCAGCCTAGAGTTAGTTAGTTATCTTCCCTGTCCTCTTGTGCCCATCTATAATATGGGGGCTGATAATTGTCACCCTTGTGAGGACGACAGTTTGCAAGGCACTATTAGCACAGGTGTCTCTATTTTGTTATTCCTTGTCATGCACCTTCCATTCCAGAAGCCAGTCCCTGCAGACGTCCTATCCACCCATCCCACTGCAGGATGCCAGAGGTCTCTGTCCCAGAGGAACTGAGCCTTGTGCTAGGGTTTCCCAGCCAAGCCCACATTGGGTCCCTTCCTTCCATAGATGGTGCCATACAGGCCTTTGATGGTGGGTGGCCAGTAATCCTGCAGGACCAGCTAGATGTCCACCAGGACCCCGAGAATAGCCTCCTGCAAGTAGGTGTAAGGGAGGGGATGGTGAGCTGGTGGGCCTAAATGGAGGCATGAATGGCCTGGGATGGGGGTGGTGGAGGCAGACAGCAGAACCCAGCTTCTGCCTCAAGTCCACATTGTCCTTGCACCCCAAAGGTGTCCTCCACAGATGGGCTCCTGGTTGGGAGCTCCCTGCTCCCCATGCTCCCTGTCCTGGCTCTCCAGCCCCTGCTCTGACTAGGACAGCAGACCTTGGACAACATCACTGTCCCATCCTGCCTGGGGTACAGGGCCACATCTGCACCCTACTGCCCCACTGAAGTTGGACTGGTGTGCCTCCCAAGCTAGCCCCAGTGCTCTCAGCCCACTGCCCTTTTTAGGTCTGCACACCCTGTGTGCCTGTCCCCTAGAGTGAGGGATGTGGGTTGAGGGTCTGATGCAAAGCCCCTGGTTTCCCTTTTTGTGGGTTTCTTGGTTATAGGTCCCTTTCTCCACTGACCTTGGAACAGTTGGGTTCTCCCACAAGATAGGGATGGGGGGGGGGTCACCTGTGTTGCTGAGGCCTCACTGGGACTCCAGATCACCTAGAGGTCAGAAACCATCCAGATTCCCAGAATTCTAAGAGATTTCATTAGCTTCTTCAAACATAACGTGCCCTAAGGAGTACATCTGAACAGACGTTTAGGCAAAACTTTTAACACTGCAGCCTTTCATGGCACTGTCCTAGTGAGGCACCCCCCCATCATGATAGCCACCTATGCCCCATGACTTATGTTGGCAAAGTTCTTTCCATCCATGATATGCTGCTTGGTGGGCACCACCTGGAGTGAGAGTCCAGTCCCCTGCATTGCACTGGTTGTATAGCCATCTTCCCCATGGCTTAACCTAGCACTATGAATGACATCCAAAGCTCAATAAACCACATGCACTGAGACTGGCCTTACTTTCATGTGATCTGTCTTGGGAGCCTGGAGACCAAGGTCAGCCACAGGGTATGCCTCTGCTGGTCTGTGACTTCAGATGTCCTCAGAAACAATCTGGACTACATTTGCTCACCTATGGATGCCAAACTGAATCAACTATTAGATCCTAGTGGCAGAAATTTCTGTTGACTTGTCTTCTCTGCTCGTACTCAGATACTGAAAACTACATTTCCCAGCTAGGAGGTGGTCATGTGGCACAGTCCTGGCCGTAAGTGGAGCCACAGGTGAGGAGGCTTCCAGGGGAGCTCTTGAAACGGAACTGATTTGTTGACTGGTCCCTTCAGCCTTTAGCATCCTCTCCCTTCTTCCCCAGAACTTGATGACAGTGCCTGGGGACATTGGTGCCATTTTGAAAATGAAGCCACATGACATTGTGGAGTCACTGTACCAGCCCCCATCTGCCTCCCTCTAGACTTCACTGTATGAGAAAAATACCTTTAGTTTGTTTAAGCCAATTTCTCCACAGACATCTGTTATTTGCAGCCAAACGTAGTCTCTGATTGTTACTACCATCTCTGGGGTGCCATGGAGTCCCAGGATCACTTAGGGGACCCCCTCCTCAGTGTGCACAGAGCCCAGACCTGACAGACAACTTCAGAGTGGTGCTAATTGCTTTTTTGTTTCCACATATTCTGCCTGCTTCTGTCCATATGAAGAGTCGAATTCTTTGCTGGAGCTTAGGGAAATTTATCATAGAAGTTTTCACAAGTACCCATGTGTGGACCCAGCATATGCCAAGTGATTGTGTTGATTTGCAGTTCTGCAAAGGTGTTTGGGGAGGAGAAGGCAGAACAATGGGGGACAAATACTAAGCCTTCTGCCCACTTCCTTCTTCCTCAAGAGCTTGGAGACTCCTGATGAGTTAAGGGTTACAGAGTCTCTGGCCTGCTCCTTCTCAAACCCTGAGTCTTGTCAGGGGCCGTGAAACAGATTGAAGTGCATGTTGTTGGTGCCTTGCTCAGAGCCCTCTCTGGCCAAGCTGCTGGGGAATGTTGGATGTTAACACAGCTCACAGTTGTTCCCTTCTCTAGAAGAAATGCCTGTAGGGTTATATTCTGTTCTGTAAGGTGGACGGCAGCCTTGGGGTGGGGGGACAATTCTGTGCAACATTCATGCCCCAGAACTCCCTGTGGGGGATCAGGCTGAAGCTAGATCCTAGCTGAGACCACATCCTAACTTAGTGCTTTCCCCTGCCTGCTCCTGCCTCCCTTAGAGGTTCCCCTGAAGGTACTCACTCTGATAAATCATGGCCTGAGAATTCCCAACTTAGGCTCAACTTCTGGAGAACATCACCTAAGACACAAGGCTTAAGCACGGATCACAACAAAGCCCAGGCTTTGGGCTGTCCTGACCAGAAAAAGAGCCACTGGTTCTGAGACCGTATGTTTAGCAATCACAACAAACCCACATACACCACACGTGGCAGCTATCAACCAGCCTTCCAGCTTCAGCCAGTAATCTTATTGGAACCAAACACAAATCAAACCTGCTTGGGTATATACCTGAGCAATCTGGGCATCAGGCACAGCTGTCTCCAGGGTTTCAAGTGATGGTGCACTTGTTGGTCTGTGCATAGCTTCCCTTTGTAGTCAGGCAGGCTCTCACTGCAGGGTGGGTAAGAATGCCATCAGCAGCTGCAGATCTAGTCTCTCCTTTTAGGAATCTCAGCAGAGAAAGGTACCTCTTTTACCCATCATTCATGGACTGAGCCAGGCAGGACCTTGGTGGGCCCAGTGTCGGTTATAAGCCCCTTCCAGTGGCTGGGGAGTGACATCAGCCCACAAAGATCACATGAAATGGGAAGCACAGTTCTCTAAGGGGGGGACGGGGGTGGGGGTGGGGAAGGAGGAGTGTTGGGCAGAGTGAAGCTCAGAGTCCACCCTGTTTATGAAGAAGGAATGTTCTCGACCATCTTCACCTGCATGGGAACGCGCACCTATATATGGGCTGGGGAGAGACGGGGTGTTTGTGTGTGCTCAGAGCTGAGGCAGAGCAGTCTATTCACCAAGACTGCATATGGTGATCTAAATGGAGGATTAAATATCTGCTAAATGACTGGCTGTATGTGAGTGTGTGTTAAACTGTGTCACTTCATTTTTGTTAAGTTTTTAAAAATGTAAGTAACCTTGGGGCGCCTGGGTGACTCAGTTGGTAAGCGTCCGACTTCGACTCCGGTCATGAACTCCTGGTTCATGAGTTCGAGCCCCCACGTCGGGCTCTGTGCTGACAGTGCAGAGCCTGGAGCCTGCTTCGGATTCTGTGTGTCTCTCTCTCTGCCCCTCCCCTGCTCATACTCTGTCTCTCTCTCTCAAAAATAAACAAAACATTAAAAAAATCCTTTAAAAATAAAAGTAATCTCTACATTGCATATGGGGCTCGAACTCACAACCCCAAGATTGAGAGTCACATGCTCGCCTGACTAGGCCAGCCAGGTGCCCCTATCACTTCATTTTTTTCACTCAGACAATTAGAGTAAAATACAGGCACACACACCTTTTGGAAGACTGGGAAGATAAAAAAGAGCAGAACCTCGTTGCAAACATGGCACTGTTCCACGGAAGCTGGCGGTCTTCCTTCGGTACTTCTCCCCAACTCAGGCACAGCCTTTAAGCAAATGGAGCCGCTTTAACATCAGACAATGTGCTTTGGAAAAGAGGCTTCCTAACTGGGTGCAGTGGGAAAATGGAAGGTCACGGGGTTCCTGCTGCCTGGCTGTCTGTTCTTCCTCAGAGTGAAGATTCCCTTGTGGGAGGCTTGAGGCCATTTGGCGCATGGACCCAGGCAGCTCTGAAGAGAGAAGCCAAGAGGAGGGGACCAGGCGCTGTGGCTTACAAAGGTCACCATCTTGCCACCTCTGGGCCAGTAGACTTTCCAAGGGTTTTGTTGCTGTAAGGGGCTGAATGGTGGCTCCAAAGATACATCTGCATCCTAAGCCCTGGAACCTGTGAACGTTACCTTAGATGCAGGCTAAAGAGTGAAAGTTACCTAATATAGCAAAAGACGTGATTAAGAATCTGGACAGAAGGTGCTTATCTGGGATTATCAGAGTGGGTCGTAAATGCATCCTTACAAGAGAGGCGGGGGAGACTGGATACACATGGAAGAGAGGACAATGTAAAGACAGATATGGGAGTGATGTGGCCACAGCCAAGGAGTGTTGGTGTCCACCAGAATGGGTTCTCCCATGGAACTTCTGGAAGGAGCAGAGCCCCACCAACTCTGTGATTTCAGACTTTTGGCCTACAGAATTGAGAATAAATTTCCATTTGAAGCCACCCAAGTTGGGGAATTTGTTACAGTGGTCCCAGGAAACCAAGAGTTGTCTGAGTTCAGTTTTTGTCACTTCTACCTGAAAAAGTCTGGCCAAATGCCTCAAGGCTGAGTCCAGCTGTGCCCAACCCCCCCCCCCCCCATGACCAGGAACAGGTCCTGCCTTGTTGGTCCATATCTGAGTGTTGGCCTCCGTGTCCTTCCAGGTAGCCTGCTTGCTGTCACTCTTTCATGTGCACTTGGGGACACTACGGTCCTGGCCCTGGCCTTATCCCTGTGACTGGGCCTCTGCTAGCCATTGTCAACGCTGAGCTTCTAGCTGGCAGGTGGCTGGGGGTGCGGGGTGGGGTCAGGCAGAAAGGCAGGTGCTAGGAGCATCCGTGGATTTATTGGTGGAAACTTCACGGCTCATGAAAGCGCAGTCTGGCTTGGAGCCTGCTGTCTAGGTGCAGGGTTGATGTGGAAACTGCATGCTGCTCACCTCCACCCTCCCCGCGCATCCCCCACTCCAGCTGAGTCAGGCAGGGCCAAACTCACAGCAGCTGCTCGTTTTTACAGGGAGTGGGGACACAGGTGAGATTTCAAGAGAAGCAGGACAGGGGCCATGTGAGGCTCCAGGAGACATCCCCCCAACTGGACAACAACTTGCCAGGGAGCCTGGCATGCCCGTGAAAGGAGACAGAGCACTACGCTCCACACAACCGACAGGTCACCTGGTCTGGTCCTTTTCCCATGTTGGCGACACAGGATGGGAGGGGATTCTTGTCAGGCGTCACACACCTAGTAACAGAGGGCTGCAGGGTGTGTCTGTTCACATGCAGCCTACACATGTGTAGGTGGGGCTGGGGACTCAGATACCAAGAGTGATGCTGCCACTGCTGACAGACCTTTCCAGAATGATGGCCAGTTCTGGGTAAAGTTTTGAAGAAAACAAGGTTTGGTCTTCCCTTGATTTTACCCAATAGTTTGATTTCCGGAAAACGAGACTGTATCAAACCAGCTCTCGAATCCTTGTAGTTGCAACAGGGTTGACATCTACACTAAAATAATCAGGAACAGATTTCCTCATCTCCACAAATATCGAGCAAGACATTTATTTATTTTTTTAAATTTTTTTTTTTAACGTTTTTTATTTTTGGGACAGAGAGAGACAGAGCATGAACGGGGGAGGGGCAGAGAGAGAGGGAGACACAGAATTGGAAACAGGCTCCAGGCTCTGAGCCATCAGCCCAGAGCCCGACGCGGGGCTCGAACTCACGGACCGCGAGATCGTGACCTGGCTGAAGTCGGACGCTTACCCGACTGCGCCACCCAGGCGCCCCTCGAGCAAGACATTTAAACACCGAGTGGGAGGTGGGTCAGTTCTTGGCCCGGGTGGGGCCATCCCACGTGTCACAGGATGACCACCTTCAGGCTCACCCACGAAATCACAGCAGCGCCTCCCCCTGCAATGCAATAGCCAGAATCACCCCCACCTGTTTCCCAAATGTCTTGTGCCAGTTGAGAACCATGCCCCACAGGCCCCGGCCAGGCCCAGCTCCTGCCACGGCTAGGGTAGCCCACTTTGTTTTAACTGCTCTGGCAGCGTCAGAACAGCACAGACCCAGCAGGCCTGCTCTCCCTCTAGGCCTCTGCACCCACTGCCCCCCTCTCTTTCTGAATGCTCTTGTCCCAAACATCCAGGTGCCAGCTCCCTCCTTCATTCAGCTCTCTGCTCAGCTGTTAACCTGTCAGAATGACCTTCCCTTGCCTCTCTTATGTAAAGGAGCACCTGGCCCCCTGTACTTTCTGCCCCCTACCCCATTTGTACTTTCACAGAACTCACCGTCTGACATTGTATTCATTATCTGTCTCCCCAGCTGCACGGTAAACTCAAGGACAGGGATTTTGGTCTGTTTTGTTCACTGGAATCCCTGGTCCCTACACAATGTCTGGCGAGCAGACACTGGCAGGACAGGGAAAGACACCCTCAAGCAGGAAGGAGGATGACAGACATGCAGTGATTCTGAAATCCTCTGGGGGCCCTGCCTTGTGGTAGAAGTTCCTGACAAGAGCTCCTATCTGTTCCTGGGGCCACATTCGGGTGGCATTGGGTGTGTGCCCTCAGACACAGCTTCTACAATGATCTGCTTGCAGGTAGTTCTGATTGAAGGCTTCCTCAACAGTCACAGTGCTGGTTAGTCGTTTTCATTTGTAAGGGTCAGGCTAACGGTTTCTTAGGCAACATAATTATCCCTCAAAAGCCTATGTTTTTATTTCCCAGGCAGGTCCAGGGTCAGTGATGACATTTCCAGGTTCTTTCCTGGATGTAGTTTTCAAGTTGGCTTTATATCTTTGCTTCCTTATCCACATGCCTCGCCCTCAAAATGTTGCCCTTGAGGTTCTGAGGGTCAAGCGGGAAGACCACAGCCTCCACCTGATTCCCACCCATGGAGGCCAAGGTTTACTGGGTCTCTTGATCATGAGCACCTCTTACTGTTTGGAGACCAGAAGCAAGATGAGTTGGCTTTTCTAACACTGCAAGACCCTGGATTTCAGGATTCTCCACCCTTTTCCCTTCGGCCTATAAACTGGCTAATTCTAGAAGTCAACTCCTTCTTGTGATGCCTTGCCAGAAGCAGCCAATATTTTTTTTTTATTTTTTTTTATTTTTTTATTTTTGGGACAGAGAGAGACAGAGCATGAACGGGGGAGGGGCAGAGAGAGAGGGAGACACAGAATCGGAAACAGGCTCCAGGCTCTGAGCCATCAGCCCAGAGCCCGACGCGGGGCTCGAACTCACGGACCGCGAGATCGTGACCTGGCTGAAGTCGGACGCTTAACCGACTGCGCCACCCAGGCGCCCCGAAGCAGCCAATATTAATCAACACATACCATACTCTGGTTTTCTTGACCTTCTTCCCTCTGAGCTAAAAACTCAGTAGCCACGCAGACTGCTCTCCAAGCTGTCGAACTTAACAGCCTTACCAGATGTTTTCCCACTACCTGCCAGGGATCCCGGCTGTTCTGCTGCTGCCATCTGTTCTCTCCTTGCCTGCCACCTGGCCACTACGCAAGCCAAAGCTATGCATTTTAAAGTGGCTTGCCTCTATTTGGTGACTCAGGGACCCACGTGCCTTCCAACATCTTTAGCACCTGACCTCTAGGGAGTCCGACGTGGGAACACTGAATGGACCAAGTTTAGAACTGGTGTCCATCACTTACTCCAACATTTCTCTGGCCACAGCTCAGTGTATGGTCCCCCACCTAACCTGTGGGTCCAATAGCTGTGTGGTGAACACACAGCATGGCCTCTGCCATAACACCACACGCTCACAGGATTCCATCCTGTCTTAAGCAGCTGGTGGCACCCACAGCCCTCCCCCTAGAATAGTTTCAAGGTCTTCTCCAACCTGGCATTGGCCACAAGCCCAACCATGTACCTCCCCAGCCCAGCCCCAAGTTCTGGTGGGCTGGCCGGGCCTGGTGCCTCACCCCCACTCTCCTATGTGAACCATGTTGAACCACGTTCTGATGTTCTCAACTCCCCTTATGCTGATCTCATCTTTCTAGGGCTCCTGCACTCCACACCAGGGTGCCGAAGTGCACTGTTCTGACCCTGCCCCAAGCACAGGAGCCGCACTCACAGACAACGCTTTGTGGATAGAAAGAACGTCAAAAATTCAAACCGAGGACAACAATGTGGCTGTGGAGTCCTCAACCTGTTGGCATACCTGAGATTTAGCAGTTTGGAAAACCTAAACATTCAGGAACCCGCGAGAGAATGAGAAGGTGAGAGACCAAGGACAGCTGGGTGGCTCTGGCCTCCGCGTGGGCTGTGCCCAACCCAAGACCCGCCCCGTGCCCGGGCAGAGCTGCTCCCCCCACTGCTGTTTCAAGGGCAACACAGGCTACAGTGGGGATGTTGGGAGTCTGCTCACAAGCTGTGTGGGGCTCTCTCTACCTCCTTCATCCCAACAGGTGTCTGAGGTGCCCACCCTGCTGACTTTACACCTTTACCTTCACTGAATGCCAAGTGCTGCCTCTGAGACAGTCTGAACACTGGTAGTCATCTTAAACATTGTTTCCCTTTTCTTAAGGTTCTAATGACCAAACTGTAAAAATAAATGAAATAAAACAAACTCAAAATTAAACACTCAGAGCAAAAACCACATTTTTACCAGATCTACTTTTATTTCAGAAGGAAGTTTGTATTATAGTATTTACTTCTGTTTATATACAAGTTCTTCACATTTGTGTTTAAAATGCACAGACCTCCCTTAATTCTCTTGTTCCTGCTTAAATTAGCTGTTATTTTACAATACAAAAAATACCAAAAATTGCAGTCCTAAATGTATGTATAACACCCACAGTCCCCAGCAATGAAATAGTTTACAATACTTACTCCATATTTACATGAGTGCAATAGATGCTAAATTATACATATTAACAAACTAAGCTTGAATCCAAACCCAAACAAACAAACAAAACAAAAACAAAAACAAAAAAACCCCCCAAAACAATAACCGTAAATACCTATAAAACAAAAACATTTCCAGAGCCAGAATTAGTTCAACATAACAGGCTTCACTAGTGTTTAGAATGTTTTGTGCACAAATTTCAGTTACTGAAAGTCGATTCCATTATTGCCTTTGAAAGCGAAGGCGCCAGTTTTCTTCTCCACTTCAAACCATCTCCCTGCAGGTGAGGGTGCTTAGGAGTTTGAACGATTCCGGGGAAATGTCTCTTGGCGGGCCTGCCATCGTGGTGATTTTCGTGGTTTGGTAAATTGGGCAAACATTTCAGACTGAGAGCTGGTGCACGGCCTGAGGACAGACCCCTGCCTTCCTGGGTTTGTCCTCAAGGTGGCCAATTCTCACAGGAACTGCCACGAGGAGAGGTCTCTTGGGATGAGGGGCTTGAGCTGGGTTTTGCTGTTAATTCCACAAAGCTTCTTTTCCATCTTGGTCACTGCCCTAGTGTTAGCTTAGGTTGTTAGTTAGTGCTTAGTGAATATTCATTGAATGGGTGGATGGATGTTAGAAACTAAAGGATCAAAGGTGTTCTCAAAAATGACACCAGCACCCAAGGAAGTGAGTCTCCACCCTCTCCCCAGATACACTCCGTTGAGTTGACAGAGATGCACTGAAAAGGTAACATGTCTTTTTCCTACCGATAGTGCTCTGGTCTTCTCATCCGTCCGCCCCAGACTTCCTGGTGTGTCCGCAATATTGCACTTTGGGCCTCACCCACATAAGTTCTGGTATTTTCCTGTTGCTGACAGTCTTCTGTCCAGGGCTGCTTCTCTTCCAGGTTAGCTCACAACTCCTCCCGCCTTTTAGAGGTGATCTCACAGGAAGTGCAGACTTCTCCCCAAACTGTGTGTGTGCAGGAGTAGGGGGCAGACAGGAGGCCAGGGGGTGTGCAATTCTCCAGGAGGGAACAGGAACTATTTATCAATGAACTAGCCACCCTACTCCCACCCCCAGTTTTCAGGATAGGAAACCATGGTTCTGGGAAATGGTCATTAAAATTTTAGACCAAACAGATACATCCTGGAAAACCCCCTTTTGGAAAATCTGATATAGTCTTTGAACTTAGAGACCAAGAGAAACAGTCCTCAGGACAAGATGGGTCATTGCTGGCCAAGCACAGCACCAAGAGGCTAACAGAAAGATTCATGATGCACTTGCAGAGCCAACAACAGTGACAGCGACCTTCCCGCTGCCTTTGCGTCTCCTCACACAATGCTGTTTAAATGGGCTCAATGCCTGATTTCTCCTCTGTGTACTGACAATTTCTGTTTTAGAGTCGTCCAATTAGTACCAGATGCGTTTGGACACACTGGCATGATGGGGGTGCCTTTTTTGGCTTTGTTATCAATGTATCAGGGCCCAACGAGAGGACTTCTTCAAACTTGGATATTCAGTATGTGGCACAAAAATATACTAGGTAAAACTCAGACACCGTTACATTTAATAAAAATACATTAACATAGTTTTTTGTTTTATGTACACTCTGAATGAACATTCTGGACACTACTGTATAATTATGTACAAGTGCAACATCGATGTTTTCATGACAATTTTAACTTATATACAGGCTCTCTTGTGACACGCAGGCATTTCTCTGAAGTTCCAGATGATTCCCTCCTGGTAACTGGCTCCTAAGCTGACTGCCTCTTTCTCCTGCCACTCCCTTCCTCTGGCCTGAGTCTGGAGGAAGTTCTTTGCTCTTGACTGCAAAGGAGAAGCAGGTGGATTCAGCTGTTTCTCCACTGTTGGAGCAAAATTAAATATCACTTGCTCCTTTTAAAAAATAAACTATCTTCTAGAAAAAAATAAAATATCCAGGTGGCTAAGGGACACAGTACATGTTATTTCAAGGCCTGGAAACCCATGGGGAAGAGACTTCTTTGGCCAAAGAAACACTGGTCCTTCGAACAAACAAGGATTTTCCTTATGGGAGGTCCCTCTCCAGGGGCTTCCTTCTCTCTGGCCAAGAGGCCTCATGGCAATTATAGGGGTAAAGCGCCACTCTGTGGCAGGCTCTGTGGGTGCTGTGGTGTGGAGCAGGGATGTGGGAAGCTTGGAAGAGAAGGGGTCTTTTCTAGAATTGTCTGCTCTTTACCAATGATGTGAAGAAGCAGCTTTTTGAGAGACAAGTCTCAAAGTAGAGGTGTTTTGTGCATCAGACAGTGTTTTATGGTTCGACTTCCTTGAAAACATTTTTCCAGGCAGCTCTTCGTGGGTGAGGGGTTGGTGCTGGGGAAGACACAGCACTCCTGCTCTAGGCACTGCATTTAAAGGTGAAATGCTGCAGTCTTTGCCCTTTTGAGTATTAATTTCTCCAAATTCACAAACGTGAGCATTTTGTCGTCTAAAGGTCCATCCCTATGGGGTAATGTCAGAGAACTCCAAAGTTTTGAAGCAGAATACAGACCTGGGGAGGCTGCTGCATAATGCCAGAATACAGAGCACCATACACAGGGACAACACGACACCCAGGCAGTGGCCTGGGGAGAAGAGCAGGACTGCCCTACCCCACTTAAATTTGGTCACTTTCCACTTGGCATAGTTATTCCTCCTCATCCATTTCCTCCATGTGCTTTTCATCATCCACAGTGGTCACTGCCCCGCCCATAGCCACCACCCAGGTCTGGGAAGGAGGATGGGAGAGTTGGGCTGAGCCTCTCCCGGAGAAGAACAGGCAAACGATCCCAGGTCCTTCTCCAGGCTTTGGGTGTGCGATTCCACCAGCAGCCTGAGGATGACCCACCATCTTTGAGCAGGCTACAGGAACACACTGTTGCTTTTAGGTGCAGGGGTCCCAAGTGCTGTCATGCTCTTTTCTGTTCAAGGGAGACGTGTAACATGAACGAGTCCCTTCCTCTGTGGTGTCCTGGCAGGAGTGGCCAGAAGGGCTGGAGCAAACATCAGGCCTAGAGTTGGGGAAAGGGGCAGGGGGCACACGAGAACCACACCTTATTTAGGGCCCCTTTTGATGACAACACAAACAGGAGCTTTCACAGTTTGGTCACTTCCGCTTTCCTCTCAGTCCCTGCTGCTAGGTTAAACGTTCCCTGGGGTGAGAAAATTCTTTCCCTGGCTGCAAATCAGATTTTAGAAAAACAGCAGATTGCCAATGGTAGCTATTTAAATTTTGTAAGAATGTAGGAATGCAATTATGTAAAAACACAGGCTTACTAACTTTCCAATTGCTAGATCTATTTAAAGTCTAGGCACTTAGTGTGTGTGTGTGTGTGTGTGTGTGTGTGTGTGTGTGTGTGTGTGAGAGAGAGAGAGAGAGAGAGAGAGAGAGATGAAGAGAAAGACAGAGGGAGAAAATTTCAAATGGATTAAGACTAAATTAATCAAGTTGCTATAGAAAACTACCTACTACCTCAGTTTACATTCTAAGTAACACTGCTGACCTTGACATTTAAAATAGCTCCCTTCTACCTTAGTTTGATATGATTCAAAAGAGCCAGACCATTGTTAATTCTCAACTAGAAAAAAGCTACTCCCTGGAAGAGAGAGATTTGCCTACATCGTGCAAGAATAAGTAGCACATCTTTTAAAAAAGATAGCAGGCTTCAGATGAGGACAAATTCATTCATCTGACTAATTTTTAAAAGACCACGTTCAAGAACGACGGATGGTGAATGTCTACTTGTAAACACTACATCTTTTGTTTTTTGCAAGTTGAGACGGCCCCAAGAGCAGTTTTCCACAAGTGAACCTGAGTGTCATTCCCAGCTCCCTCACTGGCTCTATACCCCAGCCTCCTCCAGCAACAACTGGATCACCCCTGGACCTGCAATTAAATCAGTGATGTCCTATGCAAAAGTAAAAGGTTAGATGCTGGAGCACAGATGGGAGAAACCGGCAAAGAAAGCTTGTGAACATGCAGAGGAGTCAGATGTTTCGAGGGTTTCCAGTCTTCGGCCCGCTTCGCACAGCATCTCCCCGCCTGCCCCCTCCCTGCAGACGGCGCTGGCACGCCACACCTGGCTCGCTCACTCACGGAGAGTCCCTGGCCCAGCCTCAAATGCAGGTCCCAGGTTGCGCAGGGGGCTGCTGCTTCCGGTTTCTCACGGCTCCTGACTTCTCTTTGTACACTATTGGCATCTGCTGAGAAATGTCCACCAGGGCGCTGGCCACTGCGAGACCTGGGGAGAGCCCACCGTGAACACGTGTTAAGGAGCAGCTTGCTTTGTTTTTGAAAATAATTAAAAAAAATTTTTTTTTTTTTGACATTCGTGGAGTGCAATAAACAAATAAGTAAAGCATATAGGGAAAAGTCTTCCTTCCGCCTTGTGCCTCCCACCTCCCTCCATCCGAGCTCTGCTTTCATTAGTTTGTATATATTCTTTCAGGATTTACTGATGCAAATACAAATACATATTGTTCTCCCCTCCCTACTCTTTACACAAAAGATGTAGCATGCTGTTCAGTAGATCAATGAAGCAAAGAACTCTGCTTGGCAGTCGGAGCATTTAAATAAGATTGCAGCCGTGCTTTAAGTGGTAAATTTTTCCTGCTGGCCTCCAAAAAGGGTGCCAAGAAAAAGCAGCACTCTTTTTGAGTAAATTCAGATTCATTCCACATAACTCAGGCAACACTGGTTATTTTTGTATCTATCCTATGACACAGGTTAGGACACATTCTGGGGCCAGGCTTTGGAATAAGCAAGGTTCTTTAACCGCCCCATGCCTCAGTTTCCTCATTTGCAAAATGGGGACAATAGCAGTACAGGGCCTGTGTGAGGAGTCACTGAGTGAATCCACATAAAAATCTTAGAACAGTACCTGGCTCCTCACCCCACCACCTCTACCACCTGTGCTTTAGGGACTAGTGGTTCCATTCTCCTTTTTGTACTGGGAGCTGGGTTCCCCGTGCATGTGAACAAGCCAGTGCAGGCTCAGCGCTCCGCTGAGGTTCTCAGGAGCCATGGGAGTGCCACTTGTCACTCCACTTCATTGAGCCTATAAAATGGAGGCATGTGCCTGGCACGCTTGGGGAATCCACAGCAGTGACATTGTTCTAGCAAAGGCAGAGCTGGGTACTCTCAGAGTCCTGAGGAAGAGCCATCTAAAATTGGGAGTACAGAAGAGGTTGCAGGGATGGGCTCACTTGGGGTGGGTCTCAGGTGGTGTGCAGGCTTTTATCAGGAGTTGAACAGGATGGGGTCTATCAGGCAAAGGGCAGGGCAGAAAAGGCCACAGTACCACAAGCCTGTCACTTCCCTACTGCAGTCAGGGCCTTGCTCTTAGGGAGCACAGGCCAAGTCTGCTGAGCTGGGACGCAGCAGGAGACCACGCTCCAGAGTTCAGGTTAATGGGTCATTCTACCCTCAACACAGGTAAAGCCGAGTTAAGGAGCTGAACTCACATCCCTAGGTGAGGGCAAATCAAGCTGTTACCCTATGAAGATGACAAATCCTGGCCTGATCATGCCTAAAGGCCTTCCTCATGAAGACCCAGAAACCATTTTGAAAGCTTGGCTGGAGGCGCCTCTGAATTTGACGGCTACAGTTGGGGGGCTGTGGAGCTCAGGGGCTGGGCAAGGATTCTGGGACACACTTTATCACAGACATAAGGCTTTCTTTGGCTAAGGCAACCCTGACCCCCATCATTTCAATTAAAAGCTGTGTAAAACATATTGTGCATATTGTCTGAGGCATCCCTCCAAAGTACTCCACGATTTTTCCAAAATTGTATTTCATATCTCAGTGTTTGATAAGAGGATATTTATCGAAATTATGATTTATACTTGATAGAACTGCATAGAAGACACTGGTAAAACGTTATGTAGTAATCTATAAAAATGTTTATGAGTTGTATGAAAAAAGAAGAAGAAAAAATTAGATCTATACAATCATTTCAATAAAGTTGCTGGTCAGGGCTGGAAAGGAAAGAGGACAATGAACATAGTTGGGTGTTGGATGGTACAATTATGAGTACATTTCTAAAAACTTCCTTTAAGTTGTTAAAATTGCTATTTCTGCCTTATATTTGAAACAGAGTGAAAAAGCAAAAGAAATGCAGTCATGCTAGAAATACCAATCTGAGAGTGTCCAGCTTGGAGGAGAGCCATGAGAGTAGGTAAGATGACTGAGGAAGAACGCATGGATGGAGGGGGGATGTCCTGCATTCAAGGCTGAGTAAGGGAAAAAGAGACAAGAGAGGGGTGGCAGGGACAGAGCTGAGCAAAACACTGCAGCAAGGGAAGGTGTGGCCGGAAGCATCAACACCACAGAGAGGCTGAGGGAGCTGGTGCAGGGAGCTGGGATCATCCCTGGGAAAGAACCGTGACCTCAGGAAAGACAGTTTAGGGAACACCAAGCACAATGGGATCATCTTGCCGAATCCTTACAATGACATGAGGTAGGCATGAGCCTACTGTTCACTGTCGCCTCTACACCCAAGTTCACACTTCTCGGGTTTGTCACTGGCCTTCATACGCACCTGACTGCCCGGGAGGAGGGATTCCACCGAGCCCTCGAGGCAGCCTCACAAACACAGAGAGGACAGCAGCTTTGTTGCCAAAACACGGTTCCAGAGCAATGGGTTTGGGAACAGTCTGGTGGAAGAAAACAAAGAATTAACTAAAACGGTGTTTCTCACGTGTTAATACTGCAGCCTTCACATGTGATTTTTATCTATTTTTTAAGTTTATTTGAGAGAGACAGAGAGGGTGTAGAGAGAGGATCTCAAGCAGACTCCGCACTGACAGCCAAGAGCCCGATGTGGGGCTTGAACTCACGAAACTGTGAGATCATGACCTGAGCCTAAATTAAGAGCTGGATGCTCAGCTGACTGAGCCATCCAGGTGCCCCACAGGTGATTTTTAAATATGCCCTCTGTATTAGTTTCTACTGCTGTGTAACAAATTACTTAGTTGCTTACAACAGCACCTATTTATTCTCTCAGTTTTGTAGGTCAGGAGTTTGGGCGAGCTTTGTTAGAGTTCCCTGCTTAGAGATACAAGTATATTCATCTCTTCCATCAGTTCTGGAAAATTCTCAGCTCTTATCTCCCAAAGTTCTCAAAGATCTCAGCTCTTATCTTCACAAGGTGGAAGCCCAGTTACCATCTGCACTGGCTGTTATTTGGAGGCTCTAGGGAAGAATCTGTTCAAAAAACATTCAGGTGGCTGGCAGACTCTAGTTCCTTGCAGCTGTAGGTCTGAAGTTGCCATTTCCTTGCTGGTGATCTGGAGGGGATCACTCTTCCAGAGGTCTCCTCACATGGTCCCTCCAGCTTCAGATCAGTGGTGGCATGCCAAGTCCTTTTCATGTTTCCTCTCCTGCCACCAGCCAGAAAAAACTCCCTCAGTATCTTATGGTCTCAGCTACCTTGGGATTTGTATTACTCCTACAAAATCCCTTCGTAACAGTACCTAGAGTAGTGTCTGATTGAAAAACCATGAGATGGGAATCTTGGAGGCCATCTTCGGAATTCTGCCCGTCATATCCCAAATATGCCATTCATTTCTTCAATTTGGTTGAAGAAAATAACTTCCAGAACTATGGTGGCTGCAGCACAGGGAAGGATGGGGTGGGTGAAAGGGCAGTGACAACAGTGGAGGTGTGCTCAGTAGTTGACGACAGAGCCAAAGACATGTGCTGATAGACTGGTTATCCAATGAGAATGAGAGGAAGCATGGCCCAAGTACAACTCCAGGATTTTGGTCTGAGCAGCTAGGATGATGGAGGTGATATGTACTGAGTTGGGGGCAATATGCAAGAGAAGAGGTGTGGGGAGTAACATCCAGAGCTCAGCTCTGGACATGTTAACTTGGAGATGGCTGCTAAGATATCCAAGTGGGAACTCTGAGTAAGCAATGGGATATAGGAGTCAGAGGCTCACAGAAGAGGTCTAAGCAGAGATCATGGTATTAAATATAAACCCACGATGGAAAAGATCACTGCTGTGGTTTGAATGTTTGTCTCCTTCCAAAATTCGTATGTTAAATCTTAATGCCCAATACAATGATATTTGGAGGTGGGGACTTTCAGAGGTGACTGATTACTGCCCTTATAAAAGGGACCTTAGAGAGTTCCCTAGCCCCTTCCACCATGTAAGAACAGAGTGAGAAGGCACCATCTATGAACTAGGAAGGGGGCTCTCACCAGACACTGAATCTGCCAGCACCATGATCCTGGACTTCCTAGCCTTGAGAATTGTGAGAAATTTCTCTTGTTTCTACAACACCCATTCTCTGGTGTTTTGTTATAGCAGCTCGAATAGGGCTACAACAGTCACCAAAGGAGTTGGTGTAAAAGAAGTGAGAGGAGGCCCAAAGACTGGGCTGGATGTGCACCACTGTTAAAGAGGTGGGGAGTTGGAGAGGGTTGAACAAAGAACACTGAGAAAGAGCAGCTAGAAGGTGAGAGTGTGCTGTCCTGAAAGGAGAGTCAAGAAAGTGTTTTAAGAAGCAACCAACTGGGTCATATGCTGTTGATATATGACATATGGTGCTGCTTAGTACTTAAGATTTGTCTATTTTTTTTACATCCCACAAATTGTTATTTTATCATGTTTGCTTAGATTCATGTATATGTTTACCATTTCACTTATTCACAATTCCTTCTTATACCTCAGTTTCCCTCTGGGGTAAATTTTCCTTTTTTCTAGCGCATCCTTTAGACATTTCGTTTGTACAGGACTTTTTTGGTGGCCAACTCAGCTTTCCTTCTAATTGGAAGAGATCTTCATTCTATCCTCATTCTTGGAAGGCCAAGTTGCCAGGCACGCTATTCTAAGTTAGCAGTTCTCTTCTTTATGTTGTTTGGAGACACTCTTCCACGTTCCTTTGGCTTTTGGTGTTACTAATGAGAAGTCACAGGCTGTCACTTTGTCATTTCCTTTAAGTATCTTTTTTTTTTCCCTAGTTATTTTTTAATGTGGTAAAATACACATAACATTTACCATCTTAACACCCCCCCCCCGCCCTGCCGCCTTTTATTAAAGTTTCACATCCAGAGTGAAGCCCAACACGGGGCTTGAACTTCATGACCCTGAGATCAAGACTTGAGCTGAGATCAAGAGTTGGATGCTTAACTGACTGAGCCGCTCAGGCATCCTGGATCTTAACCCTTTTTAAGTGTATGCTTCAGTGGTATTAAGTAGACTGATGCTGTTATGCAACCATCACCACCATCCATCTCCAGAAGTCTTTTCATCTTGCAGAACTGAAACTCTACACCCATTACACAGTGACTCCCTATTCCCCCTTCCCCTCCAACCCCTGACAACCACCATTATACTTTGTTGCTATGGACCTGACTACTCTATACATCTTATAAAAGTGGAATCATACAGTATTTTTTTTGTGTGTGACTGGCTTATTTTGCCTAAGGTTCACCCATGTTGTAGCAGGTGTGAGAATTACCTTCCTTTTTAAGACTGAATAATATTCCATTGTATGTATAGACCACATTTTACACACCCACTTGTCTACTGATGGACACTAGGGCTGCTCTTAGCAGCCTTTTAGCTATTGTGAATAACGCTGCTATTAACATGGGTGTACAAATGTATCTTTGAGGCCTGGCTTTTAATTCTTGCAGGTATATATCCAGAAGAGGAATTGCTAGATTATATGATAATTCTATTTTTATTTTTTGGAGAAAGAACAATACTGGTTTTCACAGCAGCTACATCATTTCACATCCCCACTACCAGCGCCCGTGGGTTCCAATTGTTCCACACTGTGGCAATCATCCAATATATATATATATAAAATATATATTAGGTCTTCTCATTTTATCCTCTATATTCTTTTTTTTTTTTTTTTTTTTACATTTTATTTATTTGAGAGAGACAGAGAGAGCATAAGTGGGGGTAGGGTAGAGAGGGAGGGAGACAGAGAATCCCAAGTAGGTTCCGTACTGTCAGCACAGAGCCCCACGTGGGGCTTGAACCCACGAAGTCACGAGATCATGACCTGAGCCGAAACCAAGAGTCAGACGGTTAACCAACTGAGCCATCCAGGTACCCCTATACTCCATATTCTTATTATCTGTTATATGTTCCATCTCCTGGTCTTTCTGTCTTGCATTCTGTGTAATTTCTGCAAATTCATCTTCCAGTTCAAAAGTTCTCCTTTGAGTCTAACATGCTGTTTAACATGTAAACTGAGTCATTTAAAAAATTTTAACCACTATATGTCCCATTTCCTTTTTTAAAAAAAATGTTTTATTTATTTTTGAGAGAGAGACAGTGAGAGTGGGGGAGAGGCAGAGAGAGAGGGAGACATAGAAGCTAAAGCAGACTCCAGGCTCTAAGCTATTAGCACAGAGCCTAATCCGGGGCTTAAATCCACAAACCACAAGATCAGGACCTGAGCTGAAGTTGGACGCTCAACTGACTGACTCACCCAGGCACCTCCATTTCCTTTTTTTTAAAGTTTATTTTTTATTTTTAAGTAATCTCTACACCCAAAGGGGGCCCAAACTCACGAGCTCGAGATCAAGAGTCACATGCTGTACTGACTGAGCCAGCCAGTGCCCCTGTATGTTCCATCTCTGACAGTTCCATTTGGTTCTTTTGCAGTTCTGGTCATTCTTGACTCATGGTGTCCTCATCTTTATAATTCTCTTTTCAAGTCTTTAAACATTTCATACAGAGCTATATTATACTCTTTAGAGGTCTACTCTAACATGTGAAGTCCTATCTAAACCCACTGTCCACGGTGCCTGCTAACTCCTTTTCCTACTAGCTTCTCTCTCTTGTCCTTGGTGATCTCTGATTGCTTGATCTTGATCGGTGGGGATCCTACAGGGCTGAATTGGGGATGTTTTCCCACAGAGAGGATATGCACTTACCTCAGCTGGCAGTCGTGGTGTGTGACCAATCTGGGACCACTTCACAACATATTTGGTTCTGGTTTTGGTTCATGATTTCTTCTTTTTGTGGGGAAGGATAGGAGAGTATTCCCTGGGAATTTCACCCACTTCCTATGAGCTCAGTAATGCTTTAATAAGTATTTGAAAATTTAGGATCTATAACTACTTCCCCAGAATATCTGAAATATTTCATCATTTTGTCAAGAGAAACTTTTATCACTTTCTTCACCACTTTTTTTTTTTTTTTTTTTGGAGAGGTCAGTAATATTTACATTCCATGGAATGCATAGTGAATTAATGATTTTTGCCCCTTTAAGAAAATTTCCTAAGCTAATAAAAAACAATGGTTCAATTTTATTCTTTTCTAATACAAGTTTTAAAGTATTATGCCACAGGATACTTCCAAGACTATGAGACAAATCATTTATATTTTAAAATCCCTCGAACATGAGAATACTTAATGACATGAATGAAAAACTGAAAAATGAAAGCAAAAGAGTACCTGACAACATCAGTGTGTCACCTTATTGTTAGAGAGAGAGAGAGAGAGAGAGAGAGAGAGAGAGAGAGAAAACCTTAAGAGGCAACAGAATAAGGCTCTTGTTCTCTGTGGTTTCCCAGACTTAAAAGCATAAGTTTGGACAGGTTTTCAGGACTTCTGAATCACATTCTCACCTTTATACTCCCCCCAATAAGATCGGGAGGCTCTTCATCTGTTTCCAAGGCAACGTTTACGGAGGCAAAAGGGCGACTGGCCATCTGTTGCATCTCTCGAAGAAGTTGCTATTGATCAACATAGCAAGCATTAATGCACCGAGAACTAAGGGATTTTATTAGAGAATACCACATATTAGAAGTACCTCATCCTCCCTGGGTCAAACAAATCAAGTCCAAAATGATATCTTTTGAGACAGCTGGAGAAACCTGGACACAGACCAGGTATTAGAGAACATGAGTACAACTGTGCGATGATGGGCAAGTTATTCTGCCTCTCTGAGCCTCAGTTTCCTCATCTGTGAGAGAGCACTAGGGTCAGTAACTATTTCATAGGATTGTTGTGAGGAGTAAATTAATCTATATAAAACCTCTGAGAACAGTGGCTGGAATTTAGAAATGTTCAAATGTCAGCTCTTATTGTAACAAACTTGTCTGGATTTTACTGGCATAACTTCTAATATTTTCTTATCACGAGTGATGTTGGTTATCTGGATATCCTTTCTAGTGTTAACAAGGAGGCAATATTTTTGAGTTTACTAAGAGTTTTGTTTTTAAACTAGGAATGGGTGTTGAATTTCAATAAAAGATGACATGATTATTTGGCCACGACTACAAATTTAGGTTCTATATTTACCCACTGATATAACCTATTCCAATAGGTTTTCTGGTATGAAATGATCCTTTTATTACACTGGTCAATTAGACTGCTGCACCTACAGTCATTATATGACTGGCCTTTTCTATGCATATAATGAGTTAGGACTCTTTTAAGCTTTCCATCTTTTCCCTTTCTTGGGAACAGTTTATGTCTTTTGGAAATAAGTAATTCTCATAAGCACTCAAGGAAAAAATAGACTAGTATTATTTATATAAGCTCACCTCAAACTAAAAATCTCTGGGTAATGCCCTCTGTGGAGAGAGTAATATTTTGACAAGTTTTCAACTCCTTCCCTGGCCACTGGTTTATTGAGGCTTCCCATTTCTTTCTTTCTTACTCCATTTGGATAACTTACATTTTTTCAGAACACTGTATAATTCATCAGGATTTTAAGATGTCTTAGTAACACAGCTATTAGAAAAATCCCTCTGAATATGTTACCCACTGAATTTTAAAAATGATAATTAAAAGGATGCAACATTATCTATATGATAACAATACCTTTACATGGGTCAGAAAAGCGGTCATGGCCCCCAGGAAGAGGCCCATATCCTGGAGCCTATGCTAACCTCATTATAGACACTAATGTTCAGCGAACAGTGATGCCTACGAGTTTTGATTTCACACATTCCTGTTCTCTTCTAAATCTCGTCTACAGATCAATTTTTAATACAATTAATTTTTTATTTTAAAGAGAGTGCACGAGTGGGGGAGAAGGAGAGAGGGAGAGAGAGGGAGGGAGGGAGGGGGGAGGGGGGAGGGGGGGAGGGGGAGGGAGAGAGAGAGAGAGAGAGAGAGAGAGAGAGAATATCCCAAGCAGGTTCCATACTCAACACGGAGCCTGACGTGGGGCTTGATCCTACAGCCCTGGGATCATGACCTGAGCCGAAATCAAGAGTTGAACGCTCTATCGACTGAGTCACCCAGGTGCCCCCAGATCAATTTTTATGTAGAAAAGGGCATGAGTAGATACAGAAAATCAAGGAGCGTATGTCAGTCTGGATCTCAGTGCCCTTCCATTAGCAACGATGCAATAGACAGGATGACTAGAAGGCAAATAATATCGGTGAAAGTTATGATAAACAAAGATCTTATGCTGTAGTTTTTAACCAAGTTTACTTATTTGATTTGTCAATTATAAATATTTTCTTGACTTATTGGTATTTCTTTTGGAACACAGCACTAGAAATAAATCAAGACTCACTAAAAAATAAAACTCAAGCAAAAACTTAACTAGGCTAGACACCGATTTATCTTTCCTTGAGTGAAGAGATATTTCTGAGATGCTTAGCTCATTAATTTTACTTTCGTTCTTGTGAAAGGCTCTGCTACTGAGCCCTCAGATCTCCTGCCTGAGTTAAGGACAGAGTGCCGGTAGAATATGGGTAGAACTGAAATCTGCAAGTCAATATTAGAGTTTCCTTTTAGAAAGTTAAAAGCACATGGCGCAGAATTAATTATACTCTGTATAGCACTAACTGAAATCTACTGACCACATTTTGCGGAAAGGGCAGCACTACTCCCCTTACAGTATGTCTTTCAATTATCACTAAATAGCTAAAACTGACTTGCTTTAGAGGAACAGAAAGGAAGAAGCTCTTACAGGCATTCGCGAACCATCCACTGAGGCTTACCTCTCTACGCCTGGAGGCCCAACAACTTTGTTTGATCTTCCAAACCACAGCAGCCACCAGGAGCAAAGAGAGGAAACAACTGTGAGAAAGGAAAGTACTGAGTTATTATCCCAGCCCCCAGAATCAGCACTGTCACCCACACTGCAGGTCAGGCAGGGAGTGCCCTCCCAATACCAATTCCAAGCACCTTTCTGATGATTCATCACAACCATGTCCTAGTTCACAGGAAGCCAGTGTGAGAAGACTCTCAGAAGCTGAGCTTCCTGTCCTACATCAGGACAGTACTGTCCCCACAAGGCACCAGGAGAGAGCTGCAACCTCCCACTGGGTTTTTTATTGGAATGACCTGTCATGGCTCATCCCAAGTAAGAAAAACAGTTCTAGGATAATAATAATGAACGACAAGCATGCCATTTAACTGAATTGGCAAGCCTTTACTGATAAAGTTTAACAAAATGAGAAAAGTTAATTATTACAGTAACAACCAGCTTTTCATAAGGAAGAGGTAAATACACAAGAAATAATCTTCTATATAATAATATATTCAACTATAGTTTTACAAAATAAATTCATATAATTTTTATAAAATAAAGTCAACCTCAAACCTACAACTTTCTCGAAAGTATTAGCAGAGAATACCTCCCAGTGGTCTTGTAACTGCAAATGCTTTCAATGTTCTCTCATCTGTAAACCAAGTGTGGAAGGTTTGAAAAGCTACCCTGACAGCAGAGAGAATGAGTGACTTCTGTCATCTGCAAACACAAGGCATTTGTAGCATGGGGTCGGCTTCCAAGTACCCAAGTGTGGGCCGGAGGCAGGCCCCTCAGGCCAGCTGGAGAAGGGCACTCTGAGGTGTGAGGATGACTGAACTTCCACCCTCTCTCAAGTAGAAACCTCAAGGCTCCCACAGCCCACCACTGCCCTGACATGAATGAGGGAAGACCCTTCCAATGGATTCCCTGACTAGAGAGAAGGGGCTTCCAGAGTCATCATTCAGGCGAGAGCCTTCAGTTCCTGTGTTGCTGGGCACCTTGGCTGTCCTGACACTGCTGGTCTGTTCCTCCTCCCTGACAGTCTCTATTTACCCTTTAATCAATACTTTATTGAGATAGGGCCTGTTCTGGGCCCACAAAATACACTGATGAACTGAACAAAAGACTGGTGTTCCCATGGAGTTTACATTCCGTCAGGAGGAGCTAAAAAGTAAATAAAATAAATAAGCAAATTACAGAGCATGTTAGAAGGTAGTAAATGAAACAGAAATAAAAAGAGGGTTCAGGGCAAGGGGGTTCGGGAGTGACAATGGCACTATAAAGCAGTATGGTCAGAGTGGGTGAGCCTTACTTCTTGAGGAGGTGACATCTGAGCAAGACTTGGAGGAGGTGTGGGGGGTGGCTCAGGGGATGTCTACAGAAACAGGCCTGGGTGACGGGCTCAGCCGTGCACACACCCAGAGGTAAGGACATACCTAGGGCTGCTTGAGGAACCTGAGGATGCCACCATGGCTGGGGTAGGGGGAGTCAGGTCACAGATAAAGGCAAAGAAGTAAGGGGACACAGACCATGGAAGGCCTGCAGGCATTTGAGTGGAGAAGTATCATGATTTAACTTATGCTGAGGAGACCAATAGGGCAGCGATGGTACAAATAGGGAGCCCAGCAGCCTAGGAGAGATGATGGTGGCTCAAGCTAAGCTCTGGTAACAGGAGTGTGAAAAGCACTCTGGAAATCTTGACATAATTGGAAGGTTGAGACAACAGAATTTCCTGATGTGCTAGATGTAGGGTATGGAACAGAGAAGTCAGAGATTTTGGCCTCAGAAACTTGCCATCAACTTAAACAGGGAAGGCTCTGGGTGGAGCAGGTCCAGGACAGCAGTCTGAATTCTGAGAATCTGCCTAATCACCAAAGGGAGATGATGTGGGCAGATATAGGAGTCTGAAGGCTGGGTGCCAGGTCTGGCCTGGAGATGGCATTTGGAGTCATTAGTACATAGTTAACCCTTGAACAACACAAGGGTTAGGGGGGCTGACCTCCCGCAGAGTCAAAAATCCACGTATAAATTATGACTCCTCCAAAACTTAACTACTAATAGTCTACTACTGACAGGAAGCCTTACTGACATCATAAACAGCTGATTAACTCATATTTTGTATATGTATTATATACATATGTATTATATGCTGTATTCTTACCATAAAGTAAGGTATGGAAAACAAAATATTAAGAAAATCATAAGGGGCGCCTGGGTGGCTGAGTCAATTAAGCATCTGCCTCTTGATTTTGGCTCAGGTCATGATTTTGTGGTCTGTGAGATTGAGCCCCACGTCAGGCTCTGTGCTGATGGTGTGGAGCCTGCTTGGGAGTCTCTCTCCCTTTCTCTCTGTCCCTCCCTGACTCGCGTGCTCTCTGTTTCAAAATAAATAAATAAATATTTAAAAAAAATTTTTAAATGTTTTATTTATTTTTGAGAGAGAGAGAGACTGAGCATGAGCAGGGGAGGGGCAGAGAGAGAGAGGGAGACACAGAATCTGAAGCAGGCTCCAGGGCTCTGAGCTGTCAGCACAGAGCCCGACGTGGGGCTCGAACTCACAGACTGTGAGATCATGACCTGAGCTGAAGTCAGATGCTTAACCGATTGAGCCACCCAGGCGCCCCTCAAAATAAATAAATAAATATTAAAAAAAAGAAAGATAAATTACATTTACTGCACTGTATTTGTTTTTTTTTTTAATTTTTTTTAACGTTTATTTTTGAGACAGAGAGAGACAGAGCATGAATGGGGGAGGGGCAGAGAGAGAGGGAGACACAGAATGGGAAGCAGGCTCCAGGCTCTGACCCATCAGCCCAGAGCCCGACGCGGGGCTCGAACTCACGGACCGCGAGATCGTGACCTGAGCTGAAGTCGGACGCTTAACCGACTGAGCCACCCAGGCGCGCCGGCACTGTATTTGTTTTAAAAAAAAAATCTATGTATAAGTGGACTTGCACAGTTCAAACCTGTGTTGTTCAAAGGTCACCTGCATATTGTATTTGAAGTAATAAATCTGGATGAGATCACCCAGGGAGTGAATACAAATACAGAAAGATGTCCTGGGGGGGCACCCCACTATTGAGAAGTTGGGGAGAAGAGGAAGAAGCAGTAAGGGAGTCTGAGAAGAGTAACCCGTCTTTCTCGGTTTCCCTGCACAATCCTGTTTTTTTACATTTTTATTCTAATAGAAACACAAGGAGGCAGCATATCCACATGTAAGGGCAGGAAGCGAATGAGAACAGTTTCCAAGTTGGCCAAGACCCTACTGATGTAGCTGAGTACAGGGCTGTCCTCAGAGGTGAGCACCCTGGTACCACTCAGAGGCCTCTCCTGGGACTACCCTCAAGCCAGAGGTGTAAACCAGGGCAGCTCAGTGTCCCCTGTCCCCCTAGGCCTAGGTGGGGCTTCTGTCTTCAACGGAGACTTGTTAAAAACACCAAAAACCCAGTTGCTTCCACCAGTTCCAGCTTTTCTAAGAAGCGACACAAACAGCATACCAATTCACAGTGATTGTCCCTCAAAGCTGGTATGTGCATGATTTCTCCCAGGGCAATACAACAACAAAAATTCTAGTTATTTCAAAAAACGTGGCGCTCACTGATACACCTCCTTTCTTTTCTTCCTTCCGCTAACTTATGTACTGGTGGTGCTGCAACTCAGTCTTCACCCTACTGCAGTCTCTCTTATTAACTGTCTCCCAGATTTTTCTATGTAAATGTAATTTTAAAGAAACATTATACCATGAAAATTTTCAAACAAACACACAAGTAGAGGGAATGATCTAGTGAATTCCTTTGTGTCTATTACTTATCCTTGGAAATTATTAACATTTTGCCAATGTCACTCAAAGATCATCAAAGTGTATTTCTCGTTTTAAACCTAGGACACTAGCCCTAGGCGGAGTCTCTTACTTCCAGCCAGCATGGTACCTGAGGAGAAAACAAGAATCCTTTTGTCTTTTTATCCTAAACCTGCTCCTGCTTATCCAAGGTTTGCACTTTCCTGAGACTATTCTAAAAAAAATCCATTTCTTAATTCTAGGTGTTTCTTCCTATCTTTTATATAGGTCTTCAGAAAACTCACAATTTGTGTGAGAGCTCAGCTTTTGGGGCATCTCTCTGTTTTCTCACCAGCTTAATTTTAATTGTGCAGCTAGAATGACATTTTTTTTTTTTTAATCTTTATTTTTGAGAGAGAGACAGAGTGAGAGTGGAGGAGGAACAGAGAGAGAGACACACAGAATCTGAAGCAGGCTTCAGGCTCCAAGCTGTCAGCACAGAGCCCGACGCGGGGCTCGAACTCACAAACTGTGAGATCATGACCTGAGCTGAAGTTGGACGCTTAACCGACTGAGCCACCCAGGCACCCCTAGAATGACATTTTCGAGAGCATCTTGAACTTTCCATCCAGAGGGCATGGCATGACTATTAACTAATGGTCATATTTTCCTGCCCTTACAAGTCTGGCTTTTCTAAAACTATGTATGCATTTCTTGGCCTGGCTTTGACCTCCAAGCTAACCTGAAAGCAGAGATACCACTGCTTCTTCCCATGTTCCTGTGATTTTACACTCATCATTCTGGTCAGAATTAGATCCAGAGCGGCAGGAACCCATGATCACTTCTATCTTCTGGAACATGAAATGGGTTTGTCAAAATGTCTGTTGTCAGTCTGGCAAGGGTCTAGCAGAAGTTCAGATAATTACGTTTTACAAGTACATTGTATCTTGCCTACATCAGAAATTCCCATTACATGCTCTCCTTTTGGCCAGGTGAGGTGATGTCACCTATTTCTCCTTTTTAACCTCACTCAGATGCTGCCCTGGCACCCATGACTCCAGCCACAAAGACTTCCACAGAGTGTTAGTGGGTCTCTTCTTACTACTACCAGTTGTCGTCCTAACCACTCTAGCACTCACTCCCAGATACAAAGCCCTTTCACACACATGATCTCATCTAATTCCCAGAGCAAGCAAGTGGGTCTTATTATTCCCGTCTTCATACACAAGGCTCCTACTAGAGCCTGGATTAGCATCTAATTAAGACATAAAGAGGGTTTAATGGATTTGTCACAATCTAGAGTTTATGTCACTGTGCCTGAGTCTGGAAATACTTTGCGTAACTCAACTTATACCGATTTTCTCACTTGAATCACTGAGCGCCCCCACAACATCCCGATCTACTTCTCTTCTGTGTTATCTGAGCTATTTTTCAGAGTGCTTAGGATCGTTTGGATACCTTTCTTTCCCCCTTATTTTCATGTAGATCCTCTGGGACCTGGTTAACTTGCTTGAGGAAAATATTTTCTTCCCCATGCTCATAAAAGGGACTCTATTCTCAGTTAAAAGATCATCATCATTCCTAGTTCTTAAAACAAAACTCAGAAATAAACAAAGTTGTGGATTCTTTTCCAAAGGTTCCACTTTCAAAAGGTAGGAGTGACAACACCACCATCTGTCCTTGTTTACTAGACAAGATTCCATGGTCTCTAAAGATGTCCCCAGTCAATTCTGATGGTGTCATTCAGTCTTCCACCAGGCAGCAGAAGAGACTGCTCCTCATTGGGCTGGTGCTTAGCAGCAGGGTCATCTCATTCTGTACACATGTTCCAAGAATACACCTGCTAACTGGAGCTACTGAATTAGCATGCAGCCTCTCCATCCCTTCAAAGTGTGCCATCAACCAGCACCAGTAGCTTTCTTCCCTCAGAGAGGTTGGTGCCTATGGTTCCTCAAGACTCTGCAGTTCTCCTGAAGGCTTAGTTTACTTTCCACATATATTTGCAAATGACTGTGTACTAGGTACTGAAGGTATGTGTGTGTGTGTGTGCACGGATGAGAGACAGCGTCTCTGCTCTCTTGAAGCTTAAGAGTCTAACTGTGGACACAGATATGAAGCAAGTAAAAAACTGTGAGAAGGACCACAATGAAAAATAGTATTGTTCTATGGGAGAGAATAAGGGAAGACCATTTAGTTCTGGGGCTCTGGGATGAAATCCTGCAGGAAGTGATGCTGTGCCAAGTTTTGAAGGATGAGTGTAGTATAATAAAAAATGCATTTATTTGGTCTCTGTCCTAAGTTCCTGGCACAGAGGTCCTAAAATTCTTAAAATTTTCTGAGTGACAGGAGTGTCCCCCTCCCCACTTTTTTAGACAAATGTTCACAACAGCTTTATTTATAATAGCCAAAAACTGGAAACAGCCCAAATGTCCATCTCCATCAAGAAGAGAAGAAATAAATTGTGGTTGATCTTTATATAAAATATCACTCAGTATTAAAAAAAATTTTTTTAATGTTTATTTATTTTTGAGACGATGCAAGAGACAGAGTGCAAGCAGTGGAGGGGGTAGACAGAGGGAGACACAGAATCTGAAGCAGGTTCTGAGCTGTCAGCCCAGAGCCCGACGCGGGGCTTGAACTCATGAACGGTGAGATCATGACCTGAGCTGAAGTCAGACGCTTAACCGACTAAGCCACCCAGGTGTCCCAAAATATCTCTCAGTATTAAAAAGGAATGAGCTACTTTTAAATTTGATTAAAATTTAAAAATATATATATATCTTTAATAGTTTTTTTTGTACAAACTGATTTACACAGTTTTAGGTATAATTTAAAAAATGACAGGGTCTCTGGGTCTGAATGAGCTGTTTTTTTTTTTAGAACAGGTTTATTGAAATGTAATTCAGGAGGGTCCTTTGTATCCTAATGAATGACTCATGGGAGGGAGGGACCCAAATAGCTTCAGGATGGAGGCTGGTCACCAGAAAAACCAATCACATGTTAGAGAGCTAGAATGTTCAGTGTCCTCCCTGCTGCATCCCCACCCAACAACCAGAGGGGAGGGGAGATGGCTAGACACTGAGTTCATTAATCATGTCTCTGTAATGGAACCTTGAAAGAAATGAGGAGCCATGAAGTTTGAGGGAGCTTTTGGGTTGGTGAACACATATGTTCATGTGCTGGGAGGGGGGCATGCCCAGAGAGGGAGTGGAAGCTGTGCTCTCTACCCACCCCTATAACCTGCCCTATGAATCTCTTTGATTTGGCTGTTCCTGAGTTACATTCTTTCTAATAACTGTAATTTTAGGTGCTGTGCTTTTTCTGAGTTCTGTGAGTCGTTCTGGCAAACTGTCAAATGTGAGGAGGGTCACAGGAACCCCCAAATTTGTAGTTGGCCAGGCAGAAGCATGGGCAGCCTGAGGACCCATTCGTGGTTGACATCTGAAGTGGGTGCAGTCCCGGCAGACTGAGCCCTTAACCGGTGGGGTCTCTGCCAACTCCAGGTAGTGTCAGAACTGAACAGACCTGCAGGACACCGAGTTGGTGTCAGAGAATTGGATGTTGTCTGCAAAACCAAGCAATGAGTAAAACTATAGAGATGAAGGGTAGGGAGAAGAAAGAAAGAAAGCAAGCATTTTCCAGGAAAAAAGGAAAACCACGTGCAAGTACTGTGAGGTAGGAAAGGAGCCTGGTGCTTGTGAAAAATCAGAAGATGGCTCATGCAGTGGGACTGCAGAGGAGAGTAGCATAAGATGAATATGGAGATGTGAGCAAAGGTCAGTTCACCTGGGTTAGTTTAGATACAATGAGAAGCCACAGAGAATAAGGGAACAGATGTACATGGATTCATTTTCAAGGTCTCCTCGGATTTTGTGTGGACTGTAGAGGGGCTCTGACTGCGGGGCATGTGGTGAGGGAGTGCCTGGTGCATGGGAGACAAGTCACTCGGAAGTGGCAGCAGGGCAGACGGTGAGGAAGGACCAAAAAGTTCACTTCTGGGAGTGTTATGCCACAGACGGGACGGCAGAGTTCAATCGGAATACAGAATGAGAAGATGGCCAGGGTCAAGCTCTGGGAGAACATCGACAGTGAGAAGCTAACAGAAAAGTTCAACAGAAGAGTGGCCTCAGAGCAGTCTGGGGTCAGAGAAGGCCAGCAGAGTCTCAATGATGGGTGGTCAGCTCCTTGATACTGATGAGAATCAAGAAGATGACAACTAAAAAGCATCTCTGGGATGTGGCAACAGAGATGCTCTTGCTGCCCTCCACACACACACAAATTTAGATGGAGTGTGCTGATGGAAGTCAGAACAGAGAGGGCTGAAAAGCAAAAAAGGTTTCTAGTACAAGGATTCTTAAGGGCAGTGAAAACACTCCGTAGGGTATTAGGAGACTGGATATATGTCATTATGTATTTGCCCAAACCTATAGAATATACAACACCAAGAGTGACCCCTAAGGTCAACTATGGGCTTTGGAGGATTATGATGTGTCAGTGTAGGTTCATCCTCCGTAAAAAATGTACAACTCTGGGGAGTGATGTTGATGATGGGGAAGAGGCTATGCTTGTGTGGGGGCAGGGAGATACGGGAAATCTCTGTACTTTCTTCTCAATTTTGTCATAACTGTAAAATTGCTTTAAACAGAGATTCTAAAAAATTTAAACAAACAAACAAAACCAAACAAAATAAAAATGTGCTGGAGCCCACAGCCAATGGATACAAGGAGGGAAGGGAACTGCCACAGTGTTGAAGGGGAGCTACATTCAGCGTGGCCACAACAGGCAGCTTCTTCCCCATTCTGTGTTTGTGCTAAGCAGTGGGAGACAGCAGCTGAGGCAGTGAGCCCTGAGCCTGGGGCCGGGCAGGCCAGGCAGGATGGTGGCCCTTTCACTCAGAAAACAAACTAACAGTACAGCTTGCCCAGCAACACGCTCTGCCCCTACTCCACACTCACTGGAGGATGTGACACACAGAAACAGCATCCTGGAGGATGTGACACACAGAAATAGCATCCACACACAGACAAATGGCAGTCTTCAACACATCCCCAAATCAGACATTTTGAGGAAACCAATACTGTGAAAGAGAGGCATCAAACAACAGCAACAAAACCCAAACATCCGAGGAGAGTTATTAATAATAGCACAAAATAAGACTTCAAAATAAAATAAAATAATATAAAATAAAATAAAATAAAATATAAAATAAAATATTAATCTCACAAAGGAACATGAGAAGAAGCTACATTCACAATGAAACAGGCCATAAGGAAAAATATATTAGAAATAAAATGCAGAAGTTAAAAAAAAAACTTATCAGATGGACTCAACAAAGGAAATGGACCCAAATTTGGATTACATTAATGAGCTGGAAAATACTGCTGTGGAGCTCACATAGAATGCAAAAGGAAAATGAAAGAATAAGTGAGTTCAGTTAAGAAATATAAAGGACAGATCCAGAATCTTCCTCATTAATCTAACAGAGAATTCTAGAATTCAAGCAAAAGAATGAAAGGAGTAGAAACAAGCAAAGAGAAGACAACACTGCAAAACTCAAGACTCCAGTCCTCAGTCTGAAAGCCCCTCCTCCTCGCCCCGTATCAAATTCCTTCTCAGGTCCTTTCTGAATTACTCATACGGTCCTGCAGAACAACAACATCCAACAAAGGGAAAGGCATGGGACACATAAGATGGTGTGAGAAAAAAAATGGTAAAACTTACAAAAATTGTTCCTACAGAACCTAAAATGACTACAATCTAGAATTTAAATCCCAGATAATCGCTACTTCGGAGGCCACCGGATGGCTGTGCAGGCTGTTACAGGGCTCACTGAGAGCCTCATAGCAGACAGCTCTTGTAGGGACTGGACTCATGAAGCTGCCAGGAGCTGAGGCCGTGGTCCCATCCCCTTCAGTGGCTGCACAATCTTCCTTCCCATCTGACCTCCCATGCTTTAGCTTGCGTGTGGATGGATGTAATACTGCCCCAGGCCCTGAATTCACAGAACTTTCAGCTAACTTAGGGTTTCTCAATGCCAACTGAACATAAGAATCACGAGAGAGCCTTTGAAATATCACAAGGATCAGGTGCCCTAAGAGACCAAGGAATTGGCATCTCTGGGGCATGGGGCCCAGGCGGCTCCTAGTGCTTTTTAAGTTTCCCAGGGTGTTCTAAGGTACAGCTAGGGCTGTGAGACATGTAACTGTTTCAGGCTCTCAAACCCAATTTAAAACCTGTAGGAGAGGCCTCTAATTGGCCCTGTTCATCTTTGCATGTCAAATTATAGGTTCAGCTACGTATGAGTTGTTCTTAAGCTCCAGCCTGGTAAATAAGTGCATTGAAGGGTGATTAAGTACTATCATAAGAGTCCCAAAGGGGATGGACTTTGGGGTGAATGTATCAGGAGAAGACTCATGGAATAGGCAATTGGGTTGGGTTCTGAAGGGTTAAGACTATGACAGGTCAGTGGGATCAGGTAAATACCTTTGAGACAAATGCAGAGGAGACCCAGATAAATCTACCACCCCTCCAGGCCCTGCAGCTCATGTGGCCAAAAAGGAAGGAAATGACAGCTATCTTGGAGAGGCTCATAATCTGGTGGAAGTCACAGGGCAAAGATTGATGAAATACTGAATTTGCAAGAATATAGAATGATGCTTTGGCCCCACTCTTGAAGGACCACAGAAGGTGGCTCAGGTCAGTGACCCTACCTGCCTGCCACTAAACAGAATAAAAAAACTACTGGGAGGGGTGGGAGGAGATCTTGGGATTTTGATTTCTCCTGTGGTAACATTACAAGGCAGTTTCCTTTTGGAATCTCTACTTCTGTGGAATGAAGAGATTTTCTTGTGAATGGGAGGTAGTTTCATCAAATTTCCAGCACTCCATACCGCTAGCATTGCAACATTTAGGACAGAGGTTCTGTGGTGCCCACTCAGCTCCAATGAACTGTGCTGAGTATTTTCTGAAAAAGGGAGTAACACAGAGAGTGAGTCCCGGGCCTAGTGGATGGTGTGGTTCCTGGAGCCGAAACAATTAATATCTTGCCTTGATTCACTGGCACTCCTACTGCAGAGTATAGTAAAGCTGTAATCAAATAGATTCCACACGGATATAGGAACACCTAAACATGAAAAGACAACAGGGAAAATACCCATGAAGAAAACAGGGAAGGACAGAGAGGTCTGCTTCGTGGAAAACCCCATAAATGGGGTTCAAAGACAAACAAATGAGCACACACCTGTTAATAGTTGCAAAATAAAACGAGGTCCTAAATTTTAGTACAAAAAAGGCAAATATCCCGATAGAAATAAAAACAAAGGATAGGGACAGGTAATTCAAAACAAGAACTATAAGAGATCACTAAGCATCACTCATAATTAAAGACATCCAAATTTAAGATACCAGGATACCTCTCAGACTGGCGAATTAAAAATAATGGCAATTTTTAGTGTTACTAAGACATAGTAAGAGGAAGAGGCCTTAAGACAAATTATATTCCTGCTGTAGGGAGTGTAAATTCATGCCACTGTTGAGGGCCCATGGCAGTGTTTTTGCATTTTGATGCAGCAATTATAGGGACATAAAAGCTATCCCAGAGAGATCTTCATAGAAAAACGTAAAGGTATATGTAACAAAATTGAAGACAATCTAAGAGTCAGTCAAAAGAGGACTGGTTAAACAAAATGTGGTACTTGTACTATGAGAAAAGCTGTTTAGAAATGAAGTGAATCTCCACATGGGAAAGTTAACCATAAAACATGGCATAAAAAGACAAGTTATAGAACAACATGTAAGCAGGGAACCCACTTTATAAACCAAAGAATCAGAAAAAAACAGAACTTACGCGCAGCATATATAGAGAGAAAAAACTGTGGAAACACATGCATCAAAATATTAACAGTGATAATTTCTTAAAAGTAGAATTAGGAGAAGTTTGAATTTTAATTTTTACGTTGTTTGAAGTTTTACTACGAACATAAACTACTTTTGATGTTTTATAAGAGAATTATCTGTATGCTAATTTTCTACTTTAAAAAGTCTGAATGAAGACTTAATATTTTGTTTTCAAATACTTGGATTAGTTTAGCATTATTTTATCGTATCTTTTTATGTCGTCCCTACCAATTTTTCCCTTTACGTTATCTAGACATTGTTGTTCAATAGAAATTTAATGTGAGCCACATATGTAATTATAAAAGTTCTAGTAGCCACATTAAAAAGTAAAAAGAAACAGGTGAAATTAATTTTAATAAAATAGTTTTATTTAACCCAAGATTGCCAAAACATCATTTGAACATGTGACCAGTATAAAAATTGAGACATTTTATATTCTAAGTCTTCAAAATCCAGTGTGTATTTAATACTAATAAGCACATCTCAATTTGAACACTAAATTTTTACCAGAAAATATTTCATCTGTATTTAAATTTCCTAAAATCCACAAGTGAAAAAGTAGATTCACATATCCAGGTTGTTCTAAACATACTTAAAAGTTCTCTACTAACTGAATCAAGTAGCAGTTTTTAAATTATATTTAAATTAGTTAAAATGAAAAAGCCAGTTTCTTAGTCACACCAGCTACATTTCAAGTGCTTGTGAGCTACATGTGACAAGTGACTGTTAAGTCTATACTGATCTTTTACCTTCTTGTTTATTACTATCTACTTTTTATTTCTATTTAGCTTTTTATCACTTAAAACAAATCGGAACCTTTTAAACTTTATCTATTTTGGTCGTTATGTATATATTCCACTGGTCAATCTGATTTTGTGCCAGTGCCACACTGACCACTGTAGCTTGACAAAATGTTTACTATCTGGGAGGGCCAGTGGACAGTCTCCCCACCCTCTCCATTTTTTCTTGGTAATTCTTGATCTTGTTATGCTGTAATTTTGAGCAACTTATTAACCGAAGTAATACAAATATACAAATTTCATTTTTATTGGTGAAATGTAGAAATATAATTGATTTTTTCCCCAGAAACACTGAAGGCTTTTATTAGATTCTTTTATCTCCCTCCAAGATTAGAGGGCTGCAACGGTTACTTCTTGGTGGAGATGTCGTCGTCATCCAGAAACTAAAGGGTACAGTTTACAGCAGGCAGAAGGGGACCCATCAGGATGTGGATGAATCTTGATGTGAGGCCATCTGCGTTCCAACATCACTTGGGAAGGGATTTCTCCTTTCACGGTAGAAAGGGGAGGGCACCCCATGGCTTACTATGGGAAATATAATTATATGGTTTTCATGACAGCATCTGCCTTTACCAATAAGAGCTGCAAAAGATGTACGCCTCTGAACGACATAAAACTGATTTTTTAATACTGCCCTTGTGTCTAGCTACTTTGCTGAATTCACCTATTAATTCTAACATTTTTTATGCAGATTCTTTTGAATTCCTCCCATAATCATGTTGCAAGTGTGATGATTTTTCTTTTTCAATTCTTATTTTATTTTTCTTCTCTTACTGTATCGGCTAGAACCTTTGTCACAATGTCGAATGAAGTAATTGGTAAGTAGAATCTGTCTTGTTCCCAAACTCGAAGAGAAAGTTTCTAACATTTTTCCATTAAGAATGTGGTTTGCTGTTGGCTTTATACATTGGTCCTTTATCAGATTTAAAGAAGTTTTTTCTATTCTGAGTTTCCTAAAAGTTTTTTAATGAATGATATCAAATTTTATCAAATGCTTTCCCCCACTGATTAAGATGATCTTATTATTCTCCTCCGTTATTATGCAATTAATGTTAATTACATGGATTGATTTTTCTGAGGCTAAATCAACTTTGCAATTCCTGGAATGAACTCAACTGGGTCATAGTGGATTTTTGCTTCTTCATTCCTGAGTGAGATTGGCTTGTAAATTCCATTCTCACAATATTCTTGTCAGGTTGTGCTAAATTCATAAAATAAATTGGGATGTATTCCTTCTTTTTTGGTTCTCTAAAAGATTTGGTTAATAATGATATTATTTCTTCCTTAAAACGTTATAAATTACCAATGAAGCCACCTGGGCCTAGAGTTACCTTTGTGGGAAAATTTTAAGTTATGTATTGTTTTTAAACAGATATAGGGCTATCCAATATTCAAGTTCCTATTCTGTATCAATTTCAGTAAGTTGTAGATAATTTTGTTTTTTTAACTGTTCCATTCCATTTGTTCACTTTTCAAACTTATTTGCATAAAGTTGCTCATAAAATACTCTTATGGAGGAAAAAAATGTCTGCAGCATTTGGAGTAATGCTTCCTTTTAAATTTTTGACATTATTTATACCTTCTCTCTTTTTTTCTTGGTCAATCTTGCCAAGGGATTATCAGTATTATTATTTTCAAAGATCCAACTTTGCGGTTCTTTCAATTCTCTCTACTGTACTTCTTCCCCTGTAACATTAATTTTACTCTATTTATACTGCTTCCTTCTACTTTCTTTAGGTTTAATTAGTTCTTTTTCTGACTTACTGAGAAAGCTTTTTTCCTTTTCCAATATGTGCTTTTTATAAAGCAGTGATCTTCAACCTTAGCTGCACACTGCAATCACCAGGGAGCTTTCAAATGCTTAAGTCCCATCCCCAGAGATTCTGACATGACTGGTCTGAGATGTGGCACGGGCATCAAAAGCTTCCCAAGTGATTCTACTGTGTAACCAAGGTTGAGAACCACAGATTTAAAGCCATACCTTCTAAGTACAACTTTAACTGCATCTTACAAGTGAATTTTTCTTGATCATTCAAATTGTTTTAAAATTTCTGCAGTGATTTTATGAAAATTTTTATTTTTTAAAATTTTCAAGTTTATTGGTAGGGGCAGAGAGAGAGGGAGACAGAATCTCAAGCACTGACAATGCAGAGCTTTATGTGGAGCTCGAACTCATCAATAATGAGATTATGACCTGAGCCAAAATCAAGACTTGGATGCTTAACTGACTGAGCCACCCAGGCACCCCTTCTGTAAAATTTTTAAATGGACAAATCCAATACATGGCTTTAGAAGTCAGGTGAGTAGTTATTTTTGGGGAAGAATGAAGGGGCTGTGACTGATAACACGGGGAGCTTCTAAAGTGCATGTTTAATTTGTGATAATTTATTGAGCTGGACACCTGCTCTATAAGTGTTTCTGTAATTTTATAGTATACTTAAAAATAGATTTCATACAAGGACTGGGAATTATAATGGTATTAGCCTTCTCAATATTAATACTGGGAGCTAGAAGAAATAGCATTAACGTCTTCTAAATTCTAATGGAAAATAGTTTCCAGCCTAGAATTCTGCATTCAAACTTTTGATCAAACGTGAAGGTAAAATTAGAACATTTTCAGACAGAGAAAGTTACAGAAAAGTTACCTCCCCTGCAACTTTTTTCAAAACTCCTGGAGAACGTGCCCCAATAAAAGGAAGAAATAAATAGGGAGATAATGACAGGAGATCCTGGAAACAGAGATTTCAACACAAGAGGAAGGCAGAAGAAGTTCCCAAGATGGTAATCGTGCAGCAGGCCTCCAGAGCTAGCGCACCAAGGGCAGCAGACTGGAGGGCTCCAGGACAGACATCTCCAAGAGAAACTGAAACCAGGAGACTACACCTGCTTATGTCTGACCACAGACAGATTTTTCAGTTCTAGTTACATAGAAAAGCAAATCAGGGCTAGTTACATAGAAAACCAAACAATGAAAAAACCCAGGTTACGATAAACAAAGAGTGATTCCCCCATCCAAAAAATGGGGAGGTATAATCATAGTTCAACCCAGCTGTGAATAGGGGTTTTACAGTTATAACAACAAAAACTGGAGCGCTGATTTAGCCAAACATTGTGATGTAACTATATGACATGAGGGGGAAGGCAGGGGATTTCGCACTCGTGGTGTGTGGGGAGTTGTTGGGTGAGGTTACATGAGATAATGAATCCTCATCTATAGTGGGACATCGAAAGATAGAGTGAACTGGAAAATCAAGAAATAGTGTAAGCATGGAGAAGTTAAATATCCTTAAGACAATTTAAACTGGAGGGAAGTAAGGGATGGGAAGGTGTGGGGCAGGATGCTGCTACTTTCTCTTATGAGATCTGGAGCATGTGTATTTTTCAATTATGTGTATACAGTATTTCATAAAAACGAAGTTAAAAATAAAAGAATCCCAAGAAGTAACAAGTTACTTTTAGCTTAAAAACTCTGGATAATCACCTGAATCATCCCTGAACAAGAAGAAGCATATTGGTAGCACACACTGGTAATCATTATTGATTGTTTCAACCCCAAATCCTCCCCATATGAAGGTCCAAATTATCTACATTTTAGTATAGAATACATGAAAAGCTGCTCCCAAAAGCCAGAACATACAAAGCAAATGTTTTCATTCATCAGATTACACTGAATTTACATTATTGCAACCAACATGTAACTTCTCAAAAAGGCCTATTAAGTTAGTTTGATCTGTTTTGCCCACACCAGATTATTCATTTATCTTTTATGAGCTGATAATTAATGGGATTTAGTACCTGAATCAAAAGAGAGGATATGGTTTGTAGAAGTGAAATTACCTGAAGAAAGTCACGAAGAACTGTACCAGGTCCATAAAATTGCTGTGCTGGGAGAAGGCGATCTGTGAGGGAGAAATAGGCAGCGTGAGGAGGGAGACTACTGAGCAGCACCATCAACTCGGCCTTCCTGGTTCAAGGGTTAAGCTAAAAGACACACTTGAAATGCTCAGGAAGAGTGCTTCAACCCTTTAGTTTCTTTTCTGGCTTAACTGCCAACCCAGAGGTAATATTCTGAAGCCTCAACGCGAACTCCCAGAGTGCCAGCCTTTCTGCTCTTGACATCGGATCTAAGTCCTTTCAGTGTGATCTTGAAGACCTCTCAGAGGGGCGCCTGGGTGGCGCAGTCGGTTGAGCGTCCGACTTCAGCCAGGTCATGATCTCGCGGTCCGTGAGTTCGAGCCCCGCGTCAGGCTCTGGGCTGATGGCTCAGAGCCTGGAGCCTGTATCTGATTCTGTGTCTCCCTCTCTCTCTGCCCCTCCCCCGTTCATGCTCTGTCTCTCTCTGTCCCCAAAAAATAAATAAACATTAAAAAAAAAAAAAAAAAAAAGACCTCTCAGACCCCCAACATGAAAACCCCAATGCCAGGCAAGCCAGTTTTCTTGCTACCTCCTCTGCCTTCCTCTGGACAAAATGCTCTCCTTGTTTGCTTTGAGTTCAAGTTCTTGGGTCTACCTCGAGGTCAGGAGCTTCTTCTGTGCCCTTCATCCCTTTGATACTTACATGCTCAGCGAATACTCACTCAGGATAGTGTCCTTTCAAAAAAAACCCGTATCTCAAGTTTTACTACATTACGTATCATCTGACAATCAATATAACACCAGTTGGAACCTAAATAATTTTATTACACGGTTAATAGTTTTTATACAAAGAATATAAAAAAATCCCTAATGTAGTTCATCGAAGACACCACTGACTGAAACAGGCATTATTTTGTATACAATTAAGAAAAAACATTGTCAATTATACTATGACAAAATGCTTTAAAAATCATTGACTAAGATGCATCGTGATTTCAGAGATATTAGAACATGAAAAAAATGAGCATGTCAGGATTTATTACTAAGTATGATAACTGTGTCATTATTAGGTATAATACTCACAGTACTAGCCAGATGTTATGGCATATTCCCTGCTTTTTTAATTTTTTATGAATTTTTTTTAATGTTTATTTTTGAGAGAGAGACAGAGTGCAAGCAAGGGAGGGGCAGAGAGAGAGGAAACACTGTATCTGAAGCAGGCTGTCAGTACAGAGCCTGACGTGGGGCTCAACCCATGAACTGCTAGATCATGACTTGAGCCAAAGTCGGATGCTTAAGTGACTAAGCCACCCAGGCGCCTCTTCCCTGCTTATTTAAAGAGAACATAGCCCTCCTTGGAGAGACAATGGTACTGTAAGTAAAACAATTACTGAATAAGGTGATTACTGCTCCAGTACAGACAATAAATATGACAGGAATCAGAGAAGTAAATTAGCGGCTTCTTTTTCTAATCCCACCCAACTCTCTTTGTCAGACAACAGCTTCCATCCTATGGTAATGAAAGAAAAGTCCCAGCACTGGGACAATTCAAGGCTTTGTGCTTTTTTTTTTTTTTTTTTCCAATTTTTATTTTTTTAATATGAAATTTATTGTCAAATTGGTTGCCATATAACACCCAGTGCTCATCCCAACAGGTGCCCTCCTCAATGCCCATAACCCATTTTCCCCTCCCTCCCACCCCCCACCAACCCTCAGTTTATTCTCAGTTTTTAAGAGTCTCTTATGGTTTGCCTCCTTCCCTCTCTGTAACTTTTTTTTTCCCCTTCTTCTTCTGTTAAGTTTCTCGGGTCTTCTGTTAAGTTTCTCAGGATCCACATAAGAGTGAAAACATATGGCATCTATCTTTCTCTGTATGACTTATTTCACTTAGTATAACACTCTCCAGTTCCATCCATGTTGCTACAAAAGGCCACATTTCATTCTTTCTCACTGCCAAGTAGTAGTCCATTGTACATATAAACCACAACTTCTTTATCCATTCACCAGTTGATGGACATTTAGGCTCTTTCCATAATTTGGCTATCGTTGAAAGTGTTGCTAGAAACAAGTGCCCCTATGCATCAGCACTCCCATATCCCTTGGGTAAATTCCTAGCAGTACTATTGCTGGGTCATAGGGTAGATCTGTTTTTAATTTTTTGAGGAACCTCCACACTATAAAGAACTCACCAAACTCCACACCTGAAAAACAAATAATCCAGTGAAGAAATGGGCAGAAGACATGAATAGACACTTCTCTAAAGAAGACATCCAGATGGCCAACAGGCACATGAAAAGATGCTCAACGTCGCTCCTCATCAGGGAAATACAAATCAAAACCGCACCCAGATACCACCTCATGCCAGTCAGAGTGGCTAAAATGAACGAATCAGGAGACTATAGATGCTGAAGAGGACGTGGAGAAATGGGAACCCTCTTGTACTGTTGGCTTTGTGCTCTTTTTACAACCAGACTCAAAGAGGCAGCGAAGGTTTCCAATGTTTGCGTTTTCTGATGGTCTTGTTTTCTTTTAGACATTCCATAAATAAAGTTCCAACACTACCTATTCAGGCTATAGGACATTATGGGGAATAGAATTTTCAGTTTTTGTGTCTTCTCTCTAGCCACCATATAATCAGAAATACAAACATACATAGGTTTTATGCCACAGGTAAGGAGAAACCCACATTCTTTGTTTTTACTTCATTTTTTAACAGTAACCAGTCACAAGTAAGATTCTTTGAGAATATGGCCACCACCCTTGCACAAAAGCTCTTTAATAAGCTGGAGAAGAACAACTGTTTAAACAAGGGTATTCAATCTTGAGGAATGAGGACTCCAGGTTACAGCATATAAAGAAGGAGAAGGTAACAGATTCCAGTCCAACGAATTCTGTTTATAGACTTTCATCTTTTAAAACATTAGTATGTCCTCATTGTTTAGACTTAAAGAGATCCTGAGATGCTTTCCCCACTGTCAGGTGCCAGGAAGTACGGATGCTAATAGTACCCTCTGAGGACTACCAGATGTCTGTGCCCCTTGTTCCACAAAACACTCCTCAGTGCTGTGATCACAGCTGACTTCTTGGTGAAGTAGGGAAACACCACGTTCATGTCTAATTCAAAACCACAACGAACCAATATAAATTGGTTGCCAGCGTGGCTGCTACCCAAGACTCACATTAAGGGAATCTCTTTTGTTATGTATTACAAAGGTTTTGTAGGGGGGGGAAAGTCCTAACATAAAAGTGTTTATGAACAGACTGACCACCTAGAAACATCTATTCTTGCTCAACACCCCACCTACCATGTCAGTCTTTGTGGATTAAGCTTTGATTGACAGGATGATGAACTTATTGTCCAAACTGAAAACTTCTGAGAGAGAAGGGGAAACACAATTCAAAATCACACTGGGCAATCCCTATCAAAATAACACCAGCATTCTTCACAGAGCCACAACAAACAATTCTAAAACTGGAACCAGAAAAGACCCCAAATAGCCAATGTTGAAAAAGAAAACCAAAGAGATGGAGGCTTCACAATTCCAGACTTCAAGCTGTATTACAAAGTTGTAACCATCAAATATGATGCTGGCACAAAAACAGACACACAGATCAATGCAGCAGAATAGAGAACCCAGAAAAGGGTCCACAAATGTATGGCCAACTATTCTTCAACAAAGCAGGGAAGAATATCCAATGGAAAAAAGACAGTCTCTTCAGCAAATGGTGCTAGGAAAACTGGACAGCAACATGCAGAAGAATGAAACTGAACTACTTTTTTACACCCACCACACACAAAAATAAATTCAAATGGATGAAAGACCTAAATATAAGACAGGAAACCATCAAAATCCTGTAAGAGAAAACAGAGAGCAACCCTTCTGACCTCGGCCACAGCAAATTCTTACTAGACATGTCTCTGCAGACAAGGGAAACAAAAGCCAAAATGAACTACTGGGACTTCATCAAGATAAAAAGCTTCTGCACAGGAAACAATCAACAAAACTAAAAGGCAACTGATAGAATAGGAGAAGTTATCTGCAAAGGACATATGAGATAAAGGGTTAGTATCCAAAATTGACAAAGAGCTTATCAAACTCAACACCCAAAAAACAAATAATCCAGTGAAGAAATGGGCAGAAGACATGGATAGACACTTTTCCAAAGAAGACATTCAGAAGACAGACACATGAAAAGATGCTCAACATCACTCATCATCAGGGAAATACAAATCAAAGCCACAATGAAATACTACTTCCCACCTGTCAGAGTGGCTAAAATTAACAACTCAAGAAACAACAGATGTTGGCAAGGATGCAGAGCAAGGGGAACCCTTTTGCACTGCTGTTGGGAATGCAAACTGTTGCAGCCATTCTGGAAAACAGTACAGAGGTTCCTCAAAAAATTAAAAATAGAACTACCCTACGCCCCAGCAAATGCATTACTAGGTATTTATCCAAAGGATACAAAATGCTGATTCAAAGGGGCACATGCACCCCAATGTTTATAGCAGCACTATCAACAACAGTCAACTTATGAAAAGAGCCCAAATGTCCATTGACTGATGAATGGATAAAGAAGATGTGGAATATATACACAATGGAATATTACTCGGTGATGAAAAAGAATAAAATCTTGCCATTTGCAACAAAGTGGATGGAACTAGAATATACTATGCTAAGTGAAATAAGTCAGTCAGAGAAAGACAAATATATGATTTCACTCATATGTGGAATTTAAGAAACAAAACAGATGAACATAGGGGAAGGGAAGGAAAAATAAGACAAAAGACAAAAGCAGAGAGGGAGGCAAACCATAAGAGACTCTTAAATACAGACAACAAACTGAGGGTTGCTGGAGGGGAGGTGGATGGGGGGGATGGGGTAAATGAGTGATGGGCATTAAGGAGGGCACTTAATGGGGATGAGCAGTAGGTGTTATATGTAAGGATGAATCACTAATTGTATTACTGAAACCAATATTACACTATATGTTAACTAACTAGAATTTAAATAGAAAAAAATTACAGTGGGACCACAAGCATGAATTGCACTGTCACTACTCAGACCATCAGACATGCAAACCAACTGCAAAAGTGATCTTGTGAAAGATTAGATTTTACTGAAAGTGCTGTTGGAGAACTGATCGCACAAAACCACAGCCAAATGAGGACTTGGCAGGATTATCAACTGAAGAGGTATGAAGGTAAAAACACAAGTCCTTCAAAATACTCCAGGGAGGATTAAGAGAGGACCTTGGGAAAATTGGTGAGGCTCTTGACTACTAAATCATGCTGTGAAGTCAAATCTGAAGTGAAGGACTCCATCCGTGCTGTCCGATCTCCGAGCACTATCTATCTGCACAACTGAAGCCACACCTCTACTTATCTCGCTCAAGTTTTCTTAGATGTGCATTTATTTATGGTCTTTTTCTTTCATTAGAAAGTAAGATCCATGAGGACAGGGACCTTGCTTCTGACTACATGTCTCTAGTGCCTAAAGCACTGACTGGCACATAAGAGTGTTTAAGAAATATGTGCTGAATAAATGAATAGGGTAACTGGAAAAATAATGTCCACCTTCCCCCAAAACTGAGTTAAGACCTGATTGAGTTTTCTTTCTTCCAAGAATTGGCTCATGGTTGCAACCATAATTTAAAATTTGTTAACTGTAAAATTAAACACTTTCGTGCTTTTGTTTCACTTAAGACAATATTCCAATCAGAACTTTCTTTCACGAATTATTACAAAATAGACACTGAAACAAACATTGAAGTGCTTGTGGCTTTTCTGACACTGAAGAAAATGGGGACTGTCTATAATAAAATATACTTAATACAAGGAAGAAAACGTCATTACGATTTGTAAATAAAACTCATAGTATCATTTTTCTCCCTTTAGTAGGTATCGCTCCCCACATTCCAGTAAACCTAGAATTCAGGTCCCCTGACATTTCCACAACCTGCTTCTGCCTCACTTTCAGCAGTAAGTTTGATTAAGCTGTGCTTGCCCAGGGGACCCTCTGGGCATATTAAATAAATCTGAGAAACTAAATCCAGAAGCCCAGCTAGCCCCAGGGTTTAGGGGAGTGCACGGTGGGTCTACATTTCCCACGCAGTAATTTTGTTTCTGCCAAACACGTGTTTTCAGGTTGCTCTACTACTGAACTTGGTCTTTCCGTCACCAGAATGCCCTGCCCACCCACCTGCAGTGGGCACCCTCTGTCCCTTGCTACCCGGTCCAAACACTCCCTTCCTCATTCTGCCACCTGCTCCTCCACTGGGGATTGGCTGTCTCTTCTCTCCACTCCCAGTGCCTGATCCACTTCCCTTTCAGGGCATGGGACGGTCATATTCCACCTTATATGATGGCTGTGTATGCAAGAGATGTCCTGGAAAAACAGATTCCTGTACTCTTCTGTCTACAAAGGTATCAATTTCTGACTTTCTAATTGCTATAGGATAAAGAACAAAAAGGCAATTCCCTACCTCCCACAGAAGCAGATACCCTGACCTCCAGAGGGCAAATACACCATCGTATTCCAAGAACTAGACAATGGTTCTCAAACTCTGGAGAGCTTGCAACAAAGCGTGAATCCCATTTCTACTCCTGAAGCTTTAAGCTCCCCAGGTGATTCTGATGCTGGTGTCCAAAGACTGTATTTTAGGGAACACTGAACTAAAGAATTAAAGGAAAGAGTCTACCCTGCTCCTTCCCCTGAACAATTCCTTCAGTGTTTCAGAACTACACCGAAAAAATTTGTCATTTTTACTTGGAAGGTTTGGCCCCCAAAGAAATGAACTTGGATCTTCTCCAGGGGTGGGAGTATGGTGGGGAAAGGGGGAAGGATGAGGGTAGTGCTTTGAAACAGAGAGGTATGGCCCAAACCCTGAGACCAGGAAATGGAAGGAATGGAGAAGATGTTCTAGAGTTTTGAAAGGGCCAAGGAATACAGGGTGACTGCATGGTAGGCCTGGGGAGGCTCTGGGGCCTCGCTGATTATTCTGTGCTCAAGTGCCTAGGTCTGTCACACATGGGAATGAGGACAGCTGTCTTTTTTTTTTTTTTTAATTTTTTTTTCAACATTTATTTATTTTTGGGACAGAGAGAGACAGAGCATGAACGGGGGAGGGGCAGAGAGAGAGGGAGACACAGAATCAGAAACAGGCTCCAGGCTCTGAGCCATCAGCCCAGAGCCTGACGCGGGGCTCGAACTCACGGACCGCGAGATCGTGACCTGGCTGAAGTCGGACGCTTAACCGACTGCGCCACCCAGGCGCCCCATGGACAGCTGTCTTAAAACAAACCTAAAGGCCAGAAACCAGGGCAGTCAGTGAATGAAGATCAGAGGGCCTTCCCCAGATCTCTGGGTCCAGGTAAGTCCTGAGGTTTCTGCAGTCCTGAGAAGGGGATGGGGTTCTCTGAGAATGGATTTCTTATCAACTGTGGTAGGGAGGGTGCTCTAAAATTTTTTTAAAAATTAAAAACAATTAAGGCACTTCTTATATTAAACTACCACAGAACAGATTCTTTTTCTAACATTTGTATTTTGCATCTACTATGTGCAATCCAGAAAAGTAGGTATTCGGAAACAAGTGAACGAATGGATGAATGAATACTGAACTAATAGGGAAAGGCCACTGTTTAATACAGAAAGTTTGAAAAAAGAGAGGGAAGGACCTCTAGTTTGCCTTTATCTTCTCCACCATGAGTGATCTTCACTGTTATGAACACACAAGGTAGAGGATGGGAAAGGACAGCTGTCCATCCTGAGAAGTAAAGATTGCTATCTCCCAGGCAGCACCTGGTGGGCTCTGAGAAAACCCAAGGTCTGTATGTACCTGACAGAATCCTGATGGGCTGCTCCGATGGCTCTTGAGGCCCGCAGCTTCACCAGGTCTCACCTCCTACTGGTCTGGTAGTCTGTCCAGACCGGGGCCCCTCTGCTCTTCAAACAGGCTCTGCAGACGCTGAAGATCTCACTTCAGGATCTGAGAGGGCCAAAGTGGCCTTGGCTGCCATCTGGGCTCCTGGCTTCACCATGCCAATCTTGCCACACAGCTCTGGCACTGCAAGGCTGGAAGTCAGGAGAGAACGGACTCCTCCTGTAAGAACTCAGGCCTCAGCTGGGTCAAAGATGGAAGACTCTGTGACCACTCTCACCGGGCTCTACTGCTGCTACCACCTTGAGTTTTGCTGTGCCATAGAAAAGTTTTCTTGTATTAAATCTTGCCATTTGCCACAACATGGATGGATCTAGAAGGTGTAATGCTAAGTGAAGTCAGTCAGAGAAAGTCAAATACCATCCAATTTCACTCATTAGTGGAATTTAAGGAAAAAAAACAAAGAAAAAAAAAAAGAGACAAACCAAAAAACAGACTCCTAACTACAGAAAATTGATGTTACCAGAGGGGAGGAGGGTGGGGGATATGTGAATCAGGGGATGGGGATTAAGAAGTACACTTGTGATGAACACTGGGTGAGGTATGGAATTGCCGAATCACTATACTACACACCCGAAACTAGTATTCACACTGTATGTTAACTATATTGGAATTAAAAAAAAAAAGAATAAAGGAACACTGGATGCCCTGTGGCAGCTGCAGAAGCTTCCAGCAGAGATGGGCCTGCAGCTTCTTCACAAAATAATTGATAGCATTTGTAGTCGAGCTTATCCTCTCTACCAGGATTCGCGCTGTGTTTGGGATTCAACAGAATGGAAGAATGTTCTAGAAGATATTACCAAATTTTTCAAAGCTGTAGTTGCTAAAAATTTACCTGATGAAGAGATATTTCAGCAGTTGAATCAGCTGAATTAATTTCATCAAGAAGCTATCATGAAATACTTAAAAAGTAGGAAAAGATGAAATCAGGCAGGCTCTGTTAGAAGAAATAGTTGATATTTCTTCTCACAGCTACAGGATTTTGATTGGCAGTTAAAGCTTGCATCATCTAGTAACAAGATTGCTACGTTATAAATGCTACTTAAAAAATTTTTTTTTCGTGTTTATTTTTGAGAGAGAGAGAGAGAGAGAGAGAGAGAGAGAGAGAGAGAGAGAGAATAAGATGAGAAGGGGCAGAGAGAGAGGGAGACACAGAATCTGAGGCAGGCTCCAGGCTGTGAGCTGTCAGCACAGAGCCTGACGTGGGGCTGGAACCCACAAACTGAGATTGTGACCTGAGCTGAAGTCCGGCACTTAACATACTGAGCCACCCAGGTGACCCACAAATGCTACTTTTAAACTTTAATCTAGATGTAAAAGAAAATGGCGAAGTCAAACCGTATTGTCGAAATAAGTAAAGAAGAGCTGCAGAATCTAATAAATTCTTTGGAAGCAGCTAACAAGGTGGTCCCACAGTTGAAATAACTGGAAACTATCAGATTTCACTGCTACACTTGAGACGGCCGAGTGACTACTGTGTGTTCAGAAAACCTGCAATATACAGACTGTTATCCTGTGCTGAGAGAATAGCCGTGCTGAGATTGCAGAGATAAAAATTTATCAGCTTCCCGAGCTGAGATTGCAAAGATAAAAATTTATCAGCTTCCCGAAAGAACAGGAAATGACACGGATGACAGGAAATGCATAAAAATGAAAGATGAAAAAGCTGTAACAGTGATTTATATTTTCATAATGGTTGTTTTGCACTTATTAAATATTTGAGAAATCTTTATAGATATACAATTTCAGTTTTACTGAAAACTAGAAATGGGCTCTAAAGTAATGTAAACATACAAAGCACAAATATACTTGAATGTTGTTTAAAGGAATATATGAATAGCAGGGTGTGTAACATGGATATATATGATTAATTTATATTTTAAAAATAACTTCCAAGAATGTATATGCTGCATATATAACTCAGCAGATTCTGTATCTTTCTTATATTTCAAAGATTGTAAAATGTAAATTTCTTAAAGAAAGAAGCTCTTCTTCAGACATGAACAAGAAAAAAATAATTAAACCTGTGTGAACAGTTTTGAGTTATGAATTCTAGAAATTAGATTCTTTTACTAGAATAGGAAAAAATGAAAATAACACTGTTACTTCTGCATTTGTTTGTCTGATTGGGAGGGTATGCTCTGATAAAAAGAACAGATGTCATTGTGTAGTGTATATATAACTATTCAAATATCAGCTAAGATTAAATATAGGTCCACTTTTGTTATAAACTTCATAGTGAAGTGAATAGTTTTGGGTGTTAACAACTTCACTGGAAAACAAACCATTTTTAATTTTAGTTAACTTTAAAAACAAGCATTCTGGGGTGGCTCAGTTGGTTAAGTGTCTGACTCTTAATTTAGGCTCAGGTCAAGATCTCACGGTTCCTGGGCTGACAGTGTGGGGCCGGCTTGGCATTCTCTCCCTTTCTCTCTCTCTGTCTCTCTGTCTCTCTCTCTCTCTGTCTCTCCCCTTCTCGAACTCTCTCTTCCCCCCCTCTCAAAATAAATAAATATTTATATATATACACTAAAAACAAAAATAAAATAATTTTCTTAAAAACAAAACAAAAACAAATGGGAGTTCTATCTGGAACTCCACACTGAGACCACGGGCTCTGGACTGGATCCCAGTGTCCATCAACTGGCCTCACATACTAGCCACCTAATGCTGGTTTGTGCTGGCACAGAAACTGTATACCCAGACTCTGCTCGGAGCCTCAAAGCAAGTTAATACCACCGAGCCACTCCTTCCTGACATGTGATTAGCTAACACTCACCATCCGTGCCCTCCCAGCCTCCCACCTCAACACTGCTCTGTGCTTTCTTCCCCACTTGTCCTTCCAGCCACTCCTTCCACCACTCTCCAGAATTCTGATTCCATTTTATCATGATCATTAGTAATTTCAAAGTCATTAAGAACTACATATACTGTACCTGGCTGAAATATCTACAAGGACAAAAGAGCTAATCATGCAAAGCAATGGTTCCTGCTCCCTATTTCCTCTTGTAAAGGTTTCTCTCCGGAGGTCCCCACCTTTATTTAGGTTTCTTTTCAGTTCTTCTGTGGGTTACCTTTTTTATCACTAATTAGTGTTTTGTTTTATTTTATTTGCTATTTCTTGACTTAGCCATTTTAGGCATCACTTACTGACTTTCCTACTATAATCAAAGGTGATTTAGGCCATTGTCTCCACCAGCTCCTTCCAGTATAGTCACATCATTGTTTTTAGGGCCTCTGTCAGTTTCTGTGTCACTGTTATGAGGGCGATGGTGTTGGAAGGATGCCAACAGAGACAGGGAATGGATAAACCACCCTTGGGTACAGGGAAAAGACGTGCCTGTTACACACAAACGGTTGCAGGAGCAGGAGGCAATTTGGCCATGGCCCTCTGGAAGGAAGCTTCCCAGTCCTCGTAGCCCAGAGGGAGGAGATCTCAGGCCTCTGATGCACCCGTGCTTGGAGGTGAGCCCAGCAGCTCTCAGGGAGGATCCCTTTGCCATCTCACCAGGGTGAGGTGTGTTAGACTGAGGGAAAACAGGGTTTTGTCCCAGACTCCTGACTGTTCTAGAGACTGCCCAACAGCAGCCAATAACTGGTAAAACCCTAGTAAAATGCTGTGTACTTCCTGCAAAGTAAAAGAAAGTCAGTTCCAAGATATACCCCAGCTGGCCTAGATGTGCTAGGTTCCAGCTAGCCTAGGCTGCTGGCCCAGCTGAGGCTACCTTCAGGAGGTTAAATAAATTTTTTTTTTTTTCAACGTTTATTTATTTTTGGGACAGAGAGAGACAGAGCATGAATGGGGGAGGGGCAGAGAGAGAGGGAGACACAGAATCGGAAACAGGCTTCAGGCTCTGAGCCATCAGCCCAGAGCCTGACGCGGGGCTCGAACTCACGGACCGTGAGATCGTGACCTGGCTGAAGTCGGACGCTTAACCGACTGCGCCACCCAGGCGCCCCGCAGGAGGTTAAATAATACACTCAGACCTTTATTCTTTTTTTTTCTATCACTTGTATGATCTTTTTTGCATTTTTTTTATTATGGAAAATTTTAAATTTAAAAAGTAGAGAGAACAGAATAATGAACCCAGTGTGCTCACTACCCAGTTGTAATAACGACCAGCCCAAGGTCAGTCTTGTTTCATCCATATGCTAGCCTCTTTCCCCACAATCATATTATTTTGAAGCAAATCCCAGGTTTCCTATCATTTCATCCTTAAATATTCCAATACATATAGTTATCTCTTAATGCCCCTCTTTGTGAAATTAGGATGTTTGTATCCTCATCCCTTTCTTTTCTTCTACCACTTTCGACAACTTCTAGAACAATTCAATTCTGTAACACCAGACTGTGCATACTGGGATGACAAATTCTTGGTCTCCAACCCGAGCTGGCACCTTAGCACTGGTTGGCAATCATTCTAACAGTATCAGAAAAAGCTCTCAGCACCTTTAGAAAAGTTGCAAAAAACCCCACAAAGTTCTGATACCAACCCGAAAGCTCTCGTACCTACAACTATTCATCCATCTAGTGCACATATGTGAAGTATCTACAGCTGATCAACACTATGCTAGGACACTGAGGACACAGAAATATAAGGCATCCTCCTTGCCCTTAAGGAAATCTTTGTAGAGTGAAAAGCTCGACAAGTCTACAGCCGTGGAGGCACAGATGAGGAAAGAAAGTTGCTACCGGGTATGTCTGAGGGACACCTGATGGACCCACTCCCCTGGGTTTCCAAGTAAGAATTCTACCTGGACTCCCCAACTCAGGCCCAGCTCCCTCCAAACCATTCTCCCAACTGCTGCCAAAAGGGTCTTTCAAAAACACTGATCTTTGGACACTTCTTGGCTAATGACACATCAACAATTCCCAGTGGTTTTCAGGTCAGGGTTCAACGCCTCTGCTGAAGCCTCCAGTCTTGTCATGACAGCCTCTGCCTAGTTCTCCGGCACCTTGCTCACAGCGCTGCCACTTCACCTCTGCTGAACTCCTGCTTGTTCTTGAAAGTGACTGGGTATGCCCTTTCCCCACCCCAAACACCCCTACTCCCCAACCTCACGTTCCTGACACTCAGCCCTGGTACTGCTCATCCTCACTCAGACCCAGGTGGCATGGGACACTCCCCTCTCCTCCCAGGGCTCCCAGAAGAATGTGGGCACATCCTGCCACCCCGCGTCCGACAGCTCCTCCTATCCATTCAAGACTGCTGCTTTGGGCTACAAGTCTGTGGAGTGAGTGGATGTTAAGGGAAGCCTATTGGGTCCTGGATATGGAGGTCACACGAGAGAGGTCTGTTAGTAATGGAGATTTACCCTTCCTAGCCATAGGTGTTTTTCACAGATGGTGTCGATGAAACTATCCAGGGAGAATGGGTCCAGAGGAAATCCAAGGGAACAATGGTATTAAAAAACTAAGAAGAAACAGCCAAAGCCATAGGTGGAAAGTGAAAGAGAGGAGGCTTTCAAGAAGGAATAATAAATAATGATCCTAATGAAAATCACAAGATAGTATAAGAACCTTAAATGCCACTTTGAAACAAAAAAAGACTTATGCTTTAAGTCGCTCAGTTCTAGATGTATTTCATGGCTTTATAATTCTTAAAACTTATAAGGTACAGATATCTGACACCAGGAGGCATGTACATATGCCATCATTATCATTATACAATAATAGAAACATTAAAAGTATATTTGACATTACTCACAATAGCCAAAGAGTGAAAACAACCCAAGTATCCATCAACAGATGAATGGATAAATAAAATGTGGTATATGTATATCCATACAATAAAATGTCATTCAATCTTAAAATGGAGTTAAGTACTCAGACATACTAAATATAAATGAATCTTGAAATCAGTAGGCTAAGTGAAAGAAGGCAGTCTCAAAGGACCGTATATTATGTAATTACATTATTATGAAATGCCCAGAATAGGCAAAGCTATAGGGATAGAAAGTAGACTGGTGGTTGCCAGGGGCTAAGGGGAGGGAGGAACGGGGAGTGACCGCTACTGAGGGTTTCTTTCTGGGGTGATGAAATACTCTAAAATTGATTGAAGGCAAAGTTACATAACTCTGTGAATATACTAAAAACTACTAAAGGGTGCACTTTAAATGGACGAATTGTATAGTATGTGGATTATATCTCAACAAAACTGTTACCAAAAGAAGCATATCTGAGTGAAGTCTCATACATCCTTTGCTTAGTGGAGTAATCCTGTTAGCACCTATAAACATAACTCTAAAGTCCAAATGAATGCCCAGTTCTCAATACAAATTCCGTGTTGCCTTCACTTGTGAACACTAGCCTCTTACATAAACCAGCAGATGAAACACCCAGCACGGAGAAGGCTTTAATATTAGTTCCACATTACAATAACAACCTCTGTTGCAGAGCCAGTAACAAGCCTGAACCCCAGCTTCACTGCCCACCTTCCCAGCTCACACAAAACATCTGCCTGTCCATTCTCTATCTTTTATACCTACCCTCCCAAACTATGGGCATGGCTATGCCAGCTGAGTCCCTCTGGCAAGGACACCCAGGATTGCTTTCAGAAAGCAGAGGCTGAGGGAGGGGCGCTCACCCACAGGAGCAACTGACCAGAAAACATGCACAACTGGCCCCAACACACCCACCACCCTTCTACACACAAGGCCTTTTCAATCTGGGTGTTGTGTTGTTTTTTTTTTTAACTGTGTCTACAAAGATTTTTACAGTTGGTTTCAAATTCCCTCAGTTAGCAGTTACAGGTTTTGATCTGTTCCTAATTACGGAAAAGAATCCTGGGATTGGTACAGAGTGAAGGAACTTGAGTTCAGCATTACAATTTTTAAAGTGCCAATGTTTATATGAATTCTGAGAACTAGATTTCCTCAGTTATTCTGCTTTAAAAAATGAGAATCAAGGACAAAAAGGCTTTGCCTGCACTGAAAGCCATGCTAAAATTTAACCAAATGACCTATCCTGCACCATTTAGACACTTCCTTACTCTTTTCCATAAATTAGTCTCCACATTTTTACCGAAACTGGATAATCTCTAAGTGTGCATGGGTGTGTTTAAGAGCTAACCACATCTAGAAAAGCTAAGGCTCTGAGGAAAACAGCAGTACAGACACGTACAGCCCCCTTTGTTGAGCACACCGCTGGATCTGTGCAGGAAGAGGCAGGCTGAGCCCTCCACACGGCACACATCCAGGTACAGTCCCAAGTGCACAGAGAACGAGTGTCGTGTGCAGACACCGAGGACGCACAATGCCGCAGCTCTATTTATGCTGCCTGCAAATACTACAGTTAGTTGTACCAAAGAGTAAAAAGACACATTTCCAATAGAACTTACCTGCTCGTTCAAGGAAAGCTTGGCAAACTAAATGGTGAGCACGCCATAGTTTATTTTCAAAAGTGCTCCTGAATACAGCTTTCATAAGTGGATCTTACTCAAGTAAGTGATCCAGCCCAGGTGAAGAACAGAAAATCAGGCAGAAAGTCAACATCTCTTTGACTCTTAAACTTAAAATTAGTACTTTTTAAAAGTAAGTGTGGGGAAGAGATCCCTCTAGAAGGAAATGCTCTAAAACCATTTCAGTGGCTTTCAGAGGGTGGAGCAACAGGGCACTGGGAGGAAAAAAAACTAGAACTCAGCATTGGCAAGAGCACGACTATCTCCAGCACAAGAGCCTGTTTATATGCACGGAGCCCTCTTTCTAAATGGGAAAAATGTCAGCAGCATAAGATTTTCACTAAGAACCTTAAAAATGTTCATCATTTTTCAGCTATACACAACAGAGCCTAAAGTTCAATCAGAGTCAGAAGTAACAAGGTATGTCAGTATGAAAACAACCTCAACTTAAAACAAGCCAAGAAATAATATTTACTAGACCCCAAATCAAATATTTTATAAATGTATCTGATCTATAATTGGATAGTGTCAGGCATTACCAAAGTGAAATGGTATTGACTAAAGCCTACAGCTCAACCTCTATGGGGTCAAACAACCTAAATCCCTGAATGCCACCTAAAATTCCCATTACCTTGGTGTATTCACTCTGCATAATCCTCTCCCCTTGAGTGCGGGTGGGCCTGACCTAATCAGGTGAACACTTTTAAGAAGGTCCTGAGGTTGGGGCGCCTGGGTGGCGCAGTCGGTTGGGCGTCTGACTTCAGCCAGGTCACGATCTCGCGGTCCGGGAGTTCGAGCCCCGCGTCGGGCTCTGGGCTGATGGCTCAGAGCCTGGAGCCTGTTTCCGATTCTGTGTCTCCCTCTCTCTCTGCCCCTCCCCCGTTCATGCTCTGTCTCTCTCTGTCCCAAAAAAATAAATAAATGTTGAAAAAAAAAATTAAAAAAAAAAAAGAAGGTCCTGAGGTCAGTCAGGAAAAGTCAGAAAAAGTTGAAGCTTCAGTAAACAAATCTCTATTTTTGGTCTAAAATTTTTATTTTCAAATGTTATAGAAATGGAATCATACAGTATATAAATTGCTAAGCCTCCCCCCACCTCAGCAAAATTTCCTTGGGATTCATCCAAATTATTGTATCGATAGTTTATTTCTTTTTATTGCTGAGTATTACATATGTATATGTACTACATACATATATATATATGATATGCATGTAGCACAGTGTGGCCATTAACCTGCTGAAGAATATTTGGGTAGTTTCTAGTTGGGGCTATTATGAGTAACGCTGCTGAATATTGCTGCACAGGTGCTATAAACATGGGTGTACAGGTGTCTGTGTAATCACCGGTTTTCATTTCTCTGGGATAAACGCCCAGGAACGCAAATGCTGGGTTGTATACTAAGTGCAAGTTTAGTTTTATAAGAAGATGCCAAACCACTTTCCGGAGTGGCTATACCATCTTACTTTCCCACCAGCAATGTATGTGTGATCCAATTTCTTTGTATTCTCTCAAGCATTCGGTGTTCTCACTATTTTGATAGGTATGTGGTGATGTCTCATTGTGGTTTTAATTTGCACTTCTTTAATGGCTTCTGAATCTGCGTATCTCATGTCCTTATTTGCCGTTACGTATAAACTACTTGATGAACTGTCTCTTCACATCTTTTGTTCATTTTTAAATTAGAGTACTTCTTTTTTAAAGTGTTGAGTTTTGAGAACTGTTATAGTCTAGATACAAGTGCTTTGTTAGAAATATGATTTGCAAAAATTTTGTCCCAGTATGTAGCTTACTGTTTCATCCTCTTGCCAGGGTCTTACTACATAGAGCAAAAGCTTTTGGTCTTGATGTGGTCCAATTTATCAATTTTTTCCTTTATGGGTCATGTTTTTGTTGTCAAATCTAGAAATCTTTTGCCCAGACTTAGGATATAAAGTTCTTCTTCAAGGGGCGCCTGAGTGGGTCAGTCGATTAAGCGTCCGACTTTGGCTCAGGTCATGATCTTGTGGTTCATGAGTTGGAGCCCCGCGTCGGGGTCTGTGCTGACAGCTCAGAGCCTGGAGCCTGCTTTGGATTCTGTGTCTCTATTTTTTCTCTTCCCGTCCTTAATAACTCCTGGAGATAACACACTGCAGTTGTGCTAGTGGTTACAGTATTTGGAGATAAAATTAATATTTTTTTAATGTTTATTTTGGGGGGGGAGAGGGAGGGAGGGAGGGGGAGAGAGAGAGAGAGAGAGAGAGAGAGAGAGAGAGAGAGAGAGAGAGAGAACCCCAAGCAGGCTCTGCACTGTCAGTGCAGAGCCCGACCAGTGCACAGCCCGATGCAGGGCTCTATCTCACAAACAGTGAGATCATAACCTGAGCTGAAATCAAGAGTTGAACACTTAACCGACTGAGCCACCCAAGAGTTCCTAAAATTAATATTTTTGACTAGAAGTATCTAATGATGAGTCCACAGAAATTGAACGTGGACACATCATTAAGATGTAATCAGAAATGACCAGATGACTTCAGTTAACATTTCTGAAATAGCAATCACATTGATTATTTCAAAATCCTTACTCTGTAGGTAAGTGTATTTTAATTTTTTGCCCTTAAATACTTTCATTTATCTTGGGAATGGGCTTTTGAGGGGGAGGGTGCTATCTCTTTAGCTAGCAGAATAGCGTGCCTTTTATCCTCACACATCCTATTTTTGAGGACATAGTAGCCATGCTTCATGGGAGGTCAGAGCTGCGTACAGCAGTCTTGCCCTTTGATATCCTTGGACTCTGTCAAGTGAACCAGAGAAACAGCTCTTTGCAGCATGGCAGAGCCCCCGAAGTTCTGGGATTTACCTCCACTTCAATAATATTGAATGTTTTTTAGCATGAGAATGTGTTATAACATTTGAATTAATTTGGACTACACTTTGGCTTTCGAGAGGAATCATTTCAAATAGACACAGGTACTTTTTATTACCTTCTTATTCTTGCTATCTTAAATTTCTTACTGTGTTTAACAGTACACTTGCCAAAATACTTAGCATGTTAAAAAAAAAAAAAAAAGCAGGCTTTTGATTTGTTTTTTTGTTTTTTTTTAAACAGCTTCAGATTGAAGCTGAGAGTTACCATAAACAAGTTGAGTGGCAGGTCTGGTATGCTGTATCTTGTTACATAAAGCTATTGCCAGAATCTCAGTAAATATAACATTTAAAAAATTTGCCTTTGTATATTCATAACAAATAACAAGTGAGAATTACATTATGCTCTTCCTGTATCATATTTTACTAAGATTTCATGCTTCATTATCTACTGCTGAACTGTTTAATAGTAATGTTACATGGAAATGATAGGTCATTTTTACTTTATATTTTTATATAATGAGGTAACATGAAATATAATTTGATGTACAATTTTGCCTGTTACAGAGGGTGTGCTAATTATAGTAGCATATGCACAAAACATTTTGACATGACAAGAGGCTGAATAAGTGTCCACTTTACTTAGGAAAAAAAAGGTATGATCTATAATGAGCTGATTTTGTTTAAGATGTGAGGTTTAGATCAAAGTTCATTTATTTGTCTGTTGTTGCCTAATTGTTCCAGCGGTACTTATTTGAAAAGGCTATCCTTCCTCCACTGAATTAATTGTCTTTGTTTCTTTGTCAAAAATCGTATCGACATATTTGTGTGGTTCTGTTTCAGGGTTCTTTATTCTATTCCTTGATCTGTCTATCCCTCCACCAACAACCACAAAGTCTTGATTACTGTAACTAAATAATAAACCTTAACATTATATACAGTGATTCCTCCCACTTTATTCTTCTTTTTCACACTTGTTACAGCTATTGTAGACTCTCTGCCTTTTTGTATAAATTTTAGATTAAGTTTATCTACATTTACCAAAAAAAAAAAAAAAGTCTTGCTTTGATATTTAAAACTTTTTAAAATTAGGGTAAAACCTACATAAGATAAAATTTACCATTTTAAGCTTTTTTTTTTTAAATGCTTATTTATTTATTTTTGAGACAGAGAGCACAAGCAGGGGAGGGGCAGAGAGAGAGAGGGAGACACAGAATCCGAAGCAGGCTCCAGGCTCCCAACTGTCAGCACAGAGCCCGATGTGAGGCTTGAACCCACAAACCGTGAAATCGTGACCTGAGCCAAAGTTGGACGCTTAACCAACTGAGCCACCCAGGTACTCCCCATTTTATTTTATTTATTTATTTAATTAAAAAAATTTTTTTTAATGTTTATTTATTTTTGAGAGAGACAGAAACAGAAGATGAGTGGGTTAGGGGCAGAGAGAGAGGGAGACACAGAATCTGAAGTAGGCTCCAGGCTCCGAACTGTCAGCACAGAGCCCAACATGGGGCTCGAACTCACGAGCTGTGAGATCATGACCTGAGCCGAAGTTGGACACTCAACCGACTGGGCCACCCAGGCACCCCCAAGTGCTCTCCATTTTAAACATTTTTAAGTGTATGATTCAGTACTCTTTTTTATTTATTTTATTTTATTATGATTTTTTTAACATTATTGAGAGACAGAGAGACACAGAGTGTGAGCAGGGGAGGGGCAGAGAGAGGAGGAGACACAGAATCTGAAGTAGGCTCCAGGCTCTGAGCTGTCAGCACAGAGCCCGACGCAGGGCTCAAACTCACAAACTGTGAGACCATGACCTGAGCCAAAGGTCGTGGCTTAACCAACTGAGCCACCCAGGCGCCCTGATTCAGTACTCTTAAGCAGAGATGCTGCAAAAATTAGGTAAGAGGATAGTGTGAATAACTATGTCTATACATCTGAAAAAATTAAATAAATAATAACTAGAAAAAATTATTTTAAATGACTCAAACAGAAAGGGAAAATCCAAAATATCCTATAACTTTTAAAGAAGCTGAATCAACAGTTTAAAAAAATCTCCACAAATAAAACACCAAAATCTAATGATTTTACAGGAGAGATCTATCAGGTACTCAAGGTTCATAGAATTCTAATCTTATATAATCTCTTCCAGAAAGAAGAAAAAATCAATTTATAATTACTAATGGTTAGTTTAACCTTGATATACACATCTAACAAGGAAAGCAAAAGGAAATTGGACGAATGGTGGTGTCATTCACTGAGAAAAGAGGCCTGGGGTTTGGGGCTGAGGTCATAGGAATGACTATGTGCAAAAGGCAGGAGCTTGTGATTGTCCAGGTAGAGATGTCTAGGCAGCCACCAAGAATATTGGTCTGGAGCTCAAGTACAAGCTGGGCTGGAGACAGCACTGAGAATCACCAATACAGAGAATCCCGTAAGTCTTACAGGTGGGATGGAATTACCCCGGGAAACTGTATGGGATGTGACTGATTCGCAGACAACCCCAATATTTAAGGAAGGAGATTCCCTGAAGAGACTGGCCAGAGAATCAGGGAAAGAAAGGACCAGGAAGGCCAGAAAGACAGTGACTCAAACCACTCTGTGAGCAAGAGAGCAGTGAGGAGACTGAAGAGTTCAGTGACTGGCATCTGCTAAGATAGGACAGTTTCAGGATGTGGTGAGGGAAGGAGGCACTGCTGTGTGGGCTGATGGACAAGTAGATAAGAGGAAGCACAGATAGGGAGCCAACACTATGAGAAGGCTGGCCAAGGAGGGAAGCAGACAGTGTCTAAGAGCAAAGGGAAAAGCCGATTAGAGGATGAGCACATTGGTAGACCACTAGACAGAAAAAGGAAAGTGGTTGGTGAGAAAAAAAACCACAACACAGAACCTATCCTCACATTCCAGGAAGGAGAAGATTGCTCTGTAGTCACAGTCCCAAGACATGGACACAAAATCACCACAAGTCCTTTTCAAACACATCGTCACTGATCAGTGACGACTTGCTTCTGAGAGTCGGTGAACAGCCACAGACCCGTCCTGTGACCGTGCTTCGATGGCTAAAGGTGAACCAGCCCTTGGAAGTCCACCCAGCCCTGAATTCCACACAGGGGGTAAAAGAGAAAAGTATGGAGGCAAGGCCCTTGAGGACAGCGGCAGATGATAAAGAGCAAAAATGAGGTCACGGGTCTTGGATAAGAGGGAGTCTACTGGTCACCCGAGAACAGAGAAAACGATCAAGGTTGATAACACCGGTGGCAGCAGCAGGTGACATGCTTTCAGGTCACATACACAAAAAATCTGAGGTGTGGAGCGGCTACACGATCTGTCTAGGAGCAAGCCAGGACGCATCCCCCTGCCCGACTGCAGGGCCTGTGCTCTTACAGGCAACCTGCCACCCGTTGCTATCTTCCTCTAAACTCTGCCCGCATTTGTGGCATCTTTCTGTATGGCACATCCCACACTCTGGCTTTCGCTGGTTAGAAGTGTGTTTATTTCATTTATACCCACCTTCCCCCAGAACCGAAGCCCTATAGGCTTTTACATGGCAAGTGCTCAGCGAAGAAATGAATACAGCTGTAGTTACCAAACGTGTTATGTGCCGAGTTGCTTTCAAGAGCGTGTATCATTTCCCTTCTCAAGTGACTGAAGCCATCCCCACCACACCTTCTTTACGGTGCTCAGGTGTTCACGCTCCTTTGCCACAGAGACTACAAAGGCAAAGCTATACTGTGCACCTCATTTACCTCAAGTTCCATATTAGTGGATTTAGTCTCCACTGAAGAGATTTCACTACGTCTGCAGGTTGAGACCGAAAAGCACTTCTTACCTGAATTTTGATGGGCCAGGTGAAATTACTGACATAGACGAAGAAAGTGATATTTGGATGGTTGCGAAAATCAAATTTCTCATTAGAGAAGCTATCTTTGTACTCCTTAATGTTGGTTTTTGAAACAACAGGCATCTCTTCTCCAGCCTGGGTTCCAGCTGTCAGGAAGAAAAGAATGAAATACAAGAGCCCCATTTTTATTTCTCTTTTTGTGGACAGAATCTGTCCTCATTAATAATGACAGTTTAGCATTTACTTAACACTCACTATGTTCCAGGAACAGCCTTTAAGAGCACAATCTCCTTTAGTTCTAACAACAACTCTTATTATTCTCATTTATAGATCAGGAAACTGAGGTTCAGAGAAATTTAGTAACTTGGCTCAGGTCACACAGCCAGCAAAAAGCAGAGGTGAGATTTGCAGCAGGAAGGCGGATACACAATGCTGTGCCCTTAACCAGAATGCTTTTGCAGGGGTCTCGGAACTCCTCAGCACTGAAACGATGGCATGCAGTTGTGAAAATACAGATACCACTGGAATCCTGCTGACAAGCAATGGCCCTCACTCTGCACGTTAACACTTCAACTGCTTTACGTTTCCCCTTTATACCTGTTTGTCAGTACTACTGATCCCCCATATCAGGGACAGAGTCACCTCTCCCTTCCTAACTAGCAGTGACCTCATGTCTCAACAGCAGCAGGGAGAAAGGAGCTCTAGGGAATCACTCCGTCCCTTCTGTTATCAGCTACAACTGTATTTAAATCCCCTCAATCTGGCAAAAACTTATCCTCTTCCCAAATAGCCCTTCAATATTCCATATTCTCCCTTAGCCAGGAATTCTAGTATCTACAAAGACTCAAAAAACAGATTTTTTTTCCCATGTCTGCATCAAATACTGTGACTGGAGCCCAGGTTTTTGGGTCCTTATTAAGAGAGTCATTGAAAAGCATTCACATGCTAAGAGATGTTGTCCTTCTCCCAAGGCTCTCATAATTCCGACTTTTTCTTGGAAGTGTCTCCTCACCGCAAGTTTCTAAACCTTCTCTGAATTCTATACAATCTTTTAAGACGTGATAAACATGTCTTAATATAGATAGCACATCTTTTAAGATATGATAAACATAATACATACAAAGGTTACGTTTAGGGGTGCCTGGGTGGCTCAGTCGGTTGAGCATCCGACTTCAGCTCAGGTCATGATCTCACAGTCCGTGAGTTTGAGCCCCGCGTCAGGCTCTGTGCTGACAGCTCAGAGCCTGGAGCCTGCTTCAGATTCTGTGTCTCCCTCTCTCTCTCCCCCCCCCCCCCCCCCCGCTCATCTCTCTCTGTCTCAAAAATAAATAAAAACATTAAAAAAAAATTAATTTTGCTTCCATCTGATTGGTCGTGTTGTTGTGACCAAAAACAAGTATTGTAAGAGTAATGATAATGACATGCAGTTAACATTGAGTGAAAAATAACCATGTTTCAAGCACTACATTGACTACTTTGTTTATTATGTCATTTCATCCTCACCATGTTCTGCACAGCTAGGTGTTTTAATCATCCCTTGTATACATGAGAAACTGGCTCAGAAAGCTGAATTTGCCTAATCGCACAGTGCAGCATAGTAACAGGCAGAGTTCAAACCCAGATCTGCCAAGCTATGTTCATAAGCACTACATCAGGCCCAACTGTTACTTCTTCAGATTTTCCTTAGTGAATCGTAGCAAGGTTAACAGGCTAGCAAACACTATGCTCTGAGAGCTTGATTTAATTCCCAAAGTATATTTCCCCTTACTTACTAAGATCTCATTCTATTTAAAATATTTCCATTTCTTGAAACTCTGAGTCATTTCCATATTGTCCTTCTGAAGCATGGATGGGGAGGTGACGGGAGTGCCGGAGCAGTGGCTACAGCAATGCTATTAAAGCTGGTAGCAGGGCAGGGGTGGTGAGCATGTACTGAGTCTGACACCGTGGTAGGCGCTGGCACATATAACCTAAGTTCATCTACACAGCAGTTCTAGGAGGTAAGTATCGTTATCTTCTCTTTACGACAACCCTAAGGTCTAGAGAGGGGTTTGGACACTTGGTTCAAGGTCTCCCAGGTAGTAAGTGGCAAAAGTGGGTTTCAAACCCATCTGTCTGTCCCCAGAGCCCCTTTTCTCAACAACTACATCACTTTTCTCAATCTGCTACTTCCACTTCAAAGGTCTTCTCTAGGTATGTCTTTACCTGAGAAGCTGGCAGCCCAGGTGATGTTGAGGTTGAAGTTTTTGGAGGCATTGATGAACATGTCCAAATCCCTGTTTTGCTGATGAGAGGTGCGAACAGTTAGAAAATTAATTATAACGGTTTCCAGATTTTGAAAGAAAACAGTAATCAAATTTTATTACTCTCAATTTTCTTAGTTACAAAACAGGTATTTTACGATGTCTTAAAAGAAACTCACACTTATAAAATATGAGTTAACATTTCTAACCAGTTTTCCCAAATAAATTTCATTTCTCTCCCTTAAAAGTATATATAATTTAATGCTTTCTCATATGCCTAACTCTATGAAAAAGTATCTTTTAAAAAACCCCTCACCAGAGCACAATGTCTTAAATCATATGGCCTATGTTAGGGGAAGCAGCCTCATAAGGATCATCTAGGTAGTTGGGCTTCAAATGTCGGGAGAGCTCACACCAATACGTAAACACTTAACCAAGTCCCCAGTTTATGTGTATTTATAAATTAAACCTACATACTTCTGAGCTGATAGATTACATATATTGTGAAGTTCTCCAAAATGGAAATGGTTTTTTAAAAAAGCATATAAAACTGAAATAAACTAACTTAAAAAAAATACTTTGTGTCCATTTGGGATGTGAAAGAACATTTTTCTCTCACTAAAAAAAATCAAGAGAAATATGACTGAATATTCCTCATTAGCTTTGAAATCCTTTTACCACTTAAAGACAACTATTTGAAGAACTAGGTTATTTTGATCCTTGATTTTAATGACTGAAAAAGACATCTCTGAGAAATGTGCTGAGCCAATGGGAAGAAGCACACTGTTGGCTACAATGGGTAAACTGATGCTAATTTTAAGTTTTCACTGAAATTTGACGAATAAATCTCTTTCTTGTGGTCAAAGAATTGTTTTTGCAAGTGAATCAGAGTCGTATTTTTAAATTTTGTAAACGGATCCAATCCTGCTGAAATTCTGTATCTTGAAAGATCAAAAAACAAGTCAGATCGGTAAGATTTGTAATGGTCTTTACAGCACAAAATCTCAACAGTGGAAACGTTTCCAAACAGTCATTTTCAAAATGTGATCTCCAACCCGGAAGTTTCTCTCGCAAAGCAGTTATTTACCTTCTCATTTACTGACATAACCTCACTGTCCTCTTGCAGGGGACAGCTCAAGTGTTTATGTTTATTGGAAGCACACTACTAATAATTACTTCTTTTCGAAAGGATCAATAAACTTGAAATCCTAGTGCTTTTATGAAAGACAGAGCATACACATTGGATAATTCTATTAAATATTCTGTCATAAGATAAACAAGGAACTCCAGAGAGGTTAAAAGATTTTCGTAGCTCCTCACCTCATCAAGAAGCATTACGAGGAGTCTTGTTTCTTTAAAATAAAATCAACAACATCAATCACATCCTGAAAGACATCCTTCAACCACTTGCTGAGGCATAAGGTATTAAACAAATTTTATATGTGTGGTACTTTGGTATAACCTTATCTTAAAACCTTTTTTTTTTTTTAAATTCCAGTCACCAGAGCCATTCAAATGATACGACATACAGTGTGTCCACAGAATATTTTCATTAAGGTTACTTATTGTTTTTACTTAAAAAGAAATTCACTCATTGGAATAGATTTTCTCTAGTTCACTTTTCTTTAAATTTACCATTAAAATGGAATATAAAAAATAAATCTTACTTTCATTTCATTATATAATAAACATCCCACACTCTGGATTTTATTCTACTACTAATTTATTTTTTTTTTTTTAATTTAGTAATGTTAACAATGTCTGTTAACAAAGGAATATAAATGGGCCTACTGTCATATTATCCTCTGTGTATTATTTGTTATGTTTATTGTGACAGGAATTTTGTGACAGTAAATGGCTTTGTGTATGTTGATGAGAAATAAGAAAGTTTAAAGGAGGTCCCTAAATAATTTATCATCAAGTTTACTGAAATTTCATTACGTACTGGACTGGCCATTGAATGACTTTATATTTCATTGAAAAAATCATATAGGTGTGCCTTCATGTTCTAAATGCTTCACTTTTAAATGTCGTGCTATGTTGGCTCCCTCTACCCCTAGGTAGTACCTTACGGCAGGCTGTGGTTCATCGTTAATGAAAGAAGATACAAACCCACATTTCAAACAACAGTCTTAATAATTTCAATGATTTCTGGCCAACTTCTTGTTGGACTCAATTGCACCTTCACCAGTTTTACCTCCTACTGAGGCTAACAACTTATTCTAGGCACAGAAGCGTCACCTCTGCCATCGTCCTCGTATCACTGGCATTCATTTCAATCTGCAGTCTCTCCGAGGGTACTTGTTAAGCGTCTGGTCCATTTTAAGAAATAAATCTGGGCCTTGCCATGCGCCCCTCTATCGGGGAGCTCCCCTTGCAGTCTGCTCTCCTTTCCTGTATGGGGATGCAATGGGTTGATGGGCAAACCAAGTATGTGTGGAATCAGTGTCAGCCTGTGTATCAGATCCTGATAAATCTTAACAACGTCACTCTTGTCTTTGAGATGGAGAGGAGATAAAATGTAGATCCTAACATTTCTTTCCTGCACCTCTAAACAGTCCTGCGTACTCCACTTCGGAGACCATGCTAATGCCGTGCTTCTATCCATAAGGATCAAGAAAAAGAGTCACATGAATTCAAAACAAAGCAAGAAAAATTTTAAAATCTTACTTCATCAGGTGTCGCCACAAAATTGATGGCTGTGTAATAGCGGTCATCTTCTTGGGACAGGCTAAAGGTGAACTGATAGTCAATAAGAAGAGTATCTATAGAAAGAAATAAATGTATATTCAAAAATTAAAACAAAACAGAACAAGTCTTTAGAGATACAGACTGATTTTCTTATAAATATTCAACAGCCAGGAAACACTTTTAGCTCACTTATAACTGGGAACTAGGAAGCTTTTCAAAGGAAATAAAGTCTGTGGGCAGTATTGTTTTATTTGGAATAACCTATCAAACTCTCCTTGTATCATGATCCTGGCTGAGACTTTAGGCTCCAACCTCACTCACCTACAAATATTAATTGTACATCTATTACACGCTAGGTTTTGCTTAAAGATACACAGCTATAAATTAATGATATAAAAGGAATCGAGACTCCATGGAAAAATAGGCTGATCCCAGGTCTTGAGCAAGGAATATGTGCCTTGACATCTTATTCTAGAAAGCAAGAAAGCATTCGAACACTAAAGTGATGTAGCAAAAGAACATGCCTTTAGAGAGAAACTAATGGCCAAAGATGGTATGATTTTTTTTTTCCTAGTCCAAAAAAGGTGGTTTTATTAAAACATGGGGACAGGACCCATGGGCAGAAAGAGCTAGCTGCCCAAGATGGTAGAATTTAATTCTAAAAAGTCTATTGTACAACTCAACAACCTGATTTAAAAATGAACAGAGGACTTGAATGGATACTTCTCCCAAGAAGATATACAAAATGGCCAGTAAGCACATGAAAAGAAGTTCAACATCATTAATCACTAGGAAAATACAAATCAAAACCACAATGGGATACCACCTCATGCACAGTAAGATGGCTACTACAAAAAAAAAAAAGAAAAAGAAAAGAACAAGGGTTGGTGAGAATGTGGAAAAACTGGAAACCTTGTGGGAATGTGAAATGGTGCAGCTAACGTGGAAAACAGTATGGTAGTTTCTCGAAAAATTAAAAGTAGAATTACCAAATGATCCAGCAATTCTACTTCTGAGTACATACCCAAAGAGTTGAAAGTAGGATCTTGAAGTGATATTTGTACACCATATTCATAGCAGCCAAACAGATCATGGCTATAATTCACAATAGCCAAAAGATGGAAGCAACCCAAAGGTCCGTCAACAGTATACATAAAGTGGAATATTAAAAAGGAAGGAAATTCTGACATATACTACAACCTGGAACAATCTTGAAGACACTATGCCAAACGAAATAAGCCAACCACAGAAGACAAATACTGTATGATTCCACTTATATGAGGTGCCTAGAGCAGTCAACATTATAGAAACAGAAAACAGAATGGTGACTGCCAGGAGCCAGAAGAAGAGGGAAACGGAGACTTGTTGTTAAGTTTATTTTTTACTGTTTAAGAAACTGCCAAATGGTTTGCCAGAGTGCCTACACCATTTTATATCCCATAAAGAATGCATGCATGAAGGTTCCAGTTTCCCATAGCATTGCTAAAACTTGGCATTGGGTATTGGCTTTGTTTTCCAAGATAGATACGGTGTAATGTACCAGATTACAAAAAATTCACTGATATGGTTTCGAGTTCCACATTTAACTGGTCTTTAAGAAATAACCAGTTGTCTAGTTTTGGTATGATATCAAAGGATAGTATCCATAATTAACTGAAAAGGTTATTAAAATACTCTACTCCTTTCCAACTCTATCTGGTGAGGCCAGGTTTTTCTTAATGTACCTTAACCAAAGAGGTGTATTCAACAGACTGAATGTAGAGCAGAGGTGAAAATCCAGTCATCTATTAAGTCACAGGACTGACTTTTGATTCTAGTCATTCTAGGGGTGTGCCTCACTGTGGTTTTAATACACATACCCCAAATGTGTGATGTTACTAAGTCTTTTGTTCATGTTGGCCAACTGTCTTCTTTGGTGAAATGTCTATTCAAATCATTCCCTGTTTTCAACTTGAATTGTCTCCTCATTTAGTTGTAAAAGTGCTGTTGTTTTGTTTTTTTTTTTTAATATATTCTGGATACAAGCTCCTTATCAAATACATAATTTGCAAACATTTTTTCTTCTCTGTGGCTTTTTACTTTTTAATGGTATTCTTTTAAATACAAGTTTTAACTTTTGATAAAGTCCCAATAAATAATTTTTTCTTTCTGGGTGCCTGGGTGGCTCAGTCGGTTGAGCACCTGACTTCAGCTCAGGTCACGATCTCACGGTTTGTGAGTTTGAGCCCCACCTTGGGCTCTGTGCTGACAGCTCAGAGCTTGGAGCCTGCTTGGGATTCTGTGCCTCCTTCTCTCTCTGCCTCTCCCCCACTCTTGCTCTCTCTCTTTCAAAAATAAATAAAAATTTTTAAAATTTTTAAAAATTGTATTTCTTTTATGAGTTGTGCTTTTAGAATCATATCTAAGAATTCTTTCCCCTACACAAAGTTATGAAGTTTTTCTCATTTCTTCTAAAAGAGATATATGTGTATATATTTCCATATATTATATACACACATACACATACAATGTATATATGTGTATATATATGTGTGTGTGTCACATTTATAGGTTCCAGGTGGACATGAATTTTGAGTGGATGCTATTCAATCCAGGAAAACAAGTACAAAATTAGAGTGGATATGTGAAAACGTTACTCCGTTTCTCTGGTTCTGTAACTTTGTCCACTATGTGGATTTTCCTATAGAAAGAAAATACATTTACCCATAAGAACCTGGCCCCTTTGCCAGGTTTACCTTTCCCTGTAAGTTAATCATTAAATATTTTATTTATTAGTTCCTAAAGAGGTAATTAACATAAATGTAGTAAATGTGATAGAATGGAAACACATCAAATTAGGACACACCTCCATGATATTCTTATAGCACTTACCATTCTCAACCCATGTTAAAGTATGAAGTTTTATTGATCTATTTGGCCTTTAGACAAATATGAATTGTGATAACACTTACAATAGCATGTTCCTTTGAGAGGGTTTCCCTGGTATCGATTTTCTACTTCACATCTAGGAGGATAAAAATGAAGATTATTTTCTATTGCTAGGTAAAACAAAATCTACATTCATTTTAAAATCAAGCAGATCCCTTTATATAAAACTAAACTGAAAACAAGTCTGAGTCTGTACAATTACATTCTTCACTGTTACTCAGATCAGGGAGCTTGATGAGAGTCTGTGTTCAGGTTCAGTAGTGATGGCCCAGCAGTTCACAGCACCGCCAACGAATAAACATTTGCCAAAGTACAGGAGACAAATCCAAATATAATAAACCTAGATCCTTGGTTTTTTGGAAACACATAAAAAACACATTTTTACTTTTGTGTGGACTAAATATTCCTCTAAGACTGAAGTTAAAATATTTTTCAAATATTCATTTCTCACTTCCTTCCTCTTCTCCCTGAATAAAACTGATCCTGTTCTGTAAAAATAAGCAGGCAAAGGCTAAACACTGAGAATCACATTTATTTATTTATTTGTTTGTTTGTTAAACCCTTGAACGTGGTTCACCAGTCTGAAGAAAAAAAATAAAGTCTAATAAAAAAGAAATCATTACTCCTTCACTGAAATACACAAATATCATTTATGAACATCAGCAAAACCCAATCTCCCACTTCACAAGGTCATTCATACTTGGCAGGCCCAGTAGCTAAGAGCTATAAGAAAGGGAGGAAAGCTTGGGTCAAGCACTCTTCTCAGATAAATAATACGGGATATTGTGTCCTTTGATCCCAGGTGATTCTTAGCTCTTGCTTGTATCTAAAATCTCTTTAACAGGGGTGCCTGGGTGGCTCAGTCAGTTAAGTGTCCGACTTCGGGTCAAGTCATGGTTCGTGAGTTTGAGCCCCGTGTCGGGCTCTGTGCTGACAGCTCAGAGCCTGGAACCTGCTTTGCATTCTGTGTCTCCCTCTCTCTCTCTGTGTCTCCCCTACTCACACACTCTCTCTCTCTCTCAAAAATAAATAAACATAAAAAACAAATAAATAAAATCTCTTGAAGAGAAAGTCTTTTACTGGACCTATACCTCATTTCATTATTGTACACCTGAGAAAAGGAGTCATTAATTTTGTTCTATTATATTTTTCTGTTTAAAGGAGCCTAGATCACAAGGCTAAACTTAATCTTTGATTAAACATTTCTTCATATACTAGCTTTAAGGCATCATGAAACCAGTAAATATGCACAGCAGTGTGAACTATAAAATGCAGACAGAGCAATTCTTTCCTTGAACATCACCAGCAAGGTCTGGGTCACTGGTGACATTATTACTACTGTTCTTTGAGGGAAAAAAAGTTCACCAATGATGTATTTGTTTGTATCAGCTCAATGCTGTGATACTACTATGCATTTCTCTCACTTAAGTCTCTTCTTGAGAACGAGTCAACCTGGAACACGTGTTTTATGAGGTTTTCTGGGGAGGCAGACAGGTATATACTTGTTGGGGAACAATCTCTTGTTTCAACTCACCAGAACACTAAAAACAATTATTGCTAGTCCCACTATTGATGAACAGGAAAACTGAGGCTCAGCTTGGTTAAGTGATTTGTCTCAAGAGCACCGTGCTCAGTGGAGGCTCAGCCAGGGCTAAAGCTCCATGTCTGTCTGACGCTATCTGCATCCTCATGGATGGGAACCCCAGACTCTTCCTTGGAAGACGTCTGACATACTTCACCAAGGAAAATGCTAGAATAAGGAGGGATGGGTTAAAGCCCTGAGGATCATCTCTACTACCAGACAACCAAAATGCTAAATAAAACACTGTCCTGGAATACCAGTTCTTCCAAATTTCTTGGGAAAGGGTGTAATCCCTGGATGTGACAAAAACTGAGTAGCGACTGAGGTGAAAAGATGAATCTAAGTCAGGAACCCAGGAAATGTCAGTGTCACTCAAACATAAAATGTGAACTAAAGAACCATTAAGGAACTGCTGCTGAACCTACGACCTCTTCAGTATGGAGGCTGACCAAATTAGACCTGTCTGAAGTAGAAAGGGCGAACTTCCAAATCCATCAACCCGGGGATCCCCCAGAGCCCATGACAACAAGGCACAGACCCAGCCTGCCTGGCTGTCAGTCACTGACTCCAGGTGTGGCCTGTGGCAGGGGCCCGAGGGTGTGGTACTCACAGCTGGCACTCGTCCCCCTTGACGCCCTTGGTGGTACAGAAGCACTTGCCCGTGTTGGTGTTACAGAGCGACGCATGCCCATTGCACTTGCACGCTGGGGGAAGGAAAAGGAATGGAGGTCACAACTGGCTTAAGAGATGACTACTATCACAGACTTTCCTAAAACATGTAATTTTATCTGGATTGGATTTGATAGGAAAGACAGATGAAAATGAAAGCATTTAAAGGATAAGATTCAAGTTTTTCAGCTAATGATTTATCTCAAATAATGTAAAGGTAACATTAAAAGAACCAAAATCCAAGGACAGGAGGAAAGAGAATGCTGGTTCCCACTGCCATCTGAAGCAACCATTTTGATCTATTTTGATCTTTTTGATAGATGGATTTTCACTACTATGACTCATTCATTCAGTAAATATTTGTGAAGCATCTCCAGTATGGCGCTGGGTGTGGGGACACAGACACAGTCCCTGCCCCCACGGAGATGCTCTGAGCAATGACAGCCCCTGAGGGGAGGCTTGGTCTGGCCGCTCAGCCTCAGCTGAGGTGCCTGCTCCACAAAGGCTACGTTTCAAATCCTAACAGGGCTCAGAACTGGGGTGAAATTGCAATGGCAGGTCAGGGGCCCCGCAAGGCTCACTACCCTGGCTTCCACTTTAGCCTCTGCAGAAGACAACTCCTGTCACCTCTTCTTCCAGCCATCAACAAATCACCTTCTTCATCCAACGCATAAGTGTGAGCCAGGACACATTTTATACATGGGATGAAACAAGTCTTTCGCTCAATACCTTTTCACTTTACACCTTGTTTTTCTGTAAATAAATTAAAGGCATTAGGGCTGAGGACAGGTGTACTTAAAATAAATCCTGTGAAGAAAAAAATCGCCCAAAGAAACTCACGAAACTGCATAGGGCAGCGGTTAAGAGGTTGGATGCTGGAGTCAGAAGCACGAGTGTTCTGCTCTTGGCTCTGCTGGGTACAGAGAGGAGTGGGGTGTGTTAGCAAGAAGCTCAGGCCTGACGTCAGGCTGCCTGGGCACGAGTTCATTCTTCCGCACTTAGCTCCTCTGTAAGGAGGAGCTCGTCTGGGCATGCTATTTACCTTCTCTAGGCCTCACTTTCCTTGTCTATGCAATGGGGATGAAAACAGTATCCACCTCACAGGCTAGATGCAAGGATGATGGGAGATAATACATGAATGAGACACGGTAAGCATTCAGTAGATCATGGCCACTGTCCTTCACTCAGGACTACACAATTCTAAGAGGAAAACATTAAAAACTTGGTGCCACTCATAGTATTTTAAAAATCATGCTGTTATAGGGGTGCCTGGGTGGCACAGTCGGTTAGGCGTCCGACTTCAGCCAGGTCACGATCTCGCGGTCCGTGAGTTCGAGCCCCGCGTCGGGCTCTGGGCTGATGGCTCAGAGCCTGGAGCCTGTTTCCGATTCTGTGTCTCCCTCTCTCTCTGCCCCTCCCCCGTTCATGCTCTGTCTCTCTCTGTCCCAAAAATAAATAAACGTTGAAAAAAAAAATTTTTTTTAAAAATCATGCTGTTATAGATTGCAGCTCTGAAAAAGAAATCTAGCTCTAAATTCTGGACAAGTGAACTCAAGCCCCACAAATGCCTCAGAGGATGTCATTTTTCTAAATGGCAGCTGCAGAAATGGGGATGATGGCACCTGGAGGCACAAGCAGGCCCAGCAGTCAGTCCCATGTCCTGGATGTGGTTCCCCGCATGGCCACAAGCCACAGTGAGCTTTTAGTCAGAATGCATGGTCTTGAAGATGATAAAGGTGCCCGAGGTCCGGTGCCCGAGGGGGCCTCAGGCACAGCTTCTTGTGTACACTCCCCAGTAATGCCAGGTACTCTGACTGCTATTGAACAGATGAAGCCCAGTCATAATGAGAAGGAAACATATGTTTACTAAATACCTTTTAATCTGAGCAAGAATTTTTTACTTAAGAATGGTGGGAAAGGGCAGTAGGAGGGTACTAATAACTGCCCACATCTACTGAACGCCCTGCTCTGATCACTTTCACCTCAACCCCACTCTATTCTCCCCATTTTACAGATGAGGAGACTGACCCCTGAGAGGTGAAGGGATGTACGGTAAAATGCCACCTCTCTCCTGGTTGCTCTGGGATCAGATTCTCAAGGGCCGTGCTAAGGAGTTTGGAGATGGGATTTGGGAAGTGAGCAAAGATTTTCCTTTCTTATTTACTTTCCTGCTCAGAACCTGAAGGGTCTTTCCAATGGAAACAAGAACAAGCCAAAAAGCAGTTCATCATTTTAAATCCTTAAAATATACTAGAAGTGCTGAGGAGTCCTGCATCTAGTTAAAACCCTGTGTGTGGTTTTTGGGACCTGACCACAGCCCATGACCCAGGTTTACCTCGCTGGCCTCCTGCACTGGCCTGGGTGGCAGTCTCTGAAGGGAGCTGCCGGCAGGGTCTCAGCCTCCCCCCTGTCCCACCCCCAGTAGGCCACGCTCTCACATGTCTGCATTTCTAGCTCAGGCGCCTGCATTCCCTCATCTCTTTATCTGACGTCTGGGGCAGACCTTCTTGCCTCTGCTGAGCCTCCTCAGGGGGAAGAAGGGGGTAGCCCTGAAGACACTGCTCCCAAGTTCAGTAAGGTCCCTGGCACTTTCCCACTCCCCTCCCATGCTCAGGGTCCCTTACAGGCTTTCGCTGGAGCCTGCTGTTAGGGGCTCTCCCCACCTCTGTGCTGATCCACCTGACGGACATCTAGCATTCACTCCAGGGGGGTGGAAATGGAGCGAGGGGACTCAGAGCTTTCCCGGGTTCAGGTTTAAGCCTTTTGCTTTACCCTCACAGTGAATGATTAAAGGCTTAACTCTTCCATTTTTGGCTCGTTGCTTTAACCAGCTACTCAGACACTTGGCAGCCTTGCTCACTCCCTCCCACGTTCAGCTGAGCTCCTGACAAGTATGACAAAGAAATGCAGTATCCAAAACCAAATGGCTTTTTTCCTCCTAGATATTCAAGTCAAACAGAAGCACTGTGTTCTGCCTGCTTTGCAGTCAGTAACCCCGAGGGACGTGACTCACGCTGACATCTTCCTCCATTTGTGGGATCCCCGTAGAAGCCAGATATGCAGGTCTCGCAGTGCTTGCCTGTGGTCAGGTTCTCACACTTCTCACAGATGCTCTGATTAATGCATTTGCTGTGCCCATTGCACTGGCAAGCTGAAAGAAAAAGAATCTGAAGGGGCCTGTCCCATGGTAGAATAGGGTGGAGTCAGTTCCACGAGATTTACTTGCAACTGTCTTTTATTACCTTATTACCTCTAAATGCAAAATCATTAAAACTGGCCCACTAAAAACTAGTTTGAGAGATGAGATCAAAACATCCATATACGGTTAGTCCAGGAAATCAGAAATACACCACAGCAAGGTGAAAGTCTACAGCCATTAAAAAAATAATTTGCTCTTGTTTGTAAAATAATGTATGTTCACGAGAGTAAGTTTGAAGAACATAAGGAAGGGAGGAAAATCATATTCAACTGCACAACCCACAGATCACTGTGCACATTTGGAATTTTAGTTTCAGTATTTTTTCTATACAGTTTAACACAGTTTGTGCTCATATTAACACTCAATTTTGATTTTTTAAAATTTATAGCACGGTTACTTTACCACGTTGTTTCATCTATCATAAACCATAAAAAATTTCTTAATGCTTATTTATTTATTTGTGTGAGAGAGACAGAGAGAGAGCTTGCAAGCAGGGGAGGGGCAGAGAGAGAGGGAGACACAGAATCCGAAGCAGGTTCCAGGCTCTGAGCTGTCAGCACAGAGCCTGATGCAGGGCTCGAACCCATGAACTGTGAGATCATGACCTGAGCCTAAGTTGGACACTTAACCGACTGTGCCCCCAGGCACCCCTATCAAACTTTAAATGGCAGAATGATTTCTATGAATCACAAGTTATTTAACCATTCCCTTACATCCTGATATTTAGTTTGCTTTCAATTTTTCTTTTAGAAAAATAACCACTTTATATATAAAAACATTTCCACAAGTGGAGTTAGTAAGATTCTTGATGCATATAGGACTTTACAACTAGAAAGGTATATAAAACCTGGGCCTCTCAGGACTGCTGTTCACTGCAGATTCCAGTGGGGCCATCCACAGAGTGCATAACCTGTACCACTACAGATGGAAGATCTCATTCTGCAAGTCTGTCTTTCCCCTCCAGCTCTACTGAGATACTACTGTGTAAGGAGTACAATGCATTGATTTGACACACTTCTATATCACTAAATGATTACTACCGTAATGTTAGCCTTGCCTCATATCACATAATTACTATTGCTTTTTTGTGGTGAAAACATCTAAGGTTTACTTTTTAGCAGTCTTTGCAGATCTCTCTTGGTTGACCAACGTGATACAGGTTTTCACTGTCTCGGTAACCTTCCACAGTCTTGCATCAGTTCTGTTTACCCACCTCTTTTCTAATCCCTGCAGGTATTTGACTTGTCCTATACAGACTGCAGCTGAAAAACTTAAGAATGACTCTATCAGGGGCGCCTGGGTGGCGCAGTCGGTTAAGCGTCCGACTTCAGCCAGGTCACGATCTCGCGGTCCATGAGTTCGAGCCCCGCGTCAGGCTCTGGGCTGATGGCTCAGAGCCTGGAGCCTGTTTCCGATTCTGTGTCTCCCTCTCTCTCTGCCCCTCCCCCGTTCATGCTCTGTCTCTCTCTGTCCCAAAAATAAATAAACGTTGAAAAAATTAAAAAAAAAAAAAAAGAATGACTCTATCAGTTAGGAATGCACCAAGAATACTTGGTGTGGGATATACATGTTGTTCCTGTTAAGGTGAACAACTGTATAGATGTCAAAAGGGCAAAGTACAACACACACACAAAATGTAATACCTAAAACCATTTACCAATAAAAATCTGTGTTCTAGTTCAAGATAAAAAGACTGAACAAATGTTTCTCTCTCTCTCTCTCTCTCTCTCTCTCTCTTCCCCTTCAAAATCCCACTGAAAGTACAGAAAAAAATGTAAAAACAAACATAAATCAATCAGAGTATGGGATAAGAAGAAAAAGTGCTATCAGAAGTGTATTGAGAGATACTTCTGAAATACTGAACAATTTCTAGAAATTATAAAACAGAGTGTCAGGTATCTAATAGAAAAAGGGGAGTTGAGACATTCTGTCTCCTAATGTAGAAGGCGGGGACAGGGAAAGTGACTAGATGCACTTGACCAACTGACACTTGAAAAATCCAACTGAGGCTGGGAGACAGAGCAGCCTTCGGGAGAGTGGCAAACAGCAGGAAGTATCTCGTGACCAGCTCTGTGTCTGTTCAACCTCACACAACATACAAAAATAAACCCAAAATGGATTGTGGACCTAAACAGAAGAGAAAAATCTATGAAACTTTAAAAAAGAAGACATAGGGGTGCCTGGGTGGCTTAGTCGTGTCCAACTTCGGCTCAGGTCATGATCTCACTGTTCATGAGTTCGAGCCCCACATCGGGCTCTGTGCCAACAGCTCAGAGCCTGGAGCCTGCTTCGGACTCTGTGTTTCCCTCTCTCTCTCTCACCCCCTCCCCCGCTCACGCTCTGTCTCTGTTTCTTGGGAAAATAAACATTTAAAAATTTTATTAAAAAAAAAAAAAGAAAGAAAACATAGGAGGAGCACCTGAGTGGCTGAGTTGGTTGAGTCTGACTCTTGATTTCGACTCAGGTCATGATCTCACAGTTGATGGGACTGAGCCACGCATCAGGCTGATTCTTGAGAATCAATTCTCTGCTTCAGATTCTCTCTCTCCCTCACTCTCTGCCCCTCCCTCCCCCCAGTGCATCACTCACTTTCTCTCTCTCAAATAAACAAACATGAAAAAAAAGAAAACAGGAGTAAATCTCTGTGATCTTGGGTTAGTTAGGCACTGATTTCTTACAGTACCAAAAGCACATGGGATAAAAGAAAACAGATACACTGAACTCACAAAATTTAAAACTTGTATATTTCAAAAGAGTCCACCAAAAAAGTAAAAAGAAACCCACAGAATGGAAGAAAATATTTGCAAATCATATAGTCAGTAAGGAACTTGTATCTAGAATTCACAAAGAATTTTACATGTCCATAAGAAAAGACAAATAATGCAATTTAAAAATGGGCAAAGAATTTGAATAGACATTTCTCCAAAGAAGATGCAAATGGCCTGTAAGATGCTCAACTTCATCAGTCATGAGAGAAATGCAAATCAAAACCAGTGAGATACTGTTTCTCACATACTAGAATATCTGCAATCAAAAAACGGACACAGGCATTGATGAGCATGGGGAGAAATCTCAACCTTTTCAGACTTCTAGTGAGAATGGAAAATGGTGCCACTACTTTGGAAAACCCCGTGCCCATTATTCCTCATTCCCACTCCCAGCCCTAGTCAACAGTTAAGCTATTTTTTTTCTCCGTATATTTGCTCTTTTTTGGCCATCTCATATAAATGGTATCATAATAATAAACAGTCTTGAATCTGACTGGTATTACGGAGCATGCTTTTGAGGCTCATCCATGTCACAGAATCTAGTACTCTGCTCCTTTTTGTTGCCTAATAGTATTCCATCATATGGATGTATCACATTTTGTTTATCCATTTGCCAGCTGACAGACACTGGGTTGTTTCCACTTTTGTCTATTATGAATAATGCTGCTATGAGCATTCACTGCAAGTTTTTGGGTAGACATATGTTTTTAATTCTCTTGGGTATATATTGGGCCATATGACAACTCTATGTTTAACTTTTTGAGGAACTGCCAAACGGTTTTCCAAAGTGGCCGCACCATTTTACATTCCTTCCAGCAATGTGTGAGGGTTCCAATTTCTTGAATGTTGTTGAGCATTTTTTCATGTGCTTATTGGCCATTTGTGTATCTTCTTTGGAGAAACGTCTATTTCAATCTTTTGCCCATTTCATAATTGGGGTTTTTTTTTTTTTTTTTTTTTTTTTTTTTTTACTGTTGAGTTTTAAGAGTTCTTTATGTGTTCTGGACTTTAGACTCTTACCAGATACTGTATATGATTTGCAAATATTCTCTCCCATTCTGTGGGTTGCCATTTCACCTCATATATTCCTGATATTAACAAAAATGCATAGATTTAAATATTTCATGAATTAAACTAGTAGATAAGAAACAGAATTATAGATCCTTTGACCTCTTAGAGAGGAAAAAAGGAACACAGGAAATTTGTTTGGTAGACAAAAAAAAAAAAACAACTGGTTTCTTATTTTACATTTTCCTGCTCTTTTCCTTGTCTGAGAATGACTTCTTTATATCCTTTGCCCACTTTTTCTGTTGAGCTTACACATTTTTTTCTTCCTGGAGGACAGAGGTTTACATACTCTGGATGATAATCTCTATACTGCAGATATTTTCCCCCAGCCTATTTCTTGCCTTTTACTCTTACTTAGGGTGGTCTTTCCCTTACAGAAGTCCTCATTGCCCTGTTGTCAGTGGCACCATGTGTCAGACTCTTGGAGAAGTTCTTACCCACTAACCTCCTGGGGTCTTTGCACCTAACCTCTCCCAGCTGTTCTGGAGGCCCATCAGAACATTCTTGAGTATTTACTGACAGTCTGAATCAAAGGCCAATTTCTCAGGGTTGATTTCTCAGGACACCCTTCCCAACTCATGGTCTATTCCTTCTTGACCAACCACTGGAAGGAAGGGGGAGGAAGGGAACAGAGGGAGAGGGGGAGGGAGAGCAGGCAGGCAGGCTTAATTTTTCCTCTTCTTGGGACCCTTCCCTCCCCCTTCTCCCTTTTCTTAGAGCACTTCAAGGAAACCTGTTTTTACAAATCCTTTCGCTTCTCCTTTAACATGTATATGTATGTAAACCTTTTCAAAAACCTAAATAAACCTCTTATCAGCACAACAATCAGAGGAATTTTTTCTTAAGAGCCTGGGAGCCATCACTTTGAAATGTAAACATCAAGGAAGCCAGCACCCTACCTCCCTGTCACTTTGGGAATTTAGTCTGGGTGCATTAGTGCCAAACTGTAACCAGCTGCTTGCTATAAAGATATAAGTAGCTTATATGCCTATTTAAAAAGGTGAGCTTTCTCAGGGCACCCGGGCGGCTCAGTCGGTTAAGCGTCCGACTTCGGCTCAGGTCATGACCTCACGGTTTGTGAGTTCAAGCCCCGCATCAGGCTCTGTGCTGACAGCTCAGAGCCTGGAGCCCGCTTCAGATTCTGTGTCTCCCTCTCTCTCTGACCCTCCCCCACTCACACTCTGTCTCTCTCGAGAATAAGTAAACATTTAAAAAAAAAAAAAAAAAAAAAGGTGAGATTTCTCGTGGTTTTTGCAATCTCATTAGTGGATTGCCTCCAAGGTGTACCACTGGCGTACCAGTCTGGTTTAATGCTTATTCAAAATAAGACTATTTTCTTTTTTTTTTCTACATTTGTGAAAAGGAATTTCTGGGTTGGCAGGAAATTTATTTTTCATTTTTCCTCTAACAATTGCCACAATGTATTTTTCAGTAAAAAGCAAACTAGAACAACGGATATCATATTAATCCTACATAGCATAGTATTTTCTATTTTTTAAGTTTACGTATTTATTTTGACAGAGAGATAGTGTGAGTGGGGGAGGAACAGAGAGAGAGAGGGAGAGAGGGAGAGAATTCAAGTAGGCTCTGTGCTGGCAGTGCAGAACCTGATGAGGGGCTTGAACTCATGAAACTATGAGATCATGACCTGAGCTTGAGTCACAAGCTCAACTGACTGAGCCACCCCTGCACCCCAGTATTTTCTATCTCTAAAATAGAAATTGGTATGGCTGAAGGTATCTATATTAAACCATTAAAAGTTTTTACCTCTATGAAGAACTGGACCTGAGAAGAGGAATTCCAGTTTTTATTTTATCTACATCTGCAGTATTTGTTTATAATGAACATACTTCATTACTTCTGTAGTGAAAGCAAAACACCTCACTTGAACTTCTGTGTTTTCATTGACACTGAAAATATTTTTCAGGGGCACCTGGGTGGCTCGGTCAGTTGTGTCTGACTCTTGATTTCATCTCTGAGAGTCATGATCTCACGACCGTGGGATTGAGTCCCTCGTCAGGCTCTGCGCTGGTGGTGTGGAGCCTGCTTGGGATTTTCTCTTCCTTTCTCTCTGACTCTCCCCAGCCTATGCTCACTTGTTCACTCTCTCAAAATAAATTAAAATAAACTTAAAAAAAAATCCCAAAACAAAATTAGTTTAAAAAAAAAATATTTTTCATGCAAAACTATTTCTCCTAAAATGATGTTATTTTTTTCCTAAAGGAAATTCATATAAATAACATAGCTTTCAAAGTTTTATTCTTTATAAATAGGCAGCGAAACACTCGATTTTGGGCACTCAAGACAAATTACCTGGACAATGAATGAAAGACCAGTTGTATCTGCTGTCCTCCAGGCACATGCTGGAATTGAGAAGGGGCTGCGGGTAGGAATTTCCCACAGGGGCCTGAGAAGGCATCTTCACTGGTCCTTTATAGGAGCCTTCTATGCATTTCCCTTTGCCAGTATTGCTGGGGTCAGTACACCAGCCGCAGCCTGGCTGCTCCAAGCAATGGCTACAGGTACAGTAGCCTGAACAATTTTCAGCTGTAAGAGGGCACAAGTTACAATTCACTAGCACAATTCACTAGGTTGCTTTGAATTCATTGTATTTAAATTACCCTTTTTAAAAACAATTACCTTTTTTTTAAAACAAACTATTCAACTTCTGTCAGTTAAGACTCCTATTCTAAAGTGACTGTTTAAATGACACAATAAATTTAAAGAGCCCAATATCTTGCCCAACACAGAATAGGGACTCCCCGCCCCCCCCTCAATCCCAGGATGTTGAGGGAGAAAGGGACCTTAGTGGTCATCTATTTCATCAATCAGGGGAGTAAGGTGTGGAGACGTTGCACGGATGAAGCAGTAGGATACTGAAGCTGGGCAAGCTGCTTCTGTGCTCTGTGGTCTATCCCACAGGGCTTGGTTCTGCATGAAGGTTCTCCTCCGGCCGTCTCAGCCTTGTCCCTAAAATGCTCAGGGGCCTACAGCGCAGCCCCACAGCAGGAGCGGCACCCTTTTCACTTACGGGGGCAGCTGCTCATGGTGTACCACTCCATACACTGGCCAAAAGGGAAGGAGGCCACGTAGGCGTTGGAGTCCACGCACTGCTTCATGTTGCTGCACCACATACACTCTGAGCTGCCACTGGTGCACTCTCCACACGCCGTCCGCAAGGCACACGGCGTCCGGCACTGCTTGGCACTGTGGTTCGCTGGGAAGCAAACCCAAGAGAGACATTTAGAGCTCCCACCACGTTGGCTGATATCAAAAAGGCCTGTCAGGGTGGGTTGTGACCAATTAGCGTTGTCACGACATCAATGCAGTGGGCTAACATTAAATGTAGGGGGAAACAGAAAACACAGAGTCACCATGTACTGGTTAGTCAAGTATACTCATACGCTTGGGGGGTAAAAAACTTTCTTTTCAAAGAGACTTAAGGACAGACATGAGGGAACAAGCTAATCTTTCTATAAGAGCAGTGGTTCTAAAGCTCCCTACAAAATATGGGACCCAGGATATTGAAACCCACCTCAACATGAAAACTTGTATCTTTGTGTATTTGGGGGGCAGAAGAAGCACAGCATTCATTAAATGCACCAAAGCATTCAGGACCCAAAAAGGCTGAGAAGCTCCCCTACAGGAAGTTTAGCAACCGTATTTTAAGGGGATTCCTCCAGGGCTATGCGTTCTCTTCTACACCTGTGTACTCTTCAGACAACTTACAGTACCTTGCTAAAATGAGACACTATGTGAATGGAGTCCAGCCTCCCAAAAAGCTCCCACAAAATTCCATCTGCTGTGTGCGTCCCTGCGTCCCTCTGCAGGAATACGACGCTTGCGTGTGCTGCAGAGGCTGCCCCCAGGCCTGCCTTTGGGAAGCTTGACTGTAGCCCAGAGGAGAGACCCCAAGCCCATGGGGAGCCTGAATGCAGCCCAGAGGAGAGATGTGAACCTGAGAAGCTACTCAGGGGGTGCTCCTCGGTACTCTCTCACAGCTCTAGCATGGTTCAGGTTTGCTTCTGCTGTCACGTAACCACTCTCCTCATTTTTCTGTCTAGTGTCCCTGCAGTGACCTGCTTGCTCTTCTGATCTTTTCTTTGCATTCTTGTTCTCTCTTCCACAGCATTTCTTTGCCAGCACCAAGACATCTGCCTGTCGAAGCAAATTCTCAACACTTTTTGTGGTCAACACACCAATCAATCTCACTGTAAATGAGAATATTAGGCTCTTTTGAATAGAATTAGTGATTTTTGTTTATGATTATGGCTCATACTACGCAGAGCCAAAGACTATTTCCTTCTGCGTTTAAATTCTGGGTGACACTCTACTTCATATGCTTGAAACCAATACTCCATCTGTTGCTCGTGACTATCTCACACATCTCAATATTTAACTATGCCTCCTACAGTTTCTCTTTCAGTGAGCTTCCAATGACAATCATTTACTCATATACTTACCAGGCCTTTCGCAGACACTACCATTGAGTGGGTTGATGCAGGTTGCAGCCTTCAAGCCCCGAGTACTGGGTTCTGACAAGATTCCACAGAATCCAGCATCACTGGGCTCAGACGGCATCCACTGTAGCAAACTATTTGTGAATGGGGACATATCTTCCCAGCACCAGTAGGACACATTGATCTTCCGAAGGCCAACCCATGGAGTTAAGGTGAGCTTGGACTACAGGCAAAAGAGACACAGCTATGTATAAGCAATGTCTTGAACAAAACAGGCTTCTACATAAAAACCACTACGTTACATATACCCACAGATAAAAGAAAACCTCCCTATCCTGACTGAGCCACGGCAGAGTAGGACAGACTATCATTTTTAATGTTATATATCATCCCTGGCACTTCAATATGTCCATTTTACAAAGGACAGAAATATAAGTCAGAGAAGATATAAAAATTTTCATAGAGATTAACAGCAAAGAGGTAATAATAAGTCCCTAAAGTACTATACCCTATGGCAAATGTTACACAGAGATGGCCATCCCCCAACCTCGGTTTAAATGATTACTTATGCATAAAAGCATCTTACCAATATTTATGAAATACTGGTTATATGCTTATCCTTGGATCATTAACTAAGCTTGTGTTGAGTCTTTGGCCAGTTCAGATGATTGAAGATTTGTACTTTCAAGCTGGGGAGTACTGCCTGGCACTGAATTTTCTAGGGAATAATAGGACCTCTGGGAGTCTCTGCCATCTTCTGCTCTATTAAAGTTTTCTTCTTGTTACAATTTAAAACAATTTTTAAGTCGAAGTATATGCTTTAGTCCAGAAATGAAAGATATTCCTAATATTGGCAGTTACAAACAGAATGTACAATGTATTTCCATTTTTGAGAGGAAAAAAATATACGTGCCTGTTAAAGATGTCAAAGAAATAAACATACCCAGAAGCTATTTTTAGTTGTAATAAATGATATTTATTTTTATTTTAATGCTAGCATCTTCTAAATTTCCTTTGCAATATGCATTTTTTAAGGAAAGAAAGCTAATTAAAATTAATACCTTTTAAAAGTCCTTCAATTTCTTCCTCTTTGGCTTCAGGATAGAATTCATAGCAATCAGCATTATACACAAGGCCTCTCTGGATTTGATTACCTCGTGAGGCCCGGCCACAGGACCTCCCTTCCCCCTAGCCCGCAGCCAGCCATGCAAACATACCTGCAGCTCACCCCTCGATCTCCACATCTTGCATGTGGCGGTACAATATAAAGATGGTGTTTCCCTCTCCACCTTCCCAACTCTCTCATCTTCAGAGATTACCTCTCTGGCTGTCTATCAGCCAGCCTCTGCCCTACAGGCTAGGTCCAGCGCTCGCTCTCGTTCTTCCGTGCAAGCCTGGGATTTAGGTTTAGACTCACACCTATGGAAGCACATTTCAGTACAGTTGTCTTTTCACCTGTCAGTCTCACCACAAGACTGTGAATTCCTGTTGTACAAATGTGTTCCCAGCAGACCTGGGAGCTATGCAGAACTTTCTGGAGCCAGAAAACTGGAGGAAGAGGGAAAAGGTACCAGAAGATATATCTGTGGTCAGCTGGCAGAGCAGGACCCTTCTAGCCAGGTGTTCTTTCAAGGACATTGACCTGGGGGTCACTGGTAATGTGGAAAGCTGTAAGCCATCAATTCTCTGAGGGAGTGACTACAGGTAAGACCGGCCAACAGCCAAGGACAGAACAGAGGAAGAGGCCCATTTCTGGGGCTGAGGAAAAGAGAAACAAATCTCTGATGGAGATTATGCAATGTGAAAAACCCTTCAAAATATCATAAAACATAAAATGTGGCCATAGTGTTCCCTGAGATAACCACATTTATAATGTATTGCCAGTGTCTGAATTGTCCATGCCATACCAAAGCTGCACTGGAAAAAAGACCAACTGGAGAAAAGTAAAATACTATAGGGCCCCTCCCACCAGTCACACAGCAGGTGGTATACAGAGGCCAATGTAACCAGAACCCAGACCACACTTTCCATGTTTTTCCCTGAAGGAGGCTGCACCCAACAAAGTGCTGCTCATCCCTCTCTAGACAAAATGTGTTTGTAGAGTATCAACTACAGGCCACCTGAGGGCACTGGGAGGACAGGAAGAGAACTTGGGGCTTTCTGGGCTCAGAAACGTTTGATAAGAAGGTGCCCTCTCCTTTGGAGCTGGTCAGACCTAAGGAAGACCCAACAGTTCTTAGGGTGATTACCATTAAATATTACACACTGTAACAATACCTGAAACCTGACAGACTCCAGCGGCTTCCTTCAACCTAGCTGATCGGTAGTGACATCCCCTTTCCCTCTCCCCCAGCAGAACCCAGAAGCCAGGATGAAAGCATCAGCTGATGTCACAAGGATATGTGACACACGGCGCTACTCAATATACGTGTAATTATCCCTTTGTCTTACAATCTAATAGATATGACTTACAAAGTGTGAACAATTTTAAGGTAAGAAGAAAGCATCAAAGGAAGAGCATCTGATCGTGCCAATCCAGTCTCTCAGTATACTCACACACTAGCACTCCGCGTGCCAAGCACATCACAGGGAAGCTGTGTTCGTGCTCTCAGTGGAAGGGTGGGTGGTAGAAATTTAAGTTCTGAGGATGTTAACTCACCATGCTCTGTGATGACTGCATTATTCGCAGCTGCTTAAGGACAAATTCTACCTTCTTCTGGGTTGTAAGAGAAGCCAAAAAGGCATTGTGGTTCCTACAGGACAATTTAGCATTGTCATAATTCTCCTTGGCAGTGGTAATTTTCAAACACGAGTTTCCGACCAAATGCCAGCCAATGCCACAGATATTTTCTTTTGTAAAGCGGGGGAAAAAGAAAAAAAAGAGTTTTAGAAACCACACAAAACCACTACATTACCAGTTTGAATCACCAGAAACCTAGAAGGTTTTTGCAATTTGAATTCCACAGTACTTCACTAGGATATGGTGACGGCCTCCAACCCATCACTAAGGACCAATACAGAATAGAAGAAAGTTAGACTTCACCAGTCCTATTTCCTGGATCTCAAGAGGCATACTCTAAGGTCAACTCTCTATATCTTGGAAGAAAAAATCTTAGGTGCCAGTGCTCAATTTCTAAACTCCTTTTTGACGAACAATTAGAAACAAGACTAAAATCCTAAGTGAAGAGCAGAAAAATAAATATGCACAATGGAAGGATGGGGAAGAAAACTGTGGAGTGTGGAAATGAGTTGGTGAGTGAGTAAGACTACAGTCTTCAAAAGCTGCACTATTTTCACATCAAGTGGAAAGGGCACAAATCAAGGGCACAAAACGTCCCCAAAGTGAGGTGGAAAGATCCTTTTCAGGAAAAAACAAAACAAAACAACAACAAACCCAAAGTGATACAGCTGCAGCACATGAGGCAAGATGGGAATCTACTTCTGCAGTCACCCTGAACCCACCCAGTTCAGCTCTGTGCCCTGCCCCACAGAAGCTCTGCATGCTTCCTAAAAGGGCACAGCAAAGCAACCTTGCCAGAAGTAAGTTCCCTGAAGAATGCCACCAACAATGCCCGTTACCAGTCAGTGAGGTAAGTGGAAGGTGCCATGGGAAAGGGTTCATTGAAGAGCAGATAAAGGCTTGTTCTTGCAGGGTGCCTGGGTGGCTCAGTCGGTTAAGTGCCTGACTTCAACTCAGGTCATGATCTTGCAGTCTGTGAGTTCGAGCCCCACATCAAGCTCTGTGCTGATAGCTCAGAGCCTGGAGCCTGCTTCGGATTCTGTGTCTCCCCACCCCTCTCTGCACCCCCCAACCCCACTTACACTCTGTCTCTCTCAAAAGTAATAAACGTTAAAAAAATTAAAAAAAAAAAAAAAGACTTGTTCTTCCAAGTGTGGCATCAGTGTCACTACTCGTTAAAATCTAGATTCTAGAGCCCCACCCCGATGTGTATGAGAATCTGATTTCTGACAAAATCCCCTGCAGTGCACTGAAGTTTGAGATGCTATGAGATAAAGAACGAGAAGCTCACACTCATGCAAGATGAATCAAGTACTTCCAAAGGACATTCAAAAGGGGCCAGGCAGACCCTGTTGCCCTGGGCATGCTTCAGCTGCTGCACAGAACCACAGATGTACCCCTTTTGGGAAATCGTGGTTGAGCAAATGTATCATAGAACTTCTGTCGTGGCTGGCCAGCCTGAGGCCCTCAACTCTTCATTCCAAACCTTAGAGGCCAAAAATTGAGATATTCAGGACTGGAGATCACCCCAGGAGGTGCTGCTGATAAAGGCATCTCTCTTCCTTCTTGTCAGAAGGTGCTGACAATCTAATCCCAGTTTTCAGGAAGAACTATTCATAAAGTGCCCCTCAGACTGACTGGCTGCCAAAATTGCTGCATTCTATTGCCAGGTGACCACAACAGAGGCGAGCAGAGACAATGCGGCAGGCTCAAAGATACGGAGCCAAACCGTCATTTCATTCCCCAGAGCAGCAGATGATGCTTTACTTTATCTCAAAGCACAGTACGAGCAAATGCTTAAGAACTGTATTTTCATTAAAAAAAATAACCACAGTTATGGTACGGTGGATGAATGGTTAAAATGAGTTTGTTTCCTCTGCTGGGTTCAATCTGGGCTGCACAGTATGGGGGGCGTGTGTGTGACGTCTCTGGACCCATGCACATCAAGATGCCCCTACAAGGCCTACCAGGCAGGGCGATGCACTCCTGATTCCGGGGCTCCCACTGGCAGTTCTGGTCCAGGGCACAGCTCCTACAGCTGGTCTTCTTGTTACAGTAGTACATGGGGTTATCCTTGGGGCAATTCTCATATCTGGAAATGGAGATCTAGAACACAGTGGACAAAAGCTTTTCTCTTAATCCCCGGCCAGAACTCATGGTGAGGACAAACAGGATGTTAAAATCAACAAAATTTTAACTGAGGAAGCAAACTGCAAATAAACACACAAATAAGATGCAGATGAATCAGGCCTGCAATGGAAATAGGGTGCTGAAATCTTCCGCACAAGGACATGCCTTGACCCAGGAAGGAGGCAAGGTGCTCTATTTTATTTTTTATTTTTATTTTTTTATTTTTGGGACAGAGAGAGACAGAGCATGAACGGGGGAGGGGCAGAGAGAGAGGGAGACACAGAATCGGAAACAGGCTCCAGGCTCCGAGCCATCAGCCCAGAGCCCGACGCGGGGCTCGAACTCACAGACCGCGAGATCGTGACCTGGCTGAAGTCGGACGCTTAACCGACTGCGCCACCCAGGCGCCCCGGTGCTCTGTTTTAAACACCACTCTTCTACCTGCTCATTTGTGAAATGGCGGCGTTCAACCCACTGCTTTTCAAAAGCCTCCCAAACAATTTAAAACTTTCATATTTTATGAACTGCTTTGTGGAATAAACTGTCAAAAACTATAGAAGCTGAGTCATTCTATTATTTTTTTGCCCTAGAACCTAAAAAAGGAGATTCTGCAAAGTCGCCTGACTCAAGTTCTTCAGTCTCAAGTTCTAAAACTTGCTCCCAAAAGCTTGCACAGGTAGAGTGAGCTCACTCACACCAAACATCTAGTGCTTAGCTACAGTCATGCCTCTAAGGAGTAGGGAGTACACAGAAGAATAGTCCTGCTCTGTTCTAAAACACTACACATCAACCCTTGCGGCCAGCAGGACCTTTGAAATTATGATGCACATAGCAGCCCTTCCTAAAAGAAAACCTAAGCAATATAATAAAATCCAAATCCACACCAAAGGTTTTAAAAATAAGTCTGGGCCAGTATTTGTACCATACACACTACAGTCTTACACCTGACCCCCCCCCCCCGCCCCCCCGGGGACCCTTTCATCCTCTGAAATCCTTGAGAAACGGCCCCTGACCTGGCCTTCCGTGCAGCTGTGGTTCACAGGGACACAATGGTCATTGCACCAGTGGCAGTCGTTGGTGTTGGCTGTGCAGCTGTAACAATCAGTGTGCTGGTCGCATCTGTCATGGTCAAGAGCTACGAAAAGAAGAAAAATTCATCAACTGTGACAGCTCCTCCTCAGAAAAATCTGAGACTAAGGTTTTTAAAAAATGTTAACAAGGGATGGGAAGTAAAATAAGTAAAACGGGCAGGAAAATATACTGGTGTGCTCAGGTTAAAAGAATACTTAGAAATAAGTAAGAAGTTTAAAGAAACACTCTTTGGTAAGCCCCCTACTCCCATAGAAAGTACACAGAGGGGGAAAAACAAAGATATATTCATTTCATTCAACGATAATGAGATATAATGGAAGCAGGTCAGGTTCTCTGAATACTTTTTTTCCCCGAGAAAAAAGCAGCTAGCAATAGAATGAACACCAAGAGCTGTCGAGGACCCAAACAAAGTAACGTCACAGACCAAACCACTCCTCCTAGCTGTAAATGCAAGGCTAATCTGGGCACAGGAAGCAGACAGCACCACAGAAGCCCAAAGGAGGCACCAGGCTGAGATACATTCTGTACGCATGTATGTAAATCTAAGAGTGTTAAGTTTGAGATCTTCTGGGCTACTACAGACCTGCTGCATCTCCTGTGGACCCCTGACAGGCCAAGGTCAGCAACAAAAGAGAGCCCATACAACCATGCTGCTTCATCTGTTGATCCACTTGTGAACATGGCACATGATGGAACCCATGGACAAGACAAGACAGGGCCCACCCCCACGAAGCATGCTCCTTGGGTTGCTGATGTCCTCCTCTGGTCATCGCCCCATGGACTGGGCCCACACAGAAAGAAGAATGACCAGGGATATGACATCTGAGATAAGTTCACAGCAAAGGGATTCATACTGAACCATCTAAGGTAATTAAATATTATTTTCTATAATCATGTACATTTAATTTGAACTTTTAAAACCTGGATTAAAAAAAAAAACCCAATTTCACAGATTCTATCCCTTTGAACCCTACCAGGTTCTGGTCCTCTCTGTTCTTCAGCGCTCACTGGGAAGTTGCCTGGGTGTCCTTTTTGAGGATTTATACTCATCTTAATTTGAAGCATTCCAGGACAGTAAAAGCTGACTCTATCCACCATAACCCTCATGGTAACATGCTACACCAACTCTAACAGTTAAGAAATTCAGTCAACATTCTTTAAATTAATTGAAGTGAACAAATACTTTGCAGAGACATTTTTCTTACTTTTAAAGGTAGGATATTACCTTACTGTATTACAGATATTATCTCACTGTATTACACTGTGCTGTAAGCCAGAGCAAAACCATAAGAAGCTAAGTAGACAAGATGAAGAAAACCTGGAAAACATAAGGGGTGGTTCTAAAAGCCAGGACCACTGGTCATCCTCAGCAACTCTCTTGCCTTGCTATCATTGCTGTGCCCAACTAGAGAAGCTACAAAAGAGTACTCTGCAAAGAGAGCAACTCTACCTCTATCCACTAGAACAATCTACTCCAACATAGCTTTTCTGGGTTGCCCCTCTTAATCTCATCCTTCACATCAGAACTGCATAATCCAATATGGTAGCCACTAGCCTCATGTAATTTTTAAAAAATTTTTTTAAATGTTTATTTATTTCTGAGACAGAGAGAAACAGAGCATGAGTGGGGGAGGGGCAGAGAGAGAGGGAGACACAGAATCCAAAGCAGGCTCCAGGCTCTGAGCTGTCAGCACAGAGCCCGACACAGGGCTCGAACTCACAAACTGCGAGTTCGTGACCTGGGCCAAAGTCGGACGCTTAACCTACTGAGCCACCCAGGGGCCCTTGTAATTTTTTAATTTAAGTTAACTAAAGTTTAAAATTCAATTCTTTGGTCTCACCAGTCTCATTTGAAGTGTCTCATATAGCCACATGTGACTAGTAGCTCCCATACTGAGACAATGCACATGTAATATACTTTCATCATCACAAAAAGGTTCTCCTGGATTGCATTGCCTGAGACCAACTGCTAGGTTCAGGAGTTAGTATACAAAAATCTATGCAATGCTAAGGTTTTGTCTCCATCACTCATGGCTTCTAGGAGCCATGTGGCATGATCCCATCTATCGTAAAAATGTTTAGAAACCAATTTTTTTTTTAATTTTTTTTCAACGTTTATTTATTTTTTGGACAGAGAGAGACAGAGCATGAACGAGGGAGGGGCAGAGAGAGAGGGAGACACAGAATCGGAAACAGGCTCCAGGCTCTGAGCCGTCAGCCCAGAGCCCGACGCGGGGCTCGAACTCACGGACCGCGAGATCGTGACCTGGCTGAAGTCGGACGCTTAACCGACTGCGCCACCCAGGCGCCCCTAGAAACCAATTTTTAACACCCATAAGCCTTTGCTCCAGTTATTACCAAATAATTCTGGATAATAAAATGAAGATAAAAAATGAATATATCCTAAGTGCTTCCACGATTCAGACAAAATGAGATTTCAAATTAATTAAATTTTAAGAAAAGGATAAAAACATACTTCCTTTGGAAAAACATTCTGATTTTAACTTTTCTTCTTGTGCTTCAGTTGCCAACTCCCAGGAGATGCACTGAGATGACCCTGTGTCCCACACACACCGGATGCCAGGCCCTGCCGCTAGACAAGCAGCTTCACTCCGGTGTGCTTCACACTGTTCCGAGGTGAATACCAGGATGTCACTGAGGAGGAGACTATTGAAACCACCAAATACATACATGGTGCTACAGGGAGAAAAAAAAAAAAGGAGAGGCGTAGTTTACTGAAAGCTTCTATAAACAAATGCATGAAATGCTTCTTACAATCCTTAGACAAAATGTCCCCAAATGCCCATCAATTCGGGATGTGATGTGAATAAACAATGGTATATCCACACAATGAAACAGCAGTCGGTAGATGTAAAAAGGAATGAGCACGATTTCTACATACTGCTATGGAGTGATCTTCAGGATATATTGCTATGTGAAAAAAAAGGAAATGCAGAGAAAAGTATATATTGTATGTTACCATTTATCTAGTGAGGGGAGGGGAAAAAGGAAATCAAACACACACAGACACACATGCACACACACACCGCTTTTCATTTTAAAAACAAGAACAACAAAGCTTTTCTTTGAAAAAAATTTTTAATGTTTATTTTTGAGAGACAGACAGAGAGAAGTGCAAGTGGGGGAGGGGCAGAGAGAGAGGGAGACAGGATCTGAAGTGGGCTCTGGGCTGACAGCAGAGAGCCTGATGTGGGGCTTGAACTCATGAACCATGAAACCATGACCTGAGTCAAAGTGGGACACTTAACCCACAGAGCCAGCCAGGCAGTCCAACAAAGCGTCTCTTTGACTTATCTTCTTAAAAGGGCAGGACCAACTTAGTAGCAATGAATATCACTGGTATTTAGATTGTGGTATCTAAAAACCATTCTCTCCCCTACCACTTAAAAAACAAAAACAAAACATAAAACCCTAGGACTCTTTAGAGGCAACCCCTAGTAAGTCAGGTTTAAAAATACAAACAAGGGAAAAAAAAAAAAAAAAAAAAAACTAGGCAGAAAAATCAGCAGTGGTACACTGGGGGAGAAAGACTCTACTGAATCAGTCTAGACAGGACACTAAACAAACAGCAACAACCCACAGTGGTGAAGGTGGGGAAATCAGAATCCACATCTGATATTACCTAAAATGTTTCCGTTTCAATAAAATGTTACAATATATGCAAAAAAAAAAAAAAAAAACCAAGAATGTGAACCAAATAGAGGAAGCAAAACAGCCCATCAAAACGGTCTCTGGGATGGCCCACATGTTGGACTCAAGAGACAAAGGCTTCAAATCAGCTATTACAAATATATTCAAAGAGGGGCGCCTGGGTGGCGCAGTCGGTTAAGCGTCCGACTTCAGCCAGGTCACGATCTCGCGGTCCGTGAGTTCGAGCCCCGCGTCAGGCTCTGGGCTGATGGCTTGGAGCCTGGAGCCTGTTTCTGATTCTGTGTCTCCCTCTCTCTCTGCCCCTCCCCCGTTCATGCCCTGTCTCTCTCTGTCCCCCAAAAAATAAATAAACGTTGAAAAAAAAAATTAAAAAAAAACAAAACAAAACAAAAAACAAATATATTCAAAGAAAACTGTCTGAAGAATTAAGTCAAAATAGGATATGAGCGACTCAACAGGTAAAGAATACCCATAAAGAGATACAAATTATAAGGAACAATTAAAAGGAAGTTCTGGAGTTGAAAAGTACAGTAAGTGAAATGAAAAATTCACTAGAGGGACTCAGCTGACTTGACCTGGCAGAGGAAAGAAACAGTGAATTTAAAAATACATCAATAGTACCATAAGGGACTCTTAAATACAGAGAACAAACTGAGGGCTGCTGGAGGGGAGGTGGATGGGGGGATGGGCTAAATGGGTGATGGCCATTAAGGAGGGCACTTGTTGGGATGAGCACTGGGTGTTATATGTAAGTGATGAATCACTAAATTCTATTCCTGAAATCATTATTATACTATATGTTAACTAATTTGGATTTAAATAAAATCCAAAAATTAAAAAAAGATATATCAATAACGATTATATAATCTGAAGAAGAAAAATTTTTTAAATCAAAGAAAATGAAAAGAGCATCAGAGACTTGTGGGAAACTATCAAGCATCATACATAAGCATAATGGGAGTCCCAGAAAGAAAAGAGAGAGAACAGAAAACACATTAAAAAAAATAATGGTTGAAAACTCCCCAGATTTGATAAAAATTATTAATCTATACATCCATAAAATTCAACAAACTCCAAGTAGGATAATCGCAAAAAGATCCATACTTACACACATTATAATTAAAAACTGCTGAGGGAAGGTGGGCAGGGAATGGGCTAAATGGGTGATGAGTACTAGGAGGGTGCTTGTTGTGTTGAGCCCTGGATGTTATATGTAAGTGATGAATCACTAAATTCTACTCCTGAAAACAAATTAACTAATTAATTAATTAATAAAAACTGCTAAAAAACCCAAACAAAGAGAAACTCTTGAAAGCAATAAAAGTAGGATAACTCATCACATACAAGAGAATCACACTAAGATTAATGGCTAAGACACAATGGAAGCCAGAAAGCAGATGACTGAAATATTCAAAGTACAGAAAGTAAAAAGCATCAAATAACATTTTTTTAACTAACAAAACTATCCTTCCACAATGAAACTGAAATAAAGACATCCCCAGATAAACAAAGACTAAGAAAATTCTTTGCTGGCAGGACTGCCTTACTGAGAAAGGGTAAAGTAACAGTAATAGTTGAAGACTTCAACATCTCACTCTTAATAATGAGAAAACAACTAGGCATAAAATCAACAAGGCTACACAACACTTGAACAACATTATCAACCAATTTGACTTAACTGACAACTATGGAACACTCCACCCAAATAGAATAACACATATATTCTTTTCAAGGGCACATGGAACATTCTCCAGAATAGACCATATATGCTAGACCATAAAAAAATCAGTAAATATTTGCGTTTTTCCCCCCACTCCCTTCAGTAAGTGTTTTTTTTAAGAAATCTTCAAAATATGTTCTCTAATCCCCAAAATGGAATTAAATTAGAAATCAACAGGCAGAAAGTCTGTGAACTCTACAAATATCTGAAAAACAAACAACATATTCTGAATAATCTATGGGTCAAAGAAGAAATCACAAGGAAAATTAGAGAATATTTTTAACTAAATAAAAACAAAAATATGCCATTTTAAAAGTTTATGGGATGGGATTAAAGTAGTGCTTACAGACAAACTTACAGCTTTAAACACATACATTGGGGGAAAAAGGATCTAAAATCAATAACCTTAAGAAACTAGAAAAAGAAAAACAAACTAAACCCAAAGCAATCAGAAGGGAGAAAATGATATAGAAAAAAACAATAAAATATATACAAAAAAAAACAGAGAAAAATAAATGAAATCAATAGTTTGTTCTTTAAAAAATCAACAAAATTGACAACGCGTTAGAATGACCAAGAACATAGACGGAAAATAAATTAACAAAATTAGGAATGAAGAAGGGACATCATTGTTGACCTTATAAAGATTAAAAAGCATATAAAGAAATACTATGAACTTTTATGCCAACAAATTAGACAAGTCAAATGCAACAAATTCCTAGTAAGACTTACTACTGAAAGTGACTCATTCTTCAAAAAATTAAAAAGTAGAGCTACAACATGATTCAGCAATTCCACTTCTGGGTATATACCCCAAAGAAAGAAAGCTAGACTATCAACAACAGCCAAAGTGTGGAAAGAGCCCAAATGTCCATCGATGGGTGAATGGATAAAGAAGATGTGGTATATACATACAATGGAGTATTACTCGGCAACCAAAAAGAATGAAATCTTGCCATTTGCAACTACGTGGATGGAACTAGAGGGTATAATGCTAAGCAGAATTAGAGAAAGACAAATATCATATGACTTCACTCATATGAGGACTTTAAGATACAAAACAGATGAACATAAGGGAAGGAAAGGAAAAATCATGTAAGAACAGGGAGGGGGACAAAACATAAGAGACTCTTAAATATGGAGAACAAACAGAGGGTTACTGGAGGGGTTGTGGGACGGGGGGTGGGCTAAATGGGTAAGGGGCACTAAGGAATCTACTCCTGAAATCATTGTTGCACTATATGCTAACTAACTTGGATGTAAATTTAAAAAAATAAATTAAAAAAAAATAACTGAAAGCTACGACTCAAATACATATTTGTACATCCATGTTTACAGCAGCATTATTTGCAACAGGCAAAGTTGGAAGCAAACCAAGTGTCTACTGATAAACAGAATGTGGAATATATGCACAAGGGAATATTTATTATTCAGCCTTAAAAAGGAAAGAAATTCTGACACATGTACAGCATGGATGAATGAACCCTGATGATATTCTGCTAAGTGAAATAAGCTAGCCACAACAATACAAACACTGTATGATTCCAACTAAAGGTACCCAAAGGAGTTAAATACACAGAGACAGAAAGGAGAATGCTGGTTGCCAAAGACAGGGGGCAGAGCAGAATGAGGAGTTACTGTTTAATGGGGAGAGAGTTTCAATTGTGCATGATGAAAAAGTTCAGGAGATGAATGGCAGTGAGGTTACACACAATATGAACACACCTAGTGCCACTAAACCATACGCTTAAAACTGGTTAAGATGGTAAATCTTACATTATGAAAATTTTATCACAATTAAAAAAAAAAAGCTAAAGAAACTGCTTAATAAAAAATAGAAAATCTGAATAGATAAATGTACCACAAGTAAAGAGACTGGATTACCAATTAAAAATCTTCCCACGAAGAAAAGCCCAGGCCCAGATGAATTCTACCAAGTCCCTGATGAATTCTATCAAACATCAAACATGTAAAGTAGTAATGCCAATCCTTTATGAACTCTTCCAGAAAATAAAGGGGGAAAGAATACCTCTCAATTTATTCTGTCCAGTATTAATCAGACAAATATGTCATAAAAAAAACATAAAACGATGGAGCAATATCCCTCGTGAATAAAGACGGGGGACATTTTTGAACAAGGACGTTTGTGGGTGATGGATATGTTGTCTTGATTGTGGTGATGATTTTACAAGTGTATACTTATGTCAAAATTTATCAAACTATAGACTTTTAGTATATTCAATTTGTTGTGTATATCAGCTCCTGTTGTTGATATACATAACAGGCCATATATGCAGAATCACACCTATTCTGTGTGATTAACACAGAATAAAGCTGTTTAACAGGCCATATATGCAGAATCACACCTATTCTGTGTGATTAACACAGAATAAAGCTGTTTAACAGGCCATATATGCAGAATCACACCTATTCAAAATAAAAGCAGTTGTGTAACAGCTTCAGGGAAAGTTCTTAAATGCTATCATGGAAGGCCAATGCCAGCAAATGATGCAGTCTGTATCACAAAGTATACTGGGCCATATCTGTCACATACATGGTATCTCTCTTGTGTGATGTGTGCTGGTACATCCTCAATCCTGCCATCCACTGTGCCAGATCAGAACCTGAAGAAAGAGTTAGGTTGGGGACTGTATAGACAGGAGACACAGCACTATCCTTAAATATAATAATCTCCTGCAAAAATTTGAAGAACAGAAACAAGATCAATCAGCAGAAGACAGAAGACAGAAGACAGAAGTCGATTCCAGGTAATATAAAGGAGAACCCGCTAATAACTGGCGTCTGCAGAAAAGGAAGGAGCTTCCTTCTTAGGTGAGTTTTCCATCCCTGGACATGTTTAAAGGGGATGCCTGCATTAAGTGGAAGTTTCGAGCAGGTAACTTCCAGAACTCTTCCAACTCCAAGATCCTACAGCGTGCCAGGAAGTTTAGAACTAACCCACAATGACGTGTCGAGTAATTTACTCTCACTTGCCTCAATTTCCTTCAAATTAACACAAGACTAGTTTACTAAAGCATAAAGATTTTGTGGCTCTCTTATGTATTTGCCATATATTATATTTAAAAATTGACACATTTCACTTACCGAAAATGAGCCTCACATTTAATTTTTAATCTCATTATTGGATTAGTATCGCATTAAGCAGTCTGGATTCAACTAGTCAATCTGCTGCTTCAACCAAATAAGCTCCATCCCCCTCCTGGTGCAGCTGGTGTTTTCAGCAACTCTGAATCCATGTGGTCACACGTTGGCTATGGGAGGTACGCAGAGCCCTTCAAAAAGGCCTGGAGCCGGAAAAAGGTGCAGCGGCATCTACGCAGCCTCGGTGCCTCAGAACCAGCTCTTCTTCCCACCTCCCTCACAAAACCCACGAAAACAACAACTTAAGTGAGGCACAGCTCACCCAACGCTGCTCATCAGTTAAGAAAAACCACCACTTGGAATACGGGATACGAAGAAATGATATGAATCCAAGTTTCTCTTTGAGTAAATTCTTTCTCTCACAAGATTAAACTAGCCGTGGCCTCTCTCGTCATCTGCTGCCCTCCCCCAACCCTGCCCCACATGCACAGATTATTCACATACAGGCCCAAACATACCACTGGAATTACACAAAAATGAAAACCTTATTATAACCCAGGCAAGCCATTCCTAATTCTGATTCGTGGTTAAATTCTATCGTATGGTAAACTATCAACTTCTCTGAGTTTGTATAAAACCAAAGAATGTTTTAATAGAAGATCCATTTATCTGCTAGTTACCATCACTGTACTAACAGCTGTCACGATTTAGCAAATGCCTATTATGTGTCAAATCCTGTGCCAGGAGAACCAAGGGCACGAAGATGAATAAAGCAGAGGCCCAGACACCCGTAGGCAAGAGGACGACAAAATGGCCCTGCGGCTTTTCAGATGAAAGCATCAGGAGGCATACACTAGAAAACTTCAGGGTTTTCCTACGCTGATAAAGTACAAGCTTACAATTTAAGATGACACTTCGAATTAGTGAAGTTGTCAGTCTATACCATCAAATGTTCTCGTAGGAAAACCATATTTATCACTAAATTTCAGCTAAGTTATTACTTCAAAAAGATGTCACCTTTTCCCAATATCTAAGTGTCTGAATTCTGTCGATTCTTCCCTCACGACATCCCCAAGACATGTTGCTGGCTCATTTTTCCTAATCCCAGGTCTTCACCTCATCTTGCATCGTAACAACAGAAATTTTGAAAGTCAAGGAAATCCTAACATAATGTTGGCGTTAATAGCATTTAAATAGTTCCAGGATTGATAAGGCTCAGAATTTTAGAAGGTAAAACAGACAACACTCATAAAAGCTGAAACAAAATGGGAAAAGTTAAGAGCATGATTAGGCTGTTTAGGAAATCAAAAATCTTTAAAGCACAAAGTAAGCAACAGGCAGAGTGGCCATTCTGGATCCTCCTTCTCCAGGGACAGATTCACGAAGAACTCTGTTAGCTCGGGCCAGGCATTTTTTTTTTTTTTTTTTTTTTTTTAAATTTTTAATTTTTTTTTTCAACATTTATTTATTTTTGGGACAGAGAGAGACAGAGCATGAACGGGGGAGGGGCAGAGAGAGAGGGAGACACAGAATCGGAAACAGGCTCCAGGCTCTGAGCCATCAGCCCAGAGCCCGACGCGGGGCTCGAACTCACGGACCGCGAGATCGTGACCTGGCTGAAGTCGGACGCTCAACCGACTGCGCCACCCAGGCGCCCCCGGGGCCAGGCATTTTTGAGCGATGCAAGGAAATGGAGTACAGACTTCAGATTATCCAAACACTACAGATTGATCTATATGAAGTTTCGCAGTCTTCCCATCTCTATTCCTCTACCTTGCCCACCATTGAAATCTCTCTTTACCACTCAGATACAACTGTGAGAGACCTGACAACCCAAGTGGTGCAGACAACAGCGAACAGCGGAGGGCGGAAGACAGCAACTGAGCATAACTCTCGCTGTCCCATGAGACAGCACCAAACGTAGCATACCCCTGCAGGCCAACAAAACCACACCAACAAACTTGGCATCACAAGGAATTCAAATCGACATCAGATATTTTATTTTATTTTTTTCCTCTTTAAAAAAAATTTTTTTAATATAATTTATTGTCAGGTTAGTTAATATAACAGTGTATACAGTGTGCTCTTGGTTTTGGGGGTAGATTCCCGTGATTCATCACTTACAACACCCAGTGCTCATCCCGACAAGTGTCCTCCTCAATGCCCATCACCCATTTTCCCCTCTCCCCCGCACCATCAACCCTCAGTTTCTTCTCTGTATTTAAGAGCCTCTTATGGTTTGCCTCCCTCTCTGTTTGAAACTATTTTTTCCACTTCCCTTCTCCCACAGTCTTCTGTTATGTTTCTCAAGTTCCACATATGAGTGAAAACATATGATATCTGTCTTTCTCTGCCTGACTTATTTCACTTAGCATAATACCCTCCAGTTCCATCCACGTTGTTGCAAATGGCAGGACTGCATCCTTTCTCATTGCCAAGCAGTATTCCTTTGTATATATAAACCACATCTTCTTTATCCATTCGTCAGTTGATGGACATTTGGGATCTTTCCATAATTTGGCTATTGTTGATAGCGCTGCTATAAACATTGGGGTGCATGTGCCCCTATGAATCAGCACTCCTGTATCCCTTGGATAAACTCCTAGTAGTGCTATTGCTGGGTCGTAGGGTAGTTCTATTTTTAATTTTTTGAGGAACCTCCATACTGTTTTCCAGAGCGGCTGCACCAGTTTGCATTCCCACCAGCAGTACAAAAGAGATCCTCTTTCTCCGCATCCTCGCCAACATCTGTTGTCGCCTGAGTTGTTCATTTTAGCCACTCTGACCAGTGTGAGGTGGTATCTCAATGTGGTTTTGATTTGAATTTCCCCACACCAGATATTTTAAATATAAATCAGGAAATCCGTATGCACAAAATTCCGTGAAAAACTAATGGGCTGAGGGAATCCTGCAAATAATACGTAAGTCCAACTCCACTATCTCATGTGTAACCTCACTTTCATTTTAAACACAAGAGAAAAGGAGCAAATGCTTCTTCTCCAATTAATTACCTGTTGTGTAAGACTGCCGAGTGGCCAAATCTGTTGACGTCATGATGAAGATCAGGTCTGGGAAGCACTGACCAGCGGTCACAAGCTAGGAGCAAGAAAAACGCATTTCAGAAGGAATTGCTATTCATAATCAGTTAGGAACTCACATCTTCTTTGGGAAGAAGACCACAACAAGCACAACTCATAAAACGTATCTCTCAGTTTTTCTTAATCACACCATTATTTCGGAGGTAAAATACAGCAGCAGCAGAACAACAGGGCATGGGAGGCAGGACAATATGGCAATTCTAATTCACGAATGCATGTAACATCCTTAACACTCACATCACTCACTCTGTTGCCTATCACTTTTACCCACTAGAGTGTTTCTTAATTTGACATTTTTCAAAACTTATGTAAGTAAAATATGTGGGTTCCATAATTATTTTCCAGTTCAAACTTCACCTAGTTTTTTAAAAAGTCCTTGGGGTGCCTGGGTGGCTCAGTCAGTTAAGCGTCCGACTTCAGCTCAGGTCACGATCTCGCGGTCCGTGAGTTCAAGCCCCGTGTCGGGCTCTGGGCTGATGGCTCAGAGCCTGGAGCCTGCTTCCGATTCTGTGTCTCCCTCTCTCTCTGCCCCTCCCCCGTTCATGCTCTGTCTCTCTCTGTCTCAAAAATAAATAAACGTTAAAAAAAAAAAATTTTTTTTAAAGTCCTTTTCTAGGTTCCCTAGACCTACCAATGTTTCTGTTTTGTTGCATGTCAGCAACTTCCCTTCTGTACCTTAATCCAACTGGTGCTGCAGAACGCTGCCAACCTTACTCACACTCCCTCTCAGAGACACTCAGACATTCATACTCACTAAGCAAAGGTTCTTCCACTTGATCCAGACCTTTATTCAACTCTGACAATAACAGCTTTCACTTCCTTCTCTCCAGCCTAGACTCTGTGGTCTTCTTCACACAGAGAACAGAGGCCACCAACTCTCATAGCTTCCTGCCCACCCACCTTGCTTCCCTCCCTAAAACCACAGGATGGCGGGAACTGCTTTCTCTTGTTCCACCTGGCTTTCACCACAGCATTTAAATGTACCCAAGGAGGCACTCAACTTATATAAGCCTTTTCTTCCCTTCACAGAGAAGTGGGTTGGGTTTTTTTCTCTTTTCTTTTTTCACTAAAACACTTAACATTCACGGTGTACATCTAACCTTACATCACTGCTATCTGGATTACTCCTCCTCCCTGACTACAGGCTAACAAAGGACATCTTTGTTGTCAAATCCAACAGGCCCTAGAGTCCTTGTTTTACTTAATTCCTCTGCAGCCATTGTTAACCGCTCCCTCACAGGTCACCAATCTTGCCTCACTTTCCTCCTGCTTCTCTGACATGTTTTCACAGTCTCCACTCTCCTTCAAAGTTCTTTATCCATCCATCCTCTGGCTGTCTGCTCATCCCTGATGACACATGCTCCCTAGAGGCTTGCCCCTGCCTAAGGCTTCCCACTGACCTCTGTATGGCTCAGTCCCACAGTCATCTCCAGCTGAACATGCACCTAAACCCAATTATTCCCTTCCTCCCAACCCAGTCCCTCTCCTTCGACTTCCAGCCTTGGTAAAAAGCACCTTCTACCATGGGCACACCAGATACCCAGCAATAGGGTACAAGTGCTGCCTAACTTCACCTAGCTGACTTCCTGGGGACCCAGCCTGGATGGACCATCCTCAAGAATTTGGACCTGACCTCAAGGTCCAAAGAATTTGGACCTGACCTCAAGAATTTCCCTGACCATAATCCTTACTCTCTTGAGTTAAAGAATGCCCAAAGATGCTTTCATGTATTCTTCTAAGAGCAAGCAACACCCTGAATTGCAATTATATCGTCTGTTCTCTGCCTCCCCTACTATGAGTCCCAGCACTGTAATTTACTCATCTACAATCTCCGAGCTTAGTGGCTGGCACATATATGTCTGTTAAAAAAGAACATCTGATGATACAAGAGAACTTCTAGTATTTGTTTTGCATGAACACATACTGCCCTCTTCTGGTCAAGTATATTACCACACCAAAATTTTTTTTAAAGTTCCATGTCAAAAAGTATTACATCAAGAATGTGTAAAACCAATTTTTAGGGAATGAGATAAAGCTATTGGTTAAACCAACTTAACACAATGCTGGTGGTAACAACTACATAACACTATTATATAAGTCATTCATTTGTAACACAGAGGCTGCTCACCCCAACCCATCCTCAAAAATTAACATTCAACCAATTGATGAGAGTGACTTCACTTAATAGAACTCAATATAGAAAAATATCAAAAATTTAAATAAAAATATAAACAAGAACTTAATATAGAAGTAATACTTTTTAATAGATGTGCAATATTTGTCATATGAATATAAAAACTAACATTTGGGGGGTGGCTGGGTGGCTCAGTCGGTTAAGCATCCAGCTTTGGTTCTGGTCATGATCTTGCAGTTGTGAGCGTGAGCCCCATGTGGGGCTCACTTTAGATCCTCTGTCCCCCTCTCTCTCTGCTCCCCACCCCCACTCTCATGTGTTCTCTCTCTCAAAAATAAATAAATATTTAAAAAAATTTTTAGAATGCCATTTGGACCTCTTTCAAATGGCCTGACCATTTTCAACTACCAATATTTTCAGTTTCTTCTAAAATGTTGTTTATAGGGTGCCTGGGTGGCTCAGTCAGTTGAGCATCCGACTTCCGCTCAGGTCATGATCTTGTGGTTCATGGGTCACAGCCCCACATTGGTCTCTGCACTAACAGGTGAGAAACCTGGCTCAGATTCTCTGTCTCCCTCTCTCTCTCTTCCCTTCCCCCACTCATGCTCTCTCTCTCAAAAATAAACATACAGACATACATACACAAATAAAATGCTGCTTATAGACAAAAGAAGATTCTTCAAAACTAAAATGGTTTTGGGAAACTTACCAATGTCATAAGCCATGAAATCTGAAGAGAAGCATTTGGCGCCATGGCTCATGGATGTGTCATTGTGTGTGTTTCCTCCAAACACCAGCATGGTTCCACTCACTATCACAGCTGTGTGCAAGTAACGGAAAAATCGGCTGTCCTTAAGAATGGTCCTTTTGAGTTTATTTAAAAATAATAAATACAAGGTTAGTTTTTTAGGATATTTATCATCTATTTGCTAATGCAAACACAACCAATTTCTTAACTTTAGAACCAAATGTGTAAATACTTCTAGATTTTTTCCTTATATATAAGTAACTTTTTCAACAATAAATAAATATGTAAAACCTTAAAGGTCTATGAGAATTTTGACAAGGCACATTAGGAGTCTTAAAAATGATCATAACTTATGACCTTATAATTCCAGTTTCTGGGTAGAAATCACATAAAATACAGACAAAAGCTTATGTATAATGCCGTATTAATAAGACAAAAACTAGAAACCAGAACTTCCAACTGTTCAAGCTTAGTACACCCACACGACAGAGTATTTACACAGCCACTAAAATGACAGACATTTTAATGACTGACAGAATGTAAACTGGTATCCATAGCATGGTCTCAAATATGTAAGGAAATACAAAAAGAAGAGAAACCATGCTTTATATAATCACATTATTTCATCATTCAAATCTGCTTTACATTTATTAAAATTAGCATACTTTATATAGTTCAATTTATAAGAGAGGGAGTACTGCTCTAATTTAGGTCCTGAGACCACCTCTGTTTGATGATTTCATGTAATGACGCCAGTAACTAACCCCAATGATGACACTTTGGTCATCAAGAAAAGGTTAAAAAATGGATAGATTCTACTTAATTACAACAATGTGCATAAGCTCAGCTTTGTAGAACAATTGACTCCTCAGGATTCTGAAGAGCTAAAATTTTACAGTGGTACTGAGTGTATGAAAATTGAAAAACCAGTCAAAAAATACTAAGCATCTTCTAATCAATCTACTACAAAATTATAGAACAATGCAACAAAATAAACTAGCTACACTATTACCTTCTGCTTCTTTCCCAACTTTCCTATCTACAACGCTGAAGAGAATTATCTGCTAGGCCTGAAAACAAAAATATAACACAATATCTTACGGACAATTGCCAGAATTCACACCTTAGAGTAAAAGCTCAAGAAAAAGCACCCACCACATCTGGGTGTCCACATCGTATCTGTAGAGATCATCTGCGAGCCGGTATTTATTGGCGCTGAAAGCCTTGTAGCCGCCATGTACGTACAGGGCCCTGGTCCTGTAGTCATAGACACTGCTGTGGCCATAGCCCCCTTGGACAAGGGCACCCTGGGTATGTAATATACTCCATGTGTTCTTAGCTGGAAGGGGAAAACAGTTAAAGGCAAATGTTGCAGGCTCCTCCTCCCCTAATACTTTAAATGACCAATTAGTTTACAATGAGAGATTTCAGGAGACTTGATACATATGAATTTCTTTTACCTTTTAATTTTTAAAGGAAAGCCATCTAAAACTTATAACAAAACCAGGTGGCCAAACATCAACCTGTTAAATGATCTGATGGTCTAATATACCATGCAGGAAAATAATTACATTAAATTTAAAAGACTCAGATTCCCCTCAGTTGAACACTTACTACCCTGTGACCTTCAGTGACCAATACCCAGATGTACTTTATGGGCCTACTTTCTCAAACTATCAATTATGGGCAGTACTCCTGCACCAAAACAGCAGATATAATAAAATTTAACCAATGGAAAGATTACACATTAAGGGGAAATCACAGTCCATTAACCCAATCTCTAAAGGGTGGTCTAATTTTTTGTTGTTGTTGTCAGAATACTTGTAGTTCCAAATCACTTTTACTTATTTACTTTATTTCCAACACCTAAAGCATTTAGTGCCATCTTTGGCTCCTCGCCAAACTGACAGTAACAAATATATACTACTTAGCAGCAGCAAGGATCTGAATTTCAATAGTAATATAGCAACATTCACTGCATTTCAAGATAAAGTACTGGGTCAAAGTTAGGTGGACTCTTGTTGAACAGTCAAAACAATACGGATAAAGGTTTTAAAAGAATCACTAGAAAAAGTACACCTACCCAAGTCATATTCCTGTACATTGCTTATATATCCATAGAGAGGGCAATGACCAAAGATGACCAGCATGACCACTCGGCCAGTTTTCAATGTGACAATGTGTGCTGAGTGCCCGACCACTGCATACTGCTCTTTGGCTTTAGGGGTCAACAACACCCATGATTCGTTATGAATATGGAACACTCTCAACTCATTGGTCACATTCCCTGTCGAATCAATTTTTCCTCCGTACATGTAAATTTTATCCTAGGGGAAAAAATGTAAACAAAATTCTAAAACACATCAAAAGGATCAAATCTGGGAAGGAAAAGGAGAAGTTCAAAACCTCAATATTATTCTTAGCTTAAAAAGTGCTAGTGAAATGCACCTTTCAGTGACTTATTAGGAAAAGACCGGAGAAAGGAACAAGATAAAATGAAACAAATCATATTCTGTATCTCCCAACACTTCACCACTGTTCTTGGACTTCCTCATACAAGATCTCTAACGGTATAAAATGTGTTGGGAAGATAAAGTTGAAAAGTTCCCTTATCCTACCATAAACCACAAAAACAAGGAAATGAAAGTGATTATTCAGTTATATTGCAAGGTGGCTATTCTTGGCTAAACTTGCTAATGAACATAAAAGCTAATTTATACAGTATAAATTTTTCACCATTTAGTACTATAATCATAATACCCCAGTATAATTTGAGTCCATTAAAATCTCTCAGGTTAAATTGGTTTCAACTTTAATTTCCACTTACAACCTAGCCAATTAAATAGCTCCCCATACCCCACGAATAGTAAGTTTTCCCCCAACTAAAAACCAACACTGACGTCAAAATTATAGAGACAGAGAGTAGAATGGTGGTTGCCAGGGGCTGGGGGTGGGGGGTGGGGGTGGGATGGGAAGTTACTATTTAGTAGGCATAGAGTTGCAGTTTTACAAGATGAAAAGAGTTACAGAGATGGATGGTGGTGATAGTTGCACATTAGGCATGTATTTTATACCATTGAACTGTACACTTGAAAATGGTTAAGATGGTAAATTTCATGTTATGTGTATTTTACCACAATAAAAAAGATTAGAGACAAAAACCCAACATTACATAGCTTTTCAATCACATAATACAATAAAAAGTAAGTGTGGAAGACTTGAGTTTCTAGCTTAGTACAGAGTGGAGACATTTTACCTTGTATAATGCTAAAGAATGGCCATATCTAACAACCACATTGTTCACAGAACGGTTCAGGGCAAGCCACTCCCTAGAAGCAAGGTCATACCTACAAAACAAACATCATATTTTCACCCAAATGACAAAACAGAGTATCTTATACTTTTTTATTTGTGATATAATACAGTTTGGAGACGCTAATTAAACGTGCCATGCATACAAGAAGGCACCTCTACAAACAAACAAACCTAACATCTGGGTCCATGGGGGCATATCAGAGCTTGGGAAGCAAGGCTGGGCTGCACAGCCCTAAGACGAGGAAAAAAATGTACTGGAAGTTTCTAATGCTTCCTGAAAACCTCTCCACACGCAGTCTAAATTACTTGCAAGTTGCATTATACTCAAGGGACATTTACTGCCATAACTTCTCTTTCATTTAATCATGTGAAATTGAAGACAGGTACTGAAAAAGGAATGGTAATTAAGTAAAAGAAAACTCCTGACTTTTCCTTTACTTTATCTAATTGATTTTTTTAAAGTCGTATTTTCAAGGAAGCTGGATTATCATTTAACATTTCAATTACACTTATGGATTCATTTAAAGACTTTTAAAATACAAACACTAAGTAAACATCATTCCAGACATTTTTGATGTATATATATAGAAAAATACACTGACAATATATATTTATACAAAGGGGATCATGCTACAGTTGATACTTTAGTGTCAATTTATATATAATTTAATAGAAAAAAGAAGTCAAAAAGAAACCAATGCTATTGTTCTACTTTAAATAAATGTTTATTTTCTATGTTTCCCTGAATAATCCAAGTTTTTTTATTATGAAAAGTTATTATGTAAACAAGAAAAAAGAAGAAAGTTTTATCAACAAAGTAGCAAAAAAAGGAAACAAATAAATGTCCACCAATAGAAAAAGGATTATGTCTATATAATAAAAGTATAGAGTGAAAAATAAATACACTCAAACAACACATTCTCAACATAAATCTCAAAACAATCCTAAGCTAAAAAATCAAACTGCAGAATACTGTTTCTATAATGACTAAAAATAGAAAACTTATTAATTATGAAATATGTTCGTATCTACCAAAAGTAAAAAGACGTGTATGTGAACAAATGCTACAACATCAGGATACTGATTATCTCTGAGATGGGGTGGAACATGTGGGGATGTTATATTATTATATTAGGAATGCCTTATTTCCTAACCTAGTGGTGTATGCATTAGTATTCATTATTCTTTTCTAAACCTTTCCTTTTGTCTTATTTTATACATGATCTAAAACAAAATGGGGACATTTACTGAATAATATATTAATACCAGTTATTACTTTATGTGTTTTTTAAGTATTCCACATTTTTAAAAATACATGAAAAATTATTTAGAGGTTGGATTCACTTTAGTTTTTAAGTTACATACAAAATTAGGTTAATTTTGGACAGAATCCATTAACTTCCTGCTTTGAAAGTTGAAAACCTTAGCACTCACATTTCCTCCCATTTTTTCTCCCAATTTTTGTTATGTAATTTTTACACTGTCCCAGTTTGTAACAGTCACAGTCCATTCTGTAACTGTGATACCATAGTTCTTTGGCACTGGATCTGTATTTTAGCTGAAGCAATCTCCTCACCGTCCTCTTACCACAACTTCTCCTTGAGTCTTTAATTCCTAATTTTGCTGCTGAGTGGTTTTTTTTCTAGTGGAGCTCATATGTGCTCCTTTCCCTAAATTCTCTCATGTTTAAGAATACCTGCTTGGGGGACAGCTGGGCGGCTCAGTCAAGGTTGGGTGTCCAACTTTGCTTCAGGTCATGATCACACTGTTCATGGGTTTGAGCCCCATATTGGGCTCTGTGCTGACAGCTCAGAGCCTGAAGCCTGCTTCCGATTCTGTGTCTCATTCTCTCTGCCCCTCCCCTGCTCACACTCTGTCTCTCTCTCAAAAATAAATAAAACATAAAAGAAAAAAAAAAAGAATACCTGCTTGCTAGCTTTACAGCTGAATGACATCTTGGCTGGGTATAATATCTTGGGCCATCCTTTGCCTTTAGAACTTTGCAGATGCTGCTCCCTTGAAAAATACTGCAGTGAATGTTGCTATGGAGAAGCCCAAGGCTAGTCTGATTTTTCCCCCTTTCATGTGGCTTGCTCTCCTGTTTGGAAGCCTCATTCTCATTCTCTCTCCTTCTCCCTCTCTCTCCTTTCTCTATTCTTTTTTAAAGTCACACTATTATATTTTACTTAGGTAGAAATAACTAAAATCCATCCAGGGTAATGTCTTTACAAAATGGACTGCATACCACTATAATACTTTTATGGAGTTCTGGTTGTGAGAGGTCTTTCCTCAGGACTGGCATGGCTTCTAAAAATACTAATATACCTAATGTTCCGTCTGTAAGCTTGAAAGAGGAAAGAAACAGAGAGCGCCCAAACCCCTAGATGATTTAATCTACTTCTTTTTCGAATGACACAGAGGGTGCTCAATCTGTATCTTACGCATTTTGTTCCTCATAGTCAATGAGTCAGCTCAAGAGCCTGTCAGAGACACTAAGGTACTGGCAGGTCCCAATAACCTGGCACAGATGAACAAGCCAAAGTTCTTACATAACAGGCTGTGACTCTTTTCACAACCCAGAAAAGCAAACGCAAGGCAAGAACAATATTGATGCAATAAAACATAAGAAATTCCAAGCACTAAATAAATTCTTCTGGGAGCTCAGTTCAAGATAACAGAATATTGAACAACTAGTTCTAAGACCTGGACACACAGATAAGCAAAGACAAACTTCAGGAATTCAGAAGCAGGTGTCTTTCAGAACTGCAGCCATCTCTCTCACAAACCTCTCCTTGATGGCTGCTATCACAATGACAATCACAGCACAAGCCACAGGCCCCACCACCCACAGGGTCCTGGTATTCCAATTACAGTGTCTGACCATCCGAAGATCATGGCAAAGGCTCTGTGGAGGCTGAACATGAGCCCAGCCAGAGGAGGCACAGAACTGAGAGGCTTTCCATCCAATAATTTGTCCTTTATCCTAAAAGTTCAATAACTTGATCAAATCAGGTCTTGTTGAACAGCTATACAATTTTCCTGAAACCTCTTGTTCTATTTCAATCCGTTTGTCCTATTTGTTAGGTTCTTTTCTTCAGCGACAGCAATTATCTTTATATTGCATCTCCTGTCTTCCATGTGTCTTTGCTTTTCTAATTATTTCAACCTGTATTCGCTGGAATGTCTATAAAGCTGTCAGTAATTCAATTTTCTTTCTAGTTTTTGCTGTATATAATTTATTTACATTTCCTTAAATGTGTAATCTCCCATTTCATCTCATTGTTGTTATTTTCCTGTCTCTCAGTTTGTTTTTCTGAATTCAAATCCTCATTAAGTTGACGTGCAGCATGCAGCAGCTGGAAGGAATCTCCTTATTTTTCCTCTATGATAGTTGACAGCATTTACAAGCTGTTTTCTTCCTCTTTATTTTTCCATCATAGAATATGATGTGTTAGCTACAACATCATTTCTTTCATCTTGCTGGTGATTAGACATTACCCTCCAGACATTTATAAAGTGTGGGTGATTTCTTCATTCTTTTTCTGGAATATCTAAGACAAGTTATCCTTCCATCCTAGCTTTATTGTGAGAGCTGGTATTTCATCTTCTATCCACTTTTCTTAAGTCTGAGGACATGCTGGGGCTCAGATGGAGGAGTATGCAGTCTATTAGAATAAATTACCCAGACTCTGCTCTCCTCTGAGATTTTAAGTGTTCTACCCCAGTGGTCAATGCATATCCCAAATTAAAAGAAGCCTTGACTTCTGGACAGAGAGAGTCAGCCATTCAATTGATTTTCCCTCTTTTCACCCAATCCTCCTCAGCAACAATTTCTAATTTCTCTGACTCTTGAATTAAGAGGGTGAAACAACAATGATACTCATTCAGTTTGCTTCTTTCAGATTTGGGACTATTTGTGAGAACTCTCAGAATCTCACCCACATGGTTTCTATGGGGTAGAACAGGGGGTCAGTCTTACTGTTTCTGTGAATCTGTTTTAAAGTTTCCTGGGGGCACCTGGGTGGCTCAGTCCATTAAACATCTGGCTCAGGTCATGATTTCACAGTTGCACAAGTTAGAGCCCCACAATGGGCTCTGTGCTGATGGTGCAGAGCCTGCTTGGAATTCTCCCTCTCTTTTACCCCTCCCTTGCTTGTGCTGTCTCTGTCTCTCTCAAAATAAATACACTTAAAAAAAAAAAAAAAAAAAAAGGAGTTTACTGGATTAGGTATTTGGTTATCTGCTACTCAATATCCTACTTTAAAAAAAATTTTTTTTTAATTTTTAATGTTTATTCATTTTTGAGAGACAGACAGAGTGTGAGCAGGGAGGGGCAGAGAGAGAAGGAGGCACAAATTTGGAAGCAGGCTCCAGGCTCTGAGCTGTCAGCAGAGCCTGATGTGGGGCTCAAACTCACAAACCACAATATCATGACCTGAGCCGATGTCCAACACTTAATCAATTGAACCACCCAGGAGCCCCATGCAAATAATGTTTTTAAACTCTTTTTTGCTTAAGGGAAGAAAATTCAGTGATAAAATTTCAATTGGAAACCTTAACCCTGGAGACAAAGACCAAAATGGGCAACATAATGACATAAAGTGGGCATTGCTTTTTAACACAAGTTAGAAGTTTTGGGTTAACAGGGTTGTGGGAAAAATAGTAAGTTCAATTGCTGAAATATGGTTATGTAAGAGTATAAATGATGATTAAGTTTATAATGTAAGTTCCAGAAACACTTCTTCTAAAAGGAGTCACTATATTTACCTTTCATGAGTTAGTGAAATTGTATTTGAAACTATATTAATATTTACATGAAATACATAAAGCTATATAAAAATCATGTTCTGATCAAGTACAAGAAGAAAAAATGTTACAATCTAAAAAACAAATGTGGCATATGAGGCACACCAGTCAAATAAAAGCAAGAGGTGACATTAATATTTCTAGGAACAGATATTTGTGAAGGAAGCAAAGAATTCATTTACTCTCCCACTCACTTGGTAAATACTTATTTAAGCTCATTCTATGAGCGAAGCCCTGAGCTGAGTGAGCAAACAAGGTCTCTAACCATGGAGAATGTATAATAGAAAAGGCAAAACCTGAGAAGCACAAGGGGTACACGTAGCATTAAAAATGATGAACGCTGCTCTAAAAGAAATGACAATTCTGAAAAAGAACAGGGAGAGCCTGTCTGAACTGGATGATCATCAGGGAAGATCTCTTGTGGGACAGTTAACTGAGATCTAAAGGGTGAGAAGAAAACAGCCCTGGGGTACAACAGCAAGAAGAATCTGGATTGAGGGAGGGGTGAGCACACAGAGAGTTTTAGACAAACAAAGAAGGCTGGGGAGGTGGGAAAGGAACAAGTTGAGTCTGGGAAGGTAAGCAGTGGTCAGATCAGGTAGGCCCATTATGTCCAATGGGAAAAGCCACTGATAGGTTTTAAGAAGGTAGTAAATTATATGATCTACACTATATTAAAAAAAATCGTAACAGTTGGTATTTAAAACGTGAATTAAGAGGAATGCATGGAAACAGACGTGCTAGGAATCTACTGCTAAAGCTTAGGTGAGAGATAGTGGCAGGCTGGGCACAGAGAGGAAAGAGTGAATACAACATGTATTTAGTGGGCTCCATAGGAGATTAGGATATGAGGAGGTGAAGGAGAGGAAGTATCAAAGTCATTCCCAGATTTTTTGCTTTGAGAGACGATAATGCCAAATACAGGGGTAAAAATCACATCAATGGTAGAATACTTGACTCTCATAGTATCTAGTATCACAGCAGAAGAGACAATCACTTTCAGACCTTTAATTTTACCTTACTTCTCAGGGCAGTGGCACTAGAAACAGTGAAAAACAGAGTGGGGATAGATTTTAAAAGTAGAGCTAACAAGGGGCGCCGGGGTGGCTCATTCGGTTGAGCGTCCAACTTCAGCTTGGGTCATGGTCTCACAGTTCATGAGTTGGCGCCCCGCGTCGGGCTCTGTGCTAACAAACAGCTCAGAGCCTGGAGCCTGCTTCAGAATCTGTATCTCTCTCCCCCTCCCCTGCTCATGCTCTGCCTCTGTCTCTCAAAAATAAATAAATGTTAAAAAAATAAAAATAAATGAAAGTAGAGCTAACAATGTCTGCTGACATATGGTAGCAGACAGACACTGGGGCGGTGGTCTTCATGATCTTGTCTTCTTGGTATTCATGCCCATGTATAATACCTTACCTTCCCCTCCAGTGTGGACAGGATCTATGACTTGCTTCTAACCAACAGAACGTGGCAAAGATGGTGACATGTCATTTCCATGACATCCGTCCTACCAGCAGACTCAGTCTAGAGAGTCTCCTTGTGACCTAACGAAGCAAGCAGCCACACTAGGGAAGTCAAAGTGATAAGAAACTGCGGGCGGCCTCTAGGAGTTGACAGCAGACTCTACTTGACAGTCGGCAAGAAGCTGGGGCTATAACCACAAGGAAGTGGATTCTGCCAACAGCCCTAGTGAGCTTGGAAGTGGACTTTCCCCCCAGCAGAACCTCTAAATGAGAACAAAGGCCAGGTGACACTATGATTGCGGAGCACCCAGTTAAGCCACGCCCAGACTCTTGACCAGCAGAAACTATGAGGTAATAAATGGGTGCTGTTTTAAGCTGCTCAATTTGTAGTCGTTTGTCGTGCAGCAATAGATAACTAATATACATACTGACATGGGATGTGAAAAAACAAGAACTCAAGGAAGGCTTCCAAAATTTAGGGGTTAAGCAAATAGAAGTATGAAGTGGTCATTAACTGAGATAGGGTCATCTGGGGCAAGAGCTGGCCAGGAGGAAAGATCAGTTTTGGACACATACAGTTTAAGCTGCCTCTGAGATAGCCAAAAGATTGAGATGTCAAATAAAGAGGTGGAGATACGGGTTCAGACGAAAAGGCTAGGATGCAGACATAAAATTGGGGGTCACCAACATAAAGGCCAAGATATTAGATGAGATCACCAGGAGAGTGAATATATACTCTCATGGAAGAGGGCCAAGAGCTGAGCCCTGGGACACAGCATCATTCAGAAGTCAGTCCGCTGAAGAAGAACCGGCTAAAGAGGCTGCAAAGGAATAAGTAGTGGGAACAAATATCAGGAGATTGTGGAGCCCTGGAAGCCAAGGGAAGAAAAGGTTTACAAGAGGAGGGATGGACTAGTTTTATCAAATGTTGGTGAAAGACCAAGTAAGATGAGGACTCAGAACTGAATATTTAAAATTCAACTCCTTGGTCACATTAGTCACATTTCAAGCGCTCAATAACCACAAATGGCTAGTGACATGACAGTGACCCACTGGGCAGTGCTGATGTACAGAAACAGAGGACAGAATAAATGAGCACAGATGTGGGTAATGGCTACATGTGGCGGTGGGAGTTTGTGGAAGTTCTCTTCGGATAACGTTTACCTTTCAAAACAGAAACAGGAAGCAAGGTAATTGGCTGAGAATGAAAACAGGAGACAATGTGGTAGAGATTTGAAAAATGAAGAGAAATATGATGCCTGAGCGGGAGAATGAGAAAGACTGGGGCAAAATCAATGGACTGTGAACCCCTGTGGGAGTCCAGGATTGCTGGAGTTCGCCCAACTTCTTGCATGTACATGCATGTCTTCTGCCAAATTTAGGCAACTATCGGCCATAGTTTCTTCAAATACTTTTTCAGACATTCTCTCTTGCTCTTCTCCTTCTAGGACTCCCTGGTGACAGAAATGCTAAGATTTATTGTTATAGTCCCCAGGTCTCTGAGGCTCTGCTCATTTTTAAAATACTCTATTTTCTCTCTGGATGAGATTGAGGGACTTCTGTTGTTCTACCTTCAGATTCACGGACTCTTTCCTCTGTCCTCTCCATTCTGCTGTTGATACTGTCCGCTGAGATTTTTGTTTTGGTTACTGTATTTTTCAGTTCTAAAATTTCCATCTTATTCTTCCTTATATCTTCGATTTCTTTGGTGAGACCCTATTATTCATTTGTTTCAAGTATGTCTATAATTGTACACTGAAGCATTTTTATAATGGCTGCTTTAAAATCCTGTCAGATAATTCTATTATCTATGTCATCCTGCTGTCAGCAACTCAATTGCTTTTTTTTCATTTGAGTTGAGATTTTCCTGGCTCTTTGCATGAGAAATGATTTTTGATTGAATCTGAACATTTTGGGTGTCATGACATGAGCCTCCGGATCTTATTTAAATCTACTGTTATAGCAGGCCTCCTGTCACCCGAGTGGGGAAGAGGGAAGGCCAACTCATTAGTGCCAGGCTCCCCACGCGGTTTCCACTGACATCACACGGGTGAGGGAGGCCTCATTCTTGGCTGGAAGAGAAGAAAGGCCCAGCTCCTCACTAGGCCTTCTCTAATACTGGCAGTGGGGTGGGGGTGGAGGGTTGCAGCACCTCACCACACCCTGGCAGGAACAGAAATCTAGACTCTACACTCAGACTTTGCTGACAGGGATGAGGGTGGGGCCACAGTTCTTTCTGTGGTGTTTGACTGCAGCAGAGTGGTTATTTGTGTCTTACAGTTTTCTGTCTTGCTGTCTTGCTAAGCTGCCCTTTTCCTAGTCGTTAGGCTAGAGAGAATAGGTAGGCTTTTTCTTGAGGCTTTTTCGGCTTGTGTCTATTGGCATTTTCAGATAGCTGCTTTTTCCAACATCAAATCTGGGATATATGAGACAAAAAGAAAACCCATGGAATCTACTGTTACATCATTCCTTGGGTCCCGAGGTCCCTAGCCAGACTGCCTTCTCCCTCCTTTTCACAGTTTTCTCATGTTTGTTTTATATATAATGTCCAGGGTTTTTAACTGTACTTACCTTCATTCCTTTGTGATTTTTAATAATTTCCTTTTTCATATTCTATTACTAAAGGAGTTTCTATTGTGCTTACTTACTGTGTTCCTCCTAGGCTCGTCTTTAATTCTGAGATACTTTAAAATTCTTTCCTAACTTCTATCAACTCATTTCTGGATTTTTCTACTTCTGATTCTACTGTTCTTTTATATCTCACATCATTGTCTTCCTGCATTTTAGCTTGTCTGGGAATTCTAACTTACCATTTTCATCAGTTTGGAGAGTATATTTTTCTAGTACGCTTTCACGTACAAAGGGGGGGTTATCTTACTCCTTGGTCTCTTTATTCTATGTTACTTTAACTTTTATTTTTCTAGGTCATTAATAACTTCATACGTTTTTTTTCTGTTGCTCAATTTTAAGCAAAACTAGTTTTTTTCCCAAACTTGTACAGGAGGGGCCTGGGTTAGGATTGACTTCCTAATTTCTCAGCTCTCCAGCTCACTCTTCTGTTGCTAACAGTGTGTGTTCAAACACATGGCAGCTTACTTGTTGAACTATCCTGGCTCTGTTCCCCTCCCTGACTGTTATCTGGACACCCTTTTCCTTTTTTTCTATTGTTACTGTCTTGTTCAATTTAAATTCTATTCCCAGTGGTTTCTCCTCAGTGTGGAACTTTCTCCTGCAAAGAAAATCTGCCTAGTTCATTTAGAGAGCTAATAACGCACAAACTGTTCTAGCCCCTTCAGATCCTACTATAGATCCCTTGTGCTTACCCAGTACTAGAATATGCAAATCTTTCCAGCTCCAGCTGCTGTTCTCAAAGCAGCTTCTTCTAGGTATACTGGAGCCTGTCAGTCAGTCCCTTGCTCCCCTTTGCTTATTCCTACACAGATGGCAATACCACACAGGTTCTGGAGCTGTCAATGGGTTAGCCCCACCCATCTGTGTAGATAACTTCTGACCAAGCTTTGTTTTGTTACTCATGTGTTGTTGTTGTTTTTTTTTTCCATTTTGCTATCCTAGTTGCATGTGTGCTTTAATGACTACTTGGGGGATTCAGAAACTATGCCACTGCTGCCATAGTTCCAGAATCCCTTAAAGAACAGATGCTGGTTTTTGACAATCTTCATTAATAAAAAATGCCTAGAAAAACTCTCCAGGGCATAAAATCAGCATGAGTACATGTTCATAAATTTCTCCCCAAAGTCAATCTTCATAACTAACTTCCTAACTCCACTGTGATAATATATATTCTTTCAAGATGAACAGCATGGGACCAGCAGGAGACCTTGAACACTGGGTCAAGTATTAGACAATAGCATAATTTCCTCTAGAAAACTATAAATGCAAACCATGTGACCTACAGATAAGCTAATTAAGAGGTAAAATAACCCCCAATTTTTGTAGAGCCCCCCCCCATGTGTACCTAAAACAAAATATGAGAGATGGTATCTAGAAAAGATGAATTACTACTTATGATAAAAACACATTCTTTGTGCCTCCCACCTTCAAAAACTAAGGATATGTCAAACAAATTCTGGAACACCACTACCAAAATATTAACAGTGATTTCCTGGGTGATGGAATTACTGATGATTTCTTTTCTTTTTATCTCTACTTTATAAATTTTTGAAATGGAAAACTAGTCAGCTTCTTGCAAAAATGTTTAAAACAACTTACGCTAGAACCATGTTGTAATCTGAGTGGTTGAACATATATCCTCCAACAACCCACATTATATTTCCATTGACCACAGCTTTGTGAGAGGCTCTGGGGAGCTTTAGGTTAGAATATTCCTCTCGAGTCCAAAATGACTGGTTAGCTGGTACAGGAATTGAACATCCAGGACCTAATAAAACAGAATAAATTAGATTCACAAAATGCAGCTTTAAAATTACTGCATTTCAAGTTTTAATCATATAAATGTAACAAATATCTAAAGTATACTTAGTTTTCCTTTAGCATCTAAATATCAAAGTCCTTTAATTCGTGCTTTCAATTCACTCAAAGCTAGTGACCAAGGGTCATCTCCAATAAAATTGAAAATCACACACTCTTCTAATCATGACCTGACCATATCCAGGTTAGGATTTTTTAGTAATGAAATACTTGCTTAAGCAGCTCTCAGAGGAAAGACCGGACAAAGGAATTACTAATTCAAATGAAAAACTTTCAGACTAAAATTTAAAGACTACTCCCAGGAGTAATAATAGAAACTATCCATTTCCTGGAAAATCAAGAAACTCCACTGTTGGGGGTGTGGCTCCTGCTGCAAGCTGTGCACAGTGGGAGGTACTCAAATACTTCAATTACTTAACCCTTTGGTGTCGGCCAAACCGCACAAAGCATTAAACAAGCACATTTCCTTTCAAAATAAAAGTGCTTGGTAGAAAGGGTAATGTATAAAGAAAATTACTAAATCAGTAACAGCTGTTATCATAGATTCCCTGAAAGAATTTGCTACAATTTCTTTAATAATCTCTATCTGCAGATAATTCCACTCACTGACTGTTTTAGGATTCTATTATATAATAGACCCCAATTTTTTTTGGAATTTATTGAAAGTATCTGAGAGATACCATTACTATTAGTTCTTGTCCCACCTCCCAGCTTGGTTCTCTGCTATGTCTTCTTAAGGTTGAGACCAAGCCCTCAAACTTTCATGAATGAATTGCAAAGAATGTCAAACCCCTCCACAATTCTCAAGAGACCACAACCACACATCTGTGAAATTCAAAGATTTGTAAGAATCTGAATAAAGAGATGCAAAAACTTAAATGCTACATATTAACATACATTATATATATATATATATATATATATATATATATATATATATATATTAACATATATATATGGTATATACCCAAGGAATAAAGTCAATGTAGAACATAAGGAACTAGGAAGATGCGGTAAACTGGAAGAAAAGCAAAGATAAAAGAAGCTCCTACCCTGCCAGTCTGGGAAGCAGGAGCATCCTCTGACATCACTTGAATTGCAAATGCCTCGATCAGGGAAACCACAGTCCTGTATACAATGAGGAATGTCGCATGCTTCACCTTTCCAGTTTTCAGAACATTCACATTGGACAGTGTTGCTGCTATTACTGATCTTACATTCTCCTCGGCCTGAGCAATTGTTCGGACACATGTCAAAACTAAAAAACAGTTGGGGAAAATTAAATCAACACAAAGCAACGCTTCAATTAATTTAGCAAAACTTCTGCCTACACAAGGTTTAAGACTATCTGTCACTGGCTCTCCAGTTCATTCACGAGCATAACGGCAGTACTTACCTTTCAGCCAAAGTGGGGTCACTCAACACTGCATAACTAGGGCATATCAACCCTGTTGGATTCTCATAAGAAGAGACAAGTTAAAAAACTTACTTAGGGAGAAGAAATTCTTACAAAATGTCCACATTTAACTTCTCAAGGGTGGGAAGACTATGCTGCTCTTGGTGGCCCCATCAGTGACGAGCATTAGGAAATGAGGTTGCAAGTTTGGAGGAAGAGGATGAAACAAACGGCTAACAATACATTATACCATCTTCATGATACATATACCTCTGAGAGTTCAGAGAATATAAGATTATTCACCGGATTGGTGAATTTAAAATTCCTCAGTAAGTTTATCTACTCATGTCAGAGAGAAGAAAAAGGAAGGACCAGTTTCACTCAACAGCTTAACTATAATGTGTCTCATAATAACATGACTTTAAAATAACTGTATTGTCAGCATTCTGAAGACATAATTCAGATTTTAAAGGAGGGGACAATAACCAAACTATCAAGATACTTTTAAGAGTACAGATTTCTTCTAAGGCCTATACAGAAAACTAAAAAGAAATTTTGCAGCAAAGCATATCAGAAAATTAGGAATCAGCTATTAAAAACAAGCTAATTAGGGGCACCTGGGTGGCTCAGTGCGTTAAGTGCCCGACTCTTGGTTTCGGCTCAGGTCATGATCTCATAGTTCGTGAGTTTGAGCCTTGCGTTGGGCTCTGTGCTGTCAGTGTGGAGCCTGCTTGGGATTCTCTCTCTCTCCCTTTCTCTCTGGCCCTCCCCTGCTTGTACTCTGCCTCTCAAAATAAATAAATAAACTTAAAAAAAAAAAAGCTAATTAATGTTCATACCTACACTGAAATATCAGTTTATGACGTATTTATAAAATTCTATATTTGTATACAGTATTTTAATAATCTATATAATTATAATGAAACAAATGTGTATGCCTCCTTTTGAAGCCCCAGTAAGCTGATTAAGTACACAAAGTATTTGGTTAGAAAAGCTAAATGACATTCTTGTAGGCCTCTACCAAGAGGTGCCTACTGTCTCTCTGTAATAATACAAACACGGAAGTGAAGCTTCAGTTTCATCTTTTTCAAAAAAAAGGCCTTTGGGGTGCTTGGGTGGCTCAGTTGGTTGAGTGTCTAACTCTTGGTTTTGGCTCAGGTCAGGATCTCACAGTTCATGGGTTTGGGCCCCTGCATCAGGTTCTGCACTCACAGTGTGGAGCCTGCTTGAGATTCTCTCTCTCTCCCTCTCTCTCTGCCCTCCCCTGCTCAAACACACTCCCTCTGGCTCTCTAAATAAATGAATAAATGAATGAATGAATGAATGAATGAATGAATGAATGAATAAATCTTTTTTTAAAAATTCTAAAGAAAAAGGTCTTTGCAAGGCCAACAGTTTATAAAAAATAAAGTTTATAAAAAATAAAGTTTAAATTTCAGATTGGACTTGTTATCGTAAAATGGCTACAACAATCACATTTCGTTTTTCTAAAAGGCCTAAAATAAAACTGTAGTAAAAGCACTGCCATGCCAGTGTGAGCACCCCTGTGCCTCACACCAAAAATATGTCAAATTAGAATTTCCTACTGCCACACTTATTAACCATATACAAGGGAATGGCACTCAACCAAAATCTAATGTTGCTGAAAAATGAAGAGAAGGGAGTAACCCTTAACGCGTTTTGAACTAAAGGAGGGAAAATATAACAGCCTCTCTTACACCTCAACTTCCCCACTCCAGTGCCCTTAGGCAGAGGTTTATCTCATGTGCCAAAAATTAACTGTGAGCACTCTCTAAAGTTACATAAAATCTCAGGGCGCCTGGGTGGCTCAGTCTGTTGAGCGTCCAATTCTTGGTTTTGACTCAGGTCAAGATCTCACAGTTCGTGGGTTGGAGCCCTGCATCAGGCTCCACACTGACACCATGGAGCCTGCTTGGGATTCCCTCTCCCTCTCTCTCTGCCCCTCCCCCACTTGTGCTTGCACTCACTTTCTCTCTCTCTCAGAATAAGTAAATAAACTTTAAAATTAAATAAATAGGAGCGCCTGGGTGGCTCAGTCAGTTAGGCGTCTGACTCTTGATCTCAGCTCAGGTCATGATCTCAAGGTGTGTGAGTTCAAGCCCCACATCAGGCTCTGCGCTGATGGCACGGAGCCTGCTTCAGATTCTACCTCTCTTCTCTCTGCCCCTCACCTGTTTGTGCTCTAAATAAATAAATAAATAAATAAATAAATAAATAAAGTTACATAAAAATCTCAAAACACAAACATCATTTTTTAATCTCTGAAAAGTGAAAGTGGCAGGTAATAATACATCAAGACATCTGTTTGTATGTCTAAACTGGAGTAATGAGAAAAATTGGTCTAATTATCTGTGCTTAAAATATGACTCAGAAATAAAATGAAGTGTCAATTTGTGTGAAAATAAAATATAACTATTTTTTTCTTCTTTTAAAAGAAAATCAGGGAACATCTAAGTAGCTGTGGGTAGCCAGTCTCAAGGGTCCCCCAGCTACGGTCAGACCAAAGCTAGGATTCAGTGCAACTTGAGGATGCCTGTAAAAAGAATAACAATGTTTTATGTATGTGTTTCTAGGCATTCTTCTGGGAATAAAGATCATCGTTTTATTTGGCTTTTCAAAGGGTCTGGAACCCCTAAAATGGTTTAGGACTCCTTTTTAAAGAACAGAGATCTTGGAACCAAGAAGCTATTAAAATTTAGGATAACCTCAACCTTCCTTCACTTAACAAATACTAATTCTGGTCTCCAGGAGAGATCAAGGCTCCCTTAACCAATCAGGGTAAGAATAACATGCGTTTCTTGGTCACAGAGCTAGAACTCTCCAGTGCTAGGGCAAAGGGTTTCCAATGTCAAGGGGTGCTTGAATTGTGCCCCCTCCAGGGGTGCTCCCTCCCTGGAGTTTCTCTTCTCCCTCAAGGCTGCTATTATGAGGGGGCTTGCAAGAGCTAAGACTGTGCCTAAAGACCTACAGGGAACCCAGAACGAGGCCTAGTTGAATGGCTAGAGCAATGCTACTCAGAGTGTGGACCATGGGTAGGCAGCAGCAGCATCACCCAGGAACTTATCAGAAATTTGGATTCTCAGGCCCCAGCTCTGTTGAACTACAGTTTCTGGATAGGGTTCAGGAATCTGCATCTTAACAAGCCCTCTAGGAGATCTCAGTGCCATGTGCAGTTTGAAAAGCCCTGGCCTAAGGGGATGCCTGGCTGGCTCAGTCAGAAGAACACCTGACTCTTGATCTGGGGTTGTGAGTTTGATCCCCACGCCGGATGTAGAGATTACTTAAATAAATACTTAAAAAAAAGAAAAGCAAAGCAAAGCTCTGGCCTAAACCTCTCCCCTCCCCTTTAGAGCTGAGTGTCCCAGTCAGTGCCATGGCTTTCTAACCTTCCACTGTGAACTGTGCCCCCACCAGGTCTCTGACCTTACCCTCCTCAGCTAGGGTCACCTAGGGCCCCCTCTGCTTACCCAATCTCCTAGCTGTCAGTTCCCTCCTTGAAACTTTCTTTTCTGAGCTTCTGTGACAAACAGCGCATTGGCATTCCTCTGTCCCTTAGCTGCTTCTACTGCCCCTCTCCTCACTGTGCACTCGGGCCCATAAGCCAGTGAGTCACTGTCCGCGTGCCAGTGACTCCCAGATGACATCCCCAGCTCTGGCAGCTCTTCTGGGCCCTAGATCTGAATATCAATGTCCTGCTTACACATCTCACTTGTACCCAACCAGACTCATTAGTCTTTCCCCTTAACCTAGCCTTTATGCCTGCCTGGGTCACTAAAAATCACCTTGCTAGTACTGTGATACGCTGCCCAGGCTGCCAAGTCACCAACCCCGGGCACCTGAAAAGCTAAATCACCATATCAAACAAGGTAGAGCTGGCTCTAAATAGGCCTACAAGAATATGGAGAGCCTGAGAATATGGGCAGAAGTAGAATCCAGCATAACGGTTATACATGGAGCTTACTGCCTCTGCCAGGAGTTGGCAAACTTATTCTGTAAAAACCCAAATAGTATCTTAGGCTGTGTGGGCCACAGAAGCTCTTCAGCACAAACCCTTTGCTTAGGGTGCTTTATGAATTTAACCACTTATGAAAACAAACATTTCTTAAGAGGAAAAAAAGAAAGGCCAAAAGTTAGCCTCTTTCCTATCACAACAAACTCCCAAAGCTGCCTAAGTCTGTTGTCTGCATTTCCTTTGTAACCTCAACGAAGTTCTCATCAATGGGCCAACCCGAGTACGTGAAAATGAATAATAGTTGTTAAATTGCACTCAGCAAAAAAAACCCAATGCTTTTATCCATTAGCAGAAAAATGCCCCTCTCTTCCAGGAGAAGCTCAAAGGCAGTTAGAGCTGGGATGAAATTGTGGTCCCATCACTCTGACAATGTATTTTACCATTTCCCACCAGTTTCCTCAATTACAGAACAAGTGAACAAACAGTGCCCATACCTCATGAGTTTTTGAAGGAACTTTAAATGAGAAAATCCATGCAAACTGCTTAGTGCAATGCCTGGCACACTGTCAGCCCTCAACTATGTTAGTCATTATTATTGTTAAAACAAAGAGTAAAGTTTCTTCATAAAATCACAAAGATTAGACTTAAATATCTTACTTGTAAGTGATATTAAATCCAGTCAAATTATAAGCAGCATCACTAAAAAAATGCAGCAGGGCATAACCTGATGTGGCAACAACCTCGGGGACAGTCTCATTGCCGTCTCTCTCAGGAACGATGAGGCCACTGAAATGGAAACACATTTCTTATAAAGGGAAGCGTACTCAACAGCCATGTCACATGGCGGCATACAAATTCAAAACTGGAATTCATCCTTATAATTAAAAACAAACAAACAAAAAAACACTTCCAGGAAAAGGGGCAAATTCCTGTGATAAATGCATAGTGCCAGCCTGTTAGTTCTGGATCCAGTTCTGAATCCTCAGCGGGACAGATCTGAATCTTTCCTAGGCTTGCCTTTATCCTGGGTTATATTTCTAATGAGATTTGAAATCAATCACCCTATTCTTTTTTTATGTATACAAAACTGTTTGTAATGGTTCTTTGAAAGACTGAGTAAACCTTCAAAATTACAGAAACTAACAAACTTTATGAGTTGATGAATGCCAAATATATACTACTGAAAATTATGAATAATAAAAATATAAATAAATTGGCTAAACACCCACAATCTTAACTCTATTAGTATTCTGATGTACTTTTTTTTTTCCTGATACCATTATCACAGCCTATATTCTATTTTACAAGTAATACTCCAGAAGCATTTCCTCTCTCATTTGGATTCCAGCACACAATAGTATTTGCTGGGTGTCTGGAGAGTGTTAAAAACTATCAAATCAAAGGGTCTAAATGATGGCTTTAAGGCTCTTGATCCATATGCTTTCCAGAAGCCATATACCAATCTGAAATCTCATCAATAAAGAATAAAAAGGAGGGCGCCTGGGTGGCGCAGTGGGTTAAGCGTCCGACTTCAGCCAGGTCACGATCTCGCGGTCTGTGAGTTCGAGCCCCGCGTCGGGCTCTGGGCTGATGGCTCAGAGCCTGGAGCCTGTTTCCGATTCTGTGTCTCCCTCTCTCTCTGCCCCTCCCCCGTTCATGCTCTGTCTCTCTCTGTCCCAAAAATAAATAAAAAATGTTGGAAAAAAAAATTAAAAAAAAAAAAAAAAAAGAATAAAAAGGTCCATCCTACCTCACCTGCCAAGAAGAAGTACCAGTCCTATATTAGCCTTGCTAACCTGGTAAGTGAAAAGTGATTTTTTTATATTGTGGTTTTGAGTTTCTTTTATATTCCTGAGGTTAATCATTCTTCCTGTGTTTACTTGCCTTTTGCATTTCTTCATATGCTCACATCTTTTGCCCAATAACCAACTCACTATCACCACCACAACCACCACCAACACCTCATTCAGTGAAAACCTTAATCCTTACCAGGCCCTATGCAATCTGCTTCACACACACAACCCCACACAATGAACAAACATCTCATTACTACTCTCTTCCCTTCAGTCACTCAACCCCAGCTGCACTAGCCTCCTTGCTTTCCCAAAGCACATACCATGTAAACTACTCCCTCAAGGGCCTATGACAATCTTAAATGGTCATTCACTGTGACCTAGCAATTCTAAGTTCTTTGTAGAACTAACACTTGCTCGTGTACACAAAGACTAATATACAACCACCCTCACTGCAGCACTATTCAGAATGGCAATGCATTGGAAACCACCTAGGGGGTGCCTGGCTGGCTCGGTCAATACAGCATGTGACTCCTGATCTCAGGGTCATGAGTTCAAGCCCTACGTGGAGTATAGTGATGACCTAAATAAAAAAAAAAATTTTTTTTTTAAATTTTTTTTTAACATTTATTCATTTTTGAGAGTGAGAGAGACAGAGCATGAGCAGGAGAAGGGCAGAGAGATGGGGAGACACAGAATCAGAAGCAGGCTCCGGGCTCTGAGCGGTCAGCCCAGAGCCCGGTGCAGGGCTGGAACTCACGGACTGCAAGATCATGACCTGAGCCGAAGTTGGGACGCTCAACCAACTGAGCCACCCAGGCACCCCCCCAAGAAATTTTTTTTAAAGAAGAAGAAAACCTCCTAAATGCTCATCTGCAGAGTGTTAGGTGCATCAATCATTCCATACCGGTAGTTCTGCAGAACTAACAAGGAACTCATCAAGGCATTCTGATAAGTAGGGAAAAAAACAAGATGCAAAACAATGGACCTAGTATATGTGTACATTTACACATATTTAGGTAAGTGCATATAAAAATAATGAAATGGAAGAATAGAGAAGCAGGAAATTAGGAAGAGGAGCCAGGATTTTCATTCAATAAGAATATCTAGACTGAATTCTACAAACTCTAGGACTGTGTAGGTACTCCAGGGTTTACAAAACAGTGAAGCATTCTGCATTGTGTATTCAACTCACAAATATTCACTGATACCGCATGTGAGACACTGTTCTAGGTACCAGAACACAACAGTGAAGAAGCCTCTGCTCTCATGGAGTTCACATTAGAGAAACAACAAATAAGGCCAGAAATATCCCCCACCCCCACATACAGGCGTGTATATGTAACACCAAGCAGAGATAAATGCTATAAAAAGAAAAAAACAGTGCAAGAACAAAGGCGCTGGGGCACCTGGGTGGCTCAGTCAGTTCAGTGTCCAATTCTTGATTTCAGCTCAAGTCATGATCCCAGGGTCATGATTTCAAGGCCCACTCTGGGCATGGAGCCTCCTTAAGATTCTCTCTCTCTCTCCCTCTGCCCCTCCTGTTCTCTCTTAAAAAAAAAAAGGTGGGGGGGGCACCTGGGTGGCTCAGCTGGTTAAGCGTCCAACTCTTGGTTTCGGCTCAGGTCATGATCTCATGACTCGTGAGTTCGAGCCCCACATTGGGCTCTGTGCTGGCAGTGTGGAGCCTGCTTGGGATTTTCTATTTCCCTCTCTCTATGCCCCTTCCCTGCTCACGCATGCATGCACAGGCGCGCGCTCTCTCTCTCTCTGTCAAGATAAAGAAATAAACTTAAAAGGGGAGGGGGGGGCACCTGGGTCATTTAAGCATCCGGCTTCAGTTCAGGTCATGAAATCATGGTTCATGAGTTCAAGCCCTGCATCAGGCTCTGTGCTGACAGCTCAGAGCCTGGAGCCTGTTTCAGATTCTGTGTCTCCCTCTCTCTGTTTCTCTCTCTCTCTCAAAAATAAAGATTCTGAAAAAAAGGTGCTACTTTAGAAAGGGCAGTTAGGGAAGGCATCTTGGAAAAGGTGACATTTGCTTGCATCAGTTTTATGTACCAGAATCCCTTGAAATGCTAAGTGGGGAAGTACTTACAAGAGGGCGATGTAGAAACAGATATGCTGAAAGCAATCTTCCCATAAGAAATACTGGCCCAGGATGACTCGGGGCTTCAGTCACATGTGGAAAACCCAGCACTCTTATCCTAGCATGAGCTTTAGGACCAGAGGGAATGCCAATTCTCACTCCACATCACTGGGCATGTCATAGACATCTGGGAACCTCAGTGTCCTAAATGCATGTGGAGAGAAATCCTATCCACCCCCCAGTGATAAAATAAAAGCAAACTATTACAGCACGTGAAGTGCTTAAACATTGATTGCCTCACATCAGTAGGTATTCAGTAAATGATGGCTAACGATATCTATTATTTATATGGTGGGGACATTTAAGTGCGCAGGACAAACGGTAGAAAGGATGGAGGGAGAAAGAACAGAGTCACAGAAGGGGTGCGAGGGCCACCTATGTTAGATGACCATGATGCTGGAGAAAGGGGGTCAGCTTCCCCACTGTCAGAGAGACTCGGGCATTTGCTTCTTTATATTTGAAAACCTGACATTATGACAGCTTTAGAATGTGCTACTGTCTCCCAGTGTGAAAATAAAACAACTGGTTTATGACAAAAATAAACTTTTACAGGGTAAATGAATACAAATGCAGCCTCAACCCAGCATGCAAAGCAATGGAAAGTGCGTGGGTGAGAAAGTGATGCTGCAGGCATGCCATTCAACTGTCACCCCGAGCTGCTTCCCACCCCCCCCCCCCACCTCCTGCCCCCAGGTAGATAAATACACATAAGCACAGCTTAGGTTGCAGCCAGTTTTTCAACTTGAGCAAATCAAGAACTGCCTGCCCTGGGGTTCTATATAACCTTTATTTTAAACACAGAGTACCACTGTTCAGAACCATTTTTGAAAATCGCTATTCAAAGATATTCATTATCTCGGTGCCAGGCAGACATGGGCTCTGTGAACACACCTGGGGCACACCCTGACTTCACCAACTACACTACCCAAGTTTACTAGCAGTCCTAGGTCTCCCTGCAAGACCAGACGCTCTTCAAAGGCTGGGAGATTGGAAGGTAAGCCAGATTTTTAAAGTCAGGGGTCAGAGCCCGGTGGTGGGCCGAGGCAGAGTCTGTACTTCTGCCTGGTAAAGGAAGGTCCGAGACCCTGAGAGGTGCCTGCCTTTGACTACTCTCTGCGCCATGGTCTGACGACGCCATCACATGGCTCCTCTAACAGCCCTTCATCACAGTCTAAACAACTGCCTTATCAATGTCACTCCCCCACCAAAAAGAAATAACACACACACAAAAAAAACTTTAAAAGGAATAATGTTCTGTTGAAGGATGTTCTCAGAAAGGAAAACTACTCTCCCTGTTCCATCACCACTACCACCTCTGCATCTCCTACCAACAGATCCCAGCAGAAGAGCTGCTCCACAAAGGTGCTACGTTTATACATTTGTTGAACTGAACACACCACAAAATCAAGATGTGGTACAGCTGCAAGAGTCTTGGTCCAGCGATTCTCAGATTTGTCTGCTAATGGAACTCTGATAACCAAATTTTGTTCTGATAAACAAATTTTATTCAGAAATTCCATATGTAAAAGATAAATGTGATCAACCAGCTCAGAATCAAATTAAACTTTGTAGTTTGCAACATACTCAGAGAAAACACGGTACGACGCCAGCACTTTGGGCAGAAGCCGAGTACAAGAGCACTTAAATGACCTGTTCAGGTTCATACAGAGACTGGGGCAGAACTGGGATAAACAGTCCCCAGTTTCTGAATCCCATGTGGTTCTTTTCTTATTAGCTGGGCTGTCTGCCAGCAGGCTCTCAACACTCTGGGATGCCTGCACATCACCACTGGTTTGATTCCCCTCTCGAGAACTCTCCTGGCCCAGCAGCACCCCTCAGCCTCCACCTTGTGACAGAACCCTCATGGCTTCAACAGTTGTTTTCAAGGTGTTCTGCACATCGGTGCTTTTAGGAGTTTTGTGTTTCAGGTAAATTTTGATTTTTAAACACACATTTTTTTCACTAACATCTTAGAGAATTCACACTATGTTGTCAGTTTAAATTTTAAAATAACCAATGGATAAATGTATATTATCAATTAACCAGCTTTTTTAGAGAAACATAAAAATCCTTCTATTAATCTGTGCATATACTTTGGCTTCTCTCAGAAGTCACCGACTTAGGGATGCCCAGCTGGCTCAGTCGGTTGAGCCTCTGACTGGGTTTCGGCTTAGGTCATGACCCCAGGGTCATGAGATCGAGCCCTGTGTTGAGCTCTATGCTAAGCATGGAGCCTGCTTAAGATTCTCTCTCCCTCTCTCTCTCTCTCCCCCCACCCCCCGCTCATGCTCCCTCTCTCAAATTAAATAAATAAAAAATAAATAATAATTTAAAAAGAAGTCACTGACTAGAAAAATTACAGCCTCCTGCTTGTTTTGTTGCTGCTGCTGCTTCACGTGTCGGCTCACCAGACACACAATCCAGGTGAGCCACAGGGTTATGCACACCTGCTTGGCTGATGCTCCCCCAAGGGCTACTGGCAAGCTGATGCACAGTGCCTGGCACATAATAGGGACTCCATGAATTCTGACTCATGAACTCAGTGTCAAGTGAACCCCCAAGTACTATCATGATAACAGCATAACAGAGACAGTTTCCTTACTTGTGTTGAAGTTTGGGGTGCCTTGCTATAACCTAAGGTACGCTTCAAACTCTGGCATAAAGATAAGTGCACCCAATGCTTCGACAATGACATTTTACTGCTTAGCATGGTCTATACTGTGCTCTTTGGCTCCAGAGTGGACCTTTGAAACCCAGAAAATAACCTCAGTGCTCAGTTCAAAGACATGCTGGGGAGAATTCTAAGCCCAACGGAATGGAGAAATACAAGGGCACATTAGTCCCCTGATCTCCTGAGCTCTCTGGCTTCTTGTGTACTCTTTACTCTCTGTTACCTCCTCGCTGACAGGAAACATCAACTACACAAGCCCCATGTGAGGAATACAAAAAATATTTGTCGAACTGATTTCTTTTTAAAGTCAGAGAAAGAAATCCAGAAAGTCAGCTGCAGATGAAAAACTGACAGCTATGGCTCTCTAAGGGGATGTGCAGTTTTGAAAAATATAGTTCATAAATCGTCTATTGAGTAAAAGGAAGAAAAATAGAACGGTTTTGAATTCCCATGCAGTCAAAAATATAATAAACAACACAGCTACTTATTGTTAATAAAAAATAAAATGCCAAAACAATTCAGAATACCCCATGTATTTAGTGTTAAGTGTTTCCTAATAAGGAATATACTTGTTTAAAAAATCACAACACAAAATTGGTATTTTCCTCATTTTCCACAGGTAACTGCTGTTCATTTTCTGTGTATTTTTCCAAAAAGCTTCCTTCACCCATATTAATGCATATACATAAATACACACACACACACACACACACACACACACACACACACACACACACACACAAACTATATCTGGATTCAACAGATAACTCCTGAAGGCCTATGCAATGAGGAACACAAGGGTCAAGGTGAATGTGGGTCCTGATTTAAATTTTTCACAAAAACAATATCCAATATATTACTCACAAAACATTTTTTAAATGTAAACTTCACCACCACCACAAGAATTAAGTAAACTTGATAGTACTACCACAATTTTATACATCAGGAAACCGAAATGAGAGGTCCAGTACTCTGCCCAGAAACTTACCTAGTATCTACAGGAAACCAAGTCAGGCCTAGCGCACAAGTGACAGAGGACTCCAGAACTAGCACTCTCGCCATGAAATAAAGGTGGTAAGTAAGTGATAATAAAAGTGATGAGCAATAAAAGTTTGCAATCTAGGAGATAAGTTTGAATTCAGAAATCAGATAATGATTAACTAGTACTTATATGACAGAGCTTACCTAAAGGCAGCAACTAGTGGTGCGTAAATTGAGTCTCCATCATAAACGTATAAATGATCCCAACTACACTCTGTAGCAAAATGATTAAAACGAAGTCTCATTATTCTATTTGGCCTGAAAAGAACAAAAAAGAGTAATTTATAATAATCAGCATAACTACCAGACATTTGAGAAGAAAATAGACATAGATTTTTAAAGATAAATTTACACGGAGAGAAGAAATTAATAGTATATAACCAACATTCCTTTATCTGTCAAAGATTTACTTTTCTTTGTACTTACTATGTGTGAGACCACTAATCATGCAACGGTAAACAAGGCGGACAGGTCTATGCTTCTTCAGGCCCTACAGCCCATACAGTGGCTGTTCTTTAACAGCCTGTGAACCAACCAGTTAGCTGTTTCATTTCTGCACTTCATTTCCTATTCAGCTTAAGATTTCACACTACATCATTTCACACACACAACTGCCAATTCTCTAAACTTGCCTACCCTTCTGCCTTTTCATGGAGCTACCTGGCAAAGCCCCGGTCTAAAGGAAACCAGTGATCTCCTTTGATTCAAATTAAATGCAAAGAAAACTAAGCTGTGCTGGAGGTAGTCACAACACTGGATAGGCTGGTTCCAGGACTGGTCACAGCTCACCAACTTCAAATTGGCACTTTACTTCTGGCAGCAGTCAGTCCTACTACTAATTCTCTCTCTCCTTCCCCACAATTGCTACTAACTCCCAATTACTATTTCAAACCACTCAGTCTCACCTCCTTGCTTAAGCTCAGCACTCAAAAATCTCTCAACTCCCCATTTTCCAAAACAGATACACCTGTCTATTCCTCCTTCCATCTCTTAAACATTTCACATCTCCCTCTCATCTGGAACTTCCCACATCCATATTTAAATGTCCTTAAGTCTCACACATTTTACCAAAAAAACAACAAAACATAAAAACTTCAAATTTCAACTCTCCTTCTAGCCATTACCCAACCTACCCCTCCTCTCTCCTCTGAAGAGAGTGAACCTCCACACAAGACTTTGCTTTCTGTTTCCTCACATCCTACTCACCCACTTTGTTCTCAAACCTGGCTTCCACCCAAACACTCCACTCAAAAAGCTCTTGGTAAAATCAGCACCATTTATACCCTGGTGATGTCTAATTATATGTCTCCAGTCTAGGCCTTCCCTCTACCCCACACGTGTCTACCTAACATCTCTAAGCAAACAATTAAGTACATAAGCAAGTTAACTCAGCTGATGATAACTACCATGAAGAAATGAAAGGAATGTGATGTGTCCAACAGGTGGCAGGGAGTTATCCCAGAAAGCTTCGGAAAAGATGAGAATGACAAGAGATAAGCCATGTGAAAAAAGCTGGGGAACAATGTTTCAGGCAGAGGGAAGAGCACAGTCTTAAAGTCTTAGTGAGAAAGGGACTGATGTGTCTAGGCAACGTGAAGAAAATCAGCGTGTCTGAAACAGAGCAAACAGAGGAAACCACAGGAGACAAGAAGCGAGAGGAGGGCAAGGGGCAACAGCAAAAACCGGGAGGCCAATTTCAAGGCTATCACCGTGGCCCACAAAACAGAATGGCTGGGGTCTTACAACAACTGTAGAGATGAAGGTGAAAGGGAGATGGTAAATGGATTGGGAAGACACTCTAGAGGGAGAACAGACAGAACTTACTGGCAGGCTTAATATGGAGATAAGAAAGGAAGGAGTTAAACTTTTTTGCTTAGGCTCGGGAGGAACCACCACCACGGGCACACTGGGAGGGATGCTGGAGAAAGACGTCAGATAGAAACAAACTGACAGAAAGGGCAAGAGCAAACAACTCCTTAAAGCAGCCATTCTCAAAGTGGGGTCCTCACAATGCCAGAGGCCTTGGGACCCGTTGGCATTTACTGATGGTGCAAGAGCAGTGGTGGGTGAAACTGCTGGTACCTGAGAACAGAGCAGGGCAGAGGCACCAAACCGTACCAGTAATCGCTGTTACTCTTTAATACTACACGTTCACAAGGAAAAAGGAGTTTCATTTAAGAGTATCTTTATTAAGCGGTAAAAACTGCTAATTTTATTAAACTGTGGCCCACGAATACACATCTTTTGAATATTCTGCCTGACAGGCTGGGAAGTGTGCATAAAGCACTTCTGCTGTCTAACAAAGTACTGCGGGCTCCAGGAAAATCGCTTTTGCAATTGTTTGAGTGCTGAGCTGAACCTATCGCTTTTTTCTCGAACACTACTTATCATTTTTACTTGAAAGGACAACTGACAAACTATGGTTACTCAGACTTGGATATCTGGTAGATACTTCCTTAAAAATGAACAAAGCAGGTCTGTCACTTCAAAGAAAACAACTGGCAGTATTTGTTGCCAAAGAGAAAATACAGGCTTTCAAAGCAATAATTAGTTTTGGAAAATCTGTCTCTGCCACCCAGATAAAACTTCCCAATGCTTAAAATTTTCTGATGAGATTAAATGGTGACATTAACCGGGGCGTCTGGGTGGCTCAGTCGGTTAAGCATCCGACTTCAGCTCAGGTCACAATCTCACGGTCCGTGAGTTCGAGCCCCGCGTCGGGCTCTGGGCTGACAGCTCGGAGCCTGGAGCCTGCTTCGGATTCTGTGTCTCCCTCTGTCTCTCTGCCCCTCCCCTGTTCATGCTCTGTCTCTCTCTGTCTCAAAAATAAATAAACGTTAAAAAAAAAAAAAATTTTAAAAAATGGTGACATTAACCAGTGTGATTTTTTTCATATTGTATCATGAATTGTATCAAAATTAGGAAGATCTGAATAGTTCAGGGAACCATTATTTTCTAAACAACCCATATAACCTGTTACAAAACCATGCAAGGCTTAAAGAGCCATTCAAAAGTATAAGAAAACTCAAAAGATTTTAATTTAAATTCCAAAAGTTCATTAATAATGTTTTAGATTCCACACTGCAATTTACGTTTAAGAAATTAGCACTTGTCGGGGCGCCTGGGTGGCGCAGTCGGTTAAGCGTCCGACTTCAGCCAGGTCACGATCTCGCGGTCTGTGAGTTCGAGCCCCGCGTCGGGCTCTGGGCGGATGGCTCAGAGCCTGGAGCCTGTTTCCGATTCTGTGTCTCCCTCTCTCTCTGCCCCTCCCCTGTTCATGCTCTGTCTCTCTCTGTCCCCCAAAAAATAAATAAACGTTGAAAAAAAAAAAGAAATTAGCACTTGTCAAGCTTTGATGCAGTGTCAAAGAAGACCATCCAAAATTATTTAAAAATGTTATTCAGATATCCTTCCTTTTCCTACTACACATTCAAGTAAAGCCTAATTTTCTTCACATGCTTCAACCACAATAACATATTCTAACAAACTGAATGCAGAAGAAAATATGATAATCCACCTATCTTCTACTGAGCCAGACAGAGAAGTTATTTTACAAAAATGTAACACGATACCATTCTTCTCACTGATGTTTTTTTAAATATAGGGTTTGCTTTTTCATAAAAATATGCCATTTTGTGCTAACACGTAGTAGGTTTATTATTGCTTTTAAATGAGTTAAGGAATTTCCTTAGTTTTTATATATAATATAATATAATAAACACAGATATAACCCACACAAACAAGAGTTATTTGGAATTTTCAAAATTTAAGAGTGTAAAGGGGTCCTGAGACCAAAAAGTTTGAGAAACACTGCTTTAAAGATGTGCCATGAAGACAAGAAGGCAAGAGCTGGAGGGGCACAGGAGGCCCAGAGAAGAAGCTATTTTTATTTTCCTGCCCACAATAAAAATAAGTACTTAGAAAAATGATATAATATTATAATTTTCTAATGGTATAAATCATTTAAAATATTCAACAGTTCTAAGTATGATAACTGAAAATATACAAACTTCTGGTGTGTACAATTCATTCACAGCTTTAAATCAACACAAAACAAAAACTGAAAACAAAAATTGTTTTCAAATTCACAATGAAGGTTAATAAAATCATATTCACTTGTCAAATGAAAAGTTATCAAATAAAAAATATTTTAAGTACTCTATGCTACAGGTTGTTAATTTTACTTGTAAAAAAAGTAACGCCACACTGAGCTCTAAAAAAAAAAAAAAAATTTAAACCAGCCATTACTACTTACTGTCCTTCAATGAGCCATGTACATTTTGTTTTATATTTATAATTTCCAGGTCCATCTGTTACAAACCCAGAAGATCCAGTTAGTCTGTAATGCAAAAAACAAACAAACAAACAGAAAACAAAAAACAAAAATGTAAGTCCATCCAAGTTGCACATACTAATCTTTCTTAATTCTCAAATAATGCAAGTTAAGCAGAGTAAGTACATTAATGCACACTATAACCAGAAGAAAATGACTGGGTAGTTATAGTCAGATTATACTAATATAGATGAAAAAAATAATTTCCATAAACTTAAGAAAGGGGGGTACAAATACATTAAAACCAACAGAAATTGAAAAAAAAAAGCGTATCTAAATCTTTCTAGCTGAGATAGGAAAATCATACTTTGAAAATGGCTACCATGAAAATGGCTACAAGAACTTACTTATATATATGAGCTGGTTTTTAAAAAGATCACACAGTTATAGTTACGACTAAAGGGTATTTAATACAATAACACTGTGGAAAGCAGAATTGTGACAGGCAAGCACATCAAGCCACAATACACAACGGACCCATCACAGCCATTTGGCTGCCACTTCTGAAGGCAATCCACCACGTCCCACGAGCAGTGACCATCAGCACCTGTCTTCCCACACTCGTGCCAAGTCTGAAGTTTAATATTTTTAGGTCTTGACTATATGATAGGCATATACTGATATCTCATTAATGTTTTGGCTGGTACATACCTTGATGCTTAAGTGTCTTCTCATATGTTTTGGTCATTTGTATTTCCTCCTCTCTGAATTAAAATTCCATATTCTTTGCCCACTTTGCTACCAAGTTGTCTTTTTCAAATTAATGTTTAGGAGCTCTTTTTATATTAAAGAGCTCCCATCTGCATGTAAAATGTACTATAAATACATTTTCTCAGTTTACTTTTTTCTTTATATTTTGTGTCTGGTATCTTTTCCTATATAGAACTTTCAAAATTTAAGAAGGATGCTATTTCCTTCCACACTGCTGTTTCCAGATCATCTTTTGTCCGTCTTCCATCACCAATGTCAGCCTGTCTGAAACAGATGCTCTCCTCTGGGTCTGCCTCCCTTACTTTCCGACTTATCTACTGACATCCCAGTTATTCCTTCTTGCCCACTGATATTAGCATCTAGTTCATTCAACTACATCAACATATAAGATGTTCTAATCAGAACCCAGTTTTTCCATTTCTTAACTTCACCATTAACAGTCTTTTTTTCCACCCATATTAGTCACCCACTCCTCTGGGTCCTGCCATTTCCTGTAATAGCACCAAAATCTGCATTTTAGGCATCCTACATTCTGGCCACCATATCTTCTCTCTCAAGTTCATTTAGCCTAGTTCTCCCTTTCCAGTGAGTCATCATCCCCATGGGGACCTCCAATCCACTGAACTATCACTTCTTCATGCTCATCACCCACCACACACACATTCGACTTCCCCACTTAGTTAAGATTCCATGGTCCATCACAATTATCATCACCTTCAAATCCTTCTTGGACTTTTGCCCTTCACTCCCTCTGCTGTACTCACCTGGATACTGGTATCTCCATGTCTTACTCCCAACATCCATTCGAACCCAAAAAGATTAGTCTGAGCCACTCATGGTTTCCTATGCCCCCTGACAATAACTGATTAGAAACCTAACACAACTGACAGAAAAACAGAAATAGTAATGGCTTAACCAAGATAATAAAGTCCAAAGGTAAGAAATACAGAGAACACAAAAGGATTTCCATAATCATGAGGGACCTAATGTTCTTCTATCTAGTTGCTTTGTCATCCTCAACATGTGGCTTCCACCTCATAATCCAAGATGGCTGCTCAAACTCCAGCTTTTATTCCCACATTCTACCCAGCAGGAAGGAGGAAAACAAAGTGCACATTCTCTCCTTCTAAGTCAAACAAGACAATTCAACTTATATCCCATCAGCCAAAACTTAGTGACATATCTAAATGTAGAGGGAGGCTGAGAAATGTAGCCACTATTCCAAATGACCATGTATTCAGTGAAAAATCAGGATTCCCTTCATTAGAGAAGTGGAGAAAGGAGACGAAGGGTCATTACTAGTTTCTGTCACAGCACAAAATCAAATACTTAAATGTCAGGGGAAGTCTTGATGGAGGCCTTCCAGGAAGTATTTTCTCATTAACAAAGACAGTGTGATAGACAGGGAGATTTGCCACATAATCTCCCTTCTGAGGAAGGACTAACAGCCTGGTCAACAGTTTTTACGGCTCTTACAGTTCCTTCAGGAGCTGCCTTGCCCCAGGTCACACCCTGCCCAGGGTGGTCCATACCACAAAGGGTGGAAAGTCTGGAGCAATCCAACAAAAAACAACTCTGACAGTCCTTGCTTCTGAGCTCCCCTTTGTCAGGCCTACACTAAAGTTCAACTTCTTCCTTTGCCCAATTCTGCTCTCTGCACCTTCCTCTCACACTGTTATAACCAATTTGTGCCCCAAACACAAATCTCAGTAATGCAGCCATTATGCTACAAGGCTGAACAGGAAGCCAATACCAAAAGGATGACCAACCAAAGGAATGCAAAGGTCCATGAACGCAGTATCAGCCAACCACAGAGACCACTCCCAGTTTATGGGCAAATAAACTTCCCACTGGTTACTGGTTTATTGTATATGTATGTGTGGACATAGTTTAGGCCCTTCTAGCTCACAATGTTTTCTGGCTTTCTACTATGCTTGTTTTGCTCCTAAGGGTTGCTCTGGACTGCACATAGACATGCTCAGGTATTTGCAAATCAGCATCACTTTTAGAAAAGAAATAGGTCATTTTTATTTTAAATATCTACTCAGTATTTTTAAATCTAGCATTTACATAATTTTACAGACAATGCATAGTTATGATCACAGACAAGCTGTCAACTAAACGACGATTTACCTTTTGTAACTTTTCTCCCCAAGTATACCCCCACCCACACCACGTTAAGATAAACATTTAACCACCTAGTAAGCATTCTTAACTATTTTTCTTCATATTCATGAGCCCATGATATATGCACAGTTCTCTTAATTTTTGGCTACACATATTATACAAACTTTTCTGCATCTTCCTTTTCTAACCCAACAAAACTTTGTGAGAGTCTCTCCGACTAAACAGGTATTAGTCTAATTCACTTTTTGTGAAGCATATTCTAACCTATGGAGGTAGTGGTTTTTTTCCTGCCTTTCTCCTACTAACACTCATTTTGTTTTCAGTCAGTTGGCATTATGCACATTGCTGCAATAAATATCCCTATACATATGGCCTTACTTGTGCTTTAATTTCTAAGAATAGAATCTTAGGAGGAGGATTACTGGGCCAAAGGAATATGAATTTTAATTGTTAAATAAGCTGCCAATTTTCAAAAGGCTGTAACAACTCACATTTGCATCAGCAATACGTGAGAATATGCTATTTTCCACATCCTCTCTGTATTCTTGTTACTTTTAAATTTTTAACTTGAGGGGCAGCTGGGCAGCTCAGTCAGTTAAGCACCCAACTCTTGATCTCGGCTCAGCTCATGATTTCATGGTTTGTGAATTCAAGCCCTGCGTCAGGCTCTACGCTGACAGCATGGAACCTGCTTAGGATTCTCTCTGCCTCTTCCTCGCTCGCGTGCACTCTCCCTCTCAAAATAAATAAATAAACATTTTTTTAAAAATAAATAAATAAATAGGGGTGCCTGGGTGGCTCAATCCGTTAAACATCTGACTTCAGCTCAGGTCATGATCTCAGAGTTTGTGAGTTCGAGCCCCGCGTCAGGCTCTGTGCTGACAGTTTGGAGCCTAGAGCCTGCTTCAGATTCTGTGGCTCCCTCTCCCTCTGCCCCTCCCCCGCTGGCACTCTGTCTTGCACTCTCTCAAAAACAAATAAACATTAAAAAAATCAAACAAACAAAATGAAGTTACATTTGTAATAAATAAATAAATTCTTTTAACTTAAAATTCCCTATGTTCTAGTGAATGGCTAACAAATGATTACTGAAAATTTAGAGAGACTTGAAAGGGGAAGGCTAGGAATATCAACTAAACTTTCAGGTCAAGTTTTACATTCTCGTTGGCAATCCAGGTGTAGATACCAGTACTGCCTGTGCTCACTTCACTGGCAGTCACACAAAGACACTGGATTGAAACAAAGGCTTTTCAACAATACAAAACCAGAAATGTAAAGAATTAACTCGCTGCTTCTACCAACTTTCCAACTCAAGAATACGCTGAGGGTGATTATGTGGTAGAAACAAATACAGGGAAAATAGGGGAACCCTCCAAAGGAGGCGGGTTTCAAAGAAGTCAGCTTACAATTATTTCTACTTTATTTGCATTATTACCAGGCAATGTGGCCTATAAAAAAAAACCCTCAACTTTTCTCACCTGTTAAGATTTTCTTTGTGGTCAAGTATGTTGGACATTGATAAACTCTGACCAAAGTTCCTTGGACGTTAAAAATTTAAAAAAAAAAAAAGACTGGGGCGCCTGGGTGGCTCGGTCGGTTAAGCGTCCGACTTCGGCTCAGGTCATGATCTCACGGTCCGTGGGTTCGAGACCCGCGTCGGGCTCTGTGCTGACCGCTCAGAGCCTGGAGCCTGTTTCAGATTCTGTGTCTCCCTCTCTCTGTGACCCTCCCCCATTCATGCTCTGTCTCTCTCTGTCTCAAAAATAAATAAACGTTAAAAAAAATTTTTTTTTAAATTTAAAAAAAAGATAATCTATTGTAGGAAATGTAAACTACTATGTATGTGTAATTTAGTTTATTGAATTCACTATTCAAACCCTTTATATTCTTACCTGTTACCTACAAGATCTAATTCTGAGAAAAGTATATCAAAATCCCATACCATGACACATTTGCCACATTATTTTTGCTTTATGTATTTAGCTATTTAGCCATATAAGCTCCATAACTATTAGATCTTCATAAATTGTCTCTTTTATCATGATAATAACCCACTTATATAGTTTGATGTTCACATTCCACCTTGTCTACTGACAACCGATTTTTTTGTTGTTTTCCTGGGCCATAGCTCTTCATCCAACTCTATTTTTCATATTTCCTTACCAAATTTTCAAGTCTCTTTCTTCTAAACAGGATATGGTTAGGTTTTGTTTCTTAACCTGACAGTTTTACTGTCATAATATAATCTATTCACATACAGTACGACATATGACTGCTATACTGATTTGATTTCTTCCAACCAAAAATTTAAATCAATCTTAGTGAGGAGTAATTCATATACAATAAATGGCACCTTAAATGTACTATCTGTTAGGTTTTGACAAATGTACACACGTGGGGAACCCTCCCAAACAACACATAAAACAGGTCTTGTTACCCCGGAAAGTTCCTTCACACACTTTGCAGGTAATGCCTCCCAATACTGATCTTATTTCCATCACTATAGACCAGTTTTCTACAACCTAATTTAATAAAGTCATACAGAGACACTCTTGTGCCTCACTTCTTTTGATCAGCAAAATGTTTTCTCAGTATTGTGTGTATCCGCAATTTGCTCCTTCCTATTGCTGAGTAGTATTCTACTGCATGAATATACCACAACCTGTTTATTCATTCCCCTGTTGACGGACGCTTGGATTATGTAGTTAGAGGCTCTTATGAATAAAGATGCTAAGAATACTGTGTACAAGCCTTTGTGTGGGCATGTGTGGACATTCCTCTTGAATAAATACATAAAAGTGAAGTCGCTAGATCAAATAATAGATATATAGTTAAATTTAAAGAAACTGCCAAAACGTTTCCTAAGTGGGTGTACCATCTTACACTCCCATCCCATCTAAGTATGAATCTTCTCTGCTCCCAGGTCTCCCAACACTCCCCTGGTCTCAAGCACAGGTAAGATTCTGCCCATCCATTTAGCAATATATTGACCTTGTGGAGGTCAGGAACACCTACTATACTCCATGAGTGCAACATCACACTTTCCAGGATCTGCTGCTTCATCATCCATGCCCCCTGCTACACTGGCCCAGTTATACATCAGTTCTCTCTGTCTGGAAGGATCACAACAGATCCCAGATCCTGTAAGTTTCCTGTAGGCCCCCACAGCAAGCTGGCTCAAGAAAAGCAGAGTGCTTGCAGTTGGGAGAGCCAAGGAAACAAGTCTCATACAGGCTGCCATGTTCCTCATAACCCCCTTGGCTCCTCTTCATAGCTAAAGTCCATTTAAGTTTGGATTTTCTGTTGCTTTCAAGTAAAAACCATCCCAGTTACTAATTTCACCAATTCTGAAATGAACAAATTTTTCCTAATAGTCCAGAAACCAGGATGCACTGTAAAATCAACGGCATGTCACAATTTAAAGGAAGTGCTTTTTTTTTCTTTCTTAGTAGTACACGAGGTAAGAATGCATTTTACACTCAGTGGCATCTTAGCAAGCTGAAATTACACATATGGCAAACCCTAAACCTGGCTGAACCCAACTCTGCTTACTTAGTATATGCAACCAAATAGCCAGATAAAACTAGAGACACAACATTGTGCTTACTGGTCTTACTTCACATTTATAAACACACATCTCAAGTAGATTCTCAGCACTGCACAACAACAATCCTTCCATTTTTCTGGTCAATTCTCTTTTATACCTTATTTTCTTTCAACTTTCCAAACCCTCTTCCCCCTCTTCAATTTCAGTGGATGATCAGTGAATTGCTTTACTTTTTCGTTTCATATCTATTTTTCCCCAGTGGAATGTAAATTTCATGACAGTGAAGATTTTTGTCTCTTCTGTTCACTAATTCCAGTGCCTAGAAATATGCCTGGCGTCCTAACGGCACTAAGTGAATAGTAACAAAAGAAAGAAATTAGGAGAGAACTATATTTTCTTCCAATTACTAAATGCATGTACTTTGCCTTCCAGTTATAATGGATGAACTATCTAAATCCATCTAAGGTTAAATTTTTTTTTTCAACGTTTTTATTTATTTTTGGGACAGAGAGAGACAGAGCATGAACGGGGGAGGGGCAGAGAGAGAGGGAGACACAGAATCCGAAACAGGCTCCAGGCTCCGAGCCATCAGCCCAGAGCCCAACGCGGGGCTCGAACTCACGGACCGCGAGATCGTGACCTGGCTGAAGTCGGACGCTTAACCGACTGCGCCACCCAGGCGCCCCTAAGGTTAAATTTTCTACCTGGGCCTACAATCCTCAAATTCTACTCAATCAGGGCACCAGCAGAACAAACCTAATTCCAACCCCTACCCCACACTTCTCTCTACTGGATTAGCAGAAGATGAGCTGTCGTATTCCCTTCCTAAAAAACAAACTCCCTTGGGGTGCCTGGGTGGCTCAGGTGGTTGAGCATCTGCCTTCGGCTTGGGTCATGATCTCATGATTTCATGGTTTGTGAGTTCAAGCCCCACATCAGGTTCTCTGCTGTCAGTGCAGAGCCCACTTCAGATCCTCTGTCCCCCTCCCCCTTGCCCCTGTCCTACTTGCGCATGTGCTATCTCACTCTCTCTCTTAAAAATAAACTTAAAAAAAAAAAAAAAAACCAACCCTCCCTTTATCTCATATTCCTCTCACGTTGCTGCCACTTCTTTGTTCACTTTTACAGCAAAAGTCTTGAGAATTATCCACTCTCACTGACAACACTCTCACCTACTAATTTCTTAACACATTCCAGCTAGGCTTTAACCCTAACCTCCTCAGCCACCCCCCCACCCCACTCCCCCACCACCAAATCCTTTTGTTAAGTTATATAAACATTTGAAATAGCTGATGCCTCCCTCTTTCTTAAAACACTTTCTTCATTTGGTTTCCAAAACCCTCCACTCTCAATTCACAGACAACTTCTTCTCAATCCCCTCTGCTAAATTCACCTGCTTGTCCCAATCTCTAGTTGTAGGAATGCCCCAGGGCTCCAACCTCAATCTGCTTCTCTGATGGAAGTCATATTGATCTCATACTGGCCCAAAACTTTAAATACCACTTCTATATGTTTTTAACAATGAAATTTTCATTTCTGTGATATGGTAATACCATTCTGATTATCCCAGGCAAAAACTATGACTAATGCAAGAATATCTGCTGTTAAAAAAAAAAAAATAGGGGCACCTGGGTGGCTCAGTCGGTTAAGCATACGACTTCGGCTCAGGTCATGATCTCACAGTCCGTGGGTTCGAGCCCCACGTCGGGCTCTGTGCTGACAGTTCAGAGCCTGCAGCCAGCTTAGGATTCTGTGTCTCCCTCTCTCTCTGCCCCTCCCCTGCTCATACTCTGTCTCTGTCTCAAAAATAAATTAAAAAATTTAAAACAAAGACTATTTCATTTTTTCTTTTCCAATATTTATGACTTTATTATTTTTCCAGCCTTATTACAATTAGTTAGGATCTCCATTGTGATATGGAAAAATATTGGTGATGGTAAGTATCCTTGTTCTGTTCTCAATCTCAGGGAAAAGCTTTCAGTATTTCACCAGTGTGATATTTACCCTAAGTTCTTTGCAAAACCCTTTCTTAATACCAGATTAAGGAAGTACCTTTGTATCCCTAGTTTGCTAAAGATTTTTAACATTAGTATTGAGTTCTATTTTTTAAAAAAAAAACACCAAAACTGTGTATCTAATGATCATTTGCCTTTTTTCCCTTATTCAATTAATGCTGTGAATGATATTGATTTTCAAATATTAAATTGACCTTGAATTTCTCAAGTAAACCCAACTTGGTCATGATTCTTCTGATATTTTGCTGGATACAATTTGCAAATATCTTGTTTAAATTTTTTTATATGTTGGTTAGACTGACCTGCTTTTTCTTTGTCAGGTTTTGATAACAAAATTATGCTGGCTGTATAAAAACAAGAAAGAAATTTTACCTATTTCCTTATGCAGAAGTGTCTGTATAAGATTGGTGCTATTTCTCCTGTAAAAGTTTGGAAGAATTCACTGGTAAAGACATCTGAGCCTAACGTTTTCTTTTAAGCAAGTTGGTTTTACTAGAGTTTGCCATTTCATCGGATTTTTTCAAATTTATCAGAATAAACTTATTAGTAATATCCTCCTATGATTTTTCCAATGTATCTAGAATCCATAGTGATACCCTCTTTATCATTATTGACATCAGTAATTTGTTTTCTTTTTCTCTTTATCAATCTCTCCAGCAACTTACCAGTTTTCTCTTTTCTTTTTTTCTTTTGTTCTAGATTTTATTTTTTTAAGTAATCTCTACAACCAACTGGGGCTCAGACTCACAACCCTGAGATCAAGAGTCACACGCTCCACTGGCTGAGCCAAACAGGCACCAGTCAATTTTGTCTTCTCTACTCTAATGACTTTTAATATATTTTGCAGTTCTTCCATATTCTTGAGTTGAAAACAGATCACTGATTTTCAATCTTTCTTTTTTAATGCATGCATTAAAAGCCCTAACTTTCATTCTCAGCATTGCATTAGTTGTATCCCATCTTCTGACATATAATACTCTCATTAACATTGAGTTCAAAATTTCAAATTCCCAGGGTGATTTCCTTTTTACTTCATGAATATTTTGAAGAGCACAGTAACTATATGGTGTAGTATAGTATTCTCCATATGTCAATTAAAAGTGTTTTAATTTTTTAAATGTTTTTGTTTATTTTTGAGAGAGAGACAGAGAGAGCATGAGCAGGGAAAGGTCAGACAGAGAGGGAGACACAGAATCTGAACCAGGCTCCAGGCTCTGAGCTGTTAGCACACAGCGCGACTTGAGGCTCAAACTCTTGAACTGCGAGATCATGACCTGAGCCGAAGCTGCACGCTCAACCAACTGAGCCACCCAGGCACCCCAAGAGAAGTGTTTTAAAATCTTTGTTCTATTAATCAGAGAGAGGAGTATTAAAATATTTTTTGGCATCAATGGATGTTAAAAAAGCAGAAGGAAACCTAATGAGGAGCAGAATATATGCATGGTTTTAAAGTGTTTCCCCACATACTGCTTACTGGTTGCAAGAAGGAAATAAAATAGTGAGTAGATAGTGGGAAAAAAAAGATAATACCTCAAACAGGAGAACAAAATTAATATAAAAAATAAGGAAGACACAGGCATCACCTGCCTCCAAATGCGATATCCTGAGAAGGGATATCCCCTCACTTACACAGTATTCTGACCAAGGATGCATAACTTGAATCTAACCAGGAGGAAACACAAAGCAAAAGCAAAATAGGAAACTGGATTAAAAGAGGGAGGATGTATTCATGAAAGAATGTCAATATCATTAAAAATAAATATAAATAAATAAATAAATAAGAAAGGCAGTAGAAATGTTGTAGATCAGGAATCAGCAAACTATAGTCCGTAGGCCAAATCCTGCCTAACTTCATGTAAATAAATGTTGTTGGAACACAGCCATGCCCTTTTGCTTATTGTCAATGTTCATGTTACAAGAGCAGAAGTAACTATACAGACACAAAGCAGAAAATATTTACTATCTGGTCCTTTACAGAAAAGATTTGCTGACCCATATTCGAGATTAAAGTAGGCTAAAGAGACATAAAGATATGATGCAATACCCAACCCTACACTGGATCTGGTACTGGAGGTGGGGGAAGCAAAAAATATAAAGGACATTATCAGGTCAATTGATAAAATTCAGTACAAACAATATATTAAAGGTATTATATCAGTATTAAATTTACTGAAGGTGAAAACAGTACCTTAATACTTAAGTCTCTTAAAACTATCACTATTCTTAGAAAATACACACTATTTTTGAAAAATTTTTAAGTTTATTTTTGAGAGAGAGCGTGCACACACAGGAGAGGGGCAGAGGGGGTGGGGAAAGCATCCCAAACAGGCTCCACACTGTCAGCGCAGAGCTGGACATGGGGCTAGAACTCACAAACTGCGAGATCAGGACCTGAGTCGAAACCAAGAGTCAGATGCTCAACCGACTGAGCCACCCAGTGCCCCTAAATAGTACTTCAATTTAAAGGGCCAAGGGCCACGAGACAGATATATCTTATTCTCAAATGGTTCACAGAAAACCACTGTGTGTATGTGTGAGAGAGAAAGAGAGAGCACAGCACAAGCAAGCTCACAAATGACAGAGTATTTTTTATCCCTTTGCCTCTCTGTGCTTCTGTCCAGGTGTTTTCCCAACATATTCTTAGACATATTCTTATTCTTACAGTTCATTGATTCTCTCTTCATCTCTATCTAAAGTTCCTAAAATCAGTTACTGTATCTCCAGTTTCTGTTAATATTTTCTTCTTGAGAGAGAAAGAGAGACAGAGACAGAGACAGAGAAAGAGAGAGAATGCACTCGTGAACACGGCAAGGACACAAAGTGGGGGAGAGAGAGAATCCTAAGCTGGCTCCACACCCGAAGAGTGGCTCACAACTATGAGATCATGACCTGAGCAGAAATCAAGGGTCAGATATTTAACCAACTGAGCCATCCAGGCACCCTGTTAATTCTTTTTTATATTTTCTAATTCTTTGCTGAAATTGTTGATCTTGTCATTTAGATTCTTAAAGCTATCAATTATTTCAAAGTCTGTTTCTAATCATTCTAACTGCTGACTTCTGCATGTCTCCAATAATGTCCTTCTTCTGTTCCAAGATCCAAACCAGAACCCAACACCGCAGTTAGCTGTCATGTCTTCTTGCCTCCTTGAACCTGGTTTTTTTTTTTTTAATAATTTAAATTTTAGTTGAAATAGATTCACATGCAGTTATAAGAAATTATAGAGTGATTCCTTGTATACTTTGACCAAGTTCCCCAAATGGTAACATTTTTCAAAACAACAGTGAAATATCATAACTAGAACACTGATGTTGATAAGTCAATATTATTCAGATTTCCACAGTTTTACTTATACTCATTCGTGTGTGTGTGTGCGTGTGCACGTGTAAGTTCTATATAATTTTGTCACCTGTGTAGATTCGTGCATCTATCACCATAGTCAAGATACTAAATGGTTCCAACACTGTAAGGATTCCTCATATTGCCCTTCTGAAACCATACAGCTCCCTCCCACATCTCCCCCATCCCACCCCACCTGCCACTCCACATTCTTAACCCTTGGAAATATTTAATCTGTCATTTTATCTTTTTAAAAAAATTTTTTAAACATCTATTTATTTTTGAGAGACAGAGACAGAGCACAAGCAGGGAAGGGGCAGAGAGAGAGAGAGGGAGAAAGAGAGAGAGAGAGAGAGAGAGAGAGACAGAATCCAAAGCAGGCTCCAGGCTCTGAGCTGTCAGCAGAGAGCCCAATATGGGGCTCAAACCCACACAACTGTGAGATCATGACCTGAGCCAAAGTCAGACACTTAACTGAGCCACCTAGGTGCCCCAATCTGTCATTCTGTCTTTATGCAATGTTCCTCTTTGTCTCTGGTAATTTTCTTTGCTCTAAAATATAATTTGTCAGGGCACCTGGGTGGCTCAGTTGGTGAAGACAGAGCTCCTGCTCTGTCTCTGTCTCTCAAAAAATAAATAAATGTTAAAATGGTAAAAAAAAATTTTTTAATAAAAATAAAAAATATAATTCATCAATTATTAGTATAGCCATTCCTGCCCCTTTTATTCTTTCAGTTAATGCTTGCATGGAATACTTTTTCCATTCTTTTACTTTCTACCTACATACATTATTGAATTTGAAGTGACTTTCCTACAAGCAGCATATAGTTGAGTCACATTTTTTCAACCAATCTGCATTTACATTTTAGGTAATTATTACATTTATAGTAATTATGGAAATGTTAAGACTAAATCGGCCACTCTATCATTCGTGTACAGTTTTCTTAGTGGTTACTCCAGGCACCAGAATACACATATGTGACTTATAACAATCTACTGGTGTAATGTTCTACCACTTTTAGTGGAGTGTGGCAACCCCACTTCCATTTAGGTCCTTTATCCTATTTTAAATAACATCATATTGAGTATCAGATGGTTTTATAATTTTTATTCAGTCACCAAATATGATTGATAAAACTCAGGAGGAAAAGGAGAGTCTATTACTTGATGTACCTGTATTTCTGCTCTCTCCATTGTTCCTTCTTTTTTCTTGATGCTCCAAGCTTTATTCTTTTATCATTTCTTTTCTGTTTAAAGAATTTCCTTTAGCCAATCTTTAATGCTAGATCTGGAAGCAACAAATTCTTTTTTATTTTCCATCATCTGAAAATGTTTTATTTCCCTTTAATTCCTGAGGGACAGTTCTGCTGAATACAGAATTCACAAATGACAGTTATTTTATTTCAACACTTAAGAAATAATGTGCCACTTCCACTGGTCCCCATGGTTCAGATGAGAAATCTGTTATCTGAACAGGTGTTCCTCATCATTTCTCTCTGGCTGCTTTCAAGAAACCTTTCTCTGCCCTTAAGTTTCCAGGCTTTCTATACTGTTCCATTGTTCTACTTATCTATTCTTTCACCAATACGACACTGTCTTGATTACTGCAGCTTTACACTAAGTCGTGAAGTCAGGGAGTGTTGATCCTCCCAACTTTGTTCTTCTCTTTCAATATTGTGCTGACTACTCTGGGTCTTTGGTTTCTCCATGTAAATGTTAGAATCAGTTTCCCAATATCCACAAAATAATTCACTGGGATTTTGCTTGGGATTACATTGAATTTATAGATCAAGCAGGGAAGAAGGGAAGAACTGATATCTTGACAACAGTGAGTCTTCTCATCCATGAGCAAGGGATGTATCTCCATGTACTTAGTTCTTGATTTTGTTCAGCAGAGTGTGTAGGTTTCCTCATATAGATTTTATACGTATTTTGCTAGACCTATGCCTGAGTATTTCATTTTTGGTGGTGGTAATGTAAATGGTACTGTGTTTTTAATTTCAAATTCCACTTCTTCATTGCTGGTACACAGGAAAGCAACTGACCTCTGTGTATTAACCTTGTATCCATCTCACACTTTTAGATTTCAAGAGTTTGATTATGATGCATCTTGGTGTGGATTTGAGTTTCTCCTGTATGGGGTTTACAGTTTCTGAGACCTGGAGGTTTGTTTCTTTTGCCAAATTTGGTAAGTTTTCAGCCATTATTTCTTTCAAATACTCTCAGCCCCACTCTAATTTCCTTCTGGGACTTCAATTATACAAGTGTTAGATCTTTTCCAGGGGCGCCTGCGTGGCTCAGTTGGTTGGGCATCTGACTTCAGCTCAGGTCATGATCTCACAGTTCATGAGTTTGAGCCCCACATTGGGCTCTGTGTTGGCAGCTCAGAGCCTGGAGACTGCTTCGGATTCTGTGTCTCCCCCTCTCTCTGCCCCTCCCCCCCTGCTCCTGCTCTCTCTCTCTCTCCCAAAAATAAACATTTAAAAAAAAATTTGTTTTAACAAACAAAAAAACAAGTGTTAGATCTCTCTCACAGATTTTTTTCAAGTGTGTTTTCTCTCTGTTGTTTAGACTGGAAGAACTCTATCCTTCAGTTCTCAGGTTCACTAATTCTATCCTCTGTCACTGTCATTCTACTAATTGAACCCATACAATAAGTTGCTGGAGGGGTGGGGGGGATGTTGTTGTTACTGTGGTTTTCAATTCTAAAATTTCCATTTGGTTCTAATTTCATTTGTAATTTGATTCTAATTTATTTAGTTCTTTACTGAGATTGTGTACTTTTATTTCTTTCAAAATAATTTTTAATTGATTTTGAAGCATTTTTATGACAGCTGCTTTAAAATTCTTGTGAGAAAATTCCAATATCTGATACATCTTAGACTGGTGTCTGTTGTCTTTTCTGATTCAAGTCGCAATTTACTTTGTTATTGGTATGACAAGCAAGTTTCTATTGTATCCTTAATATTTTGTCTCTTATGTTAGAAGTCACTAACACAGGGCCTTATTAAATATTTTATTTTAGCAGGTAGTCAGCCTGTTTAGTTTTAGCATATGGACCTTACCCCACTTTTCTGGGCTATTATTCCAATGGCAGATTAATTTTCAGAGTCTTTGTGGTATTATTTGGCCTGCTCTGTGTATCTGGTGCCACTGGGCTCCCAAGGGTCCCTGCTGGTACTGCCTGAAGGGATGAAAGGAGTTTCCCCAAGCCAGGCTGCCAGGTGCCTATTGGTGGGAGAGGGGTGTGATGGCCTTAGGTTCCTCCCCAACCCTCCCCACCCCCCCACCTCCCCACCCCCGCTTCCCAGTATCTCTGAGTGGGAAAGGCAAGTCTTGAACCCACAGAGACAAAAATGACAGAACATGCTGCTTCCCATAGGTGGGTCCCTCTTGCCAGTTCCACCCACCTGCCCCTGTATCTCTGGCTAGGGGAGAAGAAGCTCAGGCCCACATAACCAAAGAAACTTCCCTGGACCAGGCCACTTGCAGCTGTGTCCTTTTTGCCACTAGTGTTCACCCCGGTATCTTTGGTTGGGGGAAGAGACCCTCAGGTCCTCAAGGACAAAGAAGCTTCTCAGACTGGAATGACTGCTGTTCTGAGTCTCACTTGCTAGTTCTGCCCACCTGCCTTGATATCTCTCAGTGGAAAAGGGAAGTCTTAAGACCAGTGGGAAAAAGACTGCTTTGTCTCCACACTTATATTCAGTGGATTCCTAATTGATTCCCCTTGGTTATGACATTAAGCTTGCCTGATGTTTTCAAAGGGATTTTCATTAAATTATTTTTTAATGTTTATTTATTTTGGAGAGAGACAGAGCATGAGTGGGTGAGGGGCAGAGAGCAAGGGAGACACAGAATCTGAAGCAGGCTCCAGGCTCTGAGCTATGAGCACAGAACCTGATGCGGGGCTCGAACTCATGAACCACATCATGACCTGAATCGAAGTTGGATGCTTAACCAACTGAGCCACACAGGGGCCCTATGGGGACTTCCATTAGATTCATGGAAGGAATGAGCCTACCTGGACTACATTCTATTGCAGGTCAGAAGGTCAGGAAGCCTAAGGTCTGGGAGGCCTTTTTCTGTTGGCTAGGGGGGATGCACTATTCCCTAGGGCTATATTGTTCTTCTAGTCCTGTGGTCCCAAACCAGCTCACCTCTTCTTCTTACAACCTTTCAGAGTCCTCCTTTGGTTGTCTTCTGTACCAATTCTAGGATGTATAGACTTAGCAGAGAAAACGGGTCTGTACTATCTCACCTGTACTAGAAATCTCCTATGAGTCTGCTTCAATTGTGTTTTCTCTCTGGATTTTTTAGTCAATTCTTTTGTTCTTATATATATCTGGTTATTTAATTTAATGCCAGACTAAGTTTTATAAATATGTTGTAGATATAACATAAAATATATATAGCTATATGTAAATATATATTACATGTTATCAGTAAATATACAAAAACTATACAGACAACTGAATCAATGATTGATGGTGTCTTTCTCCAGAGAAAATTTACCATTTACTTCTAGCAAGCAATAAGGCTAGGAGCAGGTTTCCTTAATCCAATCAAGGACTGAGGTGATTTGAAAGCTGGGCTTCAGCCTTTGTGAGAGTTAATCCTTAAGGTATAGCCTATCCTTCAGAGTTCCCAACTAAAAGCCTGGGGTGTTTTCCAATGCTCTTCCTTCTCTGCAGGCCCTGAACTCCAATTTTGTCCCCTAACTCTGCATAACTACCAAAAACTCTACTTAAAATGTCAGCCTCTCTGCTACCCCTTTGTTCAAACTCTTAGATGCAAATTCAAATCAGCCAATCACTCTAAGGGAAAAGCTATACCAAAAGCTGCCCTCACCCCTCTGAGTTTTCCTTCTCTAAAATATGAATCTTTCAAGTCCTTGCTGTCTGACTTGCTCACTTTCTAAAGTCTTAAACAGATTTTTTAAATTATTTTCCTTTTTTTTTTTTAGTTGTTCTCAGTTGAGAGTGTCAGCTTACAAAAAGCTATCCTACCATTGATACAAACAGAAATCTTCCCATAGCTTGTTTTGTGATATGAAAAGACGTTCTGGGCTCATTTTATAGATTTCCTGGCTTCCTTTTTCCAAGGTACCCTAGGTTCCTTTTAGTGGGAATTATTATTTAGAGAATAGAGTCTGGAACTAGAAGTGCTTAATGCTGTCCAAGTGAGTTTCTCAGATTTTTAGTAGAGAGAACTAGGAAATACGTTTTTAAAAAAGAAAATACAGAGGCACCTGACTGATTCTGTTGGTAGAACATGCGACTCAATCTCAGCATTGTGAGTTCAAGCCCCACACTGGGCATAAAGCCTACTTCAAAAAATAAAGAAAAGAAAAGAAAAAGAAAAGAAAATGTATCATGAGTTCATACTGACACTTCTGATCAAATTTAAGATTCCTGGATTCTTACCCAATCTCTGATTGTATCTCTTTTCCACATCAAAATCTATGGCCTCAATCCAATGTAACTATCTACTTGCTTACAATCTTACAACACAGAACCTCCAAAATAACACTATCAATATTATTACCAAGTATCTGATTATTAAAATCAGTTTATACCTTTGCAGCTCTTTGTCCTTAGGGGTATATCCCAGTAGAAATTTACAGTCACATTACTCTGTTTCAGAGTCACTTGAAATACTCTGTATGCTTCAAACCTGATATACATTTAGGCTCACTTATTTCATTTTGTGTTTCATTTTTTTGGAATTTTTTCCTCTCATTTTATTTTTGTTTTATAATATAGTAAGGCATTTACATGATTCTAAAGCCTAATCCACAAAACAAAGTATATTCTAAGTCTAGGTTCCATAGCTGTTTCTTGCACCCAATCCCCTCCCTCTCCTTAGAGTAACATTATTATTAGTTTCTGGTTTACCATTCCTTTGGTAGGTCTGTGTGTATACACAACAATACATATTTACATATTTATAGGCCCCTTTATTTGAAAAATCATAACCCACAATACCACTGTTCTGCCCCTTGCTTTTATCATTTAACAATATATTCTCAAAATGACCACATAGCATACATACATAGTCCTTGTTCCTTTTTATAGCCACTCCCTTTACAGTATTCCATTGTGTGGATATGCTGTATTTTACCTAAACAGTCCTCTAATGCTCTGAGCCCAGACTAAACTGCCATTCAATTTTCCTTTATAATTTAAATTCACTAAAAAATCAAATGCTCAGATAGCCAGATCAACTAACTTGCTACCATCCTGGCCTTTGCTGTCACAGCTTTTTGTTGTTATTGTAAAGTTTATTTATTTATTTTGAGAAAGACACAGCATGAGTGCGGGAGGGAGAGAGAGAGAGAATACCAAGCAAAGAGAGGGGGGGAGAGAGAGAGAGAGAGAGAGAGAGAATACCAAGCAAGCTCCACACTGCCTGCCAGCACAGAGCCAGATGCGGGGCTCGAACCCACAAAACCGTGAGATCATGACCTGAGCTGAAACCAAGAGTCAGACTCTTAATGGACTCAGCCACAGGTGCACCTACTGTCATAGCTTTAAGCAAAGAAGCTAACCATATAAGCAAGAAGCAAAACATACTAACAAAGCTCCTAATCAAACCCCTGATACAGAGTTCTCACCTAGAATATACACCAAATCACGAAAAAAACACAAATGGTGGGGCCCCAACATAAACCTCTCTCAGCTAGGATCTAGCATTGCACTGGTGTCTTTAAAAGCTCCACAAATGATTCTAATACATACTACAAATTAAGAGCAAATCTTCCATACACAATCTTGGAATTTCTAGGTGTTAAAGTAGCTGAATTTTTGGCACTGAAATACTGAAAATATTTCCACATTCCAGAGTTTCACCTTTAGTAAAAATGTTTTATGTAATTTCTTAAAATCAAAATACAATGAAAAAAGTTCATCAAGAAAATTCATTCATACTAATGGCCCTAAAATGTAACAGATTAAGCATTTGTCCCAATTATTAAAAAAAAAAAATAGTAAATCTACAACTATAATAAATCATGTAACATTACAAATGAGTGCTATATGCTTAAATGTTTAGGATACCTTACCATACTCATCCACAATGATAATTAAAACTACCGGGAAATAATATGGCTCCCTCATATTTTTTAAAAATAATAAATCATCGGGGCGCCTGGGTGGCGCAGTCGGTTAAGCGTCCGACTTCAGCCAGGTCACGATCTCGCGGTCTGTGAGTTCGAGCCCCGCATCGGGCTCTGGGCTGATGGCTCAGAGCCTGGAGCCTGTTTCCGATTCTGTGTCTCCCTCTCTCTCTGCCCCTCCCCCGTTCATGCTCTGTCTCTCTCTGTCCCAAAAATAAATAAACGTTGAAAAAAAAAAAAAATAAATCATCGACCTTGAAAGACTCAATAAAATCAAGGGACAATTCCTTTGTTCACATCCTGGGCTCTGTCCTAGGAGCTGTCCTGGATCCAGTCCTCCATGATCCTCCTGAATCACATCTGTATTCATGGCTTCACCTACCTATCATCTATATGCTGGTAACCACCCAAACTACATTTCTAGCACAAAGCAAGACCCATATTTGAGACGAATATTTCTTATGTCAAAAAATTAAATCCCCTTCTTTTACTTATTTTTTCCAACATTTTGTCATCATGCACCCTCTTTCAACTCATCAATTGTTCCTTTACCTCACCCCATCCATTCAGCCTACAAAACCTTTTTGTCCATTCTCTATTCCCACTGTCCATGCCAATGCCTTGGTTCAAATTCTCCTCATCCAAGTTTGGTCTATGCAACAGCTCAGCCTAGCTCCCTGATCTGACCAGTTCTCTACAGAGCAATCTGTCACCTTCCTCAAAGGCCAGTCTGATCATGTCAAACCTGCCTGGAAACCTGTGTCTGCCTTGATGGACATAAGGCCCATCACAATCCAACCCCACCTTACCTCTCCTGCTCCATCTCTAGCTACTGCTCCCCAGACTGAGCAGCCTAAAGTGCAGCAATACTGAATGTCACTCTCTTCCCTCAACTTACCTGTCCTTAAGTCCCCAGGCCTTAGCACATCCTATCTCTATCTTGCCTCCCTCTTGCTTCCCCACCTAGTAAATCCTAACCACCCTTTCAGATCTCAGTTCAATGTCCCTTGGAACTCTGGAAACCATGCCCAACGTTTTTGATGCTGAGTTGAATTACGCCTTCTCTGTGTTCAGACTTATCACGTGGTCTCTTACTGATCCAGAGAAACATCTCTACCTACTAGACAACCATGATTTTCTCAAGGATATATCTCATTCACCTTTTTTTTTCCCCAGTGCCTAAGACATCATAGATGTTCATGCAACATTTGCTGACTAATGAATAAAAATATCAATTCCAGCAAAATTCATAACAACAAAAATTTTCAAGCTCTTACTACCAGCAGTTTACTACAAAGAGAGTCCAAGATAAACTCATATATGTATCCATGACATTCTGGAGAGAAGAACATTTCAGAAGCTAAAAAAACTAGAGGCAGAGCCTTTGTTCAAAGACATCTACACAGTGATCTGACTTTATACCCCCAGATGAGGAGGTGTCTTGTGGATGCCTAGTTTGGCTCAAGAACCAGGAGTCCAATAGCTTATGTAAATCATTTCCTTAAACATCCATCAGAAGATAATTTGTATTATGTTTTTCTAAATAATAAAATTAAAACTCAGAGCGTAACAGGGCAGTGCAACAGCAAAAACTGGGAGTTCCAGAATCAATAAAACTCAACCCTGCAAAGAAACCAGGAGCCAAAAAATATGGCTCTGACACAAGCTATATTCGGCTCTGCTTTGTGTGGCCCCCTCACCTCTTACAGGTTTCTAGATACATTCTTACCTATTAATTTGAGGAGTATCTCTTCCCATCCAACTATAGTCCACCTGAAATGAGAAAACAGCCCCATTCTCCTAGGCTCAAGATGTGGGTGTGACATTTGTTAGCTTCTTCCTCTATTTTAACCCCTTCCTCAAATGTATGACCAATTTATGATACAATTGCCATCAAAGGCTTCCTCAGACTCATCCTTTCATCTCCATTCCCCCTGCTATGCTCTACCCCAAGACCAAAATAATTCATAGTAGTCTTAACAGCCAAAGCCGCTGGCGATCTTCACAGCTTCAGAGACCTGCCCACAAAGTCTACTAAGCAGCCCACAGCCAGAACAGCATTCCTAGAGCACCGAGGTCACCATGTTACTGCCCTTGTCAAGTGTTTACAATGACTGCACAGACAAGGTTCGTCAGTTTTACATTTACCAAAGGAAGAAAAGAGGAATAAGATTTACACTGAGTTCTGTCTCATTCTAGCAGCAAGTTATATTACCCACAGATTTTAGAAGTACTATTCATCTCAATAAGAGATGCTCTTCCAATAAAAATCTACCTATTATGTTTAATTATTATTTCTAAAAATGTCCATTACATTTATATGGTTTGCTCATCTGTGCACTAAAAATAATCATAATGATTAGTTAATTCAGAAAAAACTCTTCACATAAGGTCTCATGGTAACATGAAATTGAAAAAAAAATTTATTTATACACAAATCCTCGTTTTAAAGCAATATGATAACATACTCAACTATCTTCAATATAGAAACACTCAGAATAAAATTCTATGGCAGAAATACATGTACACAAATTAGTGCATGTAAAACTGGTGAAATCTGAATAAGGTTAATAAAACTGTATCAATGCCAATTTTCTGGTTGTGCTCTTGTACTACTGTTATGCAAGTTGTTACCATTAAAAGAAACAGGATAGAATCTCTCTCTACTATTTCTTATAATCCTATGTGAATCTATAATTATCTTAAAATAAAACGTTTAAAGAATTATGTAGAAGGATTTTGAAATGTATTACAAAGTAATCAAAACAGGCTGGTACTCATATAACAATAGGCATACAGGTCAATGGAATATAACTGAGAGTCTAGAAAAAAACCCATACATCTACTCAACTGACAAGGTACCAGGACCATTTAGTGGAGAGAAAAAAATAGTCTTTTCAATAAATGGAACAACTGGATATCCGCATGCAAAAGAACAAAGTGGAACCTCCACCTCACAGCATGTACAAAAAATAATTCAAAATGGATCAAAGACCAAAATGTAAGAGCTAAGTCCATAAAACTCTTAAATATTAAACACAGATGTAAATCTTCATGCTCTTGGATTAATGGTTTCTCAGATAAGACACTCAAAGCACAAGCAACCAAAGAAAAAATAATTAGACTTTATTAAAATTAAAAATTTTTGTATGTCAAAAGATACTATCAAGGTTATTTTTTTGTGAAAAACAATGGACAAAATTAGAAGAAATTACTTGCAAAGCACGTCTGATAATATTAGAAATATCTAGAATATATAAAGAACACTTGCAACTCAACAATAAAAAGACAAAGAACCTAATTTTAAAATGTGCAAAGGATCAGAGTAGACATTTCTCCAAATTGGCCAAAAAACACATGAAAATATACTCAAAATCAACAGACACTAAGGAAATGCAAATCAAACCCATAACGGATATCAGTTACACTCATTAGGATAGCATAAAACCACAGAAAGTAAGTACTGGTGAGAATGTACAGAAAAATGAACCCTCATAAATTGCTGTTAAGAATATAAACTGGTGCCGTCTCTGTGAAAAATGTCTGGCACTTCCTCAAGAAGTAAAACACTGAGTTACATGACCCAGCAATTCCACTCCTGGGTATACACCCAAGAGACATACCCAGATGTCCACACAAACTTGTTCACAAATGTTCAGAGCAGCATTATTCACAATAGTCAAAAGGTGAAAATCACGTAAATGACCATCAACTGATGCAATGGATAAATAAGATGTGGTTTTAAGCATACAATGGAATATTATTCAGCCATAAAAAGGAATGAAGTCCTGGTCCATGATGCAAAGATGAATCTTTCAAACATTATGCTAAAAGTCAGTCAAAACAATCACATGTTGTATAATAACATTTATATGAAATGTCTAGAATAGATAAATCCATCGAGAGAAAGCAGACTGTGGCTGTCAGGGGTTGGGAGAAAGGAGGACTGTGGGTGAGTGACTGCTAATAGGTACAGCGTTTCTGCCTGGTGTAATGAAAATATTCTGGAATTAGACTGTGCTGATGGTTGCACAATTTTATGAATATACTAAAAGTCACTGAATTGTATGCTTTAAAGTGGTGAGTTTTATGGCATGTGACATCTAAATCAATGGGCAGAATTCATAGCCCAGAAAAAAAATTATAAAATTATATGGGGTTATTAGAATGAAAATAAGAATTTAAGGGGAAAAAAAAGGCTCAGTGCAAAAACTGACTGTTTAAGATGACCACACATGTATTTTTTTTAATGAATGAGAATGGTTATCGAACTGCTATGGAATTTGGATTCCAGTAAATTTTTAAAAATAATATAATTTTTTTAGTAACTCTGTTCTTTGCAACTATGTAAGTCCATTTTTATTTTTTTTTAATTTTTTTTAACGTTTTATTTATTTTTGAGACAGAGAGAGACAGAGCATGAACGGGGGAGGGGCAGAGAGAGAGGGAGACACAGAATCGGAAGCAGGCTCCAGGCTCTGAGCCATCAGCCCAGAGCCCGACGTGGGGCTCGAACTCACGGACCGCGAGATCGTGACCTGAGCCGAAGTCGGCCGCCCAACCGACTGAGCCACCCAGGCGCCCCTGTAAGTCCATTTTTAAAAAATGGTATATGTCAACCTAAAAGTATGCAAGGAAGTAAAAAGAATTTTAAAATTATTTTGGAGGTGCTTCAAAAGTTTGAAGATAACAACTCTAGATAATATTCATATACAGGTGCATAAAGAGATAAGTAAAGAATGTTAATTGTAGCTGTTTTTGTAACAGGACAAGGTGGAAAAATCTAAATGCCCATCAGTAGGAGAATGAATAAATAAACTGGAGTTATATATTGAATACAGCTATAAATCAACTAGAGCTACATTTATCAATACAAATCTCAAAAGCATTAAAAAACGGATTTTGGGGGTGAAAACAATATGTTATAGAATAGTCACTTTTTATGAAGTCTGAAAACATGATCTTGTTTTTGGAAACAAGACATTGTGTGGGTGTGGGTGTATGTGTGTCTGTAGTAAAAGTAGAAATGTGCGAGGGAAATAATGAACATCAACTTTACCGTACAAATTACCTCTGAAAAGAGAGTAAGGGGAAATGGGATCAGGGAGGAGTAACACAGGGGCTTTGGTTCGTATCCGTAACATTTTATATTATATAATTCAATATTACTATATTATAATAGTAAAAAGAAGAAGGAAATTCAGCAAAACTAGGTTGCAGGTAAACAGATGTTCATTTTATTACTCTTTGTATCTCTTCCACAGACTTGAAATGTTTTATATTAAAAGGAAGTTAAAGTTAGCTCAGAGACTGAACCCAGCACCAAACATAATTGCTTTAATAAAGCAACCAGTTACCCTGTCAGGGTTGCTCTGGGTTTCTCAACCAGCCGCCCAAACGATGCTCCAATTAAAAGACAGTACTGGTATATACTAAAAAAGAAGTATAGGACACAGTATTTAAATACAAGTTACAGAAGGGCATAAAAGAAAACTAATTCTGCAAATTTGCCTCAAGATCATCTTGCCAAACCTTCTGATCAAAATCCTTGCATAGCTTTGTAAGATGTCTCTAGTACTTCAAAAAACAATATTAAAAGGGGAAAATTAAGTGACAATTATAGTCAATCTGGCCTTTCCACTCAATTGTGAAAAAAACATCCACACAGGAAATATGGTATCTGCAGAGAAACGCTTACAAATAGCTGAAAACCACTATCATTTTATGATTTAGAAACAAAACACCAAAAAAATTTTAAGACATAATTTTTAAAGCAAAAATGCCTACATACCAATCATTAGGACAGAAAAGCCTATTTCTATAGCACAGAGTCCAATTCAATCTCTATTGTAATATAAATTCAATCCAAAATTGTCATTTTTTTACTATATATCATGCTTTTCCTTATAAAATTAATTTAAAATATATTAATATGTGTCACATGTTAAGTACAGAAAAGGTCAAATTTTTCTTTTAATATTATTAATATCATTACAAATTATATTTAAAATGTATACAATAGTCTGTTAAGAAATTATGTTTTAGGGGCGCCTGGGTGGCTCAGTCGGTTAAGCGTCCGACTTCGGCTCAGGTCACGATCTCACAGTTCGTGAGTTCGAGCCCCGCGTCGGGCTCTGTGCTGACAGCTCAGAGCCTGGAGCCTGCTTCACATTCTGCGTCTCCCTCTCTCTCTCTGCCCCTTCCCTGCTCATGCTGTATCTCTCTCTGTCTCAAAAATAAACATTTAAAAAAATTTAAAAAAAAAATTATGTTTTACTCTATTTAAAATCATCTCATCAAAAACAGGATACTTTGTTTAAAAAGATTATTTTTTAATTCCTAAGAGTCCACAAGATTGTAAATTTTTGTGAAGGGATGTGTGAAACAAAAAATATCAGAAACACTGGTCAAGAAAGGTGACTTATGTGTCTCTTAACAGCACCTGACACAGTTCCAGCCCCTAATGCTTATAAGCTTATTAATAAACAAATTAGAAAATTCTTAATTAGAATGCAGTATCAGGGGCGCCTGGGTGGCTCAGTCGGTTAAGCGTCCGACTTCGGCTCAGGTCATGATCTCATGGTCCGTGAGTTCGAGCCCCACGTCAGGCTCTGTGCTGACAGCTCAGAGCCTGGAGCCTGTTTCGGATTCTGTGTCTCCCTCTCTCTCTGACCCTCCCCCATTCATGCTCTGTCTCTCTCTGTCTCAAAAATAAATAAATATTAAAAAATTTTTTTTTAAATGCAATATCAAATTCTAAAAAGACAAAGAATTCAGCCACGACTAAAATTAACTTCTATAAGTGCAAGACAATTCAAGATGAGTAAACATGTAAATAAATAGCTAGAATTGAAGTTCACTCAAAATGTTACCTTGAAAGAACAGAAAATTTACAGAATTAAAAATTGAAAGAATCAAATCAAACCAGGGTCTCAAGTAGTAAAAGAAAAGCATTTAAAGGAAGATGACATCCATAAAATGAGAAGAAAGAAACAATAAATAAATAAGCAAGACAAATATGAGAAAGCCACTCTCAGAAGGAAAAATGAGGAAACGTCTAGCTAATTATAAAGGGCTAGTCTGAAAGTACAAGGAGAAAAGGGAAATGGAAAGAAGAGAGTAACAAAATGAAGAATTAAATCAGTAAACAATACATGGATAGGGATGCTTTTGCCACAATCATTTGAGAAATCACAGAAAATGATAAAGAGTGTGAGAAAAAAAGTTTCAGAATAGGTCAGTGTCTGATAAATTTCCAGACACAAATACTCCGAAAAGTACAACGGTTTCATTTCAGTTTTAGAAACAAGATTGTGCTAAAGAGAAAAACTAATATGACTTCTGTGCAACCACAGTACCAGATACCTACTTCTAAATTTAATACTCAAGATAAATGTAACCTACACATTTATTAAGTCATTTCAACATTTTTAGAAAAAACTGTTTTGATCATAAATGTACTCTGTTTTTCTCCTATATATTTATCTCTCCTCTACACTGTAGTAAATAAAAAGCATTTAGCTATCTTGGGAAACTTTCAAAGAGGTAAAGCTTAAATGTCAGGTATCTGCTTTCAAACATATAACTTATGCAATTATATTACGACCTTCATGCTCAATTTTTCTTCTTACTCAACAAACATATTTTTACCTTTTCTTTTCTTTCTTTTTGTAAGTAAGCTCCATGACCAATGTGGGGCTTAAACTCACAACCCTGAGATCAAGAGTTGCATTTTCTACTGAATGAGCCAGCCAGGTGTCCCAATTTTTACCTTTTCAAATAAGTAAATTTTATCTTTTGGAAATCAGCAAAAAATTTTAAATGTCTATTATGTAAGTATTTTGCAGAGTTTTTACCCAATATAACATAATTGATTCCTCCCATAATTCTATCTCCCCCATCACAAAGTCAGGAGACAAATAAATGCCATTCAGTGACTTGGCTCCATGAGATTGAAACTCAGTATGGAACAGTCCTCACTGCAGCGACCTCAAAGAGCCAGCCAGCATGGGGCACCTCGGTGGCTCAGTTGGTTAAGTGTCCGACTCTTGACTTCAGCTCAGGTCATGATCTCACAGTTTGTGGGCTCAAGTCCCATGCTGGGCTCTGTGCTGATGGCACAGAGCATGCCTAGGATTCTCCCTCTGCCCTTCCCCCCACTTGCACGCCCACACACTCTCTCTCAAAATAAATAAACATTAAAAAAATAAAAAAACAAGAGCCAGCATAATGCATTCCACATAGTGGGACCCCCACAGTCCCTCATAATGATTGAGTGAATTCCTGATATACTAGGAGACCGGCATTTCATTACTTGATACAGTATTTTCAAGAGCATTCCCAATTTTCATCACCAACACTTACTGAGTATTCACCAAATGGCAGATTCTGGAAATATGCAGGGGTGTCACTGTTCTTACCTGCCTAGCATGGGCCCCATGTTCTGGTACATGACGTGTGTTCTCCTTTCTCCTTTCCTACTTCCCCATCCTCAGTCCATGCCACTTACTCCTATTGGAGCTGGGCCTCACACCCCAGCTCCACAGCAGGTGCTCAACTCAGGTACGATCAATCAGAACATTCCCCATGACCCAAACACAGGGATTGCTTCAGTAAAGGACAAGGGACCAGTCAGCACTCTTTATTTGCAATGAGCATCTAAGAAAGGGTCATTCTTTTCCAGTGGCCAGTTCAATTTAACTTCTGGAGACACCACCTGAAGACAGTCTGACTGAGAATATGGCCAACAGAGAGAAGATCAAAGCCAAGAGATGGAGAGAGACCAAGTGGACCCCTGGATCCAGCCACACACAAAGCCAACAATATCCCCTTGACTTTCCTGTCACATGAACCAATAAATCTCTCCCATCTTTTTTCTCTAAAGCTTACATGAGTTGGGTGTCTGTCACCAAAAGAACCTTGAAAGAAATTATATCCAACACAATTCACAAATACAAATTAATGAGCCCTCAAATGGGAAATTGGCTAAATAGAGCTGAGGTACAGGGCAGTGAAAAACAGCCTCATTCCCAGCTGGAAGTTGGCAATTTGAGTTACGCAGTATCAAAGAAACAAGCTAAAACTATTGCCTGTGGTAACTTAGGGTTCAGATCATGTGCCCATCAACACCGGAAAACTAAGACTTGGCAGAAAAATGTCAGGAATTTAGACCATGTTGTCAATTCTGAGAGAATGAGGCTCAAACTCCTCGGTGTAGAATATGAAGACTTTCATGATCCTGACCTATGTTCCTCTGTATGTCAGGAATTGTTCTACATTATAAGGAACAGGAAATCCAACCCTAACTGGCTTAAGAAAAATGCAGAATGCAGTACCTCACAAAACTGAAAAGTACAGCTTCAAGCAACATTTGATCCAGAGATTCATACAATCATCAGGTCTCCAGCTCCATTTCCTTGACATCTACCCTCTTCTAGAAGTTGCTGTGACCATAGGTGGGTTCCTATCACAACTATGCTAGCTATAACAGTTTCTAAGTTTTATATCCTCAGCACACAAAGCAGAAGATGACAAAGCATCCCTTTCATTAAATATCCAGAGGAGAGAGCTCTCCAGAAAAAGTCCTGAGATTCACTTTAAGTCAGCTTAGATCACATGCCTACCTCAAACCTCCTAACAACCAGAGGCTGGAATGCCCTGATGGCTTAGCCCAGGTCAAGCATGCACCCTGAAGCTGGAGGTTGTTGGGAAAGGAAGAGGAAAGGCCATTATCACCTTCCAGGCTCACAACATTCCAACACATCCCTCACAGGTTATGCCCCAACAACATCCATGTTCAGTTCTCTAAGTGCTGTGGGTTGAATTGTGCCCCACAAAAAGATATGTTGGAGTCCTAACCCTCGGTACCCGTAAACGTGACCTTATTTAGAAACAGAGAGGTTGCAGATATACTCAAGATGAGGTCATACTCAAACATCCAACATGACTGGCCTCCTTACGAGACAAGAGACACACAGGGAAAGCGTCATGTGAATCTGAAGTGATGGAGGCAGAGACTAAAGTGATGCATCTACAAGCCAAGGAACGCTAACGATTGCTGGCAATTCCAGCAGCTAAGAATGGCATGGAACAGATTCTCCCTTAGAGCTTTCTGCGAGAACATGACACTACTGACATTTGATTTCAGACTTGTGACCTCCAGAACTGGAAGAAATTAAATTTCTGTTGTTTTAAGCTACCCAGTTTGTGGTACTTTGTTACAACAAACCTAGGAAACTAATACACTTAGGTAAGGATGATAGTCCATGATTCTTTGCCTTTGTACATGCTCTTTTCTCCTTCTGGAATGCTCATCTCTCCCAGATGGTCTGTCTATTCACACTAAACCTCAGATCTGCCCAAATGTTCTCTTCTTTGTGATGCCTTCCACCATGGCCCCTCTCCACTATGTATAAGTCCAGCACCACATACTGCTTGCATTTTTATTATTAAATTTTAATTGCCTGTGCACATAGCTGTCCTCCCTTCAGAATTATGAGCTCTCCAACGGGACAGCAAGGCTTTCTTACCCACCTTTATATCAAGGCAAGTGAACAGCACCTAACACATAATAATCATTCAAAAGCTTCTATGTATTGAACAGGCTGATAACTCATCTCAGAAAAAGATAATGGGTATGATTTCAGAGAATGGTCTATAACAGATTATAGAGAACTGAAGACGGGCTTTGAGGTAGAATCTAGATAAGGAGAGAAAAAGAATATGGGGGCGGCAAGAAGGAAAGGTGTTAAATTTAGCAAATATGCAGAAAAACTACAAAGTAGATGAATATGATTAGGGAAAAAAGAATGTGTTTGGGGCAGTGGGAGCCTTCTGCTGAGGGGCATTTTCCAGGTAATAAGAGGAGCAGAAAAAGAAAAGAGGTTTCTGAGCAAGACCGCTGACACACGTTTTCAGGGGATTCCTATGACAAAGTGTTGAATGGACTCTGGAGGTGCAAGAGACCAGTCAGGGTGCAACAGAGGCAGGTCAGCAAGGAGGTGAAGGGCCAGATGATCTAGGACAGCAGCAGCAGGAGTGCGAAGGAACACAATTTTAAGACTTTAGAGAAGAGAGAACAAACAGAAAAAGCAAAGGATTACTCTTTAGTTTTGACCTTTGGTTATTTCGCAGGATTGACTACTGAAATAAGAGAGTATAAAGGAAAAGACTCTTTTTTTCCATGAGGATAAAAGTTTGTCTCAGATGGCTTACTATGAGGTGACCATAAAACATCCCAAAAAAGATGCCCAGCATACAGCAGGCAAAGAAGTGCCTGAGATTTATGAGAACAAAAGACACAGATGGCAATCATACAGGTAAGGATGACTTTTTTTGTAAGTCATAAAAAAGATATTGCAGAATTTTATTCTTTCATTCCACAAATATTTATTGTGCACCATGTCCTAGGCACTGTTCTAGGCTCTGGGAAGCCAGAGCTCATGGAGCTTATATTCTACTGGGGAACACAGACAAGTCTATTTGACTCATGAACATAAATTTAGGGCTTCAAGTTAATACTGCTTAGTAGTTATGATAAACCAAAACAAAAAAAATTTTTTTTACCTTTTTCTTTTTTCAAATTTTATTTTCCAGACATTTCCTTTCATATAGGTATACATGTCCCTGATCAGTAGCCAAACAGGTTCGAGTAAGTTAAGGGTTTGTTTTTTCCTTTGGTTTGTCTGTTTGTTTGTTTATTTTAATGCCAGCATATTGCTGCAATAAATCTATTTTTCCTCCTTTGTTTCTTAATGGCATCAGGAAACCCTTCCAAAGAATGTTCATAAAGGGTGACTGGACTCAGAAAAACATGAGAGGACAAATGGTACAATGGAAAGCAAGGGTATGGGAATTAACAAGGCCTGAATTCAAATCCCAGTCCAGTTTTTTCACAAGTTGTATAAGCTGGAGCAAGTTACTAAGTATCTCCAAGCTTCAGTTCACCCATCCGTGAAATGGGAATAACTTCACTCTAAGGATTAAAATAAGTAATTTCTAAATGGCAATTGACACAACACCTAGAAAAAAATGGGAAAAATGCTGGTGGCAGCTACTGCTGTGACTAATACCACCATCACCCCATACGCCCGGCACAAAATAGATGCTCAATAAATGCCTATTTCTTTTCTTTCTTTCTCTTTCTTTCGTTTTTTAAAATTTGTTGTAAATAATTTCTACGCCCAACGTGGGGCTTGAACTGATGACCCTGAGATCAAGAGACTCACGCTCTTCCAACTGAATGAGCCAGGCACTGCATATTTTTTCCTTCTAGGGAAGGGAAGTTCTTAATATCCTGGGTAATTACAAGGCTCCCATTCACTAGGCTATTATAGTCTATCCTCCTGAAACTTCCACTTCTGATAGAAGAATTAAATGCAATTAATTTCATAAATGGGCTTACTATCTTTATTTCTAATTTGATGGCATGTATTTATCCTCCAAAGAAAAATTTCAATGGTGAGGTCACAAATAGAAGAAAATGATCACTGATGAGGTGCCCACGTGGCTTGGTCGGTTAAGCAATCTGACTCTTGATTTCTGTTCAGGTCATTATCTCGTGGTTGGTGGGATTGAGCCCCGCGTCAGGGATTCTCTCTCTGCCCCTCCCCCTCAAATAAATTTAAAAAAAAATGATCACTGAATTATAAATGCTAACATAAAAATAAATGAAACTGGCACTGCTTTAGAAATCATCCATCAAAGATTCCATAGTAATTTTTACTAAACTGACACCAATAATAAAATCCTCTGTGATTAATCATTTCTGTAGGAACTTTCATTTGGAAAAAAATTAAGTGATTTTCTAACTGCAACCACATAATAACACAAATTTTATACGACACCCTCAGAGTTGTCCAGAAGATTAAATGGCACAATGCATATGAAAACATTTGGCCAGGTCCCTGGCACATGGTATGCATCCAGCGATAACTTCAGTGAAATCTACTCCTCTTATTATCTTACATTCCTTTCAATTAACAGAAAAGACCTTATAACCACAATTTTCACACAGGAATTATGGAACTAGAAAGATTTAAAAAACACACTGACTTGATGCCATTCCAAACCAGAAAGGTATTCATTTGAATGTCTCTTCATTTAATAACAAAAAGGTCTGTGAGTTAAATCAAGACACGTACCACTATAATCAAAACCAACATTTCAGTCTTCCCCTAAAATAATCCTTCCACTAACAATTTAATGAAAGTTTTTTAAAAGGCCAGAGACATTAAGTTCCTCTTACTTTCATTTTTAAAAACGCAAATTCCAGAAGCCTACAAAATATACTGGAATATAAGGACCAAAGTCATAACTGTTTGCCCAGGAAAGAGCAGTGACACAGCCTTGAACCTGCTCAAATAGAGCATCCACAAAGACCAGGGGTGCCCCTTCACTCATGCATGACACTATCTGAGACAACCAGTGTCAGGACTGCTTATTCCCTATAACAAGTGGCTCTTCTCCAATCCTCTGGACTACAAGAGACCCCTGCTCTTTCTCCCTGGCAATCTCCCTCATACACAAACGACCCCAATGCTTACACCTGTCCTGCTAAGTGGATAGCCTAAGAGCACCCAATCTCAGTGTGTATAAAATCTCCTCCTGTGTCCCTATGTCTGTTAATGGTATTACTATCTTCTCAGTCGCCCAAGATAGGATCTAGTTTGCTTTCCCTCACCATCCCCCTCCCTTCCCAAGAATGAACCAGTTTCAAAGCAAGACCTGTCTTTTACCTCTGCAATACCACCTAGCACCTACCCTGCCTCCATTCCCACAGCCTATCTCAGGTTCTCATTGCTGCCGTCCTGACCCAGGCCAGCCCCCACCCAGGTGCCCAATGAGTCCACATACTCTGAAAAGTAGACAGACAGATCTTGCTATGCATGTTCCTCCACACCCTGTGGGCCCCCACTGCCTTCCACAGCATTCCACATTCTCAGAACTTAAAGGACTCTCCTCTGACACAACCACCCATTCACTTGATCTTAGAAGATCTTCAAATTCAAAATGCTCTGGCCTTACTTTCAGGCCATTCCTGCTCTGGCTCCAATCTAAAATCCTGTAATGCCATGAAAATGAGAGTGAACTATGCCATTCCATTGCTCGATAGCTAAAGGTCAAAATTCTCAACTCAACCTACAGGGCTTCACATGGCCTGGCCCCTGCCTATCTCTCTAGTCTTGCCATGCTCCCATTTGCTCTCTGCTTCAGCTCTCTGGCCTTCTATCCAGCTTGCCATGATCCCCTTCATCCCAAGCCTCTGGACATGCTGGCCCTTTAGCACCCCACTCCTCACATAGGCAGTGCTATCCTACCCTTCAAATCTCAACTCAAAAGTCACTTATTCAGCCACTAGCCTTACCATTCCAAACTAAGTCCTCTGTTTGTCCTCTATCCTTTCTTCCATAGCCTCAAGCAAAATAATAATAAATCGGTTATTAGATTTCCTATTCCCAAGCTAGAATGTAAGCTCCATAAGAGCAGGACTATGTTGGTCTTGTTTGCCACTGTATCTCACAACTTACCCCAGAGGAGCCCTCAACAAATATGAGTCAATTAATGTAATTCATAAATCAGAACACTCTAAGTTACAAGGCCACAGGGCGACTGGGTGGCTCAGTTGGTTAAGCATCTGACTCTTGGATTTTGGCTAAGGTCATGATCTCCCGGTTCACAGGATCAAGCCCCACATCGGGCTCTGTGCTGATGGCTTGGAGCCTGCTTCGGATTCCCTCTCTCTCTCCCTCTCTCTCTGCCCCTCCTGTGCATTATCTCTCTCTCTCAAAAATGAACTTAAAAAAAAAAAGTTACAAGGCCAGCCCCCACTACACACAGGTCATGAAATCACTTGGTTACTCCCTAACAATAAACAGCTCATCTCCTCAATGTTTCTGAGTTCCCCTGAAGATCTGACATTACATGAGTCTACAGTTCTACCATTCCAAAGATCCCTCTCACAGCTCTCTTCTATACACCCTGGTACCAGCAATACTTTGCTTTCTGGGTTCCACAATTTTGCTTGCATCCTTCCTCCCACCTGGAATTTTTTTTTTTCCCAGCTATACATTTCCAAATCCTATTTTGCTTCAAATGCTCAAATCCAATGTCGCTTCTTCCTCGAAGTCTTCTTTGCATTCCCCCAGCTAGTCACAACCTCCCTCCCTGAATTCCCACAGGTTCTCCATTATTTCATTTAGGTCTGATCAAATGTCACTTCAAATGAGAGTTCCTCCTAAAGTTACTCACTGGTTATAATTTTCTATCAGGTCATCCTGTTTTATTTTCTTGACAGCATTTTACTATTATCTGAAATTATCTTGTTCATTTTTCTTTACTTATTTGCTTATTTACTTATTAACTGCCTGTCTCCCCCACTGGAACGTAAGATCCATGAGAGCAGGGACCCTCTGTCTTGGTTTCCATATTTCCCCACTCCTCCACATCTGACATCAAAAATGTTTAGTAAAATCTGCCAAAGGCATGAATGACTCCGTAGTCCTGGTGACTAGGGTCATTTGTGTACGTATCTTTCTCTTACTGTATTCCAAATTCCAGGTGGACTAGGTCAAAGTCTAGCTAATCTATTTGTTTGTGTGCATTACCTGGAAATCCTTTCACAACTGAAGCAAATAATAGATAACTTTTAATTAATGAATTAATGATCTCTCCAGGAGGTACTGTCCCAAACCAGGCCAACTCAGAACTCCATATTCTCCAGAAACCAGGGCATACAGGAACCTCCTTCTATGCCCTCTCCATCCTGTTCCAATCAGCCACCTCTAGTGAGCTTCAAAAGGCGAGTCTCTTCACTTTCCTCTAGCCAACAACCACTGATTCTATCTCTAATATCTCACAATCCTAACCTTTTCCTTCTATCTCCAGCCAACAAATCACTTCCAGGGCCCTGTTTCTTCAGAGTACCCTACATCTCCAGTGAGTTGGAGAACTCATCAGACCCTAGGGAACAAGGAGACGTTAAAACGAAGTGTTACTTAAAGACTAACTCTCTTTTCTTTTATACCCCGTTTATCCGAAAGCGGCCCAGTTTCAAGGACTGGCTTTGATACTCTTTGGGACCCTAAGCTTTCTTCTCATGTACCCGCCGCACCCAAATCCCTCTGTAGTGCCTCCACCCGTGCCTCGAACCTTTTCATCTTCCAGTACAAGACAACCCTAGGCCAGAGACGATGATCTCCTCGGAAGCAAATGGTCCTCAAACACCGAGGGGCGGCCGTACCCTCCCCACTTACTGTCCGGCATCTGCCTCCGGCCTGGAGCCATCTCGGCGCCCCTTAGCCTCAGTCCCCCTCTGGGCCTGACCCTCCAACACCACCCCCCACTCACCTGAAGCGGCCCCCGCAGTGCTGGCATTGCTCGCCCACCCAGCCGGTGGGACAGACGCACTGGCCGGTGCCAGGGTTGCAGCGGCCGCCGTTGACACAGGGTCGGTCACATTCCTTGGCCTCGGCTGCGGCTGAGCCCGACACCGCCGACGCCGCTGCCGCGGCCTCGGCCGCCCAGGGCAGCAGCAGCAGCGGCGGCGGGAGCAGCAGCAGCAGCAGCAGCAGCAGCCGCGGGAGGCGCAGCCCGGCCCCCAGCCCCGGCCTCCCAGCCCCGGTCGCGTCCCAGTCCCAGCGCTGCCCGCTGTTCCTGCCCGCAAGCGCTGTCGCCGCCGTCCTGCTCCTCAGCCTCGCCTTAGTCGCCGCCGCCGCCGCCACCATCTTCCCGGGGCTGAGACGGCGCCCCGCGAACACATACACACACCGCACGGCCGGCTCCGCTTTGCCTGGCCGTGCGGGGCGGGGCTGTGCGGACGGTGGCTCGGGCGGTCAATCCTGGGGGTGGGGCCAGAGCTGCGCGGTAGGCGGAGCGGTGCGTGCGTGCGTGGGCGGCGCGCGGCGCGCGGGCCGTCCTCTCGCACACGCGGCCTTGGAGGCGAGTGTCTGACCCTTGGTCTACCGCTTGCTGAGACCCCTTCCCCCTCGGGTCAGAGGCGCCTTTGCGCTCCGGTTCTTAGCCTTCTCTCGGTGCCCCGGCGACAGGTTAGCATCCCTGAGGCAGCCTCTTACCGTTGGCTGCCTGGGAGCCGTCCGCTCTGCTAGCAAAGCCGGCTGTGTTGAGGACTGCCCTTCCGGAGACCCCGGCCTGTGTCATCGCTCTGCCTGCGGGGGACTACCTGCGGGGCAGAAGGGGCCTAGAAGGCTTCGTCGTGGTGTGCGGTACTGTAGAAAGAGTGCTGCGCACCAGCCTCTGCTTTCCCCTCTGTAAAGTAGGGACAACGAAGTAACACGTGTATTAACCCCAGCGCATAGGCTATGCGCAATAAATGCCCAGTACTCCTGAGTGAAGAGTTCAGCTTCCTTGATTCAGGCCGATCCAGTGGCCGACCAGAGCCCCCACCCTTAATTCTGGGGAGGAAATTTGGGGTTATCTTACTTTGCACTATATGTTCTCAAATACCTCTTAAGAGAATCCAGCACCCTCGGCCCACCGCACACATCTGCACCTAGAGCCCTTCTTGTCAGGTAGTTTGTTACTTTGGTGGCCCCAGTGAAACAAGCCTCCTGACAGTGTAACCTTGTGTGGTCGTCAACCCTGGAATCTGGACTGGACCTGTGATTCGATGTAACCAAAGGCAGAACGTGGCAGAAGTGACTGTGCCAATTACAGATACGAGCTTTGAGAATACCTGGTAACCTTGATTTTGATTTTGATAATCCTGAGCTGCTCCCCCTCTTCCACCTTGCTGTAGAAAGATGACACAGAGACATAGAGAGGGAAAGGCCCTGAGACATGGAGAAGTCGAGACCCAGTTACCACCAGGAAGTGAAGTCCCAGACACATGTACCTGGTGAACCCATCCCAGCTGAGGGACCAGTCATTGAGGGAAGAAGCCACCTAGGTTGTCCCAGCCATCTGAGCTGTTCCTCATTACCTGGAACAGAGGTAAGTCTTTCCTCCTGTGCCTTTTCCAAAATCCTGAGAAACTGGCTGTCAGTTGAAGCCTCTAAGTTTTGGAGAGGTTTATTACTCAGCAATAGATAACCAGACATTGTCTGACATAAGCCTTGTGTTGTGAGGAATATTCCTGGGTCAGCTCAGAGTTTGAGCACCCTGCAGTCCCTGGGAAACAAAGAAATCCCCTTTTGCTTTACCTTAGAGCTCAGAATTCTAGCATATACCCCCGTACTCATATCTAGGTCCTGACCTACCTTCCTGTGTATCCACTTCATGGCAGGTGAAGCCTAACAGCCCACCAGTCTCCGCCCTCAGCTCTCCACCCACACATCCCTCCTATTGTTACACAAAACACATTGTTCAGCTTAGGCCCTACCACAGGCATTCTGGTTTGCGGGTGGTTTTTGCTGCAGTGTCCTACAGGGGCTGTGTAGAATGAGGTGGGGATGGAAGACATGGCCCTACCCTCTGGCAAGAACCCAGTCAGATGGAGGTGACCCATCTGACTTACATGAAGCTATGGCTTACATGGCTTCATGTAAGGCTGGAATGGCATGAAGCTTACATGAAGCTTACATGAAGCTATGGCCTGGCTTCAGGAAGCACTGCTCTCCCTACTCCCCCAGGCCAGAAATGGAACCAGACTTTCCCTTCTTTCTTCACAGCAAAACTGAAGCCAGGCTGTGAAGTTTCACATAATTTTACGAATACTCAGAGATAAGAGAAAATGGTTTGCGTCCACAGGGCAGCAATATGGCTGCCCTAGAACCTTGCTACAGCAAATGTTTTCCTCTTTAATCTACTCCCTTCTCTGGTTCTCTTTCCTTAGCCATGTTTTGCTCAAATGATCTTGCCTTAAAAAAAACAAAATCTGGGACGCCTGAGTGGCTCAGTCGGTTAAGCGTCCGACTTCCACTCAGGTCGTGATCTAGCAGTTCGTGAGTTCGAGCCCCATGTCGGGCTCTGTGCTGACAGCTCAGAGCCTGGAGCCTGCTTCAGATTCTGTGTCTCCCTCTCTCTGCCCCTGCCCGCTCACACTCTGTTCCTCTGTATCTCAAAAATGAATAAACGCTAAAAAAAAATTTTTACTAAGAAACAAACAAAATCTGGGGCGCCTGGGTGGCGCAGTCGGTTAAGTGTCCGACTTCAGCCAGGTCACGATCTCGCGGTCCGTGAGTTCGAGCCCCGCGTCAGGCTCTGGGCTGATGGCTCAGAGCCTGGAGCCTGTTTCTGATTCTGTGTCTCCCTCTCTCTCTGCCCCTCCCCCGTTCATGCTCTGTCTCTCTCTGCCCCAAAAATAAATAAAACGTTGAAAAAAAAAATTAAAAACAAACAAACAAAATCTTACCTTGACTATGCAGGGAAATACTGCAATCTTCTTTCTCCTTTAATGTTGTCAGTCTCCTGCACTTTATACTTTTGCATGGTGGAATTAAAGATGTCTACAAATTGTTTTGCCCTCCTTCCATGGAAAGATGGGGACTAATTCCCCCAACTCCTTGAATCTGGGCTGGTCTTAGTGTTTGTTGCACCAATAGACTGTGGTGGAAGTGAAATACTGAAACTTCTGAGTCAAGGTCCAAGAAGTTTTGCTGCTTCTTTCTGAGTGCCTTCGAACACTTGCTCTGAGGAAATCCAGCTGCCATAAAAGAAGCCCAGCTAATCTGATACTGCCATATTGCAAGGAAGCAGCCGCAGCCATTCTGGACCCTAGCCGTTCGGTTCTTCCCAGTTAAGGCCCCAGACACTAATGAAGCAGAGGGGGTGCCACCTCTGCTAACCCACCCAAACCGCGGATACATGAGCAAAATAAATAAATATACTTCTCTAAGCCACTAAGTTTGGGGATGGTTTGTTTTAGGACTGCAATAAATTCCCAAAATACTCTGTAACTTCCTGCCTCCAAAGATAAGAATAAGTCTTTAAGGTAAACTTGATTAACAATGGCTGTATAATTGTATATACATATAGGATGTACAATGAGTCATTTATATATAATACACAGAGGGTTCTGATCGTTGGGTCATTCTTCCTGAAAAGGGTCATTGCAGCTCCAGAAGCTTGTCTGCTGGACTCCTTACACCTTACCACCAACACTCTATGACTGTTCTATCTGAAATCCCACACCATCTTTTTCTCCACTAGTCCTTTCAAGGTGGCCACTTCCAGGACCTAGAAATTTTAATGTTAATGGCAAGGAATTCCAATGGCAAAAAATTCCTGGAACTGCTTTAAGTCCAGACTCCACATGACAGAGTCCTCACCAACTGCGTGGCCAAGAAGGTTTGTATCCACTAAGACGGTTTGAAGTTACCTCTGCCCATTTTTTCCTTCTTCTTTTTTTTTTTTTTAAACTCAGGAAAGGCAGTCTCTCTGTTTGTATGCCCTTTGCTCTCTCTAATTTCATGCCATCATTTTCTATATCTTTGCATTGTCTCCAGGTCATGGACATGGATGTTTTTAACAATTGTTTGGCTTTTACTCATGCATTGTCTTAGGTCAGTTTCCTTAGAAGCAGAGCCCGAAACAGGATTTATTATGAGAGTGCTCCCTGGAGAAAGGCAATGAAGGAAGCAGGACAGATAGGGAAGGGAGCTAAGCAAAGATGTGGTCTTATCTGGAGTCAAGCGGCAGCCTAAACCTATGGAGAGCCTTGAGACATAGATTGTATCTAAGAGTTGATTCCACCTTGAGACAAGAAGGCATTGTTTTGCATACAAATCTCATTTGGCAGCCAGCCAACACTCACAGCCATAAGAAAGATCCAAAAAAAAAATTGGGAGGGGTATCAGTCTACTGTATACAACAAATATTTATGGAGCACTGGATTGTAAGGATGAATGCCGCCCTGGTAAGATCTATCTGATCAAGCTGTCTGACCTTCCCTAAGTATCAAGAGACTTCACTCTGTACTATTGGAAAAATCAACATTTTTTATGTCAAGGATCTTCTTATACTCTTCATCTATTTGGAACAAAGCAATTCCCTAATTATAGATATCAGAATCTTACCTAACATGTAAGGTACTATATTGCCTGTGAAAAAGGTTGATCCTGAGGGTTTGGAAGAAACACAATGGTGGCAATGGTAGCTCCCGTGCGAAGGATAGGTCAACTTACAAACATAAGATCCCTATAGTACTTGGGAGGCTCTACAAGTAAATGTTCAGGGATCCTTGATCTGGGAGCATAGGATTAGCCCCCTTAGCTGTTGTCAGAGCTCCTGGTGGCTGCCATAGGTAAGCCCCACGAATACAGGAAGTGGCCTTTATATCAACTCAAAGGACAGAGGACTTGAAAAAAACCTTATAATCCAAGTTACAATTAGTTATTAAACTTAAAAACAAGATGGTGCTTTAAAAGAAATGTCCACAGGGGTGCCTGGGTGGCTCAGTCAGTTGAGCGTCTGACTTTGGCTCAGGTCATGATCTCATGGCTTGTGAGTTTGAGCCCTGCATCGGGCTCGGAGCCTGGAGCCTGCTTTGGATTCTCTGTCTCCCTCTCTCTCTCTGCCCCTCCCCAGCTCATGCTCTGTCTCTCTCTCTCTCTCTCTCTCTCTCTCTCTCAAAAATAAACATTCAAAAAAAATTTTTTAAATAAAAGAAATTTCCACAAATTCTTTGATATTCTCATTAAAAGTTGGAGTTTAATTCCTCTCTGTAGAATAAAGGCCAGACTTAGTGACTCTCTTCTAACAACTTGAATGTGGTAGAATTATACTATATATATTCTGAGGCTAGGTCATACAAAGGATAGTTTCTCCTTCCCCTCTTCCTCTCCTTCACATTCTCCCTCTCCCTCTCCTCCCTGTCCTTCTCTCTTCATTTGCTTTGGAGGAAGCCAGCCATCTTGTCATGAGGACACGAGCAGCCTGTGGAGAGGCACAGGTGGGGAGGAACGGGAACCTGCCACCAAGAACCAGTACATACTTACCAGACGTGTGTAAGACAATTTGGAAATGGATCCTTTGGCCCCTGTCAGGGCTTCAGATGATGCCAGTCCTGGCCAACATCTTGACTGAGACCTCACAAAAGACCCTGAGCCAGAATTGCCTAGTCAAGCTGTTCCTGAATTTCTGACCCATAAAAACTGTGAAGATAATAAATTGTTGTAGGCCACTAAATTTGGGGGCAGTTTGTCTTACAGCAGTAGGTAATTAACACAGGCCACAAGAATTTGGAAGTCCCCCTAAATATACCCAACACCATAACAGAAGATACTACCACTGAGACAGTATGGCAAACCCGTGGAAGATGTCCATTTCCTTGTTTCCTGCTTTGGCTCATAGAGAAACCAACTCTCTAAGCTGGCTCCCATGAAAGCCCACTGTGCTGGTACAGCCAGAAACACCGTCTCTATTGCTAGTGCTTGCCCAAGGCACTGATATAAACTGCTGCCAGTGTTGTGATCAAGGCTTCTGATGCCCACACAGAGGTCCCCATCTCATGTTGCTGCCAAGCCATTGGCATAAACTCCCATCATCTGAGAAGCCACTGGCAGCAAAGCAGCCTTCATTACAGGGAGGTGGTTCTTGTGTTCACTTGTACTATGACCGCGGCCAGAACCCCAGTATGGAGGAGGGGTAGCAGATAACCCTGTGTACAGAACCAGCTCACCAAAAGCATGGTCTGTGGCTAGAGATATGGCCCAGATTGCAGTGTTTATTTACCAAGTTAAACAGGCTAAAGCCAGATCAGCATATCAAAAATGACTCAAGCAACAGGGAGAGTTTAGCTATGAACTCAGTGAGTCAGGGCCAAGGGCATTGATTACGTACAGACTTGAAAGAGGACAGAAAGAAAGCAGACCTGCAAGAGTCCTGGGCTTGGGGTAGCTTTGAAGTGTATTCCTATGGCCACTGGTCTGAGCCTCCCACCCTTAGGGTTTGTTTGAAGCCATCAGACCCCTTTCTCCCATACGCATTTCAAGGCTATAACTTCTTTTTGTGCATGAAATTCTCACAGAATTGCCAGGGCTCAAGACTGTGTCTGATACTGGCAAGGAAGCTTGAACACTCTTCTATTAGCTTAGGTTCCCCCGAAAGAAAGCCCTGAGGCAAGAATTCAAGGTTAATGTGGGATGTAATCCCAGGAAACAGGAGAGTAGGGAAGTGAAACAGGGAAGGGAAGAAAATCAATACAGAATGTGTTATTAGTCAGTGACTAGTGTGAGCCATTCCACAGGGAAATTCCACAGAGGGAACTCTGGGAAGTGGTACAGGACACATGTCTCAGAGAGGCAAGGGGGCAAGGGTGTTTACAGGTATTTATATACCAACTCCAGTCAGCCATTGTTAATATCTGCTAGGGGAGAGAGTGTTAATTACTGAGGGGACCAACACAGAGATAGAGACACTGGTTGATCAGTTTTTTATTTGTTTATTGACCATTTAGGTCTCCCCTTCTGTGAAGTGAGCATTCATATCCTTTGCCCACTTTTCTATTGAATTGCTTCTTTTTCTTACGGATTTGTGTCACTTCTATATTCAGTTACTAGTCTTTTCTTCATTATATGTGTAACAAATACCACTTTCTTTATAGTATCATCTAATAAATTATCTTTAATGTATATAAATTTATCAATCTTTTCTCAATAGTCTGTGATTTTCTTTTTTTTTTTTTTTTTCTTGAGAGAGAGAGAGGGAGCACGCCTATGAGCAGGGGAGGGGCAGAGGGAGAGAGAGAATCTTAAGCAAGCTCCACAGCCAGGGCCATTGAGGCCCTGAAGGGACTCAATCTCATGACCGCGAGATCATGACCTGAGCCAAAATCAAGAGTCAGACTCTTAACTGACTGAGCTTCCCAGGAGCCGTGGTAGTCTGTGCTTTTCATGTCTTGTTTAAGAAATCCTTTCCTACGTTGAGGTTAAAGAGATGATGATTTACCAGGAATTTTTGCTTTTTACAGATAGTTTTGTTTTTTTTTTTTTTTAATGTTAGAGAGAGAGAGAGAGAGAGAGAGACATAGCATGAGTCGGGGAGGGGCAGAGAGAGACGGAAACAGAATCTGAAACAGGCTCCAGGCTCCAAGCTGTCAGCACAGAGCCGGATGCAGGGCTCGAGCTTGGAAATGGCGAAATCATGCCCTGAGTTGAAGTCGGATGCCCAGCCGACTGAGCCACCTAGGCGCCCCTGACAGATAGTCTTTAATCCACTTGGAAATGACTTAACATGAAGATGCAATATAGGAATTCAGTATTTAACTTTTATCATGGAAAATGCCAAACAGGGCCACCCGGGGGGCTCAGTTGGTTGTGCATCCGACTCTTGATTTCGACTCAGGTCATGTTCCCAGGATCATGGGATCGAGCCCTGCATCAGGCTTAGTGCTGAGTGTGGAGCCTGCTTAAGATTCTTTCTCTCTCCCCCTCCGCCCATCTCCCCTGCTCACACACTCTCTCTCTAAAAATAATAAAAAAGAAAATGTAGTTTGACATATACAAAAACAGAATCCTACAATGAACTCAACACTCAGCTTCAACAATTATTAATTTATTTCAGTTGACCACTGCTGTGTAACAAATTACCCCAACACTTAGCATATTTAAACAGTAATAAACATTTATTATCTTGCACAGTTTCCGAGAGTCAGGATTTTAGGAGTGGCTTAACTGGGCGGTTCTGTCTTAGGATTTGTCATGAGCCTGTGGTCATGTTGTCTGCCTGGCCTGCAGATATCTGAAGCCTTAGCTGGGGCTAAAGGATCTGTTCCAAGGTGACCCTCACCTCTGGCTGGTAAAGTGTTGCCAGGAAGCATCTGTTTCTTGCCACGTGGCCCTCTCCGCAGAGCAGCTGAAGTGTCTTCACAGCAGGGCAGCTGGCTTCCCCCAGAACAAATGATCCAAAAGAGCGCAAGGTGGAAGTTGCAATGACTTTTATTACACAGTCTTGGAAGACACACAAGATCACTTCTACCACATTGTGTTCATTAGAAACAAGTCACTAAGTCCCATCCACATTCAAGGGGAGAGAAATTAAGTTCAAAGTTAGTGGATGTTTTCAAAATCAGCATATAACTCATGGCCAATCTTGTTTCAGCTATGCCTCCATCTACTCTCCCTTAAAAACTGGATTCTTTTGAAGAAAATTCCAGACATCATATTGTTTCATGTACAAATCCTTTAGTATGGATTTCTAAAAGATAAGTCTTGAAAAAAATGTCATAAACACCATACCATAATCACACAAAAAGTTAACTTAACAATAATTCCTTAAGGTCACCAAAGACGTTCAAAATTCAATAGCATTCAAGTTCCCCTGATTCATTCCCTCTCCTTCTCTCCCTCTCTCTCCCTGTCCCACTCCCCCCCCCACCCATTTTTTTAAATAGTTTATATCAGACATCTCTGTGCATAACTCCAGATACCCTCAGGCTCACCTGTCATTTAATCCAGACTTTGCTGCCCATATCAGTTCTGCACAGGCTCCAACCAGCTGCACACAGGTGTGGCCTGGCACAGCTTCAGGGCTTCTTTTTAATGCTGCAGTGTGGAATACTGTAGAAACCTGCCTGGCATGCACAACCCAAAAGTGCCAGGCACTTAAAACTCTTTGAGGCAAACGTTGACCAATGGACAACTGCTTTCCTTTTCATCCCGAGATCGACAGTCTGAAGACCCAGTATATGTAACTTCTCACAAGGTCTGTGGGATTAAGAAATCACTCTTCATGGTAGCCAACTTGATCATGGCTTCTTGTGCTTCCCTTTTTCATTTATTGTCCCTCATTCCTGCCCTCTGAGATCACACTCTTCAATAAAGTATTGAATAAAGCATTACACATAGTTTTGGTTTTTGCTTTTGTTTTTGTTTTTTTTAATCAGGTTCTGCTTTGGGGGGCACCAGACCAAGACACAGTTGGTCCCAAATAGGGTCTCTCTGATCTATAGCTTTCATCCTCTCCCACTTCTCCCTTGCAATTACTATTTTTTTAAGTTTATTTATTTATTTTGAGAGAGAGAAAAAAAAGCATGAGCAGGGGAGGGGCAGAGAGAGAGGGGGACAGAGAATCCCAAGCAGGCTTTTCACTGTCAACTCATAGCCCAATTCAGGGCTCAAACCATGAGATCATGACCTGAGCTCAAATGGAATCGGATGCTTAACAGACTGAGCCACCTAGGTGCCCCTCCCTTGCAATTATTTTATTATCATAATAAATCATATTGTTTGTTCTGAGGAGTTTACCACATTCTAGATTTTGCTGACCTCTCTTGCTATGGTGTGTATCATATTCTCCGGTTCTCTGTATTTCCAAAACTGGTAGTTAGATCTAGAAGCTGGATCAGATTTGGGTTTGATATTTTTGGCAAGAATGTTTCATGGGTGGTGTTACATACTCCCCATTGCATCTAATTAGAATACATAACGTCTGTCTCTTTTTGTGATTTTAAAATTGATCAGTAAATTTAGGGGTAGTAATTCTAATCTCCCCATTATAAATTCCCCACTAGTCTTTCACCTAAGAATTTTAGCAGCCCAAGATAATCATGCCCTAGAACTGTACTGTTCAATACAACAGCAGCTAGCTACATGTAGCTATTTAAATGTAATGAAAATGGAACAAAATTAGAAATTTAATCCTCCCTTCCCCCGAATAGCCAAAGAAATCCTGAAAAAGCAAAGCAAAGCAGGAGGCATCACGATTCTGGACTTCAAGTCTTATTACAAAGCTGTAATCATCAAGACAGTATGGTACTGGCACAAAAACAGACACATAGATCAATGGAACAGAATAGAGAACCCAGAAATGGGCCCACAGATGTATGACCAACTAATCTTCAACAAAACAGAAAAGACTATCCAATGGAAAAAATTATCTTTAACAAATGGTGTGGGGAAAACTGGACAGCAACATGCAGAAGAATGAATCTGGACCACTTTCTTGCACCATACACAAAAATAAATTCAAAGTAGATGAAAGACCTAAATGTGAGACAGGAAACCGTCAAAATCCTAGAGGAGAACACAGGCAACAACCTCTTTGACCTGAGCCACAGCAACTTCTTACTTGACAATTCTCTGGAGGCAAGGAAAACAAAAGCAAAAATGAACTATTGGGACCTCCTCAAGATAAAATCTTCTGCACAGCTAAGGAAACAATCAACAAAACTAAAGGGCAGGCTATGGAATGGGAGGAGATATTTGCCAATGGCATATCTGAAAAAGGGTTGGTATCCAAAATTTCTAAAGAACTTGTCAAACTCAACCCCCAAAAAACAAATAATCCAGTGAGGAAATGGGGAGAAGACATGAATAGACACTTGTCCAAAGAAGAAGACATCCAGATGGCTGACAGACACATGAAAAAATGCTCGACATCATTCATTATTAGAGAAATACAAATCAAAACCACAATGAGATACCACCTCACACCTGTCAGAATGGCTAAAACTAACAACACAAGAAACAGCAGGTGTTGTGGAGGATGCAGAGAAAGGGGAACCCTCTTGCACTGTTGGTGGGAATACAAACTGGTGCAGCCACTCTGGAGAACGGTATGGTGAACTTTTTTTTTTAAGTTCATATATTTATTTTTTAGAGACAAAGCTTGAGTCTGGGAGGGGCAGAGAGAGAGGGAAAGAGAGAGAATCTGACAGTGTGGGGCTCAAACTCCTGAACCATGAGATCTTGACCTGAGCTGAAGTTGAGTGCTTAAGCGACTGAGCCACCCAGATGCCCCACTATGGAGAACTTTTGAGTATTTAACTCAGATAGGTATTTACTTAGGTATTTACTTGAAGGATACAAAAATAAAGGTTCAAAAATACATGCACCCCAATGTTTATAGCAACATTATCAACAATAGCCAAACTATGGAAAGAGCCCAAATGTCCATCAACTGATGAATGGATAAAGAAGATGTGGTATATATATATACATGATGGAATACTACTTAGCTATCAGAAAGAATGAAATCTTGCCATTTGCAGTGATGTGGATGGAGCTAGAGTGTATTATGCTAAATGAAATAAGAGAAAGACAAATACCACATATAATTTCACTCATATGTAGAATTTAAGAAACAAAACAGATGAACATACAGGAGGCAGGGAGAAGAGAGGGAAACAAATCACAAGAGACTCTTAACAATAGAAAACAAACTGAAGGTTGCTGGAGGGAGGTGGGTGGGGGTGGACTAGATGGATGGTGGGTATTAGGAGAGCTCTTGTTGTGATGAACACTGGGTGTTGTATGTAAGTGAGAAATCACTGAATTTTACTCCTGAAGCCAATACTTCACTCTGTGTTAACTAACTAGAATTTAAATAAAAATTTGGGGAAAAAATAAAAAAAAAAGAAATTTAATTCCTTGGTCACACTAGCCACATTTAAGTTCTCAACAGCTGCAGTGGCTACTCTGTTGAACAATGCAAATATAGAATTTTTCCATTATCACAGAATGTTATATTTGACAGAACTAGCCTAGAACCACTGTTTTGCTTTAGTTCTAATATTTACTATTTCTAGTATTTCATTTTATTTTAGTTTGATTCATCTTTTCAGTAGGCTTCACGCCCAGTGTGGAACCCAACATGGGGCTTGAACTCACAACCCTGAGATCAAGATCTGAGCTGAGATCAAGAGTCAGACGCTTAACCCACTGAGCCATCCAGGTGCCCCTCTAGTATTTCATTTTAAACTATTCTCCTTTATATGTTTATCAGTTGCAATTGTTCTATAAAGAATAACATTCCCTTGTCAACTATTTAGTTACTCTGAGGTGTAGTTCATACAGTAAAAGCATGGTAAGTGTTTTTGTGCACCAGTATTTGCCTTTGTGCACCAGTATACAGGATAATGAAACGATTCCCTGGCATCCTCCAAAGTTGACCAAAGCATTTTGTTGTTTTTATTGTTTTGAATGTCATTGTAGATTCACAAACAACATATCTGATGTCTTTCAGTTCATTGTAGTTACTATTCTTTTTGATGTTCAAATTTTCCCATATGTTAATGGTTGTTTCCTACAGTAGTGTTCTATAGGTTTGTCTGTTTGGTTTTGTTTGTTTTCATTTCAAATACAAGATGTTACAGGCTCTTCTTGTACATTTTCTGCTTCAAATATGAAAGCAGACATTTCCTCAAGTATCCTTATTCCTTTTAGAGACAAATAGTATTTAGAGACCACGATCTTGATGCTAGGGGTACTTATTCCCAGTGACTTAGTTTTTGTTTTTGTTTTTTTAAGTATACAGAGCTAGAGAATAATCATTTTTATTTTGGGGGAAAATATACCTTAGGTTCACACTGGTGCTATAAATTAAAATTTAGGACTACAGAGTTATACTTCTTGGGAGTTTATGTTTGTATCTCTTTTGTCCTGGAGTGAGAATCTTGGTTGATTTGTTTTTTAATTAATTAAGAGAGTGAGAGAGAGAGTGTGTGGGCACATGCGCACATGCACATGAGTGGGGGAGGGGCAGAGAGAGAGGGGGAAAGAGAATCCCAAGCATGTTCCACACTGTCAGTGCAGAGCCCAACACAGGACTGGATCCTGAGAACCACGAGATCATGACGAGAGCTGAAATTATGAGTTGGACACTTAACCAACTAAGCCACCCAGGCAGCCCAGAATCTTGGTTTTTAATGTCATCGATACAAGTACATGTATTCATTTTCTTTGTCCTATAATACCTATAATAATTTCTCATTCAGCTATGCCTGTGTATTTATTGTTAAATATCTTGAATATCACCCCTTCACCTGTGACCTTCAAATTCTATGAATTAATTGTTGTCTGCCTGCATTTCCACATTTGAGGAAGCTGCTATTCTCCCACCACCCATGATTTCGTGAGCCTGTCAGTCAAGGAACTTGGCCTTCCCTTCTGCAAGAGTGGGAACGAATCCCAGACCATGAGGGAGTTAACACCCCGTGGGTGAACTTGGGCCAATGCAAGGTAAGAGACAGGGAGGAACCAGCAAATAATCTTTCCCTCTCACCCCACAGTGGGCCATTTCAAAACATGGTGGGTTTGCATAACTTTTTAAGAAGACTTCTCTGTAACTAAGCAACCAAGGATGGTTTCTTGAAGCTACAGGGAGCTCAATAATATACCTTCTTGTAGTGCTTTTCTTCCTTCCGCTTGACTCTAACTTTTGCTCTAGGATAGCACCTCCCATTAATATCCTACCAAGAAGTCTTTGCCTTTTGCTCCGTTCTCTAGGAAATCCAGGCAAAGACAAGTTTGTGGGATCTTCTCCTTCAGAAAGGTAAAGAGCAGTGCTAGGAATTTATGTATTTTAAAAAAAAATTTTTTTTTGATGTTTATTTATTTTTGAGAGAGAGAGACAGAGTATGAGCAGGGGAGGGGCAGAGAGAGAGGGAGACACAGAATCGGAAGCAGGCTCCAGGGTCCGAGCTGTCAGAGCGGAGCCCGACGCAGGGCTCGAACTCACAGACTGTGAGGTCATGACCTGAGCTGAAGTCGGACGCTTAACCGACTGACCCACCTAGGCACCCTGAAATTTATGTATTTAATAAGCATTCCAAGTGAGTCTTATGATCAGACAAGTATGACTGACACTACCTTAAAGCATACTCGGGCTTCAGATCTCACGTCAACAGGAAGTGAGCTGCTCATAATGTACAGAGTTCAGAAAAGGAATCCATCCAAGGAACCCTTTAGATGTGGCCATGGAGGACAGTGAATAAGGGAGGTGAGCACAGAGAGTAGCCTGAAAACAGTGAGGTGGACTGAGCGAGGCAGTTGTCTGCTGCCAAAGCACAGAGCACTCACTGCTCTTGTCTTGCAGGGGAATCGTGTGTGCTGGGAACTGGTGACTACTCCTTGATGTTCTCTCTTTCTTTCCTGTTCCAAATGTGAGGGTTTTTTTTTTTTTTTGAAGGAGGTTCTTCCATCCCTCTTCCAACAATATGCTTGTTTGTTTGCGAGTGTTCTTTGTATGTTGCTAGACCCTGGAGAGCCACATCCAGATCTAAATTAGAAGAAGGCAGCCAGCTCACAACTGAAGGAACCCCCCCTTGCACGCACACACACCTTCTTGCAACAGCAGGGCATGACTTGAGCTATTTCTGTTTGGGGAGGGGATATTTTAATTTCTGTGTCCCCAGCAGCATATCCTGAGACAAAGACTTGACTGCAAGTAGTTTATTTGGGAGATAAAAAGAAAAGACTGGTAGGAGAACGGGAAAGTAAGACAGAGAAAGTAAGGCAACCAATATAGGGTGCATTTTCAATCCAGTTACCATTGTGTACAATTGAGACTTAATCCCATGGGAAACTCGGGGAGCCAGTATAGAGCATGCATCATAGTTTTACTCCACTACAAGGAGTAAGGGAGCTGGGATGTTCACACATCAACTCCCATCAGTCATTGGTTGAGAGCAGCTTCCAGGGAGGAAGAAATGTTATTTCCTCTGCACTTCTTGCCTCCTGTGTAAGTGACAAAGACAGAGTAGGGAATAATCAGAGAAAGCCATTATGCAAGGAAGTGCACATGCTGGCAGCTGGAAGCCAGGTCACTATGCCCAAAAGTGGTAAGGACAAGGGGATATGGGCAAGGCAGTGACAGCATCTGCTGCAAAAACGCAGAAGATTTCTCATCACTTGTGAGTTAGCTTCATTACCGTAAATGAGGACATTCATTTAAATTGTAAGCACATGGGGCACCTGTTGGTGCTCAGTTGGTTGAGCATCCAACTCTTGATTTTGGCTCAGGTCATGATCCCAGGGTCGTGGGATGGAGCCCCGTGTCGGACTCCATGCTGAGCATAGATGGAGCCTGCTTAAGATTCTGTCCCCCTCCCTCTGCCCCTCTCCCTGACTTGTGCTCTCTCTCTCTAAAAAAATTTTTTTAATTGTAGGCACATGTGTGTGAGTTAAAGAAGTAAAATGCAGACAATAGCTCATTATGCTTTTCAGAATCACCCTTCTCCCATTGCATATGACTCTGGGGGACGGACCATCACTCAAAAGGTCCATCTCCTCTGTCTCAGGACATACAAATGACCCAAGCAGACCGATCACTGTAGTCATTGTAGTAGCTACTGTTGGTGCCCCAGTCAGATCCGCTTTACTGGTCAGTGCTCCCATCCTCCAATTCAGGTGAGTATTGCCCACTAGAGGCTCACAGCTGCATTTTTCTTCAGAGAATTGCCCTTAGGAGGAGGGGGCCAATTTGGCTGGGATAGCATACCCTCCCACCACAGGCATTCCACATCTAAAAGGAGATACAAAGACAGCTCCTCTGTCTCACAGGAAGGTGGGGAAGACAATTCTGCAGGGTAGTTTATGCATCAGAACTCCCCCAAGAAAGCAGCTGGATCCTCACCTTTGCCTAGTTTCTTCCCTGACACTGTCTTGCTTCCCTCATTCTCTAACAGGATTTTCCTAAGAACACTCCTCAATTATTAAGGTGCAAGTCTCAGGCTCTGCTTCTTAGATGCCCAGCTAGCACCCATTCAGTGGGACACAATGATGGATTGGCCCAGAGGGAGACACATGGCCCCAGCAGAGCTCGAGCCTTTGTGGGCATCTCAGAAAAAGCAGATCTGTTTTTCTCTAAGGTTATGAGCTATATGTAAGAGCATTATAGTAGCTACATGTTCACTCCCTAAAATGTACTTTACTTCTTGGATTTGGAGGAAGGGAGAAGGAAGTACTTCTTTCTCTTATTCTCAGTTCTACTTTGGGTGAAGGTGACTTCTTTTTGAATCCATGGGTGGACAGATGACCCACTCTAACCAATCACATTCTATGGCCACAGAAATTGTGTGGGGAGGTCTTGTGACCCAGTCAGAGCTATTGAAACATGGGTTAAGACAGGAAAATCTCTTTTCCCCCTGGAATGAGAGCCTCAAGGATGAGGAGGACCTAGGGCTATGAGAGAAGGACCTGCGTATAAAACCAACACAGCAGAAGGCAGGACATTGCAGAAGGGTGAAATATGTCCTACTTTGACATTATTGGAGCTCTTGGTTCAAGCTTCACTCAAAGACTGTCTTACCTTAGATTTTACTTCTTTGATTTCACATGCTAATGAGTTCTCTTTTTTGTTTACACCACTTTGGGTTAGGTTTTATAACACTTAAAACCAAAGCAATGATGGGGCGCCTGGGTGGCTCAGTCGGTTAAGTGTCTGACTTCGGCTCAGGTCTTGATCTCATGGTTCGTGGGTTCAAGCCCCCCAACGGGCTTTGTGTTGACAGCTTGGAGCCTGGAGCCTGCTTCAGATTCTGTGTGTGTCTCTCTCTCTGCCTCTCCCCTGCTCATGCTCTCTCTCTCAGAAATAAAAAAAAACATTAAAAAAATTAAAAACAAAAATAAACCAAAGCAATGATGAAGTGATGACAGATGCAATGATGGCAAGTCTGCAGCTGCAAGAAAATATATTGCTGCCATGTGAAGAGACCAATGGGTGACAATGAAATCTATATATACAAAAGAAAGAACTAAGAGCGGGAGAGAGAACAAGCAATTGTTTTAGCAATAGCTAAGCACCAGGAACCTGCCATTCCTGAAGCATATTGCTCCTTTTGGTTCTCAGTTGTTTGAACCAACAAATTCCCCTTTTTGGTTAAAAGAATAAGAGTTAAGCTTTATCACTTTCGAAGGAAAGAGTTTTGACTGAGACCTTTTTCTCAATTTTCCTTTGAGTCATTTTATTTTTTCTTTAATGAGTTGTAGGCATTCTTTATATATTTTTGACATTGATCTTTTGCCCACTGTTTACTGTAAATAATTTAGACCAATCCACCACTTGTCTTTCACTTTATCTATGATATTTGTCATTATTTAGAAGATTATAATTTTATGGGATCTAGATCAACAAGCTTAACCTATATCATTTTTAGATTATTAGACATGGTTCTTCGGTTGAAAGTGATGGAAACCAAACTCAACTTAGTTCAAATAAAAAGACAGTTTATTGACTCACAAAATTGGGAATTCCGGATGTATTTGGTCCTGAGCCATGAGTAGAATCATCACTCCAACAGTATCATGAGGATAATTTTTCTCTTAGTATATGAGTTCTCTGGCCTTCTTTCTTTTGAAGCTTCCTCTGCCTTGTTGGAAACATGGCCCACTCTTACATTTGATGGTTCCAGAGGGAGAGAGAAGGACTGTATGATGGATCAGGCATAGCAATCCCAGGAGAGCCTGCTAACCTGTTATGAGCACTCTGACCAATATGTATTACATATTGATAGCCAGATTAGTCATTCCAAACTATTCACAATGTGCTCCCCACAGGTTGTAAGAGTTTTGTAATGAAGAATGAAGGAAAGGAAAGCCTGATACATATGCAGTAGCTACCATACTCATCCTTGCCTCTGTGTCTTGTTTGTAAAAACCTATTTCTCCCCAAATTGTATTTGTGTGTGTGTGTGTGTGTGTGTGTGTGTATACATATGTATAAGTGTGTATGTATTTATGCCTTTTTAATTCTCTTACTTTTTACTTCTAAAAAAATTTGTATTTTCATTTTAGATCTGTATTCCATCTGGAATGTATTTATATTGATGGCATGAGGTACAAACCTAATTCAGTTTTTTCCCACATGTAAACCCTATTATCCCCAAACCACATGTTGAATAGTGTCCTTTCCCCCACCAGTCAGAACTCATGGGGCGCCTGGGTAGCTCAGTTGGTTAAGCATCCAGCTTCGGCTCAGGTCATGATCTGCAGTTCATGGGTTTGAGCCCTATGTCAGGCTCTGTGCTAACAGTTCAGAGCTTGGAACCTGATTTAGATTCTGTGTCTCCTTTTCTCTCTGCCCCTCCCCTGTTCACACTCTGTCTCTCTCTGTCTCTCAAAAACAAATAAATGTTAAAAAAAATTTAAGATGTGGCACATTCATTACAAATTAAATTCTATATTTATGTGAGTCTGTTTCCCGAGTATGCATTGCCCCATTGATCTGATCTTCTATTCCTATGACAATACCACGTTGTATAAACAACAGTTAACTTCTTGGGGAAGCACTACTTTTTACTTGGTACTAAACTTCTTCTAACAGGCATATTTTGGGCTGTTCTCTTTGCTCCTATTCTCCCTTAATCTGACTGTGCCACATTTTTTAAATGTATTCAATGACTTAAAATTTTATTTTGAATTGTTAATTTTTACCAAAGCAACAGATGAAAATGGTTTAAAAGTTCGAATAGCATCACAGAGCTCATAATGAAAAGTGAATTCCCCTTGCCAATCCCACCTAACCTGAGTGCTAAAATTATTTTGCCTGGTATTTATATCCTTCTTTCTTCTTTTCTTTAAAAAAGATTTTATTATCTTTTTGAGTAATCTCTGTACCCAACATGGGGCTCCAACTCAAAATCCCAAGATCAAGAGTCTCATGCTCCACTGACCAAACCAGCCAGGCACCTCTGCCCTTATTTCTAATCATGCTTCTAGTGCCAATTTTTGACTTTTTAATAAATTAACAAACCAGAAAAAAGGAAGGAAGAAAAGGCCAGAAAGCACACACTGATCTATTTTGTCTGTTCTATCAGTTCCTGAGAGAAGTATGGTAAAATGGCTCGTAATGATTGTGGGCACAACTATTTTTCCTTCTAGTTCTATTTAGCTTTTTTTTTTTTTACTTTTTTTTAAGTTTATTTATTTATTTTGAGAGAGAGGGAGAGGGAGAGAGGGGATCCCAAGCAGGCTCTGCACTATCAGCGCAGTGCGCCTGACACAAGGCTCAAACTCAAGAACCATGAGATCATGACCTGAGCTTAAATCAAGTCAGATGCTTAACCGACTGCGGCACCCAGGCACCCCTATTTAGCTTTTCATGTTGAGAACTACATTTGAGAACTACAAATTTAGAATTTTTATATTTTCCTGGCAAATTGAACATTTCACCATTATGAAAAGTCTCTATTTCTAGAAATACTGTTTGCCTTAAAGTCTGTTTTGTCTGGTATGAATATAAGTACACTAGCTTTCTTTTGGTTAGTATTTCCATGGTATGTATTTGACCTTTATCTTTGTGAAGAGTACTGGCTAGGTATTTTTCAGATTGTCCCTCAGTTTGGGTTTGCCTGATGTTTGCTATTTGGGGAAGGATAGCACAAAGGTGAAAGTCCTTCTGATCACATGATATCAGGAGACACATAATATCAACACAACTTATTACTGATGATGCTAACCTGGATCATTTGGTTAAGGTGTTGTCAGGTTTCTCCATTGTAAGGTTACTATTTTTCTCCTTTCCATATTGTATTATTTGGAAGTGAGTCACGAAGTCAAAGGGGACAGGGAAAGGAAATAAACTCTACCTTCTGCAAAAGAGGGAGCATGTCTACTTCTATTATTTGAAATTCTTCTGTGAAGATTTGTTGCTTCTCCCCCATTTGTTTATTTATTCAACCAATTTATTTATACAAGCATAAATGTATATTTATTTTACACTTTGTATTATAATTCAATACCACATTATTTATTTTGTTTACCACTTTTTTTCAGCTTTGGCCATTGGGAACTCCTCCAAGTTGGGTCTGGTGTCCCTTTGACATGTCCCATCCTTTGTTGTTACTGTAGTTTTTGAGCACTTCCTTAATTTCTAGTACTACAAAATGTTCTGGGTTCATTTTGTATTTTCCTTGTCCCGGCCCTAAATTTGGTCATTTCTCCATAGAGCCTAGGTTCTTACTGGAGAACGGTATTAGAAAACAAGATCTGGGCACTGAGTGTACTTGTTTCTCTTGGGGTGTCACTGCTCTCAGGATCTCTCAGCAAGAGTTAGAAAATATGTGTATATATATACTAACCTGGGTAGGCACATATTTATTTCTAAAGTTCATCTTTATATCTCTCCATCTGTGTACATATTAAACTAAACATGAATTCATGTTGATTGTCTGTATTTATACTTTTAAGTTTATTCATTGTGTTGGGTTCCTGGTGAGACCTTTCCAACTAGAACCCTGTGTCCTTTGATTGTGGGAAGTTGGATTTTCTCCTTGACAATTTCCTTTCCCGAGTTTCTCATTTCAGCTCTCTTTCTCTATATCTCTGTATGTCTTTCTGTGTGTCTGTCTGTCCCTGTCTCTGTCTCCATCTCTGTTTCTGCCCTTCTGTTTTTGTCTGTCTCTCTGTCTCTGTCCCTATTTCGCTATCCTCTCTCTTCCTTTGTCTGAATTTAGCTGGTGTTTCAAAGGTGTACTGGGCAGGTGCTTATTTGCTCACACACCCATTCCCTGCCCACCCCTCCTATGTTTGTAGGAAGCTGACCCATGTAGCTTCTCAGTCTCCCTTGAGCTATGAGAGGCCATGGCAGGAAACTGGAAGGTGGGAACAGGGTATTTATCCCTGTTTCTCTCTGCTTTGGGTATTGTCTTTGGCAAGGGCTGAATCTCCTTCTGGGGCACCCCTACCATGATTTCAGTTTCTGCTGGCAAATTCCAGCTCCTGGAGTAACATCACCTCTGGTAACATCTCTTGATACCTTTCTCTTCCAGTTTTGGTGATGATGGCAGGTTTGTGCTGGGGCTAAACCTTGGGCATCTCATTTGGCTCTTGTAACTCTTCTGCCACTGTTGTGTTGAATTCTCTAAATTAATATTATTCTATTGAACTACATTGCCTGTGATTGATTTCCCTGTCTACACTTTGATACAAAGGGAAAAGAGGAATTAGGCTTCCTGAACTGTTCTTCTAATCATCATAATTATTTTTCTCCTGTTCTACTTGTCTTTTTGTACTTTCTAGGGAGATTTTTGCAATGTCATCTTTTAAACTTTTAATTTTTAAAAAGGTTTCTGCCGTAACATTTTAACATCTACAATCTTTTTTTATGCTCGTTAAATGTTCCTTTTTTATATATAGCATTCTAATCTTGTTTCATGGATATAAGATCTTCTCTAATCTCTCTGGGAATATTAATTACAGTAGATTTCTATAAGTTTTTTCCTGCTTTTTGTCATTTTCTCTGTTTTCTCAAGTTCCTTTTTTTGTTGTTTCAGGTCTCTGATTTTCATGTTAGCAACTTTCCATGTTAGGTGACCTATGTGTGCCCCTCTGTTCATATGCACAATAACTGGAGCTTTGTGTTTGTAGGTGTTTGTGGTTCCCCCCCCCCATGTTAATTTCAGTAGGTACTTTTCTCTGGGCTGGTCAGTTTCTCTAACAAAGGCTCTTCCTATCTTTTGCCTGTTGGCAGGAAGCATATGTGTGAGTGGAAGAGAAAAATGGAGAGTGGTGGAATCTGACTGGCTCAGAGTAGGGTGGATGATGCCAGGCTCTCTCCATTCATAACGCAGACTTCACTCCATTCCCCAGTGTCCACTCTAGCAGCCTCACTCTCTGCTGTGCCTGATCTCCCTACGGTGAGAGCTTTGAGGTCTAACCTTTCCAAATGGGAATTTCTACTTTCCTGGTAGAAAAGGACCCAGATTTTCAACTATGTTTTCCCATTCTAGCTCCAACCCTCACTCATGATATCAAAGCTATGTGGTATTTCCAGTCTCTGAGCCTTTCTGGGGTACTAAAACACAAATTGGTTTTCTTCTTGTCTCACTACCATCTACCTGGCACAACTGAGAAACTGACAAACTTCTGAAACCAAGAGATTGTGAGCATATATCAAAATTTTATTTAACTCCTTTAAGGAAGGAATCAGCAGGTTTAAAAAAAAGTGGTTTGCCAATGCTTGAAAAACAGAGGTGTGTGTGTGTTGTGTGCGTGTGTGTGTGTACACAGAGTTAGATTTAATGAAAGGAATTCCAAAGACAATTTGCTAGGTAAGATTCAAGCCTGATTAACTTTCTACTGGGCAATAAAATTCTGTGTTTAGCTTCACAACAGCCTATAACACCATAGAAGCTACTGGTTTCTAAAGTTTAACGTATAGGACCTTAATAGCTGTGGATCAATTAGATACATTGTGGTAATGAATTACATTCCCAGGACACTAGGTTCTACTTTCATTAAGCAGGGTTTGTGAAGGTGTTTTCTCAAGGTACCAGGAAGCAGTCAACCATAACTTTGCCCCATTTTCTCTTTCTCCCTTATGTCAGGTAAGAACATCTAATATATTATTGACATCGCTAGCCTGGCCTTGCCTGCCTCAAAGCCTGTTCTTTTAATCTTTGTGGGGTTTGTGCTCTTTTTTTTTTTTCAATTTACTTTTATTTTAGTGAGGTTTGAAAAGGAAGCAGGCAAAAACGCTTCAGTACAACTCCCTTTTTTTGATCACACATTTCTTTCTGCTCTCTATCTTCCAAGACTTTCTTGAAACACCTGGCCTGTTGGTTTTTCAGTTTCCAGATGCTGCTGTAGACTTAATACTTTCCCTCTCTCATATCCTTTCTGGATTTTATTCGGAGTTTCCAGCAGGAATGACAGTGTGTATTCATATATTATGTTTGCTGGCTTGATCTAGGCCTTTTTCTGATTATATCAATGTTTGGTTTCAAGTATCAAAGAGCTCCCCGCCTTTGTGGATGGGAGCAAATGGTTCCCATTATGCAGAAAAACACTGCTGTAACATTGCAAGAATTAGTAGGTATCTTGTCTCCCAACCTCTTCACCGTCTTCGTACTCATTCCTTCCCACCCATGGAAGACAGACTTTTGTTTGCTGGTATTCTGGCCAGTTTTTGGCTCAGAAGAGTAGCATTTTCAAGTTTTAAGTGTATTGCCTTGTGGGTGCGGGACCACTGTTAACATAAACTGCTCAGATGGTCCTTTGGAAGGGCTTCACCACAGCTTTTCAAACTTTAGTGGGCATAAGTAGCACTAGGGGGAGCCAGTTATAAATGTAGAATCCCAGACTCCACCCCCAGAAGATGGAGAAGGTACCTTGGAATCTACATTTTATTTTTTTTATTTCTTTATGTTTGTTTACTTTTTTTTTTAACGTTTATTTATTTTTGAGACAGAGAGAGACAGAGCATGAATGGGGGAGGGGCAGAGAGAGAGGGAGACACAGAATCTGAAACAGGCTCCAGGCTCTGAGCAGTCAGCCCAGAGCCCGACGCGGGGCTCGAACTCACGGACCGCGAGATCGTGACCTGAGCCGAAGTCGGATGCTCAACCGACTGAACCACCCAGGCGCCCCTATGTTTGTTTACTTTTGAGAGAGAGAGAGCGCACCTGCGCGTGAGCAGGGTAGGCACTGAGAAGGGGAGACAGAGGGTCTGAAGCGGGCTCTGCACTAACAGCAGAGAGCCCCGAAGCAGAGAGCCTGATGTGGAGCTTGAACTCCCCAACCATAAGGTCATGAGCTGAGCTCAAGTAGGCTGCCTAACTGACTGAGCCACTCAGATGCCTCTGGAATCTACATTTTAAAGAGGGCCCGATGTCAAACTTGGGGCAGTACTAGCCTCAAATAATGCATCAAATGGGTTACAATATATTGAATGAAAATAAATCTATTCATTTATATTAATATTAACACAAAACACATTAGGGGCATAGAAAGTAGTTTTTCTTCGTAGAAGAATGCCAACTAGCCAATGTAGGAGGAATGACAGAAATGGGAAAATTATTTTATAAACATTCTAGTAATGTTTGGTTCAGACAGGAATCATCAATGAAAGATAAAACCATTGCAATGAAAGGAGATGGGAAAAAGGATATTCAAAAAGTCTAAAAGTATTATCTTAAGAATATTTAGTAATTGCAGAGAGGAAACTTTACCATGGAGAGATCTGGTGGTCACTATTTTGACCAGTGGGTTACACCTAGCATCATCACTAATGTGACAAACTGACAAATGTGATACACTGAGGTAGACACAGGTCACTTACTACATTTACCAAAAATGTGAACCCAGGTTTATTTTTAAGAAAATCAGGTAGGTGTGCCTGAATGGCTCAGTCAATAAAGCATCCGACTTTGGCTCAGGTCATGATCTCACAGTTCAGGAGTTTGAGCCCTGGTACAGAGACTGCTTGGGATCCTTTCTCTCCCTCTCTCTCTGCCCCTTCCCCACTTGTGCTCTCTCTCTCAAAATAAATAAATAAACTTAAAAAAAGAAAAAGAAAATCAGGTAATATCAGGGCCCTGTGCAATATGATGTCATAGTGATTTTATTTTTATTTTTTAATCCATTTTATTTATTTTTGAGAGTATGAGTGGGGGAGGGGCAGAGAGAGAGGGAGACAGAGGATCTGAAGTGGGCTTTGCACTAATAGCCATGAGCCTGATGTGGGGCTTGAACTCATGAACCATGAGATCATGCCTTGAGCCAAAGTCAGCTACTCAACTGACTGAGCCACCCAAATGCCCCTTAATGTCATAGTGATTTTAAACCCAATGGCTTATTTAATGGACATGATCAACACTTTGAAACTTTCAGTTTCCTTCTACCACAGCCTCCCTCATGTTCTGAAAGTGACCAGGGGAGACTTCTGTAGTCCCCTCAGCATCCTCCATTCTCCCTCTGGAAATGTCACCATCCAGGTCTCTGTAATATGAAAAGAGTGAGCATGGTCTCCGACCTATTTCTTATGTCTTTGTTAAGTGTGTCCAATGCCACCGTCACTCTGTGCGAAAGCTGCTGAAATATATCTAGAGGGCACTTTCTTACATTATGGTCCTAAGGGGACCACTTTAGACTTGCAGCATCTCACCAAGATTTCCTAATATTTAACCATCCTTATATTCCATAAACTTGCCTGCAGTGTGTACTTCTTTGATTTATGGCTGACTTTGGTAAACCAATTTTTATTGTGATAAAATATACATAACGTAAAATTTACCAATTTTAAGTGCAGCTTAGTGGCCTTAAGCAATCACATTGTTGTGCAGCCATCACACTATCCATCTCCAGAATGTTTTTTATCTTCCCCAACTAAAACTCTACCTATTAAACAGTATCTTGTCATTTTCCCCTCTTTCCACACCCTGGAGAGACTGTCTCTATAAATATGACTACTTGGGGTACCTCAGATAAGTAGGATCCTACAATCTTTGTTTTTTTTGTGTGTGTATCTGGCTTATTTCACGTGGCATAATGTCTTCAACATTCATCTATCTGCTATAGCAGGTGTCAGAATTTCCTTCCTTTTTTTTTTTAATTTTTTTTTTCAACGTTTATTTATTTTCTTTGGGACAGAGAGAGACAGAGCATGAACGGGGGAGGGGCAGAGAGAGAGGGAGACACAGAATCGGAAACAGGCTCCAGGCTCTGAGCCATCAGCCAGAGCCTGACGCGGGGCTCGAACTCACAGACCGCGAGATGGTGACCTGGCTGAAGTCGGACGCTTAACCGACTGCGCCACCCAGGCGCTCCTCCTTTTTTTTTTTTAACGTTGATTTATTTTTGAGAGAGAGAGAGACAGAGCACGAGTAGGGGAGGGGCAGAGAGAGAGAGGGATACACAGAATCCGAAGCAGGTTCCGGGCTCCGAGCTGTCAGCAAAGAGCCCAATGTGGGGCTTGTACTCACAAACTGCGAGATCATGACCTGAGCTGAAGTTGGACCTTAAACCACCTGAACTACCCAGGCACCGCAGAATTTCCTTACTTTTTGAGGCAGAATCATATTCCCTTGTATGTGTAAGGATCTTTATGTTGGGGCACATAAGTGACTCAGTTGGTTAAGTGTCTGACTTTGGCTCAGGTCATGATCTCCCGGTTTGTGAGTTCGAGCCCTGTATCAGGCTCACTGCTGTCAGCACAGAGCCTGCTTCAGATCCGTTGTCCCTCTCTCTCTGCCCATCCTCCTCTTGTGCTCTCTCTCTCTCTCTCTCTCTCGCTCTCAAAAATAAACATTAAAAAAAAAGAGTATCTTTATGTTCATCCCAGAGTGTCCATGTCATTAGGTTTGATTTAGATTCTGAGATGGAGTTTGGGTTGAAGATATTTATTATGGGAAAGAAGGAGGCAGAAGCCAGAAAGGGAGGAGGAAGAAATCAAACTGTGACGCAGGCCAAATGAAGCCTTGCTGAATGAGTACTGCCTGGTAGAATGTGTTGGTTTATAGCCTCCTCAGGAGTTTCCTGGGTGTGATCTGAAACTGGCCCCCAAACATAGAGGGCAGGGAGAGACCAAAGAAAGAGGCAGGCCACTCCAGGTTGGTGGTGGCAATTGTTTGTGTGTGTGTGTGTGTGTGTGTGTGTGTGTGTGTGTGTGTGTGTGTGAGGTGTCCTCTGATTTTTTTTAATTTAAATTCAAATCAGTTAACATACAGTGTAGTCTTGGCTTCAGAAGTGGAACCTAGTGATTCATCACTTACATATAGCATCCAGTGCTCATCTCAAAAAGTGTCCTCCTTAATGCCCATCACCCATTTAACCCATCTCCCCACCCACCTCTCTACAACAACCCTCAGTTTAGGCGTCAGTTTTAATAAGCACAGGAAACTTACATACTGGGTTTGCCTTGAGCAGCAGCAAGACAAGTAGATCCCCACACCTGCCCACCAACTCTTGAACATTTATACAGAGGCCTTAACTGGGTTCAGTCACATATACCATGTACATATTCTCAACACCAACCACATCACTGTCTCAAGGCTATGTCCTTGGAGCAATCTCTGGGAGCAAGAAAGGCAAGTAGAACCCATAGTACAAGGACAAGAGAGGGAGGTAGGGAGGAGGAGCTTCTGATTGCCCAGGTCCAGCTCACGGGTCAACAAGTGGTCGTATCTTTCCAATAACCTTTCCCAACAGAAGGGCCCACATTAGGCCAAAAAAGCCACGTCTTTATACCTCCACCTGACTCAGTCGTTAGGTAGGCTGCCTCAGAGGGGCGTGACCTTGGAAGAGTCAGCTGTCTATAGCTGAGGCAGACCCTGAAACGAGCTGATGGCTTGCTGCTGACCATGCTCTCTGCAGCTGGGCAGCAAATCCTTCCTTGAAAGGGGATCTGGGCAGCAAATCTCCATGTCTACCACAATTCATCCATCTTATCGGGGTGGTGATGAAGATTTGATTTATTGCAGGAAATAAGCAAAGAGGATTGTTTTCTTTTTTCAGCTTTGGACATTCACAATAGAGTTTTGCTGCAAATCAGTAGACTTCAAAGCAAGGCATCGTCAAAAGGGAAATAATTTTCTAAATTCCTGTAGCTCTCATTTGACATATCAATAGCTACCAGATTGAAGCTTTACTTCCATAGTGTGCTTTCAAAACCTAGGCCTTGGCCTAAAGGTATTATGGAGAGGAAGAGGAAGCAGAGAGAGAATATGGAATGCATGGGCCCTAGTCTCTCCATTGTAGACTTTAACCTGAAGGAAGAGAGACAGCTTGAAAATTCAGCTAGGCCCCAAATGCAGGAGGGATCACTCCATTCCACATTTGAGGTTCTAGGAGAAAGCCACCACGTAGGATAGGAGAGTGATGCTTGAACCTGCTTGTGTTGGAGAAGTGGATAAAGTACACCAAAGGTGGCTGATTGGACTAAAACAAACTCTGGTCTCTAGCTTAGAGACCCCTCCTCCAGTTTCTTCTTCCTTTGTTTGCTGTGTGCGCGAAAACCCCACAGATTATGGAGGCTGTCGGCTATAAATTACTCTCCCCACTTGCATTCCGGGCTCAGACCTTTGGAGAAACAGTCTCCTCTGGGCCCGCTGGTGTAAAATAAAATCTCCAATCCACCAAGATCTCCGAGTGCCACCTGGTTTTTCCGCCAGCGTTCCAGCCTGGTTCTGTAACATACTTGGTTCCCCGACCGAGAAACCCAACCGCACTGGTCCATTGTTGCCACTGGTTTGGGAGAACAGCGAGGCGGTGACGGAATGAGCGATCACAAGGGAGAGCGAACACCCTGCCTAAATTTCGGCAGTCTTCTCTGTCCCCTTCAGGCCGGCCCGCTCCGCCGTTCCCGCCAGACTCGAGGAGACTTGGCAGGTGAGGACCTGGACCGGACGTCCGAACCAGTAAGGCTGGGGCCCAATCTAGCCAGGCCCGCTCGCAAGAGTGGAAGGGGGACCTGATCACTCCGGGAGACGTCAGAAGTCTCACAGGTAGGGATTCTGTAGTAGGGAATATAATAACCTCTGGTGTGTATGTGAATGTGAATGTGCGACTCGGTCTAGCTTGCCTGCCGAGTTCTATTCTGTGGCTCCACAGGCAGGCACGATTGGGGTGCCCAGGGGGCCACGGAGTGTGAGTGGGCCCGTCTGCAATTCCATGATGGATGGCACTCGGTCTGTGTCGATATCAGAACGTTTCTGATCATGGGTCGCAGGGCTGTGACCTGTGGGGCTGAGCGTCGCCTGGGTTCCTGCAGGACACTGCCAGGTGGGCATCTGGCTAGTCTCCTCATTGGAGGGGGCACCCCTGTCCCTCTGTCTTTGTGACTCCGCCTCACGGGAGCATTGTGGGGTCGGGACGGAGCCAGGAGAGCCAGGCAAAGGTTTTAGCCGCTTTATCCGGAGACTCACCCAGGGAGCCAAAGAAGCCACCCACCGCTCCCCTAATGTTCCCCTCTCGATGACTCTTTAGGCTCCCTCCCCTCTCCCCTGAGCTTGAAACTCCTCCCCTAGCGGACTGGTCTGGCTGCTGTCACCGCCTCCAGGACGCAGCCTCCGCCGCCCATTTCTCCTCCCCTTCCAGGCCAGAAAACCCTCCCCCACAAGGCCCCGTGGGCAGATTGCGCCCTCACCACAGCCAGGGACCGGCCTCTCCAAATGCTGGTCCATATCCACTGATATCAGAGCTGGGGGCTGAGAAGGCCATAAATATGCCCAGTTGCAAGGGGGAAAGGACATTAAAAAGAACAAATGTTCCAACCAGGGAAAGTCCCAAAAACCCAGCGGAGATCAGGAGGAACCTGGAGAAGGGGACCCTATTGGTCTAGCTGAGATAGACCCAGACTAAAAGGGGACACTCTCTCTCTCCCTGTTTCTCTGCTTAATAGATGTGAGGGATTCTCTCTCATTTCCCAGGTTAACAGCTATTAATGGAGCCAACTGTGGTTAGTCTACCTCCGGACAGGGACTTTAAGAATATTCCCAAGCAGTTGCTGCTTCTGCCTTCCCCTCCCCCTCACGTTTCTGCACCAACTTGGGTGTGGTCCTATACCATCCTCAGTGTCTCAGGCACCATTGGTTCCTCCTCCCACCCTCCAAGTCAAGGAGAAAAGTGCACCTCCCCCCCCCCCCCACCTTGGACCACCCATTTCAGATATCTCCACTGGTGCCCCAAATGAAAATTGACAATGGGGAAAAATTGATTGGCTTTTAGGTGGATGCAGATGAAACATATTCGATGTTTAAACTAACTTAAGTTGGGGCACCTGGGTGGCTCAGTCAGTTGAGCCTCCAACTTCAGCTCAGGTCATGACCTTGCGGCCCGTGGGTTCGAGCCCTGCATCGGGCTCTGTGCTGACAGCTCAGAGCCTGGAGCCTGCTTAGGATTCTGTGTCTCCCTCTCTCTGCCCCTCCCCTACTCATGCTCTGTCTCTCCCTCTGTCAAAAATAAATAAAATTTTTGGGGCGCCTGGGTGGCGCAGTCGGTTAAGCGTCCGACTTCAGCCAGGTCACGATCTCGCGGTCCGTGAGTTCGAGCCCCGCGTCGAGCTCTGGGCTGATGGCTCGGAGCCTGGAGCCTGTTTCCGATTCTGTGTCTCCCTCTCTCTCTGCCCCTCCCCCGTTCATGCTCTGTCTCTCTCTGTCCCAAAAATAAATAAAAAACGTTGAAAAAAAAATTTAAAAAAATAAATAAATAAAATTTTTAAAAAATTAAACTAATTTAAGTTTGTTGGACCTGTCTTTAAAGTTATCAGCAAAGGTCAAATAAGCTCATGTTATCTCTGTTGCAATTTGTTGATGATAGTTAATTTTGTCTGTCTCAAAGTTTTCATGGGTAATTGTTAAGATAACTTTCAAGGTCCTTGGTAACCTGAAACTTTCCAACTAGGATGGAATTCTAAAGGTTTGATTATTGAACATAGGTTTGTGTTTTTAACTTCTTATTGCTGAGAAATTAAGGCTATTCAGACCTATTGGAAAACATGCTTTGTACTTAATTGGTTCATGAATTTACCATCTAAAAAAATTCTGATGTAAACACCTCTCCATTGGTTACTAAGTCCTCAATTGGAGACTAAGGTTTTCTGAGTTAAAATTCTGATAAATGTACTTAAGACTGATGAAAATCAAGAAAGCAACTCTGTATGTAGGAAAATAGGAGGTATATAAGAAAGATATAAGGAATGGAAATACAGTTTCATTGAGGGTAGAAGAAAGTAATTTTGTCCTAAATGAGACTGGTTATTTGGAAAGAAATGGCTTTGGGACAAAATTTAGAAACAAAAGAAAGTTATAGAAGGTTAAGATGAATGGAATTTTAAAAGTACACTAGTATAAGGTTGAAATCCTGCTTTTCTCTCTGCTCAAATGACAAAGTTTTCTTGAGCTGTTGATCTGCTCTTGATAAGACAATGAAAACAAAGGTTTGTCCTCCGGAAAAATCAAAGTTTTAGGTCTCATCTCTATCAGGTCTTTGATTAGTTAGTTAAAACTTCTGAATGTTAAAGGAGCTAGGGTTTTATAACAACTGTATAATGCTATACATTCACCTTTGGGATCTTTTATTGCCACTTTGGTTGAATATATAAAATTGTAAGATTTGTAATGATCTGTAATCCTATTTAGGATGCACTTATGACTTCTGGGGTTTTAACAAACTTCTCAGGATTTAAATTTTTTTTTTTAATGTTTACTTATTTTTGAGACAGAGAGAGACAGAGCATGAACAGGGGAGGGGCAGAGAGAGAGGGAGACACAGAATCCGAAACAGGCTCCAGGCTCTGAGCTGTCAGCACAGAGCCTGACGCAGGGCTCGAACTCACAGACTGTGAGATCATGACCTGAGCCGAAGTTGGACGCTTAACCAACTGAGCCACCCAGGCGCCCCGTCAGGATTTAAATGGTAAATGAATTCTTCTTGACCAATTAGGTCCTTTTATTTGGGATGTTAAGTTATTTGTAAAAGCTCTGTCATACAATGGTAAACCTTAGATTGTATTGCACAGGTAAATGTTGTAACTGCCCGAATATATGCAATTCCTAAAATTTTAATGTCTTGATATAAGGTCATCATTTAATATTCTGAATACTTGAGATGTTATGTGTCACAGAAATAACCGAATTTCTTTGTCAATTACATCATAATGAACTCTCATCAGATCTTTAACGATGTCTATTTCTGAGATTTTGCCATTTATAATTGTTCTTATTCTCTCACAAAACGTGTTTCTTCTTCAAGGAGATTTATAAAAAGGACGTTGGGGATAAATACAGGTATTTGACATCTTTAAGATTAATACTAAAATGGGTAAAAATTTCCAGAATTAAAAAGCTGCATTCAAATTGAACAAGAATTAAGAACATGGGATTAAATGAACTAAGGAAGATTATAGTTTTGTGATTCTTGTTGAAAATATTGCTGGTTCCCTAATGTTTCCTTTTCCAGATTAAGGAAACTTTCTCTTAAGATATCTAGGATATACAAAAATGTCATAAAGTATGCATTTGTAAACTGAAGCATTTATCTTTTCTCTCTACATAATTCCCCTGAAATTCAAAACTCTCAATGAGTATTCTTTCTTTCATAGCAATTACAATTGTTTGCATAAATTCAATAAGAATCTTTTCATCTTATAACAGGTCACCATTTGGAAATACTGGTTATTTTACCAAGGCTTTGACTGGAATGTCATATTTGAGGATGACATTCATAGACTCAGATATAACCAGACAACTTTAAGGAATTAGGGTTGGCTTTATAAAACATGGAGCCATAAAGCCCCTTGGAAATGTTGGTGCCTTGCTTACAGAGTTCCCAGGAGCCTCATCAGGTAAGTAAAGAAAGTCACTTCCTGGCAGGTGCAGGAACCTCAGGATATCTTGGGGACCTCATGAAGAGGAATTTGCCCAATTCTACAGGTATTGCAGGCCTGTCTTATGGCAAGTATTTGGCTTGGCTTCTGGCTTGGAGAGGCTACTAAAAGTTCAACCCAGAGATTCCTTATAAAAGGTTCCAACAAAGCAAACTTTGAATGATCCCCATGATCAATCGCTATTCTTGCTGAGCTTATGTAAATAATTAGGCCAGATTTGTTAAGACTGGATTTGTTCTACAAATGCACTTGTCTCAATTTGGCTGTCTCTGGAAAGGGCCGGGGGGGGGGGGGGGGTTTAGAGAGAACAACTATGTTTCAACAATGCACCGTTATGGATGTTAAATTCTAGTTATGATTGCCTTTAAATGTTTGTTGTTTGCCTAAACTAGACAACTTGAGATAAACTTCAGAAAATTGTCACAGTATTTCATGTATAGGCAATCTTCTGTGCTTGTTATACTGTGGGGATAATAATAAGACCCCATGGGCATATGATTATTTAAACAACTGGAAAACAGGATGGATCTCTAAATATGCAACCCATATGTTCCCTAAACCTGGTCTGACAGTTAGCAGAAACCCGCCCCTTTCGAAGACTTGGAGGTGGATTTTACAGACATACAACCAAATAGAGGATTCAGTTTCAGGTATCACCCCATGGGTCCATCACTCCAGAGCTAAGAAGGCCAACTCAGAGGAACCCTCAACCTGGCGCAGTGATCCAGATCCAGTCAACCTGCTTAAACTGACCCTCAAAAAGACACTGGCCCCTGAGATCTCCAGCCCTGCTCCAGCAACACCCTGGAAGCCGGCTGGCCTGAGCATGGCAGAAGCTTGAGGAATCAACAGGTGGACCAAGCCCAGGGGTTTGGATGCAATCTGCCAGCCCTTGTCTCTTACTGGTGTCGCAGCCCTCATCTTACTTCTTACTGTTGGGCTGATAGAGACTGCACCAACAAGCTGGACATGGGACAAAAGGTGCATGCCAGGTCTCACATACCTCCTCTGGATGGGAGGATTATTAAGTATTGCCTGTATATTATGATAACCTCTCTCACCCTCACGACTGCCGCTTACCCACTTTGCCCCCAGGATTGTTATATGACAATATGACAATAAGGCGTTCAGTGCCTTCACCTCCCTCCACAAAGATTGCTACAAGGGAAAAACACCCACTCTCTGTCAGTCACCCGATGCCCCGAGGACTAAGTATTGGACCATAGAGATAACCCAAAATGTCAGGAACCCATGTTACAACAAGGGCCTCCAGAGAGGGAAGCTTGCTACACTTACCTTCCTCAATGGGGGAATCTCGGGTGGGGAAGGGATGCAGGACAGGGCCCCTCAAAAGGTTAGAAAGGATACCCAGGACAGGGCCCCTCAAAAGGTTAGAAAGGATACCCAGGACAGGGTAATATAAGCCATAAAGGCGACCACTCCCCCCGCAGCCTACCAAGGTTTGAGCCTTTTAGCCCTCAATCAGATGCTTACCAATTCCCCACTCCAATGTTGGACTAACACTACTCTGCCAGTCCTCCATAAAATAGATAATCACACCCAAACCTGCTGGATGTGCTTCCCCTCAGCCGGAGGGCTTAGCCACTCCTATCCCTTTGACCTGGGAAGCTCCTGAAAATCTCAAAACCAACACTTCTGTCTTAATTGGACCCCTGGCCACTGGGATCCATCTCACAAATGCCAACAATCTAATCTGTATAGTCCCTGAAGGTATGAATGGTACCTCTCTATGCGGAAGAAATAGAACCTTAAAGAGGAATGCAACCCTGTGTTCAACCCCTGGGGTGTTCTGTCTGTGTTCTAATTCGGCCTACCGATGCTTAGAGACCAACTGGACTCAGATATGTTATTCCATCTTCCTAACCCCAAAGATACCCATATACACTGAAGATCAGTTCCTAACAGCCTTTAGCCCCAAGTCCCGGGCTAAATGGGCAGTCCTGCTACCGGTTCTGATAGGAGCAGGAATTACAACAGGAATAGGAACTGGAATAGGGGGCACAGGTTCATCCGTAGGACTATACCATAGACTATCTCAAGAGCTAAATGACATGGAACAGGTGGCAGATTCTTTGGTAACCTTACAAAGCCAAATAAACTCTCTGGCAAGAGTGACCCTCCAAAATAGGTGAGCCCTCGACCTCCTCACTTCAGAAAAAGGGGGGACTTGCATCTTTCTGGGGGAGGAATGTTGCTATTTCGGAAACCAGTCAGGAATAGTTACAACTAAGGTTAAGGAACTCAAGGAAAGAATTCAACATAGACAACAGGAAAATATCAATCGATGGAAAGGATGGGATCCCACGGATTGGGCATCCTGGCTTCCTGCCCTGGTGGGGCCCCTCCTCTCCATAATTTTACTTGTATCCATCTGCCCCTGCATACTGAATGCCGTGGTACATTTTAATAAACATCTTTGGACTCACTTCACATGTTCCCATGTGAAAGTTTCTTAAGGGGGCACCTCATTGGCTCAGTTGGAAGACCTTGTGTGACTCTTCATCTTGGGGTTGTGGGTTTGAGACCCCACGTTGGGTGTAGAGATTACTAAAAATAAATAAATTTTTTTCAAAAAAAGAGTTTTTTTAGAACTGGAATTTCTGGCTCATAGGGACATGCAAGCTTCTTCTGCTTTATTAGGTATTACTAAATTGCTGTCCAAGGTGGTTATATTAATTTATACTCCCACCAGAAGAGTATGAGAGTTTCCATTTTCCCATATTCTGGCAACACTAAATAATGTCAAGCTTTTATTTTTATTTATTTATTATTTTTAATAATGTCAAGCTTTTAAATGTTGTTTTCCAAATTAATGGGTGTGATGGTATCTCATTATTTTAATTTTCTTCTATCTCATTCCTAATATTGTGAGCACATTTATGTATGTTTACTGGGTTTATGCATCTTTTTTTTTAACGTTTTTTAATTTATTTTTTGAGACAGAGAGAGACAGAGCATGAGCAGGGGAGGGGCAGAGAGAGAGGGAGACACAGAATCCGAAGCAGGCTCCAGGCTCTGAGCTGTCAGCTCAGAGCCCGACGCGGGGCACGAACTCACAGAACATGAGATCATGACCTGAGCTGAAGTTGGATGCCCAACCGACTGAGCCACCCAGGCGCCCCTGGGTTTCTGCATCTTTGAATTGCCAGTTCTTTGTGCATTTTCATATTGAGAGGTTTGTCATTTTTATTGCTTTACAGAATTGATATACTCTGTCAGTAATATTCATGGCAAATATCTTCTCCCAGTGGGTGTCTCGCCTTAAAAAAAAAGTTTTATTGAGAAATAATTCACATACCATAGAATTCACCCATTTAAAGTGTACAGTTCATTGGGTTTTAGTTATGGTCACAGATTTATGCAGCCATCACCACAGTCTAATTTTAGAGCATGTTCATCATCTCTTAAAGAGATCCTGCACTTATTAGCAGTCATTGTTCCTTCTCCCTCTCCTCCCAGCCCCTGGCAACTACCAATGTACCTTTTGTCTGTATCAGTTCGCTTATTTTGAGCCTTTCATAAAAATGGTATCATACAATGTGAGATCTTTTGCAACTGTCATCTTTCACTAAGCTTAATGCTTTCAAGTTACATCCGTATTATAGCATGGATGGTTAATTTGGTTGTTTATACCATGTGTTGTACATATGTTTCAAATTTTTTATTTTATCAAATACATCAATCTTCTTTAGATTTCTGATTTTTGTCTTGTTCAAGAAATCCTTCCCTTTCCTTGAGTTATAAAGATATTCTCAAATACTCCCGTCAGTTTTTCATATTTGAATTATCTGTTTATTTTGTATATTATGTCACATAGAAGTTTAATTCTTTTCACAAGGGAATTCAGTTGTTCAGTGCTACTTATTGAACAGTCCACCAGCTCCCCCATAGTTTGTAATGCCCCGTTTATTATACAATGAGGTCTCATATATGTTTAGGTCTGTTTGCCCCTCACCATGCCATTATGATAGTTTTAGAGTGAATGTTAACTACTAAAAGCTTTATAACATATCTAACTATTTGGTAGGGCAAGTTCCCTCTCCTTTTTTTTTTTTTCATAACCAACTTTGCTATTAATGACATAGGGATCAGTTAAGTTCCATTAAAAATATCCTGTTAGGATTTTGTTGGAAATTGCATTTAACTCATAAGAGTATTTGGGGAAGAATCAACATTTTAATGAGCATTTGAATAAATGTGGGATATATTATCTTGTAATCCATGTTTCATTTTGCTACTTTGCTCAGAAGTAAATCCTGAGATAAGAATTTAAGTGCAAGTACCTATTTTGGGAAATAATCCCAGGAAGAACCAGCTGGAGAGTAGGGAAGAGATTCAGGGCAAGGAAAGCAGTTGAAGTGCATGATTTCCAGCAAGTTATCACTGGGCAGCTAGAGCTTATCCTACTGAGGAACCTTGAGAAACGCCATGGAGGGTGTGCTTCTGAGTCATCCTACCTGAGGAGGGATAAGTCGGGATATTCATATAGCAACTCCGTTCAGTCATGGATTGAGGGCTTCCAGCCTGCTGACATGGAAGGTGGGCAGACATGCAGGGAAGTGGTTAAGTGCCAAGGAGCACCAACAGCGTCTGGGAAGCTACCAAAGGGTCTTTTGAAAACTCAGTCTCTGGGCACCTGAGTGGCTCCATTGGTTGAGTGCCTAACTTTGGCTCAGGTCATGCTCTCACAGTTAGTGAGTTCAAGCCCTGCATCAGGCTCCCTGCTGTCAGCATAGAGTTCCTTTTGGATCCTCTGTCCCTGTCTCACTGTGCCCCTCCCCTGCTGGCCCTCTCTATCTCAAAAAAATAAACATTAAAAACAATTTAATGTTTTTTATTTATTTTTGAGAGAGAGAGAGACAGAGACAGAGTGTGGGTGGGGGAGGGGCAGAGAGAGGGGGAGACACAGACTCCAAAGCAGGCTTCAGGCTCTGAGCTGTCACCAAGCAGAGAGCCGGATGCAGGGCCTGAAGCCACGAACGGTGAGATCGTGACCTGAGCCGAAGTTGGACGCTTAACTGACAGAGCCACTGGTGGACACCCTTAAATAAACATTAAAAAAAAAGAAAAGAAAAAAGCATGTTTCTCCCTGTCTAAAGTCTTTTACTGTAGAGAACTCCAAGTTGGCATGGTGTATAGGTTTCTCCACACCAACTACCAGTTCCTTTCCTGCCTCACCCCATCTCCTTTTCCAGGAGGTCTTTTCTCTAGCCACATTGAACCACTATCTATCCGTTCCCTCAGAAGCTGCTGGTTTCTGTCAAACCCTCATTTCTCTGCATTTGTTGTTTTCTCTGCCTCTAATGCCCCATCCCTTTTTCTCTTCCTGGAAAACTCTTCTAGAAGGCAGTGGTTAGGAAATGGGCATTGGGGAAAGATAGAGGTAGAATCAAGACTGAGTTCTAATGTAACCAGCATTTTCTTTGCTTAGTGAACACTGCCAGATGACAGGATATAGAGAGCAGAGTATGAAGTTGGGCAGGCTTGAGGGTTTGCAAGAAAAGATGATGGAACATTGGGGAAAAATAAAAGAGGTCCAGGGAAGGCTGATGAGATTTGCTATCTGAGCTATGATGTTTTTCTTTATTGTTTCTCCATGAAAATTGCAAAAAAAAAAAATTATTTGTCAAGGGAAAAACCTGCTCTGATACTTATTTGGGAAAGTCACTTAATCTTTCTGAACCTCAGTTTCTTTATTTGTGTATAAGAAATATCTCTAATTCTTACCTTATAGAACTATAGTGAGATATATTAGTTATCTCTTCCTGAATAACAAATTTATATAGATTTCAAGAGAGGACAATACTGATCTATGACCAGTAAGATCTAATCAGTGTTTGCCTGGGGCAAGGGTGGCAGATTTGACTGCAAAGGGGCCCCAGGGAACTTTCTATGATCATGGAAATTTCCTGTATCCTGACGGGTTGGGGGGGGGGGGGGGGGTTGGGCAATGATTTACAACTGTATACATTTGTTAAAACTCATTGAACTGTGCATTTAATTATCCATTTTATTCTAGGGAAACTGTACCCCCAAAACAAAAAGATTATTGGGGAAAAGCTTTTCAAAAGATCCTCATTAAATAGATTGCATATAGTACCTCAGATCTAGGAGGTACTATGAGGAGAATTGCCAGATTTAGGGGGGCCCTGTTAAATTTGAATCATATCTAATTGTTTATGCATATGTACAATGATATAAAAGAAAACTATTATATGGGATACATGCTAAAAAGTAATTGTTATTTAAATGAAATAAATTATAAGTATCTAAATTATATACTTCTTCCTTTAATTATATTTTTTTGACCTTTTGGTTCTTTTTTAATAGTTACTTGTTTTGTGGAATTTGCTTATGAAAGTCCTTGCAAATACAATCTAAGTTCATTTCCTTTGTATCATAGCTTCTACAGTGGTCACATCTAACTTTTTTAGTTCTTTTGTCTATTGATCATTCATTAATGGAAAATATGTTCAACATTAGCATCATGAGCCAGTATACCGAACATGTACTAGGATAAAGTTGACAACCTTGAAAACTGCTCTTTAAATTTGGTTTCTTGAAGCCAATACCATCTTTCATGGCATGACTTGCTTTTCCATTCCTCAGTATTACGTTGTATCTCTTACTCAATAACTTTTTAAAATGTCCACTAACAAAACACAGCATTATTAATTTTTATTCCTTTCTTCTTCACTACTACACAAGGCGATTCCACTTGTTCCCAGGCTGTCAGACATGAGTATTTAGCAATATCCATGTAAAAAAATCAAATTCTTTGTAAGATGAAATCCATTTCAAAAAGTAGTCATGACAGGTGCTGTAAGAATTATCCACTTCAAGTTAGAATTTCTTTTTCTTTTCATAAGTAGTGTTGTCCCTTTTAAGAACAGTCTTGATACTTAAAGGGATAAATTTTTCTTCATCAGTCTTTCCTTTAATACATACAACAGTTCCCTTAAGCAATGGGGTGTTGCAATAACACTTTTCTTTTCAGTTTGCATAATCCAATTGCTAAGAAGATATTGTAAACTATGAACAAGAAATAAATTGGTTTCACTTAATGGATTGTTTTTATTATTTAAAAAAAATTTTTTTAATGTTTATTCATTCTTGAGACAGAGAGAGAGACAGAGCATGAACGAGGGAGGGTCAGAGAGAGAGGGAGACACAGAATCTGAAGCAGGCTCCATGCTCTGAGCTGTCAGCACAGAGCCCGACGCGGGGCTCGAACTCACGGAGTGTGAGATCATGACCTGAGCCGAAGTCGGCCGCTCAACCGACTGAGCCACCCAGGTGCCCCTAATGGATTGTTTTTAAAGCCAGTAAGAATTTTGGGAGCTTTTTTTTTTTTTTTTTTTTTTTTTTAAGAATGAAAGTAAGATTCCAGTGCTTCAAACAAACTGAGAATTCTCTCAACTCCATTTGTTAAAGAGAGCTAACAAGAGAAATGAAAAATACAAAATGCCAGCAAAATCACAAAAATCCCTTAATTGTTCAGTTTGAATTGTATAAATGCTGGCATAAGAGAGCAATTAAAAAAAAAGAACAATTTCATGACAATTACATCAAAGAAATGGAAGGACATGAACTGCCATTTTAGCAACCTTATGCACAATATAAGCAGGACAGCCAACAGCTTCCATAGAATCATTCATGCTTTACCTTCAGCTTTGAATAGACAATGTCTGCACTTCGTGCAAACATCTACCAACATTTGTATTTGTATGATTTCCACCAAAAGCAGTACAATTTTCTTTATTAACTCCTAACTCTATTAGAGTCTGAACAAAAATTTTCTCTTGTGTCTAAAGTCTCGTTTGGAAGGGATTTTCTCAAAATAGCCTTACAAATGAGCCTTTTCACAAGAAGAGTATTGCACAAAGGAAAAAGTTTTCTGCATTGTCAATCATTACTTGCATCCATGATAATGCCGTCAAAAGATGAACCATTTAGAGCTTTAATAATCACTACAACAGCAAATGGAGTCATTTCATTTTCAATTACTGCAGTAGATTTTTTGTCCTGGCATTTGAAATTTTGCTTATAGTTTTGGAATTAGAAAATACTTCAGGTAGGTCAACTAATCTTTGACAAAGCAAGAAACAATATCCGATGAAAAACAGACAGCCTCTTCAATAAATGGTGTGGAGAAAACTGGAGTGACATATAGAAGAATGAAACTGGACCACTTTCTTACACCACACACAAAAATAAATTCAAAATGGATGAAAGACCTAAATGTGAGACGGGAAACCATCAAAATCCTAGAGGAGAACACAGGCAGCAACCTCTTTGACCTCAGCCAGAGCAACTTCTTACTAGACATGTCACAGAAGGCAAAGGAAACAAAAGCAAACATGAACTGTTGGGACTCATCACGATAAAAAACTTCTGCACAGAGAAGGAAACAATCAACAAAACTAAAAGCCTATAGAATGGGAGAAGATATTTGTAAATGACCTGAGAAAGGATTGGTAACCAAAATCTATAAAGAATTGATCAAACTCAGCACCCAAAAAACCCAAACAACCCAGTTAAGAAATGGGCAGAAGGTGTGAACAGACATTTTCCAAAGAAGACATCCAGGTGGCTAACAGCCACATGAAAACATGCTCAACGTAATTCATTATCAGGGAAATATAAATCAAAACAACGATGAGATATACCACCTCACCCCTGTCAGAATGGCTAAAATTAACAACACAGAAAACAACAGATGTTGGCAAGGATGCAGAGAAAGGGAAACCCTCTTGCACTGCTGATGGGAATGCAAACTGATGCAGCCACTCTGGAGAACAGCATGGAGGCTCCCCTCAAAAAAATAAAAATAGGGGTAGCTGGGTGGCTCAGTCGGTTAGGTGTCGACTTTAGTTCAGATCATGATCCTACGGTTTTTGAGTTTGAGCCCCACATTGGGCTCACTGCTGTCAGCACAGAGCCCTCTTGGAATCCTCTGTCCCCCTCACTCTCTGCCCCTTCCCTGCTCATGCTCTCTCTCAAAAATAAATAACTATTAAAAAAAAAAAAAAAGAAATGATGCTGAGACAACTGGATAGCCACATGCAAAAGAATGAAGTTGGACCCCGTTACCTCACACCAAATATAAAAATTAACTCAAAATGTACCAAATGTACTCAAATGTGCCTAAATTTAAGAGCCAAAACTGTTAAACTCTTAGAAGAAAATGTGGGGTAAATCCTTGTGACCTTGAATTAGGCACTGCTTTGTTAGATCTGACACCAAAACACAAGCAACAAAAAGAAAAAAGAGATAAATTTGGATATCATCAAAATTAAAAATTTTGTGCTTCAAAGGACACTATCAGGAATGTGAAAAGACAACCCACAGAATGGGAAAAATTTTTTTTGCAAACCATATAGCTGATAAGAGACTTTTATTTAGAATATATAAAGAACTATTATGGGGTGCCTGGGTGGCTCAGTAGGTTGGGCATCTAGCTTCGGCTCAAGTCGTGATCTCATGGTTCGCGAGTTCAAGCCCCATGTCTAGCTCTGCAATGACAGTGCTGAGAGCCTACTTGGGATTCTCTCCCTCCCTCTCTGCCCCTTGCCCACTCATGCTTTTTTCTCTCAAAATAAATAATTTTTTTTAAAAAGAACTATTACAACTTAATAAAAATAACCAGATAAAAAAGAGGCAAAAGCTCTGAACAGACATTTCTCCAAATGGCTAATAAGTAGATGAAAAGATTCTCAACATCGTTAGCTATCAGGGAAATGTCGACCAAAACCTCAATGACATACCACTTCACACCCTTTAAGATGGCTATAATAAAAATATACATAATAATAAATATTGCTGAGGATTTGGAGAAATTGAAACTTGCATATATTGCTAGTGAGAATGTAAATGGTGCAGCTGCTTTGAAAAATAGTTTGGAAGATCCTCAAAAGCTTAAAGAGTTACTATATGATCTAGTAATTTTAGGCCTAGGTAATACACCCAAGAGAACTGAAAACATATGTCTCACTAGAACTTGTACATTAATGTTTTCATAGCAGCATTAGCTAAAAAACATAGTAAAAATGTGGAAATAATGTCAATGTACATCAACTGATAAGTGGATAAGAAAGACGTGATTTATCCATGCAATGGAATATTATAACCATAAATGTGAAGTTTTAATACATGCTACAACATAGATAAACCTTGAAAACATTATGCTAAATGAAATGTCAGTCACGAAGGACCACATAGTTATAATTCCATTTGTAGGAAATGTTGAGAACGGACAAATCCATAGAGAGAGAGAAAGATTCATGGTTGCCTAAGGCTGGGACCATTGGAGAGAAATGGGGGAATGGCTGCTTTAAGGTGTAGGTTTTCTTGTTGGGGCGATGAAAATGTTCTAAGTTTGGTTGTGGTGGTGACTGTACAAATTTGTGAACACACCCATAGAACTGCAAAAAAAAAAAAAAAGTAAAGAAAAAGATAATAGCAACCATCGCAAGAACTGAAAAGGTTGTATTTGATAAATCCCATGGCTGTGTCCTTGAATTTGTCACAAGTCCAAACTCCTATCACTAATGGTAGCTGGGAGTTGAATCTTGAAAGGATTGTGAACTTCAGATTAAAAAAAAAGAAAATTGAACTCAGTATCTGATGCAGAAAAAGATGAACTTCTCTGCCTGCAAAGGAGAGCTGTACTTGTAAAGCACAGCCTCCCTGAACAAAGCCAGAGGTGATCTTATATGTTTTGGGAAGCCCCGCGTTCAGGGATTGGAGGTATTTCAGAAGCAGAAGCATCCAGCTCCCTATGAACTGACTTCCAGCAGTGTTAGTGTGGTCTCTAAGGCAGCTGGAGACCCGGGGTAACTTCTGAAGCTTGGTCACCCGAGCGAGACACTTGCTGATTGGCTGATGTCTTGAAGCGTGGAGCTGCCAATGATTGGCTGACTTTCAGAGCTAGTGGCTGTCATTGATTTACTAACTTTCAGATGCATAGTTACCGGAGTGAAGCTGTTGTTGACTGGCTGATTTTCAGAAGCATAGCCACTGGAGTGAAGCAGTCACTGATTGGCTGATTTTCAGAGCTTGTGTTTTGATGTGAAATTATCTCTAAATAATGGTAGTTACTTGTTCACGACTCGAAACTTGAGCCAAGAGAAGTCCTTTTTTGAATAGGAATACGTACTTTTAATTTCTAGTCCTTTCTTTTGGTCTTCCCTCAGCTAAACCTGCTGGAGGATCTATAGGTATTATCCAGATCTTTTTATTTGCAGAGGTAGGATATTTCAACTAGAGTTACCATTTAAGCGATTTAAGCTCCAATGACCTTGGCGGAAAAATTGTTCTAATATTTTTGTAATTGATTGCAAAAAGATGGATACGGGGCACGTAAGGCAGCCTGACAAGTCAATACGGGACGCAAAACAAAATCGAAATATGTCCTGCATAAGTGAAACTCCTGATAACCCTAACAATTAAGTATTTCCCCCATTTTACACACGAAAAGACTGAGTCTCGGTGCGTTAGGTTTCTCATAAGGACAGGTCGAGCCAGGATCTGAACAGTAAAGGGCAGGGATCCTCTGAGAACCTATGAGCCCCTGACGCCCACGCCCTGCGCACGAGTGTGAGCACACTGCTAACCTGAGGTCGGCTAGGAATCTGCAGGATGTTTGAAGGGAGGGTGCGCAACTGATTAGCAGCGGGGAAGAAAAGAGAAGCGAGGCACCGGCCTGGGACATCTGGAAGACCGGGCGGAGAACCCGGGCAGTGCTTTAGGTTCTCGCGGCGCCCCGGGACCTGGCTGCTACAGCGGAAGGCTTCGCTGGAGGCCGAAGCCGGCAGAGCGGGGCGGGACGCGGTAAGGCCCCGCCCCCGGGCGCGTCCGTGTGCGTGGCTGGGGGCGCAGCAGAGTCCCACTCCATGATGCGGGATCTGAGGACAGGGCAGAGCCCTGGCGTGGAAGCCCTCACCGTAGGGACCCGCATTCCCAACGTCCCGCCGGGCCGCCTCGCAGCTTAAGGAGGGCGCGGCCCTGCGGCGGTGCGCCCACCCTCATCCCAGCGGGTGCCGACGCCCCCATCCACGCTCTGTGCGCGCCTCTGGCCCCGCCCCCGCCTCGACGTGCCCCCCGCGCGCCGCGCCCCCCGCCCACCCGGCACGCCCAGCCGCCCCGCCCGGCAGCCGCGGGCCTGGAGCTGCCCCGCGGGCCTGAGCGACCCTCGCAGCCGCAGCGTCCTCCTCCGCCGCCATGGACGTGTATCCCCCGCACCGGCTGGGGCTACTCCGCGGGCGGTTCCCCGGCGGCCCCGGCCGCGGGTCGCCCTCCGTCAGGTACGCGGGCCGATGCCGCAGAGGGGAGGCCGGGCTGGGGGTTGCGGACTGTTGGGGTCTGGCGACGCCTCCCGCCGCAGGGCGTGGTCCGACATGGCTTCCTTGCAGATGGTTTTCCCTAAACGGCTGCCAGAGAAACGTTTCCCCAGGAACGGCGCCGTGTGTAGCGGCTCCCACAATGGCTCCCCTGTAGACAACTCCACAGCGTCTCCTCTATAGAGACCCCCTACTATGACATCTCCGCCTCCGTAGGTTTCTCCCAGAAAAGATTTCCCTGTGGAGAACCTCTGCAGTGGGTTCTCTATGCGTAACTCATTTGCCTTCCCCTTGGAATATTTCCCCCAGAAAAGGTTATCTATGGAGACCCCCCCCACAGTATTCCCCTGGATATAACCCCCAATTAGGTTCCCCCAGAAACGACTTCCGTATAAATCTCTCCTACAGTAGGTCTTCTCTAGAGCCTTTCCCTTGACAGCCGCGTCCCTAAAGAGTGCCCCCCTCCCGCCCCCTGCATATACACACGCTGACAGCATCTTCCTTATTGCGCATTCCCCCACCTCCCCATGCCCCAGCCTGCATCGCGACGCTCCCTCATTCCACAATAGGGAGCTCAGGTTGGGGGAAGGTGGAGGTCATTAGGCTCGCAGGAGAGAAAACTAACCGGACAAATAGGAAAAAGAGGCCAGAACTCCCGAAATTAGCGGACCCCAACCCCTGAGGAATTGGCAGACCCCAAGCCCCTGAGGTTAGAGACCGAGCCTCTGCGTGCTTCGGTATGGGGATATTGGGGAGGGTCCTCGCCCCCTTTCGTTAAAGGAAGACCCATTTCCGATTTCTGCTCCCAGTGCCTTTGGGGCTGACCTTGATAGTCTGGGCATTGTTTGCGATGGAGCTGTTATGGGGCCGCCCGCAGAGAACGGAGATTGGAATGAAGGAGCATTTGCGGCCGAGATCGTTGAGAGGGAAGAAAGGAGAGAGAGCGGAATGGGCTTTGGGACTGCTAAACTGTCATTAAATCAGAAGAGCGATTTTTTGTTTTCCTTTTTCTGTATTTTAGCAGTTTAGCAAAGAAAATATGTTCCCTTGAAAGGAAGCTGTTAACTTATATGTTAAAATGGCTTTTCTTGTATTCTTGTTACGGTACTTAAAGCATTGTATTTTTAACTTTTTGCTCGCCAATCTGTTTTGTTTTTGTTTTGTTTTAACAAGAACAAATTCACGGAGAGCAAGAACTGAATCTTAGAATCCTGTATCTCTCTTACTTCCTGGCATTCCTTCCCCCACCCCAGCAACTAATGCACATTTGTTGAGTGAATAAAGAATGGAGGAGGTAGGGCTCGATACCCATTTGCCTTTGGGAGTCCTAATTTGCTTCAAATTTGGCAGGTGACATTGTTGGAACTCCTGCTCTGCCCTTCAGTGCAATTCCTTGTGTTCCAAGTGTTTAGCTGCTTATGGTAACCATCTCCAATCTGTCCTAACATTTCTGGCAGCCACTTTCACTGTTAGAAAATATTTGAACTCTGTACAGAATAGAAACTGTGGAGGATACTTTTTTTTTTTTAAGTAGGCTCCATTCCGAACAGTGGGCTTGAACTCGTGACCCTGAGATCAAGAGTTGCATGCTCTACCTGCTAAACTAGATAGACACTCCTGCACAGAACACTTTAGAATTTAAAGCAGCCATCCATTAAATCTAAGCTCTGTGTAGACGTGGGGTTGATCCTAGATCATCTTCAGCTTAGGAATCTTGAGTCTTTGAAACTTTTAGGAGAAAAAGGCTTCTCAGTGAGGGGCGCCTGGGTGGCTCAGTCGGTTGATCGACCGACTTCGGCTCAGGTCATGATCTCGTGGTTCGTGAGTTCAAGCCCCGAGTCGGGCTCTGTACTGACAGCTCAGAGCCTGGAGCCTGTTTCGGATTCTGTGTCTCCCTCTCTCTCTCTCTGACCCTCCCCTGTTCATGTTCTGTCTCTCTCTGCCTCAAAAATAAATAAACGTTAAAAAAAAAAAAAAAGCTTCTCAGTGAAATCCATCTCTAACTGCTGCCTTTCTTGTTTCTAGGAGCATGACAGTGCACAGCATTTTTTTAAATTAGTATTTTTATGTTAGATTAATGTTGTTAATCATAAACTCTGAATCTTAAGTGGTTTGAGTGAAACTTGTTAGTCCTCAAAGGATAGTGCAAGGAACCGCAAGGCCTGGCTGTTCTATATACCTTTGGTAAAAGAAATTTAGTCAAGGTTCCCCTCCTTTATCCTACCTCCACAGAACTGAACATGCTTTTCTTACTCATTTAAGCCTTTTCCTGACTTTGGGCATTGAATGGCAGGTATGGGCTTAGCACTTTCCTGTCACCCATATTTGGCTGCTTTGCTGCACTCTGACTCCTGACTGATGAGAGAGGCAGGCCTAACTGGTGAAGTCACATTCCTAAAGACCCATAGATAGTACTTTGCAAGTATGTGGTTCTCTTCTAGCAATGGAGTTCATTTTCACAGATGGAGAATAGAGATCAGGAGTTAAAATGATACTTAGAACTAGAAGCTTCTTTATCAGGATATGGTAGTCATCATTGTTGCCCATCAACTATTTTTGGCTTCCACCTCCTGGGCATGTGCTGCAATTATACTTGCTTGCCCCCTTGAAGTTGGGTATGGCCTTATGAGTTGTCTTTGATGAGTGAAGTGTGCTCAGAAATGGTAAAAGCTTCTGGTGTGTAATTTGCCACTATCTTTCCCTCTCTTATGGTGACTGTTAGTGCTTCAGCTGGTGGCTTGTCCATTAGTCTGGTACCCCAGAGCAAACCTCCAGGTAACCTATGTTTGACATGTAGAGCAAGTAGTAAACCTTCATTGTTTGAAGCCACTGAGATTTTGGAGTTATTACCAAGTAACTATCTTGACTTGTACTAAGGAACCAGTGGAAATAGCTGAAATATGCTTTCCTCTTTCAAAAATCTTTTTCTGCAGAGGGACCTGATCCTGCTCAGGACTTGTTTATTAGTTTAAATTTTACTGGCCTTTATACATATATCACCTGTGCTAGGTGTTGTGGATTCAGACAAGGCAGGCCCTGCCCTCAAAGAGCTCCTTTATAAGTGGAAAGAGAAATAGCAAAAATCATAATAAAGAGTGTTGAGAAGAAAAAGGGCTGAAGGAGCAATAATGTTGGAAGGCATAGTCGGTTTTGAGCTCAACTGTTGGAAGGATGAGGTTGCCATTACCTATACTGGAAACACTGGAATTAGAGCAGGTTTGTAGAGAAAATAGAGTTCAGTTTTGGCTTTATTCATTTTGAGTTGCCTAATAGATATCCAGATGGAGATATTAGATCTGGAGTTGAGGAGAAAGACTGGGACTGGAACTACCATGCTGATGACTCCCACATTTTTATTTTATCTATGAGACTGGGTAGAGATCCAGGGAGTAAATGTAGATAGAGAAGAAGACCAGCATCCAAGCCCTGGGATAGTCCATATAGGAAAGACAGTGTAGAAATGGTTTCCAGTTTGGAAACCATAATGGACAGTGGCTTCCTACTTTTGAGATAGGAAAAAAATACAGGACAATCATGGAAAGTCAAATGACGGATACTGTTGATGAGCTGGTGAGACTAAGAATAGACCATTAGATTTGTTAACATGGAGGTTATCTGTGACCTTGACAAGAACAGGTTTGGTGCAGCGGGTTTAAGAAAAAATGGGAGAAGAACTGAAGACAGTGAGTATAGATAGCCATAATGATGTTGTTTCAAGGATTGAAGAGCAGAGCCCTATGGGTATGGCTATGACAGACAGCAAAATAATAGGGTGTGGCTATAAGGGCAGAGTAATAGGGCTGTGGTTGGAAGAGTGGAAGTGTTAGAGTTCTTTTTGGTTTTAGGTGGGCAGACATTATAATCCATCTGAAAATGTTTGAAGTTGATTAGTAATGATGGAGTACAGAGAGGCAAATTGGTGATTAAAGAGAGAGAAGGGAAAATTGCAGGGGTGAAGTCCTTGAGCAGGTGAGAGGGAATAGGGTCTAGGACATAAATGGATACATTGGTCTCAGACTAGATAGGTACATGGACAGTTCATCTTTGGTGAGTGTATGGACCCAAATGCTGGTGGGTTGGTGATCGAGAAGCTAAAAATCTTTAGGGAATGTAGAGAACTGAATGACCCAGAGGTTTGTAGGTATTTATAACAAGAAGGGATAGTGGAAGAAGGGATAACAGGTAGTTATTGTTGGATGACATGGAGAAATCAGCCAAAATAAAGCAAAAAGCTTAATTTTCTCAAAACCAGAAGACATGAGTTTCCAGATTAAAAGGACTCACCATTAGTCCAGCACAACTAATTTAAAAATATCCATGCCAAGGTAGAACATCATGAAATTTTTGAGCACTATAAAGACAAATCACATAGATAAGGTCAGGAATCATAGTATTGTAGCAAAATTGGAAACTAGAAGCTAATGGAGAAGCAGTGCCTTCTGAAGGAAAATGGATTCCTACCTAGAATTCTGTATCCAGGCATACTCTCAGGCAGATGAAGGATGAAGACATTTCACACATGCAAATTCTCAAAGTTTGACCTTCCATGCACCCTTTATTACGAAGCCGCTGGCAGGGGGCACCTGGGTGGCTCAGTCAGTTGAGCATCCAAGTCGATTTCAGCTCAGGTCATGATCCCACAGTCATGGGATTGAGCCCCGCGTTGAGTTCTGCGCTGAGCGTGGAGCCTACTGGGGATTCTCTCCCCCTCATTCTGCCCCTCTCCACCCTTCATGCACACGTAGGTGCGCTGTCTCTCTCTTAAAACAAACAAACAAACTAAAAAACACTGGAAGATGTGCTCTAGCAAAGCAGTCTGATTAAGGGGTTCCTGTGCTGGGGATCCTCTATAAGGGACTCATAGGAAGGGCTTTCTTTGATACCTCTGGAAATTACCAAAGGGCTGGGACCATTTTGTATTACCATTTCCCACATTGCTTACCCTGGTACTTAGATCAGTGTCTGGCACATAGACAGCATTCACTAAATATGAATTGCTATTGTAAGCTATTATGAGATATTGCTTGCATGAATTATTTATTGAATGAATAGAGAGTAATTACAGTTGAAGCTGTGGGCTATGTTAAATTTCAGGAGTGTTCAGAGAATGAAGAATCATATGTGAGCTAGATGGTGAGAAGTGGTTCACCATAGTGATGCTGTATACAGTGCACTTTAGTAAAGTCTCACAGAAACAAGTTACTTCTTCAGGTGATACATATTGGCCAGTGGCCAATACACATGGTACTCTTGTAGTTTACAGATCTACAGAAGTAATAATTACTATTGTACACATAATCCTGCCTTAAGGAAACTCAGAATGCAAAGCAAGGCTATGACTTTGTATATCTGAAAATGCAAAGCTTTACCTCCTATACTTAGATGCTGGCCAGGGAGGCTTGGTGTGGTGTCTATAGAAGCAAAGATGGTTGTCTTATTTCTGGCCCAGAGGTAGAGGTCTGAGTATTTGTCTTTTTACTTGTGTCTAGGATGACTGTGTACTGAGGACTCTTATTTAGTGAATACTGTGGCATTAATAGTGCACAGTATCTTGATAATGTTTCCTAACTCTTGGGCTTGTCTATGATGTTCTAATTTTTAGAGAAGGGAGTGAATGAGATGCAGATGCCCTCCAGAGTTACACAGCTTAAATTATTGTTGTTTTTGCCCTGAAAGTTTAAAGAAAAAGAACAGAAAAAGCAGAGTCTGCAGCTGGGGTGTTTAAAAATTTTATATGTCGGTGTCTCAGTCGGTTAAGCATCCGACTCTTGATTTTGGCTCAGGTCATGTTTTCACGGTTTATGGGATCTAGGCCTGAGTTGGGCTCTGTGCTGGGAATGTGGAGCCTGCTTGGGATTCTGTCTCTCTCTCTGCCCCTCCCCTGCTCATTCTCTCTCTCTCTCTCTCTCTCTCTCTCTGTTCCTCCCCACCCCGGAAATAAATAAATATTGGGTGGCTCAGTTGGTTAAGTGTCCAACTTTGGCTTAGGTCATGATCTCATAGTTTGTGAGTTCGAGCCCTGCATTGGGCTCTGTGCTGACAGCTCAGAGCCTGGAGCCTGCTTCGGATTCTGTGTCTCCCTCTCTCTCTGCCCCTCCCCTACTCACACTCTTTTTCTCTTTCTCTTTCAAAAATAAACATTAAAAAAAATTTTTTTTAAATAAATACTAAAAAAAGTTTTATCTGTGATTTTGAGCCCCGGTTTGAGGAAAAGTCAGCTCACTTGGTATGTTTTTTATTTTCAACTTCTTATTTTGAAATGATTTTAGATTTATAGATGAGTTGCAGATATGGTAGAGTGTTCCAATATAGCCCTTATCCAGCTTACTCTGATGTTAACATCTTATGTATAACAATCTTCATTTATCAAAATCCTGGTATAGTGCTTTAGTTTACTAAGTGACTTTTGTTTACTTGGCTTTTAGTATTCCAGACTATTTATTTGAGTTTCCCCAGTTTTCCCACTAATGTCTTTTTTCTACTCCAAGATCCAAAGATCCCACATTGCATTTAGATTTGGCATGCATTTAATAGTCAAAGAAGTGAGGGGAAATAATTGTGGATGCTTTCTGAATGAAGACTTGTGAAACTGACTTTACAAAGAGCAGATTGTGTGAGGAAATGCTCAGAGAAAGCCAGAGAAGAGGAAGAAAATGGAAAATAAGATGTTGTTCCACTAGAGTATCATGAGAACAGACTTCCAGATAACATTTTCCATGTGTGGTAGGTAGCATTTTATGAAGTCCTTGAATTTAGTTTGTGGAGTATTTTGTACACCCTAGTTTATGAAATATGTGTAGACATGAATTGCAAATGGGCACCAGTTTTAACCATTTTAGATAATGTGGCCTATCAGGAACTATGTTTGCTAGCTGGTCCAAGATGCTTAACAATAATGACTTAACTTGGGGGGTTATTTTTTCTTAAAAAAGATGTTTGTCGGGGCGCCTGGGTGGCGCAGTCGGTTAAGCGTCCGACTTCAGCCAGGTCACGATCTCGCGGTCCGTGAGTTCGAGCCCCGCGTCAGGCTCTGGGCTGATGGCTCGGAGCCTGGAGCCTGTTTCCGATTCTGTGTCTCCCTCTCTCTCTGCCCCTCCCCCGTTCATGCTCTGTCTCTCTCTGTCCCAAAAATAAATAAACGTGGAAAAAAAAAATTAAAAAAAAAAAAAAAGATGTTTGTCTAAGGAGTGTAGGCTAGTCCTGGTGTAAAGTCATCAGGGAGGGAACCAGGCCTCTTCTGTGTATTTTGGTATTCTTAGCAAGTGGATTCCATGGCTTCATGATCACAAAATCGCTGGAAGAACTCCAGCTATCATGTCTGTCAGGCAAGGGGAAAGAGAAAGGACAGCTCTCCTAGTTAAGTTGATTCTTTCTCTTCAGAGAGTTTCCCCAGAAGCTTCCACATGATAGCTTCTGCATGTCTCATTGGTCAGCCCTAGAAGCAGAGGAACTGCACCATTGCTTGCCCCAAATAAAATTGGGGTACTGTGAGTGAAAAAGAAGGGGAGAATGGATATGGATGAGGTGATTGTCTCTCCCTCAGTGAGGTAGCATCCTGGAATGAAAGTTACATTACTTAGGATTACTAACAGCTTTGGTGAGCTGCACCAAAGAGCTGGGAGAAAATGAAGGTCATTTAAATAGTTGATGATGCCAGTGCATTTCTCGTTCATATCTTATGTGTGTATCTCAGTTTATCAGTGTGTAAATCACTTTGAGTTTATATCACTTATAGTCAGTGGTTAATCATGTTTTGACCATGACAGTGGTAATGTTGGCTTTGCTTTTTCCATTGTAAGTTATTGCTGCAGCAAAGATACCAGTAGGAAATGACGTTTCTTGCGTTGCTACACATCCTGTCTTCTTGCCTTTCTTCCAAGTCTCTAGTTTTTTGTTGTTGTTTTATTCTGTGTTTTTTTTAAGTTTATTTATTTATAATGTTTATTTATTGGGGGGGGGGAAAGGCAGAGAGAGAGGGAGACACAGAATCCAAAGCAGCCTCCACGCTCTGAGCTGTCAGCACAGAGCCTGATGTGGGGCTTGAACCCACAAATCGTGAGATCATGACCTGAGCGGAAGTCGGACGCTTAACCGACTGAGCCACCCAGGCACCCATAAGTTTATTTTTTTAGTAATCTCTACACCCAACGTGGGGCTCAAACTCAAGACTCCTAGATCAGGAGTCATGTGCTGCACTACTGAGCCAGCCAGGTGCCCCCTCAAGTCTCTAGTTTTGCAAGGGGAGTAAATAATTGCCACTTTAACTCAGAGCCAAGTTTCTTAAACCCTGGAAGTCCTACAATAGCTTCTTTTGGGGCACGTGGGTGGCTCAGTCGGTTAAGCATCTGACTTCGGCTCAGGTCATGATTTCCTGATTCATGGGTTCATGGGTTCAGGCCTGCGTCTGGCTGTGCTGACAGCTAGCTCAGAGTCTGGATCCTGTCTTCAGATTCTGGGTCTCCCTCTCTCTGTCCCTCCCATGTGTGCACTCTCGCTCTCTCTCTCTCTCTCAAAAATAAATAAAACATTAAAAAAAATGTGAAGAATTAATGAGTTGGGATAAAAGCTGTAAGTATTGAAAAGAGATAAAATTGCTATGATTTACTATTTGGAAAACTATGGTAATAGGTAAAACTATTAGAACTAATAAGAGTTTATCAAATTGTTTGAAAAAGGTAATGGACTCAAGATCACATTCAAAATGGGAACAAAAGCTGTAAAATATCTAGGAGTCAACCTAATAAGGAATGTGTAAAACTTATATAAATAAAAATATAAAACTTGACAGAAGTACGTAAAACAGGAGAGGAATGAATGGAGAGATATATCATGTTCCTGAGTGGGGAGCTCAGTGCTGACCAGATTGTATGATCACAATATAAATTCTCAGTGGGAATTTTTCTGGAACTTGACAAGCTGATTTTATAATTCATCGTAAAGAGAAAATGTTCAATAAAAGCCATAGACTCTTTGAAACAATGATAGAAGGACGTGCACTATCAGATAAAAATAATCAGATCAGATAAAAATCTATTAACAAAGTTCAAGTAATAACATAAAACTCTGATTATTGTTTTAAATGTACTATTTCTGTGAGAATAGGTAAGTAGATCAAATAAAGATTGAAAATGTGGATCCAGCTTTATATAATAATTTGTCATACACTAAAAGTGTCATTCTAGATCAGAGGATTAAAAAGAATAATATGTAGTCTTGGGACAATCATTTATATTTTGGAGGAAAAATACAGTTATATTCCTGCTTCACAAAAGTAAAACAAATTTCATAGGAATAAAGAGATAAATGTTTAAAATACACACACAAATAAAATGGAAAAATTGGCATTTTATTATTTTTTTAAATAATAGTGAGTGGGGAAGACACAAAAGGAAGACATAAAACTCCTAAGCCTAAAAGTAGAGTTAGGCAGATTTAGTTCTGTAAAACTTGACAGCTCCTGTGTGAAAGATACCATAAACAAAGTCTAGAAGTTTAGAGAAAATACTTGCAACATATGACCAAAACACAATTTTTAAAATATGATGGAATATATAAATTATTCAGACCCCCCATGACTAAACAGAAAATGGGTAATGAACAAGAATGGGCATTCACAGGGGTGACAGGTGGCTCAGCTGGTTGATTGAGCATCTGATTTAGGCTCTGGTCATGATCTCAAGGTTCTTGAGTTCGAGCCCACATTGAGCTCTCTACTGTCAGCACAGAGCCTGCTTTGGATCCTCTTTCGCTCTCTGCCCCTCCCCCACACGTGCACACTCTGTCTCAAAAATAAACCTAAAAAAAAAAAAGTAGGCATTCATAGAAAAAGAAATATAGATGATCAGTAAAACATTTGACAGCCTCTCTAGTGATTAGGGAAAAATGTAAATTATAATAATTCTAACCATTAACATTAATTGAAAAGTGATAACACATGGTTTAGAAAGATGTGGGGAACAGGTATTCTGGTATATGTAGGTGACTCTTTTTAGAAAACAATTTGGCAAGATCTATCAAAATTTTAAATGCGGATACCTCAACTTGCCAGTGCTACTTTTTAGGTCTCTACCTTGCAGAAACTTTTGTACTTACGCCAAAGATGGATATAGTTATTCTTTGAAGCATTGTTGCTATTGCAGAAATAACAAATGTCCTGAATGTTCATAGTGGCTAACAAAAAGAATACAGTACAGCACTTTTAAAAATGCAGTTGAGGGGCACCTGGGTGGCTCAGTTGGTTGAGCGTCCAACTTCAGCTCAGGTCACTATCTCGCGGTCCACGAGTTCGAGCCCCGCGTCGGGCTCTGGGCTGATGGCTCAGAGCCTGGAGCCTGCTTCCGATTCTGTGTCTCCCTCTCTCTCTGCCCCTCCCCCGTTCATGCTCTGTCTCTCTCTGTCTCAAAAATAAATAAAACGTTAAAAAAAAATAAAAAAAAAATGCAGTTGAGTTCTATGTACTAACTTGGAAAGATCTTAATGTATAATGTTAAGTGAAAAAAGCATGTTGCAGAGCAGTTACATATCTCATGATTATGATTTCATGTAAAAACAGTCCACCTCTGAAAAAAGCCTCACCCAAACTATGTTACTGAGAGATTCACACCAAATTGTTCACAGCAGTTTTCTATTATAAGGTGAATCAGATTGGTGTGAGGATTCACTTTGTAAAACAATCCAAACACAAAGCATACAGAATATAAGGACAGTATATTCATTAATTGTTTAATTTTGAAAATAAAAAAGTTAACATAACTTATGGAGAAAAAATGGGCAAAAACAAAATTTTCATGTTTTTTTTCCTTCACTTCCAGGGACCCAGGATAATGAAATATAAACAGGAAAATATACCTGGCCATGTATATGGTAACTTGTAAAAGCAGTGACCAGTGAATTAACTGTTACATATAAACTGAAGATGGGAAAAACAGATGACTTTAGAATTCAGAATTACTGTTTTGTGGCAAACTTTATTGTCAGGAAATCACTGAGGGGTAGCAGAAAGGAAAAGTTCAGACTTAGGGTATCTGATGGTGGCTCACGTTCTGGGGTTGCTAATCTTTACTCAGCCTTGTGATTTTGGGTAAACTGCTTCTGTTTGGGTCTTGGCTTCTTCACTTTGTTAACTATCATGTCTAGATTTTGAGTCTGAATCCAAGAAAAGTTAGAAATAAAGTATAGCATACAAGTGGCATATTTGACATAAACCTCATTATGTTTTTGACATAACCTTTGATTTTTTTTTTTAACGTTTTATTTATTTTTGAGAGAGAGAGACAGAGCATGAATGGGGGGGGGCAGAGAGAGAGGGAGACACAGAATCGGAAGCAGGCTCCAGGCTCTGAGCCATCAGCCCAGAGCTCGACGCGGGGCTCGAACTCACGGACCGCGAGATCTTGACCTGAGCTGAAGTCGGCCGCTTAACCGACTGCGCCACCCAGGCGCCCCGACATAACCTTTGACATAACACATTTGACATAAACCTCAGCATCTGCTGAGACTACAAGTATTCTAAAAGAGGAACTTTGTAAAGTAGTGGTGACCACAGGCCATCTACCCGGGATGTGCCAGCTGTGCTCAGGTAGACCTAAAAGCTAGAGGGCAGTGCTCTTGCCGGACTTGGTATATGTTTGAAAGTTTCTATTAAAAAAAAGACTGGTGGATATACAGCAAGATGAGTGGTGAATTCTGGGGGTGAGGAACAATGACAATTTTAGTTACTTTTGTAATATTCCTTTTTTTTTTTTCATCAAAAAAAGGATAATACGTATTTTACATGTGGTACTAAGGTAGATAAAAGCAAGTATGCCAAAATGTTAATAATAGAGACTAACTCTGGGTGCTGGGAATACGGGTGATTGTGGTTTTCTCTATACTTAACTGGGATTTTTTTTAATAGGTAAGTATTTCAATAAGTGACAAGTTTAATGGTTTAGTGACAAATAATAGGCTATGTTCTGGTTAAAAATTAAATTTGGGAAGCAGGAAAATGTATAGAGGAAAGAACAATTTAGTTTTACTCATTTGACAAGAAAAGATACTAATTAGGAAAATGTCTTACTCTGGGAAAAGGAAGGTCTTTCTACATTTTATATGCTTCCACTTTATTTGACCAAGCTACTTGTGGAAAAGAAATGCTTTTTGCTCCTGTTCTCAGTATTGTCTTGGCTTTCCACAGCAGTAGTTGGGGAGCTGTTTGTTTCCTGGTCACATGACCTATTCATGCTTTTTGTCACTGGCTCGTTGTTAGTTTGAAAATCAAAGAGCTCTTGGTACCCTTGGCAGTCAGTCGACTGCTGTTCATTTGGGTTAGGAAATGGGCCAAAGGACCAACTTGATGAAATTGGTGTAGAGAATGGTTGCAAGATTGGTCTTGTATTAAATATGAAAAGGTGGGGGAGAGGCAGATAATTTCCCAAGGAAAGAAGCTTTCTTACCTTTAATCTTGATTATCTTGCAGTTTCTGTTGTGCTACTTCTAAAAACCCTAAAGTTATTCCGTGTGACCCTCTTACCTCCATCCCCAGATTTTTATTAAGAAAATGTTCAAATAATACAGTAAAGGTAAAAGAGTAGTAGTACAGTGAATACTTGATATACCCACCACTTTGAGTCAATAATTTTTAACATTTTGCCATGTATGTTATCTTTATTTTTCTTTTCTTTTCGTCATTCTTGTTTTCTGTTAAACCCTTTTCAAGTGAGTTATAGACATCATGACACTTCTAAGTACTTTCTCATGTATCTGCTTTAAAAAAAAAAGGGGGGGCATTCTAGGTATAACCACAATAACATCTCACCTAAAAAAATTAATAGTAATTCCTTACTACCATCAAATTTTCTCAGATGTCTCATGGCTCTTTCTCTGTTTTTGTTTTTGTTTTTAATGAAATTAAGGTTTTTACATTAGATTATTATTATTTAATCTCTCACGTTAGAAGCATTCTCCCTCTCTGTTCTTTTTGTTTTACATGACATTGACTTTTTTTTAACTTAAATTAAAAAAAATTTTTTTTAATGTTTCTATTTATTTTTGAGAGAGAGAGAGACAGACAGTGAGTGGGGGAGGGGCAGAGAGAGAGAGAGAGAGAGAGAGAGAGACACAGACAGAGACACAGAACCCGAAGCAGGCTCTAGGCTCTAGGCTCTGAGCTGTCAGCACAGAGCCCAACGTGGGGCTTGAACTTGAGAGCTGTGAGATCATGACTTGAGCTGAAGTCAGTCACTTAACTAACTGAGCCACCCAGGCACCCCAATTTTTTTTAATTGTGGTAAAATAACTATAACAAAATTTACCATCTTAACCATCTTTAAATGTACAATTTAGCAACATTAAGTAATTCATATTATTGTGCTATAATCCCACTATTCACCCACAGAATTGTTTTCATCTTATAAAGCTCTGTACCTGTTAAACAGTAACCCCACCTCTTTGCCCCAGCTCAACACTACCACTCTACTTTATGTCTCTATAAATTTGAATATAGTAAGTATATCTCATAAATGGAATCATGTGATATTTGTCTTTTTATGAATGGCTTATTTTTCATTATTATAATGTCCTCAAGGTTCATCCATGTTTTTAGCAAGTCTCAGAATTTCCTTCCTTTTAAGATTGAATAATATTCCACTGTATGTAAATAGCAGAGTTTGTTTATTCATCTGTTGATAGATATTTGCTTCTACCTTTCGACTGTAGTAAATAATGCTGCTCTGAACATGGGTACACAAATATTTCTTCAAATCCTTGTTTTCATTTTTTTTTTCTATATATTCCCAGAAGTGAAATTGCTGGGTTACAGGGTAATCTATTTTTCATTTTTCCCTCCCCCTGCCCCTCAATTTTTAATTTTTGAGGAATTGTCATATCATTTTACATGGCGGCTACACTGTTTTAGGTTCCCACCAACAATGCCCAAAGGTTCCAATTTCCCCACCATCCTTGCTTGTTGTTTTCTTTTTAATAGTAACTATCCTAATTTGTGTGGGAATGGTATCTCTTTGTGGTTTTGATCTGCATTTCCTTTATGATTAGTGATGTTGAGCTTCTTTTCATGTGCTTATTGGCCATTTGTGTATCTTCTTTGGAGAAATGTATATTCAAGTCTTTTGCCCATTTTGAATGTTTTTGTTGTTTTTTTTTTTTTGCATGTGTATGGTTGAATTGTAGGAGTGCTTTATATGTAAGAGGCTAATATCCAGAATTATATATATAGCTTAACAATGTGAAGTCTTCCAGTGTATGAGCATGGATGTATTTCCGTTATTGGTGTCTTCTTTAATTTCTTTCGGAATTATATATTCTGGATATTAACCTTTTATCAGGTACGTGATTTGCAAATATCTCCTCCCATTCTGCGGGCTGCCTTTTCATCTGTTGATTGTATCCTTTGATGAACATAGTTTTTAATTTTGATAAAATCTAATTTACATATTTTTTATTTTGTTGTATGTACTCTTGGTGTCATAGCAATAAATTGTTGCCAAATCCAGTTTCATGAGGTTTTTCCCATATGTTTTCTTCTAAAAGTTTTATAGTTTCAGGTTAACATTTAGGTCTTTTTTTCTGTTTTGAGTTAAATTTTATTTATGATGTAATGGTCCAGATTCATTCTTTTGCATGTGGATATACAGTGTCTCCAAAGCCATTTATTGAAAAAATTGTCCTTTCTCAGTGCATGGTCTTAGTACCCTTGTGAAAAATCATTTGACCATGAGGATATTATAGTGAGTGAAATAAGCCAGTCACAAAAGGAGTTTATTTCTGAGTTCTCTGTTCTATTCCATTGTCAATATGTCTATCTTGATGCCAGTACCACACTGTTTTGATTACCATAGCTTTGTAGTTACTTTTGTAATTGGGAATTGTGTCTTTCAGCTTTGTCCATTTCAGTATGCTTTTGACTATTCTGGGTCCCTTGAATTTTAGGATAGATTTTTCCATTTCTACAAAAAGCATCATTAGGGTTTTGGTAGGGATTATGCTGAATCTGTAGATCGCTTTCTGTAGTATTGACAGTGTAACAATAAGAAGTCTTCCAGTGCATGAACATGGATGTGTTTCCATTATTGGTATCTTCTTTAATTTCCTTCAGAAATGTATGGATGATCCAGTTTCTCTGAATCCTTCCCAGCGTTTTCCTATTATCACTGTTTGTTATTTTAGCTTTTCTAGTAGACACATAGTAATATCTCATTGTGGTTTTAATTTGCATTTCCCTAATAGATAACGATGCAGAACATGTTTTCAGGTGTTTATCTGCCATCTCTATATCCTCTTTGAGGAAATGTTTCTTCATACCTTTTGCCCATTTTCTAATTGGATTTTAATTTTTTTACTGTTGGAGTGTTCTTTATTCTACTTAGTCAGATATGCGATATGCAAATACATTCTGCCAGTCTGTACTTTGTCTTATTCTCTCAACAGGGTCTTTCACAAAGCAAAAGTTTACAATTTGGATGAAGTCAAATTTATTGATTTTTTTTTTCTTTCATGCATTATACTTTTGGTATCAAGTCTAAGAATTTCATCAGATTTTAAGTTCTGAATATTTTCTTCTGTTACCTTCTAAATATTTTATAATTTCACATTTAAAATTCTAAATCTGTGATTTATCTTGAGTTAATTTTTGTGTAAGGTACAAAATTTAGGTTGAGGTTCGTGTTTTTGTCTGTGGATATCCATTTGCTTTAACACCATTTATTGAAAAGACTATCCTTCTTCCATTGAATTGCTTTTGAACCTTTATCAAATAAAGTTAACTGGCTCTGTTGTGTAGGGCAATTTCTGGCAACTCTGTTCTGTTCCGTTGATCCTCTTAGTCAGTACCACTCAGTCTTGATTACTTTAGCTATGTAGTAACTCTTAATATCAGAGGGATTCCTCTCCCTGTTTTTTCTTCTTCAAAATTTTTTAAGCTATTCTAGTTCCTTTGCCTCTCTGTGTAAGTTTTGGATTGATCTTGTCTGTATCTACAGAAAAGCTTGCTAGGATTTTGAAGGAATTGTGTTAAACCTATACATTAATTTAGACAGAATTGACATTTATACTATCTTGAGTCTTCCAATCCATGAACACAGTGTCTCTCCATTTACTTAGATCCTCTTTGGTTTCCTTTATAACTGTTTTGTAGTTTTTAACACGTAAATCCTATACATGTTTTGTTAAATTTATATTTTGGTCACATTGTATTTTTAATTTTGATTTCCATGTCTTTGTTGCTTCAATACAGAAATAGAGTTCATTCGGGCTTTTATTGTAAACTAGTGCAGAAAATGATTTTTCTGCATCATTGTGTGATTTTTTTCTTCTTTAGCCTGTTAATATGATTGACTGATTTATCAATAATGAACCAGCCTTGTATCCCTAGGATAAACCCCTCTTGGTCATGGTGTATAATTCTTTTTATATGTTGTTGAATTCTAATTACTAATCATTTATTAAAGGTTTTTACAGCTATATTCATGATGATATTGGTCTGTAGCTCTCTTTTTTGGCAGTACTGTCTCTGGGTTTGATGTTAGGTGGTATATGTGAACATCTTGATAGAAGACAGTGATAATGACCACTAAGTCATGGAATGGATGAGTTGAGGAGTGTAAACATCAGAAAGAATCCAGAGGGTGGGGGAAAGCATTCAGGGAAGAGAAGTAGTGTTGTTTGGCTGAATACGGTTGCTTGGGTGAGTATAGGACATGCAGTGGAGCAGATTCAGCAACGAGTGGGAATGAAATCTAATTGTCCTAGATGGAACGCTTAGTGTTGGTTTGTGGAGGATCTTAGTTAATAATGAGGTAAGGCTGGGAATATGCTGACTGTAGGGAAAAATTTAATGGGAGTGTTAGGGAATGAATAGTAGAGGCACATCCTGAACCTGGGGGTGACAGGGAGAGACCTAGTGGAAGGATCAGTTTGATCCTTGATCACGTGATCAGTCTTGAACAGAATCAGTCTTGAGCACCTTTTTCTGGGACTACTAGGAAGGAGGAGAGGTTGGTATGGAGAGCATGGAGTCCTTAGAAGTGATATTAATGTCTGGGAGTGCCTCTCCTTATACTTTGGGAGGAGGGGATATCCCTAAGTCCACGGGAATAGACTTGCACAGAAATGGGAACAAGTACCCTTTGCTAACATTCTCTTTGGGGGTAGTTGTGATGGTGAATCAGAGCTTCATTTAGGTCCTTAAACCAATTTTTTGGTTTTAACTGTTTTTCATTTTTGTTTTTGGCAAACCGATGAGGACCACAGTTAGGGCAGATCAGTGTGGTAACTCTTCTTTGATAATCCTCAAAAATGAGAAGTCATTGGAGGGCCCTCGGTCAGCTGCTGAGTCCCAGTCCAGCGTTGGCTCTATCCTCTGGTGAGCCACAGAGCCACGGACTCTCCAGTTTGTAATCAACAGTTCAGATTTAGGCTTCAGACACATTCTGCATAATCTCTTCCAGAAAACAGAGGAGAAGGGAGTACTTCCCAGGTCATGTCACAGTTCTGATACCAAAACCAGGCAAGGGCCAGTTTCCATCCCTTTCCTTTTCCTCATGCCTTCATGCGCTGGCACTCAGGAGCTTGTTTCTGTTCTTGTTGCAGCTGCAGCCGACTCCGCCAGGTTCAGAGCATCTTGACCCAGAGCAGCAAGTCTCAACCCGATGGGATCCTCTGCATCCTAGGTCAGTGCTTTTAACAAGCTGGGCAACTGGGCTTCTGTTCAAGGAAGATATTAATAATAGTGTCATTGTGAGATAAGCTTGGGTTAGTGTCCTTCTTCCATCTCTTGTTCCCTTGAAATCTCTTGCTGTTTTAATGAGGTCAGGTGAGATATCAGTGGGATAAGGACCCACAACCATGAGGCAGGCACTTTGTGCAGGTTATCTCATTTCCCCTCACAGCAACCTTAAAAGGGAGCAGTGTAGTCCCCTTTTTTATAGAGGGGGATACTGAGACTCAAGGAGATGGAACAGACTTGCCCAGGACCATAGAGTAGCAGAATTGGACACATATTTGTTCTTTAAGTTTTTTTATTATGAAAATGCATCATATAATTTAAAAATTAAGACAATCCTCAAATGAAAATGAACTGAGCTTCCCAACCAACCAGATACCCAGTTTCACTCCCCAGAGATAACATTGTCAATTGTATCTTTTTTTAACACAAATGGAAACATCTTGTTTATACTGTAATTAACCTAATTTTTAAATTTTCACTTCACAATATATTTTGGAGATTTTTCTATATTAGATTGATCTTCTTTGTCTCATTTTCACTTATATCCATTGAGTCATGGGATTGGAATTGTTAGGTCTGGTGGTTTGTCCATCTACCACCGCAGTTTCTTTCCTAGAAGCAAACTGCCATTAGTTTGTTGTTTGTCTCTCCTCATATATTCTGTGCATAATTTTGTATTTTCACTTAACAGTACTTGCCTTTAGCCTTATGAGAGGTAGTGTGCAGAGCAGTTAAAAACATGCACTCTGGAGCCAGGTAGATTTGGGGTTTGAATCCTGGCTCCACTACTAAGCCCAGAGGTTGGCAAGTCTCTATAAAGACACACTTGTGGTGGACCTGGAATTCCTGCCAGAGGTTTCAAATGCTTAAACAACATTCATTGGATCCCCTCTCTAGCTGCAGCCCTCAAAAGGGTGGGGGCTGTCTTTGCCATGAATTTACCTATGAATAAAACCGCCTGTTTGTTACTGTATTTATGCTCTTATTTCATTTGGCTTCTGTGTCTCTCCCTTTGACATACCATCCCATCAAAGTTTTGTTTGTTTAGCACTTATGTGCTTTCTGGCACTATAAGGTACTCTAGACTTATTTTGTGTATTTCCTCCTCCAGTCCTAGAATCAGCCATTTCTCCAGGGAGCACTGGGGTTCCTTTTATTGGAGAATGGTATTAGAAACCAAGATCTGGGCTTTGGATACACTCTCATTATTAGATGTCACTGCTGCTGTGTACATTAAATGCAAATGTTATGTACCCATATTAAGCTAAACATGAATTCATATTAATGTCTCCAGCCTAACCAATTACCACATAGATTTTTCTAGCTTCCCCCTTTTGTTTACCTGTAAACTCCTACTTCATCAGTGAGAAACTTGGCACCCATCATCCACCATCAGTTTACTTAATTCTAGTATACATATTCAGCAACATCAGAATTGTTAACCTATAATACCCCATGAGAAACAACATTATCAGCTTAAGCACAGTGCCTACATATAGTTTCATTTGCCTTTAATTTTACATAGTCTTTTTCATGTTAACAGTTTATGCGGCTGGAATCCTTAGAGGTAGACATGCTGAAGCTAGGTCTGCCCAGGGGCGCCTGGGTGGCTCCGTCGGTTAAGTGCCGGCTTCGGCTTCGGCTTCGGCTCCGGCTTCGGCTTCGGCTCAGGTCATGATCTCACGGTTTGTGAGTTCAAGTCCCGCATTGGGCTCTGTGTTGACAGCTCAGAGCCTGGAGCCTGCATCAGATTCTGTGACTCCTTCTCTCTGCCCCTCCCCTCCTCATGCTCTGTCTCTCTCTGTCTCTCAAAAATAAACAAACATTGAAGCTAGGTCTGCCCAGCCCATGTTTGTTTTTAACTCTGTAGCCCTTTAAATGTTGGGCTGTAGATAGCAGTCCATTCTGACTTTGATTCTTTTTCACCCCTCCCTTGGCTGAAGCGTTGAATGAGATAAACAGGGAGGGCTGTTCTCTTATAATCTCAACTGAGATGGGAGTTCTCTTACATTAGAAGTCCTCTGCCACAAGCAGTCTTGGGCCCCTCTGGTATAAATGACCGTTACTTTCTACCTTTCACTTGTCCCTTGTCCGGATGACCATTGACAGTCTTCTTTTCCAGGCTCCAGCCATGTTTCTATTCTTGGAGGTCTCTCTGCTGTAACTCCTTCCTCAGTCTCAACTAGACAGCTACTGCCTTGCCTGTGAGACATTCCTCTTGCCCAGAGCCATAGCTCTGGGCTTTCATAGATACTCAGGAACCAGGCAGTAGTGAAGGCAGTGTTGTTTAATTTCCTTTTGTCTCTGATCCAGCCCCACTAGACTGTAAGCGTCTTGAGGGCCGTTTGCAGTCATGTTCACCACACATTCCAGCATCCAGCACAGTGTAGACCTTGAGCCTGATAAATATTTGTGAAATGATAGGTGTCTGTGGTTCCATTCATTTGTCCTCTTTTTCACTTCTTTTAATTCTTTTCAAACCACCTTAATCTGTCTTTATTTGATACCCCATGTTTTGTTAAAGCTCTCTTTGAAAAGTGAATATTTTCTATCCCCCTATTCCAGCTGAACAGTATTCCACAGTATTTAACTAGCCACCAAAGGACCTAGACCATATTTTCTGCTTCATTCTATACTCAAAAATTGCCTTTTGGAAATTAATAGCTTCAATAATGTATATGGTTTAATTGTCTCAACTATATAGATCTTGAAACCCAAGTAAGAGTACTTGATGCTTCTTTCATAGGGTTGTTCAGTTTGGTTCCTGGCACAAAACTGGTATGAGCTTCTGCCTTTAACCTAACCATCAGGGTTTTGCTGAGCAGGGACAAATTACTGGGACTTATTTGCTTCCCATAGTACAGTACCACTGATCAGAGCCTTCTTTGCCTTGCAGGAATCGATAGCAGGTACAATGAAGGCTGCAGAGAGCTGGCAAATTATCTTCTGTTTGGTTTGTACAATCAGAATGCAAGTGATTTTGAGAAAACAGGGTTTTCTGAAGAAGTTCTAGATGGTAAGTATATATAGTAGTAAGTAGTGTGCTCCTGTTGGTCACCTGCTGGTTGATACAAGACTAGTGACCAGTAGTTTTCAGAATATGTTTAATGGGTAAATTAGTTTTAGGGGGAAAAATACATATCAGTTTGGTTTTATATTTTCTTGGCAAAGCACTAGTTTTCCTCTGAATTGCCCACTGCCTCTGTGTGCTGGGAGGTTCAGATTATGTGCTGTTGTCCTGTGAAAGCACATTCACTTGTGGGTAAAAGATGAGCCTGCAGGCTACTCCTACAAGGAAGACTTCATGTGGATCTTCAGCTTAGGAACAAAGGCTCTTTGTCCTGCTCCGTCTTTGGGAATTGTTTTCTGTGTGACTTTAATTCATGACGATGCCCATGACTACAATGGAGGCTTTCTGCTTACATTCCCCTTTCTTTAGCTCTGAGACACTCTCCCTGTGTTGATGCTGTTGTGGGCTGATGCCCAGGAGCTGTCTCTTATATCACATACTTAGCATCATGACTTGTTTGCCAGATGGATCAGGAGACACAGGAATAGACAAATCAAACTGGACAAGAGACAGGCAGCTCTTGTGAAGCAGCTGGGGAGTGCATGAAAGCAAACATCTGATATGAAAGTAATCTTGCAGTGGATGTAGTGCAGTGGTTTTAAAGTGGGGGCAGTTTTGGGGCACCTGGGTGGCTCAGTCAGTTAAGTGTCTGGACTCTTGGTTTTGACTCAGATTATGATTTTGTGGTTCATGAGTTTGAGCCCCCCATTGGCTCTGTGCTGACAGTGCGGACCCTGCTTAGGATCCTCTATCTCACCCTCCCTCTGCCCCTCCTGTCTGCATGCTCTCTCTCTCTCTTGCTCTCAAATTAAACTTTCAAAAAAAATTATAAAGTGGAAGCAGTTTTATTCCCCAAGGGACATTTGGCAATATCTGAAGACATTTTCAGTTGTCCCAGCTATTGTTGATGAACTGATGTTCAGTGACTGCTGAACATCTACAATGCACAGGACAGCCTTCCACAACAAAGAATGATCTGGTCTGAACTGTCGATAGTACCAAGGTTACAGAACCCTGGTCTACTGTTGGTGAAAATTCTTCTGTGGTAAAATCCTTAATAGTGTGTATCCTTAGAGATTGATTAAAGATTTCCTTTTTATTAGGAAGTGCAGACAGAGCAGGCTTCACTTCCATTAAATTTCTTTCAATTTGGGGCACCTAGGTGGCTCAGTCGGTTAAGCGTTCAGTTCTTGATTTTGGCCCAGGTCATGATCTCATGGTTTGTGAGTTCCAGCCCCATGTGGGGCTCTGTGGTGACAGTGTAGAGTGGGCTTTGGATTCTCTCTCTGCCCCTCCCCTGCTCCTCCTCTCTCTCTCAAAATAAATAAATAAAATTAAAAAAATAATTTCTTTTAATTCAAATTTAGTTTCAGATTTTGATTTTTGAAAATGTTTCTTCATGCTGGACAGCATCTACTGGTTTAGAAAGAATTCATCTTGGCAGCTCATTTAGAGTTATAAAAAGACAGGTACTCATACCAGCCATACATTTCACTGAAGCCAAGGTTGCTAAGGACAGTATGGTAGTGAACTTAAGGAAAGTTTAAATCCTCAAAGGTGTGCTTTTTTGTTTACCATTGTCTTTATCCTGTCACCTGGCACAATGGGTATTTATGAAATGAGCATTTTCTTTGAAAGAATTCTTTGAAGAAAAATAAATCATTAATGAATTAAAAGTGAATTAGTAACTTCATGTTTTAAATTCTAGTAATTGGCAAACTGAGATCACTGGATTTAAGCATCTACATTTTTTTTTGAAGTTTAATTTTTTACAAGTTTATTTATTTATTTTGAGAGAGAGCACACAAGCAGGGGTGGGATAGAGAGAGAGGGAGAGAGAGAGAATCCCAAGCAGGCTCTCCACTGTCAGTGCAGTGGGGCTCAAACCCACCAACCAGATCATGATCTGAGCTAAAATCAAGAGTCGGACACTCAACCGACTGAGCCACCCAGGTGCCCCTACTTTCTTTCTTTTTTTTTTTTTTTTTTTAAATTAAGTAGGCTCCATACCCATCATGGGGCTTGAACTCATGACTCTGAGATCAAGCGTTCCATGCTCTGTTGACTGAGCCAGCCAGGTACCCCTGTGCATCTACATTTTGATCTCTGTGAGAGGAAAAGAGGCCAACATGAAGGACTTATTAAAAAACAAAAGCAAAAATTTTTAATGACATCAGAGTCCTATGAGATTCTGAAAATGCTTAATTAGGCTTAGTAGCTGTTGCATTATTTCTTTTATTGGATCCTAATTCCTTGTGGAGTGTTACACATTAGTGTAGTGCACAGTCTTAGGAAACCCTCAGGCTCTCCAGGTGATGTCAGTCTCTCTTCAGCACACGTTCTACAAGTAATTCAGGGCAAGGCTCTTATTAGAGGGCCTGTGTGAAGAGGACCAACAGGGTGAGAGGGTACCCTTTTCCCATCTCTTGCCACCTTTTGACTTTGGTGCTTAACTAAGAGTCAGCAGTGAATATGCGGCACCATACTGCATTCCCTAGGATACCTGGGTCTGGTCAGGTGTGGAGCACAGAGTGATTTTTGAAAAATCAAAGGCCAGCTTCCTGGAGCTTTATTTCAAGAGGCCACCCATTGGTGTCATCAGCTGCAGTCAGTATTCATCGGGCTTAGGTTTTTGTAGAATATTGGCTGTCACACTGTGTTACTGTGTTGGCATTGTCCTAAACCTGCTGCTTCAGGTGTTCCCTGCCCCCACGCTTCTCTCACTTCCAGCCACCTCCTGCAGCAACTTCCCTCACATCATCTTGTTAGAGAGATGCCTGAGATGGCTCTGAGGAGCCATGCAGTGAGCTCTGCTTTTCTTTTGGAAGTATGACTGCTTTCTCAGTCTTCAAACTGCTTTAATATTCCTGCCCCATTCCATGGCTCTTCTGTTAATTTACCTAAATTTATTCGCACTCTTGGAATTGTTTTATTTATTTGACCCAGCAACTTCCGTGATTACCCCTTAAGTCTGTGAGCTGCTGATCTATTTATAGCAGCTTTGTCCACTTGCCTCTACTTCCTTCCTCCCAGCTTTTCCTGTGTACAAAGTTCACCCCAGTACATAGTAATGCTTCCCAGAGCTGAACAGTGACATCCTCAGGCCCATGATTGCCTTGAGTCAACAGCCAAGGGCTTTAGACACTGATGTCTGCAGGAAAACCATCACTGGCCATAGTTGGTGATATTTCCTGCCTCAGTGGTAGGCTGTGGCACATCCATTTGGTGTTTATCTCTGCAGCAAAACACCCAGCTAAGTCTGATACCATAGATGTGACTGTGTTGAACTTTGCAAAAGCAGAACACTTTGAAGGCTGTTCTTTTGACTTATTCTGTGCCTGCATTGTCATAACCAGAGGGCCACAATGATTGGAGCATCGCATGGGAACTAGAAAATCCTTGCTGTCCACACGTGAGTGTTCCACAGTCACTTTGAGGCACGTTGTCTACTTAAAGAATTTTTAGTTTAGAGTTTTGTTACCTTTTCTCTGAAATAGTTTTTTAATGGTTTTATTAATTAGGTGGACAGAAAATGTGCAAAAGAAATGCCTTTGACAATCTTGTGTTTTAAATTTGTTTTCCTTACAGATGTAATTATATTGGTAAAATCAGATAGTGTCCATCTGTACTGTAATCCTGTGAACTATCGCTATCTCTTACCCTATGTGGCACATTGGAGAAATCTGCATTTCCATTGCATGACCGAAAATGAGGTAAGGAGAAAAGATAGAACAGGCACTTAGAGACACTCTAAGGATATTCTTCAAAAAAAGTGTAGATCTGGACCGGGAGGCCCCTTAAAAAAATCACTTTGCAGGATGTGGTTGCACAAAAAAAGTTACTTGTTTTAGTGGAACTTCTCATAATTCATTATGAGGCTACCTTATAGATAAATTGTATGCCTGACAGAGACAAAAAGGACTCTTCAGATTGGGACCTAGTCGTAGGCTTGTGACCCTAGCTTCCCGTCCTACTTGTTCATCACCAGCCTGAGCCCATTCTCTCAGAGGACTAGTGCCACGGACTGCCTTAGGAGAGTTTGATAAGCTTTGTGACATTTCTGTGTTTGGATTTCTTGGTATTTGTTTTTGGGTTCTTTTCAAGTGTTTGGCTGGAAATCAAATTGGGACTTGAGATTTAGGATTTCATAGAAATTGTGACCTGATGTGGGTTAAAAACTCTTCTTTCTTTTTTTTTTTTAATGTTAAAGATGTTTGTTATAAATTGTAAGCAATCACTAAAATAACACAACAGACTTACAAGAAGAAAAATAGAATGGAATCGCAAAATATACTGATGTACAGTTGGCCCTTGAACAACATGGGAAGCACCCTTCTTTCCATGTGAGCGTTTGGGGAATTTTGGAGGCAAATGTTATCTCTTGCATTTAGGTATCTGATCTATTTTGAGTTGGTTTTTATGTGTGGTGTAAGGCAACACAAGAAGTTGGCTTTGGAAACACCCTCTTGGGTGCAGTCCTCTATAAATGTCATTTGCCATAACTCTGATTGATAAAATACCGAGGAAATAGGGGATTTTGCATGATGTCACCTCAGAGCCTGTTTTCCTTTCAATTTCCCTCTTTAGTATGAAGATGAGGAAGCTGCAGAAGAATTTAAAATTGCCAGCTTTGTGGACATGGTTCGAGACTGTAGTAGAATTGGCATTCCTTACAGCTCCCAAGGTGAGTATCTGACAGCAAGCCCTATTAGAACTTTGCTTGGATGATGTGTGAATCCAGTGTTTCTACCTCCCCCTTCCATGGAGGCATTCACCTGGGAAACCCATTGATCTATTTTTACTAAAGGCAGAGGATCAAACAGAATGAAATTTGGGGATTTTTCTGTGCAAGCTGGTTACTTATAACTGTAGTTTCTAAAAAACACAGCAGGCCATCTATTCAGAAGGAAGAACTGAAAAGGGATTTACCACAGTTGCCGTCTAGCTGTGCCATTTGCTACTGTATGTAGAGTATAGCTGTGGAGCCTCTTGGTAATAAGAAATAGTAGCTGTTAAAAATATGCTGACAGAGAGGCTGAAAAATGTAAAAATAAAGGAAAAAGTCAACACATTTAGCAGTACTTATATCTTATTTTTTTCTTAAACTTTGCACATTGGAGCTATTGCTGCAAGAAAGGAAAATTTTTGATTTGGTAATTTTCCCTTAAGGAAGTTGATTGGCTATGTTTCTTAAGGGTGGGAAGAGCTGAGTTTGGGTCTGTTAATAATTATATCTGCTAAGTGATGCAAGTCAGATGTAATAGGCCACTATTTATTCGTTAACTTACTTGCTTACTTAGGAAACCAGAGTGTGCTATACTATAGAGAAATCTGAATTTATGTAGCTTGTTATGGTTTGCATTTTCTTTGCCTTTCATTTTTAATTTCTAGTTTTAATATCTAAGCATTTTATCTGTTTTACTTTTATTCTGCTAAATGTGACCGTAATGAACTTGTGAGAGATGCCTGGGTAACCACTTAAGATCAGGTTTAGACTGTTATATCCAGGATGGTATTTGATACATGTTGTTGTATTTGATTCCTCTAGGTCACTTGCAGATATTTGATATGTTTGTAGTAGAGAAGTGGCCAATTGTACAGGCCTTTGCACTTGAGGGCATTGGAGGGGATGGATTTTTTACCATGAAATATGAGGTATGTATGAAAGACAGTATGCCTGGCTTCTATCTGCCACCTGCAATCTTTATGAAGGACCCCCACATTGTGATTGTGCATCATTATAACACTGAAAAGCTAATAGTGACCTCTCAAGAGTATGGAGCAAGTTAAAAGACTTGAAATGGAAAATAGTTGTTGTTTAAAGCTGGTCCCCAAACAGAACTCATATGTCCTTTCTTCTAGGAGTTTCTCTCTGTCCTCCTTTCTCTCTTTTCCCCATTCTGATACCATTGTTCTTCCAGTCTACTCTTGTAGCATCCTAGGCTGAATCCTCTTACAGCTTTTTTTTTTTTTGTCCTATGTTATACATTTTCCACACACCCCTATTCATGTATCCACCTGCCCTTGGTCTCTGGACTGGAAGCTCCTTGAGAACAAAAATAGTCTTTTCATTGTTGTGGTTTATATCTCAGAAATTCATATAACTTGAGAACTATTCAAGAGGAATGAAAAGGACAGTGCAAAATTTTGTCTAAGAACAATATACTAGAGGAATAAAAGGGTTATCTTTTGTGTTAAGAACAGTATCTTTTATTTCAATATTTCTTTTATCTAGGAGATGACCCATAAATATTTGTTAAGTGAATTGATGAATGAGTCTGGGAGAGGGGGTCATCCAGAGTGCATATTAAGGAGGATGGCCTGGTAGGTTAGCAGCATCCCCAGAAGCATCCACGGGCCTCTAAAGGATCCTCAGTGAGATGACCTGGCCCCAGCACAGAAATAGGGAGTGAGTATTGACATGCTCAGAATGGGGACATACTATTGGGCATAGAGTAAGTGGGACCTTTGGAAGCATGACCCAGGGCTAATTGCTACCCCTCCTTTCCAAGAAGTAGCAGAATCCCTTGGAAGTGAGTGGGTGCTTGCCTGGTAGACGCCCTAATATGGAAAAAACATGGGCTATAGGGTTGAAGAGAAGCACACCACTTGACTCCCACTTTTCCTGCTCCAAAACTGTAGTATTCTCACATTGACTGCAACAGCAGAAGTTATTAGTAAACAAGGCTGTGTAAGCTGCTCCCGCTAGGAAGTAATGCTCTCTAATTTAGAAGAGTAAGGGCTTGAAGGGGGCAAGCCATAGGAGGTAGAGAGGAAGCTTAAAATTTTTAGCAATAATGCTAATATTTATTTTTAATTAATTGTATAAACTGGGCATTTATAGTGTCTCCTATATGCCAGGCACTGTTCTAAGCACTTCATATGAGTTGACTGTAATTCTTACAAACGAACCCTCTGAAGTAGGTACTATTAGTTCCTATTCTACAGAGAGGTTAAATGAATTTCCCAAAAGCACAGAGCTAGTAGCTGGTGAGGGGCAGGGGTGGGGCCAAATCCAGAGGGTCTGGCTTCAGAGCCTGTGCTCCTAAGCCCTGTGCTGTGGGTAGATTAGCATGAAAAAGCAGTACACTAGGAGGTCGCAGGGTTCTTGCAGACCACATGTGGCAGGGCTTTCTGGCTCCTGCCTTGAGGAGCATTACACTGTGCAGACACATCCAAAAGGCACAAAATCCCCTTCTAAAAAACCTTTACGAGGTAATGTAGATCTTTTCTGTAGGGTGGAAGAAACCACACACACCATGTAGTCGGGCTACTATAAGTCTTCTCTCAAGATCCCTTTCTCCAGATTCTTCCCTTCTTTGTAGTTGCTAATTGTCATTCTCTCCAATACTTTTCCTGTTGTTGTCCATCTCATTCTCTCCCCCACCCCCACCCCAGTTCTCTTCCTTATCGGCCTTTAGGATATGGAGCAGTACTCCACTCTGAGTCACATACCTAAGGCCTGATAACTGTCTGAGCCAGAAATACTTTTGCATCATTTGAAGGTCAAGAGAAGGAGAACTACGGACACTAGAAACTTAATTTTATTAAAAATTCTGTTTTGTTGTATGTCCACACCCAGAACAAAGTCATTAACCCAGAGGTTGCTATGTCCCTGATGTAGTAGGTGCCAGCATGAGAGAGGAAACCAGATCCACATAACTTATACTTGCCATTTAGGCTGGATCAAACTCAGTTATGAGATAAAGAACTCTTCCTGGGAAGCAGCACAGGGAAGTTCCTCTGCTGGGGCTTTCCCTGCCTTCGGCTTCCTCCTTCTTAACTCCAGCTGCTGGAGCTGTGACCTAGTAAAGTAAATTTACATCAGCTAGCTCCCAAGGAGAGGATTCTAATAGAACACTTCTGAATAATGAGAGTAACCATAGAACAAATATTCATTTACCTTTTTATGGACAAACAGAAGATGTTCGTATTGAAAGGTGGAATGAAACTTACGAATAAGATTCAACAAAATATAGGAAGGAAACCATAGCATATTAGATGCAGAGATAAGCGTGCTTTTTTTTTTTTTTTTTTTTTTTTTTTTAAATTTTTTTTTCAACGTTTATTTATTTTTGGGACAGAGAGAGACAGAGCATGAGAGGGGAGGGGCAGAGAGAGAGGGAGACACAGAATCGGAAACAGGCTCCAGGCTCTGAGCCATCAGCCCAGAGCCCGACGCGGGGCTCGAACCCACGGACCGCGAGATCGTGACCTGGCTGAAGTCGGACGCTTAACCGACTGCGCCACCCAGGCGCCCCAAGCGTGCTTTTTAAAAACGGTTTCTCCAGGAAATAAAATAAAAATGAGAAAAAAGATGATCTCTTTTGTACCTGTTAAGAATGGGTAAATTGTAAAGAGACGCCTAGGTGGCTCAGTTGGTTAAGCGTCTGACTTCTAATTTCCACTCAGGTCATGATCTCAAAGTTTGGTGAGTTCAAGCCCCATGTTGGGCTCTGTACTGACTCTGCAGAGCCTGCTGGGGATTCTCTCTCTCTCTCTCTCTCTCTCTCTCTCTCTCTCTCTCTCTGTCTCTGTCTCTCTGCCTTTCCCCTGCTCATACTCTGTCTCTCTCAAAATAAACTTTAAAAATTAAAAAAGAAAAAAAAGAATGGAATTTGTAAAAAGAGAAATGATAGGTAGGACACACAGAATTAAAAAGGGAGATAGATGACATGAGGAAATGTTATGTCTCAAAATTAATAGTAGAATTGTTTGCATTTAAAATTAGAAATTTAATTCAGCACCCTCAAAAAATCAAATCAGTTGACACTTGAAAAGCTGTTCCAGATTACAGAGAAAGGGGCCACATATATTAAATCAGTCTATTGGGATTTAGAGTGTAAGGGAGTAGGGATCCTGAATAACCACCTGCTGGCTGTCTGCTCTCCCTAAAAAAACTTTCTGGTAGTTGACCAGCTCTGCTGAAAGCATGAAGCTTCCAATTAGCCTTTCCATTTTGAAATAAAAACAGGCAACCAAAGATCACCAGACATTTGCTTTAAATGCCTGTAACTTTAAAGGAAAAGATCAAGATTTTTTTTTTTTTAAAGACATTGGATAAGACCCAAAGATAATTAAGATATAGAGGAAAATTTAAGACCTAAAACTCCACTTCGGATGCCCAGACAAGATTTGGTGACCATAGAACAAGTGTTATGTTGTCATAAATTAACATGACGAAAATAAGAGCTCTGGGAAATTATAATTAATAAAATTAATAGAGGGGCTAGGAGGTAAAGTTAGGAAATTTTCTAAAAATGTAAAATTTAAAAATCAAGGAGACAGAATATATGAGATAAAAATTAAAAGACATAGAGAACTGTTCCAAGAAGTCTGATATACAAGTTGGAGTTGCAGAAAGTTAGAGCAGAGGTATCAGGAGGGAGAAAATTTTTTTTAAAAGAATAAACAATTTCCAGTGATAAAGAGAATACAACTTTTAAATTAAATGACTTAAATATAAATGAAGAAGAAAAAACCTTAAATCTATCTATGCCTTTTTTGAACAGTAAGAATAAAAGAATATCACAGCTTCCAGAAGAAAAAAATAAATCACCTACATAAGACAATAGGAACCAGATTTCTCTCCTTCCCAAAACAACCCAACCTAACCAAACCAAAAGAACAAACAAGAAACAAAATATGTTTTCAAGACACTAGACATCAGACACTGAGAAATAGTGATTCCCTGAGAAATAGAAATAAACAAGGTCAGGGGCACCTAGATGGCTCAGTCGGTTCAGCGAGCAACTCTTGATTTCAGCTCGGGTCATGGTTCATGAGCTCGAGCCCCTCATCAGGCTCTGTGCTGGCTGTGCAGAGCCTGCTTGGGATTCTCTTTATTCCTCTCTTTGCCCCTCCCCTGCTCGAGCTCTTTCTCTCTCAAGATAAATAAATAAACATTAAAAAAAAAAAAAGGCAAGCACAGCCCCATGATTTCGCTTGCTTAGTAATTTGAGAAAAATTTTCAGGCCATGGCATTGGGAAGGGGATACCCATGTGAATCCTAGTGTATTTCCTGAGTTGAGAAGATGCAGTGAAGAGTCTGGTAAGAGAGCAGCTAGAGTACTAAAAAGGAAAGTGCCCAGAGAGAGAACACCAAAGATCTGCCAAGATTTCCCTGCCCCTCCCCCTATCCCAAGTATTCAAGAGTATTGATCAATTCATCCATGTGTCAGGTAACTACCAAAGGCAAGAGTTAAACAAAAGACATCTGGGGGTGCCTGGGTGGCTCAGTCTGTTAAGTGACCAACTTCGGCTCAGGTCATGATCTCACGGTTTGTGAGTTCGAGCCCCACGTCGGGCTCTGTGCTGACAGCTCAGAGCCTGGAGCCTGCTTCTGATTCTGTGTCTCCCTCTCTCTGCCCCTCCCCCATTCATGCTCTGTCTTTCTCTGTCTCAGAAATAAATAAACATTAAAAAAAAAAAAAAAAAGACATCTGAAAAGTAATCCAGAACAATGCCTGATACATGCTAAGGGCTGGGAACAGTTAGACTGGAAAAACACATAATTCAAAGGGCACTGAGTAGAGTCCTCAGAAGGGTTTTGTCTCAGTAATGGGGAATAGTCACTCCTAAACTGAGCACTGCTCTAGACCTCCTAAAAATTCATAAAAGCAAGATCTAAAGGGATCAAACTGTTTCCAAGTAACTTGACTGCATTCCAGAACAAAGCACAAGAATATTTATAGGAATACAAAAATACGTAGTCTCCAACAAGGTGAAATTCACAATGTCTAGCATCCAAAGATTATCCTCTTTACAAAGAAGTGGGAAAACATGACTGATAATAAGGTAATCATTCAAAATTGACCTAGAAGTGACAGAAATGTTAGAGTTAGCAAAGAACATTAAAATAGTTATTCTAACTGTATTTCATATTTTCAAGAAGCTAGGAGGAAAATTGAACTTGTTGAACAGAGAGAGAAAATTTTCAAAAGACCCAAATTGAGCTTCTGGAGGTGAAAACTACATTGTCTGAAATGGGAGAGGTTTTAACAATAGATTAGACACTGCAGAAGAAAAGATTAGTGAATTTGAAGCTATAGCAGTAGAAACTATCAAGGTAAAGCATGGAGAGAGTGAAGAGTCCAAAAGAATGGAAAGAGCATTAATGAGCTGTCAGTCAGGCCTGAGGACAAAATAAAGACATTTTAAAACTAAAAAAGTTTTGCCTTCTGAAAAGATATTGGAGGGGCACCTGGGTGGCTCAGTCGGTTGAGCATCCGACTCTTGATTTCAGCTCAGCTCACGGTTCGTGAGATTGAGCCCTGTGTTGGGCTCTGCCATGACAATAGAGAACCTGCTTGGGATTCTCTCTCTGCCCTTCCCCGCCTCTCAAAAATAAATAAATAAATATTTTTTAAAAAGCTATTTGAGGATGTACTCCAGTAACAAGTGAGTTAATCAAGAAAGAGAAAAGTAAGCCCTGGAACCAAATCCATCATCTGAAAGCTTCAGGATGATAGCAAAGAGAACTCTCAAAGCAAAAGTTGTAGTTGCACAGCAAGCTTACATAACAGCCAGACCAGAATGAGGTAAGAAAAAGAATTATTAGATTATCTGATATGTTTAAGCCATTGGTTATCAGTCAAGATGATTTTGTTGCTGCTTCCCCAACATCCCACCTCTGAAACATTTTACAGTGTTTGGAATTCCTTTTGGATTGTCTGCGGGTAGCAGTGTTATAGGCATCTAGTGAGTAAAAGCCAGTGATGCTGCTAAGCCTCCTACAATGCGTAGGGAAGTGCCTCACAGCAAAGAAATATCTGGCCCCAAATGATAGTAGTGTTGATGTTTAGAAACCCTAGTGTAAACATAGCTAATTGGGTGGGACAATTAGAAAAAACTTCAGGGTTGATTTTTATTTTAATCGCACAAGTGAAAAAAAATGACTCTGTCGGTAGCCCTAAGAAAAATAAAATTGGTTTAAGAATGCAACTAGGAGTATAGCATACATGTTCCTATAGTAAATAATGTATATATGATCTTAATGTTATAAACAGTAATTACTGGTATAATTAAAAAATCATGATATTAGATGATGTTAGGGTATAGGTATGTGGAGAAAAAGTGTGAGAATAGGGATGGTTAATATTTAATTTCTAAATTGAGGAATCAAATAGTGATAGAAGCATGTTATATCAAAATTTGGAGGTAACTACCAGAAAGAAAATGTTAAAAGACTTGTGAGTGATTGCCTCTGTGACAGTGGAGGTTTGGAGAAAGATTGGAGTAGGTGATTCACATGTTTTATTCTAAGCCTTTACTACTATTTGATTTTTTTTAAACCATGAGCATGTATTATTTTAATTAAAAAACTTAAGCAAAGGCAAATAAATGTGTGTATGTACATACATATATATGTGCTCATCATTGAAGATAGTCAAAAATGTACCAAAGTTTCTGTAAAGTTAGTTTCCTTGAGTTGGATAGCATTTATTAATATGTATTGGTTCTAATATAATTGATAAAAGTTTGATTTATTAGTCTAATCACTTAGTTTTCACCAAGATAGTCATTTCTGATAAATCTGATTGTTGTAGTGATATTGACTCAGTTATTTCAATGTTTTTGCCCTCTGTTGCAGCTGCAGGATGTGAGTTTGAATCTATGGAACGTCTACAGCAAGATGGATCCTATGTCTCTGGAGAGTTTGCTTTCAGAAGTAAGGAGCCTAACTCTATATTTAACTTATAAATATTACAGCCAGCTCACTTATCCACTAACAGTATTTGAAGAAATGCAAGAGATATTTTTGTCTGAACAATTTCTTCCTGGATTGTTACCTTGAACTCCTTGGGAGTAGAAGTGGACCTGGAAAAGTGATACTGCCTCTTTTGCTGTGAGGAAACCTCACCTGAGGCGAAGCCAAAGCTGCCTACCAGGGTTTACATTTCCACCTAAAGACATTCTCTCGGTTGGGCTGGACTTTAGAAAAACAATACAGAGGATGTCTTTTTGTATTCTTTCTCTGTGACAAAAAGAAAGCAAAGATGGGGTTTGGCTTAAACAAATTAAGAATTAGAGCAGGGGTCAGCACATGTAGGCTTTGTGTGCCCTCCATCTCTGTTAGAACCACTCGGCGGTGCTATTGTAGCCTGAGAGCACCCGTGGACAGTGCTTAAATGAATGGGGGTGTCTGTGTTCCAAGGAGACTTTATTTACAAAAATATGTGGCCTGCCCACAAGCCATAACTTGTTGATTCCTGGATTAGAGGGTCGGGCATTAACTGTTCATCTGAACTTGGAAGAAAACATGAAGTTGGGTGGAACACTTTGCAGTGAGGAGCAACGGATAAAACTAAGGCTCTGGGAATACTTGCTGTGGTGAAGCAGCTCAGCAGTATCTCTCAGTGGCCATGGCTAGATATGCATAGAAGAAGAACAGTGTGTAGCCTTTTAATTAATTTAGTTATATTATTAAAACCCAGTGAAAATAACAAAAATGAAAACTACAGACCAGTCTCACTTATCCATGTTGATGCCTGTATTTTAAGTAAAATATTAGCAAATAGAATCCAGTACCATGTCAGAGTATTCCCTGATGAAATAGAGCTTAACAAGGGTACAATATTTAGTTTAGTGTCAGGAAACCTATTAGTGTAATCACTATACTAATTTTTCTCCTTGGAACGATTTGTGATGATTCCATAGGTGTCTAAAAGGCATTTGATAAAATTGAACAGCCACTCTGTTTAAACATTTCTAATTGAACAAATATAAAAGAAAAATAAAACCTTAACTTTTTATCCTTTGAAGAGACCTAATCATCATCATCATCGATCCATGGCTAGCCTAATTATGGAAAAAAGTGAAAATGCAAAAACATGTAACATAAGAATGCAAAAATGATAAAGAAAATTTAACCACAAAGAAAGAGAGATAAGTAGTTTAGGAGTTTCTACAATTGTCTGAGACCCATACCCAACTTGCCTGCAGTCATTTGAATGTGAGGATGCCATTGTTCACACATGGAGGCTAAATGTAGCATTGTAGTTTGGAGAACATTGGAAGCATCTCTGGAGCCCATTGAGAGGGACCACACAGAAGGACATTTTTAAGTTTGTTTATTTATTTTGAGGTGTAGGGTCGGGGGGAGAGGGAGAGCAGAGAATCCCAAGTAGGCTCTGCACTGTCAGCATGGAGCCTGAGGTGGGGCTCGAACTTATGAACCATGAGATCATGACCTGAGCCAAAATCCAGAGTCTGGGGCACCTGGGTGGTTCAGTCAGTTGAGCCTCCGACTTCAGCTCAGGTCGTCTCACAGTTCTTGAGTTGGAGCCCCACATCGGGCTCTGTGCTGACAGTGCAGAGCCTGCTTCAGATCCTCTGTCCTCCTCCACTTGTACTCACTCTCTGTCTTTCTCTCTCTCTGTCTCTCTCTCAAAAATAAACATTAAAAAAAAAAATCAAGAGTCAGCTGTTTAATCAACTGAGCCCCCCAGACACCCCAGAAGGATATTTAAAAAAAATTTTTTTTCTTTAACATTTATTATTGAGAGAGAGACACACAGAGCATGAGCAGGGGAGGGGTAGAGAGGGGGAGACACAGAATCTGAAGTAGGCTCCAGGCTCTGAGCTGTCAGCACAGAGCCCGATGCGGGGCTCGAACTCACAAACTGTGAGATCATGACCTGAGCCGAAGTCGATCGCTTAACCCACTGAGCCACCCAGGTGCCCCCCAGAAGGATATTTTTAATTGCACCTGAACAGATGATGACATTTTTGGCTGAAGAAGCAGTAGTGGTAATCACCATGGACTATAGACCAGGCCCTTCCCTGGTTTTCTGACTTCCCATGAGCAAAGTCTGCTGAAGTTCAGACCCTACCCTCAAAATATTTTAATTTAGTAATTAACAAATGCACAAATGCACTCAGACCCAGACTCTGATCAATTGTAGATCAAAATTCCTTGGATCCCTATTTTAATGACCTGATAAAAGAAAAGATATACTTTTGTAAAGGTAAATATTACCTGCTTCAGTTTTTACTGTTCTTTTATCACAAAATGGCTGGCATGTGGTAAAAAAAAAAAATTAGAAGAAAATTTTATTGTTATCAAGAAACAGTCAAGAGAGGGCACCTGACTGGCTCAGTCGGTAAAGCTTGCAATTCTTGATCTCAGGGTTTTGAGTTCAAGCCCTGCACTGGGTGTAGAGATTACTTAAAAATAAAATCTTAGGGGTGCCTGGGTGGCTCAGTTGGTTAAGCATCCAATTTCGGTTCAGGTCATGATCTCATGGTTCATGAGTTCAAGCCCTGCATTGGGATCTGTGCTGACAGCTCAGAGCCTGGAGCCTACTTTGGATCCTGTGTCTCTCTGTCTCTGCCCCTCCCCAACTCGTGCTCTCTTTCTCTCTCTCTCTGTCTCTCAAAAATAAACATTATTAAAAATTTTTAAAAATAAAATCTTCAAAAAAAAAAAAAAACCAGTCAAGAGAATTAGATCCAGATATTGAAATTAACTAATGGAGAATTTTAAGTAGCTAATAAAAATGCTGAAGAATCAGGGCCGCCTGAGTGGCTCAGTCAGTTAAGTGTCCAGCTTCAGCTCAGGTCATGATCCTGCGGTTCGTGAGTTTGAGCCCTACGTCAGGCTCTGTGCTGACAGCTCAGTGCCTGGAGCCTTCTTTGGATTCTGTGTCTCCCTCTCTCTCTGCCCCTCCCCCGCTCATGCTCTGTCTCTCTGTCTCTCTGTCTCTCTCTCTCTCTCTCTCTCTCTCTCAAGGATGAATAAACATTAAAATAAATGCTGAAGAATCTGAACAAAAAGAGAACAGCATATATGAAAAGATGAGAAATTTCAGCAGAGACTTGAAAAGTAGAAAAAGAACTAAATGGAAATGCTAGAAATGAAAATACTGTATCTAAAATGAAGAATTCATTAGATTGTCTTAACAGCAGCCTAGATACAAATGAAGAAGTGTTCTGTAAACTTAAAGATATATCAAAGACAATTTCTCAACTGAAGGACAAAGAGAAGAGCAGCAAGGGGAGTAGAACAGAGCATCCAGTACCTGTCAAACAATGTCAGATGATCTAACATAGTATAGTTAGAATCCCAAAAGGAGAGTAGAGAGAAAATGCAGCAGGAAATCTGAGTTGATACTGTCCAAGAACTTTCCAAATTGATAAAATCAGTCCGCAAATCCATGAAGCTCATTGAACCCCAAGTGGGATAAAAACTACTATAGATATGTATAAAAATGACAATACATTTGTACAGGGATCTCTTGTGGTGAGTTTACAAATGTCCTTAATAAAATTCAAATTCAACAACCAAAAGTATTTAAAAATGCTATTCCAGTCTTTGAGTCTCTAGAAAATCACTGAAAAAGGTGTGATCTATACCTATATTACTTTTTAAAAATTTGCCTTATTCCCCCTTCTCTCAGCTATTTCATAGCTTCCAAACTTCTCTGAAACCCTCTTTTCTCTCCACCATCCAAATACTTTTTCTGCTCATATTTATTTCCCCCTTTGCCAAGATTGTAATCTTAAGCCAGGATTGACATCTGGGCTTTAATTTCCATTGGCCAATCATTGCTGGCAGCTCTTTGATGGCCAGAGAACGTACAGCTCCATGCTTCCTGGTCGGATCCCACAGATCTCAAGAGGGAGAGTGAGTGCATACTCCTCTGTGAAGTGTATTTTTTTCTTTCATTATTTTTTCCATGAAATATTCTTTTTTCTTTTAAAGGTTTTTTGTTTTTTTTGAGATAGAGGTAACCAGCGGAGAAGGGGCAGAGAGAGAGGAGGACAGAGGATCCTCAGCAGGCTCTGCGCTGACAGCAGAGAGCCCAAGGCAGGTCTCAAACTCACGAACTATGAGATCATGGTCTGAGCCGAAGTCGGACGCTTAACCGACTGAGCCACCCAGACGCCCCTCCATGAAATATTCTTTACAGATGAACTGCACCAGTTCTCACAAACACACTAATTAAACTACAAGGAGGTGCTACTTTTTCATCTACGAAAATGCTAGAAATTTCTAAAAGACTAGATTGAGTTGTCACTTGTCAGAGTAAGAGTGAGGCCTTCAATGGAATAGGTGAAATGCCTGTCTTGAGTGAACATTTGGCATCCCTATCCAGCAATTTCTTTTTTTTTTCTTTTTAATTTTTTTTAACATTTATTTATTTTTGAGAGACAGAGAGAGACAGAGCATGAGCAGGGGAGGGGCAGAGAGAGAGGGAGACACAGAATCTGAGGCAGACTCCAGGCTCCAAGCTGTCAGCACCAGAGCCCTATGTCGGACTTGAACTCACAAATCGCGAGATCGTGATCTAGGCTGAAGTCAGATGCTTAACCAACTGAGCTACCCAGGTGCCCCCAGCATTTTCTTTTTTATGTTTTTAAATGTTTGCTTGTTTTTGAAAGAGCATGCTGCACTAGCGGGGGAGGGGCAGAGAAAGAGGCAGCAGAGAATCTGAAGCAACTCCACGTTGACAGTGGAGAGCCTGATGCAGGGCTTGAATTCATGAACTGTGAGATCATGACCTGAGCAGAAGTTGGACATTCAACTGACTGAGCCACCCAGGTTCCCCCCAGCAATTTCGATATAGTAATTTATCCTAAGAAATTAAAGATGTCACTGAAGAATGTTCACTTGAAGTATTGTTTATAAAAACTGTAGACAAAGTAAATGTCCAACAATAGGAATTTGGTTAAATAAAACTATTCAGGGGGCACCTGGGTAGCTGTCAGTTGAGCAGCCGGCCCTTAATTTCAGCTTTGGTCATGATCTCACAGTTCATGGGATCGAGCCCCACATCTGGCTCTGTGCTGACAGTGCTTGGGGTACTCTTTCTCCCTCTCTCTCAAAATAAATAAACTTTAAAAAAAAAATTCTTTTTCTCCCTCTCCGCCCCTCTCCCCAGCACACATTCTCTAAAAAAAAAAAATCTCAGCGGCCCATTATACTGTCATTTGAAATGATGTTTTAGAATTGGATTTGATATAGGGGTGCCTGGGTGGCTCAGTCAGTTGACCGTCTAACTTTGGCTTAGGTCATGATCTCATGGTCCTTGAGTTCAAGCCCCATGTTGGGCTCTGTGCTGACAGCTTCGAGCCTGGAGCCTGCTTCAGATTCTGTGTCTGCCTCTCTCCACCCCTCACTCACACTCTGTCTCTTTCTCTCTCTGTTCCTCCCCTTCTCGTGCTCTGTCTGTCTCCCTCTCTCTCAAAAATAAACAAACACTGAAAAAAATTTTTTAAAATTGAATATGATATAGAAAGATGTTCAAAATATATTTAGCAAAAAAGTAAAAGGTATTCCATCTTTGTAAAGTTTGTATGTCTGTGTCTTAGAAACTTTAGGTGATAGTCTTATTGGTCACTTGTTTTCATTTTCCCATTTTTATTGCATTGTCTAATTCATAAAAATACTTTTAAATATTTAAATTGAGCTTTTTTTCCCTCTTGGTCAGTATAGTGCCTTTGAGGTTTTTTTTTTTTTTTTTTTTTTTTTTTTGCTTGTTGATTTATTAAATACATAGTCCTTGATCCCTGCTATTTCTTGGATACTGTGCTTATGCTAAAGTCACAGAAACAGGTAGACCTGGCTCCCGCTCATACTATTTAATGGGCTCTTAGGCCAATAATAGCAGCATACTTTGGTAACTGCTATAATTGCAGTGGAACATAAAGGGTAAGGAAAATCATTCTTCCTGGAATTGCTTCCCAGAGCATGTGTGGTGATCAGAGATTTTCCAGACCAAGGAGGAGGCGGTATGAGCATTCTAGCCACAGGGAAGGAACCTGTCTGAGCCCCAGAATCATCTCCTTTTCAACATTGAGAGAAGTTGTTCAAATGTGGCTCAGCTTACCGGTGGTGCCATGGATATGGACTTTGAGCCACCAGAGAGCAGGATGCCAGCGTAGGGCCAAGAGTTCTGACTAAAGTTCAGCATCTTTTGCCACCAGCCAAGAACGAAGGCGCACTGACACAGTCTCAGCATTTTCTGACCTTTGCTGCGTATCTGACCTTGATATCTATCTGGGCCTGTCTTCTGGATTTGACTTCAAAGAGTCTGAGCAGATAAACTTTCCCTTCTTCCACATCAAATGCAACTGACCATTTCTACCTACATACACAGTATCCATTGGAAAAGTTGGAGAATACTGTGGTGGAAAAAACAGGCTCTGGGTATCTCCTGCCTAGATATATTTCCACTTCTGCTCCTCTTTAGTATTCCATCCTTAGGTAGATCACTTTACTCTGAAGTGTCTCAGTCTCCTCATCTTTATAGTGAGCATAGAGAAATATAAGGATGTTAGGGTGTTTTAAGACTGTGTGTGTGTGTGTGTGTGTGTGTGTGTGTGTGTGCGTGCGCGCACGCATTTATGTGGGCATTTCATGTATAATGCTAGTTATTTTTAATATGAGAATTCATTGCATCTTTCATTTCACTCCTAGCATGGAGCTGAAAGCAGTATTTAATGATTCATTCTATCTTATTCTGTAATTAGTACTAACACACCTGGCTCCCTCGGGGAAATTTTTTGGAACAGAGTGCACCATCTTTTTTCGTGTATTCTCTAAAACACATAGACTATCTTGGACCCTGGATCAGGGGCACTGATTGGACCTGATAGCAGCAGGTCAGGATCCCAAACTCAGGAGGTCTGGTTTACTGGGCCAAGGCACAGAGGTGGTAGGGTAGGACAGTCTGACCCAGATAATTGTAGATTTCTAGTTACAAATAGGCACATATTTGGGGTTGCCTGGGTGGCATAGTCGGTTAAGCATCAGACTCTTGATCTCGGCTCAGGTCATGATCTCTCAGTTCCTAAGTTGGAGCCCCTCATTGGGCTCTGAGCTGATGGCGCAGGGCCTGCTTGGGATTCTGTCTCTCCTTCTTTCGGCCCTTCCCCCACTTGTGGTCGAGCTTGCTCTCTCTCAAAATAAACAAACTTAAAAATATATGCAAATATTTTGTGTGTGTGTGTGTGTGTGTATATATATATATATATGATACGTCTGTAAAAATAGAATGAGAACATTTTCCAAAATGTTTTTCCTTTTAATTTTTTTTAACGTTTATTCCTTTTTGGAGAGAGAGAGAGAGAGAGAGAGAATATGCGAGTGGGGGAGGGGCAAAGAGAGAAGGAGACAGATTTTGAAGCAGGCTCCAGGCTCTGAGCTGTCAGCACAGAGGGCTCGAACTCATGAGCTGTGAGATCATGACCTGAGCCGAAGTCGGACGCTTAACTGACTGAGCACCCAGGTGCCCCATATTTTCCAAAATGTTAACAGTGATTTTTGTTCTAGATTTTCTGAGTTTCTGTAATAAATGTGTATTACTTGTTTGTCTGTTTTTAAAGACTTTTTATTAACACAGACTCAGAAAAGAACATAAAACTAATATGTAATTTAATAAGTCATTATAAAGCAAAGCAACAGAGTCTTGCCACCCCAGAAGCAGTCTGAGTGCTTTTTGTCAAACCCATCACCTCTTTCCTACTCCCCGAAGAATAACACTATCATGAATTCTATGGCAATGACCCCTACTTTTCTTTGCAATTTTATCATCAAAATGTGCTTCCAAATGTGCTTCATGTGTAATGCTAGTTATACTTTGTATACTATGTATACTATATACATAGTTTAACTTTGCCTGTGTGTGTGTTTAGGTTTCTTTTAATCTATAGGTTCTTTTTGTCCCTACCCCCACTTAACTATTTATTAAGGAAATCAGATCATTTGTTTTATAGTTATCCTCATTGGGATTTGTTGATCACATTCCTATCATGTAGTTTAACATTTTCCCTGTCTTCTGTATTTCCATATTATTGGTAATTGAATCTAGAGGTTTAATCAGTGTCAGGAATGATTTTTGGAGGGAAAACTACTTCTGAGAGGGTATTCTTTACAAGAAGTATATATGTGTAATTGAATCTCTTTTAATTTTGTGAACAGTCACTGATGTACGGTCCTTAGGTCTTTCATTGATTAATTAGATCCTTAATTCACCATTGTAAAATGGTAGTATTCCAATTCTATAATTCCTTCTTCATTTATATTCTCTAAAGAGAAATAATTCAGCTTGCTATTTGGTTATGCAGTGGTGGAGTTCATGTGGGAAGAACAGGATAGTTGTTTGAATTCTTGCTTTTATTTATCAATTTTCAAAATAAAGTTGGTTCCCAACCATTCCCAAAAGTAACCAATTAGTTCTTTTTAGTATATCTCATTTTGAACTCATAGATTTAAACCTATTTGATGTGTTTTTATCCAGTGCAGTTACCATCTTTGCTGATGTTCAGCTTGTTTCATCTTTGGGTAGTAGCTCACTTAAAGTTGGTTACAAATTGTTTTGACACAACCCTAATAGTCCTTGATAACTTCCTTGCCATATACTACGATAAGAGATTCCTGGGTTCTCTTATACATTTCCTGTCCCAGGTCTGGAATCGTCATTTCTCTAATAAGTTCTAGTTTGTTTGGGGAGTGGTATTTTAGCACAACAGTGTAGGTGCTGCGAATGCTCATTGGTACTGGTTTGGTCATTGTTTCTATATCTCTTCAGTGGATAAAGGTAGGAAATTCTCTGTGTGTGTCTTTCTCTCCATATGTATATACAAATATTCTCACATGTATACCTGATTTTTTTTATCCCAAATTATATATAAAACATATTCAGAAAGCAGTATCAGCACTGTCACCCATGTGATTACTTAAAATAATTTTAGATACATATACACATATACTTCTGTATTTATTTATAAATAAAATATAGATCATCTGGGCAACAAGCAGCGGAGCCATTAGTAAGAATGTTGTTTACACTAAGAATTCCCAGCAGGGGTCCATTGTGCTCTATGCCTAGGGCCAGTAGACTCAATACCTGGCTAACACGGAGCCCATAGGTCTGAGTACTTGCTTATCCCCTTCTGGGAGAGAAGAATGGAGGAGAGCATAAATCCAGCTAGTAAGTTTTAATGCAGCAAACAGAATGCCTGCTGTGAGCAAGGCACTAGGCCAGCGCCCAACATACAGACACTTAAACTGTGAGATGGGCAGTGAAGATAACTTATCTCAGTACAAATTATCAGCAACTTCAGAATAAGACAAGGATACTATTTGAGTGTCTTAAGCAACTCATAGATGATTTTTTTTTTTTTTTTTTTTTTTTTTTTTTTTTTTGGTTAACTGATGATGTTTTAAAGGAAAGCCAGTAGCACAAAGCAATGTGTGGTGACTGGGAACCAGAATGAGTTCAGAGAGGAGGCTGAAAAGTAGCCGGGGTGGGGAAGGAAAGAGGTTGCACAAAGAGGAGAGTCAACTGGGAAGGGCACACAGTTTCACAATCCTCCCACTGCCACTGGGGGAGGGTGTAAGGGAGGAGAGGGCTCTGGGCTTCCCATGGCACCACCCAACTTCTAACTAAGGTCATCTAACTTGTCCTTAAAGCTCCACTGATGTGACCCTTTTGGCACAGGATGTACCATCTTTAAGATACATCATAAATAGGTCCCTCTTTCCAACAAAGATTGCTAAAGGCATTGCTAAGGCATTGGAGTGGCCATTACTGCCCCCCTTTTTTTTAAACAATTTTATTATGCTATAATTTATATACCATAAAATTTGCCTATTTAAATGTACAATTCAGTAGTTTTTAGTGAAATTTACAGAGTTGTACAACCATCACCATAATCGAATTTTAGAATATTTTCATCAACGCAGAAAATTCCCTTGTGTTCACTTGCAGTCAGTCTCTGTTCCTCATTCAAATCACTGATCTACTTTCTGTCTCTATAGATTGGCCTTTTCTATATATTTCATATAAATGGAGAATACACCAGGTGGTCATTTATATCTGGCCTCTTTCACTTGACATAATGTTTTTGAGGTTCATCTATGTTGTAACATGTATCTGTAGTTTGCTGTTAACTTTTTTAAATATTTATTGAGAGAGAGGGCGAGTGGGGGAGGTGCAGAGAGAATGGAGACAGAGGATCTGAAGCAGGCTCTGTGCTGACAGCTCAACCCTGATGTGGGACTTGAACTCACAAACCATGAGATCATGACTTGGGTTGAAGTCTCATGCTTAACCAGCTGAGCCACAACAGGCTCCCCTGCTGTTAACTTTTGAAACATTTAAACAGTCTGGTATTTTGAGATCTGATTCATGATTCTAAAGTACTTGAGATCTGATTCATGTTTCTAAAGTACTTCTTAATATAACCAAATGCATTATCCTTTTCATTTTCTTCATAGGATTTGGTGGCTTTTGAACATCAGTGGACTAGCTTCTTTGCTAATTTTGATACAGAAATTCCTTTCCTGCTGGAACTTTCTGAATCTCAAGCGGGTGAGGTATGTAAGGGAAGGGTCAAAGAGAAAGAAAAACCTGATTAACTTATTGTTTCTATTTTTGTTTTGTTAATTTTTTCAGAATACAACACTACCGATCCTAATATGTTTATTCTTTCCTTATGCTTTGTTGTATGCTGTATAGAAGTCTTTAACCCCCATGCCAACCTACCAACATCTATAAGGAAGTTGGGTGTTTGGTACCAGCTCCTATATAAGATGGATAGTCATTTTTCAGTGTCATGATACCTCTGTCAGCAAGGAATTCTATTGGGCAGTAGTTGATAAGCCTAGACATAATTTTCCACATGTGAGTAGCACACCTTTGTCAGTTAAGTCTCTAGGTAAATTTTTTTTTCCACGCAAACAATGGTGAAGTTACTAGTTTCAGGGTAAGATTCACTCCAGGAGTAAACAGTGGTATCTAAATCAAGAACCGAGGCATAGGCCAGTGCCCAAAACTAGTCAGTAAGAAGGATCAGAAGACAAATCTTGAGCTTGCACTTGAGCCTACTTTGGTTTTGCATGCCAGTCCTCAGCTCCCCTGTGCTACACTGACTCCTGATCTTTGGAGCTGGTGTTGACCTTTGTTGTCATGCATCTCACTTTTACATATGTTATAAACGCCACCAACACATTGCTATTATTTTTGTTTAAGCAGTCAGTTCTCTTTTTAATCTCGTTTTAATCCTTTCTAAAAAGATTTAAGTAATAAAAAAAAATCTTACATATTTGCCCATGTAGTTACTGTTTTTGATGCTCTTCATTCCTTTGTGACGATCCAGATTTCCATTTGGTATGATTTCCTTCTCCCTGAAGTGTCCATTAATATGTTTCATAGTGAAAACCTTCTGATGATGAATTCTTCCAACTTGTATAGGTCTGAAAAAATATCTGTATTTCACCTTCATTTTTGGGAGACATTTTGCCACGTATAGAATTCTTGGTTGACTGTTTTTTCCTTTTTGTACCTGGAAGATACTGTTCCACTGTCTTCTCACTTGCATTGTTTCTGATGCTCTGTTCTTTCGTCTTTATCTTTGTTCCTCTCTGTATAACTGTTTTTTTCCCCCTCTAGCAGCTTTTAAGATTTTCTCTTTTTTTTTACTGGTTTTGAGTTGATTCTGATGTGTCTCACTATAATTTTCTTTATGTTTCTTGCGCTTGGCTCTTGTTGAGCTTCTTGGATCTGTGGATTCATAGTTTTCATCTAGTTTGGGAAGTTTTTGGCCATTATTTGTTCAGATATTTTTTCTGTCCATCTTTTTTTTCAGAGACTCTAGTTACCTCTATATTAGGCCACATGAAGTAGTCCCACATTTCACCAGTGCCCTTTTTAGTTTTCTGGATTATTTTTTCTCTCATTACTGTGGTTCCTAGAGTAAAAGATACTCAAAAAGGTATATTCTGTGACATGTCACTCCTTGTTTCCTATCACCTCCTTCTCATTCACTCCCTCACTCCACCATTTTCCACCTACTCTACTACCAGTAGATAACAAATCTCTTCATTTCTGATTTGTCTTTTTTTTTTCTTTTGCACATATGAGCAGATACATGTGTATTTTCTTATGTCCTCTTGTTTTTTCATTGAAGGGCAACATACATGTAGTCATTTTCACTTTTTCACTTAACAAGAAAATATCCTGCAACTTTCTCCAAGTCAGTTCATTGAGATCTTCTCATTCTTTGTTATGATTCATAGTATACTACTGTGTGGATTTGTAATTTATTCAGCCGTTCTCTTATGTGTGCTTATTTAGGTTGTTTTCAATATTCTGCCATTGCAAACAGTGCCATAGTAAATAACTTTGTGCTTATGTATTTTCATATTGTTGGAGGTTTGTATACCTAGTAATGCGATTGCTGGGTCACAAGGTAAGTGCACATCTAGTTGTGTTAGCTATTGCCAAATTTCTCTTCAGAAGGGTTGACCAATTTGCATTCCCACCAGCTGTATATGAGAGTGCCTGTTACACCACAGCCTCACCAACAGGATGTATTGTCACACTTTTTAATTTCTCACCATCTCGTAGATAAGAAATGGTATGTCAGTATTATTTTAATTTGTATTTTTCTAATAATGAGTAAGCTTGAACTTTTTTTCATGTTTGAAGGCCACTTTATATTTTATTTTCATATGTTTTTTTCCCGTTTTAGTATTAGTACAGTATTATTAACGGAACTAGAGGAAATAGTGATCGAATGATCCTCATAGGTTATTAGGATTACTTGAGATAATACATTTAAGTGTCTATCACAGTAGAGGTAAACCTCAGTAAAATATAGCTATTATTTTAATATAGAGAGAGTTTTTACAGATCAGTAAGATCTGTAAACACCAAAACTCCAATTGATGAACATCCAGAGGATGTAAACAGTTAATTACCAAAGGGAAATCCAGATAGCCATTGAACATATTTGAATATATACTCTATTTCATTAGAAATCAAAGGAATGTATAATACAGCTGCAGTGAGGTACCATTTTTCATTTATCGAGTTGGAAAATATATTTTTAAATGGACATTTAATCGACAGTGCTTATGAGTTTACCCTGAGATAGGCACACTCATGTATGGTAAGTGGAAGTGTATATTGATAAAACTTTTTTGAAAAACAATTTGGCAATATAGTTTTGCCTTTTTACCGTATAATTTCATTTCCATATCTGCTTTAAGAAAATAATCAAAGCTGCAAATAAAACTTATGAAAAGTTGCTTATTGTAGTATTATGATATAAGAAACATAGGTTTCTAAGAATAGAGGGCTATTTAATAAACTTTGGTACAGCCATATGCTATGGATGTACCATAGAAAAAAGATAGGAAGAAAATTTACCAGAAAGTTAACAGTTCTTAGATTGTTATATTTTAAAATAAGCATATATTACTTACATAATCAGAGCAAGAGGTAAACAATAGATGTTTTTTAAGAGGATTAAAATTGCATTTTGAAATTTTGACCCTTTTGACATAGTATCAATTTTTGGTTAGTGTTTAGCCTAGCACTTTACATACCAATGCTGAGAAATACTTCTGTGCTTTCCTGGGAAACTTCTTTCTGTGTATTTCTAAGTTCTGTGGATTCTCTCTTAATGCTGATTTTAAATTAGTATGTTAGAATTAATGTATATTCCCTTATTAGTAATGTAGAAAAACAGGGGTGCCTGGGTGGCTAGTGGGTTCAGTGTCTGACCAGCTCAGGTGATGATCTCATGGTTCGTGGGTTCAAGCCCATGTTGGGCTCTCTGCTGTCGGCACAGAGTCTGCTTTGGATCCTCTGTCCTCCTCTCTCTGCCCCAGCGTGTGCTTGCTCACTTTCTCTTTCTCAAAAATAAACATTAAAAAGAAGAAATGTAGAAAAACAAATTTTTAATAGAAGGGAAAATTCCTACATTATTAGTATCTTGGACCATAGATAATGGTTGGTCCAATTTTGTTTCAATAATTAAATCATAAAATTTGACAAGAATTTTTCTTTACCTTTCTTTTTCTCTTGCAGCCATTTGTCTATTTCTGTTGCTGTTTGTTAGTTACTTGTCCCCCAAATTCATGTTGCGTTCTACCACATATGTCCTTCCATGTTCTTACAATAATCTATAAACACATCTCTCTCTCTCTCTCTCTCTCTCTCATTCTCTCTTTCCAATACACACATACACACTCTATACCTACGCACATATATATATGAGAGATTTGTGATTGTTTTATAAAATTGTGATATAATACAGTGTTGGCTTCTTTTTTAGCCATTCAGAAGTTACTTCAGTCATGGAATGATCTCCAGCCATATAACTGAAAACAGGTAGGTTTCTTGGGGAAGAAAGGTGAATGATGTTAGAGAAATGGGGTTTAACAAGGCAAGTGGATGTGAGGGAGCATCTAAGTCCAGAAGGTAGTCAGGAAAATATAGACTGACTTTTGTCATCATAGGTTAAGAAATGCATACTCTGAAAAATCGTCCATTTCACTGCTTTTGTGTATATGTGTGTATATGTATGTATGTGTGTGTGTGTGTATGTATATATATATATATATATATTAATATAGATTTATAGCAAACTAGTTTTTAAAACATTGTAGCTTGCTGAAATCTTAAGAAAGGAATTTTATATTCCATCCCTACCCCAGGAAAGCTAGGAAGTAGGATGTCCATGGGCTGGGCAGGGATCCTCATTTGTGGAGAGTAAAAGGGCTCTGGCAATAAAGGTCCAGCCCCAGGAAGACAAGAGAGTATCAGGGTTGCTGCATTTTGTTTTCTTGTGGTTTTTCCTTTAGCACCTCTCTTTGTCATGGTAATCCGGAGGGCCCAGCCTGGGATGGGATCAAAGTAGATCAAAGTAGAATTTTCCTCTCTTTTATTTCCTAATTCCAATCCAATGTGAAATGAGACAGATTACACTGGTTGAGGAGTCACTTAACTTGAATTAAGCTTCAGAAGAAAAATCAGTTATGTTTACTTTTAAGAGCCCCTGTTTGCCTGAAGCTTAAGGAGGTATTTTTAAGAATAATACAAAGAAATGTAAACACTTTTCCACGTGACACACACTAAGGGCAATTTAAGGAAAGGATCAGGGATAAAGGAAACTGTCTTAATCTGTTTTAGCTACCATGACAAAAATTCCATAAACTGGGTGGTTTATAAACAAAAAAACATTTATTTCCCACAGTTTGGAGGCTAGGAAGTCCAAGATCATGGCACTGTGAGATCCAGTGTCTGATGAAGGCCTGCTTCCTCATTTCACTGTAAATGCACATGGCAGAAAGGGCAAGGGATCTCTCAGACCTCTTTTATAAGAGCCTTTTTTATAATACCATTCATGTGGGATCTGCCCTTATGGCTTAATCACCTCCCAAAGGCTATACCTCCTAATACCATCGCTTTGGGGGTTAGGATTTTAACCTATGAATTTTGTGGGGATACATTCAATACATAGCAGAAACTATTTTTTAAAAATGCCCTTGGGGCGCCTGGGTGGCTCAGTCAGTTAAGTGTCCCACAGTTCGGCTTAGGTAATGATCTCATGGTTCGTGAGTTCGAGCCCCAGGTCAGGCTCTGTGCTGACAGCTCAGAGCCTGGAGCCTGCTTCGGATTCTGTGTCTCCCTCTCTCTCTCTGCCCCTCCCCCACCTCAAAAATAAATAAACATTAAAAAAAATAATAAAAGAAAATAAAAATACCCTTTAGTCACTGACTGTTGTTGAGAACGTATGACATATTAAACAAGAGAAACATGGTTAAAAAGTAAACCAGCCATGGGGATGCCCAGCTGGCTCAGTTGGTAGAGCATGGTCATGATTTTGAGCCCCAAGTTGGGCATAGAGATTACATTTTTAAAAAATTAAAATTCAAAAATAAACTAGTCATGGTCTTTGCCCTCATGGAGTGAGTATATAGTGTGGTGGAGAAATAAGACCTTAATCAAGCAACCTCACAAAAAAATAAAATTACAAACTCTGGTGCCATGAAGGAAAAAAGAACTTGGTACTGTGAAGACCATAGCTGGGAGCATGGACTCCTCTGGGAGGAAATCTGAATGATGAGCAAAGATAATTAAGGGAGGGGCTCCTGGGTTGGCTGTCAGTGGAGCGTGTGACTCTTCATCTTGGGGTTGTGGATTCAAGCCCCACATGAGGTGTAGAGATTACTTTAAAGTAAAATCTTTAAAAAAAAAAAAAAAAAGGGAGAAAAGCACCCTGAGATGAGAACATAAGAAACATAAAAGAGGATGAGTTTGGTGGGACATAGAAGTTGGAGGAGAGTGGCCTTTCGTGGAGCCAAAGAAGCTGAATGTAGATCATCCTTCACCATGTGAAAGATTTCAGTCCTCCTGAAAATAACATAAAGGCATTACAGTCTTTGCATGTATAAAAGGTTGTGCTCTCTGCATTGTGGAGAAGAGACTGTAGGAGAGCGAGAGTGGAAGCAGGGTAGCTGTGCGGAAGCATTCTAGTTGTCTAGGGAGGAAATGATGGCAGCATGGACGAGGCTTGTAACCGTGTGGATTGAGGGAAATGGACAACTAGTGAGTTGATTGATTGGATTTAGAGGGTTAGGGGCAGAAGAAGTTAAGGAGGCCTAAGGGGGCCTCTCAGGTCTGGCTCAGTCCTTGGGTGGATACTGATTCCAGGGGAACAAGTATAGTGGGGTAGATCATGAAAGAGGAGAGGAGAGGCAGATAGCTGAAAGTAAAACCCTAGGAATATTCTGAGGCAGATAGAAGAGGAGAATGGCTGATGAAGGAGACTGAGAAGCAACAGCTTTTGCAGGGAAAGGGTGTCCGGTGCTTCTGAGAGACCAAGGAGGGGCAGGCTGAAGGCTGCCTAGTGGATTGGCTATTTGCTACGTGAAAGTCATTTGGTGACTTTTGCAAGAGTAATTTGAGTGAAATGACTGAGGGGGTCAGTTGAAGTGGGCTGAGAAAAAAGAAAGTAACAGCAACAACAACCAACAAAAAAAACACAAAAAGACAAGTCTAACCAAGAGAGGAGACGGAAGAAGGGGACACATGCAAGTCAGATGGATGTGGTAGTGAGGACATTCGTAGCCCTACTCTCCTCTTCCCATCCTAAAAGCTACTCCAAATAGTTAATGCCTCTGTTGTCTGCCTACAGTCTATCACAACTGCTATCATCCTTTAAAATTTCTGTTTCCACTAAAATGCTATTGTGTGAAACTGGATTCTTGCTCCATCTCTGCACCATGGACGGCAGACTTACAGAACTTTCTCCTTAAGAAGTAGGACAAGCTGAAAATATAAACCTGGCTTGGATTTAGTTATGTCCCTAAATGATCTCTATGGGTCAGTAGGAGGAGTCAGAGACATCTGGCATCCATTCCCACCCAGTAGGGAGTGTTAGGGGGGCTGTATTGACCACTTTGCTCAGACCGCAGGACACCACTCTGAAAACCCCAAGAACCCACTCACTGGGAAATTGTCCTGGCCAGGAATCTCTTTTCTAATCACATTTCTGGTTTGCCACTCTAGCCCTAATAGGCAGCCATTCGTTCTCTTTGGTAATCACTCCACACGAGAAAACCTGAACGCTGGCAACTTTAACTTCCCTTCTGAAGGGCACCTGGTACGCAGCACTGGTCCCAGTGGGAGCTTTGCCAAACACATGGTGAGTGGCTTGACTACCTGGTGTTTAATTGGTTTTATTATTAAATAGGAAAGAGGGGAAGTTAAGGGTAACCTTTCTGGTTAGTGTATTGATTTAACCTTGAACTTGAAGTTGTTTTGGAGTGAAGTGACTGCAAACTGACTGTATTTATAGAAGTACTAGGTATAATTTGAAAACATCATAGTTAATTTTTAAATATTTGAAGGAAAAAGGTTAAAAAAATACTTCCACAAACCAAACTCTTTAAGTTGTCATAGTAGTATTGTCAGTAGAATAAGAATTTTAAATTAACTTGGAAATAGAGTCATCCAAGCCTAAGTTTGTTTTGTCTTAACTGTTACATTTCAGGACATAAACCTTGAGGGTCACTGTTCTTGTATTGAGGGTGCCAGGGAGAAGACTTTTGCATTTGGTGGTAAATTGTCTACTATGTTCTTTTAAAGGAAACATTAGACTGAAATGTGAGACTCTAGTGATTGTAAAAGTCCATGGAATTTTGATTATTTTCAGAATGTTCCTGACAATCAGGAAAGCTGGGGAGGTAGGTACTATTGTTTAGTTTTGACTGGAGAACATGAGACCTAGTCTCTCTGGACTGAAACCTCAAATCTGCCTCCAAGCCAGTCAGGAACATAGGGCTGCTCGAATAGATATGCTGTCAGGATCTTACTGCCCTGTAATGGGAGGGCTCAGGCCTCATTTCAACCTCCCCCCACCCAGAGTACCCTTGGAATATACAGAAAATGCCAAATGGCATAGGCTTCTTTGTGTAATCTTATTTGTTGACTCTACATGTTAAATTAAAACTTAAGGAGACTAGCTGATTTCTGCCTCTGGGAAGATGGAGTAGACCTACTTCTTCCTATTCCTTCTGCTAAGTACAACTAAAAACCCTGGACACTATATATAAAAGAAACATAGGAAGGTAGAAGAAGTAGGCTGGCTGAGGACCTTAGGACCAAAGGGACAAAATGGCAGTGAGTTTTCTGGGCTTCCTTTTTGCCTATATATCCCAGACTGGATATTGGAAAGCTGACAACCCAGAAATGCCAATAGGCGCAGACCTAGAAAGGCCTAAGTAAAGCCTCTTTTCTCTGGTGGAAGGACTAGGAAGGGGACAGCCTAACAAGGCAGAAAACTTTCAGGGTGCCTGGGTGGCTCAGTCAGTTAAGCGTCTTACTTCTGCTCAGGTCATGATCTCGTGGTTTGTGGATTTGAGCCCCGTGTCAAGCTCTGTGCTGACAGCTTGGAGCCTGGAGCCTGCTTCAGATTCTGTGTCTCCCTCTCTCTGCCCCTCCCCTGCTCATGCTCGCACGCACGCTCTCTCTCTTTCTCTCTCAAAAAATAATAAACATTCAAAAAATTAAAAAAAAATTTTAGATAACAGCTATTCTATTCCTGCCAAACCCCTCAGAAAATATTTCCATCTACCCCTGCCAACAAGAGCTGAGTGAAGAGCCTAGATATCCACCCTTGCCAGGCTGTAACAGGGCACCATTACCTTACCCCCACCCCTGTCAGTATTAGAGAAGGCCCAGTAGGGGGCCATGACTTTCATCCCCACTGGGCACCAGTGTACCCTCCCTCCCCCTGCAGTATCAGTGGAGACAGGGGAGTCTTGGATGTACACCACTATCCAGCAGTGACGAGGTGTTCTTCCTTGGGGTGGTATCATTGGAGGCCAGTGGAGAGTCAGGACTTCCACCACCACTCAGCTATAACAAGGCCATCACTTACCCATAGTGTCTGTGACTCTCCCAAGCCAGGGTGGTGTCACTAGAGGCATACTGGGGAACCTAAACTCCTATTCTGCCCAGCAGTATCAAGGAGCATGCATGCATACACACACACACACACACACACACACTGGGTGTCAGTAGAGTCTGTGTGGAGAACCTGGACTTAACGCTCCTACCAGGCGGTAACAAAGCAATGTGCTCCCCTATTCACCCACAGAAGCAGTGTCAAAGAAGGGCTACTAAAGTGCAAGATTTCAGTAAGATCCAGGGCAGACTTCCACTTTCGGTGCTAACACATAAAGAGCTTAGAAATCATCTCTCCCATCCTTACAAGAAAAAAGCTAAAAAACCTAAAACCAACAGCTTTTCTTGGGCTCATCAAAGAACTGAAGTCTCAAGGCAAATACACTCCAAGATCTAGAGGGGTGAGTCGAGAGAGTCACAGCCAATGTCTGCTCACCTGGAGCAGAAGCCACATATAAATAACAATTTTGATGAACTCCTGGAGGCTGCATATGGACTAGAGTGAGAGAGGAAGACTCCTGCAGAATGTAGGGAGGGCCACACACACCTGTGGGTTTAATTCTTTCTGTACACCTACAACTGCTCTTCAAAACAATCTATTAAGTTTTTTTTAATTTTCCAAGTTCTTTGTAGAACTTTGTATAATAATTGGGGATCTTTATTTTATAAACTCAGAAACTTAATGAGGTCAAGGAACTTATATGAGATTTGGTCCTGGGATGGAGGTGGGGGGTCTGAGATTATGACCTTTCATCTTCATCTCTTTTTCAGTGTAACATACTTACCCTTTCCACTTCTGTGCCATTTATGAATAATTTACAGATTAATCAGTGACAGGTAAAACATGCAAATCCAGATTATCTGAGTAGTTGTACATTATATATGTAAATTCTCTTGTACTGATTTCTTTTAATGTATCAGTAAATTAGATGTGAAATTTACTTATACAAATTTATGATATAATCTCAGGAAGCTGGTTTGAAACACATGGCATCTTTAATTTTTTTTTTTTTCAACGTTTATTTATTTTGGGGACAGAGAGAGACAGAGCATGAACGGGGGAGGGGCAGAGAGAGAGGGAGACACAGAATCAGAAACAGGCTCCAGGCTCTGAGCACATGGCATCTTTAAAAAAAAAAAACTTGAGTTAGGAGAAATTTGGAGTCTAGGGAACATGTTTTATTGAGGAAATATGTCCATTAACCAACAATTAGAAATATGTACATGCATTTTTATTTAGGATCATGGCAATATTGATCATGTTCATGATGGTGAATTACAGAGTAGTCATAACAAGTCCTTAATACAAATCTTTGGATTCACGGTGTTCACAATATTACAGAAAAAATGCCATGCATTCTCTTGTGACTTCCTTAAACATTGGAGTAGAAGGAATATTTGTGTCACATTTAGCAATTTTTTTTTAATATATTGTGCTAATTTCTTTTCCTTTAGCTCCTATAGTAGCATTTTGTTGTTGTTGTTTTATACCTGATATCCTGGGAACCCTGATGAGATGCTGGATTTTCACAAGAGAAAAGGACATCTTTATCTACTTTTGTATAAATGAACTAAACAAAGAAGAATAAGAATTTTTAAATCTAGGAAACTTATTTTCTTTTCTCCAAGGCCTGTGTATAGAGATGAAATACAAATGAAGATGGGGACCTGGGGAGCACCTCTTTGAATTTATAGCTCCCCCACACATCTGCCTGTCATGTTGGCCAAGGTCCTCACTGTAAAAGTTCTAGACTATTAATGGAAGTCAAAATCCAAGCATATTTCCTCTTTTCCTTCTAAGATGTGAATTCATTAGCATCATGGGCTGACCCGACAGCAACCTCACAATGTAGCCAAGGTTAAAAACACACACACACACACACAAAATACCATTGGAAAAACAACAGCTAAACGTGACCTTTTCCTCTGTGCCTTTAAAAAATAATAAATCAGCTGTTGGTGAAATAAAATTGATTTCCATTAACTATACACTTTTCATTTCTCTAACAGTACACACCTAAGTCCCTGCTCCTTTTTTACTCTTACTTTTTTCTGACATCCAGGTAGTACAGTGCGTCTCACCGAAGGGGCCCCTTGCCTGTTCAAGAACATACTTTTTTGGAGCTACCCACGTTCCTTACTTGGGTAAGTTCTTGTAAGTTATCATCTCATCAACTTACCTAATGAATACTTTCTCCCATGAACTAGATAAAAGTGGACTCACACTTTACTGCTTTCCTCAGGAACTTAGGATACCCACTTTGTCAGCCTCCAACTCCCTCTCTGATTCCAGAAGGAGAGTTGATGTGCCTAACACATTTCTCAAAGAATGTATATCAGGAGGAACAGTTATCAGCTCAGGATGTATATAGTCTAACCATATGTGAGACCATGTGCTCAGTGTCAGAGGGAAGGCAAAGATGAGTAAGTCCTAGTAGGGGATAGCAGGAGGTGTGGGCTACAGTGGGACTTTGGATGACTCAGCCAGCTGCCTGCTGTTCTGTGAGGAAGGACCATGGTAGAAGGCTACCTGTGGACTGGGAACATTCACAGGAGCAAGTGTTCCATGCTGCAGGGCCATCCAGAAAGGTTAGGCCCACTAGAGCTGCTCTCCTTGCTAGGGTAACTAGAAGTTGCAGACATCCAAAGAGGTATAGAGAAGAACCTCTAGAATGAATGAGGATCTCAGCACTGTTCCACAGAGGGTATAGCAGAAACCAGGTTTTTACCTGGGTGTTACCATATAAGCCAGAAGATTCTGAAAGAAGCATGATAATTAAGGGTCAGCTAATTAAGGAAACAATAAAAGAGTCAGAACTGAGCCTACTTAATTATACCTCCTAATTAAAAAAATTAAAAACAAAGGCAAAAACATTCCAGAGCCTGAAACTCCCCATGTCTTCTCTGGTGTTTAGTGGTGACAAAATCAGCGTCAGGAGTGAAGGACTAGGAGGATACCGGGCGAAGCTGGGTTTCTCTCTTGTGTGTGCTTGTACTGTATTTAACCCAAAAGAAAAAAAAATGTAATTCTTGACATCTTCAAATTATGAAATTGTAGTCTCCTTGTGAAATGTTTGCATGTCTTGTGATCTTGTCACACTTAATTCATGGTTCTCTTTTCACAGGTGATGAGAGTAAGCTGCCCAAGAAAACTGAACAAATGTAAGTCTTCATTTCTATCTTCTTTTTTCTTTTTTTTTAATTTTTATTTATTTTTGAGAGAGAGAGATACAGAGCAAGTGGAGGAGGGGCAGAGGGAAAGGGAGACAGAATCCCAAGCAAGCTCCACGCTGCCAGTGCAGAGCCCGATGCAGGGCTTGAACTCACAAACCGTGAGATCGTGACCCGAGCCAAAATCAAGAGTCGGACACCCAACCAACTGAGCCACCCAAGTGTCCCTCTGTCTTATTTTTTCTTTCTCAAAGTTGAATTACTCTGAAGAAGTGGCTGTCCCACTTTGAGATCAGCAATGGGTGGGAGTGAGCAGAGTGAAGTAGTGAGCAGAGCTTTAGTTCCCAGCCCCTGTCCCTCAGCATGGAGTCCTGCTGTCTTTGATATGTGCTCCTCTCTCCAGAACTCAGAGACTTCCTCTCTGCACACCCATGCATTTCAATGGCCTGACTCTTCTATGTCTTCTACATAGTACATTTTTTATCAGAGGCTTTCCCACAAATAAAACATCCCAAAATGCATTGGGAGAATCTGTGAAACCCCATCTGGTCTGAGTAGTGTTTCCTCTGGAGTTGACTCTCAGGCTTAGGGATCAGAGCTAGGATCTGAACTTAGGCTCTGCAACTTTAGAAAGGTCCTAGTGTTAACTTCTCTCCCCCCACATATAACAGGAAACCGAAGATAAGAAATAAACTCATTAATGTTTGTGTTATTCTTCTTGGGCTACCATAACAAAATATCAGAGATTGGGTCGCTTAAACAGCAGAAATGTATTTTCTCACAGTTCTGGAGGCTAAATGTCCAAGTTCTAGGTCCAGCAGTGTTGGTCTCTGGTGAGGCCATTCTCCTTGAGTTGCAGACCACCACTTTTTGCTGTGTCTTTACCTGGCCTGTCCTCTGTGCTCTAGTGGAGAAACAGAAGTCTTTGATGTCTCTTCCTCTTCTTATAAGGATACCAGTCCTACTGGATTAGTGCTCTACTCTTATGATCTCATTTAACTCTAATGACCTTCTTAAAGTTCCTATCTCCAAATACAATCACATTGAGGGTTAGAGCTTCAATATGAATTTTAGAAGGAAACAATTCAATCCATAACAATGCTGGAACTATTGAATTCCAAAAAGGAATTTTCCTTTAAAAATACAAACATAATAGAGTTCTGTTATTACCTAGTTAAATATTCCAACATAAACTACTATGGTCTAGACAAGTGCTTCCCAAAGGCCAATAGTGACAGGCCACAGAGAATCATCTAAGGATCTTTTTATAAATATATGATCCTCAGGCTATAGTAGTTCCCAGAATTACCCCTACCCCTCTGGGGTAGGAAACACTAAACTGTATTGGAAAAAATATAATGTGAGGAATATAGTCAGACTACAGAAAATTTGGAAAACTGAAAAGAAAGTAAGGAAAATAAGATCGGCTATAATTCCTCCTCTTTGGCACTACCCTTTAATATCTTACTGTGTATCTTTCTGGGTTTTTAAAAATTCTACATTTAGGTTTTATATAGTGGTAATTAATGTGTGTGAAGTTTTTTATTTTTTATTTTATTTTTTGTTTTGTTTTTAAGAGACAGTAAGAGCAGGGGGAGGGGCAGAAAGAGAGGGAGAGGAAGAGAATCCCAAGCAGACTCCACAATATGAGCACAAAGCCCGATGCGGGGCTCAAACTCACAAACCATGAGATCATGACCTGAACCAAAATCAAGAAGACACTCAACTGACTGAGCCACTCAGGCACCCCAATGTGTGTGCAGTTTAAAAAAATTTTTTTTATGTTTGTTTATTCTTTAAGAGCGGGGGGGAGAGAGAGAGAGAGAGAGCATGAGCAGGAGAGGGGCAGAGAGAGGGAGACACATAAACTGAAACAGGCTCCAGGCTCTGAGCTGTCAGCACAGAGCCTGACACGGGGCTCAAACTCACGAATCTTGAGACGATGACCTGAGCCGAAGTCAGATGCCCAATAGACCGAGCCACCCAGGAGCCCCTGTGCAGTTTTTAAATGTGTGGATTTTCTGCACTTTAGCAGCAAGTCAACTGCGTTCTCATACGTTGATGGGTATATATAGTCTTGCTTTGTATCTGCTGATACTTTTATGCCACTGTGCTTAGCCGCTGGATCTTCATTCTGGATCTTTGGCGTTTTTCCTAAACAGGGTACATTGGTACCCTGTTTCAGGGACTGGTATTGAGGGGTGCATGGGCCCATATCAGGAGACTTACTGAATCACAGAGCTGGTAGAACTTGGGCCTTGTGGAGTCCTAGGGAAGGCAACAGCAGTGCCATCTAGGCATGGAGCACACTCTTCCCTTGTCATGAATCTCGGGCCTCCCATTCAGGCCATTTTGAGTCCATAACCAGGTACCTTTGCATTCAGCTCTTATCTGAGGGTCTGTATAGGAGAAGGCCAAGAGTGGGGAGACCTGAACAGTGTTGGTACTGAATGATGTCTGAATCAAGCTGGGTGGGGAAAGGAGGAAGACATATATATGTCTTTGGTGTTGGTGTTTAGGTGTGGAGGATTGTGGTTTTACCTGGAAGTGGCCAAGCTCATTGTCAGTGTCCCTGCCAGGCCTACTTCATACCAGGATGGACCCCTCTCTCATGGCCTGGCCAACAGTCTTCAGGATATGCTGATTCTTGGAGCTATCATTTTGTTATGTATACTTTTTCTGTCTTTTTTTTTTTTTTTTTCTTCTACCCAACTCAAATCCTTTACCTATAATGTGGAGGTGTGGTGCAGGAGCCAAAGAGGAAATTAAAGAAGTTGGCAGTATGACATGGCACAGTAGAAAAGCACCAGGCTGGCGTCAGACCTGAATTCAAGTCTGCCATTCGTTTTCTGTTCCATGGACAACTTATTCCACCTTCAGAGGCCCTACTTGCTTCTTCTGTCCGAGGAGTTAGATCAGATCATTTCTGTGTTCCTTCCTGCTTTCCAATTCCTGTCACCTTCCTTTACCTGTTAAGAGATTCTCAGGCATAAAAATAGACTTTTCTGTAGTAGTCTGAGGCAAGGCTTTATCACTTTCTTGGCAGGCACCTCCTTTGCTTTTCAGGGCCTTGTGAATGAACCCCTTCTGTCTGTAATTATCCTGATAAGATCCTGGATCTCCCTCCCCTAAAGCATGATTCTCAACCAAGGGCAATTTTACTGCTCCTCTTCCCCCAGTCCTACCCCCGACTCCCAGAGATGGTTGACAGTGCTGGAGACATTTTTGTTTTCCCAACTGGGGTACTACTGGCATCTAATGGATAGAGACCAGGGGTGCTGCTAAACATCCTGTAGTGCACAGGACTGACCCCATGACAAAGAATTATCTGGCCCAAAATACGGAGATTGAAAATTTTTGCTTAAGAGGAACCAGTGTCGGATTTTCTAGGGACCTTCATAGCAGTCCCAGTCTGGCAAAGGAAGAAACCTTCATATAATCACTTTGGGAAAAAAACCTTATAATCACTTTGGGAAGTGAGGAGTCCAAGAGAAAGAACAAGATTGGCGGGCAGGGAGCAGGGAGGCTATAGGAAGAGAATGTTTCCCCTCAGAAACATTCTCTATTCTCTAGAGCAGGTAAGCTACTTGTAAAAGTGGTCTGCAGCTTGGAATTTGAATTTAAGTGGAGCTTATCTTCTCTAGTAATCTCTCTTGCCCCTGAGGTCTCCTACCCTGAGATTCCAGTAACAGCCAGCCCACAGCAGGCCTGGGAGGAGATGACATGAAGGTGTGGTGTGCTTGGTCCTGGAAAAGCAAAGTCTGTACCATGACACTGAAGGGGCTAGGGAGCCCACAGAGTTCTCTTCTGTTGGATCACAAACAGGGAAGGTTGGTCTTCTGAGCAGAATTAAGAAGAGTTGACTTTTCTGTCATGGTTTAGTAAGAGCAAAGTGTATCTCAGGTATGGGGCACATGGCTTAAAGGTTTAGAAATCATTGAGTTCCGTTTTTGTACTTTTCTCATTCAGTTCCTTAGGGAATGTCATTTATGTGCATGCAGCGTTTATTGAAACCTTATGATGCTGTAGTTAACCCATATTTTTTTGTTCTAAAGTAGGCTCTTGTCCCAGGTGTATGCTGCCGTTATTGAGGCTGTTTTGGCTGGCATTGCATGTTATGCTAAAACTTCCAGTCTAACAAAGGTAATTTAAATACCATGTTTCTCTTTCTTTAGTAGTTATTTCAGTGTAAAACTTCCTATCCATCTGTTTTGGCTTTGGATACCTGGTACTACTCAGTTTTGTGTGAGCTTGGGCCTCGGTGGAGCTGGCACCAGACACAGATGCCTGGAGAGCACTGGGCTTCTGTTGCCTGTGACCGAAGTGTCATTTGTCCTACGAAGGACCACTATAATCAGCACTTCTTTGTATATCTTTGTAGATCTTTGTGTTAAAGAAAATCATTCTGTAGCATAGTGTTTTAATTAATAGCTTTTAAAAAATCCTTTTAAAAGTTAAAAATAAAGAAAAATATAAAGTTAGGTAAGTTTGATTCTTTAATGTTAGGGAGAGAGCATGCAAGTGGGGGGGAGGGACAGAGAGACTGACTCTCAAGCAGGCTCCATGCTCAGTGCAGAGCCGGATGCAGGGCTCGATCCCACAACCCTGGGATCATGACTTGAGATGAAATCAAGAGCCAGACTCTTACCTGACTGAGCCACCCAGGCTCCCCAAGTTTGTTTTGAACTATATAGTGTGATTTCCTATAATTTAGTGTTAAAAAAAAAACCCTAAAGATTAGAAAATCTGACTTGCCTTTCCTAGACAAGCACATGTGTTCTTGTTCTCTGACCGTTCTCTTCCTTGCTGTTTTGCGGTTAACCTGCCCTGCTGAGTTGGATTCCTATATCTGACCCAGTAAGGAGATGAGAAGAGTCGGCTTGATGCCTCCCAATGCCAATAGGACCTTTCCTGAAGGAAGCCATTTGACATTGGAAAGGTTGTGTATGATGTAGATACCAGAGACACTGTAGCCGTAGTCACCAGCTCCCTGCTATCTCCCCTCCTCACTGAACTTGAATCCCTGGCACAACTTGGGATTTCTCAACTGTTTAGCTGGAAGTTTATGCACTATCAGTTCTCATACCTTTGTTTTTTTAACTGATCTTTTGTGAATCTAGGTATTTGAATATTCTTAGCATCTGACAGAAACTCCAAGGGCAGTAGTCTCTCCCTCAAGGCCAGGGGAGGGGGGGGAGAAAACACTTTTCCAGACCTCACAATGGCATCATCTCAGCTGGTTACAGTTCCCAGCAGATCAAGTTCCAGTGCCCACCTGCCTGAATGAAGTGTTTCCTGTGAACCCAGCCCAGAGAAAGCAGGCACCTGTTTCCCTTAACACAGTGTTTCCACTTTGATCTATTGATGTATACAAAGCAGTCATGTAGAGGGGAGGGGCACAGTGTTCTCCTGGCCAAATGTTAGAAGGGTACTTCCCATCAGTGATGTGTACTCTTTCCTGCTGTGAAAGCTCATTGTCTCTGTTTTGTGATTGGTTTTACAGGCCAAGGAGGTAGCTGAGCAGACCCTGGGATCCGGGTTAGATTCCTTTGATTTGACACAGTTTAAGGCAGGCCTACGGTAAGCAATGACTGCTATTTTATATAAGGAATTATTTTTAATGTTCATTTTATAAAGACCCTCTTCTCCCTTGTATTTGATATTCCACCTTCTCTTTGAGAAACATTCTAGTAAAATAAGGGGATGTGTGAAGGAGAAACTCAAGATCAGGGCTTTGAGAGGCCAAGGAGCCTAAGATGGAGGAACTGTATGAGAAAGAGTCAGACACATTCCTGATGACCGAAGGGGAGGCAGATCAATACCAGAGGTGTCGGAGACCTGAAGGACCCAGGTTCACAAGTTAGAAAGGTGAAGCTGGGGACATGAGAGGTGAAGCTTGTTGGGTCAAGGTCCCTGGGCACAAGAAGGCAGTCACTGCTTAGAAGAGCCTGGCTCTGGGCCTCCATGCCCTCTCAGGTCATTGACACCCTGAGCCTGGCCCTGCCTCAGGGGCTAGATGCTGTAGGAATTGGGCTTGCTGGCTTTCTAAGCATCACACATCTCCTGGCACATCACAGAGGCTCTCTGTGTGGTCTGTGTCCATAGCAAAACTTTCATGAACCCACTCCACCTAACCCTCTGTACCATATGAGGACCACTAGGTGCACTTTTTTTGCAAAGGAGACCGAAGACCCCAACATTGGGGAATTTCTTTAAGAACTCTATGGGACGTGCCCTGTGGTGCCTCATCTCTGTACCCCACATTTTCTTACATCTACAGCCCTGGGTAGTGAGAAGGAGTATTGAGAACAATAAGTCAGTCAATTGATCTAACAAGAGTTCTATCGCTGTAACTCCAGGAGTGGAGGGAAGAGCCAGATCTCTTTGGTGCAAGGCTTAAGGTTCCTTTCCTATGGGTCTTCTGGATCTTGTAGCTCAGGCCCTGAGAGGAAGGGGACAGAGGAAGTTCGTTCCCTTAAGGCCTTGCACTGGCCTGGATTATCTGTTCCTGGAAGACCTGAGTTTGAGAAAGCACCTTTGCTTTCCAGCTCTGTGACTTTGGGAAAGACAAGGAGCTCTCTGAACATCTGTTTCCTCATGTTCCCACTGTGCTGAAAGACTAGGCATGTAAACGTTAGCTGCTGTTGCATGGGGCTCTTCTGTGTCACCATCAACACAGCTGGCTTATTCATTTTCTCCTTTCCTCAGGGCCTTGCATAGGCCACTCAGCCTCTCCAGGACAGGCTACCTTTCAACCCCAAGGCCTTTTAGCCCCGGGTATACCTCCCAGCTGGAGGAAGGATTGGCAAGGAACGAATACCGGGCAATAGGATAAGCGTCTCCCATGGCCAGCCCTCCATCTGGAGCCCCACTCCCTTCTCTCCACAAGATCACTTTACTGAGTACCCTCACACTACATCAGATTAGCAAACCATCTCCCAAGAGGAACACAGGATTTGGCCTCTGCTTGGGCTCTGAGCAGAGATGGCAGCTTGACCCAAAGGTAGTAAAGAAGAGCAGGATTAGGACAATATGTCACAGCTGTCATAGCTATGGGGCAGGAGGCCGTGGGCCACTAGAGGGTCTTCCCAGTCTGCAATAGACTGTAGTTCTGTCACATGGTTCTCTTGTGCTCTGTCCAAGAGTCAAGGCAGCCCTGAGAATCTGCACAGAGGAAGAGCTATGACGAGTCAGACGCTGGCCCCACACTTGGGAAGGGTGCCATGAGGGCCCAGCACAGGTGCATTGCAGCTGTAGGTGTCTGGGGAGGGCACCAACACTGTGGTCACCAGGAGCAGACTGACTTCTTTTGTTTTGGGCCTACAGCTCCAAGATGACTTTTCATATACATGCTGTGAATAATCACGGAAGGTAAGTGTATGTTTGTGGTGCATACTCATTTGGAGCAAGTTTTAGGAACAAAGAAGAAGAGAGAGGCTGTCTTGTAACTGCTGATGTGGGTGGTCTTCATAGAGTTCCACACCTGGCAACAGCATTATGCCAGGGTTGGGCTTGGGGCTGGCTACACTCATCTGAGACTTTCTGCCCTGAGTGCTTCCCACTGAAGCATTGGGCATGGGGGTAGGAGGTGGACCTAATTCCCTCCAGCAGCCTATGTACTAATTCTACTTACATGCAACCCAGTGCCTTGAAAAAGCCCTGAAAGAAATCTAGGTCTGTGGGTTGCCACCAAGTTGAGAAAAGAGAACATTGTAAATGTAATATATATCTCTTTCCTCCTCTAGGAATGTGCCTCTGGACAGTGAAGATAGCTTATATTTCGTGAAGACGGTAAGCAGAGCTGTTTTAAGTCAGCTGGCAGAGAATGGCCTCTAGAGGGACATCTGCAAGGGGTGAGATAGGAGGATGTGGGATTCTTGGGCAGTCCGTCCCTTACCTGAGGAAACTGGTCTATTCGCAGGAGCATTTCATCTGCAGAGGGAGTGGGGAGCCTGTGCTTTCTGAGGGTGCCCAGGCAGCTGTGCCAGGCCCACCACATCATACCCCCATGCCTAGGCTCCCAGGGCCCAGAGTCTTAGCTGGAGGCTAGGAGAGACACTTCTTCCTAAGGTTAGGAAGGCTTCCTCTAAGTGACTGTGATTGCTCTGACCTCATATGGAAATGTGAGCAGAGGACAAGCCTGCCTCAATACAGGCTGAGTTTTCAGTGGCTTCTCTGTGTTCCACAGCCTGTGCTGATGCCCTTATTAACAGGGGTCTGTGAAAATAAATAAAAACAAATAGATAACAACAACAACAAAATGGGGCCTAAGCCACCAGTGAAGAGGGTGGTCAGAGCAGAACTTTCGGACCCATGTGCTGGGAGCACACTGATGGGCCATTTGGGTGGTTTACAGATGCAGAAATATAGGTCCCCAGGTCAGCTGACTGGCATGGCCTAGGGGAGCAGTTTCTAGATTAGTTGCTCCTGGTCACAAGCCAAGTCCTCCGTTTATCCCAGTGCATCCTGATGTGTAGATGATCGGCAAGCAACGCCTGAGAGGATAGTGGCCCATCCAGCCAAGAGTCTGGTTGAAATAGATATGGGCACAGATTATGCCTTGAGTCTGTTCTACGGCTACTGCCCAAGCCTTAATTCCAGTGAGCTTTTAGTCACCAGGAACTTGGTGCACAGGTGTGGATGATTCCGTGCAGATGCATGCCCACCACCATCACCAGTGGAAAACAGTCGTGTTATCTAAAGAAAGTAGTACATGGGGCGCCTGGGTGGCTCAGTTGGTTAAACATCTGACTTTGGCTCAGGTCATGATCTCACGATATATGGGTTCAAGCCCTGCATCGGGCTCTGCGCTGACAGCTCAGAGCCTGGAGCCTGCTTCAGATTCTGTGTCTCCTTCTCTCTGCCCCTCCCCCACTTCTGCTCTGTCTCTGTCTTTCAAAAATTAAAAAATTAAAAAATTAAATTAAAAAAAGTAGTACAAGAGGGGTAACTTTAAGGTTGTAATTTCTCTTTTTATAATGTATCTGTTCCCTGTATCTGTCACCATTTCGTATTGATGTTTGTTTAGATTTTATTAATTGACATAATCAAGAAGCCAGGAAATGCTTTCTGATATTAAGTGATAGTACTTTATCTCCTTGCCAGACGTTAAGCCCTGACTTCTCTACTTAGACTGTTGTGCAGTGCTTTGGAAGGTGCTTTGCACAATAGAAGGTAGTCGGGAGTCCAGTGGAATCATATTATTGTGTTAAGTATGCATTCAGCAGCCGCTAATGAAATAAGAAAGAAGAGAGAAGTTGTTGTTTTCAGTCCAAATCCTGTCCTCCCTTCCAGGCTGAGATGAGGTTCTGCCTTTTAATTTTCTCTCTCCCTTTCCTCAATATCAGAAGCCAAATATGAAAGTAAGGTATTGGGTATAACCCACAGGATTGTCTTCCTGATTGATCTAGGAACCAAAGTGGTATTCTCATTGCCACTTAAGAGAGACCACATAGCCCAGGAAGGTTTTGTATCTTTAGATGTTTAAAATTCTTTGGAGCAGATTAAGATAAAAAACCCCAGTTGTCAGACCTACTCAGAAAGCTAACTAAAACAGGGGCGCCTGGCTGGCTTAGTGAAGTGTGTGACTCTTGATCTCAGGGTTGTGGATATGAGCCCAGTGTTGAGTGTAAAGATTACTTAAAAATAAATCTTAAAAAAAAAAAAAAAAAAAAGAGGGGCACCTGGGTGGCTCAGTGGGTTGAGCATCCAACTTCAGCTCAGGTCGCGATCTCACGTTCCATGAGTTCAAGCCCCGTGTTGGGCTCTGTGCTGATAGCTCAGAGCCTGGAGCTGGCTTCGGATTCTGTGTCTCCCTCCCTCTCTGCCCTTCCCCTTCTCTAGCTCTGTTTCTCTCTCTGTCTCTTTTTAAAAAATAAAATTATTTTAAACAAAAATTTATTTTAAAAAAGAAAAGTTAACTAAACTATAAAAGCCTACCTGTCATTTTTGTACATTCTTTTTTCATGATGACATGAGAAATTAACAACTTCGGCTTTAACTCTGTTTTTTTCCTCAACTCTTCTGCTGCTTTTTTGTGTTTAGGGATCTAGCAATTTCTTCAAGAGCCCCAGGTCTCTTTTGTCTCTGTGCTGAGGGTGGTGCAGGGGTCCCAGGCAAGGACAAAGATGTGTGAAGGTGGGCTCTGCTTCAGGAGCTCTGCACCTGGGCATTCATTCAGCAACGTCAGACCAGGAGGAGACAGTACCTGAGAGGGCTCCTTGTGCCACTCATCATGTCCCTCACCAGATTTTCAGTCTTTCTAGACCCTGGCTCTGGCTCATACTATTTTCTGCATTTCTTCTGCTAGATTCCTCCCTCCCCCTCCCCCCACCCCCGAATTGTTCCATTTTCATTAGTTTTAATATAAATTAGGACTTACTTACCAGATATTCAAGAACTCTGTTGCTCCAATTTTTTTCCAGCCTGCTGAAGGCTCTATTTTATCTTGCCATAAAAACTTACATAGTTTTCTCTTAATTTTCTTGGTAGTGAAAGAAGCATTTGCAGGTGTCAGTATATACCCAGAAATATCCATGAAGACTTATGTACTAAATGATTGACTACCTTTCTAGGCTTGTCCAGAACTTGAGCCCAAACCAAAAAAGGAGTTAGTGAGCGTATTGATGTGCCAGGATGTGAAGAGCATGCGAGGGTACAAAAAAAACCCTGGAAGAAACGCCCTCAACTCTGAGAGGCCAGGGCCTCATCACAATTAAGAAGGAAGGCTGTTATGTTTCTCTTAGGGAAGATAGACAATTTGAGGGACTTTATAGAAGAAGCATAAATATACTTCACTGGCCCAGAGCTCCAGGATGGCTTATTCAGTTAAGCATCCAACTTTTGATTTCAGCTCAGGTCATGATCTCATAGTTTGTGAGTTCGAGCCCCACGTTGGGCTCTGCTTTCGCAGTGCAGGGCCTCCTTGGGATTCTCTGTCTCCCTCTCTCTCTGCCCTTCCTGCTCACTCTTTCTCTTAAAATAAATAAATAAACTTTAAAAGAAAAATGCTCCTCTAGCCCAAGTGTGTCTCTGATGCAGCGGCAGTTGCAGAGATGCCTGGGTAATGCTGAGGTTCTCTCCCAGTTCTGAGATGTAGTTCAGGATGACTTTCGTTTTCCTTAGAAACTCTTGAGTATTCTTTTGAAATGTGCCTTAAAGCAGCATTTTGTGGTCTGTTTCTTAAAGGTCTCTCCCTGAAAGTTTAAGACTGACAACTGGCCTAACTCTGTTTTCTCATTTGATATAGGCTTGTATGACTGTCTATGACATTCCTGACTTGCTGGGAGGAAGGGGGTGCTTAGGGTCTGTGGTCTTCTCAGAATCCTTTTTGACATCTCAGATCTTGGTTAAAGAAAAGGGTAAGTGTTTATAAGAGGCCTTTAGAAAGCAAAACTTGAGTTTTTTTGGTTTGTTTAGGCAAAATAAGTTATATATAATTTCATAGTACATATGTATATATAAATCATATATAATAATTATACATTATTGTATATTGTGATCTAATTATACATAATGTGTTATTAACATTAATATATAACATTATTTTCACATATACAGCCTTATTGGTAGTTAGGAAGAAGCAATTTTAAATAATAATTGGATCCTTTTTTTTAACCTTTGCACTACCTTGATAAAAATTAAAAGTGTAGATAAAAAGGACTGATTCCCAGGACTCTTCATTTAAATGTGTAATTCTATTTGTTGTAAGAAAAGTAATAGAGTTAATATCACAGGGAAAACTTTATTCCTCCCCTCTTAGTCTCCCTGTCCCCAGATGAGGAGGTTTTAAATTTCTGAGAGCATAAGATTTTGTATACTAATAAGAGGATCCCTCGCTCCTGAGAAGGGGAGGGGGTGTTAGCTGTTGGGCCTACAAGGTGGGCCAGGTAGTGAGCAGTAACTAGCATGTCTGTGGTCTTCCTGCAGATGGCACTGTTACCACAGAAACCAGCTCCATAGTCCTGACAGCCGCCATACCCAGATTCTGCTCCTGGCTGGTTAGTGTTATTCATCCAATGGAAGTGGACTTAAATGTGGAGAAATCGGGGAGAACATCTGAAGAAGAGCCTCTTCATTGGGTCCCTGGTGGGGTGTCAGATCCTAAACTAGCTGTTGTTCAGGAATGGAAGTTATTATCTGAGCTCTTTGTGTTTATGCAAACAAATCTAGTTTCTTTAACTCTCTCCTAATCTTGGGAAAGTGCCAAACGAAAGGAACTAAATGATTTCGGTCCCTGTTAAATTATTGAAAGAAAGACGTTAACACCTTCATGTTCCATATGAGGACACTGAGGCTAAGAAATTGACCAGCCTGTCTAAAGTCACACAGATAGTGCGGAATAGATCACATGGCTCCCTTCTCTGGTCAGAATGGTTGCTGCTGAGTTTTTACAGCAATGATTTCTCTACATGTGGAAGGGTCCCATCTGCACCAGTGGGACTTGGTCTGAAACTATGGTGCCGTGGGACACAGAAAGTATGACAGTAATGAGTGAAGTAATGGTCTAAGTACCTATTTTAGACTCTGTTTATATTGTTCCTACAATTCTGACATGGAAAGGGAAGAATCAGCCTCAGAGATGAACACATTTAAAGGAGAATGCACTCAAAATATTTTAATATGTTCTCTTCCCTTCATCCTTACAAATAGTTGTTTTTCCCTAAAATATAATTGGAGACAAAGACATCATTTCCACATATTGTAGGCTCATTTAGCTGGACCTCAGGTCTCAGTGAGAGAACCCACCATGGCTTTGGGCTCTAAGACTTGATGACTGGCAGCCAGCCAACTCTGCCAGCCATCAGGGCCTGAGAGCATGGGATTTGGTCGAGGGGCTGCCCTGTCTCCCGGAAATATTTGAACATGGGGGAAACCTAGCAGAATTTTACCCTTGAAGTAGGAAACTGAAAATTTGCACTCCTTTTGGATACAGGTAGAAGATAATGAAGTAAAATTGTCTGAGAAAACCCAGCAAGCAGTTAAGGTAAGCAGCCTTTTTATTCTTAATGTTAACATTGTATCAAAATGAAATGTAAACAATTTATGAAGATAATTTGGAATATTTCATTGTAGAGCTGATCTGAAGGATATGTTCCTCTCTGTCTCAATTCCTGCTTGCATTCTTCCCCTCCTGGCAAAGCTCTAGAAATAACCGTTTCTCTCTGTCACTGCCCCTCCCCTGCTCTCACTGTGTATCTCTCAAAAATAAAAAAACATTAAAAATTTAAAAAAAAAAAAGTGGGGGGGTGTTGACGCCTGGGTGGCTCAGTCAGTTGAGCATCTGACTTCAGCTCAGGTCATGATCTCGTGGTCCATGGGTTCAAGCCCCTTGTCCGACTCTGTGCAGACAGCTCAAAGCCTGGAATCTGCTTCAGATTCTGTGACTCCCTCTCTCTTTGCCCCTCCCCCACTCATGCTCTGTCTGTCTCTCTCAAAAATAAATAAAAATAAACCTTAAAAAAATTTTTTTAAATAACCATTTAATGGGATGCACAGTTGGAGGGGATTTGTTCCGCCATTTAGGCCTTTTGGTGTGTTGTAGGTTTTTTTTTTAATGTTTATTTATTTATTTTGAGAGAGAGAGGAAGTGTGAGTGAGGGGAGGAGCAGAGGGAGAGAGAGAATCCAAGTAGGTTCTGCACTGTCAGTGCAGTGCCCAGCGTGGCCCTATCTCACGAACCACAAGATCATGACCTGAGCCAAAATCAAGAGTTGGACGCCCAGTTGACCAACCTATCCAGGTGCCTCTGGTGTGTTTTTTTAAATCTCCCTGTACTATTACAAGCAGATCTCAGGTTGACCTAGACATATAGAACTGAGAGGTCAAGGCTTTGGGCCAAGGAGAACTGCTTCTAGTGGCTAGAAATCCACTGGAGCATGAACAAGCATAGCAGGCATTGGTGCCTGGACTCAGAGAGAACCTCACATTCTTTTCTTCGGCACAGGTCAAGAATGCCAGTAACATGACAAAGAGCCAGGCAGTGCCAGAGGTGTGGAAGAAATTGGGTATATCTGAGGCTACTAAGCAGCTTTGTAGATAGACAAATGGGCAAAACTTTTGATTCTGTGAATGTTTATGCTATAAATCATTTACTTTTTGTGATTGCTTGTTTTTAAAGGGGGATGCCTGTTTCCTGGGCACTTTTCTAACAGGAGGAGAAGGAGCATATCTTTATTCCAGCAACCTACACTCCTGGCCTGAGGAAGGTGAGCCAGCCGTTACTGTTCTCTTCCTGACTGTGTCTGGGTTCCTCTTCTGCAGGTATTGGCATGGGTGTTGTGAGAAATAATACATCAGATATTTGAAAAGATTTGTTGGCATAGAAGTATTTTCCTACAACCTTTCTCCTTTTATCCACCCATTTTGTAGATAGGAAACTTGTGCTCCGAAGGGATGGGCCCAGAACCACAATCTGGTCCTCTTGTTGCCTCCTGAGGATTGTTCTCAGAATGGGCTAGAGCAGTAGCATGTTCAGAAATGGAATCTGTGGACCAAAGTCTGGATTCATTTTCTATTGCTGTATAACAAATCACCACAAATTTAGTAGCTCAAAACAATACATGTTTATGATCTCACAGTTCAGTAGGTCAGAAGGATTCATGTTGAGTTGAGGGTCTCATAAGGCCGAAGTTAAGGCATCAGCTAGACTAGACTCTTGTCTGGAGACTCTGGGGAAGAATGTGCTCCCACGCTCATCTAGATTATCAGTGGAATTCAGTTCCTTCAGACTGTAGGACTAAGGTCCCTGTCTTTTTGCCAGCTGACAGCCAGGACCATGCTTAGCTCCTTCTTGCAGAGGTCTCCACCCTGTGACAGCCCTCCCCCATCTCAGCAATGAGAACCTCCCTTGTGTTGTTGAATCTCTCTTATGCTTCTGTTCTGTATAAATTCCCTTTCTATACCAGCCAGAGAAAACTGCTTTTAAAGAGCTTGTTGTGATTAGAAGCCCACTCAGATAATTTCTCTTTTGCCATATAATGTTACATGAACACAGGAATAACATCAGGAGATGAAGGTCACGGGAGCCACAGTCTACCCTCTGGCCCCCCATTCATCCCTCCCACGTGCAAAATACAATCACCCCTTCCCAAGGGCCTCATTTCATTATGGTAATAGTTCAAAGTCCTAAATCTCACCAGCTCACAAATCCAAAATCTCCTCATCAAGATCATGTAAATCAGGTGTAGATAAGCTCTGGCATGTAATCCAGTAAGTACAGCTGAACACAAGTCCTCTCCAGCTGTGGCCCTCTCGAACTAAAGAGACCAGTTATCTGCCTCTGCCTTCCCAACACCCAAGGTGGCACTGGTATAGGATAACAGTTACAGATATTCAGCTTCAAAAATGGGGGAAATAGAAAATAAAAAGGAGTCATCAGCCCAAGGTAGCTTTGAAATGCAGCTGGGCAAACTCCAGAGTCTGGATTAGGTTTCAAGGCCTGAGAATAGTCCTCCATAGCTCTGATCTCTGCCACCTGGGCTCTTGGTTTCAACTAAACCCTTAGTGTTCCCCTCTGGGCTTGTGGCTACACCTTGGTCATCCTTCCTTTTTCGTAAAGGTGGCACTTTGTAGCTGAGTTTTATCAGCTTGCTTCTTGCCAGTAGAATTTTGAGAATCCAGTAATCTCTTTTGATTTATACTCTCTCTGTCCCTTTCAGTCCAAGCTGGCAGTATTTTCTGCTGACCCAAGATTCTCAAGAACCTTGTTGGTTTTGCATGGATTTCATGGGGATTCATTCCATGCTCCTTTTTGGTTTCCCCAAAATAACATTTTCTTAGTCCTATTCTTTCTCTGGTTGATACAGTCATTTTGTAGAGGAAGAGTTGTGACTTACTCCACAAATTTCTCAACCTCTACTATGCAAATCCCCTTTCTGGATAATTTTTTCTCCTTGAAAATATTTTGTCCAGTGGCAAATTCCTCTCTCTGTTCTCAGATTACTGGCTCAGCTTCTGCTTCTCCATTCACGGAGACAAAGCACAAGGAGTTTTGGTGTTCCACAAAATGCTGGGGGGAGTAAGTAATAGCATTTGCTGTCATGCCTGTACTACAGCCCCTGCTTGCACTTCTGCCTATCTAGATCTTGGTGCAGAAGACCGGTGTTAGGAACCCTTGTTGAGGGCAGCGGGTGCGTCACAGTGCCACTAACCTTGGGGCAAGATTGCATAGTGTTTCAGAAGCAAGTTGTAGAGGCAACACAGAGGTGGTTGTGCTCTGTCATAGTTGAGCCAGTTATAATATTTATCAAGGATGTTTGCCAAAATTAGTTTGCACCTTCTTAGCAAAGGGCCTCGTTAGAAAAATAATTTTAAATTGTATTGAGTTTTCCTGCAAGATTCAGTGTATCCTGAGGTTTCCACATAAAGGGCACAGCCAGGGATTTCTGGAGCCCTATTAGTCACACTCTTTTGAGAGTGCACTCTTAGTTTCAGAGGGAAATGTAGTTTGAATTAGGTGATTTTCTGAGGCAGAAAAATTAAATAGGAGCAGAGAATTTAAACAGGAATCTCCTCTAGCTATCTGTTAAGCTTTTTGCCACTTTGGAGCTCAGGTCAAGTGGGGCTTCGAGTTTGTACCACTTAGGGCTCTCTTAAGGAAAGAGAACACAAAACATGTAGGGCTCTTCTCAGGCCTTGGAAGGGGGCTTGGGCAGGTGAGGGGTTCTGAAGCTTCGGTGTCATTAGGGTCTTGGTGAGTCTCTCTCTTCTTGAGACTATCATGAGCTTGAAATTTATCTGTTCCCATTCCCCAAAGGCATTTAAAAAGCTCTTCATGTGGGAGGGGGGATGGTCTAAACGGGTAAGGGGCATTAAGGAATCTACTCCTGAAATCATTGTTGCACCATATGCTAACTAACTTGGATATAAATTAAACCATAAATAAATAAAAATAAATTTAAAAAGCTCTTCAGCATGCATTGTCTTAATTGAGCTTCTTGTCCTGAATCCCATAAGTGAAAACTTGACTGAGGTTACAACTGCAAGTTCAGGTAGCTCTGGAGGGTGGACTAGGTCTTTTTTTTTTTTTCTTTTCTTTCCTTTTTTAAAAAGTTTTTATTTTATTTATTTTGAGAGAGAGATCGAGCAGGGGAGGGTCAGAGAGAGGGAGAGAGAATCAAAAGCATTCTCTGTGCTGTCAGCACAGAGCTGAGCTGAACCCAAGAGTTAGACGCTTAACCCTGAGCCACCCAGGCGCCCCTCACAGTGTTTTTCTAAAATCTGGACCAGGTCTTCTGATTCTCAGTCCAGGGTTGGCATTTCGAACTACATATAGACAAGAATAGTACTTTCTTTACTTCTGCATCATAGCAGCTTCCTGTTCATTTATGTCCTTCATGTGTCCTCCTCTTCCCCACCCTCAGGGTGCCCAGCTCCTAATCCTCAGGAGCCTGCTTAGGGTTTTACCACATATGCCTATATCCCTAAACAAAGTCTTGTTTTTGAGTGTAACATATATAATCACACACTGTGTATTCTTCTGGGACTTGTTTGTTTGTTTTTCTCACTATTCTATTCCTGAGACTCCCCCAGATTATTATGGGTAGCCATATGGTTCATTTACTTTCATGGCTCCATAGGATTCTTTTATATGAAAATGTGCTGTTTATTCTTTGACTGTTGATGGTTTTTGAGGTTATGGTTTTTTGCTATTGCAGACAGTCCTGTCATGAGCCTTCTTATACCTGTATCCTGGTGCACATGGCACCAGGAAGATGCCTTAAAACACAGCTTCTTTGCTGTATAATCATTGATATATGTTGTCTCAGGCCCCTGACTTTCCTGTTACATTCTGGCTGGTTGGTATGTTGGCATTCCTTGAATGTTTTCCACTTTGATTGCTATTGTTTTTTAACTTACCTAGCTGTAGAATTTTCTATGCTTTGCCTCATAAGATTTCTCTGCACCACGGAACTAGAGGGGAGGTCATGTTGATGTGGAATGTTGGGGTTTGGAAGTCAGTGGTCAAGAAAGAATTCTTGAGACATCTTCAGTGCAAAAAGGTGGTTTTATTAAAGCACGGGGACAGGACCTGCGGCAGAAAGAGCTGCCTTGAGGTTGTGAGGAGTGGCTGATTATATACTTTCGAGTTGGGAGGGAGGTAGGGATAAAAGTAAGTCTTTGAGGAATTTGGAAGCAAGAATTCCAGGACCTTGAGGGGCTAGCTGTTGTTAGGATAAGGTCATTTACTACTGTCTAGTAAAACCTTAGTCATGAGACCCTTTAGGTATATATCAGTGGACCATATGTTTGGAGGATGATTGTTAAATATATATCTTGGAGGAAGGTAGACATAAAGGAAGTTTCCAAAGGGATTTTTTACAGGATCCTAGAGGTCTGGCTAATGTCAAGCTAAGGTTGCCTTTTGCCTTTAACAAAGTATTAACATCGAGGCAGCTAAGCTCCTTGGGGAAGGTTACTCTGCCTGTCTCTAGTACTTGTCACTGGGTTGTAAGTTATAAAGAAGTTTTTACTTTTTTTCTTTTGCCTTTATTCTCCACATCAGTGTGAATAGCCCCTGGCTGAAACACCACAGATTTCTCCTGTTCTCACCAAACTTCAGTAGAATTTCTCAAATAGATGCTTCTCAAGTTTTGTTATACAACTTTGGTCCATTAATAGAGTCCTTAAAAAGTTGTCTTAGCAATTAGTCCAGTTTCTTTCCCTCTCTGTTTCTCTGCCCAACATGGGACTTGAACTCACGAGCCCCCAGATCGAGTCGCATACTCTACTGACTGAGTCAGCCAGGTGCCCTAACAGTTTCCTTCTTTCTGGAAAGGTGCTACTCCACTTCACTGTCTTCTCACTTGCATCGTTCCTGACCAGAAATCCACCTCTTATCTTTGTTCCTTTTATAGAAGTTCTCTATTTTTCACTCCAACGGCTTTAGAAAGTCTTTCTTTTTATCACAGATTTTAAGCAATTTTATTTTTATGTGATTTCATGTGTTTTTTTTTTTCCATCTTCCTTGTGCTTGGAAATCGTTTTGTGTCTTGATTGGATGGATTTAGTTTTCCTCAAATTGGGAGGGGTTTTTTGGCCTTTTTTTTTGTTTTTGTTTTTGTTTTTTTTGGCACCTCCTATTCTGGGGGTCAAGTTGCATATCTTTGCTGCCTGGAGTTGCCCCACAGGCCCCTATTGCTCTGTACAATTATTTTCAGTCTTTTTTCTCTTTGTGTTTCATTATGCATAGTTTCTATTTGTATGTATTCTAATTTACTAACTTTCTTTCCTGCACTGTTGTTTTGAGTTTATTAAATTAACATTTGTTAAGTGAAGCACGGAGTACCTAAGGGTGAGCCAAGTTCAACAAAAGACCATGAAAGAAATTGAAATAGAGAAGTTTATTACTCACAAATCTTGAAGGAAGTACACGCAATGGCATACCTTATGCCTCCAAGAGCACATAGGAAGGACAAAGCAGAGTGCAGACGGAGAGGCAAGACCTGGGGCACATGCCTTTATTAGGGTAGAGTGCTTTGGGGTTCCCAGGCTAAGTCCAGATTGGTCAATTCAAACCAAGAAAGCAGGGTTTTGGTAAGCACAAGGGGATAGCCCTAGAAGGCAGGGAAGACTTTTTTTTTTTTTTAACGTTTTATTTATTTTTGAGACAGAGAGACAGAGCATGAACAGGGGAGGGGTGGAGAGAGAGGGAGACGCAGAATTGGAAGCAGGCTCCAGGCTCTGAGCCATCAGCCCAGAGCCCGACGCGGGGCTCGAACTCACGGAGCATGAGATCGTGACCTGAGCTGAAGTCAGATGCCCAACCGACTGAGCCACCCAGGCGCCCCCAGGGGAGACTTAATAACAAGAGCTGTTGGGGAAGTCATGTCAGGAACTTACATCCTCTTGTGACTCTACGGGCTGCTACATAGGGCTCGCCTGATTTTAAGCCCCTTTTCCCCCAGGCCTCTTGGCCAAACAAAATGTATACGTAGGCAGCAATATCCTGGAGTAGCTTAGCTAAACTTTGACAACTATCTAATGTCATTAATCTCATTCAGTGTATTTTTCTTCTCAGACATTGTATTTTTCATCTCTAGAAGTTTGAGATATTTTTTACAGCTTTTCATATCTCAAGTTAACATGGTTCAGTCTTCTAGCTTCTTCAACATATAGGATACCGTTATATTAATTTTTTTAATGTTTATTTTTTGAGAGAGAGAGAGAGAGAGAGAGACAGAGCATGAGCAGCGGAGGGGTGGAGAGACAAGGAGACACAGAATCTGAAGCAGGCTTCAGGCTCTGAGCTGTCAACAGAGAGCCCGGTGTAGGGCTTAAATTCACAGACTGTGAGATCATGACCTGAGCCAAAGTCAGAAGCTTAACCAGCCAAGCCACCCAGCCCCTATAATAATTTTTTTAATATACTTTCTTCTAGTCTTATCTGGCCTTGCTTTTAAACTTTGTTAGCCAGGTGGCAGAACAGCATTTAATTTAGGGCTAATTTTACCCCACTGCTGAGGCAGAGGCCTTCTGAGTACTCTACCAGACATCCCTGTGAAATACGAGGCTTTCTGCTGTGGCTGGTGGGAATGGGCAGAAAGTCTCATTCAAGGTATGGGTTGATGTTCATTGTTTTACATAGGAATATCCAGTTTTTCCAGTACCATTTATTGAAAAGACTCCTTTTTCCTCGATCTGTCTGTGTACCTTTGTTGAATATCAGTTAACTGTACGTATTTACTATTTCCTACAGGCTTCAGTGAATGGTTGGCTCTCAGGCAGATCCTTCATTGTCCCTGTAGGGCTTTAAAGAACACGGAGTGTTTTTTTCTACTGAGCAGAGATTGTTCAGCATTGAGGCACAGGGACGCCAGTCCCATCGGCACATGGGGCAGTGGACACATCCTGAGAACTCTGGTTCCCAAGCTGAGTCCCACCCTCCTATGCTGGGAAGACCTAGGCAGTGGGCAACTGCTAATCTGCTGACTTCATTCTGAACCCTCTTGTGTGTTCCCTTATGTCCACATGAAGCTAGCCAGGGATGCCGTAGAGAGAATGTCCTCTGCAGCACTTAACGTGAATGGATTATATAGCTGCATATTACCTACAGCATAGATGACTCAGGAACAGATGTTGAGAGTAGTAAGCAAATCACAGAAGGACACATTTATTAAAATTCTATTTATAAAGGGGCGCCTGGGTGGCTCAGTTGGTTAAGCATTCGACTTTGGCTCAGGTCAAGATCTCACGGTTCATGAGTTCAAGCCCCACATCAGGCTCTCTGCTGTCAGTGTGGAGCCTGCTTCATATCTTCTCTCTCTCTCTCTCTGCCCCTCCCCCACACTCACTTGCTCTCTCTCTCTTAAAAATAAACATTTAAAAAATTTTTAATAAAAAAATAAAAGTAAAATTCTATTTATATGAAAGCAAAACAGATGAGACCAAATAATGAATAGTTTATAGATACACTGAAATACATTAAAATTATATGGAATTCGGGGTGTTGGTTCCCTCTGGGTAGAAGAGAGAGAGCCATTGAGAAAGGACATTTGGGAGGCCTCAAAGGTACTAGCAATGCTGGATTTCTTAGTCTGAGTGGTGAGTGTACAGGCGTTGAGATTTTGTTGTTACTGATTTTCTTTAAACCATACGTGTACATTTCACACACTCTCACACAGAATGAAAATTATCCAGCCATTGTATCATAGTTCCTCAGCAGTGATAGATGTTCCCTCTTCACACAGGCTGGACCACTGGAGGAGTTTTCTTTGTACAGCCAGTTTTCTAAAGGAGGAAAAGCCAAATTCTTCATTGGCACTTGGTGTCTTGTTTGCCTGAGGGCTCATCCTTCTGTTGGACTCCTGGTGATACAGAGGTCAATCAAAGACAGAGCCAGGCCTCAGTCCCCTGCTTCTTGGGTAGTGAAGGGGAACTTGCTCTTACTTGGGGTTTTTAGACTCACAGAATGGAGAAGGAATGAGAGAGGCCATTCAGTAAGGGCACTGGGGATGAGACAAGGAGCCAAGGAGATCTCATCAGGAGTTGGCTCCCATGGTCACTGAGAAACCCCTACAAAGGCATTTCCCTTCAGACTGAAGTCTGACAGTCCTGAGTCCAGAGCAGATACTCGAAGTGTCTTTACTTCATGTGGATTAGGATCCAGAGACCAGGTAACAGGCACTCGGCCACCCAGTGAGTCACATTTCATGTGTGCTCTGAGAATAATGAAAGTTACTGCTCCCAGAGCCAGGCCGAGGGGTCGCTGCGACACAGGGCAATCTCTTTGCGCCAGTACTAAAATCAGTTTCTGTTTACTGTGTTCTTGCCCTGGGCCAGGCCCCAAAATGAGTGCTTTTCCAACACTGCCTTATGAATTTCTGTCTTCGTCTTTTCCATTTTATTTCAAGCTTGAGTCTAGAGAGAAAGGAAATATTGGAGATGACCTCTCACATCTGTGCTCTTTTCTGGAAGCTTTGGAAGGATGTTGAGATTTGTCTAGGAGGCCTTTGAGTGGCACTGTTCTTGCTTCTGAGAAGCGTCTTATTGGAGCTACAGAGGTGGAGGGTGAGCCCAGAACCTGGAAGGGTACCGATACTAAGCAGTAGTAGGGGAGCAGTTCTTAACCTAATACCTGTTGACCTCTCTTTTCTCTGTAAACAGTAGGTAGAGTTATCTTGTGGCTAGAATCAGTGAGGTCATGACATGAGGAGAGTGCTGAAAATCTTGGCTGGGACTTGGGGAGCTACTAGAGGAGCTGAGAGAGCAGAGGAAGGACTGCGGCAGCGCTGTGGGCCTCTTGAGGCTAAGAAGCAGAGAGAGCACATCGTCAGATCAGCCATAGGGAGCCATTTGGAGAGAGCCAAGTGGGGAGAAGCCGGGTAAGAACCAGAGGGGCCCAGGTGCCACAGTGCCTTGGCTGCACTGCACATAGTTCTGTCACTTTGGGGAGAAACTTCTCTAAGCTTGTGTCTCCCCATCAGTCCTGTAAGAAGAAGATTACTTGTTAAATTTGTTGGGAAGATGGAAAACTATAATGTATATGATGTGCTTGGTGCAGTTAGTGTAATTAGTAAATACTGAGCAGAATCTGTTCCCATCCCCTTCCCTAAGAAAACAGAAGTTAAAGTATGCCCTGTCCTGGAAGATCTGCCCTAGATGTGGGTGAGAGGAAAGTCAGAAACTTCTGAGCAGTAGGGGAAAACTGGGGGCCTGAGGTTTCAAAAGCTCAGTGACATCAGAGGATAAGATTTGGGAAGTGAGATAGCAAAAAGGATGATAGGATGTTGCACTCCAAGAGTAGGTTCTGGAGCTGAAAATTTCAGAGGTTAAGATTTCCTGGGTTCTGTTTTACTGCTGTGGCATTGGGATTGAGGAGTAGTGTGTCCAGAATGGGGTGTGGGTCATCCCCTGGATCTCTAAGAAGGGATGGAAGTCTTGGTTGTTTGAAACATTGTGGCATGATTAGGAGGGTAGTCATTGTGAGCATTGAAGGGAAGAAAGGGCTTGTGTGTCTGAGGGAATGAAAATATTGTGCCATCATGGAAGGAAATGGTCTGGGAGCAGCCATGAAGAACCTTGGCACTGATACAGGATGAAGCTGGGTGGTGGGTGGCTTCTATTCAAGAAGCCTATAGGGCAAGCCTATGTGCAAAAGAGGTCAGGCTCTACTTGTTAGAGGTTGTGAGGCTTATAGGCCTTGAACCTGGATGCCTTAAACTGGGCAGCTGCTGCTGCCCCAGATGCTAAGGTTAGCACTATTTCCCTCTAACTGAGCATCTAGTTTGTCTATTGGTATTCAGGCTCCAAACCTTCCTCTTGTACCTAAAAGCTGCCTCTACCTCCCCTATTTCTTTTCATGCCCCATTAACATGCACACTCCAGCACACTTAACTCAATTAGGCCTTTCTGCCTCCTGAAACCACACCTCCTCAGGAAAACTTGAAGTCTCCAGAATTCCTCACCTTTGCCTTTGTTCTTCTTGTCATTATAATCTCAAGCTTTGGGGCTGCATTCCTAGAGCTACAGCTCAAGGAATCAGTCCCTCTTCTTTGTCTTCTGCCCTCTGTAGTCTTATGGGTGCTCTGGGTGCTTCATCTCAGTTTCCAAACCCAGCCTTAACACTTGTCATCTTAGCTCTCCATCCTTTCTTGGTCTGCCCCCTAGGGCCCATAGTGAGCGATTCTGTATGACCTTGACCACCCAGAAAACAACAGTTCTCCTTAGACCTGAATCCTCGGAACTGAAGAAACCACCTCTAGTGTCTATATCCCACCCATCTTTTGTGAATATAGAACAACAGGTCTCTGGTGTGTATAGAATCCCCTTATTGCCTAACTCAAATATTCCTTTGCTGGCCACAGGGACCCTTAGGCTCCCTTTACTGTCCTTCAGCTGAGACCCTACTGCTCTTGTTGGGCCTTAAGTGAGGGATGTGGTCTCTTTAGAGCCAAGCCACCTTCTGCCAAAATAGGAGGAAGCAGAGTTTATAAACTCAGCGGCAGGGGCGCCTGGGTGGCGCAGTCGGTTAAGCGTCCGACTTCAGCCAGGTCACGATCTCGCGGCCCGTGGGTTCGAGCCCCGCGTCAGGCTCTGGGCTGATGGCTCAGAGCCTGGAGCCTGTTTCCGATTCTGTGTCTCCCTCTCTCTCTGCCCCTCCCCCATTCGTGCTCTGTCTCTCTCTGTCCCAAAAATAAATAAACGTTGAAAAAAAAAAAATTTTAAACTCAGCAGTAGAACAAACATACCCCAAAGTCTTTTTCAGTGTGTTCCCGTAGAAGACACCCACAAGTCAATGTGAATTTTGCCTCTCCCCATCAGCTGATAACGTACTTGTTTTTTCTAATTTGCGTACAAAGACTGTGATGCCTCATTTCTCTCTGAAGCTCTAGGAGTGTACATCAGCTTCCCCAGAGCACGGGGCTCAGCATAAAAGTCATGTAACTTGGGGTGCTGGGTGGCTCAGTCAGTTAAGCGTCCAACTTCAGGTCAGGTCATGATGTTGCAGTTCGTGAGTTTGAGCCCTGAATTGGGCTCTCTGCTATCAGCACGGAGCCCATTTCAGGTCCTCTGTCCTGCATCTCTCTCTGCCCCTCCCTGGCTCATGCTCTCACTCTCTCAAAAATTAAATAAATAAAAACATTTAAGAAAAATTGTGTAACTTAAGCATTACAGATACTAGTCTCTAGTTACCACTGTGGTTTGCCCTGGTACCTGAAGGACATTGGGATCTAGCCCCCAAGATCCAACCCTCCAGCTCTGACCAGCTCTTTTTTCCTTCCAGGGAAAGTGCATTTCTTCTCTAGTGGTCTTCTGTTTTCTCACCGTCATCACGGAAGTATCGTCCTTTCCAAGGATCACATGAATTCCATTTTATTCTATGATGGGGTAGGTGTTTTACCAGTCCATGGCTTTGATGTTCAGAAGGATACTCACACTTCTGAGGTGAAAACCAAATAACTCCCTGTCCCTGTTCCTCCACCATGGGGCAGGATTGCCAATAATTTAATTTATTGAAGGATACTTTAAATACAGTTAACTATATCCATTTAAAGTTTTGATAAATGTATATACTTGTGAAACCACTGTCACAGTCAAGATACAGATGACTTCCATTACCCCTAAACTTTTTTAATGCTCTTTTGCAGTTCATCTTTCCCTCCACTTCTGGCTTCAGGCAACTACCACTTAGCTTTCTGTCACCGTAGATCAGTTTGCAGTTCTAATATGGGCTCCTGGATGGCTTAGTCAGTTAAGCATCTGACTCTTTGTATCGGCTCAGGTCATGATCTCACAGTTGTGGGATCAAGACTTACATTGGGCTCTGCACCGAGTGTGGAGCCTGCTTGGAATTCTCTGTCTCCCTCTCTCTTTGCCCCTCCCCTGCATGTGTGCACACACACTCACTTTCCCTCTCAAAGTAAGCAAATAAAATAAAATAAAATGTTACATAAATGGACATCATACATTCTGTACCCTTTTGAGTCTGGCATTTTTCATTCAGCATAATGATTTTTAGATTCACCCATGTTTGTATCAATAGTCTGTTTCTTCTTGTTGCTTTATTGCCGAATGGTATTTCATTATTTGGATATAACAAAATTTATCAGACTAATTTATAATTTGAAACTCTAGAAAGTCTCAAGGAGAGAATTTACTAAAAAGTAAAAAAGTAAACTGGATAAAATGTTTTTGGTGATTAGAACAAATTATTTTCTATTAATAATTCTGTATTAACATGAAGTTAGTTAGCAGATATATGGAAGTACATCAGAAACAGCCTCACACTACCATGTAAAACAGTAAATTGGCAAAGAATAAATAAAAGGTTCTATTGGCAAGGAGAAATGCAGTAAGTAATATGAATGTCCAGCCATAGGGGTGGCTTTAGAGGATAGTGGGATGCAATCTTTGAAAATATTCACAGATAGTTTGTAGCAAGTTGGCAGGTGCTGATGGTAAATGAAGTTTTAAAAGCAGGGTCCTGGGGGGTGCCTGGCTGGCTCAGTCAGTCCAATATGTGCCTCTTGATCTCTGGATTGTAAATTGAGCCCCATGTTGGGTGTAAAGATTACTTCTCTCTCTCTCTCTCTCTCTTTCTCTCCTTTTTTTTTTTTTTTTAAAGTTTATTTATTTTGAGAGAGTGTACATGCACAGGAGAGGCTGTCAGCATGGAGCCTGACTTGGGGCTCAAACTCACGAACCATGAGATCATAACCTGAGCTGAAATCAAGAGTCGGACTCTTAACCGACTGAGCTACCCTGGTAACCTTAAAGATAAAATCTTCAAAAAATAAAATAAAATAAAGTAAAGTAAAGTAAAATAAAATAAAAGCAAGGTATGGAATTAGAAAGATAAATACAATTTTGCACTGCCTGAAAAAGGCAAGTCAGTAAATGAATAGGAAAAAAGACTAGAAGGAAAATTACTAAGATGTTAGATGTGGTTGGGTTTAGACTATGGAACTTTGGATTGACTTTTTTTTTTAACTTTCTCTATTCTATTTTTATATTTTTTCAAAACTTTAATTAGTGAACATGTTATTTTTATAATGAAAACAATTTTTTAAAGAAGCTTTTCCCTAAGATCAGGACCAAGACAAGAATGCTCATTTTTGCCACTTCTATTCAATATAGTATTGGAAGTTCTAGCTAGAGTGGTTAGGCAAGAAAAAGAATTACAAGGCATTTAAATTGGAAAGGAAGAAGTAAAATTATCTCTCTTCACAGATGGAATGATCTTATATGTAGTAAACACTAAAGATTCACACATAAAACCTGTTAGAATTGGGGCGCCTGGGTGGCGCAGTCGGTTAAGCGTCCGACTTCAGCCAGGTCACGATCTCGCGGTCCGTGAGTTCGAGCCCCGCGTCAGGCTCTGGGCTGATGGCTCGGAGCCTGGAGCCTGTTTCCGATTCTGTGTCTCCCTCTCTCTCTGCCCCTCCCCCGTTCATGCTCTGTCTCTCTCTGTCCCAAAAATAAAAAAAAAAAAAAAAAAAAAAACCTGTTAGAATTAATAAATGAATTCATCAAAGTTGCAGGATACAAAATTGACACCAAAAAATCAGTTGTATTTGTATACCCTGGTAATGACCAGTCTGAAAAAGTTAGTAAAAAAACAATTCCATTTACAATAACACCAAAAAGAATAAAATACTTAAGAATAGATTTACCCAAAGAAGTGGAGACTTATATGCTGAAAACTACAATGCATTGCTGAAATTAAAGAAGTTCTAAATAAATGGAAAGACATCCCATGTTCATGGGTAGGAAGACTTAACATTATTAAGACCACAATTCTACCTAAAGTGATCTACAGAGTCAGTGCAGTCCCTATCAAAATTCAATGGCATTTTTTGCAGAAATAGAAAAACCCACCCTGAAATTCATATGGAGCCTCAAGGTATGCCCAAACAACCAAAATAATCTTGAAAAGAGCAAAGTGGAAGGACTCACACTTCCTGAGTTCAGTACTTACTACAAAGCTACAGTAATCAAACAACCGTATGGTATTAGCATAAGGTCAGACCAATAGAATAAAATAGCCCAGAAATAAACTTTTGCATATATGGTCAAATGAGTTTTGACAAGGGTGCCAAGACCATTCATTGGGGAGGGACAGCCTTTTCAACAAATGGTGCTGGGAAAATTAGATATCCACATGCAAAAGAATGAAGTTAGATCCTTACTTTATTCCGTATACAAAAATCAACCAAAATGGAGCATAGACCTAAATGAAGAGCCAAAACTACTAAACTCTGAGTATAAAACACAGGAGCAAAATCCTCATGACTGACCTTAGAGTAGGCAGTGATTTCTTGAATATGACACCAAAAGCCCAGACAACAAATGAAAAAATATATAAATTGGACTTCATCAAAATTGAAAACTTCTGTGCATCAAAGTACAAGTGCAAGAAAGTGAAAACAACCCACAAAATGAGAGAAAATATTTACAAATCGTAGGGTGCCTGGCTGGCTCAGTTGGTAGAGCATGCAACTCGATATTGGGGTCATAAGTTTGAGCCCCACATTAAGTATAGAGATTGTTTTTAAAAAGATTGTAAATCTGATAAGGGATTAATACCATAGAAAGAGTTTTGAGGTGACGTTTTCAGTTTAGGAGAAAAGACCCTTGTACTTCCTGTATCTCCCATAACTGGGTATTGGAAAGCCAATACCATAATTCCATAATTCCAGCCATCCATCATTGAACCCTAGTATATCACATAATGTGAAAATAATTGCAATGAAATTCATTATATGTGTTCTGACAGTAATCATGAGGACTAGTGTCATGCAGATGGCTTTTCTCACTGATGCTCCCTCTTTTTTCTCTTTAGGATTCCACCAGTGTTGTTGCTGCCCTTCTGATAGAGTTCAAAAGTTCTCTGCTTCCTCATCTCCCAGTTCATTTCCATGGATCAAGCAATTTTCTGATGATTGCCCTTTTCCCCAGATCAAAGATATACCAAGCATTTTACTCAGAGGTAACACCAATCATTAGCAAAACAAGTACTTTTCTTTTCCTTAGGAGTTTAGATGGTAAGGCCACATCACAGGGCTAACAGTGAGGTGATGAGAGGCAGAGCTGGGATGGTGGAAGTGGCTGCTTCTAATCCCTGTGGGTCCTGGAATGGTGCTTTTGCCATTGGGAGATGAGAACCTAAAAGACCCAAACAAAAGGCTTTTTAGCTGCTAAGACAAATCTTCTTTGTCCCTTTAAATCCTAATTAGAGTCATTTTTCTTTTAGCTACTTTATTGAATTGTTGGGCCATACCTATTGGATAAGAGCTCTCTAGCCCTCCCCAGTCTCTGCCCATGGTTCACAAGCCCTGCCCTTGTGAATGGTCCCACCTGACAGTCTGCATGTTATAGGCACTCAGTACAGGTTGCATGAGTGAGAGAGCTTACCAAGAATTACACAACCCACTTAGAGACCATGCCGTAGCCAAAGTTAAACACATGGCCAGCCTCATGACTGGTGGAAATGCTCGGAAAGGTCTGATTGCAGCAGCTTATAAGGGGACAGTGTCCCTCTCTCAGGACAGATTGACAGAATATGGAAGAGAGAAGGGTTGGCCTGGTTGCAGAGTGGCCTCTCAGGCTAGTCTATGTCTTACTCTTACTGCCTGCTCATCTTTCCTACCTCCTTGTGCTTGTCCTTTCAATCCAGGGACATAGAGATAGCACTTCAGATTCTTCTCAGCTATCTCTGTGCCCCTAAACAGGACTTGCTTGAACTGCTCCTTCTGTCTGGCCCTATCACCAGGGAAGAACATGCCTATGCTGCCAGAACAGTGTTACCTGACACCTTCCTCCGTGCTTCCTGGCTTCTGAAGGAACAGAATCCCTGGGAGAGGAACCCAGAAAGAAATTCTAGTTTTGAAAAATACAGAACAAAATTGCTTCAGGCGTCTATTTTTGAAACAAACTTGTTTGTTATGATGGTTTTTCTCTGTCCTGACAGTCTAGATTTTCAACAACCATCAAATCCCCATGTGGATTCCATATCCTGTTGTTGGGTTTAAAGTGTTCTTTGCTCAAATTCTGTTTTGTTTAGGTCTTCTCCCCCTGGCAACAGCAGGCTAACTCAGGGCTGTCTTTAAAAGTGATCCAGGAAGATGGATTATCTGTGGAACAAAAGAGATTGTAAGTGGCTGCCTTCAGTGTTTATGCTTGTTTCCCTAAGCTGTGTGTGTCTGCTCTCTCTGCAGGACGACTTACGTTATGTAACACAGGGGTCTTGGCTTCTGAAAGGGCCAGCACAGTCATTTCAGTGCTGCCACTTGCAGGTAGCCAGTGCCCTTGGGGAAACAGAAGTCAAGAGAGATGAAATCCACCAAGAATCAGAAACCTGTAATATTACCAAGGGTTTCAGGCAAGCCTTCCTCTCTGGGTACACCAGTTGTCACACACTAATACCGCACTGTGTTTAAGTCATTGAGATGCTTATTTTGGAAGTGTTGACTCTGTCACAAGACTCTGGCTTGAAAGCATCAAGTTATGTAAAGTGTGGTGCTATAGGGAGATGGAGTTCTAATCTGTGAGCTTTTGCTATTCCAGACACTCCAGTGCGCAGAAGCTCTTCAGTGTCCTGAGCCATTCTGCTGGGGAGAAACGGAGTCCTCTAAAGCTACTCCCAGCCAAACTCCCAGAGCTGGACTGGTGAGCTCTGGTTTTCTGTTTATAGATGTTTCATGGTCTGGCTTTTGAAATGTCAGAGACCCCAGCGTTGGTCCTTTCTAAGCTGCTCTTTCCAGGGGCGCCTGGGTGGCTCAGTCGGTCAAGCGTCCGTCTTCGGCTCAGGTCATGATCTCACGGTTCGTGGGTTCGAACCCCGCATCGGGCTCTGTGCTGACAGCTCAGAGCCTGGAGCCTGTTTCAGATTCCGTGTCTCCCTCTCTCTCTGCCCTTCCCCCACTCGCGCTCTGTCTCTCTCTGTCTCAAAAATAAATAAACATTAAAAAAAAAATTTAAGCTGCTTTTTCTTTGTAGCTTCTTAGGGATCAGTGTAAACAGTAGTAGTGACACACCATATAGTTTTATTCTCTAGAGAGTATCTGTCTAAGGTTTCTTTTTTAGCAGTTAGATAAGGCGTTTCTCATGTGAAGGAGCACATTCAGGCAAGGCTGGCAGTGGTAACATTAGCATTGTCTTTGTTTTTCTAGGTTTCTTCAGCATTTTGCCATCAGCAGCATTAGTCGAGAGCCTGTGATGAGGACCCATCTCCCAGTCCTGCTACAGCAAGCTGAAATCAACCCTTCTCACCGAGTAGAAAATGACAAGGTACAGCAGTTCAGCAAATATGCTGGGAATTCACAGGAAGATAAGCCTGATAGCCTGCCCTTTGATCTTCTGTGTCAGTTAACAAAAAGAGCTCAAGCAGGGTCCCTTTTGTAAGACTCTCCACCTCCTAGGATACTGATGTAATGATATACAGGAAACCTACTCTGTACAGTGACTGTGTACAGGTGTCTGTACTGACCCCAGCCAAGCCCTGTAGCAGCCATAAAGCCCTAGCACCTTGCCATGCCCTCCCCTGGCTTCTCCACGTCTTTCAGATTCTTGCTCAGTGCTCTCATCCCATCAGCCTTTTCTGTTTGTGACAAGGACTTACCTGGAAGTGGGTGACACATTGAGCTTAATAAGAGGAAGGGCCTTATTGGGCCTTGCTGGCATCACTAGGGTAAGGTGATACTTTATAAACACTGTCTTCCCAAGAGTGGATTTTAATCTGCTCCCACCTCACATGCCCCTCCTTTTGACCCCTCCCACCATTTCTCTGGAACCAGAAGTCATAATATACTCCAAGAGGGCATTTATTTATACATAAATCTAGAAGACACTCACCTGCAAAAGAAAATAGGAGTACCAAGCAGTTAGAAGCCTGGTTTTTCCCTAAGGCAAGAGTTTAAAATGAAAATGCCTACTCATTAAAAGGGTGCTATAGGACTGGCCTTAAAGTAAGACGGTGTCTGGCTATAAGCACATGTGCTGTGATTTGAGAGCCAGGTACTTGGGCGCTGAGGAATAGGACCAGGGTGGGGAGGAGGATAAACAAGAAGTTGCATGGAATACTGCCCACGGGGACAGTAAGGGATATAGAGTAGGAGCCTGGTTGGAAGGGAGGAGGGAAAACTTCTGGTTCCCACAAAAGAAGAGAGATCCACAGCCATCTTTGTGCTGATGTGACCAACTAGAGTGGTAACTGCCACCAGCTAAGCTTTAATCTAACTCATCTGTGACCAGGCCCATCCCAGTGAGTCTTGTGAAATAAAAATTTACATCGAGGGGTGCCTGGGTGGCTCAGCCGGTTAAGCATCCAACTTCGGCTCAGGTCATGATCTCGTGGTTTGTGGGTTCAGGCCCCACGTTGGGCTTTGTGCTGACAGGTCGGAGTCTGGACCCTGCTTCGGATTCTGTGTCTTCCTCTCTCTCTGGCCCTCCCCCACTTGCACTCTGTGTCTCTATATCAAAAAATAAATACACATTAAAAAATTGTTTTAAAAATTTACATTGATACTGTTCAGTAGGTGTATGGTTCCTTTCCTCCCCTGCTCCACCTCTTCTCTGTCACTGGATTTCTTTAAGTTGCTTCAGAATACATACCTGCAGAGGGTCCTGTTTTCATCTGGTTGTGTGTTAAGGCTAAGACAGTCCAACCTGCTCTTCACCTAGTCAAGATTCAGACGTACTTCCTACATTCTGTTTGCTTCCTTAGCTCAGGCCATTTGGCTTGGGTGGATTGGGCAGCCAGACAGAAACATCCCCATGCCACTCCTCTTCCTTGGCTGAGCTTACTTACCACACCAGTTTAGCCTGTGGCACTTTGTCTCAGACCTCCTTTCTGCCCAGTGTTTTCCATGGTATTTTAACTGATCTAGTCAAGCCTGCTGCATAGAAATTATATTAGTAACACTACATTTTACGTGGTGTTTGCTATGTCCCACACACACTGTTCTAAACACTTTACATATATTAACTCAGTTAACCATCACACCCACCTGCAAGATAGGTTCTGTTATTAGCCCAAGGACATATATCTAGGTGAGTGCTGGTGCTGAGGTTCAAACCCACAGAACCTGATTCCAGAAATCATTTCTCTTAACCTGTTACACAACGCTGCCTCCCTGTTGAATGACAAACTCACGTGACTTTTCTTTCATGTAGGTAACTATCAGCATTGTAACTGGCCTCCCAGGCTGTCATGCTAGCGAGCTCTGTGCTTTCCTGGTCACTCTGCATAAGGAATATGGCAGGTTAGTACGGCTGCTGCCTTTGCTTTGGGGAAAGGGATTCTATGCCTGGTCCCACATAGGCACTGGGAAACCTTCAACATGTACTGGCCTTTGGTGTGATTGGTATTAGCACAGGAGCCATCCATCCATTCATTTAACACATTTATACTGAACACGTCCTGTATGCCAGACATTGTTCTAAGTGTGGGCGACAAATGAAAAAAAAAAAACAGACTAAAAATTCTCTGCCTTTGTGGACCTTACATTCTAGTTTAGGAAGACAATTAACCAGACAAGGAAAGTAGTATATTAGCTAGTGAAAAGTGCCACAGAGATAACAAAGTAGAGAAGGGTATAGGGATTGCCAAGCTGGGAGGGAGGTCCCAGTTTTAAATTGGGTGCTCAGGGAAGACCTCACTGAGAAGCTGGCATTTGAGCAGAGGCCTGAGGAGATGAGAGGAGTGAGTCTTTGGAAATCTGGAGACAAGCACTGTAGCAGCAGAACTAGCACAGGCAAAGGCCAGGGAGTGTGCCTGGTTAACAGGGCAACTCAGGACCAGGGTGATTAGAACTTGGGAGCTGGTGGGTGTGATCCGTCCCTGACCACAAGGGGACTGCATCCGTTCCAGTGCATCTGGGACACGTTGGCTTAGGGGAAATTGGGAAGATCATTCATCCATCACTTTCATATGGCTGGCAGATTACTAAACATCCCTGGCTAACTGAACAGGCATTTAATATCTAGTCAGTCTACCTCGAAGTAAGGCATCCTGCAGGAGGCCATAAGGAAGATGGAAAAGATGGAGAAGATGGAAATCACCTAGAAGTTTGGGAGTTTAGGGAGATGTGGGAGGTTGGACAAGTTTTACAGAGATGCTCCAGAAATACTGGTCTTCTTACAAGTACTAAGTAGCTACCCAGTTCTTCCCTTGTTTCCATTTCTTTTGTTGTAGAAATAGTCTGAATTCTTCACCCTGCTCACTTCTTAGCAAAAATTTTACTCAGCACCAGACTGAAGCCATTTTATTGGATGGTCCTTCAGGAAATGACTGCCCAGTCATAAGGAGTCTTTCTCAATTCTGAAGTCTGATTAATGGTCATGTGCTTACCTGACCTTTTCCCCTGTGGCAAGGCATTTCCTGTCAAAAGTTCCAGTGATAGTGGTTTCAGGATACGGAGCTCCCCAGGCCTCCTGTGCGGGGTCACTGGGCAGAATGTCTGTGGAAGTACTGGTCACATTTGGATCCACTGGCTGAGTCTGTGGGGCCCGGCCATCAGGCAGCCCCCATGCTGAGATTATACTTGCCGTTTCCAGGTGGATGGTATACCGCCAAATCATGGACAGCTCCGAATGTTTTCATGCTGCCCACTTCCAGAGATACCTTTCCAGTGTCCTGGAGGCCCAGCAGAACCGCTCTGCCCGCCAGTCAGCCTACATCCGCAAGAAGATTCGACTGCTAGTGGTGTTGCAAGGGTGAGCACTGGAAGTCTTCCGGGGACAATGGGAATGGTGATGACCTTGCCATTACTGTTGTATTTTGTGTGTGGCTAGCCTGGGACACAGAATGACCTCCACATTTGCATGAGCAGAGTCTGCACTACCCAGAGAGGCCTCAGACAAGCAAGGACTCCGGTTACCATCTTGTGGCCCAGAGAGCTGCTGTAGCTTTCCCACAAGTTTTAAGTTTGGTTTCAGCATGATGGTATCCTCAAAATTCTCTATCCTCACGGTAGAGAATTAGGGAAGAGATTCTCTGAGCAAGATTCTTTGATAATTCTTGTAACAGTAATGGCCCTGAGGTCTCTTCCTTTGCTGTCTGTTTCAATCCTCTCTCATGTGGAGTTGCAGAGGCAGCCCCTATCCTCTGCATTCTCGACCCCCACCATTCCCAGGATGGCTGGTCCAGAAGGTTTTCCTGGGACCCTCAGTGGGGAACATGAATAGTCCAGTTGGGCAGGAAGCTCCCTGTGAGGATAGGTTGGACAGAGTGAGTACCACTGCTTCAGTGACCCTGGCTGAAAGGAGTTTACCTCGACCTGTTTGTTCTAAGGCCTTCCAGGGAGGAGCCCTATGCAGGCCCACCACCCCCCAGGCCCAGAAGAGAGCATGCCAGGTCAGGGAAAACATAGTCTGTGGTCTTGATGATGGCTGGTAATACGGAAGCTTTTGGCAGTTCTCACAAAGCGCTTTTGTGCTATGCTATGTTTTTTGTGCTCATAATAATTACTGTTTGCAATTGGCTAATTGTTTCCAGTAGAGAGCAGGCCCAGATCCAAAGCTCTGTTGGGTTTCCTGGGCGGATGGATGGTGAGAAGTGGAGAAAAGCTGGGCTGGTGGTCCTCAGTCAGGAGGTGGACAGCATTGTGCACTCCACCAAGCCGTCGTTCCTCTTCTTCAGGCCTTGTTCTCACACCTGCCCTGGCCTTCCCTTCTGTCAGCCCTTTTGTCCTGTTTGTGGGCTGAGGTCATGAAAGCCACAGAGCAAGAGTCTAGGCTTGAAACCACTTGTTTTCTTCTGGCTTTCCATCACTTCTGATGGTCAAAGGAATGGATTGGTCCCTGCCAGAGTTGAGAGTCATTGGGAGTGTGGACCTGGAGTCAAATTCAGCAGTTTGCCATTGTGCAGCTGAGGGCATTTCCATCTTCCATCACTTGACAAAGCATCGTTGACTCCTTGTCTCTGGCAGTACAGGTCTGCAAAAGTGTCAGCTGCCCTGGTTGTGCTGGACTGCAGTGACCGTGTATGGCCAGCCCACTCTCAGACCCAGCTTTTGTGCAGTCGAAGTCCCAGGATGCTAGAGATCTCAGCTTTCCTGAGGGATTCAGTGGAAATACCAGCAAAATGCTATGGCTCTCGCTAAGACATGGTTCTTATGGGCCAGGCCCATTCTCTTGAGGCTCAGCAGGGAACTCATGGCTGCCTCCTTTTTGCATGACCATCTCTTTGGGACTGGACCTTCATGCCCAGTATTGAGGTTGCCAGTGAAGGGAGACTCCAGAGGTTTCTCAAATTGAGATTTATAGTCCCTGGATATGGCTTTTATCTTCATTTATAGGGTTCATGGGGGAACACTGTGGTCTAGGGCAGTTTTCTTTTGTCCCCAGAGTGGCCTGGTTCCATTTGACTTCCTACAGCAGTGGGGCAGTGGTGTTGAGCTTTGACATTCACTGGAGCTGTTAATTGTTCTTTTAAAAATTAATGTATTTTGAAATGATAAAATTTTAGAAATAGAGGACAGATTGGTGGTTGCCAGGACTTAGGGATGGGAGTGGGAGGTAGGAAGAAGGTGGGTGTGGTCATAAAAAGACAACACAAGGGAACCAAGTGGTGGTGGAACTGTTCAGTGTCTTGACGGTGGTGGTAGATACAGGAACCTATGCAGGTAATAAAATTGTCTAGAACTTACAGACAGACACATAAAACTGGAGAAATCTGAATTAAAAAAAAATAATTTTAAGGAATTTGAGAGATTATATTTGTTTATACTCCAGAATATTGTAAAAAATTATTCTTTAAATTATCTACACTTAAAGTCTCTCTCAAAACAAAAATTGAATTATTAATCTAAAACACATGCCCAAATTGTAGGCTTAAATTGCAAACATAAAACAGAGGGGCGCCTGGGTGGCGCAGTGGGTTAAGCGGCCGACTTCAGCCAGGTCACTATCTCGCGGTCCGTGAGTTCGAGCCCCGCGTCGGGCTCTGGGCTGATGGCTCGGAGCCTGGAGCCTGTTTCCGATTCTGTGTCTCCCTCTCTCTCTGCCCCTCCCCCGTTCATGCTCTGTCTCTCTCTGTCCCAAAAATAAATAAACGTTGAAAAAAAAACAGAGGCCAAAGGACAGTTGAATGGGGTATGTTGTTTCAGAATAAAGAAAGTAAAAATCCTGCTGGGGTTTTGTTTTGTTTCTTTGTTTTGCTTTTATTTTTAATAAAGAGAGAACTGACAAGAAAGAGGCAGACATGAAGAACCGGGGGTTTTTGTGTGTGTTTGTTTTTGTTTTTTTGGTTTTTTTTTTCCTTCATCATGCATTTGAGGCAGTTTATTAGCCAAAGTGATCGAGTTCGGGCTCTGGTAGCTGGAGCAGTGTGCTTCCTTCTGTAGTGAAGCCTGCCTCCTCCTTTTGGGAGGCCCTGGCCAGGATGATTACAGGGCAAGGGCTGAGGAGGGAGGGAGAGCCTAGCAGCCTCCTCCCCACAACAAGTACAGTGAGTGACAGACACCAAGGGCCTCCTGTCTTGCCACAGCAGTTCCTGGCTGCAGTGCCCACATTCATCACCTCGATAACACTGCTCCCACCAAGGATTTTGGGGCCTGTTTTCATTCCAGCCTTGTTTCCATTAAATGGAATGCTCTGAAAACCTGGGAATTACCAGCCACCCTCTCTGAAGGAAAACCCAGGATATTAAAATGACCAAAATGACCAGGATTTGGTAAATCTTTCAGTTCTTTTCTGCCCTCAGAAAGGATTCTCTAGGCTCATACCAGACATGGAAAATAAAAAGCTTCCGAAACTTATTTTTAGAAGAGAGAGAAAACTGATGCTTAGGAGCAAGGCTGGGGCACTTAACCAGGAGGGTTAAATCTGGTAAACATGAACACAAAGAGATTTGGGGCAGTGTGCAAGCATCAGTCAGTCCTACTTAACAAGGGTGCAGAACGTCTGGCAATGCAGGCAGTGTGGGGTGCTCTCTTGCATCCAGGCCTAACTAGACACTGCAGAACCAGGAGAAGGAACCCCATGTGGACATCCACACGTGCGCCCAGGCAGGGGGAGAAACCGGGGAGCAGAGGGCTCACTCTAACAGCTCTCTGGCTACCAGGCACTCGTGGGGAAGCTCTAAAACCAGGCACACCCTGTTCTTGATTGAAGTACTGCTAGTTGGTCAGGACAGAGGCAGACCTGGGGATTGGGATATGAATATTACAGTCTGGGATAAAGCCAAGTGCCATTTTGCAGATGAATTATTTGTAGAAACTCAGGGAGTGGCTCAGGCAGGCTATACCTTTCCCCCCAGCCACCATCACTGGCTTCCCAAGGGCCCAGGCTAGGACCCAGGCCCCTATGATCAGTAAGGATGCCTTCTGATTTCCCTTCCCTCTATAGGAACTGACCTTTTGGTGATAGGCTGGGAAAATGTTCTCTACAAGGTAAAGAGGGAAGGCCCCTTCTTGGAGTGGCCATGGGTCTACCCATGATTGAACATCCAGTTCCTTCATCTATCCTGCTTAGGCAACATAGAGTACACCATTCAGTCACTTTACATTATTATTGCAGAAACAGACTAAAAACAAATAAATGAGAAAATACAATGTAGCTGATGTTCAGTGCTGTAGGGAAGAATTTCGTGGGGACCGGTGGTGCCAAAAGGAAGGTTGCTGTGTCACATAGGCTGCAGGAAGTCAGAAGATCCCTCTCTCATAAGATGCCATTTGAGCAGAGACCTGAAGGGAACAAGGAAGCAAGCCTGGCAGATATCTGTGGAAAAGAGCACCACAGGAAGGGACCGAGAATGCCAGGGTGGAAATATGCCTGGCATGTTCAGGGAAGAACCAGGAGGTCAGGATGGGTAGATTGAGGTAAGGGAAGGAATAGTAGGAGGAGAAAGTCCTTGCAGTGTGGGAGTCAGATCATAGACCACCACGGGGGCTGAGGTAAGGGCTTTAGCTTTTTTATTTTCTTTAATTTTATTTAAATTTAATTTTTTTAATATTTTTGAGAAAGAGAGCATGAGTGGGGGAGGGGCAGAGAGAGAGGGAGACACAGAATCTGAAGCAGGTTCCAGGCTCTGAGCCATCAGCACAGAGCCTGATGTGGGGCTCAAACTCACGAGCTGCAAGATCATGACCTGAGCCGAAGTTGGACACTTAACCAACTGACCCACCCAGGCGCCCTGTAAGGACTTGGGCTTTGACTCTGAGTGGGATGAAGCCACTCCGTGGCTTAGCACAGTGGGGTCAGCACGATCCTTCTAGCTTCTGTGTTGAAGACAGGTCGGGCAGGGCCAGGGACAGAAGTAGGGAGGTCTGTGAGGTGTACCTGGATGGCTCAGTCGGTTAAGTGTCCGACTTCGGCTCTGGTCATGATCTCACAGTTCGTGAGTTTGAGCCCCACATTGGACTCTTTGCTATCAGTGTGGAGCCTGCGTCAGATCCTCTGCCTCCCTCTCTCTGCCCCTGCCCCGCATGCGTGTGCATATGTGTACGGGTGCACGCGCTCTCTCTCCCTCCCTCTCTCTCTCTCTCTCTGAAAAATAAACATTAAAAAAAAAAGTAGGGGGGCGCCTGGGTGGCGCAGTCGGTTAAGCGTCCGACTTCAGCCAGGTCACGATCTCGCAGTCCGTGAGTTCGAGCCCCGCGTCGGGCTCTGGGCTGATGGCTCAGAGCCTGGAGCCTGTTTCCGATTCTGTGTCTCCCTCTCTCTCTGCCCCTCCCCCGTTCATGCTCTGTCTCTCTCTGTCCCAAAAATAAATAAACGTTGAAAAAAAAATTTTTTTTAAAAAAGTAGGGAGGCCACTGAGGAGGCTGTGGGGTGATCTGTGCAAGAGATGGTGACAGTCCTGGCCCAGTAGCAGTGTGAGAATGTAAGCAGCCATCTCATTCTAGTTATAGTTTAAAAATTGAGAAAAAATGGAGTCAATGACGACGCAACAAATTTTTTGGCCTAGCAGCTAAAAGAATGGAGTCCCCTCTGCTGAGAAGGACAAGGCCTTGGGAGGAGCATGCATGGGGGAGTTAAATGATAAACATATTACATTCTAACTAAAAATAATTAAAGTTGGCTCTGGAAGTTGTAGTTTAGAGGGAGTTCCCAGCAGGAAAGACAAATGCAAGCGGGGTTTGACATGTGTCTGCTGACCTACAGAGGTACCTGATGATCCCCATTCTCTCTTGTCTGCATGTTCTGTGAAGCAGAAGGAGAGGGGAAAGCTATTAAAGGAAATAGACCAACATCGAAGCTCCTAGGTTGATTGGAAAACAGGCCTAAGGACACCAATCCCACCTTCAGAGCGCCAGGGTCATCTGCAGGCTTCCCTTCACTCCTAGAAGTGATGGGGGCTTCTTCCACTCACTCTTGCACAGTTAGGAGTACTAATGGAGTTTGGGAATGCAGAAACACTGTGGGATGCAGGGACGGGCTCTGAATCATGAAGTGGGATGACCCCAAGGAACCTAGTCACAGGTACCTCCTCGTGGTTTTCCTTCCACTCTTGCTCACTCAGCCCCTCAGTGTGCCCCTCTTCCCCCATTCTGCGGCCCCAGTCAGTAAACTAATCTTTCTCTTTTTTACTCCCAGCTACACAGATGTCATTGATGTTGTCCAGGCCCTGCAGACCCATCCAGACTCAAATGTCAAGTCCTCCTTCACCATTGGTGCCATCACGGTGTGTGTGGAGCCCCTGAGCTGCTACATGGACCACAGGTACATACTTCGGATTATCTCCAGCCCACAAGACGTGATGGGTTTAAGTGTACAGAAAGCGATTTTCTCCCACCCACCAGAAGGAGACACATCTTTACGTGTTATTGTCTTCGGGAATGCATTAGTCTACCTTATATATAATGAATGCTCAGTTATTGCTTGATTTGTGCTAGGTTCTCAGGAGATGCCTATACACTGGCAGCCTCTCACCCCTTTTTTTTTGCACTGAAAAGTTGCCCATCTAGAGTAGTGGGACTTGAAATGGCTTCTCCCATAAAAAAAGGATGCCCATGGGGCACCTGGGTGGCTCAGTCAGTTAAGCGTCCGACTTCAGCTCAGGTCATGATCTCATGGTTCGTGGGTTCAAGCCCCATGTCAGGCTTTGTGCTGACAGCTTGGAGCCTGGGACCTGCTTCAGATTCTGTGCCTCCCTCTCTGTCTGCCCCTTCCCTGCTGCCCCTCCCCCCCACACTCTCACTCACACGTGCGTACTCTCTCTCTCAAATAAATAAACATTAAAAAAAAAAAAAAAAAAAGAATGCCCATGGCAGCCTTTCTTTTCCTCTTTACTACAGGGGGGAGATGATTTGTTTCCCAAGGTACTTGGAGTATCTTATAGATAATTTTTCCTATGCTTAAGCCACCTTAACCTCGGTTAATGACATTCATTCTTGCTACTAATAGGTGAACTATTTTTTTCTCTAGACATTGGAAGTAATATAACAACAATGAAAATTGGATAATTATTTACTCATAATCTCACTAACACAGTGGTTTAAGTATTATAATTTTTGTGAATTCCTTGCCTTTTTTGTCTGCATGTCTTCACAGTTGCAGTCTACATATAACTTTATATGCTGCTTAGATTAGCATATACTATATAAGTTAACATATGTTCCAGTAGCACAGTGGTAAGTGTGCATATGGCTGGATATGATTGTCTTAACAGTTTCTCCACAGTTAGTCACATAGGATGTCTCCAACTTTTCACTATTATAAATAATGCTGTAGGAACATTTTTATCCATATAAATTTCTCAAATTTGAGATAATTTCCTTAGAATCTTCAAAGGGATATTATTAATTAATTGTATGATCTGTTTTATTACTCTTCATTCACAGCTGAAAATTGCTTTCCGAGTGGGTTTTGTGGTTTATACCTCTCCAGTGGTGTCTGGAAGTATCTATTTCATCATCAGAGCACTCCTCAGTGGGGAGAGATTCAAACATTACATTGTCCCTTCAGAGAGCTATTTGACTTCCTGTCCCTTTAGCCTAGTGGAATGTATCCCAGGTCTGTAACCATGTGTTCTTTCTGACTAGTCCAAATTACTGTTCTCTCCTGGAAACAAATTGATCTACCCTTCAACCTTCATCTGAAAGAGCTCCCTTCCTATTTAAGTCCCAAGTTGATATCTTCAGATGTCTCTTATAAATTATATTGGAGGTTACTTCCCTTATCACCTTGACTGATTTCAAGAAATGTCTTCGCCATATCTCTTCTCTTTAGCTGTGACTTAGGTTCTGCTCTCCCATAAAAAAGCCAAGGTGGTCTGTTTCCTTTTGTCCTAGGTTATTGTGGTGAATGCTGAGCATCACCACTGTACTTTGGGCTACTGTATTGACTCTTACATGCCACCTTTCTATCAGTCGTGTTTCTTCTTTTCCTCAAGTTTTCATTTAAAGATAAACTAAAGGGGCGCCTGCCTGGCTCAGTTGAAGGAGCATATGACTCTTGATCTCAGGGCTGTGACTTCCAAGTCCCATGTTGGGTATAGAGATTACTTAAAAATAAAATCTTAAAATGAATAAATAAATAAATAAAGATGCACTAAAGCAGAAGGAGATTTAATGTGAGACAGATAATACCATTTTTAAAAGGTAGGAAAAGATAGTAATAAGCAAACGATAGATGGGGATTATACTTCAGAAGAATTAGCCTAGACGAGTACTCTTCTGCACTGTCAAAAAAAAAAAAAAATTAAGAAGAAGAGAAGTTAATAGGGTGAGGTGGGAAGAGCTCAGAGAAGTTATATAAAAGGTCTGGGGAAGTGGGCAGGAGGGATCTTCTTGGGGTGATACAAATGTTCTAAAATTGAATTGTGGTGATAGTTGCATACTTCTGTAAATTTATGTTAAAAATCATTGCATTGTACACGTAAAATGAATGAATGTTATATGCAAGTTATACCTCAGTAAAACTCTTAAATAGAAAAGATCAGGGAGACCAGGGAGTTTAGTTAGCAAATACAGATAGAAAATGAACTGCTAGAGCCCTAGAAAGAAAATGAAGACAATAATAAAACCACCATCGCAATAAAAAATCTGAATCAAAGCAGTGAGTAGAATAGACACTGCTAAAACTTAAGTCTGTTCAGAGAGCCTCAAGCTTGATAAAATAACAAAGTGAAGAGGAAAAATAGACAAATTAAGATCATTAGAGAAAAGAGAGGAACTGTAGAATATAGACTTAGCTTTTGTGAGTGCCGAAACCATTTCTGTTTAATGCTTAACGCAAGTAAGTGCTCACGAAATATCTGGTGAATAAATGGGTGTGCCAGCATGTGAGGACTAAAGGTCCTTAAGAGAATTCAGATATATGAGAAGTATATAAAAGGACCGAAGATGAGCATGTAATCTATTTAAGAATAGAATAAGGCTATATCATGTGTGAATTATGGTCATGGAATATAAAAATACAAGTAATAAAATCATGCATGTTAGTATGAGTATACTAATTTCCTCTTTTTTTCATATTAGGACATCAAAAGTATTAAGTCAGTAAGTCAAAGTTACTGATTGGCTAATTTTTTTTTAGAAACTAGAAATTTCCAAATTTACCTTTGAGTTCCTTCCAGAAAGTAATTACTGTAGTGGTCTACTGATGCTCTGTTGGAAAGCTAATGATTAGTCCATGCATATGGGCTATGGGGTTATTCTATTCCATGTGCATGTGCATAGAATAAAAGAATTCCATGCATAGAATAAAAGAATTATGGCACACATGATCAAGAATAGAAACTTACTGGGGCGCCTGGGTGGCGCAGTCGGTTGGGCGTCCGACTTCAGCCAGGTCACGATCTCGCGGTCCGTGAGTTCGAGCCCCGCATCGGGCTCTGGGCTGATGGCTCAGAGCCTGGAGCCTGCTTCCGATTCTGTGTCTCCCTCTCTCTCTGCCCCTCCCCCGTTCATGCTCTGTCTCTCTCTGTCCCAAAAATAAATAAAAACATTGAAAACAAAAATTAAAAAAAAAAAAAAAAATTAAAAAAAAAAAAAAAAAAAAGAATAGAAACTTACTAAAGTTAAACCCGGGGCACCTAGGTGGCTCAGTTAAGCATCAGACTTCGGCTCAGGTCATGATCTCACAGTTTGTAAGTTTGAGCCCCATGTTGGTCTCTATGTTGACCGCTCAGAGCCTGGAGCCTGCTTTGGATTCTGTGTGTCCTCTCTCTCTACCCCTTCCCCACTCACAGTCTGTCTGTCTGTCTGTCTCTCTCAGGAGTAAACATTAAAAAATTTTTTAAATAAGAAATAAAGTTAAACCCATTCCATTAAAAAAATAGTTTAAGTGGCCAGTGTTAAGCCCACCAATTTTAAAAAAAGAAAATTTTTTTACGTGGCCAGCTGTGGAAGATTTAAAATATGCCCACAGCAAAAACAGCCCCTTCCATCAAGAGTTGAAGAGTTGTATCTAGTTCTTATACTTGGAATTTGGGCTTGGGTATATGACTTGTTTTGGTCAATGGGACATCAAGAAGCAAGAAATAAGCAGAAGCTTAAAAAGCATTTACACATTGGGGCTTGCCCTCTCTTGCCTCTGGGAGCTGAGACTACCATATGAAGAAGCCTGGGCTAGGCTGGTAGAGGATGAGAGATCATGTGGAGAGATAGGCCTAGTCATCCCATTCCTCCCATCTGAGTGTGAGACCCCACCCAGTTGGATGTGAATGACACCATCTTAGACCATCAGCCCCAGCTGAGCTGTTCCAAGCCAAAACAACTGCCCATCTAATCCACAGAATCATGAGGGATAATACGTCATCATCATTTGAAACCGCTTAGTTTTGGGGTGGCTTATTACATAGCAACAGTGTAGGAAAATAGGTACATTCAAAAGCAGTGTTGATAGGAATATAAAATGATATAATCTGTTTGAAGACAAATTTGGCCATTCCATTGCTAAAATTTCATATAAGTACATTTGTACAAATGTGCAAAGATATATAGGTATAGGGGTGTTTGTTTCACATAGAATTCTTAATTCCAAACAGGAGAGCCTACTCCAGTATGTTTCAATGGAAAGAGATTTACTAAAGGACATTACAGCTTGCAAAGTCTCCAAGAGGGCCAGGATGTATTGGCTAGGCAGCCAGGAGCAATCAAACCTCTTAGGGCTGCCCTGGTAGGGGGGATATCTCAACCACTTCCTTCACCAGAAAATGGGATCTGCTTAGCATACATCCCCTCACTCACCTGACTCACTGCCTGTGGGAGTCTTGTAGTACATTTGGTTGGTGGAACTTAGGTCACATGCCTACCCCAGACTGCAAGAAAGGCTGGAAAGGTAGTTTGTGCTGTTGAAAAAAAAGTTGGACTTCGTAAATTCAAGCCTAGGAAAGTTGTTTAGAAGGTACTGAGTAGTCTGAAACATGACAGATGTGCTCTGCAGTGTTCAAAACAGCACTGTTTATAAAATCAGGACGCCTGGCTGGCTTAGTAGAGTATGTGACTCTTGGCGTCAGAGTTGTAAGTTCGAGCCCTACTTTGTAGAGATTAAAAAATAAAAAATCTTTATTTAAAAAAAACACTGTAATATCAAAGAATTGGAAATAATCCAAATGCTCGTTAGTAAGAGACTGGTTAAATTTTGGGATATTCATACAATGGAATACTAGGCAGGGATTTAAAACAATTAAGTAGATTTTAACATGTTAAAATGTCCACAGTATTTTGTGAACTGAGAAAAGTAAATTGCCAAAACAATATGTATTTTTTAAATGTTTATTCCTATGTATATAGGAAATATCTAAAAGGATACATACCGAGGACACCTGGGTGGCTCAGTGGGTTGAGCATCCGACCCTTGATTTCAGCTCAGGTCATGATCCCAGGGTTGTGGATCGAGCCCTGCTTCGGTCTCTGAGCCAAAATCAAGAGTCAGTCGCTCAACCCACTGAGCCACCCAAGTACCCCTACTTTTTTTGTTAAGTAATCTCTGTGCCCAATGTGGGGCTTGAACTCAAGACCCTGAGATCAAGGATTGCATGCTCTACCAATTGAGCCAGCCAGGCTCCCCAGGTTGTCTCCTTTTGAGTTGCAAGAGTACTTCATATTTTCTGAATCCAGGTCCTTTATCAGATATTTGATTTGCAAAAAATTTCTCCCATGGGTTATCTTTTTATTTTTTAGATGGTATCCTCTAAATCATAAAAGCTTTTAAATTTTAATGAAGTCCAGTTTATTTTTTCTTTTGTTGCTTGTATGTATGGTGTGATATCTAAGAAAGCATTGCCTAGGGGTGCCTGGGTGGCTCAGTGGGTTAAGCGTCTGACTTCAGCTCAGGTCATGATCTCACGGTCCGTGAGTTCAGGCCCCACGTCGAGCTCTGTGCTGCCAGTTCAGAGCCTGGACCCCGCTTCAGATTCTGTCTCCCCTTCTCTCTGCCCCTCCCCTACTCATGCTCTGTCTCTCTCTGTCTCAAAAATAAATAAAAGCATTAAAAAAAATTTTTTTTAAAGCATTGCCTAATCCAAGGTCACAAAGATTTATTCCAGTGTTTTCCTCTGTTTTATAGTTTTAGCTCTTATGTGTAGACCTGTGTTCCATCTTGAGTTAATTTTTACATATAGCATGAAGTAGGAGTCTGACTTCGTTGTTTCACGTGTTGATATCCAGTTCTCTCAGCACCGTTTGTTGAAAAGACTTATTCTTTCTCCATTGAATTGTCTTGGCACTTTTGTAAAAAACCGATTGACTATCAATGTGAAGGCTTATTTTCTGGGCTGTCAGTTGTGTTCCACTGATAGATATGTCTATCGTCATGCCAGTACCACATTGTTTTGATTATTGTAGCTTTGTAGTAAGCTTTGAAATTGAGAAGTGAGAGTCCTTCAATTTGTTCTTTTTCAAGATTGTTTTGACTATTCTGAGTTCCTTGCTTTCCCATGTAAACTTAAGGATCAGCTTGTCAGTTTTCTGCCAGAAAAGACAACTGAGATTTTAGTAGGGATTGTATTGAATTTATAGATCTATTTGAGAAGTATTGCCATCTTAAAAATACTAAGCCTCACAATCCATGAACCTGGCTGTCTTTCCATTTATTTAGGTCTTAAATTTCTTTCAGCAATGTTTTAGTTTTCAGTGTACAGCTCTTATGCTTTCTTTGTTTAATTTATTCCTAAATATTTTTGTTCTTTGTGGTGTTATTATAAATGAAATTGTTTTCTGCATATCATCTGTGGATTGTTCATTGCTTTGTTTTGTATGACTCTGTGATTTTTCTATATACAAAAGTGTGTCATGAGTACACAGAGATAGCTTTACTTTTTTCTTTCCAATCTGGAGGCTTTGTATTTGGTTTTTTTTTTTGGTTTTTTTTGTTTTGTTTTTTTTTTTTTTTTTTGGTGTTTTTGGGTTGTTTGGGGTTTTTTTGTTTTTTTTGTTTTTTTTTTTTTTTGTTTTTTTTTTTTTTGCCTAAATGTCCTTACTAGAACCTCCAGTATAATGTTGAGTAGAAGTAGCAAGAGCGGACATTGTATCTTACTCCCGATCTGAAAGGGAAAGCATCTAGTCTTCAACCATTAAATATGATGTTAGCTATGGATTATATATTGCTTTTATCATCAACGATTTTTTGAGAATCAAGTTTTTGTAAGTGGCTACCTTAGGAAAGATAAAATTTACATCATTGTTTCTAGATCATGGTTAAACAAACAAACAAAAAAAAAAACAGCTGGGGGCAGAGCATAATAGGGCTTCTTCTTCCATTCTGTGAAGTGGAGGTTAGCGTGTCTACTTTAAGTTAAGGATGGGCTCAGTTTGGATTCAGAATGGGTGTATGTGAGATTTACCTGGTGTCTTTTTTCTAGAGGATTTCATTCAGTGAGTGTCTTGTGTCTGCTGTGTGCCAGGAACTATTCTAATCATTGAGAGGGCCGCAAGGAATAAGTTGTCCCACATCTGCCTGTGTGACAGCTACATTTTTGTGAATATGCATGTAGGAATTGTGGGGCCCATGTTTTAGGGCAGATTGGATCAGTATCATCATTTCTTGATTTACTAGAATTTTATTTAAATCAGGTACTTGGTTGGCACACTACAAAATGCACAATACCATACCTATGTGAGGCTTAGGAATATATATCACACTTGCTTTTGTTACTCAGAGGAAGAGCTGGTCAATAACCTGTACATACATTATTTTAATGTTTGTTGGCACAAAACTTGTCTGCTCTGTTTAAGAGTCATGTCTGCTAGGAATTTACCCAAGGGATACAGGAGTACTGATGCATAGGGGCACTTGTACCCCAATCTTTATAGCAACACTCTCAACAATAGCCAAATTATGGAAAGAGCCTAAATGTCCATCAACTGATGAATGGATAAAGAAATTGTGGTTTATATACACAATGGAGTACTACGTGGCAATGAGAAAGAATGAAATATGGCCCTTTGTAGCAACGTGGATGGAACTGGAGAGTGTTGTGCTAAGTGAAATAAGCCATACAGAGAAAGACAGATACCATATGGTTTCACTCTTATGTGGATCCTGAGAAACTTAACAGAAACCCATGGGGGAGGGGAAGGAAAAAAAAAAAAAAAAAAGAGGTTAGAGTGGGAGAGAGCCAAAGCATAAGAGACTCTTAAAAACTGAGAACAAACTGAGGGTTGATGGGGGTGTGAGGGAGGGGAGGGTGGGTGATGGGTATTGAGGAGGGCACCTTTTGGAATGAGCACTGGGTGTTGTATGGAAACCAGTTTGACAATAAATTTCATATATTGAAAAAAATAAAAAAATAAAATAATAAAAAAAAAGTCATGCTATGCCAGGCACTCTTCAAAAATGTTACAGTTTGGGGGGGGATGGGCTAAATGGGTAAGGGGCACTAAGGAATCTACTCGTGAAATCATTGTTGCACTATATGATGACTAATTTGGATATAAATTTTAAAAATTAAAAAATAAAATAAAAAAAAAACGTTAGAGTTTGGTAAGGAGGATGATATGTAGAGAAGGAAAGCAGGGAGCCAACATTTATTTTGTGCTATTTGTCTCGCTCGCACTGTGATGCTTTACCCTCTCTTGATCCTCAAAATCCCTCTTTAAGGTAGGCATCATTACCATGTTTTACCTTGAGGGAGCTAATGCTCAGAAAAGTTCAATAATTTTCCAAATGCCACACCAATGAATGTACACAATCAATCGTGTTATCATAGATAGGAAGTCCTATAATAAAATATTTAATGCAATTTTATAAGAATTATAAAGAAGCAGTGGTAACTCCTAGTTGGATTAGGAAAGAAAGCTAACATGAATTTGAAGGACAGATGCCAAAGATGCCAAGATAAGAGAAATTGCATTCCAGTTTTAGGGAGTCATATATATGTGCAAGTCTATGTTTTCTTTGCAGCTGTCAGAGATTTAAAGCATGAGCATCCAGCCTGTGATTGGATAAAATGCCTTGAGGGGGAGCTTTGCTTGTCTTGTCTAAGATGTCTTTGGTGTGAATTGCTGTGGGCTGCTGTGAGGGAGCTAGCAGGGTGCTGAGAAGGCCTTTAAGAGCATGTACTCTAAAGTGACAGGCACTGATGGGCACAGACACTTTCTAAGAATGTATTTGCTATTGTGTCAGGCCATTCAGTAGACTGAGTGCAGTGAAGTCAGTGAGTTCTGTTCTTGGGGAAACTCCAGTGTGGAAGGATGTCTCTTCCCTGTTCCATGACTCTTGATCTTGCCCAGAGCACGTCGGGGTTCCTCCTTGGAATTCCTCAGAAACCATGAGGGAATCAGGCAAGAGAACCTCATCAACGGTCCAAAGTCGTATTCATCCAGCTCACTTGTCCACAAAATTTGGTTCCAAATAGTGTTTTCAGAAAGCAAATAGAATGATGATGACTTGCCACCACTAAGGAGATTGCAGGAGAGAAATTCTCCCCGGTGTTTTGAACATCATTACCACGTGCCACCTAGACCAACAACAATTCAGAAGCGTGGCTTCAGCAAGCATCTCATTTGTAGGGAGAGAAAACATGGGAGCTCTGTGGTGCTAAACAGACCTGGGTCCCTGCATAAGCCCTCCCACTTTCTAGCTTTGTCTGAGGCCATGGGCAGAGTGCTTAGACTGTTCAGCTGTTACAAACCCACCTGCTCTTCTCAGCTTGTGAGTACCCAAGGCATGGAGTAGACATGAGGACAGAGCAAGACCATACATGTGAACTGCTTGCATGGTACCCAGGCCATAGGAAGAACTTTGATAAAAGGCAGCTATTCTCACTAGTGTTAGCTCTCTTCCCTGAGAAGGGTACTGTGATGTTTTAGGAGTTTTAAAGCACTGACAGAGTGGGTTTTTCTCTTAGTTAACAAGCTCACACTTTGAATCAGTCACCTTCACCTGCTTCATCTGTGATCCAGTCAGTTTCCTGCTATTCATTCACCATCAGAGCTCAGAATAGTGTTAAAGGAGAACCAGGATTCTAGCGTGCACAGGAAGGGAAGTGTGGCAGCTTTAGTACTGAAGACCCAAACAGGGGAAGGTAATTCTCATTTTCCCATGAAATTTCCCTTCACTATCAGGACAGTGTCTCTTTCAAAGAAAAAAAAAAAAAAAAACATCAATTTTCTTTCTCTGTTTCCTATTGTCTATAGAGAACAGGCCCTATATCCCCTCTTCAACAGTATCCCCTCTTCAACATTCCATCAAGAGTTGGCCACATAAGAGCTATTTCTGTGGGGTTCCTTGGTTTTCCTGTGAAAACCTTTTGCAGAGCCATGGCTATTCTTGGTACTTAGTACTGCCTGCCACTTGCCTTATTGAATAAGTCAGCTTGGATAGTCACAGTTTAGTGGGAAATAACCAGTGACAATCCTAACATTAATGTTTTTAAATATTTCTCTTTTTTCCTCTCCATAGATTTCTCTTTCCTAAATGTCTCGACCAGTGTTCACAAGGTAAGCAATATGTTTTACTTCTTGCTTTTGCATGCCTTTCAAATTGTGGTTTAGATGCAACAGACTTCTCTCTTCATGCTCTTTCTTACCATTCTAAAATCTAAAATGAACAGGAGCACCAGGGTCGCTCTGTCAGTTAAACCTCTGACTCTTGGTTTTGGCTCAGGTCATGATCTCATGATTCATGGGTTTGAGCCCCACGTAGTGCTCTGCACTGGCAGTGTGGAGGCTGGTTGGGATTCTCTCTCTCTCTCCATCCCTTCCCTGCTCGCTCTCTCTCTTTCTCAAAATAAATATTTTAAGTCTAAAACAAACAAAATTGGTCCAGGGAAATTTTGACATCTTTTTCTTTTATCATATTTGATAGGCATATTTCTTCCCAAGTTTCTCTCTTAAGATGATAAGTTGCCATAACAGCACCTCCCTTGAGCACCTCCCTTATTAAGCCTTCCCTGGCCTTCCAACTAATATCAATGGACTAAAAAGGTATCAGGTATTCCTAGCCTCTGGATCAACATGATCTTGATGCACTTCTCCTGTCCCATTGAGTATATAGTGTGGTCCAGTAGGACCTTCTCCCTTAATCCCCTCCTGCATACACTGGAATTTTCCACACCTCCTTGATAACATTTAGAAAAGTCCACCCATCCTGTAGGTTACACTCAACTTCACATTGTCCTATCATTTGGCAACCCTGGAAGCAGCACTTTTTAGTCATGTTAACTATGGTGCCTGGAGACCCAGAATAAACTCTAAATTTCCTGTAGTGATGATAAAATGTTCATTGTTGTCAGAAGACCTGGGGTCTGAGCTTCCTGAGCCAGCCCAGCAAGTAGAAATCAGATAGAAGGAAATAACTCAGTGTCCCCAGCACAGTTTTGCCTTGCTGATCCCATTGCCAGTCCACAGGGAGTGGAGACAACCAAGCATACCAGAGCTATTGTCTTGGGAAACAGCTGAGCTGGGTGCAGTGCAGGGCAGGAGCCAGGTCACTGGAGGGAAGGATGTGTGTATTGGGCTGCTGTACTAGGGCGTCTCAAGTCCAGCTTTTAGAGGCCCTTGTTGCTTTCCAGGCACTGTACCCCAGAAGCAGAGGGAAATAGAGGTGGCTGGGTCTTCCCACAGGATCCACTCCAGGCAGATGAAAGAGATTTTATGGAGGTTGGATCAGTAGAATCTGGTGACAAACTAGACATGGGGCATGAGTTGGAGAAGGAAGTATCTAGGATGAACCCCTCTAAGTTTCTAGGTTGGAAGATCAGTAAGGTTGTCAGTATCTGTCCTGGGAATAGAAAGCATAGGCAAAAACATCAGTCCAGGAGATAACCAAGGATCACTGTCTGGTCCTCAGATACATGTTTGTAACTTATGGCCAAAGCCAAGGGTGTGGGCTATCATTATCCCCTGTCCACCACACGATTACTGCCACCCTGATGCACGACTCGTTGGTACTTTCTCCCTCAGTGCCCCTCTGCTTTTTTTGCACACAAAGCACAGATGAGCCTTGGGGAGGAGCTGTGTCTTCAATGTCCATGAACCTGGGCCACTATTGTAGGAGGAAAGTCCTTTTAGGCCGAGACAGACTGGATTCTCTCTGGCACTTGGTAGACACATTTTAACACTGTTTCCTCACTCAGAGTCCAAAGGCAACTTGTGTCAAGCTCTGTGCATGTGTAAAGATAGGGATGTGACCACATGTGGGCAGATGACCTTGAGGCCATATATGCTGTTTTTCTAAACTTGGAAGGGCTTGTAGAGTAACAGTGTCTTAGTAATTATCTTCCTCTTATATATGGGCCTAAGGGACCCTATGAACTGATCTGACCTGGCTCACCATGGGCATGGGCTGTCCAGGGAGGGAGGAAATAAAAGGCAAGTATTGCTTTTATCCTCAGAGATTTGGTGGCTAGCTTGGCGGTAGGATCTGCCACCAGTAGACAAACACTTCATGTCCTGAGGGAGCATATTGCCTCCCTTTGCTCCTGAGCATGAGTCAGGTTCCCTGTTTGATTGCTTTTACAACAAAGGATTGTTTTACAGCAAGAAAAGGACTATATTGCAGCCCCAAGATAATGGGTGTTACAGAAATCCAAGAATTAGGAAATAATCTCAATGCTTAAACAGCAAACACGGTTCATTATAATGCTGATTTGAAAGCAAAGCAAAGACATTTTACTACCACTTTTGAAAGTATCTACAGATAGATAAAAGAAGTAAACTTTTTTTCTGGGCCATTGGAAGCTTTTAGCTCAGACCAGTGCAGTCAGACCTCAGAGGGGTTTCTTCATTCTGGGGAGTGGTCATATCAGGCTGCCCGCTCACTCACAGCCCAGACTGGTAATACCTTGGCCAAATGTGGGTATCCACTCCTTGATACAGAACAAAAGGAAGCTCCTGGCCCAAGCAAGATGAAACCGCCCACAGTGGCCTCTTCACCCTGTGCTCCAGATAACTGCTGTACCTGCCCTCACAGATGGCATTTCCTCTTGGCAGGTGGTAGTTTGCATAGCTGGCCTAAGGAATGCGGAGGATAATCCTTTTGCTTGTTTCCCTATAAAGCAAAGCCCCTTTTCTGTGTCCAATTCCTGACCTAAAATCCCAACGCCACAAGGTTTATCTACATGACACTCATGAGGCAGACAGAACTTTGGGCAAGGTATCTGTCAGAGGTCTTTTCTGGCCTTTTTCTGAACAGGCCCGGCCTGTGTTTGTGACCCTGGCACATGCCACTTGGGTTGGCACATTTACACTAGTCCCAACTCTCCAGTTTCTTTTGCCCAAGAAGATACCAAACAGAATCTAGGGCCTTTATAGGTCTTCACTCAGCCTTTGCTGGCCCCTCCCTGCAAGATCCACCACAGCTATTCTTGTCTTCTGCTGGAAATCTCATGGGCCTCTTGCAAGATCCAGCTCCCATGTCTGTCATCTCCGGAATGTGCTGAGCCCTCTAGAACCCAGTTTGCTTCCCCACTATGCCCCATTCTGGGCCTGGCATGCCATGAGCCTCTGGGCTCAGGGTGCCAGAGGAGGAGGGAGGAAGAAGCTTGGTTTCAGTACCCTTTTGTACTTTATGAATTTTCTACCAAAACCATAGATAGATAGATAGATAGATAGATAGATAGATAGATAGATAGATAGATAGATAGATAGATCAGTAAGTCTTAGAAAGCTTTCAGATGGTTGTCTGATGAATGGGATTTGCTCAGACTTATAAATGAGGAAAACTCTGACACATGGGTACCCACAACTTAACTGCTTAGGCAGCTGCCCTGGAGATCAGGTTGCATGTATCTTTTATTATACTTGATTCATTCATTCATTTATTCAACAAATCTGTATCTGGCTCCTGCTCTAACCCAGTCCTTGGGGATTAGGGAAGCCTTCTGGAAGAGATGCTATTCACATTGTCTATAGCCTGAAAGAGGAGTTGGGCCAACAAAGAGGAAAGAACAGATGGTTCCAGGTGGAAGGAACAATAAGAGTAAAGGCCTGATGGTGACCAGAGCATACCCAGGCCACTGAGGAAGCACAGCATGGCAGATAGGTCAGGCAGGCCAAGAAGTTTGCAGTCCCTGGAATGCATTGAAATATTTTAAGTAGGGAAGTGATAAGATCAGATTTTCTGGTTTTGAAAGATAACTCTTTTGAAAGATAGTAGTTAAAATGAATTGTAGTAAAAACAGCCTGGAAGTGCACAAAGTAAGCAGTGACCTAATGAAGAAAGTGGTAGACTGCACTAGACAAACAGTAGCCAGGCTTGAGAGTGGATGATGGATCCAGGAGCTACTTGGCACTCACCAGGCCTAGAGGAGGATTCTGGTGCCTGCATGGCCCACATTTGGGGAACCAGGAAGCCTTTCACCAAGAGACCAGAGGAGGAGGCAGAGCTGCCCTCACCACTTAGATTTTAAGGAAAGCCATTGAGGAAACTCACCCTTGAATCCTTAGAGGTCCCTCAAGCACTGTGCAGAGGCGTAAGGTCAACTTAATAGCTGAGCACTAAACAGATACGTGAGAAGAGTAGGACCTGCATCTTAGAATCAAGGAACTGATAGATCCCTAAACTATACATAAGCACTTAGGAAGAAGGTTCTGTGTTTGGCAGGTCAGCTGTAAGTCCTGGCATCTGTGGTCCCGGGCATGATACATAACCTTTGTGCTTTGTGTGTGCCCTTTTCCCCGTGTTAACATGTGACCATTGGCATGAAGTTCCTAATCCCTGCTCCCTAGTCATGAATGGAATGCATCCAGACAATTTGTGAGGTTAGATTCAGTCTTTAGCAATTTTGGAACACTTTTCTCATTAGTATGAGTAGTGAGAGGAAGGAAGTATAATTTACTTCTGCCACAGACTAGAGGCAGGGGCCAAGGATCCTGGAAGTTGCCTTTGATCTAGTGATGGCCACTCATTTACCTTCCTGTTGGTTGCTATGGCTGAGGCCCACCTGCCACAGCCACCCTGTTGGTCTGAGAAATGGATTAGTCCAAGCCCCTCAGTGTACACATAGAGGTCCCATTTTAAGCTGTTGCTGCGCTGGTAATGAGGATGGTGGTAGTGGTGGTGGCCATAAGTTGCATTTAATGAGTTCTTTCTATCTGCAGGCCCTGTGAAAACTATTTACTGATAACCTGCAGGTATGTGTTATTGTTCCCATCTAACAGAGGAGGAAATTTGGCTCAGAGAGAGGAGTTTGCCCCTGATGTCACTCATTAGCAATTAGTGGAACCCTACATTCAAACTCAAGGTCTGCCTGGCTCTAAAACCCATGCTTGAATCTTTACATCATGCTGTCTTTTTACGTATATGAAGAAGATAAATAAGAATATGAGTCTTGTATTTTAAACACCACCTGTGTTATTTATAGGAAGGAACTTTTATAGTTTAGAGAAGAGGAGGAGCAGAGTGGAATGAGGGAAGGATTGAAATGGTAAGATACTAGGGAAAATTTTAATGAAGAAGTAAGCTTTACCAAAATTAAAAGGTTAAAAAACTTAAAAAAACAAGGTGCAGAACCGTATAACATGCCACTGTTTGTGGGGGGAGAAAAGCATACACACATTTACTTGTGCATACTTAGCACATCCTGGAAGAAGAGCTGAGAATCTGATAATGGTGATTGCCTTCAGGGAAGAGAACTAGGTGGCTGGGGAGGAAGGGAATTTATTTTATCTGTAAACCCTTCTTTACCTTGTTTGAGTTTTGCCCTCGGAAACTAAATATAGCTAATTTTTTTGAACTAAACACCCAGCTGAACTAAATCAGTACAGAGTCCTCTATACTGAGTGTTCATTATTCAGGATCCTACAATTACAAGGTTACATAGGAAAGTTGACGTCTCTGTAATTTAGAAATAATTGCTTATGAACTAATCATTTATCAGAGCTAGTCTCGGAGTGCCTAGGTGGCTCATTCAAGGTTAGGCATCTGACTCTTGATCTCAGCTCAGCTCCTGATCTCACGGTTTGTGAGATCGAGCCCTATGTCGGGCTCTGTGCTGACAGTGCAGAGCCTGCTTGGGATTCTCTCTCTCTGCCCTTCCCCTGCTCGTGCTCTCTTTCTCTCAAAATAAAATAAATAAACTTAAAAAAAAACAAGATTGATGATGAGAATTGATCCTTAGATACGGAGTTAATGATAATACCCATGAAAATTCTATTACAAAACAGAATATAGGGGCGCCTGGATGGCTCAGTTGGTTAAGCGTCCAAGTCTTGGTTTCAGATCAGGTCACGATCTCACAGTTTGTGAGATCAAGCCCTGCATTGGGCTCTGCGTTGACAGTGCAGAGCCTGCTTGGGATTCTCTCTCTCTCCCCCTCTCTCTCTGCCCCTCCCCCACTTGCTCTCTGTCTCTCAAAATAAATAAACTTAAAAGTTTTCAAAAAAAGAATATAAATGTTGAAAATCTTGAAGATTTATAAAATGAAATTATATTTAACAAAGAATTACAAGGCAGCAGGAAATAACTCTGTTTGTATCTTCCAAAGTGGGAGATCAATAAAGTTTAGAGCAGTAAAATCAAGTTATAAAGAGTTAAATTCTTAGTATATAGTTTTAAAGATATAAGAACATTCACTGGAGAAACTAAATAATATAACCAACCAGAAAGTGACGGTGGAAATGGGAAGAACACTTACCAGCTTCCACATCAGTCACGTAGAAAAGCCAGTAGACATTGTCTAAAAGGGACATTATAAGAAACAGTGATTTAGATCTATTAAAAAGTGTCTCAGTCAGTTAAGCGTCTGACTCTCAATTTCAGCTCAGGTCATGATCTCCTGGTTCATGAGTTCAAGCCCCAAGTCAGGCTCTTTGCTGACAGCATGGAGCTTGCTTGGGATATTTTCTCTCTCTCTCTCTCTCTCTCTCTCTCTCCCCCCTCCCCCCCCCCGCCTCTCCCTCTCTCCCCCTCTCCCTCCCTCTCTATGTGCCCCTCCCTTGCTTTCTATCTATCGCTCTCAAAACAAATAAATAAACTTCAAAAAAATCTTTAAAGCTGTAAGGATAGCCATTGTAAGAACTAAAAACAGACTATAAGCCCACCACTTATCAGAAGAAAACAAAAAATAAGGAATGCAGAGATAATACTGCTAAAGATAAAAAAAAAAAAAAAAAAAAAAAAAAAAAAAACACTTTTAAACGGATCCAGTATAACCAAGGTGAAAGAACCAAAGTGTCGGGGCGCCTGGGTGGCGCAGTCGGTTAAGCGTCCGACTTCAGCCAGGTCACGATCTCGCGGTCCGCGAGTTCGAGCCCCGCGTCAGGCTCTGGGCTGATGGCTCGGAGCCTGGAGCCTGTTTCCGATTCTGTGTCTCCCTCTCTCTCTGCCCCTCCCCCGTTCATGCTCTGTCTCTGTCTGTCCCATAAATAAAATAAAAACGTTGAAAAAAAAAAAAAAAATTTTAAATAAAAAAAAAATAAAAAAAAAATAAAAAAAAAAAAAGAACCAAAGTGTCAGTAAATGTAAATGGGATAAACACATATTAAAAGGAAAAGTATCTCAGATTAAACCAAAAAACAAAACCTAATTCTGTGATGCTGTATACAAGAGAAGCATACAAATCTAAATAAGGATGATGATAAAAGAATGGGAAAAAACATAACAGACAAATATAGACAAAAAGGAAAGAGGTGACACTAACAGCAAAGTTAAATTCAAACCAAAAAGCTGAAAAGTTTCAAAGGCAGTTTTTCATGATAAAGGATACCATCTATACAACCTGTTATGAGTATTTCTATGCCAAATAATTCAAAAGAAAGCATGTACCCTTAAGTTATGACATTACTAAACAAGAAATAACTTTTTTAAATGTTTATTTATGTATTTTGAGGGAGAGAGAGAGAGAGCAGAGCATAGGAGGGGCAGAAAGAGAGATGGAAAGAGAATCCCAAGCAGGCTCCACACTGTCAACACAGAGCCTGACTCGGGGCTCAATCTCAAGAACCATGAAATTAAGACCTGAGACAAAATCAAAAATCAGACACTTAACCAACTAAGCCACCCAGGTGCCCCAAGACATAACTTTTTAAAATAATGAATTAAGCATTCAACTTACGTTGGAAAAAGAACAAGAAATTCTTTTAATAATTTATATTTAAAAAGATTGAATCTATAAAAGAGATATAGCTACTAGTATGTTAAGCAACATTACATGGAAATAAGGAGACACTACAGATTGAAAGAGAATTAGGAGATATATCCGTGAAATACAGTGTGTGGACTTTGGTTCCTGATTCAAAAAAATTAACTAGAAAAACATTCATGAGGCAGAGAAGTTTGAACATGGACTATATTATTTTTTATATTGAAGAATTTGTTGTTAATTTTTAACTTTTTAAAGGGTCATCTTATGGAGATATATATACTAAAATATTTTTGGATAAAATAATAGGATGTCTGAGATTGGCTTCAAAATCATCCAGGGGGAAAGGGGAAAAGGCTGGCATATGGTATGGAAGAATTAGCCAAGTGTTGTTAATTCTTTTTTCTTTTTTAAGTTTACTTATTTATTTTGAGAGAGAGAAATGGAACACACAGGCCAGAGGGGAGGGGGCAGAGAGAGATGGAGAGAAAGAATCCCAAGCAGGCTTTGTGCTGTCAGCTTGGAGCCCTAACTGGCACTCCATCCCACGAACCATGAGATAGTGACCTGAACTAACACCAAGAGTCGGACATTTAACCAACCGAGCCACCCAGGCACCCCATATGTTGTTCATTCTTAAAGCCAGATGATGGGCACATGGGAGTTCGTTATACTATTATACTGTTATATTTTAATATTTATCTTGAGAGAGAGCATGAATAGGGGAAGGGCAGAGAGAGAGAGAGAGAGAGAGAGAGAGAGAGAGAGAGAGAATCCCAAACAGGCTCCATGCTGTCAGCACAGAGCCTGAAGCAGGGCTCAATCCCATAAACCATGAGAGTATGACCTGAACCGAAACCAAGAGTCAGATACTTAACTGACTGAGCCACCTAGGTGCCCCCATTATACTACTTCTAAAATTTTTGTATATGTTGAAGCACCTGGGTGGCTCAGTTGGTTAAGCGTCCCGACTTCAGCTCAGGTCATGATCTCACGGTTTGTGGGTTCTAGCCCCGCATCAGGCTCTGTGCTAACAGCTCAGAGCCTGGAGCCTGCTTCAGATTCTGTGTCTCTTTCTGTCTCTCTGCCCCTCCCTTGCTTGTACGCGTGCTCTCTCACTCAAAAATAAATAAATAACCATTTCAAATTAAAATTTTTGTATATGTTTGAAATTTTCACAGTAATATTAAGTGAATGAAAATGGTTGAATAATAAAAATGCAAGTGATCTTGTAGTAGAAATGGTGTGTGTGCTATGATCATAACTATGTCAAAACAGGAATGAGTATGGAAGAGGTATTATAATTACATTGGTATGGTGGGATAAGGTAGCTTCCCTGATTTCCAGATTCTCTATAGCATAAATTTTCCTTCTGTATTTTTATGGAAGTTTGGGAGGTATTGTGACCCACTTCACAATCCCTCATTACATGTGCCACTCTTCTTATTGTATGACTGTGAATGCCTGTGTTAGCACTTATCTTGGAATTAGGTGCATGTAAGTGACTCCTTGGCTGGGCACTCTTTGAGAATCTAAGAGTTAGTGCCTGATGTATGGTTAGTGCTTGGTAAATGTCTGTGGTCTGAACTGGTGAAGGTGTGTGGCACAGTTTCCTGCAGAGGTTAAGGATAAAAGGGATGTGGAATGGGCCCTTTGATAAAGAAGCTCCAGGTGTCAGCTGGAAAGCAGAATTGAGAAAATAGAGAAGGTTAAGAAGTAAGGCAGTTCCAGGGTTGAGGCCATTCACCGCAAGAAGTGCAATGACAGAAAGGGGAACAGGTGTTGGGGGGTCAGGGGCATCTACATAAGACCCCTATTAGAAGGGATGATCAGGGAGGGAGGCAAGGGCCCACATTTGTGTGAGCCCTCAGCCCCAGTAAGGACTCTGAAGCCTGAACCGTTCTTGGTTTTATTCCCCAGGCCTGGTGAGTAATGTGGTATTCACCAGTCACACCACGGAGCAGAGGCACCCTCTCCTTGTCCAGCTGCAGACCCTCATCAGGGCTGCCAATCCTACTGCAGCCTTCATTCTTGCAGAAAATGGGATTGTCACCAGGTAAACTTACCAAGTTCACTTCACCCTATAGGAGCAGCCACTTTCTCAGACACCACACTCTGGCTATGGCCCACAGGGTCTTTGTACTGTATCTAAGACCTGGGCATTTATAGAAGTGCTTTTGGTGTTGCGCAAAAATCAGCAAGACGACCCCATGTGTCAGTATCCTGTACTGTTTTGAGAGATTTTGTCTTGATGGATTCACATTTTCATCCATTAAAGAATGAAGTCAAGACTCTCAATATTACTTGTATTAAGATGTGAAAGAAATGGGATAGAGAACGTAGAGAAATGAGCTTTTTACTTCATGGACTTGGGTCCAAATTACAAACTAAAAATAGAGAATTGATGACTCTGTGTGTGTGTGTGTGTGTGTGTGTGTGTGTGTGTGTGTGTGTGTGTGAAGAGGAAACATCTGGTCATAAAGCACATTTATTTGCTCAATAAAGATATACTAAAAGGTACATACTTTTTATATAATTTTGACTTTGAGCAATGTAAATATTTTACATATTCAGAAATTAAATTGACAAAGAGGGATAAAACTAAATGAAAAAGTGAATCCATTTGTATATCAAAGTAATAATGACCACACACAAAACAATTAATTCAAATAACTTTTAAACATAAACATTGGAGGGGTGCCTGGGTGACTCAGCTAGTTAAGCATCCCGACTTCAGCTCAGGTCATGATCTCACGGTTTGTGGGTTCTAGCACCACATCAGGCTCTGTGCTGACATCTCAGATCCTGGAGCCTGCTTCAGATTCTGTGTCTCCCTATCTCTCTGCCCTTCCCCTGCTCGCACTCGGTCTCTCTCCAAAATAAATAAACATTTTTCAAAAATTTTTAAACATAAACATTGGAACCCTGATTTCAAACATCACTTGTTAGATAAGGAAGATAATAAATATGAAGTGGGAAAAGGGAAGAGAAACCCTGTGAATGGACTCAATATAAGTTCAGTATTTCAATTAAAAAATGTGTATTTTCTAGCTCTTCCCATTGAAAGGGACCAGAAATACTAATACCACAGTAGAATAAATACCCCTACCTTTAGGTCCTGGTTTCTACATATACCAGTTCCCAATTAAAGTTATCAGCACTCCTTAGAGAATTGGCTGATTACAGGTCTAGGGCAGGGAAAGTACAAGGTAAACCTGGTACATTTTGTGCTAAAAAAAAAAAAAAAGCAAGGAGACACTCAGAGATTAGTAGAGATGTGCCAAAAGGATGCAGGAGCTAGCTCAAGAAGCTCTCACTGGCCACACTGGGACACGTGGAGCATAAGAGAAAACAATTGTAATAACAGAGTATAGCACATGGAGTAAAATGAGTCCATGGTGATACTAAAAAAATGGGAGGGGCAGGATAGTAAATCTCCTTTAACACTAATAAGGATTTTTAGAACTAGCAAGTCACCATTTTATAACAGTTACTATAGCACTTGATTTAGGCAAGAATCATCATTGAATACTAAGAACGGGTGGGTGACAGATTGTTGATGAAAAGGATATTAACTGTTCTCAAAGTATCACTCCATGGACTACTTACTGCTTACAGTGAGAGGAAAGTACCTTCACAGTGAGAGATGTAGTAGACCTGACGTTAACTAAATGATTAAACTTAGCAAGGCCATTATTTGCACAGATTGACATCACATGCTTCCTTCATGTGATGCTCTGGGAAGGACACAACATCACCTAGGTATTAATATGACCAAAAATATTTAACGGATTCTAATCATAAGGAAACAACCAGGTAAATCCAGATTGTGGGACACAAGACAGCCGGCAGGTACTCTTCAAAAATGTCTACTCCGTGAGAAACAACAACAGCAAAGTTAGAAGAATTATTCCAGATTAAAGGAAAATAAAAAATTTTTTTAATGTTTATTTTTGAGAGAGAGACAGAGTGCAAGCAGGGAGGGACAGAGAGAGAGGGAGACACAGAATCTGAAGGAGGCTCCAGGCTCTGAGCTGTCAGCACAGAGTCTGATGCGGCGCTCGAACGCACTGACTGCGAGATCAAGACGAAGTCAGACGCCTAACCGACTGAGCCACCCAGGGGCCCCAAGATTAAAGGAAAATAAAGATTGTAAATTCAGTGAGCAATCTTGGATTGGTGTAGATCCCGGGTCCCAGACCTCTCCTGCAAAAAAGGGAAAATTTGAAAATGGATTAGATCAGTACTTCTCCAACTTTAATCTGCATATAGATCTCTTAGGGATCTTCTTAAAATGAGAGTTCTGATTCAGCGGGTCTGGAGTGGGACCTGGGATTTTGTTTCTCGTGAGCTTGCAGGTGATACTAGTACTGCTGGTCCACAGTATTGTATTCCTTGGATGTGATAATAGTATTGTGCTTCTGGAAGAGAATGTGCTTGTTCTTGGGAGAGGTATACTGAAGGACTTAGGTGTGAAGTAACAGAAATAAATGTATGCATATGTGCTTGTGTGTCTGTGGAGACAAAGGGGAGGAAGCAAAATGGGCAGATTAAGATTGATCATCCTAATTAACGTGGGTTTTTCTGTATGTTTTCAAAGGAATGAAGACATTGAGCTGATTCTCTCAGAAAATAGTTTTTCAAGTCCTCAGATGCTGCGATCTCGATATTTAATGTACCCCGGCTGGCAAGTATCATCATTGAAAAGTAGCTGAGGTTTCTTTGTAAACACAATGATATATTTACAGAAAAAAAAAAAAAAGAAAGTGAAATTTCAAGTGTTCTGCCAGGGTGACAGTGGCCGCTGGGATGGCCTGCCATGTCCCAACAGCTGCTGGTCGTGCCAGGAGCCCAGTGCCCCACACATGTTGGGCTCCAACTTGGGGGCCTTGCTGGATGTTGAGACTTAGGGAGTGGCTCTGTGGGCACCAAGCACACGGTGTCCTTTGTCTCCTCTAGCCTCTAGTGAGGGTGAGGTGGCTGGCACAGAACCAAGGAGTGACAACCTTACCACGAGAGAGTCATTCCTAAGAATACAGTCCTCTAAGGGATCCCACCTGACAGGTAGGTTCCCTGCTGTTGTGGCCCAAGGGATGTTTATTCTCTCTTGGCAGCCTCTCAGCCTATGAACCTCTCCTCTGAGGGGAGAAGGAAAGAGAGTGCCAAGGGCGCTGTAGTGACACCAGGGCCAACATCACTTGAGCACTCACTGTGTACTACACATTGTTCTAAGCTTTCCAGGACAGTAGCCACCAGCCGCATTTGGCTATTTAGTAAAATGTAAATTAATAAAAATTAAATAAAATGTAAAATTCAGTCTCTCAGTCATACAAGCCACATTTCAAGTGCTCGGTAGCTACCTGTGGCCAGCAGCTACCACGTTGGGCTGTGCAGATCCAGAATATTTGCATCGTCACAGAAAGTTCTGTTGGACAGTGCTACCCTAAGAGCTCTACCTGTTATCGCACGAATCCTCAAGCCAAGCCTGTGAGGTAGGCTGTATTACTTTCCACATTTTAAGGATAAGGTAAGTGAGGCAGCAAGGAGTTAAAGGCGTGTTCACATTCATACAGCCAGTAAGCGAAAGGGCTGTGGCTTTCACACCCAGGGTGTGCGGCTCCAGAGCCGGTACATGCAACCATCATGCTGTGCTTGTCCCTGTATAGAACGGTTAACTGGGTTCTGCCCTGGTGATGGTTCAGGGGAAGACAATTACTAAAGCTTGGCCAAAAGTATTCTCTCGTGTTAATTTGGATTATCTTTGTTATCCTTACTCACTTCCCCCAGACACCTCTCTGCATTCTCCACACCACCCCTTGTGTCACCAGTATCTTTTTAGACCAGCAGAAAAATGATTGTGCTGTGCTGTTAAAATAACAAGTCCAGGAGCACCTGGGTGGCTCAGTCAGTTGAGGATCTGACCCTTGGTTTCTGCTCAAATCATTATCTCAGTTCGTGGGTTCGAGCCCCGTGTCGGACTCTGTGCTGACAGCCAGCACGGGGCTGGCTTGGGATTCTCTCCCTTTCTCTCTGCCCCTCCCCTGCTTGCACGCTCTCGCTCTCGCTCTTGCTCTTGCTCTCCCTCTTGCTCTCCCTCTTGCTCTCCCTCTCTCTCCCTTTCTCTCCCTTTCTCTCTCTCTCTCTCTCTCTCTCTCTCTCTCTCTCTCAAAATAAATAAACTTTAAAAAATCCAATGTGTGAAATTGAAGGCTGTTAGGCATATTCTTAGAAGGAATCTCTGATTTGAGCTACATACTTGCTTAAACAGTGGGTAAGTAGATCATTCCTTATGCCTGAACAAGACAATTCCATCCTAGCTAAAAAGAAACAGATGGAGCATCTGAGCATCTGAGGTGAAACCCTCCTCTCCAGTGACTACAGCTACTCACCCTTTTCCTGCCACACCTCTGGGCCTGGTGCTGAAATTCCTGCTTTTTCCACGTAGTGCCTAGGGAAGCACCCATTCTCTAATCCATGGTGACTCATTCTTGGGAATTGTTCACATGAACCTAGCTCCAGGTACAGACTTTCCTGCAGACAGTGATCCAGGAAAAAGCCAGGTGTAAAGGATTCATTAGAATGCTCTGTGGGGGCACCTGGGTAGCTCAGTCAGTTAAGCATCCGACTTCAGCTCAGGTCATGATCTCATGGTTTGGGAGTTTGAGCCCCACATCAGGCTCTGTGCTAACAGCATGGAGCCTGCTTCAGATTCTGTGTCTCCCTCTCTACGCCTCTCTCTCTCTCAAAAATAAACAATCATATTTAAAAAGTTAAAAAAAAAAAAGTCTCTCTGTGAACCTTTAGCCTGAAGCCTTCCCTTGATCAGCCCTTGCAGAGAATCAATGATGGAGGGGGCCTCAGAAATCACCCTTCAGCACCTTCCCCTTCTGAGTCCCTTCCTAGGAATCGGGTAATTTAGTCTTTTAACAAGATGGCAGCCATCAGACTCCTGCACATCTGTATATTTTCCCCCTTCCTCATTGGGTCAGGGTCACCACCTCAGAGGGAGTAGGCTTTAGCTCTAGGATATGCTCAGCTCTGTGCTGTACAGATTCTCAACATCCCCTACCACAACCCTCTCTGTGCTCATTGACCCTGCCCACATCTCTCCTAGGCTTATTTCTAGTCTGGGAGGATACCTGTTCTCTTCCCTTAGCCCCTCCCAATTTCACTATGGATTCGGGCTCTGAATAAAGAAGCCAGAGAGGCCCATGGTCTCCCATGACTTGTTTGGATGGGGAGAGGGCAAAAAGAATATGTCAGTATTACAAAAATGTTATGCCACTGCCTTACTTTAAAGAAAGCACAAAGAGTAAGATAACTTTCAACAATATATATGATATAAAATTCAGACCTGTAGTGCTATTTTATTTAAAAAATGTTTAATGTTTATTTTTGAGAGAGAGAGATAGCATGAGTCGGGAAGGGGCAGAGAGGCGGGGGTGGACAGAGGACCCAGAGTGGACTCTGAGCTGACAGCAGAGAGCCCAGTGCAGGGCTCAAACTCATGAACCATGAGATCATGACCTGAGGCAAAGTTGGATGCTTAACCGACTGAGCCACCCAGGTGCCCCTGTAGTGCTATTTTAGAGCAAAAGAAACTAATAAAATATAATAGATTGGAAGAAGATGTTTGCATCATATGTGGCAAAGAGTTAATATAATATTTGAGAAGTTTATTTTGATATTGAAAAGTAACCTAGTCCATGTAGATGTGGACAGTTCACTTTAGAGCAAGTATTAGTGGCAGCCGTGGTAACAGAATTCCATTTTAGTAATATTCAGAAATGTAAAATGATGCCTCACTGTTGTTTTGATTGACATCTATTACATTTAACCAAAAATATCTGTAAGAATCATTGCTGGGGGCCCTGTGAAACTGAGACACTCATGTGCTACTGGGAGTGGTATAAATTATAACCCAGGAGATGGTTACACCCTTTACTGCATTGATTCCATCATGGGGATCCATCTCAAGGAATTCCTTCAGCAGAAGGAATGACAATTCCATAACTTTGGAAGCTGGGTAATGGGGGTGTATTGCAATGTCTTTGCATGTGTTTTAAATTTTCCATAACAAAAACTTAAACTTTTTAAGTGCTCTGAATGTGGCATGTTCTTTTAGTTTTTTTTTTAAGATTTTTTTTCAATTTTTTTTTTTTTTTTAATTTTTTTTTTTTCAACATTTATTTATTTTCGGGACAGAGAGAGACAGAGCATGAACGGGGGAGGGGCAGCGAGAGGGAGACGCAGAATCGGAAACAGGCTCCAGGCTCTGAGCCATCAGCCCAGAGCCTGACGCGGGGCTCGAACTCACAGACCGCGAGATCGTGACCTGGCTGAAGTCGGACGCTTAACCGACTGCGCCACCCAGGCGCCCCAAGATTTTTTTTCAATTTTTAAGCAATCTCTACACCCAGTGTGGGGCTTGAACTCACAACCCTGAGATCAAGAGTCGCATGCTCCACTGACTGAGTCAGCCAGGCATGCTTGAATATGGCATGTTTTTAATGAGTTTGTGGTTGGCATTATGTCTGCTGAATTCAAAACTGAGAAAATAGAGCAGAGATGCCCCAGCCCTTTGGTTCCTTCTGGGGAGTATACACATCCAAATGTACAGTCTGTTAAGTTGCCCTCAACAAGGGTGGGGTACAGTTAAGGCCCTGAGGAAGAGCTCCAGGAGTGCCAGGGAGGACCCCCAATCTCAGGTGGCATACCGGTAGGCTTCAAAGGTAGATGGGGTCTTGGGCTTCAGGGAACTGCTTGTCTGCAGAGGTGAGACCTCCCTGCTCTAATGGGGCAACATGCTTCCCAATCTCAAGATGAAAAAGACATACACATATTTAAAACAAGTGTTTTATACATAAAATGGCACATAAGTAAGAAGGAACTCAAAGTAGTTCATCCCAGAGTAGCATATAATAACATTCAAAGCCCCAATTACTCGTACTTACAATTTTTTAAACCTTTTAAGGTATGAAGGTAAATTTGATGCTGGATCAGTCTTTCCACTAATGGTTCAGATCTGCGTATGGTTTGGTCGTCCTTTGGAGAAGACTCGTTTTGTGGCCAAGTGTAAAGGTAAGCCTTGGTTAGGACATGTCCCAGACCCTAATAAAAGAATACCCAGAGTTGTCCCTGCTTCCTGGCACCATTTTAGTATTATGTGTGTTGTCATGTCTCCTCACTATTGGGGTCTGAAAACAGAGGGATTTGAGGACCCAGGAGTACCCCGACCCTGGGAAGAGTGGCAGAGCCACTGGGGAGGGTGTGGTGGAGGGAGGACTTACAAGCCCCGGTCCCTCAAGTGGGGATCCTTCCCAGACCCTAACTCTCTCCCAGCTGTGTGCCCTGAACTTGGCCTCTGCCCCAGGGTGGGTGACAGCCCTGTCCTCTTCTTCCACCAGCAATTCAGTCTTCCATCAAGCCAAGTCCCTTCTCTGGAAACATCTACCACATCCTGGGCAAAGTGAAGTTTTCAGGTAACTGGGGAGTTGGATTTGGGAGTCCTGCACTATGGAATGCTTACATCTCATGATGTGGGTTCATAGTTTCTACTGATGCTCTGCAGAGCACAGATGCCTCTCAGACTCTGGAAAACCCTCCCATGTGGGCCTGACACCAGTAGCTCTTCTAGTTCCCCCACCTTGCTGCAGGTGCTGCTCCACAGTGGAAGATGTGTTCTCTCTTCCCCCAGATGTCCTGCCCAGAGCCTCTCCTCACAGCTCTTTGACTTCCTTGTTCCAGAGACTCACACACCCCTTTCAAGCCATCCGTGGCCTCCTAGACCTGTCACCAGGAGTTGCCCCAGTGCCGAGCTCTCCAGCTCCACATCCGTTTCTGCCAAAGTCTTCAAGCCTTTAGCCTTCCTTCTCCCTTCTGTCCACTAGTTCTGTTTATCAGCCATAGACCTCTGGAGCCCTCATGACCTGAAGTCTGTCCATCCTGGCTGGAGGTGGTTAGTTAGTCAACTCAACATTGAGAAAGGGGAGAATATTCCAGGGAAAAGGCATAGCATGTGCTTTGGAACCAAGCAAAAAAGGCATATTTCAGGAACCAAAAAAGGTTCACTGTGGCAGGGACCTAGTGGGACTGTTAGGGTGTTTGTAGCTGTCACAACAGCAAACACCAACTCAACTAGCAGGTGTTAGCTACATAATGAGAAGTCGAGAGGTCAAGCAGCATAGCAAGGCCACGGAGGACACAGGTAACGTGGGTCCTTCCAGTCTTAGTGTGTCAGGTCCCCACCCCTCGTTGTTGCAGATAGTGCTGCAGGTCTAGGTGTCCCACCCAGACACAACATCCAGCTGATAAGAGAGGCTCTTCCTGTGGGTGGCTTTATCAATACACACAGCTTTTACTGAGGCATCTCCTGCCAGTCTCAGCAGACTTCTCCTCTTATTGGCCAGGATTGAGTTGCTGTGCCTTCCAGGACCCATCACCCATGGGGAATTGGTATTGGTGAAAGGGGGAGGCTGGACAGGCAACAGTCAGTGTCTGCCGTAAGGAGCCACTGAGAGTTGTAAGCATGGGACCATCTGGATTTGGATGGGAGAATTAGATGACATCACCTATATAAAAGAATCTCTCAAGGTCCTGAACCCATACTTTTGGCCTAATTTATGTTATTGAATCTGAAACTTTGGCCCCTTACTGAAGCCCACTTCCCTCAGGCTCCAACAGACCTGCTTCAGAGGTCATAATGCCTCCACCTTTCCTCTCACCTTGTTTTCTTCTTTATTTAGACCTTCTCTTGACCTTTTTGTTATTCAAGGTTAACCTCTCTGTGTTCTGGATCCCTTTTTTCATCCTGCTTTTTAGGGGAACCTTGCCATTTTCTTGGGTCACCACTACTAGCCCCCAGCTTCTTGGTCTATAAACCCAATCTTTCCTGTTCCTATCATGTGACCTTCCTGCCACACTTGTGTGTTGGTTGACACACCCTCTTCCCTTGGCTTCTCAGGGCTCTGCTGAGACCAAAAGGGCTCTCTTGTATTCCCTTTCTGGGTTAGTGGTTTCTACCTGATTACCAAATCAGCCAAGCCAGAAACTGACATTGCTCCTCCCTCTCTTATTTCATGCTTTCTAGCTTGCCACCAATCAGTTCTCCCTCCTGCGTGTCACAGGAATCTGTCCCCAACCATCTGCATGTTACAATCTTAGTGTAGCTTTATCTTTTTGGGGCTCAGGGCCTACGTGTGTTCTCCCTGCAGACTCTGAGAGGACCATGGAGGTCTGCCACAACACTCTGGCCAATTCCTTGAGCATCGTCCCAGTTTTAGAAGGACCCTCGCCACCACCCGATTCCCGAAGCACACCTCAGGACAGCAACGGGCAGCAGGAGAGCTACCTCGTGTTCATTGGCTGCTCCCTGAAGGAAGAAAACATCAAGGACTGGCTGCGGCAGTCAGCTAAGCAGGTGGTTTCCAAAGCCCAGACACACCAGGCACAGATGTGAGCAGCACACCTCGGAGCTGCTCCTGGCTGTGGGGTAGAAGCCCCTTCATGACCTCCCTCCCGGTCCGCCCTTCACAGGCTCAGCCAGCACTTTCAGGGATGCTTTGTGATTGGGAGGAAGCCACCCAGGGCAGCCTCAAGGCAGACCTGGTCTTACAGCCATTTCTAATTCTACTGCCAAGGCAAACTGCAGTTATTAGGTGGCTTAACTAGGTCCTGGGTGAAACCTGGCCGTTCCACGTGGATCCTGGATCAGCCTGGCAGTCTAAACTCAAACTCAAAATGTCTTTTCTTAGCTGAACCTAAATCAAGGGCTGTCCTGTGTTCTAAGCCCAGAATCCTTTTAAATTTGGTTCTCTCTCTAGAAAAGAGAAATGACAAAGATACGCTTATAGCTATTTGCAAACCAAGACTTCAAGCACTGATAGCAGTGAGCCCAGGGCCCTGGAAACAGGTGCAAGGGAAGAGGACGCTTGCCTGTAGAGGCACACAAGCATCTTTAGCCCAGTACTGCAAAGAAAAATAAAACCCAGATGAAACCCAGTTAAAATCCTCTAATATGATGCAAGCTTTGGGTACTAGGCCTCTTAGCACAGCCTCAGGGTTTTGGCCTGAGTTAGAACCCTGGAAATAGAGTTGGCTGGGTTCTGGCTCCTTTGCAGATGCTTAGTTGGAACCTGTCTTTTATACTGAGGAATGGCTGCCTGTGGGCTGTGTCTTTCCATTATAAACTGGTGCTTGACTAGGGGACTTCATGTTGTCCCTTTGTCTGCATATCTGTCACTGGTTGGGCTTTAGAGTTGAGGATCTGCACAGACAGGAACGTGCCTATTTGCAAAAAGCACCGGTGTTTCCTCTGCTGCTTGCTTCCCCTGGCATACAGGGTTCTATGTTGGGAGGGTGGTCTCATTGAGCACACAGGCAGGATATTGTGTCCAGGCCATGACCGTGCTTGTGCTTTCCCTGCTGCTGGGATCTTAGTCCCGTAACTAGCTCCCAGAGCCCTCACCCGCCATGTACTCTATCAGCTCTTTGGAGACCTGACCCCTCCCTTCCTTCCTTCATCTCTGCACAGAAGCCTCAGAGGAAAGCCCTGAAGACCAGGGGGATGCTGACCCAGCAGGAGATCAGGAACATCCATGTGAGTCCCCTAAGAGCCCAAGGGTATCCTTCTGGGCTGGCACAGCTCCATCCTTTCGGACTCCCTGAGTGAGGAGCCTATTTGTAGGGCATGCTGGATGTTGTGCTTCTCTGAGACCACAGAGGGAAGCTGGGCACAGAGAAACCTCAGCCCATCCAGCCTTGTAGCCTGAAAGAGGAAGAGGGTACCAGGTGACCTCTGATGTGACCTGGGCATGAGATTGAGAAGCAGTGCCTGTAGGAGGAAGGGATGACAGGGAGCCCTGTTTTGTCACACCGTTGAATCTGCCACAGAAGTCCTTTTCTCCTCCCATCCCTCCATGCTAGATAAACCACAGTTAAAATAACAAGGGCCCAGAAAAAACTGTCTAGATCCAGAAGCTACTAATAGGCAGATGGCGGAATCCTGGGACCAGCACGAGAGGCTCTTTGATGAACCCCCCAACCTGTAAGCTGACCCCCAGCCTGTGGCCCAGTTCCCACCTCCACTGAGGAGGGGCTTGGGGATAAAGGCTAAAAGGGACACAGAATCCAGGCTCCATAACAGGCTGTGTCGCTGTTCCCTGTAATGAGTGGGTGGGAGAGAATCTGGGACCTCAGGAGCCCTTGCTTTGGACTTGAAGAGGCCCGTTCATTTCCAGCCCCTGTTCTTGGCAACCCTGGGTGCTTCTGAAGAACACACCCAGAAGGCAGTCCTTATAGTATTTGTTCCCCCAGAAGCAGACCTTGAACATGGATTTGAGTGCAGGTAGCTTATTCTGGAAGTGCTTCTTAGGAGTCACCAGCAGTAGGAAAGTAAGGGGGAGAAAGAAGGGGAGACAGCTAGGGGTGCCTGGGTGGCTTAGTTGGTTAAGCATCTGACTCTTGGTTTTGGCTCAGGTCATGAACTCATGGTTCGTGAGTTCGAGCCCTGCATCAGGCTCCATCCACACTGACCATCTGGGGCCTGCTTGGGATTTTCTCTCTGCCCATCCCCTACTCACATTCTCTCTCAAAATAAGTAAATAAAACTTTAAAAAAAAAAGGGGGGGGGAGACAGCTAAAAAGACTGTGTTATCAAACCAGTGCCACTGAGGACAAATGGAGTTTAATCCCATGAGGGGCTCCTAGAGTTCCTCCTTGAGAGCTGGGGAACCTTCATCAGTCACTATTTGAGGACTGCTGAGGGGAAGTGTTAATTCCCTGACATGTCTAGCCTTCCTTGGGGCAGAGTAGGCTCTCTTGCTAGGGAAATAGGCATGTTTATTTGTTTCTAATGAATAAGAAATGATACATAGTGGTCAAATAATTTTAACAGGACTCTTGTTTCCTACAGGTGAAACGCCACCTGGACCCCCTGCCTGCAGGCTACTTTTACAATGGCACCCAGTTTGTCAACTTCTTTGGTGACAAGACTGATTTTCACCCACGTATCCTTAGAATCAGGGGCAGTAACTTTGGGGACATGTGAAAGCCTGATTGTAAAGAGGCTGTGTGTTAGAGCCAACACAGCCAAGCCCTTAGAGCGAGCTGGGTTCTGGGAACACACAGCAAGCCACAGAGGCAGACTTTTCATTGTGGCCTTTTAACATCATTAAAATTAATTTCGCCTTCATTCAGTGATTGCTGATGCAACTGTGGGTTGTAGTTTAAATGTAACTGTGGTGACATCCTGACTTCTGTGGTCATCAGGGGTCCTAATTTACAAGTTGGAGACTAGACGTGATTACAGTAGTTAATCTGTGAGAAGGCAGACAGGAGTCTTCATGAAAGCTGAAGGGCTCAGCTCTAGGACTGTGCCAACCCCAGTCCCTTCTCTGTAGCTGTGCTGCTGCCAATATAAGAGTCATGTACCCTTTGTGTGAGCTGGACGCTCATTATGTCAGTGTCCCCCACCTCACCTGCCCACAGATCCCTCTGAGCTGGGACAGGCTCCCTTATCCTCCAGTATCAGGGCTCTCTTCCTTAATGAAATGCCAGTCATGGACCAGTTCATGAATGACTACGTGGAAGAAGCCAACCGGGAAATCGAGAAGTATAACCGGGAGCTGGAGCAGCAGGAGTATCACGACCTCTTTGAGCAGAGGCCCTAGGGGAAGGCTGTGCCGTGCATCCTGCAGAACGTCCACCCTGGAGGTGGATGTTTAGAAATGGGGTTACTTAACCTCAGCTCTCCCAGAGGCCCCTCCCTGAAGGGGCTGTCTTTGTTCTCCTTGGCCTTTGTGTGCTGGCTTGAGTGCATGTTGTCTTTATTCTCTATGCAGCGCTGAAGAGCATCACCTGCACCACTAATGGGGGGGAGGGGGGTACTCATGGAGCAAGAGCCGATAAGGGCTGCCCTGCCCTGTGTGTGGGGCTGGCAGTGCAAAACCTCTGGGTCTTTGGTAACAGTATCTCCTGTGGGCTGCTGAGACACTGTGACAGTGGGGAGAAGCATTTGGGTCACACAAAGGAGCTGTTGGGATGCAGAAGGAACCCTGGCTGCCCAAACTGTGGCTGTGCCTGGGGGCCAAGCCACCACAGGCCTCACACACTGCCCCAGGAGAGCCTGTCCCCAGTGGAGTGCCTGCCTTTCTGGTTAGGCCACTTGCATTGAAGGAGCTGGCCCTGTTGGCCCTGGGCCCAGTCCTGGGGGGAGCAGCCCAAGCTCTGCTCAAGCTCAGCCCACTGAGCCAGCAGCTTGGGCTGAGATCAACAGTCTGTTCTAAGATAAGGGGATGTCCCTTACAGACTAAACTGAGGGGAAAGGCATGTTGCTTTCCAGAAGCATGTGGCTTTTGAATTCGCAAGCAGTTTCCCTGGAGGTCGGTGCTCAGCTCCCCTCGTGGTATCCCTCTACTTTGCCCCATTCGGGGGCAAGAGCAAACCTGCTGCTTCAGCCTCCCTGCTGACGCTTTGCCTCACTTTTGAGGAGAGCATCCTGCATGCAACTGCTTTGTCTTAGCCCCAGAGCTATGATCATTTATGGGGCATCCCCGAAGGGGGCTCACTCTTCAGACCTGGCCCTCTCCTCGGCCATGCCAGGGAAGGCCTGGTTTTCAGCCACAAACTTCAGGAAACTTATGTCCCCAAGCATTGTTGCTGGCCCTGGACTTGCTTGGTTCCTGAGGACCAGGAGTTTCAAAGAGTTCCAATATCCAACTTAGAATTTCTTCCAGTGGCTTTGTTTTCAGCTGGACCACAAAGCAGAGGGGTATTACAAATGCATCCCATGCCTAACTTCCAGAATTAGTATGTGGGAGGGGGGCGGTCACAGGCACTGATGTTTGGGTGATGTCTTTTAGGACTTCAGCGCCTCAGCTGCCTAGATTGTAAATGCTTTCTGAATTTCACATTTTTTTTTTTTTTTGCATGCCTTAGGAAGAAGCACATAGACGAAACCAGCAAAGTTTCCAGTAATGTATAGGGGTTTTTGATAAAGGCCCCTGGCCCACAGGAGAGACAGAGAAAGGATGGAGCACATGTGGTCTGTGTGCCTGATCACTCAGAGGCCTCCATGCAAGTAGCAAAGCAAGTGTTAAGGGCTTGTCAGTAAAATGTACTTGTATTAGAAAAAAAATAATCTGAAGCCAAATGAACAAAACTCCAAATACCACTGAATAAGAACTCTTGCATGAAGAAAGCCTTCTGAAAAGGCCTGTGTGCTCCAGTCCCAGCTCCCAAAGCTGGTGGTGACAAGGGCCCAGATGTGGAGCCCAAGTCAGGGAGCACCTCACTTCTGGTTGGCCGGAGGCTGGGGTCCACAATGGACCTGCCTCTGCTTCAGAATCAATAACATAGATCTTAAGTGCAATTGATGAAATAAGCAATGAGTTACTGTAGCTTCTTTTAGCTCTACCGAGCTCTTTTTAAAAACTCAAACTTGAGCAGCCTTAGAAAAGGGAGAGGTGGGGTGGGTGGGTGGGTGGGGTGGGGGAACCAGAGGCCATTTACTCCAGGTGGGTTGCTGTGAATTTATAAATGAAAGCTCTGGATTGAGGAGCTCGAGCCATTTCCTGGCTGCTGCACAAAAGAGTTTTTAAAGAGGGCTCGGAGCCCGCCCATAAAAGCGGGTCTTCCCACTGCGTGGGGCTGTAGTACTACGTGGTGGTCTTGGTTTCTGACCATTGTCCACAGAAATGCTCTCTCACCAACTCGCCCCACTGTCCCAATCCCTCTGCTGTTAGAGGGAAAACTGTGATTACCTCAACTTGAATATGAAACTGTGATTGAAAAAAGTCAAAACGTTAAGAAGTTCCAAAGCCAAAAAGGCAGAACTGGCTGAGGCCTCTGTTGACACTCCTCAGCCTGCTAGGGGGTGTGAAGGGGCACACTGGCGAAAGGGCATTCCTTGCGGCACACGGCACACTCGCTGTGCCCTGGCAAAGAGGCACACTAGCTGTGTGAGCTCTTCGAGGACTGAGGCAGGGGGATGCCTCCTCCCCCACACTGCCCCTTCTGGAACCTGCCAGGCGACTCTGGGTTCCGACTGTGAAGTTGAATGCCCACTTGATTGCTCCAGGCAGAGGGACAGGGTCTTAGGCTTTCTCCAGAGGAAGGGCCATGACACTGTGTTGTAGATTTTGGCCTCAGGAGTGGATGCCAGGAACCCAGCGGGGACATCAGAAGTAGTAGGTTTCTTAGGGGCAGGCAGAAGTCCTCCAGGGGCTTACATGCTTTTTGCCAACTTTCCTATTAGCAGCTTCAGTTTTATACCACCCAGAGTGAGTGTGATAATGTTGAAGTCGCTGAAGTTATAGGTTATTTTACGTTTTGATGTGGGATTTTTCCTTTTTTTGATTGGAAGGAGGCAGAAATTGGAGAAAAGGGATCACCCTAGGAAGGGGCTGCTGGCAAGGAGTCCAGGTGGCCCTGTCCGAGCCCTGGGGGCTCTCTGACCTGAGGCCAAGACACGTGGCCCCGCAGGTCACAAGAAAAAGTTCCCTCCTAAATTCTATTAGGATTTTGGAGAATTTTTGCACAGTAATAAGCTCTGGGTTGCTCTTTGGGCTTCTCAAAAGGGAAAAGTTAACTCAAAGATTGTAAACTATTAAGTATTCCAGCGTGTTGCTGGCCTCGTTGGATAGTTGTACCTCAAAAAGTAGGTGAGAAAAGGCTTCCTCATTGTCCCAGGTTGTCGAATACTAATGACAGAAGAGCTCACTTACGTGCCAAAATTCACTTTTATACTAGTTTTTCAGTGCTTTAATATTTGTAACTTAAATTTTAAAACTCATATTTACAGACACTACTGTAACTTCAGTGAAACTGAATTGTGTGATTGAAGCTTTTTGCTTATAGTATTTATTACACTACTTAATTCAGTAAATATATAAAAGTAGCCTTCAATTTATTTTTATATTATTTTACATGTTTTTACCTGCAGTCGTGTATGTGAATTTACCTTGGTAACTGAGACGTCATGCTAAGGACCAATAAACTCACTGAACAAGCAAGACCTGGTGCAGTTGGTTGTCACTGTGGCCTCAGCCCCAAGGTTGAGAAGGCCTGGCCCCTGGGACAAGGCGGGGGATTCTCTTGGGGCCTCTTGGGGAAGTGCTTTGTGGGGGCAGCTGGGGAGGAGCCCTTGGGGTGCACACTCCCATCCCCAGATCCCAGAGGGCCCACAAAGAGTTAGGTTCATGAGGATACCACCCTGCGTGGGGATGGGCACTCTCAGGACTCCCAGGACCCAGAGAGAGGCTCGAGGAAGCCAGTTGTGGACACAGGGGTTCCCCAGGACCCCAGAGAAAAGCCATCCTGTCCCCACCCTCACCCTCATGTGGCCCGGGAGAAGCCACATCCACCAGTAACCTCTCACTCGTCCCGGATGGCGGGGCTCGGGTGTGGGTTCGCGACCCTACACCCCGCCTCAGCCTGGGTGCTTTACAAAGCTTGTTGGCCATCTAACCATGACCAAAACTCCATGAGTGGCCCTCGGTCCTACTTTACAAATGGGAACCACCGAGACACGCCCAAGGAGCAGAGCCCATGCCCTGGCTCCCAGTCCATCCGAGATGCCTCTCCGGCACTGCCCCACAGAGCAGGCCTGGGAGCCGCACACTCCAAGGGAGAAGCCACCCAAAGGCTCACATCTCTGGTGGAACAGTCACCAGTGCCCCTTTGCACGTGTGGCAGGGTTTTGGGCTGGGGGCGGGCCTGGCTGGCGTAGGGCTGCTGTCATTTCAGGGCAGGAGCTCGTTGCTGAGGTGCCATGCTTCCATGGAGACGCTGCCTTCTGTCCCCCTCTCAAGGAAGGAGCCTCCGGACAAGGGAAGTGCTCTGCTGGGAAGATGGAGAGCTGACCCAAGGGGGAGGAGGCAGCCCCCCTCAGATGGTGGAGAAGATGGTCTTGGGTTTGGAGGTTCTGTGTGCTCAATTAGGTACAAACCAAAGCAAAACTGCATGTGAGGGGCCCAAAGAATTGGGGATGAGGGGGCAGCAGTAGTATCACCTTCCTCACAACCCCTCCCCCCAGAGTCTCATGCCACCCCCTCCTGCAGGGCCACGTGACGGAGCTCCTGTGCTTTCAATTCCCAGGAAACCATCAGGATTTGGAGATTACCCTCCACAGTTGTCAGGGAGATGGGGGAGACAGGATATATCAAAGGGCTTCTGGGTGGGATGATCTTTGAGAGCCAGACGGTCTTAGAGGCCAGGAAACCTAGGGCCAGGAAGGGGGCCTGTCCCCACCTGGAGTGCACAGTAGGGCAGTCGGTCTACTGAAAGCTGAGAGCAGGCTTGACAGAGCAGAAGCCTCAGAATTAGAGAATTCTGGCCCATAGGTGGGAAAGGGACTTGGAGTAGAGGGTTTCAGATAGGGCTGCTGAACCATCACAGAGCTCTCTCAGAAGCACAGAGAAATAACCAGGTATTCGTTTCTATCATACAATCTAGGAAAGTGATGCCCCAGGGAAACCTGACTATATGCCCCGCTTGTAGCCCGTGATGGAAAGGGAATGGCTTGGTTGCTGTAAGAAGAGTCTAGGGTGGTACCAGCTTCAAGTTGGACCTAGGCACTCAGATGTCATCAGAGCCCTCTCTCCGCAATTGGTGGCCTTCCTCTCCCCGGGTGGTAAGCTTCCTTTACGCCACCAGCAGCCCCAGCACCCCAAAGGGAAGACCCAACCTCCTTCTCCAGAAGCAGCACCAAAGTCTGGGGTCACATTCCCATCCCCAAACCAGTCACAACGATCAGGAATATTCTGACTGGCTTGGCCAAGGGTCACTGTGCACTTCCAAAGGCCCCCCATATCAGGCCCACTGGGGATCTCAGTCCCCCAGAATAGGGCTTGCTCCCTTAGACCACCATGGTCTAGGCCGTTTCTGAGCTTTTCTGTTAAAATCAGATTTTTTAAATTTTGCTTTATGATAATCTTTTCTGTTACAAGAGATAGCAAGCACAACGTTGTTCTGTTGTGGTGATAGTGACTTTTAACCAAGGGAAAAACATGTTTTTAATTGAAAACATCCTATGCAGTAGGACCATTTTGCCCTGCAGACTGAGAGAAAAGGCCACCATTTTTTGGCTCTCTAGTGCCTCAGCGCGCCGGTATTCTGGGACTCAGGGACACCAGTATTCTGTGGGAGCCTGTTTTGAGAATCTTTTTTCCCCCCTAAATAAGAGAGATGGTGTAGACTGTAGTGTAGGGGTGGACAGCTGCTCCATATTGCTGGAGATGAGAAGAGGACTAACTGGAGAATGATTTTGAAGGAACAATTGACAAGGCAAAATGACTAATTAGACAAGAGCAAAGGGGTGACCTCCAGGTAGAAGTGGAAAAAAACCAAAGTGGAAAAAAACCCAATGTGAAACAATTCCAAAAACTTTGTTGTTTCATTATCCAAAAATTTGGAGAAAAATAAATTCATCCACAAATTATTCCTGCTCTTTCCAGGCTTTGGTTAAAAAAAAAAAAAGAAAGAAAAAAAAAATCAGTGTCAATAAATTTTATGTCACACTAATAAATGACTATGAATCTGTTTTTTTAAAATGCTAATCAAATAAAATGTGAGTAAATATCCATTTTATCCTACAATTACTCCTGCTTTTACCATACCCTTAAAGAAGTTTAATTTTTTTTCCTCACATGGGCTTCAGATTTTTAAGAAACTTTACATATTTACTCAGAAGTTTCATGCCTGGATGAATGTACAAATAATAGCAAAATAAGGACAACAGGAAGAGGAAAGATGATTTGATAACCAAACCTTCATGGAATTTTCTAGCTAAAAAAAACTCCATTTCAATCTCTAGATTCTGACTGTGAGTTGACGGGAGGGGAGGAGGGCACAAAGAAATGTTCCCCTAAGGGGAGCAGGTCCTTGTTGGCCCTCCACAGGGCTTCTTGCCCTCCTGCCTCCCCTCAGAGGAGCCTAGGTCTTTCAGCACGGATAAATAGAACTGGGAGAGGGCTCAATGCTGTGCTCGTTGGGCACCAGAAGCTCTTCCTCACACCCACCTGTGGGGCTTGGACACGTGCCCCAGGAGAGGAGGGTCAGTGGAGGCCTTGTTCCCTCCCCCAGGCCACCAGCATCACCAGAGGGATAATGTGGGAACAGCATCTCTCCTCCCAGGACCATGAGGGACTGTACAGCTGTAACCAGAGAAGGGCTGTGAGGGGCTGGGAAGGCTGGTCAAAGCAGCAGGAGCCCCAAAAGGCTTGTAAAACCCCAGGTGTCTCGAGGGAAGCCTGACAACTGCAAGGTGTGCGAAGCCACACTTGCCAGGAGTCCAAGGAAGGGGAAGGCAGAGGGATGGGACAGGGCAGACCAGAAGCTGAAATTAAAGGACTCGGTGCCGACTGAGGAGTTTGGGGCGAGAGGAAGGGAGTCTGGGGAAATCAGGGGTATCCGGCTGTGTCCCCATTAGGTGCAGCTGGAAAACCAGAGTGGGAGTGGAGGATGGAGGGCTTCCCCGGCTCGTAAGCCTCTGGAAACTATATGTGGAGACATCAGTCACGTCAGCTTTATTGAACCCTACTACCCTGGGTGCTGTGCTGGTGAAAGACACCCGGACTTGCTCTTAGGGAGCTAAGGCCATGCTGCAGTTAGGGGGCATGGGGGTCTGTGAGGAAAAGACGGGAACTGCTAGAGGCCGTGTGAGCAGGGAAGGGCGCCCTGAGAGCTGAAGGATGGAATGACCAGTTCAAGGCAGCAGACACACCTTCCTGGCACCCAGACTATCAGGGCCTCGGGTGGAGGCTGGTATTGGAGGAGCAGCTGGCAGCCACTGTGGCTGGAGCAGCACTCTCCCGGGAGCAGGAGGCACAGGATGAGGTGGGGAATAGGGGCCAGATTGTATAGCACCCTCTACCCCACACCCCTACCTCCCTAGGCCACAGCAGGAGATTGCCGTATTTATTTATTCGTTTGTTTTTCAAAAAACCACGAGAAGCCACTGTTGGTGGAGAATGGATGGGGGTGGGGGCAAGTCAGAAGGCTAGAGGATGGACCAGGCTGGAGGTAAAAGTGGGCAGAACTGTGCTCCGTTCTGAAGGTAAACCCAACAAAATTTGCACATGGATTGGGTGTGGATGCACTGGGGCGACTCCCAGGTCCAGAGCAGCCAGGTGGATGGTGGACTTGGAAGTTCCGTTTAGCCTGGATTTCCTCAGAATTGCCTATCAGCCATCCAGGTTGGGGGGAAGGGGTAGGTAAGTTGTGACCTGTTGAAGTCAGGAACACAATGACAGGAGTCATGAAATCTGTGGCTGGTAGAGAGCCCCAGGGAGAGATCCAAAGATCCAGGCAGGCCCACGCTGAGAACTGGGTCAGAGGAGGAGGACGAGGAGGAAAAAGGAGGGATGGATGATGCTGGGCACTGCTGGGGGCGGGGGACAGGCAGGGGAGCTGAGGCGGTTTGAGTGCAGGGGTGAGGACAAAAGACAGACGTATCACGGGGTTGAAGAGAAGTAGGGAGAGGGTGTGGAGACAGAGCAGCAGAGATCCCTCTGGAGATTGGATGGTACCTGGAGGAGGGAGTTCAAGGGAGTGGCTTTGTCTTTATTTTGTGTTTTTATTTTTTAAAGATTTTATGTTTAAGTAATCTGTCCACCCAACTTAGGACTCAAACTCAAAACCTCAAGATCAAGAGTTGCGTGCTCCACCGACTGAGACAAACAGCCACCCCTATTTTGTGTTTTTAAATGAGATACTATAGAGTTACTTCTCCAGATTCTAAAATCTATAGGCCTTATAGGCTTATGGGGGAAATGGAGTTGAAAGCCTTTGGAAAGCCATTAAGTGCCTTGTGGAACCGAGTGTTCACATCCACAGCCCAGTAAAGTCTGAGACCCCAAGGGAGAGAATCAGAGGAAATGTGTATGCCCATGTTTGGATCCCTAGCTGCCTGCCTGTGTAAGGACCCGACGGGGCACAGGCTGGGAGACCTGCGGCACCTGTGTTTGCCCTCAGCCTCTGATGCACAGAGGGCAGGTGATGGGGGGGAGGGTTAAAGTAAACAGCTTCTCATGCTGGGGTATGGGGGGGGGTGCTGGGGGGTCTGGGGCCTCTCTCCAGAGCAACCAGAGGAACCAGAGGAACAGAACCTGCAGGGGCAGAGGGCAGGAAGCAGGGAAGGGCTCAGTGGCAGTTTCTCTGAGAGTCAGGTCCATCCACCCCTGAGGGAGGCCTTGGCTGTGGGCTCCTGCTTCCTCAGTGAGCCAAGTGGTGAGGTCCCAGATCCAGGAGGAGGTTGCCCCTCCAATCCAGGGTGGCTTCCTGGAAGGTGGGTTGGAAGGTCTGGGTGTTTGGGACCTGTTGCTGACACAGGGAGACAGATGCAGAAGCCTAAGCATTCCCAGACAGGGGCCAAAATGGGTGGCTTTTCAGGGGTCCAACCCTGGCACCCACCCACCCCATCCAGCCTTATTCTCTGGGCAGTCAGCCTATCTGTCCTTCAGCTCCTCCTCAACCTCCATTCTCCACCTGTAGGACTCTGGAAGTCGGTAAAATAGGCTGAGGGTCTAGCTAAAGAAGATCCCATGGGTGGAGTGCAGGGGTTCCCCAGGAATACCCTGTGTCTATCCTCCCAGGCCCTGCTCAGCCCCACAGAAAACATGCAGCCAGCCCCCAGCCAGTCCTGAGTCTGGTAGATTTCCGCGTCTCCTCTGGTAGTAAGGAGCAGGGTGCTCAGAGCCTTCCCGACTCCGGGGCCATTCATGTGCAGAGGAATGCCCCCATGGCTTCCCTCCCAATGCACACTGTCTTGTTGGGAGGGGAAACCGGCCGCCCGGCTTACCCGGTCTGTGACATGGGCTCCCCCAATGCACCAGGAGCCATTGGGGGCTTCAGAGCAACCCCTCCGCAGAGGTGGGCTCACACTCTGCTTGCCCGGCCCCCTCTCTTCCACGCCTGGGGGACCGTGGCTGAGGACTCATTTCCAGCAGGAGGCTGGGCGGGGGTTGGGGAGGGCGGGGGGGGGGGGGCGTCGCTGCTAGTCCTCGGGTTGGCAGCCGCAGTGTGAAGAGATGGGGTAAACACTGTGGTGGGGAGAGTTCCTGAGTCAAAGTGGGGCGCAAGGGCTGTAGAATCGTTTGCTGAGAAGCCACCGAGGATCAAGCCAGGGATTCATCGTATGGGCTGGATTTGCCTAACCTGTGGCAGCGCATGCGGGCCTGCCCGCGCGCAACACCGCCTCCCTACACAAACGCACGCGCTCGCGCGCGCACACACACACACACACACACTCACACACACTCGACTTTCAGAAGACCAGGCGCTGGCGGATGTACGTCCCCAGGTCGGGCTCCCTCCTGTTCGGGAAGGAAAACCGGACGGCAGGGCCACCTCGAATAATGGAAGAATAGAAGCCACGAGTCAAGACCTTGACCCAAGAGACCGCTGGGGATGCGACGAGGCCAGAAGAGGAACCGTGAGGCGCGCAGAAAGTAAATCCGACGCCGCCGAACCGGGAGCGCCGCTGGCCCTTGCGGACTAGGGCGTAGCCCAGGGAACGCGCGCCGGCCCTTCTAGTTAGTCAGGGTGCGCTTCCTGGAGGAGGAGAAGGAGGGTTTACCGCTCGAGCGACCGGGATGAATGGAGGGGGCGGGGCAGCTGGCGGGCTGGGCCCCGACGAGGCCCCCTGCCGAGGGTGGGGCGGGGGCCGGCAGCGTGCATAAAGCCGACTGTGGAGAAGCCCTCCCACGACCCGCCACAGAGGCACAACACCTTGGGTCCCTGGGCCCGTCGAGCTTCTTCTCAGAAACTTCCCAGCCCCGCCCAGCTCCTAATCCGGCAACGCCTGGGAGGGCACGCGGGCTCAAGGAAGCCCGATCTACACGTTCTGGCTGAGTTGCCCCGGGCTCCCGGGAACAGCCTGCTGGGGACTGGCAGGAGCGCGGGTGAGGGCGCGGGGCGGGCGGACGGGACCCCGCCCAGGGCGGCACCAGGGCGGGGCGTGGAGCGGCATTAGGACCCAGACGCGGCGCGGGGGTGTGTCGCCGGCTCCCGCCGCTGGCCCGCCCGAAATGCCAAATTCGGGGTCCCGGAGATCCCGGGTGAGGAGTCCGGGCGTGCGCGCGTGTGTGCAGCCGTCCGGCGGCCTACCGCCGGGCCATGGCCGCGGCCACCCGGCGCCTGTTCCATCTCCAGCCATGCGGTGGGTGCCTGAGCCGGCGGAGCCGGCGGGCGCGGCAGGGGCGCGGCGGGAGGGCCGTTCGTTCTCCGCCGCGAAGGGCTGCTAGGAAGGGACGCGGAGCCGTCGGAGCACCGGGGAGAACGCGGATGCCGCCGGCTTGCACAGGCCCCGGGCCACGGTGGGCGAGGGGGTCGTGGAGGCTTCCCAGCCCTGGGGGGTCAGGTGTGAGTTCGGCCCGAGGGGGAGTGGGAGCCCGAGCCCGAGCCCGGGGGATTACGCGGGTGGTGGAGGGAGGCCCAGGGGGCCTCGTGGACACTGCGCGCTTGATTTAATGCTCTATTGCAGGCTTGAAATTCTTAGTCTTTGAACCAGTGGAGGGGTGGGGGCGTGGAAGCGGTTGGGACGGAACTGTGGAGTCCCTAGCACCCCGAGCGCCGGCCTCTTCCCAGCGGGCACGCTGCCACCTCTGGTTACGTTCTGCCAGGGACACCTTCTCGCCCCTGCGCTGCGGAGAAGCCTGCCCATTCTGGGGGATCCCGGGGCCTCCGACTGTCCCCTGTGAGACCACAGCACTCTTTACGTCGCGGCTCTGATACCTGAGGGCCAGCCTGGGGCTTGTAGGACTATTTACCTGCACTTGGGGCTCCCGGTATGGGAGTAAGGTGTGCACCACCCCCACCCTTCCAAACCCTCGTCACCCTCGTCCTCTGGCCATCCCTGCGGCCTCGGATGCTAGCTTTACTGCCCCCGCCCCTCCCTTCTGGATGCAGACCCGGCTCCCGTCCCGCGCGTCCGTCCGCATCCTGCCCCCGCCCCCCCCCCCCCCCCCCCCCGGCCCCCAGGGTCTCCGAGTCTGGAAGCGCTTTCCTCTCATGCACGCGGCCCCTCCTGTCGCTTCCTTCCTCGCACAGAGCGGCACAAACCATCCGGGGCCCTGTGCGGTGAGCGCGCACAGAGCCCCCTTCCCCCGCGCAACCCCCTGCCCCGCGCCTTCTCCTTGGAGGACCAACGGCTCCGCCTCCCAGGAGGGCCGGGCCGTGGGGGGCACAGAGGGGAGGAGGCCGTTGCCATGTCGCCCCCCGGTGACCCCAGGCGTGTGCGGTTGGGGGCGACTGCACGTGTGATGGGTGTTGATGGCCCCTGGGTGCGAAGAAAGAGTAGGAGGCGCCGCGATGTGCCGCCAGGAAGGCCCCCGCCCAGGTTCTGGGCTTGGCCGCGAAACAGCGCAAGCGGGAGGCCAGGGAGGCCGGCTACTGCAAGGAGGGTGGAGGGACGGGCCCCCTCCCAACAGTCCCGGCGGCCTGTGCTGAGTAGCAAAAGCAGCGAATCCTGCGAGGGTACTGTTAAACTCCTAGAGGAAACATGCTGAGAACATTTCCCCTTTCCCACCTGGGCAGACCCTAGCAGATTGGCTGAAGAATAACAGGCTTGGCTTTCTCTTAAGGGGCTCCTGCCTAGTACTACCCCCTACACTTTTTGTCCCCAGGTTGGCTTGGGTTGGGTACCTGGGAAGGGGTAAGGAGTCAGCAGAGTTGGTGTGGGGAGGGGAGCAGTTGGACACGGGACACTGTCCAGGGCTCGTTCGTGTAGCTGGTAACAATTCTTGGGTTTCCCTTGCAGAGTCCTCTTCCGAAATGTCCCAGAATGGATTCGTTGAGGATGTAGTAGGTGAGTACATCTGTGTGTGTGTGTGTGGGGGGGGGGGGGGTCGGGTCTAAGAGAGCTCCTTGGTCAAAAGTCACAAGAGACCTAATTCCTCCACTGGGGCACCCATGGCATTGATCACCCATCTGTGGCCCTCTGTTGGTGCTAGATGCTTTTAGATCCTCTCCTTCGGGAGATCGTGGTAAGGTGGAGGGGGCAGCTAACACTGCCTCGGACACTGACAGGCTCTCTGGTGGTCTCGTGGATCTGGGAAGGCAGGCGGTTCCCCCTCTTAGGCTGTGTAGATGAGCGCCCTTGGTTCACTGTTGGAATGCTCTGGTTAGGCCATGTTGTATCTGCCCACATCCCTCAGTCCCCGCCCAGCCCTGTGAGGCAAGGGCTGCCATTGTCCCTCTAACGAAATGTAACCTAACCTTTTTGGGCTTCAGCTTTGCTGCTTCCTTCAGACCAGCTCTCCCGCTCTCCACGTCTCTGGGCTCTCCTGTGCCCAGACCTGGGGCGCTGGCCTGGCCATCAGAGGGTTGTTCAGTGGGACAGTGCTTGGATAGGGTGGAGTGATGATATGCTCTTACCCAGGGTCCCCAGGGCATGGTGATTGCATGTGCCAGGCTGTTGGTAGGCAGGTTAGGTGTGTGGTTCAGCTTATAGGTGGGGACATGGCCTCCTAGGAGTGTCTCAGGGACTGAGTAGTATCAGCTGGGCAGGTCCTAGGTAGAACCCAGAGTAGGGGAGAAGGGGACAGCATGATGGTGCAGTGTCCAGAAATAATGGGTGCTGATGGGGGTGCCAGAAGGGAGATTAGGGCAGGTTGGGGCTGGGGCGCCAGGTAGTCTAAGCAAAACAGGTCCAGGACTGGGGAGGAAGGAGGTTTTCATGGACGTTGGGGCCAGCTCTGCTACCCCTGCCCTGACCCCTGGTCCCTCAGGCAGGGACCCTCCATAACTCCATAACAAAGGAGGGAAGGACATTTTTCAACTCTGGGCTCTGAGTACAGTATAGACCTAGAGCTAGGGGGCCCTCCTAGGGAAGGCCTAGCACCTCCTGCCCAAAAGGGCCCAGGCTGAGCACAGGACACTGCGGGGAACGGGGCCTGGGATGTGCAGAGGAAACCGATGGGCTAGAGTGGAAGTGAGTCAGGGTGAGTCACTGCCTGGCAGGTGTAGGCGTGCTGCTGACCCTTCCCCGTCCCAGCACAGGTGTTTGTCAGGCATTGGTGGGGTCTGGGCTACAAGAGCCCCTTTTCTGGAGCACTCGCACGTGGTGAACCACAGGGGAACAGGGCAGCCAGGAAGGGGTGCCGGCAGGGACCTAGGAGGACTTGCCAAAAGAGGAGGCTTCCTCTGAGCCTTGAAGAAGGCCCTCTGGGGAGGGGAGCCCTCTGCTCATAGGACAGGCGCCGGCATGCCTGGGGCGTTGGCCAACTGGCCTCAGGAGTGAGATCAGAAGTGGGGGGTAGGACCGGGCCTGAGGGACCAGGGGTCAGGGCAGGGGTAGCAGAGCTGGCCCCAACTGTCATCCCAGAGGTCTTGAGGAGCAAGAGTGGAACACTCGCGTGTCACCAGGAAGCGGGTGTGGGCTCTGAGCAGTTGTAGGCACTAAGACCAGGCTCTGCACTGGGAGTCCCAAGGTGCCATGACACCCCTGTTGCCCTCCATTGGGTCTCTCCTGGGGGGGTCCCCTTCTCTGTCAGTCCCTGGCTGTATCTCTGGCTCCCCTGCTTCCTGGGCCTTGTCTGGTGTCTGGACCGGGTCTCTCAGCCTTGATGTTTCGACCCACATGCCCTCCCCGAAAGAAGCGCCCTAAAACCCTGTGCCAGTAAGGTGGGGAGGGGGCTGGCTGCCGCAGCAGTTCCGGCTTCCCTTGGGTCCCCCCTAGAGAGCCAGACAGGTCTAGGTCCTGTAATCTGGGGGTTCTGGGAGGGCAGGGGCCAGTCTTGCCTGCATCATTGCACCAGGTGCCTGGCCCAGAGTTTGCGAAATGACCATACTTTTCTCTAGCTGAAGGATGCACGTGGGTCAGAGCAGTGCAGGGCCCTGGTTCCCCGCAGCTGAAGAATGTTGGAGAAAGCAGTTGGGTCGGGCCGCCAGCTGGCTGCCATACTTTGATTGGGGCTGGGCGGGGACTAGATAGTCTGCCTCCCGGGCCTACAGGAGGCCTCCCTCAGCGTTCACGGAGAGTGCACCAAGTGGGACAGCCTAGGGGCCCCTGCTCCTCGGGCCCGGAGTCCCTCCCTCTGGTGTGTGTAGCACTGACGGCCGGGTCCTCTCTGGGGGGGGGGTCTCTCTTGGTGGTGGTTGGGCCTCTAGGCTACCTCAAGTGTGACATGGACGATGCCTCGGAAACCCGTGAGGAGAACCTGGGGGATGAGGCCTTCGACACGGTCACCTCCTCCATTGTGTCTGGCGAGAGCATCCGTTTTTTTGTCAACGTCAACCTGGAGGTGCAGCCCGCCCAGGCTGGTATGGGGGTCGTAGCAGGGCCAGGCTGGGGGAGGGCAGGGCACCGGGGACCGGGCAGACACGGCCGCGCTCCGCCAAGAGTCCCGAGGAAGCGGGGCGGCCCCCTGAGCCCTCCCGCTTTCCTCTAGCCGAGAGTGAGTCGCCGGGCGGCTGCGGGCTCCTACACACCTCCCGCAAGGTGAGTGGCCCGTCTGCAGGACAGGGGACACTTGGTCCTGGGCCACTGATCGAAGGGGGGGGTGGGGCGGGGGGAGGTGGCTGCTCCCCGTCACACTCAACAGGGGTCTCACACCGGCCCTCGGTCTGGCTGCGGGGGCCCGCCGTGCCGGGCTATCCCTCTTGGAAGGGGTATTGGTCTCGGTGGGCAGGGGCAGCCAGGGGACCAGCACAGAGGAGAGGGCCCAGGGGGCGACGGTGGATCGCACTCACGGGCCTCCGTGGTTCTGTGCGTGGGGGTCCCCACAGTACCTGAAGTTAAAGAACTTTGAGGAAGAGGTACGTGCACACCGGGACCTCGACGGCTTCCTGGCACGGGCCAGCATCATCCTGAACGAGACGGCTACCTCGCTGGATGATGTGCTGCGGGCCATGCTGTCCCGCTTAGCCCATGACCCCCACAACACCGAGCCCGACTGCAATTTGCGCCTGTTCATGGCCATGCTCTTCACGGATGCCGGGGCTCCCATGGAGGGTAAAGGTGAGGCCCAGCTGCCCGACTGGGCAGGGGTGGTCAGGGAGGCGGGCTGACAGACCCTCTTACCCCTTTCACTCCGGCCTCAGCCCACCTGCTGTCAGACACCATCCAAGGGGTCACTGCCACTGCCACAGGGGTGCAATACCAGCAGTCCTGGATCTGCATCATGTGAGTTGCCAGGACACCACAGCCGGCCTCCCCGCGGCTCAGCCTGACCCCCCCGGGTCTGAGGGCAGAGGGTGTGGGCACTCTGTCCCGTTTGGTCTCTTTCTCTCCCTAAGAGAGGTCACTGGGGGGGTCAGAGTTAGGGGTTCCGGGAGCCCGGCTCCCAAGGTGACAACCGTGTGCTGCGTGCCCTCCCCACCCCGGCAGCTGTACCTCCAAGGCCCTGCAGAAGCGGCACGTGTGCATCAGCCGGCTGGTTCGCCCACAGAACTGGGGAGAGAACTCGTGTGAGGTGCGATTCGTCATCCTGGTGCTGGCCCCGCCCAAGATGGTGAGTAGGGGGTCTCGCGGTGGCTCCTGGGAAGGAAGGCTCCAGGTTACCTGGCCGTCTTCTTGGAGGCATCTCTTCCATGTGCCGGAGAATCCCACAGTCCGGGGCTCATGCTCACACTGTCCGTCACATCCGCCCTACTGAGTTTCTCTGAAGCGTCCTTGCTGGGTCCTCGTCAAGCCCTAATTTCCCCCAGACGTTGCCCGGGAAGTTGTATTTACTTCTTGACTGAAAAGAGATACTTGTTAAAATTCGTATCCCTCAAATACGGGAGCTTGTCATTGGCCTCCCCCCACCCCAGTCCTTCTTTCAGTTGGTCGCTTTTGTGATTTGCTGGCCAAGGATCCCCGCTTCTGCCTGGGCCATACACCCCCCTGGTCAGGGGCACCTTGCTTTTGTGCGAGCTGAGGTTGATATAGTTCGAGGAGTCTTTTTTCAAGGAAAATGATTTTTTTTAATGTTTATTTATTTATTTTGAGAGAGAGAGAGCGTGCACAGGGGAGGGGTGAAGAGAGAGAGAATCCCAAGCAGGCTCCACGCTGTGGGCATGGAGCCCAACGTGGGGCTCGATTTCAGTAATCTCAACATCATAACCCAAGCCGAAATCAAGAGTCAGACGCTTAACTGAGCCACCCAGGAGTCCCTCAAGGAAAAAGATTTCCAAATCATAAATAGAAAACGGCTAAGGCTGCTGCCCAGGACTGAGAAGGGCCTTCATGCTTCAACTTCCTCTAGCTTCTTGATGATTCTGCCCTTGCCTCTGGTACAGACTCAAGCTTGGCATGGCCCTCCTCTGTAGGCTTTCTGTAGGAAAAGCGGGTGCCCCCCAGCAATTTCACAGACGTGCTGTGAGCCTCCCCGAATGCTACTTTGCTGGTGAGAGAGGAAGAGAATTTAGGGAAGTGGGCAGCTCATGGGTCAGAGAGGGCAACAGCTGGCCAGGTGGCCAGAGCAGTGGAAGAGACAGTATCCCCAGGGCTGAGCAGCTAGACTGGTGCCTCGTGACAGGCCAACCAGCCCAACGCCTGGCTCCTCGGGAGAACGAGACTGTTCTTAAGCTAAAGGGAGCAGAGTGTGGGCTGGCCGGCCCTGGGACTACTGCTTTGGGGCAGCCTGAAGGGGCAGATACTGCTCTCAGGGGACAGGTTGCCATGGTAGAGGCTGGACCCTAAGTTCATGGACAAAGTTGACTTTAGTCAGGAAAGGGGAAGGCTTGACAGGCCTGGAGCCCCTCTGAAAATCAAATAAACCAGAGGCACCTGGGTGGCTCAGTTGGTTAAGTGTCCAACTCTTGATGTCAGCTCAGGTGTCGATCTCAAGGTTGGGAGTTCAAGCCACACATTGGGCTCTGCGCTGGGCATCGAGCCTACATACATACATACATACATACATACATACATACATACATACCTGCAGACTGTACGAATACCACTAGTGAAATGGAGCTGGGTGAACGTTCTTCTCCATCGCTGTGATTTCATCATCCACGATTATACAGATTTATGTTCCTTGGGACAATACCACTACCTCAGTTTATAAGAACTCATGAGGTTTTTGTTTTTAATTTTTTTAATGTTTATTTATTTTTGAGAGACAGAGCATGAGCGGGGGAGAGGTAGAGAGAGAGAGGGAGACACAGAGTCCGAAGCAGGCTCCAGGCTCTGAGCTGTCAGCACAGAGCCCGACGCGGGGCTCGAACTCACAAGCCGTGAGATCATACCCTGAGCCAAAGTCGGATGCTTAACCGACCGAGCCACCCAGGCGCCCCATAACTCATGAGTTGTTTTTTTTTTAATGTTTTTATTTATTTTTGAAGGAGAGAGAGAGACAGAGCCTGAGCAGGGGAGAGGTAGAGAGAGAGAGGGAGACACAGAATCCGAAGCAGGCTCCAGGCTTTGAGCTGTCAGCACAGAAACCGACGCAGGGCTCGAACTCACAAACCTCGAGATCATGACCTGAGCCGAAGTCGGACGCTTAACTGACCGAGCCGCCCAGGCGCCCCACTCATGAGTTTTTTAAGGAAGTTCTGAGACTGCCTGTGGTTCTAGTGATCTGCTGACCTGGTGGGAATCATGGTAGAGTCCACTAACACTTGACCTTTGGGGGACAAAACTTGCTGCCAGCTCACAGTGGGGGGCACTTGCCACATGCTTTGGACTGTCAGTGATGGGCAGGGCAGGGTGCCCCCCACTCTCGAGCTGCAGATGTGATTCTCCTGTCCTCTGCCCCCAGAAAAGCACCAAGACTGCAGCTGAGGTGGGGCGCACATTCGCCACCATGTTCTTGGACATCACCTTCCGCCAGAAGCTCCTGAACACCCGCACGGAGGAAGAATTCAAGGAGGCTCTGGTGCATCAGAGACAGCTGCTCACCATGGAGAGGCAGCGTTCATCCATCGGGACAAAGGGTTACATGAACTCCATCAGCATACACAAATCCCCACAGGTACAGGGGAGAGGAGGGCGTGGGCGAGTGGCCTGTGGCGTGGGCCATGGGCCTCAGGGCTGACGGACATCTGTCCTCTTGCCCAGCCCCCGAAGCACAAGGACTTTCTCCCTATGGGGAAGGGCATCCGGGAGGACATCGCCCGCAGATTCCCTGTGTACCCACTGGACTTCACTGACGGTAGGTGGCCCTGTCGTCCCCCCGAGAGCTCAGCCTACGGCTTAGGTCCCAGGACGACACATGTGCCTGTCTTGCATCCCCAACACACTTTCTGTGCTGTCCCATTCCCAGGCATTATCGGCAAAAATAAGGCTGTGGGCAAATACATCACCACCACCCTGTTCCTCTACTTTGCCTGCCTCCTGCCTACCATCGCTTTTGGGTCCCTCAACGATGAGAACACCAACGGGGCCATCGGTGAGGGGCTGGAGGCCGGTGAGGGTGTGGCGGGGGGCCGAGCACTGCGGCACCTGCCCGACCTCCCCTTCCCCCACTTCTCAGATGTGCAGAAAACCATAGCAGGGCAGAGCATTGGAGGCCTCTTGTACGCACTCTTCTCTGGGCAGCCGCTGGTGGTACTGCTGACCACTGCGCCCCTGGCCCTCTACATCCAAGGTGCAGTGGCCCTTCCGGTGGGAAGGTGGTTCCCACGGTCCCTGGCCCCAGCCTGGCCCTGACCTCCCACCCCTGCCCTGCTGCCTGCAGTAATTTCTGGCATCTGTGAGGACTACGATCTGGACTTCAACACCTTCTACGCGTGGACGGGCCTGTGGAACAGTTTCTTTCTCGCGCTTTATTCCCTCTTCAACCTCAGCCTGCTCATGAGTCTCTTCAAGAGGTGACAGAGCCTTCCCCGAGCTGCTGGGACCCTCAAGCAGGAGGGCGACGAAGGCCGGGGAGCTTGGTCAGCTTCCATGCTGGCCTCTGAGGTCCTGTAGCTCTGCAGTGGATGGGGTGCCCCCACCATATCACTGCCCCAGGAGAGAAGCATGCGACCCTGGTCTCCATGGCAGGAGGATGGGGGGCTGTGCAGAGGCTCAGGGAAGCCTACCCTGTGGCCCCCTGACAACTCACCCCCATTTGCTGAGGCATTATCACCCCCTGGCAGGTCAACAGAAGAGATCATTGCCCTGTTCATTTCCATCACGTTCATGCTGGATGCTGTCAAGGGCATGGTTAAAAGTGAGTGTCTAGCTGGGTGGCTACCTGCTGCAGGGGGAGCTCAGTTGAGCAGGGGGACTGTGGGCTGTGACCAGGGCAGCCAAGCAGCCTCCAAGCTGAGGCTACTGCCACAGTCCAGGGTGCTCTGGGGACCTGTGACTAGCAGAGAGCAGCAGCCCCATGTAATGGAGGGTGACCGGGCTGCCTCAGGCAGGATCAGAGGCGCCGGGCCATGCGTGAGCCACTGTCAGAGATGGGGGTGGGGGGTGGACAGGCAGGTCAAGGGGGTCCTGGCTGACAGAGAAAGGCAGTCCCCTCCCTTCCCCCCTGCCCCCAGAAGCCTTTTCTCCCCTCAGGGCCCCCTCCGCCCCACATCCAGGAGGAAGCTGGGCCTCAGTCTCCCAGAGCCCCGATGGCTGAGGCCTGCTGGCCTGTATAGTCTTCCAGAAGTACTACTATGACAACTTTGGGAACCACCATGAAGACAACACTTCTATGGTGAGCCTGCTGGGCCTCGGCACCAGCCTCAACACCAGCCTCCACACCGCCCTCAACACCAGCCTCCTGGCGAGCCCCCTGGAGTTGACCTCCGTAAGCGGCCCTGGTACTGAGCACCCGGGCCGGGAGACTGCTGTACTGAGCCTCCTGATCATGCTGGGCACGCTGTGGCTGAGCTACACCCTCTACCAGTTCAAGAAGAGGTGAGGGGGGCCTCGGGGTGAGGGGAAGGAGGCACCGGCCCCCAGGCCGCGCTCATACACCCGCCTGCGTCCCCAGCCCCTACCTGCACCCCTACATGAGGGAGATCCTGTCAGACTGTGCCTTGCCCATCTCGGTGCTCACCTTCTCCCTCATCTGCTCCTACGGCTTCCGGGAAATTAAAAGTGAGTTGGGCTCAGGCAGGGGCCGCGGTGGGGTGGGCTTGCTCCTCGGGGCTGCAGGCTTGAGCAGGGGCCTGTACCCTGCTGCAGTGAGCCAGTTCCGCTACAACCCCAGCAAGAGCCTGTTTGAGGTAGCCGAGATGCACTCCCTGTCCCTGGGCGCCGTCACCAGTGCCATGGGCCTGGGCTTCCTGCTCTCCTTGCTCTTCTTCATTGAGCAGAACCTGGTGGCTGCCTTGGCTAATGCCCCAGAGAACAGGTTTGCGGGGCTGGGTGGGGAGGGGCGAGTGCGTGCCCGGCCCTCCGAGGGGCCACGGGTGTCCCGCCACACGTGCCCCTGTCCGCTGCAGGCTGGTGAAGGGCACCGCTTACCACTGGGACCTCCTGCTCATCGCCATCATCAACAGTGGGCTGTCTCTGTTTGGGCTGCCCTGGATCCATGCCGCCTACCCCCACTCCCCACTGCACGTGCGGGCATTGGCCATGGTGGAGGAGCGTGTGGAGAACGGTCACATTTACGAGACGTGAGTGTGAGAGTGGTCCCTGGAGGCCGGAGGCAAGTCATGTGGACCCTGAGGTGGGGGTAACCCTGGGCCACCTGTGACCTAGGAAGGGATACGGCTCAGGAGACTAGGGCCCCAGAAGTGAAAGAGCCCAGGGCCCCACGTGTGACCTGAGGCGGGGGTGGGGGGGCGGCATGCCCCGCACACCAGGGCCGGAGGTGATCTGGCGCTCTGGGACCGCACAGGATCGTGAATGTGAAGGAGACACGGCTGACTACGCTGGGTGCCAGCATCCTGGTGGGCTTCTCCCTCCTGCTGCTGCCCTTCCCCCTGCAGTGGATCCCCAAGCCGGTGCTCTACGGCCTCTTCCTCTACATCGCGCTCACCTCCATTGACGGCAACCAGCTCTTTGAGCGCGTGGCCCTGCTGCTCAAGGACCAGGTGAGTGTCCGGCCTGGAGAATGAGGGGTGGGGGAGGGAGGTCCAGTTCCAGACCGGCCCACACCTGGCCCCTGCCGCCCCGCAGACCTCGTACCCGCCCACCCACTACATCCGGAGGGTGCCCCAGCGGAAGATCCACTACTTCACGGGCCTGCAGGTCATGCAGCTGCTGCTGCTCTGTGCCTTTGGCATGAGCAACCTGCCCTACATGAAGATGATCTTCCCCCTCATCATGATCGTCATGATCCCCATCCGGTACGGGACGGCGGGCAGAGGCAGCAGAGACCCCACTGGGTGGGAGACAATGGGTTAGGGTGGGCGGTAGGCCAGAGGGGCCCAGCCTGGCCCCATGGGGGGTTGCGGGGAGTAGCCTCCGCCTTCTCCTCTCTGACCCAGTGCTCATCTTGCGGTCTGTTCGCTGTCCCCGCAGCTACAACCTGCTGCCCCGAATCATTGAAGCCAAGTACCTGGACGTCATGGATGCTGAACACTGAGGCCCTGGCCGTGTCCCATTCACCTGTCCCTTTGGCTCTTCCCAGGCTGACTGTAGCCATGTGGGGAGAGGTACGGGTGTCTTTTGGGGTGTTCCTGTGTGCTGCACTCCCACCCAGCTGTCCCAACAGGCCTAGGACATCTGGGCATCAAGGTGGGGGGGGGGGTTCCGTGGCGTGTGCCCATCCCTGTCCCCATTAGCCTTTCGCTTGGGTCAGTAACACTGCTCAGGACAACTTCTGCCCAGAGTGGAACTAAAGCCGGATTTTCTTTTGATAAAAGAGTCAGATGTCTGAAAGAGAAACCATTTCCTTGATTGTATAAGGAATTTGCTGTGTGCACATTAGAGAATAAAGCTCCCGTTTCTACGCTTCCATCTCTGTTGTCCCACCCTGCCCCGGCCTCAGAAGGCCACCTGAGAATAAAAAATTGTGAAGGGGAGGTGGAATGAAAAGGACCGGTGTTTGTGGAGCGCCGTCTGTGGACTGTCCCCTCTGACCCCGCACAGTGGATGCTGGTCCAACAGGGAAACGCGGAAAGATCCAGGCCTCGGTGTTGCTGTGTTGCCAGGAAACTGCAGGGGAAGTATTCTGGGAACAGCATGTGCGAGGGCCCTGAGGAGGGCCCTTCGGGGCCAGTGAAGGGCCATGGCTGGTGGAGAGAGCAGGGCTGATGACCATGAGCCTGGGTTCCCAGAGGCAGCTTCAGAGCAGCCCAACAGATTGAAAAACAGGCGCACGTAGGTCAGAGCTGCAGTTGCAACGTGTCCCCTCTGCTGAGTGGGTACAGATTTTATACGTTGGGGGGTATGGGTACGGGGGCGGGGGGGCAGGGGCTGCACTTTGCACCAGGGCCCTGAGAGTGGGGATGAACTGAAGTGGGAAGAATCCAAATGGCAGGATGCAGGGATTGGTTTGCCGGAGGGGAGAAGGTGCCGTGTTTCTGGTCTGGTCATTTGGTGGTTGGCCAGAGTCCGTGGCGGGAGCAGGGAATACAGATCTGAGACTCTGGCCATATCGGGGGCACCGGCAGTGGTAGAGCACCTGGCTCACGGACCCCATCACACACCTTACAGGACTTTGGCTTGACAAATACACCACAGACCAAGGGAGACATCTGCTACCTCTAATAACTAGATATGCTAAGAATTTCTGCAAACCAACAAAAAAAGACCATGACTCCCAACCCCCAATAGAAAAGAGGAAAACCTGCGGTGGGGGGCACCCAAACGGTAACAGGCGGCAAGAATGCCCTTGGGTACCTGAGAAATGCAACCCGACGGTGAGATGGTATCTTCCACTTATAACTGGCAACAATGACCCTGCCCTGGCTGGATGGACGGCAGAGCGGGAGAGGTGTATCCCCTGGCTCGCTGACTGGAGGAATGGGGACCGGGCACAATCAAGACCCGTCTTCCAACTGCGTGACTGCTCCTGGGCAGGTGGCGTGGGTCCGAACACTCACGGCGCTGTGTGCGGGGATGGGTAGCTCAAGGTTAACAAAGGGGGACAGTGTCCTGTGGACCCAGGACATCACTTTAAGAGTTGAGTAGCAAGCACAGAGGGCTGCCCTGCCCTAAGCCCCAGGTCCCCACTCCATCCATGTGGCTCATGATCCTTTGGGGCCCCCTCCCCAGGGGCCTAGGTGTCCCCTGCAGGTAGGGCCTTATCCAGAATCACCAGGCCAGGAGCAGACAGGTCCCCAGTACCCCATGCCTGAGCCCAGTCAGACGTCACTCACTACCAAGGAGACAACTAGAGAAGGCTGGGTCTGGCCCTGGCACTTCCTGGGGAGATAAGCCAGCTGAGCCTCACAGGCAAGTGGGGAGCAAAGGAATGCTGTTCTGTCCTCACCCACACACAATGATGCAGTTTCAGGGAGGAAACAACAGTTAAACTCAGGCCCTGGGCCATGCTGCCAGGACTGAGGAACAGTGACTGGAAGTGACATTCTCCAGAGCTGCCTGTGAGCACAGAAATAAGCCCGGGAGGGACTCCCAGCATTATGTTCTCCCCTCCCCCATTGCACACAACAGGCTTTTCTGAATATCCTCAGGGTGGGCACCTCCTCCTTATCAGAGAAACCTGCAGGGAAGGAAAGGGAGCCACCCCAGGCCCCTTAAAGTCCCGTCCAGAAAATGGCTTCACTGGGTCACAGCGAGGGCCTGGGGCAGCTGAGACAAGCTTCCCGAAAAGCTTGGAGGCCCCAGGCTGAACCATGTCATGTCATCCCACTGGGATCAAGATTCCACCCTGTTCCCCTGCCATACAAATGAACTTGGCATTATAATCATAAACCAACACTTTGGCTGCTCTAATGCCATAGTGAAATACTGCAACAGCACTCAACATTCTTCATTGCCTGCCCCCAACCCAGCAAACACCATGGAGGCCAGCTGGGTGGTGGCATCCCACAATGGGTGGGTGGGCGGTGTGGATCTGGCCAAGAAAAGATCAGCTTGTGATCAGAGACTTCAAGAACGAAAGGAAAGATGCGCTACTCCAGCACCCTCAGCTGCCGCCCTTGTCCCACCATCACCCCCAACCTGAGAGGTTTCCTGCTCCTGCCAAAAGGGACTCGGGAGACAGACAACTGCCCAGGGCAGGTTTCAAAATGGACGTATCGTTTATTTTGGAGACAAGTGTCTTCCAGTACTCTTACTTGTTGCATTTTTTACACATCTAGGGCTATTTGTGTGGTTCTTCCCGAAACCTCCATCCTGATGTGGCCAGGATAACATCCAAGGTCCTTTTAGGATCCTAAGCCAGGGGCTGCAGGAGGGACCACTGAATCCCCGAGGGCAAGAAAATGGTGTCCCTGCCCAAAGTTTCTCCAAGCAGAGCCAGCTGCTCCTCCAAGCAGGGCTGGTGAGGTGGTCTCAACACCCCTAGCAAGTGGGAACCCTGAAGGAAGTACTTGGAGGGGTGCCTGATGGGGGAGGTTTCGGGCTAGCTTTCCCCAGATCCCCCGCCAGGGCAACTGTCACCGGCTACCGGAGGACTCAGGCTGCCAAAGTATTTCTGCAGCTCAAGCAGGGCCCGGAAGCGATGGGAGATGGTGTTCTTCTCAGCTTTGGGCATCTCTGCGTACCTAAGGGGCAACAGCAGCAGTTCAGAGGAGCCCGGATTCAGGGGGTGTGCATCCCTCACCTGCCTCGGAGCCCCAAGCTCAAGGAGTCACCAGGAAAGGGTGGCAGGGCCACCAGCTCCTGACAGCCAGGGTTAATTTTTTAAAAAACTGGAGAGAATTTTAAATTCCCCTGTAGCTGGAAACCCATATTAATGAGTGCAGAAAGATGTTAGATTTGCTCTACTGTCCAAAAGTCATTAAGGGAAGCCAGGGACTGGGGGATAAGCTACATATTTGATCAGCTTTGTCATCTGTTGACAGGAAGCAGTGGGGCCTGACAGAGCAAATACGACAGTCTCCTCTCATGTACTGCGGGGGTGGCACGGGACAGCCGACCAGTGGCCACTCCTCCACATCAGGACTCTAGAGAATCCCACACCCCACTTGGGTACTTTAGAGCCGTGCTGTCCGCTATGTGGCCACTAGCCACAAGCGGCCATTTGAACTGAAATCTACCACAATGGAGTAAAAATAATTTCAGTACCTCAGCCACCCTAACCACGTGTTGGATTGAACAGAGCGGACATAGAGCATTTCTGTCCCTTGCATTCTTGGGGCTTCATGTTGTCCTCAGCCCTGTTTGGCTATTGTGAGGCCCCAGGCCACACTCCCTAAGGGCCCCTCTAGCCTGGAACACTTGATTCCAATAATGGCCAACATGTCCAGTGTAAATAAAGGGGGTGGGGTTTCCGTGACACACTGAGAACGCTTGGCACCGTGGGGGTTTCATGCGGTGCCCACCAGAGGCTATAAATATTAACGCTTTTCCAAACCAGATAGGGAAGTCGAATCATCCCACAGAACTGTCAGGGCGGAAAGGGGAAAGCACTGCAGTCCGGCAGCTGCTCCATGGCGAGCTGGAGCCCGGGCGCCCAGGACTCCCAGCTCCGCCCGGCTGCCCCTACGCTGGAGACTGGCCCACTCAGATTCCTTGAGTCCACCCCAGCGGAGCTGCCTTCAGCTGGAACGGCAGCCCATGGCCCGGCCCCGCCCGTGCCTGCGTGCCTGCACTGAGGCGGGGCGCTGACCCAACCCAGACTGTGGCTATCCTGACCCCACATCCCTGGGAGAAAATGGAGCTCCTTACGTCTGCTCGTATCCATCAGGCTGAAAACAAGGATCCCAGCCGAAGTCCCGGCAGCCTCGGGGCACCACAATCCGGCCCTGCCAGACGAAAGGGAGGGACAGGTATGTCACTGGCCATAGAGGAGATGCACTAGGAGAAGGGTAGTAGCCAGTGTGAGTTCAGTTTGGTTAAGCCCCATTTACTCAAAAGATACGGTTTCAAGGGGTCCATGGTACCTGCAAATGTTTGCTGAATACACAAATAATATGCAGTGGGGCAGCTCTCCCTTCTCTCTCTCTCTCTCTCTCTCTCTCTCTCTCTCTCTCTCTCACACACACACACACACACACACACACACACACACACAGAGACACACGGAAGAATGACAAACTTGAGCCCACAGATACACTGATACCCCTGGGGTCACCTGCCCTCCCTAGCTTTCACAAACTGTGACCTCAATAAAGAAGAAAGTCAACTTGGAAAAAACTGACAGAAAACATTTTCTCTTAATAGAAGTTATAAGGTGCCAAACTATGCAAAGAAGCCCTCTGCCTGCTACTCAATTTTTTTAAACAAATGTTTTATTTTTAGTGAGAGAGAGAGAGAGAGAGAGAGAGAGAGAGAGACAGCACGAGCAGGGGAGAGGTAGAGAGAGGGAGAGAGAGAATCCCAAGCAGGTTCTGCACTGTCCCTTAACATGGGGCTCGATCTCACAATAGTGAAATCATGACCTGAGCTGAAATCAGGAATTGGATGCTTGACCAACTGAGCCACCCAGGCGCTCATTTTTATTATGCTAAGTGAAATAAATTGCTGCATTTCTCAAAATACAAAGGAGGCCCTAATAATTAAATGAAGAAACAGAAATCACTTAGCACAGTGTCCAATACACAAATGAGTTCAGTAAATACTGGCTGTAATAGGCAAATTCCAACAGAATAATGTTAACAAAGAACAATTTAACTCAGCATCATGAGCTGTCATGTTGCCATAAAAGTTAAAAAATAATAAGGGGCTCCTGGGTGGCTCAGTCAGTTAAGCTCTTGATTTCGGATTCTTGATTTCGGCTCAGATCACAATCTCACGGTTTGTGAGCTCGAGCCCCGCACTGGGCTCTACGCTGAAAGCGTGAAGCCTGTTGGAGATTCTCTCCCTCTCTTTCTGCCCCTTCCCTGCTCGTGCTCTGTCTCTCTCAAAATAAATTTAAAAACTTAAAAATAGTAACAATAATAATAATCTTAAAAATACAAGGGAAGTGTGCCTGCGTGGCTCAGTCAGTGAAGCATCCATCTAGGTTTCTGCTGGAGTTGTGATTTCACAGTTCAGGAGTTTGAGCCTTGCGTAAGGCTCTGTGCTTACAGCTTCAGATCCTCCCTCTCCCTCTCCCTCTCCTCCTCCTCTACTTGCTCTCTTGGTCTTTCTCTCTCTCTCTCAAAGTAAATAAACTTAAAAAAAAAATAAATACAAGGGAAGCGGTAGAGGATGAGGATGAGCCAGTAGCCATAACTGCCAAACTGTTCAGACCAAAGGCAAATTCTGCTACCGCTAGTGGGGAGCTATGTGACCAAGGCCCACAGCTGACCACTCTGAACCTCACCCACACCACGAACGGCGGGGCAGGCAGTGTTCTCAGCACTGGGGTCATAGCAGGCCCAGCCTTACCCTCATAGAATGGGTCTCTTTCGCAAAACAGGCTTTCCACCAGTCAACAGATTAACGATTACCAAATGCAAAGTGCCTTTGAGGGAACAGACAGGAAGCTGGGCTCAAGAACAACAGCATGGAGTAACCTAGATGAGGAACTCCATGAGGAGACACTTTAGCCACATACAGTGCTGGGCAAGAACACTCCAGGTGGTAGACACAGCCGGTGTCAGGACCCAAGATGGGGAAGGGCTTGGCACGGGCGTTGCAGAAAAGACAACGTGACTGGGTTTAGAAAGCTCGAGTGAGAACAAAACCAGAAGAAACAAAGCCACCTCAGCGAAAGCAGAGGCTGGCCAACAACAAAGTGCGTGAAGCAGCCAGAGCTGCGGAGACAAGAGGAAATAGGGAACGGGGACCCCAGGGAGCAAGCCCCATCAGCAGGGCCTGCAGTCATTCATATTTCTGATTTTCTAGAGAACATTTCTGTGAAAGTAGCAGACAACTACGACTAATTTTTCCCAGCAATTATGATCCAGCAATCCTGGCTCTGTTCAGCCAAAAGAACTGAGCACAAGATCAAGAGGTATCTGCACACCCATGTTCATAGCAGCATTATTCACAATAGCCGAATGTGGAGGCAACTGAAACGCCCATCGATGGATAAATGGACAAAACAAATGTGAATATACATACAATGGATATTATTCAGCCTCAATAAAAAGGAGGAATTCTGTCACATGCTACAACACAAATGATCCATGACGGACATTATACTAAGAAATAAGCCAGCCACAAAAAAGACAAATAATGTACGTAGGATTCCACTTATAGGAGGGGCCTGAAGTTGCCAAACTCTTAGAAACAAAAGTGGAATACCAGTTGCCAGGGTTTAGTGGGGAGGGGAAAAGGGGAGTTTTTGCTCAATGGGTATAGTTTCAATTTTGCAGGATGAAAAAGTTCTAGAGATCTGTTGTACAACAGGGCACACATTCTCTCTCTCCCTCTGCCCCTTCTCCCCTGCACACACTCTCTCTAAAATTAAAATATATATATATATATATATATATATATATATATATATATATATATATAACCAGCAGGGCATGATGAGATGTCTGTGGGCAACCCCCAGAGGAGCCTCTGGGGTATGGCTCTGCGGGCCACAGGAGACTCTGGATTTTACATGAGAAGGGACTGGCAGAGGAGTGATGTGCCAGAATGCATCCTCCCGACACAAGGATGGAACAGCCGCACTGTCAGGGGAGCAGGCCAGCCCAGAAGGTGGTCTGGATCCTGTGAGAAGCACAGGGGTGTGTTTCTGAACCCAAGGGTGTGCTAGGCAGGCATGGGTGTGTTCAAGGGCAGTCAAGGAAGGAATGAGCTAGGGGAAGAAGATTGCACAGGAACATGAAAAGTTGGAAAGGCTGTGAGATGCTCAAGGGAAGCTATAGCCTCAGCAGTTGGATAAAAAGACTTGAGCTGGAAGCAACTGGGGTTGTCCATGTAGCTCTGGGAGTTGACACCTTCAGTTCCATATCTGCTTCCTAGAAGGGCACACAGTGCAGAGCTCTAGGTATACCAGGCCTCAACAGCCATGAGCCACTGTGTGTATCCCAGAAACAACAGTCTCAGAGGTCAAATAGATTTGGGGACTGACAGCACTTCTGGTTGTCATGCCCAGGGGCATGCCTGGGCAAAGCTCTGAGAACTAACTGGCCAGGAGGGCCCTTCCCACCACCCTCCTGCATTAGACCCTGGGCCATCGGCTCAAGCCACAGCACCCTCTGGCGGCACATAGGGGAACTATTATTCGTACGCACCGAGGTCCGGCCCCTGAACAGGCGCACTGGCTCGCTGGGGTCCCCGGTGCTGAGTGCAAACGTGCAGAGCGCATAGGCTGACTTGTCCTCAAACCCAGCCAGGAGCTGGTGGAGACCTGTGGGGGGGGTGGGGGGGAATACAGTGATGGCTATGCAGCTCAGCTCCCAGCCTTACTCCCCATCCCTGAATCCCTGGATGGGGGAGCCACCAAATTTGGGGAGCTTATACATGTCGTCAGATAGGTTCCGTGCTTATAACCCTGGAAATTGGGTGACGGGCACATGGAGCTCATTATTCTATTCTACTACTGTATATGTTTGAAATGCTCCATAATATAAAGTGTTTTTAAAGCACCTAAGGAGGGGACATTTTGGCCCACAACGTGACAGGGTATGCAAGGGGCAGCCAGTCCCCCAGCCCCCAGCCCAGGCCCTCGCTAAGGCAAGGACAGGCCAGCAGTCAATAGGGCCAGCCCTCTCAGCCAGAATAAACTGCAGCGCCTTTGTCTCCAAAACTCACAGCACCCCCACTCCCACTCCCATCTTCTCAGAGCTCCCTGGAGCTGGGTGTGTAGGGAGAGTGGCAGCTGCTCTTATAGATAGTGAAACAGGTGAACACAGGCTCCATGGTGGGGGCTAGAACCTGAGATTCCTGATTACTAGTTGGGATTCCTCCACTGGACCACCTCCAGATTCTCAATTCCCAATAGATAAAAGAAGAGATAATAAAGGAGATTAATACCTTCAGGCTTTAACTTCTCCAGAAACCACTTTCTGCAAGAGAAACGAAGGTGAATCAGACAACAGGAGCAGCTGGAGCTTCCTACCATCTTCTCTGGGCTGCACTCCTCAGGGAGTAGAGCCCTGGGACGGCCATATGACAGGACAGAAAATGCCGTCATTCAAAATGAAGAGGAGTAACAGGAAAAAGGATGGAGGCATACAGGCAATGCACAGATCAATAAACCTATGAAGACCTCAACCTCACTGGTAATTAGAAAAATGCAAACTAAAACCAAATGTGGCTAACACTTCACATCCCCCACACTGCAAAACACTGAAGCCCTAAGCGCTGGTGAGGGTATGGTGCAACATATGTAAGGTACAGCTGCCCTGGCAGACATACTGGCGATCCAAAAGCTCAACATATACAGATCCAAAACCCAGCAAAAGCACTTCTGTGCGTATGTCCTCCAACCCCGGCCAAGGGTATTCAAATCGGGGTATTTGTATCCTAGAGATACACAAGGACCATCTGAGGGTGTCCAGAGCGCTGGATAGTTTTAAGGAAATCCATTTTCAGATCTCAACTTCTTTATTTCCTTTTTCCTGAAATTGATCTGCCACGAATGTACCTCTCCAGCGGGTGGGTTCCTCTTGCCCATCTCCACTTACACAATCACATTCTCACACTTTACAAAAGAAAGAAAGGCATGCCTCTCCCCCATCCCTAATCCCTTCTCAGGACAATGTGAAATATTGGTGCTGACACCAAGACAGTGAATGACCCACAGTATTAGGTAACCAATCATTTCAAAGTTCAGGTGGTTTTGTGGCCAGGCGCCTGCAAGGGGAGCACTCACATGTAGGGGCCAGGGAGGCCCCCAAGGGCGTTGAAGCACAGACAGGTGTCCTCCACCAGTACGGGCCCCTGCACCTGCAGCACATGGAAATGGAGCCCTGAGACCTGTGACCAGGAGTGGGCCCTGTCCCTAGCCTGAATTCCTAGGCCACCCTGGCTGGGGCCAGACACACAGCTAGTTGTGATCTGTAGCAGCAGGAAACAGCTACAGGAAACAGCCCTTGGGTAATCTCTTATCTTCACTTTAGAGATAGGAACACCAAAAACTTGGCAGGTTGTAAAGCTTATTCCAGGCACAGCAACAGGAGAGCTGAAAGCTGAGATTCACACTCAGGCTCTTCATAAAGTGCTCTTTCTCAATTCCACAGAGATGTGTGAGTGCAGCGGTAGATAGATATGTGTGGGGACAATGTAGGGATTGGAATGTATGTATCTGAAAATCAGAGAGAGAAGTGTGTGTGTGTGTGTGTGTGTGTGTGTGTGTGTGTGGTGGTCTGGGAGATACTATGCAGTCAATGTTGAGAAGAAAGAAACATTAATTGGCCCCACTCTAGCTGGCCTGGGCAGGTCCTTGAAGTTTTGACCAACTGTGCCCACCCTATTATTCTCTGCCTGAGCCCAGCAGGCACAGCCCCCAGGAGCCCCCAGGACAAGAGGAACAAGTATGGGACACGCGAGGAACAAGCACCTGGCGAGCTGCCTCCTGACACTTCTGTATGGAAATCTCATCGGGCTCTCCCTGGTACTCTGGCACTTATTGGAGAAACAGACACACAGAGAGTCAGGTCACAGGGAGACAGAGAAATGGAACGAGTTTTCAAAAATAAAACAAAACAGAGACATACGGTCAATTTTCTGTGCCACCAAAGTGCATGGAAACTTATCTCCCAGAATCTGAATGACCTGTTCCAAAATGAAAGAACATTTATCACCATTTGTTAACAATTTCCCCATACTACACAAGCTGTCGTCCACTTTTCTCTTCAGGTAATTCTCGGGCCAGTCCCCTCAGGCTTACCAAATTAGGCCCATGAGCCTCACTCCAGACTTCAGGGCCCCACTCCAGCAGGTCAGCTTCCCCATCTGCTCAGCCTCCTACCCCTCCTACTTCAGGTCTCTCTGTTCATGTTAACCAGCTACCCGGAATACCTTCTCCCCTTCTCCCTGCTCCCTGCAACTCTACCCAGCCTCCTATTCCAGTTCTCGATCAGGGGTTACCCAGAATTCAAGAAGCCTGTAAACCTGGATGGGAAAAAATACCTTTTTATTTTCACTACTCCCTAGCTGAAATTTAGCATCTTTTCCAATTGTGAATATAGAAAACCAAAACAGCATCAGCAGTTCCTGTGACCTTTAAATCTATTAAAATCACACATGTGGGGTTGAGCATCCGTTTCAGCTCAGGTCATGATCCCAGGGTTGTGGGATTGAGCCCTGCATCAGGCTCCATAGTAAGTGCGAAGCCTGCTTAGGATTCTCTCCCTCTGCCCTCTCTTCTGCTCACTCTCTCTCTAAAAATAAAAAATAAAATCACACATGTTGTCATATTCCATTATAGCTATAGCAGAATCTCACAATATTTACAATATTCTTTTAAAATTATGGTAACAGGGGCGCCTGGGTGGCTCTATCGGTTAAGCCTCCAACTTCAATGCAGGTCATGATCTCACGATTAAGTGAGTTTGAGCCCCGAGTTGGGCTCTGTGCTGACAGCTCAGAGCCTGGAGCCTGCTTTGGATTCTGTGTCTCCTTCTCTCTACCCCCCCACCACCCCGTTCGTGCTCTGTCACTCTCTATCTCAAAAATAAATAAACATTAAAAAAATAATAAATGAATAAAATAAAAGTATGGTAATTACACATTGCTAGATTGAATCCTTTAATGCGTTAATAAAGTATATGTTAACTAGATCACAAACATTTATATTTTGAACTTTCTTTCCTTTTTTTTTTTTTAAAAGTTTATTTATTTGTTTTGAGAGAGAGAGCACACAAGCTGGGGAGCGGCAGAGAGGGAGAGACAGAATCCCAAGCAGGTTCCATGCCATCAGCACACAGCCTGATGCAGGGCTCGAACTCACCAACTGTGAGATCATGACCTGAGCCAAGCTCAAAAGTTAGACACTTAACCAACTGCGCCACCCAGGCGCCCCTACAAATATTTATATTTTGAGAATCGTACAACAGAATTTCCTTTGTGATGGTGCTCTGTTCCGCGTGTCACTACTTGTCTGTTTGGTCTGGCCTCAAGATCCCAAACTTTTCATTAGCACAGGGCTCTGGCTCCTGAGTAGGACACCCTGTACTGGTACAGAAGTGCGATCATTCTCTATACTGCAGACAAATGAAGGGGCCCCTAATGACTGCATCCCACTCGTCTGCCTGACATATCTAGCGGATGTCACTGATTTTGCACCATGACTCACCTCCTTGGCCATGGCTGACTGAGCAGGGGGAAACCCTTGACCAAAGCAAAGCTAATCAGAGCTAATGTATGGCAGAAGCCTCACTGCCCCCTCCAGCAGGAGGGAAGGAAGCAGAAAAACACCAGCAGGAAAGGGATGAGCATCCAGAGAGAACTACAAGGACTAGATAGGCCCTTGAGAGGCTCAAGTCTTGTGAGACATCACATTGTAACATTGTATTACTAGGAAAAGTCACCTGGTGGTTTATATAAACTTCTGGTGTCCCTATTACTTGCTGCCAAAGGCTATCCGTCCACCCACAGAATCCTCACAGCTAGCCACAAATTCCCAGAGGCAGGAACTCTGGATCCATTGCCTCTCTCACTCCTCCACCCAACTGGTTTGTGAAACAGACCTCTCAAATCATCCCCATTTCACAGAGAAGGAAACAGGCTTGGAGACGCTGAGGACCACATTTCTGAACCGTGGTGGGGCGTGGACGGCTCAGTTTGGATGCCTGCCCCACGCGTTGTCTGGCACTCCTGGGTCCGCAGGGCGGCCTGGATCAGCTCCAGAGGGGTGTCAAGAGGCACGGTTTGGGGTCTAGCTTAATAGGTGACCACTGGGACAGGTACTATGGACCCGGCACTCCTTTGGCTCCCGCAACCCCGAGCTCACAAGCCCGGATCTGTCAACGCCATCATTCTATCAAGGCCAACCACCGGCCGCCCCACTCCGCGCACAAGGCTGTTTCACTCCACGAGGCCCAGCCCGTTCCACACGCCCGGGTCCGCCTCTCCGTGCCCCCTCCACCTGGAGACCGCTTCTCTCCGCCCTATCCTCAGCGGGCCCTGCCACACGCTACCCCCCAGCCGCCTACTGGTCGGCCTCCCGCGCCCTCCCGGCACCTCCTCCAGCTTCTTGGCGTTCCCCGTGACAAACACGATCTTCTTCCCGGCTAAGGGGGCCGCCATGCCGAACCGCACGCATGACCCACAGGAAGCCCCTTTGCCTCCAGTGGCAGGCACTTCCGGCTGGCGCGCGGAAGCGGGCGGCACGGCTTCCGGCTTAGCGTCCCGGACAAGGCAGCTTTAGGCTCCCGGGAAGCGCGTCCTCTGTGAGCGGCAGCCTAGCTGCCTTTGGGGCGAGAAGTCCGCGCTGGGGGCCCGGCTTCCTTGCTCAGACTCCGGGAGCAGAGCGCCTCTTATCTGGTTGAGCAGCCTGGGGCGCCGGGCGCTAGAAGGGGGGAAAATGGCGCGGCCCGTCTGCGCCGGAATTGCGAGGTCTTCCAGAGACTGGCGGTCGAGACCAGGCCCTCCCGCCAAGGGGCGCTCTTTTCGAGGACCAGGAGAGACCATTGCAACCACTGCCCCCTACCCTGCTTTCTCCCCACTCTGGGAAGGGGGCACCGAGGGAGGCTAAGAACCTTCACGGTAATGAGCTGCAGTCTTGTGCTCTGGGCGGTTCGCGTTCTCCGCGGGCGCTTCCAAATCTGCCTCTGAGAGCTGTTTCCTTCTGGGCAAGGGCTGCAAACCTGGGTCTTTATCCTGACCTCATCTTCAGCCCCACTCCCGTCTCTCCTTTCCCGTCAAGTCTGACCGTGGGTTAAAAACAAAAACAAAACCAAAACTTGTTTTAAATTAAGATATAATTAACATATAATACTGTATCAGTTTCAGGTGTACAACTAATGGCTTGATCTTTGTATACATTTGGAAGCGTTCACCTCCGTAAGTCTGGTTAACATCGATCACCTTATGTATTTTTTCTTGTGATGAGAACTTTTTGGATTGACTCTCACTAACTTTGAAATATGCAGGACGTAGTCAACGTGCTACCATGCTGTACATCTCCAGGATTATTTATTTTACAACTGGAAGTTTGTACCTGTCAACCCCCTTCACCCATTCTCCAGTCACCCAACTACCAGTCTGTTCTCGTTACTGTGAGTTTGTTTGTTTTAAATATTTATTTTTGAGAGAGCGTCAGCGGGGGAAGGGCAGAGAAAGAGAGGGAGACGGAGGATCCCAAGTGGGCTTTGCACTGACAGCAGCGAGTCGGATGTGGGGCTTGAACTTACCCTGAGATCATGACCTGAGCTGAAGTTGAGGGTCAACTGACTGAGCCACCCAGGCGCCCCTGTTTTCATTTTTTTAGATCCCGCTACTTGCCTTTGAATTTAAATTTGGCATAGGCTAAAACAAACCTGGTCTTTTCACCTGTCTCCCAGGCTTGAGACCTCCGTGTTTTGACTCCCTCATTCCCTCATCCCTACAGCCTCTCAGATCCATCATGCCTTCTCCATGCCCACTGCCTCAGCCAGTTCTTTGCATCCCGAAAACAGTGAAGGGGTACAGGATGAGATGCCCCAAAATGTGCCAATGTGGCACAAAGATTATTCCGAGTTAAAAGTAATGAAAATGCAATCGATGCAGGAAACGCTCTCTATCTCCCCACCCACCCCCCCAACTGCCTAAATTTACATTGGAAAGGAGAGCCTGCAACAGGAAGAGAAGTATTAATTAACAGAGACCCCCCTCCCTTTATGAAGGCATTTATCTGCATGATAGAGCAACCTTGTTTTTTCCAAATATCTCTTTTCGCCTTGCTAATGAGTTTTCTTCCCTTTGTATCCTCAGTCCCCTACCCCTTCTCCTAGTGAGCCTCACATTGCCCCTTTGTCTTATTGGAGGCAGCAATTTCATTGTCTTGGGATGTCTTGTCTATGTGGATTCCCTATACACATGCCTTTTAAATGTGATTTTTCTCAGGGCGCCTGGGTGGCTCAGCCAGTTGAACGTCCGACTTCGTCCCAGGTCACAATCTTGCGGTTTGTGAGTTTAAGCCCCGCATCAGGCTCTGTGCCTGGAGCCTGCTTCTGATTCTGTGTCTCCCTGTCTGTCTGCTCCTCCCCTGTTCACGCTCTGTCTCTGTCTCTCTTTATCTCTCAAAAACACTAAAAAAAAATTTTTTAATGTGGTTTTCTCCTCTTAATCTCTCATGTCAATTTGATTCTAAATCCTTCTAGGAGGACTGTAGGACAGAGGAAGTTCTTTCTCCCTGACAGTACAGAGTAGGGCGTGCCCCCAGCAGACCCACCTGTACCAGAGGCCTTGGCCCACTGCTGACATCCCCAGTGAACAAATCACCTGTCTCCTTCCTCCAGGGACTCAGCAAGGGCAGATTCAGGGTGGTTCTTTACTGGTGAGGAAACTCCTGACAGAGCATCAGAAGTCAGAGGTCTGTCAGTGCCTGGATGAGTTATTTTGCTTAATGTTCTTGTCCTCTGATAATCCCCCTTTTTTTTTTTTTAGACCCTCAAATTTGTCAGGGAATATCGAAAAATTCCCATATTCTCTAAAAACCTTTGCTCAATGACGTTACCATAGCAGGAATGTTGCAGAGGCCAAAAGGCATTACTGTGCCCTGTGGTGGTGGGGGGGATGGGGGTCTGAAGTTTCCTGTTTAGGCAATTTGATGAGGCAATGTATGAGGGTCCTTGGAGTTCGTCTGAACATAGTGGGTTAAATTCAGGGAGTGAGTGGCCCTTCCTTTGTGTCAGCTGTCTTCCTTCTTCATGACGTCATCGGGAATCCCCAGGGGAGCTCTCCCCAGGGAGCAAAGCTGAGCTCCTGGTTGTGGAAAGCTTCAGCTACAGCCTCAGGCAAGAAGCTCTTCGCCTGGGACGTGTGTCCCTGTACCACACAAACAAATACCATGCAATTTGGTCAGTGGAAGGACCTTGGGAGCACTGGGTGCTAGGGGAATCATCACTGAGGTTGGAGAGGTGTGGACAGTCACCCAGCAAACCATTGGAGCCCATAAAGAGTTATTAAGCAGGGAATATTGTGAGTGGGTATTCGCTTTTGCTACACCTCACTCTAAAGCTGAAGGCCTAGGAGTATAAGAGCTTGTGGGGAGAGAGGAGATACATGAATACCTGTAATTCATGCAAAAGTTTGTGTATATGTAATCTAGTCAGGACTCTTGGTTGCAATGACAGAGATCCTCCTAGTCAACAACAAAACGAAAAAGAAATGTACTGATTTAACTGATAAGCGAAGGTATAAAGAGACAGTCAAGTTCATAGTTAGAAGAGAGCAAAAGGGGATTGCAGTAGTTCATTAAACGAACTATGCTTGAGTTCAACTATGTGAATTTTTACCTCCTAAAATTTAGTAAGGAATATAACGGGAAATCTCTTTGGAATCACACACCCTTCCGTTGTGAGGGAAATCCCGCTAAGCAAAGAAGGATGATTCTTGCTCTCAAAGGAGCTCGTGAGGTCCTGTCAATTCTACCTCTGAAATAGTTCTTCAGTCAGTCCCCTCCTCTCTACCCCCACTGCTACTGTCATGAACCCGGCCCTATTTTGTTCATACCTAGACCCCGGCGGCAGCAGCTGTCTCCCCGTTCTCCCTGCTGTCTTCCACCCCCTCCACAAATCTTAATGACATGCTTGGGCTCCAGGATTCTGAGAACCTGAGAACTAAATGAAAGCTGTGAAAATTATATCTGTTTGAGGCAGCGAGGAAGAGTTCTCTCTATTGACTGTTGCTTTGCCCTTCCAGAAACTTTCTGTGCATGTGCAAATTACACACAAAAATGTATGAAGTTTTAATTTTTAGGTTTTAGAGGAAGTTCATGTATTTCATTAATCGCTACATCCAATGTGGGGCTCAAACCTATGACCCTGAGATCAATTGAGCCAGCTACATGCCCTGTGTATTTTTTAGTGTTTTGTTGTTGTTGTTAGTTTGTTTTGTTTTTGAGAGAGCGAGTGAGCAAGGAGGAGAGGGGCAAAGGAAGACAGAAGGAATCTCAAGCAGGCTTCCTGCTTGGTGTGGAGCCTGAAGTGGGGCTCCATTCCACGGACCCTGGGATCAAGACCTGAGCTGAACTCAAGAGTTGGGTGTTCAACCAGCTGAGCCATCCAGGCGCTGCCATAATTTTTAATTTTCAATAAAACTTTTTTTATGGGAAATTTCAACTTATGCAAAAATGTCAAACTTAGCAAAATATGGAAAAAAGCCCCATTACCCAACTTTAACAATTTTAAACATTTGCTATTTTTATTTCACCTATCCTGGCCTGTTTGCTTGCTTAAAATTTAAAAATGTGAATTCTGAATTTCCAAAGTTACGGAAAATAATAAAATAGATGCTGAAGTTCCCAATATTCCGCCTTAACAGATGTTAAAATTTTAACATGGTACCATCTTTTTTCAAATCTTACACTTCATACCATTGGTCCTTTGATCTTTGTGTTATTACACACACAAAAACTTCATATTACTGTTACAGCAAATTCCCAGCAGTTGCTATTTGCTTGTTAAAAAATCTTGAAGAGTGCCTGGTTGACTCAATTGGTTAAACATCTGACTCTTGGTTTTGGGTCAGGACATGACTTCACAGTTTGTGGGGTCAAGCCCCATGTGGGGCTCTGCACGGTCAGCTTGGTATTCTCTCTCTTCTCTCTCTGCCCCTTTGCCCACTCTTGCACGCTCTCCCAAAATAAATAAATAAACATTAAAAAAAATTCTTGAGTTCACATCCTGTCCCCCGTTTTTTTTCCAAACAACTTTATTGAAGTATAATTTTTTCCTAGTTAAGTCTTTTTTTTTTTTTAATTTTTAATTTTATTTTAGAGAGGGAGGGAGAGAGCACAAGCAGGGGAGAGGGACAGAGGGAGAGAGAATTTTAAACAGGCTTCACTCTCAGCGCAGACCCCAACAAGGGGCTTGATCCCACAACCCTGGGATCATGTATGATCTAAGCCAAAATCAAGAGTCAGGTGCTCAACCAACTGAACCACCCAGGCAGCCCTTTAAATAATTCTTAAGAATTAAATGGAAATTTAAATCTCCTCTGGGTATTTAAATTTTGAGTGCTCGCTATGGAAAACTGGGTCACTAATTTTCATATTAGTCTAATAAAGCTAATTTAAAATAATAAAGCTAATGTTAAAATAGGTATAAAAGTGCAGGTCTGGGTACCAAAATGTATCACTAAATAGGAGATTTAGTCTCTGCTCCTCCCTTCTCCCCTTTTAATGAAATTATATGTCACAGATAATAGGCAAATCTCTGCCCTTAATCCGATCCATGGCTTTCCCTCAAAGGTAACCTCTATCCTGAAGTTGGTGTATATCATTGCTAAGCATCTTATTGTACTTTTTCCACATATGTATGTTTTCATAAACACTGTGTGGTATTGCTCAGTGCTTTTAAAACATATATAAATGTCGCACTGCACAAAACTGTTTGCAATAATTTCCACCTGAAGGAATGGGTATTTTTATGCTTCCCAAATTCCTTAGGGTAAAATAATGAGGCCTCCATACGAAGTGTGCGGCCTGGGCGGAGACCCGGCTGGTGGGCGGGGTCTAGAGGGGGATAGGAGGGGCCATGTGGACGTTGGGCGGGGCCCGGCAGATCCGGGCCTCAGGGTGGACGAGCTTGTTCAGCCTGAAAGCTTTCGTCATGGTGGGCCCCGTGGTGTACCTGGTGGCAGCGGCTCTGCTTGTCGGCCTTATCTTTTTCCTGACTCGCAGCAGGGGCCGGGCAACAGCAGGTAAGAGATACCGCCGCTCCAGGACAGGTGGGGACGCGTTCTCTGGCCTGAGCCTTTGTAGGCCATCGCACCGCGGCTTCTGCGCATGCGCTGGCCTTGCTTGCCCGGACCGACGAGTTGCTCCGCGCTGGCTGGCGCTCGTCGCGCTTGAGGCCAGCTGCACGCATGCGCATTCCTGCGCGTCGGGGAGCGGGCGGAGACGTAGTGCTCTAACCCTACTCGCCGAGTGGATGGCAGCGCTCTACACCTCTCTCCTAGCCTCAGAGACAGCTTCTCTCAATTCCTCTCCTCGCCTTCTGACACTCCAGACCCAGAGGGGCCAGGCCCTGGCGGACACACTCCCTTCCCTCATTGGGGCACCCAACGGAGAAGCCGCAGGGGTTTCCCGTCCCACCCAGGCCGGCTCCAAAGTGGATGCCAAGAAGGGGGCACTTGAGTGTTTTGTGCTTACCTACGAGCTGTAACTACCTGAGCCTCTGTCCTTCCCCTTCAAAGAGAGCACCTTACCTGTTCTGTACCCCGACTGTGAGGCCATGTCATCTGCCAGGGTACAGTTCAGATACTCCTATCATTCTCTTCCTCTCGTCATTTCCCATTTCCTGTCGTTATGTGGATTTGTGTATATATAGTCTCTTCCCCTCCCTGGGCCCACAAGTTACTTCAGAGCACCTACATGCTCCAAGGGCAGGAGAGAGAAAGCTGAGGTAAAGCAGATAGCCAAGAAGTCTTCCTGGAAGGAAACACACAGCCCCCGGGAGCAGGTGTGCTCCTGGTTGGCATGCCTTATAAAACTATGGCAGGTGGTGTTGAGGCAAGCAATAAATGCAGTCCTGCAGTGGGCATTCACATGAAGTCTGGAGAAGTCAGGGTGAGCTTCCTGGAGGAGGTAGGGCTTCATCTCTGTCTTGCAGGGTGGCAGTATCCTGACAGACCGGATGGAAAGGTATTGACAAAGGCAAGAGGGAACGGATGATCTTGCTGCATAGGACCAAGGTGTGGGTCTGGGTTATAAAGGCCTTAATATCTGAGAAAACTGGGGCTTTGTGCTTTGGGCAGCAGGAGCCTGGAGAACATTAAGTGGAGGGTGAGACATCCGGGGTTCTCCCCTGCTTTCAGGTGGATTGGGTTGCTAGACAGTGTTGTGGTTCCTCTCTTCCCTACAGCTGGCCAGGAGTCGTTGCACAATGAGGAGCAGCCTGTAGTAGCAGGCTCAGTGGCCCAGCCTCAGCCCCTGGACCCCGAGGAGCAGAGAGCAGGGGGCAGGCCCCGGCGCCGGAGGGACCTGGGCAGCCGCCTGCAGGCCCAGCGTCGAGCTCAGCGTATTGCCTGGGCAGAGGTGGATGAGAATGAGGAGGAGGCCATCATCCCAGGTGAGAGGGGCCCAGCCTGGAGGAGAAAGGGGCTGTTTAAGGGCATAAGGGGACCTCCAAAGCTGGATGGAAGAGTGGAGTGTGAAGCTAGAGTATAGGAGATATGTCTGGGAGCCACAAGATAAAGTTGGAGTAGGGAATGCTTGAGACCCATCCTTTGGTCCCAGAAACCAGCAGTTCTGGACCCTGACCCCTATTCTATTAGGCCAGCCCCCTCTTCCTTTATCTTGGTTTTCAGTGTCTAAGCAAGAGGGCAGAGATCTTCAGATTGACCCAGAAAGTTCCTTAGTCTACTTCTCATATCCCAGCACCTTAGTAGTTTCGGCACACTCATTTTCTGAGAGCCTCATTCTAGGGCCAGAGTGCCTAGCCAAGAGCTTCTGTAGTTCCTGAAGTGAGATCACCTGTGTTTGAGGTTGGAGAAATTTGTTGACAGAAGCGTCCATATCCCTGGGAGACCAACAGAGCCCCTGGGATTGTGGGAAAAAATATCTCTTCTCCAGTGCTGAAATCTGGTGTGAGCCTGAGGAAGAGGCATTTGGGGCTTTTGCCCTTGTCCTTCTGGGAATTAGCCCCTTTTGACTCAAAAAAGACTCACTCTGTGGTACCATCCCCCTTGTCTCAGACTTGGGATCAGACGTTCCTGCTGCCCCAGCATCAACAGCTAACCTTTAGCTGGCCTTAACTTTAGGTAGTCTTGGGGTTGGAGCTATCTTTTTTGGCCAGGCGTTGAGCCCAGAACCCTCAGCCGTTCCTGACCACAGTGAAGACAATTTCAGATATGAGGTGGGGATACATTTCCCCATGGGGCCATCCTTCCCTGGAGGTTTGGCTCAGAAACAAACCAGAGAACTCTGCAAGCCCAGATATGCCTGACTGGGATTTTCAGACACTCAGATATTGGAACCCAGCACCTCCCTTTTTGTGGCTATGCAGCATCTAAAATTATCATCTGTTCCTTTGCCCCATCATTCTCTCACCCTTACCCCACCTTATCTGCTATCCTCAACACACACTCTACACACACTTTCTGGCATACATGCACTCAGAGTGTGAATTTCTATGTTCATGACAGATGTCTTTGGAGGGCAGAACTAGGCTAGTGACATTTACAGGTGGGAGGAAGGGGATCCCATCCCCCCTCCCCCCACAATGTGGAGAGGAACAAGGAGTAGGATGGACTCATCCTCATTGGTCCTCTCCAGGAGCTGAAATGTCTTTCTTTGACTGTTCTCAGCCCAAGAGGAAGAAGGTATCGAGAAGCCAGTGGAAAGTCACCTGTCAGGGAAAATTGGAGCCAAGAAACTACGGAAGTTAGAGGAGAAACAGGCGCGAAAAGCCCAGCGTGAGGCAAGCAGGAGGGATGGGGTGCAGCTCTGGGAAATGGGAAAGGGTCCTGCCTTTCTTGTCCCCCATGTCAGAACCTTACCTTGGGCTCTTTGCACGCTGCTTGCCTGGCTCTGTCTCCTGCAGCTTGGGTCTGTGGTCCGGCCCAGTCATTACCTTCCCTGGCCTGTTTGTGAGGTGGGCAAACTCTAGTTGGGAGTGGGAATATGCCCCCTACAAAGGCCTCTCTCCAGGCAGAGGAGGCTGAACGTGAGGAGCGGAAACGCCTTGAGTCCCAGCGTGAGGCAGAATGGAAGAAAGAGGAGGAGCGCCTTCGCCTGGAGGAGGAACAAAAGGTGAGGCAGACCCCCCCCTCCCCCCAACTTCTGAGCCCTGACCAGGCAGCCTTGCTTCCTGTGCAGCTCCCCACACCTGACCTAGAAGATGGGCCATGGACTGGGTTCAGGAGCAGGCCCTGGTTTATTTGGCCCTGGACTCTAAACACAATCTATATAAAGCTGCTGCTGAAAAGCAGAGCCTGAGATGGGGATTTTTTTTTTAATGTTTATTTATTTTTGACAGAGAGAGAGACAGAGCATGGGTGGGGGAGGAGAAGAGAGAGAGGGAGACACAGAATCTTAGTATATGTGCTGCCAAAGTGAGCACGGGAGACACAGAATCTGAAACAGGCTCCAGACTCTGAGCTGTCAGCACAGAGCCCAATGCGGGGCTCAAACTCACAGACAGCGAGATCATGACCTGAACCGAAGTTGGACGCTCAACCGACTGAGCCACCCAGGTGCCCCTGAGATGGGGATTTTTGTTCATTTGGCTTATTGAGCATACCATTTAAAGGAAAGTGAGCATTTAAGGAAAATTGAGATGGCTAGAGTGGCTGGAACAAGGTAAGCAAGAAGGAGAGGGGTCAGAGAGGGGGTGGGGTCTGGACCCTAAGGGCCTTGAAATTGTTAGAGGTCATTGTAAGAGTTGGTGGATCCTGCCTGATCCAGGTCCTGTTTAGGGCCTGCCATGGAGAAGATCGATGCCCAGAGAATGGGGACCTCTGCAGTAAAGGTGGTTAATGAGCATTTGTTTGCCAGTGGCTCCCTTTCTGAGAACGAGTGCTTGAGAAAAGGAACATCACAAAGCTGTGGTGTGTATATAGAGTGAGAGCTAGGGCTTCCCAGCTGGGGGAAGCTGGCCCTTGGCCTCTGACTGGTCCTATTGTCCAGGGACCCTGGATGGCAGAAAGCCTGGCTGTGGGTGCCATAGCAGATGGGCCAGACCACGGCAGAGAGGAGGCATTAGTGGAAAGGGTTTTTTTACCTTTTTGAGTATTGATGTTGTGTAATGGACCCTAAACTACCTTTAGGAAAGGATTCTCCGTTCCTGCACCTAGTTTCCCGTTATTAGCATCTTATCTTAATGTGGTATATTTCTCACAGTCAGTACTGACACATTGTTTGTTGATGTTTATTTTTGAGGGAGAGCAAGAGAGCGCATGCGAGTGGGGGAGAGGCAAGGAAAGAGGGGAACAGAAGATCCGAAGTGGGCTCTGCACTGACAGCAGAGAGCTTGATTTGGGACTTGAACTCATGAACCGTGAGATCATGACCTGAGCCAAAGTTGGATGCTTAACCAGCTGAGCCACCCAGGCGCCCCAGTATACGTTGTTTTAACTAAACCCCATACATATTGTGATTTCATTAATTTTCCTCCAGTTTCCTTTTCCTTTTCCTTTTCCTTTTCCTTTTCCTTTTCCTTTTCCTTTTCCTTTTCCAGGGTTGCATCCAGGATACCACATTACATTTAGTTACCATGTCTCCTTAGGCTTCTCTGGGTTGTGACATTTTCTCAGGTTTTCCTTGCTTTTGATGACGTTGATAGTTTTGAGAAATATCAGGCAAGTGTTATAGAACATTCCTCAGTTTGCGTTCAGCTGATGGGTTTTTTTCTCACAATTGGACTGGGCTTATGGATTTCTGGGAGGAAGGTCACAGGTGAAGTGCCATTCTCATTGTATCAAAGATACATGTTGTCAACTTGTCTTTACTGATGTTAACCTTGATTGCTTGGCTCAGGTTGTATTTGCCAGATTTCTGCACTGGAATGTTAACTCCTTCCTTGCTGTACTTCTTTGGAAACAAGTCACTGTGCACAGCCCACACTTAAGGGGTGGGTAGAGTTATTCTCCACCTCTTTCAGAGGAGAGTATCTACACAAAGTATTGGGAATTTTTTTGTTCCAGAGCTATACTTTTTCTTTTTTATTTATATAATTGTTTGTTTATATCTACACAGACTAGAGGATATTTATTTTGTAAGTTGTGTTAGAGTCCAATACTGTCTTACTTATCTTATTATATAGACCATTGGGAGCTCTCGCAATTGGCTCCCATGTACCTTTGACGTAACTTCATTGTTTGGTTTCCTGAGTACTTTCTTTCTGGCACCACAAGATGCACCAGGTTCATTTTATATGTTCTTTGCCCCAGCTTTAGCTATGTGTTTTAAAAAGATCTTTTTGAGAGCTGTGGAAAATAGGATGACTTGGGGGGAGGCTATGGCACTAGGTGGTGGTGGTGATTGAGCAACACGGATGGACTGAGAAGTTTTCCAGAAGTTGAAGGCAGAAGTGGTAGATAGGACTTTATTTCTGACCAGGTGGCCAGATGGCTGTGTGACTCACTGAGCCAGGGACCCAGGAGGAGGACCGGACGTGTGGGGAGTAGATCACAGGGTCTTTCTGGGACATATGCAATTTGAAGTGCCTGTGAGATGGCCCAGTGGATGTGTCACGTGGGAGGAAAGATCTGGGCAGGGGTACAACTGTGGCAGTCACTGGCGAGGAGATGGTTGTTGATGCTGTGGGCATGGCAAGGTGACCCGAGGAAGTGGGGGGGTGGGGGGGGAGACAGGGCTGAGCAAGGAGCAGGAGGAAGTCCTGGAGAGGGTGGGGTCTGCAAGCCAAGCAAAGGAAGAGGAAATGGTCAGCTCTCCCGGCACCACTAAGAGGCTGTGAGGCTGATGGTTGTCCCTTGGATTTGGTGGGATGGAGGGCAGGGGTGGGACTGTAGCACTTGTTTTGGTGGAGAAGTCAGACTGGAGTAGGCAGGAGGGGTGAAAGGGTGATGAGGAAATGGAGCCTGGGCGTTTGTCCACAAAGTTCAGACATGACAGGAAGAGAAGGAGGGGGGGTGATTGCAAGGTACTATGGGGTGGGGTCACGGAAGGATTTTCAAGGAGAGGGGGCTGAGCAGCATGTGTCTGGGAGGTAATGAAACTGGTGAAAAGAGGGGCCTCTGCGTGCAGCTCAGCTTGAGGTTGAGAGAGCAGAGTCTTGAAGGAACTGAGAGAGGACTGGACTGTGTGCCCTGGTGCGCTGTGGGGGCAGCAGAGCCCAGAATAGGGATGGGGTGGGCATCTGCCCCACAGTACCTGACTCTTGTCCACAGGAGGAGGAAGAGAGGAAGGCCCGGGAGGAGCAGGCCCAGCGGGAACATGAGGAGTACCTGAAACTGAAGGAGGCCTTCGTGGTGGAGGAGGAAGGTGTGGGTGAGACCATGACTGAGGAACAGGTGGGTCCACACTGCCCCTGGGAAGCCCCTCCCCATGCCCACCAAGCCCACCACCCCATCCCAGATGCCCCATTGCTCCTCGCCTGCCGCCCTTGTCAGGCAGTGGGAAGTGGGTGGGCATCAGGCCGAGCAGCCTCTAGCGGCCAGAGGCCTCGTCCTCAGGAGAGGTGGTGCCTCCTACCCCTCGCTCTGGGAGGCTCTGCCCACACAGGCTGGTGGGTGGGCGTAGACCCCTGTGGCCCCTGCAGGGGGGACATTCACCCTGATTTCTCTGCCCCTCTAGTCCCACAGCTTCCTGACAGAGTTCATCAACTACATAAAGGTAAGAAGCCACCGGACAGAGCCTGGGTGTCTGCCCCCTGCCTCACGCGTGTGTGTCACGTGTGAGTCTGTGTGTGTGTGTGTGTGTGTGTGTGTGTGTGTCACGTGTGCTCTCTCGGCCTGGAGGGAGCAGACTGGAGCCAGGGTACGGGCAGCTTATTCAAGCTTGTGCAGGCATGGGTGGGGGACCGGAGAGTCTGAGCTGCCCGCTCCTGGCAGACCTCGCTCTCCTCTGACAGTGGAGAGGGACCCGGTCTGTGTGGGAGGCCTGAGCCTTCAATCACTTCCTCACAGTCAGGGTTTGACAGTCTCCCTGCTCCTCAGACCCCACGCTCAGTGAGTCACTGTGTTTTCAGGTTTCTTCACATGTGTTTTCTGTCAGTTCTGTCACACTGAGCCTCCACTGAGTTGAAACAAGTATCTCTTGCCATGTGTTCCTGACCGGGAACTTGGGTCTTCAGGGAAACAGGATGATGTTTCCTTTGAAATCGAGGGCGGGTCGGCACGTGTGCCCCACTCTGTCTGTAGCCGCACCGGGTACTGCTCCAGGTTGCATAAGCACGTCCTGCTCTGCTTTGCTGCTAAGCAACTTCTCTCCCACGAAGGATGCGACAAGGGGAGAGGTTTTCAAGTGCAGCTCACAGGTGCAGAGGCGGCTGAGGGAAGGGGTACAGAGGGAGTGGGGGCGGCAGTGGGGGTGCTACTAGGGGGTGCCAAGGAGCCAGGCCTTGCATAATCCTCCCCCCCACCTCTTCTAAAGGGAACAGGGTTCAGACTCCTCCCAGCGGCGAGGAGCCGTGCTCACAGCCTGGGGGCCGGGTGTCACTGGGAGGCAGAGAGCGCCGTTCCCCTCTGATGCAGCCCATTCTCTGCGGGTTCTCCACGCTGGCACCTTCGAGGGCCAGCAAGACCTCTCTCACACTTTCCTGCTGCTGTTTGGAACCTGCCGTCCCCACCTAGCCAGCGGACAGCAACATGGTCTTGAGTCTCCTTCAGGAAAGCTTTGATCGCTAGCGTTAGCTCCCCCTCTCCTCTGCAGAGACCTGAGTAAGGGCCCACCCCCCCCGCGGCAGTTGCAGCGCTTGCTTGCAGAGGCTGTCTGCAGAGGCCATTTTCCGGGGGTTCTCCAGACTCCTCTGGACCCTGGAGGTCTTTCCGGCCCGTGCCGGCTGATCCTCCCAGCGCTATTGTCGGCAGGGAGAAGGACTTCTGGAATACAGCCCACCTGCCTTCCTCCAGGCTCCTCCAGGTTGTCAGTCCCCTCTCTTTCCTGACCAGGGCTGAGTGGGTTGGTTGGTTTTTCTAAACATACTTTTGACCCCAGCAGCCCCTCGGGCCGGGTCTTAAGAGACACCTGGGGTGACTCCACGTTCACACTCTGAGCTGTCACTGAGAACCCCGCGCCTGCTCCCTGCTTTGTAGGTAGAGGTCAGCTGGCCAGGTCACTTTGTGCTCGCCACCCCCTGGCCCAACTGCCACTCACTTGCCTCCCCGCCTGAACGTTCAGTTTGGCATTTTGAACAGTCACATGCCATCTGCAGCTGAGGAGGTGTCACCGTGTCACTCCTCCCCCAGCTGATTCGCTATGGAAGATTCCTGGAAACGCAAAAGACCGCCTTCTCTCGAGTCACATGCTATGCTGTCTGGAGGGGAGGCAGGGGCAGATGCATGTGTAGGACCCAGAGGTAGAGCCTCGGCAGCACCTCCACTCCCCCCTCCCCCTGCCCCCTGCCCCGGGAACTAAACTTTCTACTAAGGGTGAGAGGGAAGCACACACAGCATGGTAGTGCATGGAAAGCACTGAGCAAATTTAGCCATAGTTATTTTAAGGGTGAGCACAGTGCCTCAGCAGTGTGAAGGGGATGGTGAAAAGTGTGGCATGTCATGGTCGCAGGGATCTCTAGGCCAGGGGCAGTGAACAAAGGTGAGACAAGCCGAGCTGTACTGCTTCTGCCAAGACCCTGGCTCATCCAGGCTTCTCATCTGCTTTCACCTGTCTACTCGGCCAGCCTTGAGCTCAGGCAGGGGATGTGTCTTTTGCACCTCTGCACCCTCCTTCCCACATACGTACACCTCAGCTCCTTGGCCTTGTGTTCAGCATACACAGGTCCTAGTGAGTTTTTTAGTCAGCTTCTGGCAATTGTCAGCCCCTGGCTTCATCTCTGTGGTGCTTCCCTTTTTGGCCTGTACATGATGTTGAAATGATATGGCCGGATGCAGAGGAGAAAGTAGCAGCGGCACTCAGCTCTTCATGTGTGTCTGTCCCAGGGTAGTCCCCAGGCCAGGAGGTGGCTCATGGGGCAGGTGGTGGTTTGGGCAGATCCCTCCCTGCAAGCAGGGCCACAAGAGAATTTATGAGTGCGTGTGTGCCTGTGTACAGGCAACTGGGAGAGCGTGTGAGTAGTGTGTGAGCAGAACAAGGCTGTCCCATGGGAGTATGTAGCCTGCTTAGCCAGCCACCAGAGCAGAGCAGGTGGGCATGCCAACCTCAGAGGGCTTCTATGCCGAACGGCTTTACCCAACGGCTTTGCCCAAGGTCCCCCTCTCTCTCCTCTCCCCTCCTTGCAGCAGTCCAAGGTCGTGCTCTTGGAAGACCTGGCTTCCCAGGTGGGCCTACGGACTCAGGTAAGCTCTTGAAGGTGGGTGGCCTGCTACGTGGAATGTGGCCACGGGGCCCGTATGGCTGTCAGAGGGGGCCCGCCTGAAAGATGGGGTGTTGATGTCCCCGAGCAAGAGTAGACTGTAGGAATCTTTAGCACCCCAGGAATCCTGTGTTTCTACTCGATGAAGGAAAAAGAAAAAAGCCCAAACCCCATCACTCCAGCAGCCCCTGTAACTGAGGCAGCCCAAACCCAGTTACCTTGATAACTGTCTTGCAAACAGGCTATGCCAGCCTTCGTGGCCAAACATCCCCACCTCTCCTCTCCTGCCTTGAAGTGAGCCTCTCTCAGGGGTCTTACAGGGCCCCAAGACCAGAGTCCTGTCTCCCCTAGGCCCCTCCAAAGGAGAAGCACAGGGTCACGTGGGGGGCGGCCATGAAAAGGAGGGGAGGAGAGTCGGCTGTGGTCGGAGGGCGATTGTGACTGTCTTCTGGGGATGGCAGTGCCCGTCTCTGCTCTGAGACTTGTTCTTCTCGTAGGACACCATAAACCGCATCCAAGACCTGCTGGCTGAGGGGGCTCTGACAGGTGAGGGGATGAGAATCATTCGCCATAGACCCTGGCCTGGGAGGGGGGTGGGTGTCTAGCCACAGGGGGCCTGGCAGGGACTTGTTCCAGAGGCCAGATGACTCCCCACTCCCAGCCCTGGATAGGGAAGTGGTGTGCATGCAGGAAGGGCGCAGAGCAGAGGAATATGCCCAGGCCTGGGAGTGGCTCAGGGTGACAGGGACAGCCTGATTTGACTCACCTAGCCACCATTGGATGCAGCCAGGGGAGGCCAGGCAGGCAGGCAAGCCTGGAGGGCTCTGAGCCAGAAAGGGGTGGCTGGGTGGGCATTCTTATGCAGTGGTGGGGAGGGGGGCTTAGAGGGCTGGGCTCAGCCCCACAACCCTCCTGACTCCACAGGTGTGATTGACGACAGGGGCAAGTTCATCTACATAACCCCCGAGGAACTGACTGCTGTGGCTAACTTCATCCGACAGCGGGGCCGGGTGTCCATCACCGAACTTGCGCAGGCCAGCAACTCCCTCATCGCCTGGGGCCAGGAGCCCCCTGTCCAGGCCCCAGCTTGACCTAGCCCTTCCCTTTTGGACTGGGAGCTGGTACAGCCTACCTGGCCATACATCTTGGTCCCTCCCCACCATCCTGGGGGAGAGATGGAATGTGGCCAGGCAGTTACAGATTAAAGACCTGTGAGCACTGCTGAGCTTGGTGTGGCTTGGTATGACAGAAGGCCTGGCCTGAGATCCCAGATGAGCAAGTGAAGCCTAGTCCTCAAATTATATCCAGGGTGGGTGGGGGTGGGAGGAGCCCTGTGGTGAAAGTCCCATTCTTATGCATTCATTCATTTAAAAAGAATATTGAGCATTTACTGTGTTCCTTTGTACCCTACAAAGATGAGTTCTTTCTCTCCCTGCCTCAGAGCAACCTTCCCAGAGCAAAAGTGAGCAACCTTAGGGCCACATCTCCCCAACTGGGGAGGGAGGTCTCACTGTTGCTTACATGGATGGATTCAGGAGCCCTACAGAGTACTGAGAGCCCTTAAGGAGAAGAGTGAAGTGCCAAGGATAGAATCCTAAGGGACATCGGCCTTTAAGAGGGAGGGAAGGGCAGTCAGGGAGGGAGAGAGGCTGGGCAGGTGGAAGGAAGCGGGGAATCTACTTGAGCTGGAAGGAATTGTACAGTGGAGAGATGTGCTTCCTACAGTCCATCGCATGAATTTAGCTCTGCATCCTCAACAAAGTTTAAATGGTGTGGGCGATTCCACCCACCGGTGGATGTAAGGACCATATGCTCAGGAGTGGGTGTGAGATGGGAGATGTGTGTCTCCTGTAGGGTCAGTCACTCTAGTTCCTGTAGGCTGTTCATGGCGTGTGCATCCTGCTGTGCTGAGGGTGAGGCATGTATTTAAAGGTGTATTTTTTATGCAACATTGCCCCTAAACATAAACCACCTACTTCCTCTCGTGCCTGGTAGAGGAGGCAGCTTTCTGTTCTCACCCTGAAGGAAACCATGTGGATGATTATGGGGAGACAGGACATTAGACTTTACGGTGGAGCCTTCCTGAGTGTTGTCAAGGATGATTTTGACTCATTTGGTGCCATAAGCATTAACTATAGTACCTAAATTCCAAGTGAGGTCTGACTCTGCTGCTTCTGTCAGCAGCGGGCACTTGGGAGTCGCCTGGAGCTAGGAAGGGCCACGTGCACTGCCTGGGAGCCCGTAATCCAGTAGGAGAGAGAAGGAACAGATATAGGTACCATTAGTGTCAGAACGAAACATAAAATTACAAAGGGAAAAGGGGGCTTACAGTCTGAGTGATGGATGGTTCTGGGCCCTGGTTGCCCATTGGAAGCACCTGGGGAGTTGTGAACAGTCTCATGCCAGATTGCATTCTGGACTAGGGGAATCAGAATAAGACCCCACCAGAAAGGGCTTCTTACAGAGCAAGGTCTCTTCCGTCCTTTCCCTCACTTGTCCTTAGCCACTGCCATCCAGGTGGCAGGATGACTAGGAGTCTTAGCACCTGCATTCCACCCTCAGGACACAGTCCACAGGCCAAGAGTGAGGAAAAGGAAATTCCCTTTCTCACATCCTGGAAGCTTTCGAAAACCCTTTATGTCCCACTTAGTGTGGAGGAAAAAAACCTGTGACCCTGTGTGCATTATTTAGTGATCAACCTACTAATCTAATAAATTTATCAAATGGGCAGTTCTTGAAATAGTGATTAACATGTTTCTAAATATGTATAAAGCGCTTTCACAATTAGTACATGAAAACTTTCAGGTTTAACCACTTGTAATTTCTCGAGCATTTAAACAATTATTACTTAAATACTTCTAAGCATTTAAATCCCCCAAATTTAATACATGAAATTATTTTAAATGCTTTTACATCTCAAAAAGTAGACCTGGTGTTAAAACAATGACATTACTGATCTATGTGTGTGATACTGAAACTGATTATAAACATTTCAATATCATGATTTACATTTGCTTATTCACTAGCTCTGCTTTTATTTCTTTTGCTTCCTGAGGGTAGTTTTCACTTCTCCTGGAGCCCCAGCATGATTATCTCGGATGGCTGAGGATGCATATATATGAAGGATGGTGATTCAGAAGCAGGGACCCAGGACTTCACTGTGACCCTGAGTCCTTTAGTTGTGTGGCCCCTTTTTCATCATTAGGTCCCCCCTCCACATCAGAAACACTTGACTGTTGGCTCCAGCTCATCAGGTAAATTCTGATTTTGGAGTTCCCAATTTACAAAACGCTCATTATGCTTGTTCTGGGTGCCTTATCTTTATAGCCCAGTTCGACAGGCCTGTTTTGATGCCACTTGCTCCCAGTAGAGTCCAGTTCAGTTTTGTTCTATCACAACTTCTCTTTTTCATGGACCTTCAAGGCCTGTTATTTTTTTTTTAATGCTTATTTATTTGAGAGAGACAGAGACTGTGAGTGGGGGAAGGGCAGAGAGAGAGGGAGACACAGAATCCGAAGCTGTCAGCACAGAGCCCAACATGGAGCTTGAGCCCACAAACTGTGAGATCAGGACCTGAGCTGAAGTTGGACGCCCAACCAATGGAGCCAGCCAGGCACCCCAAGGCCTATTATTGACAAGCCCGCGGTGGGAGAGCCATATAATACAACTTGTCTTTTCAAAAATGGTTAAAAGATTGGCCATAAGTTGAAAAATTGTAAAAACTGGGTAATGGGTACATGTAGGTTATACTCCTATTTTTATATTGAAAGTTTCTCGTAAAAAAAAAAAAAGCTTAAAATTAAACAATAAGGGGCGCCTGGCTGGCTCAGTGGGTGGAGCATGCCAGTCTTGATCTCAGGATTGTAAATTCAAGTCCCACAATGGGTGTAGAGATTACTTAAAAGTAAGTTTTTTCGATTTGAAAGAAGTCATTTACTTATTTATTTATTTATTTATTTTTAGTGTATTTATTTTTGAGAGAGCACACACAGGCATGTGAGTGGGGGAGGGCCAGAGAGAGAGGGAAAGAGAATCCCAAGTGGTCTCTGCATTGTAAGCACAGAGCCCAATGTGTGCTCAAACTCAGGAACTGTGAGATCATGACTTGAACCAAAATCGGGTTGGATGCTTAACTGACTGAGCCACCCAGGTGTCCCTGAAAGTAGTTGTTTATTAACTGACAAGATTACAGAAATAACTGTGGTAGATCCCTTAGTTCATCCTTCTAATAAGCCTGTTGATCTTGTCTTCCTTGTTGCCAACACATCTACCTTCTACAAAATGGGTGGTCTTTTTTTTCATTCCTTCTTGTGGAGAAGATAATTTGAAGGGCGTAAAAATAATTATTTCTTAAATAAATGTTTATTTTATTTATTTAAAAAAATTTTTTTTAATGTTTGTTTATTTTTGAGACAGAGAGAGACAGAGCATGAACAGGGGAAGGTCAGAGAGAGGGAGACACAGAATCTGAAACAGGCTCCAGGCTCTGAGCCGTCAGCACACAGCCCGACGTGGGGCTCGAACTCAGGGACCGTGAGATCATGACCTGAGCCTAAGTCGGCCGTTTAACCGACTGAGCCACCCAGGCACCCCAATAAATGTTTTATTTTTGAGAGAGAGAGAGTGCGAGCTGGTGTGGGGCAGAGAGGGGGACAGATGATCTAAAGTAGGCTACGCACTGACAGCACATAGCTCAATGTGGGTGGGACTCGAACTCACAAACCCCTGAAAAATCATGAAATCATGACCTGACCCAAAGTTGAACCAACTGAGCCACCCAGGTGCCACTAAAAGTAAAATATTTTTTAAAATAACACAATGAGCCCTAGATGGCTTCATGATCCTTGGCTCAAGATAAGCTTCAGAAAAGGGGCTAAAAAAGCTGGACCCTGTGAGGCTGCCAGTAGTCCCTCCATCAACCTGGCAATTGGCCCTAGGCTACACAGTGGCACCAGTCAGTTCAGGATGCCTGTTGGATCTCTGTAACACAAAACTTATTTAACACATTCAAAGTGTGTGTCAAAAAACAAAACTAATAAACTATGGAGAGCCTACTGAGTATGAGGCGAGATGCTAAGCACCCCAGGGAACTGCATTGAGCAAAACCTGGCCCCATCCACAAGTGGATGGGGCAGTGGTGCTAATCCACCAGGGAGGCCAGTCAGCCAGCCAGCAGGTGCATGGCCAAATCCTGTGATATGCAAAAGGGACCAGTAGCTTAAAAGCAAGGCCTTCTGGGCTGAGTGGAGGACAGGTGTGGGAATGTAATGAGCTGTCAGCACAGAACCTGATGCAGGGCTCAAACTCACAAGCCATGAGATCATGACCTGAGCCAAAGTCGGATGCCTAACCGATTGAGCCACCCAGACACTCTGAGTAACTCATTTCTTAGCCCTTCTTTGCAGTCATCTCATCCCACAAATCATCGTTACTCCCATCAACCCCTCCCTGTACCAACTCCACTCTTCACAAGTGCTTGCCCCAGACATCTCCAGTCCCAAGTCCCAGGCCCAAGATTGGAGATGACTATTCCACTGAGGCTGTGTTTCTCAAACTTATTTGACTGTATCTCTTAGTAAGAAGTCCATTTTTCATTAAGTACATGTTCGTATGCACATGATAGAGAGACCTGAAGCTAAGGTGTCCTAGCAGTGCTTTGCTTAGTGTGGTTGATGCATGTTGATATTTGCTTCTCTATTCTGTACCACTGCTGATGCTGACTCCATTGATTTCTTAACCCACTAACTGATTTGAAAAATAGGGTTCTAAGGAGCCTGTTTCTTTTACATTGAGGACAGGGCAAAGGATCAATATCTGGGTGAAGAGTTGTGTAATATATATAACTTGATAATCACAGGGTTGTACCAAAAGCAATTTAGACTACAGTAGTGACATTGAAAAATAGTTTTACTTGGTTTATCCTGACACCATACATAATTTTTGGCTTATTATATACTACATTATTTTGTTACGCATTACAGCAAAAATGTGTAAGAGAATGTTATGAGAACCTATTAAATACCAATACTGTAACATTAAATTTGTTTAAATATAATCTTTTGCACATAACATGCTAGATTTATTGGCTGGTTGTAGTCATTTTAACTTAACTTTCTTGACTTCTATTTCTAACCTGTACAAAAACACATCCATCATCATCATCATAATAATGCAAAAACTAAAACTAGTAATGCTCCAACTGTATTGTAACTGAGTGAGATTTAATACTTCTGTTACTTTATTTTCCTTTAACTATTTCTCATCAATGAGGCACTTCACGCCATTTTGTTGTTGAGCTAAACCCTACAGTTTACAGAACAATGCAGTTGGGTGGATACATGCTTGATGTCTACTCTGGCAGTTGTCTTTATGTATTTTTTTTTTTTTTAGTTTGTGCATATTGCCTCATATCAAAATAGACAATAATAACAAATATGAATATATGAGAAATTATTGAACATATAATCCATCATTGCTGGGAAACTCATTTTTCCACGTCTCAGCTACTGTCCCTGCTGGATTGTAGTAACTCAAGAGAGGAAAAGTTGACAAATGGTAAGGGAAGAACACATGGGAAGTTTGGGCCCCAAAGACAGGTAGTATAAATTTTACCTAGCCATCTCATCTAGTCTGCAACCATATCTGCAAATGTAAAAAGTTTACAAAGAAGGCTTTCTGCCAGACACATGGACCCCAGCTTTTACAAAAGTTCTATCTGGTAACATTTTTGGAGTCTGCATGTTTCCATAAAATTGATTAAAGTTTTGGATATAATTATAATTCCATGATGCAATAATCATTATTCTGCTTGGGGCTTTAAGAACAACATTCTTCACAAATAGATGTGAATTCATAAAACTCACAATGGTGGGTGGTGGGAGCAGTGGCTTATTTTGGTTTATGCTTTGTTTCTAAATATCTTGCAATGAGGTTTACACTGTTTAGATACAGATAAGTCTCTTTGTTAGTACTATATAAACAAAGTATCAATTATGTAAAAACAAAAGAAAAATGTCAGGGACCCTTGTGAACATAAAAGCAAAAACCATCTTCTATTGGGAAAAATGGGCAATGAGTAAAGAATAGTGGTTTTTTTTTTTTTAATTTTTTTTTTCAACGTTTATTTTTGGGACAGAGAGAGACAGAGCATGAACGGGGGAGAGGCAGAGAGAGAGGGAGACACAGAATCGGAAACAGGCTCCAGGCTCTGAGCCATCAGCCCAGAGCCCGACGCGGGGCTCGAACTCACGGACCGCGAGATCGTGACCTGGCTGAAGTCGGACGCTTAACCGACTGCGCCACCCAGGCGCCCCAAGAATAGTGGTTTTAACGGTCTAATAAGTTTTTAATATTTTTCCCTTTAACTTTTATTTTTCAAGGGTCCAGTGTGTGTGTGTGTGTGTGTGTGTGTGTGTGTGTGTGTGTAAACATCAGCTTATAAAACCACATGTTAAAGACCCCAGCATATTTGGATCATAAACATTTCAGTTAGTTTTATATTGGTCTGGATAACCCCCAAGACCTTTACTAGTCATTCTCAGGAATTTTTGGCCCAATTCCAGAGGTTTTTATTTCCTCATAAAGCAAGCAATAGCTGTGAAAAACTTTAGTGCCAACATCCAAACTTAAACATGGATTTAAGTGCTTTGTCTGCCCCCCAGTTCGGCATTTGGAGGTCACTGCCCAGTCACCCTTAAGAAACCCCAAGTCCCCTTCTGGATAACTTGGTGGGTAGGACCCCAAAGGGTCACAACAGTCTATTAATTGGTAGGTTTTTATTTGCATCTCTTCAGTATCAGCAGGGCTGCAGATGTTTTCAATTGCTTGTTGGCCATTTGTATTCTGTGAATGATCTATTTCTCTTTTATCCATTTATCTGTAGACCCAGGGTTTTTGCAGTTTCATTCACCATTCAACAAATGAATGTTAAGTATCTATTATGTGCTTGCACTCATTTTCTAGTACTGCTGTAACATCCACACATTTAGTGACATAAAACAACACACACTTACTATCCTCTAGTTCTGTAGAAGTTCAACATGGGTCTTACTGGGCTGACATCAACCTAGAGTTGTTTCTTTCTGGAGGCTCTATTCTGTCTTCTCCTTGGCTATGGTCCTTTTCCTCCGTCTGTAAAGCCAGCTATGTTGCATCTCTAGCCTTTTTCCACAGTCATATGCCCCCCGCCCCTACTTCTGCCTTCCTCATCCACTTTTAAGGATCCTTATGATTACACTGGGCCCACCTGGATAATCCAGGATAATCTCCTTATTTTATAAAGATTTTTGAGTAATCGCAACACTCACATGGGGCTCGAACTCACAACCCCGAGAACAAGAGTCACATGCTCTACCAACTGAGCCAGCCATGCACTCCTAATCTCCCTATTTTAAGGTTAGCTGATTAGAAACCTTAATTCTATCTACAACCTTAATTCTCCTTGGCCATGTAACCTGACATGTTTACAGATTCAGGGGATTAGGATTTGGATATCTTCGGGGGTCCATTAATTCTCCTTACCAGAGTATTAAGATGGGGAGATGGAATTTTTTTAAAGTATCCTGTCAAAAAACAAAACAAAAAAAAAAAGTATCCTAACATGCTAAAAGTTAGTGGGGAAGACAGATGATTAATCAATCACAATTTTCTTCTTTTATGTTATTTGTCAGATTTTGGCATTAAGATTATTCTACCTTTATAAGATGAATTAGGGAGCTTTTCATCTTTTCCTAGGATTTAGAATGATCTCTTAATAGATTGGGTAGAACTCAGCTGTAAAACAGTCTAAGGCTAGTGCCATTTAAAAGGGTAAATCTTGAACAATGTTTAATTCCTTTTGTAGGTACTGATCTTCCTAAAACCATAATTAAAATCATGTTTAAGTAGCTTTTTCTTTTTGGAAGCTTTAGTTGGTGCATAAAAACACAAATACTGAAAAAGAGCTCAGTTTATTGTAGATAAAATGATCGCATCCTGGAAATCTCTAGATTTATGCTTGGCTTGCTCCCCTACCTCCAAATCTTTAACTTGTCACTTCCTGAGGGAGGCCTTCTACCCGATTCAGAATTGGGATTCCCCAGCAATCTCAACTTCTCCGTAGTATTTGCCACTTTCTAACCCACTGTATATTTTACTTACTGTCTCCTCCCTCTTCAAATGCAAAATCCCATGGGGGTAGGGGTTTTTGAGCAAATATTTAGTATATTAATAGCCTGCTGTTGCTACATTTTCAGAGCTTATTCACCTGTTTATTCTTCCAAGCAAACTGCATTATTTTTTAAAATATTTTTTTTTTTTTACAAAAGTAATACATGCTTGTTGTTTTTCAAAAAATTCAAACATTACAGAAGTGCCTGGAATCTTCTCTCTGCCCTCCTCCCTGCAATCCCACCATCTCAAAGTAGCCACTGTTAATAGTTTGATGTGCATTTTTTTTTTTTTTACTTTTCTGTGCATGTACATATATATTCTTACTAGAAGAATACAAGAATCAGAATACGCATATGTAAGATTCTGCCCCATTTTCACTTAATGTAGTCATCTTTCTATGTCCGTACATAGACACCCATTGCACTGGATGCACTCTGATTCATGTACTCAATCTTCTATAAATAGATTGATGTATTTAGGTTTAAATTTATTTTTTCTATTGCAGTCAGTGCATCAGTGACCACCTTTGAACATCTATCATATTACTTGTGATGGCATTTCTTTCCAGAATGGAATTACTAGGTCCAAGGATCTATATATTTCACATTTTTAGATTACCCAATTGTCCTCCCAAAAGGTTGTACCAATTTATACTCCCCAAAACATCATGAGTTCCTGTTTCCTACAGCCACACCAACATGAGATATCATCAGTTTTTAATTTTTGTCAGTCTGATACATACATATTTTTTTATTTTCCCATCTTTATTGAGATAATACACTCTTGTTTTAACCGCCTTCGCTTTGTCCCACTGGTGAGGGAGGGGTTCCCACCCTTGGGTTATGGGGATGGTCAAACACAGTACCTGACACTGGACAGGGGAGATTGACAGCAGTTTATTGGGCACCTATATCCTCACAGCTCAGCGAAGGAGGACACCACAGGTCACACAGGACCATCCAGGTGTCGCACTCAGAAATACAGTGTACAACCAGAAGCTGGGCAGGACAGGCTTTGTAGCAGCAAGAGGGTGAGGTGAGCCCATCATTCCTGCAGGGAACGTGATTGGCTTGTTTGAATGATTCCACAGGCTGACAGAGAACTGAAGTCTGCTCCTCAGAGATAAGTCAAAATTGCACCTGGTGGATTTGATAAGGAGGCTTGTTTGGTGAGGGCAATGTTCACTTAGGCCATTTGAGGCACTCCTGATTTTACCACCTGTTGAAGCACAAAATATTGAATCTTAGTTTCAACTCTTCCTGGTTAATTATGAGGGTTCTTTTTGGGTACCGATTTTTGAATGACTTTTTGGCATATATGATAATGATTGTTTTCCCATTTAACAAACATGGATCAATATCCTATACAAGAATATTTAATTGTATTTCCTTGAGTTGTAGTTAAGAATTTTTTCCCCATGAATTGATAAGTATTGATTGGTTTGCAGTTTTCCTTTTTATGCTATATTAGGAATTAAGGATAATTGTAGCTTTCATAAAATGAAATTGCTTTCTAACTTTTCTGGAGTGTAATGCAGATTTACTGGGTAAGGACTATCTATTTGCTGAAAGTTTGAGAGAATTCTTCCATTTAACCACCTGAGCCCAGAGCCTTTTTTGGACATGTTTCTTAGATAATGTTTTCAACATCTTTCTTATTTTTGTAATTTTATTTCTCAGAAAATGGTCCACTTTATCAAGGTTTTCATATGCATTACAGCAGAGTCAGCTATGGTATTCCCTTGTTTTCCTGTTGTTCTTCTTAAAATGCAAAACTACATTCTCTATGATTTGGAACAGAAACTAAAAAGAGATTAAGGCTGAGATCAAGACACAGGTAGGGTGGAAACTGGCTAAAATCAAAGGAAAATAAAACAAGCAGAATTAAATATCTTACTGGAGAAAAAGAGTTTTCTTTGACCTTGACTCTCAAGAAAATTAAATCTGTGATGTGGAGGAAACATGAGATACTCCCCCAGGACGCAGAGAAAAAGGACAAAGATTTCATTGACAGTGGTGATCCAATGTGATAATTTTAGGGGAGAAGAAAAAAAACCCAAAGCAACCCTGTTCAAGAAATGGACAGGAACATTAGAAGAAAGCCTTTCTAAGCTGAAAAGACCACTTCTTTTCTGGAAAATTAATACTTATACTTGCAAAATATTTGACTTTTAAGGATGAAGAAAATCCCAACAAGCACCAGGCAAATTGCTCACCTAACACACATCAGACCAGCTTTCCTACCTTTTTTTTTGGGGGGGGGGGGGAGGATATATAATTGACATATTAACATTATATTAGTTTCAGGTGTACTTGCTACCATCTTGAGACCCAAAGACAATGGGATAAGAACAAGAGAGCCTTGAGGGGTACAGTTTGAGACTCAAGAATTCCATAAACAGTCAAGCCACAACATTACATTAGTGTGTGAAGACAGTAAGTAGAAAGGCATTCTCACCTAGGGCAAAGGCTTAGGAAAAAAACATTCAGTGGTCCTCCCTGAAATCACCTGTAAAATGAGAGATGAGTCTGAATGAGAAATAGAAAAATTAGAGCATAAAAAACTGGCAGGACATTGATACCAATTAAACAAAGAGTTGGCAAAAGCCTCTTTTCCAAGAGGATTTTGTGGCTTGAAAAAAAAAAGAAAAGACTGGGTCTATCATCCTGGATTAAATGGACAGATATAAGTAGGTGTGAGGGCAAGAGGCCTAGAGATGGAAAGGCACATTAAATTTTTCATTACATAAAGAGGAATATAAAAATGAATGATTGTCATTGATTTTAATATTTGTGAAATAAAAACTGTATTTTTACTTGATGAACTCAAAGGCAACCACTAGGAGACTTTAAAACAGAATTTCTATCTTGCAGAACACTATAGAAGATAAAAGCAAATATGGAAAAATACAGAAAACAAGAAATAGCAAGTAATATATACTATAAAACAGGATGTCTAATGACTAATCAGCTCTAACAGCAAAGATATAATGGGTTACATTCAACTAGACTGGAGGCGCTGCAGTTTTTAGGACAGACCCTTTGTAGCTCCAGGCTTTTACTAATGCTGAACCCTAGGCCTGGCTTGCTTCCCCACCATATTCGCAGTATTCGAGGCTAAGACCTCCAGTACAAGCCGGCTTCCTCCCGGCAGTCCTCCAGGGCCAAATCCCGGCGCAGAACGCAGCGCGCGCGTGCGAAGCTGATACTTCGAGTGAGGGACGAAGTCCTGACTTCACTCCCTCTCACCCCCTAATGCGGCGTGGGGGTCGGGCCGGACCTCGTGCCCAGTGCAGGACACCGAGTGAGAAAGCACTCGCACCCTGCACGATTGTAATGTAGATCTTTTTCCTCGTCGCCCTCCTTCCCCCCCACCCCGCCCCCCCGCGGGCAGTACGCCTCTGCGAACAGCAAGTTTCAAACGGGCTCCGTTTGCTGCCGGACGTAGTCGCTGCCCCTCGAAGCCTCCCACACGCCGGCCTGCGGGCCGCTTGGATATACCCTCAGCGCCGTCGGATCCACCTGGGACAACTCGCCCTGCCCCCACCTTGCAGACTTGCAGTCTCAAGCCCTCCGCTGGGAGGCCGCGTCCGGAAGAGCAGGAGTGGGAGAGGAATGGGGCTGGGGTCGGCATCTGGGACCCCTTCCCCAAACCCGAGGGTCTCCTCCCAGTCGCCAAAGATGTGGTGGAGGGCGCGGTCCCACCGCATTTGTTACAGATCAGAGCCTGGGGGCCGAGCCCAAGGGGCTTGGGGGGTGGCAGGAGACGAGCAGAGGGGCTCGGGACCGACTTACGCAGCCTTGGAGAAGGCGAGATAGAGGGGTCCCAAGCGCGAACCTGGACGCAGCTACAAAGGGGTTAAGGCATTGCGCCCCGCCTCAGCCTGGGGATTGGCGGCCCCGGGGGGCGTGGCCGGAGGGCGGGCCCGCGTTTGCCGCAGCCGCGGGTGGGCGGGGCCCGGGCGGGGAGCGGGAGGGGCGCGGAGCGGAGCCGGGCCCGCGCCGCGCGCCCCGCCGGGCGGGCTTCGGGCTGCGCCAGCGAGCCGGGCCGGTGGCGCCCGCGCCGAGGACCCCGCGCTGGACCCCGAGGCAGCGAGTAAGTGAGGCCAGCCCACCCCGGCACCCCTCCCGGCTCCGACCTATCGCCGTGCCCGCTGCACCTAGATGCTCGTCCGGCCGGACCCGGAGCTGGGGAGGGGGCGCGTCCCGCTGCTGGGGTCCCAGGGCGGGGGAGGGGAGTGGAGATAAGGCCGATGATGTCATGGATGCTTCACCAGGCCTGGGGGGAGGTGGCGGCCGGAGGGGGTGCGGCCCGGATTATGTCACCTCTTCCCTCTGCGCCCCGCCCCCCGGGGCCACACGCGCTAGTAGGGAGCAAGGGGAGGTGCGAGAGGGATTTCCTGCACCACAGAGACCCTAAGGCACCTCTTCGGGACAGCCTGTGGCCGGGGTCTCCGAGCTGGCGCTGCGGGCCGTGGTCTGCTGGTGAATGGCGAACACCCCCACTTCCCTGCGCGGAAGCTCGTGTGTGCGCGCGTGTGTGTGCTGGGGTGGGGGGGGGCGCTGTCAGCCCCCTCAGTCCTTAAACACCAGCTTCACCAGAGCCAGGATCTAGGAGATGGTTCCCTTCGCCCGTTTGTGCCAAGGGAAGGTGGGTCTCTCCTCACACATCCCAAAGAAGTTCTGAAGACCTCTGCACCCCAAAACCCTTACAGTGCCCCTTAATCCCCTTTCTCCCTCAGTCCTTCTTCCCGGAAGCCCTTCCTGATTTTTCTGTTCGGATTCATTGCCTCTCTGCATTGCTCATAACATGCATTCCAACATGCACTCTCTCTGCATCTCCTCAGGGTCAGGGCCTGGAGACCCCCAAGCCTCTGCCATCTGTGCCCCAGGGCACCCACAGGCCAGTCCCGGGGGTAAGCCTCAGAGTGAAATCTCCCTGGAGTAGCCTGAGCCAAGTGCCCCAAGGCCCCTGCTCCCCTGGGATGATCAGGGATGCTGTCCTGGGAGGCAGCATTTGGATTGGTCCTTGAAGGATGCAGGGTGGGCATAGAGATCTGGGAAGAGATTTTGTGTGGAGTGGAGAGGGGCTCAGGTTAGGGGGAATAGGATGGGCAGTAGGAGATGCCTTGGAGGCCCTGCCGCAAGCTCTGCTCTGGTTCTGGGGACTGAGAGAAATGCCAGGCCTTTTACCCATAATACATTTACTTCTTAAGATTCCTGTAAGGTAGGTGTGAAAACCCGAGGTGAAATAACCTGCACGCGTTCATCCCTAATCAGTTCAGCTGGGATTTACACTTGAGCTGATGCCTCCAGAACTCCTTCGACTGTTCTTGGTGCTGCTCTTGGAAGAATTTAGGCAGAGCGGGGACAAGATCAGTTTTGCCCTTTAGAAAGAGTCCTCTGGCAGCGGTGTGTAGGAGGGAGTGCAGGGGGAAAAGGCCAGTGAGGAGCCCCCAGCAAGGGTGCTGGCAAGAGGGGCTACTGAAAGCTTTAGGGGGTAAATGGGTTGGTATAGGAGCCTCTGAGACCACAAGAGAAGGGTGGAGTGTTCTTAGCTTTAGGAAGGACATAGGTAGGGAGGGGTTGAGTGGTCATGGGGTTGGAGGGACCTGCCCATGCAAACCCCAGATATAGTTCATTTGGCCCCTTTGCGACCATCAATACTGTGCATAATGCCCCAGGCACTGAAGGTTGATGGTACAGAGAGGCAGAATTGGGCAACCTGTCATCTCAGGTGCTCGAGCTGATGCCATGAGGCTGCCTATGCAGACCACACTCAGCTACCTGGGCCAGTTCAGGACCCGGACCCATACACGAAGCTCAAACCCTTCCTCTGGGCTCAGTTTCTGCCTGTCAGGGAAACATATGCCCCTCTTTGTCCTGCCAGCTCCCTGCTGGGGTTTTGAGAACAGAAGCTGCAGCAGCCCAAACTTGGGAGAGGCAAGGGGCAGGGAACATTTGCATGAGGTTGATCATGACAGGTTAGAAATGGCAGTTCCCTCTTTGGGGAACGAGGCCCCAGGGAGAGCTGCTGTGAGTTGACAATCAAAGATTCCCCAGGTAGAGCAGGAGATGGTCCCAGGAGACAGTCCTGGGAACACCTCATTTCCAACTAGGTCTCTGGGCATTGAGCTTGTCTGGAGACCACACACATTCCAGGGAAATAGTGGGGCAGAGTGGCATACAATCAGCCCCAACCTATGGCAGGTTCTTCTTCCCTGAATCTCAGAGAAGGTAGTACTGCATGTTTGTAATGCACCGTACAGCTCATAAAGCACCTTCGCAAACATTATCCTCTGTCACTGTCATGATCAATGTGATCACTTCTGAAGTTTGCGCCTGCCCACATCCAGGCATCTGGTGTAGCCCCCTTGCCTAGATCTCTAATCTCGCTATTGGCACCTTCCTTCACCATATCAACATACTCAGGTTTCTACCATGCTTAATTTAAAATTAGAAAAGAGCCTTTGGATCCCAAACCACCTTAAACTACTGTCTTCTCTGACCTTCTCTTTTAGCAGAGAACTCTCCCGTCTTTCCCTCCAGATCCGTCTACTCCTCTAGTCTGGCTTTGCTATTCACCACTTTTCTGAAGCCATTCTCTCATAGACACCAGTGAGGTTTCCACCTGCCAAATCCAGGATACACCTCCCAATCCCAATTTTACCTGGCCTCTTTTTACTACTGGGAGCTGCTCCCACATTCTCGAAGCCCCCCAGCTTGGTTTGCAGGGCCTGCCTTCTTCTGGCCTCCGTCTTGAGTCCACACTGCCTCCCAGACTTCCGGGGCTCTGCCCCCCCCTCCCCCAGCTCGATGCTGGGCTCCACCCACACCACCCTTGAATGCTGACCACCCCAGTCTCTCTTTCCATCCAGTAGGTGAGAGAGATCTTTCTCTGGTCCTTCCCAAAGTACCTGTTTCCCCAAACAGTCTCCCTCTGTTTTGTTAAGGGTGTCACATCCACCCTGATGCCCCAGCTGAGATTCCTCCCTTGCCCCCACCATTGAACCCCATCTCCGTGAAGTTTTGCCTTTTCTTCCTCCCAACCCTGCCCAGGCCTTCCCACTGGTTTCAGGCTTCAGGCTACTCAGCCTTCATCCTTCTAGTCCCCAGCTGCTCCCTACACTGGACCCAAGGATGCTGAGAAGGGGATCATGCTTAGGGTGGGAGGGGGATTTTTGAGTTGAAGGGTAGCTGGGCTGGAGTATGTGGGGAGTGGGGGCAGTGCAGGAACTAGAGTGAGGCATGAGAGGTAAGAAAGCACTCACTCTCAGGGTCCTGCATTTACTGATACTGCACTTAAATTACTAGGTGCATCCCTGGCCTCACCCTAGTCTCAGCCCTGCATGTGGGGACAGACTGGCTCTAGGGAGGGAGGTGGTACAGTACTCTTCTCCACCCCTGGGGGGCAGATGCTGAGAGAATGGAATTTTACAAAGGCAGTGGGGACTGGCTTGGTGGTGAACTTCCCAACCACTTAAAGCTGTAATTCCAGGTGTGGTAGCCAAAAGACTCCTGAAGGGCAAGATTTTTGTCAGGATCCCCTGGTCTGGGGCCTAATAGCAAGGCCACGGCATGAGAATAGGTATCTGGGTAGAAGACAGCCTGAGGGGCACTGAGGTGCCACCTGGACCCCTTCATCTTCGTAGAGAAGGAGGGCTCCTTGCCTGGTTTCTCATGGGAGTAGAGGGTAAAAGCCTGAAGGGTGCCCCTGCCACCTCTGACAAACGTATTTGAGGGTCTACAAGCACGGCTGGCACTGCCTGGTGCCTTTGCCTCGCTAGATTATGCGGATCTCTGGGGCAGGTGTTTCCAGGTGTGGATTTGAGACAAAAGAACCAGGAAGCGGGGCCTCCCAGAGCACAGGTAACCCGAGGCCCTGTCGCCCTGCTTGCGCTGCTCCCCCTGCTCTTGTGGGCTGGCCTTAGGGGAGGGAGGGGGGGCGCACGCTCACGGAAGGGCTCAGAGAACTTCGCGGTTCAGGGTCCATAGAGAACGGGGGGAGGCAGTAATCCAGGAAGTCTTCCCGGTGGCAGTGAATTCTTAGTGGGGGATCGGCCGCGCGGAATCCCCTGCGGGCGCAGCTGGGTGCAGAAGCCCCGCCCCTCGCCCCGCCCACCTGTGGGAAACACTGGCCCGGAGGGAGGCAAGGCCCGCGCCCGCAGCCGGCTGCACCTCGTCCTCTGCCCCGGCCTCAGCCAGCGCCCGGGCTTCTGCAGAGGTATTGACCGTGGCAAAGGGGCCCCTCGTGCGGCCGAGTTGGGGAGACCTCGGGAAGATTCCTTCGCCAAGCGCGACTGCCGCGGTCCCCGGCCGTCTGCGGGGGGTGGGGCGTGCCTGAGGTGGCGCCCACAGGCGACCCACGGGCGCGCGGCAGCTGCAGCTCCCGCCTTCCCGCACCGAGACCTCGGTCCTCTCCAGCGCCCGCCGCCTCGGGGCGCCTGACACGCGGCAGCTCCACGAGGTAGGTCCTTCATTCCTCCCATTTCGCAGAGGAGAAAACTGCAGTCCGGGATGGCTCAGTCGGCCCGTCCAAAGTCGCACAGCTGGTTCGGGCCGAGCCCCGACTGCGAGAGTGAGGCACATGGCCCCTGCAGACCGGGCCTCGGAGGGTCCCAGGCTTGAGGACCCGTCGGCCCCCCACCCCCTTGGAAAGGCAAGGAGAGGAGCCTGCGCTGGTAGTGAGCCTCCACTTCTTCCCTTGACTGCAACACCCTAGGTTAGGGGCCCGGGAAGGACCTCCCCCCACCCACACTCACAGTATTTGGATAGGGGTGGGTTCTCTCCCTCTCTTAATTTCTGAGGGTCCCTGTTGAATTCGGGTATTATTGTCCCCTTCCAGCCTCCTATCCCCAGCCCATGCGGTTGGGTAGTAGGTGCCCAGACCCAAGGTCAAGAACACCTAAATTCTGAGGGCTGCAGTGAAGAACTAGGGCTCATGGAGGAGGTGGGGTTGAGGCAGGAGCTGAGGAGAGGAATGCAAAGCTGGGAGGGAATGTGCATGGTGCCCTGGGGCCTGGGCTTCATCAGGTGGGCAACAGGCACCCTGTTACCAAGCTGTCCTCTTACCCCGGCCCCACTCCTTCACCCTGGGTGTCTGGGAACGCATGTGCCCATTAGAGGGAAGGGGACACCAGAGGGTGGGGCGCAGGTGGTGCTGGGGCTGACTTGGCTGGGGTGGTGGGAGTAGGGGTGGGACTGACCTATCTTTGTCTTCCCACCTGTGCCCACAGTGTCCCCTTGGCTTAGTCATGGCGAAGCTGGAGACACTGCCTGTGCGTGCTGACCCAGGGCGGGATCCTCTCCTGGCCTTTGCCCCTCGGCCCTCTGAGCTCGGACCCCCAGACCCTCGCCTGGCCATGGGCAGTGTGGGCAGTGGGGTGGCCCATGCCCAGGAGTTCGCCATGAAGAGTGTGGGCACCCGCACAGGGGGCGGGGGCAGCCAGGGCAGTTTCCCCGGCCCCCGCAGTAGTGGTGGTGGGGCGAGCAGGGAGAGGCCAGGCCGCTACCCCTCAGAAGACAAGGCTCTCGCCAACTCCCTCTACCTCAACGGTGAGCTGCGGGGCAGTGACCACACTGATGTCTGCGGCAATGTGGTGGGCAGCAGTGGTGGCAGTAGCAGCAGCGGTGGCAGTGACAAGGCCCCACCACAGTATCGTGAGCCCAGCCATCCGCCCAAGCTCCTGGCCACCTCTGGCAAGCTAGACCAGGTCAGTCCCCAGGGCCCTTTTCTGGGAGATGGGAGGCTGTCCAGAGAGGAGGATCAAGTGGGCCCTGGAGGTGGGGTTGTGGGGGCCAGAGGTTGGGCTAAGAAGCCATGGGGAGGGGTCTTGAGGGCCAAGTCTAGCTGGTGGTCCCAGGGCAGAGACTTGGTTTTCAGGTAGCGTGAGGTGGAGACCCAGCTTCAAGGGACCCTGAGGATGGAGATTAATTGGGGGCGGGGCTGAACGTGTCTCAAAGGGAAGAGGCTGGAGCCAGGGCTAAGGCCCCATTCTGATGCCTACTCCCCCTTGCTTGCTTTTACTCAGTGCTCAGAGCCGCTAGTTCGGCCTTCAGCCTTCAAGCCCGTTGTACCCAAGAACTTCCACTCCATGCAGAACTTGTGCCCCCCACAAACCAATGGTACTCCTGAGGGGCGACAGGGTCCTGGTGGTCTCAAGGGCGGACTAGACAAGTCTCGGACCATGACCCCAGCGGGCGGGGGTGGGGGCGGCCTCTCAGACTCCGGCCGGAACTCACTCACAAGCCTGCCCACCTACAGCTCCAGCTATAGCCAGCACCTGGCGCCCCTCAGTGCCTCCACCAGCCACATCAACCGCATCGGCACTGCCAGCTACGGTGGTGGCAGTGGCGGCAGCAGCGGTGGTGGTTCGGGCTACCAGGACCTGGGAACCTCCGACAGTGGGCGGGCCTCCAGCAAGAGTGGGTCGTCCTCCTCCATGGGTCGGCCAGGCCACCTGGGGTCTGGGGAGGGCGGAGGTGGAGGCCTGCCCTTCGCGGCCTGCTCACCACCCTCGCCCAGTGCTCTGATCCAGGAGCTAGAGGAGCGGCTGTGGGAGAAGGAGCAGGAGGTGGCAGCCCTGCGGCGGAGCCTGGAACAGAGCGAGGCCGCGGTGGCCCAGGTGCTGGAGGAGCGGCAGAAGGCGTGGGAGCGTGAGCTGGCTGAGCTGCGGCAGGGCTGCAGTGGGAAGCTGCAGCAGGTGGCCCGCCGCGCCCAGCGCGCCCAGCAGGGCCTACAGCTGCAGGTGCTGCGACTGCAGCAGGACAAGAAGCAGCTGCAGGAGGAGGCAGCCCGGCTGATGCGGCAGCGGGAAGAGCTTGAGGACAAGGTGGCCGCCTGCCAGAAGGAGCAGGCTGACTTCCTGCCCCGGATGGAGGAAACAAAGTGGGAGGTGCGGGCAGGGGGCTTGGGCTTTCCCCCTCTGAGTCTCCTTCCTTCTGTCCCTCCAGAGAAACCCAGAGCTGTGGCCCACTGTCACAGGGGAGTGAAGGGGAGGGAGACAAAAACGATTAGGAATGTCTGTGGGCACCAGAGCGGGCCCAGGGCTGTGTGAGCTGAGCCAGGTGTGTCCTGAGTCCGAGGAGGGCCCGGTGTGTCCTTCCTGAATGTCCCATGAGCTGACGCTGTGTCTGGGCATGCTGTGTGCCTCTGGGGCTGGATGTGGTGGCTGTGGTGCCAGCCAACAGGGCTCTGCCTTGACCCTGGCCCTCCTCGCCTCTGCCCCTGTGCAGGTGTGCCAGAAGGCAGGGGAGATCTCCCTCCTGAAGCAGCAGCTGAAGGACTCGCAGGCCGACGTGTCCCAGAAGCTGAGCGAGATCGTGGGGCTGCGCTCGCAGCTGCGGGAGGGCCGGGCCTCGCTGCGGGAGAAGGAGGAGCAGCTGCTCAGCCTGAGGGACTCCTTCGGCAGCAAACAGGCCAGCCTGGAGCTGGGTGAGGCCGAGCTGCCCGCGGCCTGCCTCAAACCTGCACTGACCCCTGTGGACCCGGCGGAGCCCCAGGATGCCCTGGCCACGTGCGAGAGCGACGAGGCCAAGATGCGCCGGCAGGCCGGGGTGGCCGCCGCCGCCTCGTTGGTTTCCTTGGACGGGGAGGCGGATGCTGGCGGGGAGAGCGGGACGCGGGCCCTGCGGCGGGAGGTGGGGAGGCTGCAGGCAGAGCTGGCGGCCGAGCGGCGAGCCCGGGAGCGCCAGGGAGCCAGCTTCGCGGAGGAGCGCCGCGTGTGGCTGGAGGAGAAGGAGAAGGTCATCGAGTACCAGAAGCAGCTGCAGCTGAGTTACGTGGAGATGTACCAGCGCAACCAGCAGCTGGAGCGGCGGCTGCGGGAGCGCGGGGCTGCGGGGGGTGCCAGCACACCCACCCCGCAACACGGCGAGGAGAAGAAAGCCTGGACGCCCTCCCGCCTCGAGCGCATTGAGTCCACAGAAATCTGACCCCCCCCCCCACCACCACCACCAACATGGGCATGTGGCCTTTTGACAAATGCCCTGTCAAAGGCCAGAGTCCACAGTGTCTCCTCCCCACCTTCTCTCTTCCCCATGTCCCCCATGTCCCCAGACCAAAGAGGTTCTCAAAGCAGCTGTGACCAGACCCCTCCCCTCCCCCCACTGGGGGCCCTCCAGGCCCTATGGCTGGGCAACCCACTCGGACCCTCCTCCCAAGGAGGGGATAGAGGGAGGCAGAATGAGTGGGGGTTGAGGGGCCAAGGCAGCAGGGGAGCCCATGCTCCCCTTATTAGTGCTGCTTTGTCAGAGATGGAGATAGCAGGCCTGAAGTGCCATGAGGTGCCCCAGCCCCTTGGTAGGTCTGGGCTCCTACTGTTGGCCACCCCGGTGTCCAGTGATGCTCTCTGTGGTCACCTCCTAGGCCATGTAGTCTGAGAGGGCCTGCATGGGATCTGCTGAAGCTGACAGACCTTGGGCTCCTGGCCTCTCTCCTTCCTGCTCTATTACCCCTCCCTGGGCAGATTGGCAGGACAAGTGGGAGCAGATGGCCTGTCTGTGGTTGAGAGGGCTACTTGCCCAGCCCCTCCCCCACCAAGGTCTCTTGGGCTTAGGCCTCAGAGCCTGGCCTGGTCCTGAGTGTATGTCTGTATGTGCGTATCAGGCTGGAGGGGAGGCTGGGGTGGAGGTTCAGTGCCCGGGGAAGATCTGCCCTCCTGTGCTTGGGAAGGTTCACCTGGAGGCTTTTTAGCTCTACCCCACCCTTCCGGCCAGGATCCCACAGGGTGATAGCCCCATCTGCTTGGCTCACCCCACACCCAGGGCCACTGTCCGGCTCTAACTACAGCTAGTAAGTGCTACCTGCCTCTCAGGCACTCCCCTCACCCAGTTTCTGAGGTCATATGAGTGTCTGTGATGTCTTCCTGTGTCTTCTCCCACTCGATTCCCCCAGCCTCCCTCTGCTTTCACGCTCAGAACATCATTGTCCTAGGCCGCCTCTTCCCCCAAACCTCACCTTTTCTTCCAGTAGAAAATTCTGCTTGATCTTTGGTGCACTGCCCACTTCCAAGCTCCAATGGGCCCAAGCCTGAGCCAGAGGCCTTTGTTTTGGGGGGCGAGGGGGATGGTTGTGATTGCCCTTGAAGGACAAAGCTGACCTGAGAGGAATACTGACCCCTGAGTTCCCAGGACCCTGGGTTTGCCCAGGGTAGGCCTGCATGGCCATCAGTGGGGGCTGCGACAGCAATGTCATTTCCCTCTCGGTATCCTCTCAGAGTCTATCTCCGTAAGACAGGAAGGGAAAGGCAAATTTCTAATTCACCAGCAATAAAAATTAGAGGAGGCTTGGCCCTCAACCCTTGTATTTCTCTCTTTTCACTCTCTTCCTCCCACCCTCAAGACTGGGTTTGGAGGGCAGGGTGGAGAGAGCTGGCAACTACTGTGAGCAAGTTCCCCAACCCCTGACCAGCCTCCTCCCATGACTGGTGACTGTTTAATGAGCTGTGCGTCCCCCACAAAAACAAGAGTGCCCCTCTGTGTGGCCTCTGTCCCTCTGCACAGCCCCTTCCCGGTGACCCTCACCAGATCTCTGAACTGGTTGGGGGAGCCATCCTGGTAATCACTGCCCATTCCACTCACCCCTCACTGCACCTGCCCCAGAACCTGGGCCTAGGCCAGAGGGGCAGGGGGAAGAGAAGGCATTAGTAGGAAAAAAATAGAAAAAAAAAAAAAAAAATGAACAGACTCAGCTTTGGGACTTCCAACCACAAAAGAAATTATATATAAATATATATAAATATATATCTCTACCATATGTGATGGAAAGACTTCGTTTTCTTTTCCCAAAGAAATAAAATGGAGAAAGCCTCTTGACTGGCATTCTTTGGCCTGCTTGTGTCTTTGCAGGTTTGGGAGGTAAAGCTGGGTTAGGGGGTGTGGAGGGCAAAGCTGGAGTAAACGGATTTCCCAGAGGAGGCATAAGTCCGAAGGTGCTCACTGGGCCATGCCAGAAGGTTGGCCCAAAGCCCAAGCTCCTCCATGTTGCCCAGGAGGAGTCGTGGTTCCAAGTTTCTGCCCGTGGCTTTCTCTTCGGCTAGGATTGTCACCCTGAAGGGTTTCTAGGTGGGTCCAACTCAGCATCTGGACACCAGGCTGCTGCTTGGAAGGTAGGTGATGCAGGACAGCTAGATGTAGTATCCTGAGCCATGTTACAGCAACTGGCCAAAGTTTGAGGGCAGAATACAAAAACACGAAGGCTGAGAACAGACTTGTAATCAGTGGTGAGGCCCCAAAGACAGAATGGACCCAAGAGTGCTGCGAGCATGGAGCTGTCCTTTGCGGGTAAGTGCTGTCCTTTATAATTGCTTCTGTCATCTTTACGGAGCCCCCCCCCCCCCCAGTCAAGAATGCATCCTGCTGCAAGTAACAACTTGATTTACAAGAATTTAAAGGCTGGTTTATTTTTCCTTACCTGACAATTCTGGTCACAAGCATCCTGTCATAAGTATTGTTTCAAGGACATAAGACTTAATGTTCCTACTCTCCCATCCATAGTATGTAGTTCTCTCCATGCCACAAAGTGGCTGCCACAGCTCCACGAAGGGATTGAGGCAGTACTACTTTATCATGAAGATAAAAGTTTTCCAGAATCCTGCTGGTAAATTTCCCTTTAAATGTTGATGGGCAGAACTGAGCGGCATCCTCTTCTCACTTCAAGGGAGGCTGGGAAACTGAGTATTTGGCAAAGAAGAACAGGACTGTCATGGCTGCATTGGAGCAATTTGGTTCATCCCCTGGGGATGGGCCCTCTGCTCTCTCTGGGTTCTTCTGGCAAAGAGAGTCCTAATCAGCAAGAAGGAATATTTGCTCTGGTCTGGCCCTAGTGAGAAAACCAGGCAAACAGTGCCCTCCGCAGAGCTCCAGAGTTGGGTTGCCAGGCTTGCCCCTCCTTGCAGTGAAGTGTCCTTGCTGCATTGGTTTTTGTCTCCCGGACAAGATGGTACCTTGGAGGGAAAGTCAGTTCTCAAGTCTCCTTCACAGCACTTAGGATAGGTGGACCAGCAACCAGGGCACTGACAAGGTATGACAAACCCAACCAGCAGTGCTCAAGTTTTCCCCAGAACGGCAGTGTTGGGTCAGGCCCTCTTGGAGGGTCTCTTCCTTGCTTAGGTGCTGATAGCAGCTCAGGTGTGAACCCCTCTACTTAGGGAGGTGAAGGATGACCCTGGCTTCATCTACTATATAGCACTGGCCTCCTCCAGCTCTGGCTCCTCATATCCATTTCTCCTAACAGGCTCGGCTCTTCATCACTAACTCTTCTCCTGAGAGCACTTCACAGATGCCTCTATTATTGATGATTACCCTCACCATACAGATGAGAAACTAGGCTTAGTGAGTTAATGTGATTTCTCTAAGGCTATAAAACCCTGGGTGGCGGGGCGCCCGGGTAGCTCCGATAGTTAAGTATCCCACTTCGGCTCAGGTCATGACCTCTCGATTTGTGCTCTGTGCTGACAGAGCCTGGAGCCTGCTTCGGATTCTGTGTCTCCCCGTCTCTTGGCCCCTCCCCTGCTCATGCTCTGTCTCTCTCTGTCTCTCAATAATAAATAAATGTTAAAAAAAAAAAATATTTTTTTTTAACCCTGAGTGGTGGTCTGGGATTCGAACCTGTATCTACGCTATTTAGCGACTTCCAGAGAGGTCCATCCACGGCGCTGTTTCGCCTCCGCGGGTCCTAGACTCCCCCGGCCTCTCGGCACCGTCCTACAATGGAAAACGTCCTTGGAAAACGCTGACAGAGCCTTTTGAGCCTCGGCCGCACCCGTCACCGGCGCAGCAGGCGGAAGTAGCGGGCAGTTGGCCGGAAGTGGAGCTGTGAGGTCCGGGTGTTGCTGGTGGAGTGGCGGTGGCGCGGAAGCTCGCGGGATCCAGGGTCTGGTGTTGCGGCGCCCGTGTTCACCAGGCTCAGGTGAGTGGCGGCGGCCGCGGATGAGGACTCGGCGGCCGCTCCCTGTGCACCTGGGCCTTGGCCGCCTCTCCCGTCCTGGGCGGCGCAGGGCCGGGCGCTTCCGGGCCCGGGCTGCGGACTCCTCTCGCAGGCCCGTTTAGGCAGAATGTCGGCGACCCCGCCACCCCAGAGTTCTGTGACCTTGGACAATCGGTTCGTCTGAATCTTGACTTTTCCTCTGTGAGACGGAGATGATCACTGCCTGCCTCACAGGGCTGTTGTGGGAATCCAGTGAGGTGTTTTGCGGCACTTCGTTACCACACTTAACACGTGCACGCGACCCACTCAGGGATCTGGAGATGGGGTCTGTAGGTCTGGGGTAAGGTTCGAGATGACGCATTCCTGACCAGCTTCCAGGTGAGGCTGATGCCGCTGGTCCGCAGGCCCCTACGGTATTTTGCTTAGTACCCGGGTCAACTTGAGCCTTCAGTAAATATCAATACAGTGTATATCCTGTCCCCGTTTGTAACAGACGGTTTCTAGTTGCACATACCTAAGGTCGTTATTGATGTCTTCCTCCCTTTTCTCTCCAGAGGTAAGAAAAATAATTGCCCTTTCTCTTTCCGTACAAATCATGACACAGCTCTTCTGTCCTGACTCAGGGAGCTTTGGGCCCTCTTTAAACCAGTTAAACTCTTCCACTTCCTCAGGTCATGCTTCATTGCCTACTCACTGTAAACCCTTGGACAGTGAGTGCTTCTTCCTATGGAGCTGGCAGCCAAGTGCTTTAGCACCAACGTGTCTGGTGTTCTGTGCTCTAGTCATTTGTTGCAGCTGGAATGTGAATTCCTATTTTCCGCCCTTGGCTCACACTCGGTGAGCAGTAAGAAAGCCGCTTTTCCAGAACTAGATTGTACAACTCACTGCTCTGAATGGCCTCAGGCAAGCTCTGGCTTGATTTCACTACTGCCTGGGAGATCAAAATGAAGTATGGAGACTCAGTGTTGCATAATGCAACAGAGAAGGTGAGGCCTTTGGGAGTTGTGCAGGTCTAGTTTATTTGACGGTATGGTTTCCTTCCCCATCTATTGCTTTAGCAATCCTTTAGCAGTTCCATTCACATGGGCTGAGAGGACCTGAGTGTCTGCTCTCTGTTGCTATTCCCAGAGATTTTCTTTTCTTTTTTCTTTCTTTCTTTCTTTCTTTCTTTCTTTCTTTCTTTCTTTCTTTCTTTCTTTCTTTCTTTTTCTTTCTTTCGTCCCTCCCTCCCTCCCTCCCTCCCTTCTTTCCTTTAGCTGAGGGAGAGAGAGAGAATCTCAAGCAGGCTCCATGCCCAATGCAGACTCCAACACATGGGGCTCTATCTCACCACTGTGAGATCATGACCTGAGCTGACACCAGGAGTCAAACATTTTACCAACTGAACCACCACCCAGGTGCCCCACATACCCAGAGATTTTCTAAAGACAGAGTGTGTGGAATCCTTTAAGAGCAGCGGCTCTAACAATCATCTGTGGGGCCTTCTTGCCATTCTGATAGAGGAATAGCAGAGTCTTAGAAGGGGAGGAAGGGCTATATAAACTAAAAAAAAAAAAAAAGTTTCACAGATAATTGTGGTGTGCTGTTTTCTCTGATAAGAGTGGAAACTAGAATGAAGTGAAGGGGTTGGGCTGTTAGAATTGATTTTGGTTTGGCTTAACTCTGGGTGATACTTACGTTGACCTAAACACCTTAGCACTGGTGTTTGACCTTTGTCATGGCAGTAGTGGTAGATCCCTGTCTTGTAGGCTCTGCTCCAGTGTGGAAACTGAAGCACAGAAGAGTCTAGCCCCGTTAGCATTTGCGTTAACAGCTAAGGATCCTTAGGTCAGTCACTAAGCCCTCACCAGGAGCATTAAACTTGGTAGACTCTTAACACCTAGAGGAAGTTAGTTTTCTGGGTTTTTTTTAATTCTCAGGGTTGCTCAACAAATTATTTGCTAAGACAAGATTAGAGTTTGAAGTATTCATTTATTTGTGGCAATTTTAACAGGACATAGGAGGGTTAAACCTTTCTAGCAAAAGATGGAAATCAGAATTCAGAGAGGAGATCTAGTAACTGGTGAATTAAATATGCTGAGAGTGTTATATACTTAATCTACAGTTAGCATGGCTGTCTTCCACCGTCTGGCTCCCTTCCTCTAACTTCTGGACTGTAGTTTAAAATGAAGCTATTCGGTCTTGCTCAGACCTGTACCTGGAAGGTGGAAAGGTAAGATTCCTCACTCCTGTGAAATTACATCATTTAGGGTGGTTGGACAGTGCCAGGGGTCTCTGAGGCTCCATTCTGGTTTGTTAGGACCCCTAAAGAGAGATGGGGAAGAGGATGTACATGTGGCACTTAAACTAGGAAAGGAGCTTTGTGCTGATGTCACATGTCTTTGAACCTCTAGAGAACGTGTCAGGCATTATTGATTGGGCATCTGTCTCATACCATTCCCTTTCCAGCTTTTTTCGGGATTCTCTGGGAGTCCTTAAGTAAGGAGCTAACTCTCTCGGCTGTGCTTTCTCTATGCAGGCAACACATCCAGACAGCCTCTCCTTCGCAGTGCCTTTTCTCCTCACTGTTTTGCTTTATTGGTTCTGTATCTTCCGTGTGTTTCTTTCCCTTTCTTTCCCACAGCACTCAAGACCAGACTTCCAAAGTGATTATATTTCAGGCATATATTTGTAGATATGGTGTCTATACAGTTACACTAAAACTTGCAAGGTGAAAAAGTAAGTAGCTACTGTTTGCCATTTGCAGTTGGCTCTTCATGCCTCTACGATCCTTTATTTTGTCATCATTTCTGTTACTGGGCATTCATAAAGAAATTTGAGGGGCGCCTGGGTGGCTCAGTCAGTTAAGCTTCGGACTCTTGATTTCAGCTCAGGTCATGATCTCACGGTTCGTGGGTTCGAGCCCTGCATCAGGTTGTGCGCTGACCGTGTGGAGCCTACTTGGAATTCTCTCTTTCTGACTCTCCCCGCTCGCTTGCTCTCTCTCAAAAATAAACAAACGCTTAAAAAGAAAACAGTAGTTCTATAGACAGTAGGAATTACTTGGGCTAGAAAAACTTTTCAGCGTTTTCCTTGAAACTTAACGTTGCTTTCTTTGAATACTGATTGTCTTCTTGAAGAATACCTTAATTTCCTGTTAGTACATGCATTTTGCAGATTTAATTTTTGTCAAAGTTGTACATGATTTACACAGTCACATAGTTTGATGGACTTATAACACTAAATATTCCCTTTCTCCTTTTTTTTTTATGGTGATCTGTGATCAGTGATTATGTCTTGCTGAAAGCTCAGATGATGCTTAGCAATTTTTAGCAATAAAGTAATTTATAATTAAGATAGGTGTGTTTTTTAGATATAATGCTATTGCACACTTGACAGACTGCAGTATGGTGTAAACATAACTTTTCTGTGCACTGGAAAACCAGAAAATTCCTTTGACTCACTTTATTGTGACACTCACTTTATTTCAGTAGTCTGGAACTGAATAGCACTATCTCAAGGTAACGCCTGTATTAGAGGTGAGAGGGGCTTTTGAGTTCACCCAGTTCAAACCCACCAGCTCCCTGGCATCTGGAAACCCTGTAGGTTGGTCAGGGTCCTCCCCACTTCTTTGTCTGGAATTTGACTGTTCTTGGCTAGAGTACACCAGCAATGTGGGTTTGGAATCAGACGATCTTTGATGTCAAACCCCACTCCATCCCTTAGCTGTGTAACCGTCAGCAGGTTCCTTAACCTTGTGAAGTCTCCTTTTCCTCATCTACAACATGGAGACCATAAAACCTACGTTACAGAGAGGTTGTAAGGATTGGACCTATATGCAGATAAAAAACCTCATAGTAGGCTCACCCAGAGGAGGCCCTAAGATAATTGTGGCTGTTGTTTTTTCCATCTTGGGACTTAACCTGTATTTTAGCACTTCAAAAAGAACCACATTAATTCGAAATGCAGACTCTCTATCACCGAAACAGAAACATTAATGTTCAAGGAAATGGTTCTTTTTTCATTTGAGGAGTATGCACAGTAATTTTATTCATTAAATACGCTTAGGTAGGGGCGCCTGGGTGGCGCAGTCGGTTAAGCGTCCGACTTCAGCCAGGTCACGATCTCACGGTCCGTGAGTTCGAGCCCCGCGTCGGGCTCTGGGCTGATGGCTCGGAGCCTGGAGCCTGTTTCCGATTCTGTGTCTCCCTCTCACTCTGCCCCTCCTCCGTTCATGCTCTGTCTCTCTCTGTCCCAAAAATAAATAAACGTTGAAAAAAAAAATTAAAAAAAAAATACGCTTAGGTAGTATTAATTGAAGTAATTTAAATTATTTAATGTACTTTTATTTATTTATTTATTTTTAAATTTTTTTTTTTCAACGTTTATTTATTTTTGGGACAGAGAGAGACAGAGCATGAACGGAGGAGGGGCAGAGTGAGAGGGAGACACAGAATCGGAAACAGGCTCCAGGCTCCGAGCCATCAGCCCAGAGCCCGACGCGGGGCTCGAACTCACGGACCGCGAGATCGTGACCTGGCTGAAGTCGGACGCTTAACCGACTGCGCCACCCAGGCGCCCCTATTTTTAAAAGTTTATTTAGGGGCGCCTGGGTGGCTCAGTCGGTTGGGCGTCCAACTTCGGCTCAGGTCATGATCTCACAGTTCGTGGGTTTGAGCCCCGCATCAGGCTCTGTGCTGATAGCCTGGACTGCTTCGGATTCTGTGTCTCCTTCTCTCTCTGCCCCTCCCCCACTCACGCTTTGTCTCACTCTGTTTTTCAAAAATAAATAAATGTAAAAAAAAAAAAATTTATTTATTTTTGAGAGAGAGTGCGTGTTTGCAGGGGGAGGCAGAGAGACAGGGAGACAGAGAATCCCAAGCAGGCTCCATGCTGTCAGTGCAGAGCCGCGTGTGGGGCTTGAACTCATGAACCATGACATTATGACCTGAGCCAAAATCGAGAGTCAAGGGGCACCTGGGTGGCTCAGTCGGTTAAGCGTCCGACTTCGGCTCAGGTCATGATCTCATAGTTCGTGGGTTTGAGCCCCGTGTTGGGCTCTGTGCTGACAGCTCAGAGCCTGGAGTCTGTTTCAGATTCTGTGTCTCCCTCTCTCTCTGCCCCTCCCCTGTTCACTCTGTCTCAAGAATAAACAAAAAAAAATTAAAAACAAACAAACAAAATCGAGAGTCAGATGCTTACCCTACTGAACTACCAAGGTGTCCCTAATGTGTTTTAAAATTATATTGTTTGGGATGCCTGGGTCACTCAGTCGGGGAAGCATCCGACTTCAGCTCAGGTCATGATCTCACAGTTTGTGGGTTCAAACCCCATATCAGGCTCTGTGCTGACAGCTCGAAGCCTAGAGCCTGCTTTGGATTCTGTGTCTCCCCCTCTGTCTGTCCCTCCCCTGCTCATGCTCTGTCTCCCTGTCTCTCTCTCTCTCTCTCTCTCTCTCAAAAATAAACATTAAAAAAACTTTTTTTTAATAAAAAATATTATTTATCAGGATGGCTGGGAGGCTCAGTCGGTTGACTCTTGATTTCAGCTCAGGTCATGATCCCAGGGTTGTGGGATGGAGCCCCGTAACAGGCTCTGTGCTGAATCTGGAATTCTGCTTGGAATTCTCTCTCTCCCTCTGCACCTCCCCCCCTCCCCCTTCTAGGGCGTGTGCACACTCACTCTCTCAAATAAAAATGAAATAAAAAAAATTATATTATTTATAAAGGTAAGGTATTTGTTAAATTCATATACTCTTCTGTATTAACAGTTTCAATGCCAATAAAGAAGGAAAAGTTAATTTATCAAAGATATAATGGAAAGTCTCCCCACAAAGAAGTTATATAGTTCCTTTCCTTTCATATAAGTGTATTTTAGGTGATGGCACTCATTTGCGTTGTTTGTTCCAATGAGCATTTTCCAATGAGCATTTGTTCCAGTGTGCATTTTCTCGTGTTGATGCTTGCCACACACTTATCCTGTAAGCCAGCCCCCTCCTTCTGGATGGACACTTATATTGTTTTCAGTTTTTTGCTTTTTTTTCTTAAACATTTTATTTTTAAGTAATCTACACATAATGTGGGGCTTGAACTTACAACCCCAAGATTCAAATTGCACACTCTGCCGACTCAGCCAGCCAGGCACCCCGATTTTTTGCTTTAGAGTAGCACAGATATTTTGTTAAAAAAAAAAAAAAAAAAGTTTTGTTCCATCCCCCCCCCGCACAGTTATTCTGAACTAGTTCCCAAGGTGTGATGAAGGTCTACAGATTTGAACAGTTGGTTGAGCACCCGACTCTTTTTTTTTTTTTAACGTTTATTTATTTTTGAGACAGAGCGAGACAGAGCATGAACGGGGGAGGGGCAGAGAGAGAGGGAGACACAGAATCCGAAGCGGGCTCCAGGCTCTGAGCTGTCAGCACAGAGCCCGACGCGGGGCTTGAACTCACGGACCGTGAGATCATGACGTGAGCCGAAGTCGGACGCTTAACCGACTGAGCCACCCAGGCGCCCCTGAGCACCCGACTCTTGATTTTGGCTCAGGTCATGATCCCAGGGTTGTGGGATTGAGCCCTGTATCAGGCTCTGCTCGGAGCGTAGCACCTCCTTGAGATTCTCTGTCTCTGTCTCTCTCCCTCTCCCCCTCTCCCTCTCTTAAAAAAACAAAAAACGAAAAACAGGGGTAGATTTGGGCTCCTGGACCATAGTTTGCTGACACCTGGTCTGTAACACCTGGACCCATAGATTGAAACTTGGTAGACGGAATGGTCCACAAGGTCATAGTAAAGATGTAAACGTATAAAGATTTCATGTAAAAGAATTCTCCTTTGGTTCACAAAGAAAGTAGAGCATACATTCCTACCATCCACAGAAGCCTGTGTAGCTCACAAAGCCACTGGCCTGCCCTGTGGTCACCTGGTTCTCATGCTATGGCCTCTGGAAGGAAGAAGAGGTTGACAGGGGAGTTGGGCAGGTATTTCAGAAAGTTACCCTTGCGCCCTCAGAACCCGCAGGGGATTCTGTGCAGCAACAACCCTGTCAAGTCCACATCTTGGCAGCTCAGGGCTCACTGGGTTTTGCTTGTCAGGCGTTGGCATTTATCAAGTGGGAGGAAAGCTAAAAGCCTTTAGAGAAAGCAAGAGTATAGCAGAGTCTGTTTCGTAGGCTCTCCTGGTTTCTACCATGGGGGAAAGTGGGACCTGCACTGCTAGAGGCAAGATTTCAGCACCTGACTCCCTGGCAGCATTGCTAATCAGCTGCCTCCAGAGGAAAGCTGTGCTGCTCCCCTTCCACGTCAGCGGGGCAGGCGTGTGAGTTGGTGTTTCCTGAACCGTGAGCCCAGCTTTGAGATGCTTTTTGCTTCCCACCCATGAATTGACAGCAGAGCTTCAGGCTGCTGCCTTCTGCCACCAAAATGAGTTTTTGAGTATATGTCCTAAATGCGTGCCTCTCTGCGGTAGTGGTTCAAAGTCTGTGATAAGTCGCCTGGACAGGAGAATAGGCATCTTCTGGCAGGTGCAGGAGCAGCATTAGAAAACAGTTGAGTAAGGTGTGGGAAATGAGCATTAGAAAACCATTCTGTAGTCAAAAGTTTCATGCTTAGGAACAAGGAGGGTTATTGTGGGTATAATGAATTAAACTTTACATCAGGTCCCGCTTTTTACTTTTGGTGTTAGCGCAGCAGCTTTAACCAACTTTCTTATTCTCCCAAGTGGCCCCTTTATGCATTGATATCAAGGAGAAGCAGCTTGTAGCCTTGATGTATGCTGTCTTGTCATTTGGGCATTCGCTAGCATTGAACTTACTTGAGTGGACAGCAGTGTAGTTTAATCCATTTCTTATAATGTGTAAATTTTGGTATTGTGATAGGTGGAAGCCACTTATTCTTCATCTACCCTTTTTTCAGTATCTGGCACCACCAATTCTGGCCCAGTCATTTGTGACCCATGGCTCTTGCGATATGCCGAAGATTTCCAGGTAGTTTCTGTGGAACGCCTCCCTGTCCAGCTCTAATCAAGCACCATGTAAACAAGAAATTGCCTGGACAAACCTGTAAGGACTGTGTTCTGACTGCCAAAACGATCAGTACTGACACCAGAACAACAGCCACTCTCAAGTTGTTAAAACCTTTAGGATATCGAGCGTTTTGCAGTCCTTTTGCCTACAGCACAGCCCGAAGTGTGACATATTGGAATGTGGGAAGCTACACACAGCCGAGAGGACAGGAGCCTCCAGAACACAGCGGCTTCTGCCATCCTGCCAAAAAAGTTGAGAACATTCATAGCATTTCCTCCTCTCAGAGGATCCTGACGACCAGCAGTGCCTTCCCAGGTTTGGAATTCAGCAGGACTTCTGCCTCTAAGGCCAGCACGTTGAAGCCGGGCTCACACAGGGCTGCGGGAGTTGAAGAGGATATAGAAATTTTTGATTCCTTTCAAGACCCCCGAGGTTTCCTACGGCTAAGACCAGAGTACCAGCTTCACAGCTATAACAGATCTGAGACTTGCCAGCCCCTGTCTGTGTCGGAAGGTGAATTAATTTTGCACAAAGTCACAGTTCATCAAGATAATCTCCAGCCTCAAGTCATTGCTGATTATTTCTGTAAGCTGAGCTCTTTGCCTGCAGAGCAGCATCCTGTTTTGCTGTCCAGCACCAGCTTTGCTTTGCTCTGCCAGCTGAGTGTGAAAAACATACAGTTCTTTGATGTCCCGGAGTTGATCAGTATTTTGAAGGCCTTTGTCAGTTTGGGAATCCCTCACTCCCATTCAGTGCTAGGTGTGTATGAAATCAGATTTTGCAGTAAGGTGTGGGAGATGAGTCTGGATCAACTTCTCTTGGTGGCTGATCTCTGGCGAAACTTGGGTCGCAGAGTACCTCGGTTTTTAAAAATCTTTTTTAGTTATCTTAATCTGCACTGGAAAGACCTATCCTTGTCCCAGCTGATTCACTTAATTTATATTATAGGTGAAAGTCGTCAGGCACCCCAAGACCTAATGCAAAAACTGGAATCATTGATTCTCAAGTACATAGATTTGATCAACTTAGAGGAGGTTGGTACAATCTGTTTGGGGTTCTTTAAATCAAGTAGTAATCTCTCTGAATACGTCATGCGGAGAATTGGAGACTTGGCTTGTGCTGACATGCAGCATCTGAGCAGTTATGCCTTAGTGAATATTCTTAAGATGTTCCGTTTCACTCACGTGGATCACGGAAATTTCATGAAGCAATTTGGCCAGATTGCTCCTCAGCGAATTCCTTTTCTAGGAGTTCAGGGTGTCATGCACCTGACTCTTGCTTGCTCAGCCTTACGCATCCTGGATGAAGGGATAATGAATGCTGTGGCGGCTTCTTTGCCTCCAAGGGTGGCATATTGCCGAAGTAAAGATGTTGCCAAGATTCTGTGGTCATTTGGAACTCTGAATTATAAGCCACCCAATACAGAAGAGTTTTATTCTAGCCTGATAAATGAGATTCACAGAAAGATGCCTGAGTTCAGTCGATATCCAGAACACCTGCTCACCTGCCTTCTGGGCCTGGCATTCTCTGAGTACTTTCCATTAGAGCTCATCAATTTTGCTTTGAGTCCAGGGTTCGTCAAGTTAGCTCAGGAGAGAAGTAAGTTTGAACTCACTAAGGAGCTATATACTCTTGATGGTACCGTTGGCATCGAGTGTCTAGATTACAGAGGCAATCGTCTTAGTGCTCACCTTCAGCAAGAGGGGTCGGAAATGCTGTGGAATTTAGCAAGGAAGGATATGTGCTCAAAGCCTGAATTCCTGGAAGCTCTCTTTTTACTAGAGAACATGTTGGGTGGGCCCCAGTACATCAAACACCATATGATTTTGCCTCATACCCGATCTTCTGACTTAGAGGTCCAGCTTGATGTTAACATGAAGCCATTACCCTTTAACAAAGAAGCCATACCAATTAAGGATGAAGCCAAATTAAGGCTTAAGCATGTGGGAGTCAGCATTACAGATGATTTGATGAATCAGCTACTAAAAGGGAAATCAAGAGAATGTTTCCAGGGAGAGATTGCATCAGAGACTGAACAGCGGGAAAGGGAATTAGAGAACGCTCCTATACCTTTGGGGACCCCCCTTTGCAATGTGGCAGACAGATTGGGGGCTATGGAGATGGCTGGCCCTTGTCCCCCAGCTTGCACGCAGGCCCCACAAGTGAAGCTGGCTATTCAGTTGACAAATAAAAACCAATACTGCTATGGTTCCAGGGATCTGCTCGGACTGCACAATATGAAGAGGCGGCAGCTGAATCGGCTTGGGTACCGTGTAGTAGAGGTATCCCACTGGGAATGGCTCCCGCTATTGAAACGAACTCGCTTAGAAAAGCTGATGTTCCTCCATGAGAAAGTGTTCACCTCTGCTCTCTGAAGGGCTTTCAGGGACATTGTTACTCATAAAGGCTATCGAGGTATACTATGCAAGGTGTTGGGAAACAGTTACAAAAGCCAGCATGTAGGTTTGGTAATAAAATCATCTGTTGAAGAGACTTAGTTGTGCTCTTGTCAATGGCAGAGTGAAGTTTGTGTGTTACATGAATAAATTGTAACCTGGCCCCATTGTACAAGTTGTTGCTAATTTGTGCAGGTAACTAATAAACATCGTAAATTCCCTATTTTCAAGTTAAGTCCTGTCTTATTTTTCTTCCTCTGTTTACTGGCCTTATCTCATGATTATTTTGAATTTGTAAGATACAAGGGTAGTCAGACATTGTCAAAGCTAATTTTTAAAAAATGGTTTTCATATACTTTATTTTAAAATAAGAATCTTTTGGGGTGCCTGGGTAGCTCAGTCGGTTAAGCATTCAACTTCGACTCAGGTCATGATCTCACAGTTCATTAGTTTAAAGCTCCATGTCGGGCTCTGCGCTGACAGCTCAGAGCCTGGAGCCTGTTTCAGATTCTGTGTCTCCTCTCTCTGCCCCTCCCCTGCTTGTGTTCTCTCTCAAAAGTAAAAAGTAAATAAATAAACATTTAAAAAAATAAGAATCTTTTACAGCTTAATTTACATTTCAAGATCCCCCCCCCCCCCCCAACCAACCATGTTCTCTTCACACCCTTTAAAATTAAAGTCTCATTCTCCTTTAGATTTGGTTGGTTATCCTTAGTTGCTGGTTCTTCCTGTTTTAAACAGCAAGGATTAATGTCATTATCTTAGCTTAATTAGTGTCATTCTCTTAGCCCCCCTTCTTCTGCATTTCTACTTCTCTTGAATAAGTTCTCCCTCTCCCCACCCTTCCTCTGGGATATTGTCTCTCTAAAATTGGACTTAGAAGAGTAGAATTAAATGACTGCCTGTTGGGCCATTGATTCCCAAATCTGATGACCGGGTAGAACGTTGTTCATGACAAGTAACTCAGACAAGAAGGAAATGCATTGCCTCCCATGAGGTGGGCTTCAGGTTTGGTTGCATTAGAGTTGCAAGCATAAAGAGATTGTATACATAGACTCTATATATTTGTATGCAACTTAATACAAGTAACCTTTGTAAACATTTGGGATCTGTGAGAATTTTAAAAAGGATCCCTGCCCCCATTATTTAGGCCTCCTCTCAAAGCCTGCTTCCCTGCCTGTGCTAAAACAGTACTCCCAGTGGCTTGTGTTTGTGCTCTGTCATCTTCAGTTTCATTTTCCTCACCGCACTCAGCATCAGAAATTACTCTTTATCTGTTTACTTATTACTTTCCCTGTTGGAAGGTGGCCCTTTGAGTTAACTTTGTCTAGTTAACTAGTTAATTTGTCTCCGGCGCCTTGAATGGGTCCTGGCACAGAGATGATAATGTTTAGTGAGTATGGCGTGGGAATTTAGAGTGGCTGGGCTTTGCTGGAGAGTTGGGGTGGAAAGAAGGCAGAGGGTGAGGCTAGAGAGGTAGAGCAGATCTGGGTCACAACTAACGGCATTGCTAAAGAGCCTAAGTCTGTAGGGACTGGATTTTTTTTTTAAGGAGTTTTAAGTCAGCATAATTGGGCAGATTCATGTTGTAGAACGGTTAGGTTAAAATAATAGAACTAGATTGAGGGTGGGGGTGCATGAGATACATCAGAATATTTCACAAATGTGTGCAACAGCCCAGGTGAGAGATAATGAGGGCCAGAACTATGGAATGGCAAGTCTGAGTTTCAGAGATGTTTGGAAGGGGAAAAAGACAAGGCTTGCTAATTGGGTGGATTAGGGGATGATGATTTTGGTGCCTACATTGATACGGAGTCCTCAACTAAAATTGGAACCAAAGCAGGAAAGGTGTTTGGTTAGAGGGTTAATCTGTGCCGGTCATGCTAAGATGAGCCTCCAGGTAGAAATCTCCAGGCTGGGGTCTCAAATGGGGATGAGGACAGGTGGCTGTCAGAACCACAAGTGAGTGAAGTTGCCTGGGACAGGCGGGAGGGAGGTTATTGTGGGTTGGGGAGCAGGGGAGAGAAGATAACCAAGAATAGAATACCAGCATTCTGGTATTCTGGTAGGGAGGGCCAAGTAAAGGGGACCCAGTGGTAAAGACAACAAAAGAAGATATAATTAGACTTCAGGAAAAATGGTAGCATAGAAGTTTGTCAAGGGTCCCCAAACCACCCTCACTAGAAGGATTCACGGAACTCAGGAAAGCTGTTACATTTACAGTTACAGTTTAATTACAATGAAAGGCTACAGATTGAAATCAGCAAAGGAAAAAGGCACATAGTGTGGAGTCTGGGAGAGACCAGGCACAAGCTTCTGGTTGTCCACTTCCGGTGGAGTCATGTGGACAGCTCTTAATTTCATCCCAGCCGTGATGCCAACATTTACCAATACTGCCGACCAGGGAAGCTCACCTGAGCCTGCGCAGGGTTTTTATTGAGGGGCGTCTGTCATGTAGGCATGGAGTACCCACGTGGCTGACCTCATTTGGCCCCCATCCCTCTCAGAGGGCCAACTGATAAAGCATGGCCCAAGGCCCCCACTATTGGTATAAACTGTCTGGTGTGGCCCAAGGTCTCAGGTGTATGCAGACAGTCTTAACATGAAGGATGTTCAAAGAGTTTAGAGATTATCCCTAAGGAGCTGGTGAAGGGCCAGTTTTTTTGGAATGTGCAGGATTTGAACAGACCAAACCTGCTGAGTTAAACTTTTGCTGCACAGAAGCCAATGGGAAAGGAGAATATTGCAAAAAGGAGATGATTTGCACCATGTCAGTTGCTGGGGAGAGAGCAGTTAAGGCAAGAACCAGAAATCTCCAGTAAATTTGGCAACTTGGACATCACTGATGGCATTAACAATAGCAGTTTGAGTTGGATTGTTAGGGCAAAAGCCAGACACTCCCGTAGAATAATGAGGGTTAAGGAATGGGTTGCAAATGCTGACACAATTCCTTGAGAACTTTTGAAGAGAAGGGGAACCTTGAGCAGGATGCAGAGTGAGACTAGGATCGCCAGATGAAACACAGAATGCCTAGTTAAGTTTGAATTTCAGATAAGCAACGGATAATGTTTTGTCGTAAAATACAGATAAAATTGGCCATTTTGTAGAAAAGTGCGTCATTCAGTGACAGTGCATTGACGGTGTCGTGCAACCAATCACCACTATCTAGTTCAAGAACATTTTTTCACCCCAAAAGAAAACTCCATACCCATTAAGCAGTGATTCCACATACGCCCCCCCCCAACACCCACCGCACCCCCAGCCCCCACCCCAGACCCTGTCAGTTACTAGTCTGCTTTCTGTCTCTGTGGACATGCCTATTTTGGATATTTCCAAAAAGTGGAATTATATAATATGTAACCTCTTGTGTGTGACTTCCTTTACTTAGTGTAATATTACCAAGATTTATCCATGTTATGGTATGTACCAGTACTTCATTACTTACAGCTGAATAACAGTGCGTTGTGTGGGCATACCCTGTCTTATCCATTTATCAGTTGATTGACACTGGGTTTTTCTACTTTTTGGCTATTGTGAATAGTGCCGCTGTAAACATTTATGTGCATGTTTTACTTGAACACCTGTTTTCAGTACTTTGGGTATATACCTAGGAGTGAAATTGCTGACTTATATGTTAATTCTATATTTAACTTATTGAGGAACTACCAGACTTTTCCACAGTGGCTATACCATTTTACATTTCTAGCAGCAAGGTATTAGGGTTCCACTTTCTCCACATCTTTGCTAACACTTGTTATTTTCTGTGTTTTCTTTTTTTTCTTTTATTTTTGAGAGACCGAGTATGAGTGGGGAGGGGCAGAGAGAAAGGGAGACACAATCAGAAGCAGGCTCTAGGCTCTGAGCTGTCAGCACAGAGCCCGATGCGGGCTCAAACCCACGAGCTGCAAACCCACCTGAGCTGAAATCAGAGGCCCAACCGACTGAGCTATCCATGCACGCGTGTGTTTTATTTTTTAATAGCCATCCTAGTGAGTGTGGAGTGGTATGTCATTGTGGCTTTGATTTGTATTTCCCTAGTGACTAATGGTGCTTATCATCTTTCCCTCCCTCCCTCCCTCCCTCCCTCCCTCCCTTCCTTCCTTCCTTCCTTCCTTCCTTCCTTCCTTCCTTCCTTCCTCCATGCCCAGTGTGGGGCTTGAATTCACGACCTTGTGGTCAAGAGTCACACACTCTACTGTCTGAGCCAGCCAGGTGCCCCTAGCATCTTTGAATCTTACCAATACCGAGTCTCTAGTCCATGAACAGAGATGGCTTTCTATTTATTTAGGTCTTCTTTAATTTCTTTCAGTAACATTTTACAGTTTTCAGTGTAGAAGTCTTGTATCTCCTTAGTTACATTTATTCCTAAGCATTTTATTGTTTTTAGTGCTATTGTAAATGGAATTTTTGTCTGTATATCTTTATGAATTACTCATTGCTAGTGTTTAGAAATATGGATGATTTATCCTGCATTTTTGCCTAATTATTTTATTAGCTATAAGAGTTTTTGTGTGTGTGTTGATTCTTTAGGATTTTCTACATACAGGATCATATAATCTTTGGATAGAGAGAGTTTTGCTTTTTTCTTTCTACTTTCCACCTTTTTATTTTTCTTGCCTACTAGTGAGAGCTTCTTGTATGAAATTGAATAGAATTGTTTCTGAGCTTATGGGGAATTCTTTAAGTCTTTCACCGTGGAGTATATCAGCTGTGAGTTTTTCATGAATGCCCTTTATTATGTTAAGAAAGTTCCTTTCTGAGTTTGCTGAATGTGCAATAAAGAATTTTTTAGCGTAGGTCACAATAATACATAGGACATTCTTATACTAAAAGAAAATAATCCATTGTTTATCTGTTTTCAGATTTAAGTGGATACTTTTTATCTTTATTTGCTAAATTGCAACACTGAGAAAAATACAGCACCAAGGCAAGGTTTGTTTTGTTTTGTTTTAATGTTTATTTATTTTTGAGAGAGTGTGAGCCAAGGAGGGGCAGAAGATCCAAAGTGGGCTTTGCACTGAGAGCAGTGAGCCCAATGTGGGACTCGAACTCACCAAACATGAGATCATGACTTGAGCTGAAGTTGAACGCTCAACCTGCTGAGCCTCGGCAAGGTTTTTTGAGGGGACTGTTGAGGGCAGAAGAAACTTGAATGTTGCTTACCTGTTGAGGAAAGGTCCAGTAGTCAGAGATAAGCTGAGGATTCAGGAGAGAGGCAAGAACAGATGGAATAAGGTTCAAGGGTCAGGTTTGTAAATGAAGAGCATAGCTGCTTCAGCTGGGTTTCCATAGAATTTTGCTGGCACTGCTATTAAGGTGATGAGTAAGTGGTATTAGAATCTTTGGTTCAGGTCCTTGTTTTGAGACTGTGGGTCTCTTAAAATTAAGAGACCCATCTGTGCCTTGTTTTGAACCTATGCGTTTCTTAAGAGTAAAAGTTGTATCTACCTGTGCCTAGCAGTATGCCTTGCACATATTAAGCCCTTGAAGGGCGAATGGGCTCCAAGCACCTAAGATTGCAAGCTGCAAACTTCTGGGTGCACACCTGTGTTCTGGTTGGTCTTGTGTGCACCTCTCATTGGTGGATGACTGTGTGGGATGTGCGGGGACAGCTGTCTTTCATTATAACCAGCTCTAAGAAAAATGCACACAAGTCACATTTTTTTTCATGGATGGACAAGTAACTCAATTTAGAAATGGTAAGAAGTATTGTACTTCTGTAAAAGCTGAAGTGCCCAATTTGTAAAATTGCTCAGTGCATTGGTATTCCACCCACTCTATGAGGTTAAATGCTTTTCTCTTATTTGACAGGTAATCTTTTCTTCTTTTTTTCCCTCTGTAACCTGTTTGAGCCTAGTCTTTAAAATATGTCTATCTGCCAGAATTACTTTCCATTACGTTTTTGTGAGACTCAAAAATCCGGTTGTATAACTCAGCTATGGCACTTTTTAGGCCAAAGGAAGATGGATGCTAAGGTGTTCAGAAAGTGTCATGGTCACCTTATTCTCTTCTGAATCATGCCTCCACACTTGCCTACCCCCCTGTTCTGAGTCCTCAACCACAAAAAGGTTTACTTAGCTGCTTCAAGCTCCAAGGAAGCACAGATTGAAACCTTCCAGATAGGATGACCAACTGGTTCCACTTTGGGACCTGGGACTTTTCTGGTGTTAGCACAGAAAGTTCTGCATTGGAAAAGCCCTTAGTCCAAGATAGACTGCATGGTTGATCACCCTACCTTTGGATCCCTTCCCAGCCCTTCCCTTTCCCTTTCTCTTATTCAGCCTGCATCCTGGGAAGCAGAGGAGAAAGGTCTGCCTCCACCTGGTCATCCAGTTCTATAGGGACTCTAAGCTGCAAGAAATACCCTGAACATTGCATCTAGAGCCTCGGTCCTCTCGGATATCTTCCTGTACCCCAGGAACCCAGTGCAATTGTTTAACTACTTACATGTACTTTAAACACACAAAAGGGAAAATAGAGTAGCCCACCACTCTAATCTGTTGCATATTTAAAATTTCTGCATGGCCACCATTACCTCCCAAATTATTCGTGTGTACATATTCCTAAATACAGATTTTTAACAAATGTGTGATCATAATACTTCTGTTTGGTGTCTCTAAAATTTTATATATAGTTTTGTAATTTTTCTTCATAGACAGTATTTGTCATTTTAGTGGCAGGTACACCAAGAATAAACGTGTCACTCAAATATGTCTTACGGTGTGGGTAGTGGGATTCACTGGACTTTTCACTTGACCCTAGAAACCCATTTTTGGTCTTAGATCTGGGTAAAGAATTTTAAGATTTCCATGGTAATAGAGATTTGGATTTAGGGGCACCTAAATCCTGGCTCCTCAGTAGGGAGAGCATGCAACTCTTGATCTTGGGATTGTAAATTCGAGCCCCACATTGGGTGTAGAGATTACTTGAAAGTAAAATTTTCAGGGGCGCCTGGGTGGCTCAGTCGGTTGCAAGCCTGACTTTGATTTCAGCTCGGGTCATGATCCCAGGTTGTGGGATCGAGCCCTGTGTCGGATTCTGCTCTGAGTGTGGAGCCTGCTTAAGATTCTCTCTCTTTCCTCCTCTCTCCCTCTCCCCAGCTTGTGTTCTCTCTAAAATAATAAGAAGAGGAAAATAAAATCTGTAAGATAAAAGGCTTCTTAGAGGAGTGTACCAGGGATTCTTGTGATGGAACCTTTGTCTTGACTGTGGTGGTGATTACACAAATCCATACATGCGATAATATTGCATAGAACTGAATACACAGGCAAACATGCATGAGTGCATGTAAACTGGGGAAATGAATAAGATCACAGATTGTATCATTGCCAGCTTCCTGGTTGGGATGCTGTGCTGTAGCTATGCAAGATGTTACCATTAGGGAAAACTGGTTAAAGAGTACATGGAATCTCCGTATTGTTTCTTACAACTGCACTTGAATCTGCAGTGATCTTAAAATAAAAAGTTTAATTAAAATCTCTGAAAAGAAAAGATTTCTTTGGGGTGCCTGACTGGCTCAGTGGGTGGAGAATGCAACTCTTAATCTCGGGGTCATGAGTTTGAGCCCCATGTTTGGGAGTAGTTTACTTAAAGAAAAAAAAAAAGACTTCTTTGGAGGGTAGCTTTGAAATCCTTGTAAGATTGTAATATGTTATACATAGTTCAGTTTACTCCTTCCTCCTCTTTAAGAATACCCCTCCCTCAAAAAAAAAAAAAAATGGTAACAATAAAGGAAGAAAATGCCCAGGGAGGGAGAAACTAAGATTCCTAGTTTATTTCTAAGTAGTTTGTACTTTGATACTCATCTTTGATGCCTTCCGGAAGCCATTTGCAAAGATAGCCCCTGAGGTAGTACATAGAGGGAGCTGGAACCCCTTGAAGGGTGAATTGCCTCTAAGTGCTTCGGAATTGCGTTGTCATCTAGGAGGTTAATGGCAGGCTTTTCATTAGTGTCAGTTCTTTCCCAGGTTGTAAGCCTTCTATGACTTCCCTCTGGCCGGTAGCTTTCAACCTTTTTTTTACTGCAGAACTTAGTAAGAAATGTCTTTTACATCAAAACCCAGACTAATAGGGGTGACTGGCTGGCTCAGTCAGTACAGCATGTGACTCTTGATTTTGGGGTCGTGAGCTCAGGCTCCGCGTGGTGTATAGAGATTACTTAAGGAAGAAACCCAGATTGATAGAAATACAGTTTCAATTATATATCTGAAACAAGTTTCGTAAAACACTGCCCGCCTTCACGTATGATACACTCTGACTCTCTTCTACTGAATTTTTTAAAATTCTGGCTGTGTCTCAGTAATGTGAGTTCTTGATTCTTCATCTGCAATTTGGGGGAAAAAACACTGCCTCAGACCACCAAGTAAAGTAGTCTAAAGCCCGTTAGCGTCACATTCAAAGCCCTGCCCATCTCAGTGCACCTGCCTCTCCAGCCCTGCCTCCTCTTCCCCTTCTAGCTGAGCGGCATATTCCACATTTTCTAAACCAGTCTCACAGTCCCATCTATATGCCTTTGCTGCTACAGGTCCCTCTCCCTAGTGTCCTTCCCCTGTTGTTCCAGTTCTTACCTCCTGGCTCCCATAGTCCAGCACATGTTGTCCAATGTACGATTAGTATGTAGCATCTGTCCCATCTCAGAGTTGTCATGAGGTCAGGCATGTGTCTTAGCTGTCTCCAATTCAGACATTACTTCTGTGAATTCTTCCCTGAATTCTGGGTATACTTTTGGCCAGTGTTCTTACTTTTTTTTTTCATCAAAAGCCACAATAAGAAATTTTATATTGGATCTAGTATATAATTTGTTATATGTATTTGTATAAAACTGAAGCAAAGTTTCACGAAGGTAGGGGTGCCAGGCTGGCCCAGTTGGTGGAGCGTGCAACTCTTGATCTTGGGGTTGTGAGTTCAAGCCCTACTTTGGGTATAGAGATTAGTTAAAAATCTTAAAGTTTCATGAGGGGCACCTGGGTGGCTTAGGTCATGATCCTGTGGTTTGTGGGTTTGAGCCCTGAGTTGGGATCTGCTCTGCTTGGGATTCATTTTCTCTCTCTCTCTCTCTCTCTCTCTCTCTCTCTCTCTGTCTCCCCTTCTTCCCCCTCTGCTGCTACCTCTCTCTCTCTCTCTCAGAAATAAACATTTAAAAAAAAGTTTCATGAAATAATTTCCATATTATGTGCACTTTGATATTTTATATTCTCTTTCAGTTAATATTTCTTTCCTTCAACCCATAACTTGATTTCAAAACCACAAACTGAAAAACATTCACTTAGACCATCCTTCCTACTCTGAATGTCATTTGCAGAGAGCTCTGTTATAGACTCTTACGTTCCACAATCACTGTTGGAAGGAGGTCCATCGTGCCTCAAGACTTGAGGACAGGACCATTTCGTTTATTTTTTTCTTTTCCTTCTCTTCTTTCATTTGCTTTCACAAGACTTGTAGAGAATATTTATTGCAGTATTTTTTCATAGTGAAAAATTACAAACAACATAGGTAATAGAGCAATGGAGAAGCAAGCTGTTTTAGTCGTGCAGTCGAATGCTGTGAGTAAACTAGAAATCCACATTTGAGCATGGAAAACCTTGGATGAATCATGCTGAATGGAAAGCCAGTCGTGACATGGTGTGCCTGTTATAATACCCTTAAGGTACGGTAAAAATATACAAGACTACTGCATACCAATGCTGATTCGAATGAGAGACAACTTCAGATAGAGCTTATCTCTTGGTAAAAAAAAGGAGAGGAAATAGGATTAGTGGTGGCTTTTGTTTGTATCTTTTTTTTTTTTTTTTTTTTTTTAAGAGAGAGCTGTGGTAAGTGCAAGCTCCAGTGGGGTAGGGGCAGAGGGAGAGAAAGAATCTTTAAGCAGGTTCCATGATCAGTGCAGAGCCTGATGCAGACTTGGCCATGAGACCATGACCTGAGCCTAAATCAAGAGTTGGATGCTCAATAGGGGTGTCTGGGTGGCTCAGTCGGTTGAGCGTCCAACTTCAGCTCAGGTCATGATCTTACAGTTTGTGAGTTTGAGCCCCACGTTGGGCTCTGTGCTGACAGCTCAGAGCCTGGAGCCTGCTTCAGATTCTGTGTCTCCCTCTCTCTGCCCCTCCCCAGCTTGCACTCTGTCTCTCTCTCTCTCAAAAATAAACATTTTAAACAATTAAAAAAAAAAAAGAGTTGGACGCTCAACCAAATGAGCCACCCAGGCACCTCTGTATCTTTTCAAGTTTGTTCTTAACACTGAAATGAGAAGCAAATGTGGCAAAATGTTTACATTTACTAAATCTAGGTGGTGGGTATAAGAGTGTTTACTATAGTCTTTACCTTTTTAATCTGAAATATTTTGTTTAAAAAAAGAAAAAAAAATCACTGTAATGAAAATTGACTTGTATGTTTTTTTTTTACACATTTTATTTTATTTTTTAATTTTTAAAGTTTATTTATTTATTTTGAGAGAGCACAAACAGGGTAGGGGCAGAGAGAGGAGAGGAGAGAAAATCCCAAGCCAGCTCCGCACTGTCAATGCACAGCCCCATGTGGGTCTTGAACCCATGAGCCACCAGATCATGACCTGAGCTGAAATCAAAGGTCGGATGCTTAACCAACTGAGCCACCCAGGCACCCCATAAGATTTTATTTTTAAGTGATATTTATACCCAACATGGGGCTCAAACTCAACCCCAAGATCAAGGGTCACATTCTTTACTGACTAAGCCAGCCAGGCATCCCATTTTAAAAGATAGATAGATGTATGTATATATGTATGTATGTATGTGAGCTCTACACCCAACATGGGGCTTGAACTCACGATCCTGAGGTTAGGAATCACATGCTCTACTGACTGAGCCAGCCATAGAATTTACATGTATATTATCTGCTTATAAACCTGTATTATCTTGCTGTCTTATAAATACCTCTGTTGTCTGGCTCCAGGCTACTTCTCTGAACAGCAGGGCAGTTTAGCCATAATGCATGGCCCCTAGGTTATACTCAGACCCAGTCTCTCTTGTACTGAGATGCCAAATTTGGAAAAGGAGGCTCTCATTTTTAAGTATTTACTGGAGTAAATTTATAAGTAAATAAGTATTTGTGAGAGTTCATCATGTAACCTGTCATTTCCCAGGCAGGGCTGTAGAGAGCCTTCCTGGGTGAGGCTGTCTGCATTTTCAGTAAGTTGAGCCATTCTTTTTTTCCAGATTAAGCATTAAGGCTGGAGGCACTTGACCTTAAAAGGTCAGGAGTGTGGGAACCAGAGAGGTGCTAAGATCACACAAGACCTTTATGGAAGCCAGAGCCCTATAGAATCCTACAGTATTTGGACATCACTATTTCCCAAAGAAACATACTATCATTTGTAAGATGTTTTAAAAAGGGTCTGCCACTCTTCTTACATGGCACAGTACCTTGTTTCAATTTGATCTCCATTCTTCATTTGTTTCAGTCACATTTCCCCCCATTCTTCTTATTAATAGGCTTTATTTTTTTAGAGTGGTTTTAGGTGTACAGAAAAATCAAGCATATAATACAGAGAGTTCTCATATACTTCCTCTACCTTGCACCCAGTTTCTACTGTTAGTAACATCTTGCATTAGCATGGCACTTTTGTTACAATTGGTGAGCCTATATTGATACATTATTATTAACTGAAGTTCATAATTTACATTAAGGATCATTCAGTTGTATGGTTCTGTGGATTTTGACAGATGTGTAATGTCACATATCTACCATTACGATATCATACAGAATATTTTCCCCACTTGACCATTTCATTGTCTAAGTTTTTCTTTAAATGTTCAGAGAGAGAGAGAGCGCGCGCGAGCATGCTCGGGAGCAGGGGAGGGGGCAGAAAGAGAGGGAGAGAGAGAATCCCAAGCAGGCTCCGTGCTGCCAGCGCAGAGCTTGACTCAGGCTTCATCTCACAAACTGTGGGATCATGCCCTGAGCCCAGACACTTAACCGGCTGAGCCACCCACGCATCCCCTGACCATTTAATTGTTATCTCATACTCCAGTGCCTAGTACCGGGCTTATAAGTGTATATGAATGGGCAGTAATATCTTGTCTAAAATTAAATATGAGCAATCAAATTCAGTAGAATTTGAAAAACATTTAAAGAACAATCTGCCACAACCACATAGAGCCTATCCTAGGAATAAAAAGATGGTTTAAAATTAGAAAAATGTGCCATCTCTCATTAGTCTGTCAGATAAGAAAAATAATAAAACTCAATATATAGAGAAATTCAGAATTCAAAGCCTATCCCTGATTTTCAAAAAACTCTGAAAATTAGCATGCTTTATTAGCATAAAAAGAATATTTCAATCAGCATTATTTCAAAGATGATACACTGGAAGCATTTTCTAATGGGAACAAAAACAAGCATGGCAGCTCTTATTATTTCATATAATTCTGGAAGTTCTAGCTAATGTCGTAAGATGAGAGACAAGTAAGAGTTACCATTTTGAGAAGGAGGCTCTCATTATTGAGACTGTAGACCCTCCCCGCAAAAAACCCCGACTGAAAATCTGTTAAAATCAATTGGTTTAATAAGCCAACTAAACACATAATGGATACCCAAATGAAAAAGTTTCCTATATATAGCAAACTGGTTATGAAAACTTATGGGATAAAAGGATCCTGTTAATAAATAGCCACCTTCACAAGAAGCATGCACGACCTCTTAAGAAAAAAGTCAGGGGTGCCTGGGTGGCTCAGTTGGTTGAGTATCTGACTTCAACTCAGGTCTGATCTCACTGTTTATGGGTTCGAGCCCCACGTTGGGCTCTGTGCTGATGGCTCAGAGCCTGGAGCCTCCTTCAGATTCTGTGTCTCCCTTTCTCTCTCAAAAAGAAACATAGAAAAAAAAAGTCAAAATCGTACTAAGACAAAAAAATCGACTTAAGATTTTTATCTTAATATTCTAATAGTAAAAACTTGCCAGCAACCTAAACGTCCACCAAAAGAATGGTTTGTTGGTAATTTTACTCTCTCTTGTTCCATAATGATTTTAAGGTAGCTTTCACAATATATTTACACTATGACATAAAAATAAGTGAAGAATTCAGGCAAAGAGAAATCTGGAGGGATGGGCCACAGGTTTATTCTGAGTTTTCTAGTGGCCAAAATAAAGGAAACATCATAATCAATTATATGATTCATATTCACACCATATAATATTGAGTTGAAAAAAAAAAAAACAACTGTTCCTAGTACTGAAACCAAAAAGAGAATTTTCTCATGGGTCTTAAAGAGAGGTTACTATGCAGAGTAAAGAGTGATCATCTTAACAACCTAATAAAATGGCAGCCATAGAGGTATTTCATTTTTAAAAATTATTAATGTTTATTTATTTTGGGGGTGGGGTAGGAGCAGAGAGAAGGAGACAAGGATCCCAAGCAGGCTCCACACTGACAGCAGAGAGCCCAGTGTGGGGCTTGAACTCACAAACTGTGAGATCATGACCTGAGCCGAAGTCCGAGGCTTAACCGATGACAGAGCCTCCCAGGTGCCCCTAGAGGTGTTCCCTTCCCTGCTGATGGGCCACATGGAAGTAGTTGGTAAAGCTCTTTGTGGTGGGGTGAGGAGTGTGGTGAAGGTTGTGTCTGGGATTTGAACATGGGGATGATCCAGTACACTGCCCTGAAGAGCAGCTCAATGGGGAAGTACAGTATAGACAGTAAATTATGGTTCCCCGCTGATGTGTCATTGCCACCCTGGTATCCTGTGAATTTTGGCAGATAGGCCACTACATTTTCATCATGTGTTACATTTATCTTTGCTATGGCTGAGGGTCCACACTCCTAAGCAGTCTGTCAGATGGTGATGTGGGACATGAATGCAGCAGCCACCAGGGGTGCCAGGCAGGAAGCAAGAGGTGCCACTTAAGCTGGCATGACAAGGAATTTAATGTGGATGGACTGAACAGTCTCCATAAATATTCTCTCAGATTAGATTCTGGTAAGTGCTGCGTCGAACAAACAGGCTGTGTCTGGTCAGATGCTTTAATGGTTGGCTAATGGAATTAACAACCTCTTGGAAAGGTTGAAAACCCTCATGAGGTAATATGCTCGAATGGAGGGCTAGCTTATCTAGATTTTCCTCACAAAACAATTTGAGGCTTGATCCAATACATGTTGGAAGGGACAGTCAAGGTTTCCAAATTTCTACATTTAGAGCATAGCCACGTTAAGTTTGGGAGAATTAATTAAAAAAAAAAAAAATGAATGATACCAAAGCCTAACCTAAGTAAGAGGGGGGAAATAAGTTGTAAGGTGTCCATGTAAGTTCCTGGTAAGTCCTTCAAGGTAAATGGTGTCCAAATAGATAGTAACCAGAGTTTGTTTGGAAGGTTTGGAATCTCAGTCCCAGCTTAACCTCTCTTTAAGCCACAGTTTCTTCATCTGCAAAAGAAAGATATTAGTAACCACTTTAGGGCTAACCAGTGGGTAAGATTAAAATGGAATGAAATTTCTGGTGGCCTCCTCTAAGCCATTTTATGTATGTGCCTTTCTAGCTGGAGTTGTTTTGCTGCTAGAGGGTCCTTGTGTCTTAACTCACTGGGAATCATTTGTGTTGGCTGAGAGTGCAGATAAAACCTTGTAAATTATCATATTGATTGGAGGGACAGTCCAGTTCTTCCCCTTTCAGGGGTCAGAGGTGGGATTTTTAAAGTTATGAGATGACTGGAGTTTGAAAGCCCTTGGACTCGTCCTCTCATCCTGGAGAGATGAGATCCTCTCATCCTGGACTCGTCCTCTCATCTCCAGTCCCTCCACAGGAGCAGGCATCTGGTGAGAGCTGAGCCGGGGTTAAAGGCAAAGTGCAGGCTGGTCCTGAGGGTGGTCACTTCTGGTCAATTTCATTTCACACTGCCATTTACAATTGAGTTGGGTCCTCAGATAATTTTGAAAACTTTTCTATTTGGCTTCATACTCACAGGTGAACCCTTCATCATGGCTTGAGGAGGACCCCTACCCAACTTGTTCTGGTTCCGGCATTTAAGTTCTCAGATTAATTTCATGATATGTAGAATAAATCAAAGTTAGAAGACTGCAGTGTGAAATGTCCAAGAAGATAACAAGGAAATAGGCAGGTAAATGTTAGTGAAATCAGTGCCTCCCACTGGGAAATCAACACTTCCAGGAGCTGACATTATTACTCTGCCAGTTTGTTTTTGTCCCTGAAAGTTGGAGGGAGAAAAGGCCTAAGGAGTGGACAGTGGAGTGGAGGTGATGGCACTCTAGGGGCCCTTTATCTCACTGTCAACCACCTCTCAGTATGCTCATGTTATAACACAGTATAACACAATTTCTGTCTCTTTGCTTTTTTTTTTTTAAATTTTTAAATATTTATTTATTTTAGAGACAGGGCACAAGCAGGGGAGGGGCAGAGAGAGCCGAAGACAGAATCTGAAGCAGGCTGCAGGCTCTGAGCTGTCAGCGCAGAGCCTGACGTGGGGCATGAACCCATGAACCATGAAATCATGACCCGAGCCAAAGTCGGACACCCAACCGACTGAGCCACCCAGGCGCCCCTCTTTGCTTGTTCTTACCAAAGCCCTGTCCGACCCATCAGGACAAAGTTGGGAGGAGAGGGCTGCCTGCAGAAGTGCAAGCAAAGCTTCTCGAACCTGGACCCGAGTGGCTGAGCTCGCCCTTTGCTCAGGGCCAGCCCAGTTCTGCACTTGCACACCTCTTTTGTGTCACCATCTGTGTCACTATCCTCTGTTTTCCTTTGGCATCATAGGCTTGCTTTTCCAGGAGAAATATTTTGTTTCCTAGGTACGAGCTTTATATTCATGTTACTACTTCCATATTCAGTTAATGGCTTAATTGTGCATTTAAAACAAAACAAAAACTTAATAAGAAGCCACTTCCCTAGTTGGACAGGAGAATTGAGGGCATTGCTTCTCTGAATGTGCTCTGGTTTCCTGGCCAAGAAGAGGTACATACAAGGGCCCTGAGAATATTTGCAGATGCAATTCCTCATACATTCATTTTTGAGTTATTGTGGAGAACAAGAAAAATATCAGAAGCTGGAGACATTTTCCCTGGGGGAAAAAAAGAGAATTCTGTAAACTAGTCCATGTTGATTCCAGACCAGATTCTAGAATATTCTGACAGAGGGGTGGCATATATACCTCAAACAGTGAGAAGTACTAAGAATTTCAACACAGATTCACAAAGAACAGGAGACTTTAGGCCAAGGGTCTCCACTCCATCAGGTTCATCTCATCAGGTTCATTGATCTTTGTTTTTCTTCCAGTTTTATAATTATCTTGTAATGTTCTTTCTATTGTCCTGAACTTACAGTCAAAAATAATACAGGGGCGTCTGGATGGCTCCCTCGGTTAAGCATCCGACTTCAGCTTAGGTCATGATCTCGCAGCTCTTGAGTTCGAGTCCTGCATCAGGCTCTGTGCTGACCACTCAGCTTCAGATTCTGTGTCTCCCTCTCTCTCTGTCTCTCCCCGCTTGTTGTCTGTCTGTCTGTCTCTCTCTCAAAATAAACATTAAAACAAAGTTAAAAAAAAATATATAAACATATGCATTACTTTTTAGAAAACAACATGTGTGTGTGCAGGTATGTGTGTACAGGTATGTACACATTCATATACATACAAATGCTATAACTGTAATATAAAGGAGGTTTTTAAGTGTGATAATAAAATTTATTCTCATGTGTAAATATTTGGTTATGACCATATTGGAAGGCATAATGAAGTTATCAGAAGCTATTACTAATATGTAGAATCACCTAGAATGCGGACTGCTACAAGCGTAGACTGTCAGATGTATTAGCATCACTCTTGGTGATGCGGTTGTCAGAAACGGTCAATATCTCTTTGTAAAAATCTGATCTGAACAAAACAAAGTATAATCTTCCTGTGATCTGCATAGAAGTTCCCTTTTTAGGAAATTAGCATGTATTAAAACCATGTTAAAAAAATATTTTGTGTCTATATGTAAAACTCTGAGTTGGGGCGAGGCTGACGTAATAAACATTTAAAGGTCCCATGGCAGACCTTCACTGTGCAGAAACAGCCTGCTAAAATGTTGCACGATGCCAAATGTGCCTGGCCTCCATGTGGCACCTATTAATCATGATAACACAGACCCCAGAGGGTGACCCTTTCCCTGTTGGGCTAACAAAAGAGTTTTTCATGGCCTTCTCTGCCAGATGGAAAAGCATAGACTGGCTGGCTGGCCTCACCCAAGAGGTTCAGAGCCATTGGCAAGGCCTGCTGGCAGGAGAGATATTTCTGGTGGCTTCCCTACTTCTCTACAAAGACTACCAAAGGCTGTTGGACATTGATCTTTGCTTTTCTTCCAGTTTTATTGAGCTATTAATTGACATATCACATTGAATAAGTTTAAGATGTACCACATAATGATTCAGTATTTGTATATATTACATAATGCTTACTATAGTAAGTTAACATCTATCACCTCACGTAGTTACAGCTTATTTTCTTGTGATGAGAACTTTTAAGGTCTACTCTCAGCAGCTCTCAAATATACACCGCAGTATTGTTAACTGTAGTCACCATGCTGTACATCACCTCCTCAGAACTTACAACTACAGGGGCACCTGGGTGGCTCAGTTGGTTAAGTGTCCGACTTCGGCTCGGGTCATGATATCACGGTTTGTCAGTTCAAACCCCGCATCGGGCTCTGACAGCTCGGAGCCTGGGGCCTCCTTTGGATTCTGTGTCTCCCTCTCTCTCTGCCCCTCTCACGCTCACGCTCTCTGTCTCTCTTAAAAATAAACACTAAAAAAATTTGCTTGTAAGTTTTTTTTTAATGTTTGTTTATGTTTGAGACAGAGAGAAACAGAGCATGAATGGGGGAGGGTCAGAGAGAGAGGGAGACACAGAATCTGAAGCAGGCCCCAGACTCCAGGCTGTCAGCACAGAGCCTGATGCGGGGCTCGAACTCACAGACTATGAGGTCATGACCAGACGAAGTCAGACGCTTAACTGACTGAGCCACCCAGGCACCCTTAAAAAAAATTTTTTTTAAAGAACTTCTATAACTACATGTTGGTACGTTTTGACCACCTTCACCCATTTCCCCCAGCCTGGACGTTGGTCATTAAAATGTTGTTTGGATTAGATGTCCTTTTAAGATGCTTTCCAAGTCTGGGATTTCTGTTTCTCAATGATGATATTTTGGAGTCTTCCAGTTGTTTTCATGTTAATAAGAAAATGCAATCACAGGGCGCCTGGGTGGCTCAGTCAGTTAAGCGTCCAACTCTCGGTTTCAGCTCAGGTCATGATCTCATGGTTTGTGGGTTTGAGCCCCGTGTCAGGGTCTGCACTAACAGTGCGGAGCCTGCTTGGGGTTCTCTCTACCTCTCCCTGCCCCTCCCCTGCTCACATGTGTGCTCATGCTCACTCTCTCTCTCTCATAAATAAATAAATAAATAAACTTTAAAAGAAAAAAATTGACAGGCGTTAAATGACAAAGATGCCTAGTACTACTATGATTTCTGCAACCTTTTCCGTTCTAAACCCTCTGGCTGAGTAGTTCTGTTCTTTCTCTGAGCTCTGCCACTTCTGACCCTCCTTTTCCTGTGGGGAGCGCCTTGCAGAGCTGTTGCTTCCACTGGGTCCAGCTGTCAGCCAGAGGACCCGCAGTCTTGGCCAACCTGCTCAGGCTGCAGGAGAAGGCTCCTCTATGGGGGCACCCGGCCGTGTCAGTTGGAAGAGTGTGCATCTGTTGATTTCGGGGTGGTGAATTTGAGCCCCACGGTGGGTGTACAGATTACTTAAATACATAAAGAAAAAAAAAAAAAGAAGCTCCTGTGCAATTTTTTGGTGACTCCTTTTCCCCGGCATCACAGGTACGATACAGTGAGACTGTATAGACCATGGCCGTGTGCGTCAGAGTCTTTGTTACCCTGTTTGATTCTCTTCCCGTAGGAATCAACTCCTAAAAGTTTAGAATTGAACTTTGACATGTCTAATATCAAGCTTTATTTTTTATTCAAGGCTATTTCTGATGCTTGGAAGCTACCCTTTCAGCCACAAAGATGGTCATAAATCTTTGCCTCCCACAGTTCAGACCAAGAATTTACTGCAACAAGGTAAACAAAACAAGTATATGCACATAAATATGCAATGGCTATTTTTCATGCTTTTCCCCATGTCTTGCCTTGTGTATGTGGACTTAATTTAGGTGTAATGTGCTTTCACCTTCACTGTTTTAAATCCCACCAGGTGATATTTAGGTAAGCATTGGCCAGGATGTACCCCTAGAATCATGCAGCACTGTTACAAGGGGAGCTGTGGCTCATTTTCTGGAGGGTCGTGTTCATTGTGCTCCTCCCTCTGATGATAAAATTTAATTCTACTCAAAGTCACAGCGAAGGTAGAAATACTGTCTCCCCCAGTATTCCTCTCGCTTACTTCTCATGCTAGAAATAATGACTTGTATTTGTTATTTGGATTCCTTCTTCTTTATTTGAACTAAGTTGCTTTGCCTTTTGTGCAAAGGAGGTTATCTTTCCACAGCCCAGAGCAAGGAGTAAGGAAACTGCAAAAAGAGAATTGAGCCGTCCTTTAATTTTGAGCTTCTGCACACAGCATGCTGTTTCAGATTCCCAGATTGCTAGCCTGATGTCTTTGAACAGAGACACAGGCTTCCTCCGCCATCTGAAAAGAACATTCTTATGAAACCTTTCGCAGGCTGAAATGGCGTAAAATGAATATCCACTGCCTTCCGGAAGTTCATTTACAAGAGATCTACATTAGTGTGATACCAAAACATGTTTTCGTAAAAGTAAAAATTCTCTTTGGATTTCTTTTGGTTAGCAAATACAGGTGCTAATATAGGTCTTATGTAAAAGCAAAGTGGTGTGATAGGAACTTTCAGAAAGAGGGAGGCATACCTGTATCTTAAAATTTCCACTGGTTATAACAAATATTAGGAATATTAAGAGGAGGAGAAGTTACTCACAATCCCACCCCCTAGCATATTCACTGCTCTAGATTTCGTGTAGTCTTTTGTGGTCCTTGTTGGTGAACACACTTTTTTTTTTTTTTAATGTTTATTTATTTTGAGAAAGAGAGAAAGCATGAGCAGGGGATGGGCAGAGAGAGAAGAGAGAGAATCCCAAGCAGGCTCCATGCTCGGTGTAGAGCCTGATGTGGGGCTCGATCTCATGTCAATGAGATCATGACTTGAACTGATATCAAGAGTCAGATGCTTAACTGACTGAACCACCCAGGTGCCCCCACACTTTTGTTTTTGACCAAGTTCCCTCAGTCATAGATTCACAAGAAGATTGTCCACAAGAAGATTGCTATGGAAATTTAATAACTGATAGAGTCCAAATACAAAATTAAGAACTGTAACGAACATCTTTGTTTTCCCCTAAATCTCTGTGGTTTCATCCTCTACAATAAAAAAACACTAGTATAGCTGTACTTTTTTCTCACAGACATTATTTTGAAGGGATTTTTGTTTGGATTGAGCAGACTTCTGTTGCTTGTATTTTTCAAGGATGGGCAGTACTTGGGGACACGGTTGCCCTCAACCCTTGACCTGATAACCTTGAGTGCCTCCCCGCAAAAAAACCCTGGTGAATTCAGTATAATAGAGGAAAGTTTAAATGAGGAACTTAAGACTTTCTTTAAATAATTGTCTAAAAAGTAGCAAATTCTTGAAATCTAGGTGTCTTCATTTGGATCTCATCAAGTGAATGCGTGTCTTATTTGTCATTAACTCTAGATATCAGCTGATGGTTATGAAGTAGAAAATCTCATCTCTGAAGACCTGACAAAGAGAAGTCATGGTTTTAGGACAGAGTATTTCATTAAGCCACCAGTCTACGTGATAGTTTCCTTTCCCTTCAGTGTGGAAATCTGTAGGATTAACATAGACCTCACAGCTGGGGGAGGCCAGAATGTCACCGGCCTGGAAATGTACACATCTGCCTTATCCAGCAGAGCATCTTGGAATGCCCCCGAGTGTCGGACCCCGGGCCCCGCCGAGCCGTCCATCCCAGACAAGGAGGCGTTCACCTTAGTAGGCAAAGTCTTATTGAAAAACCAGAGCCAAGTGGTGTTTAGTCACAGGGGCTTCAAGGCCAGGCCACCTTTTGGCCCAATGGACGCCACACTCCCCTCTCCTGCTGTTGTGGCACAGGAGCTCTGGAATAAAGGGGCTCTTTCCCTTAGCCATGTGGTCCATCTCAAGATCTGTATCACCCACGTGACAGGCAGCGGTATCCCTTGCATCAAGCGATTGGAAGTGTGGGGTCAGCCAGCTAAAACCTGCTCTCAGGAGGTGATAGACAGTGTCCTGCTGGTTGCCTCAGAGAGCCTCCCTCAGGACTTGACTCTGCAGGCCCCAGCCTTGCCCATGGAGAGTGACTGTGATCCCGGAAGCCTGTCTGAGGGCCAGCAGGCCCCCTCCAGCCTGCAGGAGCTAGCCGAGGTGATTCAGGATGTGCCTGAGGAGTTCCTGGATCCCATCACCCTGGAGATCATGCCTTGCCCCATGCTGCTGCCTTCAGGCAAGGTCATCGACCAGAGCACGCTGGAAAAGTGTAACCGCAGCGAAGCCGCCTGGGGCCGAGTGCCCAGTGACCCTTTCACGGGGGTAGCCTTTACTCCACACTCCCAGCCCCTGCCTCACCCCTCCCTGAAGGCCCGGATCGACCATTTCCTGCTCCAGCACTCCATTCCGGGCTGCCATCTGCTTGGGAGAGCACAGACTGCATTGGCAGTGACACCTTCTTCCATTGCTCTGCCCTCTCGGAAAAGGAAGATGGAGCAGACTGAATATGCCCCGGACAGTAGCCTTGGGGCAAACGCTTCCTGTTTTTCTACCACAAGCCTTCTGGTCTCACCCACTACCTCAGAGCACACCGCTAAGAAAATGAAAGCTGCCAGTGAACTTGGGCTGACACATATGGACTGCTCAACAGGTAATCCATGCCCTGCTTCCATGTCCGCTGCCCTCCCTGTGCTTCCCAGGTGACACGTGGCACTATTGCCCTGTGCTTTATGTTTTGCCGTCTTAAGTTATCCCAAAACTTACTGGCTTAAAGCACCACACATTCATTATCTCATAGCTTCTCTGGTCAGGAAGCCAGGATAGTTCGGCTGGGTCACCTGCTGCGGGGTCTTCTCCAGCTGCTGTCAAAGTGTTGGCTGGGGCTGCAGCCGCTTCATGGCTTGACTGGGGAAGGATTCACTTGTAAGCTCATTCCTGTGATTGTTACAGGATTCGGTTCCTGGCCGAACTATTGTTCCGAGGGCCTCTCTTCCCTGTTGGCTGGTCTTGGCTGGTGGCCAGCAGACTCAGTCTGTCCTCAGTTCCTTGCCACATGGGCCTCTCAAGGGCAGCACATAACACGGTAGCTGTGTAAGCACAAGATGGAAGTCATAGTCTTATATTACCTAATTGTGGAAGTGGCATCCCTTCATTTTTGCTTTATTCTGTTAGAAGAAAGTCACTAAGTCTGGCCCACACTCAAGGGGAAGGGGGTACCCTACAGCATGAGTCTCTGGAGGTGGGTCTCATTGGGAGCCATTTCAGACACTCTCCCACACCTTTGATTCCTATTTTATTCAGTCATGTTTTTAAATGTTTTTAATTCAGTGTTTTTATCTAAGATTGGTGGTTGAATTTTGTCTAATGCCTTTTCAATATCAGTGGAGATGGTACTATGATTTTTCATCCTTAGATCTTTTAGTGTGAAAAAATACATTAATAGGCTTCTTAATATTCAACCGTTATTACATTCCTGGAATAAACTTCATTTGGTCATGCTTCTTTTAATGTTCTGCTTGGTTCTGTTTGCTAGCGTTTTATTTTGGATAAATAATTTGAACTGTCATATACACATACCATCTCTGGTCATGTTTTGTTACCAAAGATTTGTGTGCTCCATAAGAAGAATTAAGACATTTTCCTGTACTCAACTTTAGAACAATGTAAGAGTATTAGAATAATTTCCTCTTTCCATATTTGGTAGAATTTGCCCGTGATTGTTAGTGCCTGGTGCTTTTGGAGATAACTCTTTGACACTTTCTTTTTCCTTATGAAAATAAATCTGTTTAGATTTTATCATTCTTGTAATATCCTCTCTTACTGTAAAAGCCCTATGCAAATAGTGCACTTAAAGGTTACATCTGTGTCTTCTCTGGTTTTGAGTATAGATTTTAGTCAACATGACCCCTGGAAACTCCTGGAAGCATCTGAGGTGCAGTGGGGTGAGACAAAGAAAGGTCCTTAGACCCTGATGTCTGTAAGGTCAGGTTTGTTGGTGATATACGACCATGCTGACCTGTGCTTCAAGGCCCCAAGCAAGTCCTGCACACTGTAGACAAAATGTTCTACTCCCTACTTTGGGGCAGTTTTGTGAACCCTGATACCAGGCAGGTCTCTGGGTTCTTTCTTAGACAACTGTCTCACTCTCCCATTGCCTTCACCCTCAGCCTACTGCTTGGCTTTCTGTGAACCACACAGAGAAGGTCCCTTAGATAGTGGAGTGGGCAGAGTGAGGTCTTTGTCATTCTACTTGGTAATGACCACTTTGCTTTACTCAGCAGGAGAGAGAGGACGCAAATGCCCAGAGAGTGCAGGCCAGCAAACCCGCAGAGTGGGGAGGGTGGGGGCCCCAGAAGAGAGGAGATGAGGAAAAGCTGCTGGCGAGGGAATGGACAGGGAGCTGGGGCACAATGGTGGGCACCTCCTTGGCCTGCAAGGAGACCTTCTGAAAGTAGGGTGCAGTTCTGCAAATGAGCCACAAGGTGGCCCAGGCCTGCCCAGAAATCTTTCCAGGAGGAGGAAAGCTAGAGCTGGCCCAGAAACCCTGAAAGTGGTGTGGGATGGGTAGGAACGTCCCCAAGGCTTTGACGGCTGGTACTCCATCATCACAATCCACTAGCAGACGTCAGGGAGGAGTTTCTTTACATCTGCGTCCATTTGAAGTTAGAAGTACCGTTCTTGTGGTCCTCCAAGGACTTATTGCTTGGTCTTTTTTGCTGAACCTCTCTCTGGATATCGTGGTCTGTGCATCTCTTGTCAGGTCCCGTGTCCCATGAGCAGAAGCTGTCACAGAGCTTGGAAGTTGCCTTGACATCGACTCTTGGCTCCATGCCCTCCTTCACGGCTCGGCTGACCCGGGGACAGCTCCAACAGCTCGGCACAAGAGAGAGCAGCGCCTCCTGGAGGCCAGGCGCCGCCTCGGGTAACTGGGGCCCCATCCGTCTCGCCAGAGCCCGGGAGCAGAAGCCTGGGCCCTGCCTCTGGGGCTCCTGGGACTGCCATGCCCAACCTCCTTAGCGCCAGCAGCCAGCATCCGGGCCTCAGGGAGAACTCTGTCTCTTTCCTTTTCCAGGGGGAGCTGAGGGGCTCCTGTGAAGTTTAACTCTTCACAAGGAGAGCTTTCTCTAGTTAACTCTTGGTAATTCTGTGGACTTTTAGGGCTTGGCAACTCTGCAGTGTTTTTGGTAAGATCTAATATTAATTGTTCTGTCCTGGACTTTTGTTTCCCCTCCTTTGGTTAGTTTTCAGATCCAGTCTGTCTCCCATCTGACAGCTGGGCAGTTTATTTTAAGGAAGTGTGGAGAGAAGCTTGGGGGTTGTCTCCTTCGTCCCTTCCTGTTAACAGTTTCACTGGTGTTTAGAATAGAGCTGTAGCAGCTTTTGACTGAGGCAGTTTTTGCCCACAGTGAACCTGGGACCACATTAGATGATAGAATCAGTTAGGATACAAGGTGAGAGAACATGCTGGAATGCTAGGCAATTTTTACAAGATGAAGCCTGAAGGAGCCCGTGATAAGGTGTATGCTCGATTCTTGTTGCCCATCCAGAGCCAGGCCATTCTTACCTCTTCTTCTTCTCATCCACACCTCCCTGTTTCTCTTGTTTCCATCCTGACCATCACCAAGAACCTTCTCGTCCAGGTGACCGGTGGTTTCCATGGCTCCAGATGCAGTGGTTGCTCTCCCTTCCCCTCCCAGCAGTGTCTGATGTGGCTTGCCAGCCCCTCCTTCCTGAAACCCCTTCTCTCCTGGCCTTTCGGATCCTGTGCTCTTTTTCTCCCTCTTTTCACTGTCCCTTTGCAATTTCCACTTCGGACTCCTCTTCCAGACTCTGGTCCTGCAAACTCTTCTCTGCCCTGCCATCCCAGAGAGAACCCACTGGCCAGTGACTGCCCATGCTCCCCCCTGTGGCTCCTTCCTCTCCTTGGAACTCAGACCCTGACCTCCCTGACAGCTGCCTGGCACCTCCACGTGGGAAACCCCTGGATAGATGTTGAGTGAAGTTCTAACTCAGAACTGCAGACACGCCCCATCACCCCATTGCTAGTAAAGAGCAGCATCTTCTCTTGGGTCAGGCCTGTAACGTGGAGATTGTCCTTGGTGTCCTTCAGCCTTCCTGACATCCATTCATCCTCAAGTCCTGTACGTACTCTTCCAAAGGGGATCTCCGAGCACTCTGCTGCCACCCTGTCCCCTGTGCCGTCCCCTCCCCAGCCCCTCCCTGTCTCTTTCAGCAGCCCTGCTGCTCCCGCACAGCCACTCTCACCTGTAATGTCCACCAGCGCATGGCACTTCACTTCTTAGACTCCTCCCAGGGCATCCCACTGATCCTGGAACAAAGTCTAAGCCCCTGCCACTGGTGAAGTCCTGCGCACCCCAGCCTGCCCCCTTTGTAGCCTCACCTGAAGCCAGTCTCCGCCATCACAGCTCTGTGTCCTGTCTTTCTTTAATGGACCAGCCATTCCTTTTTTTTTTTTTTTTTGCTTTGGTTTGGTTTTGGACCAACCATTCTTTGTACTTGCTGTCCCTCTCATTCTGCATGGTCGGCCTCTTTTTTTCCCCTAAGAGACCACCCTTGCCCTCTCCAGAGGGGTGTGGAGTGGGGACAAAGCAGCCTCCTTAGGCTAGGGCCACAAGAGAAGGAAGCGCAGCAGGTGCAGCTTGGGGAGGCAGTGGCAGGACGTGGCCACTGCGGCCCTCATTCAGGGAGGCCCTGCGGGAAGCAGGGAAAGAGGGAGCCTGCCGCACAGGAAGGGGATTGACAGGTCAGGAGGGGCTGCCAGGCTGAAGAGAAGAAGCAGGTGCCAGGCTCAGTGGGTAACTCAGACCTCAGGCCTGCCCACGTGGTGCCTTCCCTCCTCCTTGGACCTGCCCAGCCCTGCTACACCTGCTCACTGTCTGCTGTCTCCTTTCTTGAGTCGTCTTGCCTTTCTTGTAGTTTATGTTATCAGGATGAGCTTGTGCCTCACTCTGACCGTAGCAGCCTGTTCCAGGGGGAAGCAAATCCTGCTCAGAGACTGGGAGGGAGGGCTCAGTGCGGTCCGCTTGCCTTCAGAAGCCAGCTTTTCTTGGGCACTCACTGGAGCACCAAGATTTGATGATTGAGGGGAGGTCTCCCAGGTGTCCTGGCTCCCCAACACCCTCTCCTCCCAGAGCAGCCAGAAGTGGCCCCAGGAGGGATAAAGCCATGCCGCTGAAGGGGTGGAGGGTGGGGAAGCTTCTTGTCCCACTTCAGGCTCATGCCCTGCCATCAGGACGGAGCCTGGACCAGGGGACAGCTTTCGCCTCACCTTGGCCTATTTTCCTCCCTGATCTACCAGAGCAGCCTGGGAGCATCCCGGGGCCCGAGTGTGCCTCCTGCAAAAGAGCGTTTTCTCCCTACTTCAAAAAGGAGCCTGTGTACCAGCTCCCCTGTGGCCACCTCCTATGCCGGCCCTGCCTGGGTGAGAAGCAGCGCTCCCTGCCCATGACGTGCACAGCCTGCCAGAGGCCATTTGCCAGCCAGGACGTGCTGCGTGTCCACTTCTGAGTGACCGGCCCCAACCTGAGAAGACCTGTCGATGGGAGGAGCTGAGGGAGTGTGTGTGTGGGGTTGGGGGGCACGATCCCCTGAAGTCAGGCCAAATCCCAAGCACAGAGGGGCCCTTTCCTCCCCAGGGGCTTTCCCTTTGCCTCCTTCCAGAGTGTAGCACCCGGGCCAGAGCACAGGGGAGGGGCGCTCCACTCCTGCTCAAGTGGCAATAGGGTAACAAAGCCATAGTTTGGGCTGGGAGGGATAGGGGATGTATCCCTGCCCTCCTGTGCCTCCCTGCCACCCCCCTGCCAGAGCCCAGGGCCTGTTAGAGCCAGCCCCACCCTGCCAAGGGCCCCCTGAGTTGTCTGCACACACACCCCAGCCCTGCAGGATGGACCCGAGTGGAGCATGAGAGACCATGGCTTGAGAGCTCAAGGACAGCCTCCGCCCGTGGGGTCACCTAGAGTGTTCCGTGGCTGGAGTCTGCGGTGAGTGACTCAGCCCCCGACTGGCAGACGACTCTGAGCCTTAATAAAGCGATGGTTGACGTCTGTCCTCTGTGGACTTCCTCCTGACAGAGTGCCTGTCAGTGTCGTCATACTCCTGTCCCCACCGGCACCCACACAAAGTGGGACCATCATAGGGCAGCCTCGAGCAGTCAGTGCAACCCCGTCTGGCTGCAATTCAGGTCAATGGCCTGAAGGGGCGAGAAGTCATGTTTTCGATGCTTGGCATGTGTGAGGGTTTGCACGTGGGTGTGCACGCAGGGTGGGTTGGGCACCCTCCCTTGGGCCGGTGTGGCACACGCTTCCCTCATCTTGGCAGAGCCTGTGCACTGCCCTCTGAGAACAGAGCTTTTCTGCACGGGGCCCATTCTGGGAAAAGTGCTTGTTTATAGGCTGCATTGTTTTCATTCAAAATTCAGTTCTGTGGCGTCCCAGAGGGAACGTATGTATTCCTACAACTGTTTACTGTGTGGAAGAGGTTCTACTCCCTGGAAGGACTGCAGTGAGAAAATGCACCAGGCTGTTCCCCGTGCCCTGGAGGATGTCAGGAGGGAGTTCACCTTGAGTCCTCAGGGCCATAAGCTGCCCAGAAATCCCAGCCACCTGCTCCCCTCCCCTCCCACAGGCCTGCAGCTCATGCTCCAGGGGGACCCCAGGGAGTGACCCCGGGAAGGAGGGAGCTGATTAAAAACTCAGATTCTTGAGTCCCGGGAATTTAGAGATCTGGGGGTGGGGTTAGGGATTCCGGGGGTATTTGTGCTCCTCAAAGGAAATTCCTTCCCTTGACACAGCCTCACCTGAGACTTCAGAGTCTGCACTGCTGGCCTTTCCTCTGAGCTGCTCTTTGGCTTCAAATGGCCTGGCCTTACCCTCCTTGCTTGTGTTCTAAGAAAAGCCCCAGCATTCGGAGCAAAAGCACTGCTGGGGGTGGGGGGATGGCTGCCCTCAGCCTGTGGTGGCCTCAGGGGAGCAGCCAACCTGAAGCAGGTTCATTACTCAGGAGCCCTTCTCTCTGGGGGGCGTCCTGTGAGCCCCACCCCAGGGAGCCAGAGGAAGCCCCTTCCCGGGTGGGGTCTACATAAGGCACATCCAGATGGGGGCAGAGTTTTCTCCCTCTAGCGGAGGGGCCTGGTGATCTGCATTTGAAAAGAGCTTCTGCGCCCCAGGAGGCTCTGGTAGGAAACCAGCCATGGGAGCTGCTGGGGTGGACAGTTCCTGTCCTGTGACCAGGTGGAGCCACACCCACATCCTTGGAGATGCATTCATTTTTATCTTGTTTTTTTAAGCTCTACACCCAACACGGGGCTTGAAGTCACGACCCCACGATCCAGAGTCACATGCTCTATCGGCTGAACCAGCCAGGTGCCCCTTTATCTTACTCTAAAGCGCCCCCCAAAAGGACATTTGTCTTTCACCAGCCTTGCCAGAAACGGCACTAGGCACGGCCAGCTGGGCAGTTCCTCGCCCCTAGAAAACGGGAATAACATCTCACCTGCCGCCAACCAGGCTCAGAGGGCAGTTTATTTCTCAGCAGAGCCAGGGGCCAGGCACAAAGCAGCTAACCAGTAAACACGGAGTTGACTCGGACTCTAGTAGATGCAGGACCGCAAAGCCTTGATGAGGCCCGCTGCCCCCTCGCAGACCGCAGGTTCTGTGGGGCGCCCGTCTTCCCCTTTCCTGTATCATTTACTTGACGCCAAGCCCGTTTGTGGTGCGCAGCCCTGGGCCCCTGGGCCCCAGATATTCATCTCCAAGGGGCAGTGCGGCCTTGCGTCCTGGCTGTCCTCCCTGTGGGGCTGAGGCCCCAGCCCTTGGCCACTCTGCGCCCTTGAACAGGGACTGGGCCAGCTCGCTCCTGCTGTGGCCCGCCAGCCCCAGGGACAACGGGAGGGAGGGCCACTTAGAAGAAGTAGAAGAACCAGATAGCCAGGAAGAAGAGGAGCAGCTGCTCGGTGCTCACAGAGTATTCCATCTCCTGGAAGCCTGGCCGCAGGACCCTGCAGCACCTGGGCGCCCGGGCGGAGCAGGCTGCCCTAGCCCCCGGCCGCACTGCTGCTCCCCGCGCGTCTCCAGCTCGAGACCGCCCGGCCCCGCGGAGCTTTTCCATCCCCCAGGAAACCAGTCCTCTGCCACGGGGGTTGCTGTAAGTAGGTCTGCAGACAAAGCGACCTGTCCCTGGAGGAAGCCGCCGCCCGCCCGGCTTCCAGGCCGTTGCTAGCCTCCTGCCGGCGGGCTTGTAATACTGGGCCAGCTGCCATTGTGAGGGCTGTGGGCGGGGCGGGGCGCCTCAGGGCTGTCCCCTCCCTCGGAGGTGGCCCCTCCGCCCTCTTCCAGTCCCCTCAAGTCCCTTTGCAGCCTGCTCCGGCAGGGTCTTTCCTTCCAGATCTAGGCTGGAAGGGACTGGCTGGTCTGGGGATCAGCCAAAGATGCTCTGTCCAGCCATAGGTGGCAGAGGCCACACCCCAGGTTCCACCCCGCAGTGATGCACTCCCTCTCTTATAAAGAAGTGCCATGGCCCAGAGGGGTGACAAGATCTCCAGAGTGGCACAGGAGGAAGTGAGGAAGAAGGGACAAGAGGCACCCTTCCCTCCACCAAAGGTTTGTGCTGGCAGTGAGGCGATGCTGCATGTGACCACGCAAACATTTTGGTTTGTTTTTTTTTTTTTTCTCTTACAAGATCTTACAGGAGAGGAAGAAAGTATGTATACATGCTGTGTGGTTCTGTTGACTGCGGTTTCCCTTAACATTCTTTCCTGGACATTTGCCTTTGTCATTAGACACTGTTCTTATTACCAAAATCATTTGGAAAAACAAGCCAGAGTGGGGGGCGGGGGGGGGGGGACAGGAAAATGCTGAAAATGAAGAATGGTTTGGGTTGAGTGGGGAGAGCTGACCCTTGTATACATAGACCAACGAAACAGAACTGAAAATCCAGAAGCAGGTCCAAGTGCCTGTGGAAACTCGGGGCACCATAATGGGGGCATCACCAACCAAGAGGGAAAAATGGACCTTCACCAAGTGGAGCTGGAGCTCCTGGAAGAAGGAAACCATCCAAGAACTAGAAGAAAATGGAAAATGAGGGGATTACTGTGAACCCGGGAATGAGGAAAACCCTCCTCATTCAAAATCCAGATACAGCACGGGAGAAGAGTGATAAATTTGACTACGTTGAAATTAAAAACAAAAAAACTTGTACATCGGGGGAAAAGCCACCATTAGCAAAGTAAAAATATAAATTACAAGCTGGAAAAATATATTGGGACTTGTATTATGCAAATGGTTAATATATAGTTTCTAAAAATAAAAACCCGATCGGGGCACCTGGGTGGCTCAGTCGGCTAAGCGTCCAACCTCAGCTCAGGTCATCGTCTCATGGTTCGTGGGTTGGAGCCCCGGGTCGGGCTCTCTGCTGACAGCTTGCAGCCTAGAGCCTGCTTCGGATTCTGTGTCTCCCTCTCTCTGCCCCTCCCCTGCTTGTGCTTTATCTCTCAAAAATAAATAAACGTTAAAAACATTTTTTTAATAAAAATAAAATCCAGATTCATAAAGAAATGCAAATAGCCTTTTAAACATATCAAAAGATGCTCAACCTTGCTCATAATGTGATAAAATAAAAACAATCCTGAAACACCGTGTCTTGCTTAGCACATGGGCACCCATCTCACAGTCTGGCTACAACGTGCCGTGGGTGCTCTGTTCTCACAGGTGCTATCACGTGCTGCTGGTGGGAATGAGAGGCGTACAAACTGCCAAGGGCAAGGTGAGAGGGCTACATGTGTGTGGACCCTCTGACCCAGCCATCCCACTCCCAGGATTCTAGCCCCAAAGATACTCTCGCAAAACTAGGAAGAGAACACTTGTCGCCCCACCAGAAGCAGCCAGCCAAGGCCCTTGCAGCACCTGAGAAGCCATGTCGCCCCCCAGTGGAGGGGCCAGCTGCATCCAGAAGAAGTGCCCAGGAACAAGTGGTTTACACACACGATCATATGTTTATTACCAAGGAGGTTGTGGAGACTCTGAAGGCCACCACCCATGTGAGTTTCAAAAAAAAAACCAAAAAACTTGGCATCCAGAAGTTTTTTTTTTTGGGGGGGGGGGCGCCTGGGTGGCTCACTCGGATAAGCTGACAACTGCTGACAGCTCGGAGCCTGGAGCTTGCTTCAGATTATGTGTCTCCCTCTCTCTGCATTGTGCTGGGTGCTTTGTGTGTATTACCTCATTTAATCCTTGCGGCTTTTTTTTTTTTTTTTTTTTTTTTTTTTTAGATTTATTTATTTTTTGAGAGCAAGCGATCAAGCAGGGGCAGAGAGAGAGAGGGACAGATGGTTGGAAGTGGGCTTTGCACTGACAGCAGCAAGCCTGATGCGGGGCTTGAATCCACAAACCATGGGATCGTGACCTGAACCAAAGTCAGACCCTCACATACTGAGCTACCCAGGTGCTCTCCCCGCTTTTTTTTTAAGTAAGTTCTCTGGCCAACATGGGGCTTGAACTCACAACCCTGAGATCTAGAGTCACATGATGTACAGACTGAGCTAGGCAGGCCCTTCCAGTCTTTAACTCCTGAAGGAGGAAACTGAGGCTCGGGTCCACGAAGAGCTCGGCTGACTTGAAGGCCACTCCTTACCCCTGAGACGCCCTACTGGTGGCAGAGGCTGCCAAAGAGCAGACTCAAGTTCCCTCCGTAAGAGTGGCCTAGATGTCACAGGAGGGCCTCTAAGGATCCCTCTATTGAGCTGGGACCTCAGGCAGGGCAGAGGCACTGCTAGCACTGATCTGGTGCAACTCCTCTACCTGCTCGGGCCCAAGTCCACCATGCAAACCAGAACCAGAGGCATAAAAAATAGTCTAATTTTGGAATAACAACTCATGACCAAGCTATAGCACAGCTTTTGAAAATTAAAAAATATTACACCTCTAGGCACAAAAATAAAAGCTGTTCCCCCAACAAAGACTCAACACAGTTAACTTCATGTAAGTGGAGAAATCTAGCTCAAGTGTGAATGGAAAAGTACCCATCATGTGCAGCCACTGAAGGAGGACGACATGGGAAGGAACAGGTGCCAAGTGGCCCCGGAATGGCCTTTGGCAGTCTGCAGTCATGCTCACGGTGGTGGGGACTGGCATCCCACCGAGCCGTGGTTGCCACACTGCAGATGGCAACCCCAGTTGTGTGATATGTGTGGCTGGGGGAGATCCTGTTTGAAAGGGGAACGGGATGAGTGGGAAACAGTAACCAGATGAGCCCTGTGTGGTCCCGTGGGGTATGAAGGCATGAGGGATGGACAGACTAGGGGACTGTCCCAGGAAGGTGCCAGGGCTAAGGAAGCAGAGGCAGGAGTAGGGAGGAGGACGGGCAGTCTGATACCCTCTAAGCCAGTAGAGAGAACTGGGTTTGAAAACAGAGGGAATAGGGGTGTGTGGCCAGCTTAGTTGGTGGAGCATTCGACTTGATCTCGAGATTGTGGGTTCCAGCCCCAGGTTGGGTGTAGAGATTACTTAAAAATAAAATCTTAAAAGAAGGCGTAGAGAATCACGGGAAAGGCAGAGACACAGGCTGGCCTCCCCTCCCATGGTTCCTGATACCCTCCCCTTGGGTCCAGGGCCCAGACATCAACTGTGACTCAGCTGATGAAATGCAACCCCATGGCTCATTAATTAGGGAGCCTGCAATTAGCCTGTCTCAGGAACCAGGATCCTCCAGAGAGAACCCCTCTGTCCTGCCTTCCTCTCCCTCCCACCCAAAAGATGAGATCAGGCTTGGGGGGAATCTGGCCCCTGGGAACAAGGAGGGGCCGGGGAGCATGAACACCAGGGGAAATGAGATGCCAGGGCACGCGTTTATGCATGAGATGGCCTTGCAAATTGACCCTTGGTAATGAGACGACGGAAATGACAGTAGGCACCCCCACCCTGAAAGTTTCTGGGGGCAGGCTGGGTGCGGCTGGCTAGACCTGCCCCAACTTGGTCTGCATAATGCTTGCAAGTCTGACCACCACAGCTCAGTCTTAGAGCCATCCAGTTCGGGGCCAAAGAAACAGATTCAGCAACCTAAATGCCATTTCACACCGGGCTGTCACTCAGCAACACCTCCTAAAATCCTCCTGTCCCAGCCACCTCCTGGCCACCTCCCATCCACCCCTTGTCCCCATCCCCTGGCCAACTTCCGGCCACCTCCCATCCTTCGTCCATCCCCTGACCACCTCCTGGCCACCTCCCGGCCACCTCCCGTCCCCTGGCTACCTCCCATCCACCACCACCCCCGCCACTTCCCGTCCCCTGGCCATCCCCCCGGCCACCTCCCATCCACCTCCCACGCTACTCCTCTGCAGCTGTTCTGTCACCTCCCTTTCCAAGACTCCTTGGAAAAATGGATCTCAAGTCTTAGTCTTCGTCCTTTCCTCCTGACCTCATGCCCCTGTGACTATTCTGTTTTTATTTTTTAAGCTTATTTATTTATTTTTAAGTAATCTCTACCCCCAACGTGGGGCTCAGACTCACAACTCCGAGATCAAGGGTCACACGCTCTTCCAACTGAGCCAGCCAGACGTCCCCTTTTGGGACAGAGAGAGACAGAGCATGAACGGGGGAGGGGGAGAGAGAGAGGGAGACACAGAATCGGAAACAGGCTCCAGGCTCTGAGCCATCAGCCCAGAGCCTGACGCGGGGCTCGAACTCACGGACCGCGAGATCGTGACCTGGCTGAAGTTGGACGCTTAACCGACTGCGCCACCCAGGCGCCCCACACTGTGACTATTTTAAATGACCAGTTGCCAGAGTGCCAAGTGCTCCTCCATCCAAAGGGGCACGCTGTTCCTTCTCTCGACTCTGGATGGGCTTGTGGCTGCTTCGACCAATTGAGTGTAGCAGCCCTGACCCTGTGTGATTTCCGAGGCTGTCACAAAATGGCACAACACTCCTGCCTCATTTGCTGGAACACTTGTCAAGCCCTGGTTTGCTAGAACACTCCTGGAGCACTCTGGAAGCCGGAACACTTAAGAAGTCCAACTATCCCGAGGCCACCAAGCTGCAAAAAGCCCCACAGAGGGGCCACAGGTAGTACCACAGTACCACAGGTACTCCAGTCGGCAGTCCCAGCCAAGCCCAGCCTTTGGGTCACCCCAGCCCAGGTTCCCCGGGCACGCGAGCGAAGAAGTCGCCAGAGGACTCCAGCTCCTAGCCATGCACACGTCCAGTCGTGGTGGAGCAGAGAAAAGGTGTCCGCTGTGCCCTGTGTGGACTTCTGATCTACGGCAGTAGTAGCTGCAACAATGAAAAGATCCTAGACGGCTGTCCAGAGAGGGCTGGGGGGGTTATGGCGAGGAGAAACCAGGAAGGCAAAGCCAGAGTCCTCCTCGGCAGAGAAAGGCGAAAGCCCGAAGACGTTCCTAGGCTAATACTCTGCATCCTGACACGTGTCTGTGCTCCCGGCACAGAGGCACGTGATGCTCACTGGGGCTCGCCACTAAGTCAGTCGTTTACCAAAGACCCTGTGTGGGATGCACTGGGTCCGGGGACCCACTGTAGAAAGGAACACTGTCTGGTGGCACAGAGGGACAGGGAAACACGTGAACCAAGCATTTTGGGGGTACCATGTTGACCCACAGGAGGAGGAGGTCAGTTCTGCTAAGGTTAAGTTGGGGGGCAGGAAAGATGGGACTCTGGTTCTGATTTCAGAAAAATCGCTCTGTGGATGTTTTTGGTGGGGGGAGGAGTTCGCTCCGCAGCATCCATTGCCCCTTCATAATACCGCCTTGGTTTTCCCTCAAGCCTCGGCTTCTTTCTCCATTGGATACAGTCTGAGGGAGCTTCATTCAGACACCTAAGGGATGGGCATAGGAGGCGAGCAAAGCCAGACTTCACTCCCCAGACCGTGAATCTGAGCAGAGGGACGAAGTCATCCCACGACGGACGCCGGGCCCGTTCGTCCCCCAGATGCTGTGCACATTGCACATGGCTTACGGCTGACCTGTCTCTAAAGACCTGCCCTCGGCCAAGGGCAGCCACCTCACCAAGACAATGCCTGGGAGATCCCCTCCCCCCGCCCCCAGCCCCCAACAACTAATACTCAGATATGTTAAAAAAAAAAAAAAAAATCAACCCAGGGGCACCTGGGTGGCTCAGTCAATTTCAGCTCAGGTCATGATCTCACAGTTCATGGGATCGAGCCCTGTGCTCCCTGCGCTGACAGCACAGAGCCTGCTTGGGATTCTCTCTCCTCTCTGCCCCTCCCCCAACTCGAGTTCTCCCTCCCTCTCTCTCTCTCTCTCTTCTTTCAAAATAAATAAACATCAGGAAAAAAAAAAAAAAATCAACCCCCTGGCCTCAAAGCAGGGCAACTCTGGAGCTGTCCGTGGGATCAGGCTGAGGCTAGACTCCAGCTGACCCACCTTTGCCTGGCTTCTTCCCCAGCCCAGTCCTGCTTCACTCACTCCCGAGAGCCCTCCCTCCCTCCTTCGGCAATCACGCGTGCAAGAGCCCCCATCTCAGGGGCTGCCGCCGGGGAGATCCGACACAGCCATTCCAGGAGTACTTCCCAGGTTCCTGGTTCATGATCCTCCAGAAATAGTTTCTGAGCCCCGGGTCTCCAGCTTTCCCTTACTTTATGAGCTCTCAGTAGCCTCTCAGTAAGTTCCTTTTGCTCAAATTTACCAAACCTTGTTAGAGAACATGGAACCAGGAGTAGAGGGCTGGCGCCAGACTCTCAAGAACATGAGGGGCATGTCGGAGTGTCCAGAAAGGGCCAGAAGGTAGTGAAACTGACATGCACATTCTGGTTTGGACCCCGCTGCCCTGTGGCAGGTGGGGGATGAAGCAGCTGGATCGTTGGAGTCACGTGGCCTCCTGAGGGCGGGGTTCTGGCAGATTTTGGTCTGCTACCACAGGATTTCAGGGTTTTAGGGCTTCAAGGACCAGTAAGGCCTAAGAGAGGGGCTTTGGCCCTGGCCTCATGCCTTAGAGGGTCTATTCTGACCCTCCTCTGGGTGAGACCAGGGGACATACCCTGGGGGCTGTGCCCTGGAACACTCTGTTGTTCTCATGATTGTTTCTGGAGGAGCTGGAGGAGTCCTTTCCTCTGGGTCTGTGCTCAGGGGGACCCACTTGAAGTGCGCAAACATGTCTGCGTCGTGGCAAGAGGAGGCGGTTTGTGAGCCGCAAGGGCAGAGCGCCCACCTGTGTGCATGTCCCTGGGGATGTGGGACAGAGCCAGGCTGCAGGGAGAGGTCAGCTCCCCCGCCGCCAACTCTGCGGCCGGAGTCCCAAGAGCAGGAGACTCCAGATTTGAACCGGGGCTTCCAGATCATTATGAGCACATACGTGTCAAGGTAAGATGACAGAACATGCATTATTTAACATTTTGTCAGCCTGACCTACAACCTGGCTCAGTAACTCTGTTACTGCCTAGCTGTGCGACCCCAGAGGACAAGACACTGAGGTTCTTTGCGCCACAGGGTCCTGCCTCGTGAAGTGGTCTATATGAGTCTACAAATCCCTCCCAGCCTGGGGCCTGCAGCAAACATAGTTACTGGCCAACAGCCACTCCCTCCTCTTCCTCACTAACAGAACCCCATTTTGGAAGGAGCCCGTGAACACACCCAGCCCTGGGGTGAACCTCTGCTGGCCTAACTAACACACAGCCAGTTTCTTGCCCAGCCTGGAGGAGCTTGGGAGTGGGGACCCCGGGTCTCCTGAGGGTCCCTGAGAAGGGAAAAGCTCAGAGGAGGGAACCATTTTGTGGCGGCCCTCCTTGCCATGAGGAGAGACACCCAGACATGTGGAGGGTGCCAGGAGGGTATAAGAAAGCCCTGGGTGACCCCTGAGCCAACCACAAGACCACCGACCTCCAACTTTGAATCCTAGTACATAGTAATGTCTTGGTGAGTCAGCCATAACTGGCCAGTTATGAGACAGTGGAGTGGTGAAGGACATAGACCCTGGGGCCCAGTTCTGCTGTTTTGTTTTGTATTGTTTTGTTTTGTTTAACTTGTGCCTCCTTGGGCAAGCCACTCAACCTCTCTGTCCCTGTCTCCTGTCAGCAACAGTCAATAAAAAATACTTCCTCCTTTCTTAGGGTTTTATGGGGCTAATGAGTGTGAACAATTTGGCCCCGTGATGGCATAGCTCACTGATGTGGAAGTCTGTGTTGTCCTCTGTGGGTCAACAGGTCCTATAGCCTGTGTGTCCTGTGCCGTGTCCTTACCACACCGAAGGACTGAGGCACGGAAAGAATATTCTAGAAGCCTTCCTGGCACCTTGGCCTCTGCTTCCCGCTCTCCCTGAGGTGCACCCCTTTCTCAGACGGGAGCGCAGGGCCTGGCCGGGTCCCCAGGGGCGCCCCCCCACCCCGCTGGCCTGGCGGGGCGCAGGCGCCTCGCTCATGCGGCTCTCAGCAGTCAGGGCACGGCTCTCGCCGCCGCTGGGTCCCCAAGGCCCTCGGGGCCTCTTCCTGTCTTCCTTTCGGTCGCCCCACAGGGCTCCTGGCCTTCCCCTGGGCTGCTGGGCGGCAGGAGGCGGGATAGCGCAGGGGACGGCCTCTGTGGGCCTAGGAGTGGCAGCCAGTAACCCCAGCAGGGACACAAAGCCAGGCCACTGCTGGAGCTGAGACCCCCAGAGGTGACTCCATCCATCCTGCCGCCACAAGATTTTAACACTGGAGAGAGTGTCAAAAATACGTCTCCTAGCTTATTTTGCCTCTTATTTAAATTGTTTTTTGCAAATTAGACTTTTTTTACGAGGCCTTTTCATGTCTGACTCCTTTAGGCTTAACGTAACCCCCTGTAGACATCTGATGAATATTCGCACTGAGCTCTCCCCATGAGTGCTTTCTCCCACTAGTGGCGTGGATGCATCTCAGCTCCACACCTGTCTGCCTGAAGCCCAGCATTTTCTCCCGTTGTCCTTGCTCAGTGTGTCGTCTGGGATTCAATTCAGTAAACAGTTTGTGTTCACTGCTGTTCACCTCTTCACAGTTGACAGGGCATTTGTGTGTCTACACTGCTGAGGGTCCTCGAGTCACACTTGTGGAAAACAGGTGAGGAGGGGGAGGGACAGACTTACTTCCGGCAGCAGAGTCCCTTAGAAGAGGAAGATGAGGCCAACCCCTGCCAACAGGTAGCATGCATGTCACGTGGTACAGCCACCGGGTTGATCCTGAGAAAAGGAGAATAAGAAACGAAGAAACGAGTGGAGGGACAGGGGCAGTTAACTGTTACCTGTTCTCAGAAAAGAGGGTCTAATGGTGAGGAAGTCCTTTAAAGAATATTCTGAGATTCGAGGGGCGCCTGGGTGGCTCATCTGGTTAAGCGCCCGGCTTCGCTCAGGTCATGATCTCAACAGTTGTTGAGTTCAACCCCGCGTCAGGCTCTGTGAGGGCAGCTTGGAGCCCTGGAGCCTGCTTCGGATTCTGTGTCTCCCTCTCTCTCTGCCCCTCCCCAGCGCATGCTCTGTCTCTCTCTCTCTCAAGAATTTAAAAAAAGAAAAATAAATAAAAATTACATGTGAATAAAGATCCATGAGCCCAGGTGTAGGAAATGTAAGGATAGAGAAGGTGTGAAAAAGCAGACTTGAAAAGGGAACATATAAGGGAAGTGTAGGAACATGGAGTGTCCAGAAGGTCCATGTGACATGTGAGGTGATATATGTGAAATGACAGTCAGCACAGTAACAAGACTTTTTCTAGCCCATGTGTGTTCCAAGAAGATGGATATAAGGAGAAGCAGGCCTTCCAGGTTCTCAAGGGAGATGGTGCTTGGGGTCTTTAAGGGGGCCCTGGTGTGAGAGGCAAGTCTTAGAGTGATCGTCTGGGTAGACATGACTGGTTGGGACATGAGTGTCCTGGCCTGTGTCAGGGCCTGACCCCTTCAGTTAGTGTAGTGCCATCCATTTTCAGATGACAACTCAGACCTGAAGTGCGGAGAGGGTAAGGTGCTGGGCCAAGACCACAGAGCTGGCCTACACCAGGCCTGTGGCCTCCACAGCCCAGTGTCTCTGGAGGCAATAATTTAGACCCAGCTTCTCTCTGGGCCCCATGAATGGAATGAAAATGTTCCTGCTGGGTTAACCCAGAAAGCTACTCTCTCTGGAAAACTCTCTTCAGTTTTTAATAAGAATAAAGGCATTAATAATGCAATACTATTGGGGCACCTCAGTGGCTCAGGCGGTTAAGCATCTGACTTTGGCTCAGGTCATGAGCTCATGGTTCATGAGTTTAAGTCCCATATTGGGTGAGCCCTGTTTCTCTCTTTCTCTCTCTCCCTCTCTCTTTTCTGCCCCTCACTTACTTGTGCCCTCTCTCTCTCTCAAAAAAAAAAAAAACTACAATACTGTTATTAATTAGCTTTACGATGGTGCAGGAACTTTTCTAAAGCTCTTTTAGAGTACATTATTTCAGTCCTCACAACCCTGTGAGGTGTATCCAGTATCTTCCGACCTCACACTGGAAGAAAGTGAGGCACAGAGAGGTTGGGTAACCTGCCCAAGTCATGACGCTTTGAGAGGCCAGATTCTTGACAGGCCATTGGCTCCAGTGTCCTCACCGTCCCTCAGGGGATGTTCCTGAAAAGCCTGGCATCAGGTCCTGAGTGTGGTGGTTCCCTCCCTGGGACACTGGAGCCCCTCCAGCACTTGGTGGGGAGAAGGCAGTCAGAGCTTTCCCGTGGCACACAAAGAGGAGGCGAAGAGTCTGGGGTTAGAAGAGCTGGGGGCTGAGTAAATCCTGAAAGGACTCATGTGGCTAGCCTGGGTCCAAGGACGGGACAGGCGCTTCGGTGGCCCAGGAGAGGGAGGCTTTAGTCCCTTCATCCCATGAGCCTGAGGTCACCAACCAAAGTCTGCTTTCTCAGGCTGGGCTCATTTGGCTGTGGCTCCTCCCATCCCCCAACAAGAAACCTTCCGTGTTCCTACTTCCACCCAAAGCCTGAGATGGTACCTGCCCTGGTCCCCATATGCTCCTTAAAGGGGTAGGGATTGGGGCAGGTGGCTCGCCCCTCACCTCTGAACCTTACTGGGTCTGGATTTCTCCTTTCCTCCACAGAAACTCCCTTACCTCCGTATTCCCACCTGAGAGGGGAGTAATGGAAACGTGCCAAGAAGCTGTCCTCGAGGTCTCCAGCGTCTGAGTCCCTGAACCCTGCTCCGGGTGTGTGTTTGGGGGCTGTGTGTGTGGGAGTGTCCCCAGCTTCCCCTGGGAGCCTATCCACTCACCCTGTCAGTCCGGATTCCATGTTGGTCCCTCTGCCTGGTCCATGGCAGCCATTTCCTTTTCTGGTGCAAAGCCCTCTGTCTGCACCACCTTGGGTCTGTGCCGTCCTTGGTCATTTTTCCTCTCACAAGGCTAACCATCCTCATGGAGTTCTACACACCTGACTGTCCCCTGTCCCAGCACTCCTGGGCTGGGGCCTGACCCTGCTCCTTACACACCAGCCACTTGGGCCTCCCTCACCACTTTCTCAGGGGGCCGTGTCTGGGCACAGGCTTACTGACCCCTAGCCTCTTCTGGGCTGCCAGAAAGATTGGGGACGGTCTCCTAGAGACCCCCTCACATCTGTCCCTCTTCCCAGGTCCAGAGAGCCACAATTACAGTCACTGCAGCTCCTGTCACATCGCAGCCACACGGCTGCCAATGACAGCACAGAGGCTGGCACCCCTCCCCCACAGGCCCCCACAGACAGGTCCACGTGCATCCCCAGATGCCTGAATCACTGCTGACGGTTTGGGACCTGGAGGCCGTGGGCTCCTGGGGAGCCACTGGGGAGGGGGGTGGCGGCCACGTCGTCTCCCAGGAACACCTGCGGACATAAATAGGCAGCGAGCGAAGGCAGCCCAGCACAGTCCGCACAGCGGCCCCACACACTGTGCCCACCTGCTCCAGGATGCCGGACACCATGCTATCCGCCTGCTTCCTGGGCCTGCTGGCCTTCACCTCCGCCTGCTACTTCCAGAACTGCCCGAGGGGTGGCAAGAGGGCCATGTCTGACCTGGAGCTGAGACAGGTATGACTGTGGCCCATCTCAGGGCTGCATGGAGGGGGCAGAGCCCTAGGGCTGGCATCTAGTGCAGGGGCTGGGAGGGAAGGAAGTCATGGGGGAGGCAAGGCTTTAGGGGACCGGCCCAGAAGAAGGGAGGCTTGACATGGCTGGGCAGAAGGGGCCAGGCTGCCGGGCAGGCTAGGACGGGCTACAGGACTTCCTAGACACTATCCCCAGCCAGGCAGGGGATGCAGGAAAGACAGCTGTTACTCCGGTCTGTGAGACCTGGGATTGGGGCCGGTCCATGAGACCTGGACAGCTAGGCCTCCTCTGTGTCCATGGGGACCTTGCAGCCCCGACAGGCTCTGTCCCAGCCAGGACTGGAGGCTTTCCCATCCAGCCTTCAGCCTCTGCTGGCCACAGGGCCCCCCCCCTACCACCCCCCCCCCCGCCCCCGCCAAGCCTCACACAGAAGCTGGCCATTGCTCTGAGCTCATTCGAGTGAGGGTGCCACTTCCTTCGAGGAAGTTCTGCTGGGTACCTAGCCCAGTTCTCCTGTGCTGCAGGACCAGTAGATTCCCTTGTATCCATTCCCTTCCATTTCCATTGGAAGGAAATCCAATCAGCATGCCCAGTTCTGCCCAGGCCACAGGTGGCTAAATTTTGAGCCACTGAACAAACTAGAGTGGATAGGGAGCAGCCCCCACAGACTACCCTTCTCTCTGCTTGATACCTTTGGAAGCCTGAGTCACTAAGGGGCCTCATGCTCTCCCTGGGTCTCCGGCTCCTTTCACCCACAGTCCACAGAGGTGAGCAGAGGTCAGGGCCCAGAGAGGCCCACCAGCTTGCTGCGAAGGGACAGGAAAGGGGAGGAAGGGCCTGGAAGTGTTCTGGGCGTGGCAGGACGCTCTCTGCTAGGGGCGTGGGTGCTGAAGATCAAGTTTGAGTGAGGGCCCAGGAGAAGGTCTGAGTTATGGGAAGGGCGGTGGGCAGCTGAGAAGGGTGCACACCACTGATGGCTCCAGAGCTGAGAGGGAGGGTGTCTTCCGTGTAGCCCGGGGGTGGGGGTGGGGGTGGGGTGGGACAGAGAGGGTGCTGAGGGCTGTCACTGAGTGCGGTATCCTCAGTCACCTGAAAACCAAGGGGGTTTAGTGGACGTGTGCCCCCGCCCGTGACCGCGGCCCCTGCACACCCCGGGCCTCGCAGGGCCCGCGCTCACCCCCCGCCCCCCTCCCTCCCGCCAGTGCCTCCCCTGTGGCCCCGAGGGCAAAGGGCGCTGCTTCGGGCCCAGCATCTGCTGCGGCGACGAGCTGGGCTGCTTCGTGGGCACGGCCGAGGCGCTGCGCTGCCAGGAGGAGAACTACCTGCCGTCGCCCTGCCAGTCGGGCCACAAGCCGTGCGGGAGCGGGGGCCGCTGCGCCGCCGCGGGCATCTGCTGCAACGACGGTGCGCTGCCGGGGCGGCCCGGGGTGGGCGGGGGCGGGGGCGGGGCCGGGGTCCAGGTGGGGGCGGTGCGGAGGTTCCCGTGGGCGCGGCCCCGGGGGCGGGCGGGGGCGGGGCCGGGGTCCAGGCGGGGCAAGTCCGGAGGTTCCCGGTGGGCGTGGCCCCGGGGGCGGGCGGGGTCCCGCGGGCCCCCGCTGGTCGATCTGGGTCGGTCAGCGGCGCGCTCTGCCCGTGACCCCCGCAGAGAGCTGCGTGACCGAGCCCGAGTGCCGGGAGGGCGCTGGTTTTCACCGCCGCGCGCGCGCCAGCGACCGGAGCAACGGGACCCAGCTGGACGGGTCGACCGGCGCCCTGCTGCTGAGGCTGGTGCAGCTGGCGGGGGCGCCCGAGCCCGCGGAGCCCGCCGCACCCGGCGTCTACTGAGCCGCCCGCTCCCCCCTCCCGCCCCCGCAGTCCAGAAAATAAACCTTTTAAAATGCACCTGCGAGTGTCTGTTTCCGTCTCCAGGGGTGAGGAGGGGGGCAGAGGAGACGGTGGGGCGCGGACCCCCCCACCTCACCCGCCGCAACTAGTCCGGGATCTTTAAGGGAAGAGATCTTGGCTCTGCAGAGTTCTAGGGACCGGGCGACCTGGTGGGGGGGGGGGGGGGGGGCAGAGCCAGAGCCGGGAGTAGGGCATCCTCTGGCAGAGGCATAGAAGTAAAGGCAAGGAGGAGAGAGACATTGGTGGACAAGATAGAGAGGACAGAGGAAGCCGAGATGGAGAGACAGAGGTTGAGAGCCTCAGACGGAAGCGCGAGAAAGGCCGAAGGGGAGGAGCCAAGGGAGTTCCAATCCCCATTTACATCCCAGGAGACTGAGGCACAGCTTCAGGGACCCACCCAACACCCCAGATTTCCAGTCTACTATTTCATTCAGGGTTGTGCCGTGTGTGTGTGTGTGTGTGTGTGTGTGTGTGTTGGGGGGGGGGGGTGGCAAATCACCCCAGATACACCAGAGAGAGGGCCAGGTACTCTCTGTCCAGGAAAAAGCTAAACAGGTCCCATGGGGGCCCTTCAGCCAGAGTGGGAGAGGGAGCCCACCGAGACCCTAACTACATGTCCCCGCATCCGTGCTGCCACACAGACCAACAAATAATCATGAGCCGCATTCCTTAAGATCCTTGACCACAGTTACAGATGTAGATCCTGAGATACTCATTCAAAATCACAAACACAACAGACTCAACCATGGACAGGTGCACACACTCACATTAGGACCTTCCACCCTTGGACACATGCAACTTCAGGGAAGACATCCACTGGTATTTAGCCTGTGCTATTCTGTGTCCCTATGTCCTTCTTTGTCCCCTCTATTCCTTTATCCCCTTTGCGCCTCACTCCCCTCTCTTTCCCCATCCTCCAGCTCCTTGGCCCACTCTTGCTTCTCTCCTTGTCCCATTACATCCCTCCCTTGCCCCTTCTGCCCTCTCACTCCCTCCGTCACCTCCCAGCCTCTGTCTCTGCCCCCTCTGTTCTCCACATCCTATCCTTGGGATTTCTTGCTCCAGAACTTGGGGTGAGAAGAGGCTGCATCTCCTCTGGAATCTTCCACTTAGAGGCCAGGAGGGAGCAAAGACAGAAGTCACTCTGTGCCCTGACCCCAACACCCTACCTTGGGGCAAAGCCTTATGACTCAGCCTCAGTCAGACCTGGCCAGGTTCCATGTGCCAAGTCAAGGTCAAGTTTTTTCTGGTCTTAGAGCTCCATTTTCTGTCACCCCTGACCTGGCTCAGTGCCCATCATGATTAAATGTAGAGGGAGGGCAAGAGCTGTGTGGGCTTTTATCCCTGCCATGGTCTCCTGCCTCTGCCCTGGTATGGCCCATCCAGGGTGGGTCCCAGGTCTTGGTAGGACTGTCTGTGGCAGGACCAGAGCTAATAAGAATTTAGAAACCTTTCCTGACACAAGGAAGTGGAAAGAAGCAGCTGTTTTTTTTAATTCTTTTAATGTTATTTATTTTTGAGAGAAACAGAGACAGAATGTGAGTGGGTTAGGGGCAGAGAGAGAGGGAGACACAGAATCCGAAGGAGGCTCAGGCTCCCAGCCGTCAGCACAGAGCCCGATGTGGGGCTCGAACTCACAGAGCTGTGAGATCATGACCTGAGCTGAAGTCAGACGATCAACTGAGCCACCCAGGCGCCCCACAGCTGGTTTAAAAATGGATCATATACCTAGATGTAAAACCTAAACTATAAAACATCCATTTAAAAAAAATTTTTAAATGTCTTGTATTTGTTTTTGAGGGCGTGTGAGAGAGAACAAGTAGGGGAGGAGCAGAGAGAGAGGGGGACAGAGGATCCAAAGCGAGCTCTGAGCTGACAGCAACAAGCCCGATGTGGGGCTCGCACTCTCACAAACCAAGAGATCATGACCTGAGCCAAAGTTGGATGCTCAACCGATTGAGCCACCCAGGAGCCTCCAAACGGTGAAACGTCTTGAAGAAACTATGGAAGAAATGGTTCATGACCTTGAGCAACAAATCAAATCAAATTTTTATTCTTTTTTTTTTTTAACATTTATTTATTTTTGAGAGACAGAATAAGACAGAGCACGAGTGGGGGAGGGGCGGGGGGAGGAACACAGAATCCAAAGCAGACTCCAGGCTCTGAGCTGTCAGCACAGAGCCCGATGTGGGGCTTGAACTCACGGACCACGAGATCATGACCTGAGCCAGAGTCAGACGCTTAACCGGCTGAGCCACCCAGGTGCTCCTCAACTCAAATTTTTAAATGGGCAAAAGATTTGGGGCCCCTGGCTGGCTCAGTCAGTAGAGCATGCAACTCTTGATCGCAGGGTTGTGAGTTCGAGCCCCACGTGGAGTGCAGAGATTACTTAAAATCTTAAAAATAAAATAAAATAAATAGGCAAAAGATTTAAACAGATGTATAGCCAAATAACATATATAGGTGGCAAATAAACACATGTTAAGATGTTGAACAGCATTAGCTGGTGGGGAAATGCAAATTAAAACCACAATGAGACATTCATTACAATGACTTTAAAAAGTGCTAACAATATCAGGTACTGACAAGGCTATGGACTGACTGGGACTTTCGTATATTGTTGGTGAAGACGCAAAATCAGGCAACCACTCTGGAAAAATGTTTAATAGTTTCTCGTAAAGTTATGCTTTTGCTTACTGTTTAACCCAGCCAATCCCATCAGTCATCCAAGTGAAATGGAAATGTTTGGAATGGCTCTGTTGGTAATCAGCAAAACTGTGTAAGTTTGAAACAGGTGAGAATTTGAGTTAACCATCCTGAGTTAATTTTTGTAGTGTCCAAGTTATGGGTTGCGGTTCGTTTTTGGCATCTGGGTAGTCATTTGTCCCTGCACTGCTTGTTCAAATGATGAGTCTTTCCCTTTTAGGTTGTCTTCGTAACTCCCACAAAATCATTTGACCATATCCATGTAGGTCTATTTCTGGACTCCTTTGTCAGTTCCATCGGTCTGTAGAGCTGTCCCTCGTCCATTACCATCTTGTCTCCAATATGATAGCTTTTAGTAAGTCTGGAAATCAGGCAGCATGACTCTTCCAACTTTGTTCTTTTTCAGAATTGGTTTGGGTAGGGGTGCTTGGGTGGCTCAGTCAGTTAAGTGTCCAACTCTTGGTTTCGGCTCAGGTCATGATCTCACAGCTTTGTGTGTTCGGGTCCCACATCAGGCTCTGTGCTGGCAGCACGGAGCCTGCTTGGAATTCTCTCTCTCTCTGTCCCTCCCCTACTCATCCTGCCTCTGTCTCTCTCAAAATAAATAAATAAACTTAAAAAAAAATTTTTTTGTCTTTTTTTGGTTTTTTTAATTTTTAATTTTTTATCTTTTTTAATGTATGACATTTATTGTCAAATTGGTTTCCATACAACACCCAGTGCTCATCCCAAAAGATGCCCTCTTCAATGCCCATCACCTACCCTCCCCTCCTTCCCACCCCCTCTCAACGCTCAGTTTGTTCTCAGTTTTTTTTTTTAATTTTTTTTTTTAACGTTTATTTATTTTTGGGACAGAGAGAGACAGAGCATGAACGGGGGAGGGGCAGAGAGAGAGGGAGACACAGAATCGGAAACAGGCTCCAGGCTCTGAGCCATCAGCCCAGAGCCTGACGCGGGGCTCGAACTCACGGACCACGAGATCGTGACCTGGCTGAAGTCGGACGCTTAACCGACTGCGCCACCCAGGCGCCCCTTTAATTTTTTTTTTAATGTTTATTTTTGAGACAGAGAGAGACAGAACATGAACAGGGGAGGGGCAGAGAGAGAGGGAGACACAGAATCCGAATCGGGCTCCAGGCTCTGAGCTGTCAGCACAGAGCCCGACGTGGGGTTCGAACTCACAGATCGTGAGATCATGACCTGAGCAGAAGTCGGACGCTTAACCGACTGAGTCACCCAGGCGCCCCTGTTCTCAGTTTTTAAAAGTCTCTTACGCTTTGGCTCTCTCCCACTCTTAAAAATGTTAAAAAAAAAAAGAAGAAGAAGAAAGAATTGGTTTGGGTATTTTAGTTCCTTTGCTATTCCATATAAATTTTGCAAGCAGCTTAATGATTGCTACAAAAAAAAAAAAAAATCCCAAACAAAAACACACTTAAAACACACTTCTGGGAGTTTGATTGGAATTACGTAGTAATAGAATTGTAACTATATTTTCCAGCTTCCGTTGTAGGGAGGTGTGTCCATATGACCATGTTCTTGTTAATAAAATGTGAGTAGGGGCGCCTGGGTGGCTCAGACGGTTAAACGTCCGACTTCGGCTCAGGTCATGATCTCGCGGTCCGTGAGTTCGAGCCCCGCGTCGGGCTCTGTGCTGACAGCTCAGAGCCTGAAGCCTGTTTCAGATTCTGTGTCTCCCTCTCTCTCTGACCCTCCCCCATTCATGCTCTGTCTCTTTCTTTCTCAAAAATAAATAAATGTTAAAAAATTTAAAAAAAAAATGTGAGTAAAAGGGATAGTGAACTTGGGGTCTTATGACAGTGGGTGTGCCTCCACCCCACTCTTTCCTTTCCCACCCGTTGGAATCCACAGCATCCTAGACTCAAGCATCAGACAATGACAAGGACAAGGAGATGCCAGAACTGCATGGCAGAAGAAATCTGGGTCCCTAAGTGATGGAATGGGACAGAGCCAGGAATGCTCATCTTAGGCTGATAAGAAACAGAGAAATAAACATCTACCCTCTAGAAGCCTCTAAAGCCTCCTTACCATTTCAGTGTTTTTATTACAGCAGCCTAACCTTAACCTTAACCAACCATAACCCCTGAATTCCGCAACGATTGAAAAGTGAAACAAAAGAACGTGGCCTATGGAAGCCGCAATACCACCTTTATTATTGATAGAGCTGATGTTAGTTCTATCTGCTGGCAAGTGGTCTTTGTCAGACCGATTAACAAGTTGGAGACAAGTTTACCGTCCCAGGCACAGGGAGCTGGACCTTCTTCCCAGGACTTTCCTGCTTCTTTGCTTTTCCATGCACTTACCATGATGACAGCGTGTGCTTCCCAGCCTGGCAGCCTGATTCCATGAGGCATCGGAGATGAAGGGGTGGGCTTGTGCACGTGCACATTCCTTTCCCCTCAAATCATCCCATCAGCTACTCCCCCCCTACCCCCCCCCACCCCCCCGCCACCCCACCTCAAGGAGAATTACCTCAGGGATGCCTATAAGAAGGAAATATCAGGAATGGGGAAAAAATATCCCCGACCTCTGCCCCATAGACAATCATCTTTTATGATGCTTCAAAAACTTTTGGTAGATTTTCACACCATTCAGATTTAAAAACTAAATTACACTAAACTTAGGTATGGAAGAGAAGCAAGTTTGCTTAACCTATGCGTACGGACCCTACAGAAAACAGAAATTGCGGCCCTTCAGCATCGCACCGCAGATAGTCGCTAATACAGCACGATGGGAAAATAAACCGGCCGTAAATGTTCAGCGATCAAGTTGATGTTTATAGTTTTCAGACTGGGGCGCCTGGCTGGCTCAACCAGTGTAGCCCACGGCTTAACTTTGGGGTCATGAGTTTAAGCCGCATGTTGCATGTTGGGCTTTGAGTTTACATAAAAAAACCAGGGGCGCCTGGGTGGCTGGTGAAGCGTCCGACTTCAGCTCAGGTCATGATCTCACAGTTGGTGAGATCGAGCCCCGAGTGGGGTTCTGTGCTGATAGAGCCTGCTTGGGATTCTCTCTCTTCTCTCTTTCCCTCTCTCTCTCTCAAAATAAGTAAAATAAAATAGTGTAAATTAGGAATATGAATTATGTAAATAATACTAATTTGTAAAACAACTGCTGTGTGAGACTTTAGGACAAGAGTGTTCCAGTCTGAAAACCATGCTTTTTTTTTAAATTAGTTTTTTCTAATTTTTTAAAAGTTTATTTATTTATTTTGAGAGAGACAGAGACAGCGTGAGTAGGGGAGGGACAGAGAGAGAGGGAGAAAGAGAGGGAGAGAGAATCTCAAGCAGGCTCCATACCATCAGTGCACAGCCGATGTGGGGTTGAACTTTGAAAACCAGGAGGTCATGACCTGAGCTGAAACTTACAAAACCACGAGGTCATGACCTGAAACTGAGAGTCTGACGCTTGACTAAGCCACCCAGGCGCACCCCTTTAATTTTTTTAAATGTTTAATTTTGAGGGAGAGAGAGAGAGAGAGGAGAGCGAGAGCGAGCATGAGTGGGGGAGGGGCAGAGAGAGGGAGACACAGAATCTGAATCAGGCTCCAGGCTCCGAGCTGTCAGCACAGAGCCTGACACGGGGCTCGAACTCAGGAACCATGAGATCCTGACCTGAACGGAAGTCAGACGTTTAACCCACTGAGCCACCCAGGTGCCCCTAAACAGACTCTTAACTATAGAGAACAAACTGATGGTTACCAGAGGGGAGGTTGGTGGGGAGATGGGGGAAGTAGGTGAAGGGGATTGAGTGCACTTGTCGATGAGCATTGGGTGATACATGGAACTGTTGAATCACTACATTGTACACCTGAAATTAATGTAACACTGTGTGTTAACTATACTGGAATTAAGGATAATGAATTAAAAATAAACATGACCACACACTGTTGCCACGCATATGCAAACTCAACGATATATTAATATCATAAAGCATTCAGGCACTATTTAAATTTCCCCAAGTGTTCCATGACTACACTCTTTGCAATTAGTTGATATCTGAGCCTGTATTTTCCTTAAGGTACAAAAGAGAATTTTTTTTATTTTTATGTTTTTAAATTTTATTATTTTTTTAACATTTATTTATTTTTGAGGCAGAGAGAGAGAGAAAGCATGAACAGGGGAAGGTCAGAGGAAGAGGGAGGCATAGAATCTGAAACAGGCTCCAGGCTCTGAGCTGTCAGCACAGAGCCTGATGCGGGGCTCGAACCCACAGACCGCGAGATCATGACCTGAGCCGAAGTCGGACGCTTAACTGACTGAGCCACCCAGGCGCCCCGAGAATTTTTTTTTTAAAGTAAGCTCTACTCCCAAAGTGGGGCTCGAACTCATGGCCCCTAGATCAAGGGTCACCTGTTCTACCGACTGAGCCAGCCAGGCACCCCACAAAAGAGAATATTGATCCTGGTTGCCCTTCTACCTTTTTATTTTCATTTTCTTTTTTTTTTTAATTTTTTTTTATCGTTTTATTTATTTTTGAGACAGAGAGAGACAGAGCATGAACAGTGGAGGGTCGGCGAGAGGGAGACACAGAATCTGAAACAGGCTCCAGGCTCCGAGCTCTCAGCACAGAGCCCGACGCAGGGCTTGAACTCACTGACCGTGAGATCATGACCTGAGCCGAAGTCGGCCGCTTAACCGACTGAGCCACCCAGGCGCCCCTATTTTCATTTTCTTACGGTATTTTCCTGAACGTCTTGTAGAGAATGGGTCCCAATTTCTTTTTATTATATTTGTTATAAGTAGAAACTGGATTGTGTGTATGTTGCCTAGCGTAGCCTTGCCTGTTTGGTCACGTATTAAAGTAATATTTTGTACTAAATTCCTTTTCTCTATATTACTGCTAAGACTAATTATACGTTTTTTGAAATTATGTGTAGGTGGGCATATTCTCTAGGAATTTCACTTCCGGGTAGAAGAAGAACAAAGAATAAAGTTACACAAAGTGGGAACCACTGCCCTGAACAAGCCCCCAAGCACTTTGGAGGTCTGAAGGGGTCATTCTAGCGAGGACCAAAGGCCGTGGGACTGAGCAGCCAAGAAGAATGGAGAATGACACCCAACTCGCTTCTGTGCCGGTGGGGCCACTGGACCCAGCTTGACGCCACCTCTGGGACAAACTCAGGAAAAGAGGCGTCAGTCTGACCCTGTGTTTTGAGGCAATAAAATACTATTGACCTTTGGATTCTTGGGAAGAGTGGGACAGCAAAGTGGGTGCCTGAGTGGGTGAGGGGACCTGAGCTCTCTCCCAGGGTGGGGACAGCTGGGCTGGCACCCCAGGACACTCAGGGGAAGCAGTGAGGTCGAGGGGAGATCCCAGACTTTCTGCTAAGGTGGCAGGGGGGACTCTCCAGCTCGGGAAAGCACAAATCCGTTCCCACACGTCTCTAGTTGAGGAGCTCGGTCACCTCTAGCTGCAGCCCTCCCTGGCTGTGTGGTTTCTGAGGGACACAGAACTCTGCGACCGTCCTCAAATACCCAGCTAGTACACCGAGTCCTTCCTCATGGTTGGTTTAAACGGGACTCCGCTTTGAGTTATCTCGTGTCCCTTTTGATGACTAATCCCCCCAGATGTGGGGTCAAAGGAGGGGCTAGTCTCATGGCCTCAGCAAGGACCGCAGTCTATATAGTGGAATATTACTCAGCCACGAAAAGGGTGAGATCTTGCCATTTGTGCCAACGCGGATGGACCTAGAGGGTATTATGCTAACTGAAATAAGACAGAAAAAGACAAACACCGTATGGTTTCACTTATATGTGAAATCTAAAACAAAACAAATAATGAACTAAAAAAACAAACAAAAAGAACCACAGTCCAGGTTGCTGTAAGCCACTGGGATTTTCAAAAGCCTCATCTCTATTCTTCTTACACATCTTAGCAATAATGATCTTTTTTTCATTTTTAAAATGTATATTTATTCAAATGCAATATGCATATAAAATATAAAAATATATTCAAATATGATATACATATAAAAGTTAGCAAATCACATGCACATGTTAAGTTTTCGGAAAATGAACGCACCTGTTTTACCAGCTCCCAGACCAGGAAAAGAGAGTATGACCAGAATTGCCCTTGGACCCCCTCCAGTCACCACCTCACCCAAGATTTTGCCTGTTTTCGTAATTTATAGTAAAAAAAGTCTTACGGTCCGCTTCAGGGTATTTTTTTCTCTCTCCACCTGGTGAGACCCACATACTGCTGTGTGTGTGTCGGGGGGTGCTATGCAGACCTCCAGTGTGGGAGAAAGCCCTAGAAACTACACTTTTTCTAACAGCGATCTGTTGCTGTTTCACTTGCAGGGGGGAGTGTGGCCGTGGACCTTCTGAAACTGCTCAGGTAAGTGAATGACCGCATGTTTTGGGAAAGAGGAATTAGGCCGTCTTGATTCTCAAAAGGGTTTTGGATCCAGGAATGGCCGAGAAGTAGGTTGAAGATTGTTTGTTGGCGGCTTTTGTGTTTTGCGGTCATTCTGTGGCTGTGGGCTCCCAGGAGTCCCTGGCCCGTGGGGTCCCCAGCACTGTCAAGTTCCTCAGCCGCACAGGCAGAGGCAGGCCTGCTGGGTCCTCGGCAGCTCGGCCACCTCTTCTGCGCACCAGTGGCCTCCGGTGGCCTGGAGTCCAGCTCCTCGGAAACGTGAAAGCCCTTCAGCTGCGAGGCCCCAAACCCAGCCCTCGGGTCGCGGTTCAAGCCTCCCTCCAGAGGTAGGGAAGTCATTCCCCCGCCACTGGCCGCCTCCCCTTCCTCTGGTTCCCTGTCAGCACTCCCGTCGTTTGGGTTCTTTGAAATGTTCCTGGTTAGGCCACCTGCTACAGGCCCCCAGCTCTGTTTGGAGCGGGAAGCTGGGGTCTGTTTCCATCTCCCTCGTTCGCCAGCCCGTGCAGGACTTCGGCTGCGGGAACGGCGCGCCCCGAACCCCGGCCCTCCCGCTCGGAATTGCCCGGAGACGCAGGCCCCGCCAGGCGCGACCCTCGGGGTTCCCCCAGCGCCCTCCTTCCCGTTTCTGAAAACGAGACGCCAGACGAGTTGCAGGGGGAGAAAATTCTGCTTTATTTTATTTCATTATTTCTGGGGGTGGCTGCGGAGGGGCGAGGGGCGCGCTGCGCCGCTGTCCGGGCCGTCGGCTCAGCGCTGGGAGAAGGCGGCCTCGGCGTCGCAGGCGGGGTCGGCGCGGCAGCCGTCTGGAAGGACAGCGGGTCAGGGGCCGCCCTGCGCGGTCCCCTCCGGGTCCCGGGTCCTCGGCCTCTGCCCCCCCTCCGCGCCCCCGGCCCCGGCTCACCCGGGCTGCAGCAGACGCTGGCAGCGGCGCAGCGGCCCCGGGGGCCACGCCCACTGGGACTTCCGCACCGGCACCACCTGGACTCCGCCCCCGGGGCCGCGCCCACCGGGACCTCCGCACCGCCCCCACCTGGACCCCGGCCCCGCCTCCCCCGCCCCCGGGCCGCCCCGGCAGCGCACCGTCGTTGCAGCAGATGCCCGCGGCGGCGCAGCGGCCCCCGCTTCCGCACGGCTTGTGGCCCGACTGGCAGGGCGACGGCAGGTAGTTCTCCTCCTGGCAGCGCAGCGCCTCGGCCGTGCCCACGAAGCAGCCCAGCTCGTCGCCGCAGCAGATGCTGGGCCCGAAGCAGCGCCCTTTGCCCCCGGGGCCGCAGGGGAGGCACTGGCGGGAGGGCGGGGGGTGAGCGCGGGCCCTGCGAGGCCGGGGGCCCGGGCTCGGGGTGTGCAGGGGCCGCGGTCACGGGCAGGGGCGCACGTCCACTAAACCCCCTGGGGCCCCGGCGGGGCGGGCAGAGGCGGTGGGTCGCGGCGGGGGCTCACCTGGCGCACGTCGAGGTCCAGCGCGGCCCTCTTGCCGCCCAGGGGGCAGTTCTGGATGTAGCAGGCGGAGGTCAGCGCCAGGAGGCCGAGCAGGCAGCAGGCGAGGCTGGAGCCGGCCATGGTGTGGACACACTGGGTCGGGGGCGGCGGCTGCGGCGGCGACTCTCCCACCGGCCTTTTTATGGCTGGGGCCGCAGCAGGCGGAGCCCTGTCTAAGAGGGCCGCCGTATGACTGGTCACAGCGGGTCACTGCGGGTCAGGCCGTGGGCGCCCGGCGCGCCCCCTCATTTGCAGGGGCCTGGCCCTGTCGCGGTCACCGGCTCGGCTAATGGACTGGGGGCAGGGGAGGCAGACAGTGAGGCCGTGCGGGGGAGGGTGGCCTGTGCGGTGACCTAGGGTGGGACAGGGAGTATGGGGGTGCGGCCCAACCAAGGACTGTGTAGCTCGTCTCCCAATACCTGGTGGATGGGTTACAGGGCAGACCCTTGGACCCCGCCAGGCTCCCCATCTGGTCTCTTCCCTGGCCGCAGCACATCCTGTTTCCTCTGTTCCCGAGGTCCCCGATTGCTGAGCCCAAATTTCCAGGAACCCACTTCCACCCTCCCACCAGCACCCGCTTCCCTGCACCTGGAACTTGTATAGGGAAAGGGCTTTATTTTCTGTAACTTCTAACCGAAATTTAGCCTTTGCTTCAACCATGAGGTGGGCAAAGAACCAGTGGGATTTGCAACGCATGTGGCTTTGTCACAAATCAAAATGACAGATATTCTCCTATCACATTACAGCTATTGCAAATGTCTCCAAACATTGTTTAGACTCATCATCACTTTGAAATTATGGCAGTTACTGGACGTTATCTAATGCTGCATTTATGTATTTATATTTTTAATATATATTTTAAGTTTTTTATATCTAATGCTTTAAATAAGCATTGTGACTGTATCACAAATTTGTTTTAACATTTTGATATCTGAATATAAATATACTTGGTTTCTTTTGTAATCCTATGTCTTTTGTTTTATGCATTTAAAAAGAGTGCTTTTTTTTTGCATTTTTAATATATCTTAAAATGAAAATAATTACAGATAAAGACAGACCGCCACAGTGGAAGGGATGTTGGTCAATGTCATGAACAAGGAGATGCTCAGAACCAATCCTTCTAGAAGGGACCTGCGGGGGGTGGGGACATGGGTGGCTGAGTTGGTTAAGAGAAGGACTCTTGATTTTGGCTCAGGTCATGATCTCACGGATCATGAGTTCAAGCCCTGCATCAGGTTCTACGCTGACAGTGGGAGCCTGCTTGGGAGTCTCTTTCCTTCTCTCTGCCCCTCCCCTGCTCATGCTCTCTCTCTCAAAATAAATAAATAAACTTAAAAATAAATAAATAAGAAAGAAAGGACCTGCTGGGGCACCTGGCTGGCTCAGGCTAATGAGCATGCAATTCTTGATATCAGGGTGGTGAGCTTGAGCCCCACGTTGGGTGTAGAGATTATATATATATATATATATATATATATATATATATATATATATATATATATATATCTTTAAAAAAAAAAAGAAGGGAATTGGGGGCACCTGAGTGGCTCAGTTGGTTGAACGTCTGACTTTTGATTTCCTCTCAGGTCATGATCTCTCGGTTTGTGAGTTTGAGCCCCATATGGGGTCTAAGCCTTCTTGGGATTCTCTGTCTCTCTCTCTGCCCCCATCCCAATCACTCTCTATCTCTCTCTCTCAAGATAAATAAATAAACATTAAAAAAAAAGAAGAAGAAGGGACTTGCCACCCAGCTGCTGGGAGTGTGGTCAGCAGACAGCTTTTGGTGGCCACCCATCCAGGGCCTGTCTCAGCTGCAGAGAGCTGCCTGGCCCAAGGTCACACCCTTCCCTGGTGGTCCATATCCAATAACTGGTCCATTTTGGCCGAATGCCGGGCAACTATGAAGGACTATTTCGGTTCCGTAACTCTCCATAAGGTCAACTGAGGCCTGCATACAAGTTCTCCCTCTACCTAATCCTGTTTCGACCCCTTCCCTCCCACGGGTGTGGGTCCCGAGGGCCCCTGGTAACGAACACCCAGCATGTTGGATGCCATCTCAGAGGGCTCCCTGGGAAGCCCAACTTGCCACTGCACAGAGGAAATGAGGCCAGTGTCAGAGCAGACTCAGTGGGCTCAGTCTCTACACGTAGGCTAGGATGGCCCCAGCCGCTCCGTCACTCTTGTGGACCCTCCTCAAAAAGGGTGCTGAGGCTGCTGGGGCTGCGCGGGTCACAGCGCCCGGCTGGCCCCGAGACACTTGTGTCAGCTGCCTGGCATGAGGAGCTGGTAAGGCCGACCTCATTACAGTCAGCGGCCAATCCTGTTTCTCACCCAAATCAGCCCATCGGTATTGCCGGGCTAGAAGGCCAAGGGCTTGACCCTGGAGGCAGCCCCAGAAGGGCCTCCTGCCTGTCCTTTGGGCACCCTGACCTCACCAAAGTTAACACATGCACATAAACTGCCCTCGCATAAAGGCCCCCCAGGGCTGGCATTCCTTCAGCTCATCAAGGCCTCCTCCTCCGAAGATGCACGGGGTCCCACTGCAGATGCCTGAAACACTGGCAAACCAAATGGACAAAACTCCCCGCTCTCAGGGGCTTATATTCCAGCAAAGGAGGGGAGGCATTAAATAATAACCCTATTTCAGCAGGTTAGGAGGTAGCGAGTGCAGTAGAGAAAAAGGGGGGGGGGCATGTTGCAATTTTTCTCAGGGTGCTCAGTCCAGGCCTCTTTGTGAAGGTAACAGCAGACACTTGGGCATAAGGAAAGAAGGAAGCCACGTGGCTATCTGAAAGGTGGCCCTGTTTTCTATGGTTACATAACAAATTACCACAGATTTGCCAGCTTAAAGCAGCACCCACTTATTTCCCACCCCTGCCCCCCATCCCCAGTTTCTGTGGGTCTGGGCATGGCTCAGCTGGGTTCTCTGCTCAGGGTCTCCACAGGGGTCATGTCAAGATGGCAGCCAGGCTGCATTCCATCCCGGAGCCTGGGAGATTGTTGGCAGAATTCATTTGCTTGCAGCTGTAGAACTCATGGCTTGCTTCTCCAAGGCCAGAAACAGAGGGAGAGATCTCTCTCTCTTTGGTGCTTCCAGTCTCTGAGCATAGGGAAACTTCTTTTAAAAGGATCACCTGATTAGGCCAGACCCACCAGGATCTACATTTTTATTATCCTTTTTCTTTTAAACGTTTACTTATTTATTTAAAAAATTTAACATTTATGGGGCACCTGGGTGGGTCAGTCTGTTAAGCGGCTGACTTCAGCTCAGGTCATGATATCACGGTTCGTGAGTTTGAGCCCCGCATCGGGCTCTGTGCTGACAGCTCAGAGCCTGGAGCCTTTTTTAGATTCTGTGTCTCCATCTCTCTCCACCCCTCCCCCCTCACATGCTCTGTCTGTCTCTCTCTTTCTCAATAATAAATAAATGTTATAATGGCACAAGAACAGACACTCAGATCAGTGGAACAGAATAGAGAACCCAGAAATGGACCCACAAATGTATGGCCAACTAATCTTTGACAAAGCAGGAAAGAATATCCAATGGAATAAAGACAGTCTCTTCAGCAAGTGGTGCTGGGAAAACTGGACAACGACATGCAGAAGAATGAATCTGGACCGCTTTCTTACACCCTACACAAAAATAAACTCAAAATGGATGAAAGACCTAAATATAAGACAGGAAGCCATCAAAATCCTCCAGGAGTAAGCAGGCAAAAACCTCTTTGATCTTGGCCACAGCAACTTCTTACTCAACACGTCTCTGGAGGCAAGGGAAACAAAAGCAAAAATGAACTGCTGGGACCTCATCAAAATAAAAAGCTTCTGCACAGCGAAGGAAACAGCAAAACTAAAAGGCAACCGACAGAATGGGAGAAGATATTTGCAAATGACATATCAGATAAAGGGTTAGTATCCAAAATCTATAAAGAACTTATCAAACTCAACACCCAAAAAAGAAAGAATCCAGTGAAGAAATGGGCAAAAAACATGAATAGACACTTCTCCAAAGAAGACATCCAGATGGCCAACCGACACATGAAAAAATGCTCAACATCACTCCTCATCAGGGAAATACAAATCAAAACAACAATGAGATACCAACTCACACCTGTCAAAATGCTAGCATTAACAACTCAGGCAACAACAGATGTTGGCGAGGATGTGGAGAAAGAGGACCTCTTTTGCACTGCTGGTGGGAATGCAAACTGGTGCAGCCACTCTGGAAAACAGTATGGAGATTCCTCAAAAAATTAAAAATAGAACTACCCTACGACCCATCAATTGCACTGCTAGGCATTTATCCAAGGGATACAGGTGTGCTGTTTCGAAGGGACACATGCACCCCCATGTTTATAGCAGCACTATCAACAATGGCCAAAGTATGGAAAGAGCCCAAATGTCCATCGATGGATGAATGGATAAAGAAGATGTGGTATATATATACAATGGAGTATTACTCGGCAATCAAAAAGAATGAAATCTTGCTGTTTGCAGCTACGTGGATGGAACTAGAGGATATTATGCTAAGCAAAATTAATCAGTCATAGAAAGACAAATATATGACTTTACTCATATGAGGAATTTAAGATACAAAACAGATGAACATAAGGGAAGGGAAACAAGAATCATATAAAAACAGGGCAAAACATAAGAGACTCTTAAATATGGAGAACAAACAGAGGGTTACGGGAGGGGTTGTGGGAGGGGGGATGGGCTACATGGGTAAAGGGCACTAAGGAATCTAATCCTGAAATCATTGTTGCACTATATGCTAATTTGGATGTAAATTTGAAAAAATAAAAAATAAAACAAGTTAAACAACTAAAATAAATAAAAATTTAAAAAACGTTATAAATAAAAAAAAGTATTTAAAAATTTAACATTTATTCATTTTTGAGAGACAGAGTGTGAGTGGGGGAGGACAGAGAGAGAGAAAGAGAGAGAGAGTGCAAGTGGGGAAGGGACACAGAGAAAGGGAGAGAGAGAATCCCAAGAATCTGTCAGCACAGAGCCCAACATGGGGCTTGAACTCACGAACTGCGAGATCATAACCTGAGCTGAAGTCAGATGTTTAACCTATCGAGCCACCCATGCACCCCTCTTTTCCTTTTTTTTTTTTTTTCTGTTATTGTTCTTTTTCTTTTTTTCTTAAAATATTTTTACTTGAAAGGTGCCTGGGTGGCTCAGTCAGTTAAGCGGCCGACTTTGGCTCAGGTCATGATCTCACAGTTCGTGGGTTTGAACCCCGCATTTGGCTCTGTGCTGACTGCTCAGAATCTGGGCCCTGTGTCTTCCTCTCTTTCTGTCCCTCCCCCACTCGTGTTCTGTCTCCCTCTGCCTCTCAAAAATGAATAAACGCTAAAAAAATTTTTTTTAGGGTGCCTGGGTGGCTCAGTGGGTTAAGCATCCGACTTCAGCTCAGGTCATGACCTCGAGGTTCGTGAGTTCGGGCCCCACATCGGGCTCTGTGCCGACAGCTCAGAGCGCGGGGCCTGCTTTGGATTCTGTGTCTCCCTGTCTCTCTGCCCCTCCCCCGCTTGTGCTCTGTCTCTCTCTGTCTCTCAAAAAGGAATAACCGTTAAAAAAATTTTTTTTTAATTTAAAAAATATTTTCGAGTATAGTTGATACACAACGTTACATTAATTTCAGGTGTACAACATAGTGAAATCTCTATCATTCTTTTAACTCAAAGTCAAACTGGTTAACTTGGATAATTGGGACCTTGAATATATCTGCAAAATCCCTTCACCTTTACCATATAATGTAAAGGGAGTGATACCTCATCATTTTTACCATGATTTTTATTGGTTAGAAGAAAGTTACATGTCCTACTCATATGCAACAGGAGAGTACACAAATGTGTGGATATCAGGAGTGATTACAGACAGGGGCATCTTGGAATTCTGCCTGTCATGGAAAGGGAGTGTTCTAGGCAGCAGAAATAGTAAGTGCAAAGGTCCTGAGGTGCAAATGTGTCTGGCATGTTCAAGGAATAGCAAGGAGGCCAGAGGGGCCAGAGCAGAGTGAGTGACCAAAGACCTGGGGTCAGAATGTTAATGTGGGGCCAGGTCAGATTGGGCCAAATGCAATGGGGAACCAGGGAAGGCTCAGCAGAGAGAAGCAATGTGACTGGATTTACAAGTTATTAGGACAACTTTGGAGATTATATAGTTTTTTTCAACTATAGGACAAAGGTGGAATCAGGGAAGCCGGTGGGGGAGCTACTGCAGAATCCCCACAGGGGATGACAGCGGGCTGGACCAAGATGGTGGGTGTGTGGAGGGAGAAGTGATCTGATTCCAGGCATGTTTAGAAGGAAGTGTCAGTTGGGGGTTGTTGATGGGTTGGATACGGGCGAGAGAGAAAAAGAGGAATCCAAGATGACTCCAAGGTTTTAGAGCTGAGCAGTGGGCAGGACAGAGCTGCCATCAACTGGGATGAGGACCCTGAGTGTGGCACAGCTTTGGGTTGGGAAGGGCAGGAGCTCAGTGTGGGCATATGATGTTTGAGATGCCCATCCCACATCTGAAGGAGACTTTGAGCAGGCGTTTGGATACGAGGGTCGGGAGTTCAGGAGAGGGCTAGGCTGAAGACACGTTCATCTGGACATCATCAGTATCAATATTTAAAGGCATAGACCAGAGCGAGCTCACCCAGGAGGAGTAGAGATGGAGAAAGGGTTGAATTGTGCTCTTAAACAGACCATGGATGGAGCGCAGGTAAGAACAAGAATGTAGCGTGAAGACAGGCTTTCAAGGAGGAGGCAATGATCAGCTGTGCCAAATGAGGCTGTCATGAAAGTGGAATTTCACTAAACAATTTCAATAAGGTATAATTTGTGTAGCATAACACCCACCCATTGTAATCACACAGTCTGACGATTTTAGTAAACGGTTGTGCAGCCTTTACCCCAATCCAGTTTTAGAACACTTTCATTCCCTGAAAATGTCCCTCATGCCTGTTTGCCATTGCTCCCTGCTCTCATTGCCAGCCCCAGGAAACCACTGATGTCGTTTCACCCTTTCTAGAAAGTTCCTATTAACGGAAGTATATGGTGTGTAATTTTTCGTGTCTGGCTTCTTTCATTTGCCATAGTGTTTTTGAGGCTCATCCAAGTGATTGCATGTGTCAGCAGTTGGTTCTTCTCTATTGCTGAGTAGTTCATGGATGTACCTCGTTTTGCTTATCCATTCACCAGCTGATAAACATTTAACTGTTTCCTGTTTTGACCATTATAATAATCTTGCATTTCTATACAAGTCTTTGCGTGGACACGTTTTCATTTCTCTTGGGTAGTTATCTAGGAGTAAAATTGCGGGGTCATAAAATATATGTCCCGTTAACTTTTTAAGAGGTGAACAGTGTCGGGATGCAAGGGTGTTTCAATGTTTGCAAGTCAATCAATGTGATATATCGCATCAACAAGAGAAAGGATAAAAACCATATGATCATTTCAATAGATGTCAAAAAAGCATTTGACAAAGTGCAACATCAATTCATGATTAAAAAAAAAAAACACTCCACAAATAGGTTTAGAGGGAACATATCTCAACATAATAAAGGCCACATATGAAAACCCCACAGATATCATTATATTCAATGGTGAAAAACTGAGAGCTTTCCCCCAAAGATCAGGAAAAAGACAAGGATGTACACTCTCACCACTTTTATTCAACATAGTACTGGAAGTCCTAGCCACAGCAATCAGACAAGAAAATAAATAAGGCATCCAAATTGGTAAAGAAGTAAAACACTCACTCTTTGCAGATGACATGATACTATATACAGAAAACCCTAAAAACTCCACCCAAAACTACTGATTAGTGAATTCAGTAAGATTGCAGGATACAAAATCAATGTACAGAAATCCGCTGCATTTATAAACACTAATAACAAAGAAACAGAAAGAGACATTAAGAAAATAGTCCCATTTACAATTGCACCCAAAATAGGGGCACCTGGGTGGCTCAGTCAGTTGAGTGTCCAACTCTTGATTACAACTCAGGTCATGATCCCAGGGCTGTGGGATCAAGTCCTGTGTTGGGCTCTGCATTGAGTGTAGAGCCTGCTTAGGCTTCCCACCCCCTCTCTCTGTCTCTCTGTCTCTCTCTCTCCCCCTCTCCCCTGCTTGCGTGTTTGCCCTCTTGCTAAATTAAAAAAAAAAAAAAAGATATTAAAACAATTAAACAAGCAAGAACAATTGTACCAAAAATAGTAAAATAGCTAGGACTAAACTAAACCAAGAAGGTGAAAGACTTGTGCTATGAAAACTATAAAACACTGATGATGAAAGAAAGTGAAGACGGCATGAACAAATGAAAGGATATTCCATGCTCGTGGCTTGGGAGAACAAATATGACGAGGATGTGGAGAAAAAGGAATCCTCTTGCACTGTTGGTGGGAATGCACACTGGTGCAGCCACTGTGGAAAACAGTATGGAGTTTCCTCAAAAAATTGAAAGTAGAGGGGCACCTTGGTGGCTCAGTCGGTTAAGTGTCTGACTTCGGCTCAGGTCATGATCTCTTGGTTCATCAGTTTGAGTCCGCATCGGGCTCTCTACTGTCAGTGCAGAGCCTGCTTTGGATCCCCTGTCCCCCTCTCTCTTTGCCCCTCCTCCATGCATTCTCTCTCAAAAATAAATAAACATTAAAAAAAATTGAAAGTAGCATTACCATATGATCCAGTAAATTCCACTACTGGATATTTACCCAAAGAATATGAAAACACTAATTCAAGAAATATATGTACCCTTATGTTTTATTGCAGCATTATTTACCATACTAAATTACAGAAGGAGTGTCCAAGTGTCAACCCACAGATGAATGGATAAAGAAGAGGTGATATATATATACATATACACACACATATACGTACATATACACATATACGTGTATACATATATGTATATACACATATACATATATGTACATACACATATGTGTGTATATACACATATGCATATATACATATGTGTATGTGTATGTACATACACATATATACATATATGTATATATACACATACATATACATGTGTATGTATATACACATACATACACACATACAATAGAATATTACTCAGCCATACAAAGCCATACAAAGGAATGAAATCTTGCCATTTGCAGCAACACGGATGGATCTAGAGAACATAATGCTAGCTGAAATAAGTCAGAGAAAGACAAATACCATACGATTTCACTCGTACGTGGGATTTAAGAAACAGACGAACACTAGCAACAAGAGACTAACCAAAAAACAGACTCAACCATAGGGGGGAGGCGGGTGGGGGGATGGGTGAAATAGGGGAAGAGGATAAGAGCCCACTCATCATGACCGCTCCGAGGAATGGAGACAACTGTTGAATCACTATATTGTACCCCCGAAGCTAATATAACACCGTATCTTAACTATACTGGAACAAAAATAAAGATAAAATAAAATAGAAACAATAGAGTGCTGTAGAGCAGTAATCTTAAAAAAAAAAAAAAAAAGAAAAGAAAAGAAAGAAAGAAAGGTGAGCGGTGTCCCCTCTGCCTGATGGTCCTGGTGTGGAGCCAGTTGAAGCCCCAGGGAAGGACTCCCAGTGGTGGCTGGAGGGACAGTAGGGCTGACAGGGCTGAGATGGCGTGTGCATGCGTCCCGCAGAATGGTCTACGATGCTGAAGCCACCTTCTCTATTCTTATGCCAGAGGGGCTCAGCAGTTCCCACGGAAATCGCACAGCCCCAAGGACAGCAGCCCCGGGGAGTGGTTTCAACGAGGCTCTCAGGACTGTTCGGGAATGAGGTTTCTTTGTTGGGACTAACGGTTCTCTCCCCACATCTTGGTTGCAGATCTCGAAAATAGCCCCCCCCCCCCCCCCCCCGTGGTCTCTGAGCCCTAAGTCTGCCCTCAGGAGGCTGTTTCTGGTGTTTTCCGAGGCCCACCTCTCGGATGGGTGCGCGGACAGACCAGAGAATCCATTGCCCTTTTTCTTTTCCCATAAAGGGAGTTCCTCCATCAGAGGCAATTTGGTGGGACATCCATCGTACTGTATGAGGCGTCCGGTGGGTCCCTGCCGCTGTCGGGTTGGGCTCTCAGCAGTGACGGTAGCCAGGTCGGCGTTGGTGAGGGCAAGTCCGTGAGCTCGAGCACCCACTCGGCCGCAATCCCCACCACCGTGACCATGTCGTTCTTGAGTCCAAGCAACAAGACGTGCGGTGGGAGGGGCTGAAGGGTGCCTGACATGTGCAGGCACGGAGTTACCTTACTCCCAGATTACTGACAGCCCACGTCTGCTGTAGGTCCTTTTGGTGAGCTTCCTAAAGAGACACAAATATTCCCCAACTTCAGGTCCGTTCTGAAGGTCCATCCACATACTCTCCCACAGGCCTCCGTGTTACCCCCCCTCCCCCTCACATAGCTGCTAAGTGCCAAGCCCCTTATCATGCAGCCAAGTCATCAGCTACTTGCCTGTCCCTAAGGGTGTCTCTAGTCCCAGGTAAAGCGGTTGTGATACTGCGTCTCCAGGGCTGCTAGCTGGGGAAAGCCATCTCCTTACTGTCCTTCAGGGCCACTCGTGAGCGAGACAGCAACACCACAGCCATCTGCCATCTGGATATGAGCTGTTTAAAAACAGGACTCCGTTTTCCTCCTCTTTGGTCAGTTGGCCACATGAGACTCCCCATGAGATCACAAATAGGACTTGAGGGGGCGCCTGGGTGGCGCAGTGGTTAAGCGTCCGACTTCAGCCAGGTCACGATCTCGCGGTCCGTGAGTTCGAGCCCCGCGTCAGGCTCCGGGCTGATGGCTCAGAGCCTGGAGCCTGTTTCTGATTCTGTGTCTCCCTCTCTCTCTGCCCCTCCCCCGTTCATGCTCTGTCTCTCTCTGTCCCCAAAATAAATAAATAAATAAATAAAAAATAAAACAAAAAAAACAAATAGGACTTGAGGAAGGCGCATGCGTTCAGGGACAGTGCATCTGCCCCTGCCCCTGCTGCCATCTGCCCCACAGCGGGCCGCACATACATGAGGGAGCCCAACCGAGGGCAGACGAATCATCCTGACATAGACTCGTGAGCAGTAACAAGTATTTATTGTTTCAGACCATGAAGGTTTGGGGTGGTTTGTGATACAGAATAGGCTAACCGAAACCCACCTGGAGTGTCAGCATCAGGCAAACTCTGACAGGGCTGGGGGACTAGGGAAGATCTGTTTTTCCAAGGGAGCTAGGGACTTGTCAAAAAGGGTTATAGCTTTGTTCTGAAACCTGAGGGACTTCTGACGTGAGATCTCACTGGAGCTTGCCACAGGCTTCCCCAGCATTCTGGTCCACGGGGGACATCTTAAGCACGAGGGGACTCTCTGGGTCACAGGTCTAAAAGATAGAACTGCCTGCCATGCAGCTGGATGGCCCGTGGTGTCCTCTTGCCTTAGAAGACTCTCCGAGCCGGCAGTCGTTCTGGTTCGGGCACATGGGTCAGAACAGCACATTCAAGGGTGGCCAATGTGGACCCCAAAATCGAGAGGGTCACCATGCACTGTGAACCCTTTTCAGGGGTAAAAGGCGCTAGGTATAGCAATTTGCCCGTCATCTTTTGGGGGTAGAAAGACCATCTGTTTTGCTGTTAACTATAAAAGCAACATACATATTTAGGGGCGCCCGGGTGGCTCAGTCGGTTGAGCGACCGACTTCGGCTCAGGTCATGATCTCCTGGTTCGTGACTTCCAGCCCCGCATTGGGCTTGCTGCTGTCAGTCTGCTCTGGATCCTCTGTCCCCCTCTCATATGCCCCCCTTCCTGCTCATATGCTCTCTCTCTCTCTCTCATAATAAACAAACTTTAAAAAAATAACAAAACAAAAGCAACACACGTTTATATAAAGAGGATATTCATATGATGCCCTCTTTACCTTCGTGGCCAACAAATTTATGCAGTCACTTCTCACTACGTCATCGTGCCCTTGTGATGGAAAGTATTTTTCCTTCGCTTTTATTTACCAGAGTGAAATTTATATAAAGTGTACAAACCTGAGATGTACGGCTCAATGGATTTTTACCTATTGACACACTGTGAAAATAGCACAACGACCAGCACTCGCAGAGACCCCCGTGCACTCTCTTGTTCAGCAGCCCGAGAGCCTCTCCTCTAATGAGTATCGTAATTGGTTAGTTTTGCCTGGTTCCCAATCCATCTGGGTGTAATCATAGAGTATGTCCTGTCTTATGTCTGGCTTTCTCTGCTCGACATAATCTCCCGGAGATTCACCCAATGCTGTTACATACAGTCGTGGCTCAACTCTGTGTTATTGCTGGGTAGGGTTCAGTTGTACGAACATACTAGAAGCTGTGTACCCATTACTCTGTTGGTGGACTTTTGGGTTATCTTCAGTTTTTAGCTATTATGAATAGAGCTTCTATGAACAACCCTCTGTGTGCCTTTTGGCAGACGTATCATTTCTCTTGGGTATATACCTGTGAGCGGAATTGCCAGATTCAGGAGTTTTCGTATGTTTAGTTTTCCCTATCAGCACAGTGTGAGACATGTCTCTTACTTTTGACGACATGTCCCAACTTGCCCCAGACATATGAGTCCCAGAAATGTCATTGACGTGGCAAGCCATTGGGTTTCTATGGGGTTATCTCTCACCGCCCCCCCCCCCCCCCCAACACACATATATTTTATAAAGGCACGAAGCTATATCCTGTTTCCTAGGTCCTACTTACGTCCTGACTGCCACAAGCTTTGGTTCTGATCAGAGGGCCACAGTGGAACTCTGGGTCCCTGGGGATTAGTGTACCCAGAAATTCCAGGAAGGTCTGGGAATTTTTCCTCCCCTACTCCAGTTACACAGGTAACTGGACTCTTTGGCAAACACTAGGAGGAAGATTTATAGTACAAACATGTAATGTTATTGTAGGGTTTTTCCTTTACCCAAGTGGCCCTGGTCTATGAATGAAGACAAGTCTGGTGACCGGGCAAGGGACTAGGATGCTATATTGCAGGGGTGCAGGTTGGGCCCCAATTCACCACAGACAGGGTATTTTGGCCATTTAGAGTGGGACCTTAGTGGGCTTCCTGATTATTTAAGACCTGGGAGACCCATGACAATTAGTACCTCCCAAAGATCCCCATGAATCAAATCACTCTTATTAGCACAGCATACACACTCAACAAAGGGCTCATAGTCACAATCTGAAACTCCTACAAAATCAACTGAAAAAGACAAACGAGCCAAGACAGAGCCACAAAAGGAGCTATACAATTATCCAGGGGCCCCTGGCTGGTTCAGTTGGAAAAGTGTGTGGCTTTTGATCTCAGGGTCATGGGTTTGAGCCCACGTTGAGCATAGAGATTACTTAAATAACCTTAAAATTTTTAAGAGAAGCGAAACAGTTGTCCAGTAAAAATGAAAAGGTACTTATCCCACTGGTTATCGGGGGGAAATTAAAATTAAAATCATCAGGAGACACATGCTCACAAGAATAGCTAGAATTTGGGGCACCCGGATGGCTCAGTTGGTTTAGTATCAGACTCTTGGTTTTGGCTCAGGTCGCGATCTCACAATTTGTGAGTTCGAGCCCCACATTAGGCTCTGCGCTGGCCGGGGCACAGCCTGCTCGGGATTCTCTCTCTCTCTGCCCCTCCCCTGCTCTCTCTCTCTCTCTCTCTCTCTCTCTCTCTCTCAAAAACAAAAAAAATAAACTTAAAAAAAAAAAAAGAATAGCAAAAATTTAAAAGGCTAGCATTACCACGTGAATACAGAACAGCAGGAACCTTCATACACTGCTTGGTAGGGAACTACTTGGGAAATCTCCCTGCAGTGAGATTTCTAAAGCTGAACCTGTACTTACCACATGGCCCAGCAGTTCCACTCCAGAAACATACCTCTGAGCATCAAAAGACACATCCAAGGGTGCTTATCTTGGCGGCACTATTTGTAACAGCCCCAAACTGGAAACAGCCCCTGTGTCCATCAACACCAAAGTGGACTAAATGAACTTACACAATAGCAATAAAGCAATGAAAAGAAACAAACTACTACTATGTGTGAAGACATCTCCCAGTCATTGTGTTACGTGGAAGGATGTATATGGATAGAAAGGTGTGATTTCATTTACATGAGGTTCAAACGGAGGCCCACTGAATTCTTTGTGCTGGGGAGGGGAAGGAGGGGAGAAGGGCTCCCATCAGAGAGATGCTTCTTGATCTGGTGTTGGTTTTGCACTAGGCTTATTTTGTGAAAGTTAGCAAAATATTTAAGATTTGTGCACTTTTAGGTATGTATATTTCAGTTAAAAAGTTTAAAGTAAGAAGAAGTTTCTTGTTCTGTAGAAGATGAAACACGCATACTTCGCCCTGAGTCTCTCACTGAACGCTACCATGCTATAATTTTGGACAAAATGCGTGGAGTGGCTGCCTGAGGACTCTGAAATGTGAAAGGTAGCAGGCAGGTGGGGAGGGAGACTGGAATACGAAGTTCCAGGGCACCAGTGGGTGAGCCGACCATGCTTTCCCCTCTAGTACTGTCCGGCCACAACTCAACGTGCGCACCAGTGTGGACAGAAATGATTCCGAAAGTCCTGTCTGGTCTGGGGAGTCAGGATATCGTCTCCTAAAGTCAGAGAGAGTGGGGAAGCTCCCTTTTTTTCAGTCCTCACCGCCTGATGCTATGGCAGCAGAAACGATAGCAAAAGGTGGAAGCAAAGCAAAAGCAGCGGCGCCCAGACGGGCACTTAACCGTCTGCGGGAGGGGGATGCTTGTGACTGTCGCGCAGCATCACGAGAGTACTGGATTGGGTATCGCTGGCCTGAGAAAAGAACAAAATTCAAAAGTCGAAGTACGGTTTCTACTGAATGCATATTGCTTTTGTACCATTGTAAAGTCGAGCCATCCTAAGACAAGTACTACAGCGGTCAAATTCTTACATTTTTGAGGGTGCTGTCACTGTCTTGATAAGACTGCCCTCTGCTGGAGGTAAGGGGAGCTGCAGGGCAGATCTTGGCCTCTTCCAGAAATTCATTCCCAGTTTGACTGTATTTGGTATGTAATTCTTCTTGGCCCATGGTATGATTTGAGGTCGTTCTCTAGTTTAATTAAAAAATAATACGGGCGCCTGGGTGGCTCAGTCGGTTAAGCGGCCGACTTCGGCTCAGGTCATGATCTCGCGGTCCGTGGGTTCGAGCCCCGCGTCGGGCTCTGTGCTGACAGCTCAGAGCCTGGAGCCCGTTTCAGATTCTATGTCTCCCTCTCTCTGACCCTCCCCCATTCATGCTCTGTCTCTCTCTGTCTCAAAAATAAATAAACATTAAAAAAAATTAAAAAAAAAAATAACACAAACCACCCCCAATAATCACATTAAAAATGAGCAGAGGATGTGAACAGACATTTTTGTGAAGAAGATATACAGATGGCCAACAGACACATGAAAAGATGCTTAACAATACTCATCATCAGGGAAATGCAAATCAAACCATAGTGAGATATCACCTTACATCTGTCAGAATGGCTAGAATCAAAAAGACAAGAAATTACAAGTGTTGGCAAGGATGTGGGGGAAAAAAAGTAACACTCATGCACTGTTGGCGGGTATATAAATCAGTGCAGCCACTGTGGAAAACAGCACGGAGGTTCCTCAAAAAATTAAAAATAGAACTGCGTATGAGCCAGCAATTCTACTACTGGTATTTACCCCTAGAAAACAAAACCACTAATTCAAAAAATGCATGCACCCCTATGTTTATTGCAGCATTATTTACAGTAGCCAAGACACGGAAGCAGTCCGAGGATCCATCGATAGATGAATGACTAAAGATGTAAGACACACACACACACACACACACACACACACACACACACACACTGGGATATTACTTAGCCATATAAAAGAACGAAATCGTGTCATTTGGGACAATGTGAATGGACCTAGAGGGTATGATGCTAAGTGAAGTAAGTCAGAGACAGAAAGACAAATACCATATGATTTCACTTATAAGTGGAATCTAAAAAAGAAAAAAAAAAAAAAAGACAAAACAAGCACCTGGGTGGCTCAGTCAGTTAAGTATCTGACTCTTGATTTGGCTCAGGTCATGATCTCACAGTTCATGGAACTGAGCCCCATGTTGGGCTCTGCAATGACAGTGGGGCGCCTCCTGGGGATTCTCTCTCTGCCCCTCCTTCACTCTCTCTCTAAATAAACTAAAAAAAAAAAAAAACAAAATTAAAAAAACAAAACACTCTTAAATACAGAGAACAAATTGGTAGATGCCAGAGGGGAGGTGGGTAGGGGGACGGGGAAAATAGATGAAGGGGAGTGGGAGGTACAAGCTTCCAGTTATTGAATGGACACATCACGAGGATGAAGGGTACAGCATAGGGAATACAGTCAATGATACTGCAGTAGCCTTGTATGGGGACAGATGGTAGGTACAGTTGTGGTGAGCACAGCATGATGTACAGAGTTGTTGAATCGCTGTATCGTCCACCTGAAACTAATGTGACTTTGTGTGTCAACTATACTCAAATTAAAGAAAAAATAGCATTCAACGTGTACTGAGCACTTACTGTGTTCCAGGCACTGAACTTAGCTTCACGTGAATGTCTCATTCAATTGCCACAACAATCTGATGGGTAGATACCAGTATTGTTCCTGTTTTACTTTTGAGGAAACAGACCCACAGAGACTAAGAGATGTTCCCAACGATACTTGAAGGATCTGGGATTCAAGCCCAGGCAGATTGCACCAGGCCTGTAACCACTTGCAGCCTTGATTTATTCATATGGATTTCTGGATTGAAGCAGTGAGGGGGGCAATCAGGCAAACCATCTCCTATTTCTTGGAGAATTTTTTTTTTTCTTTTACCAGATCTGATTTTATTTTCATTATAAACTCACAGGAGGGTCCAGGTAGCTAAGAGGTGTGACTCAAATCAGCTCAAGTCACCCCCAGATCAGTTGCACCTTAACAGCAGTTAGTATACATGCAACGATCATCCAAAATCAAACACAGATTTAAATTTCACCGGGTCAGGAACTGAAATACTGGAAATTTGTTACTGAAAATTTTCTCTTAGGCTTTGAATGTTACAGGGAGCAACAAAATATTCAGAGGGAAAAAAAACACATGTCTCACACAAGGAAGTGACAGTCCCGACGAATGATGGTAAAAGGGGTATAGACAGCTGTTTTCAAAAATACACATTTTAATGATGATTTTTGCCAAACATTAATTTGGAGGTATTTTACACAAAATCCCTCTTGACAAATACAGTTTATACATTATTAGAAGTTGGAATTGAGCTACATTTGTTTTGGACAAAAATTACAAGTGTCAGAATGTTTTCAGATTGGAAACCAAGTGGGTGGGGCACCTGAGTGGCTCAGTCGGGTTAGGGTCCAACTTGGGCTCAGGTCATGATCTTGGGGTTTGTGGGTTCGGATCCGGCATCCAGCTCTGTGCTGGCAAAGCCTGCTTGGGACTCTCTTTCTCCCTCTTCTCTTCCCTTCCCTGACTTGTGCTTTCTCTCTCTCTCTTAAAATTAATAAACTTAAAACAAAACAAAACCAAACCAAAGAACAAGGGAGTGACGTATGGGGTACCTGAATAGCTTAGTTGGTTGAGCATCTGACTCTTAACTTCAGCTCAGGTCATGATTCCAGGGTCGTGGGATTGAGCTCCTTGTTGGGCTCCGTGCTGAGCAAGGAGCCTGCTTAAGATTCTCTCTCTTTCCCTTTGCCCCCTGCTTGAGCTCACTCTCTCAAATTAAAAGGAAAAAAAACAAAACAAAACAAACAACCAAGCAAGTGATATAATTATTAATAACTTTACAGAATTTCAGAAAGTATAAATCCCTAATTGTCAAAATATATTACTGTCTCCAAGTTCATTTCACTTTTTAAAAATTTTATTTTTTTAAGTGATTATTTTTAAAAATAGTTATTTTACTTTTGAGAAGGACAAAGCGTGAGTGGGGGAGGGGCAGAGAGAGGGGAACAGAGGATCCCAAGCCGGGTACACGTCGACAGTGGTGGGCCAGATGAGGGGCTTGAACTCGTGAAACATGAAATCACAACCTGCAACATGAGGTCAGACACTCAACCAGCTGAGCCACCCAAGGTGCCCCTTAAAGTCATTTTTAAAAATGTTTATTTATTTATTTTAAGAGAAAGAGACAGAAGGGGGGGAGGGGCAGAGAGAAAGGGAGAGAGAGACAACCAAGCAGGCTCCACACCCAGCACAGAGCCCCACGCGGGGCTTGATCTCATGACCAAGAAGAGATCATGACCCGAACCAAAATCAAGAGCTGGACGCTCAACTGACCGAGCCACGCAGGTGACCCCATTTCACCTTATTTTTAAAAAGTCCCTGCAGGGGCGCTTGGGTGGCTCAGTTGGCTGAGTGGCCCATTTCAGCTAAGGTCATGATCTCATGGTTTGTGGGTTCGAGCCCCGTGTCAGCCTCTCTGCTGTCAGCATACAGCCTGCTTTGGATCCTCTGTGCCCCCCCCGTCTCTCTGCTTCTCTCTCACTCATGCGCTCTCTCAAAGTAAATCTAAAAATCTTTTTAAAGATTGAAAGAAAAAGTCCCTGCAGTACAATTCTGCAGAGCTCGCTCTACATACTGTAAGTTGTGACAAACAGTGCCGCAAAGTTGTTCATCCACGATCCTCAGTTCCACAGGCGGCTGGAGGTCTGCACACCATATGCCCACACTTCCTTGACAGCTGGCCTCCGTTAGGACAATAACCTAAAAGTCTCTGGCAAGGTTTGTTCTTGTGGCCAGAGGAAGGGTGAATCCACATTTCCCCTCAGCATCTGGGTCACCTCTTGCAGCCACAAGTGGCTCCTGCTTTCCTGCACGAGACTGGACTTCAACAGCAACAGCAGCAGGTCCGCCAGCACCAGCCCCTGTGGGCTTGGGGTCTGGCAAGATGGGCAAGGGTGCGGTAGCCATGACTGACATCCACATGTCAAATTTCGTTTGTGTCTCAAACTCACAAGACCTTGACCACCCACCCGTAGGACATCACAGTGGCTATGGAATCCGTAGGCACAAAATCCCACTCCTGGACCATCTCTTTCCCCCAGGGGCCAGCAATGAAAAGAAAAAATAAGAGTGTGAAAGAGAACACAACTTCCCAGAGACTTTCAATCCCTTACCTGTGTTTTTACCCTCAGCAACGGGAAATGCCAAAGCATTTGTGGGTGATTATTGGCTCTGTGACCCACAGCGCCACTGTGGAGTACTGGTGAGGGTGGGGCCTATACAGCTCTGACCTTGTCACTTTACTGAGGCCTTGGAAGCAGAACTATGAATTGGACCCCATGTTCTGTTTCTTGACATGGATGTTCACTTTTATGGATTATACACTTACTTGCAGTGAGGAAATATTCATCGAAGCGACCAAGAGAAACGCTGGTCTCCGGATTTGGGGTTGTAAATATCGCTTTTGACTTCCTTCCTGGGAAGGCAAGGGAGTTGCAAGTTTGACTCTTCCTGCTGGAATCCAGAATTGCCTTATTTCAGCAGTCTGCAGGGCTTATTTCCCAGGGAGCCCTCTCACCTCTGCACTTGTCAGGAAAACCACCACAGGGTTAAGTTCCGGAGGGAACCTCCCAAAGATTTCAGGGAATATTGGATACCTGTAACTATATTCCACACAGAAAATTTGGAGTATACTGGAAAAATCTGGGGAATGACCTTAAGCTTGCTCAGGTCTAGTGTGGTCTCCTTGATAGAAGAGATTAAGGCAGCACCCGGTGCCCATCCGTGCCCACTTGGACTACCCACTTGGGCTTTTCCTGCCCACTTGGACTACCACAAGCAATTTGCCTTTACCTGGCGGCAGTATACCACTGCCACCCAGCCCAAGATGTGAGTAACTCTGCAGTTTTGTGGGCTTTTTTAAGATTTTCTTTTTAAGCAATCTCTACACCCACCGCGGAGCTTGAATTTACAACCCCAAGATCAAGAGATCAAGAGTTGCACATTCTACTGAGTCAGGCACCCCAATAAGTCCGAAAATTTGCTCAACCTAATCCTCAAGACCTTGACCACCCACCCCAGGACATCTTGATGGTCCACTTCACTGATGTCATGTTGCTTATCTCGGAGAACTGGAAGGGGCAGTAATCCAGGTGTAAAACATTGATGCTTGCTTGGGGAGATAAATCCTAGGGAAAAACTGGCCACCCAGCAAAGTTCCCGGGGGGGGGGGGTTGGCATACTTACTGCCACCCCCCACCCCCAGCCAAGTGAAACACAAATTGCACTTGCCCCTCAAACTACCCTCACTGCCCCATTGTGCACAGAGCATGATAGGGAGGCAGGCCTCTTCAAATCTTGGCGAAAGCACTTACGTTTGGGTATTGTTACCCAAATGCATTTACTGGATAGCCCTCAAACCTACTATGTTCAGGTGGGGCATTGAGCAAGAGAAGATTTTCTAGGAGATCCAGGCTCACATAGTGTATAGCAGACCCATGGCATATTTGGAACTTGAGGTAAAACTCAGAAGAGCCCCTGGTGTCTTTGAGGCCATCAGGTTAACTATCAGGGTTCTATTAGAGATTAGGCATTCTTCCGAGGGACACCACATAACTGCAGTCTGGACCAGGCAGGATACGATAACTTCCCTATGCACCTAATGACACTCTATGATCCATTAGATATAGGTACAGATGGGATTGGGCTTGATTTAACCTGAAGGTACCAGTAAGCTGCCTATTGGTGCCTATACCAGGAAGATGGGTGAAAAATAAAAACACCGAAGCTTGGTTTACAGGTGCTTCTGCATGACATACTGGCATCAGCAGTGAATGTTAAGGAATTACAGCCCCATGCAGGACCCTAAAGGACAGCTGCAGCCCAAGGGAAATAAGCAGCCCAAAGACAGAGCTTCAAGTGTGATACACTCTTCTCTGGTGAAGACAGATCGCTTGTGTCTGGATCCTGGTGCAGAAGGGCAGGGACTTAGCAAGAAGGAAACCGGATTTCCTGACACAGGCCAGGTCCCATGTGACAGGTTTCCACTGCAGGGGACCACAACAAAGCCCAAGGCTATGGGCACAGTTGTCAACCCATGGCCCACAGTGTGCACCCATCAGCTCTCACCTCAGAAGTTACACTGAGCACCTGAAATCAAGAACTGCACTGTCCTGTGCCTGGGCTCATTGCCAGGGAAAACACTAATCAGCCTGAGAAGGGAGGCCATTGCCGACAGGGGTGCAAGGCCCTGATGGGAGCTGGGTACAAGGCGATATAACCACTGGCCCTCTGCTTATACCTCTATACCTGCTTCCTCGCCTAAATGTTGAGGGGTGGCTCATATTCCCTAAAAGGTTTTCACGTCTTAGGTGTTTCCAGATCGTCTCAGCAACATGGGAGCTGGGGAAAGAAACTAGGATTCTGTTCATTTTCCTCTGGTGGTAACTGGGCAAGTTCAGGTGAACGGTGACAAAGGGGCACCAGCTCTGGCTCCGAGAAACATGAGGACTTGTGTCTGAATAGGGGCCATAAATCTGTATGTTCACTTATTCCACCTTGTGAACTTCAATTACAAGTATTTCTGGTACCTGTAGGGTTTGGTCCAAGTGCTTGATAAGCCATATTGACCTTGTAAAGGTCAACCAGTACCAATCTGGGGCATGGTCCAAGGATGCTGGCAGTGCCAGAGCCACCAGAAGAAATGGGGTCTCCTCCTTGTCTTGTGTCTTGGGCACACCAGACCCTAGCCGCCAAATCTCAGGGTCAGGCAGAAGCAGGTCTTTGGCTAGTGGTTAGCTTGTTTCTCAGGTACTGGGTGATACTTGATAATCTGGTTGGAGTCCTAACGCTCTAGATCAGGAGCTGACAAATTTCTTCTGTAAAAACCCATGTATAAAATATTTTAGACTTTGCAAGTCAAATGTCGCTGTGGCAACTACCCATTTCTGCCACTGTAGTGTGAAAGTAGTCAGTGAACAAGTGTAGCCGTGATCCAATAAAATTTATTTACAAAAATAGGCAGCGGGCCAAGTTGGGCCCAAGGACTGTAATTTCCCAACCAGTCTTTGATGACACTTAGTAGACGACCTGGCTGCCTGAGGGGACTATGATCCATTCTGCTTCTGTGAGATGGAAACCTCTAAGGTCTGGTGCTTTGCAGAGTTGTACATGGGTGTAGAACAGGGCATTGTGTATGGGAGTTTCTGACCAAGTGGTGGGTGCAGAGGCCAGAATGTGAGGGCCACACCAGAATATGTTGAGCTTCCTTCTTCGTAAGAAACATCAACTGGTTTATTCCAGATCAGGCCCAACCCTCCTACCCCATACACACATGGTCCCTGGGTAGGCATTGTCCTTACTGGGCCCTTAAGAGCCCTTGTGCTGTGGCCTGACCACCAGGCCCTCTCTGGTGATGGCCCAGTTGTAGTTCTTCGGGGAGTCCAATGCTTCTTCCACCCGTGCCTCCAGGTTCTCTCGGGTGATGAAATTTTTTGCCTCCTCCTATTGTGAGAGAGAAGGCCAGCTGAATGGAAGTCTCCAGCACATGCCTGCTGCCTGCTGACCTTTTGCACACTAAGGGAGAGGCTCCAGCTCTCTTTGGATGGATGCTTGGAGCCTAGGACCTCTGTAGAGGAGGATCCCACTACAGCTACGATCCTGCGGACCTTCCAGTGGAAAAATATCAGGCAGCCTTACCACGTTCGTCTTTCTCAGATAAGAAATCGCACCAGTTGTGACAACCTCTGGACCTGCTAGGTGGAATCAGTTCCTCAATGTTGCCTCAATGTCCTTCTTAATCTCTCTCAAACTTGTCCTTCTCCTTCTGTTACTTTAATTCAGACCCCGTCCTTTGTTGCTGGATCACTCCTAACTGGTCTGCTTTTAAGCCTCATACCTGATATCCTAGCCTAGAACATAACTTCAACGACTTTATCACCTGTAAGGCAAAATACGAATTCCTTGTGGAACCGGGGGTCCCTCCCAGATGCAGGCTTACCATCACCCAAGTACTTGAACACTTTCCAATGTCAACTCTTACTTCTGCGCCTGCCAGGCACTCTCCTCGCACGCCATCTTTCCCAAATCCTCACCTACTTGCTAACTCTCAAGACTCAAGGCTGTTCGCTCTCTCTTTGCACGCAGCCAGTGCCCCATTTCGCGGCGCCCAGGACTCCGAGTGCGGCCCAGGCGGAGTTCCTGGCCTCTAGCCCCAGCCCCTGGAGACACGGCTCACCTGCAGCTGCAACGCTTCCTGCTCCTTGAGCTGCACCCAGGCTTGTGCCTCTCGGGCCCGCCGGGCCTTCTCCTCCACCTGCCGCTGCTCCTGCTCCCGCGCTTCCTGCCGCAGCCTCGCTAACCTGGGGTGGAGGGCAACAGGCAGAGACTCAGTGCGACTGGATCTCCCCCGCGCCAGCCAGCGGCCCGCCCCGCCTCCCGGCCCACTCACCGCAGCTCGTGCAGCCGCTGGTTCTCCGCCTGGTTCCAGGCCATCAGGTCGCGGTGCTCAGTGGCTTCCTGCAGAGCCTTGCGCTCTGCCAGGACCCCGGCCCGGGCCTCGTGCATCTTCTTCCGCACCTCGGACACGAACTCAAGCCTGGGCAGAGACGCGCCAAAGTCGGCACCCTCTACGCCCGCCCGGACACACCGCCCACGGCGCCGACGCCCGCCTCCCCTTAAGTCGTACACACCTGAGGGCGCGCACCGTCTGGCGGTACTGTCGGTAACGCTCCGTCAGCACGAAGAACTCTACAGGATCCACCGCAGGCGGGGTTGTCACGCGCCCGAGCTTGGACTTGGCCGGCGGGTCATGGCGGGTCTTGCGGCCGCGAACCGGCTGCAGCAGCGGGGCCCAAGGCCCGCACGGGGGTCTCGCCCCCAGGACCCTCAGCGCGCGCAGCATGGCCCAGGATGCCCCGCGTCCGGCGCGCCGCAGGGCATCACGGGGCCTGGAAGCGGGCGCGGGGCACCACGGGACTCGTAGTCCGCGGGCTCCGCCTCCCATCTCCTGGAGCCGGGTCGAGGGGAGCGCACCTGCCAACATCTGCATCTACCCTTCCACGTCTGCGTCCACCCCCCGGCCCGCTGGCTCTGGCTTCGACCTTCCTGCGAGGCCTGCCATGACCCGCCCCGTGTCCCTCCCGCCGGCGGGCCCGGCCCGCGTCCCTCCAGCCCCCGCGCGGGGTAGGGTCTCAGCGCGGGTGGGCAAGGGAGGGGACGACTGAGAGAACTCGAGGCAGTAGCTTCAGGGAGTTCACATCGTTATTGGAGGGCTGCAGGGCGCGGCGCTCTAGGTTCGGTCTGCGCGGGGAGGAAGCGGGCTTTTTAGCAGATGCCCTGGCAGCCCAGCTGCGACCTTGCCCGCCCCCTCTCCTCCAGACCTGTCCCCGCGGAGCTGGACGTGGCCTTCTGGCGGACGCGCCTTGGCTGCTAGAGGACCCAGCGTGGGCGCTCTGTAGCTCCTTGGGTGTTGCCCACCCTTAACCTGGTATGTAAAAGCCTGAGCTCACACCGACTTAAACTCGGTGATAAGTTTTTGCCTTATGGGAATTTACCACTTTCTCCTTCAGTTAGCGCCCTCCTGGTGCACTTTAAAATAAATTTGCAAAATAGTAGTAATCCATCTCTGCACTCGGTCTTCTGCAATCACCAAGTCATTGCTAGTGCAGTGACCACCTGGTTCTGGGGCCCCTTCTATTAGTGTGAGTTCACACTCCTCATCTCTTCCCACTGGGAGACACACTGGGTTCTCCTGATGATGAGAAAGAAGCCTAGAGGATCCCGCTACAGCTATGGTCTTACTTATGGAGGTTTTAAGCACAATTGTCTCCTCCTACTCCACTAATGACTTCTAATCTTTTACTTTAACATAAGTATCTTATCATAAATTGTTCCAAGAATTCTGGGAAATAGGAAGAATAGCAGATGGCATCTGGCTGTGTGCCTGAGGGTGCTTTGGCAGGGGGCGTCTCTGTGTTTTCTTATTACCCCCTCTTCTGTCCACATAGCCCAAGTCCTTGGCCATAATGGCCCCTGGTGGCCAATGCCTGGGCCTCTCTCTGTACTTACCAGCAGTGTCTGCACCAGGCGCTGCTTCCTGTAGAGGGACCACCAGCCTGTGGTTCTGGCCTCCCAGGACACACTGTTCTAAGGGGAGCCAGGGCATCGCTTGGGAGGTTATGGGCAGCCTTGTCTGGTCTGCTTGCTGCAGTGCCCAGGACCCTTCCTCAGAAGGGAGCAAAGGCCTGCCCACTACCCCATCCCAGGCTCACGGTAGGTGAAGGAGCTCCACCCAGCACCTTCTTCCTCCCACTCAGGCTGGGGAGACCCTTAACCTACCTGGGAGCCTTGGGACATGCTGTGGGTGCTGGGCTGAGCTGGAAGCCCGCTTTCCTCTGGGGTACCAGCCCTGGGACCAGTGCTGAGCCTTCGAGCGTCCAGGGTGGGCAGTCAGCAGCAGCAGTAGCAGAAGGCCTAGCCTGCAGCCGGCCATGACAGGGCTGCTCCCACGGATAGTGGACAGCACTCAAGAAGCCGGATACTTCCATCCACACCTCCTTCCTTTTCTTCCAGGGTCCCCTTGGACAGCTGGCGCTTCAGGGGCAGCTTTAGTGGTTCCTAATGCCCTTCCCTCTTCTGCTACTGCTCCTCATCCCAGAAGTCCAGGGATCTGGACCCCAGAGGCTCCTGGCAGCTAGCTTTCCCCAGACACCCCCCCCCCCCCCCCCAGGGCATAGAGGATTCCAGCCTTGCCAGCTGAGGGCCCTTCCTGGTCAGTCAGGCCTACCCCTCCTCCCGTCAGGGATTCCAGAAGTAGAAGGTTGGAAAAAGTAACAGAGACTCGGGTCAGGGGAGCCCTCCTAGAGACAGGCAGCAGTGTAGGGGCACTGGGGGCACCTGGTGCACAGCACCCTGCCTTTTCTCTGTGGGTTGCCATCTCTCTTCCATGGCAGTTGGGGATGTGGAATGGATGTGTGGCGATGACAGGGGCAAGTGCTTTTACCCCTCGTCCCTCCCACACTAGAGGCAGCAGGCATAGAAACAGTGTTGGGGAGAGAAAGGGAAAGGGTTCTTTTTGGGACGTGATTCATGGGTAAGAGGGACTTGGGAGGGAGAAGAGGAACAGAGTGCCATACACCCAGGACAGACTGCCATCCAGGAGTCCCAGCCCTTGGGGGAAAGCAGCCTCTTCACTCACGGAGGGAAAGCTGTGGACGAGGTGGCTCCTTGAGGTGGCTCCTGCAGGTGACAGTGGGACCCCCAGACAGCCAGCTCTGGGATTTATGGTGACTCCTCCCCCTGCTCCTGGTCCAGACTCCAGTGACGGCTCCATGAAGGGAGGGGGAGTAGCCTGCCACCCAACACTCTTCCCTTCCCAGTGCATGTTCCTAGCCACTGGCCCTGGGGTCACCAGACAGATTGCTCCCGCTCCCTGTCTTCCCAGGGATCTGAGGTGGTAGGACTGCTCCATCCCGGCCACGCCCTTAAGAATCCTCCTCCCACTTCCGGGGCTGCATCCTCAGGCTCCTGCCCTTAGGCCGACAAAGCCCTCAGTCTTCCCTGACCCGAAAAGGAAATTGTGGCCCGGAGGCGGCAATGGCTGGGGACCCGTGTCCCACGCAGTTGGCAGCCTGAGTGGGGAGCCAGCAACCTGTGGAGAGGTCTGGGGGAGGCCATGGGGACCTAAGGGCTTGTTTGCTCAACTGTAAAAGGGGGTGGATGGAATGAACCTCATCCACACACCTGAGCACCAGGGCTGGGTCGCTCTAGATGGAGGTAGTTTTGGGTGGGGCTTCTCTCTCCTCCCTGCAGGCCCAAGAGAGGAGGCTCAGCTAAGGGGGCAGTGCAGCATCTGTGGGCCTATGAGCAGGGGGTAGGAATAATCTTGCCTCTCAAGGTTCCAAGCCTTCCCCATCCTGTGCTCAACCCAAGACTATTCGTGGAGTTTGGCACAGCTCACCTAGACACTTGAAACATGCCCCTGCCTCTCATTCTGCATCAGCTCAACTTTCCACCACGGACCAGCTATTAGTTTTCCACCAGCTATTCGCCTGGAGCGGGGGCAGCGGGCAGAGGCCTGTTTACAGGGTTAATAGGCAATTTCCACATTTGGGCTGAACAGCAAATGCAAGGGCCAGGGTCAGGCTTGGTGGCGTGGTGGCCAGTCATTAGGAGAGCAGGTGCATCAAATCCGGAAGCAAAGAAGGGGGAGGGGATGGCACAACAGGCACCAGTTATTCATGGGCGCCTGGACTTCAGCTTCCCTTGCAGGAAGGCACACATCAATTTCCAAACAATGTGTGGATTGTATGTTCAGTGAAATTGTTTTGGAAAATACTTTGTTCCTATATGTGTTGGTTAACCAAGTAATTTTTAGGAAAAACATTTGTTTTATGGTTTAGTGAAAATGATTCCTTTGAGTTCAGTAAACTAGCTTAGTTCTGGTTTGGGTTTACAGAATGTTTTATTCAAAGTCCCTTGTGTTTATTTTAAAAGAGGAATGGGGTGCCTTTATTTTTTCTGTAGTTTGTTTGTGGTTTTTCCTAAAACATCCAAACCAGAACTAAGCTTCCCAAAGGATGCTCTTGTTCCTTTCTTTCTGGCCACATACATAGCTTTTCAGGAACGTTTGCTGTCCTCTTCCAGACTGTAGACTCTGGAATTGATCCTCATATCCCTCTCAGCAGGACACAGAAAGCCATGTGTTCACCACTGAGCAACTAATGCTCGGTCCTGAGGATAGGACTTCATTCCAGTCTGGGAACTGCTTGTAGCTGGCTGGGAAAGCAGAGGCATAGAGCAGTGTGCTCGGGTGCTGCTGGAGCACAGAGGGGCACAAAGCCCTGAGCAGATGGTCTGGATGAAGGATGACAGAGTTAGCTGGAGTCCGCACACAGGGCAGCAGCGGTGCTCCAATATAAGGAACAAAATGGAGAAGAGTCAACACAGGAACTGCTGGCGGGTCTGGATCTGTGGGCTAGGGGTGGAGGGAGGGAGGCGCAGAGAATGCTGGAAGGTTGGAGGAAGGGACCGAAGACTCTGGAGAGACAGGGTGAACCCCTGGGCATTGGGAGTGTGAGACAGGTGCCGTGGGTCACCACGTGCAGCCACGTGGCAGGAAGCCAACCTGGAGCTCAGGGTTGGAGAAGAGCTAAGGAGGCATAACCTACAGACCACAGGAATGGCCAGTCTCTGAAGAAGGAGAAAGGAGGGGCAGTGGCTCCAGAGTGAGGATAAAGTCAGAAGGCAGGAACTAGTGGACAGAGAGTGGATCCCCGGGAATTGGAAAGAAAGGAATCTGTGGGGATGAACTATGGAAGAGGTGAGAGTGAGTCTATCATAAAGGCAGAAGACTTTAGGCCTGGGGGAAGTGGTGTTTGTTTTTAAAATGTTTTAAATGTTTGTTTATTTTTGAGAGAGGGAGAGAGAGTGCGCAAGTCAGGGAGGGGCAGCGAGAGGGGAATAGAGGATCCAAATCAGGCTCTGCTGTCAGTATGGAGCCTGATGTAGGTGCTTGGGCCCACGAACCAGGAGATCATGACCTGAGCTGAAGTCAGACGCTTAACTGACTGAGCCACTCAGGCACCCCCCCCCCTTTTTTTTAAATCAAAGACTTGTACATTTGGTGGTGGTCAGAGGGGTGTTGAAGGGAACTGAACGCCCAGGAGGGTGCTGACTTGATGAAGTGAGGTCTGAGCACGGTGGGCACTGGATGCCTCGCCCTCCCCCTTCTGAGAAATCTGCACTGGCTCACGCTCCCTGGGGCATAGCTAACTAGCTGGGAGATGGGCAATGGATGAAGCAATCACCCTTGCCATTCTCAAACGACTGTGCCTGATACACTTCCCTTTAGCCTCGACTAGTTCCCGTTGGGTTTATGTCTCTTGCAACCATGCAAGGCCTGCTTGAAGATGTCTGTTAAGCAACCAGTGGTATTTAAAATACTGGCGTAGCCACCAAGCAAATCAGCGTGGACTCCAGCAGAAAGCTGCCAGCCCACACTGGTGAGTTGGTAGAGATACTCAGTCCTTCTGTAAAAACCCTTGTAAGCACTGGTGTGTAAGCTGCTCAATGCCAGCCCGAGCAACAGGAGGTAGGCAGCCTGGTGGGGGGTAGCGAGGCAGCACAGGCATGAGAAGGGCTCTCCTATAAGTTGGCTATGTAGCTTGTTGACCCCAGCCTGCTCTTCTCCATCTGCCAGGAGGTAGCCTGCAAAAAAATCAGGGTCTCCTTCCCAAACATGGCACCTCTCCTCAGAAATCCTTCATATTCTGTCTTCGCTTAACTTACTTATGCTTCTTTGAAAACCACTGAGTTTTTAATTTATTGCCCCTTGGAGTTCCTTAGTTCTTACAGAAGGACCGAGTACTTCTGACACATACTCACCTCACAGAAACTTCCAGAGGTTGTCTGTCATGGTGCCCCTGCCTCCTGAGGATATCCTGAATATGTGGTGAACTTGGCTTCCATCTTGGAGCCAACCCATCTGTTCACCTGGGCTCTGAGGCCTTCTGTAATGTGGCTCTGTATGACTTTGCCTCCTTTTGCTCATCCAAATTCCCAGCATCCCTTGGGTAGCTCAAGTCCCATCTCCGCCAAAAAGCACACCAGCAATGACCTGAGTGTGCCTCCACGGCCCAGAATGGAGTGCCACTTCTCACTCCTGACAGCCTGAGTAGCCCAGGGCCTATGCCTGCTTCTTGAAAAAGGCCCCACAGGCCACAAGACTCTCTCAGCCTCGCACTGAGGCTGTCACAGCTGTGGTAACCAGTTTACGCTCCTGTTCCCATCAGGAGCTGCTCATGAGGATGAGAGGCAACGAAGAGACCCACCCTCCCAGCTGTGCCAACCAAAGACTACGTTTCCTAGCAATTCTATTGTCCTATGGTACAGCCTAGGACTAAGTTTTAGCCAATGGGGTATCAGTGCAAATGGAAAGAAGGCTGTAGGAAGCTTCATGTCCTTAGAAATGAGGTTGCTTACTCTCCATCTTCTTTCTGCTTCTCCATGGGAGAAGACAGTGATCCAGCTTCAGCCACAAGGACACGAATAACATCCTAAAGGGACACTGGAACCACAAGATGGGAGGACACTAGGTCTCTGGACTGGGCACACCGTTACATGAGAAATAAATGAAACACCCATCTTATTTAAGACACAAAAGTTAGACGCTTTTGTGTAATACGTCAGGCTTGATACCAAGTTGGGATCGAAGACTCCCATCACCCTGGCCTCTGGGTCTGAGGCACTTCTTATAAAAAAGTCCAAATATGAAATGAAGTGAAATTTTGTTAAATTAAACGAAAGCTATTTAACCCAGTAAGTGTGGATATAAAGGCTTATCCTGGACAAAGCAACACAATCCAGAGTTTTGTAGCACAATCCAGATTGGCATTACTTAGCCAGCTACCTCCTCTCTCTTCCATGCCCCACGCTAGGCAAACAGTGGGGACCCTGACCATGTTCCCAGGGAGTGAGGCTGGCTGGGATCACCGCACCAAAGACGTGCTGAGAATGAGACATGGGTCCTGGCAACTAGCTAAGAGCTGGAGAGGCTGCGCGGGTCCGAAAGGAGTCGTCGAGAAGACTACGGCTTCTGAGACCAGCTGAGACAGCACACTGAGAGCAGGGCCAGGAGTGGCCTGGGAGAGCCCTGGCCCTGGTACAGCTGCCCCACCCCAGACAAAGGGAGACGCTTCCTTAGGGAGTCAAAGCTTTTATTACCTGATAATCCCTAGTGTGGTGCCAGAGATACCGCTCTGGTCCCCTTACTCCCCACAGTGGGTTGTGAGTGGTGGGGGAGGGGGTAGAGAGGGGAGGGATTATTTACAGAACAGGGGGGGTGGGGGTAGGCACCAGGACAACCAGTTTCCTCAAGAGCTCTGAGAACTTTGTGCTTATTTTCTTAGTTGACACTGAGCTACCTGGAATGAGTTTTGTGTTTCTTCTTCAGGAAAAGATGTCTAAATCAAAGAATAATACAGCCCAATTTCCAGGCAGAGGATTTCACGATATCAATCCAAACATCACACTATTTAATTCCCCAATAAAACATTGGAAAAAGGACTATCAGTGCTAACACATTTACATATAAAATCTCCACCTAATAGGTAATAGAGGCCTATGTACCAATTTCTAAAACAGTTATAAGATATATACACAATTTTGGGTATATTAACAAAACAGAATATTACAAAATATTAAAGGCAATTTTCCTGTCCACCGGGTCTCATCGCCTCTTACTTGAAGTTGGCATAGTCTGAAAATGCGTCAATATATTCCTGCACCACCTTGTAGCAGAACTCATACTGTTCCTGGAGAGCACAAGGAGGGAAAAGCCAGGGTTACTGACAAGAACAAGGTACCTGCAGTTCCTGACAAACCTATTTTACAAAAAATGGAAAACCGAGAGGAAATGAACGTTCTTAGACTTGCACCTGAGCCCTGACCTGCCTGTACTCTCCTTCTGGGTGGAGTACAGCTAATTTCCTCTGGATGGAGGTGAGCTGAGAGGAAGATGTCGTCCTAGGCCTACAGTGGTCAGACGTGAGTGTGCCGGGCTGGCAAACCACGCAAGCAGGGAGACGGCTCTGTGGGGCCCACACCTCACCATGGTAGCCAAGCTGCAGGCGCCCTGGCTCTCAAAGCCTCACCAACTCCCCAAACTCTTAAAATGTATTTTTCTTTCCCCTTCAGACATGTCTCTCGGAGGTTCAGGGACCCTTTTGGATGCTTATCCCCATACTCGGTGATTACTGGTCACCGAGACGGTCAGGAGCCTGAACCAAAGAAAGGAAGCACTCCTGAGACTTCCCACGCCAGGACCCATGGAGCCCCGTGGGGCACCCAGCCACCCCCTCTAGCCTTCACAGAGTCCGCTTGGTTCTCTTACTGGTGGCAGGGCTGTGCCCCTCTGCTCTCAATGCCCGCAAGGCTCATTTTGTATGGGGCACCTTGGGGGAGGAGGGGCTGCTTGGAAAAGCCTCCCCCTGAGATGGCCCCGACAAAGAAGGGCTCTAGATGGGGCGGTGGTGTGGGCAGCATACCAGTGTCTGGACCATGTGTGGCCTCTGTAGCCGCAGGCTCTTGACGGTCTGGAAGACGTCCAAAATCCCCTCTGCTTTCACCCGTTCCAGGACTGTGCTTAGGGCACAGAAGGTCCCCGTCCGTCCTGCCCCTGCGCTGTAATAGAGCAGATGCACTTACCACATCTGTTACAGCCCACTGTGCTGATAAGGTGAAGACAGCGGCAACGAGCACATAAAGGCCGAGGGTAATGGCGACAGCTCCTGGGAAGGGCTGTCATCTAATGGAGCTGCTGGGGTGGGTTGGGGCAGGAGGCCCATTTGCTCCTCTCCAAGTAAGCCACATGCTCAGTCTGCTCTGAGGAGGAAGTGGCACCCCAGCTGTCCTTCCTGCACGGCCCACTTTGCCTGCTGAGGGACTTGCCCACAGGACAGCGAAGAACCTCACATACCCCCCTCCTACCCAGCACTGAGCCTTCACTGTCTACCTGCAAATGTGCCTGAGTTGCCCTGACCCGCTGCTCACTCATGTTGGGATTCTAGTCTTGTCTTTCCTCTCCTGAGAAACCCTGCCCCTCTACGCTGGGGTGTGTGTGTTGATTCTTTTCCGTGTCTCTCATTTGCTTCCTAAGTCCCAGGAATCCAGGCTCTGACCATGATATTATCTGCCCTGTTCAATGTCATCAGTTGCTTCAGCAGACCTTTCCTGAGTGCCTGCTGTGTGGCAGGGGCTGTGGAGGGGAGCAGTATCCCCAGACAATATGATATGCAGTGTGGGAAGGAAAAAGAGGAACAGGAGTTCTAGGCAGGGTGGTTGGGGAAGGTTCTCTAGTAGGAGGTCACATGAGCAGAGACCGGAAGAAGGCGAGGGCCAAGGCCCAGTAGCTGTCTGGGAGAGGAGTATCTTAGGCACAAGGCAGGATGTCCAGGTGTGGAAGCTGTGTAGCTGGATCTGATGGATGGACGGACGGACAGAAGGAAGGAGCGTGGTCGGGGCGAGGTGAGAGCCCTCAGATCATGTTGGGATTCTAAGTGATGTGGCCTGACTGAAGTTTTAAAAGTGTCTCTCAGGCTGCTGTGTTGAGAACAGGTAGGAAGGCGGGACAGGGAAATCAGCGAGGCCAGTATAAGTACTGGGAAGAAGGGGTGGTGGCTTAGAGAGGTGCTGCTGGAGGGAGTGAGAAATACTTGATTCTGAAACTGCTTTCCATGTAGAGCAAGGTCGAACATGAGATGTGCATGGGTGAGGAAATAAGGAGAACAGTATGGCTCCAAAGCTTCTCATAGGAGTTAGCTGGGGGACAGAGATGCCACTTACTGACTTGGGGGAAGGCTGTGCAAATAGAAGGCTTAGAAAGAAAGACCAGAAGTTCTTATCTGAACCCTTTAAACTGAAGATGCCCAAGTGGAAATGTTGAGTAGGTAACTAGACATATAAATCTGGAGTTTAGGGGAGAGGGTGAACCAGTGATAATGACATGTGGGAGTTGGGATGAAAGCCAGGTGACAAGATAGGCTCACAAGAGGTCCAAGGACAAGGCCCTGGACCATGGATGAGGAGGAACCAGTCAATGAGGACACAAACCAGGAGAGAAGTGTTGCTGAAAGCATTCCACAGAGAAGTGAGTGGTCAACTGTGTTTGATGCTGATGAAGGTCAAGGGTAACGAGACAGAATGATCTCTGGACTCAGCAACGTGGATGTCACAGGTAGCCCCCACTGGGGCAGCTGCAATGGAATGTGGGAGGAAAGGGGTTAACTGGAATGGGACAGAGAGAGAGAATGAGGAGAGAGGACCTGGGGCGTTAGTCTGGACAAATCTTTTGAGAAGCTTTACTATTAAGGAAAACAGAAACAGAGGGCTACCTGGAAGGAAATTAGAGGTAAGAGTTTTGTTTCTTTTAAAAATTTTTTTTAATGTTTATTTATTTCTGAGACAGAGAAAGACAGAGCATGAGTGGGGGAGGGGCAGAGAGAGAGGGAGACATAGAATCAGAAGCAGGTTCCAGGCTCTAGGCTGTCAGCACAAAGCCCGACGCAGGGCTCGAACTCACAAACCGTGAGATCATGACCTGAGCTGAAGTCGGTCGCTCAACCGAATGAGCCACCCAGGTGCCCTGAGGTAAGAGTTTTTAAAATATTAAGATGGGAGAAATTATAGCACATCTATATGAAGGTGGTAGTTATCCAGACAGTTATTCAGAGGAAAACCTGATGATGTAGGATACTGAAGTCAAGTCCTGAGGAGACAAAAGCGGATGGAACTGATATCCAAGTGGAGGGTGTGTGTGGCAGACAGGCCTCACCATGGCCCCCACGATCCCCTACGATATCTTCTGTTGTTCATGCCCTCGTGTGATCTCCTCCCCTTGGGTGTGGGCAGGACATGTGCTGTGCTTCTAACCAACAGATTTACAGCAAGCGTGATGGGATGTATTTAACTACACGCATATGATGTTACGCGGGATCATAATGCCTGTTTTGCAAGGAGACACTCTCTCTTTTGCTGGTTTAGAAGAAGCCAGCCGCCACACTGGGAAGGTCCATGTGGCATGGAATTTCAAACAACAGAGGCCCTCAGTACAGCTGCCTATAGGAACTGAATGCTACTAACAACCAGGTGAGCTCAGAAATGGATCCTTCCCAATCGAGCATCAGATGGGACCGCAGCCCCAGCCAAAACCTTGCCTGCAGTCTTGTGAGACCCTGAAGCGCAGGACTCGCCTAAGATGTGCTCAGACTCCTGACCACAGAGACTGTAAGCTAAATGTGTGTTGTTTTAAGGTGCGGAGATTAGCAATAGATGGTTAATGTAATGGGCTACAGAGAGAGCTCAGACAACTCATCCACTGGACAGGAGGGATGCAGGGTCCACAGCACCACGGCAGGTGGATTGGCAGCTGTGGTGGTGGGAGCCTGTGGGAGTTCGGATTGCTTCTCTTTTCTTTGTCAAACAGAAATCACCGTCCTCTCTTAAGCGTGAGGACAGAAGAGGCAGTGGTGGTTTTAGGTTTGAGAGGAGGTGTGAAATAGTCATACAGGACAAAGTCTGGCAAGCTTTTCTATCAAGGGCCAGATAGAATACATCATAGGTTTTGCTGAGAAAAGACAAAATCAAGATGTAACAGCGCAACTCTGACTTCTTATGTGCTGAGCAGCAGTGTGAGGTGAGGAGAGCACCACGTATGGTCTCAACTCTTTTGCTGGAGCACCAGAGCAGCCAGTACAGAAACAAATGGGCATAGCTGTGTTCCAATAAAACCTTATATGGGGGCACTGAAATCTGAATTTCAAGCAATCTTCAGGTCATAAAATAGTCTTCTTTTGAGTAAAAAAATCTTTAAAAAATTTATTCATTTGTTTTTGAGAGAGACAGAGCACGAATGAACGAGGGGCAGAGAGAGAGGGAGAAGGACTGTAGAGCCCCAAGTGGGGCTCGAGCTTCAGCTGAAGTTGGGGCTTGAACTTACGGACTGTGAGATCATGACCTGAGTCGAAGTCAAATGCTTAACTGACTGAGCCACCCAGGCGCCTCTAGTCTTCTTTTGATTTAAAAACAAAAAAACCAAAAAACCAAAAAAACATTTAAAAATGTAAAAATAGTTCTTAGCTTGCAGACCCATATAAAACTAGGTGGCAGGCCAGATATGGCAGTGGGTCCTAGTAGGTCCAGCCCTGGTCTAGAAGAGTGGAAGGTGCGGAAGGACAGCAAGGCAGCACTAAGGGCCCACCATGAGACCAGCGGTCAGGATCATAAAATGAGGCCTGTAACCCAGTGCTTTTCTTCAGCCACACTCAGCTGCACGGTGCAGACGCAGGGTAGCTAGAGAATTTGGAGTTTGCCAAGAGAGGGTGACCAAGGGAGAGAAAAAAGTGTAGGGAAAGAAGTGTTTATCTGGGCAGGCCAAGAAATCCTTTTTCCTTAACATTTTTATTTATTATTTTCTAATTTAATTTTTAAAGTAATCTCAAAACCCAACATGGGGCTCAAACGCACAACCCTGAGGATCAAGAGCTGCATGTTCCACCAACCGAGCCAGCCAGGCACCCCACCAAGGAATCCTTTTAATTTTGCCAATCCAATGGATAAAAAGCCACGCTGCACTATTTTCATCCTCATTTCTCAGAATATTACTAGTAAAGTTTAGCATCTTTTCATGTTTACCATCCGTCTGTAGTAGCTGCTGCACTTGGCCACTTCTTCCTTAAGATTTCTTTCTTTTCTTCGCTTTTTTCTTTTCCTTTCTTCTCTTTTCTTTCTTCCTCTTTTCCTCTCCCTTTCCTTTACCTCTTTCTTTCTTTCCTTTCTTCCCTTTCTCCTTCCTTCCTTCCTCCCTCCCTCCCCTCCTTCCTTCCTTATTTTGAGAGAGAGAGAACAAGTGGGAGAGGGGCAAAGAGAGAGGGAGAGACAGAATCCCAACCAGGCTCCACAGTGTTAGTGCAGAGCCTGATGTGGGGCTCAAACTCACGATGCATGAGATCATGACCTGACACAAAATCAATAGTTGGATCCTTAACCAACTCAGCCACCCAGGCACCCCTTTATTTTTACTTTTTTTTTTAAAGTTTATTTTGAGAGAGTGTGTGCACATGCAAATGCAAGGGCAGGAGGGGCAAAGACACAGAGTGAGAGAGAATGTGAATGGGGGAGGGGCAGAGAGACAGGGACAGAGAGAATCCCAAGGGACTCAGGGCTCGTTCTCATGATCTTGAGATCATGACCTGAGCTATGCTTATCTGCCTGAGCTGCCTAGGTATCCCCTTCCTTAAGATATTTTTAAGTGATCTCTACACCCCACGTAGTGCTCGAACTCAGGACCCTGAGGTCAAGAGTCTCATGCTCTACCCACGGAATCAGCCAGGTGCCGCCCAACAGAAAACTACGTTCTTTCCCTATCTCTCATTTGCCTTGCTCACAAAACAATAAGTCTAGAGGATCAACCCATACCCAGTATATAAGCAGACTCCTCATTAATCTTTGCAGCTCTGTAGCATGGGATACATCAGAGCTTATGGAATCAGTCCCCTATTAATGTTTAGATAATTTACAACCTTCCTGAAGCACATTCACTGGATACATTCCTAGGAGTTCCTTTGCTCATTTTTCTATTTTTAAAACTAATTGGCAGGGATTTATACTCTAGTTTTCATTCTCTTTTAAGAGTTTTTTTTTCTTCCTAATTATAAAAGCAATACAAACTCATGGTACATTTTTTTTTTTAAATAAAATGCAATCAAACATGCCCCAAACAATTCACCTTCACCACCCCCGCCTCAAATGAGTCCCCTTACCATCTTCTGTCAGTGACACCAACTACTATCAGTAATCCCGTTTCACACTTGGGATATATCCTACACCCTGGACTCCTCTTTCACAAGTATGTTTTTAGTTTTGTTTATTTTTCTTCAAACTGTTTGAAAATCGTTGCCCTTTCTCTTTTCCTGTGTTTCCTTTTTTTTATTAAAAAAAATTTTTTTTAATGTTTTTATTTATTTTTGAGACAGAGAGAGACAGAGCATGAGCAGGGGAGGGGCAGAGAGAGAGGGAGACACAGAATCCGAAGCAGGCTCCAGGCTCTGAGTTGTCAGCATAGAGCCCGACATGGGGCTCGAACTTACAGACCGTGAGATCATGACCCGAGCTGAAGTCGGATGCTTAACTGACTGAGCCACCCAGGTGCCCCTCTTTTCCTCTGTTTCTTAAGGAGGCCAGACCCTCACCCCCACATTGTCCAACTGGTCTCTCCACTGTCAGTCTCCCCTGTTGCTCTCCTGTATCCCATCATGGTCTCAAATCCTCCTCCTGCCCAATATCTTAATGTCACCGATTCCCTAGCACTTAATGCGAAGTTCAAACACCAAGACGCTCTTATCATCTGGCCCCGTGCTGGTCGTCAAACTTGACTGCCACATGCTCACCGGGATGCTCACGGTCGCCTTCCCTGCCTGCCTCTTGTCACTTTCTCTGCCCCTGAGAGGGCTGGGGAGAGTGGTACCTGCAGTGCACAGTGATGGGGTGGTTCCCTGACTGCTGCTGCTGCTTCTGCACGGCTGCGATGATGCTGATCATGCCCTTTCCGTCGCTGGGGATGCCCACTTCGGGCCAGCCATGGAAGTGGAACTGCCGGATCTGCCGGCTCTTGTTCTCCTTTGGAAGAAGGGGGATCAGAGATGCAGGGCACCGTGGCTCTCCCCGTGGGAGGAGGCGCACCCACCGGCCACCTTACCCTGGTGTTGGTGACTAGGAGGTCTCGGACGGTGTAGCTCTCACATTCCTCCTCCTTCTTCAGCTCTACTGTGATGTCTCCATAGGACACTACTCCATCCGAGGGCCAGTACTGGGCACATTTCTCCTGGAGAGACAAATGGGAGAGGTGAGGCATCCGGGATATGATGTGTGGTAGAGGCAGGGCTGCCTTCTGAGCTGCCTGGTCCCTTCTTAGCCAGCTCTTACTGGACACACTTCATCTCCAAGGTACCAAAACCTCAGTGCCATTACATTACTTAATATCACTCCAATTAACTTCTGATCCTCACTAGGACATCTATAGCTGACCCTTGAACCACACGGGTTTGAGCTGCATGGGCCCATTCATATACAGACTCTTCTGGATAAATACAGTACAGTACAAATGTATTTTCTCTTCCTTACAATTTTCTTAATGCCATTTTCTTTTCTCTCTAGTTTATTATGAGAATACAGTATAGAATATGTAAAACATACAAAATATGTGCTAACGGTTTATGTTACCAATAAGTCTTCAGGTCAGCAGTAGGCTAGCTTTTCATTACATTTTTTTGTTTTGTTTGTTTTTTACTTTTTTTTTTGAGGGCAAAGGGAGAGGCAGAGGGAATCTTTTTTTTTTTTTTTAAATGTTTTTATTTTATTTTTGAGACAGAGAGAGAGAGAGCATGAGCAGGGGAGGGGCAGAGGGAGAGGGAAACACAGAATCCGAAGCAGGCTCCAGGCTCTGAGCTGTCAGCACAGAGCCTGACGTGGGACTCGAACTCACGGACTGTGAGATCATGACCTGAGCTGAAGTCGGGACACTTAACCGACCGAGTCACCAGGAGCCCCTATGCATTACATTTTTGATGAGTCAAACGCTATAGACAGGTTTTTTTTTCTCAAAAAATTTTTAAGTTTACTTATTTTGAGAGACAGAGCAGAGGAGGGGCAGAGAGAGAGGGAGAGAGAGAATCCCAGGCAGGCTCTGTGCTGTCAGTGCAGAGTCCGATGTGGGGCCCAAACTCATTAACTATGAGATCGTGACCCGAGCCAAAGCCAAGAGTCAGACGCTTAATCGACTGAACCACCCAGATGCCCCGGCACAGATTTTTTTTTTCTTAAATTGAAGTACAGTTGACACACAGTGTTAATTTCAGGTATATGACACAGTAATTTGGCACATCTATCCATTATACTGTGCTCACCCAAGCATAGCTACCATCTGTCACCATATAACGCTATTACGATACCACTGACTATATTCCATATGCTATAGCTTCCATCCCTGGGATATACAGATTTTTTTTTTTTAATGTTTATTTTTGAGAGAGAGCAAGTGAGTAGAGGAGGGGCAGAGAGAGAGGGAGACACAGAATCCGAAGCAGGCTCCAGGCTCTGAGCTGTCAGCACAGAGCCCAATGCGGGGCTCGAACCCACAGACTATGAGATCATGACCTGAGCGGAAGTTAGATGCTTAACTGACTGAGCCACCCAGGTGCCCCTACAGATTTCTGACTGCACAAAGTGGGAACAGGGTGCTAGGGGTTGAACAACAACCCCCATGTTGTTCACGAGTCAAATGTAAATTTAAAAACTTAATTCCCTTACTGGACATAATCCCTTAACGTTTCGGTGTTACTTACAGTCTAATTTGCAATATATTACGGTATCTCTGAAGAGCTCTGACCATCACCTCAGCTGCATCCAACACTCAATGGCAGGGTGGAGAGAAATGTCTTTGCTCCAATGCCTCCCCATCCCTTGTTCCCTTGGGGTGTTTCCACATCTTACAGATGTTTACATATGTCAGACTGCTAAGCCAGAGAAACTGACCCCAGTGACATTCCCATCCAGCCATGGTGCTTCAGACAGCACAGGCCACAGCACCCTTTCATCCCCTTCCTCTTTTTTTTTTTTTTTAATGTGTATTTATTTTAAAGAGAGAGAGAGAGAGAGACAGAGAGCGAGCAGGGGAAGATAGAGAGAGAGGGAGACACAGAATCGCAAGCAGGCTCCAGGCTCTGAGCTGTCAGCACAGAGCCCGATGCGGGCTCATTCATGAGATCATGACCTGAGTGGAAGTCAGATACTCAACCGAGCCACACTGGCACCCCATCATCCCTTCCCTCTTTATCTTGTTTTTGTTCTTTTTTGAGAGAAAGAGACAGATTGGGGGAGAGAGAGGGAGAATCGTAAGCAGGCTCCATGCTCAGCACAAGTCTGACACGGGGCTTGATCCTACAACACTTGGACCATGACCTCAACCAGTCGGCTCAACTGACTGAGGCACCCAGGAGCCCCTCTTCTTTATCTTTTGATCCTACAATGGCACCCGCACTGCTGTCCTTGCTAGTGAGCAGGAGATGGTTTATGGCCTGTCTTGCTGGCATCTGGCTCAATTTCCTCCACAGCTCCTTGTGGGCAGCGACTGCCACTTTTCATCTTTGTCTCCCCGGCACCTTGCACACTGCCTGCATGTGGTAGGCTCTCAGTATCTGGTAAATGAATTTGTTCAATGCTTGCAGAATGGGTCAGGCTATAAATACATAAATAAAACAATATAGTTATACTGTCCATTTCTTCAGAGCATTTCGGTGAAGATCTCGGACACTTCACTACTGGCAATTTTAAAATCCTCAACCACAAATGTATTTTACATTCACTGGGAAAATTATGAGAAGTAGAAAAATAAAAATCACCAATAGTCTCTCAGTCCGAATAAACTAATCATTAGAAGTCCATTTTAGTGACTCTTCTTGCTTTTCATATGTGTTATCATTCATTACCCACTTTATAAATGATGTTGAGCTCATTCTAAAACACAGAATTATTAAAGTGGTGGATCACAGCAATGTCATAGACTAGTGCTTTCCCACAATGTGCCCACTGGGGGCCCTGGGGATGCCTTGGGGGTTGGGGCCCTGGGACCTCTTCTCAAGAAAAACAGCTTAAAAAAATTCTAATTAAGGCTCTTAAACAAGAGATTATGTTGGTTTTTAGGGCATTAGTGAGTGGAATGAGTTTTGCTGCCATAGTTCCTTCCCAACACTGCCTTTACACAGCTTACCAGCTATGAGTGAAGACTGGAACTTTAAAATCATTACCAGTGCTAAGATCCAAATGGGCTTGAGAGAAATGAAGTGTATGAGCTAGAATCACAGTATGACTAGAAAAAGAAATAGTACGGACCCACAGTTGATGGCTTTCAGGTATTTGAGACCTTAGTGGTGAGGCACAACAGAGAAGAAAAGGAGCAAACTGGAAGGAGGCCTCCAGGGATACAGAGTTAGGGAACTAAGTTTTGAGGGAGAAGGCTCTGGAATACACAAGAACAGCTCCAGTTTAGAAATCTCCTGGGGTGACTTTTCTCTGGGCCAAAGGAGAGGAACCCCCTTCCTTAAGCAGGCAGAATGGGGACCTGAGGAATCCAGAACAGGGGCCAGCAGCCGTACCTACTGATGCCCAGGGCTACAAAGGCCTTGGGATCCTGCTGAGGAGGGAGATGTGAGCTGGAGACCAGGCCTGTGCAGAACACAAAGCAAGGGCAAAGGTGGGACCCCCCCCCTCGCAGGGAGTAGGCTGTGACCCATCTCAGAAGCCATGCTCCACTCAGCAGCTAGAGGGCAGAAGGGAACGAGGGAAAATGGAAACTGTATTTAAAATGAGCAAGGGAAACTGTGAGGAAGAACAATGTAATTCAAGTCTTGGGACTGGATATCAATATGAAAGGTTCCTAAATTTTGTATGCATAAGTAAATTTCCCCTCAAGATCTCAAGAAGCCCCAAATGGACTTTAAGCAGTGACCACAGTTAGGTTTATGTTTTCAAAATGATCTCCGGCTGCCATGTGAGGTGACTAAAAGTGGGTAGAATGGAAGCAGGTAGACGGCTGCCAGGCTACTTCAGTGGTGCAGGTGAAGGGACGGTGGTTTCTAGGACGGGTCAGTAGTTACACTAGAGAGAAGCAGATCTGGTCAGCACAGGTCAGACCTCACCGGTGTGAGGAGTGAGGAAAGGGGAGCGATGAAGGGAACTCCTAGACTTCTCCCTGAACAACCGGGTGGAAGGCGGCACCACCTACTGAGATGGCAAGACTGGGGTGGACTAGTATGGGGGAAGGAGGAAATCAAGTTTCATCTGGGCCAGGTGGAGTTCGAGATCCTCAACGGAGAGCCATGTGAAGATATCGGGTGGGTACGTGGACACACAAGTGGGAAGAGGGGGCTGGGTTAGAGACACAGATTTGGGGAACTCTGGCGTATAGACAGCATCTCAAGCCACAGGACTAGATGAGGTCCTCAAAAGATAGTGTGTTAAGACAAACTACAGAGGGTTAAGGCCTGAGTCGAGGACACCTCAATGATTAAAAGGTCATGCAGAGGAGGAGCTGGTCACAAAGAAAATGAAAGGAACTGCTGGGCCAGTGAGGGGGTGATATTATAGAATTCAAAGGAAGAAAGTGTTTTGAGGAGGCGGGAGGTGTTGAGTGTTCAGATGCTGCAATAAAAGGACCAGAGAGACAAGAGAGAAGAAAGGCCTTTGGAAGGGCAAGAAGGCAGTCACCAGTGATCCTGACCGAGAAGGAACAGGATGAGGACAGAAGTGGAAGGGAGGAAGCCAACTCCTCAAAGGAGTTGTGCTGGGAAGGAAGGGGTACAGAGAGACGGGGGCAGAGGGAAGGAACTGTGGGACAGGAGAGATTTCCATCTTGTAAAGACAGGAAGTGCAACAGTGCGAAGGCTGGTTGGCGTAATTGGGTCAGAGAGCGCTGTAGCAACACACTTGAGAAGGCGGGGGTGGGGGGGCCCCGGCACAGTGGACAGGTGGACAGAGAGGGGCAGGGACCCCCTCCCGCTACAATAGGAGAGAAGGAGAGAGAATGCCTACAGATCTGAGGAGGCTGGGTGCTTGCAGGAGGGAAGATGAACCTGCTCTTGTCTGATTTCTTAGAGAAAAATGAGCCATGAAAGTAAGAGACCGGGGGGAATAACAGATGTTAGCAAGGGACGGATTATAATAATGACAAATCACAAAAACTCTAGAGAGAGTAGGGAGGAAGATGAGAACATGAGTGGGGAGTCCCAGGCTGAAAAGTGGAGGAGTCGGTGGCTCTGGAAGAGGATTTTAACCACTTCCATTTTGACCTCAGTCTGTACTTTCTGATTAATTTTCTTTCCAGCTTCTCTCTTAACGCAGGCAAAAGATCCGGCAAGCAAAGCATCCAGGGATGGGAACTGAAATTATCCCTGAGGAAATAATGACTGCCATGACTTCAGCAAGACCCCACATGTCTGACCATGATCGACCTGACCTTTTTGCCCACCTGAACGTACCCACTGAACTTTGTCCCACAGCTTCCTTACATGAACCTAGAAATATTTTCAGCACTTAGAGATAGTCTTTGAGATGTTAGTCTGCTATCGTCCCAGTGTCGGCCTCACTGAAATAAATTCCTTTCTTGTTTCACCTCCACTCGTGTCTCTCGGTCTGTGGATTTTGTCAGTGGTGAGTGGCAAAACTGTCTGTGTCGGAGACGTGGAGCCAGGTGCTCTTATGCCCCCGGGCCCTGGTCACAGCTCTAGAGATTTGGTGGAGAGAAAAAATTAACTGGAGTAAGAGGAGGGAAGTAGTGAGGTTGGCGATCAGCAGATGGTAAGCAGGGCGGGACCCAGGGTTGAGATCTCAAAGGCAGCGCAGATATTGGCAGGGACAAGGCTGTGATTTGACTGGGTGGCTGAGGGAGCCGAGAGGTGGAAAGACCAAGAATAAGTGGGTCGCCCACGTGGATACTTACGCCTTCAAGAGCAGAGGCAGGCATCAGGCACAGGGGCCACTAAGGGGCAATAAGGCAGGTGTTAAAATCATCAGTAGCAGAGGATGGGAGATTGGGAATAGATGTGCTCAAGTCCAGCAGCAGAATACTCGGGAACAGGGCTTTAATCTCAGATTTATGTTTTCGGGTTATGGATTCTGGAAAAGATAGCCTAGAGAAGCTACAGCAGAAGCTTCTGTGTCCTTTCTCCTGCTGTCTTTAACTTCCTCCCCCTGGACAGCAACTAGTCTCAGCATGGTCCGAGGCTGACAACGGTTATGGGGACACACGCTTTATGGCAGGTGCCTAATGCAATCTCATTCTGCCGACACTGGGTAAGGGGCACACAACCTTGGGTTGGGCTGTCCTCATGCAGAAACTGCTGGAACTGCTCTGCCCACTCGGACGAACGGTCCAACTTACAGCTGTTGAGGGCACCCAGGCCTCACAAGCATCTTGGTGGACCCCTCTGGCTAGGATAGAGGAGAAAAAGAAAACAGGGAGAAGAGGACTCTGGATTTTAAGTTCTAATTCTTTTGGGATTTTAATGTATATAAAATTTACATTTTGGAATTAAGACTTTTTCCTTGAGAATTTAAAACCAGGCGTGGGCAGTGGTGGTGTCATGTTGTATAAATGTATCAGTTAGGCTTACTGTGTTCGCCTCCCTGGAGGCTACACTTGACAAGACGAATGGGAGATGGAACAGGAAGCGGAATTAGGTCTTAGGGGGGCAGTGAGGCCTTGTAAAGAATGTTATTAATATCCTGTTCTGATTCATTTCAGAAGCTTCTGAGGGCAAGAGCTGCTACCTGTCTCCCTGGCCCTGCAAAGACAGAGGCATAAGGCCGAGTGGCAGGTAAAGGGGAACGGGCCTCAATCAACTGACTAAATCCCTATGTATTTAGTGAGGTATTCACTGGGCCACATTTCCTTCCAGGGCAGTGGATGGAGACAGGATACTTGTGCTTGCCATCCCGGCTCTTCTGCCTGCAGTGTGGGCCTGTCCATCATAGATCTGGAGGCAGGGGGCATGGGGATAACCTCGTGCAGGTCTGTGGTTTACGTGCACCTTCCATCCTAGCTTGTCACAGAGGGCCAGGAGACACACACCTAGTTCCTGATAACACAGCAGCTCACTGCACAACTGCAGAGCCAGGAACTGTGCCCCAAAACTCCACTTCATCAGTATTGTCATTAATGATAGATGAAGACCCATGAAGTATGTCTGTTGATTAGAGACGTGATGGAAACTTGGAAAGAATAGCCAATGTGCTAAATGATTAAGCCTGAAAAAATTCTTGGCGCACAGAAGAGCTGGGTGTGCAAATATGTATAAAACTGTATCAAGATTAAAATAAACAAACTGTACAAGTACAGAACGGGGAAGATGTAGCTGGTAACAACTAATGTAGGATGTATTTAGTAATTTTTATTTTTAATTGGTTGCAAATTCAGTGAGTCATAAGTGGGTGTCATCCTTAATTCTTCACCCTGCCCAGTCCATGCATCTCTTCACTATCTTTTGGGACAGACCCCTTGTCACCATCCCTGAGTCTAGGCCACCAGCAGTACTGCCACGACTTCCTCTCTGCCTTTGGTGTGCTCGTTTCTGATCTGTCCTCACTCAGCCAGAAGGACTTCAAAAAAACCCCACAAATCTGATATTGTCAAGGGCTCTTAAACTGCCCTATAAAGTCTAAACTCTTCACTGTGGCTCAGAAAGATCTTTTTCACCAGGCCCTTGCTGGCTTCTCTCAATTCTGATCCCTGTTAAGTCACGCGCCAGGCATAACGAAGCAACCATTTACTGCACTCTAACCACAGCAGAGAGAGTTTTTAAGATCAGAAACACTGTGTGAACACACACTGGGCCACCCAGCAGAGGTGGGGTGGGGGTGCGCAGAGAAAGAGCAATCTCTGAGATTCAAAGTGCTCAGTAGAGGCTGCGCGGTGACTCAGGAACAGTGTTAAGAGAGCTCCTACACTGAATGGAGCTGACCTAAGGGGGCTTCTATGGTCCCTTATATTCAGAGTTCCCAAGCAATTCTACTTTTTAAATGACTAGAGGACATTTTTCTTTAAAAGATTTCCTTGTTGGGGCACCTGGGTGGCTCAGTCAGTTAAGCGACCGACTTCAGCTCAGGTCATGATCTCGCGGTTCTTGAGTTCAAGCCCCGCATCGGGCTCTGTGCTGACAGCTCAGAGCCTGGAGCCTCCTTCAGATTCTGTGTCTCCCCCTCTCTCTACCCCTCCCCTGCTCACGCTCTGTATCTCTCTGTCTCTCAATAATAAATAAATGTTAAAGAAAAAAAAAATTTAAAAGATTTCCTTGTTAGCTGAATGTTAACTTATAAATATCCTTTTGTGTTGTTGTTATTTCTCAAGTTTCACTGTTTCCTTTACTGTAGTCTGCAAAGAGGCAACTCATCTTCCCACAGTCCTTTGGTTCATTTTTCTGGCCTGGAAGGCACCCTCTTCTTAGAGACACTCAGGAACTCCACATCAGAGCCTCGGTCTGGCTCTGCATCCCTCATTTCACCAGCTCTGTCCCCGCCAGGGGGGTGGGAGGAGGAGGTGTGCACAACGCTAGGCTCGGGGCGAACTGTATTCAGGACAGAAGTAAAATGGTGGGAACTGTCTGGGGACTCAGATCACACTGCCCTTCCAGTCCTGAGAGAAGCTCCAGACTGCTCACATACCAGCTGCTTGGATATGGCTCTTTGGGCAGTTTATGCCAAACATATCTTCTTAGCTCCCCTACACCCCTTTTCCTGTGGTCTCTTTCTCCCACAGCCCAGGACCTCTTTGAGCTCACCTGGCCTCTCTCCTCCAGTTCTGTTAGCATCACGATAGAGCAGGATTTCCACTCCCAGATCATTCGCCAGAAGTCCTCAATGGTGTGGAGAAGAGGGCCCTGGCTGGCGATGTAGGAGTCCTTCTGTCGGTAGCCCTATGCAGGCCAGGTCAATGGTAGGAGTAAGGTGGTTTAATCAGGGAGGGGAGAGCAAAGAAGACAGGCCACTAGGATGGGATGGGGCTGCTTGGAGGCAAACTCATCCCAGGCAGAGCTCCCTTTGGTCAAGGACCAAACCCTGTGTGACACGCTAGTCTCTTTTGAAGAGGGTGAGGGATGGGGGTTTGGAGCTGGGATGAAGAGAACAGATATGGGAAGGACCAGAGGCGTTTAGCCTTTGGTGTGTGCTATGAGCTTTCCCTCTAGCTATCACTCTGGTGTGTGCCCTCTGTTTCCTCCCCACCTTCTGCTCTCTGGGGCCTGGAAGACCTAGTGTACAGGTTGGTATCAGTTCTGAATTTGTTGACTGACTCAAAGACAACCCTCCCAAGCACTGGGAGGGTGGCACTGCGAGGCCCAGCTGAGTCTCCATGGAGGGTGGGGAGCTCTGGGGACACAGCCACCACTTACATCAATGAAGGATGCATTCACGTAGTCGGTGTTCTCCTCACCCCTCTTAACTGGAATGATCACTCTGTTGAATTCATCTGCAGGAAGGACAGCAGCTGTGGCTCCCCAACATCACCTCCAGGCTCTCTTTCAATCTCTCCTTCCCACCCATCCCAGCTGGGCAATAACATGCCTGTTCCCAGCGCAGGAGGGAGAAACCCTTTGGCCTTCATGCTTTTTCATTTCCAGAAGCCACTGAAGAACTGAGAGCGACAAGAGGCAGTGCCCTAATTCTTGTCTCCAAGGTGATCATTAATTAGCACCTGAGAAGTGGAAGGGGTGAAGGGGAAGGAGGGAACGGGACACTAAGGCTTTGGGATGGGGAGAGGGCTCTTACATGGAATGATCTGTAAAACCCGGTTCTTCTTCATGTTGGCTGGAAGGTTTCCAGTCCGCATCTTGTCATTCTGGATTTTGATTGATGTTAATTTCTGAATTGGGAAGGAGAGGGGAAACATTACTGCGCCCCATAACTTGGCAAGATGATGCCTTCACTGGACCTGCATCTCTAGGCTACTCTGGCGTCTACTGCTCCTCACTGGAGCCCTGACCTCCATTTCCACATTTTCTTGCTGGAACCCAGTTCCTTCTGTCATAAGCTCAGTGAAGAAGCCAAGAACAAGTGTTTGGGAAACACTGCCTTGAGGGCTCCTGTGGACCCTTCTGGGATTCCCTGGGGCTGGAACTTTATGATCCTGGAGCAAGGATCCTAGCTTCATAGGAAGGAGTGTGCCTGCCTTTCCTCTCTCCCCGCTGCTCTGCCAGAGGAAGACTGGACTCTTTAGAACACTTTATTCAAATGCAAATGTTCCCTTCTCCTGATTCTGAGGCTCCTTCTAGATCCTTACTACTCAAAGTGTAGCTCAGAAACCAGCATCAGTCTCACTGTGTTAGAAATGAAAAATCTTAGGCCCTAACTCTATTTCCCCCTGCTGAATCAGAACCTGCACCTTAACGGGTTCCTGTGGTAATCTGTGTGCCATTACAGTTTGAGAACTGCTTTAAGGGATGTGGTCTTTCCCACTGCAACCCAGAAATCTCTTCTTCTAGGAACACTTGTATTGACAAGGGTGTGACATATTCCTTAGGTGTGCTAAGAACCATTGTCCAATGGCACACAGCAGAGGTCAGCAATCTATGCTCCATGGGCCAAGTTTGATCTGCTGCCTATAAATAAACTTTTATGGAAACACAGCCATGCTCATTTGTTTACATAGCATCTATATGTAGATTCTTTTATGTTATAGCAACGGTTTTAAGTAGTTGCAACAGAGACCACATGGCTTGCAAAGCCTAAAATATCTACTCTCTGGTCCTTACAGGAAAGGTCTGCTGTTCTTATGCATTATAATCACCTGTGTGTGGGGGTGGGGGGGGGCAGACTTGGGGACTTAAAAAAAATATTGCCCGTTTTTTCTTTCCTCCTAATACCACCAAGTGATTTTAACATACAGGATGGGTTGAAAGTGACTAGGGTATGAGTAAAGGACCAGAAACCCACATAACCCCTTAACCACCCACATACCTCACAAGGGGATTCCCCAGAGCACGTGAATCCTCCAGTCTGAATGAAGGAGTTCAGCTCCAACTCACCTTAAACTCCTCCTCTAATCCATTGTTGCTGGTCCCTGGGATTTTGTTGTAAATTTTCTGCAGATGTGTTTCTAGAGAGGTCACCTCTAGTTCTGTATCTCCGTACAGATAATGCTCCAGAAGGGCTTGGTATATGAAGACATACTGCATCTGAAATGCCACGATGCCCGAGTTCTCAGTTATACACAACATAGATCACACCCTCCCACCTCCAGTTCACTCCGGTCCACTTCTCCTTTGACCCTAGCAGGAATAAAATCATTCACTCTCGTCCCGGGGCAGGACCTGAAATGCATGAGTCCCTCTGGGGGTGCTTCACTTAGGAGGGAGGGTCCTACTCTGGCAGCCTCCTAGACTGGAAGCCTGGAGAGAAGGACAGATCCAATTCCTGCTCATTCTGACAACACACATTTAATAGTCTGAAGGGGTTGTCAAAATCTGGTGACACACAAAACCTCTGCCAGGCTCCCTTCCAGTGCTGTGCGCTTTGAACTCCATGCCCCAACTACAGAGCGGATTGCTGCTCTGTGGACACGGCCACTGCTGCTCCTGGACATGGCCAAGCTGTGTCACAACTCTGTGGGCACTGGTTCTCTCAGCTGCCTGCATGCTTCTCTTAGGACCTGTTCCTTATCCTTTGGAGTCTAGTGCAAATGACACCTGCGTTTCCAATTCCCGTAGGCACAACTTCCTCTATGCTCCGTGTCTCTTTTAATACATAATTTATAAGGGTCCTTCATTACACTGCATGCTGATCATTTACAATAACCTAGGAGCTGAGTAATCCATGAGGCTAGCAGATGTTTTGGTCTTGGAATGTGCCCTCCCCCCCCCCCCCCCCCACCTTATCCACAAATCACTCACATCTGTTTGCACCATCTGGCAGCGCTGTGCCCGGATCCGGCTCACGAAGCCATACACGTCCACTTTCCGCTCTGTATGCATCATGTCCAGCATGGCATCAATGACAACAAAGGTACCTGTACGCCCTACACCCGCACTGTAGCCAGAGAGCAGGGGTGTTACTGGGACGGCCAGCATGCCTTGTGGGAACATACAGGGAGGGGGCAGCATAGGCCAGGGCTCTTTCTTCAGGCCACTAAATTCTAATTCTGAATGGTGACTAGCTGGAACTCTCATGGAGCCAACAATCCCACTGCACCCCGGACTCTGTACCTTTACGTATTAGGACCAGGGAACCTCGACACTTAGAAAGGTCAGAAGGCTCCAAGTACACAAAGCAGTACTCAATCCAGCTTTCTGGCTTCATAGCAGTGGTCTGCCCATCCCCAGTCTTGGAGGACTACCCTTCCCTCTTTCCTCAAACGCTCTATACCCAGCACCAAAACTTGAGGAGTCTCTCTGGCTGCTGTCCCAGGACCCTAACAGCTGATCTGCTCTGTGCTAGCCCCCTCTCCTCAGCCAGGGCCCCCGTGCTTTCCCCTGCTCTAACCGTGGGAGAATATGGTATATGGGGAGCCAAGGGTCAGCCACACTGACCTGCAGTGGACCACGATGGCCCCTGCATACTGAGGGTTACAGGCTTTCACCTTCTTGAGGAACTTGAGCATGCCGATCGGGGTGAAAGGCACCCCAAAGTCTGGCCAGCTGGTAAAGTGGAACTGAGTGATGAGGCGCTGTGGCTTCCTGTTGGTCATGTCGCCCACCTGTGGAGTGAGGAGATCTTGTGTGTTGGCCCTGATAACCTGGGGTAGGGGAGTGCCAGGGGAGGGGAGGGGAGGTGAGGCTTGGGGGCCAGGGCAGCTGTGGTGGTCAATGACAATGGGAAGATGAGAATGAACCCAAGGAAGTGTGAACTACGGAGACAGGATCTCTTCCCAGGAACCCCATGGAGGTAGGCAGGGCTGTTACTATTATTCCCAGCGGACAGGTGTGAAACGTGAAACTCCGTGAAGCTGAGTGACCCCGTCAAGGTCACAGAACTAGTTAATGGCAAGATCAGAACTAAAATGCAGGTCTTCCAACTCTTGTTAAGTCCCCTTTTCATAGCACCACACCACCCCGCAGCTCTGAAGGCAACTTTTGCTCAAGCCTCCAGGGTCACTCTGGAGGACCAAGAGGAGGGCCCACCATATCCTTGATGTCAGGGGCCTTTGGAGTAAGAAAGGAGAAGGTGGGTCAAGTCCCCAGAAGATTATACCACCTCCTGATGCACATACATCATCCCGATGATGATCAAACTCCATCTCAATAATACTTTTTTTTCTCCCAGTCATGAAAATGCTCCTCCCTTAGCTTTGACAAAGTTCCTTGGGAGCCCAGATCTCTAATCTCAGAGTCCAAACATACCTCACACTCAGTGATTCCTGACCACCCTGGATAAGAGGGGGGATTACCCAGTTTGTTCCACTCTCTTAGTGGTCAGCAGATCCCAAATACGAGAGGAGAAAGGATGAAGGAGGCAGTACCTGCTGAATGCAGAACTTTCGCACTGTGTAGTCCACCAGGACGGTCACATCCTCTACTGACACTCGGATATTCCCATAGGTCCAGCAGCCTTGGTCTGGCCAGTACTGGGCACACTTACACTGGAAAGGAACAGACACACATCACCTGATGACCTCAGACCTCCTGCCCCCAGCAGATGTGAAGGACCTGAAGGAAAGGAGCACAAAAGCCCAGACAGAAGTCCCCAGAGAAGGCCTCTTCTCTCACCTCCGTCAGCTGCAGACTTATTTAACTTCTTTTTTCAAGTCCCTCAGCTTCCATCCTGTTTAGCACTATCTCTTAAATTATACATAGCCCCAGCCCTATACTTCTTGCTCTTTCCCAGCCCTGTTCCCTCAGTTCAGGGCAAATCAAAAGCTACTTAACCTACTAAATGTGCCCTTCCACTATGCCAGGTCATGGTCTAGGGACAGGCCCGCCTGATTCCCTGGAACCAGCAACCTGCTAAGGGGGTAACCAGGGCAGAGTGATGCCTTCTCTGGTGCCTGGACCTCGAACAGCTTCTGAGAGTCAGAGGTCAGGTTGGAGGAAACAAACCTACAGCCCAGCCCTAGTACCAATCCTCCTAAGCACTGTGCAACTGCTGATTAACACACTCAACACCTCAGAGTGGGGATCAAGGTAATTTAAGGGCCATTCTAGGAAAAGACTGTCATGAATGGGGGTTATTCTCTGGGGCTTGATCTAGAACTCAGAACTGGTTTTAGCTATGGTGCAGTGAAGGGCCTTGCCAGGCATGGACTTGGCAGCCACAGACACAAAAGGAAAAGGATCAGTCAGAAAGTTGAGTGCATGATCAGACCAGGGCCTCTGATTCCCTTGCACCCCACAGGGTCTCAGTTCATACAGTTTCCTCTGTTGACTCAGAGAAGGTGCAGGAAACCAGAGGAACGAGGGATTGGAGAAGACACGGGGGAAAAAAGCTCCTCTGTAGCTTTTCTTGGCAAATGGCCCAACCTTTCCTTCAGGTTGTTTTGAAACCAGGGTGAGTTGTCTGACTATCAGACATAGGCAACATGCCCTAGGCACACCCCTGAAGTTCATCTGAGACTTCCAGGCCATAGGAAAGTCTGATAAGCACAGTGGCCTGGGCTTTGTCTGATCAATGACTGGCACAGGAACCACAAAGAGTAGACAGCCCAGGCTCAAACACAGAGGAGTTCCTCTGCTAGTTATGCTGGTCTATCTAATGTCTCCACTCACCTCCTTTCTCTCCTTCAGGTTGGTCACCATGACAATGGTGGCTGTGTTTTGTTCCCAGATCATCCTCCAGAAATCATTCACTGTTTCTTCTTTTGGTCCTAAAGTAGCCAATAGCAAAGATGAGGAGAACACACACCAAGGGGAAGAAATCTGCTGGGAAATTGGGAACATTCATTCCTGACTTTTGGAAGCCTGTGCCCACGTGTCCCCAGCTAAATATCCAATCCATCAATCCATCCACCCACCTACTAACTGAACATTTCCCATCCACTCTGTATGTGCCAGGTACTTCACTAGGGAGTGAAGTGGGGGGTGGGATGTTGTCGAAATGTAAAGAGAACATAAATAATGTCTCCCAAGGGTATTATAAATGAGGATTAGAAATCATGACTGCTTGCTAAATACCTGTGTTACTGGCCAGACAGTGAGCTAAGTGCTTTGCATCTCATTTACTCCTTCCTATCATGTTCTAAGGTGGGTGTCGTTAGCCACAGAGAAGACAGGTTGATTTGCTCAGGCTAGAATTTAAAATTTACCCCAGTCCAGCCTTTCTGGGAAAGCCCCTGAAAGATTTCTTCACAAAAATGAGGGCTCAAACAAAGAGAAGGAAATGGGAGTTAACATAGGATAGAGGCTAATGGAATTCCCTGGGTATTGGTGAAGGGAAGGCTCAAGATGGGAGCTCTGAGGCTAGAGGGCAACTGAAAAAAGTTCTAGGAGGATCCCAAGATTAAAAAATTAAATTTAAAAAGAATTAAACCTCATGTATCTGAAGGTACTGAGAGAAAATACATACTTCTAGTGGAGAGTCTGGGGGGAACATCATTGAATACTATGTACTTTAGCTGTAAATAATACTAGCACAGTAATAATAATGTAAATAATAAATATTGTCTTAACCCCAAATTGTGATTTAACTCTATTGGGAGAATGGGGAAAAAGGATTTGTGTATGCATGTCTGTCTGACTGAGTGTGAGGTAATCTGTAAGAGGATTAAATAAATTATCTATCCTAAGAAGTCACCAACAGATAAAAATGGCTGAATTAGAGTGAAAGGAAGAGGAAAGGGGGGGGACATTTTTTTTTTTTTCAACGTTTTTTATTTATTTTTTTGGGACAGAGAGAGACAGAGCATGAACGGGGGAGGGGCAGAGAGAGAGGAAGACACAGAATCGGAAACAGGCTCCAGGCTCCGAGCCATCAGCCCAGAGCCTGACGCGGGGCTCGAACTCACGGACCGCGAGATCGTGACCTGGCTGAAGTCGGACGCCTAACCGACTGCGCCACCCAGGCGCCCCGACATTTTGTTTTTATACGCCTCCCAATACCTTTTTGACTTTCTTAAACTTTATATTCCCTTTGGTTAAAAAAAAAATAGTAACAAGAAGAAAAACAAATAATGGCAGAAGTGGACACACGCCAAAAAGATGCACAGAGGCCTTGCCACTACCTGGCAAGGTCAGGAAAAATCTCCTGGAGGTGGTGACATCTGAGCCATATGTTAGGCTCAGGTGGATCAGGTGGATCGGAGTTTAGAAAGGGGACATAGGGAGAAGAGGTGCTCTAGGCAGAAGCGCAGGGGATAGCAGCAAGAAAGAGCATGAGATGTCCAGGAATTATAAGGAGTTCAATAAGGTGATTGTGGAGGGTACACGGAGTGGCAGAAGATAGAGCTGGAAAGATAGGTAAGGTATCAGAATCTAAAGGGGTAGAGGTCAGACTAAGGCAGGCTTGTTCTATAGATAATGGAAAATCGTTAAAGGATTTTCAGGAGTTCTAACAAAAGTTTTGCATCAAGAAAGGCCATTTTCGTGGAAGGAACCCAAGAAGCAAGGCTGGGCCTAGAGGGCCAATCAGTAGGCTATGACAACACAGCTAGAAGAGATGACAGGAGTAAGACAGTGTGACAGAGAAGACAGATTTTGGAGAAAGAAATAAGAGGACCACTCATACTCAGAGAAAGGAATGGGTAGGAAATTTGGATGATCCCAAATCTGGCTTGGTTGATTAGATGGGTTGCATTCCAGTCATGGTGACAGCCAGAGAATACAGGAGAAAAAGCAGTTTGGGGGTTGAAGGAGAGGTATATTTTATTTTATTATTTTATTATTTTTATTTTTTTTAATTTTTTTTAACCTTTATTTATTTTTGAGAGAGAGACAGCATGTGAGAAGGGGAATAGCAGAGAGGGAGGGAGACACAGAATCGGAAGCAGGCTCCAGGCTCCGAGCTGTCAGCACAGAGCCTGACGTGGGGCTCGAACCCACAAACTGTGAGATCATGATCTGAGCCGAAGTCGGACGCTCAACCGACTGAGCCACCCAGGTGCCCCGGAGAGGTATATTTTAGTGAGTTTCTTTTTTTTTTTTAGATTTTAAGTAATCTCTACACCCAATGTGGGGCTCAAACCTGCAACTCCAAGATCAAGAGTCACATGTCCCCACCAACTGAACCGGCCAGGTGCCCCAAGGCATATTTTAGTTTTTGATGTGGATGGGTATGTGGAGGTATCCAGGTGAAGGGGTAGAAAATTAGTTTGAAAATGTGGCTCAGAAGCTCAAGAGAGGCAGTAGCCAGTCAAACAGGTAGGTATGAGATGAGGTCTCTCAAAGAGGATACAGAAGAGAAGAAAAGAAGGGGTCAAACAGAGAAACCTGGGGATCTGAAGCATTATGCAAGTTCAGATAGAAAAACTTGGGAGGAAGACTAAGGAAGAGCGGACGGAGAGGCAGACCTGAGAGAAATGGTGCCACGAAAGATAAGAATGGAGCTGCAAGAAAGTAGTCATCCACAGATTTGGGGAGAAACTATATCTAAGAGGCAGAAAGAAGAAAAGCCAGAGAAGGGATATTTAGAAAAGTGAGAAAAATCGAGAACTGAATGTCAGGGAATAACAGGGGAGAATTTCAAGGAGTGTGAAGTATTGGGGAGGGGTTCAAGAGGATGGGAGTCTGAGAAAAGGTGCATCAGAAAATCATAGGTGACCTTAATTCAATAAATATATTGAATATTGTTCAACAATAGCATCAACAAGGCCCCGTGGCAAATAGAGAGAGGAAGAGACTGCACATAACTGTTCGTGCTAAAATGATCACTGAGTAGGGGGCAGTTGAGTTGGGCTTCAGAGGATAGACCTGACCTGATGGGTGGCTACAGAGGGTGAGAGAAAGCAGGGCCTGGTTAGGCAATGGCCAGGCCCTAGTGGGAGACTGCAAGGGCAAGAAGGATCTAAGGTTTTTCCTAACCACCTTATTTTACCTCTCTATCTGTTTTATCTCTACCATGGTACTCATCTAATAGAATTTTCTGCAATGATGAAATGTTTCATATCTGTACTAGTATGTTAGTCTCTAGCCACATGTAGCTATTAAGCCTTAAAATGTGACTAGTATGTTTAAGAAACTGAGTTTTAAATTTTATTTAATTTCAGTTAATTAAAATTTTAATTTTAAATAGCCACACGTGGCTAGTCGCTATTGCATCAGTATAGCTACTTATCGAAACTTGTTAATTTTGGTGTAAACTGTCCTCTACCAACTAAGGGCCCCAAAAAGGCATGAACCATATCCTGTTTTATCCCTTTACATATCCCCATCACCTAGGGCAGTGCCTGACACATAACAGAGAGTCAAAAAACATTTGCTGAATGACTAAAACAATGGACTTTGATGGACCACCAATAACATCCATTATTTTTAGTGCTGCAAACATCAAGATATTTTTGCTAGGATCCCAAAGGTGGAAGACATGTGTTAAAACTCTGGACTATGGAAACGTGTGCAGAGCACGTACAAGGCAATGGCACTGGGTCCCTGCTCTGAGGGTTCCTAGACCGCTTTTCTGTGAATAATAGATGAGCTCAGGCTCAACAACTGGGGGAGGAGATGAGCCAGCCTGGACCCTGTGAGGTGGCCGATCCTCTCCGGACACCAAATTCAAATTCAAACTCTTAGCTGCCTGGCCTAAACCTAAGGTTCCCATAGGGCCCCCAAACAGAGGACCTCATCAGACTGTGGGGGGTGTGTGTGTGTGTGTGTGTGTGTGTGTGTGTGTGTGTGTGTGTATACCCTTTTCCAGTCCTTTTTATGCACATACAAAAAAGGACTACTTTTACAGGACCCCTGGATACTAAGTCATCAAGATGAAGGCCCTTAATTATAAATGTGCAAGGCAGACTGCATTTCTTTCAGGTGACAGTAATTACAGAAAAGTTACAGCATTCTGATTAATCTATTTAGCATTTGGAAGAAAAAGTCCAAGCCCACTAATGAGCTCATGGTTAAGCCTGAAAGTAAAAAATTGTCATTTACTTTACCTTGTGCAGCAATGAATTTGTTCTTTTCTTGGTAGCCCTGAGGGTGGGGTAAGAGAGGAAGGAGGGAGAAAAAGAAAGTGAGAACCAAGAATGGATAGGAATGAAATTCTCCAGACTCCCAACCAGTTAACAAAGCCTCCCTTGTGAAAAGGTCCAGGCCACTAACAAGATTTCCATTCTAGAAATTTCCAAAGGATTAGCTTTGGGTATCAGGAATCAAAGATTACAAAGATCACATGGTCTAGGTAGTCTTCTCAAAGGGAATTATTAATGAACACTGATGTAAGAACATCCAAATACCAACTCGTAGGCTAGACTTTTTTTTTTTTTTTTGGATGAATAAGTGTATTATTGTCTTTATCTGAAAAATCTTCATAGAAAATTGTGGTTTGAAATTATGGAAAGAGCCTAAATGTCCATCAACTGATGAATGGATAAAGAAATTGTGGTTTATATACACAATGGAATACTACGTGGCAGTGAGAAAAAATGAAATATGGCCTTTTGTAGCAATGTGGATGGAACTGGAGAGTGTGATGCTAAGTGAAATAAGCCATACAGAGAAAGACAGATACCATATGGTTTCACTCTTATGTGGATCCTGAGAAACTTAACAGAAACCCATGGGGGAAGGGAAGGAAAAAAAAAAAAAAAAAAGAGGTTAGAGTGGGAGAGAGCCAAAGCATAAGAGACTGTTAAAAACTGAGAACAAACTGAGGGTTGATGGGGGGTGGGAGGGAGGGGAGGGTGGGTGATGGGTATTGAGGAGGGCATCTTTTGGGATGAGCACTGGGTGTTGTATGGAAACCAATTTGACAATAAATTTCATATATTAAAAAAAAAAAAAGAAAATTGTGGTTTGGTTTATTAGCTCTCAGCAGTCCACTCCTCAGCTTCTAAGGAAGCTTGCCTTCTTCTGAGCTACCCCATCTTTCTGCTGGGCAACAGACATTTGGGAATGGTTCCACCTCTTCTTTTTAACTTCTTTCTTAGCCCTGCATCCAAACAGCAGGTGAAGGCACCGGGTTGACCTCAATGCTTTCCACATTGTATTCATCTCCAGTCACTTCTACTTGGCCTTTATAGATCTTATCCATGGAGATAAGCCTGGAGAAGCCTGGAGGCCAGCAGCAGGCCAGTACAATATGCTGCAGCATAACTTGTCAGGCCAACCTTCACACCACACTTGGGGAGTTCATGAGCATAAGCTGTATAAACTATCATGTCTCCTTCTATATGGGCATAAACAATCTGACAAATGAGATCTCTGTTAGTTACATGAACTATTATTCTATATATAGGTGTGTTGTACTTATTTTTATCCTGAATTACCAAGCGTTTCCGGGCACAGTAATCAGTTTTACCCTCTCGTTTTCTTCTAAATTTCACCTGGTATCTCTTGAAGTAAGCCTTATTCTTGACAACTTTAACAAACCCCATCCTGTGGAACAGAGACCCGCGTCTGCGGTTCACCACAGACCAGCAGCTAGACTGTTTCTGATGCTTTCTCAGCAGCTGACAATCTAGGTCTTAGTGTTAATGTTAATGGACAGGAACCCTCTAAGGCAGAAGCATATGTGGTGGTTCCAGGGATGAAGCTGGACCCTCATGAGGAAGGAAAAGGGGTTCTTCTCTTTTAAGGGGTTATTTCTTTTTTTTTTTTTTTAATTTTTTTTTTTCAACGTTTATTTATTTTTGGGACAGAGAGAGACAGAGCATGAACGGGGGAGGGGCAGAGAGAGAGGGAGACACAGAATCGGAAACAGGCTCCATGCTCTGAGCCATCAGCCCAGAGCCCGACGCGGGGCTCGAACTCACGGACCGCGAGATCGTGACCTGGCTGAAGTCGGGCGCTTAACCGACTGCGCCACCCAGGCGCCCCAAGGGGTTATTTCTTTGATAATGCTTTACCCAGGTATAAAAACTTTTGGGGAATAGCCTGTGGGTATGTGGAATAGTTCCCAGTGTTAGACAATGGGGTTCTCCATGACAGGTAGTAGGAGACAAGAAGCAAAGGGGCCTGGGAATGCCATGTAACAGAAAAGGGGCCTCTGAAAAACTAACAGCTGGCAGTAACTTTCTTTTTCAGTCTTTGTTTTAGTTATGTATCTTTTCAACCTCTTGTTTAATGTAGTGTTCGCTTGCGAAGTCCTAGGTAAGTGAAAATCATCTGATGTAAGGATTGTAAATCACCCTCTGCTGCTCAGACAGACACAGAGTGGGCAGTGAGGAAGGAGGCAGCTTCACAGATGGGACACCATTTCACACCAAGAAAACGGTGTGGAATACAAGTGTGCAAGGCAGTAGCAGAAAAAAGGAGGGGGCCTGAGTCTGAGAAGCCACGTCCTATTCTAGTTCAAACCAGAGCAGGGCTGAGTTCCTTCCTAGCACAGTAGAAAGCTTTAGGCCCAGAACTAGACGTGTTTAGAGTCAGTAATGAGCTTGTTAAAGTTTTTATTGAGAAGGGGAATTCACGTTTCTGCAAATGTTTTTAATCATTAGAAGATGAAAACTGAGAAAGCCTTAACTGGCTGAGAAGCTCTTAGAGTATGTTAAGCCATGTCATATCCCTGCTCCACAAGAAGGCACTGCTAAATTCTCACAGGAGCATGTGGGCCATGAATAGTTAAAAAGCACTGTTGGAGGGCCCAGCCACAAAGTGCTTCCTGTCCCAACCAAGAGTATGCCATATGTCCCCTACGAAAGCATGCTGATATTGTGATATGGCAGCACTGCTTAACCAATAAGGTGTAACTAGAATGAGGCAAAACTACTGCTTTCCTTGTGTTATGATCAAGGGAAAGATAAAATGTGACTGCCTGGTTTCTGAGACATCTTAGAATTCTGAAATTCAAAACTAGCTTGCTCCAGTAGCTACATTCCTATGAGTTAAAAATAAACACTTCTAAAGACCCTATATACTCTTAGACATCTAAGGTAAGACTCCAGGTTGAAAACCCACTTGCCAACTCTGTCACTGTCGGTTTCATCACCTCCTGTGACCAATGTCAGGTTTGCTTTCAGACCTTTGTGCTTTCCGAACCTTAGGTCTCACTCCCCCCTGCTTGCTGCCACCACTCTATGGTGCTGGGAACCACGTCTCTTCAAGACCCACATTTCATCTCAGCTCTCTGTGAAAAGGGCTTGTTAAAGGGTTGCCAGGGGTGGAAATGGGGGTTAACTGTAAATAAACAATAAAGTTCTTTTTTCTTTTTTTTAAGCAGGCTTCACACCCAGTGCACAGCCCAACATGGGGCCTGAACTCATGACCTGGAGATCAAGACCTGAGCTGAGGTCTAGAGTCGGATGCTTAACTGAGCGACCCAGGTGCTCCAAACAATAAAGCTCTTATTGGGGCAAAATGTTCTATAAGAGGCAATAGCTAGGGGGTGAAAGTTTCTTTGAGGTTATGAAAACATTCTCAAGTTGGATAGTGATGATTACACACACCTGTGAATATACTAAAAACCACTAAATTGTACACTTTAATGGGTGAAAATTATGGTATGTGAATTACGTCTCAATAAAATTGTTAAAAATGTTTGTTTTTTAAAAAAAAATTTTTTTTCAACGTTTATTTATTTTTGGGACAGAGAGAGACAGAGCATGAACGGGGGAGGGGCAGAGAGAGAGGGAGACACAGAATCGGAAACAGGCTCCAGGCTCTGAGCCATCAGCCCAGAGCCTGACGCGAGGCTCGAACTCACGGACCGCGAGATCGTGACCTGGCTGAAGTCGGACGCTTAACCAACTGCGCCACCCAGGCGCCCCTGTTAAAAATGTTTTTAGGGGCGCCTGGGTGGCTCAGTTGGTTCAGCGCCTGACTCTTGATTTCTGCTCAGGTAATGACCTTGCGGTTCATGAGTTCAAGCCCTGCACCGGGCTCCATGCTGGCAGTGCGGAGCCTACTTGGGATTCTCTCTCTCTCTCTCTCTCTCTCTCTCTCTCTCTCTCTCTCTCTCTCCCTCTCTCATTGCCCCTCCCCTGCTCATGCTCTCTCTCTCTCTCAAAATAAACAGGCTTTAAAAAATGTTTTTTTTTTTTTAATGTTTATTTTTGAGAGAGAGAGAGAGAGAGAGAGAGAGAATATGAGCAGGGGAGGGGCAGAGAGAGAGGGAGACACAGAATCCAAAGCAGGCTCCACACTCTGAGCTCTGAGCACAAAGCCCAACACGGGGCTCGAACTCACAGACTGCGAGATCATGACCTGAGCCAAAGTCGGATGCTCAACCGACTGAGCCACCCAGTCCCCCCACCCCCCAAATATTTTTATAATGCTGATGACAGCAGAACTGTTATCACTGCAATTCTGAATTCTACACTTTAAATATTTACATTTTTGTTGTAGAAACTATTCTTCAATAGAGGGAAAAAGTTTGGTTAAGTGTGAATAACTGACAGCCCACAATAAATGTCCTCTATTTGTTTCAGCAAAGGACACTGTTTGCCCCCCTATACTCCAAGTCCAAAGCATATCTGCTCTTTATTTCCCAGTGATTTCTAACCCTGCTGACAACCTGATGCTTCCTCAATGCTTTCTTTATCCTTTTCCCTCTGAGATACTCTTCTCTCCTGGTCTCCCTCTGTGTCACTCATGAACCCCTCTTGCTCAGTGTGCCTGGCAGAGGCTGGGGGGGCCCAGGCCCCACTTTTCTTTCACTAATGACTTCCAAGGCCATGGCTTTGGAATATCTCCTCTGAACTCCAGATCAATATGACCAACTGTCTGGTGGATACACCCATGTGGACCACCCTATACTCCACATACGCCCTATGGAGTATCACCCTATAGTCTCTCACATATACAATTAATCACCAAGTGCTAGATTCTACCTTTAAAGTTTTTACTTTGTTGCTTCCTCTCCAACCCTTCCATAGGCCCTCATTATCTGTACCCTGCTACTATCCAATTGGTCCCTCCTAAATCCATGTTGCACATGGTAAACCTAAATGATCAATAAACAAATGTGGCCATGTCACTCCTTGTCTTTAACACCTTTAAACCTCACTGCCTAGAGAATTAATCAAAACCTTTAGCTGTACTGAAAATTTGCAGATACTGCAAGATGGCTCACTCAGCACCCAGTCCCACCTCCTTGTAGCTGGACTTTCTTACTATAGAGGCTCAGAAATGAAAAGCTATATTCCCCAGATTCCCTTGCAGCTCACTTCTGTATAAGATCTAGTTTGTTACTAGCAGATGCTCCCATACCAGATCTGGGGCAGAAGTAAATAAGCAATGTGAGAAGGTGACTGTGCTAGAGGGTCTTTGGCCAAGTATGGCAGCAGAAGCATCCAGTTCTGTAGCACCTGTGCAGAGGTTTTCAAGTCACATGGGATAGCTGGGCTCATCTACAGCTGTTCTGTTCCTTGCTGATAGCACCTTAGCTTGATTCACTGGCTCTCCCACAGATTTTGTGAGCTACCCAGTCAGTATCTTATAATAAACCCTTTCTTGACTATGAGGATAGATAAAAAGTGGACTCTGTTGTCTGCAACTAAGAACCCCAGTGGACACATCTAATATTCAGTGCCTTCTAAGACGCAGTCCCTACCAAATCCCCCATGACTTCCTATCTTTTTTTTTCTTTTTTTAAATTTCCCATCTTATACCTTATAATCTAAGATTGCAGTTTCCAGTCTCTGACTTTGCTCATGCTTCTCCTCTTGCTTTGAAGTTTCTGCCCATCTTTCTTCTCTTGATCTCAGAGTTACCCTTCAATATTTAGCTCTACTGGATCACCAAGTTGTCTGAATGGTTCTCTACTAAGTCCCACAGAACTTGGCAATACTAGCTTCATACACATTGCTCACTAAGGGAAATGGTCTGTGTGTCGTAACAGGGACCAAGTGTTATCTCTGTAACCTTTAAGCCTACCCACACTGTGCTCTGCACAAAGCAGGTGCTCAAAAAAACCTGTGGACCTAAATCTTCTTTAATCCCTGACTCTTACTCATAGTTAACCTTAAGCTTTTTCCTGCCTTTCTACTTTCACTGAGATCATAAGGGTCCGAAATTTAACTCTCTTCATCTAAACTTTCATCTCACCTGTTAATAACTCTTCAGTAACCATCAAAGCATTATAGGATGCCCCAACGTGAGCTCCAACTAAGCATAGTCAAAGGAATGGTCTTGTTTCCTCCTAGACCCTTACTCACCACCACCATGAATAAACCCATCTTACTGCTTACCATCTTTAACATCCAACTTTTTTTTTTTTTTTTTTTTTTGAGCAGCAGGCAAAAGTTTATTAGAGTATAAGACCAGAAAGGAAGAAAAGTAGAAAGCTCTCAGAAAGGGGACATTCGAAAGTGAATGTCCTTAACATCCAACTAATTTTTGACTGTCTTCACCCTCAAGGCAGGGAGGAGGCAAATTGATTACGGTGATACACAATGCTGGTTACCAACTAAAAAAGCCACTCTTCCCTTTCTTCCTTGCCATCAGAACCATGATTTTGTTTGGATATTTACTTTCCACTGGCTTGTAAGGTGACCACTCCCAGCTTCAGAAGGGTAAATCACGGTAATTCTCAATGCCCTATCTAGTGACTAGAGACAGGTATAAGCATGTGATCCAACCCTGGCCTGCTGACCCTGAAGAGCATGGTGCTGCAGAAGCTTCTGGAAAAGGTCACATTCCCTAAAAAGGGTAAAGCATGTGCAGAAATGTTCCCCATCTATGCTGTTTGTTGTATTTATAAGGAATGCTTGGAACTGCTGCAGCCATCTTGTGACCACAAAGATAACGTGGACAGGAAGAAGGTAAGCAAGTAGAAAGATGGGAGCATCTGGGTGCTTCTTAAGAAAGTCACAGACTCAGCCAACGCTAGAACTGGCCTACAACTGTCTTCAGATTATATGAGATAAATACATGTTCCCATCTAGACCACTTTTAGTTGAGTATTCTTTTATCTACACATGGATACATTCTATAGCATTATATTGCTATATTCTTCTGTGTAACAGTCAAGCTGTTCCTCCCATCCCCTTCATCACAATCCTTGAAAGAAGCCTGGGAATCCCAGCTGATCACTAGCCTTTCTTTATTTTCCTTATCTAGCGGCATCCATCATGTCTCTTCTAGGCTGCCTTTCCTTCCAACTATAAACACATGACCATCGTGTTAAAAACATACAAGAATGTCAGCAAATCTACTCCAGTGAGCATGTCTGGACTGCTCCATTTCTGAAGTTCACCCAATAGCCTATTTGTTGGGTAGTCTCTTGTTCCTCCATCTTTCTCCTTGTCTTATCCCAAGATTGTTCTTCCACCTTCTCAAGACCTAGAGTTCCTTGACCCCACCACCTTTCCCTAGTGCAGTTCATTCCAAATGTTACTCCGTTTCTCTACTGAACCTCTAGCACATGGCTGACTACTTGAAGCAGCCCCTTTGTCTGAATACCACAACTTCTCTGCATATTACCAATCCTAGGGTACAGCTAGAGAAAAATCACACAACTGAGGCCGTACACATCAATGGTTTCCATCTTGGCCCCTCAGTGCAGCTAGACAGGCCTTTTTTTTTCTTTTCAGTATTCTTTCTTACTGATCTCAGAAGCTACTCTAAAACTTTCATTACCCTAATGTCACAGTCCAATCCCCTTTTTTCCACCAGATAACCAGCACTTGACTTCTTAGAAAACAGATGTGGGGCACCAGGTGGCTCAGTCGGTTAAGCATCTGACTCCTGATTTTGGCTGAGGTCATGATCTCATGGTTCATGACTTTGAGCCCCACATTGGGCTCTGTGCTGACAATGCAGAGCCTGCTTGGGACTCTCTCTCTCCCTCTCTCTCTGCCTCAACCCTGCTCGCATGCTCTCTCTCTCAAAATAAATAAACTTAAATACCCACATCTACAAACCGTCTCTATCTATTCAATATTCTCCTTTACCATCAATCTCAGGGGAACAAATGCCGTTTCTCATGTTCAATGCTAATCTCTCCATCAGTATTCTTTAAAAAAATTTTTTTATATTTATTTTTGAGTGAGAGAGACAGAGACAGAACGTGGGCAGGGGAGGGGCAGAGAGAGAGACACACAGAATCAGAAGCAGACTCCAGGTTCTGAGCTGTCAGCACAGAGCCTGATGCAGGGCTCGAACTCATGAGCCGTGAGATCATGACCTGAGCCGAAGTCGGCTTAACCAAGTGAGCCACCCGGACGCCCCCCATTTTAGCCATTTTTAAGTGTATGGTTCTGTGGTATTAAGTTTATTTTCACTGCTGGGCAACTATTACCACCATCCACCTCCAGAACTTTTTCATCTTTCTCAACTGAAACTCTCTACTCATTAAACAATTCCCCATTCCCCTCTCACCTCAGCCCGTGGCAACCACCACTCTACATTCTGTCTCTATGAATTTGACCACTGCAGGTACCTTGTGTAAGTGGAATCAGAAAATATTTGTCCTTTTGTGGCCAGCTTCTTTCACTCAGTATAATGTCTTCAGAATTGTAATGTGTCAGAATTTCCTCCTTTTTTTGAGACTAATACTCCACTGTATGTATATACATTGTACTTATCTATTCATCCACTGATGGACACTTGGGTCGCTTCCACCTTTTGGGTACTGTGATTTATGCTGCTGTGAACTGTGGTGTGCAAATTCTATCACTGTTCTCTTCACACATCCTGCTTTGGTAGTCAGGTTTGCTCTTGCTAGCTTGCGGTCACTTTCCCTCTCTCTTTCTCAAACCTTCTTTACTGGTTCCTCACAGCCCACAAAATGTACTCAAGTCTCTTAAACCATTTCTGTAAACATTCTCTAAATCACCACTAAAAAATCCCCTCCCAGTTTCAGCTCTTCCCTCACAGCTAACCAGACTTACCCGGTGTCAGATATTCTCGCCCTGTTCTCCCATACTTTTACTAAAGATAACAAGACCTGCTTTTGTTCTTAGTCATCTGAATAAGTTCAATAAAGGATTCACCGACTCTTATAGAAAAGTACACATTTAGATTCAGATTTTTGCATGGGAAATCTCTGGGAATGATGACAGGGTAAACATAAGAATACACATGAAACTACCTGGTCTTTAAAAAGAATTTTTCGTGGGAATGCAAGCTGGTGCAGCCACTCTGGAAAACAGTATGGAGGTTCCTCAAAAAACTAAAAATAGAACTACCCTACGAGCCAGCAATTGCACTACTAGGTATTTATCCAAGGGATACAGGAGTGCTGTTTCGAAGGGACACATGCACCCCCGTGTTTATAGCAGCACTATCGACATAGCCAAAGTATGGAACGAGCCCAAATGTCCATGGATGGATGAATGGATAAAGGAGATGTGATATGTATATATACAATGAGTATCACTCGGCAATCAAAAAGAATGAAATCTTGCCATTTGCAACTACGTGCATGGAACTGGAGGGTATTATGCTAAGTGAAATTAGTCAGTCAGAGAAAGGCAAAAATCATATGACTTCACTCATATGAGGACTTTAAGGGAAGGGAAACAAAAATAATATAAAAACAGGGAGGGGGACAAAACAGAAGAGACTCATAAATCTGGAGAACAAACAGGGTTACTGGAGGGGTTGTGGGAGGGGGGATGGGCTACATGGGTAAGGGGCACTAAGGAATCTACTCCTGAAATCACTGTTGCACTATATGCTAACTAATTTGGATGTAAATTAAAATAAATAAATAAATAAATAAATAAATAAATAAATAAATAAATAAAACAAGTTAAATTAAAAAAAAAAGAATTTTTCAGTTTCTTAAAAAAATTAGACTCCTTAGGGACAACTTGCCATCACAAATACTCCTTCTAATGTGCAGCTGGGAAGGAGCCAGTAATGGTAGCCAATGGTCATTCAAGGTAATAATGAGAAAAGCTCAAGTTCCTTACATTGATGAATGAAGCATTGATGTAATCAGAATCTGGAACTCCTTCAACTGGTGTCAGATGGACTCTAGAATGATCATCTAGAAAAAAAATTTAATGTTTCAGTTAACGATACAACCAGGCCGGTTGAGACATCTGTGCCTATGTGCACAGAGACACACATGTATTAAGATGTCAATGCAGCACTGTTTATAACAGCAAAAATTTGGACACATCTCAGCTATTATTCAGGGACTAGTTAAATAAATTAAGATATATTCACAACATGCAACAGTAAGCAGTTGATAAAAAGGAAAGTGAATGCTTCTGTTTCTTGACAGATGAACTGCCAATATACACCATTAAAAGAAAAAAGTCAGAACAATGTAACCAGGATACCAATTACATTTAAAAAAAATTATGTAATATGCATATGTTCATATATTAATAAGAAAACTTCAGTATCTATAAAGGCCTAGTATAGTGATCTCTATTATAGTATGTACCCAAAAATACACCAGAAATTTTTTTAAAGGATATTTTTTGAAAAGGTAATTATAAAAACAAAGCACAGTTCAACATTTTGCTCTCCCATCCCACTGGATTATACACACCCCATTTTGGAGACCACTGGCCTAGACAAATGTCTGTTAGGTTATAAATCAACTGACTAGCAATGACTAACTCTGGGAAGGGGTTAATGAAGAGAACTCTGTATTAGGATTTCATTGCGATAAGCACTACAAAAACCTGTAACAACCACATACTTCCTATCCGGTCCTGGTGAAATTGCTCCTCTTGACCCAGAAACTTGAGGCCTATGGGCAAGCTCCTCATTGAACTTGATGAGCACCTGGGGTCACTCTGGGGTCCACAAAGGCTCTCCCAGCCCAAAGGTTTGACCCTACTCTTATTACCAGCTCTCCTATGATCAACCACGAGATTCTTTCCATCCTCAAAAAATCTGGCTAGAGATGCAGTTTCAGATTATACGCCAGGAAACTCTACGAACACTCACAAGGCAAGATGTTGACATATCGATTTTTTTCCTTGTTTTCCTCCTTGGAGGCAGCTTCACAGGTGGCTTGGATAGGACAAGCAGGGAGAGCCTGAAAGGTTAAGAGAAATTACAGGAAGTTACTAACAGGGATAAATACCAAACATGCCAAATGCTGCACTATCCCCCAACCTGACAGCAAGTTGTACCCTTACTTGGGGGAAAAAGATGGGCCCAGGGAATACTTGCAGCCTAACACAGAGAGTGCACCCTCCTCTAAATATAGCCTACAAGCTCCTTAGAGTTTAACACCAAGAATCCCCAGGGAGCAGAATACCCTTTCTGTTACTAAAAGTGCAGCATGCTCTTTATATGATTACGGAGTGGTTAGGGATCTGTTACAATGCTGGGTCAAAATGGACCACCCCTGTAAACAGGAATGGGGACAGAACTGAAGGGATGGGCCATTTATCCCCATGTTAACCAACATGCAAAGATGAGAAGCATCTCAGAGTGAACCACACAGGAGGGGTCTGGATGGTCAGCTGAGTTAAGCCCTAGGGACCTGAAGGGTATGACAGCCCCATCTCCCGTACCACGTGGCAAGAAAGCAAGGACAAGCAGATGGGTGGGAGGGCATTCACATGGACACAGCAGTTAGGAAGCAGAGGATTTGGGTTAAGTGACACTGAATCTGCACCATTTTAGCACTGGGAAGTGTGTGGGTAGAAATAAATGGTTTGACATGAGACAGTCTGGATTGTATGAACTTGAGAAAATCTGTTAAACTTTCTAGGACATTTCCTCATCTATACAACTGGGCTAATGATATCTGCCACATGAGGAGTAAATACCATAATCTCATGTCTGGCACAGAATAAGCATTCAATAAATTAGTTTTACAGGAGGGGGAAGCTAAGTTTTATTAATTGAATTGCTTTCTTCTTACATGCTCCATATATTCAAAATTCAGAAAGCAAAAAAAGAAAGTTTCAAATTCCAACCTAGATAACCTTTCTGACAAATGATTTGGAAATATGTTTTATGAGCCTTAAAAGTATCCATACTCTTGACCTAGCAACTCTACTTCTGAGAATCTAGCCTGAGGAAATAAAAATCTTTGCTCAAATTATTTACTTTATCATTGTTTGGAACGACCCAAAACTGAAAACAACCTCAGTTTTCAACAGTAGGGGAACAGTTAAGTAAATCATGGTTCATGTACTACTTTTCATTTATTTTTTTTTGACAGATATACATTATGTACCTATTAGGTGCTGGGATAAATACAGAGCCAACAGTGGTGAATCAGTCATATACACAGTCCTTGTTCTCAAGGACAGTACAAACTTGTGAAAGACATTAAACAAATAAAACAAATAAATATAAATTACATACCATGATAAGTACAATGAAAGAACAGAATGTTACTACAGAAAGTATCAGAAAGCCTAAGAAATACCCAAATTTAGATTAAGGGTAGGTCTCGATGAGGAAGGAGAAGTGTGGAAAGTAGTATTCTAGGCACAGAGACCAACACCTGTGATGACCCAGAGGCAGGAGAAGGCCTGGCTGTGTGAGGCGAATGAGAGGCTAGTGAGGGTATTCGGTAGACAACGTGGAATGTGGTTGGTGAGGATGGCAAGAGGAAGTGGAGGGGAGAAGCTTGGCAAGGATAGTATGTACAATTCCATGTAGGTCCTTGAACAGAGGGTTTGAATTTTATTTTCAGTGTATGAGAAAACCATGTAAGGCTTTTCAACTGTACTCCAACTTACATGTTAAAGAATCACTCTGGCTGCTATGTGGAAAAGGGACCAGTGGGAAGGCAAGAATGGGAGCATGAAGGATGATGGTACAAGGAAAGATGCATCTGACACATATTCTGGAGTCAGAATTAGAGATGGGAAGGTGGGTTGGGAAGAGAGAGACAGGAATAAAGGATGACTCTCAGGTTTCTAGCTTTGAATATCAAAGAAGTGTACCATTAAATAAAAGAAATGCCAGCCTAAACGCAACAAATTTTTCCAGACAGATGCAAAAGCTTTAAGAAGAGAACAAATACACTTCCCAGGAACAAGCAAGATCACAGTAGGAGAAACTAAAGTGGGAGATCCTAACAGAAGTCAGGGTCTCATAGTCCACCTGCCTTCACTCGCTCATGAGAATTTCCTTTCAGAGTTAAAGTCCTGCAGGTTCTACATGTCATTTTACGGAGAGAGGCATTTCCTTAGACCCTGCACTGCCAATACCTAAAGGGGAAAAGGGAGTTTCCTGGGCTGGACTCTTGCACATGGAACAGAGACCTGACTGAAGACTGGAATTTCCCAGTTCACCCCCGGTTTGCCTTCTCTTCTTCCAGACAGGTTAGATGTCCATAGGTTTCCACCCTGCTACAGGGCAGGATGAGATACAAGTCCTCATGACAAGCCAGAGACATTATTTTTCCGTACACCCCTTGCTTAAATGATGTAGAGCACAAGTAGTGACAGCAAGACTCTTGAAAATAGGCCTCAGGGGTCGGTTAGGACAATGACCACACCTTATAGTCCAATCAGCATTCCCAGCTTCCCATAGTGACGATGCAGGAAAACTAGGTCTCCGGCAAGGCTGAGACCCCTAAAAGGAAAGTTAGGGAGAAACAGGCACCATTGTTTGGCAAGAGAAAAGAAAGGGCCTGACCCAGAAAACTTGGTGCTACATGCAATGGGTCACACTGAACAATCCAGGGCAGGGGTGAAAACAAGGTGGGGGTGGGGGGGGGGCAGGAAACTCTATACTTTCAGTTTCTACTCTGAAAAACCTAGTTCACGGAGCGAGGCACAAGCATCTGAACCAGAAGGCTATCAGATGTTAAAATCTCTAGAAACACTAGGTGGCATCAAAGACCATGTCATCCCTTGCTTAAGCTCTTTCTGGAAGCCAGGCTATGAATGAAATCATTTTTTTTAAATGTCAAGTTTTTTAAAAAAAAATTGTTTTTAACTTTTATATTTATAAAAAAGGATATCCATTGCACAATTTAAGTCTATTTATTTATTTTCGAGAGAGAGAAAGAGAGCAAGCAGGGGAGGAGCAGAGAGAGAATCCCAAGAAGGCTCCTCACTATCAGCCCAGAGCCTGATGTTGGGCTTGAACTCACAAACCCTGAGATCATGACCTGAGTCGACACCAAGAGTCAGATGCTTAACCGACTGAGCCACCCAGGCACCCCTCCATCACACAATTGAACTTAGAAGTTCTCTTTGGGCCCTTCCTCTTCATATCCTCTTCCTTTTCCTCCCACAAGTAAACGCAGAATTTTGTGTTTACCATCACCTTACTTTATTTGTATCCCACACATTCTGTATCTTTGAACATTTTATATTTTTTTGTTCAGTCTTTTTTTTTTTTTTTAATAAAAATGGAATCATAATCAAGGGGTGACCTTTTCTCTTGCCCAACATTATATTCTGAAGATTCACTCAGGTTGCTCCAGGTAGCCAAAGTTCATTCACTTCAACTACTTTGTAGCACTCCATTTTGAGACCACACCATTTATTTATCCATTCTACTACTGATGAATATTTGGGTTGTTTACAGTTAACAATCCTGCTTTGAGCACTAATTTGTATGTGTTTCCTCGTGCACATGTGCAAGAGTTTCAGGTATGAGCATCTTTAATCTTACCAGATACGGCCAAACTGTTTTTCGAGATAGTTGTACCAATTTACACTCCCAAAAGCAATGTGAAGTGTTTTAGTTTTTCTGTATCTTCACCAACATTTGCTGTCAGACTTTAAATATAGCAAATGTAGGTTTAATTTACATTTCCTTGATTATTAATGAGGTTCACCATCTTTCCATAGTTTCCTGGTCAACGGGATTCCCTCCAAGTGTTTCCCCTACTTTTCAACTGGATTGCTTATTTATTTTCTTATTTATTTGTGGGAGTTCTTTATATATTCTAGACACGCATCCTTTGTCAGTACAAGGGTTACAAACATATTTTACAAAGTTGTGGCCTGCGCTTTCGTTTTCTTTGTCATATCTATTTATGGACAGAAGTTTTGCATTTTTTTTTTTTTATTTAAAAAAAATTTTTTTTCAAGTTTTTATTTTATTTTTGGGACAGAGAGAGACAGAGCATGAATTGGGGAGGGGCAGAGAGAGAGGGAGACACAGAATCGGAAACAGGCTCCAGGCTCTGAGCCATCAGCCCAGAGCCTGACGCGGGGCTCGAACTCACGGACCGCGAGATCGTGACCTGGCTGAAGTCGGACACTTAACCGACTGCGCACCCAGGCGCCCCAGAAGTTTTGCATTTTAATGTAGTCAAGTTTATCAATGTTTCCCTTTATCAACATTTTAAATCTTAAATCCTTTTTCACTGTGAGTTCATAAGTATACTTCCCTCCATTACTATCTCTATGTTTCATTGTTTTTGTCTTTTAAATTACAGTGTCTACACCAACTGGGACCAATGTTTTGTTTGGTATGAAACAAGAATTCAACTTCATTTATTCCAAAGGGTTACTCAATTGTCCCAGCACTACTCATTGTAAAGGCCATCCTTTAAACTGCCATGGTATTTCTGCCATAAATAAGTTTCCACTCATACATGAATCTGCTTTGGGGCTCTCTATTTTGTTCCAGTGGTCAATCCGTCTATCCCAGTGCCAATACAAAACTATCTTAATTAATTTTGTAATAACTTTTTATATCTGGTAAGGCAGGTCTCCTCACCTTGTTCTTCTTCTTCAGGAATGTCTTGGCTATTCTTGAATCTTTTCTCCTCCATATAAATTTTAGAATCAGCTTGTCAAGTTCCACAAAAAACCTGTTGGGATTTTTATGGGAATTGCATTGAATCTATAGATCAGTCTGGGGAGAATTGACATCTTTACAATATTGAGCCTTCTAATTCACTGATCTTAACTCTTCACTGTTTAGGCTTTTTCTTTAATGCCTTCAAACATTTTTATAATTTTCTCCAAAGATTCTGTAAAATTTTGTTAAATTTATTCCTTTTGGATGCTACTGTAAATGACATATTTTAAAAATTATTTGATTTTCTGATTGTGGCTTATGTGTAGAAATTCATTAATTTTTTTATGCTGTTTTTGTATCTATCAACCTTGCTAAAATAACTTATTAATTCTAATAATTTAGCTGATGGGTATTTGGATTTCTCCAAGGACAATTATTCTCTTCTGCAAAAACGCATATTTTGTTTCTTCTTCTCTAATCCTTAATGCCTTTCATTTTTTTTCTTGCCTCACTGTGCTGCCTAAGATCTCCAGATGGTTGCTGGGTCTCATTCTCTTCTAAATCTGAATCCCCTTGCAAACACTCTCACCCAAGCAAGAGTCATCAGTGCCTAAGGACTCTGACACGACAGGGTATCTACTTCCTTTTAAGGCAGTTCATCTCATTGCAACAATTCTGGTTAGGAGGACCCAACACCCAGACACACATTTCTTTTGTATTTACCTTGCACTGACTAGTGGAAAACTCAGAGGTCAGCTGGAGCCTTCTCTGTCCCTTGGACACCCCAAACCCCCAATTCCCTGGACTGTGAATTCCAAAGCCCCTGACACATTTCCTGTCGATGCCTATAGGTTTCTGACTCTGATTCATTTATTTAGAGACAACTCGGTCAATGTACAGGCTATTCTGCCTTCCTCTTACTCAGATGCCACACAGTTCTGTTGCCAGATCACACACACATGCTTCTCTACTTGGAAGTCCAAGATTTAAGCTGTCTCTATAAGGATGTAGAGTCCTGAGTTGGAGCAGGGAGGGTGTCACATCCTGCTTGCAATGTGACATGGCAGATCCAGACCATCTCACTGTCTCCACTCTTCTCTCTCTTCTCTGTCACTTTTCCTCTCAGAAGCTAACTAAATTTTGTCTTTTTCTTTTAAGCCTTGAACATGCTTTAGGGACCTCAATAAGTGGCTTTTCAGAGTGTTTTAGATAAATTCAATGCTTCTAAGACAAATGCTGGTCAATTTAAAACGTCCAGCTTATACCTCTAGGACGAAGGCCATCGCCTAGAACTTTCAGCCGTTGTTGGGTTTCATAGAAATGCTACACACTCTCCTTTTAGCCTCAAATATCTGAAAACAGCTGTCATGTCCTATGCTTATTATCCCTTCAGCTGTTCACCTCCATGGTCCAATTTTTCTCCACAACAATTTCCCATTTGGTGATATTCCTTTCCAAAGAGACTGGATCACAAGACTCCTGGGCACAGTTCAAGCTGGGACATCAACTTTTATTCCACATGTTATATATCCATTAAAGTACAGTGGATATTATGCTAAAGCTAAGCTCCATTAGTTTCATTTACCATATTAAAAAACTCTACTTTTTAAAATGTTATGAAAAGAATATGCTTATAAAAAAAGTCAAATAATTCAGTAAAAAGTGAAAGTTCCCTATCATGTCTCTCCTATATTCTACCCTCCTTGTAGTTAACTACTGCTCATAGCTCACAGTATTTTTCCAGACTTTAAAAAGTATTTTTGGGGGCAAATGGCTGGCTCAGTCAGTAGAACATGTAACTCTTGATCTTGGGGTCATAAGTGTAGAGATCTTGGGTGTAGAGATTATTTAAAAAAATAAAATCTTTAGGGGATGCCTTGGTGGCTCAGTCGGTAAGGCATCTATCTGACTCTTGATCTCAGCTCAAGTCTTGATCTCAGGATCATGAGTTCAAGCCCACATTGGGCTCCATGCTGGGTGTGAAGCCTACTTAAAAAAAAAGATAAAACCTTTAAAAAGTAAGAAGTATTTTTTAAAAATGGGATTATACCATGTATAGTCCTCTGCAATGTGTTTTCTCCCATAACAATGACTTAGAAATCTAGGTCAAGACATTTATTTTTTATTATTTTTAATTTTATTTATTTATTTTTTTATTTAAATTTTTTTTTTTTCAACGTTTATTTATTTTTGGGACAGAGAGAGACAGAGCATGAACGGGGGAGGGTCAGAGAGAGAGGGAGACACAGAATCGGAAACAGGCTCCAGGCTCTGAGCCATCAGCCCAGAGCCTGACGCGGGGCTCGAACTCACGGACCGCGAGATCGTGACCTGGCTGAAGTCGGACGCTTAACCGACTGCACCACCCAGGCGCCCCTTATTTATTTTTTTTAAAAGTTTATTTCTTTTGGGTCGGGGTGGGGGGGGGAGTATGCATGCACTCGTGTGAGCAGGGGAGGAGCTGAGAGAGGGGAGAGAGAGAGAATCCCAAGCAGGCTCAATGTTGTCCGCGTGGAACCCGATGCAGGGCTTGAACTCATGACCCTGAGATCGCGACCTGAGCTGAGGAGAAGAGTCGGACACTCAACTGACTGAGTCACCCAGGTGCCCCTCTTTTTTTAATCTTTATTTTAAGTAAGCTCCACACCCAATATGGGGCCTAAACTCATGACACTGAGATCAAGAGTCGCATGCCCTACTAAGTGAGCCAGCCAGACACTCCTAGAATTTCATAATAGATGCAAGAAATAATTTAGCCATTCTGCTATTTGACAGATATTTGCCTTTCATTTTATTTTCTTTGCTATTATAAATAATGCTGTAATGAACAACCTCGTACAAATACATGTTTGGTTTTCTGTTAGAGTCCCAGAAGTTAGGTCAGATAGTATAAACATTTAAAATTTGATTGATATTGCCAAATCATCCTCCACTGCTATCCCAATTTAAACTCGCTCTACCCGTGCATAAGAGTATCTGTATCCCAATACCTTTGCCCATACTTCATCAATCTTCTTAAATTTTCAAATCTAACAGGCCCAAAATAATGGTTAGTTTTAATCTGGATTTCCTTGACTACTATATGTAGTTGAGCTTTTCATATGTCTATAGACCATTTGGTTTCTTTCTATGAACTACTAACTTTTCTACTGCACTGTTTACTTTTTTCTCACAGGTTTATAGAAGCTCTTTATGTATTATGAAAAATTCTCTACCTGCGGCAAACCGTTTCTCACAGTTGGCCATTTTATGATATCATTTTTCATAGGAACATTTAATATTTTAATATATTTATTATCTTTCAATCTATTCCACTGTGGATTCTGAATCTTGTGTTTTGCTTAAAAAGGCCTTTCTCACCCCATGATCATATTATTCTGACAGTAGACACAAGCTGGTATGTTTGCCCTATTTGTTACTCCTTCTCTTTCCAGCCAGGGCTGACTGATGTGGGCACAGTCACACCTGAGCTGCACTGTGCCAGACCAGATTCTCAGGACTGTGATACCAAGAAAGGAGCAGAGGCTTCCCTAGAGAGCCCCAGAGCCACCAGGATAGGGCTTGTTCTGCCCCAGGGCTAGTAGTCCACATCAGCTTTTGATTCTGCCAGCTTCCCCAGCTTGATGCTTCCCAATTAATGCTTTGGGTTTTTGTTGTTGCTTAATTTGGTTGAGTTGACTTCTGTTTTTAAACAAAAAACCTTAACTGACTTAGCAGTTTAGTATTAGACAGGGCAGTGGTGGAGAGACCGAGGGGGGAAATGAGGGCGATGTACCCCTGATCACTGGGTTCAGATGAAGGGAAAGGAAATGTCAACCAAGTTACAGGATGAGAAAGAGCAAGTCACCCATAGTTCCCGACTTCAGTTACTGCTTGCAATCGCCTGGGATATTTTCTCACTGGTGGTAAAGATGTGGAAGAATCCCAATTAAAAGGAAACGAGAAACATTAAAACCAAGGTGTGGGGTAACTTCCGACACTATTAGATAATAAGAAAAAGCCCAGCTCCAACATCAAATGTTTATGTCCAAAGACAGCACAAAACTTAGGGCCTTTCTATGACTGTGCCATGCATTTTGGTGAACCAAATGTTAAGATTTCAGTATTTTGCTGATTGCTGAATGTTAATGCTAATGGAATTTACATCTTTCCTGGGTGGCTCACGTGAAAGACAGGGCCTGAAGTGAGACAGTGAAAATGATGCCGAAACAGAGGAGTTGGGAGAAAGCCAACTTCTAAAAATCTTTATTATGCTCTCCACTGCACCCTACTTTTATGAGGAAGAAAACTGCCCCATAACTCAGCTCTCATCGCTCATGGATAGCCAGGATACAAGCACAACACAATTTGGAGGTTAAAATACATAAATAAAAAGAGAAGAAAAGAGCTAATACTTAGAGGAAACTGCAGGAATTCATGGAGTTGGATCATCAAAAAACACATAGGAACAGTTGTTGATACAGATTTTAGAGATTTCAGACCAAGGAGGGAAGAGTATCATTCTTGGATAAGGCCAAATTTCTAATTTCAAATTATAATATGGTTAAGTGAACTTCTGCAGGTAGTGTAACAGCTCAGGAGACCGGCCACAAAATGGCAGGCTAGGTTGGCCAGTGGAAACCTGGACTGCATGCTAAATCCAGCTAAGTAACAATGAAAAGCCAGAAAGCCTTTGGCACAAAGTGTGGGATATCAGTGCTACAGGGGCTCCCAGAGGCTCAACCTTCTGAGTGACACCTTCACTGTGTCCCTGATAGGATAACATTTGCCTTCCCAGAGAGTGCACGTGTGTATGGAAAGCACTGGAATCTTTCAGAAGTGCTTTCCAGTCTTTACCAGAGTGAGATGCTGGTGGAAGGGACTGGCTTCAAAAGGAGACTCGTGATGTTAGTGGGATGGAAGGAGCCTCAGAGGCCATAGTCACCAGGGCTCTGACATCTCTAGTTGTGGATAAACCATTGTGAGGCTCCTAATAATAAAAATGGGAGGCAGCTAGCCTAGGTCAGTGAAGGGGGACTGCCTAGAGCACTAAGGTACAGAAAGGGCTCCTTTGCATCCAACTCCTGGCCTGGGTCAGTTCACGATCCAGAACCCTTCAGTGTTAGGCATATGTAAGGAAGAACTCTGCCCCATAACATCAACACTCATATACCATGAACTTCCTCTTCATCTTCCCTTAAGAATCTACAGCCACCTACCATGGTAGCTCCCCGGGGTAAAGAGAAATACACTGTTTGGGATCTGTTAGGTTCTGGCCTTGAGCTAACTAATTCCTGGGAACCCAGAATGTCACTATTTTATGCTAGTTAGAATGGACCCTTTGCAGGCCAGGAGATGGAAAGAGTTTTGGCCCAAACTGCACTTACATTAGGAACTACCTATTTTTCCCAATGTATGGTTGGAACAGCTATCTAGAGAAAGTGATAGAATACCCACACTGGTCTCTTAATCCAATGGATAAGGAGGACCATTAAAATAGCAAGAGCAAATGCAAGCTTTGCCAAAAGGCTAAGTCTCTAGGTGAGTTACAGAGGTCTGAACTGCTACAGAAGATTGTAAGTTGCAGGAAAATGAGATACTACATCTCCATGTGTGGGTTTAGTGATGGCATGAAGCGAGTGCTCAGTTAACTACTAGTATTAGCTATTCTGATGCTTCCTATTACCACCTCCCCACATGCAAACTACAAAATAAACTAGCATAAAAGACTGGCAGTGTTTAAGGATGTCAGATTATAATATACGAATCGTGTAGAGGTGCCGATTTACAGGTGCTTTTCCAGATGCACTCTCCTTTCTACAAATTAGCGTAACTGCTGGAATATAGCTAGTGACTAATAGCTGCTTTGTCCTCTACCGTGCACAAAGACTACATGAAGCAGTTCCCATTCTCATGGCAGGAGCAGCCTCAGGGATTAATCATCTTGACCGCTCTCTGATGTGATCTGGCTCGTGAGGATTTTGTCTGTTTCACAGGGCATCACCCTGACAACTATGCTGATGACATCAAGCTCACGGGACTTGAAGGAATTATGTACCTTAGCTGTTCAGGCTGGACATAAAAAATATGGCCTGCCACTTGTGCCAAATTTTCTGGAAGTCAAAGACCTGTGGCATGTCAGGATATCCCCTCCAACATAAAGGACAAGCTGCTGCTCCTTGCCCATCCCCCTCCCTCCTTAGGAAGGACTGATGCATGCTGAGCCATTTTAGATTTTGAAGACAGCCTATACCACAGGCATGCTGGTGTCCTGTTCTGATTCATTTATTGAGTGATATGAAAAGAGAGAAGGCTCTCTAGCTAACCCAGGCCACAAAGAAATTGGTTCTGGTTGATTCTGCGGGGCCCTAATTGTCTGTGCTTAAGGCTGAGCAGAAAAATCATAATGAAAAAGTTTAGGATTTGGGGACAAAACCATGATCCTGTCAGCAAGTTTAGCTGGGTTGCTAGCTTAGCACTGGGCTCTGGTAGAGACGATAAGCCTGACCATGGGTAACTAGATATTCAAGTCACTTCAGCTGCCCATTATCAGCTAAGTAGTATATGACTTAATAAGCCACAAATTTAAACATGTCCAACAAAATTCTACCACCAGATGGAAGTGATGTGCACAGAACACCTGCCACCTAGCCACTCTAGACACACCTAACTTCCCAATGATATCAATAGTTAACAGAAGAAAAAAGTCCAGCCTAGTGCACAAATGGCTCTGTGAGACATACTGGCCCATTCTGGAAGTGGACTAATACGGGATAATCTACTTAAGGGATGTTCTGAATGAGTACAGAAGAGAAATCCTTCCAGGAAACAGAACTTCAAGCAAGGTATCACACTACCTCACTGGAGGTCAGGATCTAAGCCGATCCCTGGGTGGTGGACAACTGGAACAAGAAAGACAGGAAATATTTATGCTTCACCTGTATGCTCACCAGATAGCATTCACCGTTAAAAACCCAAGAGATGTTGCTCGGCCCTTTCCTCCACTACCTGCGGTGCTAGCCCGATGAACCCATGAACACAGTGGCCATGGTAGCATGGCAATTGGCTCTCACCACAGTATCTGTTTAAATCTGCCTACTACGCCTCTAGGAATACCACCTCCATCCAGGGATTTACTGGAATGTTTTATCTCAGGCAATATTCCTCCAAACAAAAAACTCATTTCACAGAAAAAGACATCTGGCCATGAGGTCACAAACCCTATTACCTAGAAGCAGTGGGCACTATAGATTATGAAACAGTAGAGTGCCTATTTGGGACCTAGCTATGGTATTCAGACTGGGTGCTATCTTCGGGGATGAGGTAAATGTTCCCAATCAATAATGAGCACTACACAATGCCATTTTTCCAATAGCCAAAAAAGAGTCCAAGCTACTCCATTAACTCTTGCCCGGTAAATGGGCTCCTGCTTTAACTCTTGCCTCTTTCCTATCTATTCTCCACATCATTGCTAATGATTTTCTCAGAGTGCAAAGCTGCTCACATCACTCTCCACTCCTCTAAGCCCTTCAGTGATAAAACAGATATGAGTGGTGACTCACCCACCCAATAACCATTCTTCTCTTCCCCCTTGCTACTATGGCTTCCATTCTGTGGGCTTGTCTGCCTAACCCTGACACGACACAGGAAAAATGTGGACTGATCTCAGTCAGTTGCAGTAAGCCTAATTCTCCCTTGCTTGTGACTGATTTAAGAAAGAGCATGTGACAAGGGAAGTCTTCAGAAGCTCTTGGGAAAGTTTTCTTCACTGATAAAAGGAGACACACAGGAAGAAACAGTCATCCTTTTCCCACTGGACCTTGTTATACCTCCATGTGGCACTTAGAACTGAGGAAGACGTTTTGGCAACATGAGGGGAGTCAGCCTAAAAGACAAAGCTGACACATGGCTGAGTGGGAAGATGTGAAGGACACTGAGAGTTTAACAATGCCCCAGTTGATGAATTAGCCAACTCTGGAACTGTTCCTCTCTGTCCATCCCCCTCTCTCTAATCATTACCACCTTTCGTCAACCTATCAGCACCTCGGCTCTTAACAACTGCTGCAGCCCCTAACTGTACTCCCTGCATCCATTCTGGTCTCCCTATGGGCTCTTCTCTATTTAGCTGCCAGAATGATTTTTCTCAAAATATAAATCTGGTTGGTCCATGGCTTTCTCTTCTCTCATCACAATCCACAACATCTACAGCCTGGCCCAGTTGCCTTACACAGTTTCATATCTTACCACTTCCCCAAGTCTCTGCCCTTTAGTCACACACAGCCCTTCTTTATTTTTTGGATGCGCTCTTCCCTTACCCACCCTTACTAGTGATAGCTTGGCTCCTGCTATTTCCAGTGCCTGGAATATTTCCCACACCACTTTTACCAATGCCCTCGCCTATGATTAGGTCTCAATTAAAACATAATTTCTTCAAGGAAGTTCTGAACTGGAATCAGAACTGGTGGCTGGGAATATCAACTGGTAGATCCCCAAACATGTTCAGCTTCCTTAAGGGAGTTACAAAAAAAAAGTACAAATCTAAATACCCCAAATGAGGCCTGTGCTCAGCAGTCTTTCATGGTCTTCATTTCTATACTGATTTATTCCTATTGTCTATTGCTTAAGACACTCTGCGACCCGTGTTCCAGACTCTAAAAGGCCACCTCTTAATATAGGCTCCTACAACTATGCACCAGTCCTTCATGTCTTATATTACTGTCTGAATTTATATATTTTTGTTCTTATTTATGGGGGTTTTCCTACTGGACAGTGAGTTCCCTGAGTGCAGGGACTGGATCTGTTTTTGCTCCCCAGCAAATCCTTGGTGCCTCACACATATTAGATGCTTGGTAAGTATTTATTAAACAAACAAAGTAACAGATGCGATGATGGATGGATGGATGGGTAGATGAGAGAGGTGAGGCAAATCTTATTTCATTTCCTGTCTATGATCACATAGGAAAGGAGTCAGATGAACCTGGTAGAAAATTTCTCACCTCTTAACCCGTTAGAAACCTGTTTTCTACCCTGTGACTCAAAAGGCCTGACCTTCGGTCTGCCTTCCTCCCTGCTGACACACCAGCCTCAGCAAAGAACTCACATTGAATTCTTCTCTGAAGAGCTTATTGTCATCAGCCATTCTCCGGTTAATCTCCTCTTCCAGCTTGTCCACGGGTAGGGGTGGATACTTCCTGTTGGTGCTTGGAGACCTGGCCAGAAGTGGCACACTCTGGGGTTCTGCAGTATACAAGGGGGAAGGTTGGTCAGGTGCTCTGGAGACCCAGCCCTTCTCTGGAGACTAAACTGGGTGTTCTATCTCATGCACCAGGCCTCCAAAAACCAGGAATGCTTTCTTCAAGTCTTCCCCCTCCCTGCCCTTTTAGGATGGGAAACCCCTAATTTCTTGATTTTCTTCTCCACGAAGTTTCCCCATGTCATTAAGGGGGGCCTTACCCACATCCTCAGTGCGGCCATTGGATAAACGGAAAGAATTGGAATGGCTCCCAGCTTGCTTGTATTTCTTAAACCTAATGAGAAAATGTTCATAGTGAAAAAGCAAGCATAGAGTCAGGAGAGACCAATCACTAGCTTTATGTTTCCATGTATCAATTCAGCATCCTAAATCTCCTTTACCAAATAAACATGTTCTTTTAGAGACAGGTCCTGCACATGCTGAGGCAGCTCCATTACAGGGTGATCGAGTGCCTCAGGATGTTCCTGCTCATCCTCAGCACACTAGAATCCAACCCAGGTGCCATAACAGTATATTCTGGCTTGTATGGCTCCTCTGTGTGGCTCCAGTTCCAGGACTCACTGGAGATGACAGCCGCACCAGGTGGAGAAGGGGTAAGTGAGTAGAATACAGTGGAGGGGAGATAAGAATATCCCTATTAAGCTAAAATGCTGGTATTTCCCCGGTGCAATCAGGGAGAAGCCCGGAGCTTCAGACTGGGTGGGCACAGGTCTGGCTACAAGTCTCCTGCAGAATGGTGGAGACACATGACAAATTGTAGGGGTGTGTAAGGTTCCCTTCTCTTTATCCCTGCAAAAGAACAGAGGGAGCACAGAGCAGCTTAAGCCAAAGATAAGGGCAGAGTTAAATCCCAATTAGCCAGGGCAGTAACTTTAGCAGGAAGAGGACAAATGTATCTCTCTCTTCTCTCCCCTGGCTTCCCCTTGCTTGCTTTTCCTTCCTGTTTGAGGAACAATATCTAGAGCACCCTGAAGAAAGTCAGAAGGGGGAACTCTGTAATTCACGCAGTTCAGTTCAGCACACCAGGGTCAGGGATCCTAGATCTTACGTGTGCCCCCAAACCCCCAACTAGAAATATAGGTCTCTAGTCAGCGCACCTTCTCCATTCAGGTACTTTTAGGGGTTGCTACAGTAGGGTTAGATCTGAGGATCTTAACCCACCTAACAGCAATGACACAGATTATATCTTTTCCCTCAACCTCAAACCACCATCCTGGGCTTTAGGTTAAACTGGAGCTGGGGACTGGATTTGGGCAGATGGAAGCAAAGCGGAGGGGCTGGGTCTTGAGGAAGACTATGTAGAGTTTTTAAACCATTACTATGTAGAATTTTAATTTTAGTATCACAAGGCAGTCCCCTCTATCCTATTCACTGTTCTTATCTCACTATCTTCTGGACTGTGTGGGCATACTGAGACCCTGGGGTATTGAAACAGAGTCCAAGAGAACGTAGAAGCTTTAGCATGCTCACCTTAACATGTACAGAACTATGATAATAAACACGATCACGAGCAGAGAGGACAGGGCTACCATCACTGCAATAATTGGCGTCTCATCTGAAATGGAGAGAATACGTCATTACCATCGTATGCAATGGAGAGGTCACTCAATGCTTCTGTAGATGGCAGGCCATGGATAGTGAGTGAGAGACAGACCATGTTCCACTGCCACCCCAGGGCCAGTGTGGGTGGAAGGCGAGGCAAAAGGTAGGGTGAGGACCCAGAGTGACACGCCCATCCCATCTCTGATTTGGACATTTGTTTACTGGCTCCCTGCATTAGAATAAAAGCCCTATAAGGCAGAGACTCTGTTTCTTTCATTGTTAGAGTCTAAAACAGCGCGTGGCGCATGCGTGCGTGCGCGCGCACACATACACACACACACACACACACACACACACACACACAACAAGAAACAAAAACCAAAAAACCCTCAAATATTTGAAAGCATGAACATGTCAATCCTGATGGCAAGCTAGGTGTGTAGGGCCATCAGTGCACTCTGTCCTAGTCTCAATGCGCTCCATCTAGAGGAAGATAGGAGAGGAAGGTAAAAGGGCAATTTTCCTATTGTAAACTCAAATGGTTTCCTGGCATAAAGAATAATGTTCCTGATTAAAGCAAGGGACATTAGATCCTTAAGCACTACGTATCTAAAAATGCCGGGTACTCTTTTGTACCTCTTTGCATGGCTACCTTTTACCAGGAGCTCAACTACAGCAACATCTGGCTCAGAGACAGAACAACTCCTCCCTTCATTCCAAAGGGCCTGGCTTCCTATCCACCCAATACTTAGCCTCCTTTCTCATGGCAGCTAACCAGGTGCCGACTCATCCTCCTCCAGGCCCACACCCCCACCACGAACCATACAACTAGTCTGTGTTTGTAACTAACTTCACCATTTCCGTTTCGCTAAAAGGGAGGGCGTGTCCCTCCCATGCAAAGGTCAATCCTGTCACATATGGTCTGGATTACATCCATTATTGTCACCTCAGAGACTTGTCTTACTTTTTTTTTTTTTTAACTTAACTTTTATTTTTTATTGAGACAGACAGACAGACAGAGACAGAGCATGAGTGGGGGAGGGGGCAGAGAGAGAGGGAGACACAAAATCTGAAGCAGGCTCCAGGCTGAGCTGTCAGCACAGAGCCCGACTCGGGGCTTGAATTCGCAAACTGCAAGATCATGACCTGAGCTGAAGTTGGAGCTGAAGTTGGACTGAGCCACCCAGGTGACCCAAAGACTTGTCTTCTTGATCAGTAACTGTAGCGGGGCACTGTTCCAGACTCTGAGAACACAGAAGTCATCAAGCAGACAAGTGACTGAGAGCCTACAATCTGGGGGAAGTAGGGGCATATTAATTGACAAACAAGTAAACATACAATTTCAGACAAGGACAAGTGTTATGAAGAAGAGTAAAGGGAGAGACTGATGGGCTAGAGGGTGTTATTTTAGAGTAGTCTGGGAAGGTCTATAGTGCTTACACTGAGCAGACGTCTAAATAATGTGAAGAAGTAAACCATCGAAGATCTGCACAAGGAGCTTTCTAGGTACAGAGAACAGCAAGCATAATCTCCCTTAGCAACTTGGCAGGTTCAAGAAATAGCACAAAGGCCAGTTTTAGTACAGGATGTGACTGCAGAGGTGGGCAGGAGCCAGAAGACTTGGGGCTTTGTAGGCCATGGTAAGCAGTGTGGATTTAATTTTGAATGTGATGAGAAGCGCTATGTGATTGGAGGGCTCTGAAAAGGGAAGAAATATAACTGGATTTACATTCTTTTAAAAGATCAGCTAGCTAAACTGACTCATAAGCAGCAGTCATGAGATGGGAAGTAATCTGGCAGAATATGGCATCATAAAAGCCAAGAAAAGAGTGTTTCAAGGAGGGAGTAATCAACTCAGATACTGTCAATAGATTTTAAGTAGGTGAGTTTCACAGAGAGTGAAACAAGATATGACAAGACAGCAGCTATTGGTGATTTTTTTTTTAACGTTTATTTATTATTGAGAGACAGAGAGACATAGAGCATGAGCAGGGGAGGGGTAGAGAGGGGGAGAGACAGAATCCGAAGCAGGCTCCAGGCTCCGAGCTGTCAGCACAGAGCCCGACGCGGGGCTTGAACTCTCAAACTGTGAGATCATGACCTGAGCCGAAGTCGGTCGCTCAACCAACTGAGCCACCCAGGCACCCCTATTGGTGACCTTTCAAAGAGTGGTCTCAGTTGAGTAGTCGGTGAGAAAGCCGAAAGGGAGTGAAATAAAGATGGAAAGAGAAGAGAGTGAGATACTACCTCTTCCTGAGGTGAGGACTTTGACCATAAAGAGGTGCAGAGAGAAGGAACAGCAGCTGGAGGGAGATGTGGGATGGAAAGGTTTTTTAAAAGAGATGGGAAGGGGGCGCCTGGGTGGCTCAGTTGGTTAAGCGGCCGACTTCAGCTCAGGTCATGATCTCGCGGTCCGTGAGTTCGAGCCCCGCGTTGGGCTCTGTGTTGACAGCTCAGGGCCTGGAGCCTGTTTCGGATTCTGTGTCTCCCTCTCTCTGACCCTCCCCTGTTCATGCTCTGTCTCTCTCTGTCTCAAAAATAAATAAATGTTAAAAAAAAAAAATTAAAAAAAAAAAAGAGATGGGAGGTATACCATGCTTCTTTGTTGATGGCAATTTTCAAACACACCCTGGTATGTGGCTCTCATATGAAATGAGCATTCAAACCGGCTACGTACTCCCTCCTTTTTGAAGAACTTTCAACTCTTGGTTCCCACAACAAAGCACTCCTCTGATTTTCTACCTCTTGGCTGCTCCACCTCATTTTAACCTTACTAGCTGTTCCTCTTTCAACAACAGGTCTCAAAGTGTCTGACTTCCTCAGGGCTCCGTCCCTGGCCTCTTTTCTTTTTCTTTATTTAAATTCTTTTAATTTTTTAAATGCTTATTTATTTTTGAGAGAGGGAGAGTGTGAACAGGGGAGGGGCAGAAACAGAGGGAGACAGAGGATCCCAAGCAGGCTCTGTGCTGATAGCACAGAGTCCGATGTGGAGCTTGAACTTACAAACGATGAGATGATGACCTGAGCGGAAGTCAGAGGCATAACTGACTGAGCCACCCAGGCACATGCTGGCACTCTTTCCTGACCTCTATCGAGCCAATCTGATCAGACAGATGGCTGTAAGCACAAATGATAAGCTAGCAGCACCCACATTTGCACTGGTTGGTCAGACCTCTCTTCTGGGCCTATATGCCACCTCCACTTAAATTTCACAGGCAGTGAAACCTTCCGTGTCTAAAACCTTTCCCTCACCATTCAGTAGTCAGCACTACCATGCACCCTGCTGCTCAAGAAACGTGGATATCCCCTTGATTTCTTCCTCTTGCTTATTATCTATATCCAACCCAGCTACAAGTAATATGTTTTAGGGCTAAAATCAATGCCTCAAATTTGTCTGCCTATTTCCATTCTGTTGCTATCACTGTAGTTTCAATCCCCGTCCTCTCTCCTCTGGACCACAGTAAGCCTCTGTCCACTGCCAATCCATTCTCCCCAAAGCAGGCAGAGTGGTCTCTAAGAAAGCGAGTCAGACCATCTTCTTCTTTTATAAAACCTTTTGATAGTTTCCCAAGCCTTTAGAAGGAAATCTAACTCCCTTACCCTGGCCTAGAACAACCTCCCCCGCTCGCCCCTGCCCACCCTATCCCCTGCTACACTTTGCTTGCTCACTCCACTTCTGCCTCTAACACCCTTCATGCTGAGTTCATTCCTTCCTTAGGCCTTCAAATATGTTATTCCTTCCTGCTTTACATAGCCTCCCTCCGTTCTTTGCTTGGCTACCTCCTAGTCATTCAGTTCTCATTTTAAGTGTTACTTTTCCCAGAGAGGTCTCTCTTGACTTCCTAAAACTAAATTAGGATCTGAAGTCTTAGTTTCCTTATCTCTAAAATAAGTTATCTGCAGATTAAATGAGATCATCCATGTAAAGTTCTTGGCGCAGTAACCAGGTACGCACGGTATGTATTCAGTCAGTATTGGCTACTATCTTCCTTGTTATTCTCACAAAGCATTCTGTTACTGCTCTTGATAATACTTCCCACACTTTGTAGTTATATACTTATTTGAGCGTAGTTGATTAATGAGTGTTAGTCCTTTACACCATAAATTCCACAAGGGCAAGAATTACATACCTGCTTTGTTTCTCACCACATACCTAAAACCCAGACAGAATTTCACATACATTTGGCACTAAACAAATACTAGATTAATGACTTATCACTAAATACGGCTTTGTTAAATGTCAATCACAAAGGGTTGTCCACCACGCATAAAAATAAGGTAATTAGAGACATCTGGCTCAAGAGAGTGAACTGAATCCATAATCTTACTTCTTTCTCTTCCCAAAAGTACATTGAAATGATAGAAGAAATATAAAAATACTAATGAATCAAAAGCATATCTAGAAGGCAACAAAGAGTGGCATTAGTAGACCCGAAACAGGGATCTGCAGAAGACAACAGACTACTGGAGAGATCAATCAGAGCCGAAGAGCCTCCAGTTGAAAGGTTAAGTACTAGCTCAACAAGTCTGGGCCTGGAAACACCCCAAGCTTAGAGTCAACCAGGCTTACCCGTGGATGAATGTAGGCCTTGGGGTAGCAGGATGGTATTTAACCAAAGGTTTGTCAATGCAGGGCCCGTACACCCACAGGCTGGGTAACAAGCTGTGTGCCCCATTCAGACTTAGCTGGGAAAACAGCACTCTATATAGAGTGGAAGTTCGGTCAGAGAGTGCTGATGGCTTTTTTTTTTTTTAAATATAAGTTGCACATATATTTTTAAACTTCGTATTATGGAAAACTTTCAAACTTATATAAAGAGAACACTACAGCAAATTCCTATGTACACATCACTTTACTTCCAACGTTACCACTATATGTCAGTTTTTTAAATCTCTACCAGGGTTTCTCAACCTCACACTACTGACATTTTGGGCCAGATAATTCTCTGTTGTGGAGGGACTGTCATGTGCACTGTAAAATGTTTAACAACATCCCTAGGCTCTACCTACTAGATGCCAGCAGAAAACCTCAATTGTGATGACCAAAGTCATCTGCAGACATTGCCAAATGTCCTCTGGGAGAAATCCACCCTGAGTTGAGAACCACTGGTCTATACCCACTCCACTGGATTATTTTATTTTATTCTTTTTTTCTTTTTTGAGAGAGACAGAGTGAGAGAGCACGTGCACACGTAGGGGAGGGGCAGAGAGAAAGGGAGAATCTTAAGCAGCTGCACACTCAGCATGGAACCTGACACGGGGCTTGATCTCACAACCATGAGATCATGACCTGAGCTGAAATCAAGACTCAAAGGACTGAGTTGCCCAGGCGCCACCCTTCCCCCACTGGATTATTTTAAAGCAAAGCTGAACCTATCATTTCAGCTGTAATTATCTCAATATGTAGCACAAAGAGATAAGGATTCTTAACATATCCAAAATACCATTATCCTATTTATAAAGCAACATTAATTCCTTAATCTAATCTAATATTCACTTACTGTTTAAATATCCCCGATTGCCTCATAAACGGTTTTTTCTGGTTTGGTTAGAATTGGCACTCAGAAAGGGTTTTTACATCGCACATGACTGCTAGGTACACTGGGCCCATAGAGAGTTTCCTGGGTCAGCCCTGATGACAGAGAAAGGGCAAGGATTGGGCCTGAGGTAATTCTAGGTGGCCACAGGACATTAAGAAGGGGAAAAAAGAAAGGAAGGCAGCTCCACCTACAGGAGAACTGCGTCCAACTTCCTAAACCATGACTGAACCCCTAGTTTAGGATACGTCCCTGTTTGTCCTCCTGAAGCGATACCTACTGTGAGCACATTCTAATCCACTCAATGCTCCAGGGTAAAGTTCAACTAGAGCCCTGTAAGTGACCTTCACAGATACCAAGGACAGCGATGGCAGTCCTGGGAAACAGACACAATACAAGAAATAGAGTATTTCTTTAACTGGAATAATCTTTAAAAATATACTGCAAGGCACCTAGGTGGTACAGTCAGTTAAGTGTTCGACTCCGGCTCAGGTCATGATCTCATGGTTCGTGCGTTTGAGCCTTGCGTCAGGCTCTGTGCTGACGGCTCAGGGCCTGGAGCCTGCTTCAGATTCTGTGTCTCCCTCTCTCTCTCTGCCCCTCCCCCACTCATGCTCTCTTTCTCTCTCTCAAAAATAAATAAACATTAAAAATATATATATTAAAAAATAAAAATATATTGCAACAGCACACTGCATCAATTTTTTTAAAGGCCACTATAAAACAAGGAGCAATCTCACACCTATCAGGGACTGCTGCTATCAAACAAACAAACAAACAACTCCAGAAAATAACAAGTGTTGGCCAGAATGTGGAGAAACTGGAGCCCTGTGCACTGCTGGTAGGAATGTAAAATGGTACGGCTACTGTTGAAAACAGTATGGTGTTTCCACAAAATATTAAAAATAGAATTACTATATTATCCAGCAATTCTACTTCTGGGTATATGCCCCCCCCCCCCCCAATTGGAAGCGGGATCTTGAAAAGATATTTGTATTCTCATGTTTGTAGCAGCATTAGTCACAACAGCTAACATGCAGAAGCAACCACATGGCCACTGGTGAGTGAACAGACAAGCAAAATGATGTATACACACACAATGGAATATTTTCAGCCTTAAAAAAGGAAGGAAATTCTGACATATGCTACAACATGGATGAACCGTGAAGACCTCATGCAAAGTGAATAAGCCAGTCACACAAAGACAAATAAATACTATATGATTCCACTTGCACCTAGCATAGTGCAATTCAGAGTCAGAAAGTAGAATGGCCGGGGGGGGGGGGGGGGGGGGCGGGCAGGGGCTGGAGGGAGGGGGGAATGGAGAGCTACAGTTTAGTGGGTATGGAGTTTCAATTTTACAAGATGAAAAGAATTATGGAGATGGATGGTGGAGATGATTGTGCAACAGTGTCAGTGTACTCAATGCCAGTGAATTGTACACTTAGGAATGGTTAAGATAGTAAATTTTGTTATGTGTATGTTTTACTACAACAGAAGAAATGGGAGGGAAAGGAGCAATTTGAAAATTAAGAAAGTTCTCAGAAACTAAAACACGACTGGGGGAGAAACAACAGAAAGGCTAAACAGGAGAACGCACGAAACTGAAAAACCAATTAGTAACGTGAAAAACCACATCATGGAAGTTCCCAAGACACAAAGCAGTAAGAGTGAGATAGAAACTGTGACAGTAAAGAGACAAACTGGACAGATCTAGGAGTTCCCAAAGAAGAGAACAGTAAGGTAGGAAGGAAAGAAATTATACAAGAAAGTTTGCCCAGTTATCAGGCCAAAAGGGATCATCAAGTTTGAGTGGCAATACTGAAAAAGAAGATTTACCTAGATACATCCTGACCAAGCTTTTAAAACTTTGGATTGAAATCAACCAATTAACCAGAAGCCACCCTTAAAAACTTCCAACGGAAGAAAAAAGTTTCCCTATAATAGAGAAACAAGAATCAGATTTATGTATGACTTCACATCTATAATACCATTGCCAAAGCCAATGGTGCCCTGTCTACCAAGTTCTTAGGAAGCACTTTGAACCTGGAGTTATTCATCTAGCCAAATTTTCATCTCAGCAGGAGGTCAAAAGAGAGCCATTTCCAGAGCATGGGGCTTTAGGGTCAGACAAACCTGAGAGTTCAAATACCTATTATCCTACTTAGTAGTAGTGTGAAAACCTCTTGGAAACTTTGTGGAATGCCTTATGAAATACAAACGTATTATCACTCTCCACCTCTTCCAGTTAATGGATGATTTAAAAGAAGCAGCATTTGCAAAGTGCCTGATATCAAGGGAAGACATTTTGGCCTTGGCATCCAAAAGTTCACATACTAGCAGAGAACCTCAGTCCAGATTTTGGGCTCAGGCAAGTCTCTGTCTAAAACAGGAAAACTACAGCCCAAATGTAGCCCACTGCCAGCTTGTATAAATAAAATTTGATTGCAGCACATCCGTATTCATTTACACACTATGATTGCTTTTGCACTACTATGGCAGGGTTGAATAGATGTGACCAAGATAGTATGATTGCAAAACTGAAATTATGTATTATCTGGTCCTTGATACAAAGTCTGCCAAACCCTGATCTAGAATGTTATTACCACCTCTCCACTTATACAATTCCAGATCAAATATCACCTTTTGTGAGTAACGGCTCACTTCCTGTACTTACATAACACTATGTACCTACTCTGCTACAACACTAATCACACTGAATTAAAGTCATTGACTATATGTCCATTAAATTACAAATTTCTTGAAGGCATGGATTCAAGATCACACTGAGATATCCCTGCACTCAGCATTTATTCTTTCATTCAATAAATATTTGAGTGACTTATTGTGTCAGGCAGGTCTTGAGGGTACAGTAATGAATAAAATCAAAATTTCTTACCCTCATGAAGCTTACAGTCTAGTAGGGAAGAAAGAACAGGTAAGTAAAGAAATATATAATACATGTAGTAATGAGTGCTGTGAAGAAAAATAAGGCAGGGTAAAAGAGGAAATGGAGGAAGCATTCTGTGATGTAAAGTGGGGTGGTCAGAACAAGTCCTGAATGAATGAATGGATGGAACAAGTACCAGGAAGCAGTGCAGTATTGTTTATGACCAATGCAACCACTGCAAGCAACATGACAAGAGACTCAGCTAGCCTGATAACTTAGGAATTAATAAAAAATTATTACAGTGAGTATTTTTGCACTTCTATAGCAGGCACAGAGCAAAGCACCATGCACATATTTTATCACTCAATTAACCTAAGAACCCTTAGGTACCATTATTAGCCCTGTTTGAATGGGTGAGGAGACTAAGCACAGACATTAACTTGCCCATAAAAAACTGCCACTCTAAAGCAAAACCACAAAGTGACACTATTCTCCAGGCTCTTCATAAACTACAGGACAACACCACTTTATTCCATGCTTTTAGGCCAGAACAGTCCTCTGTCACAGAAGCAAGATTTTACCTTTTGACATATGAATTATATCCATGGTTTTTGGGTTTTTTTGAGAGAGTTGGACACACATGGACATGAGCGGGGGACGGGCAGAGGAAGAGAGAATCTTAAGCAGGCTCCATGCCCACAGAGGAGCCAACACAGGGCTCAATCTCATGATCATGAGATCATGACCTAAACCGAAATCAAGAGTTGGGACACTTAACCCACTAAACCACCCAAGTGCCCCGACACCCATGTTTTTGATGTGGTTAAAAACAATACAGATAGGAAAGACATCCCCACGCTGCTGTGAGGGAAGGAGACTCAGATCTATTAACAAAAGAGGAGAGAACTTATAGCTCCCTGTATCAAATCTCAGACTTGGACACAGACTCAGGATCAAGGCATTCTCCTAGAGTTCCTCCATAACTGGATAGACTTGTCATATCATGCTAAGGCATGTCCTGGTCTAGGTCTTCCAGAGAGGTGGCCTTGCATGATACAGGCTGGCGTAGTAGGCAAGGCAAGCACATTGGTCTATTCCTTGCCCTCCCCCACCTCCTATCCACTATCCATTCTAGCAAAATTTCACTTTTTAGACTCCGACTATGAGACAGAATTTCAAAAATACTAAAATGATGTTCTGGGACAATAGATGTCTATTTGCTATCTCCCTTTTCCAAGAAAACAAAGGGTCATGTTATTCTAAGGGTTCACATGTAGACAGGTGAGTCACTTAAAGACTTAGACACACCTTGGCCAACTACAAAAATAACCACTGAAGTAAAAGTCATACTCCTCTAGCTCAATTCCTGAGGTCCATTTTGTGTCATCTCTACACTTTTTGACAGAAGTATTTATCAGTTCTCAAAGGCAGAGTTAAAATGTTAAGTCCTTCCTATTGGCTCTAAAAACAGCAAAAATCATCAGGTTGCCTCAAGAGACCAAACCACTGGGCTGAGCCCAATCTTGTCTAGGGCCAAATTATTACTGAGAAACTAATTTCCATTGCCTACCTATCTTCCCTAAGGCCTCTGGCGTTATCTTTCTAAAACAAAAATCTGACTATGTCATCATTTCCTTCCTTCCCATCACCAAGAGACACCCTGACCCTTGGGCCCACTGTACCACCGGGTCTATTGTGCCGAGGCCAGATCTGGCCACTCCCCAACTCATGCACATCAACGGTGCACAGTTCCTCATACACCTGACTTACTCTTTCACCCTACCTGGTGCATCTTCATTTTCCTCAGTCACCATATTAATTTAAACTGCCTAAAGCTCATCCTCATGCCTCCTTCCCACTCTCCAGGCACAAATGTTTTCAAGCTCCCTGGCAGCACTTTGCATGGTATATCCAAATAGTGTGTAGCCAAGTGGGCTCTGATGCTTGGTGTTCACGAGTTTCTTCCATGAGACGGAATGTGTATTTTTTTCTTTCTGGAATCCTCACATCTAACAGGTACTGAATGAATATATGATTACTTAGGGAAAGCCATCATAAATGGAGTTCACAATAATGTCACTTACTATGATGATAAAAAAAAAATACTTCTTTAAACAAGAATGTGAACCCCTTTCTAGATTCCAACTTTAGCAAAGTATGAAAGCCAGGGGGAGCAGGTGATCTGATGAGAGCTGAGAAACTTAAAGGAGCCTCTGTGGTTCAGTAGAATGCTTACTGTGTCTGGTTCTAGAACTCTGTAGTTCAAGGGCTCCTTCTTCACAAATGTTTAGAGGATACCATTTCTGGATATAAAAAAAAACACCCCAGTTATATAAACTATTACACCTAAAATAATCTAAAGTATGATTACAATAGCTTTACCTTGTGTTCTTGCTATTTAACAATTATCAGTGATAAGGTCTTTATGTAAAAATCCTATTATTAAAAAAAACTATTAAAATAAAAGGTAGGAGGAGATGCGTTTATGCAGAACCTTGTTTAAAAGGTACAGGGCAGAGGAACAGCTAAATGTCTACTGTTGTAGTGGTACCGTTGCAAGATGATCCTGCCTTGGGATCTGTGCACACACCAGCCTCCAGGAGGCCTACGATTGCCCCTGTTTCTGTGAGTCCTGATTGACCAACTGAGATTCCTGACCTCCTTAATCTCCCATCAACTGTAACAATAACAGAATAGTAGGAGTAGCAATGTGATAGCCAGCACTTGCTGAGCAACTGCTGTGCTGACCCAGCACTAGGTCAAGTACTTTATATGTGTTACTTCATTCTCCAAAACAACCCTATGAAAGACACTGTGTTCCTATCTGATTTTGCAAATGGCAGAAAGAGTCACAGGAAAGTTAGACAACTATCCCACCCTGCTAGTAAGTGGTTAAGAGTCAACACACAAACCCAGATGGTCTAGCTCCAGAGCCCAGGCTTTTAACCAGCATACACTGCTTCTCTGAACATTCCACTATGCCACTCACTCCCTAGCCTTTATATATCAAGATCATTCAATAGCATTTTCTCACACAAGAAAATCTCTAAATAGATGAATGAGAATATGCATCACCACCTGCTCAAACTTCCTGACAACAGTAGATGTTATAGATTCCCCTTCAAGACCAAAGAACCCATTCTCCTAGCTGCTAGGAGGGTTAGTGGCTAACAATTCTTAGTCAAGGGCTTTCACAGGAACTGCCCTTGGCCTACAAGAGTAGCCTGGCCCTGGGGTGCCTGGGTGGCTCAGTCGGTTAAGCCTCTGACTTCAGCTCAAGGCATGATCTCACGTTTCGTGAGTTCAAGCCCTGCATCGGGCTCTGTGCTGACACCTCAGAGCCTGGAGCCTTCTTTGGATTCTGTGTCTCCCTCTCTCTCTGCCCCTCCCCCGCTCACGCTCTTGTCTCTCTCTCTCTCTCTCTCAAAAATAAACATTAAAAAAAAGAGAGAGAGAGAGTAGCCTGGCCCAGGGAAAAGCTCTTACAACCCCATTCCAGCTCCCAAGCTCCCTGCAGGATTTGAGGCCTTTCCTACCTTTGCTCTTGTGGCATCTCATGTCCTGTCTCTACTCAATACTACTGCCTTTACTGCTTCACAGGTGCCAGAGAGAGAAAGTACTCTCCAGTAAACTTGCTGCATGCAAATCTGTCTCAGAGTTGGTTCTCTCTAGAACAAAACTAATAAAATTGTTATGTAAAATTAGTGAAGACTAAATAACAGCTGGAGAGTGTACTAGTGGCCAGGGACTTCATGGTGAAGATGTACTTAAAAGATAACACCTGAACTGCACTTAATGCATTACTATATATTACACAAACCACCCAAATTAACACCAGTATGAATGTTTTAAAAGAAAAGCTGGTTACAAAAGGAAAAGTATTATTGTGATTCCACTTAAATTAGGTATCTACAATAGACAAATTTATAGAGACAGAAAATATAGTAGTGGTTACCAGGGGCTGGGGGAAGGGAGAAACAGGGAGTTAGCGGTTTTTGTTTAAAAATAATTTTTTTTACATTTATTTTTGAGAAACAGAGTGAGACAAAGGTGAGCGGGGGAGGGGCAGAGAGAGAAGGAAACACGGAATCTGAAGCAGGCTCCAGGCTCTGAGCAAGCGGTCAGCACAGAGCCTGATGCAGGGCTTGAACCCACGAACTGTGAGATCATGACCTGAGCCGAAGTTGGACACTCAACCGACTGAGCCACCCAGGTGCCCCGAGGAGTTAGTGTTTAATTTGGGATGTTTCAGTTTGGGATGATTAAAAACTTCTGGAGATGGATGGTGGTGATGGTTGCACGACAATGTCTTAATTCCACTGAACAGTTAGAATGGCAAATTTGATAGGAAGTATATTTTACCATAATCAGAAAAAAAGCTAGTACTACTAAATAATGAGGGATACATTAAAAAAAAAATACACATGAAAAAACAACCAGTTTCTTAGACTTCAAAAGAAAGGAAGCAAAGCTGCCTGCCTCCCTTCCTCTTTTTATTCCTTTCTGTTTTGACAATTAAAACACCAGCCACTGCTGTTCAAAAGCACCCCATCCCAGAGACCAGTGCAGAAAAGGTGGTAATTTAATTCATCTGCATATGACATACTTCGCTTAGCAAACCCATTATGATGCAAATATTTTTTAAAAATTTGCCTCATTTCTCAGAAAGCACTTGGCTTTAAAATTAGAATGTGATATCAAAATTTATAGAAATACTTCTAAAGATCTGCTCTGGTAAAAGTGTCATTACATTTGGGGCTTTAGATATTGCTGAGAATATGTATGTCTCTTCATTTTCCTGTTTGGTCAAAAGCAATTATATAAAATTCTTTTTTTAACTTAAAAAGGATATGGGCTAGTACATATAAATAATGTCACAATTAGCAATAATCTAGATAATCAAGGTCATTTTATTTCTTTTTAATCATAATATTAAAACTACTCAAATCCTTATTTGTTACCTAGGTAAAACAGGGATAATACCGGGGCAAGGAAAGGCTAAATATTAAGAAAATACACACTATGTAGAGATGTAGAGGAAGAAATCAGAGAGCTATATGTTTAGTCTTCAAGCCTACACCACTTGGACTTTTCAGATTGGTTAAAAGAGTTTTAAGGAGCAAATATAATTATCTATTGCAACATAAATCTATTAAGTTCTACATCTGATAGTGAAAATCTAGTAAGCAAATGTGAATAGCAAAGACATTACTTAACAGAACCCAGTTCCTGAGTTTAAGAAAGTGAGAGCTGGATAATCAAAAGACATGTGTGCACAGTATAACACCTCACTAATCCTCACCAAATACATTGGCAGATGGACAACACATAAAGTGTTATATTATATATCTACTTTTCTGATTCAGATGCTTTCTACTTAGTGGGAATTCGTAAGCCTTCAAATGTTCCATTACTTAATTATGCAGGAAAAATTGTGCATGGTTAAATAACAGAATAAGAAAACAAAAAGCCTCAAGAAGTCTCATTTAATAAAGTAGGTGACATATGAGAAAAACTGGTTCACAGATTAATATTTCGAAACTCAAATGCGATGATCATTCCTTAGATTTTGGATGATCTCTTTCTCTTACACCCTCTGATGACAGTCTTACTACTCTCCTAAGCAAAATGTGTCACTGCACACGAGTACTCCCATATCTGTTCTCTGGTGACCAGGGATCCGGCAGTCCTGCTTAGACCACTGACACAGCATCTCCAGTCACAGGGATGTCACGCTAGAGGGTGAAAACCCATAAAATCCATATAAAATGACAAAGGGTCAATGCTTTATAGACTAGGGAAAACTACATAAAAAACTAGGATGTTTATAGGCAATTATGGACTAGACATTAGGAATTAGCTCTGGTGTAGAAATAATGGCTTAATATCACCAAAAGGTGATATTAGCAGGGTGATATGATAAAATAAGATACAGCTGTTTTATTACTTGTTAAAAGATCTAAAAGATATTATAACTGTTAGAATCCATAATCTGTACTTGAAAACATAATGAATATTTGTTTCTGTTACTCTTGTGAACAGAGGTTAATATGGAAACAATTTAAGGGAAAGTAAACACACAACCGTACAGATGCACAAGGTTACCGAGACTGAGCAGAGGAAACATGATGAATTCTGTACACTGTAAAAGGGACAACAACAGACATAAGGTGACTGGCTCACCTCTTCTGTCCTTCGAGTCAGAATTACCTGTGTAGTAAGTGAAAAATAGAAACATTCACTCAAATTAAAGAAAAACATTACTATTCAACCTAAGTTAAGACAAAATCAGCTCTTTCTTTATGTATATTGGAGCTAGAATGAGGTACCCTCCAACAAATGGGAAACAAGATTGCTCAGACCCACTCAACTTTAACCAGTGGTTTGTCCTCTCAGAGCACAAAGGCAACACAGCACCAATATTCATAAAAAGTATAAGAAGGCAAAGAGAAATACAAACATAACTGTATTGCAGGCCTTTATGTCTTTTAGGTCATTCATGAAATACAACAGGGCAAAATTAAGTTAAGAATATAAAGGACTTAAAATGGCAACAGGTAATAAAATCTAACCAGTGTAGACCAAATTCTATATACTAACAGAGAAAACTTTTTCAAAGTTTTGTCTACTTAAGTCACTGAATTTTGGTCTGTCTTTATCAGAATATTTAGAATGCACCATAACTAATATAACTACCCACAGGAACACTTATGGAATATGGCTGAAGCTGTGCTTACAAAAATTCATAGTATTAAATATATTAAGTGGGAAGACTGTAATCAAGTCAAGCATTCAACTCAGGAAGAAAGAAAGAGCACAAAATAAATCTAAGAAAAGCAAAAAGAAAGAGTAAGAATTGAAAAGAAATTAATGAAATAAAAACTGAAAAATAAAAACTGAAAAAAAAAAACAAACCACTCTTTGGAAGGAAAAAAGCAACAAACTGTGAAACAGATAAATGGTTAGCCAACTTAAGCACGAAAATGGACATAAGTATGTAAGATAACAAATATTAACACTATGTAGGAAATTAATCTTAAGAGATGACTTTCCTTCAAATCCATTCAAGTAATTTTGAAAACATGAATGAGATGCACAATTTTCTAGGTTAAGTTCAATGATTTCTGTGAAGCAAAACAAAACACTGACAACTAAAAGTTATCAAAAATAGCACACATACAATTAAAATTAAAAAACAGCACACATATAAAGGAAAGATATAAACCAATTTAATTTAGAAATAACTTACAAATTATCAATGGAAAAATCCCAAATAAAGTAATATCAAACAAATTGCTACAGTTCATTCAAGAAAAATACAACATGACCTAGTATGATTTTTTTTTGCAGAAATGTGAATAAAGTTAGGAAATCTATTAAAATGATTCACCATAGCGTATTATAAAAAGAGGAAAAAATCAGAAAGATCTTGCTCATTGATGCTGAACAGGCAACTGGCAAAATTTGACATATATGCTCTTCAAAACAGGAATAAATTAATAAATCCTAAACATGATAAATATGTTTATATCTCAACCCAAGAGTCAGCGCCATATTAATGGAAAACCACTAAAAGCATCCTTGAGAGTCAGGTACAAGACAAGGCTGACTTTTACCATTGTTTTCTAACCTTGTTCTGAAGATACTCATCAAATCATTTAAAGACAAAAAGAAAGACTAATTTGAAGGCATGATAATTGAAGAAAATTATGTCAAACACTGAGGAAATTTATTTTTTTAAGTTTACTTATTTACTTTGAGAAAGAGTGAGAGAAAGAGACAGAGGAAGGGAGGGAGAGACAGAGACAGAGAAAGAATCCCAAACAGGCTCCACACTGTCAGTGCAGAGTCCAATGTGGGACTCAAACTCACAAACCGTGAGATCATGACCTGAGCCGAAATCAAGAGTTGGGCGCTTAACCAACTGAGCCATCCAGGCACCCCAAACACTGAGGAAATTTATTAAGATGATCAGGATAAAATATACCTACAAAACCCAACAGCTTTATGTAGTATACTCAAAACTAAAATAATGATGTATGTCAAAAATGACAGCAGCAGAAGCCTTCACAGCCCCGACAGCAGCCAGTTAGAGGACACAGTGGAAGAAAATACTCCATTTATACTAACAACAAACAAAGCAAAACACCAAAGTAACAAAGAACCCCTCTGAAATATCTAGAAATGAGCTGAACAAAACATGTGCAACATCAGTGGCAAAAACTTTAACACTGCCAAGAAATACAAAGAATTCAGCAAATGGAATACACTGCATTCTTAGATAGACTTGAAGACGTCAATTGTCCCTGTTAATCTATAAATGTGACATGATCAATAGAAACTTTTCTCCTGCTATATAAGTTGATTCTAATGTTCATAAAGAGGGGCGCCTGGGTGGCGCAGTCGGTTAAGCGTCCGACTTCAGCCAGGTCACGATCTCGCGGTCCGTGGGTTCGAGCCCCGCGTCGGGCTCTGGGCTGATGGCTCAGAGCCTGGAGCCTGTTTCCGATTCTGTGTCTCCCTCTATCTCTGCCCCTCCCCCGTTCATGCTCTGTCTCTCTCTGTCCCAAAAATAAATAAACGTTGAAAAAAAAAAAATTTAATGTTCATAAAGAAAAATAATCAAGAATTGCTAGCAAAATTCTGAAAAATAAGATTAACAAGGGATGACTCACTTTATCAAATACTGATTATTTTAGTTACAATTATTAAAACGGTGGGGTTCTGTACAGAGAACTGAACGGTGGGGTTTCTGGACAGAAAAAACGATTAATAGAAAATAAAAATGCCAAGAAATCGAACTCACATAACAAATGAGAACCTAAATACATATCAGATATCAGAATTCAATATATGATAAGGTGGCATTTTGAATCAGTGAGGAAAAAAACATAATTCATTAAAGGGTACTGACATAAAAAAAAAACACCAAACTAAGAAACAAAAAGAGGCCGGGGTGGGGGGGGGGGGGGGAGGGGGAGGGAGGGGGCGGTGCCTGGGTGGCTTAATCGGTTAAGCGTCCGACTTCGGCTTAGGTCATGATCTCATGGTTCGTGGGTTTGAGCCCCGTGTGATGCTCTGTGCTGACAGCTCAGAGCCTGGAGCCTGCTTTGGATTCTAGGTCTCCCTCTATCTCTGTGCCCCTCCCCCGCTCACGCTCAGTCTCTGTCTCTCTCAAAAATAAATAAACATAAAAAAAAAAGCTAAAAAAAAAAAAGGTATTGGGACAGGGGCGTCTGGATGGCTCAGTCAGTTAAGCTTCTGACTCCTGAGTTCAGCTCAGGTCATGATATCACAGTTTGTGATGAACACCTAGTACAGCTCTGAGCTGACAGCACAGAGGCTGCTTGGGAGTCTCTTCCTCTCTCTCTCTCTCTCTCTGTGCCCCTCCCTCTCATGTTCTCTATGTCTCTCTCTCTAAATAAATAAATAAATATTTAGAAAAAAAGGTATTGGGACAAGTCATTAACCATTTTGGGAAAAAACAGATCCATAGTTCACACTTCACATCAGACTAAATTTTAGATCGATCAAAGATTTATGCACACACCTGCATGCACACAAATGTATATATAAAGAAGAAAGAAACCATAACTCTAGGAGAAAACATAAGGAGAACTATTTTGTAATACTGGAGTAAGGAAAGCCTTCCTATATATGATCTAATACCTAGAAAATATTTAGTTAAAATAAACTGACAAATTTTTTAATTAAAAAAATTTGAAATTGCTTATGATAGCTTCTGCAATGCAGAAAAGCTAGATGAGCAACTGGGGAAAAATATTTGCAACTTTATCACAGGTACACAAAGTTTCCCTAACATTTAATACAATTTTTTAAATGGTTGTTTATTTTTGAGAGAGAGAGCGTGTACGCGCGCAAGCAGGGGAGGGACAGAGAGACAGGGAGACATAGAATCCAAAGCAGGCTCCAGGCTCCAAGCTGTCAGCAGAGAGCCCAACCCATGAACCGCGAGATAATGACCTGAGTGGAAGTCTGACTGTTAACTGACTGAGCCACCCAGGTGCCCCAGGGTTTCCCTAACATTAAAGAGCTTCTATAAATGAGTCAGAAAAGCCTAACATTCTAATAAGAAAAACAGGCAAAGGATACCAACAGAGTTCTTAGAGAAAGAAATATAAGTGATCTTTCCAAATATGGAAAGATGCTCAACCTCACTCAGTGAAATGCAAATTAAAGCTACACTTGAGATGCTAATCTTCACCTGTTAGACTGGCACAGATCCAAAAGTTTGATAATTTACGGCACTAAAGACAGCAAAGGAAAACAGGCACTCTTACACACTATTTATAGGAATAAATTTCCCAACAGAGGAAAATCTGGCAATATCCACCAATTTACAAATGGACACTTAAAATAATTTATCCTACCAATATTCTCGTGTATGCTTGAAATGACAAATTGTACTGTTTCTAAGAGTACTCTGAAAACAACCTTAACGAACACGGATAGGGAAGACAGATAAATATGTTAAGGTATATCCATACAATGAAGCAGTTCTTTACTGTAATATAGAACAAGCATGACAGGCTAATGGAAAAAAGCAATGTGCAGAAATGTACACAATCCATATGTGTATAATGTGTGTTATAAACACAAGAAAAAGGAATATATACATACTTGCTTATTTTAAAAAGGAAAAGAACAGAGATTCAAAGCAAAGATCAATGGGAGAGAAAAATGTAAAAGATTAAAGAATTAATCTAGGATATGTCTAATATCTAAATAATAGGAATTTTAGAAGAAGAAAACAGAGAAAATGGGCAATGGAAGAAAATTTCCAAATATAAGAAAAATCTCCCGAACTGAAGAACCAAAAATTTCCAGAATCAAAGAACCAAGGCTCCAAAAACCCTATCAAGCACCCAACATAATGAATGAAAAAGATACACATCAAGACACATTTCTGTAAAATTTCAGGACATGAATGACAAAGGAAAGATCTTCCCAAAACACACAAAGTGTGATTAAGAATCAGGATAGCAGAAGACTCCTCCATGCCTGGAAATTAGGAGTCAGGGCAATGTTTTAGACATTCTGGAGAAAACAAATACATCCTCAAATTCTATACGCAGCCCTATAGCCAGTTTTAGACACGTAAGGTCTCACGCAATGTACCTCCCTTGGACCTCTCTCTCAGGAGGCTACTGGAGGATATGTTCTACCCAATGATGGAGTAATCCAACAAAGATGTCAATATAGAAGCCAGGAAACAAAGGAATTCACAAAATAAAAGAGAAGGGAAATCCCAGACCAACACCTAGGCAGCAGCCCTGACGATCAAGCCCAGATTTGAGTAAGACAATGGAGGACTCAGGAGGAAAATCTGTAGGAAAAAACAAAAAACAAAAAACAGATTACCTGCCAGATCTGACTTTGTTGAAACTGTATCGAGAGTCTAAGGAAAGTATGAGAAGAACTGGCTGGCAATAGGCAAAAAGAAAACTAAAACAGAAACATAAGGCAATTATAAAATCCAGGAAAAAAATTGTACAAGAAAAGAAAAATGATCACATTACACCTATAGCTCAGCAGGGAATAACATCACAGTTATAGTAAGATAAAGCATTAAATACTGATTTAACCAAAAATTATTAAGTAACGATTATGGGAGGACTGGTAAGAGGGTAGTGATGAGAAGGATGTGGGGTTCAGACTGTGACATCCTGATGTACCATAAAGGTTTCCTTGAGTTTTACTCGTCTTGAAAAAGTCACCAGTGAAATGTAGCCTCAGTCTCTCCTGAGACATGAAATGTGTTAACTGTATAATAACTGGTTTCTTAGCTGTGGCATAATTTGGACCTAAGGCAGATTATGGAAAATTCGTTTCCTTAACAGCAGAGTGGAAAGACCACAAGAGTGAGAAATAGGCCTAACTTGCTACCTGCTGGCTCTGAGATCTAAGACAAATCATTTAACCTCTATAGTCCTACATTAAAGCATCTATGAAAAGGAGAGAATTATCCAGTCATCTCACAGAACAGTTAAATGAAGACAGTGCAGAACAGAAGTGAGGAACACAGGCTGCAGAGTCAACCAGGCATGGGTTACTGGCTCACCTTTCCCACTAATTCAGTTCATACGAGTTATTTCATACGTTATTTCGTCTTCCCTCCCTAAGCAACAGCCATAACTCACAGCAAGAAATATATTTTACACTGTTACTCAGTATGTGCTTCTGTATAACTGAAATTAAAGTTTCACGAAATAATACACATTACATAAAAAGAACACAAAATGGAACAGGACCATCCACTTAAAAAACAAAGAAACAAATCACTCAGGATGGCCCACTTAAAATGATGTCATGAATTGGTCACGACCTTTACTTTGAAAAAAAATTTTTTTTTTCAACGTTTATTTATTTTTGGGACAGAGAGAGACAGAGCATGAACAGGGGAGGGGCAGAGAGAGAGGGAGACACAGAATCGGAAACAGGCTCCAGGCTCCGAGCCATCAGCCCAGAGCCTGACGCGGGGCTCGAACTCACAGACCGTGAGATCGTGACCTGGCTGAAGTCGGACGCTTAACCGACTGCGCCACCCAGGCGCCCCATACTTTGAAAAACACTCCTGGAGTTAGTTTCATCACTGTAAAACTCCTTCACCTGCAAAACAGAAAACAGAACCTACCTCATGGGATTCATAGGATACCTCCGTAAAACTCTTAGTACAATGCCTACCGCTTAAAAATAGTGCCTCCCGTGTGCAGGTGTGCACTGTAAATGCTTTCCCTGTATCAACTCATTTAATCCTACTAGTTCCTGAGCGAGGGAAGTATTATTACTATCACTTGTTCTCATTTTACAGATGAAGGAACTAAGAGGTGAAATAAACCTGCCTATGGTCACACAGCCAGTGTACAGCAGAGATGGGATCCAAATTCAGGGAGCGTGGCTCAGCAGACTTGTTCTCATTTTACAGATGAAGGAACTAAGTAAGGTACAGAGGTGAAATAAACCTGCCTATGGTCACACAGCCAGTGTACAGCAGAGATGGGATCCAAACTCAGGTAGCGTGGCTCAGCAGACTGCTCGTAACTGCAAGTGCTGCATAGCCTTTACAGTGGAAAACAAGGGATTAAAGCAGGCAAGTGCAGGGTCTGGGTTACACGGTCTAGCTAAAAAATGTCATGTGTAGTAACCGAATGAGATTCAATTCAGCAAATACTTTCTGAATGCTCTCCATGAGCCAGACGTGATTCTAATCTAGGGGCCCTCACCATCTAACAGGGAAGAAATATGAACCAAAGGGGTGAGACCACAGAAAAGGGAACAACAGGGCGCCTGAGTGGCTCGGTTGGATAAGAGTCTGACTCTTGATTTCAGTTCAAGCCACATGTTGGGCTGCACATTGGACATGAAGCCTACTTTAAAAAAAAAAAAAAAAAAAAAAAGGCACCTGGAAGGCTCAGTTGGTTAAGCATCTTACCCTTGATTTCGGCTCAGACCATGATCTCATGGTTTGTGAGTTCGAGCCCCACAGTGGGCTCTGCACACACAGTGCAGAGACTGCTTGGGATTCTCTGTCTCCTTCTCTCCCTGTCCCTCCCCAGCTCTGTCTCTTTTCTCTCTTTCTCTCAAAAATAAACATTCAAACAAAACAAAACAGGGAACAGTGATTTTTGTTAGGAAAGGAATGACAGTTACACAGCTGTCGGGGGACAATTTCCTTTACTCTTCACAGAAGCCATCTGATGGACCCCTTCTCTTTTATAGACCAGGACCCTGACTGAGGCTCAAAGGGGTCAGAAACTTGCCCTACCCCACCTGGTTTCTGACTCAAGGCTGATTCTATTTCTGGTGCCACTTGCAAATCAACTAGTGATGAACTGAAGGAAAGAAGTGGGCAGGGCTGACGCCCTGAGCAAACTGGCACTGCAACTTAACTGTTTCCTGAGCTCCTCTAACTCCACCCCTAGCCTGTGTATTCCTATCCCATATCTGTTATGCACGTCCAGACCCATTCGCCTTCCCATGATCTCCAAGGGTCCCTTCTGTTCAAGGCTAATCCTGTCACCCAGCTTCTGCACCCTTTCATCTTTAGCTTCTCGAATTATTGTTTTTAAAAAAAATTTTTTTTTAACGTTTATTTGTTTTTGAGACAGAGAGAGACACAGCATGAACAGGGGAGGGGCAGAGAGAGAGGGAGACACAGAATCGGAAGCAGGCTCCAGGCTCTGAGCCATCAGCCCAGAGCCCGACGAGGGGCTCGAACTCACGGACCTCGAGATCGTGACCTGAGCTGAAGTCGGATGCTTAACCGCTTAACAGACTGAGCCACCCAGGCGCCCCAGCTTCTCGAATTATTAATTACCTTCCCTTTCTCTTGTATTTTCAAACTTTTTCCTCCACCTTTGACACTTAAGCCTCCCTGGTCTAACCGGAATGTCAGGCAAAGCAGGATAGCCTCCGGAATATCTCTTCTTTCCTCTTAACTCTATGTTAGCCAGATATTCCTAAGAATTCTCTGTATCTGCTAACATTAGTTTGCAATGTTTATTATTTCAAGAGATCTTATGGCTAGAAAACACAAAACAATAAAATGGTGAGTAACCTCAAAGAGAAAAAGAAAAACAAACAGAAACCATCCCTAGTACCTGAAGGAGGGAAAGTTTCTGGGGTGGTTGCCGCGGTGCTGGAGTTCCCCTCCCAAGGTTCTGTGCTGGCATCTGTGAGCTGGTTATCTGGAAGCCACGTTCCATTGGGTGAAACTGTAGTGACTACAGAATCCGTGCTTGCTGTTCTTGTGGTCCCATTGTCAGAGTCTGAAGAATTGACAGTGGTTACATAGGTGGGTCCCAGTGTTAGATTTGGGTTGAATGTTGGTGCCACAGACAGAGAAGTTACTGAAGAAGCAGGACTTGAAGTTTTGGTCTCTTCTTTAACTGATGCTGTTGTTGATGTTTTCATAGATCTTGTAACGCTTACTGAAGGTGAAACTATAAACACACACACACACACACACACACACACACACACACACACAAAAGAAAACCCATGAAGAATGTGATAGCTTGAAGTTATAAGGCACAAAGCAGCAAGCCTTAATAAACTCTTAAACACCAAGAGACCAACGAAAGACCTCTCCCTCTCTCTCTCTCCCCAACCCCCCCCCCCCCACCACACACACACTTTTATCTAATGCTGGGCCCTTTCTAGCACCTCCAAAGGACTACTGTTTAAGGGAAGAAGAAAACTGGATTCATTACTTATTTCCTCAGAATCAGTATACAGGAATCTTAAGTAGCAACATTAAAAAAAAAATTTTCAGGAATGAACATATAATCTACTTATTTAAAGTAGTATATTGTATATAGAGCAACGTTGAGCATTCACTACGACTCAGATTTCCAAAGATATTTACTTTATACCATCACTTTAAAGTAAAACTTTAGTATTTTTTTTTTCTTTAATATCACCTAGGTCTCCAATTTTAGGTCATTAAATGTGACAGCAAAATTCCATTTTGAATGCCAGCTTTATTAAATGACAACTTACCTGTGGTTGCATTGTTGGCACCTACACGTATCAGACTACTGCCAAGCAGAACAAGAATGAACCAGGAATCCATGCTGGCCTAGAAAACAGACAGCCATGTTAGATAAGGCCCTATATTATTGTTAACCATGTCCAAAATACTCACCAAAGGAGTATGTGGAGTAAAATCTTCCCAGCAATAAAATGTGCACATAGGACCAATGATCTTTTGGGAGTCTGATATGCACATTTCCCCCCAAATCCAACTACTTAATTGAATCATTATATCAATACAAATAATACTTAATAAGAACCTACTTTTTAAAGCGGGATTCTCAACCTTGACTGCACTTTAGAATCACCCAAAGAACTTTAAAAAATTCCCATAGCAGACTGCATCTCTGGGGGTAAGAGCCAGGCAGCAGTCCCGTGAAAAGCTCCCCTCGCGCTTGCCATGTGCGGCTTTAGCATGTTCAGCATGAGAAGTTTGGAGAAGGTAGGGTGACTGTATGAATGTGATGCCCTTTGAAGCAGACCTTATACAGCTGTTCCCAACCTTTATTTCATCACAAACCGCATCAGAGGGCTGTGGCACATTCTTACTGGTAATAGTGGCTCATTGGGCCATTCGGATTTTTGTGCCCTTCAGTGAACTAGGTACTAGGGAAAGAACCAGGGAGCAATACACTCATACATCCCATCTTCAGGAGCCTCACAGCCTGGTGGTAACTAAATATGGTCATGATGCTCAAGGGAAGCAAGGGGTACTTTCCAAGGGGTACATGAGAACCTCTGAGGAAGGGTGGGGAGATGGAGGTGGTTCGTACACATCTCAGGAGTTTGACTCTGGTACCAGCAACATGCCTAGTAGGGAAATGGGGTTAGTAATGCCTTCCCCAAGGTGCAGCCATACAAGATTGATCACTTCTCCACTATTCCCACCTGACCATAATCTAAAATTGGGAAAGCATACAATTTCCCCCAAAAGCGTTAGAAAACAAACTGGAAGGCTCACATACTATATATGTGTACATGTCTATTCTTGATAGGAAATGGTTTGGGGGAAAAATAACTACGTATTTAGGGGGAGAAGGTTAGACTGTCACCTCATTCCAAATACCAAAAATAAAATCCAGATGGGTAGAAGAATTAAATGCTTAAAAACACATTTTTTTTTTATTTTTGAGAGAGAGAGAGGGCACAAGTGAGCAAGAGGCAGAGAGAGGGAGAGAGAGAATCCCATGAGAGGCAAAGAAAGAAGGGGAGGGAGAGAGAGAAGTGGGACTCACTCGTGGTAGGGCTCGAGCTTGCCCAATGCGGGACTTGAACTCATGAACCATGAGATATGACCTGAGCGGAAGTCAGATACTTACCAACTGAGCCACTCAGGTGCCCTAAAAACACATTTTAAAAGGAAAGAAATGAATATTTATGTGAGCTCAGAATGAGGAAAGATTTTCTAATGTAAGAAACCACAAAGGTAAAATGGCATATCTGATGATAGAAAAAATAAAAGCTACTAAATGTAAAAGAAATCAATCATAAATATGTTCATGAACAGGGAGACTCGATATTGTTAAGATGTCAGTTCTTTCCAACTTGGTTTACAGACTCAATGCAATCTCAATGAAAACCTAGCAAGTTATTTCGTGGATTTTGACAAACTAATTCTAAAGATTATACAGAGAGGCAAAAGACTGAGAAGAGCTAACTCAATACTGAAGAGGAGCAAACTTGGAGGGCTAACACTACCAGACTCAAGACTTAGCATAAAGCAACAGTAATCAAGACAGTGTGTTGGGAATGCAAGCTGGTGCAGCCACTCTGGAAAACAGTATGGAGGTTCCTCAAAAAATTAAAAATAGAACCACCCTACAACCCAGCAAATTGCACTACTAGGGATCTATCCAAGGGATACAGGTGTGCCATTTTGAAGGGACATACGCACCCCAATGTTTATAGCAGCACTATTAACAATAGCCAAAGTATGGAAAGAGCCCAAATGTCCATCGATGGATGAATGGATAAAGAAGATGTGGTATATATATATACAATGGAGTATTACTTGACAATCAAACAGAATGAAATCTTGCCATTTGCAACTACATGGATGGAACTACAGGGTATTAGGCTAAGCTAAATTAGTCAGAGAAAGACAAAAATCATATGACTTCACTCATATGAGCACTTTAAGACATAAAACAGATGAACATAAGGGAAGGGAAACAAAAATAATACAAAAACAGGGAGGGGGACAAAACAGAAGAGACTCATAAATATGGAGAACAAACTGAGAGTTACTGGAGGGGGTGTGGGAGGAGGGAGGGGCTAAATGGGTAAGGGGCACTAAGGAACCTACTCCTAACATCACTGTTGCACTATATGCTAACTAATTTGGATGTAAATTTAAAAAATTAAATTTAAAAAAAGTGTGGGATTGGTGAAAGAATAGAAAAATAGAGCAATATAACAGAAGAGAGAGCCCAAATACAGACCCACGTAAATATAGTCAACTGACCTCTGACAAAGGAGCAATGGCAATACAATGGAGCAAAGATAGTCTTTTCAATAAATTGTGCTAGAACAACTGGGCATACATACACAAGAAAAAAATGTGGACACAGACCTTATACTTTCACAAAAACTTATTCTCACAGACCTAAATGTAAACACAAATTATGAAACTCTTAGAAGATAACATATGAGAAAATCAAATGACCTTGGGTATGGTGATGACTCTTTAGATATAACACTAAAGGCACGATCTATAAAAGAAATAATCAATAACCTGGACTTCATTCAAATTAAAAGCTTCTGCTCTGTGAAAGACAATCTCAAGAGAAAAAGAAGACAAGCCACAGGCTGGGAGAAAATATTTGCAAAAGGCACATCTGATAAGGGACTATTACCCAAAATTTATAAGAACTCTTAAAAATGAACAACTAAGAACATAAACCAATTAAAACATGGGCCAAAGGCCTTATTAGACACCTCAATGAAGAAGACAGAGAGATTGCAAATAAACATATGAAAAGATATTCAATAACATGTGTCATTAAGGAATTGCAAATTAAAACAATGAGACACCACATCTATCAGAATGGCCAAAATCCACAGTACTGACAACAGCAAATACTGGTGAGCCTGTGGAGCAACAGGGAGTCTCATACATTGTTGGCAGAAATGCTAAGTGGTACAGCCACTATGGAAGACAGTTTAGTGGTTTCTTACAAAACTAAACCTTCTCCATAGGATCCAGCAATTGTGCTCCTTGTTATTTACCCAAGCAAGTTTAAAACTATGTCCACACAAAAATCTGCACACAGATGTTTACAACAGCTTTATTCTTTTAAAAAAAAAATTTTTTTAATGTTTATTTTTGAGAGAAAGAGAGACAGAGTATGAGTGGGGGAGGGGCAGAGAGCGAGGAAGACAGAATCTGAAGCAGGCTCCAGGCTCTGAGCTGTAAACACAGAGAATGACATGGGGCTTGAACTCACAAACTGTGAGATCATGACCTGAGCTGAAGTTGGACACTCAACCGACTGAGCCACCGAAGTGCCCCATAAAGCCCCAGCTTTATTCTTAATTGCCAAAACTGGAAGCAACCAAGATGCCCTTCAGTAGGTGAATGGATAAGTAAACTGGACTCCATCCAGACAACGGAATATTATGCAGCACTAGAAGGTTATGAGCTACCAAAGCACAAAGAGACATGAAGGAACTTTAAATGCATATTAGTAGGTGAAAGAAAGCAATTTGGAAAAGCTACATACTGTATGATTCCAACTATAGGACATAATTCTTAAAAAGGCAAGGCCCTGGAGACAGTAAAAAGATTAGTGGCTGTGGAGCTAGGAAGGAGGGAGGGAATGAAAAGGCAGAGCACAGAGGATTTCAAGTAAAACTATTCTGTATAATAATACAATGGTAAATACATGTCATTATATATTTGTCCAAACCTACAGAATGCACAACACCAAGTAAATCCTAATGTAAACAAGATGGTAACGATGTGTCAATGCAGATTCATTTGCTGTAATAAACGTACCATGTGGTGCAGGATGATGAGCGTGGGAGGTTGTGCATGTATGGGGGCAGGGAGTATTGGGAAACTCTAATTTCTGCTCAATTTTACCATGAACCCAAAACTACTCTAAAAAATAAAGTCTATTTTTTTAAGGGAAATAAACTAGGAAAATTGCCACCAATAAGACAAGGCGTTAAAATAAGAAGTCATATCAATATGGAAAACACGAAGACGTCAATTTTGAAAACCCTAAAAATCCTAAACAGGTAATTTACAGAAGAGAAAAACAGCTAAGAAAATACATGAAAAAGTGCTAACCATCCCCATTAATCAAAGGAATATAATAACGAGATAATATTTCTACCTTCCAAATCAGAAATGATCAATTATATGAAGTATTCAATGCTAGCAAGAGTCTCATGAAAAGGAATCAGACACTGGTCGGAATGGCCATTAGCCTGTAACAACAAATGCCTTCCCAGAAAGATTATACAAGGATCTTAAATGTGTCCATATTGTTCTGTGACCCACTTCCAAGGCTCTATTCTAAGTAAAAGTAAATTATCTGAAACTCAGGTGAAAATGATACAGAGATATTCATTAAATGGAAAAGTAGAAACAATCCAAATATCCAACAGCAGGGAAAATAGGAAAAAGCTGAAATAAGTACTATGTTGCTGCTATTCAAGATGATATACTGTTACAATTCAAAGAATTTAAGACAATGGAACAAGAACTTCATTTTTTAAGCTTAAAAAAACAGATCAAAACGGAATATACCATATGATCTTAACTAGATTCATGTATGTGTATGAAAGTATATGCATGAAAATAAAACTGGAAGGGAAAATCTATAAACATTTAGCATGGCACTTTATGATTTTTATTTTCTTCTTTGTATTGTACTTACCGGGTTCACTATCAGCATAGATATCCTGTACCCCTCTCTCTGCCCCTCTATTTGCACGCAAGTGCACGCATGCTCTCTCTAACATAAATAAAAATTTAAAAAATAACCAATCAAATTAACTTAAAAAGAAATCAGATTTCACTACAGAGCATGAATATATGAATCAAAAAGAAGAAAACTGCAGAAGAAAGACGTACTTCATGTGAAAGGCTGCAAGGGAAAAGAAGTGCACAGTGAATGGCAAGTTGGAGAGGATCTGTGCGTGTAAACTAGGCCGTGAGAGGTTATGTTAAGGTAAAAAGATCCATGTCGGTAACAAGGTGTAGCTATAGACCACAACCAGGAAAACCACAGTCAAGGCCTCATTCTTCTCAGAGAGAGACTTTATAATATATTATAAATTTATATTAAAGTCTCTCTGGCAAATTCCTGTGACTTCCTGCCTCCCAGACTAAACTGCATGCATACCTGTGCTTGCTTACTTCCTTCCTCTTCCAGTCTCCAAATCTATTCCAAGTATCCCAGAGCTAGTCACCAAGGAGAGTTGAAGTTTCCTCACTCAAGGATCTCATATGCAAACCATTCTCCCTAGAACCTGTTCTAATGGTTCCCATTCTTGAGGGCTTTTTTGCCTAATAATTTGCTAGCACTCCCTTATCACTGAAGAGACTGCAATGTGGCTCACAATTTTCTCCCCATCCCCCAGTCCTGATATTCTCCTGGAAGATGGTTCAACATCCTCACAGATGACAGCCACCACAATTCACATCCGGGCCAGCCTATGAATTACTGGACTTCCTCAACTCCAAGAACCTTACATCTCTACTCCACTTGGGCCAGCCTTGACAATGGTTCTGTCATCACCAGGAAAAACTCGGACTGAGGCTTACCTTCCCACTCTCCACCACACTCTCTATTCCTTACAGTTCCCTCTCTTTTATGTCTACACCTGTTCTCTGACCTCACCTAGGCTTCCGGTCCCTTGAACCTCTCTCTAATTTTCTATCTAGTATTTCTGTCCTATTTCCTTCTCTACCCAAGAAGGCTTGGTGTCAATTCCATCACTACCTTGCTAACATCCTAAATTCTTTTGCTACCCCTTTTCTATTCTACTTACATGGGGAAAAACAAAAACAGCCCAATCCTAAACTAATCCAACCAACAGCCCCACATTTGGGACTGCCAAATGCTGCTTAAGAAAACCAAACAAGCCATAAGGCTGATACTACTTCTGCTTCGATGGAACTCCAAACAATTTCTGCAATGTTTCTATATTTCCCTCCTCAGCTCTCTCCAATTCTCCATAGCAGTGATTTCAAAGAACCTCCTCTCCTCTCCAACCACCTCCTCCCACACTCTTGGCTGTTGGCTTTGCCTTCACTTGAGAAAATAGAAGCCACTGGACTGCATGACACCCTTAACTCCCAGTCAACATATTTACACATTTCCTCCTCATCTACAGTTCCTCCTAAAAATCTCAATTCATTAGGAATCCTGTCCTGTAGATCCCCTACCACCACCTCCACGCTTTAACTTATAACAGCATTTAGACATAAGAATTTAAAGGAAAGGGAGAACTCTTTTGACTCTACATCAATCCTTCAGCTAGCATTCTCTCTACTCTACTTTGCAGCCAAATTTCTAGGAAGAGTTGTCTCCATGGCAATCTGGCTTCTTTTTCCACCATCCCACTAAAACAACTACTTCTATATTTTTAAAGAATGAGCTCTTCAAAAATATTTCCAACTCATTCACAAAGGTCTTATTTCCCTAATATATAAAGGATTCCTACATATTAATAAAAGGGAACCACCAATCCAAAAGAAAAATGGGCAAAGATATGAAACTGACAATTCACAGAAAAGGAAACCGTTCTCTTATATATGTAAAAAAATGCTTAAACTCAACTCATGATTAGAGAAAGCCAAATTAAGGCTACACCATGATATCAGTGTTTGCTTATCAGATAGGCAAATATAAAAAACTTAACAACAATGTACTGGGGCAAAGATTTGAGAAAAAAGGTACTCTCATATGATTGTAAATATTTAGCAGAATTGCAAAAGCACAATCCCTTTGACATAATTCCAACTGAGAATTTTACAGATATATATACTCATACTTTAAAAATGCCCTATGTACAAGGATATTCAATGCAGCACTGTTTGCAATAGAAAAATATTGGAAATAACCTAAATGTTTATCAACAGGAGAGAGAAATATGATTAAATAAATGATGGCCTATTCATAAAATGGAATACTATGAAGCCTGTTAAACAGAATGAGGCGGCTCTCTGGAGATCATTTGATTTCAATATACAGGACACCTTTTGGTTTTGAACAGAATGAGAAGGCTCTCTGGAGATCATTTTATTTCAGTATACAGGACATCTTTTGGCTATCTTAAAAATAAACTTTGCAAAAATTAAATTAAAATTGATGGGAGAGGGGAACCATTGGTATTTCTCTCTCCCTCCCCTGCCCCTCTCATTCTCTCTCACATACACACACAACCTCTTTGTTGTTAAATCCCTCAACCTCCTTCTATCGTATCTGATTTACTGACACTCCATACGCTCTCAAATTTATCTCTTCCCCACACCTCTCTCTCCGAATTGATTTTAAAAGCTGGTTCTATGATGAAGGTCTAGCCTTTGATGAATACAGATACAGATGAATGGTTACGAATACAGATGAATGGTTAAGTAGTTTGAATCCAAAGGAAATATGTACTATGAAATGTCAGACGGAAACCAGAACTGCCAGCTGTAGTCTGCACAATGCCAGGAACCCAGTGCACACAATCTAATAGTAGGAATGGTTTTGCCTTTCACAGAATGGTTTTTAGGATGGCTACTATTTGTGAAATTTTTATTTTATTTTTAAATGTTTATTTTGAGAGAGAGCAAGTACACACACACATACAAGCATGCACAAGTGGAGGAGGGGCAGAGAGAGAGGTAGAGAGAGAATCCTAAGCAGGCTCCATGCTGTCGTCGCAGAGCCCAACACAGGTCTTTATCTCACAAATCATGAGATCATGACCTGAGCTGAAATCAAGAGTTGGACGGACACTGAACCGAAAGAGCCACCCAGGTGCCCTGTATTTTCATTTTATTTTAAAAATTAGTTTGTCTGACAGCTTCAGGTACCCCTACAGGTAACAGCTTCTTATAAAACCAAATATATACCTACTTCATGATCCAGTAATTCCATTCCTATACATTTACCCAAGAGAAATATAAACATATGAGCACAAAAAGACTAGTACAAGAATATTCATAATAACAGAAAACTGAAAACAATCCAGGTAACCATCAATAAGAAATTATATAAACAGTGGTATGTTCTCACAATGGAATATTACTCAGCAATGAAAGGAAAGAATTACTGATATGACAACGTGAATGAATCTAAAATACATCATGCTGAGTGAAAAAAGCCTTACATAAAAGAGCATATAACATATGATTCCATACATGTGAAGTTCTAGAACAAGCAAAACTAATCTATAGTGGAGGGGCGCCTGGCTGGCTCAGTCAGTAAAGCATGTGACTCTTGATCTTGGGGTCGAGTTTGAGTTTGAGCCCCACAATTAGGCAGAGAGATGACTAAAAAAATAAATAATTGAAATTAAAAGAAAATTCAAAATAAAAGATTAAAAAACTAACCTATGGTGGGAAAAAAATCAGAACAATGTTTGCCTATGAAAGAGATGAAAGGTTTACTGGAAAAAAATATAAGTGTATCTTCCTGGACAAGAGAAAAACTGTTTTCTTTTTAAAATTTAAATCCAAGTTAGTTAACTTACAGTACAATAATGGTTTCAGGGGTAGGATTTAGTGATTCAACCACTTACATAGAACACCCAGTGCTCATCCCAACAAGTGTCCTCTTTAATGCCCATCACCCAGTTAGCCCATCCCCCCACCCAATACCCCTCCAGCAACCCTCAGTTTGTTCTCTGTATTTAAGAGTCTCTAATGGTTTGCCTCCATTTCTGTTTTTATCTTATTTTTCCTTTCCTCTCCCTATGTTTATCTGGTGAGTTTCTTAAATTCCACACGTAAGTGAAATCATATGACTTCTCTTTCTCTGATGGACTTATTTTGCTTAGCATGATACTCTGTATTTTGATAGGGAAATACATTTGTACATTTGCACATAAATTTCACCTCTGAAGACAATTCCACCCATAAACAAATATAAATGATATGCATGCTTAAGTATTTGGGAAGAAGTATCCTGATATAAGCAATTTACTTTGAAATACATTAAAAACAATATGAATGATGAATGAATATGAATGAACAGAGGAATGGCAGATAGATGGACAAATAATTTGATAAAACAAGTATAATAAAATGTTCATTGTTGGGTCTATGTGGTGGGGGTGGGTAAAAAATGGTCTCAATTTTCTCTATATTTGAACATTTTTATAATAAAAGACTGATAAAATAACCAGATCAGAGAGAAATGGCATTTTATGGTACTGAATTTTATAATCCTGGGACACAGTATTCTCCCCACTTATTATTTTTTTTAATGTTTACGTATTTTGAGAGGGGGGAAAGACAGAGAGAGAGGGTGTGTGGGGCAGGAGCAGAGACAGAGAGAGGGAGAGAGACAATCTCAAGCAGGCTCTATGCTCAGCACGGAGCCTGACACGACCATGAGATAATGACCTTAGCTGAAATCAAGTCAGACACTCAACCAACTAAGCCACCCTGGTGCCCCTCCATTTACTTTTTCAGAAAATGTTCCTTAAGGTGTTACTGTATTTACTCATTTTTTTGTCCTATTCATGTCTTCTTGCATTAATTCCTGATTATATTACGCTGCCACTGTGAAAGGAATCTTTTAATTTTGGCTTTATTGAGGTATAATTGATATATAAAATTATGAGATATTTAAAGTATATATTATGGGAATGGCATCCAAATCAGCCAGGAGGAGGTCAAACTTTCACTCTTCACAGATGACATGATATTCTATATGGAAAACCCAAAAGATTCCACCAAAAAACTGCTAGAACTGATTCATGAATTCAGCAAAGTTGCAGGATATAAAATCAATGCACAGAAATCGGTTGCATTCCTATACACCAACAATGAAGCAATAGAAAGAGAAATCAAGGAATTGATCCCATTTACAATTACACCAAAAACCATAAAATACTTAGGAATAAATCTAACCAAAGAGGTAAGAAATCTATACACTGAAAACTATAGAAAGCTTATGAAAGAAATTGAAGAAGACACAAAAAAAATGGAAAAAGATTCCATGCTCCTGGATAGGAAGAACAAATATTGTTAAAATGTCGATACTATCCAAAGCAATCTACATATTCAATGCAATCCCTATCAAAGTAACATCAGCATTCTTCACAGAGCTAGAACAAATAATACTAAAATTTGTATGGAACCAGAAAAGACCCCGAGTAGCCAAAGCGATCTTGAAAAAGAAAACCAAAGCAGGAGGCATCACAATCCCAGACTTCAAGCTACACTACAAAGCTATAATCATCAAGACAGTATGGTACTGGCACAAAAACAGACACTCAGATCAATGGAACAGAATAGAGAACCCAGAAATGGACCTACAAATGTATGGCCAACTAATCTTTGACGAAGCAGGAAAGAATATCCAATGGAATAAAGACAGTCTCTTCAGCAAGTGGTGCTGGGAAAACTGGACAGCGACATGCAGAAGAATGAACCTGGACCATTTTTTTACACCCTACACAAAAATACACTCAAAATGGATGAAAGACCTAAATGAAAGACAGGAAACCATCAAAATCCTCCAGGAGAAAGCAGGCAAAAACCTCTTTGATCTTGGCCGCAGCAACTTCTTAGTCAACATGTCTCCGGAGGCAAGGGAAACAAAAGCAAAAATGAACTACTGGGACCTCATCAGATAAAAAGCTTCTGCACGGTGAAGGAGACAATCAACAAAACTAAAAGGCAATCGATGGAATGGGAGAAGATATTTGCAAATGACAGATAAAGGGTTCATTTCTAAAATCTACAAAGAACTTACCTAACTCAACACCCGAAAAACAAATAATCCAGTGAAGAAATGGACAGAAGACATGAATAGACACTTCTCCAAAGAAGACATCCAGATGGCCAACCAACACATGAAAACATGCTCAACATCACTCAGCATCAGGGAAATAACAACTCAAAACCACAATGAGATACCACCTTACACCTGTCAGAATAGCTAACATTAACAACTCAGGCAACAACAGATGTTGGCGAGGATGCGGAGAGAGGGGATCTCTTTTGCACTGCTGGTGGGAATGCAAACTGGTGCAGCCACTCTGGAAAACAGTATGGAGGTTCCTCAAAAAATTAAAAATAGATCTACCCTACGACCCAGCAATTGCACTACTAGGCATTTATCCAAGGGATACATGCCTTGTTAAGGAAGAGTTAGCTGTATATGATTTCTTCTGCTATCCCACATATCATTTTTGATTAGACAAGACTAGCTGAGTAAAGACAGAATTACATATTTCAGGAAAGGCAAAATAAGGAAGAAACTCAAATCTATACCTTGTTCATTTTTCAAAAAGCACTTGTGAACCATAATCCTTTGGTTAACTGTGAGTTACAGAATAACTGAGCAGGGAGGCTTTGGGAGATGAGTCATGAACTCTGGGCAGTTCCCTAATTTCTTAGACACAATGGCACACACATTCTGTTTTCTCTCCTACTCTACCACACCCAGAAAAAGGGCCAATATACAGTCCTTATTTCATTACAAAAGCATTTCTTAGTTAAAAAAAAAAAAAAATCAGTTCCATTGCACATGCATTAGAGTGTTGGAAAGTTTAACATTCAAGTAACAGAGGAAAACCAAGATGCCACTGGCAATACTTAAAAGCTCTAGGATATATGACAAAGAAGTTCTGAAAAATTGTAACTATCGTTTTCCTGATATATGAGGGTCTAACAACATTTTCTAAATGTTCTTAAAATCTGAATTCAGTGTAGATGTGAGACATTCTCTAGGGATACATGTGGAGGCTGTACACTCAGTGGTGGGGACAGTGGGCAGTGTCCACTAACTGTTAAATCACTCACACTTGCCGTCCTGTCTCAAAGCCCCATCTGCACTGAGCACTTTGTATGCCTCCTCTCACTTAATCCTCCCCAACCCTATGACGCTGATAAAGGTGTTACTGCAACTTACTGTGTTGTGCACCTTTGGAAGCAGGGGTAGTTCCCTTGAACTACAGAAATCTTGGATTTTAACTTTATAAGCAAGCGATTATAGATGCTTACATGCATTTCAGGGGTAAATTATTTGAAATATACAACCTGTATCATTACAGTCATACTGCGTATCTGCTAGAGAATGATTCCTTTGGCTTCAGGCCAAAAAGAAATAGTTCTTGATCAAACATACACTCCCTGTCAGTGGACCCTGAGAGGTCCTGAGAGACATGCCATCTTCATTTAAGAGGAAGAAGGGCGAAAACTGGTGGTAATAGTAAGGAGAACACGCCCCCTTCCTGAGCTAGTTGTGGACAAGTGATTCAATTCTAGCCAAGAAATTATAAGCTACAGTGTATGATGAGATTTCTAGGAAGGTGGTTTTAAAAGGAAGTTTTTTTCTCCTGTCCTCTCTCCTATAATGTGGAATTTCGATGTGATGATTAGAGCCCCAGCAGCCATTATGGACCCTGAAGTGACATAAAATAGAATAGAGAGTTAGAAAGAAACTGAGTTCTCCGATGACACTGACCAACGGGCCATACCAGTCCTGCTTACTTTCAGATTTCATATATATGAGAAAGAAAGAAACCTATTTTATTTTCTGATATATACAACCAACCCCAATCCTGATATATACAGCTAGTTATAAGGAATAAGAAGACCAACTCTTAAATGTTATGACTTGTGATCACCTAGGATGGGAATGATAAAGTGCTCTGGAATGTATTTTTCTCAGCCCCTTTGCCAGCAAGTACAATGCTGCCTTCACTTGCTAGAGAAAAAATGTTTCAGGAATCAATATTGTGAAGCCCCCACTAGCAAAGGAGAGTTTGACCAATCTGCCCAGAGTGTAGACTTTGGTTGTGATAGCTTCTATTAAGAGTACACCTATTCAGGGGCGCCTGGGTGGCGCAGTCGGTTAAGCGTCCGACTTCAACCAGGTCACGATCTCGCGGTCCCTGAGTTCGAGCCCCGCATCAGGCTCTGGGCTGATGGCTCAGAGCCTGGAGCCTGTTTCCGATTCTGTGTCTCCCTCTCTCTCTGCCCCTCCCCCGTTCATGCTCTGTCTCTCTCTGTCCCAAAAATAAATAAACGTTAAAAAAAAAAAAAAAAAAGAGTACACCTATTCAAAGTTATGCATTCAATACTCAATACATTAGTACTGATAAAATATGATGAAGCATCAGGTACAAATTATCTCAATATTTGGCATTTTATCTCAGTTAAATCTCACAGCAACTCTACCAGTTACATACTCTTCTTAACTCTCATTTTGCAGCTAAAGAAACTGAGACGATCACATAGCTGGTAAATTGTGGAAGCAGAATTCAAGTCCAGGACTATCTGACTTCTCTTTACAAATCTTATCACCATTTGACCCTTTAAAAATGTAAAGACTAATGGAGAAACAGATAAATCTTTCTAATACCAACGAAAACTAATTGATGATTATTTCCATTTTATAGATTTCTAAGTAATGGGGCAGTGACTGACTTAAATGTGTTCACATTAATCAATCACTGATTTTCAGATATTCAATATAGATGACCATTCAAGTACTAGCCTTGATTTTAAGTAAACTCACCTTTTTCACAGAGATGAAGCTCTCTGTGAGAAAAGTAAGTATTCAACTCTCAGCCCTGCTGAGGATGTCTCCCAGGTGTGGGAGAAACAAAGAAGTGGCAGCTAAGAATGTCAAACTCTGCCTGGGCCTTCTCCTAGAGCTGTTCAGGTTCTTGATTTGAGCTGGGGGGGCGGGGGGAAGCCCCTTTCTCTCCGCCCCTCCCCAACTCAGGCTGTGTCTCTGTCTCTCTCTCAAAAACAAATAAACGTTAATTTTTTTTTTTTTTTTTTTTAAAGCGGTGCCTGGGTGAATCAGTTGGTTAAGCGTCCGACTTCAGCTCAGGTCAGGATCTCCCAGTTTGTGGGTTTGAGCCTCGCATTGGGCTCTGGGCTGACAGCTCAGAGCCTGGAGCCTGCTTCAGATTCTGGGTCTCCCTTTCTCTCCACCCCTCCCCAACTCATGCTGTGTCTCTCTCTCTCTCTCTCTTTCTCTCTCAAAAATAAATAAACGTTAAGAAAGAAAAAAATTTTTTTTGGAAAAAAAAAAGCACCTAGAAGGAGGTTTCTTTTTTTTTTTTTTGGGGGGGGGGGCAGAGAGAACAGAGCATGAACAGGGGAGGGGCAGAGAGAGGGAGACACAGAATCGGAAACAGGCTCCAGGCTCCGAGCCATCAGCCCAGAGCCTGACGTGGGGCTCGAACTCACGGACCGCGAGATCGTGACCTGGCTGAAGTCGGACGCCCAACCGACTGCGCCACCCAGGCGCCCCCTAGAAGGAGGTTTCAATTCCTTCAGCTAACAGTTCATTCAATCAACATTATATCATTTATTATTAAGAACAAAAACTACTTTTACAAGTACAATCCACAGTTGCCTGATAGGTGCTTAGCACTAGTACTAGGCATTCTATATACTTTAATCAATGTAATCCTCAAAATGAGTTACATACTGTTCTTCCACTCCAGAGATGAAGAATCTAAAGATCACAGGTTAAGGAATTTCTTCAAGGCCACATACCTAATGAGTGGCTATTAGGATTCAAACTCAGGGCATTTAAAACTCCAAAGCTCACGTCCTTGCCTTCACACTTTACCTAACATTGGGAATACCAGAAAGATTAGATAAAACATGGTCGTCCATATAGTTCCCTAGCCAGCTGTGAGACACAAATAAACTATTTCTTCAAACCCTGAATCATCACCTGCCATAAATAATGCTAACTGATTAACATTAAGGTGAGGTGGTGAAACTGCAGAACCAGAAGGAATTTTCAGAGGAGGTAATTCTTGAACTGAACTTAGGAGGATAAAGAGTAAGTAGTGAGCCAAGAGAATGGCAGAAACAGTCTTTCAAGCGAGAGGACTTGGAGGCCTGAACAAGCCTATCTGGTTCCAGGAATGGCAAAGAGCTGGGTGAGGGCATCCAGCAGGACCTCAATAAACATGCATTAAATGAGTATGAAAATGACAGACACGAAAGACTGGGGTCTGTGAGGATGTGTGGAGGTAACGCAGGTGGTGAGGTAACAGGAAGCAGTGATCGGATCAGACAGGGGCTTCCAGGCCACAATAAGAAGTTCTGATCTTACATGGAACACACTCAAGACCCACCAAAGGCTTTAAGCACAGGGAGACTGACTGGAACAATTTGATTTTAGAAACCACGACAGCAGGAATGAAGATCAACTGGGGTGGTCTGAGGTCAGAAGGCAGCTCTGACCAAAGGTTTCAGAAGTCACCTAGCCAACAAACCAGGAGGACCTCAGGGCAGGGCAGGAATATCTAGAGGAATCTGATAAGAGAATTTACAGGGCATGACACTGTGATTTATAAGAAATATATGCAAATCTACAGACTTGTTGAATCTCAATGTTGTACACTTGAAACTAATGTAACATTGTGTTATATATTTGATCTTTATTCACAGCTCCTGGCTCACAGCTCCCAAAACCCTTAAAATGTCCTGAGAGACAGACAGGGACAAGGGGAGCATCTTTTGTTATATTTGGTCTCTTGCCCTCAGTTCCCAAAAATGTTCAGAGCCATAAAGATGAAATGTGTGTTTCACTATTTATAATAAACCTATTCACCACAACTGGGTTTATATTAATGAAGGTGACTTTTGCAAAGCACCTAAGAATGGAGACTGGTTATCATGGGAACCAACCATGAATAGAAGATTTGAACTTTCAGTCCCACCTGGATTTCCTGGGAAGAGGGGCTACAGGTTGAATTAATCACCAATGACCAATGAGTTAATCAACTGTGCCCATGTAATGAAGTCTCTATAAAAAACAAAAAAGAAGGGGGTTCAGAAAGCTTCCAAACTGGGAAACTAGAACACTTCCATTTGCCACTGTGCCAAGCCCCAAGTTCCACAAAGACAGAAGCCCCTTGTTTAGGACCTCACCTATGTATCTCTTCATCTGGTTGATTTGTATCCTTTAATATCTTTTGTAATAAATAAAAAATCTAGTGCGTAAACAGGTTTTCCTAAGTTCTGTGAGCTCTTACAGCAAATTAATCGAACCCAAGGAGATAGTCCTGGGAACCTTTGATTTATAGCCAGTTGGTCAGAAGTACAGGTAAGAACGTGGACTTGCAGCTGGCCTCCTGAGTTGGAGGGGGTTACTGGAACCACCAATTCGTAGACAGCCAGTCATCTGAAGTAGAGGGAGGTCTTGTGGGATTGAGCCCCTTACCTGTGGAATCTGATTCTATCTCCAAGTAGACAGTGTCAGAATGCATTTGAGTTCTTGAACACACTGGTGTCCAAGAATTGCTTGTTGGTGTGGCAAAGCCTACACACACACACACACACACACACACACACACGTTGGAACTGGGTCCAGGAAGCCTTTCATGGGGGTAGAACTGAAGACTTAACAATGAGATGCCAGAGGTAAGGAAGGCCCAGCTATCTCACTTAGGTGAGTCATAATGCTATAAACAGGAGGATGACCACTTTGGGGACAGGGCATACCACGGGGAAGGTGATAAAGCTTAGTTCTGAACACGGAGAATGTACATCACACACCTATGTGGGGCAGGGGTGCAGGGTATGAGGGTAGGAGAAGGGGCAGAATGGCAGACAAGCAATGACAGACCAGCTGCCACGGAAGTCAGGCAGTAGCCAAAGAAAGGAAGAAGACAGCTGTAAGAGTGACAAAAGCAGCAATGGGAGAGCCAGGCCAAGAGACATCTGACAGGAGCAGGAGGCAGGAGTAGGTGGGTGTGGGTGAGTAGAAAACTGATACATGCCATTAAGAGAGGGTGGGGTGGGAACAGCACACTGAATACTTGCCATGGAGCTAAAGCAGCTTGAAAAACAGCCAAGGGCTTGTGAAGCAGTCCTAGAACACCAGCAATCAACTTGCGTTACTACAGGTCTTCTCTCGAGAAAGGCAATGTGGTAGAGAGGTCCAAAATAAAAGGAAGAGGAGCCCCCTGCCCCCACTAAAACTAGTAAAAGTCTGAGGCCCTGAAGAGATGCTCACTTCCATACATGAAATGCAGGACCACCAAAGCTATAAAACAGATGGTTAAATTCTACTGCCTTTAAGTTATACCTAAGGCAAGATTCAGTTTGGGGCCTGGAGAGAAATAAGCCTGGAGGCAAGGAGGTCGATCAGATTACTTCCACAAGCAAACAAACAGTTTGGTATACATTTATATTGCAGTTAAGACAAAGAACAATATGGGAAAATATTTGCTGTTTAAATACACTGGAATAAATTACTGGATACATGAAACCAAAGTATAGTATAGGTTACATGTGTAAAATAAAAAATAAAAACAAACCAGGGGCAACTTTGAAAAAGAATAAAATGGGAGAAATCCATTTACTCAGTGTTAAGGCTCAGTATACAGCTACCATAACTAAGACAGTGTGAGATTAGCAAAGGGATAAATGTACAGACCTGTGAAATAAAACAGAACTAGAAACAAATCCACACAAACATACTCAAATAATTTTTTGACAAGGGTGCAAAAGTGGAAGGAGGACAACCTTTTCAACAAATGGTTCTAGGAAAACTGGATACTGTCTCCACACGCAGAAGAGTGAAGTTGGCTCCCTACCTTACACCATATACAAAAATTAACTCAGAATGGATCAAAGACCTAAACATAAAGGTTAACACCATAAAACTCTTAGAAGAAAGCATACGGGGAAACGCTTCAAGGCACTGGATTTGGCAATGATTTTTTAAATATGATGCTAGAAGTATAGTTCGACAAAATGAAAAAACAGGTAAGTTGGACTTCATCAAAATTAAAAATGTCTGTGTATCAACGGTCACTACTAACAGAATAAAAAGGAAACCAACAGATGGGAGAAAATGTGTGGAAATCACCTGATAAGGGATTGAAATCAGAACATATAAAGAATTCCTACAACTCAAAAACCGAAAAAGTCAACCTGATTTAAAAATGGGCAGGGGTTCCTGGGTGGCTCAGTAGGTTGAGTGTCCAACTCCTGATCTCAGCTCAGGTCATCATCTCGCTGTGTGATCAAACCCCCACGTTAGGCTCTGCGCTGACAGCACCACCTGCTTGGGATTCTCCCTCTCTTTCTCTCTCTGCCCCTACTCTACCCTGCTTGGGGTGTGTGTGTATGTGTGTGTGTGTGTGTGTGTGTGTGTGCGCGTGTGTGCGTGCGCGCGCGCTCACTCTCAAAATAAATAAATAAATGTAAAAAAAAAACTTCAAAAAAAATGAGCGAAGCACTTGAACAGACACTTCTCCAGGGAAGACAGACAAATGGCCAATAAGCATATGAAAAGATGCTCAAATCACTAATCATTAAGGAAATGCAAATCAAAACTGAGACACCACTTAATACCCATTAGAATGGCTATTAAAAGAAAGAATTAGAAGAAGGGAGAGAGAGGAAGGAAGGAAGGAAGAGAGGAAGGAAGGAAGGAAGGAAGGAAGGAAGGAAGGAAGGAAGGAAGGAAGGAAGGAAGGAAGGGGAAAATGACAAGGATGTGGAGAAATTCAGACCCTGTGCACTGTCAGTGGGAATGTAAAATCGTGCAGTCACTGCAGAAAACAGTAAGGTGATGACTCAAAAAATTAACCACAGAATTACCATATGACAGACCAATTCCACTTCTGAGTATACAGCCAAAAGAACTGAAAGCAGGGACTCACACAGGTATTTGTACACCAATGTTTATGGCAGCATTATTCACAATAGCCAAAAGGTAGAAGCAACCTAACCACCAAGGGAAGAACGGATAAACAAGATGTGGTATATACATACACTGGAGTATTATTCAGCTTTAAAAAGTAAGTTCTAATACATGCTACCACATGGATGACCCTTGAAGACATCATACTAAATGAAACAAACCAGTTGCAAAAGGACAAATATTGTATGATTTCATTTACATTAAGAACACAGAGTAGTCAAATTCATAGAGACAGAAGGTAGAATAGTGGTGACCAGGGGTTGTGGGGTGGTGGGGGGAGGATGTGAAGAGTTGTTCAACGGGTATAGAGTTTCAGTTTTGCAGGATGAAAAGTTTTAGAGATGGACAGTGATCATAGCTATCCGATAATGAAGAAACTTAATGCCATACTGTAGACTTAAAAATGGTTAAAATGGTATTTTTTTTTTATATAGACAGCAGTCAGAAAACAAAGATCCCAAAAAAATAACGGGAAAAAAATCTGAACATTTTCACCAAAGAAGATATATGTGAGGCAAACAAGCACATGAAAGATGCTACAAATCATTAATCATTATGGAAATGCAGAGTGAAACACAAAATACCACACTCAAGTGGCTAAAATTAAAAGATTTTTAATACCCAGTATGGTCAAGGATATGGAGAAGTCACAACTTTCACATGTTGCTCATGGGAATGTAAAATAATATAACCCCTTTGACAAAATCATTTGTCAGTTTCTTTAAAAAGTTAAACATAAACCTACCATACAATCCAGCCATTCCACTCTTGGGTATTTATCCAAGAGGAATGTATGTCCATACAAAAGTTTGTTGTACATTAATGTTCACAGAAGCTTTATTTGTAATAGCTGACTGGAAACAACCCAAAATTCCATCAGTAGATCAAGGGATAAATAAATTTTGTTATACCCATATAATAGAACACTCAGCAATAAAAACGAATGTTTTTATTCATTCACAACACGAATGAATCTCAAAATAATTATGCTAAGAAACAAGACAAAAGAGAGCATTACTTGTTTTAAAACATAGGTTTTATTATTATTCAGTTATGAGACCAAAAAATCAGATGACTGCCACTGAAAAGACAGTTTGCTATTCACAATTCCCAAGAGGAGGTGGCATGCCATGCCACACAGGGGCCACATGGGGAAGCACTAGGTTGGTTAGAAGGCAGGGGGAGTGAGGGGCAAATACCAGTAAGAAAACTTTATATTGTGGTTTCAGCAGGAAGATATGGGCAGAGGCAAGGCAAACAGGTTTGGGATTAGCTAATCTGAATAATAACAGTGGGCTCTGGGGTTTAAAGGCTATCCCTAATTGCCTAGCTCCTGGTTGGGGGTGAAATCAGGCAGATAGTGACCCAGAGTGTGAAAGCCCTAAAAAGGAGGTGGTTGGGGTATGGGCTCTGGATTGGTTGGTTTGCATATGAAAGGCACACCAGCAGGTGAGTTGTTTATCATCTCTAGAAATTGCTTAACCCTGAGAGGGGCAGTCTTTCCAGGGTGAGTAAGGCCCCAGAGGTCAAAGCATCAGAAACACAGTTAGTACAATAATGCATGATTTCACTTATATAAAACCCTAGCAAATACAAACTAATTTATAGCAACAGAAAATAGATCGGTACTTGCTTGGGGACAAAGGTGTAGGCACCAGCATGAGGGAAGGATTATAAAGGTACACAAGAAAAATTGGGGGGATGACGGATATGTTCATATTCTCTTGACAGTCGTGATAGTTTCACCACACACACATGTCAAAACTTAATAAACTTTATACTTTAAATGTGTATACGGTTTTATTTTATATCAATTATAAAGTTGTTTAAAATTATAGGGACCATCTGGGGTGCCTGGGTGGCTCAGTTGGTTGGGTGACTGACTTCGGCTCAGGTCATGATCTCGCAGTTTGTGAGCTCGAGCCCCGCATCGGGCTCTGTGCTGATTGCTCAGAGCCTGGAGCCTGCTTCGGATTCTACCTCTCTCTACCCCTCCCCTGCTCACGCTCTGTGTCTCTGTCTCTCAATAATAAATAAACGTTAAAAAAATTTTTTTAATTATAGGGACAATCAATGACAAATGTAATAACACAAAATATATACAATAAAAATTAAACAAGGCTCAAGGATAGTTCCTTGACAAATCAACAAAAGATAAAAAGAGAAGGCACAAATATTATAAGTAAAAATAACTACAAATATAGCAGATGAAAACTGAGACTATTATCAACAACTATTATCAACAACAACAAACAAATAATTTTGAAAACGTAAAACAGACAAATCTCTAGAAAGAAAGAACTTAAAAATCAGCTCAGAAAGAAATAAAAAAACGGAATATTCTTATAAATATTAAAGAATTTGAACCAAAAGTTAAAAATTTTCTCACAAAGAAAACACTAGGCCAAGATGATAGATGAGAAAAAAATAGGGTATAATCCCCAACTCATTCCAAGAGGTGAGTGAAAATTGGCACTAAAATTAAACAAAAACATTACAAGAAAAGAAATTATAGTCCCTCTTCCACTCAATAATCAATACAGGTCAAAAATCTTAAACAAGGTATTAATGAAGTCATTCTGGTATTTAAAAAAGATAAACCACAATCAATCTGTGTTTATCGAAGGTATACAAATATGTTTTGATATAAAATCTATACATATAATTCACCCATATTAAAGAAGAAAGATCATAAAATCATTTCCATTTATACATAAAAAATACTGGATAAAAACACATGAATTCATGATTTAAAAAAATCCTTCTGAATTAGGAATAGAGGGCTCCCTTAACCTGATAAAACAGTTCCTATTTTAATTTTATTTTTTTTATTTTTTTTTATTTTTGGGACAGAGAGAGACAGAGCATGAACGGGGGAGGGGCAGAGAGAGAGGGAGACACAGAATCGGAAACAGGCTCCAGGCTCTGAGCCATCAGCCCAGAGCCTGACGCGGGGCTCGAACTCACGGACCGCGAGATTGTGACCTGGCTGAAGTCAGACGCTTAACCGACTGCGCCACCCAGGCGCCCCAAACAGTTCCTATTTTAAAACAGTAACACTATCTAGTTACTCTTTTCAATAGGGACACACTGAAAGCATTCCCTTAAAAATTTTTTTTTAATGTTATTTATTTTTGAGAGACAGAGAACGAGCAGGGGAGGGGAAGAGAGAAGGAGACTCAGAATCTGAAACAGGCTACAGGCTCTGAGCTGTCAGCACAGAGCCCGACGTGGGGCTCACACCCATGCACCGTGAGATCATGACCTGAGCTGAAGTCGGATGCTCAACCAACTAAGCCACCCAGGTGCCCCTAAAATCAGGAATAAGACAAGATGACCCATTATCACTTCTTCTATTCAATAATTTATAAGAGGTCCTAGCCTTGGCAATAAGAAAAAGAAATCAGAATAATAAAAATTAGATAGGATAGGATTATTTGCAGGAAATGCAATCACTTACATAAAAAATCCACAACAACCTACAGGCAAATCATAAGAAATAATGGCGGGGTAGGGTATCAAGGTAACTAGAGGATTTTTATATCCAAGCAAAAATGACCACTGATTTGCACTCAAGAAAGGGTTTGTTTGTTAGGTTAAGAGAAAACTAATCAAATGCATATGCTGATGAGGACTCAGTAGGAAGACAAAAGAGAAAGAACAGGAAAAGCGAAGGAGCTTCAGTTTGACATCTTTGAGATTTCTTGTGAAGTATGTAGAAAAGTCAAAGGCTAAAAAAGAGGGGGAGACAGTGGAATAAACTTTCAAGAAGTGATAAGACTACTGGGGTGCCTGGGTAGCTCAGTCGGTTAAACATCTGACTTGGTTTCGGCTCAGGTCGTGATCTCACAGTTCATGAGTTTGAGCCCCTCACTGGGCTCCACACTCCTTGGGATTCTCTCTGCCTCTCTCTGTCCCTCCCCGACTCACTCTGTCTCTCTCTCAGAATAAATACAAAAGAAAAAGAGAAAGAGAAAGAGAAAGAGAAAGAGAAAGAAAAAGAGAAAGAGAAAAAGAGCAAAGACTAATAGTGCTGCTACAGAAAATGGCAAGAAATCAAAGAAAAGGACCCAGCTGACATGAGACTTATTTTTCAAGACTTCTTTTCTGGGGACACCTGGGTGGCTCAGTCGGTGAAGTGCCCAACTCTTGATTATGGCTCAACCATGATCTCACAGTTTCATGAGTTCGAGCCCCGCATGGGCTCTGTGCTGACAGCATGGAGCCTGCTTGAGATTCTCTCTCTTTCTCTGCCCCTCCCCACTCACATTCTCTCTGTCTCTCTCAAAAAAAAAAAAAAAAAAAAAAAGAATCCTTTTCTGGAAAAATTCTCTAAGCAGTGATGGTTTGGAAAACACGGAATTAAGGTTTGCTGGCTGAATGTAACAGAACTATAAGGAACAGGGTTGAGTAATGGCAAGAGAATAGCTGAATTGCTGAACCAGAGTCTACCTTTGATAGGAAAGGATGGTAAGACATTAAAGATGATTCAAAAAAAATAAAGGACTTAAGTGACTAAAATCAAAAGATGTCAGAGTATCTTATAGTGGCAACAACAGAGCAGGCACCCGGAAGGCCCCAAGAGACTAATTTCACCAGAATCATTTGGAATCTATTATAACAGATAGGCTTTTGTCCTTGAAAAATCAATAAATATCATTAACTCTCTACAGTTATAGTTGCCTTGAGATACGGATCTTAACACCAGTACAATGCAAATCCTTTACTACCTTCAGATTATGCCACAAGCAGCTTGCTAAATGCCCCTCCATAATTTTGTGTTTACTTTCTTCTTCTATTCCTGCAGACAAAACTTACACTTGCAGTGCTGCCTCTCTTCTTTAAAAAAAATGATGGGTATGTAGGTTATTTGAAGCATTCATCAGCCTCCTATCCAACTGCTTAGACAGAAATTATCTAAAGGCACATTTTATTTAAAAATCATTTTAAGGGGCGCCTGGGTGGCGCAGTCGGTTAAGCGTCCGACTTCAGCCAGGTCACGATCTCGCGGTCCGCGAGTTCGAGCCCCGCGTCAGGCTCTGGGCTGATGGCTCGGAGCCTGGAGCCTGTTTCCGATTCTGTGTCTCCCTCTCTCTCTGCCCCTCCCCCGTTCATGCTCTGTCTCTGTCTGTCCCATAAATAAATAAAAACGTTGAAAAAAAAAATTTAAAAAAAAAATCATTTTAATACAGACATTTAAATTTTGGCCTACGAATTTGGCAAAAATTAGGCTGCCAAGTCAGTATATTAGTTCCTGGCAGACGCTGATTTCAATGCTATGGCACTAGCCAATACTGAAATCTCTTATCTGGAAGGAGGACTGTTCATATACTCGGTGTCTGCAAGAGTCCCTCCTGAGCTGCACACAGGGCAGTGTGTACTCTACGAAAGAGTCCATGAGGCAGGCATTGGGGGGGAGGGTAGTTTAATTCTTTCACAAAGCCTGTGGAGAGTCTGGGAGTGATGAAAGCCTAGAAAACTAATGAAAGGCCCTTTTATAACCAGGGTGAATGTGGTGCACAAAAGCAAAGTCAGATGACCTACTTAAAGCTTTGCATTTACTGATGAGAATTAATTCTCATTCCACATTAGTCTCTTTCTAGAAAAAGAAAACCTTACATAATGGTTGGAAAGTTAAGATACAGGGAGTATAGGTCTACTAAGTTCCAATCTTTCCCTCTCAAATATCAGCTCAAGACCCAGAGTCTGTGGCCAGAAATAAAATATACTTCATAAGGCTCTGAGAGGTACGCTTTTGTTTACCTCAGTGTAACAACGTGTTCTCTGACTGCTGGGCTTTGAGGAAATTTAAGTTCTATAATCCACTGATCAGATCAGAAGTTTGGGCTAATAATATTATGAAAGGAAATAGTTTCTTAATCTCTTCTTGGACCTTATACAAAGCAAATGGATGGTAAACCTGTCTTGTGAGGTAAGAACAGCCTACGTTCCTTCAAAGCAGAGAACCAATCATTGACTCATTTGTTCAACTAAGTTCTTGTCTTGTGCCAGACAACGATGCAGAAAGAGAACCTCCTGCCCTTGAGGAGCTCACATCTCAAGTGTTTTCTTACCTACCTTTCTCGTGTTACCCAAAACATTTCAGGTTAGTCGGTAGAACTCCTATCATACGTGAGGGTAGATAAATATGGTCTTTCTTCATCTAGATTCATTTGCTCTCTTTTCTTTAAATGGAGGAATAAGGGATACCTGGGTAGCTCAGTCGGTTAAGTATCCGACTTCATCTCAGGTTATGATCTTGAGGTCTGTGAGTTCGAGCCCCGCGTCGGGCTCTGTGCTGACAGCTCAGAGCCTGAAGTCTACTTTGGATTCTGTGTCTCCCTCTCTTTCTCTGCCCCTCCCCCACTCATGCTCTGTCTCTCAAAAATAAATAAATGTTGAAGTAAATAAATAAATAAATAAATAAATAAATAAAGGAATAAGATGGAAAAATTTTATCTCGTTTTTCTATGATTTCCCATTAAAAAAAAATCTCTCATCTGTTCTAATTTTGTTAAATCAACAGGCATTTACAGAAAGCTTACTATATGTGCCAAACTGTGTAAACACTTATGAGGAATATGAAGAAACCTAGTACGGTCTCTCTCCTCATGTACTTCTTTCATTACTTCCCATCCCACTACCATGTGAAGTCCTCACCTTCCTCCCACAAGCCCCCCCCCCCCCCTTTTGCTTTGAATGAAGAATCAGGTAACTAGTACAGGACCACACAGCTAGATCTAGAGCCTAGAGTGATCAATTCCTAATTCACTAATCTTCTGAAGGAAACTAGGAGAAGAATGGTGAGGGATGAGGGACAACTCTACATCTCAATTCTCCCTCCACCACTCCCCCTGCCATTACCCCCACTTCTTTTTGGTGTCATTCAGTCTTTATATTGACAAATGCTTCTGCCTGGAAGCTTCTGGTTCCAGTTCTCTCAACATCAGCCAGGTCTCAGCTTAAATAAAACATGCTGAAACTAAGTTATGGTAGGACCATTCTCATACCCTCCCCACTCTAAATACTCACTACCATAGCAACCTTTTCGTTGTTTTCACAGAACTTGACTGTATATACATCCATCTGTCATTTAATCAAGATTCTATGCTCAAATGTAGATCAAAGACCATGTGCGCTCTGCTCACAGAACCTACCCAATACTTGGCAAAGTGTCCCACACATAAAAGGTATCCCAGGCAGTGGACTAAAGTAGAACTAAAGTCCATTTTAAAAGAATCTCAACCCCTGAAACTGTATTAAAATGATTTAAGAACTTTAGGCAAGGTGAGAAACAAATCTAAATCCTGTCTAGAAAAGGATATCATCCTAAGTCTCAAAATACTTCTACAATTTAAAAAATACAGTGTCTGGTCCATGAGGAAATAACACGATAATCAGTAGAAAACAGATGAGAACAGTACCACAGCATTAAGGATTTCAGCTAAGAATCAACACTATTAAAAAAAAAAAAAAAAAAAAAGGGGGGGGGCGCCTGGGTGGCGCAGTCGGTTAAGCGTCCGACTTCAGCCAGGTCACGATCTCGCGGTCTGTGAGTTCGAGCCCCGCGTCAGGCTCTGGGCTGATGGCTCAGAGCCTGGAGCCTGTTTCCGATTCTGTGTCTCCCTCTCTCTCTGCCCCTCCCCCGTTCATGCTCTGTCTCTCTCTGTCCCAAAAATAAATAAATGTTGAAAAAAAAAAATTAAAAAAAAAAAGTCAAATAGAAATTCTCAAACTGAAAATATACAATAGCTGACATAAAGTCTTAACAGATGGATTTAAGAACTGCTGAAGAGAACTGGTGAAATGGAAGGAAGTATCTATGATAAAAGAGAGGGAGGCAAGGGGATAAAAAATACAAAAGGGAAGGTAAGAAAATACAATGAGATGATCTAATCTACAAGTAATTTGAGTCCCAGATAAAAGGAAGAAGAGAAATAAGACAGAAGAAATACTTGAAGGGACAAAGGCTTAAAATTCTCCAAAACTTACAAAAGACATCAAGTCTCAGATTCAAGAAGTCCTAAGAACCCCAAGCCAATAAAAGAAATGGAAATCTGTGTCTTTACATACTACAGTATTATTTCTGAAAACGAAGAATTAAAAAAAAATTTAAGCAGTCAGAAAAAAAGACAATGTGGTAGATTGTGAAGATGGCTACAAAAATTCCTACTGTTTCTGCACACACATCTTTTATAATGAGAATCTGGCACTCCTATCAAAAGGTGGAGCTTATTTCCCCATCCCTTGAATTTGAGCTGGCCTTGTGACTTGCTTGAACCACCAAAATGCAGCAGAAGTGATGGATAACTTTCAAGCTGACACCTCAAGAGACCCTGCGCTTCCATTTTGCTCTCTGGAAACACTGCTGCCGGAACATGAAGCAGCCCTGGCTGACCTTTTTACATAGAGCGGGCCAGCAGACAGCCAACACTAACTGCCAAACATGTGCCTGAGACGATCTCAGCCCCCAGATTAACCAGGAGCTGGCTACAGCTGCACAAATGACTCTAGTCAAGACCACACAGGAACCAAAGAGCTAACCCAGCACAGTTTGCGGATTCAAAGAGTAAGCTAATTAGATGCATGCTGTTTTCAGCTACTAAGTTTTAAGGTCTTCTGCAATAGAAAATAGGCAACAATAGAAAATAGATACAGAAACATTTTATTCGGGAATAATATCAGATTAAATAGCTGATCATAGTACTCCAGCATTGTTAACTTTACATCACAGTATTTAGGTTACAGGTTATCAAGAAGAAAAGTAAACATCATCCAAGGGCCTTACATCTTCTCCTGGGGAAAAGGTAAGTGAGTTTTTGGTTATAGGAAGGATAGTTATCTCATGTTAGGTGGAAGCATGACCTTGTTACTGTCTTTATTCAGAGATTAAATATGGTTTCAGGAGATACATATGTGTGACAAGTTGACATGGGATAGACCTGTGATGATTAATTTTATGTGTCAACTTGGCTGGGCCACATGTTACTCAAATATTAGTCTGATGTTTCTGTGAAGGTATATTTATGAGACATACATTTAAACCAATGGGCCTTGCTCTTTCCACCATCTTGGAACCTGTGGAGGCCTCTGGGGAACAGGACTCCCTAAAACAACAAACACGTCCAAGGCCAACTTTGCTGGGTATAAGCAGGGTCTTCAGAACCAGAGGGAGCACACAGCTCTTCTTAAAATTGAAGGTGACTGTGCTCGAGATGAAACTGAATTGTATTTAGGCACGAGATGTTGGGGTTGGCAACCTGCTTCTCCTAGCACTCTAGGGAGGTCAGGGAACCGTGCAGGCACCCAGCCCTGGCAGCTAAGAAGCAGTGACCGGGATGCAAGTTTCGGTGACTTGTGGGATGGCCTTGACCCTGTTTTCGTGTGTTTGTGTGTACAAAGCAAAGAACAACACAGTGACTCCTGGTGGCAAACCAAACAACACCAGAGTAACGTGGGGGAAAAGTAACTCAAGTTCATGGAAACAGTGGCATGATTTGGGCCAAATTCTGAAGCAACCTTCCTGCTAAAGCTATGAGCCACAGAATCTGTGTGATGCTATAACCCTGAAGGATTTAAACTTACTGAAAAGTAAATAAATACAGGTGTAGATTTGTTCTCTTGTATTTTGTTAAAAAAAACTAAACTAAACTAGTGGACTCTGAATAATGCAGACTGGCCTTCATAATATGGGCAGGCTATATCTAATCAGTTGAAGGCATGAACTGATTCCTCCTCCAAGCCGGAGAAAATTCTCTAACAGACTTGTCTTTGAACTGCAACTTTTTCGAGGCTCCAGCCTGCTGGTTTTACTTCAGAAATTTAACCATGATCTATTATTAAGAAACATATTGGGGCACCTGGGTGGTTCAGTCAGTTAAGAGTCCAACCTTTGATTTGAGCTGAGGTCGTGATCTCACAGTTAATGAGATGAAGCCCCATGTCGGACACTGCACTGATGGTGCAGAACCTGCTTGGGATTCTCTCTCTCCCTCTCTTTCTACCCCTCCTCTGTTCCCTTTCTCTCTCTCTCAAAAGTAAACATTTTAAAAAAGAGAAACATATTAATAAAAATCCTCATTAAAATAATGCAAAATACTAAAAAGGCACATGATTACCCTGACCGATGCTAAAACAGCTGCTGGTAAAACTCCTGATTAAAAAAAAAGAAAAAACGCATTTGTTAGAAAAAAAAAAATTATTGATGGGGTGCCTGGGTGGCTCAGTCAGTTGAGCACCCAACTCTTGATTTCAGCTCAGGTTATGATCTCACGATTATGAGACTAAGCTCCCGCACTGGGCTCTGTGCTAGGCATGGAGCCTGCTTGAGATTCTCTCTCTCCCGCTCTCCCTCTGCCCCTCCCTCTGCCCCTCCCCCACTCATTCTCCCTCTCTCTCTCAAAAAAACAAACCAAAAAAAAACCCCAAAAATTTATTGAGCATTTACTATGTGTCAGGCCCTGTTCCTGGCACTAGCAATCACACATTAACAAGCAAAACCTAACTAAATCCGTACCTTCATGAAACTTACAGTCTAAGAACAAAAAAATGACATTCAACAAATCACCTCATGGACAAATGTGACTAGTATTAGGAGAAGAATTATAGGACTCCAAGAACCTATAAAAAGAAAACCTGACCTAGTAAGAAAGCTCAGTCAAGGCCTGCCTGACGCACTGATTCCTTGAACTGGAATGTGAAGAATGAACAGGAGTTAAACAGGAAAGGAGGACAGGAGACTCAATTCTAGCCAGTAGTCTCAGCAATGGTGGGAGCAGGGCCTGAAAGAGGCCACTGTATCTGGAGCATGAAGAGCATGGTACCAGAGAAGGTTGGGAGATGTATGTGGAGCAGGACCGTGTAAGGATAATTTTTCTTTGTCCTGCAAGCATTCAGAAGCCTCTGGAGAGTACAAGCACGAGAGAATGAACACTCTGGCTAGGGACAGAGGACAGAGGACGGGATCTAAGTAGCCCAGTTAGAAGGTTAGGCTATCGGCAGAGATGTAAAAGCATTCCAAGTAGGCACTATAGGACTTGACAGTGGTGGATCTGCTCTTGAGGTGAGGGAGAGAGAGCTGTTACTCCTCTTAGGTTTCTACTTTACCTAGCAGGTGGCGCTCAAAGAGTCAGGAAAGGGAGGAAAAGAACCATATTTGTGAGGGGAAGTTCTCAGGAATCTCAAAATCAGAAACAAAATAACCTTTCAGCTGAAAAGATTATCTTAGCCTAATGGTCAGTAACATACTGAAAAGCAGGATGCGCTGAAATAAGAAAATACGAAAAGCATGTTGGCTATCACCACTTTGATTTACTGATCTTCCAAGGGCTGGCATATGGTCTCCGTAGCAACTACTCAACTCTGTTGCTGTCCCATGAAAGCAGCCATGGACAATATGGAATATGACTGTGTTCCAGTAAAACTTTATATATGATACTGAAATCTGAATGTAATATAACTTGTATTTGATACAGTTTGCTTATATTATTCTTCTTTTGAGGTTTTTCCCAACCATTCAAAAATGTAAAACCATTTTGAGCTCATATGTCATACACAAAAAAGACAGTAGGCTGAATATGGGAGGCAGGCCCTAGTTTGACTTTTGTTCTAGAAGTTCTAGCTAATGGGATGAGAAAACAAAATGAGATGTAATCTTTAGGGAAAATCCTCCCAAAAGTTAATTGTAGGTGAAAGACTATGTACTTAGAAAAAAAAAAAAAGATGAAAGATTGTGTACTTAGAAAAAAACTAATGTTCCTTAACTAAAGTTCATATTTTAAAACTGAAATGGGGTTTTCTAGGTCTTCTAGAGTATGCGTATTCTACCCTATTTCAACATAAACATACCCTAATTACAACAACAACAAAACAAAACAGACAAAATTCAAGAAAGAACGGACAGAAGATCCTGAAAGGTGGAAAAAAGAAGGTGGATTGGCTAGGGCCCATGGACCAAGGGACTGACCGACCAAGCAGGAAGTTTCCTAGTTTTTGTTTGATTTGGTTTGGTTTGACTTTTGCTATGTCCTAGTTTGAGCTCTGGAGAGGCCTACAACCTGCAAACAGTAATGAGCACAATCAAAAAAGTGCCAAGACTGCTTTCTCTAGACAAAGGATCAGGAAAAGGGCAGCTCAGGCAAGATAAAAACATTCTGACCATATATGTCCCACTCCAGGCAAACAACAACCAAAAAAGTGGCACCCCTCCCTCTCCTCACCTCACTGTGGCCCAGAAACTGTGAGCAGAGTTCTGTCTTCCAATCCTGCATTAATGAGGCAGCACTTTTTCTCCCTCCCCATGGTGCAGCTGTGGAGAATATGGGTAGAGGCACGTAGTCTATCTCCACCCTGGCACAATGAAACGGAGTTCCAACTCCAGCCCAACTAGAGAGTAGGGGGGAGGATCATGGTGAAGAGGGAGTTAGGGAAACAAATTTTCTAAATATGTGTACAAAATACTAGACATACCTCTGAGTGACCCATGTGTAAAAATGACCAGAAACAACACAGCAAAAAGTTTCAGAACTAAACACTGGTCTAAAACAATACCCAGAGGCACCTGGGTGGCTCAGTCAGTTAAGCACCCAACTTCAGCTCAGGTCATGGTCTCGAGGCTGGTGAGTTCAAGACCCGCATAGGACTCTGTGCTGACAGCTCAGAGCCTGGAGCCTGCGTTGGATTCTGTGTCTCCCTCTCTTTCTGCCCCTCCTCCACTCACATTCTGTCTCTCAAAAATAAACATACACTAAAAAACATTTTTTTAAAAAAACAAACCTCTCTGGTAATGATACAGGAACAGACTAACAAGTAACAGATTCCATATATGATAAAGCATTTCAAATCAGAAAAAGATAAATATTTATTTAATAAACAGTACTAGGAAAACTACTAAACTGGTGTACCTGGGTGGCTCAGTCGGTTGAGCATCCGACTTCAGCTAAGGCCATGATCTCGCAGTTTGCGAGTTCGAACTTCACATCAGGCTCACTGCTGTCCGAATGGAGCCCTCTTTGGATCCTCTGTCCTTCTTTCTCTCTGCCCCTCCCCCACTTGTGCTCACTCGCTCTCTCAAAAATAAACATAAAAAAAATCCACTACTAAACTGATTGGGCAAAAAGTAATTAGCTCATTTCACGCAATATTCCAAAAAAACATATTCCAAAATGGTTTAAAGTTCTAAGTATAAATAGGGCACTGGGTGGCTCAGTGGGTTAAGCATCCAACTTCTATTCAGATCATGATCTCACAGTTCATGAGTTTGAGCCCCGTGTCGGACTCTGTGCTGACAGCTCAGAGCCTGGATCCTGCTTCAGATTCTGTCTCCCTCTCTCTCTGCCCCTCCCCCATTCACACTCTGTGTGTGTGTGTGTGTGTGTGTGTGTGTGTGTGTGTGTGCGCGCGCGCGCGCGTGTGTGTGTGAAAAATAAACAAACATTTAAAAAGTTTTAATTTTAAGTATAAAGTACAATACTATGTATGTAGTTTATACTAAACATCTTGAAGAAGGCATTTGTAAATATTTGTCTGTTCTTGAGGTGTAGTAACACTTTCCAAAACACAAAAAAACAAAAATTGAGTAACTTCAAATACATAAAATGTTTAAGCTCCTATACATCAACAAAACATCACAAACAAAATTTAAATCAAAATATGATGAAAAGCATTTTCAAAATGTTACAGGCTGGGTCGCCTGGGGTGGCTCAGTCAGTTAAGCATCCGACTTCAGCTCAGGTCATGATCTCCTGGTTCATGAGTTCGAGCCAGGCGTTGGGCTCTGTGCTGACACCTCAGAGCCTGGAGCCTGCTTCAGATTCTGGGTCTCCCTCTCTCTCTGCCCCTCCCCCACTTGTGCTCTGTCTCTCTCTCTCTCTCTCTCCTCCAAAATAAACATTAAAAAAAAAATGTTATAGGCAAAGGGCTAAATAACCTTTTTAAAGTGTTTACAAATCAGTAAGTACAAACACATCCATGGAAGGGTGAACAAAAAGCATGAACAGGCAATTCATACACAAGTGAAAAAAATTCATCTTTAAATGGGGAAAAAAGAGCACTGGGTATTGTATGGAAACCAATTTGACAATAAATTTCATATATTGAAAAAAAATAAAAAAATAAATGGGGAAAAAAGGCAAATTAACGTGGGTTTTTTTTCACCTCTCAAACTGGCACATACTCATAAAAGTGAGAACATTTAAGTATCTATTCTACTCATCCAGCATTTAGTCTATAATGCTATGTGCTGTATAATTTAGCTTTATACATATATATTATATATATATAAAATCTCTCTCCTCCAGGCAGGAATTTTCTTACTTTGTTGTTTTCCCAACACCTAAAATAAAAACCAACACATAATAGGCGTCCAAACTGTTGGTTAATGATATTAATGAAAATTATAAAAGCCTCTGAATCATTGAGGAGAAGAGTGAATAAGAGTACATTTCTGTTACAGACGGAATGTGTTCCCCTCCCAAATTCTCATGTTGAAGCTCTTAATCCCCAATTCGATTTTGGAGACAGGGCCTTCAGGAGGTAACTGGGGTTAGATTAGATCGTGGGGTGAGACTCTTGTGAAAGGATTAGTGGCCTTATAAGAAGAGGAAGAACGATTTCGCTCTCTCTCTCCTCTCACCCCTCCCCTGCCCCCCACACACCAAAGAAAGGCCATGGGAGGTCACAGCAAGAAGTCAGGTGTCTGCAACCCAAGGAGAGTATTCTCACCAGACACCAATCCTGTTAACACCTTGGTCTTGGACTGCCAGTTCTCCAAAACCCGTGAGAAATAAATTTTAGTTGTTTAAGTCACCCAGTCTATGGTCTTTTGTTATGGCAGCCTAAACGGAGTAAGACAATCTCCATCCCATAACACTTTAATCTACAAAAAAGTGCCATCTTGATTTATGGATTATCCACACCATGTGGTTTCACCATTCCTATCTCAGGCTGCCAACCACAGCTCAAAAGCATCACACTCAGGGTCTCAGTGCTATGCAGAAAACATCCTTTGTCAGTTTCTAGCACAGTAGCTCAAAGCTCCCTCTGGACAGATGGCTTTAGTGACAAGAGGACATCACCCTCCCTTCTCTACAGAGCCTCTATTCTCTGTTTGGACTAGAAGAAGAGATTCCCTCATCCTTTCAAAGACTATTAATCTCTGTGTCCCTGATTCCATTTCAGATCTTTCACCCTACATTATCATGCCTTTCCTTCTGGTACCTTCAAATCTTCCTCTCCAGCTCTCACTTTCCTCTGTTTTACAAATAGGCACAGATGTTCCAAACAGATTTTTTAAAATGCAAACACAGGAGTGCGTGGGTGGCTCAGTCAGTTAAGCGTCTAACTGGTGATTTTGGCTCAGGGCACGATCTCACCGTTTGTGGAATGAAGCCCCATGTTGGACTCAACGTGATGAGCCTGCTTGGGTCTCTCTCTCTCTCTCTCTCTCTCTCTCTGCCCCTCTCCACTCATGCACTCCTGAGCACATGTGCCTTCTCTCTCTCAAAATAAACTTAAAAAAAAGAAAAGAAACAAAATGCAAACACAATAACTTACCCCATTTAACCCTGCAGCCTCCTGTTTTCCCTTCTTTCCTCATACCACCAACTTGGGTAAGATGTACTTTGCTTTTCTTTCCTCACTTTCCACCTCTCCTTAACGCCCTCATTGTGTTCTTCAAGCCTTCACTCTCAAGTCTACAAATAAATTCTTCAAATCCAATTTTTTCCCCAGAGTTTTCATCCTCTTTAACTTGCACTTGACATGTGATAGTAGTTATCTCCTTTCTCAAAAGTTTCTCAGGGTCTTGGTTCTCTGGACACAATGACAACTAAATTTTAGCTCCCACAGCTTTTGTTCCTCTACTACTCACACACAGGTATTTTATTTGAGTCCCAATTACAGGCAAGGTGTTGCATTAAATATTAGGGATACAGAAAGAAAAAGCCAAAGTTCTTATCCTTCATTTTCCAGTTCAGCCACTCACTTAGCAAACTTTCGTTGAAAAGCCAGTAGGGTGATGGGTTTAGAAAGCCAATTATTTTAAACTTACATTAGAATTTTGAAGGTTTTGGGGTAAGTTTAAAGTTGAACTACCTGTCCCTGTCTTCAGGGGAAAAAGAAAAAAAAAAAAAAAAAAAAAAAGACTTGTCCTTGCCTTCAATGAGCTCCTGGCTCATAGGCAAATATCTTCTTTTGTGTCCCCACCATACACTATATACTCCTTGAGAGCAGAATCCAAGTCTACTTCACTGAGACGCCAAAAGTGGTCACACTCATCAAATGCCCAATACATGCAAGGAACAAAGAACTAACAGTGCTCAGGTTAGCGATATACAATATTTTTGATCATACATGAGAAATTAAGAAAGCAATTATTTCCTTAGAGAAGCAACAGGGTAGAGTGACACAAACTTAGCTCTGTGTCCCTACTACAGCCTGGTATTTAACTTTTGAGTTTTCATTTCATCTTTAAAACAGGACTCTCTCCCACCAATATCAGAGGGTTACCGTGAGGACTATAAACTAATATACGTAATATACACGTCCGTAAATATATCTACATGTAACAATGTATAACCTCTATCACTGAGTCTAGTATACAGCAGGCACTATCCAAGTTTCCCTCTTCATGTGCTCCTTACTTATCTTTGTATTCACTAACCCTATACCAGGACCAAAATGATCATTGGTATTCAATTATACATTTCTTATGTAATTGATTTCTAGGACTCAGATCAAGCCATCACCTTAATATACACCGTCAAGATGAGGAATTCAAGTTCCATATAAATAAGTATCACAAACCCATATTCTAATACTTTACACTTAAACATTTTCCCTAAGAAATATTCTCTATGTTCCTTGAGCCTCAAACTTTGCACCTGTAATGACAAGGATGAACTGGTAACACACCTATATCGGTAGTAACAGCTCACTCAGTTCCTCTTTTCCACAGCCACTATGGAATGTAAGAAGGAGCTGAGGGCTCACTCTGGGGCTCCTTCTGTCATAAAATAGAAATCTTCTATTATTAGTGACATTGAGCTTCTTTTCATGTGACTGTTGGGCCATCTGTGTGTCTTATTTGGAAAATGTCTCTTCAGGTCCTCTACCCATTTTTTTTTTTTTTTAATAGACTCCCTACCCTACATGGGGCTCGAACTCACGACCCTGAGATTGAGAGTCATATGCTCTACTGACTGAGCCAGCCAGGTGCCCCTCCTCTGCCCATTTTTAAATCAGGTTGTTTTTTTGGTGTTGAGTTGTATGAGTTCTTTATGTATCTTGGGTATTAACGCCTCACTGAATATATCGCTTGCAAATATCTTCTCCCATTCAGTTAATTGTTGATGGTTTCCTTTGCTGTGCAGAAGCTTTTTACTTTAGTGTAGTCCCATTTAATCTTTCATTCTTAAAAAAGAAAGAACGGGCAAGTATCACCTGACCAAGATAAACAAACAGGAAAAGAAAATGACTGGAGGAAATAGGGATAATTAAAAACAAAAACAAAAAACAAAACTTCTAAAAACTATCTTCAGAGATAAAACAAAAACTGAATGCAATTATTTGAGAGAGAGAGAGAGTGAGCGAGCAGGCAGGAGAGACGGGCAAAGGGAGAGAGAGAGAGAGAGATAATCCCAAGCAGGCTCCACACTCAGAGTGGAACTGGACACAGAGCTCAATCCCATGACCCTGGGATCATGACCTGAGCTGAAATCAAGTCAGATGCTCAACTGACTGAGCCACCCAGGTGCTCCTGAATGCATTTTTAAATATCAGGACAAGAATCAGTTCTAAAAAAATTTTTTTAATACACTGAAAAAAAAAATCAATAGAAAGACTGAGAGATAAAATCATGACAGTTTCCCAGAAAAGAGAAACTAAGGCACAGAAAACAAGAGTGAATAGATAAGAACATTACAGAACAATCTGAGAGGCCCGATATTAGAAAGTTTCTGACAAAAAGAAAAAAATGGAGGGGAGAACATTATCTAAGAAGATAACTTCATTAAATGTGAAAATACTGGTTTTCAGATTAAGGGGGCCCACCAAGTATATCACTATGAAAGTATAAAATATATGGAATATAAAAGATAAGCTTCCAGAGATGGGAGAAAATTAATTTCCTACAGGAAACAAAAATGAGGCTAAATTTCTACATCTCATAAGCAACAATGAATGTCAGAAAAAACAGAGCAATGACTTCAAAACTCTGAGGGAAAAGAATCTGCAATCCAGAATTCTATACCCAATCAAATCATCACTCAAACATGAGGGAAGAGCTGACATCAGAAAGTATCAAAGTTTATCTGCCATGTACCCCTTCTCTCAAGAAGTAGCTTGAGAATGAACTATAGCAAAATTTAAAAAAAGGGAGGAGGCAGGAAGACAGAAACCAAAGATCAGTGGAGTGGGTCCAACTCAAAAATGTGGTAAGGAAAATTTCAAGAATGCAGTTGTGCAGATGGCTTAAAAAAAAACAATGAGTATGGGGCGCCTGGGTGGCGCAGTCGGTTAAGCGTCCGACTTCAGCCAGGTCACGATCTCGCGGTCCATGAGTTTGAGCCCCGCGTCGGGCTCTGGGCTGATGGCTCAGAGCCTGGAGCCTGTTTCCGATTCTGTGTCTCCCTCTCTCTCTCTGCACCTCCCCCGTTCATGCTCTGTCTCTCTCTGTCCCAAAAATAAATAAACGTTGAAAAAAAAAAATTAAAAAAAAAAAATGAGTATAAATGAAAAGGGTCTTCATAGACTAGAATGTGTATGACTAAGATAGGGAAAAGTGAAATAAAAATTCAGACAAGAAAAAAAGGAAATGAGAATCACCAAGAAAAAAACTGTATGAGAAAGTCTAAATATGAAATAAAAATATGACTGGAAATAACTGATAGTTTCAAAAACAGAATTAACTTTTTATTCATTTTCTCCTTTCAATAGCCCAGGGTCCACAACATAAACCTACAGGGAAAAACATTATAAACCCAGAAAACAATGCTTGGCCTGACACTGAATAATATTACTTACCTATAGTAATGTAAATGCTACATGCGCGCACACGCGCGCGCGCGCGCGCGCGCGCGCACACACACACACACACACACACACACACACACACACACACACAGGAATATTATTCAGCCATAAAAAAGAATGAAGTTTTCCATTTACAATGACATGGGATGGAGCTACAGAGTATAATGCTAAGTGAAATAAGTCAGAGAAAGACAAATACCTTATGATTTCACTTATATGTGGAAGTTTTAAAACAAAACAAACAAGCAAAGGAAAAAGAGACAAACCAAGAAACACGCTTAACTATAGAGAACAAACTGATGGTTATCAGAGCAGCACAGGGTGGGGGAAATAGGTGGCAAGGAGGAAGGAGTATACTTGTCATGATGAGCACTGGGAGATGTATGGAATTGTTGAATCACTGTATCATACACCTCAAACTAATATAACACTGCATGTTAACTATACTGGAAGTAAATAAATAGAAAGAAAGAAAGAAAGAAAGAAAGAAAGAAAGAAAGAAAGAAAGAAAGAAAGAGAGAGAGAGAGAGAGAGAGAGAGAGAGAGAGAGAAAGAAAGAAAGAAAGAAAGAAAGAAAGAAAGAAAGAAAGAAAGAAAGAAAGAAAGAAAAGAAAGAAAGAAAGAAAGAAAAAAGTGCTGGTGAGGATACTGAAAAATCAGAACCCTTGGGCACTGCTGATGGGATTGTAAAATGGTGCAGCCACTGTGTAAAACAGTAGGGTGGTTCCTTAAAAAAAAAAAAAACACAAAAAACAAAAAACAAAACAAAACAAAAACTGAACATTAAATTACCATCTGATCTAGCAATTCCACTTTTAAGTACCTACCCCCAAAGAACTGAAAGCAAGGACTTGAACAGATATTTGTATACCAATATATATTACAGCACTATTCACAGCAGCCAAAAGGTGGAGACAACTCAAATGTCCACTGAAGGATGAATGAATGAATAAAATGTTATATATGCATACAACAGAATATTATTCAGCTTTAAAAAGGAAGTAGGGGCCCCTGGGTAACTCAGTTGGTTGGACATCCGACTCTTGGTTTCGGCTCAGGTCATGATCTCACAATTCTCGAGTTCAAGCCCCATGCCAGGCTCTGCACCAACAGTGCAGAACCTCTTGAGATATTCTCTCTCCCTCTCTCTCCCTGCTCCTGTGTGCTTTCTCTCTCAAAAAGAATAAACTTAAAAAAAAAAATAAAAATTTTCTTTAAAAAAATAGTAAAATTCTGATATGTGCTACAACATGGGATGAACCTTGAAGACATTATACTAATTAGTGGTTAATTAATGGTCGGTTAAGCGTCAGACTTCGGCTCAGGTCATGATCTCGCAGTCTGTGGGTTCGAGACCCGCATTGGGCTCTGTGCTGACAGCTCAGAGCCTGGAGCCTGCTTCAGATTCTGTGTCTCCCTCTCTCTCTGTTCCTCCCTTGCTTGTGCTCTCTCTCTCTCTCAAAAATAAATAAAGATTAAAAAAAAAAAAAAAAAAGCCAGACACCAAAAAGATAAATATTGTATACTTCCACTTACATGAGGTACCTAAAGTAATCAAATTCATAGAGATAGAGAGTAGAAAGAATGGTGATTGCCAGAGGTTAGGGGAAGGGAGAAATGGGATTTAGTGTGTCATGGGTTAGAGTTTCACTTGAGGGAAGATGAAAAAGTTCTGGAGGTGGATGGTGGTGATGGGTGCACAACAATGTGAATGCACTTAATGCCAATGAATTGCACACTTAAAAATGATGAAAATGGTAAATTTTATGTTATGTAAATTTTACCAAAAACAGGGGAAAAAAGAAAAAGAAATAAGTATACAAACACAATAACATAAACCTTTTCAGTGCTGCCGAGGCTCTCTCGTACCCTCCTCTAGTCATAACCTCCCACTTCCTGCTAAAGGAACCACTAGTCTGACTTCCATCATATCTCATCTTCCAGTAACTAAACATCTACTTTGTGTCTGGCTTCTTTCACTAAACATTCTATCTCTGAGATTCATCCATGTTGGTATGTGTATTGGTAGTTTGTTCCTTTCTATTGCTGAAAAAAATTCCATTGTATGAATATATCACTACTTATATTTATTCACCTATTTTTGGACATTTGATCATTTCCATTTTTTAGCAATTACAAACAAAGCTTTCATATCTCAAAGGCAAATATGTAGGAATGGGACTCCTGCATCACTGGATAGATGTCTGTTTAGCTTTGCAGAAAATGCCCAACAGTTTTCCAAAGCTGTAGTGCTGATTTACACTCCCACTTAAAACTTGGAGCAACGGGAATGTTGAATAATAAAAATCCATTTTTCCCTTATTAATACACATTACTCAATGCTACACATAAGACAGAGTATTGCACTCTTTGCCTCAATGCATCGGTTCTTCAACAAGGATGCCATCTGGATTACTTGTGCTCTACCCACAGAAACTTTAATTCAATAAGGGCAAGGTGGCAGGGCATAGACTTCAGTCATTTTTAAAAAAACCATCTCTTTAAGTGATTCAAATTCATGACCAGTTTGAGAGCCACCCTCTCAAAGGATGGTAATTATAATGCTTTTAATCACACAAAAATAAGCTAGTCATACAGCTTAGAAATAAAATGGAGTGGGAGAGAACCGTATTTTAGCTTTATTTTGTGAGGGCACTAACTCGGGTGACAAAGCTCCTCACCACTCTGGTTTTATTTCTCTTACCTTAGTTACTTGAACTGCATCATCCATCACCACTCATTGGAATTCCATAAATACCTTTTTGTTTTTTTGGTGTGCCACCTGCAACTAGCAAAGGAAAAAAAAAAAAAAACACCTTTAGAAAGACAAAATAGTCCTATTTATTTATTTTTATTTATTTATTTTTTTTTTTTTAAAAAATTTTTTTTTTCAACGTTTATTTATTTTTGGGACAGAGAGAGACAGAGCATGAACGGGGGAGGGGCAGAGAGAGAGGGAGACACAGAATCGGAAACAGGCTCCAGGCTCTGAGCCATCAGCCCAGATCCTGACGCGGGGCTCGAACTCACGGACCGCGAGATCGTGACCTGGCTGAAGTCGGACGCTTAACCGACTGCGCCACCCAGGCGCCCCAAAACAGTCCTATTTAAACCCCTGCATTGTTCCCAGGGAGAGGAATACACTCTAACAAGGTGTCTCGTAGAGCTGCGTTGAACCCTGCAGGAGCCACAGGACAAAGCTCCATCTTAAACAGTTCAGATTACTGAAGAGCTCATGAGAACTGAATTCAATGAGAAATCAGGTCCTTCCAGGGAAGGCAGGAGCATTCCTCCCTTATCCCCAAACTACGACTTTTCTACTGCACTGTCCTTCTAGGGAACATCTGGCAATGACTGAAAATACTTTTTGATTGTTCTGTTTGGGTTTTGTTTGTTTGTCTGTTTTTAAGTACCCCAGGTAATTCCAATGTGCAGCCAGGGCTGAGAACCACTTCTCCATCCACTTTTCTGGATCTCATCCTTTTTTCTCCATCTATCTCCAGCCTCAGTTCTTTTCAGAACCCTAGATCTATGTATACCCTTGTTAGTCAATGTACACAGACAGTGAGACTTTCTAATCACTGTCTGACTGAATAAAATCAATTGGAAGAGCCAATTCCTTGATATAGCAGAACTTCCTACTCCAAAGATGGAAAACAAAACCTTGTGGCAAATTAAAGGGACACTGCCATGATTTCATTTCCTACTGTTAATAGAGTCACTGCCAGGAAGTCTCATGCTTACTATAGCAACCAATGGTCTTGCTATTCACCAAGTTTCAGCCTTTTTGCTTCCTCAGGAAGTAGATGGCAAAATCAGGCTCCTGGTCTCTTTTTTAAAGAGGAGCTGCCATTTAAAAATAGAAATTAATAAATGAATATGTAAAAAGTAGTTTTAGGTTTGGCTGACACCCAATATTTCTGTATATTAAACTCAATCTTTAAAGCACAGAGTCATCTATTTTATTCCACAATACAGCAATCTAGAAAATGTACTAAAACTCTTCAGTTATTATAGTAACTGGATAAATGCTAACATATTTTGAGAAGCTTAGCTAAGTTCTCAAGAAAATAAACAAAACTGCCAGTGGCATGAAACAAAGTATGAACCAAAAGCTAGAGTTGTGGGGCACCTGGCTGGCTCAGCTGGTTAAGTGTTCAATTCTTGGTTTGGCTCAGGTCATGATCTCATGGTTCGTGAGTTCAAGCCCCATGTCAGGCTCTGCACTGGCAGTGAAGAGCCTGCCTAGGAATCTCAATCTCTCTCTCTCTCTCTCTCTCTCTCTCTCTCTCTCTGCCCCTCCCCCACTAATGCTCACTCTCTCTCAAAATATATAAACTTAAAAAACAAATCTAGGGGCTCCTGGGTGGCTCAGTCGGTTAAATGTCTGACTTCGGCTCAGGTCATGATCTCACAGTTGAGTTCATGACTTTGAGCCCCGCATCAGGCTCTGTCTGTGCTGACAGCTTGGAGCCTGGAGCCTGCTTCAGATTCTGTGTCTCCCTCTCTCTCTGCCCCTCCCTCACTCACACTCTCTCTCTCTCAAAAACAAATGAACATTAAAAACATTAAAAAATAATAACGTAAAAGCATCAAAACCATAACAAAAGCATAAACACTCTAAAAAGAAGATACGAAAACAGAACAACTAAATGGCACTTACAGAATAAAAATAGCCATTGAAATCTAAAATTTTATAGACAAGTAAACCACTAGAGAAGACACAGCTGAAGAGAAAATTAATAAACCTGAAAATATATCTGAAGAATTTATGCAAAATGCTGCAGAGAGAAATAAACATACCCTGACCTAGAAAAGTAACTGCAGAGCTAAAAGTTGTAAAGCTGATTATAAAATTTACATAGAAATGCAAAGAATGCAGAATAGCCAAAACAATGTTGATAAAAAGAAAGTTGGGAGAAATATCTGAGTTCAAAAAGCAAGAACACTTTATGCTTTCTCCCTATAATCCAAACCATCCCAACAAACTTCTTTTAGAAAACTGGGAATTATAAGAAAGCTTTGTCAACCTGATAGAAACTGTCTCCGGAAAAGTTAAAGCTAATGCCACATTTAATGGTAAAATATTGAATGCTTCCTCCCTAAGCTCAGAAATAAGGCAAGAATACCTACTTTTATCACTTTTATTCAACATTATATTGGAGGGTCCTAGCCAATGCAACAAAGTAAGAAAAATAAATAAAAAGGTATCTATATTGGAAAAGAAGTAATAAAACTGTATTTATAGAGAACATGATCTTATAGATAGAAAACCTTAAGGAGTCTACAAGAGTTAGTAGAAACAATAAGTTTATCAAGGTAGCGGAATATAAAGTCAACATAAAATAAACAGATGCAGGGGTGCCTGGGTGGCTCAGTAGGTTGAACGTCTGACTTCGGCTCAGGTCATGATCTCACGGTTTGTGGGTTTGAACACCGCGCTGGGCTTTGTGCTGACAGGTTAGACAAATAAGCTGTCGAATTCTGTGTCTCCCTCTCTCTCTCTCTGTCTCTCTCTGCCCCTCCCCTGCTCACGCTCTGTCTCCCTCTCAAATATGGATAATAAAACCTTAAAAAAATTTTTTTATAAAAACCATATACATAATAAACAATTGATGAGGGAGCGTGGAACAAGCTGAGGGCAAAATACAGGCTGGCACACACCCCCCACTCACCAGGTGGAATATGTGTGATGTTCCTCAGACACTCTTGGCTACCCAAGAACAAAGGAAAGGGGTTTAAGTGCTTGCCATGGTAATGTGGGAAACTAAGGCAAATTAAATTCCCTTACTGCCTACAGCCTATTGACAAGTCCTTGAAACCGGCAAAGTGACCTCCCTCTAGGAGCTCAGTTGTCTGGATGAGGACACTTCGCTAGGGGCAAAAGAGAACTTAAGCTTAACATTATCCCAACCTCGAGGATCCTGTGAGTCTACTTCCTTTATCTCAACTGCCCCAAGATATATGCTGGCAATCATACTCCAAGCTTATGCCCCAACATACATCTGAAGGGTCTCATGACTGAGGTTTTATTAAATGGTAATAAATGGCATTTCCCTAGCAACAGCTAGCCCCTCAAGGTCCTGGAAACCTTGCTTCCAAAATTCCTTAGAGACTTACTCTATCCCTGACCCCCTCCCAACCTGAGGGTATATAATGAGTTACCTGCCACAACCTCAGTGCAGCTCTTCCTGCCCATGGGTCCTGTCCCCATGCTTTAATAAAATCACCTTTTTGCACCAAAGACGTCTTCAAGAATTCTTTCTTGGGTGTCAGCTCTAGACTCCACAAACCTCCCCCCACCCCAAAACTTCATCCTCAATTGTATCTTTATATATCAGCAGGAGCTGAAAATTTAAACTTCTTAAAGTACCATTTACAATAGGATTTTTAAAACACAAATTATTTAGGGGTAAATATTAACAAAAGATGTGCAAGACCTGTACTCTGAAAACTACGAAACACTGCTGAACTTACAGAAGACTTAAATAAGTGGAGAGATATAATCTGTTCGTGGACCAAAAGACTTGATGTTGTTAAAATGTCAATTCATCCCAAACGAAACTACAGATTCAATGGAATCCCAATCAAATTCTCAGGTTTTTTCATAAAAACTGACAAGCTGATTCTAAAACTTACATGAAAATCTAAAGATCTTAAAATAGACAAACCAATTTTGACAAAGAAAAAAAAAGTCAGGAGACTACCTGGCAGGGAATAAGACACTATCCTATGGGTATGCAAACAGACATAGAAATCAAGAGAATAGGCTAGAGAGTTCAGAAATAGAATAACAAATATATGACCAGCTGATTTTCTACAAAGATGACAAGATAATTCAATGGGGCAGAACAATCTTTTCCACAAATAGGGCCAGAATAATTGGATACAGAGACAGGGAAAAATGAACTTTTGCACTGGATTCTCATGCCATACACAAACATTAATTTGAAAGGATATTAGATCCAGACCTAAATGTAACAGCTAAAGCATAAGAACACATAAGACAAAACTTCACCATCTTGAGACAGTGTATTAATTTTATATTACTAAGTAACAAATTACCACAAAATTAGAGGTCAGAAGTCCAACTACAGCATGGCTGGAACTTCTGCTAAGGATCTCACAAAGATAAACTCAAGGTATCTACCAGGCTGTTCTCATCTAATGCTCCTCTTTGAAGTTCACACAGTCGTGGCAGAATTCAGCTCCATGCAGTTGTAGGACTAAGATCCTTCTTTCTTTGCTACTTCTCACCCAGGAGCCATTCTCAGCTGCTAGAGGCCATCTGCAATCTTTGCCATAGAGACCTCTCTCCATCTTAAAAGCCAGCAGCGAAAAATCTCCCTCTTATTGAATTCTCATGTTTCAAGTCTTTTGACTTCTTTCTAGACCCAGATTTTAAAGGTTCATGTGATTGGACAGGCCTATCTGTATAACCTCCCTTTAGCTGACTCAAAGTCAACTGATTAATACCTTAATTACATCTTTAATATCCCTTGTGCCACGTAATGTAACATAATCACTGGAGTAAACTCCCATCATATTCACTGATCTTGCCCACACCCACAGGAAGGAAATAATACAAGAGTGCAGGTTGCTAAGGTCCCTAAGGTCTTCTTAGAATTCTGCCTACTACAGATAGACTTCTTAGATTGGATACAAAAAAACACGACAAAAAAAAAAAGCAATAATTTGCACTTCATCAAAATTACAAATTTCTAACACTTTGGTAAACCCCATTAAAAAACAAAAAACCAGGGGTGTCTGGCAGGTTCAGTAGGGGTAGCATCCAACTCTTGACCTTGGGGTCATGAGTTCAAGCCCCACACTGGGTGTAGAGATTACTTAAATAAATACTTAAATAATAAAATTATTTTTATTTTTTTTTAACATTTATTCATTTTTGAGAGACAGAATGTGAGTGGGGGAGGGGGAAAGAGGGAGACACAGAATCTGAAGCAGGCTCCAGACTCTGAGCTGTCAGCACAGAGCCTGACCAGGGCTCGAACTCAGACTGCAAGATCATGACCTGAGCTGAATTTGGATGCTTAACCGACTGAGCCATCTAGGCGCCCCATATAATAAAATTATTTTGTAAATAATAAAATTCTTTAAAAAGTATTAAAAAAAAAAAAAAAACCCAAGCCACAGGCTAAGAGAGAACATCTGTAATACGTATATATAATTAGTGGCTATATCCAGAATATATAAAGAACCCTTACAACTCAAGCATAAGATATTACTTACTACCAAATAATCCAACAATGGGCAAAGGATTTAAAATGACACTTCATAAAAGCAAATACACAATTGGCCAGTAAGGACATAAACAGACACCCATCACAGGGAAACACCATTAGTCACTAGGAAAATGCAAATAGAACCATAATGAGACACCACCACAAACCCATAATGGCTAAAAAGTAAAAGGCTGACAATGCCAAATATTGGTGAGGAGGTGGAAGAAATGAAACTCCAACACAGTACTGACGAGAATATAAAGTGTAAAACTATATGGGACACCTGGGAGGCTCAGTTGATTAAGCCTCTGACTTCAGCTCAGGTCATGATCTCACAGTTCATGGTTTCAGCTCTGGGTCAGGCTCTGTGCTGACAGCTCAGAGCCTGGAGCCTGCTTCAGATTCCGTGTCTCCCCCTCTCTCTGCCCCTCCCCCGCTCATGCTGTCTCTCTGTCTCTCAAGAATGAATAAACTTGAAAAATAAAATAAAGATTTGAACACATGTTTCCAGTAGCTTTTTTTTAAAGTTTATTTATTTGTTTTGAGAGCTAGCACACGAGTGAGGGAGGGGCAGAGGGAGAGGGCGAGAGAGAAAGAGAATCCCAAGCAGGCTCCACATTGTCAGCTCAGAACTCGATATGGGGCTCAAATTCACAAACCATGAGATCATGACTTAAGCCAAAGTCAAATGCTTAACCAACTGAGCTACCCAGGCGCACCCCTAGTAGCTTTATTCATGAGGCAATCAAACTAAAAAAACCTAAGTGCTTATTAACATATGGAAAATACAGTATATTCACATAATGGAATACCACTCAGAAAAAAAAAGGGAAATGACTACTAGTATACCTAACAACATGAATGAATGTCAGAAACATTATGCTCACTCTTCCCCTAAGCAGGCCTGAGGTGATTTCTGAAAATGGCTTGCTATTCGCTTGACCCAGAATACCCCGCAAAATGATGTAAATCAAGAGGTTCAAATCTTCACGTTCACTTTAAGAACACACATGATGGCTCAGGCCATCAAGGGTATGCATCTGTGAAAAGCCAACAAGTATCTGAAGGATGTCACTTTGCAGAAGCAGTGTATCATTCCATTGCTACAATGGTAGAGTTGGTAGGTGTGCCCGGGCCAAACAGTGGGGCTGGATACAGGGTCGGGGGCAAAAAAAGAGTGCTGAATTTTTACTACACATGTTAAAAATGGTGACAGTAATGCTGAACTTAAGGGTTTCGATGTAGATTTTCTGGTCACAGAGTACATCCAGGTGAACAAAGTCCCCAAGATGTGGCATAGAATCACAGGGCTCATGGTTGGATTAACCCATATGTGATTGCTCCCTGCCACAGTAAGATGATCCTTACTGGAAAAGAGCAGGTTGTTCCTAAACCAGGAGAGGAGGTAACAAAGAAGAAAAAGATATCCCAGAAGAAACTAAAGAAACAAAAACTTATGGCCCAGAAGTAAATTATGCATAAAATAAATGCAAATAAAAGTAAAACCAAAAAAACCAAAAAACCCCATCATGTTCAGTGAAAGAATCCAGACAAAAGAGTACATACTACATGATTCTAGTTTTAGAACACTCTAGAAAAGAAATCTAATCTATAGTGAGAGAACAGATCCCTAATTGCCTCGGGCCCAAGAAGGGTATGGAGAGGAATAACTGTGATGGGCACAAGGAAAATTGTGGATGTTAAAGAAATGTTAGGTATCTTCACCATGGTGACAATCACTTAGGTAGATAAATTTGGCAAAAACTCATTCAACTGTATAAGAAAAATGGTATGTTTTATTGTAAGAAGATTGAGTATACCTCAATAAAGTTGATTTTTAAAAAAAACTTTAGAGATCATTGAATAGAAACCAAAACCTTCTCTTTTTTAAAAAATTTTTATTTATTTTGAGAGATGGCATGAGTGGGGGGAGGAAGCAGACAGAGAGGGAGAGAGAGAATCTCAAGCAGGCTCTGCATTGCCAGCACAGAGCCCCATACAGGGCTCAAACTCACAAACTGAGAGATCATGACCTGAGCTGAAACCAAGAGTCAGACGCTCAACCAACTAAATCATCCAGGTGTCCCTCAACAAAGTTGATTTTATTTTTTAATGTTTATTCATTTTTGAAAGAGACAGAGAGAGAGCAGGGGAGGGGCAGCGGGAGAGGGAAACACAGAATCCAAAGCAGGCTCCAGGCTCTGAGCTGTCAGCACAGAGCCTGACACGGTGCTCGAACCCATGAACTGTGAAATCATGATCTGAGCTGAAGTCAGATGCTTAACCAACTGAGCCACCCAGTTGCCCCAATTTTAAAAGATACTCTCATTAATGTTTGATATACTTGAAGACATGCCTGCAATACAATCTTGCCAAACAGTCATTTCATAATAAACCCAACATACAATGCAAAAGATGAGATAAAACAGAAGCTAACCGCCATTTAAAAGTCTATGTACTGGTGTTATATACCAATCTTAATAAAGAAGCAAAACACATCATCTCAAAGCAGGAAAAGCATTTAACAAAACCAGACACCTCCTCATCACAAAAACACTTATGATGCTCACAGTAGACAACAACACTGTGCACTGTGCAATTTTTATGTTTGTGATCTCACAAATCCACAAATTTACCTACTTTTCCATAGATTCACCAAGCACTACAGGTGTTTACCTTAGTACTTTCTAGAGTGACCTCATGTACAGATCAGCAAATATCCTCTTCTTTTTCCTGGATATATCTTTTGTTGTTGTCGTTGTTTTTTAAGTAGGCTCCACACCCAGCGCAGAGCCCAGTGCAGGGCTGGAAATCACAACCCTGAGATCAAGACCTGAGCTGAGACGCTCAGCTGAGTCAGACGCTCAACTGACTGAGCCACCCAAGTGCTCCTCACTGTTGATTCAGTAATACTAAACTCCTAGCCAGCAGCACTATAATATATGATTGAACAAAGCTTGTCTAATGTGCGTGTGTATGCACACACACACACACACACACACACACACACAAAGATGGATGCATGTGTAAGGATACACATGTTTGTGTATGTATATACACGCATATATTACCCAGTTCTGTCCACTGACAGGGCCTAGGGGCAGCAATTCCCCAGTAGAACAATCATACACCTACCATCCAGGCCTGGTTTCTAAATACATTCTCCAATAAAAGGAACCAGGACTCCTTGGTGAAATGACTGGGCTGGGGCAGGAAAAGTACAGGAAGAGACTGGAACATCTTGTGCCAGAAAGTCAGGAAGGGAAGTAATCAAAGAATGATAGAATATGTCAAAAGGATACAAGAGCCAGGTTGAAACCAGAGGCATCCACTAGCCAAATATGAGACAAATTCAGCATCAAAGTAACATATTAATAGATAATAATTCACTGAATAAAACAGAAATGCATAAATACATATTAATATAAATTAATAAACAAACAGGGAGAAAAGGATTTTCCTTATGATATGTCACTGGATGAATGTTACGGAAATGATAAAAGTAGAAAAATCATCATTTGGCAACTGCTGCAGCAATAATCCAGCCAAGAAATATCAATGAAGCTCAAACTAGTAGGGTAAAGTTTGAGAAGGGAGATAGGAAATGAGATATTTACATGGTCTCAAAGTGCTTCCTCCTCATAAAGTACTTACTGACTACAAAGGAAAAAATAGGTAAATTTACAGCAGAGAAAACCAAGAGACCCTATTTTAATCAAGTGATCACGATTAACATCATAAGAAACAAGGCACATGGAAATTGTGTACCTCTGACAGAACAGAGTAAAAATACAGCACCATTTATGTGGTATTCCTGACAAAATGCATATTCTGAATCTAACCATGATGAAACATCATGCCCAAACTGAGAAATACTCAAAATAATTAGCCTACACTCCTCAAAAATATCATGATAATCAAGTCAAAGGCAAGATAACAAAATGTAATATGTGTTTCTGAACTGGATCCTTTTGCTCTACAGGTTCTTATTGGGACAACTGGTAAAACCTGAATGGGATCTGGGGATTAGCTGGTACTACTGTATCACTGTTAAGCTCTGGATTTTAATGGATGTATTGTGGTTATATGGGAGAATGTCCCCATTTGTAGGAAACACACACTAAAGTATTCAAGGCTGACGGAGCATCAAGTGAGCAACTTACTCTCAAATAGCTCAGAGAGGGAAAAGGCTCTTTGTACTATTTCTGCAACTTATCTGTAAACTTAACATTATTTCAAAATAAAAAACAAAATGCACATATTAACAACAAAGAAGCACACACCAATGTCTCAGGATTATAAAAACATAGTTCTTCAGTAAAATTTCTAGATAGAAAAGTACACTATTATCCTTTTTATAAGCTTTTCTAATAATATATCTCATTTTCACAGCACTTCCAAATAGAAATTTCTGTGATGGAAATGTTCTACATACATGCTGCCCAATACAATAGCACATATGGCTGATGACTATCATATTGGAAATGCAGGTCTAGAGAATAGCAATAAAAGCCATAAAAGGTTAAAGGGCTTTTTCATTAAAAAATTAGTTTTAATACTAATTAAATTTTAAGACAACTTACTTTACTTTTTCTAAACTTGCTGACAGACTGCCTGTATTTTTCAAAATTCCCTATCTTCTAATGTCTTTTTTTGTTTGTTTACTTATTTGTGTGTTTGTGTGTGTGTGTGAGAGAGAGAGAGAGAGAAAGAGAGAGAGAGAGAAAGAGAAAGAGAGAGAGAGAAAGAGAGAGAGAGAGAGAAAGAGAGAGAGAGAGAGAAAGAGAGAGAGAGAGAGAGATAGATAGGCCGGGCGGGAAGGGAGGGGCAGAGCGGGAGAAGGAAGGTCCGAAGCAGGCTCTGCACTGACAGTAGAGAGCTGATGCGGGCTCGAATTCACAAATGATGAGATCACGACCTGAGCTGAAGGTGGATGCTTAACGGGACTGAGGCACCCAGGCGGCCCGTCTTCTAATTTCTTAATCAAGTCTGAATATCTATCAGAAGTAATCACTTACCTATCTTTGGTTTAAGGGCAGTTTTTTTTGTTTGTCTTTAAACTGCCCTTCCTTTTAGTAAAAAACTCCTACTGATTCATACTCCTATCTTGTCAACTTTTTGAAGTATATCTTTCTAAAATCTAGGGACATGTACATGTCCACCCAGTATTCCCAATTTTGGCTCTCACAAAGTTAGATCACAAAGTCACTTTCTCCCAAACTTGTAATTTACACTTTACTTTTACTTTCTCTCATACTCATCTTTCGCTATGTATAGCTGGTACACTCTATGTTAACTGCTATTACAAGTTCATTTCCTGCCATGCTCAGGGTAAGGTTCCTCCTGATCAGATCAGCTTATTTCAATTCCACATGAAATATAATCATCACTTAGCCAATCATTCTAGTATTTTAAACCAAGATCTAAAAGCCAAAAAAGCCAAAATCTAGGGGCACATGGGCGGCTCAGTCGGTTGAGTGGTTGACCCTTGGTTTTGGCTCAGGTCATGATCTCATGGTTTGTGGGTTTGAGCTCCGTATCGGGTTCTGTGCTGGCAGCATGGAGCCTGCTTGGGATTCTCCCTCTCTCTGTGCCTCTCCCCCGGCAGCTCTCTCTCTCAAATAAATATATATTTTTTAAATAATAAAAGCCAAAATCTAGTTTAATGACATCATCTACATAGACCACAGGAAAAGAAAACTGCATGCTTCAAGCGCATCAAACTCCACAACTCTTGATTTGAAAAGAAAATGCAAAGTAAAATTCTTCTCCTTGTGATTCACCTTGGTAACCGAATGCCTTGAGGGAATGCAATAGCAGTCACCCACCTATGAGGAGGTTCTGTTATTGTTCTTGACTGACTTAATTCAGAACTTGGAAGAAAAAAACTGGCTTGTTTACAATAGGCCCATGAAGTTAATACCTATGCCAAACATCTTTAGAAACATTTAACAAATCTAGGAAAATCAAGAATTCTACCAAAGATAAGTTTTTAAGAGTTGATTTAGAAGAATCCCTCCATCCCTCTTACTTCTATTAGTAACTATTTAGGGGCCCCTGGGTGGCTCAGTCTGTTAAGCGTCCGACCCTCGGTTTCAGTTCAGGTCACGATATCACAGCTCATAAGTTCAAGCCCCAAGTTGGGCTCTGTGCTGATAGGGCAGAGCCTGCTTGGGATTCTCTCCCTCTTTCTGGGCCACTTCCCTGCTCTTACTCTGTCTCTTTCAAAATAAATAAACAAACTTTAAAAAAAAACTATTTAAAACAAAAATAAAATTAAAAAGCAATTCAAAATCCCTAATGTCAATATTATTTAGAAGATGCATAATAGAACAAATTTCCATCTTCATTTGAAAAATCAAACCCTAGATTTCCAAGTCAACATGGCATCAATGCAAGCAGTACCCATTATGTTGGCCCAGTAACACACTCAAGAACATATAAAAGCTGGACTAGGGTGGGGAAATCTGATGGGGCCTAAGCTCCACATGCTGTCTTCTAAACCAGAGCCACACATATAGCAGAGCAGAGCAGAGGCAGGAAAGAGAAAGAACACACCCTTTTTTTTTTAAATCTCCATGCAGGAAAACAAAATTTAGGGACCAGAAAACCAAGCAACAGTTGAAAAATTTTATGAGAAAACTTTTGGGCTATTTACAAAAATACTGATAAATATAGTATCTGATTGCTGTAAAAATCTCAAACAATGGGGCACCTGGATGTCTCAGTTGGTAGAGTTCGGGGTTGTGAGTTCAAGCCCCACATTGGGCATATAGCTTACTTACAAAAATAAAAATAAAAGGAAAATTTTTAAAAGAGCAGCTTAAAAAAAAATCTCAAACAATACTAAAGTGTATGAAGTGTAAAGTGAAAGTCTCCCATGTTTTCTTTTGCCCTTCCCAGTTCAGTACCAGATCAACAGTTGATATAATCACTGACATAGATTTTATTTGGTGAACTTTTTACACTTTGCCTATTTTTCTAATAGTGTTTTGGTCTGTTTCTTATCCGCAGGGACTCCTTAATACTAGGTGACATCAATCTTTTCCTGACATAGGGTTAAAAATATGCTTCCGCTGGGGTCCCTGGGTGGCTCAGTTGGTTAAGCATGTGACTCTTGGTTTCTGCTCAGGTCATGATCTCAGGGTTTGTGAGTTCAAGCCCATGCTGGGCTCTGTGCTGCTGACAACATGAAGCCTGCTTGGGATTCATTCTCTCTCCCTCTCTCTGCCTCTCCCTCGTTCATGCTTGCTCACTCTCTCTCTCAAAATAAATAAATAAACTTAAAAAAAAATACATTTCCCCAATCTGTAGTTTATCTTTTAGTTTTGTTTATATTATCTTTTTATGCAATCAAATTTTAGTCAATTTTTTCCTTCTTGATTTTGGCCTTGGTATAATGCTGTATGCAGAATGGAGTAGAACAAACCATCTGTTTTAGTGAGGCTTGCAAGCTAAGAATGATTTTATACTTAAAAAAAAATATTTTTTTAATGTTTATTTATTTTTGAGAGACACAGAGAGACAGAGTGTGAATAGGGAAGGGCAGAGAGAGAGGGAGACACAGAATCCGAAGCAGGCTCCAGGCTCCGAGCTGTCAGCACACAGCCTGGCACGGGGCTCAAACCCACGCAGGGTGAGATCATGACCTGAGCCGGAGTCAGATGCCCAACTGACTGAGCCACCTAGGCGCCCCACTTTTTAATGGTTGAAAAAAATCAAAATACTATTTCATGATGTGAAAATTATATTGAAATTCAAACTCCAGTATCCATAAACAACATCAAACATAACTGCATTCACTCATTGACATGTTGCCTATGGATGCCTTCAACGCTACAGTGGCAAAATTGAGTGGCTACCTGTGTATGTGGTGCTCACAGAGCTGTGCACTGCTGCTCAGTGCACCACAGAGTGGAAATCACACTGAGGAAATCAGCGAAGAAGCTATGTAACTCAGCAGCATCTTGACTGCCACATGCGCATACTGACATACTGCACTGTGATAGCTTATTTCTTTGTGTTACCAGTGCATAGTCATCATATCAAAACAAGAAGAGAAAGTAGATAATGTCATGCTTTTTTTTTTTTTTGATAATGTCATGTTTTTAAGCAAAGTGGATGGAGAGTGTGGATTACCTTGCTATTAAGTCACACGAGGAAGCACTGTGTTTATTATGCAATGACACTACAGCTGTGCTAAAAAAAATTCAATATACACCAACATTAGCACACTAAGTAGTCACCCAATATTTCTAATTCACAGGAAAAGCCATGATCTGAAAAATCCAAGGCTGATCTATTAGCCAAGAAAAGGAAGTAATTTATTAGTCAATGGTGAGTTGCTTAAGCCATGCTCAGTTCTAGGCGCTGAAGAAGGATATTCAGAGAAAATAAACTTAAGACTACTAGCTTTTCAAAAAGACCAGTTACTCCAAAAGTTGAGGATAAAGGGAGTTAAGATTAATCATCTTAAGAAGGCAAATGTGGGCCGCCTGGGTGGCTCAGCGGGGTAAGCGTCGGACTCTTGGTTTTCAGCTCAGATCACGATCTCACAGTTTGAGTTCAAGCTCCACATCGGGCTCCACGCTGACAGTGTGGAGCTTGCTTGGGATTCTCTTTCCCTCTCTCTCTGCCCCTCTCTTGCTTGTGTGCTCTCTCTCTTTGTCTCTTAAAACAAATAAATAAACTAAATTAACTACGTAACTAACTAAATAAATAAAGCAAATGAGGGGGACCTAAGTGGCTCAGTCTGTTAAGCATCCAACTCTTGATCTCAGCTCAAGTCATGATCTCATGCTTCACGAGATTGAGCCCTGTGTCAGGTTCCACACTGACAGTGTAGGGCCTGCTTGGGATTCTCTCTCTCCCTCTCTCTCTCTGCCCCTCCCCTGCTCGTGCACATGCTCTCTCTCTCTCAAAATAAATAAACTTAAAAAAAAAAAAGAAAAGGCAAATGAGTTCATGTAAAGTCCCTGTTTCTCAATGAGTGGACAGATGTTACCAATACTGCTCAGTTGTTTATTCAAGGAGTCAATGCCAAGTTTAAGCTGGATGAAGTTTAAACTGGCTGACTCAGTCTGTGGAGCATGTGAGTCTTGATCTCAGGGTTCTGAGTTCAAGACCCACTTTGGGTATAGAGATTATTACTAAAAAAAGAAATCTTAAAAAAAATTAAGTGAATGAAAAATTGGCTTCCATGAATAGTCTGTTAAACAACTACAGGCCAGAAATTGAGAAAATACTAATTCAGTACAATTTGAATTGCAATCTGCTAAAATGTGTTACCAGTGATAATAGTAATGTGGAGTAGAAAAAAGCTCAGTTGGATAATTTGCAAAGTTTGTTAAGATGCAAGGCAGTTATTCAATATATTCTTCATCAGCAGGTACTCTGAAAAATATTTAAATTTATCATGTGTTATTGAGCCAACAGTGCTGATGGTGAACTTCACTCACTGTCATGGTCTTAATTATTGCCAGAAATCAAAGCTGAATAATCTGACTTGCCTGACCACAGAGCAGTTCAGGGACTTTGCTGTAGTAAAATTTGGTGATTTTTAATCTTTTTTAAGTTTATTTATCTTGAGAGAGAGCGCAAACAGGGGAGGGGCAGAGAGAGAGGGAGACAGAATCCCAAGCAGGCTCAGACCCGTCAGCACAGAGTCTGATGCAGGGCTTGAACTCACTAGCTCAAGATCATGACCTGAACTGAAGTCAAGAGTCAGATGCTTAACTGACTGGGCCACCCAGGCGCCCCTGTGAATTTTAATCTTTTAAGCTCTGGGTTGAGAATGAAAATTTTCAGAACAATAGACCTCTTTCAGATTATCAAATAATGAATGGCTCTGAAACTTTGCTTTTGCTGCAGATTTACAATATTTAATAAAGTAACCCTGGGGGTGCCTGGGAGGCTCAGTCAGTTGGGTGTCTGACGCTTGATTTCTGCTCAGGTCATGATCTCACAGTTTCTGGGGCTCTGCACTAACAGTGTGGAGCCTACTTGGGATTCTGTTTCCCTCTCTCCCTGCCTCCCCTATTCACGCCTTCTCTGTCACTCTCAAAATAAATAAACTTTAAAAAAAGAATTTAATAAATTCAATCTAACATTACCAGGGCAGAACAACACTTATATGTGAAAGTCAAACTACAATCAAGTCATTGAGATAAAAATTAATATCTGAATCATAAGCAATAATGTCAAGTTGCTTTATACACTTCTCATGCTGTTAAATTTAAAATAAGAAGTGAGATCTACATTCCAAAACAATTTTTTTTAAGTTTTTTTTTTTTCTTTTTTTCTTGAGAAGGGAAGGGAGGGTCAGAGACTGAGAGAGAAAGAGAATCCTAAGCAGGCTCTGTACTGCCAGCACAGAGCCCGACTCAGGGTCCAAAGCAACGAACTGTGAGATCAGGACCTAAGGCACAGTTGGATGCTTAATGAACTGAGTCACCCAGGCACCCCCCCCCCCAACAAATTTTCAGAGGACAGATTTTCTTAGCTCAAAACTACAGTTCCAAACAAAACAAAACAAAACAACTACAGCTCCAGAAGCAGTTTTAGGACTTCAATGAAAGTGCAAAGAAATTTCCATATTTCAAAGTCTACTTAACAGTGAAATTATGGAGCTTCCATCTAACCCTTAATTGGAAGTAATTAATCTGCTATTTAACGATATGCTACAAGGCAAATATTAAAAGAATAATATAATTTTATAAATGCTTCCCAAGTGATTAATATGCTCAACTAAAATCATATGCTTGTGGGCTGATACCGATATTTGGCTACACATCTATGTAAAGACATTTTCAAAGATGAAATATGTAAAATCTTATTACAGACCATCATTAACATTTGAAATCAATTTTGATAGGAAACAGTAACTCTGAACTCCAATTAAGTGAATGTATCACCTTAAAAAAGAATTCCCTTTTTCTCATTAATATATCTATTGTTACAAAAAGTTGTACTCAATAATTATTATATTTTAATTTCATCAATAAGAAATTTGTGGAAATGTGTTTTTTAAAGTACCTTGAATAGCCTTGATTTTGCTTATTGGACCACAAAGCCTAAAATATTTACTCTTTGGCTCTTTACAGAAAATATTTGATGACCCCTGCTTTTGAGAAAGGTTTTCTTTAGCCTAAGCATATAAAAGCATCTCCTCTGTTTCCTGAAGGGACAGGTAAAAACTTTTACCCAACACAAATAGGGATTGGGGCTGGTTGGTTACACAAAAAAAAGCAGTAGATCAGGTAACAAAAAAAATACATATGTAACTTAAATATTTGATTTTTACTGAAAACAAATATACATACATTCATTCATCTGCCAATACCCTGGTAGAAAGCCAAGGCCTCTGTGAGTATGGATAATTTATGTTTCACATGTTCTTTCTTACATGTATCATATCGATAATATATACCCATGATTTTTAATTTCAATTTCTTTAAAATGGAACAAGGCGGGGCACCTGGGTGGCTCAGTTGGTTAAGCATCCAACTTCAGCTCAGGTCATGATCTCCCAGTTTGTGAGTTCGAGCCTTGCATCAGGCTCTGTGCTGATGGCTCAGAGCCTGGAGCCTCTTCAGATTCTGTGTCTCCCTCTCTTTCTGCCCCTCCCCCGCTCAAGCTCTGTCTCTCTCAAAAAAATAAATAAACATTTAAAAAAATAATAAAATGGAACAAGAGGCACCTGGGTAGCTCACTCAGTTAAGCATCCAACTCTTGGTTTCAGCTCATGCCGTAATACCACACAGTTCATGTGTTTGAACCCTACATCGGACTCCTCACCAACAGTGTGGAGCCTGCTTGGGATTCTCTCTCTCTCCCTATCTCTTTGCCCTTCCCCTGCTCATGAGTACTCTCTCTCTCTCTCAAAATAAATACACTTTAAAATACAATAATAAAATAAAATAAAATGGAACAAGTATTCAAACAACTGTGAGACAACTGAGCATAGAATCTTTAACAAGATTTTTATGATTTTTTTTTTCTAATCTTCTAAAATGTGCCCACAACCAATAAGATAGTAATTTGGGCAGGGTGGGGAGGGGGCTGGCTCAGTCAGAAGAGCATACAACTCTTTTTTTTTCATTTGAGAGAGAGAGAGAGAGAGAGAGAGAGAGAGAATGCACGAGAGCAAGCATGAAAGGGGGAGGGGGCAGAGGGACAGAAGGAGGGGGTGGAGGGAGAAGGAGACAGAGAGAGAGAGAATCCCAAGCAGGATCCAAGCTCGGCGCGGAGCCCAATGTGGGGCTCGGTCCCACAACCCTGGGATTGTGACCTAAGCTGAAATCAAGAGTCAGACACTCAACTGACTTAACCTCCCAGGCGCCCTGGGCATGCAACTCTTGATCTTGGGGTCATGAGCTCAAGCCTCACGTTGGGTGTAGAGATTACTAAAGAGCAAATAAATAAACTTAAAAAGAAGATAGTAATTCGGGGGGAAAGGGACTTATCTAATCCTTTCAAGATCTTCAACTTAACTTTCTTAAAAACAACTACCTTTATACTCATATTTCATTATACTCACATTTATATAATATTTAATTAGGTTATAAAATTACAGTAAGTAAAACTGGCATAAGCAGGTTTGGAACATATTGACCCTTAAAAGTATAAAATTCAATTTGTGATTGTAAAAGGCAAGGTATACCAGAGTAGTTTATTACCAACCATGAGTGTTCAGTTTAAGAATCATTCCGTACAGGGGCACCTGGTTGACTTCAGCTCAGGTCATGATGTCACGGTTTGTGAGGTCAAGCCCTGCACTGGGCTCTGTGCTGACAGCTTAGAGCCTGGAGCCTACTTCAGATTCTGTGTCTCATTCTCTCTCTGCCCCTCCCCCACTTGTGCTCTGTCTCTGTCTCTCAAAAATAAATGTAAAAAGGGGCGCCTGGGTGGCGCAGTCGGTTAAGCGTCCGACTTCAGCCAGGTCACGATCTCGCGGTCCGTGGGTTCGAGCCCCGTGTCGGGCTCTGGGCTGACGGCTCGGAGCCTGGAGCCTGTTTCCAATTCTGTGTCTCCCTCTCTCTCTGCTCCTCCCCCGTTCATGCTCTGTCTCTCTCTGTCCCAAAAATAAATAAACGTTGAAAAAAAAAAATTAAAAAAAAAAAAATAATAAATGTAAAAAAAAATTTTTTTTTAAAGAATCATTCAGTACATTCCAGAGAAAAGATGAAGAATGTGGTTAGTTCAGTAATTCACCTAAGTATCCTCTATAATCTGGTGATTATTTGAGCACAGTCTAATTTAGTGGTCTTTACATATTTTTGTTCCCAAACAACCCACTTTTGCAGGACCATTTATTGAATAGTCCATTCTTTTCTCCCTTTTTTTTTTTTTTTTTTTTTTAGTTTACATCCAAATTAGTTGGCATATAGTGCAACAATGATTTCAGGAGTAGATTCCTTAGTGCCCCTTACCCATTTAGCCCATCCCCCCTCCCACAACCCCTCCATTAACCCTGTTTGTTCTCCAGATTTATGAGTCTCTTCTGTTTCGTCCCCCTCCCTGTTTTTATATTATTTTTGTTTCCCTTTCCTTATGTTCATCTGTTTTGTCTCTTAAAGTCCTCATATGAGTGAAGCCATATGACTTGTGTCTTTCTCTAATTTCACTTAGCATAACACCCTCCAGTTCCATCCATGTAGTTGCAAATGGCAAGATTTCATTCTTTTTGATTGCCGAGTAATACTCCGTTGTATATATATACCACATCTTCTTTAACCATTCATCCATCGATGGACATGTGGGCCTTTTCTCCCTGATTTTTAAATGCTACTTTTATTATATTCTAAATTCCCACACATATCCTTGTCTGTTTCTGAAATTACTACTCTGCTCTACATGCTTGTCTATTCTAACACAAATGTCAAACTGTCTTAAATATCTTTTTTTTTAAAGATTTTATTAAAAAAAATTTTAATGCTTATTTATTTCCAAGTTTATTTATTTATTTTGAGAGAGAGGAAGAGAGAAAGAATCCTAAGCAGGCTCTGCATTGTCACTGGAGAGCCCAATGTGGGGCTCGAACTTGAGAACTGTGAGATCAGGACCTGAGCCGAAACCAAGAGTCAGACACTTAACTGACTGAGCCACCCTGAGGTCCCTATGTATTTATTTTTGAGAGAGGGAGAGGGAGAGGGAGAGGGACAGAGAGAGAGAGAGAGAGAGAGAGAGAATCCCAACCAGGTTCTGCACTGTCAGTGCAGAATCCAACATGGGCTCCACCTCATGAACCATGAGATGACAACATGTGCCCAAATCAAGAGTCGCATGCTTAACTGCCTGAGCCACCCAGGCGCCCCAATATTTTATTTTTTAAGTAATCTCTACACCCAACATGGGCTCAAACTTACAACCCCAAGATCAAGAGTTGCATGCTCTACTGACTGAGCCAGCCAAGTACTCCCTGTCTTAAATACCTTTAACTCTGTGATATATTCTACTATCCACAGAGTCAAGTGTCACATACCTTCCCCATTTCTACAGCTCTCCGATTATTGTTCTTTTCAAAAATTTTCAAAATTTTCTCAACTACTGAATTTATTCTTCCAAATGAACCATACCATACAATCTGTCAAGCTTTCAAAAGGTTTACCCCAGGGGCGCCTAGGTGGCTCAGTCAGTTGAGCATCTGACTCTTGATTTTGGCTCAGGTCATGATCTCACAGTTCGTGGGTTCAAGCCCCTCATTGGGCTCTGTGCTGACAGCACAGGGCCTGCTTGGGATCCTATCTCTCCCCCACCTCTCTCTCTCTGCCCCTCCCCTGATTGCGCACACTATTTCTCTCCCAAAATAATACATAAACTTTAAAAAAAATTAAAAAAAAAAAAGGTTTATCCTACTGGGCTTACAAAACAATATGCATTAAATCTGCTGAATAATTTGGAGAGCACTGACATCTATACGGTATCTATAATATTTAAGTCTTTCACATTCAGGAACATAGCATAAATATTGAATTTGTATCTTTAAAAAATCCTTCAGGGGCGCCTGGGTGGCGCAGTCGGTTAAGCGTCCGACTTCAGCCAGGTCACGATCTCGCGGTCCGGGAGTTCGAGCCCCGCGTCAGGCTCTGGGCTGATGGCTCAGAGACTGGAGCCTGTTTCCGATTCTGTGTCTCCCTCTCTCTCTGCCCCTCCCCCGTTCATGCTCTGTCTCTCTCTGTCCCAAAAATAAATAAACGTTGAAAAAAAAAATTTTTAAAAAAATAAATCCTTCAGTAAGGCTTTATAGTTTCCTCATATTAGTCTTCATATTTCTTAAATTAATTTGTGCTCTCTCCTATCCCCATATCATTTTTTAAAATTTAAAAGTCTATTAGTGTAGGACTTAACACAATGTATAAAGAATTAAGTTTTGTAATAGGTCATCTTCACTTCTTCACCCTTCTCCAACTACACCCCTCCAAAACAGGAAGCTCTCTAAGGAAAAGGATGTGTCTCATTCACCTTTGAAATTCCAGCACCTACGTATCATGTAGCAATCAAGCAATCAATGTTTGTCAAATCCACAAATATCTTGCTAAATTGTGTAAACCCAATACTAAATCTTTAAAAGGGATCTGAAAACAGATGGTTTATCCATTTGCAGTAGGGATGAGATTCCTAAATCCTCCACCACCCTTGTTACCTAAAAAATAATACATATGTCAAAAATGCCTTCCTTCTTTTAAGTCTTTCACAAATGAATTCAGTACAAACCTTCTCTGAATTTATTATTCAGCCTTATTCCTTGTGTATAAATGGAATAGTCAAATCTGTTGAGTGCTCCCTATGAGTTAGGCATGTGACATAACTTAACTCATTTTCTCCTTATGACAACACAACCCTATGAAGTGGAGGTTATTATCCCCCATTTCACGGATAAGAAAACTAAGGCACAGAGAGGTTAAGTAAATTGTCCTGTGTTACATAGCTAATAAATAGCAGAGATGGGATTTGAACCACAGCAGTCAGCTTCAGAATCCAAAAAATATTTTAAAGAGCCATTATTTCCTTTTGCATTTCATCAGTAGATTTTATTTTATTTTTCAAGTAAAACAGATGAAAACCTTCATTGTGTTAAATAAAGTATAGCTATACAACTCTTAGTATTTTGAATTCATAAGATTAAAAACAAAAAATAAAATCCTGAAATTAGGAATGTTTTAAAATATCCTAAAAAAGGACTATTAAAAAACATTAATAATTCTGTAATTTTAATCCTTCCAGTTAAACTAGACATAAAAATCTTCAGGTAAATCACTGCAGTTTTGTTTAGAAACCTGTTAATATTTAACTGAATCGCTTTAAGCTATTCAACAAAATTCCCAACCCCTTTGAGATGACCTGGAATCATTTGGCATCAACCTTCTCAAAATGTACTACTAAAGAATCTCATGCTTTTAAAAGAAAAGATCAGACCAGTGCTAGTAGCTGCCAAGAATGAGTTTACTGCCTGGTTTCCATGACTGCGTCAATCTGAGACAAGCATAAGAGAGGAGATGTATCCTTGGAAACCAGCTCTTTGCTTCCCTCAATTAAGAAAGGGAGTAGGAAAAAGAGAAAAAGCTTCAGAATAATTTAACTTGTGTTTAATGTGCCCATTGCACATGACAGTCATGGGCAAAAGTCCTGTCCCAATCAAACCTGTGAGAAAGTTATGTGATGCGTACTGGAAAACTCCAAAATGATTTTACTTGTGACTATCTTATGATAGTCATATGAAACTATCTTATGATCCATATACAATATTTGACTTCAGTCTCTGAAAGAAAAATCTCAGTATTTGATTTCAATCTCTGAAAGAAAAATCACAGAAGCTGTACCAATAAGAACTTAATGAATAATATTTAGTTGGGACAATATTCAGTACCCCTTCAATCTCCTTACTATACAGCTGTATGCTACCACCTGAATTCTCTGCACACATCATGTAGTGCCCTTTGTTTTAGGCATTGAGAATTGTGAAATTTCAAAATGGGAGATTTTTCCAAATTCAGGAGCAGACTGCATATACTTATGAAAATACCTATACTTCTAAGTCCATTCACTTCAACTACATTTCTAAGGCAAGAACTTCCTATGAAGTGTAAATGAACTCTAATGAAATATAAATAAATGAAGTACAGCCTCCCAGGTTTTCTTAAACCAGGGCCCTCCTTCCTTGAAGCTATAAATATACTTCCTGTCATCAATAGCAATGGCTGGAGCAACCCCTGTTCAAAAGAACTAAAAATACATTATTGTACATATCCTCTTTTCTGCTACCCACCCACTATTCCAAGAGGAACTGACAGAGGGAAATGCAGAGCTGCGTAAAGTTCAGCTGAGAGCAGTACAGAGATGGTAATTTTCCAAAAAAAGAAAGAACAAAAAAGTTACCTTCAACTGAATGATGTCTAGGGAAGTATTAATCTACTACAGGGTCTGAGTAAATTTTAAAATTTTTGGAGAAGCTATTCCAGCTACTCGTTATTTGGGGACTAGTCTTGTTTAATTAAACCATGTTAGGGGGACCTGGCTGGCTTAGTTGGTGGAGCCTGTGACTCTTGACCTCAAGGTTGTAGGTTCAAGCCCCATGTTGGGTGTAGAGCTTACTTAAAAAAAAAAAGAATTAAAAATCATGTTAACAGAACTTCATGCATGAGAACAGTACGAAGTGAGAACTGTCTGTATATAAAAATGGCTCATGGAACTAGATGGGGTGCTCAGCCAGCACTTTCAGTGAGGCTGGAGCCAATGAGATGGTCCTCATAGTCAGGAGATTATTACCTAAGGAGGATGGAGCAAAAAGGACAGAGAGCCAGATTCTCAATGACAGAAAAAGAGGAATAAATTCAAAAAGGGGAAAGACTAGGGAAAAAATGCTGTGGTGTTAGAACGAAATCAGTGAGGGTATAACAGTGAAATCATGGCTTTCAACATTCTTGGGCAGATATGGATGCTCATATATGTTTATATGCATATGTATGTATATGTAAAAAATATTACAAACCCTCCAACAACAATTACAACATCTGTGTTTCACTTCCTGCCTAACAAGGAACATTCCAACAGCTTCCCACACTATAGCAATAAAGGCTCTCACCCATGCTTTCTTCTTGCTCCTTCTGCCTCCTGCTTCCCCCATGTGGCCCTGCATAGCAAGGTGTACTGCCTCCTGCTTCTGGAGAACTATGAGTAAGCTTCCTTCAGTGGCACTGACCTCTTCATGGCATCATTCAGTCATACTGATGAATTAAATCCTGGGTACATTTAAAAACAATGTCCTACCTCTGACCTCTAATAGAGCCTAAGAGCAGTGACACCCCAGTAACAAGGAACACATCTGGTGTCTGGATCTTGGTTTATAAATACATCCTCTAACAAAAGAAACCAGAGTTCCTTCATGACATGGGTGCTCCTAGCATTGGGACAGTGCAAGTACAAGATGAGCATAAAAACCTTGTGCCAAAAAGTAAGAGATCAAAGAATGATGAGGACATGAGAAAAAGGCATAGGAGCCAGCTTGAAAGGGTTCCCGCTGACCAAATCAGAGAAAATTCAAGCATCAAAATAAACGCAAAATGTATCAAACAGGAATTTAGGAGTCCATGCTGATATGTTTAAATGATTTTTTAAAAACAGGGAGAGAGCTTTTCTTTACAGGGAAATGCCAAATTATGAATGCAGAAGGGATGATGAAATTTTAAAAATTCACCATCTGGCAACCACTTAGTAATAACTGATTCAGGCACAAATCATCAATGGATGCAAAAACTAGTAGGTGAAAATTTGATGAGAAATGGTCTATTTATATAGCCTGAAAGCATCATGCCACAAAGTGTATTGTTTACTTATCAGCAAGTGCAAAATACTTTTCAACTAACTTACAGTATAGAAACCTGTCAGATAACATCTTAGCCAAGTGATAAAATTTTACGTAACCAGTAATGGGACAAGTTGGCCAGTGCCTCCTGATATGATGTAGTGAAAAGAACACGACATCATGTCTGTGGTGTTCCTGCCAAAAATGCACAACCTAAATCTATTTATGAGGAAACATCAGACTAACCCAAACTGAGGAACATTACTGGCCTATTCTTCAAAACTGTCAAGATAATTGAAAACAAATGAAGACTGAGGAACTATGCCAAATTGAGGGAGACTGAAGAGACATCATGGTTGTGAATGATCTCTGAATCAGAATTACAAGGAGAATGGGAAAAGGTTTTTCTGCTTTTGTTTCTGGAGGGAGGAGCTGATTTTTTATTGATCTTTTGGGTTTTGTTGGTTGGTTGGTTGGTTGGTTCTGCTGTAAAGAATGTAATTGGGAGATCAGAGAAAATTTGAGTGGTGTCTGTGAATTACATAGCAGTACTATATCAATATTTATCTCCTGATTTTAATGGGTGTGCTATGGTTATATAGTAGAGAATCTTTTTTTTAGGGAACACACACTGACTGGGGTGCCTGGGTGGCTAAGTCAGTTAAACATCTGACTTTGTCTCAGATAATGGTCTCGTGGTTCATGAGTTCAAGCCCCATCGCATCAGCTCTGTGCAGAACCTGCTTGGGATTTTCTGTCTCCCTCTCTGCCCTTCCCCTGCTCGCACACATTCTCTCTCAAAAATAAATAAACGTTAAAAAAAAAAAAAAAAAAAAAAAAACAAGGAGGGGCGTGTGGGTGGCTCAGTTGGTTAAGCATCTGACTTCAGCTCAGGTCATGATCTCACGGTTTTTGAGTTTGAGCCCCGAGTCGGGCTCTGTGCTGACAGCTCGAAACCTGGAACCTCCTTCAGATTCTGTGCCGCCCTCTCTCTCTGCCATTTCCCAGCTTGCGCTCTTTCTCTCTCAAAAATAAACATTTAAAAAAAATTTTTTTAAAAAGGTATTACACACTGATTTAGAGGTGATAGAGCATTATGTCTACAACTCGTTTCTCAAAATGATTCAGAAAACCTGTATAAATAGAAGGATAAAGTGACAAAGATAAGGAAATTATGGTAAAATATTAACAATTTAACATTAACAATGTGGAATCTGGGTGAAGGATATACTAGGCCAAATAGCAAATAAATATTAACAATTTCCAAAGGACTGAAATCATATAAGCCACATCTTTAACCACAATGCAATTAACCTATAAAGCCATGACAAAAAAATGACTAGAAAAACCTCATGTTTGAAAATTAAAAGGCATACTTATAAATAACCCACGGATCAAAGATGAAAACCACAATTTGGGGCACCTGGGTGACTCAATCGGTTAAGCATCTGACTTCGGCTCAGGTCATGATCTCGCAGTCTGTGAGTTCAAGCCCCATGTCGGGCTCTGTGCTAACAGTTCAGAGCCTGAAGCCTGCTTTCGATTCTGTGTCTCCCTCTCTCTCTGCACCACCCCCACCCCGCTCGCATCCTGTCTCTCTCTCTTAAAAAATAAACATTAAAAAAAAATTTTTTTTTAAGATGAAAACCACAATGGAAGTTAGACTATAGTCTGAGCAAGGGGCGCCTGGGTGGCTCAGTTGGTTGGGCGGCCAACTACAGCTCAGGTCATGATCTCATAGTCTGTGAGTTTGAGCCCCACAGCGGGCTCTGTCCTGACCGCTCAGAGCCTGGAGCCTGCTTCTGATTCTGTGTCTCCCTCTCTCTCTGCCTCTTCCCTGCTTGCTCTCAGTCTCTCTCTCAAAAATAATAAACAATAAAAAAATTAAAAAAAAAAGAAAACAGTCTGAGCTGTATTAAAAAAAGTTCTAACCAAAATATTAGTAACCTAATGCCATCAACATATAAGATTTCAAAAGGTAATACAGTACATCTGGGACCAAATTGTGTTTAATGTTAAGAATTAATGAAAGGTAGAGGCACCTGAATGACTCAGTTGGCTAAGCGTCTGACTCTTGATTTCAGCTCAGGTCATGATCTCACAGTTCATGAGTTCAAGCCTCGAGTCGAGCTCTTCTGCTGACAGCATGGAGCCTGCTTGAGATTCTCTCTCTCCCTCTCTCTCTGCCCCTCCCCTGCTCATGTTTTCTCTCTCCCCCAAAATAAATTTTAAAAAATACTTCCTTATCTTTGAATAAAGGAAATACAGTATTTATTAAAAAAAAAAAAAAAAGAAAACAAAAAAAGAATGAGAGGAGCCTGGGTGGCTGTCGGTTTAACATCTGACTTCGGCTCGGGTCTTGATCTTGCGGTTCGTGAGTTTGAGCCTTGCGTTGGGCTCTGCGCAGACAGCTTGGAGCCTGGAGCCTGCTTCAGATTCTGTGTCTTCCTCTCTCTCTGTCCTCCCCTGCCCCCACACTCTGTCTCTCTCTCAAAAAATAAACAAACATTTATAAAAATTAAAAAAGAAGAGTTAATGAAAGGTAGTTGCTAGGGAATAGGGAAGGGAGAAATGGGAAGTTACTGTTTAAAGGGTAGAGAGTTTCGGGGATGATGAAAATATTCTGGATATGGACGGTAGTGATAGTAGCACGATAATCAATGTGAATGTACACTGATGTATGCACTTAAAAACAGCTAAGAGGGGGACTGTCTGCGTGGCTCAGGTGGAAAAGCATCCAACTCTTGATCTAAGGGTCGTGACTTCAAGCCCTATGTTGCATGTGGAGCCCATAAATAAACAAACAAACAAATAAATAAAAGGGGCGCCTGGGTGGTTCAGTTGGTTAAGTGTCTGACACCGGAATTCAGCTCAGGTCATGATCTCATGAGATCATGAGATCAAACCCCACCCCAAGTCAGGATTCTCTCTCCCTCTCTCTCTGCCCCTCCCCCTGCTCATGTGTGCATCCACTCTTTTCAAAATAAAAAAAATAAAATAAAATAAAAATAAATAAATAAATAAATGACTGCACAGCATCTAATAGACTCAGTCTCTGTACTAACATCCCCAGGATGCCTCTCCCTTACCATGAGACCTTTATCTTCCCTTTATTCTGACTTTTTTTTTTTACGTATACGTGTATAAATTTAAATTTGTCCTTATTGAGTAGATAATCAGGCACACGTTATAAAATTCAAAATATATAAAAGAAAATACACTGACTAGAAGGCATCCTTCCCAGTGGCCATCCACTACCCTAGCCCCCAGAGGTAATTATTATTATTACCAATTTCTTTGGTGTCTTTCTAGAGAACTTAGAAACACACACACAAGCCATCATACATTTCAGGAAATTACTTCAAATTCTCCTCGGAAAGAGCTTGACCGTAAGTACTTCCTTTACTGGCCATAATATTTTAGAAATTACAGTGTTTTCAAATTAAGTAATTTTAGGGATAGAAGGATCTTAAACCATCAAGTTCCTTATCACTTTACAGATGAAGAAATTATGACCCAGAGAGACTTGTGTAGTCAGATGGCTAATCAGTATCACCAGAAATAGAGCTGAAGTCTGCTAATTCCAAATCCCTTTTCGTCCAAGGGTACTAAAGTTCCTCATTTTACTAATGATATTTTCCATAATCATCAGGTGTTTAATCTCTCTTAACCATATGAAAGTGGAAGCAAGAAGTTTCCCCAGCAATGCATCTTTTCTCAGGGGGACAAAACATTGTTTATTTGTGATTAAGTTGTTTAGTCACCATCTGTACACAGATTTGTCCACATCAAATCCAACAACACAGACATCATCACTAACATTCTCGGTAACTTAATTCTCAGTAATAATAAGCAAAGCTGAAATTTAGTGTAGACACATAGTGCTCCAAATCACTAAAAGAAAAAAAGTGTTATTATATTCTTGACCTCCACATTTTGTTGCTTTTTTTAAAATTTTTTAAATGTTTTATTTATTTTTGAGAGAGACAAAGTATGAGCAGGGCAGGCGCAGAGAGGGAGACACAGAATCCAAAGCAGACCCTAGGCTCTGAACTGTCAGCACAGAGCCTGATGCAAGGCTCAGACCCACAAGCCGTGAGATCATGACCTGAGGTGAAGTTGGACACTTAGCCAACTGAGCCACCCAGCCACCCCTCCACATTTTGGTTTTAATCAGTACCTGTTGCCTAGTACTTCATTCAATGTTCAACGCAAATGTATTAAACTCTTTTTTTTTTTTTAATTTTTTTTTTCAACGTTTATTTATTTTTGGGATAGAGAGAGACAGAGCATGAACGGGGGAGGGGCAGAGAGAGAGGGAGACACACAGAATCGGAAGCAGGCTCCAGGCTCCGGGCCATCAGCCCAGAGCCTGACGCGGGGCTCGAACTCACGGACCACGAGATCGTGACCTGGCTGAAGTCGGACGCTTAACCGACTGCGCCACCCAGGCGCCCCTGTATTAAACTCTTAATAGAAGACATGCTCATCAATAAATAATTGTCCTCAATAAACTACCAGGAAATTAGACATGAAAATAAGTAATTAAAATACACTGTGATCAACAGTACAGTTGTTATGCCAATCCTAAAAGAAAGGAAAGGTAATCTCTGGGTGAAATCAGGAAGCTTCACTAAGTAGGTGATACATCAGTAGAGTCTAGAAGAATAAGTAATAGTATGGTTAGTTTTGTTTTATGAATTCAATTTCAAAGAGAAAGATAAACTGGATCATATACGTATAGTCTTTGGCAGTTAGAGTGACCGTCACAAACTGGTAGCACAGTGTGTTAAAAAAAATCGAATGAGGGGAGCCTGGGTGGCTCAGTCGGTTAAGCGGCCGACTTCGGCTCAGGTCATGATCTCGCAGTCCGTGAGTTTGAGTCCCGCGTCGGGCTCTGGGCTGATGGCTCAGAGCCTGGAGCCTGTTTCAGATTCTGTGTCTCCCTCTCTCTGACCCTCCCCCGTTCATGCTCTGTCTCTCCCTGTCTCAAAAATAAATAAAATGTTAAAAAAAAAATTTTTTTTTAAATCGAATGTGAACTCCTTTAGGCCATGGAACCTCCAGTGTGGCACAGGACCCGGCAGATTTACTCCTCTCATTCAGAGTGCCTGCCTGGCCTCCAAATACATGTTTGAGTTTGCATCCCCTAACTTCATGCCAAAGATAAGGAGGACGGGAGAAGAAAAGAAGAAAAAGGCATCTCAAAAACCTTCTGAGTTTTGAGGGCATAATAGGGGCTTAAAGTTTCTTGTTTTAAAACTATATTCCAGTTTTTGGGGCACCTGGGCGGCTCAGTCAGTTAAGTGTCTGACTTCAGTTCAGGTCATGATCTTGTGGTTCGTGAGTTTGAGCACTGTGCTGGGCTGTCTGCTGTCAGCACAGAGCCCACTTAGGATCCTCTGTCCCCCTCCCCCCCCCCGCCCCTCCCCTGCTTGCACGCTCTCTCTCTCTCTCTCAAAAATAAATAAAACACATTAAAAAAAAAAAACTTTTCCAGTATTGGAATCAGAAAATAAAACTTACAAAACTAAAAAATGAATAGGAAAAAGCAGGAAATAATAAAAAGACAGCTTTAGATCCTGAAGTGAGGTTAGGCTCACTGAAGAGCTAAGTGAACCCACTTGCTGCCAAACTCAAGGAGCAGGTAACATGAATTTGTGCCTCAGCAAAACTACATATCACTACCATTTTGAACCACCAATACTGTTCTAAGAACACTAATCTGCACGTGCTAATGTCTGGATTATTATACAACATAACTGTATGGATTACCACACAATATGGTAAGTGACTTGACAGAAATAAGCACAGGATTTATACCTAGATCAGACTTGAGGCAGTCAGTAAGGCAATGCTGACTCTAGGAGGTAATCCTCATATAAGAACTTATAATGCCAGGCAAAGAGGGATATGGGCAGTCTAGCCAAAGGCAGACAATCTGAAGAAGTATAGCACAGTGGGCATGGTGGGGGGGGCGGGGGATGGTAAGGCTAAAAAGGCTAAGAGGAGTTGGAATGCAAAAACTTGGTATGATAAGGAGTATGAATTTTATTGAGGATTTTCTTTTATTTTGAGGGGGGAGGGGCAGAGAAAAAAGGAGAGAGAGTATTGCAAGCAGGCTCCACACTGGCTCGAACCCATGAACTGTGAGATCATGACCTGAGCCAAAATCAAGAGTCAGATGCTCAACTGACCGAGACACCCAGGTGCCCATCCAGAGGATTTTAAACTGGAGAGTGCTGGGGAGCCTGGGTGGCTCAGTTGGTTAAGTGTCCGACTTCAGCTCAGGTCATGGTCTCGCGGTCCGTGAGTTCGAGCCCCACGTCGGGCTCTGTGCTGACAGCTCAGAGCCTGGAGCCTGTTTCTGATTCTGTGTCTCCCTCTCTCTCCGACCCTCCCCCGTTCATGCTCTGTCTCTCTCTCTGTCTCAAAAATAAATAAACACTTAAAGAAAAAAAAATTAAAAAAACAAACTGGAGAGTGCTGTGATTAGACAAGAAAGTCAAAACAAGTACTCTTAGTAGCAATGTGACAAACGACCTGGAACAAGGAAGTAATGAGTAGACATCTAAGAAACCTGTAGCAGTCATCTACGTGAGTAAAAACCTGAGCTAAGGGACAAATGGGATAGAGGAAATTAGGCAAATTTGAGAAATGTTAAAGGTAAAACAGACAGGAACACATCATTAACCACATGAACATTATCATCCAAGTCTCTGGTCTGGGTTACTGGGTTGTGCCATTCATCAAAATAGAAAATATAAAAATAACACATTTAAAGGGAAGATGAGGGCAGTTCTGAGCCTGTTGGTGTCTGGGAAACAGCCCAAGAGAGACAACCAGTAGGTTGTTGGCTATCATCCAGTCTGTGCTGAGGACAAATTTTCTCCTAATTAGCAAGAAGCCGGAAGCTGATGCCATGGGCCTAGGCATGTGCCTCCAGGAAGAATGTGTAGGATGAAACACAAGAGGGCTGAGGATGGAAATATTTGAGAAGTTCAAGAGTGATTAGAGAAGAGGGGCCTAAGGGAACTGAGGAGTGGCCATAGAGGTAGAGAAAAAAACAGGACAGTGTGTCACAGAACTCCTGGAAAGATAGTTAGAGGAGTAAATGTACAGTTTATAACATTTACTCCTTTCTTTTCCCTCTCTCATCCTTTCTACATTTTCCCATTTCTTCCTTAATTGGGTAAATGACATTACAACTCTGGAAGAAAAAGACATGAACAAGATAAGGTATATCATACCCACAGTACTAAGTTTTGGTTAGGTTAGGATATGTGGTTTTTAAATGTTGGTAATTCAGATTCAGCTAATGAAAAGCACTGGAAGTCTTAAGAGAGTCTGCTTTCTAAATTTGTAAGTTTAATTTCTCAGTATTGCTCAAGTGCTTAAGGAGATTCTGCTTATTAAGGTGGTAACTCTGACCTATCAAAGACTGGCTGTACTTGACAGATTGAATGTATAAATGTATTTTAAACATCCAAGGAAATTTAATCCCCTAATAAAGGAATATGAAGGAATTTCATATGTTAAGCTTGAATTACATTAATTAAAGAGCAAGTAAAAGTTATTGCTCTTATTTCTGTACAAAAATTACAATGCTTACAAATACAATAACAAGACCAAAGGAAAACCAAGTTTTTCATTTGCCAATTAAATCAAATGAATATTAATTTAAACCCAAGTAATTTTAAGTAGTCCTTTCTGTGCACAAAAGCCCCACTCAGACGTTAAAAAAAACACACAGACTGGGGCGCCTGGGTGGCCCAGTCGATTAAGTGGCCGACTTCGGCTCAGGTCATGATCTCGCGGTCCGTGAGTTCGAGCCCCGCGTCAGGCTCTGTGCTGACAGCTCGGAGCCTGGAGCCTGTTTCAGATTCTGTGTCTCCCTCTCTCTCTCTGACCCTCCCCCATTCATGCTCTGTCTCTCTCTGTCTCAAAAATAAATAAACGTTAAAAAAAATTTAAAAAAAAAAAAAGAAAAAAAACACACAGATAAGTGAGCTGCTCTGTTAACCACTACCTGCTCTCCAATAGCCTTTACAGTAGAAACTTTGAAAACTAAATGCAACTGAGTAAGTATGAACTGTTTAAGCAATCTCTCCCACTAACACTGGAGAAACTACTGAACTCCACCTAACCCCCCACCCAAAGGTAAGAACAGCACACCTCAATTTGCCTTAACACACCCCCTTGAGTAAACATAAAACACCCATAGCCTCCTTCAATGTTAGCTGAAATGTCAAACTTAAGAAACACACTGTATGAGCATGTACTATTTATGGAAGGTTTTACAAGTTTCATAGTACCTGGGGATGCTTCTGAAGAGGGGAACTTGGAAGATGGGTGAGAATTACCTTTTATTGTGTATTTTTAATACTATGGGAATATTATTTTTTTATTTAAAAACATTTTTTTTTTAATTTTTTTTCAACATTTATTTATTTTTGGGACAGAGAGAGACAGAGCATGAATGGGGGAGGGGCAGAGAGAGAGGGAGACACAGAATCAGAAACAGGCTCCAGGCTCTGAGCCATCAGCCCAGAGCCCGACGCGGGGCTCGAACTCACGGACCGCGAGATCGTGACCTGGCTGAAGTCGGACGCTTAACCAACTGCGCCACCCAGGCGCCCCCAAAAAAATTTTTTTTAATGTTTATTTATTTTTGAGAGAGAGAGAGACAGAGTGTGAGCAGGGGAGGGGCAGAGTGAGAGGGAGACACAGAATCGGAAGCAGGCTCCAGGCTCCGAGCTGTCAGCCTGGAGCCCGACGCGGGGCTCGAACTCACAGACTGTGAGGTCATGACCTGAGCTGAAGTCGGACGCTTAACCGACTGAGCCACCCAGGCGCCCCAGCTATGGGAATATTTTAACATGCACATGTACTAATTATTGAAATGCATACAAGATTTTAAATGAAGCAGAACTTAAAAATACACTGACTAAAAAACATAATACCATGTTTATTTTTTTTCATTTTTTTAATGTTTATTCTTATTTTTGAGAGAGAGAGAGAGAGCGAGTGAGCAGGGGAGGGGCAGAGAGAGAGGGAGACACAGAATCCGAAGCAGGCTCCAGGCTTCAAGCTTCCAGCACAGAGCCCGATGCCGGGCTCAAACTCACAAACTGCGAGATCATGACCTGAGCCGAAGTCAGACACTTAACCGACTGAGCCACCCAGGTGCCCCATGTATTTTTTTTTGTTTTTTGAAAAACTGGAGCGTCTGGGTGGCTCAGTCGGTTAAGCGTCTGATGCTGATTTTGCCTCAGATCATGATCTCACAGTTCGTGGGATCGAGCCCCAAGTCAGGCTCCTCGTTAACACCACAGAGCCTGCTTGGAATTCTCTCTCTCCTCTCTCTCTGGCCCCCATCCCACTTGATTGCGCGCGCGCTCTCTCTCTCTCTCTCTCTCTCTGCCAAAATAAATAAACATTTAACAACAACAACAACAACAACAACAACAACAACACTTTCTCAAACTTGCCTCCCCTCCACCATAGACAGCCACTATCAAGAATCACTGCCTGAGAGGTTCACAACTGCTGTCAACAGCACTACTGCTAACTGGGTATGAACTACAAGAAGAAAAAGCAATCTTTTATGACTTCTACCAACGAGTAGCAAAACGCTGGGCCAGGCTAGCACCCCAGACTGGGTAAAGAGAGAAACACCAGCTGGAAGTCGCTGTGAATTTAGCCCGTTAACAAAGTAAGCGGGTTCAGTCAGGCAGTAAGGAGCACCAAAGAGCAGTGGTCTCACAGAGAAAGCAGGCAGAGGTACTGAATCGGGGACTGGCCTCACTCCCTGAGAGGTGAGTAAAGCATTCACATCACTGGAGACATGGAAAGGACCACCAGAAGAACAGAAGCATCCCTGTATAAGCTCTGCCACCCCTCCCCCAGTTCCTTTTAGAAGAACAGTCGAAAGTCCTGGAACTATTCCACATTGCTCTGGTAACAGTACTGCTGATACATCAATGGAAGACATTCTCTTTATTAACGGGTAGTATTAATGTATTTACGGCATTGTATTAAGCCACCGGCCAACCAACGTTTGAAAGCTAATTGCTGGTTAAGCTACTTACTTGTCAATCAATATTTGAGAACCACTTGCACAATTCATAGCAATGAGGTTTCAAATTCTTCCCACACACAGAAGCTCAGTTCACTGACAATCATCTCTTCTAAAAAGCCAGGGTTCTGGAACCCTACTAACATTTCTATTGCTTAAATCATACTTACCAGACATTTCCCATCCCCATCTCTATCCCCACTCGCCCTGCCCCAAACCATTCTCGAATGCCATCACTCCTGGCTCTAACAACCATCAAATTAGTCTCTATACTCTGTCCAGTTCATTCTCCACAGTAATGACAAACCTTTCAACTATACACCAGCCAATCAACCAATATATACATCCCAAAAAAACGCTCAACTATAAATATGACAACAGTACTAATAAATGTGAATGCTACAAAACACTGATTTTCAAATGTAACAAAGTAATGATCACAATAATGGTTTCTATATGGGTAAGTATAAAAACTATTGCTATCATTAAAATATTAAGTTAATTTTAAAAATATTAGTGTGATCCATATAATCAAATATTTCTCCCTCTGCTTGAAAAACCTCATTCTAATACTTTACAACAGAGCAATCTAAAAGTTGGTCTCAAATCAATGCTTGGCTTTAATGGCTACCATAGCCAGAAAGAAATATGGGTCCAAAAAGGAAGAAGCACTATGGCAGTGCTTACTAAATCATGGCCATTTATTTTTCCAACCCCAACCATTATACAAACATTTTCCTTTAAATCTCACTGGCAAATGTCCATCTTCCCTGATGCAATTACTCTTGAAAACTAATCAGAAGATGTTACATTTTTTATTCCTAACAAATGGATTTGCAATCCCACTAAAACTATTCACTTAAAGTATTTTCTTTTTTAACTTTTTACTATAGAAATGTTGAAACACACAAAAGTGCAAACTCTATAATAAACTCTTTTATACATATATCCAGCTTCGATAACTATTAATATATGGTAAATCATCTATAAATGACCAAACACAATGAATTATTTTTTAAGTTTATTTATCTTGAGAGAGAGAGAGAGAGAGAGAGAGAGAGAGCACATGCATACAAGCAGGGGAGGGGCAGGGAGAGAGAGGGAGAGACAGAATCCCAAACAGGTTCCACCCTGTCAGTGCAGAGCCCTATGCAGGGCTCGATCCCACAAACTGTGAGATCATGACCTGAGCCAGACGCTCAACTGACTGAACCAGCCAGGTGGCCCCACAATGAATTATTTTTTTTAACTTTTAAAAAATGTTTTTATTTATTTTTGAGAGAGACAGAGTGTGAGTGGGGGAGGAGCAGAGAGAGAAAGAGACACAGAATCCGAAGCAGGCTCCAGGCTCTGAGCTGTCGGTATAGAGCCCAATGTGGGGCTCGAACTCACAGAACTATGAGATCATGACCTGAGCCAAAGTGGGACACTGAACCGACTGGGCCATCCAGATGCCCCCACAATGAATTATTTTAAAACAAATTTGAGACATCGCATTATTTCATCCATAAATACTACAGTACTTATCTCTAAGAGAAAACAGTCGGGGTTTTTTTTTGTTTTGTTTTGTTTTTTGAGGTAGGGAGGGGGTAGAGAGAGAGAGGGAGGGAGAATCCCAAGCAGGCTCCACATCGTGGCTCAATCCCATGACTGAGATTATGACCTGAGCCTAAGCCAAGAGTTGGATGCTTATCTGACTCAGAAACCCAGGCACCCCAGGAGTCTTGCCTTTTAATATAACTCCAATACTATTATAATACTTTAAAAATAATTAAAATAATTTTTCAAAAATCATCGAATATACAGATGATATTCAAATTATTGCCAATGGTTTCATAAATATCTTTTTACAGCTGGTTTATATGAAACAGGATCTAAACAAGGTATACATATTACATTGAGTTAATGTCTCAAGTCTTTTCTAATCTGTAATAATTCTCCATTTTTTTTTTTTTGCATTATTTGAAGTAACTGGGTTCATCTGTAGAATTTCTCACATTATGATTTTCTAATTACATTCTATAAACTTGTGTTAAATCTAGAAATTTAATAAGTCAGATTTGATCTTATTTTGTTTGGGGGAGAATATTTCATGAATGGTGTTATATTTTTCCTACTGTACAACACTGGAGGAACATAAGGTTTAGTTGTATCCATTTTGGAGATAACATAATTAATCATAAGACTGTCAGTCTGATCTATTATAAACTTTCCTAATGGTTTTAACAACCACTGATGATCAATGTCTAGGTCCTTTATTTCACTAGATCATCTGGACATTTTTTAGAAATACATTTGGAGATTTTTATCAGGTAACAAATTATGTTTCCAAGTTTTTCATGTGTAGAGTTATGAGAGTTTTTATAGGTGCAACAAAATAACAATGACATCATGAATCATCAGAGAAATGCAAATAAAAACCACAATGAGATACTACTTCACACCCACTAAGATAGCTTAATCAAGAATGCAGAGGGGGCACTTGGCTTGTTCAGTCAGTGAGCCCCCAACTCTTGATCTCGGGGTTGTGAATTCCAGCCCCACATTGGGTGTGGAGCCTACAAAAAAAAAAATAATAATACAGAACAACAAGTGTTGTTGAGGATATGGAGAAACCAGAACCCTGGTACACGGCTGCTAGAACTGTAAAATGGCGCATCTGCTTTAGAAAACGGTTTTGGCAGCTCCTCTAAAAGTTAAAGAGTTATTACCATTTAACCCAGCAATTCCACTCCCAGGGCATATACTCAAGAGAAATTAAAACATATGTCTACGTAGAAACATGTTCACGACAGCATTATTCATTAATAGGCAAAAAGTGGAAACAATCCAAATGTTCACTAACTGATTAAGGGATAAACAAAATGTGGTGTATTCATATAATGGGACATTATATCACTCAGTTACAAAAAGCAATGAAGTACAATACATGCCCAACATGCAGGAACCCCAAGAACGTTAACTAGGTAAAAGCCACACATTGTACGATTCCATTTATATGATATGTCCAGAACAGGCATATCCATAGACTCAGAAAGTCAGTAACCTGACTGCCAGAGGCTAGGGGATGGGCTGAACGGGGAATGACACTAATAGGTGCATAATTTCTTCTTGGGATGATGAAAATGTTCTGGAAAAAAAAAAAAAAAAGAAAATGTTCTGAAATTAGATGGTGGTGATGACTGTACAACTCCAGAACTGTACATTTTAAAAGGGTGAATTTATGATATGTAAATTATATTTCAATAAAGCTTTTTTTTTTAATTACGAGGAAAAGACTACTCCAGAGCACATTTCTTTGTAAGAGAAGAAAAAGTGGTTACTTTTCATTCACTGTTAAGATAACACCTTTTTACTTGAAGAGACAGATTGAGGATATTAATTTTTCAAATAATATTTGCCAGGTAGCACACACAGAAAAAGTCAACAATTTTTTTTGTAAAAGAAAAATGCATAACATCAACTCTACAAGAGAGCCAACAAATGATAACCTGCCTCAATAGTCCATGAAGAGGCAGTGAATGAATTTCATCCTTTTATTCAGTCAAAGCAACTTTGTCGGTAGTTTACATTTAGACAATTATTCCACACAGCAGTGTCATTAAAGCAATCATTTACTATTATGTCTTCTCCAGTATAATCTTCCTCCAGTAGCTCACAAAAGATGTAATGGGGGGGGGGGGTATTATTAAAAGAAAACCTAGCAAATACTAAGACATGATAGAAGCTTCTATACTTTTATAATTACATATAGCAAACCTCCCATACTGCAGAATTTGTCCTAATACTGTTCAAATCTTCAGCAACATTTTCTGTTCATCATACAAGAGTATTTGCTGAAAAAGGAATGCATTTTGGTTTCTTGACATATTGTTTTCCATACTTTTTTTTAAAGCAAGCCTTTTGGTGGGTAGGGCACAACAGGAAGAACCTGTCAATGGTGTGTGTCTTTTTGTCTTCCATAAGAACGAGAAACCTCAAAATATATACTTTAGTCACTAGGTTAATAAAATTGTGTAAAGCATCTCACTGAATAGCTTATAACTTGAAACATCACTGGAAAAAGAAAAATGTAGAGTTTCTCTGTATGCTGTTTTCAGATGTCTTGGTACTAATGACAAGCTTATATTTCATTATTTCATATCTCAAGGTTCTACATACTCTTAAAACAAGATTCCCATCAATGACAGAGGATGTAAATCCATGTTTTAAATAGGCTTCTCTATACTTTCCAATATACTAAGGGCTGACTTATTTAACCTGATTTAGTAGCTCACCAAGAGTTTGTAATAGCTGAACAAGGGTCAGCTATTTGTGCCTGCATTATTCGTATTTTCTTCAGTCCCTGGTTTCTTTGCAGAAATTGCTTTAAGTCACCTGTCCATTTTGTGAGGGTTAGTTTAATAAAAACTAACATAAACTGTTATCAATGATGCAATATACTGAAAGCAAATGTATGGTTATGGATCTGCTTGCTCACAGCAGAACTCCCTTCAGGACACCCAAAGTTCTACAGTTAACACATTAACACTGACTTACAGACCCAAAAAGATGCCAGTGACAATACCTAAATTTAATGCTTTATCATAAAAGTGATAAAAAGCTCTAATTTTCTTCCAGCATCACAGTGAATCATCCTACCTACCCCACTTTGAAAACTACCGCTCCAGATTGTAGCTACAGTGAACTTTTTACAACTGCAAATCTGATTAGTTCACTCCTCCTTATAATCCTATAATGGCTTAGCTCTGCCTTCAGGATAAAGTCCAACACCCTTGGATGTCATATAGGGCCCTTCAGCTCTGGCTCCTGCCTCTCTCTAGCCCAGGAGTTCTCAGCCCTGGCTGCATATTGGAATCACTTGGGGAGTTAAAAAAATATACATTCTCAGGTCGCACCCTAGACCAACTAAATCAAAATATCTGGGGGTGGGGTATTTGCATCCCTGATTTTTTAAGTTCCTCGGGTGAATCTAAAGTGCAGCCAGTGTGGAGAACTACCCCTCTTATTCACAAAGGCCTCAATTAGGCCTTGCTACTCTAAATGTGATCAAGCCACCCACAGCAGTATCTGCCTCACCAGGGAGCTGGTCAGTAATGCAGAATCCCAAGTCCCACCCTAGACCTACTGAATTAGGACTTGGCATTTTAACAAGGTCCCCCGATGGTTCATGTGAACATTCAAGTTAGAGAAGCAATGCCCTAAGTTACTAAACCCCTTCTCAGCTCAGGGCCTTTGTAAATTTTTAGGTACTGTCTAACATTGAATTTCTCTGGCATTAGCTCACAAATGTTAAAGGTCATACATCACATCCATGTTACTCTAGGATATCCCCAGTTTCTGGCACAATGTCTAGTATTCTCAGTTAAATAGCATCGTCTTATGTTTCATACCTAAATTTCCACATTATTTCTGACCTATTAACCATGTATTTCCTTAAAAACAAGTTGCCTTTAGGGGTGCCTGGGTGGCTCAGTCGGTTGAGCGTCTAACTTCAACTCAGATCATGGTATCACGATTCGTGGGTTTAGGCCCCACATCAGGCTCGCCGCTGTCAGCATGGAGCCCCCTTCAGATCCTCTGTCCCCATTTCTCTCTGCCCCTCCTCTGCTCATGTTCTCTCTCTCAAAAATAAACAAACACTGGGTGAAAAAAAAAGTTCTTTAAATACATAACTCTTGGATAGGATACATAACATAGCACTGTACTTACTTCAAAATCTAAATGAGCTACTGGTCTCTTTCCACAGAAATGTAAATTAAACCTAATTCAAAGTGCCATTACGTTTTGGTTAAATTAATAAAATCAAATATTAGGTTTTGTTTGTAATACCATTGACTGGATTGTCAGGAAAAAGGGCCACATAAATTGCTGATAATGTTATAATGTAGTTCAACTTTTCCAGATAGCAGTTTGGCACTGGAACCATAACCTGACTCAGTGAACCCATCTTAGGAGCAAGAGTCCAAGGAAATAATCCAAAAGAAGTATTTGAAGAAAGGTGCTGAAAAGTACCCTTTATGGGGCACCTGGCTGGCCTAATCAGCAGAGGATACGAGTCTTGATCTTGGGACTGTGAGTTTGAGCCCCATGATGGGTGTAGAGATCACTTAAAAATAAAATCTTAACCAAAAAAAAATCTTAACCAAAATCATTTATAATAGTAAAAAGAATTAAATTACCGTTATCAATGCATAGAATACTATTCTGTGATTTAAATCAGATACATAAATGAGGGGCGCCTGGGTAGCTCAGTCAGTTGAGCAACTGACGATTTCGGCTCAGGTCATGATCTCACAGTTAGGGAGACAGAGCCCCGTGTCAGGCTCTGAGCTGAGCGTGGAGCCTGCTTAAGATTCTCTCTCTCTTCCTCTCCCTGCTCGTGCTCTCTCTCTCTAAAATTAAAAAAAATTGGGGCGCCTGGGTGGCGCAGTCGGTTAAGCGTCCGACTTCAGCCAGGTCACGATCTCGCGGTCCGTGAGTTCGAGCCCCGCGTCAGGCTCTGGGCTGATGGCTCAGAGCCTGGAGCCTGTTTCTGATTCTGTGTCTCCCTCTCTCTCTGCCCCTCCCCCGTTCATGCTCTGTCTCTCTCTATCCCAAAAATAAATAAACGTTGAAAAAAAAATTAAAATAAAAAAAAATTAATTAAAATTTAAAAATATTTATATATAAATTAGATACATAAATGAGTATAAAATATTTGATGCTCTTCAAAAATACAAAAATCATACTCCATGTATACAGACTTAAAAAAAGCTATGCCTGTATACTGACACAAACAGATGTGAATTTAAATGTACAAGAGCCTGCCTGGCTTAGTCGGTAGAGCATGCAACTCTCGATCTCAAGGGCTGAGTTTAAGCCTCACATTGGGTGTGGAGCCTACTTAAAAATAAACAAAGAAATAAATAAAGTAAATATAGTTTGGGTGGGGGGATGGGTTAAATAGGCGACGAGGATTAAGGAGTGCACTTGTGATCAGCACCAAGTGATGTATGGAGTTGGTGAATCAATATATTGTACACGTCCCATGATCTCATGGTTCTTGGGTTCGAGCCCTATGTCGGGCTCTGTGCTGACAGCTCAGAGCCTGGAGTCTGCTTCAGATCCCTGTCTCTCTGTTCCTCCCCTGCTCACACTCGGTCTCTCTCTCTCTCTCTCTCTCTCAAAAATAAATAAAAGATTAAAAAGAATTATAAATGTATGTATATTGTGCACACCTGAAACTAATATAACACTGTATGTTAACTGGAATTAAGGTAAAAATTTAAAAAAATAAAACAAATACAATTTTACATTTAAAATTTTACAATTTAATAAATTCTCTTTTCTATAGAGAGTATATATACATAATTTTGGTAAACTCTATACCCAACATGGGGCTTGAACATCTCGGGCTTGAACCCTGAGAACAAGTGTCACATGCTCTAATGATTGAGCCAGACATCCTTATAGAGAATATATTAAAACAAATTTTAATGTTGGGTTATTTATGGGTTTGCTGTTCAATTTTATTAAGTTTGTGTTATATAGTGCTATTTTTGTTGTACTCAGTCTCACTAAAAACATATTTCTTCAGCTTTGGTATTTGGGAACATTTATTAGTTATTGCACTGGAAGTAAAAAGACAAGATTCTGTATTTGGCCAGCTTCCTGCTTATAACTCAAATTCAAACTTCACCTGCATCCCATTTTTTCCACATGAAGGTGGAGAAAAATAATACAACAATGTTTACAAATCAATTCTGAGTGCCTCCAGTGAAAGGTGCTGGACCAATACAAATATCAGAACTGCTTAAAAAACAACCACCACCCATGCTGACAAATCACACAAGGCACTTATCCTTCTGAGCCTCAATGTCTCCCTCCATAAACCAAAAGAAATCAGTTAGAATCACATGGCGGGGGCGGGGGGGAGTAGGTGAAGGAAAAGTAGGCTTATGATATCTGAAAAAGCATCGCATACACACGCTGATCAAGATCCACTGAGTCCCATTCACATTTTGGGAGGAGAATGACTGAGTTAGTACAACCCCCTTGAAGAGGTGGCGATTTGGCTATATGTCTGAAAATTTTAAATGCACATATATTCTTTGACCCAGTAATTCCACTTCTAGAAATACATGGTTCAGATCATTTTACACATAAGTTCCTAACAATGTACTATCTACAAAAACATTCATTGTAACACTGTAATAGAAAAACCTGGAAACTTAAATGTTGCTTAACACAAAGACTAGTTACAAACTATGCTGCAGCCATACAATGAAAAAACTTTAAAATGTCAACAGAAAGAATGAACAGCTTTATATCTACAAATATGGAATGATTTTCTAAATGTGCTAAGGAAAAAGGAAAAAGGTGTGACTGGTATGTACCACGGGCGGAGGAACATGGACAGGTAGACATGTGTTTCTAAAGCAACAGTGTCTATGTAAGGCCACAGAAACTGGAAACTTCGGCCATCTCTGGAGGAAGCAGGGTAGGAGGGAGACTTATTTTCTTCTCTCTTCCTTTTTATACTGCTGGAGTTTTTTTCTCAGATGTATCGATCTTTTCCCAAAACTGAGGATTCTCTGTAGGCCTCCCTCTGACTCTAAGAGGCTATCATTCTGCCCCAGTAGGGCTTGGTCATTGCCTCCTAAATTGCAGGGGCATCAGCATCTGGCCTCACACTGCCCCGAAGCGATCTTTTAAAGCCCAGTCAGCGCAGGTCCCTGACGGTCTTTAAAATCCCCCAGTGGCTCTCCACTGCCCAAACTTGAAAACAGCACAAACAGCCCTGCAAGCTCACCGTAATCTCGTCTCCCACCCTTCTCCCCTCTACCCAACCCAGTTGTTTCACCTCTCCCTGCTCCCCAAGGATAGTGGATTCCTTCCACCTCCAAGCCCTCCTTCTTTCCTACGCGCTGCTCTTTCTTTCCTACATCCTGTGTACAACCCACAAACTCATATGCACCCTTCATGACCCAAACACCCCTCCCAGGAAAGCTTTCTTGGACCTCTCAGGGAAGGAATGCTGTCTATGCAGCGTGGCAGATGCTCTGGAACTACACTGCCAAGATTCAAATCCTGACTCTTCCTCCATCTGCCCACTATATGGCCTCAGTTTCCACCCTTGTCAAACAGGAATAAGCCCCTGCTTGGCTGTTGAAAGATTAAGTCATTCATAGAATGAATTTATTACAAAGTGTCTCACAAGGCAAATAAAATAGCTATTATTATTATTATTATTATCACATTGTCATAGCACTTAGGATGTATTTGTATTCACCTTACCTGTACTATGAGCCCCTAAAAGGTAAAGATTTTACTCTCTTGCTTTTATTTTGCATCCCAAGCACTTCACGTGGCAAACAGAAGGCACATGAATGCCTTTACTTAAATCAGAAGATTGGCTTTTCTGGTTCTGAATTTCATCCAGATGGTAAATAACTCGCTAAAAGGTACCCAGTGAACAGCCTCCTGGATCCCACACGCCCTAGAACGCACATCTGAGCCAGACCACTTGAGGCCAGCAGAGGTGAAAGAAGACCAGGGGGCTTTGAGGCTTTCAGAGACAGGCAGATTGGAGACCAGGAAGACGTGAGACCCGCCGGTTCCTGCTGACTGACTACTTACGGGGACTGGATGAAATGGACACGGGGAGACAGGCAACCAGGATCCTGAGAGTCCCGGGCGTGCCAGGGACTCCACGCAGGCAGGCCTTCAGGAAACACCCGGGAGAAGATGCTCTCAGGCAGTGGGGGTCTGGGAGTACACAGAGACAAGACACCCAAGGGGGAAGAGACGGGATGGGACCCACAGGACAACGGAGAAGAAGAATCCTCCCGTCACGGCAGATGGAAAAAGGAACACAAGACACAGCTCCTGGCCTCAGGAGGCTTCCCAAAGGAGAAGATCTTTAAAGAAAGAGGTAGAGCCTGGCAGGTAAAGGCGGGGCGGGAAGAGGCTCGCACGAGCAAGGGCGTGCAAAGGCGTGAAGAGGCAGTCCAGCAGGGGTGAGGGCTGAATGGCTAGGGGTGAGGGAAGCTCGGAGTACATATGAATGGCCAGCCTGTCCAGAGGCTCGCATGACCTGATGGGACATTCTGGGCTTCATTCATCCCGTGGGAAAAGGAGAGCGAGGAGTTTTTAAGTAAACAAGTGACAGCATCAGATCTGTGTTTTCTGAAGGAGTGGCCAGGCAGGAGGATGTTCGCCCATCTTCCACCCTCGCTCGGTTCTCTCCTCGCCCACCATCTTCTGGTTCTGGGGCTGCCGTCACAGCAAGCAGGCGGCCGGCGAAGACGCCTCCTGGGAGAGGTGACTGGTCCTGGAGCACGAATCCCTACCCCGGGAACAGGTTTCTGAAGGCATTTGCCCCTGCCTACGGAGGCTCTGAGCATTCCTCCTCTCGGTCCTACAAACATCATCCCTGATCGAAAACACAAGCAAACAACCCACCCTCGGCTCTGCCATTGTCATTTGTATCTTCAGGACGTACAATTAGGAACCAATTCTCCGAAAACCAAGGTTGCTTCTATTTACCAAAAGTAAAAAGGAAGGGGATCTGCGTTCCCAATCGGCTCATTTTGAATTCTGGGCAGCTCTGAGCCCCTATTTCCCTTCTTTAAGCAGCCTCAACAGTTGGGAGTGGGCGGAAAAGAGGGGGGCCTGGGACAGGGGCCAGGGGGGTTTAAGGGAAAGAAAAGTTGGTCTCCGCAAGAGCAAATTTTCTCATGCCAGGAGCTCTCCTCTTTCTCCCCATTAAATGGCCCTGAGCAGATTCTGGTCTCACCGTTCCAAGTTGCTTCGTTCAGAATGAACTACGGCAGCGCCCTGGCCTGGCCCCAGGAGGACGCACGCGAAGTTCCCGGGCAGTCGAGAGGGGTCGGCGCCCTGTCCGGCACGTTTCCGGGGACCCCCCACCCCCCCCCCCCCCCGCCTCCCCGCGGACAGCGCAAGGACGCGGGGTCCCACTAGAGCCGCCTGATAGCTGCTACCGGGAAAAGAGGGGCTGGGGCTCCGGCCCGCGACCCCTCCCACCCGCGCCTGGGGGCCGCCCCCCCCTTGCGGAGCCCACCGGGGCGGCGGCGGCCGCGAGCACTCACCGAGTCCGGCGCTGGGCGGGACCGCTGGGGACGAGGACGGCGGCTCCGCCTCGGCTCCGCGGCGGCGTCTCGGCCCGCCACACGCCCTCAGGGCCGCCGCCCGGCCCGCGGCTCGGAGCTCCGCGGCGGCGGCGGCGGCCTCGCCTCCATGGCGAGGGGAAGCGGCTGAGGGGCGACTGGGCGGGCGGCGGTGATGGCGGCCGCGGCCCGGGGTCCGAGCTGGCTAGCGCGCGCGCGTCTCTGTCAGCGCCGCACTCGCCGCAGCCTCGCTCCCGACCCGGCCTTGGCTGTAAGGCGCTTCTTCATTGGCGGTTCAGAGACGGGCGCTGATTGGCCCATACCGAAAGGGCGTCTCCGGCCCGCGCGGGCCCCGCCCCTGCGCGCCTCCGAGCGCTCGCTCGCTAGCTCGTGTAGGGCGCTGAGCCTGGGCTCACGGTCTCGCCCGCTCCTACGCCGCCGGGGAGGCTTGAGTGCGCCCCACCGCCGCTCAGACGTCGGGGAAGCCGGAGCCCGGGGGCACTGATGCCGGTGCACCAACGCCTTCCGCTTCTATGGTCCCAGCCCCCTGGACGTGGGCCTTCTTCCCAGCTTACAGATGCGGAAACTGAGGCCAAATGCAAGTTATAGCAATGTTTAGCAACCAGGACGGCCTGGAACTCAAAAGCTGCCTTTCCACCCCGCTCTCCAAATGTGTTCCATTCTGACTTTTTACCCTCCCCCCAGTTGCCGCAAGGGACTCAAAAGGACGTAGGCTCTCTCGGGGAGAGGAACCTGCGAAGCCCCTAGAATGGACCTGGCACCATAAGTGTCCTCTTACGCACCATGTCAGCTCACGCCATCCCCACCCAAACCCCAAGGAAATCTCTCCCGCTTTCTAGATGCGCGTACCGGGGCCTGGCTTGCCACCGAGTCGAGTAGAAAAATACGACACACGGTGCTCTGCGGAGGGGATGTCGTTTGCGATACGCCATGGGGGAGGGGAGGCTCAAACCGCACAGAGGACCGGGATATGCGTTCCGCCCCTGGGACTGGGGTCAGGGTTGCAAGCGTGGCCCTCCTCCCCGGGGCTCCCTGCCCCACGTGTGGTGTCCCAAAGCTACGCGTACGTCTGTCCGGCCGCAGTGGGTTCCCAGGCTACCGGACTTGGGCGTCCGCAGCTGAAGCCCCTTTACACGGGGCTGGTGTGTGGCGGGTGAGACGTTCTCCTGGTTGTGGCCCCCACACGAGGTCCCTCGAACGCTCCGATCCCCGATCAGGGCGAGTGGTTCGGCGTCTGCAGGCTGGAGACATATTGCGGAGCAGTGTGCAAACGGAGATTGCTGGGGGGCCCTTAATCCCAGAGCTGGAGTCCGCGCCTGCGGTGGGTGGCTCCCGAGGGGAAGTCTGGCCAGCGGCAACTCTCCGTGACAAGGGGTGCCTGGGGGTACATTTTGGCGCAAGAGTCCACGTCAGCTGCTATTTCCTCGGGGTTGGTGCCCCTATTACCTCCAGTCCCCACCACCGCTTGTAGTTGGGGCGCCAATTTAGGACTGTATATGCACGCTCCCTCCTCCACATTTGTGGAATAAGTGAGTGTATGCTGACCAGAGCCAAGACCTGGGAATACGGGGTGCGGTGGGCCTCCTTCAGGCCGTCCCTTCCCAGGCAGGGAAGTTCCTTCTCTATGGAGAGTGGTGTCTCTTGCTCCCTCTCAGCAGGGCCCGCCCAGAGGGGTCACCAAACTGCCAAACCCTCCGCGCCTCTGCCCAGTGGACACTCTAGCCACATGCCCAGTCTCTGTTAGACCCCAGGGGCAGCCAATGGGGGCAAGTTCTTCCAAACATTTCCCAGAAAGTCCCAAGTCAATCTGCCTGCACAGGGGAAAAGCCTGAACTCAAAGCATTTAGAAACCCTGGGGGAAAAAAAAAAGACTGTATGTGCAGGAGGCATGTGGGTGGCTAGGGTAGCAACAGTTTCTTAAGACCAGACCTCACCAGCTTAGTTTTGCCTTGTCTACATCTGACCTACCCTATTATTTCTTAGTATGCTTCTTTTGTCTGATTTGTTTCTTTACAATTTTACTTACATTGCCATAAAATGTTTGACGTGCTACTTACACTTTCTAACATATGTTAAAATAACTATTAAAATAAGAAGTGTCAGGGCACCTGGCTGGCTTAGCAGAGCATAGAGCACTTGATCTTGGGGTTGGGAGTTTGAGCCCCACGTTGGTAGAGTTTCCTTAAGTAAAATTTAGAAAAAAAGTGTTTATCCTCAAGATCATCTGAAGGATACCCCCCTACACACACACACACACACACACACACACACACACACACACACGTGGTCACACTTGGGAAAATGCTGCTGGTTGGGTGTGAGAGTCACAGAGCCCTGGGGTTCAAGCCCTGGCATTGACTGAGTGACCTAAGTCTCCCTCTGCTACTCTTCCTGGAACGTCCCAGGCCTGGACTGAGAATTATAAGCATGTACAGCTTGGCAAGTGACCCATTCTCAGGAAATGCAGTTCCTTCTCTCCATGAGACAGTGGCCCTGTGGTCAGTGCATTTGTGGTGTGCATGTAGGGGTGAGAGAACCTCAGACCAAGGAGAGGCAGGGTCTTGGACATCCCATCCTGAAGACCCTGGTTTGGTTCAGCTCGGTAATCACACAGACACTGTTGCCACTGGAGAGGACAGAGTTCCATCCTCATCTGCCCACCTATGGAGACCTGCCCAGCCTCCCCTTCCCATCTGAGGCCCAGGGGTTCCACACTTTTGCCCCAACACCACAGGACAAAGGGATGTCTTCCAAGAGGAGAGAATAAGAGAGCAGGCCCGAGAGAGGAAGGCAGGCAGGTTTCCTGTACTCAGGCCCACCCACGTGGGAGGCCGAAGCCCTGCTCCCAGTCCTGCTTTAGGCCCTGCCCGCCGGGGCCTACGCCTACACGTGTAGGTGCATACACGTATAGGTAGGCACTCGTCATCCACCCCACAGGTGCCCCAAGGAGTCACAGGGTTCACGAGAAAAGGGCTGGACTGAAGAGCTGGAGAATTGGGGTAAAGGACTCCTATTTCATTTGGTAGATCACCTCCCCTCTCCGGGCCTTCTTTCTTCATCTAGCAAATGGAACAATGAATCATTCACTCGACAAATACTGAGGGCAAACCATGTGCTGGACGCAGCAGGGAATAAAACAGAAAAGGTCTCTGCTCTCAGGAATTTAGATTGTGGATGGGGAGACAGACAATAAACAAACAAGTGAAAAAGAAAATTTCCTAAATGCTGTAATGAAAATAAAGCAAGGCAAAATGATAGAAAGTTGGAGTAAATGAGAGCCAAGTGCCTTTCCAGGCCACTGTTCTACCTCCAAGGGTCATTTGCTTGAGCTTTGTACCTAAAAAAGATTGCAGCCCCCTTATCTTGAGAAGGACTCCACCCTCACTCCAGGGCTGTCATTGATATCCTAAACCAGAAGAAAGGTTTCCAAATTTTTTGCCCCCAGTCCCAAAATCCTGGTCCTAGGCACAATCCTAGCCCCATTCATTGGCCAAGACATGGCCCCATTTATGACTGTAGACCCAGGGCAGCTGTGCAAATCTTTCAGAGTAGAAGGCTTTTTACGTTAATTTTAATTGAGCAATCTAAGATTTGGGGGGAAAAATACCGTTTTAAAAATATCACTGTAAGTGTATGCATTTGTCAAAACTCTGCAAATGTACACTTAAGATCTGAGCATTATAGGGGCGCCTGGGTGGCGCAGTCGGTTGAGCGTCCGACTTCGGCCAGGTCACGATCTCGCGGTCCGTGAGTTCGAGCCCCGCGTCGGGCTCTGGGCTGATGGCTCAGAGCCTGGAGCCTGTTTCCGATTCTGTGTCTCCCTCTCTCTCTGCCCCTCCCCCGTTCATGCTCTGTCTCTCTCTGTCCCAAAAATAAATAAACGTTGAAAAAAAAAATTTTTTTTAAAAAAAAGATCTGAGCATTATATATAAATTGTATCTAAAAAGAAAAAAATTGCAGATAATGAACCGTAGTTAATGAAATTCTGAAGTATTTAGACAGAAGTGTACCAAGGACTGCAACTTAGTTTGAAGTGCATCTTAAGATGGATAGAGGGATGGATAGGTGGAGGAATGTATGATACAGTAAGTATAGTAAAATGCTAACGGCAGAATCCAGGTGGTGGGTACATAGATGTTCAATGCAAATTTCTTTCAACTTAACTAGGTGTTTGCAAGTTGTCATGATAAAATATTGGGGGAGGGAGGGAATCAGTGTTTAACGTTACAAAAAAGTACACAAAGCTGCCTTTAATTTTCCGACAGCTCTCCCCTGGGACAATTCTGGTGCTTCTCCACATGCATACACCCTGTTATGTAGTCGCCTCGTTTGTATGTCATCGTTATTTCTCACCTATTTCTAAACTTCCTATGTATAGTGCTTAATGTTTGCACATCACAGGAGTTCATATGGGGCATGTTACTTTGGGGGTGCAGGCTTTTTACTGTGTACATTCTCAATGCAGTGCCCAGGGCTCCCTTTCCAGAGAGGGCACACTGGGTTGCAAAATACCAACCCTTTTTCACTGAGAACAGTTAGAGGAACTGGAGGCAACATTTTAAAAAGGCATCGAAGAACTGCCAGGGCAGTGAGCAATTGTGAGGCCAAGGCTGGGGAGGAAGAACTCCAAATGATGAGCCTAATATTGGGATCTCTTTTCCTCTCCCTGGACCTGTCTGCTGATTCTGATAGAAGGCTGATGGGCTGTGCCTAACTGGGATTCCCAAAACTGGCCACATTGCCGGCTCTGCACACTCTTCCAGAGCCTTGCCTCTCCCCTAGCAAGAAGAGTCTATATGCCCTTGAAATGGGGTGGGAATGTCCCCTGACAGAATGTGGCAGGTACTCAGGGGCCCTGTGTGACTCCCAAAGCTGGTTTGGGAAGACTGCACAGCTCTGGCTCCCTTGGGAGGCCGTCCTTGGAACCCGGCTGTCATGTTGTGAACTCTCCTGGGTCACAGGTGTTCTGGCCCACGACCCCAGCCAAGGTTCCTGTCAACAACCAGCTTCAACCCCCAGACTTGAGTTAGCAAGCCTTCAGATGATTTCAGCCCCCCGATGTCAGGTCACCTCAGCCTTTGAGTCTTCCAGCTCATGTCCCAAATATCGTGAAGCAGAAACGACTGTTCTATCCTGTCCAAATTCTTGCCCCAAGTAATAAGTGGTGAGCATAACAAATGGCCGCTTTGTAGTGTGATTTATATCCCCTTGGAAGATATTCAAACTTACATTTTTTACAAATCATATGGAGGGAAAAGAAGAAACACCTTACCAGGCTCTGAGTCACTCTTTTCAAGCACTCAATTCAAGTCAGCTCTAGGGGTGTTAAGGAGGGAAAGCCAGAAGCTCCAGTGAGACCTGCCCTCCCTCTGGGCTTTGGTCTCCTTCTTTGTCCTTCTCCTAGACTAAGGGCGCAACAAGAGGAAAAGGAAATGCCCTCAGTGTTGGGTGGGGGCACAAGGGCATGAAGCCAAGGTAACTGGAGTGCAAACTGGAGGCCAGAGATGGGGTCTGGAGGGCCAAGAAGGGCTCCTACTGATGGGGATGAAGCTTCTATTTTGGGTAGGGGAGAGTCAGGGGACTCCAGTTTGTGGTTCTTCCTTGGCAGAATTGAGAACTTCCGTCCTTCTTTTCTCTTCAGCCCAGAGACCACTCAGGAGTTGCTCACCACGGGGAGGTGGGCAGGTTTGTGGAAGCTTCTCCTCTAACCCTGGAACACACCGGCCACACGCTTATCAGTCCTCCAACCCTTACTGTAGTGCAGACGGGGGCCTTGCCTCAGACTCCTCTGCTCAGAGGGACTGATTTTAGTCATCCTTCCTCTGTCACCACAATAGCCAAGGAGAAGCCCTGAGACCCCCAAAAGCACAACCTGGTTTCAGATCCCAGTTTTGCCACATACTCACTGTTACCAAACCTCCTCGGTCTGCAATTTCCTCTTCTGTAAAAGGGGGTGATGTTACCTATCTCATAGGGCGGTCTTGTGGAATAAAGGAAATAGCAATGGTGAAGTGTTTGGCATGGTTCTTATGTGTATGTGTATAATGCTTTTCAGTGTGGCTCTTGATGAGCGGCTGCTTGAGTTTTGCACAGTCCCCTGTAAGCTTCCTAAGGTCTGTGAGCTTGAGGGGGGCTTCCTTCTGTAACAGTGGAGAGGGGCAAGTCTCTTGTAAATGTTGCTGAGCAGCTCCCCCTTCAGCCCCAAAATAATCAAACACATAGAGTTCTGCTGAGGCACCTGGATGGTTCTGCCTCCAGCATGCTTTTGCTTAGGCTGGACTGCATACGACAAGCACTCTAAAATGTCCCAACTTTATTTACATCCAGACCCCTGGCTCCGACCCCACCCCAGCTCCTCAGCTTAGCTCTGGGGGAGAAGCTGGATGCGCAGTGACGCTTCGGCCAAGGCTACAGCTCAAGGAGATGTGTGGGGTGAGCCCCTCACTTCTTCTGGGCTTGTGCCCTAGCCCGCTGAATTTTGTCAGCCGTGGCCCCATCTGTGGCTCCAGTGCAGTGGGATAATACAAGGCTCAGCTCTGCTTCATTCCTGTGCTCGATGGCCACATCTGCGGCCTGAGCCACATCCCTGTGGTTGTGAGGAGAGGAGATGGTGTCGGTCTTCCCAAGGGCACAAACCATGCCCCTCATCAGCCCACTGGCTCAGCCACCCAGCACCCACAGGGCTCTCAGATGACACACCCAACGAGAAGCAAGGCCTTGACCTTCTGCTCCGGACCCACACGGGAGGCATACTTCTTGGCCTCATATTTGTTGTGTTGCTTCATGCAGATCTCAACAAAGGGCTTAAGAGAGGAAGGGGTGGAAGGAGAAGGTATGTCAGATCCTCTCTCTTATGAGCAAAAGTCCAAAGGGCACACTGCCCCTATGCATTTCATATATCCTTCAGTACATATAACCCCATCCCACCCCCTCCCTGACGTGCAACAGTTGTGACCTCAACATTCTCAGGGCAGAAACCACCTAAACCACAGATCTGTTAGTGCCTTGAGGCTCCACCATCCACTGCCACCCTCTCACGATAGAAGTCTCTTGACTTCTCGGGGCCTGTGTTTTCTCTCATGGCTACCCTTATCCCACCTACTGATCCACCTGCCACAGAAAACAAACCTCCTCGGTGTCCTCCAACTGCCTCCCGCACATGCCCTCCCAGTGCCCCTCCACCCCCTACTCAAACAAGACCTTCCCCTTTAGGCACATGGTGTGGGCTGTGGGCCTCCTTGGAGAAACCAGCTCATTCCTTCTCTCACCAACATCTGCGTCCTAACTCAGCCTGCTCTCCCACAGCTCTGGCCCACAAGTGTGCAGACACGGGAAGCACCTGCTAACTATGTGGGACAGCTGAACAGATGCATGAATGGGCCATCTGCCTGCCTATCTCTGGGCCTGGTTCTCTCCCCAGGACTACCCTGCCTGAAGGTGGGGCACAGGGACGGCCCGTGTCTCACCAGGTAGCCAATGGGTGATTTCTTGCTCTTTGAAAACTTCTCTAGCTCCTCCCAGTCTTCCAGATCGGCCAGGGCAGTCAGCTTCAGCCACCAGAGCCTGCGGGGAAGCTGGGCTTGGAGGTATTGCAGGATGGGCAGGTGGTCCCAGGACCCATCTGCAGCCGGCTGCCCTAACCCACCTCTTGTCAGGAATGCGGAAGTCACGTGCCAGCTGCTCTGCGCGCTTGTTGTGGCCTCCAAGGATGAGGGTAGTGACCGTGTCGTGTAGAGACAAGTCCAGGAACCGGCCCCCCAACTCATCTTCTAGGCGTCGCTGCAGCCGTAGGAGCCTCATTTGATCCTCTGTGGCCTGGGACGGAGATGAGGCAGGATGGGGATGACAGGGACAAGGAGGAAAGACCGGGAGAGGAGGAAAAGGGGTTCTTAGAAAAGAGGAATGAGGGGAGCCTGGGTGGCTCAGTTGGTTAAGCATCTGACTCATGATTTTGGTTCAGCTCATGATCTCACAGTTCAGAGGCTGAGCCCTGCATCAGCCTCTGCGCTGGCAGTGCGGAGCCTGCTGGGGATTCTCTGTTTCTCTCTCTGCCCCTCCCCTGCTGGCACAGGCTCCCCCTCTCCCTCTCCCTCTCTCTATGAAAAACAAATAAACATAAAAAGAAAGAAAGAAAGAAAGAAAGAAAGAAAGAAAGAAAGAAAGAAAGAAAGAAAGAAAGCAAGCCAAACCTTGGCTGCAAACTCGTTCTTGGCTTTGTAGAAGGCGTCAGCTGCTGTCTGCAAAGCTGCAACCCGCCCCTCGATACGCTACAGCCACAAGAAGGGAAGCCTGAGCTCACAGCACAAAGGAAATCAGCCATCCTCATTTGGGGTACACTTCTCTCCCCGGTCCCTGTGCCCAGGGTTGCCAGGGCCAGCCTTACCCTCTGGGTGCACCACTCTGGTGTCCCCAGGGGGGAGGCTAGCTCCTCTGGGACCAACCACCATCCTGGCCTCACGTCTTCCCAGAATCTCCCGCAGCAGAAGGACCAGATGGGGCATGTACCAGGAGGCCTAGATCCCTGGAGAAGGAACCTGACCGACAGCCCAGCCCACGGGCCCCACCCGGCCGTGGACCTCAGACCTCCTCTGCAGCATAGCTGGCTCGGATGTGGAAGCTGCCCAGCTCCTGGTGGTTGTCATCCTGATTGTAGAGGTCCTTCAGCGTCTCTAGCTCCTGATGTTTACAGAACTGGGGCCATGGACAGGCAGGCAGTCAGCAAGGCCAACTCAGGGGCTCAGGAGGTTCCAGCCCCATCCCTGCCCAGGGCACACCTGTCGGTACAAACTCAGGGCCATGGGCTGGTTCCGAAGAGTCATGAAAAAATCTCCTCGATTTAGCTCATTCTTCAGGTGCAGCAACACCGTGAACACTAGAAGACAGTAAGGTGATGTAGGGACTCCAGCCTGGCCCCTTGCTTAGCCCAGGGGCCCCAGCCTGGCCCTCCTCCAATCCCTGCTCACCCAGATCAGTGTCCCCACTCTCAATGGCCTTGCTCAGCGCCAGTTTGCTCCTCTTCATCTTTAGGAGAAGGGGTACCTGCTCCCCAGAGCGTGGCTCATACTCCAGCAGCTGTGGGGTGGGGAGAAAGGCACAGAGAGAAGGAGCTGGCCTGGTGGCCTCTAATACCAATGTCAGAGCATCTGGACAGGGCTGGGCGCCCACACCTTGATGGCCAGCTCTGTGCGGCCACAGCCATAGGCCCGCGCAGCAATGTCAGAGTAAGAGACGCCAGGCGTATCCCCCAGCTTCTGGTTAATGGCCCGAGCAACATCCTCGTCGGACACGTCCTTCTGTTGCACCTGCAGATAGAGGGAGTGGTCACACACACCTAGATCTCACCCTTCATCCTACACCCCCACTTGCCCTCTATCACGATCTACCCCTTCAGCTCTACACTTCATATTTCCTATACCTCACCAGGGCCTGGAATCCCCTAAATGCCCTTGAACCCCACCCTATATCCTCACCTTGTAGCAGGCCCAGTGGGCCAGGATCCTGCTGACGCCCTGCACTTCGGGAAGGCGCAGGTACTCACAAATCTGGATCGCCAGGGGGTAAAGCCTCCGCAACACAAGCCTGGCAGGCAAGGGGGTAAAGGGTACAAGAGTGAGGTGGGATAGAGAGGGCAGCCTGACCCCAGCCTGTAACTCAGGCCTCCCAGATCCCAGAGAAACGGGTGAGGAACAGTGACCACAAGAACCCAGCAGGGGCTGTGACGCCTGCCCACGTACAGCCCTCCTCCCAGAACCCTGGGGTTTGCTGTACCTGTCCAGCAGCACCTGGATGGTGAGCTGCTTATATCTGTAAATTACTTGGTTAAGGATCCAGCTGGGGGATAAGCCCTATTTGCCAAGGACTTTCAGGAAGCATCTTCAGTCCCTCCCCTTCGCCTACCACCACTGGCTGTAAACATCCTTGTAGCTGGCCTGAGGATACTGGCTATAAGTGAGGGGGATCCCGATGTGATAATCCCGAATGGCATTGAGCACACGCAGGTCCTGACACATGCGCACGAAGCTGTCAGGTGGAAATCTGTCGAGGAAACACTTCCCAAAGGAGGCCGCCTGAGAAGAGCCAGAGGTCAAGAGATCTTACCCCCCCACCACACACACCCCTCCTGCCAGCACACCCCCTGCCCAGCACCAGCCCCCCAGCAGCCCCGCTGTGCAGGCCAACCCTGAGCAGGCTCTTCTGCATGTCTGGCCGGTGCTCATGTCCCGCGGCCTCGATGCACTGCTGCACGGCCTGGGTCAGCTGCCCCAGCTCCTGGATCTCCCGTAGGTACTCATCTGCCTTCTGGCTCTCTTTCTGGGGGGTGGGGGAAGGGTACCAGGGATGGAGTGCCATGACAGAGAATACCATGTGTCTGGTCCCCCGTCCCCTGGACTGTGCTTCACATGGGCTGGTTTGGAGGGGCTGCAGAGGCCAAAGCCCAAACCCCTTCAGCCCGCAGTCCACCTGAGGTGCCCATACCTCCCCCCCATATCAGCCCACAACTGCCAGCGAGGGGCCCGGATAGTAACCCTGACTTGTGCCTGGGCTGAGGTGAGTAAGGGCTCCCTGCACCTCCCCATCACCACACGGAGGACACTTCAGTGCACCTGAGCTGACTTTCTCCAGCCCAGTGTCCAGCCCGGACTCTTCTCTTGACAAGTGGCACCTGGCTGAAGTCCACCATGCCCAGCCAGGGGCACAGGGCTGAGCCAATTAAGAAGGGAAAGGAGAACATCCTGGGGCCCAGGGAGAAGCCCAGGGCTTCACCTCATACTCTTTCTGGGCCTCCAACAACAGCGCTCCAGGGGCCATCGAGGCAATTTTGAAGATCTCCTCGCTGGCCACTAGGGGAGGGAGATGGTGCGGGTTAGTGGGGCAGGGAATCCTCAGCACTCGATGACCTGATCCTGCCCTGGGTCACACGGTGCCCTTGTGAGGGCCTCACCTGGAACCTCATGTAGGAACTCGTGGGTGCTACGAGAGAAGATGCGGACCCCATCCAGCTCAGGAACCAAATAGGAGTCTTCGTCCAGCACAAACCTGAGCTTGGTCAAGGTTCCCAAGAGCATCCAGAAATGGGGCGAGGCAGGTGAACCTCCCTCTCCTTCCCTCCCACCCCCGTCCCCAGGCAGTCCTCCAAGGATACTGGATGCTCTCAGGCGCATCACCCACCACCATTAGCCGCCTCTCCCAGGCCACCACAACGGCCCTCTCTTTGCTGCGAGGGCGGCTACACCTGTGGGCAGCATCATGCACATCTGGGACACACAGGACACCGCCAGCCAGTACAGCCACATCTCCCATTCTCCCACATCACTGCTTACACCACTTTGCCTTGGTAGAGCCCTGCACATACGTGCTACCCCTTATCCTGTTCTCTGATTGACATCTGCTTCCCTCTCCCCCTGTGCTGTCAGCTCCCAGGGGCATCTGGGGCCCACAGCGGGGGCAGGGGTTTCCCTCAAGTATGCAGTGGCAGAGAAGACAAGATGCAAGCTCCACCTGGCATGGCCAGTGGACAGGATGAATCCAGGTGTTTCAGGAAACGAGGCTGTGCCCACCCCCAGCATAACACCCCCATCCTCACCAGACCATCTGCTTCGGGGGGGCCCGGATGTTACAGTTGAACTCACACAGCTTCTCCTGAAAGGGCACAGGGAACACCATGGCCTTGTCTCAGTAGTTACCAGTCTGGTTAAAAAGCCCCACCCCTGCCCCTAACAGATCGCTCCTGGACAAGGCACGGTGCCCCGTGTCATCCCAGGATCACACCTTGAGTGATGCTGTCCCCATCCAGATGTAGCCTGTGTCCGTGAAGAGTGCCAAGTGTCGGTAGGTGAAGGAGACGGCCATCTGCAGGAAGCTGCTCACTCCTGGCGCCAGGCCAAAAGGTGTCTGGGGCAGGCCGGGGGGGGACACCAGATGTTGATTTCTCCGAGCTTCCCCACTGCCTCCCTCACCCCTTCCATTTCACTCCAACCCGGGACCCTCACCACTGCGGAGCAGGCGGACTGGTCCAGGAGGTAAAGATCAGGCCCCACAGCCAGAAGAATGTGTGCAACTCGGTCCTGGCAGAGGGCGGTCCAGCACGTAGGTGCACCCTGCAGACCTGTGGCCGGGGAAGAGGACGGCTTCAGGATGACCAGAGCCCACAGCCTCCGCCTCTGTTGGCCCCACAGTCTGGAGACACATCTGTGGGCACTGAATGGCTGTCTCGGGGATGTCAGGGCTCACCTGGCACCTCTGGCATCCGGCGGAGTTTGAGGTCACTGACATTGGCACTGAGAATAAAGCGGTGGGCCCCGGTGAGGATGGCCACGCCTGAACCAAACTCAGTATGGAAGATCCGGGCGTCCAGAATCCGGTTCTGGAGCACCTCCTGGGGAGAGGGGCCGAGGGTTGAGGGGGCCACAGAGTCATGGACTGCATCCCTTTCCCCAGCCCCCTGTGGCCCCTACATTGCCCATGCTGAAGTGTCTCCGGAAGTCACCGTGAAGCCCGTATACCAGAACTCCACCATCCTCCTGCACGCAGAGCAGCTCCTCTTCAGCTGACCAGCCTAGGGACACCACGGTCCCACTCTTCCACTGCAGAGGAGAGGGAAGTTCCTGAGGCTGTCCTTGGGGCACGGACCCAGCCAAGCCCCAAGGTGGGTCAGGCATGCTCACCAGCAGACTGGCCAGAGGCAGGCCGGAAGCAGAATAGATCTCAAGCACTGGCCGTACGCTGGCAGCCTTCTCCTTCCGCCACGGGTTCCTCAACAGTGCTGTCGTTTACGAAGAGATTTTCTGCCCAGGTCCCCAGGCCCACCCCATATGAAGCAGGCTTCAGGAGAACCACAATTTAAAGCATCTCAGTAGGGGGTGAGAGGTCGGGGGGGAATCGGAGTGGCACACATCAGCAAGAACCACCCGACAGCAAGGCCCCCGAGAATCATGGACCTTGAGTCCACCCTATTGTCCCGGAGCAGGCAGTGGCAGACGGGTGACATACCAATGGGGCCCCCGTAGGGCGCAGCAGCTACCAGGCAATCCCTGAGTTCCTCCTTCAGGTCCCAGTCCATGCTGTACAGCTCATATTTCCTGCCCGTGCAGAGGCAAGCAGAGATTAGCCTCCTCATGACCCTGCCTCCAGATGGGAGTGAGCCCCAGAAGAACCCCTAAAACCTCCATTTGCCCTTCACAAGGCAGTCGAGGCCCCCCACAGGTGGGAGAGGGTGATGACCAGAAACATCTAGGGCCGCTGACCACTAGTTGCGTAGGGACTGCAGGTGAGGGAGCAGACGGTGCTGGCAGTGCAGGATGTGGTTCTCCTGTCCAAGGATGGCAGGAGCTCCTGGCATAGGAGGCCGGCTGTGCAGCCAATATCCAGGTAGGACTACTAAGGTAGGGCCAGGGTGGGGTGGGCTGGCTTTGGGCCTGCATCAGCAGGAAATAAGACCCTCTGAGAGAGTCTCTCAGGGCAGGCAGACTTTCCTCTATGCCTGGTTCTTAACACCAAATCAGGTTGTGGGCTTTATAGCCAGGGGTCCAGCTCAACACTTGCTGATAATGAACTCCGTTTTAGAGGCATTGAGTTAGCAGTGGCTGAGAGAAATCCAAGAAGAGCTCTTCGGTGAGTCCAGAGCTGGGGACAGAGTCCTGGGTAGATGTCAATCTCTGAACGCTCAGCTTATGCAAGGTAACACAAATCACAAGCCCGCATGAGATGGCTGCAATCTAAGACATGTGGATCTCCAAGAGAGTGCACACTGTGTGAAGACAGCGTGGGACACCTGACACATGCCATCATTTGATGGCTCAAGGTGGAGACATGAGGACAGAGAAGGAACGGGCACTATCCCAGAAAACCAAGAGAAAGCAGTATTTAAGGGGAGTGTTTCCTCCAGTATCATTTCAGGAGTCATCCTGATAAGAATCAGAAAGATGCCTACTATTACCTTCTATTTGACATTCTTTTGGGGGTTCTAGCCAAAATAATTTAAGAAAAAAAAAGAGAGAAGTTTTTATTTTGGAGAAGGAGTGAGTTTGCTCTATTCACAAATAATGTGATTGTCTACTTAGAAAATCCAAAGCAGGACGCTTGGGTGGCTCAGTTGGTTAAGCATCTGACTTCGGCTCAGGTCATGATCTCCCAGTTCATGAGTTCGAGTCCCGCATCAGATGACTCGAGCTCCGCTTCAGGTGAACACAAGCCCCACCTCGGGTAAAAAAACGAGCCTGGCTTCGGGTGAGTCACGCTTCTCTCTCTGTCTCTCTCTCTTCCAGCCCCCCTGTCTCTCTCTGCTCCTCATGGGATTCTCTCTCTCTCTCTCTCTCTCTCTCTCTCTGCCCCTCAATCACTTGTGCCCTCTCTCTCTCTCAAAGAAAGAAAGAAAGAAAGAAAGAAAGAAAGAAAGAAAGAAAGAAAATCCAAAGCAGTCTATGGGAGAATGAACAAAAGAGCTCAGTACGGCAATCAACAAAAACCTACATGTTTTCTATACCAATAACTTTTCTATACCATAGCAAGAATCGATTAGAAATATAACTCTAAAAGATCCTAATCATGACAGCAATAAAATGACGATAGGCAAGAATAAACCTAACAAACATTTTTACAAAATAAAATCATAGGGGGGGAAAAAAGAGAGGCAAACCAGGAAATAATACTCCTAACTACAGAGGACAAACTTAGGGTTACTAGAGGGGAGGTGGGCAGGGGGATGGGTTAAATAGGTGGTGGGCATTACAGAGGCCACGTCTGTGATGAGCACCAGGTGTTGTGTGTAAGTGATCAATCACTAAATTCTACATCTGAAACTAACATTACACTGTATGTTAATGAACTGTAATTTAAATAAAAATTTGAAAGAAAAAAATCAAAGGACACAGAAGACATGAAGAAACATCCCAAAATGATCTATGAGTACACAAGAATTCCAATAAAAATTCTCCCAATTGGGGGGGGGGGGGGTACTAGAAGAGCAAACTGATTCCAAAACTCATTTGCAGAAAAAAAAAAAATATCTTAAACAGAAAATGTTGGAAAATATCTAAAAATATTTTGAAAATAAAACAACAGATATATACCAAATATCAAATACAGTATATAAAACGAAAGTTGATTAAAACTGTTGTTTTGGCACAGGAATAAGCAAATAGATTGATGGAAGAGAAAAGAGTCCAGAAAAAGAACCGGGAATTGAGCATTACTAGCATTACTAGAGATGGCATTTCAAATTGTTGCAAATTGATACTTGAAATGAGACAATGGGCCATATGGAAAGAATTTCCATGAACGCTATTTCATTACTTAATCTCTACAATAAAATATTTTCCAGATGGAATTCAAACTTTGAATGTTAAAAAAAAAATAAAGCCGTATCAGAACAAATCTTGGCTATTTTCACATTCTCAAAATAGAAACAATTTCTAAGCATGATACATAACCCAGAAGTCACAAAAAAAGAACAACAAATGAGTCTAAATAAAAATGGACTTCTGTAAACTTCTATATAAAAAGGGGTAAAACAATACATGTGCTTTGTATTTGCTTCCATTTGAAAAAAAAGATTCTGGAAAGATTTCTAAGAATCTAGTAACTGGTTACTGGTAGGTGACGGGGTGGAATCCAGTTGAATAGGGACAGGGATGGGAAAGGGACTTTGAGTTTTTAAATCACTTGAATGGTTATTTATTAAAATGATTAACATTAAAAAACTTTCATAGATTTAAAAAATCCACTGAAGACAAACTATGAAGACAAACAACGATAAGGGATTTTCGAAAATGTCTGTGACACATGTGGAAAAGAGGTACTTTTCTTAAAAATACAAAAGGCTCTGAGTCATTTTCAAAAATGAACATAAAACCAAAAGAAAATAAAAATGGTCAAGAGCTATAATCATACTATTTTATGTGAAAATATTTAAAAACTAAACACAAAAACCTTGAGAAAATATGAGCTAATATTTTTATAATGTGAACTATGGCAAAGTCTTTCAGAGCAAGACAGAAAACCTAGAAATTATCAAGGGAAAAAATGATAGATTTTATTACATAAAAATTAAAATTCTGTATATTGGGTGGCTCAGTCAGTTAAGCGTCCGACTTCAACTCAGGTCATGATCTCACGGTCCGTGGGTTCAAGCCTCGCGTCGGGCTCTGTGCTGACAGCTCAGAGCCTGGAGCCTGTTTTGGATTCTGTGTCTCCCTCTCTCTCTGCCCCTCTTCAGCTCACACTCTCTCTCTCTCTCAAAAAAAAAATAAAATAAAATAAACTTTAAAAAAATTCTGTATATAAAAAATATGTAAGAGTCAAGTGACCTTTTAGTTCTCCCCCAAATCCTAGAAAAACCCCCTTCAGTACAGTGCAGGTTAAATAAACTATGGGATGCCCATTCTGGGGAATATTATGTGGCCATTAATAAGCTGAGTCTGTGTACTGACATGAATGATTTCTAGATGTCCTGTTAAATACCAACAAAAGGTGCAGCTCAGTAGGAACCATGTTAACCCATTTATTTTATACAAAAACTGAGCACATACCTTTGACAAGCGTATTTACATATAATTACATGTAGGTGTGTAAACACATGGAAAAATGCTCAGAGACATGGAGCTGAATTCAGCCAGAGATAGTGGGTACCTGTGGGGAGGGTGGTGAATGAAGGAGGGATGTTGGGGGACTGCCAACTTTTAGACTTTTGCATTATTTGAATTTTTGATAACCCATGTGCATTTTTTGACATTTTGTTACTAAAATCATTCCATGAAAATCTGATGGGAAAATAGATGTTCACACAGACCTACCACGCCAGTTATCAATTTATTGCCACTTAGCTCCAAAATCACCCTCCGACACTGTTCTGTGAGAACAGACAGCGTGTCTTTATGCATTTCTCCTCCACAGTGTGATCTTAACCTTTCTCAGTAGAGGGCGCTTGGAGGGATGCGGAACGGGCTCTCCTGACTGCTTCCAGTTGGAGTTCACCCGGAATCACCTTCCCGTGGCTCCCTGGTCCAGACACCACACTCCTAGACTCCTGCCCATACCAGGCTCTACTTCCTCTGCTGCCAAGATGCCTGCCTGTCCACTGGCTACCCTGCCTGTGCCCTTGGGTTTCCACTGACCCCCTCCGCACACCTGTGCACCCAACCACTGCTTGTGGCTCAGCTTACAGACACCATGTGCTCCCGGCTGCCTCTCTGCACCATTACCACCATTCCATTCCATGCCCACCCCCTTGGCCACCAGCCGCAGCTCGCCTGTGTCCCCCTACCTTCTGAACTCCAGAGGGCTGCTTCTTGCTTGCCCAGCAACCGGGACCAGCTTTGGTCCGGGCAAACCAGTGAACTTTACTCTCCAGTGAGCTGCAATTTTTATTTTCTCCAGCAAGATCTGAATTCCAGCCTGGGGAGGGGATTCCCTTCCAAGTTTGTCATTCTTTGGGTACTCTCCCTCAGCCCTGGGTGATTCACACAAAACTTTCTTTTACCTTATACTTACTCTTTTATCAGTTCAATAATTCTTCATGTTTATTAAACTCTCTCAGTTTAAGTCTCCCAACTGGACCCAAACTGCTATAAACCTGGTGCAGGGAGTGGTGGCAGAAGACAGACTCCTAAAGATGCGATTTGGGGATTGGTTTGGTTGTGTGCTTGGGCTCGAGGGCAGTGCTGAGCTCCCCGGCAAAGGGAAACAAATGCTAGTCACCTACTGCATGAAGTGGCACCACAATTAATCAAGCCTGCGGTTTACTGTGGTGAAATGCCAAGTCAAACATGCACCTTGGGGTGACTTCTGGGCCTGAATGTATGGCAGTAATGGTGATTATAAGGGCTGGGGATTGGGACAGATTATTTTGAGTGCACTTGGACATGTACAAAGAGAAAACGACAAGTTTGCGCTCATTAACTTTCAGCTCAAGTCATGGTCTGAGAAGCAGAAAGCTTCCATTACAGCCCTAACAGAATCTCTTCTTTCTTGTGGCCACACAGCCTCTCACTGCTAAAAATCAAACACAAAATTTAATTGTGTGGGTTGTTAAATCATCAACATACCATTTCTCGTGTGAGAATTAATGGCTCTTATGAGGAAAAGAATTGGATCCTGAAACCTGCAAACAATGGAAGTAGGTTGCCTTCCTGTGTCCAAGGAGACTAGCCTTTGGCTGCTTGAAAACCCTATGATAACCTCACTTGGGGTAGATGTCTTGGGAACCTCCCTACCCAAGGCTGACCTGGCCTAACACTACTGTTGAGTGGCTAACCTCTCTGCCAATAGCAGAGACTAATATCTGATCCCAATATGGCACCATTCCTGGGGGGACCAGCCTGCAAGCGGATTATGTATGACTTTGCAAGGGAGGGGGTGGCCATCAGCAGCTGAACCCACTGGTCAATCAACTTCCCTCAGAGTGGGCAATCCGATGTAATGATGCCTCCAGATTTCATGCAGCATAAACACCACAGCATCACCCATGAAATGTTTCTGTGCAAAATGTTCAACCTGAATCTATTCAAGCCTCTAGATCTACAACACAGTTTCAGGAAATTCAGACTACGATAGATTATACAGTTCAAATTCAAAGGCACCACAAAGAAGTAATGGGACAAATCCAGATAAAACCAATGGTCTATTACACAAGTCAATGTCATGAAAAACAAAAGGTAAGGGTGGGAGTGGGGAAAACAATAGTCAAGTTTATGAAAGACTTAATTAAGACAGGTAAACAAACGAGTAATTCTAGTTTAGGCCTTGATTTGAACTGATTATAAAAAGACACTTTGGGGGCACGTGGGTGGCTCAGTTGAGCATCCAACTTCGGCTCAGGTCATGATCTCGCAGTTTGTGAGTTTGAGCCCCATGTTGGGCTCTGTGCTGACAGCTAGGAGCCTGGAGCCTGCTTTGGATTCTGTGTCTCCCTCTCTCTCTGCTCCTCCCCTACTCACATTCTGTCTCTGTCTCTCTCAAAAATAAAATAAAAACATTAAAAAAAAATTTTTTTAATAAAAAAAACATAAAAAGACACTTTGAAGACAATTGGGTAAGTCTGAGCAGGGACTGGTTGTTAGATGATTTTAAATGTTAACTTTGTTAGGTGTGAAATAGTATTGCAGTTTCATAGAAAAGACTGCAGTTTCATAGAAAAGACTGCATTTTCGCAGGAAAAAATTGTCATTTTTTAAAAAGTAATGCACATTGAAGTTATGTCTGTAATTTATTTTAAAATATAGCAGAAAAAGTATTTGATTGAAAAGATGTGCCTACGCATGCCTGGGGGGTTTAGTCAATTAAGTGTCTGACTTCAGCTCAGGTCATGATCTCACAGTTCATGAGTTTGAGCCCCGTGTCGGGTTCTGTGCTCACAGCTCAGAGCCTGGAGCCTATTTCAGATTCTGTGTCTCCGTCTATCTCTACCCCTTCCTTGCTCACACTGTCTGTCTGTCTCTCAAAAAAATGAATATTAAAAAGGGGTGAAGAGAAAATAGCAAATTGCTGATACTTATTGAAGCTAGGTGATGAGTACATGAAGATCCACTAAATTACTTTTACTACATTTATGTATATTTGAACTTAAAAAAAAAGTTTATTTATTTTGAGAGAGAGAGAGACAGCACAAGCATGGGAGAGGCGGAGAGAGGGAGGGAGACAGAATCCAAGCAAGCTCCACCCTGCCACCATGGAGCTGAATGGGGGGGCTTGAACCTACCAACCATGAGACCATGACCTGGGCTGAAACCAAGAGTTGGACGCTTAACTGCTAAGCTACTCAGGTGCCCATAAAATATTTAACTTCCAAATTGCTGAAGCAAATATTGTAACATAACAATTTTTAAGCCTAACTGATAGTGCTGGGTGTTCATTCTACCATTCTTTGTTGAACACTTGAAAATGTTCACAGTAAAAGGTTAAGGTGTATTTCCGAGAGAAGTGAAGATTCATCTCTAACCAGTGTTCCAGGGAGTAAAGTTCAGATGAGGCCTGAGATCTGTCCGCTGAAGTGACAGAATGTCACTAAGAATAGGGTGGTCTGACCAGAGTGAATGGTCAGTGGGAAGAGAAAAAAACAGAACCAAATACAGATGGCAATCTTTAGACCTTTGGCTAGAGCGGCGAGAAGAAAGAAGGGGTGAGAAGGAGGGACCTGTGGAACGGGGGAGTTTATTTTTTGTCAGGATGGGGAGATACAGATCACATTTCTAGTACCCGCCCCAGAGATAATGGAGTAGGTTTGGCCACAGAAGCTCAATGTAGCCGGCATCTCAGGTGACCTTGATGCAGGGGGTCCTGGACAACAGCTGGAGAAGCCCTGTGGCTGAGGGAGGGCATGAGTGGATGGTGTGTGGTTTCTGGGAAGGCAGGGAGACAGGCACATCTCCTCACTGGGTCAGGATAGACAGCTGGCAGGTTTGGTAGGGGGAAGTCTTAGCCCTTCTATGTGACTTCGAGTTCTCTGGGAAGCACAAGGTGAAGTCAGCTGTTGGGCAGAGGGGCCAAGAAGACTATGATTTGCAATATTTCGAAATTATTTGAATTGTTGTGTAATCTTTTTTTTTTTTTCAACGTTTATTTATTTTTGGGACAGAGAGAGACAGAGCATGAACGGGCGAGGGGCAGAGAGAGAGGGAGACACAGAATCGGAAACAGGCTCCAGGCTCTGAGCCATCAGCCCAGAGCCCGACGCGGGGCTCGAACTCACAGACCGTGAGATCGTGACCTGGTTGAAGTCGGACGCTTAACCGACTGCTCCACCCAGGCGCCCCAGTTGTGTAATCTTTTAAAAGGAAAAGCAGCGGAGCACCTGGGTGGCTAAGTTGGTTGAGTGTCTGACTTTGGTTCAGGTCATGATCTTGCGGTCCGTGGGTTCGGGCCCCACGTCGGGCTCTGTGCTGACAGCTCAGAGCCTGCTTTGAATTCTGTCTCTCTCTCTCTCTCTCTCTCTTCTCTGCTCCTCCCCTGCTCATGCTCTCTCTCAAAAAGAAATAAACATTAAAAAAAAATTTTTTTAAAGGAAAAGTAGAGCCCTTGTGATGAGTGTAGGCTGACCCCACATAAAAGGACTGCGAGGGCCCACTTGAGGCTGGTGGGCACAATTTGCAGTAGTCCCACCCTGCCTGTCTGTGGCCTGCCTGGCAGCACTCAGTAGCCTGGGCGCGGGTAGAGATGGTGAGTGGCTGGTGCACTGGGAGGTGCCCCTGTGCCAGGCAGATGCAGCCAAAGGACAAAGGAACAAAGTTGTTGGGGAAAAGGCAAGAAACTGAAATGACTGACTATGGCTGCACTCCAAGCTGGACAGGGAGGGGCATGTGTATAGAAGGGGGCTCTGCACATGATACGAAGAGAACAGAGGGTTCCTGGGATGGGGAGCCCGATGAGGTTGAAGGACAGGTGTATTAGGAGGTATCAGAGTATAGTGAAGACAGGAGCTCGTGGTCACAGAGGGAGCTGCGTGAATTGAATGTTTCAGAGGGAAAGCAGTTCTGGAAGAACACAGGCACCAGGTGGAGGGTGGCTAACGTAGATAAAGTCACTTGAGAAGAACTCATGGAACTATGAAGCCTGGTGGCCACTTAAGTCACCCTGGAAGGTCGCAAGAGCTGGGATGTCCAGGAAGCTGTCCAATCAGTCAGTGGGGGATGTGGTTCAGGAGGTCGGTGGCAGCACAGACCTAGCTGGGAAGAGGGCAGAGCCCCTCCACGGGGTACACGAATTAAGAGTCAGGGAGCGAAGAACAACAAAACATGGACCACCTCCCAAGGCTTTGAGGTGAAGAAGCCTTCTCAGGGACAGTCAGATGACTCAAGCTGTGCCTACAGGGTGGCATGGGGTATGGATAGGCAAGGTGAAAGGCAGCAGGGAGAGCGGCTTCTCAGAAGAGCCAAGGGGTATGGACTTTTATAAGGACAGCCACAGCCTTAATGAGGAAGGCCAGTCCCATATTTCTCCTCTATTCCCGGGTTCCAGAAGTGGGAAATCTCAGCAGCAGTAAACAGACCCTGGATTCTAATACCAGGAAATCACTGACCCTAGCAGCTCTTGCAGCCTCAGTTCCAGCCCCCTCCAGGAAACACTGAAGAAATCCCTGTGGCTGTGCAGCTGAACTCCTGGGAAGTTCCCAGTTCCAAGCATGGTCTGCCACAGTGTGGGAAGAGCCCTTGTGTGAAAACAGATTATCTCCAGCCTTTGCCTCAAGGGTCCACGCGGGGCTACGGAACCACTGGGGAGGAAGGGGCACATCAAGTCTAGCCTTGGGGAACAATCTACTTATTCCAAAATCCTCAGGCCCGAAGGAGAGCCCACCATCACCCCTGAAATCCTTCGATTCCAATCTGCCTCAAAAATAAATACTACTGAAGAACTCTTGTACATTGTTGGAAATGTAAAATGGTGTAGCTGCCATGGAAAAAAGTATGAGAATTCCTCCCCAAAAAATAAACAGGATTACATGTAATCCAGCAGTTCCATTCAGTATCCAAAAGAACTGAGAACAGTCTCGAAGGGATATCTGCACACACATGTTCCTAGCAGCGTTATTCACAACAGCCACGAGGTGGAAGTAACAGAAACAGAAACAGGAAACAGAATGGTGGCGGGGCGCCTGGGTGGCTCAGTCGGCTGGGCGTCGACTTCAGCTCAGGTCATGATCTCACAGTTCGTGGGTTCGAGCCCCGCGTCGGGCTCTGTGCTGACAGTGCAGAGCCTGGAGCCTGTTTCGGATTCTGTGTCTCCCTCTCTCTCTGCCCCACCCCTGTTCATACTCTGTCTCTGTCTCAAGAATAAATAAGCATTAAAAAAAAAAAAAAAAACCAGAATGGTGGCTACCAGGGCTGGGGGAGGGGGAAAATGGGGAGTTATTGTTTAATGGTTATAGAGTTTCAATTTTGCAAGATGAAAAAGTTCTGGAGATTCATTGCACAACACGAATGTACTTACTACTACTGGAGTGTACCTTAGAATGGTTAAGGCAGGACATTTTATATTATGTATATTTAACCACAATTTTTAAAATTGTTTGTGTTTAGGGGCACCTGGCTCAGTTGGTACAGCATGCGACCCTTGATCTCGGGGGCGTTAAGTTCAAGCCCCACATTGGGTGTAGAAATTACTTAAAGACAAAATCTTAAAAGTTCATGTTTACGTGTTACACCCCCCCCACCCCCCGCAATCCTACTAAAATAGTCAAGCCCTTTTCTAAGAAGAGTTTTAGGAGAACATAATGTATCTTGCCTCCTTTCCCTTACCATAAGGGATGTTTCTAAAGTACCTGAGATAATGTGCCCCAAATCAAGCTAACCCTTTCCGCACAAAACTCACTCTTCCTTTCTCATTATCTTAAGCCAAAACCCCAATCATCCTCAATTCCTTGCTCTACCTCCTTCCTACTGAGTGCAACCTATCACAATCTCCTTTGATTTTGTCCCCTAAATATCTGATGCATCCCCTTTTCTCCATTTCTACCATACTGCCACCATCAACTTCTCCCTCGTCTATTCCTCCAGCCCCCTCACCAGTCTTCCTTGCCTCCATATTTGCTTGTCCCTTCTAACTTGTCCTCCCTAATGCCTCTAGAAGTTACACACACACACACTCACACACACACACACACACACACACTCACCTGTGGCAATCCAGCCACACTGGCTCTCTGTTTAGACAATCGAGGGTGTCCTAGTCTTGCCTGCCTCAGGGCCTTTGTATATGCTCTTTTTCATCACAGTCCCTGCACTCACGTTTACTCATCCCCTGGATGGGGGAATTATATTTCCTTCAGAAAGTTTTCTTTACCTCTAACTTCCAGTCTATTCTATATACTCTCTTAGGACCCTATATCTCTTCTTTATGGTGATTATGATTAAACAAATACTAAGTCATTAATGGTTATCAACTATCTCTCCTACTGGCTATAAGCTCCATGAGAGTAGACAGGGTCTGTCTTTTTATTGGTCACACTAAGACACTTTAGTGTCTTTTTATTTACACACAGCCTGGCAAAGGGTTGAGCAAAATTAATCAATGGGATCAATCCAAGTTTGGTTTTTAGGATAAAAATGGCTAAAATTCTGGAACTCCATAGGAACTAGTAACCACTCCCTCTCCTTGCATTCCCAAATTCAGTGAACTTTCCAAAACATTACTTCCAATGTAAAAGTATCCTATCCTGTAGAAAGGATTTGAAAAGCAATGCCTGCCACTTGTTTATCATTAATTTACTTACTGGAACATATCCTGGCATAAGGCTATGCACAAATATGAATAAAACCAAATAGTTGCATTTATTTTAAAAAAAAATTTTTTTTTCAACGTTTATTTATTTTTGGGACAGAGAGAGACAGAGCATGAACAGGGGAGGGGCAGAGAGAGAGGGAGACACAGAATCGGAAACAGGCTCCAGGCTCTGAGCCATCAGCCCAGAGCCTGACGCGGGGCTCAAACTCACGGACCGCGAGATCATGACCTGGCTGAAGTCGGACGCTTAACCGACTGCGCCACCCAGGCGCCCCGAAATAGTTGCATTTAAAACATGTCCACTCTGGGGGAGCCTGGCTGGCTCAATTGCAAGAGTATGCGACTCTTGAACTCAGGGTCATGAGTTGGAGCCCCACATTGGGTGTAGAGGTTACTTAAGTAAACTTAAAAAAAAAAAATTTCCACTCTGGTGAAGCTAGAATATGCTGTTATATTTTCCTGTTAAAACAAGACAAAATAAAACAAAACAAAACAAAACAAAACCAAAGGAGTACCTGGGTGGCTTAGTCGGTTAAGCATCTGACTTTCACTCAGCTCATGGTCTCGGGGTTTGTGAGTTCGAGCCCAGAGTGAGGCTCTGTGCTGACAGCTCAGAGCCTGGAGCCTGCTTCCGATTCTGTGTCTCCCTCTCTCTCTGCCCCTCCCCCACTCCCGCTCATGCTCTGGCTCTCTTTCTCTCAAAAATAGATAAACATAAAAAAAAAAAAAAAACAACCCTATGCTTTAACACATTTAAAGGTTCTAAAAGACTGGATTCAAAGCCTGCCTCCACCGCTTACTGGCTGGGTAACCTGTCTACCTAATCTCTCTGCGTCTCAGTTTCCCCATCAGTAAGATGGGGCTAATGATAACTACCCCATGGGGTCATGAAACAAACAAGTTAATACATATCAGATACTTAACACAGTGTCTAGAACAGAGAATGGCTCAACATTCATTAGCAAAAGTCAAAGGCTTAGACCTTTACCCTTTCTGGCAGTACAGCACAAGGAAGGGGAGGCTAGCCAGACAGGTCATGTCTATGGCACATACTCAACAATTACATTCATTTAAAACTTTCCTGATGCATCAACAAGGCTAAGACTTTGTGTGATAAACAGGAGCTCTGTGGTAATGACGTCTTTTGTCTTCAGCATTCTCGGATTTAACAAACCTGTGTAGGCAATATGTATTTTCAAAACACACAACGTGTGTTTTCATACTTTTAAAAGGGTATGCTGTATGTGTAAACACTAAGTCATATGGCTACTTCTGTCAAATGACATCCCTTCTCCACAAGAAAAAAAACAGTTGAAATCATTGTTACTTCCTACTGACTTTACTGCTTCTTCATTAAGTTTCTGCATTTTTTTTCACATTGTATATGCATATTTACAAGAGATAATAATTATAAACAACAAAAGCAACCGAGCTCTAAAAATTGCCACAAAGCATTTGTCCATCTTGAAAGTGTTGAGAGCTAACATTTTGTGTTATCAAAAATTACGCTGAAAACTTTTAACATGTGAATAAAAATAGTATAGAGTTTCACTAACACAACAGGGTATTTTGTACTGAAATACGACCCCAGTGCAGTATCTTCTGACCTTTAGGTGCAATCAAAAGTATTCTTAAAACTTTATGGGATTACTACACAGCAGGCATTGTCCTAAAAATGCACTGGACATAAAGAGATAAACATAGGGGCGCCTGGGTGGCGCAGTCGGTTAAGCGTCCGACTTCAACCAGGTCATGATCTCACCATCCGTGAGTTCGAGCCCCGCGTCGGGCTCTGGGCTGATGGCTCAGAGCCTGGAGCCTGTTTCCGATTCTGTGTCTCCCTCTCTCTCTGCCCCTCGCCCGTTCATGATCTGTCTCTCTCTGTCCCAAAAAGTAAATAAACGTTGAAAAAAAAAAATTAAAAAAAAAAAAAAAAGAGATAAACATAGTCTTGGTCCTCAAGGAACTTAGTTTATACCATAAGAAACCTATGTAAATATTGCTCTACTGTACCATTCATAACAGAAGTAACACTGGGCCCTATGAAGCCCAAGAAAGTCAGCTGACTTAGGACTGGAAGAGCGACGGTTTCAGGAAGAAACCTTGAACCAAGTCCTGAAATATGAGTAAGAATTCTCCGGTGAGATAAAGAGGGCAATGGCAGTACCCACAGAAGGAACTGAAAGCTGGTGCAAACATCGAGAAGCCATGAAACATGGCGGTGTTTTGGAGTCCTGCAATTCTGTGCAACTCGAATACAAGACTTGGGTAGGAGAGGAGCAAATGGAGCTGGAGACAAATAGAGGCTGACTTACAGATGTTCCAATAGAAGAAGTTTGTGTTTTAACCTACAGAGAAGGGACGCCATTGAAAAATCCTTATCAGGGTAATGATGCGACCGGTTTACACTTCATTTCAATAGTTTAGGACTCTACGACTTCCAGGAGAGGGTTACCCCTGAGGGTCCTCACTCGCGCTGCTCCTGAATTCACAAACGACTTGCCCCCTTCTCCCAGCCTGGGTTTGCTGTTACCCCGCCCGCCCGCCGTGCGATCCCGCCTCCCGCGGAGCGCCCCTGTAGTCTGACTTTGGCAGCACTTCGCCGCAGGAGACTAAACACTCGCTGTCACCCGCAGGCCGCCTCCCTCAACGTGATCTGAGCATCCTTCCGGAGGCTGACAGATCGGGGCTTCAGCGTTAGACGCTGCTCTACTTCTGTGACCGCCGTGCTTGCCTCAGTTTCCTTCCTGGATCTGGGGAAGGCCCGGCCCCTTGGCCATTAGGCGGCTGTGCGTTAAGTGGTGGACGCCGGGGGAGAGCCGGCGAGGGGCGGACCCCAGCGCCCACAGTGACGGGGGCGCGCGCCGCCGGCTCCGCCCGAAGACTCTAGTCGGCGGGCCAGCGGGGTAAGCCGGACCGCGCGCGGGAGGGCGGGGGGTCTCACCGGTAAAAGGCAGAGTCCCCGAGCGGGTTCCAGTTCGCCGTGTAGCAGTCCATGGCTGGTGCAAGCGGCTGCTGGGCAGCGCAAAGGAGACACCCGCCGGGCGCGGGCTCCGGGCCGGCACTTCCGCTTCCGCCCGTCCGGGTCACGTGGTGAGGCTGCCGCCACGGCCATCACCACTGTGGGCAACTTGCGCTCGGCCCCCGCCGCGCCCCCGCCCACACCCGGGCCTCGTGCCCGCCCGGGTGGGCCCGGCCCTGACTCCTGCTCTCCGCCGCGGCTACCCACGCCGCCTCCTTGTCCCCTCGGGCGCTGGGGGTCGCGCAGGGCGGGACATGGGTGACCGGAAGTGGAAGCTGTGAACGTCGCCGCCCGGGGCGCCGAAGCTCCAGGCGCCGTCGGGGCCGCCGCGACGCACGCATGGAGAGCGCTGGGCTCTGGGCTGCGCACCGACGGCTAACCGGCACGCACGGGTTCTGCCGGGCGCGGGCTGTGCAGAACCGACCGGCCTCTCGGGGCACGGGAACATGAGGCTAGGCCCAGAGCCCTCAGTGGGCGAGGCGCGCGGTGTGCGGGCCTGCCCCGGTCGCGGGTGAACGGTGCAGAGCCCCGGGACTCGGTAATTGGCACGAACGGGCGCGCGCATGCGCGGGGCGGCGGCGGGCACGTGGCGGGGCTCAGGGCGGCGCCGCGCGGGAAGCGCCTCGGTGCCCAGGCCAGAGACCCCCTGACTCCGGTACCAAGTGTCACCGAGGCACGCGCCACCATGAGTCCCCCTCTGCCGCCACCACCTCTCCCCTGTAGCCCTGAGCAGCCCTGGAGGGGCCGGCGCAGCTCTCGTTTAGCGGGCCCTGGGCCCGACCTGTCCTGAGTCCCCACGCGCGCCGCGGCTTAGTGGCCTCTCCCCGCAGCCCGTCATTGGCAGCGGCGGCATGGTCTTCTGTCTGGACAACGAGCAGCCACGCCTCCCGCTGCGAAGCGCCATGGTCCACTTCCAGGCCTCAGAAGTCCAGCAGCTGCTACACAACAAGTTCGTGGTCATCTTGGGGGACTCAAGTGAGTGCCCTTCTAGGTTCACACTACCCAGCCTCGCACCTTCAGTCTGTTTCCTATGACTGGACCCATTGTCAACATCCCAAATTTCTTTCTACCCTTAGCCTGTTCCAGGCCAGTAGGTTTACTTTTATTTTCCCACACACCATCCACAGGTGTCCCGACAGATGTAGCCTGTCAAATTTTTGACCCCGTCCTTGTTCAGCACTTTTTTTCCCTGACAGTCTCCCACGGGACTCCTTGTATGGGAGCAGTAGATTGTGTTGTCCCTCTCCTGGTCTCCTGGGACTACTTATCTCTACCAGGTGATCTTGGGTCGCTGCGTACTAAGTTGAGGGTGGTGCGTGGCCAGAAGGCGGAGGTAATACAGGATTTTTTTAACCTTACCTTTTCTCCTATCTCTGTTAACACTCCACAGAGGTAGTGGTGGGCAGCCCTAACCTTGGGAAAATGAGGCCTGGACTTAGGAGGAGCTAGGGTGGGGTGAGGCCTGACTTAGCCTCAGGATCTCTGTCTCCCTGCAGTCCAGCGGTCTGTGTACAAGGACCTAGTGCTCTTGCTCCAGAGGGACTCCCTGCTCACAGCTGCTCAGCTGAAAGCCAAGGTGAGGGAAGCTCCATAGTCATGCCAGTGGTGGGTGGGCACAGACCCTCGCCTGGCAGGGTCTTCCTCCCTGGCCTGGGTCTGACCAGCTGGGTTGGGGGGGGCGGGCAGGGGGAGCTGAGCTTTGAACAGGACCAACTGGTGGCTGGGGGTCAGCTGGGTGAACTGCACAACGGGACACAGTACCGGGAGGTCCGCCAGTTCTGCTCGGGTTCTGGCCACCACCTTGTGCGCTTCTACTTCCTCACCCGCGTTTACTCCGAGTACCTCGAGGGCGTCCTGGAGGAGCTGACATACGGGCCTGCCCCGGACCTGGTGATCATCAACTCCTGCCTCTGGGATCTCTCCAGGTTGGGGCGGCGGGGAGAGGGAAATACTGGTTGGGGGTGGAGGTGTGGCTCAGAGGCTCTCCACCCTCTGCCCTCGCCCACCCTGCGTGTGTTGTCCAACAGGTATGGCCGCTGCTCAATGGAGAGCTACCGAGAGAACCTGGAGCGGGTGTTTGTGCGCATGGACCAGGTGTTGCCAGACTCTTGCCTGCTGGTGTGGAACATGGCAATGCCCTTGGGGGAGCGCGTCACTGGGGGTTTCCTTTTGCCAGAGGCAAGTGACCAGGGCCCTTCGGGTTGGGGGAGGAGGCAGCTGACTGGTAGATAGAGGGCCTTCCCTCCCCGACCCTGCTTCATTGTGTGGCTCTTAGATGCTACACTTTCTTACTCAGCTCCAGCCCCTGGCAGGGTCTCTGCGGCGGGATGTGGTTGAAGGGAACTTCTACAGCGCAACACTGGCCGGGGACCACTGCTTTGATGTCCTGGACCTCCACTTTCATTTCCGGCATGCGGTACAGCACCGTCACCGAGACGGTGTCCACTGGGACCAGCATGCCCACCGCCACCTCTCACACTTGCTTCTGACCCACGTGGCCGACGCCTGGGGTGTGGAGCTGCCCAAGCGTGACTATCCTTCTGGTGAGCCCTACCACAGGGGGTAAGATAGTGATGCAGAGGGGGTTCACAGAGCACAGGGCTCAGAAACAGAACAGGACAGAGGTACTCGGGGGGGAGTAGGGACCTCTTGAAGGACTGTTGTGGCCCCTGAGTGCTCCTTCCTCATCCCGTGGGGAGAGTGAGATCACAGGAGCAACATCCTGATCTGAGCTTTGGTTCTGTACGGTCTAGCATGTAGAAATCTCTGTGTAGGTGAACGAGCTTATATAACCTTTGAGCACGTAAGGTAGCGGGTCAAAAGACCCCTATCCTACAGGTGAATAGGAAAGAAATGGGGGTGTTTCTAGCTAGGCATGGGGGTGGGGGGTGGAAAGACAGAAGTGGAGGAAGGGTAATCATGCAGTGTGGCAGAAGCAAAGAAGCCCCTCAGTTGGTGTCACCAGCCTCTCAGTTCCTGCCTGCTCTTCAAAGGGGGCGTGGTGGCTGATTGTTTCCATGTCTGCGTTCCCCCTGGATCATGTCCTCAAAGAGCAAGGTTCCTGCCGTGTTGCCAGCTCATCCCTTTTGGCTCCAGCGTCTAGGACGATTGTGTACATAGCACCTACAGAATTGTGTTTGTTGAGTTGGGGGCACGAGTCATATTAGAAGGCTGTTTATAGCAGCACTATAGGGTGTGAGGGCAGAGAGAGACCAGGAATGTCATAGAGGTGAACTTCTAGGACTTGGTAGCCAGGAGTTGGAGCCCTTGGGAGGTGAATTAGGAATTTGATTACATAATGGTTCAGTTTCCTTGTTTTTTAGATGAGAAGAACTAATCCTCAGCAAAGAGAGGGATGCTCTAAAGGTTATAAGGCTAGTTTGTGGTGGCTCAGGTCTTCCGAACCCGGTTTGGAGCTCCAGAAATAGAAATGTGAAAAGGAAGAGTTGGGTGGGAGGATGTGATTGGTGAGTCTGGTGCAAGCAGACCTCTGAGGTGCTGGGGAAATGTGCAGTAGATCTGGAGTCAGCAGGGCCCGGCTGAGCGCATGAGTGTGGACCGTGAAAGGAGAGAGCAGATCGGGGGCCATGCTGTAGAAGGGAAGAGGGGCTGCTGGAGGAAACAAAAGGAAAAGAGAGCAGAGGCACTTTCAGGGAGGACAGAGTCTATTGGCTGTGTCACGTGACTGTCAGGAAAAGAGGAAGTGGTTGCTTGTAGTCAGAAAAGTGCTGAAGGTGTGGAGTTGGGTTAAGAGGCAGAAGCAATTGATGAAGGAATGGAAAATGGTCAAAATACCCCTTTTGGACATTTGGGAGGCATGGGACTGCTGGGACAGGAGAATGACAGGAAGAGCTCACGTTGTCCAGAAGGAAGACCTCTTAAGCTCATTTATTGGTCTGTGGGGAGAAGCTGGGAGAGGAAAAAGTTACAGACACAGGAGCTGGGCATACAAAGGAAGAAGGCTCTAGAGGGGAGCAGGAAGTCAGAGCAAAGGCAGATCTGTGACTTTGAGAAAGGTAAGGAAGAAGGACTGTACTCTGGACTTGGCCTGAAGTGAGAGGGAATGAGGAAGACTAGGTAGGATGCAGAGGGTGCTGTCACCTGGTGGCCCTGTTTTCCGAGAGGAGGGAAGAGAAATGTGGACAGCCAGATTTCAGGGCGAACTGGCTCTCAGGCCTAAAACAAACAACCATCCCATTCCTAGACCCATGGATTGAGGACTGGCCAGAGCCGGATCATCCGTTCCAGGGGAGCCATGGGCAGCCCCCAGACTTCGGGGAGCAGCTGGCCTTGCCCCCACCCCAGCCTTCTCCTCTGCCCCCTCCCATACCTTTCCCCTACCCCATTCCTCAGCCCTCGCCGCCTCCCCTGTTTCCCCCCCTGCCCCAGGACACCCCCTTTTTCCCAGGCCAGCCCTTCCCAGCCCATGAATTCTTCAGTTATAATTCAACAGAAGACTTCTCGATGTCACCCCACTTAGGTAGGTGCCTCCGTGGCCTCCCTTCACACCTCTCCCAGGTTCCCCACGCACCTTCCCCAGCCTAGCCTTTTGTGCCCAGGTGGGCTGAGGAGAGGGGTAGCTCCTTGTGCCCCCAGGACTGGGTTCAGTCGCTGCTGGGTCTAGAACAGCGTCTGTAGACTCATTAATGAATCCATTGATTGTCACAATTTGCTGGTTTGGAGGTAGGGGAAGTGGTATTGCCATTTTGCAGATGGGGAAACAGAAGCCTCGAGAAGCTCGCCCTGGAGGATCAGAGCTGCCTGAAGGCAGAGCTGGCCTCACCTTGGCCACAAGCCCACTCTGATCATGACTGGTTCTTTTGTAGGATGTGGCCCTGGAGTGAACTTTGTGCCTGGCCCCCTGCCACCTCCAGTCCCTGGCCCTGTCCCCCATGGTCAGCACCGGGGCCCAGTGGTCCACCGGGGGATCCCACGCTGTGCTCCCAGCAGCCCCTACCATGTGCCGAGGATGGGGGGGCCCTGCAGACAGCGGCTCAGACACTCAGACAGACTGATCCACACAAACAAACTGGACAGACAGCCTCCTGCCCATTCGGGGACATGGCCTGGGTAGACTGGATCTTGGGCTGGGGCTGGATGTGCCGATGGCCCTGCAGGGCCTGCTTGCCACCCCCGGTGCTGGGTCAGGGTGTCTGTTATGCCTGACATTGTTCTTGTCCATTGCTGTCACTAAATAAAGGCGTGGAAGAACAGAGTGGCATCTTCCTGTGTGAGGGAATTGGTCTCCCAAACCATGATCTCAAGGGTTGGGGAGCTGCCTCTGGATCCTCTCCAACCTTGGACCTTTCACCTGTCACCTCATACTATTTAAAAACCATCGAATGTGTTCTTCTTGCTATCTCACACACTCATTTCCACCCTTACCAGAACACAGGTGTGCTTAAAGATCCCGGAGGGGTCTCCTGTTGTCAGTTGCTCTTTGGGATTGGAAAATAACAAGGGCTGAGTTGCAATTGTCAATATTAGGAATTTTGGATGTGGCTAGTTCTCACCCATATTTCCCAGTCTTCATGCCTTCAGCATTCGTTTATTTCTGAGCACATACACGTCCCTCAGTTATCTGCACAATTCTTGGCACAGAGTGGACACTCATTAAGTGGTTCGAACTGTTAAACGAGAAGCTTCCAGACTCCAGTGGAAGGCTGATTAGAAATCCATTACTTAATAGACATATTGTGCAATGGGAGCAAACTGAACACAGACCAACTTCTTTGGTTGGGGGAAGGTGGCAGTAGAGGAGGAGCTGAGGGAGAATTCCAAGGTCGGGGTGGGGGGGTGGTTAGAGGCTGTGCCAAACTCTGTAAGTTAAAGAGTACAGGGTTTCAGCCTCGACAAGTGGTGTTGACCCTAGGTTTGTGACTCCTAAGTATCAAGGGTGGAGTGTGGGCCATATGGTGACATGGGTGGGTGTCCCGGGGTTGGGGGATGGAGCATGACAGTAGGCTGACAGGTGGTGTAAGACAGGAGAAGAAGGTGATGGAGACCCGCTAAATCATCTTGAAGGAGAATTGGGTGGAAGAGCGAGACACAGATTTCTTGTATTGAGTTTCCACACTTGTTATTAAAATGTTATCATGGCAAAGGAGATCGTATCTCACACAAAAGGAGATGAGAGCAGACGAGAAAAGTGTTGGTCATTGATGACAATCAACTAAGTGCAAAAGAAAGGAAGCTATTAAGTTAGCCCGCTGGTGCTGGGGAAACTGGTACAGACAATGTGAGTTAATACGCTTTTGAGAGCAACCTTGACAGGGTAGTTGAGAATGGAAAGATACAAATAAACTTGGTTTTCTTTGGTATAGATGTAAGATGGAAAGGAACCTACTAAAATGAAAGAAACCCTTGTGTTAGGGAGGTAAGATTTTAGATTTTTTTCTCAGAAAACTTATTTTTGTTAATAAAAACCCATCCTTGGAGCAGACCTGCACCTGGTTTGCCTACTCTTTCCTACCTTTCCACAAAACCCTTTCCTCTGGACACTTTTGCACCTCTGATTCTGGAACTTCTCAGTGTTGCTGGAGAAAACTGTCCACCTAGACTGACTGACATAAGAAAAGAGTGAGTTACCCAGTCTCACCTGGCCCTCTCTGTTGCTTGCCATCTTGTCCTCTAAAAACTCCTTGTTACCTTCCCTATCAATCCTTCCCTAGGCTTTTCCATTCCCTTCAAATCCCATCCCAATTCTGGAACTCTCTGTTAGCAACCTTGAGACTGTTGAGTGTGCTTCATATCCTAGTCATTCTACCCCCTGCATTTCTAATCACCCCATCTCACTACGTAGCTCCCACTGCCCACGGTTCTGTGTCATAACCTTTCCTTCACTTAACATAGACTTGAAATCTATCACAAGAGTATAATGGAGATAAACTATTTTATTTTCAGTTGATCACATAAGCATATAGTACAAGATACTTCTCTGGTATAGGTTTTATTCAGTTGTGACTAGGAAACAAGAAACTTAAAACAACACCCACATACGTGTCATTACATACATTTAAATTGTTTCCTGACCTTTGAGATGTAAAAATGATGAAAATCTTGTGTTTCTCCAGTACGTAGGCACACTATTTGCTACTTAAGCATGGCAGAACCCAAACTTCATTGTCTCAAAACCCATTCACGTTTAGTAGACCATCTTACACAGGCTCCCTCTCATTCATGGAATCTTGGTTTTTAAATTGTTTTTTTCAACGTTTATTTATTTTTGGGACAGAGAGAGACAGAGCATGAACGGGGGAGGGGCAGAGAGAGAGGGAGACACAGAATCGGAAACAGGCTCCAGGCTCTGAGCCATCAGCCCAGAGCCCGACGCGGGGCTCGAACCCACGGACCGCGAGATCGTGACCTGGCTGAAGTCGGACGCTTAACCGACTGCGCCACCCAGGCGCCCCGGAATCTTGGTTTTTAAAGAATGGTTCCAATATCCTTTCCTTTGCCATACTTAGGTAGTCCTGAAAGGAGTAAAAGATACACGAGCACGTCAGCTGTGATGCCAGTCTTTATTTTCCAAGGAAAGTAAGTGTTTCGAGAAAAGAAAATCAGTGGAATTTTTTTTTTCAAAACATTTTAACCAAACTGGAATTTTCCCAACAAAAGCAGATCGCTTGCTTTCCAGTTCCTTGCATGTTGACTTCATTCATAGGTGTTTAAGTACCCCTACCATGTACACTGGTAAAAGATAAATTCTGCATGAAATGGACCTATGCTTAAAAAAAAACAAAAACGGGCGCCTGGGTGGCGCAGTCGGTTGAGCGTCCGGCTTCAGCCAGGTCACGATCTCGCGGTCCGTGAGTTCGAGCCCCGCATCAGGCTCTGGGCTGTTGGCTCAGAGCCTGGAGCCTGTTTCCGATTCTGTGTCTCCCTCTCTCTCTGCCCCTGCCCCATTCATGCTCTGTCTCTCTCTGTCCCAAAAATAAATAAACGTTGGAAAAAAAAAACAAAACAAAAACAAAAAACCTTGCTTTATTGAGATGTAACTGACAGACGATAAACTGCATATATTTAAAATGTATAATTTGACAAATTTTGACATGCGTTCATGAAGCCTTCAGCACGATCAAGATAATGAAATGTATCTTGCCTCTTTATTAACCCTTCCTTCTTTCTCTCCCCACAACCTCACATCTCCCTCCTTCCAACACCAAGGAACCATTGATACTGATCTGCTTTCTGTTACTATAGATCAGTTTGCACTTCCCAGAATTTTACGTAAATGGAATCATTAAATAGGCACTCTCTTTTTAAAATCTGGCTTCCTTTTTTCAAAGTTTATTTTGAGAGAGAGCATGCACGTGTACATAAGTGGGGGAGGGGCAGAGAGAGAGGGAGAGAGAGAATCCCAAGCAGGCTCCAAACTCAGCGTGGAGCCCCATGCAGGGCTCAATCTCATGAACCATGAGATCATGACCTGAGCCGAAATCAAGAGTTGGATACTTAACGTACTGAGTTAACTAGGTGCCCACTTAATCTGGCTTTCATTCAGCCTAATTAGTGGGATAAAAGGAAAAACATGCAAATTCATGTTATGTGTATCAGTACCTCATTTTTTACAGCTGAGTCTGTGGCTGTAACAATGTTTACCCATTCACCTGTTGATGGACATTTGAGTTATTTTTAGTTATTGCCTATTGCAAATAAAGCTGCTATGAACATTTATGTACAAATCTTTGTATGGACATATGTTTTCACTTCTTTAAAAAATTTTAAACTTTATTTTTAGAGAGAGGGTGCGGGGCGCCTGGGTGGCGCAGTCGGTTAAGCGTCCGACTTCAGCCAGGTCACGATCTCGCGGTCTGTGAGTTCGAGCCCCGCGTCGGGCTCTGGGCTGATGGCTCGGAGCCTGGAGCCTGTTTCCGAGTCTGTGTCTCCCTCTCTCTCTGCCCCTCCCCCGTTCATGCTCTGTCTCTCTCTGTCCCAAATAAATAAATAAACGTTGAAAAAAAAAAAAAAATTTAGAGAGAGGGTGCAAGCAGGGATGGGGCAGAGAGAGAGGGAGAGAGAATCCCAAACAGGCTCCGTGCTGTCAGCTCAGAGCCCCATACGGGGCTCGAACCCACAAACCATGAGATCATGACCTAAGCTGAAACCAAGAGTCAGATGCTCAACCGACTGAGCCACCCACAGTCCCCAATGGACACATGTTTTCATTTCTGATACCTAGAATGAAATGACTGAATCATACAGTAGATGTATGTTTAACTTTTATTTATTTATTTTTATTAATATATTCTTTTTTCTTTTTTTTTTTTTAATTTTTTTTTCAACGTTTTTTTTTTTTTTTTTAATTTATTGTTGGGACAGAGAGAGACAGAGCATGAACGGGCGAGGGGCAGAGAGAGAGGGAGACACAGAATCGCAAACAGGCTCCAGGCTCTGAGCCATCAGCCCAGAGCCCGACGCGGGGCTCGAACTCACGGACTGCGAGATCGTGACCTGGCTGAAGTCAGACGCTTAACCGACTGCGCCACCCAGGCGCCCCGATATATTCTTTTTTCTTAATGTTTATTTTTAATTTATTTTGAGAGAGTGAGCGAGCACTAGCAGTAGAGGGGCAGAGGGAGAATCCCAAGTAGGCTTTGCACGCTCAGCGCAGAGCCTGACGTGGGCTCAAACTCACGAACCTTGAGAACCGTGAGCCAAAATTGAGAATCGGATGCTTAACCAACTGAGCCACCGTGGCGCCCCTGTATGTTTAACTGTTAAGAAACTGACAAAGATTCTCCCATAGTGGATGTCCCATTTTATATTCACACTAGCAGTGTGTGAGGGATATAGTTCCTCCACATATTCGCCAACACTTGGTATTAGTCTTCCTAATATTATGTATTACAATACATGGGTGATGTGGTTTTAATTGGCATTTCCATAATGACTAATGAAGTTCACCTTCTTTTCCTGTGTTTATTGGCAATCTATTTATCTTCTTTGGTAAAGTTTCGGTTCAAATTGTTCCTCCGCTCCTCCCTCCCCTCCCCCCCTTTTTTAAAACTTCTCAAGCTTTGAAAACTCTTTATTCTGGATTCAAGTCCTTTATCAGATGGGTGGTTTACCAATACTTTTTCCTTCTGTGGCTTGTCTTTTTCTTAGCAGTGTCTTTTGAAGAAGAGACCATTTAAATTTTGATCAGGGCAGTATTTCGGGTTTATACTTTTGGTGACATATCTAAAAAATCTTTGCCTAACTCAAGGTCACAACTATTTTCCTGTATGTTTTCTTCTACAAGGTTTGGAGTTTTACTTGTAGGTCTGTGATCTATTTTTTAAATATTTTTTTAAGTTTATTTTTATTTTGAGAAAGAGAGAGAGCACACAAGCAGGGGAGGAGCAGAGAGAAGGAGAGACAGAATCCCAAGCAAGCTTCCAGCCATCAGCACAGAGCATGATGCAGGGTTTGAACTGGCAAACCGTGAGGTCATGACCTGAGCCAAGATCAAGAGTTGGATGCTTAATGGACTGAGCCACCCAGGCGCCCCTCTGATCTATTTTGTATTAACTTTTGTATATAGTGCAAGGTGATTAATTTTTTTGGCATATGAATATGCAATGATTCCAGTACTATTTATTTTATTTTTTTTTATTTTTTTTTCAACGTTTATTTATTTTTGGGACAGAGAGAGACAGAGCATGAACGGGGGAGGGGCAGAGAGAGAGGGAGACACAGAATCGGAAACAGACTCCAGGCTCTGAGCCATCAGCCCAGAACCCCGAACTCACGGACCGCGAGATCGTGACCTGGCTGAAGTCGGACGCTTAACCGACTGCGCCACCCAGGCGCCCCTGATTCCAGTACTATTGTTGAAGACTATCATTTCTCCACTAAATTCTCTTTGCTGCGCCTTTGTCGAAAATCAGTTGTACATATATTTATAGATCCATTTCTGGACTCCATACTCTGTTCCACTGATCTATTGTCTGTCTTTATGCCAACACCATTCTCTCTTGATTATTATCGCTTTATGATAAGTCTGTAAATCAGGTAGTGTTCTCTTTGTTCTTCTTTATCGAAGTTACTTTGGCTATTCTAGATCCTTTACCTTTCTGTATGAGTTTTAAAATCAGCTTATCTCAGGACACCTGTATGGCTCAGTCGATTAACTGTCTGACTCTTGATTTCTGCTCAGGTCATGATCTCACAGTTCGTGAGTTGGAGCCCCACATTGGGCTCTATGCTAACAGTGCAGAGCCTGCTTGGGATTCTCTCTCTCTCTCACTCTCTCTCAATCTCTCTCTCTCCCCCCTCCCACACATGCTCTCTCTCTCTCTCTCTCTCTCTCTCTTGCTCTGCTCTCACTCTCTGTCTCTCAAACTAAACTAAACTAAAATCAGCTTATTTCTACAAAAAATTCTGGGATTTTTATTGTGATTATATTGAACAATATAAATTTGGGGAAAATTGACATCTTAGCAATATTGAGTTATCCATTTCATGAACAAGATATACCTCTTCATTTATTTAGGTCTTCTTTACAATCTCTCAGCAATGGGGTACCTGGGAGGCTCAGTCATTTAAGTGTCTGACTCTTGATTTCGGTTCAGGTCATGATCTCATGGTCTGTGAGTTCAAGCCCTGAGCGGAGCTCTGCACTGACAGTGGAGAGCCTGCTTGGGATTCTCTCTCTCTCTCTCTCTCTCTCTCTCTCTCTCTCTGCCCCTTTGTCTCTCTCTCTCTCAAAAATAAATAAACATTAAAAAAATCTCTCAGCAACATCTTGTAATTATCAGCGTACCGATCTCTCACATCTTTTGCCAGATTTACGTCTAAGGGCTTTTTAAAAAAATTTAAATGATGCTGCTTTTTAAATTTCTGTTTCTGATCATTCATTTCTAGTACAGAGAAATACAATTGATATTTTCATATGGACCTTGTGTCATAATGGTGACCATGTACACATTTAGTTACTTTGCTAAATTCACTTATTCTAGTAGCTTTTCTTTTTAAGTTTATTTATTTTGAGAGTGTGTGTGTGTGTGTGTGTGTGCATGTGCATGTGCACATGTGTGCACCAGCAGGGGAGGGACAGAGAGGCCTCCCACATGGAGCCTGACTTGAGGCTCAATCTCATGAACCATGAGATCATGACCTAAGCAGAAATCAAAAGTCAGATGCTCAACCAACTGAGCCACCCAGGCACCCCTCTAGTAGCTTTTTTATAAATTCAATTGGATTCTCTAGTGAAGAAATGGGCAGAAGACATAAATAGACACTTTTCCAAAAAAGACATCCACATGGCCAACAGACACATGAAAAGATGTTCAACATCGCTCATCATCAGGGAAATACAAATCAAAACCACATTAAGATACCACCTCACATTGGTCAGAGTGGCTAAAATTAACTCAGGAAAACCACAGATGTTGGCAAGGATGTGGAGAAACAGGAACCCTCTTGCGCTGTTGGTGGGGATGCAAACTGGTGCAGCCTCTCTGGAAAACAGTGTGGAATCTCCTCAAAAAATTAAAAATAGGGGGCGCCTGGGTGACTTGGTCGGTTAGGCGTCCGACTTCGGCTCAGGTCATGATCTCACGGTCCATGAGTTCGAGCCCCACGTCGGGCTCTGTGCTGACAGCTCAGAGCCTGGAGCCCGTTTCGGATTCTGTGTCTCCCTCTCTCTCTGCCCCTCCCCTGTTCATGCTCTGTCTCTCTCTGTCTCAAAAATAAATAAACATTAAAAAAAATTTTTTTTTAATTAAAAATAGAATTACCCTACAACCCAGCAATAGCACTGTTGGGAATTTATCCAAAAGATACAGGAGTGCTGATTCATAGGGGCACATGTACCTAATGTTTATAGCAGCACTATCAACAATAGCCAAATTATGGAAAGAGGCCAAATGTCCATCAACTGATGAATGGATAAGGAAGATGTGGTTTATATATATAATGGAATACTACTTAGCAATGAGAAAGAATGCAATCCTGCCATTTGCAACAACATGGATGGAATAGGAGAGTATTATGCTAAGTGAAATAAGTCAGGCAGAGAAAGACAGATATCATATGTTTTCACTCATATGTGGAATTTGAGAAACTTAAGACCATGGGGGAAAAAAAGGGGGAAAAATAGTTTCTTTTTTTTTTTTTTTAATTTTTTTTTCAACGTTTTTATTTATTTTTGGGACAGAGAGAGACAGAGCATGAACGGGGGAGGGGCAGAGAGAGAGGGAGACACAGAATCGGAAACAGGCTCCAGGCTCCGAGCCATCAGCCCAGAGCCCGACGCGGGGCTCGAACTCACGGACCGCGAGATCGTGACCTGGCTGAAGTCGGGCGCTTAACCGACTGCGCCACCCAGGTGCCCCAAAATAGTTTCAAACAGAGAGGAATGCCAACCGTAGGAGACTCTTAAATACAGAGAACAAACTGAGGGTTGATTGGGAGGGCGGGGGAGAGGGGAAAATGGGTGATGGGCCTTGAGGAGGGCACTTGATGAGTACTGGGCATTGTATTTAAGTGATGAATCATGGGAATTTACTCCTGAAGCCGAGAGCACACTGTATACACTGTATGTTAGCTAACTTGACCATAAATTATATTTAAAAAAAAAGATTCAGTTGGATCCTCTACATAAGCAATCCTGTATTCTACAAATAAAGACAGTTTCACTTCTTGCTTTCCAATCTGTATGCTTTTTAATTTCTATTTCTTGTGTTATTGCATTGGCTAGGATGTTTTGTACAATATTGAATAGAAATGGTGAAAACAGACATACTTATCTTTTTCCTGACCTTAAGGGAAAAGTGTTGTTTTTTCACCAAATGTGAGATTAGCTGTAAATTTTTCTTAAGATTTTATTTTTAAAAATCTCTACACCCAGTGTGGGGCTCGAACTCATAACCCCTAGATCAAGAGTGGCATGCCCCACTGACTGAGCCAGCCAGGCATCCCTATTTTTTAATAGGGATCCCTATTTTTTAACTATGCCTTCTACACAGTTGAGGAAGTTTCCTTCTATTCCTAGGTTACTGAGAGTTTTGTTTTTAATTAGGAATGAATGTTGGATTTTGTGAAATGCTTTTCTGCATCTATTGAAATGATCACATGGTTTTTAGTTTTTAGTTTAATATGGTGAATTACATGTGTGTGTGTGTGTGTGTGTGTGTGCGTGCGTGTGTGTGTGTTTGTGTTTTAATGTTGAACCACACTTGCATTCTTGGCTTTAAAAAGGAGAGAGGTTGTACAATTTGAAGGTGATAGAGTAAAGGTGGTATTTCCTCCTCCTCTCAGAAATTCCCCAGACACAAGTGAAAATGAGAAACAAATGTAAAAAAAACAAAAACAAAAAGAGAGAGAGAAACAAATATAAATACCATATCTCATGACCAGGAGAGAGCAGACACCCTACCCCATGAATTAGGTGGATAGGCTGAAAAAAGCTGTGGAATCACTGCTTGGTATAAATTGCTTTGAAAATCATTGGGCAGAATTTACCAAAGTTGAACATTCACATACTCTATAATCCAACACTTTCACTTCAAAAGAAATGAGTGCCTCTATGTACTCAAAGACTTACACAAGTATATTCATAGAAGTTCTGGGGCGCCTGGGTGGCGCAGTCGGTTAAGCGTCCGACTTCAGCCAGGTCATGATCTCGTGGTCCGGGAGTTCGAGCCCCGCGTCAGGCTCTGGGCTGATGGCTCAGAGCCTGGAGCCTGTTTCCGATTCTGTGTCTCCCTCTCTCTCTGCCCCTCCCCCATTCATGCTCTGTCTCTCTCTGTCCCAAAAATAAATAAACGTTGAAAAAAAAAAATTAAAAAAAAAAAAAAAAAAAAGAAGTTCTATTCATAGCCAAAACTCGGAAACAAGCCAAATGTCCTTCAACAGGAGAGTAGATAAATAGTTGCCTCCCTTACAGTAGGGTAGTATACACTAATAAAGGAGAGCAAACTGTTGATAGATGCAACAACATGGATGAAATCTCATAGCCGCAACCTTGAAAGAATCCAGACATTACAGTACATGTTGCATGAGTTTGTTCTGCATGATTTCAAGAATAGGCTAATCTATGGCGATCGAAGTCACAATAGAGGTTACCCTTGGGGGGAGGTATTGATTGGGAAAGGACAACATGGAACTTGCTTAGATGATGGAAAAGTTCTATATCTTGATCTGAGTGGCAGTCACATGGACACCCAAGTATATAAAAATTCATTGAGCTGTACCCCGAAGATTTGTGCATTTTACTTGCACATAAAATGTGTGTGAATTTGATGTCAGTTAACAAGGAACAGGATGGGCTTTTTTTTCTAGAAAGTTTAATTAATATTAAGACACCTAAAATGTAATTCACCGTATAAACAGAGTAAAGCGGAATAACCAAAATTGTCCTTGTAGTGGATGCAGAAAAAAACAATGTCATTCGATATCCATTCACAGTCAAAACTGTTAGCAAATTAGGGATAGAAAGGAATTTCCTTAGCTGGATAAAGGTTAACTACCAAAACTCTACAGTCATCTACATTAACAAAAAAAAAAATTTTTTAAGTAGGCTCCACATCCAACATGGAGCTCAAACTCAAGACCTTGAAATCTAGAGTTACATGCTCTACCAACTGATCCAGCCAGGTGCCCCATCTACAGAATTCTTAATGGTGGCACCTTCGGAGAAGTTCCTTTCAAATCCGGATCCAGTCAAAGGTGCCTATGAGTAACAATTCCACATGCCATTATCTGGGACCTCAGCTTGCACAGTTAGATGAATGCAGAGGGAGAGGCCTGACGACATACTGATAACATGTGGCTTTTAGATGGATGTGGTACCCTTCAGTTTAGAGGACTTTACTACTTTCATACATGTTACAAATATTTTACAAGTATGCAGTATCACATATCAATTTTCAATACTGTGGGGTTTTTGGTAGACATTTAAAGACACAGGCCAGAAAATACGGTAGAAGCAACAGATCTTAAATCAAGTTATTTTATTTTTTTAGATGGCAAATATTTGAAAGGTAAGAAGACGGTATAAAGGAAGCAAGACCCAGAGCGTAGATGTTTGCTCAGCAGGAAAAAAAAATTGTTTAAAACTGGTTGCATCCAGACCCTGACAAAACCTCGCAAAAACCAGCTCTTCACCCCAGGAGGGATGGGATAATAGACTGGGGCTGGCCCGGGAGTCCGTGACGCAGTGAAGACGGCTAGACTGACTCTTCCTTTCCCAGGTTTCTCAAGCGCCCTGCACTTGACGCCCCTGGGTTTCCGGCTGGGGGACCCAGGCTGGAGATTTGGAGAAAGAGGTGAGGAGTCAACGAAGCCCTTACTGTGATGACAGCGGGCCGAAGATGCCCCTCCCTGGTCCCAGGATCTACCCTCGCCCCCCGTGCCAGCGTTCCGGCCAGTGAGAGAGACCCCTCCCTTCCCTTCCTCCCCACACCCCAACCGAGCCCTACTCTTCGCTGCCAGAGGAGCAGGTATCCGCTAGGGGGCGCGCCTTGCATCGTCGGCCACCCGCTCCACAAGCTGCGATTCCGGGGGCTGCCGACTTTCCGGGATGGCTAGCGCATTCCCTTTGGGGGTGCCCACAGCCCTCCGATCCCCCGCTTGGCCCAGGGTTTCCTTCCCAGCCTCAGGCCGTTGCCCGCCCCGCTCTGCCGCCACGGTCAACGCACCCTATTCGACGCCCTCCAGCCGTCACCCCGGCTCCTATCGCGCGCACCTGAGCCTCGCGAACCGCGCCGGGGGCCCCACCCGGCTCCTGCTCCTGGCCTGACCTCCCCAAGCGGCGCGGGCCGCCCCCCGCCTCGCCCCCTCCCTGCAGAAGCCGGTCTCCTCCCTCCTCGGTGAGGACAGCCGCTGCCCGCATCCGCGAGCCCGGACACACTTTACCCTGCACCCCTGAATCTGAGGGAGAGCGCCCCCTCTCGGTTCCCCGCAACTAACCCTTAGAAATCCCCTGGCGCCCCACCGCCTCCTCCTTCGAGGGACGCCTCACCGTCCCCAGGGTGGCCAGTGACAACGGTCTCAAGTGGTGTCCCCGCCTCCTGAGCCTTGATGCCGCCCTCTCGGACCCTCCGCGTCCCGGCGGCTCTTACAGTTTGCACTTGGGGCCCAGGAGAATCCTGGGTGCCGACCCCCCATCTGTGTAGGCCGCTGTGGATCCTTCTCTGCTCTCTTAGCTGCACCGCCCCCGCGGCTGACGCCTCCTCTGCTCCCGTCCCTCCTGCCCCGCCAGGTCTGGTTATCTTTCTGGTCAGGCCATCCGGTTACTGGGTCCCACCCCACCCCCACCCCCACCCCTACCCATCAAAGCAGGCTGCAGGGGGGCAGTGGGGGAAGCCAGACAAAGACACCATCCGGGTCACTCAGGCCAGTGGGGCAGCTCTCCTTGTTTGGCCCAAACCTGAAAGGCTTGAGAACGCCTTCGTTCCAGCACATTCGTTCTCCCCAGGCTTGCATTTTCAGTCTTTTAACTCTAAATGGGCGATTTTGTCTACATTTAAAGGAATTCCAGGAATTAAATTCATGTTATCATTTTTCTTTCATCTCTGCAAGGTCCCTCACGTTTTCCCCTTTTATCTGTATATTCCACTCCCCTTTGCCCGCCCCTAGACTTGGTCATTCCATTCTTTCGATCCTATGTTTTTCCGCGTTCTCAGGGAGAGGAAAAAAAAGGTGGTTTTGCTGGCATGCATTTTCACTTTGTCTCAGAAGAACTGTATTATTTCTCACTCAGGTTTCTTTTCACTCAGTGCTAGGATTTCAAGATCAACACACAGAGCTGTCTCTTCTAACGACGGTGCTCATCCACCCACCATATTTTACCTTCCCCATCTCCTGCACCACTCTCAAACATATCCTTTCTTGTGCAATGCTTCTCAAACATTTGTGTGCATGGGTAGCACTCCGGATCTCCTTAAAATGCAGGCTCTGATTCGGCAAGCCTGGGGTGGGGCCTGACACTGCATTTCTAGCCAGCTTCCAGGTGAGACCTATACTGCCGGTCCTGGTGGGACCACACTTTGAGAAGCAAGGCCCTAAGGGCCTCGGTGGGAATTCATTTTGAATTGCTGGGTCACAGGGTATGTGTTGACCTGATAAATATTGCCCATCAGCTCTCCAGTCTGTCCTTACCACCTTATCCTCTACCAGCAGAGCAGGAGGGTAGAAGGTATATATTTATGTGGGGAAGGGAAGGCGGCTTTCTCCTTGTTCCTGTCCATATCCTTCCTCCCCCTCCCCTGCAGTGTGCCTGGTCTGGGTCAAAATGTCCTGTCTCCTTTAATCAGAATGACCCCAAGGCTCTGAAGTGATGACCCTGACCACATTTGAGGGAGAACCATAAGGAGATGGGAAGGAAGGACTGTGCCTGGAGTTTCAGGCGCGGATGCTGAAGGCATCTGACCAGTGGCCTTCATGGTTATGAAACTCCACAGCAAATGGGTTTTAACAAAAAGAAACTTGTGTTCTAGGGGCCGGTCCCTATTGGCCTGAATGTTTAGGTGGTAGGAGAGGGGAACTTTGGTTCTGGGGCTCCAGGAGCAGAAATTTCAGGCTTAGAGATGCAGTGGGGTGAGGACTGGGTAGGGGTCAGGCGGGTGGGTCTTAGCTGTGATTAGAGCTGTCTGCCAGGTGCCTTATGTGGTCATGACAGATCACTATGTTGCTTGGAGGGTTAGCGGGTATATGAATGGCCGCCAACATGCTGGGTATGAAGGGATGCCACCTTCCACGATCTTCCTGGTACTTGTGAGCAGCTTGTTGGGACAGTTTCAGAAACCCACGGGCTATGCGCTCCCCCACTCACACCGCTGGCCAAGTATCTCCTGGCACTGAGTCCCAGCCCCAAGCATTTCACAATCAGGAGAGTCCAACATCTGCACATTTTGAGATTTCATGTCACACGATCTTTTACATCTTGTCCACACCCATCCATCCCCGTTTAACCATCGGAGGGCCAAAAGGGTACCCATGACAGAGCATCTCTCTGAAGGCCTAGGGAAGCTTCCTGCTCTGTCGACCACCTTCGAGGTCAGAAGACCTTTCGAGCCTACAGATTTTTCTTATAGTTCAATGCAAAAATCTTACAGTTTTCCGGTCTTTGCGAAGTGCTTCACACACAAGGTATTGCCTTTGACTCACACCAGCCCCGTGACAGGGTTGAGACCCACTCACCCCTGAGGTTCAAAAGAATTAACTGGCCGTGGCCACACATTGTGTAAGTGGGGAAATGGGACTTCTCGTTCATTTTTCCATAACAGACCTTAGGAATCTTAGCGCGGGGAACCCTTTGGGATCCTCACTACCCTAGTTGGCCCGCTTAGAGATATGCACTGAGGCAGAAGGTAGGAGGTCTAGGGAGTGGGGAGTGCCTGGGCAGAAAGGACTGGGAAGTGAGTTCGCTGAGGTCTCATGGGGGTTCTGGCCAGCCCTTTCTCGGCCAGCTTTCTGTCCGTGGGCCCTTTCTAGAGCCTGGGGAAGTGGAAAGAGGGGGTGAGTGTGAGGAATACCAAGCTAGAAGTTCTCAATGAGTCTGCACCTGGAAGAAAGAGAGGCTGCCAGTTGCTAAGGGAGCCCTGGTGGTGTCTCCACCCTGGTGGGAGCTCTAGATGGCTTGGCCCAGCTCCGCCCCTGGCTAAGCCTTCTGCCCTGTCCCTTCTTCTCAAAGTCCCTGACGCCCCACACCAAGTACCTGCAGCCTGGGCTTGAGGGAGGTGCCCGGAGGTCAGGCCAGTCTACCCTCTGGTCTCTAGCAACATCACCTATGGCCCGAGCAGCGCTAGGGACTGGTCGTCCGGGGCCCGCTGAGGCCACTGCCCTCCCCCCCCCCGCCCCCCCACCCCGGGGCCTCAGGCCCTAGGCCAGGGTTCAACAGACACAGGCAGCAGGATGGGGTTGCCCTTCTATTGGTCCGAGTCCTGAGCGAAGTCTGGGTGAGACATGGAGGTGAGAAGGCCCACGAGGCTCAGCAGCGTGGAGAAAAGCAGCAGGAAGGAGGCGGTAAAGAGCAGGGCCGGGAGAGCGCTGAGCACCAACAGCAGGACAGCTGGCAGCAGATGGCTCCACACTGCGGCCGCGACAGGCCACAAGGAGCTCAGCAGGTAGGAGCCGGTGGTGAAGAGCGCGTGGCACAGCATCAGCGACAGCAGCAGGTAGAGGACCCCCTCCAGACCCCTCAGCACACGCTGAAATGGTTGCCGCCAGCCCGACGTGGTCCACCACTGGGCCCAGCTCCGAGGCACGTGGCACCTGCACCAGCGCACCCAGCCCTGCCGCGTGACCCAGGCCGACCAGGGCACTGCCTGCTGCGGCCCCTCGCCGGCCCCGATGGCATCTGTCTCCACTTGGGGCTGCGGCATCATGGTTAGTGCACCTAGGGAGAGGGCCAGGCCAGCTGCAGAAGCAGCCCTGGAGATGCCTGGGACCTCAAGGCAGGTGGGGGTCCAGGGGTCGGGAGGGTACCAGCGTGGGTGGGGTGGGGCTTTGAGCTGGGGCGTGGATCTTACCTCTGGGCAGAAACCCCTAAGTCATGTTGCTTCCTGCAGTGCTCAGGACCGCCTGGCAGCCAGAGTTGAGCCCCCACTGTCATTCCTCCCCCTCCTCCCCCCCTCCCCGGGGATCCCCATTGTGACCCGGGAGGGGGTGGAGTCCAGCCAAGAGAGGAGCCAGCCGCTGCGCAGCCTCTCCATGGCCCCTCCAGCCTGGCAGGGGCATGGGGTGAGCCCACAGATGTAGATTCCCAGGCTTTCCTGAGGGAAGCCCCCTCGGGATCCCCGTTCCTACCCTGCTACCTGATATCCAGTCCCACTCTGCTCTCTTGTCCGTCTTTCTGGACGCCCATTCTCTGGAACCACAGAGGAGGCCAGAATGGCCAACCCCAACCCACAAGCTCGGAAATGGCTGCCACATCCTGTCCTGCACTCCCTGTCCCTCATCTCACCTTCTATTTCTTGTCCTCAGACTCAGACTCAGGTGTCCACTGTCCATATTGTGGGTCCGGAGGTCCCCTGAGCTCAGAGGTACGCTCCTGCGTGCTCAGCCCAGGATGGAGGAAGGAGACCTGGGAAGCAGCATGGCCAGTGTATTTCTGGAGGGCACTCAGATCCAAGGATGGAGGCAGAAAGCCAGGCCGAGCAGGGCCACGGGCACGCCGCGCGCTCCCAGGAACAACCCCAGGCCCAGAAGCAGCAGCAGCAGGGCCTCGTGGGGGCTGAGTCTTCCTGGGACCACCGCCGCCGTAGGTAGGAGGACAGCCTCCCGCTGTCCCGGACCCTCACCGGCCCCCTGACTCCGGCCTCCTGTGAGAAGTGTGTGCTGTGGCCGGGGGGCGTCTGCGGGCCTGTGGAGAGAGCAGGTGGCCTCTGGGCTTCTAGAAGGTGACCACTTACCCGCCTGCCAGGCTGCAGCGCACTTACCAGTGGAGAAGGTCGAAGGCCAGGAAACTGACCAGGAGCAGCAGCAGCAAGGCTGGGCCAGCCGTGGAAAAGACTGTCCGAATCGTCAGCCCCAGTGCCCCCAGCCCTAGGACGCTGTCGAGGAGCTGGGCCAGGTTAGGGCCCCAGGGGGACGTACGTGGACCCACTGGACTACACGACCCCTCCCCCGCACCCAGGCCCCTGGGAGGGACTGGGATAGGACAAGCAAGGGCTTTGGGCCTGGGTAAGCGGAGCTGGGTCATGGAGGGAGGTGGAGGTGACAGGAAGGACTAATGTGGGAGGGAGTGTGGGGAGTGGGTGTGTGGGAGGGAGTGGGGCCCTGGCAGACACTCAAGGGTGAGCTCGGTGGGAATCTCCCCCTCCCCACACACCCACCCACCAAACCCTCCTCACCTCTCTTTTCAGTCAGCTATTCTGGGACAGGGCAGCTGGGGCATTGTGACCTATTGCCAGGTGGGGCCCTGAGGCAGAGAGGGGGGCTGCTGCTGGTTTGGGCCTCATAAGCTTAGCCAGAAGGGAGTCAGTGATTTCTGAGAATGAAGACTCATCCCCTTGCCTTTGGGAATTCTCTGCCCTAGGGCGCCCCCCCCCCCTCGCCGTGGGGATCTGAGTTACCAGGAAGGCATTCTAACCCCATCGTCACATGGGCAGCTGAGCACGAGAGGAAGGACTGCTTTCTTTCTCCTGCGGGTTCCCAGAGCTGTGTGTCCAGGGGCAATCATTCAATCTTCCTGTCGGCAGCTCTCTCTCCCCTGAGAGCTGGGTGATACCTATGGGCCCCGTGGAGGGAATTTTCAGGATGGTAGCCCTGGAGTGCAGAGATAGGCTCTGCCAGGAAGTTCCCTGAGGCTTTCTGGGGCGGGGCTCCCACCAGACTGCTAAGGGGTGGGGCAGGAGGGGGCTGTTTCTCAGCCTGTGGTTTGTGGGAAGTGTTCCAGATACTGGGATTCCAGAAATGGCATAGATAACGTGAATGTAAGAGGGCCACATCATAGGAAACCCCAAACTGGAGGTTGAAGTTACCCTCTGAGAATGAAATTAAGGAAAATGGACAGATAAGGAAGCAATTGATCATCTGGAAAAAAAACCAAAACCCTATTCCCATGATAATCTGTAAGTGGGTGGTGGTTACAGAAGTTCCACCGCATCTCAGTTTAGTGACTTGAGAGGCAAGAGTGGAAGCGGATCATAACTGGGAACAGAATCCTTGCGCATATACCATACTTTGAAGGAAAACTGAATGGGGTGGGGGAAGAAGGGGACAGTGACCATAGAGCCCCAAGGAGAGGAGACAGCAAGAATCAGGCACCAGGGGCTCCTGGTTGGTGGCTCAGTTGGTTAAGCATCCAGATTCTCCGCATGGGCTCAGGTCATGATCTCACGGTTCGTGGAATCGAGTCCTGCCACAGGCTTTGTGCTGACAGAGTGGAGTCTGCTTGGGATTCTTACTCCCCCGCCCCTCTCTCTCTCTCTCTCTGCCCCTCCCCCGCTTGCATGCATGTGTATCCACCTTCTCTCTCCCTCTCTCCACTAAAACAAATAAATAAACATTAAAAAAAAGAATCAGGTGGCGTATCTCATATCTGCCTCCAGTGGGCCCTGTCCAAAGACTCAAGCCTGGTGGACTTGACATCTTTGGAAGTGATGGGCTCAACAGTGCATACAGCCAATGCTGCTGGCCCTTGGGACCATTCATTGGTGGTTCTTGCTTTGGTTCTTCCCAGAGTAATAAAGCAATGCCTGCAAAATTCTGAGGGAAGATTATTTCCAACCTAAACCCAGGTATCTGTCCAAATGATTATCACATATGAGAATAGAATAAAGACATTGTAAGCCATGCAAGTTCTCAAAACTTTGACCTTGCATACACTCTTTCCTAGAAAGCTGCCAGAGGATGTGCTTCAGCAAAATCAGGCATTAAACCGCAAGGACAATACGAGACTAAAGAAATGAGGCTAAGTACAGGAAAGCAATGATGAGAAAGGCTCAGGATGTCAGCTGTGCTTCCCAGTGAAGAAAGAAAACAACCCAGCCTGGACTCAAAAGCAAGATGCTCCGGGAGGGATGTCTCCAGAAGAAAATGAGATCGATTATCTGCGGGTTTTAGATATGTTAAAAATAAATGTTCAGTTCCACTGTTTGCTTTGGGAGTAAATTATCCATTGGTGCCCAGAAAACCAAGCAGATGATAAAACAAAGTAATCACTAACTCCAGGGAACACAAAAAGCTGAACAGTAATATTTACATGGCCACAAGGTAAGCCCTGAATATCCATCCCAGTGATTTAGCTCTTTGGGAGGATGGAAGAAGTGTGTTAGTGTCCTTGAACGTATGTGTGGGGGAGGGTGGTAGGAAAAGCGAAATCCTTAATTCCATAGCAGGAAATCTACAGATAACATCTAGAGCTAGAAAAATTAAGAGGTAGCAATAGAAGCATAGAGATAAATACAAGGAGAAATAACAATTAAAAGTGGCTGACTCGGGAATGGAGAAGCATAGAAAAGAGTCTTCTCTTGCAAGCCTAAAATGTGATTTACCTTTAAAACTATATTCTGTAGTATTTTGGTCAAAAATGATTTAGTTCAACATAAAGAAAATTAATGGAGGGTCATATTGTAGAGGTCAGGAACATACCCTCCCGGGATGAACGAAATACCAATTTCCAAACGTTACCTGGATGTGCTCTTGTAGCTTGAGATAGGATTTCCGGTGACAGCCTCAAACACCATCCAACTTGAAAGTTGTGAGTCTCATGCATTTTAGATGGAGGTGCTCTAAATCTCCATCTAGTGCTTCTCAGCCTTTAATGTGCACATGAGCCTCCTGGGGTTGACTCCTCTGGGGATCTCGTTAAAATGCAGATTCTGATGCAGCAGGTCTGGGGTTGGCATTCTGCATTTCTAACAAGCTCCCAGGGGATGGCGGTCCTGTTGGTCCTCTGCCACATTTTGAGAAGGAGGGCTCCCAGAGACATGGATGTACAAAAGAGAGAGAGAGAGAGAGCTGGGGGAGGTGGTGAGCAAACGACGGGTAGGTGGGGAGATGCCTCCTAGTGCATGTAAGGTGCCATGGTGGGGGGGCAGTCTCCATCAAGGCTCACCTCCATCACAGGGAGAGCACTTAGTACAGAGTGAGTTCTGCCCCCGCATCAGGGACAGAAGGTTAGGAGGCCCGGGCAGGCAGCAGATTCCATGACTTCTCTACTTGTTGCAGCCAGACACATGGCCTCCTTTCTTTTCTTGATTTATTCCATCCATGCATGGGGGAATAAGAGGGCTGTATTAAGCTGTTTTCCCACCCTTAGTTCACCTGGTTAGTTTAGGAGCCCCTGGGAACCGCACATTATCTTGCTTCATCACAAAACCCTGAGATTAAGATATTATTGCCCCCATTTTACAGATGAGGAAACAGAGGCTCAGAGAGCGAGGGACTGTCCAAGGATACCCACACAAAATAAAATAGCAGAGGCGGGTGTGAAATTAAGCCTATGCGGTACCAAAGTCAGCTCTCCTCTCCACCTCCAGCCACCTGACCACCCTGGGGAGCCGGCAGGAGTGGAGCACCTCAGTGCAAACCTCGGAGCTGCGCCTCCAGAACCTGCTTCCAGGTACCCAAGTGGCAAGGGCCGAAGGCAACAGCTGAGCTGGGAGCAGGTGCGAGGCGATGAGGAACTAATGAAGGAGCATAGAAGGTTCTGAGGGGTTCAGGGGGGCATGGAGGGACACAAAGGGGCCCTGAAGGTTGTTACAGGGCAGAAAGGCAAGGGGTAAGAGGTGAAAATAAGGATGAGGGGGCACAGGGGACACAATAGGTATCAGCATCCCACAGATCCGAGCCTCTGAGGGATCAGCCAGGGGTGGTCAGTATGCCCCATCCAGCCAGTCCCTTTGGGGGAATGTCCCCCAGTTCGTGGTCTGCCATCTCTTCCTACAGAACCTTGCGCTGTTGGGGAGAGTCAGCTCCCCTCAGCTCTGCTTGGTCAAGGTCTCTCTAAACCTTGAATATATACACAGATACTTTTTTTTTTAGTATTTATTTTTGAGAGAGAGAGAGAGAGAGAGAGAGAGAGAGAGAGCATGAGTAGGGGAGGGTCAGAGAGAGAGGGAGACGCAGATTCCAAAGCAGACCCCCAGGCTCTGAGCGAGCTGTCAGCCCAGAGCCCCACACGGGGCTCGAACCCACAAACCGCAAGATCGTGACCTGAGCCGAAGTTGGGCACCCAACCAACTGAGCCACCCAGGCGCCCCTACACAGATACTTTTTGAGCACTGACTAGGGACCAGGTGCTGTTCTAGGTCCTGAGGTGCAGCTTTGAACATATGGGTACAAGAAGCTCTTCTGGAGTGTGGCTTATCTTTGCTGGGGGGTGGGGACCCACACAGTGAACACATAACAAAACAAGATAATCTCAAAATGTTGAGTTGCCTTGAAGACAATAATAAAACAGGGTGAGAGGATAGAGTGGGTGTGGAGGATGGGGCTTGCTTTCATCAGAATGGTCAGCAAAGGCTTTTGGAAACAGGTGATGCTGAAAAGCAATCTGTAGAATGAGGATGCAAATTTGGTGAACCAGTGCAAAGGCCCTGAGGCTGGATGGGCCTGATGTGTTGGAGGGAATGCTAGAATGCCAGTGTGGCTGGAGGAATATGAGCCAGAGGAGCCCAGGGTGATGAGAGGGGAAAGGTGTGGGTAGGGAAGAGCCTTGTCATAAGGGCCTGGCCGGTGAAACCCCTAGGGACTTAAGGCAGGAGCAAATTGACCAAATTTTTTTTTTTAATTTTAAGGGAAGGAGGAAGGGAGGGAGAGAGAGACAGAGAGACAGGGAGAGAGACAGGAAGAGAGACAGGGAGAGAGAGAAAGAGAGAGAGAGAAAGAGAGAGAGAGAGAGAGAGAGAGAGAGAGAACACAGTGGGGGAGGGGCAGAGAGAGGGAGAGAGAATCCCAAGCATTCACTACCAATCCCTAGGTGGGGCTCGAACTCCCTAACCATGAGGTCATGACCTAAGCCAAACCAACAGTTTGACGCTTCACCCACTGCACCACCCAGATGCCCCAGAACTTGACCCGATTTAACTGTGGGTGGGAGCCTCAGAAGGCTGAGATGTCCTAGCTGGGTGGCCCCTCACACCCGTCTATCAAACTTGGGTGAGGTTGGGGTCAGAGACAGAGAAGTGGCCAGATTGGGTTTTGGAGGAAGAGGGAGCAGCCCTCAGGACCTGTTCAGACCCACTTCTAGCTCCATGGGAGCCTGTGTTGACCTCTCACGGCAAAGAAGCCTCAGCGTATAGTACTGTCTTTCTGCCCCTGATCTGGCCAGCCCCATGCCTCAGGAACCCTTGGCTTTGGCGCCTTTCCTTGAGTTTTTCTAATCTCCCTTTGGTGCCTGGGACCCAGCAGTGTTGCCCAGGCGGGACGCTCCAAGGCAGAAGTGAGGCCCCGCGGGCTCTGACCCGGTTACTCCCGTTCTGGGGACTCTCTACCCAGAATGCTTGGGTTGGGGCAGATGCCTTGAGGCGCTCCAGGACTCGCTTCTGCGTTGGTGCTGGGTCAGTTCCTGGGGTACAGTGGGGTATTTCTTGGGAGGGATCATGGGAGACTGGGCCGCCAGAATGGTTTGGGGGTGATACAAAGTGTTTATATAGATAGAGGCCCTGCAAAAAATATTTGCTCAGGGCGGCACGCACTCCAGAGGATTCCTGACCACCTCTGGGCATCGCTTCTTAGGTGGGGATGGCAGTATCTCCCTGGCGGGCTCCTTGCAAAGACAAAACACTGCCCAGAGGAGCACAGTGGACGCATTTCCTTCCTTCTGGGAGGCGATCTGGTGTGGGGGAATCAGAGGGGGCTGGGGAGCCGGAATGGGAAAGGGCCCGCTCTCTGGAATCCCGGGATCCGGGGCGACCAGCCAGCAAGAGACCCCGGGCTGCTGGCCCCTGGGAGGACACTGAGGTGGCGGTGGGGAAGGCAGCAGGGAGGGCCGGACGCGCGCGCATCAGGCCTCGGCCCCTCCACCCACGGCCCCAGCCCGCTGGGTATCGGCTCCCGCTCCTCTCCTCGGATTATGTAAGCCCAGAACGTGGCAGCCGGGTGAGCAAAGGAGTAGGGGAGGGCAGGGGGAAGGAAGAGAGAAGAGAGGCGGGGCCGGAGAAGGGGATGGCGGTGGGAAGCACCGCCTCTGGTTGGGCCCCTCGAGTGGTCTTTCGGAAAGATTCCTGGAGGGCTAGTCCTCCCCCCACCCCCGCTCCGCCCCCGCCCCACCCCGCGCCTTAGTCCCCCCCCCCCCCCCCCCCCCCCGTCTTTCTGTCCCATCCACCCTGGCAGGGGGTTTTCTGATTCTGGGTGGATTTCCCTCTTGGGTAGCAGTTTCCTCCCCAAAGTTCTCAGCTTTGCTGCCTTGGCCAAGTCAGTTGGGCGCTCTGAGCCTCAGTTTACCAGTTTGTAAAATAAGGTTTGATCGAGAGGCCACGTGCAAAGCGCCTGGCACGGTGTGTGACGCCAAGTAGGTGCCCACTGTGGGGCGGGCGCCTCACAGAATTAAGTGGGATCAGGGGTGCCGAGGGGCTGTACAAACCCCAGAGGGCAGCGCACCAGCCGGGCGGGTGAGCTCGGGACGGCCGGAGGGGGCGGGGCAGGGTCGGCGGGTGCGGAGACCCGCGGCGGCCGCTCCGGGGTCTGTCGCTGGAGCACCGCCCGGGCCCTGCCCTGCCCTGCCCACCCCTCCCCTCCCGGGTCCCAGGCCCGCGGGCGTGCGGTGGGCGGGCCGGAGGCGCAGGGGGCGTGCGGCGGCGGCAGGAAGGGGCGGGGGGCTCCCGAGCGCCCGGCAGGAAGAGACAAACCCACCGACCGCAGCAGGCCCCGCGCATCCGCACCTTTGGACTCAGCCATGTGGGGTCTCCTGCTCGCCTTGGCCACCTTCGCGCCTGCCGTCGATCTGGGTCTGGGGACGCCCGGCGCCTCCGGGCTGGGCCTCGCGTCGCCCGCTACCACCAAGGCCCCGGTCTCGACCCTGGCCCCGAGTAGCAACCCGGCACAGCAGCCCTCGGGGAAGAATAACGGTGAGCGCCCGGACCGAGGGCCCGCTTCTCGGGCTAGTCGGTCACCCTACTCTCCCGTCCACTGTGTGCCGACCCTTCCCCAACACACACACACACACACACGCACGCACACACACTCACGCTCACACACTCCCTGCCTGGAGCTTGTGTGCCGACCCTTCCCAAGCGCGCGCGCGCGCGCGCGCGCGCACACACACACACACACACACACACACACACACACACTCTCCTCCCTTCCTTCCTCCCTGCCCCTTGTTACGGCTGCTGACTCAGCAGCCCTAGTTCCCGGCCAGACCAAGTCAGCGGTCCTGGGACTGGAGCCAGTAGGATGTTGCCTCTTTCAGCCCCAAACCTTCCCTTTTCACAGATGAGAAAACTGAGACCGGAGCCAGCAGAAGGGGAGAAAGAGGGACAGACAAAAGCACCGAGACTAAATGGTGCAGAATTAGACTTAGGACAGAGAGAGCTTAAGGGCAGGGGCTGGAAGGAAAGAAGGAGAGGAAGGCAGGGAGAGTGCTTTTTGCTGAGGCTGCCTGGAGGATAGGGGCGCCATCAGGGGAAGGGGAGAGGCAGGCTGCCCGACTTCCTGACTTTTCAGAAGTGAGTAGGTAGAGGAGGAAGTCAAAGGGATGGCCCCCAGGAGGGCTTCTCAGAGGAGGCAAATGAAACTGGGTCCTGAAGGGTGGATATCTCTGAATTAGGAAGAGCCAAAAAGAGAGAGCAGCGAAGAAGAAACAGTATGTGGAAAGGCATGGGTCACCAGATAGGAAAACGTACAGCCCGTTCTGGAGGTACCTGGAGAGCCTGCGTGGGTGCGTGGGGAGCTAGTGGCATCTACCGTGTTCCAGGCCCTGTGCTGAGGGCGAGCAGGACACAGGCCAGCCCTGGAAAGCCTGAGCACCCAGACAAACATGAATCTGAGGACGGAACATCTCAGCCCAGAGGGCAGATGTAGCGATAAAGGCAGCACCGAGGCTTTGGAGCATGAGACTAAGTCTGGAGCTGAGGAAGGCTCCTGGGCTGAAATTCAAAGAATGGGAGTTAGGCAATGAGATCAGCGGTGGGGGACAGTGCGATGGAGAGGGTCAGCCCAGGCAAAGGCCTGGAGATAAAGAACTAAACTCAGCTCTTTGGAGCAACCAAATAGTTCCCAGTGGCTGGGTGTAGCTCTCCATTGGGGAGGGTCAGCGATGAGGCTGGCCAAACACGTAGTCACGTCAAGAAGGAGAGGAAGCCAAGAACGTGCCGGGAGAGGCAGGTGGGGGTCAGACTTCAAGTCCATGCTAAGGTCTTTAGATACTTGAGGTTGGGGGTGGGGGTGCTGCTAGGGGCTTGCATGCTTCTTGGGCTGGCAGACCACTCCATCTGCCCTGATGTGCCTCCCTGGTCCCCAGGGACCTCAGAACAGCACGTCCGGATTCGCTTCGTCAAGAAGAAAAAGGTCATTATAAAGAAAAGAAAGAAGCTAACTAGACCCAGGCCACTGGTGACTACCGGGCCTCCAGTGATCACCACCCCTGCGGGAGCCCTTGACCTCCCAGAGGAGAAGGAACCAGGTACTGCCCTTCCGGGGGGCCCTGCCCAAACTTGCAGCCCATGGGCCACATACTGACGTCACCTTTGGCCTCATGGGCAAAGGCATGGCCCCAGCTCGCCCAGCACATGGGCAAGCATAGGCTCGGCTTCCTACCTGCCCTGACCACTCTCTCTCTCTCTCTCTCTCTCTCTGGTCCTGTTTCACTGCTCTGTCCCTGCCCCAGGCTGCCCCCCTTTGGGCCTGGAGTCCCTGCGAGTCTCAGATAGCCAGCTCGAGGCATCCAGCAGCCAGTCCTTTGGTCTTGGACCACACCGGGGACGGCTCAACATCCAGGTCAGCAGTCCTGGGTCCAATTAGGGCAACCCCTAGGAACTTCTTCCCTGCACCTCCCCAGGCACCATCCTGGCCCACCCTATACTGTTCACCTGGGTCTGATGGCCATGTCCTGTGCCCACAGTCAGGCCTGGAGGATGGTGATCTCTATGATGGGGCCTGGTGTGCTGAGCCTCAGGATGCTGAGCCGTGGCTTCAGGTGGATGCCAGGCACCCCACCCGCTTCTCGGGCATTATCACACAGGGCAGGAACTCTGTCTGGAGGTGAGGCAGGCTAGCCCAGTCCAGGAAGTCACGGGCAGACTCGGGAGGGTTGGGGTGGGAGTCCTGAGGCCACGGAGGATCTCTCCCGACCTCTCCTGCCAGGTACGACTGGGTCACATCATACAAGGTCCAGTTCAGCAATGACAGCCGGACGTGGTGGGGGAGCAGGAACCGTAGCAGTGGGATGGATGCGGTGAGTGGTCCCATGGGGGCTGGGCCCCACTGTAGGGTACTAGGCTGGGCTGGGGCTCCTCTGAGGTCAAGGAACAGACGCCCACTCAGCATCCCAGGAGAAAGGGGGTTGTTGTCAAGATGTGTGGCACCCACCAGGCAGCCTTGGGGCCAAGCTGCTTTGGAAGATGCCTACCTCCTCCCCAGATACTTTCTCCACGGGGTGGGTCCGCTTCATGCTGTAGCTTCCTGCTGGAACACCCTTTCTGGTCGATGGGCCTCAGGCCCTTGCGCCACTTCTCACCTCCCCGCCGCTCTGGCTTTCCCATCTCACGGACCCCTTTTTATACCAGGCTACAGTGTGGGGCCTGGTCAGCTTTAGGACTGGCTGTTCCTGAGCGATGGGGCCATATTGGTCTAATAAGCTGCGACCCAGCCAGAAAGCATGGTTGCCTAGAGCGGCCTGTTGGCAGGGGGTAGGAGGGGGGGGCGGGTGGTCTGTGTTTGACAGAGAGTGCAGGTCTCCAGGCAAGCCCGCCAGGGTGGGTTTGGTGGTGAGCTCGGAGGCCTGAGCTCCTTCTCTGCTTCCGGGCCAGGCTGCTGGGGTTTGAGCAGTCTCATTAAAGGACTCGATGCCCCCAGGTATTTCCTGCCAATTCAGACCCAGAGACACCGGTGCTGAACCTCCTGCCTGAGCCCCAGGTGGCCCGCTTCATTCGCCTGCTGCCCCAGACCTGGCTCCAGGGAGGCGATTCCTGCCTCCGGGCAGAGATCCTGGCCTGCCCTGTCTCAGGTGGGCAGTCGGACAAGGGCTGGATGAGCAGGGTAAAAACCTCCGCCGTGGACTCCCCCTTGACCGTGAATTCATTCTCCACCAGATCCTAACGACCTATTCCCTAAGGCCCCTGCACTGGGATCCTCTGATCCTTTGGACTTCCGGCATCACAATTACAAGGCCATGAGGAAGGTCAGACATGAACTCCTATGACCCAGGAGGGAGGAGCTGCCTAGCTCCGGTCCCCTTCCCACCAGGGCATAACCTGCTATGACTGTCCTCATGTCCCCACTCCCCCTACTGTCTCATCCTTCTCGCCCGCTGACCCCTAAACTCTGTCCCGGTTTCCTTTGCTGTGGTATTTCCCTCATCCTAACCCTTCCTTCTGGTCTGCTATTGCCCTGGTCCTATTCGGTGCCATGGTGCCCCATCTGTGTGGGCCACCGCTGGTTTTTGTGAGCCCTTCCATGGCCTCATGTGGTCTGACCCTTGGGTCTAATCCTCCCGTGCCCCATGCCGTGCTATACTCTGCCCCCGCCCACCCCCCCCAGCTGATGAAGCAGGTGAACGAACAGTGCCCCAACGTCACCCGCATCTACAGCATTGGGAAGAGCCACCAGGGCCTGAAGCTGTACGTGATGGAAATGTCGGACCACCCTGGCCAACATGAGCTGGGTACTGGCAGGTTCTGGGCAGGGAGAGGTGGGCACAGGGAAGGGTTGTGGGCGCGAGCCCACGTGGAGCCCCTGTGTTCCCAGGAGAGCCTGAGGTGCGCTATGTGGCCGGTATGCATGGGAATGAGGCCCTGGGGCGGGAGTTGCTCCTGCTTCTGATGCAGTACCTGTGCCGTGAGTTCCTGCGAGGGGACCCGCGGGTGACCCGGCTGCTCACCGAGACACGTATTCACCTGCTGCCCTCCATGAACCCTGATGGTTATGAGACTGCCTTTCGCCGGGTAGGCCGCCTGGCATGAGGGCCACCCCGCTCCTTCTGCCCTGATGCCTGCTTGGCTTGAACAGGCCCCTTCCCTGGCAGGGCTCGGAGCTGGTAGGCTGGGCAGAGGGCCGCTGGAACCAGCAGGGCATTGACCTTAACCATAATTTTGCTGACCTCAACACACCGCTGTGGGAAGCAGAGGATGACGGGCTAGTGCCTGACACCGTCCCCAACCATCACCTGCCACTGCCCACTTACTACACCCTGCCCAACGCCACCGTGAGTCTTCTGGGGAAGTGGCGGAGGGTCGTCGGGGGGCTCTTGTCTCTGTCTCCCACCTCACCCCACCTGACCCTGTCTAGGTGGCTCCCGAAACGCGGGCAGTGATCGAGTGGATGGAGCGGATCCCCTTTGTGCTGAGCGCCAACCTCCACGGGGGTGAGCTCGTGGTGTCCTACCCGTTCGACATGACTCGGACCCCGTGGGCTGCCCGTGAACTCACGCCCACCCCGGATGATGCCGTATTCCGCTGGCTCAGCACCGTCTATGCTGGCACTAACCGGGCCATGCAGGACCTAGACCGCCGACCCTGCCACAGCCAAGACTTCTCCTTGCATGGCAACATCATCAACGGCGCTGACTGGCACACAGTCCCCGGGAGTATGTGCCTCAGGGTAGAGTTAGCCCTGGCCCCAGAACCCTGTCCCCATGAGACAGTCTGCTCGGTCCACGTAGAGCAGCGGTGTTGACCATCCCTCCGGGAAGTGTCTCACAGAGGAGGGCTACCAGGCGGGCAGGGCTCCCTTCCCCCACTTAGGCTCCAGTATCCATGGCCACCCTAGGTATGAATGACTTCAGCTACCTGCACACCAACTGCTTTGAGGTCACCGTGGAGCTGTCCTGTGACAAGTTTCCTCACGAGAACGAGCTGCCCCAGGAGTGGGAGAACAACAAAGATGCCCTCCTCACCTACCTGGAGCAGGTTGGATCCGAATCCCCCCCCGACCCTGGCCTGCCGTGGTCTGCTGTCCGTGTAGGGTTGCAGCTCCCACCAGGGGGGGGCCTTCCAGGGTCCGACCGGACGTGCTGACTCACAGAGGCCTTGGGTCGCACTTGGTATCAGATTGACCTGGAGGGTTAGAGCACTGAAAGCACAGTCTGCCGGCAGGGCAGCATCAGACATCATTAGCCGGGAGGTGTAGACCGCACAGCAGTATAGACCCGGGTCCCCGGAGCTGTCCCAGAGCTGTCTTGGGAGAGCTGTTCTCAGAAAAGACCCATTATTCAAGTGCAGGGGGTGTCCTGGCATAGACGCGTTGCATCCCACAGGAACCATATCCCTTGTGATGGCTCTGTGAGTATGGTTTCCAAAGGTTCCAAAATGACAAGCCCTATTTCAAGGGCCGCTGAACTTGGGGAAACCCAAAGATGAGCCTTCCTACCAGGTGTTTGTAGTTCTCCCAGTCCAGATGCATTTTATCCATCAGGAGTTTATTTTATTTTATTTTATTTTATTTTTATTATTTTTTAATTTAATTTAATTTTATTTTTTTAACGTTTATTTGTTTTTGAGACAGAGAGAGACAGAGCATGAACGGGGGAGGGACAGAGAAGGAGGGAGACACAGAATCGGAAGCAGGCTCCAGGCTCTGAGCCATCAGCCCAGAGCCCGACGCGGGGCTCGAACTCGTGGACCGCGAGATGGTGACCTGAGCTGAAGTCGGACGCTTAACCGACTGAGCCACCCAGGCACCCCCTTTTTTTTTTTAAAAAACATATATTTATTTTTGAGAGAGAGAGCATGCACGTGAGCAGTGGAAAGGCAGAAAGAGAGGGGGACAGAGGATCCAAAGTGGGCTCTGTGTTGAGAGCAGAGAGCCCGATGTGGGGCTCGAACGCGGGAACTGAGAACGTGACCTGAGCCGAAATTGGACGCTTAACCGACTGAGCCACCCAAGTGCCCCCATCAGGAGTTACTTTTACCAGGGTATTGCCACCTAGGAACATAGACATGCCATCTTCAAGTGTGCTGTGAACAGAGCTGGAAAATGAAGTGAAGGTCACACCTCATGCAGAAAGAAAAGGGTTTTGATAGCCTTTTCCCGCACAGGTGCGAGTGGGCATTGCAGGAGTTGTGCGGGACAAGGACACAGAACTCGGGATTGCCGATGCTGTCATTTCTGTGGACGGGATTAACCACGATGTAACGACAGGTGTGTCGGGGAGGGGATGGCGGAGGTGTGGGAGGCCTTTAGGCAGGGTCAGAAGCTGAGGATCACTGGATCCTGATCGTGACCTTCACTCTTGTCAGCATGGGGCGGGGATTACTGGCGCCTGCTGACCCCAGGGGACTATATGGTGACCGCCAGTGCTGAGGGCTATCACTCAGTGACGAGGAGCTGCCGGGTCACCTTTGAAGAGGGCCCAGTGCCCTGCAATTTCCACCTCACCAAGACTCCCAAACAAAGACTTCGAGAACTGCTCGCCTCCGGGGCCAAAGTGCCCCCAGACCTTCGGAGGCGTCTGGAGCGCCTGAGGGGGCAGAAGAATTAACACCTCCAGGTGAACAGCCCCAGAGCCTTGGGCAGGCTGGACCTGTCCAGAACTGAAAGCGGGAGGGACAGAGTGGGGGGAGAGGTGCTGAGGCTCATTAAAGCTACTTGGTACCTCAGGCAGCCTTCCTGCGGTCTCTGTGTCCCAGGTCCTGCCCCTGGGCCAGGCCTCGGCTTCCCCTCCTCCCCGATCCTAGTCCACACACGCTGGCAGGCTCTCATCAGATGACTTCTGGAGAAATGGTGTGGAAAGAGGATCCCGCCCGGGTTCTTGAACCTAGGGCTTGCCAGAGCAACTCCTCCATCAATCAGCTTCAGCAGGAACCATTGCAGTGCTCAGACCCAAGCATGCATGCAAGGCGTCAAGGATAAACAGTGCCCTCCCAGCCTCCCGGGGCTCACCGTCAAGAGAGGGGACGGTTTGGCACGGTGCGGGCCATGCTGTGGGAGCACAGACGGGATTACATACGTGGGTGTGAAATACGGCAGCGCAGTTCGGCAGGGACTCAAAAGGTCAAGGATGCAACAGATGGGAAGGTTCTCGGAGGTTAGATGGGAGGCGGCCCAAGTGTGGGGTATGGACCGAGAGCTCCAAGGAGAGACCAGACGAGGAAGACAGAACAGCGGGGGACATTAGAATTTGCTCCACCAGCCCTCTTTGGGGGGTGTTGGTAAATGACAAGATTTGATCCGTTTCCTTCAGACTGAAGGGCAAATTATGTGTCAGTCTTGCGAGGGAAATAGCCCGCTTAGGTATTTTAAGCCAGAGGAAAATTTAACGCTGGGCATTGGCTATAAAGGTTTTGGAAGAGCTGGATGAGAAAAAGAAAGGAGTTTTACCTGAAAATCAGGCCACTTACCGTTTGCAGCCACTTTGCCATGATCACTTGTCGTGGCTCGAGGCTGAAGCAGAATAGTTTCTTCCTTCCTTCCACTTTCTAGTCTCCAACCTCCAAAATCCACTGGCAAAATCTAACTGTAACTGGGGCGCCCGGCTGGCTCGGTCAGTGGAGCGTGCAACCCTTGATCTCGGGGTCGTGAGTTCCAGCCCCATGTTGGGTGTAGAGATTACTTAAAGAAATAAAATGTTCAGAAAAATCTAACTGTGCCCTAGCTTGCAAAGAAACCCACAAAATGTAGTTTCCAGGCGCCCCCCCCACCCCCGCCTTGCAGTTCAGAGAAGAGCTTGTAAGGGGCAATTACTAACGTGTAGATTCAACACAAAGACATCCATATAGCCTTCCGTTAGGCAAGCTGTGCCTTAGTGTGGGCTGTTGTATTGTCTCTGTTTCTAGAGCTGTTTCCGCCCCTCATATTTTCTTTTAACAAAATGCTTATTTATTTTTGAGAGAGAGAAAGAGAAAGCATGGGGGAGGGGCAGAGGGAGACAGATCTGGAACTGGTTCTGCAGTGTCAGCAGTGAGCCCGATGCAGGGCTCCCAGCTCACAAACCGTGAGATCATGACCTGAGCCGAGGTCAGACACTTAGCTGCCTGAACCGCCCAGGTTTGGCACCCCAAGCCTCTCATAGTTTCAAAATCAGATCACCGGGAGGAATTCAGTGCCACAGGTCCCATCTCCCTGCTCCCCACCGCCAGCATCATCTTTTTCCCAAAACAAGAAGAGATGGTTTTTATTCGTCAAAGCTGAAGATACATAATGAAAAGTGCACTTAAGAGCCCAGCTTATTGGCTGAGTGGTTTACAAGACGGGACTCAACTCTAGACTATAATAAACTCACTTCCAATGTAAAGATACACGCACCTCGAAAGTAAAAGGCTGAAAAAGAGGGATGCCTGGGTGGCTCAGTCGGTTAAGCGTCCAACTTTGGCTTAGGTCATGATCTCACAGTTTGTGGGTTCGAGCCCCGCCTTGGGCTCTGTGCTGACAGCTCAGACCCCTGGAGCCTGCTTCTGATTCTGTATCTCCCTCTCTCTCGCCCTCCCCCACTTGCCCTGTGTGTGTCTCTCTCTCTCAAAAATAAACATTAGAAAAATTTTTTAAAAAGGTTGAAAAAGATACATTATGCAAACATTAATCAAAAGAAAGCAGGAGTGGCTATCTTTTTTTTCCTAAAGCTTTTATGTATTTATTTACATTTATTTATTTATTTATTTATTTTGAGAGCGAGAAAGCACAAATTGGGGAGGGGCAGAGAGAGAGAGAGAGAGAGGGAGGGAGGGAATCCCAAGCAGGATCTGCCCTGTCCATGCATAGCCTGAAACGGGGCTCGAACCCACCAACCGTGAGATCATGACCTGAGCCGAAGTCAGACGCTTAACTGACTGAGCCATCCAGGTGCCCCATGAAGATTTTATTTTTGAGTAATCTCTACACCCAACGTGGGGCTTGAACCCACAACCCCAGATCCAGCGTGCCCTGCCGACTGAGCCAGCCAGGTGCCGCGGGAGCGGCTCTCTTAACGTGAGCTAAAGTTGACTTCAGGACAAAGTGACCTTTCTATATGCATTTTAGATTTAGCGGTTCGGAGGGAGAAACAGAGCAGGTTCAGTGTTTTTTGTTTTGTTTTGGAAATTGGCTCTTGAGCATGAAAAGGGAAGCAGGCCTTGATGCCAAGATGACGTCTTGGCAAGAGACTAGAGGGATAGCAAGAGTGCCCTTCCCCTCCTCTCGGGACCCACTGAAGGTCACCTGATCTGGGAGGTGGGGAAAGGAAACTGGGCCCGACCTGGGTGGGGAGGGGAAAGGACAGGCCCAAGAGGATGGGCGGCTTGCACAGGCATCTGTCCCAACAACCTGGGGCCCTGGGTCAGCAGGGCCGGTGTAGACACTACTCATCACCTCTTAATGAGTGGCTGCTCTTGAGTCAACGGCCCCACTAGCCGTGGGTCCCGCTCTGCTACAGAGTGCTGTGGGCGTCATCTGACCTTCCTGTTTGTCAACAGCCCAGGACGCTCCCCCTCTTGAGACAGAAGGGGAGTCCTTGTCACCGGAGTAGTGGTGCTCTGAAGGCCTAGCCCCTGTTCTCCAGGTGCTGGCGATGGGGATGGTGGAGGCCCTCAGCGTCGCATCCAGAACCTTCTCACCAGCCGGCACACCCATCCCTCGAGTGCAGGGCGTGTCGGCTACTGACATCTCGTAGCTTCTCTCGAGTACTGCTCTTAGCCAAACGGGAACCTCTTGACACTGGGGTCACATGCTTTGGCAGCCTGTAGCCGGCGACTGACTGGCACGGAGCCATCAGAGCTATCTCCTTGCCACCGAGAGGGTCCAACGTGGTGGCCTTCAAGCCCCAGAGGTCCCCATTGGGATCGTGTCAGACTCCTGCTGAGACCACATTCTTAGCTCTTTCCCCTGCCCTCTTCTGCTCCCCTCACTGCTTTTCTTCCAGAGAGCCCTTTCACCAGCACCCACGTCCCCACTTTAGCTCTGTTTCAGGGGATCCCACCCAAGGAGCTAGGCTTACGGCAAGTGCTGAGTAAACGGGGGGCTCTGAGGGCAGGGTAGCCCCCCCCCCCAGTCTGGGCTTTGCTGAAGGAATTCGAGGCCTTGCTGGGGTTCTTCCTCCCGCTCTGACAGGCCTCACTCTGTACATACACACACGGGCCCAGACAGCCCCTGTGACCCCCTCTTTCCTCAACTTCTGCTCCTGAACTGCTCCCCCAAGGAAGCAGGTGTGAAGGACTTCTGTCAACCTTGAGGCTTCATTATGAGCTTCCGGTCTTCAGGTGAGACCAAGAGAGGGGGGCATCCCTGCCTCACTCAACAAGAGGGCAGCGAGGTGCCGGGCGGTCTCGGTAACTGTGCCCGGCCCGGCCCGACCCCGTCGGGCTCCGTGCTGCAGAACGGGCCGGGGCACCGTTGAGAGGCCTGCCAAGTTTGGGCCTCCTCGGCAGCCACCCCACCACATTCCACCCGGCGGCCACAGTTTGTCTTGGCAAGGTGGCCTTCTGGGCCTGGCTCCCAGAAGGGCCTAGGGAGCAGCCCCAGACAAACCAGCTTTCACCACAGAAGCCGAAGCTTGAGTCCACGCCAGCCCCAGAGTGGCCGGGCCTTCCTCCACCCACCTGAAGGTAAACTCGGATTCTGGGCGAGTGGGCGGAAGCGTGGAGGGGAGCCAGGGGAACCCCAAGAGGGCCATCAGGGACAGGGACCCAGGCCAGGGGGGGTGCTTTCCTGGACTCACGGGATGGCTGCCAGACTGTGGAGCATCCCTTGGCCACGGTGCCAGATACACGGCCCTTTGCAGCCCTGCCACGGAGATGCGTCCACGCTTCCCCTCTCCCAGCGGCTCAGGAGCTTCCCCCAGCTCCGCCAGGAGCCCTGGCAGCCCTGTCCGCCCGCCTGAGGGGTGCACTGCACAGCCAGGGGTACATCAGAAGCCGCTTTCGTTCCCAGGCTGGCAGGGGATGGATGGGGAAGGAGAGGCTTTGAAGAAACAAGATGGCAGGTTGCTGGGCCCCAAGGAACAACAGACCTGCTGAAGCATTTTTCCTTCCCCTTTTAAACACTTGGCTCCTACTCTCTCAAGGAATAAAATTACCTAAAGAATGTGCCCCCAAAATGGCCTTGTCTGTGTTATTGTCCTGGTGCGAAGCCTTTTCTGTATCTTTTGAGTCGGGAGATCTCTTCCATTCTGTCTCCAGTGGCGGGGGGTGGGGGTGTCTGTGCAGCCAGAACCCCCTTGGCAGTCCTCGCAGCTCTAAACCCAGAACCACGCCATCTGCCCAGGGCTGCCACTCCGCTCCCCTGCAAGCCCCCTGCTTGGCAAGGCAGGGAGATTTGGGCCCCTTTCCCTTTGGGAAGTAAGTGGAGGCAGGGTCTTCTGGAAAGACGGCCCACGAGTGCCCTTCTGCAATTCCAGTAAAGGGGACCCAAAGCCAGGAGTCCAGCTAGGGGGAGACAGGTTAGAGTTGAGGTGGAATGACTTAGGGAGACATTAATTTACATGTGTTCTTTTGTGTTTGCAGCCCTGCTCCCAGAAGGTAGCATGGCAGGGTGATGTACCCTGGCGGTTTGCAGGGCTCGGCATTTTGTTTCCCAGAAGCCTATCTTCCTTAAAAAAGGGGGGAGGTGAGGGCCAATGAGTGCCTTCTGGGAAGAGCAGTAGAGAGAGAGAGAGCAATGAAAGGAGAGACAGATTGAGATTGAGACTGAAAGAGAGAGAGGGAGGGAGAGAGGTGAAAGGAGAGAGAGATTAAGATTGAGATTGAAAGAGAGAGGGGGAGAGAGAGATGAAAGGAGGGAGATTGAGACTGAGACTGAAAGAGAGAGAGGGAGATGAAAGGAGAGAGAGATTGAGATTGAGATTGAAAGAGGGAGGAGGAGAGATGAAAGAAGAGAGAGATTGAGATTGAAAGAGGGAGGGAGGGAGAGAGATGAAAGGAGGGAGATTGATATTGAGACTGAAAGAGAGGGAGGGAGATGAAAGGAGAGAGAGATTGAGATTGAGATTGAAAGAGAGAGAGGGAGGAGGAGAGATGAAAGGAGAGATTGAGATTGAGATCGAAAGAGAGAGAGAGGGATTGAGGGAAACAGGGGAGGGACTACCTATTAACAAATGGTATCTCCTGGGTAAAGGATGGGAGTTCACCGTCCAACGCATAAGTAGTTAATGCGATGGCTTAACATCACACATACAATGAATGCAATTCAGCACGTTAACAAAATAATGGAGAAAATCATGTGATGATCGCAAGATATGCAGAAAAGCATTTGATTAAATTAAATGATTTCAATAATTAAAAAAAATTTTAAAGAAAATTAGGAATAAAAGGATTATCTATAAAACCAGACATGATATTAATGATGAAAAGTCCAAGTTTGCCTTTTGAGGTCAGGAACCAAACAAAGATGTCCACTATTACTCCTTTTATTCAACAGTGAATTAAGGGTCCAACCAGTGCATTTAGGTAAGAAAAAGAAATAAGGACTGGAAATAAAGAAGTAAAACTGTCCTTTGTAGCTAAGAAAATCCAAGAAAATCTATGGATAAAGTATTACTAGATGTGAGTTAAGCAAGGTTGCTGGGTATAAGGTTATTATTCAAAAATCAATTGCATACACACAACAAACAGTGAAATTAAGAAAATATTATTTATAATAGCATAAAGTAATCAAATACCGAGGAATAAATGAAAGATGTGTAAGACAGAGGCCTATAAATTATTAAGAGGAGTTTTAAAAGAAATAACTGACGGAATATACAATATCCATAGATTGAAATACTCAGTATATCAAAGACATTAATTCCCCATTAACTGCTCTACAAATTTACAGATGCAATGCCAAGGAAAATTCAGCAGGTTTTTGAAATAGAAATTAATGAACTGATTATAACATTAGTATGGAAATGCAAAGGACCAAGTGTGGCCGAGATAATCATGAAGAACTAAGCTGGACAATTTGCCATACTAGATATCAAAAGTTACTATAAATCTAACGTAATTAAGATAGTGTGGTATTGGTGTAAATATAAACAAAAAGACCAGTGGATCAGAATAGAGAATCCAGAACAGACCTATACATATATGGACATTTGATTCATGATAAATTCATTTGATTCATGCACCCACTGTGGTGCAGTGGGTAACAGTTGGTCATTTCAATAAATGGAGCTGAGCCAACTGAGCATCCATACAAAAACAATTAAACGGGACTCCTCGCTCATACCATGCCTAAAAATATCTTCTTGACTTGGGGGTAGGTAAAGATTTCTTAAAAGGATACAAGAAGTGGGGGCACCTAGGTGGCTTAGTTGGTTGAGTGTCCAACTTTTTTTTTTTTTTAATGTTTATTTATTTTGAGAGATGGGGAGGAGCAGAGAGAGAGAACCTCAAGCAGGCTCTGCACTGTCATTGCAGAGCCCCATCCAGGGCTCGATCCCTTGAACCATGAGATCATGATCTGAGCTGAAGTCAAGAGTTGGATGCTTAACTGACTGAGCCATCCATGTGCCCCAAGCACAGGACTCTAGATTTTGACTCAGATCATGATCTCACGTTTCCTGGGATCAAACCCTGAGTCAGGCTCCATGCTGAGTGTGGAGGCTGCTTAAGATTCTCTCTCTCTCTCTCTCTCTCTCTCTCTCTCCTTGTGCTCCTCCCCCTTTCATGTTTCTCTCTCTCTCAAAAAAAAAAACCTACCAAAAACAACCATAAATAAATGATTGATAACTTAGACTACATTCAGTTGAGAAGTTCTGGTCATTAAAAATCTCATAATGAGGGGTGCCTGGCTGTATCATTTGGAAGGGCATGAGACTCTTGATCTTGGGTTGTGATGAGCCTCACACTGGGTGTAGAGATTACTTTAAGAAATTTTAAATCTCATAATGAGAGTGAAGAGAAAGAGAATGTTCAGGAAACGATAGGAGAATGAGTCCACAGGGATAGTCAATGCTGCACACACATCAGGACCCACGCGTTGGGGGTCTTCTTGTGAACACCAGTCTTCAAGCATGGTGGCCTCAAGGAGGTGGCCCATTTCCTTCCACTGGGTGTTATTACTGCCACCGAATGGTAGCAGAGGAAGGAAGGTCAAGGGTATAGGTGCAAAGGCGTGAGTAGGGAGGCAGGAGGGGCCACCCTAGGTTAGGGGCTAGAGACTTCAGAGAAACACGGTCTGTGAAGAGCCCATGAGAAAGACACTGTGATGTATGAACTTTCTTTTTTAAGTGTATTTATTTATTTTGAGAGAGAGAGAGACAGAGAGAGTGAGCGGGGGAGGGGTATAGAGAGAAGGAGAGAGAGAATCCCAGACGGGCTCCGCATGGTCAGTGCAGAGCCTGGCAGAGCCCAATGTGAGGGTCGAACTCACGAACCATGAGATCATGACCTGAGCCAAAACCAAGAGTCAGACTCTTAACTGACTGAGCCACCCAGGCGCCCCTGAACTTTTTCTTATTTAGAGAAGTTATCCCAGTGAAGAGAAAAGATATCCGGGGGTCCATTCGAACCACCTCAAGGATGTTCAATGCTTACCTCATTCTAAAATTGATCACGCAGGGGCCCCTGGCAACTCAGTCAGTAAAGCGTGTAACTCTTGATCTCGGGGCTGTGAATTTGAGCCCCACGTTGGGTGTAGAGATTCCTTAAAAAAATAAACTCTTTAAAAAATAATAATAAAATAAAATTGACCATGCAGTGGGAAAACAGACCTTAGAGGTTACTCTGGCCAAAGTCTTCTAGTCCATCTTCAAGGGCATGAAGCTTTATTGTTTTAGCTTTCACATTTGGATCCAGAATCCACCTAGAATTAATTTTTGTGTATCGTGTGAGGCAGAGGTCAAGTTTAATTTTTTCATCTGAATATCCAGTGGACTCAATGTCATTTATTGAAAAGACTGTCTTTTCCCCAAATGCATGGCACTTCCCGTTTTTCTGGGAGAATTTTCTTTCTGGAAGAAGAAGGGTCCTGCCAATATAGGTACAGGTGGGGAGAAGGGCATTTTGCAGAAGTCAGGAGGAGGGCTGGTCAAAGCTGCTGCATAGCTCTGCTTGAGTCAGGGAAGCCTGTCCACAGTGAGTCCTGCCTGAGCTACACGCAGCCCCAAAGGTCGCCAGATCCCCAGGGTAGGATGCAGAACACAGCAGCTGGGTTCTGTCGGGAAACCGGTGGCAGGAAGGCAGAGAACTTCCTGGAGATGCTCCCTCTCTAAAGGGCTAGGAGTGGAGGCTGTTGGTGGCTTGCCCATATCCTTTCGGACTTATAGTCCAGTTCCGGTACCTGCTTGCAACATCCTACAACAAAAGCCTAACTGGTGGCTTTTTCTGTGCAGATGGGAAGACAGGCCAGAAGTGCCAGAGGGGCAATCTCCTGGGAGCAGTCCTCAGGCAATTGCACAGGAGGCCTGGAGGATCAGTATCCCAGATTCTTTGCCACTCAGGTGGGAAAGCTCTGAGTTGTGTTCTACGCTGTCTCCCAGAGTTCTCCAGCAGGGCACTTGTCTCAGGTTCTGCTTCTAAGGGAACCCAAACTAAGACAAGTGGGAAAGAACATCATATCAGCCTGGGCCGCTGTAACGAAAAACCATAGACTGAGGGGCTTAAACAACGGAAATATATTTTCTCGCAGTTCTGCAAGTTAGAAGTCCCAGATAAAGGTGTCAACTGATTTAGTTCCTGGTGATTTATAAGACATCTCTTTGTGTCTTATAGATGGATACCTCGCTGTGTCCTCACATAGTGGAGAGAGAGAACTCCGGAGTCTCTTCCCCTTCATACAAGGACACCAGTTCTGTCAGGTCAGGGCCCCACTCTTCCAACCTTACTTAACCTTAATCACCTCCTTAAAGGTTCTACCTACAAATACAACACATGGAAGGAGGGGTTGGGGCTTCAGTGTACGAATTTTGGAAGGACACGATTCAGTCCAAGGCAAAAGCATCGTTGATTTAGAACTGCCTGCTGCACGGGAGGGAGTGGGCAGTGTTTCATTTGGATGGGGGCCTGAGCACAGTGTTGAGGTCTTTGAGGACAGATAACGCATGTCATTTATATCAACCACAGAACTGGAGTGTGACCACCATCCAGCCACCACCTTCATCCAGTGCAGATTACAGTTCTGCTGGCGTCCAGCCTGCGAGGGCCTGGGGCAGTGGGAACCGCTCGGAGCCTGATTGGAGCAGGGCCTGGGCTGGCAGGCTTTAGGGTTCTGCAACACGGGCTGGGAGCAGAAGTGAGGGGGAGGCCAGGTGAGCACTGAGATGACCAGAAGGCTACCCCTGTCATGGGCTTGTCATGGGTGAGATGAATCCCCAGGTATTGGCCAAGAACACAAGGGAAGGGAGTGAAGGTCTCTGAATGCCATGAACACCCCATCTGCCTTGGCAAGGGTTTGTCCAGAAGACTGCAGGGCCCGTGGGTTGGGGAAGAACAGCGTTTCCAGAGGCCAGAGCCCAGGAGTACAACCATGAAGAGAGTAAAGCCTGAGGCCTGAAGATGGATGTTGGGCTCCCTGGACAGTGGGTCAAAAAAAAAAAAAAAAAAAAAAATGGCTTCCAGAGTCAGACAGCTAGACCTGTGGGATCTAGGGGACACATCTCAGGGAATGGCGGGAATTCATCCTGGGAGGGGTAAATGAGCCTGGGCATCTTCTCACTTTACTATCCCTCCTCCCAAACTCTGAGATAGGAGAGCCAAGGGTGCCTAGGCTTGGGGGAGGGGGGTGATTGGGATTTGCTCAAAGAGGCAACCTCAGGACCAAAAGCTTCCCTACCCTGCCCTGCCCCAGGGAGGCCCTGCCACCTCCATTCAGAATGGATCTCACTTCTGACCTTGGTACAACTGAGCAGTGTTTGGTCTGCTCTGCTCTGGTTCCCAGGAAGTCCTCTGACAATCCCTGCCTTGGTCCTGGCCAGACAGCTGGGGGTACTGAGTTTTCAGTGGCCAGATCATGCTCCTCACCTAAGCTCTTGAGGCGGAGCCCGTGTCCTAAGTCCTCAGGCCTGTTAGCCTGCCCACCACCCCCACCAATACCTGAGAGCACACACGGGTTACTCAGTTGAACGCTGGGGCTGTTGAAGAAGGCCAAGGTTCAAGAAGGCTGCACGGGGACACGGCTGGGAGGGGCCCCAGGAGAGCTGCGGAACCACTGAGAAAAGCAGAGCCACGCCAAGGAAGCAGGCAAGAGAGGCCGGGCGGCCACCTGCATCTGTGTTTATTGTTCTGATTTCTCCAACCCCAGCAGAGCAGAATATGAGGCCGGTGGCAGCGAGGCCCATTCCATGGTGCTATGAGGCCGGCCAGAGTCATGTGCGTGTGGGGCCAGAGTCCACAAGACAGCCACTGGAAGGAAGACCCACAATTCGGGGGGCTTGGCACTCCCTCTTCGGCACCCTCCACGCCAGAAGCCCCCAGTGGGATTGGTAATGTGGCAAGCATGAGTGTGCGGGCCTCAGAGGGAGCAGCCACGGGGGTCGAGCAGCCACTGGAAGCTCCATGGGAGCCTGGGCAGGCCTCCTGAGGCCACTGGGCACCACCCTTTGCCCCGGAGAGAAGTTGGGATGCTGGGCCAGTTGTGATGGGTCAGACACCAACAGGACCTCTCCCTGAACTGTCCTCTTCCCCACAGTCCCCATCCCCGGCTCCTGCCACCTGATGGTCTGGTCTGCACAAGGCCCATCTCTTCCAGAGGAACCGACCCAGTAAGGCCCAGCATCCCAGGACGTCGGGATGCTCTCCTGCCGAGAGCGTCAGCACAGTGCTAGGCCTTCAACCGGCCCCAAGAAGGGGAGGTGAGAGAAGCCTGTGGGGCTGGAGGCCTGAAGCACAGGGAGGCCTGTTCAGGCCCCTGGGTTGATGTCTGCCCGAAGCCCTGGCTCGGCATCTGTCTGTGCTGCCATCCGGGACATGAGTGTGAATCCCAGAGGGCCCTCCAGTCCGGGCTCGGTGGGGGCAACACCCGCAGACCTGGTGGGGAGAGGGAGAGAAGAAGGTCCTGGAAAAAGGCTGGCTGCCAGGGGACCGGAAACCACTTCTCTCCCCTTGTTCAGCTTCGGCCACGGGGGGTGGGGTTGTGTGGCCCCGACAGCTGTCTAGATGGGCCCTGGAGAACGGAGACTCGGATCCCAGGTCCCCATCCTTGCAAAAGTCTTTTGGACAGAGAGTCTATCCAGGGCCAAAAGAGGAAGCAAGACTGAGCCAGAGACCTACCGCGATTAGGAGTAGGCCAGGCCCTGGAGCCCCCGGGCTGAAGAGTGGAACTTGTCGGAATCTTCAAAAGGCTGGTCTGCCGTAAGCAAAGAGAGGAACTGTAAGCTCTGGGCGGTCTGGGGGCCTTATCTGCCTGTGTGCCTCTGGGCAGGGGACAGCATGCAGGGCACTGGTACTTTCTGAGGGCAGAGCTATGGGGAGCCTTGCAGGGATTCGGTCACTCCTAGTCCTGGCCTGGGGTCAGCACTGCAGACAGGTGCAGCTTGCCCTTCAGACCTCTCTCAGGGGGTGCAGCCCAAGCCCTTGCTGGCCCAACTTCCTCAATTGAAAGAGGAGACTCTGGGCTCCTCTTCCCAGCCCTGCTGCTTCCAGAGGGCCTGGGTGAAGGTGAGGAGACAGAGTGCCAGCTTAGCAAAGAGGTCAGCCCCCTGGAGTACTGTCACCTAATGTGGCAGCAACATATCTCCCTCCCGTATGCCCACAAAATTCATCACTTCGGTCACCCTCGCCCCTGCCTAAACCCCTGCCCTCCATGATCTCTCTGCTGGTAGGAGCAATCAGTGGCCCTCTTCTCCCCAACCTTCACATTTTAAGCTCCAGACACACTCAGGTTAAGAAAAATTATCTAGAGGTGCCTGGGTGGCTCAGCTGGTTAAGCCAACTCTTGACTTCAGTTCGGGTTATGATCTCATGGTTCGTGAGCTTGAGCCCCAAGTCTGGCTCCGTGCTATCAGCGCGAAGCCTGCTTGAGAGTCTTCTCTCCCTCTCTTTCTGCCCCTCCCCAGCTCGTGCGTGCCCTCTCTCTCCCAAATTAAGCTTAAAAAACAATTATTCAAAACTTGGAAACAAGAAAAAAAAAAAAAAAGACTGTGCCCTTTTAAATCATCCTAGAACATTCTCTAACGAGCCTATCCTAAAAGTCATCTTATTCTAGGGGATGTGACTCTTCCTGACTCACTATACACTGCTGGTCAGGGCCCAGCATTGTTAAGTTGGATGCTGACTTGAAGGAGATAAATGACAGATGACGACCATTTCACTAATGGCATGTGGGAGGGGTGACATAGTCTCAATTCTACATCTATAAAATGGGGGCAGGGGGCGCCTGGGTGGCTCAGTCAGTTAAGCGTCCGACTTCGGCTCAGGTCATGATCTCACGGTCCATGAGTTCGAGCCCCGCGGCGGGCTCTGGGCTGATGGCTCAGAGCCTGGAGCCCGCTTCGGATTCTGTGTCTCCCTCTCTCTCTGCCCCTCCCCCCATTCATGCTCTGTCTCTGTCTCAAAAATAAATAAACATTAAAAAAATTAATAAAATGGGGGCGGGGAAGCTGGGTTGAACCGTATTTAAGGTCAGTCCCCTTCCCTCCCACCAGTGACCCAGTTTCTCAGGGCGGTGTATGCTACCCTCTCGTGGACACCAGGAGGCATAGGTCAAAGACATGCAGCCTGTGTGGGGTTTCTCCAGCTCCGAGTGTTGGGTCTTTGTTCTGTGCTCAACCAGGTGGGGATGGGAGTGGTTTCCAGACCTCCTCCAACTGAGATTCGAATCTTCTTGTTGGCCATGTGGCCAACTGGCAGTTTCAGAGTGGTGACCACCCCAAGCTAAGAGGCCTAGGGAAGTGGGTTCCTGATGGACTTCCTGAGACCCCCGCAGAACTCCCTTCTCTACACCCTCCAGGGAAAACTGGCCAATCAGCCCCAGGCTCTGGTGAGATGTGGACGGAGTGGGCCCCTGAAGCCCCCCTGCTCCACCAGGCCATAGCGGGGCAGCATGGATCACCCACCTGGAAGCCCCTCTCCTTGGGCTCTGGGGCAGGCCTGGGGTGGGGAGCTGGGTGGGCGCAGCACGGGGGCGAAGGCGCTCCTCTGTTTGACAGCGGAGATCATGTTGACAGGCGAGAAGGAGAAGACGCTGGTGGTGGGGGCAGCGGCCGGGAGGGACATGGAGGAGGCAGCGGCCAGCGGGGGGCTAGAGGGCATGACTCCGGGGCGGGGCGGGGAGGGGCAGGCGCAGCAGGGAAGGCGGTGGGAGACACAACAGGGAGATAGCACCAGAGTGAGCAGCTCAGTTGGGGCCCCGGCATGGGCAGTGGGCCCCACGTGGGCTGCTGACCCAGGCACCAGACTCAGACCTTACTGGCGGGGGGGGGGGGGGGGGTGCTGTGAGGGTCCGGGGGAGACCAGTATAGGGCGGGGTCTGAAGGTAGGCTAGGTGTCTCTGGGGTTCCGGGCTAGCACTCGCCTCTCTGCGGGTTCTACAGACCCTTTCTCAGGGCTGTAAATGACAGGGCCAGACCAGCTCAAAATAAAAGGAAAACCAGAGTACTCAACAAAACCAAATATTGGGAGGTGCCCCCCAAGATGAATGATGAGGAAGTGATGGAAAAGAATAGGTCAGGGTTCCTGCTGAAAGCCACTGGGATTCTGAGATGCTAAGAAACATTCATGGACTTTGGGGTACTAAGGTTAGAGTCAAAGATCAAGGTTCACAGCAGAGCTGGGGCAAGTGGTCAGGGATGAAGTTTGGGGGTACACACAGGTTCCTGTTACAAGGCCCCCCCCCCCCCGTAATCTCAGCTCACAATATAAGCTAACTTTCTCTACACATGTTTCCCTTCCCAACCCCTCCCCCTGCCCCACCCCCCCCCCCCCAGACACTTTGTTCTCTTTCGACCTAATGCAATTCCTTGTCATCTCCGGCCTGGGCCCTGGAGGCCTCCTATATCCCCCTCCTCCAACCAGTCGATTTTAAACAAAAACAGAGATCCACATCCTTGGATCTTCTTGTTCTCAACCTGCTGGCCATCCAGGGCTGTAGCCTGTTCACCTGGGAATAGCCGGGGAGCCTCCTCCTCACAGGCTTTGCCTGCCCCTCCTTTCTGCGGCCTCCTCTCCTGGGGGCTTCTGCCCAGGGCATCTCTGGATAGTCCTTTCTACATCCTCATCGGAACCCGACTCCCTGCCTCTCTCTTCTGCACACCAATAAAGGCTGTGATGTGAGTGTTGTCCAAGTGGCTGGCGTGGGGTGGGGGTGGGGGCTTCTCGAAAGGAACCAATAGCTTGAGAAGGCTGCCTTTGGCACCTAAGCACACCCCCACTCCCCTTTTGAAAAAGCGATGCCTTCAACAGCTACCCCTGTTCCAAATGTCCTCAGCTTCATGGATCACCATCTTTTTAAGACAAGGCTCACTGCTAGCTGATGAGGCCCATGGAGCTCCATGAAGGGCCTGAGACAAATGCCCGAAAAATGTACTGTATCTCTCAAGGCTGGGAGCTTATGGGAGTGGATGGGGACATGGGTTAGTACTGGTCACAAAATGGGACCAACCCTGAGGCAAGTCCAGGGTATCCCCAGCTACTGCTGGAAGCAGGGGGTAAGCAGCCCTAGAATTCTTGATCCTCTGGCTGAATGGGGGGAAACCCCATATGGGGTGGCTTCTGCCCACTGGGGCAGTGTGTTCCCCACTGCTGACTGCACTGTGAGTATGGTGGAGGGAAAGGGCTGGTATTCCAGGTCCCGCCAATATAAAATTCAAAGGGCACCCAGAGAGTTTGTAAGAATGCTGTCCCAGATCTGAAGGAAGTGGGAGAGGCGGAGCCTGGCCTGAGCAGAGGTCCAGGAGAGACAGGGGTCTTAGTAGGGACAGTAGAGGTTCGTGGCCTGTGTAAACACAGACATACGGGGCTTCAGGTCCCAGAAGCTGAGCCCAGGCCATCAGGAGAGTCAGGCTCAAACCGACAGCCAGAAAGAGCAGTACCCAGGATGGAAAATCATACACTCTTTCTAAATTGTGTCTGGGCACTTCATGCACAGTGGCACATTCAGATCTGAGAACAGACTCTAGGCACGGGTGATACTGATCCCGTTCTACAGAGAGGAAACTGAAGTTGAAAGAAATAAAGTAACTTGTTGAATGTCAGACAGCTCCTGATTGGGACTTTCAAACCCTGTATCCATCTGTCTGACCACACAATTTGCCTGCTCTTCCCAGCCGGATTGCAGGGAGCCACAACTTCCCTCCTCTGACCTCTGTTTCTCAGACCACGGGGGACAGACAGGTAGAAGCCCATTTTGATTGAGCCATTAGTTCCCCAGGACCTCCGGCAGGGGGCGCCAGCCTCCTCCCAAAGTCCCCGCATAAGATGGAAAGGTGACGGTCCGCCAGGTTTCAGCTGGATGTCGGTACCCCCACCCCCCAGCCCCGGTAAAGGCCCTTTCAAGGGGAGGGGAGGGCTAGAAGCGATGCGTGCAACTGGAATCCTCAAAGAATAAAGGTGCGAGAACTGCCCCGGCCCCAGGGCCCGGGATGTGCAGCCAAGGGGTGGGGTCGAGGGGCAGGCGTCCCACAGCAGAAACAGGTCACACGCAGAGACGGCCGGCCTGGCTCACAAGGGCAAGGCCAGGGTCGACCGTGGTGAGACAGCCGCCGGAAGCCCCCCACCCCCCTGGGGCTGGGAGGGGGCAAGGCTGAGCCCCATGCAGCTCCCCGGGCAGGGGACACTCACTGGCGAAGGGTGAAGTGGCCGTGGAGCCATTGAGGAAGCTAGGGGACCCGGGCACGCCGAGGCCGGCCACGCCCGGCGCCCCGTAGCTGCCGAGGCCCGAGCCGAGGCCGCTGCCGTAGCTGCTCTGCTGCGAGCCGGGGCTGGGCGCGAACCCGCGCGGGGACGCGCTGCTGCAGCTGCGCGCGTAGCCTGCGAGAGAGGGCGGTCAGGGGCGCAGCGCGGGCGGGGACCCGGGGCTGCGCTCAGGGGCGGCGGGACGCACCCGGCTCCGGGCCCGGCGTGGCGTCCCCGACGGCGATGGCCAGCGGGCTGCTGAAGGCGTTGATGCCCACGACGGCGGGGTGTGGGTGGCTCGGGGCCAGGGGTCCCAGCGGCGCGGGCGCGCGGGGGGCGCTGTACAGAGCCTCGGCCACGTCCGCCGCGCGCTTCAGGAGGAGCTCCTGCGAAGACAAGAGCGGGGCACGGCCGGGGCAGCCGCAGGCGCCGGGAGGGGGACAGTCCCCGGCCTGGCGGCGCGAGGAGGCGGGCGGAGGCGCCATACCTGGTTACTACTGGGCACTCCGTACAGGGCCTCCGCCAGGTCGGCCGCCCGCTTCAACAGCACCTCCTGGGGGCGGGGGAGGAGACAGCGGGATGGAGGGACAGCCCCGGGGTGGGGGGTGGCAGAGGGGCCGGGCGTCCCCTCCGCCCACCCACCCCGCCCCTGGGGCCACAGGACACGCTCATCCCCGGTCTGCTGTGCCCCGCTGGGTACCTTGGGCAGCCTCTCAGGATCTCCGGGGTGTCTGGGGATGGCTTTCTGTAGCCTCTGGAATCCGTAGTCGATGGTGGGCTCATTCAGGGCTGGGGAGAGGGGCGGCGTTTTGGAGGACCCCCTCCCAGCGCGCTCCGCAGGACCAAGCCGGCCGGCAACAAGTCGGGGAGCCTCGCTGCAGACCCCCTCCACCAAGCCTGGCCCAAACCTCTCGGAATGCTCCGGGCACACGGGTCAGCAAGGTTCGGTTCGCGGAGTTTCCTCAGTTCATTTCTTTGCTCATTCATTCAACAAATATTTACTGAGCTGGGCCCTGTGCCAGGCGCTTGGCATTAACACACAAGCACCATCCCATCCCATCTGTGGTTCGAAAAATGCAACTGTATGTACGTATTAGCGTCTACAGTCCTAGGGGCAGGACTGGAGGGAGAGTTTTCTGTCTCCATTACCAGGAATAACATATTAATTACAAAAGTAAAACACCCCAACAATCTCCATTTATCACAGCTCAGGTCACAGCATGTGACCATTAGAAGTTTGCCTGTGCGCCAGGGAAAGGACTGGCCACATCCAGGGTTCTGCAGAGGAGGCAGCAGACTCCTAACTAGGCTCCCCAGGACTTCCTTCTCTCCTCCTCCTGGCCTGGCCAGGACCAACTCACCAGCCTCAAGGCCCTACCCACTTTCTTCACCGCCAACTCCAGATTTAGTGAATTTCCTTTAGTTTCCCCCAGAGTGTAAAGCACGCACTCATTCCCATGTCTTTGCATTTGCCACTCCTTCTCCAGGACTGTCTTTCCTTCCCCATCTCTGCCTCCCTATTCACCCCTCCCGTCTCAGCCTGAGTCCACTTAAGCCCACACTCCCTCCTAGAGGTCCTCCCCTCCCAGCACTCTGCGTGTGACTCCACTCACCTCACACTTTGTTCACTGCTAGGGCCACCCCTACCCGCTTAAGACCGTAACTCCCTGACGGTAAGTATGGCTACTGAGTGTCGGGTGCTGGGAAGGATTAGGTGGTTATCTGCAGGGAGGAGGATGGGGAGAAGTGGGTGGCTGGGACAGGGCAGGAAGATGAAGGTGGAGAGGGTCCTGGTGGGTAGTCAAATAGAGCCAGGAGGGGGGATTCGATACTCCTGTCTTGTGTTAACTTCTCGCCCTTGCTTCCCGCAAGGGGTATATTGGGGGGCGGGGCGTGCACCTGCTTATGCCCACGTAGAGTGAAGACTGAAGTGGCTTGGGGAACCAAGAGACCCAGGGAAGATTAAGGAGCATCGAGCCTATTTGGGGCACCTTTGAAATAAACATGCCGCTGGAGATATTCTAGACCCTGGGGAATGCGTGGGGGGGAGGGGGTAGGGTGGGGGTTGTCCTGGCGAGGAGGCCCTAGGCAGGGGGAATGTCCCGACGGGGCTGAGACTGCGAGCCTGGGAGGGGATTGAGGAGACCTAGGCCAAAGAGGGAAACAAGCTCTGAAAAGATCCTACCGCGCAAGGAGCGGTCACGTGGTTTAGGTGGGGAAGAGGCGGGGCAGCCGCTTAGGGGGCGTGGCCACACCGTAGGTATTGGCTAACCACGACCCGGGCTCTGGTGCCCTGGGTGGAACTCCTTCCAGCAACCCTGGGCCTCTCTGCCCCCTCCCGCACCCCCCACCTGACTCCTTACCTGTGTAGACAAAACGGCCGGGGGCTCCCTTGCAAAACTGCTTGGACTTGTAGGACAGGGTCACCTCCACCACCCCGGGAATGTGCCGCGGGGGCGTCTGAACCCGTATGGCGTGGGGCGTGATGAGCTGCGAGGGGAGAGGGGAGGCCTGCGGGTTCCAGCCCGGGGCGAGGGGAGGGCCCAGCCTCGAGGCCAGGAGGGAGACTGGCAGGGGTGGCCCACCTCGCTCCACACGAGCACGTTCCCGAACACGACCTGCAATCCATCGAAGAAGTTGTCGCCGATGACAATGACGGTGGCGCCTCCTGTGGTCCAGCCCTCCCCGGGGCTGATGGCCTTGATACAGGGGGTGGCAGCTGGGAGGCAGGTGAGGAGCCAGATCAGGGGCCTGCACCAAAGTGGGGGCTGGGGGCTGGCTGGGCTCGCAGCAGCGGGTGCTGGGCGGGGTGGGGGGGGGGTCCTGACCTTCAGAGGGGTCCAGGCGGCGCGCCCTGCGACCATGCTTGGAGTTGTTGTGCACAAACATGTTGTCAGACACGGCCAGCACGTGCCCATCCACGCTCACCGTCGTGGACACCACCACCTGTGAGGAGAGTGGAGGCCAGCCTGGTTGAGGCCCTGGGGCGCTCCCTGGTGGTGGTGGGGGGACTGTTGTGGGGAACAGGCAACTCGGTGAGGGTGGGTGGCTGGATGCTGGAACTCAGAGTCATTGGCAGGGGAAAGAGCTCCCCCCAGGGGCTGAACGGTGGAAGGGGCAGGCAGCTAGGTCAAGTGATGCCCCGGGACACACGGTCTCCGGCTGCCCAGGGAGGGGAACCCCAGGAACTAGAAAAATCAAGAGCGCTGAAAGAAAACTCTGGCTCGTTGGGCAGAGTGCCTACTGTTCTTATACACACCCGCACCCCAGGCTGTATCCCTGGAGCTCCAAGGCTGGAATGTGTCTTAGGCTAGTGGGAGTGAGAGTTTTGACTGGGGGTGGGGCGGTGGGGAGGGGGCAGCATCAGCCTGAGAAGCCATCAGCAGGAGCCCCCCCACCCTCGGGAGGAAATTGGGGCTGCCTCCTTCTCTCCCTCCCACCCTTCACTGAGAGGGGTGTGCAGGTTGGGGATGTACTAAGGGCAGCTGCTCTCTGCTTCACGCTATGCAAATTAGCTGGGTCGTTAATCATGTAAAAATGTCACAATTAGCATCTCCTTAAGTGGGACTCTAATGAAGCCTCCCTTGGCAGCCAGCATAAGTTGAGATGGAGCTGCCCCACCCCCAGCAGGCACCAGGCCCTGAAGCACAGGGCTGGGCAGAGATCTGCCGTGGGGCTTTTCCCAGGGTGGCGGGACCACAGCCTTCCCCACCCGCCCCATCGGGAAAGGGTGACCGGATGCAAGGGGACCCCTCTCCCAGACCCACCTGGAAGCGGCGCATGTCTCGGGGATTCCCTGCATTCTTTAGGCAGTTCTGGTTGCACTTGAGGAAGAACTTGAGGAAGAACCTGAAACAGTATGGTGGGTGGGCTCAAGGGTGGAGGTAGGGGGTCTGGAAATGGATGAAGATCCAACTGTTCCCTTCCATGCCCCTTCCTGGCGGGGTGACTCCCCTCTGCTCACACAAGGCACACATCCCATATTCCCACCACAAGCTGCATATATACAGAGTGCCCGATACGTACTGAGTAGACCCTTCCCAGCAATTAATTCACGACACGGATTACCCACCCCCTGCCCACAAAGTATACACTCATCACGCTTATCCAAATATGTCCATTATATATATGATATATATACCCATTACTCATGAATTATCCCCACTCCACAACGTATATGCCACATGTAATATGTACTCACATTTACCTGTAGACTTACCCCACACCATGTATATTTGTCATTCTGCATGTGCATCACACATAAAAGTGCATTCACCTCACACAGCACATCCCTCCTCCTGAGTATACTAACACACACAACGTATACTCATGATAATACACCCATTATATATACCAAATATGCCTGATATACTATTACAAAATATGGCCGTCACACACAGGGTATACCCACTATACTCAGGGTATCCTTCAGAGAGCATATATGATACATATTCCACATATAGCCTATAGTCATCATGCACATATGGTATACTACTCACACACACAGAGTCTATACCCATCACGTGCAGCATATGCCCATCCTGTACAGTAGATGCACAGGAAGAATATGAAAGTATATATTAATATACCACTTTGTGTTGTATATGATTACCCAAAATACACTCACAGCAAATGCTGTGCAGTCATCACATATAGCAAGCAGATCACCCTTCCTCCTTCAGAGCAGACCCCCCCCCCAAAACAAATCCCTCTTGCACACAGATCTTGCTCACACGTAGCAGATTCCCTGCCACGGCACACCCCCCCCCCAAACAGATCTCCCTTGCACGTGTTCTACATCTGTTATACACATAGCAAAAAACTCATCAGGCAGAGCCTATACCCATCACATACCGTGGCGTACCTGTCAGACCCGAGGCCGTACAGATACACAATGAGTACCTTCTTTTTTACACACAGCAATTGCAAAAAAAGCACAGTGTATGCCCTGATGAGACTGATTTTTAGAGAAAACACACGAGAAGTTGGTCCTCTGGTCCTTTCAGGCAGTTGGCTGGGAGGGTGGGGCCTCGGCTTTGCCACCCACCAGCGAGGTAATCAAGGATAATGCTCTGGATTGGTGCCCTTAGTGAACTCAGAATGTTTCAATATCTGCCTTAGCCCGTTCAGGACCCTGTGAGCATCCGGGGAGATGTCCTTTCCAAACCACAGCCTGCAGGGCTAACGTCTGCAGGGGTTCGGCTCCTGGCATGTAGCCCGCCTCCTGGGCTATTCCATGGGTTCTGCCAGTGCGCTGCTTCATTGTACCACCCAACCCCCCGGGTTTTGAACCCCAAATCTGAATATCCACTTAAGTCCCTAGAGTTGCCTCCAACTCCAAAGCATGAACTTCACATTCAGAGGAAGATTTATTATAGGTTCTAAAAGCTAGTCCCTTCTGTTTCGGATTCTGTGTCTCTCTCTCTCTGCTCCTCCCCTGCTCATGCTCTGTCTCTCTCTCTCAAAATAAATAAACAAACACTGAAAAAATTAAAAAAAAAAAAAGGGGGGGGCACCTGGGTGGCTCAGTCGGCTGAGCGTCCGGCTTCGGCTCAGGTCATGATCTCACGGTTTGTGAGTTCGAGCCCCGCATCGGGCTCTGTGCTGACAGCTCGGAGCCTGGAGCCTGTTTCGGATTCTATGTCTTTCTCTCTCTGCTCCTCCCCTGCTCATGTCTGTCTGTCTCTCTCAAAATAAATAAATAAACATTTAAAAATTAAAAAAAAAATAAAAAAAAAAATAAAAGCTAGTCCCCAAGTACTGGTAGGGGTGGGCTTCACCCCTGGAACAGAGGTGTCCCAAGGGGCAGCCACTCATTGGGAGTTGGCACCATTTACCTGGAGATGCACCTACCCCCAGGCCCTGCCTCTGTCTACACTGCTGACACCTTACCACCTGTCACATTCCCCCACTCAGTGGATATCCTTCTGGGAACCCTTTAATTTCCCTTTCTATAGGGTCGTTACGTCAGCACACATTTCCATCCACCGTGAATACCTCCCCAAATAGTTTCATGTAGTGTAGACCTTCTGTGCGCCCCTGCAGAGCATTCGGAGATGCAGATGCCTCCTATGACCCCAAACAGTGCACATCCGCCATGTAGACACCCCCCATTCACCCCTACAGGATACCTTGCATGCACACAGCTTATATGCCCCCAAACAATAGTCAGCCCAGTGTAGATGCCCTTTATACCCCATTAGGCCACCCCAAATGCTCCCGAACAGCGTATCTGCAGAGTATAGACACTCCGTTGATTTCACATTATTTGCCATAGTAATGGTTCCCTCTATCCCTATAAGACACCCCATCGTGCAGACACCCCTATGCTCACAGTAATCACCTTATACACACCCCGCATTTCCATGACATGGTGCAGACCATTTCTTTTAAATTCCATATCCACATGGTGCTAGGAGGAGGAGGTGCTTTACGAGGTGCTAGAAGGAGGCGGGCGAACACCAGGACAGGAACAGTCCCTATCCTGAAGGGGTGAGTGCCAGCCCTTGGATATCGCTGATGGTGCAGGCTTGGGAGTGACACACACTTCCCTTACACCCGCACATGTGCCCGCTGTACCCAACTCCACTCTCAAGCCTACAGAATCCAGAGGGAGGGTTCTTATATTCTTCATTTCATTTTAATTTAAGTTCGTTTATTTTGAGAGAGGGACAAAGAACAAGTGGCGGAGAGGGGCAGAGAGGAGACAGACTCCCAGGCAGGCTCTGAACCATCAGCACAGAGCCCTCCACGGGGCTCGAACTCACGAACTGTGAGATCATGACCTGAGCGGAGCTCAAGAGTTGGACGCTTTTCTGCCGCTCCCCTGCTCATGCTCTGTCTCTCTGTGTCTCAGAAATAAATAAAAACACCCCAAAAAAAAAAATTGAAAAAAAAAAAAAAGAGTTGGACGCTTTCACCGACTGCGCCACCCGGGGGCCCCCAGAGGAAGGGTTCTTGAGATAGGCCCAGAGATGTGGGCTCCGGCGGAGGCGTTGACTCGCTTTGTGGCCTGGGGGTATTTCCTGCATCTTTAACATCCACCTCCATCCACCAGGAGAAGCAGGAGAATAGCAACTGATGGCTGCTGAGGCACCTTCCAGGGACAGCCTCTGGGACATCCTTTATTTCCGACCTCCCAAGGCTTCACTGCCACTTCCTGCAGGGTCCCGTCCCCTCTGCCTCCTCAAGAAGCCCCCTCAGCCCTTCCACAGTCCTTGCTCAGCACGTCTTCCCATCCTTTCTCTTTCCAGTATAACTCACTTCCGGAAATAAGTCACAGACCTTTGGGTCTATACCAGTCCCCACTCCCTGTCTGGCCAGTCTTTTCTGGCCATTCTAGGTTCAGGGACTGCCCCTCCCGCAGCCCCCCCCCGGGGCCCTGCGTGCACCGCCACCTATGCAGACCTGCCCCAGAGCCTCTCTGTTTTTAAGCCTGGTTGGCATCACCTGCAGAGTGGTGTTGAGGAGGAAGCAGCCACACGAGGCCTGGGCCCTCCCTGGGGGTGCTGAGGGTCAGTCTCCTTTCCCCTCCCCCTGAACTTGTAGCTCAGAGATGCACACAGTCAATGCCAGCAATGGTAGAGCTGGTGAATCTCACCCACTGCCAATGGTAGGTAGTCCGCGAGGCTGCTCCCAGCCAGCCAGGGCCGAGCCAACGCAAACACCCCCACTGCTACCACTGTGTACCCCCTAACCCCGCACCAGCCTCAGGGGTGTCAGGAAAAATCACCCATAACTTGAAAATAAGGCACAATGATGACTACGAGTCCTTTCAAACTCATCCTGGAACAGTGGTTTTCAAAGTGTGCCTTCTGGACCAGGAGCAGCCTGGGAATCGGCTAGAAATACAGAATTTCAGGCCCCACCTTTGACCCGCTGACACTCTTCAGGCGGGCCCGGCCATCTGTGTTTTCATAAGCCTTCCAGGTGATTCTGAGGCCTCCTAACATTTGAGACACACTACTCTAGTGCTGTCCTATGCAATAGGGTGGCCACTAGCCCCATGTGGCATTGAGCACTTGAAATGTGGTTTGAATTGAGATGTTTTTAAAATACGCATTGAATTTCAATGGCTTATTTAGAAAAAAACCCAGAACGGGGCACCTGAATGGCTCACCCGGTTGAGCGTCCGACTTCGGCTCAGGTCATGATCTCGCGGTTTGTGGGTTTGAGCCCCGCGATGGGCTCTGTGCTGACGGCTCAGGGCCCGGAGCCTGCTTCGGATTCTGTGTCTCCCTCTCTCTCTGCCCTTCTCCCTCTCATGCTGTCTTTCTTTCTTTCTTTCTTTCTTTCTTTCTTTCTTTCTTTCTTTCTTTCTTTCTCTTTCTTTCTTTCTCAAAAACAAATAAACATTAAAAAAAGCCATACAGAACGTAAAATAGCTGACTAGTAATATGTTTATATTTATTACGTGTTGAAATATTTTAGCTATATTGGGTTAAATAACATATATTGTCACAATCGATGTTACCAGTTTCCTTTTTGTTTTTAAAAATGAGGCTACTAGAAAATTTAAAGTTACATATGTGGCTCGCATTATATTTATGCTGCTCTAGAGTATTATGTGAACAAAGCCGCCTAAAAGTTATCTGATTTTCTAGGGGAAGGTCACTTTGACTCATATTTGGTATTGATTGGGGCCTGGCTCATCATGACCCTGTTTAATCCTCTCATAACCCTGAGGTGGTGTAGGTTTGCGATCATTCCCACTTGATGGATGAGAAAACTGAGGATAAGCAAGAATCAAGTACAAAGTCACAGCGAACGCCAAAGTCTGGATATGAGCTCGGGGCTCTATGAACCACTGATATGGACAGGCGTCATGGAAAATTCCCTCTAATTGGGGCTCTCAGAGTCCGACCCTGCCCCAGGCATGAGGCTGGCAATTAAGCCTCCTTCAAAAGCAGCCCTGAGACGCAGGCTGTACAGGGGCACAGCCAGTCATTCGGTGTGGATTTTCTCAAGGTTACGAATTCATCAAGGTTGCAAAGGAGACTCAGGTCCCCTTGCTGCTAGTTTGGGGCCTTTGGCTGTGGTGACCGTTGCTCTTAGCCTGACAAGATTTTCGGGATTAAAGACCAGCTGCACAAGATGAACCAAGAGTTGATCCCTGTTGAAATTCAGTAAAGGGTACTTGTGGTTCATTATTTTATTCTGCCTAGATGTTCAACATTCTCTCTTATGAAAAGTTTAATAAGGGGACCCCTGGGTGGCTCAGTCAGTTGAGCCTCCGACTCTTGATTTCGGCTCAGGTCGTGATCGCAGGGTCACGGGATCGAGCCCCTCGGCGGGCTCCACACTGAGCGTGGAGGCTGCTTAAGATTCTCCTTCTCCCCACCCCCCCCCCCCGATCTCTCTCTGCCTCTCCCCCCATGCTCGCATGTGCTCTTTCTCTCTAAAAAAAATTAATAAAAAAATTTTAGACAGTTTAATAAAAGACCAGAAGAAGAGCTGTGGACAGTGGTCATCCCGCTAATAAGGCAATTAAAGGGTAGTAATGATACACCATGACTTGGGCGCCTGTGATCTATTTTTTTTTTATTTTGTTTAACGTTTATTCATTTTTGAGACAGAGAGAGACAGAGCATGAATGGGGGAAGGTCAGAGAGAGAGGGAGACACAGAATCTGAAACAGGCTCCAGGCTCTGAGCTGTCAGCACAGAGCCGACGCGGGGCTCGAACTCACGGACTGCGAGATCATGACCTGAGCCGAAGTCAGACGCCCAACCGACTGAGCCACCCAGGCGCCCCCCTAGGTGCCTGTGATTTATTTATTTTTTTTTTAATTTTTTTTAATGTTTATTTATTTTTTGAGACAGAGAGAGACAGAGCATGAATGGGGGAGGGGCAGAGAGAGAGGGAGACACAGAATCGGAAGCAGGCTCCAGGCTCTGAGCCATCAGCCCAGAGCCTGACGCGGGGCTCGAACTCACGGACCGCGAGATCGTGACCTGAGCTGAAGTCAGACGCTCAACCGACTGAGCCACCCAGGCGCCCCTAGGTGCCTGTGATTTATTTTTTATTTTTATATTTTTTTGGATTTTATTTATTTTTTATTTTTTTTCAACATTTATTTATTTTTGGGACAGAGAGAGACAGAGCATGAACGGGGGAGGGGCAGAGAGAGGGAGACACAGAATCGGAAACAGGCTCCAGGCTCCGAGCCATCAGCCCAGAGCCTGACGCGGGGCTCGAACTCACGGACCGCGAGATCGTGACCTGGCTGAAGTCGGACGCTCAACCGACTGCGCCACCCAGGCGCCCCTAGGTGCCTGTGATTTAAACGAAAGGTAAGAGCAGTTCACTCGAACACCTACCTTACCACATCCTGAACGTAGTGTCGCCTTCCTAATCGTTTCTAGAAATGCTCTTTATTCCTCCCTGTAAAACCCACTTGAGACGAACTGAAAACGAACCTTCCTTGGTAAGGAATATTCCTTACCATGGAAGCAAAGGTTGGGCTGAATGTGGCTCCGGTGCAAACACCTGACTTCCACGTAACTTCTCAGGGGTGACGCTATTGCATAAGGAAAGCTCCCTGGCACTTTGCTCAGAAAAGACTCAGCTGACAAAAGAAAATATGGAGGTGGCTGACGTGCGTCCACTGTCAAACTCTCGGTCCTCAGGGGGGTAGAAAGCAGAGCGGGATGGAACCACTCGGTGGAAGACAGGGTCCGGCTATCACAGGGTGGGCTGCTGGATTCCCCCACCCCTGGCCGCTGTGGGTGTTGCCTGTCAAAGGGCTCGTGGCTGCCCCCACTACCCTCGAATTATCGCCAGCCAGAAGCAATATGCCCTGCACCAGCCCACGGCCAAAGAGAGACTGACGGCATGCGGAGGACCAACTCCTTGTGCTTTTCCCATTCCGGAACTCCCCGAAGGCTCAGGCTGGTGCCAGACTCCAGCTGAGAGCGTCTGCTTGCTGAGCTTCTCCTGTGGATGCTGTTCCCCTCCTTCTCTTCCTAGAGCTCTCCTCCAATAAACCCCTTTCACAAGCATCCCATCCCCAGCTCTGCTTCTAGGAATCCCATCCGAGGAAACCAGGTCGCACAGCTTTGCCCCACCTCTCCCCTCCCTGCGTCCCATGAGAGACTCACTGAGAGCGGAAATTATGTTCCCACTTCCAGAGAGAAAGCTGATAGTCATTGAAAGAGCCAGACTGAGCCCCAGGACGCTTGTAGCTCCAGCACTGTCAGGAGGCAGGGAACGAACGTGTAGATTACAAATTCTGCCCAGGAGAGCTTTTCCCAAAATGATATCCACTAGCCGCCTGTGGCCATTGAGCACTTGACTTGTGGCTGGTGTGACTGAAAAACTGCTTTAAATTCTGTTTCATTTTAGTTTACTTATTTATTTTAAAGTAATAGTATTATTGAAAGTAATTATTAACCTTAGTAATAATAACAGTCAGGTATTATTTTTATTTTAAAATAACCTCTACAACCCAATGTGGGACTCAAACTCACAGCCCTGAGATCAAGAGTCCCATGCTCCACTGACTGAGCCAGCCAGGCGCCCCATTGTTTCGTTTCTTTTTTTAAATGCTCATTTATTTTTGAGAGGGAGAAAGAGACAGCGCACGGGCAGGGGAGGGGCAGAGAGACAGAGGGAGACTCAGGATCCGAAGCAGGCTCTGGGCTCTGAGCTGTCAGCACAGAGCCCGACGCAGGACTCGAACCCACGAACCATGAGATCATGACCTGAGCCAAAGACGGATGCTCAACCGACTGAGCCACCCAGGTGCCCCTCATTTTTAATTTAAACTGAGATAGTCCCGCGTGGCTCATGGCTACCAACTATACTGGACTGTACAGATCAAGAAAGAGGAAGTGATGTGAATGAATACGGGAGTTGGGCCAGGGTCTTCAAAACAAGCGTCCTGTGACTACCTCGGGAAAGAAAGTAGATTGGAAGCAAAGTGTAGAATAAAACTAGGTGTGTATTTCCAAGTCCAAAGCTAGCATTAGAACCTGGGATGGGATGGGGCGGGGAGGAATCCTCTGCTAATTTTGACTCCAAAGGGCTTGCCTTTGAGCTTGTGAGCCTCAGAAGAAACAGATACCTTCTGGGGCAGGATCTGTGCCCTCCACCGTTTTCATCGTCTGCCTCTCCCTGCCCCCCCCCCCCGCCTCGCTCAAGGACAGAGGAGGATACAGGTGGCTGGCCCATTCATTCCCTCATTCATTCAATACACCCATTTACAGAGATGTATTAAACACCTTACATGTGTCAGGCAGTGCAGTCTAGGGGTAAATAAAGTCTTAAGGAAATTACAGTCCAGCAGGAAAGAGAGAAACCTGGAGTATAATCAATAAGATAGAGGGGAGGACATGCTAGGTCACTTGTCCAGTGGAGCCGCAGCCTTCACTCTGGAAGGGGGTCCTCGAGGTCGCATTTGATCTTGGGCACTTGGGGCCTTGAAAGACCAGAGGCATTTTCCCTGGATGAGGAGTAAGAGGTAGGGGCCCTTCGTGCAGAGGGGATAAACAGCCCTGCCAAGGGACAGGGGGCATGGAGGGCACACTTTCCCAGTGGTACCTGATGAGATGGAGGAGGAGAGCTGTGGACCAGGGCCTGGGGGTGTGGCACCAAATCCCGTGGGATCGGACCCTGTGGGTGATGGGGAGTCAGCAGAGGGGGTCTTACTGGCTGTGGCATCCGGAAGCATTTTACCTACAGGGAAGTGGGCACCAAAGGGCCTAGGCTAGACAAGGGATGGTAAGGGAGGAGGTTGGTGGGATAATCCAGGCCCAGGTTGGGGTGGCCCACACTACTTCCTGATCTCGGCCCCAGGGCAGCAGCCAAAGCCAAGTGTCCCCAGGGTCATAGCCACCTGCCAGGCCTGGACCTGGCCTCCCTGCCATGATCCCTACTTGGGGCAGAGGTGGCTGCAGCGCAGATGGGCTGGGGGACTATAAATAGCCGGGGCGCATACATTAGCATGCCAATGCACCCGCACCCCATCCTCTATGCTAATGGCCCACCATGCGCCTGAACACCTTCTGTTCCCCTGCATGCATTTGCATGCACAATTAGCATAATCTTGTATAATTAATGAACAGCGTCAATTTTAGCTCCTAAGTAATTTGATTAACATGTTGATAGGGCACTTACTAGGCTCTCCAAACCTCAGGGCTGGGCATGGGGCCTGAGCAGAGCAGGGGAGGTGGTAGAGAGCCGGCTAAGGGGCCCCCAGCTGCCCAAGAAGAGTGGTGGTGACTCCACTTCCCCGAGGGGAGGGGTCGAGGGATGGGGGGGGCTGCTAATGCAGGCCTCTGGGCACCCCGCATGGAGCAGCAGGGACAGGCTGGAGCAGTTACAAGGGGTCACCTGAGCGTGAAGCCCGTCTGCACTCCTGTGGACACGGACATATACACACGTGCCCTGCATGTCCCCTCAGCCTTGAAGTCCTCTGTGAATGCAGGATGATAGACTCCAAGGGAAGAACAGAAGAGGAGCAGGGACGGAGGAAAGGTAGGAAGGATGGGGAGCTGAGCGGATGGACAGGCAGATGGAATCCACAGAGGAGGGAGATGTGCCTCTAAGTAACTCGGGGATATGAAGGGGAGGGGGGTCCTGAGACTGAAGGGAAGAAGTTGTATGTTCTTCTGGTTTTGGGTGGGTGAGCCAGGCTCCCAGAAACTTTGGCACCTCCTATTTATGGATCACGTGAGAGGCAGAGGTTGGGGGTCGGCAAGGCCTGGCACTTTCCTTAATGTGCCGAGCGGCCCCGGGCAGAGAGGACAGGAGGCTGAGTGTTGCACCCTTCCTGTACAGAGACGATTCCATTTCCAGCCCCAGACATCCCAGGACCCCTGGCAGAGGCTCACTCTCCCCTCCTGCTCACCTCTGACTATGGCCGGAGTCAGGAAGCTTTTCCTTAGCTCTGATGGACTTTCTTGGTGCTGTGTAGGCTCCTTCTCTGGGATGGGCAATCAGGATGAGGGTGGGGTGGGGATAAGAAGTGATATTGTGGTAGGCACTGCATAAGCACATCTTACTTAACTTACAACGTCCCTTTCGGGTGGGTTGAGAGTCAGCTTCCTGTTACAAGTGAGGAAACTGAGGGAGGTGGGGCCTTGTTCCAAGTCATCTGGCCAGACGTTCCACTTTGGCTTGAGTCTCCCAACTCTGAATAGCCCTTCGCTTTATGGAGAGGATTAATCATTCAAACTGCAGACAGTTTATTTGCTAGCCATCTCTCTCACTCCACCTATTATGGTCCCCCAGACTTCCTCATGTGTGACTTCTCTCCTCTAATATCCTCCGGGGGCGCTGTCCCCAGCTCCACTCATGCCTCAGCATGGGGCCACTGTGAACCTGAGCTCAGCTTTAGCTGCCCAGACGTTTTGTCTTCAGTCTTTGTTCTGAGTCAGGGGGGCTTGGGGATCCTTGTTCTCATGATTGGCATCCCAGCTGACATGACTCCCTGGGCTCATGGGGGGGATCTCATATGAACCCCCTCTGCTTCTCTCTCCCTCAGATGTTCCCAGCTCTGAAAGGGGTGGAGTGGGGGAAGGAAGTGCAGTTCATTCTGCAGGGGACCCTCAGTCCTACCTCAGCATTGACCCAGCAGTGAGGTTCCCGGACCCCAAAGAGAATTACCAGGATGGGCCCCAGACAGAAGCCTGTGTTTGCAGCATCAGTGTGAGAGCAAAGAGACCCCACTGGAAAGGGTGGAAGGAGATGGGCACTATCGTGAGCTTGTCTTGTGGCTATGGAATGTTGCATTGACCATTGGGTTAGAGAGGAAAGAGCTGATTCTTTGCAGCTCCCACAACACCTTCTTATCAATTGCATTTGTCAGGTTGTGCCTGACGTAGAAATTGGGGTCTACCCACAACAGGGTAGATTAGAGCTTGCTTCTGCCAGGTGGCCCAGATGTAACTTGCTTCAACAGTATCACTACAATAGCCACTGTGCACCAGGCACAACCACATGCCAGAGTGTGTTCACAGCCCATAGCTCCATTCCTCCTCTGGTAGCCAGAGGAGGAGAATTGTAGGCTTTCCACAGGAGGGAATCTTCCCCACCCACTCCCACACCAAGCCAATCAAGGAAATATTTAGTTTTAGAGCTGTGATGTCCAATAAGGTAGCCACATGTGGTCATTCAAGTTTGAATAAATTAAAATTAAATAAAATCAAAAGTTTAATTCCTCAGTCATAGTAGCTACATTTCAAGTGGCCAATAGGTACTTTTGGCTATTGGCTACCATATTGGTCAGTGCAGAATATTTCTATCCTTGCGGGAAGTTCTATTGATAGTGTTTGTCTTAAAGTTTTGCCTTGATCTCTATTTCCTTTTATCATTATATAAAGGCTTAAACAATTTTGTTTTGTCTCCTCAACTGCTCTATAAGCTCTCAGAGGGCAGGAATCATTGTTCAAACTTTCCTTTTCTCCCAAGCATCCATTACAGCGCCTGCCTCACAGTGCTCACTGATTCATGATAGAATTCAAGGGTCAGAATTACTATGACAGGATGAATGCTGGACCAAAGCCCCCAAATCACTTTTAATAGGGAACAGTATAAAATCCTGTACTTAGATTAAAAATATCAATTGTAGGGGTGTCTGGATGGCTCAGTTGGTTGAACGTGTGCCTGACTCTTGATTTTGGTTCAGGTCATGATCCTCGGGTCATGGGATTGAGCCCTGCATCAGGCTCCGTGCTCAGCATGGAGCCTGCTTGGGATTCTCTCTCTCTCTCTCTCTCTCTCTCTCTCTCTCTCCCCCCTCCCACTCTGCCCTCTGCCCCACTTGCATGCTCTCTTTAAAAATAATAATAAAAATCAATTGTAGAGATGGAACTTTGAGAATTGCAGAGAAAGGAACTGCAAAAATCTGTTCCGTGATAAAGCAAGAGGAACACAGGCAAAAACTATTGAACTATACTTTTTCAGACCTGTGGGAGTTAACAAAAGTTTTGCACAATCCGAGCAGTATTTATTTAAGAGAAATGGCTGGATCTTAGTAACGACAGAGATCTTTGTAGTATTTTAGTTTGCCCTATCCCCATCCCCATCTTTCCAGCTCTGCAGATTTGAAAAACAGCAGCACTGCAACCCGGGTAGCTGGGAAAACTAGCAGCCTAGAAGTCACTGGAAGGAAAAGATTAGATTTGGAGCTTCTCAACAATCTGTATTCCCAGACAACTGTCTGGCAGCTTTTTGATAACATGATTCACATGAATTGTGATTTGACTTGACCCAGAGCTTGTTTAGTGGGAAAATCCCTATAGTCGGGGTGTTTGTGGAAAAACAACAGTTGGCAATTGCTTAACATTTCTGTTCCTGGAGGCAATGACACTAGTTGGGGCAAACAATTGTCTGGCCAAAAACTTTAAAGGAAAAAGCGGAATGAGAAGTTCATAGGGAGAAGCTTTCATATATCCCTAGAGATCTTTCTAGGGATCTTTCTGATCCCTGAGAAGCTTTCATATATCCCTAGAGATCTAGGAGGCCATGTATATGCCCAGGAAAGATCTTAGAAGGCCCTAGCCTCTCATCTCTGGTTGATCCTGAAACCTGCACAAGCAGGAAGTAGAGGTTAAGTCAGAGTTGTAAATTGCTGGAACACTGAAGGCATGTCCCAGTACACACACAGCAAATGACCGAAGACATGTTGGTTTAAGGCATTTAGGAAATGCCTGTCCATTCATAAGCTAACCACTAAGCTAACTGAACAAAAACTTTAGTGGCCACACATGACAAAACTATAGAAATAGTCTGCAAAATTCACTAAATAAACAATCACTAACAGCAACAAACACTGGGAAGGAGGGGCTGATTTCCAGTCACCACATTATATTTTCAACAAAGAATTATTAACAGCAAAGTATGGTCCATGCTTGAGAAATAAAGCAGTCTATAGGAATTGTCCCTAGAGAAGCTCACATATTAGATTTACTAGACAAAGACTTCAAATCAGCCATCATAAATGTTTAAAGAATTAAAAGAAATCATGTTTAAAGAATTAAAGAAAAGTTTGAGAATACCTCACCAACTAGAGAACATCAACAAAGAGATACAAATTATATATATGTGTATATATATATATATGCACATTTAAATTCAGAAGTTGAGGACTGGGTGGTTCAGTTGGTTAAGCTGCAGACTCCTGATTTTGGCTCAGGTCATGATCTCATGGTTCATGATTTGAGCCCTGCATCAGGATCACTGCTGAGAGTGTAGAGTCTGCTTAGGATTCTCTCTCTCTCCCTCTCTCCCCACCCTATCCCCACTCATGCTCTCTGAGTCTTTCTCTCTCTAAAAATAAATAAATAAACTTAAATTTTTTTTTTAAAGTTCAGGAGTTGAGAAGAAAAACTAAAATGAAAAATTTATATCCTCAACAGCATATCTGGGTTGACAGAAGAAAAAAAAAATCAGTGTATTTGATGATAGGTCAGTTAAGATCATCCAGTTCTGGAGCAGAAAGGAAAAAGAAAAAAGAAAAATGAACAGACCCTAAGATATTGTGAGAAACCATCAAGCATACTAACATTCTTTAAGAAAGAATTTTTTTAATGTTTATTTATTTTTGAGAGAGAGAGAGAATGAGAGGCAGAGGGGCAGAGAGAGAGGGAGACACAGAATTCAAAGCAGGCTCCAGGCTCTGAGCTGTCAGCACAGAGCCTGATGCAGGGCTTGAACCCATGAACTGTGAGGTCATGACCCGAGCCGAAGTCGAACGCTTAACCAACTGAGCCACCCAGGAACGCTCCTTTTTTTCTTTTTCTTTTTAAGTAGGCTTCATACCCATTGCAGAACCCAACATGAGGCTTGACCACACAACTCTGAGATCAAGACCTGAGCTGAGATCAAGAGTCAGATGCTCAACCAACTGAGCCACCTGGGCACTCCCATACTAATATATTCTTAATGGAAGTCTCAACAAGAGAGAAGAAAGGGAAAGGGGCAGAAAGAATGTTTGAAGAAATAATGGCCCCAAACTTCCCAAATTTGGTGAAAAACCTTATTATGTACATCCAAAAAGCTCAATGAACTCTAAGCGATCCACATGTAGACACATTATACTCAAATTTGTCAAAAGCTGAAGACAGAAAGAATCTGGGAAGCAACAAGGAAGCAACTCATTACCTACAAGTAAGCCTCAATAGGATAAACTAGCTGACTTCTCAGTAGAAACTATGGCAGTCAGAAGGCAGTGGGATGACATATTCAAAGTGCTTAAAGAAAACAACTGTCAAAAAAAGAAAAGAAAAGAAAACAACTGTCAACCAAAAATCCTATATCCAACAAAACTATCCTTCAAACATGAAGCATAAATTTTTTTAAGTTTATTTATTTATTTTGAGAGAGAGAAGTAGAGAGAGAGTGGGGAGAGAGAGAATCCCAAGCAGGCTCCACACTGTCAGCATGGAGCCCAGTACAGGGCTTGAACCCACAAACCATGAGATCATAACCTGAGCCAAAATCAAGAGTCTGACACTTAACTGACTGAGTCATCCAGGCACCCCATGAAGCGTACATTTAAAAAAAATTAAATATAAAAGATGAATTAAGACATTTTCAGATAAGCAAAAACTGAGAGAATCTATCACTTGTTAGTGATCTTTCTTGAAGTTAGTTATATCTACTTATAAGAAACATTAGATTCCTTCAGTCTGAAATGAAAGGAGACAAGACAGTAATTCTACTTGATGTGAAGAAGTAAAGAGCACTGGTAAAAGTAGCTATGCAGGTAAATATAAAAGACATTATAAATGTATTTTTGTAATTATTTTGTCTTCCTACCTAATTTAACAGACAACTGTAATGGGGGAAGCAAGTAGTATATGAGAACACTCTGTGCTTTCCATTCACTTTTGCTGTAAGCCTAAAACGGCTCTAAAAAATAAATCCATGAGAGAAAACTGCATTAATCAGTAATTATAAAACTGTTGATTGGGGCGCCTGGGTGGCGCAGTCGGTTAAGCCTCCGACTTCAGCCAGGTCACGATCTCGCGGTCCGTGAGTTCGAGCCCCGCGTCGGGCTCTGGGCTGATGGCTCAGAGCCTGGAGCCTGTTTCACATTCTGTGTCTCCCTCTCTCTCTGCCCCTCCCCCGTTCATGCTCTGTCTCTCTCTGTCCCAAAAATAAATAAACGTTGAAAAACTGTTGCTAGGCCTATGATGTGTAAAAACATAACACGATTGACAATGATATAACAAAGGAGAATTGAAGCAGTGGAGCTATATTGGAGTATTGTTTTTGTACGTGTTGAAATTAAGTTGCTATTCATCTAAATTCATCTAGATTGTTTTAAGTTAAGATATTAACCTTAATTCCCAGGACAACCATTAAGAAAATTACTTAAAAATATAGTAACAACAACAATGGAATTAAAACAGTACACTGGGAAATATCAATTTAACACAACAAAAGGCGGTAATAGAGGAATTGAGGAAATATGAGACATATGAGAGGAAATATGAGGAAATATGAGAGGAATTGAGGAAATATGAGGACATAAAGAGAACACATTGCAAAATAGCAGACATAAATTGTACTTTATCAGTAAGTACATTAAATGTAAAGGATTAAATACTCAAATAAGGTGGCTCATTCAGTTCAGCACCTGACTCTTGATTTTGGTTTAGGTCATGATCTCACAGTTCGTGGGATCAAGCCTCACATCAGGCTCTGTGCTGACAGTGTGGAGCCTGCTTGGGATTCTCTCTCTCTGCCCCTTCCCTGTTCTCTCTCCCTTTCAAAATAAATAAATGTTAAAAAATATTCAAATTAAAAGGCAGAGATAGGCAGAATAGATTAAAAAATATAATCTAACTATATGATGTCTATGTAAGGCATAGTTTATGTTCAAAAGATAGAAAATAAATAGGGATGGAAAAGATATATCAAGAAAACTAACCAAAAGAGAGCTGGAACAACTTTATTAATATCATACTAAATAGGCCTTAAGATAAAATTGTTATAAAGATCTTAAAGAAAGATATTTTATGTTAAAATGTCAATCTACCAGAAGGAAATAACAATAATAAGCATATATGCACCTGATAATAGAGCTCCTAATTACAAGAAACAAAAAATGACCAAACTGGAGGAAGAAACAGATAATTCAACAATAATACTTGGAGACTTTAATGCCCTACTTTCAATAATGGTAAGAACTACTAAGCAGAAGATTAACAAGGAAATAGGAGACTTGAACGACCCTCCTTATTGCCTCTCATACAACAAATGAGCTACATTTTACATGATCCTTTCAAGACTTAGCATCATAAAGCTTTCATTTCTACCAATGTTAAACCGAATTAAACATGATCTCAACAAATATGACACACAATCAATAGAGTGCAAGGCAACTTACCAGAATGGGAGAAAATGTTTGAAAATCATGTATCTGATAAGGAATTAATATCCAGAATATATGAAGAACTCCTACACCTCAACAACAAAAAACAAACAACCCAAAAAGAAAAATGCACAAATGACTTTAATAGAGGTTCCTCCAAAGATGATGTAGAAATGTCCAACAAGCATCTGAAAAGATGCTTAATATCACTTACCATTAAGAGAAATGCAAATCAAAACGGGATATCATCTCACACCGATTAGGATGGCTACTATAAAAACAACAACAAGAACAAGAAATAACAAGGTTGGTGAGGAAGTGGAAAAATTAGAACCCTTGTCCACTGTTGGTAAAATTGTAAAATGGTGTAACTGCTATGGAAAACAGTATGGTGTTCCTCAAAAAAGTAAACAAAGAACAATCATATGATACAATAATCCCATTTATGGATATATATCCAAAAGAACTGAAATTAGGGTCTCAAAGAGATATTTTAACACTCATATTTGTGGCAGCATTAGTCATTATAGCCAAAAGATGGAAGCACCCAAATGTCCGTTGATGGATGAATATGGTATATATGTAAAATGGAATACTATTCAGCCTTAAAAAGGAAGGGAATCCTGTTATGTGCTACAACATGGATGAACCTTAAGGAGAGTAGGTTAAGGAGTGCCTGGGTGGCTCAGTTGGTTAAGCGTCCGACTTTGGCTTGGGTCATGATCCACAGTTTGTGAGTTCGAGCCCCACGTCAGGCTCTGTGCTGTCAGCTTGGAGCCTGGAGCCTGCTTTGGATTCTGTGTCTTTCTCTCTGCCCTTTCCCTGCTTGTTCTCTCTCTCTCTCTCTCTCTCTCTCTCTTTCTCTCTCTCAAAAATAAATAAACATTTAAAAAAAAAGGAGAATATGTTAAGTGAAATAAGTCAATTACAAAAAGACAAATACTTTATGATTCTACTTATATAAGGTACCTAAAGTAGCCAAATTCAGAGAAGCATAAAATAGAATGGTGGCTACCAGGAGTGGGGAAAAGGGAAAAATGCGGAGTTGTTGATTAATGGGTACAGAGTTTCAGTTTTGCAAGAAGAAAAAGTTGTGATCTGTTGTTGCCCAACAATGTGAATATGTTTAACACTACTGAACTGTACGTCTTAAAATGATAAAGATAAAAAATTGAAAAATAAAATGATAGAGATAGTAAATTTCATTTAATATATTTTTTGCCACAATTTAAAATATGACATCAGTAAGTGATTTTTTGGTGACCTAGACAACATAACTGTAAAATTACTATAAAAAATAATTAAGAATAGTTGGGAAAATTCTAAAATGTAAGTAATGAGGAGGAGTACTAGATCTCTCTATTACTAAAAAATGTTATATATCTTCAAAAATTAAAACAGCATCATATTCCACATTAATAAACAGATGGAATAATGAAATAGGATGGAAAGTCCAGAAATACAAATAATTATATTTTCATGCAAATATAGCATGGGTAATATTTACAATTGGTAGGAAAAGATGGATTTTCAATAATGGCTATTGGGACAACTGGAGCTATCAGAAAAAACTATAGGTAGACCCATTATTTCCTAACTTTAACCAGGGTAAATTCCAAATGGATGATTTCCTTTTCCAGTAGTATGGTAGACTCTGCATCTTCAAAGTGCCTTCCCAATACAACTATATCCTGAGGTTTTATCTAAAAGGTAAGGGAAGGGGCGCCTGGGTGGCGCAGTCGGTTAAGCGTCCGACTTCAGCCAGGTCACGATCTCGCGGTCCGGGAGTTCGAGCCCCGCGTCGGGCTCTGGGCTGATGGCTCAGAGCCTGGAGCCTGTTTCCGATTCTGTGTCTCCCTCTCTCTCTGCCCCTCCCCCGTTCATGCTCTGTCTCTCTCTGTCCCAAAAATAAATAAAAAACGTTGAAAAAAAAAATTAAAAAAAAAAAAAAAAAAAGGTAAGGGAAATCTCCAAGGATTTAAAAAACAAAAATGAAACCAAGAAATTGAAATCTGGGTGGGAGCTGTGAACTATGAGCTGGCACAAATATTAGGGTTGTACTGGTTGCAAATGCCAATACAAACACACGGGGATGGAGAATAGGGACCACTTCAGATAAGGGCTCTGAATCCTCTGAGGAAACCAGAGAGGTCCTAGTTTGGTAGCACCAACTATTCCTAGTAGAATGAAACACAAATCCTTCCAGAGGAAAGCATACCCTGTTCCAGCCCTGATGTGGTTCAACTAAATATGAGCGAAAATCATCACTACCACAACAATCACAACAAAAACACCAAACAAAAAACAAGCCATCATGAATGAGAGTCAGCAGAAGTAATGAACAACAGATACAGGACCCAAGGACTTCAGATTTTGGAATTATCAAGTACTGAATGTAAAATACCCACAAATATTAAAAAAAATTTTTAACCTTTATTCATTTTTGAGAGATGGAGAGAGACACAGCATGAGTGGGGGAGGGGCAGAGAGAGAAGGAGACGCAGAATCTGAAGCAGGCTCCAGGCTCTGAGCTGTCAGCACAGAGCCTGACGTGGGGCTCGAACCCACCAACTGTGAAATCATGACCTGAGCTGAAGTCGGATGCTTAACCGACTGAGCCCTCCAGGTGCCCCAACCACAAACATTTTAAAGAAATAAAAATTTAATTTAAAAAATCAGTGGGGCACCTGAGGGGCTCTGTCGGTTGAGTGCTCAACTTCAGCTCAGGTCATGATTTCATGGTTCATGAATTTGAGACCCGCATTGGGCTCTGTGCTGACAGCTCGGAGCCTGGAGCCTGCTTCAGATTCTGTGTCTCCCTCTCCCTCTCTCTCTCTCTCTGCCCTTCCCCACTTGTGCTGTCTCTCTCTCTCTCAAAAATAAATAAACATTTAAAAAATTTAAAAAATAAAAAAAATTAGAAAGCACCAAGAGACCACCCAAGTAACCCAGACATATTTGAAAAAGAACTAAATAAAACGTTTAGAAATCACTGAAATTAGTAGCTCATTGGCTAAAGTAAATAATATTTTAGATACAACTAAAGTGAATTAGTGAATGGGGAGATGAATAAAAAACAATTACCCAGAATGCAGTACAAAGAGAAAAATAGATCAGAAATATAAAATTGTTTAGGATATAGGGAGGACAGAATTAAAGGTCTAAATTGGAGCGTCATTTGAAGTGCCACAAGGAGAACGGAGAGAATAGAACTGAGATGTAACATTAGGCAAAGGCTGAGCAATTTCCAGAAGTGAGGAACGATATAAGTAGATCAACAAATTTTAAGCAGGTTAGAAAAAAAGTCCACAACCAGACACATTAGAGTAAACTGAAGAACTCTAAAGACAAAGAGAAGCCCTTATATTCAGACACAGAGGAAAGAGAGTTTGCTCACAAAAGAATGATATGTATGCTGTACCTTTCAACAGCAACCATGTAAGTATTTTAAAGTGCCAAGTAAAAAAAAAAAAAAAACTATCAATCTAGAATTATGTTCCAGGAAAGCCATCTTTCTTTTTCTTTTCTTTTTTTTTTTTTTTTTTTAACGTTTATTTATTTTTGAGACAGAGAGAGACAGAGCATGAACGGGGGAGTGTCAGAGAGAGGGAGACACAGAATCTGAAACAGGCTCCAGGCTCTGAGCTGTCAGTACAGAGTCCGACGCGGGGCTCAAACTCACGGACCGCGAGATCATGACCTGAGCTGAAGTCGGCCGCCCAACTGACTGAGCCACCCAGGCGCCCCTGGAAAGCCATCTTTCAAGAAAGACAGTGATATGAAAACATTGATAGTAAAACAAAAGCGAGCATGCTATTTATCACCACAGACCTTCACTAAAGTAGGAACTTCTATAAGATATACTTCAGAAGGAGAGAAAAATGACCCAAGAGGAAGTTGTAAGATGCAAGGAAAAAAAAAAAAAAGATAAGAAAAAAAAACACCCCGGTAAATCTAAAGAAAAAATTTTCATACATGATAAAAACTATTTAAAATGTGTGGAATTTAAAAGAGTTAAAATTCTGGACTACACATCTTATAAATAGGGCAGGGGTACTAGAAGGGTCTGAGATCAGTGGCGAGCTGGTAAATGGTTAACAATAATTTCCAGAGTGGGGAAATCCATGATTTATAATGTTTGTTGACTTCCATGATTATATACGTTCCACCCATGGCTGATTTCAAGCTATCAGTGTAATGTCATTGAATATGGAGTTGGGAAGAGATACCAACAATTAGCTCTTGTGAATTCATATGAGCAAGCTCCAGCACACCACTATCCAAGATTCTATTAGTCAGGAAAGAAATTATGACTTTGTTACAAATACACAGAAAATTTCAAGGGTGATAACTAAAAGAATAGAAATTAAGTGAATAAACTTCTAACCAGGAAAGGGAAAAATGGAATAAGAAACATACACTGCATTAAACAAGATACACAATTTTTTTATATAGCAAGAAAGGAAAATAAACACAGAAGAAGTAGAACAAATACAAAGTAGGGGCACCCGAGTGGCTCAGTTAGGCATCTGACTCTTGATTTCAGCTCAGGTTATGATCCCAGGATCATGCAATCAAGCTTTGTTGGGCTCCACGCTAAGAATGGGGCCTGCTTAAAATTTTGTCTCTCTCCCCCTCTTCCCCCTCCCCATTCTCTCTCTCTCTCTCTCTCTCAAAATAAATTAAAAAAAAAAAGCACAAAGTAAGATGGTAGAAAATAGTTGAAATAAATCAATAATCTCAATAAAGTAAATGGACTTAATTTGCCAGTTAAAAAATAGACTGGATTTAAAAAATAAATCCAGCGGGGCGCCTGGGTGGCTCAATTGGTTGAGCGTCGGACTTCAGCTCAGGTCACGATCTCGCAGTCTGTGAGTTCGAGCTCCGTGTCAGGCTCTGTGCTGACAGCTCAGAGCCTGGAGCCTGCTTCAGATTCTGTGTCTCCCTGTCTCCCTGCCCCTCCCCCACTTATGCTCTGTCTCTCTCTCTCTCTCTCTCTAAAATAAATAAGCATTAAATAAAAATAAATCCAGCAATATGCCATTAAAAGAGAAATATTCCAGGGGTGCCTGGGTCACTCAGTTGCTTAAGCATCTGACTCTCTGTCCCTTCCCTGCACACGTGTGCACTCTCCCTCAAAATAATAAAGAAATAAACTTTATTTTAAAAAAAGAGAGAGAAATACTTGAAACACAAGGACACATAATGGTTGAAAATAAAGATGAAAAGAGGCATATGATGCAAATATAACCAAAAGTAAGTTGAAAGAGCCTGTAAATAATATGAGATAATACAGACTTTAAAGCAAACAAATTTTTTTAATTAAAAAAATAACAAAAATAAAATACACACACATACACATACATATTAGAAATAAAGGATCACTAAATTCCCACAAAAAGTTCAACCCAGAAGAGAGCTATAAGATTTTAAAACTTGTCCACAATCAATAAAATAGCCAATGATATATATTCTTATTAATTACATACTGTATATATTAATCTTCCACATGAACATTCAGCTTATCTTTGTGAGTTCCATCAAGTTTTGATGGCTACATTAATATATATAAATTTAGATATGTATATATATATATATATATTTTTAACATTTATTCATTTCTGAGACAGAGAGAGACAGAACATGAACAGGGGAGGGGCAGAGAGAGAGGGAGACGCAGAATCTGAAGCAGGCTCCGGACTCTGAGCCATCAGCACAGAGCCTGACGCGGGGCTTGAACTCACGAACCGCGAGATCATGACCTGAGCCGAAGTCGGACGCTTAACCGACTGAGCCACCCAGGTGCCCCTGATATGTATATATAAAAAATGATGAAACTCACAAAGATAAGCTGAAAGTTCATGCAAAGATGATAACCTTATATCTCAATTCGTAACAGGTCAAGCAGACAAAGGGAAAGACAGATCTGAACAACACAGTTAACAATCTTGATTATAAAGTGGTAGACCCAATTAGACGCACAATTAGGTTAGAAATTGGCAACAAAAATAAACAGAAAAACACCACATGCTTGGGAACTAAAGAACATACTTCTACTTGTGCTTCTAATCAAGACTGAGTAACAGAGACTACCTTTACCTGTGGCCTGAAAACAAAACAAACCAGACAAAATGCACTGAATAGTTTTCAAGGCAATAGACATCGGAGAACAAGAGACAGTGATCCCTAAAAGATGGGAAATAAGTGAGGTGAACCTGACAAATGTCTCAGCATATTGCTTTGAGAGTTTCCAGATCACAGCACAGGAGGGGGGAACTGAGGCAGAGCCCAGCAGATGTCAGAATTGAGGAGATAACACTGAGAGTCCATGGAGACCAAGGTAGCTAGACTTCTTAGGACAGACCTACCTGGAGGAGAGAGGTACACAGAGGAACCAGAAAATATAATATAATATATGATATATAAATATTATTGAAACATCTCCCTCGAGTATTTAGTAGAGTATTGGAGCAGTGTGTGCATATAACAAAATTACCCAAGGCCAAGGAAATAACCACCCAAAAGGAATAAAGAGAGTAGTCCTGGTGCTCGCATGGAGATGGGAATAGTGCCTGTTTCTACTAGCTAGACTTAAAAAACTCATAATTCATGAGAGATTGGGTACAGCGCTCAAGAAGGTCTTACTTCAGTGGTGGGGAGTAATTAGTCCTAGATGGAATATTGCTGTGGAACCGTCTAATAAATCATGAAATCAAGACTCAAAAAAGATCAAACTGTTTCCAAGTAACTTAACTGCATCCCAGAACAAAAGCTCGAGAGATTTATAGGAATACAAAAATATCCAACACCCACAAGGAAAAATTCATGTCTGGCATCTAATTACAGAATACCAGGCATGCCAAGATGCAAAAAAATAAGACCCATAATGAGAATAATCCATCAATTGAAATAGAATAGACACAGATGTTAGAAGTAGCAGGAAAAGACATTAAAAGAGTAATTATAACAGTACTTGGTATATTCAAAAATTTAAGTCGAGACATGGAAGATATAAAAAAGATACAAATCAAACTTGTAGAGATGAAAACTACAATGTCTGAGATAAAAAATATGTTGGAAGGGATTAACAACAGACGAAACATTGCCAAAGAAAGGATTAGTGAACTTGAGGCATGGCAGTAGAAACTATCCCAAATGAAAAACAAAATAAAACAAAATCCCCCAAAATGAAATGTCAGTGAGCTGCAGGAAAACCTCAAGCAGTTTAGTATTTAAGTAACTGAAGTCCCCAAAGGAGTGGGGTGCAAAAAAATATTTGAGAAAGTAACGGTAAAAAACTTTCCAAATGTAAAGAAAACTGTAACCTCATAGATCCAAAAAGATCCATGAACTCCAAGCATATGAAACATGAAGAAAAACTATACCAAGGCACATGATAGTCAAGTTGTTAAAAATGCATAATAAAGAGAAAAATCTTAAAAGCAGCCAGAGATAAAAGACATGTATGCACACAAGCACAAAGATAATGATGGTAACAGATTTCTCAACAGAAATGCAAGAGAAGGGCGCCTGGGTGGCTCAGTCAGTTGAGCATCCTGACTCTTGATTTCAGCTCAGGTCATGATCCCACGGTCATGGGATCAAGCCCCACATTGGGCTCTGTGCTGAGTGTGGAGCCTGCTTAAGATTCTCTCTCTCTCTCTCTCTCTCTCTGCCCTTTTCCCCAACTCGCACTCTCTCTCTCTAAAAAACAGAAAGACATGCAAGAGAAGACAATGAACATCTTAACAACAACAGTCAACCCCAAATTCTCTACCCCGTACTATACAAACAAATATTAAAGATCCCCTTCAGGCGTAAGAAAAATGGAAATCTGGGTCTACAGAAAAGAATGGTTAACTACATGGGTAAATGTAGAAGATATTTTTCATCTTTTCAAAATCTCTTTGAAAGTAATTGGCTGGGGGCAACTGGGTGGCTCAGTCGGTTAAGCATCTGGCTCTTGTTTCGGCTCAGGTCATGATTTTGCGGCTTTGTGAGTTCGAGCCCTGCATTGGGCTCTGGGCTGACAGCTCAGAGCCTAGAGCCTGCTTCAGATTCTGTGTCTTCCTCTCTCTCTCTGCCCCTCCTCCACTCGTGCTCTCTCTCTCTCGAAAATAAATAAACATTATAAAAGTTTTTTAAAATATAAATTGTCTAAATTTTTGAATTTGTTGGCATAAAATTGTTCAAAATGTTCCTGATATATTTAATATATCTAGAATATATAGCGATGCCACATTCTCATTCCTGATATTGGCAAATTGTGTCTTCCCTTTTTTTTCTTTATCAGTCTGGCTGTAGATTTATCCATTTTATTGATCTTCTAAAAGAACCAGTTTTTGGTTTCATTGATTTTCTCTATTGTTTATCTGTTCCCTATTTTGCTATTGATTAGTTCCTTTCTTCTGCTTACTTTGGATTTAATTTCATCTCCTTTTTCTGGTTTCCTAGAATGAAAGCTGAAGTCATTGAGTTCAGATTTTTTTAGCTATGACATCAAAAGCATGATACATAAAAGAAAAAAATTAATAAATTGGACTTCATGAAAATTTAAAAACTCATACTCTTCAAATAACACTAATAGAATGAAAAGACAAGCCACTGGCTGGAAAAAAAATTTTTTTTTTTGTAAAATAGATATCTGACTTTTATCCACAGAATATAGACAGAAGATAGAGAATTCCTACAAGTTAGTAATAAGCAAACAACCCAATAAAAAGGAGGAGTGATGGTGGAAGATTTGAACAGTCACTTCTTGAAAGAAAATGTATGGATGGCAAATAAGCACATGAAAAGATGTTCAACATCATTAGTCAGTAGAGGTGTGCAAATTAAAGCCACAATAAGACCCCAACACACACCTATTAGAATGGCTAAAATTAAAAAGATAGACTATTATGCTGATGAGAATGTAGAGGCCCTACAACTCTCATACACTGCTGGCGGGAATGTAAAATGGTACAACCTCTTTGGAAATCAGTTAGGCAATTACTTGTAAAGTTAAACGTACTCTTTTTAAAAAATGTTTACTCATTTTTGGGAGAGGGAGAGAGAGGCAGAGAAAGAGAGGGACAGAAGATCCGAAGCGGGCTCTGTGCTATAAGCAGTGAGCCTGATGCAGGGCTTGAACTCATGAACTGTGAGATCATGACCTGAGCTGATGTTGGACACTAAACCAATTGAGCCACCCAGGTGCCCCAAAGTTAAACATACTCTTACTATATGATCTCACCATCACTCTTAGGATTTTTCCCAAGAGAAATGAAAGCACTTGTCCATAAAAGGACTTGCACATAAATGTTTATAAAGCTTTATTTGTAATAGCTAAAAACTGGAAACAACCCAGATGGCTATCAAGAGATGCTGGCACAAACACATTTTGCTATATTCGTACAATGGAATACTACTCAGCAATAAAAAGGAATGAGCTGTTGATACATGCAACAACATGGATGAAACACACAAAGAAGATTATGCTGAGTGAGAAAAACCTAGACAAAAAAAAAGCACACATTGTATAATTTCATTTATATAAAATTCTACAAAATGCGAATAAATCTATAATGACAGAAAGCAGATCAGCGGTTGCCTGAGGATTCAGGTAAGGGGAGAGAGGGAAAAATTCCAAGGGGGCATGAAGGAACTTTTGGGGTTGAAAGATGTGTTCACTATTTCAATTGTGGTGATGGTTTCATCAGTATATACATATGTCATAACTTTTCAAACTTTTCATGTACATTTTATTGCATATCGATTATACCTCATAAAGTTAATTTAAAATTTTTTTTAATGTTTTATTTTATTTTTGAGAGAGAGAGAGAGACAGAGTACAAGCAGGGGCGGGGCAGAGAGAGAGGGAGACAGAATATACGAAGCAGGCTCCAGGCTCTGAGCTGTCAGCACAGAGCCCGATGTGGGGCTCAAACCTGTGAACCATGAGATCATGACCTGAGCTAAAGTCAGACGCTTAACTGACTGAGCCACCCAGGCGCCCCATAAAGTTAATTAAAAATAAAGAACAAGAAAACACACCTCTAAGTATCCCATGCATTGAAAAAGAAGTCATAACAGAAATTTAACAATCCTTGAAACTGAGTGATAATAAAAATATGAGATATGAAAATGTGAGCTATAGGAAATAGTATTTTAAAGAAATGTGATAGTCTTAAATGATTGTATTAGTAAGGAAGAAGGTCAGTGATTAATGAAATAAGTGTCCAACTCAAGAAATTAGGAAAGAACAAAACAAAGTCAAGGGAGAAGGGACAAAATCAAGATAGACGCAGAATTAATGTAATGCAAAGCAAACACACAAAAATTGGAAAAAGATTGAGTAAGCTAAAAGTCTTAGAAAAGTGACAAATTGCTGACAAACCTTATTGAAGAGAAAGATATGATACAAACAACTAATACCAGGAATGGGAAATGTTCATAGTTAAAAATACAGCAAAGAGAAAAAAGATAAGAGAACATTATGAACAACTTTATGGAAACAAATTTGAAAACTTAGGTACAATGTATAAATTCCTTAAAAAAAAAATAACTCACCAAAGCAAAGTAAAAAAAGAAATAGAAGGCCTAAAATGTCTATGACCATTTTAAAAAAAAGAGTCAATGGTTTAAAAATTCTCTCTTCCTCATCCACAAAAACTCAAGGCAGATTATAACAAATTTTCAAGGAACAAATCATTCCAAACTCATACAAACTCATCCAGCAAATAGTAAAAGAAAGAACATGCCCCTTTTAATTATTTGAGGCTGGTACATCACTAACTGTCAAAATCATACCTGGACATTATAAGATAATTACAAGCCAATCACTGTTGAACATAAATGCAAAAACTCTAAAAATATTATTAACAATTCCAATTCCTGCAGCATATAGAGAAGACAGTAAACTATTATCAAGTTAGATTTCTACCAGTAGTAATTCAGGATTAGGAAAACCAGTAGTGAAATTCAGCGCATGAATAGTTTGAAGGAGAAGAGCTATCTGATCAACTCAGTACATGCAGAGAAAAGCAACATGTGAAGTTCAACATCCATTCATGATTTTAAAAGCCTCCCAAAACAAAAATTTCTTACCAAACTTTTTAACCTGATGGGACATACTACCAAATAGTTACAGTTAACCATGTTTTTAATAGTAAAACATTGGAAACATTTTCTTCAAAATAAAAAAACAAGACAAGAATTCCATTGCCACTGCTTGTACTCAGTGCTGTACTTGAGGTTTAGCCAGTGCAATAAAGTAAGAAAAAAAAGTACGTAAGAATTGAATAGAAAAAGAAACAGTCAAGGTTGCATAAGACGACTATCGATATAGAAAAAGCAAAACAAATCTAAAGACAAAGATCCGCATGCAAATACCAATTGCATTTCTCTATACTATCAACAGAGTTAGAAAATATAAAAAAAGATATAATTTGTAATAGCAACAAAATATAAACTGTACTAGAAATAAGTTGCTCATACTTCTGAATGGCTCATTCTCTCACCTCTTTAAATCTTTCCTCAAATTCCACCTTCTCAATTTAGCCTACTGTGACCACTCCATTTAAAAATCGCATTTCCCCAACCCCCAAATTCCTGATCAGTTTTTTTTCTCTATTTTTTTCCACATGTCACGTTCTACCACACTCAGAATTACTGCTCTTGCCTATCTTCCTTGTGTCTTCTCCCTCCATGAGTACAGATACTTTTGTCTGCTTTGTTTAGTCTGGTATTCTCAGAGTCTAGAACAGTGCCTGGTACATAGTAGATGCTCAATAAATATTTACTGAATGAGTAAATAAATTAAAAAAATAAGTATATGTGGTCTTTATTGAGAAAATTGTACAACTTTACTGAAAGGCATTAGAGAAAATATACATAAATGGAGAGAGAAACCATATTCATGGATATGGATTCAGTAGCAAAAAGATGTGAATTCTCTTCCAAATTAATGTACAAGTTAATTGTAATATTAACCAAGGCACCCAAAGATCTGTGTGTGTGTGTGTGTGAGTGATTTTATAAATGGATTATAAAATTTATATGGAAACACAAAAGGCCAAAATATGCAATATTCTCCTCAAGAACAAGAGAGGGTAGGAGGCTTGCCCTACACACTTGTTTATATCATTATTGTAGAGCTATAGTGATTAAAAAACATGATGTCAGCACAGGGACAGATCAAAGGAATAAAACAAAGAGTCTAGAGACAGACCCACAAATAGAAGGAAACCTGATTTCTGGGGCGCCTGGGTGGCGCAGTCGGTTAAGCGTCCGACTTCAACCAGGTCACGATCTCACGGTCCGTGAGTTCGAGCCCCACGTCAGGCTCTGGGCTGATGGCTCAGAGCCTGGAGCCTGTTTCCGATTCTGTGTCTCCCTCTCTCTCTGCCCCTCGCCCGTTCATGCTCTGTCTCTCTCTGTCCCAAAAATAAATAAACGTTGAAAAAAAAAAAAAAAAAGAAGAAGGAAACCTGATTTCGAATATAGATGATACTGCAGCTAAGTAGGAAAGGATGAAATATTTAATAAGTGATACTAGAGTAATTAGTGATTCATAAATAAAAGTAATTGGAATGACTCCTTAATGCACACAATGCCCCCAAATTAGTCCCACATGGATTATAAACCTAATTGTAAAATGAAAAACTGTAAAACCTTTACAAGAAAATATAGAAGAATATCTTTATGACTCAGCATAGGGAAAGAGTTCTGAAATAAAACACAGAGTAAACACCATGAGAAAAATATTGATAAATTCAGCTAGATTGTGATACTTGAAATACACCTTCCTGATAAAGGATCAGTATCTAGGATTCATAAAGAACCATTAAAATCAGTATCAAAAACCCGAACAATTCAAAAAGAAAAATGGGCAAGACTTTAGCATATACTTAGTAGAAGTAATGCAAATATCAATAAACAAATAAAAATATGCTCAACTTCATTAGTAATCAGGAAAATGCAAATTAAAGCTCCCACAAAATTCCCTGTGTGCCCACTAGGCTGGCAAACACGAAGAGGTTTGACATCAGTGAGTGTTGGTGAGGATGGAGAGCAATAGGAACTCAATCACTGTGGCTGGGAGCACTACTCAAGACAACCATCTTGAAAAACGCTTCGACCTTGACTCCTAAAGTTAATCACGTCCACACCCTATGACCTGGCAGATGCAGTCTGAGGTTGACATCCTAAACACACTCTTGCACCTGTTCGAATTAGGAGAGACAGACAAGAATGTTCAAGGCAGCTTTGCTTCTTTTTTTTTTTTTTTTTAAATTTTTTTTAACGTTTTATTTATTTTTGAGACAGAGAGAGACAGAGCATGAACGGGGGAGGGGCAGAGAGAGAGGGAGACACAGAATCGGAAGCAGGCTCCAGGCTCTGAGCCGTCAGCCCAGAGCCCGACGCGGGGCTCGAACTCACGGACCGCGAGATCGTGACCTGAGCTGAAGTCGGACGCTTAACCGACTGCACCACCCAGGCGCCCCAAGGCAGCTTTGCTTCTAACAGCAAAAACAAAGCACAGCCAACCATAGCTAAATACAGCACAATTAAAAAGAACATTTTAGAAGACTACTACAACGCGATATCACTTTTATAAAGTTAAAAATAAGCACAACTAAACATATTGTTTACAATCTAATTTTTAGCTATTAGATATTTTTTAGATATTTTCAGGATAAACCCACAGTTCATTTACTCATCACCTTTAGGAGAGGGGTAGGCATCGGTGTGAGATAGCAAAGGCTTCAGTAACACTTCTAATGTCGGGCACCGGCTGGTTCAGTCAGTTAAGTATCCGACTCTTGGTTTCAGCTCAGGTCATGAGCTCAGTTTGTGGGTTCAAGCCCCGCATCGGGCTCTGCACTGATAGTGTGAAGCCTGCTTGGGATTCTCTCTCTCTCTCTCTCTCTCTCTCTCTCTCTTTCTGCCCCTTCCCAGGCTCACACTCTCTCTCTCAAAATAAATAAATAAACTTAAAAAATAGTATTTTTAATGTTTTAATTTTAAGTTAGTTGGTAGGTTCACAGGTGTACGTTGATCATTATGCCTCAGAATTTCTATCTTGTTATATTTTTCTTCTGTATGTATTATATGGGACACAATAACTTGGTTATTTTTTCAAATGGATCAAATATTTACATGTAGGGGCGCCTGGGTGGCACAGTCGGTTAAGCCTCCGACTTCAGCCAGGTCACGATCTCGCGGTCCGTGAGTTCGAGCCCCGCGTCGGGCTCTGGGCTGATGGCTCAGAGCCTGGAGCCTGTTTCCGATTCTGTGTCTCCCTCTCTCTCTGCCCCTCCCCCGTTCATGCTCTGTCTCTCTCTGTCCCAAAAATAAATAAACGTTGAAAAAAAAATAAAAAAAAAAATTTACATGTAAACAATGAAACCATAAAGGTACCAGGAGAAACCATAGGATACATTTTTAAAAATAATTTTAGTGTGACAGAGGCCTTTCTAACGATGACAAAAATCCAGAGCACTTAAAAGATTGAGGCATTGGGCAAGTTTCGTCATAAGAAGTTACAAGATAACAATCAACTAGAAAGAAAAAAGAGCGACACATGCAAAGGGCTAATTTCCTTAACATATACTCCTACAAATCAATAACGAAAGCCAATCCTTCATAGAAAAATACACAAAGGGGGTGCCTGGGTGGCTCTGTCAGTTAAGCGTCCCACTTCGGCTCCGGTCACGATCTCGTGGCTCATGGGTCTGAGCCCCACATCGGGCTCTGTGTTGACAGCTCAGAGCCTGGAGCCTGTTTCGGATTCTATGTCTCCCTCTCTCTGCCCCTCCCCCGCTTGTGCCCTGTCTGTCTCTCTCAAAAATACATAATAGACATTAAAAATTTTTTTTTAAAAAGAAAAAGAAACAAAGGATATGGACAGATAGTCCACAGAAAAGGAAATACAAATAGACTTTAGATACCTGAAACCATGTTCAACCTCAGAGTGACAGAAATGAAATTCACCAGGATATCCCAATACACTTTGCTGACACAGAAAGATTTAAAAAATATATATACATATAGTGACCACTGCTTGTTGCATTTTTCAACCCCAAGATCACTTGCCTTTACTCCCTGAAGATTTTACTGCTGCATCACTACACATACTCTTGGACAATGATCCTGTCATAACTCTTGGTGGTTTCATTATCAATATAGATAGATAGTTCTTCCAAGACATTCTCCTCTGCATTCCGTGAGCATCACTCCTCCAGTGACCTTGTCTCTACCTTCCCTTGGCCACATCTTACTGATAAATGTAATCCCTGAATAATCCTACCTACGGACAACCCACGGTCTCACCATCTTCTAACCTCCAGCTCAACCCCTTTCTGGTACCTCAACTCCAAAAAATTGTTTTGCCCCATCACAGAACCTGCATGTCCTGTATCTTGCTTTCTCTTCACCCGCCCATATTCCTCTCCCTATCTAGCTTAAATCCCTGGTTCCATTTTCGTAAACACCCTTTGCATACTCTTTTCGCTCTCTTGCCCTCTCGGGTTTCAATACACTCACCTGGCAACCCCCTAATTCTGCTTCTACGCAACCGCTTACCTGTTCTGCACCTGCCCTCTCATGTAGTTTAGCGTGGCTGGAGAAATTTCTCACTTATGACCATAAACCTGAGGCAGGCCCTTTGTAGCTGCTTGGTAATCACATGACGTTTCCGTGGTTCACTCATCCTCCTGGACAACTATTTCATGCCCTAGTGTCTCCTTCTCCATCCTTATCCTCCACTGTTGACCTTGCTTCCCCTTACACTGAGAAAACAAAGCAATCAGGAAAGAAGATGTCCTGATTTGCCCACTTCCGGGTCCAGGCTCTCTGACTTCCTTGCTCTGTCCATTGAGAACTGCCTGTGTTCCCAGCTAAACCAGTCCTCCACCCATGCATGGGATCTCATGCCCTCTGCTGACTAAAGGACATGGCTTCAGCAATTTCCACCTCTCTCTCTCCTGTAGCATCGTTTCCCCCTTTCCTACTGGGTTCTCTCTTCAGCATATGAAGACGCTGTATTTTTTTCTTGACCTTTTCATTTCTCTGATTTCTTTATTTTAATTTTTAAGAAATGTTTATTTTGGGGCACATGGCTGGCTCTGTTGATTGAGCATCCGGCTTCGGCTCAGGTCTTGATCTCACAGGCGAGTTCGAGCCCCACAACAGGTGAGTTCGAGCCCTGCAACAGGCTCTGTGCTGACAGCTCAGAGACCGGAGCCTGCTTTGGATTCTGTGTCTCCCTCTCTCTCTGCCCGTCTCCCGCTCTCTCTCTCTCTCTCTCTCTCAAAAATAAACGTTAAAAAAAAGTATTTTATTTACTTACTTTGAGAGAGAGAGAGAGAGAGAAAGAGTGCAGGTATGCATATGTGAGAGCAGGGGAGGGGCAGAGACAGAGGAAGAGAGAGAATCCCAAGCAGTGAGATTCTGAGCAGAGAAGCCTGCCCCAGGCTTGATCCCACCAACCGCCAGATCATGACCTGAAATCAGCCAACAGTTGGTCACTTAGCCGACTGGGCCACCTAGGCGCCCTTCTGATCCCTTTAGAGCAAAACCAGAGTTCCTCTGTTCACTGCCTCTAGCCTCTCTTCTCCCGTTCTCAGACACCCTCCTAACAGACTTCTGCCCCTCCACTCTATTGGAATAGCTCTTGTTCAGGTCACCGATGTCCCCCTCATTGCTAAATGTAATGGTCAATTCTTAGTCTCCATGAGATCATGACCTAAGTGGAAATCAAGAGCTAGCTGCTGACTGAGCCACACAGGTGTCCCTGGAATGTTTTCTTATCCAGACTTCTAGGACATTCCACTCCTCCGACTTTCCTTGTACTGCCTTGGCTGCTGCTTTTCATTCTCCTTCGCTGGCTCTGCATCTCCATGACCTGTAAACACTGGATAGCCCAGATTCAGTTCTTGGACCTCTTCTATTTTCATTCAGCATTGATTCTCTTAACGACTTCATTCATTCATTCATTCATTCATTCAGATTTCTATCTGCAGCCTGGACCTTTCCCTTGAGATCCATCATCATGTTTTCAGCTGCTTATCAACCCCCCTGGACATTTAACAAACATCTTAACACCAAACTCCTGACCTCTCTCCTCCCAAACCCACTCATTCTGAAATCTCTCCTCAGGAAATAGGAACTCTGTCCTTCCGGGCTGATCAGCTCAGAAATCTTGGATGTCTTTAACTCCCCTCTCTCTGTGTCACTTTGTCTCTCCTCCCGTAACAGATCCTGTCAGCTCTGCCTATGAAATTTATCCAACCACTTCCTGCCTAACACCCCGTCTATAACAGCCTCCGCTTACTCTCACCTGGATAACTGTACTGGCTTCATAACTCAACTCTCTGCCTCCCCCGTTGCCTCCTACAGGTCATCTGCAACACACGAGTCAGAGTGATCTTGCTAAAATATAAATCAGGTCATCTCATTCCCCTCCCAAGCCTCTCCTGCCTGCCCCCTATCCCCCGCCCATGGCTTCCATGCCATTCAGAATAAAAGCCAAAGTCCTTATAATGATCTATATGCAACCTACAAGGCCCTGTCTGCATGGTCTTGCCTGCCTCCTCCCCCACCCACTGGTTCTCTGACACCACCTCCTCCCATGGTCCCTCTTCCTCCGGTCACCTGTGCTTTCTCGCTCCTCCTTAAATGCATCAGGTACGCTCCTGCCAACAATATTCTTCCCCTGGATTCAAACACGGCTCACTCCCTTACTTCCTTCAGGCCTTGGCTCAAATGTCATCTTTTCAGTGAGGCTTTCCTTAAATACTCTAAAACTGCAATACCCCCTTCCTGGGCACTCTCTGATCTTTCATGACGTTTGCTTTTTCTCCTTAGCCGTTACCACCATCTAAGATAATATCCATTTCACTCATTCAGTTCGTGTCCACCTCCCCTGCTAGATCATAAGCCCATAAACACAAGCATTTTTGTCTGTTTCAGTCGCTGCTTAATCCACAGAATATGGAAGAGACCCTGGCACAGAGTGAATATTAAAAAATGTATATTTGTTGAATGAATAAACAACATATTTAATTGGCCAGAGGGTGGGCAACAGGCGTTCTCAAATCTGCTGGTACGAATACCAACTGTGTAATCTCCACAGAAGGCAAATTGACAATAACTATTAAAATTACAAACGCAGGGGTGCCTGGGGAGCTCAGTCAGTTAAGCGTCTGATTTCAGCTCAGGTCATGATCTCATGGTTCATGAGTTCGAGCTCCGCATCGGGCTCTGTGCTGACAGCTCAGAGCCTGGGGCCTGCTTCAGATTCAGTGTCTCCTTCTCTCTCTGCCCCTCTTCTGCTCATGCTCTCTCTCTCAAAAATAAATAAACATTAAAAAAATTACAAATGCATATCTCCCCTGACCCAGAAGTGCTGCTTTTAAAGTATCCTTCATATAAATGCACGTACGTGCAAAGTGACACATGGAGAAAGTAAGCCCCTGCAGAATATTTTATCCCCGGAAAGGAACGAAAACAGCCAAATTGTCCAGCAATGGCAGACTATAAGAAATTATAGCTTTTCCATCCATGGAATAGTTTGCAGTAGCAAAAAAGAAGAAAGAGACTTCTTGTGTCCTGATGGAACCTCCCGGATACACACGTTTTTTAGAGATGAGAAAAGGAGCTGAAAAGTACAGTCGGTGTGCCATTATTTTCATAAACATAAAAGGAAAGGTACAAAAAGAATATGTATCTGCATTTTCTCATCTATGTGCAGACTATCTCAAGAAAGATGCCCAAGAAACTGCTAACAACGGTTGCTTGTTTGGAGGGCAATGGATGGGTGAGACGCAGAGGTGGGAGCCTTCCCCCCCCCCCCATAAACTCTTTTAAACCCGAATTTTTGCTCCTGTGAATGGTTATCTATTGAGAGGAGAATAAGGAGAATAATTCAAAAGGAAACAAAATAATTTTTAAAACATCGTGGTGGCAGCATGCATCTTTACACGCATCGCCTTGACAATCCTGTGACCGAAACCCACCAAGTATGTCCCCACTTTTCCAACGAAGGAAACAGGAGTTTAGAGACGTCAAGTCAAGCAGTGCAGGGGTAGAATGGGATGGGGGACTGGAACCCTGCTTACCCTGCCTTTCTCTTGCCAGCCCCTCAGTCCTCCCAGCCCATGTTCTGGGCTCTGGTTCACTTCCTCCGGCCCCCACCCCCCCCACCCCGGCTCCCCAGAGCGGTGCCCTTCCACAGGGACCACACTCCTAGGCCCAACCCCAGAAATCTACCACCGGGAGCTTCGCTCAGAGGCCAGGGGTGGCAGCTCCCTGGAGTCTGACAGTTCGTCTCTGCTTAGAGCCACCAACAGGAGGGTGGGTGTGCCACCATGCCCCGCGGCTGAACCCAGCCCGCCCTGGCCCCCCAGGGCCTCCAGCCTGTACCTGTCAATAATGACCGGGTCAGAGGGTGTCTCGTTCCGGTTGCCACAGCTCTTCCGGTCACAGCACCGGCTGGGGGAAGATGAGGAGAGAGGGAAGGAGGAAAGGGAGGGAAGGAGAAGGTGTGTGTATGTGTGTGTGTGTGTGTGTGTGTGTGTGTGTGTGTGTGTGTGTGTGCGTACGCGCGCACGAGTTTGCACACATGCTTCAGGATGAGGATACTGATGTCCTGTCTCTGACTATGGAATCCCTGGTCCAGGGGACTCATTCCCAGGAGCCTGGGGGAGAAGGGTCTTCGTGGGGACCTGGAAAACCCAGTCCTGAGTGCAAGGTTGGCTGGGGAACCCTTGTCCCAATGGCATGCTGCTCCTGGCGGATGCAGGAAAAGCAGGCTGCCGGCCACCTACAGGGTCTCTCCCTCTCTCTCTCTCTCTCTCTCTCTGGACACTTTTTATACACATAGAAAAGAGCTCAAATTGGAAGCATGCAGCTCATAAATTTTCAAAAAGTGAACCCACCCATGCAACCAGCACCCAGACCAAATGTGACGATGTGATCAGAGCCCCAGAAACCCCCTCATGCCTCTTCCTTGTCACTACTCTTCCCAAAGGTCGCCAGTGTCCCAACCAGATTTTTGAATACTATTCTCTTCTCCATGCATGAAGAACTGCCTCTCAGGACCCTGTATGACTGGCATCTCTGGAGGAGACCCTGCCTAGAAATGCCAAGCTCTGGGGTAACGAGGGAAGGGGAGCCAAGAGCTGTGCCCCCCCCCCGCCACCACCCTGCCCCCCCTCCCCACCCCGCTGAGGGAGCACCCTGAGGTTCACCTAGGAAGCAGCAAAGTTTCCTCTCTCTAGCTCCTGAGCTAATCCGGGAGGCCCAACCCTGCTCCCCCCTCCCCCCAGCAAGCCTCCCCTGAGCTTTATTAGTTAAGCTTTCCAGTGGTGGCAGGAGGCCTCTCTTACAAAAACACTTGGCGAAGCCACATAAACAGGCCAGGCTAATGGGGCCTCAAGGACCCTCTCTTCAGCCAGCACTGTGCTCAAGGGCCTCCCTCCTCCCTCACCGCCTTCCCCCACCCGGCTTCCCTAGGGAGCTGCGAGGAGGAGGAGGGGGGTGACAGTGGTCAGGGGCAGGGCCTGGTGGGGACTGAGGGGCAAGGTGCAAGTGACCCAAACCTTCTCACCTGCACATGATCTCATGAGTGAGCAGCACTCGGCACATTTCGGGGTTCTTGTCCTGCCCCTCATAGATGATGGCCTGGGGGGAGAGGGGGAGCGCACAGGCTCGAGGGGAAGGAGGCTCCTCTCAAGTCCAAGTGGAGGGAAGAGATGAGCCCTGCCCCCAGGGAAGATCATGCCCTCCAACTTGCTCTGGGCCTCTGGGGCGCCCAAGAAGGCAAAGCAGGAGCTGGGATCTGGGCCAAACCAGGACCACCACAGTGGGGGGCGGGATGGGCTAGAGTGTCACGAGGTTGGTCTACAGATTCTGGTTGTCCGCAGGCCGCGCTTTCCAGAGCCAGCTCTGTTTGAGGCTGGGGATGTCCCCAGACCACAAGGACCAAGGTCAAGTTGTTGGTGGGGTAGACACACTCTTTTCTCCACTGTTTCCATGCCCCTAGTGGACCTCTGCCTCCTGCTCAGAGGCACTGTCCCTCTGGGCTCTCCGTATCGTGTCCTCAGCCCAGGGCCGTGTGTCCCCCTTGCACTGTTCTATCAGCCTCCCCATGGGTCCCTTAGCATCTGCTCTGCCCCGAAGCAGGGAGTGAGAGCTTCATAAACCGCAGCTCTGGTTTCCCACTTTCTAACCCTCTGCGCCTCCCGGCCAGCCCTCACTTCTGGGGTCCCTGTCTCTCTGGACCTCCTCCAACCCCTTCCACATTTGTCCCTTGCACGGTCCCATTTGCCACACTGCCTGGTCTGCCTCCCACACCGCGGTAACCGCAGGCTTTCTAGAAATAAACCACTTCTTCCTCTGCCTGGGGATTGGGTGGAGGCTACTTGAAGACTGTGGGAAAGCGCGTCTCCACCTTGCATTCCAGGCCACTGACTGGCCCATTTGTGACACAACCCTGCTCCTTACCAGCACTCACAACTTCTCTGAAGAAGCCCTGAGTCTTGGGGCCCTGCCTTTGGCAGGATCCACAGGGATTTACTCAGATTTCAATTTCCCCAAGCTCCTTATGCTGGCCTCTGAGCCTCCTGTGACCTTCTACGGCAGCAAGGCACCAAGGATCTGCAGTAGAAGCTCTGGGGTCCCACCTGGTCCCCTTTCCTGGACCAGTGCTCCCATCCCCCAGCTGTGGTTAGTGTAGTCTCAACTTTCTCTTGAGAGTTGCCCTCAGCACATAGGAGCTGCCTAGCCTGGAAATGTCTCAAAAGTTACACTCTCCCCTTGGGAGTGGTCCGCAGCCAACGACTGACTGATACAGGGTACAGAATCCTGGCCTCCTTGCCTCGAGGGGGCGCAACTCGGGTGCCATTCCATCTCTAGAGCTCCCTGCGGATCGGGCTGAGGCTAGACTCCAGCTGGGACCACGTCCTTGCTGAGCCCCGCTCAGCCTTCTCTGTCCTGCTTCCTTCTCTCCCCTTCTCCTGAGTGCTTCTCCACTGCTCCCCAATAAAGCCCATGCACCTGAATGCTCCTCTAGGCTGGGCTTCTAGGGGAGGCAACCTAAGAGCCTTTGTACAAATATTACCTTCTTCCAGATTGCAGGGCAAGGCCGTGCACACCCTCCTGCCGTGTGGGGGCTGGACCAGTGGGGAAGAGCAGCATGGGGGAGACGGGGGCAGGGATGAGGATTCACACTCAAATGGGGTCCGAGAGGAGGGCGGGATGGGCCTGAGCATCCCCTGGGCTGGCTCACCTGCTTGGACATGGAGTCAATGAGGCGCACATAGAGGTCCTGCTCCGTCCGAAGTCCTAAGGGTGGGGAGGTGGAGAGGGCTTGCTGGGGCCTCCGATGACGCCACACCCTCCCCGCCTGGAGCCAGGCCCTCCTCCGCCGGAGCCGGAGGAATGGGGCCTTCTACGTCACACAAGGTTCGGGGATCCTAGACCTCCTCTGGGCGTCACTCACCATTGTTATACACCAATCGGAGGCGGTAATGGATCCCGTTGTTTGTCTTTTCAGCCCCAGGTTCCTGCAGGGACAAGATGGGGAGGATGCTTAGTGTTCACGTGGATCCTCCAGCCTCCCCTCAACCCCCCCACCCCCACCTCATCCCACGCCCTCTCCCTCCCTTCCATCCATTCCACCCCCCTCTCTGCCCGCCCCTTCACGGGCTATCCATTCAACTGCCCAGTGGGAGGGGGTTCCGGGAAGCCCTCCCTCCCCACCCCATGCTCTGGCCCACGAGCCTCTCACACGGTCCTTTTCCACGAAATCGATGAAGGCTGTGCGCTCCACCTCCACGGGCTGCCCCTGCCGGTCATACATGGCCAGCACGAAGTGGAAGAAGTTGGATTTCCTGAGGTTGGAGGGGGGCTGCTTCTCAAAATGTGCGCGTGCCAGGCCCACGCCACTGCGAGGAGGAAAGGAGCTGGAAAACCACCGGAAGTGCCCTCCGGAGAGAAAGACCCCATCGCCTCCGACCAGGAAGGTGAGCTGGTCAGGACATGGGTCTGACATGGCAAGAGTCTAGGCAAGAAATTAGATTGGATGGGCCCATTCCATCCTTGCCTTTGCCAGAGATCTCAGTTCTAGACAGGGCTCCCCAGACGGCGGTCACCCTAGCCTGCTCTGCTGGCGACAAGTGTCACAGCAGGCAGCAGTGGAGGCAGGTTTTCCCCTGGGCCCCACATTTTGAAAGGCTGATCTCTAACCACATATATGAGCGGCCAATCTAACTGACCAGAGGCACCTGTGACTGCCCTTTAGAGCATCAGGGGGCAGCTAGGAGGTTCTGGAACAAACAACCCACTGTACCCCAGCCCGTGACATTAAACTGGTGCAGGACCACTAATCTGCCCAGCCCACAACCTGGACTATGTCTGAAGGCAGGGGGTGTCCTAGGGACCTGCCTTCACACTTTGGGAAAGATACACGCTGGTTCCCTTGGGCAGAAGGACCTTCTGGTCTAGCCTTGCCCAGACTTTCTCCTGGCTCATCCGAAACGATTCCTAGAAGCAAGGCCTGGGTGAGAGCAGAGGGAAAACAAAGGCCCTATTCATCAAGTATTTCCTCAGCCTCAACGACGTACCAAGCACTGGACGCATGGCACTGAGTGGGGCCAGAATTAAATGCCTGGAAGGGAGGGAAGACAGATACAGAGAGCTATAGCACAAGGCACAGTGGTGGGTACTCCCCAAAAGATGTTATTATGCAAAAAATCTATAGAGGCAAATCACTTCTGTCTGTGAGAGGTGAGGGAAAGCCTTCACGGAGACGGTGGCTGTTCCCCTGGTTCTTGAGGAGTGACTAGGAGCTCGACAGTTGCAGCAGGCCAAGGGGCAGAACAAACAGCATGAGAAATGGTTGTAGGTGTGAGGGTTGGTGTCACTGGACCAGATTTTAGATTTCTAGATTTTTTTTTAACGTTTATTTATTTTTGAGACAGAGCATGAACAGGGGAGGGTCAGAGAGAGAGAGGGAGACACAGAATCTGAAACAGGCTCCAGGCTCTGAGCTGTCAGCACAGGGCCCGACGCGGGGCTCGAACTCACGGACCGCGAGATCGTGACCTGAGCCGAAGTTGGATGCTTAACCGACCGAGCCACCCAGGCGCCCCTAGATTTCTAGATTTTAGAAAGTGAAGTGAAGAGAAGAAAAGTTGCATTGGTAGTGCCAGACTGCGGAGACACAAAAACCAGGCCATGGAGTTTAGACTTTCTCCTCCGGGCCACTCTTAAAAAGAGTGTTCCTTGGGTCTCTCGTAGCTTCAGATCCTCCTTCCAGAAAAGGTGGCTGTGGCCACAGTCACCGGGAAATGAGGCTTCGTGGCGTGCGCAAGTGTATGTGGGGGGCCCTGGGACACCCTCCGGGAATGGACCTTACTTGACTTGGCTCAGGCTGGCGTTCCCGCCTGTGGTAGCCAAGATGGTGCCCCATGATTCCCTCCTCCTGGCATTCGCGCCCTTGTGTAGTCCCCTCCCAGACTGTATCGGGGTTGGTCTGTGTGGCCAATAGGATGCAGCACAAATGAGAGCATATGATTTCCAAGGTTAGGTCATAAAAGACACGGTGGCTTCTGCCTTGTTCTGTTGGATCAGCCACCCAGGGCAAAGCTGGCTGCCATCTTGTGAGGACACTCAAGCAGCCATGTGGAAGGTCTACATGGAGAAGACCCAAGGTCTTCTCCCAGCCCTCAGCTTGCCAGCAGCGTGAATGAGCCACATTGGAAGAAGATCTACGAGCCCCAGCAAAGCCTTCAGATGACTGCAGCCTCATAAGAAGCCCTGAGCTGCTCCCTGATTTCTGACTCTGAGAAACTGTGTGAGATAATGGATGTTGAGGGATGTAGTTTGATAAATACAAGGAAAGGCCACCAGAAGGTTCTGAAGCCAGGCAGGGCTTAGAAGATGATGCCTGTGGGGAGGGTGCAGTGGGGTGGGAAAGAGAAGCTGCCCCAGGGATGCGGATAGGATGAGGGTGATGGTGCTGGGATATTCATGCAAAACCATAATATCTGGGATATCCTGGCTTGAGAGCCTCGTTATGTTTTTACTCATATATATTCAGGATTTTTTTTAATGTTTATTTATTTTGAGAGAGAGCGAGGGCACTGTGCACACAAGCACACAGAAGGTGGGGAGGGGTGGGGCAGAGACGGAGGGAGAGAAAGAATCCCAAGCAGAATCTGTGCTGTCAGTGCAAAGCCCTATGTGGGGCTCGAGCCCAGATCCCACGAACCATGAGATCATGACCTGAACCGAAATCAAGAGTCGGACGCTTAACCCACTGAGGCACCAAGGCGCCCTTCCTTCTACATACTATAGTAAATACAGTGAAAGGACCAGTGTTCTACCTCCTCAAGCCTACTTGAGAGCTTCACCGTTCCATGTGAAATGCTGATTTCAGGGGCGCCTGGGTGGCACAGTCCGTTAAGCGTCCGGCTTCAGCCAGGTCACGATCTCGCGGTCCGTGAGTTCGAGCCCCGCGTCGGGCTCTGGGCTGATGGCTCCGAGCCTGGAGCCTGTTTCCGATTCTGTGTCTCCCTCTCTCTCTGCCCCTCCCCCGTTCATGCTCTGTCTCTCTCTGTCCCAAAAATAAATAAACGTTGAAAAAAAAAAAAAAAAAGAAACGCTGATTTCAGAGGCAGAAATGATGGTCTTCTTTCTCTCTGATCAAGGAGTTGGAGGAGGGCCACCCACACCTTCTCTTCCTCACCAACCACTTGTCCCTTTCTGCAGGGATGTTCCCCCTCCAGCTTCCCATTTCCTCAGCCTTCTCCTCCCCTCCCTTTCAGGCTGCCGGTCCTTTCAAGTCCTGGCCTTGACCCTCCTGCTTCCCATTTGCCAGAAGCAGGGATGCCCGAAGAGCTTTGATCACAGCAGGTCCTTGATTACTGTTGATGCATATGCTAATGAGGCAGCAACCCTGACCCCAGGACCAGTTTAGGGGTGGTGGGAGGAGGTGCTCCCAGGGTCAGGTTCCAGGACCACCTGAGGGGAGAAAAGGCAGAAGGGTGGGCTTGTGGAGCCCTCCCCCATCACTGTGCCCTTTATTCCGTCAGCTAGCCTAGGGAAGGTGTCTAGAAGGCTCTCAGGCAGCAGGGATGGAAGGTCCAAGGAGAGGGGCCTTAACAGACAAGGGGTGGATGCCGAGCAATAACGCAATCCCCTAGACCACTCAGTGTACCCTTTCTTCACAGACACCCCTGCACTTCCAGGCCAAGAGTAAATCAATGATGTTGGCATGCGTCTCTCTCATCCATCCCTCTTGGCAAATGTCAGTCAGTCCCGGGTCCTGGCTGCCTGCCAGCTCCTGCCAGGCTTCTAAGGACCAGACCTAGGAAGTCTGGCCCAAGTCCCAAGCCAAACTCCCTTCACGGGGCTGCCCTCCATCCAAGAGGGGATTCCTGGGGAGAGAGGTCAGGAAACCCAGGGAGAGAGAAGAGAGCAGGTCCTTCTGTCCCCTGCCTGGGGCCTGCGTACCAGCACCCAGTGCTGCCAGCTGGGGGACACGGAGCAGCTGCACTGCCTCACGCACCTGTGCCCTACCCCAAAGTGGGGTCAGGCTCAGTTCCGTTCCTGGGGCGGCCCAGCACCGTCGTCCCTTCCCCACCTTGCTTAGCAGGTCTGAGGCACCCGCCTCTTCCCTGGCTCACAGACATCCAGGCAAAACAGTGGGACAGGTGGCTAGTTTACAGCTCCCGACAGGATTACTATCAGGTGAACAAGGACAGAACAATATGAGGAACAGCTCCAGCCCCCTGCAGACCCGGTGGGGACCGCAGAGTGGGCGAGACCCCTGCTGGGCACACCCAGGGCTCGCTCCTGGTCTGTGAGTGTCTGCAGTTCACCCTGCTCATACTCTGGCTGGACATGTGAGAGGGTCAAGGTGAAATAGAATACGTTTTACTTTAAAGGCATTCCGGTATTTCCTATGAGCAAGAGACAGAGAATGACATAAGGGTCAGCACATCAGCAAGAACGTGAGGTAGGTCTGGACTATCCTTCCTTCTCCTTCCTGGCCCTCCCCCTGCACCCTGCACCCCCAACATGCAGGAGGTGACCAATCAACATCCCGAAGTGGGAGTGCAAGCCCCAAAGGGAGAGGGGTGGGAGGGGTAAGGAGAGACTTTTGCTCTTGTAATGAGGAAACAAACCAAGATGAAAGAACACAAAGGAAGAAAAGAGAGATTGGCTCAAACTCAGAAAACAGACATGGGGGGGCAGGGGTGCAGAGAGGTCTGAGAGCCCCTGCTGGGTGCAGGTGGGCTACCGGTGGGAGGTGGGGCCACTGTCCGCTCTCTTACTGGCTTAGAGACAGACGGATGTGGATGAAGGCCAATGTCTCTGATTCTGTGGTCTCCAAGATGGGGTTGCCCAAGACCGCCACCGGGATGCGGGGAGAAACTACAGGCATGTCTCTGGCTATGAATCCTTTATCTACAAGAAAGAAGGGCAGCAGGAGTAGAGTCCCTGAAGTCTGGAGAGGCAAGGCTTCAAAGGCAAACAGTGATTCCAGGAAGCACTTGGCCAGGCTGGGGAATGAGACAGGGAAAGGCACTCCCTAAAGGGTGCCTTATCAACAAGTTACTGCCCTGGGCAACTGCAGCTCAGGCGGCTGGGAGCTCTGGAAACAGTCTAGAACAGGTGCTGCAGAGTTATCTGCCGGAGGGCTGGAGGAAGGAGCTGGGGTAGTCATCCACCAACTTCAGCCATTGGCTGAGGGCTCCCGGGGCAGCGTTTCTAAGGTACTTTGCGGCCTGGCGCGCAAGCGGGCAGAGCGGGCCCTGGCAGCCTGCGGAGGTTCCGGGAGGCAGATGCCGGCAGGGGAAGCAGACCCTTTACCAAGGGTCCGGAGGGGGTTTGGGTGGGGTACCAACTACCAGCCATCGGGAGGCCCGCGGTGTGTGGGAAGCCAGGAAAATTACAGCCCAAGGGACTGAGTGCAACTTGGCGGATAGGCCTAAAACCTGGCTCACCTGGTGCATGTGTTGCCGGAGCCTATAATTCAGAGACATTTCGTTCACTTAGCATCGTTAGTGCACAGAGCATGCCGCATGGGCGCCTTTTTCAGATAAACGCAGCTGAGTGACGAAAACAGCCACGTCGATCACTTTTGTGAGGCTCCAGAAAGAATTACCTATCTCCTGGCTTTCTTCAAAAGACTGTTCTCAACAAAATGTTCAGAACAGTTTCCTGTCGACTCTGGAGTGGGCTGAGGTGGCGGGGCATTTGCTCTTGTACTCAAGACCCCGGATGTGGGGGGACAAAGGGCCCGTTTTCGTATTTCTGCCAGGGCCCACTTTGCCCCCTTGCCAGCTTCTGTTCTGGAAACAGCCCGGAAGTTAAAGGCGGCTGGGACAGAAGAGCTCTGGTTGGTGCGGCTCCGTTAGGGTCTGAGGACACCTGCTTTGTAGCAGGCAGGGATGCACGTGGGCTTCCTGAGCAATGTGCAGGAAATCCAGGTTCAAGCTGACCCCAAGGACAACCTGACCCTCACAGCCGGGGCCATTCAGGTGGCCTGTGCTTTAAAGCACGTGGGGGATGCGTGCGGGGACACGCTGGGGGCTGCAGAGTTGTCTGGCTGCTGTTGCTGGGGCCACAGCGGCCCCCTGGAGATGCTCCTTGGCCAGGCTGAGCGGGGTGCACCCTTCTCCAGGCAGCTGCTGGACCCCGCGACAGCTTTCCAGGGCAGAGAGCATCTCACAGTCTCAGCTGTCTCCTCGGGAGGTCACCTGGGGCTCCTTACGTCCTTGACTACACGCTTATAATAAACACGAGCAATCTAAAACAAGCCTCCCAAACCCTCAGAGGACGAGGGGCCGAGGCTGGAGTTTGGCGTCCCCCCAGAGACACCTCCTCCCGCCTCCCCCCCACTTGTGCCCGCCTGGACAGGCCGAAGTTCTGAGCAATGTCTTGGCTTGGGCCTGATCCACCTTGGAATCTGGGGAGCTGGGGAAATGGGGACAAGCCCCGAAGGCATCTGTAACGGCGGGGGGGGGGGGGTTGCTTTTAACCTGCCCTCCCCCAGGAGGTGTGGAACAAAAAGCATGTCTCCTGTATCTCATCCTTTTGCCCCCCTTTCCCTAAAGTCTCTGCTAATCGCAGTTCTTCTTTTCCCCATCCTGGCACCACCGCATGGGTCTCTCCTTTCTCTGCGTCCTCTCTTCCTCCAAGTGTCCCGCTGGCCCTGCTCCCTGCAGGCCCCCACCTCCCCGGGGCCCCTTGGGACTGCTGATAACCATCACGCTGGGGCTGGCACAGGATCTGTTGGCTGCGCCCTGCCCGGCCCACCATGCCCAGAGCCCAGATGTGCCACCAAACAGGAAGATAAAAGCGGCAGCTCACGGGGGCGCACACACCTGGACGGTGTGGGCACCGGGAGGACCCCGAGGCTCTGAACCGTGTCCAGAGGGGTCTGCGGGAGCGGATGCTTTGGGGCTGCTTCGTATCCCCTGCTCCCACTGCCCCATTCCACTGCTTCACATCCCCATTCCCGCTGCGGCATCGGCTGGGCTCACCTGCCACGGGAAGATGTCTCAACCACCGGGGGTCCCCCAGTGAGGGGGTGGGAGGGAAGGGGTCTCACTGGCCAGCTCTCCCACCCTTCCTCTTGCCCACCCTTCCAGCTGTAGGGCTGCCCACCCTGCTTCTCTCTGCCCACTCCCTCGCCACCCACCCACAGGCCTGCCTGCCAGGTCCCAGGCTGAGGAGCGGCTATTAATTATTAAAGCAAACAAAAGCATTTCCTAGCAGGGAGGCCAGGCTGCAGCTGCTTACAGGAAAGGCAGCCCCAGCTGGCTTCCCTCTCAGGGCCTGCCTGTGTGCTGGGACCAGCTCAAGGCGGAGGGCGGGTTTGGGTCTCGCAGGGGTCTCCCTGGGCTGCCGCCGGGGCCGCGCACCTCAGCAAGAGGACGTGGTCTGCAGGGTCATCCGGGGCACACGGGCTGGGGCTGGGACCTGCGGCTTGGAGATGAAGTCACAGCGCTGGCCAGGGATCTTTGCGCAGAGCTCCCCACTGAGAAGTTCCTGCCAGCCCTCTGCACCCAACTTCCCTTCCCTCCCCTGTTGCCTCTCCAGGGCAAGGGCATGGAGCCCCTCTTTTCTCCCTACCCCTCTTCTGCTCAGGACTTCCTTCCTCTTGGCAGAGAGCCTCCCTTACCCATCTGGGCAGGTCCTGGGCCTTCTCCACCCCTCCCTTCTGTACAATTTGGCTGTCCCAGTACCCGGTTCCTGGACTCAGGTGGATCTTGGAGTCCACCGACGTGGAGAGGGGAGCCCAGCAGAAAGGGATTTGGGAACTTTCTAACATCCACTCCTGTGTCCTTCAGCAGATCCTCGTTGGCCCCCCTGCTGACTGCTCTAGCCTGTCCTGGTGCTGAGGACACCAGGATGAACAAGCCACTATCCTGGCCCTAAAGGAAGGCACAGGCTGGAGGCGCACAGGCTGACTGATACTGCGGCCAGTATCCTTAGGCAGCACTAAGAACTGAGGTCTGGGTGGGAGGGCGCAAATGGAGGAGGTGCTGGGGTGAGGGGTGGTCCCCGAGACCATAAGACTTTATTTAGTGGGTTTTGTGCATGCTGGGGCCAGGGGAACTGTTTCAAGAGGCGTTGTTAGATGCCATGTATCAGGTCAAGGGCTCCAAGGGAGTTTGGGGCCAGAGGGAGATGAGCCTTGAGTGCTGAATACCTGGGAGGAAGTAGGGGTGACTGAAGGTTTTAACTGGAGAGGAACAGAGTGGAGAAAAGTTCTTTGGAAATATTGCTCTGGTCCCCCCAGGGCATGGTAGATGATTTGGTTGGGGGGGGTGAGAGACTGGGGCTGGAGCAGTCGGCTAGGAGGCTGAGGTGGGGGGGGGGGAGGGAGGTTAACCTTCAAACCTGGGAGGAAAGACGCGGAGGGCAAGGGAGTGCTACTGTTAAAAGTTGACCTCTGACAGTGAGGAAACGTCTAGAAGCCTTGACAATCAGGGGGCTGTGGGGCAAAGGCATCAAGGACACTGTCAGATCCCAAGCAGCCTTGGGGAAGAGTGCTCCTGGGCACGTTTCCCAGAGGTGCGACGGGGCGGAGCTGGGCAGAGGTTGAAGAGGCAGGGGCAGAGAAAGGAAGGTTGGTTGTTGCTGTTTCAGGAGGGAAAGACCAGAGCAGAGGACTGACTGGGGACCAAGACACAAACTGGAGAGACGACGGGCCGCTGTTAGAAGAATGAGGAGAAAGGTTCAGCGTGCTCCCCTGTGGAAGGAGGGGGGCCAGAGTCCCCCAAATGGGGGCAGGGCCTCCCAGTCTGTGCCCTGAGGCCCAGAAGTCTCTGGACTTGCAGAGAAGGAGCCCAGGCCTGAAGAAATGCCCCCTCGCCAAACTGGGGAAGCCTACTGAGTCCCAGCAATGTGGCCCTGGGGACTCAGACTGGACACCTCAGTGCCACTCAAGAATGCCCGCGTGCAGATGACACCCCTGCTGGTCAGATCCCCTGGCAAAGGGCCTCATCCTTGCACTTCTGTAACTACACAGGCTACAAGTGCACTGCCTCCTTGTGCATCTGCTTCCCCCTCATCAAATCTGCTGGCTCGAGACAGATGCAGAGGGGCAGGTGGGAGAGAAATAAGGGACTTACACCCCCGAGGCCCCACTGGACCTCTTCACCCACTCTTACAAGGAGCTCTCACCACAGCCGATGGTGGAGAAAAAGAGGGAGCCCCCATTAAGAAACGGACCCCCTCAAATTAAATAAAAAACCAGAACCAACAGAAAAACAGGCAGGATACAGAATTGTATACACAGCCCGGGGGGGCGGGGGGAATGTGAATGGGAAAAAAGATGGGAAGGAAATACACTAAAACGTTAACGGTTGTTGTATTAGAAAAGGTGGGTTTTGGTTTGCTACTTACCCATTTTTCTGAAATATAGTTATATCATGAGGAAAGCTATGTAAATTAATTCATCGGCAAGACCCTCTCCTCTTGAAGAGATGAGTTCCAGAGAGAGCCGCCCCCCCCCCACCCCACCACCCAGCACTCCCTCCGACAATCAGGAAAGGACAGGGGTGCAGAAACACAGGGTTCAGTTCACACATGAAACAAGGTGTGTGTCTGTAAGGGCTGAGGTTCGGGTTGGTGTCCCCTGAACAGGCTTGGGGATGTGAATGTTGGGGCAGGGTGCCAGACCTGCTCTGCCCTGGCACCCCCCCTCCCCCCCATCAGAATCCCCTCAGGCTGCTGGACAAGTAGCTGTTCAGACCCCTGGGAAGCCCAGCTCCCAAGTGCCCTGGAGGTGTGCAGAGGCAGCACCTCCCTAGTCCCAACCACTGAGAACTCCCGGCAGGAGAGCTAACATCCCCCTCCCAGCCCCAACACACACGCACCGCCCACAAGCAGGGGCACAACAAGTCCGCGGTCCAGGTGTTACGAGGAACAGGTCAACAAACCCTTTAAACTTCCTTCCCAAATCCAGGAGTCCATTCCCCACCCAGGCCCCCTGCCCATACTCCTGCAAAGGCGTCAGAGGAGATGGGCATGGGTGCTGGGTTCCCAGGGACCCTCTGCCTCCCCCAGGACCACCAGGAAACCACTTTGAGGAGAAGCGGGACCTGAGCGCCCTGCCCCAGCCCCAGCCCCAGCGCCAATCATTCAAGCCAAGTCGACTGCCCACCTCGCTTCTTCCCTACTCTTCAGCCCCCAGCCGCTTCTCTGGCTCTGGCACACCCCCTCCTTCAACTCTGAGGGGCGTGGGAAAGCAGAAAGGGGGCTGGGTTTTGTGCCTTTCCTGGCAGAGAGCCGCGGAATTGGACAAGGAGAGGCGGTGGGACTGCCCACGAAGGAGGGGTTGGCTGTTCCTTGACGGCCGGTGGCTGTGGGGCATGGCTCAGGGACAGCAGGCAGCGGGGATACCTTCTACTCTAGAGCCGTGGACCGCCCGGCCCCGGAGCGACAGTCAGAAACCAGAAATCAGAGCCGGGACCGCGGCAGAGGTGGCAGAAGCCCCGCCCCGGCCCGCCCCACAGCCTCAGGAGGAAGCAGAGGCACTCGGGGCAGGGTGGGCAGGAGAGCTTGCCGGCACTGTCCAGAGTTGGGGGCTCCCCCCCCCCCTCGCCCCAGCAGCTCAGCAGGCTGAGCGAAGGCGGCGCGGAGCACTCCAGCCCGAGCGCACTGGGTCGCGTCCGAGCGCTTACCTCTGCGCCGCGGTGCTGGCGTCCAGGATGCCCGCGCCCTGCATCCAGGAGCGCACCGAGCCCAGGCCGGCGGGCAGCAGCGGCTCCTCCTTCAGGTTCAGCCCGCCGCGGGGCAGAGTGTCCTGCGCGGGGAACATAAGGGCGCGCAGTCGGTGGGCGCCCCCGCCGCCGGGAATGCGGTCCCGCCGCGGCTGCGGGCGTCTCGGCTCGGCCCGACCCGACGGCACCGGGCGCCTCCGGGAGCTCAGCGCAGCGCCCAGTCCCCGCGTCTCAGTGCGCGCTCGCCTCTCGGGCGCTCCCTCGGAGAAAGCGGGTCCGCGAGCGCCGGCGCTGTCCCCTCCCCTCCCGGGGCGCGGGGCGGGGAGATGGAGGGATTCCCCCGCGGCCTGAGCGCCGGCGGGCGGACTGCGAGCGAGGCGGGGAGGGCGGGAGCGGAGCCGGCACCCGGTCCGCGCGGAGGCGCCCCAGAGGCGCGCTCTGGCGGCTGCCCAGGGCCGCGGTCGTCGGAGGGGGGGGGGGCGAGCGCCCCGGGAGCTGCCTCGGGCGAGGCGGGGGCGCGGGGCCGCCCGCCCTTTCCCCCTCACCGCCCCCACCTCCCGCCCGCCCGCGGCGCCGGCGCGGGGCGCTGATTACCATCCGGGAGGCGGAGGCTGCTGGCGCGGAGCTCGGCGGCGGCGGCGGCGGCGGCGGCGACAGCGGCGGCAGCGGCGGCAGGAGCAGCAGCAGCCGCGCGTCCCGGGGAAAGGCAGGGGCAGCGCCGGGCCAGCAGACGCCGCCGCCGCCGCCGCCGCCGGCTCCCCGCGTGCCCCGGCGCCCCGGCCCTGCCGCAGCCCCGGGCGGCAGCACCTGGAGCAGTAGCAGCAGCAGCCCGGCCGACTCCCCCCGGGGCCCGGTTCCCGCGCCGCCCCGCCGCGGCCGCCGCCGGCCGCCGCTCCCCGGGGCCTGGCCGCGGGCCCGGGCCATCCCGCCGCCGCCGCCGCCGCCGCCGCTCCCGGGGGAGCGGGAGTCGAAGGGAGGGAGCGCGGGCGGGAGGAGGGATGGCGGGAGCGGGCGGGCCCAGGGGACTGGGGGCCGGGGGAGGCGGGGGCGGGGCGGCGCGGCCGGCCGAGGGGCGGCCGGGGACGTGACATCATCGGGGGAGGAGCGGCTGGGCCCGGGCCGCCGCGGTGGGGCGGATCCTGGCGAGTCGGTCGCCGGGGCTGGGGGCTGCGGCCTGGCCGAGGCCGCGGGGAGGAACGCGGGGGACGGGCGGGCCCCGGGAGGCCCGGGGTGGGGGGCAGACTGGGCTGCGACGCGAGGGAGCCAGGCCAAAACCAGGGGAGCGCGCCACGCCGCCCTCAGAAACCTCCGCCGCCTCGGGGTCGCCGCGGGACAGAGCTCGGGCTTCTGGCCTCACCTCCCTCTCCGAGTACCCGCCGTATTCCCCGCGCTGACACCCTGTTCCTGCATTTGCTGCTCATTCCGACGCCTCCAAGCTTTTACTCTTGTTCTTTGCTCACCCTGCTGTCCTCCTTGTATTGCCCCCTGGTGAACCTGACCTCGGTGTGACCTCAGCCTAGGACTCAAAGCTCCCTCTCTCTCTTAGGCTGGGCCCCAGACAGCCGAGCGAGCGGCGTCCCTGCGCACCCCATCCCTAGGCCCCTTCCCTGGGTTGCCTAAACCTACAGCATGTTCGTTGGCGGACCGTGCCTTCCTGAAACCTCTTGATTTCTGATTGCCAGTTAGACACTGGGGACTGAGAGTTAGGACTCAGATTCCAACGCACCTCCTCTTTCTCCCCAGCGTCTTCCTTCGCGGGTTTCATTACTTTTTTCTTTCTTTGTTTTTTTTAGTTTCTGGCACAAAAATCAACTCACCCTTGTTCCCAGGAGCAGAGCCGTTTCTGCCCCTCTCCTCACACTCTGGCCTGGTGTATGCTGGCTAAGCTTTGAACAAGCCCAGAAGGAGTCCAGTACTGCCCTGCAGGGCGGCATGGGGGTGTCCTGCTCTGCCTGCGACTTGCCCTTTGCCGCCCCCCCCCCCCCCCCCCCCCCCCGCGGAATACCACTTTCCGGCCCCAGCTGACTCCCATCCTGTTGGGGGACCTCCAAGTGTGCAGTTGGTGAGCCACCCACATCGACCTAGATGAGGGGTCCCAGGGGACACTGCTGGGCCTCCTATCACCCTGGAGGCTCCCCTACCTTCTCTCTTGACTTCTCGCCTCTTCTCCATGTCTCCCTCCCCATCACCTGCAGGACCTGTGGCTCCCACCCGGACTTCTCCAGGTGTCAGCTTTTACCCCGGGTGAGATTATCAAAGGTAGGTCTCTCCCTAGGGTGAATTCTTCTGCCAGTCTCTTTCCTGACTCTAAATCCTTGCTCCTCCCAGCGTGGGCCCTGGACCACCAGCATCAGCACTACCTGGAGCTTGTTAGAAAGGCAGAATCTTAGGCGCTTCCCCGGGTCCGCTGAACCAGAACCTACAGTTTTACAAGAGCCCAGGGGACGTATGCACCCATCACGGTTGGGAAGCGTTGCTTTAGAGAAACCCTCACAGCTTTCTGCACTTGCTTCACGCCTCTCTCTGACCTTCAAACCTACCTCTGGCTCTCTACATTTCCAGCGGACAGCCTACCTCTTACTTCACGGAGAGGATCTGGGGAATGGCGGCCGGATCCTGCCTGTCTCTCTCAGCCGTTCGTGGTTTTCATCCATTCTCAGTCTTATCGCCCGTTCTGTTCTCTCCTTGCACCCCCGAAAAACATGCGGACCCAGGGACCCCCTTACTAAGTCCCATCTTCTCTACCTCCTGATGCTGCCCCATCTGGTCGTCCTTCTTTCCTCTGCTCAGACCTCCGCATTCTTAAAGGAACCCTCCCCTTGTCCCTGCCTCTCCCGCCAACATGTGCCCCTCCTGTGTCTGAGAGTCCTGGGAGCACTCCACCAAGGATGCCTCCCCAGCCCCCAGCAAGCCACTCCTAAACCCTGGCGGCCTGGCTCCCTTCCAGCTCTGCCGCTGTTTGCTCTTTTCTCAGGCCTCAGGCCCTCTGACTCCCTGTGGCACTGGGCTCTCCAGCCTCCCCACTCCCTCTGGCCAGACCACTCTGCCTCTCTTGACCCCGTGAGTGCCCCGGGTTGCTGTGCCTTGCTGCCTTCTCCCTCCTCCCTTCAGAGAGCCGGTGATCTTCCACAGCCTCAGAGGCTGTCTTGGGGACGTGATCTCCTAGTGTGGGCCTCCATCCTGCTTCCGCCAGTCCTGAATATCAGCTGGTGAGGACAGAGGCGGCCTTGACTCCCCGGGGAGGAGGGGAGCACCTGCCTCCATGGAGGGTCCCTAACGCAATAGCTCCGTCCCTGGGCCTGGGATGTGGCTGCTTCATCTCCACAAACCAGCTCCTCCTCCTGCCCCCCCCACCCCCACCCCTCTTGTCCCCCACCCCACGGCACCTCCTCCTGATGCCCATCAGGCTTGGAGCCCAGGGGTTCATCTCGGATACTTTCCTCACCCTGACCACAGCCAACTCTATGTCAGATTGTAAGGATTCCCCCTCGGGGTCCTCTTCCCTGCCCCAGTGCCCACAGTGAGTATCTTTAACAATGAAACTTATTTGTCCTCTACCGGACTCCACTCTGGCTTGGAGGAGAACTCCGCCCTTGTCTGATGCTGGCCTTCGTAGCTATCTTCCCTGCCCCCAGCTGCCCAGCCCAGTCACCCTCCATTCTCCTGCCACCACTTCCTTAGAAACTTCCAGATGTTCATGGCTCCCCAAGTAGACATTTAGGGACTTAGTTTAGGGACATTCTGAGCCCTTTGATGCCTGATCTGGATGTCCCTTGCCACTCTTCCCTCCATTCCCTTTCTGTGCTAGTCCCTTGCTTACCTGACACCAAAGATCTTACTCCTCCCCCAACACAGGCTACCACTGTCAACAGCAGGCCTTTCATCTGGCTGGTTCCTGGCCGGGGGTGGGGGGGGGGAGGGCGTGCCCTCACTGTTGCCCCACCTTTCTTCTCTGGAAGCAACAGGGTCCACGTTCCTCTTCATGATGGTTGAAGGGCTTGGCTGTTGCAGATCTTCATGGCTCTAGAAGACTCTTCCCAAAGTAGGGTTGGGATATGGGTGCTCAGAGTTAACCCGGGGCAGAAAGGGACTGTTAATGGCACTGAGCTAAGACCAGGTTGGATGGGCTCCTGACTTGTATGGGTTTCTATTATTAACCACATGGACTAGAAAGAAACCAACCAGGATGGTGTCTGAGGCTTCCCAGGTCCTGCAGCCCCAGAGAAAGGCTTCTGGGTTAGAGCCACTGCACCAAGGGGCAAGGCCTCTGGGTGATGACGGTTATCAGTTGGGCCAGTAAATGGAAGGCCAGCGAGGAAAGTCTGAGTCAGTCCTTGTGGTTGGAGGTAAGTGTCTCTGCTTTAGATCCAGCAAGTCTGTTTCTTGGAATTCCGGGTGTGTTTTTCTGTCTTGTGCTTCATGGGCACCACGGTGTGGCGGCGAGAGCCTTGTGAATGAACACTCGGTGTCACTGCAGAGTGAGTGACCTGGGCTGTAAAGATGCGGGGGCAAGTACTGGGGCCAGTACAGAAGAAGGGCCTGAGCCTGAGACCAGGACAGCATCTGTAAAGGCCAGTAGAGCTGAACGCGTGGATTTGCAGTACGGGCTTCAAGGTGGAGCACCTGGAGCACCCCAGGGGATGCAGGAGAGCAGAGCATTTTTCCTGTAGGTCTGGGCCTTAAAACAGTATTTCAAAAATCAAAACTAACTCTCTGTCTCTCTCCCTCCCCCTCCCCCCCTCCCTCTCTCCAAAAGGGGGCTGCAACACCACAGACAACCAATCCCCGGTGGTGCCTTAGGCACAAGGCTCCAGGCCAGGCTGAGTGTTGGGCCGCAGCGCCCCCTGGAGGCCCAGGAGATTCAGGCACTTGGATCCACTTCAAGGTCAAGTTTTCTGATAGGAATTAACAGAGGGACAGAATAAACATACTAAAGCATCCACTAAATACGGTTGTTCGCGTGTTCCGTGAAGAAAAAGAAAATGCCTGGGGCCATTCCAGAAGGTTTCCTTGTGGGTATGCCCCGGCTCTCAGCCTTCCTCCTGGCTGACTTCCCCTGTTGCCAGGGGAAAGACCCACACTACAGGTGTTCGTCTTGCCTTGGGATCCCTCCCACTCCCGAATCTAGGTTGAGTTACTGAGTGTTGAATAATACACAATTGGAGTCAATACTCTGGCAGAGGAGTTGAGCTCCCATCTCCAATTTCTGGGCTAAAAGACAGATTGCATGTCCCCTCAATTTTCCTGGTTGTCCACACCCCTACCAGTCACGAACCATCTCAAAGACAACTAGTCTCACCCTCATTGAGGCAGAGGAAGGGGACTGTTTTACCTGGTGCAGCAAGATGTGCTTTGTTCATCCAGAAGCTTTCAGAGAAGGCCCTGGGACCTGCAGATTTCCAAACTAATGCTGTAGCAACAGCCAACACTGTCCCTGGAGGCCTGCCCCTTAGCTACCCACAGGCAGTGGTGGAAAATCAGAAATAAAAGCATGTGTGTGTGATATATATATATTTACTTGTGGGGCAAGATCAAATTCCTTTTCTGATGGCTGTGGGGTCAACAGGAAAGGAAGCCATCGTTTCTGAGATAAAGCAGGGTAGGGTAAGGGAGGAGGGGAGGGGAGGTGGGAAGGGGCTGTTTTTCACCTTGTCCTGGGTGAAGTGGGGAGATGGCCCGGCAAAGGCCAATTCTCCAGGAGGCTTAAGCCTCAGGGACCCTCATCCACACAGGCCCCTGCCAAGGCCCTTTGAAGGCTCCTTGCAGTGCATTCCCATGGTTATATATATAATTGTGTTTTCATAAGTTTGTATATTTCTTTAAAAATTTTTTATGTTTACTGATTTTTGAGAGAGAGAGAGAGCACAAGCAGGAGGGGCAGAGAGAGAGGGAGACACAGAATCTGAAGCAGGCTCCAGGCTCCGAGCTGTCAGCACAGAGCCGGATGTGGAGCTCGAACTCATGAATCGTGACATCATGACCTGAGCTGAAGTGGGACGTTTAACCGACTGGGCGCCCCAGTTTGTATTTTTCTTCTGAAAGAGCAAAATCCCCTTTGGTTTTATGAGCTTCAGGCTCCCCTGAACCTACATCTTCCCATAGGACCTGGAGCTGGGTAGGAACTGTGCAGGTAGATGATTATAAAGGCCTAAACTAAGGCAGATCAAGGGGGAATGAGAGGAACAGAAGAGAGATATGTCTTAATGAAAAAGTGCTGTCACTTACTGACCTGTAGCTCTTGCTGATGGGGGTGGGGGGAGGTGGTTTGCCTCTTCTCTGGTGTCCATACTGTTCAGAATAGTGCCTAGCACACGAATACTTGTGTAATGAATACTTGTCTGGGAGGTACAGGTCAGGAACTCATGACTAACTAGGTATGTGGGGGTCCCACAGAGTGCTCCAAATAGATGGGCTTAGTACACCCACCACCTGTCCCCCAGCCCTGCCCTGTCACCCGGACCCATTCCTGAGGTAGAAAGCATCAAGGTCTCTCCCTTTTAACCTTCGATGGCCACTTGGCCAATGGGAGACAGGTCCTTGGAATGCACCACACAGTGAAAAGGACTTGGGGTCTGGAGACTCGAGTAGGCAATACTCTTGCCTAATTATCATTATAGTTAATATAATTAAATATTATCACCTAATTATCCTTAGCGTCAGTCACTTCCTGGGTAAGCCTGGGGTGCTGAGGGTCCATTGGTGCGATGGTTAAGTGTTTCACAACCGCCTCTCAAAAAATAAACCTGATTTGTAGCATCTGCTGATTTTCTTTTCTTCTTTTTTCAAAAAAATTTTTTAATGTTTATTTATTTTTGAAAGAGAGAGATAGCACTCGAGTGGGGGGGGGGGGGCGGTGGGCAAAGAGAGGGAGACATAGACTCTGAGGCAGGTTCCAGGCTCTGAGCGGTCAGCACAGAGCCCAGTGCAGGGCTCGAACTCATGGACCATGAGATCATGACTTGAGCCAAAGCTGGACGCTTAACCGACTGAGCCACCCAGGCGCCCCACATTTGCCAGTTTTCATGAGGTATGTTTCCACCATGGCTAGTTTCAAACTACTAATGTTCCTGAACGTGTTGGGAAGAGACGCACACAAGAAGTTCTCCAGAGCCCAGGCAAGCAGAAGTAAAGCGCCCCGGTGTGGGCCCCAGTGATACAAGCTTCCCCTTGAACAAGAATGGCGGACAAGGGGACTCCATGTTCTGGGTCAGGCTGCGTGTGGGCAGTTTTTACTGGCGACGTCACTTCAGATTAGGTGAAAGGTATGTGGGTGATCAATTTGGCTCAATGCCCACCTTTTTTTTTTTTTTTAGGTTTTCAAAAAAGGTTGATTTTTTAAAAAAAATTATAGTCTAACACAGTAATTTTACACATACACTCGATAATTTTTTTTTGCACATATATACCCATATAACCCCTGTTCAGATTAAGATACAAGCCCTTTTCCACACCCCAGCAGCCTCTCTGGAACCTCCACCCCATCAATGCATGCCCCTCTCCTGACTTCTATTTTTTTTTTATTAATTTTATTTTTTTTTAATTTACATCCAAATTAGGTAGCATCTAGTGCAACAATGATTTCAGGAGTAGATTCCTTAGTGCCCCTTACCCATTTAGCCCATCCCCCCTCCCACAACCCCTCCATTAACCCTGTTTGTTCTCCAGATTTATGAATCTCTTCTGTTTCGTCCCCCTCCCTGTTTTTATATTATTTTTGTTTCCCTTTCCTTATGTTCACCTGTTCTGTGTCTTAAAGTCCTCATATGAGTGAAGTCATATGATATTTGTCTTTCTCTGACTAATTTCACTTAGCCTAATACCCTCTAGTTCCATCCACGTAGTTGCAAATGGCAAGATTTCATTCTTTTTGATTGCCGAGTAATACTCCATTGTATATATATACCACATCTTCTTTATCCATTCATCCATCGAGGGACATTTGGGCTCTTTCCATACCTTGGCTATTGTGGATAGTGCTGCTATAAACATGGGGTGCATGTGTCCCTTCAAAACAGCACACCTGTATCCCGTGGATAAATGCCTAATAGTGCAATTGCTGGGTCGTAGGGTAGTTCTATTTTTAGTTTTTTGAGGAACCTCCATACTGTTTTCCAGAGTGGCCGCACCAGCTTGCATTCCCATCCTGACTTCCAGCACCGTAAACGAATTTTCTCCATCTTTGGAGTTCATCTAAATGGCATCATGCACTGGGTGGGTTTCTTGTATCTGGCTTTTACTCATTGTTATATCTGTGGGATTTTATCCATGTGTCATGGGTAAGAGTTTTCCCATTTCTGGGTAGTTTTCCTAGTGCTCACTTTTAATAACTTTACCTCAATAAAAGGTTTTTGTTTTGTTTTAATGCTTCTCATGCCTATCTTTGTCACTCACCTATGAAACTGTGGATTCCACAGGTTGGCCCTCCTGACCATATAGTCAGTCCCCCCAGTGCTCTGTTTCTCCTTGGCCCCGACTCATCCTCCCAAAACATTGACCATACCACTCAGAGTCCCTTCTCCATAGTTAGCCAACTTCCTCATATTCTCGATATTTCTTGAAAGGTTTCTCTCCTCTATAGTCTTTTTTTTTTAATGTTTATTTTTGAACAGAGAGAGACAGAGCATGAACGGGGGAGGGTCAGAGAGAGGGAGACACAGAATCCGAAACAGGCTCCAGGCTCTGAGCTGTCAGCACAGAGCCCGACGCGGGGCTCGAACTCACGGACCGCGAGATCATGACCTGAGCCGAAGTCGGCCGCTTAACCGACTGAGCCACCCAGGCGCCCCATCTCATCTATAGTCTTAACTGAAACCTGAGTGACACTGATTATGAACTGAATATCGATGTCTGAAATTCATATGTTGAGGCCTTAACCCCAATGCGATTGTATTTGGAGATAGGCCTGTGAGGAGGTGATAAAGGTTACATGACCTAAGGATGGGGCCCTAATCTGGTAGGGTTGGTGGCCTTGTGAGAAGAGGAAGGGAGAGCTCTTTCCCTACCATGTGATGACAGTGAGTAGCCAGCCATCTGCAAGCCGGGAAGAGAGTCCTCACCAGGAAATGAATTGGCTGGCACCTTCATCTTGGACTTCCCAGCCTCCAGCACGTAAGAAAAGAAATGTCTGCTATTTAAGCCCCTAGTCCATGGTATTTTGTCACGGCAGCCTGAGCAGACTGAGATAACACCCAAGGTCAGCCTTTCTCCCAAGGCCCTTTCTAGCAGTGACCATTTATTCCCTTTCACCTCACTACATGTGAGTATTTGGCATTTGATCTTGCCCTACTTTCAAGCTGATAAGTCAACCTGTTACCGGACGTTAATGTCAACCTGTTAACGGATGCTGGCAGAAGACGCACGACTCCTGGAGCAGAGACACTTTATTGCTCACAGCACAGCAAGTTCAAAAGCATCACGTTTGCATCAGTTCCCTCGCCCTCCAAGTCCCACAGGGGCACATGGAGGAGCCCTCTGGGGGCTGTTGCGTCTGGGGAACATGAGAACGGGGAAGCTGCCTCTTTTGCAGAAGGCAGTAAGCAAGCTCTTTGTCTTAGAGATAGGGCTTCATTCCTCAAGGTTACCGGACACACCCAACCCTAAGAAATAGCCCAGATGGAGTGGTCGGGGCCTTATATGCTTGACATGCCCAGGAAAAAATGTACAGCGGTGCCCAGGGCCGATGTGGTTTGCCTCTCCCAACCATCGACCCTGTGCACGATTGGCTGACTCGAATGTTCACATGAATATGCCACTCCATCCGCCACTCTGATTAGTTTGATCAACAGAGACTGGGACCAAATCTGCTCCATCTGTCTCATACAGAATCTAATTAAGGCTACTATCTATAGAACTTCCAGCATCAAGATGAGGCCACCCTAAAAGTATTAGCTTCAAACTTGCCACCGAGGGTCCCAGATCCAGTCACCAGTGAATCAGTCCCAAGGGAATCAGTAGGTCTTACTCCAGACAGTTAGGATAGAGTCTAAACCCGGGCCATTATCCATTAAAATTCTCACAAGTGAGTTTTGGACTAATCTGCTGATTTCTGCTATCACTGCCAATAATTATAAGAGGCAGTGGATGGGCCAAAAAGCAATCCCATCTCTGACGGAGAGATTCCATGGCCCACATACAAACATATGCCTTGAAGACTCACATGCCACTCCAATTCAAGATTGGCGGTGAATTCTGATTTGTGCCATCATTACACTGCTTTGCTTGAGCCACATGGGCAGTGTCACCAAGGAGGTACAGCCTCATCCGCCACATATGAACCAAGACCACTCGGGTGACAGGGAAATTCTGCCCACTTGTACCAGTCAAAGTGCAACAGGGGTGGGCTGGATGGTGTGTTTGTACAAGTACAGGGCGGGGCGGGGGGGGGGCTTCCGTATTCAGGAGCTGCCATTGGTGACAAAGGGCATAGCCGCATAGTCTGGGACCATCCCTGCCTACATGTTTCCTGTTTCCATGGCAGGCGGACAGGATGACAAAGCCAGGTGGGTCAGGTTTCTGGCTGAAGCTTAACTCCTATCAACCAGGTGATGGTTTTGCCAGGATTTGGGGGACAAAGAGAATGTTAATCATCCCACCCTCCCTGCTCCCACTGGCATCTGGGTGCCACCAGGCCTCCGTGGCTATGGGAGGAGTGTGCCCCATGCCAATAGCTACACCTTCACCTCTTCTCCAGTCTTTCCCTATCCACACCCTGACCTTTTATCTGGAGGGGCCAGGGGTGAGTGCGACAAAATGTACAGAGACCTATTATATCTCCCGCCTTGGCTTCTGTGGGCCAGCGTAGGGGGACTGGGCAAGCAGTGTACTCAACCGAGTGGTCATTACCTTTGTGACCTGGGATCGTGTACATCCATCAGGAGAATCCAGGTGGCTAAATCAGAATGAAGTTTGAATCCCCTAGGCCTCCTTTGCCAGGCTGACAACTGGAGGCTGTACCGGCTAGACTGGCCTGGGGTTATTGTTGGAGGAAAAAAGGAAGCACCGTCTATGCCCAGGATTAGTCAGAATCTCAAATCTCCAGAAAAGGTCTATAGAATCCACCCCTCTTGTCCCGATCATTACCTAAGAAATGGCCGAAGGAGGATTCCTGTCTGGGGACAACTGCGTGCAGTGACCACACTGTCTCACTGAAATGTGTGGACCAAAAGGAGATGAGGTAGGCAGTCAGAAGCTGAGTTTATTTTTGAGGAGGCCATTCCAGTGCCCCCAACTATGGAATGCCTGCAGATGGTAAGGAGGATGGCGTGGCCAGCAAATACCTTGACGAACACCCAGGGTTGGGTGGCTTTTGCAACAAAGAGGCAGCCTTGTCAGACTGTGGATGGTGTGAAAAGCCAAAAAGTTGGCATGGCTTAGTTACAAGGGCCACAGTGGTGTGGCCAGTCTCCTGCTCAGACTAGAACCTGAAAATCTGCCCACAGCAGTGAGGCACCAGTGAGAGTCCAGAGAGGGGGGTCAAAGGTCTGAGGTGGTCAATCATCCAAGAGCAGGCAGGAGCGATGCCCCATGCAGTGCAGCCTCTTTACTGTAAGACAGACAGTCCAACTTTGGGGAGGCATCCCAAAGCTGGTATGTAGCCATCCCAAAGGAGGCTTCTTCATCAGAAAGATACAAGTCTTTACTTTGCGCTCTGTCCACAGCGGTGGATGTGTCACCATGTTTGGTGCAACGATGGATCCAGGCAGTGGTATGGCCACTGAAGGCTGGATCAACCGGCTGATTCCGGTTGGTCATACCAGAGAAGGGTCCTGACTGTGGGCATCTCTCTGAATGATCCAGGCTGTCTGATTGGCAGATAAATTTGTTTCCACGGTTTGCAGCTCCCAAGAAAAACGTCTTCGATTGGCCGGTCTTGCAGACGAGACAGCCAGCCCATTGACAACAACACAAAAGGCAGTAAAAATGTACCTGGCCTCATCACGGGAAGTATTAGCCGGGGCTATCAGCACTGCCTTGAGTTCTGCACATTGAGCAGAATGACCATGCATACTTCTGATTCTTTTTTTCTTTTAATGTTTATTTGTTTTTGAGAGAGACAGACAGACATAGCATGAACACGGGAAGGGCAGAGAGAGAGGGGGACACAGAGTCTGAAGCAGGCTCCAGGCTCTGAGCTGTCAGCACAGAGTCCGAAGTGGAGCTTGAGCCCATGAACCACGAGATCATGACCTGAGCTGAAGTCGGACGCTTAACCGACTGAGCCACCCAGGCGCCCCCATACTTTTGATTCTGCATCGTTAGTGCCGAGGTTGAATGTGGACATCATCGGGTATCAGCTTAGTTAAACCACCAGGGAACCAGGCAGGCACTTGGGGGACACTCTGTGAATTGAGGGCCCCATTGAGGTAGCAGCTTTGCTTCATGTGACGAGGTGAGGAATGGAGCTCTCCCCAGAGGGATCGCCACCACCCTTTCGTGTACAATTCAGATAATGTCAGGGCCAGGCCAGCTGTGCTCTTGAATAAAGAATTTCCATTTGACTGTTAAGGATTTTTGTCCCCTTCTCTTGAGAGCCACCAAATCCAAGTTGACCTGTTCCAAAATGTCAGGTTGGAGAGTGACAGGACCTGTATAGGTCAGTAACAAGTTACTAGGTTCCTTTTTTTAAAAAGCGATGTACTTTGGGACTGCGTCCGGCTGGTGGCGCTGTTGTGCTGGAAGATGGCCTCTGGCGTAATTGCGGCCGTTGAGGCCATTCCTCCCGTTAACTTTTCTCCTCTTGGAAGCCTATAGTTTCTTCTGGGCTATTCCGAGTGCTCAGGAATCACCTGGGGACAAACAGTAGCCTCCGAAAGGGCAAATGCGCTGACACTTAGGGGCACTCACGGCACAAGCCTGTACAAGCACCAATACCAATTATATTTTCAGCCGTGGCAGCCCCCGCGCGGTACATTGACTTGGCACAAAGGACCCCGCTACGGGGCCGCTTTCATTTCCCTTCCCTACTGCAAACGTTGCTCAGAGCCCAGCAATTGAAAAAGAATTTTTTCTTTTTTTTTTACCTTATGGGAAAACAGACCAAGGAGTTTATTGTGCGCCAATCAGGAGCTGTCGCAACAGCTGAAGGAGACCTTGCCATTCCAAGGGGCGGGGGTGGGGTAGGGGGGGTGGCAAGGAATGCTGGGGAAGGGGTGGAAGGAGGGATGGGGGAGAGCAGAGAGTGCTGCAGGGGAGCAGTGGGGGCAGCTGGCAGGATATTATTTTCTCTTGGCTTCCGGGTTTAGAGTTGGCATACCACTGCCCCCCCCTCCCCCCGTGTATCTCTAGTGTCAGTCCTGGGAGCACCCGACCCCAGGGGCATTTTGCGCCGCTCCCCCCCCCCCCCCCCCCCGCCCCGTTCTGCACTGCATTCCTTGGTGCCTTCAGCTACCCCTGCTGCGTCTATCCATAGGACATGGTAAGGTGGTGCCATGGATGGCTGGATTCTAGAGAGCTACAAACGTTTGAGGCCCTCGCCTCTAGCAAGTTGCAAGCATAGTTTCTCATCAAAGCAGCAGAGGGGAGAGAGGGACCGGGGCTCAGAGAGGGACAGAGGAGGTCTGGGCCAGTAAGCAAAGGTTTTCGTTGGCTTTGGGTTTGAATGGTGACCTGCAGGGTTCACCCAAATAAACTTGTACTGCTTTTGGTTCACCTAAAGTTCTATTTCAAACATCCTGGCTGACAGTGTTTATTTCAGCCCTTTGGGGTCTTTTGATGTAGTAGCCACATGGATACTGTTGCCCCACTATCAAAACATCCCTTGCACCTCCTGGGGTGCCTGGGTGGCTCAGTCGGTTAAGCTTCCGGCTGATTCAGCTCAGGTCATGATCCCACAGTTTGTGAGTCTGAGTCCCATGTTGGGCTCTCCGCTGTCAGCGCGGAGCCTGCTTCGGATCCTCTGTCCCCTTCGCTCTCTGCCCCTCCCCTGCTCACACTCTCAGTCTCTCTCTCTCTCTCTTGCTCAAAAGTAAATAAACATTAAAAAAACAAATCCCTTCCACCTCCTGCATGGAGGAGAATAAGCGGGAACCAAAGCACCATTCTGGTGACTTATTTAACAGTCCTACCTCTCACTGCTTAACAGGTAGGCCAGTGTGAGACGCTCCCTTGAGCAGCTCTTGCCCTGCTGCCCACCACGTGGGGGAGAGGGTTCACTAACATATGCCAGGGAATCTTTTCATAACCCCTGGCCTTGTCCACAGGGTCCTGCCTCTTCCAGAAAGCCCTGCCTCTGTCAGCATCCCATCCTCACTGCCAAAACCATCAGGGTCTGGCATTTGAATTTATCCTGCTGGTAAGTGATTAATTGGCCTCTTACGGTTTCATGGATGCTGGCCAAGATGAGGCTCCTGGGTCAGAGACTAAGAACTTTATTACTCATGGCACAGTAAGTAGAATAAACGTAACGTTTACATTGGCTCCCTGCCCCCCTCCCCCCGCCAAGTCCCACAGGGACAATGTGAAGGACCTCAGGGGATGCTGTGCGTGCAACAGGTTTGTGTCGCAGCTGAGGAACACTGAGCCTGGGGGACCTACCTCTTTTATAGCAGGAAATAGGCAAGCCTGCTGTTCGTCCTGGAGGGAGATATTACTACATTCCTCAGAGTTGCTCTGCAAACATAAGCCTGAGAGACGGCACAGGCTAAGAGCAGTTAGGACCTTGCATTCTTGGCATACCCAGAAAGAATGTGCAGAGACGCTCCGAGCTCTCCCAATAGTTCCCACCCCGTGTCCACTTCCAGGCCATGCCTATCTCTTTTTTTTTAAATTTTTTTTTCAATGTTTATTTATTTTTTGGGGGACAGAGAGAGACAGAGCATGAACGGGGGAGGGGCAGAGAGAGAGGGAGACACAGAATCGGAAACAGGCTCCAGGCTCTGAGCCATCAGCCCAGAGCCTGACGCGGGGCTCGAACTCACGGACCGCGAGATCGTGACCTGGCTGAAGTCGGACGCTTAACCGACTGCGCCACCCAGGCGCCCCTACTATCTCTTTTTTTAAAAGCCCTGCTTCTCAGTCCTGATGCCCAGACTGGATGGTGGGAGAAGGAACAAGGACAAGAGAAATCCAAGCTCTTTTAGGATCACAGACACAAAAGACGTAAGTGGAAGGGAGCAGTGTGCTTAAAGAACAGTATGTCATAACCAACTTGGCTTTTCTAACATATATAAGGATGGCCCAGCATTAAAAGGCTCATCCATGAATATTAACAGGTTCAAGGGTAAATTTTGCTATTTCGATTAGCAGATACCTATGAGCCAGGAGTTGACAAAAATAACAAAATTCCAGCCTTCACTGAACTCACATTCAAGTGAGAGACAGAGACAAACAAACAAATATGTAATATGACATCTAGTAGTGACTGGGATCATTGGGAAAATAAAGCTGAGGGAGATGATAGATGTCAACAATCTCACATGGTTTGATCTAATCCATATGTGCAAGTGTAGCGTTTGATGAAGGCAGATTTCCTATCTGGAAGAAAAGATAATAAATGATGCTAGGGCAATGAGCTAATATTTTTGGAAAAAATAAGGTTAGGCGTTTATCTTTCGCCTTTTACAAAACTACATTTCAGATAAATGAATGATCTAAGCCATATAAACGCACAAAACCATAATAGCATTAGCAAAAATATTGGAGAATATATCACCTCGGCTCTTTCTGGGGTGCACTGGTCCGGGGGCCCTTCAGCAACAAAATGGTTCAGCAAGTTGCAGGAAACATGAATTTTCCTGCTGAAGAAGAGAAAAATCTTGCAGTACTGTTCTGAAATTAACTGTTTTCAGGCATGCTTAAAGCAATCAAACATAGGCCAAAATTTACATTTCACGATGGGCTTCCTTTTGCAACTGGACTGCCTCACTATGGATATATACTTGCAGGGACAATTAAGGATACGGTTACCAGATATCCTCACCAGAGTGGGTTTCCTGTTGACAGAAGATTTGGATGGGATTGTCATGGCTTACCTGTGGAATATGATATCGATAAAATATTGGGAATCAGAGGACCAGGGGATGTAGCCAAAACGAGAATTGTAGAGCATAACAATCAGTGCCAAGCAATTGTGATGAGATACTCTACTAAGTGGAAGTCCAGAGTTATCAGACTTGGCCGATGGACCGACTTTGACACTGACTACAAAACGCTGTATCTATAATTCATGGAATCTGTCTGGTGGGTCTTTCAACAACCCTATGAGAAAGGCCTTGTGGATAGAGGTGTGAAAGTCATGACCTTCTCTAACCGCGGGCAACACCCTACTTTCCAACATTGAGTCTCACCAGAAATACAGGATGTTCAAGGTCCTTTCACCTTTGTAACTTTCCTTTGGGAGGAAGATGAACACGTATCCTTGGTTGTCTGGACGACCACTTCCTGAACATTACCCGGTAACCTTGTCCTGTGCGTTAATCCAGATATGCAGTGCGTGAAGATTAAAGATGTTTTCGGGGGGAAATTGCTCATTTTAATGGAAGCCATAGTATCAGCTCTTGATAAGCTGGAGAGTGACCATGAGATCCTTGCAAGATTTCCCGGTACCTATCTCAAAGGCGAGAAGTACAGGCCCCTGTTTGACTGTTTTGTGCGGGGTAAGGTTGGTGGTGCTTTCACTGTGTTTACTGATGGCTCCATGCAGGAGGAGGAGGGCACTGGAGGGGTACACCAGGCTCCTTACTTCGGTGCTGATGACTATCAGGTCGGCATGGACTTCAACATCATTCATAAAGACTCTCCTCCTGGGGCGTTCGGTCAGCTGAGTGTCTCTTGGTTTTGGCACAGGTCATAATCTTACGGTTAATGAGTTTGAGTCCCGCATCGGGCTTGGTGCTCACCGTGCAGAGGGAGCCTGCTTGGGATTCTCGCTCTCCCCCTCTCTCTGCCCTTCCCCCACTCGTGCTGTCTCTTTCCCTTTCTCTCTCTGAACATACATAAACTGAAAAAAATTAAGAACCAAAAAAGACTCTCCTCCTGTTTGCCCTGTGGATGCTTCAGGCTGTTTTACTGCGGAAGTGACAGGTTTCACAGGACAGTATGTGAAGGAGGTTGATAAAAATATCATCAGGACCCTGGAGGAAGAAGGCTGACTTCTTGTTGCCCGCAACCTCACTCACCACGACCCTTTCTGCTGGGGGTCAGACACTCCCCTCATGTACCAAGTAGTGCCTGGCTGGTCCTTGTGGGTGGAGCCCAGGGTGGACCAGCTGCTGAGGAACCATGACCTGTGTTACTGGGTCCCAGAGTTTGTATGGGAAAAGCAACTTGGAAATCGGCTAAAGGGTTCACGTGACTGGGCAATTTCCAGAAACAGATACTGGGGCACCTCTATCCCACTGTGGGTCAGTGATGACTTCAAGGAGGCAGCATGCGTTGGATCCATGGCAGAACTTGAAGCGCTATTGGGAGCAAAGATCTCTGATTTCCACAGAGAGACCATCCCTTCCTGCTGTGAAAACTGTTGTGTCGCGCCTCTGAAGTGTTTGTTGGTTTAAGAATGGCAGCATGCCCTATGCTCCAGTTCATTATCCATTTGAAAACAAGAGGGAGTCTGAGGATACATTTTCTACAGACTTCCTTGCTGAAGACATTGACCATACCGGAGGATGGTTTTACACTCTGGTGGTGCTGGCCACTGCTCTCTTTGGACAGCCACCTTTCAGGAATGTGATTGTGCATGGGTTCATCCTGGCAAGTGAAGGCCAAAAAGCGAGCAAACGGAATAAGAGTGATCTGGATCCACTTTCAATCATCCATAAATGTGGTGCCTAGGTCCTCAGATTGTATCTGATTAACTGCCCTGTGGTGAGAACAGAAAACCTTTGCTTTAAGGAGGAGGGGGTGCATGATGTCTTGAAGGACATGCTCCTCCCTTGGTACAATACCTATTGCTTCCTCATCCAGAACTTCCTGAAGCTGCAGGAGGAGGAAGAAATGGACTTCCTCTACAATGAGAACACGGTTAAAGAAAGTGCCAACACCCCACACTGGCGGGTCCCGTCCTTCATGCGGTTAGTTGCTTGTTGGGCTCTTTGAGACCAAAATGGCAGCTTACAGACTCTATATTGCAATGCTTTGTCTGGTCAAGTTTCTGGATGTCCTGACCAATTGCTAGGTCAGGATGAACCACAGAGGGCTAAAGGGTGGAAATGGGGAGGAGGACCGTGTTATGCCCCTGGAGACCTTGTTTAGTATCCCGATTTCTCTGTACGGACTGATGGCCCCTAGACACCTTTTCTTCCTAAACTGGCGTACCGGAATCTAAAGATGCTGACTGGCCCTGTTTCTGTCCAGGACACAGACACCCTCAGCATCCACCACCCCGTGCTGCCCCATGTTCGAGAGAAGTTGACTGACAAGAAAATGGAGGGCACAGTATCTGGGATATGGTCTGTGATTGAATGTCGGCGAGTGATTCGAGACCCCAAAACCATTCCGATAAAGTATCTTTTGAAAAAAATTGTGGTTGTCAGCATCCAGAAGCTCTTTTTATTTATTTATTTATTTATTCATTCATTCATTCATTCAATTTATTTTAGAGATAGATCACAAGCAGGGGAGGGACAGAGGGGTGGGGGGAGAGAGAGAGAGGGAGAGAGAGAGAGAGAGAGAATATCCCATGCAGTCTCCATGCACAGCATGGAGCCCAACTTGGGGCTGTTCCCACCGCCTGACCCTGACAGCATGACTTGATCCGAACCAAGAGTCAGATGCTCAACTGACTGAACCACTCAGGCACCCCAGGATCAAGAGCTCTTAACGAGATCAAGTCTTTGGAGAAGTATATCACAGAGGAACTCAGTGCTGGAAAAGTTATGCTGTCCACAGACAAAATACACGTACGGGTTTTGCCTCAGGGCAGATCCTGATCCCGTGGTCCTCGGGAAGCCTCTGAAGGGAGCCTCCAAGGCTGTGATGTGTCCATCAAGCAGCCGAGGGGGGAGGAGCCGGAGTGCTTCCAGGAGAGGGGTCCGTTGTTGGAGAAGGCATGAACCAAACGAAGGGGACATTGGTCTCCTGTACGCCTTTGATCAGACAACAGGCAGGACGACGCGGTTTGTACACTTGGCTGCTCAGGCTTTGGTTCTTTTGGGCGTCACCCCTGACCAGTCAATCATGGATGAAGGAGTGGCTCATATCCAGAAAATTGGCAAAAAGTGCAATCTGGTTGCAACTGATGAAATAGTAGCTTACTATGAAGCAAAGTCTGAAGGCAAGTGTCCGAAAAATGTTATCAAAAGCCACATGGAGTTCATACTTGCCACCATCAAGGCTCCCTTGGAACCATATCCAGTTCCAACATCAGATAAAGTCCTTACTCCGGGGAAAATACAGTTAAATGGGTCTGACCCGGAAATCACACCCACCCAGGGATTATCCCCGCCGGGCCCTGCTTGTGCATGTTCATCTTAACATGTGTACAAATGCCAGCAAGCAAGGTGGAGTATTGCTTCTGGAAAATCCAAAGGCGAGAGTAGGGTGGACCTTTTTTTTTTTTTTTAATTTTTTTTTTCAACGTTTATTTATTTTGGGGACAGAGAGAGACAGAGCATGAACGGGGGAGGGGCAGAGAGAGAGGGAGACACAGAATCGGAAACAGGCTCCAGGCTCTGAGCCATCAGCCCAGAGCCCGACGCGGGGCTCGAACTCATGGAGCGCGAGATCGTGACCTGGCTGAAGTCAGACGCTTAACCGACTGCACCACCCAGGCGCCCCATGGGTGGACCTTTTAAAACTGAGGTGTTGTTACTAGGATTTTTGGTGTAACGAATACAGGGCTGGCTGCCTTCCATGGTGAAACAGAAATACGAAACCAAACCGACTTACAGAGTCTCACTGGAAAAACGGTTCGGGTGGAAGCAGGGTCTGCCCCCACTGTGGGGGACAGCCCGAGCACTATTCTCCGCCAGTGCATCAACCTGAAGCTGCTGAACACAGGCCCGCAGGAGTGCTTCATGGGAACAGTGGCACTCTCCTGCTCGAAACCCCCCTTGGGCAGAGTGGACTGGCCCACCAAGGTCTTCGGTATGAAGTAGCCAAGGTGTTTGGCCTTTGGAGCAGGAAGCTAAATTTCTGAATGAGACTTAAACAGATAAAATTACGAGGAAATCCCCATGAAGACTTTGAACTTAAAGACTGTATGTTTCTGTATTACCAACAACAGCAGACTTCTAACATTCATTACCAGTGTGGTTCAGGCAGCCTTACCTTGGCACATACCTGTCCCCTACACACACACACACACACACACACGCGCGCGCGCACAGGCACACGCACACTGAAGACAGTCATGTGTAATATGCTCCCTTTGGCCTGAAATTGAAATGGTATTGATTCATGAAGTGACTTGGAACCTCAGAGTGATATTCACACTTAACCGTAAATACCTATGCAGACATGTTGAGAGGAAGGCTACAACAGAACCTCAGCACTAGATTTTTCTATACTCGAATTCTCCAAGTGTACGAGGTAGAAGTGATTTAAGTGGCATAGCATAGTGTGTGTGTATATATTCTTTGGTCTTTTAAAATCTATTTGAGGGGCACCTGGGTGGCTCAGTTGGTTGAGTGACCGACTCTTGATTTCAACTCAGGTCATGATCCCAGGGTCATGGGATTGAGCCCTGCATCAGGCTGCATGCTTAGTGTGGAGTCTACTTACGATTCTCCCTCTCTCTCTCCTTCTGCCCCTCCCCCCCACATACTTTCTCCCTCTCTCTCTCTCTCTCAAAAATAAAAACTTATTTGAGATCTCTTGAAGAAGCAGACAGTATTGAATATATTTTTAAAAATATTTTGTTTTTAAGTAATCTCTACACCCAACATGGGGCTTGAACTCACAACCCTGAGATCAAGTCACATGCTCTACTGACTGAGCCAGCCAGGCGCCCCCAAATATTTCTGCTACGTCGATTTTCTTGGAAAATTTGATGGAATATTTTAAGTTTCAGTAAATCAGAACAATAAACTTTCTCTCAGATAAGAAACGAATTGGAGAATATATTTCTCATCTTTAGGGGAGGACTTGAAACGGAAGTCAGAGCTTTGAAGACAAAGACTGTCATGTTTCTGTGTCACACAGCTTGTGAGCAGAAATGGTGTGTGGACACCTCGGGGAGTGTCACTAATCGGCTGGGGGCCTCTGCTCTCCGCCTTCTTGCCGGAATAACTGTCCTAGGTGTTGAATGAACTTGGGAATGGAGGCCTTCCAAGGAGGGGCAACAAGATAATGGAGTCAGAGCCTCTGACCGCAGAGGGCCAACCCAGCCCCGAACCCACTGTCACCGGACTTCTATGTGAGTGGGAAATAAACCCTTCCCTTATCTGGGCTGCGATTATGTTGTACATTGTTCCTTGCACCTGAATCTCATCCTAACTGATACACCTGCCCAGTCCCAGGTGAAGGGTCATGATTAAGGTAAGCCACTGGTTCTCAACTCTGGTCAACTTTTAGAATCATCCAGGGAGCTTGTGAAAAACACCAGTAGGGGCCCCATCCCACACTGCTACCTCAAACATCTGGCAGTGGCGTCCGAATACAGGCATTTTTTAGCAGCTCCCCAGGTAAGAGCAAAATACAGCCAGGTGTGAAGAATTAGCTTAAGCCAATCAGGACAAACCTCTTCCCCTCTTTCCCAGTCACCCTTGCAGTCGAAGTGGTCACGGACCTGGTTCTGACCTGTGATTCCTAAGTGGAAATCTGCCGAGAGGGTTTCTGGGAAAGCTTTTACATTTCTGGTTAGAAAGAGCCGATGTGGCTGGGCCTCTTCTTTCTTCCCCTTCCCAGCTGAATGCAGAAGTGATGTCTAGAGCTGCAGCAGCCATATGGTGATTATGAGGCACCAAGGATGAGGTTATCATACAACACGCTAAGGTTAGCAGACTGCAAAGTCAGAAAGCTGGGGTCTCAGGGGGTGTCACCAAGCAGTTAAACCAACCCCAGTGACTCCTTAAATTCAGAAATGAGGGGAAAAAACCCCAAACCCTTATTTGTTTAATGAGTTTTCTGTTTATCACGGCAGAACATATTCACAACCTGTAACACATACATGAGTACAGATGCTTTGGGGGCACTCTGTAATGTTTATCACGTGTACCAAGAAAATCAGATTTACGCAGCAATATTGCTGGTAATGGCCCAAACTAGAAACCACTGAAATATCCATCAACTTGAGAAAGGCTCGATAAATTTAGTAAACAGACATTATACAATACCGTGCAGCAAAACAAAACGAGTCTGCTTGTTTTCGAAAACATGGTATCTTAGATTTCTTTAAATTTTTTTTTTAACGTTTATTTATTTTTGAGACAGAGAGACAGAGCATGAACAGGGGAGGGTCAGAGAGAGGGAGACACACAGAATCCGAAACAGGCTCCAGGCTCTGAGCTGTCAGCACAGAGCCTGACGCGGGGCTGGAACTCACGGACCTCGAGATCATGACCTGAGCTGAAGTCGGCCACTTAACCGACTGAGCCACCCAGGCGCCCCGAGATTTCTAAGACATAGTATTGAGTGAAAAAAAGTGCATTATTGGACAGTAAGTATATAGAGCATGAAACTATTTCTTCTAAAGGGCACACCCATCCACTAAAAACAATACTATATACTCTGGGTGCTGTACATGCACAGGAAAAAGGTTTCGAAAGAGGTGAGAACCTGCCTCTGGAGATAGGGCAGGTGGACTGGGGGCTGTGGCTGGGGTGCTAAGAAACTCTGGCCTTCTTTATAATTTATAATATTTTTTAAAAGGAATGTAATAATTTACTAATTAAAAATATCCAAGTGTAGTGCCTGGGTGGCTCGGTTGGTTGAGTGTCCGACTCTTGATTTTGGCTCAGGTCGTGGTCTCATAGTCTTGAAATTAAGCCCCTCGGGTGAGCTCCTGCTGAGCGCCGAGCCCGCTTGGGATTCTTTCCTCCCTTTCTCTCCGCCCCTCCCCCACTCGCTCTCTCTGTTTCTCTCACAGAAAAAAGCAGCCCTACTTTCTGAGGGTTCTTGCTAGTCACTGACACCACCTTTCTCATTTCTGACATGACTGGCGTCCTGGTCTCTCCCGCTCTCAGGGGAAGGTTCTGGCACCTGAATCCTCGCCCTTCCCCTGCCTCAGCTGATGACGCTATCATGGGTGACTCCCGTGGGGACACCGATGACTCATCCAATAATTGTGGGTCTGAGTCCTCTTCTGTACGAGTCATCTTGAGCTCTCTCTGGCACCCGCTCTGACAGCCCCGTCTGGGACTTCATTATTCCCAGTTCATTATTGCTGATGGAGAATCCCTCCTTCCCTTCCAACTTACTGCTCAGTGACTCCCACGAGCACTACTCTTAGAATATCTTGGGATCTTTGATCCTCTCCTCACCTGCTTATCCATTAGCTTCTGTCTTTTCTTCCCCCTGGACTCCATGTTGCCAACACCCTCAACCCCCTTGCACTTCTCTCTGGCCAAAAAATATTTTTGGATGAATCCAAGAATTAGTTTTCTCCGTGAAATCGCACACAATTGCACCATACCATGATAAATTTACATTGCCATCCCAACAGGGTCCTTGGTATTGCCCATAAATTCCTATTTCTCTCAGCCCTAAGACTTGTGTCAGTTTTACTCACTCCTCACTCTACATCACCTCCTCAAACATGCCTGCTCTCCTCACTGTGTCCCAGCATGCCATGTTCATCTCACCTCCACAGGGTAGGAGCTGCCCGGTTCAGATCTTCCGTCAGCGGGTGTATCCATTTCCCCAACTGCTTCAGATGTTAGTTGTTAAGTGCTCACAGTTACCCCCTTCTCTGGTGGGTTGTCTATGGACAAGAGGAGCCTCCAAGAGCCAGAGAGATGCCTGGGGGGTTAGGCCATGCAGGGCTTAAGTGAAATGCGGAGTGAAATATAATCTTTATTAGTAACAAAGTCAAGGGTACTAGAGGTAGAACTAAAATTTCATTCTACCTTCATAGTGAAAGGAAATGCTAAATTTCAGTTGGAGGTTAGTAAGAACAAAGATGTGATTTTTGGATTTTCCCCATCGAAGTTCATGATACTGATTTGTATTCGTGGACGCCTATAGGCTCTGTGGACCCCAGCTTAGGACCTCCGTACTAGAGGATTTCTAGGCCTAGGAAACTGACATTCAATTCACTCAGCCTCACACTACATGCTTTGTTTAACTTAACAGTTAAACAGATGGTTTAACCTCTCTCCCCTGCCCAAGAGACTGGTTGAGGAACTTTTCAAGGGTCCTGACTAAACTTCCCTGTTGTCAGGCAGTATCAGTGAGAGATGACTTCCTTGGAGACTTGAAGTCCAGGAGAACTCACCAAGCTCCTAGGGAAGACGCAATGGCCTCCAGACAATGATGGTCTCATCTTCTGGGCTTGAGTCAATTGGAGTCACCCTGTGGGTAGCTACAGGGTGTCACATCAGTTAGCAGATATTGCTTGAATGTCAGGCTGGGCAGAATTTAGGGATGAAAATAACGTAGTTATCTTCAAGATAGATTAGTATTTTGGGGGAGGGGGTGGGGGGGGCTCAGTTGGTTGAGCATCTGACTCTTGATTTCAGCTCATGTCATGATCTCAGTGTCGTGAGATCGAGCCTGACATCCAGCTCCCTGCTCAACACTTGGGATTCTCTCTCTCTGCCCCCCTCTAAAAAAAAAAAAAAAAAAGGAAAAAAGAAAAGAAAAGAAAATTAACATTTTGGGGGAATAAAAATTAGGTTATTACCAGAGATTGGATCAAGATGGCACATCCCTCTTCTTTCCCACCTTAAATTTCCTCAAGTAAGAGGATATAGATTTCTAAGAAAAGTAAATCTCTCACTTCATCAGAAAGAGTAATATTTGGAGGAGAAAATATTTGGTGGATGGCAATAGCAGGTGTGGAAGGTGGGACTAGGGAGTCTATGGGAACAATGTGGTGATGCTCTGTGGTTTGATTTGTTTCATGGAAATATATGAATGGGGATGGAGGAGTACATTATATTCATAGTGTACATTAATTATATTAACTATAAATTTATAACAGCCTTATATTTACACAGCACTTGTCATTTGCTCAAGGCTCCTACTTAATCTTTAAAAATCTATAAATCTTTTCATCCCACGACTGTAGAGATTGCGCTGTCTAAAGGAATGCAGAGAAGGAAGCACAAAGCCTGTACTTTGTCCCTAAGAATAGAATGACTACATTCCCCTGGGCACCTGGGTGGCTCAGTTGGTCAAGTGTCCGACTTCAGCTTAGGTCGTGATCTTGTGGTTTGTGGGTCTGAGCTCCGCATCCGGGTCTGTGCTGACAGCTCAGAGTCTGGAGCTTCCTTCATTTGGATTCTGTTTCTCCCTTTCTCTCTTCCCCACTCGCGCACTCTCTCTCTCTCTCTCTCTCTGTTTCTCAAAAATAAGTAAACATTTAAAAAAATTTAGAAGACTACATTCCCTCCCTTCGGCTGCCAGAATGCCCTGCACCTTTTTTTGATGGATGAAGTATATAAATTACAGAGAGCTAGTATTTAACTTTCAGCATGTATCATCTGGGGGTGCCTGTTAAAAATGTATTTTCTGGTGCCCCAGCCTTGAGATTCAAATTCTGCAAGTCTGGGGTAGAACTCCTAAGTCTGCATCTTTAACAAGTGCTGCTGGGGCGCCTGGGTGGCTCAGTTGGTTGGGCAGCCAACTTCAGCTCAGGTCATGATCTTGCGGTCTGTGAGTTTGAGCCCAGCGTCAGGCTCTGTGCTAACAGCTCAGAGCCTGGAGCCTGCGTCAGATTCTGTGTCCACCCCCCCCCCCCCGCCCCTCCCCAACTCGTGCTCTGTCTCTGTCTCTCAAATGTTAAAAAAAAAATTAAAAACAAAAAACAAGTGCTACTGGTCCACTTGGGACAGGTGATCCAAAACCACACTGCTAGCATATCGGTTTAGGCAAAATCCTCCTGTGTCGTTTTGTTTTTAGGCAGGTCATCTGGAAGCAGCATGTGAATGGAATTTTAAAAATCAATATGGGGGCACCTGGGTGGCTCGGTTGGTCAAGCATAGGGACTTCAGCTCCGATAATCTCATGGTTTGTGGGTTTGAGCCCCCTGTCGGGCTCTGTGCTGACAGCCTGGAGCCTACTTTGGATTCTGTGTCTCCTTCTCGCTATCCCTCCCCTGCTCACGCTCTCTCTCTCTCAAAAACAAATAAACATTAAAAAATTACAAAAAAAGCAGTCTGGGAGCACCTGCCTGGCTCAGTCGGTAGAGCCTTTGATTCATGATCTTGAGGGTTGTGAATTTGAGCCTTCCATTGGGTGTAGAGATTACTTTAAAATAAAATCTTAAGAAAATCAGTTCAAAATTCCCCTTTGGTCCCACTTACATGCTTGAGATAATTTCTGTCTCCAACTAATGGTTCCGCCCAGGGTAGTCGAGGCCTGGGACACACTTTTAGGGAAACAACGGTCAGAGCAAAGAACAAGACCACATAGGAAGAAACAACGAGGAAATGTGATTAATACAGAGTAACTGGGCAGGCTAGGAGACTGCCGGAGAAACCAGACACACAACCTTCCCCCAAGGACTGTGTTGTGTTCATTAATGTTTTTCGTGCCTGACATACGGAATGTTCAGTGCGTATTGCTTAAAAGAGTTACCATGGCATAGAGACAAAAACATTAAGAAAGGACAGATTCCTCAGTATTGTTTCTCACCGCGTTAAACTCCGGCACTCGTTCCCTAAGCATGAAATCTCATATTCTCCTTTAGTGTTAGTTTCAACATAAATTAAATATGGAGCCCCAAAACAAAGCAGCAAAGTGTGCGTGTCCCTTCACGCTCCACCGCAAAGGATAAGCAGAAGAGTCAAGGGCAGAAGGAAAGCAGAGGCCGGCTAGCGTCGGACCGGGCAAGAGAGACTCGCTCACTGCCCTACAACAGACCGGAAATCGGGGTCGCACCCGCGCGGGCTTCTGACGTCACTTCCCCCGCGACTTCCTGCGGAGGACATGGCGGCTCTCAGCGGTGTCCGCTGGCTGACCCGGGTGAGGCCTGGGGTCAGGTCGTGCCGGGGGCGGGTGGGGGTGCGGCGGGTGTGTACCAGGCTCACTGAAGTATTCGGGGTGTGGGACCCCCGTACCCGACCTCACGGGCGTGTGCGTCTCTGTCGCAGGCGCTGGTCGCCGCCCCGAATTCCGGGACATGGAGGAACCTGTGTACCTCTGCCGTGGCGCACGCCGCCTCTCGAAGCCAGGTAAGGGAAAGTCCGGCTCCGGTCTGTCCACGCGCCTGTCCCCTCGTCCCCCGCTCCCCGGGACCAGTGCTCCCACCCCAGCTGTGGCTCTGATGGTCCCGCTGGCAGGCTGAGGACATGAGGGTGGAGGGCGCCTTTCCCGTGACCATGCTGCCAGGCGACGGCGTGGGGCCTGAACTGATGCACGCTGTCAAGGAGGTGTTCAAGGTGAGTGACGTCGGGGAATCAGCCAGCACACACTATGGGGCGGGTTGGAAAGGACTTACCCCATCGTGACCCAGAGATTTTGGGGACCTGTCCCTGAAGGCTGCCTCTGTCCCAGTGGAGTTCCAGGAGCATCACCTGAGCGAGGTGCAGAATATGGCATCTGAGGAGAAGCTGGAGCAGGTGTTGAGTTCCATGAAGGAGAACAAGGTGGCCATCATTGGTACGTGTGCCCCCTTGCTATTCCACCCATATGCCTTTTAAAATCACACAAGCAAACGTTCTTTAAGCTTCTTTTGGCACATACTAACACCTTAAGTCCCCCAGGCTCCCATCACTATTTTGTGGTGGCCATTTGTTTCTTACTGTTTGGGACCCAGGAGTTGAGAGATCATGTGAGCTGCCTGTGCAGGAGGGTTTCAAGGGTTTGAAGTATGTCAGGGGGCTATATCATGGGTCATCAAATCTTGTTAATTGTGTTTCTTGAATGCCACTTCTAGCTGCCTCTTTTCTTCTGTCTTCCCCCCCTCCTTCCCTGCTTTAATCTCCCCATTAGAGTTTTTTTTTGGCTTCCAGTTCTGCCCCTACAATCTGTCTTCTGCATCTGTTCTTTTGGAAAGACCGACATGGCTTTGCCAGACCCTGCCTTAGCGTGGGAGAGTAAGTTCTTCGTAAGCTGACTTTCAGCTTTTCTGCCTTCATTTCCATAACACTTGTTCTGTGCCTGGGGCACACTGGACTGTTAGTTTTCAAATACTATCTTGATTTACGTTGTTACTTCTGCCCAGAATGTTCTTCCTTTGATGCTGTTAGAATAGTCCTCACTTACCCTACTATAGTTTCCTAGGGCTACTGTAGAAATTACCTGAAAGTTAGTGTCTTAAAGTAACAAATATGTTCTCTTACAGTTCTGGAGGCTAGATTCCCAAAATTAAGGTGTTGGCCAGGCTTCCTCTGAAGGCTTAGGGGAGAATCATTCCTTGCCTCTTCCAGCTGCTGGTGGCTCTTGGTGTTCCTTGGTGTTTCTTAGCTTGTAGATGCATCGCTGCAATTTCTGCCTCATTTTTCGAACAGCTTTTCTCCCTCTGTGTCTGTGTATCTGTTTCTCTTTTGTTTCCTGTATAAAGACTTGACACTGGATTTTGGGCCCACCCTAATTCAAGATGATTTCATCTCTAAATCCTTAATTATGTCTATAAACACCGTTTTCCCAAATAAGGTCACATTTACAGGTTCTGAGGGTTAGGGCATGGACATTTCTTGTGGGCTCACTATTCAACCTACTGTACCCACTTAACCTAAGATTTGGCTGAAGTGCCAGCTGTTTTCATAAATTTCTTGATATTACGAGAGAGAATTTCTATTCTGTGCTTCTGTGTACGACATTAATACCTCTCCTGTGGTACTTATCGTGTCTTTCATATTATTCGTCTTTCCCAATGTCTTGTTTACGTTTTGAGGACAGGAATTGTGTATTGTGTTTTTTGGTTGATATCCCTAGTACCTGATACATGGTCAGTATTCAGTAAGTATTGGTTGAAAAAATGTCAAATAGACCTGCAAGCATCAGTTTCTTCTTTGTCTCCAGAGGCATTTAAGAGTCAGTAATTTGGGAATGGGAGAGGAGAGTCTGGGTTGCATCATGTCACTGAGAGGGTTGGACACTGATCTGGGTTCCCTTGGTCTTAGCCTGTGCCCTCCCCCTCCCCCTTTGTTTACACAGGAAAGATCCATACCCCGATGGAGTATAAGGGAGAACTGGCCTCCTACGATATGCGACTGAGGTAGGTGGCGGGGGCCATGGGTCAGAGGAGTCCTGGGGCACCGGGCAGAGTGCTGATGGCTCTGCCCCACCCTCAGGCGTAAGTTGGACTTGTTTGCCAATGTAGTCCACGTGAAATCGCTTCCTGGGTACAAGACTCGACACAACAATCTAGATCTCGTGATCATTCGAGAGCAGACAGAAGGGGAGTACAGCTCACTGGAACATGAGGTGAGGCCCTGGAAACTGGGGAGGGCAGGGGTGAAGGGAGAGAGCGGCATGGCTCCTTCCCTTGTTTTCAGGGTCACCTGGCTGTTTTTCTTTTCTTATCCAGAGTGCGAGGGGTGTGATTGAGTGCTTGAAAATCGTCACCCGAACCAAATCTCAGCGGATTGCCAAGTTTGCCTTTGACTATGCCACCAAGAAGGGGCGGGGCAAGGTCACGGCTGTTCACAAGGCCAACATCATGTGAGGGACATGTCTTTGCATGGGGTAGGAGCCCCTGAGAAGGTAGCCCCTTGCACTTTCTTGATTGAATCTGTTCCCTTTGGCCCACGGACAGGAAACTTGGGGATGGGTTGTTCCTGCAGTGCTGTGAGGAAGTTGCTGAACTGTACCCCAAAATCAAGTTTGAGACAATGATCATAGACAACTGCTGCATGCAGGTAATGTCCTCCCCGTGTCTCCACCCTCAGAGTGCCTGGGATGGGCACGGAGCAGAACTTCTCCATGCCGCCATTTTGCCTCCTAGCTGGTGCAGAATCCTTACCAGTTTGATGTGCTGGTGATGCCCAATCTCTACGGGAACATTATTGACAATCTGGCTGCCGGCTTGGTTGGGGGAGCTGGTGTGGTCCCTGGTGAGAGCTATAGCGCGGAGTATGCGGTCTTTGAGACGGTACGTGAGGTCACCTCTTCTCTTCGCCCGGCCCTCTCTGCATGCCTGGCTTCTGACTTCAGGTCCCTTGACAACTGCCCTCCGATGCATCCCCCTCCTCAGTGACCCTGGTGTGTTCTTCCCCCCACTGCCGTATGCTTCTACCCTGGGTGTCTGACCTGAGCTCTCTTCCTCAATGCCCTTCCCTGACCTCAGCCTCTGCGTAACATCTGCTCCTAGTGACTCTGGCCTGCCCTCTCTCCACAGGGCGCCCGGCACCCATTTGCCCAGGCAGTGGGCAGGAACATAGCCAACCCCACAGCCATGCTGCTGTCAGCTTCCAACATGTTGCGGCATCTCAAGTAGGTGTTGGTGGGTTGGGGCAGGAGGCTGGGTGTTTTAAGGGGGAGCACAGGTGGGGAAATCAGGGGGATGATGTGGGGAGAATCTCAGTTTCTTCCTGTCTACATTGACAGTCTTGAGTATCACTCCAACATGATTGCAGATGCCGTGAAGAAGGTGATCAAAGTTGGCAAGGTGAGTCAGAAAGGCTGTGGGTTTCAGGGCCTCAGCACTCCTCTTTGGGGAACCTGAATCGGGGCCTCCTTTCCCTCCAGGTCCCCAGAACATCTTCTGCGCTCTGATCTTCCCCTGCAGCTCTCAGGGCTGTTCCTCACCTTCCTTCTCCTGGCTGTTTCATCCTCTGGGTCTCCTTTGCCTCTTGGTTACTGTCTGCTATGCCCTCTTTCCTGCTCCATCCATCGGCTCTTTTGTGGCTGCTGTCAGGGGGAGGGTGTGGGGGCCAGAGGAGCAGAGGGAGATAGCAGGCAGGATGAGGCACAGGTGTCTGCTTCTCCACACCTGCAAGCCCTTCCTCATCTGCATTCCCCTGCCTTCCGTCCTCCCACGTGGTCTGAAGTCCTCCAGGACTTGCATCTCCCATCTCACTTCACGCTCAGCCTCCCTCCCATCCTGCTCAGGCTGCAGCATAGCTCTCTGATAGTGGCTCTGGCCCAGACAGGAGTGGGGGAGCCCATGCTCTTCCAAACCTGGCCACCTCCTTGCGATTCTGCTGCATTGCATCTTCTTTCTGGCCTTGTCATTCCTTCTTGGATTCCATGCCCATCACATTGCCCTATCCCCCCTTCATGGGCTCTCTTCTCTTCTTCCCCACGGCTTTTGCCGGTGGTGGCTGTAGGTGCGGACTCGAGACATGGGCGGCTACAGTACCACAACCGACTTCATCAAGTCTGTCATCGGCCACCTGCACCCCCACGGGGGCTAAACCCCTTTATTCCCTCCAACCTCACAAGGACCATACTACCTACACCTCCCTTCAGTACAGTGGACCAGAGAAGAGCTCTTAAACCTTTTAGACCATAATCATCTGGGCAGAGCCTAGGTTGTCCTGGGGCTGGCTTCCTTAGGGACCCGTGTATTACTAGGTGGGGGTAGGGGGCCGCCTAGGGATGGGGCCTAGGCCACAGGGATGATGACCATTCTCCCCTACAGGTTCGAACTTCTGACATGGGTGGCTATGCCACCTGCCAAGACTTCACTGAGGCGGTCATTGGTGCTCTGCCTCACCAGTAGGTCCCATCCACACCCATAGCCATGTAAGGTGTTCAATAAAACAAATATACGGACTCCTGTGAATTTGTTTTTATTGGGATATAAGGGATGGGTTGGGAAATGCCATGTGGGTTATGCCCCACCAGGAAAATGTCCACTCTAATCTTCCTGGGAGAACTTCTGGAGCTTTTTCTTTTTCTTGGAGCTGCTGCTCTTGCTGCCAACAGCCTCTTCTGGTCCACTGCTGAGTGGCTCCTCCTTGGAAGAGAATTTCCTCTTTTTCTTGGGGATGCTCCTGTTTGCTGCCTCTTCGGCATCACTAACTGGTTCCTCTTTGGGGAAAGATTTCTTCCTCTTAGGAAGACTTCCGCTGCCAGCGGTCTCTTCAAGATCACTACTAACCAGCTCCTCCTTGGAAAAAGATTTCTTTTTCTTGGGTTTGGAGACAGAAACCGATGGGTCTTCCATTCCATTCTCCTGAGGAGTCTCCTGGGGCTTTTGCTTTTTCTTCTTCTTGGGTCTCTCACTTATCTCCTAAAGAGAAAAATGGGCATGAAACTATCTTCCATCGTATGAATATGCACACCTCTGAAAATTCCAGCAACTAAATAGGGCAGAGAAACTGGTGGAAATGGTGTGAAAATCGCCCAGTGTTTCGGAAAGGATTTCTAACTATAGGCAAGATGCTGCAAACCCATCCCCAAGGGGACTCCCACTTCAGGAGGATATGTTGCTGCCTAAGCCCATGAAATAGCTATAGAAAAACACACAATAGAACCATCATGCCATGTTCCAAAGGGGACCCTGAAAGACTACTTGACAAACTGGGCGCTGCATGAAAATCCTGGGGAGGACCCTAACCTAGCACACATCATGGAGACCTCCCTGCCCCAAGCCCCACTATGAAATGCTACCACCTCCGGACAACACAGCTGAGAACACGCAGAGCAGGAATTCACACTACCCCCGGCTGAGGACTCCTGGGAGGCAGCCGAGGACAGAACACTTGCCCAGGGACCGGGTGTGTTACAACCAGCTCTCTGGGCTCCTGAGCCAGTTCTCTCAGCACCTATCTCCTTCCTATAGAATCAAGAGGTAGTTTGAGATGTTTCAGGTCCTGATTTTAGTCCAAAAGCCTGGACTCGAGACCATGATGTGAGGTAGCACATCCTCTGTTCTGCTGTCAAGAACCCTACACCCGGGGCCTTCACCCTGGGCTGAGGGTTGGCCTGCCCACTGACCTCACACTCCTCCGGGGTACTACTGCTGTTTTCCGAAGACGCGAGGGCAAGGGCGGCCAGCCGTTTCTTCTCCTTCTTCAAGCGTTTCTTCTCCTGCTTCTCCAGCTTCCTGGCCATCTCAGCAGCCGCTTCCTCTGCCTGGCCAAAGAAAAGTGCTTTTCTGAAAAGGCCCTGAAGACTGCAGGTTCTCTAGGCCTCCTTTCTGGCTTCATTGGATCAGGCTCATTAAATCAGTTTTTTTGCCTCCACTCCACAGTCAGGCTTAGCCAGTTCATCACCTCCAACAGCCAGCTCTGGTGGTCCTTCCCCCACCCAGCAAAGCCCAAACTGACCTGAACCATCGCCTCCTTCATGACATCCAGATTCTTTCGTGGAATCTCTCCTGTCTCATAGAAGGACAGCCGCTCCTCAACTTGCTCTCGAAGCTTCTCCCCAAATACGCTTGTGGGCACCTCTGGATGTGTGTGTGTGTGTGCGTGTGGGTAAACAAAGCCTGTCAGCTCCTAAAGGGCCAGCTACTCCCCACCGTTTTCCCTCTACCCTCAGCTTCACTCAGACCCAAGGTATCAACACTCACTAGGTGAACTGCTGTTGACGAAAAATATTGCCATCATTGTAGAAGCTGCTAGGTAGTCAGCCTCCCCTCCTCCCAGCCCCTTCTCCAACCCCCCCACCCATACCAGAGAAGCAATCAATTCGTGAGGCAATACTGCATTTGTTTGCCAGGTATCGGGAGATGCGGCCTTTGTTCTTGGCAGCTGCTCGGCCAATGAAGGTGGAGTGGAAAATGAGTCCATATTTTGGGGTGTTACCCCTTGTCTTCAGGGCTCTGGGAGAAGAATATTTAGTGGGGAGTTTAAGATCAGAAATCTCAACCCCACCAGCCGAGGCAGCTCCTCCCCTCCCGTGCTCCCCCAGTCTCCAAAGTGAGCCTTAGGCTGGACTGGGTCTCTACACCCCACCTCATGCCAACCCACAGCTCCCAGAGGCAGAGGGAAGGCATCCAATGTCGCTGACCTGGAAATCTGGTCCCTTTGCTGGGCCCTGGGAATCACTCAGACACCAGGACTGGCCATCACCCCATAGCAGAGGTCTGTATAGGTCAGGGAGCCCTGGTCAGCCATCACCGTGATCCCCAAACAAGCAGTGGGCACCGCAAGTGGCACCTGTGTGTGGGCAGGTGCCCTCACTGGTACCTGAACAGGGCCTTTTCAGCCCCAAGGATCTGCACTGTGGACGCTGGATACTTGGCCAGGTTGGTGAGGCTGCCAGCATGAGCAATGAGACGTGCACCTACCTAGAAAAGGATTCAAGGAATTAGAGAAGCTGGAATTGCCACTCTACCAACTGCATAATTCTGCTTCACCCGTCATCAAGCGCAACTGGGGAAGATTAACAATGGGTCAGAAAATACAGCAGTATGGACCTCTGTTGTAATAGTCTTTAACCCCATGTTGTGTTCCCCATGACGCACCGCTTCCCCAATTAGTGCTGATAGGCTGGGGGCTACTTGGCTCATCTTGGATCGCAGGTAAGTATGTAGGCTCTGGCGGTACTCTGACAAAGACACCACACGACTGGAGAAGCTCTCGATGTTTATCAAGTCGATGGCTGATATGTCCATGCCTAAGGGACACCAAGAATGAATGCAAGACCAGATATTCACAGCCCCAAACTTATTCTGGCCACTAAGCTGTACTGACCCATGGAGGACCGCGAGGCATCCAGAATAGCCTTAGCCTTGGCTCCATCCATTGTCAGCTCTTCCAGCTTCTCCAGCTTGTCTTCATTCAGCTCCCTTCGGTTGCCAATGAACTGAGCGAGGCGGCAGTATGTGGCGTTGTCATTGATGATCTTCACCAGCTCAGGAAAGTGATACCCGTACCACTCCCTGCAAAAAGCCAGCACAGTCACTCCCTGCCCAGCTGCCAGGTCTCAAAGCTATAGCCTCAACCCTCTCCATTTCTATTCTTTGCCTGAAGAACAGGAAACAAGTCAGATTCAAAACGTCCACTCCGTGTCCCCCCATTCACAATACAGACCAGGCAAAGCACCTGGGCTGGGGTGTATATGGGTGGATTTACTCTGCCTCCTCTTTCTGTACAGTCAGTGTAAGAACACAGCCTGTGGTAAGCACCAGGAGGCTCAGCCCCACCCCACGCGGTTCTGCCGGCAGGAGCCAGTCCTGACTTCAGCATTCAAATTAGTTAAACCACAGGCCAAAGACCCCCTTCTCAGGGGTTGCTCAGGCTCTTTACCTGACACGCATGGAGAAAGTATTGATGTCCTTATCCAGCTGGTCCAGGAGACTAATGGATTGGATAATCATATTGTCTACCCGGTTCACGTTAAACTTAACTTTGGCACGGGAATAGCTGTGTCCCAGCCCCAACTGGGCTTTACAAGCAGACAGATCTGTCAGACCCTTCACCAGGTTGTGGAAGTGCAGACGAACCCCTGGAGGAGAGCGAGACTGTGAGCAAGGGAAGGTTCTAAGCCAACCTCTGCACTCACGGGCACCAGCCAAGCAGAAGGGCTTCCCAGAAGCAACCTTAAGCTAAGCACCCTGTTAAGTTTCCAGATCCCCCCTCAGAGATGCCACGAATGTAGTGAATGTTAATAGCAGTCCCACCTCGCAGGATCTCAGCTATCACGCCTCCAGTCTGGCAGTTGTACCCTAATTCTTCTTGTATAGCAGCACCGATCTTGGGGTCTCCAACCCCCAAGAGTACTTTCTTCTTTTTGGATGGCAGGTGTGTCTCCAAGAGCAGGCGGAGGTCCTCGTGAACAACACCTCAGGGCAGAGAACAGAGAGCTTCCACTAACATACTGAAGAATGCTTAACTCATAAAAGGGATCCTGTCACCCTAAATGCTGATTAAGTGATAGACTTATCCTATGTTGGTCCCACAGGGCATGCTGGGATGGCACACCTAGATCCTTCCTTGCTTCAGGCTTTGCTCAGAGACATGGAGACATCAGTGATTGCACTCAGGGGATTGACAGATTCACGTCATCACCGCAAAGCCCGCATCAACCATGGAAGGAACAGGACTCAGGTCCAATTGCAAGCGTGTGCAATATATAATTGAAGCCTCCAACACACCCTAGGGCGCTGTGTAAATAAGCATTTAGTGCCTGATTTGCCTTCTGGAATAATCTTTTTTTCTTGGCTCTTCTGTATCAAAACCGCCTTTTCCAAGCACTTCGACAATTACCAGAGAACCACCTTTACCATCAAACCATGCCTCCCTACCGGATTTCACCTATGGAGCATTTATCTCTAGAAGGCCCACAAAGAAATAACATCGACTTATCTCTGTAAGACACTTGGTGGTGGCCGACTCACCTTCAGACACAGCGTTGGCATTTTCCAAGGCAACCTGGGACGAGGCAAAGGGACAAAAGGCCACGAGACGAACGATATTGTGGAACTTGCCCAGGTTGAGCACGCACTCTTCCACCTTGGGGAAGAAACAGGATGAGCGGTTTTCTTCCCTGGCTCTTGCCTCTAGGGCGCAGTAAAGCAGCGGTTCTCAGCCCTGCACGCATGTTTAAGAACCAACCGAACGCTTTGAAAACGAGCCGAGTATAGGCCCTGAATCCCGGTCGGCTTCATCGTACGGGGTGCAATCCGGGGGGGCTTACTTGCAAGTGCTTCTAACGCGACACAAATTACGAACGGAGGTAAGGACCCGCCCCCCCCCGTCCCCACCGCCAGGTCGGGAGCTTTCAGGCCCAGCGCACCCCCCAAAGCGCGACCGGCCACGTGGGAGCGCGCGGTGCATGCCGGGGCCCGGCGGCCCGAGGAGCTGTGGCGCGGCCGGCAAGCCCACCGCTTCCACCCACCTGCGGCAGCAGCAGGCTGATCTCCTCCACCTCCTTCAGCGCCAGCAGCGCGTAGCCGACCGCGTGCTCGAATAGCACGTGTAGCAGCACCTGGAACGGGAGCCGGGGCGCGAGCGTCAGCGCGGTTCCCGAGTTCACCCGGCCCCGCTCCCAGGGCAGACTCCAGCCCCGGCCCGGGCTCCCGCCCGAACTCAGGCCCAAACCTCGGCCTTCGCCTCACCCGCACCCGCTACCACTCCTCACCATGGCGCCCGCTCCTGGCCCGGCTCGCAATGCGGCGAGTGGGCTCCGGCGCGCGGAACCGGGCTCCGGAAGCCACGCCTCCGCGCCGCCGGCCAATCAGAGACCGGGGGCGATACCTTTGCGGGCCTTCGGAGGGGTGCGCCGCGGTGGTATCGCCCGGAGGGCGGGAGTTGGGAGCGCGAGCGCGCGGGCTACCGTGCGGCCTCCGCTGCGGCGCGGGTCGACGCGGTTGCCGGGGACGCGCGGGATGCGGCCTGGCCAGCAGGCTGCAAAGCAGTTTGGAAAGGCGCTTTCCCAGACAATATTCCAGCCCCAGGTCTTCATCGTAGGAATTGTGGATGGCAGAGCTCGGCAGAGGCCGGGCGGGAGATCCCGTGCGGGCCGCGGCGACTATTCCCACGCGGAAACTGTTGCCGAGCCCGCTTTCCGCAACGCGGATGATCTAGAGCCCCGGACCCCTCCTTGCTCCCCACGCCTCCCGGGACCCCTTCGTCCCCGCCTCCCACTCGGGGACCACCCTGCTCCCGCGGATGGAAGCGGGGCCTGGGGCGCGATGGCTCACACCCGGAGGAAACGGCTTTTCGTGGCCCGCTTCGAGCTTTTCGGTTGTATTTTGTTTATTACTTTAAAAAATGAGGGCGGCAGGCGATACAGTAGAAACGAATGACAGTCTCACCTGTTCCTTGGTCGGCTTCTGGTTCCCCTGCTGAAGCAGAACCAGTTCCTTTGGTAGGGCCACGTGTTGCTCGCCCCGTTGAACGCCCAGTTCCAGGTGAATGGGAGCTGCTTCCAGGCCCTCTAGGACGGGGTTCTGGGCAATCTGGTGACTTTTGAAATTCCCTTTGCTTTAGTAATGAATATTAGAGCTATAAACCCCAAACCTGGTTATCCTAAAGTAGTAAATATGCTGGCAAATTAAAAAAAAATCATTTTAAGGGGATTTTTATTCCATATATCCCCATAACTAAAGCGCATTTATAAATTGAACATATTTTCTTCTTAGGCAATTCACTTCCTTGGTAAACAAAATCCAAGTACTGAGCTCACTCTTAAAAATAGGAGGAACCTTAAAATCTCATAATCTCAATATTGCTTAAAATGTGATTAAATTCTTATTACATATATTCTTGTACAGTCATGAATCTGAATCAGTTACTCTTTCACATTAAAAATTTTTTTTTTTTTTTTTTTTTTTTTTAGAGAGCGTGAATAGGGGAGAGGGGCAGAGGGTGAGAGAGATAATCTTATGCAAGCTCCACACTCAGTGGAGAGCCCGAGGCAGGGCTTGATCCCACAACCCTGGACCTTTGGCGGTGAATGGTAACCTGAGCCAGAATCCAGAGTCAGATGCTCAGCCAAAGGAGCCACCCAGGTGCCCCACTCTTTCACATTTTAAGGAATTGCAAAATTAATCTGTTACATCAGTATGTTAAATTCTCTTAAATTATAAATACCAAATTAAGTAGATGTTTCCAAAATGTAACAGAAAATATTAATGCTATGACTGATTTTTTTCATTATTTCTGTACTTAATCCTAAATATTCCCGGGGTTACAGGTGCTTACCTGCTAAAGTAGGGGTTTTCAAGGTAAAGTCAGAATGCATCAATGGATTGCAGAATTAATTTAGACATTCTTGGCCAGCATTAGAAAAATAGGATGTGGGACACTGGGTGGCTCAGTTGGTTAAGCATCCAACTCTTGATTTCAGCTCAGGTCAAGATCTCATGGTTCATAGAATGGAGCCCCACACTGGGCCCTGTGCTGATAGTGCAGAGCCTGCTTAGGATTCTCCCTCTCTCTCTTTTTCTCTGCCCCTCCCCTGCTTGTGCACACTCTCTCTCTTCTCAAAATAAATAAATAAAAAAAATTGGAAGGAAGAGAATAGAACATAATAGTAGGTCACATAGAGGATTGATCTGTAAGACGTTTGCTTCAGCTAAGCATACATAGAAATATGTATGTATGTATGTAAAATCCATATGCACACATGCAAATTTATAGTGTGGCTGTATATACATAAACATACATTTCTGTGGATTAAATTCAAGAGGCCTGCGAGTCACCGAGCCGAAAGTTAACCGTAGATTTGAGCTGTCTGGTTATAAAGGAACTGTGGTAGAGCCCTTGGCTAACTTACAGAAATGGCGGAAGAGAATAGCACTTCAACTGGTGAAATACACACACGATTAGATGGGATGTGGTGTAACCACTAACACTATTCTTTTGGCTTCCTCACTTCCACCTCTTTGCTTTTTAAATTAAACAAATTTTTTTTATTTTTATTTTTATTTAGTTTTGAGACGGAGAGAGACAGTGTGAACTGGGAAGGCGCAGAAAGAGAGGGAGACACAGAATCTGAAGCAGGCTCCGGGCTCTGCGCACAGAGCCTGATGCGGGGCTCCAGCTCACCAGCTGCGGGATCGTGACCTGAGCCGAGGTCAGACGCTTAACCGACTGAACCACCTAGGCGCCCTTGCTTCTTATTTTATTTATTTATTTTTGAGAGAGAAAGAGTGCGAGCAGGGGAGGGGTAGAGAGAGAGGGGGACAGAGGATCCGAAGTGGGCGCGTCACAGACAGCAGTGAGCCTGCTGCAAGGCTCGAACTCCCGAACCATGAGATCGTGACCTGAGCTGAAGTTGGACGCTCAAACAACTGAGCCACCCAGGGGCCGCTCACCTCCACCTCTTTAACTAAGTTGTCTCATTGATACGTCATGATCCTGACCTCGATGGGCATCTCTGCAGCATGTGATATTAGAGACCATATCTTCCTTCCCTTTGGGCTGGGTTCATCCCTACCTAGGTTCAGTTCTTGGCCACCAAAGTGGCAAAACTTCTGGCTTCCCCTTCTCTAAGCCATCTTCCTCGCCACTGCCAGAATGATCTTCCTAAGGCAGAGAATCCAATCACGTTCTGTTTGTAGGTGCTCATTGTAGCGTGAAGTAAAGGAAAGATGAAGGGCTTGGTGTCTCAGGAGCTCCTTGTGGTAGCTCGTCTCCGAAGATGATCACCAGTGATCCATCCCTCCTGGCATTAGGTCCTCGTGTAGTCCTCCCACGAGGAACCAGGCTGGGCCTGTGATTCATTCATTTTAGCCAATAGAATGTGGTAGCAGTGATACTGTGCCAGGGCAAAGCCTCAGCCTTTTGCGTTCTTCGGAGCCTTGAGTCGCCTAATGAGAAATTTAGCTACTCTGCTTGCGAGACCTCGTAGAGAAGGAAAGGCCCTGAGACTTCACGGACAGGTCCAGCTTTCTGAGCAGCTCAACTGAGCCCAGCCTTCCAGCTGTCCCCGTCAAGAAGGTAGATAAAGCCATTGTGTGTGTTCCCGCCCCAGCCACCGTCTGACTGCCGCCACACAAGCAACCCCACACAAGGCCAGCAGAAGAACCACCTGTGGGAGCCCCATCTACCCGCAGAATTGTGAGAAATGACCTTGTGGCTCAAAGCCACTAAATTTGGGGATGATTTGCCAAGCAGCCATAACCATGAATCAGTCAGCAAACGTGGGTTCATTTGGCTCATTAATGTAAACCTTTCTTTTTGATTCTGCATTCCCTCCAAAGTACTGCTTTCACTGTAGTCTACGCGTTTTTGGTGTGCAACATTTTCATCGCAATTCAATTCCAAATGTATTCTGGTTTCTTTTATGGATGCTGTGAGGACCCACATGTTATTTGGATTGGTGATAAAGGTTGATGTCCTGCCTGCTTCCTGTTGCTGCTTTCTAAGCGTTATTTCCTCCTCTTTTTCTTTGAAAAACTTCGGCTACCCATCGCTGCCCGGTGGCATCCAGTTATGCACTGTGAGGGCTGTTGCTTACTTTTTGGATAAGGAGGCAAGATGCTGTTGCAAAAATGGGGGGGTGCCATAAGCCGGTGAACTTCCTAACCTCAGATTTACTACCCTGATTGTATCATTTCAGCTCAGTCTTGTAGATCCTGATGTGGTCCTGACCTCTGGCATCCTTACACGCATGAGTCCCAGGGGACTCCCCTTCCTTCCCTCCCTTCTTCCTTCCTTCTCCAGTGTAGAACCCAACATCGGGCTTGAACTCACGACCCAGATCTCAAGACCCAAGCTGAGATCAAGAGTCAGACGCTTCACCAACTGGGCCACCCGGGCGCCCTGTATTAGGCCCAGGTGATTTCTTTCAGCGTGCAGACACCTTACAGACAGGAAGATGGGCTGGTGGCAAGTGGTGGGGGGAGGGAGCAGAGAAGCGAGCCCAAAGCTACCTCCATTCATCTCAGAAGCCACACTAAACAACTGAATTCAGCCAGTCTTTTTTGGGCTAGTCTTTGAGGATATAGGTAGGTTTCAAGCTAGCAGGCACCTCGGACGCTGTACGATCCGACGTCTTTTCGCAGAGGAGGAATGAGGATGTTCAGGGGTCAGGATGAGGAATCTGGGTATTCAAGAAGCGACAGCATCAGTGCATTCTTCTATTCATCCAAAAAAAAAAAAAAAAGATTTTAGGGCACCTGGGTGGCTCGGTTGAGCATCTGTCTCTTGATTTTGGCTCAGGTCATGATCCCAGGGTTGTGGAATCGAGCCCCTGTTGAGCATGGAGCCTGCTTGGGATTCTCTCCGCCCACCCCCCCTCAGTCACTCTCAAAAAAAAAAAAAAAAAAACAACAAAAACACGGGAAAAAAGGTTTTTTTGTCCCTATAGCATGCTAGTTATCTTTCTAGGTGCTGAGGATACCGTAGTAAAGAAACCAAGTCACTGCCGTGGCAGAGTTTACATTCTAGAAGGAGATAAAAAAAAATTAAGTAAATGTGTAGTGCAACAACACGGAAGGTTGCGTTGTTTTACCCAGGCCCTCAGGGAAGAGGCGGCATCCAGCAGAGATACAACGGTGACATTGACGCTAACCTGTGACCTCTGACCTCGGAGACTTTATAATCCCAGGAGTGGAGCATCACCAAGGGCTTTAGTGCAATAGTGTGGGAGGCTGACCAGAAGACAACTTCCTGGGGAAGTTCCTGGGGAAGACTTTACAGCTAGAAGAGGTTTTAGGTAGTTACGAGAAGAATGTGTGGGTCATTTAGAGATCGGGATGGGGTCTCGGCAGATTAAGCTTTTGACTTCGGCTCTCACGGCTTGTGGGTTAGAGCCCTGCATCGGGCTCTGTGCTGACAGCTCAGAGCCCGGAGCCTGCTTCGGATTCTGGGTCTCTCTCTCTCTGCCCCTTCCCCGCTCACCCTCCGTGTCTCCCTCTCTCAAAAATAAATAAACATTAAAAAAAAAGAGAGAAATGTTTGAAAAAAACAAAACAAAACAAAACGAGCTATAGGATGGAACAAGAGTGCTGGTTGCCCAGGCATGTTCCAGGTTCAAGCTTTTTTTTTTTTTTTTTTTTTTTTTTTTAAGTTTATTTTTGAGAAAGGACAAGCGGGAGGGACAGCGAGAGAGAGGGAGACCCAGAATCCAAAGCAGGCTCCAGGCTCCAACCACAGAGTCCCAACGCAGGGCTCAAACCCACAAACCGCAAGATCATGACCTGAGCCAAAGTCGGACGCTTAACTGACCGAGCCACCCCGGCGCCCCAGGTTCAAGCTTTAAAGCCGTGTGGCACCTGGAGCCTTTTCTTTCTCCCTGTAGATAGAACTGTCCATTCACTGGGAAGAATCATACTCTATTAGCATCTATTCCGCTTTTATTTAGCCCAGGCTGTGGCTCACTGTGTCATTTTGGTGTAAGTTAGCCCAGAATTTTCACTCCTGTCGACACTACTGGGGACCTATGGAAATGGAAGATGCTTTTTAAATTCCAGCGCGTAGGGAGGACTTCAGGAAAGGAAATTGCATGAAACAACCTCAAGATGGCGGCACTCTACACTCATTTCTAGAATGGAAAACCCTCACACTGAATTTGAAAGACTTCCAGGAATTCCTTGGCCCTTTTCTCAGATGTGGAAATAACCCCTGCAACAGTCTTTGGTAATGAGTTACACATATGAACAATATTTCCACACACACAGAAGAATGAAAAGCGTCCAAGGAAGATCATTGAGTTCATAAATTTTTGATCTTAAATTTTCTTTTAATGTCTGTTTATTTTTGAGACAGAGAATGAGTGGGGGAGGGGCAGAGAGAGGGAGACACAGAATGCGAAGCAGGCCCCAGGCTGTGATCTGTCAGCACAGAGCCTGACACGGGGCTTGAACCCTTGAACCGTGAGCTCATGACCTGAGCCAAAGTCGGACGCTTAACCGACTGAGCCACCCAGGCGCCCCTCCAGGATGTTTGATCTCGTCCACGCCTGTGATCATATCTGTTATTTCTGAGCCTGTAGCACCGTGCCTGACTTACATGTGTCTTACACGTGTCAACTTGTAGGATCTTTCTAACGGAATTTGGAGCTCAGGTTTCTATGGCTCATTTTGCAGACATGGTCCGGTGACAGAGACGTCTGTAATGCTCTGTATACCTCATCTGCCCCAACCCATTATCTTGGGCCTTTCTTCCCACTTTCTAAAACCAATACTGCATCGCAGAATAAATTACCTGGCACAGTGCTGCAGAGAGCTGTCTTTAACAGCAATCCTCAGCACTCAAAAACAAGCCTAACTTATAAAATTGGATGGCCCTCACACCCCTGGTGATTTTGCCTTTGAAGATTGTATTTTAGTTTTGTTCCCTAGGAACAAAAAGTGATAAAGTCCCTACTGACTCTAGCCTTAGGTTTTAAAGGTATCTCTTAGAAACAGCACACGGGATTATAAAATATTCATCTGATAATCTCTGTCCTCTATCTGCAGGGCTTGGTCTATTTGCGTTTGTTTTGATTGCTGATATATCCCATTTCTCTCATCTTACACGCTTTCTGTTCGTTACATTGTTTGTTGTTGTTGCTTTGCCTTTCTGCCCCCCTCTTTCTCGGAGGTGCTATGAACCTGAGGTCACTTTAAATTAAACTTTTCCATTTGAGGTTTTGGGAATGCCCAGTTGGTGTGGGAGCTGAGATCCTCTGTGTGAGGGTTGCCATGTGGGTATAAATTCTCAAGGGAGACTTTTTCCTCCTCCACTTTCTGCCAAGGTCAAAAAAGGACAAACGTCCCTTTCTGCAGTGCAGGTTTTTTTTCCTTATTATCCCTTATAGGAACTTGGGTGTCTCAGCTTTGGGTGGGCCTCTCCCGAGAATGTCTGAAGGGAGTTTACTGAATTGAGGGTCACCAGCAGAGTGGATGCTCTTGGTACATGGCCCAGCTCCCCTTACTGGCTGGTGCACCATACCCCGGTTTCTGTGAGTATGCAAGCCATGGCGAGATCAGGTGTCTTCCTTGATCTTCCCCAAAGATGTGTTCCTACTTATGTGAGTCTGTGTACAATGACGTTCTTTATGGTCCTAGAGCGCGATTATCGGAAATGAAAGGATCTGACCGCAGAAATAACCCCTGACAGATAGAAACCAGTGTCCATTTCATTTTCCCCCAGTAAGAAATGCACAAACAAGGTACCATCAGTAAGACACCAGCCGTAGTTCTCTGGATAAATTGTTAAATAGACTTTCTATTTCAAATCGTTCTTAGGTGAGCTGACCAAGGAAAGACAGAGAGGGAGACAGAGGGAGGGAGGGAGGGAGGGAGTAAAAAGAAGAAAGAGTGATCTTCATGTCTGATGGCTCCTGGGTAGGCTGAATCGCAGATAGGACCGTTTTCTAATAACACGCCCCCACTGTAAAGCCACACTGTATCAACAACACCCTTCCTCTCTTACCCGTGCCTTCTTCCCCTGCCTCTCTCCCTAGCTCGGTGGAAGATTCCTGTTGCTTGAGGGTCCTGGGAACCACCTTAGCTAATTCTCTGATGGACAACTCTCGAAAAAGCTTGAGAGTTTGACCGAAGTCTTGCGACTGTTTGAGTTAGGAAAGCTGCTTTTAAAACACGTTCAAAAATTCTTCGATAACTCCCTTCGAGAGATGGGGCCTAATCTCCTACCCTTGAGCGTGAGCTAGACCTAGTGACTGAGTTCTAACGGATGGAAAGTAGTAGGATTGACAGTGTACCTTCTGAGACTAGGCTATAAAAGGCACGTGGCTTCCTCCTTGCTCTCTCTCTCTCTCTCTCTCTCTCTCTCTCGGATCACTTGCTCTGGGGGCGTGGGTGGGGGTGGGGACCAGCCGCTGTGTTGTGAGGACACCCCAGCAGCTCCCTGGCGAGATCCACATGGGGAGCAATCGAAGTCTCCTGTTAATAGCCAGCAGGGAATGCAACCTCCCGTCAACAGCCATGTGTAGGAAGCATCTTGAGAGCAAATCTTCCAGTCCCAGCCAAATCTTCCGGCGCCTGTAGCCCGGCCTGAGACCTTGAGCGATACCCAGAGGCAGAACTGCCCAGGAAGGCCACTCCCAAATGGTTGACCCACAGAAACTGTGAGATACTAAGTGTTGAAGTTGCTAAGTTTGGGGGGTAATCTGTTATGTAGAAACAGGCAACAAATACACCCCCTCACATAAAATTGTGCATCCTCAGGACAGGATAAAGTGTTTGTGGGGCACCTGGGTGGCTCAGTCGTTTGAGCGTCCCACTTGGGCTCAGGGCATGATCTCCCGGTATGTGAGTTCAAGCCCCGAATCGGGCTCACTGCTGTGAGCAAAGAGCCTGCTTTGGATCCTCTGACTGCCTCTCTCTCTGCCCCTCCCCCGTTTGCACTCTCTCTCAAAAATAAATCTTAAAAAAAGAGAAAAGGATAGTGTGTTTGTGTTTATAGTGGGTGCTTAGGCACTGGGTAGCCATTGGGAGCCGGACAGGGATCACTAGGAGGCTGATGACTCAGGCCCCTCTCGTTCCCCTCCCCAGGGGCTGGCATTATCTAGGCGGGTGACTCTGAAGGTCAGGTGTCTGACCTCCCAGTCCTGGGTGGTTGGGTTAGGCAGCCTGGATTCCCATGTCGAGGGGTCAGGTAGGTAGTAAGCTCAGGACCAGATTGTGTCCTCCCAGAAGAAGGCACATGACACACAAGAGTTTGGGATTGAGGGTTGGACCTGAGTTCCACAAACATTTTCGTTAGCCTCGCCCGGAGATAGGGGAGAAAGAACTGATCTGTTTCTCTCCATCATGTGGTCTCCGTTCCCACTCTGTTCCAGGTCACACGTGAAGCGTTGATGCTGGGTTGGGAAGGGGAAGGAAGTGGGAGAGAACCTGGGACTTATTTTAATTTATAGCTTATGAAATCTCTATAAAATCTCCATCTCCCCACCAGGACTTTGCCTGACCTCCAAGGTGTGGGGGCTTCTCCTGAAAACCCCTGGGGCCGTGGTTGGGCCGTGGGTCGGGGAGAGGACTCCCCTTAGAGCACTCAGAGACCAGGCATGAGATGATTCTGAAGCCACATGGCTCACGGGGGGGGGGGGGGGGGGGGAGGGCTGGGAACAAGGGGCAGAGGAGGGGAGGAAACCACCTGCAGGATACCTGCGCTGTCAGTGTCCTGGGCTGTGACTCGCTCCCTGCCGAGCTTCTGTCCTTGCTGGCGAGGACTTCTCCGTGGCTTGGGGCTCCCTGGCTTATGCCCCCGAGGAGACATTTTGCAGAGAACCGCATCGTGATGCTAGCTGAACATCGAATCGCCAGACAAGGCGATTGCATTGCATCCTTTGCAAAACTCCTCAGAGAAACCATCTTCAACATTCCCTAGACAATAAGCAGACTATCAAATTCTTTTTAGAATTTGATGCTTGAGAAGGATTTTCTGCCCCGAGCAATCTAAGTCCTCTTTGGTTGGAAGAAACACTTGCTTGTTGCCTTGCTGCTAGAAGGCTCCGATGCATTTTTTGCTGCTTAATGGCCTCAGCTCCCCTCAGGCTGGGTTCTGGGGGAGAACCATCTTCCCACTCACCATGGCTGCGCTTTGGCTCATTTACCTTTGCTTTCAGTGCTTTCTTGCACCTTTTATTTAAACCGCCTCATCTCCTTTGGATAGGGCTGACAGTTAAGAATGTGGGCCCCTCCTCCCAGTTAGTAAGGCTAGCAGAAACCAGGGTCCCAACATGGGTGCCATGACAAAGTCTATGGTGATGATCATGGCCCTGGTCCCTCCTCCCAAAGTCTGGAGCCGAGAGAACCATGGTGAGTTCAAGGTCCAGGCTGCCTGAACCAAGATACTAGGAAAGGCAGTTTAGGGGGAGTCGGGAGGCTCAGCTCCCCTAAAGAGTGGATGAAGCCATTGTCCTCCAGTTGTGGTGGCCAACAAGTGCCTGAGACTAAGTAATTGAAATTCCCACATTCAATGAGAGGAGAGAGAACGTGTGTGCATGGGTATCGTGTGTGTGTGTGTGTGTGTGTGTGTGTGCATGAAAGAGAGAGAGAGAGGAAGAGAGAATATCGTTTTGGGTGTGTGAGCTGGCGGGGCCCAAGGATCAGCCCCAGAATGGTGCTTGTGTATCCCTGCTATCAGTGGGGAGGTCTGGGAGCGCTCTTTCCAGAGGCTGACCTCCAAGGATGGGTCTGAGGCCGAGGTTGGCCAGAATCTGGTCTGACACCAGGAGGCCGAGATCCGGGGAGGTGCTGGGAGACAGGCAGCGTGATCCTGCTGGCAGAACTGGAGATCCCAGGATCCTGGGCCTTCTTGCCTGCGGTCTGGCTTTGGCCGGCAGAGTGAGGCGTGGTCCCTGGAAAAGGAACCAAGACAAGAATGAGGGCGTGGGAGGATTTGCTTCAGTTGCCCGCTATCGAATCGGAGCCCTTTTGGAGCTGCCCTGCTCGGCCTGTGGATTTCAGTCCCATCTGGTGATGTGACAATGGTCAGGTGGCCCTTGGGTGTCTGGGGGCCACTATTGGGCCTCGGCCTAGCCTTAGCATAAACGGATCTGCCGGAGGAATATGGTCTGCTGGCTGAAGAGCTAGACTTCGAATGTTGGCCTTAAGCTGCACTCCCTGAGCCTGGGTTCTCTTGAGCATGACGTTGGGATGATAATAACAGCCTCCCCGGTGGCTGACAGGGTCACAGACGATGCTGGAAGGGCCTTTGCAACCTGTGTGGCATCATATCCAATTTCCAGTGCTCTCGCTTACCCGTGTCCTTCTCTTCCCCTCACTCTGACCTCAGGGCAATTGCTGGCACGTTCGTCACCAGACCCAGTTCCTGGGACACAGAAATGGACTAGGTTCTCACGGTGGGTGAATGTGGCCTGTGACTGAAGTCCAGGCTTTGCCCAGCCCCACTTTCAGGTGTCCTCCGGCCTCTTCCCCCCGCACCAACCCGATGCGGGTGGAGTCACGGGATGGAAGGAGCCAGCGTCCCTGCGGGTGTCACTTGCGAAGAAAGTGGCCGTCAGGTGAAACACCCAATTTGGACTTTACGTGGAGTGAGAAGGAAACTTTCGTTGTGTTTGAGTCATTAGTTGTTTGGGCCTGTTTGTTGCAGTAACTGGTATCATTCTAGCAAATTCTTCAAGAAGAGAAGCTAAGTGAGGGCAGCGATGGAGGCCATGAGTTTTTCCGATGAAATGCTGGCCATCTTCCTAGGCGCTCCCCCGCCAGCCTACTCCCGCTGATGTGTTCTAGATCACGCTAACTTTTTAAACATCAAACACTGCAGTGCTGAGTTACTCAGTACACAATTGAAAGGGCTTTGGATTTGTAACAAAAATTCAAAAAAGGTTTTTAAGTGTTTGTTTTTGAGAGACAGAGGAGGGCACGTGCGTCTGGTTGGGGGTTGGGGAGGGGGAGACGGAGAGGGGGACAAAGGATCCGAAGCAGGCTCTGCCCCGGCAGCAGGTTCGAACCCACGAACCCTGAGATCGTGACCTGAGCTAAAGTCGGACGCTTAACCGGCTGAGCCACCCAGGGGCCCCTGAAAACTCAAATTTGGAGAAGGGCAGGCTTGAAAGCAGCAGCCAGAAGGGCAGGGTGGGGAAGGAGTGGGTAAGAGGGACAGGCACATTGGGACTGTGGGGGCCATGACACTACCACTGCCAAACCAGTGTGCGTTCCTTGGTTTCTCATAGAAAACCTTTTGTACATCTATTTTTTTCCCCTTCCACACTTAAGTCTATTGGCGCCCAGATACGTCCGTTCCATTTTTTGGTCTCACTTCTGCTGGTGAAATTACAACATAACATCGCATTTACTCCATTTCCTGTCCCATGTGGGAAACTGAGAAGATTTCAAATATTTTCTTCAGCTTTACGATAAGCTGCCAGCCAGTCACTCTTCTGCATCTCATCCCTGGACACTAAATTTTTTTTTAAATTTATTTTTGAGACAGAGAGAGACAGAGCATGAGCAGGGGAAGGGCAGAGAGAGAGGGAGACACAGAATCGGAAGCAGGCTCCAGGCTCCGAGCTGTCAGCACAGAGCCCGATGCGGGGCTCGAACCCACGAACCGTGAGATCATGACCTGAGCCAAAATCAAGAGTCAGATGCTCAAGCGACTGAGCCTCCCACTCGCCCCTAGAATTTACCTTCTTTGGTGAGCTGGAGCTGGGTGGCATTTTTGGAGTTGCCTTTAGCTGTGTCCTCTGAATCTCTGGCTGTGGTCCTGCCTTTGACAGATTTGTGGCTCTTCTCAACTTCACGGAGCTGCAGGAGAAATAATTAGTTCTCAGGGAAATGAGTGTTTGAGGCTCAGAGCCTAGGATGTTGAGATCTAGGGGGACAAGGACTCCGTCTTCAGTTCTTGTCGGTCCTCACCACTGGTTGAAGAGGGACAGCCCAAGACTCAGGTTTGCACAGTATTTGAAGGAACATCTGGCCAGGGGAGGACAGAAACCTCGCCAGTCCTCCATTTCAAGGCTTTCTGGAATCTGGGCAGGAGGATGGTGAGATTAACAGAGGGAGATGTGGATAGGGAAGTGGCTTCGAGGCAAATGAAATTATTCCAGAAGTGGGGGGGGGGGGCAAGGAGCCAGGAAGACAAGGCTCAGAGAGGGTTGGGGTCTGCCCTTTCCCATGTGTAGGAGGGGTTTGTGGGCCGGGAGAGTGGAAAAGAGCAGTCAAAAGTCAGCTGGTGGAGAGGGGGAGAGGGAGAGAGAAACAGTGGCGAGGGGCTTAAGAGACCCCTTAGGCCCTGGGCACAAGCACTAAGTCATTTTGACAATATTTTCTCTAGTGTTTACTGTGTTAGCTTTAAACTGTAGGTATTATTATGGGTACTGGTTTTACTGAAATTTTTACTGGTTTTATTGAATTTCTCCTGTTCGTTAGCAACCTCTCCAGATCGAAGGTGTTATTATTGTGTGCCCCCCCAAATATCCTCAGAACATAAATGCGTGTTGTTCGATCTTACAAGGCTTCCTGCAATACGGATAGTTTGGGATTTCGTTTAGAAGAAAGCCATGTAGATCGTACAGCTGGGCTCAAAGAGCGAATCAGCAGAAGACAAAAACGTGACATCTGTTTGAGCGAAAACTCCCGACAGACTCACCGCTTGGATTTTCTTTCTCAGCTGGGCATTCGCTCGGGAAAGGCTTTTGGAAACCGAGTTCAGGTAGTAGATGGCCAGGCTGCAAGAGAAAAGTGAGCCTCCTGTGATACCGCAGTCTTGGAAAGTGACAAGAGCTGGATCCCTTCCAGAGGAATCAAGGCCGGCTTCCCGGAGTAGGTTGGCCTCTGGGCAGGCTGGAGGGATAAAACACCTACTCTCCTGTCTCCACTTAGTGCGGGGGAGGTTCTGGACACCTGTGCCTTCTGTTTTATTCAATGTGGAAATGACATACACATTTTTAGCTCTCAGAGTGCTCAGTAAAGCCTTCCTTCTTGGAAATCTGAAGAGGTGGGGGAGGGGCAGGGTCTCCTGACCCTGCTTCCTGGGTACCTGCCCTGTGTCAGGCTCCGCGCCACGTGCATCCCACTCCACATCTCAGCGGTCTTCACCAAAACCCCATGAGGTAGAAAGGACGATCTTTTCCAGATCAGCAACCTGGAATGGTGAGACGTTCAGGAGTTTGCCCGAGGTGGCCCCATCTATCAGTTCTTGGGGGAGCCCGCATTTAGCTAAAGCTCTTTTCCACAGGCCTCGAGGGCTGAGAGAGGAGAGTCTGGGCGCTAGGTGCCTGCTCCAAGTTTGCTTGAAAACACAGCTGCCGAAGTCCTGGAGGTCCCTGCTTAGGGAGCACTGTCTTGGGCTGATGGTTTTCAAGGTCCAGCTCCTACCGGCTGCCTAGGCGTCCTTTGAGGCCAGAGCGTGGGCTTCCCTTTCACAGGACCTGAGATCGGGGGGGTTGTGACTTGGGTGCACCACCTGAGAGGACAGGGGCCACAAAAGCCGAGGTGCCACCCGGATGGGGTGCTGTGTCGGCCTGTTCCTTGGGGGCTTTTGTGGTTCATCCTTATTTGTCACTTTTCTCCCTGGATTTCAAGCCTTAGCTGCTCCGGCTTGGGTCTTCTAAGCTTTCCCCTCAGGGTGGGGCCCGCTCAGGGCAACTCCAGTCGGCCAGCTCCCTCCCGCCAGAGGGGAGGAATCACCTTGTCTTCGGGGCACAGCGTGGGCCCCAGACTGTCATGGGAGCCTCCTGCAGGAGAGACTCAGAGGAGAGAAGGGAGGACAGGCAGGGGGAGCAGAATCTGTTGTGCAAGTCCCTGCTCTGTGCCAGGCCTCACCTTCTCTCCTAGTTAACAACCCATTTATTAGGGAGGAATCGGAGGTGGGAGAGGATGAAATCCTCATGGGTGGCTGTGTCCCTCCGTCCCCAAATTTAGCACTTCCTGGTGCCACCTGCAAGGGTCAGGCTTGGTGTGTGGGTTCCAGAATTTCCTCAGGCGGTCAAGGCATAGGCCAGGTTGTCACCATCATCCCAGTCCTCTCTCAGGCCAGGATGAGAGAGGCTGATGTTCCAATCAAGGATGGGAGGAAATACACCTATTTGGGGGAGCACTTCAGCACTATCTAAAAGGACTGGAAAGGGGCGCCCGGGTGGCTCAGTCGGTTATGTGTCTGGACTTTGGCTCAGGTCATGATCTCATGGTCCGTGAGTTCGAGCCCCGTGTCAGGCTCTGTGCTGACAGCTCGGAGCCTGGATCCTGCCTCGGATTCTGTGTCTCCCTCTCTTCTCTGCCCTTCGCCTGCTCTGCCTCTCTCTCTCTCTCTCTCTCTCAAATAAATACATACATACACACATAAAATAAAACAAAACAAAATAAAATAAAATAAAATAAAATAAAATAAAATAAAATAAAATAAAATAAAATAGAAAGATTGAAGAAACTCATACCCACAATTCCCTACTCCACTTCCCATGGTCTGTCCTAGGGAATCCCTCACATTTGCCCAACGACCACATCTGCAGTAGCAAAAAAGTGGAAACAATCTACCCACCTCTAGGCAGAGGGGTGGATAAACTGTGGTTTAATCATACAGCAGATGGGAGTACAGCCATTAAAATGTGTGCTCATGTATTCCCCAAACATAATGTTGAGTGAGGAAAGCTATGCTGGGTGAACCATTCACGAAAAAATTTAAAGCCCAGAAAACAATAGGACACGGCCAACGTGATGAAAATACCAAACCATGTGTGCAAATGGTTCCAAGAGCGGTTACTTTGGGAGAGAGAGAGAGAGAGAGGGAGGGAGAGAGCAGGATTAGGTGGGACTTGAAGTGTTATCTGTAACATTTTATTTCGTGGAAAGTGACAGATCTGAAGCAAACACTGCAAAATATTAACATCTGTTTACTCTTGGAATCATGTTCATGGTTGCCTCTACTTTTCTGTAGGTTAGGAATATTTCACAATACATAATTTTTTTTTATTAAAAAAATTTTTTTTAACATTTATTTATTTTTGAGACAGAGAGAGACAGAGCATGAACGGGGGAGGGGCAAAGAGAGAGGGAGACACAGAATCGGAAACAGGCTCCAGGCTCTGAGCCATCAGCCCAGAGCCTGACGCCGGGCTCGAACTCACAGACCGCGAGATCGTGACCTGGCTGAAGTCGGACGCTTAACCGACTGCGCCACCCAGGCGCCCCTGCATAATTCTTTTTAAATGTTTGTTTATTTTTCAGAGAGACACAGAGTGCGAGCGGGGGAGGGGCAGAGAGAGAGAGGGAGACACAGAATCCAAAGCAGGCTCCAGGCTCTGAGCTGTCAGCACAGAGCCTGACGCGGGGCTCGGACCCACAAACCTCGAGCCAAAGTCTGATGCTTAACTGACTGAGCTACCCAGGTGCCCCAGGAATATTTCACAATTAAAAAAAAAAGCATGCCAAAAAAAGATTTTTATGAAGAAAAATACCCTAATATTTTCACTAGTACATTAAAAATTTTTTTAACCTTTATTTATTAAAAAAATTTTTTTAACGTTTATTTAGTTTTGAGAGAGACAGAGAGACAAAGTGTGAGCTGGGGAAGGGGCAGAGAGAGGGAGACACAGAATCCGAAGCAGGCTCCAGGCTCTGAGCTGTCTGCACAGAGCCCGACGTGGGGCTTGAACCCACGAACCATGAGACTGAAGTTGGGCGCTTAACCGATTGAGCCACCCAGGTGCCCCAACATTTATTTATTTTTGAGCCACAGAGAGAGTATGAATAGGGGAGGGGCAGAGAGAGAGGCAGGCACAGAATTAGAAGCAGGCTCCAGGCTCTGAGCTGTCAGCACAGAGCCCGATGCGGGACTCGAACTCACAAACTGTGAGATCATGACCTGAGCTGAAGTCGAACGCTTAACCGACTGAGCCACCCAGGCGCCCCTCACTAGAACATTGTTGATGACAGTAATTCAAATTCAGGACTCTTGCTTCCCACCTTCTTTTCTCTCTTCCCTCGTTCCTTCCTTGACTATTTGTCATTTACTTCCTACGGCCTAGGCTGGTGTTGGGGGTACAGAAATCATCAAACCCACCCACTGTCCTCGGGGCTTTCTCAGTCTTCGGGAGGGAGAGTGGTGAGACCCAAATGTGCAGGTGCACGGCGTGCCCTGTGGAGAAGTCCTCCGGGGCCCAGCCAGGGACAGGCTGAATCAGCCCTCAGAGACTCAGAGCCCAGAAATCTTTGATATTTCTAGCGAACGTTTAGGAGAGTGCTGCAAAATACTGGCTTGCCCATCTGTATTCCTTGGACCCTGTCTTTCAGCGTGCTCCCCGAAAGACTTACAACTGCCAGTTCCTTCACCTCTGTGCCTGGAGTTTCCCTTCCACTCCCCTGCGGAATCCGTTCTACCCTCGAATGCACCTGACTCAAATGGCTGAGGAAACAACCCCTCTCCCCTTTGATCTCACCCAACCAGTGACCGATGGGTGCTGGTCTACGAAAGCCCCATCCCTCACCCTTGAGCAGGATGACTCAGACACACTGTTTCCCAGAGCCCCCCCCCCAACCCCCATCCACATCCACATTAAAATCATCCCAGTGATAATGACCTTCCTCCCTCACCAATTAACTATTTGCGTTTGAGTCTTCGTCTTGGGCTCTGCCTCTGGGAAGTGTAGATTAAGTAAGAGGGCAGGAAAGGAGGACCCGCCAGGGGAGTCTCAAGGGCAAGGGGAGGGGCCCTGGCTGACTTACAACATCAGCAGGATGGCTGGGATGATCAGGCCAGGGTTGGCGAGGAAAGCAAAGATCTTGCCCAGGAAGGTTGGAAAATCATTTTCAATCGTCTCTTGGATGACGTCATACATTCTGTTTTTCCCACTGTAGAGAGAATACATTACGGCACGTCAGAAAGCTCGCCTGACACACAACTGTGCCCCTGCCCCTGTGGGTCCAAAGCTGCCACTCACCCCTGCTTCCCTGGAAAACCCAGAGCTCTGCTCCAAATGGGCTGCAGGTGAAAAATGCCCCACGAGGAGCTGCCATTTGGCTACGGTTTAGAGCTGGGGCAGAGCCCTGGTTCGCCAGCTTCATGCTGGCCCGTTGGTCCCTCAAAACTTCTCAGACCGCATGGGTCTCCTGTGTCTGATACCTTCCTCCACAAGATGAAATGGGTTTTCTACGACACTCTCGTGGGAGAAAACTGCCTGCGAGATGTACCCGTAAGCCCAACATGGAGCTCCCTCTGGACCCCCTGGCTTGGAAACAGTTCTCCAGTGGCTTACGTGATAGACAACCTCAGGGTGACTCTCAAAAACACCTGCAATCAGTCTTCAGAGTATAGTTTCAGGAGAATGGACCATCTGGGACGGGCTCCTGGACAGGTCACAGCGATAATTTCGATTTTCTTCAAATACCTAAGAACCTCTACGTAGACTGACTTCCACAAGCACCTGCCCAGAAATCATGGTCCACTGCTAGCTTTGGCTGGTCGTTTCAGTGCTAAGACAATGGACTTTAGGGCTTGAAATTCCTGGTTCAAGTCCTTGCTCCTTCATTTATTAGCTGTGGGACACCGTGGATAATTTACTTATTCTCTTTCTTCCTGTGTCTATCTGTTCCCTCACTCTCCCCATTAGAGCAGTATTGTCCAGTGTAGCTATTGAAAAGAAACTAAACATTAAGTAAAATTAAGTAAAACTAAAACTTCAGGGTTTTAGTCACTGATTTCAAGTGCTCGGTAGTCATATGACTTGTAGCTACTGTATTTGAAGAGGAGATATGAAATGTTTTCCCTCGCATAGAAAATTTTATTGGACAGTGCTACGGGGGTTTGATATCTTTGGCCAAGGTACTGAAAATTTCTCTTCCTTAGTCGCCTCTTCTGTATAATATAGTATAATAATAATATAGTATAATATGGGATTATAAGCATAATAATAGTATTTGCCCCCGAGGGTAGTTTAGAGGACATAGATATGAATTTATATACAACATTGTGTATGGGACCGTCAGACTGTAAGTGCCCTCCAAAATGTTATAGCCAGAAGCTTCATTTTTCTCTTCTGGAAAGTATTGATCAAGGATTGGCAAATAATGGTCTACGGGCCAGATTTGGCTTGTTATTTTCATATGGCCCAAAAATGAAGAATGGTTTTTATGTACTTAAATGGTTGGGGGGGGGGGGTAAAGAAGAAGAATATTTTGTGATCCATAGAAACTGAAGTAGGAAATTCACATTTCGGTGTCAGTAGGGAAAATGTTATTGGAACACAGCCACTCTCATTTCTTTATATATGGTCTAGGGTTGTTTTTGTGCTACGATGGCAGACGATGAATAGTTGGGTCAGAGACCATTTGTCGCCATCTCAATGCTGAGTGCTATCGCACAGCAAACTATGAATTGCCCTGATGCAGTTATAACGACAGCATTTCAAGTGCCCTGCGTATGACCATATTATGACAGGTAATTAATTTTTTATTATTATCAGCACCTACCCGTCATGTAAACACAAGAAAAGCAAATGTCACGTGTTCTGATTTCAAGTCACAGTCAAGCATGGGTTATTTTGTCCTTGAATCGTGATGTATTAGATGATGTATTGGTTTCCAGTATGCGCTACAACAGATTCCCACACGGGTGACTTCAAATAATACAAATTTGTTCTCTTATCGTTCTGGAGGCCAGAAGTCTGACGTGTTTCACTGGGTTGAAACCAAGGCGTTGGGCATGGCTGCGCTCCCTTCAGAGGGAGGTTCCAGGGGAGAATCTGTTTCCTTGCCTTTTTTCAGTATCTAGACCTTTACTCCTTACATTCTTTGGCTCATGGCCCCTTCCTCTTTCTTCAAAGCCGGTGCCATAGAATCTTCAAATCTCTCTCTGCTTCCATGGTCACATCACTTTCTGTTTTTTCTGTGGTCAAATCTCCCTCTGTCTCCTTCTAATAAGGACACTCGTGATTTAGGACTCACCTGGATAATCTAGGATAATCTCCCCATCTCAAGATCCTTAACTTAATCACATTGGCAAAGGCCCATTTGCTGAATAAGCTACCACCCGCAGGTTGCAGGGATTAGGACATAAATATTTTGGGGAGCCGTTATTCAGCCCACCACTGCATCCTCTCTGGTCCCTGAAGATTCACATTTGTCCCACCTGCAAAACACATTCTTTGCCTTCTCTTCCTCCCCCAAAGTTGCAGCCCATTATGACATCAACCCAAAGTCCAAAATCTCATCTAAACATCATCAGCTCAAAAGTCCCAAATTTCATCATCTAAATCAGGTATAGATGTGACTCTGGATAGGATTCATCTTGGAGCAAAATTCTTGTCTATCTGTGGACCGGGGAAACCAGAAAACAAGTTCTTTACTCCACGAATACACTGGTCAGTCGGCCATAAGATAACAGTTAAAGCTGGCTTATATAACATTCTTAAAATTTTTAAAAATTTTTTAAATTTATTTTTGAGGGAGAGAGAGAGACAGAGCATGAGCAGGGGAGGAGCAGAGAGGGAGGGGGACACAGAATCCGAAGCAGGCTCCAGGCTCTGAGCTGTTAGCACAGAGTCCGATGCGGGGCTTGAACTCATGAACTGTGAGATCATGACCTGAGCCGAGGCCAGATGCTCAACCGACTGAACCACCCTGGAGCCCTGGCTTATATAACATTCTTAAGTACCTGGTGGGTCTTCCATGTAGGTTGTGGGAATTCAGTCCCTTAGACCAGAGGGTGGTACCCAGATCTTTTCTGGAGAATTCTCTCTCTACTTTTGGCTTCCGCTGGGGTGGTTGAGAGGATCCCAGTCACAAGCTTAAAAAAAAATCCTCTGCATGAATGAATATTCAGGTTTTTTGATTCTTCAGAAGCACTAGCAAAAAGTTGCCCAGGCTGCCCCTTCGTTTTCTCTTTCGAGTGTGCTTTCCTGACCATGAATTCGTTTTTAGGGTCTTTTTCAATCTGGATAAGGTTTTCCCAAATCATCAAGTTGTGGTTCCTTTTCTCTCGTCAGCTCTTTTCTCAATTTATCTCTTTCCTCTCACATTTCAGTTTAAAGCAAGAAGAAACCAGGCTGCACCTTCAACACTTTGCTTAGAAGTCTCCTTAGCCAAACATGCAAGTTCATGATTTATAAATTCAGATTTCCATACACTTGTTGGACATAATTCAGCGAAGCTTTCTGTTCTCTATATAGCAAGGACCAACACCCCCCCCCACCCCCCCCCCCACCCCCCGCCTTCCTCCGCTTTCCAAAATTATGTTCGTCACTGACCAGTGGTGCAGTAATTAAACTGCGTTTGATTGCAGGAGCTGAAGAAATGCATCTGGAGAAAAGAAACTTACTTAAGACTTTTCGAGTTTCCGGCAAAAGCAGCTGCTGGAAGAGTTGAGGACACTGAGAGCAACATTGTATTCAAAGGACGGCAAATGACTTCGAGTGCTTTTCTTTGGCTCTTGACGGGTCCATAGATGTTACTGATGCAACTCAGTTGTTCATTTGAGGAATTAATGCCGAGTTTGAAGTGGCTGAAGGACTGATTTCTGTGAATATACTGTGTGGAACAAATTTGGCTGAAAATTTCTCAAAGAAGTTAAGTAAACCCTAATTTGGTACAACTAGCCCCGAATTCCATGGAGAATGTACCCATTCCATTGAATGGAATGGAATTCAGTGTGGGTGAAATGAAATGGATCTGCTAAGACGTGCTGTAGCTGATAACGGTCGAAGTATGTGTAGAGCAGAAGACGGCTTAGCTGGACAAATTGACAAAGCTCGTGAAATTTTGGATGTGTGCAGACTATGGTTATTCATTCTCTTATTCAGCTGTAGGTAATTTGCAGAAAATAGATGAATCTGTCACGCGCAATCGCCATCAGTAGTGTCGATGGTGGACTTCTTTGGCTCTCATGACTTAGTCCTTTTCCAACATGTACGTTTTTGTCAGAGACAGAAGCCCAGGGGCGCCTGGCTCGCTCAGTTGGAGGAGCGTGTGACTCTTGATCTCAAGGTCGTGAGTTTGAGCCCCACGTGGAGTGTAGAGATTAGTTAAATACACAGAACTTTAAAAAAAGGAAAGAGATAGAAGCCAACTATTCTGACTTGTCCTACTGCACAGCAGTTCGATGGCTTAGCAGCAGGAAAGCTTACTGGCAATTGTTTTCCTATGGGAGGAGATGTGTCGTCACGTCTGGTACAGTGATGGATCCGGGCGGCAAAGGTGGCCATCTGAGCGGTGAAATTGACGTTTAATGACGGGGAACAGTAACTTTGAGCCTCTCTTATGTGAAATATTATCGCCCCCTCTCATAAAAGAACTCCATTCTTTTCACTGGTAGACCTATATTACAAAAAATTACTCTCTCTTGTCCTATCTTGAATTTCGTCAACAAAAACTTTGTGGCCATTTCTTTCTCTTGTTATATCAGTACTTACATGATATGCTTGATTTTTTCCTCTTGATTCCTAAAGCTCTTTACAGAAAAAGTTAGCTAAGCCCTTGTGTAGATAATGCCTCCCACCTCATAGCATTGTTATGAGTCCCAGCTCCCCCCCAGTTTGGCCAGGGCTCAAGTTTGGCTTACTATGGATTAGCACACTCCTTTAAGTACTTGGCAAATAATACACTAAATCTTCAAAACAACCCTCTGGGGTAGGCACTACCGTTGTTTCCATCTTAGAGGCAATTAGCTTGTGGTGTTGGGAGCTAAGTAACTTCTCAAGATGACCCAGCTGGCAAATGACAGAGCTGACTGGAGAGTCTATGCTCTAAGTCAGGAGGTTGGTGATTTTTTTTTTTTTTTCTGGAAAGAGCTAGACAATAACAATCTCAGGCTTTTTGAACCGAATGGTCTCTGTTGGAATGACTCAATTCTGCTGTTATATTGAGAAAGCAACCGTAGATTAGAAGTAAGCAAGTGGGTGTGGCTGTACTCCAATTACACTTTATTTGCAAAAACTTTATGTTATGCAATACCGCCCATCTCGTTCATTTATGTTGCCTGCCTGGATCTGGTTGGAACCCTAAGTCCCTCCCTGTACAAGTGAATTTTTGTGACGTGAAGGGTCTAGTTTGAGCGGTGACCATAAACCAGATGTGCTCTTCTAGACGCCGCGTATGAAGCAGCGAGAAAGGAAGCAAACATCACATCCTCATGGAGCTTCCTTCCTGGCCTCACCTTACCCCTGGCCCTGGATGGTTGTTACATGAAGAAAGAGTCTGTGGTCAATAAGGCTGGAGACACTGGTGTGCATTCGTGATCTTATCGCACGATTCTTCCAATCCTTTAATAAAGAGTGTGCCTCCAGCATTTCTAAGTGAGAAGGTGGCGGGTGAAAGGGTAGCATGTTCCAAACTGCTTGAACCACAGAACTCCTTCTTACGAAGTGGAGAGATGGCTTTCTTTCCAAGGGGCCTCACACTTGGAAAGATAGCAACAGATGCATATGGCTTCTCAATGTACCTCCTTATGCAATTATGTATTTCTTTACGCAACGCCCAGCCCCCTAAACTAGTCCGGCTTATCCCCTGAGCCCACAGCACTGACAAATGCTCTGCAGAGCGTGGGGGCCCAGGCCAGGGTCTCAGTGGCTGCTTCACGCTTGAAAGGCGCTTGCAAATGTATGGTTATTTCGTCTTCAGAATATCTCCCATTACTCATGCTACAGTAAGGTAATCCAGGGCTGTAGATTATCCAGATGTTAAAAGGTCAGAGCTGTGCTGTCCAACATGGTAGCCTTCGGCCATGTTTCTCGTTCTTTCAGTGAAAATGAATTGTAATGAAGTATAGAAATTTAGTTTCTCGGTCCTCATTTCAGGTGCTCAGTAGCCACGTGTGGCTGGTGGCTACCATATTGGATCGCGCAGCCATAGAACCCTTCCGGCCCTGCAACAATCTCTATTGAACAGCCCTGATGATTTGCCCAAGGCTCCATGGCCCTTCGCAGCCCGATGTGACGCTAGACCTGGCCTTCTGAGCCAGCACTCTCTGAGCGGGCTGCCTTGGGAGAGGAGCTGCTCCCGGGCGACTAAGCCTGTGCACCTGAACGGCCCGCAATCAAAGGAGGGCGGGAGGGACATGATGGCGTAGGCCACGGGCAGGAGGCTGAGGAAGAGCACCAGCAGCAGGAGGCCCATGTAGAAGTTGTTGGATCGGGAGGCTTTGAACACGCGCTCGTGGGGGACGTTGCTGCTCATCACCGCCCAGCACTGGAAGTACATGGAGGTCAGCAGACGCAGCACGTTGATGCCTACCAGTCCTGGGGCATAGAAGGAGCCCATCCTGGAAGGGCAGACAGCACACACCTGGTTGGCCCAACAGCAGGAGAGGCCAGGGAAGGAAGACAGGAGGAAACGGGACCGAGGGGTTGGGAGCACGAAGCCTAGCCGCTTTCCCTGCAGGTCCCGAGGGCTGGGGTCTCCCACGTAAGCAGGACATTTCTCACCAAGCCTTGGCCACCGGTTCCTCAGGGGAAGGAGGCTCTCTGAGCACCCCCGGCTTGGGCTCTGGCCAGGATTTAACCACTGTCTCACCACAAGGCACCTAGCAAATTTTTTGGCCTCCGGTCCATTTCTCCGTGGCCCCCCTAAAACAGCATTGCTGCCCAGAAAAGTATCTGAAGTCCTTAAATTGAGAGCATTGGACACTGGCTTGCGGCAAGCCCTCGGAAGTCTTGAAAGTCTTTGGCTGAAGTTACACAGCCTTTTCTTCCAACTCGTGTCTCAGAGGAGGGAGCCCCTTGGCTCCTTTACTCTTTCTCTCCTTCCTATTTTCTCCCTCCTTCCCTCTTTCTTTCCTTTCCCCTCTGTTTCTCCTCCCTCTCTCCTTTTTTTTTTCTCCTCCTTCCTCCCCTCTCTACTTCTTCCTTTTCTCCTTCCTCCTTCTCATTCCCCTCTCTTTCTTCCTACTCTCCTCCCCTCCCCACTCTATGGTAGCACATGGGTTGGCCAGACACTGCCCTGGTTCTCATCCCATCCTGCCCTCTATTTGTCATCTCAAAAGAGGCAGTTCAGAGAGGTCTGAAGATTTGTCCAGCCTCTCCCCAGCTAGCTGGGGGGCAAAGCCTGGGATGCCACTTTTCTGACTCCCCCGATGAGGTGGTCCCCAGATAGAAAATGCAGAGCTCACCAGATCATTCCTTGATTGAAGATCAAACCGAGTACATTTCCACTGATATCGAACTCAGCGTAAGAGGGCTGCAGGGGGAGGCAGACAGAGAGAAAGGAATCCGTTAGGTATCAGCCAGCCTCTATTACCAGCCAACTGGCTAAGCCAAGGCCACTCTATCCCAAAGGGCCTGCTCTGGTGACTGAAGAAACTTGGGTTTCACGGCTCTGTTTCTTTAACACGTTTTCCACGTTTCAAGAGAAGATTTGAAGTTCTCAAAGTTGAAATTTTTTCCAATGACTTTTTCGACGAAAAAAGTGAGAATTTTTACCTTTAAGGGATTACAGGCCAACAGTGTGTTCTTGGGAGGGCACTAGCCCCTAGGAGAACATTTTATCAATGCTCTAATCAGAGATGGACCTTGAAATTATAGCCGAGGCATAAATCGAATAAATAACCAAATGCGAGTAATCAGATGAGGAGTCAAATAAAACCATAGTTTTGAAAGCAAACAGTCAGGGGCACCTGGGTGGCTCAGTCGGTTAGGCGACCGGCTTCTGCTTAGGTCATGATCTCACACTTGTGAGTTCGAGCCCTGTGTCGGGCTGACAGCTCAGAGCCTGGAGCCTGCTTCAGATTCTGAGTCTTCCTCTCTCTCTGCCCCTCCCCTACTCGCACTCTGTCTCTCTCTCTCTCTCTCTCTCTCTCTCAAACATAAATAAACATAATAAACATTTTCTTAAAGCAAACAAGCAAACAAAATAACTAAACCACTCTTTCAATTCTCTTTTCTCCTTTTCACCTTCCTCTAGTCTCAGAGCAGTTCATGGAAAGGAAAGAGTTCAGCCAGATTCCTATTTTCAGCCTGAATCTGATTTTCAGAGTTTCGGAGATCTGTCAACTATGTGAAAGAACGCAAAGTGTGTGAGCACTAGGGAGTTGGGCCTCCTTATGCAGCATGCTTAAACCGACTTCCCCATTTGTCCTTCGGGAATGGAGGTCAAAGGTGACAGGGGGGAGGAGGAGGAAGAAGTCAAGAGAGAGAGAAAGGAAGGTCAGGCATGGATCAAGGGAGGAAACATACATATTCCAGATACGTGAGGGTTAAATCTTAGAAATTTGAAATTTAACATTTAAAAATATTTTTAAAAACTTCTCATCTGCTGGGTTTTGTGTCCTGGTTAGAAAATTTTTCCTCACCCCAGGGCGCCTGGGTGGCTCAGTCAGTTGAGCATCCAACTGTTGATTTTGGCTCAGGTCATGATCTCATGGTTCGTGAGATCGAGCCCCATGTCAGGCTCTGCACTGACAGAGCACAGCCTGCTTGGAATTCTCTCTTTGCCCCTCCCCCCCTAAACAAAATAGATAAAAATGAACATTAAAATTTTTTTCCTTGGGGCGCCTGGGTGGCTCAGTCCGTTAAGCGGCCGACTTCAGCTCAGGTCATGATCTCGCGTTTCACAAGTTTGAGCCCCACACCGGGCTCTGTGCTGACGGCTCGGAGCCTGGAGCCTGTTTCAGATTCTGTGTCTCTTTCTCTCTGCCCCTCCCCCGTTCATGCTCTGTCTCTCTCTGTCTCAAAAATAAATAAACGTTAAAAAAATTAAAAGAAATAAATAAAGATTGAAAAAAAAATTTTTTTTAATTTTTTTTTAACGTTTTTATTTATTTTTGAGACAGGGAGAGACAGAGCATGAACAGGGGAGGGTCAGAGAGAGGGAGACACAGAATCTGAAACAGGCTCCAGGCTCTGAGCTGTCAGCACAGAGCCCTATGCGGGGCTTGAACTCCTGGACCGCGAGATCGTGACCTGAGCCGAAGTCGGCCGCTTAACCGACTGAGCCAACCAGGCGCCCCGAAAAATTTTTTAAATAAAAAAATAAAGATGGCATTCTCTTTGAGCATAAAGTTCATTACTCTTGTTCTCAGATGAAATTATGAAGTTTTCCTTGCTATGAGGAGGAGTTGAAGAGGCTTGTGTAACATTGTGGTTGGTGACTAAAAGAAAAAAAAAATGACACAAACCTGTACTGGAGCCCTTACCTAGGCCAGGCCAATTCTTTTTTTTAATTTTTTTTTTCAACGTTTATTTATTTTGGGGGCAGAGAGAGACAGAGCATGAACGGGGGAGGGGCAGAGAGAGAGGGAGACACAGAATCGGAAACAGGCTCCAGGCTCCGAGCCATCAGCCCAGAGCCCGACGCGGGGCTCGAACTCCCGGACCACGAGATCGTGACCTGGCTGAAGTCGGACGCCTAACCGACTGCGCCACCCAGGCGCCCTGAGGCCAGGCCAATTCTATTGCAGGCCAGGATGAAAACGACTCAGGTAAACAAGATATGGGGCTCAGTTCAGGGAAAGTGCCTCCCCACCCCAACACCAGTGACTACAGGGTCAGTGAGTGATGTGTTGTGAGAGAACCACACACAGGATGGATGAGGCCAGAGATTCTGCCATATCACAGAAGGCCACCCAGAGGGGAAATGACCCACATTTAGAACGAGCAGTTTCCTAGGTAGGTGGGGAAGAGGAGTATTCCAGGTGGAGGGAATGAGTCCAAAGAGGTTTCTCAGAGCATAATCCAGAAGACTGCACCAATGGCGACTGTGTTCTTTGGGTGTTCCAAGACTTTCTGAAACAGTCATGTCCGCATCTGCCCTCTCCCACCCCGAGATTTCACAGAGTCTCAAAAATTATGAGCTACCTTGTCCCCTCATCCACCTCCATTACCGTTCCCATCGCTTGCTCAGTGCGGACTTCAAAGGCTAGTGTTCTTTGCCTTCTCGAATGAGAGGCGATGCCACTGTGGCATTTCTTTACTACCGTCTGCTCAGCACTGAAGCATGGGATCCACTTTTCCCCAGACCAAATGCCCCCATTTCCCGGATAGGAAGGCTGCATTGTTAATTACACGGGGGCGTGGGGGAAGTGGAGTTTCCTCTGAGAAGGCAAATATGACACTTAAAGGACATACACGTGGGATACGTCAATACGTCCCAGAGCAGAGATTGGCGTCAATTATCTAAATAAATGCCTAGGAATGCATCTGGCTATATCAGACAGGATGGCTGAGATGCCTTCCTGCGGAAATGTCCCTGAAACGGTGACCTACAAACCCAGCCTCCAGGTCCCAGCACCAGCAGTAGTTCATGAACCGGACGAAGCAAGCTCGCACGAAGTCCCCCAGCAGGATGGTGATGTAGGTTACCAGCATGTCAGACACCGTCAGCCTCATGAATTCCTGCAAGGCGGAACACAGGAAAAGGGTAAGGTTAAGGTCAAACCTTGCCGATCCCTTCCAGTGGACTGCAGCCATGCAAAGTCTTCCTCACCCACCTGAATCTTCTCTGCGACCTTCTGGTTCTTGGGGACAGAGAGGTAGTGCAGAAAAAGGCCCTTCGGCTTGGGAAAATGTTTATTTTTAGGTCCTAGCTCTACAAGTTACCAATTGCATTGCTTTGGAATAATCTCGGGGCCTCTCGAAGCTGATAATGATATCAGCCTTGCAGGGTTATTGGGAAGCTTAGTGATTATGCATGCGAATTGCCCGGCACATTGGCAAGGCCCAGTATATGGTAGTTATCAGCACTGTTGCACAGAGAGAGGATCTGAAGTCTTCCTCCTTGCTTCCCCCACCTCCTCTGACGTGCAGCTGCCCCCAGCTAAGACTGAATCTGACCACTTGCTCTCAGGACAACAGCCAGCATTCTTCATCTCCTGCTAATTGGATGTTTTGCTTGCTATATGGAGATAATAATGCAGATTTTACACGAGGCACACAATGGAAGAGCCAAAAGCAAAGCTTTTCTCTGCTTTATAGGGTGAATATAATTTATTAATTTAAAAAAGTGGAAAAGATCCACCAGGCATTATCACAATTTTTAAGACATCTTGGAGTTCCTATGGGGCACAGGGTCTGCTTTATTTATTTATTTTTTATTTATTTATTTATTTTTTAAATTTTTTTTCAACATTTATTTATTTTTGCGACAGAGAGAGACAGAGCATGAACAGGGGAGGGGCAGAGAGAGAGGGAGACACAGAATCGGAAACAGGCTCCAGGCTCTGAGCCATCAGCCCAGAGCCTGACGCGGGGCTCGAACTCCCGGACCGCGAGATCGTGACCTGGCTGAAGTCGGACGCTTAACCGACTGCGCCACCCAGGCGCCCCTCTGCTTTATTCATTGTTTGCATCCTCCAAGATGATTAATAAATGCTGGATGAACGGCTGATGAGTTTTCGGTAGTATTCCTCAATAATAATTCAAGTTAATGCTCCTAAGTAAAAGACAAATCAACGTGTATCAGGTCTCCGCGTCTGGGCAAGGTGATGCTCTGGGGCCTGGGGTGGAGGTGGTGGAGGGTACAGGTGAGCAGTATTTAGCAGCTCACACTCGTCATTGCTACAGGTTCAGAAAGAGACAAGCTTTAATCATTGTTTGGAACGGTGATGGGCATCCAGGCAGGAAATGAGACATTCTATCGCAGAATACTCCAAAGGAACCATGTAGGTAATAAACTCTCTTCGGCCTTCTAAGGAGGGTGGGTTTCACTGACTTGAGGACGCTTTCTCTGTTACACACGTGAGGGCTTTAGAAATGCATGAGCTAGGGAAGCTGGGTTGCTTTGTACAATAACGAAGAGGAGGATTTAAAGAGTATGGGGGAATCTGGACTGGAGGAGACAAGAAATGGTGAGTCTGAGCCCTCCATGGAGGGAAGGCTCGGGGGGCAGGAGGGAGGAAAGGCCCCCCAGGGCCACATGGGAAGGACACTGTGCAGCAGGAAAACATCTGCTCGTGGATTCATAGGCAGTCTTTGATGGACTGAGTGATGTAATCCCCTCCTTCATTGTACTTCGCCATTCTCAGTTAAAAACACTGTTGTCTGATGCGGGTGGATGTGAGTGGGTTCTTCAGGGAGCCCACGAAGAAGTGATAAACTCTGCGTCTCAGCGGGGTGGCATACGAATAGAAATCTTGTGCAAAAATTGAGGAAAAGAGGGCCACTGATCCCTGTGTTGCCTGCAAATACTTTAAGTGTCTGCCCAGGAAGGCGAAAGACATTAGCCTTTGAAGTCCACATGGTGCGACCCACAGGAACAGTGGTGACAGTGGTTAGGAGAAAGGGTAGTTATTAATTGTTGAGACTAATCCAAACCATTAATTCTCTTTACAATAATGCACAGAGGCATATACACACACGAATCCTGCATTCAATTTTTAGGAGTATTTATTCATTATTTCCGGGTGGAGAAGCCTCAGGCTTTCAGTGAAATCTGCAGTAAAACTCTAAATGAATACAAGTGGCATTAGACTGCTGAACAGAGCATTCAGAGAAATATGTGGGATGCTGAAAAAAAAGGGAGAAGAGAAAAGGTGAAACTTTCCGAAGAAGAACGAGAACAGGGATCACTTTTTCAGGGAAGCAAAATTACTCACAATGCCCACAGCTGTCTCCCAGCAAGAACCCCGGGGCACATCTGCAGGGTGCAGGGGTGGCCGGGGGACACTCTCATTCCAACCCGAGGAGTTGTAATAGTTAAACAGAGTCCAGTGAGTGAGGTTCTTTATTTTCTCTTCATTAGAAAGCTAAAATGGAAGATGGAGATGTGGATTGGAAGGAGCCAAGGGTGGTCCAACTGTTTCCATGGGAACAACAATTAAAGCAGAATATGCCACTACCCTGCCACCTAGCCTCTGTCCTACCCCACAACAGTCTTTATAAGAATACCTTCCCAGCCTTTCAGTCTGTACAGGAGAGGGGGGCATTTGGCTGAAGTCCTTGGGTCTTTTCTACAAAGTTCTCTTTTCTAAGTTATTATCCATCCATCCACCCATCCATCCATTCATCCATCCAACCATCCATCCATCCATCCATCCATCTATCCAGTCGTTCATTCTTCTTTTGAGAATAATTTCTTTGAGAGTCTATTCTGGGCATGCCAGGCAGGGTGACACAAGAGTGCACAAGAGAGACAGGCTTCCCTCAGAAAGTTCACAGTCTAGTAGGTGACAGAGATGGAGGGATAAGAGCTATGGGAAATGTCCTCTGGGGACCAAGGAAATCCACATCAGACCCTGGGGGCCACAGAGAATCTCCTGGAGGCAGTGACATCTGAGACAAAACCTCGGGGAGGATTAGTCAACTAGTCAAAGAAGGGGAGAAGGGTGGAGAGACAGGCAAGAGAAATTTTTGTCCTGGGGAAGAAATGTGAGGTTCAGGAGAAGAGAGCAGTTCACTGGGGTAGGAGGAAAGCCAGAAATGAAGGTGGAGGGGTAGACAAAGGACAGATACAATTACTTCCATGCTTAGAACCTTCCAATAGCTTTCTGATAACCTCAGGTAAAAATTCATGCAGCCCAATAATGAGGAGGAAGGGGTGGGGAAGAGGACCATCATCATTTGACCCTTCCCTTAGGTTCATTTTCCCCTTCTTCCCTCTGTTCCTTTCTTAGCCATCCTGCAGTTCCTTGTTTGGACCAGCTGTTCCCTCTGTTTTTTCCAGTGTCTTGTAAGACTCTCAGGTTGGGCAGGGGAAATCTGGAGTCCCTCCTATGCACTGCCATGCTGCCTGGGCTTGCCCCCATCGAAGCACATGCCACAGCACGCTGTAATTAATGAGTCTGTCTCCCACCCTAGATGTGAATACCCTTGGAACAGCACCGTGTCTTGCTGTCTGCTGTACCTTCAGGGCCTGACATAGTGGGTGCTCCATAACCGCCAGGTGAGCAGTGATGAAAGGTTGGGTCAATCATGCCATATCATCTCAATGGACACTTACTTGGTTGGTAAACATTTATGGCAGCTACGATACAACATAGGAGAGGCTGCAGATAAAATATTAAGGGGACCAAATGGCACGTATATGATGTATAAAAAGACAACTAAGGAAAAAACCGTAAAGACCTGCAGCGCAATGTTAACAATGGTTGTCTTTGGGTCGTAGGATTCTGGGGATATTTTTTTCTTCATTTTCATTTCCTCAACTTTCCAGAGTTTCTTCGCTTAATAGGAATTACTCATAAGGAAATTATTACAGTGGAAAAAGGAAATTTCGTGGCACGAGGGATTAGGGGGAGTTGGTGGTCTTTACCTTGAGGTGAACATCATCCATCAGGGCCAGGAGAAATGTGTAGAGGTTCCCCAGGAAGAGTGCAAAGATGCGTCCGAGCTGCCACTTCAGTCCAATGCGTGGGTGGTAATTCTCCAGGGCAGCGATGGTTTCAAACAAAGGGGGACAAAACATACCAAGCAGGGACATCACAATTTCTACCTGAGAAAATCAGGAAAGCCTGGATGACTTGTGCCATTAATATCACTTGCTTGGCCACCGTCTCTGCACTCCCTAGGGCCATGAATCCCCGGCTCCTTCTTGCCCCCTCCTCTGCCTCTGGAGATGCCCTCTGGTCTCCACAACTTGCTGTATGGCCTTGGCTAAGGGACCAACACACCCTGAGCAGTCACTGTATGTCCCACACATCATACCTGCTCTGTGACTGGTTGCTCTCATGATGTTGCCATTAGTCTTGATAGAAATAACAAACTTTCTTTGAGAAATAAATGAATTAACATATGGAACAGTGTTTTGTGTTCTGTAAAAGTCATGAGCTGGGCAAGAGTCACTGTGGTAGCTCTTATCTCAGGAGCATGGAAGACAGGCAGCTCAAGTCACAGGAGGGAACTAATAGCAGGGAGATGTGGTTAAGAGTATCGCATTTCAGGGTGCTGGGGTGGCTCAGTCGGTTAATGGTCTGACTCTAGATTTCAGCTCAGGTCGTGATCTCACGGTTCGTGAGATTGAGCCCTATGTCGGGCTCTGTGCTGACAGTGCAGAGCCTGCTTGGGATTCTCTCTCTCTCTCTCTCTCTCTCTCTCTCTCCCCCTTCTTCATCTCTTCTCTCTCTCTCTCAAAAATAAATAAACTTAACAAAAAATTTTAAAAATAGAGTATGCCATTTGGAGTTAGCTCTCTGGGGTTGAGCCCCAGCTCTATCATTTGCTGGCTTTGTAATTTAGGAAAAGTTACATAATTCCTTCAGAGATAGGAGCTCAGGCTCCTTGTTTCTTCACATATAAAGTGGGAAAGACAGTTCTTGTTGTGAGAGTCAGAATAGATGATGGATGTAAGTCTACTAGCCCAGAGCCTGGTAAGCATTAAATTTTGGCTCCAATTTTGGGAGAATCCTACTCGTGTAACTGAACCTGACCACAGTAGAACATTCTTTCTGAAATTAAAACTGCTCATCTAGTGGAGAGTAAATCCTTAAACTGCTGACCAAGGTACAGGTGGGTCAACTCTTCTGGGCTGGTTCTGACTCCCTCACATTCTGTCACACTGACTGTTGGCTTGGTTTCTCATCATCTTCATACCTTCACACCGGCTCATGCAGTGCTTCCCACCTGGAAAGCCATCACTGCACCTCTTCCACCACTACCTTTCTTCACATGTTTCTTTAATGCACAGCCTAATTCCTGCCTTTGCCACAAACTCCCTCTGTCTCTCCAGCTCACATTGGCCTCTCCACCTGCCACACATCTGTAACCCAAAACATCTTATTTGATCACTATTCCAGCCTATTTCTGTTCGTACTTTGGTTTATTCTTGTCAAATCTGCTTCCTAAGGAAACTACAAAATCCACTTAAGGGCAGAATCCATCTCAAGCATCTTTTGTATCCCCCTCACAGCTTAGTGACCTGATGTTTTAGATAGGTTCATTGTAAATAGCATGTAGTTTTTAAAAAATTCAATCCAATTATCATTGCCTTTAAACTGTAGTTGTAATCCATTTACATTTATTGTAATCACTGATAGATTTAGATTTAAATCTGTCTGATTTTGTGCTTTACATTTATCCTAGAAGTTCCATATTTCTTTTTTTATCCTTTCTTGCTTTGTGGGAGGAAATAGATTCTTTTTATTTAATTTATGTAGCTCATAATTCTGTGGGTCAGTATTTTGTTCTCTGGGCTTAGGTAGGTGGTTCTTTTGCTGGCCTCACCTGGCTTCATTCGTGTATCTGTGGTCAGCTGATGGTTGATGGCTTCATTCATATGTCTGGTCATTGGCTGGCTATAATGTAGAATGATGAGATAAATGGGTCCTGTATCTCTCATCATTCAATAGGCTAGTCTGGAACTATTCACATGGTGGAGGTCTCGGGGTTTCCAAGAGAGCAAGTTCTAATACACAAGCCCTTTTCAAGTCTGCTTATATCATGGGTGTTACAGTCTCATTGGCTAAAGGAGCTTACATGGCCAAGCCTAGTTGGATTCAAGGGATGGGGAAACAGATTCCACCTCTTCATGAGAGGAGTTAGAAAATCATATTGCAAACAAATATAGGAATACAATAAGGGGAAGAATTTGTAGCCATTTTTGCTAGCTACTAAGATGTTAGATTGCCAAAAGAGATTTACGGATTTAATATAATTACAATGAAACTTCAATGCATCTTATTGTGGATCTTGTTGGGAGGGAACTCAGTGTACCCGATATCAATACGTACTATAAAGCCATAGTTTATCAGTGTGTGTTTAGTGCAGGAACAGGTAAATAAACCAATGGAATAGATTAGAGATCCCAGAATCACACCCACACATTAACAGATACTTGATTTTTGATGTATGGCACTGTAGAGCTGTGAAGAAAGGATCACCTTTTTAATAATAAAATAATAAAAATGCTAAGACAACTGACTATTCAGTTGACTGACATGCTAATTATAATGCAGCTTTATCAACCTACAAAAGCCTTATAAGAGGTGACTCCTGGTTCAAATGTTCATGCTACCTGACTAGAAAGGGATGTAATTTCACTCTTTAAAACATGTCCCATAATCCAGATTTTCAATTAATTCAGCAGAATGGCATAGGAATGAGTATAATTTCTGTGTTTGCCCTCAATATTCACTTCCACAGAGATGTCTTCTTTACCTCATTTCTTTCATACCAGCTGACATTCTGCATTTTGGAGAATTCCTGCGATCGCTTCACCACAAAATAAATGAGGTATCCACTTCCACACAAACAGCAGATGATGAGAAAGTTGGCCAGGACCCGGAGAAATCTTGTCAGATGGATATTTTCTTCTTTGTTACTCTCTTGTTCATCCACTATCGATTCCTTAATGTGTGGAAAGGAGATGTGAATAATTACAGGCCAGGAACCAATAGGAACCATTGTTGTTGGGTTTCTGAGATGACTATTTACTATATTTTCATACATGAAATAATACAAAGGAGGTGGTGCAGAGCACTGTTGCCCTATGGAGAATAATTTTCTTTGAGACGATATAGCTTATTGTTATTGCTATTTTGGAACATGTGATAACAAAAGCTTAGATTTATTGAATACTTACTATATGCCAGACGTGGTACTAAACCCTTGCTTTGCATTATCTCTCCTAATCCCCAAAACAAACCAATGGAGTAGTTTCTATTATTACCCATATCTCAGATACTAAGGCCCGGAAAGATTTCAGCAACTGTCTGACTGGGATTGTTTTAAAACTATAGATTAAATAGATTAAAATGAAATGTTAAGAATATTGAGTCTTCTAATCCAGGGGCCAGCAAACATTTTCTAGTAAGAGCCATATAGTATATAGCTTGGGATCTGCAAATCATATGGTCTCTCTCACAACTCCATGAAAACAACCTTTGACAATATGGCAATAAATAGGCATGGCTTTGTTTTTTTTATTTTTTTTAATGTTTATGTTTATTTTTGAGACAGAGAAAGACAGAGCATGAACGGGGGAGGGGCAGAGAGAGAGGGAGACACAGAATCGGAAACAGGCTCCAGGCTCTGAGCCATCAGCCCAGAGCCTGACGCGGGGCTTGAACTCCCGGACCGCGAGATCGTGACCTGAGCCGAAGTCGGACGCTCAACCGACTGAGCCACCCAGGCGCCCCGGCATGGCTTTGTTTTAATAAAATCTTATTTACAAAAATAGGCAGGAGGCTGGATTTTCCCCTGGGCTATAATTTGCTGATCCCTGTTCTAATCTATGAACATGGTATATCTATTTATTTAGAGTTTCTTAATTTCTTTCAGAACTGTCATATTTTTTGGTGTAGCCATCTTGTATATTTGTTGTCGTTAACTCTGTTCCTAAGAATTTTATGTAATTCATGTAATTTTATTGTAAATGGAATTAAAAAATTTTTTCCAATTGTTTGCTGTTAGTATATAAAAATACAATAGATTTTTTTTATTATAAACTTTGCATCCTGCATCCGTAATTCTCTATGAAGACACAAGATGGCAGTATATGGCAGACCAAAGATGGTAAATGAGGCCTCCCAGTTTCCAAAGTACCTGGAAGGAGACTTTTCCACTCAATAAACAGTTACTATATTCAGGTTCAGATTTAACTAATCTATCAACCCGTTAATATACCTCAGCTCATGCTGTTGGCACATGTGTCCCGTTATGTAAGGGTTTATCCCTGGTTTTAATAGACTCGGAGAAGCAGCTTTCACCTTCCCAGATGTTTAAAGTGCTTCATAGGCATTGACCTTCTCTGTCTTTCTCAGGCCTGGAGGAAGAGGCAGAGCCCTCACTGATCCCTTTCCTGCCCTTGGATGCTCTGTCAATGGGCCCCCGATGCTGGGAGAAGGAGAAGGGAGGAGAACCCAGGCAGCTCCCTGAGCGTCCCACTGCCAAGCTGTCAGGACTGTGGGCTCATGAAACCCATGTAGTGAGCTGCTGAGCCCAAGCTCTGCCCCTGGTGGGTGCCCCTGCCGTCTGTCTGCATTGCAGCAGCCCTCTTCGGCCAGGAAGGGCAAGGAGAGAGGGGAGAGAAGAAGACAAGCACACTGATGTCGTGCATCCGACCTTTGGCAGGTCGTGAGGGAAGAAAGTCTGACTGGTCGCATGGGGGAAATATTGAACTATCAATAGCTCTGAATGGTGTTTACAGTCCTGGAGGAAAAAATAAGATGCACAGTGCTTTGGCATACCAATTTCTGCCTTCATTCATTTGCTTACCCTTAGGTCTGCTTCTATTTTTTAAAATAAATAGAGATGTATAGGCCACCTCACATATCTTTTATGACAAATCGATAAGATAATTAAGTATGGAGTTGCACATTTAAAAAAAAAATTTTTTTTTAACGTTTATTCACTTTTGAGAGACAGAGCACAAGTGCGGAGGGGGCAGAGAGAGAGGGAGACACAGAATCCGAAGCAGGCTCCAGGCTCCGAGCCGTCAGCCCAGAGCCCGACGCGGGGCTCGAACCCACGAACCGCGAGATCATGACCTGAGCCGAGGTCGGACGCCCAACCGACTGAGCCACCCAGGCGCCCCTGGAGTTGCACATTTAATTGACTCCCACAACCAGCATTCGCTACTGTTTCTAGGTTTCCTAATCTGTCAGAGAGCTTCGAAAGAATCCATTGCAAGGAATTCCCCAGCCCCTGACCAATGACACCAGAATCTCTGGGGGTTTGGGTCCAAAAGATTTTTAAAGCTGCTGAGGTGATTCCATCGTGCATAACAGGTTGAGAACTGCAGCCCCACGTGAGTCCTTCTACTCCCTCTGGCAGAAAACAGTTCCACGGAGAAACAGGCAGGACCAGGTCTCAGCATCCATGAGTCTCCGCCATATTAAAAAACAGATGGTGGGTCTCAGTCCTGAGCATCCTTTCCGGAAGGCTTGAGAGCGAGGCCCACACTTCTGGTAGAGCTCTTACCACAAATTACTTGGGGGATCTTATCCACCATGCCCTAGCTGGGTGAAGTCCCCTAATGACCAGCGGGACCCGAAGCTCCCCCCAGGAAGTGGGAACTACTCTAGGCACCTACCTTGAAGCTGGTGGTGATGGAGGCATACTTGTTGTCGGCTGTCTCTGAATTCCCGATCAGGTAATCCCAGCTGGTGAACATCTTGAAGCTGAAGGTGAAGTTAGCGCTCTCCCCCTCGCTTGCGCTGCCCTGGGTATTGCTGGCCATCCTGTAGGGTGCACACCACTGCTGTTATGACTGCCCAGGGAACCTTGGCCTCAGCGGGTCTGGGGCACAGATAGCAGACATCCAATGGGGAGGAGAGAGCCAAGATGATTTGAATTGGGCTAACGATAGCCAGGACAGGTCGCGCCTCTCCGTCTCATGTGTTGGCTTTCGGGATTTGCTACTCCAGGGGCTTAGTTAGCTTTCTGGCTCATCGGGGAAACATTCCATATCTCTGTACTTATCTGGGATAATAGCAGGGGGAAAATGTAACAACGTGAGGGCCAAGCTCATCTCCTTGCTTTTCTTTGTTGCCTGATGGAGCTGGCCGGACGGCTGCCTATCACCTGGTGGTTACTGTCACGTTCAGGGCAGGCCCTGGCGGACGGCAGCGTTTTCCCCCGAGATGATGTGATAGAAAGCCATGCTGGGCCCGCACACTGCCCTTTCAGAGGTCCTATCCAGGCTCCCAGAGTGCCCCACTCTTCTCCTGCAGACGCAGCTACTCGTACGCTTCTGGGAGGAGTGAGTGACCTCTTACGGCCTTGCTGAAGGGTGGGTAGGCCCTGTAGCCAGGTTTGTGCAGGAGACAGTGTCCCCCACCCTGCACCAGCCTGTGCTGATTGGGGTCCCCTGGCTTCGAAGAAGGCAATTCATGGGCCAAGGTTTTTCTTCAGAGAATATAAATGAAGAGGCACCGACGAATTAAAAGGCCATTTCTGACCACAGAGACAGGTGGTGTTGGGGCTAGAGAGGACACCATCGTTAACCCATCGTTAATCGCACCATATACGTTCCTTTGCGCTGTTTTGTCGATAAGTGAGGGGCTCAGTGCTGACATGCAGGCTAGAGTTACAGAGGAGCAGGAGAGTTGTTTTTTTTTTTTTTTTTTTTTTTTTGAGGAAGCTGAGCTCCAGGGAAAGCAAAAACAGACCTCAAAGACTTCTCTGGTCTTACCTTATCAGGTACTTGCTCCCTCTCAAGCCACACTGGCCTTTGACAGGTTTTGGAGCTCATTAGGATATTTGCTGCCTCAGGCCCTTTGCACATGCTCTTCCTTTGCGTACAATGCTGTCCCCCAGACTTTCAGTGCGATTGGCAGTTCTCAGCATCATGTAAAGATGCTTCTATCCCATTTCCCCAAACTTCCCCTATTACCCTGTTTATGCCTTTTATACTACATACAACAATCCATATCTGCATTCTTTGTTTCCTTATTTTCTCTCTAAATTCCCACAGGAAGGTAAGCAGGCACAGAGTGGCCATAGGAGCGGGATGTTTGTGTGAAGGAAATGAAAAGCCTGTGAAAGACACGGTCATACTTACGATCTAATGACAATCATCAGGCTATAGCCGAACACGCTGACCCCCACCATAAAGTAAGCCATGGGCAACCTGTACCTCAGCCACCCGATAGTCCTCTGGTTGTTGTAGTAGCCATAGAAGAGAGCAGAATACTTGATGTAGCCCTGCGGGACAGCAGATCAAACGCTCCGGGTTTGTAAGCTTCGTACATATAGTCACCAGACACTTTCATTCTACCGGGAATGTCTTTCTCAGGGGGTTAATGGGAGTCTGAGAGGAGAAAGGAAGAATTGTGGGTACCTTACTTCCCCCAGTGCTCCCGAGTCTATCCATGTCTCCATGTCTCTCCTTTGTTCTCTTTATTCTCCATTATACAGAATGCTTACAGATACAGGACGAGGAGGAGAGCGTTGCTAACATCCCGGATAAAATTGGGGATAAGGGGATGCGTGTGTGTGTGTGCGCGCGTGCACGTGTGCATGCACACAGGCACGTAGAGCTCCAAATTCTTTCCCCCCACAATGCCAGGGTCTTGATTTAACACTCTGGAAGCAGGTGGGAGTCTGTGAGCTTTCTCAGTGCAAAACTTACAGAGAAAACTATACATTATAAGACTCACAGTCGAATCTGAGCCTCAAGTCTTTTTTTCATTTCTATTTGGGATTTTTGCTTTTTTTCCCAAGTTTATTTATTTATAAAGTGTATTTATTTATTTTGAGAGAGAGAGACAGAGAGAAAAAGAGAGAGAGAGCGAGTGTAAGTGGGGGAGCGGAAGAGAGAGAGGGAGAAAGGGAATCCCAAGCAGGCTCTGTGCTGTCAGCACAGAGCCCAACGTGGGGCTTGAACTCACGAACCGTGAGATCGTGACCTGAGCCAAACCCGAAAGTCAGACGCCTAACCGAATGAGCCACGCAGGAGGCCCTTTATTTTATTTTTATTTTTTTAGAGAGAAAAAGAGAGCGTGCACAAGCAGAGGAGAGGGGCAGGAAAGAGAGAGAGAATCTCAAGCAGGCTCCACACTCAGCATGGAGCCCAACATGGGGCTCGATCCCACGACCCTGGGATCATGACCTCAGCCGAAATCAAGAGCGGGACGCTCGACTGACTGACCCATCGAGGCACCCCTGAACTTCAAGTTTTGGTTTGGTTTTCAGATATAATTTGGTTTTAGGTATAATCAGTACACTTTTTATTTGTAACATGAGCTTAGAATTTTGGCCCTTCTTTGACATCTTTGCTGAATGTAAAGCGGGGGGTTATTCTGGCCTCACATAGATATGTAGCTGGAAAGGGGAGGCAAATCATAACAGTCTCTTCATATACCTAAGGTTGTTTCTTCTTTAAAAATTTTTTTTAATGTGTATTTATTTTTGAGAGAGGGAGAGAGAGAGAGTGCAAACAGGCGAGGGGACGAGAGAGAAGGAGACACAGAATCCCAAGCAGGCTCCAGGCTCCGAGCCGTCAGCACAGAGCCTGACACGGGGTTCGAACCCACGAACTGTGAGATCGTGACCTGAGCCGAAGTCGGACGCTCCACCGACTGAGCCCGGGGCCCCTGGGTTGTTTCTTTGATATGATACGTAAGCTCAATAAACGGTCATCTTAAATGTTAGTTGTCACGTGGAATCTGAATCACGTAATTAACTTTTCATACCTTGTTATATTAAAATCCATCGCACTCCCCAAAATACCGAGTAATTAAAAAGAGAAAAATACTAACTTTATGGCAGAGAATTCTGGCAGACACGACTTTAGCCAACTGGTCACTGTTAACATCACCACTAATAACACACATCAGCATAATGTAACCCCGATCTGACCCCCTGAGAAGGGCATATTATCTCTGTGGTAGGCTTCCCAGTGATGTATAACCTCACTACAATCGTGAGAGAACAGATACCCAGATTGAGGGACCTTCTCCGAAACCACTGTCCAGTACTCTTCAAAAGTACCAAGGTCACTGAACGACAGAGAATTGTCATGGATTTGGAGGAGACTAAGGAGACATGACAAATACAGTATGAGATTTTGAATTGGGTCCTGGAATAGAAAAAGAATATTAGTGGAAAAATTGGCAAAATCCAAATAAATACCACACTTCAGTTACTATTCTACCAAGATTAATTTCTTAGTTTTTTTTTTTAATTTTTTTTAATGTTTTTTATTTATTTTTGAGACAGAGAAAGACAGAGCATGAACGGGGGAGGGGCAGAGAGAGAGGGAGACACAGAATCGGAAGCAGGCTCCAGGCTCTGAGCCATCAGCCCAGAGCCTGACGCGGGGCTCGAACTCACGGACCGCGAGATCGTGACCTGGCTGAAGTCGGACGCTTAACCGACTGCGCCACCCAGGCGCCCAATTTCTTAGTTTTGATCATGTAAGATGGTGTCATAAAGTGAAGTTGGGTGGGGGGTACATGGGAACTCTGTACTATTTACGCAGCTCTTCTGTAAGCTTCAAATTGTCCCAAGATTTTAAAAAATTATCTCGAGACGTAAAGTTTTTAAAGCTTAATTGTTCCATCCTGTACTATCTTTTACCCACACGTAATTCTGTAACATCATGTATTTGGTCACGGGGAACATAATGGTTCCGTACGTTATAAAAATCTGCCAAATGTTGACATACTTCTTACACCGTATTTAAAAAGTCACCTTTGTTAATATCTTCATTGATCTCATCAGAAAAGCATTTAATCACTGAGAAACGGACACTGTCGCTTCGTGGTGATGGATAGAAGTTCTCCAAAACTTTAATTCTGGCCTGAGACATTTTAGGGGCACCTGGACTGGCTCAGTGGGTGGAGCATGTGACTCTTGATCTTGGGGTTGTGACTCTGAGCCCCACACTGGGGGTAGAGATTACTTTTTTAAACGGCGCGTTACAAAAAATAGAAAAAGAAAATTTTCCCATTGGGAGCAACAGCGACAACAAAACAGAGGATTACTGTTGAGTAAATTCAGTTTGTTTTAGGCACATAGGATATTCCATAGGAGTCCTTGAGTGAAATAAAGAACAACGGAGGGGCGCCTGGGTGGCTCAGTCTGTTAAGCGTCTGAGCGTCTGACTTTGGCTCAGGTCATCTCGCCATTTGTAAATTTCAGCCCTGCCATTGGGCTCTGCGCTCACAGCACGGAGCCTGTTTCCAGATCTGTCTCCTTCTTTCTGCCCCTCCCATGCGTGCATGCAATCTCTCTCTCTCTCTCTCTCTCAAAAAATAAATAAGTGAAAGAAAAAAAGAATAAAGGAAATCCTTAGTGGTAATACACAGTAGTAGTTGTATATAATACTTAGTTGTGTAGTATTATTTGAAACACACTTATTCCAAAGTCTTAGAAAAATACTCCAACTCACTTCCACGCATACCTGAGAGGTCTCAAACCTGCCTAGGAGCGTGAAGGATAGCAGCAGCAATGACCTGTTGCCTGAACCGTCACAGCCGGGCCTCTCAGCCTCAGGAACTCCTTGGAGCTACAGACCAAGCCCTCCAGAGGCACGGAGGTGAGGGGATTCAAAAAGGAGGGAAGTTCGTTTCAGGCAGTGTCCTGAGCCGAAGCAGGGAGGCAATGATATGTGATGGGTTCAGGGATCTCTCCCAAACTTGACAAATACAGGAACATAAGGTGTGAGGGCTGAGATAGAAATGGAGCTGGAGAGGGAGGGAGTGGCCAGATGGTGAACGGTTCTTTCATAAACCTGATTCAAAACACTGGATTTTATTCCATTTGGGAACAGGAATAGATGAATATCCAAGGTAGCGAAGTGAGAGGGCCAGGTTTGCCTTTCAGAAAGATCACGCTGGCAGCAGAGGGAATGGAGATTTTAGGAGCCAAGTCAAAGCAAGGAGCAGAGGTAGAAGATTCGGACATGGTCCTGGAACGGTGGGGACATTATTGGAAGAAGAGGCGAGAGGGATGGGGCAAAGGGGACGGAGTCAAGATGGGTTTAGGGGAAAGGCTCAGATTTAGTGGCTGATTGGTTGTGGGGCGTGGTGGTGGGGAAGAGGGAGAAGCGTAGGATGACTTTCAGCTTTCACACCGTGTTCGGATGGATGGTGGTTCCAATAAAGGAGATGGAAAAAAGCGATGTGGGTTTGGCTGGACAGGCATTGAATTTCAGGAGCAGGTAGGACATTCAGTTGAGGATGCCATGTGAAGCTTGGGAACGGCTGAACTGGTGCGAGCCCTGGAGTCTTGATGTGGGTGTGGGGAGAGAAAACTACCCTGTAAGATCATTTAGATGGATCTGGCAGAGAGAGGGGGCAGTGTGTGGCTGGAGAAAGGACCCACGGAGGGGACTTAGGAGGACATGATTGGCTAGCTCATTTTGCATAGTGGGGGACCCCATTTGAGTGAAGCACTGGTTTTCCAGTGATTCAATGCAATATTTCACACATATCCATGCAATCTTTTAAGCCTCACAATCACAGAATAGAAGCGCATTGGCTTGTTAGTGATGGTACCTCAAAGTCCCAAAGGACCGAAAAATCCATGGCTTTTTCTTCCTCAGCCCGAGGCACTGTCTTTCTGGGAATACTTCCATAGGGCACGCCCATTAGTACCTTGTGAAGGGACAGGACGACATGATGACGTGTGGAGAAAATACAAACACATGGAGACATTCATACCCGGCGTGAAATATTTCCCTTCTTAGAGCAGGACATACCCATTTTGTCCTTTAGATGACATTAATCACTTCTCTGGTTTTAGACCTATCACGTACTCGTTGTAGAAAATGTGAAAAAGTGCAGGAGAGCATTAAAAAAATTCCCTATCACCTCCACATTCCGAAGATAATGACGGTTAGATATTCGTATGTTTCCTCGTAGTTGTTTCTGAGTTATATATATATTATGTAAATATATAAATTTATATTAGATAAATATATAAAATATAGAATTATGTACATTTATATTATATATAATTATATGCCTTTATATTATATAAACATATAATATATAAGTATATACATTTATATTATATATAATTATATAAATTCATATTACATACATAATTATATACATTTATATTATATAAAATTATATACATTTTTATTATATATAATTATATACATTTATATTATATATAATTATATACATTTTTATTATATATAATTATATACATTTATATTATATAAACATAATATAAGTATAAAATTTTATATTATACATATAATCATATAAATTTATATTACATATATAATTATATACATTTATATTATATATAATTGTATACATTTTTATTATATATACTTGTATACATTTATATTATATATAATTATATAAATTCATATTACATATATAATTATATACATTTATATTATATATAATTATATACATTTATATTATATAAACATAATATATAAGTATAAAATTTTATATTATACATATAATGATATAAATTTATATTACATATATAATTATATAAATTTATATTATATATAATTGTATACATTTTTATTATATATACTTGTATACATTTATATTATATAAATGTATAGTTATATAAATTCATATATAAATATGAATATCAAATAAATATATAAACATATATAATAAAATATATATTAGTGTGGTTATTTAGCATAATATTGTTTTATTGTTTTATGACCAATTCTTTAAAAAAAATTTTTTTTTTAATGTTTATTTATTTGTGTGAGAGAGACAGAGTGTGAGTGGGGGAGGGGCAGAGAGAGAGGGAGACACAGAATCCGAAGCAGGCTCCAGGCTCTGAGTTGTCAGCACAGAGCCCGACGTGGGGCTCGAACTCACAAACTGCGAGATCATGACCTGAACCGAAGTCGGACGCTTATCGACTGAGCCACCCAGGCGCCCCGTTTTATGACCAATTCTATACGGCAGGTAGTATGTCTCAAAATAAAATGACTTCAAAATATCTAACCACATGTATCTACCATAAACTTACTTAACAAATTACCTTTTGTTGGACATTAGAAATATTGCTAGTTCTTTGCATGTATCTAGTTCTGTTATCAATACTTTAATATATATGCCTGTGTTTGCATCCTTAATTCTAAAAAAATCAGAATTGTATGAACTTTACATATTGATTTAGGAAGAATTGACTTTTTTTTTACAGTATTAAGTTTCCCTTGCAAGAAAAAGTCACCCTGTTTATTCAGTCATATATTGGTCCTGTAATGCTTGATGGTATTCCTCACAGAAATCTTCTAATTTGTTAAATTTCCCTTGGGAAAGATTCCAGGCCCACACTGGAGACCTGGGATCTCATTCACTGCAAACTTACTGTGTGACTTTACATAACTTGCTTACTCCTTTTTTGTCTCTCAATTACTCATCAGTAGGTAAGGATGTACTTACATCTGTGATAAGGGCATAGTGGGAGAACAGTGAGGAGTGCTATTTAAATGTGAGGGTTTTGTTTTTAAAGTTTATTTCATTCTTTATTTTGAGAGAGAGGGAGCATGAGCGGGGGAGGGGCAGAGAGAGAGAGAGAGAGAGAGAGAGAAAGAGAGAATTTCAAGCAGACTCCTCACTGTCAGCACAGAGCCTGGCGTGGGACTTGAACCCACAAACTGTGAGATCATGACCTGAGCTGAAATCAAGAGTCAGATGCTCAACTGAATGAGCCACCCAGGCGCCTCGTGAGGGTTCATTTTTGTTTGTTTGTTTGTTTTGTAATAAATTATGATAGAATGCATTCCATCTCTTTTTTTTTTTTTCAGAGTAAAACAAACAAAAACTTACTAAGATATTAATTCTCTACTGATCTTAAAGTAAAACAAAAGATAGAAAAGTGTGGGGTCCACTTCTTAATTAGGAACAGAAGTATTTGGTTCCATCCTCTGTCCCGAACTATCTGGGCAATTGATGGGAGTATAGAATTTAAAATGAACGACTGGTTCTTTGTAAAACAGAAGAGTATTTGATTAAAGAGGGTGGTGTCATGATAAGCCTCAACGCTATCTGAAGATATAGGAAGCCCTTGTCTTACCTCTGGGATTATAACTAAGCCAAAAATTAAGCCAAAAAGGACGAGGTTAACTCCATACATCCATCGGAGAAAGATGAAATATGATGCCACTGAGGAACCAAAGTGACCTGGGGAGAGAAAAGACGGTAGGATTTAAGCATCGCCGAAGGAGGACGTTAGCACTACCAAGCGCTTTGTGTGGGTGACGGATTCAGTTTTCACATCAGCTGTGGAACGTGATGTTCTCGTCTCCATTTTCTTTTTCCGGATAAATGACCTGAGGCTCTGTGGGATTAACCACTCTACCTAAACTCCCACAGTCAGACAGTGAAGAAACACAGTTTAAATATTGGTCTGACTCAGGGCGCCTGGGTGGCGCAGTCGGTTAAGCGTCCGACTTCAGCCAGGTCACGATCTCGCGGTCCGTGAGTTCGAGCCCCGCGTCAGGCTCTGGGCTGATGGCTCAGAGCCTGGAGCCTGTTTCCGATTCTGTGTCTCCCTCTCTCTCTGCCCCTCCCCCATTCATGCTCTGTCTCTCTCTGTCCCAAAAATAAATAAAAACGTTGAAAAAAAAATTAAAAAAAAAAAAATATTGGTCTGACTAGTTCCAAGCCCATTCTGTTTTCCAGTACAACAGAACCTATGAAAGAATCTGATCAGTTGGTCACGAACGCAACCCAAGCCCTTGGAAAACTCTAGCAACACCAGCTACAAACGCTGACACCAGAATACTCACTTTCAATGTCCTTGATCTTCATTTCCCAGGGTATACACTGAGTCTTGAAATTATCAAAGTCTCTCTTAAACTTGACCCACTTCTGAAATTAAACAGGCAACACACTCAGTTCATTACCATCCCGCCTTGGGGCCTGGGGGGGACACACTGATGCTGACACATCACCACCAAAATCAGGAGCAGAGGGTAAGAGAAGCCAGGACAACATAAAGTCTTGTGTTGGTCTGCGGCGCTGATAAAATGTCAAGTTTGGACCGTGTATATGTGAATTTAGGAATTCTGTATAGGACGTGTGGTTTGGGGGATCAAATTGGGTTAGCAGCCTCTGACACAACTTTTTTTTTAATCTTACAACAAAAATTGAAGGGCAAAAAGAAGTCTCGTAGCTCTCAAACCCACATTCAGCAGACACTCAGGTGTCTAAATCTGATAGGAATTGTCGCTCCAATGCGGTGCTGAAAAAATGAGTAAACCCCCTCAAACCATGGCTTCCATTCTTCTCCTGGTGAAACGACAGCCCGTTTCTTTGTTTTTGTTTTTTGTTTTTGCTGAAAGGAGTTAGAAAGGCATTTTGCTTCTTTCCATGGTCTGTTTCCAGGTCCAACACTCAGAGTTCATACCAGTCAGGAACTTGAGTGGCTGTCTGGCTGCTGGTTGGGTGAAAATTGGTTAGCTCTCAAGGGGCTGCTCTCCAACAACCCCACTCCCTGGCAATGGATCCATTTGGAATTGAACAACAACAACAGAAACAACAACTCACAGAAAACAGAGGACAAGGAGGTAGGAGGGAGAAGACCCTAAGGTCAGTTTCCATTATGATAAAGGTCTCCTAAGAACATGTTCCTGAAGGAAATGAGGTTTCCCATGTAAATTCACTAAAGGATCAAAAGGGAAGTTTATCAGACGAGTTTCTAGATCTGTAGGCTTTGACCGTAACCCGATGGGATGACTGCTATATAAGGAAGGAAACCATGTGTGGAAGAGGGTGGTGGTCACAGATGCAACACAGAAGACGAGCCGAGGGCAAAACCTGGTTGAGAACAATGGCAGAGATATCCCTAAGACCAGAAGGGGAATAGCAGACTGTGGACATTGGGCACTCCAGTCCCATGGCTTTATCTGCCTTTCCTAGCTCTGATTCCACGCTCAAAATTCATCTTTGGCTTGGGGTGCCTGGGTGGCTCAGCTGGTTAAGTGTCTGACTTCAGCTCAGGTCATGATCTCGAGAGCCTGCTTTGAATCCGCTGTCTCCCTCTCTCTGTCCCTCTTCTGCCTCGAACTCTCTCTCTCTCAAACATTAAAAAAAATTAATCTTTGGCTTATTTGGCTTTCTATGTAAGCCTGTCTCTAAGGAAAGCATTGCCCGTCACCTGGGCTGTGAGGATTTTGGTTTCGAACGCAGTGTTTTGTCATTGCAAATTAATAAAATGGAATTGGGATTATGGTTTAGCCACCCGTGTAAGTAACTCTACTATCAAAAATAAAAGGCACTGCTGATGTGGACTTCGCATTTCTAGTTCTGTCATCGGTCATTTCTCCTTGTAAATTAATAATCCACCACCTGGTTTTACCTATCGGTCTCGGAAGCTTTATTAATAGGAGTCCTCCCTTGAGAGATCAATCCCCTGTCGGGGTGCTGATAAAATCAGTACAGAATGTAGGCTTGCAAGGCTGAGGCCAATAGGGGTAATGAACATGGCTCAGGGAGGCCCCTGGGGACCGCCTGCCAGTTCGTTGATCACTCGGCAGCCAGCTGACAGCCCCTCAAGGCTGTGGGCATCTCGGCCTGAAAGGTGATGCCCTACAGCTGGGGCAGAGGCTGAGAAGGCCTTGGGGAAGCTCTGTAGTGAAGCTCTTATCCCTCATTGGTTTAGAGAATCAGAAAACTGGGATGGGATGGGGGCAGGAGAAGACCTCAGCTCCTTTTCTCAGAGCCAGGTGAGGCGGGAGCTGGTCTCCCAGGACTGGGCGATGAGATATTGTGTCTCCGGCTGGGTACAGAAACAGGCTTTCTGATAGCGGGCAAATAAGACACAGGCAAGCTACCCATTCTGTCCGCGCATGAAATCCAGACCTGGATGACTAAAACAGCCAGCGAGGCCTGAAAAATAGTATCGCAGAACAAGGAAAAGGGAACACACCTCTTTGTAACTTTTGAAAAGCATTGCCTCCAGGCTCCATAACTAATTTTTGACAAACGAGCCTACATTCACAACAGGATACAAGAAATGTGGTTTCTAAGTAAAGGATAACACTTTGAGTTTTCAAAAAGAATGTAAGGGAAGCATGGAAGGATTACAAGGTAACTAAAAGCCCAGTAATTGAAGGAGAAGAAACATTATAATAATATAATAAAGCCTGTAACTGAAGCAGAAGAAAATGGGTCCAGTGATACTGAGAATAAACCTGAGACATTTCTGAGAATGCAAAGAGAGGAAGTAAAGAATTTAAAACAATGAGGGAAGGTAAACACAGAGGATGGACAGCCATCCTTTTCCTAAGGAAGGAACTAGAACCATTTGCAGGGAAACACGATTAAACAGAATCATTTAGCAAAGATATGCTTGAAGAGCACATTCCTCAGCTGGGGTGGGGCCGGGGGTGGGGGGAGACCTAAGTGTGCAGTTATTAAGTGGTAAATAGTCTCTAGATCAAATTAATAAAATGACCCAAAGATAGTTATTGGGCAAGTAAAATTGAAAAAGGAGAAAAAACAGCTCAGGTCATGATCTCACGGTTCGTGAGTTCAAGCCCTGCCTCGGGCTCTGTGCTAACCGTGTAGAACCTGCTTGGGATTCTCCCTCTCTCTCTCTCTCTCTCTCTCTCTCTCTCTCTCTCTGCCTCTCTGTCTGTCTGCCTTTTAAAATAAATAAATAAACCTAAAAAAATTTTAAGGAAAAGGAGAAAAGAGAATATTAGGAATAAAAAGACTCCAACCCAACATACACAGAAAGTAGTTCCAAAAATTATGGGACCCCCACCTGCAACTTTCTGGTAATACATACGAAGATCTTAATTAAATGATTGAGTTTTGGGAAGAATACGAAATATCAAAATGGCCCCAAGAAAAAGTTAAAACTCAAACACACCCATGAACAGGGAATACAGGAAAAAACGCTCAAGGTGTTGCATAAAAATAGATGATTTATCAAACGGAACTGTCCTGATTTGGGGCTTGGAAAATAAGATCCCAGTGGTTTTAACCTCATCAATTATTTTATTTTATTATTATTATTATTATTATTTTTTTTTTTAACCTCATCAATTTTGTGAGCTTAGTTCTTCACTGGGGAGGAAATGAGTCTCAGATACACCGGAGCCCTCACAGATAAATGTAGAGAAATTGACAGGAAACAGTTGGTTTCCTTTCCCGGACAAATTGGTCAGTCGGCTGGACCTCGCGCTGAGGATTTGGTGGGGAGCCGGCCACAAATGCAGAGGCTTGGCAGGTGCCTGTGATGTCACCCAGGTTCAGAGGCTGAGCAAGCCCTTCCCCGGGGTTTGCTGCCTCTCTATCACCCACCTTAGCCATCAGCATCCTGTAGGCGTAGAGTCGCTTGCCTTTCCCCTTTCCTAAGGCTCCTTCATACTTCTCCACAAATTCTTGGGCCTCTCTGGTTAGGAAAAAAAAAGGGGGGGTGAGGGGGGTAGAGGCAGAACTTTAATCCCAAACTGAAAGAAATCTGAACTATGAGAGTGTACATGTGGCTGGAAGCCTTATGTGTTTTTATACCCCTAGTTAGAATGTAAGCTCTGTGAAGGTAGGGCATTTGTCTGTTTCATTCACTGACGTTTCCCAAATGCTAAGAATGGTGCTTAGTACATGGTAGGCACCAGTAGGCAGAATTTTGGCTCCCATGACCTTTGCCCTCTGGTGGTACACCCATGAATGTCGAAAGGGAGTTTACCGATGTAATTAAGATTCCTGACTTAATTTAAAGATTTTTCTTTTTAACATTTATTTATTTTTGAGAAACAAAGTGAGACAAAGCGTGAGCGGGGGAGGGACAGAGAGAGGAGACACACAATCTGAAGCAGGCTCCAGGCTCTGAACAAGCAGTCAGAACAGAGCCTGGTGCGGGGCTCAAAGCCACAAACTGTGAGATCATGACCTGAGCCGAAGCCGGATGCTCAACCGGCTGAGCCACCCAGGCACCCCATGACTTAATTTAAAATAGGGAGATCCGGGGTGCCTGGGTCAGTTGAGCATCCAACCTTGGCTTGGGTCATGATCTCACAGTCCATGGGTTTGAGCCTCGCGTCAGGCTCTGTGCTGACAGCTCAGAGCCTGGAGCCTGCTTCAGATTCTGTGTCTCCCTCTCTCCCTGTCCCTCCCCCCCACTAGCACTCTGTCTCTGTCTCTCAAAAATAAAGAAGCTTAAAAAAAATTAAATAAATAAAATAGGGAGATTATCCTGGATTCTCGGGAAGGGCCCAGAGTGACCACATGAGCCCTTACACACAGAAGAAGGCAGAAGAGTCAGACAGATGTAGCAGAAGGGGAAGTCAGAGGAATTAGAATGAATTCTTGACCCTCTGTTGCTGGGGCCCCTCAAGAGGACACCACGTGGAAAGCAAGGGAAGGAATTGAATTCCGCAAAAACCAGAAGAGGACCTCTAGCCCCACATGGGCACCTCAGGCCTGCTACTACTTTGATTTCAGCCCGGTGAGACCTTGAGCAGAGAATCCAGCCATGCCACGCTGGACTTCTGGCCAGCAGCACTGTGAACACGTAGATGAGCACGGTCTTAAACGGTTACACTTGTGAAACTTGGGTTGCGGCAGCAAGAGAAACAAATACGGCAAAGCAGATGAAGGGGATTGAGAGGTAAAAGATGCCAGTTATAAAATAAGTAAATCACGGGGATATAAAGTGCAGCCTAGGGAATACAGTCAATAATATTGCAAGCGTGTTGTATGGTGACAGATGGTAGGCGGACTTAGTGCAGTGAGCATTGCCTAATGTATGTGAATTCGAATCCCTACGCTGAACACCCGAAACTAACAGAGCGTTGTATGTCACGCTTCAGCGAAGAAAAAGGAAACGAACACAGTGTTCACCAGACATTTGTGGACTGCCTGAATGTTGAATGAGTCAGACACCGATCAGTTGGTCAGAACCGACTCCTGCCTGAGACCCGACTGCTAAATATTCAGGAACTTGACCCGCGAGCTGTTAAACTGTTGGTAGCTTGAAATTGGCCACGGTGGGAGTCTTTAGACCACAGAAATCAGCAAAGGCTACAAATCAGGCCCCCTCTATCCCACCCCCCAGAGACCCAGTTTGCCAGCAGCCACCGGATTGACCCGCACAAGCGGGTGAGGAAGGAAGTCCATCTCAGGGGGGGCCGGAAGAATACCTACCCCACCCCCACAGCGCAGGCGTGGGCAGATGACAAGAGTCAAAGTCGCATTCTAACCTCACGTCAGTCCTGAAGCTGGTTTTTATTTTTTCCGATGTCTCAAATTAATGAGGCTGACTGTTTAGCTCCTGAGCCCAGGGTCAAAGCCTGGTCTGTGTGGGATTAAGTCTCTGTAATGGGATCAGCTCCCTGTTGTCCCTAGGCAGGACATGTCCAGTCAATGAGCTATCTGGAGCTACCAACATAGCCATGTCACAAAAAAATGTTTTTGTAAAATGTGTATTTCTTTTTTTTTTTTAATGTTTTATTTTATTTTTTGAGAGAGAGATTGAGAGAGAGAGAGAGAGAGAGAGAGTGCAAGCAGGGGAGGGGCAGAGAGAGAGAGGGAGACACAGAATCCGAAGCAGGCTCCAGGCTCTGAGCTGTCAGCCCAGAGCCCGATGCGGGGCTCGAACCCAGAAACCGTAAGATCATGACCTGAGCTGAAGTCGGACGCTTAATCCACTGATCCACCCAAACGCCCCAATAAAATGTGTGTTTCTGTTCTCTTCTTGTATCTTACATCGAGCAGAGGCTTGTAAGCGCTGGGAATTTGTGACTTTCAATGTGCCAGCTTTTACGATTTGGGGACTTCAAATGAGGATTCTCAAAAGTAAGAGCCAGCTCTTGTGCTTGAGCCATTGAGCCTGGTGGCAAATGCTTCTCTTCTTGACGTCCAGACTGTGTGTCTAGACCCCCAAAGGGCACTCAGGGGAACAGAGGGCCCTGCCCAGCGCTGGGTGCAAACTCTGAGGACCATTCCCAGTGAAGGACCCACCTCATTTAAGAACACTGATGGACGCCGCAAGCTTTTCTGGGTCCTGCAAAAGGATACAAATAGTAACAACTACCTTTTTGCCGCGCACTCCTGTACCCCTGTCACCTGCAAACCAGGCTCTCGTGTTCTTCCTTACCAGAGAATATTTGGTTTATGGAAACCACTCGCTCCTGCCCTGCACTTCCTAATCGTTGCACATCTCACTTCTGTAAGGTGTTTCTGTCCCCTCCTCGTCACCAACGGTCTTTTGAAACGGCAACATGGCACAAACTCGCCTTTCTCCTCTCATCGGATGGTGTGCGGTAAACGCAGTGAGAAGTCAAGAGAGGAGGGACCCGTTTATTTTGAGGAAGCTTCCAGGGGCCTGGATCTCCAGGTCACTCCTGGCGGTGATGATGAGCCCCTTAGGCGCCTGCAACACTCGGCAGAGGAGGAAGCTATGGAGGAAGGGGCTTTCAGGCGCGGTCACCCCACAGACAGCGCTTCAGAATCCGCTCACGTTCGCCTCCCGGAGGACCCTCCTTGGAAATAAAGTGGCCCAAACCACAGTTTGGAAAACACGGTTGGGAGGGGGCCAGTGATTGCTGCTGGGAGGGAAGAAGGTGTATTGCTCCAGAGTGGAGCCCCAGGCGGGGTTCTGTGCCTCCCAGAGTGGCACTTTTCATCTAGAAACGGGGACAAGGATGTGAAAATTGGAGGTGTGCATGCTCGCAAGGTGAGCATAGGGACTTCATTCAGCAGGCAGCCACCCCTCCCCCTTCCGAGGGAGCAGCAGTTTCTGGGGTGGGCAGCTGATAAGCCTCTGCCAAGCTCAGGGGCTGGGGTGGAACCTTCTGCTCTCCCAGGTGCCTTGACAAGGGGCTCAGTGACGTGGCCTTCCACAGTGGAAACACTCTGAAGTTGACCCAAGGCATCTCTCAGAGACATTACATACCTCCCCAAACTCTTCCCTGATGAAGGAGCTCAGATTCAAAATCACACTTAATTTATAGATGCAGACGTAAAACTAGACACAGAGCCACTGTGTGCTTGATCCTCACAGAGCTTTGCTGTCCCTTGCAGGACACTGGGAGAGAGCATCAGCCAGCCTGACATCCAGAAGACACCTGGAAATAGGAAGGATGCACTCGAAGGTCCAAAGGAGGTGGCGAGGGGCTGGAGGTGCAGAGTGGTTCAAGGCGGCCTGGGCCAGGCTGGCTTGGTGTCTCTCTTTGTCCCCAAGCAATCTCCATTTTCAGCTGTGGAGACAAGGGTCAAAGAAACCCTGAGCTCATGCTAAGTGGAAATTCAGATCAGTCAGGTGAGGCATCTGCTCTAGAGACCTCAGTGAATCAATCTGAGAGAGGGGAGGTTAAGCGAGCATGCCTGGCTTCCAGAAGTGGTGGTTTAAAATATGTCACCAAATTATTATTCTTCCCTTTAACATGGAGAACCAGGGGTGCCTGGGTAGGCTCAGTTGGGGTTGAGCGTTGGACTCTTCATTTCAGTTCAGGTCATGATCCAGCGTTGTGAGATTGGGCCTCATGGCAGGCTCTGCACTGAGTATGGAACCTGCTTGGGGTTTTTTTTTTCCCCCTCTCTCTCTCCCTCTCTCCTGCTCTCTCTCTCTAAATTAAAAAAATAAAAAATAAAATAAAATGGAGAACTAAATTCTTCTCCCCTTGAATGCAGGCCAGACTTAGTGACTTGTTTCCAATGACTAGAAAGTGGTAGAAGTGACAGTTTATGACTTCTGAGATGAGGACATAAAAGGTATTGTGACTTCTTCCTTGAATACATCCTCTTCTGAGGGAAGCCAGCTGCCATGTCATGAGGATATTCAAGTATCCTCTGAAGGGAAACTGAGGCCTTTTTTTACGAACCAGCACCAACTTGTCATCCACGTGAGTGAGCCACCTTGGAAGTCGATTCACCAGCCCCAGTCAAGCCTTCAGATGAATGCAGCCCTGTCCAACATCTTAACCCATCCTTATGAGAGACTCCCAAGTCAGAACTGCCCAGCGAAGCTGCTCCTGAATTTCTGACCCATAGAAGATAATAAATGTTTCTTATTGTTTTAAACTACTAAGTTTTGGGGAAATGTATTATACATCCCGAGATAATATACTGTAGAACTCAAACCACTGCTATTTTTGGTGCTTACACTTTTAGGTTTGTTACATCTTCCTCTTGGTGGATTGACCCTTTTATCATTCTATAATGTTCCTTTCAGTCCCTGTCAATTTTCTTTACTCTGAAGTCAAATTTATTTGATATTTACATAGCCTCTTCTACTTTATTTTGCTTAACATTTGCATGGGATATGTCTTTTTACCATCTTTGTACTCTGAACCTGCATATATCATCATATTTAAAGTGAATTTATGGACTCACTTTGTGGACTGTATGGCGTTAAGTCATTTTAAAAATTACTCTGCCAATCTGTCTTTTAGTTGGTATATTTAGACCACCTACATTTAATGTAACTGTTGATATGTTAGGGTTTAAACCTACCATTTTATTTTTTGTTTTCTGTTTGTTCTCTCTGTTTTTCCTTTCTGTTTTCTTGTTCCCTGCAGGTTACTTGAACATTTTTTAGGATTCCATTTTGGTTTATCTATGATGCTTTTTAGCATTATCTCTTTGTATGGCCTTTTCAGTAGTTGCTCTAAGCAAAATATTATGTAATATATTATATTATATTATTAATATAATCAATATATTATTATATTAATATAATATAATTATATTAATATATAATAATTAATATAATATAATAATTAAATATAATTTAATTATTACTGTATATTATCATATAATATAGTATGTAATGTAAGGTGTGTGTTTGTACACAACACTCATATATATACACACATATATATCATATACATATACATATATATCATATACACATATATATATCTTATCAAAGTCTACTGGAGCTGACATTTTACTAGGTCAAGTGTAAAAGTGTTACTTCCCTGTGTGTTCCTTTATCCTCCCATTTATAATTGTCTTAAATATTTCTCTACATTCATTGAGAACCATATTAGATGATGTTAGGATTTTTTCTTCAACTGTCAAACATAATTTTAAATACTCAAGAGAGGAAGGGAAATCTATGACAGTTTTCAGTATTTTTGCTCTTACCATGTTCTTCCTTCCTGATGTTTGAAGATTCTTTCTTTTATCGTTTCCTTTTTGCTTAGAGAATTTGCTTTAGCCATTCTTTTAGGATAGTCTGCTGGTAACAGATTTTTTTTAGGTTTTCTTCACCTGAGAATGTCTTGATTTCTTTACTCTTAAAGGATATTTTGCGGAATATAGAATTCTTTTCATTTAGCACTTGAAAAGTTGTTGTGCTCCCTTCCTCTGTCCTCCAGGGTTTCTAATGACAAATTTTCTGTCATTCCAATTGCTTTCCCCTTTAGGCAATGCACTGTTTCTCTCTGACTGCTTGTAAATATCCTGACTGCTTGTAAGAAGTTTGACTATGATATGTCTGGACATAGATTACTTTGGGTTTATCCTGCGGGAGGGTTTCTTTAGCTTTCTTGAATCTGTACGTTTTGCCAAATTTGAGAAATTCGGGGGCATTGTTTGTTTGAAGACTTTTTCAGCCCCACTCTGTTTCTCCTCTTTTCTGGGACCCCTCCCCCAACCGTCTCATATTCAGGGTGAGGGATTTGGAAGAGACGCTAATGTAAGAACATTTATTATAGTCCCACACGTCCCTGAGGTTCTTTTCACGTTTTCTCCCAGACCATTTTCTCTCTATTGTTCAGATTGGGTAAATTCTCTTGTTTTACTTGCAATTTCATTGATTCTTTGCTCTCTCCATTCTGTTGTTGGGCCCACTCGTTCGTTTTTTAAAATTTTAGTGATTGTATTTTTTGACTTCGAAAATTTCTAGTTGTGGGGCACCTGGGTGGCTCAGTCGGTTAAGCGTCTGACTTTGGCTTAGGTCATGGTTTCACAGTTCAGGAGTTTGAGCCCCGTGTCAGGTTCTGTGCTGACAGCTCAGAGCCTGGAGCCTCCTTTGGATTCTGTGTCTCCCTCTCTCTCTGCTCCCCCTCCCCTGCTTGAGCTCTGTCTCTCAAAAATAAACAAACATTAAATAAGTAGTCTCAAAAATAAAAATTTCTCGTTGTTCTCTATATCTTCTATTTCTTAGGCTTTCTATTTCTTCATTAGTTTCATATGTTCATAACTGCTCGGTGAAGCACTTTTGTAATGGTTTCTTTAAAATCTTTGCCAGGTGATTCTAACATCTATATCATCTTGGTGTTAGCATCTTTAGTTGTCTCTTACCATTCAGCTCGAGATCTTCCTAGTTCTTGGTATGATGAGTGATTTTCAGTTGAAGCCTGGACACTTTGGATATTATAAGACTCCGGATCTTGTTGAAATCTTCTGTTTTAGCAGGCCTCCTCTGACACTGGCCCAGTGGGTGAAAGGGATGCTGTCTGGTTACTTCCAGATGGAGGTCCTTGTTCTTCCCTTGGCCTACTTTGGCACCTGGGGCTGGGTAGGACTCTTCATTACTGCTGAGTGGGAATGGGAATTCAGGGAGGCTCAGAGGGCTTCAGGGAAGGAAATCATCCGAGCGGCACTGGACAGCCAGCCAAAGTCACCTAGATGCAGCAGAGGTGTGAGCACAGCCTTGCCCCAGTTCACCTCTGTTCTTCATGCACCTTCATCCTGCTTCGATTGTCACAACTCTGCCTGGGTCAACCAGCTGCCCGAGTGGGCCAGAGATGGGTCCCCACACCATTGCTTCTAACAAAAGAAGATGTAGTCTGGGAATGCTACTTGTGATGGGAGGAAATCATGGAGGACGCGAACATTCTAGAATATTTAGTAACCCTAGACAGATGATTACAAATTAAGAGTGTAGGTGGGGCGCCTGGGTGGCTCAGTCAGTTAGGCCTCCATCCGACTTTGGCTCAGGTCATGATCTCAATGGTTCTGAGTCTGAGCCCTGCATCGGGCTCTGCACTGACAGCCTGGAACCTGCTTCCAATCCTCTGTCTCCCTCTGTCTCCCTCTCTCTCTGCCCCTCCCCCGCCTGCTCTCTCTCTCAAAAATAAAACAAATAAACAGACAAACGTAAAAGACAGATTAAGAGTGTAGGTACCGGAGCCAGAATTCTTGAATTCAAATTCGGGCCAGGCCCCTTACCTCACCTCGTAAAACTTGGGCAAGTGACCTGATGGCTCTGTGTTTGCTCATCAGTAAAGTGGGGGCAATAACAATGGAGTAAAGGAGTTGTTACCAACAACTGGTTTGGTATGTAACTGGTTGTTACATACCAGCATTCAGAATAGATCTGGTACCCAGGGGGCACTCAGCAAGCGGTGGCCATATGTACAAAAAGAAAGAGTACTGAGAGATGTGTTAGACACAGCTCCGTGGACAAGAGCATCCAGTTGAGTGAGGACACCGTGCCTTGGGCATCTGAGGGGCAGTAAATAACTCAGCCTGAATGTGGGGCGGGCGGTGGGGGCTTCCCCGCAGAGGGCACGCTTGGCCCGAGTCTTACAGGGTTGTAGGAATTAGCCAGGTGGGCCGGCAGAAAGCAAAGGTCTTCTAGGGAGAGGCCCCAGCTTGCTTGGAGACCCAGAGGCTGTCCACCTTGGACCTGACTCTGGGATAAGGAGTCTTGGGAGAGGGAAGAGGAAGGAGCGAATCGTGAAGGGAAGAGGCCAGTGTGGGTTGAGGAGACCTGCCCCGGAGACAGATGCCTGGGTCTGTTTGATTTCCCAGGCCTTAGCCGCTGGTACTGGGGGCGGGAACTCTGCCCTTCGGCTGGAGGAGATGTCACGCGTCTCCTCTGGTCAGTCGAACAGCCCTCAAGAAATGTTCACGGTCCCCGAGACTTCAGCCTGCTGGAGATCTCATTTCCATGAGCACCTTGGTTGCTCTTTTTCCGCTGTTAATAAAAGATGTGTTCAGGTGACACCTGAGTGGGGGCGAGGTGGTGTTAGAGTGACAGATGGCTGTTCTGGGCCCCCTGACAGGAGGAAGAAGCTGGCCCTGAGGGATCAGGGAGAGGAGACCCAGAAGACAGCCCCTGCCCAGGCCTGCACCTGTCACCCGAGCCGTAGCCAGCGGCCACGTGGGATGATTTCATTTAAATAAATTAACATACAACAAAAAATTCAGTTACTCGGTCACACTAACTGCTTTTCCAGTGTTTCCCAGCCACATAGGGCTAGCGGCAGCAGTAAGAGTGTAGCTTTAGAGCATCCCCGTCACGCCCCAAAGTTCTGTTGGTCAGCACTGGCCCGGAGGCACCACAGGGAGGCATTTCTTCCCGTAGGAGCCTGGGGCACCCGGTAATAATTTGCTTGGGTGCGTAGAGTCAGCTGGGTTTACCAGAACTCCCTCAGGGTCTGCCCGGTGTGCAGCCGGCCTCTTCGCTCCACCTCTTGGGGGCAAACGGGGAGGCCGAGTCAAAATGCAGCTGCCAAATTGTTCTACATAATAAAGGGTGAGGCAGTTGGCAGACTGGAAACTCAGGTGTGACAGGAGCCAGCAAAAGTGGCTTTATGAAGAGGGAAGGACAAGGGGGGTGTTTCCCCCCCCGGCCCCAGCCCCCAGTGGCAGAAAAACCAAGGGGGAACTTGGGGGAAATGGTAATATTGGGTGGGATTTTTTTTTTTTTTTTTTCCCAGTAGAAAACCAGTTAAACAGTGTGACCCCTGGCCTTATCTCAAGACTACGGCAGAGACGCGAGACTCACAAAACGCTTGGTGTGCTGGCCTTTCGTGTGGGAACGGGAGAAGGGCTGAGCTGAAAACAGGAGTCAGGGGCTTGGAGAGGAGGAGGCCCGAACAACATTCATGGAGCGTCACCTCAAGCTTGGGCCTTGAGCTGTCGGGCATCTGGGACTCGAGAGTAGCTGAGACAGACACACTCCCCGTTCTCCACACGCCCAGCGTGAGTGTGCCACACACAAAGAGGTTCTGGGGCCCAAAGAACACAGAGGGCGTTCTGAATGTGTCGAGGTGGGGAGGGTGGGGGCTGGAAAGCCGCCCAAGGGAGGCACGTCAGTGCTGGGTTGTGAGGGAGGCGTAGAAGCCGCCAGATGAGAGGAAAGGGACACGAAACAGAAAGGATGCCAGGTTGGGTGTAGGCCAGAGCGCCACGATCCTCTGTCTCTCCCGCCAGACCCTGTCAGTGCTGGCCAACGGAAGGGCCTCAGTCAATAAACAGTCACTGCTCACGCCTGTCTAGGCTCTAACACCCCCCCCCCCCCCGCCAGGCGCTATGCTTGTGTTAGGGATTGAAGGGACCAAAGCAGAGTGGGAGGGTGAATCTCCCTTCCTGTCAAGGGGCGGAGAGGGGGAAGGGACTCCGGGCCCATCAGAAGGAGCTGAGCCTCTCAAACATCAAGAGGCCCCCGGCCGACCACCACCTGCTCACCTGAGCTCAGTCAGCTTCTTCGCCATGGGCCAGGGCTTGCTCCGCACGGTGGCAATGAGCTTCTTCTTGTCTTCTAGCTGCTCCAGGATTCGGGCCAGTTCTTCCTCTGACAGAGACTCCCCGACAGAGGCACTGGAGGCCAAGGAGGGCGATCTGGAGGCAGAGCCCGGGGCAGAGGAGGGGAGAGTGAGAAGATGGTGTCTTTAGACACCCTGCAGAATGTAGGGGAGCCCACGGGCAAGGCAGGCGGGCTGTGTTCCCTGAGCCTCCCAGCCCTGACCACCCCTCAGAGGCCCGCCCCTGCTCAGAAGCCCTCAGTGACTCCCAGCCCCCATCAGAAGAGACTGCCACTCTGTCCTGTAGCCTAAGACTCCGGGAGGGTCGCCTCCCCCAACTCGATTTCTCTGTGTGCTCCCCGCCCGCCACATTCTAGCACAGTGCTGCCCAGGAGAGATACAGCCTGAGCCACGCGTTGTCATTTGAAATTTTTCTTTTTTAATTTAAAAAAAATTTTTTTTAATGTTTATTTATTTTTGACAGAGAGAGAGACAGAGCATGAGCGGGGGAGGGGCAGAGAGAGAGGGAGACACAGAATCTGAAACAGGCTCCAGGCTCTGAGCTGTCAGCACAGAGCCCGACACGGGGCTCGAACTCACGGACCGCGAGATCGTGACCTGAGCTGAAGTTGGCCTCTTAACCGACTGAGCCACCCAGGTGCCCCAAAGTTAGGTCGATTTCAAAACCACAGCTGTCCATCCAAGTGAAGTAAATTCACTAACTTTTGTGTCAGCTCAGTAGCATTAACACCGAATTAAAATGAAGTTAAGTGAGGGGTGCCTGGATGGCTCAGTCAGTTAAGCAAACTCTTGGTTTCAGCTCAGCTCATGATCTCACGGTTCGTGAGATCGAGCCCCAAGTTAGGCTCCGTGCTGGCATGCAGAGTCTGCTTGGGATTCTCTCTCTCTCTCTCTCTCTCTCTCTCTCTCTCTGCCCTTTCCCTGCTCGCGCTCTCTCTCTCTCAAAAAAAAAAAAAAAAAAAACTTAAAAAATAAAGTGAAGTTAAATTAGAAATTCAGCTCCTTGGTCACGCTGGCCACATTTCAAGGGCTCAGCATGTGGCTGGTGGCCGTCGTACTGGATGGCACGGGGGAGGAGACTTGCATCCGGAAACCTTCTCCCTGTGTAAGGAGCCTCAACATCTCACAGCTGAGACCACATGTGTTCGGCTGCCACAAAATTAAAAAAAAAACACTTTTTAAATGTTTACTTATTTTTGAGAGAGAGAGAGAGAGAGTGCAAGAGGGGGAGGGTCAGAGAGAGAGGGAGACACAGAATCCAAAGCAGGCCCCAGGCTCCCAGCTGTCAGCACAGAGCCTGACGCGGGGCTCGAACTCATGAACCACAAGATCATGACCTGAGCCGAAGTTGGACGCTCAACCAACTGAGCCACCCAGGCATCCCCAGCTGCTGCAACATTTAAGTTGTTGTGTGTGTTCCTCACAGTGTCCTTTGCTTGCGGAAAAAAACTCTGAGCGGGACAGCTGCCCATGGGGTGAGGGAGTGGGTGGAGAAGGCCAGGCCCAGGCAGCCTTCTTAGCCACTTCCATAAATGTAAATACAGGATGTGGGCTTGGGTCCCTGCAGGTTTTAGAGAACAATTTGCAGCAGTCCCCATGAGTTTTAATTTCTGAGGAACTCAAAGAACGGAGGAGACCTCATCGGCCAGAGGAGAGAAGAGGGGTCCAGCACCTCGCTGGACAGCCGAGGGCACGGGGTGTCTTGCCATGCCTCATGCACATCCCTTGACAGCTTCCTTTGAGTCTCTCCTCAGGGGTCCCTCGGTCTGGGAGTGCAGGGCATTCAGGCTTTGCCTCAATTCCCCGTGTGCTTCAGGGACTGGCCGAAATGCTTACCTTCTCGATGGAGAAACCCGGATGCCTCAAGGCCCCATGGAAAAGGCATTTCATCAAACCCTTTCTCGAGTGCATATTGCTTTCCGCCTTGTCTTAGGATGACTGGTGCCCATGTCCTATCTTACCTACTAGACTGTCAGCGTCTGGGGAACACGACTGAGTCTTTTCCGTCTCTCTCTGCCCTGCCGCGACACTCAGCTGAGAATGGCACCCCTCGCTTTGCCTCTGCCGTCCAGACACCTGCGGTCTGCTTGGGGTGGGACAGCCTCCCTCGAACGCTCAGGACACTCAGGGCTTGATCAACATGCATTCAAGTTCTCTTTAAGTCGCTCCGGGCACCATGATGCACTCTTTACCCCTTTAGCTTATGTCCAAGGACAATCAGGCAGGAGACAAAAGCCCTAACCAAGCCGGAGATGACCGGCATGGGTGACAGAGGAAATCAGTGGCCCTTTTGAGGGCCTCAGTTCCCTCTGTAAAGGCAGGGAGGGGCGGTGGAACACCCTTTTGAGGGGGTTAGACCCCAGTGGGAAGGAACATCACCTTCACCCTAGCCCTGCTTCCTTCCACTGTTTCAAAAGCCTCTACAGCCATTATCAACAGGGATTCTTAAAACATCCTGGGAAGTGAGGAAAGCTAAAAAGGGGGGGGGGGCCAAAGAGAAGGAGATGTCCCATCAAAATTGGCAGCAAAGAATGGAACCCAAATCGTGACTTGCTGACTCCTGAAGCTGGCTCTGTCTGTGAACCCACATGTGCCAGCGCTAATGGAACGAAGGAAAAAAACAAACCCCCCACATCCTAGGTTTCAGGGCTGGTGGAATCCTCGAGGGTCCTTTAAATCAGTGCCACCTTTCACAGAAGAGGACACAGGTCCAGACTGGGGAAATGGTGTGCTTTAGTCCTACGATGACTCTTAAATCCAGTTTTGTTCTTTTCTCTCAGTTCCTCTTCAAGAGCTGCGGTGAGCCACCAGCTGAAATTTAGGAGACTCGGGATCTGGTCCCACCCTGCTGCCATGTCACCTCCCCACTCAGTACGTCCACTTGCACCTGCCGGACATGAGGCACTGCGGTTGAGAGCACCCAGTGTCCCCTCCGCCTAGCGTGGCCAAGACCCTCTTCCCATTTCTGCCCCAGATGGGGAGAGCAGGGTGGCGGAAAAGCGGGGGACAAACAGAAGCAGGAGATTGGAGGGGTCACCTATACCAGGGGAGGGGACATCAGCCCTTTGTCACGGGAGGGAGAAAGGCCAAAGGAGAGGAGGGCACTGATCATAAACGCACTGGATCAGAATCACAACATACCTGTGCTTCTTCAGCCGCTTCCACGTCTCCTCCTTCCTCGGCGCCTCCTTTTCCTTCTTTGAGGGTGCTCTCTGCTCCTTGAGGGAAGTCCTCCCATCCTTCTTCCTCCTCTCTGTGCAGGTCCTCTCTGTGGAGCTCCGCCCCCGTTCCCCCAGCTCTTCTCGGTGTCTCCTGCGCTCTGCCTGCTTCCTCCGGGGGGACCCCGGCCCTGGGCTGCCCCCGGCCCGTTCCTTCTGGCCAGGCTGGGCTCCGCGCCTGCCCGCGGCACCCTCGGCTCTGGGAGCCCGCTTCTTTGAGGGTCTCCTCCCGGACCTGTCACCTGCAGGGGCAGGAATTGGGCAGTTCTGGCCTCACCCGCCTCCACCCCAGGAAAGTGCCCCCGGCTGTGAGACACCAGATGTCCAAGATACTTCCTGGAGCTTGTTGGCTCCAAAGGCCACCTCTTTCGGATCCCCTGGTCTGCGATGAGAATTAGCGTCTCCCTCTTCTGACTGGTTGGCACTCCCACACTCTTGCCTAAACCTCAGGTAGATGGGGGGCCACCTGGGTGGCTTAGTCGGTTGAGTGACCGACTCTTGGTTTTGGCTCAGGTCGTGATCTTACCGTTCGTGGGTTTGAACCCCACGTCGGGCTCTGCACGGACAGTGTGGAGCCTGCTTGGGCTTCTCTCTCCCTCTCTCTGCCCCTCCCCCACTCATGTGCACGCTCTCACGCTCTCTCTCAAAAAATAAATAAACATTACAAAAAAAAAAAATAAAGCTCGGTTAGAGAATTAGGCACATGCCTTTCCTCTTTGTGGGTGTGCAGCTCTTTGGGGTCAGAGCGGAGTCACCTCCTGACCCCCAGGGCCAGGCCAAGCCCCCGTCTCTGTTTGGCAAGGCTCTGTCTGGACCACTGACAGGCTCCTTTCTCCAGGGGCTGCTGTCTCACGGGACCCCGCCCGTGAGTGTGTGTATCAACCATGACTTTGTAGCATGGCAAACGGCCTGGTTGAACAGAATCTACAGTATGAAATTTCCTCAACAGTTTGCCCAACAGCTAGACTAAGTACAACTATTCACAAAGTTACGAATTACAGGCGGGCAAGGTTATCATGAAGTTCTGGTATGAATAACCAAACTCTTCGTCACTTACTAGCTGGGTGTCTTTGAGCAAGTCACTTGACCTCTCTGAGCTCCCGTCTGCCATGGGGATGTTCATACTTTCTCCATCAGCTTGTTAATGAACACAGAACAGTGACTGACACCTGAGAACGGATGACGCTCCCCTGATAATTTATCCAGAAATAAAGTATTAAAAAAATGTTTTTAAATGTTTGTTTATTTTTGAGAGAGATTGAGAGCATGAGCGGGGGAAGTGCAGAGAGAGAGGGAGGCAGGATTGGAAGCAGGCTTCCGGCTCTGTGCTGACAGATAGCTGGATGCGGGGCTCGAACTCATGAACTGAGGTCGAGATCATGACCTGATGAAGTCGGAGGTTTAACCGACTGAGCCACCCAGGTGCCCCAGAAATAAGATATTTTTTACTTCTAGAAAGAACACAGGTTACGAGCTATGTTGGTTTGCATGAAAAGATCATGTCTATCATTTATTATCTCTGTGGCCACAAATAAATTACTTTTCTGCACCTCAGTTTCCTCATCTGTAAAATGGCTCTAGTAACCCTTATTTCCTTATGTGGTTGGAAGGTTAATTAAAAGCACGAGTAGGGGCGCCTGGGTGGCTCGGTTGGTTAAGCGTCCGACTTTGGCTCAGGTCATGATCTCACGGTTCATGAGTTCGAGCCCCATGTCGGGCTCTGTGCTGACGGCTCAGAGCCTGGAGCCTGCTTCGGATTCTGTGTCTCCCCCTCTCTCTGCCCCTCCCCCGCTCATACTCTATCTCTGTCTCTGTCTCAAAGACAAATAAACATTAAAAAAATAAAAATGGGGGCGCCTGGGTGGCGCAGTCGGTTAAGCGTCCGACTTCAGCCAGGTCACGATCTCGCGGTCTGTGAGTTCGAGCCCCGCGTCAGGCTCTGGGCTGATGGCTCGGAGCCTGGAGCCTGTTTCCGATTCTGTGTCTCCCTCTCTCTCTGCCCCTCCCCCGTTCATGCTCTGTCTCTCTCTGTCCCAAAAATAAATAAACGTTGAAAAAAAAAATTAAAAAAAAATAAAATAAAATAAAAATGAAAAGCAGGAGTAAAAAGTCTGGCCCATGGGGTGTATTCAACGAAGGCCCCTTCCCCTCCTGTCTCCAGCCTGCCTCCCGCTTTTGCCCCCTGAGGCCCTGCCTCTGAGTGGGCAGTGCCTGGGAACTCTTCTGCAGGGCACTTGGTCTCATTGTCCACAGGAGCCACCATCCAGGCTTTTGTGTCATGGCCAGGCAGATTTCCTGAGCCCCAACTTTGGGCAGAGCAGAGTAGAAGTTCATCACCTGCCATTCCCAGCAGCAGTCATGGAGGCTGGGACGTGGACTCTCAGCTTCCCAAATTCTCACCTCTACCCTACTCCTTATGCAGTCTCTCAAGGCTGTGCATGCAATGCAGTGGCCACAGAGAGCTTTCCTAGCTGCTTCCCTGCCCCTAGAGATTTTACATTCTGAGAAGCAGGCCGCCCTGTCAAACAGCAACCAGAACTAGTTTGTGGTAGGTGGGGCTGGATTTGGGCAGGTGGAGTTGGGGACTCAGAGTCTGGCTGTCTGGGTCTGAAGTCTGGTTCTGATGGTTATTATCTGGGTACCGCTGGGCAGGTTGCTTTTTCTTTCGGAGTCAGCTTCCTTGTGGGTACTCTGGTAAGTGCTGCCCCTGGTCAACCCAGATCCCATTACCGGGCCACTGCATCATCCCCTGGTTCCTGGGCATGGAGGCTCTAACAGCTCACAGGCTCTCCCTTCTCCGGGGAGCCTTTGGTTGATGGGAGCCATCTTGCCGGGAAATGCCCAGATGTTTACATCCCTTTCCTCTCCTTGAGTCAGCCCATGGCCAATTACTAACTGATACAGAGGTACAAAAGTCCAGTCTTCTGCCTCAAGGCTGAGCAAATCTGTGGCTCATTCATACTCCAGAGCTTCCTGTGGGATCACAGGATGGTTAGAGTCCATCTGAGCATACATCCTGGCTCGATTCCTTCCCTTGCCCTGTCCTGCTTCCCTCACTCCTTGTCTCTTGACAGCCATCCTCGATAAATCACATGCCCACGAATCCCCATATCAGGCTCTGCTTCCAGGGAACCTGATCGATCTATAGGCACCTACCTCAAAGTGTGGTCGGGAAATCCAACCGAGATAGTATCAGTGCAAGTGTGATGGGAGCTGGAGTGAGATTTAGTGAGTGCAATTTGCATTGAGGTTCAGAGAGAAGCTACTCAAAGTTCTCTTTTTGGGTTTCAAACCAGGATATTGGTGGCATATTCAAATGGGCAATGTGCCTGCCTGCTTGGCTACAGGCTACAGCAGCAATGAGATTGACAAGATTCTGTCCCTCAACACATTTTGAGTTAGCGGAAGAGATAGCGTGATCAGTTCTATGATTCAAGACGCACAGGGGTGGGCTTCACCCAGACTTAACGAAGGCCTTTCGAAGGAGGAAACTGATAAGCTGAGATCTAAGATCTTATTCTTAACTGATCCAACAGATAAGAGTTTGATTAACATAATAATAGCAAAATATATTGGATGACTATAGCGCATGAATAAGTGAAATGACTGACAGTGGTGATAAGGGGACAGGAAGGAGGAACTGGAAGAAATACTCTGTTATAAGGAAACTGCACCACCCATAAAGTGGTTTAATGTTATTTGAAAGTGGACTTGTGTTAATTATAAATGGATATTGCAAGCTCTAGCGATATTTAGTTGTACTAAAAAAAGTACAACTGATATGCTAAAAAGGGAGAGAAACTGGAATCATAGGACATGCTCAGTCAAAACCACAAAATGTAAAGGAAGAGTGGAAGACAAAACTAGGAACAAAATACAAGGGCAATGAATAGAAAACAGCAACAAATATGGCAAATATTAATCTAACTATATCAATAATCACTTTAACCACAATGGTCTAAATATACCAATTAGAGAAAGAGGTTGTCAGAGCCGATATTGGGAAAGACAAGAAATCCATTTTAAATATAAAGACAAATACAGATTACAAGTTAAAGGATGGAGAAAAATATACCATGCTAATGCGAACCAAAAGAAAGCTAGAGTAACTGTACTAATTCCAGACAAAGCAGATTTCAGAACAGGGAAAATTATCAGGGAAAAAGTAGGGCATTACATAATGCTAAAGAGATCAGTTTTCCAAGAAGACATAACAATCCTTAACATGTATGCGCCTAACAACACAACACCAAAAGCTGATAGAACTGCAAGGAGAAACAGGCGAATCCACAATTACAGTTGGGGAGTCCAGCCCCTCTGTCAGTAATCAACAGACCCAGCAGGCACAAAGTCAGTAAGGACATAGTCGAACTGAACAACACCATCAATCAACTGGATCTAATTGAAGTTTATAGAATACTTAATCCGACAACAGCAGAATACACATTCTTCTTGAGCTCACATGGAACATTCATGAAGATAGATTACACTCTGGCCTGTAAAACAAATGAGTAGCCAGATATGGTTTCTAAGGCACCATGATCCTATCTTAAGTGTTCAAATCTGACAACTGTTGATTTCTTTTTTCTAAGATTGAGTCCTAAGTGTAAAATGAAGAAAAATAACTTTCAGAATATCTTTTGTATCTAAAACTATCTTTGAGATTTCCCAGAAGGTCCCTGGAAAATCACAAAGACTTATTCTTCCACCTTATGACAAAGAGAGGTGCCAGAAACAATTAGGATTATTTGATATGTTACTGTTGGAGTTTCATGGGAAGAGTTGTCAAATCAGAGGAGACGCTTAGCCTTTCCTAGGTTAAATTGGGATAGGTCAAATGTTTAAATATTTCAGCAACTGTATGCCCTATGGGCAGTTCTGAGAGGTCTGCTGCATGCCCTTGCTGTCCATGACTTATTTCCATTAATCGGAGTCCTGCGGGTGATTTGCCTGATGTTAGGCAACAGTATAATAATCAGTCACAACTCAATTATCATTTAAAATGTTTATTTGATAACAATATTCTTTAATTTGAATCTGGCATCTTTTAGGCCAGTGCTTTACAACTGGAGATGCACATCAGATTTACCTATAGAGTTTTATTAAAATACACATGCTGGGGCGCCTGGTGGTTCAATAGGTTAAGTGTCCACCTCTTGATTCTGGCACACAGTTGTGAGATCAAGCCCTGCATCAGTCTCTGCACTGGCTGTGGAGCCTGCTTAAGATTCTCTGTCTCCTAAAAAAAAAAAAAAAAAAAAAAAAAAAAAAAAAGATTCTCTTTCCCTCTCCCTTTGCCTCTCCAGTGCACATGTGCATGTGCTCTCTCTCCTCTCTCTCTCTCTCTCTCTCTCTCAAAAAAAAAAAAACCCACATAAGCTTAGGACCTACTGGACTGAATGAATCTCTTTACATAGTATTCTTTTTAAAAAATGTTTATTTCTTTATTTTGAGAGAGAGAGAACACATGTACATGAGCTGGTGAAGGGCAAAGAGAGAGGGAGAGAGAATCCCAAGCAGGCTCTGTTCTGACAGTCCTGTGTGGGACTTGATCTTACCAAGCATGAGGTCATGACCTGAGCCAAAATCAAGAGTCAGACACTTAACCAACAGAGCCACCCAGGCGCCCCTCTTTACATAATTTTCTTGATCTATTTTTCTTATCTGGTTGATATGTTCTTGTTATATTATGTATATGTTTTTATCTAATTATACATTATATCTCAAGACATTTTTTCTCTGTAAAGATTATGTTTAACCAACTTTATAAGTCAGATATAATGTTCCCTGTCTATACAAAAACATGCCTACTCATTATAAACGTTTTGCCCAAAACTTTTAGATTGCCCTATTATGTTTGTTTTGCATCCCATAGAAACAACCAAATTTCCTGGCCAGTTTCATTATTGCTATGAAATATTTCACTTTTGTAAGTTCTTAGTAATAAGCTAACCATAGCCATTTTAAGTCTCTGTCACCTACAGATACTACTTGTTTTTACCCTGAAACTTCTTTGAAATCTCAGCTGTAGTCTAGAGTTTTTGTCTTTAATCAAAGGACTGTCTCAGAACCCCGACCGGAAGGATTCTAGCAGGTATTGTTAACAACTAGCACAGTAGTGAAACTCTCAAGGGGTCGATTCTTGGATTCGTGTCCTTCGACTGAAGAGACATCACCATCTTCAAATTACTGGAAGACCATCGCTACTGGTGACCTCAAGCTGAGGGTGCTTAGAAGCCCTCTTGAAGCAGACAGTCTTTGGATATAGACAGTTGTGCCCGAGATCCATGGAACAAGACCATAGATTGCCACTTTGTAACCTGTATTCCCCTGTTTTCTATTCTTTAACCTAAATTCCATCCTGCACTAACGTAAGGCTGTATTTAGTTGTGTTACTAATAAAGCCCTGTTTGCTTCCTTAATCACTCCTTGGTATGAATCCAATACCCAGTTACAATTCACCCATGAAATACCTAAAGTGCATATTTCCCTTGGGAACCACTCAGCTGTCTTTGGTCCCAATTCCATGTAAGAAATCAGTTGGTTTTCTGGCAAACTGGACTCAACCACTGCGTGATGTTTTAGATGGTAAATTCCACAATAGGCCAAGTGGCCGGAAACCCAAAACCCCCATCACATTCTAGGAGGGCCTTGACTCTGCTGAAACAATAGTGTCACTGAACTAAAGCTTAGAAGGAGATCAGGGGACAGGTGGTGTATTTTTGGAGACTGTCTCGCTTTTGCAGATCAACAAAACACGTTACTTTTCCTTTAGACCCACCTAATAACCTCGATACTACAACATTCACTACCTGATACCAATCTATTTTTGATGAACGGTGTCAAAACTTTACAGCATTATTTCCCAATCCCATAGTAGTATTTTGGCCCAAACCAGATCATTACGTGGCCCCCAGTGACCGGTATCGGATCTGGTACAGAAGCCTACTATTACCCGCAAATCAGACAGGAACTTGTTACTTAGGTAAACTAATACCTATTCTCAGGATTGCTTCTGACATCACCCAGGATCCATTTTGGCCCAGTAGTTTGCCCTCTAGGAAAACAAGATTAGTAAAGAGTTTCATTGAAGAAAGAAAACTTGGGCCTTAATTCCAGAACTGGACCTCCTACTTATTCTAGGGGTATTGTGAAATTCAGGACTTTCATTTCCATACTTTAGAAGAAGTCTGGATGGTAAAATGAAACTTACGTGCTATTATTGAGAGAATAAAAGGTGATTAGATAATCCACCAAGAATCCATCTCCTGAGAGGTTTATGACATTGGACGAGAGATGATTTATATCAGAGCTGCTTCAGATATATGTTGGCCTTTCGAGGGTAATGTGCAATGTTCAGGGGAGGAATGTTGTACTTGCATTCCTGAAGACCTCTCAGAGATCTTTAACATGACTAAAAAGATCCAAGAAGTAAACAAAGATATCAGGAAGCGGGGAACTTTGATCCCATATTTGGTTCCATGGACTTTTCCGATTGTGCATGAGATTTGTTATTTTATTTAGTCTGGGCATTCTTGGCTCCTGGCTGAAAAGTGAACTATGCAAACTCTGGCCATAATCCTTCTCTTTGTATTTGTCTGTGTACCAGTGTTCAGATGTGTGATCTCCAGAGTTTTAAATGCTGTTGCATACCTGCTATGCATCAAATGATTCAGCAAAAGGTCATGCAGAAGAAAGAACTGGAAAACTTGACACACAGGTTGAAACAACTATCCCCAGAAACTGGGAGGTTGAAACAACTATGCACAGGTGATTGACATGCAATTATGATACCTCAAACAGCGGTGAAGATCTGGATTGATGTTCTCAGATATTGATGGTCTGACCTTCAGTTTGGGCTGAATAATGACCACAAGGACCAACTGAGAACAGAAACCATCTATCCCACACTCTGCCCAGACACAGAGAACCCAAAACTACACCTTAGGGTCCTCATTAAGATGACTTTGTGTTATACCTCTGTCTTCATTAGCATGACTTTATTTTTTCCAAGAGTCTCCTCCCCCAGGCAAATGGCTTGATTGGTCATTGCAGGATTTTCCCAAAGACTCATCAACTCTTCAATGGAAAGCATCACCAAAAATTTGCACCCAAAGATTCTTTGAATGCTTTGCCTCAAAATCCTGACCTTGCCATTTATTGTTGACTCTTGTATTAGAATTCTCATCCAATTCCAATCTAGCCCCCACTTTGAAAGTCCTGCCTTAAATCAAACTTTCAATTTTCAGTAAATTCTGACCTTCCTTCCCTTTCCTGAGACCCTCCAAAGCTTTTCTCGCTATAGGCAATAAAGCAGCTTTATCTTATCAGTAGGTTGTGTTGGTGATATTTAGGAAGCCGGTTTTTGACAACAACTTAGATAAACACATTTTGTTTTTAAAAAGAAGGAATAAATATGGTGGGCCAAAAAAAAAAAAAAGTCATGGAAATAGAGAGAGAGAGAGTGATAAAGTATAACTGGGATGATTGGAAATACTTAGCAAAGAACTGATGTTCACTCTGATTCTGGAAGAATGAACAGGATTTTGCCAAGAGAAGAAGGGGAGAAGGGAGTGGCAGTGCTAGCAAGGTGGGGGGGATTCTAGGCAATGGAGGGGCTCCAGTGGAAATGCCAAGAGGTCTGATGCATGGGTGAGCAAGGCAGGGCAGAGTCTGGGCTATAATCTGGTTGCTGGGGTGGGGAGTTCGCACAGGGGAGGTTGCCCAGAGAGCTGTACCCATGGGGCAGCTGGGTTGAAATCTGGAGGGTGAGGGTGTGATACTGGAGCCTGTTTTGCAGGATGTGGTCTGCATCAGAGAATGCTGCTAGAAGCACTGATGAAACTGTTGTGGGGTTGGGACACCGGTTCCCGGTCACTGCAGGGCAGGCCCCGTGAGCATGTTCGCTGCGAAGGCAAGAAAAGGCACCGAGCAAGGGTCTGACTCCACCATTAACAATCTTTGGGACTCGGTTTCTCATTGTTGCAGTTATGGCACGAGGTAACTGGTGTCAGCTCATTGAAAAGCAATGAGCGTTGTTTCTAGATGCAAAGACAGGTGATCATATGTGTGGCCGGATAGGTTTTCTTGGTTCCCTCCTGCCCTGATCTCTTTCTTCTCTGACTCCCCTCCTACGGGAAAAGGGTTTCGGTCAGAAAATGTGAACGCAAGATTATTTAAGGGTAATGGTAATTCATCCAAATTAGGAAGCAGGTCAGTATCAGCCAGTGAGAGATGGGTTTGTCCTGTAGATGTTCTTCCGCATGGCTCTGGAAGGCTTCGGCCCCCATCATGGAGGTGGGGGGGGGGGGGCGGGGGTGGAGCCAGAAACTAAGCCACCCTGTCCAAAGACCAGGAGCGAGTGTGAGAAAGTGTGTGTTACTGCAGCTGTGACCCTTTAGAAGAGTTCTAGAACTGAGCTATGCTCTCAGAGAGGACAGAAGAGCAGAGAGTGTGTGCAACAGGTCTCCTGGGTCCCATCCAACACCAGCTGCGTGTTGCTTGAAAGAACTGGGTAAAAATGTCGATATACGTCTGCATCTTCTTCTGAGCTCTGTGTGTCCTCAATCAGCTAACAAATGGTTTTCTTTCTGGTAATGAGCTATGCCAAGCATTTTTTTCAAACGCTATGGATGAAAGTCGAGGGTTCATGCATTTTTTACAGGCTGTAACTCCTGTTGTAATGTTATTTCCCAACTGAACGAAATCCATACGGAATGTGGAAAGCAAGCCAGAATTTGCTCCTCAATCTTCCCCAAGCCTCTTCTACTTTTTTAGTTTTTCTTTACAGCCAGTGTTCCGTGGACTCCACACAATGAATAATTTAGGAGCCAGAAAAGCAGCTGCTACCTTAGGAAGACCTCCAAGCCCCAGCATGTACTCCCTCACTCGTAACAGGCCTCCTCGGGCTCATGGACCTGATCCAAAGTGAAAATTGGCTGAGGAGAAGCTGGAAGGCCCAGCAGGGTCTGGCTCACCCTCCAGCTCGGTGATTTTCACTGTTAAATACGTTTACAGAAGGATCTGGAAGGCAGGAGAGTTCTGACCCTCCTCTTCGACTAACAGAATGACAGATTGTAATCATTTTGAGAAAATAGCTTTGTATTCTCAGACATTCTCCCCCCTCAACATCCTAGAAGCTGAAGGAATAGGCTATCAGGTCCCCTCAGAGGTGACTCCAGAGGAGACTTAAAATGAAAACCTTTATGTAATCGGGCTTCAGTTAACCTAATGGATTCCCAATATTTAACTTTGCTGTATTCCTTAACCATCTGGACCCCTGAAATGAAAATTCATTTCCTCTTTTTTATGGGAGAAGGGAGCATGGCAAGGGGGGGGGGCGGTGAGTGGCATATTTCAGTAGGAAAATGTTTGTGTTTTAGGCAAAATGACTTTCCATCTCAGTCCTGCTTGAGGGCCATGTGCCCACCCATGACACCAAGGCCAGCCCCCTCAGCTGGGGCAGAGGGGAGCCAGGCCGGGTGCAGGAGGGACATGGTCAAGGAGAGTGGGATGTGGAGAAACAGATCTGTGCGTCCCACATCTAGACAACCGTCCCCAAGAGAGCTGACCCTCCTGTGGGGAAGGGGTTTCTCATCCAGCCACACGCAGGCACAATTTCTAACGCTTGTCCCCATGTCTGGAGGGAAATAATGACTGGATGGTGGGTGGGGTAGGGAGGACAGACAGTGGCCGAGGGGCAGCTCTGGAGCTCTGGGGGCAGAAAGGAGGGCTGAGATGCCAGTTGGTGGTGTCCTGGCCCCTCCCTCCTGCCCAGGGTCCTGGCTTTTCCACAAGCCTTGCTCTTGGGTTCTTCCCCACACCACCCCCCCCCCCGACTTGTCATGATGGGACTCGGGCCCCTGGCTGTGGGGAAGCAGAGGGTGACAAGAGGGAAGGGCTTGGCAAAGGAGACAGACGAGGTGGATGCTGGCCAGTTCGTCCGAGCCGGTCCAGCGTGCCTGGGTGGGGGCCCAGACGAGTCCCTCCCCCTCAGAACCGGCTGGGGGAATCTCTTCCACCCTCGCCCTGGATGTCCATCCTTTCCTGCAATTCTGCTTCCTCGCTTATCGGGGGGATTCGAGAAAGAGAAGATGGCATCATAACATCCACAACACGTCTCATGACCCGAAGCGTAGGCTGCCTGACCTGTGAGTACGGCCTCTGCCCTCTTCATGGCCTCGAAGGGTCCTCTCTCCTGCCGATGGCTTCCTCCGGCTCTTCCTGGAGCAGGTGGCCCCACTTTGGGTACAGCCTTCCCCGGCTCACAGAAGAGCTGTGGCCGCATTCCTGATGGGAAGGTGGCCTAACCCCGCTACTGCTGGTACTTTGTGGAGGTGACGAGCGTGCTGTCTGGAGTCAGGCGGCCTGGGTGTGAGTCCTGGCTCCACGACCAACCCGCTGCCTGGACGGCGCTTCCCTGCTAAATGGTCACTGCTTCCTGAGGCTCGACTCAGTGTCCCTAACTCTGGGCTGTGGGCAGGGCCTCTCTGTGCAGCATCCCGTCCCTTCCCCAATGAAAGCACCTGCCTCCCCACCCCCCCCACTCCCGCCCTGCCCCCAGGAGTCCTTACAAGGGAGGGGGGAGGGGAGAGGAGGGTGGAAGAGAACGCTGGGTGGTGGCCAGACCAGGAACGCGTCACCCCATCTCACATACACCCCAACTCAGGCATCACCCCACCTCACCTGTGCCTGGAGAGCCGCTCCTCACCTGCCCTCTCACCCCACTGCCTGCTGGAAGAGATGAAGCATGACAGATGGCCGACCTCTGGGCATCCCCCTTCCTGGATCACCCCCATTCTGCTATGGGGGAGCCCTCAGCCGGTCCCCACTGTCCCAGATGACGACCTGGCCCCGATAATTTCACTAACAAGCATCCCCAGTCCTGACATATCTCTGCCACCCTGGAGCGGACACGAGGTCAGAACATCCCCGCATCCCCCATCCACCCCGCCCCAGACAGACAGACAGACGGACAGATAGAGAAGTTTGCTGAGGGGATTGCTGAGGAAAGGTGATTCTAACCAAGAGAGCAGGAGACTGAGACACCCTGCTGGGGTCTCAGGGTTCTGCCAACACCAGCACCGTGCGGGGCACTTTACATGTGCCCTTGGCAGTCCCTTCGATGGTCCTGCCTGGGAGCAAGTTGCCTTCGTCCATCTCATGGGTGAGGCTGGGAGAGGCTGGATATCCAGATGGGGGCCATTCAGCGGGCAAGTGGCAGACCCTGGGCTCAAGCCCGGTCCCTGTGCCTCAAGAGACCCCCTTTGCTTCCCTGGTTCTCTGCTGCTGCTCCGGAACGCTGTGGGTGGGCCCTTCGGAGCTGGGGACCACTCACCTTCCTCCCCCAGGCTCTTCGGCTGGCGGCTCATGGTCAGAGGAGCGCCTCAGCCCCCGCGCTGGCTCACACCGATGGCTGGCCCACGTGCACCTTCATTCAGCCTGGGGCGCTCTCCTGCCCTCATGGTGGCCGGGCTTCCTTTCTGGGCCCTGATGGCAGCCGGGGCCCCTTGGCTTGTTTGAGATTGAACTGGAGGTGGGTGAAGGTCGGGAGAGAGGTGAGGAAGGAGGCGGGGAGTTCCCAGCCCTTCAATCCGGCCACACACTCCTCCGCTCAGGTTTCCCAGCAGAGGGGCAGTGTGGCCTCACGTTTCAGGCATCACTTACACACGGAGGGGCCCTGGAGGGGCCAGGAGCTGCCAGCTCACCTCCCAGCTCTGACGCCACCTGCACTCTGGCCGCGGGGGATGTGAAGAGCATCCCAGGGCCCTTTCCCTCTACCCGGAGTCCCTAATTGGGACAAGGCACCAGGAAAGTTGTGGGATGTTGGTGAAAATTATCACCAGGCCTTCTGTTTAAAACGCAGGTTCCCTGGGGCGCCGGGGTGGCTCAGTCGGTTAAGCGTCCGACTTCGGCTCAGGTGATGATCTCGCGGTCCGTGAGTTCGAGCCCCGCGTCGCGGGCTCTGTGCTGACAGCTCGGAGCCTGGAGCCTGTTTCAGATTCTGTGTCTCCTTCTCTCTGAGCCTCCCCCGTTCATGCTCTGTCTCTCTCTGTCTCAAAAATAAATAAAGGTTAAAATGCAGATTCCCGGGGCGCCTGGGTGGCGCAGTCGGTTAAGCGTCCGACTTCAGCCAGGTCACGATCTCACGGTCCGTGAGTTCGAGCCCCGCGTCGGGCTCTGGGCTGATGGCTCAGAGCCTGGAGCCTGTTTCCGATTCTGTGTCTCCCTCTCTCTCTGCCCCTCCCCCGTTCATGCTCTGTCTCTCTCTGTCCCCAAAATAAATAAACGTTGAAAAAAAAAATTAAAATGCAGATTCCCAGAACTGACACTGGGCATTAGAATCAGTAGGTTGGGGCAGCGCCCGAGGAGTCTACTCTCTGAATCCTGATGCCGAGTCCCCGGGCCCCTCTGATGAACGGTTCCCGCTCCTGCCACCTGTCACTTGCTCAGCCACTCTTCCCACTGTTGCCCGCCTTGCAAAAGGGCACATCTGGCTGCTTTGCAAACCAGAGGTTCAGAATTGATTCTCTGGCAGGCCCTAGGGTGTTGGGTTCTTAACCTGGGATCCCCGGGAGCAGAAAAGGGGGGAAACATAACGATTTCATTTTTCCTTGTCTTCAACTGAAATTCAGCATTTCCCTCAAAAACGCGTGAGTTTTGTCCCCCCAGTGGAAGTCATAGACATTTTCTCAGCACGTTAAGCTGTGGGGGGGAATCTCAAAGTTCCATGTATGCCTATCACTACTTCGAAATTATGACAATTATAATCCTGTTGCTAGACCTTGTTATTTACTTATCAGGAGGGCCTGTCGCCTGGCCACCTTGGTGAAGGGAAGGGCCAAAGAACCCCCACGTGAGGGAGCATCTGAAACGCACACACTTCAGCTCAGGCTTTAAATCTTTCTCTTTGTCACCTGGCCTCTCCCCAGCCCCAGGATTCCAGGACAGTGAGGGGACTCTTGTACTCTCTGGCCTCCACGCTGCAGCCCCGGGGCCCTGGAGTGACTACAGCCAGCCTCTCTCCCAGCCAGGCAATCCCTGTGGCTGAGGGGGCTCCCAGCTTGCCTTCCCGCCTCTCCTAATGAGTGAGGACCCTCTCAGCCCTTCCCGGTTCTCTGGGGTCTGAGGGGGAAAGGCTTTCTACATTACCTTCACTCCCGCAAGGGAATTCCCTCGGGTTCCAGCACCTGGCCTGTCTACACCAGGGAGCACATCACTTCTCTGTTTCCCCCAGAGAATGCCGAGCAGGCACCGGGGCTAGACCCAGTTCTAGGCACGGGGGGGATGATCAGTGAATAAAGCGGAGACCCCTACCCTCGAGGGGCCGTCTCTGCCGTCGCAGGTGGGCGGGTGAGGCCTTGGCATCTGAAGGGGGAAGCTGGGAATTCAGAAATTCTCACAACAAAACCTATGACAACTGTTGTTACGGAATTCCAAGTCCAGGTTTGGGAGTCAAACCGAACACGGAGTATTTTGCTTTATTCGTGGCACATCACGTAAATATCAGTTCCGGGGCTTGCTGAGGTAAACACACGTGCAGGCGTCACTCTGCCCTGAGGAAGGGAGCAAGGTCACTCTGTCCCCATCTCCAAAGGGTCCACCCACAACAGCAGGGGACGGGGAAAGCCAACAGGGTTTGTGAGGCCCAGGGACCTGGGGTTGAGCTACTTGCTCAAGGGGTGACAAAAAGAGATGACATTAACATTTTATAACTCTAGGGGGGAGGAGCCAAGATGGCGGAACAGCATGGAAGTTTTTTGTGCCTCTCGCGTCCATGAAATCCAGCCAGAGCAACACTAAACCATCCCACACACCTAGAAAACTGATTGGAGGATTAACACAACAATCTGCACAACCTGAACCACAGAATTCAGCAGGTACGCGGCGCGGAGAGTTGAACTTGGGGAGCTAGAAGGCGCAGGAAGGGAGGTGCTTTTGCGGGCGGAGAGAGGACGGAGACTGGGGGCGGGGGAGAATACGGGAAAAGCACCCCTCCCCAAAGGCAAGAAAGTGGAAAGTTGGAAACAGCCGCAGGGACTAAACTAAAAAGGGAGAAAGGAGAAAGGAGAGGGTTTAAATTCCATTAAGAGTGTAAACAAGGGGAGCGCAAAGGCTGCAACTCCGCAGCTCCATACCTGGCGGTGCTCTGGTGGGAAAAGTGAATCCCCAGCAGCAGAGTGGGGTCCGGGAGGCTCTCAGACCACACGGGGAAAAGCGGTTCCACTACTGGAAGGACATTTGGTAGACACTGTGGAAGCTACCTGGTCCCAGCAGACCCCAGAGAACGGCCACATTCGCTGGTGCTGGAACAAGGTCGTTAAGGGTGAAGCCTGGTGCCAGATGTGTGTTGTGATTTTCCATAATCCCTGAAAAGCTGCTGCTACACTATCTCGCAAACTTTTTCTGGGGTGGGCTGGCACCTGGCTGCCTACTCGGGGCACCGGCAGCAGCAGGATCCAGCAAGTGTTCCTGGGTGCAGCTGACATTCGGCCATTGCTCAGTGAGACCCTCCCGCAGAGGGGCAGAACAGGTCAAAGCCACGGTCCGTCGGAAGTGAGGGGCCGGGGAAAACAGCTGCATCTGAGACAAAACTCGGGAGAGAGGTACTGCCTGGGGCTTGGTCACAGAGAGTGAAGGAGCAGGTAGGGGATGAGAGCTGAGAATGGAGGACAGGTGCACCATTGGCGATCTGGGAGGACAGACTGGGTAGCTGGGTGGCGCCATTTTCACCACTCCCGCGCATGTGCATACGCACCTAGGAGTGCCACAACACTCCACCCCGGTATGCTAGCAGCGCCATCTAGTGGAGATCGGAGCCATTACACTGAGCCACTCCCAACTGGGCCAACCTCCCTCTTCAAGAACACAAGTCATACTGCCGGCTTAGTTTATGGACTATAAAGCGCTTCATAGTCTGACTTCTAGGGGAAAACGTAATTTCTGTCCTACTTCAATATGTTAGCAGGTCTATCTATTCAATTTTCTTTCTTTCTTTCTTTTTCTCCTTTACACTTCTTTTCTTGAATACAGAAAGAGAAAAAATGCATTTTTATTTTCAATTTTTATTAAAAATATTTTTCTTTAATTTTATTACTATATTTTTTACTCTTGTGTAAATTTTTTCAAATTCTATTTTACTTCCATCATCTCATTTTAGTCTACTTCAGTGTGTTCACCTTTTCAAATTTTCAAACGATTTCCTTTTTTTTCTTTTTTTCTCTTTTTCGTTTCTTTTCTTTTTCTTGAATGCAGAAAGCGAAAAACTTCATTTTTACTTTCAATTTCTATTAGAATATTTTTCTTTAATTTTACTACTATATTTTTTGCTTTTATATAAGTTTTTTCAAATTCTATTTTACTTCCATCGTTTTATTTAGCCTACTACAGTGTATTCGCTTTTTTCCTTTTTTTCTCTTTTTTGTTTCTTTTCTTTTTCTTGACTACAGAAAAAGAAAAAATTCATTTTTATTTTTAATTTTTCTTAAAATATTTTTCTTTAATTTTTTTCTACTGTATTCTTTACTATTGTGTATATTTTTTCAAATTCTATTTTACTCCCATCATCTCATTTTAGTCTACTTCAGTGTATTCATTTTTTCAAATTCTCAACCGAATGCCTTTTTTTTCTTGCCCCCCCCCTTTTTTTTCTCTAATGTGTCAAACCACTTTCAACACGCAGACCAAAACACACCTAGGATCCAGCATCATTTATTCGATTTGTGTGTGTGTTTAATTTTTTTAATTTTAATATTTTTTTAATTTCAATTTTTCTACCTCATTAATTTCTTTTCTCCCTTCAAAATAACAAATGAAGGAATTCACCCCAAAAGAAAGAACACAAGGAAACGACAGCCAGGGATATAACCAACACAGACACAAGCGAGATGTCTGAACCAGAATTTAGAATCACGATAATAAGAATACTAGTTGGAGTCAGGAATAGATTAGAATCCCTTCCTGCAGAGATAAAAGAAGTAAAAAATAGAATGAAATTAAAAATGCTATAACTGAGCTGCAATCACGGATGAATGCAGGGGTGGCAAGGATGGAGAAAGCAGAACAGAAAATCGGCAATCTAGAGGACAAACTTACAGAGAATAATGAAGCAAAAAAAAAGAGGGAGATTAAGGTGAAAGAGCACAATTTAAGAATTAGAGAAATCAGTGACTCATTAAAAAGGAACAACAGGGGCGCCTGGGTGGCGCAGTCGGTTAAGCGTCCGACTTCAGCCAGGTCACGATCTCGCGGTCCGTGAGTTCGAGCCCCGCGTCGGGCTCTGGGCTGATGGCTCAGAGCCTGGAGCCTGTTTCCGATTCTGTGTCTCCCTCTCTCTCTGCCCCTCCCCCGTTCATGCTCTGTCTCTCTCTGTCCCAAAAATAAATAAACGTTGAAAAAAAAAAACATTTTAAAAAAATAAAAAGGAACAACATCAGAACCATAGGGGTCCCAGAAGAGGAAGAGAGAGAAATAGGGGTAGAAGGGTTATGTGAGCAAATCATAGTGGAAAACTTTCTTAACCTGGGGAAAGACACAGACATCAAAATCCAGGAAGCACAGAGGACCCCCATTAGATTCAACAAAAACCGACCATCAACAAGGCATATCATAGTCAAATTCACAAAACACTCAGGCAAGGAGAGAATCATGAAAGCAGCAAGGGAAAAAAAGTCCCTGACCTACAAGGGAAGACAGATCAGGTTCGCAGCAGACCTATCCACAGAAACTTGGCAGGCCCGAAAGGAGTGGCAGGATATATTCAGGGTGCTGAATCAGAAAAATATGCAGCCAAGAATTCTTTATCCAGCAAGGCTATCATTCAAAATAGAAGGAGAGACCAAAAGTTTCCCAAACAAAAATTAAAGGAGTTTGTGACCACTAAACCAGCCCTGCAAGAAATTTTCAGGGGGACTCTCTGAGGGGAGAAAAGATGAAAAAAAAAAATATATATCAAAAGCAAAAAAGATTAGAAAGGACCAGAGAACACCACCAGAAACTCCCGCTCTACATCACAATGGCAATAAATTCATATCTTTCAGTACTCGCTCTAAATGCCAATGGACTCAATGCTCCAATCAAAAGACATAGGGTAATAGAATGGAAAAGAAAACAAGACCCATCTATATGCTGTTTACAAGAGACTGACTTTAGACCTAAAGACACCTTAAGACTGAAAATAAGGGGATGGAGAACCATCTATCATGCTAATGGTCAACAAAAGAAAACCGGAGTAGCCATACTTGTATCTAGACTTTAAAATATTTTGGGGGCGCCTGGGTGGCGCAGTCGGTTAAGCGTCCGACTTCAGCCAGGTCACGATCTCGTGGTCCGTGAGTTCGAGCCCCGCGTCGGGCTCTGGGCTGATGGCTCGGAGCCTGGAGCCTGTTTCGGATTCTGTGTCTCCCTCTCTCTCTGCCCCTCGCCCGTTCATGCTCTGTCTCTCTCTGTCCCAAAAATAAATAAACGTTGAAAAAAAAATAAAAAAAATAAATAAAATAAAATAAAATATTTTATAACTCGGGGCGCCTGGGTGGCTCAGTCGGTTGAGCGTCCGACTTCGGCTCAGGTCACGATCTCACAGTTTGTGAGTTCGAGCCCCACGTTGGGCTCTGTGCTGACAGCTCGGAGCCTGGAGCCTGCTTTGGATTCTGTGTCTCATTCTCTGCCTGCCCCTCCCCCACTTGTGCTCTGTCTCTCTCTGTCTCTCAAAAATAAATAAAAATGTAAAAAAAATTTAAATATTTTGTAACTCTTGTTCGTGCCACGTGTGTGTTGCACAGGGCCATGTGCTCTGTCCTGGCCAGGAGCTCTCAGAAAGATCTCTCTACTCTTTTCTGCCAGGCATGTGCCAAGCTCTCAATGATTTATTTAATCATCACCACAACCATCTAAGGCAGATCATCTCATTACCTTCTTCTTCTTCTTCTTCTTCTCCTTCTCCTTCTTCACAGACGGGGAAAGTGAGGCTGAGATAAGTAATGTGTCCCCACATTCCCCAGGGAAAGAGGGAAGGCAGCCTCACACCCGGGCCAGGCTTTTATCGTGCACACTCTTCACCTCTCAGGAAAACTCTGGACCACACCATATCATATCGTTCCTTCCAAAGGCCCTTGCGTCTGCCCGCCCCGCCCCCCTGCCCGGCCACCTGGCTTCTGGTCTTGCCCCTTCAGTCTCTCTCCTGGACGGCAGCCAGGGGAGCCCCTAAAGCAGAAGTTGACCCTGCTTTAAAACCCTGCCTTGGAACCCCATGGCCTCAAGATGAAATCCAGACTACCTGTTGTGCCATTTAAGGCCGGAGAGCTCTGGGCCTTTCCAGGTCCCCTCTGTCTCTGCTTTTCAGTCCCCATTCCAACCCAATAATGCAACTCGCTCTTCTTCCAGGACTATAATTTTCCTTTGCTACTGTCCTTTCTGCCTGGGGCACAACTCTGAAGGACGATGCCCTCAGGATTTGTGGTAGAGCCTCGGACACACTGGGCTCACTGCTGTCAGCCTGTCAGCGTAGAGCTCACTTCGGATCCTCTGTCTCCCTCTCTCTCTGCCCCTCCCCTACCGATGCGCTCTCTCTCTCTCTCTCTCTCAAAAAATAAATAAAAACATTAAAAAATAAATAAAAAATAAAAATATGACTTGGAACGATGTTTCCCAACAGAGTTCTCTGGCTTTAGGTACTTACTACTTGAGTTACATTTGTTGGACCTTCAACCCAACATAAATAAACATTGGAGTGGTTTGCTCTGAATATCTCACCAGGATGGTGAACATTTATCTTGCTAGGGTTGAGGATGGTGAGCCCTGTAGTAATCCTCTTTCACTGGGAGCGGCCTGATCCGAGAAATAAAACCCTAAAATCCAGTCTGACAACAACAAAAATAACGTATAATTTCAACTAAAAGTCACAAGGCATCTAAAGCCAGTGCTGCTTTTATATCCAAAGCTTTTGTTAATGTGGAAGCTTCTTGGGCCATCTTGTTAACTTATCTCTCCAGTTACCAAAACCCCCCCCCAAAAAAAAAAAAAAAAAAAAAAAAATATATATATATATATATATATATATATATATATATATATATATACATACATCAGGGGGCCTGAGTGACTCAGTCGATTAAGCTTCCAACTTTGGCTTGGGTCATGATCTCACAGTTCACAAGTTCGAGCCCCGCATCAAGCTCTGTACTGACAGCTCAGAGCCTGGAGCCTGCTTCGGATTCTGTGTCTCCCTCTCTGAAGAGTTCAGAGGGGTCTCTGGGGTGCCTGCTCACCGTCACCTGGCTCACAGCCACAATGCGTGGGCCTGAGGTGCATCTCGGGCCCCACTTGTTATCAGGGCACAGACCAGGCCCTTTTCCTCTGCTCCTCTGTGCACCTGCCACAGAGCTCTTTAATGTGTGGAACTGCTTCACTGAGGTGTGATCACAGTGGCAGGAGGGTCAGCCTCACCCCGTTACTGCCCCACCTCTGTCTGGCCTCTGCTGTGGTCCCTCCGGCTCCTTTGGCTCTGTGGGGTAGTGGTTTCTACTCTATTCCACAGATCAGCACCAAACCCTGACCATGGTGTGCGATTATCTTCACCAGCAGTCTGCGGGTCACCGATTGAGGTTATAGCAGAGCTCTGGGCAGGAAACCCTCAACAGGGACAACCGAACAGCTTGAAGATCCTTGGCCACCTCTGCCGAAAGAATTCCCCCATCCCACAGATGTTTTCTTCTGCTGCTCTGTTTGGAGAGCCCCCTCTTAGCGAGACAGGGCTCATCGGATACACTAGAACGTCAGGGTAATTCTGCACAATTTGGGGTGGAGAAAAAGCACTTACACTGAGCAGGAAATCCGTGCTTTTAAGATCCCTGCGAAACCACCAGACCAGGGGCTGCATGGATCAGGACAAAGAAAGCCGGAAAGGATGCAGAGGACTTCCCTTGAGGTGCAAATGTTTGTCAGGGACACCATTTATCTCCCTTAGTCACTTGGTAAACTCTTGTGAGTCCTCATTTTTTTTTTTTTTTGAAGTTTGTTTTAATTGTCTGTGGGTCCTTGATCTCAGTCTCTGGAGCCGAAGGTGGGGACTTGCACCTTGGGTCAACAATTCTGGATTCCACTTCTGGGGTGAACAATTCGGGACTCCTGAGGGAACAGTGGGGCCGGAGCCCCTGACGGGAGAGGAGAGCATTGGGTGGGAGTGGCCGGCGGGATTCAGGTAGACTTTGAGTGAAGGATTCAGTTTCTGGATTGAGAATGGGTGAGTTGGCCTCTCAGGATGGCTGTAAGCAAGGTCCCTCCCCACCAAAGCCCCCACGCTCCTCCCAGGCCCCCCCCCCCCCCCCCCCGGTGCCTTCCACCCTCATGGTGCCTTCCCCTCGGATCCAGGCGCTCACCCATCCGCCCCCGGACTAGAAAAATCGGCCAGGGGGGCGCCTGGGTGGTTCGGTCGGTTGGGCGTTCGACTTCGGCTCAGGTCATGATCTCGTGGTCCGTGAGTTCGAGCTCCGCGTCGGGCTCTGTGCTGACAGCTCAGAGCCTGGAGCCTGTTTCAGATTCTGTGTCTCCCTCTGTCTGACCTTCCCCCATTCATGCTCTGTCTCTCTCTGTCTCAAAAATGAATAAACGTTAAAAAAAAAAATTAAAAAAAAAAATTGGCCAGGGAAGCTGCTCGCAGGTGCTTGGTCCTGGCCGGTCCGTCGGGCGCCCCCTGTCGACCAAGCCGGGACTTGGCGGTTGCACAAACCCGAGGTTCAGCGTCTGGGGCAGGCAGTGGGGACAGATCCTGCAGCAAGGACCAGACCCAGCCCCGCGCAGGGGCCTTGGAAGACTGAGTGAGCTGCCGCCCGGGTAGATACTAACCGGCATGTGTGAAAAACAACCTCAAAATCGCACCGTTCTTTGCCAAGGTCAGCATTTGTTATGAGTTAGAGCAACTTTAGAGAAATCGAATTTAAAATACAGTTTTAAAAGAGGCTACTTTTAAATTGTAAAAGTAAATTTTAACATAGAATTTAAGAGGCTCAGAACTTTGATCCCAAAAGTCGCTTTTTATTTTTTATTCTTAAAAAATTTTTTTTTAAATGTTTATTTTTGAGAGAGAGAGACAGAGAGAGAGCGTGTGAGCAGGGGAGGGGCAGAGAAAGGGAGACACAGAATTCGGAGCAGGCTCCAGGCTCTGAGTTGTCAGCACAGGGCCCATCATGGGGCGTGAACTCACACACCATGAGATCATGACCTGAGCCAGGGTTCGAGGCTTAACCGACTGAGCCACCCAGGCGCCCCTATTTTTTATTCTCAATATTAGAATTTCTCAATATGGTGGGATAATTGACATTCGCAGAGATTGAGAGTAACATTAGCTGCTGTGGTCAATGATTATTTTTTTTGGCTGAAGATTTCTGCGTTAGGTTATTAGGCATTCCCAAAGAACTGCAGTTTCCCAAATATATTTTCCTTAGAATCCATAGGAAAACAAAGGAAGAGCCTGGAACGGCAACAAATTATGTGGATGACTAAAATCAACATTTTACTACGGGGCTTTGGTTGTGACATAAGAAGGCAGGTGTTCACCAGGACGTTGCAAGTCTGATGCAGACAGGCAGAACCAGATTTGTGTTTTTGTAGTAAAAGTCACTTCTTTGTTTATTAAAATAATTTTTTTTTTTAATTTTTAACATTTATTTATTTTTGAGAGACAGCGAGCACAGGTTGGGAAGGGCAGAGAGAGGGAGACAGAAGATCTGAAGCAGGCTCAGTGCTGTAAGCTCATAGCCTAGGCGGGACTCAAAGTCACAAACTGTGAGATCAGGACCTGAACCAAAATCAAGAGCCGCTTGATCGACTGAGCCACGCAGGTGCCCCAGAAGTCACTTCTTATTGTGAGTTAGAGCAGATGAAAATGTAACTAAACAGTTCATGTTAAAATTAAGACTAAGCTATATTGACTTCTTATCGGGAGCTAGGGCACATTAGCTCAGAAAGACAAATTAACAAATTGGCCCAGAAAGATAGATCTCAAACTAAATATCTTATTGCAAGTTAGAGCAAATTAAGATAAATCTAAGTAGCATTCTTAAACATAACTTCCTATGGAAAATTAGAACTAATTGCATCTTTGTGAAATCAAGCTCAAAATCATTCATTTGTGATAAAATATATGAGCTTTAAATTTTTTTAATGTTTACTTTTGAGAGAGAGAGAGAGAGAGTGAGAAGGGGAGGGGCAGAGAGAGAGAGGGAGACACAGAAGCTGAAGTAGGCTCCAAGCTGTCCGCAGAGCCCAACAGGGGGCTCAAACTCACAGACTATGAGATCATGACCTGAGCTGAAGTCAGATGCTTAACTGACTGAGCCACCCAGGCACTCCAAATGTATAAGCTTTAAAGTGCTATATAAGAATTTTTGATGTGCACATAAACTCGGAAACACACCATCACCTCAAAAGTTCTTAGTGCAAATTAGAGCAAATTAAGTAGGTTAAGTAAAAACAGTGTCACATCACACATTTATAGGTAAAGTAAATCAAAAGTAACGTGTTGAGTTAGTGAAAATAAAGATGAAACTAAACTATGTGTACAAACAAGCAATTTTTCTGTAAACAAGCTCAGAATCAGACATTCCCCTCTAAGGAAACTTCTAATGGTGTGAAAGCAAATAAAAATGAGCTAAAACCAATTTAGATAAGTGGAATCGGTATTAGGGAATACGTCATTATTCCTTAATCTACCTTGTTAGAAGGAATTAGAGTAAATATATTCAATTCTAAGCACTTTCAGTGAAATCAAGTTCCAAATCACTCATTCATTTCAAATGAAACTTCTTCTTGCCCCTTAAAGAGAATTCAAATGTAACAGTTGATATTAACACGAGAGCCACTCGAGCGTTCTTAAAAGGACATTCTTAGAGTAACTTAGAGTGTAGCTAAGAGTTTATGTGAAATCAAGCTTGAAACCACTCATTCATTGCAAACAAATCTTGTAAGCTTCGTAAGTACTTTGTAAACTTTACATGTGCAAACAAGCTTAAAATTTCCTGCTTCTCTCACTCACTGGGAGGGGCTCTTCAGGTCTGGCATAAAGGCCTCTCTTTTCTCCAGAAATAAACAGTTTTGTGTGAGACCACCAGCAGCTATGTCCTTGCTTTCCCCTCCAGAGACAGTCCAGATTTCGGCTCCAGGAGCTAAGTCTCCATCTTCCATTTGAGGAGTTAAGATCCAGCTCCCCATAACAGAGGCTAAGATCCTACTTTTCCATACAGAGGCAGAATCCCCACCACATGCCCTGCTGGCTAGGTCCACGTTTCCCCTTGCAGAGGCTGAGTCTCAGTTTTGGCCGCAGCGGTGACCTGATGACCCAGAGGCTACATCTCCCTTCCTGAAGCTGAGTGCATTCCTATCTAAGCTAACTTCCTATGATGATTTAGATAAAATTGATATAAAATAAGCAGAATAATTGAAAACAGGCAGGAAACCACACTTTCAATTAAGGTCCAGGTTCAGGTCCAGTAATATTTCAAATGAAATTTCTTATTGTGAGTTAGAGCATGTTTAGACCCAGACCCTGACCCCGACTTGCACACTGAAGCAGACTCTTTTTGACCCTGACAGTCATTCTGATCCTAACCCTAACTATGACCTTGACCATGACACTAACGCTGATCATGAACGATACGCTCAGACTCAATCTCACTACCATATTCATCCTGACCCTGAACCTCCTACTCATCTGCCCCCTCTCACTTTGATTCTGAACATCACCATGACCCTGATCCTGACTCTCCCCCTAAATCTGTCCCTAAGCCTCATACTGGGACCTGACTCACACTTGACTTTGACTTTCACACTCATTCTCACCCTGACCCTCAGCTTCATCTTGGCCTTGTCCTGGACTCTAAACAAGACCCTCCCCTCCCCTTCTTACTCATCCTCATTCTAAATTTACTCTTCAAACAGGTGTTTATCCTGACATTGACCTTGACCTCACTCTCCCCGTTAAGAGTCCTGACATTGACCCTCACACTCTGCTTCCGTTCTCCCTCTGACCCTGACCCTTGTTGTGATCTACTTTATCCTAAGTCAAACACTGACCCTGCCCCCCACCCCAGCCTGACTCTAACAATGACCCTGGACCTCACTCTGACCTCACCTTCACCCTAAACCATACCCGTAACCTCTCCATGACCCTGACCTTCATCCTCATCTTGATTCTGACCTGAACCAAACACTCAGTCTGACTCTTTCCCAAACCCTATCCCTGACCCTCACTGTAACTCTCACCCTCATTCACCCTGACCCACATCCTCACTCCATCACCTTCACACTTGTACACTTACCCTCATTCTGACTCTGACCTTGACCCTTAAAATATCCTGAGTCTGACTCTCCTTGCCCCCTCACAGGACCACTGACCCTTGACCACTGACCCTTACTCTGATCCTCACCATGACCCATATGGATCATCTTCCTGACTGTGTAATGTTCACTCTGACCCTACCACCCTGACCCTGCCTCTCACCCTCATATTGACCCTCACAATCTAAAGTTGAAATCCATATCTATGGTCAAAGTCAAAGCAACAGGTTCAGCAAAGAACCTCTGAATCATATATTCCTCTTAACCATAATTTATTCCTTGTTAATATAACTAGTGAGAGCTAGCACTAGTAGAGATAACAAGATAATCCAGAACTACATAACTAGGTATGATTAGAAAACTAGAGAATGTAAAAGAGAGGCTCCAGAAGATACACGTGTCTGAAGTTGTCACTATTTATCTAGTTATGTTAATTTTAACAAGAAAAAAAAAAGGAGTTTCAGTGCTTTTGAATACTTCTGTCTTTTGGAATACTTTTGAATGTTCCTTGGAGAATAATAAGTGATTCTGAGCTGATTTCACAAATACTCTTAGACTCTTGGTGCACTTTAACTCTCAACGAAAAGGATTTTTTAACATAGTGTGTGATTATGGGGTTGTTGATACAAGTCCTGCTTTGGTTTATTCTAATTCCTCCGCGTCACAATAAGAAATCTTTTGAGTGCTTTTGACTACATTTGAAAATTTATTGAAAATTGATATGTGATTCTGAGCTCATTTTTATAAGTGTCATGACCGATGAGGAGAACGAAGGCGAAAGAAATGTAGATAAAATTAAATTTCCTTACGACTTGCAGCCAATCGATAAATACCCGAGACAGGCAAAGTATTGCATTCCTCAAGGAACTCACAACTGCCTCTTTTCATGCTTTGCTAGAAGTAACAAGCAAACTTAGCTTGGCATTCTCTGGACCTCCAGGATCCTGTAAGTCTTCTTTAACAAATGTAAATCTCTATAGAGACTTCCTTTATCTCTCCCCACCCCCCAACTTAAAACTATACAATCAATCCTTCCTCACAAGCACAGTGCAGCTCTTATAGCCCGTGGGTTATGTCCCTGTGCTATAATGAAAGCACTTTTTTGCACCCCAAACCTCTCAAGAATTCTTTCTTGACAGCTCGCTCCAGGTCCACATCACATCACCAAGAACCACATTTGCTGGATCATATGGTTAAGAGTATGTTTAGTTTTATAAACAACTGGCAGCTGTCTTCCAAAGTGGCTATACCATTTGTTACATTTGACGGCGCTCACAGAGGGTGGTGTGTATGTCACAGAGCCTAAAGCTAGGGAGTTCACCTCTGTCCCGGGAGGAAAGCAAACAAAGCTGAAATGCAAAAACCCAGGCCGGTGGCCAAACCAAAATGCCTCGAGAGGCGAAGACCCCCGCCCTCCCACCGAGGATCTGGATCGGGAAGTCGTGTACAGAGCTGCCGCAGTAGCTTCTGGGGAGTGTAGTTTCTCCGGAGAAGGGGCAGAGGAGGAGCGATTTTGCACAGAAGCCAGTGCCTGTTTCACGCCCGGGTATTTTATGCGTAGGCTGTCGTTGCAATAGCCATTGTCCTAGTGAATCCACCGCGGGAACCAGAAGCTGCTGCGTTGGCCCCCACGGGGGGCGGCGCCTGCGGGGATTCTGGGAAGTGTAGTTTTGGCGAAGACCGGCCGGGGCCGAGGGCTGGCTGGACGGTCCCGCCGGCCCCGGTGACCGAAGCCGGCTCGCGTCCTAGGCCCCGAGAGATCCTTCCAAATGGGGACAGGGAGGGCCTAGGGTCTGGGACAAGTCTAGGATGGGGAGTGCGGCGGCTCAGGCCCGCGGGTTGGGGGGTTCCATGTTAGGAGGTGTGGTGGGGGGGGCGCATTTGGGGCGGGGGAGTAGGGTGACGCTCAGCCAGCCCCGAATCCCTGAGTTGCTGGGCGCTGCGCGGAACCTCCTTTCCCGACTGGGACGAGTGACATGGAACTCCACAACTTTTCATTTTTGAAGGGGGTGGATATATTCAGAGCCAAACAATTTACGAATGGGGGGAGCTCCAGCGTGCATCCTCTGAATTTATTTGGGTGTGGGGATGAGTTCAGCCAGGGCCAAATAACAAACATCCGCTGGGGGGGGGGGGGGCGGTGGAGGCGCGCCTAGGGCCATATATGCTCGGGTGTGTTTTGGTGGGGAAGCACTTACTTGGGTCCTGCGTTTCCGTGTAGTTGTGGAAACCCGGGACTGGTAGAGAATGTCAAGCTTTGCGTTGGTTGGTGGTTTTTGGTGGGGCCGAAGGGGGCTTCTTTACTATTCCAGGCCCATAATCAGGGTGTTTGTGGAGCTTCTCAGGCCTCACTGTGCGTTGGTTTGTTGGGGATGGGTGGAGGCGAGCTTGACGTCGGTATAATAGATACACTTAGGGAGTTATGGGGGGAGTGTCTAGAGTCCCTGGGTTTTTAGGGGGTGGGGCAGGTTTTGGCCTGGGACACACGTCTATCAGTGATGGTGGACTGCATCGCTGGGGCTTACATCTAAGCAGCTTTTTGGCCAAGGGCAGGTCTGCTGCTCTGGGACCTGTGGTCCCAAGGTTTGTCTCGGCATTCTGCTTTGTGGCAGGGATCTCGGGTTTGTTTGTAATGTGGGTGGCCAGTTTGGCTGATTCCCCCTTGTCTGCTTCTCCCTTGTGCTTGGGGTCAAACCTGTTGCCTGGAACTTAGTGGGAACCTTTGAGGGCTGTTGGGCGATTATCCAAATCTCCTCTGGCATCCTATGGGGCCCAGGTGTCAGGACTTTAATTTTATTTTTAAGTTTTTGGCAAGGACAAATTGTAAACCTACCAGTAGAATAGTAAAGTGGACCCCCCCCCCCCCATGGACCTATCATTATATTCAACATTTATTAATTGGCAGCCAGTCTTATTTCATATACATCCCCTCAACCCTATGTGTGGATACACTTTGGGAACTGTCACACCCCACAGGGCTTGACCACTAGACATGACCACTGACCCAACTGCCTTGGCACTCTGCAGCTAGAGTTCAAATCTAGGGATTTTGTAGCTTTGTCAGCTTGAGCGAGATTTATAACCGCCTCAGTTTATCCCAAGACCTAGCTTATGTAAACGTTAACTATTCATAATGATATTACACCTTGAGGCCCATAGGTAGAAAAAGGATCAGTTCCCTATTTAATAAGAGCCTATCAGGGCAGGTTGTGTAGTGATGCCCACACCCGACTCTGTCCCTCAGAAGCTGTCCACGTTCTTCTGTGGCAGATCTGAAGGTTTCTTTTTCTTTTGCCTTGAAAGGAAGAGGAGCACTCCTCACTTAAACTTGGGGATTTCTAGCCGGGTATCTGGGTGCTGGGAGACAGAACTGAGGCTCTCACCCTGTCTCTTTCATCCTTGCCGCCTGCTGTATCCCTTCCTACATTCCTACAGTATCTTCCGAGCTCCACATCATGGGCTGGTTTCCTTTGCCTATTCTGACATCTTGTGTCCTACAGTGTCCCATTTGAGGCTCAGATGCCTTGCTCGGTCCCCTAGGATCCAGGACTGATTTAAGGGCAGGGGCCTTTACAGGGAATATTACCCCGGATCAGATTACCACCATCCTTGTCCCAGCAACATTTCTCTCTGTAAATTTATTCCCACGCGTCTGTGTCCGGGATGCATTTGGAAATGTTTAAAAAAAATTTTTTTTTCTTAATGTTTTCATTTATTTTTGAGACAGAGAGAGACAGAGCATGAGCAGGGAAGGGGCAGAGAGAGAGGGAGACACAGAATCGGAAGCAGGCTCCAGGCTCTGAGCCATCAGCACAGAGCCCGATGTGGGGCTCGAACTCACAGACTGTGAGATCATGACCTGAGCCGAAGTCGGACGCTTAACCGACTGAGCCACCCAGGTGCCCCTGGAAATGTTTTTTAAAAGGTAAGTTTCCAACTATTTCTGTCAGTATTTATAAAAGGACAATTGATGTTTGTATATTGACCCTTTAAATCCTGCCACCTTGCTAAATTTAAATTCAACTATTGAAGTTTTTTTTGTTTTTGTTTTTGTTTTGTTTTGTTTTGTGTTTTGGATTCTAGGACACTTTCAAGACAGATTTATTTCCCATAGATAATCAGTTTTGTTAACTTTCTGTGTATCCTTCTGGCATTTTTTTAAATGTAAAGACAATCAGAGATTAAATACACACATACATGTGTGTGCCCTCCCCACGTTTCCTAGAGGTGTCTTTGGTTAAACGGCAGTATTTTTTTAAATTTTTTTTTAACGTTTATTTATTTTTGAGACAGAGAGAGACAGAGCATGAACAGGGGAGGGGCAGAGAGAGAGGGAGACACAGAATCTGAAACAGGCTCCAGGCTCTGAGCTGTCAGCACAGAGCCCGACGCGGGGCTCAAACTCACAGACCGCGAGATCATGACCTGAGCCGGAGTCGGACGCTTAACCGACTGAGCCACCCAGGCACCCCTAAACGGCAGTATTTAATTGATATGTAGTAATTGATTGTATTCACCTCTTCCTTAATGGCTTCTGGATTTTTTTTTTTTTTAAAGATCTGTCTTTCCCCAAGGGCCTCTGTATGTTCTCCTGTATGTTTCTAAATGTCTGTATTTTTGTTTGTTTCTAATCTTTAGCTCTCACACTACTTGGAATTTATTTTTATGCAAGGTGTGAGCTAGGAATCTAACTTCCAATCTGACAGCAGCTTGTCTGAACGCTTTCACAAAGAGGCCATCCTTTCCTGGCTGTGTTGAGAGGCTGTATTACCTAAAACCCCAAGAATGTGTGGGCTCTCTGTTCTGGTCCACTTACTGTCTGTTGCTGCACTTACACGGGTTTTATTTTTTGTGCCATTGTAGAATTTCATTTTTATTATAAAATACAACACAGGAAGTAAAGCACACAAAAGGGATAGTGTAGAATGAACAGAAAGTGAACACCCAGGTCAAAAAGTAGTGCTTTGCTGGTCTCCCCAGATGGTCCCCAGTCACAACTTTGTCCCTCCCTTCAAAAGCAACCTTTCCCTGAGTGTCTCTAAGGTCCGTCACCTGAGTAAGCATCTCTAAACTTCATAGGTTAGCTTTTTTACCTTTTATTTTGCTATTTTTATATTTACTGATTTATTTATTTTTATTTTTTTTTTTTTTAAATTTTCTTTTTTTTGAATGTTTATTTATTTTTGGGACAGAGAGAGACAGAGCATGAACGGGGGAGGGGCAGAGAGAGAGGGAGACACAGAATCGGAAACAGGCTCCCGGCTCTGAGCCATCAGCCCAGAGCCTGACGCGGGGCTCGAACTCACGGACCGCGAGATCGTGACCTGGCTGAAGTCGGACGCTTAACTGACTGTGCCACCCAGGCGCCCCTTTACTGATTTATTTAAAGAGAGATGGAGTGCGGGAGTGGGGGAGAGGAGCAAAGAGAGAGAATTTTTTTTAACATTTTCTTTATTTTTGAGAGCGAAAGAGAGAGGCAGAGTACGAGCAGAGAGAGAGAGGGAGACACAGAATCCGAAGACGGCTCCAGGCTCCGAGCTGTCAGCACAGAGCCCGACGCGGGACTTGAACCCACAAACCTTGAGATCATGACCTGAGCTGAAGTCGGACGCTCAACCGACTGAGCCACCCAAGCACCCCGAGGGAGAGGATCTTAAGCAGGCTCCACACTCAGCGCAAAGCCCAACATGGGGCTCGATCTTATGACCCTGGGATCATGACCTGAGCTGAACAAGAGTTGGACTCTCAACCAACTGAGGTACCCTAGCTTTTTTATCTTAAAAAAAAAAAAAAATCTAATAGTGATTTTTAAAATGTGTCTTTTAAAATTTATAGATTCTTGGGGCACCTGGGTGGCTCAGTTGGATAAGCTTCCCACTTTGGCTCAGGTCGTGAGCTCACAGTTCGTGGGTTCAAGCCCCGCATCAGGCTCTGTGCTGGCAGCTCAGAGCCTGGAGCCTGCTTCCGATTCTGTGTCTCCCTGTCTGTCTGCCCCTCCCCTGCTCATTCTCTCTGTCTCTGTCTCTGTCTCTCTCTGTTTCTCAAAAATATATAAAACATTAAAAAAAAATTAAAATTTATAGGTTCTTTCATCCTCTTCCTTTCCTGCCAGTTTATCTGTTGAAGGACCAAGACCGTTTGATATGTAGAGCTTCCTGCAGGCTGGATTTTGCTGATATATTCTCATTGCAGATAAAGGTATTCCTTTGTATTTCCCCCACATTTGGTGTGGAGTTTCATCACACTTAGGTTCAATCCCTTTGAAAAAAATCTAAGTGATGTGTGCTTTTATCAGGATGCATATAACATCTGCTTTTGGTTTTCTTTGATGTTAGCCATTCTTGATTCGTAATGCCTAGATGTGTTCATTCACTGAGGAATGTAAAATGGTGATATGCTAATTCTGTCATTTTCCTGTCTTCGCTGCAATAATATTATAAGGAGACACTTCCCCTCATCTACTATTTGATTACCCAGAGGCACGATTCATATCGGGAAGGAGATTAAATGCTTCAATCTTTCATTTAACGAGTTTTCAAGAAAGTGAATTGGTTACCTGTTATTAGAAGTTGACCTTTATTTTAAAAAATATTATAAACTGGTAGGTTTAAACACATCTGATGGGTTTCAATCTATTGCGAGTCATATTCTTGTTAAAACTAACATTGTCCCATCTCTGGCCATTGGCAGCCTTATCTAGTTAACCACGAAGTCATAGTGATATGATTCTAAAGAGTCTTTGTAAATCCTTGCTTTCTGGTATGTCAAGATATTTCAGGCTCATCTTGTACATTTCCTGCAACAAATCAGGCATAAGCCATTTTCTTTTTTTCTGGAAGCACGTATTTCTTTTAATGGGAAATAGTAAGTCAAGACCACAGTCTGGGGGTATCTTGGTGGCTCAGTTAGTTAAACATCTGACTCTTTTTTTTTTTTAATTTAATGTTTATTTATTATTTTTGAGAGAGAGAAAGAGAGAGACAGAGCATGAGCAGGGGAGGGGCAGAGAGAGAGGCAGACACAGAATCTGAAGGAGGCTCCAGGCTCTGAGCTGTCAGCACAGAGCCCCATGTGGGACTCGAACTCATGAACTGCAAGATCATGACCTGAGCCGAAGTCGGATGCTCAACCGGCTGGGCCACCCAGGCGTCCTAAGCATCTGATTCTTGATTTTGGCTCAGGCCGTGATCTCACAGTGAATTCGAGCCCTACTTTGGGCTCCCCGTGCTAACAGACAGTGCAGAGCCTGCTTGAGATTCTCTCTCGCTCTCTCTGCTCCTGTCCCACTTGCACCCTCTTCTCTCAAAAATAAATAAATAAACTTAAAAAAAAAAAAAAAAAGCCACAGTCTGGAAATCAGGGATGGGTGCTGCAGTTGAATTGGTCACTGTAGCCTTTGGCAGGGGACAGAGCTAAGAAGTACCTCATTCTTCACACTGATATTCCTGATCCAAATTCAGGATTCCTGGGATGTTACCTAACCCTTTGAGTATCACATTTGTGTCTCCTTACTTCTATACCAAAATTCTAGATTTTCTAGTCCACGGGGGTTGATGGAATTAGCATATCCCATAATTACTCATTTGCTTCAGAAGGAGATTTGGTTCAGATAGCTTTGCTAACCTCTGTTGCTTCTGTGTATTTTATTCCAATGGCTCCCTCCCTACTGGGTCACCACGGGTTAATGGTGTACCTCTGCCGAAAGCCAAAACTTCTGCCAAGCAACCCTCTCTCCATGACTCTAGCTCCTGAACCTGGTAACTGCTCCCTCCACCTTTAGACCTGGCGGTTGGTCGAGACCCTTGGCTCTTGTAAGCAGCCGTGGTGCTAAAGCATCTGTTTGTTTTCCCCTAACTCTGCTCACACCTTCGTAACTAGTCCCTAGGCTAAGCGTTCCGCGGTTACCCAGTTTGAATTGCCACCAGACCAACACAGGGTCAGTGTACTTGAAACATCGTCGTTACCGGCTTTGGAACAAATAAATAATAGCTGGAGAGATCCTGAGAAAAAAAGTGCTGACCCAGAAGGCAGAGCAAGTTGGAATGTTCTTGTGTTGTATCAAATCAAATGGTTAGTGGGAAACGGAGATCCCTTAAAGCCGACTCTTCCGTAATTCCACAGGAGCCTGAGGAAGATTATGCACTTCATGTGTTCATATTTTTTATAAGGGAATAGATTGGTCACAGTGGACTTGGCAAACAGAAGACAGTGTGTGGCGAATCTGGTTGCACTGTATAAAAAAACTGTAGCAGTTTCCATCTCAGGGACACCTGTTACAATCGAACGTCGCTGACACAAGATCCCGTCCTGAGGTGTTGTTGAGACGTAGCATTTTAGGACCCAAGTCGTGCTGACAGTGTTTTCTGCAGATTTCACATCGCACTTTCTTTCTAGCCGTAGCGTCTCATCCTTGAGGTCTCTTACAATGGCGTAAGAGATGTATTTCTTTACCGTTGGGAGAACAAGACAATGTTAAATTGGTTTCTCTGGGAAATAGCAATGTGCAGATTGAAGTTGGTGTTTTACACTCGTTCATAGATCGTGTGAATATGGAAGTCTTTTTGGATCCCATTTGCCCCCAACGTTTTCTTCTGACGTTTTACAGGCATGCAGAAAAGTTGAAAAGTTTGCTGTTCTGAATGTCCACGTACTCGCCAGTATGGATGGATAGATGTGATAGAACCAGTAGACCAAAATGTTGACAACTGGGTCGTATGTTAGCAGGAAGATTCTCAGGTAGAAATATTTTACCACATATTTATACATATGCACACACATACACACAGACACACATACACAATCAGCTTACTAAAAGAAGGAAGTTTTCCTCACCTAGTAGGTTTTCTGACACTACACCGTCCTGTCCCTTCCTGGGATAAAGTCTACTTGGTGACGATGTAGTCTTATTTCTTGAAGGCACAGCTGGATCCAGTTCGCCAACGTTTTATTTAGAACTTTTGCACCTCGTTTTATTTTTTTTCTTTTTCTTTTTTTTTTAATTTTTTTTTCAACGTTTTTTATTTATTTTTGGGACAGAGAGAGACAGAGCATGAACGGGGGAGGGGCAGAGAGAGAGGGAGACACAGAATCGGAAACAGGCTCCAGGCTCCGAGCCATCAGCCCAGAGCCCGACGCGGGGCTCGAACTCACGGACCGCCAGATCGTGACCTGGCTGAAGTCGGACGCTTAACCGACTGCGCCACCCAGGCGCCCCTGCACCTCGTTTTATAAGTGGCATTGACCCCTCGTTTTCTTTCTTCTGTAGGGTCCTTGCTTGCTCTTGGTGTCCTTGATGAATGAGCTAGGAAGCTGGTTTTAATGCTTTGGGGCACTTAAGCTTTATTACAGAATGACCTATTCCTCGAAGTGTTGCTGGAATTGGCCAATAACATGGTCTGAGGCCCGTGCCTTTGGGAGAGACCTTTGTCCTTTGCTTTTCTTTTTTGGTTAATAATTGGTTGCTTTTTTTTTTTTTTTTGGACTCGATTTTGGGCAATTTCTGTTCTTCTAGGAAATCCCCCATTTCTCCTAGTCTTTTCCTTTCTCTTCTCTCCTTCTCTCTCTTGGCCGCCCTGCCCCCTTCCCTGCAGAGCCCCTTCTTGGCTGGCTGGGCCCCCTCTGCCTTACGCTCTGAGTGGCAGCATAATGTTCACGGCTGTAGGTCTTCTGTGACAGAGCCCTGTTCTCCTGGTCGGCATCCCTGCTTGTTCTTAATGGTGTGGCAGGTGTAAGGAACCGTGCCTTTAGTCTTATGGCCTGGGCACAGCCACAGATCCCAGCACACTGAACTGCCAATCACAGTGGGGCCTGGGGGAGGCGGACTATCAATTTATGGCCTTTTGACCCTGTAGTGGAATGCCATGTCAACGTTTCCCGGACATCCTGACATCCCTCCTATGTGGTCTCTCCCTGCCCTATTGAACTCAGAAGTGACCATGTGTCTCGATTTGCTAATGAGCTATATCCGAGGTGTCACTTTGGGTAGAGTTGGTAAGAGCGTGAGTACCGTTCTCGATCTTACATTTCCCTCTATCATTCCTACTGACCGTTTTCCAAACAGAGGCGGCCCCGGCAGCCGTGGTCCTGGACTGAAGATGGCTTTGAGCACAGTTGCAGATGACACATGATGGACACAGAGCCGGGGTGAGAAAGAAACTTCATAACTCTAAGCCACGGAGATCTGGGGGGGAAGCATTTGTCACTCCAGAATAACTTGGCCCATCCTGACCCCTCCTCCCTTTTGCTGTGAGGGTCCTGTCTCCTTCAGGGCGAACTCAGAACCCTGTGGACATACGCTTGCTCTCGGCATTTTCATTTAGTCCTTTGTCCACTGGGCATTACTATAGCAACGCTGAAAGGAACGGGCTTTGGAATGAGAATTCTGGATTCTAGGCTTGGCCCTGACGCTTGGTAGCTATGATCTTAAGGACACATCAACCGACCTCTGAGTGCCTTAGCTTGCCCCTCTGTGAGATGGAAAGAATAGCAGTGCCTTCCTCTTCGCTATGTGGTAAGGATTCATGAGCTCTGGACAGTATTCGTTTTATAGATGTTGGTATTACTAGGAGCAGAGGGCTCTATCAGCTTAGGCCAAGCTGTGCTGCAGTGACACGTGACCCCCAACTCTCCGTGGCCCACCCAGCTATCTGACCTTAACCCCAGTCTAATTCCTCTTCCTTTGTAGGTCAGCTTTGGCTCTGCACCGTGATCATTTACAGTAGAAACCAAAGCCCCTTCTGGGGACATGCTTCTTTCAGAACGTGAGTGATGGTGGAATCAGGCAGTGCTTAGAAGTGGCACGGCAGCCTTCAGTCACATTTCATCGCCCAAGGCAAGTCACAAGGCCAAGCCTGATGTCAGGGGCAGGGAGGTGCCGTCTTTGTATAGAGAAATAAATAATTGGGAACAGTGGTAAAAATCCACCATAAAGGCCTCTTTTATCCTAGTCCCTAGGATTAGCAAAATGACTGAGATATGTTTCTTCTTACAAGAGGCTCAGAATATAGTGAAGGTAGTCAAATAAATAGAAACTTTGCAACGTGGTATGAAGAAGGTGAGATGCCCAGGTTGGACAGAAGAGGGAATGAGTCTCTGCCTATGGAATTAAGGGATGAATCCTAAGGGGGACCTGGCCAGCCTCCAAAGAGTACTGGCAACAGGGCGACCACAGTCCTCGGGGCTGAGATCCTGGGCGGGCCGTCCGAGTTGCTTCTGATGGTAGTTTAGCTTCGACGCCACCTGCCTCCTTTGGGACCGCATGAATGGAGGATCTCCTCTTGGGTTCATCTGGAGACACAGATGCAGTGTTCTGATAAGGCCATGTGATAAGGAAGGTGGGGGTTACCTTCACAGAGTCACTGTGAGGCCTGGAGCATGACCTAAAGAGGAAGAACTCAGTTGAGACCCCGAGCCCTCAAGAGTTCAGGGACATGGGATTGAACACAGCTGGAACCAGGGCCAAGGGAGGCGGGAGCTGAGTTCTGCATGCCCAGATTGGTCTGGGAGGAGACATTCTGCGCCTCTTTATCCACAGGCATTATGCTACGTCTTCACTCTGACTCACGCTCCAGGGAGCAGAGACATGGAGTTTGAATCCGCAGCGTGAGGGTGGATAGGAATTGTATATTTTGACAGCTGAGGAAGAGGGGCGGGGGACAGACTTGAGGGCGTAGAGGCTGGAAAGGGGTGAAGTAAAGAAATCCTAGAAGTCCTGAAGCCCGAGGCGCCATGTTGAATGAGGAGACGTGAGAGGACAGGGCCCCTGTCCAGGAGGCATGGGCTCAGGGCCCATGGTACAGCTCCCGGCAACGCTGAGTGACTTTTCCATCGCCCAGGTCCTGGCTTCGTGGAAGCAAGATGGGCTTTCACAAGTAAGGCTCTGAGAAGTCACCCCAGGCAGCAGAAGTTGAGACGAAGTAACTTCTCCCCGGCCCTCTGGCAGAGTTTCAAGGCAGACTCCGGGCTATCCGTGGGGCCCCGACATTGCCTGATCCTTCTGCCCACTGCGAGCAGGACCGGGGGGGCAGGTGTTGCCTCTGGAGGGCGCTTGAGGCCATGAAGACACAGATCAAAATCATACAGCAGAAGGTGAGAGCTGGTGGGTCTGGAGAGGCACCGTGGTGGGGGGAAGCAAGCTCAGGTTCAGGAAGAGCGCCCCAGTGACCACAGGTGCGCCCAGGGCCTCCTTCCTCCCTGCGGGGCCTGGAGTCGCTGCCTTGGAAATGCCCATGGGCCGCCTGGCGCCCCACAGCTGCTGCTGCCCCTTTCACCGGGGCTGCCTTCTTATGCTACTGACCGGCTCCGAGAAAGAGGACAAGCCCCAAATGCTGGGGAGGTGGGTTACTTCCCCACCGCCCTCCCCGAAATGCTGGCTGGTTTCCCAGAGAACAGCATCTATTCTCTCTCGTGAAAAGGGGAAAGGCAGTCGTCCATGCCTGGGTCAGACACTGACTCACTTCATAATGAGGGGCTCCTGCGTTGGTGTGTTTGATTGTCTTTGTTGAAAAATGTATCCAAGATTAATATTAAGGGTTCAGGAGACTTTTCAACACGCGGGGTATTTTTGAAAAACTGACTATTGAACATTCTAAATGTACTATCAAGTTTGACCCCATATCCACCCTATCTAATGCTATCGTGCCCTGGACATCTTTCTACCTTGTTATCGCTGAAGTTTTGGAACATACAGAGAAGTAGGAGCAAAGTTGTAATAAGGCCTCAGGTCCCGTCAATACAGCTTCAGTAGTCACCTATAATGGCCAGTCTGATGCCATTTCGATCCCTCACATCCCTCATTGGATTATTTTAGAGACAAGTCTTGGACATGATAACATTTCTTCCATAATTCTTTTTAAAAAATTGTTTTAATGTTTTATTTGTTCGTAGAGAGAGAGATTGGGAGAGAGAGCATGAGCGAGGAGGGGGAGAGCGAGAGAGAGAGGGACACAGAATCCGAAGCAGGCTCCAGGCTCCGAGCTGTCAGCACAGAGCCCGATGTGGGGCTCGAACTCACGAGCCGTGAGATCATGACCTGAGCCGAAGTTGGATGCTTAGCCGACTGAGCCACCCAGGCTCAGTAATTCTTAATAACAGCTGTAAAAGGGTGGTGGTGGTGGTAATACAATTTATTTCAGAAGAAGAAAGTCTGGCCTGGAGGGGCGTGTGACTGGTACCTGGCCACACTCCTCTACCACACGGTGGAGCCAGGATTTAAACCCGGTTTTCCTTGACTCCTAAGCTCCTATAGCTTCTAATGTGTTGAATAGCCTTCTTGCTGCAACATAAATCCCAATCTAAAAAATGTGGGAGCATATTTTCCAACCCTCAGGAATGGGTCTGTATTATTTGACGAATGACGCATATGGAATGCTGTCGTCAGCAGTTTTCTGGGAAAGAAGCAAGTTAAATGTCAGGAAAGCACGAACCCTCTCGCCTGGCCAGGGTAAGGTGTTTCTGTTTGTTTGAAATTTGATGGAAGTGTAATAGTTAACAAAGTGCGTAGTTCAAAAATGTACTCAGGGCGCCTCAGTGGCTCAGTCGGTTGAGCATCTGACGTGGGCTCAGGTCATGATCTCACGGTTTGTGAGTTCAAACCTGCTTCAGGTTCTCCACAGTCAGCGCAGAGCCCGCTTCAGAGCCGCTGTCCCTCCCCCCCCGCCCCTCCCCTGCTTGCGCTCTCTCTCTCTCAAAAACAAATAAACATTAAAAAAATGTACTCTGATTTTCAGAAAGCGAACACAGCCATGGGACCAGATCGAGATGCAGAACACTGCCACTTGTGAGCATTACATGCGTGTAAGCCTTCCAGTCCTCCAGTCTCCCCCGAGGATAACTGTCCTGACCCCTAGCATCACAGATTACGCTTCCTATTTGGTTTTTAATGAATGTCATCACATCGTCCGCACTCTTCCGCGTTTGGCTTCTTTTATTCAACCTTGTGTCTGGGATTCGTTTGTGGTAAGATTCGTACCTCATTTTGCACTGCAGTTTGTTTTCATACGCAAAGGCCCCAACTAGCCAGGGTATTCTTGAAGAAGAACCAAAGCTGGAGAAAGATCTGTCATGGTGCCAGTGTCATTAAGGCAGCAGGGGATTGGCATAAAGACAGACGGGTAGACCAGTGGCACAGAAGAGGGTACAGAAATAGGCCAGCACATAGACGGTGGCCTTCTAGCAAAGGGGAGCTGCGGGAAGAGAGCCTTCCCAAGAAGTGATGTGATTGGTTACTGGTCACGACGCCATCTGTCACTTACATAGTGATTGGCGGACTGGAGAGCTAGCGGCAGAGCTCGCGCTTGCGGTCACCATATCGCAGTAACTGACGTTTGAACCATTGTGGTCGGGGTCTGGTGTTATTCAGCTAAACCGTGGCGACTCCGATTTGTGCACATCGGAACCGTGCAAAGCAAGGGGTGCCTGTACTTGAAAGGAAGGGGTGAGTTTTATGAAGCCGTGAATTTTGAATTATATCTTGATAAAGCGTCAGATTTTTGAAAAAGATGAAATGATCTGTAAGTGCCCCTTTCCTTGAAGATCCCTGCCATTCCCCTTGCCAGCTGTTTTGCATATGTGACATACTGCGCTACGTGATGAGTGAAGCATTAGGGGCTTATTTTGAGAGAGAGGGAGAGAGAGTGGGCACGGGGGAGGGGCAGAAAGAGAGAGAGAGAGAGAGAGAGAGAGAATCCCAAGCAGTCTTTGTGCTGTCAGCATAGAGCCAGACCTGGGGCTGGAGCTCAAGAACCATGAGATCATGACCTGAGCCAGAATCAAGAGTCAGATGCTTAACTGCTTAACCGACTGAGCCACCCAGGCGCCCCAGGACTTTATTTTTAAAATAGCAGGCAAAGACAGCTTTTTACAGATCCCACTTAGTGACCTGCATCCCTCAAACATTCTCACTGTGGTCCCCGTCTGTTCACTCCCGCTTTTGTCTATAGCTGAAGATTGTTCCGTTTTCTCCGCTAAATCTTCATCATCCCCCGATGCCCAGCACAAGCCCCGTGCTTCTTTCCTTCTCCAGCCCATGCCCCATGCTTCCACCTCAGAATTCCCCCAGATTGATCCTCAAGGTCACTTTCCCTGGCACTGCTTGAGGTTTGCAGGTTGAGTCACCGATCATTTCTGCGAGGAAATCCCAAGCGTCTGAGGGCCAGAAGTGTGTTTCATGCATCAGCTGTGCGCCCCTCAGATTTTAACACAAAGCCTAGGAATGCCTAGAAGAGCTTTATAGGGAGAACCGTGTGCTTTCAGAGAACTAGATCAATTTCTCACATATCTGGGCTCTCCAGGGCCACCGATAACACCTCTCACTCTGAGAAAATGGAGGTTGGGGTGCCTGGGTGGCTCAGTCGGTTGAGCGTCCGACTTCGGCCCAGGTCATGATCTCGCGGTCCGTGAGTTTGAGCCCCGCGTCGGGCTCGGTGCTGACCGCTCAGAGCCTGGAGCCTATTTCAGATTCTGTGTCTCCCTCTCTCTGACCCTCCCCTGTTCATGCTCTGTCTCTCCCTGTCTCAAAAATAAATAAACATTAAAAAAAAAAATAAAAAAAAAAAACAAAAGAAAATGGATGGTGATTTGCTGTCCGTTAACTTACTGCTTATTTGTAGGTGCCGGTTACATTCCAGGATGTGGCTATGATCTTCACAGATTCAGAATGGAAGGGACTGAGCTCTGAGCAGAGGAACTTACACAAAGAAGTGATGCTGGAGAATTACAGGAATCTGCTCTGTTGGGTGAGGCTGTGTTCTTTCCTTTATTTATATTGTCGAGATTTGGGACGCCTTGGTGGCTAAGTCAGTTGGGCATCTGACTGTGGTTCGGGTCATAATCTCCCTGTTCCTGAGTTCCAGCCTTGCATCGGGCTCTGTCTGTGCTGACAGCTCAGGGCCTGGAGCCTGCTTCAGAGTCTGTGTCTCCCTCTCTCTCTCTGCCCCTGCCCTGCTAGTGCTCTGTCTCTGTCCCTGTCTCTCTCAAAATATGAATAAACCTTAAAAAATTTTAATTAAAAAATATTGTAGAGGGGCGCCTGGGTGGCTCAGTCGGTTAAGCGGCCAACTTCGGCTCAGGTCATGATCTCGCGGTGAGTTCGAGCCCCGCGTTGGGCTCTGTGCTGAGAACTCAGCGTCTGGAGCCTGCTTCAGATTCTATGTCTCCCTCTCTCTCTGCCCCTCTCCCACTTGCGCTCTGTCTCTTTTTCAAAAATAAACATTAAAAAAAATTGTAGAGATTTATTGGGTACCTACTATGTGCCAGAAAATGTTCCAGACACTTAGAACACGTAAGTAACAAAATAGTAATTCCTTCCTAGTCTTTACTAGTAACCGCCTTCTGATCTTTACTTTCTAGTGTGTGGAGACAGGCAATAAACCATAAGCTTCATACCCAGGAATATCATAACATGGTAGGTTGGAAAGTGATAAACGCTACATAGTATAAAATCATAATAAACTAGAGCAGGATAAAGGAGTATGGAGTGCGAGAGGGTGGCTGGCTGACTTTTGCACTTGGGGATTTGGAATCAATGAGGAGGGACCATGGGACCCACAATATAACGTGGTGAGGGAGTTAGAACTCTGGGGATGTGGGGGAAGAGCATTTCAGGGGCAGGGACTCGGTGCTAAGACCTTTAGGAAGGGGTGTGCCTGTGGCCATGAGGAGCCTGCCAGGAGGCCAGTGAGACTGGAGACACAGTCAGCGAGGGGGAGAGAAGAGAGAGGTGCCTTCTGCAGTGGAAGGGACAATTACGTGTCAGTTTGTATGGCTTTGGGGTTTCATAAGTCCTATTTTTTGCGTTTTCACTTATTTAAAAACTTACATTGGTTATTTAAACCTAGATTGATAAACACTTTCAATTAGGACATTCCCCTGGATCAGGAGTTGGCCGGCTTTTTCTGTAAAAGGGCCACATAGTAACTGTATGGTCTGTCTGTGGCTGTTCCCAGGTCTTCCCTTGCAGTGCTAAATGCAGACAGCATGTAAATGAATGAGCGAGGCTGTGTTCCAATAAGACTTTATTTGCGGACCCTGAATTCTGAATTTCGTATCAGGTTTATGTGTCATGAAATATTATTATTCTTTTGACTTGTCCCCAACTATTTAACAATTTCAAAGCCATTCTTAGTTTGTAGACTCTCCAGAAACAGAGAGCCGGGTTTCGTGGGGCTCGAACTCGTGAACTGCAAGATCACGACCTGAGCCGAAGTTGGCTGCTTAACCAACTGGGCCACCCAGGCGCCCCAGACCCCATGGCTTTTTATGTGTATCAGTCTTGTTTTATAATAAGAAAACTCATGAAGGTGTCCACATAGGTCACAGAGACTGTTACATCCCATCAGAACTGAACTGTGGACAGTACGTATCACTGTGAGTGCCGATCGCTTATTTAGTAGAAAGGAAAGGCTAAGGGTAATTGAAGCTGTTTATAGCACACAGTGGCTACTCGCAAGGTTCCTACGCTCACGTGTAGAAGATGATTTTGCCCGACTTTGCGGATTGCAGTAGAAAATGGAATGTGCGGAAATGGACTGTGAAGGAATTACTGGTGAGGAACAAATTGTGCTGTATGTTTATTACTAATTATAGATGTGGCCATAAGACGCGCTGTCCTAGGATAAGGCAAAGCAGCCCAGCGGCCCCACTGAGGGCTTCTCTAACTGAAAAACTCTCTCTCTTCAGCAGAACCAAAGGCAGAAATCTACCCCCATGCCTCCTGCCTTCTAGCCGTCTCCTGCCAGCAACTTCTCAGCCAACATGTGCCTCAGATCTTTCTGGGCTTCTGTGTAGGGCATCACTCCCATCCAGGGGGTCCTGGCCCAGGGCATCAAGAGCAGCAGTATCCTGCTCAGAGCTGCTGCACTGGAGACACAGAAGGTCATGGGAGGCAAGGTGGCCTCCCTGGTGTGCAAGGACAGAGGAGACGGAGACTTTGGGCGCATTCCCCAGCCCGCCCCGAGGACGGTCCGCAAGAACTAGAGAAGGCAACGTGGCGGGTCGAGAGAGGGCCCCCCTCAGCCCTAGCCCGTGTGCAAACAGACAAAGGAGTGAAAAAAGCCACAAGATCTGGAGCAGCCAGCTGTACGGAATGTGAACTAGACCGTAGCCCCAAATCAGACCTCATTACAGAGCAGACGGCCCACTTCCAGGAGAAACCCGATGTTTGCAGGGAGTGCGGGTGAGGCTTTAAAGTGAAGTCAGCCCTCATCAGACACCATCGGACATGCTCAGTGGAGAAGCTTTATGTGTGCCGGGAGTGTGGGCAGAGCTTTAGAAATAAGTCAGTCCTCATTGGACATCAGTGGACTCACTCTGTGGAGAAGACTTATGTTTGCCGCGAGTGTGGGTGAGAGCCTTCAGCGAGAAGTCCTCCTTCCTCAGACATCAGAGGACACGCTCCTGCTCCCGGGAGAAACACTACGCATGCCTGGAGTGTGGGCGAGGCTTTAGCCATAAGTCAAATGTGAAAAAATTTTTTTTTAAATTTTTATTTATTTTTGAGAGAGAGAGGGAGCAGGAGAGGAACAGAGAGAGAAGGAGACACAGAATCTGAAGCAGGCTCCAGGCTCTGAGCCGTCAGCACAGAGCCTGACACAGGGCTCAAACCCACGAACCGCGAGATCATGACCTGAGCCGAAGTCAGATGCTTAACCGACTGAGCCGCCCAGGTGCCCCACATTGAATCTTATCAGACGCCAGAGCATATGCTGAGGCAAGAAGCCTTCTGTGGGGGGGGGGGGGGGTGGATCCTGGGCAGGACTCTATTAATCAGTCAAACCTCATCCTGCACCAGAGAGAGAGATGGGGAGGCATCCCTATCTGTGCACGGAGTGTGAGTAAAGCTTCAGAGGCATGTTGATCCTCAACAGCCTTCAAGGACACATTCAGGAGAGGAGGCTTATCTGTGCAGAGTGTGGGCAACTCGGCAGCCATAAGTCAACCCTCACCGAACAAAAAGGATGCACGTAGGTGGGAAGTGCTGTGCGTGCAGGGACCGCGGGTGGGGCTTCAGCGATAAATCCGGATTCACTGAACATCCAGCGGCCAACTTGGGAGAGGCAGCCTGTGTTCAGAGACCTTAGGAAAAGAGCAGGCAGGCGGGCACCAGGTGGCACCTTCGGGGAGGAGCCGTGTGCTTGCAGGGGGTGTAAGACTCTCGTGCTCAGTCAGCCTTCTTCACACACCGGAAGGGTAATCCGTACGTGGAGATCCTGGGGAGCTCCGTCCAGATGACCCATTCAGGGGTCAGATTACCGCCCCTGGCGGCTGCACAGAGGAGTTCCTCACTAGGACTTGCTTGCAGCCACAGGGAACTTCACCCTCCCCACGGTGGGGGCTCCTGGCCAGTGACCGATTGATACGGGGAGACAGAACTCCAACGCTTGATCCAGTAGGGATGACCCCAGAGGGTCATCTCAGACCCAGAGGCCCCCATCGGACTGAGTGATTTGGTTGCAAACATGTCGCAGGGCTGCTGCTTCCTCTGCCCAGTCCTGCCTTCATTCCCCCAGTAAACCACTCAACCCCCGTTTCATGGTCTCTCCGGGGAATCCACTCCGAGACATCCTGAGTGTGCGAGGAGTGTGGACAAGCCTTTGGCCATACATCACCCCTCAAGAGACCCCAGGGTATACCGAAGAGAAGCTGTGTGTGTGTGGGAGGGTGAGCAAGGGCTCAGGGAAAGCCTTATCCACCTTATCCTTATCCACCAGAAAATAGCTCGTGTGGAAGAAGCCTTCCGTGGACAAGGAGGAAAGCTTCGAGAGGCTTAAGCAGGATGTGAGGCCCCATCTCGCACCAGCGGACACACTCAGGGAATGCTCCCGGGTGGAACTTTATCCTGATGTCCCTCTGGACAGACTCATGAGGACAAAGACTGGCCACCGCAGACCACTATGTCACTCACCTCTAAGGGGCTTTCAGAAGTCTTGATGAGAGGGAAGATGGCACTCACAGCTAGAGACCTGGGTTTTCCACTGTTTGTGGTCAGATGGAATAAAAACATGGAAGGCTTTATTTAAGTAATCCAAGAACGGTCTCGTTTAATTTTCATACACCGATTCTTTCCCAGGTCCTCTTGTCCTTTTGTTCTACTGAAATCTTTGACAAGCTCAGGCTGTGTGCCTTAGTCTCTGAGCAATCTGGAAGGGAATTCAAGTCCACAACCTGGATTTCCTGCATGAATTCAACCCTTGAGAATAAAGGAGTCCCGAATCAATCCAATAGATTTGTAGGGAAATCTGAGCCTTTGCATGGGGAGGACCACCTAGGTTCTGGAGACATGCCAGCTGAAGGGAGGGCCCTCCCAGGTCTCTGGGGGACAGGTTGCCTCCTCTCCTAACTGGTCTCCTAACTGGAGATCTCCTAACCAGATCTCCCTCTGGTTTCTGTGACAGCTCCTTTCTCGGGAACGTTCCCTTCCTTCCTTCTTTCTGGTCTCTCTTCAGGTCCCTGCTGAATCCTCTACCCTCTGGAAGCCCTGCTGTTCCTTAATGGTCTGTTTATGTCCTCCAATTCTGGGGATCCTTTAACCACATTCCTTCTGCGGCCTTCCAGATTCCAGGGTCAGGTCCTTTAACCACACCCAACCTGTTCTCCAGCCATGAGTCGTTGCTTTGGGTTGCTTAGCTATTCCCCATGTCAGTTCATATGTCTAAAGACCCCTAAGCATGGCTCCAATACGGTGTCCACTCAGCCCTCCATTCCTCAGAGCCAGTCCTGCTAGTGACCCCACCATCATCCCTCTACTCACTGGTCAAAGACAGACAGCCTAGTCATACACCTGCCCTTGTTTTTCAGCACTGAGATTCACAGCATAATCTTTTTCCTAATGGAAATGTGCTATAATACCATGCTATGCTTTTTTTATTTTCTTCTAATATCTATGATATGTATAAGGGATAAAAATCCAAGTTCTCCTTATGTAAAGATTATTTTTGTCTAGCCCTGTATCCTCGTCACTAATTTCAATCTAGAAATTGTTTTGGAGAATAGCCAAACACTCAGAAATGGACCCACAATGTATGGCCAACTACTCTTTGACAAAGCAGGAAAGAATATCCGATGGAATAAAGACACTCTCTTCAGCAAGTGGTGCTGGGAAAACTGGACAGCGACATGCAGAAAAATGAACCTGGACCACTTTCTTACACCCTACACAAAAATGAACTCAAAATGGATGAAAGACCTAAACGTAAGACAGGAAGCCATCAAAATCCTAGAGGAGAAAGCAGGCAAAGACCTGTTTGACCTTGGCCGCAGCAACTTCTTACTCAACACATCTCTGGAGGCAAGGGAGACAAAAGCCAAAACGAACTATTGGGACTTCATCAAAATAAAAAGCTTCTGCAGAGCGAAGGAAACAATCAGCAAAACTAAAAGGCAACCGACAGAATGGGAGAAGATATTTGCAAATGACATGTCAGATAAAGGGTTAGTATCCAAAATCTATAAAGAACTCATCAAACTCAACACCCAAAAACCAAACAATCCAGGGAAGAAATGGGCAAAAGACATGAATAGACACTTCTCCCGACACATGAAAAGATGCTCAACGTCACTCATCATCAGGGAAATACAAATCAAACCACAATGAGATACCACCTCACACCTGTCAGAATGGCTAACATTAACAACTCAGGCAACAACAGATGTTGGCGAGCATGCAGAGAAAGAGTATCTCTTTTGCACTGCTGGTGGGAATGCAAACTGGTGCAGCCACTCTGGAAAACAGTATGGAGGTTCCTCAAAAAATTAAAAATAGAAATACCCTAGACCCAGCAATTGCACTACTAGGTATTTATCCAAGGGATACAGGTGTGCTGTTTCAAAGGGGCACATGCACCCCCATGTTTATAGCAGCACTATCAACAATAGCCAAATATGGAAAGAGCCCAAATGTCCATCAATGGATGAATGGATAAAGACGATGTGGTATATATATATATACAATGGAGTATTACTCAGCAATCAAAAAGAATGAAATCTTGCCATTTGCAACTACGTGGATGGAACTGGAGGGTATTATGCTAAGCGAAATTAGTCAGATAAAGACAAATATCATATGACTTCACTCATATGAGGACTTTAAGACACAGAACAGATGAACGTAAGGGAAGGGAAGCAAAAATAATATGAAAACAGGGAGGGGGACAAAACATAAGAGACTCTTAAATATGGAGAACAAACAGAGGGTTGCTGGAGGGGTTGTGGGGGGAGATGGGCTAAATGAGTAAGGGGGCATTAAGGAATCTACTTCTGAAATCACTGTTGCACTATATACTAACTAACTTGGATGGAAATTAAAAAACAAATAAATATTAAAAATTTTTTTTGAATGTTTATTTTTGAAGGAGAGAGAGACTGAGCACGAGCAGGGGAGAAGCAGCGAGAAAGGGAGACACAGAATCCAAAGCGGGCTTCAGGCTCTGAGCTGTCAGCACAGAGCCCGGTGCAGGGCTTGAACTCACAAACTGAGAGATCATGACCTGAGCCATAGTTGGACGCTTAACCGATTGAGCCACCCAGGCGCCCCACATGTGTATAGCTTTTGTATGAAACCAAAAGCATGAACTTTGTATCTGCAGTGAACCCGGCGATAAGCCAAAGAAACAATGCAAGTCAAAGTTATTGTTACTACTAGCTGGGGCTATGGCCCTGAACCCAGACACAGAAATATAATGGTTTGGACCCTGTGATGGGAGACTACAGGCCTGAGGGCCAAATCTGGCCTGCCACCTGTTTTTGTAAAGCGTGTGAACTAAGAGTGATTTTTTCCATTTTAAATGGTTGAAAGAATCAAAAGAAGAAAAGTATGTGTGTCTGTAAAGTTTTATTGTAACACAGCCATATATTTGTTACGTTGTCGATAGCTGCTTTCATCCTATAATGGTTGAGTTGAGTAATTGCAGCAGGGACCACGTGGCCCACAAACCATAAAATACTAGCTGGAAAAGGTTGTCAGTCCCTGTTCTAGACTGAACCTTAAGAACACTTTACCAAAGGCCAAGTGAATTCATGACCCCCTTGTCCTCGTTTGTGGAAATTGACAGGCCGATGGTGGCTAGGACTGGCATGTTAGCAGTGGAACAGATGACAACAGTCAGATTCAAGGCATTTTGTAAGTGAGGTCCCCAGGATTTGCTGACTGATTGATTATGAGGTGGGAGAGAAATAGAGGAATCAAGGATGCTCCCAAGTTTGTCATTTTGCTTTTTGTTTTTTAACTCGAGAAACTCCTGAGATCGGGAACACTGGTAAGAAGTGGGTTTGGGAAGAAAAGGGAATACAACAATCAAGAATCCAATTTTCACTGTGTTAAATTTAGGATACCTATTAGACATCCAGATCAAGCAGGCGGTGGATGTAAAAGGCAAAGAGTTAAATGAAGAACCCAGGGTCAGAGGAATAAATTTGAGATTCCTGAGCATTTACGTAATATTCAAAGGTCATAGGACAGGATGGGATTGGTTGATTGACTCATTCATTCATTCATTCATTCATTCATTCAAATATGTTTTGAGCCCTTGTTTTGTGCTAAGCAGTGTGCTAGGCATTGCAGTAACAAAAAATACACAAAGGAAAATCTGTACCCTCAGAATTTCCATTCTAATGGGGAGGAAAAATAACAAATATATAGTATATTAGGGATCATTGTTAAGGAGAAAGGTAAAGCAGGGATGGGTGGGAAGGCTGCAGTTTTCAACAGGATGGCTAGGGAAGTCCTCAGTGGGAAAATGTTATTTGAGCTTAAGTCTTCAAGGAAGTGAAGTTGTGCACATACCTGGAAGACTAGCATTCCAGGCAGAGGCGACAGCAAACGCAAGCATGCTAAGGTAGGAGCGCGTCAAGCAAGTTAACAGAAAAGCAAGGGCGGTGGCTTCAGGAGAGCCGAGGGAGAGTGGTGGGAGATGAGGACCAAGACAGAATGGGCCGGGACACGGGGTGGAGGACAGAAAGGAAAGTGTGGAGGAGCATCTCAGGAACGGACTGAAACTAGGAAGGTGACCAAACATCTCCGCGAAGTTCAGTTTGACGTTAGCCCCGCCCCAAGCCCCGGAGGGCTCCTTGCTCACAGCTCCGCCTTTTGGCCGGAACTCGTGAGCCCGCGCAGGGACCGGAAGTAGCTTCCGCCCGACCCCATTTTATACGAGGCCGCTCTTCCGGTAGCGGCGGCGGGAAGCGGACTACTGGCGGGCGTCTAGGCCTCTGCCGAGGGGAATCCGGCGGGAATCGGAGCCATCAGAACCGCCACCATGGTGAGGAGGCGCAGGCGGGAGGCGCGGGAACTTCCGAGTCTGTTGTGGAGTGGGGGCCGCGACTGATCGGGAGGAGGTCACGGGTTGGGGGTTCATGGCGGTGAAGGCCCGGGCCGCGGCCGCCCGCCCGGTCCGGGCAGGGGAGACCCGGACCTTGGCCATTCGGTAGGGTGGGGGAGGGGAAGGCTGGAACTGAGGAACGGAGGCCTGAGTCGCTCGGTGGTGGCGAGGATAGCACTCCGGCCCTCCACGCCGCTGTAGCCACAGTGCTTGGGTTCCTGCAGGCACGAAGTAAACTTTTGCAGAATAAATGCATGTCTGGGGTTTCGGAGCAGGCATTAGAGCCGCGGGAGGACTGGGGAAGACCCGGTGAGAGACTCAGACGTGTGAAACGGGGTCTGAGGAGGAGTTGCGGAAAGAGGTGGGGAAGACGTGTGGCCGAATCTAGAGAGAGTGCTTGGGTCCGGTAGATAGGAGGGACTGGGAGGGTGAACGGCAATGTTTTGGGGGAAGAATTCAGCTCGTTTGTTCAGCGTGTCTGTGTTTTAAGTATGCCTGACTTTTCAGGCCCTGGAGCTACATAATGAAATGCTTCCTTCCTTCACCCAGTTCACTTTCTCGGTGGGGACACAGATTATCTAATCCAGAGTGATAGGTAGTTAGGCATTACGTAAAAGTAACAGCGAGGGAGGGGCGGGGTAAGAAGGCCGTCTGGAGTAGAGGATTCCTGAGCAGAGCCCTTAGACGTTGTTAGAAGCGTCTTCCCAGCGAAAATGGAAGGGAATATTCTAGTTTGGAAGGACTACAAGAGCAAAGCAGGAAGGGTAGCACTATTGAAAGTTTCTGAAGGAGGAAGAGAGGAAGAAGTCGGGAGGAATTTTACGTTACATACAATCCTGTGGATGATGAGGTATACCAGTCAAGGATTTAGCCAGCAAAATGACACAAACTTAGTTGTGTTCAGAAAGATCACTGTGTTCTGTAGCTGTTACACTTGGGGGGAACTGAAAGCAGGGAATTGTTTGTGGGATTGGTTGGAAGAGTGGGCACTGGATTCAGTCTGTCTAGGTTCCAACCCGGCTTCCTGGCTGTGAGACAGGACAAGCTACTTATCCTCTCCTGGCTTCAGTGGCTGTTGTCTGTAAAACAGGAATAACAGTTCTGATTTCTCGAATTAAATGAGATGTGTAGTGCTTGTCACAGTGCCTGGTACACAGTGAGCACCAAGGAAGCGTTAAGCTATTACAAGGTAGACCATAGAGGTTCAGATCTGTGTGGCTAGAAGCTGTGCAGTTACAAGCCGGTTAAAATAGTCGTTTGAGGGAGAGTAAACCACATAACCAGGGTCTCCAGGGTGTCAGTCAAGGTTCTGATCCATACATTTGTGGGCTCAAAACCCTGTTCTGGTCCAAGCTCACAGAGATGAACAGCAAGCACGGTGCCTGCCACAAAGAAGGCACTTGGATGAGTTAGGACTGGCCCACACCAATCAGGCTGACAGGAGACTGATCTGCAAACGAAATGCCAGGTTGTTTATTTCTAGAGAGAGAGAGAGAGAGAGAGAGAGAACTGCCAAAGACATCTGACAACTTGCACTGCAAGATCTATTTTGTCTCTTAGCAAAGCTACATTGGAATCCGGGCTACAAAGTAAAAAAGGTTGTTGGATTAATAAAGAAGTGAAAGCAAGTTCTTTATTCTTAAAGACCATTATGTGTTCGAACTGATTAGCGCCCTGACCACCAGAAGGTCTCCCTCTTAAAGGTAGTCTTGGAGGCACGCCCATGTTTTTGCTTTAGAGATTCCATGCCTCTTGCCTCCAATCCCATCATCTCCTTTCTGATGACGGATTTCTCATGGATTGGATTTGAGTGCCAATCATTCCAGCACCTCTTTTACTTGGTCTTTAATTTATTTATTTGTTTATTTAAAAAAACATTTTTTTTGATGTTTATTTTTGAGACTGAGACACCCCGAGTATGAGCAGGCAAGGGGCAGAGAGAGGGAGACCCAGAATCTGAATCAGGCCCCAGGCTCTGAGCCGTCAGCACAGAGCCCGATGCGGGGCTCGAACTCACAGACTGCAGAACATGACTTGAGCCGAAGTCAGATGCTTAACTGACAGAGCCACCCAGGTGTCCCTTTACTCTGTCTTTTAAACGGGCTGTGGGTGTTCCACGGCACTGGAGTCACACACCTAATAATCTGCACAGTGGCAGATGGCTAATTTGGTGGAGGGGAGTGCTGGATTCATTTGGAGGTACTTTTCACCCTCACCCCTGATACTGACACAGCATAGACATAGGCAATTGTAATATGCCTGTTCCTAAAAAAAGAGATGATTTTAGGGGCGTCTGGGTGGTTCAGTCAGTTAGATGTCCGACTTCGGCTCAGGTCATGATCTCGTGATCCGTGGGTTCGAACCCCGCATCGGGCTCTGTGCTGACAGCTCAGAGCCTGGAGCCTCCTTCCGATTCTGTCTCTCTCTCTGTCTGTCTCTCAAAAAGAATAAATCATAAACATTCAAAAAAATTGAATGAAAATAAAGATTTTTTTTTTTTTGGGGGGGGGGAAAGATTATTCTAAGGGAAGGGAGTAACCGGGAAGTGGGCAGAAGTTAGGGCTGAGCACAGGGTGATGCGGGGGAATTCCCAGGGGAGGGCTGTGGCTGGAAGACAGAGCTAAGACTCGACGGAGCAAGATAGCCTGGTGGAAAAGAAAGTCACAGCTGAAGGTTTTAGGAAGCGCCGGGGATATACAGGTCCAAGAGAGCTGGCCTCTCATCCTGTTGCTTTCTCCTTGCAGACTGTGGGCAAGAGCAGCAAGATGCTGCAGCACATCGACTACAGGATGAGGTGCATCCTGCAAGACGGCCGCATCTTCATTGGCACCTTCAAGGCTTTTGACAAGCACATGAACTTGATCCTCTGTGACTGTGATGAGTTCAGGAAGATCAAGTGAGAAGTGGGCCGCACGGGGGGGTGGGATGTGAGTTGCGAGGGAAGTGGAGCGGGTGGGTGGGCCAAGCGACAGGTGGTCGATGTAGCTGTAGCTGGTTCCTTGGTCTGCTCTCCTGCGTTAGAGGGCAGATTTAAATGGGGACGTTGGACTCCAAGAAATCTTCCTTAGCCCAGCAAGCCTCGCTCTCTAGTTCTAGCGGAGTACACGTTGTAAGGAGGGCTGCTAGGCTTTTTGTTTCTCTGACTGTGTGTGCCCCTGGGTACTGGGGTAAAGGGCTCTCATGTTCTCCCCACAGGTGTGTGAGGGGGGAGAGCTTGATTTTCTGGCCTCATTGCCTATTTGTAAAGCTGTAGCCTAAAGGGCTCTCCCAATGCAGCCTGGTCTGAAACTGCTTTAAGAAGCCTCTGACCCTCTTCAGGGTAAGTGCTCAGCTTCCCGTGTGGGTTTGGGGCCAGTGATTTTTGTTGGCGTTTATAGACACAATCAGATCTTTTCTACTTTTCTACAATTCCATATGCAATTGGATAGCTCCCTTGTCTCACGACTCACAGATCTGGAGCTTCTGGCCTCTTAAAAGACGTGGGCTAGCTTGTCGTGCATATTACATTCGAGGCATCTTGAGGCCCAAAGAGGTTATGTGACTTCCATGATCAGTCAGCTCTCTTCTGCCCCATGCGGTGGTCCATATTAGGTTGTCGGTGGCTGTGATTTCCTTTTGATTCCCCTTGGGGCTGTTGTTTTCTTTTTGTGGCAAGAGGTCAGAAGTACAGGATACAGTGTAATAAGGATGGCCAAGTGCCAGGGACACAGTAGAGAGGGGCCAGCAGATCAGTGTAGAACTATTCCAAATGGTCTCTTCTGTCTTTTATTTATTTATTTTTTTAAATTAAAAAAAAAAAAAAATTTTTTTTTTTTTTACATTTACTTATTTTTGATAGAGACAGAGCACAAGTGGGGGAGGGGCAGAGAGAGAAGGAGACACAGAATCCGAAGCAGGCTCCAGGCTCTGAGCTGTCAGCACAGAGCCCAACACGGGGCTCGAACTCACAAATCGTGAGATCATGACCTGAGCCGAAGTCGGACGCTTAACTGACTGAGCCACCCAGGCGCCCCTAAATCTTTTTTTTTGAATGTTTATTTTTGAGAGAGAGCGAGACAGAGCATGAGCGGGGGAGGGGCAGAGAGGGAGGGAGACACAGAATCCGAAGCAGGCTCCAGGCCCCGAGCTGTCAGCACAGAGGCCAACGCGGGGCTCGAACTCACAGACCGTGAGACCATGACCTGAGCTGAAGTTGGACACTCAACCGACTGAGCCACCCAGGCGCTCCATCTTTTATTTTTTTTTAATGAAATTATTCTGATAATTAAAAAATGTCTATTAGACGATACATTTTAAAAATACATAAAAGTATATGAGGAAAAATTTAAATACCCAGAAAGGTTTGTTTCTTTTTTTTTTTTTAATGAAAGAACAATACATGTTTTTAGTATGAAAAAAAAAAAAGAAAGAAAGAGAAAATAAAGATAGGCCCAAAAGAAAAGGAAGAACTATCTACCCCCAGAAAACTCTTAATTTAATATAAAAAATATCATTAAAAGGAAACCTTTACTTTTTTTTTTTTAATTAAAAAAATTTTTTTCAGTTTATTTATTTTTGACAGAGAGAGTGACGGGGGGAGGGCCAGAGAGAGGGGGAGAGAGAGAATCCCACGCAGGCTCTGCACTGTCAGCACGGAGCCCTGTGTGCGGCTTGACCTCATAAACCGTGACGTCATGACTTGAGCTAAAACCAAGAGTCGGGCACTTAACCGACTGAGCCACCCCGGCGCCCCAGAAACCTTTTAAGCTTTTAAAAATCCAGGCATTTTGTCTTTCCTTTATTCTTAGGGTATTGGTTTTGGCTTTTTCTTCCCTTCCCCTGTCTTGTTACGGTTATTTTATTTCCCAGTTTACATTTACAGCTGACCCTCGAACAACCCAGGAGTTGGGGTGCAGACTCCACACCATTGAAAATCCATGTGTAACTCTTGACTTCTCCCAAACTGAACTACTAGTCTACTGTTGGCCAGGAAGCCTTACCAACAAGATAAACGTTTGATTAGCATGTAATTAGTGTGTTCTGTTGTGTATATACTGTATTCCTACAGTAAAGTAAAAGAAACGTTTTTAAAAATCATAAGGAAGAGAAAATACATTTATAGCACTGTATCAGAAAAAAATCCGCATCTAAGTGGCCCCGCACGGTTTAGACCCAGGTTGTTCAAGGGTCAGCGGTATATTTTGTTCATCCTTTTCTGGTTGTTGCGTTGGAACTTTCTGTTTTTGTGCTTTGAGGATAGAGGTGTAACTTCTATGAAGTTATTTTTCCTTTCTTCTACTTCTGAGGTGACCTGAGGGATGGAGTTAATAGTTCTGCGGGGTTGACTTGATGGCGGAAGGAGGCTTGCGCTCAAGAAGGCTGACTGGGATTCGGTCGACTGGAGTTGTTCAGGCTGCCTCTTCACACAGACGAGGCCTTAAGCTGAAGGGAGGGAATAGGGTAATGGCAAAGAAGAGTGGACTGAGGAAAGACCTTCACCATGGTTACAGAGTAACATTTGAGCCAGGGCTGGGCTCTCTTAACTCTTGTCCTATCTCTTGGCCAGTGTGTCCTCTTGGCGTGGGAGACAGCCACCTAAGGGGTTATGAGTCAGCCTGTGAGGACTGTGCAGAGGAGTTGCTTTAGAGCAAGTTTTTGTACCATTTGTCGAGAGATACAGTGTAAAAATCTTGGAGGCCCCTAGGCAGGTGAACGGGAGCTTTACCCCCTTTCTGATGCTTACTTTTTTTGTTTCTTTCCCTAAACCCATCCCCAGGCCAAAGAACTCAAAGCAAGCAGAAAGAGAAGAGAAGCGAGTCCTCGGTCTGGTGCTGCTTCGCGGGGAGAACCTAGTCTCCATGACTGTAGAGGGACCTCCTCCCAAAGACGTAAGTCAGCGCAGAGCAGAGCTCGCCAGTGCAAGGCCAGGAAGCCTTGGAGAAGGGAGCCCCTGCTGTGAGCCAGGCTCTGCCTTAGCTTCTCTGCATTTCATTGCATAATTCACAGGCATCCTCAGATTTTTGTCCTCCTTTTATAGACAATAGAATCTCCAAGAGGTTACCCTCTAAGTAGGAAGTAGCGATGGGGAACTAGAATCTGAGGGTTTCCAACTTTAAAGCCCTCTCTTCTTCCTCAGTTGATGTACAGAGTGAGTTAGGAGAAAAGGCACTTAAGGCCATCTGGTCAGTTCTTAATGTGATGGCATCTAGCTGGACAGTAAAAAGTCCTAACTCCAAACAGCAGAATGTATATATTTTGTACAGCTGGAGAAAACTAGTTAACATTTATGAAACATCTGCTGTGCGAAGCACTTCAGTATTTTAGCCACTTCTTGTAAGCCGTTTTTTTGAGATAAATCATTCCCACTTAAGATAAAACAAACTGGGGGTTAGTAACTTGCCCAAGGTGTCTCAGCCATTAAGTGGTGAGGCTGGCATTTGATCCCAGGCAATCTTGGTTCTGTAAACACCAGCCTGCACTTAGAAATAGACTAGACTTTAGAGCATCTAACCAAGTTTTCTTGTTTTCGTTTTAAGACATTGTCATCAAAGAAGTAATTTTTCTTATTTTTGTCCATGTACATGTTTTTTTTTTAACACATAATATGTGTGTAATACTGTGTTCTGCTTTTTCCCTTAACATTGTAAGCATTCTTCTGATTGCTGTATTTTTTTCTTTTTCTTTTAAGTTTGTTTATTTTGAGAGAGAGAATGGGGGAGGGACACAGAGAGAGGGAGAGAGAGAATCCCAGGCAGGCTCCACACTCAGCACAGAGCTTGAACTGTGAGTTCATGACCTAAGCTGAACTCGAGTTGGACTCTTAACCGACTGAGCCACCCAGGCTCCCCTGCTGTATGCTTTTTAAAAGGCATGTTGATGACTTAAAAATATTCCCTTAAGTGAGGACAGAGTAGTTATCCTAGTCATCTCCCTCTCTCTTTTTTAATGTGTATTTAATTTATATTGGGAGGGAGAGAGTGGATCCCCCAGGGGTCGAACTCCCCAACTTTGAGATCATGACCTGAGCGGAAATCCAGAGTCGATGCTTAACCAACTGAGCCACCCAGGTGCCCCCTAGTCATTTCTGTCTTTTTTGGACTCATACATTGAATCCAAAGGGAATAGGGAGCCTTTCCAATTACAAATGCCTGTAAGGGGTTTATCACATTTTTTGGTTGAAGCATACGTCTGTATTCGTAACTCCTGGTGTCTGTTTCCAGTAGACGTTGCTACTCACTCTAAATTTTCATGACTGCAACTGGTTTTGTTATAACCCCATCATTTACAGGTGAGGAAACAGCCCCAGAACTGTGGGATTACTTGCCCACTGTCACCTGCTAGGTGAGAATCAGAGCTGGGACTGGACTTCATTTCTCTTTGATGCCAGGTCAAGTGCTCTTGACTACTATACCCCCTTTTTTTTTTTTAATATTTGTAATTCTAATTTTATTATATTTTAGGGTGTGCCAGCAGGCAGGGGAGAGGGACAGAGAGAGGGAGAGGGAGAATCTCAAGCAGGCTCCACACTCCCCATGGAGCCCAACACAGGGCTTGATCCCATGACCCCGGGATCATGACCTGAGCCAAAATCAAGAGTCACGCGCTCAACCAACTGAGCCACCCAGGAGCTCCTGTGGTATATACCCTTCTGAATGGAGCCCTGGCCCTTTGTTGGTTTAATTTTCATAGGAATGCACGTAGGTTGAGTTGTGGTGTGTTTTCTCTAGACTTACTCTTAAGTTTTTCTAGCCTGCGCAGGGGTGACAGCTAGGCACATGATCTTGGATGGAAGAGGAATGTCATTAACACGTGGGTGGCTAGGTAGTATTTTTAAGCTGTTTGGTTTGATGTCCTGTGAATCTGAGGGCCTCTCTTGGCAGTGGTGTTCCAAAGTGCACGGATTCTCTAGGCCCTAAGCATTTTAGCATATTTCTTTATTTTTTAGACTGGCATTGCCCGAGTGCCACTTGCTGGAGCTGCCGGGGGCCCAGGGATTGGCAGGGCTGCCGGCAGAGGAATCCCAGCTGGTGTTCCGATGCCGCAGGCTCCTGCAGGACTTGCCGGGCCAGTCCGAGGGGTTGGTGGGCCGTCGCAACAGGTAAGGGGTTGGGGAAGGGCACCAACTTCTCGTGGTTAAAATGAAGGATGGAGAGGGGCCCCACAGTTCGGGAAGAGTCCAGAAGGACCGACCTGTGACTCTCAGGCCGTCAGTATGTCATTGTCCTTCGTATGTAGTCCCAGACTCCCGTGAGAAGGGAAACCGAACGTTGTAAATTAACGTTGATGCTACTGAAGTAAAGAGATGCATGAAAGGTATTTTGGCCAACCACATCGGGGCAAAATGTTTCCACAACAGCATGTGAGGGAATGCTCTCTGACAACCGGTTATCCGTCATACTTGAAAATGCAGTTGCCTTCCCTGATTTGGAGTGGGCCTCCTCAACTCCGGTCTAGAAGGTGGGAATTGAGCATTCAGGCTTGATCTTCTCTGGCAGGTGGTTTCAGATAGCCTGATGCCGATGCCGGGAGTTGCAGCGTGGGGGATCGATTGGGTGTCGGCTCCGTCTTAACCACGTTGGGGGCAGGAGAGTGGGATGCTGCATTGCCCTCTGCTGTTCTGCCTGACCCCGATCTCGTGTCCTCTTAGGTGATGACCCCGCAAGGAAGAGGCACTGTGGCTGCTGCTGCCGCCGCCGCCACAGCCAGTATTGCAGGGGCCCCAACCCAGTATCCACCCGGCCGTGGGGGTCCTCCCCCACCTATGGGCCGAGGGGCACCCCCTCCAGGTGAGAAGCCTGTAAGGAGACCCCTGCTAATTGATGGAAGGTGCCTGCGCTGGATTCGTGATGAGACATAACGTTGACTGAAACTGGTGATGAGTTTGTGTAATTAAGCAGGATTACTCTGAGATCCAGCCTTGACTGACTGACCACGGAACTAGCTGGACAGGAGCCATGGGGAGCCCCACCTCTTTGGCTCAAGGCCCAGAGACTGGGAGGGTACAATGGTCCGTCCTCAGAACTTGGTGGACAGCTTTGTTACGTTCCCTGCTACCTTTTCAAGACAGACACTTGAGCTGTGTTCTTGGGGCTTTTCTCTCGTAGGCATGATGGGCCCACCACCTGGCATGAGGCCTCCTATGGGTCCCCCGATGGGGATCCCCCCTGGACGGGGAACTCCGATGGGCATGCCCCCTCCGGGGATGCGGCCCCCTCCCCCGGGGATGCGAGGTAAGTGCCAATAGCAGTGATTTGGACTTCCTTAGAGAGCATGTTGGGATGGGGAATGGAAGGAAGGTTGAATTTTGACCATACCCTCTGGGCTTTCAGGCCTTAAGCCTAAATATATGCACTCTTAGAGGGCAACTTTGTCCAGAAAGGGAAGAGGGGAAAAGTAGTTCTGAAATTGGCCTTCCCTCCCTCTTAGAGCAGTTAGGGCAGTCCTACACCCGGGTACTTCTCAGTGTCCACGGTGGTGTTCTCAGGGCACTGTGCGATCATGCATTCTGAGAGTCCCCCACAAAGGTCATGGGATTGTCCTGTGTCCTTTGGCTTGACAATGTCTGGTAATGAAGAGGTTGCCGTACTACTTATTATGTATATCTCTCAAACTCCAGTTTGAGAAATGCTGACAGACTCGTCCTCTCACTTTATAGATAAGGAAATGGGCCCCGAGAGCTTAGTGTCCTGGCTCCTAGATTGGTGTTCTTTGCAGCAAGCCATGGTGGTCTCGAAGATAACCCACAGCCACACTGGTTGACCCCTGTGTCTCTAGTTCAGGTTTTTTGTTGATGGGTTTTATAAGCCTAGGAACCCAGTCTGTCCCAGAGAAGTCCCTAGTTAGCATATATGTCGTATGTGTCCCTCTGATCACCGGGTAACTGCAGGGTGTGGGAGGCTGGGGTGGGGCTGGGGATTTGAGTTGCAGATCAGGCACTGACTAAACTTCTTACTCTTACTTCAGGCCTTCTTTGACCCTTGGCCACAGAGTTACGGAAGTAGCTCCACAGAGGCGTGGGCCCGATTACCACAGACCTGTTTGTTTGTTATGCCGTTGTTCTCGGAGTCTCACGGGATTGTCTGGTTTCCCTTTCAGGGCCCCCTCCCCCGGGAATGCGCCCACCAAGGCCCTAGACTCATCTTGGCCCTCCTCAGCTCCCTGCCTGTTTCCCGTAAGGCTGTACATAGTCCTTTTACTTCCTTGTGGCCTGTGAAACTAGTTTATAATAAACTCTTAAGAATATTATAAACGTGTCTGGTGTGTCTGTTCAATTTTAGAAAGCCTTTGTTGGGTAGTTAATAGAGTCAGGAAAGGTTGCCTTGGGAAAGCTAGCCCTAATCTCTGCTGCTTCCCTTATGAAATATTTTACAGCGCATTTGCAGAGAAGCACAAACCTCTCTCCTACTGAGAGAATTAGCAACATTGAACTGTGAGACAATTTCCACGTATCAGACTGGCAAAATTAGTTTGTTGAAGTAAACACTCATACACCCTTGGCGACAGTTGTGAGTTGGCAGATCCTTTTTGGAAGGCACTCCTTGATAGCCTCTTGTGCATTACTTGAGATTATATTCATTTTTATATGATAAGTTAGGAGGCAAGTAGTAAAAATGAAAAACAATCCCACTGGAAGAGGAACAGATTTGGTATAACTCTCCCACCGTCACACGTGCATATAGCCTAAGTCGTGGGACTCCGTGATTTCTTCCCCCTAGGGTCCATGTTCAGTTGATGGTCACTGAGCAGTACTGTAGTGCTTAGTACATCAAGCTTTGAGGTTACAGAAATAGGAAGTGGACGCTACTCTTAGGTTACTGTCTGGGGGAAGACGATTCTAGATGCAAAGGAGCCCTTGAAGAAAAAAGGTGATGCACTACTGGGGTGTTAAGAATTTCTCCAGGAACGTGAGGGAATTTCTCCAGGAACGTATTCCACAAACCATGGAATACCCCACATTAATAGAAGAAAAAAGTACCTAATCGTTACATCAATAGATGGGGAAAAAACATTTGACAAAATTCTGACACGCGTGATAGACACTCCACAAATTAGGAATAGAAAGGAACTTTGTAAACATAGACGGGTTTATTTGAAAAACCTACAGCCAACAGAATAGGAGTGAAAACTCTCCCTTTAGTGGAAGGAAGCAGTAAGCGTGCCCGCTTTTAACACTGCTGTTCAACATTGTCCTGGAGGTTACAGCCACAGCAATTAGGTAAGGATATAGAATGAAAGGTCCACTTGGAAGACTTGATATTGTTAAAATGGCAATACACTCCAAAGTGGTCCACAGATTCAAGTGCTGTATCTGTCAAAATTCCAATCGCTTCTTTCTGTTTGTTTCTTTCAGGAACAGGAGCGGATCCTGCAGTTCGCGTGAGGCTATAAGGAAGAGGCCCTAATTAGCAAAAATGATCTTGAAAAATGCTCAAAGTTGATGTCTGCTTGTAAAACCTAGTACAAAGCTTCAGTAATCCAAGCAGTGCGGTACTGGCATAAGAGTAGACATATAGACTAATGGAATAGAATTGAGAATCCAGAAACAAACCCTTGCGTGCACGGCTGGTATAAGAAGTCTCCAACAAACAGTGCTGGGACAATTGGATAACCACCGTAGAAGAATGAAGTTAGACCTGTGCCTCACTCCGTATGTCACTCATTAACTCAAAATGGATCAACAGTCTGTAGGAGCTAAAACTATAAACCTACTAGAAGAAAACGGGTAAATCTTGACCTGGGGTCTGGTGACGGTTTCTTCGATTTGATAGCAAAAGAACAACTCTTGTGCATCAAAGGATGTTATCAAGAATGCGATAAGGCAGTCTGTAGAAGGGGAGAAAATACTTGCAAATCCTAGATCTGACCTGGGTTTAATATCCAGACTCTGTAAGGAACGTTGACGACTCAACAGTAAAAAGATAGACGGCCCAATTTAAGAGCAAGGGAATGGCCATTTCTTCAAACAAGATCTATATACAAATGGATAACAGGCACTGGAAAAGGACGGTTAACATCCTTGGTTATTAAAGAGATGCAGATTAACACCACAATGAGCTACCATTTCATACCCACTGGATGGCCTTCATGGAGAAAAAGGGCCAGAGGTGGGGCTGGGGAGGATGGGGGGAAAATGAACGCTTGTGCTCTGCTGGCAAAACAAAATGGTGCAGCCAGAGTGGAAAACAGTTTGGCGGTTCGTCAAAAAGTTAAACATAGAAATACCATATGATCCGGCAATCCCACTCCTAAGTATATACCCAAGAGAAATGAAAATAGATGTCAACACAGAAACTTGTATGTGAATGTTTACGGTACGTGAATCATAATAGCCACAAAGCGGAAACAACTCAACGGTCCGTCGATGGATGAGTGGAGAAACAAACTGGGATATTACGTTCAATAAAATACTATTCAGCCATAAAAGAAATGTAAGTATTGATACGAACTATCTGGATGAATCTCAAAAACATTGAGCAAAGGGAAAGAAGCCAGAATCAAAAGGACCCGTTATAAGATTCCTTTTATTTGAAATGTCCAGAATAGGTAAGATCACAGAGGCAGCAGATTAGAAGCTACCAGGGCGTAGGGATGGGGCCAAGGGAAATAGAGATTGATTACTTAGTGGATATGGGGTGTTTCTACCTGGTGATGAAAAGGTTTTGAAACTAGAGATGGCTGGTTATTGCACAACATAGTGAATGCAACTAAATACAGTTGGCTTCTAATGGTCACATTAAAGTGGTTAATTGTTAATGTGGGGTGAATGTTGCCTGAATTAAAAAGGAAGGAAGAGACAGTTTCTTTGTGGAGAGTTTACCAAGGCTTTTTATTGTGGGCGGGATATGTTAGCAGAGGAAAAGGCCGAGGAGTAAGGTGCTTGGCGGTAGATTTTGGCAGAAAAATCAGTGGCTGGCTCAGACAGTGTCACTGGAACCTATACCCTGAGTTGCACAAACCGCAAAGCAAGGCTGAGGCACCCGCCCCCCTCCCCCGGCCAGCTTCCCATTTGCCTACCAGGTATGACCCAGAAGGGTTTTGTATTCTTAGCCTGAGCTGGAAGGCATAGACTCTTATTTTACCACACACAAAAAACATTTTCTTCGACAAAGGAAAAATATAGAGAGTCACGCATTGCCAAGCAATTAGCAAAGTAAAACCACTAGATGCTTACAACTATCCTTGAAAATCCATAAAACCCTCTTGAAGTATGGTCTGCATGGTTCTGTGTATACAACCATATGCAGAAAAATCCCTAGGAACCATTTACTAAACAAGAAAAAGAAAAAAAGTCTGCTGTCAGACATCTGGGCATTCCAACTATTTTCTCTTGAAGATAATTCCTGTGTCTCTGGTGGTGAAAGAGGTTTGGGATTGAATGTACATTTTGACCTGCCTGTAGGCTTTTCTCGGCTCTGGTGTTTGTATTAAGCCTTTCTAACATTAGTTCAGTTAGTAAATTGGTCTGTGGCTTGAGGATTGAAAGAGACAACAGAGTAAAACCATCAGGTTTGCTGTGGGTTTACATCCAAATTCTTGGTCAGACCCATATGCATACTATTCCGTAGTTTATATATTCTGCTGGTTTCTTTTAAGAATACTTAATTGTATAAGTGTTCATTTAAGAATGACTGTAGAGGGGCGCCTGGGTGGCTCAGTGGGTTAAGCGGCCGACTTCGGCTCACGTCATGATCTCGCAGTTCGTGGGTTCAAGCCCCACGTCGGGCTCTGTGCTGACAGCTCAGAGCCTGGAGCCTGTTTCAGATTCTGTGTCTCCCTCTTTCTCTGACCCTCCCCTGTTCATACTCTCTCTCCGTCTCAAAAATAAATAAATGTTAAAAAAAAAAAAATTAAAAAAAAAAAAGAATGACTGTAGAAAAAATACTTGGTCCTAGCACTCTTAACGTTCAACGTGAATCTTTGCCTCCTTGGGTTTTGTGATCTTGCTATAGCCTCAACTTTCTGTTTGTTTTAACATCAGAACATCTCCAGATCTTTGCAAACATTATAATGACTTTAGTGTCTCATTAAGGGAACACTGAACATATCACTGTTTACTTAACCAGATCTCTGCAGTTGGACATTTAGCGTTTTCGCTGTCAAATAACGTGATAATCGTACTTGTGCATAAAGGTCATTCTGTTTTTAGGTAATTCAAAAGGAGTGTCTGAGTCAAAGGTTGCAGATGTTTTCGTTAACTTTATTAAAACCCGAGTTGATTTGCCCTGTTCCAAAACACACGACTACACTTTTCACAGAATCCTCCTGAGAATTGATAATTGTCATTAAGAAGAAATACACTCCTGGAAATGGTATATCGTTGTTATATCATTGTGTTCTTTTTATTTCCAAGGGGGGATTTCTTTTTCTTTATTTTTTCCAAAGTGGTAGGTTTTATTTATTTATTTATTTATTTATTTATTTATTTATTTAGTGCCAGTGTGGGAGAGGAGCAGAGGGAGAGAGGGAGAGAGGGAATGCCTTCCAGCTCAGGCTAAGAATACAATACAGGTTCCATGCTCTGCTTAGAGCCCAGTGAGGGGCTGGATCCCATGACCCTGGGATCATGACCTGAGCCAAAATCGAGTCGGACAGTCAACCAGCTGAGCTACTCAGGCAGCTTAAGTTATCAATTTCCTCTTTTGTGTATGTCTTTAAAAAAACTTTTGTGATAGACGTTTTCCTGTTATTACCTAAGTCCTAAGAATGATGATGGATGGATGTCACCTGATCCTTCTTATTTTGGGAATTCATACTATCTCTGATTTTTCATGATTACAACCAGGCAGTAATGAATATTGCGTGTAGAAATACTTTCTCTTTGGACTTTGTAAGTTTTTAGGAGAAATACTCATGATTCAAAGGCGGGCACTAGAAAGAAGGAAGTTCTCATTTACTGAATGGGGGCGTGTGCCTACACCCTCTGGAGGAGCTATGTACTGGGCTCAGCCAGTTAGGTTGCCTGTGGGGAAAGGAATCTAGTCCCAGGGGAACAGACATGAAAGGAAGTTCCCACTGTATACCATGTAGAACATTTAAACTATGAACCATGTGAGCGCATTACCTCATTTAAAAAATTCAGTACGTTTTAAACGTTAAAAATGGTGAATAATGAATGTACTTAAAAACAAATCCACCAGGAGGCAGCATTGCTCTGTCAGGAAGGGAGCCTCCAGTGTCTGAGCTCAGTCTTGCACCTGTGCTGGGATTGTGGGTTGATCTTTTTTCTTCCTCATCTTCTGTATTCTGATTTTCTACAAAGACCCACACGGAAATAAACTACACTTTATTTAAGCAAAGGAGGAAGTGTCAAGCCCTGCCCCTCTTTGGCTGTGGGCCATGCCTCTGTATGTGTGTATAAATTCCTGAAAGTAGATTACCAAAGAAGAGAATGGATACGCTTAAAATGCTGATAGATGCACCAAATAAATAACCCTCCAATTGTGTTATCTTGCACCGTTTGTAACAGTGTAGGCAGGTGCCTGTTTCTCACATCCTTGCCAAGTCGGTGTGTTGATACATTGTTAGATCTTGTTCAATCTGATAAATTTAAATTTTTTTTTTTTTAACGTTTATTTATTTTTTTGGGACAGAGAGAGACAGAGCATGAACGGGGGAGGGGCAGAGAGAGAGAGAGACACAGAATCAGAAACAGGCTCCAGGCTCTGAGCCATCAGCCCAGAGCCCGACGCGGGGCTCGAACTCACGGACCGCGAGATCGTGACCTGGCTGAAGTCGGACGCTTAACCGACTGCGCCACCCAGGCGCCCCTCAATCTGATAAATTAAAAAAAAGGCTTGTTTTAATTAGTAAATAGTTATAAGGAAGGATAGTGATGTTTTCATATATTTATTTTTTTGTGAGAGACTCTTCCCACTCTAATGAGGGCTGGAAATTCATCCATGTTGTTTCCCATGGCTTTGTGCACTCCACACATGTTGAATGGATGAAAGATAAATAAACTTTCTAGGCTCTGGTTTCCTCATTTGTAAAATGCCAGCGTTGTCTTGTTGGGGGGATTGACACCCCTCCCATCCAAATTTGATTGAATAGCTGGGACTGATGACCCTACACGCGCATCAAGGGGATATGAAAATTTTTATTGTTGACATAAAGTGGCTTTTGTGGCAGAGCGGGCAGGCTCCTAAGCAGGTGTGAAAATGGCTTGAGAGAGCAAGGAGAGGTGACCCATTTTATTGTGCTTACAGGGTGGGGCTGTGGTGAGGGTCCCTTGAGAGGGACCACACGTGCCAAGGGAGGGAGCCCAAAGGCTTTCTTGTGGGCTTCAAAGCTGTTAGCAGTGAAACATAAAAAAATGAAATTGGACTTTGTATTACAGGGTGATGGAACAGCACCTCACTGAAGATTAGACGACGTTATATAATATACATAATAAGGTTAGCACAAAGGAAGCCGGTAAATACTTGTCATTAGTATTGTTCTTGAGTCTTTCAATTTTAACTTTGTAAAGGGATTTTTTTCTTTTGAATATAACCCTAGAATATTTTTTTTCAGGAGTGGGATCTATAGTTACAGGGTTTGGCTACTTTTATGTAGGATGTGGCTTGTTTTTTTCATCCCGGTGGATTAGCTACAGTGCTTTGCATGAAGTCAAAGATAGAACATGCTCATTTCCAGAATGCCTTGTATTGCGGGCCTTGCATAGTGCTGGGTGCTTCACATGTGTTATGTCAGGGAATGCTTGTTGACATGAAGGAGAGAGAATATCCCTGGGGTGTGGGGTGGGGAGGCTGGCTGGTAAAGCTGAACATATGCATGTTCTATGATCCAGCATTTCCACTCGTAGATGTGTACCCAACAGAAATGCTGGCATATGCTCACAAAAAGAAATACACAAGAACGTATATAGATAGCAACCCTATTCATACACAATAGCCCAAACTGGAAACCACCTAAATATCCATCGACAGTAAGCAGGATAAATTGTAGTATACAGTTTGAAAGATAGGAAAGATAAATTGCAGTATACCCACACCGTGCAATATTGCACATCAAAGAATATGACAGATCTACAATAATTCGCAGCAATATAGATGAATCTTCTATTCGAAATGTCAAGTGACAGGAGTCAGGGCCAAATAAAAGATACATATGTGCAATTCCATTCATATAAAGCACAAACACTAATCTTTGCTTCCACAATGTAGGATTATGGTTACTCCGGGAGGGGACACAAAGGGAGCTTCTAGGGTGCTGGGAATATTCTATTTCTTGATCTGGGCGCCGGCTACCTAAGTGGGTTGTTTGTGAAAATGCAGCAATGCTGCACACTTTTGATATGAATACACTTTTGTATGCATGTTAAGCCCCTATAAAAATTAAAATGAAATTTTCATTGGGGGAAAATGTGAAAGGAAGCTTCCCACTATGCTAACTGTGGTAGTGTCTAGGCGAGGAGACTCTGGCTGGTATTTTCCCTACTCTTTCTGTATGTTTTTTTTTTTTTTTTTTTTTACATTTATTTATTTTTGAGAGAGAGAGCACAAGTGGGGGAGGGGCAGAGAGAGAAGGAGACACAGAATCCGAAGCAGGTTCCAGGCTCTGAGCTGTCAGCACAGGGCCTGACATGAAGCTCGAACTCACAAGCCATGAGGTCATGACCAGAGCTGAAGTCGGACGCCCAACCGACTGAGCCACCCAGGCGCCCCTCTTTCTGTATGTTTCTGATTTACTATAATTCATTCATTCATTCATTCAATAAGTATTTACTGCATGCCTCCTATGTACTAGGCACTGATCTATTCAACTCTGCTGGGTATAAGAATGAACAAAATAGGAGAATTCTCTGTACTTGATGGACTTACATTCTCCAAGAGGGAGATGGACACTAAATAATAAACATGTAAGTAAATTATGTCCAATGGCAACAATTGCTACGGAGGAAAACAAATCAGAAAGGGAGATGCAAAGTGCTGTGAACATGGTACTATTTCATTAGGGTGGTCAGGGACCGTCTTCTGATAAAGAGCAGTTTGAGCAGAAACCTGTTAGAATAAGGGAGCAAACCTGGTAGGTGTTGGTTGGGGATGGACCCTAAGGGTTCCAGGTGGGTGGTACAGCGACTGCCAAGGCACTGAGGTCGGAGCGCTCTGTATTTTTCAGAAAACGTCAAGAAGGGCACAGACCCAGTTACAAATTTATTCCATCTCGGCTCCAAACCCACCTTTGTCAGTAGAGGGCGCCGGAGAGACACTGCAGGATGAAGAGGGCTTGCTTTTTCGCTTCCGGCGTGCTCTCGGCGGGCTCCCGGCGGGCTCTCGGCGGGCTTCTGCAGTTTCCATTGCTTCCCCAGGGCCCGGCTCCCACAGCCCCGGTGGTCTCGGCAGCACCAGGCTTCCGCAGGGAAGATGGCTTTGTTAGCACTGGCGCCTGCAATGCACCGGCCATCAGCAAGCACCCCGTGACCAGCAGCCTCCCCAGGCACCTGTCTTGGGTGGTTTTGTAAGAGCATTTCGAGGGAGATACCTCACCATGAATGGCTCTCCCTTGCACCCGGAGAGGGCAGATTTCCAGCAACTTCCACTAGTGAAGCACCACAGGGACTTCTCTGCCAATGTTCAGCCATAGCATATTCTCCCCAGTAGACGTGATCTCGACCTTGTTGGTGGGGGCGGGGCGTTGGGGGGGCGGGTAGTGGGCTCTTCCTGGGGCTCTCTCCAGCCTAGGGCTAGCAGCCTCTTGTTAAATATGAAATTCCTAAATTTTTTGGAGGGCTCTTTATTTCTTTTTTTTTTTTTAATTTCTTTTAAGTTTATTTATTTTTGAGAGAGAGAGAGACAGAGCATGAACGGGGGAGGGTCAGAGAGAGAGGGAGACACAGAATCAGAAGCAGGCTCCAGGCTCTGAGCCATCAGCCCAGAGCCCAACGCAGGGCTCGAACTCACGACCGTGAGATCGTGACCTGAGCCGAAGTCGGACGCTTAACCGACTGAGCCACCCAGGTGCCCCTGGAGGGCTCTTTATTTCTTATTAGCCAATCTCCGATTACTCCACCCTCGTTAGAGTCATTAATTCTTTATATTATACTTTCCCCATACAGATTCAGCATGGTAGCTCCTGACTGATCCACTCACTCTGGCTCTGGAGGAGTGGTACGTACGAGAATGATAGGAGAAGCCAGAGAGCAGCCAAGGGGGCGCCAGAGGACCCTTGCTTTCACTCTGTGTGAGATGGGGCGCCCACGGAGGGGGTGTGAACAAAGGGATGACAAGATGTGACTTAGATTTGGAAGGCTCCCCTGATGGCCTCGGGGAGGAAGGAGAGAAGGCAAGCAGGAGCAGAGGCAGGGGAACCAGCGGGAAGGCGACGGTAATAGTCTAAGCAAAAAATGGCCACGGCTGGGATCTGAGTAGGCTTTTGGTGGTGGAGTCAAAAGGCATATGAATTCTGGACCTTTCGAAGGTGGAGCCCACAGGATTTGCCTTGGATGTCATGAGACGAGAGGGAAAAACGGGTAAAGAATAACTCCAAAGGGTTTTTGACCTGAAAGGCTGTAAGGAGGGAGTTCCCATCTGCCGTGGGAGGTGACGGGAATCAGGGATTCGGTTTTGGATGCGTTAAAATAGACACAAATTGAGAAGCATTTATTTAAGAAAATCTAGCAAACGACGGCAAAACCAACGGGAATCCACGGCATTTCAGCTCAGAGCAGCTGGTCTCCCTACCCCCAGCTCTGTGGTCCTACCGGGGCGAGGCAGGTCATGAGGATTGCAGCTCTGTGGGTGAAAGGGCCAGACTTTTTTTGTAGAAAAGGGCAGAAAACTACATGCTCAGGGTTGATCTCAAACCCAACAGCAAGATCAGTGGCAAACTATCAGGTAAGGCCAACGTCACAGTCGTAAGACGTGACGTCCATACTGGTTGGGGCAAGCAGCAGATTGGTAGACCAGCCAGAAGTTTAACAACGAGGGGCACCTGGGTGGCTTAGTCGGTTAGGTGACCGACATCGGCTCAGGCCATGAGCTCATGGTTCATGGGTATGAGCCCAAGTTGGGCTCTGTTGCTGACAGCTCAGAGCCTGGAGCCTGCTTCGGATTCTGTGTCTCCTCTCTCTCTAACCCCTCCCCTGCTCATGTTCTCTCTCTCTCAAAAATAAATAAACATAAAAAAATTAACAATGGATATCTGGGAAGGAGGCAGCCAGAGTGGGTCTTGATTAAGATCCTACTTAAATCCCTTGTGGGCTGGAAGGCTGAGGTCATACCCAAGGCTGTGAGCACCTAAAGGGAGATCAGAGGGCACACCGGCCAGCTGTTCCCTGCTGGTTGACCCTGAGGTGTTGTAAACACAGAACTTAAAAGATGGGGCCCACTTGTAAACTGCCCGAATTTTGCATTCCTGAAACCACCCACAGATTCATTAGCAAAGACTAGGAGCCCGGCCGCTCTAGGTGTTTCAGCGCAAGCTCTTGACTAATCTGCTGACCCAGGGATGACCTCTAAGAAGTCAGACTTAAAAACAAGGATCAAAAGCACAACACCCCCAAACTCCAAGTGGAGAAATCAGTCACCACACAATGCAAGGGAAATAGACTTCATAGAATGAATCCAGGCAAACACGTCAAGGACACAAAGAAAGCAAATAAACAGCGGTAACAATTGCCTCTCCCGGGAGGGATCAGAATTCAATGTGAGAGCATTATCTGATGTAAAACGTCTGGTCTCCCGTAAAAATTATAAGACCTGCAATGCGCGTGCGCACACATGTACACACACGCACACACACAAGCTAGGAAAATGTGACCTCCCTTCTCCCTGCCCCCCCCCCCCCAGGGGTAAAAAACAACAACAGTCAATACACACAATCTCTGAGCAAAGACTTCAAAGCTGCTCTTATCAATTCACTGGCCTAACAGATCTATAGGACACCCTGTCCAACAACAACAGAATACACAGTTGTTTTTTGGTTAAGTGTATGTATTTTGAGAGAGAGAGAGAGAGCTGAAGGGGCAGAGAGAGAGGGAGAGAGAGAGAATCCGAAGGAGGCTCCTCGCTGCCAGCACAGAGCCCGATGTGGGGCTCGAACCCACGAACCGTGAGATCATGACCTGAGCTGAAACCGAGAGTCGGACACTTTAACCGACTGAGCCCCCCAGGCGCCCCCCGGAATACACCTCCTTCTCAAGGACACGGTAACATTCTTGAGAGTGGATGATATGCTACACAATAAAGCAAACCTCTATCCATTAATTTTTTTTAAACTTTTTATTTTGAGATAATAATAATTCACGTGCAGTCATAAGAAACAACACAGAAAGATCCCAGGTACTCTTTAGCCAGTTTGCCCCAATGGTAACATCTTGCAAAACCGTAGGATGGCCTCCCAACTAGGATACTGGCGGTGACAGAGTTCAGAGAGTCCACATTCGCATCATCACGGGGATGCTTGTGTTGCCCTGTTATAGCCACATTGACTCTCTCTCGCCTTCAGTCCTCCTTAACTTCAGGCAACCACTAATCTGTTCTCCCTTTCTAGAATTTTGTCATTTCAAGAAACTTCTAGAAATGGAATCCTATACTGTGTCACCTATTAGAATTGGCTTTTTTTTTTTTTAATTCGGCATAATTCTATGGGGATTCCTCCAGATTGTGTAGGTATCCTTTGTTCATCCCTTTTTATCTCTGAGTAGTATTCCATGCTATAGATGGACCACTGTTTTTTGTTTTTGTTTTCAAAGCTTATTTATTGATTTATTTTGAGAGAGAGAGAGCAATCAGGGGAGGGGCAGAGAGAGAGAGAGAGAGAGAGAGAGGGAGAGAGAGAGAGAGCGAAGAATCCCAAGCAGACTCTGCACTGTCAGTGCAGAGCCCCATGTGGGGCTTGAACTCCCAAACTGTGAGATCGTGACCTGAGTCAAAGTCAAGAGTCGGATGCTTAACCAACTGAGCCATGGAGGCACCCCAATTGTTGAATTACTTAGCAATGAAAGGACACCTAGGTTGTTTCCAGCTTGGGGCTGCTACAAATAAAACTGCTAAACATCCATGCACAGATGTTTATATGCACACAAGTTTCACTTCCTGGAATAAATGCCCAGGAGTGTGATTGCTTGCTTGTATCTTAGTGGCATATTCCTCCCTCCCTGTCTTTCTTCCTCCCCCTTCTTTTCTTCCTTCCTCCCTCCCTTCCTTCCTCCCTCCCTCCATTCCTCCCTCTTTCCCTTCTTCCTTCCTTCCTTCCTCCCCTCCTTCCTTCCTTCCTTCCTTCCTTCCTTCCTTCCTTCCTTCCTTCCTTCCTTCCTTCCTTCCTTCCGAAACCACCAAATTATTTTCCACAGTGGCTGCAACATTTTACATTTATTCCAGCAAGGTAAGAGTGATCAAGATTCTCCTTACCAGCATTTGGCATTGTCACCTTTTTAAAACGTCAGCAATTGTGTTGGTATATAGTGACATCTCATTGTGGTTTTAATTTGCGTTTCCCTAGTGGCTAATAATATTGAATATCCTTTCATGGTTTTTTGTTTTTTTTTTTTTTTTTTTTTTTTTTGCCATCTGTATATCCTCTTCATCGAAAAGGTTATGTCTTTTGCCCATTTTCTTAGATTGCTTTTTACTGTTGGATTTTGAGAGTTCTTTATGTATCCTGGATTCTAGTTCTCTGTCAGATACGTGGTTTGCAAACGTTTTTTTCCCCCAGTATGTAGCTTGTCTTTCATTCTTTCCACAGGATCTCTCGCGGACGCACACATTTTGAATTGTGATGAAGTCCAATTTATCAAGTTTTCTTGCTGAGATTTTGATGGGAGTTGCCTTAAACCTGTATATCAATTTGGGGATAACTGACTTAACTCTGCTGAATCTTCCCATTCATGAGAAAGAGATGTCTCTCCATTTATTTCAATCTGCCTTCGTTTCCCTCATCAGTATTTTTTAGTTTTCCGCACGGAAATCCATACGTTTTGTTAGATTGACATCTAAATATTTCGTGTTTATGGACTGTAAATGTAAATTAAAAATAAATTTGGTTTGGGTTGTTCGATGAGAGTCCACAGGAATACAGCTGATTAAAATATTGGTTCCCATGATTCTGGAGGCAGACGGGTCTGATATATACATCCCGTTGGTTCTGTTTCTCGCGAGAACCCCGGCTCACACAAGCACCCCCATTACCACAACCACTTTTCCACCTTGCCTGCTTCGGTTTGGGAAATAGTATCGTAACCCACCAAGCCTCGCCAGTGAAGAGGAGACCAGGGATCTTTTGCGGGGACAGTCTCTTAGGCCTGTGGCAGAGGCAAAGATAACGTGAAGGGGAAGCTATTGGAGGGCTCAGGGTCAAGGTACTGGCCTCTGAATCTCCCTTGTCGGTTACCATCTCGAGACTGAAGGTCAGGGCTGCTGACCCATATCAAGAAGGTAGTGAGCTGCCAGACACTTTGGGCACATTGGCCTTCACTTTGTTCCCGGGGTGTCCCAGGACAAGGTCGTTTTTGCCTCAGCGTCTCCATGAATCAGACTTCTTGGCTGCAAGCGGAAGAAACTGATCCTTGTCGGCTTAGGCAAAGGGGATGGGGTAGAAATTAAGGGCAACCTGGAGAAGATAGTAAGACACGGAGCAGACATCGGGAAATATGGGATTCGACGAGTCTTCAGAGGGTCAAGAAGTAGGCAGCCCGAGACGGCACGGCAGATTGTGTCTTTCCAGAAATATCTATGGCGATATTTTTGGTCCGCCAAGCTCTTCCAGAATCTTTGCACCTTTTTTTTTTTTTTTTTAATCATGAGCTGGGTCTATTTCCTCTTGAAACTTGGAGGAACTCTGTAAGTGCCTTGACGAACAGGATGTGGCAGAAGTGGCACTGGATGGCCTCTAACCCCAAGGCATAAGGGCAATATGGCTTCCGTCTGACTCTCTTGAGATGCTTGCCCTTCTACTGTGTTGTGGGGAAACCCGGGCCACGTGGAGAAGCTGTAAGTGGGCGTCCTGGCTGACAGCCCAGCGTGGTGCTTGGGCAACAGCCAGCATCCACGGCCAGAAACGTGAGTGGATAAGCCTTCAGACATCCCCGGCCCAGCCTTTGAGCTGTCTCTGCTCCCCTAAGTCAAGCAGAGATGAGCTATCCCTACGCAGCCCTGACCAGACTGCAGTTTCATCAGCAAAATAACGGTCGTCGTGATTTTAAGCCTTAAGTTACGGGCTGGTTTGTTACACAGCAGTTGATAACTGGAACATGCGGCCACTATGTCAGAGCAGAAATTATCTGGCTGGGACACAGCCCAGGACCCTGAGGACCCCTCCACCCCTGTGAGACCGTCTGAACATTTATTCCCTCCATCCTGATCTCAGGAGAGAGCCCGTGCCCACGTGAGTGAAGGCTCTGGCTGCGCCGTGAGGCAGGTTGAAGATGGAGAGAATAATAGTGTCTCCTTCGCTGAGTCGTTATGAAGGTTAAATAAATTCATATGCATCAAGCCCCCGAAACAGTTCCTGGCCTGTAGTAAGAACACGGATTCAATTTTTTTTTTTTTAATTTTTTTTTCAACGTTTTTATTTATTTTTGGGACAGAGAGAGACAGAGCATGAACGGGGGAGGGGCAGAGAGAGAGGGAGACACAGAATCGGAAACAGGCTCCAGGCTCCGAGCCATCAGCCCAGAGCCCGACGCGGGGCTCGAACTCACGGACCGTGAGATCGTGACCTGGCTGAAGTCGGACGCTTAACCGACTGCGCCACCCAGGCGCCCCAACGGATTCAATTTTTAATCATTAGTTTTGTTACTATTAAAATGTGAGCTTGGATACCACTTCCTCGGGGAGTCTTTCTCTGATGCCGCCATGGGGACAGGTGCCATCCTAGCCCCCACGCCTCGGGGACATGTAATTAGCTTATTTACAGATTTGTTTGCTTGTTTCCTCTTAGGTCTCCTTTTGCTTTTCGCACCCTTTAAGGTGCTGTGATTGAGTACCTGTGTCCCCCGGCCGGAAAGTCATCGCCCTGGGCAGAGGGACCTTGTAATGTTACTGCTCTGTCCCTGGGTTGGACAGAATGCAGGTGGACGTGGCGACACATTGTCCAGACCTTCCTTCGGTGGACGGCTTGTTGCACCAACTGCTGGGGGTGCTGCCTGCAGATGACCGTCACTGTCAACCCCCTCAGGGATGGCCTCCACTGTCGGGAGCTATCTTGCCCAAAGTCACACCTCTTCGGGGGCCAATCGGTGACGGATGCAGGCGTAGGAAGGCCCAGCCATCTTGGCCCAACTTAGGACAACTCTCAAAGGCCATGTTAGCTCCACAGCTGCCCGTGGGGTGGTCCCCAGCTGGCACTGGGCCAGCATCAGCACTCTCTTCCTCTCTCTGCCTATCCTGCTTCGTCCCCCTCCCTTCCACTGTGTTGACCCCCAGCTCATTCCTTACTAAATGTCCTGCACCCTACACTCCAACTCAGAGGGTCAGCCTCCTGGGACGTGAAACCTGGTTCAGCCAAGCCTGAGGAAGATGGGCAGTCGGCACTTGCTTCAAGGATGGGGTGTCTGGGGCCACTGGGGGCGGGGAGACCATCTTGGTCTCCCTGCTGAAAAGAGCGTCCCTTTTACTAAGCGTGGGAGAGCCGCTCTGTTGTACTGAGCCCCCAGTACCCCTTCCTGCTGCTCAATCCTGAGGAAATGGCTGCCTCTTCTGAACCTCCAGCTGCCCCTCTTACATGGACAGGATGAGCACCCAAAACCTAGGCTTGGAAAGGGGGTCCTCCACGCATCTGGGTTCTCCAAGCTGTCCTGCTGTGTAGACTCGTCAGAGAAATGCCTTCACCGAAGCCTTGGTCACAAGGATCACCCACCCCTCACTGTCTGTGTGTTTGCCTGACGCCCTTTTAGCAAAGACTCACTACGTAAATTGTTTCCACGGAAGTCCGTATTCAGGAGGTGTCTCACTGCCTGTTTTGGTGTTGTTCAGATGACTTAAATTCCGTGACTAATCGTAATGCTTTTGACTGTCTGGGACATTTCGAGCTGATTTCTCTGACCTGTGCAGTTGTCCTCAGGTCCTGGTGGTCTCTACTCCAGTCCTCGTTCCAGAAATCTCTGTCCTGTTTTGATGCCAAGAACAGGGTCGTGTGTAGTAAGCGGCTGGGGGTGTTTTGCAAAGTTAACACCGTTTCCATTTTCAGAAAGTAAATAACCCCTGGGCTGGTGGTAGGAGGCCCCTGATGACCGTGATGGGATCAGATTTGGGGTTTCATCCTCAAATGCAATCCGAGCTTGATGGCCTCTCTCCTGCTGTCCGCAGGTGCTGGTCGTGGGTCTTCACTGAGGGAACATCTCCCATTGCTTCAAATCTAATGATTTCCAGAACATGACTTTGGGGGTAACACTTCGGTGGTGGAAATGGCATCCACGCGGACCCCAATTCTGTCTGTAGCTCCCCTATGGCTGTGGACAAGGCTCTTCCCTCTACGTAAAATGGGAGTGTGGAGGGATGTGTGGGTGTCAGCTCTAACACTTTCGGGTTCCTCTTCAACGCTGGGAGGACATTCTTGGATCTGGATCTGGTCAGAGGGTTGAGGACCTGAGATGGAAGCAAGGAGAACCCAGGGGTCGGCCAGGGTGATGGTGGGCTGGCAGGGCAGGGGTGGCAGAGCTGGGTGGGCCATGGTCACAGTGATGCTTGATCAGCCTCCCGGCAATGACGGTGATAGATGACGGGGGAAGAGGTTCCCAACATCACCCATCGTTGTCCAAAAGTTTAAGGATTGCTGAGTCTAACACCTTGTTTCACAGACGGGGAAACAGGCCCAAGAGAAGAAGGGACTTGCCCATGTTCGCAAAGTGGGGCAGAAACCGAAGCAGGACTGGAACCCAGGCCTCCTGGCTCCCACGCAGGAGAGGCAGAGAGGTGGACAGGGAGGGACCAGGGGCCATCTCCTCCCCTCTCAGCCCCTGGTGGTGGCCAGTCACTTGGCTGTGGCCACGTGGATGATCACAAAGCCTTTGATGTCTGGGAAGTAGGGGCTGACGAGGTCCACCTGCAGCTGCCTTGGGCCGCTCTTGGAGGGGGTGATGTTGAACTGGACCGAGGCCCTCTCCTGAGGCTCCAGGCTGGGCACACTGGGGAAAGGGGATGGGAGAAAGGCAGACCATCAGCCCCCTCTCCTTCTGAACCTGGCCTGCCCTCTCCAGAGCCCTTGGGATCAAGGACACACCTTGAGACTTGACATTTAAGCCTCACCAGTAGGCTTCCAGCATAATTTTCCCTTCCACCACTTCTCACCTCTTTCCACCCAACCAGGCTTGTCTCCTCCCTGTGCCCTGAACTTACCTTACACTTCCTCTCTCTGGGCTTTTGTCCGCACTGTTCCTCCCACCTAGGTTGCCCTTTCTATTCCGATCACAACCAAGGGCCAGATCAAGTGTCTCTTCTTCCAGGAGACCCTCCCCGACAATACCAGCCATTGAGACCTCTGACTGGGAAACCCTCCATGCTTCTTGGTACCTGAAAACTTCTCAAGTCAGCATTCAAGGCCCAGCTCAAATATCAGCTCCGCTGCAGCTTTTCCCTGGTTCCACCTCATCCCCAATTAAGGGCTACTCCTGATTCTCTGGACCCTGGAGATCCATTCCTCTGCACAAATCACACGTATCTTCATTTGAAGGACCACCTGTCTAGGAGAACACTTCTCCAGGCAGAACCCCATCTGTTCGTCTTGGTGTTCCCAAAGTTGACACATGGCTCAGAGAAGAGGTCATTATGATTAAGGATCATGTGAACGAGGGAGTGGATGGTTGAGAGTAAGTCAACAAGTGCATGAATGAACAGAACATGTGTGAATGAATGGGGGAAGAAACCAGTCAAGACTGAGTTGAGCAGATAGATGAAGTGAATGAATGAGGGAATGAGTGAGTGGATGAGTTCCACAACTAAGCTAATGACGGAAGGAAGGAAGGAAAGGATACATAAATGAAGGCTGATGTAGGCTGTGAGCTGGTTCCTGGGAGTCCAGGGTATCTCCCGCACCCCTCTCTGTTGGTAGCTTCACCATCCTTTAAGGAAGGTGGACTTTCCACTCCCAGTCTGATACTTACTCAATGCTGAGCTGTCCCTGGAGAAGGCCACTGCCCTCCACCATCAGCATACAATCCTCCACTGTCTCCAGGAGGGGGTTGACCACCGTCACTTTCACCACAACCGCCACCCCTACCATGGCTGGGCCCAGCACCTGGAGGGGTAACACCCATAAGTCATCTTTCTCCTCCTCCACACTCCCCCAGGAAACCTATGGGGCCCGGCTGGGACGCCGGTTGGGTCGTGGCATGGGCATTAATCATGGCATCCTCCCACCCCCCTCAGTGAGCTCCATCATTATATCTATCCCCCTGCATCCATGCCACCTCTCCACTGCCAGAGCTCATGGCACAACCCCCCGGCCTCTGATGCCCTCCCTCAGCTGTGAACGGGGACTTCCAGGAATGGGGGGTGCAGACTGGATTCACCTTGATGGTGATGACATCCTCCAGAGTGATGTCCTTCTCCACCAGGAGCTTCTCTCCTTTGGTGACAAAGCACATCGCAGCCAACAGGATCTTCTTGTCCTCTGTCAGGTCTTCCTTATACTGAGAGTAAGCTATTGTGATTGGGATCTGTTTCTCTGGAAGGGAAAGCAGAGGTGGGAGTTAGGGGTCCAATGTTTTCTTTCAACGGGATCCAGAATGAGGCGGAAGTCTCAATTCCTAGTTATACTCTCTTTGATCCTTGTCACCAAGCTGGGATGGGCATTATTAGTACCAGTTCACAGATGAAGACACGTAAGGCTCAGAGAGGTTAACTTCTTGTCCAATAGCAGACAGCAAGTAAGTCGAGGAGCCAAGATGAGGTGGGATTCAAATTCAGGCCAGTGGGCTACCTTCACACCACACAATTTCTCCATGAACTCCGGAGGTGTGTTTAAACTTCCCCTCATCATTCCAGATGGAAATCCCCCAGCCCATTATGTATTCCTCCCATTAGGAATCCACTCCCCGTTTATTGAGCACCTACTATGTGCCAGGTGCAGAGAAGAGAGAGGGCAAAGGTCTGCCTCAAGCTTCCAATCCAGTGAGGAGGCCAACTTCTTTGAAGCTTCTCCAAATCCTCCCTCGCCATGAAGGCCCATCCTAGTCAGCCCCACCAGGGGTGGAAAGCCTTCACGGACACCCCACTCAAGTGATCTCGTGCCCTCTGCCTTCTGAGCTCCCATGGTCCTGGGACCCTCACCAGCCACAGACACCCTGCCTATGCATTTCCTTCTTTCGAGCAAAGCCACAGCTGATTGCCAGTCGTATTTGGATTTTTTGGACCACCGTATATTTTTTCTTTTAGGTACGATGTGTTCTTTCCAACTTGCTCCAGGTCCTACCACCCCCCACTGCTCTTCCTGTAACCCTGTTTCCTTCTTGTCCCTGAAGTCATCTGAGTTTTCAACGTGTGGATTTGGGTCCTTAAAGGATTTGAACTTGGTTCACTCCATGCTCCCCCAGAGCACATGTGCATACAGTAGATGCTTCCTGAATGCCCAGATGCTGATCCATTTATCAAAATTCTACATTGTTTTATGGGTTTCCTTAGTCCAGTAGGCCATTACTAAGACTCCTTACTACAATCACAGCAATAATTAATAATGGGAAAAGCTGACTTTTACTAACTTTGCTGCTGGGCCCTGGGGATCCAGCATATTCATCAGCTAATTCATTCTGTCTGTACAACAATTCCATGAGCAAGTATTATTATCCCCAACTTCTAATAATATCAATAACACTGTCAGTCCCTGCAAAAAATCACACGTTCCTTAGGTTGTAAGAACTATGCCAAATGCTTGATATATTTTACATCATTCACTCCTTGTGTGGTGGGAGATGGGTGGTTCCCAAAGTGTGGGCCTGGGCCCAGGGGCACTGGCATCATCTGGGAACTTGTTAGAGATGCAAATTCGGGGGGCGCCTGGGTGGCTCAGTCGGTTGAGCAGCCGACTTCAGCTCAGGTCACGATCTCGCGGTCCGTGAGTTCGAGCCCCGCGTCAGGCTCTGTGCTGACGGCTCGGAGCCTGGAGCCTGTTTCCGATTCTGTGTCTCCCTCTCTCTGCCCCTCCCCCGTTCATGCTCTGTCTCTCTCTGTCTCAAAAATAAATAAACGTTAAAAAAAAAATTTTTTTTAAAAATGCAAATTCGGGGTGCCTGGGTGGCTCAGTGGGTTAACCGTCTGGCTTCGGCTCAGGTCATGATCTCACGGTTTGTGAGTTGGAGCCCTGTGTCGGGCTCTGTGCTGACCGCTCGGAGCCCGGAGGCTGCTTTGGATTCTGTGTCTCCCTCTCTCTCTGTCCCTCCCCCGCTCACGCTCTGTCTGTCTCTCTCAAAAATAAATAAACATTAAAAATAAAAATAAAAATAAAAGAAATGCAAATTCTAAGGCTCTGCAACAAAATATTAGTGACTTGAATCCCGCAACGTGTACACAGAACTATCCATTTATTTCAAGATTATGCCTCTATTAAAATGATGCGAATGAAGAGCTTATAGAAATATTTAAAGAACAATGTGATGTGGAAAGAGCGGAAAGATGCGGAAAGAACAGTGTGATGCGGAAAGCACTAATGAACATTAGGCATGCACAGTTTAATTAGAGCTGTTTCGCAAAAGGCAAGAGGAATGAAAAATATGGAAGGAAAACATGGTAACAATTTGTAGGTGGGTGGCAGGATCATGGGTGACCTTTCTCTGTGCTCTTGAAATCCTTAATGAATATATACTACTTTTTTTTAATATTTATTTATTTTTGAGACAGAGAGAGACCGGGCATGAACAGGGGAGGGGCAGAGAGAGAGGGAGACACAGAATCCGAAACAGGCTCCAGGCTCTGAGCCATCAGCACAGAGCCCGACGCGGGGCTCGAACTCACGGACCGTGAGATCGTGACCTGGGCTGAGGTCGGATGCTCAACCAACAGAGCCACCCGGGCGCCCCTAGCATATACTACTTTTAATATGAAAAAAAAAAAAAAAAAAAAAACCCAGGAGAAAGCGTCTGTTACTGTTGCCTTATGCAGTGTTACTGTGTGAGTTGGGTTTCGTGAAAAACAAAAAGCAAAAACGTGAAAAGGTGCGTGACATCTCCTCTACGTGTTTTCACTCAGTCAAAACACACAAGCTTCCCCAGAAACGGGCCCAGGGGAGCAGTTTCTTTGTTTAATTGAATCCTGAGAGTTCAGAATGTCATGTGAGGGAGGAGAGGGAGAGGGGTGGGGGAAGGGAGAGGGTAGAGGGGGAGGGGTGAGAGAGGGGGAGAGGGAGGGGGAAGAGCAGGAGGGGAGGGAAGGGAGGAGTGAGGACAGAGAAGGGTTGTAGGGATGCTGGCTCATGTGTGCAGAATTCTCGGGACAGACCCTTGCACCTGCGACCACGTGGCAGCCATTTCTTACTGGTCCACGCCTCTCACACAGGACTCTTGTAGCCAGACGGGCTCTAGAATAAGTTGGATGTTAGAAAGGTAACACGGGCCTATGTCGTGAAACGCTCCCAGCAGGTATTTACTCGGGGTGTCAATATTCACATGAACTGCGATCCCCTCTTCTTCATACGTTTGTCACCAGACGGTCAGGGGCTTTTATTATTAGTCCCATTACTTAGCCCCTCTGAGCTCAATTTTCTCACCCGCCAAGTGGGGACGAGAGGCAAGGCACTGAACAAATGGCCAGAAGCATGCCCATGTTTCCTGGGAATGGAGCAGGATGCTGGGAAGTCCCGCCCCGTCCCCCCAACTCCCGCCTCGGTCCCCCCAGTAAGGGCTTCCCACCGAGCGGAGCTGCGGCCTTCCTACCTTCTTCGGGCCCCAGCCGCACCGTATGGGATTCGTGCAGGATCTCCGCCACCGGCCTACGGGTGTAGAGAATGGTGGCGCCGCTCAGGTTGACTCGGACCCTCTGGGCCCGGGAGGTGAGGTTGGCCAAGCACAGGGCCAGTCTCAGGTCGTGGCCCAGCATGGGCAGCTCCAGCATCTTGAACTTGCCGGTGATGCTGGGCTTGGTGGCGGGCTCCAGGAGGTCCTCCCGCCAAAGACCACGGCCGCCGGCCCTGCGGACCCGGCTCCTCCTCCCGGAGGCTTCCACACCGAACAGCTTCCTCACGGCCTTGTGGTACACCTGCCTCTCCTTCCGGGATCCTGCAGGCATCGTGCAAGGTGAGGCGGGCACCCCTCTCCTCCTCCCCCCCCCCCCCCCCCCGTCCGGGGGCCCCCGGGGCCGTCCCTGCCCATTTCCCTTCCTCTCCAGACAAAACCACCGTTTACAGACTGACAGCCCAGGAGCCAGAGGCGCACCTCAGCCAGGTGCCCTGTGTTCGCTTCTGGGACCATTTGAATACGTTTCAAGTCAGTCGCCAACAACTTCAGATCGGGAAATTTCGCACAAAAGTGCAGGTTCGCGGCTTCCCTGACAACTGGGTCGGAAGACTCGTGACGCGGATAGCTGACGCTTTTGTACACTTGCTATGATGTGCCGGGTTCTACAGTTCTAGATGCTGTATTCTCCCCGAGGAGGTCGGTACTGCTATCATAATTGTTTTATAGGTAAGGAGATATATATGTATGTGTATATACACACACATATATATACACACATAAATATATATAAACATATATATTTATTTATTATTTACTTATATTATTTTATTTTATTATTATTATTTATTTTTATTCATTATTATATTATTTTATATTTTATAGGTAAGGATATATATATGTGTGTATATATAGTGTGTATATATATACACACATATATATGTTTATTTGTTCATTTATTTATTATTTACTTGTATTATTTTTATTTTATTGTTATTTATTTTTATTCATTATTATATTATTTTATATTTTATAGGTAAGGATATATATATGTGTATATACACACATATATATGTGTATATATATATGTATTCATTTTATTCATTTATTCATTATTATATTATTTTATATTTCATAGGTAAGGATATATATACGTATGTATGTATATGTATGTATGTATATGTATGTATGTATATGTACATATATGTATGTGTGTGTATATATACACATATGTGTATGTGTGTATGTATGTGTGTGTATATATATATACACACACATATATATGTTTATTTGTTCATTTATTTATTATTTACTTATTATTTTTATTTTATTGTTATTATTTATTTTTATTCATTATTATATTATTTTGTATTTTATAGGTAAGGATATATATATGTGTATATGCACACATATATATATGTGTGTATATATATGTGTGTGTATATATGTACACACATATATATGTTTATTTGTTCATTTATTTATTATTTACTTGTATTATTTTTATTTTATTGTTATTTATTTTTATTCATTATTATATTATTTTATATTTTATAGGTAAGGATATATATATGTGTATATACACAATATATATGTGTATATACATATGTATTCATTTTATTCATTTATTCATTATTATATTATTTTATATTTTATAGGTAATTTATATTTTATATTTTATATTTTATATATATACACACATATATATATGTGTATATATATGTGTGTATATATATACACACACAGATATATATGTTTATTTGTTCGTTTATTTATTATTTACTTATTTTTATTTTATTGTTATTATTTATTTTTATTCATTATTATATTATTTTATATTTTATAGGTAAGGATATATATACGTATGTATGTATATGTATGTATGTATGTATATGTACATATATGTATGTGTGTGTATATATACACGTGTGTGTGTATATAATATAATATAATATAATATAATATAATAGTCTACAGGTGGGTAATGGCTGCCCCCATCCCCCCTCCCCGGTGGGGATGTACTTTGGGGTTCTCCACGGTCCCACCTGTAATCCCTACTGGCCTGATGCACTCTTGGTGCTGTCTACAAGGTGACGGGCAAGGTCAGGACCCCTGATCTCCCACCTGCCCTGTTGCTAGCACGGACTTGTCTTTTGACCTCCAGACCAATACGTCCAACTGGAGCCCTCCCGTCTCCACTGCATGATGTCCCACAGGTGCCCCAAACCCAACCGAACCTGCCATCTTCTTTCTGCCCAGTGGCATTCCCCCAGTGGACAAGCCAGAAACTGGCCGCATCCTTGGCTCTTCCCAGACCTTCCCCTCCCACAGTGGATCAGTCACCCAGTCCTGCGGAGCACCCTCATGGATCTCTAGAATCTGCTGTCTTTTCTCCTCAGACCCCCATATACATTGCCTCACCAGGGGCGCCTGGATGGCTCAGTCGTTTGAGCGGCAGACTTCAGCTCAGGTCATGATCTCGCAGTTCAGGAGTCTGAGCTCCACGATGTGCTCTGTGCTGACAGCAGAGAGCCCACTTTGGATCCTCTGTCTCCCCGTCTCTCTGCCCCTCCCCCGCTTGTTCTCTCTCCCTCTCTCTCTCAAAATAATTAAACTCAAGATTGCCTCACCATGGGGCCAGTTTGCCAGCAGATGCTGTGGACTTGTATTGCGATTATTATTACTTAGCCCTTCCTAGCCTCAGTGTTCCCATCTGTAAAGTGGAGACAAGAGGCTCACAGGCAAGGCACAAAGTGCTGTGTTCCAGAATGTTCCCTCCCTTCCTGGGAATGTAGGCTCCACCCTGACTCCAGTCCTTTTGCCGCCCTGAGCACCCCCAAATCCGGCTTTGATGGCTCCACTTCCCCACTTGAAAGAAACCTGTGGTGTGTGGTCTCCCACCATGCTTCCTCCCAAGCAACTTCTTCCAGGTGCCTTGATCCTATGTGACCTCTGCTTGAAGGGACCCATGTGGATCCAAAGGTTCTTTAACATCTCATGTTTCAATATTGAAATGTGTGTGAATGTTGCACTCTACCCTGTAATATAGTCCCAATATATTTTTTACTATAAAATGTTTCATTTCCCTGCCAAAGATTCTAATGTCACTTTCTCAGGGAGGCCTTCTCTGCCACTCGAAAACAGCCTTCCTCAGAGATAATTCCGTCAACTTCAAAATTCACCCATTTAAAGAATACAATTCAATGCTTTTAGTATGTTCACAGAGTCCTCCACTTATGCCCACAATCTAATTTTAGGACATTTCATCACCTCAAAAAGAAACTCCATAACCATTAGTGGGGGCTCCCAACTCTGCCCCCATTGAGCCCAGTCCTAGGCAACTGCTAGTCTGATTTCTAATTTACCTATTCTGGACAGTTCACATAAAGGGAGCCATACAATGTGTGCTCTTTTGGGACTGGCTTCCAAAAAAACTTTTTTTTAATGTTTATTTATTTTTGAGAGAGAGAGAGAGAGAGAGTGTGAGTGGGGGAGGGGCAGAGAGAGAAGGAGACACAGAATCTGAAGGAGGTTCCTGTCTCTGAGCTGTCAGCACAGAGCCCGACACGGGGCTCAAACCCACAAACTGTGGGGTCAAGACGTGAGCCAAAGTCAGACACTTAGCCGACTGGGCCACCCAGGTGCCCCTGTGACTGGCTTTTTAAACATAACATAATGTTTTCCAAGTTCGTCTGTGTCGTTGCGTGTATCAGTACTTGGTTCCTTTTCATTGCTGAATAATATTCCATTGTATGGATATACCACATTTTGTTTATCCATTGATGGATATTTGGGTTGTTTCCACTCTTTAGCTATTTTGAATAATGTTGCTATGAATGTTCACGTCCAGGTTTTTTGTGTGGATGTTTGTTTTCATGTCTCTTGGGTATGTACCTAGAAGCACATCTGCTGGGAATGGCAATTCTGCATTTAACATTTTGAGGAAATGTCAAACCGTTTTCCAAGGTGGTTGCACCATTGTACATCCCCACCAGCAATGTACGAGTGGCTCACTTTTCCATAAGCTCACCGACACTCATTGTCTATTTTTGATAATTGCGGTCCTAGCGGGTATGAAATGGTACGTTGTGGTTTTGGTTTGCATTTCCCTAGTGACTAATGACGTCAAGCATCTTTTCATGTGCTTATTGGCCATTTGTATATCATCCTTGGAGAAACATCTATTCAAATCCTTTGCCCATTTTCAAGAAATTGGATTATTTGTTCTTTTATTATTGAGTTGTAAGAGTTCTTTATATATTCCAGATATAGGTACCCTTATTGGGTACATGATTTGCAAATATTTTCTCCTCTTCTCTGGGCTATCTTTCCATTTTTTGGAAAAGTATAATTTGTAGCACACGTTTTTAATTTTGATGAAGTCCCATTTATCATTTGTTTCTGTTGTCACTTGTGCTCTTGATGTCTTAACTAAAAAGGCTTTGTTTACCCCAAGATCATGAAGATTAACTCATGTTTTCCTTTAAAAGCTTATACTTTCGGGGCGCCTGGGTGGCTCGGTCAGTTAAGCGTCTGACTTCGGCTCAGGTCATGATCTCACGGTCCGTGGGTTCGAGCCCCGCGTCGGGCTCTGTGCTGACGGCTCAGAGCCTGGAGCCTGTTTCGGATTCTGTGTCTCCCTCTCTCTGTGACCCTCCCCCGTTCATGCTCTGTCTCTCTCTGTCTCAAAAATAAATAAACGTTTAAAAAAAAAAAAAAAGCTTATACTTTTAGGGACGTCTGAGTGGCTCAGTCGGTTAAGCGTCCAACTTTGGCTCAGGTCATGATCTCACGGCTCGTGGGTTTCAGTCCTGCATCGGGCTCTGTGCTGATGGCTTGGAGCCTGGAGCCTGCTTCTGATTCTGTGTCTCCCTCGCTGTCTGCCCATTCCCCGCTCAAGCTCTGTCTGTCTGTCTGTCTCTCTCTCAAAAATAAATAAACATTAAAAAAAAAGTTTATACTCTTAGCTCTTACATGTAGGTCTGCAATCCACTTGAGTTCATTTTCAAGTATGGTGTGATGCCAGAGGCCAACTTTACTTGTATTTGCATGTGGATAATCAGTGGTCCCAGCATCATTTGTTGCAGATTGCTCGTATTCTTTCCCCCCTGAATTGTCACAGCACCCTTGTCCAAATCAATTGAGCATAATTTTTAAGGTTTATTTCTGGACTCTCAGTTCTGCTCCATTGACCCATATGTTCATTTTTATGCCAGAACCTTACTGTCTGAGTGATCGTATATTTACAGTAAGTTTTGAATTTGGGAAGTGTGAGCCTTCCAACTTTGTTTTTCTTTTTCAATTGTTTTGGCTATTTTGGGCCCTTTGCATTCACAAATGAATTTTAGGATCAGCTTGTCAGATTTGGAAAAAAAAAAACCCAACAAAACTCACCTGGAACTTTGATCGGGATTACACGGAGTCTGTAGATCAGTTTTGGGTCATCGCCATTTTTCATGCCATAAAAATGAGAGGTCTTTCCATTTATTTAGGTCTTTGATGTCTTTCAACAGTGTTTTGTAGTTTTCAGCGTCTCAACTTTGCTCTTCTTTTGTGAAATTTACTCCTAAGTATTTTGGTCTTTTTGATGCTATTGTAAATGGATCTGTTTTCTTCCTTTCACTTTCGGATTATACATTGTTAGTGTCCAGAAATACGATTAATTTTTGTAAATTGATATTGTATTCCACAATCCTGCTGAACTTAGTTTTTGGTTCTTAGAGCTTTTTACTGGATACCTTAGGATTTTATATATACAAGATCATGCCACGTGCAAACAGAGGTAGTTTTATTTCTTCCTTTCCAATCTGGAAATTCGTCTATTTCTTTTTCTTTCCTCTCCCTCCTTTCCTTCCTTCCTCCTTCCCTTCTTCCCTCCCTCCCTTCCTCCCTCGCTCCCTTCCGCCCGCCCTCCCTCCCTTCCTTTCTTCCTTTCTTCTTTTTATTTTTTAAAACTGTGGTGAGTTATATATAACATAAAATTTACCATCTTAATAAGTGGACACTTCAGTGGCATTAAGTACATTCCTCTCCTTGTGCAATCATCATGACCATCCATCTGCATAACTCTTTTCATCTTGCAAAACAGAAACCCTGTATCTATTAAACAATGAAACTCTTCATTCCCTCCTCTGCCCAGCCCCTGGCAACTACTATTCTATTCTCTGTCTTTATGAATTCGACTACTCTAGGTGCCTTATAGAAGCAGAGTCACAGTATTTGTCGGTACGTTTGGGACGGGCTCATTTCACTTAGCGTCATGTCTTTGAAGTTCACCCATGTTGTAGCATGTGTCAGAAATACCTTCCTTTTAAAGGCTCAATAATATTGCATTGTATGTAAGTACCACCTTTTGTTTATGCATTCAGCTGTCAACAGACATTGGGGTTTCTTGTACCTTTTGGCCCCTGTGAATAACACTGCTACGAACGTGAGTGAAATATCTCTTTGAGTTCCTGCTTTCCCTTCTTTTGGGTATCTATCCAGAAGTGGAATTGCTGGCTCATACGATGACTCTATTTTACATCATAAATTTAATGTTATAAAGAACCTCCCTACTATTTTCCCACAGGAAATGGAATCCACAAATACGGTGTGAGCTATGGTTTTTTTATAGATGGCTTTTTATCAGGCTCAGAAATTCGCTTCTGTTCTTAATTTGTCAAGTGGTTTCATCACAAAGCGGTGCTGGATTTTGTCAAATACTTTTTCTGATTATATTGAGATGATCATGTAGCCTTCATCCTTTTTCTTCTTTCTATTGATATGGTGTATTTTATTAATTAATTTTCAAGGTGAAAACCACCCTGTATTTCTGGGATAAATCCTACTTGGTTGTGACATGTAATCCTTTTTATAATGTGGCTGGATTCAGTTTATTAGCATTTTTGTTGATGAGTTTTGCTTCTACATTCTTAAGGAGTATTATCTCTAGTTTTCTTGTGATGGCGTCGTCTGGTTTTGCTATCAGGATGAATGAATTGGGAAGTGTTCACTCCTCTTCTATTTTGTTTTCCGAAAAACGTTTGAAGCATTGATATTAATGCTTTCAGTGTTTGGTAGAATTCACCAGTGACATCATCTGGACCTGGTCTTTTCTTTGTAGGAGGTTCTGGGTTACTAATTCAGTCGCTTTGCTTGTTACACACCCATTCAGAACTTCTATGTCTTCTTGACGCGGTTTTGGCGATTCCTGGAGGAATTTGGCCATTTTATCTAAAGTCGCCTAATACGTGAGGACAGTCAGTGTGTTATTTGCACATATGGTTTCCTTGGCTTGAAGGGCTTGCTCTCTTGTGGCTCAGCATCTGGGCTGGCTCGGGGGTACGAGCAAAGCACACTACATCCAGGAGCTCTGAATCTTTGTGCCCTATTGTGTGTGTCCTGCTTCAGTAGACAGAGCGAGCAGCCGGGCCCGAGTCCCTGGCGTCCCACCTCCAGAATGGGCTGCCCAAGCCCATGACTTGGATGAACAGCGCTACCTACAGGGAGTCTGGAATCAGGAGGCAGAATGCTTTCCCAGCCCTTCGTCTCCTGGTTAAGTCTTGTTGCCTTCAGCCTCTCTTCCCTGGAATGCCTTTCCAGACACTTCCCCTCTGGCTGAGTCAGGACTCCCTCCTCTGTGCTCCTTCAGCCTTCTGGCCTCCCCAACACAGTGCTGACCACCCTGTGCTGTCCTCACACTATCGGCTCACCGCGTAGCGAGTTCTCTGGGCTCTTCTCTCTGTTTCCTGCCTCTAAATTATGTCCAGCAGTCAGGAGGCACTCTATTTCCAGCACATAGGAAAGAGGCCTAGCGGGTATACAGAATATTGTGGGCACTCATGGAAGAGAGGGGCGGTCTAGCCCCGGGGGGCGGGGAGAGAGAGTCAGAGGTCCTGAGATTAGACATCTCGTTAGAATCCCCGCTCTTTTGAGGCTTGGGCCACTTGGGGAGGTGACTTCACCAAGCTGTGCCTCGGTTTGAGTATCTGTAAAATGGCATTTTTATGAATATTAAATAAGATAGTGCATGGGCACCGGTTACCACCATGCGTCACACGTTTCAGACGCTCTTGGTGTGATTATTATTATTACCAGCCTAGACGTGAAGCCACTTGACCCACCATAGGCGGTCGATCAGTAGTAGATGCGACAAGACAGTGGCCAGAAGATGTACCGCAAGAGCGTGGGCTCTGGAGCCAGACTCCCCGTTTGCTAGCCACGCCCCTTGGCTGAATCCACTTCCTTAACTGTGCCAGCGTCTACCCCACAAGCTCACGCGAGCGCTTTACAAGCACTTGTTAAATACAATAACTAAATAACATGTGAAGACGGCCGGGCCCTGGCAGGCGCTCAGTGATGGTGACCGCTGTCACCTGTTACATGATGGCGATGTGTCCCGTGGCCATGGCGAGAGTTTAGGACAAAAGACTTCCAAGACTCCATGTCCTAAGCTCCCGATGCTCCCAGTGGAGGGGACCAGACATCAACCCGCCGAGCTTAACGAGAGAGGCGCCAGTTCAGAGGAGGCCTCGCCACCTCCCGCCCGGTCCACAGCACCCTGAGACAGCGGGAAGGGGCCTGCGGGGGCGGAGGTCATCAAGAGCGAAGGAAGTGCCCCGCTCCTAGGGAAGGGACCGACAGAACATTTGTGTGCGTGAGGACGCAGGGGTGTTTAGAAGAATCGGTGTGAGGGTTTGGGGGTGCTGGCTGGGAAAGATCGGGGTTGACTACAGGAAGGGGAAGCCGGCACTGCGTCCCCACGGGAGAGGTGTGCGGATCCTGCGTTGCTGACCAAACAAGCAGCGGAGAACTGACGGGCCTTGGCAGGAGGAGGACGGCGTGCCAAGGCCTCTCTGTCACCCGCCTTTGAGTAAAGGCCCTGCAGAACCTGCGATCAAAAGCCACCATGCAGCAGAGGGAAGCTGTGTGACTACCAGTGTGGTCGGGGGCATCTGCTAAAAGTGGGGGCCAAATGTCTCCAGAGATCGGCAGTGCCTGGCGGGGGAGGGTAGGGCCCGGAAGCGGGTCCCGATGGCCCAGGTTGTCCTGGAGCCACCACCTGCCCTCAAGCAGAGAGAGTGAACGGGGGGGGGGGGGGGGGGGGGGGGGGGGGGCAGGGCACACTCACCCAGGGGCAGGGAATCCTTGCCTGCCCAGTACAAAGACATCTGCTCTCCTCTCTCCTCCTCTTCCTCCCCTCCTCCTCCTCCCCCTCGGCCTAACACTCTAGAAGACTCACACTGTGTTCTCAACATCAGCTGTGCGGGGGGATCACCTCAAGAGCTTTAAAAAGTCCTGGTGTCTGGGCCACACCCTCTGGGCGCTGTGATTCCTTTGGGCAGGGCACGCGCAGTCTGGGCTGCAGCGATAGACTAAAAATGGCCATAATACTTCATTGTAACTCTTACCACCAAAAGGTGGAGTCTGCTCCCCTCCGCCTGGAGCTGGGGCGGCCTTGAGAACGGCTTTGACCAACAGAATACGGCAGAAGTGGCACGATGCAAATTCTGAGCGAGGCCTCTAGAGACCTCGCAGCCTTCATTCTCCCCCTCTGGGAATCCCGCCCCTTCGTGAACGAGCCAGGGTTGGCCTATTGGGCCAGGAGAGTCCCCGGCGGGGGGGAGGCAAGACCAGGCTGTCCAGCGGACCCATCCAACGCCCCAGACACAGCAAGATCCCAGCCGACTCCACAGGGAGCAGGTGCACCATCCAGCCGAGCACAGCCCAGATTGCCGAGCTCCGGAATCCTGCTCAAACAAGGAGCTGCTTCATCTACACAACGAACCACAGCGCCCTCGGTGATTCCAGTGTGCGACTAGAGCTGCAGACCGCTATGCTGGGGAGTAGACAAGGGAGGGGTGCAGGCGTCCAGAGAGCCCAGTGCCCCCTCCTGGAGAGCAGCCTCCCGGGGGGAAACTGGCTTACACTCAGGGGAGCGGAGAGAGACAGACCCGCTCGTTATTCAAATCACATTGTTTTAATGAGCAGAATTGGCGGGCCATATTTGGATCGGATCATGGCATTGGTAAGAGACCTGTTATCCCACGGGAAAGAGTGACTAGAAGCGTGTATAGCTGGAGTTGGCTATTAAGAAAATACGCCTGTTGTCTCTTGTACCCCGACGAGCAGAGGCTCTTCAAGAAACCAGTAACCAGCAATCTGTGAATTTCTAGAATTCACTAGAGTTCTTGGCAGATGGTAAACTGAAGCTGCTATCATTACTATTATTATTTTAAACTATGCCTGGTGCTGTGTAGCCCACGTGTTCAATAAATAATACCTGCTGCTGGGGCGCCTGGGTGGCGCAGTCGGTTAAGCGTCCGACTTCAGCCAGGTCACGATCTCGTGGTCCGGGAGTTCGAGCCCCGCGTCAGGCTCTGGGCTGATGGCTCAGAGCCTGGAGCCTGTTTCCGATTCTGTGTCTCCCTCTCTCTCTGCCCCTCCCCCGTTCATGCTCTGTCTCTCTCTGTCCCAAAAATAAATAAACGTTGAAAAAAAAATTAAAAAAAAAAAATAATACCTGCTGCTATCATCACCATTATTAGTATTTATGATCATGGGGGAATATACCTAACACAGTGCCTGGCGATAGACTAAAAATGGCCATAATAAACGTAGCTTTTATTATTAGATGTGGGAAGTCTTCTACTTATACACGGAGGAAGCTGTTAATAGAAGCTAAAGGCACTCGGCTCAACGCACAGACACGGCGCCGAATAAAGCTCTCGAGGCTGCCATATTGTCCTTACCTTCCGGATACTTGTAGAAGCTCGTGATGTCCACACGGGAGTCGCTGCCCACGGCCTTGGTGCTAATGCACCTCCCGATCTTCTTTGTGTCCGAGTATACCCGCTCCCGGCTCTCATCCTCGTGCCACAGCCAGGTGACGTAGTCCGCATTGACCTCCGCAAACACAAAGGGGCCGTCGTGGGCCAGGTGCACGTCCCCCTCGCGGATGGCGGTGACCGAGGCTGGGCCGCACCGGAACACGCCTGGGCAGGAGGGATGATCGTGAGCGGAATGGATGAGGCAAAGCGGGGGTCTGGGACCCACCCGGCTGAGCCCCTACCTTCGCTCTCCTCCTGGGGGGTGGCGTCCAGAACCTGCCAGCCATTGTAAGAGGGGCCCAGGTCCTGACGGGCAAACCAACTCTCATTCCAGACATGGAAATTCCTGCCACAGAGAGAGGATGGGGCAGGGTGGCCTTCAGTGAGACAGAGGCCCATAGGATGGCAAGTTTCTACTGTGAGCCAGGCCCTGGGCCCAAACTCCGCAGTACTGTGGCTGAATCTTATGAAACATTCAGTGCACCATGTTGATGAACAGTTCTATATACGATCTGTATGTATAAATGTATGTATGTGTGTATATATGCATGTATATATATATTCCATTTGTAAGTATATGTATGTATGTACGTAGATGTATATATATGTGTGTGTGTATACATATATATATATGACATATATATATATGAAACTGTTGTTCAAGGTATCAGAAATACAATTACAGACAACACAGATCTTGCCCTCATGCAGCTTACGTTCTAACAAAGGAGAAGGATGGGGAGGCACCAAAAAGAAGGAAGCAACTATAAATAAAACAAATGCAAGTAACAATAAATACTGTGAAGAAAGAGAGAGACCTGAGTAGAGAGTAACTGCTGGAGACCTGCTCTAGGAAAATGACGTCTAAGGTGAGGCTTAAATAAGAAAGGCTTAGCCATCCGAAGAGTGAAGGGAACAGTGTTCCAGGGAGAAGGAACAGCATGTGCAAAGACTCTGAGACCAGAAAAGGCGTTGTGTATTCAAGGAACAGAAAGCATGTAAGTATGGGGTACCTGGGTGGCTCAGCTGGCTCAGTGTCTGACTCTTGATTTTGGTGTCATGGTCCCAGGGTCATGGGATCGAGCCCCGCATCGGGCTCTGTGCTGAGCGTGCAGCCTGCTTAAGATTCTCTCTCTCCCTCTGCCCCTCTCCCCACTCACACTCTCTCTCTAAAAAAAAAAACACACAAAAAAACCAAAAACCAACCAACCAACGCCCCCCCCAAAACCCCAAAACAAAAAAACCCCAAGAAGGTATGTATCTCTAGGCTATAGCCAGCATGAGGGGCAGGTAGGGTTCAGATTACGCAGAGCTCTGTAGGTCTTGGTAAGGAGTTCAGACTTTAAGTTTCCCGTGTCAAAGATGGGACTATGAGACCAGCAAAGCAAAGTGACATCATTTGCCCCAGGTCACGCAGTAAGGAAGCAGGAGGGAGAAACCCCGGATTGCCTGTCTTGGCATCTTTAGAGCTGACCTCAGCATTCCTCTTAAGGAGGTAGTGATCTTCGGGAGAATATCTGGATAGGCATTTGGGGGCAGACTGATAACCTGTGAATTGGCAGGGGCCCCGGCACCAAAATGTCCATTCTGTGTGAAGAAAAACTTGTTGTTGCTGGTGGTGGTGGTGGTGGTGGTGGTTCTCCTGCAGGGAGAGGGGATGAAGGGAGCCAACAGGAGAAGGAAAGGGGAGAAGGGAGGCAGAGAGAAAGAATGAGGGCAGAGACCTAGAGAGTGTGCATGTGGGGGAGGGGCGGAGAGCGAGAATCCCAAGTAGGCTCCATGCCTACTGCAGACACAGTTCCACGCCATCAGGGTGGGACCTGACTCGGGGCTCAGTCTCCCGAAGTGTGAGATCCTGACCTGAGCCAAAATCAAGAGTTGGAGGCTTGACCTACTGAGCCACCCAGGGCCCCCACCCCCACCCCCCACTGCCGCCCAATTTTATTTTAAAACTGCGAAATGCATGAGCAAGATGAACAGTATTACACTCTGGTGCCGATACTAAGTGGGTAAAAAGCGGGGCAGTGAGAAGACTGAGCGTGTATGTTCTTGTGTCTGTAGAGCCTCCCTCTGAAGAGACGCGGGAAGCGAGTCGCCATGTTGGCTCCGTGAGGAGGACGGGAGGCTGGAACCTGGCGGGTGGCCCATTTTGTACAGTTTGAGCGTGAACGCACATGCGTGTATTTCCTATTAAAAACATTAAATTAAAATGAATTGTTCAAAGCTCTCGGGGAAGAGTCTTGTCGCAGCTGAGGAGGGAGGTTGCCTCCCACCTGAGACACACACATGGCACGCAGGCAGCTGACAGAGGCAGGGTCGTGACACAGGGGCCAGGACGCAGAGGGAATCTCGGTCCTCATCCCCCGGTTACAGGAATCTAGGGGAAGGCTCAGAGTCCCCTGGATGGGGAACCAGGGTTCAAGGCACTCAGATCTTGAGTCCCCCCTTTGGCCTCTGGGTCACCCCTGAAGGTTCCTCTCCTTCCTGCCGACAGGGTCAGGGAGCCCTCGGGCTGGGCTGGGTTGGGGACCCAGGGGACTAGGACCCACCACATGCTGTCTTCTGTCAGGTCCTCCAGGGTCCGCCCGAAGGAGTCCACGTATTTGTCCACGCTCAGGTTCCTGTCCGTGTCATGGGCCGAGTTAAAGTTGGACACGACCCGGGTCGCGATCCCCAGGCACCTGAGGACTGAAAAGCAGGAGGCTGGCGAGGTGCCCCCAGCAGGCAGTAGGCCTCATCTCTTCCACAGCCCCTCCCGTGTCTGTCTGTCTGTCTGCTTTTCCTGCTTCCGCCCTCAGAAGCGCCTCCTTCCCTGTAGAACCTCTCAAGGGACTTCCCAAGACACTAGGCCACCCCCATTTGAATCACGGGCTCTGAGGCCAGTGGGAACTTGGAAGTCATATAATAACCATGTAATTGCCAGTTCGGGTTCGAGGGGACTGGAGGCCTGGGGGGGGCCATAAGACTTGCTCAAAGCCACTCAAAGAGCTCGAGACAGGAGTCGGGTCTCCTTCAGCAAAATAAAAGATCAAAAGTTACATAAACGAACTATCTGGTTTCTCTCATCGTTAACCAGACTTCTACTTCCCCATCACCAATTAAAGAACACTTGGGGTGCCTGGGTGGCTCAGGCGGTTAAGTGTTTGCCTTCAGGTCAGGTCACGATCTCAGGGTTCAGGAGTTCAAGCCCCTTGTGGGGCTCTCAGCTGTGCACACAGAGCCCACATCAGATCCTCGGTCCTCCTCTCTCTGCCCCTCCCCCACTTGTGCCTGCTCTCTCTCTCTCTCTCTCTCTCAAAAATAAATAAATAAATAAAAACTAAAAAAAACCTTAAAATTAAAAAAAAAAGAAACACATTTTAAAGGAGGGTGAGGGTGGGGGTGGAGGGGTGGGGTGGACTGTATGCAAATATATACAAATGGAGGCAAAAGAGGGAGCCGGCCTGGGGTCAGGGACCCTCTTTCCCTGGGTACCTGTGCACATGACTCCAGCGAAGACCCAGCACTGGCCGTATTTAACTGGCTTGAACCTGCCCTTGAACCACTTGTGCAGAATGGCCACGCTGCCACGCCAATGCAGGGGGCTGGTGCCACCGCCGTACTTGCCCTGCCACTGGCCTTGAACCACTCCCCGGTCGTTGTTGCTGTTCACCTGGACGGAGGGGGGCATGGGTCCGTCACCAGGCAGGGCCTCCCTCCTCAGGGCGTCGCCACTGTAAAGTCCCCTTACGCTTTGGACCCCCTCCTCATTTGGGGTCACCCCTTACTTTTAAATTACCTGAAAATTAGGGGCATCTGCTTTCTTAACATACCTACTTTGGGTACCATTTATTAAATGACCTGCCATGAGGATTCTCTATTACTGAAAATTACCTATGATTTTGCAGCATTTCCCCTTTTAAATGATCTGTTTTGGGGACTGGTGCTGGTATAACTATAGAGACAGTGAGATTAACACCGAGATTAAGAGGGGTGAAGGGACCCGTCCAAGTCACATGGCAAGTTAGCAAAAAGTGTGGGTGACCCCCAAGTTCAGGACTTTCACTTAGAGCCTGCACTGTTATCTCACAGGGCTGTGACGCTCTACTCTCTGGAACTGGTCACTGCTTTTGAGTCTCTATGTTCCAACATCCCTCTGGGATCTTGAGGAATGAAGGGTACCAAATACGAGAAAATCGGCTCCATCCAATTGTGGAATCACAGATAGCCATCCTCTGATCTCAACACCTGCTTGCGGTCGGCCTTCTGGCTATCTTTGCAGGAGGAAGCGTTGTTGTGTGTAACATAATAAGGAAGGCACTCTTCCCAGGGAGAGATGGGCCTATGCACTCTCTCCCTGAATCTGGGCTGGACTGTGACTGCTTTGACCAGTGACTATGGCAGAAGGGATGCGGTGGCAATTTCCAGGGCTTCTTTTTTGGAACAGTTGTTCGGAGAGAAGCCAGCTGCTACGTCTGATGACCCTGAGATCGCCATGCCGTGAGGAAGCCCAAGCTAGCCACACGGAGAGGCTGCGTGGACAGAGAGCCGTGACCGGCCAGCCTCAGCTGTTCTAACCACCCCGGGCCCAGGGACAGGAGAGTGAGCAAATCATCTTGACATTCCAGCTCCAGCAGACACAGCGTGGAAGAGAACCAAAGATCCAGACTTCTAGAACCAAGGCCGCAGATATACGGTCTCATCAAACCATTCCAGCCATCTGCAGCCATTCAGATGCCCCCAGCGGAAGCATCTTAGAGGAGAGACAAGCCATCCTGTCCTCACAGCGCTCTGCCCAAGTCCCTGATCTATAAAACCATGAGCATAATAAGCGGCTGTTTCGTGCCACTGAGTTTTGGGGTGGTTTGGGGGCAGCGATAGAGAATTAAAACAAAAGGTGACTTGGGAAAATCATAGGATGGGACCCTGGGGTTGGCTCAGGGACCCATGAGAAAGTGTGTATGCAGGGACGGTGGGGCTCCTCACCATGGCACTGATGGCCCTGGTGACGTAGATGGGGTCATGGCGGCAGGACACGTCGATGGCTGGGTCATCTTGGTAAAGAGGACTTCGGTCCAGGATGGAGAGGCAGATGTTCAGAATGTCCTCCTCAAACTGTCCCCAGAGAGTCTGTGCTTAGAGGCCAGAGTCTCACCCATATTCCAGACCCTCTTACAATACTTACCCAGTGGGTCCCTTGTGTTGTGCACAGGAATTCACCTACCCCCACCCTGGGACACCACAGAGCATCCCCACCTCAGAAACCCTCCCTCAGAGAGTCACCGCGAGCCAGAAGCTCAACCTTAATCAAGTCCCTGCCCTGTGCCGTAACTGCCCCCAACGCTCCCCACTACCTGCGGTAAAGTTTGTGGTAAACGAGTGACTCTGGAGCCACGTCTACCCGGCCTGCCCACTCCTTCGGTTTCAATGATTTTTCCAAATACATTTGAATGAACGGACAACATTTAAACACCGGAGCATCTTGGGGCGCCTGGGTGGCTCAGTCGGTTAAGCATCCGACTCTCGATTTCGGCTCAGGTCCTGGTCTCACCGTTCGTGGAATCGAACCCCATGCCGGGCTCTGCGCTGACAGTACGGAGCCTGCTTGGGATTCTGTCTCTCTCCCTCTCTCTCTGCCCCTTCCCCTCCCCCCTCCCCTGTCTCTTTCTCAGAATAAGTAAACATTTAAAAACTGGAGGATCTTTACATACAAATTAAGATTTCAGGTCTCTGAAGCTCCCTGAAGGATCTTTGGAAGGTCCGGGGAACCCTGGGTTCCCTTGGCCACATGGCAGGAAGAGGTGGGTGCTGAGAAGTGGTTACCCCTTAGGCGGGCCCCAGACTCTCCAGTACCTCCATCACTACTCGGATTCAAACTCTGGCTCCTGAACCTGACAGTCAGGGTCCTTCACTGGCCCAGCCAACCTTTCTCCAGGACACCCGCAGCCCAAGCAGACCTAATTCCTCTAGCAGACCCTCCTCTGCTCCCTGACTCCCACCTGCTATGGGCTCTGCCCTCTCCCTGGCCAGGCTGTGCCCAGCCCCATTATCGGGAAGTCTCCACCATCCCCGGGGTGGATTTTCTTTCACACTTTTCTGACTTCCCTCTGGCCCCATCTCTACCACTCTGATGCCCGCCCCCCTCCCCCTCCCCCCCCCTCCACCATCACGCCCTTTATTGTAATTATTTATCTGCCAATGTCTCTTAAAAGTGTGGTCCCAGACCCACAGCCTCAGCACCACCTAGGACCTCGTTAGAAATGCACATTCTTAGAGCCCACCCCAGATCTACAGAATCAGCAACTCTGGGGTGGGGCCCAGCCACCCGTGTGTTTTAAAGAGCCCTCCACGGGATTCCGGCGCACACACAAGACCGAGCATCCCTGGTCGAAGCTATTGATTCTTCTACAAAGCACCGTATCCAAAGTACCTCCCCTTCCCAAGGACCCAGAGCCTGTCTTAGGGCAGCTATTAGTAGATTAGTGAATGAATGGATCTGTTCTAAGAGTCAGCCCGGCTTGTCCCCTCTGGGGAGGGAGGAAGTGAGCAGAGCAGACAGAAAGGCTCCTGGCCTGACCTTCTGCACACCCGGGCCCGCATCCCCCCCCCCCCCCCCCCCCCCCCCCCCGGCCTGTGCTTCTGGAGACCTGCCCGTAGTTCCAGCCCTGGGCTCGGATGTGCTTCTCCACGCCTCGGAAGATGATCCCGCTGTCATTGAGCACGTACTCCTGTCTCTCCTCCTCTGAGGCCAGAAACACGTCGTCCTCTGAAAAGCAGTTGTCAGGCTCAGCATGGGCTGGGGCTCTGGCCTTGCAGGCCTGGGGAAGGGGCTACATCAGGGAGAGCTCCGGGACGGTGCCGGGAAGCTTGGGACGGGAGAGGGCAAGAGGGGGCTTGCGGGCTCCTAGGCTGCCTTCCGGCGGGGCCCCATTCCCCCTGGGGGCTCCGTTCCCCGGGGCAGGGACCCACCCAGCCCAGCCCAAGACTGAAGGACTTGAGGAATCCTGACACCTTTGAGAGGCCCTGCTTGATGGCGATAGCAGCTTCATATTTTAGAAATATTTAATAAGAATACTGACCCCAGTACCCCTTACGACGGACCTTGTACATTACAACCATTAACGCTATGAGTTCTCACCATAATCCCAGGAGGTAGGCACTGTTATCACTCCCGTGTCACCCATGAGGAAACCAAGACTCATAGAGGGAAGCAGAGCTAGGACTGAGCCAAGGCTGCTGATGGCTCAAGCCGGGCTCTTGCCCATTGCTGGGCCTCTCCTCCCACGAGGCCCCATCCCTGCTTACTGGCACCCGTGCACCAGAAACTGCTGATTCTTGCTCCTCCGGCCCAGGATCCTTTGTAGCACCTGCTTCCTCTGCCCAGTGCCCACCTCTGCCTAAGCTCAGCTCTCGCCAAGCTCTGGGCATCCACCTCCCCGTTGCTTAGTCTGTCTTCCAGGCCCCTGCTAAGGGCAGGCCCACCTCTAGGACAACTTCCGGGAAAGCTTGCCAGCTCCTACCTGGGCACCATGGGTTGAAAAGGAGAACAAACTCGCCCAGCTTTCGGTCATTATGTTTTCGGCGAGAGGAGACCCTGGTGCTCATCAGGTAGCGGCCGATGACAGCGTTGGGAGGGCTGCTGATGCTGACGGTCACGGTGTTCTCCGTCTCAGCCTCCTTCACCGCTGTCCAGGTCTTGCCCACTTCTGGCTCCGATATCTGGAACACGGCTTTGGTGTGGCGGTCCTCGGAGGCCTGGGGTCCTGGAGGAGGGGAGAGGCACTCAGGAGATCCAGCTGCCCCTAGGGAACCCAGCTCTAGAGAAGCAGAAAAGCTACAAGCCTGGAATGCCCACCTTCTCTCCCTGAACTGCTGGGACACTGTGGGGGGCCACCTCCGCGGTTCTGATTCCCACCCACCTCCTGGATCTAGGAGAAAGTAATGGGGACTTTCAAAGTCCACCATTTGTCTAAGAAAGAAAAGCTTGGGCTCCCAAAGTACCTGAAGAATTTCCATCATCTTCCAGAGCCCTCGATTCCTTGGTATGCAAAGAATTCCAGAGCTGTCCTCTCATCTCCCCCACTGCCTGCTGGCAACGCCTGCCAGCCGTCCCCACAAGCTGTCATCAAAGACCTCTAGGGTTCCGGAGCTCAGCGCCCCCCCCCCCCCCCGCCCCGGCAGGGACATGCTTCCCTCTGGGCTGATGACCAAAGGGTCTCGGGTCACCGGTCACAAGACAAATCTTTCTGAATGTAGACCAGCGGAGGGCATTGGCCTGACAATTACCTGTCTCCACCGTGAAGATGATGGTCTCCTGGTCCTCCAGGGGTCTGCTCAGCTCCAGCACCAAGGTGAACGTGTGGCCCCTGCGTACCACCAGCTCAGGGCAGGGGTACTCCTGGGTGTGGTGGGCAACGCCATTTTTCAGGCTCTGCCAGTCCACCTCGGTGACTCTGATCCCTGAGCCGGGGGAGGACAGGGAGGTGAGGCCAAGCCCTTGACATGTTTCTCACCCCCCTCCGCCTTGCCCTCCTGCAGTCATTTGTTCACGCGGCTACTTTTTATCCTATGCGATCGATTGATTCCGGTCATTCTCAGTAGTTCACGTTCCTTAAAGTTTCCGCCGACATCGAATTAACAAATACCGAACCATGACTCTTACAGCAAATGCAGGGTTAGGTTCTTGTTAGCTTCTGTTCACAATTCTTCCATCCGCCGATCAATATGTAACCTTCTCTTGTGTGTTCTTCTGTTTAAAGACACCTTATTTAATATATCGTTGAGTCATTAAGGTTGAACTCACGGACAACATAATTCATGCCTGAACCAAGTTCATCTGGTTTTCTTAGAAGGCACATCACAGCTTCCTGTGTTTAGGAACATTGGGCAGTGCTTTAGCCCTACACTTGGGGCCCTTTTAAACAGCAAAATCCCCGACAGAGAGGGACAAACATGCAAAAAACCGTGGCATGAAATAGACCCAAAAGGACACACTGTTTCCAGTAGGAGAGTGGAAACAAGAAAGCAGGGTGTGGACTTTTTCAACCTCGTCTGGAAACGAGCATGTTAGGTGACTCCGTTTTTCCTATTCTGTGCCTGGCTGCAGGTGATCACGAAAGTACCAAGATTTGGAATTCAGAATAAATTTTAGGGGCGCCTGTGTGGCTCAGTCAGTTAAGCGTCTGGCTTCGGCTTAGATCATGATCTCACGGTTCATGAGTTCGAGCCCTGCGTCGGGCTCCGTGCTGACAGCTCGGAGCCCGGAGCCTGCTTCGGATTCTGTGTCTCCCTCTCTCTCAGGCTTGCCCTGGCCAGGGGAGGAGGTTGGCGTTAAGCAAATAGAGCTCAGATGTTTAAGAGCACGCTTTGAAAGTGTCCTCACAGCACGGCCCCCGGTGCTCCCCTGAGCAAGTGATCCGAGAAACCCAGGTGGGAGCTGAAATGCCTTTCGTGACCTACCCTCCGAAGTTACAGGGTCGACCCACACTGTCTGCTATTAGTCAAGGCAGCTACAAAGGTCTGCCCAGGTTCAAGGGGAGGGAACACACCCCACCGCTTGATGAAAAATGGGTCCATGTTACATGGTGGGAATGTGCTGGATTAGATATATATTGATATGACCATGCTGTGAAGTATGGTCTGCCACGGTCGGGTCTGTGATTGTACGGAACCTGCGAGCCCTGCTGCCTTTACCTTTGGCCCCACAGGAGTCACAGACCCCAAATCCCTGACTTTAAAACACAGCATGGCTTTGGACCATGCGCACCAGAGCAGCGGCTCGTCTGGACCAAGGTCTGGGGAGAGCCGGCCAAAATGTTTGGCTTTTTAAAGGCAGATTGTATTTTCCAGAGATGGTTGCAATAATATCGCCCATCGCTCGTGCTTTTCCTATCATATAATGTTGGCACTGCCCTCATCAAGATGTAGGATAAAGGTCAGGGCACCTGGGTAGCTCAGTCGGTTAAGCGCCGGCTTCGGCTCAGGTCATGATCGCACGGTTCATGAGTTCGAGCCCCGCATCGGGCTCTGTGCTGACAGCTCAGAGCCTGGAGCCTGCTTTGGATTCTCTGTCTCCTTCTCTCCCTGCCCTTCCCTGACTTGTGCTCTGTCTCTCTCTGTCTCTCAAAAATAGATAAACGTTTAAAAAATTTTTTTAAAAAGTAGGATAGGGGCCCTTGGGTGGCTCAGTTGGTTAAGCGTTGGACTCTGGCTCAGGTCGTGATCTCACAGTTTGTGAGTTCAAGCCCCACGTTGGGCTCTGTGCTGACAACTCAGAGGCTGGAGCCTGTTTCAGATTCTGTGTCTCCCCCTCTCTCGGCCCCTTCCCCTCTCTTGTATGCTGCCTCTCTCTCTCTCTCTCAAAAATAAATAAACATTAAAAAAAAAAATAAGTAGGATATGTATTCCCTCTGCCTGAATCTGACAGGACTTGTGGCTAAAACAGAGTGACACTTTGTGACTTGCAAGTCTAGACCATAAAAGTCGATAGAGCTTCTGCCTGGTTCCCTTGAGTTGCTTGACCCGGGAACCCAGCGGTGACGCCATGAAGAAAGTCAAATGGCCCGTGGAGAAGTCCACGTGGAGAGGAAACAAGACTCCCCACCCACAGCCCCCTGAGCGCCCACCTCTGGTCACGTGCCTCCCCTGATCCTGAGTGAGGCAAAGACAAGCTGTCCCAGCTGAGCCCCGCCCAGGTTGTGGGTTTGTGAGTGAGCGAATGATTGCTGTTGTTTTAACTGTCCGAGTGTCGGGGCCGTTTGTTACGCAGCAGTAGATAACCGAAATATGCGGGAGCCCCAGTAATAACTTGGATGGAATTTTCCAACACGCCCGGTGGGAGCAGGACTCAGATTCCTTTTGATTGAAGAGTATCAGTAAATGTGACCTATCTTTCACATCCGGGTTTGGGTTGTCCATTCATACCTGTTAAACTTTTTAATGTGCAGCTCTGGGATCTGGATAAATCTTTAGGAGCTTCTTCACCAATAACACTCAGCTTCTTTCCAATACGCGTATCCTAACTTAGAGGCTGGGTAAGGCTGTCCCCGGTGATGTGAGAACCACCCTGCCCCCAACTATGACAATAAGAATAATAAGGTGGGGGCACCTGGGTGTCTCAGTCAGTTAAGCATCCGACTCTTGATTTCAGCTTAGGTCACGATCTCACGGTTTGTGAGATCGAGCCCTGCCTACATTAGGCTCTACGCTGACAGTGCAGAGCCTGCTTGGGATTGTCTCTCTCTCTCCCTCTCTCTCTGCCTCTACCCCACTCACATGCTCTCTCTCTCTCTCTTAAAATAAATAAACATTAGAAAAAATAATAAGATGAATAGCTAACATATATATATGTATTTATATATATATTTAATGCTATGAGCTAGACATTATCCTCTGTGACTTACATTTATGAATTCATTTAATCCTGACAGCGATCTTGAAGCAAACACTATTATTACCCTCATTTTACAGATGAGAAAACGGAGGCACAGAGAGGTGAAGTAACTTTACAAAGGTCGCACAGCTAGTGTGGGTGATGCCCAGATTCCGTGCTATCCTGCCTCTCTGATGATCAAGGGCTGAGACCGGGAATCGGCAAATCTTGAGTAGTTGGGGTGTGGAATGGAGAAAACACAGGGTTTGGGGCCATAGAGACCCGGACCCTGACCCCAGTCGGGCTGTGTCTCGTGTGCCCTCGGACACATCACGTCACCTTTCTGAGTCTCGGTGTCCTGGTCTAAAAACTGAAGGTACTGATGGCACCTGCCCCACAGGCCTCTTGGAAGGAAGACAAAAAGACTGCCCCCATATGACATCCAGCATTTTGCATATGGCAGACACTTAGCGAGTGTCATTTTCTTTCATCTTTCTGGAGAAGGTGGGACCTACGCTCTGATACCACAGACTTCTGTCCCTCTTCCTGCTCGCCCTCTGCCTCCTCCCGTGGGCAAGGCAAAGTCCAAGTCCTCTGTGCAGCCTGGGAGCCCTGAGGAAGACCCTGTGACCAATTCCTCCCATCCCTCCGCCATAATTGGAATGGACCTGGTCCCAGGATTACTCTTCCTCAGCCTCTAACGATGATGGATCAGTGATAGTCAGTTGTTAATAGTGTCTTTGTAGCCACTCTACCCCTGGCTTCCATGACTCCTTGGGGTGCTTCTCCTCCTCCAAGGAAGAGCCTCAACTCCTTGGTCTGGTTCTTGAGACCTCCACTGGGAGGCTAGCCCCACTTTCCAATCTGTCATCACCCATGTTCCCTCTCATTTTCCTGGAGTCCCTTAGACCTGGGTCAGCATCCTAGGTCTGTCATTTGCTCACCGTGTGTCCTTCAGCATGACTTCACCTCTCTCATCCATAAAATGGGTATAATAATCGCTTTCTCTCAGCTCTAATAATGACATTGAATAAGATGATGTGTGGAAAGCATCTAGCACATATTAGGTGCTCCTTAAATATCCATTTTGTTTCTTCTCCCGTTGCATGATGTGATAGTTAATTTTATGTATCAACTTGGCTGGGCCATGGTGCTCAGATATTTGGTCAAACGTTATTCCAGATGCTTTTGTGAAGTTGTTTTTTGGATGAGTTTACATTAAATTGGTGGACTTTAAATAAAGCAGATTACCCTCCGTAATGTGGGTGGGCCTCATCCAGGCAGTTAAGGCCTTAGTAGGACACTGACCTCCCCTGAGCAAGAAGCAATTCTGCCAGCAGGTTGCTTTTGGACTCCATCTGAAACTCTTCCTTGAATCTCTAGCCAGCCAGCCTCCCCTGCGGACTTGGACTTGGTGGCCTCCATAATTGTGGAAGCCAATTCCTTAAAATCCCTCTCTCTCTATCCCCTCTATCCCTATCTATCATCTCTCTCTCTCTCTCTCCTCTATCCCTATCATCTCTCTCTCTCTCTTTTAATGTTTACTTATTTATTTTTGAGAGACAGAGAAAGCATGAACAGGGGAGGGGCAGAGAGAGACCCACACAGAAAGAGAAGCAGGCTCCAGGCTCTGAGCTGTCAGCATGGAACCTGATGCAGGCTTGAACCCACGAACCGTGAGATCATGACTTGAGCTGAAATCAGATGCTTAACTGACCAAGCCACCCAGGTGCCCCTCTATCATCTGTCTATCTATCCATCCATCCATCATCTATCTATCTATCCATCCATTATCTATCTATCTATCTATCTATCCATCCATCCATCCATCATCTATCTATCCATTCATCCATCATCTATCCATCCATCCATCATCTATCTATCCATCCATCATCTATCTATCCATCCATCCATCCATCCATCATCTATCTATCCATCCATCCATCATCTATCTATCCATCCATCCATCCATCATCTATCCATCCATCCATCATCTATCTATCTATCCATCCATCATCTATCCATCCATCCATCCATCCATCCATCATCTATCTATCCATTCATCCATCATCCATCCATCCATCCATCCATCATCTATCTATCTATCCATCCATCATCTATCTATCCATCCATCCATCCATCCATCCATCCATCATCTATCTATCCATCCATCATCTATCTATCCATCCATCATCTATCTATCTATCTATCTATCTATCTATCTATCTATCTAGTCTACATACACACACATCCTGTTGGTTCTATTTCTCTGGAGAACCTTGAGTAATACACAAGGAAAGTGTGGAACATTGTATTTTTCAAAGGTGGCTTCACTAATTCATATAGATGATGGATGGATGCCATTCTACACATTTTTCTTATAATGTGATTGAAATCCTTCCCACCGTGGGGTGGGGTTTATATACTCTCTCCTTAATTCTGGGCAGGTGCTTGGGACTGTTCTGACTGATTTATATGGTGGAATGTGAATGCCACGGGCCTTCTGGTGTTGGGACATAAACAGGATGCAGCTTCTGCCTGGCTACTTCTTCCTCAGGATAAGCACCTTTGAAGCCCCTGAGCACGTGCGCTCTCTCCCTCTGTCTCTCTCTCTCTGTGTCTGTCTGTTTGTCTGTCTCTCTCTCCATCACATCTATCAACCAATCACCTATCTATCTGACAAAGTGCAGCAACACAGAGACCACCATGCTGGAGAGGCCTTGAGGAAAGACCAAGATAGAGTCTGAGAAGCCCAAGCACCTGACAGGGCAGGAAGAAGCATTTATGATAATCCCACCCCAGCCACAGTCAAACCGCAGGGATGAGGAGATCTGGGCAGCAGGTGCATGGCTGGACCAGGTGCAGCATCAGAATGGGGAGGGACAATGGTAATAAATGACTGCTACTGCCTGAAGCCAGTGTCTTGGGGTGATTTTTTATGCAGCTACAGTGAGATAGGATTTCAGAAATTGCATCTCTATATGAAGAGGTGGAAGGAGAAAGTCAGCTTAGAAAAGATATGATTTGGAGAAAAAAAAAATCCCTTGTGTGGTTTCCCTTCATTACATAGACTATGGGCGCCAGGTGTTCCTCTCTGGGTCAAGGAATGATGGGACCTCTGTGGCCTGAAAAAGGCAGCTCCTCTAAGTCCTGCTTGATATAGGAAACTGGGGAAGAGGTGGGTACATTTATAGAAGGAGGAACTCAGGAAGAAAAGAATGGGGTCCCTAAACTCTCGCCTTTTGAGGTTCAATATTACTGGAGGGTTTTTTTTTTAATGTTTACTTATTTATTTTGAGAGGGAGAGTGAGCAGAGGAGGGGGAGAGAGAGAGAGGGAGAGAGAATCCCAAGCAGGTTCCACACTGTCAAACGTGGGGCCCAACATGGGGCTCGAACTCATGAACCATGAGATCATGACCTGAGCCGAAATCGAGAGCTGGACGCTTTCCCAACTGAGCCACCCAGGTGCCCCTGGAGGTTTTTTCTGATAAAATTAAGTGGTCTTGATTGGAGATCTCCTGCTGATAATGCCAAGGTTACATCTCCACTCTGATTTCTCCCTTGAAATCCAAACAATATGTTCAGCCATCTACTTGAAATCTCCATTGGGTGGTCTTCTAGGAAAATCCAGCCTAACACACCCAAAGCAGAACTCCCCATCCCCAAATCCCTGCTCTCCTGTGTCTTGGGAGATGTCCCATCTGCCCTGGCATTCAGGACCAAGGCAAGGAATCTCTGATTTCCCCTTTGCTCTCACCGCCCCCTTATCCGATCCATCATCAAGTCCCAATGGGACCACCTCCAAAACCTGCATCAAGCCCATCACACACCTCTGTCTCCACCACTACCCTAGGCCAAGCAATGAACGTCTTTGTTGTCTAGACTGCAACAGCCTTCCAACCGGTCTCCACTTACAAGGAGCTGGGCTGGTACCACGGTCTCAATCCCCAGGCCTGAGATTCATGGAGAAGGTTAGTTCTAGCTAACTCTAACCAGGCTGGAAGCCCCAGCCTGGCACCATGATCTGGGGATAATGACCAAACATGCAAATGAGAACATAGCTGACGCGTGAGTCCCAAGCTTGGGAGCTCCTACAGCCAACCAGCGTGCTGGGTGAGCAAGGACTGGTTACAACAGCGACCCCTGTCGGGCGGTGGCTGGAACAGCAGCGCCAGGAGACTTCCCTCGCTGGAGAGCTCCCTCTCACATCTGAGAGTAGAGTGGAAACCTCCCTCTGACTTTGCCCCTGCGGTTCTTGGTCAGGAACTTTCCTCTCAAGTCCCAGAAGTCTGCGCTTGGGTGGCCTCTGTTTTGTTTGTACACACAGGCCAGAATCCCAGTTACCTTGTATGTAGGATTGTCTAACAGCCGCAGAGCTGAAAGGGCCATTAGACATCCAGGTCTTTTGTTTCATTGACAGAAACTGAGACCCAGAGATGGGAAGAAAGAGACTTCTTGCCTGAGGATGCTAAGCCAAGCCACAGCTTGCGCGGGGAAAGGCCAACACAGGGTGCAATTGTTTGTGTGTGTGTGTGTGCGTGTGTGTTTAGGGGATGAGTGAGGAGTGGGACGTGAGGTTGTTGGGTGGGAATTATCTCAGTGCTGGCATGCCCCAGGGATTCTTGCAAAGGGGGTGGTTAGGAGGTAAAAAGAGTCCCTGGGCTCCAGGTCATGGGTTCAAGTCCCGGGAGTCCCGCCTTGGCTTCACCTTTCCCCACCACAGCCCAAAGCATCTCCCACCACCCTCCAGGCAAGAGCCTCATCACAGTGGGGCAAGAAGGGTAGAACGAGCCAGAACTGCCATTGTCACCATTACCCCCGAATCTCAAAGACCGCCTCTCTCACAACTTCCTGCCAGAGTCGAATTCCCTCCTCCGAATATCCAGTGGATACGTGACCATAGTTCCAGCTTGCATGCCTCTGGCAGGCCACTCACCCACTGTCCAGATGTTAAAATGTCCTTCCTTCTGCTCAACCAAAGACTTTTTTCTTGCAACCTTTCCCCCAGCTGTTCCCACTCTGCCTCTCCGTTAACCCCCCCACCCCCGAACATGGCCGTTCTTTTTGCCCTTTGCTGGTTTTGCAGAGCTGTTACCGAGAAATCCTGACTTGCCACCCATCCCCCCAGGCCAGACCTGCCCTGACCCAGGAGGTCACTGCTCTGGTCCTTGTGTTGTCTGTCCCTAGAGCTGCATCTCCGGTGACCTAAGTCATCCTTACTTGTGAACATCACACCCTCATGACCCGGCCTGGGTGGGCCGATTGTCAGGGCTAGGCAACCAGGATCCCGCTGGGAGAAAGCAACTATTCTGGTGGTTACAGCCCAGTTCTTTCCTAACTGGTGTCCTCCTCAGACCACCTGGGGACAGATGGGCACAGAGGAGGGCAGCCCAAAGCCAAGGGATACAAGGGACACAAGAGACACGAGATACAAGAGATACGAGAGATAGGGGATGGGTTCCTGATCCCCAGTTAAAACGAACCCAATGTCACCCCCTCCACGTGCTCGGCGTGAATCCTGCCGAGACTAAGGTTGTGTCTCTAATCAGTCGCCAAGGAAGCTCGGTCACAGTTGTTTGCTCACAGGTCTTTCTCCTCCACTGGACTGTGGGCTCCGTGAAGGCAAGACCTGGGTCTCATTCTCTCTGGGTTGTTAGAGCCCCCGCTCAGGGCCCAGGACATAGTAGAGGCTCAGTGAATATTGGTTGGATGAACGAATGTCCCTCCCTGTCCCTTGGCTGGGACAAGGGTGTGAAAAGAGGAGCTCCGCAGCTTCCTGGAACACCCTTGGGGATCAACACCTATGCCCCGTCAGCTGCCCACACCCCGTCCTCTCCACCCACCTGTAATCCCCTCTGTCAAGCGGACACATTCCAAAACCTGCCCTTCCTTCCTGTCTTCCTGCCTTCTGCAGTCATGGGCCCAGGACATGGGTAGAGCCCCGGCCACCGGCTCCCTGTGGGATGTGGGCTAAGTTGCTTCCTCTCTCGGGGCCTCAGTGTCCTTATCTGTGAAATGAGTCCGGAAGAGCACTTAGGGACTGGGTTGTGGGGGGGTTTGCTGGACCAAGTGTCTCTGACAGCCCCAGGGCTCCTCTCAGCCCCTCCCCACAACACACCCCCCACACCCCCAAGCCCGTGCTGATGTAGGCTTGTCACATAGCCCCTTGGTGGGCACCGGGGAAGGGATGGGAGAGGCGACGTCCCACCAAGGCCTTCTCTGGTCCACACCTGAGGCCTTGAGGACAGAATGGATGACGTATTATCAACCCTGGGCCCCCACCCTGGGGATATGCTTGGGTGAGCTCCAGCCCCGAGCTCAAGGCCCATGACCGCCAAACCTGAGGCTGTGCCCGCCACACATACAGAAAGAGGGAAGCCGTAAGAGCATTCTCTCCGCCTACCCTCTCACCCCAAATCCTCGTGGCCTCTCCACCTGCCGTCTTTTTCTTCTCCTTCCCACCTTCCCCTCTTGGCCTTCCTTCCCATAGCAATTAGGCGCCCAATTTCAGAGGCACACACTTCAGTTCAAATGCAGGCTTCGTGGATCCTTGGCTGTGTGACCTGAGGCAAGGGACTGAACCCCTCTGAATCCTGGGACTGGTGATAGTAGCCGCCTCCCCCGGTTATAACGATTAAGTGAAACAATTTCCACAGAGTACGTAGAGCGGGACCCGGCACATATTAGGTGCTCAGTAAGCATGCGTGTTATTAATCGTATGATCGTCAGTATTTGCCCAAGAACGGCTGGCTGCCAGTCCAGTGTTCTGCCAATTAGTGCTATCCCGAACCTTCCACTTATTGGCTGTGCGGCCCTGGATAAGTGAGTGGACCTCTCTGAGGTTCAGACTGCCTGCCCTGAAGCGTGGCAATACTAATACTTTCTTCATAGACTTTTCTGGAAGATGAGGTGATGACCAGAAGTAGGGCAAGGAAGAGAATGCGTCTCTTAGCCCTGGAAACCCAGAGAGCGGAAGGAGCTATCAATAAACACTCTTGAGCCACAAGCTTCAGCCACGGCGAGTGGTCTCGCTCTGTATACGGTACTTAGCCCGGCGCCGGGTCACCCTTAGCTGGGTCAGCAGATGGGAGTCCTCCTCCTCTCCCCGGATCCCTCCCGCCACTTCAGTCCACCCCTCCCTGTTCCTACGCCCATTGTTTTTCCTTTTACTCTCCCCTCTTCGCCTCTTGCTTAAATTACTGCCTGGCTCCCACAGCCTCCCGGCATTTTCCAGCTCATTTCATTCGCTCCATCCTGTTACTATGGAGAACCCGAGCTTCAGCAAGGAGAGGGGACCCTTCTGACCGCACGAGCATCAGCATGTCATTGCCCCTGCTCTAGAGTCATCAGATCCACGGCCGTTAGGCTGGCGTTCAAGGTCCCTCACCATCTGCCCCCGCCTCCCACTCCCCTCCCGGCCAACCTCATCTTCGCTCCAGCTCGCTTGCTCACCAGCTGGTCCCAGAGGCCAGCCGAAGAACGAGTTTTACTTGGAGGGAAGGTTGCCTCCCGCCCGCCCAGCTCTTCACCACCAACCCACCCCCAGCCCTAGCTCACCCCGACTATTTCTCTTCCCGCCCTTGGGTGACACCAGTCAGCTGATGATGCCCTCCTCCCCAGATCGCTGTCCCAGCCCCAGGGATGGCACCCAGTGGGGCCGAGCCCAGGAGGTTCTCTACTGACGCCAGCAATCTCTCCCAGACATTGGACTCAGCATAATCGGTTTTTAATGGGCCCTATTATAACCCTATCCGTAGTGTGCGTCATGGGCACCTGACCTCCACAGCTAAATGCTTAACTGGGGAGTTGCCTGGGGCCACTGTCCCTTTCCTTCCGGGTCCTCTTGGAAGCTGCTGGCCTCTGTCGCCAGTAGGCAGTGGTGAGAACATCCCAGCCGGAACCAGCCATGCACAGAGTATGCCCCCTGATTCTTAGAATTTCTGAGCTGGGAAAAGCGAATTATAATCCACCAGTGGCAGAAGGGTCTCATTTCGTCTGCTAGCACCGATCGATGGCTAGGACTACTTGAAGAACTATGTTGAGGAGAACGCTGGGGCCCTGTAGGGGGGCGTTTGGGGGTCAAGCAGCGACGTCTGCCACGGACAGTGAGGGCAGGAGGAACAGCCCACAGGCCACATGCTTTGCTTCCAGAATCTGATGTCTCGGTCATTCACGTACACATTGCGTGATGGGCGCACGCCCACTGCTCTGAGGAGTAGGTCCCCAAGAAGCCAGGAGGACCCAGAAGACCGGGAATTGAATTCAACCTAACGATCTGTCACTGCTATTTGCTAGGAGTGATGGATCTCACGCTGTGATTTTATAGGTGGAAAAATGACCTTCAGAGAGAGGCATGGCCACCCAGCAAGTTAGTAACAGACCTGACATTGGAACTCTCTGTCACCGGCTTCGCCTCCCAGAAGGGTCCTTTCTCAGCGATTAAACTCTGTCCAGCGGAAGGCCCACAGTGTATCAGAGAATCGGGGTGGAGGGACCTCTCGGTGCGCCCTGCAAAGTAGATCCTGAAGGAAGCAGAGCCCGGGGCTCTGACGGGGAAGACGAACCCCAGGTCTCGAAGCAGCGGTCTGGGGTGTGAGCCGGGGTGGGGTGACCCTCAGGGAGCAGACCCCATCCGAAGAGCCAGAAAGGCCCAGGATGCCTGTAAGTGTTAGCAGCTCGCAGGGTGGAGCCAGAAGAAGTTCAAATATGACAAGGAAGCTAAACTACCTGGCTTTGAACGTCAAAAAATAAACAAGGGTTGACTCATGTAATTGTCACATGATCCTGGACGATAGAAAGCAGGAAGCACCACGTGAGGAACGTCTTTAAAGACCTATGAGAGCAGGACCCCTGCGGGTGCTGACTCACTCACCGCGGGACCCCAGCACCTAGCCAGAGGAGGTGGAAAACCCATAAGCGTTAGCTACCCAGAAGTGTTGCCCCTCACTATTCTGGCACGTTTTCTGAGCCTGCTGCCTCCGAGGCCCCACATGTGAAAACTGTGGGGAGTTCAGCACCCTCGGTCCCATCAGTTCCTCACAGCGGGCCTGCGAAGTGTATTCTAGCTCCCATTTTACAGATGGGAACATGGAGGCACCAAAGGCAAGTCCCCTTGCTCAAGGCCACATAGCTCCTTTCACCTCAGACAGAGCTGTTCTTGCCCTCGAATCTTTGGGGTGGGAATTAAGAGGAGGCGGCCCCTGGGGGCTCTCTCTGCCCCTTCTCTGTCTTCCCCTGCTTGTCCTCCTCTGTTTCAGCAAGGCCTATGGGGAAGGCCTGGCCCCAGCCCAGGAAGGGCTCTGCCAGGGACTTGCTGGGCAGTCTGGGGCCGGCTCTTTCCATCTCTGGGCCTCCCTCAGGAGCACGAGGGAACGGCACACGGACCATGCAGCCACACAACCCCAAGGATCAGTGATCCAAGTTTCCCCGCGCAGACACCCCCTTTCCCGAAGCTCCTCTCAGTGGCCCTGTGCCCCGAGGCCCCCAGGCCCTGCCCGCTCACCTGCCATGCCAGGCCGGCCTGCCCTGGCTTCCTCGGCGTGTGATGTGTGCACCTTCAGGACGGCGTGTCACAGCAGCCAGCCGGACCCGCGTTAACAAGGCAGATCCCGGGGCACTCTTAGGCAGGACGCCCAGCGTGCAAGCGGAGGCGTGGCCCCTCTCGCCCTAGCAGCGGCACCTAATCGCCCAGTAATTGCCCTGGTTTGCACCTCGAAGGTGTCCGGCGTGGGAGTGGCCTCAGCCAAGAGGTTTTCCTAACACAGAGTTGAGGGCTGGGCTGTGGGAGAAACTGAGGCCCAGAGAGGTCCCGGGACCTGGCAAGAACAGAGGAGGGAGGGGGATCTGGGTTTGCCATCTCCCATCCTTACCCTCCCAGCGAGAAAACAGAGGCTCAGAGAGGGTGCCCTAAGGGTACATCGTGATAAGCTGCAGAGCGGGGACCAAGACCCGGGTCTCGTGGCATCTGGTGCGGGGCCGTCTTCTCCCGTCCTGGGTGGGATGAGAAGACTCCCGGGCCCCAGTGCCCTCTTTTGTGCGGCCTCCAGAGGCATGTACAGGGGGAAAGGCCCACGGTCCTCCCCGGGCCATGCCTCCACCACGCCACACCCTCCACCTCCTGCACGGCCCCCCACCGACAGGCTCGGCCTCGAGGGAGGAGCCCTGAGTGTCAGACGGAGAAACTTTAGGCCCACACAGGCCTGGGTTTGAAGGCCAGCTCATCTCCTGGTGACAGGAGCGGTAAAATGAAGACGGCGGCCTCTCCTTACAGGGCAGCTATGGGGGGACTCACGGCAACCATGGGGGACTCGCGGCCAGGGCCTGGGCACCCAGGGATCCCGACTCCCCTGTCCCTCCCCTCTGGCATACTTCACCTGACTTTGTGAGCTGGATCTATCCTGGAGCCACCGGGGGCCCTGACCTTGAGCAAGACCTCTCCATCTCAGAACCCCGGCTTCTCCACCTATGACCTAACAGGACTGGCCTAAAGTATTCTTAAGTGTCATCCTAGTTCACAGGCTAAGATCCCGGGGCTCCAAGACCCGGGACGGCAAAGCGGCTGAGGTCTCATGTTGTCGCTGTCGAATGAAATGGAGGGGTTTTTTATTTTTCTGGAAGCTGGGAGGGAGGTTTCTCTCTGTTGGTAAGGGCCTGACTTGGGGCCCACGGGGGCTGGGTGGGGCTGGGTGGGGGAGGAAAGGGGAGGTAGGGGGGGTAGACGCTGGGAGACAGGGGCAAGGAGGGGCGAGGTGGGAGAGTGCTGTGCGCCTTTGCTCTCTGTGATCACCTGAGCACTCAGGAAAGGGTATAAAAACCCCAAGTGTTTGATGTGGTTGGATTTCTTACAGAAAATGGCAAAGGGGTTGAGTTCTGCTTGCCAGTTTGGTGCAGGGCAAACATGTTTAATGGGCTCTTTGGAGGCCTACCCTGCCCTTAATTACTGCCTTCTGGCCCCGGCCCAGGGTTCTCCTTCCTTCTTGCCCTGCAGCCCGCAGACCCCGGGCCCTTCTGAAGCTGCTTTTCTGCCTGTGCCGGTCAAGCTCCTCCCCACTAATCACTGTCTCATCCAGGGCCCTTTATCTTTCATCTGGGGTTTGCCCGGACTGGGGCTCCCAGAATATAGGGCATTTAAAAACACCCCCCCCCCCCGCCTCCCACAACCCCAAATAACAATTCATACTCAAGTTTAGAGGAGGGCAATGTCCTGGGATAAAAGGCAGAAGCCCAGGCTCTGTTATCTCCAGGCCAAACTGGCTGTGTGACCCTCGGCCAGTCACTTACCTTCTCTGGGCCTTGGTGCCTGATAACATTGCAGATTAGGTCTCGCCTGTCCCAACCTTCTCTGGTTCTAAATGATCAAGCAGGAGCCAAAGCCTGGGACAACTCGGGATAGCCCAATCAGTGTTGCTTCACAAGTTAAAATCTGTGCCTGTGGAATAAACACATGCTTTAAAAATAGTTTGTTTTTCTGACTCTAAAGATACTACGTGCTCGCGTAGAAAAGGCAAGCAACATAGAGAAAGAAGAAAGTATATACGCATATCACTGCAAACATATGTAAATGCATGTATGTGCCTCAGGGTTGTAGGGAAGAAGTGGACGGAGAAGTGAATTTGTAACTTAACCTTTTCACTCAGCTGTATGTTGAGCTCATATTGTGATCTGGGCAGGGCCTCTGCCCTTTCAACAGTAAGGGGTTATTGATATAACCAGCAAAGTGTGAGCAGCAAAAGAAATGTTTTAAAAATCAGGGGCACCTGGGTGGCTGTCAGTTAAGCGCTTGACTTCTGCTCAGGTCATGATCTCACAGTCCATGAGTTCGAGCCCCACATCAGGCTCCGTGCTGACAGCTCAGAGCCTGGAGCCTGCTTTAGATTCTGCCTCCCTCTCTCTCTGCCCCTCCCTTAACTCTCACTCTGTCTCTCTCTCTCTCTCAGAAATAAATAAACATTAAAAAAATTAAAAAAAATAATAAATTAAAAAAAAATCAAACAGAGGGGGCGCCGGGGTGGCTGAGTCGGTTAAGCATCCGTCCCACTCTTGATTTCGGCTCAGGCCATGATCTCACAGTTCGTAGGATCGAGCCCGCGCCAGGCTCCCCGAAGACAGTGCGAGTCCTGCTTAGGATTCTCTCTTTCTCCCTCTCTCTCTGCCCTTCCCCACTCTCTCATTCTTGCTCTCTGAAAATGAATAAACAGTAAAAAAAATTTCAAAAATATCAAAACGATCACCTTTGGGAAAAGGAAGGATTTTTTTTTTTTTTTTTTTGGTTTATTTAATTTCAAGTTTACTCGTTTTAATTGTAGGCAACAGAGGGCACCATGACTTTTGCGGGACTCAGAGCATCTGTCCGGCCCCACCTTGGAGAACATCAGAGGCAGAGCTGTGAGTCCATGAGTGTGTGGTCGTTGGGCCAGCTGTATCAGCGTCACCGGGGAGCTGGTTAGAAATGTAGACTTCTGGGCCGTTCCCCAGGCCCGCTGAACCAGAATCTGCATTTTTAACAGTTCCTCCCATGATTCATCCGCATAATACGGTTCGAGAAACTCTACCGAGAGCAACCGTCCTCAAAGAGAGGTCCAGAATCACCAAGACGCTTTTAGGGAATCTGGGAAGTCAGTACTATTTTTTTAGTACTATCAAGGGTTTTTTGGGAGGTGTGGAGGGGTCTCTTTCATTTTTATTCTCTCATGGGTGTACCGTGGAGTCTTCCAGAATGCTGCATGATATGCGATAGTGCAAAAACTGAATGCAAAAGCAGATCTGAGACTCCAGCTGTTTTCCTCGGAAGGCTTCTATTTAAAGCAGTTTTCAAAAAAAAAGAAACAAGGAAAAAGGAAAGAAAAAGTAAAACAATGCCACTCTTACTGATATTATTTTTTGTTTTGGAAAATATGGCTCTTTTTCACAAATACATATTAATTGTGTTAAGATGCAGGGTTTATTAGTTTTTATCCATTTATTTAAAAATGTTTTAATGTTTATTTATTTTTGGGAGAGACAGAGAGACAGAGCATGAGCAGGGGAGGGGAGAGAGAGAGAGGGAGACACAGAATCCGAAATAGGCTCTAGGCTCTGAGCTGTCAGCACAGAGCCCAACGCGGAGCTCGAACTCACGGACCGTGAGATCATGACCTGAGCCGAAGTCGGACGCTTAACCGACTGAGCTACCCAGGCACTCCATGGTTTAATAGTTTTTAAGTGAGTTAATGCGTAAACATTTCCGTAAGTTTCTCAGTGTTAATTTCTTTTTTTAAAATTTATTTTGAGAGAGAGAGAGAGCACACACGAGCAGGAAAGGGACAAAGAGAGAGAGAGGAACAGAGAATCCAGAGCAGGCTCCACGCTGTCAGCACAGAGCCCTACAGGGACTTGATCCCACGAACCATGAGATCATGACCTGAGCCGAAACCAAGAGTCAGTCGCTTAACGGACTGAGCCACCCAGGTGCCCCTCTCAGTGTTAAATTCTAAATTGGTAAGTATCTCCTGATGTAACCCACATGAGCAAATGTTCTTTGGGGTGCTCAAAAATTTTTTCAGAGTGTAAAGAGGTCCTGAGATGGAACTGTTTGAGGACAGCTGGTCTAGACTCTACCTCCCCTCTAGGAGCGGGAGTGGGGAAGTGGGGAGTGGGGATCTGAGGCTGTGGCCTCAAGTAAAGATGAGGCCATGGGCCAGAAGACTCCAGGGGCAGCTGTGCCCTGCAGGGGGCAGCCCACTGAGCCCTCTGGTGCTGGGTCCCCTCCTTTCCAGAGTCCCGTGGCTCTAGCAACGGCCAACCCTCTGCTGCCCATGGGGGAATCCCAAGGCCTGAGCAGCCGGCTGGACACAGGATCCTCTGTGCTCAGGCTGGCAGTCATCGACATTGTCTCGGGAATTCATCCTCACGGGACAACGAGTCATCAGGACCCACCTCAGTTAGACCTGGACTGGTCCGGTAGCAGGCTGTCCTTTCCCCTCTCTGGGCCTCTGTCAACCCGAGCCCTGACATGGGAGCTGATACCGCTCCCCTCCATTGGATAAGTCATTGGGTAACTAATGACTCATCTCTACATCACTTCATCCTGAGAGTAATAACCTCGGTGACACAGACGGTCAGGGTTCAGGCTCTGGGAGGGAGATGTTTGCCCGGCCAGAGAAGGCAGGTGGCCGTCTCACAATTTTCAGCGGACCTTATTGTTGCTTACCATGTGGGGGCCAGAAGCTGTGAAGCAAGCCGGGAGGTGCCCTCATCCCTGCCCCCAGTGACCAAGTGTCACCCTGTTCATCCACCTGCCTGTCTATCAAACATCAGCAGGACCTAGAAGCCACTATGAATCTACAGAACATGCACAGCTTACTGTGTTGTTTTTTTAAAAATGTTCATATATATATATAGAGAGAGAGAGAGAGAGAGAGAGGCAGAGCGGGCAGAGAGAAAGAGAGAGGGAGAGAGAGAATCCCCAACAGGCTCCATGCTGTCAGTGCAGAGCCCGACGTGGAGCTCGAACTCACGAACCGTGAGATGATGACCCGAGCCGAAATCAAGAGCCGGACATTTACCCTACTGAGCTACCCAGGCGCCCCTGCCTACTGTGTTTTTGCATTGGGTGCTCGTGATCTCTTCACAGCCTTATACATTCATTCCCCATTCATTCACTCCTTCCAAAATTCATTCAACAAACACTTCTTCGTGCCCACTAGAGGGCAAATGAATCTCTGTGAAACCTACAGAGACATGAGGTCTTGCACTTTTTTTTTTTTTTCAATCATTGTCAAGACACCAACCTATTCTGGACCTTCCCCTTGGTTCATTGTGGTTCATTCATTCTGCAGCGGGGGTAATATGATCCTTGAGGTTATTGTAAACCAAGGCCAGAGATCTCTAGATATTCCATCTAAATCCTTTCCATCCAGGAAGTGAAGGAGGCCCCTCTCTGCTGATTGTGGGGAAGAGAACGGAGACCAGAGGAGGAGAAGCTGGCAGATTTCTTGACCTGACTTCGCCTCTTCAGACCAAATTTCCAGAGGTGGGAGGAATGGCAGGCATAGCCGGTAGCTACACAGTTTGAGGGAAAAGCCAGAATGGAAAGGGTAATTGCCAACGAACCTACGGAGGGAGATCAGAACTGTGGTTGCCTTTGGGGGTGAGGTGGGGACGGGGATTGAGAGGGCAGGGGCGTGAAAGAGCTTTCTGGGGTGATAGTTTGATTGGGATTGTTGACTGGGATGTTTGTTTACACCGGCATTCGTTAAACTTCCACCAACGTACGCTTAAGGTTTGTATATTTCATTGTATGCACATTTAACATTTAGGAAAAGGAAAGCCGTAAGCAAATTTCAAACCCCAGTCAGTGATAGGCATGTTGATTTAGAAGGAAGTGTATTGACATCTGGAATTTAATGATGGTGTAATTGAAAGGCACCAAAAATGGGATGGATGGATGGATGGATGGATGGATGTAGGGACGTGTGATAAACCAAGTATAGTCACATGTCAATGGTAGAATCTAGGTGGTGGTTATATGGCGTTCGCTATGAAACTCTTTGATGGGGCGCCTAGGTGGCTCAGTCCACTCAGGATCTGACTCTTGATCTCAGGGTCATGGGTTCAAGCCCTGTGGTGGGCTCCCTGCTGGGCGTGGAGCCTACTTGAAAAAATCTTGGACATAATTTTATAAAAGCTATGTCTGAACATTTTCCTAATAAAATGAAAAAGGGTTTTCCTTCCATGCTGTATCATCTTGTCCGGCTGCCCAGCCCCTTTTGGATGCCTTTGCTGTGTTTTATGAATTTCCAGCCTCAAGAGTCCCAGTATTCGAAGGCAGAACACAGGACACTCAAAGCCTAGCCTCCCTTGCAGCTTGGGTGCAGGCCGGTGACTGGTACTCCTCAAACCGCATCCGGACTCCAGCTCAGAGCGTGTAACCCACGCACCCACCGCGTTTGCTTGCGCGAATGGTGGCGGAGGCCAGCTTCTATGCTGGTTATCCTTTCCCAGACCTCGCAAGGGTGAGTTCCCGCCCCAGAGGCGGTCTGGGCAGGGCAGGGGCAGGGGCATCGGCAGTACCTGCTCTTTCCTCTTCAGGCCAGTGGTGAAACGCCAGGCATCCTTCCTGGAAGCTGAGTGCTCCCGATGATTCTGTGAGTCCTCCTTATCCTTTTAAAAAACGCATTTAAAAAAAAAAATTTTTTTTTAACGTTTATTTATTTTTGAGACAGAGAGAAAGAGCATGAACGGGGGAGGGGCAGAGAGAGAGGGAGACGCAGAATTCGCAACAGGCTCCAGGCTCTGAGCTGTCAGCACAGAGCCCGACGCGGGGCTTGAACTCACGGACGGGGAGATCATGACCTGAGCTGAAGCCGGACGCTTAACCGACTGAGCCACCCAGGCGCCCCTACTCATTTTTTTTTCTTTGCTGAAAACAGCAGTTGCCAAGGAGGAGGCCTGAGAGGTGGGCCCGGAACAACCCTCTTGTAGATGACGGGTGGGGATCCAGATGTGCCCACGTGCCCCTGGGAAGCAGAGAAGCTGAAAGGGCTGGTGGAGGAGGCTTTCCAGTTCCACAACCTGCATGTCAGGAGCTGGGATGCCCTTCTGCTGTTCTAACGACACGCAAACAACTGAAAACCAACAGCTCCTCTTAGATCTGTTGGAGAAGTGAGGCCACAGGGCAAGCTACTGACCCACAACTTGGAGAGATAGACACGGAGAGAGAATGGCAATTTACCGGTGCAGAAACCTCCGTGAGAGCCAGTCCTGGGATTGGAAAACCCAGTCTGTTATTGATGAATGGCTGGAGGCTCGGTGTGGACAAATCTGAGAGATTAAAAACCCCAGGGGCACCATCCTGAGGGGACCCCACACCTTTGTGAGCTTTACCTCCAGAAGCCCTACCTGGATTCTCACAGTGACGATCATCGATCATCAGAGAAAAACACCCCCGTGCTTCAGTCAGGGGGAGGGGGAAGGAACCATTTAGAAACATGCCTCTGTTTTTCTTAACCAAGCCTGCCCTCAAGAGAAACTACTTAACTTCAGCCTAAACTACTGTGGTTTTGTAGAAGCCTAACTATCTTGGGGCAAGGGAAATAGCCAACTCCGTCCCGCTGTAGTCATCCTCTAGTCCCCACCGAAGGGGGTGGAGAGGGCCGAGAAACGCTTGTGAAGGTCACAGCCCAGAGGATCAGGTTCATTAAAATACTGTGACCCAATCGTAGAATGCTTCCCCTCCCCCACACCTCACCGCCACATCACTAAAGGCCTATTTACCAGAGTTATTTTATCCCCGACATCATGTCCAGCTGTCAACAAAAAATCACAAGGCACCCTAAAAGGCAAAACACAGTTTAAAGAGACAGAGAAAACATCAGAGCCAGGTTCAGACACAGCAGGGATGTTGGAATTATCGGTCCAGGAATTTTAAAAGAACTATGATTGGGAGCCTGGGTGGCTCAGTCGGTTAGGTGTCCAACTTTGGCTCAGGTCATGATCTCACAGTTCCTGAGTTGGAGCCCCGAGTCGGGATCTGTGTTGACAGCTCAGAGCCTGGAGCCTGCTTCGATTCTGTGTCTCCCTCTCTCTCTCTGCCCCTCCTCCACTCATGCTCTCTCTCTCTCTCTCAAAAATAAACATTAAAAAATTAAAATAACTATAATTAACATGCTAAGGGCTCTAATGGAAAAAACAGACAATATGCTTTAGGATGGGCAATGTAAGCAGGGAGAAGAAAATTCTAAGAAAGAATCAAAGGGAACTCCAGAAACACTGTAACAGAAATGAAGAATGCTTTTGATGGGTTCATCAGAAGACTGGAAAGGGCTGACAAAGAATCAGTGGGCTTGAGGTTATGTCGATCGATAACTTCCAAAGAAGAAAAACAAAGAGAGAAAAAAATAAATAAAAACCAATTCCCCACCCAAACCAGAACAGAACATCCAGAATCGTGGGACGACTACAGAAAGTGTCACGTCTGCTTAATGGGAATGCCAGACTATAAGAGAGAGAGAAAGAAACAAGAAATACTCAAAGCAATCACAAACGAGAATTTCCCCGAGGGAATGTCAGACGCCAAATCACAGATGTAGGTAGCTCAGAGATCACCAAGTAGAGTAAGTGAAAGCCTGTGACCCTGGGAGCCAGCCCCACTCCCAGGGGGCCGCATGGGGTCCGGCACACATCACCTGTCACAGTCAAGGAGCAGAGAGCCTGTCTGTGAACAGAGGACTCCATCGTATAAGCCCCAGGTACAGTGCTGGAGAGAAACAAGGAGAGAAAGAGATGTGAGAGACTGGGCATTCACCCAGTAGGGGCTGGATCATCACTCTGGACCACTTGGACTAGAAGAATAAGGAATGACTGACTCATCTTTAAAATCTGTTGTTTCTGGGAGCAGCAGGACCAGGGCTCACAAAGATTAGGTCATGATATAACATTTAAGATCTTTCTTTTCTCTACCTTTTCGAGAAACTACCACAGTCACCACGTACCGTTGTGCTTCCTATGTGCCGCTGCTCAAACCTGCTCTTATGTATTATTAGTCACCGGTGTTGTGCCCCCTTTTTAGAGGAGAAAACCGAGGCTCGGAAAGGATGCGTATACGTCTCAAGGTCACAAATTTGAATACTGATAGAGCCAAACTTGAACCCGTGCAGCCTGAGTTTGGAGCCTATATTCTTAACCCGGGTTATGCAGCGGATCAATGTTCAGTCCGATGACAATTTTTTTTTGTTTGTTTCTTCATTTCTTCAGTAAATAGCTGCTGCTACTTATGGGGCGAAGATAGACACAGCAGGAACACAGCAGGCATACAAGGAGATTGCTATGTTCTTGCTTCTCCTGTTAGCACTATTGAAGACGCCCCATTTCTACTTGCCAGCTACTGAATGCGTGTTAGTACCTACACTGGGCAAGGCACTGTGCAAGATTAAGGAGTTAGACACACCCCTGTTCCCAGGTATTATCTTGCTCAGAAGCCCTTCATTCATTCATTCATTCATTCACTCCATCATTTATAAAATGTTTATTAACACCTGCTCCTGGCAAAGCGACAATAGGGGGGTGGGGAGAAAGAGATAAAAATGAATAAGACAGAGTCCCCAGCCTTAAAGAAACTCCGATGTTTATAAGAGAGAGAAACCAAATACCCCACATAATTACAGCACATGTTGGAAATTGATGATTTCCTGGGGCGCCTGGGTGGCGCAGTCGGTTGGGCGTCCGACTTCAGCCAGGTCACGATCTCGCGGTCCGTGAGTTCGAGCCCCGCGTCAGGCTCTGGGCGGATGGCTCGGAGCCTGGAGCCTCTTTCCGATTCTGTGTCTCCCTCTCTCTCTGCCCCTCCCCCGTTCATGCTCTGTCTCTCTCTGTCCCAAAAATAAAAATAAACGTTGGAAAAAAAAAAAAATTAGGAAATTGATGATTCCCAAGAAATGCATAAACAGAGAACGGGTTAGCTCAGGGCTGGGAGAGGCCATTTTAGCAAAAGTTTCCCAGGAAATGAATTAAAGGTAATCTAATTCTGTTGGGAGAATGATGTTCTTCTTGTGAGTTCTGAGTGCTTTTATTTTTTATTTTTTATTTTTATTAAATCTCAAATGGAACCAGTTGGGAAAAATACTCCCACAACCGAATCCCCAATCTCAGCCGCCCCAAAACATCCTTCAAACTCTCAAGGGAGCTGAAACAGGAAGAAAATGGACGACGTGTGAGAGCCTTCTGGTCTTCTGGCTCTGGCTGTGTCCAGGATGGTCCTCAGGCCCGTCACCCCAGAAAGCCAGCCGGGAGTGCTCCCGCGCGGCCTTACTGAGAACTTTGCAGAACGAGGAGGGGTGGGGGAAGAAGGACACTGGAGCAGATACGGGCAGGCCTTTCCTGAAACCTCACCAAAATGGCAGGAAGGAACTTTTACGCAAAACGCATACATGCCCAGGCATGGGAGACCCCCGAGAGGAGGTGACAGCAGCAAAACTTAGAAACGTGGAGAGCACAAGGAAGCATGGCAAATCGCTAGCAGACCTGAAAAACACTTCCCAGCCTGGAATCACCAATGGAGAGAGCCAGGCAGGGGTGAAAACCAACTCAGTAGTCACTGCAGAGCCCCCCCCCCCCGTCCCCTGCCACCACCACCCCCCAAGGCTATGGAACAGACAGCGGCAGACATCTCCATAATCGGAGGCTGGGGTGCAGGGGCTCCTGCTAATAAAATAAGAGTTGGTTAGGGGCGCCTGGGTGGCACAGTCGGTTAAGCGTCCGACTTCAGCCAGGTCACGATCTCACGGTCCGTGAGTTCGAGCCCCGCGTCAGGCTCTGGGCTGATGGCTCAGAGCCTGGAGCCTGTTTCCGATTCTGTGTCTCCCTCTCTCTCTGCCCCTTCCCCGTTCATGCTCTGTCTCTCTCTGTCCCAAAAAAATAAATAAACGTTGAAAAAAAAAATTAAAAAAAAAAAAAAAGAGCTGGTTGGAAGTCTGTTTATGAAGCTTTAGTCTTCGGAGAGAACACAGCAGAGACTGGTGCACAGATACAGCGTTAGGGGCTGGGGTACCGCGCTGAAAACAGGTGCTTCGAAGGGGCGGCTTGCACACGACAGGCTGAGATGCTGGCCCACCCCTCCTCCGCCTCTCTCTCAACTTCTGACCCGTGATGCTGGCCGTCAGGAGGAAACACCTGTCGGAAGCCTGACGGGCCCCAAAGGAAAGACTTCAAGACGCGGATTTGGAGTTTCCCAGCTAAACAGCCCAAAGCTGTCACGGCGCCCATGACGCTCCTGTCCCCAGGCCTCCCCCAGCACCTCCTATCAACCCTTCATGCCCCCATCCTTAACTATGAACAGAAAAGCATTACCAGACATCTGCAGAAAACTTCTCACCATGAACGAGGGGAAAAAATAAACATACTGAAACAAGAAACTTGGACGAAAGAGCCTGTTTGAGGAGAAAGTATTTCAGAAGAATACACTACGTTTGGGAACCTCAGAACCATGGAAAGATAGTGCAGTCATGGAACAAAACCAGGCTATGATTAAAAAAAAAAAAAAAAAAAAGGAACGTTCAAAACAAACAAAAAGCTCTAGGAAGCTGCAGATTTGATAGCACAAACAAAAAACTAGAATGTAAGTCTTGGCAGAGAAAGTTGAAGATATTGCACAGTGAGTAATATAAAAAGAAAAACAAGGAAGTGTGCATGATAAAGAAAAGACGAGAAAATTTCAAGGCCAGTCCATGAAGTCCAATATGTGAACAATGGGAGTTTCATAAGGAGATGGATGGGGACAGAGGCACCTGGCTCAGTCTGTTAAGCATCTGACTCTTGATCTCAGCTGAGGTCATGATTTGTGGGCTTGTGAGTTCGAGTCCCGCATCGGGCTCTGTTCTGTCATCGCAGGGCCCACTTGGGATTCTGTCTCTCCCTCTCTCTGCCCTCTCCTCCCCTCCACGTCCCTTGCTCTCTCTCTTTCTCTCTCAAAGTAAATAATAAACTTAAAAAATATATTAAAAAAGAGATAGATGGGGGCCGACATGAATTATCAATGAAATACTTAAAATTTCCAGAACCAAAGGACATGCCTTTCCAGGTTGAAGGGACTTTTTTTTTAATTTTTTTAATGTTTATTTATTTTTGGGAGAGACAGAGTGCAAGTGGGGCAGAGGCAGAGAGAGCCAGAGACACAGAATCCAAAGCAGGCTCCAGGCTGCGAGCTGTCAGCACAGAGCCTGACGCGGGGCTTGAACTCAAGAACCACAAGATCATGAACTGAGCTGGAGTTGGACGCTTAACCGACTGAGCCACGCAGGCGCCCCTGAAAGGACTTTCTGAATGACAAATAGAATGGATGACAGCTGAATACGGACACCCGCCAGGTCTTGTGAAATTACAGACTACTAAATACAAAGAGAAGATCCTACAAGCCCCCAGGGGAAAGGAACCGAGCACATACAAAGAATTGGGAACAGAAGTGACTTCCATTTTCTCAATAACACTAGAATGCAGGAAATTCTGCTGGAAAATAATTTCCGCTGCAGATTTCTCGATCCAGCCAAGCTGTAAGCCAAGTGTGAGGCTAAAATAAAGACATTTGTAGACATGCAAGGTCTCAAAAGATTTTCCTCCAAGGACCCTTTCTTGGGAAATTACCGGAGCATATCTTGCAACATAAAAGAGGGAGTAAGTCAGGGAAGGAGAAAAGATCGGCGATATAAGAAACAGGAGCTCCAACAGAGAAGAGGTACAAATTCCAGAATGAGCCAGAAGGGAGACCCCAGGACTCCTGCTGGGCACTGGCCATAAGGGGCAACCAGTCCAGGGTCCAGTAGGTCAGCAGGCTGTGAGAAGCTTCTCCAGCATGATAAAATAGAATAGCTGAGGTGTCCATAAAGCTTGAGAGGCTATTTCAGCAAGTGGCAGAGTGTTTGATTTTTGAAATAGTAGTAAGTACATAAAAAATGAAGCAAGCGTGGGGCGCCTGGGTGGCTCAGTCAGTTAAGCGTCTGACTTTGGCTCAGGTCATGATCTTGCAGTCTGTGAGTTCGAGCCCCGTGTCGGGCTCTGTGCTGACCGCTCGGAGCCTGGAGCCTGCTTCGGATTCTGTGTCTCCCCCTCTCTCTGCCCCTCCCCTGCTTGCACTCTGTCTCTCTCTCTCTCAAAAAGAAATAAATATTTAGAAAAATTAAAGAAAGAAAAGACAATGGAGCAAATATAAAGCATAGATTTTAAATCATTAACTCCAGAGAAAACAAATTTTGTGCAGGAAAGGAAGAGTAAGCATGGTAACTACATGGATATTATAATAATATAAACACTACATAATAATCAAACCAAAGTTACGACATAACCACCCAGGGAGGAGGAGGAGGACGGGAAGACTGTACTGGGGGTGGGGTGGGGAGTGGGAATTAAGAGGACCGGACCTTCATTTTCCATGGTGGGAAGTCAAGGGACAATTCTTACTCTATTTCTGGAAAATAAAGAAGCAGCAATTAAATTATCCAGAGCATGTTATCTGAAGATATGGATGTAGATTTTTAAATAATCATGTACAAGAAAGGTGTATTTTGTTTTAATTTTTAATGGTTTTTTTTTTTTTAACGTTTATTTATTTTTGAGCCAGAGAGAGACAGAGCATGAATGGGGGAGGGGCAGAGAGAGAGGGAGACGCAGAATCGGAAGCAGGCTCCAGGCTCTGAGCCATCAGCCCAGAGCCCGACGCGGGGCTCGAACTCACAGACCACGAGATCGTGATCTGAGCTGAAGTCAGATGCTTAACCTACTGAGCCACCCAGGCGCCCCTTTAATGTTTATTTTTGAGAGAGAGATCGCACATGCACACACACACACACACACACGCACACGCACGCACAAGTGGGGGAGGGGCAGAGAGAGAGGGAGACACAGAATCCGAAGCAGGCTCCAGGCTCCGAGCCGTCAGCACAGGGCCTGACGCGGGGCTCGGACTCACAAACCGTGTGATCATGACCTGAGCTGAAGTCGGACACTTACCCGACTGAGCCACCCAGGTGCCCCTGTGTATTTGTTTTTTTAATTCTGCATAGTAAATTACCGCAAAGAGCAGCTAACACAACACGTATGGAAAAGAGTGTGGTGGCTCGGCAAGAAGTTAAACATAAAATTACCATACGAGCCAGCAATTCCACCTCGAGGTGTGTATTCAAAATAATTGAGAACAGGTCCTCAAACGGGTACATGTATACCATGTTCATGGCAGCATGATTCGCAGTGGCCGAAAGGGGGAAGCAATCGAAACGTGCATCAACGGATGCATGAATGAACAAACTGCGGGGCAGGCATACAATGGAGTAGCATTCGGCCATTAAAAGAATGAAATGCTAATAGGTGCTCCGGGGTGGACGAGCCTTGAAAGCATTATGCTGAGCGGAAGAAGTCAGACACAGAGGGCCACACACTGCATGATTCCTTTTCTAGGAAATATCCAGGGAGACACCACTGACTGGCGGTTGCCAAGGGCTGAGGGGAGGGGACATAGGGAGTGACTGCTTCATGGGTGGATGCCCAACCCTGTGAATGTACTAAAGGCCACTGAATTGTTCCCTTTAAAGTGGTTAATTTTATGTTACGTGAATTTCACCACAGAAAGAAAAAAAACCCCGTATAATCTAATTGTATGGCGTCGTTCTGGATTAGTGTATGTAGCAACCCACTAACGTGATGAAGGGAATCTATCATGCTCCTGCTCCTCCCCCATTGGCTGTTCCATTCTGGTTTTTGATTTAATTCTATTGCAGAAAATGGAGTAGTACTTCACTTCTCTTTATTTAAAAAAAAGTTTTTTTTTTTAAGAGAGAGAGAGAGAGAGAGCACAAGTGAACAAGAGGGGCCGAGGGAGAGAGGGAGAGAATCCCAAGCAGGCTCCAGGCTCAGCTCAGAGCCAACGTGGGGATCAGTCCCACAAACTGCGAGATCACGACCTGAACCGAAATCAGGAGTTGGGTGCTTAACTGACTGAGCCACCCAGGTGCCCTGAAAAGAACCTCACTTCTCTTTAAAGGATGGAGGAAGGGGGTGTGTGCTTATTAGCGTCTTTTGAGTTCCTTAAACTTGAGTAGTAACCAAATATAACAAGTCCATATTCTCCAGCGTGGGGAGGAATAGTCAGAAATTATGACCTTGCATCTGTGAAATAAAACCGTTTTTGAAAAAACAAACCAAACCAAAAGAACCCCGAGCCATTTCTGAGGCCAGTTTCTGAAGGTCTAGGCTGAGTGTGACTAGATCTTCTGCTGAGGGCCTCACCTGCTTGAAATCAAGTTGTTGGCCAGGCCTTCCCTCTCATTGGTGGCTTGAGGTTCTCTTCCAGACTCATTCGGGTTGTTGACAGAACGCTGCAGGGGTAGGACTGTGGTCCTTGCCGTCTTGCTGTGGGCTGGGGATTGTTCTCGGCTGCGAGGGGCCATCCACGGTTACTTGCTAAGTGACCCCACAGTCTACCAAATTAAATGTTAATCTCATCCAAAAAACCTCACAGAAACACTCAGAACAACGTTCGACCAAAGATCCGGGCACCGTGTGGCCCCGTGAAGTTGACACATAAAATTGACCATCACGCAAAATCAACCAAGCTCGCAGATACAGAGAACAGATTGGTAGGTGGCCGAGGCGTGGGGTGGAGAGTTGGCGAAATGGGTCAAAGGCGTGCAAAAGGTACACATTTCAAGTCATAAAATAAATAAGTCCTGGGAACGTAATGTACAGAATGGTGACTGTAGTTACTAACATTGTATTGCACGTTTGAAACTTGCTAAGAGGGTACCTCTTAGAAGTTCTCACCATAAGAAGAAAATTTTGTTAACTACGTATGGTGACAGAGGTTAATGACTTGTGGCGATCATTTCACAATATATACAAATATAAAACCATTGCATTGTATGCCCGAAACTAATAAAATGTTGTACGGCAATTATACTCCAATAAAAAGAAAAAAAAATTAATGCTCACAGCGGCCATCTTAGAATTCTATTTACCACAAAAAGAGAAAGAAGTTGTCACTGGAGAGGGGGCAATTAGGGGAAAGGAAGTGGGTGACGGATGTTTTTCAGACAAACCTTGTAGAGTTTTTTGATTTGTCCTTAAGCCTGGGTCATGCACCATGTCCCCTCCACCGCCCCCCGCCCCCCTCCACCAGGGAGACAATTCTTGGAAGCCAGAGGTCATGACCACATGGAACTTATGACGCCATCTTTAATTTTGACCAGGCTCTAGGAATGAGGAATGCCCTGATGGAACAGCTCCACGCCTGCCTCTGATTCTTTCCCCAGGCTCGTCTCCAGTAGATCTCTCCCCCCCGGGTTGGTCCTCTTGCTGGTGGACCGGACACCTGCTGTGTGAACCCCTAGATTCGCGAAGAGGACCAGGGCTGGCTCTTGGCAGATGGTGCAATGAAGCTTTTAATTCTGAGATAATTGCAGAATCACACGCAGTTCTAAGACATAACACAGAGAGAGCTCAGGTACCATTTGTCCTGTTTCTCCCAGGGGTAACATCTTACGAAACTCTAGTACAATATTACCGTCGAGATGCTGACATTAACACGGTTCATGGGCTTTATTTAGATTTCCCGTTTTACTCATATCGATGTGTGTGTATTTAGTTGTGTGCAAATTTTTATCACCCGTGTAGGTTTGTGTATCCACCACCACAGCCAAGATACAGAGCAGTGTCATCTACATAAGGACGTCACATGTCGCTCTTTTGTAACCACACGCACCTCCCTCCCGCATGCCCCCTCCCTGTCTGTAACCCCTGGAAACCAGTAATCTGTTCTCCATGTCTATCATGTTGATGCTTTAAGAATGTGAAAGATGCTTAGCCATAAAGAGGAACGAGACCTTGAGACGCACGACAACTTGAAGTCAATATCACCCTGATGCCAAAGCCAGATACAGGAGGGCCGAGAAAACCTGAGAAGTGTTCTTTTTTCTATGTTCTGTAAGAGACGGCGCAAAAATCCGTGTCGATTCTTCTTTAATGTTTGGTAGAATTCTCCAATGAAACCGTCTGGGCTTGCAGATTTCTTGGTGGTGGTTGTGGCGGGATGTCCCTTGCTGAGGCCACCCGGCACCTGGCATCTCTGGGTGGGGAGGGAAGCCCCAGCTGCCTGTGGGATTAGGATGGGCCCCACTTGCTTGCCAGTGCTGGGGTCTGCTGGGTGGTGTTGGGGGGACTCCTGTTTGATCCAGAGGAGGAATGAGCCTGGTTGGGCCACATTCACTTGCTATGTTGGGGTCGGGGGGCGGGTCGCCTTCTTCTGCAGGGTGGCGGATGTAAAATGTCCTGCCATTGTGTCGTTCCGCTAGTCCTGGGTCTCTAACCAGCTCGCCCTCATCTTACCGCCTTCCCTCTGGAAGGTTCTCTTTTGGTTGCCTCTTGAATTACTTCAAGGGTTTCTAACAGTATTGAGTGGGGACAAGCAGGGAGATCAAGTCTACGTCATCTTGTCTGCACTGGAAAGGCCGAGGTGTCCTTTTTGCACGCTGACGGGTGGCCCCGGGGCACAGGTGGGAAGGAATGTGGAGCTGATGAAGGGGCCGGGGGCTTGCTCTTTTCACACCATCGCCGGTGGCACAAAATCAGAGATTCTGAAATTAATGCCTGGTTTTCCAGGTCATCGCTTAAAAAAAAAAAAAAAAAAAAAAAGGAAACATATCATCTCAAGTAATTTTGCTCAGAGGCTGAAAAATGTGTAATTATTTTCATGTTGCCGATGAGGACACTGGGGCTCAGAGAGGGGCTCCTTTGGCCAAGGACCACGCTGGTGTTGGTTATGGCAAGATGGGGAGCTGTGTCTACCCCTCTCCCACTTTGCCGCCTGTCCCCGCCATCTCGGTGGCCTGGCCCTGGTTCCCCATCAGGACCACGGGTGAGGCCTCTCTTCCCAGACTTTGGTTGCTCCCCAGGGACCGGGTCTTTGGTGGAGCTGGCGTCTCATCCTGAATTTACAGGTGGCACTCTTTACAGGGGAGCAGGCCGGTGGCCTATCTTGGGGAACCCCCCCCTGAAACAGCCCAGGGGGACTTGGCACCTGTCAGGTATTAACTATACACAACAAATAAACGCTCTTTGCCTCCCTTGAGCAGATCTCGTGGCGTGCGGTGTTTGGGGGACCGGACAGGCCCAGCAGCATTAACAAGAGACTGGAACGAGCCTGCGCACTGAGCTGGGGCGTGTGTTGGGAGCTGGACCCCCTCCTACAGGTGGGAAGCCAAGGTCAAGAGGAACATCCAGCAGGTGCAAACATGGGGGTCACCATGACTCTGTCTTTCGTCCTGTTCTCTCATTCTCGACCGCTACAGGTACATTTGCTAAAATAACAAATGGAAAGTGTATTTTTGAAAAAAAGTGAACTCATAGGGACAGAAAGAATGATGGTTGCCAGGAGCTGGGGGTCTGCTGGGGGAAACAGGGAGAGGTTGGTAAAATGGCACAAACTTGTAGCTAGAAGACGAGGAGGGTCTGAGGGTCCACGGTACAAAATGGTGATTATAGTTGATAACACTGGATTGTGTAATTGAAATCTGCTAAGAGAGGGGCGCCTGGGTGGCTCAGTCGGTTAAGCGTCCGACTTCAGCTCAGGTCACCATCTCGCGGTCCGTGAGTTCGAGCCCCGCGTCGGGCTCTGGGCTGATGGCTCAGAGCCTGGAGCCTGCTTCCGATTCTGCGTCTCCCTCTCTCTCTGCCCCTCCCCCGTTCATGCTCTGTCTCTCTCTGTCTCAAAAATAAATAAACGTTAAAAAAAATTTTTTTTAAAAATCTGCTAAGAGAGGGGAATGTAAATATTCACACACACACACACACACACACACACACACACACAAATAAATCTGGGAAAGGATGGATGTTTTAATTAACTAGATGGAGAGGATCTTTTCACAATGTATACGTATAGCAAATCGTCAGGGTGTCCATTTTAAATATCTTACAATTTTATTTGTCCATTTCACCTCAACAAAGCTGCAAAAGAGAGGTGTCTGAAGTTAAAACAGACATTCCTTCAGAAAGAATAGAAGTACTCTTTGATAGAAATTCCTTCATTATGGTTAGAACCCCACCCTTCAGGGGGTGCCTGGGTGGCTCATTCGGTTAAGTGTCTGACTTGGGCTCAGGTCATGATCTCGCGGTTCGTGAGTTTGAGCCCCACATCCGGCTCTGTGAGCACTTAGGATCCTCTGTCTCCCCCTCTCTCTGCCCCTCCCCTGCTCATTCTCCCCCCCCCAAAGTAAATAAATAAACTTAACAAAAAAGAACCCCACCCCTCAGAAATCACTAGTTAGATTGGAAAACAGTGATTCTGAAACTTCTGCTCTAAACATTCACCTTCACTGACCTCATCCAGGGCCAGGACTTTGAGTTGATCACTTATAGCTTGCTATCTTTTGAACATCTGTCTCCTGAATTCCAGAGACTGATAACCAACCTTCCCCAGGATACCCCTCAGGCGCCACAAACACACATTGAAAACCAATCATTTTATGTCTCCCCAGTCTGCTCTGATTTCCACCTTCGTCCCTGCCAGGAGCTCTGGGCTCTCTCCTCTGGTCCTCTTGGCCCCTGGACTCCTGCTTCCAGTCACCCCGGCCTGTGTATCACACTTTCATTTTACATGAAGTGTTTTAAATGTTGTATGAAGTCAAGGGCCTTGATCGTTTTCTTTTGGCTACTTTTTCCTGAGTTCAGATGGCTTCTTGGAGGTGAAGAGGGCAAGGCCACAGCAGTCGAGAAGCATGGGGCCTAGGGATGCTTAGGGCAATCAATGGTTGTCACCCACCCAGGAGGATCCCCGGCAAGTGTCTGGGGAGGTCTGCAGGGGGCAGTGTTGAGCGGTGTCTTTGGCTTCCCCTGAAAGCAGAGCTTAAGACAAGGGCTTGGGTGCACATAGTTGATCTGGGAGATGATCCAAGGAAGCAGAAAGAGCACCCCGGGTGGTACGGAGGTGAGGAAGGTCAATCAAGCATGTGTTAGTAAGTGTCCCATCCGAAATTCATATGTTGAAATCCTCACCCTCCGATGTGATGGTATTGAGAGGAGGGGCTTCTGGGAGGTCAGTAGGTCATGAGTCCCGACTTCATGGAAGGGATTAGTGCCCTTATAGAAGAGACCCCAGAGAGCTCCCTTGTCCCTCCTGCCACATGAGGACACATCGAGAAGTCAGTAGTCTGCAACCCGACAGAGGGCCCTGACCGGAACCTGAGCACACAGGTGCCCTCCTCTCGAACTTCCAGGCTTCCGAAGTGTGAGAAAGGAGTTTCGGCCAGTCCGTGGGGCTTTGTTATCGCAGCCTGGATGGACCAAGGCACCTCCTCTGGGCAACTGGGGCTTCATCCTGCCGGCCACTTTCTGAGAACTGTCTGGAATACACCTTAGGACCATCCCTCCAAAAGATGGGAGGCCCGATTCCAAAGTACGGGCCAAATGAAATCTTTCATCGGCCTACTTCATACACCAACGGTCCTTAAACATCAGTGTTCAAGAGAACCTTCCGGAGTGAAGGTAAGCGTGTGTATTTCTGGGCTTTGTCCACACAGATCCTGCACCAGGAACAGGCATTACTAGGTCTCCAATGAGAATGTTTGTCTTAAATTTTTTTTTTTTTCAACGTTTATTTATTTTTGGGACAGAGAGAGACAGAGCATGAACGGGCGAGGGGCAGAGAGAGAGGGAGACACAGAATCGGAAACAGGCTCCAGGCTCCGAGCCATCAGCCCAGAGCCTGACGCGGGGCTCGAACTCACGGACCGCGAGATCGTGACCTGGCTGAAGTCGGACGCTTAACCGACTGCGCCACCCAGGCGCCCCGAGAATGTTTGTCTTAAAGTCTATTTTGTCTAATGTTAGAATGGACTCCCCAGCTCTTTTGGTTGTTGTTTGCGTGGTATGTATTTGTGTATCCTTTTCCCTTCAACACATTTGCCTCTTTGAATCTAAAGCGTGTCTCATGTAGACAGCGTAGAGTTGGGTCACGTCCTTTTATTTTCTTTATGCATTCTGCCAACCTCTGCCTTTTGGGGTGGTGGTGGGGGGGGCAGGAATCACAGAGACAGACACTGAGAGCATTTAAGGTAATTACCGTTAGGATAGAATTTATATCTGTCGATTTGTTTTCTGTTTTGTGTCTTCCTTCCTGTATTACTGATTTCTTTTGTGTTGAGTAGGTGTTTTCCAGTACACCATTTTCATTGCCTTGTTTCTTTCACTGTAATTTTTAAACTTATTTTCTTAGTGACTGCCCTGGGCTTACAATTAGTATCTTAAAAGAATCCCATTTGGGGGCGCCTGGGTGGCGCAGTCGGTTAAGCGTCCGACTTCAACCAGGTCACGATCTCGCGGTCTGTGAGTTCGAGCCCCGCGTCGGGCTCTGGGCCGGTGGCTCAGAGCCTGGAGCCTGTTTCTGATTCTGTGTCTCCCTCTCTCTCTGCCCCTCCCCCGTTCATGCTCTGTCTCTCTCTGTCCCAAAAATAAATAAACGTTGAAAAAAAAAATTAAAAAAAAAGAATCCCATTTGGATGAATACTGACTTACTGTGAATTGCGTGTAGAAACTTTACTTCAGGGACACCTGGGTGGCTCAGGCGGTTGGGCGTTGGACTTAGGCTTAGGTCATGATCTCACGGTTCGTGAGTTCAAGCCCCACAGTAGGCTTTCTGCTGTCAGTGCAGAGCCTGCTTTGGATCCTCTGTCTCCCTCTCTTTCTGCCCCTGCTCCTCTCTCTCTCTCTCTCAAAAATAGACAAAAGTTTTTTTTAAAAAAGGGACGCCTGGGTGGTTCAGTCGGTTAAGCGTCTGAGTTCGGCTCAGGTCACGATCTCATGGTTCATAGGTTTGAGCCCCGCATCAGGCTCTGTGCTGGCAGCTTGGAGCTTGGAGCCTGCTTTGGATTCTGTGTCTCTCTCTTTCTCCCCCTCCCCCACTCATGCTCTGTCTCTGTCTCAAAAATAAATGAACATTAAAAAAAATTTTTTTTTAAATAAAAAAAAAGAAACTTTAGGATACCTCCCTCTCCTCCCCAATCCATCGTGTAATTATTGTCATACAAATGACATTTTTATGCATTATAGATTGTATACATTATACATTTTTATACATTATAATGTATATTATACATTATACATTTTTATACATTTGTCGGTTTTATTAATTTTTTTCAAGAAACCAATGTTTTGCTTTGTTGAGCATTTCTACTGAATGTTTTCTGCTTCATTTTTTTGTTTTTGTTTTGCCCTTTCTCTTATGTCCTTTATTCTATTTTTTCCCCCTTATTCCTTTATGCAAGGCTGTCTGGTATTGTTTTATGCTGTTTTCTTTTTTAAAAATCCATACCATATTAATACATGCAGCTCTAACAAGCTCCCAGTGCTGTGAATGCACTTTCTATGGTGTTGATTCTGTCTTGTGCCCATAGAAATCACCCGGTTTCCTGGGTCAGTCTTTTGCTTGTGGCTGAATTTTAGGGAGGCTGGTTGCAGGCTAGGTCTCCCTCTGTTGGTTGTCCTTAAGATTGCAGCAGGCCATCCCCAGCCTTAGTCACCCTGGAATCTTTCCTTAATATCCAGGCCACATCTCTCAGCGTCTATATCTGTGATTCTCCGGAGGAGAGGACCTCTTCTCTACTCCAGGCAAACCCTCAGAGCTGTGAGCTGAGCCTCAGCCTGGGTCTTTCCCCAGTGCTGCCAGTTTAGCTCTGATTAGACCACCCTGACCAAAAGGGAGATCAAATCTCCCCTCCCAGTTACTTCCAGGCAGAATGATTGAGTCCTCCCTCCTCCCCAATACTCTCGAACCCTAGCCCTTAGAGAGGGGTGGGGAGCCTCTGGCCAGGGCGATGCTTGGACCAGTGCTTGGGCCTGGCAATAATAATTAAAGCTGCCCTTTACCAAACACTTACTCTGTCAGGCACCGTTCTAAGAGCTCAACATGATTAACTCGGCTCTGTGAGGCAGGCACAGTTATTAATCTGCATCGTACAAATGAAGAAACGGAGGCACAGAGAGTTTAAGTAATTTGCCAAAGTCCTACGGCCAGTTGAGAGGCAGAGCTGGGGTCCCCCAGGCAGTCTGGTACGAGAAATAATATCATTTATTATTTTAAATAATTTTAATAATTTAATTCATTTAACCATTGTTCATTTAATAATGTAACTTAATAACTTAAATACTTGGTTTGATGATTAATTTACTAGTAATTTTTTAACGATACCGTTTCTGTGTCCAAGCACCACTGAGTGCTTGATCGTCACGACCACATGTAGTTTTGCAGATGGGAAGTCGGCATTCAGAGAGGAGGACTCAGAAAATGGCGTAGACTGGGGTTCGCCTGTCCCGAAGCTCCTCTGAGCCAGGGCGCCTGTGTTGGCAGAATTCATCGGCGATGCTCATCAAGCGCCTACATCAGGTACATCTGGATGCCGTAAAATGCATATGCCTCACGATTCTGAGCCAGTGAGTTTGGATGATGGGCTGTGAGAATGTGCATTTAACAAGAACTCCCTGTTGATCCCGATTTATTTAAAAAAAAAAAAAGAAAAAGAAAAGAAAAAAGCGAGCAACCTTACTGCCCTGCTTCTTCCCCCCATCAGAGCACATCGTATCAGTCATCTTAGACGTGAGTTACTTGAGCACGTGTCGCTTTCCCTCGATCACAGTTAAAAAAAAGTGCTTTTGCTGCCAGTAATAGGACCTCTGACAACAGTGGCTTAAGTTCTGAAGGGCTTTATTGTCGGCTTAATAAAATGGCCAGAATGAGACAGTCTCAAGGCGGGTGTAGCAGTTCGGCAGTGTCATCAAGGGCCTCGTTCTTTTCGGCTTTCCGTCACGCTCTCCTTGGCTGTTGGCTTTTCTTCTTCACGCTTGTGGTTTCTTTTTTTCAAATGTTTTATTTAGTCTTGAGAGAGAGAGAGAGAGAGAGAGACAGAGTGTGAGCGGGGGAGGGGCGGAGAGAGGGAGACAGAATCCGAAGCGGGCTCCAGGCTCTGGGCTGTCAGCACAGAGCCCGACGCGGGGCTCAAACTCACGAAGCGTGAGATTATGATCTGAACCGAAATCGGATGCTTAACTGGCAGTGCCCCCCCAGGTGCCCCCCACACTTGTTTCATAGGTGGCTGCTGCAGATCCAGATATCTTGTCCAAAGTCCCCAGACTTGGATGCAGCAAGAGCATCATTATGTGACTTAGGCTCAACCAAGCACATGTGCTCACCTGGAATTTTTTAATGTTTTTATTTATTTTTGAGACAGAGACAGAGCATAAGCAGGGAACGGGCAGAGTGAGAGGGAGACACAGAATCCGAAGCAGGCTCCAGGCTCTGAGCTGTCAGCACAGAGCCCGACGCGGGGCTCGAACTCACAGACTTTGAGATTATGACCTGAGCCGAAGTCGGACGCTTAACCGCCTGAGCCACCCAGGTGCCCCTCACCTGGAATTGTTAATTGGGAGGTGGTGGCAAGACTGGGGACAGTGAAGACTCCATTCTGGGGGACGATGGTGATGGCTCTGGGGGCCCAGATGGGTTCTTCTATATCTTATTCTTAGGTCGGCAATCATGTGCTCATTCCGTGGGTTTTGTGATGCAATTCTCGCTGCGATGCTGCCTGTGTGGTCACCCTTTGCTCCTGCCGCTTTCTAAGCCTTGTCCTCTGTCTTCCCCACCCGGTCTGGGAGTTTCCTGAGGTCCCTTTGAGATTGCCTCCTCTCCTGGGTCCAGCCAGAGTCGGCTTCCGTGGATTGTGGACAGGCCTACCAAGTGTGGCCCCTTGAGGTCTGAGCCGAAAGACGACTCCTCAGAGAGACATTTGCTGGCCACGGAAGGAAGGTGGCCTGTTATTCCCCAGGACAACCCCCCTGGCTTTCCTTCACTGCGCTGATCGCAAACGGTTTGTATTTTATTTGTTTGCTTGTTCTGTCTGGCTCCGCATTACGGTATAGGCTCCAGGAGGCCACAGACCATTGTGTTCTCGTGTGTGGGGTGCAGTTTTGGACACACAGCAGGTGCTCCAGGTGGTTGCGATACAGACATGACTGGTGGATGGCGTGTTTGGGACGGGGCTGACGTGGGAGGCACCCTATGGGCAGATAAGCCCCCGATCTCGGGTCTCATCTCTCCACTCCCCCGCACCCCCCAGTCTCCTCCTTCACGAAGAGCAGGCAGGTCATATTACGAGAAAGCATCATGAAGAGAAAACCCTGCTCTTAAACAGGATCACAAGGGTTGTCCCTGCCTTGGGTGGGGAAGGTGCCTGCCTCCCCAACGCACAGGCACCAGCCAAGCACGATGGGGAACAAAAGTAAAATAATATTTAGATAAAAGGCCATAATTAGCCTTAACGCCTGTGCATAACGCCCACTCAGACATTGATAACCCTGGAAATAATATGGAGACATAAATGGCACTAGGAAATCATCCACCACGCTGACGTGTGTTGGGATGGTTCCAGTTGCTATCGATGCATAACAAACTACCCCCAGGCTTAGCGGTGTAAAACATCCATTAATAGTTTTTATGTTCTACTGCGCCCCGTTTGTGAAGGCCGTCTCAAATGGCAACTCTTAGAAAGGGAGGAAGTTAGACTCCACCTTCTGATGGAGTCTGGAAGAGCATGGATGGAATTCTCACGAGCGCTATGGCCCTTTCCGGAAAAATGGAAAACATCATCCGCTGCAGGGCTCCTCCCCCTGCTCCGCCCCGCCAAACTGCAGTGGACTCTGGCCAGTCAGGGTCAGGCTTCCTCTGGTCCTTGGCCACCCGCCTCTCCAGCCTCACATTCTGACACTGAGCCAACATGGCTTCCTTCTCTTGTCTCCCCCTGCCAGGGTGAGGGAGCCCTAACATCCTTTGCAGGCCGGCTCCTCTGAGAAGTCCGCCCTGATTGCCCCGGCCTCCCAGCTGGACCTCAAGCTTTCTTCCCCGCTGGACCCTGCTCCTCCTTCCAGGACTAGCGTTGAGCTCTCAGCACCTGGGAACTTGGCTGAAGAAGATGCTTTGTGAGCTTAGGCCAGGGTCCCGGCACAGTGGCCAAGGGGGCTGGACGCAGAAAGGCGGCCGATGGGGGCGCAGAAGGGAGCCTGGAGGGGGAGGTAAAGAGCCTCCCACTTTACCGTTTCCCACAGCTCACATTGGTGGAGGAAGAGCAAAGCAGCCGTGCTGCTTGAGTTCTGGAACCATCGAACGGCTCGGACTATCAGACGATGTCATTCCGGCCTCCTTTCTTCACGCCCTACATCCAATCCCTTGGGACAGCTGGTGGGTTCTGCCTTCTCCACCACGTCTCACGCCACATTGCTGCCACCTTGGTCAAAGCCACCGGCACCCCTGCCCCGGACGGTTGGTTACGATCGCTTCCTCACTGGACGCCTGGCAACAGCCGGAGGGTTTCTTTAAAAACACGAGTCAGAGGGGCGCCTGGGTGGCTCAGTCGGTTAAGCGTCCGACTTCGGCTCAGGTCGTGATCTCTCGGTCCGTGAGTTGGAGCCCCGCATCGGATCCTGTGCTGACAGCTCAGAGCCTGGATCCTGCTTCGGATTCTGTGTCTCCCTCTCTCTGACCCTCCCCTGTTCATGCTCTGTCTCTCTCTGTCTCAAAAATAAATAAACGTTAAAAAAAAATTAAAACAAAAAAACACGAGTCAGATTCTCTGCTCCTTCCCCCTCCCCCACCGCTCCTCCCGCCCTCCGTTGCTCACAGCAAGAGTGGTGCTTCCTCTGTGTCCCCTGTTACTCCTGCCTCGGGGCTTTGTCCCCACTGTTCCTGGAACCCATTCCTTTAGATCTTCACTCTCCCTCATAGTCCACACCGGGTTTCTCCCCAGATACCACCCGTCAGAGGGCTTCCCCAACACATACCCACAGCCTGGATTTTGTTCATCCATTATAGTTCGTGTTTATTCGATTACTCCTTTTATTACCTATCTCCCCACACCCACCCCTGTACCTCTGCCTCCCGGCGATGACAAACTTCCAGAAAGCACAGATCATCCGTGCTGAATCCCTGGAACCTGCTCACGGTTGGGGCCCATGAGTCATCTGTGATTCAGTGAGACCTTGGCCATGGAATTTTTAATGGCTTGGTGACCCTGGGAGGTCACAACTTCCATGATCAGGTGAGTCAGACTGCGGGTGTCATACACAGAAATACCAAAATCACTCTGTAGAGTGGTGCCCCCAGCCCCCAAGGGCATTTCAAGTTTAAATAGAAGGCTAGGCCTTCAGTCTGAAGCATTGGCCATCAGATGCTTTTAGAAAAGCCTGCAATTCCCACAGTGGACCAGTGGGAGGCACCCCACTCATCCCTCAAGGGCTCAGAAAAATCAGGAAGGGCGCACACTCCAATCTCAAAACTCGGGTGTCCTTTGGGGGAAAAAGTGGAAGAGAAGTGGGGAAAGGGAACCGTCTATCTTTTCACTCTTGCATGCTTTTGTATTTAAGCAATTTTTATATTGTGAACATATTTGCATAAAAATATTTTAATAAATGTGTGTGTATATTTTAAATTTTTTATTTCACAAGAGAGAAAGCTAATTTACTATGGAGTGGCCATAAACTCAAAATACATAAGTAATATTATTTTATTTTGTTCCAGATTGAACCCCCTCGCATACACTTTCCGAGGCATGCTAAAAGTGTGGGCTTACTCGATGGAAATCAGAGACATAGATCATCCAAGGCAGCGTGCAGGATTAATGGAATCGCTGTGTTAACACTCCAATTTTGTCGCAGTTTTGCACAGCACAACGAATTATGCCGTGCAATAATTCAAACACGTTGAATTTATCATGCAATGTCACCGAATGTATCATATATTCTAATGTGATATCAATAAATCGTGTTTATGCATGTTTGCCAATGTTTGCGCCCTGCAGATCGGCAACCATTGGCAGATAAATGGTTGCCATAAAATATTGTAGGTGATCATAAAGGCACGTGAAGGCTAGAATGAGAGCGAAGAATGGAGAGCGCTTGCTCTAAGCCTCTGCTTCCCCGTTGGTACAACGGTGGGTAAATACTGTCCCCTTTTTGAAGGTTGCCAGGGGGGAAAACAACATAACGAGGGAACCTCTCCCACTGGGCAGGCTCCGGGAGATGCTGGTTGAATCCAGGTGTTTGAGGTTGGCTTCTGAGGCACGTGTGATCAAGATTGGGAGGAGGAGGGGTCGAGAGCCAGAAGCAGGGCAGATGAGGACGCTGCTTCTGGGAAGCAGGACTCTGAGGCCCCTTGCTTATGGCACCTCCTTAGGTTGCCAGGAGCCAAGCAGTCGCAGGAAAGTAGGCTGGGAGGAGGCATCCAAGAGTGGCTCTCTGGGGCTGGGTGCCACTGCACAGACACACGTCCTTAAGTTTCTGCATCCTTTAGCCCCTGTCTCTTTGCAAACCTGGGATAGAATTCATCACTGGATACCTTTTTAGAATTTGTGCATAACACCGAGGCGAGGCACTGGAGCCAGCCTGCCTTTGCTAACTCTCCCGTGACCCAATTCACTGGCTAAGTCTCGGTTCTCAGATCTGTAAAGTGACGGCAATATTATTAGCCCTTTCCTCAAAGGATTATTGGGAGTAGATCAACAAATACCTATGAGACGCTTAGAACAGGCTTCCGGCTTCCAGCTTCTGGTCTGGTACAAACGAAGCTTCAAAGTGGCCACTCCATCCTAACGAGTAAAAAGCTGAACAAACCAATTTTTCACGGTGCGAACCACTCCCCGAAATTGGAGACACTGACAGGCGAATAGAAAATCATAATTTACAGGAGCAGAAACCCACGAATAGCATCTTCCGTAGAGGCCAGTGCCGGGGTAGGGAAACCTGAATGGTTATTGATGAATGGCTAGAGGCTCGGTGTGGACAAGTCTGAGAGTTAAAATCCCCGAGGGGCCCCATCCTAGAGGGCACTCAACACCTCTGTGAGCTTTACCCCCCAGGAAGCTACCAGACTCTCACAGTGAAGATCAGAGAAAAATCTCCTCAGGCTTCAGGAGGGGGAAGGGAAAAGAAACTATTTTGAAATATGCCAGAACATTCTGTTCTTCTTAGCAAGGTCGGCCCCCAGGAGAAACTAACCAGAGCTGGGCTTTTGTCAATGCCTAACTGACCCCGAGGAAGAGAAATACCCAATTTCAGCCCCTTCTAGCCTTCCATGTGGGAGAAGGGAAATACACAACTCCCGCACACCCCTGCCTTTCAGTCCCAACCCCCTATGGAGGAGGGGCAGGGACTGAGAAGCCTATGTAAATTTCACAGGTCAGAGGCACAGACACACTACAAAACAGACCTGACCATAGAACTATAGAATGCTTCCCCTCCTCCCACACCTGATGACCACATCACTAAAGCTTATTTACAGTAGTTCATCTTACCCAGTGCATCCTGTCTTGCTCTCAAGAAACAAATTTACAAGGCATACTAAAAGGCAAAAACACAGTTTAAAGAGACAGCGCAAGCATCAAAACCAGACTTAGATATAGCAGGGATGTTGGCATGCTCAGACCAAGAATTTAAGACAACTGTTAATATGCTCAGAGCACTAATGGATAAAGTAGACGGCATGTAGGAACGGACGAACAATGTAAGCAGAGAGCTGGAAATCCTAAGGAAAAATAAAAAGAGAAATGCAAGAGATTAGAAACACTGTAACAGAAATTAAGAATGTCTTTGATGGGGGGCCCCTGGGTGGCTCAGTCAGTTAAGCATCTGACTTCGGCTTTGATCATGATCTCACGGTTTGTGGGTTCAAGCCCCACATCAGGCTCTGTGCTGACAGCTCAGAGCCTAGAGCCTGCTTTGGATTCTGTCTCCCTCTCTCTTTGCCCCTCCCCTGCTCGCTCCCCCTCCTCTCTCTCTCTCTCTTTCTCTCAAAAAATAGCTAAAATAAACTTTAAAAAAATGTCTCTGATGGGCTTATTAGTAGACTGGACACTGCTGAGGAGACAACTTCTGAGCTTGATATCTCTCAATAGAAACCTCCAAAACTGAAAAGCAAAGAGAAAAGCAAAGAGAAAGAAGGGCTGGGAAAAAAAAAGAAAAAAGAAAAAAAGAAGAACAGAATATGCCAGAACTCGGGGACGACTATATATGATGTAACATCCATGTAATGGGAACACCAGAAGGAAAAGAAAGAGAGAATGGAATAGAAGAGATATTTGAAACAATAATGACTGAGAATTTCCCCCAAATTAATGTCAGACCCCAAACTATGAGCCAGGAAGCACGGAGAACACCAGATAGGATAAATGCCAAAAAAAAAAACAAAAAAAAAACCAAAACCAAAACCAAAAACAAAAAAAACCCCACAAAAAACAAAAACAAAAACAAACAACCCCCCCCCCCCGGCCAAAAAAACCCCTATATCTACATATATCATTCTCAAACTGCAGAAAATCAAAGAGAGAGAAAAAAATCCTGAAAGAAGCCAGAGGTGGGGCAGAAAAACAAAAACAAAAACAAAAACAAAAACAAATCCACCTTCTCTATACAGGAGCAAACATAAAAATTACGTCTGATTTCTCAGAAAACGTGCAAACAAGAAGAGAGTGGAGCTAAATATTTAAAGTGTCAAGAGAAAAAAAAAAAACCATCAACCTAGAACTGTGAAATTATCCTTCAAAAGTGAGGAGAAATAGCGACTTCCTCAGACAAACAGAAATGAGGGAATTTGTTACCTTGCAAGAAATGCTAAAAGCAGCTCGTTGGAGAGAGGAAAAAATGATCTAGTTCAAGCACTCAGCTCTACATAAAGAAAGGAAAAACACTGGAGAAGGAATAGGTGAAGGTAAATAAAAACTTATATTTTTTTCTTTTTTTTTGTTTTTCTTTTCTTTTCTTTTTAATTTTTTTAAATGTACATCCAAATTAGTTAGCATCTAGTGCAACAATGATTTTGGGAGTAGATGCCTTAGTGCCCCTTACCCATGTAGCCCACCCCCCCTCCTACAACCCCTCCTGAAACCCTCAGTTTGTTCTCCAAATTTATGAGTCTCTTCTGTTTTGTCCCCCTCCTTGTTTAAAAAAAATTTTTTTTAATGTTTATTTATTTTTGGCAGAGAGAGAGAGAAAGAGCATGAGCAGGGGAGGGGCAGAGAGAGAGGGAGACACAGAATCCAAAGCAGGCTCCAGGCTCTGAGCTGTCAGCACAGAGCCCGACTCGGGGCTCGAACTCACGAACCGTGAGATCATGACCTGAGCTGAAGTCAGCGCTTAACCGGCTGAGCCACCCAGGCGCCCCTCCAGACGGATTTTTAATGTCACACCTTAGGAGTGTCACTCCGGGAGAAACCCAAGGATAGGGATCATGCTGTGGTTGATTTTTAATCTCTCTTGACCCCATGCCCAGCAGAAAGCCTGGCACAAAGTAGGTCCCTCCGGAAATGCTTGCTGATAAGATGGCTGTTTGTGGAAAGTAAGGTCTGGGGCAGGCCTCCCAGGGATGGCAAGATACGGATTTCCTTCTTTCTCTCAGAGACCGGAGTAGGTGTCTGTTGATTTCACCCTCTCCTACCTCACTGGGGACTGCTGCAGAATTTCCGAGGAGGAACGGAACACCCCATCTTCAGGCCTAGTGCAGGGCCAAGGCCCCCAGAACGCTTGGAGAGGGTGGCAGAACTTTCGGGAAGAGGGACAAGCCCCTCGCTCTGCAGGGGAAGCCTCTGCTGCGTTTAGACACGGGAGCCGGGGTCTGGTGATGGTTCCTTGATGTTGGGAGCAGAGTTGGGCCCGAGTGCTGGTGCCGGCTGCCTCCAGGAAACCGTGGAGGTGGGAAGCTGAGCCCGGAGCGGCTTGAGTGGCAGGAGGAGGAGAGAGGCAGCTGGGGCCGGCCAGCTCACCCCTTTTGGTGGATCAAGGAGGTTGCGAGCGTCCCATGGGCCAGGGGACCCCACTAAGGGCAAGTGGGCTCAGGAAAAAGCACAGGACCTTCAGGTGCAGTTAGAGGTAGTGAGGTAAATCTCTGGGGGCTGGAACTAAGGGCCATGTTGCCCCCATCATGGAACACATAGTGGCGAAAGCCTGCCTTCACACGCTGGCCGACATCAGTGGATCAAGCCATCCAAGGGGAAGGGGGAAGGAAGGAGGAACAGGTCGGGCCTGAGCTGAGCAGAAGGCAGACGCTTTGAGCTGGACGTTGAGGCAGAAGCTTCTGTTTAGCCCGGACTGGCCGACTCAAGAGAGCACGGTATGATTGCCAAAACGGAATCTGTCAGCACAAGGGACCGGAAAGCTATGGGCTCTGCTTGGGGTCATTTCGAGGGGCAGGGAGACCGAGGAACCACCAAAGCGTGCGCGAAGGCAGAGAAGGTTCCGGCTGAGTTAGCAGTGCTGTGGCCTCCTGGCTGCAGGAGGAGAGGTGCGGCTTTGAGGAGGGAAGAGCCCGGTGTGAGCAGAGGCTGGGCCTCTCCGGGAGTCTCCTCTGCAAAAGGGTTCCAGGGAGGACTTTGAGGTCCCTTCCCACTCGGCCCAGCAGCCACACAGAGAGCACGCAAAGCCTGCCTGGGACAAGGGGCTCCCTCTCCGGGCAACCTCGTCTATTTTTGGACATCCTATTAGAAAGTTTATTCACTGAACAGTGAATAAACAGTGATCTGTCCCACACAAGCCCACACTCCCTTTGGTCACGGGCATGTGGGGAACAAGATGTCCTTGGGTCATCCCTTCTCCAAAAGAACATGGCCGCCGCCCCCTTCCTCCTCCACCACCTTAAGCAAAGCAGCAGTCTAGTACAGCCCGTGCTGACTGTGTTCTTTTTAACTTTTATTTTGAGTGTAAAGATGTGAGTGCCACGACAGTGTGAGTGCGGGACAGTACCTCCCGCGGTGGCCCGAGGGAGGAGCAGGAATGTCCCAACTGCATAGGCTTGGGATCAGCAAACCCTCCGGACCGTCTCCTCCCCCACAGCCATTCAGAGAGTCGCTGGGTCAGATGCCACTCTGTCCTGCAGCATTGCTGGCCTTGAGGGCCGAGCAGGGCCGCGGGGCTCATGGGAACGTGCAAAAGTGAATGCGTCTCAGGGCGGGAGGTAGCCAGCCCAGCCCGGGAAAGGGGGGGGGGGGGGCGGGGGCGTGCGTGTGCCGGAGGCTGGGGGTCCCGTCCGGGCCGGCTCGGGGGACGTCGTGGATTTCCCAGGCTGGACATCATAGGCGGGAGGGCTCACTCCACAGGCGAGCGCCGCCTGCCCCGTGTTACCCAAGTTTGTATGGGGCCCCCTCGCGCCCTTCATTCAGCCACGTCGATGGACAGCATGGCCTTGATCGCAGGGAATTTGTTGCAGGAGAAGTCAGCGAGCAGCTGTTTGGTGCCACTCCGGGTGGGCAGGATCTCAAAACGCACCCGGGACCGCTCCTTGGGGCGCAGGGTCGGCACGCTGGTGGGGAAGTGTACCGTCAGGGTTGATGGCGAGGTTCGCGGACCTCGGGCTAGAGGGGCCCCCTGCAGCCTCAAGTCCTGGGCTGGTGGGGCTCCCTCTGGCTCCCTCCCTGAGTCATGCCCCACCCCCTGCTAGCTTGGGGCCCCTCAGCCGGGGAGGGAGGGAGCCCCATGATCTCCCACATACGGAAAGCCCTTGAGGACAGGCTCCAAGCGCTGGTGATCTGGACTTCCCGGGAGTTCAAGTCTGGTCAACCCCCACACCAGATGCAAACGTGCGTGCCCGCGTGCGGACTCTCCCAGGGGCTGCGGGGAGGCCGCCTCCGACCCCCTCCCACCGCCCCACACCGACCCCTCAGGCCCGGCACTCACTCAATCCTGAGGCTTCCCAGCAGCAGGCCGCTGCCCTCCACCATCAGCACGCAGTCCTTCACGGGCTCATCCAGCGGGTTGGAGAAGAGCATCTGGACGTTCACGGGCTGCTGCACCCGGGCCTGGTCCAGCACCTACGAGGAGAAGGGTTGCCGGAGTCAGGACATGGGCTGCTAGCCTCACCTGCCACTTGGTGAGAGCCCACGCAGGCTGGGTGGACAGCTCAGTGACGGGCAGACACCCCTGCAGGGGCTTCCCAGGAGACTGCTGCCAGGCCCCGTGCTCCCGACGGGACCCCAGGCTCAGAGGGAGAGGCGGCACATTGTAGTGACTGAGAGCACTTTGTCTTCTCTGCCCCTCTTCCTGGTCGTGCTGGGAAGGGCAGCCCTGCTTCCCAGGACGGCCCTGTTCCACGTGGGCTGCTCAGAGGGCGGGGGACTGTTTCATTCTGAGCTTAGAACTTTCCTGGGGCGCCTGGGTGACTCGGTCGGTTAAGCATCCCCCAGTCTTGGTTTCAGCTCCGGTCGCGATCTCACAGTTCGTGAGTTCAAGCCCCACGTCGGGTTCCGCGCTGACGGTATGGAGCCTGCTTGGGATTCTCTCTCCCGCTCTCTCTGCCTCTCCCGCACTTGTGCGTGAGTTCGAGCCCCGCGTGGGGCTCTGTGCTGAGCTCCAGCTCAGAGCCTGGAGGCTGCCTTGGATTCTGTGTCTCCCTGTCTCTCCGTGCCCCTCCCCCACTCACACTCTGTCTCTCTCTCGCTCTCAAAAAATAAATAAACATTAAAAAAATTAAAAAAAAAAAAAAGATAAAGAAAAGCAGTATTTTCTTTGAGGCTTCCACTCACCGGTCTTTTTCTTCCCTTCCAGCCTGGAAGCCCCCTCCCTGGGAGGCCCGAGCCTGCTCAGACCCCCACTCAGAGCCTCATGCTCCTCTCCCCAGGACATGACATTGGGCCCCTCAATTCAGGCCACTCTCTGATGACACCCCGGTCTATCGGTGTCCTTTGAAACTTCTGGAGCCAAAGTTTTCCCTGTGTGTCATGTGTGGTCTGGACGGGGCTCCCGCCCCGCACTGTCCTTGGCCAGAGAAGCCTCGGGTTCCCATCAGGAAAGCAACCTGGACTATTTGTTTGCTGTCGAAGAGAGAGCTGTGCTTCTGTCCCTCCCTGCCTTCCAAAGAAGGAGCCAGATGAGCTCATGGATATGTAAACACTGATGTAGTGTTCACCCTGATACTCGGTTTTCGTGTTATTTGTTCTTTTTGCATTATTGCTGCTTACCACCCTATCCCGTTGACCCAAGTCTGTATGTGCACCCAAAAGGGAGGCTAAGAGCCACCAGAAATCTGAATCTGACTATCAGTGGTTCACGGGCCAACGTGAGGGACATCACCCTTTGGGACAAAGTTCAGATTTCGTGGTCTGATTCCACAGTATAACGTCCTCAATGCTTGCTGCGAATCCGTGCTGGATTAGAGAATGTGACTTCATCCGAATTGTTACCTTTTCATACAGATTGCCCTCACGGGTTTAAAAATTCTCACCCTGCTCTGAGTGAGCTGTGCACGGATTCTTTCAAACCAAGGTAAGAGTGCGTGGTGCTCTGCAGGTTGATGTCAAGGCGAGATTGTTAGGAGCAAATTCGCACAGAGATGTCCGAAAGAAGAGAGATCAGATGCCCTTTTGAAAGATTAAGTAAGGGAGTTCTTGGTGGCACATTTCCAGCCTATTTGTATTCTGACCTCCTTTCTAAAGATATTATAGTCTCTTCAAAGACAAAGGCCACGCGATGTGGAAACCCAAAAGCGACAGTGTTGCACAACAGTGTTGAATAAAAGGGAAAAGATAAAGCTACAGGGGCGCCTGGGTGGCTCCGGTGGTTGAGTGTCTGACTTTGGCTCAGGTCATGATCTCACGGTTCTTAAGTTCGAGCCCCGCGTTGGGCTCTGTGCTGAGCCTGGAGCCTGCTTCCGATTCTGTTTCTCTCTCTTTCTCTCTCTGCCTCTCCCCTGCTCATGCTCTGCCTCTCTGTCTCTCAAAAATAAATGAGCTTTAAAAATGAAAAAAATAAATAAACATTAAAAAATTTAAAAAAAAGATAAAGCTATAAGAATATTTGACGATACCGGATAAAGGAGTATAATGGGGGAAAAATTACCTTCACTTAAACACTGATCATTTTAACACAGAATGTTTTCATAACTGAACCAGCTGCTACCCAGCGTCCCCTCCCAGCTTCGGCTGTCCATCACGTCCACGGAGAGGATGCGCGGTTCTTGGAAATGCCTTGGGAAGCGGGAGAGGCTTTGGCACACAGGGGACAAGCACCGGCTGACGACGAGGACGCGTGGGTGGGGAAGAAGTCAAGCCAGAAGCCAAGTGCCCTGCTCTGCTCATGATTATTTTACAAAATCTGATTAGCTTCTAAGATGTGGCAGCAGGGGAGCCAGTGATGGGCCCAGAGCAGGGGCAGCGCCTCCCCGGGTGGAGTTTACAGACGGGTAGGAGAACAGAGCCAAGATCAAAGTGCACAAATACAGGTATAACTCCAACTAGAACAGATGCCATAAAGTAAGAGCACAGAAGGCTCTCGGGGACGTATAACTGGAGACCGAGCCTTATTTGGCGGGGCAGGGAGGGGGCGCGTCAGGAAACGCTTGTCTGGGGAAATGGCCCCTGCAAGGGAGGTATTTTATTATAGAGATGACATAGAACAATGGAGCCACAGAGATCAAGGGACTTAACTCGGGGTGGCTGCTGGTAAATGGTGGGGCCTGGATACAAGGTCAGGCCCAAGGGCTGAACGGCTGCCCCTCTCTGCTTTCCCCTAAACTCCCTGGCCAGGACACGGGCTGCCCTTCTGAGGTGGGGGACCACTGCCCACTCTGAAGCACGGTCTAGACGATGCTCTGCAAACGTGGCCAGCGGCTAGACTGTGGGCTAGACCCACCCCTTGTGAGTCTCTGTGATTCTGGAGCCTGGCCCCGCCCGGAACACGGCAGGTGCTCGGAGCTGAGGAACCCCTCCAGCGGCTTCTCAGCTGATGCCCCCAGTGCATCTGGAACCTGATCCGAAGAAGCCCAGGGGCAAATGTGCTTGTTTATTACCAGAAACAAGGATTCCGGTCTGAGCGGGAGCTCTGGGCCATCCACTTGGCAGAGGCTGGACCTAGGTCCCTGACCCTCTCAGCGGGGAAGGAGCTGCTTTGCGTTTTGGGGGTATTGGTAGGGCTGGGCTGGCTGGGGAGGCGCCCATTCACCGCCCCCCCTTACCTCCAGGGTCAGGCTGGGGTTGTCCAGGATGATGTCCCTTTCTACCACCACCTCTGCCTCGTCGGAGACCTGGCACACGGCGGTGGTCCGGATCATGTTGTCTGCCTTCAGGTACTTCTCGTACTGAGCGTATGTGATCTTCACGGGATGCTGTATTTCTGGAAGGAGAAGCCGGGGAGGGCAGAGTGAGAGAGAGTGGGGTGGACTTCTGGAACCTTCAGAGCTGATGATACCAAGCCAAGGCTGCGGGAGCCGGCCGGGAATGTCTGCAGCCCGGGGCTTGACTGAGCCCTCCCTGCTGGGCCGGGTGGGAAACAGGCCCCTGTTCTGTGCAGACTCTAGAGCCGAGGCTGGGGAGGGACCAGGACTCCGGCTGGCTGGGCAGCTTCCCAGGAGGATGGGTTGGATGGGCTGGAGACACTTCCCTTCCTGGAACATGTCAGAGGGCAGGGAAGAATACAAATGATAGCCGATTGCCTAACGATGACGACAATGGCGATGACAACAAAATCTTAACTAGGAAGGGAAGCCAGGGATCGGCTGAAGAAATCGAATAGCCTGGGATTCTATTGCGACAGGCCCCCGAGCCACCTCGCCACCGCTGGTCTCTCCTGCTTCCGAGTCCCCCCCACACACCAGGTGGACGCGGCTTCGGAAGCGCTCCCCCCACCCACCCCCTCCAAAATCATGTTCCTCCTCTCCCATGCCACTTCAAAAAGCTCCTTGCTGGCTCAGAAACGAACAGATGATCATAAGGGGGAAAGAATAGGAAAAATGAGGTAAAAACAGAGAGGAAGGCAAACCATAAGAGACTCTCAAACACAGAGAACAAAGTGAGGTTGATGGGGAGGGGTGGGGGAAACGGGGGATGGGCATTGAGGAGGGCACTTGTTGGGATGGGCACTGGGTGTTGTATGGAAGTGATGAATCATGGGAATCCACTCCCAAAGCCAAGGGCACCCTGCATACACTGCATGTTAGCTAACTTGACGATAAATCAAACAGAAAAGAAAAGAAATAACGTTCCGATGCGTCAGTGTGGCCCTGCATCACCGAGCCCAACTCACCTCCCCCTTGAAAGAGCCCTCAGTGATTCTCATTGTTCCTTTGACCACACAGACACATGGTGGCCAAACCACAAGGTTCCTTCGGGTAGAAATGCCTCCCCCAGCTTCTGTCCATTCACCTGGCTTTTCCCAAGTCTCAGGGCCCCTCTCCCTCCTCTGTGGTCCAGGCCATGCCCGCCTCTCTCCCAGGGGTCACGCTGGGTGGCCCGGGGTGCCCCGGCACCCCTATGCCCTTTGAGAGGGAAGCTGCCTCGGCTGTTCGCACTGGAGGAATGTACGAGGCCTGCCTCGACTGTACAGATGGGTGTGCAGAGTGAGTTGTTGTTGTTTCAGCCCTTTCTCTCACGTGAATTCTTTCTGGTCCACAAAAATAGCTCTCCCCTAGAGCTTTGAAGGGAGACAGCAGCCCGGCGGTTGCTTCTGGAGGGGGGAAGATTTCTGCTGAAATTCTGCCAGAAAACAGGTTGTTAGGGCTGCAGCCTCCTGACAGGTGTAACACATCTCAGTGTCCCTACAGACAGAGCTCTTCTTTCAAGACGGGCTGTATAATTAATCAGTTTTTATTATGGGAAGCAAATAGCCACCCCACCCTTGTTAATCTGCTTTGTAAGTCCCAACTTTTCATAACAGCTTGGCGGATTTTGCCAACGTGGGCACGCCTGCGTTCTAATCCTCTCAGAGCGCCGGGCCTTTTTCTGCTCCGCCTCGCTCCTTTCCCATCTGTGCTACCCAGGAACCGGGGAGTTTCTGCTCCTCCCAGATTCTCTGGCCTCCAAGAACACCCATCACTGCCGAGGGAAATCAGGGAAATCGGGAAGCTTCCCCCGTGGCTGCGGTGTGGGAAGGAACCTTGGACAAGGGTTTAAGACCCTGCTCTGTATTGCGACCCGTCCGGGGGCAAATCTGAAAAGTGATTCGTTGTGGGGTGGGGGTGGGGAGCGCTGGGGTGGGGGTGGGGGTGAGGCGTGTGGGAGGGGTAGGCAGACATATAATCTAGAAAATGGGGGGAGGGCCTGGATTTAGCATGAGGACGCCCAGGGCTGAGACCCCCGTACGGCCGCTAGCTGTGACGCGTAAGCTCTTAAAGCAAGGTCACAATGTCTCCAAGCCTCAGTTTCTGCCTCTGGGAAAGGGGATACTGAAATCTGCCCGTTTCAGAAGATCAAATGAGAGAAGATGTGAAGAAGCTCTCTCTGCACGCTGAGCGAAGTGCGTGTACCTGCAAGGGACGTCGCGGTGTGGCTATTAACTGCCAAAGCCTCCTTCCTTCCCCCCCCCCCCCGGGGTGTAGAAGGATTTGGGTTGGCACCGCCCTGACCTGCACTGTTCTCACTCTGACAGCTTTCAAAACTTCAAAACCCAAGGCTTAACCACAGCGACCATGGGCTGCTGCTCTCTTAGCTGAATCCGTTCCAGCAGGAACCCTCCAACCCCAAAAGAACACGAGCCGCCTTGGATGCATGGCGTCCCCACAAACCACAGGGCGAGTTACCTTCTTCGGGATCCAGGGATATTGTGACAGAGTCCTTCCACACTTCGTGTACCAGTGTGCCGTTGTAGACGATGGTCCAGGCCGTCATGTTCACGGTCACCGTCTTCATGTCGCTCGTCAGGTTTTTGAGTATCAGGGCCATGTTCACTTCTTTGCCCACCTCCAGGATGCCAGTGACCTTGAACTTCCCAGAGATGCTGGGCTCCCTCCCCTCTCTTTCCAAGTGTCTCGCAGACGTGGCACCAAAAGCCATGCGGGGTTTAAGTTTCCCCAAAGCCTTCTCAAACACTTGTCTCTCCTCGCTGGAACCTGTGTGGTTGGAAAAGAGGGAAACATCTCAGGGAGGGGGTGGAGCCTGGACAAAGGACAGCGCTCTACCTGGAAAGGCAGCCTGGGACTAATTGGCTTTGCCCACTGAGCCACGATTCTCATCGAAGCAAGTGGCCACGCTCTCGGGGCCTCCATTTCATCCTCCTTAACGCGAGGCTCACAGACCCACCAGTCTGTGGCGCTTTCCCTTTCAGTGGGGAAAGCTTTAGCAACACCTGCACCAAGTTACCATCTGGCTTGATATTTTGCTCAGCTTAATCAGTGTAGATTTCGTGCCCCTTTTCTTTGTTTTATTTATTTATGTTTGGATAAAAGGTCCCTGGCGAGAACAAGCAGGTACTTTAAAAATAAGTGACGGGGACACTCGTGTGGCTCAGTTGGTTAAGCGTGCGACTCTTGATTTTGGCTCAGGTCATGATCTCAAGGCTCGTGAGTTCGAGCCACACACCAGGCTCTGCAAGGACAGCAACAGAGCCTGCTTGGGATCCTCTCTCTCTGCCCCTTCCCCTCTCACACTCGCTCTCGCACTCTCTCACTCAAAATGAAGAAAGGAGCTTTTAAAACAGAAAAAGTAAGAAAAACGGAGTCAAAAAAGGTTAGAGTGAGTTCATAAGCAAAAAGAGGGGAAAAAAGGTTATGATTTAGAATTGGCTTCATTAAAAAAAAAAAAAAATTTTTTTTTTTTTCCAAACCACTTCACCGTGTTATTCTGCTTTGTTTCTGGAGGTACTTTGGGGTCAAAGAATGGCACTTCTGTCCATGTCAAAAAAGAACTTCCCGTGGTTGGTTTGGTTCCGTGTTATGACTAGTTTAAATTGTCGAGAGAGTCCAGGTTTTAAAAACCCAAGGATGGATTTTCTGACTCCGACTCAGATTGTGAACACGGCTAAATGGGACGGTAGAGATGTCCCCTGGAGAATGGCCATGGTGACCCTCAAGGTCGTGGCTCTTGGGCATTAAGGTGAGTAGCCACCTCCACGCCTCTGGGCCAATGGTGGCCACACAGTTCACATAAGGCTCCCTGCCTTGACCTGAAGATAGACCCAAGATCAAGGAGAAGGTGCACTGACCCTCCAGGAATGTGGACAGACATACACAAGGAAGGATTCCCATGTTTGTATCTGCAGACCATACGTAATGGCCCCCGTCTTCCCCAACCAACTTGTGACATTTTTAAGACACCAGATGACTTATCGTAAGCACTTTACAACTTAGCGAGGCCTTTCCCGTAAGTTACACGTAACAACTGGCTGAGACCTCAGAGGCCAACCCATCCAAGGCCACCGTGTTAAAAGGAAGGCCTTAAGAGAAGACGCGACCGATCCAAGCAACTGGTCTAATCATGGGGTTAGAAGCAGAGAAGAAGGCCAGTCCCCACGTGTCTATACCCGTAGTCCAAGGTTCCCCCCGAACATCCTACTGAAAAGGAGACAGGCAGCCAGATTACCCAAGCTGAAAGCTCCTGGTGGGCTGGGTTCTTTCTGGTGCCTTCCCATCTTCCTGCAGAGTTGTAAGTCCACACCCAGGGCTGGTGTCTGTGCAGGGAGCTGAGCCTTCTGTCCCCAGGACCTCAAAGCAGGCGTGTTTGCACAACGAGGCGCAGAGCCCAGATACCTATATAGGTCACCTGCTGAGCTTACTCAAGACTCAGCTTCCTGCTACTGTCTTCTCCCTTGGTGTTGACGTTGCGCAAATGCTTAGCAACCCATTTTATGAGCTTTTCCTCCCCGGGGGCCCTCGGAGACGGGCCGGCCGGCATCATTAGGTAAGGAGAACCGGGGACAACAGTCATCAGCTCTGCTGTCACGCAGAGGCTGGGGCACTGTCCTGCATGGACTCACCCCAACCTGGCCACGGCCCAGCTCTTCTCCATTGGTGAGGAGGTTTGGCTGGGACAGGGAGAGCCCCTCAGTAAGCAGAATCAAGGTGTGACAGCAAGGTAAGGAAATCCACAGGACATATGTCCAAGGGAGCAGTACCCTTCAAAAGGCACCTTGGGAGGTCATCATTTCAGCAAAATGACAGAAGTCCAAGTTGATAAAAATCACCACTATTTAATACATCCTCACTGTGCCAGGCACTGCTCTTGGCCCTTCCTGTGCACAAGCTCATTTACTCATTTATTTATTTTTTAACGTTTATTTATTATTGGGAGACAGAGAGAGCATGAGCAGGGGAGGGGCAGAGAGAGGAGGAGACACAGAATCCGAAGCAGGCTCCAGGCTCCGAGCCGTCAGCCCAGAGCCCGACGCGGGGCTCGGACTCACAAACCGCGAGATCGTGACCTGAACCGAAGTGGGACGCTCAACCGACGGAGCCACCCAGGCGCCCCTGCACAAGCTCATTTAAATCCTACTGAAGACAGGCATTGCTGTTCTCATGTTACCGGGGAGGGAGCCGGGGATCAGAGACCCTAAGACTCCTGCGTGAGGTCTCCTGGTTATAGATGTATGACGGGAACCGACCTCCTGCCCCCCGGCCCCTACCCTTGTTTCTACGTCATGACAGTGTTGAAAATTCTTCGGCATCTCCCTTCCCCCTGGCCTGTGAGCTCAGAGAGGGCAGGGCCCCCGGTCCGCTGTGTCGCTCATTGCCTCCCCGGAGCCGATCACGCAGCGGCCACCAGCTGGGTCTCAGTCCATGTTTATTGACTGAGAGAAGGGCTGTCTGGCCCCAGCCCTGGGGATGGCCTGCAGAGGCAGCTTGGGGACCAAACTGAGGCTATCGATCTCATTACCCTAGGCCTATGCTTCCAAATGCCCATAAATACCACTACCCGGGCAGGTTCCCTGCCCTCCGCCACCAGACTTGGAGTCAGACCCCGTCTCCCGTGCTCAGCTTTCCTCTTTTGTCAGCTGCAGCCGACACCAACAGCCAGCATTTGTGAGGGTTTTGGGCTTCACTCCAGGGCGTGCTCTGGGTCCCTTTAGGGGAGCACCGAGGCAGGGACCCACATCTTCGGGGGCTTTGCCCATTTCGGAGTCCGGATAGTGTTTCCTGCCTGTGTTTCTTGGAGGCTAGCAATTTCTCCTAAAGCCCCCAGGGCAGCCTCCCACGGGAGTCGTGTTTCTCCCCGTGATGTCCCATCGCAGGGCTGTCACCCCAGTTGTGGGAAAGGGACGTGGCCGGAGAGGAGCCGCACTGCCAGCTGCCAGGCCCCGCGGCAACATTCCCCGGGCGCCGCGTCTGCCTGTGATGGTTCCGTCCCCACTGGAAACAGTCGGAGGAACTGGGCGTTAGGCGCCAGGGAGCAGTCCTCCCATTCAGGCCGAACGGGCTGAGAGCACAGGAGGAGGAGGAGGAGGAATTCTCTCCCTCCTCCGCCCTCAAAGCCGTCTTCCCACCGCCCAGCCCTGGGCGGCGCAGCCCCCAGGGGCTGTGCCCCCTTCCTACCTTCTGGATACTTGTACTTCTCTGTGATGTCCATGCGAGAGTTGCTGCCCACGGCCTTGGTGCTGATGTACCTGCCGATGCTGCGGGCGTCTGTGGAATTCTGCTTCTGGGTGTTGTTGCGGGCGTCGTGGATCCAGGTGATGCGGTCGGCGTTCACCTCCGCGAAGACGAAGGGCATGTCGAAGTCCAGGTTCACGTCACCCTCTCGCACGGCGGTCACCGAAGCGGGGCCGCACTGGAACACCCCTGGTGGCCCAGGTGTAGAGATTGGATGCGTGCCAAAGCCAGGCCAGGCGGGCGAGAGCCCACCCCGGGGAGGCCGCCCACGGCGACGCAGCTTCTCTGCCTCTACCCCCTGAGACTCCTTCGGCCCCGGCTGCCTGCCCCACTCCCTTGGCCCTCGGCACGGGCCCTCCCGGGGGTGCTGTTATCTGCTGCGGCGACACCCCGCTCAGACGGCACTTCTCCGGAAGACTGGCCAGTCCTGCAACCCGCTGGCCGCCCCGGGGGCTGTCTCCTAAAGAGGAAAATCTTGCCGTCTTGTGCCCTTTTCTACCTTCCCAAATCCTCACCCCCATTCCCAGAAGAATACCCTAAACCCAGCCCGCAGGGGTGTTGCTCCTCTGAGCTTCCAAGCCCTGCCTGTCCCCTCGCGCCTCCGGCACTTGGCCGAGGTGGATCAGATAGGTAGAGACAGGTGTAGATGTGGATACACAGGATACAGTTTCATGTGACACTCAACATGAACGTAGCCTGTGACACACGGCCCGCGGGTCACAAGCGGGAAGACGAAAACTTCCTGGAGAGTCTGGGGCCCAAGCCGCAAAGGGAGAGGCCGGAAGTGGGAGCCGAAGCCCTGGGCACCGGGACAGGGAGGGGGCCAGCCTGCATGAGGAGAGCTTGGCTTGGCAGAGGGGCACCGTGGAGGGGACAGAGGCGCTGGGGGCCCTGATTACGGAGGTCTCCAGCTGAGCGGGGGACTCTGGGCGAAATCCCTGGGCAACAGGGGACCGGAAGGTTTCTGTGCTGGGAGGGACAGGCTCCTCGAGGTAGTGTGGGGAAATCCCTGTTGGCAGAGCGTGGCGTCTTCCCCTTGTCGCCTGGCACGTGCCAGGGCCTCCACAGCAGTGACAACAGTCGCGTGGGCGCAGGGAAGCCACTCGTCCAAGTAGCAGCCTGAGCCAAGGAAAATTAGGATGGGAAATCCATGCTGAAAATATTTTGTCTTCGTTCCATCGAGCCTTCCTGACATCGAGCCTTCCTTTCCTTCCATCGAGCCCTCGGGTGGCTTTCCTGAGCCGCGTCCACTGCTGCGCAGAATTGAGAGGCCGGGACATAGGGCGAAACCCAGAGGAGGGGGCGGTAAGCAGGGCTGCTGGAGGGTTACCTTGGCTCCTCTCCTGGGGGGTGGCGTCCAGGACCTGCCATCCACTGTACGAGGGGCCCAGGTCAGTCCGCACAAACCAGCCTTCGTTCCAGACGTGGAAATTCCTGCGGACAGAACCACAGATTGCAGAGCTGGCCAAAGGCCACGCAGCAGGAGGCGGCAAAATACCACGCCTCTGCCTGACAGTGCGGCGCCCCTTAGTCACCGAGCGAGTTTCCCCTGCGCCAGCTACTGTGCTAAACCTCGCCGAGCGCCTAAGTCCTCACAGCGCTAGGAAACAGCGCCTTAATGCCGATCTCATAAGAAGGAGAAACTGAGGCTCGGGGAAGTTAAGCAGCTTCCAACGGTACGGTCAGAGTTTGGATCCAGGCACCCCTAACCCCCAAACCTGGGTCCTCGACCACGATGCCCTACTGCTTTTCTGAGGAGCAGAATGGCCCCAGGTGGGAGCAAGCATCCAAGCAGGGAAACCCACACAGCTTTTTTCCTGCGCGTCCTGCTGGGAAACACGTCTGTATCTCACGCCAGCTGAAAATAAATGGGGCTGCAGCAAGAGTGACAGGTCTGGCTAAGAGCCACGTGCTTCTGGGCTGAGGTCTGGCTGAAGAATGACACACGCCAGCGCAAAGATGTTCTTCGTCAACCGCGTCACCTCGTCTCCCAATCTGCGGGGCTCAGTCGCGTCTCCAGGGATAGCCAATTAGCCGATGTCTCCGTCATCCCACCTGGTGGTTCTGCCCTCTCCTGTCCTCTCTACGCCCACTGCAACTACATTAGCCTTGGCTTTGGCAGCTTTGATCCAACTAGAAGAAACTGTACATCGGACACGAATCCAACTTCCACTCGACTTGGAAACACAGCGTTTTATACTCGTGAGGTGGAGAGTTTGAAGCCGAGTGTCCACTCAGAAACCATAAAGGAAAAAGATCGATACATTTGACTAAGCAAAGATATTAAACTTGCATATACCAGCCAAGCAAGCAAAGTGTAGTTCCATTTCCCGTGTGGAAGAGGAAGCTCCTCGTACGTGGTCCCTTCCGCAGGTAACAATAAACTCGGAAAAGGAAAGCAAAACAAAACAAGCCCCCCCGCCCCCAACAAAAAGAAAATAAAAACCAAAAAAACTAGACAACTACCTGAGCGTGAACAAAACAGAAGGATTTTGGAAAGGAGTCTGAACTTGGAGGAAGGAGCCAGCATGGGGCAAATTGCACTTTGGGTGACTTTGCCCTGAGTCAGACCACATCTGGGGCGAGGTGCGGGGCAGTAAAAACTTCAACGGGTAGCCCACATGGTTCTGACCCGAGGAGCCAAGAAGCAGCCTGGGTCAACCAGGGCCACTACACAGTGAGGGGGAAGCCCTGGAGGGAAGGAGTCAGAGAAAGAAAATCCCAGATATGTATATAAACTCTGCCCAAGCCTCTGGGCGACTCTGACCCATGCATGTATACAGCAGACAGCAAGCAGTCGGCTAAAGATAAAAGACGTGAGCTGAGATTCGAGTTGTTTCCTGCCATAGGGTGAGACGAGGTTTGCAGTTTGGACCCAGCCCAGGCAGGGCTGCTGAAATAAAATAACAGAATCCAGACATACTCAATGCCCGGGATGCAGTCCCAGATGACTCAACATAGGAAGAACCAGAAAAACATGACCCATTCTTCAAGGGAAAAGGCATCAACAGAGAGTAACCTTAAACCAATATAGATGTGGGAATTATTGGACAAGGACTTTAAAGCAGCTCTCGGGACGAGGCTCAGTGAAATACGGGGAAATATGGCAATAGCAAGTGAAAAGAGAACTTTTAGCCGAGCAAGAGAAACTATTTGAAAGAAAAAAAAAAAAAAAAAAAGAAGAAAAGAACCAAATGGAAATTCTCAACGGAAAAAAGACGAATATCTTAAATTAAACCATTCAATGGATGAGCTTATTTGTGGAATTGAGAGGCCAGAGGAAAAGTTCTGTAAACTTGAAGATAGACCAGTGGAAATTGTCCAAGCTGAAGAAGAAAGAGAAAAGTGGTTGAAAAAAGATCAATAAAATAGGGAAAAAATATATAACATATACATAGACAGAGATTTACTATAATTAATATTATGAAGTACTTCTACATCAGTAAGAAAAACACAAGAGGACGGGTCAAACACACCAAGAAAGGACAATGAGCAGGCAATTTTGGTAAGAAATACAAACGATTAAGGCACCTGGGTGGCTCAGTTGGTTAAGCGTCCAACTCTTGGTTTCAGCTCAGGCCACGATCTCAGTGTCCACATCGGGCTCTCTGCTGTCCTCGCAGAGCCCGCTTCAAGATCCTCTGTCCCCTCCCCCACCCCCGACCTTCCCCTGCTCATGTGCTCTCTCTCAAAAATAAAAAAATAAAAACTTAAAAGTTAAAAAAATAAAATAAAAACTGTCAAGTAAACATATTTAAAAAAAAAAAGAAATACAAACGATCACTGAACATATGATTACCCTAGCGTATGTTTAATCCCATGACCACGGAAAGAAAATTAAAGTGACAAAGAGATACCATCACACCCATGCACGGAAAAAGACAGGCCCAGGATGATGCATGTGGTTGTGTGATGCTTGTTTCCAGATGTAGGAACACAGGCACTGTCAGAGCTCAATGGTGGGAGTTTAAATTGGGGTGACATGTATGGAGGGCTATTGGGTAATGGGTACGAAAAACCTTTAAAAATCTACATACCCACTGAGCTGGTAATTCCACTTCTAGGGATTTCTTCTATAAAATAATTCACACGGGCTCACATAGGTACACGTGGAAAGGCGCTCACCGTGGCATTGTTTGCAATAGCAAAAACAATGGAGGAGAAATTCGTCAGGAGGGAAATTGCCAGAGAAATTGCGGCACAGCCATGCACCAGAATATCAGAAAACCGTCCAAAAGAATGAGCAAAATCAAGGTAGCATTTACGTGGAAAGATGTCTAAAATATATCAAGTAAGAAATGGTGCATGGTCCCTGATTTTTAACCACCACACGATCCTATCTGTCTCTCTAAATTTTTACTTATTAAAAAATTTTAAGAGGGGCGCCTGGGTGGCGCAGTCGGTTAAGCGTCCGACTTCGGCCAGGTCACGATCTCGCGGTCCGTGAGTTCGAGCCCCGCGTCGGGCTCTGGGCTGATGGCTCGGAGCCTGGAGCCTGTTTCCGATTCTGTGTCTCCCTCTCTCTCTCTGCCCCTCCCCCGTTCATGCTCTGTCTCTCTCTGTCTCCAAAAAAATAAATAAACGTTGAAAAAAAAAATTAAAAAAAAATTTTTAAGAAAAGAAAATGCAACAAAAAGGAAAGAAAGAGAAAAGAAAAGAGAAGAGAAGAAAAGAAAAGCCAAGAAAAAAGAAAAAGGGGCACCTGAGTGGCTCAGTCGGTTAAGTGCCTGACTTCAGCTCAGGTCACGATCTCATGGTCCGTGGGTTCGAGCCCTGCTTCAGGCTCTGTGCTGACAGCTCAGAGCCTCGACCCTGCTTTGGATTCTGTGTCTCCCTCTCTCTCTGCCTCTCCCCAGCTCTCTCTCTCTCTCAAATATAAAATGAAACATAAACAAATTTAAATTTTTATTGATTGACATAGAAAGATATAAAAAATTATAAAATAGACAGTTTAACTTGATCCTGTTTGGGTCATGAAAACCACCACACATCCATCTAATGTGTGTGAATAGAAACAGGACGAAGGGTCTGGGAGAATCCATCTCAAAATGTTATTAGTGTTTTTCTTTGGGAAGTAATTTTGCGCATTACTTATTTACTTCTTTGTTATTATTTTTTTTTCAATGTTTTTATTTATTTTTGGGACAGAGAGAGACAGAGCATGAATGGGGGAAGGGCAGAGAGAGAGGGAGACACAGAATCGGAAACAGGCTCCAGGCTCTGAGCCATCAGCCCAGAGCCCGACGCGGGGCTCGAACTCACGGACCGTGAGATCGTGACCTGGCTGAAGTCGGACGCTTAACCGACTGCGCCACCCAGGCGCCCCTGTTATTATTTTATAATCGGGAAAAATTTGTTTTCATGTTGCATGTTTGGAAGAGGCTTCCTGTGGGGCCAGACGGGAATTTGTGTATGCTAGGCAGCTCCCGGAGGAGTTAGAAGCACCCCGTCAGTACTTACGGGGTGCCACATGACCGTGCTAGTCCGCAAGGAACGAGGGGAGATATAAAAAGTCAGCTCCAACACAAGGCAGAAGGGGATAAGGCCATAAGAGGTGAATAAACAGATGAGTAAGAATAATACGAAGCAAGGATACGAGTGAAGAAAAACAACACTCTTATTCACGACTGCAGTGACCATAGGTCATCACAATCTTTCTGGAAGGCAACAGTAGTAGATGTCAGAAGCCTTAAAAATGTTCCTTCCCTTTAATCCAGGACATGCCATGTCTAAGAATCTTTCTTACAGGACTAATCACAGATTGTGTTCAAGATTTATATCTGAGAACGTCCATTCCTGTGTTATTTATAACAGGGAAATAGATAGGTAACCTAGGGAATAGGGATTATAGTAATAGCAAAGGTAGGAAAAGAAATAATGGTTCAACCATACAGTGGAATTTGACACACTCAAAACCTTATTTTTGGAGACTATTTAAAGACATAGGGAAAATGCTCATCATATAATGTTTGGGCGAAAGCACAGGACTTTAAAACAAACAAACAGGGGGCGCCTGGGTGGCTCCGGCGGTTGAGCATCCGACTTCGGCTCAGGTCATGATCTCACAGTTCGTGAGTTCGAGCCCCCGCGTCGGGCTCTGTGCTGACAGCTCGGAGCCTGGAACCTGCTTCGGATTCTGTGTCTCCCTCTCTCTCTCTCTGCCCCTCCCCCACTAGTGCTCTGTCTCTCTCTTCCTATCAAAAGTAAATACATGTAAACAAATAAAATAGGAAACAAACAAAACAGCGAGGTTCGTTTCCAGGTGCGGAAAAAAGGAGGATGCACCTGTGATACGCTCCGTCTTGTGCCCTGCCTCGTAAAATGTATAATCCCAATTCCATAAACAACTGATGGAGGAAAGATTGGCTGGAAAATGATCAACTACTCAAAGTATGTGAACAATGGGACTACAGAGGGCTTGCATGTCTTTATTCTGAAACTGCCTGTAACCGGGGGGGGGGGGCCGGGGGGGGGGAAGGGTCATCATAGAAAGGATTGCTAGGAAGGTCCACAAGTCTTTTGGAACGGGCCTCCAAGATCAGTGAGAGTTCGCCCGGGGAGAAAGCAGGGGGTGTGAGGTGATCAAGGGACGGGACAGGGATGGGAAAGCAGTAGGGAACACCAAGTTTCGCCTTCGTCTACTTCCTGGCAGAGAACCCTAGGGGAAGGGCGGGTTTGTATCAAAAATCGACAAGTCGCTGGATTTTAATATTTATTTGCAGGGCGGGAATTTAAGAGCAGATAACAGATTACGTCCTGGTCCCTCCCTCATTTGGAAGCCAGGACTTTACGCACGATTATTTGGGATGCATGTGCCTGTCTCTCGAGGGGTTTCAGGAGGAGGCGGGGTGGGGGTGGGGGGGCTCAAGAAAAAGACACACTGCAGGTGTTAGAACTACCTGAGGCGTTTACTAAAAGATGCGAATTCCCCTATCTACCCACCCCCCCCACCTAAGTCGGTTCTAATATAATCTTGGAAGTTTGTAAACCATTGCCTTAGAGATGGCATCTGCCCTCTGCTGAATTCATGGGGTCAGGAGACCCCATCTAGAAAGGAACCCCCAAAGCCCTCTCCCTTCCCCTGGTAGACTCCCATTTGTCCTCAAAGCAGTCCAGACACAACCTCCTCCAAAATGTCTTTTCCTGATGCGGGGAGCCAGTGCCGGCCGCACGTCTGGGCTATCTCTGAATCTCGCGCAGGATGCGGTTATTTGGGCTTTTCTCCTCCACACCTGCCAGTCTCCTTACGCAGCCGCGAGCCCCTCTGGCCCAGTGCCTGCGTCTCGCTCCTCTTGGGGCCCCGGGCCCCGGGCAGGGCCTGGCACGGGGTACGCACTTCATCGTGTTTTCTGGGGCCCGGGCCATTCTGGGAGCCTTGGTTGCCTCGCCGCAAGTGTGAGCGAGGCGCGTTGGGGCGGCCGCGTGTTAGTGGAGGCCGGTAGCCATGGAGACATTGCATCACGAGCCAGCTAACAGGCTGAGGTGTGGTTGCCAACAGCTCTGCCCCAGAACTGGGCAACTCTACCTCCCTGTGACCGGGCAGGGCGGGCCCCACGTGCCTTCTATCTCAGAGCTATATAAAGTCTGCAAGCAGAGTCAGGTCTGTGACTCCAGAAATTGGGGAATCGAGTCAGGCGAATAAAGAAAACAGGCCAGAGATGTCAAGGGAACGATAACCTTGGCCGTACTTGTTCCAAATCTTTTGCTTAGCGTTCAGTGACAGAACAAGGCCCCACAGGCCTCCTCCTGCAGTGGCTCGGAAACGAACCGAATGAAAGAAGCATCTCAAACTAAGCTCCCTGCCCCCACCCCCAGAGGAGCCTGATTCTCGGGAACGAATACTCCAGAACCCTGTCCCTCTTAAGCCGAACCACTGGCATGAGCACCATGGCTTGGAAGAAAACCTACCCCACTGGATGCAGTTAATGTGATTTGAAGAAAGATCTGGAAGAAATTGCTGAGGTCCCCCGGCCTAGCCCTTCGTTTTGCAGATGGGAAACTGAGGCACAAAAAAGTTAAGGAACCTATGTAAAGTCATACACTTTAATTTAGAGAGCCTGAATGTCTCTCTTACTTCTCTGCGGGCCTTTGTTTTCTCATGTACGGAATCAGCAGGTCCCTCCCCAAGATCCTTCCAGTCTCCTAAGGTTCTCTGACTCGGGGGAGTCCCGTTGACAGGGATCTGTGTTCCACCCCTCACTTGGACCCAAATTCACAGTTTGACTTTGGGCAAGCCATTTCCCCTCACTGAGCCCATGAGATAGGGTTTAGTCTTTTTAAAAGATGTGTATTTTTTAATTTTGAGACAGAGAGAGAGAGGGAGAGAGAGAGCGCGCACCAGCGGGAGAGGGGCAGAGAGAGAGGGAAAGAATCTCAAGCAGACCCCTGGTTATCAGCGCCGAGCCCGACTCAGGGCTCGATCTCACCAACCGAACCGCGAGATCCCGACCTGAGCCGAGATCGAGAGTCAGACACTTAGCTGACTGAGTCACCCAGGTGCCCCGAGAGAGAGAGCGTCCAGTCTCCCAGAGTAGGGCCATCTGCCACCTAAGTGTGAATCAAAGAACCCGGCCCCTCCATCTGCACGGGTTGGACGGCACCCAACCTCACCGCAGCCCTGCTTGGCATCCAGCCAAACCGGGAAAATCTCAGAGTCAGCAGGGTTCGATTGCTCAAGGTAACATTAATCAGGAATAATAACAATGTTCTCTGGCATGTCTCTGGTACCAAGTTGCCTGGGTTCCAAATCCCACCTCCACCGTTTGCTGGTTATGTATGTGCCTTGGGCGGGGGGCGGGGGGGTGACTCTGTGTCTCAGTTTCCTTGACTACAGAACGGGGGTGATGACGATACCGCCCTACCTCATTGTTCCCGAAGACCCCGTGTAGGCCCCGAGAGAAGTGTCCGCTAAGCAGCGATTGCTCAACAGGCTATTCGTCGCTGCTGTCATTATCAGGCACTATTGGCCATTTCACCTCACTTGATCCCCACCTTCTATTTATCACCTGAGGCAGATCCGGGCAAGGTTCTCCAGGCTTTCAACATTTGCAACCCGCGGAGATTCGGATCAAGGTTTATTCTGTCCAAACCCAGACTATCCTTCTACTAAGAGGTTAGCGAAGTCCCTCCAGGCGGAGGACGGCTTGTGGTTTCTCTCCCCCCTCCCCCCCCCCGGGTGGCATCTGCACAGAAGGGACAGCACGGGTCCCTTGGGAAGGGAGACAAAAAGTGGGGTGAGCCGGAGTTGCAGGGAATCGAAACAACGAAAGCCGGTGAGAGTCTTAAGGGAGCGTTAGTCTGGGGCCAACCCTCGGATGTCACTGATGGATAAGCGTGGAACCAGAAAGATGAGGTAGCTTACTGAAAGTCCTCGGGCAAGATGGTAGTCGGGCTGGAACCAAGACTCAGGCCTCCCTGTCCTTCTATCAACCAGTCCCCACCTGCAACCTGTAGGGAGTGGGGTGGGGAGGGACCCCTGGTTGCCACTGCTTTCTGAGGACACTTCAGAAGAAGCTGGTGGGGGGTGAGAGGGTGAGGGGTGAGGGGTGAGAAGACCCCCAGCAAGAATCAGAGCTTTTGGGGCCTGACACCCTCCAACAAGGCCCCCCCCCAAAAAAAAAGACAGCAGAGACACCCTGGAATGCCTCCAGGGGCCCATGCTTGTCCTAAGATGGTCGCATTTGGAATGAATTATAAAGCTAATGTGGTGTGGTAGTGTGAACCAGTAACCAAGAGAGCTGGATCCTAATTCCAAATTCAGCTTAAAGGCCCCACATTTCTGTTCTCAGGAAGCCTTCCTTGAGGCCTCCTTTCCCGAGCTCCCACGGTGCTTGCCGTCTGATGTGTTTCCCTGGCATACCACACACCATCCTGTGTCGCTAAACGGTCTCGACTAATGGCTTGCGCCTTCCCTGTCTTCTGACAGCAGCAGAGGGACCGAGTCTCGAGCTCTCTGGTCCCTCTGAGGTTCCTAGCATGTAGGACAATCACAGAAGGGTTGTGCCCAATGGGACCTCCCCTCCCAAATGGTATTGGGCCGAGCATCAACTCTTGTGAAGGAAACCAAGGCCAGGAGTGACATTGCCCCAGCGGTGGGATTTTGGACACAACAACAAAAAGGAGAAGAAAACCAGGGAGAAGAAACCAGGGAGAAGACAAGGTACCCACTTACGAGAAGCTGGAAAACAAAATCTTGCTAACGCAGCAATGCCATTAGAGAGGAAGTTGTACGTGCCCAGATCAAGAAAGGACATCCTGAAATGAGCTTTCTCTCCCTCATTACTCCCTGGAATCCACCTGACCTTGGGTGAGCTACATAAGCCTTACTCTCCTTCCGAAGCGAGGGGATATTGATATCACTCAGTTCCATTGTTGGTGTGGGGGTTGTTGTTGATTTGTCTGAACAACTTTTCCCATTAGTATTTAGTCCCCTTTGACTCATTCAACCGGTTACACTAAGCACATTTCAGAAAAGCTGGACCTCCCTCTTCTGAGAATATTAAGTAACAGGGAATATTTTATAAGACTGTCTCAGAATTGAACGTCTGGAAATAGATCGCATCAGGTTATCTAGCCATATGTATGCATGTGAGTGATTGTGTGTGTGTGTGGGGGGGGGATAGCCTTTGAAATGGATTAAAACAGTAGATTATTGACATGGGCCTGTAGTTCTTTGCATATATCGGCACAGAGATATCTATGTACAGATATAGACATAATTATTTTCAGTTGCCATTTGGTAATAACTTGGCTTACTGCACAATCTCAGATAGCTGTAATAATATTTATTGCATGTATATATATTGCCGTATGAAGTCATAGGTCTATGTCTATAAGTTTTATATAGCCTGCCTCCGGGGGCCATCTATTATACATTACATGTGTATGTGTTTGTATAGATACACGTGCACATGCCATATATACGGTTAGAAATGTATATGTTCAATTACATACAAAGCTTCTTATGTTCAGCTGGAATCCAGAATAAACTAGCTTTTTATCGTATCGATCCAGGTACACGAAAAGTACATATGTGTAAGAGAAAATGTGTTGCTTTCCTTTAAGAAAGCCCCTAAGTCATACGAGTCGCCTGAAATAAGGTAAATTTATATTTATCAACGGAAAATCAATAGTTTCAGCATTTACAGTTCTCAAGTACAGAGGGTCTAATGGGCCCTGTAAATTCAGGGCGACTGCGCACAGCCCATGAGCCATTGGCTTTCACTGGTATCAGAGCCTTCATCTGAAGGCAGGGGGGTGGACTGCCAGACTTCCCAGGACCCTGGGAAGGGGTGTTTTAGATCTTCCTAGACGTCTAATCAGTACTGCCCACGTTTCCATTCTAAAGCTTGTGTCGATGCGTTAACTTGCCTCCCAGCTCCTGTTGGGAGCTGGGTCCCAGAAGCTGCTCAGGGCTGGTGCTCAGAAAGGGTCAACTACTCACCACACGCTATCACTGCCCTTGTCCATGGGTCTCCCATAGGCGTCATAGTACACGTCCACACTGAGGTTTCGGTCTGTGTCATGAGCCGAGTTGAAGTTGGTGACCACCCGGGAGGGAATCCCGAAAGACCGCAGCACTGCAAGTCAAGGGGGCCGTATGAGGACCCAGGCTGCTGTGGAAATGACCCTCCTGGGGCCCCCGACTGCGGCCCACCGATGCAGAGTACCTGTGTTGAGGGTCCCAGCAAAGACCCAGCACTGGCCATATCGGACTGGCCTGAAGCCAGACCTTTTCCACTCCTTGAGGATCTCCACGCTGCCATTCCAGTTCCGTGGGTCCCGGCCACCCGTGTAGCTGCCGCTCCAATTCCCAGAGATCACACCATTGTCATCATTGCCGTTGACCTGGGCAGGAAAAACCCCACATGAATCAGCGTAGAGTTCAGGGGACAAGGCGGGGAGATGAGGAAGGAAACCGGGGAGATGGTCTAGTGGTTTCTCTGTGTCTTTCTGGCTGATTTGGGGATGATCATTGTAATAGCGATCCTCTAGGGGCACGGAACAGTTTAGCAATTTAAAAGTGCTTTGGGCCATGATCGATGGCCCATGACCCATCTATCAATCCTCACATGGCCAACTGAGGCTCCATGGCTTTTCAGTGGCAAGGCAGCGTCAGTACCCCAGCCTGCCAGAACTCAGGGACTGTCGTTGATGTCTGACTTGGGAGTCTATGAAGCAGCCAACTTCTTCTTGGAACGCGTAAAGACGGAATATTGCTTTTCATTCATTCACTTCATTCATTCATTCATTCAACTTAAGACGTGATTCTTGGGGAAGTAACAAGCAAGATGCAATGTGAACAGGGCACCCGATTAGGAGTCAAGAGACCGGAGTTCCATTGTCTTTTAGAGACACATATTGAAGTCTTTACGAATGAAATGATGTCACCAAACAATCTGCAAAGGAGGGGGTCAGAGATGACACAAGACTGGCCTTGGGTAGAGTAACTATTGAAGCTGGGGGTGGGTCCACGGGAGTTCAGTTTACTCTTTACTTTTGCGAAGCTCTGGGCTTTTCCATGACAGAAAAGTTAAAAGAGAAAGAAAGGAGAAACCAAGTTATAAGGCCAACTTTGCCACTTGTCAGCTGGGTGACTATCGGCAGGCCATTCAACCTCTCTGGGCCTTGGTTCTTTACCTTCCTTCCCCTACAGGGAAAGTTAGAAACAAATGACTTCTAGCGGCCCAAGTGTTCGAAGTTTAGGAAACTTTGACAGGCATTTAACCCAACCATCGAGGCTGCGAGGCCTGCTCCCTCTCTCTGTGGGGCTCCGCGAGTGGCAAGACTGGTGAGAACTGATAGTCTGGACCCAGAAGGATCTTCACCCAGCCTCCCGCAGCCCCTCCCGTATGAGGGATGTGCTCTTCTGCCCAGCTTCCAGGAAGGCCTGGGCTATAATCGTGGAATCAGGCAAGACGGGCCTCCTCCAAGATGGGAGATTGCACGGCCCAGCCCATCTCCTGAGTCACAGGTACCCCCGCCACAGCCACCGGAGTGGTAATCAGCAGGGTCATCTCCAGCTGAAAGCAGAGCATCTCAAAGCGCTGCGCAGGCCATAATTAGCTCAAAGCCCAGCCCGACCAGGAGGTCTGGAGAGAGCGGCAGGGAGGTGCAGCTCAGGAACTTGGCACTGAGATACAGTGCTTTGTCCCCAGGGTCAGAGTGAGTCAGCAGCTGCCGGGGCCGGCTGGCCTCACCCACCCTCTCCTGGGCCTGTGAGGCTCAGCCTCCCTTAACCTGGGCCTCAGCTCCGTCCCACCCCTCCCGGGCCGCTTGGTTTTCAAGGCTCAGCCCAGGCCCCACTTCCCTGGTTCTAGCCCACTGCCTCCATACTCCTGGGCCTCCCCTCTCCTTTCCTGCAAGGCTCCGTTTTAGACTCCATGCCCTTGCAGGAAGCCCTTTGGTTAGTAAGCAGTCAGAAGATGGTTCCAATTTCTAACAACGTAACGAGCTCATTAACTCAGTCTCCAACTCAAAAGTAGAGACCAGGAATGCCTCGTCCATTCCTGCCAGGAATGCCTCGTCCATTCGTCCAGGAATGCCAACCAAAAAGGGGGACACCTTCTGGGCAATTAGTTTCAGAGGATTAACGTTCAAGAACTCTTTAGCTCTCAGCTTTTAAAAAAAATTTTTTTTAATGTTTATTTTTGAGAAAGAGAGAGAGAGAGAGAGGGAGACCCAGAATCTGAAGCAGGCTCCAGGCTCCGAGCTGTGAGCACCGCGCCCGACATGGGGCTCGAACTCACGGACCGTGAGATCGTGACCTGAGCCGAAGTCAGATGCCTCCCAGGCGCCCCAACTTTCAGCTTTTTAACTGGTAACTTTTGAGCAGATTGACTCCATGTTTGGACCCTTTCTAATGGAGGCTTTCTCTACACAGCCAGTACCTGAGAGAGAGAGAGAGTCCTCCAGGATCCAGCCTGTGTGTGTGTGTGTGTGTGTGTGTGTGTGTGTGTTTGTATGTTTGGGGAGGGGGCACAGGTCTTCCACGTGGAAGAACTGAGTGAATGCCAGAGGCCGTGGGCAGGCAGCTTGCAGACTTGTTCTGGTTTGACTCAGGCTGTGTGCTGTGAGCAAGTCACTTCGGTTCCCCCATGGGTTCCCACTTCGGTTCCCACTTGGGTTTCCCCATCTAGATAAAGAGCGGGTGGGCCTGCTGCCTTTCCGGTCTGACATTTGAGCACTCTGCTGCACGGGATGGAGCACAGCAGAGGCGGGTTGATACCCCGGACTCACTTGGGAACTCACCTTTTCCCCCCCTAGGGGGCCCGGTGATGGAGCAAAGTTTCAGTTGTGCACCCTACTTAGCGTGGGGGACAGCAAAAGGGCAAGTGCCCTTATCATCGGAGAAAGGCCTCAGGATACAACGGAAAGGGCCTTGGGGCCCGGCCAGTTTCTGCCTCTGCCATTCACTCACCATGTGTCTTTAATTTAGAGGAGCCTCACCTCCATATGTGCCAAATGGGATGGTTATAGCCACCAACTAGATTTTGTGAGTCTTCAATAGGATGAGAGGTGTAAAGGACGCAGGTGCCTAACCCATAGTTGGGTTTGATCTATGGGAGCCACGAGTTATTATGGTTCTCCTGTCACTCACCATGGCACTCAGCACTCGGCCGACGTATTTGGGGTCGCTTCTGCGGGCCACATCGGTAGCAGGGTCCCGACGGAAATTCAGGCTGTGATCCAGGATTGAGAGGCAAATGTCCAGGATGCCTTCTTCAAACTGTTCCAAATGGGACCATCCGTTACGATGAGACAAATGACAAGCAGCGTTCACTATTGAAGGGTACAGGAGCTACATACCGGTGGGAACCACAGGAACGACTCGGGCCCTTTCACTCCGTGGCCTCTGGGACACGGAGCTCTCTAGGAGCAGCCACCTCACCCAGCCTCTAACCTGCAAACTCGTCCGGAGCCCTCGCCATGCACGAGGTCCCGTGCCGAGGTCCCGAGAGGGGACGAGACCCCCTCACTGTCATGGCCCGGGGAGCAAATCACTTAGCCTGCCTGGGCCTCGATTTCCCCATCTGTACGACAGGGGATCGGGCCAAGCTCATCCCAAAGTTTCCATCTGGCCCTGACTATGATTTTGAGCATAGTCTTTAGACTCCGGGGAACTAGTTATAAAGATAAAATATCTCACTAAAAGATTTTGAAGCCGTGTTCCCCAAATAAGACTTATTTGTTGTCACTGCTTCTCAAACAGAGAAGGCCACGCTCTCTCCTGCCTTAGGCGCTTTGTGTGTGCTGTTCTTTTGCCTCTAATGTGTTTCTCCAAGATATCTATCTGGCTCCCTTCCCTTTCTCAGGTTTCTCATTAAAAGTTCCTTCCTCAGAGAGGTTTTTCCAGACCATGCCGTCAAAATCAGCCTGCCTTCCACCCCTGGGTGCACTGTATGCCCTTATACATTTTTTCCCCCTTTTGTCTTCCTTCCAATGCAATTCGACCCAAAGGGCCAACATCTAACTAGGCTGAGCACAGCTGAGAACTCTGTGGACTCAGATTGGGGGGGTGGGGGTGGGGGGGTCACAGTAACGAAGGAACAAGAGGCTACGGCTTTGAGAGGCCAAATGCTCACACTAGGGAAGTTTCGTCGTATTCTTACACGGAATTACGATTAAAAGAAAGTCTGTGGTTAACCCGAGCGTCTCTACTAGGTCTTATCCTCATTCGTCTGTCATGACACCAATAATTCCTCAGTGTATTGATTTAGCTGTATATTCGTTTTGCCCCCCTAGACTGTGTCCCCCTCAGAGAGACAGAAAATGTGCTTTTCTCCACCTTCCGTGTCTCGAGTGTGCGGCTGGGGCCTGGCACACAGCGGCTGGTCCATAAATGTCTTCTGAACGAGTACATGGCTGACTAGCAGGGCAGGCAGGTAGGCGGGTTTGGGAACTTCCGCCTCTCTGCTGGGACTGCCACAGAGCTTCTTTTTTTTTTTTCAACGTTTATTTATTTTTGGGACAGAGAGAGACAGAGCATGAACGGGGGAGGGGCAGAGAGAGAGGGAGACACAGAATCGGAAACAGGCTCCAGGCTCCGAGCCATCAGCCCAGAGCCTGACGCGGGGCTCGAACTCACGGACCGTGAGATCGTGACCTGGCTGAAGTCGGACGCTTAACCAACTGCGCCACCCAGGCGCCCCAACCACAGAGCTTCTTAAGACCCTTTTACCTGCCCGAAGTTCCAGCCGACCATGCCAATTCGATTTGTGCTCCCCACATAGATGATGCCGGCATCTTCCTGAACGTACTCCTCTCTCTCCGCGTGGTTGCTCATAAAGACACCATCCTCTGTTTGATACAAAAGTCAGATCCCAGGAACTAGACTCCTACAGAGGACTATGGAGACCCGTTCTCCCATTCCTGAGGGCCGGCCTGGTGGCTGGAGCAGGCCACACCTGCAGCCCATCCCCCAACCTCCACCGAGGAACGAAGCCTGTGAGCTCTAATGTTTCCACCTCATATTGTGGGAACTATAAACTTGTAAGAGAACCTGAAATGACCTGGAGGGCAGAAAATGAGACCCTAGGAGGGAGATACTTGCTCCTTCGGGCAAGAAGCAGCCTCCAGGCTGTAGAATTATACTGTGGTCATTGTTTTTTATAGTTACACCACGTGACGCGCTTTGTAAAAGCTCATGGGGTCCCCACAGTAGCCCCGGAGGCGACAGCAGGATTTCCACGTAATGGTAAGGAATTTGAGGCTCAGAAGGATAGAGCCACTGCCCAGACTTACAGAGCTGATTAGGTGGCGGAGCTGGGATGAAAATCCGTGACTTCTGACTTCTGGCTTCTACGCTATTTCCATATCCCACGCACTCCTGCTACTCAAACTTGAGCCTATAAAAATCATCCCCCCATCTCCTTTCCATCGGTGTTGCTTAGCTGATGGCTAGGCGTGTGGCTGGTTGGATGCCTACCTTGCACCCAGGGGTTAAAGAGCAGTATGAACGTCCCAAGTTTCTGAACGAAGTCATTGCCTTGGGAGGAGATCTGGGTGCTCAGCGTGTACCATCCGATGGGCGCATTGGCAGGACTAGAGATGGAGATGGTCAGAACGTTGTCCTTGTTGGACACGAGCTGTGCGCTCCAGCCACCACGACTTGTCCCACTGGAGAGCGGAAACACAGCCTTTGTCCTGGCCGACTCTGAGGGGTAGGGCCCTGTAGAAGAAGACAGAGGGCAATGAAAACCGAAGAGTGCTGGCCAGACAGTGGGGAGCGATCAGATTCCAACCTAACCACAGGGGCGCTTTGGAGGGGGACGTCATCCCCCGAAGCACCACAGAAGAGCCCCGAAAACAACGACAGAGAGCAGGGAGGCCAAATCTCTCTTGATTTGAAGAATAGGACTCTGGGGCTCGAAGACCGGCAGAGGCTTGCCCAAGGTCACACCAAGTATCAATGGCAGAGCGGGGTTAGGACCCAGAGCCTAGTGGCCCAGTGTGACACCACCGAACCCTTGGAAGCACAGCCCCAAGGGCGTGTGGGAGCGGGGAGCAGGTACCTGTGGAGGCTATGAAGCCCAGACTGTCTCCACTGTCAAGACTTCGGTTCAAGATCATGGAGAAGCTGAAGGGTTGGCCTCTGCGCACGGTGAGCTGCTGGCCGGAGAACCTGTCTGTGCGATGCGCCTGCCGGTTGGAGGTCACCTGCCAGTTGATACTCTGGGGTTCTAAAGCTGGAAGACAGAAGAGGGGACCTAAGGTCCTGGAAGGCGAGGGAAGGTGGGGTGGGGAAAGGTGTACGTTACCACAAGGACAAGCTTTTGGGTGGGGCCGGTTGGGGGAGAGTCCAACTTCTAGGAAGCACCCCATTAAAATTCAAAGACCTTGATGGAGCGAGGTGAGCCCTTCACACCCTTTTCCCTGTTCTGTCCCTTCAGGCAGCTGAGCCTCTCTGCACACACTACCCACAAGGCTTGAGAATATCCTCTCTTCCACTCGATCACCCGTCACTCGACCCTGAAAGAACAGGCCACGCGTTCAGCATAGCTTCACCCAACCAGCCAGGAGAACCAGGTAACCAGCCCTGAGTAATCACACTCTGTCGCGGGAGCTTCATTGCTTTGGGGGTGGGGGGCTCACGCCGGACCGGGAGGGGGCGCTGTCTCTCAAATCCGCCACGCTGGTTTGCCTCGCTTTGCTTTTTCCCCCTTCGCGCCTTCCCAGATACCAAGTGCCTTTTCGCTCTCCAACATCCAGCAAATACTGACCCGTGTATTTCTTGCTTTCCCTAGATGTGCAGCACCCGGATGTCGGCCTGGGTCTCTGCTGCTGGCTGAGGAGGACAGCAGGACTCCTTAGTGCTCTAAGGAGCGCTTCTAGGCCTAGAGATGGGGCGATCACTGGTCCGGAGGGGACTTTCAAATGCTCACCGAAAACAGTGGTAGATAGCAACAAGTCAAAGCTCCAGGAGTTCTCTGGATAAGATGCTGAGGACAAACATCTCGGATGCCTTCTTTTTTAAAAAAAATTGTTTTTAGGGGCGCCTGGGTGGCGCAGTCGGTTAAGCGTCCGACTTCAGCCAGGTCACGATCTCGCGGTCCGTGAGTTCGAGCCCCGCGTCGGGCTCTGGGCTGGTGGCTCGGAGCCTGGAGCCTGTTTCCGATTCTGTGTCTCCCCCTCTCTCTGCCCCTCCCCCGTTCATGCTCTGTCTCTCTCTGTCCCAAAAATAAATAAAAACGTTGAAAAAAAAATTTAAAAAAAAAAAAATTGTTTTTACTGTTTACTTGTCTTTGAGAGAGAGAACGAGACAGAGCGGATGAACAGGGGAGGGTCAGAGAGAGAGAGAGAGACACAGAATCCGAAGCAGCCTCCAGGCTCTGAGCTGTCAGCACAGAGCCCAATGCGGGGCTCGAACCCATGGACTGTGAGATCATAACCTGAACCGATCGGATGCCCGACCGACTGAGCCACCCAGGCGCCCCCAAACCCCTTCTTATGTGATTGTGGAACTAAACTGAGAAGGGTTTATGACACACGCCATGATGTACAAGGAATGTCACCTGCATAAACCTTCTGAGAAAGTTTATTCCTTCAAGCAAGAATCTGAGATGTCTTATGATCCATTCCTCTGCAAACCAAACCGTTTTTCTGGCTTCATGATGGGAGTGTGGTGACGCATTCCCATAGATGTGCCGGGCACTCTCCATCAGAATATGCCTTCTTCTTCTTCTTCTTCTTTTTTTTTAATGTTTATTTATTGTTGAGAGAAAGAGAGAGAGCTCTTGAGCAGGGGAGAGGCAGAGAGAGAGGGAGACCCAGGATCCGAGGCAGGCTCCCGGCTCCGAGCTGTCGGCGCAGAGCCTGACTCGGGGCTCGAACCCAAGAACCCGTGAGATCGTGACCTGTGCTGAAGTCAGATGCTCGACCAGCTGAGCCACCCAGAATGTGCCTTCTTGATCTTCCCGTTCTGATGCCTGGCGCCTTGCTTGGGGGTGTTAGGACAAGTAGATAAACCAGTGGATGAAGGAATAACTGAACAAATAAAAAAACCGGTCACGCAACGGCCATGATGACGACAGCTCAAAATTTAGTCCATAAGGAAAGGTGCGCAGCGGCATCCACTCACCAAACACATCTAGAGTACCTAGTGTTTGCAGGACATTACATTAAGCACGACGCCGGGGGTGTAAACATGTTTTAACCCTCCAAGAGCTTCAGCCGTGGGTAAGACAAGCCCAAGTGGGATTGGATGATGGGAAGGGGGTGAGTCCACTCTCCCCCGATAAAAAGTGGCTAGGAGAGGCAGGCAGAAAAGAACCACTTCCAGTCGTAGAGATCAGAAAAGGCTTCGTTGGCAGTGCCAGGTCTTGGAGAGAGTTTTGTTCGATGCGAAGGGATTCCGGAAGGTGGGGAAGGGAATCCGAAGGCAGGGCAAGCAGGGGTGTCGTTTGGCTAGCGCAGAGGCGCTCCGCACAAGAGGAAGGGGAGGCAGGAGAGGGTGGGCCTCCGAGGCAGGCCTGGGGCCAGGGGCTCCGGCCCAAGCAGCTGGGGAGGTGGGTACAAAGCTCATCAAAGACACTCCCAAGTGAAATGCAGGCTGTCCGGGCTGGTGTGAGCCGAAGACAGCGGGTCCAGGGAGGGATCTTGCCACCAGCTCAGGGTTTAAACCCCCGTGTCCTTCTCTGCATCTCCCGACACCGAGCGTGAGCCCCGGCACCAAGGAGCCAAACTCCGCAGCAGGGTGCCTTCGGGATGCACCGGGGCCTCTCTGAGCGGGGAGGTGAGGAGAGCGGGGCTCACACGTGGCCTCGGTCTCCTGCATACGCCAACTGCTGTTAACAATACACAGAGCACATGGCCGACATCGTGGGTGGAATCCTCATACGCGTTGGAAACTGACGCTCAGGGGGATAAACTTCTGAGTTGGGGTCCGTAGGCCTAGTAACTGGCAGAGCCAGGTTCTGAACTCAGGTCTTCCTGGCACCGTCCTGTTGCCGGCGGCCCCCGGGTCCCTGCCTGGAAGGGGGACCCGTGCAGGACCTTCAGTCCAGAAGTTACCCAGGGGGTGAGTGGACCTCACCATGCATTTTCCTCCCCGTGGGCATGTTCATTCCGACAAAGAGGAGAGAGTGAGCAGGGCAGGGAAGGGAAATGTGTTCCCAAACAGCATTCGCTCTGCACGGGGGGTGCATGAAACGGGAGCAGCCTGTCCCTGCCGCCCGGAGTGGACAGGGCAGCTCGAGTGCCTGCTCGTGAAGCCTCCGGTGTGGTTTCTGGAACCTTTCTCCTTCCACTGGCTGCCACCTTCAGTCATTGTCCTGCCTCTGGACCCTAGGACTGGCTCTGCCAGCCTCCAAATCGAGGATCTGGTCATCCTGTCTATGGATTTCCTCATTTCCCTCCCCCCTCCACCCCTTCACGTCCCCCTAATCACAGCCCCCTCTGCCGGAGGGGAAGGGAGGGGAAGGGAGGGGAAGGGCAGGGAGTGGGGGAGGGACACAACCATGTAAGGTTCTTCTCAGGTTTACGAGCCTCAGGGCAGTTTTCTGCACCAGTCTAGACAGAACAAAGGGAGGAAGGGAGAGTTGTGTGATGTGACTCCGACAGCGGACTCATTAACACACACTCTTAAAAAAACATCAGAGGGAAAGGAACCTTGGAGACGGATCATGTGCTCACGTCCTTATTCCGGAGGCGAGCACAGGGAGGCCCGGAAGGTGGCTTGCCCGCAATGGGACACTCTGGATTCTCATGCCCGTGTTCTCCTGGTCCCATGCCACCTCCCTGAGTTCTGCTCGCCTCTCGTGTCAGGCCTGGGGCCACGTCTCCAGCTCTTTCTCCTGAGAATAGCATTGCCACCAGCAGTCTCAATGGGGCAGAGATTACTAAGTGTCCCTCCCGATATTTCCTCGCCCCTTCTTTCTTGGTAATTAAGTCCCCCATATAACTGGGCACTACATTTCCTGGGCCCCCCTGCAGCCGGGGGTGGGGGTGGGGATGGGGAAGAGCAGTCACGTGAATGAATTCTGGCCAATGACCCGTAGGCAGAAGTTCTATACGTTAACTGCCAAGACACCTCTTTTTTTTTTCATTGAGCTAAAATTCACAGAACATGAAATTGACCACTTTAGCCGTTTTAAAGTGGACACTTCAGAGGCGCTTAGTACGTTCACCATGTTGTGAAACCATCACCACTATCCGGTTTCAGAACCACTCATCAATCCCCATTCCCCCTTGGCGACCACTAACCTGCTTTCTGTTCGCCATGGACCGGCCTCTTCTGGACATTTCGTATAAAAGGAACCACACAGAGGGGTGGTCTTTAGGGTTGGTTTCTTTCGCTTAGCGTTACGTTTTCAAGGTTCATCCATGTGATGGCGTTTTGGGGGAGTTCATTCCTGCCTCTGGCTGCATGATATGGCTATACCATATTTCGTTCAGCCGCTCATCAGTTGAGGGACATTTGGGTTCTTTCTGCCTTTTGGCTCTTCTGGATAGTGCTGCTATGAACGTTCATATGCAAGCATTTGTTTGAATACCTGTTTTCAGTTCCTTTGAGGAAACCTCTTTTTAAAAGCAGTTGGCAGGGGCAACCCCGGGTGGCTCAGTCGGTGAAACGTCTGATTCTGGCTCAGGTCAGGATCTCGCAGTTCGTGAGCTGGAGCCCCGCGTCCGGCTCTGCACTGGTGGTGTGGAGCCCGCTTGGGATCCTCTCTCTCTCTCCCTCCTTCTCTCTCTCTCTCTCTCTGCCCCTTCCTCACTTGCATGCTCGCTCGCTCTCTCTCTCTCAAAATAAAAAAATCAACTAAAAAAATGAAAACAAATAAAAAGAGTTGACAAATGCCCTTAATCTGCTTACCTCCAGAGCCCCGGGCCCCCGGGGATCCGTGAGCCTGCCTTCTGCACCCAGAACTGCCTACATCAAGATCAATTGTTGAAGGAAGAAGTCAACTCCTGTCTTGTGTCTCTAAGCCATTGTTCCTTGGGAACTCGGTGTTATTCATTACCAAACCTAATCGCATACACCCGAAATGTGACTCCCACCCACTCATTCTGTGGTCTGCCTTTGGCAGGGATAGCATGAGAAGCACAGAACAGATTCCAGACTGTGCTACTAGTCAGCTGTCTCCATCTTTATCAGACTGGCTCTGTAATTGAATCACCCACCGCAGACAGGACAGCAGCAGAGGTTGCCAGCTGTGTGGCTGGGGTTCTTCCTTCCTATTCCTGGGGGGGGCCACACCATGCAATTGCTGGTCGGTCATCCAACAGGACATAATTGATACTCAAGTGGTTAGGTCTTCCCCACCTGCCCAGGGCCCGTCTCTAGACAAGACAGATGTTTATCGTACAGATTTCTAGACCTAATTAGGTTGTTAGATACACTAAACACCGTCTAGCTGAGTGTCTTCAAGCATTTTGTTAGAGACCACATTAAGAAGTACATTTTCCAGAGTGTGGGGTGCCTGGGTGGCTCAGTTGGTTAAGTGTTCACCTCTTGATTTTGGTGCAGGTCATGATCTCACAGTTCATGAGTTTGAGCCCTGAGTCGGGCTCTGAGCTGAGTGGAGCCTGGTTGGGATTCTCTCTCTCTCTGTTCCTACCCCACTCACTCATGCTCTCTCTCTCTCTCTCTCTCAAAGGAAGGAAGGAAGGTAGGAAGGAAGGAATGAATGAAAAGGAAGAAAGAAAGAAAGAAAGAAAGAAAGAAAGAAAGAAAGAAAAGAAAGGAAGGAAGGAAGAAAGAAAGAAAGAAAGAAAGAAAGAAAGAAAAGAAGAAAAGAAAGGGAAGAAAGGAAGGAAGAAAGAAAGGAAGGAAGGAAGGAAGAAAAGAAAGGAAGGAATGAAGGAAGGAAGAAAGAAAAGGAAGGGAGAAAAGAAAGAAAGAAAAGAAAGAAAGAAAAGAAAGGAAGGAAGAAAGAAAAGAAAGAAAGGAAGGAAGGAAGGAAGGAAGGAAGGAAGAAAGAAAGAAAAGAAAGAAAGAAAAGGAAGGAAGGAAGGAAGAAAAGAAAGAAAAGAAGAAAGGAAGAAAGGAAGAAAGAAAGAAAGAAAATAAAAGAAGGAAGGAAATAAGAAAGAAAAGAAAGAAAAGAAAGGAAGAAAGAAAAGAAGGAAAGGAAGGAAGAAAGAAACAGAAAGAAAAGAAAGGAAGGAAGGAAGGAAGGAAGGAAGGAAGGAAGGAAGAAAGAAAGAGAGAGAGAAAGAAAGGAAATTTTAGAGTGTTAGATACATGGGTCTACAACTAAGTTTCACAAAACAATACTAACCTTTACTATGTACAATGTACCGATATTTTCTCTTCTACTTCTTCCTTTTTTTTTTTTTTTTTTTTTTTGGATGGCTGGTCATAATCCACTAAACTGATTTTACAGTCTTCTAATGAGTGACAACAAGCAGCTTGAAAAACAGTGATGTAATCCCATATTCCCGTCTTACAGGAAGAACACTGAGGCCCCCAGAGGGTTATAGGGTAGTTTAGAAGCAGAGCTTGGCTCAGAAACCAGGTCTGAAATCCTGGTCACTGAGGGGCTGTGAACCATTCCCAGTTCTCCCTCTTCTCCCTGTCATTCCCCTCTGGGCACCTGGAACACCCCCTAGTTCCTGGCCAGTCTCCCACTGGCCCTGGGCACACAGGGCTTTCCTCTCAGATCTCAGGTCTCTTGAGCCTGGCCCATTTCCCTTCGTTCCCCCCCACCCCCACCATGTTCGGACAAGTTCAATCCCTGTGCAGCATAGGGGGGGTGGGTACTGTCCCTTGGCACCCAGCTGGTGGGGAAGACGGGGTTCTGCGGGCAGCTGAACAAGGGGCTGGTGAAGCTCCCTGGGGTGCTGGGGCATGAGCCCTGCACTGGCAGTCTGGAGGGCCTTGGGCAAGCTCCCCACATCTCCATCTGTAGAAGGGACAGTGACACCTGAACATCCTCCCTTGTAGGGTTATTATCGGGATCCAACGTGTGCCCTTCACTAACGCCTGGGCCCCAGCGGGGGCGGGGCAGAGGAACAAATCCCTTGGGCTCCTTCCCACACATAATGGCAATAGCAACACAGGATAGAAGAGGGCTTGAGCTTTTTCATGGGCTGCCATCGAGGGCCTCGGATGCACCAGGCACCGTGCATTTTTTACCTGCGTTACGTCCTTCGATAGTTACAAAACCCCTACGATGTCGTTATGCCCATCTCACAGATGAGAGGTTTGAAAATCCAGCCGGCTGACGTCATCTGCCAAGTAGCACGTGCTCAGGCAGCTCCTGGACCCAAGCCCAGACTGGAAGCCAAGTTCTGCCTGACCACACGTGACTCCTAGCTGCCACCAACAACTTCGGCACGGTGCCAGGAAGCTGCCAGAGAGAAGGGGCCCCCCGTGGCCTACTCCCTGCCTTGACATTACATGGTCAGGGGCACGGGGAGGAAGAAGGACTCTTTGGCCCCTTCACTTCCAAAGACAGGTGAGAACCTCTTGGCCCCATGGGTCTCCGGCCTGGCCGCACATAAGAATGGTCTGGAGAGTCTTATTGGCCTGAGCCCCTTCCTAGACCAACTAAATTAGGATCTCACGGTTAGGGTCAGCCTTGGTGGGTTTTGTTGGTTGTTTTTTGCTGTTTTAAACCCTGCTGGTGATTCTAACACGCCAGCAGGACTGAGAATCACTCCCATAGGCCTGTGTGTCATTGGACATCCATCAGAGGACTCTCACAACTAAGTGCCTCACCGAAGCCACACGGCAGCTCTGGGAAGCAGGAGGGGGAAATCGCTGCCTCCTTTTTACAGGGGGAGGAAGCTAAGGCTAAGAGCAGGGAAGGTCAGACACCTTCTGAACCCGTCCCTCAGCCCCTACCAAAAACCCTGGGGCCTTGTTCCCTCCGCTCTGCTCCGAGGTGATAGGGAAAAGAATTTCCTGCCTTCAGCTCACACCCCAGGCCGGCATGTGGGCCCTGGGGAGAGGGATTGCCCCATCCGTGGAGCACAGCCCAGCAGGGTGGAGACAGACTGAGAAGTTATATGAGGTGAATAAAAACGACACAAAGACAAGAACTGGGGACTTGAGAAGGGGCTGGTGAGGGGGTCGGGGATGAGGGTCTTAGTGGGAGAGGTTCCTTGGAAAAACTCCTCGATTAAAAAAAGGGACTTCATCTCATAGCGTCTGTCTTCAGACCCCAAGGCAAGGAGGAACTAGGCTCAGGAAAAGAAGTTCCCAAGTAATAATGAGACATGCGGCCTGAGCATCTAGAAAGGGGATATTAAAAGAGCCCCATTAAAAAAAATTTTTTTAGTGTTTATTTTTGAGAAAGAGAGAGAGAGACATTGAGCACGAGTAGGGGAGGGGCAGAGAGAGAGGGAGACACAGAACCTGAAACAGGCTCCAGGCTCTGAGCTGTCAGCACAGACGTGGGGCTCGAACCCACGAACCACGAGATCATGACCCGAGCTGGAGTTAGACGTTTAGCCAGCTGAGCCACCCAGGCGCCCCTGAAAGAGCCCCATTTCAGAGAGGAGACATCTGAGATACACGGTTAAGTCAGCTGCCCAAGGTCACTCAGCTGGCAGAGACAGAGCTGAGACGCAACCCAGGGCCCCTCTCTGGATGTGAGCCTGTCACCCTTCGGCGATTCGACCTCCCCGTACAATCTTGGGTAGCAAAAGTGGAAACGGGCAGCCTGCGTTGCAAGGGGATACAGCCGCTGGCAGGTCTGGGTCCGACGAGGGCAGGGGGACAGCAGCGGCGACCCCAGGTGAGAGGAAGCCACTGGGCCTGAGGCAGGCAGGGGGCAGCTGTCCTCCTCCACAAGCTGAGCCTGAGGGCTGCAACCCTGAGCCCCGGAGCCTTACAGGGCGGCTCCGCCTGCAGAGAGAGCCTAGATGTTGCTCTGGTCCCGGGGGCTGACACACAAAGCGAGGGCCCCTGCGAGGAGAGTCCTGGACGCTTCCGGGGCTGCAGACGGAGGCAGGACCCCAGCAGGAATGCCCGACTGTTTCTACAGCAGAAAGAGCCGCCGGTGTCCCAGCTCCGGGGAAAAATGCTTTGCGGCAGACCCACGGCCCAGAATGGCACGGGTCCTTTGCACATCGGGAACGAGGCCCGGAAGGTAGTGGTCTGCCCAGTAAAGCATTTGGCAAGAAAGCTGACGGCCCCAGGGGGACGGAGGGTTTCGTCCCCAGAAGGTCGGTCCTGGCCTCCCACAGGCTTGTACCCTGAGGACTCTGCCTCTGACCCCGGGCCCCCAAGTGGCTCTGGGGGAGAGGGAACAAGGCTTCCCCTGCAGGTGAGCCCAACGTCCCCAGTGGGCAGCAGGCCCAGGACACCCCCCTCACCGCTGCCAGCCACGCCTTCCTCTGCCACCGTGGTCCCCACCGCAGCCCAGGCTGCTCTCTCTGAGCCCCTGCAGATTCCAACTAGAACCTTAAGTTAGGAACGGGACACAGAGTCCTCTCAAACCAGCACACGTGGGACCCTGCCGGTCCCCTGGGTCACGCCTGCCGGCCCACCCACATTTCTTTTCCTGTTCCCTGTGCCCAGAACACTCCTCACCCCGCAAAACTCCTCGCTGTGCCCGACTCCTTGTGACCAAATGCCGTCTGCTTCGCTCGCCCGGCGCCATCCCTGGCTGAGTTAATCTCCTCCCCCCCTCGGCCCCCACAGCATGGGGGTCCGATTCGCAATGCAGCCTCGTGACAGTCCACCTTGCGGGTCACTTGCCTACCAACTGGTGTTTCCAAGCGCTGTCAGGCTGAGAGCTCACGGAAGGCAGAGACCACAGTTCATTTGTCTTTGTCCCCGTCTACACCTCCCCTTGGCTCCTTTCCCGAGGTGTCCAACAGGTAAAATTCATTCATTCGGAAAACACTTTCTGAGCACCGCCTGGCTGGGGGACTAAACACTGAGCTGGGAACTGCCTGTGTCACAATGTGACACGTCGAAGGGAGTGAAGATAATTCACCTGTCTCTCCCCTGCCTTTTTAAAAAATTGATTTTTTTTTCCCCCCAACCGGCTATTGTCTACCTTCTGTTGTGACCTTAGGACATCTCTGGTCGATTTAGATGCTGAGCTCTTAGAGCTCAGCGTCTCCACGAGTCACAGGCACTGACACGCTGGGCCCACACGTGTGGAGCAGCCTCACGGCAGGCAGGTTTGGGGGGACGGGGCTTGCAGGGCCTGCAGAGCTATTGGGGGGGTACACTCACTAGGCCCTGGGGCCCGTGCTCCCCGCCCCTGGTTTTCCTCTCATGGCACAGCATTTCCTACTAGCAGGAGCCTGGAGTCTATTTACTCCAGGCCTTTCCTCTTGCAAATGGAAACCCGAGGCTCGGTGACGTTAAGGAACACAAAAGCAGCTGGGGAGGAGAGTTCAAGTTCAGAACCGCTTTTCCGCGTCACAGAGGTCACACACGGCTCATCTAGGAGCTCAGCTCTGGTAACAGGACAGAGTGGAAAGGGCAGTCTGGCTTCTGCTACCAACTTTCTGTGCGCCCCCGACAGTCGGCCTAGAGGGAGGGAGTCGGCCCAGGGGGCCCTGACATCCCCTCGTGCTAATGTCTACAGGATCCAGGGCTCTTCTCGGCAACCCAGCAATGCTGCAGGTGCACAGGAGGAAACGGGGGACCGTGGCGGGGGGGGGTTCGCGTTTGCAGCCCCCCCCCCTGCCCCGTCCTGCTCTTTGGGATTCCGAAGTAACCGGCCTTCGCCGTTTGCATCGTGCTGAGCGATTTCTTTGGCAAACCTTCCCCAGGTCCTAACCCCCACTCGCGATATTTTACAGGTTTGACTCATGCCTTGTTTGGGTTTGGCGTCTCTGGCAACCCACTAGGCTGAGCACCCATGACAGGCAATAATTAGCACGCTGCCTGGCAGGGGTGCTCACAAGAGCCCAGAGCCTCCACCGGCGACCGGCGACCGCAGAACTAAAAAACCTGTACTTTCTGTAGCTCCTTTTCACCTCCTTCCCCGGTGCTGCTTGCAGGGACGGCCTGTGGTACACCTGCTCCTTCCGCCCCGGGGAAGTTTCAGCTCATCAAGTCCCTTTCAAAAAGAGCCGGCGGTGCTTCCGGATGTGTGGTTTACTTAGGAACATTCCAGCCGCGCTAATGATTTTTTTTTTTTTTTTTAAATCAACTTACACGCCATCACTCTCTCTCTCTCTCTCTCTCCCTTGGAGCTCTGAGATGCGCTTTTCTTTGCCGACATGACTGACAGCTGGGAAAACCGCACTGAGAAATACGGGAAGCAGGTCTCAGCCGGCTTGAAAGGGGCGAGACTCGTCCATCTGTCCGAGGGATGTGAGGTCCAGCTGGGTTGGATACACGGCCCATTACTCTGGACTACATTCCAAGCATGTTCTACCCCTGGAACCACGCTGGAGGGACTAGGCAGCCACTGAGGAAGAGGCGCCTTTGAATGCCCTCCTTAAATACTAAGATCTAGTCTTCAGAGCCCCTGGGGCAGCTGTCCCGAGCTGAACACTGGCCTCTCAGGCTGGTCCAGGAGAAGCTTCCAGCAAGGACCTGTAGAGGAGATGCCACGCACTCACCCGTCATGTTCGCCTTCCTCTGCCTCTTCTCTGGGAATGGCGCGGACAGACGGACAGAAGGTGTGGGGAGACAGCTGGGGATCTCCTTACCATTTATAGCAGCCTCTCCTACACATCCAATTAGAATTCTAATGAGGTGGGCGAGGCACCAGGTCATTCCTGTCGTGCGTGTAAACGTTTCACTTACGACATACTTGTCACCCAATGGAAGGTCATCCTGCTTGTGCAAGACCAGCTTAGGGAGAAGAAGGGAGATAAGAAACACCAGGCGTTCACTTTTATGATTTTTTTTTTTCCCCTAAGACAAACTTCCTGGATTGTAGGGTTTACGAAATGATGTCATGCTTTTCTCCAGGTACCTTGTCCAGAGTTGGTGCTAAGAAGTCCTCCGGGAGGTCAAAGAAATGTTTCTACAGAACCCAGAAGCAGAAAACGGCTTGGTCCTTCTCAGGGTACACGGTGCTGGTGTCTCCTCCTTGCAAAAGAGGCAGGAGACGCTCGTCACAGCCTGCTTGCTCAGAGTTGCAGAAGAAAGAGCTTTGATTTGGAGCTCGACGCGGTAGGTTCTGAGGCCGGCAGGGCCCCGGGGCCATCATGGAACCTCAAAGCGGCCAGGGGGTGATCGTGTGCACCCTTCTCTGCTCCCTAAGTGGTGGAAACAATCAAATGAGGTGGTGCAATGTGAAGTGCATGGACGTGGACCGTAATGGACGAAACCAGCTTGAAGGGAAACTGCTCTTTCTTTTTTTAAATTTTTTTTTTAACGTTTATTTATTTTTGAGACAGAGAGAGACAGAGCATGAACGGGGGAGGGGCAGAGAGAGAGGGAGACACAGAATCGGAAGCAGGCTCCAGGCTCTGAGCAGTCAGCACAGGGCCCGATCCGGGGCTTGAACTCACGGACCGTGAGATCATGACCTGAGCCGAAGTCGGACGCTTAACCGACCGAGCCACCCAGGCGCCCCGGAAACTGCTCTTTCTAAAGAAGCAGCAGGGACAGCCACAGAACGCGTAGTCGTGACACGGTTTCATGCCACTTCTGCCGTGTGCTCTCTGTAAGAGGGAGGGTAGGTCCTGCATGGTCTGTCTCTGGCCCCAGGCTCCACACCGGTTTAAAAAAGGTGGAGGGGCGCATGGGGGTGGGGGGGGACTCAGACAGTCTACCTTTTGTGTGTGCTTGTTTGTCATCTACGTATTTTCCCCCAAACCCCTCTTGTGGGTATTTACAAGCACCAAGGTTTCCTGTGATCAACAAAGGAGTTTAAAAACATCATTAAAAAAAAAAAAAAAAGGGGCGCCTGGGTGGCTCAGTCGGTTAAACGTCCAACTTCAGCCCGGGTCACGATCTCGAGGTCCGTGAGTTCGAGCCCCGCGTCGGGCTCTGGGCTGATGGCTCAGAGCCTGGAGTCTGCTTCCGATTCTGTCTCCCTCTCTCTCTGCCCCTCCCCCGTTCATGCTCTGTCTCTGTCTCAAAAATAAATAAACGTTAAAAAAAAAAAAAATTTAAAAACATCATAATGCCGGAGCGCTGGGGTGGCTCAGTCCGTGAAGCATCCGACTCGTGATTTGGGGCTCAGGTCACGACCTCACAGTTTGTGGGTTCGAGCTCGGCTTCGGGCCCTGCGCCGAGAGCGAGGAGCCTGCTTGCGATTCTCTCTCTCCCTCTCTCTGTCTGCCCTCCTCCGGCTTGCTCTCTCTCTCTCAAAAACAATGAACTGAATAAATAAACAACCAAATAAATGCTAAAAAAAAAAAAAATGTAGCATAATGCTTCAAAGATTCATGACAGAGCAGAGACGATTCAAGGTCTCCCCCAGAGGTGGAGGGGGCATGGAGACCTAGCACCACAAAGACAGGATTCAGTCTCTAGGGACAAGGTGGGCAGGCTGGGCCTTGAGAAAGCTGAGACGGAATAGACAGGTGGGTTGGAAAAGAGGAATCAGCATCCTCTGTCCATCCTCTCAGCTCCCACGGGCATTTTGCGCCGTGCGCACTTTGGGACCTCGTTTACCCATGCATGTCACCACACCAGATCACCTGTTTACGTCTGCCCCCATCCCTAGACTGAGCTCTGGGAAACACAGGCTGTGTGTTACTCGCGTCTTCTCAGAGCCTAGCGTCGGGCTTGGCACGCGTATTTTTGGATAAGTGAATCAATCAATCACCGTAAACGCGGAAGTGTTGAAAGTTTATTTACTTATTTTGGGGGGGGGGGCGGGTAGGGGCAGAGAGAGAGGGAGACAGAATCCCGAGCAGGATCCGAGCTGTCAGCGCAGAGCCCGACTCAGGGCTCGAGCTCATGAACTTTGAGATCGCGACCTGAGTCGAAATCGGGAGTCAGATCATAACCGGCTGAGCCACCCAGGGGCCCCAAACATGGAAATATTAACCACCGTCAAATTAGTGCTCGCCGTGGGCAGATCAAACATCTCACATCTGTTACCTTTTCTCATCTTGATAGCAATCCTATGACATAGGTACTATCATTGCTATCTCACAGCGGGAGAAACGGGGTTAACTTGAGTCTCTGCAAACCGGGAGATTCACACCCATATGTGAACAACTCCAGAGCCTGTTTGAAGTCCGCTGGCCAAGCGAGGTGCCATCACACCCATGACAGGCAGAATGTGACCCCCCCCCCCACCTTGGCTCTGGCACATGACCAAGAAGAGAGCAGAGGGGTGGATGACAAAGAGTGCTGGACCCTGACGAGGAGGTTTGAGTGGGGGTCTCGGCCCCCACTGGCTGTGACTTGAGACCCTAAGAACTTCGTGCATCATTTCAGCTGAATGGGTCTGATGCCCTAAGATGCGCTAATTTGGGCACGTGGATTTTTTTCGAGCTGACAGCAGTCAAGGCCCACAAGACTCAGGAAGAAACGTTGACCTCCCACCTCCCCAGTGGCCTAAAATGGTTTTTTATAGAGGACCTCCTCCAGGAAGGGAGCCGTCACCACAGACAATGGCAGCGTGACATGAACTTGGCTTGGTCGACAGGGAGGAGCCCAGCAAGGCCTGTCTGATCCAAATCCTCCCTTTGTCCCGTTGTTCCTGGGTGGCCCAGCAGCGACCTGCTCACCAAACCTTGGCCCTTCCCGTCCTTCCAGGGGGGCACTGCCTTCCTTCGCTCGGAGGCCCCAGACCCCTACCCCATGCCCCTTAGTCCAAGATGGCACAGATACCTCATCTTGCCTGACGGTCTCGGGAATCGCTCACGTTTATGTGAATTCCCTGCATGTATGTAATTAAATTCGATCTCCTCCTGCTAATCTGTCTCGTATCAAGTTAATTCTTTCTTTTCTTTAATTTTTTTTTTTAACGTTTATTTATTTTTGAGACAGAGAGAGACAGAGCATGAACGGGGGAGGGGCAGAGAGAGAGGGAGACACAGAATCCGAAACAGGTTCCAGGCTCCGAGCTGTCAGCACAGAGCCCGACGCGGGGCTCGAACTCACAGACCGCGAGATCGTGACCTAAGCCAAAGCCGGACGCTTAACTGACGGAGCCACCCAGGCGCCCCACATATCAAGTTAATTCTTAGACCAGCCAGAAGAACCTTGAGGAGTAGAGGAAGACTTTTCCTCCTCAATAGTTGGCGTGGCTAGCAGGGTAGACTGTCCTGGCTGGAGACGCTACAGAGGAGAGATCCTAGGACAAACAGCCAGCAGAGGTAAGAATTCTTACCACAGCAGCAGCCCAGAATCTCTGTCTGCGGCATCTGGTGGAGCAAAAGTGGGGAGTCCTTTCTCTCTGTCTCTAAATTGAAATGAGCAGGGAAAAAACATACGAAGAGGTCGTTCCTCGGTTTTAATGACTCTGGTAAATTTGATAGAGCGCTCTTGGGTTTTACTGACCCATTTCCTCTCAGAGATAGTCACCGTTTTTCTGTGTCTTCTGTGTCATTTGTCATAAGAAGGGTACGAACACAAGCGTAGGTCCTATAAGCCTACTGATGGAGTCGCCTTCACAGACTGCTGAGTTCACGGTTCTCCCAGACCAGTGTCTGTTTAGACAAGCTTGCTGTGGGTCACTATGCCCACGAGGTAAAAGCTGTTGCTAAGGGGCACCTGGGTGGCTCAGCCGGTTAAGCGCCCGACTTCAGCTCAGGTTGTGATCTCACAGTTCGTGGGTTCGAGCCCCGCGTCGGGCTCTGTGCTGACAGCTCGGAGCCTGGAGCCTGCTTCGGATTCTGTGGCTCCCTCTCTCTCCCTCTCTCTCTGGCCTTCCCCTGCTCACACTGTCTCTGTCTCTCTCTCTCTTTCAAAAATAAAATAAAGTAAAATAAAATATAAAATAAAATTTAAATTTAAATTAAAAAAAAAAAGCTGTCGCCAAGGGACATCTTGGAAGCCAACGTCACAAAATTGGTGGGCATGGGTGGGGCACTTGAGAGCTGTTAGAGCACTAGCCCCCTTGCCCAGAGACTCCCGGGTTAGAATAAGTTGGCCATAGAATAGGTCAGAGGGACACTAGATCCCCTGTTGACCTCAAGGAAACTTCTGTCCAACCAGGCACGCTGGACAACACACTGTCCCCCACCCCTCGGAGGTATCAGTATGGTTCAGAGAGAACCAGGGCTTAGCTAAAGCTGTGAATGTGCATATATAAAAAACTGGGGAAGGATTTGCTTTCATCTTGTTCTGTGTTCTCAACTGAGAGCTTAACTGTAAGCCCAGGGAGGGTACTCTATCTGGTCCCTGCCATCTGGAGGTGCGCTAACCAGAAGTGGAAGAGACTGGGGTTCCAAGACCTCCTTTTTGCCCAACCGAGCCGGCTTCCAGGGGGCAAGGAAAAAAAAAAAAAGACTTTAAAGCAACGATTCTTGCTTTTGCAAGAATCTTTGAATCTGAATCTTTGGAAAGGCAAGAGCGTGACTCTGACAGAATGCAAAACCCGTTCCCTATTTGCCTCCAAGCATTTGCAGATATTGTAAGAACATTAAAAGAAAAATTGTGCCGCGGTTCGGAAAAAGGAAAGCTTGGGGCACCTGGGTGGCTCAGTCGGTGAAGCATCTGATTCGTGATTTTGGCCCAGGTCATGATCTCATGGTTCGTGAGATCGAGCCCCGTGTCAGGCTCTGGGCCGACAGCACAGAGCCTGCTTGGGATTCTCTCTCCCTCCCTCTCTCTCTGCCCCTCCCCCCCGCTCTCGCTTTCAAAGTAACTAAACATTTAAAAAAGAAAAAAGAAAAAGAAAAGTTTAAGAAGCAATTTCCCTAAACCCCATCACCGTCAGAAAGTTCATTTATCTCCTCTTGAGGGACAGTTCCCCCTCAAATGACGGGTCAGCTGAACCTAGCCACACCCCAGAACCCACTATTAAGCTGAAAATAGAGGATGGGGAACATTTCTTTAAATTTTTTTTTTCCAACGTTTTTATTTATTTTTGGGACAGAGAGAGACAGAGCATGAACGGGGGAGGGGCAGAGAGAGAGGGAGACACAGAATCGGAAACAGGCTCCAGGCTCTGAGCCATCAGCCCAGAGCCTGACGCGGGGCTCGAACTCACGGACCGCGAGATCGTGACCTGGCTGAAGTCGGACGCTTAACCGACTGCACCACCCAGGCGCCCCGGATGGGGAACATTTCTTAAATGACACTGTGTGATTTTCTCCACTATCGGCTCAAAGAATTTTCCCCACCTGTCCCCTCGGATCCCATTCAGGCTGTCAGAGAGTCTGGGCAGCCTTTCACTGCACACATCCTAGCCCTCCCCAATATCTTTTTCTTTTTTTTTCCTTCTCTTCTCTTGTCTTTTCTTTAGTTTTCTTTTCTTTTCTTTTTTGAGAGAGAGAGGGCGCAAGTGAGCGAGGGGCAGAGAGAGAGAGAGAGAGAGAGAGAGAGAGAGGAAGAGAATCCCACAATGCACACAGAGAGAGAGAGAGAAAGAGAAAAGAGGGGCTCACCCGAAGCAGGGTTCAAACTCGTGAACCTGAGCCAAAGTCAGATGCTTAACTAACTGAGCCACCCAGGTGCCCAACACCTTTCTAGTTTCAAACTGCTCACCAGCAAGTCTTTTAGGTAGAAATATGTTATGTAGATTTAATGCCACTATAAAATGCAATGAAGGGGCGCCTGGGTGGCGCAGTCGGTTAAGCGTCCGACTTCAGCCAGGTCACGATCTCGCAGTCCGTGAGTTCGAGCCCCGCGTCAGGCTCTGGGCTGATGGCTCAGAGCCTGGAGCCTGTTTCCGATTCTGAGTCTCCCTCTCTCTCTGACCCTCTCCCGTTCATGCTCTGTCTCTCTCTGTCCCAAAAATAAATAAACGTTGAAAAAAAAAAAACTTAAAAAAAAAAATAAATAAATAAAATGCAATGAAAAGGGCATTTTTATCTCCCTTCCTTCAGGCCTAGCCCCAAATCTCTTACTTCCCTTGCTAGAAACTCATTTTGGTTTTAATTCCTCTGAAGAGGAAGTCTTTATTTATTTAATTTTTTTTTTTTTAAAGTAGGTTCCACGCCCGGCGTGCAGACCAATGCAGGGCTCGAACTCACCACCCTGAGATTAAGACCTGAGCCAAGATTAAGAGTCAGACACTTAAATGACTGAGCCACCCAGGCACCTTGGAAGAAGATGTCTTTAAAAGATGTTCCAGTTAGGGGCACCTGAGTGCCTCAGTCGGTTAAGCATCCGATTTCGGCTCAGGTCATGATCTCACGGTTTGTGAGTTCGAGCCCCGCGTGGGGCTCTCTGCTGACAGCTCGGAGCCTGGAGCCTGCTCCCGATTCTGTCTCCCTTTCTCTCTGCCCCTCCCCTGCTCACATTCTGTCTCTGTCTCTCTCAAAAATAAGTAAACATTAAAAAAAATTTTTTTTAAGATGTCCCAATTGGTTCCTGAGCTACACATGCACACGGGGTTGGATTGAGTGCTGAGCCTGCGTGCATGGCATTAATTTGGGGAAGGAATAAATGGGTTCTAGCAGTAGCTCAGTATGCGTTTCCCTCCCTATACATAGGCAGAGCACCCCTATGAAATCTCGCGTCAGCCAAGATTCAAAATTAACCTCTCTTAGGCTCTGCTGATACCTCAAGACACATCTTGCTAACCGATGCACAAAATACATCAAGACAAAGCACAGATGTTCACAGACACGTGGAAGCTCTTGGTGTTTTGATGCTGAGATGCTGAGGGTAGTTCCCGGGGAAGGAGCTTGGTGGGGGGGGGGGGGGGCACTCACGGTGCTCAGGGTGTGTGCAGCCTCTCTCTATAAGGGCTCACTACGAGACAAACGCTTTTTGCCTTTTCCGTAAAAAACAAAAATCCTCGGGGCGCCTGGGTGGCTCAGTCGGTTAAGCGTCTGACTTCAGCTCAGGTCACAATCTCACGGTCCGTGAGTTCGAGCCCCGCGTCGGGCTCTGGGCTGATGGCTCAGAGCCTGGAGCCTGCTTCCGATTCTGTGTCTCCCTTTCTCTCTGCCCCTCCCCCGTTCATGCTCTGTCTCTCTCTGTCTCAAAAATAAATAAAACGTTAAAAAAAAATTAAAAACAACAACAACAACAACAACAACAAAAATCCTCTTGGGATTTTCTGGCAGTTAGTGAAAACAGGGACCAGTGTGGGTCTTTCGTAAAAGCCACGTAGTGTGATGCGAACTTTTGGAAAAGCGGGGGACGCCTGAATGCTCTCTCCGGCCGCGCCGAGTGAGGAGTTGAATCTCTGCTAGACTTTCTCTTGCAGGAGGGCGTGCTTTTCTTTACCTTCACCCTGTAACACTCCAGGCTTGCCCGTAAAGAAAGAAGGTACATCTGATGCAGACTGGAATCATATCTGTCTTTTGGTGCAAGATCGAAGGGCCGTAAGCCTTTGTACTTCTTCTGTACCCTTCAGTCCCCAGTCCGGCTATTATTCTTACCTCGGTTCCCGCTGATGCTGAGGCCGCCTGGTTTGTAGTAACTGATCGCTGTTCAGCTTTCCTTTCAATCTCATTGCACCCCGACTCACAATTTCTTTCCGCACTCACAGAGGGACACAATTTAGTACTGACTCGTGAACTTCAGGAACACTGGGAGTCTCCCTCAATGTCTTCCGCGTACTCAAAGCAGACTTAGCTTCTGTGACCTTTACCAGAGGCTCCACCGCTGGTTCAATATGTTGACGGATCTTTTGCTTTGTAATCAAACTAAGCTCTTACAGACCCTCATTCTCCTAAAGGCACTAGCTGAATGAGGCCAGAGGGCATCCAGCTCCAACTTCAATGGGGGCAAACAACTATTATCTGCTTAGGACATGCGATGATCCCAGGGCATTTAAAGGCTCACCCTAAAATGCCTTGAGTCAATTTTGTCCAAAATTCTTCCCCAAACGAAAGAGTAATTTTTTAGAGGCAGCTGGCTAAGGCTACCCATGCATCCCTAATTTTGCATCCCTTGCTAACCTTGTGTCCCCTTTTCCCAGACGTGTTCCCTCAGAGCATGTTCCCTGGCCCTCAGAGACATTAACCTCCTCTGAGGCCTTGAAATTGACATCGTCAGCACCCCCAGCTCTTGGCTTACCGAATTTAACCAACCTTTTTATCTATACTGCCATAAAATTCATGGGATTGCTGCAGGCATTTTAGGACGATCTTTTGCCTCTCAGATACATTTCGTAGTATGTTGCTCACGCCAGTTAGACCTTGCGGCATCAGGTGCGACCCCACGTCTACATGCAGCGGCAGCGTTCGGATCGACAAAGCCAACGCTCTTACGTTAGGCTCCCGCATTCCCCTCCATGTTCCCCATGCGGTGTCTGCTCTCTTCCAAGTTCGTAAGACCCAGCACCCCTCTACACAGCGACAGACCACCTGTGAACAAGCTCTTGACCAACGCTTCCATCATCTTACGTGGTTGTTAACACTTGAAATCCAGCTACCTTACTATCCCCCGATCACGGAGAGCCCACTCTCTTCCCCTTGATTGCCTTACAAGTATCAAAATGGTCTCAAGGCCCCAAGAGGATCTCTCAGACACCTCTCTCCACCCAATTTTTAAACCTGCCTTTATCCTTGACGGATGTTATTAACTCTCAGGCAGAGGCCCCACCATCTGAAAAAGACAGTCGTGTACAAAGAGTGCCAAACAATTACCAGATGAATTATATATTTATCAGGCCAAACGGACCTCCTAGAGCCCCCTACTTTTTTTTTTTTTTTTTTTTTTTAATCCTTTGGCTTGTACTTTTCTTGCACCAAATGGGACATATGTGCAGACAGGGGATCGTGAAGGAACTAAGAGTCAATTGATATTGCCCTGATATCCACAACATTTCTGAGCAAATGGTTTCCCTGTGTACTCCTTGTGAATCTCACCAAATTTCTGGAAGGAAGTGATGCCCCCCCCCCCCCCCCGGAAGTCCTCCTAGGCCCACCCTGCCCTTTCCTGTACTTCAGATGGATTTTGTACATTTGCCCTTGGCCTCGGGCTGTTCTCACTGGTTATTGTCTGCACGTTTGGTGGATGGATTGATGCTATCCAACTAGATGAGCCCATGCCACAGCAGTGGCAAAGACATTAATAACTGAGATTTTTTTTTTTTCTCATTTTGGCATCCCTTTATGGATTGAATCGGACCGGGAAACTCATTTACGGCAGAGATGAACCACTGACTTGCAAAAACTTGGGGGTACTCATTAAAATTCCATACCCTGCATCACCCTCGATCATCAGGGCAAGGGGACAGTAGCAGTCTAGACAGAAAAAGGAGTGTAGGAAAACTCTGTCAAGAAACGGGGCTTCGATGTCCAGAAGCAGTGCCCTTGCCTCCTATAAAGGTCCAGAATATTGGACAAGCCCAACCATCCCAGTCTCCTGGCCTTTAGAAGAAGGTCTTTAGAAGAAAACATGAGCTGTCACCTCGCTGGGGAAGACCTTACGAGGTAAAGCTAACCACCTACACCATGATCAAAATAAAAGAACAAATCCTCCTGGAATCATGCAAGCCACACCAAAGCAGACCCAGCTCACTGCTCTCAAGACCATTGGCGACAAGCCCTACAGCCGACCTTAACGTGAGGATTTCCAGGGCCAATTCCCAGGCGCCAGAAGCCAGCAGCATCACGAAGCAGACGACTCATCCCCCCTCTAAACCAGCCGGCAAGCAACCAAAAAGCACCCTACATTCACGCCGCGACCCGACAGCAACGACAAAACCAAACTCTCCTTATTCATACTTTCCCGCATTTATGAATCGGAGAGCCGGCTGGAGAGCACGTGTCTCTTCCGGTTCTACTTCCTGTCTCCCAATTTCCTCCATGGGTGCCTTTTCAGTCTGTGTCCTCTATCAGCTTCTCTTTGTCAACAGGTGGAGTGCAAACTGCCCATCCCCTGGGCCAGGTGGCCACACCTGGCCCCACTATGGACAGCCCCACTCCTGGGACTGGGAGCCGCTTTAAGGGGCTGCGGGCACACGTGTTTCCCTTTGTTCTTTCCGGCTTGTCCTCCTTAGAATCTGTGTCTTCCCTCCCTTTGCAGCTCCCTCGCCACTCGGCTACTAGCCCGTTTTTCTCGCTCCACAGTCCCGGGCTCATCTTTTAATATGGGAAACTTCCGGGGAAGTTTCAGTGGCCGGAACCGTAGGGGTTCAGCGTGAGTCGCCCTAAGATGCGCTACTCTGGGCACGTGGATTTTTTTCAAGCTGAAAACAATCAAGGTCAGGGAGAGACGTTGGCCTCCCACCTCCCCAGTGGCCTAAAATGGTTTTTTACAAAGGAACTGCTCCAGGAAGGGTGCCATCACCATAGATAATGGCAGCGTGACATGACCTTGGCTTGGGGGATAGGGAGGAGCCCAGCAAGGCCTGTCTGATCCAAATCCTCCCTTTGTCCCATTGTTCTTCGGTGACCCAACAAACCTTGGCCCTTCCCGTTTTTCCAGGGGTGCACTGCCTTCCTTCGCTCGGAGGCCCCAGACCCCTACCCCATTCCCCTTAGTCGAAGATGGCACAGATACCTCATCTTGCCTGACAGTCTCGGGAATCGCTCACGTTTATGTGAATTCCCCGCATGTATGTAATTAAATTCGATCTCCTCCTGCTAATCTGGCTCCTATCGGTTAAATTCATAGACCAGCCAGAATGAGCGTTGAGGGGCAGAGGAAATTTTTCTTCCCCCACCCTTTCAGTGACCTAGCAAGGCCACCTGCAGAGGTGACCGGGAGGCGGTGCTGCCCTTGGAGAGGAACCCAGAGGTAACAGAGACAGGGGCCCAAATTCTGTTTCTGCCACGTCACCTCACCTCTCCGAGCCTCGGTCTCCTCGTTAGTGAAGTTGACAGGTTGAAATAGAGCGAGAATCAAAGCAAACAGGAAATGAAGCACTTAGCCCATGTCTGTCTGGCATAGCCCAATGCCATCCGTTAGTATCGACGTTATTAGTATTCTGATTATCCTTACAGAGCCCCCAGTCCCGAGTGGTGCAGATTCTTCACTGGGACCCACCAAGCATGGACAGCCACGCCTGGCCGCTTGGTCTTCCCTTGGAAGGGTCTGTGGCTGATGAGTCTTAACCCGGGTGTGGTAGAAAGACACCCAGGTCAGACCCAGAAGACCCTGACGGAAAGCCGGGCTCTGTGGCTGGCCCACCGTGTGACCTTGGTAGGATCCTTTGACTTCTCTGAGCCTCAGTTTCCTCGTTGGCCTACCTACACACTTCCCAGGGTTGTAGCCAGGCTCAACACGATGCAATCGCGAATATGACATACGACGCTCCTCCGTAGACAGGGTGGGGTGGCGAAGACATCAGGCTGGCTTCCTTCCTCCCCTCCCTGCCGCCCCAGCCCACTCCCCTGCAGCCTGCTAGCCAGGGGCAGGGCCCCGCCGGTGCCACCAGACTCTGCCCGGAGTCGGCTTAATGTCAGGTGCTGGAGGATTGCACCACGGCTCTAGACACAGCCCCGACCTGCAGGCAGGCCATAATTTGCATGTTTATGTCACAATTCTAGCTAAATGACTTTCAGCTCGTAGGTGGAGTCACCCAGCGACACGCAGGATGAAATTCCTGCTCGGCCACACTCCGCACCGTGGCCTCGGTTAAGATGAACGTGCGAGACTGGGCTTTGTAAAAAAAGGCAACGTTAATTCATCATTTACCTTTTTTTTTTCTCTCTCTCCCTCCAATTACGGGATTTAGGGTTGCCGGAGATTTTGCAACCTGCGGAGAGGCACAGAGTCTTATGGGGAGGTCAGCGGCCCAGGCTTTCTCTGAGCACAAGCATCCCCTTTCCTGACAAATTTCTCTTGAAAACGCCCGTGACGGGGGTGGTGGGGGGCTTGCACCTGTCAAAGCAGCTTAAACTCGCTCGAGGCAGCTCCGGCTGTAACATCCATTTCTGGGGCGCTTCTGTTCAAGGTGTATCTTCACAGGGGCTCCATGAAGGCAGGGCAGGACAGGGCAGGAGCTGTCCGTATCCATCACTGCCCCATCCCCAGCGCACCCCGGGGCCAGGGGCGTGCCATGAACTGTAGGTAAACTGGGGTTCGAGAGCACTGAAAGGACCAGAAAGTTCTCCCTCCTTTGAGCTGAGAATTGGTCTCCCTAAAGCATCTACCCTGCTGCTTCGGTCCCCCTCCAATCCCTCATTGAGCCCACGTGAACTGTCTGTTCTCCCTTCACCCAACAATGACCCTGTTCTCCTCCAAATCTGGTAAATGGATTTTTACGCGCCCCCCCTCCCGCTGCCCCCGCCGCCATGCCACGAGTTTTCTCTTTTCCAGGTTAGACATCAATTCCTTCGACCATTTCTCATGAGTCATGATTGAGAGACCCCTCCCCACCTTGGCGAGATCACGTGGGTCCCCTCCTCTGAAAGCTTCAATGGCTTTCCAGGGAACGCAGCCCACTTTCCTTAGTCTGGCATTCAAGGCCCTCCAGTGTATGTTCAACCTTAATTCCACTGTTTCCTCCTATTCAAGAAAACACATCTCGGGGCGCCTGGGTGGCGCAGTCGGTTAAGCGTCCGACTTCAGCCAGGTCACGATCTCGCGGTCCGTGAGTTCGAGCCCCGCGTCAGGCTCTGGGCTGATGGCTCAGAGCCTGGAGCCTGTTTCCGATTCTGTGTCTCCCTCTCTCTCTGCCCCTCCCCCGTTCATGCTCTGTCTCTCTCTGTCCCAAAAAAAATAAATAAACGTTAAAAAAAAAAAAAAAAAGAAAACACATCTCATCATGTTTCCTCGAATCCAACCTGACTGTCCCTGCCTCGATACTAAAACGCCCTTGCTTGGAACACCTTCCCCGTTCCTTCCGTCTCCGGGTCTCATCATTACCAAGGCCCGTAGCGAGCCCCTCCCCTCCTCCTGACCCAGCCAGCGTGTTGTGGAAAGAGGGTTTGCAAGGAAACAAGCGAATCTACATCGCAGTCTGAGACCCGATTTCCCTCATCGCGAGCGCGTATTTTTATCATCACACCGACCTTGGGCGAACGGCTTAAATTCCCGGAGCCTGAGGTTTCTCCTTTGAAAAATGTAACGAGGCCTGCACCCCCTCACCCTTTAGAGCAGTCGGAGGAATGGTGACAGGATGTACGAAAAGCCCTCTGCAAGTGACAAGATGCCTCGACTTCCCCACCTCCGAGCCTCTCGAACCTGGCCTGTGCCGTTCAGCGGGCACTAACAAAACACAATCTAGATGCCTCGGTGATGCCTCTTTAGGAGGGAGTACACCAGTCCCCGTGGCCAGCCGCCGTGTTCTGACGTCAGGCCCCGAGTTAAGGGGTTCCACAGCAGTTAACTTCCAAGCCTCGTGACAAGCCTGGGAGGGAGACAGTCCTATTCCACTGCACAGATAAGAAACCAGAGGCTGGGAAAAGCTACGTAACGTATCAGGGTCACACGGCTCACCAGCAGCAGCACCGGGATCCGAATCCAGGCTTGTCCGACAGCAGAGGCTGTCAGTGAAGCCGGTTCAGTGAAGCCTGCGTCTGTCCTTCAGGAGACTGTTCCTGGTACCGGGGATGCCGGTCTCAGGAACTCGGGCTGAACAGGAGGGCGAGGCCATTCCCAAGAGGAATCTCAGAGCCTTGACCTTCATAAGTTTCTGCCCAAGTTTGCCACCTCCCGCCCAAACAAACTAAAATCTTGAGGGAAGAGTGGACGCGTAAATGTCCTTGTAACTCATGGTGTGCTCTTTTCGTCCAATGCCTGCTCGCGTGAAGGGGGTCGTCGGTGCTAAGAGACCCCCAGCCCCGGAGGAGTTAGACTGGGAGCAACAGCATTTTTTTTTAATGTTTATTTATTTATTTATTTTTTGAGAGAGAGAGAGAGAGAGAGAGAGAGAGAGTGGGGAAGGCGCAGACAGAAAGGGAGACACAGAATCCGAAGATGGCTCCAGGATCGAGCTGTCGGCACAGAGCCTGACACGGGGCTCGAACCCACGGACTGCGAGATCATGACCTGAGCCGAAGTCGGACACCCAACTGACCAAGCCACCCAGGTGCCTTGCATTTTTTTTTTTTTAAAGACGGAACCCAATAAGAGCTAAAAGCTGTGTAGCCCTCGTGGAAAGAGTTCAGAAGCAATGATTTATAAGATGGCGGAGATAAGAGTTATTTATTGAGGAGGACGCCTTTCAGGCATGCCCTGAAGGAGATCATAGGGAGACATTCCAGGCAGGAGGGAATTCAGCAGGGGACAGCATGGGACCCTGCCCGGGAAGTCTGTGGAGTTGATCTAGAAGGAGATGACCTAGAAGGAGTTCATCTAGAAGGAGATGACCTAGAAGGAGTTGATCTAGAAGGAGATGATCTAGAAGGAGTTCATCTAGAAGGAGATGACCTAGAAGGAGTTGATCTAGAAGGAGACCTAGAAGGAGTTGATCTAGAAGGAGATGACCTAGAAGGAGCTGATCTAGAAGGAGTTGATCTAGAAGGAGGTGATCTAGAAGGAGATGACCTAGAAGGAGTTGATCTAGAAGGAGATGCCCTAGAAGGAGTTGATCTAGAAGGAGATGACCTAGAAGGAGCTGATCTAGAAGGAGTTGATCAAGAAGGAGGTGATCTAGAAGGAGATGATCTAGAAGGAGTTCATCTAGAAGGAGATGATCTAGAAGGAGTTCATCTAGAAGGAGATGACCTAGAAGGAGTTGATCTAGAAGGAGATGACCTAGAAGGAGTTCATCTAGAAGGAGATGATCTAGAAGGAGTTCATCTAGAAGGAGATGACCTAGAAGGAGTTGATCTAGAAGGAGACCTAGAAGGAGTTGATCTAGAAGGAGATGACCTAGAAGGAGCTGATCTAGAAGGAGTTGATCTAGAAGGAGGTGATCTAGAAGGAGATGATCTAGAAGGAGTTGATCTAGAAGGAGATGATCTAGAAGGAGTTGATCTAGAGCACTCAGGGCCCAAGGACAGTGGGAATGGTCTGGAGAGGCCGAGCTCCACCCTGGAACAGAATGAGGGTGCTGAATCCTGACGCATGGGGAAGGCAGAGCTGCGGGCAGCCCCGGCTCGCCCTGGGACTGACACCTCCTGATGGAAGGGGTGGTTTACCCTGCCAAGCTGTCACTCGGCTGTCGGTGAGCGAGCAGCAGCGTGAAAGCCAAAGAGCGAGGAGAGAAGAAGCCACAGCCCATGACCTGTGGGCTCCCCGAGGCCACCACCCGGAAGGCCCGGTGGCGGGTGGCACCAGAGCCCGGGCACTAGAGGACAGGGCGTCGGAGGGCAGGTCACCGGGGTTGTGTAAAATCCCAGAAGGAAACGATCAGAGAGGTCACCCAGCCTGACCCCGTCATTTTCGAGAAGAGGAAACGGAGGCCTTCTGAGAAAACACCTGCCTGAAGTCACAGAATAGCTGACTGACCCTCATCTCAGAGCCAGACGGGCGTTTAGGGGTCGTGTCGTTCACTTCCTCCTCTTACCCGACACTGAAGCTCAAATCCCCCGGGACTAGAATGGGGCCTTTCTAGGCCCCTGGACCCGCTTTCCTCCACACCATGTCAGTCCGTTCCTTTCTTTCAGCGGAGAAACCCATCTTAGGAAGGCCAAGAGGAGGGAAATGTAGCAAGTGGAGCGGCAAACGTGAATAACATCTTTAAACACTTGTACACTTGCACATCTTTAAACACTTTTGCCCTTGTATTCACCCCCTCATCTGATCCTAACCCAGCTCCCAGGAGGCCCATCTCAGTATAGCCGCCATGCTGCAGGCGAGTGAGTGAATGCGCAGAAGGAGCTCTGTGTCTCGGGAGAAGCCAGACTCAAATCTGAGACCCGGGATTCCAAATTCAGTACTCCTTCCCCACTTCGTGTTAGGTGCTAATAACGAATGGGGCTCAGGGGCGCCCGGGTGGCTCAGTCGGTCAAGCGTCCCACTTTTGACTTCGACTCGGGTCGTGATCTCGCGGTCCGTGCGTTCGAGCCCTGCACGGGGCTCCGTGCGGACGGTGCGATTCTCTCTGACTCTCCCCCACTTGCGTTCTCTGTCTCTCTCCCCCTCTCTCAAAATAAATAAATAGACTTAAAAAAAAAAAATCACGTTCGGCTCAGGTCATGATCTCCCGGTTCATGAGTTTGAGCCCCGCATCGGGCTCGGCGCTGATGGTTCGGAGCCTGCTTGGGATTCTCTCTCTGCTCCTCTCTCTGCTCCTGCCTTGTTCATGTTCTCATTCTCTCTCTCTCTCTCTCTCTCTCTCCCTCCATCAAAATAAGTAAATAAGTTTTATTAAGAGAAAAAAAATATGTTCAGTATCACACCTGTGCTGAATGCTTTATAGTAACTTGTACATGCTGTGCTTTGCTTTAATTTTTGCCATATGACATAGCATGAGCCTGTGGAATGTAAATGTGACTTATGAGGAGGCCTAAAGCCTTGGGCAGGGGTGCAGGGTGGTCCAGGGGGGTGTGGTAGGGAGGGAGGCACAGGCTGGGCTGAGTTGGCTAGCTACAGGGAGCGGGCCCTGGCTCCAGCCCTGAGGCTCACCTACAGGCGAACTCAGAACAAGGCACGCCCTCTCAGGGTCCAAGAGACATGAGGTGGTTATGCACGCCCTGCCTCTACTCTGGGTCCTTCCCAAGGGGACTGGGGCCTCCGTTGATCTTTCTCTGAGGTCTCAAAAGAAAAGAAAAAAGATTTGAGGGAGGGGCAAATGCCTTTGGAATCCATTCATGTATCCTCCCAACATTTATTATGTCCGTTGCGCACGGGGCTCTCTTCTGACACTCTGGGAAATTGAAAAACAAACACGTTTTATGGGAGGGTAATGTGTATCAAGACCTGGAAAAGTGTACAAGGACAAACGCATATGAAACAATCATTGAGGGGCGCCTGGGTGGCTCCGTCGGTTGAGCGTCCGACTCCGGCTCAGGTCGTGATCTCGCGGTCTGTGAGTTCGAGCCCCACGTCGGGCTCTGTGCTGACAGCTCCGAGCCTGGAGCCTGCTTCGGATTCTGTGTCTCCCTCTCTCTCTGCCCCTGCTTTGCTTGCACTCTGTCTCGCTCTCTCTCAAAAATAAATAATAAAACATTAAAAGAAAATTTTTTTAAACCATTGATAACATCTGTTAATAAGAGGAAATAGTTTAGGGGAAAATGTGCTCAATAGTAGGAAGTTTATTAAATTGTGGCAGATCTACACAGGCCGATATTGGAAAGATGTCGATGTTTATATATTTGACATCGAAAGATGTCCATTGATACGTTCAGTAAAAACCAAACTTGGGTGTAAGAATGAACATATTTAAAGAAACGTATGCGGGGGGCACTTGGGTGGCTCAGTCAGTTAAGCATCTGATTCTTGATCTCGGGTCAGGTCTTCATCTCAGGGTCGTGAGGTCAAGGCCCGTGTTGGGCTCCATGCTGGGCGTGAAACCGAAAAAAGAAAGAAAGAAAGAAAGAAAGAAAGAAAGAAAGAAAGAAAGAAAAAAGAAAGAAAGAATGTGATACATATACATATACTTGCTGTCACAGGAAAAAATCTAGTACATTCGGTATATTGAACTACAACGTAAACAGTGGTCTCTGTGTTGTGATTGAAAGAAAATGTTGACGCTTTATGCGACTCCATATTCTCTCAATTTTTACAAATCATATTATAAACCATATCACACATTTTTACAATAAAAAAAACCAAATTTCAAATTCTCATTTAAAAAAAGTGACCAGATTGGGGCGCCTGGGTGGCTCAGTCGGTTAAACGTCCGACTTCAGCTCAGGTCATGATCTCGCAGTCTGTGAGTTCGAGTCCCGTGACGGGCTCTGTGCTGACAGCTCAGAGCCTGGAGCCTGCTTCTCCCTCTCTCTCTGCCCCAACCCACTCACATTCTGTCTCTGTCTCTCTCAAAAATAAGCATTAAAAAATATTAAAAAAAAAAAAAAAGGTGACCAGATAATCACAGATGTTAACGATTTATTGAGATATAAAAGTAGATGGGGCACCTGAGTGACTCAGTCAGTTGAGCTTCTGACCCTTTATTTCAGCTCAGGTCACGATACCTGGGTTGTGAGATCGAGACCTGCGTTGGGCTCTGTGTTAGACGTGGAGCCTGCTTGAAATTCTGTCTCTTCCTTTGCCCCTTTCCCCCACGCGTGTGCTCTCTCTCTCTCTCTCTAAAATAAAAAGTAAAAATAAATTAAAAAAAAGAAATATAAAAGTAGATTCAAAACTATGTATAGGATGATTCCATTTTGGGGCATCTTTTTTTTTAAATTTCTTTTTAATGTTTATTTTTGAGAGAGAGAGAGACAGAATGTGAGCAGGGGAGGGGCAGAGAGAGAGGGAGACACAGAATCCGAAGCAGGCTCCAGGCTCTGAGCTGTCAGCACAGAGCCCGACGTGGGGCTCGAACCCACGGACTGCGAGATCATGACCTGAGCTGAAGTCAGATGCTCAGCCGACTGAGCCACCCAGGCGCCCCTCAGTGCATCTTTATAACAAATGCAGGAAGTTTATTTTATTACTATTTTTTAATGTTTATTTATTTATTGGCGGGGGGGAAACACAAGTGGAGGAAGGGCAGAGAGAGAGAGAGAGAGGGAGACACAGAATCCGAAGCAGGTTCCAGGCTCTGAGCTGTCAGCACACTTGGTTTGAACCCGCAAACCACAAGATCATGAGCTGAGCCGAAGTCGGACACTTAACTGACTGAGCCACCCAAGCACCTGCCAGTGTAGGAATTTTAAAAGCCTAGAATGCTGTACAATACAATGCAAAGGGTTTGTATTCCTGATTTTGTTTTGCTGTATTGTCTGGTGTCCATATATATATATATATATATGTATGTATATTACATATACATATATATACATATATACATATTACACATACGTATATACATATATTATGTATATAATACACATATATAAAATATATATATTATTTTATATATGTATATTTTTATATATACATATATATAAAATGTAACAAAAAAGAAAAGGAAGTTTTTATTTTTCTAAGAAAGTACTAATAAAATACTGGGGCGCCTGGGTGGCTCAGTCGGTTAAGCGTCCGACTTCGGCTCAGGTCACGATCTCGCGGTCTGTGAGTTCGAGCCCCGCGTCAGGCTCTGTGCTGACAGCTCAGAGCCTGGAGCCTGCTTCGGATTCTGTGTCTCCCTCTCTCTCTGCCCCTCCCCCACTCACGCTCTCTTTTTCTCTCTCTCGAAAATATATAAACATTTTTTAAAAAGTAAAACTAGAGTCCCTGCCTTTAAAGAGCTGACAATTCAACAGACGAGGTGAGAGCAGGATATACTTGACTGAAGTAGGCACCAAGGTTCTGTAGGTTCGCCTTCTGTAACAGGTGAATAACCAAAATGGGGTAAGAAAGGATGTATGGAAGAGAGAACATTTGGGCCCTGGCTTCCAAGGTCCTTATGAACAAACAAAAACTGGAGGAAAGGCATCCTCAGCTGCGGAAAGGCCGCACTGGATCAACTCCTCCTTATAAGCTGCCTGCCAAGCCCCCGTGAACATTAGGCTTCGTCACCAAGTGAGCGTGCATCTTTTCAGACAAGGCAGCATGAATGAGTGTGGAGGGTCCCCTTTCCATTCTGATTTGATCTTTGGTACATATTGAATAGCTAAGTAAAAATCGATTCAGCCCTAGATGGCTTACGAGCGAATTATTTCAGTTTGAGTCTTGGCTCTTGGTTGCATTTGATTGGCAGTTGGGGTCTTTATGAAATGTATCCAACTTCTTTCATTCTCAAGGGCGAGTAGGGATATCCCATGCAGTAGATTGAGATCTTAGTTTCATGCACCCGTAAAGAAAGCTGTAAGACTTGTCCTGACATAACATGGGCCTTCATAGCAAGGAGGTTAATAACTTTGCCCTGGCAGAATGGCTTGCAAATGATGCTAGAAATCTCCGGGTCCCGGAAGAGTTGGGATAACCGGAAGGCTGGGGGGTGGGGGAGGGGGAGGTGGGAGTGGAGTTCTGAGAATGGCTTTGTTCACCTCTCTGGAACGTAAAGGTCTGGAAAGTCCAAATAAGTCTTGCTGTTAGAGATGTGGCAATATTCATACGACCTGTGCGGAGGGACAGGAAATGGAATTATTCAGTCGAGGCAGTCCCAACAGGCCCCAAATACTTGGCCCCTCTTCGCCTTCTGCCCTGCAGCAAAGCAGCCAGGAGGACTTCCTCAGGCTCGGAGTCTCTGTCCTCAATGATTGCATTTGGGTGAAAAAGAAGCCTGGAATTAGATGCCTGGAAATATAGGTTCTAGTCCTGGCTCTGTCACTTATCTCACTTGGAGCCCACGGAAAATGAGGAGTTTGGTCGAAATCAGAAGTGCTCAACCTCTTCTTCTGCCCACACACTCATCAAAACGCCTCTTATTAGACACAGCGATTGTCAACCAGCGTGGCTAACTCCACTCATTCTCTGACCGCCCCTGAGAATCTCTGAACAAAATCGTCTTTGTATGTTTCAGACACCCCCCTACCCTTAGCTTTTAGGAATCTAGACTTAAATTATCATCAGAAGAGCCCTGAAAAAAATAGACACGTACACAATCACATCTGCATTTTCGCGCATGTCCGCAGACAGTGTCTGGAAGGATCTAGAAGATACTAACAGTGGTTTTTCTTTGGGGAAAGGACCTAAGAACCTGGTAGTTAAAGAAATGAAGAGGCTGACTTTTTACTGTATACTCATCGCTTGTTTGGTTTTTTTTTCCTGGATACATATTCAGTTAGGAATATGTACATACATATTCAATGACTATGTATTCAATGAATACATATTCAATTGACTGTGGGTAAAGGAGGAATGGTGACTTAAGCAAACACGTGGTTTTATTTTTCCTACTAAATGAAAAGTCTGGGGTCAGCTGTCTGGAGCTGGTATAACGTAGTTAAAGATTCAGACTCTTGCAACAATCTGTCCCACCCTCCTGAGATTGTGGCCAGCATCTGGCCCCAGGCTCACGAATTGCTTCTATACCTCCAGTCAGGACCCCTGTCTTTGAGGCCACGAGGTGGAAGGGCAAAGAACATTGCCTGTGGATTATGGCCCCTTTTGAGAGCTTTTCTGGACGTTCATCTCAGCAATACACAGCCTCTCCCATTATCAACATCCCCCACCAAAGGGGACATTTGTTGCAATGGATGCACCCATACTAACATGTCATAATCACCCAAAGTCCATAGGGCCCACTCTTGGTGTTGTAGAGTCTATGCATTTGGACAAATGTAGAATAACATGTATCCACCATTACTGTATCATACAGTCTTTTCACATCCCTGAAAGTCCTCTGTGTTCCATCTACTCAACTGCCTCTCCCCAAGCCCTGGCAACCGCTGATCGTTTTTCTGTCTCCATTGTTTTGTTTCTTCCAGAATGTCATGTAATTGGAATCATACAGTATGCAGACTTTTTAGACTGACTTCTTTCACTTGCTAATATGTGTTTAAAATTCTCCCATATCTTTTCATGGCTTGACAGCTCATTTCTTTTTAGCATGGAATAATATTCCCTTGTCTGGAGGTACCGCCATTTATTTATCCATTCACTGATTGAAGGACGTCTTTGTTGCTTCCAAGTTTTGGTAGCTACGCATAGAGTTGCTATAAACATCCCTGGGCAGGTTTTGGTGGACGTAAGTTTTCGGTTACTTTAGGTAAATACCAAGGAGAAAAAGTCACGCTGTGAGGAGTGAGTGTGTAAATGGCAGAATGGGAAACTCAATCGACTCCTACCATGAGACAACCATTGCACTGTGGACAATTATAGACCATTTAAAGTCCCTGGAAATCATTCTAAAGCCGTATGGAAAATTGAAAAACATTTATTTACAAAAATCTACTGAATTTCAGTAGGAACAGTAGGGTCTGTGACATTTGAGCCCTCTTCTCCTCACTGGCTTCATGTGATGAGAGATCTCCTCCAGGCGGCTGATTCTTCTACCAGTGCCCATTCATTTGCATCATGGAACTACTGGGTCCTTGACCTTCAAGAGTATGGATTTGAGAAGTATTTAGTCTCAGGGCTTTTGTTTTTGTTTTGTCTTGAATAGCAGAGCCTACGTTTAAAGATGCATTTTGATTCTTCCAGGACTGTAAAGCCCAGATGTCCCCGTTTGGCAGAAAGCAAGGAAACAGGACCAAGAATCTTTTAGTGTAAGGATCTTACCTGTTTTCTTGGGCAAGCCACTTCCTCTTTCTGGATTTCCACTTCCTTGAGAGAGAGGAAAAGAAAAATGCCCGTTTAAGAAACCGGAAGACAACTCAGTACCATCCCAAAGACTCAAAAGTCCTGACTGGACTCTACTGTCCCCACAACCTCCCCCTCCTAGGTTGTTCTCTCCTCCATAAGTAAATCTTCTCCCTCTCTCTCTGTCTCTCTATCTCTGTTTCTCTCATGTCTGTTACAAATTTTATCTCTCGAAAAGCTCTGGGAGACATTTTGGAGTGTGTTAGACATGAGTACTAAGTAGAGGTGGTTAGAGCTTTGGATACCTGAAAATATCTGAGGGCTTAAGACAAAAAAAAATGTCCAGGTGGGAGAGCTAAGAGCTAGATCTGGGAGGAAATGCAGGTAAGGGAAACAACTGTACATAAAGGCAAACTTGGAACCAGGAGAGTAGGGCTGAAGTAGAATTATAAGTTAAGTACGTAGATAAGTAAGTAGGTTTGCTCCCCCCTCATTCCTCCCTTCCTTTCCTAGTCTCTTTCCCTTCCAGTCCCCCCCAAAAAAGGGGGAAATGACCCTCAGTGCTCCTGTATTAACTCCTCAGAGTTTCCCATACTTCAGCCACTCACATAGCATGTTCATGGGTCTTGCCATATCCACACACCAGCTCTACCATTATTTACCTAATATTTTTCTTTAGGTCAACTCTCTTTTCTTTTCTTTTTTTTTTATTTGACTTACATGTTTACTTTAGCCTTGTGCCTATCAATAACATCTATAAAAGGGCTTGGTTTGTTACTTTTCTAATGTATATTTAAATCAACACTGAACTATGAGAATTGAAAAATGTTTGTCCCCATGTCAGGGTTACATGTGCCACACTTCAGGATGCATCTAGATGAGCTCATTTGGTCTTCCCAACTATCCTAGGAAGTGGGGGTGATTGCTTATCCTACACATGAGGAAACTCATGTCCGGAAAGGTCCAGCAACATGCCCAATGTCATGAAACTAGCAAAGACGAAATTAAGACTTGAAGCCACTTCTGTCTCTAAGGCCCGGGTTCCACTGCCCAACAGCAGGAAAGGAGGAAGAAAGAGTTGCACAAAAACAAGACCCGTCCAAAGAGATTCCAATGCGTTTGCTACAACCAGCTTAATCAGTCTCCACAGAGCCAAGCCCCGTCGCCCATTCTTGCCTCCCTGGAAGACTCCTGGTTTCCTCCTCCACACTCAAGCCTCGTGTCTGGTACAAATCTGGTGCTTGACGTGTGTCTGTCAAGCGGTGGCCTTGTGCCAAGGGCAGGTCCTGCAATCGCTGTCCCAGTGCCAAGCCTCCTAGAAGCCATCCCGAGCCCTGCCCTTTGCGCATGCCATTACTCAGGTCACCACTTTGGTTTCAGTTTCTTGCCCAGGCAAACGAGCCAAGGCTCTGCCTTCAAGTTGGGGCTTGGGCAGAGTTTGCTATTTTCAGTAGCACATTTATGACAGTGGGTGTTCATTCTGGAACAGTTTGAAAGCCTTCTTTCATTTTTTCTTTTTACTGACAGCATCTGGTTGGCCAGCACAGACAACTGGTTTGGCGAAGAAGGGCAAGATTCTCTGCCACCTCCCCCTCGGCCCCTTCGTCTTAGCCCTGCTGGGGTGCGGTACTGCCGTGAAACTGAGAGAATACGGTCAGGGTCACGGGACGAAGACCTGGACTCGGTGTGCCCATCTGCTACGTTCTCTGCCCCACTAGTGGCTGGCTCTGGGTTTGGGGGGCATGGGGTAAGAAGGTGAAAGAAGAGTGTCAGGGGTAACGGGGCAAAGGGACTAGTATTTCTTGTAGGCTTATCGTTTATCAAACACTATACTAGGTACTTGATATCTGTTATCTCATTTGATACTTTCAACAACCTACAAGCTATTATCGGGCTCATTTTACAAATGAGGAAATCTATGTCTGGAAAATTAAGTCACTTGTTGAAGGCCACACTGCTACTAAAAGGCAGAGCCAAGATTCGAACCCAGGGCTATCGGCCTCGAAAGCCCACAGTCTTTTCACTATACCGGGCGACATCTTCTCTAGATGAGCTATAGTTTACAAGGGATGGAAAATCATTTAGTTTACGATTCCCAAGGCTGCTGGCTTCACAATTCCAGCTCCTCAGAGAGAAGGAGGAGGCCAGATGTACTGTGGAGAAAGCTTATTTAAATAGAATTAAATAAATGTCTTTACTGTAGGACTTTGGGAGTCTTCTATTCTGAGCACACGAATCTCCAAGAGGTAGCTACAGTGTGCCACAAATTACCCAAGGAGACTGTTTATTTTCCTAAAAAACACCCAAGAAACCAGGATGTTACAGACTGGTTTGGAAATGAGTCATCAAATCATACTCCTATAAGTGTAAAAAAAGGAGGCAGGAGACTTGCCCAAGTAATATGACAAGCCAAAGCAAGCACCCCACAACCTCACTCCTGTCCTGCCTTCTCGTCTCCATAGAGAGATGCTCTCCCTATTTCATCAGTCGTTAGGGACGAGGTAAATACCCACCACGTGCCAGGCACAGGGGTAGACAAGACACAGCGGAGAGGCAGCCCACGGCAGTGCGGAGACAGTGCTGTGGATGGCCCTGCCCTGGAACCAAGCTTGGGGGTCTGGGAGGTTTCCTTGAAGACTGAGCAAGTCCAAGGATTCTGCTCCTGTTGGGTACCAGCATCCCACACGAGAATCGGGAGCGTCTGCCCCTGACCGCCCCCCTCTTCATGGCCACACCCACACATTATGGATAGAAGGGCCATTTCAGGACTTCACCTCCTGTCACCTCCTCAAAGCCCTTCCTTCTTTGTTGACTTTAAAAGCAGCGATTGGCAAAAAAAAAAAAAAAAGAAAAAAAGAAAAGAAAAAAGAAAAAAGAAAAAAAAGAAAAGAAAACAAAAAGCAATTGGCAGAGATATAGACTCCTTATGAATTCCACTAACTCTGCAACGGAAGCTAAACAAGTCCCTGGGGTGCCTGGCCTCAGAACAACCCCAGAAAATCAGAGCTGGAAGAGATCTTGGTGTCTGGTTACTCCCCACCACGCTACAAATGCGCAAAGTGAAACCCGGAAGCTGAGGCCTCACGGCCATTCAGATCCAACATGGCGCCCCACTCTCTTTGTCAGCCCATGCTTTCCATTCAGGGTGAGGTGGGAACTCAAAATGTAGTGTTGGTGAGCCCAAGTCCCATCTGTGCCAAATGGGTGAAGGAAGGGAACCACGCACGTTAAGCACCCTCTCACAAGGGAGCCTTCATGTAAGGTCCTAGAAAAAATGAGACTGGCTGCTCCAGCTTCTAGGAGGCGGGTCCTGGGTCCTTCTCAGCCTCTGCTTCCACAACGCTGTGTGCCCTCGGGTGGGTGTCACTTCCCTTCTGCGGACCTGCTTCCTCATCTACGAGAAGGAGGAGAGGACGTTTCTTTCAGCTCTATAGTTCTGTGATTGTGCCACGGGAGGGAACTTCATGTCAAAGGCCAAAGTGTGGCTGACACCTGACTGCCTCTCAAGGCCCCTGCTCTATGGTCTCACCCTCTTTTTTTTTTTTTTTTAATTTTTAAAAAATGTTTATTTATTTTTAAGAGAGAGAGACAAAGAGCACTAGTGGGGGAGGGACAGAGACAGAGACAGAGAGGGAGACACAGAATCCGAAGCAGGCTCCAGGCTCTGAACTGTCAGCACGGAGCCCGACGCAGGGCTCGGACCCATGAACTGTGAGATCATGACTTGAGCTGAAGTCGGACACTTAACTGATTGAGCCACCCACGTGCCTGGGTCTCACCCTCTTTCTTTATGCTTATTTATTTATTTATTTATTTTGAGAGAGAGAGAGAGTGTATGCGAGCAGGGGGGAGGGGCAGAGAGAGGGGGAGAGAGAATCCCAAGCAGGCTCTGCATTGTCAGTGTAGCGCCCAACGCAGGGTTCATTCTCACGAATCGTGCGATCATGACCTGAGCCAAAATCAAGAGTCGGACGCTTAAGCAACTGAGCCACCCAGGCACCCCAGGCCTCACCCTTTTAATCTCTGTACATGTACTGAGCATGTTTTCTTTCTTGAGGTTATAGAACCTGGATCTGAGAGACTTAAGGCCCGGGACGGGCAGGCTGTGCTCCTTGGCAGAGTATAAATGACAAGCAACTTGTCGTGACAAGAGTGGCCTGATAAGGCTGCTGCCTGAGCTGCAGGGAGGGAGGGTCTGCCTGCCCCTGAGGGATCCTTTGGAGAATGCGGTCCTACCCCTCTGCTGGGCCCACAGCCACGGGTGGCGCAAGCCAAGGCCGAGACCCGATACGGTGCCGAGCTTTGACATGCCGTTGCCTGTTGCCTTGACAACCCAGAACGGTCCTGGGCCGCGGACCCCACTCGTTCTAAAGCCCCCAGCCCCGAGATCAGGGACCATCCTTCCATCCTACACAGTCTCCCTGCTTAGTAGGCCTTTTCCTGAGGTCACAGGTAGATGTCGAGTAACTATCTTAAAGGAAGTATCCTCCGCGGTTCCGGCTACCTCTGGTATTTTCCAGAACTCAGATACAGACAAAGAGTACATCCAGGGATGGTGGGTTTGTCCACCACTGAAGGACACATGGAGTCTTGATGACGGGGACGGAAATGTTTTGGAGACAGTTGAAAGAACAGCCAGCGTCAAGGGCATTATGCTAGATGGTCAGCGTAAGGTCCCTTTCAATTTGGAGGTGTGATTTCTGGAAAACTCCTGAGAAGAAGATACTTGCCCTTCTGAGAAGAGGCTGCCCAGCCATGGCTGAATCCTTCCTGAAAGAAAACAATGTGTACACTTCTCCAAATCCCTCTGGATTGATAGAAACTGCATCTTTCCCTTGACCAATAGCTCTATCGTTCCTCCCTTGGGACTTAATAACAAATGCCCGGAGATCTAAACTTCTAAGGTTTCTCTTTTATCTTGAAATTCTTGGGGAATAAATAAGCACTATCTCTCTGTTGAGACATCTGTCCCATAAGTGGGGTTTTAGTACCTGGTGCTATTTGAGGTTGTGTGTGTGTGTGTGTGTGTGTGTGTGTGTGTATTTTTCCACTTTCTTTGCCAACCTGCCATTACTTTATACTTGTGATTGATGGCTCATCAATTAACCCTTCTGCTCTGGTTTCTTGATGAGATGATTAGAAATTTGGCTACAGTTCACTGCCGTCTTCACTCTGCCTTGGGCTGTTTGGGAGGTGGAATGTTAAGTTGGTGTTTTTACTGCTGTTCCAGACGGAGTGAATGATGATTTAATTTATATAAATGTAAGTGATTAGGAATGATTGGAGAGGCCTGAGGTACTCTTAAGTCCTTATTTCATGAAAAATATGACTCTTTTCCCCAGTGATATTCCATGATGCATGGTCAGAAACCAGATCTCAAGGGAGAATTCACGTAAGAACACGATGAGACTAAACTCAGAGAAGATGCGGGGTGTAGGGGCGCCTGGACGGCTCAGTCAGGCGCCTGACCCTTGATTTCGGCTCAGGTCATGATCTCCCGGTTCATGAGATCGAGCCCTGTGGTGGGCTCTTCACTAACAGTGTGGAGCCTGCTTGGGATTCTCTCTATACCCTCTCTCTCTCTCTCAAAATGAATAGATAAATGTAAAAAAAAAAATAATAATAAAAAAAAAGATTTTAAGAGGATATGGGTTTTAGTCATGGTTTCCTCCCTGGGACACGACTCACTTTCATTGGATCTCATTTTTCTCATCTGCAAAATGGATATTCATTCATTCATTCATTCACTCCCTCAACAAAGCACTGTATGCAAGAGATAATAACTGTTCTCCACTTGCGGAAATTGCTACACATATGAATGGATGGAGATGTCTGGGAAAAGTCTCATAAATTATAAAGTGCATTGAGAAGAGAAGGGGTTGTATCTTATATATAAGATGGGATCTAGGGTATTTTTTCCCTTCTGATAAAGCCCATTATGTTTAGTTCTAGGGAAGTGTTTCTCAGGAGTGATCCTACTCCTCTTGTGGCTGATACCCCTGGAAACACAGTGGATGAGAACAGCTATTTTCCTTTCTTTCCATCCTGTCCAAAGTGAAAAGTCTTGTGCATTTATGCAAGAATGCATTTCTATGCTCGGGTTCTCTTCAGTTAGCTGAAAGTCTATTGAACTGCTGGGACCCCTCTAGACACACCCTTTTTTAAGAAGCGCCGCACACGTCTGAAGGCACGCAAGGCATCAGGGCCACTTTCCAGTTCTGGGGAAGCTTGGGAAGGCAGCAAGATGTGGTGATGAAAAACAAAAATAACAATTCACCACTTACACACATCTTCGCCATGCACTGAAAGCCTCTGCCTCCTTAATCTGTAAAATAAGAATCCTAACACACGGCAGAGCTGTTGTCATTCTTCAGTGGGACACTGTCCCATTTCACAGCACTCTGTGAAAGCACTTTGCAGACCTAAAAGGCCATGTACCAAGGTCAGGGATGATTTTTCGGTGCTTACCACCTGAACGTGCATTAACCATGGCAGCCTGGGCTGCAACCTCAGGTGATGATATCGGATTTTATGATCATTGTCTCTTTAATGTTGCCCACACTTCTATTTTCTAAGAGTCATTCTCTCTCTTCCTAAATGCCTGTATAGAATCATTCGCCCAACACAGAAGTTGAAAACTGACTTCACCCGACCGTCCAGCGCTATGGCTAACGCCGACCTGTTTCCAAGAGGTATAACTCCATTTCCTTTCTCTATTTCAGCTGCAGTCACTCCTAAGTCATGGCCACCCACGAGTTAATGAATGTGATTTTATTTCCAAGCCTTCCAGACAGCCCCAGCTTACTCCTTGTGATGCCTCCTACCTTCCCACAGTTAAATCTACTGATAGACAGGAATGATTACTTGGCATTTATGAAGCACTTGGTGTCACAGAGGAATTTATGACTTGTTTTATTAGTTCTCCCTAAGAAACTCCCTGCAAGGATGGTCCACAAGACACTGGTGAAGAAACTGGGGGTCCGCATGACAAATCCGTTTCTGTAGATAAGACTTGTGTGATTAATTCTTCCAGTTAAACCCTACGGGGTTGATCAAGCTGTGCCATTAATAATCAAGGGGTTGGGAGGGGTCCATCAACACTAGCAATGAAAGTGATTGGTTCTGATGGCCTTTCAAAACTCCAGCAGGAAGCTCATGGTTTCCAGGTGCAGATTCCCCCCAGCTGGCACCAAGATTTCTCTCTTTCCTATAGGGGTATCTTAATTTTCTCAGAGGTGCAACAGGGAGCCTGAGGCCCTGAGAAGTGACTCGTCCAAAGTCATTGAATGGGTTGGCTGTGAGGCTAAGACCGTAGCATGTGGCACAAAGTAGGTGTTCAATAAACACTTGAAGAATGCGTGACTGAATGAACCCAGATCTGGTATTTGTTTCTCTCCCTTCACTATACCCTACAAGGAGCTCTTTAGAGTCCTGTCACATTTTCTGCTTTTCAGAAATGAAGTTCACTTCCTCAAGCCTAACCAAGTTCTAGTTCTAGTCCTACACTGTCCAACGCGGCAGCCACAGGCCACATGCAGCTATGGAGCCCCTGAAATGTGCTGGGTCCACGCTGAGATGGGCTATACATAAATCTCAAATTCTGAAGTTTTCATGTAAAAAAATATCGTCAGATGTCTCAAGAAGGGTTATTTTTCATACTGACCACACATTGAAATGACAACAGTTGGGTTATGCTGGGTTAAAGAAAATGTTAAAATTACTCACTTGTTTCTTTTTACTTTCTTCAGGTGGCTACTAAAATTCCCCCCCCTTTTTTTTTAATTTAAATTTTAGTCAACATACAGCGCAATATTGATTTCAGGAGTGGAATTCAGTGATTCATCCCTTCCATACAACACCCAGTGTTCATCACAAGTGCCCTCCTTACTACCCATCACCCATCTAGCCCATTCCCCACCCACTGCCCTCTTTCAACCCATAGTTTGTTCTCTATCCTCAAGAGTCTCTTGTGGTTTGTTTCCCTCCCTTCTCTTCCCCCCTCCCCCATAAGTTCATCTGTTTTGTTTCTTAAATCCCACATATGTGTGAACTTCCGTGGTATTTGTCTTTCCCTGATGGACTTATTTCACTTAGCATAATACATTCTAGCTCCATCCACGTCATTGCAAATGGCAAGATTTCATACACACACACACACACACACACACACACACACACACACACAATGTCTTCTTTATCCCTTCATTGGTCAGTGGACATTTGGGCTCTCTCCACAGTTTGACTATTGTTGATAATGGTGTATAAACATTGGGGTACATGTACCTCTTCGAACCTGTACTTTTGTATCCTTTGGGTAGACACCTAATAGTGTCATTGCTGGATCACAGGATAGTTCTAGTTTTAGCTGTTACTAAAAACTTTTTAATTCTATTTACCGCTTGCATTTGTGGCTTCCGATATAGTTCTATTGCACGACCCTGTAGTCTGCAGAACTTTTAGAAAAATAATTATGCATGAGTTTTTAACTCTTCAATAAAAATGATTTCTTCAGGCTAGCCAAGAACTTAGGAAACAGAGGGAAGGTTAATTAACTTTCTTTTGCAATAAAGAAAGAAACATTCCTCCCTCTTTTTTCCCCTACCTAAAGCCTTTCCCTGAAGTTCCCATTGCATTCTCCTTAACCACACACTTGGAAACCTGGGACGCCCGGAGCTGGCTGGGCAGCTGGCCAGCCAACCCAGGAAGCAAGGTGCTAATCAGAGAAGCAGCTATCTCCACCTGACTGCCACAGGCACAGTAGGTCACCCTTGGGACCGGGGACGTGTTTTTGGAGTAAACTCTTGGTGAACAAGTTTTAATAAAAATGACTACCATAACAATGGACACTTTGCAAATAAATTGCACTTCGCAATTTATAAAATACTTCGACGTTTACCACCTCACTCGATTCTCAGAACAGATCCATTTATATGGACATGATTAAGATACCCTTTAACAGATAAAGGTGCAAACCTCAGAGAGGCTGAGAGGCTCATTCACAGCCACACAGCTAGGACGTGGTAGATGTGGCTTTAAAGCCTGGTCTCCTGTGACAGGGGTTAGATCTCATCTTAGGCCACTCCAGAGCCCAGCAGGGGAGCCCTGACGGACGGACCCAGGGCTCAGTGGCCCCCAGGTTTTCTTCGGCGCCTCTCTAGCACAGACCAACAGTGGAGGAGGAAAGGAAAGATGGCAGAAGCAGTAGAGAAGAAAGAAATCCAGGTAAGGGGATTCCATGTGTAATATCTTGAAGAGAAACTTCCCTAGTTTCACTGTAATTAACCTTTATGCCCAGACATAAAAGGAAGTGCTGTCTTGGCTAAATCCTTATTAGCAGAAATCCTACCTACTGTTGGGCGGAAGGGGGTGTTATTATCTCCATCTGAGAGATGAGGAAGCTGAGGCTCAAACATTCAATGTCCATTCCACTGCCCTAAGTTGTCCTGTACATCAATATATAAATCACACGGGGGCACCTGTCTGACTCATTCGGTAGAACATGCAACTCTTTTTTTTTTTTTTTTTTAAGTTTATTTATTTATTTTGAGAGAGAGAGAGGGGCGGGGGTAGAGGCATAGAGGGGAGAGAGAAAATCCCAAGCAGGCTCCTCTGTGCTATCAACGCAGAGCCTGACGAGGGGCTTGATCTCACGAACCATGAGATCACGGCCTGAGCTGAAATCAAGAGATGGATGCTTAACTGACTGAGCCACCCAGGCGCCCCAGAGCATGTGACTCTTGATCTCAGGGTCATGAGTTCAAGCCCCATGTTGGGTGTAGAGCCTACTTAAAAAAAATAAAGTAAATGTATAAAATATGTATATAAATCATATGTATTTTTATTGTTGCCATTTATTTTTTGTCTTTATTCATTAACTATTCAATAACTATCTTGATTATTTATATCCTCGTTTCTTAGGGTTTACTTTGTTTTCTTCTCCTGGCTTTTAAAATAGAACACTTTAGGTTCTTAAAAATAAAAATCTTTGTGTTGTAATAAATGCACTTAAGATCATGAACTCCCCCCCCCCCCGCCAAGTACGTCTTTCATTGCATCCGGGGTTTTTGCTTACTTCCATTACGTATGATGGTATCGAAACCCATTGCATTACTGCTGTTTCCTTAATAATTTCATTATTAGCCAGATCTAAATATTTTATAATTTTCCTTGGCTTTCCTCTTTAACCCATGGATCATTGGAAGTATCTATTTTTTATATCTATGTTTTGTATCTCTTTTTTGAATAGATAGAAAAAAATGTATCTATTTTTTGAATAGATAGTATGTACCAATGGTACAAAATTTAGGAGGTACAAAAAAATGTACAGTGAAGAATCTCTCAAAAGCTACAGCTGTATGGTTCCATTTATGCAACATAACAGAAAAGGCAAAACTATAGGGACAGAAAACAGATCAGGAGTTGTCAGGGCTGAGGGTGTTTGGCTATCCAGAGACAAGAGAAAATCTGGAGGACGAAGGGGCCGTTTTATACCGGCTTTGTGTTGGTAGGTGCAGGCTGTATGCATTTGTCAAAAGCTGGAGAAAGGTATAGCAAAAATAACAAATTCACTGGATGTAAATTACACCTTAATTAAAAAAAAAAAAATTAAAGTCTCTCTTCCCTCTCCGGAACTTAATGGTAGTTTTCCCGTTTGTCTGAAATTTGCAGTCGTGGTTTTTCTCTTTATACCACAGCAGTCTCTATTGCAGTTACAAAGAAATTTCTAAAGCTATCTTTCTGAAAGCTGCTTCACAGAATAATATTCTCAACTAGGGCATATTGTTCACAGATCTCTGTGTTCTCCTGGGATTCCCTGGGAATAAATCACCTTGAATGCACTCACCCCTATACCTGGGAGCTACCATCGCTGTTAGAACCTTCCAGCACTTCCTGGAAAGCTTAGGCACGCCGGCGGAGTTCAGTATCCACCTGTCTGGGTCACTGCTGGAAAGCTAGCTGAAAGGTCAAGTCGACATTATACTTAAAGCCTTGTCTCTGCCATGACATCTTCTGAGTTAGCGTTAAGTGGCCACAGGAGAAGCTTGCTAAGATGGCATGTTATAATTATCCATAGCCAAACTCAAACAATCTAATTGTCATTAATATTGCTGGCTTGTGACAGCCAAACATCTAGGATAAAGCAGGGAGTGGGTGAGGTACGTCATCAATCATCATCATCACCATCATGTACAATAATAATCATCCCTCCCTGAAGTCTGTATATAGCAGGCAGATGGGACAAAAGAAAGCCCTAATTCGGGAGGACTATTTATTAATGTATTTTTCACCTTAAGCCACAGCGTATTTAAAGATGTCGAGTCCTTATGTAGCCATTATGTACAAGAGTACTGATGGAGAAGTCAATTTCTTTAAGCCTCGGCTTCCCCCTCTATAAAAGAGAAAATTCTCTCCATTTCACAAGATACCAGAGAGACGGAGGGAGATACTAGGCAGAGATACCATCCAGAGAAGATTCTTTCAGTAACCTCTGTGTTGGGCGAACGAAGGCCCCCAGTCCGCCTTCTATAATGATGAGGCTAGCCTTCCGTCTCTGTCCCTCAGAGAATGCCCAGAAGAAAGTATCAATCTGTGAATTTCCCCAAGAGAGTCATAGCAACACGAAATGAAATAATAAATGGACAGGGGCTTTAGATTTTGTAAAACACAGTAAATGGCATCGCTACCTCCCTTACCTGCACACCCCTCTCTTTCTATCTGGATAATTCAAACCCATCCTTCAAAACTCAGCTCAAGGGCCAACTCCTCCAGGAAGGCTTCCGGATGGCTCATTGGGAGCCTTAATGGCCCTTCTCTGGGCTCCCAGAGTCTCTCCCACTACACCACGATTGCACGTATGCTTGTCTGTCACGTCCTCTGATCTGGAGGTTACAGATCAAAGTGCACCTCCTTATCTGCATCCCGTGGGAAGGGCAGAGACGGGCACAGGCACAGGGTGGGCGTGCATAGGTATTTGTTGGCAAATTCTCACTGACGAAATGCAAGGCGTTTTTTTTTTTTTTCATGTTTGTTTATTTTTTTTTTTTTAATTTTTTTTTTCAACGTTTATTTATTTTTGGGACAGAGAGAGACAAAGCATGAACGGGGGAGGGGCAGAGAGAGAGGGAGACACAGAATCGGAAACAGGCTCCAGGCTCTGAGCCATCAGCCCAGAGCCCGACGCGGGGCTCGAACTCACGGACCGCAAGATCGTGACCTGGCTGAAGTCGGACGCTTAACCGACTGCGCCACCCAGGCACCCCTCATGTTTGTTTATTTTTGAGAGAGACAGAGACAGAGCACAAGTGGGGAGGGACAGAGAGAGGGAGACACAGAGCCCGCTGTGGGGCTCGAACCCATGAACCGCGAGATCATGACCTGAGCCGAAGTCGGACGTTCAACCAACTGAGTCACCCAGGCGCCCCCGAAAGGTAAGATGTTATTAAGGCTTATCTCATGAACTACTGCTTTCCCAAAGTCTCCCTCATCTCTTGACCGGGCATTATCTCGCTTTATTCAGAATGACCCATAGTTATTTCCTGTTTTCTTCCCTCACAGGGCTTGGGTGGGGTCACCTCACCCTGAGGGCCAGACAAAAGCCGCAGTGAGGAGCCCTGAGGAACAGACATAGGGGGCAGTTACTCTGAAGGGGCTGAGGGAGAGGCGCTAACAGTCTTCAGGCTCAAGCTGCTGCTTCCTTTCCCCTCCCTGTCCCTTTCCTGTGACCCCAGGAGCACATCTTAGGGCCTGAGTCAGGATGACCCCTCAGCCAGGCATTCACTTCCCTCCCTGCTCTGGAATGCCTGACTCCTCTGATCTCTTCCGTGGAGGCCACCGATCCTTCCCACTGGCTTCCTGTGGGTGACACCTACCTTGGTGATTTCCTAGGGTCCTCAAGACAGGAGTTCCCGGCCCTCGCTGCCCACGGGGATCACTGGAGAGTGTTCCAGGTCCTTCTCTGTCGCCCCGCCCCGCAGAGTCTGACGGGACCCAGCTTAGCCGGGACCCCTGTGGGAGGGACTAGTGTATCATGTGGAAAGTCAGACTCAGCGGTCCCCAGAATGCTGCCAGCTGTGACCCTGCGTGTCTACGCACCTTCCCTGCTCCCCCGACGTGCGAAAGCTCGGGAGTCAATGGGCCCAGCCCCCTCGCTCTCAGATCGGGAAGCTGAGGCCCAGAGAAGGTCTGTGAGGGGGGCAGGGCCAGGACCTGAAGCCGGCTCTCCTAACCCAGGTTAGCGATTCTTCGGTGACCCGGGCTGCCTTCTGGGACAGTGCTGAGCTCTCTGCATCAGGGGTTTGCGTGGGGAGGTTCTTAGCACTTCTTTCAAATGAACTGCCAAGGCTCAGAATAAATCTACACCAACCCCTGCAGAAGCCTACCTCTTTTGTGCACTTTGGCCAAAGCCATTCAGGCCTACCGTCCAGACAATCACGAACAGGGAGATTCTGAAATCGAGGGGATCAGGAAGGCGTCAAACGGGGACGGGCTGAGCCCGGCCCTATCACGTATGAGCTGACTGACCTTGGGCGAGTTATTTCTGGGGGCCTCGGTTCCCTCACGTGGGCAGGCTGGGCGGACGGTGGTGGCCGTGACGGCCCGGACGAAACCTGGGAGTCACGCTGGGTTCCCCCAGCTCCCCACCCTGCACAGCCCATCGGGCATCAGGTGCTGACCACCCCCCCCCCCGCCCCCGCCCTGGTACTCTCCCAATTCAGGCTACTGTCCTCCCTGCCGTGCATCTAGCCATGGCCCCTGGCTGACCTCCCCGCTTCTCGCCCTGTGCACCCTCCACACCAAAGCTAAAGCCTTCTTTAGGACAGGGACGTTTGATGCTATCATCCCATCTCTTGGAACCTTTCCTCCCGTCTTGGGATGATCCGGAACGTCTTACCAGGACTTCCAAGCTCTGAAATCTGCCTCCTCGGAGGGCCTGGTTTCTCATCTTCCTGCCACCCCTCCCCAGGCCCCCATCCTCACATCACTGCCCCAGTCACCCGGGCCCTTTCACTTCCTCCAGGAAGCCCTCTCTGATTTCTCCAAGTCTGATTAGGACCCGTCTATGCGCTCCCGCACAGTCCGAACTTCCCGTTATAGCCGCAGAATGCACAGCAATCACCCCTTTGCCTGACTCTCCTCCACAGCCCGTGCAGGGCCATGCCCGCCTGTCTTCAGTGTATCCCCAGTGACAAGGACCGTGCTGGGCACTGGGGGAGGCTCTTCCGTTTTTATTTTTGGAAGCGTGAATAGATGTGTAAACGATGGGATATCGATTTAACAGGATTGTCACACAGGGTAAACGAGGTAACCCCTGCACAAAACCTTCACGGCGTCTGACGTCAGGCAGCATTACAGCATCACATAGCAGAGATCGATAATCAGCTTTTCCCACCCCTGAAACCCTTCCAGTGTTTACATCCACGTTCTGGGTCTAAATTTTGCCTCTAACCAGTTTCTTGGCTTCTCTGGTTCTTTGTTTTCTTCCCATTAATGTGACAATATGGTTCCAAAGAACAAAACAAAACAGGGAAGGAAGGAAGGAAGGAAGGAAGGAAGGAAGGAAGGAAGGAAGGGAGAGAAAGAAAGAAAAAAGGAAAGAAAGAAAGGGAGGAAGGAAGGAAAAAGGAAAGGAAAGAAAAGAAAAAAGAAAAGAAAGAAAAGGAAAGGAAAGAAGAGAAAAGAAAAGAAAAGAAAAGAAAAGAAAAGAAAATTCTAAAAGTCTGTGAGCTCTCTTTCCTTCTCCGCTTCTGGCTCATCTTTTCTCCCTCCAAGAATCAGAAGTGGGGAAGGACACAGTCTATGCTCCTCCCCAGCCCTCTATGTTTATTGCAAGGACTATTATCAGGCTCTTAGAAAAGATTATATTCTCGGGGCGCCTGGGTGGCTCAGTTGGTTAAGCGACTGACTCTTGATTTCTGCTCAGGTCGTGATCTCACCGTTCATGAGATCGAGCCCTGCATCGGGCCCCACACTGACAGTGTGGAGACTATTTGGGATTCTCTCTCTCTCTCTCTCTCTCTGTCCTTCCCCCACTCATGCTCTCTCCCCCTCTCTCAAAATAAATAAACATTAAAAAGAGAGAGAGAGAGAGAGAGAGAGAAAGATTGTATTCGTTCAAGTTCAAAGAAATTCCTTCTGAGGCCAGACCTGCTCCCTTCATGGGCATACGATCATGGGCTTGTGGATTTTGGCATTTGTCAGCCCTGGCGACATTAAGTACCTCTTTGTTCCAAGGCTGAGCCCTGCCTGAGTGATGACAGGTGAAGTTTCCCCCACACCCTGTGCCACTGTGTGATCACCCTGAGTGTCAGGAGGGTGGGGGGGAGAGAGTGGGTAGGGCAGGGGCGACGGTAAGGGAAGCCTGCACACACCCTTGCAGCTCGTGTCATGCTTCTGTGGCTGCCAGCTAAGGACCTGGGGCTCTCGGGCAAGAAGCAAGAGGCAGGAAGGAAGGAAGCAGGAGAGGGGCCTCCCTTCCCCCCCCAGTGTACTTAGTCTCCCAGTCAACCTTCGCTCACCTGCCCTGGTGCAAGAGTCCCCAGACTTCCTTCTACAACCCTGACCTCACAGCAGCTCTGGAATCTACCCCGGCCCAACACGCAGAAGCAGAAGCAGGAGAGAGGTCGGCCACCAGCTCTGGCCGTGCTGGGGACCTGCAGTGCAGCTACCCAGGCATCCTACCAAGGAAAGTCCATTCTGGGGTCTCCTCCTCTGTGTGTGACAATTCTGGGGCCCGGGAGCCCACTCCGGGTCCGGGTGCCTCAGCGTGCGACTCCCATCTCATAGCTTGTGGGTTTGAGCCCCGCATTGGGCTCTGTGCTGGTGGCTCGGAGACTGCTTGGGATCCTCTCCCTCTCCCTCCCTCTGCTTCTCCTGGATTCGCACGTGCTCTCTCTCTCTCAAAATAAATAAATAAGCTTAAAAAATAAATGCGGGAGTCACTACTCCAAAATAAAGGTATCTACCAATTCCACATGAATATGTTGCCAGCTGGTTCATGGAACACACAGTCCCTGGAGTCTTTTCTCCTTAGAGGCAATGCAATTTCATTCAGCCTTTGAGCAACTGATCTGTGCAAGCCCACCATCCCCAACAGAAAGAGCCACGCCAAGCCAGCCTTCTCAGAACCCTGCCACCTAGCACAGGAAGCAGGACAGATATACTAACAGTCCAAGAGGGAACTGGGTAAATACTACAACTCAACCCACGGATCAAAAGATTGATTCTGGGGGCCCCTGGGTGGCTCAGTCGGTTAAGCATCCGACTTCCGCTCAGGTCATGATCTCAAGGTTCGTGAGTTCAAGCCTTGCGTCAGCCTCTGCGTTGACAGCTCAGGGCCTGGAGCCTGCTTCGAATTCTGTGTCTGCCTCTCTCTCTGCCCCATCCCCACTTGCGCACGCCCTCTCTCTTTCTCAAAAATAAATAAACATGAAAAAAGTTAAAAAAAAAAAAAGATTGATTCTGGCTGAAAAGATCAGAAAGTTTTCACAAAAGAAATCACATCTGAGCCAGACCCTAAAGGAAGAGCTGAATTCTTATGAGCGAAGACGTTCTCATTGGCTCTGTTGAGTTAAGACTGGGTTAGCTTGACATGGAAAAAAGTCTCTGGGTTCCACGAAAGTGTGCTCCTAGTCTCTACTGCTATGTTGGAGACTTTGGTCAAAGGACTGTTGTGCCGTGTGTCTTTAGACAATCACCTTATCTCCCTGGGCTTCAGATTCCTCTCTTTGTTTGTAAGATCGGATTCAGCTGCGTGCCCTGCTTCTCTCCCTCCCTCTTGTCCTCGTTACAGTCCATGCCCCACGAAAGCATCCTTTTTTTTTCCCCTCAATGTTTATTTTTGGAAGAAAGAGAGGGTGAGCAGGTGAGGTGCAGAGAGAGAGAGACGGGGACCGAGAATCCCAAGCAGGCTCCATGCTGACGGCAGAGAGCCCGATGTGGGGCCTGATCTCTCGAACTGTGAGATTATGACCTGAGCCAAAGGCGGGCACTCAACCGACTGAGCCACCCAGGTGACACCCCACAAAAGTATTCTTAAAAGAATTTATAGGGGCGCCTGGGTGGCTCAGTCGGTTAAGCAGCCGACTTTGGCTCAGGTCATGATCTCACGGTCCGTGCGTTCGAGTCCCGCGTCGGGCTCTGGGCTGACAGCTCAGAGCCTGGAGCCTGTTTCAGATTCTGTGTCTCCCTCTCTCTGACCCCCCCATTCATGCTCTGTCTCTCTCTGTCTCAAAAATAAATAAACGTTAGGGGCGCCTGGGTGGCGCAGTCGGTTAAGCGTCCGACTTCAGCCAGGTCACGATCTCGCGGTCCGTGAGTTCGAGCCCCGCGTCGGGCTCTGGGCTGATGGCTCAGAGCCTGGAGCCTGTTTCCGATTCTGTGTCTCCCTCTCTCTCTGCCCCTCCCCCGTTCATGCTCTGTCTCACTCTGTCCCAAAAATAAATAAAAAACGTTGAAAAAAAATTAACAAAAAAATAAAATAAAATAAATAAACGTTAAAAAAAAATTAAAAAAAAATAATAGAAAAAATAATAAAGAAGCAGTGGATTTGTACCTGGAAGAAGGTTTGTTACAAAAAATGGCTTTTCCATTACCATGGTGGAGAAAATTACTATTTTAAAAGCAGATCAAAATGGCGGACAACCCAAGAGAGAAATGGGGAAAAGGCTTGAACAAACCTTTCATAAAAGAGAGATGCCAAATGGCAGGTAAGCATATAAAAAGGTGCTCAATTTCGTTAGTCATCAGGAAGCGCAAATTAAAACCACCATGGAATACCACTCCCACCCTCCGAAATGGCTAAAATGAAAAGGACTATAGCAGATATTAGGCAACTAAACTCTCTCACACACACTGCTTGTGGGTGTGTAAAGCAGAATGACTACTTGGGAATGATGTTCGGCAGCATCTAGTAAAATGAACACAGACATACCCAAAGACTTAGCAATTTCCACTCCCAGATGTGTACCCAGCAGAATTACAGGCACATGTTCACCAGAAGATACACTAGAATGTTCACAGCGAAGACTGGCAACGACCCAGATCTCCACCGACAAGTTGTGATTCATCTACGCCACTAGAATTCCACGTAACACGCTATGCACAAATCACGGACGAATTTCGCCTGCAGCACGATGAATGAAAAGCGCCAGACACAACAGGGAACACGCAACAGAATTCCACCGTGTGTGAGGTCGAAGAACAGGCGAAACAAATTAGGGCGTTAGCAGTCACAAGCGTGGTCACCCTTGGGGGAGATAGATCGATGACCGGAAGGGGACACAAGTGGGGCTTTCGGAATTCTGGAAAACTTCTTTCTTTTCAGGTTCTTTCATTTATTTATTTATTTTTTATTAACATGCAGGTGGCACGCAACGTCCCGGGAGTTTCAGGTGTACAACCTAGTGATTTGTTCTCTCTTCCTTTCTCCAGAAGTAAATTGCATCATTTATTGAGTTATAATGCACAGGCAACAAAATTCGCCAATTTTAAATGCAGAATGTGATGAGTTTTGAAAAGTTTTCAGTAGTGTACCCGTTACCACAATGATGATCTAGAATATTTCCATTACCCCCGAAGGGTTCCCTTGCTTTCTACAGTTGATCCCTTCTCTTTACCCCTGGCCACCACTGATCTGCTTTTGAAAGAAACTTCACTGTAGTTTTTTTTTTTCCCTTTTCTAGTGGAGTGTTACCATATTCTCTTTAAAATGATTTCCTCTGAACACGACAACATCCAGTTGGTTGCAGTTAGGTCCCGCTGTCACCCTGCATTTGTCCCTTATTACCACACCATCTACCCTGACGAAACGCACAAGGCCCTTCATGAATGTCCGATGTCAAAATGGAATTGGCCAGTTGGAATTGGCTGGCTGAAGGCTGCACAGCCTAAACCCAAAGAAGGATTATAGGAGAGATGAGGTATACCGCAGGTAGCCCCAGAGGTCAAAGCCAAGACCCAGGGGGCGGTGGCATGGGAGGCAGTAGTCGGCAGCTTAACAAAAGGAAGATTTCTCCAAAAGCTAACGTTTGTCAAACCTTGAATGTGCTGAGCCCAAGGCAAGTCAACTCCCTGTCCAGAATGGACAGAACGACAATATGGTTGGGTTAAGCATCCAGGTGTGAAAAAGAAGATTCCGGCAGGCAATTGGACTCAGTGGCTTCTAATGCCTATTCCAAATCTTATAATCCCATTACAGCTAATTGGGCTCTAAAGCAAATCACAAAATATTCTTACATGTAGTAGGATAAAACAAAAAACTACATTTGTCATACATTCATTTTACAGCAAGACCGGACCCTTCAGCTACTGCAAGGGGACATAACTCAAGGCCAGGGAAGTTTACTAGGTGGGACAAAAACCCAAGAAATAGTTGTAATTAGAAGATAAGGAGGCCGCCTTTTTTTTCCCCCATCCGTTTTATGAACAGCTTCCAGGCTCTGAAATGAAGGAGGAAGTAGAAGAGATGTTTTCCAAAGCGATGTCTCAGCGCTTTGCTAAGACTCTGATCTCCTCTGTGCAATTAACACGTGGGGCAGTTCAAAAACTAAGCAGATGCACAACACCAGTCCGGGCCAGCCCAGGAACGGCGCAAATTCCCATGAGAGCAGAAGACAAGTTAAGGCTTGTAGGGGAATCGGTTGGCTCACCTTGGACCCGAAGAACAGGCAGACGGTCCACGAGGAAATACAACATCCTCATGGCAGGCGTGGAAGAATGTTCCGAAAGCCAGACCAGTTGCTTATTTATTTTTTGTCTCTCCTGAGAATGAGCGGCCTCATCTGGAAATGTTACGAGGCAATGTTGGCTTTCGTTCATTTCGTGCAGGAGGCGCTTAGGGGCATTTACTGAAAACAATAACGTTAGCGACAAAATGAGCCGGGACTCCAAATAAATGGGTTCTGTATCTAAGATGGCAAGACCTTGGCTGAGCCTTGCGTTTATTATCTGGAAAAATAAATGAGATTGTCCGGAATCAATGGTTTCCACCACGGTTTTGACTGGAATGGCAGGAGTAGGAGGGGGCAGGGAGGTGACCCCCACACTCACTCAGCACACAGGGCCTCCACTTTTGTGCCTTGATTGGACTTCGTTTGAATAAAGAGTTTGCTCCTCCGAAAAGTTAAAATATAGGCCTCACCAAATAAGTCGTTGGGCTTGTCCTGCACCCAGAGTCTGAGCCTTGAATGGTTGATCTTCTCCAAGTAGAAGTTCAGGACATTCTGTGATTTAACGCATGTCTTTCTTTTTCTTCATTATATTATTATACAACAGTTTGTTTTCTAGCCATTTTACTGGCCTCAGACTTAAAGTTTTCTTCTTTTCCTCTTCTGCTCCACTCTTTTCTCCTGTCATGTTATTTTTTGCTCTCTTGCCTCTTTTATTTAACCATGCACTTTTTCTTTTCAGGTAGAAAGGAGTTCGTGTCTGAGATCACCACCTTTAGAAACACCTGCTTGAGGAGCCGGCCCTTGGCTGATGTCTGGGAACTTAGATCTGGGGAGGGGTCCCCCCCCCATTCCCTAAATGATGAGATGCTCGCTGTGCTAAACCGTATAAACCAGGTGGTGAAAGCTTTCCTTCTGGGAGCCTGGAGTTTCGGCTCACGCTAGCGCGGGCTGCCTGTGTGACCAACCCCCGCTAAAACCCTGGGCTCCTGGATGCGGGTAAGGGTCCCTGTAGACAACATTTCAGGGCTGCTGTGGCAGTCCCACGCTGGAGGAATTAAACACGACCTGCACGACTTCCCTGGGAGAGTCAGAGACTGGCACATGGTCCCTTCTGCCCTTCCCCCTCCCCCCCCCCCCCCCCCGCCCCTGCACGCCTTTTCCCTTCACCGATTTTACTCTGTGTCTGTTCATGGCTGTGAGGACGGTCCTCGGGAGTCCTGCTAAGTCAGGCAGTGAACCTGCGTGGAGGGGACTTGGGGACCCCGGCTGTGGGTCAGAAAGACCCTGCTCCTGAAATACCTTTTGGGGAAAAGGATAAAAGGGCAGCAGACGAAAAGCATAAAACAGTGGCCAAGCTGCTGCCTGTCGCGAGGAGTCGAGCCCCGCGTCGGGCTCTGTGCTGGCCAGCTCAGAGCCTGGAGCCTGCTTCGGTGCTGTGTCTCCCTCTCTCTCTGCCCCTCCCCTGCTCACGCCCTGTCTCTGTCTCTGTCTCTCTCCATCAAAAAATGAATAAATACTTTAAAAACTTAAAAAAAATAAATAAATCGATCCAAGGAGAAGAAAGGGGAGGGGGGGCAGGGGCGATCCAGCCACTTCTTCAGACCCAAGCCCATCTCGCATTCCAGCCAAGATCCCTGGCGGCTGTTACGGTTAATCTGTCAATGCTGGATTTACTGCTTAAGATTTGAATCTACAACTTGCAACGATAGAAAACAAAAAACAAAACAAAACAAAAAAAACGGAGAGGGGCATTTTAAAAATGGCTTTGTGTCGTGCAGTTACGGCATTTGCATGTGTGGACAAAAGTGGGGCAGAGCGTTATGGGCTGGCAATTTCATAAAGGCCAAAGGGATCATTCCAATCAGGGAAACTGAAAACAGCAACCAAAAAAGAGGTAAGACCAACGTCCTTGCTTTTTCGGTCACCGATACGCAAATTAGAATTTAAACTCTTTGGGTGTTAAAACAGAGTCAGTCCCCGTACTGATGATTTTTACTATAAGTTTTGCTATTGGAGCCTCTGGGTAAAAGCAACTATATGAAAAGAGGCACTCACCAGCTGAACGCACACTTTGGAGTTTTAAAAAGCCATTTTTAGCAGCTAATGACCTCCTGTGAATCATACCCGATCTTGGAAATGCTGCCCCTCCCGGGCTGGTGATTTTCTGGCCGGCTGTGCGTGTGTTTGAGTAGGTCAACTTGAACTCTAGGACGATAAGCCAGAAAGCCCTGCTTGTCACCTGGGCTGGGAACCCAGCCCTCTGGCCCTCCAGGGTCTGCCTTTTCTGCTTGCCAAAGAAATGCCGGGGGCCTGCTGGGCGTCCTCAATTCACTGATCCTAATTGCCTGGGTCAGACTGGGACCTGAAAGCTGATTCCGGCCGCTGTGGGCCATTTCGGCCTCAACCGAGCTGAACTAAACGCTGGAACAGGCCCCAAGAGCAGGACCTCACTGCTGGGGCTGCCTTGGGTAGAGGACACCCCTCTGGGACCCTAAACCGTCAGGAGGTCATGGATGCTGGCTGGGCTGGCTGGGTCACACACAAATGTCCCCAGGAAAGGATTCAGGCTTTGATGGGGATCATCCGAAATGGAGCTGCCGATAGGATCTGCAGGTCTGATACAGAGACCGGGCTGCATTGTAACGTGAGATTACTGCTACAAGGCGGGGGAGGGCACATCACAGGGCCTGTGACCCCTTTGCCCTCTTCTGACAGCTGGGACCCTGGACCACCTCCGGGAGAGGCCCCGCTGCTGCTGCTTATCAGACTCAGCTTGCAACCGTGCACCTGCCGCCTGACTCCTCTCCCTGCCGGCCCCCCGGGGCACACACCTTGTGAGGCAGTTTGATGATGAATCTGCTCCAGAAAAGTCTGCTCTCTGGAGAGAAGAGGAGGATAAAAAGGAAGGGAGGTTACAGAAACCCATTTAGAAAGTTGTTGAAAAATCCAGGATGCCGTTGCGGCCAGTCCCTGAACAGGATCATCTTTCTGGTTCGGTTGCGCAAAAACATTTTTCCGCGAGCCGTGCGTCTGTCCCTCCTGCGTACCACCCTTCGAGGCGATGTTTCGGATGCTATAGGGGATGATTTTAAAATGTAAAGTTGGGGCGCCTGGGTGGCTTGGTCGGTTAAGCGTCTGACTTCGGCTCAGGTCATGATCTCACGGTCCGTGAGTTCGAGCCCCGCGTCGGGCTCTGTGCTGACAGCTCAGAGCCTGGAGCCTGTTTCAGATTCTGTGTCTCCCTCTCTCTGACCCTCCCCCGTTCATGCTCTGTCTCTCTCTGTCTCAAAAATAAATAAACGTTAAAACGTAAAGTTGCGGTCGTTCAGCGGGACACCCTGAGTTTTGAAACGGCAGCCGAGAAAAAGAAACAAACCAAAAACCCCCCAAGAAACAAACGTCCCAGCATCTGGGGAGGTTTGGCGAGCACTCACGCTCTGTGTTTTCGGAACTGTCTCCGGAAGCTTCCCCCTCTTCCTGAAGGAGAACTCCCTGGAGCTGCCTTTGCAAGCTGCTGGGAAGCTTTCAACTCACGCGGCCTGCTGAGCGTCTGATCACAGCCTGACTGGGACAGCAGCGGGTGGCGGCCCGCACTTGCCGTGCTTCCAGACGCTTCCAGAGGCGTCTACGCTCCAGCTGGAGTCACAGACAGCAAACCTTTGGTAACTGACAGCCTCAGGCAGTCCCTCTGAATCCAGGGACTGAACCGAATTAATTGGCTGGGGCTGGGAGCCTGTGGCCAGAGTTCCCGGGATCAGAGACCACCCTGGGGTTCCTGTTAACCGAGCTACCTGACTCATGAGTGTCCTATAATTGTCGGCTCTTTCTTTCCAGGGGGACCAGGTGCTATACCTTGGGCCAGTCCAAAAAGTTCATACTAAAACATAAGGAGAAGGCCGCTTGGTTTTGAACGATAGATCTTTATGGTTTTGTCTTTTTTTTTTAAGTTTATTTATGTATTTTGAGAGAGACAGAGAGAGCATGAGCAAGGGGAGGGGCAGAGAGGGAGAGAGAATCCCAAGCAGTCTCCGCGCTGTCAGCACAGAGCCCCATGGGGGGCTCGAACCCACGAAACCGCGAGATCACGACTTGAGTCCAAATCAAGAGCCGATCGCTTCACCGACCTAACCCCCCCGGGGCGCCCCTGGTTTTGTCTTAACGAGCAAAGACCAGAACCCCTAAAGGCACGACTAAGTTTGGTAGTGCAAGGTGGTCTCTCCCTGCTGCATGGGCTCTCGGTGAGCATAATTTTGCTGCAAAGACGCTTTGGCCAAGGGCCGAGGAGGTGAGCTGGGCAGAACAGAGTGAACAGAGCAGACGCGAGACTGCCACATTTAGAAAGACCTCGCAAGTTTAACGCGGATTTCAGGGGAACAGAGTGACCAGCGCTCTCAACTCTATCCCGGGCACCCGGGCAGAAACCATCATTCTTTACAGGATGCACAGGACCTGAGAGCTTCTGTGCAGGGTGCTGAGCTTCCGGAACCACGGAAGACAGGACAAGCGTTATCATTGCTCTGAATTCACAGAGTGTTTAAAGGCTTCCTGCTCCTAGAATCAAAACTGTCCCCACCTGATTGCACTTCTTTGATAAACCTTTCCCTGATCTGCCGTGTATGTTGGCTCCCTGTGCACATTTGTCTTTTCTCCTGGACTCTGATTTCCTTTAAAAGGGGCATCGGGGGGCACCTGGGTGGCTCAGTCGGTTGAGTGTCCGACTTCGGCTCAGGTCATGATCTCACGGTTCGTGGGTTCGAGCCCCGTGTCGGGCTCTGTGCTGACAGCTCAGAACCTGGAGCCTGCTTCGGATTCTGTGTCTCCCTCTCTCTCTGACCCTCCCCCGTTCATGCTCTGTCTCTCTCTGTCTCAAAAATAAATAAACGTTAAAAAAATAAAAAAATAAAAAATAAAAGGTGCATCGGTTTTTTGAGTGAGGGAGGGGATAATCTTTTCTCAGGATCAATGCATCGTGGGAAGATAACGAAAATAAAACGTAATAAAAACCATATGCAATCCCTATTTTAGTCATGTCCGTATTCCACCCAGATTCGAGAATAACCTGGCACGAAGGAGGTGTTCAGTCAACAATTCATCGATCTATTGTTAGCTAGAAGTTCTGGTCACGACAACACCTGCCTCGTGGGACTATCAGGAGGATTAAATGAGATCATGGATAAAGGGGAACGTTATAAACTGCAAAGCCCTTTGTGGATCTAAAGTATTATTAGATCTAATAATAATGCATCATCAAATTTATGTTCATTTAAAAAAAAAAAAAAAACTTTGAGAAAATGCCTGCGTTTTGCAAATAAGTTGATGGTCTATACTGCTTTCCAGGGCCTGAGTCTCCCATTTATAGGTAAGGCAACAGAGGGGCAAAGAGTTCTAGAGACTTACACAAGGTCATAAGTTTGTACCTGTGTTGACCTGTGGTTTCTCCTCAGTCATGAGACTTGACTTCGCAGTTTGTTCTCACTTAATTTCCACGTAACGTCGTAATAGTTTCAACATTATCAGTAGCCTTTTCTCTGCCCTATTGCTTCTTCTTTTTGTTTGCCAAAATTGTCACAAAGCTTTAACGCCCAGAAAAGGCATGGCGTCTCTTTATGGGGAGGTGGACAGGACGTGAGCATTGGAATCAGACTTGGGTTTGAATCCAGGCTCTCTGCTTCTTTCTAGCCCGGCAACCTTGAACAATTGACTGAATTTCCACGAGATTTACTCATCTGCAAAATGGGATACTTACAGCCACTTTCCAAAGTGATGAAGATTAAAGACGATGTATGTGGAGCCTCTAGCTCAGGCCTGGCAGCTAAGAGACACTGCAAATACTAAGAGTTGAGTACCCGTGTCATTGTCACTGCTATTATGAATACGTTGCAACAGGAGAAAGAGGAATTACAAATTTTGGCTTCAAGAACCCTAGTGAGACTGGTCTAGCAGGTCCCTTGTGAAACTAACCTCAAAAGGTCTCCCCCACCCCGCCACCCCCCACCCCCGAGAGACCACAAAAGTAAGATGTTCAAGTCAGCAATTTCCACCTCTGAGATGAGACATTGACCGGAATCAACAGCCTCAAACAGGTGCAAAATTTCTTTCTGGCATCAGTTTCACTGCCTCCCTGTGAGTCACCCAACCTGGAGACAAGGGTAGGAATGGTAGGATTCATCACCGCTTCTCATGAGTGAGTGTCTGTGGCAATGACAAAGAGAGGATTGGGGGTGGGGAAGGGCAAATACAAACTCTGATGAAGGCAGTGAAGACCGGGCAGAAACAAGCAACGAACGGAGGTAGGACGTGTCAGCCTGAGATCACATGTCATGATGATTCTTAACTCAATTATCTCTTTAAAAAAATTTTTTAATGTTTACTTATTTTTAACAGAGAGAGAGAGAGAGACAGAGAGACAGAGCATGAACAGGGGAGGGGCAGAGAGAGAGGGAGACACAGAATCCGAAACAGGCTCCAGGCTCTGAGCTGTCAGCACAGAGCCCGACGCGGGGCTCGAACTCACAGACCGCGAGATCATGACCCGAGCCGAAGTCGGACGCTCAACTGACTGAGCCACCCGGGCGCCCCGATGATCTTTTTGTCAAAACCCCAGTAGTCGGGGTTGAATTACAGTCGATGGAGAATGGGGGTAAGGGGGTAGTTGTCACCACCATCGGAAAGGGCACAGGGTCAGTGAGCAGGGAGGGAGCTCGAAGGTCACCCAGGCTGGTGATTTTCCCTGCATCCACAGAAGCACCTCAGATCAGGAGGTATTTCTTGCCAAGAGGATGGCTTGAGAAACCTATTCAACCCATTTTGTTCTGGTACTAAAGATCTAAAACTTAGTGATGTTTGTCAGTGCCTGTCTCTTACCCGGGCCTCCAAAGCCCAGAGAGGACAATTAACTTGCTCCGAGAAACATGAGGGCAGACCCTGGCCTTCCACCTATAAGTCCTGCTTCCCAGCCCCCTGTAGGAATTTTAGACACACACACACACACCGGTGACCCATTCCAGTTGACATAGGACGCCAGACACGAGGCTCTCTACCTCCCCAAACATAAAGGAGATCTTCATGAGACCCCTTCTCTTGCTATTAAGAGTCGGGGTACAGAGGGCTTCAAGCTTCGGGGATTGGAGTTTCTGGCTTCCTGAAAACATGACCTCCCCAGATTGTTCTTCACTAACCTCTTACCCCAGCTTCCTTACCCAGTCTCTTTTACATTTTGCCCTCCCTGGTCCCGCCCCCTGAGCTTGGCCTGCGCCCATACATTGTGCATTGAGAGGTGCTTGGCCGCCTCTGCCCTCTGTTTTACTGGCTCTCACTGGGCCTGAATAGGCCCCACCTCCTTGCACTGCCCTAGGGCAGCTAATCAATCCCATCCCGAAGAGTCCTTGAGTTCCTAAAGCCGGAAAACGCCTTGGAGACCGTCTAAATCAATTGAGACACGGAGGTGCAAGAAGGCCTTGCAACTCCTACAAAGGAACCCAGTGAAAGCAAGATTCAAATTCCGGCCTCCTCACCCCACACTCGCATCCAACGCCTTTCCAAGAACCACCCTACTCCTCTCCCTTGTAATTCAGCTCAGTTTAAATCAGCACACATTGGGGCGCCCGGGTGGTTCTGTCGGTTAAGCGGTTAAGCGTCCAACTCTTGATTTCAGCTCAGGTCGTGATCTCACAGGTTCGTGAGTGAGTTCGAGCCGCATGGGGGGCTGTGCGCCGACAGCCAGCGTGCGGAGCCAGCTTGGAATTCTCCCTCTCTCTCTGCCTCTCCCCCACTCACACTCTCTGCCTCTCTCAAAATAAATAAATAAATAAACTAAAAAAAAAAAAATATCAGCATACACCGATGGACTGTCTAACCTGTGCACCTTAGGACACGGGAGAAGGAGGAAGGACAGGTGAGGGAGGGGCGGGAATCACCAATCGATCCAAAAGCAGCTGCGAGGGAGACAGGATGTGATCCCCGAGAAGTTTATGATCCAGAAGAAAAGGGAAGGCAAGCACATGACACCAAGCAAACTGTGAGGGCTCTAAAAAGGTTCACGCGTGCTAGATAAAAGTGCAGGAAGTTTAAGATGCTTGCAAAAGGCTTCGGGGAGGAGGTAATATTTAAGAGGTCAAATCATTTGCCAGCTCATTTGAACTCCCTTCTAGCTGGCCCTTGGAGGCTAGAGAGCTAGAAAGCTTCCCTGACCCCCTCGCAGTTGACGGTGGCTAGAAGGTGACTCCTTTGCGGCCAAGAAGGCAGAAACAGGTTTCTGCAAGGGCAGCGTCTGCCTCTTCTTTCTTCCTGCCCGGAACTTGGGAAATGCTCAGACTAGAGCCACTCTCGTGACAGCAGGTGGAGAAGGGCAGGTGGAGAGAGCTGGTTCCTGGAAGGAGCCCAGGATGAAGCTTGCATACCAGCTCCTCAACGGCCTGCCCCTGAACTTCCTGTCGCATGAGGTGAATCCCCTGTAATTCAGCCAGTGGAGCGGAACTTCTCCCAGATGGGAAGGAAAGAGCTGAACCCAAACCTGGGAGGTTCACAGGCCTTGGAAAAGTCATCAGATTTCGCCAAGCAGAGGCAGAGGCCAAGGTCGGGGTAGGCCACTGCTCCAGAATGGGGAAGGCACGGGGCAGGTTCTCCGCAAAGAAGGAGTGAGGACGGAGGGCGGTTAGAAGAGGACTAGAGAGAGGCAGCGGGCGTGGGCCAGAGAACCCACGGGGGGCTCCCGCTGTGCCCGTGGACCTCAGAAAGCAGAGAGGGGGCTGCTGAGAGAGGGGACGTCTTGGCGAGTTGAGGCTGGCTCTTCGCACCAAACACCGAGTGCCTCAGTGAACGTGCCTTGGGCCCCGGTTGAGCAGGCTGGGTGGCTGGTGAGGAGCCTTGGGCGAGAGTGGGTGGCCTATTCATTCTAATCTGCAGTGCGCGTGTTACATTCCTGTTTGGTTAGTGTTTACGCGGCACATCAGGAACCACAGTACCGCAAACTCACTCCCATTCTGCAGGCACTACCCTCGCCGGGCCACTTTCCTCCCACAACCAATTGCCAGGCTGGCAAACCACAGCTGTAGCCCTCTGGCTGCAGAGCACGGAAGGCCACAGACACCTCCGCCGAGAATGATCAAGGGTGGAAGCCACAAGCCGAATACCAATAAGCCTACTTCTTGGCCAATAAGACCAACTACCAATAGCCTACTGTTGACCAGAAGCCTCACCGATGACATAAAAAGTCGACTAGCACATATTTTGTATGTTATGTATATCATATACTGTACTCTTACGATAAAGTAAGCTAGAGAAAATAAAATAAGGAAGAGAAAATACATTTTCAGTACTGCACTGTTTTGCTGGAGAAAAAACAATCCGCCTCTCAGCCGCCTCATGCCGTTCAAGCCTGTGTTGTCTAAGAATCAACTGGCTACATAAAAATAAATATCGCAGGGGTGGGGGCGCTGCCTGGGTGGCTCAGTGGGTTGGGCGTCCGACTTCGGCTCGGGTTCATGGTCTGTGGGTTCCAGCCCCGCGTCGGGCTCTGTGCTGACAGCTCGGAGCCTGGAGCCCGCTTCGGATTCTGTGTCTCTCTCTCTGCCCCTCCCCTGCATGCGCTCCGTCTCTCTCTCAAAACCAAATAAACATTACAAAAAAAAGATTTCACAGATATTGGGGCACCTTGGTGGCTTAGTCGGTTAAGCTTCTGACTCTTGATCTCACTCAGGTCTTGATCTCAGGGGTAGGAGTTCAAGCCTCACGCCCCCCACCCCCCTCTATCCACCTATACCCTGAGAGGTCTGGACCAGAGAGACTGGTTTCATCCTGGGTCCGAGCTGCCAAGCACAGCCAGCAGAGGGCCCTGCTTGTCCCCATCTTCACACCTGGCCTCTGGGCTGAGTCCCCAGTTAGCTCCCTGGAGGCCGGAGCCCTGTTTCTCCCAAGGCCAGTGCACAACAGCAGAAGCTCGGTGAATCTGTCCTGAATGGATAATTGAGCTGCCACAGTTCCTCTGTGATAAAGGTTTTAGGAGAGCAGTACAGATGCTCTATAGGCCTGGGACCACGGATGGTGGTTAAATGGCCCCCTAATCACAGCCTCCAAGCCCCAGGCTAGTCGGCGCTGGGAGAGAATGAGGCGAAGCCGGGGCAACTTTTCATCAACCACATTCCATAGAACTAGTCCCACGGCTGTTGATAACGTTCAGAGCAAAAGGTCCTCTGGTCAAAAGAGGTTAAGAAATTTGCTAATTTTATCCCGCAGTCTCTCCTTCCACCCTTAATTAGCGGAGTAAAAGAGCTGAGAAGGACTTAGGTAATGGTATCCGGTTAATTTCGTGCAAGTTAGCGTTTCCCAAACATTTATTTGTGGAAGCTGTTTTTGGAGAATTAGGTATGAGCTTAACACTTGGTGGGAGGAACACTGGTTTAATGCAAAAGGTTTCTACGTGAAGTTTTCACTTTCACACCCTCCCGAGGAGGTGAGAAGCCCCCCTCCAGGACAAAACAACAACAACAAAAAATGATCCTGGGGTGCTGTACCAATAAATTGACAGGACAAGGAAATGAGGGCGGATAGAAGAATTCTGACCATTATTATTATAAGCATTATCTCCTTCGGTGAATATCTATGCAACACCAACAAATTATCTACTGTGGGTCACACACAGGGGTTATAAAGATAAACAAAACAAGGCAGGGTCCTATCTCTCCGTGAGAGCATTGCCTAAAGGGAAGAGTAAGTAACGTACAAGTACCTGTAAAGAAGGAACCCAGAGGAATCATGGAAACTGGACCCTGAAGGCTGAAAATAATAACATTAGCAGCAATATCTTTATACACTGCTTACCACGTACCCAGTGCTGTTCTAAGTAAGCACTTTACAGCTACGAACCCGCTTGGACCTCACAAGAGTTTTACCAGATACCTTTAGCCCTTGCATTTTACAAATCAGTTCAACGAGGCCCAGACAGGTTAAGTAACTTGCCCAAGGTCACACAGCTGGAAATGTGGAAAATTCACGAGGATTCCACGTTCCACACCGTAATAGAATTGTTGTCTTAATATAAAACTTTTTAATCCCTTACCGGCTCCATTTCGGTCTTTCTGGGCGGAACCCCAAGCAGACCCGTCTGCGTCTCTGGTTCCCAGCTAGGAGCATAGCTGTAAACAGCGGAAGTCATGTAAGGTGCCCGAGCCGGGGAAGGGCAGATCAGAGCTGTGTCTTCAAACAGCAAGAGCCTAGAAATCATTCAAATACCCATCAGGAGGGAACTAGTTAAATAAATCACACTCACACACTAGAACACTCTGGAACTTAAAACACAAACGAGAAAGATCAACACGGGAGGAAAAGTTTCTAAGGTGACATATGAAGCAAAAAAGAGCAAAGCCATGGGCGCCTGGGTGGCTCAGTTGGTTGAGCATCCCACTTTGGCTCCGGTCATGATCTCACAGTTCCTGAGTTAGAGCCCCATGTCAGGCTTGTTGCTGTCGTCGCAAGGCCCGCTTTGGATCCTCTGTCTCCGTCTCTCTCTGCCCCTCCCCTGCTCGCTCTCTCTCGCTCTCAAAAATAAAACATTAAAAAAAAAAAAAGAGCAAAACCAAGTCTACAGTGAGTATAGTGTATGGGATCTCACTCGTGTGAGAGGTGTGCAAAGCCTCTGTGTTTTAAGGATGTCCGAACACACGCTCGTATGGGCAGAGAACATTCTGGAAGAGTACACAACACACTGTCAACCTCCAGGGAAGGACACTGGGAATTACCACGTGAGAGAACTTAACTTTTCGACAATGTCATACCCTTCGGGACTATTTGAATTTTTACCATGTGCCTGTGTTACCTTCCCAAATTAAAGAAACAGTTTAGCGAGTCAGACTGCTTCAAGCAAAAAGCAGGAAAACATGGTTCTTAAGCAAAAGGAAAGGGGCGCCTGGGTGGCTCAGTCGGTGAAGCGTCTGACTTCTGCTCAGGTCCTGACGTCACGGTTTGTGAGTTCGAGCCCCGCATCAGGCTCTGTGCTGTCAGTGGGATTCTGCTTGGGATCTTCTGTCCCCCCCTCTCGCTGTCCCTCCCCTCTGGTTCTCTCTCTCTCTCTCTTGCCATGAATACAACTGTACGTTCTGAGTCCTGTGAGTCCTTCCAGCAAATTGCCAAACCCGGGGGTGGTCGCGGGGACCCCTGACACGCCTTCCGGCAGGTGGAGGTGGGGCGGGAGGCACACGCTAAATCTGCGTGGCCTCTGTGCTCCTCGCCACCCTCCGATCTCTGTCTGCCGCGGCTCCAAATGAAGATAGAACGTTAAATAAATGTTTATTCAAAGAAAGCCTAGAGCTTCTCAGAAAAAAAAAAAAAAAGAGCTTCTCACTGGCTCCGGAGCGTGCCCGAAGCCAAGCTCCCTGTCTATAGGGGCTTTAACAACACGCTTGGTGGTGACTGCGTCGTCTCTAAGTGCCTCTTCTTTCTCATCACCTGTGGCTCCCTCATGGCTCCATATTGGAATGGTTTGACATCGTCCTGGGGCAAAATCCCAACAGAAGGAACAAAGGCTGTAAGAGGAAGTTCAGGGCGAATCTTCCACCCTTGGCCGGAATCCAAAGTAGCCCCAATTAACATGTGACGAAGGGAGTGAGGCGCCATGGACTTTTGATCTTTATTATCCCCAAGCATCTGGTCCAGGAATCTGCTCCTTCTCCCAGCCAGTCCCTGGCTCCAGGGGGTCTCAGTCATAAAGGCGTGGTCTTAGGGAGGAGCTGTTAAGACGAGCAATGGTTCCTCCAACTGGCTCCTCTCTGGAAACTGCCAAGGTCCCAAAGTACTAAGCCACGCTTCTCTGAGAAATGGGTGTGTGCGTGGGGGGGGGGGGGGGGGCGGTTGATGGCCTTTTTGTGCTACAAGTCATAGTTTTTGTTGTTGCCACGCCTGAGAGGATAACACCGTGAGCTGGAATGAGAACACCAGGCCTGGCCAGCCCTTCGCTGCTGATTCCCCATTTCCTTCTTAGAGCTTTAGCATCGGCCGCACAGTCTTTCAGTCTTTCGAGAATACGCCTCACTCCTCCCAGGAGAACGTAACATCACCAGTCTTTCTCAACTGCAGATGGGAGGGTCTATCAGGTTACAGAGGGTGCAGCCAGGGGGCTGCTCACACACACAGTTGCATACCTGGATGCGTAAGGAGGTAACTGAATCCCCTATACAAGGATTTTTTTTTTTTTAATTTTTTTTTTTTTAACGTTTATTTATTTTTGGGAGAGAGAGAGACAGAGCATGAACGGGGGAGGGGCAGAGAGAGAAGGAGACACAGAATCGGAAACAGGCTCCAGGCTCTGAGCCATCAGCCCAGAGCCTGACGCGGGGCTCGAACCCACGGACCGCGAGATCGTGACCTGGCTGAAGTCGGATGCTTAACCGACTGCGCCACCCAGGCGCCCCCCTATACAAGGATTAAGACCATCTAAGTCTTTATGACAGTTACTTTGTTTATCACTGGCTTTTTAAAAGAGAATCCTCAGTCTTAATTCTTTGATGTAGGCGTCTGGGTCCAGCCTTGCCTAATGTGGGTATTGCTCTTGGCAATTTTCTAAAAAACCTCTATCTTCTTCTTAGTTCTACCCAAGGCCCGTTTATACCCAAACCTGTCATGCGTTAGTACCTTGCAGAAACACCCAGTTCTGAATAGGTAAGACCCACAAGGGCTCAGTCTCGAACACCACGTATGGACTTTGGACAGGTGCCATAATCTCTTCTGGCCTCGTTTTCCTCACCTGTAAAATGGGGTAGGGGGGCTCTGAGGAGTAAACGTAATACTATGCCGTGACACACGTCGCCTTATGCCTGTCACGCAGCAAGCAAGGAATAAAAGGTGGTTACTATTACTATGTCACTTGCCCCAGCGAAGGCATTCTCCAGTTCTCCTTCAACTCAGATCTTAGAGGACCCAATGCTGACAAAAGTACTAACTTGTCCCATTTCTATCTCTTATTAACTCGTATTTGTTTGCTCTTTTCTTTTCCCCTTCGAGATTATTCTCTTGGACATGCGAGTCCTACGAGCCCCCTGCCCGGGGCTCAGCAATCCTTACCCGTTCACTATGAGAACTTCCATATTAGTCGACATGCGAGACCTTTCCAGAGTACAGCATTTTCATGTCAGACAGGACACATGAAATCTGTCCTCATATGAGGCACTAGGAGTTAACCATTAATGAGGGCTTCTAGAAAAAAGGTCATTTCTTGATTTGGTTCTGAGTGTTGAAATATCTGTTACAGGGGCGCCTGGGTGGCTCCGTCGGTTAAGCGTCCGACTTCAGCTCAGGTCATGATCTCAGTCAGTGCTCGTGAGTTCGAGCCCCGCGTCGGGCTCTGTGCCGACAGCTCGGAGCCTGGAGCCTGCTTCCGATTCTGGGTCTCCCTCTCCCTCTCCGCCCCTCTCCCACTCACGCTCTCTTTCTCTCAAAAATAAATAAACGTTAAAAAAACAAAAACAAAACACGGTGAGATACCGCTTCCTACCCACCATTATAGGATGGCTGTAGGCAAAGACAGGTAATAAAGACAGGTAACAAGGGTTGGCGATGGTGGAGAAGTTGGCATCCTGATACAATGCTGGAAGGACTGTAAATGGTGCAGGTGCTTTGGAAAATAGTGTGGCGGTTCCTTAAAAGGATAAACAGTGCTGCCATATATATGATCCAGGAAGCCCACTCTTAGGTATATACCCAAGAGAAATGAAAACATACGTCCACGCAAAAACTTGTACATGAATATTCATAGCAGTGTTATTCATAAGCCAAACAAATAGAAATGAGCCGGATGTCCGTGAATTCATGAATCGGTAAGTAAAATGTGGTAAAGCCATACAATGGGATGTGTCTTGGCAACAAAAAGGAAAGAAGCCCTTACAGATGCTACAACACGGATGAAACCCGAAAGCATCGTCACAAGCGATGAAACCAGTCACAAAAGACCACACGTTGTACGATTCCTTTCATGCGACGTGTGCAGAATAGGTAAACGTATAGGGACAGAGAGTAGATCCGTGGCTGCCTGGGGCTGAGGAGGGTGACACAGAAATGGGAGTGACTGCTAACAGGTACAGGATTTCTTTGAAGCGAGACGAAAATGTTCTAAAATCGATGGCGGTGAGGGTCGCTCAAATCTGAATATGTGAAAAAAAACCACCAGATCGTACACTTTAACTGGGTGAATTGTGTGGTATGTCAATTACATCTCGGTAAAAGGATTGTGTCATAAGCAGGTAGATAAAGAAGGGAAGGAAGGAAGGAAAGAAAGAAGCAATACAGGATCTTATCTTGACTTTAGCGACTCAAAACTGAAGGTCAAAAGATCATCTGAGTGATGGCAAACCCCTCGGCAAACCTTATCGCCAGTGCAAACCTGGTAAGACAAGGCGCTTAAGGAAGGCGCTCCCACAAAATTGAACCATCAGAAACAGACAAGAGTCGATCAGCGAGAAAGATACTTCAATATCACCTTCCGTTGGTTACTTTAAATTATTCTGTAAGCCAATCTGGGTGGCTCAGCAATAATATTTGGGAGATAAGAGGTAAACTATCGATGCTAGATGGCAACCGGACCAGGTAAAGATGCTGCTGACCAACTGCGTATTCCACGCCCTGCAAACAATGCCTGGCTTATTCTAATCCCTGCCTGGGAGTTGTTTACAGCATCTGATTTAGTGCCTTGTCTGTAACATGGCAACCAAAATCAGCTTAGCCATGTGTCTCAAAAGTTCTCAGTTTACTTCTTCCCATGAGTAACCAACTGAAAAAACATAATCACCAAAGCCCTACTGACAAATGGCAACAAAGGAATACAAAATGTGTGGGTCCTCTACAGAGGACTATAAAATTTTACTGAAGAGCACAAAACACCTGAACAGAAGGAACAATAGTCCATGTTCTAGCATGGGAAGACTCCATCTTGAAATCAAACCCCTCCGGGTTCTTCGACCCGTTCAATAGAATTCCAGTGAAATTTCCAGTGGAAGCACGCGTTGTGTGAGAACGTGTACGTGGCTGTGCACTGGCAGGCGTGTGTGCGCATGGGGGTAGACTAGTCCTTTGGAGGGGTTGGGATACAATCTGGACACAAATCCAGACACAAGACGTCTAGACGACAAGTCTAGATTGGCAGTTATGGAGTGGTTAATTGTGGAGGGCCGTGTTGGGAGCTGATGTATTCCCGTTATGACTTCCCACAGTACTGGGAATGAAAGCACAGAAGATACAGAAGATTCCCCTAATCCTAATCTCTGCAATCTCAGTGAGCCTCAGAGGGATAAGGGAGACCAAAGGGAGCCGTGAAAACTGTGCACCGAGGTATCTTTTAGCTGAGTTAAGGAAATGCTGGTCCTCTCTGATCCCGTGTCTGAATGTCTGATTTCTGCTTCAAGCTGACCCCAAAACTCACAGGGGAGTTGGCCTCCTCTGACTCTCCATTTGGAAAAGTGCAAAATTTGATCTCTCCCTTATTATAGACACAAAAATAAATCCCAAGGAAATTATCCTTCTTTCTTTTTTTTTTTTTAATTTTTTTTAATGTTTATTTTGGACAGAGAGACAGAGCACAAGCAAGGGAGGGGCCGAGAGAGAGGGAGACCCAGAATCTGAAGCAGGCTCCAGGCTCCGAGCTGTCGGCACAGAGCCCGATGCAGGGCTCGAACTCACAGACCGTGAGATCGTGCCCTGAGCCGAAGTCGGATGCCCAACCGACTGAGCCACCCAAGAGCCCCAAGAAATTAACCTTCTGATGCAACAATTCAACTTCTAGGAATCGCACCTCTTACAATATTCAGAAATGCTGTATCAAGATATTTGTGAAATAATGTTCATTACAGCAACCTTTCAACTAACTGGTCAAAAGAGTCAGATCGTAGTTACGATCATAGCTAATACCTGTTGAGGACCTACTACGAGCGTGGCCTTGCGCAAAGCCTTTACACCAAGTCCCTCATTTGAGCTTCACAACAATCCCAGGAGACAGGTGGCATTAGAAATTCCACGTTACAGACAGGGAAATGGTGGCACAGAGAGGTTATGGTGCTATCCGAGGCCACACAGCTGGGTTCGAGTCCAAATATCTGGCTCCAAAGCTCACCCTCTTAACCAGTACACTTTACTGCCTCAACCCAAATGTCCGTCAATTCGTTCGCTCATTCAAACATGCTTATTGAGCACCATCATATTCTAGGCGCAGTGAAAAAAAATGGACATGGCCCTACCCTCGCTGAGCTTACAGTCTAATGGCGGGCGGCAAAGACATACGAAAACACGCGTAACTAGAAACTATGATGAGTGCAAGAAAGGAAGGCTATACAGGGCTTTGCTATGAGACCAAATCACGGGTCACGTGATGGAACCCAGGGAAAGCTTCCCGGAGGAAGCGACTTCAGAGCCAAGATCTGATGCTGGCGTAAGTTGGAGGCAGATAAGTGTACGTGCGTGTAGGGCAACTTGTAGAACGATCCTGTGGCCAGAGGGCGTGTGGCGAACTCACTTGTATGGTGACTAGAGGCACCATTTTTAGAGCCCTGGCCTCCGAGAAACCCATGCATGTCACGCTTTTTGCAAACTCCCAACCCGAGGACCCTGGAGCCTGGCAGGGTGAAGGGTTATGGCAGTTTGGGCCATGTCAAGACTGTGTGCCTCCGGGGGTTGGGAGGGAAGGAGGTGCCCACACATTTGAGTTGCTGGGCTGGGGCTTAACTCTGCATGCCGACAGCACCTTTGGAAATGCATACCAGCAGGATGCAGCGGCTCTCCTCCGGTCCAGAGGGAGGCCACTCCTTGTGACCAGTCAGTCCTTTGGACACGCTCCTCTCCAGAAAAGAGACGCAAACACAGACGCGCACAACAAAGGACCAGGGATAGAACTCAGTGTCAAAGGCACTAGGCCGCGGCTCGGCTGGGGGGTACTGGCTGCTTCCTGGGGTCAGGGACAATCACACATCGCTCATTCGCTCCATAAGCACTTAGTAGGATTAAGGCATAGCTTGCATGCTGCAGGCAATAGAAGGAAATTGTACTTACGTATCTCACAGGGCCTCAAATCCTTTTTGGAATAAAAAGCAGTAAAAAATAAATAAATATGACAGGACAGAAAAAGCAAGGAGAACACACATAAAAAGATCAAATTCTACACAAAATATATTGAGAATATAACTGTATAAAAAAACCAACCGGGGCACCTGGATGGCTCAGTCGGTTGGGTGTCCGACTTCGGCTCAGGTCATGATCTCACGGTCCGTGAGTTCGAGCCCCGCGTCGGGCTCTGTGCTGACAGCTCAGAGCCTGGAGCCTGCTTCGGATTCTGCGTCTCCCTCTCTCTCGGCCCCTCCCCATCCCGTCAAAAATAAAAGAAACATTAAAAAAAAAAAAAGAAAGAAAGAAAGAGAAAACCAACTGACCAAAATACCACAAAGAGTAAAAGGCTTGGGAAGAAATATTTTTTTAAAAGAGTGTAAATTATGTTTTGCCTTTCAAATGTGGAATTGTGTAAGGGTTTCCTACACTTTTATATTCCCTAAAGTTCTAAAATAAACACAGGTTACACTTTTGATGGCAAGATAGTAAACTGTATTTAAATCCACTTAGTAATGAATTCAATAGCTCTTCATTGAATGCCTCTTGCATCGACCTGGTTCTAGGCACTGGGGATTCAACAGTGTGTGTGTGTGATCCCTCAGGGTCAGGAAGGTCAAGGTGACTGAGGCTGAGGAAAGAGGCAGGAGGGAGGACACGGCAGGGTAGCAGGATCACGGAGACCCTTGTAGAGCATGAAAAGATTTTGGACTTTAAATGGGATTAAACAAAACACTAAGCAAGAGGTAAACGCCTTTGCAGGAGAAATAGCAAAACAATATGTAATTGTGTGGTTCTGATAATCACAGTAAGGACTTCTTTTGACAGAGAGAGAGAGAGAGAGAGAGAGAGAAAGGGTGCAAGTGAGAGAGGGGCAGAGGGAGAGAATCCCAGGAGGGGCGGAAGGAGAAGGAGAGAGAGAGAGAGAGAGAGAGAGAAGCAGGGCTCACACGATGTGGGGCTCGTGCTCACCCAAAGCGGAGCTCGAGCTCACCCTATGTGGAACTTGAACTTGTGAACCGTGAGATCATGACCTGAGCCAAAGGCAATGCTCAACAACTGAGCCACCCGGGCGGCCCGGGGATGCACACACAGACATAAGAAAAGCCACGCTGTGCAAACAAAACCCATTGTGACCCAGCCCTTTGTTTAACAAAATCAAAACCCAAAGCTTACCTTGACAAGGAAACACTTTACAGGTAGGAAGCTCTCTCTTCATAATGGACAACTAGACCTTTTGAGATGAAAATATGCCAAAACTGACAGCAGGAAATTGTCAAGATGTTGTCTGATATACTCGTATTTGTTTCCATAAGACCTGCTGACTACTGTGAAATAGTCACACTAGGGAGAAAAAGGAAATCCTACTCACAGAGCAGCCCAGAACTTTTGTGAACCTATGGAACAATGAGGAAGAAGAGCTTTCAATTCCTTTTTTTTCCTTCCCCGCTGCTTTCTTGGTACCTGCTAAGTGGACCTGCCTAGCCATCAAATACGGGCAGGTGACGGCACATGACAACCGTCAGCCACGTGTTCGGCCAGGCGAGTGGGGCTTGGCTCCCCGAGCCATTATACAAGGGTACAATTTCAGAGTGCTTTGGAGACAGGTAGAGTGCCAGGCACAACATCAAGTCAACTGTGCGGGTCGCCCAGCAAGCAATTATTGCACAAGAAGCCAGGGAGGAAGGGAAGGGGCGGAGGAGGCCAGGGTGCTCTCGAAAAAGTGACTGACTGAGATTGTGTTTTACATCCTCCCACCAAGAGGAAGGTGACCGAGGTCCGATCTTCCCCTGGAACAGAAGGCAGCCCAGGCTGGGCTCATTCTGGGCTCCTTTCTCCCCCAGATCTAACAAGTATCTCCCCTACAACACCGGGGGAGCCGGCAGCACTGGCAAGGGGGACAGATTGGGAGACAGGCTGGGAAAAAAAAAACAAAGGCACAGCCAGAGAAAGTACGCCGCTTCTCCACTGTGCCCAAGACTTCCGTCCCCACCAAGAGATACTGGGGTGGTGGGTGGGAGTGGCAGGGGGGCGACTTGACGCCATAAGCAGCCCAGGAAGCTTATTTGTCCCCATGGGCCTGAAACTCTATCCCCCACGCAGAGATGGGGGTAGCCAGGTGACATCAACAGGAGGGGTTGTGCCACAGCAAATGCCTGGCCAAAGAAACCTCTTTGGCCGCATGGGCCTGAGACTCCCCTCCCCGACTAAGAGACAGCCATAGGCTCCAGTCTGGGGAAACCCCTTCGCCCATGGGAGCCCCAGCATCACCAGAGAAACCCAACAGACCCAAATGATGTTGCAGAGGCTCTGAAAACGAAACTGTCATCGACACCAGAGCCGGCCGAAGTAGGCCAGTGCTTGTGTGCTAAACCTAAGCCTTAGTGAAGGCCTGCGAAAACAAAAAAATATGAACAGGACCCCCACTATCCTAACACAATAGACAGCATGTCCCAAAAACAATAAAAAGTGATCCGTTATACCCAGGACCAAGATCATCACAACATGAATGAAAAAGGACAATCGATCAACTGTTGCCAATCCAGATGCCTTAGATAATCGGAATTATCCGACGAGGATTTTGAAGCAGTTGTTGTAAAAATGCTTCAACAACCAATGACAAGTTCTCTTCAAACAAATGGAAAAATAGAGAATCTCAGCGAGAAATAGGAATTATAGAGGCACCTGGGTGGCTCAGTCAGTTAAGCTCCGGCTCAGGTCGTGATCTCACGGTTCATGAGTTTGAGCCCCATGTCGGGCTCTGTGCTGACAGCTCGGAGCCTGGAGCCTGCTTTGGATTCTGTGTCTCCCTCTCTCTCTGCCCCTCCCCTGCTCATGCTTTGTCTCTCTCTCTCTCTCCAAAAAAAAAAAAAAAAAAAAAGAATAAAATATTAAAAAAAAACATTTCACAAAGAAATATAAAAAAGAACCAATGAGGGGCACCTGGGTGGCTCAGTCAGTTAAGCGTCCAACTTTGGCTCAGGTCATGATCTCACGGTTCATGAGTTTGAGCCCCATGTCGGGCTCTGTGCTGATGGCTCAGAGCCTGGAGCCTGCTTCAGATTCCGTCTCTCCCTCTCTCTCTGCCCCTTCCCTGCTCATGCTCTGTCTCACTCTGTCTCAAAAATAAAATAAAAACATTTAAAAAAATTAAAAAAAAAAGGAAAAGAACCAATGAAAATGGTAGAACTGAAAAATGTGCTAATGAAAATGAAAATCTCACGGGATGGTCTCAATGTTAGACCAGAAATGAGGGGCACCCGGGTGGCTCAGTCAGCTGAGCCTCCGGCTCTTGATTTGGGCTCAGGGTATGATCTCCCCAGGGCAGTTCATGAGTGAAGCCCCCCCGCGGTGGGCTTTGCAGTGAGAGCGTGGAGCCCGCTGGGGATTTTCTTTCTAAGCCCCTCCCCCTGCTTGTGCATGCGCATTCGCATGCACATGTTCTCTCTGTCAAAATAAATACATAAATAAACACTTTTTTAAAAATAGAGGGGAGATGAAAGAATAGAGCCAGTGAACTGGAGAGCAGACCAGTAGAATTTAACCAGTGTGATCAACAGAGAGAAAACAGACTGAAAAAAAAAAAAAAGAACAGAGCTCAATAACAAAAAAGCCGACATTCATCACTGGAATCCCAGAAGGAGAGGGCCTAAACGAGTATTCAAAACAATAATGGCTGAAAACGTTCCAAATGTTACAGACACAACCCTGCAGAGCTGAGTGAATCACAAAGAGGGTAAATCTAAAGAAATCCACACTAAGACACGATAATTAAACTTCCAAAAACTAAAGGCAAATAAATTTTGAAAACAGCCGGGGAGGAATGATGCATAACTTGTGGGAGAATGTCAATTGGAATGACAGATTCTCACCGAATCCACAGAGCCCACTAGAAGGCATACCACATTTTTCAAGTGGTAACAGACAAGCTGTCCACTGGGAGTTCTCTGTCTAGCCAAATGATCCTTCATGAATAAAAGGGAAATAAAGCCATTCGAGACAAAGGAAAGCTAAGAGGATCCGACACCAGCAGACCTACCTTAAAACTGGCTAAAGGAAGTTCTGTCAGTAGAAAGAAAGTGATAGAAGAAAGTATCCTGGAGCGCCAGGAACCAAGAAGAAACAATGGGAAAACAGAAGTATGGGCACCTACAAGACGCTTCTCCTCGTGAGTTTTACAAAGTACATTTGATGACTGAAGTAAAAATAAAACATTACCTGATTCTTATGTCAATAATGTTTAAAAGCAAGGACCTAAATGAAAGTAAAGTTTCTACACTTTACTGAAGGTGGTTAAGTCACATATGTATAATGTAATACTGAGCACCCACTAAGAAAACCATACAAAGAGATATACTCAAAAACATGGTAAATAAATCGAGATGGAATCCTTACAAATGTTCAGGAAACCCATAAGAAGGCAAGAAAGGAGAAACAGAAGAAACATAATAAACAATGAATAATAAAATGGCAAGCCTAAGCTCTGACATATCAATAATTACCTTTCAGGTAAATAGTCTAAATACATCAATCAAAGGACAAGAATTAGCAGAGTGGATTTTTTTTTTAAAAATGATTAAAATAAATGCTGCTTACCAGAGTCTCACTTCAAATTCAAAACACAGGTAGTCTGACCCATAGGTAGAATGTAAAAAGATATACCATGCTAGCATTAAGAAGAAAAAAAGTTGGGATGCCTGGGTGGCTCAGTCAGTTAAGTGTCTGATTTTGGCTCAGGTCACGATCCCAGGATCATGGGATCAAGCCCCGCCGCAGGCTCTGCTCTGAGCATGGAGCCTGCTTAAGATTCTCTCTCTCTCCCCCTGCCTTCTCCACTGCTGGCACACACTCCCTCTCTCTAAAAGAAATAAAAAATGGAAAAAAAAGAAAAAGAAAAAGAAAAAGAAAAAAAAGCCAGAGTAGCCATATTAACTTCTGATAAAGTAGATTTCAGAGCAAAGAAAATTACTAGAGACAAAGAAGGACATTACATATTGAAAAAAGAATCAATCCACCAAGACACAAAGATTCTAAATATGTATGCACCAAACAACAGGGCACCAAAATACAAGAAGCAAAACCTGAGAGCCAAAAGGAGAAATAGACAAATTCACTGTTAGAGTTGGATTCAATGCCCACCCCTCTCCGTAACCAATAGAGCTACTAGACAGAAGATCAGTAAGGATATATAAGCTTTTGGGAAAAGCCTTTGAGGAGATCATCAGATCTGTGTCTCCTGAGGGCACAGAGGAGCAACATACAGATTGGATTTCAGAATCAGCACAGAAACTTCACATGGACAACTGGCCAGAAACATATAAGCATCATACAAAGCTCATTAACATTGGAAAGACGCTTAAAGGTCATTTACCCCAGCCCCGGAATAGCCTTCATCCCGAAAGCTCACTGCCTCCCATGCTTTCTTTGGCAACCCTGGTAGAAAGTTCTTCCTTGTAAAATGAGCACTCCCCTTCGATGCTGTCAGCAGTCCCAATTAGGCCAAAATCGCAAGGTGATAACATGCATGAATTGCCTTAAAGTGTTCATAACCTCTTGGCGAGAAAATCAGAAATATGCACTAAGATTTATGTAAGGATATTTATAGCAACACTGTACAACAGGCAAACCTTGCTTACAACCTAAAAGTCCATGACGAGACTGGTTAAATTAAACTACAGTACACCTATACGATGGAATACTAAACCATCCTAATTCTTAAAATCCTATTTAAGAGAATACTTAGTGACACAGAAAAAGTTTCATAATATATTTTAAGGTGAAAAAACAGGTTATAAAATGTTACAAAAATCTTTCAACTTTTCAAAATACACATATATGTGTATCAGTATGTATATGCACACGTAAGTATAAAAACTTAATGAAACAGGGGCACCTGGGTGGCTCAGTCGGTTAAGCGTCCGACTTCGGCTCAGGTCATGATCTCACAGTTCGTGGGTTCGAGTCCTGTGTCGGGCTCTGTGCTGACAGCTCAGAGCCTGGAGCCTGCTTTGGATTTTCTCTCTCTCTCTTTCTGAAAAATAAACATTAAAAAAAATTTTTTAATTAGTAAAATGAAATATGCCATTAATAGGGACTATACCTGGCATTATAGTACCTTTTATTGCCACTTTTGTTTTCCTCATCGTCTACAAAACAGAGGAAAACAGTTATACATACATATATACATATATATATGTATATACATTTAACGTTTGTTTATTTTGGGGACAAAGCGAGACAGAACATGAATGGGGGAGGGTCAGAGAGAGGGAGACACAGAATACAAAACAGGCTCCAGGCTCTGAGCTGTCAGCACTGAGCCCGACGCGGGGCTCGAACTCACAGACTGTGAGATGATGACCTGAGCCGAAGTCGGACACTTAACCGACTGAGCCACCCAGGTGCCCCAACAGTTATATTTTGATATTGACAAGAATGTTTCTCTTTATGGCAACCAGCTTACCTCTTGTTCCCTTCCTCCCATCCATCAACAATGCCATCAGAGATGGTTCTCAAAGTTTGGGTTCCGCCACCCTTCCCTGTATTACTTTCGTCCTAACAACAAACCCAAATCCCTTTGCTTCTTTTTCTTCAGCAGGCTGAGACAAAGTGACATTTTCCAAATTCCATTGGGAGGATTAAAAGGAAAATAATGATAGAAAATACTAGTAGGAAGGATGCCTGGGTGGTTCAGTCGGTTAAGCATCTGACTTCGGCTCAGGTCATGACCTCACGGCTCAGGAGCTCGAGCCCCACGTCGGGCTCTGTGCTGACAGCTCAGAGCCTGGAGCCTGCTTCCGATTCTGGGTCTCCCTCTCTCTCTGCCCCTCCCCTGCTCATGCTCTGTCTGTCTGTCTCTCTAAAATAATAAACACTAAAAAAATTAATTCTTATATGGATTCCAGGCTGAGATGATTTCTGGATATATGGCATTAAATAAAACACGTTTTAGATATGGATTTCAGCTGGGGCTTTTTGTTAACACCTGGTTTTAAACGTGGCTGCTGGAACACTTTCAATTACACACACTGCTCTCGTGATAGTTCCATGGGACGGGGCCGCCCTGCCCGTTTCTCGCTCGTCTGCCTTTGCAAGAAAGGTGGAGAGGCTGAACCCTCGACGGTCCAGCCGCCCTTTCAGCCACGGGCAGCCACGTGACGCAGTGTGGCCCGGAGAGAGATGCTGGGGTGGGGAGGAGGGCGGTCTGAGAAAGCTTTTGCTTTCCTGATAACAAGAAACCGACCCAGCTGGCCCTGCCCCTTTCCACTTCTCCCTGCCTTGAATGAAGATTTAACGCCAGGAGCAAGGGTAGATATTTGTGGCCAGGACATCCAAACCAACCTGCCAAGGAAGAAGGGAGAGAGAAGGCACACAAAAGCAACATTCAGCAGCTGAGCCAAGGCCAGCAACTACCCAGTTTCGATCTCTTGTAAAAACATATGCAAAAACAAAAACAAAAAAAACCTGGGGCGCCCGGGGTGGCTCAGTTGGTTAAGCGTCCGACTCTCGGTTTCGGCCTAAGCCATCATCTCAAAACTCGTGAGTCTGAGCCCCGTGTCGGGCTCTGTGCTGACAGCGCGGAGCCTGCCTGGGATTCTCTGTCTCCCTCTCTCTCTGCCCCTTCCCCACTCTCTGTCTCTCAAAAATAAAGAATCTTAAAAACAAAAACCCCGAAAAACAAAAAAGCAAAAACCTGGTTTTTAAAGGCACTTCCGGCGGTGTGGGTAATGCTGTTACTCGTACGTGTTCCCAACTGATGCAACGGTTAAGTTTCCAAAGGACAGACCTCTGGGCCTCAGTGGACAGCATGTGGCCTCCACAGCTGGCATACCTTTCTGGGCTGCATCCGGGCTCTTCTTCCCCCCCGGGGCGCCTCTCCAGCTCGTGCGGGCGCCCCCGCCTTATTTCATGTCTGTTATAGAACAATTTCCCCTCCCTGTAGGTCAAAACCCTACAGGGAGACCCAGTTTAAAATTTTAGAGAACTCCCCCCCAGGCTAAATCAATCACAATGATTAAAATCCTATTTGAAAAGAATATTTAATAGCACAGAGAAAGGTGCATAATAGATTTTAAGGTGGAAAAAACCAGGTTCTGAAATGTTACACACATCTTTATTTCAATTTGTTTCAAACTTTTCAGTCTGGGGAACACACATCAGCTAGATGCCGGCAAAACCATGGTGACAAGGAATGTTGGCCCCGTCTCCAAGGGGAAGCAGTCAAACCTATCAAGAGCTGAGGGCAAAAAGTTTCATTACATGAAAACCACAAATGCTAGGGGCGCCGGAGCGGCTCAGTCGGTCAAGCGCCCGAGTTCAGCTCAGGTCATGATCTCATGGTTCGTGGGTTCGAGCCCCGCGTCGGGCTCTGTGCTGACAGCTCGGAGCCCGGAGCCTGCTTCGGATTCTGTCTCCCTTGCTCTCTGCCCCTCCCCTCCCCTGCTTGCTCTCTGTCTCTTTCTCTCTCTCTCAAAAATAAACACTAAAAAAAATTTTTTTTTAAAAAAAGAAAGAAAACCACAAATGCTATGTAATCAGAACCAGCAAATACAGAGCTGGGGGAAGATGCCTCTCCCAGAGGTTCTGGTGGTCAGAGCTCTAATCCACGGAGTCCCCTCCAGATAAAGTGCCCCTGCCGGTCTTGAACGTGCTCTTCCCAGTGGGTTCCGGTCTGTCTCCTTCTCCTTCAGCATGCTCCTGGGGAAAAAGAAGAGGCTGGCCCTCTCGCCGGTCCGCATGACAGGCGCCCTTCTCACAGCGCCGGACCATCTAGGCATCAAAGCCCACCTTGTGCCTCTGGTCACAGCTGCCTGAACCCAAAGTGGAGCCGGAGGAAATGAAATTCTGTTGACACTACTGGGCGCTCGGAGGCCTCAGTACTGGGATCTGTAGATCTAGCTTCTAGATCCAGCTTGTGTCACCTTGAGCAAATCACCTTTACGGGAAAACAGCTGAAACTGCGGTCTCGGAGCTTCTAACGGTGATCACCATAGGGCAATTCCTTGTCCATCCCGAGAGGCAGCGGAATTGGCAAACCGTGGTGCCTGCCTTGTCGTTCCCCACACCTGTGCTGGCAGGAGATGGCACCTTTCATCCAGGGGCCCAGTCCCGAGCCCTGGAGTCAGTATGGACCCAACATGGAACTCACTGGCAGGACTCTGAAGCTCTGCCTTCAACATGCCTCCCAACTCGTTCCTCAAAAGAGGAACGTGCAGGGGCGCCTGGGTGGCGCAGTCGGTTAAGCGTCCGACTTCAGCCAGGTCACGATCTCGCGGTCGGTGAGTTCAAGCCCCGCGTCGGGCTCTGGGCTGATGGCTCAGAACCTGGAGCCTGTTTCTGATTCTGTGTCTCCCTCTCTCTCTGCCCCTCCCCCATTCATGCTCTGTCTCTCTCTGTCCCAGAAATAAATAAAAAACGTTGAAAAAAAAATTAAAAAAAAAAAAAAAAGAGGAACGTGCAAAGACGTCACAGAGCTCACTCTGGTTTAACCAGGATGCCCCGAGCTCTACCTGTTCAGGTAGTTTTTTTCCCCCAAAAGCAATTCCTGGGGGGGGGGATCTTTTGAACCCGAAACCCCCCACAGAACAGTATCAAAAGCCCTGGATTAGGGGCGCCTGGGTGGCTCAGTCGGTTAAGCGTCTGACTTCGGCTCAGGTCATGATCTCACGGTTCGTGGGTCCGAGCCCCACATCGGTCTCTGTGCTGACAGCTCGGAGCCCGGAGCCTGCTTCTGATTCTGTGTCTCCCTCTCTTTCTGCCCCTCCCCTGCTCGAAAGTTCTCTCTCTCTCTCTCATACACACACAAATAAATAAATAAACATTAAAAAAAAAAAAAAAAAAAAGAGCCCTGGATTAGATGATTCCCAAAAGTCAAATACAGTGAGGGGATGGGATTAGAAGAAGCAAAAATACCTTCCCTGGGTCTGTGCCTCCCTCAGAGCTGCTACCGCTCTGAAAACAGCCAGAGAGGTAGAATGGAACACCTGATGTCACGTGACGTTCTCATTCTGATAACTAGGGCCCTTGCAAGCGGTGGGGCTGCAGTGACAAATTCTCATTGCGTCCTGCTGTCTCAGGAGTGTAATGTCAAGCAATCCACTAATAGATGAGGAAATTGCATCAAGGAAGCCAGCTCATCCTTGGGGAAATGAGAACACAGGGCCTGACGTCAGCACCACACCAGACTCCTATGTTAGCAGAGGCTACGTCGTTACAGAAACGAGGCTGCTGTCGGCCTCATTACGGAAATGACACAGAAATCCATGGCAGATGTCCCTGTCAGCTTGTGGACTGCGAATCAATGACACCAACGCGTCAGGAGTCAAATTAGAAGGCTAGACGAGGTCATTGAACTTGAGCATTAAACGCGGTAATGGGATGTAATACAGTTTCTGGAACAAGTGTTCAATAAACGCTAGCTGCTGTTAGGGCAATGTGAAATTGATTATTACTAGTTTCCTGGGTGGATTTAGTCATTCATTTGCACGCATTTGCTGGGCCCCTACTATGTGCTCGGCAATAAAGAGAGGAAAAGGGCTATGAATGATGACCCTGCCTTTTGTAAGCTAACAACAGAATACAAATGCTAATGGTGACAAAAAGTGCAGCTAACAGGGGCGCCTGGGTGGCTCAGTCGGTTAAGCGTCCAACTTCCGCTCAGGTCATGATCTCACCGTTCGTGGGTTCGGGCCCCACGTCGGGCTCTATGCTGACAGCTCAGGGCCTGGAACCTGCTTCTGATTCTGTGTCTCCCTCCCCTCAGTTCTTCCCCTGTTCACACTCTCTCTCTCTCTCTCAATTAAATAAAGATTAAAAAAAAAAAAAAAAAGTGCAGCTAACATTTTCTGAGCCCTTGCTCTCTGCCCCAGAGACTGCTGGACCCTTCAAGTGCAATACCTCGTATCCTTGTTACTATCCTTGTTTCGAAGATGAGGAAACAGAGGCTCAGAGACTTATCTGAGGTCTCAAGGGGCTCAAGTCTCTTCTGACTTTCCAAGCCAATTCCCTCTAATAGCCACAAAACAGGGCTCACCATTTAACCTAGTGGGTTCTCACTTAAGGAGGATAAATACAGGCCTGACCTCCTGGTGAGTTTCTGTAAACAAAAGAAGAACACTATTACCAGATGCTCCTGCTTCAGCTGGTGGAGGAGGTCAGCCCCGGGTCCAAATCTGGGAATACGTAGCCGCAGACAGACTAGACTGGCAAAGTTGAAGTGCATTTAGCGGCATCCCTGCCACCTGAGAACAGGAGGGGGACGGGGGGGGGGGGGGCAGGCGGTGGGAGGGGGGTTCTTCCCAGATTTTTGGTTAAATGGAGGGATGGACCCATCGTCATTTTACCCCCAAACTTCTTGGCATTTCTACCTATTCGAAATACAAAGTAGAAACAGAATCTACTTCTCAGAATCCCCACAGCATCTCATTTGTAACCCTCACGGCACTTGCCACTTTCTTACTAGAGACTCCCTGACACAGAAGGGGCTAATTTTTACTGAATACACTACCAGGAAAGGCTAAACATATACAAATACATAATACTAGGCGCCCTTTGTGGAAAGAGGCCCCGAAGTGGTTGAGGAAACTAGATGATCTGCCCAAGGTCACATAAAGAACCAGCAGCATACCAAACAAGAAAAGCCAGCTGAATGCCTGCCCAGTGGTCTTTTGAGGACGCGATACCGCCTCTCCTAACCACGACAAAGGCGGAAAAACTTTGAGAGGGAAAAGGAGAAATGCAGGCAAACAGATCCCTAATGCAGCCAGAGGCTAACGGTCTTTGTGGCAGAGGGACAAAATCAGTCCTCTCCCATTCCCGAGCAACCACGGGCAAACAGATGATAACAGTGATAACAAATATAATCATGGTAATAACGGGGAGCATTTATATAGCATTTACTATGTGCCTGGCACCGTCCTAGGGACTTTATAAATACTAACTCTTACAATCGCCACAACTGTTACCACCTCCCTTTTTCAGTGAGGTTAAGGACAGCAAGGGTAAGTCGTCTGCCCAAGTTAGCGAGCATGTATTGCTAATAGGAATTAACATGTATTGAGCACTTGCCACGTGCCAGGAACGGAGCCCGGAAACGGTACGAGTCCCATTATTTCGTTGAGCACTCAAAGCAACCCTAAGATAAATGCTATCATTATCCCCGCTTTCAGATGAAACCAGGGCGCTCGGGAGGGTAACTTCTCCCAGCCGGTTGAGCTCAGAGGCCCTGCTCTTAGTTCCATCGCCGCGTGCAGGGCCAGATGCTACAGCTCGGGCGCGCGGGGACCGCGCACTGGGCACAGGCCTGTTCGCTCCGGAGCGGGGAGCGTCACGCGGAATCCTCGGCCGGGGCGGCACCGGGGGGGCGGGGTCGGATCTGAGAGCGAGGAAGGCCGTTGTCGGCGTCTCAGAGCTCGGCGCCCAGCCCGGGGACGTCCGCGCCCAATCAATCCCTCCTGCACTGCGAGCCGCTACTGCCCCCTGCTGCCCGCCCATCCGGAGCGCAGGCCCCCGCCCGCCTCGGCCCAACCGGGGAGCCCGGCCGGCGGCCCCCGCCCCCTCGCAGCACGACCACCGCACCCCTGCGGCCACGGCTCTTCCCTCCGCCCTTCCTTTCCCGCAGCCCGCCACTCCCCTCCGTCCCTTTCCCCCACCCTCCTCCCCAGGACAGCCCCCCACCCCTCGGCCCAGACCCTGGGTTACTATGGTGACGCGGGGCCCCAGAGAGGGGCGGGAAGGGGCGGGGTCGCGGGGCCCCGGGCGCGCGCCCGGGTTCGGGCACGCCGGCGGGACGCCCCCGGTTGCCAGGGTGATGCGGGGTCGAGCGGCTGCGGGCGCGCTCCCCGGCTCCAGGAAGCGCGCGGGAAAGGCGGCCGCGCGCGTTCTTCCTCGGCCCCCGGCTGGTCTGGCACATTCGGGCTCTGAATTCCACGGCGGATCGGGCCTCGTGTTCCCGCCGTCGGTGCGGGGGAGCCTCAGTGATGCGGCCCGCGGGGGCCGTCTCCCTCTCTCCGCACCCCATCCTCCGGCTCTGGGCAGTAGACGGCGACGAAGGAGTTACACCAAGGCCCTACCTAGCCTCTTACGACCGTCGTGGGGTGGTGGTAGGGGCGCTCGCTGTGGCCTTGGACCTGCTTCCTGGGGCCCCTTGTGATGCCACCCTCTTGGCTTCGCGTGGCTGTGGGAGGGTGCGCGAGGGTGGGCTGACCGCTGTCGCTGCAAGACCAGCTGACCTTTGTGAGGCCACCTGATTTTCCTAGCATGGATGTGCCATCATGTGTTTAACCGTTCTCCCACTGGAGAACACTAATTTTTTAGCCAGTCTTTTGTTCCTACACACAGCGCAACGGTAACCTGCTTGTCTATGCCTCTGCGTACATGTGCGGTGTTCTCTGTAGAATAAACTTCCAAAAGTCACATTGCTGTCAAAAGCCAAGTGCAAGTTTAATTTTCACGGATGTGGCCAAATTGCTCTCCAAAGACATTAGCAAATTTACATCCCCACCAAAACTGGAATGCAATCATTTCAATTAGGATTATATCAACAGTGATGAACTGTTGTGAAAGAATTTTTCCAGAGCCAATGCCATTAAGCCAATTCAATTTTTTAAAGTCTTTCTTTCTTTCTTTTTTTTTCTTTTTTTAAAAGTAATCTCTACACCCCAGCTGGGGCTAGAACTCTCAACAGCCCTCCCACCCCCATCAAGAGTCACTGTGTTCTACTGACTGAGCCTTAAAGGTTGGGTTCAAGGGGCGCCTGGGTAGCTCAGTCGGTGAGCGTCCGATTTTGGGGCAGGTCATGAGCTCATGGTTTGTGAGTTGGAGCCCCATGTCAGGGCTGACAGCTCAGGGCCTGGAGCCTGCTTTGGATTCTGTGTCTCTCTCTCTGCTCCTCCCCTGCTCCCATGCTATCTTTCTCTCAAAAATAAATAAAGGTTAAAAAAAAAAAAAGTTTGGTTCAAGAGCGAATGGCCAAGAAAGAATTCTTGAGACTGTTTTGTTGAAAAAAGGTAATTTTATTATAGCATGGGGACAGGACCGTGGGCAGAAAGCTGTACTGGGATTGTGAAGAGTGACTGATTATATACTTTTTAATTAGTGGGCGTTAGAGATAGCATAAGTCTCTAAGAAATTTGGAAGCAAGGCTTTCAGGACCTTGAGGGGCTAGCTGCTGTGAAGATAAGGTTACTCTTAGTCTTTAATTAAACATCAACACCAAGGCAGCCATGAGTTCCTTGAGGAAGGTCACGCTCTGTGAGTTTCAGGTGTCTGTCTGTGGGCTGCAAGCTGTAAGGAGATTTAATTGTGGCTACATTTCTCTTGTCTTTGTTTTCCTCATCAATAGACATTTTACTTACTCAATAATCTGTATACTGAGTTTTACTTTCATTATATCAAGGTGAAGTATCTTATGTCAACATCATTTTACTGAAACGAAACAAAACAAAAACAAACTCCTGAGATCGAGAAGCTGGTCTGACATTCTGATTTGGCCATATTTCTCTCCTTTTGGACATAAACAAACCACAGAATACCATTCTCAAACAAGCTTACTCTGATAGCGTGATAAAATGAGACAGAGCAAGGCTACCTTACAATTTTGATTAAGCACGGACAAAAACATGGTCACTGTCACACGTACAAAATACCAAAGGTTCCCCTCTCTCGGCGAGAGTGACTGCCACTTCTTCACCAATTAGAGTTTTCCTCCCAATCTAGAGCAAACCCTGCTTTCGTAAGACTCCTTGATCACTCAACCAATGCTCCATTCCTACAGATTTCTTTCTAACGCTTTGACTGAAATGCCCCATAGCTCCCCCCGCGGCGTGCAACTTGTTCAAGGATGGGTGTGTTCCCAGGTCTTTGGCCAGAGGGCAGTGCCACTAGCAAGTGCAAGTTTTCCTTGGTAAAATTTTGCAAGTCTAAAATTTCCCAACGGCAGTCCTTTATCAATGTTTGATAAAGCACACATTTTACGTGCGCTGTCTAGTCTATTTCAGTTTGACTATTTCAACCTGTTAAAAAAACAAAATGCAAGCGACTGAACTTTAAGATCGCTCTGGCTTTATTAAACGATCCAAGAATCGAGGAGCATCCCGTCTAACAAGTAGAGGAGTTTTTAAATGGAAGGTTTTTTTGTAAGGAAGGAGGGTGGGACCAGCAGTTATTAGCAAGAGAAAAGAAAGGATCTTTTCAGGCAAGGTTACCAGCCCTTAGGGGTACAGGCGGGAGCAGGGCAGTGGGGAGGGGGTGGAGGGGGTGGAGGGGGAAGGGAGGAGGTGGGGGAGGGTGGAGGAGTCTGATTAGGTGGATTACCTTGTCCTCCTTTGAAGGATGAAGAGCCCCTACAACCGATTACCTCTTTGGTGCTGACCAGAAAATTCCAGATTGATTGGTGTAAAATTCCACTACTGGAACGGTTGAAACTGCAATTAAGTCTTGGTTTGCTGTCCTGGGGGCAAGTGACTCCACCTTGGCCTTGTGGCTTTCTTTTTAACAAATCAGATCTGAGTGTTTCATTTTTTTTTCAGTTTTCAGTGTTACCCTCAAGATAGGAATCTTCTGAGTTGTTTAAAAAACAAAACAAAACAAAACAATTTTAGCAGATGCATCTTAACTGTTATCAGTTTTATTTTGTATTATTTATTTTTACCAGGCAGAGTCATTATGAATTGGACAGAAGATTGATAATTTGGATCTATTTCCTGAGTCGAGAACCATCAGTAAAGGCAGTGGGATGGGACCCGGCTACAAAGCGAAACAAGCCAAGATGTGCTTCAACTGGCGGGTTTAGTCTCTGCCACCATATCCGTACAGGCGCAGGGAACACGGACCCTGCTGTGAAGGAGCTCATGTCCTTGTTTTTTGTGTTTTTTTTTTTTGTTGTTGTTGTTGTTGTTTTGTTTTTTTTAAATTTTTTTTTCAACGTTTTTATTTATTTTTGGGACAGAGAGAGAGCATGAACGGGGGAGGGGCAGAGAGAGAGGGAGACACAGAATTGGAAACAGGCTCCAGGCTCTGAGCCATCAGCCCAGAGCCTGACGCGGGGCTCGAACTCACGGACCGCAAGATCGTGACCTGGCTGAAGTCGGACGCTTAACCGACTGCGCCACCCAGGCGCCCCTTGTTTTTTAAAGTTTATTTATTTGATTTGACAAATTGACGGCGCGAGTAGGGGAGGGGAGAGAGAGGGAGACAGAGAATCCCAAGCAGGCTCCGCACTGTGAGTGCGGGCTCGAACCCACAAAACCGTGAGATCGTGACCTGAGCCAAAACCGAGAGTTGGATGCTTCACAGACTGTGCCCCTCGGGCGCCCCGGGGAATTCGCATTCTAATCAGAAGAAGTAGGAACTGACTGGCCTCAATTTGTCCATTGGACTCTGGAGAAAGGCCTTCCAGACAGAGGGAACAGCCAAATACAAGATGTTTATTCAGTCAGCACGTGGTCCTGGAGTGCGCCTCTGCCAGGAATTGTGCTTGGCATCGGTATACGGGGATGGATAAGTTCCACAAGGCCCCTGCCCTCACAGAGCAATCAGTCCGGTGGGAGGGATGCACGTTAAATAATCACGCGGATGATGACTGTGTGTGGTAACTGTTGCAGAGAAAACCCTAGGATTCCGTGGGAGCTGGGATAATGGCAACCTCACCAATCAGGTCAAGGAAGTGGGGGTTCGTGGAAGGCTTCGTTGAGATAATGACTTTATTTTATTTTATTTTTAAAAAAAAATTTTTTTTTCAACATTTATTTATTTTTGGGACAGAGAGAGACAGAGCATGAACGGGGGAGGGGCAGAGAGAGAGGGAGACACAGAATCGGAAACAGGCTCCAGGCTCTGAGCTGTCAGCCCAGAGCCCGACGCGGGGCTCAAACTCACGGACCGCGAGATCGTGACCTGGCTGAAGTCGGACGCTTAACCGACTGCACCACCCAGGCGCCCCGAGATAATGACTTTAAAAAAAAGTTTTTTTAAATGTTTATCTATATCTGAGAGGAAGAGAGAGACAGTGCGTGAGCAGAGAAAGGGGCAAAGAGAGAAGGAGACCGAATCCAAAGCAGGTTTCAGGCTCTGAGCTGTCAACACAGAGTCAGACGCAGGACTCGAACTCATGAGCCCTGAGGTCATGACCTGAGCCGACCTCGGATGCTCAAGTGGCTGAGCCACCCAGGCGCCCCGAAATAGTGACTTTTAACGTGAGATGTGGAGGATGAGTTGGAAGGGTGTTCCTGGGAGAGGGAACCACCGATAGCCTCAAGTGAGAGCAGCTTGGCTCTTTTGAAAGCACGAAAACAGCCAGTGGGGTTGGAGTAAAGCTGACTGCTGACCGGGCAGGGGGTCGGGGGAGGAAGCCAGAAGACAGGTGTAGGTCCTGCAAGGCCTTGTCCAGCATATTAAGCCATTTGCATTTTAATTGAAAAGCAACCGCTGGAAAGACTGTCAAGAGGAATGGTATGAGTCGATCTGACATATATGTTTTTACAGTGTCGGTGCGGAGAATGGATGGGGGCAGTTGGGGAGGATAATAAATGCGCAAAACCAATGAGAAGGAGACCCCTACACTTGTCCGAGGGAGCAAGGATCGTTACCCGGCAGTCCTTGGCACAGGGAAGTATTCAGTGGGGTGCTGGGATGGCAGGAGATTGGTTTGGATGGGGGACTGTGTGAGGGGAGGAAACGTCTAGCGAAAAGTACGGACACACCCCTGTTTACGAAATGCGTTGTGTTTCCCTCACCCTCATGTGTTGAAGTCCTAGTGGCCGGTCCCTTAGAACGCAGCTGGATTTGGAAAGAGGTAATTAAGGTGAAACAAAGTCATCTGAGTGGGTCCTGCTCCAATGCGACCCGTGTCCTCGTGAGAGGAGGACCAGAGACAAGGCTGTGCGAGGGCGCGACAGGAAGGCAGCTCTCTACAAGCCAAAGAGAAAGGCCCCGGGAGAAACCTGTCTACACCGCTCTCCTGGCCATCCCCTGCTCCGGGACTTCGAGAAAACACATTTGTCGTGTGTATGCCACTCGGGGGCTGTGCTATTTGGTTATGGCGGCCCTAGCGGATCGCTATGAACCCAAATGTCCAAAATAATGGGGCTGTTGGGAAATAAATTGTGTCCGTGTGGTGAAGAAGAGTGTCACCCCAAGATTGGCCCGTGTAAATCCAAGACTGTGACTTCACGAGGAGTTTCACTTCATACCCTCTCTTCCGGCTGGAGGAATTTCATTGCGTTTCCAAGGACCCATAGTGAGCTTTAAGAGCAGCCACTGGCTGTCATTGTGACAGTGGCCTCTTGAGTGCAGGTTGTGATTAAACTGGCTACTTTGGGTGGGGCCTGGGGCAGGAGGGAGAGCTCGGGCCTGACCCTGCCCCCGGGCCACGGCAGCCGGCCCGGGGTCTGTGACAAGTGGCGGATGGGGCTCGTGGACAGCAGGAGATTCAGTCTCAGCAGAAAAATGCCAAAAAGCAAGCTGGACAGAAGAAGTCAAGAAGGACACGACTGACGGCAGAGGTGCCTGCCAAAGCCACCTTCATATACACCTTCACTCTTCGTAGGACACAGATGCCGGACCCCAAGACCTCCAAGCAGCATTTGGGAAGCCAACATCCTAAGACTCCACTTCCCCCGGAACCGGCTGCTGTTCAGGCATAAAGTTGTTTACAGGTGACGTGGTATCGTTGACTCTTCTACTGTCTGAGACCTTAGGTCACAAACCTGCAGTTCTTTATTGTTGAGAGAGACAGAGCTCGGGCAGGGGAGGAGCAGAGAGAGAGGGAGACACAGAATCCGAAGCAGGCTCCAGGCTCTGAGCCGGCAGCACAGAGCCCGACGCGGGGCTCGAACTCACAGACAGCGAGATCATGACCTGAGCCGAAGTCGGCCGCTTAACCGACTGAGCCACCCAGGCGCCCCCACCCTATGAATTTTTTAAGGAAGAAGTAACCTTGTAATGGGGGGGGGGGGGAGGGAGCTATTCTATGCAAATATTTAAAAGAGTAAGGCAGGGAAAACATGAGGTAGAGCCCTGTATACTGACATGAAAAGACGTCCAAACCATATGGTTAAGTGGGGTGAAAAATATGTTGATTATGAACCGATTTTTGTTTTTTAATAAAACCACCTATTACTTAGGGGAAAAAAAATCTGGAAACATATGCAGCCAACTTTATTTTATTTTTTTAATATTTATTTATTTTTGAGAGAGAGACAGAGCATGAACAGGGCAGGGCAGAGAGAGAGAGGGAGACACAGAATCCGAAGCAGGCTCCAGGCTCTGAGCTGTCAGCACAAAGCCCAACGTGGGGCCTGAACTCATGAACTGCAAGATCATGACCTGAGCCCAAGTCAGATGCTCAACCAACTGAGCCACCCAGACACCCCTATGCAGCCACCTTTAAAATACCTTAGAGGCACCTGGGTGGCTCAGTCCATTAAGTGTCTGACCTTGTCTCAGGTCATGATTTCACCACGTGCTGTGCTGATGGCTCTGTGCTGATGGCTCTGTGCTGATGGCTCAGAGCCTGGAGTCTGCTTTGGATTCTGTGTCTCCCTCTCTCTCTGCCCCTCCCCTGCTCATGCTCTGTCTCTGTCTCTCAAAAAAAAAAAATAAACATTGAAAAAAAATACCTTACAAATTCTACTATTTAAGGATCTAAGTTCCGTCAAATTGATGGGCTTTTGGGGTGATGGTGGGGTTCAGAGCTGATGGCCAAGAAAGAATTCTTGAAGACATCTTTGGTGCAAAAAGGTGATTTTATTAAAGCATGGGGACAGGACCCATGGGCAGGAATACCCTCACTGGGGTTGTGAAGAGTGACTGGTTATATACCATGGGGCAGGGGGAGGCAACGTCAAGAGGAAGTTTCTGAAAGGGATTTTCCATCTGCTAAAGACTCACAGATTACCGGAGGCCTAGCTAAGGTTGTTTTTCCCCCAACAAAGCATTACCATTAAGACTGTAGGGAGGTCCTGGAGACAGTTTAACTCTGCCAGCCTCAAGTATTTGTCAATGGGCTGCAGGTTCCAAGGAAATTTAATTTTTCCTGCCATTTCCTTCTTGCCTTTGTTCCCCCCATCACCATGGAGGGGTGATGTTGGGGCTCCAGGAAACTGAGTCTGCAGGTTTCTGGAGATTAGGCTATTGATAGGACTGCCTTTTTCTTATAATTTACTAAGACAGTTGTCAACTCATGGAGACCCCTGTCCTGCATGACTGTGATCTCTATCAGTTAACCATTTGTTTTCTTTCCTTTCCTTTGTCCCTGGGCAGACAGGGGTGCCTGAGGAATGTCACACACATCCCTCCTGGGGTCGGGGCTAGCCCCGAGCCTTGCCTTCAGCTTGCCTTAATGCTCCCTCATCAGAATGAGCCTTGTTGCTGATTTCCTGTAGCAGGGAAACCGCAACACATAATACGTGAAGACCAAGAAAGGACTTACTGTCCCTGACACGTAACCGAGGGTTACGAGGGCCTGTCCCGTCAAACCACATATAAATACTAGTAAAGCTTACTAGTCTTATTGTGTCTTGTGTCTTATTGTGTGTGTGTGCGTGTGTGTCTTTATTTATTTATTTGTTTGTTTGTTTCAGGAACATTTTCTTTTTCTTTTTTTTTTTTTTAACTCTTCTTTTTTCTTTTTTTAAATTTACATCCAAATTAGTTAGCATCGAGTGCCACAGTGATTTCAGGAGTAGATTCCTTAGTGCCCCTTCCCCATGCAGCCCATCCTCCCTCCCACACCCCCTCCCGTAACCCTCAGTTTCTTCTCTTTATGAGTCTCTTCTGTTTTGTCCCCCCTCGGATTTTATATTGTTTTTGTTTCCCTTCCCTTATGATCATCTGTTTTGTCTCTTAAAATCCTCATATGAGTGAAGTCATATGATTTTTGTCTTTCTCTGACTAATTTCACTTAGCATAATACCTTCCAGTTCCATCCACGTAGTTGCAAATGGCAAGATTTCACTCTTTTTGATTGCCAAGTAATACTCCATTGTGTGTGTGTGTGTCTATATATATATATATATATATATATATATATATACCACATCTGATTTATCCATTCTTCCATCGATGGACATTTGGGCTCTTTCCATACTTTAGCTGTTGTTGATCGTGCTGCTATAAACATGGGGGTGCAGGGGTGCGTGGGTGGCTCAGTCGGTTGAGCGGCCGACTTCGGCTCAGGTCATGATCTCGCAGTCCGTGAGTTCGAGCCCTGCGTCGGGCTCTGTGCTGACAGCTCGGAGCCTGGAGCCTGTTTCAGATTCCGTGTCTCCCTCTCTCTAACCCTCTCCCGTTCATGCTCTGTCTCTCTCTGTCTCAAAAATAAATAAACGTTAAAAAAAAATTTAAACATGGGGGTCCCTTCGAAACACCTGTATCCCGTGGATAAACGCCTAATCGTGCAATTGGTGGGTTGTAGGGTCGTTCTATTTTTAGTTTTTTGAGGAACCTCCCTACTGTTTTCCAGAGCGGCTGCACCAGCTTGCATTCCCAGTGTGTGTCTTATTTTTAAAACAAGCGTATCCATAAATATGGGGCGCCTGGGTGGCTCAGTCAGTTAAGCATCAGACTTCAGCTCAGGTCATGATCTCGTGGTTTGTGGGTTCGAGCCCTGCGTCGGGCTCTGTGCTGACAGCTCAGAGCCTGGAGCCGGCTTTGGATTCCGTGTCTCCCTCTCTGCTCCTCCCCTGCTTGCACTCTGTCTCTCTCCCTCAAAAATAAGCATTGAAAGCATTTGTTTAATAAAATAAAACAAGCATATTCGGGAACATAAATCCTAATATTCTCTGCTCCCACCCCGGGGGGATAGTCTTATACACCCCATGTACCCTACTTGAGACAATACCAGTCACTATACAGATAGAGCGTTCTGCAAATGCAGTGAGTGATGCTTCGTTAGAACAGTGTGTTTATGCAATTAGAATACAATCTTGTATATGAAACACCCACTGTGTATGATTCAGAGCACACAGCCGTTCAGAGAAAGGAGTCACCGACACTATCAGGTGTTTTCTTATTGGAGAAAGGAGATGATGGACTTTGATGATCTCTGAGAAGTTTTCCCACTGGTTTTCTGCAAGTCCCGGGTCTCTCCAAGTCATTGATTCCAGCATTTGAAATGGCTGTGCTGGGCTCAAGTGGTGTCCTTAAAGGAAATTGTGCCCAGAGGGACTGTTCAATAGGGTGCTGTGTGGCAATCTTCGAAGTAAAGTTATTTAAAGTCATTTAGTGTGATTCGGTGTGGCTTTTGCCACGTTGAAGAGGGTTTGGTTTCTGAAACCTGGATTTAATAAAAGAATTTAATAACCACCACTTCCTAATACATTGAAATGTTGGTTTACTGCTGGGGGTGGCTGGGTTATCTGTACAGCTGCCCACAGCGCTACTCTGAGAGCAGCACTAAAATGTCAGCGGGACACATGGGGAACAGGGGCCGGTGACTTGAGAACCTCACACAAGAGTCCTTCAAGGTTGGCCGGCTGTTAAGCGGTCTTGCTCCCACTGATGAAGGTCGTCTGGGTTGGGGGAGAGGGAGGGGGTAAAGGGGCTTAGATCAAACTGAGAAGGGGGCTTTCAAGTTAGGATAACCCGAAAGTGAAGAAGGGGCCAGCCATGCGGGGAACCCACAGAAGAGTGTTAAACGCAGAGGGACAGTGAATGAAAACGCCCCAGTCCCAAGTGTTCCGGAAAGAGAGGCCACCGTGGCTGGAGCACAGAGCCTGGGAGGGAGGCGTCTGGCTGCGGGGGATGAAGAGAAGTGGACAGACCCGGAATGATACTTCTATTTAGAACAAGCAGGGTTTGCTGGACCGAAGATGGGAGAGAAATACGACTCCTGAGATCGCCGTTCATGCATCTGGGTGAACGGCGGATGGTTGGCCGTTTACTGAGATAGGCGGTGCACCCGGGAAGGCAAGGTTGTGAGTAGGTCAAGAGCTCTGTTTGGAACGTACGTGTGAGCTGTCTGTTAGACATCCAGGTGACAAGTGTCAAGCAAGCCGCCGAGTGTCCAAGTCCTCGGTGGAAAACTCCAGGAACAACCGGTTAAATAAACCGTTCTTTTTAATTAATTAACTTATTATCCGTTCCACCCACGTAATGAAATACTATGCAGGCATGCCAAGAGCACGGTGATGAGAAGGCCCTACTGGAACGGATACAAATGAGCTGCATCCAGGAGACAAAAAAGCCGTGTGTGACTATTTGCAAAAGCACAAGGGGGCAGGGAGAGTAGGTGAGCATTTGACTGTGTGACATCTCTTGTCAACAAGCACAAGGCACCGGCGCCCAGATGATGTCCAGGCAGAGGATCAGGGCAGGTTGGGGATGGTGTGGAGGGAGACGGCTTACCTTTGGTACTTCTGAATCTTGAATCGCATGACCATACTACCTGCCCCACGATAAGTCAGTTGAACTACAATGTTTATGTGAATTAATTAATGGACTCTCTGATCTGACTTTCCATCTCACTTAACAGAAAACCTAGTCTCCTCACCCTGCTGAACAAAGCCTCCCAGTGGGACCCTGCCCCATGTCTGTGCTAGCTTTCCAGCACTTTCTCACCAAGGTCCAGCCCCTCTGACCTCCTCTTGAACCTCAACAGGCCAAGCACAGTCGCCACTTTGGGCTTTTGATCCCTGCATCTTGACCTTCCTGATGATGGCCCTCCACGGCTCACTCCCTAAAGTCTCTGCCCGGAAGTCACTTCCTTAGAAATGTCTTCCCTTGGGGCACCTGGGTGGCTCAGTCAGTTAAGCGTCCGACTTCGGCCCAGGTCATGATCTCACGGTTTGTTGGTTCAAGCCCCGCATCAGGCTCTGTGCTGACAACTCAGAGCCTGGCGCCTGTTTCAGACTTCGTGTCTCCCTCTCTCTCTGTCCCTCCCCCACTAGCACTCTGTCTCCCCCTGTCTCAAAAATAAATAAACATTAAAAAAAATTAAAAAAAAAAAAAAGAAATGTCTTCCCTGATCTCAAGTAAATGTACGACCCCCCACCTCCCATGTTTTACTTCCCTCATAGCGATTACCGATCTAACATTATTTCGTTTGCTTGTTTACTGTATGTCTCCCCCACCATGTTCACGTGCCGCCATAATCTCGACGCCTAGAAGGGTGCACACTCTTCAACACATATTTGTCAATGACTGAATGATGTCATTCGGTTCTTGCTGCAGCCTCCCGGTGGCCCTGGCAGCCACGATATTTGTCATAGCTCTTGCTTTGTTTCTTTACAGTTCCGGAGGCAGCACCTAGACTAGAGTTCCAGCGTTGGCTTCTCTTCTTCTCAGCTCTGTGATTGTGGGCAAGTCACAGATGTCACTGGGCTCTGTGGCGACTACATGAAATCCCACGTAAGAAGGGCGCTTCTGGCTTACTCAGTAGATGTTCACCGCAACCCGGGGGCCAGCTGAACGGGAAAGGCCATTGTCCATTTGAGGGTGAGGAGATGCCAGTCGGGGGGGGGGGGGCAGTGACCTGCTCAAGGTCAAGTAACCTGCGTGGCAGAGACCGGTTTTTTTTCTCCTTATTGCCTGTGAATCTTGCAAGAAAGAGCACCTGCCCTCCTCCCCTGGGAGCAGAGTCTATCCTTATAATCAAGCACCACAATAATTTCCCTCTTTACGGGGAATTGGCCGTTTGTCTTTTGGTTTTCTTCTCATAAACGCTTGATACGCTTTGGCCTGGAAAACAGTAGGTAGAGTTTCTAAACACCATCGTCAAATTAAATGCAGTGACGCACTGGCTTAGGGAAGCCGTTCGTCTCGCTGTGTCTTAAAAGCAATGAAACGGCTGATCGGTTTTGCTTCTGCATGTTTATTTCTTATAAGTGATGGAAACACCAATGTCGAAAGCCGGAGAACTGAACCTGCCTTATAATGTAAGCGCCGGAACAGAAAGTCGTTTCCCAGACATCGTGTTCGCATTTTATTTTCTCAATTTAGACCGCAGACCGCAGGAACAAGGGCTGGATTTGTAATGACCTGGAGGAAGGTAGTGAATCTCTGAAATCTGACAACAGATGTCACCCGCACCGTGTTGCTCACAGAGACGTCCGTGCCACCTTGCATTTCGGTGCTCAGACATCTTCTCAGATGTAATAAAATTATTTGTGACAGTGCAGATGCTTATTGTCAAAAACGTCTGCCTCCCCGTGCCACCGCATCCGACCTCGTTTATCCCCGCAGTGACTTTATGAAGTCATGAGCACGCTCCCCGTTTGACAGGCAGGGAAACTGAGGCTCAGCGCGGCCCGGTATTGCTCACGGTCACGCCTGTCTGTCTCCAAAGCTATGGTCTTTCCATGCCGTCCTTGGACAAAGTCCAGGGTCCCTATAACAGTCCCCAATGTGTGCCATCCCTGGAAGGTGCCCACCTTGCATCAGTCCTTCTGAGCCAATTAGAGCTGCTCAGCATCGGAATGTCAGACGGAAGCAGATCCATAGAGGCAGAGGGGGCTGAAATGTAGAATTTAAACGAGCAGAAGGAAGGCACGGAAGCTCCCAGAAGCAGAATCCCCAAAGGCCCCCCCCCCCACCAGCGTACAGCTCCTTGATGCTAAGTCACTGACACTTGAAAAGCCTTAACAAAACGTGTGTCCTATTTTCATTTTCTGCCTCTTCTCTGTGAAGCAGCAATCAGCTTTGTCATTCATTCTTCAGGAAACCAGTCAGGGTGTGCAGGGCAACTGCAGCTGAGAACCTCAGATGTCTCTTTCTTGCGCAATCTAGGGAACAAAGAAGCTGTTTGGTGCCCTTTAATTCACAGCCCGGCTTCAATTCAGCGCAAGAGAAGGTGTCACCACGCCACCAAAGCCTGCGGGAGGGTAGGGATGGAAGAGTGTGAGGCATGGAGGTCGTCCTCAGCCTTTTGGGGCAGAGGACACGGGGGACAGGGGACGAGGAGAGCGGCCTGCTGAGCAGAACCTCTGGCCGTGGCACCCAGCCACCTGGGGGGCAACACACGCCGCGGGGAAGGCTGATGCTCGCTCAAGTGCGAGAACCACTGAGCTAAGCCATCTCAAGGGGACGGGTGGGGGTAAGGCTCCCGCAGCCCCCGGTTCAGGCTCCTCCTGGCCTCGAGGTGTCACGGGCATCCTCTGAGTCTGCCGGTTGACTTCTCCAGTTCGTTCCACACACCGAAGGGGAGTGGAGGAGGAGGAAAGCTAGATTCAGAAGGTGCTTCGGTTTGGAAAACGATGATTCTGGGGCCAGAAGCACTTCCACAAGAGAGACGTCCTAAAGTGCGGCCCATCCAATGGCGTGGGCGAGTGGGCACAAGTGGCCTCTTAAGCCGACTCATTGTCAACCCCCCAAGTGCAGGCGTCCATCCGGCAGGTCCTCTACCAGATTAAGGGCGGCCGCCAGCTTGCTTGTCCTCAGGGGTCGGAGCGTAACCCCCATTCCACATATCCTCTTTTTGTTTTCTCCCACCCGACCTTGTTCGACATATTTATCTCTTTATTATATGTGAGGAGTAAAGGAGATGATTCATTTGCAGAAATACCAAATAAAAGCTGTGTTGTCTAGTTTAACAGCAGGTTTACAACCTATTGGAAATATATACGAACCCCTCCCCCGCCTTAGACGCTTCACTTCCTGGTTCTTCTTCCCCCCCTTCTCCATTTCACGGGCTTCTTTTCTGTTTTCTTTTTCTTTTCTTTTTGGATATAATTTATTGTCAAATTGTTTTCCATACAACACCCAGTGCTCATCCCAACAGGTGCCCTCCTCCCTGCCCATCACCCACTTTCCCCTCTCCCCCACCCCCCATCTACCCTCAGTTCGTTCTCAGTATTTAAGAGTCTCTTCTGGTTTGCCTCCCTCCGTCTCTGTAACTTTTTTTCCCCCCTTCCCCTCCCCCATGGGCTTCTGTTAAGTTTCTCAAGATCCACATAGGAGTGAAAACATATGGTATCTGTCTTTCTCTGCCTGGTTTATTTCACTTGGCATAATACCCTCCAGTTCCAACCACGTTGCTGCAAATGGCCAGATTTCATTCTTTCTCATTGCCAAGTAGTATTCCGTTGCATATACAAACCACAGCTTCTTTATCCATTCGTCAGTTGATGGACATTTAGGCTCTTTCCATAATTTGGCTCTTGTTGAAAGTGTTGCTATAAACATTGGGATACAAGTGCCCCTATGCATCAGCACTCCTGTATCCCTTGGGTAAATTCTTAGCAGTGCTATTGCTGGGTCATAGGGTAGGTCTATTTTTAATTTTTTGAGGAACCTCCACACTGTTTTCCAGAGCGGCTGCACCTCTTTGCATTCCCACCAACAGTTCAAGAGGGTTCCCGTTTCTCCACATCCTCACCAGCATCTATAGTCTCCTGATTTGTTCATTTTGGCCATTCTGACCGGCGTGAGGTGATATCTCACTGAAGTTTTGATTTGTGTTTCCCTGATGATGAGTGATGTTGAGCATCTTTTCATGTGTCTGCTGGCCATCCGGATGTCTTCTTTAGAGAAGTGTCTATTCATGTTTTCTTCGCAGGCTTATTTTCATGGGTTTTGCAATGAACATGCACCAAAGAACAAAGGAGGGACTGAAAGTCTGCGTCATCTCAGGAAATGTACATTTGTTCCAATCAGACTACTTTTCGCCTTCCATGGGCATAAGCGACATCCGGGTAAGGGTGTAACCTCAGTAGCACTCAGCCAATGAGGAACCAGGGGAGGGACTTCACACTTGGAGATAAATTGTCTGCTGTAAGTGCCCCAAGTGTGCCTGTCCATTAGACACTCGCTCTTGCAAGAACTTTGATTAAAGCTTCATTTCATTGTGCCCCGAATCTCCACATCCCTCCTTTGGTTGGGTCGGTGGGCTTATTTTTCACATTGTATGCCACACTTCCCACTAAAACCCCAGCTGCTAGAACAAGAACAAGAACAGGATAGGGTCTGGGACTTTATTGAATGAATGAATAAATGAATGAATGAACGAGGTCCTCATGATATGCTTGGCTGAAGTAAATGGCTGTGTTGGCCGGGTACAGACATGACTGTAGTTTTCTTACATGCAAGATGGGGGTAATTATAGTACCTGCCTCATAGGGTTGTGGTGAGGATTAAATCAGCTAATACGTGTAAAAAGTTCAGGACAGTGTCTAACGCACGGCATGCACTCAATAACGTTAGTTATTACTATCGCAAAATGTAATGTTGACTGGTATTGTTGCCCCCAAGGAACAGATGCAAAACTACAGTACCGAGAAGTGAAGCTACATGTCCAAGGTTGTTAGGCAAAGTGATAGCAAGCAATTCAAACCCTGTCTAATCTCTGCATTCTCAGACATGTCAGCCACCAAGATGGGTAGGTCAGTCCTCAGAGCAAAATTCCAAATTCTATTTTACAATAGATCTGGGAAGTTTGTGGGGACAGACCCAAGGGTGAATGGCCCTAGAGTAATTACGTGACCTTATTCATAGCCATTCATTCATTGCTAGTTTTCCGTATCCAGAGTAAGCACCACGCCTAATGCCAGAAAGCAGGAATACTGAAATATTCAGAACACGGACCCTGACTCAAAGAGATCACATTCTAGTGAAAGAGACAGGCCAACAAACAGAAAAAAATAACATGAAGGTGTACTAGATGTTGCGATCGGGTGCCTTTTACGCTAGATCTTATGTGATGTCACCTTCGTAGAGGGAGAAAGCTCTGCCAACCTTTGCTTGGGCTTCGATAAGTTTAGGACTAATCTGGATACTATTGGCTATAGGTAACAGAAACATGCAAACAAGAAGTCAAAGGCGGGGAGTCTCGGGTTTAGCACGGTTGGCTAAAGTGAAGATACAAGTTCGTCTTTGCAATAACTTCCAGGGACACCTGGGCGGCTGAGTCAGTTGAGCATCCAACTTTAGCTCAGGTCATGATCTCATGGTTCGTGAGTTCGAGTCCCACACTGGGTGAGCTCAAGCCCCATTTTGGGTGAGCCCCACCTCTCTCTCTCTCCCCCACCTCTGCCCCTTGTGGGATTCTCTCTCTCTCTCTCTCTCTCTCCCTCTCTCAAAGAAAGAAAGAAAGAAAGAAAGAAACTTCCAGAATGGTGGCATGAGAAGCTCTGCAGACCATCTTCCCAGTGAAACAACCATAACTGGCAAAAAGAATTTTTTAAAAAGATACTTAAAATTGTCTTATCGACATACAGAAAATGAAGCAACACTTCATGGTAAGTAAGAACAGCAAAAGTCAATGCCATTTGAGCCATGGCTGGTCCCCTCTCCTGTCTCCCAGCTCAGCACAATGAAGCTCTGCCCCAGGTGGGTGCAGATAAGAACACAGGACTCCTTCCTCCCCCAGATCCCTGCTTAGGGCTAGAATACTGTGGGCCACCTAGAGTTCTCATCCCACCTAGTTCCATGTGGCAGAATTCCAAGATAGAATGGCTAAGATATCTGGGATGCCCTTCCTCTACCCAGCCCCCATGCAGAGGACAGAAGCTCCACCCCAGGAATGGCAGGTCGAGTATACTGGGACCCCGATTGCCCTTCTTCCTGTTCGATCTTAGGGCAGAGGTTCCATACCAGGAGAGGCAAGTCAAGAAGACCAAGGCTGTGACCCCACCCAGCACCCTACTTCGCAGTAGGGATATTATTGCCAGAGAAGTAGGCTGCCGGAAGAGTGGTGCAGAGGTTTATTTCAGGGGAAGAAGGGAGGCCTGAAACACAGAAAACATGGACGCTTTCCGCAAAAGAACGGACTTTATTGGGAACAGAATGAGGGGAAATTCAGGCCTAAGGGTGCTCTCAAAAACAGTGAAGACTTTGGTGCAAGCACTTACCAAGAGATTGGTACCTCCTTGAAAGCAACAAGCTAAGCCTTAGACCATCTAGTAGGTTAATAGAGAGAGTCAGGGAAAGAGACAGCTAGAATAGCCCTTCTGGGATCAGAACGAGCCTTAGAGACGATCCCTGCGAAGAAGTCCAAATGACATTGGAGCAGACTGTGTAGCAATTTATGCCCCAGACCATTGCCAAAAACAATAGAACAACCAGTCCTCAATCAATGGAGGCTAACAGCCGGGTATGATACCAAGAGAGGAAGACAGTTAAACAGAGATAAGAAAAAAGACAGTCTAAGAGAGTCCTGCTAAATCCATTGGCATTGAAGAGCGACCATGCTCATGCCCAAGGCTGCGGTTTCTAAGAAGCAACACCACAGGCTGAACCCTATAGGAGAAATAGATTTTCCCAAAATATTCCAGCAAAGCCACCAGCCAAATAAATAAGCAAACAACGAGTCCAGGGGAGGGTAAGGAATCTACGTAGAGTTGCTACAGTATATTATCCAAAACGTTCAGTTTTCCCAAAACATCACGATATACAACGAAGAAATGAAAAGCGTGGCCAATCAAGAACAGAAGCAGGCAACAGAAACCACCTTTGAGAAGGCCCAGATACCAGACTGCAGACACCAATGCAGACGTAATAAATATATTCAAAGGACTAAAGGAAGCCATTCTTAAAGAAGTCAAGGAATGGGGCCAAGGCACATTGAGGGAAGTGAGAAGTGACAGCTGAGAGCCTAACAGAGGAAAAGAAATTCCTAACAGGAGACACAACAATGGGAAGAGGCGGGGCCTCTGAGAGAATGGCCTTCAACTACCTTCAACAGCTACATACCTTCTCCAATTTATAGAGCACCTTCTCCAATTTATAGAGCACATTTCAACAGTTCTCTCTCTCTCTCTTTTTTTTTTTTTAGTCTAAATGTGTTCAACGTTGTCTCATAAGACAGGAAAACATAATATGTTTTAGATGGATTTTCTTCCATGATGAGTAAGACTTCGCTATCTGCCAAGTTCACACAGGTGACAGAGATTACATCTGATAGATCGCTGTGAATGAGTTGTAATGGCTGCACCCCCTCTGCCAATATCAGAGAAAGGCTTGTAGTACAAAAGAAAAATATGAATTTCATTAAACACATCCCTATTCTCATTACTCTTACCATTGAGTAATGGAGGCAATCATCATTAAAAATACATCAATAAATCCATCAAGAGCATCTTGCAGCTTTGAGCTAAACGTTTGCTCCCGTATCTCAAAATGTGGAGGGCATCTCATGCGGCTAAATATTTTGATGATCACGTTTTCTGGGAATTTCCTCATCTGGCTGTTGGGTTGTAAGCAAAATTATCCAAGAAAAACAAGTTCTATTTGAAAATAAGACAACTTTCTTTCTGTTGGCCACCTTTCCTTGTATGCAACAAACACTCGTGAGAGGAAAGTCCCCTTGTAATCAATGAAACAAGAGCAGAGACATACTTCACGTTAAAAATAAAAAAATGGAGGGGCGCCTGGGTGGCTCCGTCGGTTGAGCGTCCGACTTCGGCTCAGGTCATGATCTCGTGGTCTGTGAGTTCGAGGCCCGCGTCGGGCTCTGTGCTGACAGCTCGGAACCTGGAGCCTGCTTCGGATTCTGTGTTTCCCTCTCTCTCTCTGCCCTACCCTGCTCATGCTCTGTCTCTCTCTCTGTCAAAAATAAATAAACATTAAAAAAATTTTTTTAATAAAAAATAAATAAAATAAATGAAATAAAAAATTGAGGGGCGCCTGGGTGGCTCAGTCGGTTAAACGTCAGACTTCGGCTTGCGTCACGATCTCACAGTTTGTGGGTTCGAGCCCCGTGTAGGGTTCTGTGCTGACGGCTTGGATCCTGGAGCCTGCTTCAGATTCTCTATCTCCTCTCCCTCTGCCCCTCCCCTGCTCACACTTGATCTCTCTCTCTCTCTCTCTCAAAAATAAGTAACATTTAAAAAAAATAAAAAATAATAATAATAATAAAAAATTGAAAACCTGTTTTTTAAAGTGGTAATTTAATAACAGTTCTAAATAAATATGTTTGGTTCAGAAAGAAAGAAAGAAAGAAAGATGTCTCATCAAATAGAGCATATCAATAAGGAGATAGAAATTATAAAAAAAAAATCACATGGAAACTCTGGGGTTGAAAAGTACAATAAGGGAAATGAAAAAATTCACTAGCAGGATTCAATACATTTGTGACAGCACAAAAAAGAATCAGTGAGTTTGAAGGTAGAGTAATAGAGATTATGCAACGAAGAACAGAAAAAAGAAGAAAGAAAAATGAACAGATCCTCAGAGACCAATCCTACCAATGTACATATAATGGGAGTCTCAGAACAGGAAGAGAGAAAGAGAAAGGGACAGAAAAGGCAAACAGAATATTTGAAGAAACGGTGGCCAACACCTCTCTGAATTTGTTGGAAACTATTTATCTAAAATACAAGAAGCTCAGTGAGTTCTTAGTAAAATAAATCCATAAGGATTTACACTGTACACACTGTAATAAAATTGTTGAAGTATGAAAATTGAAGACAGTCTTACAAGCAGCAGTGGAGAAGCTATCATACAGATGGGATCCTCAATAATATTAACAGCTGATTTCTCATCAGAAACTAAGGCCGGTGGGATGACGTACCAAAAATGTTGGGAAAAAAAATCTGTATCAAGTAAAACCGTGCTTCCGTGAAGAAGTTAAGACATTCCCACATACACAGAAATGGAAAGAATTGTTGCTAACTGAATTTTCTTGAAGTTAAGACATTCCCACATAAACAGAAATGGAAAGAATTGTTGCTAACTGAATTTTCTTACGAGAAATATCAAAGGGAGTTCTCCTGGGTGCAATGAAATGACACCAAAAAGTAACTCAAGCCCACATGAAGAAAACAAATTACCAGTACATGTAAACATAAAAGACAGTGAAAGTGGATATTTTGTTTGTAACTTCTTTCTCCTGTATGATTTAAAAGATGACTGTATAAAGCAATAACTATAAAACTCTTTTGAGGACTTCCGATGTACAAAGATGTGATTTGCATGATAACAATAGCACAAGCAAGGGAGAAAATAAAGTTATAAAGGAGCATGCATTTATTTACATGCTATTGAAAGTAAATTGGCATTAATTTGAAGTAGATTGTTATAATTTAAGATGTTAATTGAAATCCCCAGGAAAATCTCTAAGAAAATAACTCAAAAATATAGTAGGGGTGCCTGGGTGGCTCAGCTGGTTAAGCATCCAACTCATGATGTTGGCTCAGGTCATGATCTCACAACTTGTGAGCTCAGGCCCTGCATCGGGCTCTGCACTGATAATGTGGAACCTGCTTGGGATCCTGTCTCTCCTTCTCTCTGCCTATCCCCTACTGGTGCTCTCTCTGTCAAAATAAGTACATTAATTTAAAAAAATACACACACACACACACACGTGTGTGTGTGTGTGTGTGTGTGTGTGTGTGTGTATATATATATATTAAAAGAGAAAGAAATTAAAATGTATGCTAGAAAACAGTTCTAACAAAAGAAGGCAGTATGGAATAATAAAGGAACAAAAAGACATAAGAAATACAGAAAATAACACAATGGCAAAAGTAAAGCCTACTTTATTGGCGACGGAATTGAATGTGTATGGATTGAACACACCAAATAAAAGGCAGAGATTGGAAGAATGGATGAATAAATATAATGCTGACTCCATGAAACAACTCTATGTTGACTATAAGAGACAAACTTTGGATACAAAGACACAAACAGTTTAAAGTGGAATGCTGGGAAAAGATCTCCCATGCAAACAGCAACCAAAAGGGAATTGAAGTGGTCGTTAAAATAAGAGACAAATAAGACTATAGATAAAACTTGTTATTGGGGGAAAGGACATTTATGTGACAAAATGGTCATTCTTTGATGCACATATAACAATTATAAACACATATGCAGCTAATAAAATAGTCACCAAATACACAAAGCAAAACTGACACACTTGAAGGGAGAAGTAAACAATTCAACAATAATAGTCGGATACTTTAGTAGCTCACTCTCAATACTGGATAGAACAACTCAATAGAAGTTCAGTAAGGAAAATGAAGAGCAATACATAAACCAACAATACTCAACAGGCATTTATAGAACACTGCACCCAACAAGAACAGAATGTACATTCTTCTCAGGTGCACATGAAACATTCTACGTTTTACAGGACATGCCATGTATCAGGTCATTTCAATCTTTTTACATTTATTAAATCATACAGAGTGTGCTGTCTGACAATAATAAAACAAAAGTAGAAATCAATGTCTGGGAATTACATAAATATGTGAAAATAGAACAGTATAGGAATCACAGGGGAGATTGAAAATACTCTGAGTAAGGGGCACCTGGGTGGCCCAGTCGGTTGAGTGACCGGCTGTTGACTTCAGCTCAGGTCATGGACTCACGGTTCGTGATTTTGAGCCCACTGTCAGTGCAGAGCCTGCTTGGGATTCTCTCTCTCCCAGCTCTCTCTGCCCCTCCCCTGCTCACTCTTTCTCTCTCTGAAAATAAATAAACTTAAAAAAAATTGTTTAAAAAGAATAAAAGTGTAACTGAATCATGGATTTAGATTTATGATTTTACATTAAAAAGTGTAAGTAATTTTATGAAGTTTGTGAACTGATTTGAAACATGCAAGAAGCCCATATGATAAGGGTTACTAAAGTATTTCAAAGTTTTTATTTCGTGGGCAGGTGAAACACCTAAACATAAAATCAACTGTATTAAATTTAATAATGCAGTTTAAAACGTTAATTGCAAAGGCCCCCTGAAACTTGATTATTAAAGTTTGCTAGATCTAGAGATAGAATAAAGATTTATAAGTTGGATTTAAAAGTTTAAGGAACTACATTTTTAATTTATAATTTTAATATATTTAATGTAAAATTTAAAACTTGAAGTAAATAAAAATGGTCTTTTCTGTGTATAAAAGTCATTTTCAGGGGACCCACACTAATACTTCAGGGATGGGCACATGACCCACCAGACCCATTCAGAAAATGTTTGCCAGGATTTCTGGAAAGGTGAAGCTGTTTATTCCTCCTTTCTACAAGGGCTCTCAAGGCATACCTTCTCCCTTCTCTTAGTCAATAACGGAGATGATACAAAATCTATAAAAATGGGACCACTGTGTACACAAGAGAATCTGGGCCTATTTTAGGATGGGACAAATATGGAGCCAGAGGAAAAAACTAACCCCAGCATTGTCAGACAAAAAAAAAATTAGGCCTTTGGTGACATAATTTGGGCTGCTGGATCAAACCTTACCTGAACTTACTGTTAGACTCTTTGGTTATGTGATCCTGCAAATCTCCTTCTCTGTTTAGGACAGTCTCAGGTAGGGGCGCCTGGGTGGCTCAGTCGGTTGAGCGTCCAACTTCGGCTCAGGTCATGATCTCACACTCTGTGAGTTCGAGCCCCGCCTCAGGCTCTGTGCTGACAGTTCAGAGCCTGGAGCCTGCTTCGGATTCTGTGTCTCCCCCTCTCTCTGCCCCTCCCCTGCTCACGCTCTCTCTCTCTCTCTCTCTCTCTCTGTCTCAAAAATAAATAAAAACATTAAAAAAAATTTAAAGACAGTCTTAGGTAGATTTTCTGAAGGTATCCTGACCGGTAGAAGGAGTTAGTATAGTGGTAGTGTTGTGGATTGAGTCTGGATTGGATTCAGATATATCTGGGTTTATATCCTGACTTAGCACTCACGGGTTATGAGGCCATGGACAATACTTTTCCTTTCTAGGACCCAGTCCTCTTCTGAAACATGGCAGTGAACCCTCTACCCACATACCAAAGGTGCCCAGCATTGTTCCTCTCAAACACTGTAGGTGACTAATAAATATGCTTATTTAGCGTCTTCTAGTTGCTGGAGACCAATCAGGAACAGACACCCCGCCTCATGCATGTCTGTTCCTTTCCCTCCTTTTTCTTTTCCTTTTATTTTTTTTTTTTAATTAATTAATCTTTTTTAAGAGAGAGAGAGAAGAGAGAGTGGGAAGGGACAGAGAGAGGGGAGAGAGAATCCCAAGCAGGCTCCGCATTCCCAGTGTGGAGCCAACGTGGGGCTCAAACCCACAAAACTGCGAGATTGTGACCTGAGCCCAAACCAAGAGTCAGCCGCTCAACTGAGTGGACCCCCCAGGCGTCCCTTTTTATTTTTACATGCTGATGCCACATGTGCCCCAACAGTAACTGAACAACCGAATGGAATCTTCCTCTCGTCCACTGGAATTGCAAAGCCAGAGTTGTCTCACTCCCCAAGACTCCGGCACATTCTGTTCCTCTATCAAGATTCCTGAGATGGCTTTGGTTTATGTCGTAGTTTTTTGTGCCCTTGGTTTGTTGTCCCCACTACACGCAGAGTAGCTTACTGATACCCGGCATGAGGCTCAGTACACAATACGTACTTAATAAGTGTTTGACGGATGAATCAATTCATTTAAATTCTAACAGGGGCGCCTGGGTGGCTCAGTCGGTTAAGCGTCTGACTCTTGATTTCAGCTCAGGTCATGGACTGACAGTTGGTGAGATTGAGCCCCACATTGGGCTCCGCACCGACAGCGTGGAGCCTGCTGGGAATTCTCTCTCTCCCTCTCTCTCTGCTCCTCCCCTACTCACATGAGAACACGCACGCGTGCGCTCTCTCTCAAAATAAATAAATAAACATTTTTGAAAAATTTAAATCCAAACAAAGCCCTCTAAACTCTCATTCTGTTTTCTCATATATAAAGTAGGGACGAGAGTCACCTCCTCCTGGCTGCTTTTTCCTGCCCATGAACGCCTGCTCCTGCTCCCGCAAACTAGAAGTGGACATCTTTTCTCGGCTCTCCTGTTGGATTGTCCATTTCTCCACTGGGATCTTGAAGCTGTTGATGATTAAGGGACTAAAAGCACAGCAAGCTAACAGCTGATGTGGCAGCATCCATCACTGGCTTCATTTTGCTACCTTGGCTTTGCCTGTGGATGAGATTGAGATACACTATTAACTGTGATGCTTCACTGGAGGGCTGTTCTGTGCCTTCAATAATGAGATTTGGCAGTTCTTTGCTATTCTCTACTGGGGCTGGAGCTGAGCCTGTTTGGTTCCAGGCATCTGGTTAAATTGTCCTTTGAATTTGTCTTTGATTCTCATAGATGAGTAAAATCAAGTCATTTGGGGAACAGTTTCCTTCATCTACCTCTGCATCACTTAGAAATGTGTTTAGTGCAAGAAACAGAAAACTGGGCTCTGGTGGTTACAATCCAAGAGAGGTTTGTTTTTCTCATGTAACAAGATCAGAGGTAGTTGACTGCTGATTTTGGTTCAGCAGCTCAACCATCTCAGGATATATACCTCCATGATTCTCTTGACATTTCCCTCATGGTTACAAGATGGCTGCCACCATGCCAATCATCATGTCTGTGTTCAAGGAAGAAGAAGACAAAAGTTTTCAGAACCCTCAACCCCGTCAGCAACCCAGGAGACTTTTGCTTAGGTCTCTTTGGCCAGAACTGGGTCACAAGGCCACGCTTGGCTGGGAAAGTGGGAAATAGGACTGTAGAGGTTGGCCTCGACCAATTGTGATCCATGCCATTGGTCTGGACCCAAAGTCTTCCCGGGTAATGTCTACCTCAGCCTTCTTCAGATGCTGCTGCTGTTGTGTTTGGGCGACGATGTTTGGAGTTGTAATCTCTTAGGTTTTTATTCAACTCTTGTGTTCGGCTGGGCCTCTCTGCCTCTTGGGGTCTACATAAGATTGGCTAGAACCCTTCGCCCCAAGCCCCGTCCAAAAGTCCTTTGGAGGGGCGCCTGGGTGGCGCAGTCGGTTAAGCGTCTGACTTCAGCCAGGTCACGATCTCGCGGTCCGGGAGTTCGAGCCCCGCGTCGGGCTCTGGGCTGATGGCTCAGAGCCTGGAGCCTGTTTCCGATTCTGTGTCTCCCTCTCTCTCTGCCCCTCCCCTGTTCATGCTCTGTCTCTCTCCGTCCCAAAAATAAATAAATGTTGAAAAAAAAAAATCAAAAGTCCTTTGGAGTGTCTGTGGATTTCCAGGGCGGGGCAGGAGGGGTAGGAATATGGCTGACACTCTTGATGTCAGTTCTAGCCCTGGACTCCTATTTCCCCAAGGGTTGTCTCTGTTCCACTCTGAGTCCCTTCACATGTTCCCATACTGTTCTGTCCTATCCATTCTCACCTGAGCCCCTCCAAACAAAAGAAAACCGAACCACACAAAGTGAAAATGGCAGACTTTAATGATGTGTGAGAGTCACCGGGAGGACCCGCCTTGTAATCCATCCATCAGGCACCGCCACCCTGGGTTGCCCACCCTGTTCTTAAAATCCATCTGGTCTCCCGGGGGGCTTCCTTCAGGCGCTTTGCCCCACACAGTGCAGGGCACCACCTCTCTGCGGCTTATCCCCTTCCCATCTCTGCTTTCTTTTCTCTCCTTCCCTTCTCCCTCCCTGGACGAAAGCACGATTCCCAGCAAAAGGAACACCTCAGGCAGAGCCATTCCAGCTTTTCCCCACTTTGGGGCCCCGACCCTGCCAACACTGGAGCACCCCCCTCCCCGTCTTCTACCCTTTAGTGATATATCAAGGTGTTTTTTTTTCCAAATGATGAACGATCCCCCACCCCAACTCCCCACCAGAGAAATGCCAAGGATTAACAGCATTTGACTTTGTGCCATGCCCAACCGTAGTGTGGAGTGATAGAGGTCTTAATTAATTCCTGAATTTGAGCATCTGAGGGAGAAGGGGTGAGGCCAGACCAGAATGCATTGGCTCGAAGCTATTTTATTCTGACACCCTGAGACAGGAGGGACTCCCTATGGTCCACGTCACTCACTAGGCTCTCTCCACTGACATCTGGGGCAAAGCCAGCCCCTCATACAGGCTTATCATGCTTCCATTCTGTCTCGATGTTCTTTCCGTAGACACCTACTCAAGGAGAGATTGTAGACGGTTTCATCTTCTTGCTTATGTGCAAGGAGCATGCGTGAATCAACACGCCGATTTGTACATACATCTGTGTGCAAACGCACACACAGGAAACTCGACTTCACACAAGGATTTCACGCCCATCGTCTCCCTGGATTTTCCAGCGACACCAAAGTTCAGAGCTTCCGGGGAAGCATAGCGTTTCTAGACCTGGATATCGGATACGCGGGAATTTTGCCAAAATACTGTGAAATTCACTGAGCCGTCTAGTTATGATTCGTGGTCGTACCTTAATTTTTATTTTTTAATTTATTTAAGTTTATTTATTTATTTTGAGAGAGGGAGGGAGAGAGGGAGAGAGAGAGAGAGAGAGAGAGAGAGGGAAAGAGAGAATCCAAAGCAGGGTCCACACTGTCAGGGTGGCCTGAACCCACCAACCCTGAGATCATGACCTGAGCAGAAATCAAGGCATGGATGCTTAACCCAAATCAAGGGATGGACGCTTAACCCAACTAAGCCACCCAGGCGCCCCAATTTTTATTTAAAAAAAAATTTTTTTTTTAATTTTTTTCAACGTTTTTATTTATTTTTGGGACAGAGAGAGACAGAGCATGAACGGGGGAGGGGCAGAGAGAGAGGGAGACACAGAATCGGAAACAGGCTCCAGGCTCTGAGCCATCAGCCCAGAGCCTGACGCGGGGCTCGAACTCACGGACCGCGAGATCGTGACCTGGCTGAAGCCGGACGCTTAACCGTATTTTTTAAATTTTTAATTGAAGTATAGTTGACATACAACATCATTTTAGTTCCAGGCGTACAACATAGTGAGTTGACGATTCTGTCCCTTACACCGTGCTCACCACGGTAAGTGTAGTTACCGTGGGTCACCATACACAATTTTTGTGATGTTATTGACTGTATTCCCTATGCTGTACTTTTTCATCCCCTTAACTTCGTGTTTTTCAATCTATGTTATATTGCAACTTAAAAAAAATGTGTTTAAAATGCTTCCCCAGTGATCCCCGCTACAGGGTTCATAGAAGGGTAGACACTGCTTGGCCTGATGGGAAGGCACTGCATTAAAGCTTCAGAAATTTTGGTTCTAGACCAGCCCACACCTTATCTTAACCTGCCTCAATGTCCAATGCCTTCTTTCTTTCCTTCTTTTTTTTTTAATTTGAGAGAGAGAGAGAGAGAGGGTGTGCATATGCAAGTGGCAGAGTGGCAGAGGGGGAGAGAGAGAGAGAGAGAGAGAGAGAGAGAGAATCCCAAGCAGACTCCATGCTCAGCAGGGAGACCAACACGGGGCTCGATCCCATGACCTTGGGATCTTGACCTGAGCTGAAATCAAGAGTCAGATGCTGCACAGAGAGCCACCTAGGTGCCCTCCAATGCCTTATTTCTGTAAGGAGAATGTTAATACTTTTCCTGCTAAATCCATACGATTGTTTTGAGGACAAATGAGATCGTGGATGTGGAAGAACGGTGAAAACAGACGTGTGAGTTTTCTGCTCTCCACTTGAGCTCTCATAATTCTCCTTTTGTGGGGGGCAGGGGCAGTGGGAGGGGGTGAGGCGTTAGCTCAAAAGGGACTCAGGGATCCAATCCCTCCCAGGAGCAAACTTCAAAATCCTGTTTCTGACGAGGGCAGCAAGTCAAGGCGACATCGAGACAAAGCCAAGACGAATTATTGGCAGGGGTGGCCCGTCTTGACCCTCCGGGCATGCTCTCTGTGGAAGCTGACCGCTACCCTTGCCGATGTCGCGGGCCTTAGCCGCCTCCCTCTGCCATCTGTCAGGGCTGGGGCACCGCCACCGGGAGATGAGGCCAGGGTCTCCTCCTCTCTCTTCATTAGCAGCTCCTTCCAGAAGAAGCGGGCCAGCAACCTCTGCCCTGGGGCTGCAGGTTGGGGACTGCGGAAGATCAGCAGGGCCAGAGGACGAACTGTCAGGAGCCCAATTAGAAGTCTCTGGCGATCTGGGTCCTCACTTCTCATGCCATCCGTGCCTCTGACGCTGTGAGATACGGTCCAAGTTCAAGATTGAAAGCAAAACACTGTGGCGTGGGATCAGGCCGGAGAGAGGGAGGCAGAGGGGCCGAGGGTGCGCTGAAGGCGGGGAGGGCTCAGCTCCGGATCCAGTGGATTCTGCAGAGTGCCCCCCCCCAACACACACACACAACCAGCCCCACCTACTCTGCCCCACATACCGCGTCGCGCCTCAGACACCTGGTGCAAATCGGTTGTGGTTGGTGCTGATCGTGCATGGGGGGCGCCAGGCCCCTCACGGCTCTGTGGCCCTCTCCCTGGAGGAGGAGGCCAGATCCCCCCTTGGAGTTGAGTCCCCGGAGCCCGCAGTGGTAACTGCATTTCACTTCCCTGTATAACCCCCCTCCCTTTCCTGTCTGGATCCACTCAGATCCTAGCCTCAGGGCCTGCTTCTGCCGGATCCAACTTAAGACAGTGTGTCTTCCTTGCTGGAACGTACATTCTACGAGAGCAAGGGTGTCTGTTTGGCTCGGGGATGCAGATCCCCGGCGCACTGGGGCCCCTGCAGAAACATTTGTTGAACAGAGTGTTGATGCACGGGATGGCAACTCCCAGGTGTCGGTGGAGTGCCCGCTGCCAACTCTGTGCCGGGCATCTGGAACATTCCGAGAACAGGACAGGCGTTAAGTCCTGCCCCCTGCTGCTCACAGTCTACGGGGAGGAGAAAAATAGACTGGATGGGCAGAGGCACAGAAGAGGCCCGGAGTGGAGACACTGGGGTGATGGACAGGAGCAGGCCTGGCTTCATGAATGTGTCACCTGTGCGGTCATACAGGGCCCACGCTTAGGAGGGGCCCAAACTTGGTTTCATGCTTTGCTGTTGCCATCTGGAAACTCTTTTTTTTTTTTTAAGTTTATATATATATTTTCAGAGAGAAAGAGAGAGAGAGAGTGCTCAAGTGGGGAAGGGGCAGAGAGAGAGAGGGAGGGGGAGAGAGAGAGAGAGAGAGAGAGAGAGAGAGAGAATGAGTGGGGGAGGGGCAGAGAGCAAGGGACACAGGGTCTGAAGCAGGCTCCAGGCTCCGAGCCATCAGCACAGAGCCCGATGCGGGGCTCGAACTCATGAACTTCGAGATCATGACCTGAGCCAAAGTCAGATGCTTAATTGACTGAGCCACCCAGGCGCCCCTGGAAACTCTTAATAAAGTTTCAGCACGATCCCACGTTTCCATTTTGCACTGTGCCCATCCAGTACTTTCTGGTGTGAGATCCACACTGAGACCCGAGAGGCTGCATGGACGGAAGGGGAAGAAAAAGTGCCGTGCTCCATGCAGGGCCCGTGGCACGTGCAAAGGCTCAGAGGTGGGAGAGACCCCAGAACATTCTGGAAACGTAGTACTCTGGTCCCGCTGGAGTTTCAAGGGCAAAGGAGTGCCAGAGAGGGTGGCGGGGGCCAGGCTGTAAAGGGCTGTGCGGGTGTCCAGAGGCCGTATCAGGTGTTGCTTGCAGAGCAGGGGTGGGGGGTTGGGGGGTGGGGAGGGTGCAGGGGCAAAACTGGAGGCAGAGAGCCTGGTCAGCGGCTTCCAAGAGTCCCAGGCAGACAGACAGGGAGAAGCTGGCAGATCTGAATGGCATTTAGGAAGTGGAAGCTGGTACTCAGTGACTGGATATGGAGAGCGAAATCGTGCCAAGTCCATGTTTACCCAACACCTTCAGATTGAGAACCCTGGGGAGGGGCTCCCATAGAGGCCTGGGCATCGCGCCCCTCCTGATGCTGGCTTGTGATGCATCCCAGCTCCAGCCGCGGAGACGAAACCCCTGCAGGAGGGGCTTGGTTCCAGCCTCTCTTCTTCCAGCTCAAACATGTGCTCCAAATGAGCTTTCTGCCCAGAACTTTAATATGTTAAAAATGACCGTGGAGTCTGTGTCTGCCTCCCAGCACCTGATGCTGCAGGACCCACCCCCGGCCCCAACCGGGGTGTGAGAGAGGGAGAGAGAGGCGCGGACGGTACAAAGGGGACTGGCTTGACACCACCTGAGTCTTCAAGGTCAGATGGTACCGTTCTGGTGAATCCTGGAGTGTCAAAGCCAGAAGAAAAGTTAGCTGTAACCTCACCCAACCTCCTTCCCCATGTATGGATGGAGAAGACCCCACAGGGAGGAAAGGAAGTGCTCAAGGCATCCTGGGCTCCTGACTTCCGTTCTGCTGCTAGTTCCATCCCCCCAGGCTGCCTCCCTGACCGTGACCCCTGGCCTCCCCTGCCCTAGAGGATTTGGGAGGCACACAGCTCCAGGTCACAGGATGCCTCAAGGTGCTTTGGGCTTCCTAGAATAAAAACATGGACTCAAAATGCTTTCAACAGTAGTTCTCAAAGTGTGGTTCCTCAGACCAGCCAGCATCTGCATCACCTGGGAACTTGTTAGAAATGTAAGTTCTTGGGGGTCCCTGGGTGGCTCAGTGTTTGGGCATCTGGCTCTTGATCTCAGGGGTCTTGAGCTCAAGCCCTGCATGGTGCTGGGCATGGAACCTACTAAGAAGGAAAGGAAGAAAGAAAGAAAGAAAGAAAGAAAGAAAGAAAGAAAGAAAGAAGAAAGAAAGAAGAAAGAAAAAAGAAGGAAGGAAAGAAAGAAAGAAAAAAGAAGGAAGGAAAGAAAGAAAGAAAGAAAGAAGAAAGAGAAAGAAGGAAGGAAAGAAAGAAAGAGAGAGAAAGAAGGAAAGAAAGAAAGAAAAAAGAAGGAAAGAAAGAAAAAAGAAGGAAGGAAAGAAAGAAGAAAGAAAGAAAGAAGGAAAGAAGGAAAGAAAGAAGAAATAAAGAAAAAAGAAGGAAGGAAGGAAAGAAGGAAAGAAAGAAGAAATAAAGAAAAAAGAAGGAAGGAAGGAAAGAAAGAAGAAAGAAAAAAGAAGGAAGGAAGGAAAGAAAGAGAAAGGAAGAAAGAAAGAAAGAAGAAGGAAGGAAGGAAAGAAAGAAGAAAGAAAAAAGAAGGAAAGAAAGAAAGAAGAAAGAAAGAAAAAAGAAGGAAAGAAAAAAGGAAAGAAAGGAAGAAAGAAAGAAGGAAAGAAAGAAAAAAGAAGGAAAGAAAGAAAAAAGAAGGAAGAAAGGAAGGAAAGAAAGAAAGAGAGAGAGAGAGAAAGAAAAAAAAGAAGGAAGGAAAGAAGAAAGAAGAAAGAAAAAAGAAGGAAGGAAGGAAAGAAAGAAGAAAGAAAAAAGAAGGAAAGAAAGAGGAAAGAAAAAAGAAGGAAGGAAAGAAAGAGGAAAGAAAAAAGAAGGAAGGAAAGAAAGAAAGAAAGAAGGAAAAAAGAAGGAAGGAAAGAAAGGAAAGAAAGAAAGAAAGAAAGAAAGAAAGAAAGAGAAAGAAATATAAATTCTTGGCTTTGCCTACTGAATCAGAAACTCTGAGAGCGGGGTCCAGCCACCTGTGTTTTAGCAGGTGACGTTAATGCCCACTGCGGTTTGAGAAGCAGTGACGTTTGTCATCTCCCAAGAGGCCTCAGGGCTGCTGACGTCAGTGGCTTGACAGCTTTGTGAGGACCCTTGGACGCTGTCTTTCCAGGCCTTCATCCGTAGTGCACGGGGCTCTGTCTTCAGGCTCGGCTCTCCCCACGCACTGGGTGGCTGCCTCCATTGACAGCTTCACCGTCACATCAGGAGGCAGAGGAGGATGCCACACATCTCTCTTAATCCACGAGGAAACCGGACACACACCCCCCTCCCCCCACATCGCATCGGCCACAGGGGGCCGTGTGCCCTTCCCAAAGCAATCACTGGTCGGGGGGGGGGGGGTGGCAGGGAAAAGAGAGTGATTATGATCGATGGGGAGTCATCTCCAGCTTCCGACGGGAAAGACAGCAGAGCGACAGAGAGCTCAGGTTTTCCAGCCCCTCCACCCTTCAAGCCTGGCCCTGCCATTCGCTCATTTCATGACCTTGGTCAAGTTCCTTAACCTCTCTGTGCCTCTGTTTTCTCATCTGCAAAACGGACGGAATACTAACACCTATTTTACAGGATTGTTCGGACTAAGTGGATTCAGATGTGTACAGCACAATTCATTAAATAAATAGCATACGCCCTGCTCTTTATCTTGATTTTTAAATTTCTTTTGCCTTTTTATAATTTCCCTGTAGAGCTTGGGGATCATCCAACAATAGTACAGAGAGCACGCTCTCATTCCCTATCTATCATCTATCTATCTATCTATTTTGGTTGTAGAATATTCCATCGCATGAGTGTACATAATTTGCTCAGCAGTTCGGTTATTTTAATTTCGTTGCTCGTACAAACAATGCTGCGATGGATAAACTTGTAGATGCGCTGTTTCAAGTGCGCGTGAGTACAAATGTAGGATCATATTTTAGAAATACAAGGAAGGTTGAGGATTTGTGCATCTATGATTTTTTTTAAATGTTTAAATGTTTATTTATTTATTTTTGAGACAGAGACAGAACATGAGTGGGGAAGGGGGGAGAGAGAGAGAGAGAGAGAGAGACAGACAGACAGACAGACAGAATCCGAAGCAGGTTCCAGGCTCTGAGCTGTCAGCACAGAGGCAGACGCAGGGCTTGAACCCTCGACCGGTGAGATCATGACCTGAGCTGAAGTCGGACACTTAACTGACTGAGATGTCCAGGCGCCCCTGGGCATCTAAGATTTTGACACATACTGCCACCCGGCCCTCCCTAGCCATGATACGGGGCCTGCTTCCCCACGGGCTCACCACCCAGAGAGTCACCATTGCTCAACCCCTCCCACCCTGTGTCAATCCACGTGCGTGGTCGCTCTCCTTGGCCCCGGAAGAAATAGACCCGGAGAGGCAACATGACTTTCCCTAAGGTCGCCCGTGAGCTGGGAGAGGAGCCCAAACCTGGTAAAGCCCTCCACTGTTTTCAGAGCACTTCCCCTCCGGTAGTAGATGACCCCTTGGGTGCCGGCTCCCACCAGGCTTTCACCCCCAGCAGCCAGCACCTGTCTCTTTCAGAGGAGCGCACCTGGCCCGCATTTATGGAGAGCAGGAAGTACCTGGAAAAGCACTGGCAGCGTCCTCCTGAGGGCAGTGGTCTTCCTCCGATCACCGATGAGCACAGGAGTACAAATACCCCAGCATCGCTGCTCCCCCAATGCGACAACTCTGAGACGCGCCCTACGCTCTTTGCCGAGCACTGTTGCAGGATCGACCAGAAGTGGGACTTTAAGATGATGCCCCTGGCGTGGCTTCTGTCCCTCCCCTGCTCGATTTCCCACCGGCTCTCCTGGGAAGAAGGCTCTACAACAAGGTATATTCTATTCTGTATCATTATAATACGTGGGATTGCCGCGAAACCTTGGTTTCGTAATTTCGCGTAATTCGTTCCGGAAACATGCTTGTAATCCAAAGCACTTGTGTTATCAAAGCGGATTCCCCCATAAGAAATAACGGAACCTCAGATGATTCGTTCCACAACCCCAAAATATTCAGGTAGAAATGATTCTAATAGTGTAATATAATGCAAAATAATAAAGGAAATACAAAACAAAAAGTAAATTAACCTGAATTTGACCTTTGAAACCTTTGCGGCTGGTGTGAGGGAGAAAAGAGAGAGGAGGGTTATTGGGTAGGACAACTTTCACGATCACTAATGGAATCACTGCTATTTATTGGCTCAATGGAATCTTTTTCTTTTTGGGCAACTTTAACCAGGAACTTATCCAATGACCTAGAATGAGTCAAAGCATTCCTAAGCTTACTCTCTTGTGGAAAAGCAAAGGTGCTTTGAAGTGGCAAAAAATACATTAGTGCTAGTTGTGGGCACCTTTCGGTGTTTTGAAAATCATTGGTTTCTGCCAAACACCATGGCCTGAGACCGAGCCTGAGCAGGGGAGACGATCACCCACAATTCGGCTGAGAGAGAGAGAGTGGGAGGGAGGGAGGGAGAAAGAGGGAGAAGAATCGTTGGCTCAGTTGTGGTCATGTGATACCCGGTATCCGTACTGCTCGTTTGGTGAGATATCGCTCGTTTATCAAGTTAGAATTTTCTGGAAACGTTTGCTCGTCTTGTGAAACTCTCGCAGCACAAGTCACTTGCCCTCCAAGGATCTGCCGTAAATGGAATTCTTTCCTTACTTTCACGGGAATCCTTGTCTCGGGGTCAACTTCTGCGAACCCGAACCTCGGGCACCTTCCGTGGTCTCCTTCGTGCTCCTGTCATTGTACCCATTACACAGAAGAGAAAACAGATTGGGGAAGTGAACAGAGCTGTCAAGCAGGGCCGGTGGGACTAGAACCCAGGACTCCTAGCTCCTCATCCGTGGTCCTTCAAAAGGACTGAAGACCAGCCCTTCCTGAGAGTGGGATTCGTTCCTTCCTCTTTTCTTACCTCCTGAACACAGCGAATCTTCTCCACGCACCTGAGCCTTACAGGTGCCTCTCTCCATACGGCGCGTCTGGGTCTCTGGGCCTCTGCCTCCTCTGGTCTCCGAAGCGATTATGCTGTCTGACGCGAAAATCAGTTCCATATTTCATGTTGGTCACATCCTAAATGCTGAGTTTGACTATGACCGCAGCGAGCAGACCACAATATATTTATTTAACAGACCCTGAGTTAGGACCTCTCGCATACATTTGCATGCTATTTGCATCTATTTGATTAGAGAAAAAAAAAAAAATCAACAGATGCAGCCCTGAAGTCAGGCCAGCGGGAAAGGACCGGAAGAGCCCCAAGCTTCATCCTGCCCCAGGATCTGCACTCAATCAGTGGCTGAGAAAACCCTCCCCTGTGTTCTTCCACAGGGCTGCCCTGGGCCAGAGCTGAGGTTCCTACGTGAGTCTCGCTTTGCCCCAGGACTCACCATACCCAGGACTGGGGGGATGTCCTTCTGGGGCCAAATCCCCCCCCTCCCACATGGACCAGACCATGCTTCATGAAGGCCACTCTCACCCCTGTCTGGTCACTGCTGGATTCCCAGAGGCTGTTATATGAATGAATGAATGAATGAATGAATAAGTGAATGCACATGGTCTGGTTTATCTTTCTGAAGGACAGATCTGCTGCGATCCCTCTCTTGTTGAGAAACTCTCAGAGGCCCCTTATGAACTGCAGGATGAAGTCCAGAGCTTCCTCCCAGCATTCAAAGCCGGTTGCGTCTTATTCCCAAACCTTCGAGAGAGTAGAGACGCGCACCATAGCAGGCCTGTGATAATGATCCTGAAACTTGGCCTGGAGAGGTAATAGAAGTGAGTGAGCTCTCCCCGCACCCTTGGTTAGAACACCCTGAGGTCCAGGCCTGGGCAAATGCCAGGGTAGGGAGGGAAGGCTCAGAAATGACACAGAGACACGCCTGGCAGGGGACAAGCGGGCAGGAGGGCCCTGGTTGGTATCCGCATGGATGTAGACTCAGGGTTAGGCTCAGGTCGGCGGCAAGACCCTGCCTGCACTCCCCCGATCTGTCCAGGAGGGGGCGGCAGCGTCCCTGGTTACAGGCACCTGAGCATCTCCAAGTTTCTGGGGCAGGATGAGTCTGGGAGTGTCTGAATGCGTGAGCCAGGTGTGGATGGGCGTGTGTGTTTGTTAAGAGCGGGAGAGAGTCTGGGCGTGTGACTGAGTTCCCGGAGTGAGAATGTGTGTGTCTTATATAGTGCATTTATTCATTTGCCTCTCTCACTCATTCACAAGTATTTGTGTCAACCCTGCGCCCAGCCCCGCTCTAGATGCTGAGGACACAGCAGTGAGCCGGACGGATATGGTCCCTGCTCCCATGAAATCAGGCTGGGTAGAGGGGAGACAAATCAAAAAAGCAGGCAAATAACTAGAGTGACGTCAGAGGGCGATAAAGGTCTCGGGTGAAGGGTAGGGATGCGTTTGGACCAGGAGGTCAGAGGGCGCCCCTCCAAGGAGGTGGCGTTGGAGCTGAGACCAGAAAGACGAGGAGGAATCGGGTCGAGCAAAGCTGTGAGAGAAGGTTCCCAGCAGAGGGAGCCAAGAGGCCCAAGGGCTGGCTGGTGCGAGTCTGAGTTTGAAGAGTTTGGATTGTAGTCTAACATAGAAAGTCCTCAGAGTTCAAATACAGGAGTGATATGATGTTTGGGTTACAGTTTTTAAAACTCTCTGGCCAGTGAGTGGAAGAGGATTTGGAACTGAGCAGGGTAGACAGTAAAGAGGCTACTGCAACAGTCCAGGCAAGAGCTACAGAGGCTGGGCCCCTGGACTGCGGTGGAGCTGACCAGAAGGACACAGACTCACGCACTTTGGACGGGGTGCTCGCTGACTGTGGGGCAAGAGGAGGAAGCAGGGGCACCCCTGGGCTCTTGGCCTGGACTGGCCCGGACCCCTGAGTGGGGGGCAGCTGTGGCAGGGGCAGCTTTGCATTTTATTTTATTTTATTTTATTTTATTTTATTTTATTTTATTTATTTTATTTATTTTATTTATTTTATTTTATTTATTTTATTTTATTTATTTTATTTTATTTATTTTATTTTATTTATTGTATTTTATTTTATTTATTTTATTTTATTTTATTTATTTTATTTTATTTATTTTATTTTATTTTATTTTATTTTATTTTATTTTATTTTATTTTTAAATATAAGTTACTGTCACATTGGTTTCCATACAGCAGCTTTGCATTTTAAAGGCTTGCTTCTGGGGCGCCTGGGTGGCTCGGTCGGTTAAGCGTCTGACTCCGGCTCAGGTCATGATCTCGCGGTTCGTGAGTTCGAGCCCTGCGTCGGGCTCTGTGCTGACAGCTCAGAGCCTGGAGCCTGCTTCAGATTCTGTATCCCCTCTCTCTCTGTCTCTCCACCGTGCTCTCTCTCTCTCTCTCAAAAATAAATACACATTTAAAAATTAAAAATAAATAAATAAAGGCCTGTTTCTGCCTGGGGTCTGGCTCCCTGGCTCCTCTGACCAGCCCAGACCTCCAGGGGCCGGTCCCTCCTCCAGGCCCTCCTCCCGCCTCTGCCTCTGCGAAAGGGACTTCCCCGGGGCTGGAGGTTCGGGGCTGGAACATTCTGCTTGGATCCTGCTGGGGGTCATCAGCTCCAGGCAGCTCCCCCCTCCCAGTATTTCTGGCTCCTTCAGTCCCTCCTGGGGGGGGACAACACGGGCCTTGGAGACAGACTCACGAGACTTGACTCTCGGAAACCCCGGCCCCGGGTCGTGGGGAAGCCAGGGCCCCACGGCGAGCCGCTCGGCCCAAGTCACCGCTAACACCCCAAGCGCGGGTGGAGAAGGCAGATTCCAGCCCCAGTCCCCAAGCTCCCCCAGCTAACACCGACAGGAGGGGGGACGCTGGTCTCCGCTGCATCCTGGCCACCTCCCACACGCCTGCTCGCAGTGAGCGTTGCTGTTTTAATTTTTTTTTTTTTTCAACGTTTATTTATTTTTGGGACAGAGAGAGACAGAGCATGAACGGGGGAGGGGCAGAGAGAGAGGGAGACACAGAATCGGAAACAGGCTCCAGGCTCTGAGCCATCAGCCCAGAGCCTGACGCGGGGCTCGAACTCACGGACCGCGAGATCGTGACCTGGCTGAAGTCGGACGCTTAACCGACTGCGCCACCCAGGCGCCCCTAGCGTTGCTGTTTTAAGTCACCACGGTCGCGCGGCAACAGATTGCTGAGACGAGTAACCTTGTGTCCCGGCTCAGCCCACCTCTGCCACCAAAGCTGCGCTGAAACCCCGTCTTGGCCTCTGGCCCTTCTGCCCCTTCCCCTCCTCGGGCCACAGTCCAGGGGCTGTCCGCTGACCCGCTCCCGGGCAAGACACGTGGCCGGGCTGGGTCTCGCTTTCCTTGCCTGTACAGAAGGGATGACAGTCCCTTATTTGCTGAGGGTCTTGGCAGGATGAAAGGTAGTAAGGACTCCACGGTCGTACCTGGGTGCTTCTAGGAGATGCTAGAAGGCTGGGGGCGGGGAGGACCACATGGAAATCACCCTGCAGGGGGGAAGCCTGGCTTCGGAGCCTCCGAGGACACGCTGCCGGCCTCGTCCCGCACCCTGGGGGCCGAGCTGGTCTGGGCTGGTGACGTGGGCCACAGCCAGAACCCCTTGCCACCCACGGTGTGTGAACGGTGCCTGTTGCCAGGCAACAAGCCTCAGTTCCGGCCCTGAGTCCCGAGGTCAGCCGCCCACCAGCTGGCCTGCTATTTCTGGGCCGTGGGGGCTGCCAGGGGCCTTCCAGATTTCTCTCCTCCATCGGGCCCGGGAGGGAGGAGGGGGCAGGCTGTGCTTTGGGGACTCCATAAAGCCATCATGCCCCTGGAGAGGCAGACCCGGGAGAGGCGGGAATGAGGACTCCCAGTCTGCCATCGGGTTTGGGGACCAGTGAAAGGAGGGGGCTGGGGGCTTGCCAAGGCACACAGCGAGGCAGCAAGGGGGCCCAGGCCCTGGAAACCCAGGTCTGCCTTCTACTTCCCATCCTTACTGCAGAGATGATACAGATGGGACAGAGAGGTCAGAGGACTGACCCAAGACCACACAGCAAACAAGGGGCAAAGTGAGAATTCCAGTCCCATGTTTCTCTTCCGAGGCATCGTTTCTGCTGCTTCTGTTTTGCAGGCGGGTCTCCTTGGAGCCTCAGGTGTCTGCACGGCGTCTCCGGGGCCTTGGAGGGGAGGCCGCAGAGCAGCTGGGCTCACCAGTGGGACTCTGAGACTCCCCCTGCCCCTTTCATCCATTTTATTTGGCTCTCACGCGGAACAAAGGGAGCCTAAATTGTTTCGGAAAAATCCCCGACCTCTTCCAGCACCTCAATCACATCAGCAAGAAAGCCGAGGCCCAGAGAGGGAAAGGGGCTTACTCCGGGAGCCCAGCAAGGGCAGGGTTCCTGCCCCCCAGCCAGAAGGCCGGCCCCGGGGGGGGGGGGGGCTGAGACTAGGTCCACCTCGCCTCTGTCTCTGTCCCCACACACAGCGCGGGGCGACAGCATCAGGAATGATGATGTCGGGTCCTCACAACATCCCCAAAGGGGGCATCTATCGGTTTTGGCCCAGTACCTGTCCCCCCCTCCCTAACAGTGCCCCTATCCCCTCTGGGGGATTACCTTTCCCACATCGCATGGAGTCTTAGTCATGTGACAGATCCCTCAGGATGACTTTTGCAGTTCTCGTCTCCCACTGCAGCACGCAGAATATAATGATGATGATAATAATAATAATACGAATTAACTTATCAAGGGCCTTCTGAATGCCAGGTGCTGTTCTCAGGGCTTGACATGCATCAGGTCATTGCATCTTTGCAGTTAACCCAGCTCGTTTCCGGAGGGCCAAAGCAAGTTCAAAGATTAACATGCTCCTGGGGAGCAGACTGGGATTTGAGCGGAGGGAGGATGGCTCCGGGGGCCTCATGCTTTATCTCTGCCCCGTTGGCTGTCTTTTCCTTGGGCTTCTCACTGTGACGCTACAGCCCAGGCCCGACACGTGACCACCTTCCGCCTTTTGGGATTGTGACTCCGAGGATGGGGGGGATGCAGGGGTGGAGGGACGGTGGACCTGCTCATGCTGTACTCAGGGCCCTGACAAATCTTCTAGAAACCGTTCCGGTTCCTGCTCAGACCAAACCTGGTTCTCCGGGCTTCCCCTCAATTCTGTGATCCTCAGTAATCTCCCAGTGAATTCTCCTTCTACCCCCGAACCAAAGGACCTACCAGATACGGGACCAACAGCTGATGTAGCAGTGAGCTGCTGCTGTGGAACAAAACAGCCCCTGAAAAATCAGTGGATGCAACAGCCGGCAATTATTTCTCACAATCCTATAGGTTATTGGGAAGTCCTTCCGGTCTGGACCAGCTCATCTGGGACTAGATGGTTCGCTTGGCCCCCTGCACCTGTCTGGCAGTTGACGGGCTGGTTGGTCTGGGGGCTCGAGGCTGGGACGGCTCATGTGTCTCGTGCGGCCTCCCATCCTCCAGCAGGGCTGGCTCAGGCTCGATCACGTGGTGGCCTTAGAGTTCTAAAGAGGAGCACGTGCTCTGCAAGCCTCTGCGTGTGTCACATTTGCTGTTGTTCCATTGGCCAAAACAAGTGACAAGGCCATGCCCGGAGTCAGGCGAGGGAGGACTGCAAAGGGGCACGGACGGGAGGGCGGGGATATGTGTGTGGCCATTTGCACCATCTACCAGCGGCGGGAATGCTCCTCAGAGGCGGGTGCTGTGACTCTGACGATCGCTTTTGCACAGACGAGGCACTGACGGCAGAGGGGACCGTGGCTCTCCCGGGGGCACACCGTGGGGTAGCGGCAGAGGCGGGATTTTCCAGACCCTCTGGAATCCCTCACCTCAGCCTCCCTGGTGAGGGCAGGGGCCAGGTTTACCTCCCTGATGTGAAACAAGCTGATTTAATAATCCTTCTCGCAGTAAGGAAAAGCTACAGTGAAACATTTGTTGTGTAAAATTAGCGGGTCCCATTTCCCGTGTGGAGTGCTGACCTGGGATAATTGCCTTTATGCACAGAAAAATAAGAAAGGAACCTGAAAGCGCTTTCCAGAGCCCAGAAAGGTCGCCTTCTTTAAGAAAATCAATTACCTATTCCCACTTCAGAGAAAACACTTCACACACACATTTTACATTCTAAGTAGAATTCAGCACTCCCGGCTGAAATCTACCTGAAAATTCTTTTCAGGGACCGAGCGGCCAGACAGAGGACCCCAATTACCTTGGCTATCGACGTTTCAGGTGGCAAAACGCAGTGGCCGTCTCCATAATGAACTGCTTTTTTCATCCAGAAGAAAACCCCAAAGTGTAAAAGAAGCCTTGGGTTGGGATCCTCCGCCCTCTGCCCGGTCTGCTATCGACCAGGGTTTTCTGTCCCCCTTCCCCCTCCCAGAAACACTCAACCGTCTCCTGTAACAGGCTCGGAAGAAACTGCCTTCTTCTGCGTCTGCACAAGCTCTGACATCGCACAGACCTGCGTTTAAGCCTCGTCTGCCGCTTTCTAATGATGCGAAATTGGCTAATGCCTCCACTGCTCCGGACCTTGGTTTTTCTCATCTGTAAAATGGGCGCGGTCACAGCGCGTCACAGAGTCGGGCACCGCGGTGGGTGTCGTGAGGAGCCATTCCAGGTGGCGGCACTTTGTACAAGGGCAAGGGCAAGGGAGTGGATGCTCGTCAAGCACTTTTCATGTTCTTCGAGTCTTAGCCCCTCCCCAGTCCCGGCTGGCGGACAGTGGAGGGTAAGGTTAGGCTCTGGAGTAGGACTGCCCGCTTCAGAGCCCGCTCACCAGCCAGCTGACTTGAGAGGCAAGCCGGCTCACTTATTTGTGCCTTGGTTTTGTCATCTGTATAATGGGGCCATCCACAAGGTACCTCCTTCCAAGAGTAGATGCAAGGGAGGGGCAGGGTCCTCACCCACCCAGGGATGGGAAGAAGAGTGTGGGTGTGCGTGGGAGAGCAGGTAAGCTCTTTGGAGGTGCCCTTGAGTGGGTGGGTGGGGCTATGGGAACACCAGGGTGCAGGGCGAGGTGCTGGGCAGGTGGCTGCGGCATTGGTACACAGAAGGCGCACGGAGGTTTCACTAGCCCTGTAATGAGATGGGGGGAGCTCTCTCAGAGCAAAGGGCCGTGAGTGGCCGGAGGGAGAGTGTGCAAGCCCTGGCCTGGGCCACAGCCTCCCAGGAGAGGAAACCTGTTCCGGGGGGTGGGGAACAGAGACCACTCTGCGCCACCCTGCCCCGGGGTTCGTGTCCTCCCCTCTCACGGAGCCCCCGTTTCTCTATCTTTACAATGAGGTCAGCACGCAGCTTTCAGGGCACTGTGGCCCTCTGAGACGTTTCCGTAGGTAAGGGCATGCCCGGGAGCGGGGACGAGGTGCCAATAGATGTCATTAGTGCACCTTGTCACCGTCTGGTCTGCTGATCCCGGGGGCCCTGCTTTCAGGATCGCCCCCGACTCTGACCACTTCTTGGATCTCCTGGGTCCCCCGGCTGCTTCCCCGCCCCCTCCCCGCCGGCCTCTCACCCAAATCTATTACCAGCATGGAAGCTGAGAGACCCTTTGAAAATGGAAACCGGGTCCTGTCACCTGGCTCAGAGCCTTCCAGAGTCTTCCCGTACCACTGGGAGGAAAAGCCAAAGACCTTGCAATGACCGACAACACGCCCCGCGTGGTCTATCGCGTCCCACCTCATTCCCACACCCGCTTATTCTGCTGCAGCCCCCCCCAGCTCCCGCCCCACCCGGACCCGCCACTCAGGGCCTTTGCACTTGCCACACCCCTCCCCAGCCGTGGCCTGGCTCACCCCTTCCTTCAGGTAGGCCTTGCCCCCCCCCCCATCCCCTCTGCGGGGAAGCCTGCCCTGCCAGCCCCATGCTTTCTGTCCCATTGTTCTGATTTCTCTCCTCTTTCTTTTTTTTAACTTTTGAAAATCTTTATTTTTGAGAGACAGAGAGAGAGAGAGCACGAGCAGGGGAGGGGCAGGGGGAGGCCCAGAACCCGAAACAGGCTCCAGGCTCTGAGCTGTCAGCACAGAGGCCGACGTGGGACTTGAACTCACGTGAGATCACGACCTGAGCTGCAGTCGGTCGCTTAACCGACTGAGCCCCCCAGGCGCCCCTGATTTCTCGCCTTTAAAGCGCTTACCGCGCGCTGCACGCTTTTATTTGTCTCTGTTTCCCTGCTCTGGGCTGTTAAGTGCCGGGAAAGCAGACGCTGAGGGCATGGATGGTTCTGGGTCCCCAGCACCTGGTCTGGGCCCGGCCGACTGGCCCCTCTGTGACTGGGACCATACCAGTAGCTCTCACTTGCTGACCTCTGAGGGCGACCCACCGCTTCCTGTAACTCTGTGAGGTCCATTACCCGCACAACTTCCTGGTAAAAGACGCCGAGGCCCGCAGGGCCACCTGACCTGACCTGGGTCACTCTGTGGGGAAGAAGAGGCCTGGGGCGCTGGGTTGCGCCCCTTGAGGCAGCTCAGGCCCGAGTCCCAATGCAGGAAACATCAGCGGGCACTTGGGCTGGGTTCCAAGCGAGCACATGGAACCCGGGGCGTGTGTGGGCAGGTGGACAGGTGAGCCGGGTCTTACAGGGTCATCAGTGTCCAGGTGGGGCACACTGGGACCCGAGCTCCTCCCGCGCCCCGGGCATCCGTGCAGGCTCCTTTCAGAGCCAGTGGGCAGGCTGAATGGGCGGTGGGTCCTGTCGGGGCGATTAGAGGGCACAAAGCTGAAGGGTTGGCAGCTTGGGACGTGGCCTGGGAAGCTTCTCTGGGCAGACACAGAATAAAGGCCCTGCCTGCCCCCGTCACCCCTGCCCAGTGCCAGATTATGTAATGTGTTGATGCTGCGAGTGGCATCCACCCAACCCTCTGAGAACTCTGCCCACACCCCAGGAAGTGAGTCTCAAGAGACTGACCCAGATGGCTCCCGGCTCACCATCCCCCAGCCCGTCCAGCACACGCACACGCGCGCACACACCGCCGTCCGGAGGAGAGGGGAAACCTGGCCTCGGACGTGGTCGCTCGAGAAACCTGTACTGAGCACCTGTCGTGACAGCAGGCCTTCTCCGGGTGCGGGGAGTACAGGAGTGAACACGACAGACCAATGGCTCCCCTCGGGCAACGGGCACTCTAGCGGGGAGACGGCATGACAAACCCCCGGCAGGGTGAGGTGGTGACAGGTGCTCAGGAGAAATATACAAAGAAAGCCAGCAAGAGGGACCAGAGGGGAGGGAGGGAGCTGAGCGGATATCGGCTACGGGAGGGGCAGAATTTCAGGAGAACGAGGAGGTGCAAAGGCCCTGGGGCAGGGGTGTGTGGCTGGGATGTGTGTTCTCAAAACTGATGCAGAAGTGTGGGGGACTGGCGCAGCATGAGGGAGGTGAGGAGAGCACTTGGGGCAGGATGGGGATGGGAGCCGACCAAAAGCCTGTCAGGGCCTGTGTGCTGTAGAGAGGACTTTGGTTGTCACCTTCCATGAGACGGAAGCCATCTGGATAGGTTTTAGTGAATGGATCTTGGGGTAAACATAGTCCCGGAAGCAGACGTAATGTCACTCATGTACAAACACAGCTGGTGGCCTGGTACCTCTTGAGGACATCGCAGCCTGCCCTTGTACTGCCCGCCCCTCCCCCTCCCCCCCCTCCCCCAACTCACCCACGCTTTATTCTGAGCTCCAGGGAGCTCTCACAGGGAAGAACCCGGCAGGAGGGGATAACCGTCCTGTCCCGCTATCGTGGCCTGATAGGACCCAGCAGGGCTGTGGCTGCTATGAGGAGAATGAGGCCTCCAGGAGGGTGGTAAGTCGGGAGAGGCCCAGGTATGGCCTGGTGCTCAAAGGTCTGAGCCCTAAGCTGTCTCTCCAGCTGGCAAGACCCTCTGGGCTACCGACCCTCACTGGTTCTCCTCCCTTGTTTAAAAAAAGTTTATTTATTTTGAGAGAAAGATTTCGCGCATGCACGAGCAGGGGAGGAGAAGGGAGAGAGGGAGAGAGAGAATCCCAAGCAGTGCTGTTGGCCGAGAGCCTGACCTGGGGCTCGATCTCACGAGCCACGATCTCCTGACCTGAGCCGAAATCAAGAGTCAGACACTTAACCCACTGAGCCACCCAGGAGCCCCTCTCCTCCCTTTTTTAAAAAAATGTTTATTCATTTTTGAGACACGGAGAGAGACAGAGAGTGAGCAGGGAGGGACAGAGAGAGAGAGGGAGACACAGAATCCGAAGCAGGCTCCAGGCTCCGAGCAGTCCGCACAGAGCCCGACGCGGGGCTCGAACCCGTGAACCAGGAGGTCATGGCCGGAACCAAAGTCTGACTGAGCCCCCCCCAGGCACCCCCCTTTTATCCCTCCTATTTTAAACTGTAGTGTTTTCATACCGACAGAAGAGTCCAAAGACTCGTACAACGAACACCCACACACCCTTGACCCCAGTTGTTTGCACGTGGCCCCATAGGCTCTCCCTCTCCTTCACCCTCCCTTTCTCTGTCTCTGCAGGGGTCAAAGAGAGAGGTACAGCTATCATAGCATTTCATCCCTAGATGCCTCGGCACGTACCCGTTTACCACCTAAAAATAAGGCCATTCTTCTCTACAACGAAAACACCGAAATAACCAAAACATTGACCATTGTCCCAATACGATCGTCACACTCGGTATGCAGTCTGTCATCAGACAGCCCCGTATCCGGAGTTCTCCAAATGGCTCGACGATGTCCTCTAGAGCTGTTTTTCAATCTAGGATTCCATCCAGGAGCAGACCCTTCATTTGCTGGTTACATTCTTTTAGTGTCAGATCAAGAATGAATAGTGCCCACTGTACTGCCCACACTGCCTTTTTTTTTTCTTTTTTTTTTCTTTTTTTTTTCTTTTGTGACATGGACATTTTTTAAGAGACAGCCCAGTTGTCTTGAATGACCCTCCATTTGGGCGTATCTGATTGTTTCCTCGTGATTAGGTTCGGGCGGAACATTTGGGGCAATAACACAGAGGTGAGGTCACAGCAACCCCCCCCCCCCAGCCCCCGCCCCCGCCCCCCAGGCCAGGGCGTTACATAAGGAGGCATCATGCCAGCTTGTCCTATCTTTAGTGTTGTTAAATGTGATCATTCGATTAAAGTGGTTCCAACAGATCTCTCCATTGTAAAGTTAATCTTTCCCTTTGTAAATAAGAATCCGTCTGTGTAATGAATTATGATGTCTGAGACTGTGTGAATGTCCTGTGCGAATTCCCCCACAAATTTTCACACCGTGATTTTTAGCAGCTACTGAGACCTTGCCTGAATCCATGAGGGCCTTGGGGGGGCTGCAATGTGGAGAATTTTCTAGTTCTATTAACCTTTCTATATTGTTCGGTAAAGGAAAGTCTTCCCCCACCTTCTTGTAGTATTACGATGCACTTAATAGATTCTTTTTTTTAAAAATTTTTTTTTAACGTTTATTTATTTTTGAGACAGAGAGAGACAGAGCATGAACGGGTGAGGGGCAGAGAGAGAGGGAGACACAGAATCGGAAGCAGGCTCCAGGCTCTGAGCCATCAGCCCAGAGCCCGACGCGGGGCTCAAACTCACGGACCGCGAGATCGTGACCTGAGCTGAAGTCGGACGCTTAACCGACTGAGCCACCCAGGCGCCCCAATAGATTCTTTTATCATCGTTACTATTCAATGGGTTTAAAAATCTGTGATGATCCCTGTTCTTTTTGACGTCCTGAGTTTGGCCGGTGGAAGTCCCTTCAAGCTGACTCTTTACGTCCCCCAACAATTTTTTTACGAACAACTTTATTGAGGCATAGCTGACATAGAATAGATTGCATGTATTTAAAGTGTACAATTAATATGTTTTGACATATGTCTACACCCATGAAATCATGACCGTGTTCAAGGGAGCGAACACTCCAAATGCTTCCTCGTGCCTTTCCGTCTTCATCTGGTCACCTTCCCCTCCAGCCCTTCACCGTCCCCAGGTCACCACTGATCTGCTTTCAGTCATGTCAATGAGCTTGCAGTTTCTAGAGCATTCTAGAAATGGAAGCACCCTTCTGTGCTCCTTCACGTTAGTTCCTTCCACTCAGTGTCATCGCCGGGCTCCTTCCCTGTTCCCGTGGGTCCCCAGACTTCATCCCTTGTGTGGCATCCGTTCCGTCGGATGGATATATCGCAATGTGCCCACGTGTCGCTATGGTGATCGACATTCTAGCGGTTTCCAGCTGGGGACTCTTACAAATAAAGCTGCTATGAACATTCGTGTAAATCTTTGCAAAAGCATATACTTCTCTTCCTCTTGCATAAACACCTAGGAGTGGGATGGCTTGATCATCTGGGAGGTGTGCATTTAATCTTGAAGAAACCATCAACGTGTTCCCAAGGTGGTCCTACCATTTCGTATTCCTGCCAAGCAGTGTCTGAGCTCTGGTTCCTGCATATACGTCCCCCCCCCCCAGACTGTCGTGGTCAGCCTAAATGAACAGAATTGCAGCCATTCTATTCGGTGTGCAGTGACATCTCACTGCGGTGTTAAGTGTCACGTTCGCATGTTGAAAACTTAAAATACTCCAATTTCCCTCAGCGACCAGGGACGTTGAGCACCTTTTCACGCGCTATTCACCCTATGTTTGCTCTTGCTTGTTACACGCCTACTCAAATCTTTGGCCAGTTTTGTGCTGGGTTGCTTTCTTGTTCTTCGGTTGTGAGAGTTCTTTAAATATCCCGGATGCGAGTCCTTGATGACATCTGGGTAAAGACTTTCTCCCAGTTTGTGTGCTGTCTTCACGTTCTACGAAGCGTCCCTGGAGCTGCGGGAGTGTCACGTTTGGATGTAGTGCTTCTTCTTCTATGGATTGTGTTTTCGGTGGCAGATCTAAGAGATTCCTGCCCAACCACGGACCACAAAGATTTTCTCCTGCGTCGGTTAAGCGTCCGGCTCAGGGCATGATCTTGCTGTTGGTGAGTTCAAGCCCACAGCACAGAGCCTGCTTGGGATTCCGTCTCCTTCTCTCTCTCTGCCCCTCGCCCACTTGTTCTCTATCTCTCTCTCTCTCAAAACAAATTTTAAAAAGGAAAAAAAAAGGCAGTACTTTCTCCACTGCATTGCCTTTGTAACTGTTGAAAATCAGTTGTCCGAATGTGTGAGTCTATTTTTTTTAAGTCTATTTATTTATTTTGAGAGAGAGAGAGAGAGAGCAGGGAGGGGGAGAGAAGGGGGCAGAGAGAGAATCCCAAGCAGGCTCCACACTGTCAGTGCAGAGCCTGACTCTGGGCTCGAACCCACAAACCATGAGATCATGACCTGAACTGAAATCAAGAGTCAGTCGCTTAACCCACAGAGCCACCCAGGCGCTCCTGTGTGGGTCTATTTTTGGACCCTGTTCTGTCTTGTGATCTATATGTCTGCATTTATGTCATACTGTTGTGATCACTATAACTTCATAATAATTCTTTTTTTTTAATTTTTTTTTTAACTTTTTTAAATTTATTTTTGAGACAGAGAGAGACAGAGCATGAACGGGGGAGGGGCAGAGAGAGAGGGAGACACAGAATCGGAAGCAGGCTCCAGGCTCTGAGCCATCAGCCCAGAGCCCGACGTGGGGCTCGAACTCACGAACCGCGAGATTGTGACCTGAGCCGAAGTCGGCCGCCTAACCGACTGAGCCACCCAGGCACCCCTTACTTCATAATAATTCTTAAAAGCCGTCGGTGTTAGTCTTCTAAGTTTTTTTTTTTCATATCTGTTTTTTTTTTTCAGTTTATTTATTTCAGTAATCTCTGCACCCCGCATGGGGCTTAAACTCACAACCCTGAGATCAAGAGTCACATGTTCTTCTGACTGAGCCAGCCAGGTGCCCCCTTTCAGATCTGTTTTTGACCATTTTAGGTCCTTTTCATTTCCACATGAATTTTAAAATCAGCTTGTCAATGTTTACAGAGAAGCTTGCTGGCATGTTGGTTGGGATTACACTGAATCAATCCATAGATCGATCTGGGGAGAACTGCCATCTTAACATTGAGTTTATTCCTCCCCGAACAAAGTCCGGTGGACTCTCATTATTCACAGTAGTCACGGTCTAAAAAGTCTCCGTGAATGCTGAATTAGTGGATACCGAACCGTGGCTTCCTGGGGAAATACGACGTTAGCTCCCTGGAGCCTCCGGTCCCATTTTTGCCAATTGATCGATAAACAGCCTTGTTTTATGTGTGTTTCTGTCTCAAGGGAACTTAGGTAACATCTGTGGTTGATTTATGACCATCGAACTCGCAGCCAACAGTGCTATTGCTCACGCCCGAGTGAAGTTTAACACGCACATTTTCTCAGCAAGGCACGTCACAGCCTTCTTGCACAAAGGACCTTCAGATAGCACTCGGTGGCCGTTTTTAAATCACGAACAAAAAGTACAAACGTGAAGAGCATACCCCTAAAGAGATTACGGAAAGGACCCTGGCTCACTTGCTTATGGTCTGGGAGCAGGGACGAGAAGGCAGAGAGCATTGCCTTGTCTGACCTCAGCTAGGAATGTGCATCGGGCTCCTCAAATGTTTTGCTGCCCTGCGCGTGTCTGGGAGTTCACTGCGACAGCACCGCCATTATTGATTTGGCGGGCACGGGTATGTCTTCGCGAGTGCGTGAATTCGCAAACGTGGAATCTGCGAATAATGAGCACTGACTTATGTCCCTCCGCTTATTTAGGCTTTCTTCCTTCATTTCCCTTGACAGTGCTTTGTCGTTTTCACTGCCCAAGTCTTTCGTATCCTTTGTCAGATCGATCCCTAAGTAGTTCGGGCTTTCTGATGATACCGTAAATGCTATTTTTTTTTTTGTTCCTGTTTCAATCCTCGATTATTCATCGCTGACACGTACAAATACAGTTGACTCTTGTGTATTGATCTCGTGTCCCGGAACCCCGCCAAACCCGATCAGTTCTAGCGGTTTTTTTTTCCATGGATTCCCTCGGATGCGCTCCAGAGATGGTGATGTCGTGTGCTGATCGTGACATGGTTTTACCTCTTTCTCATCTCGTGCCTCGTCTTGAGTTGTAGTTCTTGTCTGCTGGCACTGGCCGGAAACTCCAGAAAAGGTGGAATGCCAAGAGGGGACGTCCCTTCTTGTTCCTGATGTAAGAGGGAAAGGATCCCGTCTTTCAACTTGAGGGGTGATGTTGGCTGTAGGTTTTTTTCACAAATGCCCGAGGGAGGATGGCGGGGTTTAGACCTTGTTGGAAAAGGCGTAGGGCCATCACCAGGTAGCGGGAACGTGCGATGCCTCACCAGGCTGGAGCCGGTCTGGGATTTCTGGGGGGAAGCCACAGGCCACGCTCCAGAGGGTGTGTGTAGGGGGGAGCAGGCCTTTAGCCAACTGCTGAGGGCAGCGGGAGACTGGGCGCCGGCCGGGCGGGTGACCTCCAGACTCCCTGGGCCGCACATGGGCTTGGAGAGAGAGCACTGTTGTGTCTGGGAGACTCTCCAGGCCACAGGCGACTGTGTGTGGGTCACGGAGGGGCTTTGGTTACAGGAGGGCTGTAGAAAGGTTATCACCGGGCTGAGGCCGCAAGGGCACAGGCGGATCACCTTCTGGGTCTATGCCAGGTAAGAATCCACTGCAGGACCCCCAGCCCCACCTCCCAAGCTGAAATTGCAAGAGGCCTTTCTTTTCCTTCTACAACGGCCCCCCGGAGTCCTCTGCTGAGATCTTAAAATCATGCTCACTTTGCAGGAGAAATACTTAAAGGAATTTTGTTGCTCACTGTAGAGTATTTATGGAAGGAGCCATCGGAACCGAGGGGCTATGAATTAACTGATACGGGTTGCGGGGCGGGGGTGCGCCTGGGTGGCTCAGTGAAGCGTCTGACTCTAGGCTTCGGCCCAGGCCACGATCTCATGGTTCGTGAGCTCGAGCCCCAGGGTTGGGCTCTTGTCCTGACAGTGCGGGGCCTGCCTGGGATCCTGTCCCCCTCCGTCTGTCTCTCTGCCCCTCCCCCACTTGCTCTCTTTCAAAATAAATGACCAGAAACTTAAAAAAAAACAACAAAAACCAAACCTGATATGAGTGGGCAGAACTCATGATCTTCACCACTCTCCCAAGCTGGCTGGGGTGGGAGGGTCTCAAGAATAGGCAGGGGTAGGCGAGGGGTCACAGGAACTGTCCCGGGAGGCGAGCTTGGGGGCCTGAGAGCAGAGAGCTGGCTGGACTTTGCAGGCATCCAGGGCTAATCACCTTTTGTTCCCTGATTACTGCTCATTCGATGACCCAGGAAAATAAAGGACGACTTTTCTGTGCTGGAATTGGTAGCCTCCTCTCCCAGGCCCTGTCCACAAGGCCCGGCTGGGCTGCCCGTCCAGAGTCATGGGACACGGCGTCCACAGGCGGCGCCCCACCAACGGAGCCGGGGCCAGACCCCGGGTCTCCTAGGTCCGTGTCTGAGCCAGGCGTGCCCACCGTATGCCCTCTGCGGGTCCTGCCCCGATGCCCCACCTCTGCCCCGTTCCCTTCGGGACGGTCTGCTTGTGACACGGAGCTTGGCACACAGTAGGGGCTCAGGAAACATCCCTGTGGCGAAGGAATACGGACAGGTCTGGATGCGTCTCATCTCTGAATCTCCAGGGAGCAGCCGAGAACGTGCTCGGTGAATGGTCAGTGCGGACAGGAGGAAGTGGAGAAGGTACGGACAGGCTTGCTGGGTCCATTGAAGAGATCGGAGGGATTTTTTTGGGCAGGGTTCCAAGCCCTTTACTTGTATTCATTCCTTTAGCTCTCCGAATCACCCTGTGATGGTGTTTCTCGTCTTCTCCATCTTAAAGGTGAAGACGACAAAGCCCAGAGAGGTTAAGGACATTGTCCAGCAACACACAGGAAGTGGCAGACGTGGGACTCTAACCCAGGCCCTGGATTTCAGAGCCCGCTCTCCATCGCCTTTAAAAGAAACACTGGCTCTCCGCCCGTCTCCCCTGGGTCCCCAGCCCTAGAGGGTGGCGCTCCATACACACGCGCTGAAGAAATGACAGGCCGGCAGACAAGAACGCAAGGCTACAGCTTTTCGCATCGGGCAGTTGTGCTGGTGGCACCACATGGCCGTCACCCCAGCTCTGCCTGAGCCTCCCTAGACGTCCGCTGGCTAATCTGTTTATCTCTTTTCTTTTGAACCCAGGTCCGCAGAATGGTAATACTTGACCTTCCTTAGCATCAGCCTCCCTCAACCTCAGTAACAAGACGGCGGCCGCCTCTGTTTCCCAGCCTCCTTGGCACCGGAGGTGGGCATGCTAAACTCCAGCCAGTGCAGTGTAAGCAGAAGGGGGGGGGGGGTGTGTGGGACTTCAGGGAAGTTTCCATGGAAGGAGGGGGCAAGCTCTCTTCCTCCCTCCCTCCTTGACGTTGCCCCGGATGAGAACAGGACGCTCCCGCGGCCATCTTGGGCTGGGAAGTGACCTTGAGGGTGAGCCACTTGGTGAAGAGGTCAGGACCGGAAGGCAGGAGGAGAGGGGATCCCCTGTGACTTCACCGCGTGACCAGCGTGACAGCGCTTGGATTGCCGCCTCACCCTTCCTTCAGGGGAGAGAGAGACCCAGCTTCTCTCCTGCTTCGGCGGCTGCTGCTTGGGGTCACCTGTTCAGGCAGCCACACCGAGTCCTCACAGCCACGGTGTGGTTACGACGCCCGCTTTTCATAGGAGGAAACTGAGTCCTGAAGAGGTAAAGCAACTTGACCCCAGGCCGTCTCACCGGGGGGCCTGCGGGCGTATCCCCCAAACTGCAGGTGCCTCCCAGCGGAGTGCTAGATCTGTGCTGGATCAACACTGGCCGCAGAGTGCCTGGGCTCCGGCCAGACGGGCACCAGGAGCGAGAGGGCTTTGGCAGTGGCCCGGTCTGCTGGCTGGGGCCACTGCTCTCTGTGTTCTCACCACATTCGAGCCGTCCGGGCCAGGGCCCTACAGCATTTTGGCAGGGGGCCCGGACCGTGGTTATTAAATTCCTCATACTCCGATCTGCCCTCAAGGAACCAGCAGACCAAGCAGAGGCAATTATTGGAGGCTTTTGCAGAGGGAAGTCACTCCCGCCCCATGGGAAACCGGATGGGGTGGCTAAAGTCCCCTGATGGGGAATTAGGATCTGAGAGCTGCAGAAATGGTCTTGTTTAGCTCTCCAGAACCCTGACGTCAGGAGACGTTAGTAGGTGTTCGATGTGGGGGCATCGGCGAAGCTTGAGAAGCTGGGCTCATACGGACCTTCTCAGGGCCTTTAGTGGGCATTGGGACACGGGGGTGGGTATGAGACACACAACATTCCTTAACAATATCTGTACTCTGAGTGCTTTCTTTCTTTGGAGAAACACCTTAAAAAGGATGTTTTTTTGCCCCTCCAAAAAATATTATCAAGGGGCGCCTGGGTGGCTCAGCCGGTTAGGCGTCTGACCTTCAGCTCAGGTCACCATCTCGCAGTTCTTGAGTTCGAGCCCACAGGGGGGCTCTCTGCTGTCATCGCAGAGCCCGCTTCAGATCCTCTGTCTCCCTCTCTCTCGCTCTCTCCCTGCCCCTCCTTCAAGGCTCGTGCACGTTCTCTCAAAAGTAAAGAACATTAAAAAATGGTATCGATAGATACCATTTATGGATAATTTATTTCACGTCAGGCACCACGCTATGGATGACATACGCATTATCTCATTAATTCTCAGAAACACCTATGAAGTGAGTACAGGTATTGCTGCCATCTTCTAGGTAAGAACAGGCTCAGAGAGTAACACGCCAAGGTCACGAGCCTGTACGTGTTAAAGCAGTGATCCAGACCCTTCTGTCCGATTCCTAGCATCTACCGTACAATTCGGCCCCGGAGAGGAGAATTTGCCACACCCCACACAGCCAGCAGGAGACCTTGCTGGGTCTGGATCCAGGGACACATCCCTGAACTGGTTCCATCGGTTATAGGCCATGCTGTCCACCGTCGGCCCCGCTCACAGACGCTCGCCCCCACCCTGTAGGCGCCCAAGCAGGTTCCTTCCCCTGGGGCTGTGTTCGTACCGATGCAATCTGATCTCATCCACCTACCTACTAAATATGTATTGAAGGCCTACTATGGGCCGTGTCAGGCACTGTTTAAGGAGAGATTATTTACATATACACACACACTTGCATGGGTGATGTATATATGCATGCTATACGAAAGCTTCCTCCTAGTGACAGGGCTACCCAGAAACAGCATGTTAAAGAGATGGTGACAGTGGTGAGGTGTTTCTTTAAATAAGGAGGCCAGGGAAGGTTTCTCAGGTGTGTGAGCTGAGACGGATATGAAGCGAGGAGGTAATAATGTGCTGCAGGCAGAGGGGACAGCAGGTGCAAAGGCCCTGAGGTGGAAATGTCCCGTATGTGTGTGTGTGCGCGTGCGTGTGCACTTAAAGGACAGCAATCAAGCCCAGCCCGCCAGAGGGTAGAGCCTGGGGGTGGGAGGTGCTGGGCAGCAAGCAGGTCTGAGGAGTAAGGGGACGAGGTGGAGAAGCGCCTTATATAGGCCAAGGAGAGGGTCTGGGCAATACTCTACGGGCAATGGAGGACTACAGAGAGTTTTGCGCGTTGGCCTGTTTTGATGCTTTAAAAGGAAATCTGTGGTGTTGGGGGCTGGGTTGGGGGCTCGGTCTCAAATGCCATAGACCCTCCTTGGGCTCCTCTGGCTGGGACGTGGTGCAGGGACCTCCCAAGCCAGGGAGGTGCTGCAACCCTTCAAGCGGAAAGACCAGCGAAGGGCGAGGGTGCCGTGCCGCTGCGGTGGATTTGTCCGGGCCTCGCAGGCTCAGGGCCCAGGCCGGGCAGGTCGGACGAGCGTGGCCTCCCGCCTTCAGTGGGTCTTCGTGGCCTGGCTCCATGGCCCCCGGAGCTCCCCTCTTTCCCGGTCCGGCTTCTCTGCGCCCTGCTTCCTCTGGCCCCGGAGCGCCTTGCCGGCAGGGCCCGTCAGGTTCACGTCTGGAGGAGAAGGTCAGTGAGGCCCTGTGGGGGAACCGGGGGGGGGGGGGGGGACACGCCTCTCTCTGCTAGTGTGGCCCGTGACGCAGACACACTGGGAGCCCCGGGAGCCTCTTCGTTTGTGAGCCCTGCCCTAGTTAGCCCCGGTGCCGGGGACACAGGGCCAAGGAGGCGCCCTGAGGAGTGCCCACCATGTAGCTTGCTGGACAAAACTTTAGTCTTGCCAACTACCCTATGCAGGGGATAGTTACTCCTCTGCAGAAAGGTCATCTGCCTCAAGGTCAAGGGAGCCAGTAAATAGAGTCAGCCTGCGTTCTTTGAACTCTGCTAGGCACCTCGTATTCGCTGGGTCAGGACCGAACTACCTATTCGCTCTTCTCCCCTTGTCTGCCGTCAACAAATCGCACAAGGGCGTAGACATCTTTACCACGCTAGGAGAAGCACGATAAAAAAAGGAGGGTTACGAGTGGGGGCCAGGGTATGGGGAGAGCAGAACCCTTGTGCGTCCTTGGTGGGAACGTAAGATGGTGCAGCCTCTTTGGAAAACAGTTTGGCAGTTCCTCAACAATTGCACAGGCCCCACAGGCCCCACCAGTTCTGCGAGATACGCGTGTGCCCAGGGGAATTAAAACCTTGGGTCTGCACAAAGCCTTGTCCACGAACGTTCATGGCAGCAGTATTCTTAAGAGCCCCCAGACGGAAGCAATCCGATGGCCATCGAGGACGAAGGGGTACATTCTAGAACGCGACGTTTCCCCGACCACAGAACACGATTCCACAGTAAGCGGGGACGAAGCCCGGACGCACGCTAGGACACGGATGGGCCCTGCAAACACTGGGAAGTGACAGGAGCCAGGCACAAAAGGCCACCGGGTGTCTTGGATTCCACTCACACGGAATGTCCAGAATAGGCAAATTCACCGACGAAAGGTAGATCAGCGGTTGCCCAGGGCTGGGGGCGCGCGGTTGGGACGGGGCATGAGAAGTGATTGCTAACGGGTGTGATGTCTTTCCTGAGATGATAACAACGTTCCCGAATCGGCCGGTGCGAAAGTTGCGCAGCTCTGGATATATGAGAAGCCACGGGCTCGTGCGCTTCAGAAGGGTGAATTATCTCGACCAAGTTATTAGAGAGAACTTGCGGGTCGTCCTTCTCCGAAGCTTGCAGGCTAAGCACGGGAGGATCCTTTGCAGGAAGCTCTGTCCCCCCCCCCCGCCCCCCCCCCCGCAGCCTCTCAGACACCAAAGCCTGGGCCTGGAATGCGGCGTGCCCACTCTCAGATCATGCAGGAAGCCTGACTTATCTGTTCCTCTAGCGCACATTCCAGAAGCCTGACTCAGCCTCCAGCACTTTTAGTATTCCTGGGTCAACAAGGTCCCTCCGTCCCGAGTCCGAGTCGTGGGCCCCACGAACACCACCACCGGCCCGTACGGATTGATAAGCTTTCCGGAGGCCGAGTAGTACCTTATCAGTTGGCAGACTCCGGGAAAATCCCAAACCTGTCTCCCTGGGAAGAGGGAACTATAGAAGCATTTGCTGGGAGCCTAAGTACCGGGCCCAGTACGAGGTTCCTATTTAGTCTCGGGTGCCCTGGAGGTAGCGATCATCACCTCCATATTGCTTGCGGACCTCACTTGTGCGGCGAGACGAAATCACCCGTCCCTGCCCGCCAAGTGGCATTAGTTCCCTTCTTCCCCGGTGTGCCAGGCACTCAGCCAGCAGTCTGGATTATCCTGGGCCTCAGTGTCCTCGTCAGCAGAGGGGCACACACCCCGAATCCGCCACCAAGGTGGCGACTTAAGCACCTGCCTTTTTTTTTTTTTTTAAATGTTTATTTACTTTTGAGAGAGTGTGAGTAGGGGGAGGGGCAGAGAGAGGGAGACACAGAATCGGAAGCGGGCTCCAGGCGCTGAGCTGTGAGCCCAGAGCCCGAGGCGGGGCTCGAACTCGCGAACCTCGAGATCATGACCTGGGCGGAAGTCGGATGCTCAACCGACTGAGCCACCCAGGTGCCCCGAAGCACCTGGCTTTTAATTAACACCAGTCCCGTGGAATTAACTGGCTGCTGGTGGCCAGGCAAAGGGAGAGCGGCCCTATGGCCAACCAGTGCGGCCTAGCTCGGAGAGAGCCCTCTGCTCTCCAGACGCGTGCGGTACCCCCTCAGCTCGCAGAGGTGTTCTGTGCTCCTCTGTCAGCACACCTCCCCCCCCACCCCCCCAGAGCTTTTCAAGGACAGTCCCCTGTCCCCTTCCCCCTGCAAGACCCTCCTTATCTCTACATTAAAAATCCTGAGGGCCAGAGTACCTGGGTGGCTCAGTCGGTTCAGCGTCCGACTTCGGCTCAGGTCACGACCTCACGGCTCAGGAGTTCGAGCCCCACACCAGGCTCTGTGCTGACAGCTCAGAGCCTGAAGCCTGCTTCAGATTCTGTCTCCCCCTCTCTCTGCCCCTCCCCTGCTCACGCTCAGTCTCTCTCCCGCTCTCTCAAAAAGAAACATTTAAAAAAAAAAGGAAATCCCGAGGACAGAACTTTGTGGAAGCAGTGTTGGGGGCTGGAAGGGCGTTTGAGTGCCTGGTAACACTGGCCGCGGCCCTGGAATCCCCTGGAACCCCTGTGGCGGGCTGGCCAGGCTGGAGTGGGAAGCCCACTCACAGGCCACCAGGGAGATTTCTCACCCAGCGGCCAAGGTCTTCTTTCTTGTCTGGTGCTGTGCCCCGCCCCCCACACCCACCCCGACCCCGGGCCTGGGGAGCCACCGCACGGGCTGGCCTCTCCCTCCCCCAAACAGGTGGCAACAAAACCACAAAGCACTCGTTTCCAAATCACGTATGGCTTCTTTGACCCCATCAAATAACTTTATTCACACAAACGTCCCTTAATTTACAAAGCCTCAGTCATTCATACACATTAGGGGGATCCACAGTGTTCAAGGAACTTAAATATAATGTATCATACCAACCCGAGTAAACCAAGTACAAAAAATAGTCATATAAAGTTGTTCACACGTAGGTCCTAGATTACCAGCTTCTGTGCAAAACAAGAAAATAAAGAAAAATAGATTTATCAACTAGTATTTGAAGCTAACTTTGTGCCTGGGCTACTTCGTGCCTCCCTCACCCCCAAGTCAGCCCCACATGAACGTGAGATCGCCCGCAAATGCTCCCCTGCTCTGCTGAAAGACGTCCCTGGGGCACGAAGGATTTCTTTACAATGTTCCTGAACATTCCTTTCCTCTTGTGGCCTCTCGCGGAAAGTGGGGACCCCCTCCCCCCCCCCCCCCGGGGCAACCGACGGCAGCTGGATTCACTTCTCCATGGGTGGCCGTGGAGGAAACCCTCATATCCCACCTCCTGCTTTCCCTTCTGAGGGCATCGCTCTAGACAGGAGTCGAGTCCCTGCCCACCAAGCCCGGCAGGCAGGAGCAGAGACCGGCCCAGCATCCCAAAGGCCTGGCCTCAGCCCCAAGCTTGGCTGTGGTCAGGCTGACGGTTTCTAGGTGACTCCAGTAGTGCTGTGTCTGTCTGGGGGCCACCAGACAGGCCAAAGAAGGGGAGAGGAGTTGGGGGAAGCAATCGCCCAGGAGCCCCCGGATGTGTTTCGGGGGGAAGGGGGGGCGCGAGCAGGATCGAAGGTGAGAGGCGCACTTCGTGGGCAGGGCCGGAAGCCCAGGAAGCAAGGGGCAAGCTGAGGGCAGAGAGTTGGGGGGGGGGGTCCCCTCCTTACGGGGTAGAGGCCCAACTCCTGCGGTTCCAACTTTCCACAAGAGACTCTGAGGCTGAAACCCAGACATCCAGCCTATTAAGATCCGTCTTCTAAAAAGGTGAACTGCGACAGCATAGAAAGAACGTTCCCACCATGTCAGCTCTACCTTTTCTTAGAAAGACTCAAGCAAAAAATAACCTAACACTGGTTTTCTAGGAGCCAGCTGATATGTCAAGGAGCAGAGAACCTTGGAGGAAGGGAATGGTCAAGGCGGGGAATGTCCAGGGGGCAAGAAGGCTGCGAGGAAGGTGGTGAGTGGGTAGTCTTAGCACCGCGGGGTCAGGGTGCGCGCCCGGCCGTCTCTGCCCTCATTTGCTCTGGGACCACCCCTGGCAGTGCCGTAAAGGAGGCCAGGCCCCGTCGGGAGGCAGATCTCCGCCAGCGTTGGGCACGTTTCTCCTCCAGCTGTAAACAGGGTATTTCTCAAGTAAACATTGAACACACTTCCTCGGAAGGGCAGCCGTCGGGGGCAAGCCATGTCCAGGTGGGAGGAAAGAATTCCCACCCTCCTGTCCTGATGCCTCTGGGAAGAGAGGAGGCTAAGGCCTGGTCCTCAGTCCCCGGTGCCCAGGAAGGGGTCAGACGGAGCCGGTCTTGAGCGAACAGATGGCGGCATCCTCCTGGCTAGAGGTAAGAGGGAGGGGACCTGCTGGGGGGGTGAGAGCCAGAGTCCAGTCGGTGGTTCTTTTGTCCTCAGCTAAAGGACACCCTATGCCTGGCCGCAACCCTTGGGGTGGGATGGGGCGAGGGGGCAGGGGGACCCTTCCTTCGTGGCTCTCTGTGGGCAGGAATGAGAGTGTGACAGACGGGCACGACATGGACACGGACAGGGAAAGGGATGCCGCGGGCTTCAGGCGGAGCCAGCAGGTCTGGTCAAGGGAGGGCAGTGGAATAAGGCACTATGATCTGTCTTGCTGAGTCCTCGAGCCGAGGGGGGAACTGAGCCCCACACCCACAGGGCTCAGGCCCAGAAGCTCCGTCCTCCGGGCTAACCTTTTCACAGATCCAAGAAGAGAATGACTGCTATTTTAAGGTCTGGAAACTCCTAGAACTTGGACGGGCCTTCCGAAGGCGGTGGCATGGAGAATGAGGTGCCCCTGAGCTGCTGCGCAGGTGGAGAGGATGAAAAGGCAGGAAGCTGACGGGTGGGGGAGGGGGGAAAAGGGGGAAGGTGGCCGAGGAAGAGGATGGGGCTCCTCGGGTCCAACCCTAAGCTGGTCCACTGGCCGCGGGCAGAGCCGGCGCTCTCTTCGGGGTGGAGAGGCAGGCACTTGGGGCTAACGAGCGGGCCATCCTGAGCCAGGGAAGGAGGCCCCGCCACCAAGCAAGGATCAGCTGAGTTCTGCGAGGGAAGGGCACGCAGAAGCCGGCTATCCCTACCAGGCCACCCGCCTTGTCCAAGGGCACAGACACCCTGGGACCTACAGGGGCTACTCTGATGCCAAGAGAAGTAACAAAGGGGGACCGCGGCAGCTCCAAGACCTCGCCCAGATGGAGGGAAGGGACCTGGGGAGAGAGGGGGAAAAGTCGAGCAAAAGGTAAATACCTTGTTAGGCCTGAGCCTTCACCAGGGACTTGAGGGCAGGGGCCGCAGGCAGGGAGGGCTGGGGTCGAGTTCGGGGACTGTTTTTCCCATCCGTTCACATACAGAGACAGCAGCCCCCCGAGGGGAAGCGGGGGCCGGGGCGACAGGCAGAGAAGGGGAGTGTGCTGTAATTAGGGACACTGCGCTGCCCAACCCCAAGGCGCCCGAGAGGAGACAGGAGGCAGGTGGGCACAACGGGTCTCACCAGGAAGGGAAGGGCCCGGCTCGCACCTGCAGCCCTGCTCCCAGCTGCCAACCACCTGCTCGGGGTGGGGGGGGGGGGGCGTGGGGAGCAGTACGAAATGTGTTGCGGGGTTGCAGTCTGGGGGGTGGCGTTGTGTGGGTCTCTCCCAAACTCCCGGGGCCAAAGGACGGCTGCTTTGGGGTCTGGGGGGGGGACCCCCACCTTGGTCACACACCAACCCGAATGCCCTCCAACTACCTCCCCCTATCGATCCTATGCTGGTTTAGAGAGAACAGAAAACAAACGTGAGACAATTCCTTTCCCCTTCCCCCAACACCCTTTCCTGCTTGGCCGTTAGGGGGTGAAAAGCCTCTGAAGTGGCCCCAGCAGCTTCTGGGTGACAGGGACCACACAAGGCCAGTCCCCGTGCCCCTGCCAGGGTTCAGAAGCCCGAGAGGAGGGAGCTGCGAGAGCACTGCCAGAGAGCATGGACGGCCAGACAGACCACAGCCCGAGCAGACACTGGTGGTGAGGTCCACGGGGTGGCGCTGGGGAAGCTTTAAGGTGGCAGGTCACAAACGGGCACCTGACAGCCGCAGGGGGTCTACCCCATCCCCTTCTCTGCTCTCGGCAGGTCCCTTCTTTCCTCACCAGACACGCTTACGCTGAGTGGGGACACCTAACAGTAAGTCCCTAGGGGTGAGGAAGACGGCACCTGACCCTGTCTCTGGCCGTGATACCACAGGCCCACACGCGGGGCACACCCTTCACGGGGAGAGGACAGTGGCAGGCAGTTCAGGACACCCTGTTCTTATGGCAATGGTCACAACGGGATCTCAGGGACTCAGGCAGTCTCTGTGACAACGGGGACGTTTGGCGGGCACATGTGGGAAGGGGACGATCCAGGAGGCAGGAGGTGACGGGCGCTGACCTCACAGGAGTGACAGCTGCCTGCGGAAGACCCGGCCGTGTCCCAGGTAGAGGTTTGGCACAATAGTTTTTTCCTGGGGCGGGGTGGGGGGAGGGGGGTCTTCCTCAGGGAGGGAGACCCGATAACAGAAAGGTAGGCTTGTCGAGCTGGGCGGGGCTGACACTCAACCACTAGGAAGCTGGGGGAGGGAGGAGAGGGGGGGAGTCACCTCGATCCCCCCGCCTGCCCCCGCCACCCGCGGACTCCCACCGCTGCGTGTCCTGGAGTGGCCCAGAGTTTCCAGAAGCCGAAAGAGAACAAACCCGCAGTTTGGACTTTCTTGAGTTCTCCTGGCCAAACCCTGTCTTCCTCTTCCAGGTGGTTCTTCGCCTCTGATCATTTCTAAGGCCCGAGGGCGAGCGAGGAGCAGCACGGCAGTGCCCGCGTCTGGTGGGGGACACGGAAGGACAGCCCACGGGCCGCCTCCTGTCTTCACGCCCCCGTGGTGGGACCGACCCCCCGCCCCGCTCTGAGGAAGTGAGGTGTTGGAAGCAGAACCGGGGGATGGGTAAAACCAAGAAGACAGAGGGAAAATAAAGGAACAAAACAAAATAGCTCCCTAACCCCTTATAAAAATTAAAAATGAAATTTACACATATGCTTTGTCCGTGTCGTTTCTCCACAGCATTAAGTTTCTTGCTCTTCTGAAGTCTTAATCGTTTAAATTAAAAAAAAAAAAGAAAAAAAGAAAAAAGAAAAAGAAAAGGACAAAAAATGAAATAAGATTAAAAAAAAAAAAAAATGAAGCGAAACTAAAAGGAGGGGGGAAATCCCAAACAAAAGCTTCACATTGTCGGAGATCCAGCTGTTGGGAGATCGCCAACCGACCAAGCCGCCGCCTACATGCTCTGCCGTCCTCTGTGTGAGACGTGATGAGACTGTGGGTCCCGAGGATCAACCTGGAGGACAGAAGGCAGGGGATGAGTGGACCCAAGGCTGGGGATTTAGGCTCCAGCATCCGACCACAGGACGGCAGGACCTGTCATGTGCTGGGGGCCGGGGAGGTTCCTGTATTCTCCCCTTGCTAGGGAGTAAATCTAGATATGCTGTAAGCACCCTGCTGTAGGGACACATTATTCTTTCTTTCTTTTTAAATTTTTTTAAATGTTTATTTATTTTTGAGACCGAGAACAAGTGGGGGAGGGGCAGAGACGGGGAGACACAGAATCCGAAGCAGGCTCCAGGCTCTGAGCTGTCAGCACAGAGCCCCCACGCAGGGCTCGAACTCGTCAACCGCGAGATCATGACCTGAGCCCAAGTCAGACGCTCAATCCGCTGAGCCACCCCGGCGCCCCGAGACACATTATTCTTTCTCACAGAGGGAAACTGAGGCACAGGTTAAATTACATGACTGACATCACGCACTGACTGAGGGGAAGGCCCTGGCCGGGAACCCAGGCTTGTGGGCTGCAGCTACAACTCCGATCACGAACTCCTTCCCTATGCTATTAGGAAGAGTTGCCACGGGACCCCAGCTGTCCGTCCCTGCAGGCCCTGGCCCACGGTCCTCCTCGCCCTGATGGTGCCTCGTGGCCATGCTCTCGAGTTGACTTACCCTATCTCACAGACAAGTGAGGTTCGGGTCCCTGAGAACCTGTATGAGGTCTGAGAACCTGTAGCCGAAGCTCTCAGGTCTCCAGAGGATACAGCATCCCATAGCCACGGACGAACAGGGGTGACTCAGGGCCGTGATTTAAGAATGAGGTTCTGGAGCCAGAACCTGCAATGGTGAACAGGTCCTGCCACTTGACCATGGGGTAGATTTACGTCCTCCGCCCTGTGGTCCCATCGCCTGTACCAAATCGCAGGCTATGATGAGGACCAAATGAACGAATACACATGACATTAGAAACAGTGCCTGGGGCGCCTGGGTAGCTCAGTCGGTTGAGCGTCCGACTTCGGCTCAGGTCATGATCTCGCGGTTTGTGGGTTCGGGCCCCGCGTCGGGTTCTGTGCTGACAGCTCGGAGCCCGGAGCCTGCTTCGGGTTCTGTCTCTCCCTCTCTCTCTGCGTCCCCTCTCTCTCCTTCAAAAATAAACATTAAAAAAGAAAAGAAAGAAAGAAACTGCGCCTGGCCCTATTATGATTAGCTGTTGTTTGGGAACGGCCTTGGTGCCAGGTCTCGGGAGCAAAACCAGCCACCAGCCTTTCAGGGACCTGTTTTCTTGGAGGCTGAGAACACAAGAGCCTACGCAGATTAGCCTTGGGCCAGCCCCTGGCTCCAGCCTGGCTGTCCCCGTCTGAGCTAAGCAGAACCCCGTCCTAGGCAGGCCGGGTACCCAGGGCAGCAATGCTCCATCTGTGTGGCACACGGCCTCATCTCGGGGTTTTGGAGTGCCTGCTCTCACCCTGAACAACTGAATCACACAAGTCTTCCACGGCACGCTTGAAATCCCTCCAAATCTCCCCCCACCCCCCGACGGGCCTCACTGTTGGATACGCTCCGTCCGGCCTGAAAGGTCTGCCCTCCCCGCCCAGCGCCCTGCCCACTGTCTCTCGCTGCCCGTGCAGCCCGACCACACAGGCCTGTCGTTCTCAGGTCCCGGGGAGATGCCTGGCTAGTCCTCACGAGAGGCCGTGGGGTCCGGCAGTTTTAGACAATTTGCTTCCTGTCAGCCTGTTTCCTCCTGGGCAAAATGGGGGTGGGGGGTGCTTCTTTAAGGTCTGACTTGAGTAATGGCCGTAAACTACCTCGCCCACGGTGGGAACTGACTTACTCCACGAACCTGTCCTCCCCTCATCGCTGGCCAGAAATCGCGAATGTGTGAGATCTGAGCAGGCTGTAGTCCTGTGATCACCAGAACTGCTCCTAGCTGTGGGTGAGGGGAGCAGGGGAGACCCTGCTGGAGAAGTGCACCGGCGCCTTCTGGAAAGCCATCTGGCCATGTGTTCTCAGAGCTTCAGATGGGTGTAAGACCTCTAGACCCCAAAATTCCACTTCTAGACCTAGTTTAATGGATCATCTTAAAACATGAAAAGGGCTTTACGAATAAAGATGTTCACCGGAGTGCTATTTAAATTTTGACACAACAACCCACAAATCCAAAAATAAAAGATTGAAGCCAATGATCCATCTACTCAGTGATATAATTACAGAGGAAACGAGGCTGTGTGGTGTTTTGAACATACTTCCCAGGGTTAAGAAAGAAGCAGGTTACGAAGTTCCGTGGCAGACGGTACGGCCATCACTGTGCAACAACCAAAAACCTCCAAGTGGATGGAAATTGGCACGAAATACGTCGAAACGTGGTACTTGTCACGGGTGTGTTTTCTTCTACCCCCACTTAGGAGCGAGGACACGTCGCGTTTTCATGCTTTACTTTGTGATGGGAAAAATCGCGCACTCTAACGGATAAGAAAAGCGGGCAGCCCCCAAGGAAGGTTGGGGAGGAGCAGCCCAAGACGCCAGACCCAGGCTCTTTTCTGGGCTCTTCCACACACAGTGCACGGCGAGAAATTGCCACATCTGTCAGGTGCGGTGAGACCGTGCAATTCCTCCTCTAGTTCAAGGCGAGGGAGGGGGCTCCCGGGGTCTGTAGATGAGTCAAGCGGGGAGTGCATTATAAAGGCACTTTTCGGAAAAGTATTTGATCTGGAAGAAAACACTGGACTTCTCAGCCCCAACCTTTTCCTCTGCTGCCTCTGCTTCCCTGCAGTTAAGTCCCCTCAATCGACAGCAACAAATCCACTGGTGGGTCTGGTATCCCAGTTTCTGACTTGGAAAAATAAAATCATCATTAGCACACCCTGGGATGATGTAGAAGCCACCTCAAACTCTGGCTTTATTTTTTGCTGTGCCCGCTGCCTCCTGGCCCCATGCTTTCAAGATGAAGCAGAGCAACCAGCAGCCAGGGGGCGGGAGGGCTTGGGGGGAATCTCACCATCCAGGACATCCTAAGTCCTTGTAAAATAGGACAAGAAAAGCCCAGGAAATTGTAGGCTCGTGTGTGATCTCCTAAGATAATCTTTGGGACCAGTGACGACCAGTTTCAACCCTGCCTTCCTCCCTCCCCTGGCAGGACACAAGCTGAGGACAACCTGCTCGAAGGGATGCCCATCAGCAGAGAGGTGGCCCACGGCAGCAGCAAAGCAGTGGTCGAGGAGGCGGAGAGATTCAGAACCCGGGACTCCCTTGTATACACTGAACGAGCAGAACCAGAGTGTGCCCATGGAAGGTCAAACCAACAGCACAGCTCTCCGCAAGCGCTCCCGAGACACCAGCGTGCAATGACCGCTGTGATCACCGGGTCCCCTGCCAGGAAGCCAGGCGGACATTTCCCACCGGCTCCTCCCCCCTCCCCCTGCTTTGGCACTGGGTCTGGTCCTCCCGGTAGGACGTCCCAGGACGGCCTAGAGGTCAGGGTCTTCCCTGGGGCAGCGGTGGGGTGGGGGTGGGGGGGCAGGGACAATGAAAGTAAGAGGGCTGTCTTCCAGGAGGAGAACCTTGGCTTTGGGTTTCTCTCCCATCTCCCATGACAGAAGGTCCTCCGACCCTCTTATGGAGCCAATGGCAGCGGCCACACCAGAACACAGGATCTGTGGTCACGAGTGGGAATGGCTCAGACCACCCAGTTCCGGGTTAAAGCAGCAGCGGACCCTCCCGGGCACCTGCTGGAACAACGAATGGGCCCCCGGGCTTCATCCTAGCAGACGTCAGACCCAGATCCCTGACTGCCCCTTCCGTTCTCAGCTTCACCCAGGGGCTGCCTCATCCCTCCCAGTGGAAAGCTTACCTCTGACCACAGAGCCCTCTTGGGAGGAGGCTGGGGCACAACGAAGAGTCGTGTGTGATTAACCTACAGATGACGTCAGCAGCACACTGCGCCGTTCGCCTCCCTGGCCATCTCATTCGGTGAGGATGACTGCCCCATTTTAACAAGGGAACAGGCCCAGAGAGAGGCCACAGTTCACCCCCCGCCACAGAGCTGCTGAGCAGCAGACGCGGCACCAAATCCAAACTTCCCCAGTGTCCCTGCCCAATCTTTCCGCTCTGACGGTCTGCACTTGGTGCTCCCAGCTGCCTGGCCGGTGGCTTCCGGCAGCCCGAGTCTGCGATGGTCCTGGGTCGGGGGGAGAGGGGCCGGGGAAGGCGTGTTGGCAAATCCTGCACTTTCTTATTTCGGCTCTCGGATGAGGGCCCCTCAGCACATCCAACCTTATTTCTCTGTACTTATCGTAACAGCAATCACTCACGGGGCACTAACATGCACATGCTACGGGTTTTGTAGGGAACAACCTATCAAGGCGGTGTTCAGCTCTCTTAAGCTGCCACCCAGCGTGTCCCCTCGCGGAGCCCTCAGCCAACCACCTGGTGACGCAGCACCTATCGTCACCCGGTTCCAGAGAAGCTCAGAGAACAAGGACTGCACGGCGAGGGGGGCAGGAGGGGAAAGGGTCTGGGCCTAGGTCGGCCTCCCCCCCCCCCAGCTCCTGCTCATAGCATGTCACGGTCACGGGAAATCCCTTCCTGAAGCGCTTACGTGGAGCTTAAAACCCACGTAATCCCTTCATCTACAGACACGGTCACCCAGGAAAGGGTTCACGGACGGCCTGGCTCAGGTACCGCCGCACAGGCCTTGGGTCTAGAGCCTGTCACGGGATGCGGTGTTCCTCTGCCAGCAAAGCGGTTGTCTGGTCTGATCAAGGAGACCGGGGAGCAAAGTGCTCCCATTAATGCCACCAGCAGTTTGGACAACGGAAGTGGGGGCGGGGGGGAGCGTGGTGGCAGCGAGGATGATGGTGCAGGATGGATGGGCTCCCACGTCCCCCCCCCCCCCCTCAGGATGCAGACGCGGAACGCCCGGGTGAAGAGGGTGAAGAGGGGCCTGTCCCGTACTCCAAAGGTGCGGCCTTCCTACTCTGTTGATGTCAAAAGGTCATGTTTTGATGGAACCAGTTGGGACTGGTTGGTGATCCCCCAACTCCTATACTCCGCCTCCTCCTTTCAAACTGCACGGGGTCCTTCAAAATGCACAGGTCTGGGAGCCGCAGGATTTAAAAGCCTCCAGGAGCCACGCCTATGTTTTAACTCCGTTATCTTCACTCAAATGTTCTATCGGGGAAACAGCACAGGCTGAGGTGGGCGGTCCTGGGTTCAAATCCTGCCTCTGCCGCTTACCAGCCATTTTTAATCATCTGAGCCTCCTTTTTCCTTACTGGCCGATGGGGTTTACCCTTTCAGGGTCTGCCGCGAGGATTCAAGGGAACTGCCCGCCCCAGCACTCGCCACCGGGCGGGACACCGGGACAGGCTACCGTGTTGTTAGCTGTGTTAACAGTCACTGCGGTTCTCGGACCCAACTGTACAGCTTATCCAGAGATGGGGCTTAATTCAGGAACTTTCTGCCCCAAAAGTTCCATATGGAGATGTAACATGAAGGCAGCGGATGGAGTAGTGGAGGAGAGGGGCGCTCTCCAAGCACCTTCTCTGAAAGCGAGCCCCTGCCTCAAGGAGTGTCAGCGGGCAAAGGTACCCTTGGCACCCTTCAACCTGCTCAGGCCTCAAGATGGAGTTTTAATGTTTATTTTTTGAGAGAGAGAGAGAGACAGACAGACACGCAGAGCGCAAGTGGGCGAGGGGCAGAGAGAGAGAGGGAGACACAGAACCCGAAGCAGGCTCCGGGCTCTGAGTTGTCAGCACTGAGCCCAAAGTGGGGCTCGAACCCACGGACCGTGAGATTGGACACTTAACCGACTGAGCCACCCAGGCGCCCCTCCTCTCATCTGTTCAACAGAAAAGGAAATCATCTGGTTGGCAGGCCCATACACTAAACACAGCACAAACTCAAGTTGCAGTGTTAAGAACTCAACTCTTACCCAAGCTCTCCCCGCAGTCCGGGGTGGTGGTGTCACCATGGAGTTAATGATGCCTCTGACAGCTACACACCATGCAAGGCCTCATCAGTAATGTTTCCTTTGCCCCCAGCGAGGGGCCGTGTAGGAACCGTCTCCACTTTACAGATGGGCAAACCAAGGCTCAGGGATTCGTTTTCAGCCTATCATATGCCGCGGAGGCACCAGAGGCAAGGGGACGGCAGGGTCACAGAGGGGCAGTCCCCTCCCAAGTAGGATCAGCTTCAAACCAAGTCATTCCTCACTTGTTTAATACACCAGAGCCGCTGGCTTTTCTCCTATTCAGCAATCGATATGCCCGCCCCACTTCAGAGGCCACGGCAACACCGTCTGTCCCCTCACTGGCAGAGGGACCGAGGCCAGGAGCGAAGCTTTCTGACGTACCATTTATCTAAGGCTTTGTTAGCAACCGTGGGGCTCGGAGTGGGGCTGTTCCACTAGGGAAAACCTTGCCACGAGCGGCCCGTGGCACAGCACACGGGCGGGGTCCCGGCATGCGTTACGGTCTCTGAGCCCCGACCTGGAGGCCCAACGGAGGCGCCAAGTTTAGAAGCAGGTGCCGAACGTGGGGAGAAGATAGATCATTCGTGGAGCATACGGTTACAGAGTGGCAGAGGGCTGGTGCTGTGTCGAGGGTCTGGGCTTCGAGGGAGAAGATCTAAAATGGACACCCCACCTTTTCCCATTACTAGTCGGGGCCCCGGAGCCTCGGTTTCTTCAACTTACAACGTGGACGTGCCCGCATGGGTACACGGGCACGGTGAGGGGTGTGGGAGGTCACGGACGTGCGGGGACGGCCGCGTGAGACCACACCCCAAACCAAAACCTCACGGCACCACCAGCTGAGGCAAAAATTCCTGGCAAGGCGACTTGGCTTCAAGTCAGCCCTCTCTCGAGGGGACAGCCTCCTTTCTGCTTGGGGCCTCAGCAAGTGCTGGTCTGGCTGTGTCTTCCCCTGGCCCTCGACCTGCCCCCTCGCTGTCCCGAGACCACACTCACCCTTCCAGGCTTCTTCCGCATGCTTCCTCCCGGAGGCCCCAGTCCCTGCGCTCCGGCGAGCAGACACGGAGGGACCACAGACCCCCACGAGCCAAGCTGTTGTGCTCCCCTCTTTCCACCGCTAACCCCAAGCTGCCTTAAAGGACAGGACCGTCCTGTGCTTCTCCTGAGCCTCTCGGGCTGCCAAGCCCAGAAGGAGTCCAATCCTGGCTGACGAACAGGAACCGGGAGTTCACACGAGGCAGTAAGAGAATTAATTTACAAACTCCACAGAATCATTCAGCATGACGAGATCTTAACGCGAAAATATGGTTATGAAATCCCTGCCTGTAGTGGGGGTCCCACTGAACGTCCCCCACCAAGCTGGGTCAAGAGAGATGCTCGCCCTCACCTTGGAAAACCGGGCCACTTGTCCAGGCTCCAGCAGGTGGCAAGGCAGGAGCTGGGATGCTGCCTGTGCAAGCGGGCCACACCATGCCGCCCCCACATACCTTCCAAGCTGGGTGGAGAAGACCAGGCGCACGGGGATGAAGGGTTTCCCCGACACGACATCGCCTACCCGTTACAGGACCGGGGGGCTCCCCGGCCGATTTCGGCCCTCTCCCCCATCCCCTCCCTTACTGCCCTTCTGTTCAGTCTAGAGAGGGAAGCCTGAAATCCAGGGGTGGCTACCTGGAAAATGCAACGATGCTCAACGACGCGCCTTAGCCGGCCAGGGAGGGGGTGGCGGTGAGCCGGCCGGGGTCCTGTCGGGCAGGGCGGACACCCACACTCTACACTCAAAGCACGCGGGTTGTTGCAACAGGTGGTGGCAGGGCGGAGAGGGGCAGGGCAGCCTCCCCCCCTCCCGAGGAACCAAACACCAGCCCTCCTGCAGCCAGCGGCCCACCTCTGTCTCAGAGGCCACCTGCCCTGTCTTCGGCATCCTCTTTACCCACTCATGCGTGTCCGGAGGAAGCAGCCCCAGGAATTCTGAAAGGCAAACCGTCACCCAGGCTGTAACGGGCACAAACCCAACTACAGGAATTTACTCCTGCACTGCAATCCGCTAAGAGACACTTAGGTAAAATGCGGAAAAATGATACAGGACCTCGCCTGGCCTTGGGAACCCGTTTCCGGTCATCTAGCTTTCCCTGCTGTTTGCCGAGGACCTCATTTCTTCCTGGGCCGCCAGGGCACTTGGGAGCAAGGTAGGGGTTCTAAATCTGGGGTCCTCGGAACTCCAAGGATGCACGGGGACCGCAAATGCCCTGAAGCCACATGAAGTATCACAGTGCGTGTCGGTGCTGGGCCTTTTTCTGGAGGGACAGCTCCAACACTCAGATTCGGAGAAGGGCCCGCGACGCAAGGAATCTTGAGAACCATGGGCACCTCTGCGGGCTCCCTATCTATCAGAGCAAAAACTCTGAGCAGAAAGCAATGCTGGAGGGCTTACTGCGGTTCCCCACCGCACAGGTGAGCATGACAAGCCAGGCCGGGGCTCAGGGCTGCGGGGCGCGCTGCTGGGGGGCAGGCTCCGGCTTTACTGTGCCAGAGCCCTTCCTCCAGGTGGGCTGGGGAAGATCCCCTCCCTGCAGATGTTCAAGGCAAACCACAGACTCCTCTTTTTTTTAATTTTCTTAATGTTTATTTATAATTGAGAGACAGACAGAGACAGAGCACGAGCATGGGAGGAGCAGAGAGAGGAGACACAGAATCCGAAGCCGGCTCCAGGCTCCGAGCTGTCAGCACAGAGCCCGACGCGGGGCTCGAACCCACCAACCGCGAGATCATGACCTGAGCCGAAAAGTCAGTCGCTTACCCGACTGAGCCACCCAGGAGCCCCAAACCTGAGACTCTTAGAGCGGACAAAGGCCGTGGGGAGGAGACAGGCTCTGTGCCGAGTCAGCTGAGCTCGATCGGTGGCCCACTTACCACAGTGAGGACACACACTGTCGCGGCAACAGCTGGCAGGGCCTGGTTTGCTGAGCGAAAGGGGAGCGGGCAGAGCTTGGAGCCAAGATGGCGAGCGGCTGCAAACAGATGGCAGCCTCATCCCCAGGATGTCAGCCAGGTCGTCCAGGGCAGGGAGCGTTTCCGCATACGACGCAGCCAGCAGGTACCACGGAAGCTTGCAGACTCCAAGCCCGGGACGGATTACAGCAGTGTTCCTGTCGTCACCGCTGTGGACTTGCCTAATAGTGTTTCAAACCTTCCCATTCCTCCAAGTGCGCGGCCCCAAAGCTTGCCAGATGCCCAAAAGGAAGTATTTCAATTTTTAAAAAATATTTTATTTATTTTTGAGACAGAGAGAGACAGAGCATGAGCAGGGGACGGACAGAGAGAGGGAGACACAGAATCCAAAGAAGGCTCCAGGCTCTTAGCTGTCGGCACAGAACCCGACGCGGGGCTCGAACTCACAAACCACGAGATCATGACCTGAGCCGAAGTCGGACGCTCAACCGACTGAGCCACCCAGGAGCCCCCCTCAAAAGGAAGTACTGGCAAGACCCAAGAGTCGGACATCTGGAAGGTTCTCTGGTGACCAGCAACCACAGGACTGTACCCCGCATCACCCCCACCTGGGTCCAATCTGAGGATGCAGACCCACTTAAAGCCGGTCTGCCTGGCCTTGGGAAGTCACCTCGGGAGACCCTCAGGAGCCGGGGAGCACCTGACCTGGTAGACAGGTACTGGCTGGCGCTCCAGATGAACTAAGGGGGAACTTTCTGTCTGCAGAAACAGCCCTGGTAATTGGCAGTCGGCTACAGGGACACCCTAACTAATTCCCCTCCTCAACTGATTAAGCGTGGGGATGAAACGATCGCTGCCAAGGGCCTCAATCGGTCCCCGAAGAGACTGAGGTGCAGCTGTGGCTGCTGTGATGAACAGACAAAGGGCTCCGGGGAGAATTCTCCTCGCTGGCCCCCTGCCAGGAGGAAATCTAAGGTGCGGGCACAGCTAAAGGGAAGAGGTGGTTCTTCCATATGGTGATGGGACAGTTGGTGGTTATAAAAGGCAAGACTCCGACGAGGTCATGCCCACAGTGGTCTGGGCAAAAGGAGACCATATGGATTTCTGGCTACAGCCACCAGGCGGAACGAGGCCCAGTGTGCCCAGGGGAACTCACTGGGGCCACTTGCTAAGGGGCCTGGCGCTCTCTCAGCGAAAAGAAGAGCCCTGCGGATCGCTAGCGGAAAGCCACGTGAAAACGAATGATTAGCCCGTACGGATTTGGTGAAAACAAACAGGCGGATCGAAGGCCAACGCACCGAGCTGCCGGTTAACCGAGCTCTCCCCGTGTGCTACGACTTGCGTCGGGCCCTTCCTGCTTCTCGTGCATGGAGTCTTTGCAACAGCGGACGGTGAACGGCCGTGTCCAACGGGTACCACTGAGCAGACAGGAAGTGGGGACCCAGAGAAGCTGGGGGCTTGACCAAAGTCACCCAGCTAGGAAGCGGGAGGGCTGCAATTCAAACCTAGATTTATCAGCATACCAGATCCCCAAGTAGGTGCCTTCCTGGCACCAGCGTGGAAGCACCGGGCTCCCGATGGCTTCCCCGGGTGTGGCCCCATCGCCCTTCACGGGCTCAGGAAAGGGCTGTGCCGTCTCGCACCTTCTGGAGGCTGGCATGGTCGGGTGTGGCATCTCCTCCCTCCCCCTGTGCGGACTGGCTCATCTGCCGAGAATAATACAGACTTGTATACAACCACTGCCACCCACCCCCACCTTTTCTCCAGGGCGAAGGTCACCCTCCTTAGGTTGACATTCAAGGCTCTCGGCAACTTCACGCTATTTCGCTCTCCCACTGCACCGCTGTGTGAACCAACCCAAAGACCCGCTCTTGACACAGATTCTCAATGTTTTCATGCGGTGTCCCTTGCTGAGAACACCCGTCGGCCCTCCTTTCTTCAATGGCTACCTTAAGTCACAGGTCCCACATGTTGCCATTACCCACTTTCTCAACCAAAAGCCAGTGCTACCTCTGCTGAGCTCCCAGGAGCACTGAGCACCGGGCCGCTAGACTTGCTAACGTGACCTGTCTTCAGAAGCGGGTGGAAAAGAGCAGGGACACCTCTAGCCCTGGAGGTGGCATTTGCTAGCCACGTGGCCAGTGGGGCAAGTCACTTCCTGTCTCTGGAGTGGAAAGGACTCCATACCCAGGACGCACGTGAGGTTTTAACAAGATAATAAACATAGTGGGAGAGTACGAAGTTTGGCCAACGGCACGTGCTCAGTAAGCGAGTGAGTGAGACAGAGAGAGAGAGAGAGAGAGAGAGAGAGAGAGAGAGAGAGAGACAGACAGAGCCCCCCATCCCCTGCCCTCACGCCTTACGATAATAATAAAGACTCCAGGCTGTACCAGGCCTGTTCCTACGCAGAAACAAATACAGCAAAGGCAAGGCCACCAGCTAGCTGCAAAAGCTCTCAGGAAGCATCTGTAAAGGAGTAAAGAAACAGACGGTTCCAGGGAAGGAGATGTGAACAGGTGGGGCCAGCTTCTACCCTGTGCCCCACATGTCTTCTACCCTGTGCCCCACATGCCTGGAAAACCAAGGCGTCTGGGGACAGCTGAAGGACGGACTTTGAAGCCCCTTTCCCCGTGTCAAGTTCAGGCCATGGGGCCGCCCCGCAGCTCTTGGTTCTTGCACAGACATGCCCAAAGGCAACCGAGAGCAGAGGACTCCCCCGCACCTTCTCCCCCTGTACTCCTGTCCTTAACCCAAAATAGAAAGTAGTTCCCAGTTTACAAATTAAAGTAGCTCTCAAAATCAATTTTATAGCCAGCAATCATGGTCCTGATGTTATATAACCACACACACACACACACACACACACACACACACACACACACAAACCCACAAAGAGCGAGATGCCAGCGCTAGAAAGCTGCTCTCTGGCAGAACCAGCAGCCTGCCCATGTGACAGGACGCTGCACAGGTTTTCAGCTCTGAAAAAGCAAAAGTAAATACAAAAAACAACAAAACGCTATGTTCTTGGGACATAATTATAGCCGAGTGCATATGCAAATCAAGACAGAAGAGCCAGACACATCAGTCACCTAATGAGAAGCTGATTACAAAAGAACAGATCACAGGAAGGCACGGTAATCAAACGAGGGCTGCGAAGGCAGCCTCGGGTCTCAGGGGGGCTCTCGGGGCTCAAGAAGGTATCCCGTGTTTAGCCCCAAATTTGGGATCCAATGGCACTTCAAAAAAGACCCAGAAAATCACATACAACTTACCAGTTGCCTGTCTAGAGGAGACAGGATGGGTTTATGGCCACAGCTCCAAGATATATCTGTGTATTTTCCACCCCCCAGAGCCCCTCTCCTCCTGCAGGGTTCATGGTCTCGTACATGGCTCTGATCCCCAGCCCAGAGATGCACGGAGCCACCCCTACCTTCGTCTCCCTCATCCGGTCCACCTGTAAGCCTCCGGCGATTCCCAAATGCACCCCGAATTCACTCTTCCCCGTCCCACGCACCATCCACCCTAACCTGGGAAACTCGACTTCCCAGTTGCCCACCCTGTCCCACCCGGGTCTGGACTTGCCCTCTCCAACCCTGGCCACAGAGCCACAGTGCTCCTGTAAACACGGAAACCGATGGTTACCGGTGCAGGGACTTACCACCTCCAGAGCCTCACAGATCAGGCTCCTATCTCCTCCACCTGCCCCTACCGATTCATTGCCCCCCTGCCTGGCAGACACCTCATTCCTCAGGTCTCAGTTTCAATGTCACCTCCTCTACAAGACTTTCTCAGACCGCCTCGGGCAGGTCCCCTATCTTCTGCTATTTCCTCTACCCGTACATGCTTGAAATCGTAGCTCTAGTTTTCCCTTAGGACCCGACCTGTCTCTCAAACCATGGTCCAAGTACCTGGAGGGTGGGGACCAGATCTGAGCTGTCCCCGATATACTGCAACACCTACAGGCTATCAAGAAATTTAACGGGGGGGGGGGGGGGGGGGGGAGGGTGCCTGGGTGGCTCAGTTGGTTGAGCCTCTGACTCTTGACTTCGACTCAGGTCATGATCTCACTGTTCGTGAGATCGAGCCCCCACATCGAGCCCATGCGCTGACAGCACGGGGCCTGCTGGGGATTCTTGCTCTCTCTGCCCCCCCCCCCCCCACCTCTCTCTCCCTCTCAAAATAAGCAAACTTAAAAGAAATTAAAGAGCCCCTCTGGGGTGTGTGTTTTCTTTTTATTGGTGGGCGCAGGTGGGAAGCACATGAACGCACACACATTCTGAGACTGCTTCTAGCTGTTACCGGCGTGGCCAAGAATTAGCATGGAAAGACAACAGAAACCCAACAGCTATGGAGTGGCTAATGCATGCCTAGCATTCCTAGGCTAGCTGTATATTAATTTTCCTTTTAATCCACATGCAAACCCTATAGGGGACGTGCTAGCAGGCCATCTTATACATGAGGGCTCCAAGGCTCAGAGAGGTGCCGGAGGTTTAGCCGGACTGAGGTCAGGGATTAGCTTCATCTCCATGGCCCAAGCTGGGCACAGAGCAGGGGCTCCATGCGCGCCTGGGGGATGAACAAGTGAAGGTTTCAAGTCAGGATTCAAAGCCACGTCTAAGACTCCACTTAGACATCTAAGCCCTACCTGCATATTGTTGCTCCCCCATTCCCTCGGTCCAGCTGCCTCTCAAATTCCCCCCCTTTCTGGAAGGGCGATCGCCTGTCCTACCACAGAGACCCCACAGGGCGCCGTATTCCCCTGGCGGTACTTGCTGGGGATCCTCCCAAGAGGCCCACTGTATTATTATGGCTCAGCAGTCTAGTCTCCCAGGGCCACGGAAGCCCATGGAGAAGTTCAATTATTTCCTTTCTCCTCCCAGGAGCAGGTGGCTGCAGGAACTCAACCTCATCCTAAGGACACTTGCACAGAGGGAGAAACCGACAAAGAATCGGGAGTCTTGAGTCCTGGAAACTCCTCCACCTTGGAGCCCACGAGTGCGCCAGGGCTGAGGGAGCGGGAGAGGGGGGCCGCCAGCGGTCCTTCAGCTGCCCTGGTTTTCTGGATGAGGAAACCACGGCCCACAGAGAAGTGACTTGCCTGAAGTCCCAATGCTAGGTAATTATGGAAGGCAGAGACAGGATCAGGACCCGGTGGGGTCCCTCCTCCTAGTGCTTAAGCCTAAATCTAAGCTTTCTGAGGGCAAAAGGTTAAGAGGCAAGGTGCAACAGACGGCAAGGTAGGCAGGCCGTGCTGTAGCCCTCTTTTGTGCGGCCCGCTTGCAATCCTGAGTGGGCATCAATCAACTTCACCCAGAGGGCTTGCCCAATACCGCTCCCTGGCTTCCAGCTCCATAGGACCGAAGTGGGGCCAGAGATCCGCATTCTAACAAGTTCCCAGGGGATCCCGCCGGCCTCGGGACCACACTTTGAGAAGACTGGTCACTAATGCCGTGTGTGCTGGGGCGTGGGAGCTCGTGAGGGGAGGCGGGGAGGAGTGTGGCAACAGCTTGTCAAGATCTTCAAGTCCACGGGATAGAATCTCGATCTATCAAGTAAGGAGACTTCTCACTTGGGTCATTCACAGTTCCTGCCACTGCTGCAATGGAAGCAATCTTTCGGACCCTCGTTAAAGCCTACCCAAGGCCACGTAATCAGGCTGCAGACCCTGAAGACTCACATCTGGGTCTGCCTACGGCACCACCAGCTTACGCCCAACTCCAGGACACTCTTAAGAGTGGGCAGGACGCCAGAGTTCCAGAACAGCTGTCCTACCGCCACAGGGCTTCCAAAACACTGGGCTGGAGCGAGGTGCTCTGCCGAGGTTCCTCGTGCTACACCTGGTTGGTGCCCCTGCCCTGAGCATCTGAGGGGCAGGGGAGACGGGTGGATGTCTGGATCCCATCAGCGGGGACATCTGGATTTCAGCTTAGGCAACTGGCCTAACCTCCCAAAGGATTTTTTTTTCTAGAAGGTAAAAGCCACTCTGTTGTTTGTCTGGGATGTGGTATACTCACCCTCGTTTCTGTTGCCCCATGTGAACCAAGGGTTCCTTCCAGACATTCGTCAAACCGAGTATGCAATCTGGTTACTAACAACAAATGAGTCTTTACTTGTGACTTCCAGTTCTCCTTATGTCTGCGCGAGGCTGGGCTGGGCCGCGAAGGCCCACGTACTCTGCCAAGATCTGACTGCATCGTACTTCCAGCCCAGGCCTCAGATGTGCCCTAGACCAGAGCCTTCTGGAAGGACATGTCTGAGACATGTCTGAAAAAAGCAGAAAGGAAAAGACAACAACAACAGCAACAACAAAACCTAAAGGGTGCTGTCCGTGAGATTTCGGGGTTTCCTTTTTCCAGAAGGATGGACGTAAACGCAGAACGAGTCCACTGGAACGAGTCCATCGCTGTGACCTTCCCGTTGGAGCAGCTGGCCGATGCCAAAATCCCACATCATATACCAAAGCTGACCTGCTCTCCATCACTGCTACAGTACCGACCAGGCCTTGGAATGACGGAGAGCCAAGGTTTACCACGCGGGAGGTTACCTGCCCAGGTGGCCTTCCAGGCTCCTTTTTTGCAGCCTAGAAAAATAGAGGCATTTTCATCTTCCTCACTATGCCCTATGGTGTGCCTGGGTGGCTCTAATCCATTCCTCCCGAGTCCCTAGACATCATTTTCTTTTACAAAGAAACAAAACACAGAAATCTGACCTGTGTATGATGCAGGCTGAGTTATAGCTTTCCCCGGGCACCTCTAACTGAAAGTGAAATTCCTTTAAAGTTGGGAAATTCATTGCAGTATTTTATGGTATTGATTTATTTTAAACTTGGCTGGCAGTTTTAAGGCCTGCCATGCCTCTGAATCCCAGAAATGCTGGAGGAGGTCTCCATTTCCTTTGATTCGGTAATACCACAGAGGACTCACTAGTGAAAATGAAAGGAAGGGCTGCGATACTGTATGTTGCTGCCCTAGTTTATCAAGACAGCACCCTGGGCGTTCTCCCCAGGTCCTGGGTCCACAGCGCATCTCTGGTTGGGGGTTTCGCTACCAGAACCGTATCCTCTCTCCTCGCCAGCTGGGTCCTGTACCCAACAAAGCCTCGGTAAAGCTAAGGCGAGTTTCTGGCGAGCTGTGACCTACTCGCGTATCACCTGGTTTACAAGATGCCTCTGAACTTGCCTTCGGGAACTAGCTCAAGGTACCACCTCCTCCGGGAAGCCCTCCCTCCACTCTCTCCAGGCTTCCTGTAGCTCTCCGGAGCCACAGCGACCACAACTAAGCACCCGTGTCTCATCCGCGCTGCCACACGGGTCAACCGCCAGGGGGCAACACTGGAGGCCAAACGATCAACACCAAAAGTGACGTGGCCCCATTGAGAGGCACCAAATGATGACATCCTCTGCTTCAGTCCAGATTTACTAAATGCACTGGAAATTTCGTCGGGGAGAAACCCAACAACTACTGCCATTTTGCTTTGGGTCCAGAGCCTCAACCGCCCAGGCTACTTCCACTTTTACTTGAGACGGGTTCCCACCAGGATACCTAGCAGATGGAATGGGCAACAGGTTGCTTCGGGTCACGTCGGAGTCCCTTCCGCACACTGGTGCCACAGACGGTTCCGGCACTCCCTCAGCGCAAGCGCCCTCCTGGCGGCCATCAGCGGCAGTGGGCTTCGGGTCTCCCACGGTCCAACCTTTGGCTAATTCTCACTTCTGCCTGCTCATGTGGCCTCTGCCTCCCGCTCCCCGACCCCTGGCTAGGTGGGTGCCTCCCGTCTCCCAGCCTCGCCTCCCCCTGCCCACGTTGGAGGCAGCGGCGGTGTGACACAGGAGGAATCCGCACACGGGTGAGGTCACCCGAAGGGGCGGGTGGCGGCCAAGATCGGCCGTCAGACTGAACGCTGCCCACGGGCGGCACCGTGCACGAATGCCTTAGGGGTCACCGGTGCGGTGCTGCTTGGAGAGGGACCCTGTCATCTGCCTGAAAACGTCAACCCATCGAAAGCCGCTTTTGAAGAGGCTGCAGGAAGCAGAATGGAGCAGGGAAACCTCCGGTCGGACACCCTGCTTCAAATCCTGGCTCTCAGCACTTAGTAAGAGTGGTTCTCTGCTTCCTCAACTGCAGAAGGACGGCCGCCCGGGACAGGTACGCAGGTGCTATGGGCTGATTATATACAGAGTGTCCACTATAAAAAAGATGTGGAAAGTATTTAATTCAGAGGTGAGGAGAAAGGACAAAACCTCTGCTCAACACCAGTCAGGGGCCCCTCAGAGCAGGTTTTGATAACCAGGGGCTACGATCGTGGGTAGGAGTGCCTGTGTCCTGGAGTGGGGGGTGGGGCGGGGGGGGGGGGCAGGAAATGGGACTTGGAAGGACCCCAACCATCAGGCAGGCCCGCTTACAGCTGGATGATTACAAAAGCGATTTTGCTGTGCGCTGCCCAAAGGGATGCCGTCTGGGCTCAGAGGAGCCAAGGATGCCAGGGAGGAGCAGAATGTGAGGAACAACAGCCCTGGGGCAGGCCTGTCCCCTCACTGAGGCTTTGATGTCCTGAGGAGCTTCAAGGGACAGATTATCCCTGGGGGCCATCAGCCCCATTACATAACCCACGGCTCAGCTTAGCTTCCTCCCGTTGATACAGCTGGAGCCGGAGCAGGGATGGCGACAGCAGGGGTAGAAGCCAGCCCCTCCCAGGGAACAGTCTGGTCTCACAAACACCAGCCTTTGTGACCCGGGGGAGCCTCCAGAAAACATGAGTGGACGGATCAGGCCCTGCAGCCTCCCTGTAAGCCGGTACCCAGGGCTGCCAGGTCCTCACAGTGAAGGCTGAGCTTTAATTTCCAGGGGACAGGAGAAGCGAACCTTCTGGATCTTTGCTCCCGACCCCTGCGCTCTTACGCAGCCCCGCAGTCCCGTGGAGTGCGAGCAGGGAGATTTCCATTTTACAGACGGGGACTCAAGAGGGGCTCAAGACTACAGATCTCCTTGGATCAAAGGATTGATAAACACCCACTCAATCTATTCCCCTTCCAGTGAGCTCTCAATTTTAATGTTTTTATTTTTTTTATTTTTGAGACAGAGAGAGACAGAGCATGAGCAGGGGAGGGGCAGAGAGAGAGAGAGGGAGACACAGACTCTGAAGCAGGCTCCAGGTCCTGAGCTGTCAGCACAGAGCCTGACGCGGGGCTCGAACTCCCAGACGGTGAGATCATGACCTGAGCTGAAGTCGGACGCTTAACCGACTGAGCCACCCAGGCGCCCCTGAGCTCTCAATTTTAAATAAGACCCCCACTCTTTAAGGATCTAGGTCATCTACTTAGGGCAAGGATGGCGTTTCCCTCCTCCCATCCTCTCTTTGGAAGGGTCAAGGCTCCACCAGAGACTAAGTGGGATGAGCCTCTGGGGTGGGAGGAATCAAACGGACTCCAGTCCCCTCAGCAGCTAAGGCTTCACGGACAAAGTGTCCTTCTTATCCCTCTTTGGGCTACCTAGCTGTTCACCAGCACGCAGTGCTTTCCTGGAGAAGAAACTAGCTCCCAACTAGAAACCTACTAGGTGCTCCTGGAGTACCCATATTACTCGTCTCGGCCTTCACTTGGTGCTCAACCGTTTGCCGAACACAATTACAAAGACCCATGATTTCAGGGCGCCTGGGTGGCTCAGCTGGTTAAGCAGCCGGCTTCGGCTCAGGTCACGATCTCACCGTTTGTGAGTTCGAGCCCCGTGTCCGGCTCTGTGCTGACAGCTCAGAGCCTGGAGCCTGCTTCCGATTCTGTGTCTCCCTCTCTCTCTGCCCCTCCCCCACTTGCATGGTCTCTCTCTCTCTCAAAAATAAACATTAAAAAAAAGAAAAATGCAAAGACCCATGATTTCCATAGATGATTCAATGAGGCAATACCCCATACCGGCTGACACCAGGGACTTAGACCTGGGTTTAAGTCTAGACTCAGCTCCAGACCAGCGGTGACCTTTGGGAAGTCACATGAGAAGAAATAAATGAAATAATGGTCAAAAACACTTGGCCCACGGATGGTCAGTGACTACCCCATCCTGGCCACCTTCGGAACTGTCGCCCTTCTTCAAAACCTGCCCCTTTAACCTTAACCTCACATGCACAGGGTCTCCAGGTGGGGGTCCCATGGCCGGGAAGCTCAGTTTCATGTGTCTGCTTCCCACAGGGCCTGCAGTCCTGTGAGGGTAGGGCAGGGCTTATGTGCTCCTGGATTCACAGCTGGGGCAGGAAGTCACCCTCAACTGAGAGGGGACCCAAATGCCTATCTGTCCCAGGTTCCCAATGTCCCCCCGACAACCCGTGTTTTAATTTACCCTCCAGGGATCCTGTTCTGGAAATTCAGCTGTTCAAAACGAACCACGTGAAGCATTTCTTTCCCATCTTTTAGTCTCCAGCATCACTTTTGATTAACTGGACACTCAGAATGGGACATAATTTGGGTAGGATTCTGCCGAAAGCAAACAAATGATCTGAAGAGATTTCTATAGCTCCGATGCGAACGAACATGCCGTTGCCTGTTAGATGATCTGGAAAAGGTTGGGAATCTGCAGAAGACCGTGAGGGGCCCCGCCAGAGGGTGGGGGACCGTCCTCTCAAATCTCACAAAACAAGAAAAATCTGAAGCCCGGGTCAAGGGGTCAACTCAGGTCATCCAGCATGCGAGCCCAGAGCCACGTCTTTGGACCACAGGCCAAGGATAAATATATCCTTTATTACTTCAACAATAACTTAAGCCGGATTCTTTTCTCTCCGATGTTAGGCAGCTACCAAGATCACATATGGAACAAAGAGTATTTTCTATGACCCTTCAGGTCACAGCAACATCTGATTTCCTTCAGCAGGCCTGAGCCACCCGCTCCAAGTAAATGTCACTCAAGGGCCCTGGCTTCGTCCGGCCCTAGTAACCGAGGCTTGTATAGGAGACAGCAAACTTGGACACGAATGTGGATTCCCTCATCTTACAGCACCCTCCCTTGGTAACATGGGCGGTGGCACGCAGAACACCAGTCTGGCTTACCCACTTTGGGTAAGGTTTGTGGCCAGCTGGGAGGAAACGTTAGGAGTTATTAAACATCTTTAAAAAATGACAAATAAGGGAGCGATAAGACCCACCATCGAGTAATCTTTAAAAATAGAGAAGTTTTCTGGAACAAGCAATTGGACAGAGTTGCCTCTGAGCCCAGCTTTGTTTAAAAAAAAAAAGAAAGAAAAAGCAATCTGGTAATCCTCTGAGGCGAGGCTACTAAAAACCATGGTCTTCGGAGAGGAACAGAAGACAATACTTTCGCCTCGAGCCAAAGTGTGTATCTAAAATTTAGCATTGCACTTACACAGTTTACACAGGGCACTTGCACAACCTCTTGTGATTCCAGCCACCTCAACAAGAAATATCTATCTCATTTTATGGACAGTAAAACCTCAGTGAGGTAATTATGATCTACCCCATTTAATGGAGGATAAAATCCAGAGAGGTAAAATAACTTGCCCGAGGTCCCACAGCCAGCCAACCACGAAAACGGAAACACTTGGTCCCGGACGGTCCACCAGGCTCTTTTCAGAGGAGCCCTGTGTTGTCAACCCCAAGTGCATGCGTTCAGTGCTGCAGAGAGCTAAAGCCAGGGGGACCCTGAGTTGGACATTACTCTGAAATCTACAACCCCAGATTACGGAGGCGGTTCTCCATCATGCCGGTACCGGGGACAAGAGTGTTGCCTACACGTGGTGGGAGTTTGAGCCACGACAACAGGCCGAATGGGAAAGCTGGCAAGGACTAAGGACACACAAGTTCCCTGTCTTCATTTGGGACCTTGAATAATTCCTTCTTTCTAGGCCTCCAGCTGCCCTCCACACAAAATTCCTCAGGGAGAGACATCTACACCCCCGGTTCTCCAAAGTGTGGTCTGGAGCGCGGGACTCCATGAAGCCAAACCTTTTCTTAGTAACACCGAGACACGTTTGCCTTTTTACTTTCCTCCTCTCTTGCATGTACCGTGGGGTTTTCTGGAGGTTATGTGATGAGGGACGTGGCACCAGGTTAAACATCAGAAGCAGACAGGAGAACCCAGCTGACTGTTAAGGCAGATGGTAAAAAGACTTGCAAGAATAGATAGAAAGCACGGCCACTCTACTAAATTTTTTTTTTTGAAAATATTTTTCATCAACTATGATGCTTACATTACAGCGCAGCTGATTTTTATTCATTTGAAAAGAACACTTAAAACGCTTCTCAGTTTTAATTGTTAATTCTGCCAGTATCCATAGATAGAACCCAAACCAGGACCTCTTTGGAGTCCTCAATTTCATGAGTATAACCGAGCCTTTAAACCAAAAACTTGGGGGGCGCCTGGGTGGCGCAGTCGGTTAAGCGTCCGACTTCAGCCAGGTCACGATCTCGCGGTCCGTGAGTTCGAGCCCCGCGTCAGGCTCTGGGCTGATGGCTCGGAGCCTGGAGCCTGTTTCCGATTCTGTGTCTCCCTCTCTCTCTGACCCTCCCCCGTTCATGCTCTGTCTCTCTCTGTCCCAAAAATAAATAAACGTTGAAAAAAAAATTAAAAAAAAAACAAAAAAACAAAAAAACAAAAACTTGGGAGAATCAATGGTCTATTCTCACTGTCTCCAACTCCTCTCCTTTCATTTCCTCTCAAACCCACCCTCATCAGGGGTTCTCCCCATTATGAGCCACCAAAATTGCTGGTGAGCGCTAATGTCTTCCTGATCGCTGAAGCCCAAGGTCAGTCCTCGGTCCTCTTCTCCCTCGACCCACCGCCACAAGGACCACAGCTGATTACTTCCCCCTCCTGATGTCTCATCTTCATCCGGCTTCCAGGACACCAGACCCAGGTCTCCTCTCTCTCTGGCTCCTCTCCTTCTCCCCAACCTCACTGTGGGATGGCCCAGAGCTCGGTCCCTCTTGGAAATCACTATGCCCGCTGCGGTGCCTTGGAGGTCTCTAAATTTGTTATCTCTAGACCAGATCTCACCCCTGAACCCCAGACTCCTCTAGCTCCTGTCCCGCCTCTGTGCCTGGATTCCACTTAGGCATTCCAAACTTTCACACGACAGCAAAGCCTAACTTTCCCCAGCCAAACCTGTTCCTCTCGATGCCCCTCCCATCTCATTTGGTGGCAACTCCATCCTTCCAAAGGCTTCCAAGGCCAGAAACCTCTAAGTCATCCTGGATCCCTTTCTCTCGTACCATTCGCTCCAGCAGGAAAATTGTTGGCTGACTCCAAAACTCATCCCCAATCCAATCTCCCCTCCCTGGCTCCATGGTTCCAAGCCACCACTCCCTCTCACACCTGGGTTGCTACAGTAGCCTCCTATCTTATCCCCTATCCTTTTAGGGCAGCAGCCACAATGATCCTTTCAAAAGATCAGTTCTCACACAGCTGAAGGACATACCCAGGACTTCCCATCTTACCCAGGCACAAAACCCCAAATCCTTACAATGGCCTCCAAGGCCTACCCTAGTTGACTCCCAGTCACCTTTCTTGCTTCTTTTCGTACATTCCCCTCTCTGCTCTGCCCAGCTTCTGAGCCTTTATACTGACTGCTCCCTGTCTGGGATGCTTCCCCCCCCACCCCCCCAGAAATCCTCATGACTCACTCCCTCCACTCCTAACCTTTACTCAAATGTCACTGTCTCGAGAGACCCACCCCGATCTCTTCCACTGAAAAGTACACCTCCGCCCTCCACCTCTCAGTAGTCTGATGTCCCTTGTCCTGCTCTAAGGCCCCCAGAGTACTGAGTATTTTCGAACATATCACTTATAAGTCCATCTCCCCAACAGAATATAAGCTCCACGACTGCCGAGAATATTTGTCTAGTTTCTCTACTGACGTATCTTTGGTGCCAAAGAGTCCCGGGCAAATAGTTTCTCAATAGTATGTTGAATATGTGGAATTAGCTTCTCCGTCTATTAAACTTAAGTGGGGAGCAGGGGGAGGCTGCACAATAGTTCATCCCAACTCAAGCCTCCGATCCCTGAACTGGCCAGATACAGCTCACAACTATTGTCCTCACTAGCAGTCAGAGCCTGGGGCACTTTGCAGGGCTACATGCCCCATCTTATCTTATGTCAAGGTCATCTATTTCTCCTACCTGAAGGAATCACCCCTATAGGAGCTAAAACTGTGCCCTGCAAAATAGCACAAATCCCAACCGTGGCTGTGCAAATGGAGCCCCGATCTCAATCAGTTGCGACAACCCCACGATTCTAACCCACATTCAGGTCTCTCTTCCAATGACAACCGTCATCTTACTCCAGGGCAAACTTGACTTCTAAGAGCTTTTTTATAAGCGGAAGGGAGGAGATGTGACGGCGTGAAATACGACGAAACCTGGTCTAGCCAACCCTTTCTGGGCTCTGACCCGGCGCTGTCTCCTACTGAGCTTTAGGGAGCACCCTTTCTCGGTGGGCAGTGGGGACGAACTGGCCTGGCATCTGGAAAGTGCTCAGGGGTTTTGGAAAGGATTAACCTGGTGACTCAATCCAGAAGTTCACGGAGAACACCGCAGATGTGACCAGGCTCAACTCGGCACTCAGCACCACCAACTAGCACTCTGCGGGTGATGAAGGGGAAGGAAGGGAAGTCCAAGAACCAACCCGGGTGACCGACGGCTCTGTGCCCAATGTGACCCCTGGGATTAGCAGCACCCCTCATCGCCTCATCTCAAGGATTCAGCGAATTTAAGAGGAGCTCATTTCCAACCTGCCCTCGTAAGAAACAGAAGGTAGGAGGGAGGGAGAAATACACCTGCAACTTAACTTAGGACGGTGGAGAAATGACTCAACCCCCTGCGGAGTCGCAAAGGTGAACCAAAATGCTACTGTGTCCCCCTGGCGTATCTGGCGGTCGACGTTCTTTTCCCTTCCCGCAAAACTAGGCTGGACGATGTGAGCTTAATTCGCATCTGACCAATCCACCAGCCAGCACGTGTGTCTGCTGCCACGAATCTCCCCAAATTTAGGAGTCCTTGTGCTTCCACATCCGGCCAGCTGTCCTGCCGACCGCCTGCCCTGAAGACCCAGGCGCCGTTCCATCCTCACGGCTACTCAATTTCAGGTTCAACGACATCCCTCATGGTGGGAATAAACTAACTGGTCCGTCTGTTCGACTCCACTCGCACGTGCCGGAAGTTCTTAATTGCTGCGCTGCGCTGCCCCGCGGGTGGCTCCCAGATGCCTACTAAGTCAAGGCCAAATTCCAGGGTCCCTGGTGCCACCTGATTTCCGATTTCATTTCCCTCGCTCACACCTCAGACTCTGGCCCAGGTGAACTCCCACTGCCACTGCTGGGATTTGCCACCTCAGCTCTCCTGGCAGGTCACGGTCTCTCTGGTTACCACCGGTCTGCTGTCTCCGCGACCCCAAACCAGGGGAGGTACTCAAAGGCGCTAGGCTGCCTGTCTTCAGGTCCTCTGCAGAGGCTAGTCCTTTTCCCTGCAACGCTCCCCTGACCCCCAATTCCCCAACTCCCCTACAAGGCTCATTTCCCTTCCTATCAGTTCTCCTTTGTGGCAAAGCAACTATGGTTAAGTACCGATCAATGTTTCTCTCCCCAGCTAAGCTGCAGAATTCATGGGGATGGGGCCATTTTCTGAATTTGCTGACCACTGCCACCCCAGGGCCCAGCACAGCGCTCAAACGAAAGCCCGAATCAATCTCCTTAAATAAGCGAAGACTTCCGCATAAGACTATTCACTCGCACGTCATTCACAGTATCTAAAATGGAGAAAACCCATCAGATGTCTAAAGCAGGAGAAAGGTTACGTTATGGCACGTGTAACGGAATGCCAATGTTGGAAAACTGTACTTTCAAAGGATCACATGGGGAAGTGCTCAGATTAGCGCCCAAAGGGCAGGAAACAAAGCGGTGCCTAAATATAGCACGCTCTAAACCGTGCAGAATTGCACGTGTGACCAGGAGGGATACCATCAGGGGTAGCGTGTATTCTCTGAAAAAAAACTGTCCGTACCTCTTTTGCACATTTATTGATCAATGGATGAGGAAAAGGGATTTCTAAAAACCTCGAGACGCCGCTCAAATGCAACGTCCACTCGGAAAACCTCGCTAGACTTTCGGGCTCTTTCTTCCTCCACCCCACAGATCTCCTCCTCGTGACCTGTTGGGGGTGGGGGCAGGGGGTCTCTGATCACAAGCACTTTGTGGTCTTTCACCCTACAATCTGCCCCTCCCCCCCCCCCCCCCCCCCGCAACTCCACAGGGCTCCCTCAAGGGCCCAGGATGAAGGATCCAGTCCAGGAAGCGTGCATGCAGAGCAAGAGTACACTCACCTAGTTTCAAAACACTCAAGATGCTTTGCCCTGAATTTTAAGCAGCACATGTGACCTGGTCCATTCTGGTTTCAAGTTCAAAGGCATCAGGCCGGTCCTGTGGGTTAGCAGCTAACATATCTTTCAAGAGCTGCTTGATCCCCTCAGACATGGAAGTCCTGCGTTTCTGGGGGATGTGCAACTCCATCTTTGGGTTTTCTAGCAGCGCCTCGCCAACAGGGACGATTTCGGTCCCCTGTTTGATATAGGTCCCCAGGAGCTCCTTCTTGGTCTCAGAGTCAATAAAAGTGATTCTTTCTATCATTGCCCAGATGATAATGCCCAGGGCAAAGATGTCGGCCTTGGCTGTGTAGTGTCCCTCCCAGACTTCGGGGGCCATGTAGAAGTCGGAGCCGCAGGCTGAGGACAGCCAGTATTTATTCACATTCACATTTTTGTGGTCTTGATGGCCCTCTTTTCCTCGGGGGGCTAACCCAGCACAGACCTTGCTTAGTCCAAAGTCTGCCACCTTGAGGATGGGGGTGCCAGACCGCTCCGTGATGAGGATGTTGTCTGGCTTTAGGTCCCTGTGCACGATGTGGTTTTTGTGCAGGAAGGCAATGGCGCTCGTGAGCTGTAGCATGAAGCTTTTGTTGGTAGCCGGGTCCGGCCTCCGGGACAGGACGTACTGATTCAGGTCTCCACCTTCACAGAACTCCATGACAAACCAGAGATAGCAGGGCTCCTCAGCATAACCCAGGATCCTTTCTCCTAAATCAAAGAAGACCGGAAAGAATTTGAGTGCCACGGACACATTCGCGTCACCGGTAAGGCGACAGGCACGCGGCTCGGGAAGGGAAGAGTGACACGGGTAACAACGCTCCGGTCCAAGCGGACCCGCCAAACTGGCACTGAGCCAACACCGCACAAGCAGGCCCATCTCTAAGCACGCAGGAGGAAATCAGGGTCAACAAGGTAGGAGCGGCACGGGCTGCAGGGGCGGGTGTTAGACACCTGGCTCTGGAATCACCCGGTGCCTGGGTACCAAGGGGCTTACTGCTGGCTGGTTGGATGAATAACCAGGAGGCAACTGCCCTCGGTCCACTTGTCCAAGTTTGCTTCCGCTGCTTCACCTGTAAACGGCCACATGTAATCACTCGCAGAATACCTATACCGGCACCTGCCATTCAATTCGGTATTTACCACCGCCCAGGAGGTGGGAGGAAATAGCCCCATCTTACGAGATGAAGAATCTGAGGCTCACAGAGACTTAAGAGTCCAGGGACTCTAATGCGTGACTAGGAAGCCATGGTATCTCATTACCGTGCCTCCAGACAGCAGCACGCCCCCACAGCTTGCGGGGCTGCGGGCCAGACAAGGGCAAGTATGCACGGAGGCCATCCACGGTCTGTTCATCCCCTCCAAGCGAAGGACCTTTCCCCCCACCCCGCTCTCCTATAACCGGTGAGGCTCTTGTCAATGCACTTAGAATGGCACCACAATTTTATTTCAGAGGCATACTCCAACCAGAGTTTCCTGCTCACCCACATCTGCCCAGCACAAGCTAGTTATAGAACAGGCCCCTGTCTCCAGAAAGTTTAGCTTCAGGGACATAACAGGTATCTAGAACGGCAAGCATCTTAAGCATCTGCATCGAAGTCAACTTTTACAAACAGGGAAGGGTGGGTGGGAGTTGCCAGACCTGGGAGTCAGGAGGGAGGCGGAAGACTGGAGTTACACCTAAAGGACAGGCAGATCAGTGGGGATAAGCAAGAGAATTCTAGGCTTCAAGACGGGATGGATAATGGAACACAGGAACAAACGGACCAGAGGCGTAAACAGGAAGTCTGGAGGAACAGTGGGGTCCAAAGTAGACGAAGGGGTTAGAATCAAACTATGTCGGCCGGAAACTCCGGCTCTGCCTTTCCAGAAGTCTTTCCTTTGGACCCAAAGAAACTCCAGGAAAGTTGGTGATTGGCATCTACCGACAAATCCCAATGTTCTTTATAAAGCTATCAATGGCCCATGGAGTCCTTTGGTGGAAGTTACTTGAGGACTGGAACTGCCCCCAGAGTCTAAAGAGGCAGATGGCTTATGTTGCTGATGAAAAGGCTGGGCCCACCGGGGGTGGGCATATGGGTCATTCATGATTGAGCCAATGCCCGAAGACAGTCCTCAGATGCCTACCAGTGTCCCCACTCCCCCGGAAAGCAAGAGTCACACCTCTTCACGCAGCCTCCACCAAGGCAGAGTCCCCCAGAAGCCGCCACTCTGGGCGCTCTAGGGTGAGGCAAGACCGATAGATGAACAAGGCAAAAGCTCTAGGTTTTTGACCACGATCGGTCAGACCACACTTCCCCTGTAATTATATAATTTGTTTAGATTACTCACAATCAAAGCAATACAGGTAGAACCAGTTTAGGGCAGATGGGTGTTGTTGTTATTATTATTTTTTTAAATTAGCTTCTTCCCACCTCCTCATCCTCTTTCTAGGTCACTGGCTCTGGTGGGCTGAGGTTCTTTATCTGAAAACACTGCAAGATGATGCAGTGATCTGAAGCCCAAATCAATCCAGGCTCCAGAGTAAAGACTCATAAAAAGGAGGGCAAGAGAGGTTTACTGGTGGTACAGCCAGAAAGGAAGCGATTAAAAAGCCATCAAATTCCCTCGGCAAGGGCGACCATCAGAAAACAGTGAAACTTTTTCACTGAAAGTGGGGAAATAGAGGGTGGGGAATGGTGATTACTTTATATACAAAGTTGGTAACCACGGCAACTAAAGGCAAAAGAAAACAAGTCGGCAAAACAGACTACACTGTAGGTCCAGGTTGGAAGAACCCGGGGTGGGGGGTGGGGGGAGAAGGGTACGTAAGTGCCCTAAGCAGGGAATGGGGGGGAGGGGAGGGGGGTAGACGGGCCCCAGGACTGAAGAGCTAGCACTGGGGGAATGATCGAAGCCCAGAAGGTGCTACGGGGGGGGCTGCTGGATGAGAGGTCAGGACGAAGCAGTCTCGGAATCAGACACAGACAGCACCAGCGAGCATGACAGAATGGAAAACTGGGGAAGGCGGCTACTTGTCCCAGACGCAAGAAGCCATTTCCCTGCACAGGCACGGGGCCGTGGGCTCCTTTCGTAAGAAAGCCACAGCATGTGTTTTCACGCAGGAATCCCCAGCTACCTACTCATAAACATAAGAGAGGCATGTGAGAATTCCAGTCCTTTCCTCCGGGAAGACTGCCTACCTGAGCCCCTACCTACCTCACCGCAAGAGGGAGGAGGGAGGGCACAGGGCACTTGATGCATTTTTGTGGAGATGCAAGGCCGGGCAAAGAAATGGGAAGGGTTAGGAGGGGAGACTTAGAAGATGAGGAGTCTGGTTTAGACACCAGCTCTGCCCACTGGTTAACTAGGTGGTTCATTAGTTCAATGGAAAACAAGGAGGGCCGGAGATACCATGGAAAGATGGCTAGAACCGTGGGCAAAGGTTGGGAGAGATGGCCGAACCCCTCTGAGCCTCTGCCTCGTCTGCCAAACGAGAGGGACACCTACAGCACATATTCCTGGGAGTTAAGTCTCAGGCAAAAAATACACTTCGCAGAGCCTAAGATACTTTGGGGAAAGGACATCCTAACCATCAGTAACATCCCTCCTGGGCCTCAGCCAAGTCCGAGGAAGCCACCGATTCCAATAACCCCGGTGCTGTAGGCTAGAGTGAAGCTCCCACACGTTAGGACCCTGGAATCAGAAAATGAAAAGTGGAAGATTCTGTCGTGTTGCTCAGGTTCTTACGAGCCAAACCCATGTTCTAGCCAGACCAGACGGTTTTGAGGTGCTCTCTCCCTATAAGACCTCCCCTCTTCCCAGATCTCTGCAGGTGCATCTGAATGCGTACCTTTGGGTCCTGCCTGAATGCCAACCGCCTGGATGCCTGCCTGATCCCCCAGTAACTTCCTTCTTCCCACCGGCCACCGCCCTAGCCTTGTAATTTACCAGCCCTAGCCTTGTAATTTACCAAGGTGACTGCACACCGGGAAGGAAAAAGGCTCAAACCTCCAGGGATTACCAAGCACGGATTCCCGGAGACACATTGCTGGGGTCCACCAGTTAGCAGGAGGCTTATGAAGGTCAGGTGACCCAAGGGAGCTTCGGCGCCCGTCCATCTCCTGGCGGGCCCTGCGGTCACCAAGCCACCCCATGCTTATCCCCAATTTCAAGATGTATAAGTGGCATACACATGCGCCGTCTAGTAGAAACCCCACTTGAAGCTTACAGCTCTTTGAGCGGCTAGAAACGAAAGTAAATTTTTTAATTCCTTTGGTGCAGCCTGACAGTTCTGTAAGGTGAGGAGTTAAAAATTTAGCTTCCCCAAGGCGGGAGAAAAGACTGGTACCTGGAACTGTTCAGGATTTGGGAGAGGCCACTGGGCTCTGGGTCCCAGGCACCATTAAACGTCAACGTGGGAGCAGTCTCATCTCTCCGGACACTGTTTTTATAAGGTGGGGAAACTAAGAGGAAGGTTAAGTAACTTGCCCAAGATCCCCGAAATGACTGGTTGGGTAAGATGTGAACCTCCATTGCCAACTCCTTCCACCACCCAAGGCTGTCGCCTGGGTCCCAAGAAATGCAGCTTGATTAAAGCGAGACAGGCCCACTTTCAGGATAGTTTGGTTACCTTCCCCTCAAGGCCAACAGCCAGGAGACCACCACGTAAACTCTACGCCAAAACGTATGCTAAGCCACAGCTCACAGGAAGACAGAGAAAATGGGAGGAGAAAAAAAGTCAAGCAGGTGTCTCCTATCTCATTATTCAGGGGGATAGCTACTGTTGGCATCTCCCAACAAAAATGGGGCCTGCTTTGTTCAGAGACTTGAGGCCAGTAGGCTCAGCATAAGGGTAAGTCAGCGTGAGCTTTGGGACAGCAGCAACCTCCTAGAAAGGGATACAAAATCCCCAGGGATTTAGAAGCCTCTACCCAAAGCTGCCTCCAGAAGTTGGATCTCCTTGCTCTAGTCCATTCCATTTAAACATTTCCTGGGCACACACTGCTGGTCAGACACCGGCCCCGAGATAACCAGTGGTCTCTGCCCTCACAAGGGATTCTGGTCTTTCGATGCAGAATGACCAACCGCAGCTAAGAGAGCAAGGAATAGGCCACAGTTGTGCCCGAGGAAGCGAAGCGGGAAGGGTGGTTAGGAGAGAAGAAAGGCAGGCTGCAATCACTCAAGAGCGACCCCTGAGCTGGGTCTCCAAGGATGTAGAACGAACACATCGCACAGGGCGGGTGTGAGCTTGCAGCGAGGGACCCAAGAAATCTGGGGGTCAACGCAGAAAACGGAGGAGGAGGTGGGCAGCAATGAGGCTGGGAAGGATGCCTGAGTCGGGTCCGAAGAACCGGTGTCTGGCCGACTGAAGGATTTGAACTTCAGCTCTAAGAAACAGGCAATAAAGGGGCGCCTGGGTGGCTCAGTCGGTCGGGCGACCGACTTCGGCTCAGGTCATGCTCTCAAAGTCCGTGAGTTCGAGCCCGCATCGGGCTCTGTGCTGACAGCTCGGAGCCTGGAGCCTGCTTTGGATTCTGTGTCTCCTTCTCTCTCTGCCCCAACCCTGTTCATGCTCGGTCTCAAAAATAAATAAAAACATTAAAAAAAAAAAAAAAAGAAGCCATAAAAGTTGTTGGCATATTTTAGAAGGATATACTGCTTCCTGAATCTTAAGTCACTGATTTGGAGATATACCGTTTACGTTAAGACGTACAGGCTGCTGACAACCCTACCACATGCGACTGTTGAAGCTGGGTTCTGACCGCCAAGATGGCAGGGGAGGGGAGAGAAGGGCACGGAGGGGGAGAGGGGGAGGTCTCGGGAGGTTTAGAATCAACAGAACTTAGGAACATCACCCGTCCTCCGTGATGGAAAGGAAGAACTGAGAGAGAGCTCTGGCCAACCCTCTTCTTACTCCGAACCCCTATCTACTTAGACCATAACTGTATCCCCATTTCCGGGTGAGGACACTAAGGCTCACGATTACATTACTTGCCTGTGGTCTCACAGCTAGTAAGAGGCAGGGCCCAGTCTCTACAGCCTGGATTCCTTTTTAAGTTTAGTTTTGAGGGAGAGAGAAAGATAGAGTACGCGTGGGGGAGGGACAGAGAGAGAGAGAAAGAGAAAGAGAAAGAGAAAGAGAAAGAGAAGAGAGAGAGAGAGAGAGAGAGAGAGAGAGAGAGAGAGACGGACACAGAATCCGAAGCAGGCTCCGGGGTCCGAGCTGAATGGAACGCCTAGCCGTTCTACACCCCCTGTGGCACAAGGTCCCTGTTAAGTTCAGGAACGTATGCCCCCAAGGAATTTAACGTTCACCAAGTCCCTAGTGTTGATAGACCAACCACGCAATTTTCAGCGGAGCACTAATTAGGATTTTGACAAGTCTTCAAGATGCTCCATCCATGCGACATAAAAAATCTCACTCTAGGAATTTATTCTAAGAATACCAAAAAGACAAAAAAAAAAAAAAAATATCCTATGGCCGACAGCAACAAGAAGGGCACAGCAAGTGCCCAAAGCACCAGAACTGGTATTTGATACAACAAAGTAAAAGTGAAGGACTGGATGGGGCGCCAGGGGTGGCCCAGCCGGTTGCACATATCCCACTTCGGTTCAGGTTGTATCTCTCGATCCATGGGTTCGAGCCCCACTCTGGGCTCTGTGCTGACAGCTCAGAGCCTGGAGCCTGCTTCGGATTCTGTGTCCCCCCCCCACCTTCCCCCCCGCCCCCCCATCTCTCAAAAAATGAATAAACGTTAAAAAAAAAAAAAGTGAAGGACTGGAAACAAGAGCCCAAGAAGGGTTAGTGGATAATTATGGTATTGCCGCTTGGCTGAATGCTTTCAAGCGTCGTGTTATACTTCTAATTTACTTAAATAAGTCAAAAGAGGAGGTCACATACCACGTCGGATGCCAAGTTTAATACAAAATTTTAAAAATAGAAAGTTGTAATTTTTTCTAAGAAAAAGGGTTAGGAAAAAAAAAAAAATCGAGAAAGATGAACTCCCAGTCTCAATGACCTTGGGCTGTGTCAGGTTACTATAAGGAGGCTGGGTCCAGTATCAACACACAGGGTGTGTTCAAAGTACTTCACAAGATTAGTCAAATGTCATTGTGCTCTGGACAATCAACCCCTGATGGTGGCTGCCAAGACAGGACACAGCATCCTACAGAGGCCAAGAGGCCAAGAACCCAAGAAGCCGCAGGCCTAACAGAAAAGGACAAGGGCTGTGGAGCCAGCCAGGCCCAGGGTCGACGCCCCCACTCTTCCACTTACATGGCTATGTGACCTCTGGGCGAGTGTTGTAAGACCCTATGAGTTGGTTTCATTTCCATCAACTGGGAGACCTCTACCTCCTGAGGCTATTGGAAGGCTTAACTGTGACACAGGAAGCATTCTGCACGGTACCCGGATGCCAGAACAGACAACTACCGGGCGTTAATTATGTTCCTGTGTCTGGACACCACTGGTGGCCCTCTGACAGTCATAAGGCAGCGTGTCAAGGATGCGGAGATTGGAAAGAGCATCTGGATGTAAATCTACAGCTGACCCTTCGCTGATAGTGCTGGACGAGTTACTTGACCTTCACAGATCCGGATTTTTCCACGTAGGAGACCCGGCTACAAACACACACACACTTGCAAGTGGGAGGATTAAAGGAGACAAGGAGCATGAAAATACTGAGGCCGGCTCTTAGTTCTAGAACATTAGAGGGGTCTTGTTAGAATGCAGACTCCACCAGCCAGGCAGGGAGTGGGAAATAACCCTTGGCGGCCAACTCCTTCCTCTCTCCACCCGTGGGGGCCTTACCGCTTCCCCACGCCTCACCTCTTGCCAAGATTGCTTCTGTTTACCCTTTCACAGCTCCTCCTTCCCTCCCCTAAACACAGTCCACCTTCCTGGCCGCCACTCATCTAGAGCCCCTCTCACAGGCCATCCTGAGGTAACCTCTGCTGTGCTCTGTTTATCTCCTCCATTAGACTGGGCACTCATGGCGGAAGGAAACCAAGTCTCTGGCCTCCTCACGGTGTGCCTCACACACAGTAGGTGCTCAGTAATTGGGCGAAATAAAGCCAGATGAGAACTGTGAGAGGCTTACAACAACAGCAAGGAAAGTTCCAGTAGGAAGCATGCAGAATATGTACATTAAAGACAACTAGGTAAGGGTCCAGAATTCTGGAGTCACTAAGGACTCTACCAAAGGCCAAGTCGGAGTTGAAAGTGAACGGATGTTTTATAGGGGGTTGAGCAATTCTTAGGAATTTCCACTATAAAAAGCCTACCCAGTGCAACTCAATTAGCCAAAACTCTCGATTAAGCAAGGGCTGTTCCCGTCTCCCGAGGCCGATATCTACAATTCCCAGTGCACACAGAAGGCAGTCAGTAGTGAGGGAAGTCTGCGCGGTTGTCTCCGGACGTTCAAGAGCAGACCAGAAGGGAGGTAACAGGGTCCCCAGCAGCTGAGATACAGGGGAGGCCCCAGTAGAAATCAGCAGTGCCAAGTACTGATTAGTACATAATTAAAAACAAACAGTAGCCATTAGTTTCGGAGTAAAATGTGATTATGCCCATTTAACCACCAAGAAAAACAGAAGCGCACCCAGAACTTAAGCCACCTGTCCCAAGAGCGCGGCACAGCTGGTCAGGAGAATGGAGTCGAGCCCTAACGCCTGTGCTTGGTTATTTGCTTGGCTGTTTTACACCACGCAAGTTCACAAACTTCAGTCTCCCCACTGGTAAAACGGGTAATTGCAGGACTCACTTCTACAGTAGAGAATTCAGAGTTGCTTTCGAGGGGTCTGGCCTAAGGTTTTCCTAGGCACTCAACAGGCTGGGGCGGGGGCAGCTAAGACCCTGGCTTCCCATCCCACAGGAACTCTGGCCTCATCTTACTTACTCTAGTCTACCTTCTCTGTTTCCCCCGTGTCTCCCCACTCCAGAGGGAACCTCTGCCGTTTGCTAGGCTACCCATCACTCATGACCTTGAATCGAGGTCACTTAGGCCTGTGTCTTCTGCACGCCCCACGGAGGGAACTTTGCAAAGCCTCTCCCAATGCAGTGCCTGACTCACCGTCACCACTGGGCATAGATGCACAGACAAGACTTCCCAAGGACCTAGATTCCCACCCCTGTGAAGCCACCTAAAGATCTCTTAATACAGTAAACATGAAAGTTGGTGAAGCAGAACTTGTGTCTTACCAAGACAGCATAAGCCAGACCCCCAGCTTTTCCAAACTTATTTGGTTTAACAAGCCTTGGGTTCGTCCTGGAGATTATATATTATATATATAAATATATATATTTATATATATATTTATATATAAATATATATATAAATATATTTATATATACATCACTTGTTGCTGTTTGTCAGAAGGATCAGCATGTGCATTAGAGTGTGCCAGAATTTGAGTTTAGGTTGACAGTGAGTCTTAAGTCTTAAGACTTGTCTGCCGTCTACTAAGCGGCAGCCACCTTGAACTTAGTTTTAGTTACATTTGGGACAGGGTCCTTTGGCAATGGAAACAGGGGATAAAAGCAAGCTGTTGATGTTTTAACTCCTGTTTTTTGTGAAAACTACTAAAAGAGCTAAACAAAGACATCAACTCATCAGCCAAATAATTTACAGGATTGTTAATCTGGTTTAAAAAAGCCTAGGAGGCTGGTTTGAATGCTACCACTAACTCTGTAGGGGGGCAAATCCTCATTTCTAGGCTTGTTTCCGTCCACGGACTCTGAAACTTCTGTTCTCTACTTAATACAGAGACTTGTTTGGTCCATGTTCAGAGAGAAGGGAACGACATAAGACATAGAAGCTACCAAAAAAAGTTGGACAGAACCAAGAACTACATTAAGTTTCTCTTTTCGACATTGGATTTATAGGTCAAATGATTAAGACTGTAGAGATGCCTACTGTGTATTCACTAGACAGCAGATACTGAAGGGGGAAAAAAACCCAAACTATTCTCTATTTGGCCCAACTGTGAAATAAATCCCCTTTCTTTACCTATCTACACGGTCCTACGCATCCTTCTTTCAAGCCTACCTTCTCCACCAACTCCTGGCTAACTCTAGATTATCATTCCTGTTAATCCTGTGCAACACTCTGTAGAAAGCCCTCGTTAACCAACTTACCTTTTCCTCAGGTGACCCTGATTAGCACTTAAAGTCTTCTACAGGTCCTCAAACTTTCCCAATTTTGGTTGCTTTGGGGGCAAAGATTGTCCTTCCTCCACCCCCCCCCCCCCCCGCAATCCCCAGAAATGCTACTATGGGGACTAAGTAAAATTATGTAGATTTGGTTCAATCGAGGCTTTAAAATCAGATTAACACTTTTTTGGCCTATTTCAAAATTAGTCTAAATTGCAGGAGACTGGGCAAAAGGTGACCGCAGAAGAGTTTGTTTAATGACAGGGTTGAACCAGATTATCTGTAAGATTCCTTCCAGCTTGGACATTTCTGAGTGATAACAGCATACTGCAGCGCCCCAGGGCAGTTTAAGACTGCAAATTTTGGAAGCTGAAGGCAAGGAAAGCTTAACCTAGAGTAAAGTGGGCCTTTTTGTTCTTTACTTTAATACTAATAGCAGAAAACAATGCCTATTTACAGCTTGCTAAATTTACATTTGACATGTAAATGTCAATGTTAGTTTCAACAGCTAGGTTGTCTACATTTCCTTTATTGCTCTGAGCCCAGAGGGTTACCCGACCCACAGTAGAGGCTCCCACACTTTATAGAAGACTCCCTACAACTGAAAGGGACAATTAAAGTGTGTGCCCTAAAGCAAAATTAATTTCCTTTCTCTAGACCGGTTTTAATTCACACAAAGAGGTAGAAGATACCAGTTTTTCCCTCCACCTGGAGTTATGGACAACGCAAACAACAGGATGGGTTCCATGGTCAGACAAGTTTTTCAGAAACTTGAACATGAACACAGTGAATCTCAAGAGGGATGATGACAGAGAATTCAAAGTGTGGACTGAACTTGCTGAGGCTGCTAGTTCCTCCTGACCTGAGCACTTAGGGACATTCCCAGAGTGCACCGCAAGCTTCAGGACATAGGCACACTTATCTTACGGATAGAGGAATGCTCCCCACAGGTTTTAAACAACTTGTTGTAGGTCTCATGTAGTGAGTTCAGACAAGCCAGGACTGAAAGTGAGCCTAACGCCAAAGCCTATGGTATTAACCACCAGACTAGGCTGCGGCCGTTTACCATGGAGTTTTGACAAATCCGACATGCGAGAGAATTCGAACAGTATCTATAGGCAAGGAGAGGAAGTCAAGACTCCACACCCAGGTGGAAACTTCGAGATTGGCGTCGCTGAACTGAGGGTAGAAGGGGACCACTGGCAAAGTGTGAAATCCCACATCCCAAGGCAGTCCTGTATTATGGAAATCCAGACTATCCAGGGGAGAAGACAGCCTCAGAACGGAAGCGAAGAGGGAGCAGAACACAGGTAAGCTCAAATCTCCTGGAAAGTCTTTTCAAAACAAATGTCTTTACCCTGGGGAGACAGGGTGGGCTTTTTAAGGTGGGAGGCAGGGCTGGGCATAAAAAGTGAAAACCTGTTTTGAAAAATAGGACCCCAGGTGATACAGATCATGTCCCTCAACCCACTGTCAAACAACTGAAATGGGACAGAGTTCTCTTGGGATGGGCTGCAGGAGATTAAAATCAGGCAAAAGCTTCAAATAAAATGCGCTATCCAGCCCCACCCCAAATCCTACCCATTCTTAAAGGTCACTTCCACCTTTTTCTCTGGGGAAGTGAGGGCATCATTACCCATTTCAAAGAATCTAGGCCTTGAATCAAGACACATCTGGGTTCACTGTCACTTAAGCTCTGAAAAACTGTAAAGAAACCCAACTTTCCTGTACAAGCTGATTAACCTCATCAACTTCTATTTGTTCACCTCTAATCCTTAGTTTCTTCATTTATAGAAAGAGGAAAGGGTTTACCTTTAAAATTACCCAAAGTCTAGGACCTAGCTAGGACTCAGATTGGTGACCTCTCCCTTGAGAAGGTCTCCTAAGACCTTTCTAGCCCAGCTGCCCTCTCCTCTCTGAAGAGATTCTTGGCTACTTGTAGTCTGAACAAACCTGAACACTCAGCATGAACTCACGCCCTAACAGCAGCTAAAACCCAAAAATTAGGATTAGCCCTCCCATGACTGCAAAGTTCCTTTGCCTCCCTGGGGCCCCATCTTCACTATGAAGAAAAATACCCAAGACAGCCAGTCTTAGGGAGTTAAGAAAAAGATTAAGTATGTAAAACAGAGGAAAGGAGGAAAAAGGTGTTACAAGTTAGGTGACAGCTCTAGGCCCTCCAGGGGGGTTATCATTCTGCAGGACCCAGAGGACTTAGCCAGGGAAACCCACCAGTGTGTTTGACTGTCCTGGGATGGGCTGGGGGGTCCCCAAGGAAAATGGAACACTAGAAAGTTAAGAGTTTGGGAGTGGAGCTGGAGGGTGTCAGGACATTTGGAACCAGACAGGGAGGAGGTGTGGGTGGGTCCAGTAAAGTTCTTTTTGTTTGCTTTGGGAGGGAAAGAGAAGAGGCCCTAGAGAGGGAGCTGTGAAGTTCTTGCACCAACTCTGAACCCAATCCCCTTCTGGCCCTGTGGAACTTCCAAGTGCTAGAAGTTTAATAACAGTTCGCCTTTATTGAGCACTAAGATAATAGTCAGCACTTAAGGGGCCCTTTTTACGAAAATACCAGCTAACGTGTGCACCAGGGGCTGATCCCGGGTCCTGAGAGGAGAAGAGGGCCCAAATGCCTGGGCCCTGGGAAGGAGGGTGTGTCTGGGCCCAGGGTGACAGGACCAGGACCAGGGCCTACGGGTCTAGGGGTCAGCCGGGGCCGAGCCATCCAGGGGAGCGGGTCCAGGCCCCATGGGGGCGGGACAGCCGGCGGCGCTCCTACCTTTGAGCGAGGTCTCCACCAGGCGCAGGTAAAGCTGCGAGCTCTTGTTGCCGTGGCTCATGCGCTGGGCTAGCCCGTTGCGCTGCAGGACGCACTCCTCAAACTGCACGACGTTCTGGTGGCGCCGTTTGAGGCTGGTCAGGGCCCAGAATTCGGCCAGCGCCAGCTCCACGTTCTCGGGGGCGTCGCAGCGGATCTTCTTGACCGCCACCCGGGCCCCGCTGCGCCCGGCCACTGCCTCGTAAACCACGCCGTAGCTGCCGCGCCCGATCTCTGCCAACAGGCTGTACCGCGGCCGCGCCGACCCGCCGCCGCCCTCTGGCCGCCGCCGCGCCAGGTAGGCCTCGCCCGGGGCCTCGGCTGCCACCGGATCCATGGCCTGGGCCGCTGCCGGCCTCAGCTTCGCGCTGGGCGCCCGCGGCACAGGGCTTCGCCTTTTCCGCTCGGGGCTTTGTGTACCTCTGCGGGCGCCGTCCTCCTCCCCCGTTTCCATGGCTGCGGGCGGCGGGGGGAGCAGCAACGGCGCTGCCCGGGTCCCCCCTGCCTCATCCCTCCGTCCGGCCCCGGGACGTGGAGGAGCGGGACCTTGGATTGTGACCTGCGGACGAAAGGATTGGTTAACCAACTAGGCCGAAACAGGGAGGCTAGGAGCGCAGGCCGCAGGGCGTCCCACCTCCTCCTTCTCCTCCTCCGGCCGCCGCGGCCCCTTTAAGACGGAAGCTGCCGCTGATGACTGAACAGGGGAGGGGAGGGGAAAGCGGGAAAGACGAAACCACTAGACTGTGGCTCAGAGGGGAACCGGAAAGAAAAGCAAAACATCCCCGTCTTCTCAACTAAACTGTCGCCTAAAAACAGAAAAAACAAGGACCAGCAGTCTTTACAATTTAAGAAAATTGCCTTAAGAAGCAATTCTGGCTGTGGAAATCTTCTTCCCTGCCTGATCTCCTCTGGGATACCCCTCCCCGCATCCCGCTTTAGGTTCTCCCGGGTGTAAACAGTCCATTGAATTAAGCCAGAGCTGAGCCCGGCGGACCGACCCAAGTCCCCGAGGGCGGCGGGTTGGGTTAAAAATTCCGCGTCCCTGAGCCCGCCAAACTGGGGGCCCGATTGCCCTCCCCAAGCGCCCGAGGTGATGGGGGTGGCTCCAGCCTCGGCGCCTGCTGTGACTCCGCAGACTGCGCCCTTACCTGGCCGGCGCCCCTCCACTTCCGGGCGGCCCGTTTCCCCCCTGGCGTCCCGGGCTGGGGATGGTCCGCTCCCGGCCAGGGCTGCCTCCTGTACAGAGCGGCGCCAGAGGCGGCGGCCCGGGCCGAGTGTGCTACGAAGCCTGCTGCCGTGCGGGGGGTGGCAGCGGCGCTGGCGGGGGAGAACCGGGTGTCCGGGCTCCCGCGGCTCTCCACGTGTTCGCGCCAGCTGAGCCCTTTACATAACCTGTTTATATAAGCCGCACCTCCCGCCCGTACTCGGGCCAGCGGGGGCTCTTGGTGGCCCATCCCCCGGGAGGCCGGTCGAGTACCGCGCCGCCTGGGTCTTGCCAAGGTCGACAGAGCAGCCGCAGCCAGGCGCACCGGGCACGCCGCGCCGGGGCCCAATCACAGGCGAGAACACCCAGCCGACAAAAAATAGGCGCCAAATTCCGCGATCCGCTGTGTCCTCCTAGCCTCCGCGGCCGACTGCGCGCCGCAGCCCCCTCCCTCCTCGCCCTCGCTTGGTGAAGTGGGGCTGCGCTCAGTAGGCGCCTAATAAATACTGATTGGTTGATTGGATTGGTCGGTTTGATTGATTCATAGGTAGTGCCTGGGAACCGCCCGGCCTGGGTTGGAATCCACACCCTGCCCCCCATAGCCCCTTGATTCTGGGTAAATCATGGGCCCGTTCCGTGCCTCAGCTTTCTGTTCTGCAAAATGGGTGATTGGACCTTACCTTGCCAGTGTTGATAGCGCCAAATGAAATATATATAATTTAAATGCATATATTAAGAGTAGCAAAATATATATAAGGTGGCTAATAGGATGCAAGGCTGAAAGTGCTAGTTTGTTCACTGCTTTGTACTCCAGTGCCTAGTAGGTGCTCGTTATTTTTAAGCTGAACCTGTATTAATTGAACTCCTGTAATGTGCTAGGCACTGTTGTAAGTCGCTGCGGAAAGAGCAGTGAACAAGTCAATCTCTACCTTAGTTGAGGTTCTAGGCCCCTGGAGGAGACAAACGATGTGGGTGACCTTGTGCAAGTTAATTAACTTTCTTGTGTCTTTAGTTCTCATCTGTAAGATGGGAGGAACCGTAGTTGGAGGAATCACTGTAGTTATACAGTTAAAACAACAGGACAGGGCCTTACACGCAGTAAATGTTAGATATTATTAACTAAACAATAGAATAATTTTTGACATTGGTAAGTATGATGGAGAATGTGAAAGAGTGCCTTGGGTTTGGGAATAGGCCACTTCTGATAATGTGGGCATCCATCGAAAGGACTAATTGTGTGTGTTGGGGGGGGGGCGCATTTCAAATTTACATGTAAATTGCAAGAATAGTAAAGAATTCTCATATACTTTTAACCAGAATAACAAATTGCTATATTTTGCTACATTTGCATTACCATATTCTCTCCTGTGTATGTGTGTATAATATGCACATACACTTTTTTTCCCCACAAATCATTTTAGAGTGGGTTTCAGACATTATGCCTCTTTCTCCCACATACTTCTGTGTATATTTCCTAGAAACATGGACATTCTCTTGCATAATCTCTGTATAATTATCAAAATCAGGAATTTCAACAATGGTATGATTCTTTTAACACCCCTTTAATATTTAAATTTTGCCAATTGGCCCAATAATGTAGCCATTCCCCCGGATCCAATTCAGGATCACAGGTTTCCTTTAGTTGTCCCCTCTTTTTAGTTTCCTTTAATCTGGAGAAGCAGTCAATTACTCAGCCTTTCTTTGTCTTTCATGACTTTGACATTTTTGAAGAGTACTGGGGAGTTGTTTTGTAGATGTCCTTAATTTGTATTTGTCTGATATGTTCTCATGATTAGATTCAGATTATGCATTTTTGGCAGGAATGCCACTGAAAGAAAGTTGTGTCCTGAGTGTGTCACATCAGAAGGCACAGGACATTGGTTTGTCGCAATATTAGTGATATTAGTATCGACTAATATCAAAGTTCAACGTATGAATTTAGGGGGCAGACCTGAAGTCAGCCATGCTAAAAACTAGTGGTAAGGCATTTAAGGAAGAAGGAAAAAGTATAGAAGCCCAAAGACAGGAAGGAACAAGCTTGATGTTCAACTTTAGCCAGTTGGTGAGTGTGTAAAGTGGTACAACCACTTTGGGGGAAAAAAAAGTTCGGCAATTTCTTAGGAAGTTGAATACAGATCTACCCGATGGCCCAGCAACTTCATGCCTAGGCATTTACCCAAGATACACGAGAGTTTATGTTCACAAATGCACTTTCATAAAAATGTTTATAGTGGCTTTTGCCATAAGAGTCCCAAACTAGAAAACACTCTAATGTTCATCAGTAAGTCAATGGATGACTAGACTGTGGTCTTCCTATACCATGAGATGCTGCTGGGGGTGGGGGCGGGGTGGTGGGGAGGCCTGAAGTATTGATATAACAACATGCATTAATTAGAATAATTATGCTGAGTGAAAGATGCCAGGCACAAAAGAATACATACTGCATGATTCTGTATATGGTTCTTGAAAATGCAAACTAATATACAGTGACAGCAGATTCGTAGTTGGGGTGGGGAGGGAGGTACACGAGGAAACTTTTGGGGGTGATGGATATGTTTATTTTCTTGAAATTATCTTGTGGTAGAGGCACCTGGGTGGCTCAGTTGGTTAACTTTTCCACTTCAGCTCGGGTCATGATCTCGCTGTCTGTGAGTTTGAGCCCCGCGTCAGGCTCTGGGCTGGAGCCTGCTTCAGATTCTGTGTCTCCCTCTCTCTCTCTTTCCCTGGCTCAACGCTCTGTCTCACTCTCAAAAATAAATAAGCATTAGGGGCACCTGGGTGGCTCAGTCGGTTGGGCGTCCGACTTCGGCTTAGGTCATGATCTCACGGTTTGTGAGTTCGAGCCCCACGTCGGGCTCTGTATTGTCAGTTCAGAGCCTGGAGCCTGTTTCGGATTCTGTGTCTCCCTCTCTCTCTGCCCCTCCCCCACTCACGCTCTGTCTCTATCAAAAAATGAATAAATGGGGGCACCTGGGTGGCTCAGTCGGTTGGGCGTCCGACTTCGGCTCAGGTCATGATTTCACGGTTTGTGAGTTTGAGCCCCGCGTCGGGCTCTGTGCTGACACCTCAGAGCCTGGAGCCTGCTTCAGATTCTGTGTCTCCCTGTCTCTCAGCCCCTCCCCTGCTCATGCTCTGTCTCTGTCTCTCAATAATAAATAAACGTTAAAAAAAAAAAGTTAAGAAAATTTAAAAAAATGAATAAACATTTTAAAAAATAAACATTAAAAAAATTTAAAAAAAAGAGGTTATCTTGTGGTAGTTTCAGGGGAGGGATATGTTAACATCACTTCAAATTGTACACTTTGAATAAGTGCGGTTTTTTGTACATCAGTTTTACAGCTTAACCTCATTAAAGCCGTAAAAAAAAATGAATTAAAAAGAGTACACTAGATGATTCCATTAATATACGGGCAAGCAACGCTGATCCACTGCAGCAGAAAACCTATCGGTGGTTATCCTCGGGGTGGGAGTTGGACTGCTGAGGGGCGCAAGGGAATTTTCTGGGTGATGGACTTTTATGGGATGTAAATTATATGGCAATGAAGTTGGTTTAAAAGGTGAATACACAAACCCAAATCCCGCCAGGCCATGAACACCAGTGTCCTTACTTAGCACTTCTCAGGACCGAAGGCTGTGTAGTGCTGAGGCAGGGCTGGCCCTGTTCGTGCTGTTCCTGGCCCCAGAAGCTGAACAAGGCCAATGGAGTCTTTCTTCCAGCTAGTTTCCCAACTGAGCCTTTTTTTTTGTTTGTTTGTTTATTTGAATGTTTTATTTATTTTTGAGAGCGAAAGAGAGAGAGTGCAAGCAGGGGAGGGACAGAGAAAGAGGGAGACAACCCAAGGCAGGCTCCAGGCTCTGAGCTGTCAGCACAGAGCCCAATGCGGGGCTCGAACCCATGAACCGGGAGATCATGACCTGAGCCGAAGTCAGAGGCTCAACCGGCTGAGCTACCCAGGTGCCCCAAGCAGGTGCTATATTCGAATGGCAGCTTGGGAAACCCTCTTTAAGGAGGTGCCCATCGAGCAGAGACCTGATAGAATCCACCAAATTCGTATCTATTGGAAGAGCATTTGTGTCCCAGGGAAACAACAGGTGCAAAGGAGGCCAGCGTGGCTGGAACGCAGGGAACGGGGCAGGAGAAACCGGAAATGGAGAGAGAGAGATGTGGTAGGTGGGTCGTGAGGCAGGGATGCATGGGCCCTATGAGGACTTGGGATTTATTGAGCCTTTGTGATATACGGAACCTCAAGGAAAGCGAGGGAGCGGGAGGGGAGAGCTGAGGCTCTCACAGGTGGTTACTCTGAGTACTGCCCAGGGGGAGGAGGCAGAGTGCTGATGCTCCTGCCCATCCTGCAGTATTTCAGGGGGAGGAGAACGCCCCAGGGGCCACCCTAGGGGTGACTCCCTGGGACAGTGGAGAGCTCTGGCCCTGGAGGGGAGAGTTGGGTGGAGTGGAGGGGTGTGGAAGGAATGGTGGGGAAGGGGGAGAGCTGGCTCTGTTGGGCTAGGAGGGAAGGGGGAAGCGGAGGGAGGGTAGGGCCAGGCAGCAGAGGCAGAGAACAGTGTGAAATGGTGGCTGTAGCAGGGGGAGGGGAGGATGGGAGGCATTAAAAAGAGGAGAGGCTCCTACAGGGGTGCCGGAGGGGGCTTCACTTTGGAGGTGCTGACAGACAGAGGCTTGAGGTGGGTGCTCAGAGGAGGGCTGGTTCTGAGCAGGAGACCCTGGAAGACTGGGGGAGGCTTTGCAGCTGGCTTGCATTCCCCTCCCATAATGGAACTGGTTCTACTGGGCTCCAGGAGGGGTGTCTGCAAGAAACCCTTGATTTAGGCTCAGGTCATGATCTCACAGTTCGTGAGTTCAAGCCCCACATGGGGTTCTGTGCTGACAAAAGCACAGAGCCTGTTTGGGATTCTCTCTCTCTCTCTCTCTCTCTCTCTCTCTCTCTCTCTCTCTGCCCCTCCCTGCTTGCGCTCCATCTCAAAAGGAAAAAAGCAATGCTGAAGCCGGTTATGCTGCCCAGCTATGTGGGAGGGACGCTTTGGCCCCATTTTATGGATGGGAAGATTGGGCCCTGGAAGCTGTTCCATCACAAACGGGTGCAATAGCTGGGATCCGAACCCCAGTGGCCTTGGGTTTGGGTATCTGAACTCGTAACCATTGTCCTGGTGCTCTCGAGCGTGAGTGCGCGTTGGCATCCCTTGGAGGTGCAGGGCTGGTCAAAAAACCAGATTGCTGGGCCCCAGCCCCAGAGTGGTGGCTCATCAGTAAGTCTTGGGTAGGGCTTGGTAATTTGCATCTCTAGCTAGGTCCCAGGTGATGCTGTTCCTGTTGCTGGTCCAGGGACCACACGTGAAGAACCACATTACATTACGCTGCCCCTAGACTGAGCACAAAGCTGAGACAATTATAAAGGATTGGAGTTCTGGCAAAGAAGTTGGAGATGGATTGGAGCTATTATAGAGAAAACTAAGCAAATAGGACACACAGTGATTATTAAAGCCAAGAAAACAAAAGCAATTCATAAGAAAAACGTTGTAATTATCATAAGCATCAACACTTAGCTGGAGATAATATTACATTGTCATTATAATGTGAAAACAGCACATTGATTTAACCAAAAATTATGATGTAATTATTTGGGGAAAATTGGAGAGGGTGTGTGTGTGTGTGTGTGTGTGTGTGTGTGTGTGTGTGTGTGTGTAGAGAAAGAGAGAGTGAGAGAGAGCGAGAGAGAGGAAAACGAAATTCTTTTTCTCCGTAGCTGCAGATCAATACAAAAAGCCTAAAATGAAAAGATCTTGGAAGTGACCCCATAATCAGGTTTGAAGAGATAACTACAGAATGAGTTATTGCTTCATGGCTGTGACTGGGGTTAGCACGGGAGGTTCTTCTTATAAGCCTTGTAGTAGGGTCCAGTTTGCAGTAGCAACTAACTCTTCAACATTATATATATTTACTGCTTGGATTAAAATGAAATTAAAAATAAACATGGGCATGGGATTTAGCTACCACTGAAGCAGCCTGTCAGCTTGGTGGCGCTGTTCAGCTTCTGGCTCTGACATCCACCTGTCGTCCTGGTATTACCTAAAAGCATCAGAAGAGCTACAAGTAAGTTAGGTACTCAGATCACACCCTGGGGACGCTGCACTGGAGACATCGCATCTCCAGTACGACTCGACAAAGAGGGTCCGAGTCACGGAAAATAAAGATGGAAGCAGTTAGAGGCACCTGTTTCCCAAACTGAATGGATTGTTGTAATTTCGAATGGTCTTCCTATTGGCCACAGAAGAGGCTCAGAGATTCCAACCTTTTCTCTTCTCCCGTCTGAGAATAGCGTAAACATTCTTTGTCAGGCTGTGTGTCCGCAGAACACTGGTTGCTAGGTTCTTAGGAGTTGTTTATGATTTTTGGAAAGATGAGGGAATATAATGCAGAAGTAACAGGGCGAAGTCCCTGATTCTGGTTAACTACTGGGACGGTCCAAATAAATGGTTGGGGGAACCCGGTTAAAACATCCATAGGCACAAGGCAACAAAGTACACTCGTTGATCAAAGTGTAAAGGATACAGCCTTTGGGGGAGGCACTTTGATAACTCATTGTTTATCAATATAGTTAAAAATTCATACACTTGGATCCAGCGATCCCATTTCTAGAACTTATCCTATAGAAATACCCAAGGATAAAGCAATATATAGGCAATGGGGATTTTTATTGTGGTTGTTTGTAATGGTAAAATATTAGAAATACTCAGGTGGCAGAGACAGGAGATTACTTATATACACTTTTGAATATAATGTAGGCATCAGAAAGAAGGAATTGGCTCCCGTATGTACTACCACAGAACAAGTGTTTGCAACATATTGTTACATTAAAAAAAGCAAATGTAAACTAGGATCTATAGTGTGACTTCAAATTTTGTTTAAATATATGTATGTACGTAATCACTAACCTTCACCGAGTTGTTTCTCTGTATTTGTTGCTATCCTAAGTGCTCTATTTAGACTTATAGCCTATTAAGCCTATAAGGTAGGTTTCATTATCTTCATTTTCCATAGAACATGAGGCACGGGGCGGTTATGTGACTTTCTCAAGACCATGCCACTAAAAAGGTGGAGCTTGATTTTTAAAAAAATTTTTTTAAATGTTTATTTATTTTTTGAGAGAGAGAGAGAGAGAGAGAGAGAGAGCGCGCGCAGAGGAGGGGCAGAGAGAGAGAGGGAGACACAGACTCCGAAGCAGTCTCCAGCCTCCGAGCTGTCAGCATAGAGCCCGATGCTGGGCTTGAACTCACAAGCTGTGAGATCATGACCTGAGCTGTAGTCAGACGCTTAACTGACTGAGCCACCCAGGTGCCCCAAGGTAAAGCCTGATTTTAAACCCCAGCATATCTGATTCCAAAGCTCGTGGTCTTAAACCAGTACATGATATAGCCTTGGTACTTACATGTTAGATTATGCATACATAAAGGAAACATTTTGATAAAGAATACTCTAGATGCCGAGAAGCATTCTCTCCAGGTGGTCCTTCTACTCTCAACATTTTTGTATGATTTGAACTTTTAATGTATGCCTTTTTGGGATTAATTTTTAAGTCCTTTTTTATAGATGTGAAAAAAAACAATACAATTCAGTGAAAAATAATGTGCAGTAACGTAGACTGCACCTCATTCTCACTTGCTCAATGAATACTGATTAAGCACCTACTGTTTGTCATTTGGGGACTGAGATGAATAAAATTCAGTTCCTGTTGTGAAGAACTCACTGTAGGGACGTAAAGAAATATCCAGTCTAGGCTTTTTTTTTTTTTTTTTTTCTTCTTTAATGGAGGTGTAACTGACATAACATATTAGTTTCAGGGGTAAAACATAAGGATTCACTATTTGCGTGTATTACGAAATGATCACCTCAGTAAGTCTAGTTAATATCTATCACCACACATGGTTACACAATTATTTTTCTTGTGATGAGAACTTCTTAAAAATTTTTTTTAACATTTATTTATTTTTGAGACAGAGAGAGAGAGAGATCATGAACAGGAGAGGGTCAGAGAAAGAGGGAGACACAGAATCTGAAACAGGCTCCAGGCTCTGAGCTGTCAGCACAGAGCCCGACGCGGGGCTCGAACTCACCGACCGTAAGATCATGACTTGAGCCGAAGTCGGCCGCTTAACCAACTGAGCCACCCAGGTGCCCCGATGAGAACTTTTTTTAAATAACAGTTTTAAGTTTACTTATTTTGAGAGAGAGAGAGAGAGAGAGAGAGAGAGAGAGAGAGATATGCAGGGGGGAGAGAGAGAATCCCAAGCAGTCTCTGCACTGTCAGTGAGGACGAGGAACCCTACTCAGGGCTGGAACTCACGAACCACGAGATCAAATCAAGAGTTGATCGCTGAGCTGAAATCAAGAGTGGGTCACTTAACCGACTGAGCCACGCAGGCGCCCCTGTGATGAGAACTTTGAAGATCTCCTTTCTTACCGACTTTCAAATATGCAACAGACTATCATTAACTATAGTCACCATCCTGTATATTACATCCCCATGTTATTTTCTAACTTCAAATTGTACCTTTGACCCCCTTTACCCGTTTCCCCCACCCCCTGCTTCTGAAAGTGACCACTAATTTGTCCTCTGTAATTGACAGCTTGGGTTGTTGGAATATTTTTTGTTTTTGTTTTTGTTTTGTTTTGTTTCTTTTCGTAGGGTCTGCATATAAGTGAGATTATACAGTATTTGTCTTAGTCTGGCCTCTTTCACTTCCCATAACGCCCTCAAAGTCCATCCCCGTTGCCACAAATGGCAAGATCTCCTTCTTTTTTACGACTGAGTGATATTCCTATACATGTATCACATTCTCTTTACCAGTTTATCCACTGATGGACGCTTAGGTTGTTTCTATCTTGTGGCTGTTGTAAATAATGGTGCCATGAACCTAGGGGTGCACGTATCTTTTCCGGTTAGTGTTTCCATTTGCTTCAGATCAACACACAGAAATGGAATTGCTGGATCCTATGGTAGGTCTATATTGAATTTTGTGAGGAATCTTTGTCCTGTTTTCCAGAGTGGTTCCACCAATTCCGGTCTACAGCTCTGCCTGTGTGTGAGTTGGGAATCCTGATGAGCAAGACGGGTTCCCTGTTGATGATGAAATCTCGCTGCATTGTGAAGAAAGCTGCCATGTTCCTCAATAGAGTTCTCCGTTGCTGAACGTCATGGTAACAACTAACATTTAAGAAACACTTACCAGGTACTGGTTCAAACACTTCTTACATATACTGATTGGTTGAAGTTCTAACCACAGGAGATACTTTTATGATCTCTAGTTTACGGATGAGGCACAGAGAGGTTAGGCAACTTGCCCAAGATCACACAGCTAGGAAGTAGCTTGGGGAATTTCAGTCCAGGTGAGTGCTTTGAGGAGCACCGCCAAAGATCCCAGCTGGTGGTGGAACATTCAGAATAAAAATAGTATTAACAACCGTAATAGTTCTTGTTGCAGATCACGCAGAGCTATGTTGAGTTTTCAGTGCTTGCACATTCTTACCTCAGTATTTAGTAGTTGTAAATATAAGGCGACCCTCCCATTTTTCACAGCGAGAAGATTGCAAAAAAGAAACTATTTGGGGGGTCAACTTGAATATACAAATTCCTTTTTTTTAAGTTTATTTATTTATTTCGAGAGAGAGCAAATGTACATGTGGGCATGAGTGGGGGAGGGGCAGAAAGGGAGGGAGAGAGACAATTCCAAGCAGGCTCTGTGCTGACAGATGTGTTCCTAACACAGGGCTTGATCCCACGAACTGTGAGCTCATGACCTGAGCTGAAATCAGGAGCCAGACGCTAAATAACCCCACTGAACCACCCAGGTGCTCCTTGCATACATAAATTCTTAAGGCCGTAGATGAAATAATCAAATGTCCATGTGCGATATTTAATTTATTATTTTAGGTATGCACGTACTTTCAAGTTTATTAATATATTATTTAAATAATATTTAAATATATATTAAGAAATAATATGTTAATTGAGACGTACTGGGTTTTTTTCCACTCTCACATTTTACACAATGATTTTTTTTTAAATATAATTTACTCTCAAGTTGGCTAACATACAGTGTATACAGTGTGCTCTTGATTTTGGGGCTAGATTCCCCCCAAAGTGAATCATTCATCACTTACATGCAACACCCAGTGCTCATCCCAACAAGTGCCCTCCTCAATGCCCATCATCCATTTTCCCCTCTCCCCTATGCCCCCATCAACCCTCAGTTTGTTCTCTGTATTTAAGAGTATCTTATGGCTTGCCTCCCTCTCTCTCCGTTTGTAATTATTTTTCCCCTTCCCTTCCCCCATGGTCTTCTGTTAGGTTTCTCAAGTTCCACATATGAGTGAAAACATATGATGTCTATCTTTCTCTGCCCGGTTTCTTTCACTTAGCGTAGACCCTCCAGTTCCATCCACATTGCTGCAAATGGCCAGATTTCATTCTTTCTCATTGCCAACTAGTATTCCGTTGTATATATAAACCACAACTTCTTTATCCATTCGTCAGTTGATGGCCATTTAGGCTCTTTCCATAATTTGGTTATTGTTGAAAGTGCTGCTATAAACGCTGGGGTACATGTGCCCCTATGCATCAGCACTCCTATATCCCTTGGATAAATTCCTAGTAGTGCTATTGCTGGGTCGTAGGGTCGTTCTATTTTTAATTTTTTGAGGAACCTCCATACTGTTTTCCAGAGCAGCTGCACCAGTTTGCATTCCCACCAACAGTGCAGGAGGGTTCCCGTTTCTCCACATCCTCACCAGCATCTGTTGTTTCCTGAGTTGTTAACTTTAGCCATTCTGACAGGTGTGAGGTGGTATCTCAGTGTGTTTTGATTTGTATTTCCCTGATGAGGGGTGACGTTGAGCATCTTTTCATGTGTCTGCTGGCCACCTGGATGTCTTCTTTGGAGAAGTGTCCATTCATGTCTTCTGTCCATTTCTTCACTGGATTATTTGTTTTTCGGGTGTTAAGTTTGGTAAATTCTTTATTGATTTTGGATACTAACCCTTTATCTGATACGTCATTTGCAAATATCTTCTCCCATTCCGTCGGTTGCCTTTTAGTTTTGTTGATTGTTTCCTTTGCAGTGTAGAAGCTTTTTATCTTGATGAGGTCCCAATAGTTCATTTTTGCTTTTAATTCCCTTGCCTTTGGAGACGTGTTGAGCAAGAAATTGCTGGGGCTGAGGTCAAAGAGGTTGTTTCCTGTTTTCTCCTCTTGGGTTTTGATGGTTTCCTGTCTCACATTTAGGTCTTCCAACCATTTTGAGGTTATTTTTGTGTATGGTGTAAGAAAGTGGTCTAGTTTCATTCTGCATGTTGCTGTCCAGTTCTCCCAGCACCATTTGCTAAAGAGACTTTTTTCCATTGGATCCTCTTTCCTGCTTTGTCAAAGATTAGTTGGCCATACATTTGTGGGTCCAATTCTGGGGTCTCTATTCTATTCCATCAGTCTATGTGTCTGTTTTTGTGCCAGTACCACACCCCGCCTTGATGATTACAGCTACAAAATGATTTTATTCCATCTCTTTCTGTGGGTCGTATATTTCAGGATCTTTATTATTGCTGGGGATGATTTCTGAATCGCCTAGATTGCTTCCTGGATCGCATAAATTTCCCTCCTATTTAAATTGTGTGTGATGCAGCACTTTTTGAGCCTTTATTGATTCTCTTGCCGAAAGATTTTAATCTCGAAGTCCTGATTCACTTAATCTTAGGGCACTATTGTTTTTCTGTTTGTTCTATTGGTTTCTGTTTGCAATCACAGCATCTTAACATTTAATTTATTGCTTTCAAAGTCATTTTATAAGGCTTGCTTCATTATAGGGGCTATGAGGCCAACCGCAGTATAATGTATCAAAAATTGTTTTTAATTTTTTTTAATGTTTATTCATTTTTGAGAGACAGAGCATGAGTGAGGGGAGGGGCAGAGAGAGAAGGAGACACAGAATCCAAAGCAGGCTCTAGGCTCTGAGCTGTCAGCACAGAGCACGATGCTGGGCTTGAACCCACAGACCGTGAGATCATGACCTGAGCCAAAGTCACTTAACAGACTGAGGCACCCATGCGCCCCGTTTGCTTTTTTTTTTTTTTTTTTTTTTAAAAACTTCTTTCATCAGGTGACTTCTATAAATGGGTCTTCCTGGAAGAATACTTTGTTGTTTAAAAGCAAGTAATTGAGAGTCTAGGGAACATGGAACATTCTATGAGCCTTCATAAGATCCTAAATAGAAGACAACTCTCACTTTATGCTGTGGGGTGATTTTTTAGGGAGGAACACCCTGCCTCATCTCTAAGTATACACCACGTGTTAACCTCATCTATTAAATGTGGTGAACGTGTCTGCTCAAATCTGTGATGCCACTGTCCTCACGTAGCCCATGTGCAAACTGGGAGTCAGAAGGTAAGGTGACTTATCCAAGGTGCCTAGCAGACGGCAAAGCCAGGACACCACGCAAATCCAAGTCTGTCTGGTCCTCTCGCCCCCACCTCTGCCATTAAAGCCCTGGGAAAGTTTCTATGCCAACTTCCTAATGTAGATTGCTGGCCCTGGTAAGTCTGTGGGGCTGTGTTGACAGAATGCTAACACTGATTAATTTATTATTCTTTTATTGCCTTCTGCTGGTATGGCTGTGGCAGTATTTCATAAAGAGAATGGCAGAGCAATTTGCAACTATAAAACCCAGATGCTTAATTTTAATTTCGGGGTGTCTGTTTCAAATCCGTTGCAGAACAAGCCAGGCTATTTACACTACAAATAAATGCTCCAGCATCTATGTCTCAAGACCCCCGGAAGCTGCCCTTAGGTCCTGAAGTGGTGTATTTTACTTACATTTGTTTTGCTCTTGAAAAGCAGCCCTTTCAGGTGTGAAGCAGGAAGCCACGGGTGCCTTCCTTGGCAAGATCCCCGACAGACATGTGCTGGAACTGGTTCCTCCAGGCGCATTAGAGCTGATCGTGTGCATGCGTGTCTTCCCAGCTCTGGTCGGTGCTGTCCCCATTGGCAGCTTGAAATTAGCCACGGTGGGAGAAGTTACCCCATGGGAACTGGCAAACCCTACAGATCAAGGCTCCTTCCGCTGCCTCCCCACCCCCATCCTTCCCACAAATGAGTGAATGTCCTTGTGCCTTGGAAATAGTAAGAGTACTTCCCTTCTAGGTTATTCAGTTCGATAAAGTATGTAAAGCATATGGCATTGTTTGTATGTTTATTTATTTAAATAAATAATGCATACTGAGGGTTGAAAAAAAAAACAGACAAAAAAATGTTGCAGTGAAAAGTAAGTTTCTTTCTCACCCTGGACCTCCACTCCAATTCCTGTCTTGAACAGGCAAGCTGTTTCTCCAAATCCTTCCAGAGATAGGTAAGCATATATATATATATGTATATGTGTGTGTGTATATAGATGTGCTCTTTTCTTCTTTACACATGTATATTTTTTAAATGGCAGGATATCATGGCAGTATTTTGCCTCTTCCTGTATCTGTGTGTGTGTGTGTGCGTGTATCTCCCTTTCTCTCATATATATATATGTATATATATATACATACATATATATATGTGTATATATATATATTACATATAGCCTCTTCCTGTATCTCTGTGTGTGTGTGTGTGTGCGTGTATCTCCCTTTCTCTCATATATATATATATATATATATATATATATATATATATATTACATATAGCCTCTTCCTGTATCTGTGTGTGTGTGTGCATGTATCTTCCTTTCTCTCATATATATATATATATATGAAATATACATATATATATGAAATATACATATATATTGAGAGATACACACACATACCTATATATATTTATCCATGATCATCATCATCACCATCATCAATCTCTGACAGGTAAACTGGCTCGTATAGACCTAACTTATTATTTTGAAGGGCTGTCCATTATTCCACTTGTGAATGCACCATGGTTTATTTAACCAGCCCTCTCTGGATGACATCTAGGTTGTTTCCCGCCTCTGGCCAGTACAAACAATGGGTGTTGAACAACCTGTCTTTTGCACATAAATGTGAGCATATCTATGAGCTTATTTGCTGGAAATGTAGCTCTCGGATCAAAGGGCATGGGTATCTTACATTCTGGTTTGATTGTCAAGTTGCCTTTCGGGGGGCATGCCATTTTACTCTCCAAGCTATGGTGCCATGGGTCTGTGAGTCCCCACAGCCTCAGGACATTGGCCAACTTTTTGATCTGTGCCACCTGACAGTCATCGGCACCCCATATAGGTAAATGCTCCTCATGAGTATTATTGGTGAAGAAACCCAGGGCCAGGGAGGAAAGGCACTTGCCTACCCTCACCCCTATCCAGGCTCCTGCGCTCAATGCCAAGAGCGGGTTGGTCCGGGTTGGTACCGATGCCATCAGCCCTGCCAGGAAGTAGGGAGTGACCCGTGAGCACTGGCGTTCTGTGAAGTCTGCTTTGCAGGCTCTTTATCATCCCGGTTTTTCTTGAGGGAAATTTCTCAGGAACACTCAGGAACAAGAGGGTGAGAAGTCCTAGTGCTCTGGGGAGGCTCCAGTACAGCTCGTTCTCTATCCCTGGACGGAAACAGCCTTCTGAAATACAGATCTTGTCGTCTCGTTCTTCTCTTTAAAACTTTCTGCGACCCCACATTTCTCAGTTCCTGTAGCACCGGGGGGGGGGGGGGGGGGGGGGGAAGTGATTAGCAATGTGCATTTGTGTCCTCCCCCCCCCGCAGATTTGCTGAATCAGACACTCTGGGGTGGGGGGGGGCGGCTCAGGATTTGGGCTTCAATAGGCCCTCTGGTGATGCTGAAGGGTGTGCTCAAGTTTGGGCCCCACCGACTTCCAGAATGAAGTGGCCCTTCTTCACCGGAGGCCCCCAACCCATCTCTCGTTTTTCCTTCACGCAACTTCAAAACACACCTAGCTACTGGCTCCTTGAACCTCCCTGCACTTTCTCCCCTCTGTGCCTGGGGCAGAGACCTCCAGTTGTCCCCTGGTCTCTATAGAACAATGGGAGGTGGCGTTTTGAAACCGCATTTCCCAGCCTCCCTTGCAACTGTGCTCTGGCCCAGGGGGAGGTGAGCAGAGGTGAAGCGGGAGGTGAGCGACTTCCTACGCGTGCCCTCCTTAGGAAAGAACTTGTCTTCCCTTCCGCTTCCCCTTGGAAATCCACTGGCTGGAGTTCCTGGCCCCCTGATGCTGTGGGGGTCACCATCGGGGCCCTGGACCATCTTAAGCCCTGACTGTGACAAAAGAAAGGAAGAAACTTCCATTTTATTTAGCCCACTGTTCCTTGAGGTCTGTGTCAACACAACTTCCCTAACACACCACCTTTAGGGGTGCTGACCCTTCCTCTGCCTGGCAACAGCCCTCACCTTCCTTTTAAGGCGAAAGCAAATGTACCTCCTGTCCCTGATCCTAGGAGAGAGGATTTCTGTCTCCGCTTCAGAGCCCTGTTGCCTCCTCGCATGGAGCCAAGCTATCTCCCCACCAGAACAGGACTTCCTGCTGGGGGTGGGGCATGAGCCTGGTCATGGCGGAAGAGCCCACAGGCCTGGCTCAGTGTCTGACACAGAGTGGATTCTAACGAACCTTTCTCAGTGGCGACTCGAAGTCCGCTTCTGCGTCTTTCTAGGCTCCCTGGTCTATGCTCTGGTGAATTCTTGGGATGAGAAATGAGAACCAACTTGTAACCTGGAGCGGTGGTTAGAACGGGTGGCTGTGGACCAAGTGGACAGACTGGTCACCAGTGGGTGCTCCGGGGATGACCTAGGGACTGAGGGGTAGGAGGATAATAGAGCGGGAGAAGAGAATTCGTTATGTCTCGGCACAACCCACAAAGCCCCCATCTCCCCAGGTTTACTCGGGGTGGTGTGGCAAGGCTTCAAGGTCAAGACTTGTGAGAAGTTGTGACACAGCGAGACCTTTTTCCAAAGGCCACTCAGTCCTTGCAAACCCATGTTTCATGCCCCAGGAGGCTCCTGGTTTCTCAGAACAATGTTTGTTCTTTGGGACCGAGCTCTGCCAGAACAGTCTGACCTTTATTCTGACTCAGAACTGAAAAGTCTAAAGCACATATTGTCAAGCAGATTGGTGATCTCGCTCATTCTCTCTTGCTCTCTCTCTCTCTCTCTCTCTCTCCAAGGGCTGACAAGCTGTTAATATTCCAGTGGTTCATCAAATATTTATTGGGTATCATCTTTTGCCAGGCACGGTATAAGGTGCTTGGAATACAAAGGCGACAGAGATAAGTCTCCCTGTCCTCACTCACTAAGCACCGGTGTGGATGTGGCAAAGAATGATCGCAATAATACAAGAATTTCCAAAGTGTGGCGCCAGGATACCTGGGGGGCCCCTGAGACCCTTTAAGGGGGTCCATGAGGCCCACACTATTTTCATCATAACACTAAGATGCCGTATGTCCTTTTTCACTTGCAATTTTTCACGTGGGTAAGGTGGACTCTTCCAAGGGCTGCATGAAGTGTGTTATCACAACATATTTTAATGCAGAAGCAGACAGGAGAATCAGTTGTCTGTGAAGCAGACATTAAAGAGAATTTGTAAATTTGCAAAACAAGGTCACTCTTCTCGCTATGTTTCGAAAACTATGCTTGTGTTTCGTGAAAAGTGGTTTGTCTACATTAACACGAGATGGGCTTATTATTGTTTTGAAGATAAGTTAGGGGAGCCTGGGTGGCTCAGTTGGTTAAGCGTCTGACTTTGGCTCAGGTCATGATCTCATGGTTCGTGGGTTTGAGCCCCGCGTCGGGCTCTGTGCTGATCGCTCAGAGCCTGGAGCCCGCTTCTGATTCTGCGTCTCCCTCGCTGTCTGCCCCTCCCCCGCTCGTGCTCTGTTTCTCTCTCGAAAATAAATAAACATTAAAAAATTAAAAAAAAAAACAAGAAAAATCTCCATTTTAGTGTCTAATATAGTAAATGGCAGTTAACATGGCTCACGTCAACAAAATCCCTTTGCGGACCATATACGTTTTTAAACTTTCACTTTGAGACCATGGGAGGTTCACGTGGGGTTGTGAGAAAGTACAGAGAGAGCCTGGGTGCTCTTCACCCAGTTTCTCCCAATGGTTAACATCCTGTGTAAGATTGGCAGTGATACAATCCAGCTTCCTGATCCGGATTGCATCAGTTTTACGAGCGTGTGCGCTTAAATCGACGCCACTTTATCCCATGCAGAGATTTGTGTGACCCAAACCACAGTCAAGATGTAGAACAATTCTGTCACAGGCGTCTCCCCTACTACCTACTTGGACCCACAGCCCCCTCCTTCCCCCTCCCCTCCCTGACCCCTGTCTCCCTCTCTGTAATCTTGTTATTTCAAGGATGTTCTGTAAGTGGAATATATATTGTGTAACCTTTTGAGATTGGCGTTTTCGCTCAGCTTAAGTCCCTTGAGATCCAGCTGAGGGGTTGTGAATATCAATGGTGCCCCCTTGTACTATGGCTGAGTGCTCGATGCCATGGATACATGATGGTTTTGCCTCGTTCCCCTTCTGGAAGGACATTTGGATGGTTTCTGACTTCTGGCTGTTGCAGATAAAGTTGCCATGAACATTCATGTACAGGTTTTCGAGTGAACAGAAGCTTTTACTTCTCTGGGGTAAATGCCCCCCAATACAATTGCTGGGTAGTTTCGTTTTGTACGAAGTCACCATACTTTTTTTTTTTTTTTTTTTTTTTGCTGAGTGGCTGTACCGTTTGACATTCCTACCAGCAATTTATGAGGGATCTGGTTTCTCCCCATCTCCACCAGCATTTGGTGTTATCACTGTGCTTTATCTTGGCCATTGTGATAGTTGCGTAGTGATAATCTCATTGCGATCTGAATTGGCATTTCCTGATGGCCAATGATGTTGAAAATATTTTTATGTGCTTACTTGCCATCTGTATATCCTTTTCAGTGCAGTGTCTGTTCACGTTTGCTGCCCATTTCAGATTATTTGTGCTCACTCTTGAGTGCGGAGAGTTCTTTATGTACGTGGTTTGCACGTATTTTCTCCCCGTGCTTTTGTCCTCTTTATAGGGCCTTTCACGGAGCAGAAGGTTTTCATTTTGCATGGTCCGATGTATTATTATTATCATTTTGATGACTCATGCTTTTTCTAAGAACTTTTCACCCAGCCCTAGGTCACAAAGATTTTTGTAAGTTTTTTTTTTTTTCCGAAAAGGTGTGTTTTTTTCCCTAAAAGTGTTACATTTTACATCTAATCCTTTTTTGATGAACAATTTTTGTGCAAACTGTGGGGTTTAGTTCGAGATTCATTTGCCTCTGAATCAATAAATTCTAAGGGATCCTGGGACCAAAGATTTCAGAACTTCGATAATAAGGCATAGGAGGTACTCAAAATAGGTACGTGCGAAATGCTACAGGAAGGTTAACTTTGAGCAAGGCAGTTAGTCTTTTTTTTTCTTTTTTTTTTTCTTGTAGTGATTATGTTTATTTTTGAGAGAGAGAGAGAGGGAATGAAAGTGTGAGCAGGAGGGGGGTAGTACAGAGAGAGAGGCAGGTAGAGAGAGAGGAGAGGACCAAAGCTGGGTCCACACTAACAGCAGAGAGCCGGATGCCAGGCTCGAACTCACGAACCACAACATCATGTCCTGAGCCGAAGTTGGATGCTTAGCCCACTGAGCCACCCAGGTGCCCCAGCGAGGCAGTTCTTAAAGACTTCCCAGAGGAGGGGAAATTTGGTTCTGCTTTGGAGGGTGAATAGGATTTTACCAAGCAGAGGAGAAACCTTGTTTTCATTTCTGTCTTCCATAGCCAGCAATATTCTCAGTGTTGAGGAAAACAAAGAGAAGGGCTAATGGAGTCAGGCAGACCTTGGTTGAAATCCTTCTTAGTCAGCTAAGTTACTTACTTTTCTTAAGCCTCAGTTTTCTTATCTGTAAAATGGGGTGAATAATCCTTTCTTTTCAAGGAAACTGTAAGGATTAAATAAGTATGGAAACTGGATGGGGCGCCTGGGTGGCTCAGTCGGTTGAGCGTCCGACTTCGGCTCAGGTCATGATCTCGCAGTCTGTGAGTTCGAGCCCCGCGTCGGGCTCTGGGCTGATGGCTCAGAGCCTGGAGCCTGCTTCCCATTCTGTGTCTCCCTCTCTCTCTGCCCCTCCCCCGTTCATGCTCTGTCTCTCTCTGTCTCAAAAATAAATTAAAAAAACGTTTAAAAAAATTTTAAAAAAGTATGGAAACTGGAAAGCACCGTATGTGACACATGGGAGGCACTCAGTGAATTACTTTCTCTCCCTAGTTCATGATTTCCTTTACATTTTATCCGTGTTACGAAGTTAGACCCTTCCTTTGATGTTCAGCCTATACTTGATTTCTCTTTTATTCTTTAATTCCCTTTTTACTTATTATTATTGTTAGTTTTTGAGAGGGAGCGTGAGCACAAGTGGGGGAAGACGCAGAGAGAGAGGGAGAGAGAATCTTAAACAGACTCCATGCCTGACACAGAGCCCCACACGGGACTGGAACCCCCGAGCCGTGAGATCATGACCTGAGCCGAAATCAAGAGTCAGGCACTTAACCGACTGAGCCACCCAGGCGCCCCAGCCTGTACTTGCTTTCATTCTTTCCCGCCCCCCCCCCCCCATATTGCTGAAGTGAGTGGTTCTCGAACTTTATGTGTCAGCTGTCACAAAGCTGATAGGCAATATTTAGTTATGGAGGGCCTCAAAACACACATTGCAGAACTTCTGAGTCAGTAGTTCTGGGGTAGGACCTGGGAATGTGCATTTCTGGTAAGCTTCCAGGTAACGCCAGGGCTGCTGGCCTGGGGACCACACTTTGAGGACCACTGCCGTGGGTATTCCCAGTAACTGTCTCCATCGATTGTGTAGACGGAATCAAAATATCCACGTGCAGCAGGTAAATAGGGTTTCAAGGAGATGGCTTGTTGTGTTTGGTTTTCAGAATCCATAGAAAACTCAGCGGGGAGACTTCGGGTTTGAAGATGGCTCAGTTTTGTTTTGCTTTCCGTGGCAGTGAAAACCACATGACAGTGCGTGCACCGTCTGTTTACCATTTGCGAGTGTGCAGGTCAGTAGCGTTAAGTATATTCAAGGGTGGCCGGGTTTTCTTTCTCTCTTGTTCTCCGCTCATCAGCTCCACTTCAGACGATAAGAAGAATAAGCAAACACCCTCTACATCTTTGATGAGATCAGGAGACACCTCTAAGCGTGAAACACAATAGGAAGACAGTAACCGGGCTGGCGGAGGGCAAAAGATTTGGCAGAGTGGAGGAGGGTCAACCATCCTGCCGAAGGAGGAACACATGTAAAGGAACAGCCGATTCACCCCGGAATCCTGGAAGGCTCTAGAATTGCCAGAGAAGCAAGTCCTGCAGGAAGCGGAGGGAAATCGGGTTGCCAAAAACGAAGAGGACGGACTGAAATTCTTTGTCGTGGGGCACTTGGAACCCATGTCGTCAGGTGCTTCTCTCCTCAGAGGATACCAGGGGTTTAGTCTCTGGAGGACTTTAACCAGAGAGGTTCCAGATTTCGGGACCACAGTCCCAGCATATGGGAAGAGAGGGGGATGCTGAATTTAGACACAGGGGTTGCCTAAAAAAGGGCTTCAGAATATTTGCGTTGAGGCTCATTAAGCAACAGCCCCTGCGGCTCCCTTGCCCCAAGCAGTGGCTTGGAGCTTCCTTTTATGAAGAAACCCAACTGCCCCAAAGAAAAGACCTGCAATCATGACATTTGGGCCTCCTCGCCAAGTCTGGCTGGGCACTCGTTTGCCCTACAGCGAAACACATCAGTTGTCAAACCGCCTCCAAGCTCGGGAAGCTTTCAGTCGGCTTTTCCTTGCCTCCCTTTGAAATAAAGATTATGAGTCACTAAGTGTCCGCTGGACGACAGAGAGGAAAGAAAACAATGTTGCAGAGGCAGGGGGTTGCTGGCCTTCTCTGGGGGCTGTTTGGGTAACTGCTACAGACCGGGGTTGACCTAAGGAACGGATCCTGAACCTGGGATCCCTGCTGCCACTGGGTGCCAGTTTCTGCGTCCGTGTATATTTGCGCTCACAACGGGGCTAGAACGCATCAGGTTCTCCGGGGGGGGGGGGGGGGGGGGGAGGGGGGGGGAGTCTGAGGTGCGAGAAGAGATGAGCCGCTTACCGACTGGATTTCTAAGCTCTCACCCTGGGCTTGTTTCCTAAGTGTATTTATTTTGCCTTCTCACACCTCCAGGCTCTGCATACACAGACACTTTGGGGAGCATCTGTTCCTTGTCAATAGGGTTAATTCCCGCCCCTCCTTCCAGACTCATCTGTAATACTGGGTTTCCAGGAAGTCTTCCCTGACCCCCAACCTCCTTTCTGGGTTGGGTGACCCCCTTGGTGCTTCCCTGGGCCTCTGTACGCCTTCCTCACCTCCTTTAGAGGAATACATCTGCTGCCCCTGGATGCAGAAGCCCAGGCTGGCAACCGAGTAATAATATCCCAGCAGCACCCACTTGCCCAGTCTCAGGATAAAGTGCTTGTTAATTGGGCAGAGAGCTGGGCTGGGCAGGTGCTTGGGAGTAGATCAGCTCAGGCCTTTGAATTATACTTCAAAGCTCAGCAGAAGGCAGAGTGAGCTGACTGGAAAAAGAAAAAGGGGAAGACAGGGCAATCCCTAAAACTCTTTTTGCCTCTGTCCTTAGGTTACCTACTAGGGCTGGGTTTACTGAGGCTCTTCTGAATCCCGTGAAGTTGAACCTGAACTTGGTAAAAGGCAGGCGAGGTCAGGGCAACACCTGACCCCTCTGGTTCAGCACCAGATACTAATATCTACCAGGAGAAGAGTGCGAGGTGTCTGAGTTGGTCCAGCCCTAATCCACATGATGTGTTGAATAGAATTATTATCTGGGAGCCACCCCGCATCTGAACCCCTATGCTACAGTTGTTCACATAACCCCTCGTGTTATGTGTCTTGAAGGGAGGCAGACTTCCTTTCTGTTACAGGGTTTTTAAATTTTTTTTTTTTAACGTTTATTTATTTTTGAGACAGAGAGAGACAGAGCATGAACAGGGGAGGGGCAGAGAGAGAGGGAGACACAGAATCGGAAGCAGGCTCCAGGCTCTGAGCCATCAGCCCAGAGCCCGACGAGGGGCTCGAACTCACGGACCGCGAGATCGTGACCTGGCTGAAGTCAGACGCTTAACCGACTGCGTCACCCAGGCGCCCCTGTTACAGGGTTTTTAAATTTTTTTTTTTTTCAACGTTTATTTATTTTTGGGACAGAGAGAGACAGAGCATGAACGGGGGAGGAGCAGAGAGAGAGGGAGACACAGAATCGGAAACAGGCTCCAGGCTCTGAGCCATCAGCCCAGAGCCTGATGCGGGGCTCGAACTCACGGACCGCGAGATCGTGACCTGGCTGAAGTCAGACGCTTAACCGACTGCGCCACCCAGGCGCCCCAAGGGTTTTTAAACTGTAACCTTTCTCTTTCCGTTCTTTGTTAGAATGTCCACGTCTCTGCTTATATTGCCCATCTGTTCTTGCATGATGTTTACTTTTTCCATGAGCGCCTTTAGTATATTAATCATGTTTTATTTTACTTATTTTTTAATCATAGTTATTTTAAATTCCCAGTCTGATCACTTCAACATCCTGCTATCTGAGTCTGGTTCTCATGTTTTCTGTCTCTTTGAACTGTGTTTTTGCCTTTTAGTATGCCTTGTGATTTGTTTGTTTGTTTGTTTGTTTTGAAAGCCCTACTGGATAAAAGAAACCCATGTAAATAGACCTTTAGTGATGTGGTGATAAAGCATAGGGAGGGCCAGCATGCTATTGTCCCGTGATGAGGTCTCAGTCTTGTAAATGAGTCTGTGTCTCTGGGCTGTGGACTTGACAAGCATTTCTCAGTTTTTCCCTCCCAGAGAGGGGACACGATGGCTAGACAGTTGCTGGAGCTGGATATTTCCTTCCCCTGGGTCAGTTAGGCTCTGATAAAACCCAGTAGGTAAAGCTCTGGAAGAAATAGTTTCTCCTGAGGGCAGGCATTGGGAGGAAGAACAGAGTGCTTTGGTGTATTTCCTACTTGCCCTGGCAGAGGCTTGACGGGATTTTCCTTCCATAGTCACTGAAATTCCAATATTCACCCTGAGAACCTGGTCAAGCTGCTGGAGGAAAAACTTGTAAAAAGTCTCGGGGCTCCCCGTGACTGGGCACCCCTGGAGGTTTTATCTCTGAGTCTTATTCACACCCGCTGCAAGTTGTCGATTATCGCTCAGGTTTTCCTACCCTGGCACTGGTTCCCGTAGAAGTTTCTGCTTCGGCTCAGGTCATGATCTCACAGTTCATGGGTTCACACCCTGCACCCGGGTCTGAGCTGACAGTGCGGAGCCTGCTTGGGATTCTCGGTCTCTCCCTCTCTCTCCCCTTCCCTCTCTCCCTCTCTCTCTGCCGCTCCGTCACTCCGTCTCTCTCTCAAAATAAAAAAATCAAGCAAATCACGATGCCCCACCCGAAACATCCTCTGGAGAATGATGCCTGGATCTGCCTGTCTGTGCAATTTGGGGGCAGGAGTGTGCCCTGGGACCTCATGTCTCTTACAGATTTAAGAATTGTTGATTTTTCGGTTTGTTTAGCTTTGTCCTTGCTGTCGGGACAGAGTGATGACTTCCAAGTGTCTTGGGTGCTGGACCAGAAACGGGAAGTCGGGGATTTTTTTTTTTTTTTTTTTACATTTTTTTTTTCCATTGTAGTAAAATATACATAACATAAAATTTATCGTTTTAACCATCCTATAGTGTCCAAGTCAGAGGCATTAGGTACATGCACATTGTTGTACAACCATCACCAACCATCCCGTCTCCAGAACTTTCTTATCATCCCAACTGAAACCCATTAAACAGTAACACCCTGTAGTGTAAGTGCTAACTTTTATGCTGTGGTTGATGTTATCATTATTATCATGCAGTGAAGGGCTGCAATTGTGTGGGTAGGTCGGGCATCATTCTCCAGAGCATGTTTCGGGTGGGGCATCGTGATTTGCTTGATTTTTTTATTTTGAGAGAGAGACGGAGTGACGGAGCGGCAGAGAGAGAGGGAGAGAGGGAAGGGGAGAGAGAGGGAGAGACCGAGAATCCCAAGCAGGCTCCGCACTGTCAGCTCAGACCCGGGTGCAGGGCGTGAACCCATGAACTGTGAGATCATGACCTGAGCCGAAGTCGGATGCTTAACCGACTGAGCCACCCGGGCGCCCCTCGATTGGCTTTTAAGAAGCCGGCTGATGGGCTCAGCGTGCCTGGTTTAGGAAGGAAGCGTCACCAGCGGAGAACAACTGGGGACAGAGTGCGCTGTGGCTGGTCCCTCCAGTCAGAGCGAAGCAAGCCCTGGAAGTCCGTCCTAAATGAAAACACTCATCAGGGTAAATGTCCTGGCTCCACACTGACTTCCTCTCACCGGTTTTGTTTCACTGTTTCATCTGCCCGGGAGCGGAGCCTTGAAACTCCCAGAGAGATGAATGGGGGAGATTCCACGTGCTCATCTCATTTCCAAATGTAATTGGTACCTGAATGACGAAGCTCTCCGCTTCCAAAGGCTGTGTTCACAAAGCCACCCTTTCTCCTCTCCGGCGAGGTGGGCCAGTGATGCATGTTCATTGTTCCAGCGACGGAGTCGGCGCAACCTTTCTTGGAGGGCGATTTGGCGGCGTGTATCAAACATTTTACATGTGCAGCACCTTCGGCCCAGCAATTTCATTTCAAGGATTTAATTGATCTCCAAGAGGTAATTGGACGAGTGGGTAAGGAGGTTTGTACAAAGACGCTTTCATGCAGCTTTGTTTACGGTTGTGAAAAACGGGAAACATTCTAAATGTGCGACAAGAGAGGACAGTTCCCGTCAATTATGGCACCCACAATGGCATGTTTACTGTGGGACTGTTGCCAAAGATGGGGTCAGCTGTAAGGAGGAGCGTCCACAGTATTCAGGCGTGTCCTGTGGAATGTTCTCCCACTAGAATGACTGTGATTGATAGCATGGATGGGTGTGTCAGTAACAATGCTTTTGGGGGGCAAATATTTATATAGGAGAACATTTATATTTGATTTTTTTTAATGTTTATTTATTACTGAGAGACAGAGAGAGACAGAGCGTGAGCAGGGGAGGGACAGAGAGAGAGGGAGACACAGAATCCGAAGCAGGCTCCAGGCTCCGAGCTGTCGGCACGGAGCCCGACGCGGGGCTCGAACTCACAAACCGCGAGATCATGACCTGAGCCTAAGTTGGACGCCTAACCGACTGAGCCACTCAGGCGCCCCAGGAAAACATTTATATTTAGATCCTAAAATTCATTAGGACATTTGAAACAAAATTATTTGGGAGAAAAAAGTTTCATATGTAATATTCCAAATAAAACAGATAGATGAGACACTCACGTACAAGTGCTGAAAACTCAACCAAGCGACCCAGACTGTCCAGCTCCTAACAGGATGGTTTAAAAAAACATCTATATGGGGGCGCCTGGGTGGCGCAGTCGGTTAAGCGTCCGACTTCAGCCAGGTCACGATCTCGCGGTCCGTGAGTTCAAGCCCCGCGTCGGGCTCTGGGCTGATGGCTCGGAGCCTGGAGCCTGTTTCCGATTCTGTGTCTCCCTCTCTCTCTGCCCCTCCCCCGTTCATGCTCTGTCTCTCTCTGTCCCCAAAATAAATAAACGTTGGAAAAAAAAAAATTAAAAAAAAAAACAAAACATCTATATGTATATGTATATATATGCATATGTGTATATGTATATCCAGAAAACACATACATGCATGCATACATTTTACTGAGTTTTTACCTCAGTAAAATTTCAGGAAATTGGTTGAGGGTTTTGAATTAATGTGTGTTTAATTTTTCCTATTTAATATAATGGGATTAGGTTCCCTTTTGGTATTTTTGTTAAGGCCATCTGTGTTTTAGGACCTGGTTAGTGAAGTGAAGTGGGATATGCCAGGACTGGGTAGGGGACCCTGCTGCCTGATGGCCAATTCCAACCTCCACGGGCTCCCTGGTCCCCCGTTCCCGTTCTACCCGTTCTGCCCCCAGGGCTTGGGATCTGCTGACCTGCTGATCCTTGCAGGGGCTCCTGACCCTGATTGACCACATCTGGCACAGCCCCTGGACCCCTCGCTGCTGAAGCTGAGCTCAGCCAACCCCCCTTCAAGCATCTCCCCACTTTGCCCCCCCAGCTACTCCCAAACCTGGGTAGAGTAGCTACTTTTCAGGTTCCAGGCTGGAGCCTCTCAACTGCCTCGCCAGCTTCCAGTCCTCGCCTCTGGCAGTGGATCTTCCTCAGCAACCAGAATGGGGGCCTGGGAGCAAACCAGCAACAAATGCACAACTGTAATAAAAGTCAAAACCAAAAGCCAACTAAGTTGAAAAGCAGGTTATAAAGAACGGTTGCGCTCGTCAGGAAGAAGCTTTTGGCTGTATGTGACTCAAAAAGTGCTGAAAAACTTGAAGGAAGTCTTATTATCTCACTCAAGAAGTTCAGATTTGGCAACACGATGACATCTTCAAGGACGCAAGCTCTTTCCCTGTTTCCACTTTGCCACCTCCAGGCCATTGGCTCATCCTCTGAGTCTACTCCCCGTCCTGGTCCCCGGGTGACTACCGTCGTGCCAGGAATGGCAATGTATAGAGGCAGAGAAGACCTTAGGATGCCTTTCCCTGAGACTAAGGAAACTTTCCCAGAACATCCATCAGTTTCCCCTCATTGGTCGTGGCAAGAACTGGGCCCTGTGCCTCATTCTTAAGCCAATCAATGCCCGCGGGGGAATGGGCATATCACCAAGAGTTGAGACCAGCAGATCTCAACCCGAAGTGACTATTAGCAATCCCTGCGAGGTCTGGGTGCCCGAGTCCACAGCAAACCCAGTCTGCGGTATCTCTCTGGGGGTGGGACCCAGGCTTCACACGTATCTTTTAATCCCCTAAGTATTTATGGTGGGCAGCAGGGATCAGAACCATTCTTTCGCGCTAATAATTCATCTCCTGGGACCAGGGAAGGGGCTATTTTCCCTGAGGAACTTGGCCACTGGACACCTGAAGAATAATCAGGCCTGTTGCAGAGAAAATGATGGAAAACGTTTGTTGCGTTGATGGACGATAGTGTTTGACAAATACGGTGGGCTCCTGTTTCTTTAGGTTCAAAAAATCATATAAATTTGTAAAATGACATATACGTGAAAGAAAAAAAAATGTCTGGAAGAGCATGGACCAAACTCGTACTAGTGATTATCACGGTGTGGGGTCGGGGAGAATTAATTACAGCTGTTTTTCACTTACTCGTTGAACTTTTACAACGAATTAATCACTTACACAGACTACCAATGAGGATATATACGTCTTGGGGGGAAACGATTAAAAGAAGACGAAACACGCAGTTGTAAGGGCTGAAATGCTGCTTTATCCCTGTGAGGTAACTTCTGTGGGGCGGGGGAGTTCCCTGTTCAAGAATCGATTGCTATGAGCTTAGAATTTGTCACTAACCCACTGAGGGTTCCTCTTTTTCCCGTGTGACCAGGAGGAAGGTAAACTCTGATCAGGACAGTCCCCTTGCCAGTGATTGGGTGAAGCCAGGGCATGTGATCCAATAGTGACCAATAAGATGTGAGGAGGCACCTGCTGAGGGCATGGTGTGTGTTTCTGGGAAATGTTTCTTTACTTTCCAAAGAGACCAAAAAAAAGAGGGTCTCCTCTTTCCTCAGCCATATTCTTGACTCTGTGTGATGCCTTGACATTGGAGCCACAATCTTGTGATTGATCATATGGGGACAAAGTCCACGCCAAGAGGATGTCAGAGTGAAAACCCCTGGTAGCGTGTTTTTAAACCGGAAGTGTAATTCCCACACAATACAGTGCATAAGCCTTAAGCGTACAGCTTGGCAAATTTTTATGTACGTATACAAGTAACCACCGCTGGATCAAGATGCAGAACATTTCCAGCCCTCCGGAGGGTTCTGTCATGCCCCTTGCTGGGCAATATCCAACACCCACTGTTCTGATTCCTAGCTCCATAAATTATTCAATTATTTTAACTGAAGTTCATATAAATGGATTCACACAGTACATACTATTTTGTGTTTGGCTTCTTTTGCCCAGCATGTTTTCTTTGACATCCATTTATGTTTTTATGTACATCCGTAGTTTATCTGTAGAAAAAAAATCACTGTCTAGTGTTCCAATGGTACCATAGTTTTGTTTATCCATTTCCTGCGGATGGACATTTTAGCTATTTCTAGTATTTGGCTATTAAAGGGGAAAAAAGGTGCGGTAAACATTCTCTGTGCCCATCTTTGGTGGATGGGTGTCCCCATTTCTCTTGTGTGTATACCCAGGAGTGAAACCGCTAAGTGATAAGATAAATAACACTTTCTTTAGTTAGTAGATACTGACAGTTTCCAAAGAGGTTTAACCAACCTCTACTCCCACCAGAAGTGTGTGAGCTTCTCAGTTGTTCTAGAAGCTCCTCAACACTTGATGTTGCCAGTGGGGGCAGTAGTGGTATCTTATAGTTTTAGTTTGCATTTCTTTGATGAGCTTTTCAAGTGCCTTTTGGTCATTTCCCCTTCTAAGAGGTGCCCGTTCAAGTCTCTTTCCCTTCCTAACAGTGAGTTGTTTTGTCTTTTACTTATTGACTTGTAGGTGTTCATTTATGTTTTGGGTGGAAGTTCTTTGTCAGATACGTGAAATGCAAATCTCTTCTCCCGGTCTGTAGACTGCCTCTTCCCTTCCTTTATAATGTCTTTTGATGAATGTACATTCGTACATTTAATGAAGTCCAAATCAGGATAGTGGTTTTTTTGTGTGTGCATATGCTCAGTTTCAGAGATATTTGTTTACCCTTAGTTCATGAAAGTATTTTTTTTTTAATTTTTTTTATGTTTATTTTATTTTTGAGACAGGGAGAGACAGCATGAACAGGGGAGGGTCAGAGAGAGAGGGAGACACAGAATCTGAAACAGGCTCCAGGCTCTGAGCTGTCAGCACAGAGCCTGACGCGGGGCTCGAACTCGCGGACCACGAGATCATGACCTGAGCCGAAGTCGGACGCTTAACCAACTGAGCCACCCAGGCGCCCCATGAAAGTATTTTTTAATAGTTTCTATTTTTAATATTTTCCGTGAGAAGCCTGATTCTTTTTAACTTTTATATTTAGGTCTGTGATCCACATCACATTCCTTGTTATATATGTGGTGTGAGGTAAAGACTCATTTTTCCCTCCATACAGATTATTTTCCATATGGATGTCCAATTTCAATCAAATCAAATGAACATACACGTTTGGTTCCATTTTTGGACTCTCTATTCTGTTCCACTGGTCTATTTGTTTATCCTTGTGCCAATATCACACTGACTTAATTACTATGGCTTGATGTTTTTTAAAACTAATTTATCATTTTTTAATGTTTATTTTTGGTGGAGATACCGTGCGCACGCGTGTGTGCGAGCAGGGGGTGGGGGTGGGGCAGAGAGAGAGGGAGACAGAGGATTCAAAGCAGGCTCTGCACTGACAGCAAAGAGCCCAACGTGGGGCTCAAACTCACGAGCTGCGGGATCATGACCTGAGCCAAAGCTGGACGCTTAACCGACTGAACCATCCAGGCGCCCCTACTATAACTTGATGTTAAGTATTGATATCTGGTAGTGTGTGTTTTTCTTCAAGATAGTCTAAGCTGCTCCTTTTTGTTTTCATATAAATTGTAGAATTAGCTTGATGATTTCCGCACATAAACTTCGTGGGAATTTGATTATGATTGTATTAACTCTATAAATCAATTTAAGCAGGATGGCCTTAACAATATTCAGTCTTCCAATCCATGGTTTAGTTCTCTATTGAGATCTTGTGGATGACTTTGTTGAACATCTGATTTTATTTAATCAACCCCGGAGTTACCTTGCCTTGGTTTTCTTGTTGTTATATAACAAGATTATATAAATGTATTATACAAATATTTTCCTTGCTGCTTAAGTAATTTTTTTTCCCCTGGCTATTTGCAGCCCAAAACATCTCAACTAATATAACTAATATAAACTTGTCCTGTAGTGTGATGGATTAAGCAGAAGGCTTGAGTCAGTGCTATTCCCTGTGTGGCCATGAGTAAGTCACCTAACCTTTGGTGGCCAGTCTCCTTATCCATGGAAGCTCACGAGGCTGGAAAGTTCTTCTCTGTTTCACAAACTGGCCAACACGGACTCATCTTTCTTTGTTTCAGTTTAAGTATCATTTTCTTTGGGAAGGCTTCTCTGATTCTTCCATTTAAAACCGAGATGTTTTGGGGGCACCTGGGTGGCTCAGTCAGTTAAGCATCCGACTTCGGCTCAGGTCATGATCTCGCGGTGGACAAGTTCGAGCCCTGCGGTGGACAAGTTCGAGCCCTGCGTCGGGCTCTGTGCTGACAGCTTGGAGCCTGGAGCCTGCTTTGGATTCTGTGTCTCCCTCTCTCTCCACCCCTTCCCCCCTCAAAAAAAAAAACCATTAAAAAAATTTTAAACCTAGAGATTTTGGGGGCGCCTGGGTGGCTCAGAACTCACTCAGTTCGTGAGTTCAAGCCCCACTTTGGGCTCTGTGCTGACAGCTCGGAGCCTGGAGTCTGCCTGGGATTCTGCGAATCCCTCTCTCTGTGCCTCTCACCTGCTCATGCTCTGTCTCTCTGTCTCTCTCTCTCTCAAAAATAAATAAACATTGAAAAAAAATTTTTAAACCTAGATATTCTTTTCCTATATACACCTTTCAAAGCAGTCGGGACACTGTAATGTCATTGTTTGCGTGTATATCTCCATCAGTGCCTTACTGAATCAGTCAGAGGCTTGGTAGGGAACAGAGGGCGCACTTAAAGGGCTTAACTGAGGAGAGATGAATAAAGAGATGATTATAGAGGACTGGAGGGATTAAGGAAACCCATAAGGGATGATGAAGCGTCCCAGGGATTAGCCACAGAGGCAAGCCATTATCTCTGAAGAATGGAGACAAAGGAAAGGTTGCTGGAACCCAGTGGGATCTGTAGCTATGGAAGAGGAGCTGCCCAACAGATATTCTGGGCTATAAGGGAACAAAGCCATCATTAGAACCATGGGTAGATGGGGAGGGGAGAGTAAATACCCCCTCCCTTCTCCCCTCACCCTCTGACTTCAGCTCCCATTGGCCCTTCCATTGGATCAACCAACCAGAACAGAGGGCAAAGGAATCCAGGTGATACAGTGTGTAGAGGGCACCCTCTTGGGGCACAAAGCAGAGAAGCAAAAGGCAGAAAACGGATACGGGAGAAGAAACAGGTAATGTTCCGTATGCTCACCTTCAGCATAAACCTCTTGAGATTGGACACCAGTCTTTGAAAAATATGTTGTCATAGTGTTTTACACACCTGTCGTGAAAATCCAAACATCAGAGGAAATTTTTTGAAGTGCCCTATTAGCTCCGAAATAACCATAGCCAACAACCTGTGACATAATATTTCAGGTCTCACCCCCATGCACATTGAATATGTGGGTCTGCGGAAGACTGTGTTTCCAAAAATGACCACATCAATATTTCTGGTCCCATATGCTCTTGCAGACCCTGCCACTCCCTATCACTAGGTGAATCTATCTCCCTTCCCCTAGAATCTGGAGAGGGCTCTGTGATTACCTTGACAGAGAGAATATGGCGCCTGGGTAATGCTACGTGACTTCCAAGGCTAGGTTATAAAAGGCAATACGGCTTTACCTGGAGATCTCTGTTTCCTGGGATGCTCACTCTGGGAACCCAGCCATCACATTATGCAGAAAAGCCGTGGTCACATGAAGAGGCCTCGTGCAAGTGTCGTGGCTCATTGCCCAGCTGAGGTCCCGGCTGATAGTCAGCATTAATTGCCAGATAAGAGAAAGAATGCGCTTCCAGACGATTCCAGCTTCCAGCCGACACTGCATGAAGCAAAGGGACGCATCTCTCCCAAGCCCTGCCCAAACTGAAGAATCGTAAGCAAGATAAAAGAAGTTTTTAAGCCACTGGGAGTTTGAGTAACTTGTTAGGTAGTCATACTAGCTAGAACAGAGGTCACGTTAGGGGGTTAAACTCTCAGGCTCTGGAGTCAGGCTTCGTGAGTTCTTTTCTGCCACTTTTTCCCTGCGTAGTATCGGGCAGGTTGTTCAAATTCTAATTCTCACTTTCTTCATCTGTAAAATGGGAACAATGATATTAACCAGCTCAAAGAGGAAGGTTAGCGTATAAAACAGTCAGTTCAGTTCCCAGCACATATTATTATAATCCTTGATCATTGATTCCCTAAAAGCCCACCAGGAAAACGTGTTGATTAAACAAAGCTGAGTGTGGGAAACTTCCTGCAGAAAGGGAGAACACCACTTTGAGGGAGTCCTGGTGGCCTCTGAATGTGATGACACGAAGGAAAGATCCTGACCAGGGGTTCAAGGCTGTGCTGGGCGATTTTAAGGTGGGTCGTATAAGGCAGGTGACTGGTTAAAAGACTGGGCAAAATTTATGACCTCAGAGCTTTGGACGGGTGGGCCCAGGGAGGCAAGGGACTTGGAGCGAGTCCAGATGAGCAACTTTTGTTTCGATAAGTAAAGCGTTTTGTTGGTTCTGTCTTATCTTCCGAGAGCAGGTACTTCCTAGAGCAAGCAGCTAAATTATGACTTGGTCGCGGTAGTATTTAATGCAGGGACAGAAAAGTGTCTTGCTTTCAGTTCTCATTATTAGACATTTTTTTTTTTCGTGGAAAAGGGCTCATAGCCTACCCCACCTATTATGTTAAAACTTGCCTTTTCTTTGAACGATGTTTCTTGGATATCTTTCCTTATCGGTACATATCAGTTCATTTTATTCTTTGTAACAGCTGCTTGATATTCACTTGGATGGCTGCTGCATGATCCGTTTGCCTTTTCACGTATCAGCAGACCCCTGGTGTGTATATATAGTGGGGTGAGGGGCCCAGACCCTTAGCATCGTGCCTGGCGCGGAGTAGATAGTCGGGAAGGGTTTGTGATTGAAAGGAGCGTGTGCGTGAAATCTTTACAAGTAAGGTATGGGTGGATGGTGGGGCTCCCCTGTTACTGCCATCCTGGTGTTGTCGCCTGTGTTAGGAATCATCTCAGGGTATGCACAGCACGGGAGAGAGACCCACAGGTCCCCTCTGTGCCCCCAGGGACGAGTGGGGAAGAAGCATGAAAAATAGTGAGCCTGAAGAGGGGCCAGGTGGCAGGCTGAGACTCTGAGCCGCTCAGGTGCCCAGGAGAGAGGTGGAGACATTGAATCCGTGCCAGTGGGAACAGATCACGAGTTTCAGCTCATGCCATCAGGACGCTACTGACCAGGCAGGGCGAGGGGCCCCTCGTGGAGCCAGCAGGGCCCCCAAAGGACAGGATAAGAGCCACTTCTTCCTGTCGCCATGAGGACAATTCTCCTACCTCTAGATATCATCAAAGAGGAAGCATTTGAAGACCAGAAGAGCATCGCTGTAGGGGTTTTCAATTTGTAACTCGACACGACATTGAAGAAGAGGCTGATGTAAAATGAAGTCCTAGGTTTTCCAACAAGGGGCGGTACGACACCGGTCGGGGGCATTTGCAAGTAGGTGGGGTGTTTCCTCCCATTTGTTGATGATGAAAATTTTCTTTTTTTCAAAAAATTTATTTATTCTGAGAGAGAGGGAAAGAGAAAGAGAGCGCGCCCGTGAGCGAGCAGGGGAGGGGCAGAGAGAGAGGGAGAGAGGAAATCCCAAGCAGACTCTGTGTTGTCAGTGCAGAGTCCTGCTCGGGGCTCGAACTCACAAACCAGTGTGGTCATGACCTGAGCCGAAACCACGAGTCCGAGGCTTCACCGACCGAGCCACCCGGGTGCCCCTTGATTATGAAAATTTCCAAGCAGGAAGGCAAGAGTAATTCAACAAACGCACATATACCCATCATCTAGATTTCTCGATTGTTGTGTTTTTCTCCCCATGATTGTTTTACCTACTTTTTGAAGTAGTTTAAAGTAAATTACAAACATCCTGACATTTCACCCCAGACGCATTTCTGAAACATAAGAACGTTTTTTCCTGCATCACGCGAGGCGTTCTTAGTCGACATGGGGCAGCTTTACTGGCAGTTACGTGGGCGAGGGGCAGAGAGGCTAAGTGTCCTGTGATGCGTGGTTTACTTCAGCTCAAGGAAGAATTGTCGGCCCAAAGGTCTGATAGCATCATCCTGTGCAAAGCCTGCTCTACAGAAAGACAAGTTTTGTGTGGGAGGATGTGTGTGTGTGTGGGGGGGGGGGGGGTACGTGGGAAGGGTGCTATCATCTATTTCTTCATTTTATGTGTATGTCTTTATTACAAAAGTAACACATAAACTGGGAAGATACGGGGAGGCCCACAAGAAATGTTATAAAGGAGAAGCTGGAAACAAATCACCTATGGTCTCATCTTCCAGAGTCAACCACGGTTACCGTTTTGGTAAATTTCGTCTGGCTTCTATCTTTTCATAGGGTTGACATCACACTCTCTCTCTGTACTATCCTATATATCTATATCTGCATTTTATATCTATACGCATTTTCTATCTTAGGAAGGCCTACTTTTAACTGGTTATTTAAAGGCTTCTGACTCCTGCCTACTCACCACAACCTAGTAGGGTGGGGAGCTGGACAGAAAGAAGAAATCTGTTTCTGAAGTGAAAAATATGCCATATTAAAAAAAAAAAATGAGCCTGCCGGGTCCTCAGCTAATCCTCAGATTGACTTTGTGATGTACGGCATATCATACCCATTTTCTGGATGAGATACTTAAGGCTGAGGGAGCTTAAGAAGCTACCCAAAGGCTCCGCAGCCTGTGCGCCTCACCATTCTGACTTACGGCCCTGAAGGCAACCATGGGTTCCCTGACCGGCTCCGGGGAGGGGGAAGCAGGGACCCTGAGGATGAACAGCGGGTGCTTGACCCAGGGATCTTGGGAGATGCGGGACCCTCTCCCCCTGAATCTGGAACAACAGATCGGACTTACCCAGTCTGGAGGGGTTCCCTCTGTCCCCCTTTGATCATCCACTTCCCGGTTGGGGTGTGGTGTGGGGAAGAAGAGCTTACCACGTACGTCTGTGTTTGTGGACCCGAGGCCAGTCCGTGGAATGAAAACACAAACTCTCTGTAGTAGATGAAAGATGGCTGCAAATTCTTCGACATTCTTTCCATTCAAGAGGAGGAGTCTATCTTCCTCCCCTTGAGATGGGGCAGGCTCAGGGAGTGCTTGACTCATAGAACACAGGAGAGGTGAAGTTGTGCCCATTTTCAGGCCAACACCTTTAGAGGCTGGAAGCTCCCCATTCCGTCTCTTGGAACACTTGCTCTTAGAACACAGCTGCCATGCTGTGAGGAAGCCCAAGCAGCCCTATGGAGAAGCGCCCGTAGAGATAATATAGGCCATTGGTCTATAGCCCCGTGGAACGCTTAGCCATCAGCTAGCACCAACTGGGTGCCCGCAGGAGTGAGCCATCTTGGAGGTGAATCCGCCAGCCCCCCACTGCCCCTCCCCAGCTGAGGCTGTGTGGAGCAGAGATGAGCCAACCTTGCTGAGCCCTGCCCAAATTGCAGAATTGTGAGCAAAGTGACTGATCGTTGTCATTTTAAGCCATGACGTTTCGGAATGGTTTTTTAAATGCAGTGTTAGATAACCAGAATTCCACCACTTTCCGGGCTGATCTTCTAAGGCAAATGCTATGTGAGACCTTACACCCATACTGTCTGCTTTTGTCCTCACGCTTCTCTCTAAGGTAAGAAAAACAACAGCTAACGTTTATTCAGTGCTTACTATCTGCCTAGTGCAGCTCAAAATCCTTTTCCTATGCCAATTCATTTAATTGTCCCAGTGACCCCATTCCATAGGTGCTCTTATCCTCACTTCACAGATGTGGAAACAGGTACCGAGAAACCACACAAGTGGTGGTAGAGGCGGGGGCTCAGGTGTCTGACCTGAAAGCCAGTGATGCTAACCACTGTAGCGTTCTGCCTCTCAGGCAGACGGCTGATGAGAAAGCCGAGTCCAGAGGGGCAAAGTGACTTCCCCAAGGTTGCACAGCTAATGAGTGCCTTTGGAACTCATCCGCTAGGCTCCTCCATTGGAGCTGCCATAGTCCTCACAGTGTTGACTGCTCTCTGGGGCCCGTCTCTGTGTGAGCAGGGCTGGCTCTGACCTCTGATGGTGTTCCCCTAGCTTGAGCTGCCTCTGATGTGACACCCAGTGGCCATTGGCTGTTCCCACATGTTCAGTTCCATCCTCAAAGCACTGGATTTTTCCAATGAAGAAAGTGCCGTAGAAGAACGTACCTCAGGCTAGGAAGGACTTTCCGAAAAAACACTTTTTTTTAAAAAAAAGTTTATTTATTTTTGACAGAGAGAGAGAGAGAGAGAGAGAGAGGCAGAGCATGGGGGAGGGGCAGAGAGAGGGGGAGACACAGAATCCGAAGCAGGCTCCAGGCTCTGAGCCATCAGCACAGAGCCCGACGCGGGGCTCAAGCTCACGGACCTCGAGATCATGACCTGAGCCGAAGTCGGACGCCTAACTGACTGAGCCACCCAGGCGCCCCTCTGAAAACACTTTCTGACATTCCAAGGATAGTTTGTGCTTTGACCACGGCCTGGCTCCAGGAGATCTCTCTGCCCTTCCTGCCCACTCTCCCCTTTCCTGTACCTTCTGCCCCCTCTGCTTTGCAAATGAAGGATGGAGGTATCCAGGGCAGGATGTCAAGGGTAGGGAATGGTGAACGTGAGCTTTGCAGTCACATAGACTTGTGATCTAGGGCGATTATTTAACCTCTACTTACTCAATCAAGTGGGATTATGAACAGTCTCTTCTTCACAGGGTTGTTGTGAAAATCAAATGGGGTGACGTATGTGTTTTCCAGGGCCCCTCCCAGTATGAGACTTATTGCCTGTAACTCCCCAGTTGCCTGTACGTCCCACAGTTGTAAGAGAATGTCCAGAGGCTTCTGCAGAAGCCTCTGTGGTCATCTGCCGACTAGCGTCTGCCCACTAGCCTGACATGTGTCTGCCCACTCATACAGAGAGACAACATGTGCCTTCTGCCTCATTTCTGCCTCCCAGATGTAGGCAGAACTTCCAGGCACGTCTCCCAGAATGTATTAGGAGGATCGGTCCGCCACAGGAGCTTCTACGACCAGGAGGATGAAGGTTCGGGAAGTCTCTGTTTTGGTTCCTGGCTCCAAGGCCACGTTGCCTCTGCCGAGATGCGTAGATCAGAAAACTGCCACCACTCTGGGTTCCAGGGCCACAGTGCCTCTGCCTTGATTGAAGGCAACAAAACAGATGTCCCATGACCTTCCTCTCAACAACCCAGTGAAGCCCCGGTCACTGGACCCCTGCTGTCACGGCCACAAGAGAAAAACCCGAATGCTCCAAGAACGTGCTGGGTAGTTCTGGGAGTGGAAATCCAAATTCCACCTCCATCCTAGCCTCCAAACAGCGCGTCCAGTTTTGGAAGACAGGTTAGTCAAGGACCCAGGCTGTAGACGTGGGTTTGCCAGCCTCTGGTGTGTGATAAAGTATGCACAAAGCGGGGCCTGGGGTTCGACGAGCCAACCCACGATGTCAGAAACACACGGCAGATATATGGGAACCACTCTTCCTGCTCACTGCATTGGTTTGCACTTATCTCCGATCCCTTTTCGGCACCTTACTTTGCCGGTACCCTAGGCACACGCTCGGCCTCCTCCGCTAGGCTCCAAACCCAATGAGGAGAGGGTTAGCAGCTACAGCTTGGGCCTTCCAAAGCGGCAGGACACAAAGTAGGTGGCATGTCTATTTCTTCTGTGCTCAGACGAACCAGTTGACAGAACGTAGAGCCTGCCCACGCAAGCCTGGAAGCCCGGACTCAAAATTAATTTCCCCCAAGGAGGCCCTCAAAAGGTGAGGCCATGTGATGCCTCTGGGCCATGTGTGGGCAGAAGGGGACAAAGCCCGAGGCAGGGAGAAAGAAGAATTTCTCCCACCCACCTGAGCTGTCTTGGTGGGACACCAATTACGAAGGAAGAGAAGCAGAAGACATGTCAGTTCCTGGCAGCAGCTTCTCCCAGAGCTAATCTGGGTCGCGTCTGGCAAGGGCAGATGCTGGCTGAGGCATCCAGCACCCGGGCTCCTAAATAAGCACATGGGCTAGCATGTCAGAAATCAGCCCCCGGCAGCTCAGTGCATCACGAGGCTAAGAGCTAGGGCGCTGGAGTCAGACAGTCGTGGTTCTCATGTGCACAGTGACCTGGAGAAAGTGACTCAAACCCTCTGAGCTTCTGTTTCCTCTTCTGTATAGGATGGTTGACACCTGGATGTCAGAAGCGTGTAGCACCAAGCACAGTGCCTGGCACAGAGTAAATCCCGGATACAGGGAAGCGATGACTAAAATGAAAAGGGAGCGGGAAGAGACTCGTGTTGAGGACGGCCTCTTTGTCAGCTGCTCTCTCTACACCGTCTCTCTCAGCTTTCCCAGCAATTCAGGGATTGATAGTCCTGGAGAGTCACGTCCAAGGACTTGGATAGTAACTCCCAAGACATGGATAGTAACTCCCAGAGTTTGCAAGTCAGCGGCACAGAGACGACCTTGCGAGGCAGGAATTCTCTTCCCTGTGTTGGAGGGAAGGAAACAGCAGGGAAGCAGACACTTTCAGGGCCTCACCTGCATCTACCTGTCCTTACCGCCCCTTCCCACAGCCGGCACCTGCATTTCTTTGCCTGGGCATTTCCCGTTGCCACTGGCCTGACAGGCTAACAGTGGAACATTAACAGCCCCCTGCAGCTTTCAACCACTGACTGGTTGGATTTTGTGCAGAGAGAGTCTGTGTTGACCCTCGGGCGACAGGGGGAGGAGGGGATAACCCTGAGAGGTGGGCTCTATACTGCATCCCAGAAATCCCCAATGGGATTAAACTTTCCATCTAATAAGATATAGCTATCCTTATTACACGTGAAGAAGTTCTCACCCTCTCTCCCAAAAGAGGAGAGGCACCATCCCAACAGGCACTGTATCCATTGCTAAGCTGTATTAGTTGTCCCCCAATTCTGTCGCAGTCCCACTGAATATTGTCACCTGGAGGCCCAACTGAAAAATTAAGTTTCAAAAACTTGTATATAAAACAAAAATAAAGGGGGGGGGGGGCGCCTGGGTGGCTCAGTCGGTTAAGCGTCCGACTTCGGGTCAGGTCATGATCTCGCAGTCCATGAGTTCAAGCCCCGCGTCGGGCTCTGTGCTGACAGCTCGGAGCCTGGAGCCTGCTTCGGATTCTGTGTCTCCCTCTCTCTCTCTACCCCTTCCCCACTCATGCTCTGTCTCTCTCTCTCGAAATAAATAAACATTAAAAAATAAATAAATAAAACAAAAATAAGGGAAGAATAAAATAGCTCATCAGATCCAATTAGCAAAATGTCATCAATGTAGTGAACCGGTATGATATTTTATGGAATGTCAAGAAAATCAAGATCTCTATAGATTATTATTTATGGCAGAGAGAGGAGAATTGATGTATTCTTTTTTTTTAAACATTTTTTTTAACTTTTATTTATTTTTGAGAGTGGTGGGGGCAAGGGGAGAGGCAGAGATAGAGGGAGACAGAGAATCCAAAACATGCTCTGCGCTGTCAGCTCAGAGCCCAATGTGGGGCTCCAACTCATTAACCTCGAGGAGAATTGATGCATTCTTGAAGCACAACCAGGAAGGTAGACTGTTGTCCCTGCTAGGTAAAAGCAAACCTCTTCTAATTATCCTTACACATTGATATGCAGCAATCCAATAGCTGCATACTAAGTGCCCAGGGCTATGTTGATTTCTTCCAGGAAAGATACTAAATCTGGAACAACATCTGGAGTGGGAAACATCGCTGGTTACATATATAATAGATCACTCTCATTTTTCAAGATCTGTCTGACTTCCTCATAGGTCAAACTAGTGAGTTAATTGGGGGATGTGATAGTTATCACTATCCCTACTTTTTTCAAGTCTTTGAAAGTGACATTAATCTTTTGCAATTTCCCCAGTGATGTGGTATAACTTCTGGTTTACCATAGTAATCAGAGGGGAAGTTCTAAAGGTTTTCACTTAGTCTTTCCTACCATAGTGATCCTCCTCCCATTGGTCAGAGTGCCAGTGTGAGGATTCTGCCAGTTGTCAAGTATGTCTATTTAAATGATAAATTTAAACCCTAGAGGAGAAAACAGGAAACAACCTCTTTGACCTCAGCTGCAGCAATTTCTTGCTTGACATGTCTCCAAAGACAAGAGACATGAAAGCAAAAATGAACTATTGGGACCTCATCAAGATAAAAGGCTTCTGCACTGCAAAGGAAACAATCAACAAAACTAAAAGGCAATCGACGGAATGGGAGAAGATATTTGCCAATGACATATCAGATAAAAGGTTAGTATGCAAAATCTATAAAGTACTTACCAAACTCAACACCCGAAAAACAAATAATCCAGTGAAGAAATGGACAGAAGACATGAATAGACACTTCTCCAAAGAAGACATCCAGATGGCCACAGACACATGAAAAGATGCTCAACGTCACCCATCATCAGGAAAATACAAGTCTAAACCACATTGAGATACCCCCTCATACCAGGAAGAGTGGCTAAAATTAACAACTCAGGAAACAACAGATGTTGGTGAGGATGTGGAGAAGTGGGAACACTCTTGCACTGCTGGTGGGAATGCAAACTGGTGCCGCTCTGGAAAACAGTGTAGCGGTTCCTCAAAAAATTAGAAATAGAACTACCCTATGACCCAGCAATAGCACACTAGGAATTTATCCAAAGGATACAGGAGTGTTGAGTCATAGGGGCACATGTACCACAATGTTTATGTTAGCACTTTCAACAATAACCAAATTATGGAAAGAGCCTAAATGTCCATCAACTAATAAATGGATAAAGAAGATGTGGTTTATATATACAATGGAATACTACTTGGCAATGAAAAAGAATGCAATCCTGCCATTTGCAACAATGTGGATGGAACTGGAGGGTATTATGCTGAGTGAAAAAAGTCAGTCAGAGAAAGACAGATATCCTATGTTTTCACTCATATGTGGAACTTGAGAAACATAACAGAAGACCATGGGGGAAGGGAAGGCAAAAAGATAGTTTCAAACAGAGAGGGGGCACCTGGGTGGCTCAGTTGGTTAAGCGTCCGACTTCAGCTCAGGTCACGATCTTGCGATCTCGCGGTCCATGAGTTTGAGCCCCACGTCGGGCTCTGGGCTGATGGCTCAGAGCCTGGAGCCTGCTTCCGATTCTGTGTCTCCCTCTCTCTCTGCTCCTCCCCCGTTCATGGTCTGTCTCTCTCTCTCTGTCTCAAAAATAAATAAACGTTAAAAAAAAAATCAAACAGAGAGGGAGGCAAACCATAAGAGACTCTTAAATCCAGAGAACAAACTGAGGGTTGATGTGGGGGGAGGAGAGGGGAAAATGGGTGATGGGCATTGAGGAGGGCACTTGCTAGGATGAGCACTGGGTGCTGTATGTAAATGATGAATCACAGGAATCTACCCCTGAAACTAAGAGCACACTGTTCCACTGTATGTTAGCTAACTTGACAATAAATTATATTTTAAAAAATAATAATATATGATAATTTTAGGAGCTGGGGAAATAGCCTACAGGGTGGATTTGTGGATCAACTGGGTCTAATGTGAATCTGACTTGAGCTAAGATTCTATCACCTGACCACTATAACCCCTACTTTGGGCTGCAGTGGTGTTTTGGGTCTCCAGGAATAAGCATCAGTTCCGAGCTGGTGTTGAGTTATCTCTGAACTTTTCTTTTTCTTCCTAATACAGTCACTCTAGCAAATGACTGTAGGTCCCTTTGGGAAATTCTTAGAGGAAGATTTGCCGTGCCTATCTGAGGCAATGGTGTGGCCATTCTTCAAGGGTACCCCACCACCCCTTCAATCAAAGTGCTCTGACTGTGTGAATTGGCCTAGGCTTCGAAATTGGGTGAAAGCCATGACCCTTGACTGTGGACACTAGGTCAGATTTTTGGCTAAGAGACCTCGAGCCTTTTCCTGTTACAGAGGTCAAGCAGCTCTCTGCTAGGATGGCCATCTATTGCATCCTTGGGATTCCACGATCAATTAACCATGTCCAAAGATCTTTGTGTACCGAGACATTCTGGTTACTGGTACATTCCCGCTGCCATTTAAAATAGATGTACTCACCTGGTCTTTAGCAGTTAAGTAATGCCATTTGTCCTCTGCTGCTTCAGGATCCCATGATTTTCCCTGAAATCAGGGCGCCCATATCAATGGTGACCTTCCCTATAGTCAAACCTATCATTCAAAAAGAGCAACCACGGAGATTTCAAGATTGCAGGTGCACCCCTCTCACATGTATTTCTCAATGCCTTAATCAAGGGAATGTGTTCTGGCTGTTCTCATGGAACACAGTTGGTGGGTGGGTGTGCAAGTTGTACACGATAAATCCGATCATATCTACTCATGCCCCTACATCTTTGAATTTCATCTTCCATATATTTCCGGGCATATAAATCCAGGCTGTGGCCTCTCAATCTCATTACATGTAGGTCACTGTTGAGTTCAAGTTTCAGTCAATCACCAAGTGAGCAGTTAGAGACACCTCCAGGGGCATGAGATAACATATTAAATCTGGAGTCTCTAGTGGGTTCATCTACATCAGTGAATTTGCTCACTGTAGTGTTAGGGTCCACCGTCCTTGGTCTAACACTCTTCAAATCCAGACCCACACATGATCCCAGATCTCTGTTGATATAGATTAGTATGATTTTGCAGTTCTTGTATACTTAACCTTTTTCCTCCATGGTCATAATGTGTACCTGTCTCCATAAAGCATATTGATATGTGACCCTAGTTATGAGTTTAGTGGCAACAGGGGGTGGTCATGGTGGGTCTTGAGGAAAGAGAGCGTACCCTCTCGACGCATTTGCCTCAGATGAAGTTATCGAAGGGTTCAAGAAAGAAAAAATGCTAGTGTCCTAATACACCAGAGGGAAAGCTACTGCCATGGGCAAAGGATGCTCAGAATGACGTGGGGGCTCAAGACCGTCAGTCCCAATTGGATTCAATCAGAGGACCTCCTTTCATGTTCTATGATCCCTTTCTTGCCCAATCCAGTTAAACATGAACATCTTGATGAAGCTGTGAATTCAGCTGTTGTTGAAATTCAGCAACTTACACAATGAAATTGTGTGTTTTCAGTCATATCAACTTCGTGTCCTTAAGAAAGAAAAGATTCCTCTAACTTCTGTTCATTTTACTACTCAGACCATGGTTTGAACTGAACTTGGCATTCTCTTCTCTGTAAGCATGCAAGTCCACGCAAAGGAATATATCCCACACTATAATCATTATGGTCGCCATTACAGCCATAATAGTCAAGCGAAGCATCTAATTAGGCTCCCTGGGTGCCCGCTTCCGTTGGCGCTTCATCATAATCAAGCCCAGGTGATAGCTTACTTAATTGGCACTGCACACAGTGGATTACTAGCCTCCCATTTCCCATTGATGAGGAGCTCATTATTTCTCTCAAAGCCCAAGGGCATGACCACACCGACACCCAAACCCCATGTTTACGGGTCTGTCTCCTGAGACGACTCCTATAGCAGCCAGGGTCCAGTCCAGAGATGAAAACTACACAGACATTTGAACAGAGAAAGTTTAATGTACAATTAACCATAAGAGAAGATTGGAGTAACAAAGAATTGGTTAGTAAGAAGCAAAGAGCTGCAAAGGATACAGGTGTAGTGTAACCAAGGCTCTGAGGGTAGTCTTATCCCTGGGACTAAGAGAGAGTCCTAGGAAAGGCCCCCAGCCCCAGAGCTGTGATCCAGACCTTGGAGAGGGCCTGGATGAGGCCAATCGGCTAGTGGATGAGTCTCTCTGGGCTACTGTACCTGGAGGATGTGCTGGAAATTTGCCACCTGGGGTTCTAACGGGGAGTCATCTGCCCCGAGACGCCATGCCTTAGAACTTGGGTAAAATTGCCCGAAGCCAGGGGAGGCTGTCCACAGAGAGGTGCTTCATCTGCAGCATTTCACCCTGAAGTCACTTGAAGAGGTTCTGGAGCTTCTTGCCTCTGGGTACTGTTGGCTCCAGTACACTCTACCAGCTGGTGCCTGCTCTCCAGTGGTTGAGTGTTGGAGAAGGCACTCATGTTCCTGGAACCGGGCACTGGAGAGGCCACATGGGCTGCCAGAGTCTGGTGCTGACAAGCTTCGGAAGCCTACTCAGAAGAGTGGGCCGGAAACGAGAAGAGAAGCCCCTCCCTCCTTCAGGGTCCCTCCTCTGCCGCCAGTGACAAAACTTAACATTGTACCAGCTGGCAAAGGAGAATTAATTCTGAGGCCCGCCATCAACATCGCAGGCCAGGCAATGCGGGGTAAATTTCTAACTGGCACACCGAGAAAGCATCGCGAATTATCTAAGGTTGCACTGTCCTACACTCGGTCTCCATAGCCACACGTGGCTAGAGGCTACTACTCTAGAGCGGTGCAGATACAGGATATTCCTGTCTTCACAGCAGTTTCTATCAAACACTTCTGATCTAATGAATCTTGATTGCCTCTTTGCTGTGGCTGCTAGAAATCTTGGAGATAAATTCAATCTCCAAGGTCAAGGCTAAGGTTAATCTCTAGCAAAGTACAAGCCTGTCTTCCTACCCTTGTCCTCTTTCATCTCAATTTCCTAATCAATTCATTTTTATCTTGCTCCATTCATTTTGGTAAAAAATTTTTAACATACATTTTGGAATGAGGATGGGCATCTTAAAAACCTTTTGAGGAGAATTCACTGATTTTAAAAGCTGGGTGAGTCCATAGAGATCAACCAGCTCATTTTCCAAACGTAGAAGTCAAGGCCCAGGAAGTGAAAGTAAGTCACCCAAAGTCAGAGAGTCAGAGCTGGGATGATGATTCAGGTCTCCTGGCTCCCACCCCAGGCCTTACTGCACAAAACTCACTCTGTGTCTGAGATGTGAGAGGCAGGGTAATGTCATCCGAGGAAATAATTAGACTTTGAACCATGGCTCTCCTTTGAGGCTCAGAGGCTCTGATGAGAAGGGAGATATAAGCAGGTACAGGGAGGGGTCGTGGCAGCCGAGGACAGACCTGTCAAGATCACTTGCCACCCTTACATTGGTCTCCTTATACATGGACAGAGCTGGCTGTGTCTCTACGGCCATCGCTCAGGACCCTGTCCACACCTTAGGTGTACCTTGACTCCAACCTGCGCTGCTCTCCTCCTGTGAATCTCCCTTCCACTCTGTCCCCAATGATGCCTCTGCCCCTTCCCCTGACAACTGTCCCCCATGAACCTTGCAGCCCATAGCACGCTGTGACTGGCAGAAGTTGCAGGTGTGTATGTGAAAGTTATCTATGTAGACGTGAGGCTCATGTAAATGACACACAGACAGCAACTGAGAGAGAAGCTGTAAGGTGCCAGCCTCATGCTGGGTGGCATTTTGTGTGTATGCCCACCTCTGGGCCAGTTCTTGTATCTGCCTACTTCTCTATCCCTACTGCGCCCCCCGCGCCCCCCCCAGCACAGTCTCGTCATCTTTTATCGCCGACATATAAAAGCCTTCTAACTGCCCCCCATCCCTATCTTTTCTCCTTTCTGTAACAAACATGCTTTAAAACAAACAAACAAACAAACATAATTCACCCACAGTAAAATTCTCTCTCTTTGGTGTACGTTTTTGTGAGTTTTGACAAGCGCACACAGTAAGGTAACCATCACCTTAATCAAGATATATAGGACAGTTCTACCACCCCCAAAAGTTTCCCCGTGTCCCTTTACTGTCAAGCCCTCCTCTTCCCCTATCCCTTGGCAACCATTGATCTGTTTCTAGCCATAGTTTTGGCTTTTCTAAAATAGCATATGAACAGAATAATACAGTATTCTCCTGAGTCTTCTTTCGCACAGCATAGTTCTTATGAGAGTCCGCCATGGGCTGCATGTATTTGCAATTTGTTTCTCTTTGCTGCTTAGTAGAGCTTCACCCAAGCGAGTGGTTTATCCCTTGACCAGTCACTGGGCATCTGGATTGTTTCCCAGGTTTTGGTCATTTTGTGCAAGGTTGCTACAAACGTTCTTCTCCAGTGTGTGTGTGTGTGTGTGTGTGTGTGTGTGTGTGTGTGTGTGTATGTGTGTGTGTGAACATATGGTTAATTTTACCCAGATAAATCCCTAAAAGTGGGCTGCTGGGTTAGATGGTAAAAGTATTTTTAACTTTGCAAGAAACTGCTAACTTGTTTTCCAAAGTAGTTGTACCATTTCATACACCCACCTGCGGTGGAGCATTCCAGTTGCTCCATAACCTCACCAGCACATGATGTGGTCTTTTTTTTTTTTTAAATACAAGTGTCCTTTAAAAAGCTCAGATTTGATCACCTCATGCCCCTGCTGAAAATCCTTTATTACTTCTTCTTGCTCAGAATTCTCACGGTGGCCTTCAAAATTCTGGAATTTTGCCCACCGAGTTCCTGCTCTCAGACCAAACGTTACTATTTCCCCATCTGTCCTTACCCTCGCGCATCCGAGGGAGTCCCTCTTACGTCATCGGGTATCTGTCACAATTGTAATAAGGTAGTTGGCCTTGTACCTGGATGTTGCATATCTCTCTCCCTCATTAGAATGTCTGTTCCACGAAGGCAGGGGGACATCTGTCTCGTCACTGCCATACCTGCGGAGCCCGCATATAGTGCGAGCTTAATAGGGGTCCTCATTTCATTGTCTCGGCCACCTACATGGAGGGATAATTATTTTTGTTTCACGGAAAGGTGCATGCAGAGAGGCGTAGTATATCTGCCCGTGTCACTTAGCTGGAACCAAGTTTTGAGTCTTGGTCATTCTGAAGTCATTCCTCTTCCCCCGGTCACCTGGTCTGAAGGCCCTCTGCCTTCCGTATTTATAACTCCCGGGAGGAGCCAGATCCCAGGGAGGGGGAAGCCACTGGCTGAGAGCGACCCAGACACTGTCGGTTTTCTCTTCACAGGAAGGGTCTGCCCTTTTCCAAAGCCAGGGAACCAAACTGCGGAATCAGCTGGGGCCTACCTTTGGTCCCGGAGACATCTTCCTAAGGTCACCCGGAAAGACAAACCAGAAGCAGGAGAGGTCATTCAGGCTTGTCGTATTCCTTCCATCGTTGCCCTCCCACACCAGCCCTGTATTTTCATCCATTTCACAATGGAAAAGACCTGTCCTAAGTCACATCACACAGCTAATGCTGCCACTTTCATTCATCTTAGGGGCTGACCAGTTATGAGTGTTTTAGAAGAAATGGAGGGATGCCATCCAGATGTCATCGTGTATCAGTGTCATACAGTGGGCTTATTAAAACCCAGATTTGTGGCTCCACCTAAGAGAGGGTCCGATTCAGTGGGTCTGGGTGGGGTCTGAGAATTTGCATTTCTGACAGGTTCTCTGGTAAACCTGGGGACCACACTTTGAGGACCATTGCCTCAGGTCTACTTATTTCTTCAGGCCAATGGGAACTCTCACTATGCATGGAATCCTAATAATAATAATGATAAGATCCCACATTTTGTTGAGCTGTTACTATGTGCTTGACACTGTTCTTACGACTTCACAGACAATAACTCCCTTAAGCCCACAATATCCCCATTTTCTACATGGGGGAACTGGGCACAGAGATGTTAGGTAACTCGCTTAAGGTTGTAGCACCACAAGAACCAGAGCTGGGCTTTGAACACAGGCAGTCTGGGGGTGCCTGGGTGGCTCAGTCAGTTAAGTGTCCCACTTCAGCTCAGGTCATGATCTCGAGGTTCATGAGTTCGAGCCCCGCGTCGGGCTCTGGGCTGACGGCTGGGAGCCTGGAGCCTGCCTCGGATTCTGTGTCTCCCTCTCTTTCTGCCCCTCCCCTGCTCACGCTCTGTCTCTCTCTCAAAAATAAATGAAACATAAAGAAAATGTTTTTTGAACCCAGGCAGTCTGGCTCCAAGCCCACACCCACAAATACCACATGATAATGCTTCTTCCTCTTCTGCCAAGGTTAAGGAGGCCAGCCCTACCTGAATAGACTTCAGGACACAAGCCAGAGGCCATGTTCACCATTTGGTTTACAAGCCTCTCCCGCCCCCCGACCCCGTTTAGTTCTTGGACTACGTTTAAATGGAATGCAGACCTTCCCCAGAGTCTCAGCCAAGTGACAGTTGACGCATATGCTGCCATTAAGAGAGCCAGTCTCCGGCATAATGCTCCTTGTTGACAACGCCTCAGCTAGACGCAATCAGCAATTATGCACCCTCAGAGGCTTATAAATAGCTTCCCCCTTGGAGTTAGTGGCTCCGGAAGGCAAAGGTGTCTTGAAGGGGATTCTGGAGAGACAAGCTGGTGATGACACACGAGGGCTGGGAGAACAAAGCTTTCTATTGAATAGTGGCCAAAAATAACTCTTTTATGTTGGGGAGGAAGAGCCATTGGAACTTCATGGTGGTGGGGGAAAAAAATGCAGGTGTCAACTTTCCTGAGGCTGTTAGGAGTGGCTGAAAGTGACACATTTAGCTGCGTAGTCCCAGAGAACATCAGAGGGACGTATAATGTCAGAGCTGGAAGAGATTCTTAAGGATCTATGAGCCACCCCCTTCCTATAAGGCATCTGAAACCCAGTGGAGGGGCAGGTCCTGCTTAAGGTCCCACAGAGAAACGGATGGTCTGGCGTCCGATCCAGTGAGTGGGCTCAGGGACCTGGGAGGTGGGATGCGGGTTGTCTAGGCAGAGGGAGGCACGCAGGAGAGGCCAAAGGTGGGCTTATAGGACAGACCGGTTTTGTCTTACTCTGCCCAACTCCCATAGTCACCAGAGGGGACGTAGCTAATGTACACATTTGATTAGGTTATCCTCTGTTCCAAAACTTCCAATGGCTTCCCATTAGAGAGGAGGAAGTCCAAACCCTTGCGCAATGGCTAGAGTTGTTCAAGCCCACACATGGTGGTTTAGGTGTGGACTGTGGAGTCAGAAAGACGTGGGTTCACGTCCTGGCTCTGCCACCTGTTAGCTGTGTGACCTTATTAAAGTTACTCAGTCTTTCAGATTGTTCAGCTGCAAAATGGACCAGTAGTTAGCAGCTAATCTCACCTACTTGGGAGGATCAGATGAGCTAATACAAATAAAGGTACTTAGGAGAATGCTTGACGCCTAGTACTCATTGCTATTCATATTACTATTAATTAGTCTAGATGTGGCACTCGAGGCCCTCCTCCACTTGGTCCCAGCCTACATCTCCAGCCTCCTCCCTCTTCTTGCTTCTCTCTCACAAGGAGGAAGGATTTGTTATGTCTCCTCAGTGCTGGGCTCTCTGTTCTTTCTACCTTGACAGCCCTGTCTTCTCCTGGCTTTTAAGACTCCGCTGCGGTGTCTCCTTCCGTGGAGCTCGATGAGGGGCTCGATCCCACGGACTGTGAGACCATGACCTGAGCCAAAACCAAGAGTCAGACGCTTAACCAACTGAGCCACCTGGGCCCCCCACCCCCACCCCCCCTTGGCCCCGGGAAATAGTTCTCGACTCCTCGCTGGTGCTATAAAGCTTCTTCTGTGAGGAAGAAGGTCAAGCAACCACAGAGGTTAAGGACAGGAGCTTGGCGTTTTCAGCAGCCTGAGTCTGAGTCCTGATGCTGCTAACTACTCCCTGTGCAACCTGGCGATGTGCCCCTTAAGCTCCAGTTTCTGTATGGGTATGACAATAATGACCTCAGGATTTTTGCGAAGTGCTAAAGGGCTTAGCACAGGCTCTGGCACACAGTAAGTACTCAATTATGGCACTTGTTAACTGCCATTAAGTAGCTGTTATTCTGTGGTTTCTTTTTTTATCCCCCCTTCACCCCGGGCTCATGCTTAACCTATAGGTTGCATCTCATGAGCATTTACATATGAAGCAAATCTGTGTCTCTGTCCATCCAGCTGCCATCCCTCCATCCCCCCACCGTCCATCCATCCATCCATCCATCCGTCAACTATCCATCCACCTTCCATTCTGCCAGTCACCCACCCACCCGTTCTTCCATCTATCATCCCTCTATCTATCCCTCATTTCCCATTCATGCACCATCTACTGTCTCTCGTCAATCCACCCACCACATACCAGCCGCCCACCCTTCCATCCCTTCCACCCACTATGCCTCAGAACAGTGGCGATGTCGACAGAAGCCAGTGACGGCAGTGGGACGTCCTCGAATGGCCTCAGGTAGACCTGAATTCTGGGCCAGGCGAACCGCATGACCTACGTCCTCCGTGAGAATTTGGCGAGACGCTTCTCGAACCGTATCTGTCCGTAACAAACGCCCTCGTTCTCACCATCTGAACACGCATGTGCATCTGTGTTCACCTGAGCCTCTCCTTGGGCTTGAGTCTCTGCTGATGCCCAGCTGGAGAGGAATGCGCTCCCATCCCACCCCGTGGAGCTCGCTCCAGGGCCTGTACGAGCGTCTGGGCATGCCACCTGGAAACATCTTTTCCAGAGACCCCTTTTTAATTGTTTGCATTACTACCGTGCTTGCTCCTGATTTTTGTCCCCCTTTCCCCTCCTAGTTGTGAGGTCCTTGAGAGCAGAGACACTTATCTTGGGCCTTGTGTCCGCCTCCATGTCGAATATCATGCTTCCGCCTGGAAGCCCTCCGAGACTGCTTACCTACCTTTGCCATCGCTGGCTTGTCTGCAACAACAACAACAACAACAACAGTAGTAGCTAATACTTCTTGAGCACTTACCCTGTGCCAGGTTTTGCCACTGCGCTCATTATTTCATTTGAGCTTTACCACCATGCCATGAAACAGGCGCTTCTGAGCCCCTGTTTTACAGATGAGGGAACCAAGGCTCGGAAAGAGCTGAGTCACTGGCCCAGGATTACAAAGCCTCTAATTGGCAGAGCCAAGAGTGAACGCAGGAGTCTGACGCCAGAGCTCGTGTTCTCCTCCGTGGCGCTACACCACTTCCTCTGCTCTCGGAGGGACAGATATGACTATATTTGTCCCACTTGCGTCAAAGGATGGTCTGAACACAATAAAATGAGATGGCTGGAGAATGCTTTAAAAAAAAAAAAAAAGAAGTTAGGCGTTCAAAAGGGAAGGCATTGTCATCAAGCCTTGGGGATTTCCAGAACTTATTGAATAGTGCAGATCCCCTGACACGATCATCCGGTGCCATCTCCCCTCTACAGTCTCCCAAGGGAATGGCGTTGAGCAGCTAGTGGTAATTGGGAGGAAATTGCTCCTCGCTGGTCTCTTAGAGGCAACCTTAAATCTCCGCCTTGCAGATAAAGCAGGTTTCGGAGAAGTTCACTTTGGGTGCCTCATTTGAAGGAATGACAGAGAAGTGAAAAGTACTGATCTTTTTGGGATTTGGGGTGCTAGGGAGCTGCCTCTTCATATTGTCTGTCTCCCCTTTCTAGACCTAAGGATCAACTCTGTCCGGAGATGGGCAGTATCTATTTTTTTCAAGTTTATCTATTTTGAGAGAGAGAGAGGGAGGGAGGGAGGGAGGGACAGACAGAGAGGGAGAGAGAGAATCCCAAGCAGGCTCCACGCTGCCAGCGCAGAGCCCCACGTGGGGCTCAAACTTACGAACCCTGAGATCATGTCCTGAGCCCAGATCAAGAGTCAGACGCTCAACCGACTGGGCCACCCAGGTGCCCCCGGGCTGGATCTATTTCTGTATTTCTGGTTCATCACAGGTGTGCCAGATCATGTTGGCAAACGACTCCCAGGAAGGCTTCTGTCTAAGGGGATGCTTATTCGTAAAGTAACTGCCACAACCAGGAGGAAAGGGCTTTGTCTAGGACTGGGTGGGTCGCTGCCCCACTGGCAGTAGAAGCAGCAGAGTTAACACAGGTCACACCACATGGGATGGGTTTTCCTTTGAAAAGGAAGCTCTTAGCAAAGGAGGTAGGGAAAGGGGCAGGTGTCCACTGACCAGGCATCCAAATTCGACAGTCGGGCGAGACCTCTCTCTGCTTCAATCCCTGCAGACAGCACGCACTGTGGTCATCTCATCATGCGCTGACAAGAGCAGAGCTCATTAGCTGGGTGGTGACTTTCCTGCCAAATCAAGAGACACTCAAGACAATGGAATTATGCATCCAGTAAAGAGAACGAGGCAGATGATTGTGACAGTTAACGTTTGCTATGTCAGGAGCCCTGAGAGGCATTTTGCAGGCACGATCTCATTTCATTCAACAGGCTCATGAGGTAGGTTCCATTATTCTCACTCTTGACAGAGGAGACGCCTGGAGAGACTGAGTCTCCTTCCCAAATGGATTGTGTAGATCGGTCTCCAGAGGTCAGCCACTTATCCCCCACCTTTTTATTGTGAGACGTGTCAAACTCACAGAAAACTTGCAAGATAGTACAGTGAACATCCGTATATTCTTCACCCACTTTCACCAATTGCCAACAATTTGTCACGTTTGTGCCACACTCAAGAAATACAACAGTAACACTTCACATTTTCTTTCGAAGTTTGCTTATTTATTTTGTGTGTATGAGAGAGAGCACACGTGAGCTGGGGAGGGGCAGGGAGAGAGGGAGAGAGAGAACGTCAAGCAGGCTCTGTGCTGTCAGCCCCCCACACGGGGCTCGATCCCATGAACCCTGAGATCATGACCCGAGCCGAAATCACGTCAGACACTTAACCGACTGAAGCCACCCCAGGCGCCCCAAGAAACACAACCGTAAGACTCTAATTAATACGGTCTATATACATTCTATATTCAGATTTATAGTCTGTATTCAAATTTCCTCAGTTGTCCCCCAAATGTCCTCTTAGCTAGCTTCTTTCCAGTCTAGGATTCCACTGCATTTGGCTGTCATATCTCTTTAGTTGCCTTCCATCTAGAACAGTTCTTGAGGCTGTTGTTTTTTTCTTTCTTTCTTCTATTCCATGGACATTTCTGAAAAGTCTAGGAGACCATCTCACATTTGAGATTTGTCTGTTTCTTCCCAGCTAGATTCAGGATGTGCGTGTTTGGCCATGTCTTACAAGGAAATGTGTGCTTACTAATACATCACGTAAGTAGGCGTGTGGTATTAGTGAGCCCCTCGCTGACGATGCCAGATTTGATCCTTTGAAGCGGTGGTCACCAATCAGATTTCTCACCAGAAAAGCGCCCTCCTCCCTCTGTAAATAAGTAACCTGTGGGGTGATGCTTGGAGACTGCATGAACATCTTGTTCTTCTCACATACCAGTCTACCGCACAAAGAGACTTAGATGTACAGACACGGGATGTGTCCACAGCACGTTATGAAATTTAAAAAGCAAAAGGCAGGGGCGCCCGGGTGGCTCAGTCGGTTGAGCGTCCAACTTCAGCTCAGGTCATGATCTCACGGTTCGTGAGTTCAAGCCCTGCGTCAGGCTCTGTGATGACAGCTCAGAGCCTGCAGCCTGCTTCAGATTCTGTGTCTCCCTCTCTCTCTGCCCCTTCCCCACTTGCTCTCTCTCTCTCTCTCTCTCTCAAAAAGAAACATTAAAACATGGGCTGCTCATTTTTTCTACAACGGAATCTTCCAGTGGCCTGGTGGGGTAAAGCCCGACCCTCTCAGAGTAGAGAGGAGAGTAAGGCCTCAGCCTTCAGATTATGCCTCTCACTTAACTCAGCCCCTTCCTGGCTTCCGGATGCAAACTCCCAAGGCCAGAGTCACTTGCCTCAACCCAGAAAGACACCCTGTAGTCTTCTGCCTGGGTGAGGGGTCCCCACGCAGAGACCTGACTGCTGCTTTTTACAGACTTCCAACACACCTGCCATTTCCTGCCCTGTCCACACCCTGTTTCAGGAGCACGTGACACCTCCAATTCCTAAGCCTTTTGGGGCGTCCAGGCACAAATTAGATGGCTTGCCTGGTCTCTGCGGTCTTACCCGGGCTTCATATCTCTTAGCTCTGCCAGGTCGGTCACCCTTTGTCCATTTGCTGCAGAGCTTCTGTGTTTTGTTGCTGCCGTCCTCTCCTTCCCGGGCTTCACCCCTGTGGCTCACCCCTTCCATCTGTTTCCTTTCGCCGTAACGGGAATTTGCAAGGAGCCCTGCCGATGCTTCATCGGTTATGCTTGACCTCAGATCCACACCGTACACAGTTTTGTATGGCTTCAATTTTTCTTTTTTTCTTTAAAAATTTGTCAACGTTGACTTATTTTTGAGAGAGAGCGCACCCAGGGGAAGGGCCGAGAGAGAGAGAGAGAGAGAGAGAGAGAGAGAATCCGAAGCAGGCTCCGGGCTCCGAGCTGTCAGCTCGGAGCCCGACGCGGGGCTCGAACCCACGCACTGTGAGATCATGACCTGAGCCAAGTCAGACACTTCACCAACTGAGCCACCCAGGCACCCCTGGTTTCGATTTTTTTTTTTTAATTTTTTTTCAACATTTATTTATTTTTGGGGCAGAGAGAGACACAGCATGAACGGGGGAGGGGCAGAGAGAGAGGGAGACACAGAATCGGAAACAGGCTCCAGGCTCTGAGCCATCGGCCCAGAGCCCGACGCGGGGCTCGAGCCCACGGACCGCGAGATCGTGACCTGGCTGAAGTCGGACGCTTAACCGACTGCGCCACCCAGGCGCCCCTCCTGGTTTCAATTTTTAAAATGAGCCCTTAGTTTGTAAAATTAGCAAAAATGTTATATATAAAATATAAATATATATTTACATTTAGTTTAAAAATAGATGATTTATATATTTTTCTAAAATATATATATTGTGGTGTGTGTGTGTGTGTGTGTGTGTGTGAGTGTGTGTATTAAAGATCCCACATATAAGAGGCATAATAGTCAGAAGCCTGCTGACTGCAAGTGAGAGAGATTCACCTCGACCTGACTTAAGTAAAGAGAGGATTTATTGGCTCACGTGACCCAGATGTCCAGGGTGAAGGCCTGGGAGCTCCACGGACCCCAATAACGTTGCCAGCTTTGGTTTTCGGTTACAGCCTCTCTGCCCTGCTCTGCGTCGGCACATTTTTCCACCTGCAAAATGGGGCTGTCAGGAGGCATGAGTGATGGAAAGGGTTGGGAATTCGTGCACTCTGCAAACAGAGCAGGCTTCTGAAATCCTAACCAGTAATAAGCATAATTGCTTTTCAGAAATCCACCCAAAGCCCCCGCCCCCGAGAACAGGCACACAATGAGGCAGAGGAGAAAGTTCGGCTCTGCGTCAGGAGCTGCCTGAGCTGAGCCAACGGGAAGGCATCCGGCTGAATGAGTCACTTGCCAGCCTCGGTACAGGCTGATCTCTACCTGTGGCCCGAGGAGCCGTGAGCCCCTCAAAAGTTACCCCATGTCTCCCGTTCTCCAAGGCTGACCCCGGGGGGTGCCAGACAGAGGGGTCTGGAGGTCACAAGCGGCTCGCCTTTCCTGCTGACGCGGGCGTGTGTCCGTGACTGACCTCTCCAGCTCTTACGGGCTGAGCTGTTTTGGCGGCTGCAGGATGCAGAAAGGTGGCCCTACCTGGCCCAGCAGATATTGGGAGGAGGGGAGAATGTGGTACAGCCCGAGGTCAACCCCGGCAACCGCAGGAGGGAAGGCCTGGGGTCAAGTTTAGGGTGAATAGATTGTTCTTGTGCAAACGGCAGCATCCCTTGGAGTTTCTTAGCCTACGTAAGCGTAGGACCTCAGACAAATTATTGTATTTCTTTCAGCCTCAGTTTTCTCATCTATAAAATGGGGCAGCATCAGCCCCCCAGCTTAGAGATGTGGACAGCCTAGAGAACATTTTATCGTCCACTTTTTTTCCCGCTGTATGTATGCAAATAAATACCTCGATAAGCCTGTGAAGGGGGAGAGACACATACCCTTACCGGGGCATGCCGAAACTACCAACGGCGATTCCTAGGCTGCTGTGTGGACAGAGAGGGATGATGCTGCTCCTGAGAGGGAGAGAGAAAACAAGAAATGGTGATGTTGGCCAGACCGCGTGCAGTAAGCCACTTGTCTACCTCCTGTGGGTCTCAAGCCTCTAAGTGAAGAGGCTGACTAGGCAGGGGGTGAAATGGAGACGCTCCTGCGGAAGGTACAGGAAAGAAACCTCTTTGCAGAAATATGAGGGAGGACTTTATAGCCACGAGACTGCAGAGGTCTGAGTGAACCTCTACAAGAGGGGGCCCAAAAGGAAGGCGTCACGTATGATGTCGGAGGAGGTTAAATGCGATGACGAATGGACAGTGTTGGGCACAACGCTTGATCATTGCAAACGTTCCATAACTGTAGCTACTGTTGTTTAAAATTATCGCCCCCGTTAGTGTGGTGGTTACTCCCCACTGCTTCTCAGGGATTGGGAGCTGCGGGTCTTGAGTCAGTCTGCCCTCGCCGGCATTCTGCTTCTTTCACAGGAAATGCAATTAATGGAAGTAAGTGAAGGGGCGCCTGGGTGGCTCAGTCGGTTTGCCTGACTTCGGCTCAGGTCATGATCTCGCGATCCGTGAGATCGAGCCCCACGTCGGGCTCTGTGCTGATGGCTCAGAACCTGGAGCCTGCTTCGGATTCTGTGTCTCCCTCTCTCTCTTTCTCTGTCCTTCCCCTGCTTGTGCTCTGTCTCTCTCTCTCAAAAATAAATGAACGTTAAAAAAAAATTAAAAATATGCATGCCCTTTGACTTGGCAATTCAAAGATTTAATTAAAAGGCGAGCTAGGGGCCTTTTAATAAATGGCATAAGTAGAAAGTTAATTGGACAAAACCAGGGACCCAGGCTATTCAAGGCAGGCCATGTCATGAGAGGAGGCCCTGGACTCCTGACTCAAGCTGGGCCAATGAAGGCCATCCCCAGGATGATGCTAAGACTCTCAGAAGAGAAGCAGTTCTCTTTCTATAAGCCTAAGGCTTGAGAATCACACATGCCAAGTGTGGGAGAGCTTGCCTGAGATGACATCAAACAAGGGAAGGTAGAACCAAGAGATGTGATAAGACAGATCCTGATGACATTCATTGAGCCCCTGGATCCACCTGTTCCTGAAGTCCCTGGGATTTTCAGCCCCGTGAGCCAGTGCGTTTCTTTTGTTGCTTACATTAGTTTGAACTGGATTTCTCTCACTTTCAAGTAAAGGAGTCTTGACTAAAATGAGCCCAGTTTTATAAAAGTAAAAAAGTATTCATAAAGGTACACACTGAGATGCCGGCTCTGATTTTCTCTGGGTGGTCAGGGCTATGTTGCTGCATATCATCTTGTTTTGTTTGAATATTGTAGGGATTTTATTTTATTGTATTTTTTATTTTTTCATTACATATAATTTGTTGCCAAATTGGTTTCCATACAACACCCAGTGCTCATCCCAACAGGTGCCCTCCTCAGTGCCCATCTGTAGTGATTTTAAAACATGTTCACGAATTATTTGTTATCTCCGCCAGGAAAAGATGGGGCCTCCGTTCTCTCCCACTTAGTGACTTGACGACCTTCGTGACTGAATGCCCTCTGCACTGTGGTAGAAACTATGTCATGTGACTTCCAATGCTAAGTCGCAAAATGCCATGAAGCTTTGGAGATGTACGTTCTTCTGGGACGTAAGTCTTGGAACCTTGACCTTCCGTGGAGGCAGTCTGAGGCAGACAGGCTACAAGGAAGCCCAGACCACATGGACAGCCCCTCTGTACGTGTTCAGCTGAGGTCCCAGCTGACAGCCAGCATTTACGTTCAGACACTTTCAGGTAATTCCACCCCCAGCAATCAAGTCAATCCCAGCCTTTGGTTCTCCCCGTTGATGGTCCATAGTAGTGCGAGTATATGCCATGGCCACTGTGTCCTTCCCAAATTGCTGACCCGCAGAACGTTGGCCCACAGAATTATGGTAAGCTGCTAAATCTTGGCACGGTTTGTGACACAGCAATAGATAGTTGAAACACAGATATTTTCCAATTTTTCTGTGATGAACAAGGTTGTTTTATGTTTAAAAAGAAAAACCAGGGGCGCCTGGGTGGCTCAGTCAGTTGAGCGTCCGACGTCGGCTCACGTCATGATCTCACGGTTCATGAATTCGAGCCCCGGGTCGGGCTCTGTGCTGACAGCTCAGAGCCTGGTGCCTGTTTCTGATTCTGGGTCCCCCTCTCTCTCTGCCCCCTCCCATTTGCACTCTGCCTCTGTCTCAAAAATAAATAAACATTAAAAAAAAAAAAAAAGAACCAACAGGAAAAGTTACTCTTAAAAGTTGCAGACATTAAGGAAAAAAAAAATCACAGTGCTGTCTGGGAACAGAGATTGGTCTCCAATTTACCTGTTCCTCCAGGTCAGGGTGACAGATACTGTTTGACCTTATATTCTGCTGCTCACTGGGAGGGGGAGCAGTATGAATGAATCAAAATTCTGGAGTCTTTGTGACCCCTGATCTCCTGAATTATTGAACTCTTAGAAGCAGCTGTCTTATCAAACAGTTTAAAACAATTTCAGCCTCATTGCAAATGTTGACAAATCTTTGGAAAACAAGCTGGCAGCATGTGTTAGGATGCTTAGGTTTGAAAGGAAAAATGAAAATGCTACTCAGAAACCTGACTGGCTTCCCCTGATGGCCACAAAATGGATGTCACCAGCATAGGAGCTATACGCTTTCTGGCTCTGGTCAGAGCCCTGCGTTTTCCTGATGGTGAAAAAAAAAAAAAAAAAGTGTTGAACCTGAGTCTGGTTGGTCCCACAGCCCGAGCTTTTATCATGGAATTATCCTGAAGTTCATCACTGCTTGTGGCAGTGAGTGGGTGTGGGGAGTGATAGGATATCCTGATTGGATTAAACCGAAAATTTCCTGAAGGGATTAAGGATAGGTCAATCCTACCCAAACTCTATGGGTGGCTAAGAAAGAAGGGAGAAAAGGAATGTATGGAGTGAGACATATACCTATAGCAAGAGACACATGAATCATTGTGTCCTTGTCTCAGTAGCTCGACTTCTGGGGGAATGTTCTAAAACACAAGAAAAGGCTTATTTATGGAGATGTTCACTGTTATTTACAAGAGTAAAAATCCAGAAGCATCCTCAACGTTCGATTCACCCATTTATTTCAGTTATTAATGTCTTTTACGATGGGGTAGGCATTTGAACTAGACTCTGGGGACACATGCAAGTAATAAGACACAATTGGGATGTGACAGTCAAGGTTCAGAGGGGAAAAGAAAGTAAATGTGCAGTTTTACCAGGGCAATAAGTGTGAATACAGTGGATGTGCAGGGCTGTGGGAGCTTAGAGGAGGCACACCCAACTTGGGTTTTGAAAATGACATCAAGAGGGCTTCCTGGAGGAAGAAAGACCTCAAGGGCCAGTGAGAGTTAATCACACGAGAGGATTGGAAATGGTGGAGGGGATGGAAGGGAAACATTTTAAACTACCAATGCCTGGGTCCTTCCCCCACGGATTTGTTTTCTGTTGGTCTAGGGTAGGATCTGGGCATAGTTTGCCTTAGGGGAGCCCTACCATCGTTTAAAATCAATAGATAGAAGGTACTTGGGTGGCTCAGTCATTTAAGTATCCGACTCTTGATTTTGGCTCACATGATGATCTCATGGTTCGTGAGTTTGAGCCCCACATCAGGCTCTTCTCTGACTGTGTGAAGACTGCTTGGGATTCTTTGTCTCCCTCTCTCTCTGCTCCTCCCCGCCTCTCAAAAATAAATAAACATTAATCAAATAAAATAAACGGATGAATAGGCTCTTTGGGATGAGTCAAATGTGAGATCCTCAAGGCTGTCACTTCACTGTGGAGAGGTGATTGCTATAACGTGGAAACTGAGGCAAGAAAAGGAGTCTATTCTGGTTCTGAAATGAATTCAGAATGGTGATGGAGTAGGGTGCTACCCATGTGCTTACCACTCCCTCCCTCCCCCCCCCCCCATTTCCTCTCGCCTACCAGAGTGCCTTCCAGGGTCAGGCTGTCCCCAGCCACCAGGGAGCCCTCCAGGACATCTCCCCAAGAATGTGCCTCTGGATTCGTTGAACACTTCCTAGGATTGGACAGCTTGTGGAGTCCACAGAAGGGGCCACATGTGGGGTTTGCCCAGGTATCAGAGGCAGTGACCCCCGATACAGTCAACAGAGGGGACCAGGCACAGCCCCATAGAAGTCACAGGAGCTTAAGGGTAGTTGTATTTCCATAGGCTGTGGGGTGGGAGTTTCCAGGCTCTTTGGGGGCAGCAGGGCAGGATGCCAGGTGAGCTGGGATAGGGGCTCTGGCACCTCAGGAGCCACATGTCATTTGACTCTGTGGCGTGAGAAGTAAGGGAGATGATTCATTTTCAGAAACACCACATAAAAACAGTGTTGTCTAGTTGACAATAGGTTTGCAACCTGTTGGAAATATGTACAACCCCCGCCCCCTCCCCCGCCGGCCAAATGGAGTCCCAAACCCTTAGACACTTCACTTCCTGGTTCTTCTTCCCCTCTCCATTTTGCAAGCTGATTTTCATGGGGTTTGCAACGAGCACACGCCAAAGAACTGAAGTCTCTGCGTCATCTCAGGGAATGTATTTTGCCTCACATGGGCATAGGTGACCTCTGGGCAAGGCTGTAACCTCTGTAATACTCAGCCAATGAGGAATCAGGGGAGGGACTTCATGCTAGAAGACAAATTGCTTGCTGTGACTGCTCCCAGTGTGCCTGTCCATCAGACACCTGCTCTTGCAAGAACGTTGATTAAAGCCTCGCTTCACTGTGCCCCAAGTCTCTGCATCCCTCCTTTGATTGGGTCTGTGGGTTTATTTCTCACATTTGAGGGCTCGTCCGGGATTCACCTTGACCTGTGGGGTCCAGGTCCTCTGGGGAAATGGTGAGTGATGGAGCAGGATGGGGCAACAGTTGTCAAGCCTGGTTAGGGTGCCTGGACTTCATCCTGAGAACAATGAGGGGCCACTGAGGTGTACAACACAGTGGTTCAACAAGTTCAAACATTATGCTATGCTTACCCCAAGTATAGTGACCAACTGTCACTGTCTCTGATCGAGAAAGGGGCCTGATCAGATTTGCCCCCCAGGAAAATGGCAGCGCTGCTGTGTGAAGAACTCCTCACCCATGGCAGACCTGGCCTCTGTCTTGGGGCACTGCCACTTCTAAGCCGGAGGACCACATAAGTGGTTGGACCTCTCGGAGCATCTGTGTCCTCATCTGTAAGGTAGAGATGAAAATATTTACCCACTTTGGGTTTTTGGGGGGATACGTACAATGTGATAAGGTGAATAAAGCCGGAGAGTGTCATGCTTAAGAAGGCTGATGACTGTGGTGCCAATCACCTGGTTTGAATCCTGGCTCTGTCGCTACTGGCTGTCTGACCTTAGGCAATTTACCTGACCTCCCTATGTCTCATTTTTCCCATCCATAGAATGGAGATACAATAGTTCTTCCTTCATAGAATTGCTGGGAAGAATAATATTAGTAAAATGTTAAAACAGTGACCAGTTAGGGAATGAATAAGTCATGGGAATAAAAGACACAGCATAAGGAATATAGTGAGTGAGGGGCACGTGGGTGGCTCGGTCGGTTGAGCGTCCGACTTGAGCTCAGGTCATGATCTCACAGTTCATTTCTTGAGTTCGAACCCCACGTTGAGCTTGCTGCTATCAGCGCAGAGCCTGCTTCGGATTCTTTGTCCTCCTCTCTCTGCTCCTCCCCTTCTTGTGCTCTCTCTCTCTCTTAAAAATAAATAAAACATCGGGGCGCCTGGGTGGCGCAGTCGGTTGGGCGTCCGACTTCAGCCAGGTCACGATCTCGCGGTCCGTGAGTTCGAGCCCCGCGTCGGGCTCTGGGCTGATGGCTCAGAGCCTGGAGCCTGTTTCCGATTCTGTGTCTCCCTCTCTCTCTGCCCCTCCCCCGTTCATGCTCTGTCTCTCTCTGTCCCAAAAATAAATAAACGTTGAAAAAAAAATTAAAAAAAAAAATAAATAAAACATTAAAAAAGCTATTTAAAAAGGGGGAATACAGTCAACGGTATTGTAATAGCAATGTGTTGGGAGTGTTGGTCGCTATACTTGGGGTGAGCATAGCATAATGTTTGAACTTGTTGAATCACTGTGTTGTACACCTCAAATTATTGTAACACTGTGTGTCAACTATACTCAAAAAAAAAAAAAAAAAACACAAAACCCACCCTATTGACTACAAGTGGCTGAAAGGGTATTGGAGGGGAATTGACTGGCCCAAAGCCATATGGCAGGTAAGTGACATCAGAGCCTGATCCGAATTAAAGCCTTTCCCTGTACAATGCCTTTCAAGTTCGACTGTTCCTCTCATCACTATTGTTATGGATCTTTTCTCTAAAGCGAGAGAAGAGCACGGATTTGAACCATCAGCACCAGGCAATGCTTCTCCTGTGAAATACCTAGCACTCAACAATGATTCATGATCAAAGAAGCAATGTCCCCTCTGTCATGGAGCGCGGGCCATCACAGTTACGGAAAGGGTGCCAGCAGGGTGCTAAAGATATCCTGGGGTGGTTCTGTGACCCCCCCTGGATCTGGGTTTGTATTCTGAGTTCAAGGCTTGGCCCCACTGGTGAGTATAAGTGTGACCGTGAGCCAGTCACTTAATATCTCTGTGTCACACTTTCTTCATTGGAAAAATTGAGGGAAAGTAATAGCATCTCTCCCAGGGGCATTGTGAGGAATAAATGAGCTAGCACAGGTACCTGGCCCCCAGTGAACGCTGAAAAAGTAATAGGTGTGATGATCACAGTGACGAGGATGGTCATTCTTCAGTGTTGACTCTGTGCCAGGCGTTACCTTCATTGTCTTATTCCAGACTCACCCAAACTCCAGAAGCCACAGTTTGCATCTATCTTTACCCATAGAGGTGAGAGCTTGGGCTCAGAGACTTTACATAACTTGCCAAGGTCACACAGCAAGTACAAGGTGAAGCTGGGATTTGAATCTCCATCTATTCGATTGCAAGAGTCTAAATCCTCGGGGCGCCTGAGTGACTCAGTCGATTAAGCGTCTGACTTTGGCTCGGGTCACGATCTCACGGTTCACGAGTTCAAGCCCCGCATCGAGCTCTGTGCTGGCAGCTCAGAGCCTGGATCCTGCTTCTGAGACTGTGCCTCCCTCTCTCTCCACCCCTCCCCTGCTCATGCTCTGTCTCCCTCTCTCTCTCCAAAATAAATAAACATTAAAAAAAGAAGAGTCCAAATCCTCAGCCACCCACTATCTTTCCTCCTGTCAGTCAGTGGTGCCCCTAGACTTTAATGGGGGTGAAAAGCGTATCTTACTCATTCACACCTCCACCACCCCACTCCTACTTCCAAGGGCTCGTTTCAGAGTGGGCACCAGGAAGTGTTTGCTGAGTGAATTGGTGATCTCCCGCCCCTCACACTTCTGGCCCTTCAAGGCCCTCCATCTCTACATCCTTGAACCGGTTGCTCCTGAACACAAAAGAAAGAGTGATGACAAAAAAGGTTACTCCCCAAGGATACAATTAGTCAGAATGCTTCAGTTGCCTCTGTCTGTATACATACATAACTTTGTATCTATATAAATAGTCGCACTCACAAAGGTTGCTGGCTCAGTGATGTGGTTGAATGGGAGACTGACAGCGTGATTCATGGCTCAGGTCAAATTTAACTCTAACCTGTTGTGCAAGACAGATTTACTTCAAGAGTCCTTTCTGCTGCATAATTGGCATGGGCCCACCTTCTCCCCGGGGGAGAGGATATTTCCACACCAGCCCACAGTCTCTTGCTGCGGCACACCCAAGTCAGATCTGGAGTCTCTTGGCTACTTTCCCAGCACTGTGGGCCCAGGTGAGATCCAACCAGGCAGTCTTTGTCAGCAAAGGAAAAGGGAGCAATTGAAAGCCGCAGCCTGAGGCAGCCTGCCAGGAATCTGGAATGTGAGACAGAGACTCCTCTGGGATAGGTGGTCTAGGAAAAGCTTCTCAACCATCCATCCATCTGGCTGTCCTTCTGTTCATACATAGTATCTCTCCTTCCATGTGCTCCTCCATTCATTTGCTCCTTCATTCATCATATCCATCCATCCATCTATCCATCCACCCACCCAACCATCCATCCATCCGTCCGTCCATCCATCCATCCACCCAACCATCCATCCACCCACCCGTCCATCCACCCACCCAACCATCCATCCATCCATCCATCCATCCATCCATCCATCCATCTGTCCGTCCATCCATCCGTCCATCCATCCACCCAACCATCCATCCACCCAACCATCCATCCATCCATCCGTCCATCCATCCATCCGTCCATCCATCCATCCGTCCACCCATCCATCCGTCCACCCAACCATCCGTCCATCCATCCATCCATCCATCCATCCATCCATCCATCCATCTGTCCATCCGTCCATCCATCTGTCCGTCCATCCGTCTGTCCACCCATCCATCCATCCACCCAACCATCCATCCACCCAACCATCCATCCATCCATCCATCCATCCATCCATCCATCCATCCGTCCGTCCATCCATCTGTCCATCCATCCGTCTGTCCATCCATCCATCCATCCATCCATCCATCCATCCATCCATCCACCCAACCATCCATCCATCTGTCCATCCATCTGTCCGTCCATCCATCTGTCCATCCATCCATCCGTCCATCCATCCACCCAACCATCCATCCATCCATCCATCCATCCATCCATCCATCCATCTGTCCATCCGTCCATCCATCTGTCCGTCCATCCGTCTGTCCATCCATCCATCCATCCACCCACCCACCCAACCATCCATCCGTCCATCCATCCACCCATCCGTCCATCCATCCATCCATCCACCCATCCATCCATCCATCCATCCATCCATCCATCCATTATACCCACCTGTCAATTACAGCCATTTATGTATGCCTTCAGACATGGAATACCTACGCAGCATCTTCTGTGTGCCAGGCACTGTACTGGACACTGGGAATATAATACACAAGTCACACAGTTTGCCTTCGTGGAGCTTACATTCTGGCATGAATTCAGAAAACAGACAATCATGCTTGTATCTTTTTAGTTATGGGCTCCAGGAAGTGCTGTAAAAGAGGTATAGGTAGTGTTTAGAGATCCTCTACCTGGGGGATTTGACTTCATCTTGGAGTCAGGGAAGGCTTCCAAGAGGTGATGGCTGAGAAAGAGCCATCCATCCACCTGGAACCCCAAAGGAGCTTTCAGGGCAGAGAGAAGAGCCCGAGGACAGCTCTGAGGTGAAGAAGAGCTCGGGGTGAGCTAGGGGCAAAGAGATTTGGTGTGCATTAGGGACATTAGAATGACAAACGACTGGGTGGGGTGCTAATGGAGGATTTGGTGTCTGGAAAGGTTCCAATTTCCCTGTGGTTCCCTGTGGTTTTCTCTGAAGTGGGAGTTTCACAGCCTGGTTTAACAGGAAGGCAATAAACCATGGCGGAAAAGCACAGAGCTGGGCTGAGCCGTTGGCTTTGCCATGCTACAGATGTATGACTTTATGAGGCAAGCCCTTTAACCTCTCGATTAAGTGAGATAATGCAAATAAAACATTCGATACCATGTCTGGCCCACTGTATATGCTTATAGATGGTGGCTGTTTGGTTATTATTTTAAAATGTAACCGAGGAACACCTTCCTAACGTTGTTCAGTTTACTGGACGCCCCAAGGAGATAGCAGGTGGCATTTTTCTCTGCAGTCCTCGCACTCCCATTCACCTGTTCTGCCAGCTCAGAAATGAGGCATCCTTTATTACTCTCTCCTCCTCATACCCGATAGCCAGTCACCAAATTCTGCCCTTCCTGTCTTCCAAATATCTCATAGGTACCCACTCATCTTCAGCCCCCATTCATTGACGTAGCTTGGGGCTTTTCATCTCACACCTGTCTGACACTGTCAACTGCTTACCCAAAATGTACATTCCCTCCTTCTTCTACACCGAAAGTGTCGTTGTTTGTGCCTGTAATGTCCATTATCTCAGGTTACTCACATCCCCAACTTCTTTTGCTCTTAGGCACAAGAGGTATGACCAAGAAGAGGGAAACAAAAGTCTCCCGGAGGTAAAAGGGATAGGTGTGGGGTCTTATACCTGTGCTGAATTTTTCTTTCTTTTTTTTTTTTAAGAGTAGGCTTCATGCCCAGCATGGAGCCCAGTGTGGGGCTTGACCTCATGACTCTGAGATCAAGGCCTGAGCTGAGATCAAGAGTTGGATGCTTAACTGACTGAGCCACCCAGTGCCTCCTGAGTTTTTCTTTCTTTAAACATGGATGTGATGTCTGGAACTGTGGCAGCCATCTTGGAACCGCGTAGTGTTGAGATGGAACAGAAAGACAAAAAAAAAAAAAAAAAAATCCTGGATCCTTGGTGAAATAGCTTAACACCAATAACTGCCAACCTCTAAATTTCTTGTGAGAAGAAGAATAAACTTGTCTTTTGTGTAAGCCACCATCAATCGGGTTTTCTATTAGTTAGATCTCAGTGGATTCCTAAATGGTCTATGTGTTGTCTTATAACAGCTTCCCAACTTGCCTCCTTCGGGTTGAGCCCCCTAATGCATTCCCTGCATAGCAGCCACAGGTATGTTTTGAAGCATACAGATCAGATGCCTTCTGCGCTGAAAACTTTTCGAAGGCTTCTCATCACCTACAGTAGTCCCTGGGCATGGTGTTATTTTCTGGCTAAATAAGGGTTTTCAAAGAGCATCTCAGCACTTGATTTGCTTTTTCTGATGAATATTGAGGCATTAATCCCTCATGCAACTCATATGACGCTGGTGTTATTGCAACAGTATTAATAGAGTATTCAATTTTTCCCAACTTGAAGGAAAAAGAGCCGAAAGTGAAATTGAAGTGATTTCTCTTTTTCAAATAATTTTTCTTCACGCAAGTGATCTTATGTCTTAACAGACTCTCTAAGGAAATTATTATTATTATTTTAATGTTTATTTATTTTTGAGAGAGAGAATCAGTGGGGGAGGGGCCGAGGGAGAAGGGGACAGAGGATCTGAAACAGGCTCCTCTCCGATAGCAGTGAGCCTGCTGCGGAGCTCGAACTCAAGTACTGCGAGCGAGATCATGACCCGAGCCGAAGTCAGACACTTACCCGGCTGAGCCACCCAGGTGCCCCTCTCTGAGCAAATTATTAAGGACACGTGACCACTGAGTGCCATGTGGGATTGGGATCAGATTCTGGACCAGAAAAAAGACATCATTGGGAAAACTGGCAATATTTTAATAAGACCTGTAATTTTGTTAATGGTATTATATCGGGGCCGATTTCCTGGTTTTGATAACTCTATCTGGTCATGTAAAGCGTTAACATGAGGGGAGACTGGTGAAGGGCCACACTGAATCCTCTGTGTTATTGTTTCGACTTCTCTGCAATTCTAAGATTACCTCAAAATACAAAGTTTTTTTTTTTAAACCACTTTAAATTTAAGAAAACATTTATAAAACACGAATGATTAGGTTTTTTTCTGCATTACAATGGACATACGGGATTAGAGTGGTTTTTAATTAGGTTTTTATTCAAGAGGGTATGGAATGCCCCCTGTGGTGAAACATGATGGCATCGGCACCCCTAGAATTCTTTTCATTTTCTCCTCTTAAACGTGCACATTTTCGTTCATTATCTTGATGTTGTCAAGATTTTAGAACATTGACTTCTTTGTGGCCGTCATAATTGTTACCAGAGCTGTTTAATCTTGATTATATATTGAAATAATTCTGTGCTCACCACCGTTTGTTTGGTTTAACTCTTTATTGACTGGATTTCATAAATAAATACTTTTTTTTTTTTTGAACCGTGTCTCTTTGCTCCTGTATTCACGCACACTTGGAAATGTCTCTGTGCCTCCATGTCCGTTACACAAATGAAAACTTGACTGGGTATGAACTTATGGGGTTTTGGTTCAGAACTTTGTAGACATTGCTTCACTGTTTTTCTGTCATGGGGTGTTTTCCTTCTTCTTTTTTTTTTTTTTTAAGTTTATTTATTTTGAGAGAGAAAGAGCGTGAGCAAGGGAGGGGTGGAGAGAGAGAATCCCAAGCAGGGTCTACACTGTCAGTGCAGAGCCCAACTTGGGGCTCATCCCACAACACTGGGATCATGACCTGAGCTGAAACCAAGGGTTGGACGCTCAACTGACTGAGCCACCCAGATGCCCCAGTCATTGGGTGTTTAAAACAATTTACACAGGGTTGGCACTGACGATTTTTGATACACCGTTTTATGAAATTTAACACATGTAACATTGATATAACCACGACCAGAATCAGAATACAAAACAGTTCCGTGGGGCCCCTGGGTGGCCCAGTCGGTTGAGCGTCCGACTTCGGCTCAGGTCAGGATCTCACAGTTGGTGAGTTGGAGCCCCACGTTGGGCTCTGTGCTGACAGCTCAGAGCCTGGAACCCACTTCCAATTCTGTGTCTCCCTCTCTCTTTGCCCCTCTCCTGCTCATGCTCTGTCTCTCTCTCTCCTTCAAAAATAAATAAAAAACATTAAAAAAAAAAAAGAATACAAAACAGCTGCATTATCCTCCCAAATTTCCTCATGTTGCCCCCTTTTGACAAGTCTTTCCCTATTCCCTGACTTCTGACAACCAGGGATCTAGTCTTTGTCCCTATAATTTTGGCTTGTAGATGTCATCTAAATGGAATGATGCAATATGGAACCTTTTGATTCTGACTTCTTTCATTCAGCTTAATGCTTCTGAAGTACCTCCATACTGTTATGTGTATCAACAGTTCATTTTTTATTATTTCTCACTAGTATTATGTTGTGTTGACGATCCTCACTTTGCTTATCGCTTGTTGAAGGCCAGAATGGCTGTACCATTTTTCTTCTCACCAGCCATGGATGAGAGTTCTAGTTGCTCTGAATCCTTACCGGCACCTAGTAATGTAAGGTGGTTTTCCCCCCTCCCCCCTTAATTGTAGCCATTTAATAGGTGTGTAATGGCGATAGTTTAATTTGCATTTGCATAAGCAAATAATGGTGGAACGTCTTTTCATTAGCTTATTTGCCTCTCCTCTATCTTTGGTAAAGTGGCTGTTCAGGTAGTCAGCCTATTTTTCGTGTTATTACTGCTGAATTTTGAGAGTTCTTTACATATCCTGAATAAAAGTCCCCTGCAAGAATATGTGATTTGCCAGTATCTTCTCCTTATATGTAGCCCGTTTGTTCACTCTCTTAGCAGAAAACAAAGTTTTAAATTTTCATGAAGCCCAGTTTACCAGTAATTTTTAATGGGTTATGTTTTTGGTGTCCTATCTGTGAACCCTGCCCAACTAAAGGTCATGGAGAGCTCTCCTATCTTTTCTTTCAGATCATTTAGGTTTTACATTTTACGTGCGATCATGTTGTGTTAATTTTTGCGTGAGGTATGAGGTACACATTGAGGTTTAGTTGTTTTTTGTTTTTTGTGTTTTCTTGGTGCATATGAGTGTCCTATTATTCCACTATCATTTGTCAAAATGACTGTATTTTCTCTACTGAATTGCTTTTGTGACTTTGTTGAAAAACAATTGGCAATGTTTATGTGGGTCCGTGTCTGTACTCTCTATTCCGTTCTGTTGATCTATGCGTCTGTCCTCTTGTTAATACCTCAAGGTCTTTATTACTGTGGCTTTATAATAAATGTTAAAACTGGTTAGTGTGAGCCCTCCAACATTGTTTTTTTCATCGAGATTGTTTTGGCTGTTCTAGTCCTTTTGTATACCCATATAAATTTTAGAATTATCTTGTCTGTATGTACAGGGAATTCCCTGCTGCAGTTAGTTGGGGGATTATTGACATCTTAACTATGTTGTCTCTCAATCAGTGAGCATGGTGTGTCTTTTCATTTAATTTAGGTTTTTTTAAATCAGCATTTTGACATTTTCAGCATACAGATCCCATACATGTTTTGTTAGGCTAATGCCTAAATATTTTACTTTTTATTTATTTTTATTTTTATTTTTAATTTTGTTTTACTTTTAATTTTTTTATTTTAAATTAAAAAAACTTTTTTTTAATTTTCTTTTTTTCAACGTTTATTTATTTTGGGGACAAAGAGAGACAGAGCACGAATGGCGGAGGGGCAGAGAGAGAGGGAGACACAGAATCGGAAACAGGCTCCAGGCTCCGAGCCATCAGCCCAGAGCCCGACGCGGGGCTCGAACTCACGGACCGCGAGATCGCGACCTGGCTGAAGTCGGACGCTTAACCGACTGCGCCACCCAGGCGCCCCCCCAAAATTTTTTTTTAATGTTAGGGGCACCTGGGTAGGTAGCTCAGTCGGTTAAGTGTCCGACTTCGGCTCAGGTCATGATCTCGCAGTTTCTGAGTTCAAAACCCTGCATCGGGTACTGTGCTGACAGCTCGCAGCCTGGAGCCTGCTTCAAATTCTGTTTCCCTCTCTGCCCCTCCCCTGCTTGCTTCTGTCTCTCTCACTCTCAAAAATAAATAAACATTGAAAAAAAATAATGTCATACATTTTTTTTTTTTAGTTTTAAATTTTTACTTTTAATTTTTTTATTTAAAAAATTTTTTTAAGTTTATTTATTTTGAGAGAGAGAGAGTGCACATGCATGCAAGTGTGGGAGGGGGAGAGAGAGAGAAAGAGAGAGTATCCCAAGCAGGCCCCGTGCTGTCAGTACAGAGCACAATTCTGGGGCTCAATCCCAGGAATGTGAGATCATGACCTGAGCTAAAACCAAGAGGCTGACGCTTAACCAGCTGAGCCATTCAGGCACCCCTAAATATTTTACTTTTTAAAGACTTACTGTAAATGGTACTGTTTTTTAAAACTTCCGTTCCTAATTGTTCATTGGTAGTATATATAAATACAGTCAATAACCATTTTTAAAAATAACAGTTTACAAGTTGACCTTCTATCTTATGACCATGCTAAACTCACCTATGAGTTCTGGAAGGGTTTCCTTTTTGTAGCTTGTTTGAAATTTCCTGTATAGACAATCATGTTGTCTGTGAATGCAGTTTTTCTTCCTTTTCAATCTGGATGGCTTTAATTTCTGTTTCTTGCCTTTTTGCAGTGGCTAGGACTTACAGCGCAATGTTGAGTCAGTAGTGAGAGCGGACATCGTTGCCTTGTTCCCAGTCAGGGAAAGCATTTAACCTTTCACTCTTATGTGTGATGTTAGCTGCCTGTGTTCTGTAGAAGCCCTTTATCAGGTTAAGGAGGATCCCTTCTAATCTTAGTTTGCTAAGAGCCTTCAAGAAAAAAAAAACACAAAAAACAAATGGATCTTGAGTGTGGTTTAAGTGCTTTTTCTGCGTTAGTTAATTTGATCATGTGGTTTTCTTCTTTACTCTGTTCATGTGGTGGGTTACATGGACTTTCAGATGCTGAACCAGACTGCACTCCCAAGATAACCTGCACTTGGCAAAGATACATTATGTGTACATGTGTGTATATATACACATTACACACACACACACACAAACACACACACGCACATATTATATGTATATATATATATATATGTATGTTTAATTTGCTAATATTTTGATGAAATCATGTGGCCCTGGAGTTACATTGTTCAGAATATTTTAAGCTGCTTATTTGATTTCTTAGACATGGGAATATTAACGTCATCTATTTCTTTTTGGGTGAGTTTTGGTAGTTTGTGGTTTTTGAGAAATCAGTCCATTTCAACTAAGTTGTCAAATTTAAGTTCATAGTATTTTTTTTAATGTTTATTTATTTATTTTGAGAGAGAGAAAGAGAAAGAGAGAGCACAAGCAAGGGAGGGGCAGACAGAGGGAGAGAAGAATCCCAAGCAGGCTCTGCACTGTCAGCTGCAGAGCCCAACTTGGAACTTAGTCTCACGAACCATGAGATCATAACCTGAGCCGAAATCAAGAGTTGGGCTCTTAACCAACTGAGCCACCCAGGAGCCCCTTCATAGTATTTTATTATCCATTTATTTCTGTGGGGTCTGTAGTGATAGACTCTATTTCACTCATTTGATAATTCATGTCTTCTTTCTTGTTTTCTTTGTTAGACTGGCTAGAGATTTATCAATTTTATTGATCTTTTCGCAGATGCAGTTTTCGGTTTGAGCAATTTTCTCTATTCTTATTTTCCAATTCATTGATTTCTGGCCTTTATCATATGTATCTTTATTATTTCATTCCTTCTGATTATTTCTGGTTAATTTTGCTCTCTCTTTTCCCCGTTTCACTAGGTGGAATCTTAGATCATTGATTTGACACCTATGTGACACCTTTTCAATATATGTGTTTAATGATCTACATTTCCCCCTACATGCTGCTTTAGCTGTATCCCACACACTTTCATTTTCCTTCAGTTCAAACTTTTCTAATTTCCCTCAAGACTTCCTCTTTGACGCATGGATTATTTACAAGTGTCTTGTTTGTTTGTTTGTTTCATTTTTTAATCTTTCTAAGTGATTGGGGGATTTTCCAGATCACTTTTTGTTGTAAATTTCTATTTTAAGTCCATTATCTTCAAGGATATGTCTTGGATGTTTTCAGTTTTTCAAACTTGTTAAGGCTTTTTTTCATGACCTGGAATATGGTCTATTTTGGTGACTGTTCCTCAAACATTTGAAAGGAATGTGTATTGTGCTGTTCTTGGATGAAGTGTTCTATGAATGTCAGTTGGATCCAGTTCCTTGATGGTGTTGTTTGGTTCCTCTCTGTCCTTGCTGATTCTCTCTGTGCTTGTCCTGTCACTCACTGAGAGTAATATCACATCTCCAAATATAATTATGGATGTGTTCATTTCTCCTGCCAGCTCAGCAGTGTTTACCTACTTTGAAACTCTGTTGTTAGATATGCAAATTTAAGAATATTGGGCCTTTTTGTGAATTGGAGTCTTTTATCATTTTTAGTGCCCTCTTCATATCTTTGGTAGTTTTCTTTGAGGTGTAGTTTGATATTAATAAAGCCACCCCGGTTTTCTTTTTCTTAGTATTTGCTTGGTATATTATTTTTCATCCTTTTACTTCTTTTTTTTTTTAAGTTTATGTATTTATTTTTGAGAGAGAGAGAGGGAGAAAGAGAATAGGGGAAGGACAGGGAGAGAGAGAGTCCCAAGCAGGCTCTGCGTTGTCAGCACAGAGCCCAACTTGGGGTTCAATCCCTTGAGAGACTGAGCTGTGAGATCATGACCTGAGCCAAAATCGAGTCGGATGCTAACTGACTAAACCACCCAGCCACCCCAAATTCTTTTTTTTAAGTTTCTTTCTTTCTTTCTTTCTTTCTTTCTTTCTTTCTTTCTTTCTTAAAATTTTTTAAGGTCTATTTATTTTTGAGGGAGAGAGATAGAGAGACAGAGTGCAAATGGGGGAGGGGCAGAGAGACAGGGAGACACAGATACCAAAGCAGGCTCGAGGCTCTGAGCTGTCACCACGGAGCCTGATGCAGGGCTCGAACCCATGAACTGTGAGATCATGACCTGAGCCAAAGTCAGAGGCTTAACCAACTGAGCCATCCAGGTGCCCCTAAGTTTCTTTATTTATTCTGAGAGAGGGAGAGAGGGGTGGAGAGAAAGGGAGAGAGAATCCTAAGCAAGCCCCACACTGTCAGTATGAAGCCTGATGAAGGACTCAACCCCATGAACGTGAGATCATGACCTGAGCCAAAATCAAGACGGACACTTAATGGACTGAGCCAAAATCAAGAGTCAGACACTTAACGGACTGAGCCACCCAGACACCCCTTATCCCTTTACTCCTAACCTACCTATGTCATGAATTTAAAATGGGGTTCTTCTAGGCAGCTTGTAACGGAGTCTTTTTAAACTTTAAATCTGATCATCTCTGTCTTTCAATTGGTGTGTTTGCACTATTTTCATTTAATGTGATTATTGGTAAGTTTGAATTTAGGTCTCCTATTTTATTATTTTTTTTCATTTTTGACTTCTGTTTTTCTTTGCTTTGTTTTCCTTCTCCTGACTTTTTTGGGGAGTTTTTGAATGTCTTTTAGTATTCTATTTAAATTTGCCTATTTTTATTTACTCTATCTCTGTATGCAGGTTTCAGTGGTTGCTGTATTACAATATACGTACTTGAGGTAGGGATTACAATATGCATACTTGACTTTTAACAGTTTACTGAAATCAAGAGGATGTGGTAATTGACTTAATGTGAGGACGGGAGGTAAAAAGAAGGGATTAAGTATGACACTGAAGTTTCTGGATCAGGAACAGGGTATAAGGTGATATCATCCACTACCAGGGTGAATTGAAATGGAGGAGCAGATCTCAGGGAAATGAGTTTTGTTTGGAACATGCAGAGTTGGGGATACTCGTGGATCATTCAAGTGGAGATGTCAGGAGGCCATTTATCACATGGATCTCAAGCTAGGACAAGGGTCCTGGAGTGAAGGATAGATTTGGAAGTCCTCAGTTGCAGTTGGCATCCTTTGTTTTTGACACTTAACACCTGTTGGCCTCTGGCACTCCACCCCCAACTCTTGGCTTCATGAAAGGGACTAACCCACTCTCAACTGTAGAAGTGGGCCTTGAGTGGACTCAACTAATTACAGGTTAGACCTGTAACCAAATTTGGCCAATGAGAATAAGATCCAGTTCTGTCCCACCATCTTGGAGAGACACACTTTGTTTCTAGTTGGAGTTAATCTGACAGGTGTAAGATCTGAAGATGCTGCTGCCATCTTTCATCACTGAAGGAAGAAACATCTGTAAATATGTGAGCAAGAGAGGAGGCAGAGCTGAGGGATGCTGGGAATGAGTGGGTCCAGGGGATAACGTCTGAGCCCCCTGGCCAATCTGTTGCTCAGGCTCTGGACTTTTCAATCACATGAGCCCATACGTTCCATATTTCCTAAATTATGTTTCATTAGGCTTTTGGTTCCTTTTGAGTGAACGAGTTCTGGCTGACGTGTAAGCATCTAGCGGGTATAGAAGCCATGGTGGTGAAAGAGAGGCTGAATAAGAGTGCGTTGTGTGAGAGAAGATGGGTAGGTAGGGGAAAAGGAGACCATGAAAAGAAAGCATGAGAGGAGTGCTCAGAGCGACAAAAAGACAGTTCTTTGTCTTTTTGGCCCCAGAAAGAGAGTGAGTCATGAAATAGAGAGGAATTAGCAGTGTGAAATACTGACAGGGGATCAGTCAAGATAAGGACTGAGAAGGGTCCTTTGGATCTTCCAACAATGAGACTGTTTGCAAAACAGTTGTAGTTAACCAAACTAGAAGGATTCTCTGAAATCATCACTCTATACCCTCTTCTGCAAATGAGGGAATTGAGGCAAGGAGATACTTAGATTTTTTTTTTTTAGTGGCTGATGTAAAATTACAAGTAAAGAACAGAACTCTAAGGATCCTTCAAGATCACTTGATCTAATTACTCATCTAATACTTGAGTTTCTTATACAACATCTCTCCAAAGCCTGTGCTTAAATGCAGCTACTGAGAAAGAACTCATTACTTCCCAGGTCTGATGAGAACCCCTGGTTTCCGACTTCTTAGCCATGTTCTCTTTACAGAGCAGACACATGCAGGAGACGGTACGCATCCTTAGTCGAGCCCTTGGAAAGCTGGTTGGATTTGGGAAACTCAGAAGATTAAGTCAGATTTTGGATTTTAAGGAGGGTTTTGGTGGAGATGGAACCCTCTTTTCTTGACTCCATCCACTCCTTCAATAAAGTCAAATCCTTCAGGAATTCCAGGACCAAGACAAGACATCCCAGGCCCAGCACAAGATTTCCACGTGTATGCTCATAGGTAACAGACACCCGGTATACCAGAAGTTGAACCCCTCACCTTCCTCTAGTAAAACCTGCTTTTACTCTTGTGATTCTTGTTTTTAAAAATATTTATTTATTTTAAGAGAGAGAGAGAGAGAGAGAATAAATCCCAAGCAGGCCCTGAGCTGGAGCTGTCAGTGAAGATCCCAACGCGGGGCTCCATCTCATGAGCAGCAAGTTAAGACCTGAGCCAAAGTCAAGAGTCGGATGCTCAACTGACTGAGCCACCCAGATGCCCCTAGTCTTGAGATTCTGACTGCCTCTTGCATCAAGGTACTGGAGGTCTCCTCGACTCTTCTCTCTCCTCCACTCTCCATTGCTTGTGAATCACCATTATTCCTCCCAGGTATCCCTGAGACTTGTTAATTTCTCTCTGATCCACCATCACACCCAAGAAGAGGCCACCATTACCTCCTACCTAGACAACGATCAGTCTTCCAACTGGTTTCCTACCACCAGTGTCTTCCCATGTAATCTGCTCTCCACCCTGAAGCTTTATCAGGCCCCTGCTCAATACCCTTCAGTGACTTTCCACTACCCTCAGGAATGGTCCAGAGTTTGTCCTTAACCCTGAGGCTTCTGCCTGCCCTTTAGCCACATCCTGTGCCTCCTTTTCTCACCCCCATGTCTTCCACGTCCTTGAAGAAGCCATGGTATTTTTATCTTCCATTCCCTTGTGCTGTGTGCCGTTCTTGGAACTTTCTTGTATCCCCTCCTGCTCTCCTTCAGTAACACCTTAGAATCCTTTGTTTGGATTTCACCTTCCCAGGAGAGCCTCCTCTAACTGCGTCCACCACGGGCAGAATTGGTACCACCAATTCTCACTAACCCTTGGAACTCCTCGGTTCCAGAACTCGTGCTATTCTCTCCCCATGTTGGAATATTCCTCCTGCTTGACTTTAAGACCCGTGAGACCAGGGGACACGTCTGCCCTCTTTATCGCTGCATTCTTAGAGCCTGGCACAGTGCCTAGCACACAGTGTGTGTCGTATATACAATTCTGTGGTTTAATTGTTTAATGCTCGCTGTTGGCGCCATTTGGCTGAAAAGAAGCTGAGCTCACAAGAGTTAATATTGAAACATTGTTACTGCACCTTATAAAATCCAGCTGGAAGTCCTCTAAATTCTCCACTGCTGCCTCAGAAGGTGCTAACTGTAATTCCTGAAATGTGAATCATTAAGGCCTCTCCAAGAGACCAGCCCTCAAATGTCTATCATCTTTAAGACTGGAAACGTCTTCCCTGAAGACCAGGAAGCCCCATTGGCGACATCAAAGCCAATGAGATCTTCTGATTCGTATCAACTAATTTCTACTAATAAAGGTGACTCAAGCCCACATCTAAAGCCTTGAAGGTCCAACCACCCATTCGCTCATTTTATTCAGCAAATATTTATTGAATGTTTATGTCAGTCTCTCTGCTAGATGCTGAGGACGCAGAGCATTCTTCAGGCAGAGGAAGCAGCAGAACAAAGGGGTTTAGAAGATGGCAGGCGGTGTTATGCTTTTAGTTGCTGGAGGGAGACAAGTGGCAAGGCACTTGAGAGAAATGGGCAAAACAATGTTGGAGAAGAAATTACATCCAGACCATACGGGTCCTCATACAACACGGTAGGGATTCACAGATTTTTATCCGAGAATAATCTAAGACTAGCGACAAGCTCTCACGATGGACTATTCAATCCTCTGAGGAAGCAGGAGTAGCTGGTGTCAATCATTTGACAAGCATTTGATTGTTATGACGTCCATGCACCGTAGGTGTGGTGGTTTTAAAACTTGATTGCAAATTGACACTCCTTTCATTTACAGCTGGGGTCTATGTCCCCTCCCCTTAATCTGGGTGCTTTGTGACGACTCTAACAAATAGAATACAAAGGAAGTGACACGAGGTGACTTGCACGAAGTTGCCAGGTCATAAAAGGTCGTGCAGCTTCAGCCTGTTGACTGGAACTCTAGTGCTGTGGGTCCTGCCACCACCCTGAGGCTGCCATGCTAGAGAGGGCAGAGCTAAGTGTTCCAGTCATTGTTCCAGGTGAATTCAGCCTTTGAGTCACCCCAGCCTGGGACTCGATGAGTGAAGAAACCTCCAGGCTATTCCAACTCCCATCATCTGGGTTCTCCCATTTGAGGTCTTGGACTTCGTGCAACAGAGACAAGCCATAACTCCTATGTCCTGTCTGAATTCCTGACCTAATAGTCTATGAGCATAATAAAATGGTAGTTTTATCCAGCTGGAGAAAGTATTAATGTGGTTTCTTTCTTTCTTTCTTTCTTTCTTTCTTTCTTTCTTTCTTTCTTCTTCTTTCTTTGTTTTTATTAATTTTTTGAGAGAGAGGCAAAGGCAGAGAGAGAAGGAGAGAGAATCCCAAGCAGGCTCCGTGCGGTCAGGGCAGAGCCCAATGTGGGGCTGGAACCCATGAATGGTGAGATCATGACCTGAGCCGAAACCCAGAATCGGACACAACTGACTGAGCCACCCAGGACCCCCTTAATGTGGTTTCTTATGCAGAAATAGACAGTTGGAAGAATAAACACTGTTATCACTATCCTGTTTCACAAATGTGGAAACTGAGTTTCAGAAGGATTAAGCAGCCTGATCCAGGTCCCACAGGTAATCAACAGCAGAGCCAAGATCAGAACTAAGATCTGGCTACTTGTAGGGCTTGTTCTCTTCCAGTGATTCTAGATGTGTCCGACGGAGTCAGGCCCCTTGACAAAATCTCCCAAGTCCCCCATTACTGTCCTTGAATCTGGAGATTATCCTTGGCCACTCTACATTTCAATGGCTAAGATATGGTTAGAGAAGCAGCCTTTATGAGACATTTGATTCACATCCTTTTCAAATAATTTAAAGACATTTACTCTGCGATCGGTTCTTTCCTGGTTTTATTTTCTCCTCCACACTCCCAGGCAGGATCCAGATACTTCTGCTAAGCCTGACGGATCTGTTCCTCCTCTCCCCACACTGCCCCCAGTGCACAAACACCCACTGGCCCCCATTAAATCCCAATCAGGCCTGGAGATAGCTGATTCAGCCCCCCTCCCCTGCCTCCCAGGAAGAGTTAGGGATGAGCAAATCACTTATTGGAGTAATTCTGGGAGCTGAGGCAGAGTCATGGCTGGAAGCCACCCACTAACTAGAAACCCAGGACATCAATCAACCAAACTGATTTTTCCACTGCTGCAGCCATTTAAACAGTTATCTTTGCTCAGGGCTTTGTCCAAAGTTACTCAACCAGTGGGTTCCTGGGCGATAAGTCACTGCAACCTCACTCCACTGTCTCTGTGTCCTGGGGCTGCCTCTTTACTCACTCCTCAAGAGGGGTTGAAGTTCATTTGTTGTACTTGAAAAAGAAGAGAGCCTGTACTACTTGTGCACACGTTCTGGTTACAGCAGGAAGATGAAAAGGGAGCCCAAGGTCTGTTGGGATATCAATATACTTCTCATTTGGTGCCCTGCAGAGGCTGGGGAAAGAGGTTTTAAATTCATTTTACACCGCCCCCTGCTGGTCCCCTCGCTCAACTGCAATGGATGCATGATTCAGCTGGCGGATGGGGGTGGCTAGGAGTGGGGGGCCCTTATAAACCAGGTGCAGGGGGAGGAGAGCCTTTAGCCACACCAATCTCCTTTCCTCCCTTTACCTATGGGGAAGCTGATGCCAGAAAGAAAAATGTGATCTCCTCAAGGTTGTGATTTATTCAAAGTCATGTTAAGGTTAGAACTAGTCTTTCCACGGTTAGTACTTTTTCTAGGTTCTAAGAGTGCTGAGCACATACTAAGTATCTCTGATTGGCCTCGTAGCACGAAATCAGAAGGTCTTAGTTTTGAATCCAAGCTCTGCCACTTAATAGCTGCCGTGAGAAGACAGTTCTCTGAGCCTCTGATTTCTCATCTGTAAAATAAGGGAAATAGAGGAAGGTATAAAATAGGGTTTTATAAGAATTCTTTTGTCTACACATCTATTCAAAAACTGCTGAGTGTTTACTCTGGGCCAGGCACTGTGTTGAGTATTTGGAATATGACAATGCATAGGATGGCGCATTACCTGTTCCCTTTGAGGGTGGAAGTCCAGTGAAAAACTTAGATGGCATGAGTCAACACACAGGCAGAAATTCAACAATTGTTGAAAAAGAAAACATTTTCCCTTTGATTCTCCAACTTCTCAACTATCAGGAGGCTCAGGGCCTTGCCCCAGCTGTATCAGTCTAGTTGATGACTCGAAGAGATTAAGTTATTTGAAGGTCAAGACCACATAAATCTTTGTATTCTCTCGTGTGTCTGGCCCCAGGGTGTGCTCAGTAAATATTTGTTTGGCTGCATAGATGCCCCAAGTTCTGGCTCCCTCTGCCTTCCCGGCTGCCAGGCGATTGCTGTCCGTGGTGCTGAAAAGCAAATTCCTGCTACTCACCATGAGGCAGCGCAGGTGCTGAGGCAGAAAATGGAGCCCAGGGGAAGTGAATAGACAGGGGGAAGAATGAGCCAACTTTTCACTGGCTATTAGTGACATCTTCATTTTTCCATATCTTGGAATCCAAAGCTGGTATTTCTTTCTCCAGCTGCCCCCATTTGGCATTTCTTGCTAGCTGGGAACATTAGGTAGATAGGTGTTCTTTCTAATAACCACACAGCAAGATAACCTCTCCAATGGGTGGGAGAGTGGTTTCTGGGAGCCCACAGCCCTATAAAGCACTGCTTGAGAAGGTTCTTGAAAATCGGTCGTCCTTTTTCCAGTCTCTTCCTGGGCAAGTAAAAGGCAGCAGTTACAGATGTCCCCCAACCCCCAGTTGATTTCACCCATGTCTGTCACCCAAGAATGTGTGAAGCTCTGAGTTAGAACTGACCATGGGGAAACCAGAGAGAGGCCAGACCTGAGATTGACAGTCTGGAGCTGGGTGAGTGCTCCAATTGGCTAAGGATTCATTTTGACCAGTATTTTATATGATAATATGTTTGTTCATTCATTCAGTCTATAAATATTTATTGTATACCTAGCATGGCCTGGCCTTGTTATAGGAGCTCCAGATAGAGTCAAGTACAAGAAAGTCAAGGCCTCTGGCTTCCTGGAACTTGCATTCCAGTGGGGGAGAAAAACAATAAACAACTATATAAATGAATGTGTCGTATAGTTCCAGGCAAGAGGAAAGATCATGATAAGGTATGCTCTTTTAGGTAAGATGATCACAGGAGGCCTCTTTGAGGAGGCAAAATCTGAGCATAGATGCAAATTAATTGAACATGTAAATATTGGGGAAGGGCAGTGTTCCAGTCAGAGGAAACAATAAGAGTAAAAGTCTTGAGTGGGAAAAAGATGTTCAAGGTACAGCAAAGAGGTCAGTGTGAGTAGAGCAGATTTATCAAAGGGGATGTTAGAAAGGGTTGGATAAATATACAGAAACCAGATACTGTACTTTGAGGAGGACAGAACAAGATGATCAGAATAGCAGAAACACTTACAGAATGACAGTTATGGCTGCACCTTCCATGGGTAAGCCACAACACTCTGGATGCCACTAGAGATATAAGGGAGGGTAATTAGAGCTCCTGCCTATATAGATCTCACCATGTCTAAAGATCTAATAAATGGAAGCCAGAGGGAGTTAGCAGTGTACCAGTCATCCAGCCAACATTTTTTGCGTACCTGCTATGTACCCAAAGATCATTGTCTAATGCAAGTCTCCAGTCTAGGAACTGAGGAAAAGAGGGAATGAATCACTGGATGGAACCAGAATATCTAAAGGCAAGTAGGAAGCTCCAGAGAGCAGAAGGCTGAGGTCAAGCCACTTCTCTCTGATACTTATCTGCTCTCCAATAGGGCTCCTTGAGACATAGGAACAGCAGTGTTCTAGAATAGGCTACGTCTTAAAAACAGGTGCTTTAGTCGTCCCCACCGCTGCGGTTCAGTACGAGTAAAGCAGCGTGAGCTACATTCTGCCAGATGGCATAGGGCAAACAGCTCACATTTCAGGCATCTTTGCTGAGGATTTTATTTAGTCTTCACATCAGTCCCATGAGGTACTTGGAGTCTCCTTATCACTCCCATTAGGAGACTCCCAAGTCCCTGAAATAAATCCTGCCAAACAAGAAGAGTCCCCCTTTCACTGGTCTTAGGTTGCAAAGGAATTTTATATGCCCTGCCTTGTAGCTGGAGGACTGTCAGCAACTTTGAGATGTTAGCAGAGTAAATCTATTCACTTGACAAATGGCAAACCAAAGTTTGGACAAGTTAAGCGACTTCTCCAGAGTCACAGATTGCTTAAAGAGGAGTCACAGATTGCTTAAAGAGTCACAGATTGCTTAAAGGGACCCAGTCCCGAATCTGCCTGACCCCAAAGCCATTTACAGTCCTAGTATGTTCTTGGATCTCAAGCTTGGAGCTCATGTTTGGCTTAAAAAAAAAAAAAAGACCAATCCCCTGGATATTCAGAACCAACTCTGATACTGGTCGCACCGGACATCTCTGCCCTCCTCCGCACAATCTCATTCTTAATCTCTCTTAATCCTCCCAGCAATGCTGGAAGGCAGCAGTGATAACATTGAGAGCTGGCATTCGCTGAGAACTGAGGATGTCTCGGGCACTTTCCTAAGCATTTTGCAGATACTAATGCCCTATTTGCCATAAACCCATGAAGTAAGTGCCATTTTATTCCCATTTCACGTATTTTATTTCCCATATTCCGATGAGAAAAATTGAAACCCAGAGAGGTTAAGTAACTTGCCAAAAGTCACACAGCTGGTCAGGGGCAGAGCCAGGTAGTGTGATTCTGGGGCCCTTGCTGTCCGTCACTCTACTCTGTTGATAAGACAGCCATTACTCTGAGAGGTCAGCAACACGCCCAGTTGTGTATAGTACAGAAATGACGGTTCAACTCAAACCCGGGACCAAGCTCCAGAATATTTCCATGGCCCCACACTGCCTCTCTCAAAGGTAAAGCAGAAGAAAGGAGAGAGCCTGTTCTATGACCCCTTCATAGAGGCACAGAGTGATTTTAATGCTGCCAAGGGGCCCCCTGGGGGTTTTATTTAAACGACGATCTGCACGGTGAGGTTGTCTGATATTCCCACCCACTCACTTTTCTCAAATGTGGAAACCACGTCGCTCTGTGCACCCTTCCCAGCACATAAATGCTTCACCAGGGAAGCTGAGCCTTTTTTGTACGGATTGGAGGTGCTCATACAGCTTCCTCCTTAAGTGCTGTTTTTTCCAGCGACCTATAATGATGACTCAGAGAGGGAGAAGGTATAATGGAAAATTAATTATTTTATCAGAGATGGGACCCAGGCGGAATACTCAGAATTAGATTGATGAAGGCCTTTCCACGAGGGCTGGGAGTCCTGCATGGTCACGGACCAGTTAGTTACTCAAAGGGAAGTCGAGAACGGGGCTCCCCAGCTTCGATTCCGTGCAATTTTTTTTTTCAACGTTTTTTTATTTTTATTTTTGGGACAGAGAGAGACAGAGCATGAACGGGGGAGGGACAGAGAGAGAGGGAGACACAGAATCAGAAACAGGCTCCAGGCTCCGAGCCATCAGCCCAGAGCCCGACACGGGGCTCGAACTCACGGACCGCGAGATCGTGACCTGGCTGAAGTCGGACGCTTAACCGACTGCGCCACCCAGGCGCCCCCCGTGCAATTTTTAATGTCCCAGAGCTGTGAGGGCATGGGGGGTGCCTGTCAGAGGGTGTGTTTGCATGTGGCTGTCGTGTGCGTGTTTGGGTGTGGTTGTGTCTCTCTGAATTTGTGTCTGGATTTGTGTGAGGGTCCTTGTGGGTCTCTGGGTATAAGCGTCTGAGGACCCCCGTGGGGGGATATTGAGTTAGAAGTTGACACGCAAGTAGGCCGGGACAGGGGACACGGTCATAGACCGGGGCTTTTGATGCTGCTGTGATGGAAGAGAAGAAACGGACACAACAGCCTAAACCACTATAAAACCTTCAAAAAATTTTTTTTGTCATAAACCGGGGAAGATGAGCTACTATTAATAATAATAGCAGGGGGCGCCTGGGTGGCTGAGTTGGTTGAACGTCTGTCTCTTGATTTCGGCTCAGGTCATGATCTCGCGGTTTGTGGGATTGAGCCCCACATCCGGCCCAGCCCTGTGCTGGGCGTGGAGCCTGCTTACGATTCTCTTTCTCCCCCCGCCCCCTTCTCTCTCTCTCTCTCTCAAAAAAAAAAAAAAAAAAAAATAGCAGTTTAGAAATTAATAGTATAGTAGAACTTGTCATACTAACTCTATTTAGAGAGTACCCACTCTGTGCCTTTTTTATACACGCTAGCTGCGTTCTCGTCACTACTCTGTGCTACCATTATGTCCGTTTCAAAGAGGAGGCTGCTGGGGCTCAGAGAGGTAAAGTAACTTTCCTGAGGTCACACACCTGGGAGGACTGGGGCCAGGAAGAAAACTCGGGTCCGTCCGACTCTGGGGCCTGAACTTTCCCCCATTCCGGATTGCTTTTTTCGCCTGCACCGGCTGCCACCCCCAGCTCCAGCCAAGCCCCAGCCATGGCAAGATGCGCCCCAGGACATGAAGGAGAGGGGCTTAGCCTGGCTGGCAGAACAGGTGCCATACGACAGGAGTAACTAAGTTCCAGGCCCAGCTGGCCTCTTCTCTGGACCTCAGTTTCCTCGTTGCTAAGATGACAATTTGGATTCATCTGGTTTGATAGGTTCTTCCTGTTCTGACCATGTGTGGGCCACAGGGCCGAGGGCTTTGTGTGCGCGGTGGGGGGGGGGGGCCCACATTACGTGGGGAGTGTTGACTGGGAAAGGGGGCTCTGTACTGGGGCAGACAAAGTTCAAGACGCGCGTCCACCCAGCCTACAACACCTCCTTTCCGCGTGCAGTGGATACGCCAGCTTGGCCCTCAGGACGCACTCCCACCACCTTCTCCTATTTCTCTTTCCCATGCCTTCCTGGACTTCAGCAATGCAAACTGTCTTTCTCAGACTCCCTTGCAGCTAGGGTTCTGGATGCAAATCCAGTTCTGCCAATTAGCAGAGGTTCGGACGACAGAAACGAACCAGAGGCCATCTTTCTGCTGCTTTGGCGGTTTCCTCCAACAAGAGCAGTTGTGGAGGTGCTGGGTGGGTGGGGGCGGGGGTGCTGCAGGCCCATTTCAGAGACCAGTGGCACCCCCAAGTGGGTGGAGAGCCTGTTGTGACACGGCGGCACGGTGGCTCCCTGGATCATAGTGTTATTCTAAGTTCTTGAACTCACTGTGTGCGGGGACGGCCTCCTGTCTGCCCGCTTTCTGATGGTGTGACTGGTGGCCATACAGTGTCCTGAGAGTCATTCCTGGAGGTCGTCTAGTCCTCCAGCACATGCCCCCCGCCAAAAAAAAAGAAACCACCTTTTTAAATTTTCCCAGTTTGCCGCATGAAGTCTCTGTCTGCTGATGAAAGCTTGGGATAGTTTCTTTCATCTGCACTGAACCTTGGCGGATCGGCGTGGCGCACTCCTACTTTACCTTCAAAACCCAGCCTCATCCTCCAGCCCGGACATGACATCCCCTCTCAGCTGGGCTGACCTAGGTATCTCCCCTCTGTGATCCCACAGTCTCCCTCCCCGCCCCCCACCCCCATCTCCGACTTTTCCACATGGGACTGAAATGAACTGTGCGCTTTCTGTCCTCCCCGCCAAACCATCATCCCCAGATGGCAGGGACCGAGTCTTCTCCGCGGTGCCCACTCCCCTCCCCCAGGTGTCTAGCAGAGAATCTGGCCTAAGGCAGGTACTCTGTGAGCGTTTTGTGGCATGAATACAGAAAAGGTAGCAACCTGTCAGGGTAATGGGATTTAGGAGAAACTCCGAGATCCACAGGCTGAGAATAAAGCGATTTAATCTCCCCTTTTGGCAAAAAGAAACTCGCGTCTCATTAAGAGCTATTGTTAGGGGCGACGGGCCTCATGGAGCTCGTGGGGTGATGAGGGGCACTTCTCATGTCAAAGCTCTCATTTCGGATCAAATATCCAGAATCCCTCGGTAGATCTGTCCTCCCACTGATGCCCGGGCTCCTCCTAAGGGATATAAGAACCAGGGGCTTTTGAGAGGCTGTGTGATGAGTGAAGAGACAGACCCGCCGGGATTTACAGCTCAGCTCTACTGCTTCCTGGCTGTGCAACCTTGGGCAAGGGACCGCACTGCTCCGAGCTCAGTTTCCTCGTCTGCAAAGTGGACCTAATGCTTTCTGCGTCATGAGGTGGTTGTGAGGGCTCAGAGGGGTGGTTTCGGAGAAGTGCCCAGCGCCTAGGGGAAGCCTGGAGCGCGGTGGCTGCGATAAGACGTGGGTGATTGGAGATGTCAGTTTTTTTCTCTTCTTCATCTGGGCAAAGACATTTCCCACCATCGGCCCCTTGTTTGGCGGGTGGCAGAGGTCAAGAGCGGGCCCCAGATAGGGGAAGTTCTCTCCAGGCTCAGGCCACCGACTCGGCTATAGGCATCCATCTGTGCCACTTGGCTATAGGAGGAAGCAACCGCTTTTTCTCCGTCGTTACCCCAGAGCTGTCCTCAACAAGCAAAGCAGACACCTTCTCCCGTGCCTCCGCGCCCTCCATTTTTAACCATTTAAACGTGCACCGTTCAGCGGCCTGAACTACATACACTGTGCTGTGCGTTCATCACTGCTGTCTATTTCCAGAATGTTTTCATCGCTCTCAACCAACACGCTGTGCCGTTTAAGCAATACCCTGCCCCGTGGTGACCTCTGTTCCACTTTCTGTCTCTGCGAGCTTGCCCGCTTACAGAAGCACTGAGCTGGGCACAGGTCAGGTCCCGCAAGAAAGGAGTGTGGATCTTATCCCAAGTGGGATGGAAACCACTGGAGTGTTTTAAACAGGGGTGTAGCACAATCGGGGTTATGGTTTTTTTTTTTTTAACTTTTTAATGTTTATTTATTATTCAGAGACAGAGAGAGAGAGACAGACCGTGAGCAGGAGAGGGGTAGAGAGGGGGAGACACGGAATCCGAAGCAGGCTCCAGGCTCCGAGCTGTCAGCACAGAGCCCGATGCGGGGCTCGAACCCATGAACTGTGAGATCATGACCTGAGCCGAAGTCGGACGCCCAACCGACTGAGCCACCTGGGCGCCCCAGGGGTTACGGTTTTAAAAGAATCTCTCTGGCTGCAGAGGAGCCGGTAATAGGTGGGGGCGAGAGTGGAAGCAGGACCCAGGGGGACAAGTTGGGGGGGGCCAGGCCAGGGCGACAGAGCCTTGGGCAGTGAAGGCCTCTGATGGGTGGGATGTGGGGCGAGAGAAAGAGGGGAGTCAAGCAGGAGTCCTCTCCAGGATGGCACCGTCCTCAACTCTCCTTGCCTCTCGGCCTTTGCCTGGGCCATTCTCTCTGCCTGGATGTCCTCTCCTCCCCTCTGCCTGGACAGCTCCCACTTGTGATGAGTTCTCGCTTAGCTCTCCCCCCATCCTCCAGGAAATCTTCCGTGACTCCCCTCCTCCCCCCACCCCACCCCTGGCTGGGTTGGGAGCCCCTCTTCTGTGTTCCCACGGAATTTCAGGTCTCCTCCCAGCCCGGAACGCGTCATGCTGCTGGGCACTGCCTGTCCCTGCGTCGCCCCCCCAACCTGGACCATGAGCGCAAGAGACAAAGTTAGGTGTGGCACATTTCACTCCCAGGGCCAAGCACAGAATGGCACACTGTGACATTTCAATATGAGAGTAGGAGAGGGAGGCAGAGGGAGAGAGTGAGAGACAGACAGAGATGGAGTACTGGGACCCTTCAAGCACAGCTGCTGACTTTCCGGTCTCTGTTCCCGTGGCAGCCACACGCAGCCATGGTCACCACGCCCGCAATTCACTGCAGCATGACAGTGATCCAGGAGATCAGAAGCCAGCTGGAGACGGGGACCGCATTCCACCCAAACGCTCCGGACGGATCCGTGTCAGCGGCTCCTACGTTCCCGGCGCAACAGGGGAAGAGAGAAAACACACAGAGCTTTGAGATGAGACAGAGCCGGGGCGGAGAGAAGCTGGGAGACCGTACGACTCGTGCTTGGGGCCCAAACCTGGGACCCGCCGGCCTGGTTTCAGGCTGGGCCCAGCCCTTTTTCTCCCTGCCAGTGACTTAACCTTCTCCCAGCCTCTGCTCCTTACCTGTAAAGCGGGGGTAGGAATTGCATCCAATTGCAGGCTTGTTGGGAAAATCAAGCGTGTTAATAACTGAATGGTTTCCAACAGGGCCTGGCGTGGAGGGAGGCCTTAAGAAATGCTGGCTTTATTTGTTCACTTTTCCGCCCTCTGCCAAGTTCTTCCTTGTTCCTACCTAACAGGATGATTCAAGGGCTGGTTGTTTCAAATATTGCCTTCCCTTCGGTGTTTGCTCTTGGCCCACTTCGAGATCTGAGTTGGAGCCTCGTCACGCGGGGAGGAACATGGCGGGGCTTTGGAATGAGTCCCGACACCTGCATGGAGCTAGTCTGCCTGTCTTCAGATGACTCAGGAGCCCAGGGGGGCGAGGGACCCAACAACCGCCACGCAGTGAATAAGGAGGAGCATCGGGGTTCCAGGTAACCGATTCCATGGGTTTCCTGTCCCACCCGCTGCTGCCCGTGACCCTGACGTGACCCTGAGCACCACTGAGCCGGGGAGAGGGCTGAGCTTTACGACAAGCTTCTCTAGAACCGAGGGAGAAAGCTGTTCCTGGCCTCATCCTGCATGTGTGCGTAAAGGATGCTCCAGAAGGAAAGGCCAGGCAAATGAACAAAACCATTTGTTTCTGGGGCTGACAAGAGGCTCCAGGAGTGAAAGATGCTAAACACCGATGGCATAAAGCGGGGTTCTCGCAGGGTCTCTACCCTGGCTGCCCTTACTCCTCTCGAGGATCAGCAATGGTCAAGAGAGTCACCTACTCCTCTCGTCCGGTGCCCGCTGGCCTCCAGGAATGGGAGCCGTTGTACCCCATATCGGAGAGCCTTTCTCTATGCCAAGGTTTTTACCAAGAGCTTCTAGAGGTAGGGGTGGGGGGGACGACCGGGTATGGATTTGGCCTTGCAGATGAGGACGTAGCTGCAGCTCCAGGCTCCCAGATTCCCAGGGTGGCAGTGAGCAGACTCCACCCAGTCCTCTGGGTCCCCAGGCAGAAGCCAGCCTGAGGTGCGGCCAAACGCTCACAGAGCCTGGGCCACGGCCATCAGACGCTGGGGACGGGGGCTTCCACACTGGCACCTGAAGTCCTTTGCACCTGCTTGTGGGATCCCACATGCTGCCTGGGAAAAGGGACAAGGAGGAGAAGAAAGGCAAATTCGGATCCTGAAGAGCCCTCTCCGGAAGGGAGGAGGTAGACCTCAGCTTGAGGCTGGAGGGGCGTGTGCGGGGGCTCAGCTCTGGGGCGCGAGGCAGTGGGCTCAACTCCTCCTCCCTCCCTGTGTGGCCGGGTTGTCCCCGAACTCCAGCGGCCTTATCGGTTTGAGGATGCATCGCGATATCCGTGCCACACGTCTGCTCGTTGTGAGGATACGACGCCACACGAGGAAGCGCGTGGAACATAGCAGGTGCCCGGCAAAGGGCTCCTGCCATCTTCCTCCTTGAAATGAATCAGGCGCAGGGAGAGGACAGCGCCCCAGGGAACGTGGGTGCGGCAGAGCGGGAACCACGTGATCAGTCACAAGGACAGATGGTGGTGGAGGACTCATTAAGTGTCTGCTGCGTTAGGTGATGTTGCCCACATCCTCTGTCTCATCTCCCCCCTCCCCGGAGCCCGATGAGTTCGTTACAGTTATGTCCCCATTTTACGGATAAGCAAACTGAAGCTGAAGGTGGAAAGTTGTCTCAGTTCTCTCCGCTGGTTGAGCTGGCAGAGCTGGGGATCAAACCCACGTCCTCAATACTCCCAGGCGCAGCCCTGTCTTACGTTGTAAGGGTGGAGAGACAGTCCCCGAGAAAGGCAGCCCTGGACCCCCACCCCTCCAGGTGGGCAGATGCAAGTCTTCTCTCCCAGGAGGGCTGAGTTGGGGGGGAGCAGGGGACTCTGGGGTCCGACAAGCCCGCATCTGGACCCTCCCGGTAGCTGGGTGACTTAACCTGCTTTACGTCTTTGGGTACGTTCCTCAGCTCTGGGACCTGTCTTTCCTCACCCGCAAGACGGGAATCATATTCGCTACCTGGCCAGGTGGTGAGGACAACTTTGGCTGACGGCCTGGTACAGCATCAGCGCCCGGGGCGCGGGCAGTCCCCACCAGATTTCTGCGACAATTGTGCCTCCCACCATAAACTCCGTGTCTGCTGTTGACTGAGGAGAGAACATGTTCTCCTCCAAACTCAGTCCCCGCCCCTCTCCCGGCCACCCTCCCCCTCCCCCCCCCCCATGTTCTGGAAGGTATTCGTAGCCACGAGGGTGCAGCCTTCAAGCTGCTGCTGGCACGGGCCGAGGGCTCACATGAGGTGGGGATGCCCCCCACCCGGAGTGCAGGCAAAGGCACATCGCAGCCCATATTTTGAGGGGGATTTCGTGATCTTCATTTTGTGTTGCTATCGGAGGAAAGTAAACTGTGGCTCCTGGCTGCCGGGGAAGGGGCTGAGCTCCTGCCAGGGCTGCTGGCGGCTGGCGCCGGCCCAGGCCCGCACCCGTGTCGACTGCGGGTGCAGGCAAGGGCACACACAACGTTCCAGCACACGCGTGACCGGCAGCACACGGAGGTGCCCGGGCGCTCAGCGCAGGGCGACGCATGGCAGCCGGCTCCGTCCACCTTCCCCTCCTGGGCCCTTGCCCTGTCTGGGGACCCTGCCTCTTCTGTTGTCTCCAGATGGCTGTGGGGCCTGAGCCTGTCCTCCGTCCTGGTTTCCTCATCTCTCTTCCTCTGGCTCTCCCTCCGTTTCCCCCGGTGTCTCTGGGTAGCCCCGGTCTCTGACACGCTGTGTCTCTCCGATTTTCTGACTCTTTCCTCCCCTGCTTTGTCTGTATCACGCCCGACCTGTCTGCTGACACTCTTTCTCTTTCTGATTCTCTCTGAATCCTGTTTCCCTGCTTCTCCAATTCTCTCTCTGTCCCCATCTGTCTCCATATCTGTCTGATTCCCTCTCTCTGTCTCCATATCTGTCCGACTCTATCTCTTTCTGTGTCTCCATCTGTCTCTGTATCTCTCTGCCTGCCTGTCTCTGACTCTCTGGGACTCTCTTTTCCCAACTCTTTCTGTCTCTGTCCTTCCTACCTCTCTCTCTCTCTCTCTCTTTTTTTTTTTTTCCGTGACACTCTCCTGGAAACGCATCAAAGACTGAAGTGGCCGGATTTCAAGTGACAAACAGCACTACACCCAGGATCCAGCCCCCTCCCTGCACGGCTGCTTCCTCCTCCACATCCCCTGTCACGAAGAGAAGCCTATTGTGTCGGGCCCAGGGAGTTCGAGTTGAAGGGCCCTGGGGTCTGCGCCTCTGACTGCTCTGAGCTACTTCCCCATTGGCTCCCAGCAGCCTGTGCTGAGCAAGGGCTGAGCGACAGGAGGAGGCTCTAGTCCATAAAAGGGGGGGCGAGGCACCAGAACTGCCATTCTGAGGGGCTTTGGTGGTGCTCACAGCCGCCTCTTTGGCACCTCCTTCCCAGCCAGAGTCAGGGAGACCCCTGAGCCACCTGCCACCACCCTCCGTCCGACCTGCTCGGCCAGAAGCTGCCCAGGAACGAAGAAGAACACAGGTAATATCCACAGGGGGAATGGAACCTCTCTTTTGATTGTATTTGTTTTTCCCGGTCCTCCGGATCTGGGGGCTGCAGGAGCTTGGGCTGGGGGATTTCAGCTCTGGGTCTGATAATCTGGCAAATATGGTTACAGTTACGAGGCTAGTTTACAAACACCAGATCAATTAGCGGGAGACAGACGGTTCTTTGGAATTTCCCTCTCGGTACAGCCCCGGCTTGCACAGGTGGGTACTCCTCTCCCAAGAGGACCACCCCTCGGTTTCAGCTCCAAGGTCGTCTTCTTCCCCAGCAGTCTGCACGCATGGTACCCAGGTGAGGACGGGAGGCCCTGGGTGGAAGAAGTGAGTTTAGCCACTCGGGGCGGTTTTAAAGGTCAGTGATTCTCACCGGACGTAGAGAACAAGGTCTGGGGGACGTTAATGAGATTCAGGGCTCTGGCATTTACCAAGTATAATGTACATCAGTGTACAACCAAGTTCAGCATTTTCATTCTTTTTTGGATCGTGTTTAATTGCTGACAGGGTGCCGGCTTGAGTGTTTCCTTGGGCGTGATTTCACGCAGAAATGAAGTTGGGGCTTATTTCGTTGGGAGGAAATGGGGAAAGAGAGTGACAGCATGCCAGGAGACTCAGGCTGAGCAGGATTTTTCTTGTGGGTTTTACTTCGAAAGGACTTGTTGCTTTCATGTAAATTACAGCAGGGAAGTCGGGCAGGGAGGAAAGCTCAGATGGCAACGCCATTTGCTCCCTGGTAAAGATATCCATGTTCAAAGAAAGTATTACAGAATCCCAAAGTTTGACTCCAGCAAAACAGGCTGATGAGTTTCGGAGGAAAGAAAAAAGGAGGAAAAAAAAAAAAAAAGCCCAGTGACGACATAAAGGTTGAATAGTAAATTCTGCGACCTTGTACTTTTTCCCCGGGTGTCTTTTATCTAGAATCTCTCCAAGCTTTACAAACATTCCTTAATTAAGTCTCCAACCTTCCCAGGGGAAACATGCTCTTCAGGTTATTGGATCTGATTTCAGTTCCCTTCCCACAGACTGCAGATCTTCATTTGGTAAAATATACAAGTCTTTCTCCTTTGACAGGCATTCCAGGCAAGATCCGTTGCAAATTTCAGAATGTCAGTCCTCTTCGCCCCGCCCCCCCAACCCCCTGCCTCCCCCTCCCACAGCTACCTCTTCCCTCTCTTCTCCCCTTTCTTTCTCCCCTCTATCCCACCCCACCTTGCCTTTTGTTCTATTTTTGCAGGTCATTTATCTCCAGGCTTTCAGATGTGCGTGGGGGAGCTGTTGCAGCAGCCCAGGGGGGGGAGCTGAGCTGCCCTGGGGGAGGTTTGCGTTTGCTGCCGGGCTCTCAAGCCCACTGCTTTGCCCCAAATGAGCTAGAGGTGTGATGGGGGGCAGGCAGATCCTTGTCTCAGCTGCCAGCTGGGAGCGGGGATGTCGGGGATGTCGCAGTGCTTCCTCGGGAACCCAGCATGCTTTAGCAAGAGCGGGCACAGGGACTGGCTCCGGGGCTGTTTGAGAAATTTGCAATCGCCATAAAGCAAATGGAAAGGGGTTAGGGTCTTGAGATAACTCCCGGGAGCCACGAACGTTCCATGTATTATCTAAATGAGTGTCCCACAGATCTGGGTTCAAATCCCAGAGCCCATCCGTCATTTGCTGTGTGATTTGGGGACGATAGCTGAGTGTTCATTTCCTCATCTCCACAGTAAGGACAGTACTGTTGGCCTCCTAAGGTTATTGTGAGACTCCCAAAGGATGCTGGCATTCAGTAGGTACTCAATAAATGCTAGCGTTGACTGCTCACGTTCTCCCTGTCCACCCTGGCAATGTGTTATAATATCCTTCATCATCCACTCCATGGAGCCGTGTGCTATGTCCGAGAAGGATGCCTAACGTCTGGTTATTTCAGTTTGTGGGGCTGGCACTCTCTTCCCCTCCCCACCCCATAATCTCCACACCAACAGAAGACCATCTCTTCGTCCGTCGCCTCGGGATCATGAAGTCTTTTCCCCATCAATCTTCCCGGGCCCCCCTTCCCACTGCCTACCTCCTTGGGCCATTCTTGCACAATTGTTGTATTTATTAGATGTCTTCCATCATTCTAAGCAGGATCAATAGTCGGTGGTTTGATTTCAACGCGTGTCTGAGAAAGCACAGGCAACTAGCTGACTTCTCTCACCATTTTCACTCATCTCGGCCCATCTCGCTGCGTCTGACAAAGGGCTAAAAGGATCTCACCGAGGCTGGGCGGCCGGCTGAGCCCGGCCATTGAGGGCAGGCAGTAAATATTTCTGGGGACACCCAGTAAGCCCAGGATCAGGCCCTGGAGACAGAGAGGTGTCCCGGGTCCTTTGATGTCGGGCCTCATTAATCTTCCCCAGCCCAGGTCCAGACTCGTGCTCCTGGCAGAAGGGTAAAGAGCCCGGTCCACGAGGCACAGGAACGTTCTGGAGGCTTCTCCCTGAGGCCATCTGGCTGTCCCACCGGCCTGAGTGGGAGGCTGCGTGCGGCAGGCACATTCATCGTGTTTGTCCACCGTCCTTTGGCTCTTTGACCTGTTACTGGACAGTTCAGTTTAAGCCGAGAAGGGTTTACTGAGCAGTTACTACGTGGCTGGGTCTCTGGTCCACTGACAGGAGGAGGGATTGATATTTGTGACTCACACGGTAGGTCAAGGCCCCGAATCCAAGTCTCTCTGTCCCTTCTTCCTTCCTTCCTTCTCCTTTCTCCCCTCCTCTGCTCCTTCTTGTCCCTTCTCCCTCTGGTTCCCAGCACCTCTTCCAGCTCTGTAGGGTTTCCATCATCTCTCTGCTTCTCTGGTGTCTTTATCAATTTCTCTGTGTGTGCAAGAGTCTCTGCCACTCCTATGGGCACACGCGTGTCTCTCTATGTGCATGTCTGTCTCTGTCTCCCTCTCTGTCTCTGTCTTTCTGTCTCTCTTTCTTTCTTCATCTCTTCATCTCCACCCCTCCCTGGCCCATCTTCCTTGGCCTTTCTCCCCATCCCTTCATTGCGTCAAATAACAAAGGGTGAGGGTTTCATGTGACTCCTGCTCTTAAAAATCGTTCTTCTAAGGGGCGCCTGGGTGGCTCAGTCAGTCGCGTGTCTGACTCTGGATTTCCGCTCAGGTCACGATCTCACGGTTCGTGAGTTCGAGCGCCGAGTCTAGCTCTGCACTGACTGCCATCGTGGAGCCTGCTTGGGATCCTCTCTCTCCCTCCCCCTCTCTCTCTACCCCTCCCCTGCTCATGCTCTCTCTCTCTCTCTCAAAATAAATAAACAAAAGCTTAAAACACATGTAAAAAAAAAATCATTCTTTTATAAACGAGGTTAATAATCCCACCATGACCCCTGAGTGCAGGTTCGTGCTTCTCTCTGGTCCCTGAACCGCAAATGGCCCAAGAGAGGCTCTGCACTTTGAGTCTTGCTGGACTCCACGGTGGGTTCACTTTCCCTCCGGAATCCGAGCCCCTCACCGCCAGCCAGGTGATAATCCATCCCTTGTTAATGACCTTAAAAGCCTCACGGGGACAGCGGCCCTCACTTCTCAGGGTCTCCCCTTGCCAGCCCCTGGGGACCCACAAAGGTGAACTTTGTGGTTTGGGGTGGGCTAACACTCCAGAAGACTGTCTCATCTTCAGGAATGTGGGGGCTCCGTGGGAGGGTCTGATGGACACTTAACGTGACCCCGTACCTCGGGAACGGTTTGTAGGACGAGCTGCAGGCTGACTTTTTAAACCTGCTTCTTCTATGTCCTTGCCTCTCGGCCCTGACCTGGTGATCTTGCCTCTCTGAGACTCTGTGTGCCCATCTGGAAAATGGAGCTGATCGTGCCAAGCCTACTGGAGTCTCCTGAGGGTGAACGTGCAGTCACGGAACTGACGTGCATAGCAGGGAGCCGGGTCCCGTAGTGGTGCCTTCACCAGGGATGCTATGGGCTCAGAGAATCCCAGCTACGCCACGCAGGTGCTCGGGATCCTGGGGCGCTTTGTCACTTGGTCCTCCTCGCTCTCCCCACCCGGAACCCGAGCCTGTAACAGTAGCACCTGTACCGCTAGAGGCCAGGGGAGGCCAGGGGCCCGGCACAGGGAGGCAGTGCAGTGGGCTGTGGGAGGGTCATTGAAAGCCTCAATGCGAGTCAGTGCGAGTCACGGCCCGGGTGTGGGAGGCCCCAGCTCTGTCTCCACTTCCCTCCTGACTCATGATGTGACCTTAAACAAGTGACTTCATTCCTACCTTTTCCCATTTCCTCTTCTATCAAATAGGGATAATCATATGCAATAAAGTGCTGGGAGAGATAATTGCAATGTTAAATCAAGCCATTATTATTCCATGCTGGCTTTTTAATGCTTGCTGCTCCTCTGAGCCCTCTGACTACAATATAGAAATATTGCCAAGAGGAGATGAGAGGGCGGGCAGGCAGTCCCTTCCCTTTCAAGAACTCTGGGCCCTGGGTAGGAAAGGGGACTACAGCGTGCTGGCCCTTTAAGTGATGCCCTCTGGGCAGCCCTCCTGAGGGACAGGGGGTGACACGGCCCATTTATAGACCAGAAGTGAGAAGCCCAGGCTCGGGGAGGAGAGCGATCCCTCTCTGATTTTTCCCAGGAAAGTCAGCTTCCAGATGACGAGAATAATCCGAATTAGAAAATGGTTATGTAATTGATGAAAGCAGGGGTCAGCACGGCTTGTCTGTAAAAGACCAACTAGTATATGTTTTTGGCCTCTGGGCTGTGCGGTCCCCGTTTCAACAGTCCGCTGTGCTTTGTAGCACGAAAGCAGCCGTGGACCACGGTGAGCAGTTGGGGTGGGGGCTGTGTTCGTTCTCGGGGTTCTCCAGAGAAGCGGGATGTGTACGTATTGAGAAAGAGATTTAGTAGAAGGAATTGGATCATGGGATTGTGGAGGCTGGTGGGTCCAAAATTTCCTTGTCTGCCGGGGGAGAATCACTGCTCCTCCCCACTGGCCCCTGCGTCCCTCACTGGGCTGTCACAAAGCCCACGAGGCAGTGGCTGAGGAAATGTTTTATAGACCTGCAAGGGAAGAGGGTTTTTCCTTGGGAGGGCTGTGAGGACCCCGCGCCCCCCCACCCCACCCCCGGCCCACCCAGTCCGTGAAGGAGGCCCCTCCTTCCCCCTGGGCCATGCACGCTCTCCACTGACGTCTATGCACCTGATACTCACCCCCGGCTCACCAAGCGGGCTCGCTGCCTTGTCTTACCCCAGGAGCATATCTTTTTCTCCTCAGCTCCTTCCGGATCAGGCCTGACTCGCAGGCAGGGCTACTAATCTGATGCATGACTTCAAGCACAGCCCCAGAGCAAAGGTGAAATGCGCTTCCTCAGGACCCATCTGATGTGACGCGATCCTTTGTTTAGCCAACGATAAGGAAGGACATCAGATTCCTCAAGAAAATCCGCAGGGCTGATGTGTCTTTATTAGAGTCGCCTTTTAACCCCGAGAGATCTGGACAGAAGCCTGACTCCCACTTACAGGCCAAGCGAACGGTGGCCAACCTCTCCTCCCCCCAGCCTTGGTCTCCTCCTCTGTACAAAGGGTGCAGAGACACTCACCGTGCGCCACCCCCTCCCCGGCTGTGGTGACGATTAGAATCACGTGTCTAACGGTAACACACAGCCTGGCACCTAGTAGGCTCTTGAGATGTGGTGGCACTGTTATTGGACTGGTGTTACCAGGAACAAGGAGCACTCAGCCCTGCTTGGCACACAGTAGGTCCTCCATATGGCAGTTGATTCGTTCACCAACTTTTTTTTTTTTGGAATTTCAACTGCGTTCCAGGACTTTTTGCCGTCTTCTTTTCGCGCCTCCTGTAGCCCAAGAGTCGAACGGGGCCCCAGGCTCTGCTATGAAGCCCATCATAATATCACTGTGTGCCAGGTACCCCCCCCCCCAGGTGCCCTGTGCGTGATCTCTTATTCGATTCCTCCCACCCCCTAAAGCATTATCGTTAGCCCCATGATGGGGCTGAGGAAACGGAGACCCAGCAACTTCAAGTAAGTTCCCCCATCTGGTGGTAAGTGGCAGGCCGGGATTTGAATCCACATAAACTAAGCACTCGGTGACCCCGCTTCGGGGCCAGGAAGGAATTGGAGACGCCTTCCTCTTTTCTCTCCAGCTGCACCCGTCTGGCCCCAGGCTGCCTCTCGTGGTTGTTAAGAGAAGGCAGTTCAGGGCCGGCAGACTCAACTATCCAGCTCTGCTCAGCAGTGGAGATAAGGGAAGCTGCTGGGTGGGGACAGTGGCGACCAGGCTGCATGTGTCCCTTGGGGCGACTGTTGCCATACTGTAATGCAGGCCCGATGTCTCCAGGACTTCTGATTTTTTAAGGTAAGGTGGAAATTACGACTTTGAAGTGTAAAAATTTCCCAATTTAAAAATGTTGGCAAGAGAGTTTAAAAAAAGAAAAGAAAAGAAAAGAAAAGAAAAGAAAAGAAAAGAAAAGAAAAGAAAAGAAAAAAGAAAAGAAAATCCTGGTGCAAAGTCAAAATACCCAGTGCCCATTTTACTGAGTTTGTCCTACAGGCAGTCACTCTGAAGTGTCTGGACGTTTACAGGGCTTGGGTTAGGGTTGGTTAGGGGTTAGGGTTAGGGTTGCTGGCTGGGTAGGAGGACGCCAGAGGTCTCAGCCCTGCCCCACCCTGCCTGACCTCCTTCCCTGCTCTGACCCTTCCTGGGTAGCCCTCTGTTCTATCTTCCATGCCATCAAATTCTCTCTCCAATTTCTTCCTGGGAGACCCTCTGCAGCCACAGAGCCATGGCTCTAATGGTGGAGTGTGGGGGCCTGGGGTGATTTAGGTTTTCTCGGAAGCCAAGGCCTCCTAGGCCATGCCCTTCCCTTGGTCAAGGAGCCCCTCCTCAGATCATTGCTTTGAGCAAGTGAGGGAAAAATTCAAAGCTTCAGAATAATGTCCTTAATGTTCAACCTGTGACCTGTTTCCTTCTGTCTCCTTCTGTCCGGGATCTCCCTCTTTTTGTGTCTCATGTCTGTCTGTAGTGTTAGTCTCTCTCCCTACGTCTCTCTATCTCCCTCTCCGTCTCTCTCTGGACCATTTTGCACTGTCTCCCTCCTTTTGCTCTCCCTCCTTCCCTCTTCCTATGTGAGGTTTTCTCTTACTTCCTCTTCCCTCCCTTCTCCTGGCTCCCTTGTTTCATTACCCTTTGCTGAATATCTATTGGCCTCATTGGTTTCAGACAATTGCAGACTCACTCCATGGCCTCCTTCTTGCCTTATGCCTCCTCGTCCACCCGGGCGTCCTTATCATCCTCCAATGCACCACACACCCTCACTGCAGGGACCTTTATCTACAGAGATAACGTGCCCTCCGGGTAGGAAACTCAGAAAGTGAGCAGCCATTATTTGATAGAGCCAGCATAGGTGACTGTGGGAGTTCACAGGAGGGACCCAATCCAGACAGCCTTCCTGGAAGAGGCAACTGAGGTTGAATTTTGACGAATAAGAGTTATCCGGTCAGAGGGAGATGGGAGTAGACGGGTGGGGCCAGACAGGGGTTCCAGGCAGAGGGAACCCCTTGGGGGAAGCTTGGAAGGTGGGGCCCATGGGGCACTCATTTGAGAATTGCAAGTGGTTCGAGCCAGACCCCCTGGATACAAATCCCAGCTTTCCCTCTTACTAGCTCTAGAATCTTGGCAGGGTTCTCAACTCAGTTTCCTTATCCGTGAAGAGGGCAAAACTGTACCCGCCCCAGACAGTCGCTGTGAGTAGAAAGGAGTTTTTTAGAATTCACAAGAATTGCTTGGAGCATCCTGAGTACGTAACAACCATCTGATCAGCTAGAATTACTATTAAATATCTAGTTAGTGGATGAGAGGCAAGGTTGCCGACTCTACCTCTGCCTGGGACAAAAAGGATCTCAAATAGGGCCTCCTACCTTGGCAGCCAAGCTGTGTGCGAAGCCTCTGGCCAAGAGTTAAGAATGTGCTGGATGGTCTCCTCCCCCGCAGGCAATTCGCTGCTGATCTCGTCACAGGCCAGCTCCGCCACTGGCCACCGCTGATACCAGAGAAAACACGAGCTGCCTGCTTCGCATCTGCACATAAAAGGCACAGCTCGCTCTCCTGGAACCCAATCCACTCAGCAGCCGGTAGAATGTGAGAGAACACGGAGGGTGGGCGGGAGAGGCGGGAAGGACCCAGGTCCACTTTCCTGGGCTTTCTTCTCTGAGCTTTCTGGCTTAGGGGAGCAAACCTTGTTCAGCCTCAGGACGGTTCTCACCTTCAGTCGCTGTGTGACCTCAGGAGATCTACCAAGCCTCTCTGAGCACCAGTTTTCTCGTCTATAAAGTGGGGATGATGATACCCGCCTCTCACAGTTGGTGGGTGGACTGAAAACAACATGCAAGTTCAAAGGTCCTGTGCGTTGGGTCCTCTGGGTCTCAGGGAGGTACCCACGGTAACGAGTTAAAGTTGTTCTCGAAATTGTAGTCATGAAGGGCACAGGAGTGGGGAGTCAAGCAGAACAGCCTTGCACCTTCACTGTTGGCCACAGGTCTTGGGTGATTCCCTGGACCGGAAGTGCCCACCTCACTGGGAAGGAGTAGATAGGATGACGGGCTTGAGGAGGGGTGGGGGGACCTCCTGTGTGCCCTGAGGGGGAGACTCAGCTCTGGGCTGTAACACGGGGCTCTGGGACCGTGGGGGAAATACCCTCTAAATCCCCTGAGCAAACAGGGTCGTTTGCAGGCTTGGGAGACTTGGAGGAGGGAGAGAGGGAGGACAGCATCCCTGTGAACAGAGTGACAGGCGTCAGACTATAAAGACCAGGCTGGGAAGAGCCTGGAGCCTCCTGCCCGGAGTGGGGTGTCTCAGGGGATCTCCCCATTTCCAGCTGGGAGAACGGTACTGTGCCCCCATTTGAATGGCTCTGAGTCTTGATATTTGGTTTCTAAGGAGTTAATTAGGAGAGGAAGGAACCGACTGAATTCGTATGCCTAGCGAGTGCCTGCTATGGGCGGGTCAGGGTCCCGGTGCTAGGATACGGCAGGGACTGTGACAGGTAGCGCCCGTGCCTGTAAGGAGCTAACGCTCCAGTGGGGGAGACGAGGATCGCCGACAGGGAACAAACACCTAATCGATAGGGCAGTAGGAGATGGTGAACGCCCCGATGCCAACAAAGCAGGGTGATGTGAGAGCGGCCCGGGAAGCCACATTAAACACAGGAGTCCGCAAATGCCTCCCTGGCGATTTGACATTTCGTTCATTTGATCACAAGGAGGAGCGAGCCTTGTTTAGATCTGGGCGAAGCGTATTGCAGAGGGAGGGACAGGAAGTGCAAAGACCCTGAGGCAGGAGCAACGTGGCATATTTGAGGAACCCAGAGACGGAAACAGGACACCGCTCCTGCCTTCGCGGAGCCAAAGTCTGAAGAGACACATAGATAATTACCAAATATGGGATATTTTGATGCAGGGGTGAATACAAAGCAGGAATATCCCATTGGGCCTCGGAGATCTGGAAAAGCTGCCCGGAGGAAGCGATATCTAATATAGGGCCTAAATGGCAGGTAACAGAAGAGGAGAGGAAGGGTTTTCCAGTAGAGGGAACAGCATATGCAAAGGCCCAGAGGTGGGACAGGGCCTGAAACATTGATTAGAGGAATGGCAAGTAGCTGGATGTGGTTACGGTGTAGGGATGGGATTGAGGGTGTTCCTGTCATTTAGGAAAAGGGCCAGGCCTGACCTAGGGTGACACATCTGATTGCTTAATTGTCACGCTGTGTAGTTCATTTCGGGGTGGGCAGGAGGGATCCAAGAAGGAACTAGAGGCCAGAAGGCCAGCGTGGAGAAGGTGGAGCTATGGCCAAGGTAAGAAGAGGTACTGGGGGGGAAAAGGCAAATTTCAGGGACCTTTCAAGGCAGAAAGGACTGGCCTGGGGACGCGCTGAAGAGTTGGGGACAAAGGCAGGTGATGGAGCCTCAGGGAATCCAGGAGAGCAGATACCAGGTGACTTCTGGCTTCGTGGGTGGGCAAAGTGGGTTTTGAAGGCCCACAGACCCAGGTCAAGTCCCAGCTTGTCCACTGCCTAGCTGTGCGGGCAGGTCCCTCGCCTTCCTGAGCCTCAACTTCCCCATCTGTCTGATGAAAACAGCACAACCCGCCTCAGGAGCCATTGGGCAGATTGAACGCGCATCTGTAGGAAAGCTACTCAGCAGGTACTCAGTACATTAATCCCCGTCCTTGACCCTTGGCCTGGGGCACCCACGGTGCCTCCTGAGGCCTCTATTTTCCTGACAGTGAAATGGGAACGAGACTGTTTGCCTTGCAGGGTCGGCCGCAGGGCTTGGCGAGATGGCTCAGGGACACGGACGCCGAGGAGGCACTCACGGCTCCATTTTCTTCTCTTTCTCCCCCCGCAGCAGGAAGAGCTGAGACGGGATGGCGTGGCAGGGGCTCGTGCTGGCTGCCTGCCTCCTCGTGCTCCCCTATGCCACAGCGGACTGCCTGTCCCAGTGCTCCCTGTGTGCTGTGAAGACCCAGGATGGGTCCAAACCCGTCAACCCCCTGGTAGGTTTCAGGGTGCCTAGGTCCTACACCTGCGTGTGGAAGGGACCGTCTGCGTGCGGAGTTTGGGTGGCTGTGTGTCTGTCCTGTAGACTTGTCCTACCTGTGCGGGATGCGTCCTGCCCTGTGGTCAGCCTGGGCACCTGAACTCCATCCCCACCTCAGACCTCACCACCCCCTGGCTCGCTCAGGTCTGGGACTGACACTCAGGTTTCCAGGGAGTGTCATTATCGAGGAAGTGCTGGTTCTGGGAGTTTGCAGCCTGATGGTAACTTTTCAGGGCTGGGCTGACGGGCACGTCCAAATCTAGCCACTCCTATGGAAGGAGCGCCTTCCCCAGCCACTGGTGGACAGGATCCAAGCCTCAGCCCCTCTCCTGGGTCTTAGCATCTCTTGGCCCATCCTTATTGGCTTTGCTTTGAATCAGACGCCCCCCATGTGTCTCTCCCTCGATGGCAGCCAGGTTAGAGTCAAGGTCCCAAAGGTGCGATGGACGGAGCACAGGCTTTGGTTCTGCCACGTTCTCATTCCGTGACTCTGGAAACTCCCTCTTTGAGCTTTAGCTTCCTCATCCGCAAAATGGGGCGATTCTGTGAGACAGTGACGCAAAGCGTCAAACACACGATTCTAGCAGCTCTTCACAGAGATGCACGCGGTGCGCGAGGTGCTGCCCACACAGGACCGCAGCAGGGCACAGTGGTTAAGCGTGAGGAGCTGTGACATTTAGGCTTACTGGGTCCAGGTTCCAGAATCGTCCGGTGTTGTCATCATCGTCCTCATGATCACCATCGCGATCACATTTGAAGCCCCCCAGCACTCCTATGAAATGGATACGATTGTCCCCCCAGGTTTGATGAGCCCCCAAACTTCTCAGTGTGTTTTTTCTACCATCCCGCATTGCTTTGGTGCCTCTCTAGAAAGTGTTAAGAGCATCCTTCACACTGAGGAAAGGGTGGGAGAGGCAAGTGCTCCCTCTGGAGTGAGAAGTTGAGGAGGATGTGTGAGCACCACACGATGTTCTGGGAAGAACTTACTTCCGATGTTGGCATCGCCATTTGCAAGCCACGTGTCCTTGGGAAAGCTGTCTCACCTCTCCACGTCTCCTCTTCCACTCAGATGCAGGGTCACCTACCTCAGTGCACCTGGGGAGGGGGAGGGATTAAAGTGGGAAGCCTGAAGTTTAGGAAAGGCAGCTACTTTCGATTGTCTCAGACATTGGACAAGGGACTGTCTGGGGCAAGGGGGGGGTGCATGTGGCTTGACAGTTGGATGGGGGCGACGTTACCACTGTGGTTTTTTGGGGATTTGCAGATTTGTTCCCTGGAATGCCAGGCCGCGCTGCTGCCTGCCGAGGAATGGGAGAGATGCCAAGGCCTTCTGTCTATTTTCACCCCCTTCACCTTCGGGCTCAATGGCAGAGAAGATTTGGAGGCCAAGTCCGCTTTGGAGGGGCCTTATAGTGAGCTGGCCAAGCGCTCTGGGCCCTTCACGAAGGAGCTGGAGGAAAACAGATTTCTTCTCCACACCCCAACAGAGGAGAATGCTCTGAGCAGGAGCCTGGCGGAGAAGCTCAGGGGTCTCTCTGGCAGGTTGGGGGAGGGAGGGGAGTCTGAGCTGATGGGGGGCACCCAGCTGCATGATGATGCCATGGAGGCTAGGGCACTGGATTCCAATGAGGAGGACCCCAAGGAGCAAGTCAAACGCTATGGGGGCTTCTTACGCAAATACCCTAAGAGAAGCTCAGAGGTGGCTGGGGAGGGGGACCGGGATGGGGATAGGGTGGGCCACGAGGACCTGTACAAACGCTACGGGGGCTTCTTGAGGCGCATCCGTCCCAAGCTCAAATGGGACAATCAGAAGCGCTACGGGGGTTTTCTCAGGCGCCAGTTCAAGGTGGTAACTCGGTCTCAGGAAGATCCCAATGCCTACTCCGGAGAGATTCTTGATGGGTAAACCCCTCCCCATCGTGGAGTTGAGTCAGGAGCTTCCCCTGACACCCTTCCAGATTGGAGTACCCTCATTCATCCTACCTTGTACCCCCCAATCCCCATGCTCAGTTCAGCACTGTCTGCAAAACATTCAAACCCAGCCTGCCTCTTTTCTGCCTGGGGTGCAGAGTTTGTCTGGAGTCAGCGGGGAGAAAGGATGGAGGTTCCCCTGTCCAGTAGACTCAGTGCTTGGCTCCAACCCTAGGCCTCTGAACTACCGCCAGCAGCGGCTTTTGATATTAATCCCTCCACCCCATTAATGTGCCCCCACCCCCACTCCGGTCCCAGGAATCCAGACTGACTTGTTCTTCATTCCTCTAGATAAATAACAAAACAAGGTAAACAAACAAATAGAAATCCTAACACTTTATCCCAAACCTTAAAGGACCTCCTTGTGCTCCCCACTTCGGAGACCGATGCTTTAGATAAAATGCTCAAACACCGCATTTTATTGGAGCAGGAATGCCTGCACTGGAGAGTTCAGTCCTCCAGTGGGCAACTGTTTAGTTGTACTCTCTGTGTTCTCATTGATTCGAAACACACCTCTTGAGGAAACGAGTTCCTGGACTCCCGTCCATGTTGGTACCCTGGACAGCACCCGGTTCCTCACCGGAGAGGAAGGGCGCAAAAACCCCTTCCAAAATGGTTATGAGAGCAGTGCTCCTACTGAATACTTAAAAGATCACGGAGAGAGCGAGACAAACCAATTTGCTCTGTGTAACAAACTCAAAATGTGGACCAGTTCCCTCAGCCCTCATTAAACTAATTAAACAGATCGGTATCACACTCCTACCCCAGGATGAACTGAAGCTGAGTCAAGTCGACGAGGTTAAGCACAACCATGTTCTTGAGCAGCTGAATTGGCCACCAAGAGTCTTAACCATCTGGCCAAACATATGCAATGGGCACTGGGTGAGGAAATCCAGAAGCAACAGCTAGAGCGACAAAAAAGGACGTATTCAACCCCTGGGATGATTCTTTCCTCTTCATGTCTCTGAATAAAACCAGAAAGGGGAATGAAATGATTAAGTGCTTGAGGCCAAATGAATTCCCTTGATTCAAATGAATCAGAGGCAGAGACCTCCTAATTCCTTGGTTTCAATCAAAGTCTCTCTCTTTCTCTCTGCTGCTTTTGCTCACTTATCCCCAGGCATTATGGTTTGGTTTGTGGGTCCAGGAGGCTGGGCTGGAAAGGAGAGGAAATAGTCACAAGTTCAGTTAATTTGTCTAAGATGCTGCTGAGCACATACCTCTTTGCTTGCAACCCCCAGCTCTCTCATGATGTTCCGAAATGTATAGATTGTTTTAGGGTTACTTTGTGTGCTTTTAAAAAAAATCCCACGTATGCAATTTACCTAGAATTTGCTTATTCCTTAGTAGGCCTGTGTTATTTCCTACTCTTCCGGTGCAATAAATAAAAGAAAGTTGGTAATGACTCAGAGTGTGTATGCGTGCGCCTCAGTCCCCAGAGCATGAAAAGACCATTTGCAGAAAAGAGTGCTGGGGAATGAAAAATACACACACACACACACACACACACACACACACACACACACTCATGTCAGAACACTAAGGGTAGGACAACAGAAAGAGCACAAACTTTAGAGTGTCATAGACCTAAATTTGAGATCTGTGTGATGTTGGCTAAGTTATTGGACCTCTCTGAGCCTTTGTTCCCTCTTCTGTAAAAGACCGACCTAACTCCTAGAGACTGTCTCCTGTGTTAGATTACCAAGGCAAGAGGGACAAATTTTCCTAAGACAAAGGTACTGGTGATGAAGAACTCTCTAGAGAACGGATGGCATCATGTACTTTACTAAAATGACATGGTTTATTAAATGGCATTGAGGACTGGGTACCCAGGTAGCTCAGTCAGTTGAGTGTCTGACTCTTGATTTCAGCTCAGGTCATGATCTCACAGTTCATGGTTTGAGCCCCAGGTACGGTTCTGTGCTGACAGCACTGGAGCCTGCTTGGGATTCTCTGTCTCCCTCTCTCTCTGCCCCTCCCCTGATCACTCTCTCTCTCTCTCTCTCTTTCAAAATAAATAAATAAACAGTAAAAAAAAAAAATGGCCTTGAGGGTTAGTATGAGGGGCGCCTGGGTGGCTCAGTTGGTTAAGCATCCGACTTCAGCTCAGGTCACGATCTCATGGTTCATGATTTCGAGCCCCACATTGGGCTCTGTGCTGACAGCTCAGAGCCTGGAGCCTGCTTCAGGTTCTGTGTCTCCCTCTCTCTGCCCCTCTCCTACTTGTGCTCTGTCTCTGTATCTCAAAAAATAAATAAATGCTAAAAAAGATTAAAAAAAATTTTTTTTTCAACGTTTATTTATTTTTGGGACAGAGCGAGACAGAGCATGAACGGGGGAGGGGCAGAGAGAGAGGGAGACACAGAATCGGAAACAGGCTCCAGGCTCTGAGCCATCAGTCCAGAGCCCGACGTGGGGCTCGAACCCACGGACCGCGAGATCGTGACCTGGCTGAAGTCGGACGCTTAACCGACTGCGCCACCCAGGCGCCCCAAAAAGATTTTTTAAAAAAGGGTTAGTGTGAAAGAGACTCACTCACTTAGTGGCTCCAGACCTCATGGGTCCCATTTGGCCAGTGGCTTTCTGTGTGACTTCATAGAAAACACAGGGTTGGAGAGGTCTCCTTTCTTCTTTCCTTCATTCAAGAAAGAATTAATTGAAATCTTACTGTGTGGTAGGTCTTTTTCTAGGTGCTGGAGGTATAGGAAAATAAAATGGACAAGATCTCAGCTCTTGTGGAACTTACAGTCTGTGGGGAGAGACAAATAAACAAGTAAACAACAATATAAATCTAAAATTAAAAATTAAATTAAAAAACAAAATATAATGAATTTAAAACTAAATATAAATGAAATTTAAAATAGTGGTAATTATTGTGAAGGAAACAATTGAGATTTAGTAATAATGGATGATAGGGATAGGGGAGGAATATCCCTAGGCTGTTCAGGAAATCCTTCTTTTTTAAAAAAAATTTTTTTTAACGTTTATTCGTTTTTTGACAGACAGAGACAGAGTGCGGGGGAGGGTCAGAGAGAGAGAGAGAGGGAGAGAGGGAGACCCAGAATCTGAAGCAGGCTCCAGGCTCTGAGCTGTCAGCACAGGGCCCGATGCGGGGCTCGAACCCACAAACCGTGAGATCATGACCTGAGCCGAAGTCGGCCGCCCAACCCACTGAGCCACCCAGGCGCCCCAGGAAATCCTTCTTGAGGAATATTCCATTCTTGCTGTTCATAGGATCATCAAGTTAGAAGGAATCAAGTTGGAAGGAACCTAAGGTTGGGATTATCTCCTCCAACTGCCTACTCTGTGCCAAAATTGACACATTGCCTATAAATTTTAATCTACTTGAATGCTTTCATTGAATTTGATTGCACAACATATTGCTACTCCTTAATGATTCAGTGTGGGGAAGTTCTTTCCGTCTATTGGGTTGAAATGTAGGCTTCTATCACCTTAATGCATTGGGTCCTGATCTTGCTGTCTGCCAGCCTTTCTAGCAAGAATTTTTTGTTACTTGCAAACAAATGGCTTCTAACAATGTCAACTAGGTTAAGTGAACAAACAAAAAACCAAGTAATTTGTTGGCTCACATAAATAAAAAGTATAGGGCATTTAGCTTCAGTTCTAGTTTGGTCAAGGGGCTCAGACAGAACCCTGGGACTTCTCTATCACTAGGCTCTCTTCTCTCTGTGTTGGATTCGTTCTAAGACTGCACATGCGTTTAAGATGCAGACAGTAGCTCCAGAAAATTCCCATCAAAGTTCACTGTACCTCATTAGCTCTGATTGGGTCATATGTCCAACCCTGAGTTAATGCCGACCATTATGGACAGGTTAATGTGATGTGCTGATTGGTCAGGACTGAACCTCATGGACAGTTACGGATTAATTCCACCCAACTCAAAGTAGTTAGACAAGGAGTGGGAAAAGAGAGTGTTGTTTGGTTTTTTTTTTTCTGTTTTGTTTTGTTTTTTGTTTTTTAGGACAATTGGAGCATGATTCACAGTGAAGAAAGAATAAATGCTAGCCCACCAATCAGTAGGTGGTCACTCCCCCTAGTGAGTGAAAGTAGCTCCGTGGGAACCGGGGCAAGCTGGAGAGTGTATGTCATGGGGAATATGGGCTTAGAGTGGCCAGATTTGATTTTTTTTTTTTCCGGATTTGATTTTAAGAGACCACAGAGATCAGAATTCACATTTCTTCCATGTACATTAGCATTTTTTTCAAAGAAGTAGTGAGTTAGGACAAACAATAACATGACTGAGATGAGACAAATCGCTTTCTTACCACAATCTTGTGACTTATTTCTAAATCTTTTTTTAAAAAATAAGAAACACTTTTTTTTTTTTTTTTTTTTTTTTGGTCTTTAGGTTCTCCCCATGTGCCAGGGATTCCAGAATGCTATTGTTCCAGATTCCCTTTCTGGGCCCATTTCACTTGGTCAATGGGGCATGGCCACGCAAGGTGCAAAGAACATGGCTAAGGGTCACAGAGACCTGGGTCCAGATCCCACTTTCCTGGTTGGCTCTGGGCAAGCCACTGAGCCTCAGTTTCCAATCTGTCAGCGAGGGGAGGAAAATACTTCAGGAGGGCGAGGATTCAGTAACATGAAGCCTATGATGCCCCTGGCACTCAAGAGGCGTGTGACCCAAGTTGCCGCCCCACCTTTGTGCGTGGTGCCTCTGATTACGGTATTCCAGATGTCACCTGAGTGAGGCATACACCTGTTGAAAGAACAAAATTCTCTTGATGGTAAGAGAAGGAGGAGATTTTTAAAAACTGTTTCATTGAGCTGTAACGTACGTGCTGTAGAGTGTCCTTAATCTTAAGAGTGTAGCTCAGGGGGTTCTTACATATGCCGACACCCGTGTGACCACCACTCGGATCACAGTATAAAACATTTCCAGCACCCCAGAGGGGGGATCATTTTTTTATGAGCTGTTGGAGGGGGATGGAGAGCAAGCCGGAGGAAGAAGTGGAACAAAAATATCGCAGACCCTGCGGAGTACTGATTCTTTGTCCACGTCGCCAAGGCCACTGTGCAGCGATCACAGAGCAGTCATTGGTTAAGGGATGCCAACATCCCGGTAACCTTAAAAGAGCGCGTTACTAATAAGCACGCCGTTTCCATGACAACGCCATACAGCATCAGCAGCGAGGAAAGTCTTGTTATAATGATCATGACAATCATAATGATCCCGTGGATTTGGATCGCCCCTCCTCCACCCCCAACTCCGAGCCCTTCACACTAAAGAGCCCAGTGATGGGGCTTGTCTATTAATTAAAGGCCCCAAAGTGAAGACAACAGAAGTCCCCACGACAGTGCCAGGAACAATGGTTCCCTAATAGATGTCATTTCGACATTCTTGATTCATGTGCTGGGTCCGTGCGGACTCCCCATTGTAGCTGTGAAGATTTACAACAAAGATTTATAATTACTCTTCTGATATGTAAATTTGCACGCAAGTCGCGCCCCCGCCCTATTTGTCTTGTCTCTGTCAAACTTAAGCCAAGCTCATTATTCTTTGGCCCCGGGACTCCCTCGTTCTTAATCGCTTTTGACATGAAGTTTGCCACGTGAAAATGCCCACCTTTTTGCCCGTAAGCTCCTTGTCATGCCAGCAGAGCTCCTAAAGGACCCACCCCAGTGTTTGTGAAATTTGAGAGTACTTTCCTGTCCCCCGGTGAGATCCATGTGGGGTATGGAAGGAGCACTGGACTGAGAGTCCACGGGCCTAGGGACCTGAGTGTGGCCCGCTCTGCCAACCGGCCATGGGGGTGGGCTCTGAATTCTCCAGGACACAGTTTTCTCTTTCGTACAATGGAAAATGTAAAACAGCTAATATCGTAAGGGCTTTTGTCCTTCCCAGAGCTGACACGTGATATTTGCATCAAGTACTGAGTCCGTAAACGAGGAGCAAAGCAGGTGACTCTCAGTTCCCTTGTCTGAAAACGGGGGTGGTGATTTCTACCTGGCCGGTGGAGGGGGAGGGTCCTATGAGAAGACACAGGGGATGGTCCCTGGCTCCAAGTTGGGTGGCCAGTGCCAATGCCGTCCCAACTCAAATCCATGATGAGCGTTTGTTTATTGAGCAACTGTTGTATACCCTGCACTGGGGTGGGGGCAGGCACTTCGAGGGTGATCAAGCAGAGCCTCTACGTCATCGGGCTCACTTTCTCAGGGGAGACCAATCACCTATAAATTACCCAATGGGTCAGTGTAGCAGTGGTCACGAGTGCTATAAAGATCATAAGAGGCTACGAGATACAAGTGATGGCAGATAGGAGGGGGTGCTCAGGGGATCCTGGAGGCCTGTCTGGTGGGGGAGGACATTTGACCAGAGGTCAGTGTAGGAGGTTGAGGCGGGGGGAGCTTTGTGCGTCTCTGGGGGGAGTCGGTGGGGAGCATTCCAGGCAGGGGAGCAGCACGTGCAAAGGCCCAGAGGTGGGTGCACAGTCGCTGTGTAAAGGAGAGTAAGAGAGCCTAGGGGAGGGGTGAGGGCAGAGGGCAGATGGCAGGAGGCAGAAGCAGAGAGGACACGGAGGGCCTCTGGGACTCGGCACCGCCATGATATACACCGTTCTGTGGAATTACTAAAGCCTCCTTCACTCTCAGAGTGCCCTGGTTTGGGCAACATATCATCTTGCTGCCTCGCGTTCGGGCATGGGAAGGACCTTGGCTTTCGCTCCGGGTGAGCTGGAACGCTGGAGGGTCTTCAGCAGAGGAGGGACGGACGTTATCCGACACATCAATTCAGAGGGGTCAGGCCAGCTACCGTGTGGAGAGCGGGCTGCAGGGAGCATGGGGGTCGTTCTGTGGTCCTATCCGCCAAGGGCGCCCTCCAAAGTGAACAGGAGAGGTGCACGAATGCCGCAGGTGCTTTTCTTCCTTGGGATCGAGGCCCCAGGTACAATATTCTCTTCTCACCTGCCGGCAGCGATGGGCACCAGGACCGCGGGCGGGCAAAGGCGAGCTCTCGGGACTCTGCCAAGGGTGTTGGCGGCTGGCACTTAAGAAACCGGGTCTGCACAAGCCAGCCGGCCTCAAACCCCACTTGCCCTGCCCCATCTCAGCCTTGAAAGATGTGGCCTCGGTGGTTTGAGCTTTGAGCTTCTGGGGAGAAGAGCCCCTGAATTGGGACTTGTTTTACGTAAGGATGCATCATTGGAAAGCGTGCAAATCAAGTTTTTACAAGTCCGATTGTATTTCAATGGATTAGGGAATATGGCTACTCAATTTCCTTATTGACTTTACAGATTTTAACAGGGTCCCCTTTGGAAACATTTGAAAAACTCAGAAAAGCATCCAGAAGTCTCCCGTGAAATGAACCCACGGTCAGGGTTCCCACATCAGACGTTTACTGAGCCTCTACCCTGGGCCGAGGCAGTGTGGGGGCCAGAACACGTGTGACCTTGGCCCTGAAGGAGTTTCCGGTTCAGCAGAGAAGACCTGATACGGCAAAAAACTGTGGAGAATACATGAGGAGTTACTCTGGAGAGGGGTGTGTTACACAGTTTGCTGCAGGTGTGGAGAACAGGGGCCCGGCCTGATGGCGGTGCTGAGAAGCCTTCGTGAAACCCCACGCTCCCCGAAGCTGAGATCTGCAGGAGGAGCAGGAGTTAGCCAGGCGTGAGCGCAAGTGAGCGCAGGGCAGGTTTTTAGGAGAAGGGTCGGCAAGGGCAGACAGAGCTCCAGAAGGTGGAAGGAGCTCTGTGGGCCCAAGCGTCCGGAGGAAAGCCAGAGTGGCCGTGCAGGGACGCCGAGAGGGCGCTTGATCACGCAAGACCTGTAGGCCTTCTGGGATGGCTCTACTTCAAGAAGAAAGGAAACAAGTAGAAGATCTCAAGTCATGAGGTGACATGGGCAGATGTGCTGAATCAGAGTTCTCTGGAACAAGGTGAGGCATAAAATAGTCATATATTACCCTACAACCAAGAAAAACAATACCACCGTTGATCCCGCCCCCTAGAAACGGCTGTGATGAATGCCTTGGCGCGCCTCCTCCAGGATGGCCTCTCTGCTCATCTCCGAACACTGGAGGACACCCTGTCCTCACTGAACACTTGGTGTCTTAAGCATTTTTTTATACATTCTTCGTAAGTGCCATTTCGAAATCTACGTAATCTCAACAGTTCACAAACCGGATACCCCATAACCTACCCAAGCATTTCCCTGTGGGTGGAGGGACGGAACATCCCCATCTGCCTGGAACATTCCCGAGATTGTGCCTTCGCCCTGGTGTCATCCCAGCACTGCTTTTCATTTTTAACAGGGCCCTGATGGAAAGATTACGTGGGCTCCCTTCCTAGGGGCTAATCGTTTGAGTTGCTCCTGTTATTATCAATATTATTGCCCCGCGGTTGTGTACAACCCTGCGATAAGTGCGTCGCAGCCAATCGGCTTAAACAAACCGGACGGTCGCCACCGGACCTCGCTGAAAGCACCCTCAGCACTCACCTCGTCGTGTTCCTCAAACTTCATCTGCCACAGACGCGCTGCCGACACCGCCCCATGTTTAACGTTTGTCTTTCGTCCAACTTACTCCTTTTTTCGAAACTTCTGTGAATCGGTTCATTAAGGAAGAAAGCTTCCCGTCACCAGCATCGTTGGGAAGCCAGTATTCGATTCCATGGGTAGAAGGGGCATCACGATGAATTCAAGGAATAACATTGCGAGGGGGCAGCCCCGGCCTGAGTCTACCAGAGACAGAAGGAAAGGAAGGTTTGCAAGCGTCACAGGGTGGCTGTTAAAGATTCGCTAACATTAGGTGGAGCCTCTCTCTCTGATAGAATCAGAAGGTTGCAAAGAGTATGATAACCTTTCTCCCTCTGGGGTTTTTTTTGGGGGGGGGGGAGGCGCCAAAGCAGGGCCCCGCATCAGTGAGGGCTGAGATAGTCTCAGACCGTGGCTTTGTGTGCGGTAATGAGTTTGGAGTTTACTCTCAGGGTTTTCGGCGTGACGGCGGCACCGTTATGCCGGGTTTCCGTGCAACAGATGCTACTCTGTGCCAAGCCCTGAACTGTCAACTGACTCACCGGCTCACTCGTCATTTATCATGGGGACACACAGGCCAGCTGCCTGTTCTCCTGGAGAAGGTTCCCTCTAGAAAATGAGACGGCAGCGAACCAGTAAAACCCCATGGTAACTTTACGTGAGTTAAATGCCGTAAGAGCTTTGAATTTTGAAGACGTCAGGAAGCTTTATTTTTTAGTTTTAGGTTTCCAGAAGAATTGAGTGAACGTACAGAGTTCCCATATACGGCTTTACGTACAGCAATACGTATGGCATTCGCTATTCTTACCATCTTGCATTGTTATGATGCATCACGATGCATTTGTTATAACTGTTGAGTCAAAGGCCGAAACATTATTACTTGGGTTCACTCTTCGTGATGCATAGTCTATGGACTCTTGTGCCTCTACCGTCTCCGTGGTTGTGCCTTTTCCAGAAAGTCATATAGTTGGAATCATACTATATACTATGTATAATATGGATAATATTTTTCAGACTGCCTTCTCTCACTTAGCATCGCATTTAAGCTTCCTCCGTGTGTATTCCTGGCCTGAGAGATCATTTCTCTCTAGCCCTGAATAATGCTCTGTTGTCCCAAGGCACCACAGTTATGTATCCACTCACTTACTGAAGGACGTCTTGGTTGTTTCCAAGTTTTGGTAATTCTAAATCAAGCTGCTATAAACATCTGGGTTCAGGTTTTTGTTGGGGGCGGGAAGTTTTCAACCGAGAGTTTTACTTTGTATTAAAGTTGCAATTTAACTCTTAACGTTGTTTTTATGACAAAAAAAACCCCCAAAATAAGACATGAAAAGTGGGAAGGAGCCAGCCATCGCAGGGCTGAGGGGAGAGCATCCCAGACAGAGGGAACAGCAAGGGCAAAGGCCCTGGCTGGGGCGGGGCGGGGCGAATGGGGGCACTGGGGTGTGGGGAACAGCATGAGGCCAATGTGGCTGGTGCTGGCTGGAGGAGGTGGTGATCTAGGCAGGCCTCCAGGCCACAGTGAGTATCCGAGATTTTATTACCAGTGCTCTGGGCAGTCATTTGGGGCCTTAAAGCCGGGGGTGGAGGGCCGAGAACTGCAAGGTGTTTGTAGACATTATCTCAGGGAATCTCCCAGAACCCCGTGGGGTCAGGACACAGTCTCCATTTGCAGAGCCGAAAACTGAGGCTCGCAGTCCCTGTCTGACTCCACTTCCGGGATGCTGTGGCACAGAGCATGGGAAGAGAGAGAGGCAGAATCCGAAAGGAAGACTCGGAATATCTATCCGAGTTGCAGCTGAGGCAGGCAGCTTCAGAATTCAATTAGGCCTTAAGGAGATTAGCCAAGGAAGTCGGCTTTGACCTCCAGGGCAGAGGGTGGGCCAGGCAGGGAGTGGGGCGGGGGCGTGGGGGTGGGGGGTTGTGGTTTCAGATCAGACAGAAGAATTAGGTAATGGGTATGGCCAGAATCTAATTGCCCAGGAGCCCAACCTCTTTAGAGGAAATGGAGTCCCCCTGTTGCCATGGCAACCAATTAAAAAAGGGCTCAGCAGGTCCATCGCTGCAAGAGAGACATCACCCTGGACACCGAGGTATCTATCACATCCCAGCCAGCTCTCTGGTCAACCGGTGTGTTGGGACCCGTAACAGTGATGCCTTAAACCAGGTGAAGTTTCTTTCTCATGAAAAAGTCAGAGGCGGGCGGCCCAGGGCTGTGTTTTTATTAAGCTTTTGCTGCAGAAACCGACTGCCCCAACTCTTAGTGGCTGAAAACAACTCTTTACTTCTCCTCTCTTCGGTGTGAGGGCAGAGCACCTCCCCTGCGGGGTTTATCTGGGCTCCCTCATGCAGCTGCAGTTAGCGGGAGGCTGGCAGCTGGTGCTCAGGGCTGAGACCCTCACCCTGGGGTAGGCTGAGCTGGCTTCCTCACATGGGGTCTCAGGTCAGCACTCTCAGGGGGCAGACGCGGAAGTTGTGTGGCAATAGCCTCGCCTTGGAGGTCACCCCAATGCCATTTCTGCCTCGTTTGACCGATCAAAGCCCGTCCCAGGACCAGTCCAGATTCAGGGGAGGGAAATAAACATCTCTTGATGGGAAGACAGCAAAGTCACATGGCTGGGAGGCATTGGGATGGGAGGGATTGTTCCAAACGACCACAGGCTGAAATGGACGTTCTGCTCTACGGAGTCATCCGAATCCTGGGGTCCTTCCTGCCCACCGCTCCCCTATCCCTAGCGCAGAGCCCTGGTCCTCGAGGTCCAAGAGAAGAGTTAGACACAGACTATGACACCCAAGGTTCAGCTGGGAGACTGGAGGGACGAACAAAACAGAGGGAGAAAGGACATAAAACACCAGCTGTCTTTTCAGAAGGGTTGCTGGAGGGGTGCCACAGAATGTTTCTGCTTATTTCTCACTGGCCAGATCTTAGTCACATGGCCACACTTAGCTGCAAGGGATGCTGGGAACTGCCATCTTTATTCCAGGTGGCCAAATGCCCATTCGGAATCTGAGGTTCTATTTCTATGGAGAAAGGGGAGCATGGATAGTGGGACCCAGCAGTTTCTGACACGAGATGACATTCTGCCCCTGAGATGACAGTGTACTGAAGGAAGCCACCCCAATCCACTCAGGATGGAGAACTGTCTCCTCACTGGACAAATGCCCGGAACCCCACAAAGGTTTAGAAGTGAGACCCATATCATTGTGTGTTTGGTATTTAAAGTATTCATAACATTGAAGAGACCTTTTTTTTGCATATTGAAGTCTGAACAAATTAGCCTTGTGACTCCAATTTAAACTGTGTAATTAATTTTAGACTTGTGATTTCTTCTGTCAAGACGCAAACAAACCCTCTTATACCAGATTTATAAATAAGACCAAAATGTGTAAGAGAGTTTGAGACCCATTGTGTGTATAAGTTTTTAAATTAGATTTTCCAACGCGGTTTAAGTGCTTTGGAAAGTTTTGCTTGTCAGGTCAGGCAATGGGAGTATTTAAAACAAGGAGATTGGATGTGTTAAATTAGTAAGTCCTGTGTAAAATGTTGAAGATAATTTAATTAACCAAGTTTGCAAATGGGACGGATCATTTAACTGACTATGAGTGGATTGACCATTAATCAAAAACCCCTTGAAAGTGACTGTACAGAAATAGAATAATGGTTTATAAATTGAACTTAAAGGCTGAAGAATAAGTAGGTTTTTTTTAAAAAAGCTACTGTAATACATTGAATGTTAATTAAATAACAAGCGCTAGCAAGGAAATTTTTCTGTATACAAAAGAGCTTCTCCACACTGACATTCTCAGGCTCGCTCAGGAACTAAGTTGGGATTTGGGGGTGACCCCAAAGTCCCTGCTTATGTCCTGGCCACACAGTGATGCCAGCCTGGGGGGGGGGGGAGTGGGATGGAATTGGCAGGACATGGCACCTGCCTGGATGGCGGTGGTGGGGAAAGGGCAGTAAAGGAAAAGATGGAGAATATACTGCCTGCATGCTGGGCACAGGTGTGTGTGTTCAGAGTCTAGGTAGGCTGCAGGTGTCCTTGAGAGGATCCCCATGGTCCCATCTCACTCGTCTCACTCCCAAGGCTACACATTGACTTTCAATGGAGACTTGCCTTTGGAGAGAGGGGGGAGATCCCGGGAGACAGTGATGAGAGTGTCAGGGTTGACACTGGGGAACTCTGGAAGGCAAGGGCTCTATGAGTCATCCCCGCACCCTGTGCCTGGGAAGGGACAATCCCGGACATAGTGATAGCCTGGAAATGACCATCGCTGACTTTGGTAGTCAACGCTGGGAGCCACACCACATTTCCGGCTGGCGCACCGCCATTGCTGTGAGTTCAGGCATGTACCTTCCCTGCCCTCTTCTCCAGAAAAGTACCTTCTCTCCAGCAACTCTGTCCCCGGCCACCCCAGGCTTGGAGGTACAAAAGCCCAGTCCCTCACCTGGTGTAGGTGCAATTCACACTCCAGAACCTCATTTGGGATCAGGCTAAACTAGTCCACGGTTGGCACCACTTTCTTGCTTAGCGACGTGTTGTGGGAAGTGGTGATGGCTGCTGATGAAGTTCATCTGAAGGTCAAGCTTGTTCCTTGACCCTCAGTCTACTCTGCCTAGTGGATAGCCATCATCAAAGACCCTCAGTGCTTGTGGAGTGTTGACTTGAGTTATGTAAAGCCCTGGCACACAGTAGGCCTTCCATTTAATGTCCATTGCCTCCCCAGAGCCCCAGCCTCTTTTGTGGTGATCCAAGGAAGTCTCAAGGAAAATCCCGTTCCTCTGTAGTGACTTTGCTGCAGTCTTCAGAGCTGCACCTGGTCTTCATGGAGGTCTTAAGTGGGCAGCAGCCCCTTGGTCCAACTCTTCTGGATGGGTCTGCAAAGATGCTGCATCCACAGGAGGTGGCAGCAGCGAGGCAGGTGGCTGAGAGCCACCTGTGTCTGATCTGGGAGCGCCCCCTTGTGGCGAGACAGAGCAATACATGCTGAGGGAGGTTTCCCACCATCCTGGTGGTCTTGTGGTTGCAGACAAAGAGAAAATGAGAATTTCAGGTGAGAACTCAGGATCCTATTTAATATAAATGGGTGGTTGTGAGCATTCTGGTCGGAAATCTTCTCTGCGCTTCCTATTAAAACAGGCTGTTCTTAGGGCTGTCTTTTTCCTTTGGCTGCGAATGATGAAGCAATTTCCTCACTGTGAAGAGAAGGAAGTAAGGCTTGTTGTAGCTCTCTGTCAGCAGGGAGGACAGGGAGCTTGGGCAATTGGCTTTCAGAAATTTAAGCCTCACTCGAGAACAAAGCACTTTTCTGTTTCCATGCATCCTATCTTTTTTTTTTTTTTTTTTCCACTCAAAATTTACAATTAAGATAAAACCAGGACCGATTTATTTTGTCGTCTGGCCCTGAAGCTCTGGGGGAAAATTTAAATCATAACGATGATGATGATGATGATGATGATAAAAGCAACAATAATAAACTACACATGCTGAGGGCTCTCAACCAAGATTGAAATACGTGAGTGGAAGAGTGTTTCCTGAGCAGAGACCAGAATCCCAGGAGGTGTCATGGGTTAAATCCAGCTGCTCAGATGGGTAAGTGAGAAAGTGTGCCTCCAGGAGAGGGGAGACTAGGAGGGGCTTTGTAATGCTAAAAAATATTCAAGGTATTTCAAATAGGACAAAAACGTGGGCGTGCTGGAGTGAACTAACATTTGTTGAGCCCCTATTATTACCACGTGGCTCTTATTACTATCTCTTTATAATAGACTTGACAAATAAAGGCAATCGTCTCATTTACTAACGGGGGAAACAGAGGCTTAGAGAAGAAAAAGGATGAACTCAAAGCAACAAAATCGAAAACTCAAGGGATCGAAAACTGATTAGAACCAAAGCCTCTTACTATCAGCCCTAGTGTTTGCCACCGCATTGGGTGAACTCATCTACCGACATTCATTTGGTCCTTCATTTATTTAACAGATGTTTGTTGAGTACCTACTACGCTCCAGATGCCTTCCAAGCTCTGATTGCTTGGGTGGCCCAGATTACCTTCTTTCTCTACTTTTGTTCATCAACTCATTCACCTATCTACTTGTTCTTGATTTTATTCATGCAAGTTGTTTACTCATTCATTCATTCATTCTCTCACTTATTTTCTCCTTATTCATTCACTCACTTGTTCATCAATTCACTTGCTCATTCATTCTTAGTATCATTCACTTATTTATTTATTTGCCTGCTCATTGTTTGTTCTTTCTCTTACTCCATCTTGTCGCTTCTCTAATCCTCATTTACTCATCGCTTCACTCATCTGTATACTCACTTATCTGTATATCACTCCACCTACCCATTCCTTCACCTATCCTTCACATATCCACTTACCCTTCCATTCATCCATAACTCACTCATCCATCCATCCATCCATCCACCTATCCCTCACATATCCATTTATCCCTCCACACATCCATAACTCTCTCCATCCATCCATCCATCCATCTATCCACCTATCCCTCACATACCTATTATCCCTCCATCCATTCATAACTCACTCTATCCTTCCACCCACCCATGCAACTATCCATCCACCCATCAATCCATCCATCTCTGTTATTTCAGACCTCTTGTTGGTCCTGAAAATCAAGAAGTAGATAAAACACTGTTCTAACCTCTGAGGTACGCATCATCCAGTGGGGGCAAATAAGAAGAAAAGCTGTACTTCACTGTAATTAGAACTATGACAAGGGGCTGGCAGAGCACAGAGGGAATCCTAAATCATCCGGAAGGTGAGAAGTCCTGGAGGAGATCTCGGCAAAGTCCTAAAGAAAGAATTAGCAAAATGAGGCATGTTGGAGGCAGTAGGAATTTTAGGCAGAGGGAATAACATGAACATGTACTTGGAGGCAGAGCAGGGACCTGCAAGTGTGGCTGGAACTTAAAAACAAATGGAAGGGAAGAGAGGTAGTGAAGGGTGAGTGTGACTGCCTGGGGCCACACCTGCTTCTCTCCCAGGCACTGACTTTTAAGATATTTGGCTCTGTGCATTGTGAGGGTGGCCGTGTTGGGAGCTCTCTGCCCTAATCCCCTTCTGGCTTCCATTAGCTCTGAAAGAACAGCCCTGTAGGACTATGAGAAATCCAGGCATCTCCACATGTCCTTGGTGACAGAGCCCACCTCTCCTGATCACTGTCACAGCCAGTGGTGAAGAGTCACCCTTAGCCCTCTCCTCTGTCTGTGGTCATATCTTCTAGATCAGTCTAGCACAGCCCTCCCCCGCTTCCACTTCCTCTGCCATGTCTGGTAATTCTCCAGGCCCTAACATTCCACCTCTTCCCCCCATCCACCCCCTACTTATTAGCCAGACTGACATTTACCTAATTTGATTCCCCATTATTTCTTGCCAGTATCTCTTTACCAGCCCCCTCTCTCGTCTTTCTGTCTCTGGTGGCTTTCTGCAGTCCCCATCCACATGGCCATTCCTCTGGCACCAGAATGGCCTCCCTGAAACTCCAATATCCCCATGCCATGCACCTGCATCAAACCCTTCAAGGGCACCTTGTTCCGGGCCAATGGGTCAAATCCAAACTCCCTGGCCAGGCATTCAAAGTCCTTTCCCATTTCTCCAGGCTTGCCTGGCATTCAGAGTCCTTTCCCATTTCTCTAGGCTTGCCTGGCTTCACCTCCTTACATGTATACTCCATGCTTACCAAAGTCCCAGGAGCTCCCCAACACATCCTTCTATTCACCTCTGCCTCTGCAACACTGGCCCTCACCTACGATGGCCTTCCCTATCTTGTCTCCCCAGAAGACTCCTGTTCCTCCTTCAAAACATGGCTGGTTACATCCATTTACCTTGTCATGGCTGCTCTTTTTCCAGCCACTATGCTTTACTGCAGAGACTTTTCTTCTGGCTGGCTGTCTCCCCCAACTAGACTGCAAGCCTCTGGGAGGCAGAGCCTTTTCACAGTGCTCACTGTATTCTCAGAGCCGAGAGCAGTGCCTGACATGTGGAAGGTGCTCATTCAATCTATAGAAGAATGAATGAGTGAACACAATATCTCTATGGATGCCTGGCTCTTGATTAGACCAGTGTTCCTCGGTCCTCTGAGGTATGTGTCCAGCCTAGTCATTTATCCTGCCATCAGAGCAGGTCTGCAGACCTTGGCAAAGGTCTGAAAAAATGCTGGGACAATCTGGTTGCTTGGCATTTGGAACTGGCTTCCAAGGGCTTGTCCTCCCAGAGAGATCTTATCTCTAACGCTGATGGGCAGAACAATGTTCTGAGGGTGGGACAGGCCACCCAGAGAATACACAGCTGCCAGGCTCTCAGTGAGCTGTGGTCTGGAATCAGAGCCAAGGCCCCTGGGAAGAAGGCGGTGGCACACGAAGATTCATTTGGAGGTGCTAGCAGCTGCTTCCCCGGGCTAACTTGATGCTGCTCTGCACTGACATTCCTGTACCACATGCTGGGAAGTCCTCCTCGTTCTCAGCCCCCGGCACAGATGGCCCAGCCTTCTGCTTTGGCCCTACAGGGGAGGGACCACACGTCCAAGAGGAGGCAGAGTGGGATGTTAGAACACAGCTACTGGGGCTCCACCTCTGACTTGGAGGTGGAGGTGTCAAGTTCCTCCACTTCTTCGGGCCTCAATTTATAACCTCAGCCATAACACAAGGGTGACATTAGTATCTACCTCATGGGGCCATTGGGAGGATTAGATGACATAATACATCTCAAGTCCTTGAAACACTATGAGGCAAATAAGAAATGTTCAATAGGAGTTAGCTGTTACCATTTCCTGAGTCTTTACCACCAAGGGCAGCAAACACCAAGTGCCTAAAGGACCAAGCATATTATTGGGTCTTTTTTTTTAAAGTTTATTATTTTTTTTAGTAATCTCTAAACCCAACTTGGGGCTCCAACTCACGATCCCAAGATCAAGAGTCACACACTCTTCCAACTGACCCAGCTAAGCACCCCTGGGGTCTTGATTTTAATCCAATCTGATAATGTCTGCCTCTTTAATTGGGGCATTTAGACCATTTACATTTAATGTGATAACTAATATGGTTGGGTTTCAATGCACCATCTTGCTATTTGTTTTATATTTGTCCATTTGTTGTTGTTTGCTTCCTTTCTCTTTTTTTCTGCTTTCTTTTGGATTGATATTTCTTATTATTCAATTTTATCTCCTTTGTTGGCATATTAATTAACAGCTTTTTTGTTTATATTTAAAATCTTTATTTTTTTAGAGCAGTTTTAGGTTCACAGCAAAATCGAGAGGAAGGTGCAGAGATTTCTCACATACCCTCTGCTCTCACACACGCACAGCCTCACCGATTACCAACATCACCACCAGAGGGTACATTTGTTACACCTGATGAACCTACATCACCCTACAATACAATGCTGATTCTTCCCAGGATCCACCACCACCACCCCTCTTTGTTTCCAGACCTAGAACTGGACTTAAATCTCAGAAGGTCCCAACATTTGAGGTACAAAGTGAATTACACTCTGAAAGAACTACTTGAGTTTTCCAATTTTTATGGGCAGAAATTCCAGGAACATGTGTGAGAATGAATACTAAGGGGGTAGGATAATAGTGGAAGGAACATAAAGTAGGATCAGGCCAAATTTATTGACGTGGGCTCACTAAGCAAGGGTTCCCCATTTGACATTGTAGTTCAAGGAGTCAGGAAGGGCTCTGTTTGGTTGATCGGCTGAAGCATGAACCAAAAGATAGACAGCCCACTGTGAGTGAATGGAAATGCCCAACGTCCCTTGGTTCAATGTAGGTATAGGGATTCAGAGGCTTAGGGAGATCGGAATGTTAGAGTGGATTTGTAATTTAAGATCTAGCTTGATCCCAGTGTCGTGAGACTGAGCCCCACATCAGGCTCGACGTGGAGCATGGAGCCTGCTTAAGATTCTCTTTCTTGGGGCACCTGGGTGGCTCAGTTGGTTAGACATCAGCCTTCAGCTCAGGTCATGATTTCACAGTTTGTGGGTTCAAGCCCCACATTAGGCTCTGCACTGGCAGTGAGAGCCCACCTTGGATCCTCTGTCTCTCTTTCTCTGTACCTCCCCCATTAGTTCTCTCTCTCTCTCTCTCAAAAATAAATACAACATTGAAAAAATTATTTTAAAAAAAGATTTAAAGATTCTCTTTCTCCCTCAGCCTTTCTCCCCTGCTCACACTCTCTCTATAAATAAATAAATAATTAAGATTTAACTCACGTGAGGAAGTTCCAGAAGACATATCTTTCGCCAGTACTCTGAGAAATCCATTTGTGAGAGGAGTCCCAGCATCCTTGAAGAGCCCTGTGATCGCTCTTCTCTATAGGCTAGACCTTAGCCTGGGAACTGAAGCCACGCAACTGGAAAACCTAAATGCAATGGGAGCAAGTGGGTCCTGGGGTGGTAGGAGCCATGTGGTTGCACTCAACCACACCAAAGGCAAGGTTAGTGTGATTGCCAGAATGGACAGGAGAATCCAAGCATCAATTAGAATAGTGTGACGTGTGATGACCCATGGTATTCCTAGAAGGGAAATAGGTATTCATGGTATTAATCATGGTATTCCTAGAAGGGAAATAGGAAGCCTAGTAAATTCTTACTTGATCTGTTTAAGCAGAGGAGTTCTAGATCAAGTGGGGGCGCCTGGGTGGCGCAGTCGGTTAAGCGTCCGACTTCAGCCAGGTCACGATCTTGCGGTCCGTGAGTTCGAGCCCCGCGCCGGGCTCTGGGCTGATGGCTCAGAGCCTGGAGCCTGTTTCCGATTCTGTGTCTTCCTCTCTCTCTGCCCCTCCCCCGTTCATGCTCTGTCTCTCTCTGTCCCAAAAATAAATAAACGTTGAAAAAAAAAATTTTAGATCAAGTGAACAAGAGTCTAACTCAAATCATAACAATGGAGTCATGGCCCCTCAATTGATCCCCAGACTTGAGTCAGTTTACAGATCCAAAACCCCTTGATTGAGGGGATGCTGGGTCCCCTTAAGGAAGGATCCTGATATACTCCCCAAAATTTATACTGATAATCTTTTCCCAGTCTTCCTCCCCCCAAAAGACCTACAGCCTTTTGCCAGGGTACCTGTACATTAGGGAAAAGGAAATAACCAGACTGTTCAGGGAATATTGGACACTGGCTCTAACTTTAATTCTAAGAGACCCCAAATGTTGCTGTGGCCCACCAGTCAGGGTGGGGGCTTATGGAAGTCAGGTGATCAATGGGGCTTGAGATCATATCTGTTTTACAATGGGTCCCCAAACTCAACCTGTGGTCATTTCTCCTGTTCTAGAATGCATAATCAGAACTGACATACTTAGCATCTGGCAGAATCCCTGACTTTGTTCCCTGACCTGTGGAATGAGGAATGTTATTGTAGGAACAAGTGAAAGGCCAAGTGAAAGCCACTAGAACTGCTGCTACTAAGAAAAATAGAAAATCGGGGCGCCTGGGTGGCTCAGTGGGTTAAGCATCTGACTTCAGCTCAGGTCATGATCTCAGGGTCTGTGAGTTTGAACCCCCCCCACCACCCCATTGGGCTCTGTGCTGACAGCTCTGAGCCTGGAACCTGCTTCAGATTCTGTGTTTCCCTCTCTCTCTCTGCCCTCCCCCCACTCACACTCTGTCTCTCAAAAGTAAATAAATCTTTAAAAAAAATTTTTTTAAAGAAAAATAGTAAATCAAAAGCAATACCACATCCCTGTTGGGTTGCAGGGATAGCGCCACCATCAAGAACTTGAAAGATGCAGGGTTGGCGATTCCAAACCATATCCTCCTTCAACGCTTTTATTTAGCCTGTGCAGAAGAGAGACACAGCTTGGGGAATGACAGTGGATTATCATAAGCTTAACTAAGTGGTGCCTCCATTTGCAGCTGCTGTACCAGATGTGGTTTCATTCTGTGAGCAAATTAACCCATCCCCTGTTGCTGGTGTGCAGCTACTGATCTGGCAAATGCTTTTTTTCTCCATCCTTGTCCATAGGGCCCACCGAGCAGTTTGCTTTCACCTGGCATGGTGAGTAATACACATTCCCTGTCCTACCTTGAGGGTATATCCGCTCTCCAGACCCACGTTATAATTTAGCTGGCAGGGATCTTGATCACCTTTTCCTTCTACAAGATGTCACGCTAGCCTGTTACATGGATGACATTATGCCAGTTGGACCCAGTAAGCAGGAAGTAGCAACTCCTTTACATTTACTGGTAAGACATTTGCGTGTCACAAAGTGAGAAGTAAGTCTGACAAAAATGTGGGTGTCTTCTACCTCGGTGAAAGTTCTAGAGGTCCGGTGGGGTGGGGTGTGTCAAGACATCCCTTCCGAGGTGATAATCAGTTGCTGCGTCTGGCCCCTCCTAGGGCCAAGAAAGAGGCACAATGCCCAGTGGGCCTCCATGGATTTTGGAGGCAACGTATTCTCCACTGGGGGGTGTTAGCCCAGCCTGAGTAGTGAGTGACCCGAAAAGCTGCTCGTGTTGAGTGGGGCCCAGGGTAAGAGAGAGCTCTGTCATTGTGCCGTCTGATCCAGCAGATCCAGTTACAGAAATCAGGGCGATAATTGTCTTTCCTCCTTATTTAATTATGAATACATTTGTGTGGATACATATTTCTTAAGTAAGTATCTTTGTTTCCTCTGTTCTGTTATTACCTTATCATGTAACATAAGATGTTTTGACTTTAAAATACTGGTATTTAAGGATTGTTAATTTTACATCGTATTTCAGTAATCCTCCCTTATCCATGGTTTCACTTTCAATGATTTCAGTTACCCATGGTCAACCACCGTCCAGAAGTAGAGGTTCCTCCTTTTGACAGCATCCGAAAATCCATAGGAACCCAACGCTTCGTCAGGAAGCCCCTGTCATTCACCACACTTCATCTCATCACGTGGGCACTTTAGCGCTTTACATCATCACAAGAAGAAAAAGAGTGAGTACAGTACAGTAAGATATTTTGAGAGAGAGAGACCACATTCACATATGTGAATTACAGTATGTTATTATCATTACAGTATGTTGTTATAATTTGTCCTGTTTTATTATTAGTTATTGTCATTAATCTCGCTCTGTGCCTAACTTACAAATCAAACTTTGTCATAGGTATACATGTATCAGAAAAAGCATAGTATATTTGGGGTTCAGTACTATCCACATTTTCAGGCATCCACGGGTGGTCTTGGAATGATCCCTTGCACATAAGGGGGACTACTGTATTTCAGTTATGGGATTGTCAGGAGAGGAGTAAACATCATTCAAAGACCTTTCGCTTCTTTTGGGAAAGAGATTGGCACATTTTTGGTTGTACACGGAGTAATTCTGTCACGTTAGATGGAATTACGGCTTTTTATTGCTTTTATTTGGAGATTAAGTATAGCTTAAGGAAATATATATGTGCACCAAGTTGACAAGCGGTAGATTTATGATGATGATGGTCATAACCTCACTTTCCATGCATACTGATGGTTAATTTTATGTGTCCAGACTAAGGAATGCCCAGAGAGTTGGTAGGACATTGTTTCTTAGTGTGTCTGTGAGAGCTTTTTGGGGAAGAGATTGGCATTTGAATTGGTAGACTGAGTAATGAAGACGGCCCTCACCAGTGTGGGTGGGCCCCATCCAATCCCTTGAGGGCCTGTCTAGAACAAAAAGGTGGAAGAAAGATGACTGTGCTCTTTGCTTGAGCTGGGACATCCATCTTTTCCTGCCCTCAGACATCGGACACCACTCTCCTGGTTCTTGGGCTTTTGGACTTGAGTTGGGACTTACATCATTCGTCCCCTGGCCTTTACATATTGGATATATATATACATCTATCTCCTACTGGTTCCATTGCTCTGGAAAACTCTGGCGAATCTAGATGTGGTCATCAGTATTCAGAAGAAGACTCAAAGGCTTCTCTGCAGATCTCCAGAACCTTTTCATGCTTGCTTGCTCTCAATCTTTCTTTCTTTCTTCCTTCTTCCCATCCTTTCCCTCCCTCCTTCCCTCCTCTCTCTTCCCACCCATCTCCCCTCTCTCCTCAGTGACACTACCCTGTGAATTCTAGCTGCCTTGGCCTCCCAGGTGCACCTCCTCGACTCAGGGAGACCACTGGACTCCACCTAGGGGCACTGTGGCTTGAAAACTCTGTCTAGATAGTCAGATGGGGGCAATTGTTGGGATCCTCTCTCTCTCTCTGTCTCTCTCTCTCTCTTTTAATCTCTCAGGGATCACTTCCTTTGTTCTCTGATGCCCAATGTCAAACAGTTGGCTTGTTTATTTTGCTCAGTTTTTTGTTTCCGATGAGAGGGTAAACTCATTTCATGACACTCCATTGTTACTCCATGTTACTGGCCAGAAGGAAGGTCAGTGAAGGAGCCCAGCTCTCTTCTCAAGCAACTGATACATCTCCAGGTGTTTCTCTTGGCCAGCTAAGATGGAGAACTATTGGCCCAAGCCATCCTAACTCCTCCTTAAACATTTTTTCAAAACCACTGGAGAGACCCAATGAGACCTTCAGGCTATATTTGGCCCTTGGGTCACCATTTTGAGATTCATTGCCTCCCTGTTTCCAGATATTCTTCACTGATTTGAACTCATTTGAGCCTCAAAATAGCCTTCACGGGGTGCCTGGGTGGCGCAGTCGGTTGAGCGTCCGACTTCAGCCAGGTCACGATCTCGCGCTCCGTGAGTTCGAGCCCCGCGTCGGGCTCTGGGCTGATGGCTCAGAGCCTGGAGCCTGTTTCCGATTCTGTGTCTCCCTCTCTCTCTGCCCCTCCCCCGTTCATGCTCTGTCTCTCTCTCTGTCCCAAAAATAAATAAATGTAAAAAAAAAAAAAATAGCCTTCACATTTTACAGGTGCAGAAATTAAGACTCAGAGAAGTTAGGCAACGTGCCCAAGGTTAGGAGCTGGAAGGCACAGGATTTGAACCCAGGTCCGCTCTGACTTCAAAGCCATGCCATTTCTTAGGAAATTCCTACCCTTTTGTCCTTATCTGCACCCTCATTTCACATTGTGTGTGTGTGTATTTTCTGTGTAGCGCTCCCCACTCTCTTCACCCCCATGTGCGGAGACTTTCTGGTTTTTGCGTTCACACCCCTCTGTGTTTAGCAGAGGGCCTGACCTGTGGGGAGACGATGAGGGAGTTTTTGCTGAACAAATGACTTCTCTACCTCTGTTTGTCCTCTTAACGCTTCATGCCTTCTCAAGTCCACACCTGTCTATTAAGTGGGAGGTATGTTACCAGCAGCCCAGGTGGGATTTCAACAGGCAGCTCTTACCTGTGAGGTGATGCCTCTGCTCCCACGGGGCTGAGTGATGCCAAAATAGTTGGCTCATTGGAGGGGAAAAGGGCTGGATGACTTGACTTCACGTAAACACAACTTTTGAGGAGTCTTTTTTTTTTTTTTTTAAGTTAAATCCTAAGGTATTGGAAGGGGATACTCGACTCCGGTAGTCATCAAAAAAATGCAAATTCGCAAACCAAACGTTAGCATAATTTACAAACCCAACACGGGCATTAACAAAAATAGAAGAGATGTCCCCAGATGCTGCTGATGGCATTATAAGTCGGCAGTACTCTTCGGGAAGGCCATTTAGCAAAGCGTATCAAAAGCCTTAAATACGGTCATGCCGTTTGACACAGCAACTTTACATCTAGAACATTCTATCCAAAGGAGATAAGCAGACAGGTACACCATGATTTATCCACGAAAATGCTTATTGCAACCCTGTGGATATTCTATTAGTCAAAAAACAGGGACTTGATAAACGGATCAGTTTGAAAGACAACTCTGCAGACTTTAAATTTTTTTTTTTTCCAACGTTTATTTATTTTTGGGACAGAGAGAGACAGAGCATGAACGGGGGAGGGGCAGAGAGAGAGGGAGACACAGAATCGGAAACAGGCTCCAGGCTCTGAGCCATCAGGCCAGAGCCCGACGCGGGGCTCGAACTCGCGGACCGCGAGATCGTGACCTGGCTGAAGTCGGACGCTTAACCGACTGCGCCACCCAGGCGCCCTGCAGACTTAAAAAAAACAAATATGTAGGGGCCCCTGGGTGGCTCAGTTAAGTGTCTGACTTCGACTCAGGTCATGGTCTCACCATTCGCGAGTTTGGACTCTGCGGTGACAGCGCAGAGCCTGCTTCAGATCCTCTGTCCCCCTCCCTCTGCCCCTCCCCGCTCTTCAAAAATGTGGAAGAAAAAAATAAAATAAAAAACCAATACGCCGAAAAATAATGACTTAAAAATGTTGAGCTCAGAAAGCTCAGGTATAAAATTATATTCACATTAACCATAATTAATACTTCCTGTGTGCCTCACTTCTCTAATTAACTCATTTAGTCCTTCTAATAATCTTATGAGGCAGGCAGTGTCCTTGTGGAGGTAGAAGGTAGGAGCACGGAGGCCCATGACCTTCCCTGCAGGCAAGTCGTCGGTGGCTGAGTCAGGTTTCCAACGCTTTAGGGCTAAAACCCAGAGCCCAAGACCTCAACAGCCACACCAGGAGCTCCCCAAATGTGGCCTCTGGACCAGCAGCTCTGTACTACCCGGAGCTTGTTAGAAACGCGAATCCCCTTCTGAGCAGAAGCTCTGGGGTCGGGTCCAGCAATGTGTGTCTGAGCGAGCTTTCTAGGCGGATGCATGCTGGTTTTGGAGAACCACAGCTCTCTCTACACCGTTGCCTCTTTTCTTGAAATTGTGTTCAAAAAAAAAAAAAAAATCTATGAATGCAAAACATCCGATGAATTAGCCACTAAAGTATTAACAGAGCCATCTCTGGACGGTGGAATCCTGGGTAATTTTGATTTTCTTCTTTGTGAGGTTTTTTTTTTTTTTGTCATTTCCAAAGCTTGCACAATGAACACTTGTGACCAGGACAAAAAAAAAAAAAAAAAAGCCCCGGGGAGAAGGCATATATTTGCAGGGCAAGGGGGATGTACAGAAGGAAACAGTTTTCCTCAATCGTGCTCAAGTTCAAGCAGTGCCTCTCAAGTGTGAATCACCAGGGGGTCTGTTAAGGTGACCTTCGGGAGCTCAAGGTGGCTTGAGGTTCTGCATTTCCAACCAGCTCCCAGACGAGGCAGGTGCAGGAACCACACTGTGAGAAACAACGGACCGGGGGGCTGTAAGCCCTCAACCCCCAGAATGCAAGCGTCACGAGGGGACACCTTTTCTTGTTCAATGATGTATCCCCAGTGCCGAGAAGAGAACAAAAATAGTCATCGAATAAACCCGGGGAGAGCCTGCCGGCCAGGGAGGTCCTGCCGGGGATCCAGGACGCTGGGTTTTGATCATGGTTCTACACCTCCTGCCCAGGTTCACGGACAGCTGGGTAGAGTGACACCCAGCTGGGCAGCGTGACAGCTCGGGGCCCTCCCTTCCTCTGACCCGATGCTGAAGCCACCACTCGGCGTGGGCTGGGGCTGCCTTGAGCCTCGCTCCAAGCAGTACTGGGAACTCTGCAAGTCTTGGCTGGGAGCTCTGAGAAGCCCAAGGAGAGAACTTAGCAACGAAGAAATCCCTAAGTTGAGGCTTCTGCAGAAACGTGAACTCATCCACGTAGACTGCGCGCTGCATTTGGATTACAGGTTAGGCTCGTAAGCCTGAAATAAATTATACACTCTTCATATTATTCAACACTGTACTGTATAATAATAAATTATACAGTTATAGGCCTCAGCCCAAGTTATAACAAATTATTCCACAGCATATAATTACCCTGCACTGCACCATATAATAATAAATTAGACAGCTACAAACCTAAGTTGCGATTCCAGAAAAGAGATATGAGAAAGAACAGGGGTTGTTGGTCCATTCCTCTGATTATAACCTTGTTGTTGGGCAAGGCTGAGGAGAAAGGGGTTGATCCTTCCTCCTTCCTCCCTCCCTTTCTTTCTTTCTTTCTTTCTTTCTTTCTTTCTTTCTTTTCTTTCTTCTTTCTTTCCTTCCTTTCTTCCTCCTTCCTTCCTTCCTTTCTTTCCTTCCTCCCTCCCTCCCTTCTTTCCTTCCTCCCTCCATCCCTTCCTTCCTTCCTCCCTTCCTTCATCCCTCTCTCCCTCTCTCCCTTTCTCCTTTCTTCCTTCATTCCCTCCTTTCTTTCATTCTTTCTTTCCTTCCTTTCTTCCTCCTTCCTTCCTCCTTTCTTTTCTTCCTCCCTCCCTCCCTTCCTTCTTCCCTCCCTCCCTCCCTCCCTCCCTCCTTCCCTTCCTTCCTCCCTTCCTTCCTCCCTTCCTTCCTTCCTTCCTTCCTTCCTTCCTTCCTTCCACATATGTGGATGCCTCCTTCGTTCCAGGAACAGACTGGCCTTGGAAGCCTGGACGAATTGGAGCTAATGCCCATCCTCCCCCAGGCTGTCAGGAAGAACCACACGTGAGTTGACAAGGCAACACGGTGTGATAACAGCTGTAGGAAGAGGAAAAGACTAGAAGCAGCCAGGTGGCAGATGTATTAGCAGAGGTGTTCACTCCTCACAGCCCTGCAAGGCGGGTACCTTCTCTCCACTTGGCCGGGGGCAACGAGCAGGGCTGAAATTCCTTGCTCAAGGTCACACAAGGAGAACCGGCAGGAAGGGGATTCTGGCCCAGGACTGTCTGCTGGTTATAGTCCTCGGAGGGTGCCATTCAGCGGAGGCAGCTTGGAAAGCAAAGGTCGAGTATAAGAATTGCACTTGACGGAGCCTTGGGAGACACCAGGTGGGGACGTCTTCGGTGAGTCCGGCACAGCAGGGGTTGTCGGTAGCCTGGGGCAGTCCTGCTGTTCCTTCCCTGAGCTCAGGGGCCTGGTGTGTTATCAGAGAGCAACGCCAGTGGGCGGGTTTCACCCTTATGAAACTGTATTCTCCATACACCCATTTTATAGATAGGGAGCCTGAGGCACAGAGGGGTAGCGGCCGGCTCCAAGTCACGCAGGGAGTGAGCGGCAGAGCTGGAGTCTGAACTTAGGCCAAGTCTCGTCTGCCAAAGCTTCCATTCTTCACCACTGTACCGCTAGTTAAAAAAAAAAAAAAATCTTCGAAGTCTAAACTTATCCCCAGGTAGTTATAGGATAAGAGATCCCGGGGGACTGAGCCCCAGTGAACAGATTCTCAGCTGCATCTCATATCCAGTCGGGGCATGCAGGTGCCCACTGGGCCACTGGTGCTCTAATTATTCACCTTTCTTTTCTCTTCGGAGGACATTAGACACGTGTAAGCTGCGATTCCATTGTAACGTAAGCGTGAGAGAAGCCCAAAGTGAGGGGCGCCCTGGTGGTTCAGTCGGTTAAGTGTCTGACTTCGGCTCAGGTCACACGATCTTGCGGTTCGTGGGTTCGAGCCCCGCATCGGGCTCTGCACTCACAGCTCAGAGCCTGGAGCCTGCTTCGGATTCTGGGTCTCCCTCTCTCTGCGCCTCCCCACTCTCTCTCTCTCTCTCAAAAATAAATAAGACATTAAAAAAATTAAAAAAAAAAAAAAAAGAAGCCCAAAGGGACAGAGAAGTGAAGAGAGTGTCTCTGCCTGCAGTGGTCAGGGAGGACTTCTGGGAAGGGGAGGCATTAAACGTGAATAGGAGTTTAGGTAGCATTCAAGGGAGAGAGAGGTGTTCCAGGCAAGAAGAGTCAAGGTAAAGCCCTGTAGGTGAGAAGAGATGGTCTTTGGGGAAATATTAAGTCCTTCTAGGTGGTCGCGTGAGCTGGGCAGCAGGTGAGGTCCGGTGGCAGGCTGGACCTTTGGACGCCTCAGGAAAGAACCAGGACTTTATCCTGCAGGTGATGCTGATCACGATGTGTGTGGACTTGGGGTTCCTTGGGGACTTTGTAGCTTCCCGATGTAGCCTGAGGGGGAAACTGAGGCCCAGCAAGGACCAACCGCGGCCTGTCCTACATCCTCCGAGCCTCTCACGTGCTGATCGAGTGCTTGCGCAAATGTTCTTATCATGTCGGTCAAATGGAAGACGCTCAGTTTGGGGGAGGGGGGGCTCTCCCTAGAAGAGCATCTACTGGGGGACGGGGATAGGGTGCCCATGCCCAGTTAAATCTGAATTTCACATGAACACCCAGTCACTTTTAGTGTAAGTATGCCCCCAAATATTGCATGAGACATACACACACTAAAAAAGTATTCTGTGTGTGTGTGTGTGTGTGTGTGTGTGTGTGTGTGAGAAATTCAAATTTAATTGGCTCTTCTATATTTTTATTTGCTAACTCTGCCAAATCTAGAGAGGGCCCCTTTCCAAACAAAACCCGAACTCTTCTGAATCAGTCAGGGGCCCGTCAGAGCAGCAGAGCCTTTAGGCGTCACCTGGAAGGAGGGCTCCATCCCAGGGCTGTGACCTCATGCAGGGTGGGAGGAGGCGGGGCCATCTGCACAGGCCGTTCCCTCCACCTCTAGCAGCAGCCCAGATGTGTCTCTGGATCAGCCGGGCCGGCACCCAGAAAGGGGAGCTGCCAGGGATGCGAGCAAGGCCAAGCTGGAGCCTGCATCTATCTGTCACCACCCCAAATCTCAATGCTGCGGGGACCTGCAGGGATTCCTGGTGCCCTTCCCTGGAAGCTGTGTGTGCACCTGGTCCGGGACTCGGAGGAGCTGAAGATCCCGTTGGAGCTGCGGGATCCTGGGGATCTGACCGCTGGACCTCCCACCCTCTACCCCCTTCCCTTCAGCCCCTCACCCCCCACCTCCTGCCACCCAGCTGAACAGCAAGCAGCTCGGGGACAACGTGTGTGGGTGGCCTCTCTGCCTGGGCCCTGCATCGGCCTTCAGAGCATAAAACGGTGGTGGCTTCTTCACTTGTGTCTTTGAAACCTTGAGCAAAATGTCGCGCGGGGCCAGCATCACCCCCGGAACCATACGGGGAAAGGAATTCTGGGACCCACAGCTCCAGCTTGGCTAGGTTGACACGGTTGGAGGCCCCGTGGCGGGTGACGGCCATGATTACAAAGGGAAGGCCCCGGGAGTGCTGGATTTGCCTCCGGTTCTGCCCTTGACTGGCTCTTGGGTAACTTAGCTGCTCCATGGCTCGGTGTCTCACCTGTTAAATGTGACCAAGACCCGTACCTCCCTGATAGAGTCTCTGAGAAGACAACGGGTCCCCTCTAGCAGCTGACAGCTCATAAGCAGTTAATGAATAATAATTCCTATCTGTGTCAGAGTTTGCTATCCAGCTGTTTGGCGATGGGGGCAAAAAAAAAAAAAAAAAAAAAAAAAGAAAGAAAGAAAAAGTCCCTTGTCTTAAAAGATAAAATATTAAGACGAGTCTGTTGCAAAATCCTCTTTCAAGAAACTCACCAGGTCAGTCTTAGAAAGATAACATACACCATCTTCAAAAGCATCTCCAAATGCCAAGATTAAAATCAGATGCCGCATGCACACTGGTTGTGAAACGCTGAGCTCTTAGCCCTCCTTCCCCTTCCCCGCAAATAAACAGAAATAAACCCGAAATGATACGAACGTTGGAAAAGCATGCCTCCACACTGCTGCAGATGCTGGGCTGTTGATTATTAGAGGACGCTCTCTTTTAAAAGGCCACTTACGGAAAGGAAACCTAGCAGTGGAGATGGCTTGGAATGGAAGCCGGGAGGCTGGCTGGCAGGTGGCGGCCGTGGCCACAGGACTCTGACGAAGCCAGATGGGGCCCCCGAGGGGTGGGAGGCAGAGAGTTCGGAGGACAGCAGCTCTCTCCTTTCCTGGTGTCCAGAGAGCAGCCAGGAGAAGGGTTTTCCAACCAGCCCTCCGTCATTTATAACCCTAGGGCCTGTTTTCAATGTCATCTCAGCACTGTGCCTTATTTTCACGGCCGAACGGAAGAAAACAAAAAAAAAAAGCAGCTTCTCTGTGGTTGGAAGAATATGGGTAAATCGGCCTCTTCGGGGTGTTGGAGGCCTGTGTCTGACTCGCACTGGAAAAGGCAGCCCCTGGGCGGTCTTTTCAGCCACCACTTAGCCTGATTCTGAGATTTTCCCCTCGACGACTTGTAATTGCAGATGGCGACGAGCGCTCCGAATGCGTTCGGGACTCTGGGGGTCTGGGCCAGGGCGGGAGAGGTCGGGCAAAGTGTGGCCGGGGGCGCAGCAGTTCGGGGTGGAGGCTGGGAGGCCCACACGTACGATGGGGACGACGCGGAACGCAACGTGGCAATCTGGATATGATGAAAGATATGCCCGCGTGTTCAGTCCGGCCATCCCACTTCTAGGGACTTCTGCGCAGTGATGTGCATGCAAAACTGTTTGCAAGGAGGAAATAAATAGATGCGGTCCAAACCTCCATCAATGAGGAGTTCATGACGATCCTCCTTCTTCCATTATTTCCTCCTCCAGTCCATTCCTGCCCAGCAGGGTTTTTGTTTCTTGTGTTTTGTTTTGTAAAAAATCATATTGGGGCAGGCTGCTCCCTTGCTCTAGAGGGTTCCTACTTCTCTCAAGAGAAACCCCAAGCTTCCTGCCGTGGCTCCAGCCTGACCGTCCGACTTCCCAAAAATATCCACTCAGTGGCGTAGAGGGATGATCTCAGCGGGTGGAGATGGGCTGAGATGAGATTCGGGAAGCCCTGGATGGCCGGGGAGGGGCTCAGGTGCACTGTTCTTATAGCACTTGCACTCCCTCCTCCGTGTTCACCTGGGACCCCAGGGTGGTGGTCTACAGCTAGGAGAGGAGTCACCAGGATACTGTACCCAAAGCGCCCCGCTCAGGCCCTCACCACCTGGTAGCTATCAGCAAAGTTGTAAACGTTCAGGGAACAGGCCTGTAACCTTTGTCGCCTGAAAGCTGCTTTCAATTTCCTGGAGCCAAGGCCACCCAGGGTCTCCCAGGGGCCTGAGTGTTTGGCCTGAGGCCAGGCTCTTCCCTCCTGGCGGTGGGGAGGGCAGGCACTCCCAGCTGTCACCCAGCCCAGCGTTCCAGCATTCCCACTGTGCTGGAATGTGACTCCCTGGGCCACCCGGCCAGGGGAAGGCACAGGGACCATTCTTGGAATAGCTGAGCCTGGGGCTCAAGGTGCTAAGAGCCGGGCAGGCGATTTCAAAGGGCCTTTGTCACATCTCTTCAAAGACAAGGCTTTCGAACTTGTTCCGTGTCAGCGGAATACACAGTGTGGAAGGGAAATCAAGTTAGGGGCAGGTGGCTCGGGAATTCGGTGCAAGCCAGGGCCCTGCTGTCTCCACACGAATACAAAAGGAGGGCGTGCTCTCGCTGGAACTCCCAACTCCCCCTTCGGATGGTGCATTTGGGCTCCTATAACCACCCCTTCCGACACTCGTCGCTGACTGCAACTCCACCTTTATTTGGGGGATTATTTGGTGATCCCCTCCCCCAGAGACACCCCCAAAGGCCTGGGACTTTTCTGTTGTTCCCCATGTGTCCACAGTATAATGTACAGGAGACGCCGGGTACATGTTTCTTGAATGAATGTATTTTCCCCATGTTGGAAAGGCCCTGGGATTTAACCCCGCCTCTAAGACCAACTAATTGGGTGACTTTGAACTTTGCTTTCAAAACTATACAGCCCTGGAGCGCCTGGGGGGTCAGTTGGTTAAGTGTCAGAGTCTTGATTTGCGCTCAGGTCCTGATCTCCCGGTTTGTGGGTTTGAGCCCATGAGGTCAGCTCTGCATTGATGGGGAGGGGTCTGCTTGGGATTCTCTCTCTCTCTCTGTCCCCCCCCTGCTCAAAGTCTCACTCTCTCTCTCTCTTTCAACAACAACAAAAAAAGCATTAAAAACCAAAATGGAACAAAACTGTATGGCCCTGTAGTCAGTCCATCTGGATTTGAACCCAGGCTCTGCCTCTTACTAGCCTTATCACCTTGGGAAATTTTAACTCCCTTGTGCCTCGGTTTCTTCATTTGGGAAATGGGGCCCCCAAGGTGCCTGTGTCACAGATCAGTGTGGAGGATAATAGCTTAGCATATGGAAAGCACTTATGACACGGATTAGCACAGAGGAAGGTCTAGATAAACATTAAGTCACATTATTTTATTATTATTATTTTTAATGTTCATTTATTTATTTATTTATTTTAACGTTTATTTATTTTTGAGACAGAGAGAGACAGAGCATGAATGGGGGAGGGTCAGAGAGAGAGGGAGACACAGATTCTGAAACAGTCTCCAGGCTCTGAGCGGTCAGCCCAGAGCCCGATGCGGGGCTCGAACTCACGGACCGTGAGATCGTGACCTGAGCCGAAGTCGGCCGCTTAACCGACTGAGCCACCCAGGCGCCCCAATGTTCATTTATTTTTGAGAAAGCCAGAGCATGAGCAGGGCAGGGGCAGAGAGAGAGGGAGACACAGCATCCGAAGCAGGCTCCAGGCTCCGAGCTGTCAGCACAGAGCTCGAACCCACGAGCCGCAAGCTTACGAGTGGAGCGGAAGTCGGCCGCTTAACCGACTGAGCCCCCCGGGCACCCCTATTTTGTTATTATTAAATCCACGTTATAAAGGTAGAACTTCCAAGCAATAAAAGGCACTCATTTTAAGTCACCGTTCCATGAGCTTTGATGGCCACCTGTGCCCATGTAAGGACCACCTCAGTCAACGTAAAGGACACAATGTCCACCTCCCCAGAAGTTCCCTCTGCCCCTTCGGCCAACGTCCTTCCCTTCTCTGGCACCGATTTCTCTGCCTTCTGTCAGGGGAGCTTAAGTTTTGCCGGTTCTAGATCTTGGCGTAAATGGACTCACACAGTGGGCACCCTTTCGGGTCTTGCTCCTGGTGCACGATGGTTTTTGAGACCCGTCCGCGTGTTGCACGTATCACTACCTTGCTCCTGTCTGTTGCCGTCACTCGCTGTGGCCGGTGACTTTCTCAGTCCCAGTGTCCTCATCTGTAAACCAAGGTCAGCAACTTCCACCTCGTGGACTGTGGTGAGGGCCAGGCAGCACCCTGAACCCCCTTGCTGCCCCCACACGGCCCCCCCCCCGCCCCCCGGAGAGGGGCCCCCCTCCAACGTCCCAGGGAGCCCGGAGTGCAAAGGGTCAAGGGCTTTGCGGGGCTGCAGCCTTCTGAGTAGATGCGCACCCGCGACATGATGGCTGTGTTTATAAAGCAGATTTGTTATTTTTTAATTCTTCGCCTCCGTGTCCTTTCCCCTACTTCCCTCTTTTAAGGGTCATTACGATGCAGGCAGGCACTCCCTGCGAGGAGACAGCTGAAGATTTAATTGTCCCAAGAAAAATTTTCCAGCGAAAGGTCCCCGGGTAACGGCAGCTCCGGGCCCGGCCGCCCCAGCGCCTCTGCTCCCCCCCTCCCCCAACTGTGATATCAGCGGTAAAGCGTTCATCTGCATGTGCACGGGGCCCACTCGCTGGCCCCCCTGGGGACCGGGGCCGAGCGGAGCCCACAGCCTCTGTCGGGCCACAGCCTGCCTGCCATTAAGCCCTCACCCGGCCTCCTTCTGGAGACAGCTCCGTGGCCCAGATCCATGCGACCACGACCGGCTGCCGCACCAGCTGACCCGGCCCAGAGCGGGCCCGCGGGGGCAGATGGCCCGGGTGGCTGGGGACGGCACCTTCCGCCACGAGGGCCCGGCCTCTTGTCCTTGGAGCGGGGGCCGGGAGGACACCAGCAGCCCCGGCAGCTTCCAAGTTGGGCCGGCCGCACCAGGGTGGTGCAGCTTCGGGGTTGGAGGGAGATCTCTGCAATCTCTCATCGGGTTTTCTAAGCGCGGCCCCAGAGGAGGCATCAAAGGCTCAGACAGCGGTCACTGGCTCCTTGCCTGTCGTGGGGGGGCGGGGGGGGGGGCACGCATCCATTTTGAGAAAAGGGACAGCTCTGAGCACGGGATCATGATGAAAGGCAGAGTGACTCAGTGGGAAAAGTCAGCCGGATTGGGGTTTGAAGCCCGCTTCCAAACCTGCCAGCTGGGGCATTTTCAGTTCTCCTAAGATGCCCCGCAGGCTCCAGCTTCTGGGCTTTTCCACACGCTCTCCTTTCCTCATCTCTCCTCCCTCCCTCCCTCCCTCCCTTCCCACCCACACATCCATCCTTCCCTGCACGTATCCAGCCACCCATTCGTCCTCCCTCCCTCCTTCCCATCCATCCAACAAATATTTATGGGGTGCATCACACCGACTAGGCGCAGGGGTTATACTGGTGAGCATAGCCAGCACCCTCTGTGCCCTGAGGCAGCTCCCAGGGCAGTGCAGGAGGGGGATGTTAATCAAGGAATCCCACGGTCACTAGCCAGAAACAGTGACCAGGGTTACAAAGAGAGGTCCTGGACGGGGTCGTTATGGTGTTGTTTTAACAAGGGGACGCTCCCAGGTTGGGCATTGGAAGACAAACAGGAAATAGGCAGCAGGTGTTCCAAGCAGCGGGCGTAGCATGTGCAAAGGTCCTGTGGTTCATTCCAGGAACCACGAGGAGGCTGGTGTTGCCAGTGCAAGGAGCGATAGGGAGAGTGATGCAAGATGGGCCTGCAGAGTTTGGCAGGGGCCAGTCCTCATGGGGAAGGGCTGCTTCTGCGCAGCCCTGACTCCTTCAGACCCTTTTTATCCGGTGCATTCTTACTCGTCTTTTAGGCCTCAGCTCAGGGTTTCCTCTTGTGAAAGCCTTTATTGCCCTATGCACACTGAGTGAGGCCTGGGAACTTTCTCCCAGTAAGAAAAAGCATCCGGTAGTTGGAAGTAAGGCAAAGAAGGTGAAACTTCCTTTCCGTGCCATACTCGGGCATTGTTGAGAAAGGTCCCTGACCTTTGTGGAATCAGTTGACCCCACAAAGAGCGTAGCTGAGCTGGGCTTTGCTATTCTGTTTTTGGCATCCATCGTGTTTCGTAACTTCTCGAAAATTACACACGGACACCTCGTCCAGATGCTCTGGCCCCCGCACACCCCGTGAGCTCATAAGGGTGTGGCCTAGCTTCCGTCGGCCTGGTTTCCCTGGAGGTTTGCAAGGCTGGGCTCACAGCCGGAGCCGGAGAAATAATGACTGGCTGCATGAGTGATCTTGTCTCTTCTCCTCTCCGAGCCTCCATTTTCTTATCCGTGAAATGGACCTCACGGCACCCATCTCCAGCGGAAGTAAACGTTCGGTGACGTGAAGAATTCAGGTGCCCGGGTGGGCTCCTGTCTGGCACATGGTGGGCTTCAGTCTCCCTTCTCCCAGGGGCTGGATCTCCAAGGCAGGAAGTGATATTCTGGTGTTGGGGGGGTTCACGGTCTGGCTGGCGGGACCGGGGGCGGGGTGCAGACGGGAGAGAGGGGGAGCAGGAGGTGTCTTTAAAGAGGTCAGAGGGGGCGTGAGGAAGAGGCCGGGCTGGGTGTTGGATTCCCCAAAGTTGGTAAGAGGGAGCCACCCCAGGCTAAGGAGGGAGGGAGGGACCTGGTAAGATTATTTCAGCCAGCAGGCGAGACCCACCGTTGTTGAGCTCCTCTGAGAACCTGGCCTTGGCGTGCGGGTGTGAATGTACGTGTGAGCGGTGTGTGGCGGGGAGGGAGGTGAGTGTGGATGTGTGTGTGTTGACTGCTGTCTGCCCCAGGCCGTTGCCGAGGTCTTAGATCTATTCTCTATTTAACCTTCGCTAGAACCTGCAGGTGAAGGGTCCAGCCCATTTCCCAGGAGAACAAACCGAGGCTCGGAGGTGAAGCCACCGGCTCAAGGTCACAGGCGAGGACTCTGCAGCCGCCCGTGCCTGTGTAGCCCTGGGTGGCGGGAGGAGGGCGTAGGCGTGGGGCGAGGCGGGGAGGCAGCCTCCGTAGGCAGAGCGATGACAGATAAATGGCTTGTCCTGTAAAGGCTGCACTTTTTCTTTTCCTGTTCTGCTTGCTCCGTTGGTCACTGGGGTGCTATCTCTCCACGTTCCCAGAGCCCTCACCGGGGCCAGGCCCCGGGCTGGGCTCCAGGACTGTCAGGTCGGGGCAGGCAACCACCGTTGGGGGGGGGGGGGGTGGTGAATCCCCGGGGGGAAGGGGCACCGGTCTCTTGTGGGGTCTGACTTCTACACGGGGAAATGCAGACACGTTAAATGTGCACTTGACGGAGATTAATGTCCACAAGCCCCCACATAACACCACTCACGTGGAGATACAGGACCTCCCGTCACCCGGAGGGCTCCTCAGACCCCTTCCCATCGCTGCCTCCCTACAAGGATTGTCCCCCACCACCCCCCTCCGCCCCCCACCCCTGTTTCCAAGGTTTTGCCTGTTTTGGGATATCTGGGGCACATGTCTTTTCGGAAAGCATTTTCTGAATTTTTTTTTTTTTTTAATGTTATTCATTTGGAAAGAAAGAGAGAGAGAGAGAGTTCACGCATGGGCAAGCAGGGAGGGGCAGAGGGAGAGAGAGAGAATCCCAAGCAGACTAGTGCTGTCAGGGCAGAGCTCGACGTGGAGCTCGACCCTGTGAACTGTGAAATCATGACCTGAGCCGAAATCGAGAGTGGGAGGCCCAGCCGCCCAGGCGCCCCAGTGTTTTCAATTACAAAGTCTCGCATTTGGAAAACAAGCCCAGACCCCGGCAAACACAGTGCCGTGGTGAAGGGAGGGCAGGAGAGACCCCACTGGCGGCAGGCTGAGCCCCAGGGAAGCCCAAGCAGGGCTGCTGACCAGGCAGGCGACGGGGGCTGCCCTGATACTCTGATGTTTTGGTGGCAGAGACCATGTGGTGTCTCCTGGCTCCCAGCAGAGCCCAGTGCCTGCCAACACGTCTGTGCCCCCTGCTGTGTCTCCAGCAACCCCTCCCCCCCGCCCTGTCGCGCCCGCCCGGTGCCCACGCACACCCACAGTGACGCCACTTCCTGGACGGCGGGTGGCCCCTGGACAAGATGTGCCATCTCTCTGTGCTTTAATGTCTTTCTTAAACAGAGGATCATCATAGCCCCTACCTTGTAGGTTTGTTAAGAGGACGGAGTGAATCGATTTTAAATAAGTTAATACTTATACAGAGTTTAGGAGACCGACACGAAAAAAAGCGCTTATGTAAAAATTAAATAAACAAACCTCAGTCCAATTTTGGCTGGTGGGAATATGCTAGAACACGCGGGGTTTTTCACAGTGGGGCGTTAGAATCTCGTGGAGAAGGCAGAGATTTTGCTGATTATCACGTAAAGGGGGGGGAAGGGGGCTGCAAATGCCCTCTGGGTCCTCGCGTGGTGGGGGTTGGGTTGGAGGGGGCTGGAGGAGGTCAATGGAGTCCTGTGGTTCTCCTTTGCACAACGCGGAACCAGAGGAGGTACCCGATAAATGCCAACTGCTTGACTGATTTCCTGGCGGGCAGGAAGAGGGTCACTTGGCTCCTATCAACTTTCATTCCGCCTGCCAGCCCGCAGCCCTGGAGATTTGGGCCTTGGAGAAGCAAGGCCCAGGTGCTGCATAAAATCCATCCTGCAAGTCTTTTTGCCTGGACACGCAGTCCGTCACACCACCCCTCCCCCCCCCCCCCCCCCCCCCCCGCCGGCCCTTCCCAGAAAACGGCAGGCATTTCCCCACCTACTCGGCCTGGACGCATGCCTTGAACACCTCATCCCCGCAAGCGGCACACGTATTTTCCAGGTTGGGCCCTGAGGGAGGCTGAGAGCTGAGTTTTCTGCCACAGCCAAGGTCCTGGCCTGTGAGGCAGGTGACTTGTCTACACCCTACGGGAGGCTCTTTGCCTGAAGTGTCTTAGGTCCCTGAACACGTGCCTCAGGCCAAGGGCTCGGGGATGATCCCACGTGGGCCTGTGGATCCAAGCGCCAAGTCCCAACTCGACTACAGGTTCATTCGCGTGGGATCTCCAGGTCCCCCGCACTTCCCTAGCCTCAACCTTCCTTCCCTGCAGAATGGGCACAACCCCCTGCTGCGGCTGTAATTGAACGAAGCAGTGCGATGTGATGCGGGAGAGCCAGACTCTCCGGGTTCGAGGCCGGGCTCTGCCATGGGACGCTGGGGGAAATGAATTTACCGCTCGGTGACTCGGTTTGCGCATCTGTAAAATAGGGATGATGGGAGTGCCAACCTCCTATGGTGGTCGCGGGGTGGCTGGGGGGGGGGACCAAATGAGGCCAACGACTGTGCGGCACTTGGCACGCGACTTCCCATAGTTCACGGTCAGTGCCAGTACATGATTGTACCAGTTGAGGACGCAGGGGTTAGAGGCTGGGCACTGAGGTCAGAGGGCCGGAGTCTGCGTCCCAGTGACATCACTCGTTAGCTGTGTGACCCTGGATAAATTAAACCACTTCCTTACCTGTTACGTGAGGTCAGTAATAATCCCTAGCTCCGGCTGTGAGGTCTGAAGGGGCCGATCAAGGCAGAGTGCTGACACACGGTAAGCACTGCTTGTCAATATCATATAGCCATCGTTATATAACTGCCGTTAATATTATTAATATTCTAATAGAGAGGCAAGGAAGCCAACACTTGGTGAACACCTATTACGGGGTAGTACTTGACGTGAATCCTCTGGCGAGGATATTCAAGGCCCAGCACTGGGTTTCTGCCTTCGGTCGAGGGGGGATGTAAGGTTCCCAGAGGGGGCGGGTGACCCACTTGTCCAAGACCCCAGAGGTGGGGAGGGGCAATCGGTCCCAGCTGTGCGATGTCCAGGGCAGGAAGGAAAGACCGACGCTTAAGCGAAGGCCTTTCACGTGGCAAGTGGGGGGCTCGGTGCCCCCCGGCCCCCCTTTGATCCGCACGGGAACCCTGGCTGCGGGTAGTACTGTCCCCCTTGGGCCGGTGACAGGCCTGAGTCTCTGGGAGGTGAGCTGTTTCAACTCTGCAAAGTCGCAGAGCCAGGATGCGACCGCGGTGGTCTGTCGGAATTCTGTTTACGCAGGTGTTTGGGGCACAACCTTCCACCGACTCCCTCTGAGCCAGGGGAAACAAAGTCTTTGTGTCTAGAAAACCCCAGAGAGAGGTCCAAACCCTGCAGTCCCCAAGCCCTAGGGGCCGCATGCGATCCTCTCGCAGGCTCCCGAGACGAGGACGGGTGGCGGTGACGGGGAGGGGCACACTCCCAAAGACAAAGACACTCCACACCCAAACTGGTCGTTGTTACCCAGAAATCTTTATTACAAAAATATTTTGCAAGCCAAAAAGTTTAAGTTGCAACTATATACAAAATGGGGCCTGTTTCCTTCCTAGCAGTCTTAAAATAAACTCCTGAAACCACGCTCCTTCCGTAGTGTTGTTTCGACCTCTTCCTTTTCCTGGGGTTCGATACACAAGGTATGGGAATCTCCAGGCTGCCAGGCCGGAGCTAAAGCTGCACAACTTCCTTGGCCTCATTCCCTTCCTCCCCTTCCAAAATTCAAAATAAAATAAAATAAAATGGCACCAAGAAAACACTCTCTTAAAATTCTGTGTGCCTACGTGGGTGCGCGTGCACGTACATGGGACACACTCAAGCACATGTGCCTTCTCTGGGCAGGAGAGAGGGAGGCTAAGGTTGACAAGCCAACCTTTTGGAACTTGGAAGTGGCCCGAGCCAGGTGGCTGGGTCACTGTGCTCCCAGATGCCACAGAGAAACCCTGGCTCATCGGCCAAAACTGTCCACATGGCCCGTTGGCTCACCCGATTCCTGGATGCCGTCGTGTGAAATGCCAAATCTCTGTCCCCAAAGAACTGGGTCTGAGCTGAGCTCCCAGGGTTCCATGCGTAGGACCTGCTGGTGGGCAGCATGGCTCAGCTTCTTGTTCTGATGGCCTGGAATCCCTGGGGCATCCGATGGATGGCCGGACCCAGGGGGTGACGAAGATTAACCTTTCCGCTCTAAGACTTGGTTGGTTACGCGTGAAGACCGAATCGACAGGGCTCGCAACGTCTGCTGGCCCTGGGCCCAGCCAGGCCCCCGACTGGAAGGGTGGGGATCAGAGGCAACAGGTCACAGCATCTGCCCAACCTCCTGAGACAGAGGGACAGAAGGAGGGTCAGTCCTGGCTTCACAGCTGCCCAGTCCTCCTGGCTGTTTGGGATTTATTCCAGTTTGATCCCCAAAGGGTTTGAGAGCAGAAGTAGAAAGATTCCTCCTGCAGGGACCAGCTCAGAGAGCTGGAATGGGGTCGTCGTTAAGGGGCGGGGAAAACAGACAGGCATAGCTTCCCTCCCCTGCGTGGCCTTCCAGCGCTGGTAAGATGCCAGGGAGCAGGGGGGCATCTTTTCTCTCCCCTCTTTCTGGATGAGAAAACTGAGGCCTCGGGTCTCGACAAGCTTGCACTGTGAAGGACGCAGCCAGGAGGAGGAGCACTGAGCGGGTCTGGACTTAGCACGATGGGGGCACAGAAGACCGCAGTACCAGCCACGTGGCTCGGCTGAGAACGTGACCTATTTTGCCCTGGAGGGAAGGCTAAGCGTCTCCACGGGGCAGCCGCACTGCAACCTTCCTCCCCATCCTCGGGGTCTGGGACGCGGGGGTACCCAGTTTCCGCCGTAAGAGGGTCCCCCCGGGACGACCAACTGGTAAACCTTAGACCGCACAAGACCCGACCAGGTACTTCGACACATGACAAAGAGCCAAGAGAACGTTGCTGTCGTTTTAAGAAAAAAACCAAAACAAAACGAAACACCACAGATCAAATTTTCTAACACCTCAGGTTCAAGATTGCACATTTCACATTTCTCGATAATTTACAGGCGTCCGCAGCGAGATGTTGCTGAGTTAGTGCTAGCTGGAGGAAGCAAGCTCGGGTCTAGAAAGGAGAGGAGGGGCCGTGTGGAGCGTCACGGTTGGGACGGCGGGTCCTCAAGGAGTCTCGGAGGGCCACCAGGAGGAGGGGGGTTTTGTTACTCAGTCCTTGGTGGTGGCGGCTGTGTGGGGGTTCCTCGGAGGCTCCTCCCCTCCCCCGGGGCTTGCGCCTCATCAATCCCGGGATGGGGAGGCTAGGACTCTCGGCAGCAGTCTCACCGAGTCTTGGGATGAGGGTCCCGGAGGGGTTTTTTCCAGCTTCTCCACGGACGGGGCAGTTCGATCGAAAGGGACGATCTTCCCCAAGCCCCAGGTGGGTGGTGGCAAAAGGAAGTGGGGCTGTCTCCCTCCTCACCCTGGAAGATCAGGCTGCAGAGCACGAAGGGGGGCAATCAGGGTCTCCAAGACCGTGACCGAGACCCGCATGTTGATGGAGACAGGCATGAGGGTTCTTGGACCCTGGCGGTTCTGGCCAGTTCCCAGGTGGGTCCCCCGGCCAGTCTGGCGACATCGGCCTCCGCGTGTGGTGATGTGGGGGGACTGCGGCTGCCCTGGAAATGTCGAAGAGCCACGTGGGTTGGGGAGACAAGAGCCAGCCTCATCCTGGAGTTCCAGGGCCTGCACCATCCCGGCCCTCTGGGAACTGGGCTGGCTGTCCCCATCACGGCTGTCCCACACGGGACAGGAAGGCTCGTGGGGACAGACCCTAGAGACGACCACGGTCCCATTCACTTCCTCTGGACCTGGACGCTGGCATACTCCGAGTAGGATGGCTCGGGCTTGGGGGCTGGCTGCTTGGGGGCCCGGTTGAGGTGGACCATGTCTAGGTCGGCGTAGGTGAGGGTGTCCTCGGGCGCGGGCGGCGGGCCGGTCTGAATGCTGGCGTACTCTGTGTGGTTGTTGGGCTCGGCGGCCCGCGGGGCGGCCTTCTTCCCCTTGGGCAGGTTCAAGTCTGCGTATGTGATGTCATTGTTGTCCTGGATCTAAATGTGATGGAGAGAAGTTCATTCTGGAGCCCCCAGCCACCCCTCCGCCCATCGGTACCGAGGCTGGACGCTTCTGTCTCCCCTTGGGCCCCGCTGGCTCAGCCCTAATTCACGCCCCCCTCTTCTTCAGCCCAGGTTCCCCGCCTCCGGCCTTACCCTTCCGATCCTCACCTGGCCCAAAGGAGCCTCCTACCCGCCAGTGGGGTCACCTCACGGCGCCGCCTCACTGTCCCTCCGCCCGACGTTCCATTCTGTCCTTTCAGGGTTCTTCCCTCTGCCTGCTGTCCATGCCCCCTTCTCCTCGTAACGAAACCCCGTCCACCTTGTGCCTTTTAGCACGTGCATCACTTCAACCTAAGACCACCCTCCCCTCAGCTGGCTCTAGGGTTCCTCTCTGTGCTTCCTCAAGCCGTGTCTCTCCATGACAGCACCCACCACCCAGGACCGACTCTGTCTGGGGGTCTGAGTAGGTGCCGACCCCCAGTGGGTGGAGATGCTCATCCGTTTACTGGTTTAGTCAACACACCTTCACTAGGTTATTTGTTATAATGCAGAACCCAAGGCTGGCATTGAAGAAGCCCCATCGGTGTGGAATGAGAGAACGAACGAAAGAACGGATGGCAATTTCAGCCTCACTCAGGGTGCAGCTGGGGTCTGGGAGACTGGGAACAGGGGCATGCGAGAACGAGAGCCCAGGTAGCAGGTGAAGTACGGAGCCTGGGGTTTCAATCCTTCTCCTGCTCTGTCTAGCTGAGGGCCTTGGGGCAATCCACTTAAACCTCTCTGGGCCTCGGTTTCCCCATCTGTAAGGCGGGGGGCTGGGACAGTGTCTGTTTCCAGGGTCCCTGTGAGGCTCAGACATGATCGCCCAGGTAAAGTGCACAGAACAGAGCCTGGCACACATCGAGGGAACCCGTGTGTCCGATAAATGCTAGCAATCATCAACCGCCTGGCAAATCTGAACATCTCCCGTGTGCTAATCTTATCGCTCGCAACGGCTGCCTTCAAATTACTCATCAGGAATTGCAAACTTTGCTTCTTCCGTGCCCAGCACCTCTGCTGTAGCAGGGGGCGGGGGGGGGGGGAACACCACCACGGCTCCTCGCTGGTGCTCAGTAAGCACCACGGAGCGCAGCTCCCGCAGGCTTACAGGCTCGGCGCCATCGCGGGGATCGTCTTACCGAGGCCCTATCTCAGCCCGTCGCTAGGCGCCCCCTCTCCCGCTTTACAAGTGAAGAAACTGAAGCCCAGAGAGGTTAAACAATTTGGTTCAAGTCACACAGCTGCAAAGGATCCAGAGTCTGTTGGACCCGACAGCTGTGGTCTCACCGCACGGCCCCCTCTGTCCCGAGCCTTGCACACTCACTCACTTCTCTCTGGGAAACCCACAGCAACAGCATTAAAGTTCCTCCCTGGCAGGGGCCGGCACCTAGCACTGGGGATTCGAGACACAAGGCTGTAAGAAGCTCCGTGAGGGCCGGGCTGTGGCTGCCTTGGTCACTGCCCAGGGCCTGGCACATAGTAGGTGCTCAGGAAGTCGTGGCCGGCTGCGAATTCTGTGCAGGTTTTAGTGACCACCTCTCATCATCATCCTTTCCCCTGAAAGTTCCAGAGAGAAGTCCAGAGGTAACAATGACTGGGGAGAAGGCCGCGCTTTGTAATTACCCCTCGGGCTTGTGCCCGGGGCCGCCGGGGGCGGGGGCTGTCCCGGGTGGGGAAGAGCAGGCCACAGTTGGGGCTTTACAAAGACCGTGCCTCTCAGCAGCCCGACTCTGTGCAACAGATTGCATCTGAAACGATGACAACACCCCGGGAAATGTCAAGGACAGCTGGTGCTCTCTCCTCGCGGGTTCAGGGCAGGGCCTGTCTCATCACAAGAGGCAGAGGAACCCTCGGCCTCCAAGGTCTGACAGCGTCAGCCTGTGAGAAGCAGGGCGAGGTCTCTCGGAACCAGGCCAACCACGCTGCCCGTGCAATCGCCCCGGCAGTGCTGCGGAGAAAGTGCCAGAAAGGGAGCATGCCCTTGCATGAGGCGATCGGTGAACAAACTGTGAGCGGTGCCCCCTGGAGTTGTGTGTTGGGTGCCCTGGGTCAAGGAGGTGGTGACCTTCTCCTGGCTGGGGCAGAGGACAAGGGGGAAAAGAGGACTGTGAGCATCCCCCCACTCTCTCCACCCCTGCCTCCACCCCAACCCTTCCCCCACTCTGGGGAAGGAGTCTTAATTTAGAACAGAATCTGCAACTCTGGTTGATGCAAGGAGATTGCACCAGTGAGAGTACCAAGAAGGGCATCTCACCAAGGACTGTACCTGGGTTATTTCTCTGGTATTCTTCTCGGGCTCATGCAACCTAAAAAGGAAAGAGACACACAGATAAAAATATCCTCACTATCTCCAGTGCTCATGCAAATTGGTAAGAATAACATTTCGGTTCCATTTCCTATATGGGTGGAGCAAGTCACAACAGAAACACAACGGCTTTATCAAATGTTTGGACAAAGGGGTCAATCTCACTAAAGAGGAACTTTCAGTAAGGTGCTCCCCCTCCCCCCTTTTTTTTAAACCCACTCTTCCCCAGCAAGGATCTTCAAAAGTTGAAATACCGGGTGCTGGGGAAGGTATGGTGAAACAGACACGTTCACGCATTGCTGACGGGAAGGTTAAACCCACACCCTTTTGGGAAGGCAGCTTGGCAAAATCGAGAGCTTGACTCATAAGTGCACATTTTTTTGGGAGAACTCAAAATATAGAAAAAGCTTGCTGCACAGAGGCATTTGTCACAGAGCGGGATAGGGAGGAAGGTTTCCATGTTACAGCTCTGCCAGTTGGAACTGGTTAAGGAAATCAGGATAGACTCATAGATAAAAACTTAAAAGGTTTATGAGGAAGGGCTTTTTTTTTTTTTATTACAAATGATTACATTAAAATGATAAGCAAAAAGGCAACATTCTCTGGAATGATCCCAAGCCTATAAAATTGTGTGGATCACCCGGGAAGGAAACGTAGTAAAATGCTAACCGCAGTGGTCTTTGGGAGGGATTTTTTTTTTTCTTCCATTTCGTTCCCGTATTTTCCACACGTTCTCTATTCTACACATCTAGGTCTCAGCATTAAAAAAAAAAAAAAAGGGAGAGAGAGAGAGGCGGAACGGTGTCCTGGTTAATCAAAGAAGCTGTTCATGCACTTGATTCTGTAATTGGAGGCCATCGCTTGGCTCACTGCAGGGTCATGGTCAAGGTGGTGAGCAACCCGGAGCCACTGGTTCTGTAGGAGTTGTGTAAATTCTCAGGCCGGCAACTCCAGGGATGTTAGCCTGGATAATGTCAGAAATGAGCAATGGGGCTTGGCAGCAAGGTTATTAATGGATTTGGCATGAGCTCTTGGCTCAGAAAGCAGTTCTGGGGCATGACAAGCCCCACGTGGCCACAGAAACAACCCTCTGGGAGCAGGGACGCTGGCTGCGGAGGAAGATCACGAAGGTCTATCCACACCCCTATTGCTTCCAACCCTTCCAGGAACCCCCGCTGCCTCTGGTTCAAGTAAGATTCATCACCCTGCGCGTCAGTCCCGCACGGTCTGGCCTCTGCTGACCTCCCCAGGCCCCTTCACGCTCCTGACCTCAGTGACCCACATACCCACCCACCAAGTCTCTCCTGAGGGTTATTCGATGAGACGCATTTTGCGTCCACAACGGCCTGGAAAGCTGCCCTCCGCCGCTTTGTCTCTTGGTGAACTTTTATGCACTCTTCAAGACTCAACTGTGGTGTCGCCTCCTTGGGAAAGCTTCTGTGACAGTGGTGGACTGTCTAGACTGCCCCTCCGTGACAGCCCCAAGCCCCCTTGCCTATTTTCCAATGCGTCTGTCTGCCACCTGCCTGCCACGCTTCCTCAGCACGTGGGTACAAGTGCTCTAAAGTGACCTGGCATGAAGATAGACTGCCCCGGGGCCTTTGCACATGCAGCCCTCCTTGCCTCTTCATTCGCTTCACTGCTTCTCTTCCCTCAGATGTGGTTTCAAATAGTCCTTTCTCGGGGAAACCTCCACTGAACCCCAAACTCCAGTCTCAGAACACTGGGTTCCTCTCTTTCAGAGCGGACTGGAAGTAATCATCCATTTGGTTGTGTCCGGCTGTCCTGTGTCTGAGAATGGCACTGCTCTTACCCATCCCTGTGCGCAGGCTAGAGAAGTGGGAATCAACCCTGATTCTCCTCTGCCCTCCTTTACAATCCATGTTAACCCATCCCAGCGCCTGCTGCCTCTGCTTCCAAAATCCCAGCCGCTCAGCCTCCCCCACCGTCCTAGCTCCCTCGTCTCCTCAGGAGCCTCTCCGGCGTCCCTGCTTCTGTTTCCGCCCCTCGGCCTGCCATTCTCCGCACTGGAAAAGGCGTAAGTGAGGTCACATCATATTCCGCTCCAAACCCTCAACCCACTGTCCGCACACAGGGAGATCCATGTCTGTATCCAGGATGGTGCGGCCGCACGATCGCTGCCCCCACCCCCCACCCCCCCCCCCCCCGGAATGTTCTAGCCTCCCATCTCTTCCCCTCGCCCACTCCAGGCCAGCTGCTCTGACCTCCTCCGTGTTCCACGAACATTTCCAACTGCTCCTGCCTCGGGGTCTTGGCACTGGCCGTTCCCTCTGCCTGGTCCACTCTTGCCCCAGATATTCCCGCAGCGGGAGCCTCCTCGTCCTTCAGCTACCTTCTGAATGTCACCTCCTTAGCCAAGCTTGCCCTGACCGCCCACGGCACCCCACCCCCTGCTCTGCTCCATGCTCAGCTGTATTTTATTTAGTCAGCGCCCGCATCACATCGTGCATTAACCTCCCCCCACCTTGCTTGGTGACCCGCCCCCTGATGGACCGTGGGCTCCGCGCTGGAGCCCCGACACCCGGTGAGGGGCTCATACACTGGCAGCGCCCCCAAAGTATTTGTTGAGTGAGTGAATGAATGAATGAATGAACGCGGAATCAAAAGGGCCACGAGACCGGGGCGAGTGTCTGTTTCGCTCTCCTTCACAGTCCCCCAGCTTAAGGCCTGGCACGGAGCTGGGCTCAATTCAGATGAATAAATGAAAGAATCAGAGAAGCCCTAAATATTCCAAGAATAAACGCACTGAATGTCTGACAAGTGAACAAATGGCCGCCCGAACGAACCCCAGTGCCCAATTAAGGGAGCGGAGACATAGTTTGCTCTCGTCTGAGCTGGGGAAGATTACAGATGATGTTCTACCTGCACGCTCCCAACCCAGGGAGTGAGAGCTACCCAGGCCCTCACCAGCCCTGCAACCTGAAGGGCCCTTTGAGCTCAAAGCGGCGGCCTCCCCCCGCCCCTCCCTCGGCACCCTCCCCGAGGTGCTCGGTTGTTACCCACGCCAGCGTCCTCTGGAAAGCGTCTGATCCCAGCCAGCCGACTGAAGCCAGCGTTGCATGGAAACTACCATTACCTCTCACCAGCTATCGCTTTGGTTTAGAGAGATGAAAGGGACAGAGCAATCTGACGGCTCCCTTGGTAGGTTCACGTTGGAAAAATAGAAAACAGGCAGAAAACGGTTGGCTTCTCTGGGGAAGGAGAGCATCAGAACACCAGCGTTCAGCGTCAGAGGTATCTGGGCCGGCCTCAGAGTTCTGGCACCTGCTAGCTGTGGGACCTCGGGAATGTCCCACGACTTCTCTGAGCCTCGGCTTCTTCCAGCGCACACACACACACACACACACACACACACACACGGCCAAGAAGAAGCTTCTAGAACAAGGGTTCTCAAAGTCTGGGTTGGAGGCAACAACATCAGCACCACTTGGGAACTCGTTAGGAATGGAAATTCTGCATCAGAAAGTCGGGGGCGGGGGCGCCCAGTAATCTGTGTTTGAACAAGCCGTCTAGAAAATTCTGCCACACACTTGAGGTGGAGAAGCTCTGTTCAATTAAAACGGGATGATTGCAAATCAGAGGGGTTTTGCTATAATTAAAATCACCAACGGGCTACTATAGGAAAAAGCATAGATTGGTTCCCGGAACGCAGTCAGTGCTTGATAAATGTTAGCGGCCGAGGCTGTTATTATTATTATTATTATTGACACCGCCCCTTTCTTTTGGGAACTTACTGTCTAACTGGGGAGATCAGACAAGTAAAAAATAACGGCGACAATAAGGAAAAAAGAAAAGAAAAAAGAGCGATCCGTATCTGAGGCCGCGAAGCGCTTGGAGAAGGAGAGTTTTAGGGATCCGGGGGAGGAAGAGATGGGGATTGGGACCACGGTCTGGGGTGGCATTCGTTCAGTCCGCATTCATTTGTTCATTCAACACACCTTAACTGAGCACCTACTCCATTCCAGGCATGGTGTAAAGTTCAGCAGTCATGGGGTGGGTTATAACACGGGGCACGTGCATTGACAGTTTGAATATACCACCAAGGTGTCAGTGCAGGGGCCCCAGGAGAGCTCGCAGGACAGGCCTCTGTCCTGGGGGGGTGGTAATGCCCTCTCCGAACCGGGAGAAAGGGCGGGAGGTAAGCAGATGAAAGGGTGACCTCCCATGTGGCACATCTCCAGGGGGCGCTGTTCACAGAACCCACTGTGACTGCTGCCTCCTGGCACGGTAGAGACCTTGGGTGGTGCCTGAGCACATCTCAGGGAGAGAGGCCAGCACGCAAGGGCTGGAAGGACAGTGAGGACACAGCGTGTGGGAGGCTGTGAAGGGAGTGCAGCCAGTCTGAGTCACCAAGCACGAGGGCTGGGGAGTGGCCAGGAATGAAACTGTCCAAGTTAGTAAAGGCCAGACCACGAGGGGCTTGAGGGCCTCAGTAGTGTGGCTGGACTATGTTGAGGGCCATAGGGAGCCACTGAAAGTTTTTAGGCAAAGGACAGAATTCGAGTCTTGCCCTTGGAAAAGAGTGTACCCGGCATACACACACACACAACGCCCCCATTGCCCCCAACCTTGGCATTGTCCTTGACTCTACAGTCCATCAGCAAGCCCTCTTGACTCTACCTCCAAAACGTATCCAGGATCTGAGCATTTCTCAGTCATCCCACTGCCACGGTCCAGGCCACCATCATGTGCTTGGACCACTGCAGTAGCCTCCTCCCAGGCCCCTCTGCCTCCTCTACCCTCAGCTCCTACAGCTTGTTCCCCACACGGCGGTCAGGTGGTACTTTTAAAACCAAAGTCAGATCAATCTCCCTCCTATGGCTCCTCATCCCACAGGGAGTAAAACCCTAGACCGTTGGCCTCCACCCCAGAACCTCAGTTCCTGCTCTGCATTCAGAAATCCACAAACCTCTTGAAAGAAAGAAATAAAGAAAGAAGGAAGGAAGGAAAGAAAGAAAGAAAGAAATAAAGAAAGAGAGGGAAGGAGGGAGGGAGAGAGAAAGAAAGAAAGAAAGAAAGAAAGAAAGAAAGAAAGAAAGAAAAGAAAGAAAAGAAAGAGAATTGCACAACCTATTTGTTAGCAAAACCTGACCTGAACCAACATGAAGCTATTTATGGCTTTTATTTATTGCCCATGCGGGGCATGCCCATGCAATTTATTTATTGTTTCCATGCAGGTACATTCAAGTGGTAGATTATGGGGATCTCTGGATCTCTCCACTGGGGGTGAATATCAGGGGCTTTCCTTTAGAAGCTGAAAAGTCTGAATTAGTAATAAACCTGGCTGCACGGCCTTGGGCTGAAACCGCAGACCTGAATCTCTCTAGGCTCATCTCTTGCCCTCCCTTGCGTTCCTTCTGCCCCAGCCCACAGGCCTCCTTGGGTCCTCTGGCTTTGGCCACGCCCACTCTCTGGCCCAGCAGACAGCCCTCCTTCACAGCGTCCTGGCTCAGGTCCCTGCTCACATCCTCTTTTTGACAGAGGAAGCCTCCTCCCCGGCCTAAACTAGCTCCCCCCATTCATCTCCATCCCCTTGCTGGGCCTGACTCGTTACCACCTGACATAACATCACACATCGCTTCCTTCTCTCACTGGAGTCTGAGGCCCACGAAGGCCTGGATTCTTGTTCGCTGCTGTCTCTCCAGCACCCAGAACAGCTGGCACATAGTATAGACTCAGCAAAAATCACTGCAAACATGAACCAGCAAACTAACGTATCATCTGTGACGTAATGTCACACGCTAGCCCCTGACCAGGCCCTGGGCTTCAAGAGGGCAGTACGAGGCTTCTACCCTACATACCTTGGCATTCCCAGGGTCACCGTGCCAAGGAAGTCAACACACAGTGAACGAATGAAGGCAAGGGCAGAGTATCCAGCTTGGATCTGGGAGCTGTGTGTGTGCGGCAGCTTTCTGCCACCACCCAGATGAAATGTGATGAAGGTCTTGCTGTCTATGGACAGCAGGCAGGAAATCAGAGCCTCTGTGTGCGGAAATCGCCTCATTTGAGACAATCATGAAAAACAGACCTGGCAGAGCAGCTGACAAAGGAGAGAAATGGGAAGGTTGCCTGGCACAGGAGTGAGGGTCAGTGGGTATGGACTCTGCTTTTCAGGTTTTGGGCGTTGTCAACCAACCAACCAACTAACCACCAACCAACCAACCAACCACCAACCAACCAACCAATCAACAACCAACCAACCACCAACCAACCAACCCCCAACCAACCAACCAATCAACAACCAACCAGCCAACCAACCACCAACCAACCAACTAATCAACAACCAACCAACCAACCACCAACCAACCAACCACCCACCCACCCACCAACCAACCACCAACCAACCAACCAATCAACCACCAACCAACCAACCAATCAACAACCAACCAACCAACCACCAACCAACCAACCAACCACCAACCAACCAACCAATCAACAACCAACCAACCACCAACCAACCAACCAGCCACCAACCAACCAACCAACCAACCAATCAACAACCAACCAATCAACAACCAACCAACCAACAACCAACCAACCAACCAATCAACAACCAACCACCAACCAACCAACCAACCAACCACCAACCAACCAACCACCAACCAACCAACCAACCAACCACCAACCAACCAACCAACAAGCAACCAACCACTGCAGAGGCATCCTAGCCCAGAGGCACACTTACCTCGTAGAAGAAGTGGAGCCCTTGGCTGAAAGAGACAAAAAACAAAAAACAAAAAACAAAAACCAGTTATTTAACCTAGAAACACTGTTCTTACGTAACTCTTTTGGTGTGGGGGGGGGACAAAGGTTTGCCTCCAGGGAGGTTTGAGGAATTGTTGAAATCGCCTCCTTTGAACCACAGGAATTCCCCCATGCTCACTCCAGTGGGGTGCTCCATCATATTCTGTCAGGAGGGCCAGTGGGCTGGGCCTTCCCCACTTCTGGGGGTTACCAAGGTCAGATCTCAAAGCAGCCTTCAGCCCAGGAGGGGCCAACTGCCCTGCTCTGTCTGGGCCTCAGTTCCACTCACGATACACCTTACCTGAGACCCTACAGGAGCCCTACAGGCCCTTCACTGCTGGAGAACAGACTCTAGTCGGGGGGGGGGGATGGGGAGCCAGTGTGCATCCCATGTCTCCCCCCACCGACCCCAGCTCACTCACTGTGTGACCCTGGTGGGTCACTTCCCCTCTGTGAGCTTGGATTTCAGCTCTCCAGCTCACAGGGTTGGGCTGGACATCCATTTATTTTCATGTCACCACTTTCCAAAAAAGGATCTTAGGAGGGAAGAAAGGGTCCATCTGGTTCAGAGATTTTAAGCCTATGATATGGGGCATCCCACAGAGAAGCTGCTGGGGTTTGGCCACTATTGGACTCCCATGCCACTGTAAAATTGTAATTAAAAAGCAACCTGCACACCAAACGTGCTCTGCACCGCGCTTTGACAGGCTGGAGGCTGCCACAAGGCGAGAATTCTCCCTGCTGGGTGAATGCCTGGTGCCTGGACAGGCGGTGGAGTTTTAGGTGAGCGGGTACCAGCTGGGAAGGCTGCAGCCCGGCATCCAATGTCCAAATGGACGCCGATGGGTTGCAAAGTGCCGGGACGTGGGTCGTCTCAGGGACTCCAATGACAGGATACTGACCACTCACTTTACACCAAAGAGACTCGGTGTCTCCCTGGAGCCACACAGCTGGTAAGCAGGAGGGCTGAAATCAGGACATTTCATCGCGAGTGTTGGGAGGATGGGCAGACTCCTCCAGGGGCCAATGAGGGGAAAGGTCATCTCACCGGGGAGGAGACGATGTGTAGAGTGATCCCAAACATGGTCCCTGGGGGACCTGCTGACCAGGTTTGAATCCTGGCCCCGCCACTGACCAGTTGTGAGGCCCTGGGCAAGTTTTAGAACATCTCCATGCCTCAGTTTCCTCATCGGTAAAAGTGGGTTAGTAACACCACTACAGAAGTCTGTGGTGAGAACAATGCCTGGCACATGAGGAGAACTGAGGGAGTGCTACTTGTCACTGTCACCAAGCCTCCGTGTGACAGCTGGGCTCTGCACCCAAAGAGACCCGTCACCCAGGGGCTGGGATTTCGCTAACGGCCACCGCGAATGCTATCCGACCCTCACTGGGCAGCGGACTCTGCTTCGCCACCCTTCCCGTGCGAAGGCTCTCCTTGGACGTTAGGGAAAAACCACCGGGTGGATCACCTGGCAGAAGCCCTTCCAGATTCCAGAGAGGTGGGGCCTGATGCCAGCCTCCCAGATGGGGAGCTAAGGCTCGGCCAGGACTCACAGCCAAATGCTTTCAGCCAGTCCAGGAAGGAGGGAAACCTGGGGGCCGGAGGGGAGGGGGTGCAGAGGAGAGGTGTGAACAGCACACCCATCTGAGCCCAGCCTAGGGGTCTGGGTGCAGAGAGGCAGCTCGGGACAGCACTTTGCACGTCACAGTCCGTGGCATATGGTGGGTCACAAGCAGCATGTTAAAGAGAATTTAGTATAGACTAGGACAGAAAAGCAAATATCAGAGTTCCAATTTTATCTATAGGAGTGTGGTACGTACGTGCTGGGTTGAGGCATGAAGTGTATTTCTATAACTTGAAGTCAAGTTAAGTTGCAGAAACGCTGGCTTAAAATGGTCTCCTCCAAGGGAGGCACTGCTCTACCCATTTTATGGATGAGGAAACCGAGGCTCACGGAAGCCAAACTGATCGTTTAGAGCATGTAACAAAGGTCTGGAGCCCTGGTTTGTCTGACTCCAAAGTCAGAGGCCTTGTCACAGCAGTAACTACATGCACTCAAACAAGGGCATGATGTCCTAGATTTGAACTGGTGCCCTCCTGCTGGGGAGCCAGAGGCTGTGTGCCTTGCTGCCGTGAGGACAGCTTTCCAGGAAGGTGGCTCATGTTTCTGGGCTCATGTACAATTCTGACAACATTTACTGAGCACCTGCTGTGTGCCAGGCACTATCCTCACATTTCACGTGACATCACCCATTTAATCTTTCCAATGGTCTTAGGGAAGGTGCTGGTATGATCCCACTCCCTCCAGCCTCCTGCCTACGGGCTGGATGTGTCAACCTGGACAGGTAAGAGGAAAGCAGGAGTTTGCCGGGGTTACCGGCAAATACTGTTTCCTCGGGAGGCCCTCTTCACACCCTGGCATCTCCCTGCTCTTCACCTTGGTGGTGGTCCCGTGAGGAGGTGAGGCTTGGAGCAGTGACGGCTATCTTGCGCCCATGAGGCGAGGCTGAGGGAGGACCCCCCCCCCCCCATCCCAGCCTGGTGATGGTGCTGCACCAGCCATGGCACCAGCGACTGCTGGGCTCTTTGTGGAAGAGACTGGACTTCCTCACGGCCTCGCCCTCTGGGAAGGACAGCCTCGGGGCGCAAACTCTTGGGGAGGAAGAGGAAAATCCACGCACCTTTCTTCTGTCGGATTCGGAGGAGGTAGAGGGCTGCGATCGCGAGAGTCACCAGCAGGGCACAAACCACGCCCACCACAATGAAGATGGTCTGGCTTTCATTTTTGTCTAGGGACCACACGGAACAGAGGCTTCATGTATGCAACTTAGAAACAGCGAAGCTTAATACCCACCACCCCTTTTCACCGAGAGGTAGGCATCGTGAACTGAGACCATCTGGCTGTACGTGTTGGGGGCCATGGGGGCACGTTCAGGGGTAGGCACACCCTTCCCGGCGGGGGCCACCGTGGGCAGTGCTAACACCACGCTGATGTGCCAGGAGGGAAGATGTTTGTTGCTGACTGCTATGGAGGAACCCTGGCTTCGGGACGTGGGCAGAAATCTCACTCCCAAGGAACAGAAACATGTTCCCTTTCATCTGGAACGAGCCACAGGGTGGCCACCACGGCAGTGGTGAAACTCCGAATCACGACTACTCTACAGAGCTCTCAGGAGCAGTCGACTCATCTGTGCCCGGGACCTGGGCATAGGAGCTCTGAACCCGGGACACCTGTAAGGGAGACTGTGTGGGCGGGGCTGGTGCCAGGGCACAGGTAAGGGATCCTGCACTAGGGCATTGTGGGTAGTCAGGAGCAGGGCTCTGAGCCATGGACACATGGGTGCAAACAGTGCCCCTGGTTGTGTGTCCCAGAGTGAGTCATTCAAACCTCCCTCTACACACTGACTTCCTCTTGTGTTATTGAGGCCAATAGTAACCTCGACCTCATTGGATAGCTCTGAGGATTAACTTACTAAATGAACAATCAACCAACAAACGCACTCTTTCATTTGTTTTAAAAGCATTTCCTGTCTACTCTGTGCCTGGGTGTGTGCGGGTCCTAAAGCTATGAGGCCGAACAAGACAGCCACGGTCCCTAGCAGCTGAGTCTCAAAGCTGAAGGCTCAAGTGCCTCCTCTTGCATACTGCCATAAAGCAAGCAAGGAGGCCCAGAGAGAGGCACTGACTTGTCTGAGGCCACCCAGCACGTTTGCGACAGAGCCAGAGTCGAAATCCACGCGTCCCAGCTCCCAGTATAGTGCTCATCCTATGGAAGCCAGGCATCAGCGACATCAACGGGACACCCTGGAGGGCCCCACGCCTCCTAAAGCTTCCCTGTTTCCTTACAGGATGCAGCGAGGAAAGAAATGGTCTCTACTGTAACCCATTCGAAAGGTCGGCCACGTACAAGGCAGAGCCAGGCGAACGGGCAAGTGATGGAACATTCCACAGTGGCACCAGAACGCCAACTGGGTGCTGCTAATTTGACGACAGAAGAGAGATACCCCGACAACGCGTTGGGAGGGGCTGAGAAAATGAAACCCCGACACCTTTCGCTCCAACACGGGGGTGGCCGTCTTAGAGGGGCATATGCACTTTGGCCTAGAAATGCTTTTTGGGAAATCGTCCCCCAGAAACAGCTGCACACGTCACAGAGCAGGTGCAAGGTCATTCATTACAGTAGTGATTATACGTGAGATAAGCTGTAAAGATTCTGAGGCCCTCCACCCCATTCCTGGGGTGCAGGCTTGCGAAGACAGCCAGAGAGATCAAGGTGAAGTGCGAAAGAACAGGAGGAGGAGGTGGCTGGCCTGGCCTGGTGAATTAAGCTCTGGCAGGTGAAGGAGCAGGTGGCAGGAAGCTAGGGACAGTCCAGTCTCCCTCCCTCCCAACTCTCTTTAATGTATGTTTATGTCAAAAGATCTACAGAGACACGAACCAAACTCTTACCAGTGGTCACTCTTGGGAGTGTGGCCTATGGGGGAGGGGCACTCACTTTAAAATTTGACTGTATATCTATAGACTTCTAGATTATTCTATTATAGCCATGAATGACTGCTTTTCACATGAAAAAAGGAAAAATAGAATTTAAAGTGCCAGGTCTGTTGGCATCTTGACCTCACCCTGGGTCGTATGCGTTTCCTGGTCCTTCTGGTGGGCAGAGACCACAAGGGTATGGTTTTTGGTGACCGCGGGCTGCCCGTCATGCTGCACCTGGCAGGTGAAAACCACATCTTCCCTGTGGGCGGATAAATTCACCAGGAGCCAGCTCGTCCAGTTAAAGGTCCCATCCTTGTTCTCTGTGAGGTTCGAGGCCGTCGAGGCCGTTTCTGTTCGGGACACGTTTCCGTTCTCCAACCAGGTCAGCTGTAGGCGCTGGGGGTAGAACTTCTTCACTTGGCAAATGACCTTCACCTGGTCCCCTGTCACGGGTTGCTGGGCAACCTCCAAGGTGGGTGGAACTGAAACAGCACAGAGCAGAAGCTCTGACCTCATGGAACAGACACATCACCGGGGAGGGGCTCGAGAACTTAGCTCCCCCCACGCAGCAAGGGAATCACCCAGATCAGTGCTAGGCATACAGCTGGTGCTCAAACACTGAGGGTAGGCTTTGCATGCGAGTGAAATCCCTAAGCACAGTGCCCAGTACACAGTAGGTGCTCAGGGCCTGGTAGCTCCTATTAGGGTAATGATGAGTGAAATCGAGATACGCAGCCCCCGGCATGCAGTTGGAATCGAATTAACTAGCAAAATCCATGAAGTCACCGAGCACACAGTGGCTGGATTACAATAGGTGCTCAATAATCAGAGTGGCTATGGGAAAGTAAATCAAACTACCTAGCACAGTAGGTGTTCACCTGGAACTGCCGTTAAAACAGGAGGAGGTGACGGTACCCCTGGGTGCCCGGTGGTTGGGAGGGTCTGTCAGGAGGCAGGTTCCAGGGGATGGAAGGCTGGGAGCACGGAGTGGGGGAGGGGCAGGCTGGGAGGCTTGGGGGCTGGAGCTGGGCTTGGGCCGGGGGTGACGGGCATCTACCTCGGAGGGTCTCGGACAAGTTGGCAGTCCCACGAAGAGGAGGGCCCCCCTGCAGGGTCACGTGGGCCACCTCGCAGATGACCTGGGAGCGAACGTCCCCCGGGGCCAGCGGCAGCGTGGTTGTGCTGGAGATGCTGTAGGAAGCGCTGTCTCCCTCTGGGTCCACGGTGGTCTGGGAGGCTGCCAGCTCATTCCCGTTTTTGAACCATTTCAGGGTGACGTTTCTGGGGGAGAAGCCGTGGGACTCGCAGGTGAAGCTCACAGTCTGCTCAGGTGTGGCCCTGGCCGTGGGGCCCGACACCACGGGGGGAGAGGGTTTGGCTACAAGAGGAGCATTTACGAGCAGTAAGCATGACTGTGGTCATCCTCACCAACGACAGGTATGTGACACTGTGCAGAACCCTCACGGATTATTTTCCAGCCCTGCAGGGGTGGAGGGGGCCCCGAGGAGAGCCGGAACCAGGTGGCCAGCTGCCCGTAGGCCTGGACGTGGCCAAGCCCAGCGCCCCCGGTGAGAGGGGACCGCGGGCCTTTCTCCTACTCGGGTGGGAGTGAGGGGCACGTGAGGCAAATACAGGCAGTTTTGCTTTGAATTTAACACTGAAAATGCTTCTCCAGGACCAAACTCGGATCTGTCTTTATCCCAAACTTAACTTACACCTGGAGCTCTCCCTTCAGGTATTTGTGAATTTACTCTAGTTTTCACTCTTTCCACAAGTATTCCATAGGGTCTCATCTCCAATCCCTGAAACCGAGAGGGAGGGAATGAAGGGTTGTTTTTCTGAATCTGCGTTCTTCTCTTGGGTCAGTGTCGGGTTGAAAACCAAGATCACGGAGTGCTGAGAAAGCCAAAGATGGTTAATTTTTCAATCGTGAATCAATTTCAAGGACAGAGACACCGGCCTACGGAGCAGGCAGAAGCCCTCTTGTGTCCTGGGAACACACACATCAGTGACTCGAGAGGGAGGGCATTTCACCCACAGAAGGTCCTGTAGGGTGTCTCCAAATTGTTAATTATTACCTAATGCCTTCCGTAACAAACATAGGAAATATTACAAATATTTACATTTGCAAATATTTAACTTGCTCTCTAAAACTCATCAGACATTTTGGGGACACAGAAAGGAGGTGTCACCAAATAAGACATGAAAACACCAGCAGTCCGAATGCCCTACAGGGACAAGGTGATCAGTTACCGGTTGCGGACAGCATTTTGGGCACCTGACACCAGGCTGATTCCTCCCCTCAGCTCCCTAATCCCTCCAGCAGACCTTTGAGGGGGGCCCAGTATGATCCCATTTATGGGACAAGGTTCAGGGAGGAACGCAGCTAGCCGAGGGCACACAGCAAAGGGCGGGGCTCATCTCCCGGCACACACGAATGATTAGTTTTAGCTTCGCTGTTCTTTCTTCCTACACCTCCGTGTCTGTTTGGGTACCACGCGGATCAAAATACCACCTTGGTAACATGGGAGGATGTATGTGAAACACAGAACCTGGCACACAGTAGGTGCTTAATAAACAACACCTATGATTATTGTCGTGAGATCTGGTCGTGCCTACGTCTGAAACGACTTGTTTGTTAGGCAGTAAGAGAGCAGAACAAAAGCTTAGCAGAAACACAAGAAAAGTCCCAAAGCCAGCTCCCTGCAGCTGCCATGCAAAACCCCAAATGAGAAAAGCAGCAGAAACCAACAAATTATGATTCTCTCCCTCTTCTTTTAATAATCCCCTCAGGAAACAAGTTTGGCGAATTGGCTTTCAAAACACAAACGAGATCACAGGCGTTTTCCCGCAGATTAGCTATTTACAGAGAGCTGGGAGCGTTTTGAAAGAGGGAGGACAGATTTTGTCCGTGACATTTTGGTGTGTCGAGGCAGAGAGGGCTCTGGGGCTGAGCAGCGAGGCTTTGCGTGGATTCCGGCACCTGTTCACACACACGTGTGGTTAAAGATGGGAAGGTCCCCTGGCGGGGCAGCTCGGATCTGAGAAGGGTGTCACCAGCCCCTCTTTGGGCCGGAGGGCAGGAGGCAACTCAGCCCCAGCCATGTTCCTCAGGAGGGTGCCCTGGCCACCCCGATCAGGCTCATTTTCCAAGGAGCTGTCACGCGCACGGGTGATTCTGAAGCACCCACCCACTGAGAAGCTCCTCTCCGGCCCCAGCAGCACAGGGAGCCACCCTTATCGGGGGGAGAAGAAATTCAGCGTTTCCTCTGTGACCTCGGGGAGCGTCCAGCTCAGGGCGCTTCTGTGCTGGCAGTGAGCATCCCCGGAGTCGTTAAATAATTCACCTGCCCAGACTCCTGTCTGACCAATTAAAGCAGAATTTCTAGGGTGGAGTCAGGGTCTGGGGATCTTTTTCAGCGTTTCCCAGGCGATCCCAATGAGCAGCCCAGGTTCAAAGGCACCCACCACCGTCCCCACACCCCCCTTACACTCGAGGCCTGGGAAGAACAGGGACCCAGCCAAGGTCCTATTATAGCTACATTCATGGGATACTGACCGCGTGCCAGGCCCTGCTGTTAGCACCTTAACCGCATTCGCTCACTCAGTCCCTGCAGTGGGGTTGTGCTGTCACACAGGGATGAGGACACGGGGCCCGATGTGGGAATGACTCATCAGAGATCACAGAGCTGGAAGGCAGGGCTAGGTGGGAACCCAGGCGGCGGGGCTCGGCCACTTCCGGAGCCGCTGCGTGCAGATACCCAAGAATCACCTAACCCCCACATCCGGTGCTCTCTGGACCTCCTCTCCAATCCTGAGACCCCTGACCAGCAGCCCGATTATCACCACAGCACAGATGGGACACAGAGGACCTGAGGGACGCCGAGACTGGCCCAGGATCGGACAGCTCTGGGAGGAGCACCCAGGGCTCACTGAGGGTCTGTCCGCTCACACGGATCACTGTGTCCCCCTCATGTCCTGCCGAGGTTGGTCTAATGATCTACTTCCTACAGGTGAGGAAACGGAGCCCAGCAAAGGGAGCCGGGTCACAACCTTGAGGGGCCACCTCCTCCGTGTCAGGTGACGCAGTCAGAGCGCCTCAAATCCTTCAGCTCTCTTAAAGGGAGTCCACGATTAGGACCATTTTGCGGATGAGGAGACTGAGGCAGAGAGAAATGAGGACAGCTCATTTCTGAGGACAGCTAGAGTCTAGAAAATGAACTCTTGCTCACGGGGCTCCGGACAGTCTCTATGAACTGCCTCCCCGTCACCCGCAGTCTGCAGAGCCAGGAATGGGGTGTCTGGGTGGTGTCGCTGGCATGGCGGGGCCCCCCCTGCTCCGCCCAGGCCCCTGCCCCAGGCTGCTCAGCGAAGGAGCCACATCCCACAACAGGGAAAGACTCCTGATGCTCTCACGTGTGTGGGTGCGTGTCCTCCAGGAACAGGCTCAACACTTCATGAGACGTTCGCCTATCTGTCTGATCCGGGGGTGTAATGCTAGCCCCGCCTCCCCCCCAAGGACTCTTTCTCGTTCATGCTTACTGCTGACGAACAGAACAAGGCACGATTTTCAAGGAGAGGGTTGTAGCGCTTCGGAACCTTTGGGGGAAATGATAAAAAGGAAAAACGCGGGCTCACTGTTCAAAGGTTCAGGGTAACTTGGTTTTAGGCCACACCTACTATGCGCTAGGCCCTTCCGTGGAAACCGAATCCAAAGCCGGCTCAGGAAGGAGTCTGCCTGGAATGAGATGGGTTCTGGAATGCGCTCCTTCCTCACGGGACACGTGAGCATGAGCAAGCCCCTGTCACCTTGTGACCTCAGGCTCTGAATCCGTACATGGGGGATCGGGCGGGATGGGCCCCTCAGGTGCCAACCTCCCAGGATTTTGGATCCTAGGCCTCCGGTAGGAAACCCCCAATGATCATCTTCTGCTTCAAGGAGGCAACTCCTAACGTGGACATTCTGAGATGCCCCAGCTCTGCCTGCAGTCTTCAGTGACCGCCTGAGTGGGTCCCTGAATCCGGCGACAGATTTCTGAACAGACCCACAGCAAATCCCCAACCTCTGGCATCTCCTCCAGCCAGGGTGTCAGAGTAAACAGCAAGCCTGTGCCTCTCAGGACTTTCTTTCGGTGCGGTTTCTGAAAATGAAATAAACAACTGCATTCTCCCCCCTCCCCGCCCTGGGTGCACTTGTCCTACCGGAAGGGAGGGGAACGTAAGCTTCATGAGAGAAAAACCTTCGCCTGTTTTGTTCCCTGCGACTTCCAAAGCACCCAGAACAGAGAATGCACACAGCAGGTGCTTAGTAAGTGCTCAGTAAAGAGAACCCTGGCCACATCGAGCGGAGGTCTCTCCGGAGGCAGGGGTGTGGTTGGGCCTTGTGACTGGGAAAGTCACTCAGACTTTCAGTCCCTCATCGCTGGAGCCAGAGGGCTGGTCAGGATTGGAAAAGGGAAGAGCTGGGAGCCTGCAGACCGCGGTTCCAGATTTTCCCACCGTTTACCAGCCGTGGGGCCTTCAGCAAATAGCACAACCTCTCCAGGCCTCAACTTTCCTGATCCGTGGAAGGGGCTCATTCAGGGGCACCCGCCAAAGCTCCTGATCCTTATCTGCTGCTCAGACAGTGGAGGGCATTCTTACTGACTTGCCGTCACAACCAGGGGACGGAGCGATACTCACCGCTCACGGTGACCTGGGTGCCTGGTCCAGACTTAAACTCCACATCGGGGTTCCCTTTCTGGAACTTCACACAGTAGTAGGTTCCCGTGTCTTCTGGGGTGATGTTACTGATGCGGATGGAAAAGTCCATGTTGTTTCTCCTTGTGGCGTCTGAAACATTTGTTACTCGAGGGGAGTGAGGGTCTCCTCTGAAACTGAAGATTAACTCCCGGCCTGGCCCTGTGCCCCTGAACCACTCGACCTTCCCAGCGGGGAGCAGGGAGGTCAGGGTGCAGTGAAGAGTGGCCGTCTGTCCGGCCGCCACAGACACCGACTTCTCGGGCTGGATCACCTGCAGTTCTGCCTCACCTGCCACACCTGGGGGGAGAACAAAACAGCTATTTACCATCCTTCTGCGATCCTGTCCGTCCGCGCAAGTGTTTATCCACAACAGGTTTCACCGACCGAGTGTACACCGTGAGCTCAGCACGCTGCGTGTACCCGGCATGTAGCCCTCGCGACGAGCCTGTGACACGGGACCCTGTTGCAGACGAGGAAACAGCGGGGAGCAGGCTGGAGGTCCTGAGCCCCTTTCCGGAGAAGTCACGTCTGAGCTGGGCTCTGAGCTCACCAGGATGAAGGGGCGCCGTGTTCCTGACAGAGGGCACGGCTGGGCAACGGCCCAGAGGTGGGGGGCAGCACGGTGTGCGTGGGGCTCCACGGGGAGCTTAGATTCTCTTTTGGGCCTGGCCCAGGAAGCAGGCCCCGAGCCAGGAAGCCACACTCGGCAGCTGGGGCTCATCCGGGCTGTGAAGCCGTGAGGCCGGAGGACCTGGGTTTGAATCCTGGCTCAGGCCTTACTGCCTTGTGACTACAGCCATCACCTGGGCCACCGAGGAGATCCAAAAGGGATGGACTGCCCAGCTCCTCGTGGATGGGAGTGGCGGCCTTAGTTCGAGCGGGTGCCTTCATGGCTCTTGAGCCTCAGTTTCCTCATCTGCCTAACAGTTACTATGACCCCATCTCGATGGATCCCCGGCAGCACCACACAATAAGCCTCGGCCAGGGACAGTGTGGACAAGAAGCATCTGGTCTTTGGAGCCACCTGACCTGGTCTGAAATCTGGCTCGACTTTTACTCACACATGACCCGAGTTTATCCACGGGTTTTGAGTCTCAGTGCCCTAATCTACAAGATGGCTGGGGCACCCCCTGGCCCTCTGCTCTGTTCTGAAAACAGGATGACACAGAGAAGTGACTTAGCACCACGCGGGGCACAGGAAGCTACCGTGTGTCATTCCGTGACAGGTAAGTGAGCAAGGGTCTGTTGTGTGAACTTCACTCCCACTCTGGCTGATGTGTCTCCAGGCCAGACCGTACTGGACGCTGGAGGCACACGGGCTGGACGCGTGTCAGGCCTCAAGGGCTCCCGGGCTAGGGAGCTGGAAGGCTTCCTCGGGCTCAGTGGGGGGGGGGGGGGGGGGGGAGGCCCGATTCCTAAACTGGAGAGCAGGGGCGCCTGGGTGGCTCCGTCGGTTGAGTCCCTGACTCTTGATTTCGGCTCAGGTCCTGATCTCCCAGTTTGTGAGTTTGAGCCCCCCAGCAGGCTCTGTGCTAACAGCGTGGAGCCTGCTTGGGATTCTCTCTCTCTGCCTCTCTCTCTGCCCCTCCCCTGCTCTTACTCTCTGTCTCTCTCTCTCTCTTTCAAAATAAATAAATAAATTTAAAAACTGGAGAGCAGTGGGGCAGAAGACACAGTGGGGGCGTGGGGGGGGGGGGGGGACACAGCCCAGAAGTGACAAGGCAGGGTCAAGTGGCTGAGAGAAGTCGCTGAGATACTCAGGACTGCCCGGGCCTGATTCTGAGCCAGGTGGGGGCAAGGGAGAGAGGACACATACTAAGCCCCTGGAGAAACACAGAGCCGGGGAGACAGAGAGGGCAGGGGGATAGACACAGGCCGAGGGAGAGGCAGACAGGGACAGGGACAGCGAAAGAGGGGGACAGAGTGGGGGAAGGGAGAATAAGAAACGCAGACACGGAGTGGCGGCAGCCTGGTGTAGGTGCTGACGGGCCACGTGTCTCCTCCTGGTCACTCACCGACCTGCTGTATGACCTTGCCCTGCCCTGACACCTGTCCTGGGCCACGTCTTTGCCTCGTACACCAGACAGGGTGCAGCCGACGCCCTGAGCAGCCCCCTCCGGCTCTGGCTGGGCAGGAGTGAGACCTGGGGGTCTGCCCACCCGCCTGTGGCCTGGTGCCACCCACCGGCAGGGGCAGGGCGCCCAAAGCAGGGAAGGCCCTGGACTCCAGGCTGCCCTCGCTGCTGGCGAGCCCAGGGCCTCCGCACAGGCCTCTCAGCCCCCTGGGCCGGTCGTCCCAGCCCTGACTCCCCAGGCCAGGGGTCACCCGGTTCTCCCAGCAAGTGCTAGAAATGCAGGCTGGGGGTGGGGTGGGGAGCACAGGCGCGGGTTCCCCTCCTCACCAGCTCAGCACCGCCCTCCCTGGGCCTCCCTTCCATCATCCATAAGGTGGGGTATGAGCATCCACTCCCAGGGCAGGCATGAGGACTGGGGCACGGTGGGACGTGAGTGCCGGCCTCGTAGGTGCTGGGTAAATTTTAGATTCTGTTCCCATCATCCCCACAGACCTAACATCTACAGACTTGATTGTGGGGTTTCCCCCCAGCCAGGAGGTAGCATCCACAAGGAACTGCTTCCAACCCCCTGCCTGGAACCGTGTCTGGCATACAGGGGGCCCCCAATAACCACACGTTGAACGAACACACTCACGAAGGAAGGAGGGATTTCGCTTGCTCGGGTGTCGAATGAAGCTGCCGAGGGCGCATCCAGGAGCCGGTGCGAGCGAAGCCAGGCGCCTGGGACCGCGCCTGGCCCCCGGGGCGCGCAGAATAGCCGCCAGTTATTATTATCCTTATCAATAACACCGTGCAGGGCTGTGAGTCAGCAGCTGGGGAGGGGAGCGACGCGAGCAGGAGAGGGCTACAGCATCAGGCGCGCAACGTGTTGGAGCAGGGCTATTCTTGGGGTGCAGCCGGAGGCCTGTAATCACACCCCGGGCAGGCGACAATAAAATCTGGAGTTGGGTAGGGCTGGTCCCCCCCAACCCTTTTTTTTTTTAGCTTCTCTTGAGCTCTCTACCAACTGCAGCCAGATTTAGGCAGCTTAATTAATTAGCTAGTGTTTATAAAGCGTTTGAAGAATTTTAAAAGTGGGACGTAAGTGCCAAATATTATTTTAATCTGTGTATATGTGTGTTTTTTCCAGCAGAGAGGGTTTTTTTTTTTTCTCGCTTGCCTGCTTTTCTTCTTCTCTGCAGGTTCTGTTCTGGGAACCGGGCTTGTTAAAAATCACTCCTGCGGTTCTGGGCCTGGGGTCATCGTGCTGGCATCGCGGACAAAACCATTTCCTGCTCTCCCCTGCCCTCCTGGCAGGGAGAACCACCATCCAGGGGCCTGAACCGTCTCCGGGAGAGGAGGGCGGCTGAACAGGCATTCTCACACGCTGCTGGTGGGGGTGGAAATTGGAACATCCTCTCGGGAAAGCAGTTTGGCAGGAAGTACCAGAGGTGTGAAAGCTGTTCACCAGCCTTTGTGGGGCTGTTCCATGAGGACATAACCCCAAACACGTGTGGGGTTCCCGCACGACGAGCTTGAAAAAGTTGGGGGAAAACCCAAACGGCCAATGAGAGGGGATGGTTAAGTGAATTACGGCCTACCCCCTACACGGAGTTCGCGGACAGAAATAAAAAGCCATCGCCGTGGAAACTGGTAATCTGGACAGTTTTGCATGGCATAATTTTAAATGATATTGTGATTGTGCAAATAAAACCTGTTCACTGCAAAGCATTTAGAGACAACAAAAAAGTATAAAAACACAATAATAATCTCCCAGAATACCAGCAAAGGTAACTGCAATAAGAGTGAATAAAATAGTTATAAATGTGAGTAAATAAAATGATGTGAAATCATACGCAGATAACTAAGGCTATGAGAAAACATTTTACTTCATTCACTCAAGTCTTCTTATAAAAATGAAAAATCAGAACTATCCTAATGTCCATGAGAAGGAGACCAATCGATCCCGTGACGGTGAATTCACATGACGACCAAGTTTGCAGCCGCTATAAATGATGGTGTAGAGGCACCTGGCTGGCTCGGTCAGTAGAGAGTGCGACTCTTGATTTCGGGGTCATGAGTTCGAGCCCCCTCCGGGTATAGAGATTACTTTAAAAAAAATCTTTAGGGGCGCCTGGGTGGCGCAGTCGGTTAAGCGTCCGACTTCAGCCAGGTCACGATCTTGCGGTCCGTGAGTTCGGGCCCCGCGTCAGGCTCTGGGCTGATGGCTCGGAGCCTGAAACCTGTTTCCGATTCTGTGTCTCCCTCTCTCTCTGCCCCTCCCCTGTTCATGCTCTGTCTCTCTCTGTCCCAAAAATAAATAAAAAACGTTGAAAAAAAATTAAGAAAAAAATCTTTAAAAAATGATGGGTTAGGGGCACCCAGGTGGTTCAGTCAGTGAAGCGTCTGACTCTCGATTTCAGCTTAGGTCATGATCTCCCGCCCTGCATCGGGCTCTGCGCTGACAACACGGAGCCTGCTTGGGATTCTCTCTCCCTCTCTCTCTGCCCCTCCCCCTGCTCATTCTCTCTCTCTCACTCTCTCAAAATAAATACATAACACGCTTTGACAGATGACGGCGCAGAATTACAATTATCAATGCAAAACTATATTATGAGATCAGAGTCACTCAGTAACATAGTCAGTGAGATCTCAGACTTCTAAGTTTTGAAAGAAAAAATATATATTAAAGGTTAGCGGTGGTTAATTCTGTCGTAGATTTACAAGGGACTTTGCTTTCATGTTTTCTGTTCGCACGACTTGTGCCATAAAAAAGTAGGAAAAACTATGCCTTCAGTACGATTATGACTTTGTAAAATAAAATAAAACCGTATCTAAATAAACAACAGCAAGGTACTATATACAAGGCTGTAAAATGCAACTCTCTTTGGATCACAAATCTAAAACTGAAGGCTTTTTCCTTCTATTTTGGGTATGTTACTAGATGAATGTTAAACATTTACAGTATTCTATTTTGTAATAGGAAAAATGTACACGTGTGATACATATATGTTTGTCATGTGACGTACACGTTTATTATTTAGATGAACCTCCCTTCCAAGAACTTTCCTTCCCTTTCCTTTCCTTCCACTGCTACTTTCCTCCAGCATCTGATACAGTGCTTGGCACAGACTAGATGCTCAACTAATCCCTGCAGAGGGGTGACTGGGTGGCTCAGTCAGTTAAGCGCCCGACTCTTGATTTCAGCTCAGGTCGCGACCTCACAGTTTGTGGGTTCGAGCCCTGTGTCCGGCTCTGCCCTGGTAGCAAAGAGCCTGCTTGGGATTCGACTCTCTCTCCGCCCCTCTCCTGTCCGTGCTCTCTCTCCCTCTCTCAAAATAAATAAGCATTAAAAAAAAATCTGCAGATAGTGACTGACCAATGGAATGTCTAGAGGAAAGGGTCTGCAACGAGAATCTCCATGATGCTGTGGTGAGTTACTTCCGGGAAAGGAGGCCAGCGGTTGGCACATTTTCTTTTTCGCTTCCTAGTCAACAATATATTGAAATCTGCTCCTTTAGCAAACATTTACTCCTTTTGGAAAAAAAAATAAAGTTTTCTAGCAGGAGAAGTGTGCACAATGGGTGCTAACGGCCCCGTGTTATAGGAGGGACTCAGTGTCCACAGGATGTGGGGGGCTCACAGCATAGTGCAGGTCAGCGGTGAATGATTGGAGCCTACTGTGCACCAGGCCCCGAGCAAGGGCTGTGCAACGTCCCTGGGCTCACGGAGTCCGCACACAAATGGAGAAGATACACTTCAAAGAAATAACTCAAATGATCACATTTGGAATGAGCCCCCGCCCTTCAGACAAGGGATTCCTGCTGGCCTCTCTGACCCCATCTCCCGCCCCCTCCCAGGGACCTGCTGCTCCCGCCACCCCAGTCTGTCTCCCACAAATAAGTCAGGATGGTATGAGGGAGGCCGTAGGATGGGGGCGGAGACCTGACCGTCGAGCTCGGAAAAATAGATTTCATTCTTTTTTTTTTTTCTTTTTTTTACGACATTCCTCTATGGCTTTTGAGATCAAGCAAAGATGAAAACAATTTTCATTGGAAGTGAAAAAATAAGAATGGATGCTTTCTAATGGGAAAAACCAAATCAACGTAGAACTGAAACTTGCCTAGGGTTCCTCCCCAGCCTGCCTCATCAGGGCTCGAGTACACAGCTGGGAGGTGCCTCGCCCAGGGACAGGCTTTGCCCACATGGGTGCTCACTGCCACTCACGTGGGGGCCTGCCCGTCCCCGGAAGCAGGTTTCCACAAACTCAAGGAGCCCAGGGGCCTGGGGGGCTACGGCCAGAGCTCTGGCAGGGCCCAGGGCTAAGTACCCCTCTAAGGCCCAAATAACACCCGGCCCCCACAGCGGGGTTGGAGCTCAGCAACCCCCTCCCTGAGCGCGATCGTCATCACCCGCCTTGGGGGACGGCTGCCGGTTTACGATGCCACACACACACCTCGCTGGGCGCTGCCTTTGGCATCTTCCGGGTTACGATTTACGGGCCGTGTGTGAGACTGTGCAGTGCGGGCGTGTGGAGGAGCGAAGGGGCAGACTCCGCTGGAGCGTGCACATGTGTGCACGAGTGTGCCCGGCGAAAGCACACATACTCACACGGATGCGTGCGTGGGCCCAAGGGGGCGGGTACAAAGGGAGCGTGGGCAGGAGGGAGCCACAGTGCTGCTCGAGAGTGTGTAGAAGCGGGGTGAGGGGGTGTGGCCTGTGTGCGGGAGAGTTGCTGAGTCGCAGGTGGCCTGGGTGCGCGTGAGCGTGGCGGCGGCGTGAGAGGGCATGTCTGTGCCCAGGGGGTGTGAGCAGATGTCGGGGGGGAGGGATGTGAGCATGGGGGTGCTGGATGGGTGAGCATGGGGTGAGCATGGGGGTGTGGATGTGCCCGCAGGCAGGGGGGCACAGGACCAGGACGTGCGCATGGGCGTGTGCTTGTGGGTATGCACACTCTTGGGGGGGGGGGGGCGGAGCATGAGCGCGATGGGAGCAGTGTGCATACGAGTGTGAACATGAGCGTGTGCGGTGGCAGAGTGCTAGGAGCAGGGACGACGGCGTGCGTGGGGACCACTGTGTGTGTAACGCTTGTGTGCCCACGTGCCCAGCTGTGCAGGTGCCGGCGTGAGTTTCCACACGCAAGGCTGCTAAGAGTAGGGGCGGGCTCCCCTGCCATCAGCCGCTGGTGGGCGACCCGGCGTGGCAGCTGGTCCAGGGTGCTGCCCTTGACGGGGGGCTTGAACCGTGCTGAGCACCCGCTTACTCCGTGCTAGCCCTGAACTCATGCCCCGGGGTAGGGAGCAGACGCCCCCCCCCCCCCCGCCCCCCAGGGCTGATCCACAGGGGGCCTTGCGTGGATGGCTGTGGATCCTACAGTTAAAGAGGGGAGCTCAGGGCTCGATGCCAGTGTGCTGGGGCTCCGACAGCCGCAGCGAGGCCCTGATTCTCTCTCAGGTGGCCCGATTCATTCGTGCCCTCTCGAACCTCACTCAGCTGCCAGGCCCAGTCCTAGACGCTACAGGACACAAAGATGGGTCCCTGTCCGTGTGGGGCAGAGTCCTGGACATGGGCAGTGACCACCTAGAGAGAGATAAGTGAGTGAAAAAGGGGCTTGGGGACGGGGTCTCGGGGCAGGGGTGGGACATGGGAAGACTCGCTGGCGGTGGTGGCCTCCGGGCTGGGCCGGGAAGGCTGACGGAGGCTGGGGAGAAGGAAAAGCATTCCAGGGAAGGGGATCCGCAGGAGCAAAGGCGCAGAGGAGAGGAAAGGGGTGTGCACAATCGAGCGACCGGAGCGGAGTCCTTGGGACACGCTCATTTGACCACGAGCAAGCTGGGATAGGGCTAGCCTGGGACTGGGCTAACCTCGCACCTTAAAGGATGGCTTCAGTCACCATCTGAACAGCAGACCATCGCCGGGAGCAGTCCACTGGCACCGCTGGGCAAAGCCATCGGGCAGACTCCCCAGATGCCGTGGCGGGCACTACCAGCGGCATTAGAGCCAGCACAAATGGGGTGCACGTGGCCTTGTAAATAAAATGGGGGTGGGCCCAGGGTGCCCAGGGTGCCCAGGGTACTCTCTCCTCCACCCCCACTCCAGGCAATTCTGAGCACTGGGCATGGTGCCATATCCCTGCGGGGAGAGGGTAGACCCCAGCAGCCCGCTCCACGGAGCAGGGAAACTCCTGAGGTGCCAACAATGGGCTTGGGCTTGGGCTCCGGGGCCAGAAGACCTGTATGTCTCGTCCCTACAGGGGTGACTTGGCAAAGTCACTCTTCTCCAAGCCTCCCCTTTCTCACCTGTGAAAAAGGGGGTACCACTGTCTCTCTCCCCAAGGCAGAGGGTAGTGGTTGGAAAACTGGACTGAGAACGGTCCCCCTTCCCCACCATGTCCTTGCAGCCCACCCACCAGCAGATCGTGCCAAGATCTGGCCAGACTCTGATCTCTTCTGGCCACCTTTCTGCACCACCTTCCCTTACCTGGATGCAAACTGACCTTCCTGTAGTCGTATCGCTATGAGACACACGAGAGAACACACGCTCCCCTTGCAGCCAGAGGAGCCTTTAAAACAAGCCAGGTAACATCCTTCCTTTGTTCCAAACCCTCCTGCAGCCTTCACAGAATCCTTCTGGTGGCCGCCAGGGCCCTACAGCTGGCTCTCAATCACGTCAGATTCGCCTCAGGGCCTTTGCACTTGTCACTGCCTCTGCCCGGTTTGCCTCCTTCAGGCTTACCTGAGAGGGCTTCCCTGGCCACCCTGTAAGAAATGCTGCCCCCTTCAAGGTCCCTTGGTCTGTTTTATTTTCCTACATAGCACCTACCACCTGACGTATTTGTCAATAGTTGTTTGTCAATTTCATTAGCTCCGCTTATAAGCTCTTGGAGAGCAGATCCTCAGTTTTGTGCCCTGCTGTATCCTCCAAGTTTATGCCACTGCCTGGTATTTGTCGCATGCACGTTCTGGCTTAGATCCCAACTCTGCCACATACGAGACCCCAGGAAGTGTCTTCACCCCTCTGGCCCTGTGGTTTCCCATCTGTAGACGGGGGATGACCATAATAATGACCACACTAGGGTTGTTCTAGGAGGAAGCAGGCTACTGCGTGTGAAGAGCTCAGCACTGTGCCCGGCAGAGAGGAAAGCGCTCGGCGCTGGCCGGCCGTTACCGTGCAGCCGATATTTCAGGAGGGAGGGGATGATGGGTGATCACAGCTTTAAGCCTGAGAAGCGAAGGGCTCTCTCCAGCCCAGAGCCGGCTCTGCCTCGACACCCGCATGAAACTACTTCTTGCTGCACCTGTGACCAGGCGGGCCTCCTTCTGACTAGGAGGCCGGGGAGGGGCGGGGAGGGCCAAAGGTCTCAGCGAGTGTTTGCTGGGTGTAGACGGGACAGGGAGGTGCTGAAGCAATTTGCTTGCAGTGTGGCCCCGTTTGCAAAGCAGCAGGGAAGGAACTATCAATACACGTGCTCTGACCCCCCCCTTGTATTCACCCGGCCCGGGTGGACCAGATGAGGCTGGGAGAACACAGAGGGGCCGCCATCCCCGCCATCCACTGTACTTGGTGCCTCGATGACCTAAGGGCCCTCTTCTCACCTTCCCATGTTGCAGCGGGAGAAACTGAGGCCCAAGGGTGGGGCCTGGAAAGGCTGAGAACCCACCCCGCAGGCCCCACTGTTCCTCCAGGCCAGGCCCGGGTGCCGCCCGGCCGCGCTCTCACGGGTGCAAAGTGTGCACGAGGTCAGGAAATGGGAAGCCCTCACTAAACTGTCATGACAGCCCCGGTGAGGCTGTTGTCACCACCCCCCTCCTCCAGGTGAGGAAGCTGAAACCCTGAGAGGCAGAGGAGGGGCAGAGGCAGGACTCAAACAGACAGCTGCTCCCGAAAGCTTGTGTGCGACTGCTTCTCCCCGCCACGACGGGGTCCCCTCCAGCTCAGGCTTCTGGATTCTCAGGCTGCCAAGGACGCGCACGCGTTTCCCCAGCCGAGATAAAGGCCCCCTTAAAAGCGACACGCATTTATTAAACGACATTTGCCAAGGTTTCAGCACACCCTGCTGCCGACAGCAGACAGCCTCTGGATGAGATTTTTTCCCCACGCTGACACTATTCACTGATGCCTTTTATAGCGCTCTCTGCAGCTCACAAAGCACTTTCCACAGCTCTTACTTCCCTTAACCCTCAACAGTCCCCACGCGAGAGGGAACAGTGGCACAGTTGCCACTTTGCGGATGGAGAAACTGAGGCTCAGAACAGGGCAAGGCACTTGCCCCGGAGCACATGCTTCCAGAGTAAGTGGCCTGTGTTTGGATTCGAACTCAGGAATGTGCCCCAGAGCCCATTCTACTGCTAGAGAGGGGCCCGAGGGCATCCATCGGGGGAAAGGGCGAGAGAGGGGGGTCTGGACGGAAGGAGCCCGCAGGACGCGAGCCTCCGTTTCCCAGGAGGAGAAATTGGGGCTGACAGGGGCAGCGTGGTGGGTTTCATTCAGGTCGTCCTGCTGACAAAGGATGCTCTTTCAAGCCCCCAACCATGACATGATGGCCGAGCAGCAGTAACAGTGACAGTAACAACGGCTGGAAAGTGTCAAACACCCGCGTTACCAGGAGCCCTCACTAGGCCTCGCCAAACCGCCACAGGAACCCAGCAAGACAGGGCTGTCCCTACTCCCATTTCACAGATGACAAGACTGACGCTCAAGGAGCTGCGGCCCCTTGGCCCAGGTCCTGGGGCTGCGGATCAGTCGCGCTCCACCGGCACCCTTACCCTCCGCACCAGGCGGCCTCACGCGACGAATGGCTCTTTGGGAGACGCTGGCCCCAGGCTGGGCGCTCCAAATCCCACCCGGCCGCGACACTGGAGGCGCTCATTGTGTCGCGTTTCATGGTTTGCCAGCTCATCCATCACGGTGTCCACACCGGGGTGAGCGGTTCGGGAGAGCCAGAATTTTCATAAGCACAAGTTCTGGGGTCTCTTGGCCACCTCCCTCCACCCCGGCTGGCACTGACATCTTGGGCTTCTTGATGTTTTAGGGGGTCCCTGTGACAGCAAGGGGGGCGGGGGTTTGTGGCGCGGCCAGGGAGCCAGACGCAGAAGCGGAGCCACTTCGTGGTGAGGGCACAACTCCGCTTTCAGACCAGGGTTACGGCCCGGGTGACCTCGTGGCTCTGAGCTTTCTCTCGAAAACAGGGATCTCACTAACTAGCCACCTGTCCTTCCTTCAGCCGTACGTACTAACCTGCCTACCGCTGCCAGCCCCTGTGCTAAGGTCCCAGGAGGCGCAGCAGGGACTAAGACAGACACAGCTTACATCCTAGTCGGGGGAGAGAAGGCTAAAATAATGACACAAATACAGAAATGGCTAGGAGGGCTCGGAAACAAACTTGTCGCCATGGGAGAGATTACGAAGGGGGGACCGCTTTTAGAATGGGGTGGTTGGGAAGGGCATCTCTGAGGAGACGAGATTATAGCTGCAACCCGAAGGAAGCAAAACCGGGGAAGGTAGTCCAGTAGGACAGAGCTGCGTGTGCAAAGGCCCTGAGGCCGGAAAGAAGGCTGCTGTGGCTGAAGCCCACAGAGAAAGGAGAGTGTGGTAGGACATGAGGTCACAAGACAGACGGGGCCCAGAAAATGCTCTGCCCCATGGATCACGGCAAGGGTTTGATTTTGTTCAAAGTTTGGAGCAGCAACAAAGAGGATTTGATTCACCTGGCTGCTCTGGGTGACAAGACTGGAGGGGGCAGGAGTGGAAGCAGGACAGCAGGGATGCAGAAGCTGCAGCACCAAGGGCCTGGACTCAAATCCTAGCTCTGCACCGACAAGCTGTGTGACCTTGGGCAAGTCACTTCACCTCTCTGAGCCTCAATTTCTTCATCTGCTCAATAGGTATAATAGTTCCCATCTCACGGAACTGTAGTGAGAATTTAACGCAGTGATGCAAAGAGTAATGATCCTATCCCAATGGTCTGACATGTTCTATGTCAAGGTGGTCGATGAACCAGACCCCATTTGGTCTGGCCCTGACCTCTCCCGATTGCCACACTGCCTGTCTCCCTTCACTCCAGCCTCACTGGCCTCCTTGCTATTCCTGGAACATAGATAACTCATTGCAACCTCAGGGCCTTTGCACTTGTCATTCCTTCTGCGTGGCTCACTCTCCTGATATCCCCATGGCTGCTCCCTCAGTTTTATTCGGGCCTCTGCTCCTGAGAGAGGCCTTCCGTCTGTCCCCACTCGATCTTCTGTTCCCTGCCCTGCTTTACTTTCTTTACAGCACCTGTCTCTACCTAATGCAGTATTTACTTGGGTCTGTTTTCCTTCCTCACTAGGACGTCAGCTCCATGAGAACAGGTGTTTTTGTCTATCCACGGTTGTATACCCAGCAAGTCGAGCCACCCTGGCACATAGTAGATGCTCCAAAATATTTGTTGCATGAATATTTATAATTAAAAGGGTTGTGACGAGAATAGCAAAGAGTCGCAAAGTGGGTAAGAGTAAACCGGGGCTGGGATCTGGCTTTAACTCTCGCTGGCTACGTGGCGTTGGGAGGAGCCCAACTTGGCTTTGGGGAGCCTCGGTTTCCTTATCTGTAAAATGTGGATGAAGGACCCCCATGCCTTTTGGCACGTCGGGAGCGTTAGACAGCGGGGCACGCCAAGAGATGCATGGCAAAGTAGTCATGGCTGAAATGATACCCGATGTCCCCCCAAACTGCCCCCGGTCCCCCACCTCCAGGAGAGCGAGGGCCAGGTGAGACAGGAATCACAGACCAGCCTTGAAGCCAGGAGGCATCCCTCCTTCCCATTTTGCGTAGGTTTGAAATTTTCCAAATGAAGAAGCTAAGGGAGAGAGAGCACAGATTCGAGGCTCCGCTCGTCCCTAGCACATACTGCAGTATTTCCTTCTATCGTTTCTGGAGGACACTGTCGGCTCTCAAGAGCGGCGGCCACAGACACGGGCCTGGCAACGGCCCCCCCCCCCACCCCCCACTCTGGCCGGCTCTCCAGGCTGAGGCTCACCGCTCACTCCTGGCTCCCTGGCTCCCTCCTGATCCCCTCCCGGCTCCCGGCGCCAATCTGCGGCCATCTAACACCCTGCGCCCCCAAATGGATGTGCCAGGAAATCTCACAGACACAAAGAGCCGGTTTGTATCATGTCTGACTTCCACCTCGGCTGTTTTGCATCTCTCTGGACCGAGGGCCTGGCAAGACACCTGGCCGGGAAAATCCATCTTGCCGGGGGCTCCGTCAGAAGACCTGCCCCAGCAACGCCCAAGTTAACAGGAAAGCAGTTTCAGCTGTGAAAATAGAGGCTTCCTTCTCCGGGATGGGACGGAAACCCGTCTTGGGAACACCCGCCACCTCGGCCTCCCGGGAGGATACGCTGATTGACAGAAATACGAGACGAGCACCAAGACGGCAGGATGCCAGCACCCCTGGGCCTCAGTTTCCCCACCGGTCAAACAAGGCGGAGGGATACCCACTTAACAGCAGGGGCTCTGCAGTCAGGCTGCGCTGGGTTGTCATCCCAACTCTGCCACTTACGGTGGGGCCTCGGGCAAGTCGCTCGGCCTCTCTGCGCCCTGCTTCCCCCTGGGTCGAACCGCTCTGATAACTGTGCACCCCACCCGGGCTAACTGTCCGTACCGCTGGGATCAAACGCACCAAGTGCTGAGCCCAGTAAGTGGCTGGAAACAATGGTTCCCATTATTATTACTTTAGTATTTTTCCACGGAATTCGGGATCCCGTCAGATTTCTGGCTTTAACGATGGAAACTTCCAGCTCAGCCCAGTTTTAAAAAGCCTTGGCCTGGAAGAGAGGGCGCTTGGCGTCCCACCCAGGCCTTGCAGTGGCTCTTGCCGTGTGAGCCCACAAGTCCTTTGCTCTCTCTGGGCTGCAGAGGGAGGTGCTCCGGGAGGGCACGAACTGCCCCCCTCCAGGCCTCTGCCAGCTTTCCGGGTCTGGAAATGCACAATTCCAAACCTGTGGATCCGGACAGAGACACCTAGAGGCAGCCCGCGCCCACAGCCTCAGTCCCAGGAACAGACGAGTATTAAATCGCACTCGCCTGGGTTTCCGCTCAAGTTGTCCATTCCCCAGAACGGCACAAAAGCCGCAAGGAAAAAGAAAAGACCCCGCACTGAACGGCATTCACTCCCGTGGAAGCTTTTGTTGTTCTGCGCCCACCGGGCGCAGGAAGCTGTGCTAGGCACTTGACGAAACTCAGCCCCGTGTTTGCAACGATGAGGAAATCCAAACAGAACAAGACAATGATGGTACGAAGCTGGCTACCACGCGCTGAGAGCTCCCTGCACGCCAGGCACAGCTTCAAGCATTATATGTGCACCTACCGACTTAACCCTTGAAACAGAGCAGCTCTGTTTTACGGATGCAGGAACGGACACGCAGAGTGCAGTGAATCGCCCAGTACGCGGTGGAGCTGGGATTCACACCCAGGGCTCTGGCTCCAAGCCTGCGACTGCGCACCGGGGCTCCGCTTGCTACGGCTGCAGAACCACCACGCCAAGCGAGGGTTAGCCACGTATGCAGCAGGCGCCAAAACGAGGAGAAAGCGACAAGTAGCCTCAGTGAGGGGCAGATGGAACCTGGGCCGGGTCGGGGGGGGGGGGGGGGGGAGGTCCGGAGAAGGAAGAGCTCCCTCGGATCACGAGGCCAGCGCGCACTGAGGGGGAGGAACGGGTTTGGACACATGACGATCAGGAGGCGCAGGGAAGGGCATCTCTGACGGCAGGAACAGCGTAAGCCAAGGCGCAGAGATGAGCGAGTTGAGCTGAGGGCATGGATGGGTACCAAAGCGTTTACCAAACTGGGTTAGGCCGCATGGTAACGGGCGGTACACAAGCCAACCGCCTCGTGTTCATATGTTTGGGGAACGCTGGAGTAAACAAGGTCCAACTTGGGATTCTACAACTCCTCGGGCCTTAGGTGCTAGCTAACGTGCTTGAGTGGCCAGGAAAGCTGCGGTCTGCAGGGAGGAAGCGAGGTTCTCCCGCAGCCCCTCGGGTCAGCGCTTCGGAAAACACGTGGCTGGGAAACCAGGCCTGTCAGGGAGGGAGCCCAGCGCTGTCACACGCTTCTTTTCTTTTAGATTTTTTTTTTTTTCTTTTTTTTGGAGAAAACTTGGACCCACTCAACAGTTTTGAGGCGGGAGCGACATGATCTGCGTTGTGTTGACAGGCCAGAAATCTGAGCACATTTGAAACAGAGGGAGGGGGTGGGGGAGAACCTTCCATCAGTCCAAGACTCTACAAATAAGAAAATAACCTGTCGCACGGAGCCATTGGAAGCAGGGAGCAAGCGTGTGTGGGCTCCACACAACAGTTTTAGACTCCTTTCCTCTCACACACCCCCTCTCCATCTGCCTCAAAGGGCACCAGGAAAATGCAAGGAGGAAGACTGCAGCTCTGGGGGCTCCGGAGCACGGCAGCCCGGGGGGGGGGGGGGGCTCTGGTGGAAGGCATGTCACTCCCGTGAGCTGTCACTTGCAAAGGGCTATCGCTTGGTGTTTCCATCCTCAGTTAATGCCTTCCGAGAAAGCACCGTGACTCAGTGGAGGGCTCCTGCCCCAGAAGGAACCCTTCACACGTCCTCCGTCGAAGCCCAGAGGGGGCTCCTCTCCCTCCCCCCAGCCTGGCCTAAGTCACCCTGATGGAGTCAGCGAGCTTCTTCCCTCAGAGGCTGCCCAGCCAGGAGGACCAGATTCAAACTCCCGGCCCCCTGCCGCTTACTCCGGGGGGGGGGGGGGGGGGGGGAGGGGACAAGTTTCTCCTCCAGTTTGGGGCTCGATTTTGCTCATCTGCAAAATGGGGCTAGCGGCCAGCCCGTGCTCTGCTTTTGTTGACTGATAGGATGGCAGAGACAGGCAGTCGGCACACAGCCTGGATTACGGTTAACTTTCAAAGGCATGGGTTCGCCTCCCTTCTCTCAAACGCGTGCTTCCAATCAGGACTTCGTATGTGCTGAATGACGACAGGTACAGGAATGAGTCACACCGTAGGTCTCCAGGGAATTGTAAAGGAATAATTAACGGGCAGAAAGTACCCAGAGAACACCATGGCTTTAAAGAAACTTCCAACGGCCCGAGCCCATTGGGGCCAAAGTGCCTGCCACCCCCTTTCTCTTCTTTTGAAAGAGGAAGTGAGATTACCGTCACCATTTAGGAAAGTACACGGGACACACCAGGATGTCCCCCTCTGCCAAGGAATCAGAAAGTCACCAGAGGGCCCAGCTGTCCCCCAACACCTGAACCCCAACTTGGCCCGGCCTTCTCCAAGGCCAGAGTGAGGGGCGAGTGGGAGCTCGCCCAGGTCTGCCCAGCAGGGCACCCAGAGGTCCCATGACCTCGGTGGGGCCAAGGCAGGGAGCCTGAAGGTTCAGAGTCAGGCTGCCTGGCTGTCCCCGAGCCCCTTGCCCTGCTCCCAGTCCCCAAATCTCCCTCAACTCAGGTCGCTTCAGGAAACAGGCCTCACGTTGGCTCCAAGAACACAGGTTGGTGACTTCACCGGCGTCTTTTTAGAATTTCCCTCTGGCAGCATTTGCGCTAAAAGCAATCTTTAGAAACTTCTTCTCCTGCTTTCCCCAACCCAGATAATTCACATGACCGGCCCCCTGCAAAGAGTGATCATGTGCAGCCCCAGCAATCATGTGACACCTCCCGGGCTGACAGTGCTGCCTGAGACACTAATAGTCACTCAATCTAACGCCGCCTTCCTATGCCTGACATTTGAGTTTCTCACTCAAACAAATCTATTTTCTTGGAAAATTGGCCAACTGCCTCCTTCCTACCTTCCTGCCCTTCTGTCCTGCCTCTCTTCTGCTTTGTCATAAATTCCACGCTGGGAGAAACCGAGGGAGGGGCCCGAAGCCCCATCCTTCGGGCGGACCAGGTGATTCCGTCCTGGGGCCCAGAGTGTGGCCGGGAGCCCCGTAGGCCACAGAGTGAAGGATGCCGTGAGGCTTCCGCGATGTGACGGCGACACCCCACCCCTTCCCACCACCCTCGGCTAAGAAATTTATTCCTACCTCCTAAGATTTATTTATTTCAAAGTTAATCTTGGCCCCTCTGCTGCTCCCACTGTTTCAGGCTATTGATGCTGAATGGATTGGAACGGAAGTTTTATGGCCTAATCTTTGCCATTTTATAGATTGTTTTTATAGGCAAAAAGGGGAGATGTGCTCACAAGAAGGGGGCCGGTGTTCCCAGCCAGCGCCCCGGGAAAGGCAGGCCGCCCATCCGAATGCTTGTTAATCAGCGTCACTGGTCATTTGCCAGAAACCAAACCACAGGGTCCTCGTTGAAGAAGGGTCTGGGATGGACGTTTAGAAATTGACTTGGGCCCGGTTCCCCTATGTCAGGAAAATGAAGCACTTGTGAGAGACACTTGTGCATGTCCAGGCCAGGCCAGGAAGGACGCGGGGCAGGAGCCAGGACTTGTGCAGGGTATAAATGGCCGGCTCCTGCGGGAAAGAGCGGATCGGACAGACGTGAAATGTATCAGGGCTTCCTTCGCCGGGGGCCAGGACCCAAACGTAACGGGAACACCCGGGGTGGGGTGGGGGGGATGCCTATGTGGATTCCTGGGGTTTTGGGGAAACTGCAGGGCAGAGAGAAGCTGCCGTCTCCCCCCCACCTTCTCTCTCCACCCACTCTTTGCTAGTTCTCCCTTCCTCACTGCTATCAGATGGTTACCAGTCTCTAGGCAAATGCAAAAGGCGGGTGGTGGGGGGGAGGTGGGTACTGAGCTCATCTTTACCTCCCTCCTCGAGGCGGCTGGTGCAGACCCCTCAGCCTACAACACAGCTCCCGAGGAGCCAAAAAACAAGATCCCCATTCTTCTCCCCAATCCCAACTCCTTTAAAGCCGTTACTCCGCCCCCCGTGCCCTCCCAGGAGACCCAGGGTTTTGCAAAACCCCTTTAAGAAGCAGGACTCCTGAATGGTGACCTCACCCCTTGGCGAACACACACGATAGCCTTCAGAGCCCGCCTGCTGGAGACAGCCAGGTGTTTGATGTAGGCCAACAAAAAGACATGCTCAGAGCCACAGGTAACAGCCCCACAGAGCACCTGAACTGCGGGGAGCTGCCTGGAAGCCTGGGGAAGGCAGGAGGAAGTGGGGGGGGGGGCAGAGGACAGCAAGAGGCTTTGGCAAACACAAGGACAATCCGCGGAGCTTTCACATCAGGATCTGTTGATCACAGCAGCTCATCCCAGAGTTACTGCGGCCTCCCTTCCTCTCTCTTTCCCATACACACACCAACACTGTGTTACTCTGTGCACCAGAGGGAGAGCTCACTCTTCCCTAATTGCAACAGCCTGTTTCTGTTCCATCCCAGGCAGTACCTGGGGGACCCCCCCCCACCCCGGCTCTGGCGCCGACCCCCTTCTCTCAGACCCTGAAGTCAAACATGTGGAAAGCAGAAGTCCAGGGAAAGAGCTCTTTCTAGAGAAGCCAGGGGCACTTAACTCTAAAAGCCGCTGACAGCCTGCCTCCCCCATCAGATGGGGCAGGGATCGGGTCAGCCAACTCATCTGGGTATGTCCCAGTGCCCAGCACAGAGCCCAGCACAATGCCCCCACGATCAGAGTCCAGGGCGAGTGGGTCCTATCCCTGGCTGTGTGACCTTGGGCAAGTGGCTGGCCCTCTCTGGGCCTCAGTTTCTGCATCTGTAACCCTGCTTCCAGATATGTCTCCCCTTACCACCGCTGGACATTAGCCCAGGGGCTCCCAGTGGCGCTCTGACAGGCCTGGGCCCGCAGTTTGCGGCCGGCAGCGGCGGGGGGCAAGGGTGCTTACCTGTCCAGACGCAGGACGCGGCGAGCAGCAGGCAGAGCAGCAGCCCGAGGCGGCCGGGGGCCGGGCCGGCGGGCTCCATGGGCCGCGGCTGCGGAGCGAGGAGGGAGAGCGGCCGTGAGTGCGCGCTCGGGCGGGCGCAGGCTGGAGCGGGGAAATGACTAAGGCTCCCCCCTCTTCTCCCCCCCCCACCACCTCCCCTCCCGGCCGGGCTTCCCCCCCCCCCCCCCACCTCCCCGGAACAGGCGCCTGGAGCGGCTTAGGAGCCGCCGTCACCACCGCGATTTTCGGAGAACCCCCCCCTCCCCCCCGAGAGATCGAGAGACGGAGAGGGGGAGAGACCCCAAGCGCGCGAGAAATAAAGCCAGGGACGGCCAGGGAGAGGCGGCAGGAGAGAGAAACAGACCCGAGGGAGCCAGGCGGAGAGCCAGAGACGCGGAGAGGCGAGAGAGGGGGAGCGGGGAGAGGGGGAGAGAGAAAGAGAGAGAGCGAGCGGGAGAGGAGTGAGCGAGGCGGCGCGCAGATCGCGGCCGCCAGCGCGGGAGAGAGGAGAGGACCGCGCGCGCAGGGGCGAGGGGCAGCCCGCCGAGCCCCGCCGCGCCGCCCCCGCCGCTGCCCACCTGCCCCGCCCGGGCTCCTCGCGGCGCCGGCGGCTCGGCTCTGCTCGCTCCGGGCCCGCAGTCCCGGCCGCTGCCCCCGCCCTCCCGGCAGCCCGCCCCCCCCCTCCCGCTCGCCCTCCCCGCCTCCCTCCTTCCCGCCCGCCCCGGGAGGCTGCGGGGTTCGGGCCGATCGGCCCCACGTCGCCCGCCAGCCGCGCGCCCGGGGAGGGAGGAGGGGGAGGAGGAGGGCCGCGTCGCCCCCTCGCCCGCGCCGCGGCCCCGGCTGCCCCGCCGGGCCCGCGCGGCAAGCAGCCCGGGGAGCGGTCCCCGCGAGCGCCCCGGGACCGGACGGGCCGCCGGCTGCAACACTGTGCCGGTTCGGGCGCCCGCGCGGCGCCCTCCCGTCTCCCCTGTCCCCGGCCCCCTCTCCGCTCCGTCCGCCCGCCGAGCTCGGACCTGCGCCGCCGGCGACGGCTGGGAGGCGGTGGGAGCGCCGCCGGGGCTGCCCAGAGGCCGGGGCCCCCGCTCCACTTTGCGCAAACTTGTTTTTCTAAGGTCAGCGCCGCGAGCTGGCTACATCGTCCTCTTAAGGTGGACTGGGGAAGTTGCGACCGACCTCCCTCCCCTCGCCTCCGGGACTCCGGCCGCGGTTAGTCCCCGCTTCCCGCCGGCTGGCGAGCGGCTGGAGGCGGCGCGGGAGTGGGGATGGAGGGGGGGGGGCGGGCGGGACGGGGAGGGGGTGTCTGCCTTCTGCCCCTCCCCGAGTGGCCCTGCCCCTGTGCCCTAAAGCTCAAGGCCCCTCTGGGGGGGGGGGGGGGTGGGCGCGCGCGCGCGCGCGCCCGAGGGCCCCGGTTCTTTCAGAGCTGGGCCGAGGTGAAGGAAAAGCAGGAAGTAAGTGAATGTAGGGGGAAGGGGGAGAGGAAGGAGAGAGTGATGGTACAAAAATAGCGTGTGTGTAGGAAGGACTTCAGTACCGCCTGGAAAAGAGGCGCAGGGAAGCAAGGAGGAGAGGGAGCGAGAAGGGGGGCTGTGGCCGAGAAACCGGAGGGGATGCGTCGGGGCCTCCCCGGGGCAGTAGGCTCTCTCGCCAGGTGCCTCGGTGTCAGGCAGGGCCGATTCAGAGGGTGGGGAAGGCCCAGGCAGGGGTGTGGGGGAGAGATGGGACTTGAAGGCCTGGACTCCAGGAAAATGACAGACAGGGGGGAAGGTGAGGGGGAAGGAGAGCAGGGGCTAGAGGCCTGGGGACAGAGGACAGAGCCTCCTGGTGAAAAAGCGATTACTCTCTCTCTCTCTCTCTCTTTCTTTCCCCGACTCTCTGTCTCTGTCTCTCTTTTTCCTTGAGGGAAAGCTGTGTTCCCAACAGCAGCCAGGCCAGCGATAGGGAGCGGGGGTGCCCTGGCCACCTGGCAAAGGTGGGTGGACGAGGGGTCCAAGACCCTCTGCTCACGGAGGGACTGGGGCTTGGAAATAAGGCCCTTCAGAGGACGTGAATGAAGCACGGTGGGAGACTGACCAGCCCTGCAAATAGAGAGGGGGTTGAGACCCACAGAGGGAGCGGACTTGTGCAAGGCCACACGGCGAGGCCTGGGGTAAAAAAACCGAGATTTTAATTCCTGATTCCCAGGCTAAATAAAGACCTTCGCAGGGTGACCCTACCCTCACCCCTAGCCCAGCCTCCTCATCAAATGCCTGGTCCTGGTGTTGTGCTAAGTAAGGCAGGCGGGCAGGCAGGGTATACCTGTTTAGGGCCTGGACCAGGCCCCCGGGGTTCTGATCCCACCAGCCATCGCTTGTGACGGTGTGGACTTGAGAAAATACCTTGTCATTTCTGTGGCCCAGCTTCCTCATCGGCAGTGACGCTAACAGGAGAATGGACCTAAAAAGGCTGTTGTGAGGATGAGATGAATTCATTTTGTATAGTACTTCGAAAAGTGTTTAGTGAGTACCCCCAGTCCTGGATACCATTTGATAAATAAGTAAACTGTTTGGCGACAGTCCTTGGGACCCCACGGGGTTCTGAGCTGTGTCTGAAGTACAAGGGGATTTTCTTTTCTTTGGGGGGGGGTACAGCAATGACCCATTCAAGGTCCCTGTCCCCAAGGAATTTACATGCGAGCGTGTGTGTGGGGGGGGGGGTGCAGATAAGTAGACAAGTGGAAATAATTCATGTACAACAGAAGAGTGAGCGTAGAGAGTGAGAAAGGAGGGCTCATTCGGATGTCAGGGCCTCTCCGAGAGGCTGGGAGCTGAGCCACCAGATGGGGCAGCAAGGTGAAGATTTGGGGGTTTGCTGTTCCCGGAAGAGGGAACAGCATGTATAAAGGCCCTGGGGCCACTTGGCTGGAAGGGAAAGAGCAAGGATGGGGACGAGTGGTCCGGCCGGGTGGCCTCGCGGCCCTTGGTAGAAAACCTGCATTTCTTCTGCAGATAGGAAGTCACCAGAGAGTGTAGAGCGGGGAAGCTCCAAGGTCTGATTTATGTGTTTTAAAAGGCCGCTCTGGTGGAGAGTGGATGGTGGGGCTTGAGGGAGGGGAGTGTGGAATCGGGACGCCAATGAGGAGGTGGTTTTGGGGGGCCTCCTCATGTCTGAGGTGGGGGGTAGAGAGTCTCTAACTCCACAGGCCACATCGGGCAGAGACCATGAAGGTGACCAGCTGAGGCTCTTGGAAAAATCCATCACCCAAATCTATCTGGGGTACAAGGCAGAGCAAGAGCTGCTGCTTGAAGGTCAGCGACGAGGCGGTCTCCAGGCCTGGGCTTCCAGAAGGCTCTGCCATCCACCGTTCCCCGGGACACACACGCAGACCTCCCCGGGATTAAGAAACTGCGGATTAAGGAAGGATAATAATTGAACCACCTGCTATTTATGCATAGCACCTTTGGCAAAGACAGTCAAGAGGCCTTCCCCACACTGGGGCCCCTTTCATCCCCCCTTCTGCCCCAGGAAGCGGGGAGCGGTGGGGGTGGGGGTCTGGCCTTGTTCTCCTAATCCAGAGACCACAGAAAAGTCGCCCTTGACTGACGGTCAGGGCTGGGAGGTCATTGAGACCAGTGGGCAGCTGGGTATGCTGGGGTCGGGGGACAGATTGCCTGAGGTCACCCCGAGCGATCGTGGCAGATCATTGAGGTGAACCAGCCACCTCCACGGGAGGCCTCCTGGGTTGCCCTGGATTCAACTCGAACTTCCTTCCTACGTATGCCATTCATTCACGCACTCGCCAATACTCTTTAAGCATCTATCGTGTGCCAGGCACTGTGCTAGGCTTGGGAATACAGCACTGGGGGGGTGGGGGGACAGACAAAAACCCCTGCCCGCAAGGCAGGGAAGGGGCCCAGGAGTGCCCACGAGAGGAGACGGGTCGGGGAAGGCCTCTGACGACGTGCTATTTGAGGGAAGACTGCAAGATTCGGGAAAGGAAGCCAGAGGCGGCCCCGTCTGTGCTTTGCTTTTCTCTGTCACTCCCCGTGCGCAACCTGTCAGCGATGCCTGTCTCCACCTCCAGAACCAAGCCGCTTCTGAGCGTCTCCACCACCTCCCACCTGGGCACCTTCTTTCCACCCTCGACCTCCCCTTCTCCCATCGACTCTCCACTCAGCAGCCAGAGGCGTCCGTTCTGGAAGGCAGGTGTCATCCTTCCCCTGCTGTCCAGGACTCGGGAAATGACACGTGTTTTGTGAGCCTCAGTCTCTTCATCTGTGAAATGGGAGTAACCCGGCCGACCCTGACATGGGGGACGGGGGGGGGGGGGTGGTCAGTGTGGCAGGGATGTGAAGGCAGCCATGGTGGGAGCAAATCTGGAGTTTGCCTCTACGGGTTGGGGGGGGGGCGCCCTGTGTGTGCGAGGTTCCCCTGGCAGGCATTGGTCTCACGGAAGCCCCAGCGACTCCACTGCGTTCCCAGAAGCAGAGAGTAAGTGGGCCAGGGTCACTCTGCCAGGGCATGCTGGAACCTGCAGGGACCCAGCTCTGCAGGGCAGCGGCCCTGCCTGGGCTCTGCTCCTCTTCCCAGAACCCTGGGCTGGCGTCAGCGGGCAGGCCGGCCAGGCCGCCTTTGTGTGGGGCCCGTTAGGAGGCTGGAGTTGCCAACCACCTAGTTTTCTGGGCAGCAGGAACCATTTGGAGTTAGAGGCCTCAGCCATGGAGCCAGAACAATAAAAATAAAAATAGCGAGGACTCCCGGGCAGCCTGGACCAGGGCACCAACTGCCCCAGAGAGATGTTCCTGAGGAGCTGGCGAGAAAGCATGGTGGGGGCAGGCGGGGGGGTTGGAGGTGGGGGGGTTCTTGCCCTGCGTCTGCTCTGCTCCCCGACCTGTATCGTGGGGTATGGCCAAGGCTCCCCGCAGCCATTTTATAGCTGCAGAAACTAAAGCTCAGGGGGATGGAGTGACTTGCCCGGGACACACAGCTAGTGAGTGGCTGAGCCAGTTTAGGATTCGAACTCAGTTCCCCAGATTAATAGTGGGGAAAAAAAAAGTGAGCCGCCCAAGGGGGCGGGGCGAGAAATGAGCAGAGCCTGGATTTGAAGGGTCTCTCTGAGCCTGCGTGTCAAAGCGCCCCACTTACAATCGCCTCTCCACAGTACCCCACCTTTCCACACGGGAATCAGAGCTGTGGTTTTCCCACTGAGGCACCTGGAGGGGTTGTTGATGCAGGAATCCCAGGGCCCCACCCCCAGAGGTCTTAGGTAAGGCCTGAGAATTTGCATTTTGACAAGGCCCCAGGTGGTTCTGGTGCTACCGAATACAGGACAGGAACGTTCCAGAGCCCAGTCCCAGCTTTCCTGTGGGTGGGGTCTGTCGACCCCTCTGTTTCCTGTCCTCCCTGCCCAGGGGAGAGCAGAGGGGGCACGGGCGGTGGCTCAGAGACTGCAGCCAGTGCCCCGAAGCTGAGGGGCTGTGACAGATCACCCATCCGGGGCCTGGGGGAGCCATGCTGTAATTAGTGCTTTCCAAGGGAAGGCAGCGACTTAAGTATCTTGGCAGGCAGGCAGGCAGGCAGGCAGCTTGCCTGAGCTCCTTAGGGGTGGGACCACGCTGTCAGGCCCTAAACCCTGTCCTCAGGCTCTGGGAATCTGGCTCTGCCAGGAGCCGAGCCCAGCTGTGCGGAGCCAGGCGTTCCTTAACACCCCTGGGTGGGGGTCCCCTGCAGGGTGGTGACAGAAGGGCTGGCGTCAGGCCGCAAAGCTGATTGCTTTGGCGCGCATCAGGAGACCTGAGTTCAAGTGCGGACTCTGCCCGACGGTAATACTGACCTAGCTAAAATGCAGGAGCGCCTGCTAAGCCCCCAGCTTGAAGGACTTCAGCGGATTCTGTCATGCGCCTCACTCCGCCTCACGTGACCGCAATTCTTATCCCCGTTTCACAGATGAGGAAACTGAGGCATAGAGAGGTTAAGAGTAAGCTTTTGAGCTGCAGAATTCGACTTTGAACCCAGGGGTGCTCCTCGCCCAGCCCCTGTTCCCCACCTCTGCACATTCTGACTTCTCCTTTACTGAGAGTCTGGGGCCCCATGGTGCTATCTCTGGGTATCCCTCCCCACCGCAGGGCTGGCTCTGTGATGTCCGGGCCCCTCTGTGGCATCAGGACCTGGGCTGGTTGACTGGCCATAGGCATGCAGGCATGTGTCTATCTGCCTCTATCTCAAAAAAAATAAATAAATAAAAATAAAAACAAATTTTTTACATATTTATTTATTTTTGAGATAGAGAAACAGAGAGTGAGATGGAGAGGGGCAAAGAGAGAAGGAAACACAGAATCCGAAGCAGGCTCCAGGCCCCGAGCTGTCAGCACAGAGCCCGCCCCGGGACTCGAACCCACAAACTGCAAGATCATGACCTGAGCCGAAGTCGGACACTTAACCGACTGAGCCACCCAGGCGGCACCCCCCCCCCATCATTTTGTATCCCTTCACCCCACTTTCTCTTTCTTGGTAGCATGTAAATACTATATAGTTCTTGGTTGCTGTGGCTTTCCCCCTCTCAAGTTGGAGCTCCATGCGGGGCCTTTGAGTCTGTTCTCCGGCACCCAGAGCTGTGCCTACAGGGGTCAGGGACCTCAGTAAATGAGGTCGATGAAGTGAAGGAGGGAGCCGAACGGCCAGCAGCTCCGTCTGTGGGGACGGACAGCCCTGCTTGGCCTGGGATTCCTCGAGGAACAGATGTCCTCATTGAACTTGGGTTTCCTTCCCGGGCAGCGAGGCCGGGACTCCAGTTGGCCCCATTCCTGTTCTAGAGAGGAAGTATCTGTCCCTGGGCAGGAACCGGCCTGGCTCTCAGGAAAACTGAAGCAACATACACCACTTTCTCCGCTCAGCTTCTGTGGCCCCGGGGCCGCGGGTGGCCACGTCAGCCTCCACAGGGCCCCGGCCTCTGGAGCAAGGAGGACGGTGGGATGGGAGGCCGTGGGAGCCTCACGGCCGTGCTGTGTGAAGGGGACCTCGCCTGCCCGGAACCGGGCCCTTGCCCTCCTACCCATTTGTGTAGCCACACAAACGGAGGCTCTGTGAGGGGCAGAGCCAGCCTGGGTGACACGGGATTGGTGACACGGGATTGGTGACACGGGATTGGTGACACGGGATTGGTGGCAAGCAAGGTGATGAACCAGGCCTTTCGGTACCAAACCCCCGACGTGTCCTCCTCGCCTGCAACCCACCCTCCTCCCTGTCCCACCTCTAAGTGGCCTCGCACCTGGCCTCGCACCTGACATCCACCGCCAAAGTGTCCTCTCTCCCTGAGCGTCAGGCCCTGTCCAGTCGAGAAAGTAGCAACTGTCCCCACGGAACAGACAAGACTGAAGCGTCGAGAGGGAAACGCTCCAAGTTAGCCTGACCGCCCTCTCAGGCTTTCCTCGCCCCCCGCTGCAGGCCAGCGACTGGGTTTAGTCAACAGGTGTTGCAGGGGTTTGGGCGCAATGGCCCGGCGTTAAGACCTTCTTCGTTCTGGCTAAAGTCTCAAACAGGGAAATTGCCAGAGAGAACTGGACAATTGGGGAAGAAGCGGGGGCTCCCCGACTGCCTTGAAATGGTGCCCCTTTGCTGAGCAGGACTGGGGGCCTGGGAGGAGGCCTAGGGATCAGCATCAGGGTGGCCCCAGGAAGCCAGACCTGAGTGGCAAGGCCTCTGGCCTCACCGCAGACCCCACAGGCCCACAGCCCTGCTGAGCCAGGGAAGATGGCGGGTCTTCATTCAGTCACAGGTATTTCCTGAACACCTGCTGCGGCCCGGGGGGGCGGGGGGGGTTCCAGTGGGGGTGGAAGATACGCGCATGGCTGAGGAACCGCATCCGCATACTCGGTAGGTAGTGATAGCTGCTGAGGAGGAGAAGTGTGGTCCTGAGTGTCTTGCTCAGGGAATGGAGTTTCCAGAAGAAATCGAGAGACAGAGTCACGCCGGAGTATCGGCAAAAACAACCGCTTTGGGGCTTTTGTTCAGAGCAACATGGGGCCCGGGAGCTACAGGGAAGGCGGTGGAGGCGGATTCCTGGAAGCCACCTCAATCCCACCTGCTGCTCAGTTTCAAGCCTAAATCTTCCCGGGGTGTCACTTGAGGCTCTGGACAAAATTTCGCAGCCTCTTCCTCCCAGCCTGAGGGCCCCAAACTTGCCACCATCTGTGCCACAGGAACCAGAGAGAGAGAGAGAGAGAGAAAAACAACCCATGATAGCCTCTTTACACGGGGCTATTCTGAAGATTCAAAGAAAGACTGTATATCAAAAGTCTGGCACACAGGAGGCACTCAATAAATGTTCTATCACTTTCCCTCCAGCCCTACCTGTCCTTTTAGGTAGCGATCTATGTGGTTTCATCTCATTATTTCAGGGTTTTCTGTTTTTGCGTCTGTGTGTTCCGTGAAGTGTATCAGTGCTCTAAAAGGATGTGCGCGCGCACACACGGGCATACATTGGGGGTGCGTGTTTAAAACGTTTTTACTGACCGGGACCATGATCAAAATGTTGAAGACGGCCGTTTGGAAGTCCAGTGGAATCGACAGAGACTATCAGAGCCGGAAGGGATTTTAAAGGCCATCGGTCGCCCCCCCGCCCCCCCGCCCCCAGCAGCCGGTCTCCCATCCGATACGCAAACCTCTCTGTTATACCAGCTTCGGCTCTGGCAACGGGGAGCTCATCCCCTTTCCGGGCAGGTGCGTGTTGTACAGGCTCTGGGGTTGGTTTCCTGGCCTCAGTGCCCGTGTGTGTTTCAGCTGCTCCCAAGCTCCCTGGCACCGGGTCACAGCTCTGGGAATCTCCCAAGGGCCCAATGCCAGGCTGAGCGCATAGTAGGTCTCCAGTAACGTCCCCTGAAGGAGTGCGGTGGCGGAGGGATGAGAGGGGGTTGGGAAGGATGCCTTTCCTGGCAATTCTCCTTTCGAGGGCGCACCCAGCAACAACACAGCGCTGTGGCCCTCTGGGGTGGGGGGGGGGTGGGGGTCTCAGTCTAAATAACACGCATCTTTGAGTTTTTGTGTGTGTGTGTCTGTCTATATATGTGTGAGCATGCCGTTGTGTTGCTCTGTGTGGCTCGGCCTCTATAGATGTGTGTGTGTTTTGCTGCAAATACCCACGTGTGCTGTGCATGTCTTTCTCTAGATCTTCGTGTTTATGTGTATTGGCGGGGGGGCGGGGGGCTGTCACCGTAGGGTCGTGTGTCCGCCTCTGTTCGTTTGGCTCGTTTGAATGTGTGTGAGTGCACGCGGTCTGCAGATGCCTGTGTGTGATGTGGACGTCTCCCTGGGTCTTTGTGTGTCTGTGGGCTCGTGGGCCTTTCTCTGTGCGTCTCCCCTCCCCTATTCAGCCCTACTGGGGAGCCAGGAGTGAGTCCCTGCAGCCCGGTCTACTGAAGGCCGTCTGGCTGGCAGACAGCAAGGGCTCCACACCCCTCCTCTCCTGCTCAAGCAGCGGCTGTGCTAATCACTGGGTTATATGCAGATGGCAAATGTGGGCTGCCAGGCTTGGAGGAGGGACTGTGGAGGGGGTGTGCAGATGAGCAGACACGAAGGAGCATGAAGACAATTTAGAGGCAGAAAGGGGAAAACGAGCCTGCTTGGTTTTGGAGTTCGAGGTGCGGGCTTCTCTCCAGAGGCATGAATCCGATGGAGAGGATGTGATGTCTGTGGTAGCTTCCCTCTCATCAAGCCAGAGTCTTACGATCACAGGATTCTAGAAGGCTAGAATTTTAGATCTGCGGGATTCTGGAATCTCAGCCTCCTGCAGCTCCAGCCTCTTAGAACCACGTTCACAGACTCTAATCCTCCTGGGATCTTAGGACCTTCAAACACAGATCTTCTCTTTCTCCCCATTCTCTTGCTTTTCTTTGTATAGAATCATGGCCAAGGAATGACCTTGAAAGTTCATCCCGTCCACCCTCTGGCTCCGGGCTGGGCAGCGGAAAGAGAGAGAGAGGCCCATCAGCTGAGACATTCTTGGGCGACGTTGAACTGGAATCTTCCGTTGGCAAGGACTTGTCTCCTGAATGATCTGGGCTCTCATATTACCCCTGTCACCTTCCGCTGGGACTGCGTTCTCCTCAGAGACAAAGGCGCCTATGTTCCCAGGATATGTTTTCGGCCATTCAGGAGCTGCCATAATAGCCTGCAGGTGTGAGGAGAGCCAGGGTGGGGCTCCTCTGAGGCCCTTGGCCATGGGGACTCAGCAGCCCAGCCTGCGGTGGAGGGGGTGGCCAACCAGCCACCTTCCTCTCATGGCTTCTTAGGATGGCAGCCGAAAAGGCTAGTCCTATCGCCGGGAGCCACGGACTGTCTCTGAGGGAGGACACTCTACCGTACTTTGATCTCCTCCAGGACTCACCCAAACTTCTGCGCGTGGCTGCTTTTCAGGCCCTGACTGCTAGCCATCCCATCTCTCCCTCCACGTGTGTCCAGCCACACTGACCTCCCTCCCCGCCTCGAATCTGGTTGACTTCTTCGTGCCTCCAAATCGGCGTGGGGCTTGCTCCTCTCTGCCTCTTCGTCGTGATGCAAACTCTTACCCATCCACGGAAGGGAAGGTCGCACTCAGTTTTCGGTGCCATGAGAGAGAGAGAGTTTGACTTACTACTTTATTTCCCGGAACCTACAACAATGTTTGGCACACTGTAGGTGTTCGATCAATGTTTGTTGAACGACTAACAGGTCGGATGCATCCTGCAGAATTGCCCTTCTGAAGCCTCTGTTCCTCGCCCCCTTATAGGTGTCTCCCTGGGCCCCCACGCCTCCCCTGGGATTACCCGTGGCCCAGAATTTACCACCCTAGGTCAAAGGTCTTTGCTTACTTTGTCTTCTTTGCCAGACCAGGAACCCCTTGAAGTTAATGACCACGTCTGCTCAATCTTTCTGCCGACAGCGTCCAGTTCAGAGCCTGCACCCAGCAGGTGCCCAGTAAACGTGGAGCCGTTGCCAGCAGCCCAGCTTGGTGACTTGAAATCCCCTGTTGGTCCCAACTGCGAGCACTGGTCCAAGCTGTTGGCAACATCTGCTCTAGAGTCTCATTTGCAATTATACGTTCCCAGGCTCTTGCCACTTAATATTTAATAACCAGGCGGCTGGCCTTCTCTGGCAGCCACTTAAGCCCCTGATTGCCTCTTGTGTGAACTTGGCCCTGAGTGAGGCAGGGACCACACTGGGGTTAACTGTGAAGCCTGTATCTTGGGTCTGGGGCCAGCATCAGGCCAGGGCCTTAGGGACAGGAGGAAGGAACGCCTGTTGGCTTGAGGCTCCTGGATGACCTTACCAGGCGAAGCAGGGGTGCGTTTGCTCTAACTGGCTCTACCTCTCCTCCCCGCCCCGTAAGGCTGTGCCTGCTCATGCCCTCGTGAGCCAGGGAGGGGGGCAGAGGAAAAATGTCAACAGGACCTTCCCTGACTCACATCCGAGCTGAGCCAGGAGGAAGAAAGGGGGATTCCGCCCGGGCCATATCCCAGCAGGAAAGGTGGGTCTATCCTATGCGGCCCAGTCCATTGCATGGTGGGGGGGGGGGGGGAGGGGGTTGGGCTGTGGCGCCACGGCGTGGGTGTTGGCGGCCATGCTGGCCTCTCCTGGCATAGGGCTGGGGAGTCCTTCCAAGTTGGCTGTGGAAGGAGGTAAGGCAGTGGTAATGACCTGACCTTCAGGATCGCCTGTACTGCTGCCCCGTGCTGGGAAATCCTGCAGGACCAGGGAGGCTTCTGCAGGATTGCAGGGGGAGGGGGCGGGGAGCCGTCGCCGGAAGGTTCAAGAAGAGGGAATAGTAAGTGTGAAGGCTCTGAGGTGGGACCGTTGGGCACCGCTGACGCCTCAAGATCAGGAAACAGTCTCGAGAACCCGTTTCTCAGTGGATTCCGGAGGAGAGTGCTGCCGGCGTGCAGGCTGGGAAATCGTAGACTTTGCAGATCGCGGCGGGGGGGGGGGGGGGGGAGGATTTTATAGCATCAGGGGGCTCCGTTTCTGGGTCTTGCTCTGCCCCTAACAAGCCCAGTGACCCTGGGCCGGTCCCTGCCCAGCGCTTCTGCTGCCACGGCACACGTTGGACGCTTCCAGTGTGGGGACTCCTCTGTTCTCCCCTCCGAGGTCATCTGGCCCAGCCCGGGGAAGCTGAGACCTGAAACGTCACCCTGCATGATCCGTAGGGCCGGTCCTGAAAGAAGGTCGGGCTTGGGGCAAGACGCTGAGCTCTTCTGATGGACGGTATTTATCGAGCAGGTATTACGTGCAAGGTGCCACGCTCAATAAACCCTTTACTGACATCGAGTCTCGTTCAGTCCCTGTGACCCTCACCCACTCTTTCCCTCACCCATTCACAGGGCCTGTGGACGGCACCTTTGAACCCCAGTTCTAGTCCATTTACCTCTTTCCACCTTGCCCACACTACCCTCCCCAGCCACCACCTGCGCCCCTTCCCGGGACCGCCGCCATGGTGGTATCTGGGATGTTTCTTGATTTTGCCCCCAGCCGCATCTCCTGCCTTCAGGACGGGGGCTGAGGGTCTAGAAGGAAGCCCAGCTTCACCCACACGCTTCCACCCAGAGGCCACCCCCTGCAGCTCCCAGAAGCCCCCTCGTCTGGTTGCTGGTCAGTGATCTCAGCCCCCCCACTCTCACTGTGGGTTTCCAACAGCTTCACCCACACCCTTCCACCCAGAGGCCACCCCCCTGCAGCTCCCAGAAGCCCCCTTGTCTGGTTGCTGGTCAGTGATCTCAGCCCCCCACTCTCACTGTGGGCTTCCGACACCGGTTCTCTCTCTCCACTGCTACCCGAGTTAATGGAGTAACTGAGACACTTTACCCATCATCTGATGCAAATACCTTGTGTCGCCAGCACCGGCCCTATGCTCTGATCTCCCTGTGGCCTGGCCCACCAGCTTCCTGCTCCAGGCTCCAGCCGAGGCCAGGCCAGGGGACTCTCCCCGCCAATAGTCCCTGCACTGCGAGGGCCCCGGAAGTCACCCATCCGATTCTAGCCACCGTAAAGCGAGGCCCACTGTGTGCAGGCCTTGCGCATTTTCAGTCTTTCCAAGACGACATACGATTCTGACCCCCATTGTGCAGACTTGGAGATAGAAGTCTATGTACACTCAGATGGGGGGGGGGTGTCCAGTAGGGTCCAGACACGCACTCTAGGGCTTGACCCCTTTCCCCATCCCTTCCTTAGGGCTTTATCCACGTGACCCCTTTAGAGCAGATTTCTCTATCAGTTACATCTTAGCATCTCTACTTACAGATGGCGATGAGGGCGGCGGTTCGCTCACAGCCACATAGGTGGCGAGCGGGGCTCTGTGCCCTTGCCGGGGAGCCCGAGAAGGTGGATGTGTGGATGTTGGGGGGGGCGGGGGGCTAGGGGAGTGCCTAAAGCTTGTCCCCCTTGGAAACTGCCATCCTGTGACCCCACCCTAACCGAACATACCTGACTTAGTTTCCATTTAGTGCCTCGAGCATGTCCAGGGCACCTGGAAGCTTCTGGGGTCACCCAGAGATAAGACAGACCTCCTCCAAATGACTGTGTGAATCTCAGACAGGCAGCGGCCTGCGACCCCAGGCTGAGAATGCGGCGGGAAGGGATGAATGGTTGTGGCACTCCGCAGGACGGAGGTCTGCTCCAGGTGGGACCCCCAGTGTGGGCAAAGGTTGGGAGATTAGGATGTGAGGGGTGCCCCAAAGGAGCCTTCCCTCCCACTTCTCCCCTCAGTGGGGCACCTCACCCACCTCAGACTGAAGGTTGGCCCCCGCTGATGCCTCCCACCCAAGTATCTCCAACTCTTCCCAGATACCCCTCTTGGATGCCCCAAGGGCCCTTAAAAAAGGATCTCGCTGGGGCGCCTGGGTGGCGCGGTCGGTTAAGCGTCCGACTTCAGCCAGGTCACGATCTCGCGGTCCGTGAGTTCGAGCCCCGCGTCAGGCTCTGGGCTGATGGCTCAGAGCCTGGAGCCTGCTTCCGATTCTGTGTCTCCCTCTCTCTCTGCCCCTCCCCCGTTCATGCTCTGTCTCTCTCTGTCCCAAAGAAAAAAAAAAAAAGTTGAGAAAAAAAAAAAAAAGGATCTCGCCAACTCCCCACCCACCCATTGGCTGTGGCTCTTCAATCTGGCCTCCACACAGCATGGGTCGGGCTTTCTGCAAGTCCAGACTGTGTTCTCCACCCTTCGGTGGCTCCTCTGTCGTTCTTGGGGTGCAGTCCAACTCCTTGGCCAGGACGGCAAGGTCTTTCCGAGCTACCAAGCTCTCCCCTAACCCCATGCGGCTGTCACGTGGCGTTTCCCTGAATGTGTTTCCAGGTGTTTGTGCCTCTTGCCACATCTGCCTGGCAAACTCCTACTCATTCGGCGGAGCCCAGCCCTCAAGGGCTTTTCCAACAAGCTCCTCATTCTGGGTTAGGGGGTCCCAGCCTATGCAGCTGCCTCCCTGAGTGAACGTCCCCATGAAGCTTAGAACCTGTGCTTACAAACTTCTTTTCCCACTAGACTGTGGAATCTGGGACAGGGGTGGGGTGGTAGCAGACGGGACCCTGATTTGAGTTTAGCACTAAGAGGCACCTGGGCTCAAATCCTGCCCCTGCCATCTTCTAGCTGCACAACCTTGAACGAAGCCCTCCCCACCCCCCCACTGTCCTCCATTTTCCCGCCTGTAAAATGGACAAAATAATCATATCACCTCTTCTTCGGGGCCGTTTCGAGGATGAAATGATCATGGGGCAGTGAGAAGAGGACCTGGCAGGGGGCTTCTGGGTGGCTCAGCCGGTTGAGCGTCCGACTTCCGCTCAGGCCATGATCTCACAGTCCGTGAGTTCCAGCCCCACATCGGGCTCGCTGCTGTCAGATTATCAGCACACAAGCAACCCGCGTTGGCTCCTCTGTTCCCCTCTCTCTGCCCCTCCCCCGCTTGCGCTCTCCCCCAAATAAATAAATATTAAAAAAAAAAAAAAAGAGGATCTGGCACATAGTAAATGCTCAATAAATAGTAGTTCTTATCGGCACCTCCATATCCCACACAGGCAGCTCTTTGAAAGGTCCATTCACCTAACAACTAGAAAGCTAGTTCTGTCTAGGTCCGAATTGGTTCTAAGCCAGTGGTTCTCCAACTCAGACGAGCACCAGAATGGGTGAGGGTGGTGTGAGTAAGACAGATTAGTCGGCTCCAGCAGGTGCTGGGTGGGTCTGGGCCTGCGCTTTTTAGTAAGCTCCCTGTATCCCATTCTGATGCCCGTGGTCCAAGGCCAGACTCAGACCCAAGGCTCTGGGGGAGGCGTAGTGAAAAAAAAAAGACGGCTTTGCCATGGCAACGCGCCTCCAGCGATCAGCTCCCGCCCCAGCAAGGAAGGTTCGGGGTGTGGCAGAGCCATCCAGGCCCTGCCTCTGGAGACAGGAGGCCCGGGTTCGCACCCTGACATCCCTCTTCCGGCCAGGCGTCTTTTCCTCTGTGCGCCCCGTTCCCCTCCCCGAGAAGGGGAGATCCCATAAGCTCCCACCTCCCCACCCCTGGAGGGCTGGGTGAGTCTCCATTCAGAGACGCCCCTGAGAGCAAGACAGGCAGTGCTCAGCAGGCAGGGGTGGATGTTACCTTCGCCCCGCAGCCGTTTGTCTTTGGAGGCCTGCTCTCCCTGAGTGTTTTATTTTCTGGTGATGGATTCCAGCTCATGTTCGGGGCCTGCAGCTGCATACAAATGCGAGGAGCCTAGGCGGCCCCGGGATCTGTCCTCGCCTGCTCTCTGCCAAGCACCGGGCTGTGAGTTCCCAGCGGGCCCGGAAGTCCCAGGGCCTCTCATGAGGCCGGGACCACCATGCCCCGTGGCGGCCGGAAGCAGCCAGACTGCCGGGCCCCTTTGAGAGTGGGGTGTCCCTGTGAGAGAGTGCCGGCTGGGAGGTCTTCGGGGACTCGGGAGCCGCTGGGACAATAGGTCGCTGTTTGGGGGAGTGAGGTTGGCAGGGCCTTGCCCCTCGGCACTGAGCCCCTGCCAAGCCCCTGCCAAGCCTGGGCCTGGTTTCCCGCTGCCTGCCAGTTCCAGGGCACTTGGGGCGGGGGGCCCCGAGGGACTCACTGCCCCTGCTCCAGAGCCTTAGCTGTGGCGGAGGAGGCCCAAGCAGGCCGGCAGAGCGGCCGACACCCTCTGCCTGGGCCTTGCCGTCTGCAGGGTAAGAGCCAAGTGCTTAGAAGGAGCCCCGCACAGCCGCCTCCTCCCAGGGCTGCCGGGGGGTTCGGCATGGGCCACGGGGACACGAGGGCCTGTGTGCTTGGGTGGCCCTCGTCACGTGCCTGCGTTGGAGAGACAACAGCCCACCTGACCAAGGCTCCGGCCTAGCGCGGCCTGCGTTCTCATGCGGGGAGATGGGGACAAAGCTGGTGACAGAGCAGGGGAGAAAAATAAGGAGCCCAAAGGGGACACGAGGTCACGGGGGGGCGCTTTTTTTTCCCCCCCACTTAAAAAAAAAAGGAGGCTAGAGCCGACACAGGAAGTTCCATGAATTTCAGGCGCACAACGTAGCGATCCGACAAGTCTATACGGAAGCCTGTGCTCACCCCAAGCATAGCTGCCGTCTGTCACCACAGGACGCTATCACCACACCAGTGGACTATATTCCCTGCGCTGCATTTTCTATCGCAGGGGCCCTTTTTTGCCAGAGCGACGAGCGAGAGTCTCTCCGGAAAGGTGACAGTGGACGAGAGAGACTCAAGGGGTGCGGGGGAGAGCAGAAAAGACACGTGGCTCTTCCGGAGGAAGAGTGTCCAGGCACAGGGAACAGCACGTGGGAGGCTGTGAGCAAAGAGAGGGCCTGGCCTGTTTGAGAAGAGCCCAGAGGCGGGAGCAGTGGGAGGGGTGGGGGGGTGGGGAGGGAGAGGGAAGGTGACCAACGAGCCCAGAGGGGTGAAACTCCTCACACCTGCCCCGAGTGCCGGTCCCTCCATCAACCTGCCTTACGGGGGGGTGGGGGGGGGGGGTGGGAATGAGCTCAGATAGACTGGACAACTTGCCCCGGGCCACATAGCTGGGGAACAGAGTCATCCGGCTGGACGCTCGCTCATTCTGACACGAGCGCCTCTTCTTACCGTGTGACCAGGATCCTCTATGGTGACGTACAGGCGGTACCTTGTGAGCGGTCACCCCCGGCTCACTGGGTGCTGGTGACTCAGTCCCTTTTCACAGCCAGGAGGGCTGTGTGCTAGGCACCCAGAAGCTGGGCCTTCTCTGAAGACCCGCCTGGGCATCTGGATTCTGACTAGCCTGGGCGCTCTCCCTGCTGTGCGCCCATGACTCAGTGGGCTTTTCTGGGCCTTGGCTTGCTCCTCTGTGCGTGGGGCTAATTCTCTGTACGCGAGAGGCTGGCAAGAGGTGGGTAAGGTCGGGATATGGTGGTGATGGGAAAATATTGACCCCGCCCCCCACAAGGCCTCTAAAGCTGCGGTCCTCACACTTCAGGGCGGCCTTCTCTGGGCATGTGCGTGTTCAGGAGGATGCATCCCTCCCCAGGACGTTAGTCTGCAGGCCTGGGAGGCTTAAACAGGCTTCCCAGGGCGGGGCTCCGAGGCAGGGGGCTGTAAAGTCTTGCACAAATGGGAGACATCAGTGCCCCCCTCTGGTCCCCTCCCAGGGCTCTCTCTGCTTTTCCTCTGTGGCATCCATCACGCTTGTAATTACTTGTTTAGCATCTGTCTGCTTCTCTGGGCTGCGCGTTCTCGTTCTCGGCTGGCCTTGTTCATGGCTGGGTCCCCAGCACCGAGCAGCCTGCCTGGGGCGTAATAAATGTTTGTTGGGAAAACAAACAAACAGACGCCTGGCTGGCTGAGTGAATGCACGGATGCCCTGTGGAGCTGCAGGAGTCCGCGTCCCCCCTCAAGGACTGGGTTCCAACACGGGCTCTGCTCTGCGGCCACACACTTCTTTTGTGATCTTGGGCAAGTCCCAGGTTTCTCTGAAAAACTGGCTATGTGGGGAGGGGTGGGTAGAGAGGATCCCAGAGGATTCTGGACAAACGTGTGGGAGCGATTCCAGGGAGAGGGATTGATGTGAGCAAAGGCAAGGGGGCACGATAGCGCCCGGCTTATTCGGGGGACAGCCAGATGTCTGGGGGGCCAGGGACAGGCGTGGGCATGAGCTGTGTGTGCAGGTGCGCCATGGGTCTTGGTGTGTGTGAGTGTGTGTGCAAGCTAAGGCACAGAGAGGGGTAAAGCCCTTGCCCAATGCCCCTCAGAGGTGGGGGGCCAGGCAGTTCCCACCTTTTCATAGGGAAAGACCAAGACGAGGGGGGCTATGCTGGGGAGCAGGGGAACAGGGCAGGCCTCTTAGGAGAGACTTTCGGGCCAGTGAAGGTCAGGCTGATGAGCCCAGACCTGGGAGTGGAGGCCCGAGGAGCCCAGGGAACCCTGGGGCTTCTTCATTTTCTTCTTGAGGAAGCAAATGCACCATCAGGGAAGTGCCCCGTGGCTGTCGGCCCTGCAGGGCACTGGGCATTTTGTAGATGGAGTAATCACCCAGACCTCAAGCTCACTTCTTCCTCACAGAGGAACCACAGTGAGCCTTTCTCAACTGGGGCTGGGGCTGGGGCTGGTGTCTGGGCAGCTGAGCTCCGTGGCTGGTGTGTGTGTGTGTGTGTGTGTGTGTGTGTGTGTGTGTTCCTTCCAGGGTGACTCGGAGTGGACCCCGCGCCTCTACAAGAGGGAATTCTATCATGGAAATCGTTTGGTGGCCCCCCGGGTGGCACAGGGTCGCACGGCAAGCTGGCACAAGAATATTTTGAGCTCGCGGTAATGGAAGCAAACGGCAATTTGGCGTGGCTTCAGGCTTGAAAGCCGCAGCACGGGCGTTCCGTCATTGGCGGCCCGTGATTACCCACTGCTAATGGGGGCCGCATTCCCAGGCCGGTGAGGGAGAGAGGGCTCAGAGAGGTTAAGTGACTTGCCCAGCGTCACACGGCTGCTAATGGGAGGGCAAGGTCCAAGGCGCTGAAATTTGGCCTCCCCCCCTCCCCCAAGGCCAGGCTGCTCCCCAGAATGGATCGTCTCTCTGAGCTGTTCCTAAGCGCTGGTTTCCATAGCAGCAAGGCCATTCCTGCACAATGGATCCCCCACCTTCCCTGGGCTTTGCTGCCGAGGGGGCTGCAGGGGTGGGAGATGCTCCGTCTGGGGGGATAGCCAGGGGTGAGGAGGTGAGGATTTGAGTGGTCACTGGGCCCCCGGCCCTTACAGAAGGACCACTCTTTTTTTTTTTTTTTCCCCAGTTCTTCCATTTCGGCTCTGGGGTTGGGTTCGCTTCTAGGTAGAGGGTGGGGAGAGAGGAGAGAGAAAGAAATATGAAAACATCAGAAACACAGCACGGGAAAGGCAGAGACAAAAGAAGTCATACGGAAGCCAAGACAGAGAAAAATGGAGAAACACGAACTGCCTTGCAGACAAATCATGTCATTTCATCTTTACCCCCCTGGGGAGGTGGGTTCTCTTTGCTCCCATTTTATAGATGAGGAAACTGAGAGCAAATGCGGGGCTTCTCGAAGGATAGTCTAAGAGCCAGCCTATCTCCCCTGGGTGGTGGCAGGGAGGGTGCTGGGTAAAATGCAGGTTCTCTGACCTTGCCCTGGGCCCTTGGAATCAGACTCTCTGGAGTGGGGCCGGGAATCTGCACCTAGGAATTCCCCAGGAAAAAAATTCCTAGAGCGTCGAGTTTGAGAATGTCCACTGTCAGAGGATGTCTGCCCTGCACCCTGCCTGAGCTTATGCAGCACAGACACGCAGAGCCAGGATTTAGGACCCAGGAGGGCGCGAGAAAGAGAGGAAAGTGACAAAGAGAAGCTTTTCTGCCACAGAAGAGAAGACAGAGAGGGAAACAGGCAGAAGGAGACACACGGGGGAGAAGTGCGCGGAACTTTAGGGAAGGAGGGATCTGGCAGGACCGGAGGGAGCTCTGTTGCTTATAGACCATCTCCCTTCTAAACACAGCCTCTCGCTAGAGTCTCAGGATGAGATGACACAGGTCTTATTGCTTGCATTTTCTGGATAGGGAAACTGAGGCATCTGAGTAACAGCCAGCTGTCAGCAAGTACCTAGAAGTGCAGGGGTCCTATAGAAGGTCCTCACCCATCGTGTGTTCCTTAGGGGCCCTCTTTGCCCTGAACTGGGGCAAGGGAAGGTGAGAGGCTCCCAGTGAGTCCTGCTCTTCTCTGAGACCAGGGTAAACACAGGATCCCCGACGGAGCAGAGACAGGGACCCCACCCCCGCTGACACCTGCCACCACAGGCCCCCAGCCCCAGGGAGCCTCACTGGGTCTTATGGAGCGCTCTCAGCCTGGGACTCAACAGAGCTCACACCCCAGTCTGCTCCCAGATGCCACGGTGGCTAGGATGGCCACCACCGTGTCCACTGGGCCTCCCCTCCAGGTATCCTCTGGGCACCTTAGTGAGGACCCAGGGGAGGCACGGGAGCCCCGGGGATGCCCTGTTCACCCTGCTGGGAGGAATGAGTCCTCCCATTTTATGGATGAGGAGACAGAGGCTCAGAGAAGTAAAGTGACTCACCCCAGGCCACAAGGTAAATGGCACAAAGCAGGACACGCACGCGCCTCTAGCTGTGCTGTGGCTGCGGCCGGTGAGGATTCACTGAGCCCCTGCTCTGTCCCAGGCATTGGTGATACACGTGAGCCTGTCTCACTGGCTGGGGCCAAGCAGCGGAGGAAGGATGTCCTTCCCAGGCGACGTGAGGGGAGTCGAGGCAGCGGCTGACGTTTCCGAGCGCGCGGGGCACGCTCCCCACGACGGTTCACACAGGGACTCAGGGACTCGTTACCGCTGCCCACAGGTGCTGACATCCCTTGGCTGGTGAGAAGCAGCCAGCCTTGGTCCAGCACCTGTTCAGAAACGTGGACAGTCTTGGGTTGAGTGGGGAGTCGCGGCAGAGGGGGGGGCGGGGGCGGCGGGGCGTGACCTTTGTGCCGCGGGGGTGGGGGGTGGGCCGCGTGACTTTCCTGTCTTCACTCTTCCCACAAAGCAGACCAGCTAAAAGCTCGGGTGTCCGTTCACCCTGGGATTGCACCAGGCTGCACTGCCCGCGATCGGATCTCTGGGACTCCACGGACTCGGTGAGGGCGAGTCTGTCGTCATCGTTCCATTTTCTGGATGAGGAGCACTGAGGCCCAGCGATGCTAACCAGGAGGACTGGAACGTGGTGCATGGCCGCTGAGACCCGTCGCCTGCTCCTGCTTCCTGGTTGTCTGGGAAGGGAAGGATGAGGGCAGGTGAGGAAGGGGGACGCAGACGGCGAGCAGAGGACAAGCAGGAGTCAAGGCCGAGACCTGCCTGGAGGGGCTGGGGGCGTGGAGTGCGGGCGCTGGGGCTTGCCGGGCGGGGCCTGTGAGCCTTATTCTCCTGCCGACTGGTGACATCTGCTTGTAAGCGAGGTCACGACCTCCTCCGCTCAGAAGCTCCCGGGGCTCCCAGTTGTGTGCAGAGAAAAGCCAAAGTCCTTACAGTGGCCTGGGAGGCCCCTGCCTACTGAGCCTACTGCTCCTTTGACCTTGCCCTTTCTCCAGTCTCCCCTCGCTCATCAGGTTCTAGAACATGGCTGCCTGCAAAGCTCTTCCCTGAGATAGCTCTGTGGCCCCCTCACCTGGCCCAACTCTTTTCGGGAGAGGCTTTCCCTGGCCACCCTCCCCTTCCCCTTTCTTGGTTTAATTATTACGTTCCACGGCCCCTATCATCATCCCATACATCATGTATTTTACTTACTTGTTTAGGTCGTGGCGGCCCTGTGATAACATTGGCTCCGTCGGGACCGGGATGTGGTCTGTTTTGTCCCCTGCTGGGTGGGTCCCCAGAGCCTACAACGACGCCCGGCACAGAGTAGGGGCTCAAAATAAGCGGTTGTTGGATGACTATAAATAGCAAGAATCTCATTCTATCATCATCATCCCTCTGCAAGTGGTTTTTTTCTATGAGGAAACAGACTCAGAGAAGACAAGGAACTTACGCGAGGTCACACAGCAAGTAAGCGGGTGTGGTGGGTCCCCAGCTCCCCCGCGGGAAGGAAGGGTTTGCTGCTCAGCTGAGGGGATGAAGTAAGTAGGGTCTCAAAGATCCCAAAGAAAGAGCCCAACATGCAACGAAGTGCAATCATAGGGATAAGGAACATCAGAGCTTCTACCTGGTCTGTGCTGTCACAAGAGTAACGACACGAAATTTACACTACCCGCCACCCCCCGGAGAGAGACCCAGGGGCCACAGCCGTGTCCTGCCTTGGGGGAACTCCTTTAAAGTTCCCAACAACCCTCCAGTGTGGTTACTGTTATTATCATCCCACTTTATAGATGAGTACACTGAGGCTCAGATAAACTAAGGAGTCCAAAGCCTGAGAGCTAGTGAGTAGCCAGAGCCAGGATTTGAACCCAGGCGTTCTGGCTCAAGCTGTCAACGACCACACCATGCTGCTTGGACAAGCCGCCCCCATCGCCGGCCCAGGCAGGCAGTTTGGACCCTAGCCCGGGAGTCTTGGGCCAGATCCCTGGAGCCTGCGTCGGACAAGTAGGACTGGGTGCGAGGAGTTTCCGTTTCCTGAGATGAGATCTCAGGCTGCTCAGGGAAGCTTTACCCCAGAAGCACATCAGGCATCCCACACCCACCTCTGTCCCGAGGCAAAGGAGAGAAAGAAGTCTGCCTCAAGGCTGCTCACGCAGCCAAAGCCTTCAGAAGGTTGTTACCCACAGTGTCTCCTCACCCCGACCACAGCCTACACCTCCTGGGACCGGGGCTCCCTCAGAGAAGCGTTGACCCCTGCCCCTTCCCGGGCTCTGCCTCCTGCAGGGACTCTGGGGCCAGCCAGAGACCAGAGAGAACTGTCTGGAATGTGTGGGGCAGAACAGCCCCGGTTAACCTCTGCCCTCCCTCTGAGAGCTTTCCCCAGCCCGTGGGTGTCCTTCTTTAGCTCCTTGTGACTCTATTTCCTGAGGAATTGCTGTGTGCCCTGTGGTATCACAGTCAAAACCTCACTTAAGCCTCAAACAATTCTGTGCATGTGGCCGTTTTGCAAAGCCAGCTAATCAATATTTACTGAGCACTTAATGTAGGCCTGGCACTGAACTAGTCACTGGGACACAGCATAGGAAGAAGATAGACCGAGGACCCCGCTTTGGGGGAGCTTAGGGTCCACGCAGATAAGACAGATAGATGGGAAAGGAGGCCATCGAGGCCAGAGTCGGATAAAGAGAAATATAGTGGGGCCGTGCAAGCTCAGAATGGGAGCTCAATAAATATCTTCAGTGGAAAGAAAGCTCTGAAACCCCCGCTGGGTCACAGCTCTCGGGTATGAACTCCAAAGTGCCACCCTATTGTAGCGATCAGGGCAGGATAGCTGCTGTAACAAACAGCCCCCAAATCTCAGTGGCTCGGCCCAATAATGTGTGTGTTTCTCACGCGTGCTCTAGTCCTACGTGGGTCTACTTGTCACGGTCGTTTGGACACCCCACCTTCCACCCAGTGGCTCTGACGTACCTTCGGACGATCCTTGCTGGATCTTCTGTGTCCAGAGAGGGAAAGGGTAGGGCTTGGGGGACCGTGTAAGAGTTTTCATGGGCATACTTGGAAGAGGCTCCTGGCTAACTCACCCGGTCTGTTTGGGGATCCAGGGAAGTGACCCAGCAGTGATGGAGGGACCAGGTCATGACCCAGGAACTCTTCCAGATATTTTCGCCGACCACCAGTTTTCGTCCGGTAGATGTCCCCTCCAGGAAGCTGGGCAGGATTCCTTCCGTTTCCCGAGACAGAAACCCAACTCGTGCCCACTTAAAAAGGAAAGGGAATGTACCGGCTCTTTTCTAGGAAAGCAGTTTCAGGAATGGCTGGACAGAGGGATTCAACAAAGTTATCTTTTCTGCTTGGCTTTATTCCATAAGCAGGCTCTCCACACGTGGCAGGGAAGAAGGCTACTCTTGGGAGACCCAGACTCATGTGCCCCGAGATCAGCAATCAACACAACTTGTCTTTCTCCCCGACTCAAGTGCAGAAGCAGTAGAGGGGCCCAGGCGCCTAGAGATGCAGAACAAGTGTCAGCTTGGAGAAAGGCCATCTAGACAAGGTGGCTTGGGCACACGGGTGCATGAAAGCGCCCGCACCTGTCCACAGCACCGGACAGCTTTTCCTCTCCAGGCGTAGGTCGGTGGACAAGCCCAGACTGAGTCCTCAGACACCAGGGGCAGGGCCGGTCTTCACGGGCAGACTGACGGGGAGCCCGACTATTCCTCCCAGCTCGCGGTCAGTGGGTCCAGCTGCTCCAACGGCTGCCCTCCACCGCGCACTGCACTTGGGGTGGGGCCAGGCCCCGGGACCCTGGACAGGGGATCTCCTGCTTCCCCAGAAAGCGGATGAAGTTGGTGAGGGGTAGGGAAGTCAGAGAAAGAAACCTATTTGTTTTCCTTTCTTTTTAGAAAATGGCAATTTAAATAATACAGTCTGCTGTGAAATTTTAAAAGAAAGAAAAATAAAAAAACCCCCACAGAAAAGAATTGTAGAAATGCCAGCCACCTTCAACTCCCCCATCTACTGTTAAGTATCGTTACATGTTGGTGTATATCCCTCGGGCCTTTGTGAGTGTGTGTGTTTAAACAAAATTAGAATCAAGCTCTATGCATAATTTTCTATCTTGCTTTCTTTAACATTCTATATAAAGCGCTTCAGCATGTCCGCGAGGCTCCGGGCTGCACGAGGGCAGGGGCAGGAACTGTGGGTGTCTGATGGCCGCCGGATCCCCGGGGACCTGATGTGCACGCCGTGCTCAGGAAATACGGCCCCCAAATAACAACAAGAACAGGTCATATTTTTTAGGTGACTTCCGGGCATCGCGAAGCAGCATCTAATTACATCCTCACAACAAGCCTGCGCAGCGGACCCTTCTATAAACCGCGTCTCATTACAGCGGGGGGGAAACTGAGGCCAGGAGAGGCGAAGTCCCTCGCCCGAGGTTAAGCATCCGTGCTACATCTCTGCGTGATGACGCTTCCTTGCACGTGCGTTTTCCCAACCGACGCATTTGCTTGCCACGTTCCACATTCTGTCAGGGACTGAGGGGGTAGCTCTGTCTCCCCGAGACCCGAGGCTTTCCGTTTGGAAGGAACGTCTAGCCCACCCCGTGTGGGCCCCGAGAGCTGCTCTGGGGCCTCCTGCCCGGTATCTGATCAGTCTCCACTTAGCCTTAACCTGCCTGGATCCAGACGGCCTTGGGTCCATCCTTGGGGCATGTTGCCCAGGGCCCCTGGACTGGGCTGCATGAGTCAGTGCGTCTGCCCACCCCCCCGGATGTCAGGCTCCATCGTGTCCACTTATTATCTTTCAGAACTTCGCTCGGGCGGATGCTGTTGATGCCCCATCCGTATCTCTTTGGCCTCTCTCTTCTATTTCAGGGCATTCTGGCCCTGCATCCGGCTGCCCGCACACGAGTCAGTGTGGGGACTTTCTCTGGCCACTGGAGCGGCTCTGCTCCTAAGCCTGAATGGCAGGTCCGATGTGCCCGGGAAGTGATGCTTCCCGGGGAGCAGCTCTCGGCCGATTCATACAGAAATTGGCATTTAAACACGCCAGGTCCTTTGCCGTCAGGGGGCACGGCCCCGGGGCACCCTGGACACTGGCTCCAGGGCTCCCCAGCAGAGCTCAGCTCTGGTTGCTCCTTGCGAAACGCTCACTGGCTTCCTCTCCCTCCCTTGCACATCCCCACCCGCAATCGCTGCTTCTGGGGATTACCTCCCACGTGCTTTTGAACCCTTCGCTCAGATCGGCTTCTTAGGGAACCCAAACTAACTCCTTTCTCCCCTGCAGCCACCACCCAATTTAGGCCACTCCCCGCTGCATTCGGGCTGTCTCCGTCTGTCCACTCCAATCCATTCCCCGCACTTGTCCCCAGAGTCACCTTCCAACATATGTCTCGTTCACCCCCCCTACTTCGCTGATTTCTCTCATCCTCTAAGCTCAGGTCCTCAGTGCACTGATCCAGGCTCTGTCTGATTATTCTCCACTGGTGTCTCCGGCGTCCCACTGAGGCACAGCCCTCGCCCTGTGTGTGGGCCCCACCAACCTTTCTCCCGTGCCTCTGCCTTTCCACCTACCTGGCGTGCCCTTTTCTATCTTAGGCACTCAGGAAACTTCTACTCATCGGCGAGACCTATCTCAGGAGTCGCCTCCTCTCTGAAGCCTTCCCAGACCACCCTAGACATTGAACTTCTTTGGGGCCCCATTTGTACATAATTCACCCCTTTTACCCAAGACTTGTCTTACCTTATTGCAATGATCTGTTTATATGCCTGTCTTCCTCACAGGGCTTTGGGCTCCTTGAGGGCGGGCTCAGTCCTCCTCAGCTCTCTCGCCCCAAAGCCCAGCACTCTCCCTGGGACAAATTAGGCTTCCAGTGAATACAGGTGTCCCGTGCTACCCAGACTCTTGCTCCTATCTACTCAAAACTTAGGAACCAAATACGTTAGATAACATGGCGTCCCTCACGATTCTGAACCCACTGTCCAACATCCTGTAATCGGAACTCAGCAGTGGCGTGGATCTGGGTGCAAGAGATACTTGCAAATGAATGAATGAATGAATGAATGAATGAATTGCTTCATGAATAAACGAGTTCAAAGCTGAGAACGTTCATCCACTCTGGGCACAGACCTGCATGAAGTTGGTACAGAGGAGGGAAGGAGGGAACATGGAGATGCCAAGCCAGAGCCAAGAAAGTTGTTTTGCTTTGGAATATATTATTTTTGCAGGTTGCTATAGTTACCGCTGTGAAATTAAAAATTAAAACCTTGTGAAAGAGAGAGGGTTGACTGAGATGAGGCAGTTCCTTGACAGGCTGAGTTATTTATCTTTTCCCCATGTAACATCTGGTTATGTGCTTGCAAATTTATTTTTAATTCAGGCTCTAAAAAGGATTTCGCGGTGGTGTCGGGTGCCCGGATGATCGGCTCGGGAGGGGAAGGTGAAGGGGGTGGCATCCCAGGGTGGCTGGTGACCTCCAGCTTGTCCCCTGGAACCTCGTTCCAGCTTCTACACAACCTCTAGGAGCCAGGGGGCGGCTCCGAGGCGTTCCAGATGCCCTGCCCATCAAAAGGCAGCTGTAACCATGGTTCCCAGATGCAGAGCCAGGATGGGGGCTGCTCGCTGTGGGTTCCTGCGGTTCTCTGAACAGGAGGACGAGCGTGGCTGGCAGTGGAGGGACAATCTGAGTTTCTCTGTCTCCAGATTGTCCCCGAGCCTGTGTGATCCTCTGTGTCTCCCAGGATCTTCCTGACCCCTTGATGTGACGTCCAGAAAGGCAGTGAGTGGTTTTGTGACGACAGCACTGGCTGGAGTCAGGACGCGTGCCCTTGCTGGCTCTGTGACCTTGGGAAACCCCCTTCCCTCTCTGTTCCCTGTTCTCCCAACTCTCCGGAGAGGGATTGGAGTCTGAGATGACCTCTCAAGCCCCCGTTCTAGGAGCTTGAGGAGCCCAGGGAGCCTCCCGGCTTCATCAGTGCCTGTTTTTGTGTTTCTGCCTGACCACCTGTGGGTGGCCGGCTGGGAAGCCAGGGCAGGCTACCCCGTGGGACTCAGATGTCACCTCCGCAGGGGGACCTTCCTTCCCCAGCCAATTCAGAACGGCCCTTCCCGCCTCACCCTCTTGTAGCCTCCACACCTGGGGGGATAGCGGACTTTTTGCCCGCCTGTTGTCTGTCTTCCCTTTGGGGATATAAATCCCGTGAGGCTCTGTCTCTGTCACAGCAGGACCCGGCACCCCAGAGGACTTACTGAATATTTGTCCAATAGACGAACGGATGGATAGATGAGTGAGTGAGCGAGTGAGTGCGCGCGTGAAGAAAACAGTCCCTGGTCCCTGCTAGATGCCACACTAGGGTAGGACAAGTTAGGAAGCTTTGGGACACAGGGGAAGCGAATGAGCCACAAAAACAAAAACCTCACAGGGTAGGAGATATGAGTGTCCAAAGCAACTCTGAAGGAGGAAATAAATTCTCTGAAACTAGTTGGTGTTTTTGTCCGTGTGTGCACGCGCGTGCACAGGTGTGCGGGGGCCAAAATGCTGTGGTAAAAATGCCTAGAGCACGCTGGGGGCCCATTCATGGGATGGATGAATCTCCATTTCATAGTCAAGGTACCTGATCAGAAAGGGTGAGTGTCTTGTCCAAGGACACACAGCTAGCCACTGACAGAGCCAAGATTTAAGCCAGGTCTGTTTGATTCTGTCCATGTGGAGATCTTCTTATCTGGCGGCTTCTTGGACCCCTGAACCACTGCCTTGCCCCAGTTGCCCTGAAGAAATGACTCCCCCACCCTCACCCCTCACCTACCCTCCCTCCCAACTTCCTCTGCTTAGCTGGAAGCCTGAAAGATGGGATGGGATGGGATGGGATGGAGATCAGGCCAAGAGGTCTTAGCCCTCAAAACTGCAAACCCAGCCCATACTCCACTGTGCCTGGCAGGGCTGCTGTGGGAGGACCAGGGAACATTTTGTGGGCAGACAGATTCCAAACTTCTTGACAGGTCTGGACTCATTACCCTGGCTCCCCCATGGGTGAGCTCCAGACAGCATGGCTGAAGCCCTGGGCCGGTGTTCAGCGGGGATGAATAATTAAAGAACCATCAGGCGCCAACATGGCGGAGGGACCTGCTTTGATCGTTCTGGTGAACAGAGCACATGCTTTCGGGAGGGAGGGCCACTGAGGCCAGACCGACCAAGGTTCGAACCCCTCTGCGGCTGGGTGATCTTGGGGAAGTCTCAGCTTAGTGTCCGTCTGGCGTCTTTGTTTCTTCTGTAAAACCAGAACGTGGCCCCGACTTGGCAGGGTCGTTGAGGGGGATGGAGTTAGGCAACGTCAACGGCCAAGTGCTTGGTAAGGACGAGGGGTGGTAACCAAAGGGCTACATCTGCTGGCTTGCTTTTTGTCTGCCTTCCCGCTAGGATGTGAGCTCTGCCGGCGGGGACTGGAGGCTTGGTTCACCTGGGAGCACCTGCAACTTGGCGTGCCCTTGACAAATACTTGTTCAATAGTCAGACGAAGGATGGGTGCCGTGGGGAATTGCGGGCCAACTCAAACGGGGTGCCCGGAGGTCCAATTTGCTGGATACTCGACACCCTGGAATTGTCATGTTGGTGGGTTCAGGGCAAGACCCCCTCTCCATTCCTGGCAGTCCTCAAGTGGGTTCACGTCCGTTGGTCTGGTGGCTCAAGGGTGTGGCCCGAGGGGTGACTGATTGTTCGGAAGCCTTTTCCGAGCCCTGATCCGGGCAGAGGCCTGTGGCTACCGCCTTTGGGGAGAGAGAGGAAGAGGGAAAGGGTGACCCCTGGGAGGCCGTGGGGTTCCACAGACGGAGCATGGACTTGGGGTCACACGGGACTGCGGTCCCATCTCGTTCCCACCATTAGCAGAATTGGTAATGCACGCAGCTACAAATAACAGAAACCTGACTATCGGGCTGGTGCTTCTTGTCTTATATGGCAAGAAGTCCAGGGTGGCTCTCGGGACCTGGGCTCTACTCACTACTCCTTTGCCACCTTCAGCGCGTAGCCCTTGGTTTCCTCCCTGGTTCTTCATGGTTCCAAAATGGCTGCCAGGTCTCTGGCGTTGCATCTTTGTTCCATGGAGGAAGAAGGGGAAGGAATAAGTACACAAGAAAGGGCTTTCTAGTTGTGGAGAAATGATGTGTCTGAGACGTTTGCCTAAATCTCATCAACCATATCCGTGTCCCATGCTACCCTGGGCCCGAAAGGGAAGCTGGGAAAAACAGTTTTCTGACTTTCCTGTAGCCAGTGTGAGAATATTAGCTGTGGGGAAGGCAGCTGCCCACACACGGTTTCAACAGCTCTAGAGTGGCTCCCCAAATGCTAAAGTCCCCGTCACCGCGTTCACTAATGCTCGAACTTCCAGGAAGAAGGTCCTCTCCCCGCTGACAGAGGAGAGATCCAGATGCCGGGGGCATAATCCCCACTCTCCCGAGTACCGGCTGTGTGCCAGACAGGTGCTGTAGCCTTGCTGTGCCTCATCTGTGAAACGGGGCTTACGGTCCTTCCCCACGGGGTTGTTTCACGAGGACTTAGAATTGCACCTGCCCCACAGTGGGCGTTCAAGCCCAAAATATCGTCCTTAAATTGTCGTTGTTATCACGAACTGGGATGCCGGTGAAAGCGATAAGGCCCCCATGTCGCATGGGTGATCCCAGCTCTGCCCCGACCCGCTGTGTAACTTTGGCTAAGCCGCTGCCCCTCTCTGGGCTGGTGTCCTCTCTTTATCGTGAGGGTCTAGAACCCGACGGTCGCTACAAGCCTCGCCTGGTGGGACTCCAACAGAATCCTATCAGACAGGACCCCTCAGGCAGCCTGTGGCCATGCCTTCCCTGAGAGCCCGCCCTAGGACAGGGAGCAGGGGGTCCCGGCTGGCAGGGGTGCAGGGGGCTCTTCTAGGTGTGCTGATAACGGCTTCCTCCCTCCCAGGCGAGTGGTGCTGGGCAGAGCCTCTTTCTGCCTCTGGAAGGCCTGAGCTGCCTCACTCTGCCCGCCCCCTGCCCCAACCTTCTCTCCTTTGCCACCCCTCTTTCCTTCTTCAAATATCACTTCCAGGAGACCACAACGGCCCTCTGAAGCCAGCGTCCTGCGGTGAGAGGCCCCGCTTTGGGGAGGGGGCCTTGGGGAGGCTCTCCGGGCCCCTCTGTGGCCCAGTGTTTTTGTTTTTGTTTTTGTTTTCTGGAAACGGGGCTGAAAAGCCCCTCTGCCCTCTGTCCGTCAACTGGCCGGTGACTTCAGCGAGCTCCCCCTCCTCTCTGGACCTCAGTGTCCCCCATCTGTAAAGTGTGGTCGCTGACCGCCATAGTGCTGAGAGTCCTGAAAAGCCTGGATGGTTTTGACGGCAGAGAGCATTTCTGAGCATTTCTGAGCATTTCTGAGCCAGGTGGAGGGCCAACAGCGGCACAGGCTGTGGTTGGCACGTTGGCCACAGAGACCCTTGACGTGGTGTTGAGACCGCGGCAGGAGGACGTCACGATTGCCGGGGCTCCTGTGCCACCTGCCCCCACCTCCTTGGGCGAGCAGTCTCTCCCTGATCCGCTTCTAATACTGGTATCTGCCCAACTTTTGATTGGAAGATCGGACTCCAAAGTTAAAAGCAAAAGTTTGAAAGTAATAGCTAATGCTTGAAGTTTATATGCTATAAATTTGCCACGTGCCAGGCGTTCTGCTAAATGTTCCTTCACACGTATTAATTTGTGTAATCTTGCAGCCATGCGGCAAGATAGGTCCTATCACCAGTTCTGCTCTGAAGGAAAGGATACTGAGCAAAGAGAACCTTAGTAACTTGCCCAAGGTCGGACAGCAAAGCAAGTAGGATTTGAACCTAGGCGGTCTGGCTCTCCGCTTCTGTTTTCTTCCAGAAAGCCGCTGATTTAGCTCATCCTCTGTCTCCCCAGCTGGTGTTAGAAACCGCTACAACATTCCCCGGAATTCATCGCCCGGCCTCAGCTTGCACACCTGCGAGGATGGGGAGCTCACTACCTGACTGGGGATTGGTAGCCATCTGCATCAATGGGAAAGCTCTCCCCCCCAAGTTCGCGGGCTCCTTAAAAAGTCCTCAGGGCTCAAAATGGTTTCCTGGGAAACAGAGCAACTTGCTCGGCCCCAGGGAGCTGACGTGGTCTGGACTATGGAAGGAGAAATTCAGAAGGAGCCAACGTATTTAGGGGCCACGGGAGGGGATACAGGACAGACATCGGAGTGGCGGCTCAGAGCGTGTGCTCTGGAGTAATTTCCCTCCCTGGGCTTTAATCTCATCTCTGTAAAATGGCACTCACGATGCCACTTTGTGGGGTTGGCAGGAGGCTTAAACAAGATAATCCATGTTAAGGGCCCGGCTCATAGGTTGGTTGCATTGAAACATCTTGGTATCGGGGCGCCTGGGTGGCTCGGTAGGTTGAGCGTCCAACTTCGGCTCAGGTCGTGACCTCACGGTTCATGGGTTCGAACCCCGCGTCGGGCTCCGTGCTGACAGCTCGGAGCCTGGAGTGTGCTTCGGATTCTGTGTCTCCGTCTCTCTCTCAAAAATAAATAAACAGTAAAAAAATAAAAATTAAAGCATCTGGTATCGTCACCAGCACCACAACCATCGGTGAAGCCCATCTTCTCGCTCTGGAATTTAGGAATCACTTGGTCAGTGACTCATCATAGAACCAATGAGGTGCGGAACTTGATCCTTGGGTCTAAGCGGTCCTCTTTGGCACATAAAAGACATCGAGTCCCAGAGAAGGGTAGGGTTTTGCCTAAAGTTTGAGGCTAGTCAGTGGCAGAAGAAAACAGAGTCCTGTGCTGCTCTCACAGCTCCAAAGTGAGAGATGATTGGCGAGTCCCATCTGAGTTTCTTGGAAATGTGAGGTCAAAGATCAGAAGCCGGCCCAGTGGGAGGGTGCCGGTTCATGGGCACTTGGTTCTGGAAGCAGCAGGGAGCGATCTCTAGAAACATAGCATAGGTGTTTGGTTGAACACCTAGACTTGTTGTCTGACAAGGGATTTCTATGCTACATCTGGGAGGGAGGCACAGTTTGGCCGGGCAGGGGTGAGGAGGGCGGGGTGGGGTATAGCCTGGGCTGGGCCATAATCGTAGACTTTCTGGAGTCCGTTTAGGTGGTTTGGGGACACAAGGGGCAAGAAGACACCTGAGCGGTCCGGTAGGACCCAGGAACGATACGTGCGCTTGAATCCCAGCTACTCTACTCACTCGCTGGGCTGGTGACCACTCTGAGCGTCGGTCTCTTCATCTAGAAAATGGAGATGGCTTCGTTGAAGAGATTAAATGCGACGACAGCAGCTGAGTAGCTAGAAACCCAGAATTTATTTTAACCCTATTGAAAACTCAGGAGATTTGACATCGAAATCCAGTCTGCCGCTCTCGCTCAGGCAGTCCGAAAGATCCAGCCGCCTGGAACGGCTTTCTCGAAAGAGAGAGGTCGAGCTGGGCATCTCGGACCACCTCGGACTGGGTGGAGGAACATGTGCTCTCAGATCTGTCAGTCCGGCCCCTGACTACAGGCGGGTTTGAGGTCCGCTGGGCCAGCCTCCCACCCGACAAACCTGCCCCAGGCCGCAGAGCCGGCTGCCCGGGAGAAGAAAATTCCCTGCCCCTGAAGGCATTTGCTCAGGGCCTGCTACAGGATGAATCTTTCCCGTCCCTAATGTTGCTAATCATTTTCCCCTCCAGGCACGAGTGGAGGTTGTCCCAAACTCCTGCAGCTGCCGTGCCCTGTGGGCTCTTAATCAATGTTACATGGTAATTAATAATGGATCCTCCTGCTCCAATGCCGTCACTCCCGGCTCCCCCCTTCCTCTGACAAGCTGGCATTTCCTGCGCCAGATGAGGCCAAAATCAAAGGCCTGAAAAGTGAGCCGAAAACTTGTCCTCCAGCAGCTCGTGGGAGGACCCAGGGAAGCTTGAGAACCCCTGCCGGGTCCGGCACGGAGTCAGAGTCCCGTTTCTCGTTTTGCCCTCGCCAGGACCCTACCGAACGATCAGCCCCGCTTCAGGGACGGAGGAGGGTGACAGGTGGGGGGCCTCGGTTCATTTATCCCTGTGGTTCTGACACTCCCGGGTGGGTGCGCAACAGTGTGACTCGGTCGGTCTGTGGCGGACGGAGAAGCAACATTTGTAACAGGTTCCCAACTTTGCTGCTGCTGCGCGGAGACTTGACTTTGAGAACCGCTGATTTGTTTAACCCATTCTCATCCAGAGCAAGTTGGCGCCGGGCATGGGGGGCTACAGCAATGAATAATGCAGACGGGACACCTGCCCTCTCCTTGGGTGAAATCCACCCAGCCCCATCACGTGGTGGGAAGGGAAGTACGTTCTAGAATCAGACATACTTGATCCAAGTCCTGGCTCCGCCGGTTATGGTCTCTGACTCTGGGCGTTGGACCGGACTCTCTGGAGCCTCAGTCTCTGCAGCTGTCAAATGGAAACAATCCTATTCCCTGCCTCGGATGGTCGAGAAGAGGGGAAAGGAGGAAAGGAATGTCAAAACACGTGCTCAGCGATGTTCCTTATAACCGTAAGAACGTACCTTTCATAACTATGCTGTGATTATTGTTGTCGGGTCATTGCCTAAGCTTGTATAACTAAGTCCCGAGAGAGCGGAGGTTCATTTATTTACTCATTAATTCCTCTGATACCTCTTGAACAGCAGGTATGCACCAGGTGTTGCCCACCCAGGTGAACCCCAAAGCTGAACTCCCTACTGTCGCAGAGCGCACTTTCTTGCCATCAGGAAATACATGTAGAAGAGAGGCGATAAGTCCTATGAAGAGAGAACAAGCGGGGCAGGGCAGGGCATAGCTGTTGGGGTTGGAGTGAGGGGCAGGTGAGCGTGGTAGAAAGAGCAGTCAGCCGAGGCCCCTCTGGTAAGGTGAGCTGGGGAGTCAGAGCGAGCCCGTTGACATCAGTGGGGTATTCCAGGCCGAGGGCACAGCCTGTGCAAAGGCCAGGGAACGTCTGTACACATGTCTTGCCTGGATATCTAATGGCACTGCCTCTCCCTTCTCTCCTCTGCACTGAGGACTAGAGGACCGGGGGACTGGAGGGCCAGAGATCCCACCCCCGGTGCCCGAGGACCGCCTAGCCTGGTCCCAGGCACCACCGGCTTATGGACTCAGCTGGCCCCTCTGTGATCTTGCACGGATCATCTCCCTCTCGGAGCCCCATCTGACTCACTTGCCAAGTGGGGGAGAAATCATCTCACTAATACCTCCGGGTGTGCTCAGAGGTGGGGCAGAGGAGCTCCAGGCTGTGAAACTGACTTGCGAGCCAGACACTTAGTAGGTGCTCAGTGAACGGGGGTCGCCACTCTTCCCTCCTCCCCCCTCCTCTCTTCCCGGCAGGCTCCGGGAGACCCGAGATTCCAGGTGGGAGCTCAGGCCCAGAATTCTCACTTAGCCAGGGACCGTGTTGCATTTGCATAGATTTGCATAAGGCCTAGAATGGTGTGTACCTCTTATCGAATTTAGTTCCTGTAAGCTTACGTCAGCGTTTAAAAATAGGGTGTTGATCTTCCCTTTCCCCACCACTCCCTTTGCCTATTGAAACAATTTCAAGCTGCTGATCAAATATGCCAGGATTGGAAGTTGGTGTTTATTTTGGCCCGGTGCAAAAGGGGTCACCGGCTCTAGGAAGTCCTTGATTAGACGCTTTACTGGAGGGGAGACAACAGCAATGATCTCCGGCAGGGGAAGGTCCTGGAAGCTTTAAAAAGAAAAGTCAATTTTGTTCTTTCTGCTCACAGGAGTATTTTCACGTCCATGTAATATTCCACCATAGTTTTTCTTTTTTCTTTTTTTTTTTTAACGTTTATTTATTTTTGAGACAGAGTGCGAGCAGTGGAGGGTCAGAGAGAGAGGGAGACACAGAATCTGAAACAGGCTCCAGGCTCTGAGCCATCAGCACAGAGCCCGATGCGGGGCTTGAACTCACGGACCGCGAGATCGTGACCCGAGCTGAAGTCGGACGCTCGACCGACTGAGCCACCCAGGCGCCCCTACAGTTTCTCAATCCTTCCCTCGAGATGGGACGGATTTGTTAGATTTGTTCGATTTGTTCGGTGTTTTGGCTGTGGCCTATGAGGCTGTGGATGATGATGTTTAGGTCCTTGGCTTTTTCTCCGCTTATTTTGGGGGGATTTTCTCCGGGGAGACCCCAGAATGAGCGGGTTGGAAGGGGGAGTAAGTTTCAGGCTCCGGAGGGGTTCTGCTGAACCCCAACTGGCATCTGGATTGGAGAATGCGCTTTTGTGTTGGCATTGCTAAAGGCCCCTGAAATCAGCCCCAGAGCAACCTTGGGGTGCCCTGGGAGGGGAGCAGATGAGGCGGTGGCTGCCTTCAGCAGCCTGCTGCTCGATGTGTGGCTCCTGGCACCTCATGCAACACAGGGGACATTCGGCCCTCTGCCGGAGTGGAGAGAGGTTTGGATAATCTGCTTTCTCATGAACATCCATGGGGCAGAATGTGCTCAAGAAGTCTTTGGGAATCAATGAATCTTTTTTTTAATGTTTCTTTATTTTTGAGAGAGAGAGAGAGAGAGCATGAGCAGGGGATGAGCAGAGAGAGAGAGAGAGAGGGAGACACAGAATCCGAAGCAGGCCTCAGGCTCCAGCCGTCAGCACAGAGCCCGTCGCGGGGCTTGAACCCACAACAGTGAGATCGTGACCTGAGTCGAAGCCAGACGCTTAAAACCGACTGAGCCACCCAGGCACCCCTGGGAGCCAATGAATCTTGAAATGTGCCTCCAAGGCTGTGTCTCTGTACCCACACAAGTCCTAGTCTGCAAAAAATGGCTCGGCCTCTTGTCAGTTAGAAATGTCTCTGGCATGAACAAATCAGGAGACTAGATGCTGGAGAGGATGTGGAGAAACGGGAACCCTCTTGAACTGTTGGTGGGCATGCAAATTGGTCAGCCACTCTGGAAAACAGTGTGGAGGTTCCTCAGAAAATTTAAAATAGACCTACCCTAGGACCCAGCAGTAGCACTGCTAGGAATTTACCCAAGGGATACAGGAGTACTGATGCATAGGGGCACTTGTACCCCAATCTTTATAGCAGCACTCTCAACAATAGCCAAATTATGGAAAGAGCCGAAATGTCCATCAACTGATGAATGGATCAAGAAATTGTGGTTTATATACACAATGGAGTACTACATGGCAATGAGAAAGAACGAAATATGGCCCTTTGTAGCAACGTGGATGGAACTGGAGAGTGTGATGCTAAGTGAAATAAGCCATACAGAGAAAGACAGATACCATATGGTTTCACTCTTATGTGGATCCTGAGAAACTTAACAGAAACCCATGGGGGAGGGGAAGGAAAAAAAAAAAAGAGGTTAGAGTGGGAGAGAGCCAAAGCATAAGAGACTGTTGAGAACTGAGAACAAACTAAGGGTTGATGGGGGGTGGGAGGGAGGAGAGGGTGGGTGATGGGTATTGAGGAGGGCACCTTTTGGGATGAGCACTGGGTGTTGTATGGAAACCAATTTGACAATAAATTTCATATATTGAAAAAAAAAAGAAATGCCTTTGGCTTAAACAAATACGAATTTCTAATTTTGTACTGAAGATAGCAGTGCAGGGGATGTGCAGCTGCCTGGTGTTGTTGTCTAGGCCTCGGGCTCCACCCTTCTGTGCTGCCATCTCGAGTACGGGGGCATCTGTTTTCACAGTGGTTGCCTCATGGTCCCAAGATGGCTGCCACACCTCTACCGTATCAAATCCTCACTCTCGGTTTGGTGGAGAAGGAATGATAACTGGGCAAAGGGGCATGCCTAGAAGTCTGTTCCGTATACCAGAAAAGCAAAAGTTTTCCTAGAAGCCCCACCCAGCAGATTTCTGCTTGCATCTAATCAGCCAGAACCACGTCTTACAGCCATTCCTAAACCAATTGTGGTTTTTTTTTTTTTTTAATACGAAATTTATTGTCAAGTTGGTTTCCATACGACACGCCTAAACCAACTGTTAATGAAGAGAATTACATGGCCTTCGGACAAATCAGGATTTATACCCGGGGCTCAGGAGGGAGCCTACCTTCCTTAGGATCTTAACAGGAAAAAATGGGGGGGGGGGGTAGGTGGGGTGGGTGTTACTAGAGAGAGGACATTGTCATGGGCTTTATAGAGAGCACTATGATTTCATCCTTGGGGTGGGCTTTCACTGGCCCATTCCTCTCGCCTCAGGGATTGGCTCAGTGATGGGCACTTGGTCTAAATAGGGTCAGAACATGCAGTGCATAATGGGGAGAAGAGAAGGCTTCTCTTCCACTGTGAAGTGGGTACTCAAATGTGATGCCCAGCACTGCTGCAGCCCTTTTGCTGCCATGAGGGAAGCCAGACTAAGGATGAAGCTGAAAAACGCACAGAGGAGGGACTAGACATCCGAGGGGAACTCCCCGGAAATGGAGTCGAGCTCTTGACGTAACCACACCCGAGGCCCCCGTGACTTCTAGACTTCTCAGTCACAAAGGCTAACGTACCCTTTCGGTTGTATAGACTGGCTCAGGTGAGGTGTCTGATGCAACAACAGAATGAATGGTAACTGATAGAGAGGCAAACAGGAACTTTGAAAAAAAGGGTATGCGGTCAAATAAGTTTGAAGAACCCGGTTAGACAGAGTTTGACAAACTTTTTGCTTCTTTTTGCCTGAGTTAGATTCTTTCATGTGCTTATATGTAACGTGAAGCTTCCCGAGGGGGAAGACCTCACATAGAATTTCCAGAACATCTGTCCCCAGAATCCTTTTCGCAGTGGACGTAGGGCATCACTATGAAATGCTGCCAAGCCTGACCCCTACCTCATAGACCTCGGCTTTTAACTTGCCATGAGACACAACAGTCAATGTAGACAGAGCAGGGAGGAGAGTCGAGAGAGGGTAAAAGTTTCGGTTCCCCAAATTTCTCCCCGAATGGTCTGCGAGTTTCATCCTGAGGGAGGCCAGCGTTGACGAGGTTACACACAGATGTTAATTGGAATCGGGTACAAAGGACGCTCCGGGGGGCTCCGTGTGGCCTAGAGAGCGCCCCCCGCTGGGCGGGGGAGGTCGAGGTGACCAGGCCTCTGTCCTGCGGATTCTGCTTGTCCTTCGGGGTAGCTTCAGGGGGACGCCTTCTCCCAGACCACAGTTGTCCCACCTGTGAAAGGGGACAGAGCCAGCTGTCAGTGTCGCTCTTTCCAGCCGCCTCCGGGCCGCAGGCAGGGCTGAGTGTAGGATGAGCCTCGGTGAACACTTCACACAGTGCCAGGCCTTCTGTGGCATCCTGGAGAGACAGAGAAAGAAGTCGCTTAACTCTGCCTTCAGGGAAGCCATGCTCTATGGCTGTGCGTGTGTGTGCATGTGTGTGCACACGCGAGGTGCATAACATTAACAGGCAACTGGAGATGGAAAGATAGGTTTTAACCTATCTGTTCGCCCCTTTCCGATTACCGTTGGTCACAGGGTGCCGCGGTCTGAAGGCTGTATTTGGGCTCAGTGGGGAAGACCGCCCTGATGGCTCAGTGATGTCTCCCATGGACAGTGGGGAGGGCCACGTGTGCCCCTCTGGAGAGGAGGGCATTGAGACTGGACGTGACGGACCAGTGGGGGTTTGCGCGGTTCAGAAGGGTAGAAAGGGACTCCCCCCTGTTGACATATTTTTCAGAAAGGCCCCTGTGCTGCTGTGAGTGGGGTGGGTGGAAGGGGGGATGGAGGGGACGTCCCAGCAAAAAGCCCATGACAGCCAGCAGGTGGAGAGAGGGGGTCAGCCTGGGCAGTGCTGTGAGGGAGAGGGAGGGGTGGGGAACCGGGGCGTCTTGGAGAGGTTGGTTCCTCTATGAGGGTTTCGGGGGAGAGGTGGGGCCACCTGCTATAAGGATCAGCTTCTCCTGACGAGTCTGCTGTTGACCCCTGCCGACTGTGAGCAAACCAAAGAGTCGGGCTGGAAACTTGGCAGCTGGGGCCGGAGGAGCGCCCTGAGCCTGCCACCCATTCTGGGCTGCCTGGGCCCAGGAGCCTGCCCCACCACGTCCCGAGATGGTCATTGGCGGCTGGCCACCCAGCGGGACCCGCTTCGCTTGTGCTTCTCTGGGCGGGGACTCCCTGACCAAGCTTTCGAGGTGCTGATTAGCCTTCACAGCGGCAACGATAACGACGATGATTCTCCCAACGTCAGCCGAGCCTTCAAAATGCACCCCAACTCTAAAACAGGCCAGGGCATCCACTGCCATTACCTCCCACTCCGGGCGTCATAATTGCACCTGGGTGGTCACTGGGAGACTTCTCACCGGCCTCCTGCTTCACCTGGTTTCCATCCCATCTGCTGTCCACACAACAGCCAGAGGGATCCCATTAAAACCGAAGTTTTGTGGTGTCACTCCTCTGGTTAAAATCCTCCAAAGGCTCCCGTTTTATTCACAGTTGACGTCAAAGTCCTTACATAAGCGGGCGCGGGGGTGGCTCCGTCGGTTGAGCATCCGACTTCCGCTCAGGTCATGATCTCACGGTTCGTGAGTCTGAGCCCCGTGTCGGGCTCTGCGCCGCCAGCTCAGGGCCTGGAGCCCACTTCGGACTCCAGGTCTCCCTCTCTCTCTGCCCCTCCCCCACTTGCATTCTGTCTCTCTCTCTGTCTTAAAAACAAATACACATTTCAAAAAAATCCTTACATAACCATCCCCTGGTGGCCCTCACCTCCCACTTACCTCTCTGACCTTATTTCCCATCATTCTTGATCACTCAGCTCTGACCACCCTGGCCTTCTAGATTTCCCACTAATGCTGTGAGCACCCATGCCCCCGGACCTTTGCACCGGCTGCTGTTCTGCCGGGAATGCTTTTCTAGATAATCACACAATTCCTTCCATTACCTCCTTCGGGTCTTCCCTCAAATGTCACCTTCTTATTGAGGCCTCCCTGAGCAGCCCTCTAAAGCTGATCCCCACCTCTACTCCTGACCCCTCCTAAATTTGTTTCTCCATAAGATAGAGCACCTCTATATACCCTATGTTTTACTTATTTATTAGTCTGACTCTCTCCTGAGGTGTGTGTTCCATGAGGGCAGGAACTTTTGTCCTCTTGCGGACTCTTGAGATCCCAGTACCAAAAACACCGTCTGGTACGTCGTAGCAGCGCAATACGTCTTTGTTAGGCGAGTGAAAGACGGATGTCATTGACCGTCCCATGTCTGGCCCTGGGCTTCAGCCATCTTAGCACGTCTAGGCGGCCCGCACCGTGAATTCTGATGCTTGTTTTCACTTTATTCAGTGCGAGAAGTTCTCGTGACCCATCACCAAGTTCACTTGCCTCTTTTCAGTTCCGTCTGCCGATAATCTCTTCGCAAGAATTCTTCCTCTCTTTTTAGCACTTTCTAGAACTCCCAGTCAGCTCTTTTGTTTTTCAGGGGTTCCTTCTCTCTTCCTAAACTCCTTGCCTGTTTGTGCATATTGTCCACCTTTTCTTTTTTTTTTTTAATTTTATTTTTTATTTCTTAAAATTTACATCCAAGTTAGTTAGCATCTAGGGCCACAATGATTTCAGGAGTCGATTCCCCGGTGACCCTTACCCATTTAACCCATCCCCCCTCCCACAACCCCTCCCGTAACCCTCAGTTTGTTCTCCAGATTTATGAGTCTCTTCTGTTTCGTCCCCCTCCCTGTTTTTATATTATTTTTGTTTCCCTTCCCTTATGTTCATCTGTTTTGTCTCTTGAAGTCCTCATGAGTGAAGTCACATGATTTTTGTCTTTCTCTGACTAATTTCATTTAGCATAATACCCTCCAGTTCCATCCACGTAGTTACAAATGGCAAGATTTCACTCTTTTTGATTGCCGAGTAATACTCCACTGTATATATATATACCACATCTTCTTTATCCATTCATCCATCGACGGACATTTGGGCTCTTTCCATCCTTTGGCTATTGTGGATAGTGCTGCTATAACGTGGGGGAGCATGTGTCCCTTTGAAACAGCACACCTGTATCCCTTGGATAAATGCCTAGTAGTGCAATTGCTGGGTCGTAGGGTAGTTCTATTTTGAGTTTTTTGAGGAACCTCCACACTGTTTTCCAGAGTGGCCGCACCAGCTTGCATTCCTACCACCCTTTCTTTTAATTGTTTTTTTTCCTAATAGTTATTTTAAAGTCCTCATTTGCTAGTAGATGATCATTTATTGAGGACTGTGTGTCAGGCATCAGGCTAATGACTTTTATCTCTTCGACACGTTGATTCAGATGAGAAATTTGAGGTTTGACAGTAGGAGGTGATCTGCCCCGGGTCCCCTGGCCAGGACGTTAAGGGCACTGGGGTTCCAACCCCAAACTGGCTGTAGAATTTTTGTTTTATCCAACCCTGTTAGCCCGACTTCGGTCAGGAGCTCCCAGAGACCTGGACTCAGCTCACCAATTTATCCACAAAGAAGGATCCAGGTGGCCTGTCCCCATGGCACCTCGGTGTGGCCAGGTCTCTGAAGAGTGGAGCCGGCTCGGATTCCAGCCCCTCTGTTCGGCCCTGCAGACCCCCACCATCTGGCCCCATCCACCTTTCCCTCCCATCCCCAAGGCTTCCCAGCAGGGTGCCAAGCTGGTCCCCTCTTCCGCCAGGATCACCACCCGCTTTTCTCAGCCTCCTCACCCCTCCCTAAACCGCCTTCTCTGTCTCTCTCATTCACTGATTCACTCGCTTAACATATATTTCACTCAGTGTAATTAACTCCGTAAAAGAGACAGGGTAGAGAATGGCAGCTTCTGGAGCCCGACAAGCAGGTCTGAATTCTGGTCTTTTATTTACCTGCTGCGTGATTTAAATAAGCACTTCAGCCCTCCTGTCTCGCTTCCCTCATCTGTAAAGTGGGAACGACGGGAGGACCTGTCCCCGAAAGCTGCCGTGAGGGTTCAACCAGTCAGCCTAGGTATGAGTATAGACCAGGGCCTGGCACTCAGCCAGCTCTGGGCGTCAAAGATTGAACGCCGTGACACGGGGACTCGGAAGTGACTCAGACATGGCCCTACCCTCTGACGTCTCTCAATCCCGGGAGCGTCAGGCATGTAAACCCAAGCCTTGGGATCAGGGCTCGAGATGGCTCCAGCGCAGGCCCGTGGCGGCCCGGGGAGGGGCCCCTCCTTTGCCCGCCTTTCTGGCCGCTCGGCCACTCGGACGGACAGACCGAGTCACTGGGCTGTGAAAAGTCCAGCTGGCCAGGCCATGGAGGGAGCCCCCTCCTGCCAGGCCTTCCCCCGGCTGCCACCCCAGCCATCACATTTGCTGTCGGAGGCCAGAGAGGAGACTAAGCCCTGCAAACGCACGGCTGAGACCGAGGCTGTGCCCGCAGACAGACACACGGACGGGGAACACGTTCCGACCAACAGACGTCTGCAGACCCAACGTAATGACAGCTGACGCATTGCTCTTAGCGTGATCACGGGGGCAAGACGAGGCTTCCCACACGCACTCACCCCCTGATGTGGGGGGCTAAGCAACCCCCCACTTAACTCCAGACCCCCCCCCCCAAGGCTGCGTGACAGGTGCACTCAGACACACCTTCAGGGCACACACGTTGTGTGCACCTGTGCCCGGCTCCCCCCCCACCCCCGCCCCACCCCATCGACACACTCAGGTGTGGAAACTTCACACGGGTTCTTGCAGAAACCAGCCTCACCTTCCGCCGACTCCGCACAGGCTCCTCCCCTCTTTCCTCTGGAACAACAGCCCCAGGAGGGTGGGCTACACCCGCGTGGTGCCGGGGTGCCGGGACTGGCTCTCAACCCCTTCCACTTTCCTCCCCGGACTGTCAGGCCCTCTGTTGGTAAGAACCCCAACTTTACAATCAAGCCCGGCATAGTGCTTTCGGCTGCCCTCCTCCTTGTGAGGCAAGTGACTTCACTCGGCTGAGCCTCCCCTACCTAGAGCACGCCCCCAGCCACAGTGGCCTCCTCCCTCGTGCTGCGTGCAGCACCCCAGGGACGCCCCTGTCTCAGGGCCTTTGCACTTGCCTTTGCCGGCACGGCTCCACATGGCTCTCTTTCGCACTCACCTCCTTCAGGTCTTTGTTTATATGTCACCGTCCCAGTGAGGGTCCTGGTGACCTCCCTACTTCAATTGCTACCCCTCCTCCCCATACCTCCCCTGCCCCGCCGGCCCCGCCCTGTCACTCTCTTACATTTATACGTAGCATTGGTCCCCCACGGACAAGTTCTATTTACCAGTTTATTGCTTGTCTCGCCCCCTAAAGTGTAAGCCCCATGAAGGCGGGATTGTTTCTTCACTCTGGTGTCTCTGAGCCCAGAACAGTGCCTGGCGTGGAGAATGAGATTCACTCTCAAATAGGGATGGTGGTAGCCATACCCCCCCCCCCCCACCCCACGACAGGTGGTTGGCAGGGTAGGTGAGAGAATCACACAGGGATACTCACCACAACCTCGGACCTCTTTTCAAAAAAAAAAATCATACCGGTGGGAGCGCAGGGGTGGCTCAGTCAGTGGAGCGACCGACTTCGGCTCAGGTCACGATCTCGCGGTTGGTGAGTTCGAGCCCCGCGTCGGGCTCTGGGCTGACGGCTCAGAGCCTGGAGCCTGCTTCGGATTCTGTGTCTCCCTCTCTCTCTGCCCCTCCCCCGCTCATGCCCTGTCTCTCTCCGTCTCAGAAATAAATAAACATTAAAAAAAATAAATAAATAAATCACACAGATGCCACAGGACAGACCCTGTTCTCCACTGGAAGTCTCAGGCAGTACCTGGGGGTCCTGAGTAAACCACGAAAGATCCACGGCCCGCAGCCCCTTCCGCCCTCTCCCCTTGGCTCACCGTTGTACGCCTGGTGGGTATCCTTCCAGGCCTTTCCGGTATATTCACATCCGCACAGATATAACAAATACTGTACATCAGCGGGGTCCTCTTTCCTTCCTTCAAAAACGGTTTCGTGAGCACCTACTACGCACCAGGTATTGTTCGAGGGCATATAAAAGTGAGATTCTGCCTTCCGGAGTTGACATTCTAGTAAAGGAGACAGCAGGTAAGTGTACAGGATTGCTTCGGGTGGTGATAGATGTTACAAAGAGACACAAGTCCAGGTAAAGGGGGGAAGGAATGATGGGGGGGGGGGTTGGGGGCCATGAGTCCATGTGGTTGGGGAGCCTCGAGGAGCGGTTATCTGACGTGAGAGTTGGCGGACGAGGAGGAGGCAGCCCTGTGGAAATCGGGGTCAGAGCCTTCCCGGCAGAAGGGACGGCGGTGCCAAGGCCCTGAGGCTGCCATGAAATCAGTGGGTTGGAAAAAGAGCAAGGTGGCCAATGGGGCTAGAGCGGAGTGAGCGGGGGCGGGGGTTGTGGTCAGAGAGGTTGGGGTGCAGAGCCCAGGGGAGGGGGCGCCGTGGGGGCCGCAGTGAGCAGGAGGTTTGATGAGAGCTGCAGGAAGGCGCCGAGTAGAAGAAGAAAGGCTTGGGGTCTTCCTACGGGGATGTGCGTGCGTGCGAGCATGCGCGCGCGGGCTTTTGTTGGGATAAAATTAGCACGACGTGAAATTGGTCATCTTAACCATTCGCAAGCGTAAGGTCGGTGGCCTTACGTATCAGTGTTGGGCCACCACCGCCGCCATCCGTTTCTGGAACTTTCCTCTTGAAAACCCAAAACTCGGTCCCCCGGAAACGCTAACGGCCCATTTCACCCCTCTCCCGGCCCCTGCCAGCCACCTTTCTGCTCCCCGTCTCTCTGGGTTGACTCCTCGGGGTGCCTCATGTAAGTGGGATCGTGCAGCGTTTGTCTTTTTGTGACTGGCTCATTTCACGGAGCCTGACGTCCTCAAGCGCCCTCCATGCTGTGGCTTGTGTTGGGACGTCCTTCCTTTTAAAGGCTGAATAACACTCCCTTGGGCGTGTACCCCACATTTTCTCTAGTCGTTCGTCCATCCGTGGGCACTCGGGGTGGCTTCCGCCTCCTGGCTGTTGTGACTAACACTGCTGTGAACGTGGGGTGCAAATGCAAATGTCTGTTCGAGTCCCCGCTCTCGGTTCTTTGGGGTTTATCCCCAGACGTGGCATATTGCTGGATCCTGTGGTCATTCTCTCACCTAGCATTTGACGAAGGGCATCCCGGGGCTTTGGGGGAAAGGGACCCCGGGGAAAGGCAGAGGCAGGGAGATCTGCAGTCTACTGTCCTCAGACCCATCTACAGTGGCACCGGAGGTCCACCTGTCCCCTTCACGATTCGGGGCACTTTGACTTTCGTGCTTTCGCCTACCTCACCCCAGCCCTGGGAGTCAGGGGGACAAGGCTTCTGGTCCCCTTTGAATGAATAAGGATGAGGTTCGGGGCAGGGATGGCGGGCAGGGGGGTGCTCCTCAGTCGGCTGCCTGAACCCCGGCCTGCCTTGGAGGTGACTGCGATGTGGGGCTGGACCACGTCACTGCGTATCTCCCTCCGGTTCCCCACTCCTGCCAAGCAAGGCTGGGCAGCTGGACAGCTCACGGCCAGAGAGGTTCTGCTCATCTGTGCCAAGACACTGATGGGCCTAAAATCCAACCCGGGGCATCCCGCGGCCCGGAAAGCAACCGGAGGCAGCGTCCTAATTAACTGCCTGCCGCCTAGGAAATCCATTCTGTCACCCGAAGCTGAGGGGGCTCACCTCCGGGGACCACCGGCTGCCCCGCACCAAGGCTGGGGTGTCTCTGTACAGGTTTAGGAGCCCTGAAACCGTGCACCCCTCTTCTGTGCCTTCTGAGGCCCCGTGACACCAGTCCAAGGGCACACCCCCAGCCACAGGCCACCGTAAGACATCTGCTGAGGAAAATGAACGACTGAGGAAACCAGGATTCACCGAGTCCTGTACACATGCCCAACCCTGTCCTGATATCCCAGGGATGAGGGTATAGTGGGGCCACCAGCAGAAGCTCCAGGGCCGGGGCGGGGGTGGCGGGGAAACCTGCCCCAAGGCACACTGGGAGAAAGTGCTGAAGGCAGACCCACCTGACTCTCAAGCTCTGTTTGCCTCTGTCCCGCCCACCTTCCCTTTGCACCCGAGGGCAGCAGGAGTTGTGACTGGAGCCACGGGAAGAAGTCCCTTCCAACCTGGCCCAGGGTCTGTCCTGCGTGAGGGCACAATTTCAGTGGCTTCCCTTCCAAGGGACAGTTTGTCCCTCTTCCCCTCTTTTTTTTTTTTTTTTTTAACTCTTTGGCCGATGAAAGTTTAGGGGATAAAAGGAGGAAATTCTGCTTCCTTGGCCCAGGTCTCCCCGGGGCAAATGGGGACAGGGACCAGGCCTGACCTGGAGCTCTTGCCCTCCCCCACCGGCTCCCCTCCCCCCTATAAACATCCATGTCCCTCCTCTCCCTCCCTCCTCTCCCTCTTCCCTTCCTTCCCTCTCTCCTTCCCTCTCCTCTTTTTGCCCTGTCTTACTTCACCACAGTCGCATAAACCTCCTCGCTCTTCTCCACACGGGGATCATCCCAGGTATGATCTTTGCCTCAGGGCCTTTGCACAGGCTGTTCCCTCTGCCTTGGAGCTCTCTAACCCCTGATTTCACTCTGGCACCTCCTTAAGATCTTTACCCAAATGTCACCTTCCCAGTGAGGCCTTTCTGCCCCTCCCTGGCCTCCCCACCCCTCCCTTCCCTGCTTTGTTTTCCTCCACAGCATACAGAGCCATTCTTTACCTGTTGATCTTTCGGTTACAATACAATTCATTTACTGGTTACCTTTGTCTGGATCGTATACCCGGGAGGGCAGGGATTTCTGTTGTCGTGCGCTGCTGTGCCTCCAGTGCCTGTGAGGGTGTGCTTGGCGCGGTGTAGGAGCTCAACAAAAATGCCCTGACGGCACAAGTTCCCGGGCCATCTCTCTCCACCGCCATGGCCGGTGGAGGTATCCGATGACAGCCCACAGTCGCCTCTCCCCTGGATGCTGCCACCGCCGTCATTCTGGTCTTCCCATGTCCGGTGTTACCTACCCCATGCAGACACTTTCCTCCCAGCAGCCAAAGTGAACTTACTAAGATGTAATTCTGACCAGCTCGTCTCCTGATGGAAACCCTTGAGTGGGTCCCGTCTCACGCGTCATGAAACCCACAGCCCATAACGTGGCCTGAGAGGGTCCTAGCTGATCTGGCCCCCCGTTGCCCTCAGACTCCTCGTTTGCCCCTCACCCTCCCCTGCAGTGTCCTACTTGGGGCTCCAGGAATGCCCTGCTCTGACCTCAAGGCCTTTGCACCCACTGCTCCTGATGACTGGAAGGTCCTTCTCTCTATCCTTCCACGTGCAGCCCCATCCCATCCAACTCAGGCGACTGTTGCCTCCCCGGAGAAGCCTTCCCTGACCACCCTGATCTCTCTCTCTCTACCGAGTCACTCATTTTGTCTTATTGTTTCCTTGGCCGGGTCTCACCATTCAGAACTGCTTGGTTTGTGCCTTTGTTATCTCCCCAACTAGATCGCAAGCTCCTTGAGAGCAGACTCTTGTTAGCTTGCTTCTCAGAAGAGCTATCTGGCACATGGAAGGTGCCCAGCACATATTGGTAGAGTCGATGAAGGAAGGCCTCTAAGTTCGTGTAGGCATTTTTCTCATCACCCCTCCCCCGTCCTCATGAGCTGGGGATTATGAGGCCCATTTGACAGAAGACAAGACTGAGGCTCGGAGAGGTCAGGCAATGGGCCTAGGTCACGCAGCTGGTGACGGATGCATGTCTGTCTGTCCTTTTGTATGTTTATATGTGTCTCTGGGTGCTCAGGTGCCCTCTGTGTGCTTCTCTGGACACCCGAGCACCCCTCTGGATTTCTGCCTCTTTCCCAGGGGCTGCCGTGTGCGTCTCTCTCTTCGTGTGCATGTGTGAGTGTCACGACTTTCAGAGTGGCTGTCCTTGTGTCTCTGTGTGTCCCTTAGCATGTGGGTCTACCCCCTCCAGCCCTGTTGGCTCTCCATGCCTCCGCTCAGTGGCCCGTCTCATTTCCCAGGCAACCCCAGTCCCCTCCAGGACTTCAGGGGCCCCACGATCTCCCAGCGGCAAGATTCCTGAGCTCCTCGGCACCCAGGAGCCGGAGCAGAGCAGAGGAACCGGCAGGCACCGTGCACCCCCGGGGCCCCATAGACCCCAACCTTTGGATCCCCACCACCCCCCCAGGAGCAGCTCCCGACTTAAAATTGCCAATCCCAGATGGAGCTGCCTGGAGTCCGCACCAGGCTGGTTCCCATGGCAACGTGGAAGCCGCCAGGCCGTGCTCATAAAACAGGTCATAAAGCAGACAGAGGAGAAGTGGGGGCTGCAGGGCTGAGAGATGGGCCCCTTCTTGCAGAAGCCTCCCCGTCCACGGGCCCAGAACTGTCTCTGCCCCCCACCTTGTGCCCCTGGGGAGAGCCCCCGTGTCTCCTGAGCCTCGGTTTTCTTCTCCATGAATGGGAGTGAATCTGTCCCATAGATCTGCCTCCGGGTACCATGTTGCCTGGGTTCAAGAAGGCTCCGGTGAGAGGCCCAGGAGGACGAGAGCCCAGGATTCAGCTCTCTGAGCCTCAGTTTCCCCATCAGTGTAACAGAGACCTGAGGGGACACACCGTAGGGAGGCAAAGAAGCGGCTCTGATAGAGGACTGTGCCTGCACCCAGCCCTCCCTGCAAGCTGTGTGACCTTGGGCAAGCGGCATAAGTCTCTGAGCCAAACTTGTTCACCTCTCAAAGGGAGACCAGAAAGTCATAGGGTTTTTGCGAGAATTCAATCCAAGGTAGTAAGACATTTAGCACGGTGCTTGGTCCAAAGCCCGGCTGGGGCTATTAGTTAATAATAATAGCTAATAGTAAAACAGGGGTATTCTGTGCCAGGCGCTTGTCTAAATGCGTTGCACGTAACAATTGACTTCATCCTCCCAAGTTACAGTTATTCCCATTTTCCGGATGAGGGCACCAAGGCCCAAGAGGCTAAGCCACCCGCTGCAAGTGGGGCAGCCCCCCGAGGAGAAGCTCCAGTTTAGATCCGGACTTCAGGCACTCTGGGCCCCAACTTTGTACTGCCTCTCGCCCCGGGGCTCCTCCCACCCCTTCCTGTGGCACCAGTGAAGAGGGAGGGAGGGCAGCGTGGGACTGCCCTGGTGTGCGCCACGCTGAGGGATCCGTGGGTGCGGGGTCTGGTCCTCCAGAAGGACCGGGGAGGCCAGCTGTAAGGATCATGGGGACTGTCTCCTTCCACACCCCGTACTCCCATTCCTCAGATGGAGAACTGGCGGCCCAGAAAGGGCTAGCGACTCGTGCGAAGTCACACAGCAAGGCAGCAGCTGCTAGGGCTCTAACTCAAGCCCTCTTTCCCTGAAGCCAAGTATTCTATCGACGAGTCCTCCTGCTGCCCAAATACCTTGGGCCACTGAGCCAAACTGAGGAGGGAACAAAACAATAGCAATAATTTTGCGCTAGTAATCCCCACGGGCTGTGTGCCTAGGAGATACCGGGTGCGGGGCTGTGCCCTTTACACGTAGAAGGTAAAGCCCCAGAAGATAGAAGGTGCACATTATTCTCATCATTCCCATTTTAAAGATGAGAAGACTGAGGATCAGAGAGGTAGTGGGATTTGCCCCGGGGTCACAGGGCTGGACAGCTGGAGAGCAGAGATGGGGACTCCGACCTGCCGATCCCCGAGCCGTGCACCAGAGCCCAGATCCCCAGTCCCGGGAGCTTTCTGCCGTGTCACCCTTGGGGGTGCCAACGGAGGTGGCCTTGGCCTGGCCACAGCCAGGGCCCTGGGCGGACTCAATGCCAGCGGGAGCAGGATGGGCAACCGGCATTTCCCTATTAGGTTTTTTTTAAAAAAACAATTCATTTATTTATTCAATCATCCACTCGACAAACATTTACCAAGAGCCTGTTCTGTGCAGGCAATATTACCAGGCGTTGTAGACACAGCAGTGAACAAAACAGGCGGTCCTGGCCCCACGGACCTCGCGTCCGAGTGGGAAGAGGCAGACAATAAACAGAGAAACAATAAAGATGTGTGTCAGGTGGTGGTAAGTGCTATGGAGGAAAAAAAAAGGGGCGGGAGGAGGGGACAGCACACAATGGCGTCAGAGAGGCCTTCTCTCAGGTGGTGACATTTGAACAGGATCTAGAGGTGAGGGCACGAGAGCCGTGCGGGGACACCCAGAGAAGGGTGTATGGCCGAGGAAAGGGCTGGAGTCAAGGCCCCAGGGTGGGAGAGAGTCTGGCAGGTCGGAGGGGCTGCTGCAGAGCCGGGGAGGGGAGGGTGTTGGCAGGGGGGGGGGGGGCGCGGAGTGGGGTGGGGGGGCCGGAGGAGGGTCGGGCCTGGCCGGCAGCAGAGTGAGATGGGAATCGTCGGAGGTTCTGAGCAGAGGAGTAGAATAATCTGATTTCATTTTTAAGAGGCTCCTCTGGCTGCAGGGGTGAGGAGGTGCTGCAGGGGCGAGGGCAGAGGTGGCTGGAAAGTTATTACAGCAAGTGCAGGACGGAGGAGCTGGTGCCGCGGGAGTGGAGGAGGCGGTGAGCAAGGGGCACCCTTAGACACGTGTTCTTTAATTGAAGTCTCGTCGACACACAATATTATGTGAGTTTCAGGTGTATGCGTCGTGATCCGACATTTATACACATTACGAACCGCTCACCGTAAGACCACTTACCATCTGTCACCGCACGGCATTATGACACTATTATGGACTAGATTCCCTACGCTGCGCTTTACGTCCCCGTGATGTATTTATTTTATAACAAGAAGTTTTTAACCTCCTAATGAGAACCAAAGGTTCCACCGCAGGCTTGGGTTTGGAGAACCCTGATCCGGGAGGACTCTGGGCCTTTTGTCTGCAGGAAGAATGCAGTTGCCAGTCACGGAGGCGGGGAAGGCTGCAAGCAACTGCGGGGTTGTGCTGGGGCTTTGCGCACCTCCATCGGTTTCAGCCTCTCTCTATCCCGGTGATTGTCACACTTGAGCAAACATCGGTCACCTGGGAGACGTGTGAAAACCCAGAGTGCTGGGCCCCACGGCCAGGGGTGTCTGTTCAGTGGGTGCGGGGCAAGGCCCAAAACTTAGAAGCGCTCACCAGTTCCCCGTGGGTGCTGATGCCGCTGATGCCAGGATTTCATCATGAGAACCACACGAGGGTTACAGACAAGGAAACAGGCTCAGAGACCTGCCAAGTTCACATGGCTGGAAGGTGACCGGTCATCAAGCCCGCAATTGGGCCAAGACCTCTGGGGTCCTTGGCTGGCTTCCGGTCCCTGATGGGGAGAGAAGGGAGCTCCTGGGAGTCTACCCCCAAGACCCTCTTCACGCCCTCCCCACCCCAAGACCTAGCCTCCCCCCCACCCCACCCAAGACCTAGCTTCCCCGCCCGACACACATTCAATGCTGCATCCTAAGGAAAGGACCCGGCGATCCTCTGGTCTCACGGTTGTTGACATCACAGGTGCCATGACAACGCGGGGGAGCAAGGCTGGGGCGCCATGTCTGTCTTCTCCAGTTTCTCCACTCCCTGCGCTTGAACCCTCCTGGCTTAGCTGAGCCCTGCACCCATGAGGAAGTCTAGCGAGGTTCGCTGTGAAACACGGCGTCCCCGGCCCTCCCCTTCGGTACCGTCTGCCACGTTCGCTGGCCACAGTCGTTGGGCGCGCGGCCCAGCATCGGCGTCCGCCTCTCCTCGTGCAGGGCACGCGGAGGGATCGCGCTTTCCTGCCCCTGGAGTTGGGCGTGGCTGTGGGGCTTGAATTAGCCAGACATCCGCGGTGCGTGGAAAGGAAGCGTGCGTCTTCCCAGTGGAAGCCTTGAGAGCGGTGACAGCCTCTCATCCCCACCCCTGCCGGGGTGACTGGCCAGCTTGGGTGCCTGACCGAGGACAATACGGAGGAGAGGCGCTGCCAGCTAGAGATGGACGTGCCACAGGGTAAGAAACGAACCTTTGTGTTTTCCAGCCAAGCGTTGGCAACCTTCTCGGCCAGATAATGAGTGCTTAAGCTCCTCACAGCCACTCGACGCTGCCACTGGAGCCGCGGACAACGGGGGCGCGAACGAGTGCTTGTCGCTCTGCTCTGTCGAAACTGTGTCTCCAAAATCAAGTGGCCGGCTGGCGGGCCCAAAGTTGTTCACCTCGTCAGAAGCCTTGGGAATTGGGGGTTGTGTCTTTTTGCATCGTGACCTAGCCGGACCGCCTACTCCACGTTCACGAGTGACCTCGCCGGTCTAGGCAGCGGGACCTGCTCGCGCCGAGCGTAGGGCAGTAAATAAGGATAACGCATCTACCTTTGGCTGGAGACCTTGTGGATTTCCTCCTGGATCCCCTTCCCACCCTTCTCCCTGCTGTCTGTCCTGAGACGCTGGCCTTTCGGGATCGTGCCAATAACCTTGCCTGTTCTCCAGCATCCAGTTGAATCTGGCCCATGGGGAGCCCTGGCAGGCTATGGGAGGAAGGAGGGTAAGGTTGGAGTATTTATTCCGCAGCTCCCCCACCCCTCTGCAGGGTCACCTCATACTGTCCAACTGAAGACCACAGCCACTGTCAGAGAAGGAAGGGAGGTTTCATAAACTCAGATGTCTGTACAATGTCATGCGGTATCATAATTAGCGTTAGGAAAGAAGGGAGGGAGGAGGAAGGAAGGAATCCTCACGACAGCTTAAGGAAGGCAGGGCCCTCAGCCTATTTGCCAAGGAGGGACTGAGGCTAAAGCTGGCTGGGGCTCTGATAGGGGCTGAGCCCTGGACAAACATCCAGGGCCCAGTGCAGACATCTCTGGTTCAGTCCCTTCCGGGGATACTGCTGGAAAAGGGTCCCTAAAAGCAAGATGCAAGTCCTCAGCCAGGCCTAGTCTAAACAGTGGGCTTTGCTATGTGGTCATGGGCAATTGACACGATGTCTCTGTGTCTCATCTAAAAATGGGGATAAAAATACCTGTCTCGGGGCGCCTGGCTGGCTCAGTCGGTGGAGCGTCCGACTTCGGCTCAGGTCATGATCTCGTGGTCCGTGAGTTCGAGCCCCGCCTCGGGCTCTGTGCTGACAGCTCGGAGCCTGGAGCCTGCTTCGGATTCTGTGTTTCCCTCTGCCTCTGCTCACACTCTGTCTCTCTCCCAAAAATAAATAAAGATTAAAAAAAAATTGAAAAAAAGAAAAAACCTATCTCATGGGGGATTAGAATGTGATGTTTGTTTGTTTAGAGAACTCGAGCAGGGGAGGGGCAGAGAGAGAGAGAGGGAGAGAATGAATCCCAAGCAGGCTCCACGCTGTCAGCACGCAGCCCGATGCGGGGCTCCAACTCATGAACCGTGAGCTTGAGGCCCGAGCCAAAATCCGGAGTTGGACACCGAACCAGCCGAGCCACCCGTATGCCCCCTATGGATGCGTTTTCACAGAGCGCTTAACACAGCACCTGCCATCATGAGTGCCAAAGAATGACAGCTTCCAATCAACAACCCTTGTCATTACCCGAGTCTTATCTGTGCCCGCCTAACAAGGGCCAGGCTGCCCAGTAGTTAACTGCCTGGGCCCTGGAGCCTGCCTGCCTGGGTTCAGGTCCTGGTTCTACCAGTTCCCAGCTCTGTGGCCCTTGGTACCATGTTTAAACTTCCTCATGTAGATGAGACCCCAAGTCGTGCCTGCCTCACGGCACCGTTAAGGATCGCATGAACCTTCATGCCAGCCTTGCCCAGAGTCAGCACTAGCCCATGACAGTTATCACTCTCTGCCCTTTGGCTGGGGGCCGGGCTCTTCAAAGCACCAGTGGGCTTGCTGGAATTACTCCTTGCCTGGGGACAGGAGCCCCGAGCACCCTGCTGTGTGACCTTGGACTATCACTGCTCTCCAAGTGCCTCAGCTCTCCCATCTGGGAAGTGGAGGAAGGTGCGGGTGGAGGGGGGGGGCGGGTACCTCTGAGGTCCCTTGCCGCTTGTAACTAGTTGCACACCGGCCACTCTTCTGACCAGGCCCACGCTCCCCCTGCCCTCTGCATGGCCCAGAAGGTGGGGCATCTGGATGTGAGCAGAGTGGGGACCAGAGCCCTCGTCACCTACCAGGGCCAGTGCAAGAGTCACGATTTCACAAACAATACTCTTAATGGCAAGCATCCTTGTACTATTGTTATCATTTAAGTGCTTCCAGGGGGGAGGAAGGCATCGTCTCACGGGAGTGAGGTTTTCTGCCCTTTCTGGGCCCCCTCCTGTGCACCCGCCCCCCCCCCCCCCACCGCCACCGTGGTAGAGCCCAGCCATTGGGAGCTCCAGCCCCCTTGACTCCCAAAGCTGGGAGATGCATTCTTCACGGGTGCTACTGAGGCTTTTTTTTTTTTAACCACCGTGAGCTGACTAGTGCCCAAGATTGTCGGTCCCTCCTGCTCCGGTGGCAGCACAAGTGGCCAGGAGTATAGGGGTGTGAGGTAGGGAACCACCAGTACGGAGAGGAACCTGCCGCCTCCAGGAGCTGCTGGCATGTCTGAGGCCGCTGTGAGTCCCCGGAGCCTGGACCCAGCCATTGGGTCCACGTCCCGGCCCCGTCCCTCTGTCAGGGCTCCTGCCTTCTGAGCCCGAACCCCCTCTGACTGTCCACCCCCTTCTTACGCTCTCATACCTCTCTCTGAACCTCAACCTCCTTGCCGAGTCTCCACATCCTTTTCCAGATGTCATCCTGTCCCCTCTCCGAGGCCCTCTGTCTCCCTCTCTGGGCATCTGCCCTGCCCCCTCTGCCTCCCTCCCTCTTCTCATAGCAGACCCTTCGTCCGCGCTGGCCGGGCTGGCTGTGGGGGACTGAGCCCTGCTCTGGGAGTCAGGAATCCTGGCTCGAGGCTCAGCTCAACAGCTTGTAACTCTTAGGGGACTTTGTCCAGCTCTGACCCCCATTTGGTTCTCAGTTTCTCTATCTTTACAATAAGAGGGTCGGACCAGATGAGTGAAAGGTCCCTTCCCAACTAGACAGGGAGGTTTCCATAGAAACCCCAGACCCTGCCAACTGGGTGGGACCCAGGCACTCCAGCAACCTCTCTTCCACAGAGATGGACCCCCTCACCGGAGTTCACTTCCCCTAAACAGCAAGGGCGCTCAGCAGCTGTCTCTTCGGTGTATTTTTGGATTTGCCTTGCTGTTACAAGAGTGGTCCCAACTTCCCCTTCCTAAAGGCAGCAGTGTCTGGTCCCAATGGGCCCTCCTTTGGTCTGGTTCCCACGATTTTTTCCATCTTGCACAATTCAAAACTTCTCCAGAGTGTGTGTGTCTTCTGACATTGGCCAAGTCCCCTCCCCATAGTTCCCCTAGCCGGTGAACTTGTCTCACTGAGGGCACACAACGCTGCCACGCGAACTCGCTGGGGTAGGTTTTGGGGACTCTCTGGGTCCAGGGCCGAGCGTGGTTTCTGCGGCAGCCGGGGAAATGTGCCACTCAGCTCTCGTGCTCCAGGGAGCACGTTTGACCGACAGCCCCAGCCATCTTGCCCCAGCTGAGCCCCCGCTTCCCGTGGGCTACTCTCAGCCCCTGACTGTGCGTGATGGGGGGGGGGGGGGTTCCAAGACAAGGCCATCCTGGAGAGACGCAGCATTCCCCCAACGCCGACTTTGGCTCAAGGACTCCCCATCAGCACGGTTGAGCCTTTCTTGGAACGGGGCTATGGTCTGGGACTCTCCGTATCCGATCGACCTTCTCCCCCACTTGCCACCCCCAACTGCCAGACTTGCATCATTACGGCAGAAGCCTCTCACTGTTTTCTCCTGTTCTCGCTCTCTCTCAGAATCTCTTGCCTGTCGAATCCAATCTTGACCCCTGCTTCTCGGGGGACCACGCTAACACAGCTATCGACTGGTTGGCCGTTGAAGTTATGTTGCTCCCAGCAAATGGTCACAGCCACAGCTAGTGTTTAATGAGCACATATCATGCACGGGCCAGGCTGTGTCTCCACCAACCCCTTTTGCAACCATCCTGTTTTACCACGAGGAAACCGAAGCTCAGAGAAGGAAGTAACTTACTCAAAGCCACGATTGCAACATGACCGTAGTCTCCAGCAACGTTTTTTGTTCATATCTGTCTCACCCTCTCTACCATAAGCTGGTGGGCATGGGCACCAAATCACTCTTCGTTAATCATTGCACGCCCCTCCTCGGAGCCCCACGTAGTCCCCGGCATGTAGAATGCTCTCGATAAATATTTGCCCAACGTACAGATGAATAAATGAGCAGCCAAAGAGCTGTGAACAATGGCCAAGTGGCTTATCCACATTGCAAAAAGGTTGTACTTAGACTGTAAAAAGAGGCTTTTGTTTGAAAGTCCTCAGCCCTGGGTAAGCGTGAAAGTGCGTATTTGAGTGTCTATACGTATTAAAAGATATTTAGCTTCTCTTTTTCTTCTCTGTCACCCCTGTTCTCTCCAGGCTTAGGAGGCAGAGTAGAGCGAGCATGGAATTAGTCAAATGTACATGTGACTCTTGGCTTGGCCATCCACGACTTTCTGGGTTTCAGTTTAATCCATAAAATGGGGGTAGTAACATCTACTTCCTCCAGTGCCTGGCAGAGAGGGGATTGAGTGGGCACCCAGTGGGTCGTGTTCTCCCACCACCAGCTCCCGTTCGCCCACAGAGGTGGGGCAGAGTCAAGCTTGGGCTGAGGGGGAACGCTTGGTGGCTCCAGTGGCTGCGACATCAGTCCCCAGAGAGGATCAGGAAGCCCAGTGCTGGCAGCCTGGCTCCCTCCCCCCAAGCTGAGTGGTGGCATCCTGCCAGGCTTTTCCAAGCCTGCGGGCAAGTCTCTGGCCCCCGGCTGTCCCAGTTTCTGCCCACAGCCAGAAGGACCAAGCGTGAATCACTACATCAACACCAGGTTTCTGCAGCTGCCCTCGGGCCAGCCAGGCCTGACTGGATTAGTAACTGGATCACAGTCCCCGCCCCTGAGAGTGTCAGGGGCTCGGGAACTCAAAGCTGCCTGTCCCTCGCTTTGTAAATGGGGAAACTAGGGCCCCAAGAGCGGTGGGGGCTTCCCTAGGGACACACTGGTTCTCAGTGACAGAATAGGAATCAGAATCTACATTTGCTAGCTCCCACCTCAAGGGTTCATTCATTCATTCATTCATTGTCTGTGTCCTAGCTCTAAAAAATATATTTCACTTCTGTTCACTCCCCCTCGCCCGCCCCATCCCACAGGCCCAGCCCCTGGGAGCTCTCACCTGAATGGCTGCAGGAGACTGTATCATTTTTCACACAGCACCCAGAGGAGCGTTTTGGAAAATAAAAATTAGATCATGTTACCCACGTGCACACTCTTCCAGTTTCCTATCTCACTCAAAATAAAAGTCCAAGGCATCACTGAGGATCCACGAGCCCTATGGATCTATACTCCTTGCCACTCTCCCACTCACATGCTTGGTTCTAATCATGTTGGCCTCTTCAGTGTATCTGGAAGATTCCAAGTTGGTCCCACCTCAGAGCCTTCCTGTATGCTGTTCCCTCTGACTTGCACACTTGTCCCCTAGGGTCCCCATGGCTGGTTCCTTCCTTCTTCCCCATCTCAGGGCAAACATCCCCCCTCATACAGCCCATCACCCCCCAGCCAACCTCTGCTCTGCCACCCTGCCTTATTTCCTCATAGCACATGGCTTTACCCAGTTACCCTGTTAGCTCATCTGCTTATTTGTTGATCAGTGGGAGCCCCCACAACAGTGGATGCTTCCTGAAGGCAGGGGTTTTGTTCTCCATTGTGGCCCCAGTGCCTAAAAGAATCTCTGGCATACAGTAGATGCTTAACAGATGTTTCTTGGATGGATGGATGGATGGATGCATGGATGGATGGATGCATGAATGGATGGATGGATGAATGGACAGATGGATGGACGGCTGGATGGATGGAGGGATGGATGGATGGATGCATGACAGATGCATGGATGAATGCATGCATGCATGCCTGGGTGCATGCATAGATGGATGGATGGATGCATGGGTGGATGGATGGATGGATGGATGGACAGATGGATGGATGGATGAATGGATGGATGAATGGATGGATGAATGGATGGATGCATGGATGGATGAATGGATGGACAGATGGACCGACAGATGGATGGATGGATGGATGGATGGATGCATGGATGGATGGATGGATGCATGGATGGATGGATGGATGGACAGATGGATGGATGCATGGATGAATACATGCATGCATGCTTGGGTGCATGCATGGATGGATGGATGAATGCATGGATGCATGGGTGGATGCATGGGTGCATGGGTGCATGGATGGAAAGACAGATGGATAGGACAGATGGATGGAAGGACGGATGGATGGATGCATGCATGCATGGATGCATGGATGGACAGATGGATGGATGGATGGATGGATGGATGGATGAAAACTCCAAGCAATAGGGCTTGGTGGATGTGGATAGAGAAGGACTAATCTTGGGGGAAATTTACAAAAGAAAAAAAGTCTACATATATTTCGTCACTTAATCCCACATCATCTGTGAGTAGTACCTTCCTCCATTCTCCTAGGCCTCCTCCTGAGCTCCTCGTGGCCCCTCTCTAATGTTTGCTCTCTCTTGCTACTGACTCACCCCTGTTTTCAGGAAAACTAATTCATGCTCAGGTGCAATTAGCAGAGCACTCACATTCAAAGGAAGTTTTCATTTTTAGCTGCCTTCAAAGGTTGAAGTCAAATAAATGAATAGCAAATGGTGGAATTTTTGCAACCAGTGAGGTTGCGGGACTGTCCTGACTCCCTGAGATCAGATTCAGTATGCAACTACGCCTCTGTCTCAGGTAAACGTTGGCTGCCTACCCCCAAGTCAGGCTCGACTGCATGGCCTTCTGGGTTTTGCTGGTCTCTGTCACCTCACTCCCCTCCCTCGCCCACCACTTTCCCAAGATAAATCAACCAGGTCAGTCAACACGTTTCGATGAAAAAGAAACAAGTTAGTCTTTTGATTCGACAAAGTGGGCCTTTCTTGAGGCAGAGGGGCTGGGGCGGTCGGGAGCATGTGGAATAAGCGTTGCCGGGCCAAGACAAGGCCCCTTTTGTGTCCAGGGACAAAGATAGAGTGTCCCAGCAAGATGGGGCCAGGGCCTTTCCAACACCAGCTCCGGCAGCCGGGATTGGCTGGCCATCAGACAAGTCCACCCCGTGACTGGGCAGCCCAGGCTCCTAGCCACCAGCCACCCCCCACCCCTCCCTTTGGCAAACAATTGGGTGGGAGTGAAATAAATTATGAAGCCGGACCGTCTGCTCTGTCATGGCCACCTGGTACTCATGGAATTGGGAATTCTCATATCCTACAGACCTGGTACTTGAGGGATCAGTGGCCCTGGAGCTTCCACAACCTTTGGACATGAGCAGACTTCTTGGGTTTGGCTCCAGCTCGGGTGACCTTGGGCAATTCACCCCACCTCTCTGTTCCCCCTCTGCAAAATGGCACAAGAGTAATTCACCCTCCAGCTATTGTGTAGATTCAATGCGATGGCATCTCTAAAGAATAAGGCACATGCCTGGCACAGAGAGGGCCCTCAGTCATTACGATGCACAGTATTTCAGTTTATATATCACTTTACATCCATGACCTCATTCTTTTTTTTTTAAATATTTTAAAAAAATTTTTTTTTCAACGTTTATTTATTTTTGGGACAGAGAGAGACAGAGCATGAACGGGGGAGGGGCAGAGATAGAGGGAGACACAGAATCGGAAACAGGCTCCAGGCTCTGAGCCATCAGCCCAGAGCCCGACGCGGGGCTCGAACCCACGGACCGCGAGATCGTGACCTGGCTGAAGTCGGACGCTTAACCGACTGCGCCACCCAGGCGCCCCCCATGACCTCATTCTATGCACAGAATGCCACCCTCCAACCCTCTCTAAGGAGGCAGGATAACCATTCCTATTGGCTGGAGAAGAAAGGGAGGCTTGAAGGAAATTTGGAGAATCTGAACCCCTGGGGAGTTGAGGTATTCTGAGAGGAGACCAGCAATGTTATGAGTGGCCCCGGCTGACAGCTCAAGAGATGGTAACAGAATTGCCAAGAGAGAAATATCGCGAGAGCCAGAGACTAATGCTAGGTCACACCTCCAGGTCTTTGCGCGTGCTGTGTCTCTATAGGAAATGCCATGTCCTTTTTTGAGGGGAAGGGGGACAGATTAATGGTGCCCTGTCTTTAAGACTCCACTTAGCCTAGGGAAGCAGGAAATTCACTCTTCATTTCATACTGTTTCAAATGTTTGCTGTGTGGAAAAAATTTTTTAACGGAAACATCCGGTTAAATGTGTTCATTCAACAGATACTTACTGAGCACCTACTACTCATCAGACATGATGGGGTTGCTGTTTAAGACAACTTGGTCAGAGAGAGCTACTGGGGAGGTGACACTAGAGTGGGAGAGACCCAAAAAACAGCGAGGGAATGAATCATGGGAAGCCTGAGGGAAGGGAGTGGCCAAGGTAAGACTCTAGCTGGACTGATGAATCCTTGGCCAAGAAAAAGTCCTAAAGCTATTGCTCTTACTGATGGGTAAGCTCCAGTACCCTGATTCCCCAGGCCTGACAGAGTGAATGCTGTTTTGAGGTCCTGACTCTCTTCCTCTTCCTGGCTGTGGTTTCTTGGCAGATTCTCTTACCCCTGGCCCTAGTAACCCTAGTAGAAGGTGGTAAGAATAGCCTGATCCAAATATTGGGATTGTCCTCATCTGTCCCAGTGTGCTCACAATGGGATCAAAACCAACTCTTCTTCCTTTCCCCTCACCCCCCCAGCCCAGCCCAGCCCACAGAAGCATGGGGCCTAGGAGTGGAAGGGTAGGGAGAGATAACCACCAGAGGCGAAGGAGCCCCACCCCATGTCTCAAGAAGTATCCTCCATGAGGTTCGAAAGCTGAGTCCATCTGACCTGGGTCTTGGGGGCCCCCAGAGCAGGGGAGTGCCCTGGTCTTTGTAGATCAGAGACAGGCTGGGCACGGCCGGATGTGGGGGGCCGCGAGCACTGATCGGCATGCCTGGGGCTCTTGTCACCTTATCCAGTGGAATTCAGAGGCTTAGACTCTCAGAGTCCTTGGTATTAGAGTAATAACTTAGAAAGTTATTCTAAAACGTTGCATTAGAATTGTGTTCAAATAATATAGAAATGTCATACCGTCTTAGCAGCTTAGATTAGAATGTTGTGTTACAACGTCTTATAATACTGTATCAGGACGTTATGTAATGTTATGTGTTAGAGTACTGTGTTGCTTTGGAGCATTGATTAGAATGTGGGTTAGAACTGTCCTAAAATGTTGAATTAGAATATTAAGCTGTGTCAGAATGTTATAGTTGAGTGTTCTGTTATAAGACTATATTAGAGTGTTACAATAAAATATTGTGTCACAATGTTTCATTAGCATGTTTTCTTAGGATGAATCTTAAAATCCAAAGCCAGCTCGTGGAATTGTTGGGTGCTTGGATGGGGGGCAGAGTGATCCCTGGCCTGGGAATCTCAGGAGGCTGGATTAGGGCTCAGCTGCAACCTGACCCTTTCCCTGATTCTTTCTCTCTTGGGGCCTCAGTTTCCCCATTGTTAAGACAACGGCTGTTGAACAGTGTGTTCTCTAGAGCCTCCCTCACATTGAATGTTTATGGGGCTCTGAGTGTTGGAATCTTACCCTTTCCCTCCTCCCGGGCAGGAAGTGAGAATTCTGGTTAACAATGAGCTTGATCTTATCGGGAATAAATGACTTTCTGGGAGTAAACAGCTTCCTCACTGACAGGAAAAGTAAGAGAATCAAGTGACCAGGGTGAGAGAAACTCCCAGCAGCCAGAACGAAGGGCCTCCTGCCAACTGCTCACTGTCTTCCTGAAGGCACAGGCGTCCCATCCTTCCCCAATCCAAGGATGAAGCAGGGTCCCTGTCCCCCCCGCCCGAAACACTCCCCACTCCCGCCACCCCCAGCCCTCTCCAGACCCCACCACTGACCACAGTCCTGAGTTCCCCACCACTGACCGAAGGGAGGAACTGCTGAGTTCTGAGCCATTCCTCCCCCACCAGGCTTTGGCCAGACCTGCCTCATCTCACAGCTCTGCCCCTTCCCCCTGTGGGTCAGGCCCCTTCAGAAGTAGGCCTTAGACAAGTGATCTGAGCAAAAATATCCTGGCCTCCTCAACCCCAACCTTCACTGCTCCTTACTCCTGAGAAGAGAAATCACAAGATATCAGGGTGACCTGGGAAAATTCACATGCTCACGCAGACTCTGTTCCATACATTTCCAGGGTTTTCACACACCCTGTGACCCATGATCTAAGGCACTGAAGGGGTTAAGCACACGTCCCACAGATCAGCTACTAGCTGCGAGTACTCTTGTACTAGAAGCCCCTTCCTCCTCTGAACGAACGTGTGTCCTCCCCTGCAAAGTGGGAGTGAGGGCTTGGAGTTTGTTGGGCCTGGTGGGCATGAACTTGAGATGACATCTGCAAAGCGTTGAGCTCAGTATCTATCAATGCACAAGTGTGCTGAGTTTGTTGAGATCTGGCCACACCCCACACCCGGGCCCTTGCCTCCAGTCTGGAATCTGGGCCCCCACCTCTCCACATGCTCCAGTTTGGAGAATAACATCCATACCCATGGTCATGCTGAGATGGAAGAGGCGATCCATAGGATAAAGGGAGCCAGGAGCCCTTGTGCCTAGAAGGCTTCTTCCCTAGGAAGTGAGCCTGATGGTTTTTGCTGAAACAAGTCTCTTGATACCTACAAGGTCATCTGAGAAAGCAGACCCAGCCTTGACACCTGGCGTCAAAAGGCTGGGCAAGGTTCTAGCCCCACATTCATTGGCTCACCTCTTCCTATCACATGGCTTTGTTAATCTAATCTGTAAAGCGAGGCTTAAAAAGGCACTTCTTTCTTGGGCCATCCTGGGGGTCAAATAAGGTGATATAACTCTTACATCTAGAAAAGACCATCAGTGGGCTTGTGTGCTGTGGGGATGGAGAGTACAGAATGTCTTGCAGAAACAGAGAAGAAAGGGAAGGGTGAAAGGAAAAGTGGGGAGGGAATGGAGAATTTAGAGAACTGGCCATGTTATGGGCAGTTCCTGGGGCAGTTCCTGGGGCAGTTCCTGAGGCAGTCCCCTGGGCAACTTACAGAAAGAGCCTGTGTGAGCAGTCAGCAGACTTGAGTCTGAATACCAGGTCTGCCATTAGGTCACTGTATGACCTTCAGTGGCCCCCTGCCCTCTCTGGGCCTCAATGTCTTCATAGATACCATAAACCAGTCAGACTGGTTGAACTCCAATGGATTTCTTGCTGTGTGGCCACAAGTCCTTGGTTTCTGGCTTGGCTGGGGAGATTCTAAACACTTTCCTTTTCACCTTCACGATTGGCCATAAGCGGGGGTGGGGGGGGTAGGGGGGTGGGGGTTGGGGGGGTGGGGCGGGGGAAGAATCTTAGACTCCTGAGGGGGGTGGTGGGAGGAGGCAACTGGGAGAGCTGAGGACAGCCAGTGGCCAACACCCCTGCCTGAGGGTTGGTAACAATTCCTAGATCCTACTTGGTCTGCTTTGCTGCTGATCACATGCAGGGAGCAGTGAGAATGGAAAGCAGTGCCTGGCACTGGAGTAAAGCAGTGAGAAACCCAGATCCAGTTCTTGCTTGCATGGAACTAACATTCAGGGCACGTAACAGGCAACGCATTAGAGCCCTGCTGTTTGCTACATATACATTTATTATTGTTATAGTCTCTTGGCAAGTCAACACTTTTTTTGATATATAATGTCCTTCTTTGTCTCTTGTAACAGCATTTGGCCTAATGTCTATTTTGTCTGATATTAGTACAGCTGCCCCAGCCCTCTTTTGGTTACTACTTGAATTGCGTATCTTTTTCCATCCATTCATTTTTGACCCATTTGGGTTTTTGGATCCAATGTGAGTCTTTTGTAACAGCTTAGGATATATTTTTTTTATTAAAAATTTTTTTAATGCTTATTCATTTTTGAGAGAGAGACAGAGTGTGAGCGGGGGAGGAATAGAGAGAGAAAGAGACATAGAATCTGAAGAAGGCTCCAGGCTCCAAGCTGTCAGCACAGAGCCTGATGTGGGACTTGAACCCAAGAATGCAAGATCATGACCTGGCCGAAGTTGGATGCTCAACCTGCTGAGCCACCCAAGCGCCCCTGTTTTTTTAAATCCACTCTGTGGAGGGTCAGAGAAACAGTCACATGCTCTTTGATTGGAGAGTTTAATCCATTTTTATTTAAAGTACTCACTGCAAAGGAAGAACTTACTTTTGTCGTTTTATTGTTTTCTGTGTATGGTATAGCCTTTTTGTCCCTCATTTTCTCCATTATTTCCTTTTTTGTGTTCAGTCGATTTTTTTTGTAATGACCCATTTCGATTCCCTTCTCATTTCCTTTTGTGTATATTCTATAGATATTTATGATATCTATAGAAATGCCTATAAAATATAAATCTGCTAATGGTTGTCATGGGGATTATGTAGAACATCCTGAAGTTATAACCATCTAATTGAGTTCATACCAACTTAATTTCAATTGCATACAAAAACTCTATTCCAATACAGCTATGGTACTGATGTCACAAATTACATGTTTATACATTACATACCCCCTCACATAGATTTATAAGAATGTTTTATTTGTGTGTTTTTTAAACCTTGTAGAAAATTTTAAAAATGGAGTCACAAAAAAATAAAAATAAAAAATGGAGTCACAAACCAAAATTATAATAATATTTGCCTTATATTTGCCCAATTATTTACCTTTCCTAGAGGTCTTTACTTCTACAGCTTTGAGGTGTAGTATCTTTTTATTTCAACCTGAGGGACTCTCCTTAGCAAAACTTGTAGGGCAGGTCTCATGGTAGTGAACTCCCTCAACTTCTGTTGATCTTGAAATTTCTTTTTTTTTTAAGTTTTTAAAATGTTTATTTATTTCTGAGACAGAGACAGACAGAGCATGAGTGGGGGAGGGGCAGAGAGAGAGAGGGAGACACAGAATCCAAAGCAGGCTCCAGGCTCTGAGCTGTCAGCACAGAGCCCGACGCAGGGCTCGAACTCACAAACTGTGAGATCATGACCTGAGCTGATGTCGGTCACTCAACCCACTGAGCCACCAGGCATCCCTGATCTTGAAATATCTTAATTTCTACCTCACTTCTGAGGGACAACTTTGCTGAATATAGATTTTTTTTCCTTTTTGATATAGAACTCTTAGTTGAAAGGTTTTTTGTCTGTTTGTTTTAACACTACAAGTGTATCCCTTCACTGCCTGCTGGCCTTCAAAATTTCTGCTAATAGGCTGATAACTGTATCTGAGGATCCCTTGTATGTGATGAGTCACTTCTCTCATGCTGCTTTCAAGATTTTGGCTTCTGTTTGGGCTTTTTACAGTTTGATTATAATGCACCTTGGTGTGGATCAGCGTATATTCTATTTGGGGGTTGGTTCAGCCTTTTGGATTTGCAGATACATATACTTCATTGAATTTAGGAGGTTTTGGCCATCATTTCTTCAAATAAGCTCTCTGCCCCTTTTTTCTCCTCTTCTTATGGGACTCTCATAATCCATATATTGCTCCTTTAATGGTATCCACAGTCTTTTAGCTCTGTTCACTTTTCTTCATTCTTTTTTTCTTCCCGCTTTTCAGACTCGATAATTTCTTTTTTTTTTTAACATTTATTTATTTTTGAGACAGAGAGAGACAGAGCATGAACAGGGGAGGGTCAGAGAAAGAGGGAGACACAGAATCCAAAACAGTCTCCAGGCTCTGAGCGTCAGCACAGAGCCTGACGTGGGGCTCGAACTCACGGACCACGAGATCATGACCTGGGCCGAAGTCGGACGCTCAACCGACTGACCCACCCAGGCGCCCCCAGACTCAATAATTTCAATTGTCTTGTCTTCTTCCTTCAGCTCAAATCCATTGCTCATCATCATAAGCAGCAAGATGGCAGACTAGGAGCTCCAAGCTCTCATCCCTCCCACGGAAACATCAAAACAAAACAAAAATAAAAACTAGAAACTGCACTGAACTAATATAGGGGCCCTGGAAAACAGTCAGAGGCTCATAGTAACCAATAGAACATCCAATCAAAATGCCTGGCACAAGATCTTATGGGTGGGCACATACCGTAGACCATCTACGGACCCAGGCATCTGTGGGTCTATAGTCTCCCTGCAGTTTTCATAAGCAATGCCTGCTGCTTCTTCCTGCCTGAGATCCAAGTTGGATGAAAAAGGTACCATCCCTTCAGGAAGCACTCATCAGGTTAGAATGCTGCAAATAAGATCTGCTTCCCAAACTCTGATTTGAGGGAGGCAGTCGGGAACTAGACTGCTGCCTTGTCCAGCCCAAGAACACTGTTTTTCCAGGGAGGGGAGGGGACAAGGGCTAGAGTAACTACCACGAACCTTCTACGCTGTTTTGAGGGTGGCCTTTTCTTGACTGGATGGTCAGCTGGTTGCTGTAAACCTTTGACTCTTTTCCAGAGCTATTATATTGGTTCAGCCCAGTTTCTAGATTTTTGTGTTTGTTTTTGATGCTTCCATGAGAGGGACGGGGGCTTAGAGCTTCCCAGTTTGCCATTTTGCTGACTCTGATGGACAATACACTAGGGACGGCCCAAATATCCAACTGCACAATACAGGGAAGTGAACTGCATTGCTAGAGTGAATGTGTGCAGGGCAGAAGCTACTATGGATCACTGGAATGAGGAAAAGCCTTGGGAAAGGGATGATTTTTGAACTGAAGAAGGGGAAGGAAGAATCCAAGAAAGGAACTAGGAAAAGAGCAAGAACAAAGGCCCCAAGGCAGGAGAGAACCTGGTTTGTCCCGGGCACTTTTAGAAGGCTAATGTGCCTGAAGCCCAGGGAGTCAGAGAAGACAGGGCCTGGGGGGCCAGGATGAGCAGTTTGGGCTTTACTCTAATTGTAATGGAAACCCATGGAGGGCTTTAAGAACTAGAAAGACTTTGTGCGTTTGTTTAAAATGAGACAAGGCTGCTGTGCGGGTGAGGCTTAGAGTAGAAGCAGAGAGACCGGTGAGGAGGCTGGTGTAGACGCCCTGGTGAGAAATGAAGCTAGAGTCTGCAAATGAGGAGGCAGCCCTGGGCAGGAGTCACCATGGCAGCGTTCCTGAGGGCTTTCACAGGTGGACTTGGGAAGAGCCCCGGCCAAGCCAAACCCAGTCTGGTGCTGGGGCAAGATAGTGGAAGGGCACTGCTTTGGCTCCCGTGGGCTTCTTTTGAAGTTCTGGGCTCCACCTCTCCCAGCCGTGCTTTTCTCTGGGGAAAGAGGGCAAGCTGTGATCCCTGAGGGTGGCGGAGGTGGCAGTGAAAAGGTCCATGCTTTTCAAACAGGAACTTGACCATTGAGAAGATGGGGAAGTGAGGGCCCAAGGGAGGGGAATGTGGCTTTGGCCTCACGGTGAGTAGGTCTTCTTTAGTGGGGCTGAGTCAGGTACCACATGGCTCAGTTCCTGCTGGTACCGAGATGTCAGGAATCTCAGTGTGCCTGAGGTGAAACACAAAGATTCCAGCGTTGAGCTGGCCTCGCCAGATTCCTGATCCTCTGACTCACAGCGTGACGTTGCACAGGCTGCTGCCCCTCTCCCAACCTCAGTTCCCTCGTGTGGACCACCGAGGTGACAAAAGTCCCCACAACACTGGGTCATCACAAACTGTGTGAGATCACGTGTACGAAGCACTTAGTAGGTGTCTGTTGACACCAGCCACCTAGCGCACAGTACTGAGTAAGTACTCAGTGATTGATCGTTGCAATGACAACAGTCATTATCAGTAGGGTAACAATTTTGAGGAACCCATCAGAACCACAGAATCCAGCTCGGTTTGGTTTGGGGAAACGTCTGAGCCCCAGAGTTCACTTGCCCTCAGGCCTCGCAGCCCATCTCAAGGTCAAAGTGAAATGTCGTGGGTCAAAGAGAAAGAAAAAGAAACTGCACAGAGAAGGGCAATGAGCGATTAGATCCGTGCCTCACAGGTGGGTGCCATTGGAGAGGAACTTTGAGGGGGGGTTGGAGCTACACATGTGAAGACCACAGGGCGGCCTCCGGGGGGGAGAGAGGAGACTCAGCCAAGGCTTGGACGTAGGAAAACGTTTCTTATTCCTTTGGGGCAGACACGAAAGAGAGGTTCATTTGGGCCACGCTGCAGTGAAGAGTTTGTGGTGGGAGCGTGAACATGAGGAAATCAAGTTGTTGGATCGTCGCTAGACCATGGATGCAGAAGTGGGAGGCTTTGTCTGCACTCTGGACGCGGTGGGGGGCTGTGACTGTTCCTGGGGAAGAGAGGACTGTCCTTAGAGCTGAGCTTCAGGAAGGCCGCTCTGTCTGCCTGTACACAGGCCCACGGCCCTGACCCTCGCCCCGGGGCCAGGTCGGTGGTCTAGGCCAGGGATGCTGAGGCCCAAGCTTAGTCAATGGGAGTGTGGATGGAAGGAGACTCCAGAGGGAAGGGGTGGTCAACAGCCTCGTCAACCACCTGGAGGTGGCAGGGGCGAGGGAGGACCCAGGGAGGACTCCCGGCTTGCCAGCCCAGGACACCGGGTAGCTGAGAGGAAAGACAAGGACAGCAGAGATGCAGGAAGGAAGACAGTGGTGGCTCTGGGCCTGTGAGCCCTCTGCCGTGGGGGCAGTTGGTTCTGTGGGTCTGGACTGCGGGAGCGGTCTCAGGATTGGGGGCACAATTGTATTTGACGGTGGTTATACCTTGAGTTTGACTGGTTGGTTGAGGAACACGGGCAGAGGAGAGAAGGGTCAGGCAGGACGCTGGGCTGCCGCTGTCCCTTGGCCCACGTGTGCCCCGTCGGGCCCTGGAACAAGCCTGTCCCTCTCCTCTGCGCCATCCCCCCTCTTCTCATCTTACACTTCCTTTCTGGCCCTCACTTAGCTGCGTCATTTTAGGGAACTTGGAAACCAGGCCTCGTGTCTTTAACTTACAAAATTATACACTCCAATGAGCCGGAAAGGGGCTTTTGGAATAATTCTATTGAAAATATGTGGGTTTTCGCCTTGAAATGATCTTCCTGAAATTATCCCCTTTCTCTCTTTATAAATATTAAAAAGAAGGAATCAGAGCTTAGTGCTTTAAATCCCTATTCAGGGACTTTCTTGTCTGCCTCTCAGGAAAGCAGCCAGTCATTTCCGAGGAAGAAAGGAAGGCTGGCTCAGTTCCCTTTTACACGACCCTGCCCTAGATCCACCTTTCGGAGTATCCCTGACCAATCCCTCCTTGTCCCCTTACAGCGAAACTGGGCTTTACTGGAATATTACACGTCAGCGTGAAGGGTGTGAGAGAGAAGGTGCAGGCTCGGGAGGGGAGGGGAGAGGGGAGGAGAGGAGGAAGGCTGCAAAGATGGAGGCAGACAGAGACAGAGAGAAGAAGAGAGACAGAGACAGGGAGGGAGGGAGAGACATCGCTCTGGGGAGAAAGGGAGAGACATGTGTCCCCTACAGAGACAGGCTGGTGACAGAGACACGAGCTCGGGCGGAAGATCAGGGGGGACACAGAATACGGGGGCAGAAAGCAGCACACAGATGTAAGCAGGGTGGGGGGCGGGGAAAGGAGACACAGGAGCGGGACATTGGCAGAGTTGGAGGAGGCCATGAGGCCGGAGGCCCACAGAATGGAGTTGACACTGACTGACAGGTGGGGTAGGGAAGAACCATGGGAGAGAGACACAGGCGGATGGTGACACACTGCGGGGGGGGGGGGGGGGGGCGGTGGGAACAAGGAGACAGGATGGGCCTGTGCCACCCTCAGGCTGAAGGCCAGCGTGTGCTGGGGACAAACGTGTGGCTCGTGTGCAGGGTGGCATCTGATGGAGGGAAGTTCCTCGTCCCCAGCCCGGGCCCTCTGGCACCTGCCTCAGGCCCGTGATTCCCGTTAAGCCCTGCTGACCTTAGACATCCGGGGGGAATGGGGGCAGAGGGCAGAGGTCAACAGAAGGACCTGAGTTCAAGCATCGGCTCTGCCAATCACCGCCACGTCACCCTGGGCACGTCATGCCGTCTATGGAACCTTGGTTTTCTCGCCTGCACAGTGGGGGACGTTGATACCCAATCGCGGGGCTGTTGGGCCGCCCGCTGTGAGACACCCGCCCATAAAGGCCTTGGCACAGCGCCCAGATCGCTACCCTCACGGGAACGGGGGTAGACGTCACCCATGGTGGAGTCTAGGGCTCAACTGCGATCCTTCTGTAGACCTCAGAACTCACCAGTCAGGGCTGACCCTGGGGACCTAGGTGTAAAACCCCTCCCCCACAGGCACCCCAAAAGGGGAAATCTGCGGAGGGAAGGGAACAGGAAGTTTTAGTGGCTGGGAGAGATTCTGAAAAGGCTTTCCCAGGCAGCCCTGGTGGGTACAAGAGGCAAGGGCAGTTGGATTCACCTAACTGGCCTCCACCTCCCTGAAAGGGGACGCGGGAAGAAGGGGAGTGCCCTGGCCCACGGCTCCCTGCGTGACCTGGAGCCCCTCCAGGGCTTCGTCTGCCAGTCTGACCAAGGGTAGCAGACGACAGGCTCTGAGAGGGCCTTTGAGGCCCTGACCTCAGGGTTCTAGGAGCCCGTCATTGTAAGCAGCCTGACCTGGGGTGGGGTGGGGGTGGGGAGGGTGTTCCCGGCTCCCCCTCCCCCACAGACTGCAGCAGGAACCAAGGCCCAAGCGCCTTCTGAAGGCTCGGTCACAAAGCGCGGTGGTCGGTCACCGGTTACCACATAAGCCAAGCCCTTGATCTGCTGTGTTTGAGGAAACTCTTTGTTCCTTTCAAGCCTCTATTCTCTCAGCTGGGGCTGGTGCACAGACCGAAGCAGTGAGTTTGCTCTTTCTTCCTTTTCTTTTTGGATTTTTAAAAATAACCGGCTTGTGTGTGCAGGCAGCATTCCAGAATTGGGTTCCCAGGCTGGGGTTCAAGGCCAGGCACTCCAGCAGCCCCTCGCTCCCGGGAAGGCCTGGGCGGAGGGAAAGCCAAAGGGCCGGGTGAGGAGGCAGGGCATGCAACCTGTGCCCCAGAGAGACTGAGGTTCGGGAGCCAGCCCGGGAGGGCCCACACTGGTGCCCTCCCACCGGCTTCTGGACTTTAGTTTGTCAAGGGTAAGATAAGAGCCAATCGTGGAGACAGCTGCCTCTCTCCCTTGCTGGGTCCGTGCCAGACATCGCTGATCGATCGCCCTCCCCCACGGAGCTTGGATGAGCCCTGAGAATCCTTTTCAGCTCAGTGCTCTCTCTGGGTGTCTAAACACCAATAGGATTTGGCTTGCAAACAGACCTACCTTCCATCCCGGGACATGGTTATCTCTGAGAGGCCAACCCAAAGTAGGCACTCGATAAATATTTGTTGGATAAGTAGACTTTCCTTTTCTTTTCTCTCTCTCTCTCTCTCTTTTTTTTTTTTTTTTAATCTTTACGGCACGTCAGCCACTATTTTCGAAGCACTTGCTAGGCTGTGAACAAAGCAGAGTTCCTGACCTCCATCCAACATGTGGGGGAGACAGACAATAAGCAAATAAGCAGAGAGAACTACATCGGATGTCAGGTGGTGAGCAGAGTGATGAAGAAATATGAAGCCGCGTAAAACAATGGAGAGTGACAGGGTGTGGGCGTAGGCGCTCCTCGTAGGTAAGGTCATCGGAGGAGGGCTTCTGGAGCACGACACTGGAGCAGAGACCTCGGCGAAGCGAGAGAATCTCTGAGAGCCCATCCCTCTGAGGCTTTGAGGCTAAACTGCTTTGACACTAAGATACTAATCTGCGTTGTGTACGATTCTAGAATTCCACGACTCTCAGAACCTCTAACTAAAATTACACATTTCTACTGTTCTCGCCTCCCATGAAAATGATTCTAGAATTTTGTGATTCTGAAATGTTAGGATTCACTGAAGCATCTTTTTGCTTGAATAGACCAGGATTCATTGCCTACCCTCTCCCCGCTATACCCCCAGGAAATGGAGCTGAAAATAGAAACCGTCAAAACAACAAGCCATTCCAGCTCTAAGTGCCATAGTAAACAAATGGTCCAATGTTGCTCTGATGGTTTAATTGCAGCAGCTCCAGACAAGCCCATTCATGAGGGATCATCAGTTGATGGAGAGGAGGAGTGAGCCCCTTGGGAGAAGGGGTGGCTTGCGGCCGGCCCTGGGGTGGGGCAGGTCTGTACCAGCGGCCAACGCTCTGGATGTCTCGCTCTGGCCCCTTTGGCTTTGGGGGATCAAGATGGTGGACATTTTGACGAGGAGTGGCAAGAGAGGCCTCTCTGAGGAGGTAGCATTAAAGCCGCACCTGAGGACTGATAGGATGCCAGGTTCACAGCCGGGGGGGAGAACAGTCCCAGGTAGAGAGAACAGCAGATTCAAAGGGCGAGAGAGCTTGGCTGGTTCCCAAAGCAATTGGAGGACAGGAAAATGAGATGAGATCAGAAGGGCAGGAAGGGGCTGGATCCTACAGGGGTTTGTCGGCTAGGATTGGGAACGTGGAAGCTACTGGAAGGTTTTAAACAGTGAGTGATGTAATGTAATTCCATATTTAAAAGATCCTGGGTGCTCTAAGTACAGTGGACTATGGGGGGGTGGGGCACGAGTGGAAGCTGGAAGGCCAGTAAGAGACTGCAGTGTTTGTCCCCGGAAGGAGTGGCAGCGGCTTGGATCTACATGGTAGCAGGTGGATCCATCTGTTCACCCATCCCTTCTTTCTGCCCTCCCTTCCTCATCCCTTCATCCATCCATTCATTAACCGAACACTTATTAAGTGTCTATGGGGAGCCAGGCACAATGCTGAGCTTATAAGGCCGAATTAAACGTGGTTTCCGACCGCAAGGAGCTCACAGAACGGCAGGTCCCTGACCCTGCAATGTAAGGGTAACGAATGTCCCGGTGCAAAGTACCCCGCGGGCTCATGGGACGTGATTCACTGAGGCTGGGATGTTGGAAAAGGCCTCGTGGAGGACATGTTGGTGTTTGAGATGTTGGAAGGTCTGAGATGTTGGAGGGGCAGCTCGGGGAAGGGGGAGGAGGCAGCACGAGTGAGTGTCCTGCAAATATGTGGCTGTCCAGGTTGGTGGGATCAACGACCAGGTGCGTGGAGGGACACCACGGGAAAGGGGTTGTGGGCCAGCTTGGGGAGGGGTGGGGACACATGCCTGTGACTTCCTGCTCAGCTCCGCCTGCCCCTACCGGAGCGGAGTAATTTAATTAAGTACCAACCCTTAAACAAGATGCAGCTGTTTAGCAGATGTTGCCTTTCACCCCAGATGGAGGCACATCTTGGCAACGGGCACAGCGTTTCCAGGGCGCTTAATTTGTAAGGCTGCGGAGAGGAAAGAAATTCAAGATGCGGCCATTATTATTTAATGGCCATCGTTCATGACACACACCCCCGCCGCCCCCCCCCCCCCCCAGCACCACGGCCACATGGCCACCATTCCTGTTGGCTCGGACTGGAGACAGAGGCAGGCCCCCGGGGAGGGTGATTTGCTGGTTCTCACTCAGAGAACAAGAGAAGAAAAGCGGAGGAAAAGGTCACCAATCTGCAGAACCCCCAAGAACGTTGGGAAGCAGCGACTTATCCCTCACTTTGCGCGAAAGGGGCACAATCGGTAACCACGATCTATTGAACTCTAACTCAGGAGCCAGGCGCTGTGCCAGGTGCTTACACATACCTTGTCTCTGCCTCTCTAATCCTCCCAACAGCCACGCTTGGTCCTACCTCAGGGCCTTTGCCCTTGCTTTCTCCCCTGGCCGAGGAACACTCTTCTTTCAGAGGCCCACAGGGCTAATTCCCCAAAGACCTTCAGGCCTCACAGTAAATGTTGCCTCCCCATAGAGTCCTTCCCTGACCAGCCTACATAAAAAGCACCTTTCTCCATAAGTCTCCACCCCTTACCTTACTTGCTTGCTTTTCCTTTTCCTTCATTACCATATATATATATATATATATATATATATATATATATATATATCCTGTGTCTGTTTCTCTCCTCTAGAGTTTAAATTTCCAAGGGCAAGGATTTTTGTCTGTTTTATTCCTTGCCAGCTCTCCAATATGCACAAGAATGCCTGACTCAAGACAGAATCCTATAAATATTTGTTCAATGGGTAGAGAAATGATCAATGGATCTCACCGAACATATAAAAAGATGGTCAGGGAGACAAAATTACTCTCCCAAGAGTTACACAGCCGGCAAGGGGTGAGTTGGGATTTGAGTTTGGGTCTGTCCCTTTCCTTGGGACTTTTCCTTTTCCGTAGCACTTATCACCACTTATGTATTATTTCTGGGCCTGTGTTTGGCGTCTCTCTCCTCTCCCACCGGAATGGGGGCTCCAGTGAGAACAGAGTTCATGTGTTTTGCTCATAGTTGTCTCCCCAGCACCCAGACAGCGCTCCCCAGCACCCGGGAAGCAGCTCATAAATATACACTGAGCGACACTTCATTCTCACAAGCAATCCTGCAAAGTATGTTTCCTCTGTGCTATTTTACACATGGGGACATTGAGGCTCAACCAGAGAAGTGATTTGCCTTGCTTAAGGTCAACTGGCTAATGAATAGAAAGCTGGGATTTGAACCCAGGCCTCCTGAGCTCATTGGTCATGGAGAAGGGGACCCCCATTTAACGCTTGCTGGTTCGACCCACCCAAAGGCAACAGCTGCTTGGCCGAAAGCTCCACTCACACCCTACCAGGGAAGGCATTTCCCCCTCAAGGTCAGCAGTGTCAGGGCCGATGTGAAACTCACCCTTAATGCACAACTCCCCAGTTTCGTCCATTTAAGTGAAAACTGTGATGTTATTTTAACCCAAATCCCCCGTTGACTTCAATGGAAGCTTTGAATCCACGAGGAAGGTCAGACAGTGTTTTTGGAGGTAACATGGGCACCCAATGGAAATCATATTAGCATACTCATTATCATCAGGGCCCTTTGAATGTGTTTTTTAGCTGCTCCCTTAAAGTTGACTTGGTGACAATGGATCCTTTCTGTTCAGGAATCACTGGGCCAGAGTGGAGCTGCGGTCGGCTCCTGTGTGCTTTTCTGTGCTTTTCAAATGATGACAGTGAACCCATGTTGCATAAGGTAATGGAAAGAACGCCATCCACCAGGCACCCTGGTGGTGAATGAAGTACATTGTCTGGGTTTGAAAGAAATAACTCTTTAAGTCACTTGTGCTGGGACCCCAGGGATGGGCTCAGGTAACAAAAGGTGTTGCTAAACGGCCTTCCAAGAAAGCTGGCCCCTGTTAACGGGAGGCCCCTGGGCACAGAAAAAAAAAAAAAAAAATCAGGGATTGGCCTTGGTTGACAAGATGGTTGTTCAACTTGAGAAAATTCCAGAATTGCCTGGGGAGCATTTACTACACCCAGTGCCCAGCGCCCCCACATCAGACCATTTGGCTCCAAATCCTGGGAAGTGGGGAGACCAGAAGGCATCAAAGGTTTCTAAGTGTCCTCAGATGACTCCGGTAGGCCAAGCGGCAGCTAGTAAGTAGAGCTGAACTGATCTCTTGTCAAACCAGAGGGGAGGGGAAGAGAGAAGTTGTGGGTGGTGACAGCGGAGAGGGAAGGGCGATCGCAAGTCCTCTGGGGATGTGTCCGGGAAGAGGAGCTTCGGAGAAGACACCCTGGTTTTTGTTTCTGCTCTTAGGGAAATGTTCAAACTACGGAAAAGTGCAGAGAATCGTACGACGACCCCACTGCCTGGTACCAGCCTCATCAATCAGCAACACGGAATCCCTTCAGTGTGAGGGGGTTTAAGGTGCGTGCTGCAGGCAGGTGGTGCGCCCCAGCTTCCCTGGGAGCCTCCTGGAAAGCCCACGCTGCTCATCAGTGATTCCGTGACAGCAGATCCTTGGCTGGAACACAGAACTCCAGCGCCGAGTTCTTGGGCTGGAACGTGATTTGACAGGAGAGCCAACAGCTGGGACACAGGACTTTTGTATTAAGGCGAAAACAGTTATATTCAAAAAGAAATTGCCACGCATTTGTCCTAATCCCTCCTTGACTTGTCTCCTTGGTTCTCTTGTTTGGGGATAGGGCCTTGGGGCTTACCCCTTAAAAGGATCAAGGAGGTGAGTGAGTAGCCTGGGAACACCTGGAGGGTGACAGCTGGGCCAGGGTGTCTCCAGAAAGCCCTACTTTGTGTGCTCCTTTGTTCTTCCGACAAAGATTCACGGAGCACCTCCTTCATGCCAGGGGTCGTGTTCTAAGTTGTGGGTTCACGCAGCTCACACAGTCGAGTGCAGGAGATGGATGGTCAACAGAAAAGACAATGGGCAGCAAGTCGGACTGTAGCACTCGTGCTACAGAAAAAAAAAAATAAAGCAGGGAAGTGGACGAGGGCGGCTGGCAATCGTTAGTAAGATGCCCAGGGAAGGACTCTCTGCCAAGGTGACCCAAAGAAGGTGAGGGAGGAGCCAAGAAGGAGGAGCATTCGAGGCAGAGGGAATGGCACATGCAAAGGCCCAGTGGTGGGAACATTCCTTCCAAGAACAGCGAGCACGTTGTGTGGCTGGAGCAGAGGGAGAGTGGGGGACAGGGCTGGCAGGTGATGCCAGGGAGGCAGCCGTGGAAACCGGTGAGGCCAGAGTGGCAGACCATGAAGGCCTGTAAAGACCTTTGTTTTTCCCACGTGAGAGGGGGAGTAATTGGTGGGTTTTGAGAAAAGGGATTGGAAGATCTGGCTTTTGTTTTCATGGGACCCCTCTGGCTGCCGAGCGCAGAACGATTATAGAAGGTGGGTACAGAAACTGGAGAAGGCTACTGTGTTCATCCCAAGGAACAGGGGACCGAGGCCCAGACCGGGGTGGTCAAGGTGAGCATGTCTCTGGAACCACAGAGGTGGTCGGTTTCTGGAAATGTCTGCCGGGTAGAGCCAATAGGATTTGTTGGCTGAAAGAATGTTGGGGTAGGAGACCAGCAGGGGGGTCAGGATGACGCCAAGGTGTTTAATCTCGGCAACTAGACAGGAAGGTTTGGCATTTCCTGAAATGGAAGTCTTGCAAGGAGGGATGCTTTGGGGAGGCATGGTGGGAAGTTGTGTTTGGAACAGGTTAAAATTGAGGTGTGTAGGCAACACAAAATGCATGTGGACGTATGAACCTGGGGTGCAGGGGAGCAGCCTGCCCTGGCGTCCCACCGCCCAGATGGTGTGTGATAGCCTGATCATAGGCAGGGGAGTGGGCCAAGCACAGACCTGGGCCTCTCGTGAGCCAGGCACCAGGCCAGGCTGTGTCTTCTGGCCTCCTCAGGCCAGAGTCACGCCTGGGGCTTACACGGAGGGGGTTACTGCCCCCTCTCCATTGGCCACTTCCCATTATTAGCATTTACCCTGAGGTTGAAGAGGAAGGCTGATCCAGCCTCATTTAGGATGAAAAGGGCTGAAACTCTCAAGTTAACTGGAGCCGTGGGAGCTGTTGCCAAACTACGTGCAGGGATTGGAAGGCAGGAATTCTGAGCGCGCCTCGCAGAAGGTGGTTTAGCCGCTGGGAGACCATTCAGGACCCAGGGCTCAGGACCCAGGACAGAGCTCACTCTCGGCCTCCTAGGCAGCAGGTGTCTGCGGGCCTCCACCTCCCCTTCCGCCTTCCCGCTTCCCTCCTCTCTCCGGAGGTTTGGGCTTCCTCATTAACCCTGCGCCTTCATACGGTCTTGGCACTATCCGACCTGGCCTGGTCTTCCAGCTTTTGTGCATTTGACCCAACTCTCTTCGACCCAAACCCCAACCGGCAGCCGGGATGGGTGCCGATTGGTTTGGTTAATGCTGATTGGTTTAGTCGAACTACCCTCAGCTGTGCTGGGTGGAGCTTTTGCCCCAGGCTATATCATTGGCTGTTGGTTAGCCTATCTCTTGGCAGCCTTTGGGTCAGGTGACTTCCCCTGCTCCAATCGGCTGTTGGGGCACTTAACGGAAGTGGATGCAGACTCTAAGAGCCACCGTGGCAATGGCAATAGTAGTAACAGCCGCGTGAGGTATTGATCACGGTAGACTCTGGATCAGGCAGTTTGGGTTCAGGTTCAAACCCTGCCCCTACCACTTACGGTGACCTTGGGCAGCTTTCAACCTAACTGTGCCCCCATCTCCTCCTCTTTAAGCGGAGAATAATAACGTTAACTACGTCTTAGGGTTACGGTGAGGATTACTAAACTAGGCAATGAAACATCTACAGGACATATTTAATTAGGGTTGCATTCAAAAATGTAATTAAAAATGTAATCACCGTTGTCATTACTACTGGTCGGACAGTTCTTCTGCCCTTAAGTGTTTTAAAGGCACGTTCTCACTCAATTCTTCACAAAAATGCCAATGCAACAGGCTGTGTTTTTAATCCCACCTGACAGACGTGAAAATGGAGGTACAAAGGAGTTATGTGAGTTGTCCAAGGGTCCCTCAGCTAGTGAGGGGTAGAGCCGGGTTAATAACCCAGGTTTGACTGGCCCTTGACTCAGAACCATTGCTCTGAATCATCATGTCTCCTGACGGGCGCATCTATGTGTAACTGCCCACTGTGGCCCACTTCTTCCGTGAGGCTGCGGGTAGGAGCCCGCCCAGAAGGGGCAGCACTCTGCCTGAAACTGCCCCCAGCCCCACCCCAGCTCTCCCTGCCCTCCAAAGAGACAATGCAATCTGCTGAAGTACGTTCTGCGCAGGTCACCAGCTCTGATCTGCAAAGGCCATTCCTATCCCTTGTCCTGTGTGGTCCTTAATGCCTGGGTAAGTCAGCAGAGCAGGGATTATTCTTCCCATTTAACGGATGCAAAGACTGAGACTCACCAAAAGGGAATCAGGATTTGAACCCAGGTTTGTCCCTTTCCCTTCCTCTATCCTCCCCATGCCCTGCAGGGCAAAACTGAAGGGAATTTGGGAGCCACTGGATGTTCTGGAACTGGGTAAAATTAAGGCGAGAAGAAACTGGGATTAGAGCTGGAAGGCGCCTCCTTGTACTGGGCCCACAGAGGCCAGGAAGTCACTGGGCCTGTATCCTGACCACTGCTTAGCAATGTAGCCAGTTCTACAGTCTCCTACTCATACTCATGGTCCGCAGTTCATTCAGGGTATAAAGAAAGTGGAATGACACGAATTTCTGGTGCCAGCTTAGTTTAATGAAATATGCCCGCTACCCCAGCCAAAGGATTGCAGGAAGGAGGGGGCATCTGCAGGCTCACGGCTTATGTTCACCTCTTCAGGCACTTACATTCCAAGCATGGGCCTTGTCCGTGCTCCAGGGTAATTTCCAATAAATGGTCCCGGGCTGCACATGTGTGGGTGCCTCAGCACCTCCCTGGAATCTGATGGACGAGGATTTGAACCTCCACCTTGCACCTACTCACTGTGTGGCCTGGGGCAAGCCACTTAACCTCTCGGGGCTTCTCTTTCCTCATATATGATCCTTTCTCATTGGGTTACTGTGAGGACAGAGTAAGATATATTCGTATGGTGCTTGTTAAAGTGCCTACGCGTTTATTGTTATTTTAGGCATTAAAATCCCCTGGTCCCCCCCACAAAAAAACTTCAGAACTTGCTGTTGGCATGGGAATGATTAAAAGATTTGCCTTTTAGGAACATAAAAAAAATAATTAAGAAGGAAAGGTTATTATTTTGGTGACAGCGTGGAGGATGTCGCAGGAGGGACAAGAATGGAATTGAAACATGTCCGCTAAGTGTGTGTTTGGCTACTGGTAGCAAAAAAAAAAAAAAAAAAAAAAAAAAAAATCCAACAGTGCAACAGATTTCTAGTTTTTCCTCAATATCCACTCTCTCCTTTTGTCAACAGAATCCCTAATTTCAGCAGGACATGTGGCAGCCCAGAATGAAGATTACACTTCCCTGCTTTCTTCCCGAATCCTAGGTATGTCCATGTGAGTTCTTACCAGTGAGAAATGTTTTGTGTGGCTTCTAGAAAATGTCTTAAACAGGAGAATAGACATCTCACTCCTCTCTTTCTCTTTGCTGGCTGGAATCTGAAATGTGACGACTGGCTCTCAAACAGCCATGCTGGCCCATGTGATGAATTAAAGATGGCTACTGATTCTTTGGTCCTTCTTCCTTCAAGAGGAAGAGTTTGTTTGGACTTCCTCTCCTCTTAAATCTGGGCTGGCCTGTGACTTATTGGACCAACAGAATACAGTGGAAATGATGCTCTGCCAATTCCGGACTTTGGCCCTTAAGGAAACTGGCAGATTCTGCCATGGTCTCTTGGATCCATGGCTGCCAAGGAAAAGGTCCAACCACTCTGCTGGAGAGACCCCCCTGGAGAAGCCCTAAGACCTCACGGAAAGGAATTAGGGACCCGGCTGAGCTCAGCACTGCGGTCTTCCCAAACCATCTTGGTCCTCCAGATGAAACCAATCATCAGCTGGACGCGGCCAAGTGACTAGTCAACGCCCATGGATAAGAAGGACCGCCCAGCTGAGCCCTGGCCGAATTTCATACCCGCAAAACTGTAGAAAATAATCAACATGATTATTGTTTGGGGAGTGTCTGTTGGGTACCAATACATAACCAGAACAGACCATGAGATAGAAGGTATTTGTTGAGGATGCTGTAACAATTACACCATCTGGAGGTCTGGCCGCCTCCGGATATTTTGTCCTACATGAAAAGTAGACTCTGTTTGTTTAAGCTTTGATGATACCTTGGGTCGTGGCTCATGGCCTCAGTTTCCCCACAATTATTCATTGGAGCATTAACGCCTGCCCTGTTACCTCCTTTTGCATGTAATACAAACAGTGCGTATCCAAAAAGACCATGGGGCGTGCCCAAGTCGTTATGATACATTTCATGTGTCCGTAATCGGATATGAACTTGTCGGGGGGCCAACTGCAATGGGTTTTGGAATCAGATATGTTGGGACTGGAGGCTCAACTCTGCTACTTTCTAATGTGAAAAAATCGGACCAGCCACTGAATCTCTCTGAGCTTTGTTTCCTCATCAATAAAAAACAGACGATGCCTACTTCCCTTGTAGAGTCTGTGTGAGGATTAAATTAAATGAGATGAATCCATCTGTCTGATAAACGCTGAATATCTCCTATGTGCTAGGCCAGACCCACTCCTGATATTGGTGGGGTCTGGGCTCCCCCCCATCCCCCCAAATCTAAATGTTTAAACATTATACATCAAGCTAATATATTGTTTTTAACATGTTCTATCCTTCTCCTCGATGAATGTAAGTAACCTCACAACAACCTGGAAGGCCAGGTTCAGTTTGGAAACCTCAGACCCCCCAGACGTGCAGAATGGTGGCAGTGGCCCCTTCCCTTGTCATCCCCAGCCCCAGGCCACGCTGTGCAGACCCCACATGCATGTGTGTAGACATCCCATGCCTTTACAAGCTCCCTCCACCCCCATGCTCCACACTGCCCTTTGCCTACCCCCCAGGCCTAGTGTTCTGCTTCCAGAGAACATACCAGCAAGCGGCTTGCACAGGCCCTGAAAGCCAGCTTGGAACCTTTGAATTTCAGGAATCCTGGGAACCCAGAGTATGTCTAGAAAAGAGATAAAGGCTTGGGTGGCTATCTCCCCTTGGCCCTGGGGGGGGGGGGGTCATACACAGCTGGAGGAGGGCCAGAGAGAGGCCCTTTAATGCGTGAGAACAAGGGTAGGGTCCCCCTTGCCTGGATCTAAGGGCCAGGTCAGGCCTATGCTGGTGGGGCTCATCAGCGAATGAAACTGGTAACAACAAGCCACCTGACCCATTCCTTCAGTCTGGGCCTCGGTGTCACCTTGTCTATAAAAGGAGGACTTAGCGGATCTCATACCTTGGTCGGAGACCAAGGGCTGGTGAATGTCACCGCAATCTCTTAGAGGCCAGGAGATCAGAAGGCTAGGGGGCGGGTTTAAGAGCTAAGTGACCAACTTACGTTCCCCGTGTCCTCCCTGTGGCAAGAGCCCTCCTCTAGCCTCAGCACTCTCTTTCTGAAGTCATCATCCCTCCTCGCACAGCCACAGTGCGAGTGATTACGCGGCCACACTTGGAGCCCAGCTGTCACCTGCAGTCCGAATCTGGTCTCCACCACGTACTGGACGCTCGAGGAAATGGGGAAATCGTTCAACTCCTTCAACTTCTCATTTCCCTCCAACAGGCGATTCAGCCTCCATTTTCCCATCTGTGAAAGGGGGTCATGCTCTCCCTCAGGTTTGCTGTGAGCTTGGGGCCGACACAGACACGACAGCATTCAGAAGGGAGCCTGGCACAGGCTGTGCACTTACCTGTGCTTCTATTATGTTACCACTTGGTGTTATTTCAAATGATCTTGTCTGTTTTCTCCTTTACTTGTTTACGGTCTTGGAAACACAGACTACCCACAGGCAGCCCTGTCTGCCCCGCTCCCCGCCGCCTCCCGCGCGCGGCGCTCGCAAAGACCGAATTCCAGCCGGCGGCTGGGCCCTGATGCACGCCACCTCCTGGTGCAGATGGGGAAACTGAGGCAGGGGTGTAGCTCCTGGGAGCGAAGGGCCGCAGGGACCAGCCCCGCCGCCCGCCGCCAGAGACGCGCTCTGAGCGCGGGTTGCCGCAGCGCGGCGTTTCTGTTCCTGGCGCGTGTGTGTTTCAAGACGCGACCCAAGGGACCGAGGAAAAGAGGTCTCCGTCCCGGTGCGCGAACAAAGGCCTGTGCACGCAAACAAGAGCTGCGCGCTTGCTGAAGGGCCTGGTTTGAGGAGTGCAGCGTGCGCCCCGGCCCCCCGCAGCCGCGCGCCCTCCTCGGGCCCGCTGGGGGCGGCGGGGCCGCGGGCGCCGCTGGCGGGGAGCAAGCCGCGGCCGGCTCATCTAGACTATTCTCGGGGAGGGGGCAGGGCGGAGACGCAGGGCGCCTCCCGCTCCTCGCCTGTCCCAAGGGGGCGCGAAGGTCACACGGCCCATCTCCAGGGGAAAGCACCTCCCTGAGGGGTGCGCGCCGGGCACGCCGACGGGACTCGGGAACGCGGCCTCGTGCCCCTTTCCAAAGCTCTTTCGCGGCCACCTCTCCGGTGCAATCCCTCTCGGCGGCCCGCGGAGGCAGGATAAGTTAAGCGATAAGAGCTGGGAGTCAGGAGCCAGGGAAATCTGGATTCGAACCCAGCTCGCCACTTGCCAGGTGTGCAGCCAGGTGCAAGTTGCTCTGTCCCCTGAAGCCACAGCTTCTGTAGAATGGGGATAAGACAGCCCAGAAGGTCCTTAGGTCAAGGGCACAAATGAATCCCTTCATTCGTTCTTACAAGCCACGTCTTCAGTTTACAGAGGTGGAGCAGGTTCAAGGTTGAAAGGGGCTTTTTCAGGGTCGCGCGGGGAGGTGGGGGGGGGGGGGGGTCAATGGCAAACCCTCCAGATCTCCTGAGTGTAAGGATTGTTGGTCTCGGCAGCCTGAAGGGCGAGTTCTCCGGCAGGTTTTATACAGCTGGGTGCAGGTGGAGGGCAAGGTCATCTCCCTCCGCTCCCCCCCATGCCTCTCGGCCGCGCACCCTCAACCCTGCCCCCCAACTCCTACAGAGGCACAGGCTTCCCCTGGGGACGCTATGGGAACTGGCTGGATGATCCAGTGCCTGGAGGGGGTTTGGGGATGAGTTTTGGTCCCAGATCGAAACCATTTATTTTCTCTATCGTTATTGTTGATATTATTATATTTCATACGTAAAGCCCGAGCCCTTTCGGGAGGAGCCAGCCAGCCTGCTATGCTACTCGGGCCGACCTCCACCTCTCCGCAGTTCCTGCCCGGGAAGGTAGCCTCCTGCTGCCCCCTAGTGGCAGGCGCGGTCGTGGCGGCCTGGCCGGGCTCGCAAACAAGGGAACCGCAGAAACAGGCTTCCCTTAGCGCGTGGTGTAGGCTGTCCGCGGGGAGGGCGGGAGAAAATGCAGCCTGGCTCCCCCGCGGCTCTTTGTAACCCCGCGGATCTGGGGAATCTTACGAGTGGAGAATAACAGGCCGAAATGGAAAGGCACGGGAGGTTGTTGGGGTTTTTTTCTTTCATTCTGCTTTTATTTATTTTTGAATAGACAACACGTTTCCACGTCTCAAAAGACAAAAAAGGTGGTAAAGCGAAAAGGGAGTGTCCCTTCCACGGCTGTTCCCAGCAGCCAGTTCCCCTTCTGAGAGGCGGCGATTGACACCCGCCTTGTGTAGATCCCCCAGCAGAAAGTCTGTGCAAATATAAATATTTCACAGGATGGGTAGCTGCCTCTGTATGCTCCTCGGCATCTCGAAGCTTCACTTAGAAGATGTATCATGGGATTTGTTCCATGGCGATTCGTACGGAGCGGCCTCATTCTTTTGAACAGCTGCATAATATTCCGTGGTACAGATCTCATAATTATTTGATCAGTTTTCCACGCATGAGCCTTTAGGTTGCTCGTAATCTTTTATAATCATATTGTTGCAACAAAATAACCTTGAACACACACCGTTGTGCTCGAGTATGAATGCATCACTTAGCTATTAGCTGTATTAGCTGTATAATAAAAAGCTTTTCTTATGGTTCATATAAATCACTTGTGGCCCTGTGGATCTGGGTAGGGCTGAGCTAATTTTGCCTTGCCTCTCTGTGGCTAGAGCAGAGGGCAGGTCTGCAGGTTGTTGTCTAGGAGGAAGGGACTCAATCACATATCTGGTGTTTGGTTGGCTCCTGGCTGGGCTACGAAGGGTGCTTGGGCAATGTCTCAATCCATAGTGCAAGGCCTTTGAAACTCCATGACTGGTACCACATTCTGTCCCCATTCTTTCAGCCCAAGCAAGTCACAGGTTAGCCCAGATTCAATGGGGAGATAGAAACCAGCTTTCCAAGGGAAGGGTGGCAAAGTCACATTGCAAAAGGGATGATGCAGGGGACGTGAACTGTTGCGGCCATTGAACAATATGTTTAAATAATGTTTCTATTTTACAATAGTTAGATTTACAAAAAAGTTGCAAAGCTAATACAGGGAGTTCCTATACACCCCTGTACCCAGGTTCCCCCATTGCTAATATCTTATATCACCGTAGGACACTTGTCACCACTAAAGAACCAATCAGTGATGCATCACCGTTAGCCAAACTCCGTTCTCTATTCAGATTTCATTAGTTTTCCTTAATGTCTTGTTTCCATTCCAGGATCCCATCCAGAGTACCATATTACACTTAATCATCTTAGCTCCTTAGGTTTCTCTTTTCTCCCCTTTTCCATATTGTTCCCTGTAAAGGGAAGTCACTGTGCATAGCCCACACTTAAGAGAGGAAGAGTTACCCCCTGCTTCCTTGAGGGGGCAGGGTCTACACAAGGTGTTCGGAACTCTACTGTTACTTGTTTATGTCATGTATCATATCAGCGTGGACTCATGGGTATTTCTTCTTTACTTTGCGTCATCTAACACTATGTTATATGTTTTGTTGCTCACATTTTTCCCGTTTGGGCTAGTAAGATGAGTGGCCCCCGTGCCCTTGTGACATACCCTCATCATTTGTTTTTGGTTTTATTTTTATTTTTGAGCACTTGCTTACTTTCTGGCACTGTAACTACCTCCAAGTTCATCTCCTTTGTTTTCGGCCCCAGCCCTACAATCAGCCATTTCTCCACGGAGCCTGTTTCCTTTTACTGGAGAGTGGTATTGCAAATCAGGACCTTGGGGCGCCTGGGTCCTGTCGGTGAAGCGTCCGACTTCGGCTCGGGTCATGGTCTCACAATTCGTGGGCTCGAGCCCCAGGTTGGGCTCTCTGCTGACAGGTCAGAGCCTGGCGTCTGCTCTGGATTCTGTCTCTCTGTCTCTCTCTCTCTCTCTCTCTGCCCCTCCCCCCTCACACTCTGTCTCTCAAAAATGAATAAACATTAAAAAAAAATTTTTTAAATCAAAGTCTGTACCCTGGGTGTGCTTGTTGTGACTGGAGTCCATTCTCAGTGGGTACTATGTGTAATACACACACACACACACACACACACACACACACACGTATATACACATAACTGTATTTCTATATCTGTTCATTAGCATCTATATTAAGCGAAACATGACTTCATGCTAATGCCTCCCACTCAACCCCATTCATAGCGTTCATCCTATCTCTCTCCTCTTGCTTATCTAGAATCCCCCACTTCAACAGCGAGACACCTGCTCCCACCATCTGGCGTCCTAATTTATTTAATTGGGCAATTCCAGCACACATGCATGGGAGTTTCGGAATTCTCAACCCGTGCTCCCATGAGAAATAACTTTACCAACTAGAGTACAGTGCTTATGGACGGACGGTTCTTTGGCCTCTAGTGTTGTCTCCATATATTCCCAAAGTTGTTTAGGTCGGCACACCTATTGCCCACATCACTCGGTGAGACTATGTCATACGTTTATGATACAGTTAAACTCTTTCTTCAAATCTGCCTGCATTACGATTCGCTTCGATTCTTGTTCGTAAAGGTCTCCGAGTCCTGACAAGTGGATAGTCACGTGCCCACTGCTACAGGGCCAGGCAGGATGGTTTCACGGCTCTAGAATGGTGCTTCACCTAATCGGCTATCCAGCTCTCTTCAAACCTGCGGCAGCCACTGGTCTGTCTTTGCTCTCTATAGTTTTAGCTTTTTGTTAATCATATAAATGGAATCAAACAGTGTATAGCTTTTGAGACGGGCTTCGTTCACTTAGCAAATACGCACTTAAGATGCATCCGTACTGTTGTACGGCTTAACAGAGGCTTCCTTTGGATCATTGAATAGTATTCTATCGTATGGATGGATGTACCACTGTTATCCATTCACTTATGAAAGGAACTCTTAGCCGCTTCCAGCTTTGTTGGGAATATAAGGCTGCTATAAATATGTGTGCGGGCTTTTGTGTGAGCGTAGAATTTCTAATCAGCTGGGTAAACTTCTGAGTCATACGGTAAGTTGAGAAGTAGCTTTGTAAGAAACTGCCAAACTGTCTTCCAAAGTAACTGTGCCATTTTTCACTCCCAGCAGCAACAAGTAAGAGTTCCCGCTGCTTCGCATCTACATCTGCACCTGCTTTTGCCAGTTTGGGGGGGAGGGATTTGTCCATTTGAATAGGCGTGTAGTCGTTGTTTACATTTGCACTTTATTTTAATTTGCATTTCCCCGAAAATAAATGAGGCTGGGAATCTTTTTGTAGGCTTGTTTGCCACCTGTGTGTCTTCTTTGCCGAGGTGTCTGTTCATATCTTTTGCCCATTTTAAAATTGGGTTGTTTGTTTTCTTCCTGGTGAGTTTGCGACGTTCTGTGCATATTCTGGATATGATCTTTTATCTGATACGTGATTTGTAAATATTTACTCCCATCCTGTGGCTGGGATCTTTTCATCCTCTTAACAGTGCATTTTACAAGGGCACCTGGGTGGCTCAGTCGGTTAAGCATCCAGCTTCGGCTCAGGTCATGATCTTGCCGTTCATGAGTTTGAGCCCCACATAGGGCTCTCTGCTCTCAGCACAGAGCCTACTTCAGATCCTCTGTCTCCCTCTCTCTCTTTCCCTCCCCTGCTCTCTCTCTCTCCCTCTCTCTCAAAATAAATAAAAACATTTATAAACAACAGTGCATTTTACAGAGCAAAGGCTTAACAGGTGTCCAACTTAGCAACTTTTTTCTCTCATGGATTGCATATTTGGTTTTGCGTCTAAAAACTCACCACCAAACCCAGAGTCAAGCAGATTTTCTCCTGTTTTCTTCTAGACTTTTATTGTTTTGTGTTTTGCCTTTAGGTCTGTGATCTGAGTTCACTTTAGTTACTTTTATGTAAAGTCTAAGGTCTATACGAAGGATCTTTTTCTTCTGCATATGGTTCCAGCAGCAGTCAAGAGACTATCTGTTCTCCCTATAACTTCAATCTTCTAAAGTGTAGTAAGACTTTTTTTCTGTGGCCTAACCTATGGAACCCTGGAGAATGTTTTTCCATTAGAATCTTTAACATTATAGTCGCAGGTATTCTAAATTCCCTGTCTGATCATTCCAACATCAGTGTGATATCTGAGTCTGCTTCTGATGTCTGTTTTGTCTCCGAAGTCTGCATTTTTCCTTGCCTTTTGTTCCTTCCCCTGGGGGACGCTGAAGAACCAGATCTGGAGACGGGAAGATCATCCTGGCTTGTCCAGGGTAAGTGCAATCACAGCCATCGTGTAATCACACAGAAGAGGAGAAGGCGATGGGACCATGGAGAAGACAAATAGACTCTCAACCGTAAGCCAGAGAATGGCCTCCACCGCCAGATGCAAGGAAGCGCTTCTCCTCTAGAGCCCTCAGACGGTGGCAGTCCAGCTGCCATTTTAGCCCAGTGACACTGATTATAGATTTCTGGCCTCCAGGACAGTAAGGAAATAACATTTCTGTTTTTGTTATTTACTTATTTACTTATGAGGGAGAGAGATCCGGCACGAATGGGGGAGGGGGGGCAGAGGGAGAGAGACAGAGAATCTTAAACAGGCAGCACACTCAGTGCAGAGCCTGACCCAGGGCTTGATCGCACGACCCTGGGATCCCATGTGACCCGAGCCTAAACCAAGAGTCGACCGGCGCTCATCAGCCTGATCCACCCAGGTGCCCCAAGTTCTGTTGTCTTAAGCCACTGGGTTCGTGGTAATTCGTTACGGCAGCCTCGGGAAACTAACGCAAGCCTGCCTTGTAAATTTTTGTTGAAAGCTGGACACGTTGTATACGATGATAAATACTGAGGACTGGCGCTAATCTTTCTAGGAGCTGAGCTGCACTCAATACTTGTAGCTCTAGGCACAAGTATAGGTTTCAAGTTCCTCTGTGTCCTTGTTCTCTCTTTCTTTTTCATTTCTGGAGCTTCCCTGTGGTTTGCCGTAATTTCAGCTGTCATGCACTATTATGATTCTGGAGCCTTACAGGTGTGATGGTAAAGCTGGGGGGTGGGGGCATCCCTGACCTTCTAATGAAGTTTCAGGCTTTTAGTGGGTTCCTCTTATCTCAGGAGCATGGCCTTTTGGGAGTGTTTCTATTCCTCCTCCCGAGGTAGTGCTCCCCTCCCCCTGCTTCTGGTGTCTTCTCTGGCTAAAACAGCCCAGCCTATTCACTCTGTTGTCTAGGGTATCCCCCCCGCCCTCACCACCTTGAGTGAAACAGGAAGTCTGGAGAGGACTGAGGAGGCACAGAGTTCCTTTTGCCTTAGCTGTGATAAAGTCTCTGAACTGCCTTCTGGCAAAGTCCTATCCACCAGAGCTGAGGGGGAAGGTCCCGGGAGGACTTTACCATGGCCTCTCTTTGCCTCTCCCCGCCAGAGCCACATGGGGAGCTCTCTCAGACCCTCCCCCATTGGAACCTGGTGAGGTTCCTGGAGGAAAAAGCTGCAAAAGTAAGAGGTCTTCCCCACCGCCCATGACCAGGGTCCCCGGGGACTTCTGTCTCTTATGCTGGTGCCCAAATCGCCTTCAGCAGTTGGAAGCCAGTCTTGGGTGCCGTATCTTTCTGGATGTGCCTGACTGCTCAGATTCTGTGGTCCCAGTGTGCCTCACAACTTCAGTTCTCGGGTGGATTCAAGAGTAGTCATTGTTTTTCAGCTCACCTAGCTTTTGCTTATGGTTAAGACAGAAGCAATGGCTTTTTAGCACTTTACGTGTCAGACTTGACACCAGAAGCCCCTGTTGTGGCCATTTTTTATATCAACCTACCAATGCAAGTACGAAATTATGAAGGGTCACAAAATCATAGGGCTATAATGTTGGGATCATAAAGACATTGGCACATAGAGTTTTGCAACTGGGGAATCATAAACTCCAAGAATAAAAATTCCCCGGATTGAAAATCACCGTGGGCTCTCCACTGCTTACAGGGTGCTTGTGAAATGATCGTAAATGTGACATAAAATGTTTTTCAGTATGGCCCGCCCCATCCCTCCAGCCTCCTCTCTCACCACCCAAATCCTGTCCCCGCTGCCACTCCCCCCACAAGACGAACTCAATGTCACACTCGGGTCCAGCTTGTGCTTCTGAACTAAGTGAGATTCTCTGATGCACCTGGAACGTTGCCTGCAACTTGGCGATCCCTCAACAGTCATTTGTTATTCTAATGAATGAATACAATTATAAAGCTCTTATCACAGCCCATAGCGCAAGCAAGTATTGTCAGTGGCCAGTCTCTACGTGCACCTTGAACCTTCACATATAGGGATTTATTCTATTTTCATAGCCTTACGTGGCAGGTACTCTCATTATTCCCCTTTTAAAGATGAGGCACAGAGAGGTGAGCACCTTACCCCAGGTCACCCAGATGGTAAGTGCCAAAGCTGGGATTTGAACTCAGAGGAAGTGCGCCAATGGATTATAATCAGCATGAAGCTTCTGCTATTGTGCTAATGCTAGATGTGTTACATACATACGGGATCTCTACTCTCATGATAACCTTCCATGAAAAGAATGGAGAACCAGAGAGTTTAAGTGGCTTGCCCAGGGTCACACAGCTAGTAAAAGCTGGAACTAAAGTTCAAACCGGGTCTGTTTCCTCTCAGATCCTACCCTTTCCTATTCTCAGCATGGCTCCTGGCTGTCTCTTGAGGGAAGGAAAGCCTTTGCCACCTTGCCAAGCCATCAGACTCCCACTCTTCCTTCGAGAGGTAGTTCAAGGGTCCCTTCTGCTGTGATGCTTTCCTGGGCTCTCCCTCACCACCCCAGCCGCCCCAATCTGACCCTTCCTCCTCCAGCCCCCATACCCCTGACCTGTACCCGCTGGTGGTCTTGGGGGAAAATCAGGGCTCTGCTGAGTGTCCTTGATTAATCCTTTGTGTGACCAACTTAGCCTTGATTTTTTTTTTTTCTCACCTGCAGAACAGGTGCTGAGAAAAGCACCCCCCTCATGGGTCTGGATGAAATATGCACACGCCTTGGCCAAATGCTTACTGAAGCGCAGTGTCATTATATACGACGCTGTATATAATGATCTGCTTAAATGTCTGTCTCCCTCACTTGACTTGAGGGCAGGGACTGATTCTGATCTATCTCTGTGCCTCCGGCACCCAGCGCGGTTACAAGAGCTGTTAAATAAATGTGAAGTAAATGAATGAAAAAGAAATAAATGAGTCTCAGAATTCTAGTCTCATAATTCCACACATAAAATCGAAGACCCTTGCCTCACATGACCACAAAGACGGGAGGTTCTTGGAGAAGAACTTTCTGAGGCTGTTGATCTTTCTGACTAGCATCCACCGTTAGTAATGCACTTTATGTCGCTGTCCAGTGTGAACACACACACACACACACGCCTAGACACACATACACACGCACAGAAAGTTTCATGAAATGGCGTTTTTCCTAACTATGTGGGATAAACCCAGACATTTCCTCTTGTCTTCTCTTACATCGTCTCCTATCTTTTCCATTCTTTTATTTGATTAAAAAAAAAATTTTTTTTTAATTTTTTTTTCAACGTTTATTTATTTTTGGGACAGAGAGAGACAGAGCATGAAAAGGGGAGGGGCAGAGAGAGAGGGAGACACAGAATCGGAAACAGGCTCCAGGCTCTGAGCCATCAGCCCAGAGCCCGATGCGGGGCTCGAACTCACGGACCGCGAGATCGTGACCTGGCTGAAGTCGGACGCCCAACCAACTGCGCCACCCAGGCGCCCCTGATTAAAAAAATTTTTAATGTTTATTTATTTTTGAGAGAGAGAGAGAGAGCCAGGTAGGGGCAGAGAGAGAGGGAGACACAGAATCCGAAGCAGGCTCCAGGCTCCGAGCTGTCAGCACAGAGCCCGATGGGGGGCTCGAACTCACAAACCGTGAGATCATGATCTGAGCTGACACCAAAAGTGGGACGCTTACCCGGCTGAGCCACCCAGGCGCCCCTCGTCTCCTATCTTTTCCATTAAAAAAAAAAAAAAAAAAAACTACTGCTTTGGGTCCATTCAACTGATTTCATGTCCCAAGGTTGCATCGTGGCCCATGGTTTGAAAAACCCTTTCCTCGTCCCACGGCTCTGCCAGAACCTCCCTCCAGCATCCGTGACATGCATCCAGCGCCCCTGGTGAAGGGAAGTCCCCCCTCAGAAGGTAAGAGGTTTCACTATTGGACAGCAGCCTTCGATGTTAGAAAGCCCTTGTTCCTCCGAAGGTGAAATTCACCTCCCTGGAACTTCCCCGTTGGCTCCTGTGGGGCTGCGGGTCTCTATGAAGGTGATCACTCCTCCCCGGGCTTCACTTTCTTCCTCCTGCTCCCACGCACGTGCCCCCCTCCCTAAGTGCACGGAGCCCGCGAGTCCATCATCAAAGCCACTCTTTGGGCCTTGATCTTCACCTGTCATCTCCTGTTACTTGCTTTTATTTTCTTTTGCTTTACGGGAGTGGGGTCACTGGAGTCCATCCATCCAAGTGGTCAAAGTCTTTGGTCCCGGAACAGGGAAGCTGTTGGCACTGTGGGGGATATCAGAGAGTCTGGAGGGGTGGAGAGGGGCCGGCGACGGCAGGTACTCAGGCCCCACAGAGGGGCCCAGCCAGGGTCGCCGGTCCTGAGCGGCCTCCTCTCCTCCCTGTCGCCACCCTGCTGCGGGATGCCTGCAACCTCTGGGGAAGCTCACCTCCTCTCAGCGAGGAGGCCAAGGGCCTGTGGCGGCTCAGGCCACACACCGAACAGGGCCCGGTGCGGGCTGAAAATGCAGGGCCCCTTGTTCAAAAGTGTTCAAAAACGACGCGTTTCAAGCCAGTGAGGGCACAGCAATAAGTGTGAGTCTGTCCCAGTGTGGGCCCGGCCCAGCTACAGGGATCGCGTACCCGTGATGCCGACCCTGCCCTTTGTCTGGGGAAGCAGGCTCAGCAGACATTGTGTGAGGGAGCCCTGGGTGGGGCTGAGACCCCAGACTGCAGGAAATGAACCCGGCTCATGAAAGTTCAGGCAAGGGGGACCTTTGAGGTCACCTGGCCCAAACCCCCTCCATATCCAGTTACAGAATCTGAGGCCCAGAGAGATGGCCCGAGGTCATCCTGCAAACTGGTTCCAGAGCTGAATCACAACCCCAGCCCTGGGATCCTTCCCTCTCCCCCCACCCCTGCCGCTCCTCTCCATTTGTTCCCAGTCGCCCCTGCCCCGTGCTGTACCGAAACCCGTCACATGCTGACGGCACCTTGCAAATGTCTCTCTCCCCTCTCCGCCGTCTTTTCCCCAAGCTCCAGACTCCACCGCTGCAGTAGCCTCTTGCTTCCTCTCCTACCACCCCCTACGCTTCCTCTCTGACCCTCCTCCCGCCCCACTCCCTGAGCCACCTGAGTGTGAGTTTTTAACTTACAGATCAGGTCCTGTGGCACCTCTGCCCTCAGCCTATCGACGCACTGCATACAGATTGCGATCCCCCTCCTTGCCGCAGCCCACAAGATCAGGCCCCGTGGCTTCTCCCATGACCGTCTGCCCCCTGCCCTCTGCTCCCACACGGTGACCTTGCTATGGTCCAGCTGCACCCAGCTCAAGCCCACCCTGCATGCCGATTCCTTCTCTAGAGCATTCTTCCCCACGATGGCCCCCCGGCTTCCCTTCATTCAGGTCTCAGCCCCCAGGAGGTTTTCCCGTGCGGTCCTTCATACCAGTTAACCCCCCCCCTGAACTGATGGTACCTATTTGTTCCTTTATTTTCAGGATCCCCTGTAGAACACGGCTTGCCGGAGGGTGGAGACCTGTCTTGCACCCTGCTCGCTTGCATGGTGCCTTGCTGGCCCCCGGCACGTCACTGGCGCCCTACGAAGAGCTGTTGAAGGGATGAACAGACTCATAATGAAATGAATTCATTTAGCAAGCGTATTCGCAGGTTATTCTGGGCCAGGTGTTGTGCCGGGCACAGAGGACTGAGATGTGAAGCAAGCGGACAATGGTGCCTGCCCTCAAGGAGTTGGCTCACCGTCTTGGGGCAACACAGATCTTTGGAGGAGCAGTAGGGCGACAGGGGTGGTTTGGCGAAGCCGAGCCTAAGCCGTGTCTAAGAAGATGAGGTGAAGGGGAATGGGAATGGGTCCTCGCAGTTAGGGGGTGGATTTGGGGGACCATCGTCCCTTTTCTGAGGAACTAGGAAGGCTCTGTCTCCCGGGTTCCTCAGCCCATTAGGCCGGGGCTGGGGTCCGCCCGTATGATGAGCTCCCTCGGGGCCCTCCACCCATAAGACGTGCTTGCACATTGTTTGAGACCCGCTTCCTGCTGCCGCTGGAATCAGGAAGAAGACTGGCGTGGCTCCACTCAGGAAACCCAGCCTCACCCGGTGGGCATGAGGCCCAGCCTGGGTGAGCCTTGTGGGTACCTTGGCACTCCTCAGACCACCCCCGAAAGGATTCCAATCTCCCACTTCTCCTCAAGCCTTCCAGCTTCACATGACACCCTGCCCATGGCTACCCACCCCCTACAGCCCCAGCCTGGTGTTGCCAGTCCCTCCCTTTCTTGTAGATGGCATGATTGAAGCCTAAGGGCAGAGCAGGGCCCTTGAAGACAAAAATCACTTCCTCCGGGAAGCCTTCTGTGCTTTCTCATTAGTAGTGCCTCCTCCTTTTCCTTACGCCCAGAGTGCACATCCTCTTGTTTGTTTGTTTGTTTATCCAAACGTCCATCCATCCAACCAACAAACATTCACTGAGCACTTACTAAGCTCCCAGCACGTGTTCACAGTGGTGACCAAAAACATGGCCGCTGCCTTCACAGAGCTTACAGTCTAAAAAGGGGAATTGTGCAGCTAGTTGCAAATTTAAAAACGAATCACAGCTGTGATAAATGCTATGCGAAACATGTACCTGAACCTATGTGGTGGTCGGGGGTGGGGGTGGGCGTCAGCGTAGGGACGGCTTTCCCGAGGAAGGAATGTTTCACCCAACGCGACACTGCCCACAATGGCAGCCGGTAGCTGCATGGGGCTACTGAGTACTTGAAATGTGGCCAGTGCCACAAAGGAAATGAAATTAAATGTATATATATATATCTTGAAGCAAACATAACGTTATATTAGTTTCAAGTGTGCAATGTAATGATTCGACAATTCCACACGTTACTCAGTGCTCATCATGATAAGTATCCTCTTATCCTCTTTAACGATTTCACCCATCGGATTTCACCCACCTCCCCTCCGGCAACCACCATTTTGTTCTTTGTGTTCAAGAGTCTGGGGTTGGTTGGTTTGTCTTTTTTTCCTTAACTTGTTCATGTGTTTTCTTTCTTCAAGTCCACATACGAGTGAAATCATATCGTATTTGTCTTCCTCTGTCGGATTTATTTCACTTAGCGCCATACTCTCTAGGCCCGTCCATGTTGTTGCAAATGGCCAGATCTCATGCTGTTTTACAGCTGAGTAACATTCCATTGTGTATATACATTACATATTCTTGGTCTCTTCATCTGTGGATGGATATTTGGGTTATTTCCATATCTTGGCTATTGTAAATAAGGCAATAAATATAAGGGTGCAGTTATCTTTTCAAATTAGTGTTTTCATTTCCTTTGGGTAAATGCCCAATGGTAGAATCACTGGATGGTGTGATAGTTCTATTTTTAATCTTTTGAGGAACTCCCGCAGTGTTTTCCACAGTGGCTGCACCAGTTTGCATCCCCACCAACGGCACGCAAGTGTTCTTATTCTTCCATATCCTCACAAACACTTGTTATGTCTTGTCCTGTTGATACTAGTCTTGTCCTGTCGATACTAGCTAGCTATTCTGACAGGTGTGAGGTGATACCTCATTTTATTTTGATTCACTTCTCTCTGATGATGAGTGATTTGAGCATCTTTTCAATGTGTCTGTTGGCCATCTGGATGTTTTCTTTGGAAAAAAAAATGTTTCCAAACATTTATTTATTTATTTATTTATTTATTTTTAAATTTTTTTTTTCAACGTTTATTTATTTTTGGGACAGAGAGAGACAGAGCATGAACGGGGGAGGGGCAGAGAGAGAGGGAGACACAGAATCAGAAACAGGTTCCAGGCTCTGAGCCATCAGCCCAGAGCCCGACGCGGGGCTCGAACTCACGGACCGTGAGATTGTGACCTGGCTGAAGTCGGACGCCTAACCGACTACGCCACCCAGGCGCCCCTCCAAACATTTTAAAATCAGAGTGTTTAACAGGGGGTGGGGGGAGGGTTTCATATTGAGTTGTAGAAGTTCTTGATATGTTTGGGATATTAACCCCCTATCGGATAAATCATTTGCAAATATCTTCTCCCATTCAGTAGGTTGTCTTGTCATTTTGTTGGTGGTTTCCTTTTCTGCGCAAAAGCTTTTTATTTTGATGTAGCCCCAAGAGTTTACTTCTGCTTCTGTTTCCCTTGCCTCAGGAGACAGATCTGGAAAAATGTTGCTAAGGCTGATGTCCGAGAGATTACTGCCTGTTTTCTTTAAGGAGTTTCATGATTTCAGGTCTCACATTTAGGTGTTTAATCCATTTGAGTTTATTTTTGTGTATGGTGTAAGAAAGTGGTCCAGTTTCATTCTTGTGCCCGTATACGTCCGGTTTTCCCAACACCACTTGTTGAAGAGACCGTCTTTTTCCCCTCACATATTCTTGCCTCTTTTGTTGTAGATTAATTGACCATATAAGCATGGATTTATTTCTGGGCTTTCTGTCCTCTTCCATTGATCAATGTGTCTGTTTTTGTGCCAGTACCATACTGTTTTGATTCCTAGAGCTTTGTAGTATATCTTAAAGTCTGGGATTGTGATACCTCCAGCTTTGTTTTTCTTTCTCAAGACTGCTTTGGCTATTTGGGGTCTTTGGTGGTCCCATACAAATTTTAGTATTTGTTCTAGTTCTGTGAAAAATGCGGTTGGTGGAGAAACTGAATTTCTAATTGTATTTCTTTAAATATTAAAAAAATTTTTTTTTACATTTTTATTTATTTTTGAGAGATGAGAGAGACAGAGCCCAAGTGGGGGAAGGGCAGAGAGAGAATGAGACACAGAATGCAAAGCAGGCTCCAGGCTCTGAGCTGTCAGCACAGAGCCCGATGCGGGGCTCAAACCCACAAGCGGTGAGACCATGACTTGAGCTGAAGTCTGACGCTTAACCAACTGAGCCACCCAGGCGCCCCTGATTGTATTTCATTTTAATTAATTTAAATTTAAATTTAAAAACTGAAGCAGTGTAAAAATATGTCTATTATATTAACACAGCTTTATTGCCTTAATAGGGCTACGTTTCACTTTGTTGAAACTTTCAAAGGCTAGAGGAAAAAATCATGTAAAATATCGTAGTATTTTTCTAGTGTTTACATGTGTTAATGATACTATTTCAGATGTTGGGTTAAAATGTGTTAGCTAAAATTAATTTCATGTTTCTTTTTACTTTTTCAACGTGGATACTAGAAATCTAAAACTCCCTGTGGCTCCTGCTGTATTTCCATGGAGACAGCTGAGCTCAGAGAAGAAAGGTGAGTAGGAGGGGTTAATAGGTAGAAGACTCATCAGAGCTATCAGGATGGGGTCGCGTTTCTCAGGATGGAAACTCACGTTTACTTAGCTTTTGTTTTATGCTCAGGACTTCAGATGTTACATGCATAAGACTCACTCACAGGCAGATATCACTGGCCTCTTGCTACAGATGAGGAAACCGAGGCTCGGGTTTGACCAAGGTCCTGTGGTTGGTGCAACCCCCTCATTGAACAGCCTGAACGTTTCAGGGGCGCCAGCCTGAACCGGTTTGATTCATCTCTTCCCTGCTTCCAGCTTGGCTCTATCATATTTCTTCTGCCGGCCCCTCTGTCTCTTAGGCAGCGCCCACATTTCTGGACACGTGTTGAAAGATGCTCTGCCATAGTTGAACGAATGGATGATCATGGACGAACTGTTTCATCAAACTTTTATGAAAAAGCTCTACTGTGTCAGGCAGGCCCTATTTTATAGCCCAGCCCAACCAGAGCCGTTTCCAGATGCCAACACTACGTCCAGTGTAGGGACATCACACCTTCCCTCACTACGGCCCGGCACCCCCCCCACCCCCCCCACCCCCGTCTCTGCTTCGGGATCTGGAAGGCGCGGAGGCAAAGGGGCTCCTTGGTTTCTCCTCCCGCCCGCTGAATCGGGTCCCAGGCGTGGACCTCGTGTGCGTGCATGCGTGGGTGAGCGTGCACGTGTGCGTGGTGGCGAGGTACCCACGGCACACCCCCCTCTGCATGGTCTGCTCCCGCTCTGCAGCCCGCGTCCCCAGACTCCATCCTGCAGCTTCTGGGGCCTTCTTGAGTAGGCTGCTAACCTCATGCTCTAAGCTTGGCCATCGTCCTCCCTGGTGGGGGCGGGGGGCGAGGACTAGGCTCCGCCCCCTCCACCCCCACCCCCCCCCGCCGCCACTCCCCATGGGGGAAGTTCAGGCCGCACCTCCACCCTCCTGTCTGGTTTCAGTTCCTTTTTCTCTTGCCAGCGTGGCCAGCCTCAGGAGACATCTGGAGGGAGAAAACCGGCTTCCTCTTCCCGCAGGCACCCCAGTCCCGAGGAGTTGTTTTTGGGGAGCACCTTGCTCGGTGGAGGCAGTGAGGGGACAGTTTCCAAATCTGGCCCCCCAGGCTGACATCTCCCCTCCCACAGTTAGCTGGGTGAACAGAGCATGAGGGAGGTGGGAGGGCTGGGGCGCAGCCAGACTTTTCGGCTGTTTATTAGCCCTGAGAACATACCTGGTCCCGTTTGTTACTGTTGAGTACCTACTATGTGCCCAGGACAGCGTGAGGTGCTGGTCACAGCAATGAATGAAAGACAGCAGTCGTCACGGCCAATCATCATTTTATTAATTTTTTGAAGGAGGGAGAGAGACAGAGTGTGAGTAGGGGAGGGGCAGAGAGAGAGAGGGGGAAACACAGAATCCGAAATGGGCTCTAGTCTCTGAGCGGTCAGCACAGAGCCCGACGTGGGGCTCGAACTCACCAGCCAGGAGATCATGACCTGAGCCGAAGTCGGTCGCCTAACCGACTGAGCCACCCAGGCACCCCACGGCCAATCGTTATTAATGGGGGAAAGGGATCAGGAATAAGTAAGTAAACATGTCAGGGCTAGCACTGAGAAGCCAAATCTAGCAGCGTAAGGGGACGGGCTTGACCCAGGGGAGAGGTCAGGGCATTGGTAGCATTCAGCTCCCCCCCCCCCCAACCCCGGGGGCTCCTAGAGGATTCTGGGCAAGAGAAGCCCAGCCACGCTGTGCCAGCCCCGGGGTGGGGGGGGGGGAGGGGGGAGCTGGGTTTCCAAGTCTGTGCACTTACTTGGTTTTATTCCGTCATGGATGTCCCAGCTCGCTTTACCAGCCAACCCGTTCTGTAGACCCAGGAGCCACCATGGGCTGGCCACAGCAGGCTGTCAGTCACATCTGCTCAGCACAGAGGAGGCTCTCACCACATCACAGGGAGCTGTGTGCCTCCCAGCTCGGGCTGAGGGTGGGGGGAGCCCAGCCCCTTCTGGGTCCTCTTCGTGGGGCCTTGGGTACAGTCAGCACCCAAGCCAGAGGGAACAGACGCCTCCCCAGCTACACACCCCAGGCCTGAGGGTTTGGGGTTTGGAAGGAGGCCTGGGTCACAGTGACCACTTCTGTCCCTGTGGCTCAAGCCACTGCTTCAGGCCCGGGGTGGGAGAGTGTCCGGGAAGCGTGTGGCCTGCCTTCGGCTGTCGGGAGACCAGGCAGTGGCTCCTGGGCTCATGCAGAGCCTCATCCGGGGTTGGTGCACAGCACGACCAGGGACCCGGAGCCTCCTCGCCATGGCTGCTAAGTGTGGGCAGGTCCTGACCTCCGTCCTGCTTGCCCTCCTGCTGGGACTCACAGGTAAGTCCTGGGTGCTGCCCCGAGACACCCTCAGACCTGGCAGGGAGGCCTTCGGGGATTACTACATGCAGCTGCCTTGGGTTGCAGGGGTCTGGGGCCCACAGAACCTAGCGGGGCCCTTTGCCTACCTGCCAGGGCGTGTCCTGTCCTCACCTGTGAGAAACAAAGGTGATGGGGGGTTGGGGCCAGGAGGCCACAAGGACGACAGACTGGGGGAGGGCAGGGGGTGAAGGGGGAGCCCACCTCCCACCCAGTCTCCCTGATGTCAGCTCTGGTCCGAGTGGCTAACACATCTAGGTCAGAGAGGGTGTGAGGGTGGGAGGGACAGAAAGGGAGGACCACCCCCCCCCCCCCCCCCCCCCCCGCCGAGTGATGGCGCCTCTGGCCTTGCAGGAAGATTGCAGGGTTCTCAGTCAGACTGCTTAACCTCCCTCCTTAGCTTCCCCCACCCCCACCCCCGCAGGCTGTGTGACCTCGTACAAGTCACTAAACCTCTCTGTGGCTGTCTCCTCTTCTGGAAAGCGGGGACAACAATACCAGCCTCCCGCAGTGGGATGCGGATGAGAATAAACACACACCTGGAAACGTTCTATGAGCCACAGGGTGCCCCGTGCAGTGGGGTGACGATGATCAGGAGGGACTACTGAGAGGAGAGCATGATGCAGAAGGTTCCGGAGCTGGGTGCTGAGAGGATATGCTCCACAGCCGCCCGAGCTGCCCTCTGTCACCCAGAACCCTGCATTGTCAGTGCTGGTTTATCTGTCCTCCCCACACCCACACACCTGACCAGATGCTCCTCCAGCGCCAGGGTCCTGTCTGACACCTCTCTGTGTCCCCAGGACCCAGCTCACAGACCAGCTCAGCGCAGGGGCGCGGGGGGGAGGCTGGGGGCAGTGAAGACTTGCAGAAGTCACCGCTGTCACGCCCCTGCAGGCTGTCATGAGGGGGACGGGAGCCCGGTCCTGCAGGTGCCCTGGGATGACTCTAGGGCACAGACTGGAGGCTAGAAGAGGAAGGGGGATGCTGCCTCAGGTGGAAAGAGTGCCGCGTCCCCGGAGCTGAGCAAGCAGAGATGTGGACGGGAAGGACCGGATTAGGAGGGTCAGCCATCCCTGCCCGCAGTGGCTCTCGATGTCACACTGGTGTCCAAAAGGGAGATCTTTGTGTCCTCGCCACACCTCTCCCCAAACCTAGAACCATCCGCCCGGATGCCCGACAGAAAAGCCTGGGACACATTTCCCCATAGCCCACTGTGTCCAGTCTGTGACCGAGTCCTGCTGGCTGTTTCTGCCGAATGGGTCTCAGGTCCCCCCCATCACTCACCGGCCTGGCCCAGGCAGTCCTGGGTCCCCTCCTCACTGCTGTCGCTGCTCCCATCCTGCCACCTGCTTTCCATCCTCCACACGGCGACCACAGTATCCTTTTAAACCACGTCGGCGAGGCCACCTGGTCCTGTGTTCACAGTCTCCAATGGCTTCCGGTCGCACTCAGAATAGAGTCAGCAGCATTACCTTGAACTTGAACAGATGGCTTTTCCCCATCTGGACCTCTTTGCCCATGATGCTGGAGTCCTACAGATCTCTCAGCCTCTCAAGGTATTCTCACCTGCCATTCCCACTTTCTAGAATGTTCTTCCCATGCCCCTTCTCATGGCTGGCTCCTATCCATCTCTCAGCTTCAGCTCAAAATGTCACCTCCTCCAGGAAGCCTTCTCTCATTTTCTTCTAGACGAGATCAGGCGCGTTCAGGGTGGTATGGCCATAGACGACTATTTTCTTCTAGAATAAGCCTTCTGGCATTTTTTTTTTTTTTTAACCTCAGCACTCTGTTTCCCTGAGGTCGAGCCCCAGTTAGAATGCTATGTTTGTCTGTTTACTTGTCATCATCCGTCCTATGCTCCCCAAGGCCGGAACAAGACACAGCACACAGTCCGTCCCCAAGGCCTGACGTGCCACCGGCAGCCCTTACAGGCCGTAGAGTGTCGGATGCGCCTTGTGTGGTCACAAGCTCTCTTTCACAGCCGGGCGGCCCTTCATCTCTCTGACGGGCCCATCTCAGAGGACGACCCCGGGAAACCCAGTGCCTTTCAACTGTACGGCCGGCCCCTTCAGCTCCTGGGATTTCAATGTCACCTGGATGAAGGGCAGTGATGAACATCCAGCCTCAGCCCAGCACCTGGTGACCAACAACCAAGGCAACTACTTCGTTACCAGTAAGGTGTGGGTGACACTGACCCTCCAGGATCTCTTACTGGAGATCACCTGCGAAGTCACCCACAGGGCGCTGGGAGAGCCTCTGCGAAAGACCATGAACCTCTCCCAAGTGCTCCAAGGTGGGTGGGCAGGAAGTGTGGGGGGAGGGGTGTCATCTCCCAGCAGCATCGGCTTTCAGCGTCTTCTGCCCAAAGTCCCATTCTCCCCCCCCCCACCCCCCCGGGAGACCGGGGGCGGCCGTCTGGGTTTAATCCTGGCTGTACCACTTTACGACGTGTGTGATCTTGGGTAAGTCCCCTAACTTCTTTGGGCCTCAGTCCCCTCCTAGAGTGGGAATAAAAATAAGCCCTTGTAGGTTTCATGTGAGGATTACATGAGTCATTCCTTATGAAGTACCTAGAACAGTGCCTGGCACACAGGAAGTTGTTGATGAATGTTTGGTCCCAACTTTCCATTTATCACCATCATCATCATCTTACTATTATCTCATGATCTTGTCTCAACTTTCCATCCCAAACACCTCTATTAATATCTATTAATATCATTGCGATTAATATCACTGCTACTATCATTGCATCTACTAATATCATTGCTCTTTAATATCATTGTTATTATTTTTAAATTTAAAAAATGTCCTGGAGCACCTGGGTGGCTCGGTCGGTTAAGCGTCTGACTTCGGCTCAGGTCATGATCTTGCGGTTCGTGGGTTCGAGCCCCGCATCGGGCTCTGTGCTGACAGCTTGGAGCCTGCTTCGGATTCTGTGTCTCATTCTCTCTGCCCCTCCCCCCCTTGTGCCCTCTCTCTCTGTCTCCCAAAAATAAATAAATGTAAATTTAAAGAAAATTTTTTAAATGTCTTATTCATTCAACAAATAATGAGTATCGACTGCGTGCCAGGCACTGTTCTGGGTGCTGAAGATACAGCAACAAGTACAATTAAATCCTTGTCCTTGTGGGCATCATATTTTAGCAATTCTTTTTTTTAATATATTTTTTAAAATGTTAATGTTTGTTTCTGAGAGAGAGAGAGAGAATACGAACAAGGGAGGGGCAGAGAGGAAGAAGCAGGCTCCAGGCTCTGAGCTGCCAGCACAGAGCCCGACACGGGGCTCGAACCCACGAACCGTGAGATCATGACCTGAGCTGAAGTTGGACGCTTAACCAGCTGAGCCACCCAGGTGCCCCAGTAATTCTTTTTATTCACTTAATTTGATATGTTAACTGTTTGTTTATTTAATTTGAGAGAGAGAGAGTCAAAGCAGGGGGTGGGCAGAGAGAATCCCAAGCAGGCTCTGCGCTGTCAGCACAGAGCCTGATGTGGGGCTCGAACTAGTGAGATCATGACCTGAGCTGAAATCAAGAGCCAGACGCTTCACCGACTGAGCCACCCAGGTGCCCCAGTGATTCTTAAAATTATATTTCATGGTACTGAATATTTCAAACATACAAAAAATAACACACGAGACACCTAGGCTCCCCTACTCATATTTAATGAATGTTAACACTTCACTTTATTTGCCTTACATTAAGCATACAAGAGAGGTAACGGATGAGAGAGTGACAGGTCTCGTGTCTGGTTCTTGGGAGAAGGAAAGAGGCCAGCTGGGCAGGGGTAATCTCAACAGATGTTTCTTTCTGGTTGTCTAGTTGTCCCCACCCTGAAGATCACCACCAAGACCTCCGGGACGTACATCCACGTGCAACAGAGAGTGAGTCTCACCTGCCACGCGAGTCACTTCTACCCCTCCCACCTACGTCTCACCTGGATGGAGAACAGACACCAGGTCCACACGGTGGAGTCCCCACAGGTCACGAGAAACCCAGATGGCACCTACTCTCTGAAGCACACGTGGCAGGCGGAGGCCACGCTGGACGGGAGCGAGTTTGCTTGCTGGGTGGTCCAGGATGAGCAGCCGCCCGTCCGGGCCAACATCACCCTGCGGGCCCAGGCACCCAGGCTGGGGAAAGGTGGGTGCGGTCTCTTGCTGGCCCCTCTGGGCGGCATGGCTGGGAGAGTCAGGCATGAAAACACCAAGCATGGGCCTGGGGTGCAGGCTGTAGTAGGTCACGGGCTCGGGGTGGCACTGGATGAAGGTGACGGAAGGGGAGGGTTCCCTGGGCTGGCGATGAAACTCGGAGCCATTCACCCCTAAGTTCCCTCCCTCCCTCCTTCCCCCCCACCCTCACCAACAAGGAGCAGGACTTCCCTTCCCCAGTCCCATGCACTCTTCTGGTAGGAAGTTTGCTGCCTTCACACTTGACTGCAGGAAATGGCAGAGATTAGGGACTGCTGGGCACCAAAGGTTTTTAACCAAGACTGGTTCCGCTGGAAGTTTCTGAGAGTCAATTTCAAAGAGGCCAGAATTCTCAACTCCCTTAGCTGGGAAACAGAGTGGGTGCCGGAGCAAGATTCTCCTCTGTCCTATTCAGTTCTCTCTCAATCTCTCTCTCTCTCTCTGCCTCCTTTCTCTCTCCTCCTCGCCTCCCTCCGCCCATCCTAATCCTCTCCAAGCTCCCCTCTGTGGCCGCGCGTGACTGTGTCCACTAGGGGGAGCTGCCTGCTCTCAGTTCAGACCCACACCAGCCGCGCAAGCTGCTTCTCCTGGACCAGCTTGGATCAGCTCGGGAGAATGAATGACGGGCCAGGAGGGGATGTGGGGATGGGAAGAGAAGAGAGTATCGTGATTGGCCAGGCCTAGGGGAGCCCCTGCGGACTGACAGCTCTCCAGAACCGCCTTAAGTGGGGGAGGACAGCTCCCTACAGGAGGCGTGCGCAGGTGTGAACGGCTGCGTCTGTGCACATGTCTCAGGGCCCCTGCCGCTCCCAGCAAAGGGTGGATGGAGGCCGGGCCGGCAAAACAGCCCATCTTCCCAGCAAGGGCTTCGACCCTGCATCCTATCTCTCCCCGGACAGATCCGGCCTTGATCTGCCTGCTGTAAGAATTCTTGGGGAATGATCCTACTCACCATTCAGTTTCTCCAGGTTCTTTTTTATCCACGTCCAGCAGAAATAAGAGAAGTGTCCCCCCCTCCCCCACCCCCAGTGGGATACACAGATCTGGATAGAAAACTCCAAACTGGTCTTTTGTCCTCGGAAAAGCAAGTATCATTATTTCATTCTGAATCACTTCTTTACTCACTCCGAGTTTTTTCCTCTCTCTGTCTTATCTTTCTTCCTTTTCTGGAGTCCAGGGCCCCTTCCGTTCGGTGCGAGTGCCCCTGCACAGCAGCACCTCCCCGGTCTGGCCCACAGAGCCCTTCTTCGGTATCCCCACCTCGGCCTTCCGTTCGCGTCTGGCTGATGCTTGTAGGGCACTTACCGTGTCCCAGTCGTGCTCGCGTAGCTTGGCTGACATAGGACAGGACAGGCAGCAGAGGGGCCGAGGTCTGAGAGGTCTGAGCTGGGGTCAAAAGGCAGGGTGGTCTGTCTGCAAAATCACTGTGCTCTTTTGTATTTTTCTCCCCCATCCTGCCGGAGAAGATAGACCTCAGTGTTACCTCACGTCTCTTCTCAAACTCAGGCTTACGTGCTCTGTTTTTGATTTGTGCTTGTCCCTGACTGTGCACATGATTCAGTCATCACAGTGGCACTTTCCCGCAGGGCCTCTTGCTGCGGGGCTCTGTCTGCTTGCCGACGGGACCTTCGCTCCTTGGAAGCGGACTCTGGATCTCGTGTTTAGAGGTGGCCAGACTCTGGAGCTGAGCAGATCGGTGTCCCATCACAAGGCTGCCACCAACCATCTGAGCCCTCGGGCAAAGCACTGCCTGCCCAGGGCTCAGTTCCTCATCTGTGTCCTGACACCTGTGGGGCTCGCCTGGCCTGCTGGGGATTCCTTTCCTTGACCTTTGCTTGGCATCCGGACTGTTTGCAGTCACCGGGGTGCCCAGCCCAGTGTGACCCCCAACGCCTGTGCTCTTAAGGTCTTCTCTGTGCCACCTGCTTTTCTATGACCCGGGAGTTTTGCGCATGGACGTGATATTCCCTTGTCGGGGATAGAGGACACGCCTGAGCTGAGACCGCAAAGACCCTGGGGCCAGACTGTCTGGCTAAGAAGCCCGGCTCTGCCACTGACTGGCTGGGCACCGTGGGCAAGTTACCTAGCCTGTCTGGGCCTCAGTTTCCTCATCTGTGAAATGGAGATGAGTCCAGCGATGCGGGTGTTGGCCGGGGGGTGTGGGTGGGAGTCGGCCCCATACACACTGCTGTGCTCCCTGTCTAGTCACTGCCGGGCCTCTGATGTCGGCTTCAGAATCCGACTCCTGTTGGAATTAACCTTTACACCCTAAGGGGGAGGATGCGATGGGGCTTCTCATGGAGCCGTGGTCTCTGGGCACCTCCGTGCCTCTCATGGGAGGGGTGGTCTCTCCCTGCAGGCCGGAGCACCTACTCCTACTCCTTGCAAGGCCCCCTTCAGCGATCTGAGCCGGGGAAGAGCATCCAGCTGACCTACGTGTCCTCCGGATTCCCGTCACGCCACATTACCGTGACCTGGTTTAAAAAGAACCACGAGCTCCCAAAGACGCAGACCTACGTCCACCCCAGTGGGGACACACACAATGTGACCAGCCGAGTGCTCGTCCCGCTGCAAGCGGACGATGTGCTCTCCTTCGTCCAATGCCACGTTAGTCATAAATCCACACTGGTCTTCCAGAAAGCCATCAACCTGGACCAGTACCTCCGTGGTAAGGGCGTTCTCGCTGCTCAGGTGGGTCCGTGCAGAGTTGGGCTGTGGATGTCTCTGCCTCCGTTTCCTCCTCTGAAAATGGCACAGCCCTCACTTGGTGGTGGCACGGGTGCAGTGAAATGACGCCTGTAAGGTGCACAACACAGTGCCTTGCTCATGCTAACCGTTCAGGGTGGCAGTCGCTGGGGTGGCTACTAATTATTATTTGTACCATTCACGTCACCTCTCTGAACTCAGTCTCCTCATCTGTACAATGGGGAACAGTATCTTCCAGGAAGTTCATGTTTTTATTATTGCTGTTTTTATATGAAGAGGATGTTAAGTGTTTGCAGCTTCTAAATTTTAGGGACTGTGTCGTCTTTGGACGATTACTCATACTTAGGTAAGGGCCCAATGTGTCATCTGATTTTTTTGTTGTTGTCGCTTTTCCTGGCCTGGACCCATGCTTGGCAGGCCTGTAAATTCGGTGAGGTCATGGGCATCATGCCTAGGAAGAATTATAGCAAGCATCCCGTTGTTTATGACGAGTCTAACCCCCAGAGAAGGCAAGTGAGTGGTCCAAGGTTGCACAGCAGTAATATTTAATTCCTTAAATGTGCATCGGACTTTAAAGTCTACAAAATATTTTCCTCAATATTTTCACTATTATTGTGGCAGGAAAGACATCATTTTACACGAATGAAAATACTGACATTAACACCTCAAATGAGCACACCACACAGTCAGTAAAGCACACTCATGTGGGTTGACGAATTAAAGGTGTGCCACTGCCTCGTGCTCTTTGTGCCCTTGAGGATTTACAGAAGGAAACTCGGGTTCAAAGAAGTAAAGTCAGCCCCAGGTTGCAAAGCCAGTGAGTGAGAGATTTTTCATATGAACTCAGGCTTCTTTTATTATTATTATTATTTTAAATTTAAATCCAACTTAGTTAACATATAGTGTAATAATAATTTCAGGAATAGAATTCAGTGATTCATCACTTACATGTAACAGCCAGTGCTCATCCCAACAAGTGCCCTCCTTAGTGCCCCTCACTCCTTTAGCCCTTCCCCCCCACCCAACACCCCGCCAGCAGCCCTCAGTTTGTCCTCTGTATTTGAGTCTCTTGTGGTTTGTCTCCCTCTCTGTTTCTGTCTTATTTTTACTTCCCTTCCCTCACATTCAGCTGTTTTGTATCTTAAATCCGCACATGAGTGATATCATATGATATTTGTCTTTCTTCGACTGACTTATTTCACTTAGCATCATACATTCTAGCTCCATCCACGTTGTTGCAAATGGCAAGATTTCATTCTTTTTGATTGGCGAGTAATACTCCATTGTATATATATACCACATCTTCTTTATCCCTTCATCCATCAATGGACATTTGGGCTCTTTCCATACTTTGGCTATTGTCAATAGTGCTGCTATAAACATGGGGGTGCATGTGTCCCTTCGAAACAGCACACCTGTATCCCTTGGATAAATGCCTAGTAGTGCAATTGCTGAGTCGTAGGGTAGTTCTATTTTTAATTTTTTGAGGCACCTCCATACTGTTTTCCAGAGCGGCTGCACCAGTTTGCATTCCCACCAGCAGTGCAAGAGGTGAACTCCGGCTTCTATCCACTCTTTGCCATCTATGGGATTGCCTGCTTAGTTACTTAGGCTCTCCCAGCCTCAGTATATTTGAGCATAAAGTAGGAAAATGATAATTCAGAGGGTTCTTCATTACCTGAGTATTTATTATATAACTCCCTGGAGTTAGGACAATTGTGTAGGAAAGCAAAAATCCTAGAAAATACAGATATTCACAAATGAATTACTTGTAAAACTAGCCCCCACTCAAACCCCTCGCTGCTCAACACTGGCTGCACCTCTGCTGGGTTTCCCGTCCCAGAAATGCCACTGTGGGTGTCTTTATCTGGGTTCCCTTGACAGCAAGCCTCAAACCAGGACCAGGTGCAGGTGTTTGGGAAGGGATCCACAGAGGCACAGAGGTTGGGATAAGGGGTGGGGAGGGTCAGACAGGGAAGGCAGGACACTCAAGAAAGGGTGAGTTATTGAATGGTTGCCCTTGTGGACAAATGAGGCTCAGCCCCACTGGGACCCTCTCAGGAACTGGGTAGACCATTCCTGGGGATTGTCCCTTGGGGGGTGGTGGGGAGAAGGAAGCTGGGATGTGCTTGCATGGTCTGGGTGACATTTCGTGGTTATGGAGCAATCCCAAGGCGGAGAATGCGGGAAGTGTCGTGGGGGTTCGAGGAGGGACAAGTCTCCCAGCACGGCCGCTCTGAACCAGCAGCTGGGGGAGGCGGTGCGTAGTCTAGAAACCCTCTGCTCTAGATCAGTCTTGCCTTGATTGAAGCGTGGCAAGCAAGAGACCGCGCTATGCAGAAGGAATCTGCATCCATTGTGAAATGAAATCAGAGATCTTGGCAAAAGTTGTATTTCGAGAAGTTGATGCCAATGATGGGGGGACCGCAGGCATCACAGGCAAAGCCTCTGAGTGCTTCCAGATGGAAAACGAAGGAGATCCATGATACTCATCATTCCGTGGGCACTTCAAAAGAGAACATATTGTTGGGACGCCTGGGTGGCTCAGCCGGTCGAGCATCCAACTTTGGCTCAGGTCATGATCTCGCGGTTCGTGAGTTCGAGCCACGCGTCGGGCTCTGTGCTGACAGCTCAGAGCCCGGAGCCTGCTTCGGATTCTGTGTCTCCCTCTCTCTCTGCCCCTCCCCTGCTCGTGCTCTGTCTCTCTCTGTCTCAAAAATAAATAAGCATTAAAAACTTAAAGAGAGGGGCGCCTGGGTGGCGCAGTCGGTTAAGCGTCCGACTTCAGCCAGGTCACGATCTCGCGGTCCGTGAGTTCGAGCCCCGCGTCGGGCTCTGGGCTGATGGCTCAGATCCTGGAGCCTGTTTCCGATTCTGTGTCTCCCTCTCTCTCTGCCCCTCCCCCGTTCATGCTCTGTCTCTCTCTGTCCCAAAAATAAATAAACGTTGAAAAAAAAAAATTAAAAAAAAAAAAAAACTTAAAGAGAGAACGCATTGATTGAATAGAGGCCCCTGTGAAAATCGACAGGACATTCAAATAATTTTTCAACAACCTTTTAATGATGGTGCCGCAAATGTGAAATGTGCAGGTACCGTATGGATTCACTGGTAGGACGTAGAGTCAGGTTTGGGGGAAAATTATCTCTACTTCCTTAGACTTGCAGCACTCGCTCCTTCCAAGAGTCGGCGCATCGCTGTGGTTATATTTTATATTGAATTAAGATGTAAATTAAACAAAATTAGTTTCATCACTGAAACGTTTTACCAGATGAAGTTTCAACCAGTTCTTCCTTGAGAATTTTTATGAGATCGGGGCCTGTTTGGTACAGGTTCCTTCTAAGTGGCTTTTTGTTGTTGTTTTCTGATACTAGGTAGCATATGCCCTGTTCAGCTCTTGTGGTTTTGTGAGGATTAGAGGGGACCACACATGCACTGTCATTCTGTGTGTCGAAACAGTGATCATCCGCTGGGCCTGGGTCTCTGTCCTCCGGACGCTGCCTGGATACCACACAGCCAGGAGAGCTCCCTGGTGGCTAGAAAGGGCATCTGAGCCTGTCCCTCCTTTCTGTGGTCTTTGGCATCCTCTAACGCCCTCTTACTTACCCTGGCCAATCCTTCCTGGACCCCAGGCTTCCTCCATCCTGAATGCTCCCTTCTCCAGTTTTTCCTCTTTGCTTGGGAGTAATCCTTGCCTGTGTGCTGAGGGGGGAAAGGCTGCGTACAGATAGTGACTTCTGGGGACGGCGTCCTGCCTTGGCTGTCCCACTCATCTTTTAAATGTTAAAAAAAATTTTAACAGTTACTTATTTTTGAGAGACAGAGAGCATGAGGGGGGAGGGGCACAGAGAGAGAGAGAGAAAGAGAGAGAGAGAGAGAGACAGGGAGACACAGAATCCGAAGCAGGCTCCAGGCTCTGAGCTGTCAGCACAGAGCCCGACGCAGGGCTTGAACTCACGGACCGCGAGATCATGACCTGAGCCGAAGTCGGATGCTTGACCAACTGAGCCACCCAGGTGCCCCTGTCCCACCCATTTCTTAAGCAGCACTGACAGAAATGATCCATCTGGATGGGCTGAGTATGAAGGGAGGACATTTAGGGGACAGATGCCCTTTGTTCCTTCTAGTTGCACTACGTAAGGAGTCCTGTCTCTACCTTACACCAAGGGCTGAGATCTGTCTCAGCTAGACCCGTGAAACATGATCTGACCTTAGACAATTGCATAATTTAAGAGTTTTGGAGAGAGAGGGAAAGTGACTCACACAAGTTCTTGCATCTGGCTGTGCTGTCAAGTGTAGGGCCCACAATCGGGATCTCCCTTGGTTTAGTGTTAGACGCTGGGCCGTCATACGAATTCTACTGAAATATACAAGGTTGTGTCCTATTGAAACATATTCCAAAGTCTCCTCATTGTGAATACATTCTACTGCCCAGCTGAAAACCCAGTTGCAAAGAGTTCTAGAAGTCGTTGGATCATGATTTCAGAAGCCGGGAATCATAAATGCATAGAGCCTGAAAGTTGGGGTGTCCGACTAGCACGACAGTAAAACACGCTGTGTCTGGTGTAACCCCAGCTTTGCCACTTGTGACCTCGGGCAGGTTACTGAACCTCTCCAAATCCTAGTTCCTTCCAATGTAAAATCTCAGGACCTTGGAGTCGTAAAGATGTAGAGTCCGTGAATCTTCATCTCGTAGAATCATCAAGTCATGGAGTGGGTCACCTGACTTGTAGGTTCTTAAATGGCATTTAATGTTCATCTTTGCATCTTTCATGGCCAAAGTGGAAAAAGAGAGAGCAAGATTTGGAGGCTTTCATCAAGCCCACTCATTCTTTGCTTCATATGTTCCTCGACCCGACCATGCACCAAGCATGCATTCACTCAAAGCACACTCTCATTCAGCCATGCATTTACCTATGCAAGAATCTGTTCACAAGTACCTGGATCCTCCTCTGGGGCAGATCCTGGGCAGATGACCCATCTTCAGACAGCTCCCACGCTCCCACAGTGGCCTTCCTATAGTGATTGTCTGCTTTCTCTGGGTTGTGTCAGTTCCCCCTACAGTGACAGTGTCCCAGTCTTCACGCTCCTCAGACTTGGTGGCTGTCACCTGCCACGTGCAGAGATTCTATCCACAGAGTGTGCATCTCACCTGGACGGAGAACTGCCATACGATCAAGGGAGCTGAGCAGCTCACATCCAAGCAGAATAGCGATGGGACCTACACCCTGGAAGGCTTGCATTTGGTGAACGTGTCAGGGCCGGGGTCCGAGCAGGTGCTCACCTGTAAGGTGCAGCACGAGACCCAACCTCCCATCCAGGCCAGCCTCATACTGTCTGCGGAAGCACACGACACATACAAGCCCATCGGAAGCCCAGGTAAGCTCACCTCCACTGCTCTGAGCAACTAGGTCACCTTTGTCTCCTGAGTGGAGTGAGGTATTTAAACTCACAGTGTCCCCTTTGCCGTGTCCTTCTGCCCATTGGTACTTAGGTCCCGAGATGCCTGTCCTCATCTTTGTGGCATTCCTTCTGGGCTTCAAGGTGCTGCTGGCGATGAGTTTCATAGTCACCTACATCTGCGGGTGGCGGAGCCGGTAACAGGTGAGTTGGGGGCAGGTCTTAGTACATAAGGAGAGAGGTCATGGTCACCATCATGGGCTGGCAAGAGGAGTCCAGGGTAAGGCCACTGTTTCACACTGTGCCTCCCAGGGAGATCCAGGCTCAAGAAAAGGCTGGAAACACTTGTTTTCTCCAAAGGTCTGTTGGAAATCTCAGAGGCTTCCAGCTCTCACGCATCCAGGAGTGCCCTGGGTTTGGAGCTTTTAAATGAAGTCCCTTGGAACCCTGGGTGGGGATCCAAGGTGTGGAGGTGGGATGAAGGTCAAAGCTTTGAGCCTCAAGCTCCAAAGAGTGCCCCCATATACTGTTATATACGCCAGTTTTCGTAGGACTTATTTTGGAATGAATTAGAAAAGTATTGCTAAAATCTACTAATGGAGCCCATCGAGGCACAGGGAGGCTCAGACTACTGGCAAACATGAATGTGGGGTGGGGGGAGTTCAGAATACCAAACAGAGGGGGCTGGGGTGTAGTGACTAGGGGTCTTATTTCTGATCTGTACCATGAATCCAGGCAGTATTTGGGGAATTAATACAAGAATGAATGAATGAATGATTTTTCCACGATCGCTCTTGCATGCTCTGCAATGAATTTCCTCCCACCCCGTCCAGGAGGCTCACATGGTGGGAGAAGCTGCCCCCCGCCCCCATTTCCATCCTGGACATGCCCCCTTCCCCACACCCTCCTGATGTTCCTTCTCTCGGAGCCGAGTCCTGATGTTCCGCTCTCTTCAGAGCAGAGTCAAGGATGGACCCTGGTCTCAGGGACCCAAAGACCCTGATGCACTGAGCTTCACACTGGCCCTGCCTCTGCCCCGAAGACAATCAAGAGGGTCAAGAAAAGAAGGTTCCCATTCTGTCTGTGATGAGGAACAGCCCTTCATTTTCAGAGCACATTTTACTTTCCTTTTTTCTTTTTAAAATGTGAATTGCAGTGCAGTTAGCATACAGTGTTATATCAGTTTCAAGTGCACAACATAGGAATTCAACAATTCTATGCACTCGTCACGGCTGATGACGATTAAGTGTATTCTTACTGCCTTCACCTATTTCTCCCATCCCCCTCCCCACCCCCCACCCCCCACCCCCCACCTTCCTCTCTGGTAACCATCGGGTTGTTCTCGACAGGTAAGCGTCTGTTTTTCGGTTTGCCTCCTTTTTTTAAATCGTTCGTTTGTTTTGTTTTCAATTCCACATGTGAGTGAAAGCATACGGTATTTGTCTTTCCCTGACTTATTTCAGCCGGCATTATATTCTCTAGACCCATCCATGTTGCTGCAAGTGGCAAGACTTCATTCCTTTTTATGGCTGAGTAATGTGTGTATATGTGCAGTGTATATGTGGGCATATACCCACATCTTCTTTATCCATTCATCTCTTGGTAGACACTTGAGCTGCTTCCTTATTTTGGAGGAATGCATTTTACTTTCATACACACCTTCTGCAAGTACGATTTTATTTGACACCTGTATGTTTTGAGGTTACTGCATGGAATGAGCCTGTTTTGGTTCCGAAATATATAGGAAATATGTAAGAAATCCTTGGTCCTACCCATCCTGTCTTTGCGAAATAGTAACATATTGCTGATACGGTCTCCTGTTTCTTTTATTTTATTTTTTTTTTCCAACGTTTTTTTTTATTTTATTTTTGGGACAGAGAGAGACAGAGCATGAACGGGGGAGGGGCAGAGAGAGAGGGAGACACAGAATCGGAAACAGGCTCCAGGCTCCGAGCCATCAGCCCAGAGCCTGACGCGGGGCTCAAACTCACGGACCGCGAGATCGTGACCTGGCTGAAGTCGGACGCTTAACCGACTGCGCCACCCAGGCGCCCCAACTCCTGTTTCTTTTAAAAACACGGTCTTGAATTTTATGTGTATCCTTCTCAAAGTGGATTTTAAAATTTTACAACGTGTTATAAATCCTTAAGGAATACACAGTTTTAGTTTGCATGTTGTAAGTTTTATATAAATGCTGTTATATGGTATACAGCACTCTGGAACTTTGATTTTTTTTGGGCTCAGCGTAGCATGTGGGATTTCTTCACGTTGGTATATGTAGCTCCATTTTCTTAACTTTGCACAGCTCCATGGCTCTCTATTCTAAGAATACTCTGGGGGGCCTGGGGGACTCAGTTGGTTGAGCATCCGACTTCAGCACAGGTCATGATCTCACGGCTCATGAGTTTGAGTCCCGCATCAGGCTCTATGCTGACAGCTGAGAGCCTAGAACTTGCTTCAGATTCTGTGTCTCCCTCTCTCTCTGCCCCTCCCCGATTCATGCTCTGTCTGTCTCTCTCTCTCTCAAAAATAAATAAACATTAAAAAAATATTATTAGAACATTCTACAACTTAGGGCTGGCTCTCAGGATAGTATTAAAGCTCTATCTGCTGTTTGGGTAATACAACTTTGCAACGAGCATTTTTCTCTCTGTTTCGCTGTGGTCCACACAGCAGCTGTATTAGTGTCATTTGGGAGCTTTTCTAGTACAAAAAAAAAAAAAAAAGCTTTTCGTTTTTTTTTTTTAACGTTTATTTTTGAGACAGAGACATAGCATGAACGGGGGAGGGTCAGAGAGAGAAGGAGACACAGAATCTGAAACAGGCTCCAGGCTCTGAGCTGTCAACACAGAGCCTGACATGGGGCTCGAACTCACGGACTGCGAGATCATGACCTGAGCCGAAGTCGGACGCTTCACCGTCTGAGCCACCCAGGCACCCCAAAGCTTTTCATTTTTGATGACTTTTTTTTTTTCAAAAAGTTTTCGATGCTCTCATTTATTTTTGAGACAGAGAGAAAACACGAGCTGGGGAGGGGCAGAGAGAGAGGCAGTCAGGAACCGAAGCGGGCTCCGCGCTGACACCAGAGAGCCCGAGGTGGGGCTCAAACTCACAAGCTGCGAGGTCATGACCTGAGCCAAAGTCAGACACTTAGCTGACTGAGCCACCCAGGAGCCCCAACTTTTGATGTGACCATTTCCTTAGAACATACACAACATTTAATACGGTCTTAAAAGAATATTACCTTATAGAAAGATTATCATACAATGCACACAAAAATACTCAGAACAAATGAATGTGGTCAGTGGGATCATAGACCTAAATATTTTTTCTAGACCTAAATTTGAAACCTAAAATTGTAAAGCTTCTAGAAGGAACTGGAGGAAAAAACAAACAAACAAACAAAAGTAAATCTTTATGACCTTGGGTGAGCAGAGACTCTTTTAGGTAAGACATGGGAAGCACAATCTAGAAAGGAAAACATTGATCCATTTGACTTTATAAAAATTTAAACCTTGTTCTTCAGAAGATACTGTTGATAAAAAGAAAAGGAAGGTGACCGATGAGAAAGTATTTGTCAAACGAATCTACTCGAGGACTTGTATCTGGGACACAGGTGGGCTAGGTACAACCCCCTGTTTGGGCGAGTCAAGTTTTATTCTGTGGCTTCTTTTAGGCTGAAACGTCAGAGAGAAGTGATTGCCATCCGGACCTGACGGTCCACAAGCATAAAGCATTTACTGTCCGGCCATCTAAGACAAAGCTCGCCAACACCTGAGAGACAATATTTAAAGACAAACAATCCCATTTTATAAGTGCATGAAAGATTTGACGAGCCGCTCCACCAAAGAACAAAAAATAAAATGCGTTAAAAAACAAAAACAAAAAACTGTCTTCATTAGAATAGCTGTAGAACATGTTTCGATACCTCTTTTGGGCAAACGTTCCCACCTGGTCCTGGTTTCTCAGAACGGCCAGGCTCTCCTTGGCCCACACGCACTTGAGAATCACTTTGTCAACTTTCATTATAAACACCTTTATGATTATGATTTGGTTACACTGACTTTATGTACTCATTTGGGCGCAATGACATCTTCCAATGAGTTTTGCCACTCATGGACATGAGACACCTCAAGTTCGGTTTTCTTTGATGACTTTTTTTTTTTTTAATTTTTTTTTTCAACGTTTATTTATTTTGGGGACAGAGAGAGACAGAGCATGAATGGGGGAGGGGCAGAGAGAGAGGGAGACACAGAATCGGAAACAGGCTCCAGGCTCTGAGCCATCAGCCCAGAGCCTGACGCGGGGCTCGAACTCACGGACCGCGAGATCGTGACCTGGCTGAAGTCGGACGCTTAACCGACTGCGCCACCCAGGCGCCCCTCTTTGATGACTTTTAATTCACCATTTTATAGGGCTTTTTGTTCTGTTATGGTTCTTATGCATCCCTAGTTAGAGCTATTAACTAGAGTATTAACTTTCTAGTTTATGGAATCTTTAAAAATTCTTATTATTGTTTGCACTGGGTTTTGGGCCTCTGTGTAGGATGGTAATTGAGTTTTGAACATCGATCTTATATTCAGGAAGCTTATCAAGCCTGTATTACCGCTTATCGTGTGGACATTCTTTTATGAGTAGCTCTTATCGACCTACTCACCTAGATTAGATTTTACCTTTATTAAAGTTACATATGCACGTGGTTTAAGAGGCAAAGAGTTCGGTATGTTCTACATATTAAAACCGGAATCTCCCTACCTTCCACTATTTTCCACCCGTCAGAGGCAACCATTTTCCACTCTTTTAATTGATTATCTTTAACTGATTATTCTAGATGTCATAGCCAGATCTCATATAGCATGCTTACACTGTCACTTCTAGACATCTCCCCCGTAGGCATTGTTCACTGACATCCCACTATGAATGATGGGGATACGATGCTCTGGTATTCCGGACCCCACACCCTGCGTGCATGTTTCTATCCCATCATCTTAATATGTTAATTTTAGATAACGTCATAGTGGGTGTCCACCTTAGAATGACAACAACACTGTGTTTTATAGCTCAGTCTTGTAACATTCCCAGCTTTTGTTTGCGTCTTTCCGCTCATGTGTATTTGGTGTAAACACCACCGCATTCAGGGTACAGAACAACTCCATGGCCGCAAAGTTTCCGTTGTGCTGGCTTTTCAGAGTGCCCACCCGCCCCACCACACCAAACCTCTGGCACATGCCCATCTGTTCTCTACAACTTCGACAATGTTGTGTAAGTGGATTCCCACAGTACGTGGCGTTTTGAGATTGATTTTGTTCACTCAACATAATGCCTTCGGAAACTTAACAAGTTGTGCACATGTAAATAATTTATTCCTTCTTACTGCTGAGTAGTAGTTCCTGCTATGAATGCACTATAGTTCGTTCAAGCCTTCCCTTATTACTGGACATTTGGGATGTTTCCAGCTTTTTGTCATTACAGAATGTTGTAAACATTCCCACATGGGTTTTTGTGAGGTCCTGGTTTTCATTTCACTCAGATAAATGCCTGGGAGTGTGATGATTTCTGGGACCTATAACCCACTGCCTCTCCTGAAAGAGGAGAGAAGATGATGTAAGCACATACAACTGCTTTTTTTTATTCTAAGATATTTTTTTTTAGGTAATCTGCACGGGTGTGGCCCAAACCCACAGTCCCCAAATCAAGAGTCACATGTTCTGCAGACTGCGCCAGCCAGGTGCCCCAAGCACAGACAACTTCAGAGGTCCACACTGTACTATGCCTTTGGATGAAATTTTACCAGTTGCAACATACAGGGTTGGAATGGGGAGTCATTTCTGGAATAGACCTCGTTCAATCACAAAGTTGGGCAGGCTCTGGTGAACCACTTTTCTTCCTGCTGAGTAACTCCAAAGCATGGAGTTATTTCACTTCTAGACATCTCCCCCGTCGTTTGGCAGGCTGGTGGAGCCTGAGGCCACAAGCCAGCCACCCCTAACTGTTCTGGGCTCAGGAGCTTGGGACACAGCCCCCAACTGCAGATCCACCTTGGTCTGGGGCTCCCAAGTGGGGAATCACCATGAAGACCTCAAGATGGGGGGAGGGCCCACTGGAGGGGGCAGAGACCCCATGCAGGCAGGAAGCATTATCTCTCCTGGGCCTCTCCACTCTCTGAAAAAAAGAAGAGGACCCCTCACCAAGTGAGGTCTTCTCTGCCTGACTTCTCTTTCACAATCTAGAAGCAGACTGTTGCCCCACAGCCATGTCACCCCATCATAGGGACTTCCCCTAATGACAGGAGAAGGAAGGCTTTTCCTCTCTACAGAACAGAGGCCCATTCTACCCAGCATACACATTTGCACAGAGCAGGGTCCCCAGGCCTCCGCAATGTTGGCCCCTGCCTCCGGGCCCCACCTGCCTCCTTACCTGCTGCTGGCTCTGCTGTTGGGACTCACAGGTAAGCACTGCCTTGGGGTACAATCCCCTCTTCCTGATCCCACAACACCTCCCATGTCCCTGGACATCAAGGGCTTCCAGGTAACCAGAGGTGTGCTACCCAGGGCTGCCACAGAAGACCAAGGACTGGGTGTCATCTGAGAGCAGGAAGTCGGGGATCTGAGCATTTCCTCTATGCATCCATCACCTACAGCTTGTTACCAGAGGCATCCAGACAGTGGAGGCTTCCATCTGTCACAAGGACAAGTTTGTAGGTATTAAATGATCTAATTCTCACAACACCCCTGCCTGATAGCTAGGACTGTACTGCTGATCAGCAGATGGGGAAATTCAGGCAGAGAGAGTTAATGGCCCAATGTCAGCTACCTAAGTCAGTGCATCTGCCGGGATTCACGTCCAGGCCACCCAGCTGCACGGTTCATTCCTTCCACCGTGTTATGCTGCTCGGCTTCTCGGTGGAGTCTAACTAAACAAACATCAGAAAATACAGAGAGGGAAACAGAAGAAGAGGCATCACTTAGCACACTCCGAGGTCTCCAGAGTTCCAGTTCTGCTGTGTGTCCTCCCAAACTTTGGTTAACGATGTGTTGGGTGATTCCTATGCGCCAAATCTTTTACTCAGCTTTTAACATGTATGACAATTTCATGGAATCCTCAAAGTGATCTGTATGCTAGCATGCTGGGCCACACTTCATGTATACTTGGGAATGCACTTGTGTATGTGTGTGTGTACATGTTTGGGCATGAGGAAGGGTGCACACGTGGGTATGGGATATCTGAAAACGCTTTCTTATCGATTTCCTCACGCCACGTCCACTCTACGTGAAATGCACAGTGAACAGATGTTTGGTTCCCTGTCTCTCAGCTCCTCACCCACTTTTTCTACTTCTCTAAACTACTGCTCACCATCCACCAAGCTCTTAAGACAAGCAAACTTCTCTCTGGGTAGAAGGAGTAGAACTTTGTGCGTTACTACCTTGGAGGTCCTCCATGCTGGACCGGAGTGGGGAGGAAAAAAGGGGGCACAAGATACCGAGGATCCTGCCTGTATGATCTGCTCCTGTAATCATATCCTGATCCCAACCATCTAGTGTCAGCTGATGCCTCCAGGCCTCAGGAAATCTCATGTGTAATCACTTTCCAATTTCCTGAGCACTCACCATGTGCTATACCCACTTGGAAATGTATGTGTCTGTTATGTCCTGTGATCTTTGTACCCAAGGTAGACATTTCTGTCCCCCTACCTTATGGATAAGCAAAGAAGGCACAGAAAAGTCCACGGTCACTCAGTGGTGAAGGCAGGGTCATGATTTGAACTCAGGCAGGCTGATTCTAGATCTCACGGGTCTAACCATTGCTCTTCTCGAACTCTATGGCCCCACATCCATCCCATGAGATCTCTGCAGATCTGCCAGTGGGTGGAGGGAAGGGTAGGATGGGGGGGAAGAGCATTTGTGGTTTGTTTCTTTTGGGCTCTTCCGTTTTCTGAGTATATGCAAGTAGTTTTTTCCCCCACAGTCATCTTCATGGGAAATTCAGCTTCTCATTATATTTTCCTGAGAAATTCTCCACTGAAAATAGAGGGCAGGGTCTCAGACAGGGATCACACTGGGCAATTCACACATTACACCAATATTTACTGGGTAACTACTAGGTGCCAAGAACTGTTATGTGAGCTTTGGGCATACTGGTTATTAAAAGAGAAAAAGTAGATGCCCTCGTGGAAGTTATATCGTAGTGGAGAAAAGGAAAAGAAACAACAGACATACCAAATAAGGAAATAACATAGTATGTTAGAAAGTGATGAGTGTTATGTTTTCACTCTTAGGTGGATTCTAAGAAACTTAACAGAAACCCATGGGGGAGGGGAAGGAGAGAAAAAAAAAAAAAGAGGTTAGAGTGGGAGAGAGCCAAAGCATAAGAGACTCTAAAAAACTGAGAACAAACTGAGGGTTGTTGGGGGGGTGGGAGGGAGGGGAGGATGGGTGATGGGTATAGAGGAGGGCACCTTTTGGGATGAGCACTGGGTGTTGTATGGAAACAAATTTGACAATAAATTTCATATATTGAAAAAAAAATTTAGAAAGTGATGAGTGTTAAGGAAAAACATGACAGTACAGCTGGAGAAGACAATGAGAGACTCTTCAGGGTGGGATGTATTTAAAGAGGTAGCCTGGGTGGGCATCACTGAACAGGGAGATTAGAGCAAAGACTACAAGAAGTTGGGGTGTGAGCCATGTGATCTTCTGGGGAAAGAGCCTTCCCGAACAGCACGGGAACAGCAGGAGAGTAGAATCCTCCTGTTCTGTTTAAGGGTTTGGGCTTTCACTCTTGAGTAAAATGGTTGTCACTGCAAGGTTCTGAAGACAGAAATGACATGATCCACCATGAGTTTTAACTTATGCTAGCATTTGGTTGAGATTAGACACCATAGGGCACAGACAGAAGCAACTAGAGCATTCAAGAGTTCATCGTGTTCGTGCAAACAAGGAAAAGCATTTTGCACCCAGACAGCAGCCAGGAGAGGAAGGGGAAAGAGGTCGGATTGTGGGTGCATACAGAAGGGGAGACAACAGGATCTCCTGATACATAGGATTTGGAGTGGAAAGAGAGGTTCCCAAGGGCTTGGACCTGAGCATCTCAGAGAATAAGGTGCCTCATCTGAGATGTACAAGGATGTGGGGGAAACTGAGGAGTTCGGTTGGGGACAGTGTGAACAGTGAGAGGTTTGCTTCTATCTATGCAAATTGTTGAGTGGCCCATTGCACATACAAATCCAGAGTTCAGAGACGAGACCTGGGCCAGAGATGGAAATCTATGAGGAATATAGATTTCACAGATGGCAGAGTTTACACCTTTCCCTGGTTCCTGTTGTTTGTTTGTTTGTTTGTTTTTTTGAAGGTTTTTTAAAAAGTATTTATTTATTTTTGAGAGAGAGAAAGAGAGAGAGACAGAGTGTAAGCAGGAGAGGGGCAGGGAGAGAGAGAGATGGAGACACAGGATCCAAACAGTCTCTAGGCTCTGAGCTGTCAGCCCAGAGCCCACCGCACGGCTCAGACTCACAAACCATGAGATCATGACCTGAGCTAAAGTCCGACGCTTAACCGACTGAGCCACCCAGGCGCCCCACCCTAGTTCCTCTTGATGCTCTGATCCCTCTTACCTCCTCCCTCTCCTGGTCCCTCCATGTCTTCCTGTTTCTTCCCATTTTTGTCTTAGCAGCTCAGTTTCCTCACCCCAATCTTCTAATCCAAACTCATAAACCAAACCACTTGATATTCTTGGCACACCCAAGACCTGGCTGTGGTAACACGTGCCCTCCTGAGGAGACATGCTCGGTCACAAATCGTGCTAAGTGCATGGGTTTTACCAGCTCACACTCTGCAAGAGTGAACCACAAATTTTCTCCCTGAGGAGTAGCTGAGCAATAGAAAAGAACACAGGTGTGTGTGTGGTGCCAGAACAGCCCGTTTCTCTGATTTATATCCCTGCCTAGTTTTTAGGACACTTCCAGTAATAAGGAATAATTTTGTATTTCTCTGTGTCTTCAGAGACTGGCTAGTCACTGAGGCAGTGAAATCCACCTGCAAAGTCTGGCACACGCAGTTCAACGATTGCTCCAAAGGCGGCTCGCGTCCTTTCAATGCATAACTCAATGTTCAGCCATAGGCAACGTCCCACAACTCTTTGCAGAACATGAACAATTTTGTAGCCTACTAGTTCCCCTGCTTAGACATTCCCATGGTTCTATCTCCCCCTTCGGGGGCAGATTTCTCAAATGCATGAGCCCCTGGAACGATACATTTTCTTTCTCCTTGAGCCATTTAGTCCAATTGAAAGGCTCTACATGGGGGGGATCACCTTGTTTGAGTAGATATGTCTTACTGTGCTAAAATATACATAACACGAAATCTACTATTTTAGCCATTTTTCAGGATACAATTCAGTAGCATTAAGTACGTTCACATAGTTGTGAAGCTGGTACCACTGCACATTTCAGGATTTTTTTCAACATCCTAAGCAGACGCTGTACCCGTTAAGCAAGAATTCTCCATTCCTTCCACCCCCACAGCAACTACTTTCTAGTATCTATGAATCTGTCTTTTCTAGGTACTTCATATACATGGAACCGTATATCTGTCCTTTTGTATCTGGCATATGTCACCCTAGAATGATACTTTTGAGGTTCATCCAGATTACAGTACATATCAGATTATCACTGCTCTTGGTTGTTGTCGCTGCTGTTATTGTTGTTTGTTTATTTTTGAGAAAGAGAGTGTGAGCTGGGGAGGGACACAGAAAGAGAGGCGCAGAGGATCCGAGGCAGGTTCTTTGCTGACAACAGTGAGACCCGTGCAGGGCTCGAACTCACAAACTGTGAGATCATGACTGAGCCGAAGTCAGACGCACAACCACCTGAGCCACCCAGGCACCCCAAGACTATCATTGCTTATTAATGCTTATTAAGGCCGAATAAAATTCCATATATATACATATATGTGTGTGTGTGTATGTGTGTGTGTATATATATATATATATATATATATACATATGTGTGTATATGTGTGTATATATATATATATATATATCACATACATACAGACAGCAACATTTTGTTTATCCATTCATCTATGGATAGAAATGAATTTTTTCTGCTACCTTTCGGTTATCATGAATAATGCTGCTATGAACAAGGATGTACAAGTATTTGAGTACTTACCTGTAATTTGGGGGATATTTACCTAAGAGTGGAATTGTTGGATCATACAAATTCTACATTTAAATTTTAATGATTAATGATAACACAACTGTTTCCACAACGGCCGCACCATTTTATATTTCTACCATCGACATACAAGAGTTTCAGTTTCTCCACAGCTTACTCAATCCTTATTTTCTGATTTTTAATTTTCTTGTATTTTGGTTTTGCTTTCTTTTGTTTTTGATAAAAGCCATTCTCAGGGATGAAAGCGTATCTCATTGTGGTTTTGATTTTCATTTTTCTAATGACTAGTGATGTTCAATATCTTGTGCTTACTCACCATTTGAGTATCTTCTTTGTAGACATGTCTATTCTAGTCTTTGGTCCATTTTTTAACAGGGCTATTTGACATTTTTTTGTTGAATTGTAGGAATTCTTTATATATGCCGGTTATTAATTCTTTCTGAGACATATGCTTTGCAAATATTTTCTCCCATTCTGTGAGTTCTTTCACTTTTTTTTGTAAGTTTGTTTATTTTGAGAGAGACAGAGAGAGTGCAAGTGGAGGAGGGGCAGAGAGAGAGAGAGAGAGAGAGAGAGAGAGAGAATCCCAAGCAGGCTCCGCACTGTTAGCACAGAGCCCAACCTGGGGCTTGAACTCATGAACTGTGAGATCATGACCTGAGCTGAAATCAAGAGTTGGATGTCTAACCGACTGAGCGACCAAGGCGTCCCTCTTTCACTTTTAATATTGTCTCCTGCTATGCAAAAGTTTTTAATTTTGATGAAGTCCAATTTACATATATTTTAATTTTATTATGTGTTCCTTTGGTTTCTTATCCAAGAAATCATTGTCAAATCCAATATCATGAGTTTTGCCTACGGTTTTTTCTCTGAATTTTATACATTTAGCTCTTACATTTAGGTCCCTTCATCCAATGAGCTCATTTTTCTATATAGAGTAAAATGAGAGTTCAAATTCTTTTTTTGCATGTAGATATCCCGTTTTCCCAGCATCTCATGTTGAAAAGAGTACTCTTTCCCTCACTGAATGGTCTTGGCACTCTTGTTGAAAATCTTTTAACCATATATGTGAGGGTTTATTTCTAGGCTTTCTATTCAATTTCATTGCTCTATCCCTCTATTCTTTTCAGTACTATAGTACTCTAATTATTACACTATGTAGTAGGTTTTTAAATCAAGAAGTATGAGTTTCCCAACTATTTTCTTTTCCAGGATTGTTTGGTGATCTAGGTCCCTGGAAACTGCATATGAATTCTAGAATGGGCTTTTCCATTTCTGCAAAAAAAAAAAAAAAAAAAAAAAAAAAATGCCATGGGGGTTTTGATAACAGTTGTATTGAATCTGTAGATCGCTTTAGGTAGTATTGACATCTTAACAATATGATGTCTTCCAATGCACGAACAGAGGAAGTTTTTCCATTTATTTATGTCTGTTGGGATGAGTGCTGGGTGCTGTATGGAAACCAATTTGACGATAAATTATATTTAACAAATTCAAGTTAGTTAACATATAGTGTAGTATTGGTTTCAGGAATAGAATTTAATAATTCATTGCTTACATATAACACCCAGTGCTCATCACGACAATTCTGCTTCTTAATGCCCATCATTCAATTAGCCCATCCCCCCACCCACTTTCCCTCCAGAAACCCACAGTGTTCTCTATAGCTAAAAAGTCTCTTATGGTTCGCTCCTTTTCTATTTCTATCCTATTTTACTTTTCCTTCCCCTCCCCTCTGTTCATCTGTTTTGTTTCTTAAACTCCACCTATCACTGAAATCATTCAGTATCTTTTTTCCAACTGACCTATTTCCCTTCGCATAACACACTCTTGTTCCATTCACGTCATTGCTATTGGCAATATTGCATTCCTTTGGATGGCTGAGAAAACGTACAAATGACTGACAGATACGTGAAGAAACATGCTCAAAACCACTCATCGCCAGGGAAATACAAAACAAAACTACAATTAGATACCGCTCACACTTGTCAGAATGGCCAAAAGTAACGCCTTAGGAAACAACGGATGTTGGCCAGGATGCGGACAGAGGGAAACCTTCTCAAACTGTTGGTGGGAATGTAACCTGGTGCAACCACTCTAGAAAGCAGTATGGAGGTTCCTCAGAAAGCTAGAGACAGAGCTACCCCATTAGCCAGCAATTGCACTACTGGATATTTCTCCAAAGTATACAAAAACACAGGTTGGAGGACACATGCACCCCAGTGTTTATAGCAGCACTATCAACAATAGTATGGAAAGAGCCCAAATGTCCATTATTGATGAATGGATAAAGAAAATGTGATATATGTATCACTGAATCTCTCTGTGTTTTCCTTTCCTCGTCTGTAACAGGGTCCCATGTCACAGGCTCATCGCGAGGGCTACATGCTGTGTACACGCAGCGGGCTGGGCTCACGGTGTGCACTCAGTGAAAGCTGTTGTGGATAAACACTTGAGCGGACGGACAGGATCGCACAAGGATGCTAAATACCTGCTTTGTTCTCCCTCCAGGTGTGGCAGGTGAGGCGGAGCTGCAGGTGATCCAGCCCGAGAAGCTGGTGTCTGTCACAGCTGGAGAGACAGCCACTCTGCACTGCACCCTGACCTCCCTGGTCCCCGTTGGGAAAATCAGGTGGTTCAGGGGGACAGGGCCAGACCGGGAGTTAATCTTCAGTTTCGGAGGAGGCCACTTTCCCCGCGTAACAAATGTTTCAGACGCCACAAGGAGAAACAACATGGACTTTTCCATCCGCATCAGTAACATCACCCCAGCAGACACGGGAACCTACTACTGTGTGAAGTTCCAGAAAGGGGCCCGTGAGGTGGAGTTTAAGTCTGGACCAGGAACCCAGGTCACCGTGAGCGGTGAGTATCGCTCCGTCCCCTGGTTGTGACAACAAGTCAATAAGAATGTCCTCCATCGCTTGAGCAACAGATAAGGATCAGGTGTTGTTATGGGTGCCCCTGAATCAGCCCCTTCCAAGGATCAGGGACGTTGAGGCCTAGAGAGGTTGTGTTATTTGCTCAAGGCCCCATGGCTGGTAATTGGTGGAAAATCTGGAACCTCAGCCTGCAGGCTCCCAGCTCTTCCCTTTTCCAATCCTGACCAGCCCTCTGGTTCCAGTGATGAGGGACAGAAAGTCTGAGTGACTTTCCCAGTTACAAGGCCTCACCTCACCCCTGCCTCTGGAGAGACCTCTGCTTCATGTGGCCAGTATTCCCTTTACTCAGCACTTACTCAGCACCTGCTGGGTGCATTCCCTGCTCTGGGTGCTGTGGAAGTCGCAGGGAACAAAACAGGCGACGGCTTTTGTCTCATGAAGCTTACGTTCCCCTCCCTTCCGGTGAGGACAAGCGTACCCAGGGAAGGGATGTGGGACAATGTCTTTCTTTCACCTTCAGAAAAGTCACAGTGAGAAGCAGCCCAGGCTCCCTGTTCCTACAGACAGTCCAGTTTGGAGGAGAGGCCAGAGGTTGGGTATTGGCTGTGGGTCTGTCCAGAAAACCCTCGTGCAATTCAGGTGCTAACTCACATAACAGCAACTGAGTCTTTGCACATCCCTTGGCCATAGGCAGGGAAGGTGGCTTTTCTGATGGTGCAGGTATTACGGAAGGTCCCAGGGGTGCATCCTTTGTCTCAGCAGCACAGCTAGTACCTGGCTCCACCACCAGGAAGACCTGTGCCTCTAGCAGATTGCTTCTTCCTCTTCCCCAAGCTTCCCATTCAGGTGAGAACCGATGAAGGAGGACCCTGGGGGGCACCAGGCCAGATACTGTATCTTCATCATGAAAGCTACTCCGTATCACCAGAGCTACAGGGAGGGGCCTCGTCTTCCCTGTTCATAGATGGGGACACCGAGGCTCAGGGGATCTGACCCGAGCAGGAAAACAAGGAGCCAAGGTTAAATGCCAAGCAGCCTGAGGCACAGCCCTGCTCTCTCTGCACACTCACTGTCCTGGTCACAGCGGAAGAAAGCTCCAACCGTCTTCTTGATACTCTGGCACGGTTCTCTTAAAATGTCCCTGCCTCCCTGTTTCAGGTTCCTATGGCTGCAGTAGTAATTAGCACACTCTCAGTGGCTTAAAATGACACACGTTCCTTTCTTCCATTTCCAGAGGCAGAAAGTCTGAATTGAGTTGTCAGGAAGCGTTCCTTCTGGCCGCCCCGGGGTAGAATCGGTGTCCTTGCTGTTCCAGCGCCTAGGGTCCCGTTCCTGACCTATTTCTGCTGCGGTCAATATGCCTCCTGCTCCCACTCTCCTGTTTCCCTCCTTCACTTGTAAAGGTCTCTGTGATTAAGTTGGCTCCACTCTGATAATCCAAGATAACGACCCACTCAAAACCCTACCTAATGACCACACAAGTCTCTCTTGCCATGGAAGGTACCCTATTCACAGACTCTGAGGGATCTTGGCCAACCATCCCAAGTCCCAAGTCAGGCATACTTTGAAACAGTTTCCTATAATCTGTGTCCTGATGTGCAGGACATATTTCAATATTTTCTAATTTAAGTTGGATTTAATATTGGCAGTGGGATTTCTAAATAACTTTCAGGCTCCTTGGCCCCTTCACCTGCCCTTTCCTTCAGCTGGTGAGGGTGGGAGGGCAGCAGTGTAAGTGACTGAGCTTTTGGATTTGGTGAATTTTCTCTTTTGTCTCCCAGAGATTTTGAAGGTTGGGCATTGTCTTCAAGGACTACTGAGAACCAGATTTCCATAGAATTTACTGTCCTTTTATTCTTTTTCCTTTGGGTTTAGAAGTTCTATTTGGAGATGAGTAACTAAGGTGCTGCCTTGTCCTCAGCAGACACAAGTGCCCTGAGGGCTTTGAATGCCCTGTCTCCAAAGTCCCTATCCCACATATCTCAGTATCTGTCTCCCATCGTTCCCCATCACGGCCCTGTTCTGGCAAAGCAGGTGCACTGAAGCTGAGAATCCAGTCTTCTCTGTAGCGCCGATGCTCTTATGGTGATGGTGGACCCAATTATGTCCTTAGCTTTTTCTTCCCTCCGGCTCTAGCAGGTGTGAGTCTACAATGTTGCCCGGATGTCCTCTTTCACACTTGACCTTTCAGGTGTGATTCACTGGTCTTAGTTTGCACCGTCTTTCTCTGAAAGGCATCAGCCCAGCAACACCCATCCAATCCCATAGTTCCTGTAATTCCCAACTCATTTCCAGATTGCCAGGGTACTCCCATCCTCTGCTCACACCATCCCAGGTCACCACTGTGAGGTTTTAGCAGTGGCAATAGCAGGGACGGCTGGGCCCTACCCCTGCCCCGCCACCCACCAGGCTGGGGACCTCTTGGCCAGTCAGCTGAGACCCGGGTCTGTCTCTACACCTTAGAGCTGGGTTTCCAGACCCCTCCCAGACAAACTCCGCAGGTCACCTGCTTTGGGAAGCAGCCTCTAAGATATACGAGAAGGGGGATAGCTCACTGTGGAGCGCTGCCCGATTCACGTGCATGTGAGACAGGGAAGGAGGCAAGACTGGCAAAGGGACATAGTGACAACAAGGCAGCACAGAAGAGTCATACTTGGGCAGAGAACAGGCGAGCCGGATGCTATTACTGACTTTTTAAAATGGAGCGGAGGGGCGAAACCTCTGTACCCGCTCTTCCTCCAGGCCTCTGCTGCAGGCTGCCCTCTAGAAGCAGGTGCAAACATGGGCAATGCACCTGTTTCAACTGAGTATAAGATCAGAGGGCCACCCAGCTAGGACCCACCATCTGCCAACATGCCAGGGGTAAAAATGGTGTCTCTGCCTCTTCCTCAAAGATTATTCTGTATATTTCAAAAACTTACTGGAACTTCTTGATGTAAATCTAAGAGCAAAGAGCAATCATTATAAAAAGGCAAAGAATCTGAAGCTATGCATCCAGAACAATGATCTATGTGCAACAGAAAGATGTTACCTGATGTTGGCACCGGGGTCTGGATGGTGTTTGAAGCCCCATTTCTTACCTCTCTAGGGTGTTGTCCAGGCAGCAGGTCTTGTGAGGTCAGGTCACCCTGAGGGCTCCTTCAACACGTGAGAACACGGGGTCATCAAGGCCCGTGCGTGGAAGAAAGCAGGACCGCCTTGCACCTCATTCACCATGACATTGTCCTCAATGTACTCGAGGCTGGGCTGATATTCATCGCTATGACCCTGAAAGGCTGGACATGTCCTGGTCCAAAGACAAGGTCACAGATTCACCCTACGGGACAGCAGTGAGTGATGTCCCACTCATCTTGTGACCCTCCGTAAACTATGAGCCTGTTCCCTCCTCAGAAGGAGAGTGTCAGACCTGCCCCATGGGGTGTGGGGAACAAGTCAGTAAAGCTCACTTGCATGTTGTTGAGTTCTCATTGTCCCCATGTCTTCCCTCAGGAAGGAGAGCTGGCAGCCCAGGAAAAGGTGAGTGAAAGGAAGTACTTCTTACCCTGAATTCTGCCTCGAGGCTCTCACAGGGGAAATTCATGAGCTTCAGACCATTGATGGGCCCAGGTTCCCTCGGTTGGGGTAAGTGGAGGCCCCTGGGAGTGGACTCCTGGATCCCTCTCTGATGCTGCCTCCTGTCCCTTCATTTTCAGACCTAGAACTCTCTCCTTCACTCTTGGTGGCTCTCTCCCTGGGCCCCAAGCTGCTGCTACTCGTCTTTGTCTCTGCCATCTATGGCCACAGGAAGCGATGGATTGACTGTGAGTCATGGACAAGGAGGACAGAGCCAGGTCAGTCCTAGAAGGAGCCAGGTCAGTGGAAGGGGCAGCCCACAGGTCATACAGGGTCAGCGCCCACCTGGAGTAAAGAGCAGGTGACGCATCTCCGTCCACACCCTCTGGAGCCTCAGGGATTGTTCCGAGAGGTTCCCAACTCCCAAGAAGACTGTGGGGGTCCTGCAGGAAGTAGGTGGGGTCAAGGGCTGTCAAAGGATGTGCACAGAGTCCTAGGGCTTCTCGGAAGGAAGTGGGTAGAGGGGCTGGATGGTGGGAAACCCCGTGGAGACCATCTCTAGATTATTTGGGCGCAAGGTGTCCACATTTAGAGGAATGTGACAGGTGCCCACTGGCTGCTCTGAGGACGGCTCCCGCTCTGACCCTCCGTGGGACAGACTGGAGAGGATGGGGAAGGGCGATCAGGACCTAGGGAGGAAGGCTGAGGAGGCACAGTCCATGTCAGGGACCGCCTGTCCTCTCACTACAGGTGACCCAGGAGGAAAATAGCACCGAGGACATAGGAGACACGGGGAGAACATTTCTGGAATGATGCGCAGATAATGAAATGTGAACATGGGTCCACGGCTCCTTCCTTCCTCCCCTGCTACATGCCATCCTTGGTCTCTGCTGCCTCCTTCCTTCCCTGAGGGGCCCAGCCTAAGACAAGGAACAACTAGAAGCTTCCACAACCCTGCCCCAGATGCCTGCTTCCCCAGAGACCCACCTGCCCACAGTTCCTGCTGCTCCTCTCCCAGTCCTTGCTGCCCCCAGAGCTGGTCTTCATACCTGGTCGTGAGCAGGGTCCATGGGAACGTGCTCTGGAAACTGACACACGGGTATCTTCCTAGAATGTGAGAAACAAGTCACGTGTACGTGTACCAGGCTATCTCTCATCCATTTCCTGGGGACCGTGGCCATTAAGTACACACTCAAGGCCATGCTCTCGTGGGCCATTCCTGCCAACCCCCAGACTCGCCAGCCTCAGTGAGGTTCTCCAATGCCTCCTGAATGCAAATGAATCCCATCCTGGGTGGAAGAAGAGAAATGATTCTCCTTCCGCTTTGCCTACATGTCCTTCTACTCAAAGTAGAGAGGTTTCCTTCCTCTCCCTGTGACGGGGACACCAGCTCTCCATTCAGCTTCATCTTTCCTGATCCCCCCGCTCGTGTATAGGTGCTGGCAGTCCTGAAACCTGGACCCTTCCCTGGTTTCCTTCTTTATACCCCGTATTCAATTCTGCCTTCATAATGCTATGTCCAGTGGTGACATGGTAAATGTTCAACAACCCACTTCTCAGGAGGAAAAAGAAGCCTGATTTGTAGTGCTTGTCCACTTCTGCGGTGTCTACACTTCCAATGCGGCCAATTTCAAGCTGCCAACAGTGGAACAACTAGCTTGCAAAATTCCTGGAAAGCTCTCAGGAGCGAGGGCAAGCCTCCTCCCGCCCACCAGGGAGCTCCACCCAGCACCTGCACACTGCTCGCTCCCGGGCTGCCCCCTGGTCCCGGCCACCAGCATCCCTTCCTGGGCCACTGCCACGTGCCTAACAGACTCTCCGGGTTCTGCCACAGTGACCCTTTGGAAATGGAGGTCAAATTGTCTCCCTTCTGTGCTTCTTCCCCCTACAGATGTGCATGGCCTGGTCTCTCCCCCTTTCAAGCTCTGCTGACCAGTCACTTTATGAAAAGCACCTTCCTTAAACCACCCACATAAAATACCAATTCCTGTCTCTCACTGTGTGTTTTCACAGCTCAAACCCAAACTGAGTTGTTTCCCTAGAACTTAAGATCAGCTGACACGATAAATGGAGACAGTGCTCACTTTGCACAGTGACGCAGGACTTAGGCAATGACAGCGCCACTGAAAGCAAGCGAAGTGATCTCAATAATCAGAGGGGAAAAGTAACAATTTTTCTGTGACCTTTAAAAACTTCTTTCAACACATTAGAAGCCCTCCAACTATCAGTTAGGAATGTATAAGGACATGAAAAAAGAAAAGTAAAGCTGTTATTCATTTGGTATGGGGTCATTGCAAACATTAGAAATGTTGAAAAGGGAAGTGTTTTATCTTTTGTAAAGACTTATCAAGAGTAGTTTGCAGAGGGCTTGCCTTCTTCTAACCACAGTGTCACTCCTTTCTCAGTTGGGATCAGTTTCTAACATTCCATCCCTTGCACTTCCAATGCTGCGATATCTTTACAATATTAATGTGAATATATGCTGGTGTCACTCCCTCCGGGACATTCCCTGTCCTCGCCCCCACCCCCAGCCCCACCTCCTCAGGTACGTGGTAAGTTTATCTTCACTTTGCTCCTCTGGGTGCATATCTAGACTCGGGCAACGGTATTCCCGGCAGCATTCCCATGAAGGCCGCCATGGCTTCATGAACCCCTCTCACATTCAGTTTGAACTTGACCTCTAACCTCATCTTTTCTCCTTTCTCCTGTGCACTTTCAGCTTTGTGCCCATTCCCTTTTGCCATTTCTTCACTTTTGTACAATGTCACGCAGGTTTATCGCGGGAAACCAGGAGACTACATAACCACCTGCTTTGCTATTGTGGCAAACACACATCCCAACCCAATGATCACGGCACCCTGATCTCAGACTTCCAGCCTTCTTAACAGTGGGAAAGAAGTTCCTGTTGTTCAAGGCATCTAGTTTACAGTATTTTCTTCTAGTAGCCCAAGTCAAATAAATCTAGAAAAATTATGGACTTTGCTTAATAATAATGTACCAATATTGGTTCATTAAGTTATAACAGATATACCAGATTACTGTAAGACATTAATAAGAGGGGAAACTGTGTGCAGCTGTATATTGAAACTCTGAAGGATTGTTCCAAGTTTTTTCTAAATGTAAAACTGTTTCACAAAATTGAGGCCAATAAAAAAAACTTTAACATCTTGTCCTCAGCTCTCTATCTTCCTTTTGCACCCCGCTGGGGGACACTGCAAGGAAATGAGTGGTGGGGGGGTTTTGTGTTTATATCCAGGTTTTATCTCCCTTCAGGTCTGAGGTTTCTTCTCCTCCTTCCTCTGTCCTCTGCCACAGCTCACCAGAGCCAGGCACTCAGAGATCCCAGAAGGAGCTACTTCTCAGTCCCCCATGGCATTCATCCTAAACTTTTCCAAGTGGCAAAGCCCAGTTCGTCCAGGTGTGCTCAGAGACCTCTAGACCCCTGGATGAGTGGGGTAGTTCTAAGGACCTCAATGTGGGGGGCGGGGGGGAAGGGGGTTAATCCATGTGCTGACGTCAAGGAACAGAGTTCGAAGGGGCTCTGCAGAGCAAGGTGGATGCTGTGATGCACCAGGTCACAGGAGGTGGCCCTGGGCTGTGACCCTCTCTGAGATGGCCTCAGCTGAGGACAGCCACCTTGCCCCAGGTCATGCCCAGTAACCTGCCACATCCAGGGGCTCCTCAACATGGGGATATAGAGGCCCAGCCCGCTCACCCCAGCTCAGGACAACTCTGAAATCACATCCTAGCACCAGATCACATAGGAGATCGGCTGAATCTTCATTGGGACCTCACGGCAGCTCAACTTCTTTTACACATTCCTACTCCCTTCTCCTCCCTTCCACATGTTTGGTCCTGAAAGTACTCCCTGAAAAGACCCGCCTGTTAATATTCATCTTAATAACTGTTTCCTGTGTGGTCGTTGGTACCAGTAAAGGTGGGAAGCCTTTTGACTCTAGGGGCCAAGCCAGTCATGGAAGGATGGACCACATATCATATACCATACACTACAAGCCATAGTCCATATACCATATACCTCATGCCATATACAATATACCATATGCTATACACCATTACCATTTACAAAATACCAAGCACTCTGACTATACAAGAGCAATGAGAAACCACAAAACTCTTTATGCAGGAAAGGGGTATAATCAGATCTGTGTCGTAGAAGACCACCTTGGATGAAGGAGAAGGCAGAGCTGACACCAGGCAAAACAAGATGGGGGTGGCCATTTAGGAAGTAATAGTTTTCATTCGGGCAAGAGATGATCGTGATGAAGAAACAGATTCCACAGGTGTTTAGGAGGTAAAACCAGCAGGGCCTCGAGCAGGCAGACAAGAGTGAACAAGTGAGGGTGTAGAACATGGGTCCCTTCTTGGTTTGACCAAATGGGTAGAGGATGTGCCACATACTGAACATGGTGGAAGGGGAGAAGAGAATGTCTGAGAGCAGACTATGAACTCAGTTTGGAATGTTTGAGCCATACAAATGAAAATTTCAAAGTCAAAGGATGTATAGCTCAATCACCAAGAAGTGGATTCAGGATTGGGAGCTTGACTGCATCTGGCTGCAAAGCCAGTGCTCTTGACCATCAAGGCACTAAAAATCCCAGTCTCTGAAGAGTTTAGAGTCTGATGGAAGGTGTGAAGTCTCCTGGAGGTGGGGGGAAGGGAGACATGCTGGCGACTGGGGGAAAGATTCTGTCCAACTCTCAGCAGGGGGCATGGATAGCTTCACAGCATGGAATTCGCCCTTCCAGAAAAATGTGATACAATGGTGACATCACTGGTGGAGGGGAGTCTTGGCATCTCCTATAGGCAGTTTGGGCCTGCCTGGCATTCGCCTCTTCCTCCACCACCCCTCCTGGCCTTAACATCCTGTATATCCCTAAGAGGAGGCAGGGCTCAAAGGAAGCAGTAGCAAAATAGCCCTAGCCGTCAGTGCATGACTATGGGCTCATGGACATTAAAGGGTCACCAGCTGAGTGTGGACTTAGAAGAGTCCCCAAACACAACCTTGGTGCTTGGGTATAGCTCATTCCAGAGGTGAGAGAGACGGAGGCCAGCATGCTGGTTCCTTTCTCTTTCTGAGAGCATTTCTTGAATCCCTCCACTCCCTTCCTTCCGAGCTCGCCCAGGACCCAGCACAGACAGCAAAGGCAGCCCTCACCTTCCTGGGTGTGTTTCTAGGTATGTTGCTTTCCCTCTTGGAGAGTGTTCCCTGAGCCCCACCTTCTTGCGGTCTCCTCCATCCTCTAAAGCACAAACCATTGTCATGTCCAAAACTCTAACCTCTTCCCCAGACCATGTCTCTGAGGCCTCTAAAATTGGCAGGGCTGTGGGTTGGCGAGAACCTCAGAAGGGACAAGGCTCGGAATGAGGCCAAGCCTGTGGGTGTCATGATCTTAACTCTGGAAACCCCAAACATTTCCAGTAGCAATTGCTCAGCTTGTAACCACCTTGTCTGCTCAACTGATAATCTCGAAGAAAAAGTGTTACAGTCCCATGGTCTTTCCTCTCATCACAATCCCCTTCCTCTGACATCACAGAAGCAGGGAGTGTCTTCTCTTCTCGAAGTACAGAGTCCCAGGCCTCTCCAGGACAACACTCAGACAGAGAAGGCTCCAAGGTCCACCATGATGTCTGTCCCTTCTTCCCTATGCTGCCCTTCTCTGCCATCCCTGCTGCTGACTCTGCTGCAGGATTCACAGGTGAGTGGGGTCTCAGGTATGTTTGGTGGGGGTTCTTCCATGCCTCTTTACTGTTCTCCTTACCTGTTTCCCTAGAACTTCTTGGGGGAGGGTTTTCTCTTTCCCAGCCAGAAATTACAGAACTAAGTTGGAATGGTCCTCAGCTCACAAAATCTCCCAGTGTTCACGTCTGTTCCAGACCTTTTTGTTCAGATAATGGATACACCTCCCATGGTTACAGGGCTCAACACAACACACCTGAGAGCTCTCATCCCTTAACCCCTAGGATACAATACCAAGAGTGAACCATATTGGAAGTGTAAAACCTGAGTTTTACACTTATTACCACTACACAGACGCCACCTCTCAATGGAGAAAAACATGTTGGAAAACATGAAATTATGAAGCAAGGAAAGGATCCACAAATGCTTCATCCGAAGAGAATCACTGTTACAAATTGGCAGAGGTCTGTGTGCTCAGGGAACGTTAGCTGGAAGTGGTCACTAGGTCTCACCAGGTAAATGACGGGAGCTGAACCCCACAAGTTCCGCTTGCTAAGCAAGCATGTGAAGTCTCTTCCCTAAGGCCATTGATCTATCTGGGCAGAGGACTTGAGTTCTGATAGAGCAGATGGCTGCAGGGGGTTAGATCAGATGAAAGAGGAAACCAAGACCATTATCTTAGTAGAAGGAAGGAGGAATAAAGTTTGGATGTTTTAGGAATGAGTAAGATATCTGAGACACTCAGGCCCAGTTAGCAAACTTTTAAAAATGAATTAATACCAATTTTATACAGTCGTCTCCAGAAAACAGAGGAGGAAACATTTCCGTACTCATTTGATGAGGCCATTATTATTTCAATAGCAAAACCTCATAGACTGTACATAAAAAAAGAAAACTACCGACCAATATCTCTCATGAATCTAAATGCAAGAATTCTCAACCGAGTGTCGGCAAACAGAATTTCACAAAGTGTAAAGCTATGTATACGTGACTAAGTAGGATTTATCCTGGGCATACAAAGCTGTTCCAACATTTGAAAATCAATCATTCTAACCCATCACAACAACAGGCTGAAGAAGAAAAATTGCATGATGATAACAATTGATGCAGACAAAGTATTTGACAAATCCAACACCCATTAGTGATGAAAACTCTCAGCAAACTAGAAATAGGAGGGAATTTCCTCAACTTGATTAAAAACATCTGCAAAAAACCCTACAGCTCTCAGAAGTGCCTAGGTGGCTCAGTTGGTTAAATTTTACACTCTTGATCTCAGATCTGGTCTTGACCTCAGGGTTGTGAGTTTAAGACTGAACTGGGTTCTGTGCTGGGGATGAAGCCAACATTAAAAACAAAACAAAACAAAACAAAACAAAACAAAACAAAACAAAACAAAACAAAACAAAACACCTCACTCTAAGCAACCAAAAAAGAACTAAATAAGTAAAGACACATGCCATGTTCATGGATAGAAAGACCCATATTGTTAGAATGCAAGTTCTTCACGATTTCATCTATGAATTAACTGTAATCCAGATAAAAATACCAGAAAACTATCTTATGAGTATTGACAAATTCTAAAGTTTATATGGAGGCATTAAAGATCCGGAATAGCCACACAATGCTAGAGAAGAGCAAAGTCAGAAGACTGACACCACTTGATTACAAGACTTACTAGAAATCTCCAGTTATTGAAACACTGCATTGGTGAGGTAATAGTCACACAGATCCATGTAATAGAATGGAAAGCCCAGAAATAACACCCACATAAATACAGCAAAATGATCATTGGGAAAGGAGCAAAAGTAGCCTTTTCAACAGATGTTGCTGGGACAGTTGGACATCTGGACGTCCATATGCAAAAAAAACTGAATCTAGACACAGATGTAACAGCGTTTATAAATATAATGGAAAACACAAAATTATAAAATACTTAGAAGCTATCATAGAAGAAAATCTAGATGATCTTTGATATGGAAATGACTTTTACTTATAAATAGATACCATATTATAAAGTAGTTTTAGGTTCACACCAGAATGGAGCAGAAGGTACAGCTGATTTCTCATACTGCTCCCTGACCCCACACATCACAGCCTCTCCTATTATCAATATCCTTCACCAGAGTGGTACATATATTACAAACAATGAACCTGCACTGATATTTCATTAACATCCAAAGTCCATAGTTTTCAATACGGTTCACTCTTGGTATTGTATAGTCTATAGGTTTGGACTAATGTATAGCGATATCCTCCTTTATATATTATACAGAGTATACAGTATTATATCTTGATGCCCTAGAAATCCTCTGTGTTCTGTTTCTCTCTTCCCACCCTAACCCCTGACAATCACCGATGTATTTACTGTGTCCATAGTTTTGCCTTTTCCAAAATGTCATATACTTGGAATCACGTAGTGTGCAGGCTTTTCCTTTCAATTAATAATGAGCATTTAAGGTTCTTCCATACCTTTTCAGAGCTTGACAGCTCCTTTCTTCTAGCACTGGATGAGATCCCACTGTCTGAATGTACCACAATTTCCTTATCCATTCAACTACTGAAGGTCATCCTGGCTGCTTTCAAGCTTGGCAATTATAAATAAAGTTGCTACAAACTGTATTAAGGACAGTCTGTTCCAGGCCTATTACCTAGCCTCTCATAGCCTCAGATGGTCCTCAGACTTGTACATGCCATTCTCCCTGTGACTCACATCAACTTCCCTCTGTGCACGATAGAGCTGGGTCTGAAATCCTGGTTCACACGAACTATGAAATAGTATGTGTTTTCTTAGATCATTAAGCTTGTGGTCATTTGTTATTCGGCAAGTTCCCTTGTTTATTATAGTGTCTACCATGCTGCAGCCCATCCTCATATTACGATGCAGAAGAAAGGTACCCACCCCGTTCTGTACACTGGTCCTCTCCCCCTCATCCTGTATGGCAACCCAATTTGTAATTGTCATCCTTCTGTGCCAGTACATGTTGCTAAAAGAGTATGTAATGAGACCCCACCTTGACCCAGAACCAGTCCCTCAGAACATCTTGGACCAAGACAAAGAACATGAGAAACGCTGCAAAGTTTCTTTCCAGGAAATTCAGGTAACGAGTTCCAGATGAACCAGGCTGAAGGGTTCATTGTCAGTCAGAGCTGGAGACATTGTTACACTGGCCTGCAACGTGTCTGCTCACTCCCCAGCAGGGCCTGTCTTGTGGTCCAGGGAGAATGGGCCTAGTTTCAATGGAAGGCACTTCCCCTAGTAAACCAAGTGGAAACACAGAGGCCAACCAAACAGACTATTCCATCTGCATCAGTGATTGTTGCCCAAGAATATGGGCACCTATTGCTGTGTGAAGTTGATAAGAGGGCATCCTGATGTGGGGTATGCGTCTAGTTCAGGCATCTATGTGTCTGTGAATGGTGAGTACAGTCTGACAACCTCCATCCCTTTGGTTTGTAAAACTACATTTTTCAAAATCTGAAACATGTACCAAATCATCATAACACATCGGATACTGTGCCCCTTCATCCACAAACAACCCTGTAGGCTGGGATTCTATACATGGCTCTTCTGTCAGTCTGGGCCCTGTGCCCACTCTTGAATGAAGCCATGTGACAGACCATGCCCTTTGTGATGACCCAACTACCAACATGAACACAGGGCCAGAAAAACTCCAAACTCAAAAGATATTCAAGTAGGTTAAATGCAGCTACATGTGTGCACGGAATGATCCAAAAAGTTGTTAAACTGAGCCTACAAGTCTGTCTGGCCTTTCTGAGGTTTAGGGACAAACCTGAACTCAAGAATATGCATTGTATCTATTTTGGCCCGCTTCCTGACTCCAAACATAAGCCATAGACACTCCATATAATCCTCTGGATTTGGATGGAATCTCACCACAGGGAACCTCTCCAAATCCTAGTTCCTTCCTATGTAAAATCTCAGTATCTCGGAGTCACAAAGATGTAGAGTCTGTGAATCTTAAAATGTTAGAATTATCAAGTCATGGAGTGAAGTCAACTGACTTGTAGGTTCTTAAATGGCATTTAATGTTCATCTTTGCATCTTTCATGGCCAAAGTGGAAAAAAAAAAGAGAGAGAGAGCAAGTTTTGGAGGCTTTCATCAAGCCCATTCATTCTTTCATCCATGCATTCCTCCATCCGACCATGCATCAAGCATGCATTCACTCAAAGCACAGTCTCATTCAGCCATGCATTTACCTATGCAAGAATCTGTTCACAAGTACCTGGATCCTCCTCTGGGGCAGACCCTGGGCAGATGACCCATTGTCAAGGAATTCCCAGGCTCCCACAGTGGCCTTCATATAGTAATTGTCTGCTTTCTCTGGGTTGTGTCAGTTCCCCCTACAGTGACAGTGTCCCAGTCTTCACCCTCCTCGGACTTGGTGGTTGTCACCTGCCACGTGCAGAGATTCTATCCACAGAGTGTGCATCTCACCTGGACGGAGAACTGCCATACGATCGAGGGAGCTGAGCAACGCACATCCAAGCAGAGTAGCGATGGGACCTACACCCTGGAAAGCTTGCATTTGGTGAACGTGTCAGGGCCGGGGTCTGAGCAGGTGCTCACCTGTAAGGTGCAGCACGAGACCCAACCTCCCATCCAGGCCAGCCTCATACTGTCTGCGGAAGCACACGGCACATACAAGCCCATCGGAAGCTCAGGTAAGCTCACCTCCACTGCTCTGAGCAACTAGGTCACCTTTGTCTCCTGAGTGGAGTGAGGTATTTAAACTCACAGTGTCCCCTTTGCCGTGTCCTTCTGCCCATTGGTACTTAGGTCCCGAGATGCCTGCCCTTATCTTTGTGACATTCCTTCTGGGCTTCAAGGTGCTGCTGGCGATGAGTTTCATAGTCACCTACATCTGCGGGTGGCGGAGCCGGTAACAGGTGAGTTGGGGGCAGGTCTTAGTACATAAGAAGAGAGGTCATGGTCGCCATCGTGGGCTGGCAAGAGGAGTCCAGGGTAAGTCCACTGTTTCACACTGTGCCTCCCAGGGGGATCTAGCCTTAAGAAAAGGCTGGAAATACTCTTGTTTTCTCCAAAGGTCTGTTGGAAATCTCAGAGGCTTCCAGATCTCACCCATCCAGCAGTGCCCTGGGTTTGGAGGCTTTTAAATGAAGTCCCTTGGAATCCTGGGTGAGGGTCTGAGGTGGGGAGTTGGTATTAAAGTCAAAGTTTTGAGCCCCAAACTCCAAAGAGTGCCCCCATATACTATTATATAGGTCAGTTTTCATGGGACTGATTTTTGGAATGAATAAAGAAAGTATTGCTAAAATCTACTAATGGAGCCCATCGAGGGACTGGGAGGCTCTAGCTACTGGCAAAGATGAATGTGGGTGGGGTGGAGTTCAGAACCTCAGACAGAGGAGGTGGAGTGTAAGAGCAGGCATCTCATTTCTGATGTGCACCATGAATGTAGGCCCATAGAAGGCCTGCCTCATAGAAGGTGCTCAATAAGTATTTGGGAAATTCATAAAAGAATGAATAAATGAATGAATGAATGAATGAATGAATATTTCCCTACAGCTCCTGCATGAACTGCAATACATTGCCTCCCGTCCTGTGCAAGAGGCTCACATAGGGGAGAACCTGCCCCCCATCCCCCGCCTTCCATCCTGGATATGCCCCCTTCCCCACACCCTCCTGATGGTCCTTCTCTCTGAGCAGAGTCCTGATGTCCCGCTCTCTTCAGAGCAAAGTCAAGGATGGACCCTGGTCTCAAGGACCCAGAGACCCTGATGCACTGAGCTTCACACTGGCCCTGCCTCTGCCCCAAAGACAATCAAGAGGGTCAAGAAAAGAAGGTTCCCATTCTGTCTGTGATGAGGAACAGCCTTTCAATTTCAGAGCACATTTTACCTTTCTTTTTTAAATGTTAATTCCAGTATAGTTAACATACAGTGTTATTATAGTTTCAGGTGTACAAAAATAGTATTCATCAATTCTATACATTACTCAGTGTTCAAAATGTAAGTGTACTCCTAATCCCCTTGGTCTGCTTAACCCATCCCCCCACTTCCCCACTTACCTCCCCTCTGGTAACTATCAGTTTGTTCTCTATAGCTACGAGCCTGTTTTTTGGTTTGACTCTTTTTTTTTTTTTACCTTTTTTTTTTTGTCTATGCTTCTTTGATTCCACATATGACTGAAAGAAAGCATGTGGTGTTTGTCTTTCTCTGACTGACATTTTAGTGATAGACTCCCTAACTCTAGCCGTGCTGTTGCATATGGCAAGATTTCACTCTTTTTAACGGCTGAATAATATTCCATTGTATATATTGACCACCTTTTCTTTATTCGCTCATCTGTTGATGGACATTTGCTCTGCTTCCAATAATTTGGACAAGCCATTTTACTTTTATGCAGCGCTTTCTGCAAGGATGATGTGATTTTAACACCTATATGTTTTGAAATCGCTACATGGAATAAGCATATTTTGGTTCTGAAATTTATAAGAAATATGCAAGAAATCCTTGGTCCTACTACGTTATCTTTGCAAAAATTAACATTTTGCTGTTATGGCCTTCTGTTGCTTTTAAAAACACTTACCTGAATTTGGTGTTTATCATTCTCAAATTTACTTTTATAATTTTACAACATGTTATGAATCCTTAAGCGATATACAATGTAACTTTGCATATTTAAAATTCTATAAAGATGCTCTTGTACTATATACAGCACTCCGGAACTTTTCTTTTTTATGCTCAACACAGTGTGTGAGGTTTCTTCAAGAAGCTCCATTTTCGGGGCGCCTGGGTGGCACAGTCGGTTAAGCGTCCGACTTCAGCCAGGTCACGATCTCGCGGTCCGTGAGTTCGAGCCCCGCATCAGGCTCTGGGCTGATGGCTCAGAGCCTGGAGCCTGTTTCCGATTCTGTGTCTCCCTCTCTCTCTGCTCCTCCCCCGTTCATGCTCTGTCTCTCTCTGTCCCAAAAATAAATAAACGTTGAAAAAAAAATTAAAAAAAAAAAAAAAGAAGCTCCATTTTAGTAATTTTCCATGGCTCTATGGTTATGTATTACAGTAATATGCTACAACTTATGGATTCTTCTCAGGATTGTATCAAAGCTCTATCTGCTGTTTGGGTAATACAGCTTTGCAAGAAGTGATTTTTTTCCCTCTATTTCCTTGGGCACACAATGGGGGAGTGCCTCTAGTTCCTCTGTTGTGGTCCACACAGCAGTAGTATTCTTATCATTTGCAAGCTTTAGTAATACAAAGTAAAAGCTTTTAATTTTTGGTGAAGTTGTGCTCTTTTCATTTATACCTTTTATCCAACTTTACTTTTCTGAGCAATATGTGTGTGTGTCTGTGTGTGTTATGAATGAATGGTATGGATCTCATATGTTTTCTCTTTTTAGGATAAATGATAGAGAACTTAATCAGCACAGCCATTTTGCCACATAACAAACACTCCATAAAGGTGTGATTCTTTTTATGAGGTATTATTGCCATTGGGCTACATGTCTTTCTCTACATGTCCCTGCATTATCAACAATAGCCAAGCTATGGAGAGAGCCCAAATGCCCACCAACTGGTGAGTGCATAAAGAAGATGTGGTGTAAGCTTTCAACAAGTACAAAAAGATCGAGGTCATACCATGTATATTTCCAGACTACAATGCTTTGAAACTTGTAATCAAGTTCAAGAAAAAATTTGGAAAGACCACAAATACATGGAGGTTATACAACATCCTATTAAAGAATGAATGGGTTAACCAAGAAATTAAAGAGGAAGTTGAAAAGTACAAGGAAACCAAAGAAAATGAAAACAAGAGAGTTCAAGACCTTTGGGACGTAGCAAAGGTGGTCATAAGAGGAAAGCATATTGCAATCCAAGCCATCCTAAAGAAGGAAGAAATGTCTCAAATACACAACCTAACCTTACACTCAAAAGAGCTGGAAAAAGAACAGCAAATAACATCCAAAAACAGCAGAAAAGGGAAATAATAAAGATTAGAGCAGAAATCAATGATACCGAATTTTTTTTTTAAATGGTAGAACATGGGGCGCCTGGGTGGCGCAGTCGGTTAAGCGTCCGGCTTCAGCCAGGTCACGATCTCGCGGACCGTGAGTTCGAGCCCCGCGTCAGGCTCTGGGCTGATGGCTCGGAGCCTGGAGCCTGTTTCCGATTCTGTGTCTCCCTCTCTCTCTGCCCCTCCCCTGTTCATGCTCTGTCTCTCTCTGTCCCAAAAATAAAAAATAAAAACGTTGGAAAAAAAAAATTTAAAATGGTAGAACAGATCAACACAATGAGAAGTCGGTTCTTTGAAACAATTAACTAAACTGATAAACTCCTAGCCAGACTTATCAAGAAGGAATAGGAAAGGACCCCAATAAATAAAATCATGAATGAAAGGAGAGATCACCACCAACACCACACAAATATAATTATAATAAAATATTATGAGCAATTATATGTCAACAAATTGGGTGATCTGAAAGAAATGGATAAATTCCTAGTAACATGTAAAATGATCACAACTGAAACAGGAAGAAATAGAAAATTTGAACACACCCATAACCAGTAAAGAAATTGAATCAGTAATCAAAAACCTTTCAACAAACAAGAGAACTGGGACAGATGGTTTCCCACAGGAATTCTACCAGACATTTAAAAAATATTTAATACCTATTCTTCTCAAACTGTTGCGAAAAAATAGAAATGAAAGAACTTCCACTCATTCTATGAGGCCAGCATTACCTTGTTTCTACAACCAGACAAAGACCCCACTAAAAAGGAGAATTACATCCAATGTTTCTGATGAAGATGGATGCAAAAATTCTCAACAAGATACCAGCAAATTAAATCCAACAATACATCAAAGAATTATTCCCCTGATCAAGTGGGAACTATTCCTGAAATGCAGGGCTGGTTTAATATCTGCAAATCAATCAACATGGTACACCACATTAATAAAAGAAAGGGTAAGAACCACATGATCCTCTCAGTAGATGCAGAAAAAGCATTTGACAAAATACAGCATCCTTTCCTGATTTAAAAAAAAAAAAAAAAAAAAAAAAAAAACCTCTGGAAAGTAGAGATAGAAGGAACATAACTCAACATCAATACGGCCATATATGAAAGACCTATAGCTAATATCATCCCCAGCTGGGAAAACCTGAGAGCTTTCCCCCTAAGGTCAGGAACACGACAGGGATGTCCACTCTCACCACTGTGATCAACACAATACTGGAAGTCCTAGCCTCACCATCCGACAACAAAAAGAAATAAAAAGCAGATAAACTGGCAAGGAAGAAGTCAAACTTTCGCTCTTCACAGATGCCATCATAATCTACATGGAAAACCAAAAACACACCACCCAAAATTTGCTAGAACTGATACATAAATTCAGCAAAGTCACAGGATATAAACTCAACATACAGAAATCAGTTGCATTTCTATACACCAACAATGAAGCAGCAGAAAGAGAAATCAAGGAATCAATCCCATTTACAATTGCATCAAAAATCGTAAGATACCTAGGAAAAAGCTAACCAAAGAGGTAAAGGATCTATATGCTGAAAATTATAGAATACTTATGAAAGAAATTGAAGAAGACATAAAGAAATGGAAAAACCTTCCATTTTCATGGATTGGAAAAACAAATATTGTTAAAATGACTATACTCCTCAAAGCAGTCTACACATCCAATATAGTCCCTATCAAATAACACCAGCATTCTTCTCAGAGCTAGACCAAACAATTCTAAAATCTGTATGAAACCAGAAAAGACCCCAAATAGACAAAGTAGTGTTGAAAAAGAAAACCAAAGCTGGAGGCAACACAATTCCAGACTTCAAGGTATCACGATGTTGTAATCATCAAGACAGTATGGTACTGGCCCAAAACAGACACATAGATCAATGGAACAGAACAGAGAACCCAGAAATGGACCCACGAATATATAGCCAACTAATCTTTGACAAAGCAGAAAAGAATACTCAGTGGAAAAAAGACAGTCTCTTCAGCAAGTGGTGCTGGGAAAACTGGACAGCGACATTCAGAAGAATGAACCTGGACCACTTTCTTACACCATGCACAAAAATAAACTCAAAATGGATGAAAGACCTAAATGTAAGACAGAAAACCATCAAACTCCTGTAGGAGAAAACACGCAGCTGTCTCTTTGGCCTTGGCCACAGCAACTTCTTACTTGACATGTCTCTGGGGGCAAAGAAAACAAAAGCAAAAATGAACTATTGGGACCTTGTCAAGATAAAATGCTTCTGCACAGAAAAAAAAAAAAAGTCAACCAAACTAAAAGGCAGCTGATGCAATAGGAATAGATATTTGCAAGTGACATATCAGATAAAGGGTTAGTATTCAAAATCTATAAAGAACTCACCAAACTCCACACCCAAAAAACAAATAATCCAGTGAAGAAATGGGAAGAAATATGAATAGACACTTCCAAAGAAGACATCCAGATGACTAACAGACACATGAAAAGATGCTCAACATCGCTCATCATCAGGGAAATACCAATCAAACCACAGTGAGACACCATCTCACATCTGTCAGAATGGCTAAAATTAACCAGTCAGGAAACAACAGATGTTGGCGAGGATGCAGAGAAAGAGGATCTCTGTTGTTTGCATTGTTGGTGGGAATGCAAGCTGGTGCAGCCACTCCAGAAAACAGTATGAAGTTTCTTCCAAAAGTTAAAAATAGAACTACCCTGCGACCCAGCAATTGCACTACTAGGTATTTATCCAAAGGATATAAAAATGCTGATTTGAAGGGGCACATGCACCCCATTGTCTATAGCAGTGCTATCAATAATAGCCAAATTATGGAAATAACCCAAATGTCCATCAACTTATGCATGGATAAAGAAGGTGTGGTGTATATTTTCCATCATATATATATATATATATATATATATATATATATATATATATATACTTGGAATATATATACTTCCATACTTGGAAGCCAATAGAAGGAAATCTTGTCATTTGCAACAATGTAGATGGAACTAGAGTGTATTATGCTAAGCAAAATAAGTCAGTCAGAGAAACATAGGTGGAATTTTAAAAACACAACATAACGTAGGGGAAGAGAAGGAAAAATAAACTAAGTTGAAAACATAGAGGCAAACCATAAGAGATTCTTAAATATAGAGAACAAACTGAGGCTTGCTGGAGGGGACGTGGGTGGGGGGTGGGCTAAATGGGCAATGGGCATTAAGGAGGGCACTTATTGGGATGAGCAATGGGTGTTGCATATAAGTGATGAATCGCTGAATTCTACTCCTGAACCCGATACTGCACTATGTGTTAACTAACTTGAACTTGAGTTAAAACAAAGAAAAATGTTTAAATTTACAGTTTAGTTTAGCTGTTAGTTTCCTAGCTCACCACAAACAGAATCAGTAGATTTATAAATGTTATTCAACATGGTTCTGCACTGTGAGGTTAGGTAACTCTTCAGCACAGTCAGAGGCCTCCAATTCATAAACTGATTTTTTTTGTTTGCTTTAAATAAGAATAAATACATTCCTACTCAGGTTACCACGTATTCCTATATAGTACAGGTCTAGGGACAATATATGAAAAGTTCCAAACTCAATGATGATAACTTTTCTCACGCTTCTCTGGTTTTAAGGTGCTTATGAAATAGTTGAATTTTTTTACAGAACAGTTTTAAATAAAATGAAACAAATACTAGTCAAACCTACCAGGAGTCAGATATGGAGCTAGTTACTATGATGTAAATAAACTTACGTGGTTCTTTGAGTTGTCTTGCTAGGTGGCTACATAAATTTCAGTGATCATTTAGTCCTGAGGGGACCACAGATAGGATTGAACAAGATTCTTAATTGTGATATACTGTGATTAAACACAAGGTTTTAATCACATTACCTAGGGAATAAATACAGAGCAAGGAACTTGCTGTCAGCACAATGATAACTATCTGATTTGAGCCAAACATATGACTGAATCTATTTGTTTAGCTCTCTCAGCTGTGTAAGTGCCACTTCTCCAGGGGTAATGTGGTTGCCTGCAATTGTCAAAGAGCCAATAGAGAAATATAGTGGTATAGCTTGGAAATTTCTCATCTGGCTGTGATGCTTTTGGAGAATAGAACTGTTCTTTGATTCATCTCTGTATCTGTTAATCTAGCATGCAGTCTAGGTATAGAAGGAGTTCAGTAACTGCTTTTGAGTAATAAACTATTCAAGAATATTTATAATAACTATACAAAATATGAAAAGAATGTCTCTCTATTCCTTCAACCTCTATTATTTCTGGGATTGATAAACTGGTAAGGAGTCTCTATTTGTGTTAAATCCTTCAAAATTTTAACAGGAACCCATGGGAGAGGGGAAGGAAAGAAAAAAAAAAGAAAAGAAAGAGGTTAGAGCGGGAGAGAGCCAAAGCATAAGAGACTCTTAAAAACTGAGAACAAACTGAGGGCTGATGGGGGGGTGGGAGGGTGGGGAGGGTGGGTGATGGGTATTGAGGAGGACACCTTTTGGGATGAGCACTGGGTGTTGTATGGAAACCAATTTGACAATAAATTTCACATATTGAAAAAAATTAAATAAATAAATAAATAAATAAATAAATAAATCCTTCAAAATCAATTTCAAAATACTTGATATAATAAATGAAAAATACAAGCATAAAAGATGTGGCATATATATGCCACACATACATATGTACATACACAAAGGAATATTAGTCATCAAAAAGGATGAAATCTTGCCATTTACAATGACATGGCTGGAGCTAGGTATATTACGCTAGGCAAAAGAAGTCCGTTGGAGAAAGACAAATATCACATGATTTCACTCATATGTGAAATTTAAAAAACAAAACTGATGAACATATATGGGAGGAGAAAACAAAGAAAAAGAGAGAGGATGAAGCCATGAGAAACTCCTAATGACAGAACAAACTCAGAGTTGATGAAGGAAGGTAGCTTGGGATGAGCTAGATGGGTTTTGGGTATTAAGGAAGACACTTGTTCTGATGAGCACTGGGGGTTAAATGTAATTGATGAATCACTGAATTCTACTCCTGAAACCAATCTTGCACTGTATGTTAACTAACAAAAATTTAAATAAAACTTTGGAAAAAAAAAAAAACTACCCTTCCCTATAAGTCACAGGGGTGAACATATAGCACAGGGAAATACAGTCAACAGTATTGGAATAACATTGTATGGTGACAGATGGTGACCACATTTACCATGGTGAGTGTTGCAAGAGGCACAGAATTGTCAAATCAATTACTATGTTGTGCACCTAAAACTACTAGAGCACTGTATGTCACTTTAATAATAATTTGTTTAAATATTAAAAAATAGAATTTTCCCTGGCATGAAAAACAAAAGAATTGGACCCATAAATAATACATATTTGGCCAAGTGAGTTTTGTCAAAAGTGCCAAAGCAATTCAATGTGGAAAGGATAGTCTTTTCAACAAATGGTGTTGAACAATATTCATGTTAAAAGAAGAGGAAGGAAAGAAGAGGAAGAAAAAGGAGGAGGAGGAGGAGGAGGGGGAGGAGGAGAAGGAGAAGGAGGGGGAGGAGGATGGGGAGGAGGAGGGGGAGGAGGATGGAGAGGAGGAGGGGGAGGAGGAGGGGGAGGAGGACAAGGACGAGGATGAGAAGGATGAGGAGGACCAGGAAAAAAAAATGAGAAGAAAGAGCAGGAGAAGAAGGGGAAGAAGACGGAAAAGGAGGTGGAGAAGGAGAATAGAGACCGTCTCCTTATAACATACACAAAATTTGGTATTATCTAAAATTATATTAACTTATACAAATATTACTGTAGAATATATACAAAAATACTAAGACAAATTAATATGATCGGGTGGATCATAGACATACATTTAAAGCCTAAGACTATAAAAATTCTATAAGAAACTGTAGGAAAAAACCCAAACCTAAATGTTAATGATCTTGGATTAGAACAAGCATTTTAAGGGGCGCCTGGGTGGCTCAGTCAGTTAAACGTCCGACTTTGGCTCAGGTCGGGATCTCTGTAGTTGGCAAGTTTGAGCCCCGCGTCGGGCTCTGTGCTGACAGCTCAGAGCCTGAAGCCTGCTTCAGATTCTGTCTCCCTCTGTCGCTGCTCCTCCCCTGCTCCCACTCTCTCTCTCTCTCTCTCAAAAATAAACAAACATTAAAAATTTTTTTTAAAAAAAGAGGCATTTTGGGGCGCCTGGGTGGCTCAGTCGGTTGAGCGTCCGACTTCAGCTCAGGTCATGATCTCACAGTCTGTGAGTTCGAGCCCTGTGTCAGGCTCTGTGCTGACAGCTCAGAGCCTGGAGCCTGCTTTGGATTCTGTGTCTCCCTCCCTCTCTGCTCCTCCCCCGCTTGCGATCTGTCTGTCTCTGTCTCAAAAATAAAAACATTAAAAAAAATTTTTTTAAAGAGGCATTTTAGAGTGGGAGACAGCCAAAGCATAAGAGACTCTTAAAAACTGAGAACCAACTGAGGGCTGATGGGGGGGTGGGAGGGTGGGGAGGGTGGGGGATGGGCACTGAGGAGGGCACCTTTTGGGATGAGCACTGGGTGTTGTATGGAAACCAATTTGACAATAAATTTCATATATTAAAAAAAAAGAAAAAGAAAAAGCACAAATGCTTGAAAGAGCATTTAGCTAATAATTGTCTAGTTAATTTGGAAACATAAATCTATTGATCAAGAAATAAAATATTTCATATAAAAAAAAGAGGCATTTTAAGATAAGATGTGAAAAGCACAATCTATAAAAGAAAACACTGATCCATTTGACTTCAGTAATCTTTACACCCAATTTGGGGCCTCAAGATGAGGGGAGGGCCCACTGGAGGGGGGGGCAGAGGCCCCATGCAGAAGGGAAGCATTACTTCTACTGGGCCTCTCCACTCTCTCTGAAAAAGAGAAGAGGACCCCTCACCAAGTAAGGCCTTTTCTGCCTGACTTCTATTTCACAATCTAGAAGCAGATTGCTGCCTCACAGCCACGTCACCCCATCACAGGCACTTCCTCTTAATCATGGAAGGAGGCAGGGTTTCTTTTCTACAGAACAGAGGCCAATTCTCCCCAGCACACACATTTGCACAGTGCAGAGTCCCCAGGCCTCCACAATGTCGGACCCTGCCTCCCGGCCCCACTCTCCTCCTCACCTGCTGCTGGCTCTGCTGTTGGGAGTTATAGGTAAGCATTGCCTTGGGTACAATCCCCTTTCCCTACCCCTTCAACCTCACCCATGTCCCTGGACATGAAGGGAGGGCCTCCAGGTAAGCACAGGTGTGCTACCCAGGGCTGCCACAGAAGACCAAGGACTGGGTGTCATCTGAGAACAGGAAATCGGGGATCTGAGCATTCGTCACCTACAGCTTGTTACCAGAGGCATCCAGACAGTGGAGGCTTCAATCTGTCACAAGGACCAGTTTGTAGGTATTAAATGATCTAAGTCTCACAACACCCCTGCCTGATAGCTAGGACTGTACTCCTGATTGGCAGATGGAGAAATTCAGGCAGAGAGAGTTAATGGCCCAATGTCAGCTACCTAAGTCAGTGCATCTGCCGGGATTCACGTCCAGGCCACCCAGCTGCACGGTTCATTCTTTTCACCATGTTATGCTGCTCGGCTTCTCGGTGGAGGCTAACTAAACAAACATCAGAAAATACAGAGAGGGAAACAGAAGAAGAGGCATCACTTAGCACACTCCGAGGTCTCCAGAGTTCCAGTTCTGCTGTGTGTCCTCCCAAACTTTGGTTAACGATGTGTTGGGTGATTCCTATGCGCCAAATCTTTTACTCGGCTTTTAACATGTATGATAATTTCATGGAATCCTCAAAGTGATCTGTATGCTAGCATGCTGGGCCACACTTCATGTATACTTGGGAATGCACTTGTGTATGTGTGTGTGTACATGTTTGGGCATGAGGAAGGGTGCACACGTGGGTATGGGATATCTGAAAACGCTTTCTTTTTTTTTTTTTTTTTAATTTTTTTTTCAACGTATTTTATTTATTTTTGGGACAGAGAGAGACAGAGCATGAACGGGGGAGGGGCAGAGAGAGAGGGAGACACAGAATGGGAAACAGGCTCCAGGCTCCGAGCCATCAGCCCAGAGCCCGACGCGGGGCTCGAACTCACGGACCGCGAGATCGTGACCTGGCTGAAGTCGGACGCTTAACCGACTGCGCCACCCAGGTGCCCCTGAAAACGCTTTCTTATCGATTTCCTCACGCCACGTCCACTCTACGTGAAATGCACATTGAACAGATGTTTGGTTCCCTGTCTCTCAGCTCCTCACCCACTTTTTCTACTTCTCTAAACTACTGCTCACCATCCACCAAGCTCTTAAGACAAGCAAACTTCTCTCTGGGTAGAAGGAGTAGAACTTTGTGCGTTACTACCTTGGAGGTCCTCCATGCTGGACCGGAGTGGGGAGGAAAAAAGGGGGCACAAGATACCGAGGATCCTGCCTGTATGATCTGCACCTGTAATCATATCCTGATCCCAACCATCTAGTGTCAGCTGATGCCTCCAGGCCTCAGGAAATCTCATGTGTAATCACTTTCCAATTTCCTGAGCACTCACCATGTTCCACACACACTTAGAAACGCTTGTGTCTGTTATGTCCTGTGAACTTTGCACACAAGGTAAACATTTTCGTCCCCCTGGCTTACAGATAAGAAAAAGGAAGCACAGAAAATCCAAGGTCACTCAGTAGTGAATGGTAGGGCTACAATTTTTTTCTTTTTTAATTTTTAAATTTACATCCAAGTTAGTTAGCATATAGTGCAACAATGATTTCAGGAGTAGATTCCTTAATGTCCCCTTGCCCATTTAGCCCATCCGCCATCCCACAATCCCTCCAGCACCCTTATGTTTGTTCTGTACATTTATGAGTCTCTTATGTTTTGTCCTCCGCCCTGTTTTTATATTGTTTTTGCTGCCGTTCCCTTATGTTCATCTGTTTTGTATCTTAAATTCCTCATATGAGTGAAGTCTTTCTCTGACTAACTAGTTTCTCTTAGCATTGTACTCTCTACCATCCACATAGCTGCATATGGCAAGATTTCATTCTTTTTTTTTTTTTTCAACGTTTATTTATTTTTGGGATAGAGAGAGACAGAGCATGAACGGGGGAGGGGCAGAGAGAGAGGGAGACACAGAATTGGAAACAGGCTCCAGGCTCTGAGCCATCAGCCCAGAGCCTGACGCGGGGCTCGAACTCACGGACCGCGAGATCGTGACCTGGCTGAAGTCGGACGCTTACCCGACTGCGCCACCCAGGCGCCCCAGATTTCATTCTTTTTGATTGCCAAGTAATACTCTTTTGTATGTATGTATATGTAATATGATATCTTCTTTATCCATTCATCTGCCGATGGACATTTGGGCTCTTTCCATACTTTGACTATTGTTGATAGTGCTGCTATAAAATCGGGGTGCGTGTGTCCCTTCAAAACAGCACACCTGTATCCCGTGGATAAATACCTAGTAGTGCAATTGCTGGGTCACAGGGTAGTTCTATTTTTCGTTTTTTGAGGAACCTCCATACTGTTTTCCAGAGCGGCTGCACCAGCTTGCATTCCCACCAATAATGCAAAAGAGATCCTCTTTCTCTGCATCCTTGCCAACATCTGTTGTTGCCTGAGTTGTTAATGTTAGCCATTCTGACAGGTGTAAGGTGGTATCTCATTGTGGTTTTGATTTGTATTTCCCTGATGAGGAGTGATGTGGAGGATTTTTTCATGTGTCTGTTTGCCATCTGGATGTCTTCTTTGGAGAAGTGTCTATTCATGTCTTTTGCCCATTTCTTCACTGGATTATTTGTTTTTTGGATGTTGAGTTTGATAAGTTCTTTATAGATTTTGGATACTAACCTTTTACTTGATATGTCATTTGCAAATATCTTCTCCCATTCCATCGGTTTCCTTTTAGTTTTGCTGATTGTTTCCTTCACTGTGCAGAAACTTTTTATTTTGATGAGGTCCCATAGTTCATTTTTGCTTTTGTTTCCCTTGCCTCTGGAGATGTATTGAGTAAGAAGTTGCTGTGGCCGAGGTCAAAGAGGTTTTTGCTTGTTTTCTCCTCTGGGATTTTGAGGGCTTCCTGTCTTACATTCAGGTCTTTCATCCACTTTGAGTTAATTTTTGTGAATGGTTGTAAGAAAGTGGTCCAGGTTCATTTTTCTGCATGTTGCCGTCCAGTTTTCCCAGCACCATTTGCTGAAGTGACTGTATTCCATTGAATATTCTTTCCTGCTTTATCAAATATTAGCTGGTCATACGTTTGTGGGTCCATTTCTGGGTTCTCTATTCTTTTCCATTGGTCTGTCTGTTTTTGTGCCAGTACCATATTGTCTTGATGATTACAGCTTTGTAATACATCATGAAATCTGAGGTTGTGATGCCTCCAGGTTTGGCTTTCTTTTTCAGGATAGCTTTGGCTATTTGGGGTCATTCCTGGTTCCATCCAAATTTTAGGATTGTTTGTTCTAGCTCTGTGAAGACTGCTGGTGTTATTTTGATAGGGATTGCGGTAGGGCTATGGTTTGAACACAGGCAGTCTGATTCTAGATCTCATGGGTCTAACCATTGCTCTTTTCAAACCCTATGGCCCCACATCAATCCCATGAGATTTCTGCAGATCTGCCAGTGGGTGTAGGGAAGGCGGGGCAGGGGGAGGCGGTGGGTTGCAGTGTAGGGAAGAGCGTTTGTAGTTTGCTTCTCTCAGGTTCTTCTTACTGGGCATATGCAAGTGACTGTTTCCCCCACGTCATCTTCGTTAGAAACTCAGTTTCTCATAATTTCCTGAGAAATTCTCCACTGAAAATGGACTTCATGTCTCAGACAGGGGTTGCACTGGGAAACTTGCACATTGAACAAATATTTACTAGACAACTACTTACTAGGTGTCAGAAGCTGCTATGAACTTAAGGCATACTGGTTATTAAAAGAGAAAAGTAGCTGCCCTCGACGTAGTTATATTGTAGCGGAAGAAAGGACAGGAAACAATAGACATACCAAATAAGTAAATAACAGTATATTAGAAAGTGGTGAGTGTGGGGCGCCTGGGTGGCGCAGTCGGTTAAGCGTCCGACTTCAGCCAGGTCACGATCTCGCGGTCCGTGAGTTCGAGCCCCGCGTCAGGCTCTGGGCTGATGGCTCAGAGCCTGGAGACTGTTTCCGATTCTGTGTCTCCCTCTCTCTCTGCCCCTCCCCCGTTCATGCTCTGTCTCTCTCTATCCCAAAAATAAATAAACGTTTAAAAAAAAAAAAAAAAGAAAGTGGTGAGTGTGAGGAAAAAAACATGATAGTACAGCTGGCTAAGATAATGAGAGACTCTTTAGGGTAGGATGTATTTAAAGAGGCAGCCTGGGTGGGCATCACTGAGAAGGGAGATTTGAGCAAGATTATAAGAAGGTGGGGGTGTGGGCCATGTGATCTTCTGGAAGAAAAGCCTTCCTGAACAGCATGGGAACAGCATGTGCACATGCCCTGACCCTCCCGCTCTGTTCAAGGATTTGGGCTTTTACTCTGAGTGAAACGGTTGCCATTGCAAAGTTTTGAAGACACAAGTGGCATGATGCGACATGAGTTTTAACTTATTCTAGGATTTGGTTGAGATTAGACTACCACAGGGCATACATAGAAGGAACTAGAGCATTCAAAAGCTTCCTGCATTCATGCAAACAAGGACATATGGTGTGCACCAAGACAGCAGCCAGGACAGAAAGGGGAAAGAGGTCAGATTGTGGGTGCATGCAGAAGGGGATCTCCTGATACATAGGATTTGGGGTGGAAAGAGAGGCTCCCGAGGGTTTGGACCTGAGCGTCTGGGAGAATAAAGGTGCCTCAGCTGAGATGTACAAGGACGTATTGGAAACCGAGTTCAGTTTGGGACGAGTTAACTGTGAGAAGTTTACCTCTATCGAAGTAAAGTGGTGAGTGGCTGGTCAGACATACAAATCCAGAGTTCAAGGGCAAGGCCTGGGCCAGACATGGAAATATGAGGATTACAGATACACAGATGGCAGAGTTTACACCTCTCCCTGGCTCCTCTTGACCCTCTAATCCCTCTCACCTCCTCCCTCCCCTGTTCCCTCCATTTCCTTCCCCAAGATGCATGCTTATTTCTTCCCATTTGTCTTAGCAGTTCGGCTTCCTGACCCCAACTTTCCTCTCCAGACTTACAGATCAAACCACCTGATGCTCTTGGCACACCCAAGACTTGCCTGTGATAGTACGTACCCTCCTTAGGAGGCATGGTTGGTTTCAAATTGTGCTAAGCGCAGGGTTTTACCAGCTCACACTCTGTAAGAGCGAACCACACCTTTTCTCCCTGAGTAGCTAAGAAATAGAAAAGAACACAGGATGTATGTATGTGTGGTTTCCAGTAGCCCTCTCCTCTGATGTATATGCCTGCCTAGTTTTTAGGACACTTCAAAAGGAAGGAAATATTTTGTATTTCTCTATGTCTTGAGAGATTGGCTAGTCACTTAGGCAGTGAAATCCAACTGTAAAGTCTTGCACTTGCAGTGAAATGAATGCCCCCAAAATGACTGTGTCCCTTCAATGTATAACTCAAGGTCCCGACATAGGCCACCTCCCACAACTCTTTTCAGAACACGGAAAAATTTGCAGACTACTATTTCCTTTGTTTAGGTGTTCCCATGGTGCTATGTCCTCCTTCAAGGACAGGTTTCTCAAATCTACCAGTCCCTGGAACAATACATTTTCTTTGTCCTCGAGCCATTTAGTCCAACTCAAAGGCTCTACATGGGGCGATCACCTTCTCCGAAGCCATATTTCTAATTATGCTCAACTACACATCACATAAAATCTACCCTCTCACCATTTTGAAGGGTATAAGCCAGTGGCCTCACGTACATTCACAAAGTTGGGAAGTCAGCACCACTGTGCATTTCAGGAACTTTTTCAACAACCGAAGCAGACACTTTGCATCCATTAAACAAGAATTCTCCATTCCGTCTTCCCCCACAGCCACCGATAATCTCTGTTCTACTTTTTTGTATCTATGAATCTGTCTCTTCTAGGTACTTCATGTAAGTGGCATCATATATGTGTCCTTTTGTATGTGGCATATATCACATAGAATGACATTTAAGTTCATCCATATCATAGTACATATCAGACTATTAAGACTGAATATAATTCCATTGTATATATCTATCAACATTTTGTGTATGCACTCATCTATGGATAGAAATGAGTTCTTTTTCTGGGGCACTAGAGTGGCTCAGTCAGTTAAGTGTCTGACTCTTGGTTTCGGCTCAGGTCATGATCTCACGGTTTTGTAGGTTCGAGGTCCATGACAGGCACTGTGCTGACAGTGTGGATTAGGATTCTGTCTTAGGATTCTGTGTGTGTCTCTCTCTCTGCCCCCCACCCCACTGGTGATTTCTCTGTCTTTCTCAAAATAAATAAACTTAAAAAAAAGAATAAATGAGTTTTTCCTCCTTCCAGTTATTATGAATAATGCTATTATGAACATGGATGTACAAATGTCTGATTACATACCTGTAATTTGGTGGGTATTTACCCAAGATTGGAATATTTGGATCATATGGTAATTCTATATTTAAATTTTCATGAAAAAAAACACTGTTTCCACAGTGGCTGCACCATTTTATATTCCTACCAACCATGTACAAGAGTTTCAATTTCTACAGCTTACTCAATCCTTATTTTCTGATTTTTTAATTTCCTTGTATTTTGGTTTTGCTTTGTTGTGTTTGATAAAAGCCATTCTCAGGGATGAAGGGGTATCTCATTGTGGTTCGGATTTTCATTTTTCTAATGACTAGTGATGTTCAACATCTTTTCATGTGCTTACTCACCATTTAAATATCTTCTTTGAAGAAATGCCTATTCTAGTCCTAAGTCCTTTTTTTTTTTTTTAATTTTTTTTCAACGTTTTTTATTTATTTTTGGGACAGAGAGAGACAGAGCATGAACGGTGGAGGGGCAGAGAGAGAGGGAGACACAGAATCGGAAACAGGCTCCAGGCCCTGAGCCATCAGCCCAGAGCCTGATGCGGGGCTCGAACTCAAGGACCGCGAGATCGTGACCCGGCTGAAGTCGGACGCTTAACTGACTGCGCCACCCAGGCGCCCCCTAAGTCCTTTTTTTAATTGGGCTGTTCATTATTTAGTTGTTGAATTATAGTTCTTTATATATGCTGGCTATTAATCCTTTCTGAGACACATGCTTTGCAAATATTTTCTCCCATTCTGAGTTCTCTTTCACTTTTGATATTGCCCTTTGCTGCACAAAAGTTTTTTTTTTGTTTTTGTTTTTTTTAAGTTTAAGTATTTATTTTAAGAGAGAGAGCATAGGAGCAGGGGAGGGACAGAGAGAGAGGGACAGAGAGACAATCTCAAGCAGGCTCCACATAGCCAGCATAGAGCCCTATGTGGGGCTTGAATTCATGAATCATGGGATCATTTCCTGAGTTAGAATCAGACACATAACTGATTAGCTACCCAAGAGCCCCCGCACAAAAGTTTTTAATTTTGACGAAGTCCAAGTCATATATATTTTTTTTTTTTAATTTTTTTTTTCAACGTTTATTTATTTTTGGGACAGAGAGAGACAGAGCATGAACGGGGGAGGGGCAGAGAGAGAGGGAGACACAGAATCAGAAACAGGCTCCAGGCTCTGAGCCATCAGCCCAGAGCCTGACGCGGGGCTCGAACTCACGGACCGCGAGATCGTGACCTGGCTGAAGTCGGACGCTTAACCGACTGCGCCACTCAGGCGCCCCAAGTCATATATATTTTTATTTTGTTTTGTGCACTTTTGGTTTCTATCCAAGAAATCATTGCCATATTTGCCTACGTGGCTCAGTCGGTTAAGCATCTGACTTCAGCTCAGGTCATGACCTCGTGGTCTGTGGGTTCGAGCCCTGTCAGGTTCTGTGCTGACAGCTCAGAGCCTGGAGCCTGCTTCAGATTTTTGTCTCCCTCGCTCTCTGCCCCTCCCCTGCACAGGCTCTGGCTCTCTCTCTCTCTCTCTCTCTCTCTCTCTCTCTCTCGCTCTTTCTCAAAAATAAATAAACATTAAAAAATTAAATTAAAAAATTAAAGAAATCATTTCCAAACCCAACATCATAAATTCTGCCTAGAGTTTTGTCTCTGAATTTTATTGATTTAGCTCTTACATTTAGGTCCCTTTATCCAATTTGAGCTTGTTTATCTATATAGAGTAAGGTGAAGGTTCAACTCCTTTGTTTGCATGTGGATATCCAGTTTTCCCAGCGTCTCATGTTGGAAAGATTACTCTTTCCCCCATTGAATGGTCTTGGCACTCTTGTTGAAAATCTTTTGACCATATATGTGAGGGTTTATTTCTAGGCTTTCTATTCTATTTCATTGCTCTATCCCTCTATTCTTTTCAGTACTATAGTACTTTAATTATTATACTATGTAGTAGGTTTTCAAATCAAGAAATGTGAGGTTTCCAACTACACTCTTTTCCAGGATTGTTTGGTGATCTTGGGTCCCTTGAGATTGCATATGAATTCTAGAATGGGCTTTTCCATTTCTGAAAAAAAAAAAAAATGCCGCGGGGGTTTTGATAACAATTGTATTGAATCTGTAGATTGCTTTAGGTAGTATTGACATCTTAACAATATGAAGTCTTCCGATGCACGAACAGAGGAAGTTTTTCCATTTTTTATGTCTTCTTTCATTTCTTTCAGCAAAAACATTTTACACGTTTTGGTGTACAAGTCTTTCATCCCCATGTGAGAATTTACTCCGAAGCATTTTATACTATTTGATGTTAGTGTAAGTGGAATTATTCGCTAATCCCTTTCGAACTGGTCACCACTCGCTTATAGAAATGCACTTGATTTTTGAATGTTGATCTTTTTTTTTTTCCAAGATTTTCTTTAAATTCAAGTTAGTGAACATCTAGTGCAGTCTTGGCTTCAGGAGTAGAACCCAGGGATTCATCTCTTACATATGACACCCAGTGCTCGTCCCAAAAAGTTACCTCCTTACTGTCCATCACTCATTGAGCCCATCTCCCCAACCACCTCCCCTACAGCCACCCTCGGTTTGTTCTCTGTATTTAAGAGTGTCTTGTGGTTTGCCTCCCTGTTTTTATCTCATTTTTCCTTTCCTTCCCCTATGTTCATCTGCTGAGTTTCTCAGATTCCACATATGAGTGCACTCATTTGGTATCGGTCTTTGTCTGACTTATTCAGCTTGGCATTACATCCTCTAGTTCCATCCGCGTTGTTCCAAGTGGCAAGATTTCGTGCTTTTTCTCGCTGCATAGTATTCCATTGCATATACATACTACATCTTCTTTATCCATTCCTCAGTTGATGGACATTTGGGCTCTTTCCATGATTTGGCTATTGTTGATAGCGTTGCTATAAACATTGGAGTTCATGTGCCCCTTCAAATCAGCATTTTTGTATCCTTTGGACAAATATATAGTAGTGCAACTGCTGGCTCATAGGGTAGTTCTATGTTTAATTTTTTTTTTTTATTTTTAATGTTTGTTTTCGAGAGAGAGAGTGAGCTTGAGCCAGGGGAGGGGCAGACAGAGGGAGACACAGAATCTGAAGCAGGCTCCAGGCTCCGAGCTGTCAGCACAGAACCCGACACGGGGCTCGAACTCACGAGCTGTGAGGTCATGACCTGAGCCGAAGTTGGACACTCAACCAACTGAGCCGCCCAGGCGCCCCTCTATGTTTAATTTTTTGAGGAACCTCCATACTGTTTGCCATGACGGCTGCATCAGTTTGCATTCCCACAAACAGTCCAAGTGTTCCTCTGTGTTGTTTTCCTATTTGCATTTTATTTATCTCTACACTAGTGTTTTCTATTTCCTTCATTCTGCTACCTTCAGGTTTATTTTTCCTCTTCTTTTTCTGATTTCTCAAGGTCCATAGTTGTTAACTGAATTGTGATCTTTCCTCTCTTTGAATGTAGGCATTACGGCCATAAATTTCCCTCTAGAGCTGCTTTCACTGCAGATTGTAGGCTTTGGCAAGTTGTGTTTCCATTTTCATTCATCTCAAGGTGTTCTCTAAATTCCCTTGTGATTCCTTTTTGCTTAATTTTTGCTTTTTTTAAGAATGAGTTCTTTTATTGCTATAAATTTGAGAATATACTATTTCTTGTTCTGTTGTTGATTTCTAGTTTTATTTCACAAACTGTTTCACCAGTTCAGTGCTTGAAAAGTCCTTCTTCCAGATTCCAGTAAATTGCCTGCTTCTCAGCCTGTGTAGCAATGGCTCATACAAAAGTTTTTTTACAGTAACTGGTTTCTGTAATAGTCTGGGGATACATATGTGGTAGACAGAACAATGTCCCCCACAAAGAAGCCCGTTTTATAACGCCTAGACCTGTGAATAGTTTTCTCTTATATGCCAAAAAAGATTTTGCAGAAGTGATTAACTGGAGACTATTAAGTGGGGAGATTATCCGAGATTATCAAAGTGGCCCAAATATATTCACAAGAGTCCTTATAAGAATGAGGTAGGGAAGTCAAAATTAAAGAAGCACAGGTGACAAGACAGGCAAGAATTTGGAGTGACTGGAAGATGTGAAACCATGAGAAAAGGATTGTGGGCAGCTTCTAGAATTTGGAAAGACAAAAACCCTAACTCCAGAAGAAATGCAGCTCAGCTGACCCTTGATTTTAACTCAGCAACACCAATTTTGGACTTCTGACCTCAAGAATTATAAGATAATAAACTTCTGTAGGTTTTGCCATTAAGTTTTAAATAATTTGTTATGGAGCACATTGGTGGTTCAGTAGGTTAAACATCCAACTTCGGCTCAGGTCATGATTTCACGGTTTGTGAGTTTGAGCCCCACGTTGGACTCTGTGCTGACAGCTCAGAGCCTGAAGCCTGCTTCAGATTCTGTCTCCCTCGCTCTCTGCCCCTCCCCTGCTCGCGCTCTGTCTCTCTCTCAAAAATAAATAAACATTAAAAACCTAAAAAAATAATTTGTTGTAATAGCATTCAGAAACTAAAATAATATGATTATGATTCAGCAAAGTCACAGGGTACAAAATCAATGTACAGAAATTGGCTGCATTTTTATACACCAATAATGAAGCAACAGAAAGAGAAATACAGAAACTGATCCCATTTACAATTTCACCAAGAACCATAAAACACCTAGGAATAAACCTAACCAAAGATGTAAAAGATCTGTATGCTGAAAACTGTAGAAATCTTATGAAGGAAATTGAAGAAGACACAAAGTAATGGAAAACCATTTTGTGCTCATGGATTGGAAGAATAAATATTGTTAAAATGTTAATACTACCCAAAGCAATCTACACATTCAATGCAATCCCAATCAAAATTGCACTGGCATTCTTCTCTAAGCTAGAACAAACAATCCTACAATTTGTATCGAACTGCAAAAGACCCCAAATAGCAAAAGTAATATTGAAGAAGAAATCCAAAGCAGGAGGCAACACACTCCCAGACTTTAGCCTCTACTACAAAGCTGTAATCATCAAGACAGTAGGGTATTGGCACAAAACAGACACACAGACAAATGGAATAGAATAGAGAACCCAGAACTGGACCACAAATGTATGCCCAACTAATCTTTGACAAAGCAGGAAAGAGCATCCAATGAAAAAGACAGTCTCTTTAACAAATGGTGCTGGGAGAACTGGACAGCAACATGCAGAAGAAGGAAACTAGACCACTTTTTTACACCATGCACAAAAATAAACTCAAAATGGATGAAACCCCTGAATATGAGACAGGAAACCATCAAAACCCTAGAGCAGAAAGCAGGCAACAACCTCTTTGACCTCAGCCGCAGCAATTTCTTATTCAACACATCTCCAAAGGCAAGGGAGTTTAAAGCAAAAATGAACTATTGGGACCTCATCAAGATAAAAAGCTTCTGCACTGCAAAGGAAACAATCATAAAACTAAAAGCAACCGACAGAATGGGAGAAGATATTTGCAAATGACATATTAGATAAAGGGCTAGTATCCAAAATGTATAAAGAACTCAACAAACTCCACACCCAAAAAACAAATAATCCAGTGAAGAAATGGGCAGAAGACATGAATAGACACTTTTCCAAAGAAGACATCCAGATGGCCAACAGATACATGAAAAGAAGCTCAACATCACTTCTCATCAGGGAAATACAAATCAAAGCCACACTGAGATACCACCCCACACCGGTCAGAGTGGCTAAAATGAACAAATCAGGAAACTACAGATGCTGGCGAGGATGTGAAGAAACGGGAACCCTCTTGCAATGTTGGTGGGAATGCAAACTGGTGCAGCCGCTCTGGAAAACAGTATGAAGGTTCCTCAAAAAATTAAAAATAGGACTACCCTATGACCCAGCATACAGGGATTGTATTTACCCAAGGGATACAGGAGTGCTGATGCATAGGGGCACATGTACCCCAATGTTTATAGCAGCATTTTCAACAATAGCCAAAGTATGGAAAGAGCCTAAATGTCCATCAACTGATGAATGGATAAAGAAGATGTGGCTTCTACATACAATGTAGTACTACTTGGCAATGAGAAAATGAAATCTGGCCATTTGCAGCAACGTGGATAGAATTGGAAGGTATTATGCTGAGTGAAATAAGTCAGTCAGAGAAAGACAGATATCATATATTTTCACTCATATGTGGATCTTGAGAAACTTAACAGAAGACCATGGGGGAAGGAAGGGGGGAAAATAGTTACAAACAGAGAGGGAGGGAGACAACTCATAAGAGACTCTTAACTACAGAGAACAAATTGAGGGGGGATGGGGGGATGGGGGAGAGGGGAAAGTAGGGGATGGGCATTGAGGAGGGCACTTGTTGGGACGAGCACTGGGTGTTGTATTAAGCCCAACTGGAATAAACTATATTAAAAAAAAATAATAGGGGCGCCTGGGTGGCGCAGTCGGTTAAGCCTCCGACTTCAGCCAGGTCACGATCTCGCGGTCCGGGAGTTCGAGCCCCGCGTCGGGCTCTGGGCTGATGGCTCAGAGCCTGGAGCCTGTTTCCGATTCTGTGTCTCCCTCTCTCTCTGCCCCTCCCCCGTTCATGCTCTGTCTCTCTCTGTCCCAAAAATAAAAATTTAAAAAAAAAAATAATAATAATAATATGATTATGATATAAGAAAAAAAACCCACAGATTTTTGAAAGAATATTTTACTGCTCATTTAACTACATGTTTGTGTGTGTTGAAAGCTCTGCCCATCACTGCCACCCAATTATCCAGGCTGCTAGAACAGACCCCAGCATGTGCACGTGCTTGTGAAGGAGGGAAGTTGATCCATAGAGGTTCCAGAAGCTAAACACACAGCCCAGGAACTACATCCATCACTTCTGCTCACACACAATGGTCTAAAGAAATCTCATGGCCCCCCTGAATGCAAGAGACCAGAAAGTGTAACACCCGAGGGGCCAGAACATAGACAAGCAGGATCATTTGGCGAAGCACAACGCTTTCAGAGAGGGCTGGGGGCCATCCGCCTGCCGTGTGCCACATCACCGAATCTCTCTGGGTTTTGCTTTCCTCGTCTGTAACAGGGTCCCGTGTCACAGGCTCGTCGCGAGGGCTACATCCCGTGTACACGCAGCGGGCTGGGCTCACGGTGTGCACTCAGTGAAAGCTGTTGTGGATAAACACTTGAGCGGACGGACAGGATCGCACAAGGATGGTAAGTAGCTGTCTTGTTCTCCCTCCAGGTGTGTCAGATGAGATGGAACTGCAGGTGATCCAGCCCGAGAAGTCGGTGTCTGTGGCAGCTGGAGAGACAGCCACTCTGCGCTGCACCCTGACCTCCCTGCTCCCCATTGGGAAGGTCGAGTGGTTCAGGGGCACAGGGCCAGGCCGGGAGTTAATCTTCAGTTCTGTCGGATACCTCCACTCCCCCCGAGTAACAACTGTTACAGACATCACAAAGCGAAGCAACCTGGACTTTTCCATCCGCATCAGTAACATCACCCCAGCAGACACGGGAACCTACTACTGTGTGAAGTTCAGGAAACGGGTTCTGGATGTGGAGTTTAAGTCTGGACGAGGCACCCAGGTCATCGTGAGCGGTGAGTATCGCTCCGTCCCCTGGTTGTGACAACAAGTCAATAAGAATGCCCTCCATCACTTGAGCAACAGATAAGGATCAGGTGCTTTGGCGGGTGCCCCTGAATGAGCCCCTTCCACGGATCAGGAAAGTTGAGGCCCGGAGAGGTTGTGCTATTTGCTGAAGGCCCCACGGCTGGTAAACAGTGGGAAAATCTGGAACCTCAGTCTGCAGGCTCCCAGCTCTTCCCTTTTCCAATCCTGACCAGCCTTCTGGTTCCAGTGATGAGGGACTGAAAGTCTGAGTGACTTTCCCCGTTACAAGGCCTCACTTCACCCCTGCCTCTGGAGAGACCTCTGCTTAATGTGGCCAGGGTTCTCCTTACTCAGCACTGACTAAGCACCTGCTGTGTGCATTCTGGGCTCTGGGTGCTGTGGACGTAGCAGAGAACAGAACAGCCAAGGACTTTTCTCTCATGAAGCTTACGTTCCCCTCCCTTCCAATGCAGGTAAATGCACCGAGGGCAGAGAGGGGGGGAATGTGTTTCCTTATAACCGTTCAGAAATATCACAGGGAGAAGAGGCACAGCAGCACTGTTGACTCTGCTACCCCTGCTTGGAAGAGATGCCCGATGTAGGTCATTCGCTGGGGGTCTTTTCGAAAAATGCTCCCGTGATACAGGGACTGACTCTTAACAGTAGCAACTGAGTCCCCCTATACCCCCAGACATAGGGAGGAAACAGGGCTTTATCCTGATTGTGAGGGTGTCACGCAAGTTCCCAGTGGGTATGTCCCTTGCCTGGTCACCGCAGCCAGTACCAGTGCCTGGGCTCCCAACCAGGTCTGCCATCCTGGCTCTGGGACCTCTGAGGAGTCATCCCCACATTGGGCTCAGTGTCCTCGCATGTCTATGACAACACAGCCCCACAGCGCCGCTGCAGGGACTGAGTGAGCGAATGCATGTAAGTAGCTTATGACAGGACCTGGCATGCGGTGGCTGTCCCGTGAATGCTGGGGACAAACCACAGACCCCATCACAAGGCAGGCACGGGCCTGAAGGAGCTGAGGGTCAGGGAGTCAGCCTAGCATCAGGGGCCTGAGACACTCCCAATACAACCAATCACAGCGCTTTGTCCCTCTAGGGGTGTCAGGGCTGCTGGTGTTTTCATGACTTGACTTACTCATGTGACACCTCCTACCTATGTCCTCAGAATGTTTGCTGAGTTTTAGAAAGGAAGTTGAACATTCACAAATACACATATCTGCAATATGTGCCCTCTGACGACTGTTCTAGAAGGTGTTTGGTAATAAGGGACAATTTGGAGACCCCCTATAGGACCTTCTGAAATGCCCTCCCTCTCGAGTCACTGATGTGTGTGTTCCCAGGACACAAGAGGGCTTCTGCCTGCTCCGTAGGCCGGTGTCTCTGTCCTTGAAATTGATTCACGATTGAAAAATTAACCATCTTTGGCTTTCTCAGCACTCCGTGATCTTGGTTTTCAACCCGACACTGACCCAAGAGAAGAACGCAGATTCAGAAAAACAACCCTTCATTCCCTCCCTCTCGGTTTCAGGGATTTGAGATGAGACCCTATGGAATATTTGTGGAAAGAGTGAAAACTAGAGTAAATTCACAAATACCTGAAGGGAGAGCTCCAGGTATAAGTTAAGTTTGGGATAAAGACAGATCCGAGTTTGGTCCTGGAGAAGCATTTTCAGTGTTAAATTCAAAGCAAAACTGCCTGTATTTGCCTCACGTGCCCCTCACTCCCACCCGAGTAGGAGAAAGGCCCGCGGTCCCCTCTCACCGGGGGCGCTGGGCTTGGCCACGTCCAGGCCTACGGGAGGCTGGCCACCTGGTTCCGGCTCTCCTCGGGGCCCCCTCCACCCCTGCAGGGCTGGAAAATAATCCGTGAGGGTTCTGCACAGTGTCACATACCTGTCGTTGGTGAGGATGACCACAGTCATGCTTACTGCTCGTAAATGCTCCTCTTGTAGCCAAACCCTCTCCCCCCGTGGTGTCGGGTCCCACGGCCAGGGCCACACCTGAGCAGACTGTGAGCTTCACCTGCGAGTCCCACGGCTTCTCCCCCAGAAACGTCACCCTGAAATGGTTCAAAAACGGGAATGAGCTGGCAGCCTCCCAGACCACCGTGGACCCAGAGGGAGACAGCGCTTCCTACAGCATCTCCAGCACAACCACGCTGCCGCTGGCCCCGGGGGACGTTCGCTCCCAGGTCACCTGCGAGGTGGCCCACGTGACCCTGCAGGGGGGCCCTCCTCTTCGTGGGACTGCCAACTTGTCCAAGACCCTCCGAGGTAGATGCCCGTCACCCCCAGCCCAAGCCCAGCTCCGGCCCCCAAGCCTCCCAGCCTGCCCCTCCCCCACTCCGTGCTCCCAGCCTTCCATCCCCTGGAACCTGCCTCCTGACAGACCCTCCCAACCACCGGGCACCCAGGGGTACCGTCACCTCCTCCTGTTTTAACGGCAGTTCAGGTGAACACCTACTGTGCTAGGTAGTTTGATTTACTTTCCCATAGCCACTCCAATTATTGAGCACCTACTGTAATCCAGCCACTGTGTGCTCAGTGATTTCATGGATTTTGCTAGTTATTCGATTCCAACTGCATGCCGGGGGCTGCATATCTCTATTTCACTCATCATTACCCTAATAGGAGCTACCAGTAGGTACCTTGAGCACCTACTGTGTACTGGGCACTGTGCTTAGGGATTTCACTCGCATGCAAAGCCTACCCTCAGTGTTTGAGCACCAGCTGTATGCCTAGCACTGATCTGGGTGATTCCCTTGCTGCGTGGGGGGACCTAAGTTCTCGAGCCCCTCCCCGGTGATGTGTCTGTTCCATGAGGTCAGAGCTTCTGCTCTGTGCTGTTTCAGTTCCACCCACGTTGGAGGTTGCCCAGCAACCCGTGACAGGGGACCAGGTGAAGGTCATTTGCCAAGTGAAGAAGTTCTACCCCCAGCGCCTCCAGCTGACCTGGTTGGAGAACGGAAACGTGTCCCGAACAGAAACGGCCTCGACGGCCTCGAACCTCATAGAGAACAAGGATGGGACCTTTAACTGGACGAGCTGGCTCCTGGTGAATTTATCCGCCCACAGGGAAGATGTGGTTTTCACCTGCCAGGTGCAGCATGACGGGCAGCCCGAGGTCACCAAAACCCATACCCTTGTGGTCTCTGCCCACCAGAAGGACCAGGAAGCCCATACGACCCATGGTGAGTCCGAGATGCCAACTGACCTGGCACTTTAAATTCTATCTTTTCGGGGCGCCTGGGTGGCGCAGTCGGTTAAGCGTCCGACTTCAGCCAGGTCACGATCTCGCGGTCCGTGGGTTCGAGCCCCGCGTCAGGCTCTGGGCTGATGGCTCAGAGCCTGGAGCCTGTTTCCGATTCTGTGTCTCCCTCTCTCTCTGCCCCTCCCCCGTTCATGCTCTGTCTCTCTCTGTCCCAAAAATAAATAAACGTTGAAAAAAAAAATTTTTTAATTCTATCTTTTCTTTTTTTATGTGAAAAGCAGTCATTCATGCCTATTATAGAATAATCTAGAGGTCTACGGACATAAACTAGAATTTTGATATGAGCTTCCCTCCCCAAAGCTCGTGCTCCAAGAGTGACCACTGTTAAGATTTTGGTACATAGCTTTTTAGATCTTTTGACAGAAACATGCATTAGAGAAGGAAACAACAGAGGGAGGGAGATGATCTTGTCGCTAGCATCCTGCCTCCTGCACCTTCACCTGACAGTAATTATGTCACCACGCCAGGCCAGCCACCTCCTCCTTCTGTTCGTTCTCACCTGGGCTTCATATCGATCCTTCTTACACCCTTCTAACCCCTTCTCAGGAAAGGTCTGCACTTGCCACTCTGAAATTCTGGACGGGAACCCTGAGGACAGAGTGTTGAGTCTGGACCAGACTCCCTGATGACCATGGATGCTCACAGCACAATCCACCTTTGTCCCCTGCTTTGGGACAACAGGCCAGCAATAATCATGATTACTCACTGCACATTTACTTGATGCCAATTCCAGTTCATTTCTGGTCTTCCTCCTGCTACAACCACCCTGGGAGCTTGGAAGTTTACAGAACCGACTCAGGGAGCAATGGGGGACAGATGGAGACGATGTCCTGCCCTTAGTCCAGGTGATGGGCTAAACCAATCAAGAGAAACCTGAGTCCCCGAGGACAGGGACCACCAGCCTATACGACAAATGTGTTAGAGAAAACAGCTGGGCATTGTCCCAAGGACCTACAGGTCCCCTTTCTATGACCAAATTATATCTTATCTCGCTCTTATAATATATGGAGGAGTTTGAGCCATGTTTCCAGGAGTCTTTGTTCCAGAAGACCTTTCAAAGGCCCATTTCCTTCTAACATACCCCATGACACTGTCCTCATTGCTAGGTCAACACTGGGTCACTGAGTGTCCGTGACCCTGCCACCTAGTAGAGATAGGAAGAGGAGAACAAACAATTTCTCTTAAAACTAGAGGTATGCAGAAGTTGCATAATTGTGTTCACTAGTGACTTAGTCATGGATGCACACTCAGTTGCAAATGGATGTCCATAATTGGGTGGTCATGTGACTAATGACATTGGCTTTTCTACAAAACCAATACCATTACACACTTTGTAAAATTATCAGTAACTCCCTACAACCAGTTATAATGGAATGGATAGTTCTCAAAATTTCTTCTGAGACTTTATTTTGTGCACCAAACTTTGTTTTATTTCATCTCTAAATGCTTAGGAGAACTTTCTTGTGAACCACATGGGACTCCACAACCCTTTATATATATATATATATATATATATATATATATATATATATATATATAATATATATAATATATATATATATATATAAAGAGAATCTGGATAGCTTCATATATATATGTATATATATATATATAGCTACATATATATATATATATATATATATATATATATATATATGAAGAGAATCTGGATAGCTAGGGCTACTCAAATTCTTCATTTCATATTGGATGCTTGTGGCAGGTTGTGCTTTGAGGAAGCTGGTCCATTTTCTTGAGTTGTCCAATTTCTACCCATAGAGTTCTCATCATATTACCTTATTATCGTTTTGCTGTCTGTAGGCTCTGTAGTAATATCCTATTTCTTTCCTGATATTGGAAATATTTATTTTTCCCTTTTTTCATTGTCAGAATTACTAAGAAGTATTTCAATTTTACTAATCTTTTCCACAAACTCTCTTTTGTTTTAGTGATTTTCTCTCTTGTGTATTTTCAATTTCATTAATTTTTCTCCTTTTTCCCTGTTCTGCTTGATTGGGGTTTATTTTGCTCCTCGTTTTTTGAAATGGGAGCTAGGATTGCTGACACTAGTCTTTCTTTGTTTGAATGCCACACCTGGGTCTCCTGTGCTTGGGGATTCAGTAGCATGGAGCCAGGATACCTGGTGCTGCGTTCTTCCAGACTGCCGGCATCTAGACCATCTGCCTTCGTCTTCCACCTTTCAGAGTCCTCCTATTCTTGGACCGTGTGATTTCCAGGGGTCAGTCTTGACCTGACTTTCCTGAACCAGGAAAGCAGGAAGAGACAAATCAACATCACCTCCTCTGGACTGGCTTGGGTTAGACTTTGGTCTTTGGCCTTGCATTGGGGCTCATACAAGGGCTGTTACTTCTGGTGCTTCCAGTGTGTCTGAACTAGCAAGCTTGCTTGTGTGCTAAGACTGGAAATGGGTATTAGGGTTGTCTGGGTTGGAAGGCTGGATGCCTATGTGGCTGACCCTGCTGCACCAAGATGCACAGCCTCCATCCCTTCCCTCAGGAAGGACCCCCGGTAGCCGGAGAAGGGGTGAGCGAGATGAGGTACTTCAACTCTGAATTCTGCCTTGAGCGTCTCACAGGGAGATTCATTAGCTTCAGAGCATTGATGGGTCCAGGTTCCCTCAGATGGAGTAAGTGGAGGCCCCTGGGAGTGGACTCCTGGATCCCTCTCTGATGCTGCCTCCTGTCCCTTCATTTCCAGATCTAGAACTGTCCACTCCACTCCTGGTGGCTCTCTACCTGGGTCCCAAGCTGCTACTGCTGCTCATCACTGTCTCAGTCATCTATGTCCACAGGAAGTAATGGATTGGCTGTGAGTTATGGACAAAGAAGACAGGGCAAGGTCAGTCCAAGAAAGAGCCAGATCAGCAAGAGGGGCAGCCCACAGGTCATACAGGGTCACCGCCCACTTGGAGTAAAGAGCAGGTGAAATAACTCCTTCGATACCCTAAGGGGCCTCAGGAATCCCTCTGGGAGGTTCCAAACTCCCAGGAGGACTCTCAGGTCCTGTAGGAGGTGGGTGGGGTCAAAGGCTGGCAAAGGATGTGCACAGAGGCCTAGGGTTTCTGAGAAGTGAGTGGGCTGACTGAGCAACAGCTGGGTGGAAAATCCCGTGGAGACCATCTCTAGATTATTTGGGCGCAAGGTGTCCACATTTAGAGGAATGCTGACAGGTGCCTGCTGGCTGCTCTGAGGACGGCTCCCGCTCTGACCCTCTGTGGGACAGACTGGAGAGGATGGGGAAGGGGGATCAGGACCTAGGGAGGAAGGTTGAGGAGGCACAGTCCATGTCAGGGACTTTCTGCCCTCTCACTACAGGTGTCCCAGGAGGAAAATAGCACCCAGGACAAAGGAGACATGTGGAGAACATTTCTGGAATGATGCGCAGATAATGAAATGTGAACATGGGTCCACGGCTCCTTCCTTCCTCCCCTGCTACATGCCATCCTCGGTCTCTGCTGCCTCCTTCCTTCCCTGAGGGGCCCAGCCTAAGACAAGGAACAAGTAGAAGCTTCCACAAATCTGCCCCAAATGTCAGCTTCCCCAGAGACCCACCTGCCCACAGTTCCTGCTGCTCCTCTCCCAGTCCTTGATGCCCCCAGAGCTGGTCTTCATACCTGGTCCTGAGCAGGGCAATAGAATGTCTCTGGAGACTGACACATGGATATCCTACTAGAATGTGAGAAACAAGTCACATGTACGCACACCAGGCTATCTCGTATCCTTCTCCTGGGGACCATGGTCATGAAGTACACACTCAAGTCCATGTTCTCACAGGTTATTCCTGCCAACCCTCAGACTCCTAAGCCTTGGTGAGTTCTCCAATGTCTCTCGAATACAAATGAATCCCATCCTGGTTGGAAGAAGAGAAGGGATTCTCCTCCCTCTTTGCCTACATGTCCTTCTATTCAGACCCACAGAGGAATATCTCTTCCTCTCCCTGTGATGGGAACACTACCTCTTCTGTCACCTTCATCCTTCCCGACCTTGTTGCTCACGTACACGTGCTGGCAGTCCAGAAACCTGGACCCTTCCCTGATTTCCTTCTTCGTATCCCGTGTTCAATTCTGCCTTCATAAAGCTATGTGCAGTGGCAAGATGGTAAATGTTCAACAATCCACTTCTCAGGAAGAAAAAGAAGCCCGATTTGTAGTGCTTGTCCACTTCGATGGTGTCTACACTCCTAATGTGGCCAATTTCAAGCTGCCAACAGTGGAACAACTAGCTTGCAAAATTCCTGGAAAGCTCTCAGGAGCGAGGGCAAGCCTCCTCCCGCCCACCAGGGAGCTCCACCCAGCACCTGCACACTGCTCGCTCCCGGGCTGCCCCCTGGTCCCGGCCACCAGCATCCCTTCCTGGACCATTGCCGCGTCCCTAACAGACTCTCCGGGTTCCGCCACAGTGATCCTATGGAAATGGAGGTCAAATTGTCTCCCTTCTGTGCTTCTTCCCCCTACAGATGTGCATGGCTCGGTCTCTCCCCCTTTCAAGTTCTGCTGATATGTCTCTTTATGAAAAGCACCTTCCAAAAACCACCCCATGTAAAATATCAATTCCACTCTCTCACTCTGCATTCCCACAGCTCATACCTGAATTGAACTACTTCCCTAGAACTTAAGATCAGCCAACTTGATAAATGGAAACAGTGCTCACTTTGCACAGTGATACAGGACCAAAACAATGACGGTGCAGCTGAAACCATGAAAAGTGATGCCAGTAATCAGTGGGAAAAGTAATGATTTTTCCGTGACCTTTAGAAACTTTTTTCAACATCTCAGAAACCCTCCAACAGTCAGTTATGAATGTATCGGGACATAAAAAAACAGTAAAACTATTATTCACTTGGTATATGGGCTTTTGAAACATTAGAAACGTTGAAAAGAGAAGAGTTTTATTTGTTTGCAAAGACTTATCAAGAGTAGTTTGCAGAGGGCCTGCCTTCCTCTGATGGCACAGTTTACAATAGAGAGCAAGTGTCTGGATTATCTCCCTCCTTTCTCACTTGGGATCAGCTTCCAACACTCCATCCTTGGCACTTCCGATGCTGTGAAATCTTTACAACATTAATGTGAATATTTGCTGACATCACTTCCTCTGGGACATTGTCACCCCACCCCACCCCCACTTTCCTCAGCGACGTGGTAAGTTTATCCTCACTCTCCTCCTCTGGCTGCATATCTGGATGCTTGGGAACAGTATCCCAGGCCGCATTCCCATGAAGGTCTCTGTGCCTTTATGAACCCCACTCCCATTGAGTTTGAACTTTACCTCCAGCTTCTTCTCTTCTCGTTTCTCCTGTACCCCTTCAGCTTTATGCCCATTCCCTTCTGCCATTTTTTTCACCTTTGTACGTTATGCAGGTTCATCGGGCGGGTGGGGGGGTGGGGAGACCAGGAGACTACACAACCATCTGCTTTGCTATTGTGGGAAATGCATATCACAACCCTAATTATCCTTGCACCCTGATCTCAGATTTTCATGCCCAGAACTGTGAGAAATTAGTTCCTGTTGTACAAGGCATCCAGTTTATGGTGTTTTCTTATAGTAGCCCAAGCCAAGACAAAATCTAAATAAATTATGGACTTTGCTAAATAATAATGTACCAACATGGGTTCATTATAGTAAATGTACCATACTACTGTAAGACGTCAATAAGATGGAAAACTGTGTGCAGCTGTATATTGGAACTCTGTATGATTGTACCAAGTTTTTTCTAAATGTAAAACTGTTACACAAATTAAGTCCATTAAAAAAAAGTCAACATCTTGTCCTCAGCTGGATCTCTGCCTCTCGCACCCCTCTGGGGGACATTGCAAGGAAGTGAATAGTTGGGAGATTTTGTTTCATAACCCAGGTTTTATCTCACTCCAGTTCTGAGGTTCCTTCTCCTCCTTCCTCTGTCCTCTGCCAGAGCTCACTCCAGAGCCAGGCACTCAGAGATCCCAGAAGGAGCTGCTTCTCTGTCCCCATGATAGTCATCCTAAATGTTTCCAAGTGGGAAAGCCCAGGTTAGTCCAGGTGTGCTCAGAGACCTCAAGCCCCCTGGGTGAGTGGGGTAGTTCTAAGGACCTCAATGGGGTGTGTGTGTGTGGAGGGGGGGGGGGTTAATCCATGTGCTGAGGTCGAGGAACAGAGTTGGAAGGGGCTCTGCAGAGCAAGGTGGATGCTGTGATGCACCAGGCCTCAGGAGGTGGCCCTGGGCTGTGACCCTCTTTGAGATGGCCTCAGCTGAGAAGAGCCACCTTGCCCCAGGTCATGCCTGGTAACCTGTCACATCCAGTGGCTCCTCAATATGGGGATATAGAGGCCCAGCCTGCTCACCCCCGCTCAGGACAACTCTGAAATAACATGTTAGTATCAGCACACACAGGAGATCACCTGAGGTTGTCATTGAGACCTCACTGCAGCTTAGCTTCTTCTAAACATTCCTACTCCCTTCTCCCTTCCACAGGTGTGATCCTAAAAGTACTCCCTGAAAATGACCTGCTTGTTCATATATATCTCAACACCTATTTCCCAGGGAACCCAATGTGGAATAAGAGATTGTGGTCAGTACCAGAAAAGGCAGGGATCCTTTTGTCTCTAGGGGCCAAGCCAGTCATGGAAGGGTGGATTGTGTACACTACCACATACCATATACCATATACCACAAACCACATTTCATATACCATATACCACATACCACATACCATATGCCATACACTATATTCTGCATACCATATGCCACATACCATATACAATATACCATATACTACATACCATATGCCACATACCATATACAATATACCATATACTACATACCATATACCACATACCATATACAATATACCACATACTACACACCACATACCACATACCATATACAATATACCACATACTACACACCACATACCACATACCATATACAATATACCACATACTACATACCATATACCATATACCACATAACACACAATATGCCATACACCATACTATATACCAAACACTCTGGGCTTGTAAGAGCAATGAGAAACCACAAAACTGTTTATGCAAGAAGGCGTATAATCAGATGTGTGTTGTAGAAGACCACCTTGGAAGAAGGAGAAGGTAGAGCTTACGCCAGACAAAACAAGATGGGGGTGCCTATTAGGAAGTAATAGTTTTCATTTGGGCAAGAGATGATGGAGATGGAGAAACAGATTCCACAGGTGTGTAGGAGGTAAAACCAAAAGGGCTTCTAGCAGGCAGACAAGAGTGGACAAGTGAGGGTGTAGAACGTGGGTCCCTTTTTGGTTTGCCCAATGTGTACAGCATGTGCCACGTACGGAACAGGGTAGAAGGGGTAAGAGAATGTCTGAGTGCAGACTATGAACTCAGTTTGAATATTTGAGCTACACAAATGAAAATTTCAAAGTCAAAGTGTATATAGCCCAATCACCAAGAAGTGGATTCAGGATTGGAACCTTGACTGCATCTATTTGCAAATCCAGTGCTCCTGACTATCAAGGCATTACATATCCCAGTCTTTAAACTCTGAAGAGTTTAGACTCTGATGGAAGGTGTGAAGTCTCCTGGAGGTTGGAGGAAGGGAGAGATGCTGGAGGCTGCAGGAAAGATGCTCAGTAGGGGCCATGGATGGCTTCCCAGCATGGAATTCGTCATTCCAGGACAATGTGAGAGGATGGTGACATCCCTGGGAGAGGGGAGTCTTGTCATCTCCTATGGGCAGTTTGGGCCTGCTCTGCATGCTCCTCTTGCTCTAACATCCCCACCCCCACCCCGAACTTAACATCCTGTAGATCCCTAAGAGGAGACAGGGCTCACAAGCAACCAGTTGCAAAATAGCCATGGCAGTAAGTGCATGGCAATGGACTCGTGGACATTAAGGGTCATCAGTCTTGTGTGGGCTGAGAGTCTCCAGACACAAGCATTGTGCTTGAGTAGAGCCCATTCCGGTGTGACATACAAGCCAACATGCTGGTTCCATCACTTTCTGAGAGCATTTCTAGAATCTCTCCACTCCCTTCCTCCAGAAGCCCATTCCCCCAAGTAAATCAAGTGGAAAACACAGAGGTCAACCAAACAGACTATTCCATCCACATCAGTGATGTGTCACCCAAGGATGGGGGCACCTATTACTATGTGAAGTTAACAACAGGGCACCCTGATGTGTCGTAGGTATCTGGTTCAAGCCCCTTGTGTCTGTGAACGGTGAGTACAGCCTGAGAAACTCCATCCCCTAGGTTTGTAAAACTAAATTTTTCAAAATCTGAAGCATGTACCAAATCATCACTACGCACTGGATACCGTGCCCCTTCACCCACAAACAACCCTGTAGGCTGGGATTCTATACATGGCTCTTCTTTCAGACTGGGCCCTGTGCCCACTCTTGAATGAAGCCCTGTGACAGACCATGCCCTTTATGATGACCCAACTACCAAAACATGAACACAGGGCCAGAAAAACTCCAAAATCACAAGGTATTCAATAGGTTAAGCACAACTACACGTGTGCACCGAATGGTCCAAAAAGTTGTTAAACTGAGCCTATAAGTCTGCCTGGCCTTTCTGAGGTTTAGGGACAAAGCTGAGCTTGAGAATATGCATTGTGTCTTTTTTGGCCTACTTCCTGACTCCAAACTTAAATCACAGACACTGTAGCCCCATATAATCCTCTGGATTTGGATGGAATCTCAACACGGGGAAAGGTAGCCCCCAAGCTTAGTATCTCCTGAGACAAAACAAAGGGATCCAAAGGCAGGCAGAACCTCTACAAGCCTGCACAATTCCACTCACTCATTTCTAACTGGAATGTCATCGGGGCCTGGTGACAGCTCCCTGAAGGGTCACCACAATGCAGTCAAGACATCGATCCCCACACAGGAAATCCACACGTGGCTGTGGTCTACTCCTATGGCTCTGGGGAGCCGAGACACCAGCAGGAAGGTTCTTGTGTGTCACCCGCTCCCAGGTCTTGTTTGGATAAGTTGTCCCGGAGGGGTTGAGTCTTTCTCCTGGCACTTGATCTTTCCATGGTCTGCCCTGGTCTACCTTCAGCTCTGCTGTTCTCTGATTCTCTGAGGACAACCAGTGTTTCCTGCTGCTCAATTTGCATTAATTTCATCAAATACAGTGTCATTAGGGTGTCCATCTGTTCTTCTGGGAAAACTAGCTTTCCTCAGTAATGTTCTCAAGTCCAATCACATTCCATGCCATCCACTGGCTATGGAACATTCACATCTTTCGCTCAAGCTGAAACATGTGGCTTCCCTGCCATTCCCCTGCATTGGGCTGTGGTGTCAGTGTAGGGATCATAACCCAGTCTCCCTGTCTTTGGTTTAGTGTTAGCCTATGTCATACTGTGACTTCTTATGAATTCTACTAAAATATATAACATCTTATAGTATTTAACAATCGTGCCGTTTTTCCTCATTGCACAGCTGAAAATCCACTTGAAAAGAGTTCTAGAAGGCATTAGATCATAATTTCAGAAGCCAGGAATCATAAATGCATAGAGCCTGAACGCTGGGGTGTCCGACTAGCACGACAGTAAAACACGCTGTGTCTGGTGTAACCCCAGCTTTGCCACTTGTGACCTTGGGCAGATTACTGAACCTCTCCAAATCCTAGTTCCTTCCAGTGTAAAATCTCAGTACCTTGGAGTCGTAAAGATGTAGAGTTCGTGAATCTTCAACTCGTAGAATCATCAAGTCATGGAGTGGGTCACCTGCCTTGTAGGTTTTTAAATGGTATTTAATGTTCATCTTTGCATCTTACATGGCCAAAGTGGAAAAAAAAGAGAGAGCAAGATTCTGAGGCTTTCGTCAATCCCATTCATTCTTTTCTGCATGCATTCCTCGATCCACCATGCATCAAGCATGCATTCACTCAAAGCACACTCTCATTCAGCCATGCATTTACCTATGCAGGAATCTGTTAACAAGTACCTGAATCCTCCTCTGGGGCAGACCCTGGGCAGATGACCCATTGTCAAGGAATTCCCAGGGTTCTACAGTGGCCTTCCTATAGTAATTGTCTGCTTTCCCTGGGCCGTGTCAGTTCCCCCTACAGTGACAGTGTCCCAGTCTTCACCCTCCTCAGATTTGGTGGCTGTTATCTGCCATGTGCAGAGATTCTATCCACGAATGTGCATGTCACCTGGATAGAGAACTATCATATGACCAAGGGAGTCAAGCAACTCATACCCAAGAAAAGCGATGAGAACTACACAGGAAAGCTTGCATTTGGTGAGTGTGTTGGGGCAGGGGTCTGAGTGGGTGCTTACCTGTAAGGTGCAACATGAGACACAATCTCCCATCCAGGACAATTTCATACTGTATGCACAGCAAACAGCACTTATAAACCCACTGGAAGCTCAGGTAAACCTACCTCTACTCTCTGAGCAACTGGGTTACCTTTGACTCCAGAGCAAGTGAGGTATTTAAACCAAGGGATGAATGAATAAAGATGCTGTAGTGTAAGCCCTCAACTGGTAAAAAATGATCAAGATCATACCATGCATATTTCCAGACCACAAGGCTTTGAAACTTGTTATCTAGCTCAGAAAAAATTTGGAAAGACTACAAATGCACAGAGGTTAAAGAACATCCTACTAAGAATGAATGGGTTAACCAAGAAATTAAAGAGGAAATAAAAAGTACAAGGAAGCCAAGAAAAATGAAAACATGACAGTCCAAAACCTCTGACATGTAGCAAGGTGGTCATAAGAGGGAAGTATGTAGCATTCCAGGCCTTCTTAAAGAAGGAAGAAATGTCTCAAATACACAACCTGACCTTACACCTAAAGGACATGGAAAAAGGACAGCAAATAAAGCCCAAACCCAGCAGAAAAAGAGAAATAATAAAGATTAGAGCAGAAATCAATGTTATAAAAAAACAACAACAGAACAGATTCACAAAACTAGAAGCTGGTTCTTTGAAACAATTAACAAATTGATAGCCCTCTAACCAGACTTATCAAAAAGAAATAAAGAAGGTCTCCAGGAAATAAAATCATAAATTAAAGAGGAGAGATCACAAACACCACCACAGAAATACAAACAATTATTAAAGAATATTATGATCAATTATATTTCAATGAATTGAGCAATCCTGAAGAAATAGATAAATTCCTAGAAACATATAAACTACCACCATTGTGACAGAAGAAACTGAAAATTTGAACAGACCCATAACAGTAAAGAAATTCAATCAGTAATCAAAAATCTCCCAACAAACAGGAGAACTGGGACAGATGACTTCCCAGGGGAATTCTACCAGACATTAAGAAGAGTTAATACATATTCTTCTCAAACTGTTCCAAAAAATAGAAAGGGAAGGAAAAATTCCAAACTCAAGTATGAGGCCAGCATTACCTTCATTCCAAAGCCAGACAGAGACCTGCTAAAAAGGAGAATTACATCCAATTCCCCTGATGAACACGGACACAAAAATTCTCGACAAGATACTAGCATACCGAATCCAAAAGTACATTAAAAGAATTATTCACCAGAATCAAGCAGGATTTATTCCTGAACGGCAGGGCTGGTTCAATATGTGCAAATCAATCACCATGATACACCACGTTAATAACTGGAAGGATAAAACCACATGATCCTCTCAATAGATGCAGAAAAGGCACGTGACAAAATACAGCTTCCTTTCCTGATTAAAAAAACTCTCAAGAAAGTAGAGATAGACAGAACATACCTCAACATCATAAAGGCCATATATGGAAAACCCACAGTTAATATCATCCTCAATGGGGAAAGCCTGAGAGCTTTCCTACTAAGATCAGGAACACAACAGGGTTGTCCACTCTCACCACTGTTTTTCAACAGAGTACTGGAATTCCTACCCTCAGCAATCACACAAAAGAAAGAAATAAAAGGCAGAGTAATTGGTAAGAAAGAAGTCAAACTTTCACTCTTCTCAGAGTGACATGATACTCTACCTGGAAACCAAAAACAGTATACCAAAAAATTGCTAGGACTGATGCACGAATTCAGTAAAGCCTCAGGATATAAAATCACCATACGGAAGTTGGTTGCATTTCTTATACACCAATCATGAAGCAGCAGAAAGAGATAGCAAGGAATCAATCCCATTTACAATTCACCAAAAGCCTTAAGAAACCTAGAGATAAACTTAACTGTGCGGAATAAGCTTAGGAATTCCCTGAGCTTGCACCCCATGGGTTAACAAGGCACAAAGAATTAATTAGAAAGCCATGGGATGTACACGCCCAAGTTTGGGTAAACAAGATTAGGTTCATAAGATTAGGTAAATGGGGCAAAGGCCCCCAGTATAGGACAAAGGTGTAGGAATAGGGAAACTCAGGACGAAAACATCCAGGATGGGGTAAACAAGATTAGATATTCAGGGCAGAAATACCTCCCAACTTAGTACAATTGCAGAAAGCTGCTTTCACAGGAAGGAAGGACTAAATTAGGTAAACAGGTAAATAGGGTATAGACCTTTGCAGGGTGAAGTTCCCCAGAGCAGAGCTAATTAGCAAAAGAAAGGTGCCTTGTTGACCCTGAGGTAGCATGCTCTGTCTTTCCTGTCCCCTAGACCAGTTCAGGTAAAGGGAGGTGGTGCCTCAAGTCTGCCTTAAACAACCTTCCACCGGGCAACAGGATTCTGTTTTATATTAACCTAAACCCCTAACACCACATATCTTTTAAACCCCCTTTCCCTCATGCCCATGAGTTAATGTTCATGATTTTATTGTCTCTTTGTGCACGTCCATTACCATGTTTGTAAGCCTTCTGATCCTAATAAAAACGGAGCAAGGACCCTTTCTCAGGGCTCTTGTCTCCTCCTGGACATTAGCCTCTCTCACATTTTTAATCCTGCATCCCATTTCTTGCTGGACAAGAGAAAATTCCAGACCCAGAGTCTACGACACTTAACCAAAGAGGTAAAAGATCTGTACGGTGAAAACTATGACAATTTTCACTTATGAAAGAACACTTATCAAAGAAATTGAAGACACAAAGAAATGGAAAACCATTCCACGCTCATGGATTGAAAGAACAAAGATTGTTAAAACGTCTATACTACCCCAAGCAATCTACACATTCAAGACAACCCCTATCAAAAAACACCAGCATTCTTCTCAGAGGTGCAGCAAACAATTATAAAATTTGTATGGAACCAGAAAAGACCCCGAATAGACAAAGTAATGCTGAAAAAGAAAAGCAAAGCTGGAGGCCTCACAATTACAGACTTCAAGCTGTATTACAAAGCTGTAGTCATCAAGGCAGTATGGTGCTGCCATAAAACAGACACCTATCATTGGAACAGAGTAGAAAACCAAGAAATGAACCCACAAATGTATAGCAAACTAATCTTCAAGAAATCAGGAAACAGTATCCAATGGAAAAAAGTCTATTTAGCAAATGATGCTAGGAAAACTGGACAACGACATGCAGAAGAATGAAATCGGGCCACTTTATTATAACATACACAAAAATAAATTCAAAATGGATGAAAGACCTAAATGTGAGACAGGAAACCATCAAAATCCTACAGGAGAAAATAGGCAGCAATATCTTTGACCTTGGCCACAGCAACTTGTGACTATACATGTCTCTGGAGTTAAAGGAAATAAAGGCAAAAAACAAACTATTGGGACCTCAACATCAAAACCGGCACAGTAAAGGAAACACTCAACAAAACTTAAAGGCCACTGATGGAATGAGAGAGGATATTTGCAAGTGACATATCAGATAAAGGGGTAGTATCCAAAATCTATAGAGAACTTATCAAACTCAACCCCCAAAAACAGGTAATCCGGTGAGGAAGTGGGCAGAAGACATGAATAGACACTTTTCCAAACAAGACATTCAGATGACTAACAGACCGATGGATAGATGCTCAACATCACTCATCATCAACGAAATACAAATCAAAACCACAACGGGACACCACCTCACACCTGTAAGAATGGCTCAAATGAACAACTCAGGAAGGAACAGGGGATCACTTTTGCACTGTTGGTGGCAATGCAAACCACTGCATTCACTCTGGAAAACAGTATGGAGGTATCTCAAAAAGTTAAAAATAGAATTCTCCTGTGATCTTGAAATTGCACGACTAGGTCTTTATCCAAAGGATACAAAAACACTGATTCGAAGGGACACGTGCCCCCCAATGTTTATAGCAGTGCTATGAACAATAGCCAGATTATGGAAAGAGCCCAAATGTCCATTGACTGATGAATTGATAAAGAATATTTGGTGTATATAGAGAGAGAGACTAAATGGTTGACAGGCATTAAGGAAGGCACTTGTTGAGATAAGCACTGGGTGTTATATGTAAGTGAGGAATTCTACTCCTGATACCAATACTACACTACATAGTAACTAAATGGAATTTAAATTAAAACAAGAAAAATATTTAAATTTATCATTTAATTCAAGCTCTTAATTTCCCAGCTCACCACGAATAGAATCGGTACATTGGGGGCACGAATGTTATTCAACATGACTCTGCACTGTGAGGTTAGGTAACTCTTCAGTGTGGATAGAGGCCTCCAAGTCATGAACTGCTTTTGGGGGGGGGGTTCTTTAAATAGGAATTCTTACATTCCACTACATTCATACTCCGGTTATCATTGATTCCTATATAATACAGGTCTACCGACAATATATGAGAAGCTCTAAACTCAACGAAGATAACACTTTTTCGCACTTTTATGCTTTTAGGGTGCTTCTGAAATATTTAAACTTTTTACAAACAGTTTTAAATAAAGTGAAACAAATACCAGTCAAACCTACCAGGAGTCAAACATGGAGCTAGTTATGAAATAAATAGACTTACATGGTCTTAGAGTTTTGTTTCCAGTGGCTACACAAATTTCAGCGATCATTTATTGCTGAGGGTACCACAGATAGGATTATACACTTGCACAGAATTCTTCACTACGATATACTGTGTTGTCAGCATGCACAGAGTTTTAATCCCATTACTCAGGGAACAAATACAGAGCAAGGAGTTTGCCATCAGCACGACGATAACTCTATCTGAATTGAACCAAACATACAACTGAATCTGTCAGATGTGTAAGTGCCACTTCTCCAGGGGTAGTGTGGTTGCTTGCAAAACTGTCAAAGAGCCAATGGAGAAATACAGTGGTGTATGTTAGAAATTTCTCATCAGGCTGTGATTCTTTTGAGGAAGAGAGCTATTATTCGATTTCTCTCTGTGTATCTGTTAAACTAGTATATGGTCTAAGTATAGAAGGAGTTCAGTAATTGTTCTTGAGTAATGAACTATGCAAGAATATTTGTAATAACTACACAATATATGAAAAGAATTGCTCCACTATTCCTTCAACCTCTATCATTTCCTGGATTGATAAACTGGCAAGGAGCCTGTATTTGTGTTAAATCCTTCAAAATCAGTTCCTAAATGCTTGATACAATAAATTACAAATAAAAGCAAAAAAGATATATATGTACAGCAGAATATTACTCAGCCATCAAAGAGAATGAAATCTTGCCGTTTGCAATGATGGGGATAGAGCTAGGTATATTGTGCTAAGCAAAAGAAGTCAGAGAAAGACAAATACCACATGATTTCACTCATATATGGAATTTAAGAGACAAAACAGACGAACATGTGGGAAGGGGAAAAAGGAAGAGAGATGGAATCAAACCATGAGAGACTCTTAATGACAGAGAACACACTGAGGGTTGATAGAGGCAGGTCAGGGATGGGCTAGAGGGGTCTTGGGTATTAAGGAAGGCACTTGTTATGATGAGTACTGGGGGCTGAATGTAATTGATGAATCATTGAATTCTACTCCTGAAACCAATATTGTACTGTATGTACACTAACGAGAATTTAAATAAAACTTTGGGAAAAAAAAATCACTCTGCCCTATGAGTCATGGGGATAAACGTACAGCACAGGGAAATACAGTCAATGGTTTTTGAATAATGTTGTATGGGGACAGACGGTGACTACACTTACTATAGTGAGTGTTGCACAATGCACAGAATTGTCATAGTGCTATGTTGAGCACCTAAAACTAATATAGCACTGTATGTCAAATTTGATAATGACAATTTTTTTTACCTATTTTAAAAATAAATTTTGCCCTGGAGCAAAAACAAAAATATTGGATCCATACGTAATACATATTTGGGCAAGTGATTTTTGACAAAAATGCCAATGCAATTCAATGTGGAAAAGCTAGCCTTTTCAACAAATGGTGTTGAAATAATTAGATATTCATATGTAAAAAGGAGGAGGAGAAGGAGAAGAGGAGGAAGGACAACCTTGACCATTTCCTTCTAACATACACAAAATTTAATATTGTCTTAAAAATATTACCTTATAGAAATATTACAGTACAATATACACAAAAATACTAAGAACAAATTTATATGATCCGATGGGTCACAGACATAAATTTACATCCTAAAACCATAAAACTTCTAGAAGAAACTGTGGGAAAAAAACCAAAACTAAATCCTAATGATCTTGGGTTGGCAGAGACATTTTTAGATAAGACGCAAGAAGTGCAATCGATAAAAGAAACCATCGATCAATTTGACTTCATGAAAATTTCAACTTTTATTCTTCGAAAGATACCGTTAACGAAAAGAAAAAGAAAGTTACCGAGTAGGAGAAAATATTTGCCAAGAGAATCTGCTCAAGGACTTGTATCTGGGACAAAGGTGGGCAAGTTACAGCCGGCTGTTGGTGCAACTCAAGTTTTATTATCTGTGGCTTCTTGCAGACTGAAACGTCAGACAGAAGTGATAGTGGTCCGGACCTGATGGCCCACGAGCATAAAGCATTTACTGTCTGGCCAGTTTGCCGACACCAGAGAGAGAATATTTAAAGGACTCTAACGATAAAATGGCAAAAAGACAAAGAATCCCATTTTTTAAATGCACAGATTTGACCATCAAAGAATATCTACGAGCGGCCACAAGGGTTTCGCTTACACAAAATGTATTTAAAAAAAAAAAAAAAAAACTGCTCTAATTAGGACGGCTTTAGAACACGTTTCGACACCTCTTTTTGGGCAAACCTTCCCACCTGGTCCTGTCGCTTGGGACGGCTGCGGCTCTCCTTGGCTCACACGCATTTGGGAATCACGCCGTCAACTTTTATCACAAACCCTTTTACAAATATGGCTTGATTGCACTGTCTTTATATATTCATTTGGGCAAATTGGCATCTTTCCGATACTGAGCTCTGCAACTCACAGACATGAGATACCTCAATTCCCTCGTTAGGGCTGTCTTTACTACTTTCCAGTTTCTAGTATAGCATCTTTAAAAATTATTTATTTTAAACAAATTAAAACTTATTATTACCGTTTACACTGGGTTTGGGAGGTTGTATAGGATTATAAGTGGGTTTTAACGTCGATAGTCTGTCCAGCAAACTAATCAAACTCGTACTAGTGCTCATAGCATGGACATTCTCTTATGTGAGCTCTTATAACGTCAATCAACTCACCCCAGATTAGCTTTTACCTTCATCAAAGTTACATACGCACACGGCTTACGAGGTAAATGGTTCTATACACACTACCTGTGAAAACTGGAGCCTCCTACCTTCCACGGTTTTCCACCCCAAAGGCAACCATTTTGCACCCTTTTCTGATTATTTTTAACTGATTTTTCTAGAAGTTACAGGCAGGTCTCTTATAGCATGCTGACACTGTCACTTCTAGACATCTCCCTCTTAGGCATTATTCACTGATGTCCCACCGTGGATGACGAGGATACAATGGTCTGTTTTCTGGACCCTGTGCCACCTACCTTAATTTATTTTTATTTTTAGTGTTTTTATTTATTTTTGAAGGAGAGAGAGACAGAGCATGAGTGGGGGAGGAACAGAGAGAGAGGGAGACACAGAATTCAAAGCAGGCTCCAGGCTCTGAGCTGTTCAGCAGAGCCCGACGTGGGGCTCGAACCCACGAACCGTGAGATCATGACCTGAGACGAAGTCGGACGCTCAACCGACTGAGCCACCCAGGCACCCCCACGTTAATTTTGGCTAATGTCATAGTCATTGAGCAGATTATAATGACAAAGACCTTGTGTTTTATAGCTCAATCTTGTAACATCCCCAGCTTTTGTTTGTGTCTTTCCGCTCATGTGTATTTGGTGTAAACACCACCACATTCAGGGTACAGAACAACTCCATGGCCACAAAGGTTTGCCTTGTGCTACCCTTTCATAGTGCCCACCTGCCCCACCACACCAAGCCTCTGGCACATGCCCATCTGTTCTCTACAACTTTGACAATGTTGTGTAAGTGGATTCCCACAGTACGTGACGTTTTGAGATTGATTTTGTTCACTCAACATAATGCCTTTGGAAACTTACAAGTTGTGCACATGTAAATAATTTATTCCTTCTTAGCACTGAGAAGTATTTCCTGGTATGAATCCACTAGTTTGTTCAAGCATTCCCTAATTACTGGACATTTTGGATGTTTCCCTTTACTTCCTATGCCAAAGAAAGATGCTTTAAATATTCATGTGAGGTTTTTGTGAGGCCATGGTCTTCTCTGCTCAGATAAATGCCTGGGAGTGTGATTTATGGGACATATAACCCACTTCCTCTTTCTTTGGTTGGAGGAGAGCACATACAAATTCTTTTATTTTATCAATTTTTCTAAGTAATCTCTACACCCAATTTGGGGCCTCAAGATGGGGGGGGAGGGAGGCCCACTGGATGGGGACAGAGGCCCCATGTAGGAGGGAAGCATCATTTCTCCTGGGCCTCTCCACTCTCTCTGAAAAAGAAAAGAGGACCCTTCACCAAGTGAGGCCTTCTCTGCCTGACTTCTATTTCACAATCTAGAAGCAGATTGCTGCCTCACAGCCATCACCCCACCCCACCATTAAGAGGTGCTTCCTCTTAATCACGGAAGGAAGCAGGGTTTTTTCGCCCCAGAACAGAGGCCCATTCTCCCCAGCACACATATTTGCACAGAGAGAGGGTCCTCAGGCCGCCATGATGTTGGCCCCTGCCTCCGGGCCCCACCTGCCTCCTTACCTGCTGCTGGCTCTGCTGTTGGGACTCACAGGTAAGCACTGCCTTGGGGTACAATCCCCTCTTCCTGATCCCACAACATCTCCCATGTCCCTGGACATCAAGGGCTTGCAGGTAACCAGAGGTGTGCTACCCAGGGCTGCCACAGAAGACCAAAGACTGGGTGTCATCTGAGAGCAGGAAGTCGGGGATCTGAGCATTTCCTCTATGCATCCATCACCTACAGCTTGTTACCAGAGGCATCCAGACAGTGGAGGCTTCAATCTGTCACAAGGACAAGTTTGTAGGTATTAAATGATCTAATTCTCACAACACCCCTGCCTGATAGCTAGGACTGTACTCTCGATTGGCAGATGGAGAAACTCAGGCAGAGAGTGGAACTGGGCCAGTGTCACCTACCTAAGTCAGTACAGCTGCCGGGATTCACGTCCAGGCCACCCAGCTCCACGGTTCATTCTTTTCACCGTGTTATGCTTCTTGGCTTCTCAGTGGAGGCTAACTAAACAAACATCAGAAAATACAGAGAGGGAAACAGAAGAAGAGGCATCACTTAGCACACTCCGAGGTCTCCAGAGTTCCAGTTCTGCTGTGTGTCCTCCCAAACTTTGGTTAATGATGTGTTGGATGTTTCCTATGTGCCATATATTTTGCTGAGTTTTTTTTTTATTTATATATGAAATTTATTGTCAAATTGGTTTCCATACAACACCCAGTGCTCATCCTATTTTGCTGAGTTTTTAACCTGTATTACAATTTCATTTGATCCTCAAAATGATCTATATACTAGCTGCTAGGCTACACTTAATACATACCTGGGAATGCACTTGTGTGTGTGCGTGTGTGTCTGTGTGTGTGTGTCTGTGTGTACACATAGGAGTACCTGAGAAAGTGTACACACAAGTGAATATGCATACATATGGGAAATTTGACAACACTCTCCTTCTTGTTCTCTTCACATCGCATCCACTCTATGTGAAATGCACACTGAGGGGCGCCTGGGTGGCTCAGTCGGTTAAGCGTCCGACTTCGGTTCAGGTCACGATCTCGCGGTCCGTGAGTTCGAGCCCCGCATCAGGCTCTGGGCTGACATCTCAGAGCCTGGAGCGTGCTTCCGATTCTGTGTCTCCCTCTCTCTCTGTCCCTCCCCCATTCATGCTCTGTCTCTCTGTCTCAAAAATAAATAAACGTAAAAAAAAAATTAAAAAAAAAAGAAATGCACACTGAACAGGTGTTTGGTTCCCTGTCTCTCAGCTACTCACCCCCTTTTTCTACTTCTCTAAACTAACTGCTCACTCACCACCAGGTATTGGGACAAGCAAACTTCCCTCTAGGTAAAATGAAAAATTTGTGCATTACTACCTTGAAGGTCCTCCTCCATGCTGGACTGGGTGGGGAGGAAAAAAAGGGGATAGAGTATGTGGGGACTCCTGCCTGTATGATCTGCACCTGCAATTCTATTCATATTCACATCCTGATCCCAATCATCTAGTGTCAGCTGACGCCTACATGCCTCAAGAAATCTCATGTGTAATAGCTTTCCAATTTCCTGAGCACTCACCATGTGCAACACCCACTTGGAAATGCACGCGTCTGTTATGTCCTGTGATCTTTGTATCCAAGGTAGACACTATGTCCCCCCTAGCTCGCAGACAAAAAAGGAGGCACAGAAAAGTCCAAGGTCACTCGGTGGTGAATGGCAGGGTGATGATTTGCACTCAAGCAGTCTGATTCTAGATCTCACAGGCTTAACCATGGCTCTTCTCAAACCCTATGGCCCCACTTCCATCCCCATGAGGTTTCTGCAGATCTGCCAATGGGGGGAGGGAAGGGTGGGATGTGGGGAAGACAGAGCATTTGTGGTTTGCTTCTCTCCGGCACTTTCCCCCAAGTCTTCTTCATGGGAAACCCAGATTCTGATATATTTTTCCGAGAAATTCTCCACTGAAAACAGATGGCAGGGTCTCAGAAAGGGGTTACACTGGGCAATTCACATATGACCAAAATATTTACTGGATAATTCCTAGGTGCCCAGAGCTGTTACATGAGCTTAGGGCATACTGGTTATTAAAAGAGGGAAAGCAGTGGCCCTCACGGAAGTTGTATTGTAGTGGAGAAAAGGAAAAGAAACAACAGACATACCAAATAAGTAAATCACATAGTATACTAGAAAGTGATGAGTGTTAAGGAAAAACATGACAGTACAGCTGGAGAAGACAATGAGAGACTCTTCAGGGTGGGATGTATTTAAAGAGGTAGCCTGGGTGGGTGTTCATTGAACTGGGAGATTAGAGCAAAGATTACAAGAAGTTAGGGTGTGAGCCATGTGATCTTCTGGGGAAAGAGCCTTCCTGAACAGCACGGGAACAGCAGGAGAGTAGAATCCTCCTGTTCTGTTCAAGGGTTTGGGCTTTCACTCTGAGTAAAATGGTTGCCTCTGCAAGGTTCTGAAGACAGAAATGACATGATCCACCATGAGTTTTAAATTATGCTAGCATTTGGTTGAGATTAGACACCATAGGGCACAGACAGAAGCGACTAGAGCATTCAAGAGTTCGTCGTGTTCGTGCAAACAAGGAAAAGCATTTTGCACCAAGACAGCAGCCAGGAGAGAAAGGGGAAAGAGGTCAGATTGTGGGTACAGGCAGAAGGGGAGACAACAGGATCTCCTGATGCATAGGATTTGGGGTGGAAAGAGAGGTTGGTTCCCAAGGGCTTGGACCTGAGTATCTCGGAGAATAAAGGTGCCTCATCTGAGATGTACAAGGATGTGGGGGAAAACCGAGGAGTTCAGTTGGGGGCAGTGTTAACAGTGAGAGGTTTGCTTCCATCTAAGAAAGAAGTTGAGTCCTGGTTGGACGTACAAATCCAGAGAGAAGGAGCAAGGCCTGGCCCCATGATGGAAATATGAGAATTATAAACACACAGATGGCAGAGTCGACACGTTTCCTTGGCTCCTCTTGACGCTCTGATCCCTCTCACCTCTGCCCTCCCTTGTTTTCTCCATGTCTCCCTCCCATATGCAGTCCTACTTCTTCCCATTTTTGTTTAGCAGTTCAGCTTCATAGCCCCAATCTCCTTCTCCAGACTCACAAACCAAAGTACCCGATCTTCCTGGCACATGCAAGACTTGCCAGTAATAGCGTGGTCTCTCCTTAGGAGACATGTTTAGTTGCAAATACCGCTAACTGCCAGGGTTTCACCAGCTCACACGCTGCAAGAACGAACCACAAATTTTCTCCCCGAGGAGTAGCTGAGAAATAAACAGAACACAGGATGTAAGTGTGGTGTCGCAGCAACCTGCTCCTCTGATTTATATCCTGCTGAAGTTTTTAGGACATCTCAAGTAAGAAGGAACGATTGGTATTTCTCTAGGTCTCCAGCCACGGGATTGTCACGGAGGCGGTGAAATCCACCTGCATAATCTGGCCCCTGAAGTTCAGTGTTGGCCCCAAACGTGACTGGTGTCCCTTCAAGGCATAACTCATTGTCCAGACACAGCCGACCATCCACAACTCTGTTCAGAACATGAGTTTGAAGCCTGCTTTTGCCCTTGCTTTAGTTACTCCCGTGGTTCTATCTCCCCCTTCAAGGGCAATTTTCTCAAATCTACCAGCCCCTAGAACAACACATTTTCTCTTTCCTTGAGTCATTTAGTCCAATTCAAAAGCACTACATGGGGTGATCCCCTTATTTCAGTACGTATTTCTTATTGTGCTAAAATATACATAACATAAAATCTGTATCATATCAACCGTTTTTAAGGATACAATTCATTGGTATTCACATAGTTGTGAAGTCAGTAGCATTGTACCTTTCAGGAATTTATTCAACATCCTAAGCAGATACTCTGCACCCATTAAGCAAGAATTCCCTACACCTTCTTCCTCCACAGCCACCGGTAACTTCTATTTTACTTCCTTGTGTCTATGAAGCTGTTTCTTCTAGATACTTCACGTAAGCGGAATCAAGTATTTGTCCTCAACTCTGGCATATTTCACTTAGAATGATATTTTCGAGGTTCATTCAATTAGGGAACATATCAGGTGGTCATTCTTAATAAGGCTGAATAACATTCCATTGTATGTGTCTACATCAACATTTTGTTTATCCATTCATTTATGCATAGATATGAATTCTTTCTGCTACCTTTCGGTTATCATGTATCATGCTGCTGTAAACACGGATGTACAAGTATCTCAGTACGTACTTTTAATTCGGGGGTATTTACCTAAGAGTGGAATTGGTTGATCCTGTGGTAAATTCTACATGAACACGAACACTGTTTCCAGAGTGGCTACACCATTATATATTCCTACCCATGACATACAAGAGTTGCAATTTCTCCATAGCTTACTCAATCTTTATTTTCTGAAGTTTAATTTTCTTGTATTCATTTTGGTGTTTCTTTCTTTTGTTTTGTTTTTGATAAAAGCTATTCAAAGGGATTGTGGTTTTGATTTTCATTTTTCTAATGACAAGTGATGTTGAGCATCTTTTTATGGGTTTATTCACTGTTTGAATATCTTCTTTGGAGTAATAGCTATTCTAGTCCTTGGGTCATTTTTTAATTGAGCTGTTTGTTATTTTGTTGTTGAGTTGTAGGAGTTCTTTACATATGTTGGTTATTAATCCTGTCTCAGACATAGGCTTTGCAAATACTTTCTCTCCTTCTGTAAGTTCTCCTTTCACTTTTGATATCGTCTATTGACTTTTGCTGTGCAAAAGTTTTTAATCTTGATAAAGTCCAAATTGTATATTTTTTTATTTGTTACTTGTGTTTTTGGGGTCATACGAGGACATCATTCCCTAATCCAATATCATGAATTTTGTCTACAGGTTTTTTTCTCTGAATTTTATAGTTTTAGTTCTTACATGTATGCTGGATCAACATAGTGCTGGGTCCTTCATCCAATTTCAGTTCATTCATCTATATAGAGAAAGGTGAGGGTTCAACCCCATTCTTTGCATGTAGATATCCAGTTTTCCCAGCAACTTGTGCTGAAGAGTCTGTTCTTTCCCCTGTTGCATGATCTTGGCACTTTTGTCGAAAATCATTTGACCGTGTATGTGTGGGTTTATTGCCAGGCTTTCTATTCTATTCCACTGCTCTATATCTCTATGATATTTTCAGTACCACAGTAATCTGACTATAACACTTTGTAGTAAGTTTTGAAATCAAGAAGTGTGAGTTCTCAGAGGAACTAACATGGCAGAGAAGTAGGGAGACCCTGGGCTTTCATAGTTCTCCAAACACACCTATATTGAGGTCAGATCACTTGGAACACCCAAGAAACTGATCCGTGCAGTGGCAGAAGGATCTCCTCAGTTGCAAGGAGACAGTGTGGCAGGTGTGAGGTATGTAGACGTGAAGTGGGTGAGAGATAAATAGTGTTGCCATGGAGAGGAGGGCAACCCTTTCCACGGAGACAGAAAAGGGAAAGAGAGATGGGTTGAGAAAGTGCAGCATTGAATTTGCACAAGAGGAACAGCTCTCTGGAGCATGGACTGTGGAGAAGGATGTACTGAGTGTCACAGGGATTTTTTGCAAACAGCATTTGGAACCCAAACTCTGAGGTTTTGGAAGTGCATGACTTTCTCTGGGTGGAGGTGTGGTGTGAGCTCCTGGGGAGAAAGGATTTGGCCTGGGAGCGTAGGGATCTCCAAGGTGCATTGGAAAAGAACATTCCCCTCCCTGGAGCACTTTTGGAAGAGGGTATATTGCTTCTCCGAGGACCAAAGACCCTGCATGCATCAGTGAAAGGCCTTTCATTATCAATGGACAAAGATACATCCAAGGGGAATGTAACTTTTGCTGCTTTTTGATGTGCTACACCATAGATTTCATGCACTGTGCAGGCAGGGGACTATTTTTGAGGGACAAGGGACTCCAGATAGAGTCTGGAGAGGCTCTACCCCTGGAGGACAGGACTGGATCAGCATAGTGCTGGGTCCTTTAAGACTTCAGGTTTTGAATCCCAGTCCCACACCAAAGAAAAAAAGGATTTCTATGGTGCAGGGCAATTTGGGTGCCTTCATTATTCTGTGAGGGTTGCCTGAACAGCGGCAAGTGTGAGATCCCCAGTCCTGGGATGAGATTGGGGTGGTGCCATTCCCTCCCCCCTTCTCCCCACGAGAACACGGTGGGACTTCAGAGAGCAGTGCAGCGGCCCCCAGTGGAAGCAGGACCTACTCACACAAAACCCCGTCTGTCCCCACCCCGGCTCTGGGTATGACAAATGCTTATTTACTAGGGCAAGACTGACTCTGACCCAGGCAGCCAGCCTCTCCTTCACAAGACCAGCTTAACCAGCTCCCTCCAGACACGAATTGTACTGAAGATTAAGTGCTTCAAAATGACACCTACGATTTCCACTAGTTACTATGAGTTAAGATGGCAGAGAAGTAGGGGGACCCTGGGCTTTCATAGTTGGCTCAAACACAGCTATATTGAGGTCATGATATTGGATTAGGGAATGATTTCTTGGCTATGACACCAAGTATTTCTAGTACTTCTGGAAATAGGATAAGGCTTACATTTTTCCTTTTATTTCTTTCTTCCTTTTTTCTTTTGGAGTCAGCCTCATGGTTTCTTGCTTTTTTTTTTTTTTTCCATTTACTTTTCTAGCTCTTTCGTTTTTAGATAAGGCTTTTTATTTTTTTCTTTTCTTTTTTCTTTTTTTCCCCTTTCTTTTCCTTTGGAATCAGTCTTAGTTTTTTGATTCTCCTCCCCCCCTTTTTTTGTTTCTTTATTTTTGTCTTGTTTTCTTACCTTCCCTTTTATTTTCGGAGGAGATCAGCCTTTTGGGTTTGTTTTGGTTTGTTTTCAGGCTTTTTTTCCCCCTGACTTTTCCAGGCTTACTTCAACACACAAATCAAAGCATACCTAGTTAAAGGTCTAAAGAATCCCCACTACAAGCAAGGAGGATCTCTGCAGAAGACTTAACAGTGGGAAAGAGCAGCCAAAACACAATGTCAGAGTGCACACAGCATACACCAGAGACATTTCATGAAGTTCTAGGCCCTGGACAGTGTATGACATATTTTGAATATAGCAGTACTCTTAGGTGCTGGACACTTTACAAGCTTTTAAAAGATGCAAAAAACAGAAAATTAGCAAAATGACAACACAGAGGAATATTCCCCAAAGAAAGTTCAAGAAGAAATCACACGCAAGGACTTTCTGGAAACAGATATAAGCAATTTCTCTGAATCCCAATTTAGAATAACAGTCATAAGACTACCAGCCGGGCTTGGAAAAAGCATAGAAGACACCAAAGAAAGCCTTGCTGCAGAGATCAGAGACCTAAAATCTAATCAGGCTGAAATAAAAAATGCTATAACTGAGATGCAAAGCCGACCTGATACAGTCACAATGAGGACTGAAGAAGCAGAAGAGATAATAGGTGAAATAGAAGATAATTTATGGAAAATAATGAAACCAAAAAAGAGAGAAAGGAAAGGAAATCAATAAATCATGAGGGGGAGACTTAGTGAACTTAGTAATTCCATAAAGCAAGGCAATATCCCTACTCCCCAGTAGGAGTCCCAGAAGAAGAAGAAAAGAAAAGGGTTTATTTGAACAAATTATAGCTGAAAACTTCCTTAATCTGGGGGAGGAAACAGGCATTCAAGTCCAAGAGGCACAGAAAACTCACATCAAAATTGACAAAAACAGGTCAACACCTGAACACCTCATAATGAAACTTGGAAAATGCAAAGAGAAAGAGAGAATTCTCAGAGCAGCTAGGGACAGAGGGTCCTTAACCTACAAGGGTAGACACATAAGGGTAGTAGCACACCTGTCCACTGAAACTTGGCAGGCCAGAAGGGAGTGGCAAGAAATATTCAATGTGCTAAATGGGAAAAATATGCAGCCAACAATTCTTCATACAGCAAGGCTGTCTTTCAGAACAGCAGCAGAGATAAAGACTTCCCAAGACAAACAACAACTGAAGGAGTTTGTGACCACTAAACCAGCCCTGCAAGAAATTTTAATGGGGACTCTCTGAGTGGAGGAAAAAATTAAAAAGATCAAAGCAACAAAGACTACAAAGGGCCAGAGAACATCACCAGAAACACCAACTCTACAGGTAGCACAATGGCACTAAATTTATATCTTTCAATAATGACTCTGAATGGACCAAATGCTCCAATCAAATGGATTAAAATGGGTTAAAAAAAAAAAAACAAGTTCCATCTATATGCTGCCTAGAAGAGACTCACTATAGACCAAAACACACCTGCAGATTTTAAGTGAGGAGGTGGAGAACCATCTGGCATGCTAATGGAGATCAAAAGAAAGCCAGAGTAGACATACTAATATCAGACAAACTAGATTTTTAAACCAAAGACTGTAACAAGAGATGCAGAAGGGCATTGAATCCTAATTAAGGGATCTATCCATCAGAAAAAAAGATCTAACAATTTTAAATATTTATGCCCCCAAATCGAGAGCACCCAAATAGGTAAATCAATTAATCACAAACATAAAGAAACTCACTGATAATAATACCTTAATTGTAGGGACTTTAATACCTCACTTACAGCAATGGACAGATCATCTAAGCAGAAAATCAAGAAGGAAACAATGGCTTTGAATGAAACACTGGACCAGATGGACTTAACAGATATATTCAGAATATTTCATCCTAAAATCGCAAAATACACATTGTTCTTGAGAGCACGTGGAATGTTCTCCATATACTGGGTCACAAATCAGCCCTCAACAGGTACAACAAGATCATGATCATACCATGAATATTTTCAAATCATAATGCTATGAAACTTGAAATCAACCACAGAAAAAATTTGGAAAGTTCCTAAATAAACTGAGATTTAAAGAACATCCTACTAAAGAATGAATGGTTTAACCAGGAAATTACAGAAGAAATAAATACATGAAAGCAAATGAAAATGAAAATACAGCAGTCCAAACCATTTGGAATGAGACAATGCACTGCAATGCAGGCCTATCTCAAGAAGCAAGAAAGGTCCGAAATACACAATCTAACCTTACACATAAAGGAGACATAAAAGGAGCAGCAAATAAAACCTAACACCAGCAGAAGAAGGGAAGTAATGGAGATTAGAGCAGAAATAAATGATATAAAAGCAAACAAATAAAAAAGTAGAACAGATAGAAGCTTCTGGGTGGCTCAGACAGTTAAGTGTCTGACTTTGGCTCAGGTCATGATCTCACAGTTTGTGGGTTTGAGCCCCGTATTGGGCTCTGTGCTGATAGCTCAGAGCCTGGAGCCTGCTTCAGATTCTGTGTCTCCCTCTCTCCCTCTGCCTCTCACCAGCTTGCACTCTGTTTCTCAAAAATGAATAAACATTATAAAAAAAAAATATGCAAAAACGTAGAACTGATCATTGAAACGAAATCTTTCTCTGAATGAATAAACAAAATTGGGGGCGCCTGGGTGGCTCAGTCGGTTAAGCGTCTGACTTCGGCTCAGGTCGTGATCTCGCGGTCCATGAGTTCGAGCCCCGTGTCGGGCTCTGTGCTGACAGCTCAGAGCCTGGAGCCTGCTTCTGATTCTGTGTCTCCCTCTCTCTCTGACCCTTCCCCCGTTCATGCTCTGTCTCTCTCTGTCTCAAAAATAAATAAACGTTAAAAAAAAATTAAAAAAAAAAAGAATAAACAAAATTGATAAATCTCTAGGTAGATTTATTAAAAAGAAAAAAAGGGGGGCCCAAACAGATAAAATCACGAATGAAAGAAGATAGATCACGACCAAAAGCATAGAAATACAAACAATAATAAGAGAATACTATGAAAAATTATATGCCAACAAACTGGGTAATCTGGAAAAAGTGGTTAAATTCCTAGAAACTCAAATGCTACCAAAATAGAAATAGGAAGAAACAGAAAATTTGAACAGATCCATAACCAGCAAAGAAATTGAATCAGTTATCAAAAATCTCCCAACAAACAAGACTCCTGGGCTAGATGACTTCCCAGGGGAATTCTACAAGATTTTTAAAGAAGAGTTAACACCCATTCATCTCAAAATGTTCCAAAACATAGAATGGAAGGAAAGCTTCCAAACTCATTCTACAAAGCCAATAGCTCTTATTCCAGAAACAGACAAGACCCCACTAAAAAGGACAATGACAGGCCAAATAGCCCTGATGAACCTGGATGCAAAATGTCTCAACAAGGTACAAGGAAACTGAATTCAAAAGTATATTAAAAGAATTATTCACCCTGCTCAAGTGGGAATTATTTTTGGGCTGCATGGCTGGTTCAATACTCACAAATCATTCACCATAATATGCCATATTAATAAAAGAAAAGATGAAAAATATATGATCCTCCCAATGGACGCAGAAAAAGCATTTGACAAAACACACATCCTTTCTTGATAAAAACCCTGAAGAAAGTAGAGAAAGAAACATACTTCAACATCATAATGGCCATATACAAGGACCCACAGCTAGTATTATTGTCAGTAGGGAAAAACTGAGAGCTTTCCCCTAAAGTCAGGAATTCGACAGGGGTGTCCACCCTCACCACTGTTATTCAACATAGTACATAATATTCAACTTCGAGCCTCATCAATAAGACAACAAAAAGAAATAAAAGATGTACAAATTGGCAAGGAAGAAGTCACACTTTCACTCTTCTCAGAGCAACATGATACTCTATGTGGAAAATCTGAAATATACCACCAAAAATTTGCTAGAACTGATCATGAATTCAGCAAAGCCACAGAATATAAAATCAATGTACAGAAATCGGTTGCATTTCTATACACCAATAATGAAGCGGCAGAAGAGAAATCAAAGAATAAATCCCATTTACAATTGTATTTAAAAAAAAAAAAAACCATAAGGTGCCTAGGACTGAAGCTAACCAAAGAGATAAAATATCTATTTGCTGAAAACTATAGAAAGCTTATGAAAGAAATTGAAGAAGACACAAAGAAATGAAAAAACATTCCATCTTCATGGACTGGAAGAACAAATACTGTCAAAATGTCTATACTGCCCAAAGCAATCTACACATTTAATGCAATTCCTATCAACATAACACTAGCATCCTTCTTAGAGCTAGAACAAACAATTCTAAAATTTGTATGATACCAGAAAAGACCCTGAATAGACAAAGTAATGTTGAAAAAGAAAACCAAAGCTGGAGGCATCACAAGTCCAGACTTCCAGCTCTATTACAAACCTGGAATCATCAAGACACTATGGTACTCCCATTAAACCAACACACGGATCAATGGAACAGAATAGAGAACACAGAAATGGACCCACAAATATATTGCTAAATAATCTTCGACAGGGGCGCCTGGGTGGCGCAGTCGGTTAAGCGTCCGACTTCAGCCAGGTCACGATCTCACGGTCCGTGAGTTCGAGCCCCGCGTCGGGCTCTGGGCTGATGGCTCAGAGCCTGGAGCCTGTTTCCGATTCTGTGTCTCCCTCTCTCTCTGCCCCTCCCCCGTTCATGCTCTGTCTCTCTCTGTCCCAAAAATAAATAAACGTTGAAAAAAAAATTAAAAAAAAAAAAATAATCTTCGACAAAGCAGGATAGAATATCCAATGGAAAAAAAAGGCATTCTCTTCAGCAAATGTTGCTAGGAAAACTGGAAAGCGATGAGCAAAAAAATGAACCTGGACCACTTTTAGACCATTCCCAAAAATAAATTCAAAATAAATGAATAACCTAAGTGCAAGACAGAAAACCATCAAAATCTTAGAGGAGAAAACAGGCAGCAACCACTTTGATTTCAGTCACAGCAACTTCTTACTACACGTGTCTCCAGACACAAGGGAAATAAAAGCAAAAATGAACTATTGGGACGTCATCAAGATAAAAATCTTCTGCACGGTGAAGGAAATAATCAACAAAACTAAAGGGCAACTGACAGAATGTGAGAAGATATTTCCAAGTGACATATCAGATAATCTATAAAGAACTTATCAAACTCAACACCGGAAAAACAAATAGCCCAGTGAAGAAACGGGCAAAAGACATGAATAGATATTTAAAAAAAAAAAAAATCCAGATAGCTAACAAACACATGAAAAGATGTTAACGATCACTCATCATCAGAGAAGTACAAATCAAAAACCACAATGAGGTACCAACTCACACCTGGGAAAATGGCTCAAATGCACAACACAGGAAACAACAGATGTTGGATGGATGTGGAGAAAGGGGACCATTTTTGTAGCGTTTTTAGGAATGGAAACTGGTGCAGCCATTATAGAAAACAGTATGTAGGTTCCTCAAGAAATTAAAAATAGAACTGCCCTGTGACCCAGCAATTGCACTACTAGGTATTGATACAAAGGATACAAAAATGCTGATTCAAAGGGACACATGCACCCCAATGTTTATAGCAGCGCTATCAATGATAGCCAAATTATGGAAAGAGACAAAATGTCCATCAACTGATGAATGGATAAAGCAGATGTGGTATATATGTACAATAGAATATTACTGGGTGATCAAATAGAATGACATCTTGCCATTTGCAACAGTGTGGATGGAACTAGGTGTATTATGCTAAGTAAAATAAGTCGGGCAGTGAAAGACAAATATCATATGATTTACTCATATGTGGAAATTAAGAAATAAATTCCACATTTATTGAACATAGGGAAGGGAAGGAAAAATAGGATAAAAACAGAAAGGGAGGCAAAACTCAAGAGACTCTTAAATGCCGAGAACAAACTGATGATTGTTGGAGGGGTGGTGGGTGGGGAGATGGGCTAAATGGGTGAGGGCCAACAAGGAGGGCACTTGTTGGGATGAGCACTGAATGTTATATGTAAGTGATGAATCCCTGGATTCTACTCCTGAAAACAACACTACACTGTATATTAACTAACTTGAATTTGAATAAATAAATTTTTTAAAAAAGGATATGAATTCTCCAACTATGTTCTGTTTAAGGATTGCTTGATGATTGCGCTCCCTTGAGATCGTATATGAATTTTTAAGGGCTTCTGAAATTTGCAAAAAAAAAAAAAAAGGTGATTGTATTGAATCTGGAGATCGTTTTAGGTAGTATCGATGAACTCTTCCAATCCACAAATGGTATTTGTTTTTCCATTTATTTATATCACATTTCATTTCTTTCCACAATGTTTTGTACTTTTTGGCATACAGGCCTTTGATCTCCGTGCACAAACTATTCCTATATATTTTATACTTTTTGATGTTTGCGTAGTGGAATGGTTTGCAAAATTCTTTATGATTGTTCATCAATAGCATATACAAATGCACCTGATTTTTGACTGTTGGTTTTGTATAGCACAAATTAGCTGATTTCATTATTATCTCTAACTGTTTTTACACTTGGAAACTTTAGGGTTGCAACGCATGAAATCATGTCATGTGCAAAGAAATACTTTCACTTATTCCTTTGCAATTTGAATGTTATTTCTTTTTCTTGCCTAATTGCATTCTCTAGGATTTTTAGTATTGTGTTCAATGGAAGTGCTGAAAGCAGGCATCCTTGCCTTGTTCAGATTTCCACCATCAAAGGTGATGTCAGCTATAGGTTCTTCATATATGACTTTATATTTTGTGTAAGCTTCCATCTACTCTGAGTTTTTTTTATTGTTTTTATCATAAAAAGTTTGACTTTTGCCAAATAATTTTCTGCATCAAATGATGACTATGTTATTTTTTTTATTCTATAAATGTGGCCTATCACACTGTATAATTTTCATATGTTGAATCCTTCTTACATTCCAGAAAGAAATCCCACTTGGTCATTGTGTATAATTCTTTTAATATGCTGTTGAGTTGTAATTGCTAATGTTTTGTCAAGCATTGTTGCATCAATATCCAGACAAGACACTGGTCTGTAGTTTTGTTGTAGTGCCTTTGTTGGCTTTGGTCTCAGGATAACACTGCCCTGAGAATGAGTCTCAGGATGACCCGATAACTTAGGAGTCTTCCTACCGCTTTTATTTTTGGGAATACTTTGAAAAGGATTAGTGTTAAGTTTATCTTTCAGTGTTTGGAAGAATTCACCAGTGAATCTTCATGATCATGGGCTTTTCTTTGTTGGGAAATTGTTGATAGATTCAAACTCCTTACTAGCGATATCCTGTTCATTTTTCTAGTCTTCATTATTCAGTCTTGGTAAATTGTATGTGTCTAGAAATTTGTCCATTTACTCTAGGTTTTCCAATTTATTGGTGTACAATTGTTCGATGTACTCTTTTAGAATCCTGTGCATTTATAGAAAAATACTTAATAATGTCTTTCTCTTATATCTGATTTCAGTTAATGAAATCTTCTCAATTTCTCTCTGTTACTCAATCTAGCTAAAGTTTTGTCAACTATGTTGGTTTCTGAAGAGCTACTCTTGGGTTTACTGATTTTCTCTGTTGTTCATGTATTCACAATTTACTTATCTCTACATTAGTCCTTTTTATTTCCTTCATTCTGCTTGCTTTGTGTTAATTCTTCTTCTTTTCCTGATTTATTAAGCTGTATACTTGTTAATGACTTGTGATCTTTCCTCTCTTTAAATGTCGGCATTACAAATATAAATTTCCCTCCATGGTGGCTTTCAGTGCAGAGTGTAGGTTTTGGCATGTTGTATTTCCATTTCCATTCATCTCAAGGTGTTCTCTAATTTCCCTAAGAGTGTGTCCTTGTATTTCAATACATTGGAGAAGATTCAATTTCACTTCTGTTGTTGATTTCTAGTTTTATTTCACAACTCTCACCAGTTCACTGCTTGAAAAGCCCTTCTTCCAGATTGCAGTATGGTGCCTCCTCAGCCTGTATAATTTGGACTCATACAAAGGTTTTGTTTGTTTGTTTGTTTTGTTTCGTTTCATTTTTTATGGTAACTGGTTTCTGTAACAATCTGGGCAGACATGTGTGGGAGACAGGACAATGGCTTCTCCAAGATGACCACATCTTAATATACATAAAATGTGAATATTTTTCTTTATTCAGCCAAAGAAATTCTGCCAAAATGATTAGGTTAGACTCTTGACATGAGGAGATTATCCCAGATTATCACCGTGGCCCCATTTTATTCACAAGAGTCCTTATAAGAAGGGGGCAGGAAAGTCAAAGTTAGAGAATGACAAGTAACAATACAAGCGAGAATTTGGAATGATAGAAAATTGGGAAGATGAAAAGAATTGTGGGCAGCTTCTAGAATTTGGATGGCAAGGAACAACATCCAGAAGAAATACAGCTCAGCTGCCCTTTGTGTTGAGCCCAGCAACACCAATTTTGGACTCTTAATCTCCAGAATAACAAAATCGTACCTTTATGCAGTTTTCAGGCACTACATTTTTAATCATTTGTTTCACTGCGTTAGGAAATATTTTAATATAATATGATTGCTTTCTAGTAAAAAAAAAACCTAGGAATTTTAAACACTCCTTTACCTTTCGTTTAGCTAGCTACATGTTTATTATGTGTTGGCAGCTCTTCCAATCACTGTCTCTCACATATCCAGATTGATGGATAAGACCCCCACCTGTACATGTGCTCGTGGAAGAGAGAAGTTAATCCATAGAGGTTCCAGAAGCTAAACACACAGCCCAGAAACTACATCCATCACTTCCGCTCACACACAATGGTCTAAAGAAGTCTCATGGCCCCACTGAATGCAAGAGATCAGAGAGTGTAACACCCCAAGGGGCCAGAACACAGACAAGCAGGATCCTTTGGCGAAGCACGACGCTTTCAGAGAGGGCTGGGGCCGTCTGCCTGCCGTGTGCCACATCACTGAATCTCTCTGTGTTTTGCTTTCCTCATCTCTAACAGAGTCTCATGTGACAGGCTCATCACGAGGGCTACATGCCGTGTACACACAGCGGGCTGAGCTCACGGTGTGCACTCAGTGAGAGCTGTTGTGTTAAATACTTGAGCGGACGGACAGGATCACACAAGGATGGTAAATCGCTGCTTGTTCTCCCCCCAGGTGTGGCAGGTGAGGCAGAACTGCAGGTGATCCAGCCCGAGAAGTCGGTGTCTGTGGCGGCCGGACAGACGGCCACTCTTCACTGCACCCTGACCTCCCTGCTCCCCGCTGGGAAGGTCGAGTGGTTCAGGGGGACAGGGCCAGGCCGGGAGTTAATCTTCAGTTTCAGAGGAGACCCTCACTCCCCTCGAGTAACAAATGTTTCAGACGCCGTAAGGAGAAACAACATGGACTTTTCCATCCGCATCAGTAACATCACCCCAGAAGACACGGGAACCTACTACTGTGTGAAGTTCCAGAAAGGGAACCCCGATGTGGAGTTTAAGTCTGGACCAGGCACCCAGGTCACCGTGAGCGGTGAGTATCGCTCCGTCCCCTGGTTGTGACGGCAAGTCAGTAAGAATGCCCTCCACTGTCTGAGCAGCAGATAAGGATCAGGAGCTTTGGCAGGTGCCCCTGAATGAGCCCCTTCCACGGATCAGGAAAGTTGAGGCCTGGAGAGGTTGTGCTATTTGCTGAAGGCCCCACGGCTGGTAAACGGTGGGGAAATCTGGAACCGCAGTCTGCAGGTTCCCAGCTCTTCCCTTTTTCAATCCTGACCAGCCCTCTGGTTCCCAGGATGAGAGACTGAAAGTCTGGGAGACATGCTAGTCACAAGGCCCATCCTCACATCTGCCTCCAAATAGCACTCATGTCGATGTGTCCAGAATCCTCCACACTAGGCATTTACTAAGCACCTGCTATGCGCAAGCTCTGTTCTGGGTACTGTAGGAGGAGGAGGTGGAGACCGAGAGTGACACCCACCAGAAATGTCCTTCCTGTGCCCAGATTGGTGGGAGGTCCCCTGGCAGAGAAGACAAGGGGGACTTTGAACTTAGGCTGGAGTTGCACGCAGGCCCTGCCCCTGACTCAGTCAGTCTCCGACACCGCCCTCCCAACACTATCAGCAGGGCTAAAAAATAATCCATGCGAGGGTTCTGCACAGTGTCACATACCTGTCATTGCTGAGGATGACCAGAGTCATGCTTACTGCTCGTAAATGTTCCTCTTGTAGCCAAACCATCTCCCCCCGTGGTGTCGGGCCCCACGGCCAGGGCCACACCTGAGCAGACTGTGAGCTTCACCTGCGAGTCCCACGGCTTCTCCCCCAGAAACGTCACCCTGAAATGGTTCAAAAACGGGAATGAGCTGGCAGCCTCCCAGACCACCGTGGACCCAGAGGGAGACAGCGCTTCCTACAGCATCTTCAGCACAACCACGCTGCCGCTGGCCCCGGGGGACGTTCGCTCCCAGGTCACCTGCGAGGTGGCCCACGTGACCCTGCAGGGGGGCCCTCCTCTTCGTGGGACTGCCAACTTGTCCGAGACCCTCCGAGGTAGATGCCCGTCACCCCCGGCCCAAGCCCAGCTCCGGCCCCCAAGCCTCCCAGCCTGCCCCTCCCCCACTCTGTGCTCCCAGCCTTCCATCCCCTGGAACCTGCCTCCTGACAGACCCTCCCAACCACCGGGCACCCAGGGGTACCGTCACCTCCTCCTGTTTTAACGGCAGTTCCAGGTGAACACCTACCGTGCTAGGTAGTTTGATTTACTTTCCCATAGCCACTCCAATTATCGAGCACCTACTATAATCCAGCCACTGTGTGCTTGGTGACTTCATGGATTTTGCTAGTTATTCGATTCCAACTGCATGCCGGGGGCTCGATTTCACTCATTACCCTAATAGGAGCTACCAGTAGGTACCTTGAGCACCTACTGTGTACTGGGCACTGTGCTTAGGGGATTTCATTCGCATGCAAAGCCTACCCTCAGTGTTTGAGCACCAGCTGTATGCTTAGCACTGATCTGGGTGATTCCCTTGCTGCGTGGGGGGACCTAAGTTCTCGAGCCCCTCCCCGGTGATGTGTCTGTTCCATGAGGTCAGAGCTTCTGCTGTGTGCTGTTTCAGTTCCACCCACCTTGGAGGTTGCCCAGCAACCCGTGACAGGGGACCAGGTGAAGGTCATTTGCCAAGTGAAGAAGTTCTACCCCCAGCGCCTACAGCTGACCTGGTTGGAGAACGGACACGTGTCCCGAACAGAAACGGCCTCGACGGCCTCGAACCTCATAGAGAACAAGGATGGGACCTTTAACTGGACGAGCTGGCTCCTGGTGAATTTATCCGCCCACAGGGAAGATGTGGTTTTCACCTGCCAGGTGCAGCATGATGGGCAGCCCACGGTCACCAAAACCCATACCCTTGTGGTCTCTGCCCACCAGAAGGACCAGGAAGCCCATACGACCCATGGTGAGTCCGAGATGCCAACTGACCTGGCACTTTAAATTCTATCTTTTCTTTTTTTATGTGAAAAGCAGTCATTCATGCCTATTATAGAATAATCTAGAGGTCTACGGACATAAACTAGAATTTTGATATGAGCTTCCCTCCCCAAAGCTCGTGCTCCAAGAGTGACCACTGTTAAGATTTTGGTACATAGCTTTTTAGATCTTTTGACATAAACATGCATTAGAGAAGAAACAACAGAGGGAGGGAGATGATCTTGTCGCTAGCATCCTGCCTCCTGCACCTTCACCTGACAGTAATTATGTCACCACGCCAGGCCAGCCACCTCCTCCTTCTGTTCGTTCTCACCTGGGCTTCATATCGATCCTTCTTACACCCTTCTAACCCCTTCTCAGGAAAGGTCTGCACTTGCCACTCTGAAATTCTGGACGGGAAACCTGAGGACAGAGTGTTGAGTCTGGACCAGACTCCCTGGTGACCATGGAAGCTCACAGCACAAACCACCTTTGTCCCCTGCTTTGGGACAACAGGCCAGCAATAATCATGATTACTCACTGCACATTTACTTGATGCCAATTCCAGTTCATTTCTGGTCTTCTTCCTGCTACAACCACCCTGGGAGCTTGGAAGTTTACAGAACCGACTCAGGGAGCAATGGGGGACAGATGGAGAAGATGTCCTGCCCTTAGTCCAGGTGATGGGCTAAACTAATCAAGAGAAACCTGAGTCCCCGAGGACAGGGACCACCAGCCTATACGACAAATGTGTTAGAGAAAACAGCTGGGCATTGTCCCAAGGACCTACAGGTCCCCTTTCTATGACCAAATTATATCTTATCTCGCTCTTATAATATATGGAGGAGTTTGAGCCATGTTTCCAGGAGTCTTTGTTCCAGAAGACCTTTCAAAGGCCCATTTCCTTCTAACATACCCCATGACACTGTCCTCATTGCTGGGTCAACACTGGGTCACCGAGTGTCCATGACCCCGCCAACTAGGAGAGGAGAGATAGGAAGGGGAGAACAACTTCTCCTAACACTAGAGGTACTGCCTAACTGCGTCCACTTATGACTCAGTCATGGATGCACATCCAGTTGCAAATGGAGTCCATAATTGTGTGGTCATGTGATTAATGACTTTCGTTTTTCAACAGAGCCAGTACCATTACATATTTTGTAAAATTAACAGTAATTTCCCACTATCAGCTAAAATGGAACCTATATTCAGATTTTCCAAAATTTCTTCTAAGACTTTATTCTGTGTACCAAACTTGGTTTTATTTCATCTCGAAATGCTTGCAAAAACTTTCCTGTGAAACCACATGGGACTCCACAATTCCTTTTTACATATATATATACAGACATATATATACAGAGAGAGAGAGTATGAATAGCTAGGGCTACTCAAATTCTTCATTTCATATTGGATGCTTGTGGATGCTTGAGGAAGCTGGTCCATTTTCTTGAGTTGTCCAATTTCTACTCACAGAGTTCTCATTATATTACCTTGGCATCCTTTTGATGTCTGTAGGCTCTGTAGTGATATCATATTTCTTTCCTGATATCGGAACTATTTCCCTTTTTTTTTTCATTGTCAGAATTACTAGAAGTTTTTCAATTTTATTGATCTTTTCCACAAACTCTTTTGTTTTGGTGATTTCCTCTATTGTGTATTTTCAATTTCATTGTTTTTTCTCCTCTTTTTTTTCCCCATTCTGCTTGACTGGGGTTTATTTTGCTCCTCCTCATTTTTTGAAATGGGAGCTAGGATGATTGATACTAGTCTTTCTTTGTTTGAATGCCACACCTGGACTTCCTTCTGCACTTGGGGAGTCAGGAGTGTGGAGCCAGGATACCTGGTGCTGTGTTCTTCCAGACTGCAGGCATCTAGGCTGCCTGACTTCCTCTTCCACCTTTCAGAGTCCTCCTATTCTTGGACCTCATATGATTTCCAGGGGTCAGTCTTATACTGAACCAGGAAGGCAGGAAGAGGCAAATCAACACCACCTCTTCTGGACTGGCCTGGGTTAGGTTTTTAGTCTTTGGCCTTGCACTAGAACTCATACCAGGGCTGTTACTTCTGGTGCTTCCAGTGTGCCTGAACTAGCAAACTTGCTTGTGTGCTAAGACCGGAAATGGACATTAGGGTTGTCTGGGTTGGAGAGCTGGATGCCTATGTGAACCTGCTGCACCAGGATGCCACAGCCTCCCCTGGGCATCCCAGGGCTCCAGTCACTGCGATAATTGGCCCAACGGATTGGAATAAGAATGCACATCTTTCGGTTTACGTTTATGGTATTGAGGTATTTTATAACACTTCTAGTTTAAGAGACCTCTGTTCTCTCAGTATAGCATCACCGGGTATGTTAAAGGGGTTGGTTGGCCGGTTTGGGCATTTGGAGGAGAGAGGTTCTGAGTCCTCTGATCTTTCTGTTCTTCTTTTAGGATGCCACGTGTGCCTGTCCCATTTTTCCTTCTTCCCTTCACCACTCAACTTTGAAACAGCACCTCTTGAATCTCGTTTGTCTTTCCCCCAAAGTTATGCATTTTAAATCATGCCTGCCCCCTTTATGCACATCTATCTTTTTAAATTTCCCTGCCTCCCTGCATCAGGTTCCTATTGCTGCTGTAATAATTGGCACACGCTTAGTGGCTTCAAACAACACAATTTTTTTCTTCCACTTCTAGAGGCAGAAAGTCTACAATGAGTTGGCAGGGCTGCATTCCATCTGGGGGAACAGGGAGAGAGTCTATGTCCTTGCTGTTCCAGCTCCTAGGGTCCCGTTCCGGACTACCCTCTGCTGCGGTCAATATGCCTCCTGCTCCCACTCTCCTGCCTCCCTCCTTCACTTGTAAAGGTCTCTGTGATTCTGTTGGCTCCACTCCGATAGTCCAAGATAATGACCCACTCAAGACCATAGCTGGTTGCCACACAGTCTACCTTGCCATGTCAGGGACCACAGACTCTGGGGAATCTGGGCCAACCGTCTTAAGTCAGGCATACTTTGAAACTATTTTCTGTGATCTGTGTCCTGATGTGCAGGACACATTTCCAATATTTTCTCATTGAAGTTGGGTTTAATATTGGCAGTAGGATTTCTAAAAAACTCTCTGGCATCTTGTATAACTGCCCTTGTCTTCTTCACCTGCCCTTTCCTATGGCTGGTGAGGGTGGGAGGGCAGCTGTGTAAGATATTGTGCCTTCAGATTGTGTGATATTTCCCTTTTGTCTCCCAGACATTTTGGAGTTTGGCCATTGCTCTTCAAGGACTTCTGAAAGCCAGATTTCCATAGAATTTTCTGTCCTTTTATTGTTTTTTCTTTGGGTTCAGAAGCTGTATTCAGAGATGAGTAGCTAAGCTGCTGCCTTGTCCTCAGCAGACACAAGTGCCCTGAGGGCTTTGAATGCCTTGTCCCCAAAGTCCCTATCCCACATCAGTGCTTGTCTCCCGTATTTCCCCATCACGGCCCTGTTCTAGCAGAGCAGTATACTGAAGCTGAGAATTCAATCCTCTTTGTAGCACCAATATTCTTATAATTATGTCGGACCCAATTATGTCCTCAGCTTTTTCTGCCCTCGGGATCTAATAGGTGGGAGTCTACAATGTTGCCCAAAAGTCCTCTTTCACACATGACTTATCATGAGAGATCAACCAGTCTGAGTTCTGCATTGTCTTTCCCTGAAGGGTTGATGCTCAGCAACACTCATCCACCCAATAGTTCTTATAATTCCCAACAGATTTCCAGATTACCAGGTTACCCCCCACCTCTACTTACTCCATCCCAGGTCACCACTGTAAGCTTTTAGCAGTGACAATAGCAGGGAAAGCTGGGACCTTCCCCTGTTCCTCTGCCCACCAGGCAGGGGACCTCTTGGCCAGCCTGCTGATTGAGACTCAGGTTGGTATCTGCACATTAGAGCTGGGTTTCCAGACCCCTCCTAGACTAACTCCACAGGTCAACTGTATTGGGAAGCAAACTCTAACATCATATGAGAAGGGAGAAACCTCACTGTGGTGTGGTGCCCATTCACAGGTATGAGTTAGAGAAGGAGGCAAGACTGGCAAAAGGAGATATTGAACACAATGCAGCACAGAAAAGTCATACTTGCACAGAGAACAGGTGAACTGGATGCTATTTTTGACTTGTTTTAAATGGAGCGGAGGGGCAAAACCTCTGTACCCCAACTTCCTCCAGTCCTCTGCTGCACGCTGCCCTCTGGAGCAGGTGCAAACATGGGCAATGCAGCTTTTTCAACTGAGAAAAAATTCCAGAGGGCCACCCAGCTGAGACCTGCCGTCCCCCGACACACCAGGGGTAAAAATGGTGGGTCTTTGCTCCTTCCTCTAAGATTATTCCATATATTTCAAAAACGTATTTGAATTTCTTGATGTAAATCTAAGAGCAAAATCCAGTCACTGTAAAAAGGCAAAGAATCTGAAGTTATGCATGCAGACCCAATGATCTACGTGCAAAAGAACGATGTTATTACCTGATGTTGGTACGGGGGTCCAGGGGCGCGGGATGGTGTTTGAAGCCCCTCCCAGGTTTAGACCCCATTTCCTTTCCTAACCAGGGTGTTCTCCAGCCAGCAGGTCTTGTGAGGTCAGGCCACCCCGAGGGCTCCCTCAGCACAAGAACATGGGGTCATCGAGGCTCGCGTGTGGAACAAAGAAGGGCAGACTTGCACCCTGCTCACCTTGACACTGTCCTTCCTCTACTTGAGGCCAGGCTGACATTCGTTCCTATGACCCTGAGAGGTTGGACTGTCCTAGTCCAAACACAAGGTCTCAGATTCATCCTAAGGACAGCAGAGTCCCACTCATCTTGTGACCCTCAGTAAACTATGAGCCTGTTCCCTCCTCAGAAGAGAGTGTCAGACCTGCCCCATTGGGTGTGGGGAACAAGTCAGCAAACCTCACTTACATGTTACTGAGTGCTCATGTCTCCAGCCCTTCCCTCAGGAAGGACACCCAGTAGCCTGAGCAGAGGTGAGCAAGATGAGGTACTTCTTATCCTGAATTCTGCCTCAAGCCTCTCACAGGGGAAATTCATGAGCTTCAGAGCATAGATGGATGCAGGTTCCCTCAGATGGAGTAAGTCGAGGCCCCTGGGAGTGGACTCCTGGATCCCTCTCTGATGCTGCCTCCTGTCCCTTCATTTCCAGATCGAGAACTGTCCACTCCACTCCTGGTGGCTCTCTTCCTGGGCCCCAAGCTGCTGCTGCTTGTCTCTGTCTCTGCCATCTATGGCCACAGGAAGCAATGGATTCACTGGTGAGATATGGACAAGGAGGGCAGGGCCAGGTCAGTCTCAGAAGGAGCCAGGTCAGTGGAAGGGGAACCCCGCAGGTCACACAGGGTCAGCGCCCACCTGGAATAAAGAGCAGGTGACACACCTCCCTTCATACCCTCTGGAGCCTCAGGGATCCCTCTGGGAGGTTCCCAACTCCCAGGATGACTATTGGGCCCTGTAAGAGGTGGATGGGGTCAAGGGCTATGAAAGGATGTACAGAGAGACCTACAGCTTCTGGGAAGGGAGTGGGCTAAGTGAGCAACACCTGGGTGGGAAACCCCACAGAAACCATCTCTAGATTATTTGGGCGCAAGGTGTCCACATTTAGAGGAATGCTGACAGGTGCCCGCTGGCTGCTCTGAGGACAGCTCTCGCTCTGACCCTCCGTGGGACAGACTGGAAAGGATGGGGAAGGGGTATCAGGACCTAGGGAAGAAGCCTGAGGAGGCACAGTCCATGTCAGGGACTTTCTGCCCTCTCACTACAGGTGTCCCAGGAGGAAAACAGCACCGAAGACATAGGAGACACGTGGAGAACATTTCTGGAATGATGCGCAGATAATGAAATGTGAACATGGGTCCACGGCTCCTTCCTTCCTCCCCTGCTACATGCCATCCTCGGTCTCTGCTGCCTCCTTCCTTCCCTGAGGGGCCCAGCCTAAGACAAGGAACAACTAGAAGCTTCCACAACCCTGCCCCAGATGCCTGCTTCCCCAGAGACCCAAATGCCCACAGTTCCTGCTGTTCCTCCTCAAAGACCTCGATGCCCCCAGAGCTGGGTCTTCACACCTATTCCGGAGCAGGGTCCATGGGAACGTCTGTGGAGACTGACACATGGATGAGACTGACACATGGATATCTTACTAGAATGAGAGAAGCAAGTCCTGGTACACACACCAGTCTATCTCTCATCCATCTTCTGGGGACGGTGGTCATGAACTACACATTCAAGTCCATGCTCCAACAGGTTATTCCTGCCAAACCCCCATCTCCCCAGCCTTGGTAAGGTTCTTCAATCCCTCTTAAATATAAACGAATCCCATCTTGGTTTGAAGGGGAAAAAAGGATCCTACTTCCTCTTTGCCTACCTGCCCTATCCCTCAATCCCAGAGAGAAGATTCCCTCCTCTCCTTGTGATGGGAACACTGGCTCTTCTGTCACCTTCATCCTTCCCAACCCCCCTGCTCATGTACACACGCTGGCAGTACAGAAGACAGGAGCCTTCCTTGCTTTCCTTCTTTTTTTTTTTTATTTATTTTTTTTTAATTTTTTTTCAACGTTTTGATTTATTTTTGGGACAGAGAGAGAGACAGAGCATGAATGGGGGAGGGGCAGAGAGAGAGGGAGACACAGAATCGGAAACAGGCTCCAGGCTCCGAGCCATCAGCCCAGAGCCCGACGCGGGGCTCGAACTCACAGACCGCGAGATCATGACCTGGCTGAAGTCGGCCGCTTAACCGACTGCACCACCCAGGCGCCCCTTGATTTCCTTCTTTATATCCCATTTCAAATCTGCCTTCTTAATGTATGTCCAGCGACCAGACGGTGTTAAACCATCTACGTCTGGACAGAAAAAGAAGCCCAATTTGTGGTGCTTGTCCACTTCTGTGGCGTCTACACTCCCAACGTGGCCAATTTCAAGCTGCCAACAGTGGAACAACTAGCTTGCAAAATTCTTGGAAAGCTCTCAAGAGCGAGCTCTCCTCCCGCCCACCAGGGAGCTCCACCCAGCACCTGCACACTGCTCGCTCCCGGGCTGCCCCCTGGTCCCGGCCACCAGCATCCCTTCCTGGACCATTGCCGCGTCCCTAACAGACTCTCCAGGTTCAGCCACAGTGATCCTACGGAAACGGAAGTCCGATTGTATCCTTCCTCTGTTTCTTCCCCCTACAGATATGCATGGCTCGGTTTCTCCCTCTTTCAAGCTCTCCAGTCATGTCACTTTATTAAAAACACCTTCCTTAAACTACCCACATAAAATATCAATTTCTGTCTCTCACTCTTTGTTCCCACAGCTCATACCTGAACTTAATTCTTTTCCTAGAACTTAAGACCAGCCAACATGATAAATGGAGACAGTGCTCACTTGCACAGTGATGCAGGACCAAACAATGACGGGTGCAGTTAAAACCAGGCGACGTGATCTCAATAATCAGAGGGAAAAGCAACAATTTTTCTGTGAACTTTAGAAACTTTTTTCAACACATTGGGAACCCCCAACTGCCAGTTATGAATGTACAGAGACATGAAAAGACAGTAAAACTATTATCCATTTGGTAAACACTCATTTGAAACATTAGAAACGTTGAAAGGTGGGGCGCCTGGGTGGCTCAGTCAGTTAGGCGTCCACCTCTTTGATTTTGGCTCAGGTCACGATCTCACGGTTCATGGTTTCGAGCCCTTCATTGGGTTCTGGCTGGAGAGCAGAGAGGCTGCTTGGGATTTCTCTCTCCCCCTCCCTCTGCCTCTCCCTGGCTTGCTCTCTCTGTCTTAAAAAAATAAAACAAACAAAAAAAAAACATTAAAAAATGTTTTTAATTAAAAAAAAAAAGAAACCTTGAAAAGGGAAGTGGTTTATTTTTTTTTTCAACGTTTTTTTTTTTTTTTTTTTTTTTTTATTTATTTTTGGGACAGAGAGAGACAGAGCATGAACGGGGGAGGGACAGAGAGAGAGGGAGACACAGAATCGGAAATAGGCTCCAGGCTCCGAGCCATCAGCCCAGAGCCTGACGCGGGGCTCGAACTCACGGACCGTGAGATCGTGACCTGGCTGAAGCCGGACGCTTAACCGACTGCACCACCCAGGCGCCCCAGTGGTTTATTTTTTTTAAAGACTTACCTAGAGTAGTTTGGAGAGTGCTTGCCTTCTTGTAACTAACTGCACAGTTTACAAGAAAACAAACATCTCAATGATCTCACCTGCTTCTCAATTGGGATTAGATTGCAACGTTGCTGCACTTCCAATGCTGTGAACGCCTGACAACATATTCGTGAACATTTTCTGGTGTCACAACTTCTAGGACATCGTCTCCCCACCCCTCCCACTTTCCTCAGTGACGTGGTAAGTTTGCATTCACTCTCCTCCTCTGGCTGCGTATCTAGACTCTGGAAACGGTATCCCTGGCAGCACTCCCATGAAGGTCTCTGTGTCTTGATGAACCCCACTCACATTGACTTTGAACTTCAGCTCCAGCCTCAGCTCTTCTCATTTCTCCTACACACGTTCAGTTTGGTCCCCATCCCCTTTTTTCATTTTTTACTTTCATACAATGTCACCCAGGTTCATCGCGGGGCAGGGGGACCAGGAGACAACATAACCACCTGCTTTGCAATTGTGGTAAACAAATATCACAACCCCAATATCCTGGCACCCTGATCTTAGACTTCCAAGATTCAGAATGGAAGGAATTGGTTCCTGTTGTGCAAGACATCCAGTTTATGGTGTTTTCTTACAGCAGCACAAGCCAAGACAAAATCTAATAAATTATGAACTTTGCTTAATGAGCAGGTACCAATATTGATTCATTAATGGTAACAAATGTACCGTACTACTGTAAGACATTAATAAGAGGGGAAACTGTGTGAAGCTGTATATTGCAACTCTGTATGACTGTGGCAGTTTTTTTCTAAATGTAAAACCATTTCACAAAATTAAGTCTATTAAAAAAAAAAATTGCAACATCTTGTCTTCAGCTGACTCTCTGCCTCTTGAGCTCCCTTAGGGGAAAATTTAAGGAAACAAATGGTGGGGAGATTTCGTGTTAATATTCAGGTTTTATTTCACTTCGGGTTTGAGGTTCCTTCTCCTCCTTCCTCTGTCCTCTGCCAGAGCTCACTCGAGAGCCAGGCACTCCGAGATCTCAGAAGGAGCTGAATCCCAGTCCCCCATGATACTCATTCTAAATGCTTCCAAGTAGTAAAGCCCAGGTTAGTCCAGGTGTGAACAGAGAACTCTGGTCCCCAGGGTAGTTTTAAGACCTGATGTGGGGGGCACTTAATCCATGTCCTGAACCCACGGAACAGAGTTGGAAGGGGCTCTGCAGAGCAAGGTGGATGCTGTGATATACCAGGTCTCAGGACGTGGCCCTCTCCTGTCACCCTCTTTAGGATGGCCTCAGGTGAGGAGAGCTACCATGCCCAAGGTCATCCCTGGTAACATCCTAACTCCGGAACACACGGGAGATCAGCTGAGGTTGCCATTGAGACCTCACTGCAGCTCAGCTTCTTCTAAACATTCTTGCTCCCTTCTGCTCCCCTCCACAGGTTTGTTCTTAAAAGTACTCCCTGAAAATGACCTGCTTGTTAATATTCATCACAACATCTGTTGCCCAGGGAAGCTAAGGTAAACAAGACATTGTGACCAGTACCAGAAAAAGACGGGGATCCTTTTGTCTCTAGGGACCAAGCCACTCCTGGAAGAATGGATTGTTTACACTGCCACATACCATATGCATATAACACATACCACATCCCATATTCCATATACCATACAAAATATACCATATATCATATACCAAACACTCTGGGTATATAAAAGCAATGAGAAACCACAACACTGCTTATGCAAGAAGGAGTATAATCAGATGTGTGTTGTAGAAAACATCTCGGATAAAGGAGGAGGTAGAGCTTACACCGGGCAAAACAAGATGGGGGTAGCCTATTAGGAAGTAATAGTTTTCACTGAGGGAAGCGATGATGATGGAGATGGAGAAATAGATATTTAGGAGGTAAAATAGATATTTAGGAGGTAAAACTAACAGGGCCTCTGGCAGGCAGATGAGAGTGGACAAGTCAGGATGCAGAACATGGGTTACTTCTTGGTTTGACCAAATGGACAGAGGATGTGCCACATACTGAACAGCGTGGAAAGAGTAGGAGAATGTCTGAGTGCAGACTATGAGCTCAGGGTTGAATATTTGAACTATACAAATGAAGATCTCAAAGTCAAAGGATATATAGGTCAGTCACCAAGAAGTGGATTCAAGATTAGAACCTTGATTGCATCTGGTTGCAAATCCACTGCCCTTGACCATCAAGGCATGAAATATCCCAGTCTCTGAAGAGGTTAGAGTCTGATGGAAGGTGTGAAGTCTCCTGGAGGTTGGAGGAAGGGAGAGATGCTGGAGGCTGCAGGAAAGATGCTCAGTAGGGGCCACGGATGGCTTCCCAGCATGGAATTCGTCATTCCAGGACAATGTGAGAGGATGGTGACATCCCTGGGAGAGGGGAGTCTTGTCATCTCCTATGGGCAGTTTGGGCCTGCTCTGCATGCTCCTCTTGCTCAACCACCCCCCTGAACTTAACATCCTGTAGATCCCTAAGAGGAGACAGGGCTCACAATGAACCAGTTGCAAAATAGCCCTGGCAGTAAGTGCATGGCAATGGACTCGTGGACATTAAGGGTCATCAGTCTTGTGTGGGCTGAGAGTCTCCAGACACAAGCATTGTGCTTGAGTAGAGCCCATTCCGGTGTGACATACAAGCCAACATGCTGGTTCCATCACTTTCTGAGAGCATTTCTAGAATCTCTCCACTCCCTTCCTCCAGAAGCCCATTCCCCCAAGTAAATCAAGTGGAAAACACAGAGGTCAACCAAACAGACTATTCCATCCACATCAGTGATGTGTCACCCAAGGATGGGGGCACCTATTACTATGTGAAGTTAACAACAGGGCATCCTGATGTGTCGTAGGTATCTGGTTCAAGCCCCTTGTGTCTGTGAACGGTGAGTACAGCCTGAGAAACTCCATCCCCTAGGTTTGTAAAACTAAATTTTTCAAAATCTGAAGCATGTACCAAATCATCACTACGCACTGGATACCGTGCCCCTTCACCCACAAACAACCCTGTAGGCTGGGATTCTATACATGACTCTTCTTTCAGTCTGGGCCCTGTGCCCACTCTTGAATGAAGCCCTGTGACAGACCATGCCCTTTATGATGACCCAACTACCAAAACATGAACACAGAGCCAGAAAAACTCCAAACTCAAAAGATAGTCAATAGGTTAAACGCAACTACATGTGTGCACCGAATGGTCCAAAAAGTTGTTAAACTGAGCCTACAACTCTGTCTGGCCTTTCTGAGGTTTAGGGACAAACCTGAGCTCGAGAATATGCATTGTGTCTTTTTTTGCCTACTTCCTGACTCCAAACTTAAATCACAGACACTGTAGCCCCATATAATCCTCTGGATTTGGATGGAATCTCAACACAGGGAAAGGTAGCCCCCAAGCTTAGTATCTCCTGAAACAAAACAAAGGGATCCAAAGGCAGGCAGAACCTCTACAAGCCTGCACAATTCCACTCACTCATTTCTAACTGGAATGTCATCGGGGCCTGGTGACAGCTCCCTGAAGGGTCACCACAACGCAGTCAAGACATCGATCCCCACACAGGAAATCCACACGTGGCTGTGGTCTACTCCTATGGCTTCTGGGGAGCCGAGACACCCACAGGAAGGTTCTCGTGTGTCACCCGCTCCCAGGTCTCGTTTGGATTAGTTGTCCCGGAGGGGTTGAGTCTCTCTCCTGGCACTTGATCCTTCCCTGGTCTGCCCTGGTCTACCCTCAGCTCTGCTGTTCTCTGATTCTCTGAGGACAACCAGTGTTTCCTGCTGCTCAATTTGCATTAATTTCATCAAATACAGTGTCATTAGGGTGTCCATCTGTTCTTCTGGGAAAACTAGCTTTCCTCAGTAATGTTCTCAAGTCCAATCACATTCCATGCCATCCACTGGCCATGGAACATTCACATCTTTCGCTCAAGCTGAAACATGTGGCTTCCCTGCCATTTCCCTGCATTGGGCTGTGGTGTCAGTGTAGGGACCACAACCCAGTCTCCCTGCCTTTGGCTTAGTGTTAGCCTATGTCATACTGTGACTTCATATGAATTCTACTGAAATATATAACATCTTATAGTATTTAACAATCATGCCGTTTTTCCTCATTGTGAATACATTCTACTGCACAGCTGAAAATCCACTTGAAAAGAGTTCTAGAAGTCGTTAGATCATAATTTCAGAAGCCAGGAATCATAAATGGATAGAGCCTGAAAGTTGGGGTGTCCAACTAGCAGGACAGTAAAACTAGCTGTGTCTGGTGCAACCCCAGCTTTGCCACTTGTGACCTCGGGCAGATTACTGAACCTCTCCAAATCCTAGTTCCTTCCTATGTAAAATCTCAGTATCTTGGAGTCAAAAAGATGTAGAGTCTGTGAATCTTAAAATGTTAGAATTACCAAATCGTAGAGTGAGTCACCTGACCTGTAGGTTTTTAAATGGTATTTAATGTTCATCTTTGCATCTTACATGGCCAAAGTGGAAAAAAAAAAAGGACAGAGCAAGATTCTGAGGCTTTCATCAACCCCATTCATTCTTTTCTGCATGCATCCCTCGATCCAACCATGCATCAAGCATGCATTCACTCAAAGCACACTCTCATTCAGCCATGCATTTACCTATGCAGGAATCTGTTAACAAGTACCTGAATCCTCCACTGGGGCAGACCCTGGGCAGATGACCCATCTCCAGGAATTTCCAGGCTCCCACAGTGGCCTTCCTATAGTAATTGTCTGCTTTCTCTGGGCTGTGTCAGTTCCCCCTACAGGGACAATGTTCCAGCTTCACCCTCCTCGGACTTGGTAGCTATTACCTGCCATGTGCAGAGATTCTATCCACATTTGAACCAAGCATATGACTGAATCTATTTGTCTAGCTCTGTCAGACGCGTAAGTGCCACTTCTCCAGGGATGATGTGTTTTCTTGCAAACTGTCAAAAAGCCAATAGAGAAATATAGTGATATATCTTGGAAGTTTGTCATATGTTGGTGATTCTTTTGGAGAACAGAACTATTATTCAATTTCTCTCTGTGTATCTATTAATCTAGTATATGGTCTAGGTATAGAAGGACTTCAGTAACTGTTTTCGAGTAAACTATTCAATATTGTAATAACTATGCAATATATACACATATATGAAAAGAATTTCTCCTCTATTCCTTCAACCTTTATCATTTCTGGGATTAATAAACTGGTAAGGAGTCTGTATTTGTGTTAAATCCTTCAATATCAATTTTTAAATTCTTGATACAATTAAGTTGCAAATATAAACCAAAAAGATCTCACACACACACACACACACACACACACTGGAATATTATTACTCAGCCATCAAAATAAATGAAATCTTGTCATTTGCAATGATGTGGATGGAGCTAGATGTATTATGCTAAGCTGAAGAAAGTCAAAGAAAGAAAAACACCATATGATTTCACCCATATGTGGAATTTAAGAAATAATAGCGATGAACATATATGAGCGGAAGGAACAAAGAGAGGGAATAAAACCATGAGAGAGTCTTAATGATAAAGAACAAACTCAAAGTTGATGAAGGAAGGTGGGTTGCGGGTGGGCTAAATGGCTTTGGGGTATTAAGGAAGGCACTTGTTATCATGAGCACTGGGGGTTGAATATAATTGATGAATCACTGAAACCTACCCCTGAAACCAATCTTGCACTGTATGTTAACTAACTACACTTTAAATAAAACTTAAAAAACAAAAAACTACTTTGCCCTATAAACCCCAGGTTTAAGTGAACAGCACAGGGAAATACAGTCAACAGTATTGGAATAATGTTACACGATGACAGATAGTGACTATGCATACCATGGGAGTGTTGCATAACGCACAGAATTGTCAAATTACTGTGTTGTGCACCTAAAACTAATACAGCACTGTATGTCAACCCTAAAAATAAAAATTTTTTAAATGTTTCCGAAATAAAATTTGCCCTGGCATGAATAAAAAAGAACTGGACCCATACATAATACGTATTTGGTAAAGAGATGTTTGAAAAATGTGCCAACGCAACTCAATGTGGAAAGGATAGTCTTTACAACAAATAGTGTTGGAACAATTAGATATTCATATGTAGAAAGAAGGAGAAGATTCTTGACTGTTTCCTTATAACATAAACAAAACAATATTGTCTAAAAAATATTACTTTATCATAATGTGACTATACAGTATACACAAAAATACTAAGAACAACTTAATATGATCAATGGATCATAGACGTAAATTGAAAGGCTACCTATAAAACTTCTAGAAGAAACTATAGGAAAAAAACAAAACTGAATTTCATGGCCTTGGTTTAGCATACACATTTTAGATCAGACACAGGAAGCACAATCTATAAAAGAAAACATTGCTCCATTTGACTTCGGTAATCTCTATACCCAACTTGGGGCCTCAAGAGTGGGGAGAGGCCCCGTGCAGGGAGGAAGCATGATCTCCTGGGCCTCTCCACTCTCTCTGAAATGTGACAGGATCCCTCAGCAAGGGAGGCCTTCTCTGCCTGACTTCTATTTCACAATCTAGAAACAGATTGCTAACTCACAGCCACGTCACCCCATCATGGGCACTTCCTCTTAATCATGGGAGGAGGCAGGCTTTTCCTCTCTACAGAACAGAGGGCCTATTCTCCCCAGCACACACATTTGCACAGAGCAGGATCCCCAGACCTCCACAATGTCAGCCCCTGCCTCCGGGCCCCATCCTCCTTCTTACCTGCTGCTGCCTCTGCTGTTGGGACTCACAGGTAAGCATCGCCTTGAGGTATAATCCCCGTTCCCTACCTCCTCAACCTCACCCTATCCCTGGACCTGAAGGGCCTCCAGGTAAGGACAGGTGTGCTGTGTGGGGCTGCCACAGAAGGCCAAGGACTGGGTGTCACCTGAGAGCAGGAAATCAGGGATGGGAGCATTGTGTGTATGGATCCATCACCTGAAGCTGGTTACCAGTGATATCCAAACAGCGGGTGCTTTCATCAGCCACAAGGACAAGTGTATGTATTAAATTATTTAATGTTCACAACACCCCCACCTGATAGCTAGGACTGTACTCCTGATCAGCAGATGGAGAAATTCAGGCAGAGAGAGTTAATGGCCCAATGTCAGCTACCTAAGTCAGTGTATCTGCCGGGATTCACATCCAGGCCACCCAGCTCCGCGGTTCATTCTTTCCACCGTGTTATGCTGCTCGGCTTCTCGGTGGAGGCCAACTAAACAAACATCAGAAAATACAGACAGGGAAACAGAAGAAGAGGCATCACTTACCACACTCCGAGGTCTCCAGAGTTCCAGTTCTGCTGTGTGTCCTCCCAAACTCTGGTTAACGATGTGTTGGGTGATCCTTATGCACCAAATCTTTTACTGAGCTTTCAACATGTATGACAATTTCATGAAATCCTCAAAGTGATCTGTATGCTAGCATGCTGGGCCACACTTCATGTATACTTGGGAATGCACTTGTGTGTGTACACATAGGAGCGGGCATGAGGAAGGGTACACACACGGGTGTGTGCACACACACAGGATATTTGAAAGCGCTTTCCTTACTGTTGCCTTCACATCACGTCCACTCTACATGAAATGTACATTGAACACACGTTTGGTTAGCTGCCTCTCAGCTAGTCACCCTCTTTTTCTACTTCTTTAAACTTACTGCTCACTCTCCACCAAGCTCTTAAGGCAAGTAAACTTCTTTCTGGGTGAAACGATGAGAACTTTGTGTATTACTGCCTTGGTGGTCCTCTTCCATGCTGGATCAGAGTGAAGAGGGGAAAGGGGGATACAAGAAGTGGAGATTCCTGCCTATGCGATCTACACCGATACTTATATCCTGATCCTAATTATCTAGCATCGGCTGATGCCTCCAGGCCTCAGGAAATCTCGTGCATAATCACTTTCCAATTTCCTGAGCACTCACCCTGTGCCACACACACTTGGAAATGCACGCGTCTGTTATTTCCTAGGATCTTTGTACCCGAGGTAGACATTTTTGTCCCTTAGCTTACAGATAAGAAAAGTAGGCACAGAAAAGTCCAAGGTCACTCCGTGGTGAAGGCAGGGCTATGGTTTGAACTCAGGCAGTCTGAGTCTAGATCTCACGGGTCTAACCATTGCTCTTCTCAAACCCTGTGGCCCCACATCCATCCCTTGAAGTGTGCAGATCTGCCAGTGGGTGTAGGGAAGGCGAGTGTGGGTGACAGCATTTGTGGTTTGCTTCTCTGGGGCTCTTCTGCTTCCTGGGTATATGCAAATGATTGTTTTCACCAAGACATCTTCATGGGACACTCGGCTTCTCATAATTTCCTGAGAAATTCTCCACCGAAAATAGACTCCAAGTTCTCAGAAAGGGATTGCCCTATGCAAATTCACACATTGCATAAATATTGACTGGATAACTACAAGGTGCCAAGAACTGTTACATGAGCTTACGGAGTACTGGTTATTAAAAGAGAGAAAGTAGTGGCCCTCGTGGAAGTTATATCATGATGAACAAAAAGACTGGAAACGACAGATATACCAATTAAGCAAATAACACAACATACCAGAAAGCGATGAGTGTTAGAAGAAACACAATAGTACAGCTGGCTAAGATAATGAGAGACTCTTTAGGGTAGGATGTATTTAAAGAGGCAGCCTGGGGGCGCCTGGGTGGCTCAGTCGGTTAAGCGTCGGTTAAGCTCAGATCATGATCTCACACTCCGTGAGTTCGAGCCCCGCGTCAGGCTCTGTGCTGACAGCTCAGAGCCTGGAGCCCGCTTCGGATTCTGTGTCTCCCTCTCTCTCTGCCCCTCCCCCAATCATGCTCTGTCTCTCCCTGTCTCAAAAATAAATAAAAACATTAAAAAAAAATTTTTTTTAAATAAAGAGGCAGCCTGGGTGGGCATCACTGAGAAGGGAGATTTGAGCAAGATTATAAGAAGGTGGGGGTGTGGGCCATGTGATCTTCTGGAAGAAAAGCCTTCTTGAACAGCATGGGAACAGCATGGCACATGCCCTGACCCTCCCGCTCTGTTCAAGGATTTGGGCTTTTACTCTGAGTGAAACGGTTGCCATTGCAAAGTTTTGAAGACACAAGTGGCATGATGCGACATGAGTTTTAACTTATTCTAGGATTTGGTTGAGATTAGACTATCACATGGCATACATAGAAGGAACTAGAGCATTCAAGAGCTTCCCACATTAGTGCAAACAAGGACATATGGTGTGCACCAGGACTGCAGCCAGGACAGAAAGGGCAAAGAGGTCAGATTGTGGGTGCATGCAGAAGGGGATCTCCTGATACATAGGATTTGGGGTGGAAAGAGAGGCTCCCGAGGGTTTGGACCTGAGCGTCTGGGAGAATAAAGGTGCCTCAGCTGAGATGTACAAGGACGTATTGGAAACCGAGTTCAGTTTGGGACGAGTTAACTGTGAGAAGTTTACCTCTATCGAAGTAAAGTGGTGAGTGGCTGGTCAGACATACAAATCCAGAGTTCAAGGGCAAGGCCTGGGCCAGACATGGAAATATGAGGATTACAGATACACAGATGGCAGAGTTTACACCTCTCCCTGGCTCCTCTTGACCCTCTAATCCCTCTCACCTCCTCCCTCCCCTGTTCCCTCCATTTCCTTCCCCAAGATGCATGCCTATTTCTTCCCATTTGTCTTAGCAGTTCGGCTTCCTGACCCCAACTTTCCTCTCCAGACTTACAGATCAAACCACCTGATGCTCTTGGCACACCCAAGACTTGCCTGTGATAGCATGTACCCTCCTTAGGAGGCATGGTTGGTTTCAAATTGTGCTAAGCGCAGGGTTTTACCAGCTCACACTCTGTAAGAGCGAACCACACCTTTTCTCCCTGAGTAGCTAAGAAATAGAAAAGAACACAGGATGTATGTGTGTGTGGTTTCCAGTAGCCCTCTCCTCTGATTTATATGCCTGCCTAGTTTTTAGGACACTTCAAAAGGAAGGAAATATTTTGTATTTCTCTATGTCTCAAGAGATTGGCTAGTCACTTAGGCAGTGAAATCCAACTGTAAAGTCTTGCACTTGCAGTGAAATGAATGCCCCCAAAATGACTGTGTCCCTTCAGTGAATAATGTCCCGACATAGGCCACCTCCCACAACTCTTTTCAGAACACGGAAAAATTTGCAGACTACTATTTCCTTTGTTTAGGTGTTCCCATGGTGCTATGTCCTCCTTCAAGGACAGGTTTCTCAAATCTACCAGTCCCTGGAACAATACATTTTCTTTGTCCTCGAGCCATTTAGTCCAACTCAAAGGCTCTACATGGGGCGATCACCTTCTCTGAAGCCATATTTCTAATTATGCTCAACTACACATCACATAAAATCTACCCTCTCACCATTTATAAGGGTATAAGCCAGTGGCCTCACGTACATTCACAAAGTTGGGAAGTCAGCACCACTGTGCATTTCAGGAACTTTTTCAACAACCGAAGCAGACACTTTGCATCCATTAAACAAGAATTCTCCATTCCGTCTTCCCCCACAGCCACCGATAATCTCTATTTTATTTTTTTGTATCTATGAATCTGTCTCTTATAGATACTTCATGTAAGTAGAATCATATGCCTGTCCTTTTGTATTTGGCATATTTTACTTAAAGTGGTATTTTTTTAGGTTGATCCATTGTATAGTACATATCAGACTCTCACTGCTTATTAAGGTTGAATAGAAGAAGTCCATTGTATATATCTACATATCTACATCAACACCTTTTATCCACTCATCTATGGATAGATATGAATTTTTTCTGCTACCTTTTGGTTTTCATGAAAAATACTGTTATGAACACGGATGGACAAAGATCTGAGTACATACCAGTAATTTGGGGGGGTGTTTGCCTAAGAATGGAACATTCTGATCATATGGTAAATTCTATATTTCAATTTTAGTGAAAACACCAGTTTCCACAGTGACTGCACCATTTTTTATTCCTACCAACAATGTACGATGGTTTCAATTTATCCACAGCTTACCCAATCCTTTTATCCTGATTTTTCATTTTCTTGTATGTATTTTGGTTTTTCTTTATTTTGTTTTTGGTAAAAGCCATTCTCAGGGAAAGTGGTATCTCACTGTGGTTTGGATTTTCATTTTTCTAATGACTAGTGATGTCCAACATCTTTTCATGTGCTTACTCACCACTTGAATATCTTATTTGAGGAAATGTCTATTGGAGTCCTAGGTCCTTTTTCTCAACTGGGCTGTTCATTATTTCGTTGTTGAATTGTACGAGTTCTTTTTATATGCTGGTTATTAATCCTTTCTGAGACATATGCTTTGCAAATATTTCCTCCCATTCTGTGAGTTCTCTTTCACTTTTGATTTTGTCCTCTGCTGCCTGAAAGTTTTGTTTTTGTTTTTTTTTAATTTACTTATTTATTTTAAGAGAGAGAGCACAGAAGTAGGGGAGGGACAGAAAGAGAGAGAGTGACAGACAATGCTAAGCAGGCTCTGCGCCACCAGCACAGAGCCCAATGGAGGGCTTGAATCCATGAACCATGAGATTATTACCTGAGCCTGAGTTAGGCACATACTGGACTGAGCCATCCAGGGACCCCTGCAACAATTTTTTTAAATTTTCATAAAGTCCATTTTAAATATTTTTTAGTTTGTTATGTTTGCTTTTGGTTTCTTATACAATAAATCATTGCCAAATCCAATATCACAATTTTTCCCTACAGTTTTTTCTCTGAAAATTTGTTTGATTTATTGATTTATTGATTTAGCTCTTGTATTTAGGTCCCTTCATCCAATTTGAGCTCATTGTTCTATACAGAGTACGGTGAGGGTTCAACTTCCTTATTTGGATGTAGATATTCAGTTTTCCCGTGTTTCTTTTCATGTTGAAAAGATCACTCTTTCCCCCACTGAATGGTCTTGGCACTCTTGTTGAAAATCATTTGACCATATATGTGAGGGTTTATTGTTAGGCTCTCCATTCAATTCCAGTGCTCTATATCTCTATTCCTTTTCAGTACTACAGTACTCTAATTATTATACTATGTAGTAGGTTTTTAAATCAAGGAGTATGAGTTTCCCAACTATTTTCTTTTCCAGGATTGTTTGGTGATCTGAGACCCTTGAAACTGCATATGAATTCTAGAATGGGCTTTTCCATTTCTGAAAAAAAAAAAAACTGCCATGGGGGTTTTGATAACAATTGTATTGAATCTGTAGATCGCTTTAGGTAGTATTGACATCTTAACAATATCAAGTCTTCCAATGCACGAACAGAGGAAGTTTTTCCATTTATTTATGTCTTCTTTCATTTCTTTCAGCAAAAATGTTTTACACTTTTTGGTGTACAGCCTTTCATCCCCATGAAAACAATTTACTACTAAGTATGATGTTAGTGCAAGCGGAATTGTTTGGTAATTTCCTTTTTGAATTGGTCACCACTCACTTAGAGAAATGCACTTGAGTCTTGACTGTTGATATTGGTTTTGACTGTTGATACTGGTTTTATTTTTCCTCTAAGATTTTATTTAAACTCAAGTTAGTTAACACCCACTGTAGTCTTGGCTTCAGGAGTAAAACCCAGTGATTCATCTCTAACATATGACACCCAGCGTTCATCTCAAAGAGTGATCTCCTTAATGCCCGTCATACATTTAACCCATCCCCCCCCATCTCTCTCCCCTCCAGCAACCTTCAGTATGTTCTCTGTATTTAAGAGTCTCTTACGGTTTGCCTCCCTCTCTCTTTTCATCTCATTTTTCCTTCCCTTCCCCTATGTTCATCTGTTGAGTTTCTCAAATTCCATGTATGAGTGAGCTCATTTGGTATCTGTCTTTGTCTGACTTATTTCACTTGGCATAATACCCTCTAGTTCCATCCATGTCGTCACAAATGGCAAGATTTCATTCTTTTTTTATTTAAATATAATTTATTGTCAAATTGGTTTCCATACAACGCCCAGTGCTCATCCAAGTGCCCATATTCATATACATTGTATTATAGTATTTACTATGTATATTGTATGTTACTATATAGTATATATATTAGTGTATTATATGTATATAGTATTATATACATTGCATGTATGTGTGTGTGTGTGTATACACACACACACACACACACATACATACATGTATATATATATATACACACACACATACCACATCTTCTTTATCCATTCATCAGTTGATGGATACTTTGGCTCTTTCCATAACTTGGCTATTGTTGACAGTACTGCTATAAACATTGGGATTCATAAGCCCCTTTGATTCAGCATTTTTGTATCCTTTGGATAAATACCTAGTAGTGCAATTTCTGGGTCATAAAGTAGTGCTATGATTAATTTTTTTTAGGTACCTCCATATTGTTTTCTAAGGTGGCCACACCAGTCTGGATTCCCACCGACAGTGCAAAAGGGTTCCCCTCTGTTGGTTTTTTTTTTTTTTTCACATTTTATTTATATATAGAATAGAGGTTCTACTCCTTTTTATTTCCTTCATTCTGCTACCTTCTGGTTTATTTTTCCTCTTCTTTTTCTGATTTCTCAAGGTCCATAGTTGTTAACTGAATTGTGATCTTTCCTCTCTTTAAATGAAGGCATTACAGCCATAAATTTCCCTCTAGAGCTGCTTTCACTGCAGACTGTAGTTTGGGGAAGTTGTGTTTCCATTTTCATTCATCTCAAGGTGTTCTCTAAATTCCCTTGTGATTCCTTTTTGCTTAAGTTTTTATTTTTTAAGAAGGAGTTGTTTTGTTTCTATATATTTGAGAATGTCCAGTTTCTGGTTCTGTTGTTGATTTCTTATTTTATTTCACAAACTATTTCACCAGTTCACTGCTTGAAAAGACTTTCTTCCAGATTCCAGTAAGTTGCCTGCTTCTTAGCCTGTATAACAATGGCTCATACAAAGGTTTTTTATAGTAACTGGTTTCTATAATAGTCTGGGGATACATATGTGGTAAAAAGAACAATATCCCCCCTTAAAAGAAGTCCATATTATAATACCCAGAGCCTGTGAATAGTTTTCTCTTACATGGCAGAAGAGATTTTGCAGAAGTGATTAACTCAAGACTATTAAATGGGGAGATTATCCGAGATTATCAAAGTGGCCCAAATACATTCACAAGAGTCCTTATAAGAATGAGGCATGGAAATCAAAGTTAAAGAAGGACAGGTGACAAGAAAGGCATGAATCTGGAGTGATTGGAAGATGGGAAACCATGAGAAAAAGATTGTGGGCAGCTTCTAGAATTTGGAAAGACAAAGACAATAACTCCAGAAGAAACGCAACTCAGCTGACCCTTGATTTTAACCCAGCAACACCAATTTTGGACTTCTGACCTCAAGAATTGTAAGATAATAAACTTCTGTAGGTTTTGGCATTAAGTTTTTAAATGTATTGCAATAGCATTCAGAAACTAAAATGATTACGCTATGAGGGGGAAAAAACCACATATTTTTGAATGTTTTACTTCTTATGAAACTACATGCTTATGGTGTGTTTAAAGCTCTGCCCATCACTGTCTCTCAAGCATCCAGGCTGCTGGGACAGACCCCAGCATGTGCACCTGCTTGTGAAGGAGGGGAGTTGATCCATAGAGGTTCCAGAAGTTAAACACACAGCCCAGAAACTACATTCATCACTTCCTCTCACACACAATGGTCTAAAGAAGTCTCACGGCCCCACCTAATGCAAGAGACCAGAAAGTGTAACACCCCAAGGGGCCAGAACACAGACAAGCAGGATCATTTGGCGAAGCACGACGCTTTCAGAGAGGGCTGGGGCCGTCCGCCTGCATGTGCCACATCACTGAATCTCTCTGTGTTTTGCTTTCCTCGTCTGTAACAGGGTCCCGTGTGACAGGCTCGTCGCGAGGGCTACATGCCGTGTACACGCAGCGTGCTGGGCTCACAGTGTGCACTCAGTGAAAGCTGTTGTGGATAAATACTTGAGCAGACGGACAGGATCACACAAGGATCATAAGTAGCTGTTTTGTTCTCCCTCTAGGTGTGGCAGGTGAGACAGAACTGCAGGTGATCCAGCCTGAGAAGTTGGTGTCTGCGGCAGCCGGAGAGACAGCCACTCTGCACTGCACCCTGACCTCCCTGCTCCCCGCTGGGAAGGTCGAGTGGTTCAGGGGGACAGGGCCAGGCCGGGAGTTAATCTTCAGTTCCAGAGGAGGAGACCCCTACTCCTCTCGAGTAACAACTGTTACAGACATCACAAAGAGAAACAACATGGACTTTTCCATCCGCATCAGTAACATCACCCCAGAAGACACGGGAACCTACTACTGTGTGAAGTTCCAGAAAGGGAACCCCGATGAGGAGTTTAAGTCTGGACCAGGCACCCGGGTCACCGTGAGCGGTGAGTATCGCTCCTTCCCCTGGTTGTGACAAGTCAGTAAGAATGCCCTCCACTGTCTGAGCAGCAGATAAGGATCAGGTGCTGTTATGGGTGCCCCTGAATCAGCCCCTTCCACAGATCACGAAAGTTGAGGCCTGGAGAGGCTGTGCTATTTGCTGAAGACACCACGGCTGATAAACGGTGGGAAAATCTGGAACCGCGGTCTGCAGGTTCCCAGTTCTTCCCTTTTTCAATCCTGACCAGCCCTCTGGTTCCCAGGATGAGAGACTGAAAGTCTGGGAGACATGCTAGTCACAAGGCCCATCCTCACATCTGCCTCCAAATAGCACTCATGTCGATGTGTCCAGAATCCTCCACACTCGGCATTTACTAAGCACCTGCTATGTGCAAGCTCTGTTCTGGGTACTGTAGGAGGAGGAGGTGGAGACTGAGAGTGACACCCACCAGAAATGTCCTTCCTGTGCCCAGATTGGTGGGAGGTCCCCTGGCAGAGAAGACAAGGGGGACTTTGAACTGAGGCTGGAATTGCACACGGGCCCTGCCCCTGCCTCAGTCGGTCTCCACACTGCCCTCCCAACACTATCAGCAGGGCTAAAACATAATCCATGCGAGGGTTCTGCACAGTGTCACATACCCGTCATTGGTGAGGATGACCAGAGTCATGCTTACTCGTAAATGCTCCTCTTGTAGCCAAACCCTCTCCCCCCGTGGTGTCGGGTCCCACGGCCAGGGCCACACCTGAGCAGACTGTGAGCTTCACCTGCGAGTCCCACGGCTTCTCCCCCAGAAACGTCACCCTGAAATGGTTCAAAAACGGGAATGAGCTGGCAGCCTCCCAGACCACCGTGGACCCAGAGGGAGACAGCGCTTCCTACAGCATCTCCAGCACAACCACACTGCCGCTGGCCCCGGGGGACGTTCGCTCCCAGGTCATCTGCGAGGTGGCCCACGTGACCCTGCAGGGGGGCCCTCCTCTTCGTGGGACTGCCAACTTGTCCGAGACCCTCCGAGGTAGATGCCCGTCACCCCCAGCCCAAGCCCAGCTCCGGCCCCCAAGCCTCCCAGCCTGCCCCTCCCCCACTCCGTGCTCCCAGCCTTCCATCCCCTGGAACCTGCCTCCTGACAGACCCTCCCAACCACCGGGCACCCAGGGGTACCGTCACCTCCTCCTGTTTTAACGGCAGTTCAGGTGAACACCTACCGTGCTAGGTAGTTTGATTTACTTTCCCATAACCACTCCAATTATTGAGCACCTACTGTAATCCAGCCACTGCGTGCTTGGTGATTTCATGGATTTTGCTAGTTATTCGATTCCAAATGCATGCTGGGGGCTCGATTTCACTCATCATTACCCTAATAGGAGCTACCAGTAGGTACCTTGAGCACCTACTGTGTACTGGGCACTGTGCTTAGGGTTTTCACTCGCATGCAAAGCCTACCCTCAGTGTTTGAGCACCAGCTGTATGCCTAGCACTGATCTGGGTGATTCCCTTGCTGCGTGGGGGGAGCTAAGTTCTCGAGCCCCTCCCCGGTGATGTGTCTGTTCCATGAGGTCAGAGCTTCTGCTGTGTGCTGTTTCAGTTCCACCCACCTTGGAGGTTGCCCAGCAACCCGTGACAAGGGACCAGGTGATGGTCATTTGCCAAGTGAAGAAGTTCTACCCCCAGCGCCTCCAGCTGACTTGGTTGGAGAACAACATATCCAAAACAGAAACCACCTTTAGCCTCATAGAGAACAAGGATGGGACCTTCAACTGGACGAGCTTGTTCCTGGTGAATTTATCTACCCACACAGAGGACGTGGTGCTCACCTGCCAGGTGCAGCATGATGGGCAGCAGGCAGTCACCAAAAGGCATATACTCAAGACCTCGGGCTACACCAAGGACCAGTGCACAGATGGAAACTCGGGTGAGCCTTGATGTCAACTAATCTGGCATTTAATTTTATATTTTCTTTTTTCATGGTAAAGTAGTTATTCATGCTCATTATAGAATAATCTAGAAGTCTATAGATACGAAGTAGAAATTTGCTGTGAGGTCCGGGACTTCCCCCAAAGCCCACATTCCAAGAATGACCACTGGTAAGAGTCTGGTACAGATCTCTTTAGATCTTTTGACATAACCACGCATTAGAGAAAGAAACAACAGAGGGAGGGAGATGATCTTGTTGCTAGGGTCTGCCTCCTGCTCCTTCACCTGACAGGGGTTAAGTCACCATGCCAGGCCAGCCACCCCTCCTCCTGATCTTTCTTACCCGCCTATTCTATATTCCTTCAGAACATTCTATTGTCACCCCAGCAAATGTCTGCATCCACCACTCTGAAATTCTGGAAGAAAGTCCAGAGGACCTGGAGTTTCCGGTTTTCTGTTTTTATAAAGAAATCTTTTTTAAGTTTATTGAATTATTTTCAGAGAGAGAGAGAGAGAGTCCCTGAGGACAGGGACCACCAGCCTGTAGAACAAACACGTATTAGATATAGCAACTGGTCATTGTCCCAAGGACCTACAGAGTCCCCCTTTTACGACCGAAGTATATCTCATTTCTCTCTCATGTAACATCAGGAGCAGGTGGAGCCAGGATTCAAGGAGTCTTTGCTCCAAAAGACCTTTCAAAGGCCCATGTTCCTTCTATATGCACTATGACATCACTGTCACTGCTGGGTCAACAATGGGTCACTGAGTGTCCATGTCCCTCCCAACTGGGAGAGTATAGATAGGAAGAGGAAAACAAATAACTTCTTTCAAAACTAGAGGTATACAGAAGTTGCAGAATTGTGTCCACTAATGACTTAGTCATGGATGCACATCCAGTTGCAAATAGAGTCCATAATTGTGTAGTCATGTGACTAATGACATTGGCTTTTCTACAAAACCAATATACCATTAGACACTTCATAAAATAATTTCCTACTATCATCTAAAATGGGGTCTATATTCAGATTTTCAAAAATTTCTTCTGTAACTTTATTTTGTGCACCTAGCTTGGTTTTAATTCATCTGTAAATGCTTGGAAGAACTTTCCTGTGAAACCACCTAGGCCTCCACAATTCTTTTTTTGACTTGAAAATAATCTGAATGGCTACTCAGATTCATCATTTTATATAGGATGCTTGGGGGCCTGCTGTGCTTTTGAGGAGTTTGGTCCATTTTCTCTGAGTTATCAAATTTCTTCCCACAGAGTTGTTCATAGTATTACCTTGATAGTCTGTTGATGTCTGTAGGGTCTGTAGTGACATGCTGTTTCATTCTTGATATAATGTGTTATTTTTCATATTTTTCACTGTCAAAATTGCTAGAAGATTTTCAATTTTATTGATCTTTGCAAAGAACCCACTTTTTAAATTTTTTTTTATTTTTTTTTTGAAACGGACATCCAAGTTAGTTAGCATATAGCGCAACACTGATTTCAGGAGTAGATTCCTTAGTGCCCCTAACCCATGTAGCCCATGCCCCCTCCCACAACCCCTCCAGTAACCCTTAGTTTGTTCTCCATATTTATGAGTCTCTTCTGTTTTGTCCCCCTCACTGTTTTTATATTATTTTTGTTTCCCTTCCCTTATGTTCATCTGTTTTGTCTCTTAAAGTCCTCATATGAGTGAAGTCATATGATTTTTGTCTTTCTCTGACTAATTTCACTTAGCATAATACCCTCCAGTTCCATCCACGTAGTTGCAAATGGCAAGATTTCATTCTTTTTGATTGCCGAGTAATACTCCATTATATATATATACCGCATCCTCTTTATCCATTCATCCATCGATGGACATTTGGGCTCTTTCCATACTTTGGCTATTGTTGATAGTGCTGCTATAAACATGGGGGTGCATGTTGTCCCTTGGAAACAGCACATCTGTATCCCGTGGATAAATGCCTAGTAGTGCAATTGCTGGGTCGTAGGGTAGTTCTATTTTTCGTTTTTTGAGGAACCTCCATACTGTGTTCCAGAGTGGCTGTACCAATTTGCATTCCCACCAGCAGTGCAAAAGAGATCCTCTCTCTCCGCATCCTCGCCAACATCTGTTGTTGCCTGTGTTGTTAATGTCAGCCATTCTGACAGGTGTGAGGTGGTATCTCATTGTGGTTTTGATTTGTATTTCCCTGATGAGGAGTGATGTGGAGGATTTTTTCATGTGTCGGTCAAAGAACCCACTTTTGTTTCAGTGATTTTCTCAATTGTTTCTGTTTGCAATTTCATTGCTTTTTCTCCTTTTTTTTTCCTTCACTTTCTTTGAGTTGATTTTGTTCCTCCTCATTTTTTGAAATTTGAACTGAGATTTTTTTTGTTTAATTTAAATTCCAGTTAGTTAACATACAGTGTAATACTGGTTTCAGGAGTAAAATTCAGTGATTCATCACTTACATATAATACTGAGTGCTCAACACTGGTACCCTCCTTGATACACATCACTCTTCCAGCACATTCCCCACCTCCCTCCATCGACCCTTGGGTTATTCTCTACCATTAGGAGTCTCTTGTGGTTTGTTCCCTCTCTCTCTTTTCCCCTCTTCCCGTATGTGCATTTGTTTTGGTTCTTAAATTCCATGTATGAGTGAAATCATATGGCCTTTGTCCTTCTCTGATGGACTTCTTTCCCTTAGCATAATACACTCTAGCTCTATCCATGTTGTTGCAAATGGCAAGATTTCTTTCTTTTTGATTGCTGAGTACTTTTCCACTGTGTATACATATGTGTGTATGTGTATGTGTATATATATATATATATATATATATATATATATATATATATTCCACGACTTTACTCATTCATCAGTCAATGGACATGTGGGCTCTTTCCATTGTTTGGCTATTGTTGATAATGTTGCTATAAACATTGGGGTGCATGTATCCCTTTGAATCTGTATCTTGGTATCCTCTGGGTAAGTACCTAGTAGTGCAATTGCTGGGTCATATTATAGTTCTATTTTTAACTTTTTGAGGAACCTCCATACTGTTCTCCAGGGTGGCTGCACCGGTCTGCATTCCCACCAACAGTGCAAGAGGGTTCCCCGTTCTCCGAATCCTCGCCAACAACTGTTGTTACTTGTGTTAGCAATTCTGACAGAGTGAGGTAGCTTCTCGTTGGAGTTTTGATTTGTATTTCTCTGATGATGAGTGACATTGAGCATCTTTTCATGTGTCTGTTAGTCATCTGGATGTCTTGTTTGGACAAGTGTCTATTAGTGCCTTCTGCCCATTGTTGGTTTGTTTTTAATTCAAGTTAGTTAACATACAATGTAGTCTTGCCTTCAGGAGTAGAACCCAGTGATTCATCTCTTACAGATGACACCCAGTGCCTATCCCCAAAAGTTCTCTCCTTAATGCCCATTACCACTAGCTCATCCCCCCACCCACCTCCCCAACAGCAACCCTCAGTTTGTTCTATGTATTTAAAAGTCTCATTTGGTTCCCCCATTTCTTCACCGGATTGCTTCTTTAGAAACTGAGATTGATGCTAGACTTTTCTTTGAATGTCACACCTTGGCCTGCTTCTGTTTCCAGGGATTCAGGAACGTGAAGCCAGGGTACCTAAGCTGTGTTCTTCCTCCAGTCTGCTGACACTTAACTGCCTGCCTTCCTCCTCCACCTTTCACAGTCCTCCTATGCTTGGACCTCATGCCATTTCCAGGGGTCAGGCATGCACTCGACCAGGAGACAAGTCCACAGCATCTCATCTTGACAAGCCTGGGTTTGGTTTTTAGACTTCTGTCTTACACTGGGGCACACACGAGGACTGTTACTTCTGGTATTTCTAGTGTGCCTTAACTGGCAATTTTGTTAGTGTGCTAAGGCTGCAAATAGGATTTTAAGGTTGGCTAAGCTGGCAGGCCAGAGCCAAGTGTAAGATGCTTCTGTGACTCTACGCACCAGGATGCCACTCCATGGACGTCCCAGGGCTCCGGCCACTGCCTTTCTGGGTCCAGTGCGTCTGATGTAAAAATGCACATCTTTCGGTCAATGCTATTGAGGTGTTTTATGATAGTCCTAGCTTAATGGACCTCCTTTCTCTCAATATGGCATGACCACGTGTGTTGCTGAGGCCTGGGGTTGGCTGGCTCTGTTTGGACAGAGATTCTGAGTCCTCTGATCTTTCTGGGTCTTCTTCAGGATGCCAAGTTTGCCTGCCCCATTTTTCCATCCTCCTTCACCGCTCAATTATGACACAGCACCTCTTCCTTCTTGTTTGCCTTTCCCTCCTTGAAGTATCCATTTTAAATCATGCCTCTCCCTTTTACTCCCATCTGCCCTTTTGAATGTCCCTGTCTCCTGGGGCGCCTGGGTGGCTCAGTCGGTTAAGCGTCCAACTCTTCACTTCAGCTCAGGTTCATACTCACAGCTCGTGGGTTCAAGCCCACGTCGGCCTCAATGCTGGCAGTGCAGAGCTGGCTTGGGATTCTCTGTCTCCCTACTCTCTGCCCCTCCTCTGCTCACTCTCTCTCTCTCTCTGTCTCTCAAAATAAATAAATATTTAAAAATAAATAAAATAAAACGCCCCTGCCTCCTGATCTTAGGTTCCTACTGCTGTTGTGATAACTGGCACATGCTTAGTGACTTAAAACAACCCACATTCATTATCTTCCATTTCTAGTGTGGAATGTCTAAAATGGGCGGCTGGGCTGCGTTCCTTCTGGGGGCTCGCGGGGAGAGTCTGTGTCCTTGCTGTTCTAGCTCCTAGTGGCAGCTCCACTCCTTGGCCAAGGGCACCGCACCCTCTGACCTCTGCTGTGGTCCTCACGCGTCCTGCTCCCAATCTCTGCTGTGCCTCCTACGCTTGTAAGCGTTTCGGTAATTAAGTTGGCTCCACTCCAATAGTCCCAGATAATGACCCACTCAAGACGTTAGCTAATTACCACACAGTCTTTCTTGCCACGTAAGGTACCACACATTCACAGACTCTGGAGGTTCAGGGCCAACCCTTTTAAGTCAAGCACACTTTGAAACCCATTCCTAAGATCTGTGTCCTGATGGGCAGGACACACTAAAATATTTTCTGATTTCAGGGCGCCTGGGTGGCTCAGTCGGTTAAGCGTCTGACTTCGGCTCAGGTCATGATCTCACCGGCTTGTGGGTTCGAGCCCCACATCGGGCTCTGTGCTGGCAGCTCGGAGCCTGGAGCCTGCTTCGGGTTCTGGGTCTCCCTCTCTCTCTCTGCCCCTCCCCTGCTCACACTCTGTCTCTCTCAAAAATAAATAAACATTAAAAAAATTTCTAATTTCAGCTGGGTTTAATATTGGCTGTGGTATTTCCATAACTCTCAGGCTCCTTGACTCGCTGCCCTTTGCTTCACCTGCCCTTTCCTTCAGCTGGTGAGGGTGGGAGGGCAGCAGTGTAAGTGACTGAGCTTTTGGATTTGGTGAATTTTCTCTTTTGTCTCCCAGAGATTTTGAAGGTTGGGCATTGTCTTCAAGGACTATTGAGAACCAGATTTCCATAGAATTTACTGTCCTTTTATTCTTTTTCCTTTGGGTTTAGAAGTTCTATTCGGAGATGAGTAACTAAGGTGCTGCCTTGTCCTCAGCAGACACAAGTGCCCTGAGGGCTTTGAATGCCCTGTCTCCAAAGTCCCTATCCCACATCTCAGTATCTGTCTCCCATCGTTCCCCATCACGGACCTGTTCTGGCAAAGCAGGTGCACTGAAGCTGAGAATCCAATCTTCTCTAGTGCCGATGCTCTTGTGGTTATGGTGGACCCAATTATGTCCTTAGCTTTTTCTTCCCTCTGGCTCTAGGAGGTGTGAGTCTGCAATGTTGCCTGGATGTCCTCTTTCACACTTGACCTTTCAGGTGTGATTCATTGGTCTCAGTTTGCATCGTCTTTCTCTGAAAGGCATCAGCCCAGCAACACCCATCCAATCCCATAGTTCCTGTAATTCCCAACTCATTTCCAGATTGCCAGGGTACTCCCATCCTCTGCTCACATCATCCCAGGTCACCACTGTGAGGTTTTAGCAGTGACAATAGCAGGGACGGCTGGGCCCTACCCGTGCCCCGCCACCAGGCTGGGGACCTCTTGGCCAGTCAGCTGACTGAGACCCGGGTCTGTCTCTGCACCTTAGAGCTGGGTTTCCAGACCCCTCCCAGACAAACTCCGCAGGTCACCTGCCTTGGGAAGCAACCTCTAAGATATACGAGAAGGGGGATAGCTCACTGTGGAGCGCTGCCCGATTCATGTGCATGTGAGACAGGGAAGGAGGCAAGAGTGGCAAAGGGAGATAGTGAACACAAGGCAGCACAGAAGAGTCATACTTGGACAGAGAACAGGCGAGCCGGATGCTATTTTTGACTTTTTAAAATGGAGCGGAGGGGCGAAACCTCTGTACCCGCTCTTCCTCCAGACCTCTGCTGCAGGCTGCCCTCTAGAAGCAGATGCAAACATGGGCAACGCACCTCTTTCAACTGAGTATAAGTGCAGAAGGCCACTCAGCTGGGACTTGCCATCCCCCAACACACCAGGGGTAAAAATGATGGGTCACCGCTCCTACCTCTAAGATTATCCCATATATTTCAAAAACTCATTTGAGTTTTTTTATCCTTTAGTATTTATTGTTGAGAGAGAGAGAGAGAGAGAGAGAGAGAGAGTGCACGAGTGAGGGAGAGGCAGAGAGAGAGGGAGACACAGAATCCGAAGCAGGCTCCAGGCTCTGAGCTGTCAGCACAGAGCCCGACGCAGGGATCAAACCCACAAACCATGAGATCGTAACCTGAGCAGAAGTCACATGCTTAACCAACTTAGCTACCCTGGCTCCCCTTAACTTGAATTTCTTGATGCAAATCTAAGAGCAAAACCAGTCATTATAAAAAGGCAAAGAATCTGCAGCTATGCATCCAGATACAATGATCTACGTCCAACAGAAAGATATCCTACCTGATGCTGGCACTGGGGTCCAGGTGGGCTGGATGGTGTTTGAAAGCCCTCCTGAGAGTTTCCTTGCCTCCCTCAGGTGTTGTCCAGCCAGCAGGTCTTGTGAGGTCAGGGCACTCTGAGAGCTCCCTCAGCACGTGAGAACATCGAGGCCTGAGTGTGGAACAAGCTGGGCAGACTTGCACCTCGGTCACCATGACACTGTCCTCACTGTACTCGAGGCTGGGCTGATATTTGTTGCTATGACCCTGAAAGGTTGAACACATCCTGGTCCAAAGACAAGGTCGCAGATTCACCCTACGGGACAGCAGTGAATGATTTCCCACTCATCCGACGACCCTCCGTAAACTATGAGCCTGTTCCCTTCTCAGAAAGAGAGCATCAGACCTGCCCCATTGGGTGTGGGGACAAGTCAGTAAAGCTCACTTGCGTGTTGTTGAGTTCTCTTTGTCTCCACCCCTTCCCTCAGGAAGGACACCCGGTACCCTGAGAGGGGGTGAGCGAGATGAGGTACTTCTTATCCTGAATTCTGCCCCGAGCTTCTCCCAGGGGAAATTCATGAGCTTCAGAGCGTTGATGGGACCAGGTCTCCTCAGATGGAGTAAGTGGAGGCCTCTGGGAGTGGACTCCTGGATCCCTCTCTGATGCTGCCTCCTGTCCCTTCATTTCCAGATCGAGAACTGTCCACTCCACTCCTGGTGGCTCTCTCCTTGGGCCCCAAGCTGCTGCTGGTCGTCTCTGTCTCTGCCATCTATGTCCGCAGGAAGCAACGGATTGACTGGTGAGTTATGGACAAGGAGGACAGGGCTAGGTCAGTCCCAGAAGGAGCCAGGTCAGTGGAAGGGGCAGCCCGCAGGTCACACAGGGTCAGCGCCCACCTGGAATAAAGAGCAAGATGATACACCTTTGTCAAAACCCTCAGGAACTTCGGGGATCCCTCTGGGAGGTTCCCAACTCCCAGAAAGTGTGTGGGGTCCTACAGGAAGTGGGGAAGGGGGGTCAAGGGCTGTCAAAAGATGTGCACAGAGTCCTAGGGCTTCTGGTAAGGAAGTGGGCAGAGAGGCTGAATGAGGGCCACCTGGGTGGGATGATCCCTTGGAGAGCATCTCTCGAGTATTTGGGCACTAGGAGTCCACAGGAATGCTGTGGAATGCTGACGGGTGCCCACTGGCCGCTCTGAGGACGGCTCCCGCTCTGACCCTCCGTGGGACAGACTGGAGAGGATGGGGAAGGGCGATCAGGACTTAGGAAAGAAGCCTGAGGAGGCACAGTCCATGTCAGGGACCGCCTGTCCTCTCACTACAGGTGACCCAGGAGGAAAATAGCACCGAGGACATAGGAGACACGGGGAGAACATTTCTGGAATGATGAGCAGATAATGAAATGTGAACATGGGTCCACGGCTCCTTCCTTCCTCCCCTGCTACATGCCATCCTCGGTCTCTGCTGCCTCCTTCCTTCCCTGAGGGGCCCAGCCTAAGACAAGGAACAACTAGAAGCTTCCACAACCCTGCCCCAGATGCCTGCTTCCCCAGAGACCCACCTGCCCACAGTTCCTGCTGCTCCTCTCCCAGTCCTTGATGCCCCCAGAGCTGGTCTTCATACCTGGTCCTGAGCAGGGGCCATGGGAACATGCTCTGGAAACTGACATACGGGTATCTTCCTAGAATGTGAGAAACAAGTCACGTGTACGTGTACCAGGCTATCTCTCATCCATTTCCTGGGGACCGTGGCCCCCATTAAGTACACACTCAAGGCCGTGCTCTCATGGGCCATTCCTGCCAACCCCCAGACTCGCCAGCCTCAGTGAGGTTCTCCAATGCCTCCTGAATGCAAATGAATCCCATCCTGCGTGGAAGAAGAGAAATGATTCTCCTTCCCCTTTGCCTACATGTCCTTCTACTCAAAGTAGAGAGAAGTTTCCTTCCTCTCCCTGTGACGGGGACACCAGCTCCCCATTCAGCTTCATCTTTCCTGATCCCCCCGCTCGTGTATAGGTGCTGGCAGTCCAGAAACCTGGACCCTTTCCTGGTTTCCTTCTTTATGCCCCGTGTTCAATTCTGCCTTCATAATGCTATGTCCAGTGGTGAGATGGTAAATGTTCAACAATCCACTTCTCAGAAAGAAAAAGAAGCCCGATTTGTAGTGCTTGTCCACTTCTGCGGTGTCTACACTCCCAATGCGGCCAATTTCAAGCTGCCAACAGTGGAACAACTAGCTTGCAAAATTCCTGGAAAGCTCTCAGGAGCGAGGGCAAGCCTCCTTCCGCCCACCAGGGAGCTCCACCCAGCACCTGCACACTGCTCGCTCCCGGGCTGCCCCCTGGTCCCGGCCACCAGCATCCCTTCCTGGACCATTGCCGCGTCCCTAACAGACTCTCCGGGTTCCGCCACAGTGATCCTATGGAAATGGAGGTCAAATTGTCTCCCTTCCGTGCACGGCTCAGTCTCTCCCCCTTTCAAGCTCTGCTGATATGTCCCTTTACGAGAAGCACCTTCCAAAAGCCACCCCATGCAAAATATCAATTCCACTCTCACTCTGTGTTTTCACAGCTCATACCCAAACTGAGCTGTTTCCCTAGAACTTACGATCAGCTGACACGATAAACAAGGCAGTGCTCGCTCTGCACGGTGATGCAGGACCCAAGCAATGACGGCGCAGCTGAAACCACGCAAAGGGATCTCAATAATCACTGGGAAACAAAACAATTTTCTGTGTCCTTGAAAAACTTTTTTCAACACATCGGAAGCCCACCAACTGTCAGTTAGGAATGTATCGGGACATAAAAAAAACAGTGAAACTATTATTCACCTTTTGAAATATTAGAAACTTTGAAAAGGGAAGAGTTTTATTTGTTTGCAAAGACTTATCAAGAGTAGTTTGCAGAGGGCTTGCCTTCCTCTGACGGCACAGTTTCCCATATAGAGCAGGCGTCTGGATTATCTCCCTCCTTTCTCACTTGGGATCAGCTTCCAACACTCCACCCTTAGCACTTCCGATGCTGTGAAATCTTTACATTAATGTGAATGTTTGCTGGCATCACTTCGTCCGGGACATTGTCACCCTACCTTCCTCCCCCACTTTCCTCAGCGACGTGGTAAGTTTATCCTCACTCTCCTCCTCTGGCTGCATATCTAGATGCTTGGGAACAGTATCCCGGGCCGCATTCCCATGAGGGTCTCTGTGCCTTCATGAACCCCACTCCCATTGAGTTTGAACTTCCCCTCCAACCCTCTCGTTTCTCCACTGCACTGTCTGCCTTGGGCCCATTCCCTTTTTGCCATCACTCACTTTTGCGCAATGTCACCCAGGTTCATCGCCAGGAGACCAGGAGACAACACGACCACCTGCTCTGCTGCTGCGGTAAACCGAGTGACAGAGTCACAGTGATCAACCCCTGTGGGCTTTGAAAGATGTGATGCTGACTTACCGTAATTTGCATCTGTTAGTTACGTAGGGACCTGTGGCTAAAGAAGACCCGGCGGAAACGTTTATACTCCATGCAATTGTTCGTGGTAAATTCCTTGGGGTAAATAAAACTGGAAGCGTGTGTCGAAGGACTGGCTGACATTTGTGCACATCGACACCATACGAAGCGAGAACTGCCTCCGTGTGTTCATCTCTTCCACAAGGAGGACTTCGACTCTGACAGAGAAGGGCCTCTGTGTCCTCAGTTCCCAGAACAACGACCGCCACGTCTTAAGCCATCACATTACAAAATGAATAAACCAGTGACTACTTCACGGAGGACCTCACTTTCTACTAGATGTCAGATTTTAAAATGAAATTGTGCTTTATTGAATCAGCTGGTGCACGTATCCAAAACCATTCTGTCAAACGCTGCTCTGTCTTCGTTGTGTTTTAATATTATATCATAACATCCTCCAGGAGGCAAGCGAGCGGATTTTCAGGAAACAAAACAGTAAAGCACAGGAACCACCCAGAAGAGCCCCCAGGGGCCAAAGCTGCAAGAGTCTGAGCGAAAAATAAGTAAAGTGGTACCTGGTTCCGGTGTGGCCTGAATGTTGGTGTCCCCACAAAATTCGCGTGTTAGAATCCCTCTGGCCCACGTGATGGTGTTAGAAGGGGGGGGGGCTCTTGAAAGTGAGTAGGTCATGAGTGTTCCACCCTCATGAATGGGATCAGCCTTATAAAAGAGACCCCCCCCCCCGCCCCGCCCCAGAGCTCCCGAGACCCTTCTTCCCTGTGAGGCCACAATGAGAAATTCTATAGCGGTCCCTCTCCCAGCCATGCTGGCCCCCTGATCTCAGACTCTAGCCTCCACAAGCGTGAGCGAGATGTTTCTTTTGTTCAGCAGCCACCCAGGCTGGGATGTTTTGCTACAGCTGCCTCAATAGACTACGACTGATAAGGCCAATGTAAACTAAATAGCAATGAGTCCATATTGCTATAAACAAATAACCGAACACATTAATAAATGGAGGGAAAGAAAACATGTCCTGGGCAGAAAAGTCCCAGATAATTTACGAAGATACTTCACTCCAGGGTGAGAAAGCCTAACTCCCCATTCCTGAAGTGTGGGCTGCTTGTGATGACTCCCTTCCAAAGAGGACAGAATGGAAGGAGGAAAAAGGAGTAACTGCAGTGGAGACAGTTGACCCGATCTCCCCAACAGTCATACACCATTGGGGACACTGTGCACCCTGGATGTAATGTGATGAAAATGGCATTTTTCCTCTGTGACCTTCCTCCCCAAACCCATCACCCCCCGGCTGATTATGAGAAAAGTATCGGACAAACGGCAAAGAGGGACACTCCACAACATACCCGAGCGGCGCTCCTAAAAACTGTCAGACCATCATGAACAAGCAAAGTCTAAGAGGCTGTCCCAGCCAAGAGGAGCCTAAAAAGACATGACAAGACAGTGTAATGTGGGATGCTGCATGGATACATGGTTAAAAACTAAGGAAATCTCCTCTGGACTGAATGTCTGTGTGTCTCCAAAGTTCACGTGTTGACATTCAATCCCCGGTGCGATTGGATACGGAGGTGGGTCTTTGAAAAGTTAATTAGGTCCTGAGTGTGGAGTCCTCATGAATGAGATCAGTGCCCTTATGAAAAATACCAGATGGACAGCTCCCCGGGTGCACCCTGTGAGAATACAAGTAGTGGGCGCTCTACAAACGGAAAGAGTGTTCTACAAACAGAAAAAGTGTTCTACAAACGGAAAGAGTGTTCTCATCACAGCATAATATCCTAGCACCCTGATCTCAACTTCCAGCCTCCAGAATTGTGAGAAATAATTTCCTGTTATTCAAGGCATCCAGTTTACAGCGTTTTCTTATAGCGGCCCAAGCTAAGGCAAAATCTAAATAAACTATGGACTTTAATAATAACGTACCAATATTGGTTCATTAATTTTAACGGATCCACCACACTACTGTGAGAAGTGAATAAGGGGGAAACGGTGGGCAGCTGTGCCTGGAAATGCTGTATGATGGTCACAAGTTTCTCCAAATTTCAAAACTGAAGTCCATTAAAAAAAAAAATCCCAAGGGGCACCTGGGTGGCTCAGTCGGCTGGGCGTCCGACTTCGGCTCAGGTCACCATCTCACGGTGCGTGAGTTCGAGCCCCACCTGTGCTGACACCTCAGAGCCTGGAGCCTGCTTCAGATTCTGTGTCTCCCTCTCTCTCTGCACCTGGGCCCCCTTGTGCTCTGTCTCTGTCTCTGTCTCTGTCTCTCTCTCTTAAAAATAAATAAACATTTAAAAAAAAATCTCAAGGGGTGCCTGGGTGGCGCAGTCGGTTAAGCGTCCGACTTCAGCCAGGTCACGATCTTGCGGTCCGGGAGTTCGAGCCCCGCGTCAGGCTCTGGGCTGATGGTTCAGAGCCTGGAGCCTGTTTCCGATTCTGTGTCTCCCTCTCTCTCTGCCCCTCCCCCGTTCATGCTCTGTCTCTCTCTGTCCCAAAAATAAATAAACGTTGAAAAAAAAAATTAAAAAAAAAAAAATCTCAACATCTTGTCTTCAACTTGATCTCTGCCTCTTGCATGCTCTTGGGGGACACTGGAAAGATGTAAGGGGTGAGGAGATTTTTCATTCAGGCAAGAGATGATGATGGAGATGGAGAAACAGATTCAACAGGTATTTAGGAGGTAAAACAGGGCCTGTAGCAGGCAGACAAGAGTGGACAAGTGAGGGTGTAGAACATGGGTCCCTTTTTGGTTTGACCAAATGGGTACAGGATGTGCCACATACCGAACAGGATGGAAGGATGGAAGAGAACACCCGAGTTGAGACTACGAACTCAGCTTTGAATCCTTGAGCTCTACAAATGAAAATTTCAACGTCAAAGGATGTATAGGTTGAGCCACCAAGAAGTGGATTCAGGATTGGGAGCTTGACTGCATCTGGTTGCAAATCCAGCACTCTTGACCTTCAAGGCACTAAAAATCCCCGTCTCTGAAGAGTTTAGAGTCTGCTGTAAAGTATGAAGTCCACCAGAGGTGAACAAAAGGGTAAGAGGCTGGGGACTGAAGGAAAGATCCCGTTAATCCCTCAGCAGGAACCATGGATAGCCTCCCAGCATGGAATTCATCTTTCCAGAACAAGGTGACACAATGGTGACATCACAAAGGGAGGGGGAGTCTTGTCATCTCGTACAGGACGTTCAGCCCGCTCTGCATTCTCCTCTTGTTCTAACACCTCTCTTGGCCTTAACATCCTGTTGATCCCGAGGAGGAGGTGGGGCTCCCAAGGAAGCAGTAGCGAAATAGCCCTAGCCGTCAGCATGTGACTACGGATTCCTGGACATTAAAGGGTCAACGGCGGAGCGTGGGCTGAGAGTCCCTGGAGACAACCTGTGTGCTTGGGTAGAGCGCAATCCAGTGGTGAGAGAGAAGGAAGCAAACGTGCTGGGTCCTCTCTCTTTCTGAGAGTGTTTCTTGTGTCCCTCCACTCCTTTCCTCCAGAACCGGCCCAAGACCCAACACAGACAGCAGGACAGCCCTCCGCTGCCCAGGTATGTGTCTAGGTGTGTTGCTTTCCCTCTTACAGAGTATCGCCCCAGCCCATCTCCCCTGTGACTCCCTCCATCTTCTAAAGCACACATCTTCACAATCTCCAAAACTCTAACCTCTTTCCCACACCGTATCTCTGGGATCTGTAAACTGGCAGGTGGGCAGGTTGGCGAGAACCTCAGATGGGACGAGGCTCAGGAATGAGCACAAGCCTGTGGGTGTCAGGCCCTTAACTCTGGGAACCCCAAGCATTTCCAGCAGCAACTTCTCAGCTTACAGCCACCTTGTCTGTTCAGCTGATCATCTAAAAAGTGTTACAGTCCCATGGTCTTTCCTCTCATCACAATCCCCTTCCTCTGACATCATGGAAGCAGGGAGTGTCTTCTCTCCTCAGAGCACAGAGTCCTGGACCTCTCCAGGACAACACTCAAGACAGAGAAGGCTCCAGGGGCCACGACGATGCCTGTCCTTCCCTCCCTACACTGCCCAACTCTGCCATCCCTGCTGCTGACTCTGCTTCTGGGATTCACAGGTGAGTGGGGCTCAGGTGTGTTTTGTGGGGGGCTCCCCTATGCCTGTTTACTGTGTTCTCCTCACCTATTACCCTAGAATTTCTTGGGGGAGGGTTTTTCTGTCCCAGCCAGAATTTATAGAACTAGACTGGAATGGCTCCCAGCTCACAACATCTCCCAGCGGTCATGTCTGTTCCACACCCTTTTGTTCAGGTAATGGATACACCCCCCCAATGGTCACAGGGCTCAGCGCAGCATACCTGAGAGTTCTCATCCCTTAGCCCCTAGGATCAGAGAACCTGAGTTTTACACTTATCACCCCTACACAGATGCTACCTCTCAATGGAAAAAAAAAAAAAAAAAAAAAAACGTGTTGGAAAACATGAAAGTATAAAGCAAGGAAAGAAAGCACGGTGCTTCCATCCAAAGATAATCACCTTTAAAAATTTGCAGAGGTGTGCGTGCTCATGGAATTTAGCCAGAAGTGGTCACTAGAGGTCTGTCTGGGTCACTGATGGAAGGTGAACATTGCAGCGTCAACAACAGGACTGGGCAGGTCTCCTCTGCTTGCTGAAAAAGCCAAGCAAGCATGTGGAGTCTCTTCCCCAAGGCCATTGGTTCATCTTAGCAGAGGTTTCAGTCCCAATGCCAGAGCACATGGCCTTAGGGGTTCACATCAGATGAAAGAGGAAGCCAAAACCATTATCTGAGTCTAAGGAAGAGGAAGAAAGCTTAGATAGCAGAGAGTAACGTATATGAGACACCCGGGCCCACTGGAGAATGTCAGCAAACATCTCAAGAGAAATTAACACCAATTTTGTACAACGTCTTCCAGAAAAAAGAAGAGGAGGAAACACTTCCCTACTCATTTGATGAGGTTATTATTATCTTGATAGCAAAACCAGATAGACTTTACATAAAATAGAAAACTACAGACCAATATCCCTCACGAATCTAAAGGCAAGAATCCTCAACAAAGTGTCGGCATATAGAATTTCACAATGTGCAAAGTTATATGCCATGCGTAAGTAGGATTTATTCGAGGCATGCAAAGCTGTTTCAACTTTTGAAAATCAGTCATTGTAATCCATCAGATCAAAGCGTTAAGGGAGAAAAACTGCATAACGGCATCACTTGATGCAGAAGAAGCATTTGACAAATCCAAAATCCGTTCATGATGAAACCTCTTGGCAAACCATAAATAGCAGGGAACTTCCTCTATGTGATAAAGAACATCTACAAAAAGTCTCACAGTTATCATTATACTTAATGGTGAAAGACACTGTATGTATTTCCTAAGACAAGGACTGAGGCAAGGGTGTCCATTCTCACAACTCTTGTTCAAAATAGTACTGGAAGCTGTAGCAGAAAGAGGGACAAGAAGGAAGGAAGGGAAGAGAAGGAAGGGAAAGGAAAAGAGTGTAAATTGAAAAGAAAAGAATAAAACCTCCTTGTTTACAGATGACATGACTGTCTACATAGAAAATCCCAAAAAGCAGGGGCGCCTGGGTGGCGCAGTCGGTTAAGCGTCCGACTTCAGCCAGGTCACGATCTCGCGGTCCGGGAGTTCGAGCCCCGCGTCGGGCTCTGGGCTGATGGCTCAGAGCCTGGAGCCTGTTTCCGATTCTATGTCTCCCTCTCTCTCTGCCCCTCCCCCGTTCATGCTCTGTCTCTCTCTGTCCCAAAAATAAATAAACGTTGAAAAAAAAAAAAGAAAAAAAAAAAGAAAATCCCAAAAGGATCTCCTAAAAAAAAATAAATAAAACAACAAAAAACTCAGGATAATAAGCAAGTTCAACAAGGAAACGAGATCAACACACAAAAATCAGTGTATTTCCATAGACTAAACACACACGTGACCATTTATCTTAGCACCCAAAAGAAGAGAAATACTTAGGTATAAATTTCATATAATATATACAAGATCTAGGGGCGTCTGGGTGGCTCAGTCGGTTGGGCGTCTGACTTCAGCTCAGGTCATGATCTCACAGCTTGTGAGTTTGGGTCCCGCCTCAGGCTCTGTGCTGACAGCCCACAGCCTGAAGCCTGCTTCAGACTCTGTGTCTCCCTCTCACTCTGCCCCTCCCCCGTTCATGCTCTGTCTCTCTCTCCTTGAAAAATAAACACTAAAAAAATTAATATATATATATATATATATATATATATATATACACACACAAGATCTATATAAAGAAAGCTAGAGAACTGAACAAAGCAATCAAGAAAAAACAGAGATACATTCCATGTTCATGGATAGGAAGACTCAATATTGCCAAGATGTCAGTTCTTCCCAATTTGATCTATGGATAAATGCAATTCCAATCAAAATACCAGCAAAGTACAGATATTGACAAACTGACTCTGAAGTGTATATGGAAAGGTTAAAGATCCAGAATAGCCAACTCAACGTTGAAGAAGAACAAGTCAGAGGACTGACACCATTCGACTACAAGACGTACTAGAAAGTTCCAGTAATAGAAACACTGGCATTGGTGAGAGAATAGACACACAAATCAATGCAATAGAATAGGAAGTCCAGAAATAGACTCACCTAAATACAGCCAACTGATCTGTTGGAAAGGAGCAAAGATAATCTTTTCAACAAATGTTGCTATAACAATTGGAGATCTGCACATCCACGTGCAAAAAATAAAATAAAATAAAATAAAAAAATTCTAGACACAGACCTAACAGGCTTCATAAAAATAATGTAAAACACAAAACTATAAAATTCCTAGAAGATATCCTAGAAGAAAATCTAGATGATCTTTGATATGGAAATGACTTTCATTCATAACCAGAGTTCGCATTTTTTTTTAAATTTTTTTTTCAACGTTTATTTATTTTTGGGACAGAGAGAGACAGAGCATGAACGGGGGAGGGGCAGAGAGAGAGGGAGACACAGAATCGGAAACAGGCTCCAGGCTCTGAGCCATGAGCCCAGAGCCCGACGCGGGGCTCGAACTCACGGACCGTGAGATCGTGACCTGGCTGAAGTCAGACGCTTAACCGACTGCGCCACCCAGGCGCCCCAGAGTTCGCATTTTAAAGCAGTTTTAAGTTCACACCAAAATGGAGAAGAAGGGGCAGAGATTTCCCTTCCCCACACATCACAGCCTCCCCCATTATCAATATCCTCCACCAGAGTGGTGCGTATATTACAAACAATGAACCTACACTGATGTCATTAACACCCAAAGACCATAGCACACATTATGGTTCACTCTTAATATTGTATAGTCTATGGGTTTGGACAAATGTATAGTGAGATCCGCCTTTGTAGTATTTTACAGAATTGTTTCGCTACCCTAAAAACCCTCTGTGCTCTGCCTATTTACCTCTTTCCACCCTAACCCCTGACAATCACTGATGTATTTACAGTCTCTATAGTTTGGCCTTTTCCAGAATGTCATACAGATGGAATGGTGTAGTATGCAGGCTTTTCCTGCATTAATGATAAGCTTTTAAGGTCCTTTCACATCTTTTCAGGGCTTGCTTGAAAGCTCATTTCTTTTTATAGCACTGGATGATATTCCACTGTCTGGATGTACCACAATTTCCTTATCCATTCAACTACTGAAGGTCATCCTAGTTGCTTTCAAGCTTGGCAATTATAAATAAAGCTGCTATAAACTATGAGGTGGAATCTGTTCCCGGCCTCACTCCTAACCTCTGGTAGCCTCAGATGGTCCTCAGAGGGTACATGACATTCTCCCTGTGACTTCACATCATCTTCCCTCTGGGCATGACAGATAAGCTAAGCTGCGCTTCAACTCCTGGATCACATGAGCTATGAAACCGTATGTATGTTCTTAAACCGCTAAGTTTGGGTCATTTGCTTTTCAGCAGGTTCCCTTGTTTATTAGAGCCTACTATGCTCCAGCCCATCTTCGTATCGTGATGCAGAAAAGAAGGTACCCGCCCCCTTTCTGTGCATTGGTCCCCTCCCCCTCATCCCATATGGCAACCCAATTTGTAATTGTCATACTTTGGTGCCAGCTGAAAGAGTATGTAATGAGACTCCACCTTGACCTAGAACCAGACACTCAGAACATCTTGGGCCAAGACAAAGAACACGAGAAATGATGCAAAGTTTCTTTCCAGGAACTGCAGGTGAAGAGTTCCAGGTGAACCAGCCTGAGAGTTCAGTGTCAGTCAGAGCTGGAGACATCTTAACACTGGCCTGCAACGTGTCTGCTCACTCCCCAGCAGGGCCTGTCTTGTGGTTCAGGAAGAATGGGCCAGAACAACAATTAATCTACAGTTTCAATGGCAGCCACTTCCCCCGAGTAAACCAAGTGGAAAACACAGAGGTCAATCAAACAGACTATTCCATCCGCATCAGTGATGTGTCACCCAAAGACACGGGCACCTATTACTGTGTGAAGTTAACAATAGGGCATCCTGACATGGCGTACGTATCTGGTTCAGGCACCTACGTGTCTGTGAATGGTGAGTACAGGTCTGACAATTTCCATCCCCTTGGTTTGTAAAACTAAATTCTCCAAAATCTGAAACGTACCAAATCATCACGATACACTGGATACTGTGTCCCTTCATCCACAAACAACCCTGCAGGCTGGGATTCTATACATGGCTCTTCTGTTAGTCTGGGGCCCTGAGCCCACTATTGAATCAAGCCTTGTTACAGACCAGGTCCTTCTCTGATGACCCAACCACTAAAACCCGAACACAGAGATACTCCAAAATAAAAAGATGTTCAGTAGGTAAAATGCAACTACATGTGTGTACCTCACGGTCCAAAAACTTGGTAAAATGGGCCTAGAAGTCTGAGTGCCCTTTCTGAGGTTTAGGGACAAACTTGAGCTCAAGAATCTGCATTGTGTCTCTTGTGGCCTATATCCTGACTCTAAGCATCAGTCCCAGACAGTTGCAGCCACATATTAGCTTCCGGATTTGGATGGAATCTCAACCCAGTTGGAGTTTGCCCCCAAGCCTAATATCTCCTGAGCCAAAACAAAGGTTCTGCCACAGCCAGGCAGAACCTCTACAAGCCTGCACAATTCCACTTGCCCATTTCTAACTGGAATGTCACTGGGGCCTGGTGGAAGGTTCCTGAGCAACCACCACAATGCAGTCAGGGACTTCATTCCCCATACAGGAAGTCCATGAGTGAATGTGGTCTCCTACTATGGCTTCTGGGGAACCTAGGGACCAATAGGAGTGTCCTTGTGTTGTCACCCACTCCCAGGTCTTGTTTGGAAAAGCTGTCCTGGAGGGGTTGACTCACTCTCCTCACACTTGATCCTTCCCTGGTCTGCCCTGGGCTACCCTCAGCTCTGCTGTTCTCTGATTCTCTGAGGACAAGCAGTGTTTCCTGCTTCCTCCTATGCTCTGAGTTAATTCCATTAAATACAGTGAGATTAGGGTATCCATCTGTTCTGCTAGGAAAACCAGTCTTCCCCAGTCATGTTCTCCTCAAGTCCACCCACGTTCTAGGCCATCCAACTGGCCATGGAACATTTACACATTTCCCTCAAGCTAGAAAATGTGAGTGTAGGCAGCCTACCTGCCATTCTCTCCCAGCCTCCCCAGCCAGGAGTTCCCTTGTCTCTCTAACCTGCACCTCACCCCATCAGTGACGTTGATGGTTTGCCAACCTGAAAGGAGAGATATTACCAGGACCTGACACAGCGCGTGGTAGGGATGTTGGTGGCAGTGGGTGTCAGGGGTCAGTTGTGGACCCTTCAAAATTGACAAGGTCCCTTGAGGCTCTACTCTCTTTTGTTGGGAAGAGGAAACTGTCTCTCTTTTCTATCTTGAGAGATAAGCAGAGGAACCACACCCTGCCTGCATGCACATATAGTAATCCTAAATGCCCCCCCCCCAATTCTTTAGGTTTCCTCTCTCTCGACTTCCCCTTTCTCCATACCTGTCAACACTAATATCTCCACAAATTCCGTGGCTGCTCACCCTTCAGAAAAGAGATGAAGGTCAATCCCAAACTCACTGTAAGTATGAGGTGGGCAGAGAGTACTTGGACCCATCTCCAAATGTACTGAGTGATCTTTGGCATTTAAATGGGGGAGGGACTAGTCTCTCTCCATGAACACTACCAATTCATAATCCCAGAACCTCTTCCTCCCTGTCTTCTTACCTTGGTTAGGGGCTGAGACGTGGAACTGGGGAGGTGACACATCTGATCCCCTGCACTGACCCCCCCCTCAGTCGGTGAGGTCAGGAGCTTCCACCACTTGCAGAGGCCCCTCTAAACTCAGCGTGTGCGTGCTCCCATGTGGCATTAAAAGAACTAATTAATGAATGGGGTCCGACCATGATCTGGATCCAAGTTCTCTCCCATCCTCTCTAGGTCAGAGCATGGGAAGTAAGAAATGATTTTGAGTTTCTTTGCAGGAGCCTCACATGAGCTATTCCAGGTGCAACAAGCTGAGATGACACAGACTGTATCGACCGGAGACACAGTCACCTTGAGTTGCAGGGTACCAGATTCGTTCCCCAAAGGACCTGTCTTATGGTTCAAGGGAACTGGGCCACACCGGGAATTAATCTACAATTTCAAAGGAGGCATCTTTCCCAGAGTAAAAGAAATTGGACGCACCACCAAAGCTGGCAACACAGACTTTTCCATCCACATCAGTGAAATCTCTCTTGCAGACGCCGGCACCTACTACTGCGTGAAGTTCAAGGAGGGGCAACCTGACCTGGAGTTCCAGTCAGGTCCAGGCACTGAGGTGTTTGTGACTAGTAAGTTTGTCTCTTCCTTCCCCTGTTATGGGCTGCTATCTCAGTTAACCAAGTCCTCTACTCATCGAACAACTAGATTATGCTAAATATTATTGAAGGTGCAATATACATTCTTCTGTCATTCTCTCGGCAACTTGCGAATTAAGTGTTTTACAGGAGAAGAAACGGATTCAGAAAGGCCAATTGAGTGATGAAGGACATTTTGGTTGACATCCCAATATTCAACCCACCCCCAATAGCCTAGACTAAACCAGTTAAGGGTAATTTCATGACTCCCTACCAGTGATTAACTCAAATATGAGACTGTCTTAAGCCAATTTGTGTCCCTAAGAGAAAAGAATAGGCTTGCAGAGAAATCTGGGAAACTAATGCAATTCTCTTTCTTGTTGGCTAGGAACAAGCAGTCATATTGCCCCAGGTGCTCCTGAGAGACATCTTATGACCATGAGGGGAACCAAGTTGAGGAAAAATCTGCTCTAGAGAAGTGCAAAGATATAAAGAATGTGGGTTGACGACATTGCACCGCCATATTGTTCCTGGTTCCAACCCCACTTCTGGACCTCCAGTTATGGGAGAGAAAACATCTCCTTGTTAAGCCAGTTTCCTGAAAGTTAGCACTATCCTAAGGGATGCCAGGTGATAAAGTTCCCACGTCCACGGAGCACTAAAGTACGATTTCAAATCATGGTTTTTTTCTGTTCCTAAAGCCTTACTTTTTAATTTTATTTTTCTATTTTGTGATAATAGATAATAATAATAATAATAATAATAATAGATAATAATAATTATTATTATATAATTATTATATAAATTATATAATTATATATATTTACATTTTATATATATTATATATAAATAATAATAATAATAATAATAATAGATAATTTTGTGAACTCTGAGTAATACCCAGCCTGAGAAATGATTATATTGGTGATACTACAATACTACTATTTTGGGGGCATCTACTATATATCAAGGATCTACCTTTCCCATACTACTGTCTTCACCTACATAGCAACTTGAGTACAAGAGGGATTGTCCTTTTTGTACTCATGTGAAAACTGGGGCTCCAGAGGAATCAGGGGTACAGAGAGTAGGAGAAAGAGGTGAGGTTGGTTTGGGCTCTCTCTCTTCACTTTACCTATTAGTGAAGAGCCTTTCCTTACAAGAAATAAGAACCCAAAATATTGGTTTAAAGTGATCCAGTAGCTGAGAAGGATTCTAGGTTCCTCCCGGCATCCAAGGCAGAGCTTTAGGACTAAGGACTCAGGGCCACCAAGAATCTTCTTTTAAATTCTCTCATCTCTATTCATCTCTGCCTGGCTTTGTCTCTCCTGATGCACACAGGCCTTATCTGTATAATGGAAGGGATAAGGGATAAGTATCTGTATAACGGAAGGGATAAGGGATAAATGTTGACATTCATTACGTCATCTCAGCGGCCAGGATGGGAAGAGAGCTACTTCTTCCCAGCTTCCACAAATGAATCCCAGAGAATCATTTGAAATTGCCTTTCCTGTGCCTTCCACTTACCCATTATTACAAAGGAAAGAAGGTGCTAGGTAGGGAATCCATCAACCCAATGAAATGAATGTCCAACAGACGACATGTGTCCCCACCAAGGTCCAAACCCTTCATGTAACATATTAAGAAGTTGAGACCCAGAGACTGGGCTTGCCTAAAGTCACAACAGTTAACAGAACTCTGATCTCTTACTCCCATAATCCTTGGGTTTATGACTTTATCTTCTTCCTAATAAGAAGACTCAAGTTAGAGTGGGGGTGTGGATGTGCATAAAGATAATTTACCGAAAAAATACTGTGAATGAGTTCAATCTCCCTGTTAAAAGCCAAAGAGTCAGAAATGTATTAATTTATACCATTTCTACATAATAAATAAAAAGCATATATACATACAGTTTTGAAATACTGAGCTGAGTATAAGTTTGCTGTAGTTGTTATAACTAATTGTCACAAACTTCAGGGTTTAAAACAGAAATAGTCCTATGTGAGTGGTATGACAGTGTGAGGAGCTCTGTGCCTCTACTCCCAGAAAAAAAATTTTGGTGAAAAGAAATTGTTTTTAATCATTTAAAGTAGTGACATCAGCAAGATGAGCAGATTAGGAAGTCCCCAAGCCTTCCTCTCCCATGGAGACAACCAAACAACAACCATCTATGGACCAGAATACCTTTGTAAGAATGTTAGAAATCAGCTGAGAAGCAGCAGCCCCCAGACCAATGGAAAACCAGGAAGGGATTCCAGTGAAAGCTCTAGTAAAGTTTGCTATGTTTTGTACACTCATACCCCACCCCCAACCTGGTATAGGGCACAGTTAAGGAGGAAACCTCCCATACATGCTTCACCCTCAGGATGGAAACAGAACAGATCATACATCAAACACTCTGGATTGTCTGGGGGCTGCCTGAGGGGATGGTTTCTGTCTCATCTGATTAAGTGCACTAAAAGGAACAGCAGTGCAGGTTAGAAGTGCTGAAAACAGAGACCATCAAAATGGCTTATTAGAGCTACACACGTTATGCAGCTCCACAAGAAGACACCAGGGAGAATAAGAGACTGTGATCTCTCGAGAAGAAAAGGCAAGCTGCTTAGAGAATTTGAGGCAGCTAAAAAACCATACACAAGCCCAGAGAAGTTACATCCCCAGAAAACATTTGAAAGGTCCCAGAACTTCTTGCCAGGCTGACTGAGGAAGTAAGCCAGTCCATAAAACGGTGGTTATCTTAGTCCATTCAGGCTGCTATAACAAAATACTAGACTGGGTAGCTTATAAATAATAGAAATTTGTTCCCTACAGTTCTGGAGGCTGGAAATCCAAGATTATGGCACTAGCATGGTCAGGTGAGGTTCATTGTGGCTTAACATGGTAAAAGGGGCTAGGGACCTCTGTGGGGTCTCTTTTATAAGGCACTAATCTCATTCATTAAGCATCCACTCTCATGACCTAAGCACCTCCTGAAAGCTCCACCTACTAATACCATCACATTTGGGGAGTAGAATTTCAACATATGAATTTGGGGGAGGATGCAAACATGGTTTTTTCAAATGCCCAAATCCCAAAAAAAGAGCAAAAAAAACACACAAAGAACCAGGAAAACATGGCCTAATGAAATGAAAAACATAAAACTCCAGAAGCCAACCCCCTTAAGAAACTCAGATGGCTGGACTTCCTGCCAAAAAACTCAAAACAACTATGTTAAAGCTACTCAATATACTAAAAGAGAACATGGATAACCAATGAAATGAAATCAAGAAAACAACATATGAAAAAAAGAAAACAACATATGAACAAAATGAGAATATCAACAACAACAACAACAAAAACTGTAATAAAGAACCTAACAAATTCTGGACCTGAAAAATACAATAGTGAATTGAATATTTACCAGAGGGGTTAAACAGCAGACTTGACGAGGTAGGAGAAAGAACCAGAGAACCTTAACACAATTCACTTGAAATCACTGAGTCACAGAAGACAAAAGAGTTAAGAAAGTGAAGACAACCTAAAACATTTATGTTACCATCAAACAGACCAATATACACATTATAGGAATCCCGAGAGAGAGAAAGAAGCAGATAATTTATTTGGGGGGAAAAATGGCCCCAAAACTTTCCGAATCTGAAGAAATAAATTGACATATAAATTCAAATAACTCCAACCAGGATAAATCCAAAAATACCCACAAGGAGAAACATTATAATCAAACAATTGAAAGTCAAAGACAAAGGGAGTAACTTGAAAGCATCAAGAGAAAAGCAGCTCATTACATAAAAAGGAGCTTCTGTAAGATCATTAGTGAATTTCTTGGATGAATCCATGCAGCCTAGAAGGCAATGGAATGATATATTCAGATTGCTGAAAGAACAAATCTGTCAACCAAGAATACTATATCTAACAAAACTGTCCCTCAAAAATGAAAGCGATATTAAGACTTCCCCAATTAAACAAATGTAGAAAGTGTTCATTACCTCTAGAGCTTCCCTATAAGAATGCTAAAGAGAACCCGTCAAGTTTAAGTAAAAAGATAATGGACAGCAGGGGTGCCTGGGTGGATCAGTCGGTTGAGCGTCCGACTTTGGCTCCAGTCATGATCTCATGGTTCATGAGTCTGAGCCCCACGTCGGGCTCTGTGCTGACAGCTCAGAGCCTGGAGCCTGCTTCACATTCTGTCTCTCCTTCTCTCTCTCTGCCTTTCCCCCACTCATTCTGTCTCTCTGTCTCTCAAAAATAAACATTAAAAAAATTTTTTAAAAAAAGAAAGGATACTGGACAGCAAAATGAAGCTATACAAAACTACAAAGTTCTCCAGTAAAAGGAAAATACATGTACAAACACAGTAATCTGTATTATTGTAATTTTGGTGCATAAGTTCACTCTTAATTCTTGTACAGAATTTAAGTGAGAAAAACAAAAAGCTATAAATCTATATTGAGTATACAATATATAAACATGTAATTTGTGATATCAGTAACAAAGTTGGGGTGGTGGAGATGTAAGTGGTGGCATTTCTGTATGCAATTGAAGTTAAGTTGCCATCGGTTTAAAATAGATTGTTGTAGGGGTGCCTGGGTGACTCAATCGGTTAAGCATCTGACTTCAGTTCAGGTCATGATCTCGCAGTTCATGAGTTCGAGCCCTGTGTTGGGCTCTGCTGACAGCTCAGAGCCTGGAGCCTGTTTCAGATTCTGTGTGTCTCCTTCTTTCTGCTCCTCCTCATCTCACTCTCTCTCTCCTCTCTGTCTCTGTCTCTGTCTCTCTGTCTCTCTCTCAAAAATAAATAAACATTAAAAAAATAAAATAAAATAGATTGTTATAACTTTAAGGTATTTTTGCAATGGTAACCACAAAGAAAAGATCTATAAATACAGACAAAACAAATGAAAAAGAAATCCAAGGATTCCACTGCAAAATCAATGAAAAACAAAAGAAGGCAGTAAGAGAGGAAAGAAAGGGCAAAAAAAGGTACAAGACATGCAGGAAACAATGAACAAAATGACTATAGTTAAGTCCTTCCCTATTAGTAATTACTCTGAATTTAAATGGACTAAACTCCCTAATAAAAAGATATAAATTGGCTAACTGATTTTTTGAAAATGTGGATCCAGCTATATGCTATCTATAAGAGACTCCCTTTACATCTAAGAACATACAGAGGCTGAAAATGAAAGAAGGGAAAAAGATGTTCCATTCAAATGATAACCAAAAGAGAGCATATGTGGCTATTCTGATACCAGATAAAATACACTTTAAATAAAAATCTGATACAACAAACAAAGAGGACATTACATAATAATCAAAGGGTTGACTCAACCAAAAGTATATAAAAATATTTATTCACTACACATCAGATCTCTAAATTTTGGTAGCAAATATTGACAGGATTGAAGGGAGAAATACAATAAGAGAAGGAGATTTCAAGACCCCACTTTCAATAATGGATGAACAATCGGAAGATTAATGAGGAAACAGAAGAGCAGAATAACACTACAGACCAACTAGACTTAACAGACATATACAGAACATTCCACCCAACAACAGCAGAATATACATTCTCCTCAAAGTACACACTGAACATTCTCCAAGACAGAACATATGTAGGTCACAGAACAGTCTTAACAAATTTTAAAAGGTGGAAAGTATCTTTTCTGAGTACAATAGAATGTAATTAGAAATCAACAGCAGAAGAAAAACAGGAAAAATTTAAAAATACACAGAAATTAAACAACACAATCTTAAACAACGAAGCATCAAAAAAGAAATCACAAAGTTAATTAGAAAATATCTTCTGACAAATAAAAACACAACATACCAAAACTTAAGGGATTCAGTAAAAACAGTTCTAAGAGGGAGTTTATGGTGATAGATGCATACATTAGAAAGAGGTTGGTAGGAATATAAACTGGCGAAGCCACTTTGGAAAACAATGTGGAGGTTCCTCAAAAAATTACAAATAGAATTACCTTAGAACCCAGCAATTGTATTCTTAGGTATTTATCCAAAGGATACAAAAATACTAATTTGAAGAGGTACATGCACCCCAGTGTTTATACCAGTGTTACCAACAATAGCCAAATTATGGAAAGAGTCCAAATGCCCATCAACTGATGAATGGATAAAGAAAGATTTGGCATATACCAAATGGAATATTACTCGGCAATGAAAAAGAATGAAATCTTGCCATTTGCAACAACATGGATGGAAGTAGAGTGTATGATGCTAAGCAAAATAAGTCAGGCAGAGAAAGACAAATATCATAGGATTTCACTCATATGTGGAATTTAAGAAACACAACAGAACACAGAAGCAAAGGAAAAATAAGCTAAAAACAGACAGGGAAACCAAACTTAAGAGACTCTTACATGCCAAGAACAAACTGATGGTGGTTGAGGAGGTGGGTGGGAGGGTGGGTTAAATGGGTGATAGGCATTAAGGAGGGCAGTTGTTGGGATGAACGCTGGGTGTTATATGTAGGTGATGAATCACTGGGTTCTACTCCTGAAACCAATACTACACTGTATGTTAAGTAACTTGAATTTAAATAAAACTTTTAAAGAGGAACCAGAAAAAAAAAAGAAAAGAAGAAAGATCTCAAAGCAAAAGCCTAACTTTTCAACTCAATAACTAAACACAAAGCAAGCAGGAGGAAGAAAATACAAAGATTAAAGCACAGGTAAACAAAATAGACAATTTTAAAAATTCAACGAAACTAAGAGCTGGTTTTTTTAAAAGACCAACTGACAAACCTTTTGCTAGATTAAAAAAAGAAGACTCAACTAAAATTAGAAATGAAAGAGGGGACAATACAATCGAAGCCACAGAAATAAGAAGGATTATAAGAGAATGCTATGAACAACTATACCTCAATAAATTGGATAACCTAGAATTAATAAAAACCTAGAATAAATTACTAGAAACGCACAACTTACCAATATTGAGTCATGAAGAAATAGAATATCTGAACAGACCAATAACCAGTAACGAGATTAAATCAGTTCTCATAAACTATCCAACAAATAGCCCAGAACTAGATAATTTCACTCGAGAATTCTACCAAACATTTAAAGAAGATTTAACATAAATCCTCAAACTCTTTCAAAGAACTGAATAAGAAGAAACACTTCCAAACTTGTTTTATGAAGCCAGCATTACTCTGATACCAAAGCCAAAGATACTACAAGAAAACTACAGACTAGGGGAGCCTGGGTAGCTCAGTCATTTAAGGGCCCGGCTCCTGGTTTCAGCTCAGATCATGATCTCACGGTTCCTGAGTTCGAGCCCCACAATGGACTCTGCACTGTCAGCCCACCTGGGATTCTCTCGCGTGTACTCTCCCTCATTCTCTGTCCCTCCCCTGCTTGCTCTCTCTCTCTCTCAAAAAAAAAAAAAAAAAAAAAACTTTTAAAAAAGAAAAAAAATTTAAGAAAACTACAGACCATATACATGGTAAATATTGATCAAAAAATCTTCAATAAAATACTATCAAACCAAATTTAAGATATATTAAAAGGATTATACCCCATGACCTACTGGGATTTATTCCCAGAATGCAAGGATGGTTCAATATATGAAAATCATCAATGTAATATACCACATTAACAGAATGAAGGCCAAAAACACATAATCCTCTCAACTGAGATATAAAAAGCATTTGACAAAAGTCAATATCATTTTATCAGTAAAAAACAGGAATAGAAGAAAACTACCTCAATATAATAAATAGCATATGTGGAAAGCTCACAGCTACCATCATACTAAATGGTGAAAGGCTAAAAGCTTTTCCTCTAAGATTAGGAACAGACATCACTCTATTCAACATAGTATTAGAAGTCCTAGTCAGCGGGGCGCCTGGGTGGCAGTTGGTTAAGCTTCCAACTTCAGCTCAGGTCATGATCTCGTGGTGCATGAGTTTGAGCCCCGCGTTGGGCTCTGTGCTGACAGCTTGGAGCCTGGAGCTGCTTCAGACTCTATGTCTCCCTCTCTCTCTCTCTCTGCCACTCCCCTGCTCACACTCTGTCTCTCTCTCTCAAAAATAAATAATAAAAATTTTAAAATTAAAAAAAAAAAGAAGTCCTAGTCAGAGAAATTAGGCAAGAGAAGGAAATAAAAGTCATTCAAATTGGAAAGGAAGAAGTAAAAGTATCTCTATTCATAGTTGATTTTATATGTAGAAAACACTAAAGATTACGCACACACACACACACACACACACACACACACACACAAACTGTTATAACTAATAAAATAATTCAGAAAAGTTGCAGGACACAAAATCAGTTTGTTTCCATGGAATGAATAATTTAAAAGGAAATTTTTTTTTTAATTCCATTTACAATGGCATCAAAAAGAATAAAAAACTTAGCAATAAATCTAACCAAGATGGCGAAAGATGTGTATACGAAGAACTACAAATCAATGCTAAAAGAAATTAAAGAAGACATAAATGGCATGACATCTTATGGTCATGGATTGTAATACTCAATATTGTTAATATGGCAGTAATACCCAAAGCAATCTAGAGATACAATGCAATCTCCATCAATATCCCAATGACAATTTCTTCTGAAATAGAAAAATCCATCCTAATAGTCATAGCAAATCTCAAGGAACCCCAAAATTTACTGCAAAGAAACAGTAATCAAACAATGCGGTACCAGCAAAAAGACAGACGTATGGACCAATAAAACAAAACAGAGAGCCAGAAATAAACCCTCATGTATTGGTTGAATGATCTTCAACAAGGATGCCAAAAGCACTCAACTGGGAAAGGACAATCTCTTCAAAAAACAGTGTTGGGTAAACTGGATATCCACCTGCAAAAGAATGATATTGAACCTTTATCTTACACCAACCGTACGTAAAATTTAACCAAAACGGGCTAACTAAGCTAAATGTAAGACCCAAAACTGCAAGACTCCTACAAGAAAACATGAGGGAAAATCTTCAAGATATTGGATATGGAAGTAATTTCTTGGATGACACCAAAAGCAGACAATAAAAGCAAAAATACACAAATAGACCTCCATCAAACTTGAACATTTTCTGTGCACCCAAGGACACAATGAACAGAATAAAAAGGCCACCTGTGGAATGGAAGAAAATATTTGTAAATCGTGTGTCTGATAAGGGTTAATATCTAGAAAATATAAATAATTCCTACAAACCAACAGCAACAAAATAACCAATTAAAAAGTGGGCAAAGGAATTGAAAAGATGTTTCTCCAAAGATGATAAAGTGACTGGCCAACTATCCCATGAAAAAGATGCTCAACTTCACTAATGATCAGAGAAAAGCAAATCAACACCACAATGAGTTATCACTTCACATCTATTAGAATTTTTTACTATTAAAAATAATAGGGGCGCCTGGGTGGCGCAGTCGGTTAAGCGTCCGACTTCAGCCAGGTCACGATCTCGCGGTCCGCGAGTTCGAGCCCCGCGTCAGGCTCTGGGCTGATGGCTCAGAGCCTGGAGCCTGTTTCCGATTCTGTGTCTCCCTCTCTCTCTGCCCCTCACCCGTTCAGGCTCTGTCTCTCTCTGTCCCAAAAATAAATAAACGTTGAAAAAAAAAAAAAATTTAAAAAAAAAAAATAATAATAATAATAAGTGTTGATGAGGATACGGAGAAACTGAAACCCTTGTGCATGTAGGTAGGACTGTATAATACTGCCAGGTTCTATGGACAAGACACTCGTCCATATGGTAGTATGGTATGGTATGATATGTTCCTTGGTAGGTATTTCCTTGACAGATTAAAAACAGAACTACCATATGTTCCAGCGATCCCACTTTTGGGTATATATCCAAAAGAATTGAAATCCAGGTCTCAAAGAGATAGCTTCACACCCTGTTCATAGCAGCGCTATCTGCAATAGCCAAGAAATGGAAGCAACCCAAATACCCATCAATAGATGAATGATAAACAAAATGTGGCGTATACATACAATGGAATATTATTCAGCCCTAAAAAGGAAGTCCTACCACGTGCTAAAATGTTGGGTGAATGTTGAGAATATCATACTAAATGAAATAAGCCAGTCACAAAACGGCAAATTCTGTATGATTCCACTTATATGAGATATCTACCTACAATAGTAAAACGCATAGAAACGAAGTAGAAAGCTTACCATAGCCTGGAAGAACAGGGAGAAAGAGAGCTATTCTGCGGGTACAGAGTTTCCGTTTTGCAAGATGAGAGTTCTGAATATCTGTTGCATAACTGTGTGAATAACAACACTACCCTGTACACTTGAAACTGGTTAAGATGGTGAATTTTATGTTTTTTGCCACAATAAAAATAAAATAAAATATATTTTTTAAATGCAGAAGATTTTGCAAGCTAGTAGAATTGGTGATGGACTGACAATAAGTTGTCTGGGTTTTTCAAAGAACTCATTTATTCTACAAGTATTAACTTTTACAAAACTATGCATATATAGTAGAATATAGACGTAAAAATTACGACCTAGGGGCACCTGGGTGGCTCAGTCATTAAGCGTCCGACTTCAGCTCAGGTCATGATCACACAGTTCGTGAGTTTGAGCCCTAAGTGGGGCTCTGTGCTGACAGCACAAAGCCTGCTTGGGATTCCCTCCCTCTCTCTCCCTCTCTCTCTCCCTTCCCCTGCCTCTCTCCCTCTGCCCCGCCCCCATTTGTGCACTCCCTTGCTCTCTCAAAATAAATAAACTTTAAAAAAAAAGAATTACTGGGGCGCCTGGGTGGCGCAGTCGGTTAAGCGTCCGACTTCAGCCAGGTCACGATCTCGCGGTCCGTGAGTTCGAGCCCCACGTCGGGCTCTGGGCTGATGGCTCAGAGCCTGGAGCCTGTTTCCGATTCTGTGTCTCCCTCTCTCTCTGCCCCTCCCCCGTTCATGCTCTGTCTCTCTCTGTTCCATAAATAAATAAAAAATGTTGAAAAAAAAATTAAAAAAAAAAAAAAGAATTACTACATAAAAAATACAGCAGACACCTTAATATAAGACTTAGTTAAGATATCTTAGCATGGATAATCTGTCAATTCAGAGAAATTTATTTAAAAAGTTAGTTTTCTTTACCCCTGTTTTTTTCATTGGTCAAAAATATCTCAAACAAGCCTAATAATCAATAGATGCTCAACAACTATCTGCTATTAACAATGACAGAAAAAGCGAAGAAAATACCATCACATGCTACAACGTGGATGAATCTTGAGGACATTATGCTAAGTCAATGTGCTAATCACATAAAGACAAATTCTGTATGATTATACTGATAGGAGATATCAAGAGTAGTCAAACTCACCAAGACCAAAAACAGAATCACGGTTAATAAGAGCTGGAGGGAGAGGGGAATGGGGGTTGTTGATGGCTACAGAGTTTCAGTTTCGTAAGAAGAAAAAGTTCTGGAGATCTATTTCCAATAATTCCAATGATGGGCTGTACTGAACTGTACTCTTAAAAATGGTTAAGATGATTTTAAAAACACACAGCGGAAAAGGACACAGAGGTTCAACTTCATTGAGTCGGCAAAACTGACTATATGACTGTTTTTATATCTAGTGAGTAATGTTTGTGTGAGTGACATAATTCAGATTATATCTCTCTCTCACTGTAATATGTGACTTGGTGGCAACGTTTTGGGGGAAGAAATCTAGAGGCTTTTCCTATCCCAACTAACCGAGGCTATCATGACCGATCTAAAAGAACCCAATAATTACGCATGGCCAAATTGGCCTAGGTTAGTTTGAAACAGTATAGATTTTTTTTTCTGGCAACTTGAAATGTTATTAATCACAGACCAAACAGAAGCAACTATCATCTATCATTATCATTTCATAACATGACATGTGATGTCATGTAATGACAGTGATAGTAGTGATTAAAAGCTTTAATGACAAAGACATGTAATAAAGAGCAATCCTTTAAGTGAAATACGTTTAGGGTTTTTTGCTCGGTTTTACTGAGATATAGTCAACATACATCATTTTTATGTGAGGGGTACAATGTAATGATTTGATATATGTATATATTGCAAAATGATTACAATAAAGTTGAGTGAACATCTGTCACTTCACATAGTCACAAACTTTTTGTCCCCAGAACTTAGTTAACTCATAACTGGAAGTTTGTATCTTTTGACCACCCTCACCTCTTTCCCCCACCCCCAAGGCCTCACCTCTGGCAACCACCTATCTGTTTTCTATATCTGTGAGTTTGTTTTTTTTAGATTCCACATACAAGTGAGATCACAGTATTTGTCTTTCTCTGACTTATCTCAGCATAATGACCTCCAGGTCTACCCGTGTTGTTGCAAATGGCAAGTTTTCCTTCTTTTTAATGGCTAATTAAAATCCCATTATACATTGTGATATCTGTTAACATTTTTGTTATCCATTCATCCATTGATGGACACTTAGGTTGTTTTCCAGTCTTGGCTATCGTAAATAATTCTGCAATGAACATGGGAGTGCAGACACCTCTTCAAGATAGTGGTTTCATTTTCTTTGGATATAGGCCCAGAAGTGGAATTGCTGGATTATATGGTAGTATAATATGTGATATATGCTAAGATATATATGGTGCTGGACTATATGATAGTCATATTTTTAATTTTTTGAGGACACTCCATACTCTTTTCCACGGTGGCTGCACCAATTTACATTCCCAAAAATGATGGACAAGAAATCTCTTTTCTCCACAACCTCACCAACACCTGTTAGCTCTTGTCTTCTGACAGCCATTCTAAGATGTGTGAAGTGATATCATTGTGATTCTGATTTGCATTTCCCTGGTTATCAGTGATGTTGAATACCTTTTTATGCACCTGTTGGCCATTTGTATGTCTTCTTTGGAAAAAACAAAAAAAAAAGTCCGTTCAGTTCCTCTGCCAATTTTTAAATTGTACTATTGGGTTTTGTTGTTGTTGCTTGGGGCTTTTTTGCTATTTAGTTGTATGAATTCCTTTTATATTTTGGATATTAACTCCTTACCAGATTTGCAAATATTTTCTCCCATTGATAGCTTACCTTTTCATTTTGATGATGGTTTCCTTTGTTGTACAGAAGCTTTTCCATTTGATTCAGTCCTACTAGTCTATTTTTACTTATGTCGCCATTGCTTTAGTATCAAATCCAACAAAACATTGCTAAGACTCATGTCAAGGAGTTTCTTTCCTATGTTTTTTTTTCTAGTTTTATGGCTTTAGGTCTTATGTTCAAGCCTTTAATTTATTTTGAGTTGATTTTTGTACATGGTGTAAGAGAATAGCTCAGCTTTATTCTTTTGCATGTGGCCATCTATTTTTCTGAACACCATTTAGTGATGAGACTATTCTTTCCCCGCTGTATATTGTCACCTTTGTCAAAACGTAATTGACCACATATGCATAAGTTTATGGATGGGCTCTCTATTCCATTCCATTGTCCCTTCCATTGTCTATTCCATTCCATTGTCTATTTTTATGCCAATACCATACTGTTTTGATTACTGTAGCTTTCTAATACAGTTTGAAATCAGGAAGCATGATGCCTCCAACTTTGTTCTTCTTTTTCAAGCTTGCTTTGGTTATTTGAGGTCTTTTGTGGCTCTATGCAAATTTTGGGACTGTTTGCTCTATTCATGAAAAACGCCATTGGAAAATTGACAGGGATAACCTTGAATCTGTGGATTGACTTGGGTAGTATAGGTACTTTAATTATATTAATTCTTCCAATCCATGAGCATGGACTATCTTTATATATGTCTTCTTCCATTTCTTTCATCAATACCTTACAGATTTCAGCATATAGATCTTTCACCTTTTTGGTTAAGTTTATTCCTAGGTATCTTATTCTTCTTGATACAATTATAAATGGGATTGTTTTCTTAATTTCTCTGATAGTTGGTTATGCTTACATAAGATATTTTTATATATTGATTTAGTACCCGTGACTTTACAAAACTCATTTATTCATTCTAATAGTTTTTTGGTAAAGTCTTTAGGATTTTCTGTATACAATATCGTGTCATCTGTAAATAGTGACAATTTTACATTTTCCTTTCCGATTTGGATGCCTTTTATACCTTTCTTACTCAATTGCTCTCGCTCAGATTTCCAATACTATGTTGAATAAAAGTGATGAGAGTGGACATCCTTGTCTTGTTCCTAATCGTACAGGGAAAGCTTCCCTGTTGAGTACGATGTTAGCTGTGGGCTTGTCATCTATGGGCTTCATTATGCTGAGGTACTTTCCCTCTGTACCAGATTTATTGAGAGTAAATGATAAATCCTTCTTGTCTAACATGTGGTTTAGATCCAAAGCTCTTTATAGATTTTTTTCTCAGGATGATAGATCTATTGTTGAAAGTAGCATAATGAACTTCCCCACCATTACTGTATTGCTATCTACTTCTCCCATCAGGTCTGTTAATTTTTGCTTTAAATATTTGAGTACGCCTGTGTTGGGTGCATAAATATTTACAAATGACATATCAATTCTTGTTGGGTTGACCCTTTATCATTAATGACCTTTGTCTCTTACTAGAGTCAATCTTTGGCTTAAAGTCTATTTTATCTGACATGAGTATAGCTACCCCTGTTTTTCGTTGTTGTTGTTCCATTTACACGGATTTTTTTTTATCCTTTCATTTTCAGTCTCTGTGTGTCCTTAAAACTGGAGCAAGTCTCTTGTAGGAAGTATTGAGTTGGTTTTGTTTTATACCCATTCATCCACTCTATGTCTTTTGATTAGAGAATTTAGTGTCTTGAGGTCCCTCAGATCCTCATAAACTGTAAGCTTTTTCACCTTTCAACATACAGTTGGGAAAACACATGGATTTAGGAGTATTCTTTTTTTTTTTTTCATTTCCTTCCCCAAAAATACCAATAAGGTGAACTTTTAAATAAGGTGAACTTTTAAAATATTGCCAAATTAAGAAATACCCTTTGGCACAAAGGTAAACCTAAAATATTTTTATTTTGTACAAACTCTAGGAAAAAAGGGGGTAAGTCTGAAAGAAGAGTAGTTGAGTAAGTTTAAATATATATATTATATATAAATACTCTCTCTATATAGCCATATGTATAATAGAGAGATACTTCCTTAAAATTAGTACAAATAGATCTTGAGTATATCATTCATTGGAGAAATATCACTTCACATGGCAATATGTTTTTATGGGTCATTTCATAGATTGCTCAAATTCACATATTGCTGACTTTTCACTTTGGACTTTTTCTATCTTCACTTTGGGGACAGGGACTGGGAATGGCTCCTTGAAAGGGGAATCGGCTAATAGCCCAAATATTAATATCTTTACTCATTTATAGGCTTAATTAATATTTTATACATAAATGGTAGAACTTTTGTTTTAAGCTCATCTATTGGTTTTGGAGAAACCAATCCCTTAATTTGAAGACATCCATTCAAATACTTTTCATCCCAAATAACAAATAAAGAAGGAAAATGAACTTCTCAGCTACAATTTCCAAGGAATCACTTCCCTCACACTAAGGAAGTTCATCACCCCTGCCCTAGAAATCCCTCCATGGAGGCTCTCTGACTCAAGCAATGTGAGGGACAAAGGTGTCTATTGTGTCTGTCATGCCTAAAGTCCGCTTCCATTTTCTGCCTCTGACAGCCAAAATCTTAGCTCCTGGCTGATCCAGAAAAGAGTCTCAGCAGTGATGAGGTTTGTCCCCAGATGCCCTTTATCTCTTCAACGGAAAGGAGGTCATTCTACTCTCTGGAACCCCAAGCAAAATGAGTCTCTCCAGGCCTACACATATCTCCCATCATGGACTAGAGTGTGACTGGGCTTGCCAACAGGGACCTGAGTGGCCACACAAACCAGTCTGGGACCATATTCCCCACACTGGACGTCAATGAGTAGTTGTGGTCTCCTGTCAGAGCCTTAAGCTGTATTTGGGGGATGCCAGAGCTAAAGGAGAGGTCCTGTTTATCACCCTCCCTTAGACCTTGCTTCTTGGAACCCAGGCAAAGGGAGCTGAGTTCCACGTACAATAACTCCACATTCCCCAGTATTTGGGGAGGTCTGAACTGAGACCACCAAGCCCAACAATGCAGTTCTCTTTGTTCTCTCAGCAAACCTCCCTCATACCCTCCTTTTCAAATTGACATCAGGAAATCCTGTGAGAATTCAGAAAGCTGAGCTTCCCAAGCATTGTTTCACACCCAGTCACCTTCCTGGCTGTCTACTACCCCAGGGATATAATTCATGAATCCTGTTAGGGCCAAACAAAAGCAGGCAGGCTGATCACACCACCCTGATTTCAGTTTGGTCAGCTCCCTGCTGCCATGTCTTAATGCCATTTAGCTGTCTGCCAGTTCACAGTTCACCCACTAAGTGTTTATTTAGTGTCTCCCATGTTCCAGGTCATCCTCATACCCTGATGCAGAAGGAAAGTGCTATCCTCCTCTCTGAATGCTGGTTTCCTTCCCTTCATCCCATATGGCAACGAGATCTGTAATTTTCATACAGTCGGTGCCAGGACATGTTGCTGAAAGAGTATGTGATGAGACCCCACCTTGACGTAGTACAAGAACCTAAGGCTACCTTGGGCTAAAATAGGGTATGTGATTCCAAATTTCTTTCCAGGAACTTCAGGTGAAGAGCTCCAGGTGAACCAGACTGAAAAGTTAATGTTGGTCAACTCAGGAGATGCTGTCATTCTTGGCTGCAACATGTCTACTCTATCCCCAGCAGGGAATATCTTGTGCTTGCTTCAGGAAGAATGGGCAGGAATGACAATTAATCTATAGTTTCAATGGAAACCACCTCCCCAGACTAACCCAAGTGGAAAACACAATGGTCAACCAAACAGACTACTCCATCTGCATCAGTGATGTGTTGCCTGGATATTCTGTCACCTACTACTGTGTCACATTAAGAAACGGGCATCCTGATGAGCATGTGACGGGTTCAGACACCTACGTGTATGTAAATGGTGATACAGACTGACGCACTTCTGGGTTTGTAAATATCAACTTTAAAAAATATACAACATGCACCAAATCATTGTTCTACACTGGATACAGTGCCCCTTCATCTACAAACAACCCCATAGGCTAGTAGTATTCTACAGATGGCCCTACTGATCGACCATTCTACAGTCCTGTGCCCAATATTGAATCAAGTCATGTGGACCGGTCCCTGACAACCAACTCCAAAAAAAAAACAAAAAAACAAAAACAAAAAAAAAAAACACCTGATGACATTTGGCAAGGGAAACTCCCACATAGGAAGACATCCAGTAGGCAAAATGCAACTACAGTGTGCACTGCAAGATCCAAAAGTGAGAAAACCGAGAGCTTGATGGATGACTCGCTTTCCTAAATTGAGGAGATAATCCTGGGAAGACAGCTATCCACTGAGTCTCTTTTAACCTATGCCCTGAGACCCAATTTCCATTCACTGACCCTTGTAGCCACATCTTATCTTCCAGACCCAAGACAAAATCTCAACATAGCAGAGTTTGCGCCCTAAACCCAAAATCACCTGAGCCAAAACAAAGGGATCCACAGGGAGGCAACCTCTACAAGCCTGCACAATTCCACTCCCCCGTTTCTAACTGGAATGTCACTGGGGCCTGGTGGAAGGTTCCTGAGCAACCACCACAATGCAGCCAAGGCATATCCTCCACACAGGAAGTGAGTGAATGAGTGTGGTCTCCTACTATGGCTTCTGGGAAACCATGAGACCAACAGGAAGGTCCCTGTGTGTCACCCACTCCCAGGTCTTGTTTGGAAAAGCTGTCCTGGAGGGGTTGACTCACTCTCCTCACACTTGATCCTTCCCTGGTCTGCCCTCTGCTGTTCTCTGATTCTCTGAGGACAAGCAGTGTTTCCTGCTTCCTCCTATGCTCTGAGTTAATTCCATTAAATACAGTGAGATTAGGGTATCCATCTGTTCTGCTAGGAAAACCAGTCTTCCCCAGTCATGTTCTCCTCAAGTCCACCCACGTTCTAGGCCATCCAACTGGCCACGGAACATTTACACATTTCCCTCAAGCTAGAAAATGTGAGTGTAGGCAGCCTACCTGCCATTCTCTCCCAGCCTCCCCAGCCAGGAGTTCCCTTGTCTCTCTAACCTGCACCTCACCCCATCAGTGATATTGATGGTTTGCCAACCTGAAAGGAGAGATATTACCAGGACCTGACACAGCATGTGGTAGGGATATTGGTGGCAGTGGGTGTCGGGGGTCAGTCGTGGACCCTTCAAAATTGACAAGGTCCCTTGAGGCTCTACTCTCTTTTGTTGGGAAGAGGAAACTGTCTCTCTTTTCTATCTTGAGAGATAAGCAGAGGAACCACACCCTGCCTGCATGCACATATAGTAATCCTAAATGCCCCTCCCCCAATTCTTTAGGTTTCCTCTCTCTCGACTTCCCCTTTCTCCATACCTGTCAGCACTAATATCTCCACAAATTCCGTGGCTGCTCACCCTTCAGAAAAGAGATGTCCTCCTCAATATCTCTCGTAAGTCTTCTATAGGTTTTAGTGAATACAGATTTTTCACCTCTTTAGTTAGGTTTATTCCTAGGTACCTTATTGTTTTTGGTGCAATTGTAAATGGGATCACTTCCCTGATTTCTTTTTCTGCTGCACTGTTATTGGTGTATAGAAATGCAACAGATTTCTGCACATTGATTTTATATCCTGTAACTTCACTGAATTCATGTATTAGTTCTAGCAAATTTTGGTGGAGTCTCTCCCGTTTCCTACAGAGTATCATGTCTGCAAATAGTGAAAGTTTGACTTCTTCCTTGCTGATTTGTATGGCCTTTATGTTTTTTGTTGTCTGATTGCTGAGGCTAAGGCTTTCAGTGTTTTGTTAAATAATAATGATGAGAGTGGGCATCCTTGTCTCCTTCCTGACCATAGGGGAAGAGCGCTCAGTTTTTCACCATTGAGGATGATATTAGCTGTACGTCTTCTGTATATGGCCTTTATGATGTCGAGGTATGTTCCATCTATCCCCAATTTGTTGAGGTTTTTATCAAGAATGAATGCTGTATTTTGTCAAATGCTTTTTCTTCATCTATTGACAAGATCATATGGTTCTTATCCTTTCTTTTATTAATATGATGTATCACGTTGATTGATTTGCAAATATTGAACCAGCCCTGCAGCCCAGGAATAAATCCCACTTGATCATGGTGAATAATTCTTTTAACGTATTATTGAATTCGATTTGCTAGTATCTTGTTGGGAATTTTAGCATCCAGGTTCATCAGGGATAATGGCCTGTAATTTTTTTTAGTGGGGATTGTGTCTAGTTTGGAATCAAGGTAATGCTGGATTCACAGAATGAGTTTGGAAGCTTTCCTTCCACTTGCAACAATTTGAGAAGAATAAGTATTAACTCTTCTTTAAATGTCTGGTAGAATTCCCCTGGTAAGCCATCTGGCCCAAGACTTGTAGTTGGGGGATTTTTGAGAACTGATTTAATTTCTTTGCTGGTTATGGTCCTGTTCAAATTTTCTGTTTCTTCCTGTTTCAATTTTGGTAATTTGTGAGTTTCTAGAAATTTGTCCATTTCTTCCCAATTGTCCAGTTTGTTGGTATACAATTTTTCGTAGTATTCTCTTGTAATTGTTTTTATTTTTGTGGTATTGGTTGTGATCTCTCCTCTTTCATTCATGGTTTTATCTATTTGGGAACTATCTCTTTTTTATAAGTCTGGCTAGGGATTTATCAATTTTGTTTATTCTTTCAAAGAACCATCTCTTAGTTTCATTGATCTGTTGTACTGGTTTTTTTGTTTCCATATCATTTATTTCTGCTCTAATCTTTATTATTTCCCTTCTGCTGGCATTAGGCTTTATTTGCTGTTCTTTTCCTAGCTCCTTTAGATGTAAGGTTAGATTATGTATTTGGGATCTTTCTTGCTTCTTGAAATAAACCTGAATTGCAATATACTCTCCTCTTAGGACTCCCTTTGCCGCATCCTAAAAGGTCTGTACTGTCATGTTTTCATTTTCATTGGCTTCTATGTTTTTTTGTTTCTTCTTTAATTTCCTAGTTAACCCTTTCATTCTTTAGTGGAATGTTCTTTAGACTCCATGTATTTGGGAGCTTCCCATATATTTTCTTGTGGTTGACTTCAAGTTTCATAGCATTGAAAGATATTGAAAAGGACACAAAGAAATGGGAAAACATTCCATGCTCATGGATTGGAAGAACTCACATTGTTAAAATGTCTATACTACCCAAAGCAATCTACACATTAATGTAATCCTTATCAAAATACCACCAGCACTCTTCACAGAGCTAGATCAAAAATCCTAAAATTTGTATGGAACCATAAAAGACCCTAAATAGCCAAAGTAATCCTGAAAAAGAAAAACAAAAGTGGAGGTATCACAATTCTGGATTTCAAGCTATATCACAAAGCTGTAGTCAACAAGACAGTATGGTACAGGCACAAAAACAGACACATGGATCAATGGAACAGAATAGAAAACCCAGAAATGGGCCCATAACTATGTGGTCAACTCATCTTCAACAAAGCAGGAAAGAACACCCAATGGAAAAAAGACAATCTCTTCAACAGATGGTGTTGGGAAAACTGGATGGCGACATGCAGAAGAATGAACCTGGGCCACTTTCTCACACCATACACAAACAAATTCAAAATGGATGAAAAACCTAAATGTGTGTCAGGAAACCATCAAAATCCTAGAACAGAACATAGGCAGCTACCTCTTTGACCTCAGTCAGAGCCACTTTTCACCAGACATGTCACCAAAGGCAAGGGAAACAAAAGGAAACATAAGTTATTGGGATTTCATCAAGATAAAAATCTGCAGAGAAAGAAACAATCAACAAAATGAAAAGGCAGCCCATGGAATAGGAGAAGATATTTGCAAATAACATACCTGGTAAAGGGTTAGTATCCAAGACCTATAAAGAACTTATCAAACTCAACACTCAAAAAACAAACAACCCAGTTAAGAAACAGGCAGAAGAGTTGAATAAACACTTTTCCGATCCTGGGAAGATGGCGGCGTAGGAGGACGCTGGGCTCACCGCGCGTCCTGCTGATCACTTAGATTCCACCTACACCTGCCTAAATAACCCAAAAAACCGCCAGAAGACTAGCAGAACAGAGTCTCCGGAGCCAAGCGCAGACGAGAGACCCACGGAAGAGGGTAGGAAGGGCGGAGAGGCGGTGCGCGCTCCACGGACTGGCGGGAGGGAGCCGGGGCGGAGGGGCGGCCCGCCGGCCAAGCAGAGCCCCAGAGTCTGGCTGGCAAAAGCCGAGGGGCCAGACAGAGTGTGTTCCGACACCAAGCGGGACTTGACATCTGGAAGGTTATAAGCTAACAGCTCTGCTCGGAGAACGGGAGGTCTGGAGGACAACGGGAGGGAGAGTTGTTGAGCCCCGGACGACAGAGCTCAGCTTGACAGGGAACAAAGGTGCTCGCCAGCGCCATCTCCCTCGCCCATCCCCCAGCCAAAATCCCAAAGGGAACCAGTTCCTGCCAGGGAACTTGCTCGCTCCGCGCAAACACCCAACGCTGTGCTTCTGCGGAACCATCCCTCAGGCGGGTCTGACTCCCTCCCGGTGCCGCAGGGCCCCTCCCGAAGCGGATCTCCGAAGGAAAAGCGAGCTGAGCCTGCCCCTCCCGCCCCTGTGCACCTTGCCGATCCACCCCAACTAATTCGCCAGATCCCCAGCACCACAAGCCTGGCAGTGTGCAAGTAGCACAGATGGGCCACGCCACCCCACAGTGAATCCGACCCCTAGGAGAGGGGAAGAGAAGGCACACACCAGTCTGACTGTGGCCCCAGTGGTGGGCTAGGGGCAGACATCAGGTCTGACTGCGGCCCCGCCCACCAACTCCAGTTATACACCACAGCACAGGGGAAGTGCCCGGCAGTTCTGCACCCCTCCAGGGACTATCCAAAATGACGAAACAAAAAATTCCCCTCAAAAGAATCTCCAGGAAATAACAACAGCTAACAAACTGATCAAAAAGGATTTAAACAATATAACAGAAAGTGAATTTAGAATAATAGTCATAAAATTAATCGCTGGGCTTGAAAACAGTATAAAGGACAGCAGAGAATCTCTTGCTACAGAGATCAAGGGACTTAGGAACAGCCAGGAGGAGCTAAAAAATGCTATCAATGAACTGCAAAATAAAATGGAGACAACTATGGCTTGGATTGAAGAGGCAGAGGAGAGAATAGGTGAACTAGAAGATAAAATTATGGAAAAAGAAGAAGCTGAGAAAAAGAGAGATAAAAAAATCCAGGAGTATGAGGGGAAAATTAGAGAACTAAGTGATGCACTAAAGAGAAATAATATACGCATAATTGGTATTCCAGAGGAGGAAGAGAGAGGGAAAGGTGCCGAAGGTGTAATTGACGAAATAATATCTGAGAACTTCCCGGATCTGGGGAAGGAAAAAAGCATTGAAATCCAAGAGGCACAGAGAACTCCCTTCAGACATAACTTGAAGCAATCTTCTGCACGACATATCATAGTGAAACTGGCAAAATACAAGGATAAAGAGAAAATTCTGAAAGCAGCTAGAGATAAACGTGCTCTAACATACAAAGGGAGACCTATAAGACTCGTGACTGATCTCTCTACTGAAAATTGGCAGGCCAGAAAGGAATGGCAGGAGATCTTCAATGTGATGAACAGAAAAAATATGCAGCCGAGAATCCTTTATCCAGCAAGTCTGTCATTTACAATAGGAGAGATAAAGGTCTTCCCAAACAAACAAAAACTGACGGAATTCGTCACCACTAAACCAGCCCTACAAGAGATCCTAAGGGGGATCCTGTGAGACAAAGTACCAGAGACATCACTACAAGCATGAAACCTACAGACATCACAATGACTCTAAACCCATATCTTTCTATAATAACACTGAATGTAAATGGATTAAATGCACCAACCAAAAGACATAGGGTATCAGAATGGATAAAGAAACAAGACCCATCTACTTGCTGTCTACAAGAGACTCATTTTAGACCTGAGGACACCTTCAGATTGAGAGTGAGGGGATGGAGAACTATTTATCATGCCACTGGAAGTCAAAAGAAAGCTGGAGTAGCCATACTTATATCAGACAAACTGACTTTAAATTAAAAGCTGTAACAAGAGATGAAGAAGGGCATTATATAATAATCACAGGGTCTATCCATCAGGAAGAGCTAACAATTATAAATGTCTATGCGCTGAATACAGGAGCCCCCAAATACATAAAACAATTACTCACAAACATAAGCAACCTTATTGATAAGAATGTGGTAATTGCAGGGGACTTTAACACTCCACTTACAGAAATGGATAGATCATCTAGACGCACAGTCAATAAAGAAACTAGGGCCCTGAATGATACATTGGATCAGATGGACTTGACAGATATATTTAGAACTCTGCATCCCAAAGCAACAGAATATACTTTCTTCTCGAGTGCACATGGAACATTCTCCAAGATAGATCACATACTGGGTCACAAAACAGCCCTTCATAAGTATACAAGAATTGAAATCATACCATGCATACTTTCAGACCACAATGCTATGAAGCTTGAAATCAACCACAAGAAAAAGTCTGGAAAACCTCCAAAAGCATGGAGGTTAAAGAACACCCTACTAAAGAATGAGTGGGTCAACCAGGCAATTAGAGAAGAAATTAAAAAATATATGGAAACAATATATTCCATATTGTTTGGAATCCAAACACTTTGCGATGCAGCGAAGGCAGTCCTGAGAGGAAAATACATTGCAATCCAGGCCTATCTCAAGAAACAAGAAAAATCCCAAATACAAAATCTAACAGCACACCTAAAGGAAATAGAAGCAGAACAGCAAAGACAGCCTAAATCCAGCAGAAGAAGAGAAATAATAAAGATCAGAGCAGAAATAAACAATATAGAATCTAAAAAAACTGTAGAGCAGAGCAACGAAACCAAGAGTTGGTTTCTTGAAAAAATAAACAAAATTGATAAACCTCTAGCCAGGCTTCTCAAAAAGAAAAGGGAGATGACCCAAATAGATAAAATCATGAATGAAAATGAAATTATTAAACGAATCCCTCAGAGATACAAGCAATTATCAGGGAATACTATGAAAAATTATATGCCAACAAACTGGACAACCTGGAAGAAATGGACAAATTCCTAAACACCCACAGGCTTCCAAAACTCAATCAGGAGGAAATAGAAAGCTTGAACAGACCCATAACCAGCGAAGAAATTGAATCACTCATCAAAAATCTCCCAATAAATAAGAGTCCAGGACCAGATGGCTTCCCAGGGGAGTTCTACCAGACGTTTAAAGCAGAGATAATACCTATCCTTCTCAAGCTATTCCAAAAAATTGAAAGGGAAAGAAAACTTCCAGACTCATTCTATGAAGCCAGTATTACTTTGATTCCTAAACCAGACAGAGACCCAGTAAAAAAAGAGAACTACAGGCCAATATCCCTGATGAATATGGATGCAAAAATTCTCAATAAGATACTAGCAAATTGAATTCAACAGCATATAAAAAGAATTATTCACCACGATCAAGTGGGATTCATTCCTGGGATGCAGGGCTGGTTTAACATTCGCAAATCAATCAATGTGATACATCACATTAATAAAAGAAAAGATAAGAACCATATGATCCTGTCAATCGATGCAGAAAAGGCTTTTGACAAAATCCAGCAACTTTCTTAATAAAAACCCTCGAGAAAGTCGGGATAGAAGGAACATACTTAAAGATCATAAAAGCCATTTATGAAAAGCCCACAGCTAACATCATCCTCAATGGGGAAAAACTGAGAGCTTTTTCCTTGAGATCAGGAACACAACAGGGATGTCCACTCTCAACGCTGTTGTTTAACACAGTGTTGGAAGTTCTAGCATCAGCAATCAGACAACAAAAGGAAATCAAAGGCATCAAAATTGGCAAAGATGAAGTTAAGCTTTCACTTTTTGCAGATGACATGATATTATACATGGAAAATCCGATAGACTCTACCAGAAGTCTGCTAGAACTGATACATGAATTTAGCAAAGTTGCAGGATACAAAATCAATGTACAGAAATCAGTTGCATTCTTATACACTAATAATGAAGCAACAGAAAGACAAATAAAGAAACTGATCCCATTCACAATTGCACCAAGAAGCATAAAATACCTAGGAATAAATCTAACCAAAGATGTAAAAGATCTGTATGCTGAAAACTATAGAAAGCTTAGGAAGGAAATTGAAGAAGATATAAAGAAATGGAAAAACATTCCATGCTCATGGATTGGAAGAATAAATATTGTCAAAATGTCAATACTACCCAAAGCTATCCACATTCAATGCAATCCCAATCAAAATTGCACCAGCATTCTTCTCGAAACTAGAACAAACAATCCTAAAGTTTGTATGGAACCACAAAAGGTCCTGAATAGCCAAAGTAATTTTGAAGAAGAAGACCAAAGCAGGAGGCATCACAATCCCAGACTTTAGCCTCTACTACAAAGCTGTAATCATCAAGACAGCATGATACTGGCACAAAAACAGACACATAGACCAATGGAATAGAATAGAAACCCCAGAATTAGACCCACAAACATGTGGCCAACTAATCTTTGACAAAGCAGGAAAGAACATCCAATGGAAAAAAGACAGTCTCTTTAACAAATGGTGCTGGGAGAACTGGACAGCAACATGCAGAAGGTTGAAACTAGACCACTTTCTCACACCATTCACAAAAATAAACTCAAAATGGATAAAGGACCTGAATGTGAGACAGGAAACCATCAAAACCCTAGAGGAGAAAGCAGGAAAAGACCTCTCTGACCTCAGCCATAGCAATTTCTTACTTGACACATCCCCAAAGGCAAGGGAATTAAAAGCAAAAATGAACTACTGGGACCTTATGAAGATAAAAAGCTTCTGCACAGCAAAGGAAACAACCAACAAAACTAAAAGGCAACCAACGGAATGGGAAAAGATATTTGCAAATGACATATCGGACAAAGGGCTAGTATCCAAAATCTATAAAGAGCTCACCAAACTCCACACCCAAAAAACAAATAACCCAGTGAAGAAATGGGCAGAAAACATGAATAGACACTTCTCTAAAGAAAACATCCGGATGGCCAACAGGCACATGAAAAGATGCTCAACGTCGCTCCTCATCAGAGAAATACAAATCAAAACCACACTCAGATATCACCTCATGCCAGTCAGAGTGGCCAAAATGAACAAATCAGGAGACTATAGATGCTGGAGAGGATGTGGAGAAACGGGAACCCTCTTGCACTGTTGGTGGGAATGCAAATTGGTGCAGCCACTCTGGAAAACAGTGTGGAGGTTCCTCAAAAAATTAAAAATAGATCTACCCTATGACCCAGCAATAGCACTGCTGGGAATTGACCCAAGGGATACAGGAGTACTGATGCATAGGGGCACTTGTACCCCAATGTTTATAGCAGCACTCTCAACAATAGCCAAATTATGGAAAGAGCCGAAATGTCCATCAACTGATGAATGGATCAAGAAATTGTGGTTTATATACACAATGGAGTACTACATGGCAATGAGAAAGAACGAAATATGGCCCTTTGTAGCAACGTGGATGGAACTGGAGAGTGTGATGCTAAGTGAAATAAGCCATACAGAGAAAGACAGATACCATATGGTTTCACTCTTAGGTGGATCCTGAGAAACTTAACAGAAACCCATGGAGGAGGGGAAGGAAAAAAAAAAAAAAGAGGTTAGAGTGGGAGAGAGCCAAAGCATAAGAGACTCGTAAAAACTGAGAACAAACTGAGGGTTGATGGGGGGTGGGAGGGAGGGGAGGGTGGGTGATGGGTATTGAGGAGGACACCTTTTGGGATGAGCACTGGGTGTTGTATGGAAACCAATTTGACAATAAATTTCATATATTGAAAAAAAAAGAAATAAGTAAATCAAAGAAAGACAAATATCATATGATTTCACTTAGGTGAAATTTAAGAAATAAAACAAATTAATACATGGGAAGGGGAAAGGAAAGAGAAGAAAGGGAAATAAACCACAAGAGACTCTGAATGATAGAGAAAAACTGAAGGTTGATGGAGGTAGGTGGGTGGGAGATGGGCTACATGGGTGATAGGTATTAAGACGGGCATTTGTTATGATGAGCACTGGGTGTTATATCTAAGTGATGATCACTGAATTCTGCCTCTGAAACCAGTAGTGCACTATATTTTAACTAACTCAAACATTAAATAAATAAATAAATAAATAAATAAATAAATAAATAAATAAAAGAGATGAAGGTCAATCCCAAATGCACTGTAAGTATGAGGTGGGCAGAGGGTACTTGGACCCATCTCCAAATGTGATCTTTGGCATTTAGATGGGGGAGGCACTAGTCTCTCTCCATGAACACTACCAATTCATAATCCCAGCCCTCTTCCTCCCTGTCCTCTTACTTTGGTTAGAGGCTGACATGTGGAACTGGGGAGGTGATACAGCTGATCCCCTGCACTGACCCCCCCTCAGTCGGTGAGGTCAGGAGCTTCCACCACTTGCAGAGGCCCCTCTAAACTCAGCGTGTGCGTGCTCCCATGTGGCATTAAAAGAACTAATTAATGAATGGGGTCTGACCATGATCTGGATCCAAGTTCTCTCCCATCCTCTCTAGGTCAGAGCATGGGAAGTAAGAAATGATTTTGAGTTTCTTTGCAGGAACCTCACATGAGCTATTCCAGGTGCAACAAGCTGAGATGACACAGACTGTATCGACTGGAGACACAGTCACCTTGAGTTGCAGGGTACCAGATTCGTTCCCCAAAGGACCTGTCTTATGCTTCAAGGGAACTGGGTCACACCGGGAATTAACCTACAATTTCAAAGCAGGTATCTTTCCCAGAGTAAAAGAAATTGGACGCACCATCAAAGCTGGCAACACAGACTTTTCCATCCACATCAGTGAAATCTCTCTTTCAGACGCCGGCACCTACTACTGCGTGAAGTTCAAGGAGGGGCAACCTGACAAGGAGTTCCAGCCAGGTCCGGGCACCCAGGTGTCTGTTATTAGTGAGTATGTCTCCTCTACCCCTTGTTTTATGATATATTATTTCAGTTACAATATCCTCCATTCACTGAGCAGTTACACTATGCCAAATATTATTATTATACACAGTGACCTTGTTTAATTCTCTCAGCAACCTGTGAGCTAAATATTTTACAGGAAGGGAAACTGAGACTCCGAAAGATTAATGGAATGGTGAGGATTATTTCTTTTGACTCCTAAACATGTGACCCACCCCGGATAGCTAGACTAAACCTATTAAGATGATGTCATGTCCCCTAGCAGTGGTTGACTCAAATATGGGACTGGCTTAAGCCAATTTAGGTGTATACAAGAAATGGACAGGCTTGTAGAGAAACCTGGGAACTGATGAATTCTCTTTCCTATTGCATGAGGACAAGGAATTGTGATACCCATGTGCTCCAGAGAGACATCATCTCATCATGAAATGAATCAGTTGAAAATTCTGCTCTAGAGGAGTGCAGAGATACGTAGAGTATGGGTTGACACCAGTGCATGCCCATATTTTCTTGGTCCAACGCCACCTCTGGACTCCCAGTTCTGAGAGAGAGAACATTTTGTTAAGTCAGTTTGCTTAAAGTCAGCACTGTCCTAAGGGTTTTCAGGTGATAAAGGTCCATAGCCACAGATTGTTGAAATATAACTGCATCAATTCCTCTACTTCCAAATCTTAATTTTTCTCAGTGTTTGCTACTCAAGTTGCCCTCTAAACTCTGAGAAATATCCAGCATGAGAAATTATTAAATTGGAAATAGTATAACACTATCATTTATCAGGCATCTATCATAGCCAAGTACTTTTCCCATATTACTGTATTTACCTGCATAGCAGCTTGAATATAAGGATGCTCGTCCTTATTGTACAGATGAGGAAACTGAAATTCAAGGAGATCCGTGAGTACAGACAGTAGAGGAAAGAGGTGAGATTGGTCTGGGCTCTCTCTAGCATGCTCTACATAGTCGTGAAGAATGAAGAACCTCCTTTACAAGGGCTAAGAACCAAATACATTAGTTTAAACCAAAAACAGAAGTTCAAATGATCCTACAGTTGAGAAGGATTCTAGATCCCTCCAAGGCAGAGCTTTAGGAATCAAGCATTAAAGGGAATAGTGTCACCAAGATTCTTATTCTCTAAAATTCTCTCATCTCTATTCATCTCTCCCTGGCTTTGTTGTCATCTGGTACAAATGGCTCTTCTCCATATGATGAGGAAAATCAACGAAAAAATTTAATATTCACTCACCCAGCTTAGCAGCCAGGATGGAAAGAGAGTTATCTTCCTCCCAGCCTCCACAAATGAATCCCAGGGAATCATTTGAAATTGCCTTTCCTGTGTCATATGCCCAACATTTTCACTTACTCTAACTGCAAGGGAGAGGAGGCACTAGGTAGGGAATCCATCACTCGGTAAAAAAAAAACACTAAACAGACTGAAAACAACATAGGTCCACCACCAGGTCCAAATCCCTCATGTAACATATGAGAAAGTGCTGACAGCACAGAGCCTGCTCGGGCTCCTCTCTCTCTCTCTCTCTCTCTCTCTCTCTCTCTCTCTCTCTCTTTCTCAAAATAAATAAACATTATATACAGATATACATGTATATGTATTAAAGTTTTTTAATACGATGCTACATGGGAAAATACTTAATGCGAAAGAAAGGAGTCAAGGATAAAGAGGGGAACAAAAAAAAGAGATGAGAAATACAGAAAACAAACAGTAAAATAGCAAACGTAAATCTAACTATATTAATACAATTAAATGTGAATGGATTAAATATTCTAAACAAAATGCAGAGAGACCGTCATGCTGGATTTTTTTTTTTTAATTTTTTTTTTCAACGTTTATTTATTTTTGGGACAGAGCGAGACAGAGCATGAACGGGGGAGGGGCAGAGAGAGAGGGAGACACAGAATCGGAAACAGGCTCCAGGCTCTGAGCCATCAGCCCAGAGCCCGACGCGGGGCTCGAACTCACGGACCGCGAGATCGTGACCTGGCTGAAGTCGGACGCTTAACCGACTGCGCCACCCAGGCGCCCCCATGCTGGATTTTTAAAAAAGATCCAACTATATGCTATCTACAGGAGATACACTTTAGATTCAGTGATACAAACGGACCGCAAGTAAAAGAAAGCAAAAGATGTATCGCGCAAAAGGCAACCACGAGAAAGCAAAAGGAGCTATACTAATATCAGAGAAAATAGACATCAAAACAAAAAAAAATGTTATTTGAGATTAAAAGGGTCATTTTAGGGGCGCCTGGGTGGCCCAGTCGGTTAAGCGTCCGACTTCAGCTCAGGTCATGATCTCGCGGTTCATGAGTCGCGTCAGGCATCTGTGCTGATGGCTCAGAGCCTGGAGCCTGTTTCCGATTCTGTGTCTCCCTCTCTCTCTGTCCCAAAAATAAATAAAAACGTTGAAAAAAAAATTTTTTTTTAAATATGTGGAGTAAAAATTAACAGAAATAAAGGGAAAATAGAGAATTCAACAATAATACTTACAGACTTCAATATTTCACTTTTGGAAACAGATAGAACAATTATGCAGAAAACAACCAAGGAAACAGAGGAGTGAAACACTAATATAAAGCAACTAGCCCCAACAGACAATTGTAGAACACAACCATCAAATATCAGCAGAATACACATTCTTCTCAAATGCACATGGAACATTCTCCAGGATAGATCATCCAATAATCCATAACACAAAACTCAGCAAACTTAAGAGAATAGAAATAATACAAACTATATTCTCCAACCACAATGGAATACAATTAAAAATAAAACTAGGAAGGGACGCCTGCGTGGCTCAGTCAGTTGAGCGCCCGACTTCGGCTCAGGTCATGATCTCACAGTCTGTGAGTTCGAGCCCCGCGTCGGGCTCTGTGCTGACAGCTCGGAGCCTGGAGCCTGCTTCGGATTCGGTGTCTCCCTCTCTCTCTCTGCCCCTCCCCTGCTCGTGCTCTGTCTCTCTGTCTCAAAAATAAATAAAAACATCAAAAAAATTAAAAAAAGAAACCAGGAAGAAATACGAAAAACTTATACATGTGGAAATTAAACGGTACATTCCTAATCAATGGGTTATAAAAGAAATCAGAAAGGAAATCATGAAATACTTTTGATGAATGAAAATGGAAAAAATATGCAAAAACTTCTGGATACAGCTAACAACGTGCTTAGATGGAAATGTGTAGCTGTAAACATCTATAATTCTTAAAAGGTGATCTCAGATCAATAACATAACTTTCCACCTAAAATACTTGAACAAGAGTAGAATTAAACCTAAAGAAAAAAAAAAGAAGGGAAGAAACAGTAAAAGTTACAATGGTAGTTAATGAAATAAAGAATAGAAAAATAAAGTCCATTAAAGCTAAAGTGGAGAGAGAGGGAAGATGGCGGCGTAGGAGGACGCTGGGCTCACCGCGCGTCCTGCTGATCACTTAGATTCCACCTACACCTGCCTAAATAACCCAGAAAACCGCCAGAGGATTAGCAGAACGGAGTCGCCGGAGCCAAGAGCAGACGAGAGGCCCACGGAAGAGGGTAGGAAGGGCGGCGAGGCGGTGCGCGCTCCACGGACTGGCGGGAGGGAGCCGGGGCGGAGGGGCGGCTCGCCGGCCAAGCAGAGCCCCCGAGTCTGGCTTGCAAAAGCGGAGGGGCCTGACGGACTGTGTTCTGACAGCAAGCGCGACTTAGCGTCTGGGAGGTCATAAGTTAACAGCTCTGCTCAGAAAGCGGGAAGGCTGGAGGACAAAGGGAAGGAGAGCTGCTGAGCCCCCAGACGACAGAGCTCAGTTTGGTGGGGAACAAAGGCGCTCGCCAGCGCCATCTCCCCCGCCCATCCCCCAGCCAAAATCCCAAAGAGAACCAGTTCCTGCCAGGGAACTTGCTCGCTCCGGGCAAACACCCAACTCTGCGCTTCTGCAGAGCCAAACCTCCGGCAGCGGATCTGACTCCCTCCTGCTGCCACAGGGCCCCTCCTGAAGTGGATCACCTAAGGAGAAGCAAGCTAAGCCTGCCCCTCCTGCCCCTGTGCACCTTGCCTACCCACCCCAGCTAAGACGCCAGATCCCCAGCATCACAAGCCTGGCAGTGTGCAAGTAGCCCAGACAGGCCACCCCAACCCACAGTGAATCCCGCCCCTAGGAGAGGGGAAGAGAAGGCACACACCAGTCTGACTGTGGCCCCAGCGGCGGGCTGGGGGCAGACATCAGGTCTGACTGCGGCTCCGCCCACCAACTCCAGTTATACACCACAGCACAGGGGAAGTGCCCTGCAGGTCCTCACCACGCCAGGGACTATCCAAAATGACCAAGCGGAAGAATTCCCCTCAGAAGAATCTCCAGGAAATAACAACAGCTAATGAGCTGATCAAAAAGGATTTAAATAATATAACAGAAAGTGAATTTAGAATAATAGTCATAAAATTAATCGCTGGGCTTGAAAACAGTATAGCTGACAGCAGAGAATCTCTTGCTACAGAGATCAAGGGACTAAGGAACAGTCACGAGGAGCTGAAAAACGCTTTAAACGAAATGCATAACAAAATGGAAACCACCACGGCTCGGATTGAAGAGGCAGAGGAGAGAATAGGTGAACTAGAAGATAAAGTTATGGAAAAAGAGGAAGCTGAGAAAAAGAGAGATAAAAAAATCCAGGAGTATGAGGGGAAAATTAGAGAACTAAGTGATACACTAAAAAGAAATAATATACGCATAATTGGTATCCCAGAGGAGGAAGAGAGAGGGAAAGGTGCTGAAGGGGTACTTGAAGAAATAATAGCTGAGAACTTCCCTGAAGTGGGGAAGGAAAAACGCATTGAAATCCAAGAGGCACAGAGAACTCCCTTCAGACGTAACTTGAATCGATCTTCTGCACAACATATCATACTGAAACTGGCAAAATACAAGGATAAAGAGAAAATTCTGAAAGCAGCAAGGGGTAAACGTGCCCTCACATATAAAGGGAGACCTATAAGACTCGTGACTGATCTCTCTTTTGAAACTTGGCAGGCCAGAAAGAATTGGCACGAGATTTTCAGTGTGCTAGACAGAAAAAATATGCAGCCGAGAATCCTTTATCCAGCAAGTCTGTCATTTACAATAGAAGGAGAGATAAAGGTCTTCCCAAACAAAAACTGAAGGAATTTGTCACCACTAAACCAGCCCTACAAGAGATCCTAAGGGGGACCCTGTGAGACAAAGTACCAGAGACATCACTACAAGCATAAAACATACAGACATCACAATGACTCTAAACCCATATCTTTCTATAATAACACTGAATGTAAATGGATTAAATGCGCCAACCAAAAGACATAGGGTATCAGAATGGATAAAGAAACAAGACCCATCTACTTGCTGTCTACAAGAGACTCATTTTAGACCTGAGGACACCTTTAGATTTAGAGTGAGGGGATGGAGAACTATTTATCATGCTACTGGAAGCCAAAAGAAAGCTGGAGTAGCCATACTTATATCAGACAAACTAGACTTTATTTTTTTTTTTCAAACTAGACTTTAAACAAAAGGCTGTAACAAGAGATGAAGAAGGACATTATATAATAGTGACAGGGTCTATCCATCAGGAAGAGCTAACAATTATAAATGTCTATGCGCCGAATACCGGAGCGCCCAAATATATAAAACAATTACTCATAAACATAAGCAACCTTATTGAGAAGAATGTGGTCATTGCAGGGGACTTTAACACCCCACTTACAGAAATGGATAGATCATCTAGACGCACAGTCAATAAAGAAACTAGGGCCCTGAATGATACATTGGATCAGATGGACTTGACAGATATATTTAGAACTCTGCATCCCAAAGCAACAGAATATACTTTCTTCTCGAGTGCACATGGAACATTCTCCAAGATAGATCATATACTGGGTCACAAAACAGCCCTTCATAAGTTTACAAGAATTGAAATCATACCATGCATACTTTCAGACCACAATGCTATGAAGCTTGAAATCAACCACAGAAAAAAGTCTGGAAAACCTCCAAAAGCATGGAGGTTAAAGAACACCCTACTAACGAATGAGTGGGTCAACCAGGCAATTAGAGAAGAAATTAAAAAATATATGGAAACAAACGAAAATGAAAATACAACAATCCAAACGCTTTGGGACGCAGCGAAGGCAGTCCTGAGAGGAAAATACATTGCAATCCAGGCCTATCTCAAGAAACAAGAAAAATCCCAAATACAAAATCTAACAGCACACCTAAAGGAAATAGAAGCAGAACAGCAAAGGCAGCCTAAACCCAGCAGAAGAAGAGAAATAATAAAGATCAGAGCAGAAATAAACAATATAGAATCTAAAAAAACTGTAGAGGGGCGCCTGGGTGGCGCAGTCGGTTAAGCGTCCGACTTCAGCCAGGTCACGATCTCGCGGTCCGTGAGTTCGAGCCCCGCGTCAGGCTCTGGGCTGATGGCTCAGAGCCTGGAGCCTGTTTCCGATTCTGTGTCTCCCTCTCTCTCTGCCCATCCCCTGTTCATGCTCTGTCTCTCTCTGTCCCAAAAAAAATAAACGTTGAAAAAAAAAAAAATTGGGGCGCCTGGGTGGCGCAGTCGGTTAAGCGTCCGACTTCAGCCAGGTCACGATCTCGCGGTCCGTGAGTTCGAGCCCCGCGTCGGGCTCTGGGCTGATGGCTCAGAGCCTGGAGCCTGTTTCCGATTCTGTGTCTCCCTCTCTCTCTGCCCCTCCCCCGTTCATGCTCTGTCTCTCTCTGTCTCAAAAATAAATAAACGTTGAAAAAAAAATAAAAAAATAAAAAAAACTGTAGAGCAGAGCAACGAAACCAAGAGTTGGTTTTTTGCAAAAATAAACAAAATTGACAAACCTCTAGCCAGGCTTCTCAAAAAGAAAAGGGAGATGACCCAAATAGATAAAATCATGAATGAAAATGGAATTATTACAACCAATCCCTCAGAGATACAAACAATCATCAGGGAATACTATGAAAAATTATATGCCAACAAATTGGACAACCTGGAAGAAATGGACAAATTCCTGAACACCCACACTCTTCCAAAACTCAATCAGGAAGAAATAGGAAGCTTGAACAGACCCATCACCAGCGAAGAAATTGAATCGGTTATCAAAAATCTCCCAACAAATAAGAGTCCAGGACCAGATGGCTTCCCAGGGGAGTTCTACCAGACGTTTAAAGCAGAGATAATACCTATCCTTCTCAAGCTATTCCAAGAAATAGAAAGGGAAGGAAAACTTCCAGACTCATTCTATGAAGCCAGTATTACTTTGATTCCTAAACCAGACAGAGACCCAGTAAAAAAAGAGAACTATAGGCCAATATCCCTGATGAATATGGATGCAAAAATTCTCAATAAGATACTAGCAAATCGAATTCAACGGCATATAAAAAGAATTATTCACCATGATCAAGTGGGATTCATTCCTGGGATGCAGGGCTGGTTCAACATTCACAAATCAATCAACGTGATACATCACATTAACAAAAAAAAAAGAGAAAAACCATATGATCCTGTCAATCGATGCAGAAAAGGCCTTTGACAAAATCCAGCACCCTTTCTTAATAAAAACCCTTGAGAAAGTCGGGATAGAAGGAACATACTTAAAGATCATAAAAGCCATTTATGAAAAGCCCACAGCTAACATCATCCTCAACGGGGAAAAACTGAGAGCTTTTTCCCTGAGATCAGGAACACGACAGGGATGCCCACTCTCACCGCTGTTGTTTAACATAGTGCTGGAAGTTCTAGCATCAGCAATCAGACAACAAAAGGAAATCAAAGGCATCAAAATTGGCAAGGATGAAGTCAAGCTTTCGCTTTTTGCAGATGACATGATATTATACATGGAAAATCCGATAGACTCCACCAAAAGTCTGCTAGAACTGATACATGAATTCAGCAAAGTTGCAGGATACAAAATCAATGTACAGAAATCAGTTGCATTCTTATACACTAACAATGAAGCAACAGAAAGACAAATAAAGAAACTGATCCCATTCACAATTGCACCAAGAAGCATAAAATACCTAGGAATAAATCTAACCAAAGATGTAAAGGATCTGTATGCTGAAAACTATAGAAAGCTTATGAAGGTAATTGAAGAAGATTTAAAGAAATGGAAAGACATTCCCTGCTCATGGATTGGAAGAATAAATATTGTCAAAATGTCAATACTACCCAAAGCTATCTACACATTCAATGCAATCCCAATCAAAATTGCACCAGCATTCTTCTCGAAACTAGAACAAGCAATCCTAAAATTCATATGGAACCACAAAAGGCCCCGGATAGCCAAAGTAATTTTGAAGAAGAAGACCAAAGCAGGAGGCATCGCAATCCCAGACCTTAGCCTCTACTACAAAGCTGTCATCATCAAGACAGCATGGTATTGGCACAAAAACAGACACATAGACCAATGGAATAGAATAGAAACCCCAGAATTAGACCCACAAACGTATGGCCAACTCATCTTTGACAAAGCAGGAAAGAACATCCAATGGAAAAAAGACAGTCTCTTTAACAAATGGTGCTGGGAGAACTGGACAGCAACATGCAGAAGGTTGAAACTAGACCACTTTCTCACACCATTCACAAAAATAAACTCAAAATGGATAAAGGACCTGAATGTGAGACAGGAAACCATCAAAACCTTAGAGGAGAAAGCAGGAAAAGACCTCTCTGACCTCAGCCGTAGCAATCTCTTACTTGACACATCCCCAAAGGCAAGGGAATTAAAAGCAAAAGTGAATTACTGGGACCTTATGAAGATAAAAAGCTTCTGCACAGCAAAGGAAACAACCAACAAAACTAAAAGGCAACCAACGGAATGGGAAAAGATATTTGCAAATGACATATCGGACAAAGGGCTAGTATCCAAAATCTATAAAGAGCTCACCAAACTCCACATCCGAAAAGCAAATAACCCAGTGAAGAAATGGGCAGAAAACATGAATAGACACTTCTCTAAAGAAGACATCCGGATGGCCAACAGGCACATGAAAAGATGTTCAGCGTCGCTCCTTATCAGGGAAATACAAATCAAAACCACACTCAGGTATCACCTCACGCCAGTCAGAGTGGCCAAAATGAACAAATCAGGAGACTATAGATGCTGGAGAGGATGTGGAGAAATGGGAACCCTCTTGCACTGTTGGTGGGAATGCAAATTGGTGCAGCCGCTCTGGAAAGCAGTGTGGAGGTTCCTCAGAAAATTAAAAATAGACTTACCCTATGACCCAGCAATAGCACTGCTAGGAATTTATCCAAGGGACACAGGAGTACTGATGCATAGGGGCACTTGTACCCCAATGTTCATAGCAGCACTCTCAACAATAGCCAAATTATGGAAAGAACCTAAATGTCCATCAACTGATGAATGGATAAAGAAATTGTGGTTTATATACACAATGGAATACTACGTGGCAATGAGAAAAAATGAAATATGGCCTTTTGTAGCAACGTGGATGGAACTGGAGAGTGTGATGCTAAGTGAAATAAGCCATACAGAGAAAGACAGATACCATATGGTTTCACTCTTAGGTGGATCCTGAGAAACTTAACAGGAACCCATGGGGGAGGGGAAGGAAAAAAAAAAAAAAAAGAGGTTAGAGTGGGAGAGAGCCAAAGCATAAGAGACTGTTGAGAACTGAGAACAAACTAAGGGTTGATGGGGGGTGGGAGGGAGGAGAGGGTGGGTGATGGGTATTGAGGAGGGCACCTTTTGGGATGAGCACTGGGTGTTGTATGGAAACCAATTTGACAATAAATTTCATATATAAATTTAAAAAATAAAAAAAAATAATAATAAAAAAAAGTTAAAGATAGAATTACCATATGAGCTAAAAAAAATAAATAAATAAAGCTAAAGTGGCTCTTTGAAAAGATCAACAAAGGGGCGCCTGGGTGGCGCAGTCGGTTAAGCGTCTGACTTCAGCCAGGTCACGATCTCGCGGTCCGTGAGTTCGAGCCCCGCGTCAGGCTCTGGGCTGATGGCTCGGAGCCTGGAGCCTGTTTCCGATTCTGTGTCTCCCTCTCTCTCTGCCCCCTCCCCCGTTCATGCTCTGTCTCTCTCTGTCCCAAAAATAAATAAATGTTGAAAAAAAAATTAAAAAAAAAAAAAAGATCAACAAAATTGGCAAACCTTTGGCTAGATGCACCAGAAAAAAGAAAAGAAGACAAATTACTAGAATCAAATGAAATAAGGGACATTATATAGTGACCTTCCAGAAATAAAAAGACTATACAGGAATTCCATGAACTACTGTGTGCCTGTTAAACTAGATAACTTAGATGAAATGGACAAATTCCTAGAAAGGCACAAAAACTACCAAAACCGACTCAAGAAGAAGGAGTATTTGAAACTATCGATCACAAGAAAACACATTAAGTTAGTGATCACAAAAGTCCCCCGATATCAAAGCCAGGCAAGGACATCACAAAGACAAAAGCACGGACAAACATAGCTCATGAATGTGAACACAAAGATCCTCAATAAAATACTACCAAACTGAATCCGGTAACACACAGGAAGCATCATACACCACGACCAAGTGGGATTTATCCCATACGGGCAAGCTTGTTTGACTATCCAAAGATTGATTAATGTAATAAACCATATCGATATAATAAAAAGAAAACCACATGATCCTCCCAAGAGGTACATAAAAAGCATTTGACAAAATTAAAAACCCTTTCATTATAAAAATACTCAACTAGGTCATGATCTTGCCATTCGTTCCTGAGTTCAAGCCCTGCATCGGGCTCTGTGCCGACAGCTTAGAGCCTGGAGCCTGCTTCGGATTCTATGTCTCCCTCTCTCTCTCTCTCCCCCTCCCCTGCTCATGCTCTATCTCTCAAAAATAAATAAATATTAAAAAAATTTTTTTTAATTTTTTTTTATTTATTTTTTTATTTTTTTAAAAATTTTTTTTTTCCAAACGTTTTTTATTTATTTTTGGAACAGAGAGAGACAGAGCATGAACGGGGGAGGGGCAGAGAGAGAGGGAGACACAGAATCGGAAACAGGCTCCAGGCTCTGAGCCATCAGCCCAGAGCCCGACGCGGGGCTCGAACTCACGGACCGCGAGATCGTGACCTGGCTGAAGTCGGACGCTTAACCGATTGCGCCACCCAGGCGCCCCAAAAAAATTTTTTTAAAAACTCAACAAACTAAGAATATAAGGCAACTTCCTCAACCCTTTAGTAAAGGGCAAACATGCATAACCCATAGATGACCTCACTTTTCATGGTGAAAGGCTGGATGTTTTCCCCATCAGTTAGATCAAGAACAAGACAAAGATGTCTGTTCTCATCACTTCTGTTCAACATGGTACTAAATGTTCCAGCCAAGGCAACTAGGTAACAATAATAATTTTTTTATAAGAAGATTTTTTTAATGTTTATTTATTTTTGAGAGAGACAGACAGAGCATGAGTGGGGAAGGACAGAGAGAGAGAGGGAGACACAGAATCTGAAACAGGCTCCAGGCTCTGAGCTGTCAGCACAGAGCCTGACGCAGGGCTTGAACTCAGGAACAGCTAGATCATGACCTAGGCTGGAGTCGGCAGCTTAACTGACTGAACCACCCAGGCGCCCCAATAATAATTTTTTTAAAGGACATCTAAAGTGGAAAGAAGCAAAATTACCTCTATTCACAAATAACATGATCTTGTATTTAGAAAATTTCTAATACACACACACTCACACACACACACACACACACCTTAAAACTATCGAATGAGGGGTGCCTGGGTGGCTCACTCGGTTAAGCCTCCGACTTCGGCTCAGGTCATGATCTCGCGGTCCGTGAGTTCGAGCCCCGTGTCGGGCTCTGTGCTGACAGCTCAGAGCCTGGAGCCTGTTTCAGATTCTGTGTCTCCCTCTCTCTCTGCCCCTCCCCTGTTCATGCTCTGTCTCTCTCTGTCTCAAAAATAAATAAACGTTAAAAAAAAAAAATTAAACAACATATCGGAAGATAAATGAACAAACGGCTCCAAGTCTCCTAACGATTTAAGAGAAAATTACAAACTGTTTGAGACCCTCTTTTGGAAAAGGTGTCTGACTTCCAATTTCCATTCTCTATAGAACAGGAACAGATCATTCCTGTATTGACACGCGTAAAACACATCACATTTCCTGTTCTTCTGATGTTGTCAATTCAATACCAATCCTCCAGCCACATGAGTTGTGAGCTTGGAGTATATTAAGTAACCTTAAATCTCTCACAGTGGAAGCCTTCAACAAGTATGGATGCTAGAAAAATGCTGCTCCCTTTGATGTGTCAACTGAGCACATCACAGTTCTTGTTACATTGATTCCAACATAATATAGTGGACACTATCACAAAATGACATCGTTTAAATTTTTTTTTCACTTTCTAATATCCGTCAAAATTAATGTGTGTGCATTGATTTGTATCTAGCAAGCTTGTTAAATTTTCATACTATTTTCACAAATGCCTTATGGATTATTTTTTACTTTCTTGATGAGTAATGATGGAATACAGTAATAATAAAAGTTCAGTGTATTCCATCCCATTCTTTTGAGGGTATGCTGGCTTCAAAAAATGAGTTGGGAAATATACCTTGTTTTCCTATTTCTCTAGAAAAGCTTGTGTAAGATTGAAATTATTTCCCTTGAATGTTTGGTAGATATTGCCTGTGAATTCAGATCTAGATCTGAAGTTTTCATTATAAGAAGCATTTTTTTTTAAATCACTAAATCAGTATCTTTTATGGTTTGGGGACTCCGTATGTCCTATTCTTATGCAGCTTTGATAACTTACATTTTCCAGGTAGTTTCCATTTCTTCTAAATTTTACATCTTATATTGCTCTTCGTGATATTCTCTCTTCATCATTTTAACATGTGCATGATCTATAGTAATGCCCCCTTTTCACTCCTGACACTGACTACATTCCCCTCCCTCTCTCTCTTCCTTCCTCCCTCTCCCTTACCTCACTCCTCTCTCTCCCTTTCTTACCGTCCTTACCAGAGGATTCTAACATTCAAAGAACTAACTTTTGGTTTTGTCAAGCATGTCTCTTTCATGCATGTCTCATTTCCTGTTACATTAACTTCTACTCTTACATTTATTATTTCCTTTCTCTCCCCTATTTATTGCATGCCTTTAAATTTTGTTTATGGTGTTTCTTATCATATGCAATGTTTATCCTTGTTACGGTCACCGTTATAAGCCTTTACAGTCGACTTCACAAATCTGAATCAGTTGTTTTTTTTAAGGATCTTATCTTAAATTCGTTCCCATCCCAAAGACATAAAGATATTCTTTTTTTTTTTTTTCTCCTAACAGTTTTATCAAGTTTTAGACATAAGAATTTAATCTGTTTGGAATTTATTTCTTATTGTTCAATGAGAGTTATAAAAAGGTCATTTCCCCCAACACCACATGTTGCCTGGCTCACTCTCTTTTCTCACCAATCCCCAAATTCCCATGTATGTGTGGGTTTTCCAACCCATTACTCTTTTAGTCAACAGATTGACTTGTGTGCTCTGTGTCTGTAACATTTTTTCCTCTTTTCCAATCGTTATTAATTCATTACTTGTTTCACTGCATTGACCAGGATTGCCAGTATAGAGTTGAACAGCGCAGTGAGAGTGGGTGCCCTGATCATCATTTTCAAGGACACTTTTGTGAAGTTGCACATCACAGATGATATGCCGTTTTAGGATTTTGGTAGATACATATCAGGTTAAGAAAGCTCCTTTCTATTCGTAGCTGTCTAAACCTTATTAGATGAGAATGAGCAGTGGAACTCATCAATACCAAAAGTGAGAAAGACACAGCAAGGTGGCTTCTGCACACAGAAACAATGTGGCCTGAAGAAAGAGCATAAGCTATGTGATCAGAGAAACGTACATTCCAGTTCTGGTTCTGCAAATTGTTAGTGTATTCCTTGCCTCTGCCAGCCTCCATCTCCTTGTTTAAAGAATGAACATTACCATACTTAATCATGGAGTTGCCAGAATTGAGACTATATGAAGCACAGCCAAAGCAATCTTGAAAGAGAAAACAAAGCAGGAGGCATCACAATCCCAGACTTCAAGCTATACTACAAAGCTGTAATCATCAAGACAGTATGATACTGGCACAAGAACAGACACTCAGATCAATGGAACAGACGAGAGAACCCAGAAATGGACCCACAAACATATGGGCAACTAATCTTTGGCAAAGCAGGAAAGAATATCCAATGGAATAAAGACAGTCTCTTCAGCAAGTGGTGCTGGGAAAACTGGACAGCGACATGCAGAAGAATGAACTTGGACCACTTTCTTATACCATACACAAAAATAAACTCAAAATGGATGAAAGACCTCAATGTAAGACAGGAAGCCATCAAAATCCTCGAGGAGAAAGCAGGCAAAAACCTCTTAGATCTTGGCCGCAGCGGCTTCTTACTCAACACATCTCCGGAGGCAAGGGAAACAAAAGCAAAAATGAAACTATTGGGACCTCATCAAGACAAAAGGCTTCTGTACAACAAAGGAAACAATCGGGAAAACTAAAAGGCAACCAACGGAATGAGAGAAGATATTTGCAAATGACGTATCAGATAAAGGGTTAGTATCCAAAATCTACAAAGAACTTATCAAACTCAACACCCAAAAAACAAATAATCCAGTGAAGAAATGGCCAAAAGACATGAACAGACACTTCTCCAAAGAAGACATCCAGATGGCCAACCGACACATGAAAAAATGTTCCACATCACCCATCATCAGGGAAATACAAATCAAAACCACAATGAGATACCACCTGACACCTGTCAGAATGGCTAACATTAACAACGCAGGCAACAACAGATGTTGGCGAGGATGCAGAGAAAGAGGATCTCTTTTGCATTGTTGGCGGGAATGCAAGCTGGTGCAGCCACTCTGGAAAACAGTATGGAGGTTCCTCAAAAAAACTAAATAGAACTACCCTACGACTCAGCAATTGCACTACTAGGCATTTATCCAAGGGATACAGGTGTGCTGTTTCGAAGGGGCACATGCACCCCCATGTTTATAGCAGCACTATCAACAATAGCCAAAGTATGGAAAGAGCCCAAATGTCCATCGATGGATGAATGGATAAAGAAGATGTGGTGTGTATATATATATATATATATATATATATATATATATATATATATACAATGGAGTATTACTCGGCAACCAAAAAGAGTGAAATCTTGCCATTTGCAATGACGTGGATGGAACTGGAGGGTATTATGCTAAGTGAAATGAGTCGGTCAGAGAAAGACAATAACCATATGACTTCACTCATATGAGGACTTTAAGACACAAATCAGATGAACATAAGGGAAGGGAAACAAAAATAATATAAAAACAGTGAGAGGTACAAAACAGAAGAGACTCATAAATGTGGAGAACAAACAGAGGGTTGTTGGAGGGGTTGTGGGAGGGGGGATGGGCTAAATGGGTAAGGGGCATTAAGGAATCTACTGAAATCATTGCTTCACTATATACTAACTAATTTGGATGTAAATTTTAAAAATAAAAAATAAAGTTAAAAAAAAAAGATTATATGAAGCACATACAATACTGCCCGGCTTAGCAACATTAACTGTACATTATTCTTCCTTCTTGTAGCCCCGCCCTCTCTGCCTGTGGTAATAGGTCCCTTGGAAAGGGCCCCAATGGGGCGACCTGTGAATTACAGCTGTATGTCCTATGGCGGCTTTCCCAAAAACATCACCCTGAAGCAGTTCAGAAATGGGAAGGAAATTTCATCCCTCCAGACACACATCGTCCAGATGAGGGACAGCAATTCCTACAAAATCGCCAGTACCACTGAGGGAGCCCTGACTCTACAGGACTTCCACTCCTATGTCAGCTGTGATGGGAATCACCTAAGCTCACATTATGCTCTTCAGGGGAATGCCGATTTGTCTAAGACTATACTAGGTAGGTGACACCACGTGGGGCCAGGCTGTGACCTAGCTTTGGAAAACAGTTCTCCCCAAATTTACTCCAGTGAATAAGTCTAAATAATAATAGCACCTACCATGTGCAAGGAATTGTCACATGCTAAGTAGGTGCTAAGTAAACAGCCACTGACTAATAAGCAAGGTGAATCTGATTGTTTCACGGGGTCTGAGCCTTTGTCCTATGCTATTTCAGTTCCACCCAACATGACTATTTTTGAACAGCCCATCTCAAAGAAAAAGGTAAATGTCACCTGCAAGGCAAAGAAGTTCTATCCCCATGGCATACAGCTGACCTGGCTGAAGAATGGACATGTCTCCCAGACAGATAAGACCTTGACCCCTACCATGAGCAGAGATGGACTATACGCTGTGCACAGCTCGATCCTGGTGAACAGAACTAACCAAGGGGCTATGCTCACCTGCCGGGCAGAACAAGATGGGCGGCAGGAGGCCGCTGCAAAAATGACATTTTGCGTTTCTGTTTATCTGGGTAAGTCTGAGAAGTAGCCAATGGCAAGACCTCCATGACTTGCTGATGGAGGCACCATCATCTTTCCTTCAAAATTTCTTTTCAAAACCATGAGATTTTAAGTTGTAAAAATAAAGCCTGCTCCTTCCCTCACTCCATCTCTCCCATACACACATCCGAACAATCCAGATTTATATAAATATACAGATCAGAAGCTAAATATCTATTAGAAGTCAAGTACCTGCAATCCAACTCCCCAGAGAGATCTCCTATTTATGATGTGCTGGGCATCCTTTTAGGTCTCATGCATCCACAAAGTGTGTTTCAGGATGTAGGTGATGGGAGGACTAGGTAATGTCTGAGATCCCTAAGCTAGGGAAGTCTGTGTTCCCTTGAATGACCTCTTCGTTCTCCCAAGAATGGCTTCTTGCCAGGGGGCCTTTTAGTATTTCCTCAGATCCTGTTGAGCCCAAGTCCCATGCTGAGCAGGGGAGCCTTGAAAATCTCCCAACAGAAACGTGTCTGTATTCCGTTTACTACCCGTGTAGACAAACATTCCTGTGCCTGTGTCGTTATTCTCCTAGTCCCCCTCTGGATGTCTGGAGATCCTGTCCTTTCTTGCCCTAAAGAGGCAGCAGTGATCAGCATAGTGTTTCACAGACATGATTTGGACTCTTCACTGCTTTGTGACCCTGCAAAGTTTCCTAAAATTTCTGAGCCTGAGTTTTCTCACCAACCTGCAGATAATAATACCCAAGTCCTAGGACTATGCTGAGGAGTAAACAAGGCAGTGCAAGATGATTGAATGACTAAGGCTGCCTGCCCCTCCTTTTTTCTCGCCCAGCAGTGGGAGATGTGTGTGTATTTGCCCGGGTTGCTGCCTCAGGTTTGTTTCTGTGCCAGGCAGAGCACAGGACAGGACAAACAGTTGTCACCAATGATGGGAAAGTGAAGACACTGGAATATGGACTCCCATGCCCTCCGAGGGTGGGGCCCACCCTTCCTTTTGTGGCCCTCCACCTGTGCCGCAAGGTACTGCTGGTAATGGAGGTCTCAACCCTCCATTCTGCAGGAAGCAGAGGGCCAGATTGTAAGTGGAGACGAGGCTCAGGGAGGTAAGGCAAGGTTGTGGCCACAGCCTGGCCCAGGTGCACGCTAAGGTCAGGAGTCGTCAGTCCAAGAGCCCTGAGGTCACATGAGGCCGAAGTGCATCTGGAGATAAGAGGGACACACAACTCTCACCTCCCCAGGGATTCCCTGGAACCTTCTTAGAATCTCCATCTCAGGTGTGATAATGGGGGAAATGGGGCCGGATCCAGGGCTTGCGAAAGATGCCTGAGGAATGGTTCGGGGGACTAGGACCCAGAGAGGGGGCAGTGTCTGACCTCACAGGGCTGAACATCGACTCCCTCTACACCTCCCAAGGTGGAGCAAACGCTGGCACAAGTAGATAGGCAGACACTTGCACTGACTGAACAGACACATGGACGTGCGTCCGCAGCCACTCCCTTTCCAGCACTGCAGGAACTTCAGTCTCTGTTGCCCCTTCCCTCCTGAGGAACTTGGACTGAGAGGCGCCTTTGAGGTCGGAAGGGCTCCACATGCCCCGGCTCACTGGACACCTGCCCCCCCACATGCCTGTCCACACCACAGCCCCCAGGGAGTTCTCTGGACAAAACCTGGGGCGGCTGTACAGGAGGTCTTGGCGGGGGGGGAGGGGGTCATCACACCTCCCTAGGGAGGGAGAACGAAGGGTCCTGAGTCCCATCCTCATGTCTAAATTCTCCTGAGCCTTGCCCATTTCCCACTCAGCCCCAGCCCCAACTTCTCCAGCTCAGGGGGGTGGTTTTGAATCTGTATCAAGGGAAGACACAATTTATAGCATGCTGCATGCTTCTCAACCCTGCTTTTTTAAAGTACAAATGCTCTAGCATGCTATATTAGTTTTCCGTTGCTGCATTAAAAAAAAAAAAAAAAAAATTACTTTAGGGGCACCGGGGTGGTTCAGTCGGTTAAGCATCCGACTTCCGCTCAGGTCGTGATCTCGCAGTTCGTGAGTTCCAGCCCCGCGTGGGGCTCTGTGCTGACAGCTCGGAGCCTGGAGCCTCCTTCGGATTCTGTGTCTCCCTCTCTCTCTGCCCCTCCCCCACTCGTGCTCTGTCTCTTTCTCTCCCAAAAATAAACATTTAAAAAAAAATTTTTTTCATTACTTTAAGCCCAGTGGCTTAACACAACAAACATTTTCTCACGGCTTATCTCACAAACATTTCTCACAGCCTGGGTCCTCTGGCTCAGGTGAAGTTAGGGTGTCAGCCCCAGCAACTGTCAACTCAAGGCTTGACTGGGGGGAGGGGGGTCTGCTTTCAAGTTCACTTCCTGTTGACAAGACTCAGACGCTTGCCGGCCACTGACTGAAGACACTGACTGAAGACTGATCCATTACCTCATGGATTTCTCCATGGAGCAGCTTACAACATGACAGCTGATCTTCCTTAGGGTAGCCAGAGAGAGAAGATGCACAAGACAGGAGTCACAGAATGTTCGAGACCTAATTTTAGAAGTGACATCCCATCACTTTTGCTGTATTCTATTCATTTAAATTTTCTTTTAAGTTTATTTTACTTTGAGAGAGAGAGAGAGAGCACACAAGCAGGGAAGGAGCACGGAGAGAGAGAGAGAGAGAGAGAGAGAGAGAGAGAGAGAGAATCCCAAGCAGGCTCCGTGCTGTCAGCATAGAGCCCAACTGAGGGCTCGATCTCATGAACCATGAGATCATAACCCGGAGCCGAGATCAAGAGTCAGAAACTTAACCAACCAAGCCACCCAGGTGTCCCTGTATTTTATTCATTTAGATCTGAGTCACTAGGTGCAGCCTGCTCTCAAGGCAGACTGCACATGGATGTGAGTTCCAGGAAGCAGGGATCACTGGGAGATCTTACAGACTGTCCACCACAGATGTCAAAAATCTTAGAATGACCCTTGACCTTCTTCTTTTTTTTTTTTTAATGAAATTTATTGTCAAATTGGTTTCCGTACAATACCCAGTGCTCATCCCAACAGGTGCCCTCCTCAATGCCCATCACCCACTTTCCCCTTCCCCCCACCCCCCCATCAACCCTCAGTCTGTTCTCAGTATTTAAGAGTCTCTTATGGTTTGCCTCCTTCCCTCTCTGTAACTTTTTTTTTCTTTTTGTTCTTTTTGTTCCCCCTACCCCTCCCCCCTGGTTTTCTGTTGAGTTTCTCAGAATCCACATAAGAGTGAAAACACATGGTATCTGTCTTTCTCTGCCTGACTTATTTCACTTAGCCTCATACCCTCCAGTTCCATCCATGTTGCTGCAAGCGGCCAGATTTCATTCTTTCTCATGGCCAAGTAGTATTCCATTGTATATAGAAACCGCCTCTTTTTTTTTTTTTTTCAACGTTTACCTATTTTTTTTGGGACAGAGAGAGACAGAGCATGAACGGGGGAGGGGCAGAGAGAGAGGGAGACACAGAATCGGAAACAGGCTCCAGGCTCTGAGCCATCAGCCCAGAGCCCAACGCGGGGCTCGACCTCACGGACCGCGAGATCGTGAGCTGGCTGAAGTCGGACGCTTAACCGACTGCGCCACCCAGGCGCCCCGAAACCGCCTCTTCTTTACCCATTCGTCAGTTGGTGGACATTGAGGCTCTTTCCATAATTTGATCCTTGATCTTCTTTTCCCTCAGACCTCATGTCCAAGTCATACTCCACATCTTATTGTCTCTGTGTTCAAAAAAGACCCAGAATCCCTCACTTCCCACCACCTTCAAGGTACCACCTTGGTCCAAGTTGGTGTCAGCACTCACCTGAATTATTGCTATAGTCCCTCAATTCTGGTGTCCCTGCTCCCACCTATGCACACCTCAGCCTCCTCCCCTCAGGGCAGCAGGGGAGCCCATCACACTTCAAACACGGCAGTGCCCGCCCATCTCACAGGAAAGCCGAGGGGAATCCATGATGGCCTACCAGGCGAGCTGCCCCACCCATCTCCTGTCACTTTCCCACTTACATACTGGGCTTTGACCACCGTGGACCCTTGACCTTCACAGTCCTCCCCAGGGTTGTGTGAGCAAATCATAGCGGGACACTTTCCTAACCTGGGCAAAGACACAGACATCAAAATCCAGGAAGCACAGACGACCCCCATTAGAGTCAACAAAAGCCGACCATCAACAAGGCGTATCATAGTCAAATTCACGAAATACTCAGGCAAGGAGAGAATCATGAAAGCAGCAAGGGAAAGAAAAGTCCTTAACCTACAAGGGAAAGTAGATCAGGTTTATAGCAGACCTATCCACAGAAACTTGGCAGGCCAGAAAGGAGGGGCAGGATACGTCCAATGTGCTGAATCGGAAAAACATTAGCCAAGAATTCTTTATTCAGCAAGGCTGTCATTCAAAATGGAAGGAGAGATTAAAAGTTTCCCAGACAAACAAAAATTAAAGGAGTTGATGACCACTAAACCAGCCCTGCAAGAAATTTTAAGGAGAACTCTCTACGCGAAGCTTAAAAAAAAAAAAAAAAAAAAAAAAAAAAAGATCAAAAGCAACAAAGACTAGAAAGGCCCAGAGAACACCATCAGAGACTCCCAACTCTACAGGCAACATAATGGCAATAAATTCATATCTTTCAGTACTCACTCTAAACGTCAATGGACTAAATGCTCCAATCAAAAGATACAGGGCAGGGGTGCCTGGGTGGCTCAGTCGGTTAAGCGTCCAACTTCGGCTCAGGTCATGATCTCGCAGTCCGTGAGTTCGAGCCCTGCATGGGGCTCTGTGCTGACAGCTCAGAGCCTGGAGCCTGTTTCAGATTTTGTGCCTCCCTCTTTCTCTCTCCTCCTCCACTCATGCTCTGTCTCTCTCTTCTCAAAAATAAATAAATGTCAAAAGACATAGGGTAACAGATTTGGTAAGAAAACAAGATCCATCTCTATGCTGTTTACAAGAAAAACATTTTAGACCTAAAGACACCTTCAGATTCAAAATAAGGGGATGGGGAACCATCTATCATGCTAATGGTCGCCAAAAGAAAGCCATAGTAGCCATACTTATTTCAGAAGATAATCTAGATTTTAAAATAAAGACTGTAACAAGTGATGTAGAAGGGCATTATATCATAATTAAGGGGTCTACCCACCAAGAAGATCTAACAACTGAAAACATTTATGCTCCAAACGTAGAGTGCCCAAATATATAAATCAACTAATCACAAACATAAAGAAACTCATTGATAAAAATACCGTAATAGTAGGGGACTTCAACACCCCACTTACGGCAATGGATAGATCAGCTAAACAGAAAATCAACAAGGAAACAATGGCTTTGAATGACACACTGGACCAGATGGACTTAACAGATATATTCAAAACATTTCATCCTAAAGCAGTGGAATACGCATTCTTCTTCAGTGCACATTGAACATTCTCCAGAATAGATCACATGCTGGGACACAAATCAGCCCTCAACAAGTACAAAAAGATCGAGATCATACCATGCATATCTTCAGACCACAACGCTATGAAACTTGAAATCAGCCACAAGAAAAATTTGGAAAGATAACAAATACTTGGAGACTAAGACCATCATACTAAAGAATGAATGGCTAACCAAGAAGTTAAAGAGGAAATTAAAAAGTACACGGAAGCCAACGAAAATGATAACACCACAGCCCCAAACCTCTGGGAGGCAGCAAAGACGACCATAAGAGGAAAGTATATAGCAATCCAGGCCTTCCTAAAGAAGGAAGAAAGGTCTCAGATACATAACCTAACCTTACACCTTAAAGAGCTGGAAAAAGAATAGCAAATAAAACCCAAAAACAGCAGGCAGCAGGTAATAATAAAGATGAGAACAGAAATCTATGCTATTGAGACAAAAACAAAAACAAAACAAACAAACGTACAAAAAACAGTAAAACAGATCAATGAAACCAGAAGCTGGTTCTTTGAAAGAATTAACAAAATTGATAAACCACTAGCCAGTTTGATCAAAAAGAAAAAGGAAAGGACCCCAGTAAATAAAATCAACAATGAAAGAGGAGAGACCACAACCAACACAGCAGAAATAAAAACAATAATAAGAGAATATTATGAGCAACTCTATGCCAATAAAATGGGCAATCTGGAAGAAATGGACAAATTCCTAGAAACATATATGCTACCAAAACTGAAACAGGAAGAAATAGAAAATTTGAACAGACCCATAACCAGTAAAGAAACTGAATTAGTAGTCAAAAATCTCCCAAAAAACAAGAGTCCAGGACCAAGTGATTTTCCAGGGATATTCTACCAAACATTTAAAGAAGAGTTAACACCTATTCCTTTGAAGCTATTCCAAAAAGTAGAAATGGAAGGAAAACTTCCAAACTCATTCTGTGAAGCCAGGATTACCTTGATTCCAAAACCAGACAAAGACCCCACTAAAAAGGAGAACTAGAGACCAACTTCGCCAATGAACCTGCATGCAAAAATCCTCAACAAGATACTAGCCAATGGGATCCAACAATACATTAAAAGAATTATTCACCACGACCAAGTGGGATTTATACCTGGGATGCAGGGCTGGTTCAGTATCTGCAAAACAATCGATATGATACATCATCAATAAAAGAAAGGACAAGAACCACATGATCCTCTCAACAGATGCAGAGAAAGCATTTGACAAAATACAGCATCCTTTCTTGATAAAAGCCCTCAATGAAATAGGGATAGAAGGATCGTACCTCGAGATCATAAAAGCCATATATGAAAGACCCACCACTAATACCATCCTCAATGGGGGAAAACTGAGAGCTTTCCCTCTGAGGTCAGGAACACGACAGGGATGTCCACTCTCACCACCGTTATTCAACGTAGTATTGGAAGCTTTAGTCTCAGCAATCAGACAACACAAAGGAATAAAAGGCATCTGGGGTGCCTGGGTGGCTCAGTCAGTTGAGCGTCCAGCTTCAGCTCAGGTCATGATCTTGCCGTCTGTGAGTTCGAGCCCCGCGTCGGGCTCAGAGCCTGGAGCCTGCTTCTGATTCTGTGTCTCCCTCGCTCTCTGCCCCTCCCCCACTCATGCTCTGTCTCTGTCTCAGAAATAAATAAACATTAAAAAAAAATTTTTTTTAAAGGCATCCAAATTGGCCAGGAGGAAGTCAAACTTTCACTACTCGCAGATGACATGATGGTCTATATGGAAAACCCAAAAGATTCCACCAAAAACTGCTAGAACTGACCCATGAATTCAGCAAAGTCACAGGATATAAAATCAATGCACAGAAATCGGTTGCATTCCTATAGACCAACAATGAAGCAACAGAAAGAGAAACCAAGGAATTGGTCCCATTTATAATTGCACCAAAACCCATAAAATACCTAGAAATAAATCTCACCAAAGAGGTGAAAAATCTACACGCTGAAAACTATAGAAAGCTTATGAAAGAAATTGAAGACACAAAAAACAACGGAAAAAGATTCCATGCTCCTGGAAAGGAAGAACAAATATTGTTAAAATGCTAATATTACCCAAAGCAATCTACATATCTGACACAGATGAATTTGTCACAGGTTCATAAAAATTATGCAAATGAAAAGGACGAGACGATTAGGGGTGCCTGGCTGGCTCAGTGGGAAGAGGTGTGACTCTTGGTCTCTGGGTCATGAGTTTGAGCCCCACGTTGGGTACAGAGATTACTTAAATAAATAAAAACTTTATGGGGCGCCTGGGTGGCTCAGTCAGTTAAGCGTCCGACTTTGGCTCAGGTCGTGATCTCACGGTTTGTGGGTTCGAGCCCCACGTCGGGCTCTGTGCTGACAGTTCAGAGCCTGGAGCCTGTTTCAGATTCTGTGTCTCCCTCTCTCTCTGCCCCTCCCCTGCTCACACTCTGTCTCTCTCTCTCTCAGAAGTAAACATTAAAAAAAAAAAATTTTTTTTTTAATAAAAAATAAATAAATAAAAACTTTAAAGAAGAGAGATTAAAAGTCCTAGGAAAACAAAAAGCTATACAAGAAAGAAAAGGCAATCATGATATATATTAAATGGCCCCGTTGTGAACAATGCTCCTTTGGTCATAGAAATATAAAGGCTGATACTGGTAAATGATTTTAATGTGTCTATGATAGGAGGACATAAGGAAAGGAAATGTGAATGGCAGGTAGAGGGAGATGTAAGAGAGCTAAACCATTATCTTCCATAGTAGAAGGTCTATCCATAATATATAAAACTGAAAAACAGAGAAATAATTGTATAAACATGTTATTTAGAAACACAGAAATGTCCAAAGGATCAACCGAAATAGTTAAAAGTGGTTGGTCTGTAATTTTTTTTCCAGGAGAGGAAGCAAGGGATGTGTTTTATTTCGTTTTTTTGTAATTTATTTATTTTTTAATTTACATCCAGGTTAGTTAGCATATAGTGCCACAGGGATCTCAGGAGCAGATTCCTTAATGCCCCCTACCCATTCAGCCCACCCCCTGTCCCACAACCCCCCCAGTAACCCTCTGTTTGTTCTCCATATTGAAGAGTCTCTTAGGTTTCGTCCCCCTCCCTGTTTTTATATGATTTTTGCTTCCCTTCCCTTGTGTTCATCTGTTCTGTGTCTTAAAGTCCTCATACGAGTGATGTCATAGGATATTCGTCTTCCTCTGACTAATTTCGCTTCGCATTAATACCCTCCAGTTCCGTCCACGTCATTGCAAATGGCAAGATTCCATTCTTTTTGATTGCCGAGTAATCCTCTATTGTATAGATATACCACGTCTTCTTTATCCATTCATCCATCGATGGACGTTTGGGCTCTTTCCATCCTTTGGCTATTGTCGATAGTGCTGCTATAAACATAGGGGTGCATGTGCCCCTTCGAAACAGCACACCTGCATGCAAGGGATGTGTTTTTAATTATTTACCTGATATGACTTTTTAAAACAATGTACTTTGGGAAGGAGGGGAGATAGGGCGGAGGATGGGGAATGACAAGTTCTGATCACCATGGTCTGGTGTCCGAGCGCAGACTGGAAGGGTGGAGAAGCAGTCAGCGAGGCCAGTTGGCAAGCTGCCATGTTAAGATGTGTCACAATAAAACTTACGCAGAAGAGAAAACTGGAGAGGAGAGATGGGGGTAAGACTAGCTGGGTGAACCTTAAGCAGGGGTATCACACCAGAGAGTAACTTGCCATCTTCGTTTCTCCTCTTCTCTCTCAACTTTGCCTTGCTCAAAGTGAAGCCCTCTCTTCCGGAGATTTCTGGCCCCTCCAGCAGGGTCGGCCCGGGCCAGAGAGTGAATCTCACCTGCACATCAACTGGCTTCTTTCCCAAAAATATACATGTGAAATGGTTTCAAGATGGCGTGGAGCTTCGGGCCCTGGAGACCCTCATCTTCCTGCCTGAAGATGCTTCGTCCTGCACCCTTGTCAGTGCTGCCCTGGTGACCCTTGACTTATCCTCACTCCAGTCCCAGATCACCTGCCAAGTGGCTCACAGTACACTCAGAAGGCACGTGAACATCTCCAAATTCCTCCAAGGTAAGGGCCCCACCCACCCACCCAAATGGCCAACCGTGGGTGACTATGTCATGTTCCCCTGTCTGGACTACTCCACCTGCAGCTTCTCGGTTATTCTTCACCAAACCCCTCATGAGACGGGTACAAGGTTCCCTATCTTATACGACCATTCTCCCTACGTGACGCCATTGTCAGGTCCTTCTCTTTCAGAGCTCCCTCTGCCCTATTGTGTTCGGGAGGAAGAGGTTCATTCGTGCCATTCAACGAGTGTTTACCGAACATCTGCTACGTGGTAGCGTTATTCTAGGTGCCAGGGATCCCACGGTAAACAGAACAGGCCTCGTTCTGCTTCACCAAGCTCACAATCCCATAGGCCCCATCAACGAGACGCAAGACCTTTACAGTTTTAACTTGTAACGTGTGCTGCAGGGGAAAGAAGTTAAGTGTTAACACAGACAAAAACAGAAGAAGTCTGCTTTACTCAGGAAGTGCCTTTTTGGCGAAGCGATGTTTCAGCCGTGGCATGAAAGACGAAAGGGGGGGTCAGCCAAGCAAAAGGTGGAGCGTTTTCCAGGCAGAAGAAACAGGTGTGCCCAGGCCCCGCGACGGGGGTGGGGAGCGAGACACGGTGAACAGCAGAGAGGAGGCCCATGTGGCCGGGGCTTAGTGAAGAGAAGGGTGCGGGGGAGAAAGAAGAGGCGGGAAAGGGACAAGCAGAGACCAGGCCACACAGGGCTTCGAGCCACAGCAAGGAAGTTTCTCCCTCTTGCATTGCTAACCACCAACCATCGCTTTGTTGCCAGTCGCTACTTTTGAAACCTGCTTCTTAAACCCACCCTAGTTGGAAAATAAATAAATAAATAAACAAACAAACAAACAAACAAACCCACCCTAGTCGGGGGAGGGGACAGTGCGGACAAGGCTACACCACTCTTGCTCTGACTTCATAAAAACAAAGCTATTACCGAGGGTTGAATCAGACTTTGCAGAAATACGGAAGGAGGGGTGAAGGAAATCATCACCCTCGCTGCTCCGAAGTTCACGGCCTGGCCTTCACAAGGGCATCCCCGGGGTGTCTGCACTCTCTTTCAGCCACCCCCCTCCAGTGACCTCAGAGGGCAGAGTCCCACTCACCTCCTGCAGCTGAGCACATCCCTCCCAGGGCTCCAGAGTCCCAGCCCTCCTCCGTATGCTCCAGCCAAAGGGAAGCAAAGAGAAAACCCACTAACGGCATCACAGTCTCCTCGGCAAACCGCCTCCATTGAAGGCAATTTGTGGCACCAACGTAGAGTCTAGCTCCTTGTTTCTGAAATGCCTCCCTCCCTAAATAGTATCTGCCTTTGCTTAGCTAAGAGATACCACCAGAGGGTTCCAGCCTGGAAATAGAATTCCAGCCTCCACCTAGAGCATCCCAAAGAAGCTATGTGTCCCTGCTTCACGCAGATGAGGAAATCAAGGCCCAGGGAAGTAAAATGACTTGTCCAAGGTCACGTGGCTCTTAAGTTCAGGAGCTGGGATGTGAACCCAGTAATACACCTCTCTGGATGCCCATGTCAGACCTCCGTCCTGTAAGAGTCCCCGCGCAGAGATGCCAGAGCGAGGCAGTGTCCCCCTTCCCCAAGGAAGGTGCTTTGGTCACGGTCATCTGAGAGATGGCATCGTGCTGCTCTCTGTAGTTTCTCCAGACCCCTGGCTCCTTCTCCTTCCCCATATCAATAAATAAAGAGACACTCCATCAACCCAGTCGTCCAAGCCAGGGAACTGTTCTCACCCAACCCCTCACCAAGTTCTACCAAATTCACTTCCCACATCTCTCTGACCCCATCCATTTCTTTCTGCTGCCACTGCCCATGTTCATCCCCAAGTTCAAGGCAACATCATCTCTTTTTTTTTTTTAATATATATATACTTCTTTAACGTTTATTCATTTTTTGAGAGACAGAGACAGAGAGTGAGCAGGGCAGGGGCAGAGAGAGAGGGAGACACAGAATCTGAAGCAGGCTCCAGGCTCTGAGCTGTCAGCACAGAGCCCGATGCGGGGCTTGAACTCACAAACCGTGAGATCATGACCTAAGCTGAAGTCGGACGCTGAACCCACTGAGCCACCCAGGTGCCTCACAACATCATCTCTTACCTGGACACCCAGCCTCTTCTCTCATACTCACCATCACCCTTGACAGCCCATCCCCTCCAACCCCAGCAGCCGAGGACATTTTATAAAGGAAGCCAGATCTTGTCCCTCCTTTGCTTAAAGCCCTTGGTGGCTCACCACTGCTCTCGCAAAAGTAAAATAAAATCCTTATCAGGATGTTCAACAGCAGTCTTCAAAACATTTTTGAGAAAATTGTGAAGGACTATGTAGTTCATCATATATATTTTTTTAAGCTTACTTATCTATTTTGAGAGAGAGAGAGTGTGCGAGCAAGTGGGGAAAGGACAGAGAGAGAGACAGGGAGAGAAAGAGAGAATCCTTCGCAGGCTCCGCACCAGTAACACAGAGTCCAATGTGGGGCTTGAACTCACAAACCGTGAGAGCATGACCTAAGCGGAAACCAAGAGTCGGACATGTAACTGACTGAGCCACCCAGGCATCCACATCACACGTTTTAAAGTTAATATCTCAAATTGTTCATCACAGACTTAAATGGTCGCACAGACAGAACCCCTAGATATTACAAGTGTTTCGTCTCTCGGGGGCAGGCGGGGGGGGGGGGGGGGGGCGGGCCTGGCTGGCTCGGTCGGTTAAGCATCTGTCTTCAGCACAGGTCATGATCCTGTGGTTGGTGAGTTCAAGTCCCACGTCAGGCTCCCCACTGTCAGGGCTTGGGGTTCTCTCTCTCTCTGCCCCTCCCTCTGCCCCTCCCCTACTCGCACACACGCTTTCACGCTTCTCTGTCTCTCTTTCTCCCTAAATAAATAAATAAATAAACAAACTTTTTTTTTAAAAGTAGGCTCCCCTTCTGGCGGGGAGTGGCGAGGTTCTAGAAGGCATCTGGGGACTTGCTATGGCCATTTTTGGAAAACGCAATCCGCCACACGTGGTTTAACGCCTATCCGCCCTTCACATTTCTGCTCAAAGGTCACTTCTTCCACAAACTCTTGCCTAACCTGCCCCACCTCCGGACCAGGTCAGGTGCCCCCGTGTAGGCTCTCAGAACCCTCCGAGGGTCACGTGACTGCTTTTTCTTCCCTGTCCCCCCTCCCCGCAACCAGAGCAGGAGCTCCGTGAGGCAGGGACTATGTCTGTCTTGCTCAAGGCTGTATCCCAAGAGCCAAGGGCAGTGCCTGGAAGGATAGCGATGCTCCTTGAACCTCTTTTGCGTGAAGATAGGAAGGAATGAAGGAAGGGCTATTGTCTCAGTTACACCCACAGTGACCGTGTCAGCGCACCGTGTCCCAAGCCTCCAGCTGGCTAGCCTCACCTGCCACGGGCAAAGGTTTTACCCTGGAGTCGTACAAATCACCTGGCTGGAGACGAACAGATTATGACAACCTCTTCAGAGGGTGCTGCCGCCTTGGGCACGAAACAGCAGGAAGTCCTGCTCTCGCCACACAGCTGGTGCCTGACCACACACACAGTCCACCAGATCTTCCTGTGATTTAGTGACTTATCGTCCCTCATTCCCACCCACCCTCTCAAAAGCTGTTCAGGCTCAACAATTACTGAGGGCCTACTAGGGACCGTGTTTGGGAGTTCTCATCTGACACAGAAACGTTCTAAGGTACACGTTATAAGCCCCATTTTAAAGATCAGGAAACTGAGGCTCAGAGAGGCGGGGCGATTCCCTCAACCCAAGGTACAGGCTTGCTCCCGGAGTCTGGGGTGAGGCTGAGCCTGTCCGGGGGTTGAGCGGTGGGAGCAGGAAGCCTGGTTCATCCTGGTATCTTTCCGTCACCAGATGCCAGAACATTCAGCTCCCTCTTCGGAACCCTCATCCTGCTTGGCTGGAAGTTGTTTCCCCTGACTGTACTTTGCATCTTCTGTGTCCTCAAGAGGAGATTCCCTTCCAAGTTAAGAGGGAACCTCAGACAGAGAAACGGCTTCCAGGGGGCGGGAAGATTCCAGGGCAACAGGGGGCACTGAGAGCAGAAGCCACGTCACACTCCTGCTGCACATCCAGCTTGAAGGCATGTTGAATCCAGACCGTCCCTAAGAGTCACACCCCAGTCCCGTCAACCGTCCCCTCTGCCCCTCCCAGCTCCAGTCTAAAGATGCACAAAGATGCAGGCTCCCCTGGTCCGGGCAGGGGGAACACTTAAGGAGGGAGAGTTAGTCTGGAGTCAACACTCTCAAGGTGGTCTCCAAGGCGAAGTCTGAGAACAAGGGCTTTGCCCCAGCTCCCCGCTTCCTCGGCAGGTCACGGGCACCACAAGGCCCTCCTCAGTGACGTAGGATCCTCGGTGCCCTCCTGTTTTATTTAGGAGTGCTGACCCAGGAGAGGCACTTGCCATGACGTCTGCAGCCACTGCCAAAGCTTCTCCTGCCTCAGCAGCCTTCTGAGACCTGTCCGGTGCTGGCTGTCCCTCCCTGTCTCCTACAGTTCCCGGTGGAGGTGAGAGCCTGGACCGGGAAAGTCAGTAGTGAGAGGTAGACTCTCACATCCAATGAAGGAAAGAAGCTTCTCTGGAAATTCTGGGCATGAAGTTCATGGCCCTGAGCAAGAAACCCAGCAGAGGCAAAACAAGCTCCTACCCAGGGAGAAACACATTACCTGCAGTTCGGAAGGCCCCTCCCTGACTCCTCCAGGAAAGCCCATTGTGGGCACCCAAGCTGCCATGAAACCTTTATAGCTCCATCATTAAAACGGTATTTCTTATAAAGTTTATTTATTTTGAGAGAGAGAGAGTGCATGCACGAGCAGGGGAAGGGCGGAGAGAGAGGGAGGGAGAGAATCCCCAGCAGGCTCTGAGCTGTCAGCACAGAGCCCAGCACGGGACTCGATCCCATGAATCGTGAGCTGAAATCAAGTGTTGGAAGCTTCATGGGACGCCTGGGTGGCTCAGTCAGTTAAGCCTCTGACTCCAGCCCAGGTCATGCTCTGGCAGTCCATGAGTTCGAGCCCTGCGTCGGGCTCCGTGCTGACAGCTAAGAGCCTGGGGCCTGCTTCGGATTCTGTGTCTCCCTCTCTCTCTGCCCCTCCCCCACTCACACGCTATCTCTGTCTCTCAAAAACAAACATGAAAAAAAAAAACAGTTGGAAGCTTAACCGACTGAGTCACCCAGGTGCCCCATCATCATTAAAATAGTATTAAAGGAAACATTTACGGCCAATACACTTATGAAGAGATGTCCAATCTCATTAGTGATCGGGAAAGGCCAAAGCAAAACCACACCGAGATGCCATTTTTCCCTATTCAAATAGAAAAAGTAAAGAAGCAACTGGGTCTTTCCCATGTTGCTGATGGGTATGTAAATCAGCAGAGCTACTTTGGAAAACAGCTTGAAAAATTTGAACTTGAACATTCACATACCCCATAACCTGCCATTTACATCCTTGAGTTATACATACCCAAAGAAACCCTTGCACATGTGCTCCAGGAGATATATTCAAATACATACGGGGTAGCCCAGTTTAAAATTAGAAAAACCTGAGGGACGCCTGGGTGGCTCAGTTAGGCATCCAACTTCGGCTCAGGTCATGATCTCACAGCTCGTGAGTTCGAGCCCCGCATCGGGCTCTGTGCTGACAGCTCTGAGCCTGAAGCCTGCTTCGGATTCTGTGTCTCCCCCTCTCTCTGCCCCTCCTCTGCTTGCGTTCTGTCTCCCTCTGTCTCTCAAAAATGAATAAGAGTTAAAAAAAAATTTTTTTAATTAGAAAAACCTGAGAACAATCCAAATGCACATCTACAGAATGATGAGCAAGTAATTTAGTACAATCCCAGAATGGAATATTATACAGCAATAAAAGTGAATGAACTACAACTACACATAATAAATAGATAAATTTTAGCAAAAAAAAAAAAAAAAAAGAGAGAGAGAGAAGTAAGCCCCAAAAGATTTCATACAGCATGACATTATTTTTAAAAGCTAAAAACAGCTACCAAATGTTTTTTAGGGAAACATATAAATATGATAAGCATGTGTCTTTTCAAAAAAGAACAATGAGGGGCGCCTGGGTGGCGCAGTCCGGTAAGCGTCCGACTTCAGCCAGGTCACGATCTCGCGGTCCGTGAGTTCGAGCCCCGCGTCAGGCTCTGGGCTGATGGCTCAGAGCCTGGAGCCTGTTTCCGATTCTGTGTCTTCCTCTCTCTCTGCCCCTCCCCTGTTCATGCTCTGTCTCTCTCTGTCCCAAAAATAAATAAACGTTGAAAAAAAAAAAAAAAAGAACAATGAGCTCAAGATTTTAAATAGTCACATGGAACTAGAGGGTATTATGCTAAGCGCAATAAGTCAGGCAGAGAAAGACAAACATATAATTTCACTCCAATGTGGAATTTGAGAAACACAACAGATGAACATGGGGGAAGGGAAGGAAAATTAAGATAAAAACAGAGAGGGGCTCCTGGGTGGCTCAGTCGGTTGAGCATCCGACTTCAGCTCAGGTCATGATCTCGCAGTTTGTGAGTTCGAGCCCCACATCGGGCTCTGTGCTGACAGCTCAGAGCGTGGAGCCTGCTTTGGACTCTGTGTTTCCTTCTCTTCTGCCCCTCCCCCACTTGTGCTCTGTCTCTCTCTATCAAAAATAAATAAAATATTTTCAAAAATTAAAAAAAAAAAACAGAGAGGGAGGCAAATCCTAAGACTCTTAAATACAGAGAACAAACTGAGGGTGGCTGGAGGGGAGGTGGGTGGAGGGAGGGGCTGAATGGGTGATAAAAATGGCCAATAAAGAGGGCACTTTGGGGGAATGAGCACTGGGTGTCATCTGTAAGACATGAATCACTGGGTTCTACTCCTGAAGCCAAGACTATACTGTATGTTAACTAACCTGAATTTAAATTAAAAAAAAAACAAAAAAAAAAAAAAAACAAAGTTGGGAGAAGGCCAGCTCTCAGACAAAGGATGGTGGTGGATCCTATGATTCATAAGCTTACTAGAATCTTTTTAGCACTTATGGCTAGGGTTTATTTACAACCTTACATTACTACTCTGGTGTCATGTAATATTTTAACCTATGTCAAAACAAAAGTCCTTGAGAACATGGATCATAATTTCTACCCCTCTATATGTAGCCTGTGCCTTATATACAGCGTCCTAGCTCAGGGGAACAATAACAAAAAAATTAAATAAAATAAAATAAAATAAAAATAAGGGACTTGTTTTGGTCTGAGTGTAGCCTGAAATTCTGCAGTTATTGTCACTTAAACAAGAATTTGCTCTTGAATTAGAAAGAACAGGAAAGTCCTATTTAAAGGAGTCATTTTTACTGTGGATAATGTGACTGGTATAATTTGCGATGTTCATGGAATTTTAAAATAAAGATCTTTCCCCTAAATTTCTCAGCAAAACAAAACAAAACTAAAAAAAGATTTTAAATAGTAGTCGCCTAGAATGGGGGAGGGGAAAAGGATGAGAAAGGTGGGTACATAGAGGTAGATGGAAGTTAATATCAGGAATCTAGCTTCCATGCTGGATGTTGGCTTCATGAATAGTCATATCATCATAAACAAAAAATAGAAGTAATAACAATATAAGGTTGATAAATAAATATTTAAATGCATAGGTACATAGATGGGCTGATTATTGGAAGGAAAGGAGGGAGGGAGAGAAGATGGATGGATGGATGGATGGACGGACAGACGGACAGATGGATGGACAGACGGATGGGTGGATGGATGGATGGATGGATGGATGGATGGATGGATGGACGGACAGACAGATGAATGGACAGATGGATGGACAGACAGATGGATGGATGGACAGAGGGACAGATGGATGGATGGATGGATGGATGGATGGATGGATGGACAGACGGACAGATGGACGGATGGATGGATGGATGGATGGATAGATGGATGGGTGGATGGATGGGTAGGTAAGTAGATTAATAAAAGAGGGTCATGCATGAATCAGTGAGGGAGTCGTAAAGCAAAAATTATGACAGGTGCCCTTCTACACACTTCCTTTAGATTCAAAAGAAAAAAACAGAAGAACAATGCCTAAAGAGCCCCCAAGTTCCCTTCCTGTTACGATATTTACAAGTCCACATTAGGAAGAAAGCACAGCTAATGGGTGTCACCATGGGTCTAGCACTTCACATGCAGTATATTATTTCATCCTCATACCAATCGCACAAGGTAGACACCATTCTCCATTTTACAAGTGAGGAACCTGAAGGAAGCCACTCAGTGTTACTCAGGTAACAAGTGGTGGAACCAAAACCCCTGGATTCAGACACAGCTCTGCTCAGTGCTTTCTAGGGAGCCACACCGCCTACTGTCTATGGACAGATGGGGAGACCTTGACTCACCCTCATTTTATTGCTTCCCAATCTCTCAGGCCTGCTGTTCTATGTTAAAGCCCGCCCCATGTCCTCAATGGGAGCAGAAGGGGAGAACACATGCACTTTTCCAGCCCTGGAGTAGATCTAGGGTCAGTAGATTGATCCATCCATCCATCCATCCATCCATCCATCCATCTTCTCTCCCTCCCTCCTTTCCTTCCAATAATCAGCCCACCTGTGTACCTGAGCCCCAAAATGGCCCTGGTGAAGATCTGGGGGAGGTAGGGTAGGCCAAGTTCTGGAGAAAGGCTCTCTGTAGGACAAATATGCCCAGGGGAAACAGGTATCCTACAGTGAGTTTGTTCAACTGTGGCCTTGAACCTTTGTAGTCACAGGGACGGAGGGCTGAGCCCAACCCCCATTACCCCTCAGGCATGAATCTGCTCTTCAACATTTTCTACTGACAGTAGAGCGGCTTCCGCTTCAGCTTCCCCATCCCCAGCCTCCGATGCTGGGAGCCTTGGGATGTGCTGGCCTTTCTCCCTCATCTCCCCCTCCAGAAATGGGGCCAGGACAAGGATGAGGCCAGCAAAGGGCCTAGGGAACAAAATTTAGGGAGACACTTTCTCTGAGTTGAGCGAGGACAGCAGAGACTTGCCACCTCGTATTTTGTGTCCTAGACGCCACAGGTGTCCAGGTGTCACGACTTCTGCTCCCTCCCATTCGTCTTCCTGGTTGCTCAGACCCTGATCGGCATGTACCTCAATCACACCAATTGCCTCCTCACGACCCTCACTCTGGAGTCGCCAATCCATACGCTACACAGACGTGACAGTGGCCTTTTTTAAACATTTGCTCAAGAATTTTAGGCATCAACTATACTTCAATTAAAAAATACACATAAGGGGCGCCTGGGTGGCGCAGTCGGTTAAGCGTCCGACTTCAGCCAGGTCACGATCTCACGGTCCGTGAGTTCGAGCCCCGCGTCAGGCTCTGGGCTGATGGCTCAAAGCCTGGAGCCTGTTTCCGATGCTGTGTCTCCCTCTCTCTCTGCCCCTCCCCCGTTCATGCTCTGTCTCTCTCTGTCCCAAAAATAAATAAAAAACGTTGAAAAAAAAATTAAAAAAAAAAATACACATAAAAAAACTTTAGGTAGTTCCTCACTCCCTAAGTCATACCTCAAGAAGGTGACAGTGATTATCCCAGGTGTCCCGTATCTTGACACCAGAGGGAAAATGAAGCAGTCAGAAGAGTCCTAACTTGGACCTGAAGGTTCCTCATCCCTTCAGGAGACAGCTCACGTCCTGAGCAAGCCCATAGCTTCCACCCAAATAATTGCTCATGGCGAAGAAGGTAAGGTCTTCATTTATTCCACAAATATTACCGAGTTTGTACTATGTAACAGGCACTGTTTAGACACAGAGGAAACACTGGTGAACGTTGGTAGGAATGGTCCCTTTTCTTGTGGGGTTTACCGTCTGATGAAGACAGATACTAAAGAAAGGAGGGAAGATAGCAGGGAGGGAGGGGGAGGATAGGAAGAAAAGAAAGAAGAATGTGATATGTGTTCTGGAGAAAATAAAGAGCACACAAGATGTGCACAAGGTACTTCCGATGGCAATGACAGAGAGCTCCACAGTAATCAGGAATTATGTGGCAGCTATCTAGAAAGGATAGCAGAGAAAGCCTTTCTGAAAAGGGAATATTTGAGCTGATATCTGAAAGTTGCAAGAGCCTGGGGAGATACACTCCTGTTACAGGAACCCACTGTGTCAAGACCTAAGGTATGAAGGAGTTTGGAACCTTCAAGGAAGAGGAAGGGGGTGCCGTAGGGCTGGAACTAGAGAGTAGTGGGACAGAGAACAATGCTGACGAAATGGGCAGGAGACAATCACACAGGGCTCTTGGCCATGGTGGGGAGTTTGGATTTCACTCAAAGAAGAATGGAAAGACATTAGAGAGCTTTAATACACAGAGCAAATGACAAGATCAGATACACATTTTGAAGAAATCACCATGACTCCTGCCTGGGGGGGGGGGGGGTAAGCAGAGTAAAGCCGGTAGCCAGAAAATTCAGATGTGAGGTTACAGCAGCAAACCAGGGGCAGCGAGGGTGGCTGGAGCTATGGCGGTGCCAGCGGAGATGAAGAGAATGTGACTAATGTGAGGGGTACTTAAAGATTGAAATGATGGGACACGTTTGAAGACTGAATGTGGAATGTGATGGAGGGGAAGTCATTGGTGATGGCTTCCTGGCAAGGCTGAGCAACGGATGAGATGGGGGAGACAGGTAGACTAGGCTTGGTGGTGAGAATTAAGGGTTGAGCTTTGAACACGTTCAATGTAGCATTTATTCATCATCCTTGTGCCGATGTTGAATAGGCAGATGAACATAGGCGTCTGGAGTTCAGGGTCAGAGCTGGAGAGAAATTTTTAAAGTCATCGGGTCTGTAAAACTGGTTGCTAGGACAGCTTTTCCTTTTCCATCTTTCTTGCCTCCCAGAAGCCCTAGGATGCAATGCAGACTCCAGGCTCTGGTACGAAAGGGTTACTTCTGGAGGCATGGATTGGAAAGGGAAGCGGGACAGAATGTTTCCATTTATCATGATGGCACGATTGTACATATTTTTTTCTTTTGCATTTTCATGTGATCTCTACAGGGGCTAAGAATGTCTCCCTTCTCCCCGGCCACCCTGTGCTATACCGGTATCTCTCATTGTCTTACTGGACACAGGGGCAAAGGATTGCAAAGAGAGTGACATATAAGAAAAATATTCACAAGTGGGCAGTGAAACCCCTGAGAGGCACTGTTACTTTCGCATCCTGGTCAAGCTGAGCTGAAAAGGCTCTTGATATGCCTAGTCCGACCCTTCTTCTCCAACCCCTGTTGACAAATAGGGAAGCTGTGTCTTGGGGACATTAGCCGACGTGACTAACCTAACGCAACCAAACTTTGATGCAATTCTCAAGCTACCATTCCAAGTGTGCAAAAAGCACCACATCTTTGAACTTTTCCATGATTTACCATAATTTCTATTTTAAGTTTCCAGGGACTTAACCGTGACATTCAGGTTTTCCTCAGTCAACTCAGGGCTCTCCCAATCTCTCCATCCCCAGTAGTGTCTAAGTTGACTCTGTGACATCAGTCTACGTAAGCATCTGCTGACATGTCCAAAATCCCGTGCTGCCTTTAACTACAGATCCCCACAAGTGGCCCTAGAATTAACTTCTTCCTGATCTCGGGGCTTCCCTACACCCCCTCGCTTTCAGCTCTGTGCACACTGGAAAATCTGGCTACTCTAGAACCCCAGGAAGCTCTGCAGGGTGGTCTCGGGTCCTCTCCACCCAGGCAGAGCACACACCCAGTTCCGTTCTATTGCCAGGCCAGACTGGGGGCAGGAACGCCACAAGTCATGTCACCAAGAAGGAAGACGTGAGTCCTGACTCTCAATCCCTCCAAATTGGACCCGAGGTTTGCAAAGAGGAACAAGTTGCAGGACCCTTCTTGTAGGGAAACAGGCTCAAGAATTCCTTATACTTACATAAATGGTTTAAAAAGCTTAGGGTGGAAAGCTGCCACCACAGGGAGAAAGATATTATAAGCCAGAAATTATAACGGGATCACGAGTAACTTGTTGTATCACCTGCAGGAAACTACTTTCCATCTGGCACCAATATACTCTCGTGCTCTGATCACAACTTCAAACACCAGTTGACCCCCAGACCCTTTGCTTCTTACACACCCAAGTTAATGATTACTATCTGATTGTTTTCTTCGAGTTTACCACCTGTGTAAGATCTTGAGTGCTCAATAAATACAGAGAGGAAGCCCCTGTTCGGGGCTCTTGTCTCCTCCCAGACATTAGCCTCTCTCGTAATCAATTCTGCATCTGCTCTCTTGCTGGACAAGCGAGAACTCCAGACTTACAGTCCGCAACACCTTCTCGGGGACCCCCAGCGTCGGTTCCTTCCAGTTTCCCTCCTCTCTGCCCCAGATGGGGCAATGCTGCTTAGTTTCAGAGGTGTGCAGAAGGGGATGGAAGGGGATGGAAGGGGATGGGAGGGGATGGGAGGGGATAGGTCTCTACAGGAGACTGTTTTTCCACTTTAGCATCTTTCATCTGGATCTCAGCTTTTGAAACTCGAAGGTGCATTTATACTCTATTTCTGCAATGACAATCTCTCTTGAGACAGATGTGTTACATTTATCTGCTGCCTAACTTGGCCACAAAAAAGCCCCCAGAAAAACTGGACTGCAGAGCTCTGCAGTGACACCAACAGCCATGCTTTATAACTACATGTCAAAAGTCTACACTTTGTAAAATTCAATGCATCTCAACTCTGAGTATACTCAAAACCATTGAATTTTACACTTTAAACGGGTGAATTTTATGCTAGGTGAGTTATATCTCAATAAATCTATTTTAAAAAGGTGAAAAGGTTACAACAATGTGGGGATATTGTTCAAAGTTACTCTTTCCTTTTCCTTTTTCAACATCAATTTTACTTTGAGGGAAAAACATCTAATGCATCCGACCACATAAAACACCAATTCTCTCAACCCCACAAGCACCAACTCTCTATGTGCCTTATTCCTACAAGTTTCCAACACTTCCTCCAAATGTGGGAAGAGAGAAAATAATGAGTTTCATAAAAACGATTTGGAAACCTCATTTTTTTCCCCAGATTCCCGGGTGGAATTGATTTCCAGACTTGGCAGAAAGAAGCAAAAAAGTCATGTAGAGGGCAAATTCCAACAGGGGGATATATTAACTGGTTCTCAGAACCTAAAACTATCTCCTGCTGACAGTCCCTAGGATGCTTAAATAATAATTAGTATTAGACTTGTCCGTGTAGGTTTCTTACTAAACCTGCTGTGCACAGAGGCAGCTAGCGAATTCCGCTCCCCCTCCCCGCCCCCCCCAGAAGCCTCCCACGTATTTCCCTTCACATCCGATCGGTCAAAATCTTGATGTCTGTCCCAGCTTCGACCAATTACTCAACCAATCACTAGCCAGGAGGTGGAGCTCCATAACTGATGCGGCCCAATGAAGATCCAGATCCTGAGGCTGGGGCAGGGCCTAGCTAGGTACCGCGAAACCCAATGCTGGACAGACTGGGTTCTCTTAGCGAGGCAGAAGGGGGATGTGGCTGTGCAGAAACCCAAAGAAGGGGCTCTTCCAATGAGTAGGTGGTGAATCCAGTGAGCTGTGGAAAAATGCACCCCGCTAGGAGACAACGCCCTGGAGGTGTCCAGACCTGGGGGCAGGGAACCAGGTGCGCACCAGGTAAGATCTGGTTCCAAGAACCAAAGCCTTTATGCAGGAAAATAGCTACTGTTAACTCTCTCCACCCTTGCTGGGGGCAAGGACTTAGACTGGCTTACAACATACTTACTAATGACGGGAGTGGGGGGGGGCGCTTTACGGTAAAAATGCATGGCCAACATCATCTAAACGAAAGACTCAAAGCACACATCACCAGCAATGAGACAAATTGAAAGAATGTGCTTCCTGATTGGATGCAACGAGAACTCAGCATCGCTTTTGGATATTTCCGCCAAAGATGCAAAACCTGACTCTAATAATGGAAAGTATCAGAAACATCCGAAATGAGGGGCATTTTACTTTCTATGCCTTTCAAAAGTACCAGGGTCATAAAGGAGAGCGGAATTGTTCTATATTAAAGGAAACTAGAGAGGCATGGCAAGTGACTGAAACTGGATCTTTTTTCTATAAAAGACAAATTTTCTTGGGCAATTGGCAAAACTTGTTGGGGGCCTGAAGATAATAGGAATGTGTCAGTGTGAACTTCCTGATTCGAATGGTATTGTGGCCATGCAGAAGCATGTCCTTATTTGTAGGAAATACAAATATTTGGGTGTGATAAAGCAACATGTCAGCAATTTATTCACAGAGGTTTCGAAAAAAAAAATTCTTTGCCCTGTATTTGCAGATTTTCTTTAAAATTAAAATCATTTTCAGAGTTTAAAAAAAAACTGGTGACACTCTGGTGTCAGGAAGAAATTCATATCTGTTGCAAAAAGATGGGGCGCCTGGCTGGCTCAGTCAGTTAAGCATCCAACTTCGGCTCAGGTTATGATCTCGCGGTTTGTGGGTTCCAGCCCCGTGTCCAGCTCTGTGCTGACAATTCAGAGCCTGGAGCCTGCTTCGGATTCTGTGTTTCCCTCTCTCTCTCTGCCCCTCTCCCGCTTGCTCTCTCTCTCAAAAATAAATAAAAGCATTAAAAATTAAAAAAAAAAAAAAAAAAAGAATAACCAGTAACACATACTGAGAGTTTACTATGTGCCAGACTCTGTTCTGAGCACTTTACATGTATGAACTCACAACAACCTTGTGAGATATAGGTTGCAATTATTCTCTTTCACAAATGAGGAAATCTGGGCACCGAAAGGTTAGGTAACTTGCCCAAGGTCACACAGCTGGTAAGCGGCTGGCTGAGATTTGAACCCAGTCATTCTGGTTCAAGCTCCCTTGCCTTTAACCACCATAGTCTCCTCGATGGTCTTTTTCAGGCCAGTAACCTTAATTAACACTGTCAGCCCAACAACTCTATTTTTCTCCAACTGGGAACTCTCCCTTAGATATTGTATCTAACTGCTTACTCAGTAGCTCCACTTGGGCGCACACACAATAATATCTCAAACTCAGCATTTCAAAAACTTACCTACTCGCCCCCCACCCCCACCCCAAACCTGCTCCAGCCACAGCCTTCCCCATTTCAGTTCATGGCAACTTCATTCCTCCAGGGGTTTGAGCCAAAAATCTGCGAGGCATCCCTGACTCCTCTCTTCGCTCATCTCACAACCTTTCTATCAGGAAACTGTGTTAACGCTACCTTAAAATGTATCCAGAAACCGACCCTGTCTCTCCGTCTCTACTACCTGAGTTCACCCACCATCCTCTTTCCTGAATGGCTGCAATTAGCTCCTCACTGGCCTCCCTGCTTCTGCCCTTGCCTCGCTCATCCATGCTCGATACAGTCAGCAGCGGAGCCTTTCTTTTTTATCTTATTTATTTTGAGAGAGAGAGGCTCCGGAGGTCAGGCTGCAAGTTCTTACAAAGATCCCACTGTGTCCTCATGGGAGCCCCTTCCCGTCTGTCTCACTTTCCCGCGTGTAAACCCGAAATGCTGCTTACCTCGCCGCCACCGGGTGCTGCGTTTGGTCCCTGCGGTTGGTCCCTGCGGTTGGTCTCTGCGTTTGGTAGGAGGACTGCCGCAGGGCGCACTCAGAAGTGCCCCAGGGTCACGTGTTCTCAACCGAAGGGCTGGAAGGGGTCTTTACAGGTGTAGGAATAAGGGGGCGGGAACTAGGATGGGGGCGGGAACTAGGATGGGGGCGGGAACTTGGGTCGGGGGCGGGGATAATCCTGGCAAAAATCTCCAAATGCCCCTCTGTTTAGGGGTGTGGCTTTCTTAGCGTCCTTTTCTTCTGCGAACGTTTCCTCCCACGTCCTCCTGTGTTGCCGTAGCGGTTTCATGACCAGTTTGTGGAACAAATCGTTGAGTACATTCGCACGCATGTACCACGGTGCTCTGAGGATAAAGTTCGAATTTATGGAAAAAGGGTTAAACATTTCTGGTTTCTGAAAAGGAAAAAAAAATATTTTGAGAGAGAGAGAGAGAGCAGTGGGCTTGAACCCATGAACCGTGAAATCACGACCGGAGGGGAAATCAAGAGTCAGCAGCTTAACCAACCGAGCCCCCCAGGCACCCAGCGGAAGATCCTTTTATTTTATTTTTTTTAACATGAAATTTATTGTCAAAGTGTTTTCCATACAACAACCAGAGCTCATCCCAACAGGGCCCTCCTCAGTGCCCATCACCCACCCTCCCTTCCCTCCCACCCCCCATCAACCCTCAGTTTATTCTCAGTTTTTAAGAGTCTCTTATGCTTTGGCTCTCTCCCTCTTTTTTTTTTCCTTCCCCTCCTCCATGGTCTTCTGTTAAGTTTCTCAGGATCCACATAAGAGTGAAAACATATGGTATCTGGTTTTCTCTGTATGACTTATTCCATTTAGCATAACACTCTCCAGTTCCATCCACGTTGCTACAAAAGGCCATATTTCATTCTTTCTCATTGCCAAGCAGTATTCCATTGTGTATATGAACCACAATTTCTTTATCCATTCATCAGTTGATGGACATTTAGGATCTTTCCATAATTTGGCTATTGTTGAAAGTGCTGCTATACACATTGGGGTACCAGTACCAAAAAATTAAAAATAGATCTTCCCTATGACCCAGCAATAGCACTGCTAGGAATTTACCCAAGGGATACAGGAGTGCTGATGCATAGGGGCAGAGGATCCTTTTAAAACAATAGTTAGATCTTGTCCTTCCTCTGCCCAAAACCTTGCAATAGCTGCTCTTGTCACTGAGAATCAACACTTAGGTCCTTCCCTTGGTCCCTGTGGCTTCTCACCATCCACTCACCTCATCCCCCTTTTGTCATTCCATATTTTTTCCCCTAAGACTGATCACTTTCTGACATACTGCACAATTTATTGCATATTGCCTGTCTCCCCACACGCATACCCTTGAACTATATGCTGTCTACAAGAGCCTCATTTGAATTCTAAGGACATATGTAGATTAAAAGTGAAAGGGTGGAGGGTTGCCTGGGTGGCTCAGTCGGTTTAAGCCTCCAACTCTTGGTTTCTGATCAGGTCATGATCTTATGGTTCATGGGATTCTCTCTTCCTCTCTCTGTACCTCCCCTGCTCACTTGCTCGCTCTCAAAATACATAAACATTAAAAAATAATAAAAATAAATATAAAATAAAAAAGTGGAAAAAGTTATTCCATGCAAATGGGAACCTAAAGAGAGTAGGGTAGCCATACTTATATCAGATAAAATAGACTTTCAGAAAAAAAAAGTTACAAGAGACAAAGAAAGTCATTATACGATGAGAAAAGAAGCAATCCATCAGGAAGATATGACAATTAAAAATACACATGCACCTAACATTTGAGGTCTTAAATATATGACACATTGAGGAACCTCACTATCCCACTTTCATTTATGGATAGAACACCAAGACAGAATATCAGAGGACTTGAACAACACTATAGACCAAATGGACCTTACAGACGTACACAGAACACCGTACCCAATGACAACAGAACACACAATCTTCTCAAGCACGTGTGGAACATTCTCCAGGTTAGATCACATACTAAGCCACAAACTCAGTCTTAACAAACTTATGATTAAATCATGCAAAGTATCTTTGCTGACCACAACAAAATGAAATTAGAAATCGACAGCAGAGAGAAAACAGGAAAATCCACCAATCTGCAGAAATTAAACACCTCATCCTTAAATAACCAATGAATCAAAGAAGAAATCACAAAGGATGTGAAAATGTCTGGAGACAAATGAAAACAAAACCACAACATGCCAAAATTCATGGGATACAGTGAAAACAGTACTAAAAATTAAGTTTATAGTGGTAGATGTACTTACACTAGAAAAGAAGAAAGATCTCATATCAACCACCTAACTTTATATCTCACCGAATTAGAAGAGAACAAAATCAATCCAAAATTAATAAAAGGAAGAGAATAATAAAGTGTGCAGCAGAGATAAATGCAATAGAAAAAGAAAAAAAAAACAACAGGAAAAGAAATCAATGAGACCAAGAATTAATTTTTTGAAAAGATCAACAAAATCAACATACCTTTCGATGGACAAAGAAAGATAAAAGTCTCAACTAAAATTAGAAAATAAAGAGAGGGGGCGCCTGGGTGGCGCAGTCGGTTAAGCGTCCGACTTCAGCCAGGTCACGATCTCGCGGTCCGTGAGTTCGAGCCCCGCGTCAGGCTCTGGGCTGATGGCTCGGAGCCTGGAGCCTGTTTCCGATTCTGTGTCTCCCTCTCTCTCTGCCCCTCCCCCGTTCATGCTCTGTCTCTCTCTGTCCCAAAAATAAATAAAAACGTTGAAAAAAAAAAAAGATTGTTTAAAAAAAAAAAAAGAAAAGAGAGAGGACGTTACAACTGATGTCACTGAATCAAAAAGATTATAAGAGACTACTATGAACAATTATATGCCAACAAATTGGGTAAACTGGAAGAAATGGGTAAGTTTTTTACAAACATAAAACCTACCAATCCTGAATTACACTGAACTAAAAATCTGAACAGAGTAACAACTCTGTAAAAAGAATGAAACAATGAGAACGAAGCAATAATCAAAAACCTCCCAACAAAGAAAAAGCCCAGAACCAGATGGCATCACTGGAGAATCCTTTCAAACATTTAAACATGAATCCTTCTCAAACTCTTTAAAGAAAAAATTGAAGAGGAAAGGACACTTCCAAATTCGTGATATGAGGTCAGCATTACTGATACCAAAACCAGATGAAGATAACAACAAAAAACTACAAAGCAATATCTCTGTTGAATATTGGTACAAAAATCCTCAACAAAATACTAGCAAAGCAAACCAAACAGTATATTGAAAGCATTATACACTATGACCAACTGAGATTTGTACCTGGAATACAAAGATGGTTCAACATATGAAATGTTATAAATGTTACATTAACAAAATGAAGGACAAATACCACATGATCTTCTCCATCAAGGCAGAAAGAACACTTAACAAAATCAACACCCTTTCATGATAAAAACACTCAACAAACTAAGAACAGAAGGAAATCCTCAACATAATAAAAGCCTAACATCACATTCAATGGTAAAAGAGTGAAAGATTTTCCCCTAAGGTCAAGAACAAGGATGCCCTTCTAACTGGAAGATCAATTAGATAAGAAAAAGAAATAATAAAACGCATCTAAATTGGAAAAAAAAAAGAAAGGAAAATTATTTCTATTCTCAAATGACATGATTTTACTTACAAAAAGCCATAAAGATTACACACACACACACACACACACACACACACACACACACACACACCCCTTACTTACAACTAAGAAATGAGTTCATTCAACAAAGTTACAAGGTACAAAATCAACATACAGTAACCAGCTGCATTTCTATAAACTAATAGTGACCAATCAAAAATTAAAAAAGGAATTTTAGGGGGCGCCTGGGTGGCGCAGTCGGTTAAGCGTCCGACTTCAGCCAGGTCACGATCTCGCGGTCCGTGAGTTCGAGCCCCGCATCGGGCTCTGGGCTGATGGCTCAGAGCCTGGAGCCTGTTTCCAATTCTGTGTCTCCCTCTCTCTCTGCCCCTCCCCTGTTCATGCTCTGTCTCTCTCTGTCCCAAAAATAAATAAATGTTGAAAAAAAAAAAATTTTTAAAAAGGAATTTTAGAAAACAATTACTTGTACTATTGCATCAAAAAAGATAAAATACTTATGAATAAGCTTAACCAAGGAGGTGAAAGAAAGTCCAATACAGTGAAAACTTCAAAATGTGCTAAAAGAAATTAAAGATACAATTAAATGGAAAGACATTCCATGCTCCTGGATTAAAAGACTTAATATTGTTAAAATGGCCATACTGACCAAAGCACTTTACAGATTCAGTGAAATTCCTATTAAAATCCCAATGGCATTTTTTTTCAGAAATAGAAAAAAACTTTTTTTTTTAATTTTTTTAACGTTTTTATTTATTTATTTATTTATTTATTTTTGAGACAGGGAGAGACAGAGCATGAACAGGGGAGGGTCAGAGAGAGGGAGACACAGAATCCAAAACAGGCTCCAGGCTCTGAGCTGTCAGCACAGAGCCCGACGTGGGGCTCGAACTCACGGACCGCGAGATCATGGCCTGAGCCGAAGTCGGCCGCTCAACCGACTGAGCCACCCAGGCGCCCAGAAAAAAACATTTTAAACATTCATATGGAATCTCGAGGGACCCTGAATAACGAAAACTATGTTGAAAATGAAGGACAAAGGTGACGAACTCACACTTCCTGATTCCGAAACATACCACAAAGCAACAGTATTCACAACAGTGCGGTAGTGGTGTAAAGACAGATATATTGACCAAACACAATAGAATAGAGACCCCAGAAATAAACCCTCCCATATACAGCCAAGTGATTTTTGACAAGGTTGCCAAGACCACTCAACGGGGGAAGGATAGGTTCTTCAACAAATGATGGTGGGGAAAGTGGATTCCCACATGCAAAAGAATGAACCTGGATGCTTACACTGTGAACAAAAATTAACCAAAAAAAAAAAAAAAAGAGATTAAGACCTAACTATAGGACCTAAATCTATAAACTTCTAGAGAAAAACATGGGGGAAAGCTTCATGAGGTTTGACAATGATCTTTTGGGTGACACCAAAGCCGAGACAACAGAAGCAAAACTGGCCAACGGAACTACATCAAACCTGGAAACTTCTGTGCATCAGGGTGCCTGACTGACTCAGTCAGTGGAGCATGCAACTCTTGATCTCAGGTCGTGAGTTCAAGCCCCATGTTGGGTAGAGAGATTACGTTAAAAAAAATTTTTTTATGACATAGGTGGTGTTTTAATGATTCCAAGAAACCTGTTTGTAATGTAAGAGCCTGTATTATCAGCTTTGAGCTTTTTCTGGAAGGTAGAGCACTGAGGAATGTAGTGTGTGGTGACGAGTAGCATGTACTCAATAAATGTGTGTTGGAAAAGTAATTGAAATCATGGGAGATCCAGTCAATCCTGGTCCCAGTCCTAACTCTTCCACCAGCTGTGTGAGCACAGGCAGGTCACTGAACCTCTCAACCCTGCTTTTAAAAATGAGGGTAACCGGGGCGCCTGGGTGGCGCAGCCGGTTAAGCGTCTGACTTCAGCCAGGTCACGCTCTCGCGGTCCGTGAGTTCAAGCCCCGCGTCAGGCTCTGGGCTGATGGCTCAGAGCCTGGAGCCTGTTTCCGATTCTGTGTCTCCCTCTCTCTCTCTGCCCCTCCCCCGTTCATGCTCTGTCTCTCTCTGTCCCAAAAATAAATAAACGTTGAAAAAAAAAATTTTAAAAAAATGAGGGTAACCACTTGAGGACTTGTTGTGTGGATTCAATGTTATTGCATTTACACACTTAGCTCTGTGTAGAGCATGCACCAGAGACTCAATCACAGGCCCTTGTCTGGGTTCAAAGGAGCCTGGGTGGGTGGGTCTGCTGCTGTCAGTCTCTGTGCTACGAGGGGGCTCAGATGCTGGGCAGTCAGAAGGAATGTCAACCCTCCACTCCGTCATCTGATGCTTCCATCAACCCTGCAGGCAGGACGTGTTTTCCCATCTCACAGATGAAGCATCAAGGGCATTCAGGACTTTGAGTGTCCCCCAGGCAGGAGATGACAGAATTTGATGTGAATCAGGCTTGACTCTAGAGCCACCAAAACTTGCCCTCTGCCTGTGTGGCATAGAGAACACTCATCACCATGGCTTTGGAAATCAGACCTCAGGTCCTCAGGCAGCCCCTGTCCACGTGTGTGAATCCTGGCGTCTGGTCAGATGGGTTAAATGATAGCAGGGTCTGGTCTCTTATACCTGAGCTTATCTACACTTCCTGATTGATAGTCATTTCACAAAATCATGGCAGCTCTCACTCGTGCATGGGCCATGAATATGATATCCCAAATAAAGCTTCAAGTTGTAGAAGGAAAAATATACTCCCTTGGCTTACAGAGTATTTATTGCTTTTTGTGAGCAGGACCTTGACCTACATCTGTTATATTCTATATCCCCTAAGAGCCACTCTATGGATTTGAGGTGTTGGAAGAGGTCATCAAAAAGACATGACCACTGGCTGACCCGTGAGCTGGACCCAGGCAATTGGAGGCTCCTCACTCCCTCCCCAGTCGTGGAAATGTGTGTTCCACCTGCCTTCTCCACTCCCAGAAGCTGTCCCAGGGGTACAGCCTTGAGACAGAAATATGCCTAATATTTGGGACCTTTGCAGAGAGCTGTTACTGATTTCTAATTCAGTCTCTTGTGGTCAAAAGACAGATTCTGTAATTTCTCTCCTGTTCAATTAATTCATCTTGTTGTATGGACCAAACATGGTCTATCTCCATGAATGGTCCATATGGACTTGAACAAAACATGGATTTGCTGGCGTGGGGTGAAGTGCTGTAGAAATGACACTTTGGTCAAGTTGGGCGGTGATGTTCAAATCTTTCCATTCCTGCTTTTTTTTTCTCTGTTCCCTTGATTAGTGATGGACGAGTACTGAAATCTCAAATGTAAATTGTCAATTTTTGTATTTCTCTCTTTGGTTCTATCAATTTTCACTTTATCCATGCTCGAACATATTGATTAGGTGAAAACAGAGTTAGGATTATGATGTCCTCTTGACGAATTGGCCCTTTATTTGTGTATGAAACATTCCTTATCCTGAAGTCTAATTTCATGAAAATATGGACATTGCTTTTTTTTATGCTAAGTGTTGCATGGTCTCTTTTAGTCCAATTATTTCTTTGTAACTTACTTGTGTCCGTTTTTTTTTTTTACTTTTTTTTAAATTTTATTTTTTATTTTTTAAAATTTACATCCAAATTAGTCAGCATAGAGTGCCACAGTGATTTCAGGAGTAGATTCCCCAGTGCCCCTTACCCATTTAGCCCATCCCCCTCCTCCCACAACCCCTCCCCTAACCCTCAGTTTGTTCTCCAGATTTACGAGTCTCTTCTGTTTTGTCCCCCTCCCGGTTTTTATCATATTTTTGTTTCCCTCTCTTACCCTAACAAAGAAAAAAGAAGACATCTACACACACTAAGCTTTGAGAGGAGTCAAAGCAGCCAGACATCGCCAGGCACTGAATGATTATATATACAGAATTCAAGAACCAGCAAAACCAATCTACGGCCATAGAAATCAGATTGTTGGTTGCCTATGAGGCCACAGTGCTGTGCGCCCATCCCGGCCTATTAATAACCAAATGTTGTGGTAGGACTCACCCTTGTGGCTCTTCTTACGATTGCAAGATGCACTTTAGCGACAACCATCGGGACACTTTGAAAACATACAAAGGTTTATTACTTAGGACACCTGGGGCCACACAGCAAGGTCACAGGAAGAAAGCGAGTGCTGCGCAGGGGCCAGGAGTTCTGTTTTTCTTGGGGACAGGGGTGGGGGGGGCTAGGCTTGGAGGGCTCACTCTTTTTTGGTGAATTTAAAACAGGAATTTCAGGGCGCCTGGGTGGCTTGGTCGGTTAAGCATCTGACTTTGGCTCAGGTCATGATCTCACGGTCCGTGAGTTCGAGCCCCGCGTCGGGCTGTGTGCTGACAGCTCAGAGCCTGGAGCCTGTTTCAGATTCTGTGTCTCCCTCTCTCTCTGCCCCTCCCCTGTTCATGCTCTGTCTCTGTCTCAAAAACAAACATTAAAACAGGAATTTCAAGGGGGAAAGTGAATAGGCAAGAGGACCTGAGGGTCAGTTACGGAAATTGACCAAAGTCTCTAAAACAAAGGAGTCCGTGGGGGGAGGTGGCCTGGCTCTTTACCCAGCCCTGGGGCTGGCATTGTGTTTATTTGAGATGTGGATGCCTCTTTGAAACGGATGCCTTCGCAATCAAAGCCTAAGTCGGGCAGTTGCATTACAAAAGAGAAAAAAAAGCAACAATTGTCAGTTCACAACCCTCTGGGGAACGCCCTGGGTGTAATCTGAAACTGGCCCCCAAATGCACCCAGGGCTCGGAGAGGCTGAAGAGACCGGCAGGCCACCCCAGCCTGGCTGGTTTAATGAGCAAAAGGAACTTACATACCAGGCTTGTCTTGGGCAGCAGCAGGACAAAGAGATTCCCCGCATTCCACTGCCAACACTTAAAAGTTTCTATAGCGATCTTGGCTGCGTTAGACACAGGTGTCATACAGATGTTCTCAACACCACGTCACTAACTCGTCGCTTGGAGCAGCCTCTGGGAGCGGGGAAAGGCAAGTGGAACCCATATTCCAAGGACAGGAGGAGGTATGGAGTTTCCCAGTGCCCAGGTCCAGTTCAGGGGTCAATGGGTGGTCACATCCTTCCGATGACCTTCCCCGACTTCCTGAAAACACATACCTGCTGTCGGCTTGGGTGGCTCACACTCCCACTGCACTTGCCAGTTGCCGCGGACAGAATGTGTACCCCGCCCCCCAGATTCTTATGCTGAAGTCTACTCCCCAGTGTGATGGTGGTAGGAGGTGGGGTCTTTGGGGGGTGACTAGGTGCTGAGTGAGGGAGTCCTCAAGAATGGAATTAGTGCCACTGTGAGAAGAGACAGGAGACAGTTTGCTCCCCCTACAAAACTGTCAGGGCTTTACACAGAGATTGAATGGGAAGGATCAAGAAGGAACCTTGTATGTCTCATGGTGGTGACTACACGGGTGCACATAGACATAAAAAGTCTAAAAATTCAGTGAGCCGCGCGTAATATTTGTGCAGTTGCATACAGCACAACACATGTCGTACGTCAATAAAACCTTCAAACAACACCAACAAGCATGTCATGGGATCTGACGTGAAACAGGAAAAGGAAACAAGAAAGGCAAACGATGCTGTAGAACAGGACAAGTTGCAAATAGCAGAAAGTCAGGTTCAGGGACCCCAGAGGCTTCATTATATATTTTTTTAACATTTTATTTATTTTTGAGACAGGGAGAGACAGAGCATGAACAGGGGAGGGTCAGAGAGAGGGAGACACAGAATCTGAAACAGGCTCCAGGCTCTGAGCTGTCAGCACACAGCCCGACGCGGGGCTCGAACTCACGGACCGAGAGATCATGACCTGAGCTGAAGTCGGCCGCTTAACCGACGGAGCCACCCAGGCACCCCGAGCCTTCATTATTAAGGAGACATCAAATCCTTCCTCCTAAATGAAGAGAATGGCAAAAATGATGCGAGGTGACTTCCAAGGTTAGGCCATAAAAAGCCATGCATCCCTGATGTCTTCCCCGGGTAATTGTGGGATTTGGTGCTTACTTAGAGAACACTGGAAATCCTCACTGCCTTAGCGCCCAAGTTCACTGCTAGCTCCTAGAGAATCAGGAATCTGCAAAACACACAGGAACTACCACCAGTGATGACAGCTGCTTGTGGATTACAGGTGGTTTATGGAGGAGAGTCTGAGGACCTCTGCAAACTTCACGTTCACATCTGCTCCTGCCCCGGCTCTGCCTTTCTCCATTTCTAGAGAAGGAAACCAGCCATGCCTCTCCTCTTCCACCTTCCAATTCTAATGCACGCACCTCTCCTCGGCAGAACCCAATCCAAAGCAAGGAGTTCTAGAAAATGCGGTTCCCAGGCTTCCAGTCCTCTGATAAGGAGGAGAACAGAGAAAGGAATGGAGATGAAGACTGACTGCAAAAACACCAGTATGGCTGGGGCGCCTGGGTGGCCCAGTCGGTTGAGCATCCGACTTTGGCTCAGGTCATGACCTTGCAGTTGGCGAGTTGGACAGGACTAATATTATTGAAGCACTTGCTTGCGCATTTTTCTCTGTCCCTATAGTCTCATCCCTTCCAAGCAGCTCTGTCCCTTATCAAAACTGGACCTTGAGACTTGTTGTCTCAGGGAAGGGGCGGGAGTGAATCCAGCTAGAACAAAGAAGATCACGAGTTCAGAAGAGGGCCGAAGTTAGGAAAGTCCCTACAGAAGAAAACAGGGGGACTGCCTCCCCTCATGACTTCAGTGGAGGGTGACAAGAGAAAGAGGGAAAAGGGCAGGAGTTGAGGTGCCAGGGGCCCGGCACCGCCAGTCCCTGGGGTCAGAACTCTGGGCTGGAGTGGGAAGGGAATATAGAAGCCTCAGGTATGTTTAGAGATTCCTAGAGCAGAAAGGACCATGGCCCGGCTCCCACGGTGTCCAGGAGGCCACAGGGGCCATGTCCAACCTGGCTTCCGAGAAGCAGATAGGCAACAGTGCCGGAATTGAATGTGTCCAAAAGTGGTGACTATGGTCAACCCTCAGGAAAGTGGTATCTGGGAGCCCTACAGAGGAGACTTTGAATCCTGTGAATTCCGCACCCTGTGGATGCCGTGGTCGATAAATTACCAGTAGGTCCACAATTCTTCACCCCCTCCCCACATCCACACCCTCGGCAATATAACTTTACAGCTCCTCCTATCAAGAGGTGGAGTCTATTTTCCATCCCTTGAATCTGGTCCGGTCTATGACTTGCTCTGGCCAAAAGCTGGACCAAAGAAGCGACACTACACCTTGCAACTCCTGCCGCCTCTCAACGCCGCCCCTCTCGTGTGAACAAGCCAGACTAGCCTCCTGGAGAATAAGAGACCACATGGAGCAGAGCTGAGGTGGTCCAGGCGACAGTCAGCCAACGCCAGCAGAGAAGAGTTCCTAGCCAGCCTGCTGCTGACCTCAAATGCTGAGTCAAAATCAGCTGAGATAAGAAGAACCATGGAGCTGAGCCCAGATAAAATTGTCAACCCACAGAATCACAAGTCAAATAAATGGGTATTATTTTAAGCCACTGCATTTTGGGGGGTGGTTTGTTATGCAGCAATAGCTAACTATTACAACACCTTACCTAGTCACACAAATAAAATGAATTCTAAGAAACCCTTGAGAAGAAAAGGAATAGCTGCAAAGGAGCCCAGGCAGATGAGCAGGTGATTTAGAAGCTCTGCTGGGAGGATGATATGGAGGCGCTGAGGGTCTGGTGGAATTTTCTAGGCCTGTGGTCAGTTCAAAGAGACTCCAATATATGGGTCTCCTCAACAGGAGAACAAGTAGAAGAAGCAATGGGATTGAGAAGACAGGACCAGCCACACCTCAGCAGACCCAGAGCAAAGTGCTCAGGGACTAGGCCAGACCAACCTCCCCATGGCAGATACCAGGCCCCGAGACAAGACTCAGACCCAAGGCCCACCATCCTGCCCAGAAAGAAACTTCAGCCTCCTCTGCACCCAGGACCACCCAGGAGGGAGGGAAGGGTAGAAAGTTTGAGCTATTTTTTTTTTCTAGAAAAAACAAAACAAAACAAAACAAAACTGAGTTAACCTAAAAGAGTATGATGGCAACATGTACAATATTCACTTCACCTCATAGTTTTTTTTCAGTTCATTTATTTATTTTGAGACAAAGAGAGAGAGTGTGAGCAGGGGAGGGACAGAGCGGGGGAGGGGGGGAGAAGGAGAGTCCTAAGCAGGCCCCGCACTTTCAGTGTGGAGCCCAATGCGGGGCTCGAACTCGCGAACGGCGAGACCATGACCTGAGCTGAAATCAAGAGTCAGACGCTCAACCAAGCGGGCCACCCAGGTGCCCCGCGACCCTATTCCTATTACTGTTTTACAGATCATATGATAGGGACTCCTGAAGAAGTTACAGAAAATTAAGATGCCACAAAAGCAAATTTTTATATGACCCAGGTGTGTTACCGTTGGACCCCAGGAAATGGAGGTTTCAAGAGTTGCCCCCAGTTATGCGTTTAGGAACGGGATCTGTGCCCTCCCCTCACTGCCAAAAGGAGGCCTCCACGGGGCTTGCTTTATAACAAATCCTTCTTCCTAAGCAAACGCCACCTCCTCTGTTGCCTGCACATCGTGAACAATGATGGTTGGTACGTTCAGCATTTACATCGTGCTGAGCCTTCGCCCACGTATCTTTTTTTTTTTTTTAATTTTTTTTTTAACGTTTATTTATTTTTGAGACAGAGAAAGACAGAGCATGAATGGGGGAGGGTCAGAGAGAGGGAGACACAGAATCTGAAACAGGCTCCAGGCTCCGAGCTGTCAGCACAGAGCCCGACGCGGGGCTTGAACTCATGGACCGCGAGATTATGACCTGAGCCGAAGTCGGCCGCTTAACCGACTGAGCCACCCAGGCGCCCCGCCCACGTATCTTGTAATCCCTGCAATACCTTTCTGAGGAGGGGACTGCTACCGTCCCCATTTTGCAGATGAAGAAACAAAGGCTCCGAGGTGGCAGGTGTGCGTGAAAGGTCACGCAGCCAGGAAGAGGCAGACCCAGGACTTGACCCCACGTCTGGCTGACTCGGGACACACTAGGCATGCTCATCTTCCTGCCAGGGTGCCCAGGACAGGGCCTGTGGCAAAAGGGGGCATGAAGGTTTTGACAGAGTGATTACAGGAACACTCGCTGCCCAGACACAGAACCCGGAAACCCCTCCAAACAGCTCCTTCCTCTTGCACCAGCAGCCTCGTCTTGTCATATGAAAACACTTCCCCAAGTAGCCTTGGCCCCAAGGAACGCCCCGTTTCAGGCTCAGACACCCACCGGATTGCAGAACGACAGCCAGTCTTGGGAGCCACAGGAGGCACATGCGCCCCTCGCGATGACCACCCCGACCCAGCCGGCCTACTCGCCTCCTTGCTCCTGGCTGCTGATGCTGTCCCTTGTCCTCTTGGGTGAGTGGGACCCCGGACATGATAAGACCCACCCCTGGCTGGTCCCAGAGAGGAGCCCCAGGTGCTCTGGCAGGCCTGGAGGGGCTCAAGCCCACCAAGAGGGAATGGGAGCGGGTAGCCGAGAACTTTCTTGATCCCAGTGTCCCAAGAAGCAGAACTTTTTCGGGAGGCAGCGCAGTGAAGTTAAGCCCCCAGGCTCTGGGGTCTTGCAAGCTGGGCTCTGCTCAGATACCCGCGTGCTCGTGTCACAGGCCACTTCACTCTCCTCTTCAGCGAACAGGGCTGCTAACGGGGTGCTGTGCGTATTAAATACAAAAATGGTGAGGCTCACAGCCCAGGATCAGGGGCATAATCTGTGGGGCCTATGTCGTGCAAAACGTAAACGCGGTTTCAGAAAGTGATAAGAACTTTAAGACAGCAACAGCAGAGCATTATCGCAAGCACGGGGCCCTTCTAAGCACAGGGCCCTGTGTGACCATACAAATCAACCACCCACGAGCCAGCGCCGGCTCAGCCTGAGAAAACTGGGCTCAAACCTCACCACTGACTTCTCTCTGAGCTTCCGTTTCCCCCTCGGTAAAATGGGGCTAATCGTGGGGACCCACCTCATGACTTTTGTTTGGAAGATTCGACAAGACAACACCTGTTGGTACCTGGAACGGTGTAAAGATTTACATAAAGATTTTCTTACCCATGTCTACTGTTAAGTCAGGATCAGGCCGACTTAACTCCTGAGTCTTGGGGCTCCTGGGTCCAGCTTAGCCTCTGAGCCCAGAACCCTCTGACCCAGCAGGCAAGAGACTCGGCTTTCACCTCCTGTCCATCTGGACCCCTGCCCCAGCCCCTGCTAAGACCCAGCCCCTGCTTGGGTCCTCCAAGATGGTCACTCCTGGAGAGGCCCTGGTGGGAACCAGATCTGAGACCAGACTCGGCTGCTCCTTCGCTCCCCAGCGTGCTTTGGGGCACCACTTCCCTTCTCTGAGCTGGTTTCCCTGATCGTAAAAAGTGAACTGTAGCTCCTAGTTGCTCACTCCACAAATAATTCTGAGTGCCCACTACGTGTTAGGCACTAGGCTAGGAGGTCATATGTCTAAACTACTCAGGATCGGGGCGCCTGGGTGGCGCAGTCGGTTAAGCGTCCGACTTCAGCCAGGTCACGATCTCGCGGTCCGTGAGTTCGAGCCCCGCGTCAGGCTCTGGGCTGATGGTTCAGAGCCTGGAGCCTGTTTCCGATTCTGTGTCTCCCTCTCTCTCTGCCCCTCCCCCATTCATGCTCTGTCTCTCTCTGTCTCAAAAATAAATAAACGTTGAAAAAAAAAAATTTAAACTACTCAGGATCAAATAGGTTTTGAAAAATGGGGGTTTTGTACCAGGCCTCCAAAGGAGAACCCACCATGAGGGATCGTGAAGGATAGGGCCTGCTGGTGGAAGACAGGCGGGAAGGGATCCCAGAGCTGTGGCCAAGGGGTGCCCAGCTCCGTGGACAAGGTACCCAGGACATTTTCCAGAGAGCGGGAAGGGGTGAGGGGCACAGGGCTTTCATTCATTGAGGTTTGATGGACGTACAACAAATTGTACATATCTAACATGTACACTTTGGTAAGTTTTGGGGGCATTGGATATGCTTCACTCTTGTGAATTCATCACCAAAATCAATATAATGAACATATCCAACACTTTGAAAAGTTTCCTTGTGATTCATCCTTTCCATTCCTCCTCCTCCCGTGGCAACCCCTTATCCGCTTTCCATCGCTATAGATTCGTTTGCATTTTCTGAAACTTTATACAAGATCATGCAGTAGGTACCCCTTTTTTTCCGGCTTCTTTTCCTCAGCATAATTATTTTGAGCTTCATTCATGTGGTTGCACATATCAATAGCTCACATATGTCTTTTTATTTCTGTCCCCTGTGTGGATAAAGTACAGTTTGTTTCTCCATTCACTTGTTGGCAGACATTTTCTGCTTTGCAATTTGCGGCTGTCACAGATAGAGCATCTATAGACGTTCGTGTACAAGTCTTTGTGTGGACTTACGCTTTCATTGCTCTTGGGAAAATACTTGAGAACAATATGACCGTATCATATGATAGGTGTGTGTTTAACTTTTAAGACACTGCCATACTGTTTTCCAAGGAGGTTGTACCATTTTGCATTTTCATCAGCAGTGTATGAAGATGACATTGTCCTCTACATCCTTGCCAACACTTGGTATGATCAACCTGTCTCATTTTAGTCATTCTCACAGGTGCGTAGGAACATCTCATTGTGGTTTTAATGTTCACGTCCCTAATATGTAATGGTGCTAAACATTTTTCACGTGCATCCTGTATCCTGTTTGGTAAAGTGTCTGTTCAACTCCCATTTTTCGACTGGTTTTCTTATTATTGAGTTTTGAGAGCTCTTTATATATTCTGGTTACAAACTTTTTATCAGATAGATACTTCACAAAGATTTCCTCCTACTCTGTGGCTGTTTCATTCTTTCGCAAGTGCCTTTTGAACAGCAAGAGTTCTTAGTTTTCATAAAGTCTAATTTATTAATTTGTTCTCTTATGGATCATGATTTGGGTGTTGTATCTACATGTGTGGCACAATTCACTAACAAAACCATCTGGGCTTGGAGTTTTCTTTGTGGGAAAGTCTTTAATACAAATTAAACGTTTGCAATAGATAGTAGGGCTATTTAGGTAATTTATTTCTTCTTGAGGTAGTCTTGGTAGTCGGTGGTTTTCAAGGAATTTGTCCCTTTGTCAAATACATGCAGCCATGACCTTTCCATAGCATCCCCTTATTGTCCTTTAATATCTGTAAACTCTGTACTTCTGTCACCTCCCTAGTTTTTGATTTTAGTAACTTGAGTCTCTCTCTCTCTTTCTCTCTTACTCTTCAGTATGGCTACAGGTTTATCAATTATAACGATCTTCTCAAAGATTTCACTCACGCTGACTTTTCCTCTACTGTTTTTTGTTTTTTACTTTATTGATTTCACTCAGGTCTTTGTGGTTTCCTCTCTTCTACTTCCTTTGGGCTTAATTTGCTCTTTTTTTCCCTTGTTTCTTAAGGTAGAAACTAAGGTCATTCATTTAAGTCCTTCCTTCTTTCCTAATCTAGTCATCTAATTCAATAAATATTCCCCTCTGCTTTAGCAGAATCCTACAAATTCTAATATTGTGTTTTTATTTTCATTCAGATCAAATTGCTTTCTAATTTCCCTTCTGTTTGTCTTTAACTCGTGTGTTATCGGAAAGTGTGTTATTCGGCTTGTGAATATCTGGGAGTTTCCTAGGCCTCTGTCTGTTATTGATTCTAATTTAATTCCATTGTGTCAAAGAAGATGCTTGAATTCTTTTAAACTTGTTGAGACTATTTTATGACTCAGAATATGCTCTCTCTTGGTAACAGTTCTCCGTGCACTGGAAAAGAACTATATCCTCCTATTTGGGGGGCAGAGTGTTCTATAAATATCAGTTAGGCTGTTAGTTGTTAGTGCTGTATTCTTTTTGATTTTCTGCCTACGTGTTCTATTAATCATGAAAAGGAGGATATTGAAATCTCAGAGCATAACTGTGGATTTGTCTGTTTCTCCTTGCCATTCTATTGGGTTTTGCTTCATACACTTTTAAGTTCTGTTATCTGGTGCACATAATATTTGGGATTTGTATGTCTTCTTGATTTTTTTGAAGCTTATTCATTTTGAGAGAGAGAGCGAGCAAGCACACACGAGCAGGGGAGGGACAGAGAGAGAGGGAGACAGAGGACCCCAAGCAGGCAGCCCCCCTCCACCCCTACTGTCAGTGCAGAGCCCAGTCCAGGGCCCAATCCCATGAATCAAACTGAACCATGACTTGAGCCAAGATTGGATGCTTAACCAACTGATCCACCTAAGTGCCCCTATCTTCTTGATTAATTTGCTCCTTTACCATTATGAAGTGGCATTCTTTATTCCTGGACATATTCTTTGCTCTGAAATCTACTTTATCTGATATTAACATAGCCACTCCAGCTTCCGTTTGATTAGTGTTATATGCTCTACCTTTTTCTATCATTTTCCTTTTAACATATGTGCAGCTTTAATATTTAAAGTGCATTTCTTGTAGGCAACAGATAGCCTACAAGATCTCACTTTTTATCCAAGCCGACAATCTCTAATTTTTACGTAGGGTATTTAGACCTTTTACCTTCAAGGTGACTTTTTATAGGATTAGGTGTAGGTCTTATCACCTTCCTACTTGTCCTGTTGGTTCTTTGTTCTCTTTTTTCTCTTTTTCTGTCTTGTTTCAGTTGTTGAGTATTTTTATAACGCTATCTTATCTCCTTTATTGGCTTATTAGCTATTACTCTTTATTTTGTCATTTAGTGGTTGCTTTAAGGTTTAGAAGTTTCAAATTTTCCAAGATGAAAAAAAGGGGGGGCCATGGGCTCTCCCACCCCAATACTTTCTCTCTTCTATTTGATCCTAATTGGTTCATAAGAATAATAGAATTTCCCTGTGTTCCTAGGATCCCACTGGGAGTATATTTTTATTTTGAGAAAGAAATGGGCATCAGTTTACAAGTTCTATAGTTTCCTGTGAATACTGAAGAGTCCACTGGACTCTCCCCCTTAAGTGTGCAATTCACACCATCTACCTTTCAGTGACAGCATACCATTTCCCATACCGTATAAGAGACTTACAAAGTATACTAGGGTTTCCCTCCTCCCAGCCTTTGTTGTGTTGCTGTCAGAACTTCACTCAGACATGTGTTACTTGTTTGTTACTTGTTTTTATCATTTCCGGGCCTGGCTTTTCGGAATCGCTAGGTGGGACCACAACACTTCTCTCTGAGTACCGTCCTCTCTTCTGTCTGTTCTACCCATTGCTCTGTCAAACATGAGGTTTTCCGGTTTGGCGGGTGGGGAAAGGCAATATTTCAGCCCTGTGCTGAGCGGATGGGCACCGTTCAGTGCCTGCGCGCGAGGAAACCACCTGAGAGGCCAGGGAACAAACCACCAGAAAGGATTAGAGAGAACAGATCTGACTGTCTCCCCTCATGGTGTTTGAGGGTGGGTGTTGCTCAACATTTTGGAGCTAAGGACACCGAGGGCAAAAGCAATCCCTAGGATTGAACATGAGGTATCCCTTGGTCACAACTGTGAGGGAGTTCTTATAGAGGCTATTTTTTTTTTTAATTTTTTTTTAATGTTTATTTTTATTTCTGAGACAGAGAGAGACAGATTGTGAACGGGGGAGGGTCAGAGAGAGAGGGAGACACAGAATCCGAAACAGGCTCCAGGCTCCGAGCTGTCAGCACAGAGCCCGACGCGGGGCTCGAACTCACGGACCGCGAGATCGTGACCTGAGCCGAAGTCGGATGCTTAACCGACTGAGCCACCCAGGCGCCCCTAGAGGCTATTATTAGCACATGCCTAGCTGAGGACACACAGGAAAGGAATTTAGAATTCCACAACCCCTCCCCAGATCCTCTTAGAAGGAAACATCTGCCTCACCTCCCTACTCCCTCGCCTCACTGACAACTGAGAAACACCATGCTATCCTGCAAACTTACATCTTGGAGCAAGACTGAGTCATTCACCAGGACTGACGGTCACACACACCCAGGGAAATTTGGGACACAAAACTGATGACCCGTGTGGAGCAGAACCTTAAGTCACCTGATCTGAGTCCAAATCCTGGCCATGACACTGACTGTTTCTTCCCCTCTCTGACCATCAGATTTCTCAAAAATGGAGATGATAATAACACCTACCTCAGGGAGTTCTTGAGGGGAGCACCTGTTCATAACCCAGGTGCAAAAGAACTTGCATGGGAGGTCTTGACCCCCTCTCTCCGTGCCCACTCCAAGGCCAAACTCAGCAGCTAGAGCCCCGAAATAGATCCACTTCCCAAAGCACCAACAAGCATTGCAGCCTGGTAAAGAATTCACAAGAGACACCTGAAACTAATATAATATTATATATCAACTCCACTTGAAGTTTAAAAATGTTTTCAAAGCGACAGAACTGCATATAGGACATAAAATTTCTGGTATTTACTGTGTGTAAATAATATCTCAATAAAGTAGTTTTTTAAAAAAAGAATTCGCAGGGGGGCACCTGGCTGGCTCAGTCCGTAAAGCATGTGACTCTTGATCTCAGGGTTGTAAGTTTGAGCCCCACATTGGGTATAGAGATTACTTTAAAAAATAACTATAAGTCGGGGCGCCTGGGTGGCGCAGTCGGTTGGGCGTCCGACTTCAGCCAGGTCACGATCTCGCGGTCCGTGAGTTCGAGCCCCGCATCGGGCTCTGGGCTGATGGCTCGGAGCCTGGAGCCGGTTTCCGATTCTGTGTCTCCCTCTCTCTCTGCCCCTCCCCCGTTCATGCTCTGTCTCTCTCTGTCTCAAAAATAAATAAACGTTGAAAAAAAAAATAACTATAAGTCAAAAAGAATTCAGGGGGTGCCTGGGTGGCTCAGTCCATTAAGTGTCTGACTTCAGCTCAGGTCATGATCTCACTGTTCGTGAGTTTGAGGCCCACATCGGGCTCTGTGCTGACAGCTGGGAACCTGGAGCCTGCTTCGGATTCTGTCTCCATTTCTCTGCCCCTCCCCTGCTCTCTCCCCCCACCTCTCTCTCTCTCTAAAATATAAGACATTAAAAAAAAAAAAAAGAATTCACAGGATGCCAGATGATGTTTACTTTGTGCGATACATTTGAGGGCTGAGAGCGGGGGCTCCAGAAACAGGTTGTCACATTCGTATTGGATGACATATTAGTTTCGGGGGCCATGACAAAGTGCCACAGACTGGTAGTTTAAACAACAGAAATGCATTATCTCACACCTCTGGAGGCTAGAAGCCTAGGCGAAGGTGTCAGCAAGGTTGATGATGTCTCCTGAGACCTCTCTCCTTGGCTGTCTTCTCTCCGTGCCTTTAATTTCTTCTTCTAAGGATGCCAGTCGTATTGAATTAGGATCCACCCTCATGACGGCATGTTAACTTTGTAAAAAATTAAAAAATTTTTCTTTTAATATTTATTTATTTTTGAAAGAGAGAGAGAGACAGAGTGGGAGAGGGGTAGTGAGAGAAGGAGACACAGAATCCGAAGCAGGCTCCAGGCTCTGAGCTGTCAGCACAGAGCCCGACGCGGGCCTCGAACTCACAAGCTGCGAGGTCGTGACCTGAGCAGAAGTCTGATGCCCAACCAACTGAGCCTGGGCCACCCAGGCGCCCCTCATGGTAACTTAATTGCCTCTTTAGAGACCTTGTCTCAGGATGCAGCCACATTCAGAGGTACTGGGGGTTAGGACTCTGACACATGAATTTAGCCGGGAAGACACCAGTCAGCCCATAAACTGTGATCCGGGGAAACTTACCTGGTCATCTGGGCTCTCAGCACTTCTGTGAAGACAGGAAGAATGCTGTCACCTATTATTTGCAAGTTCTCCATTATTTGTAAGTTCTGCTCTGCCTCTCCAGACAACCGCCTCATCTCTCACGCTTCCCTCCCCAACAACATCCGTCCGGCGTCCTGAGCAATTGTTGCTGGCCAGCTAATGACTAGGTTGTAGTAAGCTCACCTCTGAGGGCTCCAGGTCCTTCCGGCTCAGCACAAAGCCAGTCTTCTCTGTTGCAGGAGCCTCTGGGCAGAGCGATGGGAGTGAGCGGCAGGTGTTGCAGACCGAGGGCCCCCTGCTGGTGGCGGAAGGAAACACGCTGCTGCTGCGGTGCACCGTGGAAGGTTCCTGCACTGACGACGGGATTAAATGGGTCAAGGTGAGCGATCGGGACCAGCAGGAGATTTATAACTTCAAACACGGCTTCTTCCCGGGGGTGACGCCGGTGACCCAGCGGACCCTGGAGCCCCTTCATTGTGACTTTTCCATCTATATCCACAATGTCACCAGCAAGCATGCTGGAACCTACCACTGTGTGGGGCTTGATGACTTGAGTGAGAACCCAGAAAAGAAGCTGCAGGAGGGCACCTCAGTGTTTGTGAAGGGTGAGTATCAGGCTCGGTGGGTCTTAGGCGCTCAGCTCGGACCGGTCTCCCTGCGTCAGCTGCCTTCATCCATCCACACCCATACCGTCGACACAAAATCCCAGTTGGCGCACAACGCGAGGGTGTCTCACTCACACGTGCACAGGCATCTGGAGTGGTTCTGCTCCACGTGTCTTGTTCCAGGGCCGCGTCTTCTTGCAGCTGCGAAGAGTACACCTGGGTCGTGGAGATGGCAGAAGCAAAGAGGACAAGCCCCAGTGCCCCCAAGCGCGTTTCAAGTTTCTAATCACGTACCATCTGCTAACAGCCCATTGGCTAAAGCAAGTCATGCGGCTCCACGCCAAGTCAAGAGACCAGGATGCGTACCCACCCACCACGAGGCAAGAGTAGGGATGCACCACCCTAGGGGAGTCCAGAACTAGGGCTGATAATTTAATCTACCACGCTCCCCACGTAATCAGTCATGCTATCTGTAAGCCCAGCAGTGGTGACCTGGGCACTCACATCCTGGGTCTGTCATTCAATAGGAGCGTGTTCTTTTTTTTTTTTTAAATGTCTTATTTATTTTCGAGAGAGAGAAAGAGAAAACGAGCAGGGATGGGGCAGAGAGAGAGAGAGAGAGAGAGAGAGAGACAGAATCCTAAGCAGGCTCCAGGCTCTGAGCTGTCAGCGCAGCCCCCGACGTGGGGCTTGAACTCACAAACCGCGGGACCATGACCTGGGCTGAAGTCGGACGCTTAACCTACTGAGCCACCCAGACGCCCCACCCTGCAAACTGTTAACAGACAGAATATCTGTGTGTGGCAGTTGGAGGTGGGGGGAAGGGTTCATTTTAAATTGATGCAAGCATTTCGGGAAGGTTTCTCCGATTCCTCCCACCCCGTGACAGGTGCCCTTTTGGCCCTACAGTCCTCTGGCTTTCCAACCTCAAGGGGATTTTCTGCACCATCTCCACCACCAGACTGAAAACTTCTTCCCAGCCGGACATTTGTATGTCTTGCTGAGCTCCATTTCCCCCAGTTGTAACCTCAGCACATAGCAGGTCCTGAGAACTTTTTTACTGAGTGAACCGACTTGAGCGTAACGTGGGGATCCAGAGGGAGTAGCTGAGTAGGGAAATCAGGGCAGCGGGGAGGGAGGGAAGATATGAGGGAGGAAATGAGTGGACAATGGAGGAAGACACAAAATGCGACAAGGACCCTCTCTTTGGCTTCAGGAGCCGGAGCCCCAGAGCCAAACCTCTGGATCCTGCAGCCCCAGGAGGTGGTGTTGGCAACCACCGGAGACACTGTGTTCCTGAACTGCACAGTGCTTGGACATGGTCCCCCGGGACCCATCAGGTGGTTTCGGGGGGCTGGTCTGAGCCGCGAGGCCATTTACAACTTTGAAGGCCTCTCCCACCCCAACGTGACAGCCGTCCGGGCCTCCAACAGCGATTTCAGCATCCTCCTGCAAGGCGTGTCCCCTGAGTACACAGGCACCTACTACTGTGTAAAGTTTTACAGGAAACCCAACAGACAATACCTGTCCGGACAGGGCACCAGGCTTCGAGTAAAAGGTGAGACAGGTGGTCTAGAAGGCACTGGGGGAGAGGGGCAGGGGGTCCACAAGGAAATTCCCAAATAGGCCGGCTCTTCTCAGCCTCCAGCTGTTACATAAGCCGTTCCCTCTGCCTGGAATGCTTTCTCCTTCTCTCTGGCGAACTCCTACTCATTCTTCAAGGCCCAGCAGAAATAGCCCCTCCTCTGTGAAACCTTCTGCTTCTCCCGGGCAGAGTTCATTTCTCCCCCATTCTGGGCTCCTCAAAACTTTGGATAGACCATTAATGGTTTAACAGTATCTGTTGAGTGCCCGTTTACTGCTCTGCACTCTACTGGGTGCTGTAGATACTGCAGTGAATCAGACATTGTCCCCACCCCAGGGATGTTCAGACAGGTCTAACTAGTCCCTCATAGTCACAGGGTTTGACTTCTAGCCCCCATTCCAGGCACACTCCTCTCGATGACCCTAAGTCCTAGCACAGGGGCTCAGGAAGGGGCAAGACAGAAAGAAAAGGGGAATGTGAGACTGTCTCTCTTTCTTACAGCAAAGCCCATCACCTCTCCCCAAGAGAAAGAACTCACCAATGAACATATAGGCAGGACATATCCCTCAGGTGAGTGTACCTAGTCTTGGGAAGGTAACCAGTCCCCACAGGCAAGGCTTGGCCATGGGAAGGGACCAGTCCTTGCCTTCTAGGGCTATGCGCCACCCAGAAAGTCCCCAGGACTTCATCTCAACATCAGAACCAGGAACTCAGAGAACCACGTTAAAGCTCAACCAAAGAGGGGCGCCTGGGTTGGCTCAGTCGGTTGAGCGTCTGACTTCGGCTCAGGTCATGATCTCACGGTTTGTGAGTTCGAGCCCCCCGTCGGGCGCTGTGCTGACAGCTCAGGGCCCGGAGCCTGCTTCGGATTCGGTGTCTCCTCCTCTCTCTGCCCCTCCCCTGCTCGTGCTCTGTCTCTCAATGATAAATAAATGTTAAAAAAAATTAAAAAAAAAAAAAGAAAAGCTCGACCAAAGAAAGAACAGCTGACTGTTCAGTGGGCAGCCTTGCTTGGCAGGTAGTGAGCTCCCCATGATTCAGTGCAAGGAGACACTGTGAAACTGTACATAACAGTGCTGAAGATCATGGCTTTGTAGCCTCCTGGATTGAGTCCCTTTCTACCTGTGTGACTGCAGGAAGCTTGCCTCACTCCCCGAATTTCTGTTATCCTCCCCTGGGGACTAGGGGCGGAGAGGGGATAAGAGTTGGAGAGCGTACCCCATGAGGCTGGTGCGTAGACCCCATGAGATCACACGTGCCAAGCGCCCAGAACTGTGCATATCATATCACCTGTTAACACTCAGGGGCACTTGGCAACAGGGTGGGGTTGAGGGTGAGACTTGGGGTAGTGGCACCAGATGCTCCCTGTCACTGAGCCCTGTTCCTGCCATTCGCGGGAGCCAGACCACCTGGTCCCGTCACTTCTCTAACATATGTGCCCCTGAGCAAATCATTTCCCGACTCTGGCTCTGCCTTTTCATCGGTACCAATGGCATTATTATCCTGCCTTGCGTCATACGTTTAAGGATTAAATTAGGCAGTTAGGAAGTGCTTAGCCCAAGGTCTGGGGCAGAGGAGCTGAGCAGCCCATAAATGAACAGTTTTCTATTATGATCGGAGGTCAGGGATGCTGTGAGGATGACTAAACACATGGGTAGGATATTGGGCAAAGCCTCTTTGGGCCCCGGACAGAGGGAGGGGAGGTCTTTGTGTAGAAAGAATGTGGCCCCAGAGGTTTACAGCAGCTGGGCCAGGCCTCCCCGTGGGGACACTGAGGTCTGGACTGTTGGGGGATCGCCCAGGGTCCTTCCTGAGCTCTCCTCTGTGTCCTCCAGGCCTCCTGTCTGTGCTCACACTTGTGGTCCTGGGGCTGAAGGCCATGACCTTGGTTGCACTCCTGCTGGCCTGGGCTGCTTGCCGGAGAAGGCAAGAAGACACCAAGACCCCAGACTCAGCAGAACTGTAATCTGTACGGGGCATGCAGCACGGGGCATGGGGCGTGGGTGGGGGGGTCGACCTCATAGTAGGTCCTCTGAGTCGAAGAGAGGTCAAGGCTCCCCAACCACTTCACCGCCTCCAACCCCAGCCTCCAGATGCTCCCCAGGCTTCGTGCCAAACTCCAGGATCCCTACACCTGGCTTCCATTCACCTGGCGAAGTACCCCACTTGGCACTGACTGGGCTCCCTTCTGATGTGCTGTCCTCTCTCCTGACAGCCAGCTCAAGCCCTCCTTGTCCTTCAAGGCTTTGCCGGGCTCTCTTCTCAAGGCCCTTGTTCCTGCGGTAGTGCCCGCCCCCTTCCACACCCTCTCCTGTTTTCTCACCCTTCAAGATCCAACTCAGAGTCCTTTCCGGAAGATTTTCCTAAGCATCTCTAAGCTCACAGAGCCAGACTGCTCAGGCCTCTCCATTTACACCCTTCTCTCCTCATTTCCTACCTTTTTTCCCTTCCTTCCTTCCTTCCTTCCTTCCTTCCTTCCTTCCTTCCTTCCTTCTTTCCTTCCTTCCTTCCTTCCCTTCCTTCCTTCCTTCCTTCCTTCCCTTTTCTTTTCTTTTCTTTTCTTTTCTTTTCTTTTCTTTTCCTTTCTTTCCTTGCCTTCTTTCCTTCCCTACTATGGCTGCTTGGGTGGCTGTAATAGTTAAATGCAGGCTCAGAAACTGTAACAAAACTCTTAAATAACAGTGGCTTAAGCCAGAAGAGAATCGGTTTCGCTAGTAATAACTGAGCACGAGCAGGCCAGGCAATAGGGGGACTCCCTTGTAGTGAGACCCGGGATTCCTGGATCTCTTTGCTACCAGGTCCATATCTCAGGCAGCAAGACTAGGGAAGAAGGCAGCAAAGGGGCGTACGACCCTCCCCTTCAAAGGCACAGCTAGAAATTTGCCCACATCACCTCCAATTGGCTGGAATGTGGTCACATGGTCACACCTAGCCACAAGGAAGGCTGGGAAATGTAGTCTTCATTCTGGCAGCAAGGTGCCCAGCAGCAATTTCTCACTAAAGGAACCAGAGGCTAAATGTCAATAGATAACCAGGAGCATAGAGGCAGCCTCAGGGGCATAGAGGCAGCCTCTTCCTTGTTCTGCGTGACATGTGAGTTCAACTCCCAGCTGAAACAGCACCCTTCTGTAACACCCCCTCCACTAGGATAGTATAATGGAGGGCAGTGGTCCTCAAGAAGAGGAGGGTTCCCCACACACACCAGGGTACATTTGGCAATGTGTAGAGACACTTTTGGTTGTCACAACTCGGGGGTTGTCACAACTTGAGGGGCGTCACAACTGGCTATCACCCTCTAGTGAGTAGAGGTCAGGAATGCTGCTGAAGGCCCACAGCATGCCCCACAACATAGAGTTGTGTGGCCCAAAGCATCGGGAGTGCTGGGGCTGAGAAGCCCGATGTGGGGGAAAGTGCGACACGCCTGACTTCCCAGCCCTAACCTCCACTCCCTCCCTGTGTGCCCTTAGTGACTAATCAATCAGTCGCTTCACCCCTTGGACCCTCGTGGATAAGAACGTGGACAAGGATGGCAACATGGACTTCTCTGCATTGTACGAAACTAATTCGGTTCATTTACTAAGGGCTTCACATGTGCTGTGTGCACTGTGTGCGTTCAGTATCTGTGAACCCCATTTTTGCTTTCCACGCAAATATCTACTAACATCTACTCTGTGGGGCGGTGGATTCATCTGGCCGTTTTTCATTATAACCACAGAAAAAGAGCTTGAAAAACCTAAGCCAAAGGGGACATTAGTTTAGTCTGAGGACGGAATAAATCACTGAATCACCAGTCATCAGAATAATAACCCCCTACCAAAAGATAACCACGTCCTAATCTCTGGAACCCGGAACCTGATCTCTGGACCTCACATGGCAAAAAAGGACTTCGCCTCTGGAGTTAAAGATCTTGAGGTGGGGGTTTATTCTGGATTATCCGGGGGGGGGGGGGCTCTAAAGGCAATCACAAGTGCCCTGATGAGGGAGAGACGGGGAGATTTGACACAGAGAAGGAGACAGCAACGTGACCACGGAGGCAGAGATGGGAGTGATGTGGCCACAAGAAGGCTGGCAGCCACCAGAAGCTGGAAGAAGCCAGAATCACTTCTCCCCAGAGTCTCCAGAGGGAGCGGGCCCACGGACACCTTGATTCCTGCCCCATGTTACTGATTTCAGACTTCTGGCCTCCAGAACGACGAGAGGGTAAATTTCCATTATTGTAAAACCCCAGGTTTGTGGGACGCCTGGGTGACTCCGTCTGTTAAGCGTCCGTCTAACTCTTGGTTTCGGCTCAGGTCGTGATCTCACAGTTTGGGGGATCGATGGTGCTGACAGCACAGAGCCTGCTTGGGATTCTCTGTCTCTGTCTCTCTCTCTCTGTCTCTGCCTCTTCCCCCACTTGCACACACTCTCTCTCTCCAAATAAATAAATATTTAAAAATCTAATATAAATAAATTAACAAACAGATAAATAAAGCACCAGGTTTGTGGTCATTTGTGGTCTGCAGGCACAGAGCATCTGAAAGAACCACTCGGCCTCCCAAACCTCCTCGCCTCCCGGGGCCCTGCGGGATCTGGTCCCTACAAACCACCCCCGTCCCCAATCATCTCCCACCACCACCCTTTAAACTGACTCCGCCCTGGCACCCACCCGGGCCTTGGCCACACATTCCCTAACTCATCCAAGGCTCCCCTTCGCAAGGGCTCCCGGACTGCTCCGTCCACCGCGATGTCTCCATCCCTCTGGTGGCCCTCACGCCCCTCCCTGTGCTTTGCAGCGCTACCGTGGCCTGAAATAAACGCGTGTGCATTTCCTTCACGACCGCCAGTTGTCTCCTCTGGAATTCGAGCGTACCGAGGACAGGAACCTAACTTTTCACCCTATGTCGCCCCTTCCATCCAGTCATAAAAAGTGGGTGAAGGCCAAGGCACTAATCAGTGTGCTGAGGATTAAAGAGTAAAGTCTGCTCTCTCAGGGCGCACCTGCTACTGGGGGAAGACAGACAACGAGCAAGTAAACATAATAAGTAACGTGTCACATGGTGGTGAGTGCTAAAGGAATAAGAAGGCAGGTGGGCGGGGGGAGGTGCCAGAGCGAGGGAGAGGAGATGTATTTTATTTAGGGTGGTCAGAAGAGTCCTCACAAAGTGACATTTGAGCAGAGACCTGAAAGGAGTGAGTACAGAGACTCGTAGATGTCTGAGGAGAGGAGCAAGTGCAAAGGCCCTGGGGCAGCAGTGTGCTTGACACGGCACCAGAAGCATAAGCACCAAGCAGATTCTTGGCACGTGTTAGACCCCTGCAATCCCCCCATCTGACGGGGGAATAGAGGGTAGAGGTAAAGTTCACAGCCTTGGGAAGCTGCTCAGATTCAAATTCCAGTTCTCCTACTCATCTCTTGGGTAAGTTGGTTTCTCTTAGAGTGTCCCGGCTTCCTTATCCATCTGCCGGTAATGACATTACCGTCTCCCTTCATAGGCGGTTTTGAGAATAAAACGCATGGGTGCATGTTGGGCATTAACTGTGCCAGGCCCAGCGGATGTGGGGAGGGGGGAACAGTCCCCAAAAGAAGTGCAGGGGGTGCTGGCAGGTGAAACAAATCATGGATAAAAGTGAAGAAGGGGGGGCGCCTGGGTGGCTCAGTCGGTTAAGCGGCCGACTTCGGCTCAGGTCATGATCTCACAGTCCGTGAGTTCGAGCCCCGCGTCGGGCTCTGTGCTGACAGCTCAGAGCCTGGAGCCTGTTTCAGATTCTGTGTCTCCCTCTTTCTGACCCTCCCCTGTTCATGCTCTGTCTCTGTCTCAAAAAAATAAATAAACGTTAAAAAAAAAAAAAAAAAACGAAGAAGGGGTGACACCTGGGTTCGAGGACTCGTCCACCAGCCAAAGAACTGCAGCTTGGGGAGCTGGTCACCCACAGATCTCTCATGCCCGCAGCCGAGTGCAAGCATGACGCCCGCGAGTCTCCAGGACCCTGGGCTTCCTGGGAAACTGCAGGGCATTTCAGGTGGACACAACAATGGAAGGGGAGGGTCCACAACCAGGGCTGGTGCCTGGTGTCCCTGCAGCAGAAAGGGGAGTCTGCGCCACAAGGAAAGGTCCCTCTTCCCACGTGTCCTTCCGGGACCTCGAGCAGCTGAAAAGCTGTGCTTTTTTTAAAAAAAATTATTATTATTAATGTTTTTATTTATTTTGAGAGAGAGAGAAGGCACGCATGCGTGCACACATGGGGGGAAGGGCAGAGAGAGGGAGAGAAAATTCCAAGCAGGCTCATCGATCCCCTGCACCATGAGATCATGACCTGAGCTGAAATCAAGAGTCGGACGCCCAACCAACGGAGCCACCCAGGTGCCCCTGAAAACCTGCTTTTAATAACCTGAACTTGGGGCACCTGGGTGGCTCCGTCGGTTAAGCGTCCGACTTCAGCTCAGGGCATGATCTCTCGGTCTGTGAGTTCGAGCCCCGCGTCGGGCTCTGTGCCGACAGTATGCACCCTGCTTGGGATTCTCTCCCTCTGCCCTCCCCCTGCTCAGGCTCGGTCTCTCTCAAAATAAATAAATAAACATTTTTCAAAAATAACTTTATTTTCACCCACTTACTTTGTAAGCAACACATTTACAATATTTTAATTACACATAAAACAGCCCTGTACGTGGAGTCAAGCACCTAACTGGTTCATTTATACCTGAGAATTGAAATACAGATCATTTTATTCCAAATTACTTCCTCTTTCTCTCTCCAGTTAGGGTATGATGTTGATTTTTTCAATATGTATAGGTCAGTTTTATTATCTATGAATTCCATTGAAGGTATAAAGGGGCAACAGGAAATATTTTTCATGAAAAAGGGGTAAGGCACCTGGGTGGCTCGGTCAGCATCCGACTTCAGCTCAGGTCACTATTTCATGGTCCATGAGTTCGAGCCCCACAGCCGGCTCTGTGCTGAAAGCTTAGAGCCTGGAGCCTGCTTCGGATTCTGTATCTCTCTCTCTCTGGCCCTCCCCCACTTATGCTCTGCCTCTCTCTCTCTCTCTCTCTCTCTCTCTCTCTCTCTCTCTCAAAATAAATAAATAAAATTTTTAAAAGGGGGCAAGGTGGGTCAGAGAAGGCTTTGAATGCCAGGCCGGCCCAGCTCCCATACCCCCTCTTTAAAAGTAGGCCCTGGGGGCGCCTGGGTGGCGCAGTCGGTTAAGCGTCCGACTTCAGCCAGGTCACAATCTCACGGTCCGTGAGTTCGAGCCCCGCGTCAGGCTCTGGGCTGATGGCTCAGAGCCTGGAGCCTGTTTCCAATTCTGTGTCTCCCTCTCTCTCTGCCCCTCCCCCGTTCATGCTCTGTCTCTCTCTGTCCCAAAAATAAATAAACGTTGAAGAAAAAAAAAAAAAATTTAAAGTAGGCCCTGAAGCCCAGAGAGGGCAGAGGCCTGGCCTGGCCACCCGGCTTGTCTGGGAGAGCCTAGTCTCAACCATGATGAATACTGAGGACAATGTCTTTGCAGCCGCTACACTTGGGGAAGGCACGTTTATGGGTCTGAGGGCTCAGGCCGTTTCTCCCCACCGTGAAAGCATCTGTTTTATGGAAAAGGAAAAGTTTTATTTACTGGAATTGGATCACATACCACAGTCAGCTCAACACTCATCAGGGGTCTGCCTCCTTGACCCTGAATTTCATTCATGCACTCCTTCATTAATTCAGCAAAGGATTACTAAGTGGCTATTTAGTGCCAGCAACTGCAGATCACAGGAGATAAAATGACAGCTAAGCAGAGGGCTTAGAAAGTGTCAAGCATTACTCTGAGCGGTGCACCCTGGATCCTCACACATCCCTCTGAAGGACTGTAAGGAGCTTCACTTACTGCAAGGAGCTTCATTTATCAAGACACGGAGGCTTGGAAACGTAATATACCCAAGATCATGCAAGCAGGAATGTCTGGGCTTCAACCCCAGGCTCAGTCCAGAGTGCATGCTGATAAGCCATATCATGCTGGAGACAGCCAGAGCCTCTGCTGTCACAGGGATGGTGGCCTTTGGGGAAGGCTGACACTTGACATGGCCTCACAGGGCATGCACAAGGATGTCTGATGGAGCCCAGGGCTGTAGAAAGGCCTCCTTGAAGAGGGAATATCTAAACTAAGAGGAGGGGTGTGCAGAGGCTGACAAAGGGAAGGAAAAGAGAAGAGAATCCCAGGCCCGGGGGCAAGAGGCAAGAGGGCAAAGGAGCTGCGGGCCCAAAACGCGAGATTGTGTCTCAGAAAGTGCCCTCGGCGCAGAAGTCTGAAGAAAGTGGGAGAGCACCTTGCACACCAGCAAAGGAAAAGCGTTCCAGGAAAAGGGAGTCGCGGATGGCAAGGCTCTGATGAAAATGCACGCCTGGCACACCGAGAAAGCAGCAAGAAGGGAGTGTGCCTGAAACAGAGGAATTTAGTGGAAAGCCTGGGCGATGAGACGGAGAGGCTAGCACGTTTCACATGGGTCTTGCAAGCCATGAGATTGTGTCTGGTAGGCGGAGTGAGATGGGGTGGCACGAAGCGTTGGGAGCAGAGAAGAACCTGTTGCTCCAGATCTATTTCCCTAGAATGTGGACCAGAGGGCAGGGACTTTATTTTGCTCCTGCCTATCCCCAACCCTGGAAGAGCACCAGGGTACTCGGTAAATACGGAAACAAGTAAGTGAATGAACGAATCCATAAGTGAATAAAAGGAAGGGATGAGCCAATGAATAATTGTGAATCGGACTCCTTGGGAGATCTCTTATTCCACGAAAGCATGGAGATCCTCTCCGCCGCCGCTCATCCTCCGCCGGGCTTCCAACCCCGTCCTTAGGCTGCAAGTCCGCGCCGCGGCCGCCAGAGGGCGCGGAGCCGGGGGAGTTTCCCGCACGGAGGACTTTGCGTGAGGCACCGCATGGGGCGGGGCCTGCGGGCGGGCGCCGCTCGGCTGGGCCGGGTCGACCGGTGGGCGGAACGCGGCTGCGGGGCTGAGGCTGTGCGGCGGCGGGCGGAGCGCTTCGGGCGGCGCACAGAGCGAAGATGGCGGCGGAGCGGCAGGACGCGCTGAGGGAGTTCGTGGCGGTGACTGGGGCCGAGGAGGACCGGGCCCGCTTCTTCCTCGAATCGGCCGGCTGGGACCTGCAGGTAGCGGCGCGGGGCCGGGTGCGTTGGGCCGGCGGGGGGGCTGCGGGACGCGGGCGTCTGGCGCACCAAGCCGGCGGTGGCCGAAGCGCACAGTCATCCCGCCGGGCTGCGGCCCGACCCAGGCCTCGGGGTCCGGGGGCCGCTTGCCACGCGTCGCCGGCTCGGCCTGGGCGTGGGAAAAGGCGGGCCAGCCCCGGCCCTGCTCTGCGGGCCCTCGGCACCCCCCTCTGCCTCGCCCGCTGGCGGGGTCAGCGAGACTTGGGGCGCTGCCGCGACCCGCGTGGAGAAGGGAGCTGGGGGCGTGGCGGCCGCGCCGAGGCTCGGCTGAGGGCCTGGCCGGTGGGAAGGACCGGGTCCTGGGGGGAGCTGCGGTGAGGCCGAGGGGGTCGTTCATTTCCATTTCCGCCGCCCCGGCAGCCGGTGGAGGGAGAAGCCCAGCCCCGCAGTTGGCCCACGCCCCCTCCTACCTAATTGCTGGGAGAAACTGCCTTCGAGGTGGTGGCGCCAGCTTGGGGCCTGTGTCAATGTCTGTCTTAGCTCATCTGTACAGTGGGAGTCTCGAGGAGTTTATCGTCTAGTTCGCTGGCACGTATTAAGTATTCATTAAATGTTTGTTAGCTAAGTCATGAAGATGAGCTACACGAGGGAGGGTTTTTTGTAAACTGTTGAATCCCCAGTGCCGAGCACAGGTCCTGGCTCTTCGTAGACGCTCGGCAATTAATTATAGAAAGAATGGCGTAAATGGCATTGGCCAGCCTGCGTCTTAGGTAGGTGATGATGATTAGTGATTTCTTGAATCCTTACGGTGGAGCCAGGTGCTCTTCTAATTGCTTTCCGTGCCGGAAGTTATTTAATCTTTGCATTTTGCAGCTGAGGATTAGGGAGGTTAAGTGACTTGCGTGAGGCCTCACTGGTTACCAAGTGGGAACAATAGCATTAGAACTCAGTTCAGTCCGATTCCAGAGCTCAAGCTCTGAACCACCAAGGGCCAGGCACTTTACATGTGATGATGTGTTTAATCCTACAACATTGAGGTAAAGAAGACTAACCAGCTCCGTTGTATAGATGAGGAATGGGAGGCTCAGAGGGCAAGTGACATGCCCGAGGTCCACAGCCAGTAAGTAGTGAGGTTGGGATCTGAATTGGGTCTGACTTCACCCATTTAAATTGCTTCCCCAAAGTAGAAGAGTTAGGTACAGCATCGCGCCTGTATGCGTGCATGTGGACGCACACACACACACAGAGTGTGAAGTTCCTGTGCAAGGCAGCCCGGAAAGCCTAGACTAATGTCACACACTTGTCGGGTCATTCAGTGCCGTCTCCTCACACTACAGGTAGGGAATATGAGGCTCCCACATGCGACATGACTTGCCTGGCAGGGCCAGGACTTGAATGTAGGCCCCCCTTCCCCCACCCCCATACCAGTTCAGTGCGTGTCCTATGCCAGCATACTGCCTCCTATAACGCTGGTGATCTTGAGGACAGGAACTACGCCTCTTTCATCTGCATAGACCTAGGTGCTCGTATCTTTATACAGAGTGATTAAATACTTCACCATTGAGTCAGCGAGAGAAACACTCGCAAATGGCCAAAAGACTCCCGTAGACCTTCTGTATGTATAGAGCTAAGACGTGCCTGTGCATAAATGCTAATGGGTCCTCTCATTCATCGTGCAGGGTTGGTGGGCCAGGTGTCCCTGTGGATAGATGAGGAAACTGGGCCTCAGTGGGAAGGCAACAGTAGCCATCTGGACTGACCTCACCGTTCCTGACTCCTGGTCGTCCCGTAAAAGCTGAGAGTAGGGGCCTGAGCAGACTGCCTGGCTTGGAACCTGGCTCCACTCCTTACGCACTGTTTAACTTTGGGCAATGTTTTTCTCAGTGTCTCCGTATCCACTATAAAATGAGACAATGATAATAATTATATAGAGTTCTTTGAGAATTAAATAAGTTAACACATGTAGAGTTAATGCTCAGAACGTTGTGGCACATAAATAAATGCTCAATAAATGTACGCTGCTTTCACTGGACCACCTTTCCTGGTAATGTGAGAATGAGGAGTGTCTCCATCCCAGCCTTCCTTCTTGCCTTCTATTCCCCTTAGGATATGGAATTCGTTTCAGGTGATATGAGGAGAAATAGTTGGGCTACTTTTTTTTTTTTTTAATGTTCATTTATTTTTGAGAGGGCACAAGCTGGGGAGGGGCAGAGAGGGAGAGGGGAGAGAGGATCTGAAGCTGGCTCTGCACTGACAGCAGTGAGCCCTATGTGGAGTTTGAGTTCACGACAGCGAGATCACGGCCTGAGCTGAAGTGAGCTGCCCAGGTGCCCCGGGCTGCTACCTTTTGATCTCATTTTCCATGGTCCCCAGATACAGACCATCTTGTAAGTGTGGGCCATACCTTCGTGACTTTGCTTTTTTGCATTCAAAGGAAATATGTCAGACGAAGGCCTGTTTAAGAACCCAGGTTACTACCTCTCTGTTTCAGATCGCCCTAGCAAGCTTTTATGAGGATGGAGGGGACGAAGACATTGTGACCATTTCGCAGGCAACCCCCAGTTCAGTGTCCAGAGGCACAGCCCCCAGGTAAGGGCCAACTTCAATTACTGCTACACGGGTGTGCTTCCAACAGTGAGGTGCAATTTCCTGACTTGATGGAGGGTTCAGGCCTGGAGATATGAGCCAATAGATTGCAGTGAGAAAGTTAGACTAACTGGTGGGAATTAGTACCTCATAAGATTTGCTCCTTTCCTGTAGAGAGGTGGACGACACACTCAGGTGGAGTGTGGTTTATGGTCCAGGCCTGGGGGAATCCATGGAACCTACTCTGAAGATGTTTGAGAGTCTTGTATTTATCAATGTGAGGAGTGACTCTCCATCTCTGGAAGTTTTTTTAAATGCTTATTTCTTTTTGAGAGAGCGAGGGAGAGTGAGTGGGGGAGGGGACAAAGAGAGGGAGACACACAATCTAAGGCAGGCTGCCTGAGCTGTCAGCACAGAGCCCAACATGAGGCTCGAACCCATGAGTGGTGAGATCGTGACCTGAGCCGAAGTCAGACACTTAACCGACTGAGCCACCCAGACACCCCCTCTGGAAGTTTTTAAGTAGAAAGCAAAGGACTTCCTCTCTGGGGTGCTGTAGATGGAAAAGATTAGATAACTTTAGGAGGGCTCTTTTGATATTTTTGGTAGGTAATTTTCATTACCCTATTAAGAAGTCTTAGAGAAAATATACCTGTGTTGCCCACTCTTCCCCAGATTGATGAGGGAGACCTTATTCGGTGAACCAGAGTTGACCTTCATGATCCCGTTTGCATCCCCTATCCCAGACACCTGGCTGCAGGGTTCCCATGGCGGACCACTGCTATGATCTGCAGAGTAAGACAGTGCTGATCCTCCAGGAGACAGGCAGGGCCTCTTACTACAAAGGTGTCTGAACCACAGCTCCCCTCTCTGCTCCAGCCTGATTTGTCTCCACTCTCTGGTATACGTTTTCACCAGGAAAATTTGTGTGGTTTTTTTTTAAATCAGCCCCAGAATACAGATGGAGTGTTTCTTTGACAGTGAAATGGTAAATTTTGTTTCTCTCTGAAGGCATCCAAGCTTTAAACTACATTTCTTCCCTCTGAAGAAGGAACTCTAATCCCAGACCAGATTTTGTTGCTTCCTTAACTCGTTTCCCTCTCTCCCACGTCCAGAGAAAAGAGGTAGTAGTAGGCAATTGATCTTTTAATTATTCACAGGGGCTGACCTGTAAGGTGTGGGTGATGACTAGCTGGACGTTACTGCCTGGAACGTGGTTGTTAGGAAGATGGCTGATTTCCTGGGTATGAGTCTTTTACAGGCCCCCCAGGTTACTGGTGGGACATCAGCGTGTCAGACACACAGAGGGGGGCCTCTGGTGAGATGTTCACATCTCTCTCCTCTAGTAGCCCCAAAGTCCTGTCAAGACCGTGGTTCATCAGAGCATAGGCCTATGAGCCTGACTGCCTGCATTCCAATCCCAGCTCTGCTACCTGGGAGCTTTGAGACCTTGAACGGTTTACTGAGCATCTCAGTCCCTCGCTTTTCCTCACCTATCAAATGGGAACAATAGCAGTGTCTACCACGTGGGAGATTAAATGAATTCATAACTTACGAAGCACTTCGAACATAATACATATTAGCTGCTGCTGTTGTCATGTTTTTATTATCAGCATCCATTTTTGTCTTCCTCATTCTTTTTTATGTGTTCCCTGGCTCTTTCCACAACAAATTCGTAGATTGAAAAGTAGACCTACTAGTAAAACAATCGAGGAAATAGAGTTTAATGTTAAGACCGAGGCACGTGCAGGCCTGGATGCCTTGCTTTGTTGCTTCGGGGAAGCCAAGAAAAAGAGAGGAAGGGCATGGTTTGATGTCATTGTCCTTGTCTGGAAGGAAAGCACTGAGTGCACTCTCAGGAGAAGCCATGCTTTACAATAGCACCTCAGAGGAGTTCTGTGTGGACCTGCCTCCGCCCCCACCCCAACGGACCTGTTGCAGGACACTTAGCCTGCCCCCGGCTTGCCCCACCCCACCCGCCACCGTCCTCCTCAAGTACTCTTTCGTGTCCTCACCATTCCTTGGAGCCACACACAATTAGCGAGGTCCTGCTCTGATTCTAGAAGGGGGTTCCTAATGTGGAGGCCCTGAACCCCCAGGATAAGTCTGCAACGGATGTGAGAAGGTTTATAAATTACCTGAAACCACCGGCCAGATTGTGTGTCTTTTCTGGCAAGGATATCCATAGCTTTTAACAGATTTTCCAAGGTCTATGGGACATAAGAGGTTAACACTGCTACAAGATAGCCTAAACTCCTCGATAGTAACAGCTGTCATTTATTGAGCACTTGCCAGGTGCCGTGCACTGGGTTAAGCCTTTATATGTACATCTCTTTAGTCCTCACTACAACCCTGTGTGTGGGTATTGTCCCTGTAGCCATTTTACAGATGAAAATACTAAAGCTGGACATCTTCCCAAGATGCACAGCGAGTAAAACAAGGATTTAAATGCAGGTCTGTTTCTGTTTCCAGCGTCCCCTTCGTGGACATGCAGCGTCCTCCCGAGTGAGCCCTGAGCTTACCTTCCTAGTCTTACCCTCGTTTCTCACATCCTTATTCCAACCAAACCGATCTCTTTGGTGTCTTAATTTGACCTCCTTTTTGGTTCTCCTGCTTCTGTTTGAGCCTCTCACCTGACTGGATGTGCCTGCTGTCTTGCATTCTACCTGTCCAAACCCCGTGGGTCCTTCTAGGCTTAGCTCTGTGCCCGCCTTCTCTGTCGAGAGCATCATCCCCAGCCCATTGGCAACGTGCCATAGTCCCGTCCCGTTCCTCAGGAATCCAGGCCACCTATGATTTGTTCACTTTGACCCATATCCACATACTACTCGGTGACATCACTCGTGGGCTGTCTTGAACTCTTCTCCTGATATTTAACTTTTTGTCCCTCAGTAGATTATAAGTTCCTGGAAGTGGGAGAACTGGGATTTCAGGAGCACCCACCATCCGTCTGGCTCTGCCAGATACTCTTTTTTTTTTTTTTTTAATTTTTTTTTTCAACGTTTATTTATTTTTGGGACAGAGAGAGACAGAGCATGAACGGGGGAGGGGCAGAGAGAGAGGGAGACACAGAATCGGAAACAGGCTCCAGGCTCTGAGCCATCAGCCCAGAGCCCGACGCGGGGCTCGAACCCACGGACCGCGAGATCGTGACCTGGCTGAAGTCGGACGCTTAACCGACTGCGCCACCCAGGCGCCCCATTTTTTTTTTTTTTTTTTTCCTGCCAGATACTCTTACCCACGTTGTCATGCCTCAACAACTTTAGAAGTAGGTAGGGTGCTTGTCAGTTCACAGGTCAGGGTGCTGGGTCTTACAAAGATTGAGTAACTCCCAGCTGCTGGTATGGCAGATCCAAGGCCAAGTCTGTGTAAATCCGGAGCTGCTGCTGCCACACGCTACTCCCTGTCCAGCTCCTCCCACCCCTGTACCTAGCGCAGCAAGAGGTAGCGGTGAGTTTCTTCCTTTTCTTCTTCTTCTCCCAACTAAACTGTGCTTTCTGAGGATGTCTGGGGCTGCCATTTTCTGATTCTCTAAAACTGTACTATCCAGTGTGGGAGCCAATAGCCTCATGTGGCTGTTTAGATTATTTAAAATTAAATAAAACGAACATTGAGTTATTTATGCTAATCACATTTCAAATATTCCATAGGTCACATATGACTGTGACTTCCGTACTAGACAGCACAGGTACAGCATTTCCATCACTGTGGAAAACGGATCTGACAAAGGACTTTTGTGGCACTTCAGGGTGCCAGGGTACCTGGGAGATAGAGTCTGGGTGCTGAAATTTCTGAGACATTTTGCCACTTTGTGGAGGACACAGGACAAAGTGTTCTAAAATTGGTGGTGTCCCCTTGACGTTCATGCTATAAGGCAACTCTCCGAGCGCTACTCCAGAGTGGCTCTCAGATCTAAGCGTGTGCGGCAGAATTGGAGAGCGCTTCAGACGCAGGGTGCCAGGCACTCTTCCCTGAGTTTCTGACTCAGGAGCTCTAAGGCAGGCCTGGGGATTGGCATTTCTAACAGTCTCTCCAGTAATGCTCATGCGCTCGGTCTAAGGACCGGCACTGGGAGAACCACTGCTCGAGCACAGCACTTGAAATGTGCTGCACCGTGGGATCGGTGCTGTGATTGTCCCCATTTTCATTTGGGAATGGGAAAACTTAGAGCGCTTCGCTAGCATGCCCAGGATCCCAGGGTGGGAGGCTCAGTTGGGATCAGAACCGGGTATGTGGACACCAGAGTCTGTGTCAGAGTCCAGATGTAAGAACTTTTGGAGAAAAACCTGTAGGCAGAGCGAGTGGTTTGCTCAAGCATGTGTACGTGTGTGTATTTGAAGGTGTTAACAATGGGGAGGGGGTGGGGGGGGGCTTTTTTCCCACGGATGCTAGGCCAAGCATCTGTGGAAAACTCCCCCTGGGAAGGTTAATGAGTGGAATTAGCCTTTTGGGGCACTGGTGCACATCTGTCACTTGGATCCTTTTGAACCATGTCGTAGAGAGCATCCAGGAATGCCCAGGAGATTGCCTCAGCTAACTCAAGCAGGGAGTGTATTTGCTACATTAATTGGTCTTTGTTCTCTCATTTCTAGTCGATGCAACTTCAAAGCCTTGTTCTGTCCTCTGATTATCTCTTTGGTATAAATCTTCAAGACTGATCTGCAGCTTTTCTCTAGAAAATAACTCCTCAAGGCTTCTTGGTCTAGCCTCACTAGACCTGTATTCCCCTTCTTCTTACAGAGACGTTACCTTCTTACTCTAAGAAATACCAAAAGTGTTTTTATCAAATGCCTCCTCCTTGAAAAACTAAGTTCCTTGAGGACAGTCTAAGCTAGGAAAAAAGTGGCAGTGTAAAACAATGTCAGAAGAGGAAGGTGACCCTTCTCACGCCCGTTTTTAGTGTACCCTCTCCAACCCCACACACAGCCCTGCTTTTTTCCTAAACACCAAGAAAGACTCTTTCTTGACTAGCCTACAGCAGAAGCGGAGGCCTCCACCCACATAATCATTTCCTTTTCACTTGTTGATAGCTCACCCTTCCTCGAATGTGTTACTCTGCGTGTGCGCTGCCGCACCCCTTCTCCCACCAGCCCCTGCCCTTTATCCACCTGACAGTCCTCATTCTTCAGCACTCAGTCCAAATGTCCATTTTGCTGGGAAACTTGTCTTGATGTTCCCCCATCCCCACCCCATGAGGGATAGGACACTCTGTACCCACACATCCCATGTGCCCCAGCCCCCATTTAGCAGAGGGTTTCCTGGCCCAGGGGCCACAATGAGCCTATAAGCAACTCAAGAATAAGAACTTTTGGGGCGCCTGGATGGCTCAGTGGTTGAGCGTTTGTTCATTTCGGCTCAGGTCATGACCTCATAGTTCAGGAGTTTGAGACCCACATCAGGCTGTGCACTGACAGCACAGAGCCTGCTTGGGATTCTCCCTCCCCCTCTCTGTCCCTCCCCGGGGTATATATACACTCTCTCTCAAAATAAAGAAATAAAGTTAAAAAAAAAAAAAAAGAACTAGGTCTGATCATCTTTATAGATCTAGTATCCAGTTGAATGCCTAACACATAAGCATCTCTCAGTATTTAAAAATTAAATGATGAGGGCTGCCTGGCTGGCTCAGTTGGTGGAGCCTGTGACTCTTGATCTTAGGATTGTAGGTTCAAGACCCTCATTGGATATGAGATTACTTTTAAAAAAATAAAAATCTGGGGCGCCTGGGTGGCTTGGTCGGTTAAGCGTCCGACTTCGGCTCAGGTCATGATCTCATGCTCCATGGGTTCAAGCCCCGCAACGGGCTCTGTGCTGACAGCTCAGAGCCTGGAGCCTGTTTCAGATTCTGTGTCTCCCTCTCTCTCTGCCCCTCCCCTGTTCACGCTCTGTCTCTTTCTGTCTCAAAAATAAATAAACGTTTAAAAAAATTTTTTGAAAAAAATAAAAATCTGTAAAATAAATAAATAAAAATTAAATGATGAAAATAGTAAGTTTTTAAATTAGTACACACCCCAAACTGTTGCCCTCTCCTCCCCCTAGGAGAGCTTAAATTGGGACTCCATTTTATTTCGTGATAGCCCTTTCTAATTTATTAGTAGTCCTGTGGACTTTGAAGAAGTAAATGCCACGTTATTTTGCATTTAGACTTAGAAAGACTAACCCTCTTTCACATAGATCCTCTTTTGCCCCACCAAAAATATCTAATCCCAATGTTTTCAACTCCTTAGCAGCTGATAACGGGAGTTACTTTTAGTTCTCCCTGAGGTCATTTTGCTCCTTTCTGTGTCTCCAGCGATAATAGGGTGACATCCTTCAGAGACCTCATTCATGACCAAGACGAAGAGGAGGAGGAAGAGGAGGGCCAGAGGTGAGTCTTTGTTAGGGGGCACAGTCCACAGGAAAGTTCATGATAATGTGTAAATCATCTAGAAGGACCCAAAAGGATAATGTGCTCAGTTCTCATTAGCCATTACTACTGTGGGCTAGTCTAGGTGGGTTATATCCTAGAAACAGTCTCCCACTCCCTGTAGCTTAGAAGTGATCCCTTTCCCCTGTTACTATTTTTTTTCTTTTGGGGTGTTTTGGGTTTGTTTTTCTATTTTTAACTATTAATACATATTTGTTGAGGAGTATTAAGGGAAGGGAAACAAACTGATAAAAAGGAAAAAAGTTGTTCTTTATACTGCAACCTAGTGCTAACCAGGTATCAGCATTTTAGGTGTATATTTTTCTAGCTTTTTCTTAATTAAAAAGGCAGTATATTGCATAATGAACAGAGTAAAAGCTTATCAATGTGTTTTTTCTCCAACACACACACACACACACACACACATTGTCTGTTTTTAACCATTATGAATGTTATAATAAAAATAGTGCTCATTGTAGAAGAAACAGAATAGTGTACTGAAAAAAATATGACACTCATCCACCTTTTGGTAACTGGAGTTAACATTTTGGCATAGGTCTGTTCAGTGTTCTATATATAACTGTGCTTTGTTTTGTATTGTATTTTACATGGTGTTGGTCAGGTAATTTTGTGTCTTGGTTTTATTGGATTAAGGCTATATATTCAGTACTTCTCCGTGCCATTAAGATTCTTCGTTAGTGTTTTCAACAACTATAATAACTCATCAAATGGGCTGTACAACATTTAAGTTGTTTACAGTTTTTTTACCACTAAGTATCAGTGCTTTGAACATCTCTGTGTATTAATCTTTGACTGCGTTTCAGATTATTTTTCTTAGCGGAGTTTCTAGACATGAAAGGGACAAGGGAGTGAATATTTTTAAGCACTTGATTACACGCTCTCAGTTCACAAGCGAAGGCTTTGAGATTCTATGATAAAGACCACCGAGCAGAACTTCATCTGCAGCCTCATTTCACGGGTTTTAGTTCCCCATGGGCCCTGCCTCGGTCTGTCAGACATTCCTAAGGAACATTACAGTAACCATTATAGAAATGTAATTATCTCATCATGGTCACTCTTTGGGAAGTGGGCTGAGAAATTACATGTGTTCTATTCTCTGTTTCATCCATATAGTGACCTTTACACTGCCTCACAGCCTTCTTTTTAGATACATTCAAGGTTCAGAGTTTTACACTCCTTGAGTGAAAGGCAATGCCATCAAGTATGTGAATGCCCAACTCCTAAATGGCCGCTGCCTCCTTTTCCTGTCCTGTCACATCCTCCAGGTGATGACCTTCCTTTATTTCACATCCTGATTACCTCCTCGGCCCCTCAGCATTTCAGACCTGATGACATTGGTGCTGTCATCCTTGTCAAGGCCTGTGGCTTGCCTTGCATTCAGTGGGGAATGTCAGGAAATAGAAGGCTGAGACTAATTTTGTAGGTTCTCAATGTCCCCACTTAGCGACATGCTGTTGACCTGGCAGTGAATAGGAGTGATGAGCCAGGCTACGTGAGTACTGGTTTTCAGAACCGGCGTAAAAACTGCTAACTCCATCTCAAGCTGTGCTTGGCCCGTTGCAGAGCCTGGTGTGGGTATCTTGGGGCTGGCATTTAGCTTTCCCTGACCTTCTTCAGTGCCCTCTTCTCATTGCCCCCGTTGTACATCACAAGAATAGCGAGGTGAGGCGAGGCTCGGGTGAGCTCTCGGTGCTGTATCACACCACCTTACATGTGTGCATTACTCTGCTTATTCTTTTGCATACATCCGCTGATTTGAACCTCATGGCCCTGACTTAAGGAGCAGGTAGGTAGGGCATGTGGTCCTTCCCTCCTATTTCAGAGATACGGAAAATGACATGCAGGGCAATGCACTGGCTTGCCCGGGGTCACTCAGCAGCAGGGCCGACACTGGAGCCTGGCTGCTTGTACTAACGACGCCACTGCCACTATTAACCCAGAGCTGTTAGTGGTAGCTGCTTCTGACTGTGACCACAGTTGCTATCTCCTAGAAAGGTGCCGGCCCCTGGATGAATAATTCCCAGCTGGGACTCTTTCTGGAGCTGGCATGCTGTCGTGCATGCCTGGAATGCCCTTCCCTGGTTTCTTCACCTGATAAACTTGTCCTCGTCCTCATCCTCAAGATTCAGCCCAGAAGACATTCTTCTAGGAAGCCTTGATTGTCCTCCATAGCTCAGTGCTCCAGAGCATCCCTTACTGACCTCCATTGCTGTTCACACTGCATTATGCCTGCCTGCCTGCTTACATGTTTCCCCAACTAGACGGTAAATTCCTTGAAGATGGGCGTTGCACCCATTATTGCCTCAGTGTGCCTAGCACCCAGCCCGGAGCCTGGCATGTGCTCTCTTCATGTTTTCCAAGTGCGTTTAGTGTTAGACATGTATTTTCTGCACAGGTTTTATGCTGGGGGCTCAGAAAGAAGTGGACAGCAGATTGTTGGCCCTCCCAGGAAGAAAAGTCCCAACGAGCTGGTGGATGATCTCTTTAAAGGTGCCAAGGAGCATGGAGCTGTGGCTGTGGAACGAGTGACCAAGAGTCCCGGAGAAACCAGTAAACCGAGAGTGAGCACAGGGGATCATTGTCTGTGTCCACAGGACTCTGGTTCTGGAGACTGGGAGGAGCCCTTCCTCACCCCAGTAGTGACTGAATTTGTTTTTGTTTCGTCTTTTCTTTTATTGCTCACTTGCTCTTGTATCCAGAAGAGCGGTGCACTTTCTCTCACCTTGTAACATGAGATCAAGATTTGGGGCAACTTTCAAGCCTGTGGGCTGGAACAGGTCCTGCAGACATGTTTTATTTGGCCTAAACCAACTTGACTTATTTAGTATTTTGCTTTATTTTGTTTTAATTGAATTGTAGTGAATTGAATTGATGTGTTACATAAATTCTAGATTTCTGTCTTCTTTGGGAATGTCAGAAAGTCTTCGCTATTATCTTGCACCCAGATTCCTACATGGCCATGATTAAGTAGAGCTTAGTAGCAGCTGTTCCCTTTAGCCAAGCAGCCCTCCCCGCTCCCTTCCAGTTCTCACCATTCCTGGCCACTTAATTCATCTACCATACTGGTTGGCCCTGTAGCTGTGAGTTCAGTACCAGAGAAGGTGCACCTAGTAGGTAAGATCATTGTATCTGAGGGCCCCACACCTCAAGTGTTTATCAACGTGTCTTTTACAGCCTTTTGCAGGGGGTGGCTATCGCCTTGGGGCAGCACCAGAGGAAGAGTCTGCCTATGTGGCGGGAGAAAGGAGGCGGCATTCCGGCCAGGATGTGAGTGCGCATCTACCTTCCTTAGGGGAGCTCAAAGCGTGTTCTGCCAGTTTTCAGAAGGGATTGGTCACGTGTTATGTGTGAACCAGCAGCCTCTGGAAAGGAAGAGGCAGTGCCATCACTGTGGGCCAGGAGTGGAGAGGCTCACTTGACAACAAAAGTCAGCTCTCATCTGGCTGGGCAGGGGCACTCGAGAGAAGGAGTGAGCGGAGGGGATGGGCAAACAAAGGAGTTTTCTGAGGATTCCATGAATGTTGGGCGGAGGGATCATGATTCTGAGGTTTTCTGGTGGTGCGGACATGGCTAAAGAACTTAGTCTTCAGGGGCGCCTGGGTGGCTCTGTTGGTTGAGCGTCTGACTTTGCTCAGGTCATGATCTCGTGGTTTGTGAGTTCGAGCCCCGCGTCGGGCGCTGTGCTGACAGCTCAGAGCCTGGAGCCTGCTTCGGATTCCGTGTCTCCCTTTCTCTCTGCCTCTCCCCTGCTCATGCTCTGTCTCTCTCTCTCTTCCAAAAATAAATGAACATTTAAAAAAATTTTCTTAATAAACAACAAAAAAAGAGCTTCAGTCCACCCAAAGCACAACTTTGAAAAAATTTACTATTGTCCAACCCTTTTTTTCCTGTGCATAGGGTCCCTCTCCAATCAGTGTCTCAGACTATATAGATAATTGTGAGGTTTTTAAATTTAATATTATGCCATAAACAGATGTTTGGCCTTGGGACCATTAGTTTTTATGATATATTTGTTTTTAATCATTTTGGGTTTATTCCAAAACGAAGTCAAGAAGAAAATTAAAATTGTATCCACCTGAGGCAGCTGCTAATATGTTGGTTTGTAACCTGGACCGTTTTCTGTGAAAATGTCTAGGGAGTTAACACAAATTGTAGATAATCGTTTTTAATGACTGCAAAGTAATCCCATGAGTAAATTTGCCATGGCAGTTTAGTTGAGCACGAGCTACATGCCAGGCACACTGGCAACCCTACAGATAAGCCACAGATTTGATTTAGTCACTTACTCAGAGCCACTTAGGTAGTGAGTGCAAAATCAAGATACACACCCAGGTCTGCTTAAATCAAAACCCATGCTCTTAACCTGTTGCCATATCACCTTCTTATTTTAATACTTGGTTGTTGATTGATTTCCTTGTGCATGTGCACACGCGTGTGTGTGTATGTGCGTGAGTGTGTGTGATGTTGTCTTTCTGTGTTTGGATAATGACACAGTAAAATGGTAAAAACCTGCTAACCCAGATCGGTGTTACTACTGCACACGTTGATGTGCTTGCCAGCTTCCTGATAATGTATGGACTGCTTACCTCCTATTGTCACAGGTTCACGTAGTGTTGAAGCTCTGGAAGAGTGGGTTCAGCCTGGACAATGGTGAACTCAGAAGCTACCAAGACCCATCCAATGCCCAGTTTCTGGAGTCTATCCGCAGAGGGTGAGCAGAAGAGCCCTCCTCTGGGTTCCATGTTAGTGAGTAGAATGGCAGATAAGAATGAAGAGGCTGATTTAAGAAGTAAATTTGGGGGACACCTGTGTGGTTCAGGTGGTTGGGCATCTGACTTCGGTTCAGGTCACGGTATCACGGTCCGTGAGTTCGAGCCCTGCGTCTGGCTCTGCGTTGACGGCTCAGAGCCTGGAGCCTGCTTTGGATTCTGCATCTCCCCTCTCTCCGCCCCTCTGCCACTTGTGCTCTGTCTCTCTCTATCAAAAATAAAAACCTAAAAAAAAAATTTTTTTTATAAAGAAGTAAATTTGGGAGTGACTGGTTGGATCAGTCAGTTAAGCATCCATCTTTGGCTCAGGTCATGATCTTATGGTTCGTAAGTTCGAGTCCCACATCAGGCTCGCTTCTGTCAGCACAGAGCCTACTTTGGATCCTCTTTCCTACTCTCTCTCTGCCCCTCCTCTGCTCATGGCACTCGCTCGCTCGCTCTGTCTCTCAAAAATACATAGACATTTAAGAAATTTAAAAAATTTTTTAAAAGTAAAAAATTGTAAGTGAATTTAACAGATTCACAGATCTCAAACCTTGTGTGTCTGTTATTCCCTTTTGGGCCTGGGGCAGAACCAAGTGACCAGATAAGATAGAGGTCTCAGCCATGACTTTGAGCAGGTGAGAAGCCAGCAGGAGGCAGACCATCGCCACTAAAGTAGCCGCGCCCTGGGGAGACCCAGTGATTTTCACATTTGGAACTACAACGTTTCTCCTCCCCTCGCACCCATCACTGCTGTTCCCGTGCCGCTCCGTGTGGACCCAGCATTGCCTTTTCTCTTGCAGGGAGGTGCCAGCAGAGCTGCGGAGGTTAGCTCACGGCGGGCAGGTGAATTTGGACATGGAGGACCATCGGGATGAGGACTTTGTGAAGCCCAAGGGAGCCTTCAAAGCCTTCACTGGCGAGGGTCAGAAACTGGGCAGGTAAGAGCAGCACAGGTGGAAGTGGGACGTGCCGGTCACTGCGCCAGGTCCCCCAGACCCTGGGTACCATCACTGTGCACGTAGCTCTTTGCCGTTTCCGAGCACTGCGGATTTTATCTGTAGGGGCGGAAAAGTGTGGAGAACGTGGATTTTGGCGTTAAACGACCTGAGTTTAAAATCTCTTCATTTTCTAGCCGTATGACCTTGGACTACATAGCCTCAGTTTGCTCAAGCGTAAAATGGAACTGAGAGTCCTTACTCCTTAATCATTGTGAGGAGCGCAGAGCACTGCCCCACAGTGCACAGTCAGTGTGAGCACAAAGGGTAACACGTTGCTGTTTTGACTCCGTAATCTAGCACGTTCGTGGCAGCAGTGGTCTCCTTCGTAGCTTAAGGCCAGGACAGACACATGTGTTCTCAGGAGTCACCTGAAATGGGGATGCGGAGGGATAAGAAATCTCTGAGTCTTCTGCCCAGCCAGACTTGCAGCCTTGCGGCAGCATTGTTCAGGATCCAGGGAAGCTCGGGGACATCGTTGCCCTGTGCCGGCTGCTCTCCACCATTACTGCAGCTCTTGTCTCTACTACTTTGGCCCTGCATGACACTCACTGTCACCTCCTGTGCCTTTTTCTGCCCTGTGTCCTCTGCCACTCTCTCCATCTTCCATTTAGACTCCTGATGGGATCTGATCGGTTGAAGTCACTGTTGCCTCTAATAGGCAGAGTTCTCCCACCAGACCTCGGCCCACCCAGAAGCAGGCTTCCTTCTCTCAGAAGCCAACTTGTCTCTGTGTGATGGGTCACTTGGTCAGTATTCTCCAGAGGGAACTGTGTGCAGAAGACGCATGCAGGGAATAGTGACCCTCCCTGCAAGTACATTCGTTACTTTACAGAAGGAAAGCTGAGGTTCTTGGACCCTAAGGGTTATCCTTGGGTATATAGCTGGTGTGTGGTGGAGCCAGGACTGGAACCGAGGCCTTGTGATTGGCATTCCTTCCCACACCTGCACAGCAAGCACCCTCTCTGAGCCCGATCTGGCAGCTCTTGAGCTAGGCACTGCCCGTCTCCCCTCATCCCTGTCGGCAGAGATCGGAGTGTGGTCTGCCAGTAGCTCTGCCTTTGAGCTTTGGGTGGGGCCTCTAGGAGACTCCCCGTCGGCCATTCGTGCCTTATCAAGAGCAAAGATAATAGCTCAGGACATTAGCGTGGTCTCTAGTAGATTGATTTACCGTAACCAGGAGAGTAAGTTCACCCTTTTCTCATTTCATCCCCCACATTGGGCCAGTCGGTTAGTGCAGGACAGCTGTTCTCAGATTGGCCCTGTCTGGCTTCCCTGCCGTCTGTGCTCAACTTTGTAGAGCAAGAGGTAATTTCTTTTTTCTTTTTTCTTTCTTTCTTTCTTTTTTTTTTTTTGTTATTAAAACAAAATGTGTTTGTTTGTTTTTTTAAATAATAGAAAGTACAGATTAAGAAAAAACCTAAACCTAACACCCAGACATATGCGGTTAGTATCCTTCTAGTCTTATAAACATGCTGTTTTATCATTTGCTGTTTTGCCTAATGAAAGTAGCATGGCTGTCATTCTATGTCAGTAATTGTATTTCTGCAATATTATTTGTCATGCTCACATGATTTTCTATCTTACGTATGTGCTATAGTTTGATTAGTCCCTGCTTTAACCATTTAGACAGCTGCCAGTTTCAAGAACAACATTGCAGTGAGTGTCTCTAATTAAATCTTTGTATACCCCTTAATTTTGGGCTAGAAGTAATAGTAATATTGCTGTCTTGAAAGGTCTTCATATTTTTAAGATGGTGTCAAATTGCTCTCCTGGCTCAGAACTCAGAATACCGTGTAGCTTGGGCTTGGTTGGTTTCTTGATACTAATGGGAAATGCTACTCCTGGGAAGTCTATAGGATTTGTGCAAGACTCCACATCTCAAAAAATTAAAATATATTTAAGGAGGTCTATTTTAGCAGGATGGGAAATAAATAACTTTATTAGTGTGGAGGATGCACCCAACAAGTTGAAACAGATCTTGATAATCAGGGTTGACACAGTTTGGTTTTGTCAGCTAAATAAATATTCTTTGCCAGTTCCATTTTCATTTTATTTCAGTGCTGGCTTTCTATGAAAAGTGAGCAAAAGACAAGTTTCATATAGCTAAGTGAGATGAGGTTTTAGCTTTTCAATCTAAACCAGATGGATAGCTTTTTTAGTTTTTCCCATAAATTTTGCAACGTTTTCCACTGTCATCTTGTCAACTAAAACGATCAAGAGCCAGAAGTTTAAGAAAATGTTCTCAGGTTTGCCTCAAGAATTAGTCAGTCCTGGGTTTTTTTCCTCCAATTAGCTGAATGTATAAATTGTTCCCAGTTCAAAAATTTGAGAAAATTCTTACAGTTGTATTAAACTTTGTTGTTTTAGGTTTTACAGTTGTTTGTCTGGATGGGACCTAATCTGAAGGTCCAGAAAGGCTGCGTTTATTCAGTTATGAGTAGCAGACGCCCAGAGTGCCCCGGGGGTGTGCGGTTGCTGCTACCCATGTTGAGTCTCGGCTACTCACCGTGCTTTCTGCAGTGGTCGTTTTTGTAAAGAGGTGACAAAGTGTCAGCGCTTAATGGTGACAACAAAGTACCTTCGTGCCCAGTTAATTCCCAGCCACAAAGGAAATGAGCAGTCGGTGATCCAGGCTCTCCATCTGGGGGAGGCTGTTTCCCTGTGAGGTGTATGGTGTCTGCAGGGAGACAGTAAAGAAACTTCCTGTAGATGTCTGATCGGACCGTTCGTCCCCGGGGGAGGTGCCTTCACTGCTGCCGATGGCGTGGCCGCCCCTGGAAAGGAGTGGTTCGAGTGTGAGCAGTGCTCAGGAAGCACCAGACCCAGGGCTGAGCTCCTTTGGGCAACTGCATGTGGCTGTCCTACGTGACAAGAGCATTTGGACCTACTACTATCTGAGTGTGAGGGCCGTAAGATCTGGTGTTGCAGTTACTCCTGCTCCAGTCCTTGAGGGCAGCGTAGGTTGGGAGTGGCCTGTAGGGGATTTCCAGTTACAGCCCTTGGACAGGCACTAGCATTGGGTCCAGAATTTAGACAAATAGAAGTAGGGCAGGACCTTGAAGAATGATAGGAAACAGTAGTTACAGAGTGTTTTTTCTGCTGTTAGCTAAGCACTGTAGTAAGCATTTCACATGTGTTATCACCTTTAATCCTGTTTTCACCCCCAAATAAGGGGATGAAATAAGGACTCTGAGCCTTGAAGAGGTCAGATCACATCCAGGTCACACTACTGGTCAATGCAGAGATGGTTCCCTCCAGTCTCTGCTCTTCCCTACCACGCTGCTTGCATCCTGGATGTTCTTACATAGCCACGTAGGCATTTGTGCTTCTAGTACCTGCTGGGTACGGTGCATTATTTTTAGCTATTATCCCAACCAAGGGAAATTTCATTTAACTCCCTTTTTATTGATGTGCAAACTGTGTCTTGGGACAGTGTTCCTGAAATCCAGGTCTGGGTCTACCTGACTCCAAGGCCTGGAGGGAAAGTATGACAAGAGCCAGGCAGCTTGGATTGTATCCTGGCTTCGCGTCAAATCAACACCGGGATCTTGGGCACGTGGCTTAATTCCATTATGCCTCAGTTCCCTCATCTATAAAGCGGGGATGATGAATCCCTTCCTCACCCGCCGTTGTGAGAATTAAATGAACTACTACATGTGAAATACTCAGCACGGGGCCCAGCTCGGTGATGAGTGCATCATAAACATGCAGTGTGTCCCTCACACTTCCCCAGCTCACCGGATTCACAGGGTGTGCAAGAGAAACAGAAGCAACACGGCCAAGTGTGCACATCAGGCTTTCCTTGACCCTCAGGTGATGAGCACCAGCTCCGTGCGAGAGGCTGTGCTGGGAAGAGAGCCAAAACCTCAGTTGCCTCCTTGTGTGGAGGACTTGCTGAGTGTCTGGTCTGTGTCCAGCCTGCACACGGTATGTCAGCTAACCCCCACGGCAGAACAGTTCCTTGTGTAGCACGTGCACACAGTGAAGCCCTGGGAAGTTGAGTAACTTGGCCACAGCCGCCTCTGTTGTTTAGTTCAGTGCTAGAGCTGGGACCCGATGGCTCCAGGAGCACAGTGACTCTCCTTAGTAGTACTGGCTGCCATTTAGTGGACTGCCTGCCCTAAAAGGTGCGGAGGTGTAGGGATAGTATTGCCCTGTTACAGAAAAGGAAATTGAGAAGCCCAGATGTTCACTAACTTGCTAAGCATCAGGCAGCTTGTAGGAGAGGGGGGTATCAGACTCTCTGGGAGCCGGGGAGGAGTTTGAGAAGGCAGTTTTAATATATTAGTTTCCTAAAATAAACCCTAGAGTTTGACACTTGACAAAGTCCTGGCTGGAGGAACACACAGAACGTACAGGGAAAAAGCTCGTTCATTACATGAATTTTTAACAATTGAAAAACTGCTCTACAGCATGTGCTTCTGTTTTCCTGTCTGTAGGGTGGAAACAGCACCCATCTCAAAGGACAGTTGTGACGAGTCCGGGAGGCTATGGACATCAATCCCCCCCCCCCCCCCGCCCCTAGACAGCACATGAGCAAAGTCAACGTCATTCCTGGTTCCCTCCTGCCCCCACCCTAGGTGAAACTGGTTCTCTGGGCCATCTCCTTTCTCATTGCAAGCCTGACTGAAGATGTGAGAGTTCCCTTTCTGGCAGGCAGTAGCTTCACGGAGTACCTGTCCTGTCTTTGGAATTGTTACTTGAACAGTTGAGAGACAGGCTGTCTATAGTCTAATTAGAGAGTTGACCTCATGCCCATAAAACTAATGAACAGAGTCAGTCTTAGGCAGTTACGGGTGTAATATTGAACCCTCCACTGTCTCTGAGCATCTCTTGAAGTCTGTGATGGTGTGATGTCTGCATGTGTTGGCCCACATTTGGGTCCCACCCGCTGAGAGGCTGATGCATAGAAAGGAGCAGCTCCTCTCATAGCTGGGTTCTCCCCTGAGCTCTGCTTTGTGATTCTCTGAGCCCTCATTTTTTAACAGTCACAGAAAACAGTTCACTTTTCCGTTCTTCTTTGCTAGTTATATGCTCTAGGGCAGTGTTTCACAAACTGAGTTCCAGGACATACTCTATATGCAGGAGGTTTAACAAGTGTAGCCTGAAAAAAGGACAAGGTGGTCAAATAAGTTTGCCTTAACCGCACAGCCTCTCAAGACCTATAATATGCAAGTGGCCTCTGGTGCTGCCGGTTTGATGTGTGGCATTTCCACAGCCTTCCTGGGGATCTCTCAGGGGATTAGGGTCTCAGGAAACACACTTGGGATGGCTTTATTAGGAGTGCCATTTTTAGCTTGTAAAGATCCAGGGGAGAGGGAGAGGTGTAGGAACTGATGTAATCCGAAGCTTGGGGGAAACAGGCAGGCTGCCACCTCCTGGCCTCTCTTCTCTGCAGGGGTCTGGGTGAGGGCGGCTGCTCAGTGAAAGGCTAGGAGGGGGACACACAGGTGTTTACAGGAGAGGGGCGAAGCCTCCAGAAGTTGTCAAGAATCGGGAGTTCTGTGTACATTTTGTGTGTCAGCGCTGTGTGTATTTCTCTCCTTCATCCCTCACAAAAGCTGAGCAAGGCAGGTCAGGTAGCCTTAACCTTTGTTAAAGAGCTTCGTTACTACCCTTGTTGAAACTAAGGGAGCTCGAGTAACTTGCCCAGCGCCGCCCGACTAGTGGGAGCATTCAGACGCCGGTCCACTTGATCGAAAATCGGTAGCAGACGCCGTGTCCTGTTGATATTGTGCAAATAATCCCTGTGGTGCGGGGTGCTTGAGTTGACCTGTGGGAAATCTCTGTCCCCTTCTGGTAGTTGACGCAGGAGGATGAATGTGCACACGAATAAGGCTACACTGGGGGGTACAGGCCTGACAATTCCATGACCGGGAAGGAGTCTGGACTGGTCCCTGCATCCCGGCAGTCACCTGCCCGGCTGTCAGGCCTGCCTCCGCTACGGATCTGGAGTACCCTTGGCCTCTCTCGTTGAGGCTAAAACCCATCCTGATCTGGTCCCGCCACAGGCTGTCATGCATACTGCTTTCCTCCCTTCGGGCCTTTGTCCAGGTGAGGGCACCGAAGCAGAAGGGGTGAGTCACTTGCCTCAGGTTACTCAGGAGTTTGGAAGCTAGCCACAGCTTGGGGCCTGAGTGCCTTCTGCCAGGCCTGTAGGTTCCGCGAAGGCAGGGCTTGTCTGAGTCACTCCTTGTAGCCACAGCAGCGAGCAGAGTCCCGGACACAGCGCGTGCTCAGGCTGACTCCAAGGCGGGATTGCCCTCCTGCAGGGGCCTTGTTGCCATGTGTGGCCTGACAGGCTTCTCTCTCCTCAGCACGGCCCCCCAGGTGCTGAATACCAGCTCTCCAGCCCAACAGGCAGAGAACGAAGCCAAAGCCAGCTCTTCCGTCTCAATCGACGAGTCCCAGCCCACCACAAACATCCAGATACGGCTCGCCGACGGCGGGAGGCTGGTGCAGAAGTTTAACCACAGCCACAGGTGCCTTGCGCCGTCTGGCCTCGCTTGCTTGGGGAGGGCTCCCTAAACACCAGCGGGCGCTCCATGCGGTCCCCGAAGGGGGCAGCAGGATGGGAAGGTCTGAAGCCTGTGGTTCTAGTCCCCACTCTTCTGTTAAGTGCGGCCAGCGACTGCTCACTTCGTGCCTATAAAGTTAGGGGACTGGACTTCTCAGGGTCTTTTTAGCCCCCACAGTGTGTGTTCACAGGAAATTTCATGGCAGAGCCCGAGTGCAGAACAATAAAATCTGATCTGCTGTGGTTAATGGAGAGGAGAAGGGGACACAGCACCAGCCTCCCTTCCAACTGGGTGTCCCTCCCCCCAGGGGATCTCTGAAAATCACTGGGCTATGTAAGTCTCTTCTAGATCTGCCCTTCGAAAATTCTAGAATACCTGCTCTACTATTTCAGATCATCTGGGCTGGATCAAAGCAAACTGCCAACCCCATGTGAAAGATGGGGAAACTGAGGCATGGAGAGATTGCAGAGATTAGGGGAGGACTGTTAAACCAGTATTCTAGGTATTTGGCAAACGCCTTTTTCTAGGATAAGAGTATCCATATTTCATTAGGCATAGGCCAACTAAACCAGAAGCACGTGTGGGGCCCAAGGAACGGCTTGACAATCCTTGAGTGCTGACGGGGTCACATGTGGGCTAAGTCCTGAAAAGGTTTGATTAGGATTACAGGACAGGAATCAGGCAGAGGAGCCTCGAGGGACCCCAATGTTGGCAGGAAGCACAGCATGAGGAAAATCTAGAAGGCGGGACATAGCAAGGGGAAGGAGCATGGGGGTCAAATTAGGTAGGGCTTGGGATCACAGTAAGGAGGTGGTGTTTATCCCACGGAAACTGGGAGCAGTCGTGAAGGGTTTTAGGCAAGGGAGTGCCGTGATCTGACGTGCTTCCCAGTGAGTGCTTTGGCTGCCCTGTGGAGAAGGAAGGCCGGGGGCTATGGACGGCAGAGGCAGGCCCTGCTCACCCCCTTCCCCACTCACCCCCCCGCTCTACCAGGATCAGCGACATCCGACTCTTCATCGTGGATGCCCGACCGGCCATGGCTGCCACCAGCTTTGTCCTCATGACTACCTTCCCGAACAAAGAGCTGGCTGACGAGAGCCAGACCCTGAAGGAAGCCAACCTGCTCAACGCCGTCATCGTGCAGCGGTTAACATAACCGCCCGCCTGGCCGGCAGCCTCCTCTCCCTCCTGTGTCCCCCTTGGCCGGCCGCCCCACGGGGACCGCCCCTCCCGCCCCCTCCCGCACACCCAGCAGGCCAGTGCCACATCTCCTCCGTAGCTCTGGGTTCTTAGATCTCGGTTGGACATTTGTTTTCTCCTTAGTTGCATTTCCTGGGTTTTTGTGACGATCAATGGACTTTAAAGAAAAAAATAAAAATGACCAAAAAAATGGAAGGATATCACCAGCACGTTGTATGGAACGTCTCCCACAGAAGCCGGCTTTCATTGCTTTAAAATCACACTACTCTCCAGGGCATGCGGGGAGGAGCCTGCCTTCCACCGTCTCTGCTTAAACATTGCTTGTGGCACATGACCCCCATCCGCTGGCATCCACCCGCCAGCCCCGAGAGGACTGGTGGGCTTCCCCCGTTACTGGGAAGGGGGTCAGGCGCTTGTAGAGAGAGGCTCTGCAGCCTCTTGCTCCCACAAGAACATGCCTCTTGCCCGGATACAACTGGGCAGCAGCAGGGGTGCCTGAGTGTGAGGTCAGGTCTGGATGCACAGAGCCCTTCAGGTGAAAATACTTCCCTGCACTCCTTTCACTCAGACGCTGGGAGATTCCAGCTCCCCGGGCCTTGGCCAGTTGAGATTATAGCGATGCCTCTCTGTCCCAGCCCTTCTTCCTCGTCTGGACTGTCGCCCTGATGTTCTCGGCTGCGCTGCCGTTGCCTTGGTCGCTCCACGTGCAGAGATCTGTACCTGGGAGATCAGGTGTTCTCTCACTGGGAAACGGCTCACACCGGCCCACACGAGTGCAGGGTTAGGGCGCCTTGGCCTGGAAGAGGAACAGAATCAAAATGTCACCGAGCTATCTATCCACTAGTGGTGAAGGGGCAAATCAGATGGTGAAGAAAGGGCGAGCTGCCCGTGCTACAAGCCCCTTTTACGGTGTTAGCCTTTGTAGGAGGCTCCCGCCGAGTCCGTTTTGAGGGGGAGAGCAGTGTCCGTGGCCTTGGTGTGCAGGTCCCGTCCACAGTTCTCTGCCCTGCTGACTTCCGACAGGCAGCAACTCAGGGAGTAGTTCCCCCATGAAGACCCCCTCCCGTAAGTGTGATTCCTGTGCGAAGCTGGGAGAGGAGGTCGCCGGGGTCTTCAGATGGAAGTCCTTCCACCTCCCTATCAGAGGAACCACAGACAGGATCACCACTGTCTCAAAGTCTCCCGGTCTTGAAACCTAATGTGCCTCAGCCCTCTTCCCAGGCGCTCATCACCACACACTTTTCTCTTCCCGCTTTACGCCTGCGGCGAGCAAAGAACACGACACCCAGCCAGGGCTAGCGAAGGGCTTGGCGTTCCACCCCGTGCCCATCCCAGGAAAGGGACGTGGCTTGGTGTTCCCCATCCCACACTGGCGGAGGGGGGCCTGCCGGGACAGCAACATCCATAGCGTGTCCGGCAGACAGAGGTGACCGTGGAAACTAAGTGCGGGTCTGGAAAAACTAAATTGTCGTCCCCCTGCCTGTTAAAGACCAGAATGAGGATAGTGGAGTTTGGTAGCTTCTAATGGGTTGCTCTGAAGAAGTGTAGTCCCAGTAGTGTAATAACTACTGCAAAATCTAAAGCCCAAGTCACATAGCTGGTAAGTGGTAAGGTGCCGTCTGCTTCTAAGGCTCGTGCTCTTAACCACCCTGCCTTCTACATACACTCCCTCCCCCAGTCCCCGGCCCTGCACGCATACACTCTGCTTACGTTAATTCTGCTTGCATGAATGAGCACACACCCAAAGAGATCATCAAAACACCACTTAGAACCTGCATCATCTAGAAGAGTTTACAAAGGGCTCTTGGGATTCCCAACCAGCCCTGGGAAGTGGGTGAGGAAGCTGACATAGTTGTAATTGTTGCAGCCACCCCAGTTCAGACAGACTGGGTGTCTGGCCCAAGGTCAGAGGGACTATGGCCACTGAGCCAGGGATCACCCTGGTCCAGATCCAGGCCGGGCAAAGATGTTTTTAGCCCTAGTTTTCTGTTTTGGGTGGCTCAGGTGGAAAGGTCCAGTCACCCAGATAGGCTTTCACAGGTTTAAAAATTTACAAATAACCACTGGTTCTGGGGGGTCTGAATGCAGGGCAGTCTTTCTCAACTAGACATTCCGTTCATCTATGGGAGTATTTTGAGTCCTTGCCAAAGTTGGTTGGTTGGTAAGGGAACCTCCTGTCATTACACGGGCCAAGGACGTATCGCAAAGCATGGGATGTGTCCTGATGGAACGATGTTTAAAATTCAGCACCGAGTGATGGGGCACCTGGGTGGCTCATTCAGTTAAGCGTCTGACTTTGGTTTTGGCTCAGGTCGTGAGCTCACGGTTCGTGAGTTCAAGCCCACATCGGGCTCCATGCTGACCATACGGAGCCTGATGGGGATTCTCCCTCTCCCTCTCTCTCTCTCTCTCTCTCTCTGCCCCTCCCCCCTCAAAAATAAATAAAACTTAAAAACTACCTAAAATAAATAAAATTCAACACCAAACGAAAAACATGAGTTAACTGGGCTGATGATGCCTCCTCACCGAGTTCAGCTTAAAAGCGAGCATGTGGGCCAGAGGCCGGGCGCAGCTCTACGCCTTTGGGTGGCATTGACAAAGTGCCCTCCAGGGACTCCTTAAGGTTGACCTGGAGCTCACGGAGGGAAGTAGCTGGTGCAGAAAGGTGGGTTCGCTGCTCCCCGCCCTCTGCCCTAGCCAGCAGCATGTTCAGAGGGGACTGTTCCAGGACTGCCTCCCAGGGCCAAAGACAAGGTCTTCCTTCTTTAAATGGGTTCTGCTCCTGTTCACGGGTGGTAGCTGTGCCCCACCCCCCCTTTCCGGGTCCAGTCTTCTCAGGCCAGGACAGGGAAGCAGAGCAGAAACCTTACGCTGTGGACTTCGAGTGTCCCACCCGGTCACCGGCTGAGCAGCTCGTGCGTCTGTGACTTCTCTCTCCGCGGCCCTGAGCCTCACCCCACGTCCCGTTCATCAGCAAGTCCTCTGGGCTCAGCTGCACACGCGTCCCAGATCAGGCCGCTTGTCCTCCCCTTGCAGTGCCCCAGCCCAGGCGCTGTCATCTCTGCCGGTGACAACTGCCCTTACCCCACTGATGCCCTGCTGCTGCCGTTGCCCGGCAGTCTGCTCACATACAGGCGCCACACCTGTCACTTCTTTCCTTTAAAGCTCTCAGGTGCTCTCCCCCCCCCCCCCCCCCCCCCGCCGCCCCAATCTCTGGAAACTGCTCATTGAGGCCTGAAGAGTTCTGCAGGGCTGGCCCCTCGCGATCCCCTTGTCCTGCCTTATTTTCCTTCTTATCCTGCCTCTGGTGCATTGTATGTTCTATGTGTCTGTTCACTCTTGTCCCCTGAGCACCTGCCATGGTGCCTGATGCATAGCAGGTCCCCCACAAATAACTGGTTGGATGAACCTGCGAAACAAAGATAAGACCTCCCGGTCTAAAGGATGACAGGATGACTACCAACCGTGCTGCTCGGCAAGGCCCCATGGGGTAGGTGCTCCAGTAACTGCGGTCCCTCCCTTCCCCCCAAAGCAGGTGCTCGTTCAGCCACAGGGGGGCATCGTTGCAAAGGGCACCTGTTGCTTCCAGCAAAGCCACTTAAAAAGGTGGAGCTGAAGACAGCCGCGTTTGTAGGTGGGGGGTGGGGGCGGTGGCAGGGTGTGAAGGGAATGCCCTCTAGCACTTTCTCTGCCCTGCCTGAGCTGGACTAGGGAGTTTAGCAAGGGCCAGTTACCCTCTATATTGAGCACCTCAGGCCTTCAATGTCAAGACCAGGTCTTTAGTTACGACTGATGATAATAGCCGCATCCATTATTTGAGCAATATCTTTGTGCCAGGCCCTGTATGTACCTTACCTCATGTAGTCTGACAGCGACCCAAAGGTACTATGGTTAGCTCATTTTATGAGAGTCTCAGCATGGTAAAGGAACTAACCTCAAGTCCCACCGCCCACACTGATGAAAAGGCAGAACCAAGATTTGAATCCCCAACTGTGTGACCACCAAACTACTGTGGAGAAGGCAGGCCCAAGGACAGAGGCAGGGGGGAATGACTAGGGCAGAGGGGAAATCAGGGAGGGCTTCTTAGAAGAGGGCACCCTTGGGGCGCCTGGGTGGCCCAGTCGGTTAAGCGGCCGACTTCGGCTCAGGTCGCGATCTCACGGTCCGTGGGTTCAAGCCCCGCGTCGGGCTCTGTGCTGACAGCTCAGAGCCTGGAGCCTGTTTCAGATTCTGTGTCTCCCTCTCCCTGACCCTCCCCCGTCATGCTTTGTCTCTCTCTGTCTCAAAAATAAATAAACGTTAACAAAAAAAAAAAAAAAAAATTAAAAAAAAAAAAGAAGAGGGCACCCTTGAGCTGGGTTGTGAAAGGTGATTAAGGGTTGGTTCTTTGACAAAGAAGAACGAAGGCTTTCCTTCCTTAAGAGACAATCCCGGAGGATGTGTGGTGTTGGGCAGGCAGATGGGGCTGACTCTGAGAGGGAGCCAGTACCAGGGACAGCATCTGGTCCCCTACTGAGGAGTGAGAGTAAGTCCCACCCCCACCCCCCCAACCCCCCCCCCCCCCCGCCCCCGTCAGACTTGTGAGATGGGAACAAACTGATGAAACCAAGAACAGACCACAGCGGCGAGGGTCCAAGCCATTCCTCCTCCACTGGCCTGTCTCTCTGCTCCACGGTTTTCTCATTTGTAAAGTGTGTTCTCCGCAGAGTTCAAGGAATCAACATACCTAATGCTCTCAGGCCAGTGACCTGAATTGTCAGGACCAGTCTCCCTAACCTCTGAGTTCCTGTGTCCCCAGATCAGCCAGTACCATTGGTTTTGACCAACATGCTTGCACCTCCAGGGCAGATGGGGACATCCAAACTCCCCACCAGTGATAGGGTTTGTCAGATTTCAGACTGACAAGGTGGTGGGTCAGCTCCGGTGACCCTTGTACCCTCTCTCTCTGGGCCCAGGGTATGTCCTTTTCAGCCAAGAACCTGAAAGTCGAGGTCCCAATCGGCTGAGCCCCAGAAGGCTCTTACCAGGTGAGCTATCACTGATCCCTCGATCCCAAGATGAGACAGCTTTCCCTCCAGACAGGCCAGACAGGTCCCCAAATCCCAAGTGGTGGCCAGAATTCGAGAGAGACTTTGAAGTCTGAGCACTCTCAGCTCACCAGCCAGATGACAAGAGATCTGAAGTGGAGGGGGGAGGGGGGGAGCCCCTGGGGACAAGAGTTATCACAAAGGCCCAACAATTATCTAAACCAAGTTCTTGAAGCCCCAAGGGCTCAGGTAGAAGTAAGCAAGAGACAGTTTTCCCACGGCCCTGAGCTAGACCTGATTTGAATTTCACCCCACCCTTTCCTGGCTGTGTGTCCTTGGACCAGCTTCTCCCCTCTCTGACCCTTAATGCCCTCATTTCTTTTTTTTAATCTTTATTTATTTTTGAGAGAGAGACAGAGTGCGAGCAGGGGAGGAACAGAGGGAGAGGGAGACACAGAATCTGAAACAGGCTCCAGGCTCTGAGCTGTCAGCACAGAGCCCGACGCGAGGCTCGAACTCAAGAACCGTGAGTTCATGACCTGAGCTGAAGTCGGCCGCTTAACCCACTGGGCCACCCAGGCACCCTTAATGCCCTCGTTTCTAAAGGAAGAGAGTCATTATAACTTGTTCAGATGGTTACTGTGAGAATTAAGTGAAACAGTCCATAGAGGCTCACACTTGAGCACCCAGTGTTACTTGGTCAGGGGCAGGAAGTAGAGACTATGAACTGAGACCAGTGAGCTTGCTAACAGCCCTCTGTTTTCACCAGGGGCAGCTGGGATCTTGAGCACAAGAAAATGCGTTTTCTAAAATCCAGATCTCTTGAAGATTTAAAACATTAAAACAAGTGAGAGATGTGTAGACCACAGTATCCATTGGCCAGCAAGGGTTGGTAAGCACCTGCTTGGTGCCGGGGCCAAGGGTTCACGGTCGGCCACCAGGTTCCTCCAGGGTCCCATCCCATGTACAGTCTGCAGAGAAGGACAGCAAGGATGGTGGTGGGGGGGGGGGGGGGGGAAGACCCAGAGAGCCTTCTCCAAGGAGGAGACTTTGGGGCTGAGAACTGGTTGTTGCACAGGAAATCAACCAGGTGGTCAGAGAGTAGGTGAAGAACGTTCTAGGAGGAGGAACAGAAGACAGAAAGGCCAGTTAGCTCAAGAGAGTGTGGTGCACACGTGAATGAGTGAACGGCCTTGAACGGTCTTTGTAAGACCTTTCCAAATGAATTTAAATGCCCATCAACCCGGATGGTTACGTCAATTATGGATACATTCACATAGCGGACACAGTACAGCCATTTGTAACCACTGAGTTCTCCGGACATGGAAAAGGATGTTCTCTAAGGTACCTGGTAAGTCATTTCGAGGAATAGCGTTTACCACGGGGCAGACACTGTTCTCAGCATTTGATGGGTATTAACTCGTGATCCTTACACCAACCCCATTCGAGAAAAGGAAAAGAGAAACATGCAACATAGGTTACTTGTGCAAAGTCACTCAGCCAGCAGGTGGAGGAAGCAGGATTTGAACTTGGGACTGGATCCAATGTCTGTGCTGGACCATTTCCCCTCCCTCCCTCAGAATGTGCAGTTGGCTTCTGTAGGGGAGGCAAGACTTTACCTCTACCCATCTTAGTTTTCAGCCGGGACTTGAACAAAACTTAGGCTAACAAGAGAAAAAACTTTTATTAAGTCATGCAGCACAAATCACACGGGGAAACCTAATGAAAAGTAACCCAAAATGGCAGCTTAGAATTCCAGCTTAGATAGCATCTTCAACAAGGAACAATAAATTTGCCAAGAAATGACAAGGCAAAGGGAAATGGCTTAAGGCTTCTGAGGTCAGAAGGCTGTGGAAAGGTAAATATATGAGAGGGAATGGAGGAAGGTTTGCAAATTCCTCTGGTGTCATCTCTAGATTTATGTCTGTCTCCAATAAAAGAAGAATTTATACCCTGCCTTTAGGCAGAAAAGAGGGAGCTTTTTTTCCTGGGCTTGCTGCTTCTTAACTGCCTTCAGCTCAAAATACTTTTTAAGTCAAAGAGGCATATTTTGGGCTGACATATTCTGGTTTCCTTCACTTCCACGTATGTAAAATAAAATGGTTAGAAATATGTATTTGATTATATCTACATAGACACCCCCCCCCCCCAATTCCAGAAAAACACACCAGACAGCAATTGTGGGTATGGGGAGATAGGACACCTGGGTGGCTGAGGGATGGCGTGGGAGGGGGACTTATCTATATTGCCTTTTCTTTGCTTTTTGCTTTAGAATTTTGTACCATGCACTTTTTTGGGGGTCGGGGGGCAAGTGACAAGGGGCGGGGAGGTTGAGAGAGAGAAGCAGGGCTCACCCAGAGCTCGCGTTTTACCCGAAGCACGGGGCTTGTGTGACTCGAAATCACAAACTGTGGGGGCGCCTGGCTGGCTCTGTCAGTTAAGCGGCCGACTTCGGCTCGGGTCATGATCTCGCGGTTCGTGAGTTCGAGCCCCGCGTCGGGCTCTGGGCTGACAGCTCAGAGCCTGGAGCCTGTTTCAGATTCTGTGTCTCCCTCTTTCTCTCTCCTCCCCGCTCATGCTCTGTCTCTCTCCTCTCAAAAATAAATAAACGTTAAAAAAAATTTAAAAAGGAAAGATATTAACAGTAATTTTTCCTGATTATCCCCGATCATCTGAAACATCTGAACCCACAAGACTTACTGTCCTCCATGATCCACCGTCACCGCCCAAGATAATGACGTCATTTAATGTGGATCCTTCCTGACTTCTTCACTGTGATGACAGTTGAGAGCCATCAGTGAGCGCTTACTTCCTGCCAAACAATTCTGAGCCCTTCAGACGAAAACTTTCCACAACGGAATTATAACTGTGGCGCTCAAAACAGCCTTGTGAAGTGTGTATCATTTGTTCTCCGTTTTACAGGTGAAGAAACTGAGGCACAGACGGTAAGATGAGTTGTCCTGCCCCCTTATCCCCCCTGCCCTCCCCACACTGGGCTCCTTGCTGTTCCTCAGGCATCGCTGGCATGCTCCCACCTCCCAGCTTTTGCACATGCTTTTCCCTCTGCCTGGAACACGCTTCCAGATCTTTACACAGCCCACCCCACCGCCACATGCGCACACACACACGCGCGCACTGTATGTAGGTCTCTGATCAAATGCCACCTCCTGGAAGGCCTCCCCTGACCCCCACCCCCTTCAACCAGCTTTGTTTTGCTTCATAACCATGTTTACCACCAGCCATAGTCATTCATCCCTTCACTTACGTAGCAAGGCCCTCCAGTGCGCCAGGTACTGTTCTGAGTACTGGGGCTCCAGTGAGGAAAAGACAGACGCAGGTTCCACCCTCACGGAACTGAAGCCCTCGGGGAAACAGAGATTATTCCACTCTGACTCCTAACAGCAGGCCTATATCCCGGCTCCATTTATGAGCCGTGTGGCTTAGTCCCTAACTTTTCTGAGCCTCCGATCTCCCGTCTGTAAAACTGGGCTAATCACAGAGCCCCCACCACGAGGGCTGTTGCAAAAACAAAATGAGGCAGTGGTGCCTGGCTGGCCCAGTGGGTAGCACGTCCGATTCCTCATCCCAGTGTCGTGAGTTTGAGCCCCATGTTGGGTGTAGAGATTAAATTTTTAAAAATGAAATCTGAGGGGCACTTGCGTGGCTCAGTCGGTTAAGTGACCGACTCTTGGAGTTCAGTACAGGTCATGATTTCACGGTTTGTGAGTTCAAGCCCTGCATCGGGCTCCACACCGACAGTGCGGAGCCTGCTTAGGATTCTCTCTCCCTCTCTCTGCACCTCCCCAGGGCATGTGTGCGCGAGTGCTCTCTCTCAAAATAAATAGACTTTTTTTTAATATAATTCTTTTAATGTTTATTTATTTTTGAGAGAGAGAGAGACAGACTGCGAGCAGGGGAGGGGCAGAGAGAGAGGGAGACACAGAATCCGAAGCAGGCTCCAGGCTCCGAGTCGTCAGCACAGAGCCCGATGCAGGGCTCGAACTCACAAACCGCGAGATCATCATCTGAGCCGAAGTCGGAGGCTCAACCGACTGAGCCACCCAGGCGCCCCTCAAAATAAATAGACTTTTTGAAAAAAGTTTTAAAAAATGCCATGAGCTAATAAAAAAGCAACTGTTCAGTAATTATTAACAGTTATCATTAGGGTTGCGATTGTCATCCTTAGGCGCCACAGGGAGATAGAAGTAGTCATTATTTCCGCCCTCAAGGAGGTGGTAGATGGGTCAGGAAGACACATATGGATGACAGCAAGACACCAACGTTTCCCAGAGCAGGCAGAGAGATCAACGGGGGCAGAGAACGCATGAAAGAGAAAGTGTGTGTTGAGCCAGGGCTCAAGGGGGGTGGGATTTGGAGAGATGGGGGCTGGGGAGGGAAGGGTCTCCACACAGGCCTCTCTGCACAGAGGTACGGAGGCGGGACGGAGCACACGGGCCTAAGTGTGCTTCTCCCTTCTTGTCCCCCCTCGGAGAGAGTGCACGCGATGGCTGGGCACCTTCAGCTGCCTCTCCTGCCTGGTGCTGGTTCTGGGACTGAAGGAACAGCCCCATAAGGGAGCTGGTATGGCAGCTAATAGGTTTAAGAGGGTGGGAGTGGCCTCATGCCCCGGGGGACTGTAGGAGACTGTGGACACACCCAGACAAAGAAGAGATGCACCAGAACTCTCAAGTGAGGCTCAGTCCTACCCTGAACTTGGCCGAACCCTAGAAGGGTGGCAGAGCGGAGGCCAGCCTGGCCAAAGTCACTTTGCCCTGGTGTGGATGGAGCAGCCCAGGTGTGACAATTGTTTTTCTCTCCTGCCTGTCTGCTCTGTCAAGGTCACCAACACCTCCCCACCGCCAACGTCCACTGGCCACTGCTTTGGCCCCTTGTCCTCCCGGCAGCCTCCATATAGCCTCCACCTCAGGGCTTCCAGAGGCCCTGCTCTCACCCACCTGACTTTCCCAGCCTCCTTTGTGGGATCACCGGTCGATTGGTTGGTTGGTTGGTTGGTTGGTTGGTTGGTTGGTTTTGAGCACTTTCTTACTTCCTATCACTACAAGATGCTCGAGGCTCATGTGGTATATTTCCTACCCCAGTCCTAGAATCGGGTATTTCTTCAAGGAGCCCAGGTTCCTTTCACTGGACTATGGTATTAGAAACCAAGGTCTGGGTGCTAAGTGTGTTCTTGCTCTTTGTGTGTCTTTCTTTTAGGCCCTGGCAGCCAACAGAGCAAAGAAATATATGTGTGTATACTAATCTGTAATATACACATAGCCATAAATATTTCTGCACGTAACCATCTGTATCTATATTAAATTTAACATAGTTCTTACTAACAGCTCTTTTTACTGCTTTTTTATAATGTCTATTTCATTGCTGAGATTATCTATTTTTTCCCTTCATTTCAAGGCAATTTCTAATTGATTGTTGAAGCATTTTTAGGATGGCTGCTTTCAGGAGCGCCTGGGTGGCTTAGGTGGTTGAACGTCCAACTTCAGCTCAGGTCACGATCTCAGGGCTTATGAGTTGGAGCCCCGTGTCGGGCTCTACGCTAACAGCTCAGAGCCTGGAGCCTGCTTTGGAGTCTGTGTCTCCCTCTCTTTCTGCCCCTCCCCTGCTTGTGCTCTGTCTCTCTCTCTCTTTCTCAAAAGTTAATAAACATTAAAAAATATTGTTTTAAATGATGGCTGCTTTCAGACCTTCTCGGATAATTCCAACATCGGATTCATCTCAGTACTAGAGTCAATCGATTTGTTTTTCTCACTCAATTTGCGGTTTTCTGGGTTCTTATTAGGGTGGGTGATTTTAGGCATATCCTTGTCATCTTGTCTATTATGTTTGGGAACCCTGGGTCCTATTCAAACCCTTTATTTTAGCAGGCAGGCACCCTGTTCAGGTTTACCGTGCAGGTCCTGGACTATTTTGGTGAGCTGTGGTTCCAACGACAGCTTAGTGTTCAGAGCCTTCGCTGTATTATTTTGCTCATTGTGGTTTATCTGGTATCACTGGGTCTTCGGGGGCTAGAAGGGGTTTCCCCAGGCCTCGCTGCCCCGTGTCTCATGGTAGGGAGGGAAGTGTCAGCCCTGCTGTGGTTGCTTATTCTGCCAAGGCCCTTCCTGGCTGTTCTACCTGCTCACCCCCATGTCTCCCTGGGGGGAAGGGGGGTGCTTCTCCTGAGTGCTTACTGTAAGCAGTGCTGGGCTCACCTGACATTGGCAGGGAGGCTCCCTCCAATCCCGGGCTGCCTACCTGAGCCAGACAGACGGGGGCACGTGGCTGGTTCTACATGGTAGACTGGTCTCCTAAAGCTCTTGTGGCAAATTACCACAGACTTGGTGGCTTAAAACAAACAGAAGTTTATTCTCTCAGTTCTAGGGGCCCGGAGTCCAAAATCAGTATCACTGGGGCAAAGTAAGGTGTTGACAGGGCTGTACTCCTTCTGGGGGCTCCAGGGGAGACACTGTTCCCTGACTCTTCCAGCTTCTGGTGTCGGCTGTTTCTCCTTGGTTTGTGGCTGCATCACTCTGGTTTTTAATGCCAGCATCTTGAAATATGTCAGCTCTGTGGTCACATCACCTTCTTTTCTGTGGGGGGTGGGGATGGGAAAGGGAGGGAGGGAGGGAGAGAGAGAGAGAGATCTCCCTCTGCTTCCCTCTCCTATACATGTAATTGCATTTAGGGCCACCCTGATAATCCAGGATAATCTCCCCATCTCAAGATCTTAACTTAATATGTCTGTAAAGGCCTTGTATCCATGTAAGGTAGATTTACAGGTCCCAGGGATCTGGCTTCTTTGGGACACCATTTTTTAGGTTACCACCCACAACTGGAGGCAACTTACCCCAAAACTACACCTCAGCTTTCTCTTCTGTAAAAGGGGGTTAATAACAGTGATGTTGAGATGAAGGTTATATAAGCCAGTGTATACGGAACAGCTATCACTGCATTTCTTATACTCAGGCCCGCTATCTATTGCCTTGCTAGATGGGAAAAAAGATTCCACCATGGGAGAAGGATGGGGTCACAAAGGATGGGAGGCAGGTGGGTAGAAGGCTTCCCACTGAGGGCACAAATCCCACAAAAGGCAGAGTTAGCTAGAATTAAGGGGAAAGCCGAGAGCCCCGGAGAAGGTCACATCACGAGGTAAAGCCCCACATCTTAGGTGAGGCGTACAAGGTTTGCTGATGCTCCCCATACATCTAGATCAGACTGGGTTCGAGCCCCGCATGAGGCTCTGTGCTGACAGCGCAGAGCCTGGAGCCTGCTTCGGATTCTGTGTCTCCCTCCCTCTCTCTCCCTCTCTCCCTCTCTCTGCCCCTCCCCCACTGGCACTCACTCACTCTTTCTCTCTCAAAAATAAATAAACATTAAAAAAGAAAAAAAATCCTGGACAAAACACACAGAGTAGCTATTTAAGAACTCTGAAAACTTAGTAGCAGATAGGTGGAGGAACAAGACCAGCATCAGACGTACAGCCACGCTAGCAATGAGTTGACCATCCCCACCCCCCCCCCCCCCCCAGTATTTCCCAGCCTGGACTCCATGCACCTGTCAGCCTGGAAGTGCACACCAGGGCAGACAGAGAAAGCTCTAGGGTCCCCCTCATTCTGATTAAATTAGGAAAACGTCTCCTAATACTCAGAGTAGAGGAACAATAAACTTCTGTACCCTTCCCCCTGTTTCGTGTATGTGAATTAAACACGAAACAGTTCGCGCAGACTTTGAGAATTTACTATCGGATGGGCTGGGAAAGGCTCTGAAAATACAAATGACCTTGAAGTCATAAGCCACGGGAGGCTGGTTGGAACTCACAGCCTGAGCCCAGTCTGGTCCACGGCCTCCTAGAACAATATGGCGATAGTCTCCGCAGGATTTTTAGAAAAGTCTAATGATACCCGGAATGTCCAGGTATATTCCAGAGCGACTTGACATATGAGGAAACATGAAAATCCCAACTCGCATGGGAGAAGACGGCCAACAGCTGCCAGTGCTGAAATGACATGGCCGTGGGGATTATCTGACAGTCATTAAAGCAGATATTATAAAAACCCTCCAGCAAATAAGGGCAAACCACCTAGAAACAAACGGATAGAGGGACATTTTAAGCAAACAGGGCTACCTGGGTTAAACATCTGACTCTTGACCTCAGCTCAGGTCTTGATCTCAGGGTCATGAGTTCAAGCCTTGCATTGGGCTCCATGTTGGTTGTGGAGCCTACAAAGAAGGAAGGAAGGAAGGAAGGAAGGAAGGAAGGAAGGAAGGAAGGAAGGAAGGAAGGAAGGAAGGAAGGAAGGAAGGAAGGGAGGGGGAGGGGGGGGAGGGAGGGAGGGGGGGAGGGAGGGAGGGAGGGGGGGAGGGAGGAATTTTAAGCCAATAAATAGAACATAAAAAGGACAAAATGAAAATCTTATAACTGAAAAATAAAATAAGCAAAAATTTAAAAACCCTTTGTATGGGTGCCTAGCAGAAGGGAGATGGCAGAGAAACAATTCAGTGATCTTGAAGGCAGAAAGTATCCAATCTGACAACAGAGAGAAAGATGGGGAAGAAATAAACAGAACTCCAGGAATGGTGGCACAATTCCAGAAGAGTGAATGTCTGGGTCATCAGAATCTGGGAAGAACAGGGAAACAGTGGTGCAGGAAAAATATTTGAAAAAACAATGGCTGAAAACCTCCCATGTGGGTGAAAGATATAAACATACATGTTCGGGAAGCTGAATGAAACAGAAACAGGATAAACCCAAATAAACCCCCATTTTTCAGATTTTGGAGCTGCAAGGAAGGAATCACTTTCCCCATCACCCGGGATGCTTATAACTTGAGACTCAAATGACATCCGGTGTCCGTTAGAAACCATGAAAATAATACACAGAGAGAGTAAAAATAAATTCCATCAGTTCAGAATGATATTAAATGAAAAGTCTAATCTGTCTTTCTCCCAGTCCCACCTCTTAGGGTCACTCCCTATTTCTGTTTTAAGTTCTTCTGGTTGCTAAAGTTTGATTTAAAAAGCTGTGAACGCTTATCATTTTTATTAATGAATAACCAGGCTTAAGCTAACCAATTAAGTCTTATAAGAAAATAAATCATGGGGTGCCTGGGTTCGCACAGTCGATTGAACATCCGACTTCAGCTCAGGTCATGATCTCATGGTTTGTGGGTTCAAGCCCCGCATCAGGCTCTGTGTTGACAGCTCGCAGCTCAGAGCCAGACCCTGCTTCATATTCTGTTTCTGCCTCTCTGCTCCTACCCCGCTCACGCTCTCTCTATCTCTCTCTCTCTCTCTCAAATATAAACACTTTTTTAAAAGTTGAAAAAATAATAAATCATAATTTTGTAAAAAAAAATCAGTAAGGGGCGCCTGGGTGGCGCAGTCGGTTGGGCGTCCGACTTCAGCCGGGTCACGATCTCACGGTCCGTGAGTTTGAGCCCCGCGTCGGGCTCTGGGCTGATGGCTCAGAGCCTGGAGCCTGTTTCCGATTCTGTGTCTCCCTCTCTCTCTGCCCCTCCCCCGTTCATGCTCTGTCTCTCTCTGTCCCAAAAAAAAAAAAAAAAAAAAAAAAAATCAGTAATTGGCTATGTACGAACATAGAATCAAAACCAACTTGGAACTCAACACCAAAAAAAAAAAAAAAACTCCAATTAAAAATGGGCAGAGGACATGAATACACATTTTTTCAAGGAAGACATATAGATGGCCAAATGACACATGAAAAGGTGCTCAACATCACTCATCATAGAAATGCAAATCAATGGGGCGCCTGGATGGCGCAGTCGGTTAAGCATCCGACTTCAGCCAGGTCACGATCTCGCGGTCCGTGAGTTCGAGCCCCGCGTCGGGCTCTGGGCTGATGGCTCAGAGCCTGGAGCCTGTTTCCGATTCTGTGTCTCCCTCTCTCTCTGCCCCTCCCCCGTTCATGCTCTGTCTCTCTCTGTCCCAAAAATAAATAAACGTTGAAAAAAAAAAAAAAAGGAATGCAAATCAAAACCACAATGAGATGATCACCTCACACCTGTCAGAATGACTAGAGTGAAAGAGACAAGAAATAACAAGTATTGACGAAAATGTGGAGAAAAAGGAACCCTTGTGCACTTTTGGTAGGAGTGCAAACTGGTACAGCTTCTGTGGGAAACCGTATGGATGTTCCTCCAAAAATTAAAAACAGAAGTACCATACCATCCCCTAATTCCACTACTAGGCATTTTTTACCCAAAGAAATATATATAGACATATTTGCAGTGGAATATTACTCAGCCATAAAAAAGGGTGAGATCTTGCCATTTGTGACAACATGGGGCTGTTGTATCACACTGAGTGAAGGAAGTCACTGGGAAAGACAAAAGGTCTTTTACGGGCTCATCATCATGCCAGCAGCAGTGACATATTTAAAATTAGCTGCTGAGGGGCGCCTCGGCGGCTCAGTCGGTCGAGCGTCTGACTTCGGCTCGGGTCATGATCTCACCGTCCGTGAGGTCGAGCCCCGCCTCGGGCTCTGTGCTGACGGCTCAGAGCCTGGAGCCTGCTTCGGATTCTCTGTCTCCCTCGCTCTCTGCCCCTCCCCTGCCTGCTCACGCACGCGGTCTCTCTCTCAAAAATAAATAAACATTAAAAAAAAAAAAAAAAGTCTTACAAATGTCTAATAAGCGTCCCTCGTGTTACATAGCACATATCAGTCTCGGGTTCATCTCAGGTCTGTATCACATGCCCCCACTGATAGCCGAAATGGCAGTCACGGGTTTCTGTTCCCCAAAGCGGTTAAGAAGAGGGCGTGCAAACCTGAGGCTCTTGGAGAATCCCCCCTAGGAAAAGGTGACGTCTTCTATCTGTGGATTGACACAGATCGATAGGATGTGCACTGTCTCAAAGACAGATCTCTGTTTTGAACTGAGGCCCCGTCCAGAACCATGAGAGAACCACCAGATCACAGAGTGAAAGTGAGGGAAGCCGCAGGCTGGGGGCTTCCAGGAAGGCTGGACCAGGAACCCTGCAGTCTGACTTCCTCTAGGTGGTGGGAGAGGTGTCGGGGTGGGTTGGGAGGCAGTCCTGGCCCCTCTTGAGCTCTCCCTTTTTAGTTTTATTTCTCAATATGCATTCTTCCCTTCTTCTATAGGCACAGAACCCCTACTTTTACTTGGGCACAGGGACACCCAGAATGAAGACTGTATTTCCCAGCTTCCCGTGCGGCTCAGCTCGGCCGCACAGCTAGGTAGCAGCCAATGAGGTGTGAGGGGAAGAGATACCTGCGACTTTTAGGTCACGCACTTAAAGGGAGGGGGACATGCCCTCACGTTCCACCTTCCCCCCTTTCCACTGATTGGGATGCAAACCCGCTCAGTCGAGCATAACAGGAGGAGCATAGGGATGGAGAGGCACAAGCAGAAGGATCACGGGTCCCTGATCAGCCTGGGAAGCTGAGCCGCCCTACATGCCTCTGCACTGTGATAAGAGAGAGACGGCCACTTTTGTCTCATTTCAGCCACTGTTAATTTGGTTTCTGTTAGAGCCCGCACCCTAAATAACACAAAAATTGCCAAAGCAGTCACGAGCTCCCTGAGATTCTAGGGAAGGGGACACAGACGACAGGAAGAGTGTCAAAGGACTTTGACATTTAAAGAATCTCGGGGGTGGGGCACTGGGGTGGCTCAGTCAGTTAAGCATCTGACTCTTGATTTCGGCTCAGGTCATGATCTCACGGTTTGGGGGTTCAAGCCCCGCACTGGGCTCCGCGCTTAGAGCATGGAACCTGCTTGGGATTCTCTCTCTCTCTCCCTCTCTCTACCGCTCCTGTGCTCTCTTTCTCTCTCAAAAATAAATAAAATAAATTTACAAAATTAAAAAAAAAAAAAATCTCAGGAGCACCCGCCGAAAACCTAAAGGATTATCCACATCTGCCTCCCTCAGGTCCCGCACTGTGTCACAATGTTCCCTGGGGCCACAGTGCCTCTGCCTATTTCTTCTACCCCAACACACACCCAGCTGGCCAACTCCTTCAGACCTTGGCTAAACCTGGCAATCTCAGGGAAGCATTCCACACACCCCAGACTGAGTAAGGCATCTCTGTTATACATGCCTCAGAGCATAAGCCCTGTATCACTCTACTGACATGTGATACATAAGCCATGTATCACAGTACTGACAGCTTTGAAACTTTGTATTTATCTCAGTGGTAATTTGATGGTCTCGCCTTCACCAGACTGTAAGCTCGGCGACGTCAGGGACTGAATCTATCTCCTTCACTGTTGTTTCCCCAGCACCTAGCACAGTGATGGGCATATAGTAGACGCTCAATTAGAACATAAGTAGATAAGGCATGAATGAACGAATGGATGGATCCCGACCTGACAGGACAGGCTTCATGCAGGGCGGTGTGAATACCGACTCCTCTTCCAACGAAGAAAAGCAGAGCTCAGAATCCTGAATCGTTTGTTGACCGCTAACGTGAACGCACACATGCGCTGACCTCCCACAACCATCGTTTTTCACGCAAGTGTGCACTTCGAAGTGTGAACCTGCCCAAAGTCACCCAGCCGGGAACGGGCCGACCCCCCGGCCATTACCCCCATTTCCCAGACGCGGAAACTTGGGGAAAGAGGAGCCCGCCGGCCGGGAGCACGAGAAAGGAAGGGCGGGGGCAGCAGCACGGCGCTCCAGACGGCTGCATCCGGAGGCCGCGGGGCGGCCAGGCTTCCGGTCCCCCAGCCCCGCGGCCCGGGCTTCGGGGACGTGCGCGCCGTGTGGGGCGCGCACGCAGGGCGGGGCGTGCGGGGGCGCGCGCGTGCGCAGGCCAGGCGCCCAGGGCCAAGGCAGAGCCGGGGAGCTGCCGCCAGGTCCGCTGTGGGTCCACGCCGCCCGCCGCGCCGCCCGCCAGCCCAGCGTCCCCAGCCGTCGCCGCCGTCGCCGCCGCTATGGGAGTGCAGGTGGAGACCATCTCCCCCGGAGACGGTGAGTAGGCGCGCTCGGCGTTCCCAGAGTGCCCCTTCCGCCGCGCGCATCCGCTCACAGCTCCCGTCTGTCTGTCTGTCTCCTTAGGGCGCACCTTCCCGAAGCGCGGCCAGACCTGCGTGGTGCACTACACGGGTGAGTCGGCGGGTCCGCGGGGTGGGGGGCCCGGCCCCGAGTGGCCTGTAGCCGCCGCCTGGGGGCAGAGGCCCGGGGCGTGGCGGCGGCGGCGGCGGGGCCCGCGTGGCCCGAGGCGGAGGCCTGGGCGGTGGCAGCGCCCCCGAGGGGGCGGCCTCGCGCCTGCCGAACCCGGGACGGTGTGAGCCGGCGGTTTCGCGCTTCCCGAACAGCCCTGTGCCCACTGCACAGATGGGGAAACTGAGGTTTGGGGAGGCGAAGTCGCCGGCGCAAGGTCACATGCTCCGGAACGGGCAGAGCCCTGGCCCGGGACCATCAAAGGATTTGTACCATTTCTGTGTCCCGGGTGACACCCAGCCTCCCCTTCCGGCCCTCCCTTGGATGGAGATAAGAAGGGCGAGGTAATTTCCAGTCTGCGGAGGGGCCTCTTCCAAAGTCGGGATTCATCCTGGTTCCCAAGGCACGGCTTTGACTTCAGCCTGGCCTTGGATGAGCTAGATCCGCTCATCTTACTTTTGAGCCACTTTGAAATCCAAGCCTCGGTAGCCACGACGGCCTGGGCTGCCTGAACGTGTAATTTCGCCCCTCAGCCCCTGCCCCCCAACCCGTCTAGGAGTAGAGGTTTTCTCATCCCCATTTGAAAGTTAAGGAAACTGAGGCCCAGTTAGGGTAACGAACAGCAATGAAAACCAAAGGAGATTGTAGACCTTCAGCCAGAATTCAGACTTCAGAGTCTGGTGCCTTGAGACCATCTTTTAACTCCATGCCCTTACAAGGTCCTCCTGGGTTGTATTGGGGAGGGGGGTGGAGGCTAAGCAGGCGGAGACTCTGTGGCTGTGGGCTGGAGGGGGGGTGGTGATTGGTGTAGCTGCACTGTAGATACGAATAACCTTCCCTCCCCGTCCTTCTTCCCCTTTCTCCTCCTTCCCACCCTTTCCTCTGTTCCTCCTCCCCCTTCCTCTGTTTCTTCTCCTTCCCTCCCTTCTCTTTTTTCTCCTCCTCCTCCTGGGTAGTAGGCTGTAGGCAGTTGTGACCAAGCTGCTCAGGCATAAGCTTTACCCTTCCCTCCCAGATTATGGGGGGAGCCCTCTGTTAAGGGAAATGATTTTCCCTGGGAAGGAGAAGGAGGCACCCAACATCCCCTTTCCCAGGCGTTTTGACTTATTTGGCTGTTTTGTGTCTCTGGCCCTTCTCCGTGGGCAGAAATGGGGGCAGGGGTGGAGGGAGTCAAGAACTAGAACCTTTTAAAAGGCTCCCAAAGGAAGAGGTATTGCAACCCATCTTCATAGGGAACTTTCTCGTGCCTGTGAAACGAAGCTGGAAAGTGGTTCTGACGTTTTTAAATGGCCGTTCTTGTAGGCCATGGTCAGCACCCGAGCCTGGGAGGTCTAATGGAGGAAAGCGTGTCAGTTTGGTTGCTTGTGATGAGAAGAGTAAGCGTTGCCTTTTGCAGTGCTGGGGTGAGTGGGCAGTTAATGCGGTTCCCACCGCCAACTTGGTGCGGACCCTGGGACTCGGAGAGGTAGTGAGGTGACTGTCCCACCCCCATTTTATAAGTTAGCCATACTAGGGTAACTGGCTCTATCTGTCTCACTCCTGAGTCTGTGCCCCTCAGCCTTGGCTTACCCGTCTTTTAGTGCTCATGGCGGGATTGGATCCACAGCATGTCGACAGAACCATGCCTCACTGTGCCTTTTGGTGAGATGTCCCCACACAGCACGTCTGGAGCCTTTCCTAAGAGAACAGATGGTCGTGGGACCCAGAACACCATCAGGGCTCCCAGTGCCTCTTCTCCAAGTCTGTGTTTTCCTTGAGGGTGGCACCCACCCACACATTCCCCGAACAGCCGCAGGACCCTGGCATGCATCAGGACAAAAGCTTTCTTTTTTATGTCATTTTTGATAAGCTCTACAAAGACGCCTCAGTGAGGAGCCAGCTCTGCCCCTTGCTCACAGAATAGGCTGTTCTTGGGCAGGCGGCTTTGTTCCTGTGGGTCTTTGCCACCAGCCTCCCAGGAAGAACCTGTTTGAGGCCTGTGGGGGCGTGAGAGGAATGGGTAGGCGCTTTGAGATTTCATCTGTAGCAGTGAAGGCTTTCAAGCCAGTGGGAGCAGAATTCATCTTGATGGAACATAATGGGGGTGGGGAGAGTTACCATAAGGACCTGAGGGTCTTCCCAGGCAGGGAGACCACTGGCGCTCAAGAAGGGAGAATAAATTCTCATAGTACTCCTAGTTTTTCTCCCTGTTTTTCTCTACCTGGTTGCCCCAGTATTCCCTTGTCGGATTCGTTTTTCTTCGCTTCTCCCAAGTGGAGATGTTGGATGTTGGAAGGCCCCTGTGTGCCCCGCCCCTCCCACCCCATGCCCAGTGTCTCCGTCTCCTTTTGAATATCCAGCTTACATTGTTTGGCTGTGGGACTCCGATGATGATAGTTCCTAGGAGGGAAAAATCTAACTGGCCCAGGTTCAGGTCAGGCGAACACTCTTGATCCAGCCTGCTCTGGCCTGGTATCCCCTGCTGCTGACTGGGGGCAGGTCCAAAGAAAGAGCAGTGGAAGTAAGGTCTCAGCCAGCAGAGACATGCATAGCCCAGGCTGACTTTGACCACATGGACATTTTAAGTGCCGCTGGTGGCTGCCAGTCGTAGCCCTGACGCCACTCTCAAGGCTCCCTCTGGTGCCTTCTGTGGCCTCTAGCAGAGCACGGCCTGCACGCGGCTTCAAAGAAAGGCCTGCCTGCGTCACCTCTTTGTGGCGCCAGAAGGGAAAACGAAATCTTTGCTGCCACCAGCCCAGCGCCTCCCAGTAGCATGACAGGCACTGAGGTGGGAGGAAGGAGGTGGAAGGGTAACTTGCCAAGTATGTGCCTTGAGGACCAAGTGGCTTCTCACAGCTCCCTCCTTGCCTCCAGTAGCTTCGTCATCTGTATTGTTGAGCCTGTCCTGACACATAGCCAGGCTTGTGTCCCTTTTACTCATGTCAGCAGGCCACATGCCTGCCTTTGTCAGAGCAACCTTAGGTGGATTGAAGGAATTCTGGTTTTATCCTCTTGAAAAGTAACTGACATCATGTCCTTGGGGTTGGGTTTAAGCTGTCAGCAGCCTGGCTTCTAAACGAGGAGGACCGAGGGTCCTTCAGCCCTGTCTCCTCAGAAGGTCCACTTAGAGGGCAGCTGAGGTGACCACTGTCCTGCAGCCCCCTCCCCAGCCCCTTGCTTTTCTTTAACCTCTGTCTCCCCTCCCCTCTCCTCTCTACTTTATTCCGTCCACCCCGCCCCCGCCAAGATCTCGGCTGATCGGATGTCTGGAGGAAGGCTCACCCCCAGCAGAGGCTCCTCCGACGGGCCCCCCCTCGGTGCTGACTTCAGTCAGAGAGGCTGTGACCGTTCGGGCAGGGCTGGAACAGGACCCTGTTTCCTTCCTACGGCAGGTGTTCACTGAGCAGCAGTGACAAGCCAGGCACTAGGGACGTGGCCAGTGGACTACATAGGCAGAGACCTGATGTGGTGGGGCTTCCTTGCGTGGCAAGGCCCAGGCAGGTGCGAATGTCAGGTGGTGAGAAGCACTGTGGAGAGGTGAAAGCAGAGTGCAGGCGTGGGCAGGGGGTCGCTGCTTTTGGCGAGAGTGGTTGCCAAAGGCCTCTGACAAAATGACACGCTAATATTTACCCACGGGAAGTTGAGGAGTGAGCGGTGTGGGTGTCGGGGCAAGAGTCTTGCCGGCAGAGAGCCCGAGGCTGGGGCGTGCTCGGTGTGGTGGGAGAACAGCAAGGAGACCCGTGTGGCTGTACCGGAGGGCATGAGGGGAAAGCGGTGGGAGGAGGGGGTGATGGGGGGGGGGGGCCTTGCAGGTTGGTGACTGTCTCCCTGAGTGAGGTGGCAGCCCTAAGAGGGTTGTGAGCTGACCTGGATTCTAACAGGCCCGCTCCCTTCTGGCTCCTGTGTGGACGTTGAACTTTTTGAGGGCAGGGACAGAAACAGGGTTCCGGTTGTATCCTGGGTGTGTGGCGTGCCAGCCTGGGCTGGTGGGGAGAGGTGGTGCCAGGTGGACAATGATCCCCCAAGAGGAAGTGGGCCCTTGGCTAGGTTTCGGCTCTTGCCCCTGCCGGATAACATGTTACGAGAGCTCAGCCGAATTGTCCCACTTTTCTCAGCCTCCGTGGCCATCCGTAAAATGGGAATAAGAACACCTGCCAGGAGCAGTGACAGTGCTGCCGCTATTATACGCACTGTATGAAGGCTGCTCGTGTCCCAGGCACTGGGTGATGCGTTCCCCGCCCTCCTCCCCCCCCCCTCCCCCGGCCCTTCCTCCCACCAGCACTGCCCGTGATGTCTCGAGTGGGAGAAAGGCAGAGCCCCGGTGTCAGCCCTCAGTTCCTGGAGTGGCCCAAACTCCCACGCAGGGCGGGGTTGGCCCTGAGACCTCAGCCTCTGTTCCTCTACAGATAGGGAAATGGGCACTTATAAGAGAGATGGGTCTGAGTGACGATTCAGGTTAAAAAAGGCTAACCTCGGGGCCCCTGGGTGGCGTAGTCGGTTAAGCGTCCGACTCTTGATCTCAGCTCAGGTCATGGTCTCATGGTTCCTGAGTTCAAGCCCCGCATCAGGCTCTGCAGTGATATTGCAGAGCCTGCTTGGGATTCTGTCTCTACTTCTCTCTGACCCTCCTTCACTTGTGCTCAGTCGTGCGCTCTCTCTCTCTCTCTCTCTCTCTCTCTCAGTCTCAAAGTAAATAAACTTATAAAAAAAATTTTTTTTTTAGATAAAATAGGTCTAACCTTGCCTACAGAATAGAATAAATTGGCCAGGAAAGTTGTAGCTGAGTTGCTAAATGTGGGTACCGAGGGGGGTTGTTGGTGTTTGTTTTCCTTTCCTTGTGCCTTGAGGGGCACGAGCCGAGCAGAATTGGGCCGTGGCAGCTTGGCTGCGTAAGCCGAGGTGTTGGTCCTTTTTTTTCCACGGAAGCGTATGACACACGACGCTTCGTTGGTTTCAGGTGTACGACACGGGGATGCGACAAGTCCGTGCGTACCCGGGGGTGTCCGTTCCTCTTCTCCTCGAGCTTCCTTAACATAATGGGGTTTTAACATTTTGGAAATAGACCTTGCTTCGGAAGCATCATTTTCTTTCCTCTGGGATTGTGGTTACTAGAGTACAGAATCCTGCAGGTGCCGTTTTCTCCTTCCACCGGTAAGAGTAGGAGGCTCGCCGGGCTCAAGTGAACCGAAGGCCCCATAGCATGCCTGTGTATGTGTATGTGTGACTCTTACTTGCGAAGTTTTCACACATAGAGAAAAATCTAAACAGCCACGTGCCCACCACCGAGATTCTGTGATGGTTGACATTTTGTCGAGTTTGCCATTTCTGTCTCCTTACCGAATATGCGTGTGTGTGTGTGTGTGTGTGTGTGTGTGTGTGTGTGTGAGTGATCTGTGGGTTTTTTACGGAGTCATTTCAGCCGCAGACATCATGACACTTTAAATACTCGAGCATGCTGTAAGAATACGGATATTCTCCTTATCCTCCTACCGGTCACACCTAAGAAAATTTGAAATGACTTAAGTGACCTAAAACCAGATGCATATTGTAACCCCCCCCCCCCCCGTGGTCCTGAAAGTGTTTTTTTCTTTTTTTAAACCAGAATTCTTTCAAGTTTTACTCATTTCAGTTGGATGTTGTGTCTACTGCCAATCTAGGAGAGGCCTCGTGCTGGTTTTTTCTCAATGGCCCTGGTTTTTCAAAGAGAGCCGTCTTGTGATCTTACCGAAAGAATGCCCTGCGTCCGTCTGCTCATTTTCTCCCGGTGTCATCTGGCCGCTTCCTCCTCGTGCCGTCTGCCGTCCCGTCATACCTGGTGCTGTGTGCTCGATACTCAGCACACCGTGGGGAACAGCATTATTGGTGGTGCCGAATTTGATCTTTTCTGTAAGGGTACGTTTCCCCCTTCGCAGTTGGCAGCAGTTAGTGGGGCCCTGGGCATCCTGCCCGTGCCTGGTCTCCTCCACCTTCCCCCTCTGGTATGGACATCATTGCCGATTCTTGCCAGAAGTCTCCATTTCGTTGGCATTTGCAAAGAGGCGGTTTTAAAAATTCCTTCATACCTTCCACATTTATCAGCTGCCATTCCATAAGATAGGGTAGAGCTTAATTCTTTCCCTTTAATTTAAATCTTCATTTTAAAGAGTTTGTTTTCTCATCTTTCCCAGGGGTGGCAAGAGACTTTTCCCCCCTTTATCCACTTACTTGTATTTTTGTTTGTTTGTTTGCTTTTAGTATATGGACTCATAATAAATTTTCCTGAGGGCTTAAAATCATTGATACTCATTATTCTTCTTGATACTCGGGTTGTCCCAGATTTGGCCAGCAGGAGCCCCTTTGGGCTGGCTCTGGTACCTTTTTGATATGCTTGCCTTACTCCCTAGTCACCTCCTTGGTTTCCCTGCTCTGGTCCTGGCATCAGTTGTTCTCTCCAGAGAGCTCTGGTTCCTTTCAGTAGGTCTCATGGGCTTTTTTTTTTTTTTCATTAGCAGCTTTATTGGATATAATTTATGTACTATAAAAATTTAACATAGGCTTTTTAACTTGAATGTTTTTGGTGGTTAGAAACCGATTTTATGGGGCACCTGGCAGTAGAGCACGTGACTCTCAATCTCAGGGTCATGAGTTCAAGCCTCATCTTGGGCGTGGAGCCTACCTAAAAACAGATTTGGGGGGCCCCTGGGTGACTCAGTCGGTTAAGCGTCTGACTCTGGCTTTTTTGGCTCAGGTCGTGATCTCACGGTCTGTGAGTTTGATCCCCACGTCAGGCTCCGAGCTGATGGTGTGGAGCCTGCTTGGCATTCTCTCTCTCTCTCTCTCTCTCTCTCTCTCTCTCTCTCTGCCCCTCCCCAACTCTCAAAATAAATAAAACATTTTTAAATAACTGATTTTATGAGGTGCTAATGGGTTCATTGTATCTGTAAACTAGGAATTGCTTGTCTGCTTTGGGATTTTCTCTAAAAATAATATTGTCACCATTTATTTCTCCTGGAAAAGGCTGGGGGTACTTTGGATAACTTAGGCATGTACTATTCAGTTCTCCCTTTTGGTGCTTATGATGCTGTTTATTTTAATTATTTTTTTTATTTTTTTATACCGTTTATTAATTTTTTAGAGAGAGAGAGAAAGAGAGAACACAAGCAGGGGAGAGACAGAGAGAGAGGGAGTCATAGAATCTGAAGCAGGCTCCAGGCTCTGAGCTGTCAGCACCGAGCCTGACTTGGGGCTCAAGCCCATGGACTGCGAGATCATGACCTGACTCTCGCATGACTGCGAGATCACTGACTGAGCCATGCAGGTGCCCTTGTTTATTTTTATTTCTATTTTTCCTCTCCTGTTCTTGTACCTACTTGAAGAACTCAACCGAGTCCTTGTGTGCCTTCCCCTAGCTCACTTTAACTTCGGCCAGATAAATACTAGCAGTGGAAAGAGGAGGAGGAGGAGGAAAGGGAGTGGGGAGAAACAGCCCTCTCCTGGGTGCTGTCTTCTGTTGTCAGTGCCTTTACTCTCCCCTCCCAGGAGCTCAGACCACCCTGGCCCACCTCCAGTTCCTGGCACACACCAAGCCCCCCCCCCCCCCCCCCCACGGAACTCTCTGGCCCTGTGCTTAGGTGCCACCACTCCCCACCTCAGGCAGACTCCTATCTATCCCACTTACATGGCACCCCCTCGGTGGGTCTTCCCCGATTGACCCTTGGCTAAAGTGGTTCTTCACAAATGCATCACACACGTACCTTGGATTCTCAGGCAAGGCATCTGTCCATTTCCTTCATGGCCTTCCTCACGGTCAGGTTGTATACAGTTACACCCACCCTTTCCCCAGTAGACTGCAGGCTTCAGGAGGCCAGAGGCCTAGTGGTGGTGTTCTCCAGGGCCTCTCCCCATCAGTGCCTGGCATGGAGTCTCTCAGGGACAGTTTGAATAGTGGTCACTTCGGACTCTAGCTGGAGCGGAGAAAGGCCACATTCCTGTTACATTTGGTATAATGTTTCTGTTTCTTTAAGCTAGAATAAGAACAAGAATCTACCTTCTGCACTTTGCCCAATCCCCGTGGATTAATAAAATTGTAACTGTTTTCTCTCACGCCTACTACACACAGGGCAGCACACCAAGCCCTTCCCTCAGTCATTCAGCGAACATGTTAGGAGCTGGGGAAAGCTTCAACCTTGCCCTTGAGGTGCTTACCTTGAGGGAGTGCCTTCCCCTGCACCTGCCTTTTCGAGAGAAGGGCCTTGAGCAGCCCCCACCTGGAGTGGAAGGGCCACGTGGTCTTGGATGTGTATGGCTTGGGCCGGCAGGAGGGGAGAGCTTGCCAAGTGTGTGCAATGGCCTGGAGGGGGAAAGGGTGCCTTTGGTTTCTCTACAAGCACTTACTGACGATCGATTATGTGCAAGGCACTGTTCCGAGCACCAAGAACATAGGACTGAAGAAGACACAGTGCCCGTCCTCGTAGATCTTACACCGTAGTGGAAAAGTGATTAATAAGCGAAGATATGTTGTATGTTAACCAGTAAGTGCGAAGGAAGGGACAGGAGAAGGTTTAGTTTTAGATAGACCAGGGAAGACTTTAATGAGAGAGTAACATTTGAACCAAGACCTGAAGGATGTGAGGGAGTAATCCTTGTGACCATCTGGTAAGAGCATTTTAGGCAGAGGGAACAACAGGCACAAAGGCCCTGGGGTGGGCGTATCCCTGGTGTGTCTACAGAACAGAAGGAAACAATGTTCTTGCAGTGAAGTATGAGAGTCACCAGGGATGAAGTCAGAGGGATGGCAGTGTGGGGTGGCAGCTCTTACAGGGCCTCCTAGGCCATTTTCAGGACTTGAGATTCTGTTCTGAATAAGATGGGGGGGCCGTGGGAGGGTCTTGAGCAGAGGAGTAGTAGGGTCTGACTTGTATTTTAAGAGAATGTCCCTCTAGCTGCCGTGTCAAGTTTAAACTGTAGGAGAGAAAGGGCAGACCCAGGGATACCAGGGAGGGGATTATTATAGTCATCTGGGCCCAGGCCCCAGAACTCACGCCATTATACCCTACAGCCTCCCGCCTCCGTGTTTTCTGGAAAAGAAGAAAAGCTAAAGATCATGCATATTTCTACCATTACCAAATAGCCACTGTTAAGTATTGTTTTCCTTCTGTGTGCTCTCCCCCACCCCGCCCCATGAGATACAATGTGGCGGTATTTTTACTCATATTATGATAAAGTGGAAGATGGAGAGGTATGCCCACAAGGATTTTATTCTGGTTTGTGTACTTCCCATCATGGGATCTCCTCTGAAAATATACTTTTGGTCATAGAATCTAAAGAGATTTAGCAAAAGTTTAGGAGCATTTCCAGATAACAGAGGGGATGTGTTCTTGTGCTCAGTTTGTGCAATGGTGGGGAAGAAGCCAGCTCTCTCTTTGGGTAGGCAGTTGGCCTTCGATCTTACCACGTTCATGGGGCTGTCAGAGCTCCCAGTTCAGGAAGGTTGCCCTGGGAGTGCAAACCCAGAGGCCTGGAAATGGACATGAGACATAAACTTTGAATTCATGTGTCTTAGCTACCTCGGGTGTAGAGTCTCTTTTCATTCATCATGATGGGGACAAGTGGGTAGTTGATCGTAAAAATGACATGACTTCTCTAAACATTTTATTTCAAATCCAAACATAAATCGTTTACTCAAGGCCCATGTCTTTCTGTTAGGATGGCTCTTCTGGTAGAGTTTCCCGTCAAGGTTCTTGTAAAAACTAATTTGGATTCTTTTAAAGCCAAAACAGCAAGGACTGTTGGGAGGTCATCTCAACGCCCAACCTTTCTATATTCTTAAGATTTCTTTCTTCAGACATACATCCGTCTCATCCACACAGTTGCTCACGAGCAGTATTTTTCAGTGACTTGCCTTTATTGAGTCTTTCCAAACAGCTAGGACCACTCTTTTTTTGTTGTTCACACTCCTGTTCCATTTTTTTGCATACTGTTTGATTATGTTTTCTCCACTCGGTAAGTATAACTGACGTAAGTGAGTCTGGGAGTCAGCATAGCTGACCGGCCCTTGGTTAAGCATAAAGCTCACACGGGGAAAAAGAAACGAGCATCACTAGAGACTAGGAGATACAGGCTCTTTCCCCGCTCTGGGGCTGCGCGTGCTGCGGTTTGTAGGCGTCTTTGGTGGGGCAGTTAAATTAAAGGCTGTTGAGGAAACTTCTGTACATAAGGAGGAGAAGGAAACAGCTAAGCCTGGGTCGGTACATCCATTTGTATCTAGGTCAGTACAGCCATTTGAGAATGTTCCAGGTGGCTTTGAATACACGTCTGCAGAAAAATTGGTGACTTTCAGTTCAGTTTCCCCACCTCCATTCAACCATTGTACTTTTGTACTTAAGAAAACACGTGTTGGGGCGCCTGGGTGGCGCAGTCGGTTAAGCGTCCGACTTCGGCCAGGTCACGATCTCGCGGTCCGTGAGTTCGCGCCCCGCGTCGGGCTCTGGGCTGATGGCTCGGAGCCTGGAGCCTGTTTCCGATTCTGTGTCTCCTTCTCTCTCTGCCCCTCCCCTGTTCATGCTCTGTCTCTCTCTGTCCCAAAAATAAATAAACGTTGAAAAAAAAATTTAAAAAAAGAAAACACGTGTTGAGGGGCGCCTGGGTGGCTCAGTTGGTTAAAGCCTCCCACTTCGGCTCAGGTCATGATCTTGCGGTTTGTAAGTTCCAGCCCCACGTTGGGCTCTGTGCTAACAGCTCAGAGCCTGGAGCCTGCTTCGGATTCTGTGTCTCCCTCTCTCTCTGCCCCTCCCATGCTCATGCTCTCTATCTCTCAATAATAAGTAGACGTTAAGGAAAAAAATTAAGAAAATACGTGTTGAGGGGCACCTGGGTGGCTCAGTTAAGCGGCCGATGTCAGCTCAGGTCATGATCTCCTGGTTCGTGGGTTCGAGCCCCGCATCAGGCTCTGTGCTGACAGCTTGGAGCCCAGAGCCTGCTTTGGATTCTGTGTCTCCCTCTCTCTCTGCCCCTCCCCAGCTCGTGCTCTGTCTCTCAAAAATAAACATTTAAAAAAATTAATAAAAGAAAATATGTGTCGAATTGAACATAGAAGTCCTTTCTCCCTCTTCCAACTGTAAATGGCAAGAGCTTTGTTTTGTTTGGAGGTTGGGATGTTCTTTGTTGTTGTCATCGTGTGATTTAGCTTTGGGTTTTTTGTTTTTAATTTAAAAACTTTCTAAATTCTGCACCCTGCAAAATGCCTATGAAAACCACCTGCAAAGATTCCACCCGCAGCTGAAAACCACACTGTGAGTCACAAGCTTGAGCTGCAGCAGGTGCCGGAGCCCTCGCTACCCGTGCCTCGTGCAGCCACTTCCCTTACCCTGTAGGGGGACATGGGGGTGCTGCCCCCCTGAAGCCCTGGAGGTAGCTCCATTTCTGTCGGGTTATTAGTGAAATAATAACCCAGCGGTCCTCTCGAGTCTCCTCGTCCTGGCCTTGGGTCTTAATCACTGCTTCTTGGGCAGTGACTCGGGCCAAGTACCAGGAGCAGAGTCTGAGGGCACGTGCTCCTCAGCAGCCGCTGGCCAGATCTGCCTTCGCTGGTTCCTTCTGAGCGAGCACACCCTGAAACAGAAGAGCAGCAGGAAAGAGCAGGCTGCTGTGGGGGAGGTGAACTTGAGCTTGTTCCCCACATTTCTTTTTTTTTTAAGCCCTCCCGCTCCCTCCCCAGGGATCGGAGTCTGGTTCTTCCCCAAAGGAACAGCTAAATCGTTCGGGAGGAAACTCAGACAAAGGTGACATAAACGGTCTTGCAGCCAGAGGCTGCTTTAACACTCCCTCCTGCAACCCTTTCACACAGGCTTGTGCTTTTAACTGGAGACCCCCAGATTTTCACATTTTTTCTCACTGATTAGTAATTCAGAGGTGCTGGAAGTAAAAGCTGCCATTCTGGGATTACCCCTCAGATCCTTCCTACCGTACAGGGAAGAGGTCTAAATATGGAAGCCTCTTGCTTGTCCTGCTGATTCTTAAAAATCGTGCAGGCAGAGCCAATCTTAAAGTAGTCGCGAGTGCCGCCAGCACTGCGGGTGCCAGGGGTGGAACTGAGTACACAGCACGTACAGGGACATAGCACTTTGCGTCCAGGTCTGTGACCTTAAGCTGCGTTCAGTCAGGAGACACAAAAATTCATTCTCGAGAGGGAGAATATGGAGCCATCCCAGGCGGCCTGTGGACCATGGCACAGGTTTGTGTGTAGTCAGAAGGGACGTCAGTCGGTTCCGCAAATGGAGGGCCATGCCGTTGCTGGTTTCTGCTGGGAGTGCCCTTTGGAGCTTAGAGTGTCAGCTGTCAGGTCTGAACTGTAACCTCAGTTGCCTTCTCTCATCAGAGCGTGCTTTCTCTAGGAAATTACGGCACTGGCTTGGCAGGTGGTTTCACCGTTCAAGGGCTCCCGGTCCTGGCACACAGATGTCCAGAGTTAAAGTGGGAGCGACTGCTGAGACTTGACAGGCCGCCTGCTTTCCTTGCCCCCTCCCCAAACAGAGAAAGTCCCTCGCCATCCGCCACCAGCTTGGGTGTAGGAGGTAAACACACGTAGGATTTCAGTGAAGCACACTTTTTTCACTTTTTTTTCCTTTCGGAAAAACCCCCCAGTTTTGTAGAGGCCTCATTGACGTTCGATAAACTGCAGTTAATGTGTACAGTTTCCTAAGTTTTGGTATGTCCCTTCGTCATCCTCTGAAACCTCCTCTTTCCATCCCCAACAACCACTGGTACGCTTTTCTGTCAGCAGAGTTTGTATTTTCTAAAGTTTTGTATATACGGAATTGCACAGTGTATACACCCTTGTCTGGCTTCTTTTGCTCAGCATAATTATTTTGAGATATGCTGTTCCATGTATCAGTAGCTCATTCTTCTTTATTGCTGAATAGTTTCCTACTGTGTGGATGTGGTCTGTTCATTCACCAGTTGGCAGATGTTTGGGTTGTTCCGGTTTTTGGCTATTCAAGGGAGGCTGCTGTGCATATATGTATATGTCTTTTTGTGTGAACACAGGCTGATATTTATCCAGGATGAACGGAATGGCTGGGTCGTATGGGAGGTGTATGTTTCACTTAAACGGCCGGCCTGTTGTCCAGAGTGGTCGGTCCACTTGATATTCCCATCAGCAGCAGCGGGTGGGAATTCCAGTTCCTCCACATCCTCACCAGTGCGTGATTATGATCAGTCTTTTTAGTTGTACTCTTTCTAATTCAGTAGTCGTCATATCTCCTGGTGGTTTTAATTTGCCTTTTTTCAGGGAAGTATCTGTTCCAGTCTTTTGTCCCTTTTTAATTGAGCTCTTTCTTTTCCTATTGTGGAGTTTTGAGAGCTCTTTATATATTCTGGACACAAGTTCTTTATGAGATACATGCTTTCCAAAGGTTTTCTCCCAGTCTGTGGCTTGACTTTTCATTCTCTTAAAAGTACGTTTTAAAGTGCAGAAGTTTTTAGTTTTGATGACGTTCAGTTTATCCTTTTATGGATGGTGCTTTCTGGCCTCATGTCTAAGAAATCTCTGCCTAACCCACAGTCACAAAGATTATTTCCCTGTGTTTTCTTCTAGAAGTTTTATAGGTTTCATGTTTACAGCTTTTGGGTTGATACTTGATGTGAAATATATATAGGTCCATGTTTTTACTTCTTTGCCTCTGGGTGTCCAGTTGTTCCGTCCCAGTGTCATTGTCAGCTTTGGACCTTTGGTTTGAATCTTACTGCCCTTCTCTACTGATTCTAACAACTCTGTCAGCTCTGGGTGAGTTTCAGTTGATTGGTTAGTCTCTTTCATTGTGGGTCGTGTCGTCCCGCTTCTTTGCTTGTGTGCTAATCTGGATGCTAGACATTGTGAATTTTACCTTTTGAGGTGCTGGCTGTTTTTGTGCCTATAAATCTTCTTGAGCTTTGTACTGAGAAGCACTTAAGTTACTTGGAAACAGTTTGATCCTTTTGGATCTTGTTTTTATGATTTGTTAGGTGGGTCTGGAGCAGTGCTCAGTTTGGAGCTGATTATCCCCCACTCCTGAGATGAGATCTTCTGGATATCCTCCTACTCAGTGCCTCACAAACCATGATTTTCTCCAGTCTGGCTAGCGGAACAGTCACTGATCCCAGCTCTGTGTAAGCACTGGGCACTGTTCCTTCTAATCCATCCTTTAGATGGTTCTTTGTTTTCCTGGCCTTAAGTAGTTTCCTTAAACATGTGTGCTGATTAGTATTCTGCTGAATACTCAAGAGGGACCCTCTGTAAATCTCCGGGGATTTCACTCTGCACTTGTCTCCTTCCTGGTTTGTGTCCTTTGGACTCCCAGCTGCTTTGAGCTCCATCCAGGTCCCTCTCCCCGGAAATGCCCAAGGCTGTAAAAGCTGGGCAGTCGTAGGGCTCGGCTCGCCTTGCTAGTTTCCCATCTCTCAGGAATCATTGTCCTTTGTTGCAGTGTCCAGAGTCTTGTCTTAAAAACCATGTTTAGCTGTTATCTGGGTTATTTCTCTGTCTCTTGCTCTCTTTTCTTTTCTTTTTTTTTAATTTTATTTTTTATTTTTTTAAATTTACATCCAAATTAGCATATAGTGCAACAATGATTTCAGGAATACATTCCTTAGTGCCCCTTACCCATTTAGCCCATCCCCCCCTCCCACAACCCCTTTAGTAACCCTCCATATTTATGAGTCTCTTCTGTTTTGTCCCCCTCCCGGTTTTTATATTATTTTTGTTTCCCTTCCCTTATGTTCATCTGTTTTGTCTCTTAAAGTCCTCATATGAGTGAAGTCATGATTTTTGTCTTTCTCTGACTCATTTTACTTAGCATAATATCCTCCAGTTCCATCCACATAGTTGCAAATGGCAAGATTTCATTCTTTTTGATTGCCAAGTAATACTCCATTGTAGATATATACCATATCTTCTTTATTCATTCATCCATCGATGGACATTTGGGCTCTTTCCATACTTTGGCTATTGTGGATAGTGCTGCTATAAACGCGGGGGTGCATGTGTCCCTTGGAAACAGCACACCTGTATCCTATGGATAAATGCCTAGCAGTGCAATTGCTGGGTCGTAGGGTAGTTCTATTTTTAGCTTTTTGAGGAACCTCCATACTGTGTTATAGAGCGGCTGCACCAGCTTGCATTCCCATCTCTCTCTCTTTTCATGACGGAGGTTTTGTTTTGTGTTTTATTTCATGTGTTTATTTCATGCATTTCATTTTGTTTTTGTTTCTGTGTGGGGTTTGTTTGTTTGTTTGTTTGTTTGTTTCGTGGGAGGGTAAATCTGATCCCTAATACTCCACCTTTGCCAAAGCTATTTTGATGTAACAGCTTCTGTCATATTCTGCATTCGGCACTGACCAACTTAATTCCCGCTCCAGAAAACACTGTACACATATCCATTTCTCCTTCTTAATGGACACGGCTTCCTCTCCTACATCACCTCCTCACCTGGCCTGACAACTTACAGGCATATATAAGGTGGTCTTTTCCTCCCCATTGGGGAAGCCCTCCTTCTAGCCCCTCCTTGCCCGTGTAGCCTATGCCAGTTGCGTGACATCTTGCTCAGCTCTAGAGGTGATGTTTAGATTAGATTAGACTTAGATTATAAGATAATCCCTCCTCGGGCGTAAGGCACCCCACCATTACCAACACCACCACCCACCCTTCCTTAAGAAGATTTCTCCTCCAAGGAAGTGGGAGTAGGTGAGATTGACAGGTGGGAACAGTAGTCTGAAGTTCTGGAGCAAGGCTCATGTACTTGTCCCAGGAGAAACAGCTCATCTGAAATAGAGGAGGAGAATAAGGATCCTCAGCAAAGCTCCTGCTTACAGCCCCTTTACTTAGAAATCCTTCTTGGTTTTTCTGGTTTCTTAAAAGAGTAGGGAAAGGCTTTGTCCTTCAGTGTCCCAGAAAACCTGAAGAGATCTGGGGCTAGACAGACATGCTCCCAGACCCACAGTCTCTGCACTGAAGAGCATCCATTTCTCCAGGTTGGCTCAACAGCAGGTAGCACCTTGTGTGTTTGGCCTGGAACTGGTCAGACAGTAAGCACCTGGAGATAGCTTGGCAATGCATTTGATCAGGTATGAAAGGGAAGTGTAGGGAGTCTGTCCCCATACCCTGTGGTTTCTCATTGCAGTCAGAACATGATCTTGCCCTGGTTGGGGTCATGTTCATATTTGGCTGAAAGAGGCTGATTCTTTTGTAGATACACTGTATTTTTAAAATTTTTTTTAAATGTTTATTTATTTATTTAGAGAGCACAAGCAAGGGAGAGGCAGAGAGGGAGAGAGGGATATAATCCCAAGCAGGCTCCGTACTGCCAGCATAGATCCCCATGTGGTGCTTGATCCATGAACCACAAGGTCATGACCTGAGCCAAGATCAAGAGTCAGACGCTCAACAGACTGAGCCACCCAGGCACCCAGGTATACGATATCTTTTAAACTGTGAGTTGCAAGCCAGTAGTTTATTATGACATAAATTTAGGGGGTCACAATCAGCTTTCTTTTTAAAAATGAGAAGTGCATCCCATGTCGTAACTATTACGTGTAAGTCTTGTTTTGTTGGTAAACATTTATGTGTCCTGGGTCCTGGCAGGGCACGCTGGTCTGCTGTCAGAACGGTGACGGCTTTGTGGTGTGAGTTGTTGAGCTCCAGTTTTACCCCCTCATGGCAGCACTGCAGTGGTGTGTGTGTTGTGTACATATCCAGTAAAGGGTCACCTCATACCTGTTAGGTTATTTTCAGTAATATGTCAGCTGACTTAAGGCAAAGCAGATTTTTAACCACCTCAGAACCTAAAGCTTGAGGGAGGCGGTGTGGGGCTGGTTCATAACAATGGGACAACTACTCTGTGGTACTCCTGACCTTCTCATGGTTACAAAGTGGCTGCCAAGGCTCCAGACATCACATCCTCACATGATGGTGTTCAACAGGAAGGGAGGGCAGGAGCTTTCTTCCTGAATGGGTTTCTTTTTTTTACCCGTGAGGCAGGTCTTTCCAGCAGGGCTCCAGTAGACTTCACAGTTGATCCTAGTGCCCAAACTGGCCCATGTGCCCACTCCACACCAACCCTGGTGAAAGGCTTAGATTGATTCCAGTTCATCTCCTGGGCCATGCTGTTGCTGCTCCTGGAAAGTTGTTCAGTTGGAAAGAGGGATGGGAGTACTTGGTCTGGATTTTCCAAGGGTGTGGAATGTGCAACAGCCTGGGTTCCAGATGGCCCGCTAAGGTTTTTCTGTGTGTGTGTGTGTGTGTGTGTGTGTGTGTGTGTGTGTGTGTGTGTGGTGTTGTTGTTTTTTTTAATTTTTCTTTTTAATGTTTATTTATTTTTGAGAGAGACAGAGACAGAATGTGAGTGGGTTGGGACAGAGAGAGAGGCAGACACAGAATCCGAAGCAGGCTCCAGGCTCTGAGCTGTCAGCACAGAGCCCGACACGGGCTCAAACTCATGAACTGCGAGATCATGACCTGAGACGAAGTCGGACGCTCAACCTACGGAGCCACCCAGGCGCCCCTTTCTCTGTGTGTTTTGTCCAGCCAGCCTTCACAGGCAGGGCTCAGAGGTCAGGGACCACCCTGTCTTCTAGGCTCTTTCCCAGGGGGCTTCCTCACCTAGTGATTTACATATCAAGGCTGCTTAGGAAGCCCTGGGGCTCTATTCAAGGTCTCCTTAAAAGAACACAGACCAGGAAGAGGCTGTTTCTGGTCTTTGGTCTCCTTCATAGCTCTCAGTCCCCATTGGGCTAAATGAAAGCCTTTTGCTGGAGCCAGGCCCCACTACCCACTGACTCTGACCTTGGGTGAGTTAACTAAGCCTTGGAGTTGATTTCCTTATTTTTGTTGCAAGCCGTCTCGGTGGGTGCATGGAAAGGCTCTCTGGCTGGTCAAAGAGCGGATTCTGAGAATCCAGCTCCTTGTCTGCTCTCACCCTTGATGCGGGGTTCAGTTAGGCTGGGTTCCGTGTATGCAGTAGAGCCCACGGGGGATTGTCTACAGTGAAGGTGGACGCCTATTCTCCCAGCTACTCATTTATAGGAAACTGTTCAAGTCTTGTCATTTGTCACTTCTTTCATCTGGTGGTAGTTGTGTTCTGGTGGAGAGATGAGCTCCGTGTACGCCCCTGCTTGCTGGTCGTGGGGCCTCAGTTGCTGGCTGTGCACTGACCTGGCAGGGGTGGGGCCCCGTCCTCCCGTCTGCCTCATGGTCCTCAGCTCCCAGCTCTAGGCTCCCAGTGGGGTCAGCACCCGCTCTGCTTGGGACATCTGTCTGCCTTCCTGCTCCGTGAGGACAGCAGTTCCCGTTCCCGCCACTGCCCATTTCCTATTTGTCAAAGTACAGCTAGTCTGGTGGCTCTGATAAAGCTCTCAACTGCTCTCTGCTTCCCCGTCCCGCTTACAAGTCTTGACATTGTTTTTAAGTTGGGATTTTGTTAGGGTTTCCCTCCTCCTCTAGAAGTGGCCAAACTCAACAGAATTCTGTGTTTCACGGGGTCACCTGAACGATGCTTAGAACCATGGAGCCCCCCCCCCCCCCCACCGCGGCCCCCAGTGAAACCTGCTCTGTTAGCTGTATGTCAACAACTGGCTTGCCCTTCCAGTCTGGGATGGACGGCTCTCCCGTCGGTCCCTCTGGCTTCCCAAGAACCCACCGCAGACGGTCGTCTTTGAAGGAGGGGCTGCAGGTGTATGTCCCTGTTGTGGCATTCACCCTCTGGCGTCTCCACCTCTGCAAGTCCCCCTTTGAATAGCGGCTGCCATTGTGGCTTGTCCGGCTCCCGGGACACGGGGGTAGTCCAATGAATGTGGCGTTTGGACTGCTAGTCTAGCTTGGGCAGGCGCCTTCCCTTCCCTCTGCCTCAGTTCCTTCCTCTGTGACATGGGGACAGCACTGGTGGAGGATTGAGTGCGTGCAACGTCGCTGACTCCGGGTGGAAGCCCTGCCCGCAGTTCGGCTGGAGCTGCCTGGGGGCCACCGGGAGAGGTTTGCGGTGGCTCTTGCACGGCCGCCTCTCCCGCCGTCCGACGCCCACTGGTGTCCTCCAGTTCGGTGCGGTTGTGCCGCCGCCCGCCATCAAGGAAGGCCTGTTGGCTCCTGGGCTGTGTGTGACTTTTAGCTGTCGCGTGTGCCTCCGGGGCCCACGGCGACTCTTAGTCCGGGGGCAGGGGTGCCGGGAAGCCCCGTCAGGAGCGCGCAGTTGCCCATTCTCACGCCAGGTAGACAGCCGCCTGCCTCTGGGGCCCGGCCCGCTGCTCGGAGGCGGGAAGAACATGCGCAGACCCGGGTGGAGGGCCCGTCCCAGCTGCGGAGGCCCCCGGAGGACGCGGGACGCCCTGCCGGGCCCTTCAGCGCTGGCGTCTGGGACGGCCACTCTGCCGCCGGCGTCTGACCGGTCGCGCCGTCACTCCTTGTCGCTCATGTTACAACTGCCCTTTTTCACAGGGATGCTTGAAGATGGAAAGAAATTTGATTCCTCCCGGGACAGAAACAAGCCCTTTAAGTTTATGCTAGGCAAGCAGGAGGTGATCCGAGGCTGGGAAGAAGGGGTTGCCCAGGTATGCTCTCGTTTGTTTTGTTTTGTTTCCTAGTGTTTACCTTTTAAATGATGCTTGTGGCGAGGACATTCACGTGGTTCAGAAATCAATGAAGGTATAAGTGGAAAATTTCACTTTCCGTCCCACCCCGTCTTGCCAGTCCCCTCACCCCCAGCAAGTCATGTTACTAACGTTTTCTGTAGAGTTTCTTCAAGCACGTACTTTTTTTTCCCCCCTATGGACCCACACAGTGTTCTGCACTTTGCTTTTTCACTGAATCTCTCTTTCACGCTTTATATATCTGCACATAAAGAGGGGAGGAGGCTCTCTTACACATTCCCTTAGGTGGGTGGACAGTAATTGACTTGATCGGTACCCTATTGATGGTCATCTCCAGTGCTTTGCTGTCATAAACAGTGCCGCGGTGACCAGTCTTGTGCGGACTTAATTTTACATTTGTGTGAGCGTTGCCGTAGGCAGACTCTCAGAAGTCGGGGTGAGGGCTTCACTGGCTGTGCACGCTGTATTTTGACACTTTGCCAAGTTGCCGTCCGTAGGGATTATACCGAGCTGCCACCAGCAGGCTGTGAGGGGGCCTGTCTCCTCCCAGCCCCTCCAGCACAGTGTGTCGTTAAACTTTTGGATTCAGGACAATACAGCGAGTGAAAAAAAATGTGGTCTTGGTGTGGTTTTAATTTGCATTTGTCTTATTATTGGCCCTGTTGTGTCAGACCGCTTCCGAGAGGTCATACTCCTGGAGAGAGTCATTTTGTTTGTCTTGAGTCCGTTTCCTCGGCCCTTCCTCCCTGTTAGTGTAAACAGCTTTTGTTCTGCCAACATGACAGAATTCCCAGTGGACAACAGGGGACCCAGGGTTGCCAGATTTCAGTTGGGCTCTAGCCTTCCATCGAGCCCAGCAGGTTTTTTCTCGGCGCTGACCAGGTTCCAGCGTCCTGAGACTCGGGGCTTTATGTCAGCCCTGTGTCATAAGTAATTAGTCTCTTTCCTTCCAAAGAGAACTGAAATGTAACCAAAGTGGAGAGAAAGATTTCTGTCTTTCTCTTTTCCAGAATACACGCTGATTTATCTCCAGATGAACTGTTTAACCTGCAGAAACTTTAAGCCGCCCCACCCCCCAAGCGTCTAGATTTCTGTTCCTGCAGGGCAGAGGGTTGGCAGTGCGAGAAGGAGAGAGGATCTCCATGGTTTACTTCCCTTTGGAGATCTCTGTCCCCACTGCCCTCGTCTGGCTGGCTCTTGGTCTGTAGCCCATCCCCCAGCGACCATGCCACCCATTGTCCACACCACAGCCATCTTCTGTGGCTGTTCCGGCACTGGAACAATAACTGCGTTGTGTTCCAAGAGCCGTAGCTGCCCCCGAGATAATGTTATCAGCCTGTTTTACATCCCAGGCTTGGTGAGACCTAGCGGGCGTTGGGGAGATGCCCAGCCTCCCCCTGGACCCACAGCTCTGTCACTTGTGAGAAGTCTGAGTGGTCTGAGACCTGCATAGAGCATCTTTGAAACTCCACGGGGTATTTGTTTGAGTGAGTTAAAAGCACAGGAAGAAGGGGGCTTATCTTGTGCCCCTTTTCCCTTTCTTCTGAGATCGTTGTTTTGCTTTTACATGTTTACAGGTACGCAGTCCTGCCACAGGTACTGCTTTGGCAGCTTGCTTTTTTCCCTCTAGCTGTGTCTGGGCCATCTTTCCGTGTTAGTGCATTTAAGGCCACTGTGTTCTTTCTGGTGGCTGACCCATGTTGCAGATGTGCCAGTGGAACCACTCCCCTTATAATGAGCATTTCGGGTTGTTAGAAGATTCTGGAAGTAGAATTGCTGAGTAAAAGGACATGATCTTTTTTAAATTTTTTAATTTTATTTTAGAGAAAGAGCGTGAGCTGGGGAGAGGGGCAGAGGAAGAGAGAGAGAATCTCAAGCAGGCTCCATGCTCAGGGCAGTCTGAGGCAGGGCTCGATCCCACAGCGCTGGGATCATGACCTGAGCTGAAATCAGAAGTCAGATGCTCAACTGACTGAGCCACCCAGGCGCCCCAGGACACGAACGTTTTGAAGTTCATTAGATTAAGCCATAATGCTTTTAACTACTCTTATCACCGTAGTTCAGCCTGTCCTGGTTTGCCAAAGGAGACGGGAACACGGTTTCTGAGTTGTGTCAGAGGAGCGCAGCCTGCAGCTCTGTCCTTAGTTGCTGTCTCCTGGGCTGGGTCAGGGAGCCAGGAGTGCACAACGGAGGGCTTAGCGGAGAGTGCTGGAAAGGTGGGCAGAGCGGAGAGCCTGCTCACCGTTCAGAAAATATATATTGAAACTCACTTAATGTAAGTTTTGATTTGGAAATGGAAAAGGACAAATGTATTTTTTTTTTTAATGTTTATTTATTTTTGAGAAAGACAGAGCGAGAGTAGGGGAGGGGCAGAGAGAGAGGGAGACACAGAATCCGAAGCAGGTTCCAGGCTCTAGGCCATCAACACAGAGCCCGATGCGGGGCTTGAACTCACAGACTGTGAGATAGATCATGACCTGAGCCGAAGTCGGACGCTCAACCGACTGAGCCACCCAGGTGCCCCCAAATGTATTTTTTAAAGTGAAAAATTTCCCTCCACCCTGGCCACTGTACTCTCTCCTCCCCATGAAAAACCTGGTATTATTTGTGTCCTTCCAAAGGTGTTTTCTGTTTATCTAGGCAAGATACAAGTATATAAATATTTCCCTCTTTTTACACTATTGGTAACGTGCCATACATGCTTCTTTGTAAAATCATGTTTTTTAAAAAGTTTTCTATATGTCTGACTAGAAGTATCAATAAAGTACAGAAAAAGTAGACTACCCCATATATTACCTTCTGTGTGTATGTGTTTTCTTTTAAAGCGGAGTTTTGATCAGAATACTTTTTTAAGAGTGTAGGTGCCACACACATATGCTTTGGGTGACAGGCCACCAAAGGACTGAGTGGTGACACTTCTGTGGCACTGGCTCCCTGAGCCGGGTCAGTAAGCCCTGGGCAGAAAGGTGGTTTTTATCTGCCATTGGGCCCCTGAGAGCCAGATGCAGAGATCGCGCAGCCTGACTGTCAGCCTCCACGTTCCGCACGGTTGCTGTCCTCGTCCCGCTATGCTGCACCAGCACACCCCGGTAAACGGCCCTGCTTCTTACAGGGACAGCTGGGGAGGGCGTCCAACTGAGTCTCTCTCTTTGTTCTTTTCACAGATGAGTGTGGGTCAGAGAGCCAAACTGACCATCTCCCCAGACTACGCCTACGGTGCCACCGGCCACCCAGGCATCATCCCACCGAATGCCACCCTCGTCTTTGACGTGGAGCTTCTGAAACTGGAATGACAGGGACAGCCCCCCTCGAGCCCCCTGCGCCCCGTTCTTGGGTGAGGAGCTGAGTGCCCAAGGGCCTCCTACCGCCTTGGCACCCCCCGGTTTACCAGCTGTTTGCTGGGTAGCAGAACCAAAAAGGCCATGGGTTTTCCCCCTACGTTCTTGCTCTATTGGGTAGTGTTTCGATTTTAGTTACTGGTATACACCTCAGATGCCACAGCTGGTCATCCTGGGGAAAGGAAAGGCACGTGCTGTCGAGCAGACTCACTGGGACGGGGCCGCTGATAGTAGCTGTTGAAATAAAGTATGTTTTTGTATATAATTTGCAAACTAAAACCAAGCTGGGAACCGGAAATACGGCCAAATTTATAACGCTAGCATTTTGGTTCTGTAGAAGTAAGACCGTTGAGGACTACACACCCCGCCCTAGTTTGTGCAGCCCCCTCGCCATGTAGAGTGTGGTCACTGCCTGTCAGGGGGTGTGAGAGAGGCACTGTCGCCCGAGCCAGCTGCCTCAGGGGCAAGTCCGGGACCCTGGAGTGCACAGGCCAGCTCATTTTCTGTGCATGGGAAGCTGAGGCCAGGGCGTGCTTTTGAAATGTAGAGGATACTCCCAGACACTCCTAGGAAAGGACCTTAGGGACCGATCAGCCTTCCTGCGTCACAGGTGAGGAAACCGAGGCCTGGAGAGAAAGACCTTACTTGAGGTCACTTCCAGACCGTGGCAGACTAGCACCAGAACCCCTTCCTGGGCTTGTTTTCCTTCCTTTACCCTCATTTCTAGGAAGCCAAACTCCATGTCGTAATGACTCATAACTTTTCATGTGGGTTTTAGGATCATAAAACACACGAATGGTGTCATCTTTCCAGCTGGCCCCAGACCTCTACTTTTGCCCCCTTCCTGGCCCTTGGAGCCAGAGGACCACAACTGGGGCCTGAGGGAGAATGCCTTCGTTCGAAAGTGGTCACAGGTGGCTGCCAGCCTGTCTGTTACAGTCTAACCTTGTCCTGCTGTGGACTCCGTTAAGCACAAGGGCTTTTGAAATTCTTAGCTCTTTTCCTCTCCCTGTGCTTTGAGCACTACATACCTGGGTCATACAGACCTGGGCCAGTTTGCTGACCTTGGCTTCTGTACTTGTCATTCTTACTAGGAAGGAACTCCTTACAGAGCCTCTGCCCAAAGGTCTGTACCTAATCTAAACCCTCTTTCCTGTTCTCTGAGAGTTAAGCCCTTTGGACGTAAAAGTATTTGAGGAGAGCCTTGGGATTATCTTGATTTGGGTACCAGCGTTCTATAAATCTGGTCGGATGGAGGGAGGGGAAGGAAGGGAGAGAGGGCTGTGAGTCACCCTGGCCTACACCTCCCCACACCCGGCCAAAGAACATCTCAGACCCTCTTGCAGAGCTCTTGATGGAAAGCCCAAGGGCAGATCTGGAAAGTTGTAGGTTGGAGTAGATGAATAAAGACTGCAGACATTGTTTAAATCCCTTCAACATGAAGGATATACCAACGTGGGGTTGTACACACGGAAGTCACCTGGGAAGCCTCCTGATGCCCAGGCCACACCTTCGGCCACTTAACCACAATTACTGGCAGTGGGATCCAAGCATTGCAGTTTTTTAAAGCCCCCCAGGTGATTCTTGTATGCGTCCGGCTTGGAGACCCAGTGATCTTGGGGAACTATACAGTCACTGCTCTCCTCAGCAGGTAAACATAAGCTTAGGCTAAAAACAAAACAAAACAAAAAAACTGCCAATTGAGGCAGGAAGGAGACTGCTCACCTGGGAATCCAGCCCAAGCCCGGCCAAGCCCGGCCAGAGCGGAAGTGGCTCGTTCAAAGGGAGACCTGGGAACTCTTGGGGGAAGGGACCTGCCATGGCAGACAGCCTCGAGTCCGCCACCGCCACGCACGCAGGGCACTGTGCTGCTGGAACTGACAGGTTTTCTGTCCCCAACAGATGTGCCGTGGAGGGATGTGGCGCCTCCAGATGCGCACACGCGAATCCGTATGGAGCTTCTCCTGATGTTCCACTACACTCTTTGTATAAACATCGACCCCGACTGAATGTGTTGTCACCCGGCTTCGCTCTTTCCCTTTTTCCTCGTATGTGTGTTGACCTAAACTATATGCCATAAACCTCAAGTTACTCATTTTATTTCATTTTCGTTTTGGGGTGAAGGTTCAGTTTCAGTCTTTTGGATCTAGGTTTCCACTTAAGTATTAGTCAAGTATTAACAGCACAAGTAATGGGTTAATTTTAGAATAGGAATTGGTGGGGGTGGGGGGGGGTTGCAAGAATCTTTATTTTATTTTATTTTTTTTTTTTTGGATGAAATTTTTATCTATTATATATTAAACATTCTTGCTGCTGCGCTGCAAAGCCATAGCAGATTTGAGGCGCTGTCGAGGGCCGAATTATCTCCAAGTTGAGAGATGTCCTTGGGTTGAATTAAAAGCCCTACCCAAAACTGAAATGGGGAGGGGGAGGAGAGCCTTTGCCTCCACTGCCCTGCCCCACCCTCCCCTTAAACCCTCTGCCTTTTGGAAGCAGATGGTTCTCACTGCGATGTTGGACACTACAGGTATCTGTCCCCAGGCCAGCAGGGACCTCTGAAGCCTTCTTTGTGGCCTGGCTTCCCCCCCGCCCCCCCCCCGCCCCTCCATCCTGTGGTTTTTCTAACGGATATTCAGGACTTTTGTAATCTCATAGCTATCCAAGCTCCACTTCCTAAATTTTAAGAAACTTTAATCGAAAGTTTAAATTGAAGGTGCTGTTTGTAGACACTTAACACCCGATGAAAGCCCAGCCATCATGACAAACCCTTGAGTGTTGTCTTGAGAAAAATGATGCTGGTCATCACAGCTTCAGCATCTCCTGGTTTTTGATGTGCAGCATTGATGTTCAGCTCCCCCTGCTGATCTCAGAGTTTCCTGCCTTTTCCTCCCCCCTCTCACCCCTTTGCTGTCCTGTGTAGTGATTTGGTGAGAGAAATTATTGCTGCCTATCCCCCACCCCCACCTCCCTGCACTATGTATAAGTTTCAAGTTTTATTATTGCAATAAAAGTGCTTTATGCTGGCTTTTCTCAGCGCTGTGTGATGGCGGTTACTTTCAGGTGCCTCCTCGGGCCGTTTGGTCCAGGGGGTGGGGTAGGGGCTGTGACAGCGGGGATGTCGTGTTGGAGGTTGTGTTTTGGCAGAAGGACTGCCGCAGGGATGTCCTTCCCTGTTGGCCTCTCTGGGGGTCGGGGGGCAGTGGTACGTTTGTTACTCCACTGGTGGAGAGAACTATCAGGGAGCGCCCTCCTCCCCCTGCTGCACACCCTCAAATGTCTTACCCAATATGTGTTCTGAGTAGAGCGCTCAGCCGGGTTCTCTGGAGTTACCAAGAAGTGGGAGGCGGCGACCAGCTGTCAGGAGATGAGCCACCACCCGGTTGAGGATGTGCTGCAGCAAAGTGATGGAGGGTGACGAAGGGAAGACCGGGGCTTTGAATTGGTGTTCCTTGGTGACATTGGGGTGGAGGTTCTTTGTCATGGTGGGAGGCTGGCTGCTAGCTTCCCCGGCCCCTACCCTGTGTGTATGAGCAATACCCCCCTCCTCCCTTGTGACGGAGACCATCGGTAATACTCCCACACCTTTATAAACACCTTCCGCAGGTGCCCTGGTTGAGAGATTTTTCTGGAGAGAGCTTGTTCAAGGAGTTGCCTGACGATTTTCCAAATCTGTCTCTTTGTTTGAAGTCACTGGAGCAATATTTTGGGGTCACAGCTCGTTTTTTCCAAAATTCCCTTATAAAAATCATCGAACGACAGTGAGAGATTTTTATAGTGAACCTTTGTATACCCCCCCCCCGCCAAGATTCTACCATGAACACTTCACTATACCTACTCCTCACACATCCCCCCCGTCCCTCTCCCAGTCCGTCCTTTCGTATCACCTTTCAGAATAAATGCCAGACATCGCTACAGTTCCCCCTAAATACATATTAGAATTTAGCGTTTGTTTATACTTTTGTCCCTTGAAACACCATCAAGATGCAGAATAGGGCCGTCATCTCAGGAAATTCCTTTTTGCCCTTTCTCGGTCTCCACCCTACCTCAAGAGGCAACTGTCATTTTATTTTCCTATTACAGTAGTGCCCGTTGGGAATTCAGTTTAAATGAGATCCTGCACTGTGTGCTCTTGTACTCAGCACTCCGTGTGGTACGCTCACTTGGAAATGACAGGGAAGCCATCCCTTCTCCTGGAACTTAGTTAGGCGGGGCTTGTCACCAAGGTTACAAGCTGAAAGGGACTTTGCAGATGTGCTTATGCTCCGGACCCGAGGTGGGAGGTTATCATGGATTACGTAGGTGGGTCAGTAGAATCACAGAGTCTTGAGGAGTCAGGGGAAAGACATCTGCAGATGCCTTGCCTGCTGGCTTTGAGGATGGAAGAAGGGACTAGAAGCCAAGGACTGTGGTGGTCTCTAGAAGCTGGAAAACACAAGGAGACCTTTCTCCCCTGGGGTCTCTGGAAGGAACCAGCCTGGCTAATAGCACGTTGGTGTTAGCCCGATGAGACCCATTTGGGACTTATGACCTCCAGAACTCTTAAGATGATAAATGTGTGTCGTATTTTCTTTTTTTTAACATTTATTCATCTTTGAGAGACAGAGAGAGACAGAGCATGAGCGGGGAAGGGGACAGAGAGAGGGAGACACAGAATCTGAAGCAGGCTCCAGCTGAGCTGTCAGCACAGAGCCTGACGTAGGGCTTGAACCCATGAATGCAAGATCATGACCTGAGCTGAAGTCAAATGCTTAACCGACTGAGCCACCCAGGCACCCCCAAATGTGTGTCGTTTTAAGTCACCAACTTTGTGGTAATCTGTTACAGCAACAATACGAAATTCAAATGGGCCCTTTCTTTCTTAGTTTAATTTTATTTTTAACTTTTTTTAAAACATTTTTAATTAAAAAAAATTTTTTAAATGTTTACTTATTTTTGAGAGAGAGACAGAGGGAGAGACAGAATGTGCATGGGGGAGGGGCAGAAAGAGAGGGAGACACAGAATCAAAGCAGGCTCCAGGCTCCAAGCTGTCAGCACAGAGCCCGATGCGGGGCTCCAACTCACAGACCACAAGATCATGACCTGAGCCGAAATTGGATGCTTAACCGACTGAGCCACCCAGGCACCCCTTAAAGATTTTTATTTTTAAGTAATCTTTACATCCATCATGGGACTTGAACTCACAGCCCCAAGGTCAAGAGTCACATGTGCTACCAACTGAGCCAGCCAGGTGCCCTTCTCTTAGTTTTAATGTATAACAGAACAGAATAATAAAAAGTCAGGATTCAAAGCACAAATCTCTAAGGTCCTACCACCCTAACAAATCACACTTTAGTTTTTTTCTCCTTCCCTTTTAGTATTTCCCTGGGCACTTAGAATTTTTAGTTCTAATCACAGCCTAGTACAAATTTGCATTCTGGTTTTTTTTCCCTCCACGTACTGTTTTATTAAGAGGATTTGTCCATGTTGCCATACGGTCTTTATAACTATTTTGAAGAGGGCTGTAAGTAAGATCAAACGAATGTACTAAATTTAACTACCTTGCTAAAGGATATTTATTTTTTAGAAAGTCAAATCATGACTCAAGTACAAAACAAACATGTTAAAGATTTTATTTAACTTGTTCATTAGTGAGAGAACTAGTAAGATGTTTTAATTGGTTCAAAGGAGAATCCAAAGAGGAAATAAAAATATAATAAGCCCAGTAGGAATGCTGAAATGAATTTGCTTAGTAGACACAAAACTGGCAAAATCAGCCAATATCCACACAGTAATAATCGGTTACATTTAGGACTTTAGAGTGTACAATTTGTATCTGTGTGGACAAGAGTCATCTACATTATCTGTTTCCCTCAATTTACATCATTATAAAGTTGCTTAAAGAGTGTGTGGACTACGTTGAACACCCCGTTAAGTGCAGACGGGTTAGGGGGGACCTGTTTCAAAGTCTCGCCACAGTGTTTCCTGACACCCTGTTCTTGGATACTTGGGGTAGTTCCAATTTTTTGCTGTTCTTAAAAAGCCAGTATGTCTTTGAATGTGTTCATTTTTTTTTTCTTTCCTAAATAACCTTGATTCTATAGGATAACATACTAGAAGGGAGATCAGAGGGTCAAAAGAGATTTTGATTCTCCGCTCCCGTTGCCAAGTTGTATAAGCCTTTTTCCCACACATGGAAAACAAACCCCACCCGTGTCCCACAGCAGAAAATATCACTTCCATCAGCTCCTAAAAAAAACCTCAAACTTTCTTTTCCAGATGCCCTCCCAGCCACCCACTTTTCCCTCATGTTCACTGGTGAGAATGAAATCTGGAGAATTGGCTGATTTGGACCAGTTGAGGACTCTCATCCCTTTACTTGGGAAGGGCTCAGCCCCTCCACCCCTTCCCCCCTGCCCAAGCCCAGAGCCCCTGAGGTCAGGACTCTGTTAGTAAGGAAGCAGGGGGTATCCTTTGGGCCCAGCCAGAGCTTGTTTAGGCTGCTACTGGCCGTATTCTCATTGTTTTCCTTCTTGTTTTATTTTTGAGAAGCGTGGCAGTTCTATCCACGGTGCTAGGATTCAGGAAGACTTTCTAGTTCTGCTTCTGCCGATTGCTAAGGCTTAGACACCGGATCACCCTGTTTCTGAGGTTTTCCATCCACTGAATGCACTTGGGGTGAAGACCACGGGGTGATGGGTCAAAACGAGCAGATGCATTTTAAGATCACTTTCAACTCTACAATTTGTAATGATTTTAAATTTGCTGATCGTGTGAGGAACTTTGTGCAGGAAAGCAGCCACCCCCCACCCTCCCAATAACCATGATGACAGCTTGATTACAAAAAACCATTCTGTCGACCCCCACTTGTTCTAGGAAGTTGCTGGCCACAGAAAACCCTCCGCCCTTTCCTCTTTTGAAACGTCCCCCAACTGCTCGCGGGCCCGCCTTGCCGCCAACCGAGGATGGCCAAATGGACTGGAAGACCAGCGAGTGCCCCTTCACCCCACTAATCCTACCCTTGCAGATCAGTTTTCAAGGAGACAGTATTTCCTTCTTAGTAAAACGTACTCCCTGACACCGTTGAGCCCCCGCCGAAACAAGGGTGGGGCAGAAGGGTCCTCTCCGCAAGTTTGTGTGTAAACCAGCTTTGTTAATACTGTCTTGGACCCAGATTTATCGTTGACACGTGTGGGATGTGTGTCTGTAAGAATAATTCCCTTACCGCGTGCCTACTCCCTGGATATATGTGGGTTCACTTTGATTACGGTGTTGGACTACCGGGGCTTCTTAGGAATCACCAAGAAGCCATAGTTTCGGGGTTTTCACTCAACCCTCTAATTAAATTCGGTGACTTAGTGAGGGACAGCTGACACCAAAATGGATTAAAATAAAAATGCCAAGGGCAGCGCTCCCCTGGCTTCCGCCCAGAGTGTGTCTGATGAGTTCCATGCATGCATAGGGCAGACTGACGACGGACCCATCGGAGGCTGGGCTTGCAGCAGCTGTCCGGCAGGGCACACAGGGAAAAACAGCTGTCTGCTTTATTAGGAAGGTAGAAATGTTTGCCAGTGGGTTTGTGGAACGGGTACACTATTGGGTCTGTGTGATAATTACCACTGTAGTTTTGCCTATTCTAAAATTAATTCACCCATTTCTCAAGGCAGCACATGCCCAAGATTTAGGGAAATAAATTCAACTAACCACAGAATAGATTTATGGCATGCCAGCCCTGTGATTAATGTTTTTCTAGGTGCCTGGAGTAAACACAGGCTAGGACAGAGAAGGGCACTGCTGGCGAGGACCTTACATGCTAGTGGAGAGCCCAAAACGTGAATAAATAAATAATGTCAGATATCCAAAGTGTGAAGTAGCTCAGTGAGGCTTGGAGTGATGAGTTAGGGGTGCTGGGAAGGTAGGAAGGACCAGTAAGTGTAAGGGGCGGGGTTGGGCAGGAACCAGGTCAGGCAGGGCATTAAATGTGACAGGTATCATGAGTATGATGGGTGTCATTGGTGGATTTCAGCAGGGGAGTAATGCCTATTTGTTTTTAAAAGATGTCTCTGGAAAGTGGAAGAAAGACTGAAGGCTGTTGTCATGGTAGGTAGTCTCCAAAGCTGGCCCCCAGTGATTCCTCCATTCGCCTGGAGTCTGGGCTGGCCTCGTGGCTGCTTTGACCTATAGAAGACAGTACAAGAGATGTTCTGAGACTTCGAAGCCCAGGCGTTAAGAGAACTGCCAGCTTCCACTCCCTTCCTTTTGGAACACTAGCTCTTGGGCCCAGTCTACACAGAGAGGCCACATGGTAGAGAATTGAGGCCTACAGCCCAGAGTCCAGATGAGAACCCAGCCAACCGCCAGCACCAACCGCCAGCCAGGCTGAGTGAGCCACTTGGACCTTCTGCCCACAGATGCCCATGGCCCCAGCAACATCGCATGACTAGAAGAACCACCTCCCTCAGCTCAGGAAAACCTAAGAATTGCAAGATTTAATAAATTGGTCTTGAAGTAGCTTATTTCCTAGCAGCGGATAACTGAAACGGGGGCAAGGGTGGAAACAGCACACCAGTGAGCCAGCTGTTGGAGTCGTTTAGGCCAGAGATGATGGAGACTGCCAGAAGTGAAGACAGTAAGTAGTTAGATTCAGGACACGTTTTATCAGTGTAACTTTGAGGCTGGACTGTGAGAGAAAAGTCAGTAGAAAAGCAGTGTGGCTCCTTGCCTGGCTGTCCTACCTCCGGACAGCTCCCTAGAGACAACTATTTAAAACTCTTAGCTCTCTCTTTGACAATGAGGGCCATATTGCACCAACTGCTTATATTGGTTCAGGGAGGGTTGTTTTGTTTTGTTTTGTTTAATTTTTTAATTTATTTTTGAGACCGAGAGAGACAGAGTGTGAGCAGGGGAGGGGCAGAGAGAGAGGGAGACACAGAGTCCGAAGCAGGCTCCAGGCTCTGAGCTGCCAGCACAGAGCCCGACGCGGGGCTCGAACCCACGGACCGTGAGATCATGACCTGAGCTGAAGTCGGATGCCCAACCGGCTGAGCCACCCAAGCGCCCCTGTTTTGTTTTGTTTTGTTTTTGAGAAAGAAAATAAGATCAGGTCTTTGAATTGAAAGAATCTTCTTTAAAAAAAAAAGACATCAACACAAAGGAAATTGAAAAAAGATTTTTTAAACGTTTATTTTTGAGAGAGACAAAGCAGAAGCGGGAGAGGGGCAGAGAGAGAGGAGGAGAATTCAAAGCAGGTCCAGGCTGTCAGCACAGAGCCCAATGCAAGGCTCGAACCCATGAACCGCGAGATCATGACCTGAGCCAAAGTCGGATGCTTAACCGACTGAGCCACCCAGGGACCCCGAAGGAAATTATTAACAGATGTGACCACCTCGAAATGCAATAAAAAACCAAAGTTTCTCTACCCTGAAACACACCATAAACAAAAGATAAGCCATAATGAAGAGAAAATATTTGCAAAATATAAAAAAATCTCCTGCCCTAAATACATAATAATATGCAAACAAGTATAATAAAACACATAAAGTAAATATATAAAATGAAGACTATATAAACAATTCTAAAGAAAAGGGCAATAGAAACACCATGAACTTGCTCCAAGAATTTCACATCACACTGCTGTGTCTTGATGCCTCACTCTGAGATATTTTCTCATGTGGCCTCATCCTCCAGTAGATGTGCCCAGCTTTCACAGCATGGTGGTCTCAGTTCCATTGTGGTCTCTAATCCAGAAGATGAGAGGAGGTCACTTCAAGGCCACTCGAAGAAGATCACTTTAACCTGGAAATGTGTCCTTTAGTCTGGAAGTTTTTCTTGCATTCTTTCTTGGAGAGCTAAATTTTCCACAAATATATTTTCTCCCAAAACATATTAAAAGGGTGGCATTTCTCTGTCTGTCTCAAAAATAAAATAAACATTAAAAAATTAAAAATATTGCCAACCTTGCGCTGGTAGAAAACAAAACTTGGCTCTGTATTCCTGTATCAAAACCACTTAGCCCTTCATTCGTGAGTCTGAATATAGAGTATGTGAAGATAGCAGTCAGAGATGAATCCACTTTGTACACGTAACTAGCCAGGAGAGAATCTGTAAGGTCGGGTCACCCGCCCCCCCCCCCCCCCATAGCCAGCGTGTCACTTGCCATCACAAAGTGAATCAGCCACCTGGAGTACCAAATGTCTTCTACCGAGGATATGAGTGCATGGATTGGACAGAAGACATGAGGGTGTGGATAAGAGCATTGGTGAGGTACCCAACTCATCACAAGCCACCAGGAATTCAACACGGAGGGATGGCATTAGTTAGGCATCCCTGTGATCTGGTAGTTATTCTCGCATAAAATGGAGAGCACATTCATACTCCTATTACTAATTCAGAGGACGCAGACAGCAATGTAAGACCGAAGTTAGAACCCCCTAAACTCTGCCAAGCGAGTGACTGTTTTCATGTACTTTGGTCTGAGCACGTGATGAGTAAGTATACGACAGATCGATGCAGGTAGATCCAGAAGAGACCATCCTTATATTCTGAAATCGTATCCTACCCATGCCTTGAAGTAAGTACTAAGTGACGGATCTCGTCTTCCCGTGGATCAAAGAGAAGGAGCTCTGAGAGCAGAAAACACGGCAGGAGCTACTGCGGTCCATTGGCTCTTGGGGTTTGCCAGGTAAGGGCAGAACATGGCGACAGCCCAAACAAAAGCATACAAAAATATAATGGACTTCTCCTTAGCAATAAAAAGAATGAACTGCCGTTACACCTCGTGATAAGGATGAATCTCACAGACACACTGAACTAAAGAAGACATCTCAAAACTAAATAAACATTTAAAAAAATGTAGGGGCTCCTGGGTAACTAAGTTGGTTAAGCGTTCAACTCTTGGTTTCGGCTCAGGTCATGATCTCAAGGCTTCGTGGGTTTGAGCCCTGCATCGGGCTCTCCGTGGGCAGTGTGGAGACTGCTTGGGATTCTCTCTCCCTCTCTCTCTCTGCCCCGTCCCCACTCGTGCTGCCTCTGTCTCTCTCAAATAAATAAATAAACTTAAATAAATGTATAAGGGGGGTGGCACCTGGGTGGCTCAGTCGGTGAAGCATCCAGCTTCAGCTCAGGTCATAGTCTCGTGGTTTGTGGGTTCCAGCCCCGCGTCGGGCTCTGTGCTGACAGCTCAAAGCCTGGAGCCTGCTTCAGATTCTGTGTCTTCCTCTGTCTCTGCCCCTCACCCTCTTGCGCTCTGTCTCTATCTCTCTCTCTCAAAAATAAACATTAAAAAAAAATTTGTTTAAGGCAGACTTTTATCAAAGAATATGTTCTTTGACACGTTCGATTTTATCTGAAGCTCTGGAAAAGATAAGTGTAATCCATAGTGACATAGATCAGTAGTTGTCTGAGGCCTGGGATGGGGGAATTGATTGGGAAGGGGCACAAGGGAACCTTCTGGGGAGATGGGAATGTTCTATATTTTGACTGTGGTTACATGGGCACACACCTTTGTTAAAACTCATGGAAATGCACACTTCAAATGGAAACATTTTATTGCATGTAAATTATACTTCAAAAAGTTGACTTAAAAAAAATATGCAGGGCTTCCATTTCCAGACAAGATGAGTCAGTCGATTCCACCCTGTTGCTTCCACTTAAAACCCAAAACTTGACAACATATAGAAAGCAACTACCAGACTCCTTTGACGCTGGAAAAAAGGTGAACTGGCGAGACAACTTGGATCTCAAGGGATGACTTAGCTGGGAGTCCTCACGGGCTTTACTACTTCCTAGATCCCAGCCTGAGCACCAGAGAAGGTGAAACCGAAAACCATTACCAAGCACAAAGTCCCAACGAAAGCCCGCCTTCCGGAGTCAAAGGGCTGGGAGGGACAGCAATGAGAGACATTCCTTTTGACAATGTTTGCCTTTGTCCAGGTGAACACCATGAAATAAGCCACAGCCCTCCCTCTCCCAGCAGGCTTTGGGGAGACAGACTGGTGTGGGGCTTGTCCACCACCCCTGCTGTGCACTACCGGGTAGGTAGTCCTCTCTCTCCTTACCGGTGACGACTGTGATGTGGAGGTCCATCAGTCAGCCCCATTCTGCACAAATGTGATCAGCGAGGATCCCCTGCCCTCCTTCCCCGTCCCCAAGGGAGTGTTGTGACTGAAGGGTGGAACCCTGTTGCTATCCTTGCTTAGCACTAAGCAAAGCCAACAAAGAGACAGTATCCACCCCCACGCAGCTAGATTGTGTGGGGCGGGTTTCAGAGAAGAGGGAGCTGTAGGAAGAGATCCTTTGAATTTGCGTCTGAGGTCCAGGGCATACCCACAAGTGAAACCCCCCCCCCCCCCCCCCAGAATTAGCAGCAAAAGCTTTGAGAACTGAATTACGATGTGGAATACTGTACAGTTCCAGATCGGCCTCTGGGTAGCACACAGCAGGACAGACCAAAATAGTGCCGATTCAAAACTACATTGGTATTACATTGACATTCAAGCTCACAGACCACAAGAGTGAGCCGTGGTGTTCATTCTGAACTTGAACAAGTTGAATGCGTACTAAAATAGATTCAAAAGGGAACCAGTGGGAACATAATACCCAAAAAGTCCAGGATAAAATAAAATATTATGCATCATACCAAAAGCCAGAAAAAGGCTGAACTGGAATGAGAAAGGGCAGTCAACAGATGCTAACATCAGGGGCCTGGCTGGCTCAGTCGGTAGAGCATGTGATTCTTGATCTCAGGGTCGTGAGTTCGAGCCCCATGTTGGGCGTAGAGCCTGTTTAATGAGAGCAAAACCAAAAACCAGATGCTGACATCAAGATGACACAGAAGTTGGGATTATCTGACAAGGATTTTAAAGTAGCTATCCCCAAAAAAGGAGAAGAAGAAAGGGAGAAAAAGAAAAGCTTCAGCAAGCAACCATGAGCATTCCAGAAACGGGAAAATAGAAAATTTCAGCAAAGAAAAAGAAGATACAAAGAAAAACCAGATGAAAATTGTAAAACTAAAAAATACAGTAACAGGACCAAGAAACTTACTGATGGACACTGTGAGCCATCGGAGATGACAGAGGAAAGAAGCAGTGACCTTGAAGATAGAGCACTAAAACTTCTACAACTTGAGCAAGAAACCACGAATGAACAGAACTTCAGGGGCCTGTGGGAAAATACCAACATCCGTGTATGTCACTGGAACCCCACAAGGAGAAGAGAAGGAGTGTGGTGTAGAAAATAGACTCAAATAATAGCTGAAAGCTTCCCACTTTGGGCAAAAGACATAAACCTACGGGTTTAAGAAGCTGCGTGAATCCCAAACCAGGAAGTCATAAAAATCCTAAAATAGTGTGCACTAACAGCCAAGTAGAGTCATAGAGACAGAGTTTCCAAGGTTGGGGGACGAAGGAAAACAGAGATATTTGGTCAAATGTTACAAACTTCCAGTTACAAGATGAGTAAGTTTGGGGGATCTAACCTACAGCATAGTGACTGTCGTTAACAATATACTGTATTGTGTACTTGAAAGCTGCTAAGAGAGTAGATCTTAAATGTTCTTCACTAGCCAGAAAAAAAAAAATTATGCAAAACGATGGAGATGTTTACTAACCCTATTGTTGGTAATCATTTTGCAATATATAAGTATGTCAAATCATCACACTGTACACCTTAAGGTTACACATTGTTACATGTCAATTATATCTCACAAAGCTGGACAAAAAAGTGAGGTGAAAAGTAAAAAGGTAAAAAAAACTAGAACAGAGTATCTAGGAACTGTGGGACATTTACAGAAGGTGTAACGTACACAAAACAGGAAAACTAGAAGAGAAAGCAGAAGACTGTAATGGCTTACGTTTTCCAAAATTAATGATAGATACCAGACCACAAATCCAGAAAGCTCAGAAAGTACCAAGCAGGGGCACCTGGGTGGCTCGCCGGTTAAGCGTCAGACTTCGGCTTGGGTCATGATCTCACAGTTCGTGGGTTCGAGCCCCGCGTTGGGCTCTGTGCTGACAGCTCAGAGCCTGGAGCCTGCTTCGAATTCTGTGTCACCCCCCTCTCTGCCCCTCCCCCACTCACTCTGTCTCTTGCTCTCAAAAAATAAATAAAACATTTAAAAAATTAAAAAGAAAAGAAAGTACCAAAAATCTACACCTAAGCATAGCATATTCAAATTTCAGGAAAAGAAGGGTGTGTGGCTGGCTCAGTCAGAAAAGCATGCAATTCTTGATCTCAAGGTCATGAGTTTGAGCCCCACATTGGGTGTGGAGAGTCAGAAAAGTAAACGTTAAAAAAAGAAAAGAAAAGTCAAATTGCAGGAAAACAAAGAGAATATCTTGAAAGAAGCCAAAGTTGGGGGGGAAACGCACCTTACCTATTGAGGAACAAGGATGAGAATTACATTAGACTTCTCATCAGAAACCATGCAAGCAAGAAGAGAGTGGAATGAAATATTTAAAGTGTTGAAAGAAAAACACCAGTCTAGGAGCACCTGGGTGGCTCAGTGGGTTAAGCGTCCAAACCTTGACTTTGGCTCAGGTCATGATCTCAGTTTGAGAGATCGAGCCCTGAGTCGGGCTCTGCGCTGACAGCCCGGATCCTGCTTGGGATTCTTTCTCTCCCTGTCTTTCTATTCCTGCCCTGCTCGTAGAGGATCTCTTTCTCTCTCTCAAAAAATAAACTTAAAAAAAAAAAAAAGTAAAAACTTCAACTTCGTGAAAGAATGAATGTTCTTCATTCTTTCCTCATTCTGGTTCTTCATTCACCAGAAACAGCCAAAATGTTCCTCAATTGGTGAGTTGGTCACAAACTTTGCTACAGGCAGACAATGGAGTATTATTCCCCAATAAAAAGAAACGAGCTATCCAGCCGCACAAAGACCTGGAGAATCCTTCAATGCCTCGTGAGCTTGGGGAAACAGAGATCTAGGTCATCGGAGGGCTGGAAACAGGGTCCTGAAGCCTCAGGAACCAGGGGATTCAACTTCAGTAAACATTCCTTTTGAGGAACTGCCTACATGGTGATGTCCATTCTCCTGGAACGAATCCTGAGTACAAAAGACTTTCCGGCACAGCAAGAACTCGGCCTTTTTCCTCTGCTCTGGAAGGATCCTACCTACTCAGAGAAAGTAGCAACTGGGAGGCCCCACCGAGAACCCTAAGGAAAGGGCGAAGGGGGGCCACCACCTGCTGTGCCTGCTCTTCCCCTGGGGCCACCTTGCTTCCCCGAGATCTACCCTTAGCTGAATCTGTAGGAAATTAGGATGTACGTTTGAGTCAGTGTGCTGTTCCAGGGGATCCGGTGTTCCCACAGCCCTGCGGCGGCGGGTTGGAGAGCCATCAGCTTGAAACTGGGAAGGGAGCAGAGGTTCCGGACAGGGAACCTCAATTCCGGACGCAGGGCTCAAATTCACAAACCATGAGATCATGACCTGAGCCCAAGTAGGTCGCTCAACCGACTGAGCCACCCAGGTGCCCCGCATTTAGTTTATTTTTGACTGCCACCATTATATATGTGTGAAGTCCAATAAAAAAATGTCACAATCTGCTTTTTTTTCTGCTTTTTTCCTTATTATTCATTTTATTTCGTGATTATTAAGGTCAATAATTATGTCGCATAGGGGCAAGGGAGGGAGGAAATGGCTGTTGCACGAAGGCTCTGTGCCAGGTTGTGATCAGCCCTGACCTTTCCAGAAACTTCATGCTGACCCCATGAGATGGGCTTTTGTAGCCTATTTTACAAGGGAGGACGCTAAGTGGCAGAAGGGGGATTCAAACCCAAGGTCGGCCTGACTCCAAAGTGCACATCCAAAATGCCAGCAAACGTTGAGATCCTGCCGGAGCAAGGTGTAGGGAGGTGGGTGGTCAGGGACGGCTTCTCGGAGGATGTGGTGGCGGGAGAGATGCCCACAGGGGAGGGCAGTGAAGCATGAGGACATGTGAAGAGTCAGGGAACGGGCACTTCCAGCCTGAGCTGTGTCACTCCCTGGCTACATGGCCTTGGACAAGTCCTATCTCTTCCAAGGCCTTGGTGTTTTCTCTCTGGAGTTTTCAAAGGCCTAGGGTTCCACAAATCAGACCAAGACACTGCGTGGTCTGGGTAGTGAGCTTGGCTGGTGAGTGAGCTTGACATTACCCTGCCCCATGTCTAAGAACTGGACCCCCAAGTCCCCCTGGCCCAGCCCAGCCTACACCCTTGGAGGTGACCTAGGACATGCCCCCTTCTTGCCTCTGATGTCAGGGTCCTAAACCACCAAGTAGGATTATCCTGTTGACCTCCAAGGGTAGTTGTGAGAACTAAAATATCAATAGCTGATACGGCTACTGATCGGACAATCCTTATATGCCAGCGCTGTGCTAAGAGTTTTACACTGATGTTTCTCAATAAATCTTCCCAGCACCTCTGTGAAGTTGTTATTCTCATTGACAGATGTGGCAACACAGAACCAGAGTGGTGATAGTACTTGCCCGAGGTCATATCTCTGTCCTGCTTAGCTTGGTGCCTGTCCCACAGGAAATGGTAATTCCATCAGAACTAGTTCTGACACATGGGCCCCACGCTGGCATCTTAACATTTCTGGAATGAGGATGTTGCCCCACAACTGATGTCCGAGGAACATGTGAGTCAGCGGGCGGAGGGGGACCAGGGGACTTCGCTGTCTGCTGTCCGGTTGTTCAGGGAGCTGCAGTCAAGCCTGATGGAATTTTACCAGATTGGATCCTTAGATGTCACTTGACATGACTTCTAAATTGATGCCGCATGGAAATACAAGGCCATGAAGTATACAGAAGGCAATCGCCAGACAGGCAGTACAATTAGAAGTACAACGTGCCGAATGGACCCAAAGAAAGTTTAGACTCTGGATGTGAAGAACTTTGATCCGATCACCAAAGGAGACGATTTCATAAGTAAAAACATACTACTGTCAGTCTTTGAAGGGCTTTGATACGCTTTTTTCATCAAAAAAGCTCTTATTTAAATGGGTATCCTATTTGCCTTGAAAAAATTACCTTCCTATTGATGGCACCATAGAGTCAAGAAAAATCCAACAAAGCAGTCATGATGCTTCCGGTTGTGAGCAACAGAAAACCCACTTCAAACTGGCTGGAAGTGGCAAAGGCGTATTGGCTCCCGGTCATGAAAAGCCCAGGGCAGTTGGCTTCGGGCACAGCTGGACTGGCGGGAGGAAGCGAACGGCAGCAGGTAGATCTCTCGGCCCCCAAGCTCTGCCTTCTCTGCCGCGGCTCCAGTCCCCGTGGAGGCAGAACGGATGCCAGCGATGTCAGCCGCCAACCCTCCCAGGTTTTACGCTTCCAGACTCCTCAGCATTTGGGACCAAACCTGAACCTGATGCCATTGGCTGGCATTGGGTCACATGACTACCCTGGACAGCTCAGGGAATGGAAGGTAGGCATTGCCCCGTCTGGTCACCTTCCTCCCAATGGACTCAGGCATGGAGTCCACTCCACTCACTGTACCTGGCCGAGGTGGAGGAGGGAGGCTCCTCCCAAGGAAACTTGGGGGCTGCTACCCTAAAGACGGGAAAGTGGATGCTGGGTGACCCCCGAGTAGCAGCCGTCCTTGGAAGGCAGTAATTACCGGTGAAAGGAAATTTCGGAGAGGTGACTTCTACCCGATCATCCCCCTGACAGCTCAGGTGACCCCGGAAAGAAAAAGCACCACTGCCAGAGCCTCCATCAGAGCGGGAAGAGCCCTTGGAGGTCCCTGCCGAGGTAGGATTGGGAAGCTAGAGGTGGGGGAAGGACTGGTCCAAGGCCATAAGATGGCCCATAGTTGGGAATGAAACCAGAACACAAATCTCAGGTATCCTGGTTCCACACCCAGTGCTCCCAGCTGGCCTGTGAGGGCCAAAGGGGGCTCTGGAAGGGGACCTCAGCTGGTTCATCACTCTTGGATGAGAAGCCCCTCCACCTCTCCCGAGAGTTTCTCCCAGCAGCCTTAGTGGAGTGTCTTTAACAAGTCTCCTGGGGCACCTGGATGGCCAAGTCAGTTGAGCATCAGACTCTTGATCCCAGGGTCGTGAGATCGAGCCCTGAGTTGGGCTCTATGCTGAGTGTGGAGCCTGCTTAAGATTCTCTCTCTCTCTCTCTCTCTCTCTCTCTCTCTCTCTCTCCCCCTCTGCCCTTCTTCCCCAACTCGTGCACACACTCTCTCTAAAATAAAAATAACAGGGGCGCCTGGGTGGCTCAGTTAAGCATCCGACTTTGGCTCAGGTCATGACCTAGCGGTTGGTGGGTTCAGGCCCCACATCAGGCTCTGTGCTGACAGCTCAGGGCCTGGAGCCTGCTTCAGATTCCCTCTCTGCACCTCCCCTGTTTGTGCTCTGTCTCTCTGTCTCTCAACAATAAATAACTTTAAAAAATTAATAAAATAAAAATAAGAATAAAAGTAAATGAAAAATAAATAAAAAGCCTCCTGCTCTCCCCCCACCCCCACGGCACTGGGGTCTCCCAGTCTGCCTCAGATGGAAGGGTGAGAAGTGCCCTAGATTTGCTCAGGCATTCTCAGTCATCGATGGCGCTGATCTAAGCCCTTGGTCTTACGTAAAATGCAGGAAGCACAGCCCCTCTTCCAGCTCCAGCTGTCCCATCCTTTCTGGAGCTTCTGGACCCCCCTGCCACCCAGCCAGGCTGGGCCTTTATGGGTTTTCCGTGGCCCTGGGCCGGACCCGATTCTAAGAAACCTTCAGTGTGTCCATATATTGTGTTCAAAGCAGGACACCTGGTGAGCATGAACCCACCAGCCAGGCTGTCTCCAGAACTCCTCTGGGGAAGGGGCTTGGGCGCAGCAATCTCATGTGGGTGCGGGAGGGGGTCTGCCTTTAAGCCTCCTTTGCATAATAAGCAACTTCTATCCAGAAGATGCATCTGTTTGGCTGGCAGAAGGGCTTTTCTGATGGACATGAGGAGGGGGTTAAGCACCCATCCGTCCACCCCTTGGTGCCACCACGGTCACCATCAATTTAGATTAGAGGAAGCCTACCTTAACTCGATGACAGGGTGCCAGTGGTGGGAATCCAAGTCCCTTAGTGGGTGGGGAAGATGGGGTGGGGCGGGGTACACAGGACGAGATCTTCCCTAGCACGTCAGGACTTTGAACAAGGATCGCTGAGGCTGTATTTATGACACAGAAAGCTGTCAATGATGTAAGTGAAAAGGAAAAATATGAGAAAGTATATATATATATATATACACACACACGTATATATATACACATATGTATATATACACATATGTATATATACACATATGTATACATGCACATATGTATATATACATACGTGTATATATACATATGTGTATATATGCACATATATGTATATATATACACACACATACATACCATGAGTGTGGGTGTGGGTGTGTGGGTGGGTGTGTGTGGGTGTGGGTGTGCGCACGCGCGCGTAATAGCTAAGAGCTCAGGATCTGGAGCCAGATAGTCTAGGCTCAGATCTCACTTTCACCTCTTCCTTACCTTGGGCATTTTACTTAAAACTCTGTGCCTGCGTTGCTTCATCTGTAAACTGGGGCTAAATCATAGGGGTAAGAGGAGGATCCCATGAGATAAACCAGGTACGGTGGAGGCAGGTCCCGGAAGACCGTAAGGGCTCAGACGGTGGCATCCGATAATCTCGTTCGTCCCCTGAGCAGGGACCCCGTTCTCAGAGTGCCGGTGGCGGGGCGGGCCGCATCCTGGCTCCGGAACCGGGGCTCCCCGCCGCTGTCGGCCCCCCATTGTTGCGCCTTCCTGCTCTGCGGATCCGCCGCCGCCGCCGGGGGCAGCTCGGGGCCGGGGCAGGGGAGCATCCGGCCCGGGCGCCCTCCCCGCGCCGTTCTGGGCGCTCCGCCAAGCCCCTCCCGCCGCCAGCGCCCGGGGACAGAGCACTGGACTGCGAGTCCTGGGGCCTCAGTCCTACTCGGCCCAGCGTCTCTGGCCACCCGGAAAACAGCGGAGAAGCCCACCCTCCAGGGCCGCCCGCGGGTTAAGTGAGATCGCGGGTGCACCGGGCGGGCACCTGGCCTGGCTCCCCACCTTGAGCACGTCTGTCCTCAGATACTGTCTTGCTCGCGTGGACTTTGAGAATGCTGCTCGCCCGCCCGCCGGGGTGCAAGGGGGACCGATGCAGCTCCTGGTGTCTGGGCCTGAGTGAATTTCTCAGAATATCCTGCCTCTGCTAACCCCGCTCAACCTCTCCCCGGCACAAGGCAAAAAGTGGGTGAAAGGGCTGGGCAGCTTTCCCAGGCTGGCAGCTGGCAGAGACCAGGATCTGGAGTCCTTGCATCCTGGCTCTGCTGCTGAATTGCTGTGTGACCTTGAGCAAGGCCTTCCCTCTCTGAGTCCCAGCCTCCCTCCTCTAATGGCACGGGAGGACAGGTGTGGCCCCTCACCCTGGCTGCCCCTCTGGCTGCCTGGGGCACCACGGGAAAGTAGTTTGATCCCCTGGGCTCAGTTTATCTTTTCTGCAAAATTGTTGTGCCCACACAGATTCAGCAGATAACACCTGATCTTGAGATGCCTCTTTCTGCTGCCCTCTGCCCCGTTTCTCTGCTCAGAAGGCGATTTGAGTCTTCCAAAGGGGAACCCCAGCCTCAGGATTGTCCCTCTGCACTGGGCAGGACCACGTCTGGCTTTTGATATGGGTTCTCCCCACCCCCCGGCCCCAGGAGGCAGAGGGGCTTCTGTGGCCACAGGTTAGCTTTCAGTGCTGATGGTGCAGGAGTGAGCCACCCGTCAACAGAGGAAGTTTACTCGGGATTTAAGGAATGAGAAGGAATTGGGGCTTTCAAAACCTGTTCCTAGAGTACCCTCTTGCTGCCTTCCTTCCCCCTGCTCCCTTTTCTATCTGCCCCCTGGTCTTGTGGACTGCCACAGAAACCCCCAAACCCTCTCTGTTACGCTGAACGGTTGAACTGTTCCCAGTTTCTATGGGGCAGCGGGGGTTGCTTGGATACCCCCATAATCGCCATCAACCCTTTCAAAGCCGTCCCAAATAAAGTCACTCCCAAAGAAATCTTAGGAATATATTGTGCTTTTGTAACTGCCCCCCATAACGCCTCCCCCCAAGCCACTCTCAGCTGAGCTTCTGTTCTCACGTTTACCCTAATTCATCAAAGGGCTTAGTAGGGCAAAAAGTTCTTCCACCAAAAAAGTATCACCTTCCAGGGACAGCCGCTGGGAGTATAAAGGCATACTTCCCCATGTGATCTTCACTAAAATTCCACCTTTTGGGAAATGCTGTTCCGATTTTTGCAGAAGTGGCTGGAACTGGAAGGTAGGACTGTCAGGCACCACAGCCCCGGGCTCTGGAACGTTGTGTCTTTCCTTCTCTCCAGCTCCCTCTCGCCCTAGGTAGGTTTGGCTGGGCTGTGTGCCGCACCCCAGGGCACAGCTGCTCCCCCTGCCCGAGCTCTGGTGGTCACAGCTGCCTGGCAGTCACCCCAGACGGAGGCCTGAGGTCCTTGTTAATGTCATTCTCCATACTCCTTCCCATGCTCTGCCCTTCATGCATGTGGTGGGACTACGCCTTTCTGTCCCCTGAGATTAGGTGGGGTCATGTGACTAGCCATGGCCAAGGAAGCATGAAAAGTGACATCTGTCACCTCAGGGTGGGACATTATTGCCAGGTGGAGACCCCGTGACTACTGACAGCTTTGGAGATGGTGGCTGCTCCATTGCCCTGGGCCCCGGAATGGGAAGCGGGTGAGAGCCCTCCAGCCCTATGTGGACATGCCATGTGCATGAGAAATACTTAGTGTTAGGAGCCACTAGGATATGGGGCTGTTTGTTAGTGCAGTGTGACCCAGCCTACCGAGACTGGCAGAAATCTCCAGAAAGCAAAACCAAAGTGGAAGTGAGAAACAGTGTGGGGGGCATTCTGTCCTTAAAGACCTGTTTTGTGTTCTTTCACAAGATGGTCAGTCTGGTGAGAACACAGAGGAGACTTGTTATTTATTATTATTATTTTTTAAGTAATCTCTACACCGTGTGGGGCTCGAACTCACAACCCCAAGATCAAGAGTCGCACGCTCTCCCGACTGAGCCAGCCAGGCGCCCCAGAGGAGTTTCTAACACTCACAGGTCCTAGAGACAGGAGGCAGGAGGCACACAGGCCATGCAGGACCTCATGGAAATACACCAGCGTAGGCGGGAGGCAGAAGACAGGAGGGGGTGTGGCTTGGGCCATGGCATTTATTGGGGTTTCCGTGGGAAAGGCAAGACAGGGCAAGGCGGACAGTTTAGGATTGGCTAGTTTGAATGATTTCGGGGGGCTCTGAGCTGTATGAGTGGTCTCTGTTTGCCTGATAGCTGGCTCTGGGGTGATCGAGGAGACGAATACTGCCTCCTGGGGCTCACAGGCCTGAGAGAGGAGGTCTGGCGCGGGTCTAGAATACCAAATGCCCAAACCGACTCTACGTGGTGCCCCAGGACCGGCAGGGACCGGGGTGACACTGGGCTGGCCCTTTGTTGGATCTTAGCACGTTGGGCATGAGCGGCTGAGACGGATCGCTGCCCACCCAATATCCATGTTCCCCCTTTTCCTTCATAACAGAACCCCAGTGTTACCTGGCAGCGTGCCCAGCCCGCGGACTCCATTCCCAGATCCGCATGCAGCTGTGTGGCTGTGCGTCTAGAGTCTTGCCTAAGTAAGTTGAGGTCTGCTTCCAGGTGGGCTTCCTGTAGGAAGCTGACCCAGCGGGAGGTGTCGTTCTTGTCCCGCCCCCTCCCTCCTGCTGTCTGGACTGTAGCTGTCGTGTCCGCAGCACTGGCCGCCGACCTGGACAGTGTAGGTCATACGCAGTGAGCGTGAGAATTGTGAAGGGCAGGGAGACGTGGCATAGGATGAATGCTTCACAAAACATCCTATAAAAACGGACTCCCCAGGAAGGTGCGCCACATGTCTCACGTGGTTTGGGGCCCAGCTAGAGAAGGCCCGCGGTATCAGGTACGTCACAGAAGGGCCTTGACAAGAGGGATCTCTGGGCAGGTTGAGGGGACTGAGATCATTTTCTCCAGCCATGAAGGAGAGCAACTGGACAGCCCGGGGAGTGGGGCTCTGAACATGCCTTCTAGAACTTTCTTCACCTTCATTTCTGCCCCAGTCCCCCAGACCTCCACCCCACAGCCATCCCCAGGGCTACTGCTCTGCCAGGCAAACATTCGTTGTAGGGGGTGGTTTCCCCACCTGGGTTTCCATGCAGCCTGCAAACGGGCGGCCAGGATGTGAGGCAGAGATAGCTGCCCAGTGGGGAGAGACCCCAGCTCTGCACTGACTCCACCGTGAGCCAGATAAGCACCCCAATTGTACTCAGGTTTCCCGTCTATAAAATGGGGCAATAATACCAGCCCCACGCCCCTCCCAGAGTGCTGGGGGATCATCCTCCTCTGTGCGAGGAGGCAGGCTGGAGGCAGGGGTCAGGCAAGCGTGCAGTCGGGCTTTGTGGGCTAGTCTCAGTCCCAGGAGGCACAAGGCAATGACACATGCGTGGGTGGTCAGGAGCCCTGGCCACGTGTCTGATGGACTTGGGGTCAGTAGTGTGACCCGCCACTCGCACGAGCCTGAGCTTTCTCACGTGTAAACGGGGCATTATTCCTGTAGACAGGACTAAAGTAACGGATGTGAACCACTTAATGCAGTGGCTGGTGCACAGAAGCCCTCAATGACTGGTGGGTCAGCCCCACCCCTGGTCTTAGTGGACACCTGTCATTTTTATTGGCTGCCCTATTTTCAAAGCCCCTTCCCGTATCAGATGAGTCCCCCACCTAATGATGCTTCCAATAGAGGAGCCCCAGTGTACCAGCATGCTTTGCGGTGAGGGCCTGGGCACATGACCCAGGTGTGACCAGCCACAGTCCCCCGCACAGACCTTTGGAGGAATCCGTGACCCAAGCAGGCAGGGGCACATAGGCCCATTCTGGTGGTGCCTCCGTCCAGTTTCTGGAGTCATCAGGGACAGAGGTCTGCAGGGACTGACCACGGCTGGGTGTCAGCGGGATGGGCTGCCCGGTCAGTGCCCCACCCAGGGGGCCGAAGCCATGAGAACTCCAAGCTGGGCCCTCTGACTCTTCTAGCCCGTTGGCTCCCCAGTGGTGTTCGGTAAGTTCCTTTCCTGCTTAAGTAACCTGCGGCCGGTCTCTGCTGACCGCAACCACAAACCCCCGCTGGCTCTGCTCCCCACGCCCAAGTACTGACCCTCCCTTTTGAGGCTCTTCCCTGAATTGCTGGCCTTCCCTTACCCCAAGCTCCCTGTGTGTTTGGTTGCTCTCTCTGTGCCTCCAGCCAGAGCCTGGCTGGAGCAAAACCAGCTTTTGCTGGGAAATCCCAAGAGGAGACCCAGGCCCAATTCTAGGGTTGGCACCAGCACCTTTAAGGATACACATTCGCAAGGGGAAAGCATGCAGGTTCTGGGTTCCAATCCCCGTTCTGTGACTTCCCGACGGCGTGACCCTGGCTCCACGGCCTACCCCTGAGCCTTAGTTTCCTTTCCTGTTACAACACTCTGGGGGGCGCTTTTTGATAGATTTGGGGGGTCAGAGGAGGTCGGGGAAGGGAAGCCCCGCACCCAGCGTGTTGTTGGCATGGGACTGAGAAGAAACTGGGTCAGGAAGACGTGGCAGAGGGTAGCGTTCGTGTAATTCATGTCAGAATCACCTGAGAGGGGAGTCAAAGGCAGATTCGTGGACCCCACTCCCACAGTTGGATGTGGCGAGGCTGAAGGGGCCCCCGGGATCTGTATTTTTAACACATGTCCCCACCTAGAGGTCTGTGCTGCCGGTGGCGGGGGCCACTGCTCTTGGGAAGCAGAATGGAGGGTGGTGAGGGCCCATGTGGCTGAGCCAACACAGTAGTGGGGCCCCTGACATTGGTTTCACTCTCACCAGAAGCTTCTACAGTAACCTTCTCAGGCAGAGTCCAACTCGGACTTATGTGCCAGAAAGGATGCAGGGAGTTTCTGCAGGGTTCATCTTTGATCACATTTACAACAGTAATGGATCCTTTTCTCACTTCAGCAAGGCAGTAATCCGATAACATAGATACTAGAATAGTCCAAGTTTAGTTAGCCCTTCCCATGAGCCAGGCATTATGCAAGTACTCTATCTGTGCTAATAAATACAAGGTGAAATTTTTCTCCTCATCTCTCAGGTGGGGAAACCGAGGCCCAGAGAGGTAAAGTCACTTGTGTAAGGTCACGTGGCCCGAGTAGGGATTTAAATCCAGGCAGAGTGGGATTCCACATCCATACAATAAGATATCACCTTGGGGTAGTGTGAGGGCGTTAGAGGTTGGGGTCTCCGGCAGGTGCCTGTGTTTCCAGGAAAGGGACCGGCAGGTGCCTGTGTTTCCAGGAAAGGGGCTGAAATGGTGGGTGGGACCAAGCGGGGTACAAGTGCGAGGAAGTGTGGGACATCAGCCCCCTGGGCCTCTGACTCCCTAGGGCCGCCAGCTACCACCTCGAACATCTATGGCCAGTTGCACAGGAATGGGAGACTCTGAGACCAGGCAGCTTTGTTCAGTTCACAGCCAAGGTCTGGCCTTACCACTCAGGCTGTGTGGCCCTGGGCAAGGTACTTCGCTGTCTAAATCTGGGGGCCGCTGGGAAGAATCGGAGATGCCCAACATGCAGAGGAGCTCCACAGACAGCTCTGGCAGCCAGCATTCAGTGGCGTGGGTGCAGCGGCGGGGCCCCGCCATCCGGAGTCCACGCAGAGGGTAGGGGCCCACAGCTGGTGCTTCTGTCTGCTCAGTAGCCATTCCTCCTTCTTCCAGGAAGAGAGAGCACCTGCCTTTTCACTTGAGCCAGATGACTTGTGTTCCGGTAACTTACAGACCGATTGTGTTCCGGTAACTTACAGACCGATCCCACGAGGAAGTCAGAAACTTAACATGTGCGGAGCGAGCTGGGTCTTCGGCTGGCAACATCTAACCCTCAGGATGAGCCTGTAAAGCAGGTACCGCTACTTCTATCGGTAGATGTGGAAACAGAAGCTGAGACAAGTGTACTACGTGCTCAATGTCACAGATCTGGGCCTCGGATCAGATGCCCCAAGGCAGCCCATCTGCTAAATAAGGGTGAGCCACTGCATTTGTAACTGATGGAGGGGGCATTCGTTCGTTCGGCAAATACTTCAAAGAGCCTACCGTGCGCCAGGCCCAGGGCTGGGCCCTAGGGACAAGAGCCCCACAGGCCGGGCCCCTGCCCTCCCGGAGTGCCCATTCCAGACGGCACAGAGGTTTCACCCCACAGGCTAAATCCAGGTGGCAGTGGCTGTCTGCGACGTCTAGGCTCCGCGGGAACAGCCGGCAGGGCACTGTTAGGGGGTTTCTGAGCGTACCGCTGCGTATTGGGATACCCGTGTCTTAGACTTTTGAAGATTGTTCACACGCATGTGTAACAGCAGAACTGTATCCTGGCCGGAGCACAAGTTCCCATTTTTATCATGAAAACAGCCGCTATAGATCTAGTAACTAGGTTCTGTCCTCATGGAGCTTTGGGTTCAACTGGCAGCCTGACATACACAGGAAGAGTCTGACCCGGAGCTCAGAGGCTGGGAAGGCCCCACGGATGCGGGTGACCAGGGTGCCCTCCTGGAAGAGGAGTGGTCTGGTGGGGCAGGGGAGGCGTTCCAGAAGTAGCAGGCAGGCACAGGTATGGACGTGTGAAGTGCACGTGAGACGGGGGGGGGGGGGGGGGGGGGGGGAGGGGGGGGGTGTTTCCGCCTGAAAAGGCAGTAACGGGACAGGCCGTGGAGGCCCCATGTCCGGTCTGGGAGTTCAGTCTTGACCCTTTGGTAGGGAGCCACTGAAGACTGTGGGCAGGGGCATGACCCCGAGAGATCCTCCTGGGCAGCTGGATGCGGGGAGACATGGGAAAGGGGGGTGGCCAGAACACCGCAGAGCGGAACGAAGCCCCTGCACGCAGGTGGGGGTGAGGGGACCCGAGTTCTTGCCCCAGCTCTGTGCTGACGTGCTGTGTGACCACAGGCAAGTCCCTTACCCTCTGGGTTGGCTTCCTCTCAAAGACCCTTTCAGACTGTGACCGAGTGAACTGAGATGTGTGTGTGTGTGTGTGTGTGTGTGTGTGTGTGTGTGTGTGTTGGGGGGGCGGTCACGTGGTTCATTTAGACTCGCTATTTCCTACTTTTCTTTGGCCTTGAAGACCTGGCCTGGTCCATCCCCCATGGCTTATTGCTTCAGACCCATATGGCTCAGCCCTCAGGTATGTCCACGCCTCAGCTTCAAGTGGCATTTGTCTCACTGAAGAGAAAACATGACCTTGGAGCCATTTTCCAGCTGTGTAACTTGAGAGGCACTTTGCCTGTCACACCTACTTAGCAGGGAGGATATGAGCCATTGAGACGATGCCTTTAAAACGCAGGGGGCAGTAAGTGCTCGATTAGTGGCAACTGCCTTTCTTGCTCCGGTTCCTGTTCCGTTTCCTGTGTAGGACTCTTGGCTGTAAGCCCCCCAGAGGCTGGCAGTGTCTCCTTCGTGGGGCTGAACACCAGCTGGGTCCCCAGTCAGGATGTGACGGACGGCCAAGGCTAGTGCGGCTCTGCCCAGGCCCGTCATGGGGACTGTGACGTGACCCTGCCTGTCCTGTGAGCAGTCTCGATACTCACCCCACCCTGGGTGGGTGCCCTGCGTCATTCCTCACGGGACTGCCCAGCACGCAGGTCCCCAGGCCCTCTCCAGGCACCAAATGTGACAGGCACCTGTGTCCAACCAAACCCAATAGGACCTGAATTAATTTCCTCCCACTTTGCTATGTGATTTTATTTGACTGTTTGGGGGGATAGGTAATACAGTCGGATCTTTCCAAATTTAAGAGGTACCAAAGAGTGTACTAGAAAAAAATCCCCTCCCACCCCAGCACACGGCTTTTGTTGCTCTTTCTGCAGACAACCTATCTAAATTCCTTTTTATTTTTATTATTTTGAAAAATTTATTGTTTAAAAATGTTTTTCTTATGTTTATTCAGTTTTGACAGAGACAGAGCGCGAGCGAGAGAGGGGCAGAGAGAGAGGGAGACACAGAATCCGAAGCAGGTTCCAGGCTCTGAGCTGCCAGCACAGAGCCCGACGCGGGGCTTGAACCTGTGAACCATGAGATCATGACCTGAGCTGAAGCTGGAGGCTTAACTGACTGAGCCACCCAGGCGTCCCTAAATACTTTTTTAAAAACAAACTTAATTTGCTCCCCGCCTTACAAAAATCATGAGCATTCAAAGCAAAAACTAACTTTAAAAGCAAACCCACCCCACCCTCAGCACCTTGGAACACATACCCCGCCATCCAGACTTTCTAGCATTTTAGTACATGTCCTCCCAGACTGTTGGCAACGCATATCCGCTTTTCAAAAAAAAAAAAAAAAAAAAAAACCCGAAAACCAAACACAAGATCAGAATCACATTGATTTTTCAATATCTTGCCAGTGTCTCAGGAACATTTCTTTGCTGTCTTCCCTTAAAGGACATTAACAGCTTTGTGAGCTTCTGAAAGCATGGATGTGTTTAACCAGACCCCAGGGATGGGCATTTGGGATTTCCGGATTTCCCTGTGATAAGCAGTGTGGCGATGGGACCTCAATGCCTAGTTTATTATAACACATTCCTAGAGGGGAAACGCTGGGTCACAACTCATGGCCATTTTTTAAGACCCCGGATACCCATCAAACCGTCCTCATGTTCAGCAGGACGGGACGTCCAATCCGATTCCGATTTCCTCAAGGCCCAGAAGTCTTGGTTCCTACCCCTCCCAACAGCAGCTGTGTGCCCCCGACCCCGCCTCCACATCTGCACTAAGGCCCAAGCCGTGCTCTGGGCCTTGTGACCTGCCTGGTTCACAGGCTCATGGGGCTCTTACCTGGGTCCACCCGGCTGAGTCAGCTGACAGGGGGCGGGGCGGGCACCACCCTTCCCAGAGCTAGAACCTGCCTGGGACAAGGGCCACCACCCTCCAGGGAGGGGAACAGACTCTTGGCAGTAGCCGGAAAAGGACGTTCGGCAGCATCTGGCCGGCAGGTAAGAGCGGGGGGCCCGTACTGACTGGGACCGAGTCAGGCTTGCTCTCCCGCTATCCTGACCCTCCTGGGTTCCCAGGCAGCTTCCTTTCAAGGTGCCTCCCTCTGGGAGCACAGTGTGAATTGGCGTCTCCTTCTCTGACCCCAGCCCTGGGTCAGTTCGAGTGCCCAGTGATCTTTATCCAGACACGGTGAGGGCTGCGGGCTCCTTCTGACGGCCTGTGCCAGTGTTCGAGAGATGGGACCCCCCCACCCCCCCACTCTGTTCCTTGAAGTGCGCTTTTGGAAGGCCAGGCAAAGAGTGGGTTTCCACAAGGCACTGGGAGTGCAGGCCTCGTTTCTGTTACTTGTTTTCTCTGTCTGAAGCGGTTTCTAGCAACTTCCCTACCACGGCAAGGAAAAAGCTGCTGGGGAGCTGGGCCAGTGGCCTGACCTTCTCAGAACTGGTTTCTTCCTGTGGAGACTGGGAACCCCCCACCCCCCACACCGTCGGGAGAACTGAAAGAGCTCATGGCCGTGAGGGGAGAGTCTGTGCCCTCCGCACAGCACAGTCTCAGAAAATGGTGCTTCAGACGAGGCGGCCACACTGGCTCGTTACCTGGGGCGGCCCAAACTAAAACAATTCTTTTTTGTTTTTACCTAGTTTTTCTTTGTCTAAAAATGTTGATTTCCAAACCAGTAACGATTCTGACAGCACCATCGCTGCTTACCGGGGCTCCCTGCGTCCACCCCTGCCCCTCTGGTCTGTTCTCCAAACGTTGACAAGAGGGGGGCCTGTTAAAATTTAAGTTGGACCATGGCCCTCTGCTGCTCAACGTTCTCCAGTGGCTCCCATCTCAGCAGAGTAAATGCCAAATCCTGGGGAACTGGCCTGCTCACTCCTCCTGTGACCTCTTCATCACTGCTCCCCCTCCGAACGACGGACTCCAGTCTCACCAGCCAGATGACCTCGGAACAACAGGCATGCCCACCTCAGGGCCGCTGCCGCAGTGGCCACACCCTCCACCTCGTCACTCTTCCTGCTCTTCCCTACCCCTTTAGGCTTTTACACAAGTCACTTGTCATCCCCACCTGGCAGTGAGGCCCTTCTGGACACTCCACCCTCCATCCTGCTTTATCTTTCTCCCCGTCACTTCCTACCACAGCAAACACACTTATCCAGCTAGAAAGAAACCCTCCTCAGGGACAGATTTTCCTTTTGCTCCCTGCCTCAGTACCTAAAACAGCCCAAGGACGTAGCTACTCAGTAAAGGTCCTGAATGAATAGCTAATGATGACTGCATGCCCTTTACATGCCAAGTTGCACTCTATACAGATCTCTCTTTTTAAGGATCTTTAATTTTTTTTTTTTTTTTAACATTTATTTATTCTTGAGACAGAGCGCAAGCAGGGGAGGGGCAGAGAGAGAGAGGGAGACACAGAATCCGAAGCAGGCTCCAGGCCCCGAGCTGTCAGCACAGAGCCCGACGCGGGGCTCGAACTCACGGACAGCGAGATCATGACCTGAGCCGAAGTTGGGACGCTTAACCAACTGAGCCACCCAGGCGCCCCTCTTTTTAAGGATCTTTACGTCCCCACGACAACTCTGTGATGCAAGTACTGTCACCCTGTTACCTGTATCACAAAAGGACACTCAAAAGGGACTTGTCCGTGCTTATTTGCACCAGCGAGAGGCAGCAGTCTGAATCCAGTCCTGCCTGCCTCCCAGGATTTGCTCCTGCTCTGCCTCTCCGGGGCCTGCATTCGGGAGCACCTGCATTCCCTGTAGACGTTCACAGCTTTTCTCCAGCAGGCGGTACAGCCCTGAGGGGGAGGAGGGTACCTGCTGGTGGCCTAGCAACAGCCTCTGCCTTTCTAACTCCCCACATCCCTGGGCTAATCTGGCCTTCTAGGAGCTACTCCTCTGACACTAACCCACGCTTCCCTCCCGCACACACTGTCTTCTGAAGGGTGGATGAGCTGTCCACAGGAAAAAGTAGGAGTCCTGTAGTCTCAGCTGGTTGGAACAAGGTGTGCCAAAAGAGTGTTCTCATCCCCAAGTCCAAAGATGGAAGCTGACGCCCTTGTCAGCCCTCTTGATCTCCAAGGACCTGACTGCTGGACTGTTGTGGGTGGTGGTATTGCTTATATCCAAAAAAAGCACAGAAACTCAGGGATGGAAATTCTGTGAAGTGCAGGGGGAAGGAAAATTCCTTTGAGAGAGATGGGTTATTTTCCTTTCAGAGGAGCCAATTAATTGCAGGAAGCCAGTACTGAACTGAGCACTGTCAGATCGTAGGAGGCAGCCTTTCAATCTACCTCATCAGGGCACTGGTTTGTCGTTGTTGTTGTTGTTGTTTTTTTTTTTTTCCTCCCTTTCTAGGCCCAGGGTTTCTCTTCAAAGGACTTTTTTGGGCTTTCTCTTCCCCCTCTGTCTTTTCCACTCCTTTAAGAAACAGTAGCTGGATGCCTGCTGTGTGCCAGGCACTGGGGAGGGAGATAGGCAAATACAGCACAGCACAAATCCAATCCAGGAGGGAGGGAGGAAAGAGGGAAGGGAGGGAGGTAGGAAGTTGGTTCAAGAGGGTGGAAGTGGAGTGTGCTACTCCGGGGATAGGGAGGCCCACACCTGAGGGTCCAGCTGCCTTCCAGATCTTTACTACCTCATTTTTTCCTAGATTTGCTGCCCTCTACAGCTGGCTACCAAATCCACTTCGTGGCCTGAGCCAGAAATCTGGTGTGAGTTCACCTCAGCTTCCGCGCTTGAGAGCCATACCCAACTCCTGCCCTCAGGATAAATCTCTAAATTTCAACGTGGAATTCACATCTCCATGACCTGACTCTTGGTACCATCTGTAGTCACACCTCCTCACTTTCCACACTCACCCTGCATTTCATTCATTCCAGACTGCCTTCTGATACTAAAACTCACTCTGCTAGTTCATGCCTCCATGCCTTCTCAGGTGCTGTTCCCTGTCTTGAATGCCATTCATGCCTTCTCCCTCCCCCTTGTTCCTCTGGTGAACTTCAATTCTAAACTTTCTGTTCCCTCAATTCTAAGCTTTCCCCCAAATCCCCCCACACGCACAGAATTAGGCAAACCTCTCTTCTCTAGACCACAGAATCTCATATTCACCTATTCATCATTCATCTCAAACCATCGGGCTTTGCTGGTTGCCTTAGCCTTTTGTCCTGCATCCCATAAGCCAAACTGCCCGAATCCCTTATAAGAAGCAGTGGGTCCAATTCGGCTGTGGGAAGTGATCTGCCCGGCCAAGCACAAACCCCTATCCTGGGTAGCGGGGCTCACTCAGCCACTATCGGGTGGGATCCCAGGGTGAATCTGCTAGGGGTGGGGGGACACCTGCAGCTAAGCACCTGGTCAGAAGTCAGCGCCAGGCAAGGAAAAAACAAAACAAAACAAAACAAATAAACGGCGAGAGAAAGAGTGGGAGGGCCGACGATGTCACAACAGGTAGGAAATACTCGAGAACTGCTTCGGCAGCCTTGGCGAACAAGAGGGACCTTCTTCTCCAGCAACAGGCAGCGAGGAGCGGGGAGCGCGGAGCGCAGGAGTGTCTTTACCCTTTTCTCCCCTCCCACAGCTGCCTTAGAACAGAATCTTCTCAGCAGGAAACGGATCAACCGCCTCCTCCCTCCTCTGGAGGCCGTGAATGGCCCTCTGGGGTCAGCGGCGTAGGGTACGCGCGCTCCTTTTAAAAGCTCGATTTGAGCCGCGCAGCCTCCAGTCCAGTAAAGAGGGGTCAAGGGGCCCGATCGAGCCTTCCCATCCCTTCCTCTGAAGCTTTACCTGATTTCTTTTTGTGGGTGCTGGCGCCAGCCATGAGCACCTGGATAAGGCGAGAGGCCGGCTGGATTCTAGCAACCCAGCCAGCTTACCACCCGCGCAGAGAGAGGAGGCCGCCATTTTCCACCCCGCTACCGCGGGGCAATCTGGGAGCCATCGCGAGCGGCGCGCGGCCCTGGGTGGGTGAGGCGCATGCGTTCTAGAAGCCGCAGCGAGCCTTCGCGGCCTGGCGGGGTCTCTGCGCAGGCGCGCAGCCCACAGCGGCCGCGAGGCGTCGCTTCCGGCCCGGTTTGAAGCGAATGGTGCGGTCGCGTGGGAGTAGTTTGGAGATGTTTGAGCGGTGTGACAGATTGGGAAACTGAGGCTGGGGTGAAGAACAGTCCCTCGCGACCAGCGGGGCCTTCACCGGTCCCCAGTGCGTGGAGTTTGTGCCTACCTGCGGAAGTCGGGGAAATTGAGTCTGAGCGAGGAGGCGGATTCGTCCGGAACGGTGGTTCCCCGGGGGTGAAAAAAATCAGTATGATGCCCCGTATTTGTTATAAAGGCGACACATGGGCAGTGAAAGTAATTTATAGTAAAAGACTATGCACCTCACTTTGTAAAGGCTGGTACTGGATTACACCAGGTGACGTTTGTGCCTAACGTAAAATGAGTAAGTTTGGACTTGAATTTTGCCGACAGTTTGTATTTGACTTCTCGAGTCAAAGGCTAGATACTTGTATACAAATGTGTAATTCGGATGACAGCCACAATGCAGACACACATGGGCGTGTTCTGGTGACTCACCGGTGGTGAGAAAGACTTGACACTGATTTTCCAAAATGGTGAACAAAACAGAGTACGACCTCCCTTGATTAGCCTGGTATATGCATTTCTGGATAACATATTGCATATTAAAACCAGGATAAACTCACTGTATTTTTTTTAAGTTTTTATTTTTGAGACAGCAAGTGGGGGAAGGGCAGAGAGAGAGGGAGGGAGGGAGAGAGAATCCCAAGCAGGCTCTGCACTGTCAGCGTAAAGCCTGATGTGGGGCTTGAACTCACAAACCCTGAGATCATGACCTGAGCCGAAATCAAGAGTTGGTCACCTAACCAACTGAGCCACTCGGGCACGCCAAAACTCATCGTATCTGTATATGAGATAGGTTGCAAGCAGGCTTTTTTGCCCACATGAAGGTTTGGAAGGACACTGGGAAAATTGTGCAGGATGGAGGACAGTTTTTTATGGTGAACCATTCTGTGCCTTACAAGAGGTCCAGGTGTCTGCTCGCTGTGTCTTAAATGTTATTAGTGTCCCCTCAGTCTTGTGACACCCCAAATCCCCACACAAATTTCCAATCTGTTCTTGGAAAACCACTGAGTTATTCAAATAACAGTTTTTGCCACCATGCATGTGTGGTGGGGAGGCACAGTGTGGTGAACAGACACAGCCCCTGCCCTCGTGAGGCGGGGTCTAGTATGAGAAAATACCCAGATGTTAATCGTGTAATATGATAAATAGCTTGATGATAGAGGCAGCACAGGTCAGGGTTAGGAACACATGGAGACCCAGCCAACTAGCAGGGGGTCCGATGGCTTGAAAAAGACAACCTAAGAAACAGCATTGGAGCTAAGCCTTTAAAGACCACCACATAGGAAAGGGTGGTGTGCCAAGCAGAGGGACCAGGACGACTAAAACAGGCCCAGGGTCCCCAGCACGCAGTAGATACCCGAATGCTGTCAGTGGATAGAGGGATGATTGAATGAGACACAGCCTATTTGCTGGCTAGGAGCCATTCCCCGCTGTATCATAAACTGTTAAAAGTTGGGGGAATAGCTGCTTCTCGGTTCTGCCCAGAGCCCAAGACTGAGGTGGGGCTCGCAGAAGGTGGCAGTGGCAAAGGTCCCAGACGCAGAGAAAGTGTTGTGTGGTCCTGGCCTGGGGGTGACTTCCAGGAAGTGGATCTCCAATTCTGCTCTCCCAGAGGGCAGCTGCTAAAAATATAACTGCTGTGCTGCTTCAGTGTTAGAAAAAGCAGGGCAGGGTTGGCCTCTTACTTTCATATCTGCTCTTCATGCATGATCCTGGAAACAGTGACTTGTTTTTGACAGATGGTACCTGCTGAGGACTGTCCCAAGATAAAAATCTCCCCGAGTGTGTGCAGGGGAAGGCCACAGACAAAGGGGTCTGTTCCCCCAGTGGGTCTAAAGGGGTTCAGAGCCAGTCTCCCTCTCCCCCTGGGACAATCCCTGTTCCTTTTGAGGGTATCATTTCTGCTCCAAAGACTAGACTAGAGCAAGGGTCTGGAGCAGCCTGCCTTCAGGAGCCAAGCAGGAAGTGTAAATTGCCAGCTGGAAACTTTGGGAACCAAGAATACACAGGCAGCCCCGTCTAAGAGGCAGAGATTGCAATGCGGCCTGGACTGGGCGTTGCCATGCACGATCTCTGCTCTCGCGTTGCCAGCTGTTTTTGATTTTTTTTCAATACAAATTAGAAGTGAAGAATCTTATTTTCCCAGACTTTAAAAGGTCGGCCCTAGCTCAAACTTGAAAAAACAAAAAACGAGACTGAGAGGTGAGCGAAACATATTTGGGACCCCTGGTCTTCATGTCCATCCTAGGAAGGTGGTGTCATCAGGACATCAGAACAGCTGTACACAGTAAAGGGGTGCCTGGGGTGGTCACAGGAACTGAGCGGGCTGTGTGCCAGGGGTGATGGGACACCAGTCCCGCCTGCCCAGGTGCAAATCCTCTGGGTATCTTCCCTGAGTGACCCACAGGGGCCAAGGTCGTCCTCATCCATCACTGCTCCTTCTCCTTCTGCACCTGCTGCCTTGACCCTTCACGCACACCATTCCTTCTAATTTGCCTTCAAATCCCTTCTCTCCCACATCCCACCCCTAAGCCCCAGGCTGTTGTGCAGACCTCCCCACCTTCCCGCCTCTCCCCAGGGGCTACAACATCTGCCAGTGGGCCTTGCCTCCTCTCTGGTTGTTCTCCACATAGCAGCCAATAGGCCTTCTGCGTGAGCCTGGGATGTCTTACCCCTGCTTCAAGCCCCCTGGTGGCTCCCCACTGCTCTCAGTATCTAGCCCACATTCCCTGAAGTGGCCCACATGGACTTCTGATTCCTCCAGAGGTTGGAACTGGTAGCTCACAGGCCAGATGCAAACAGATTTTATTTGACCTTGCAGAGTACTTCATACATTCAAATTGGGCTACTGCCTAAATGCAAAACTCAAGACACTGCATTTCATGAGATCAGAGGTTTACAAGGAGAAGAGTGGAAGCCCAGGCTAAGATCAAGGCTGGAAATGGGTGGTATACAGTAGGAGCTCAAATACCTAGAGGTGAAGAGGGGTGTGGAGGGTGGGGGAGGGATTCTCAAGGACCCTGTTGCCTTTCTGTTGTAACTAAGACCCCACCTACTTTAACATTGGACTGAATTCTGTGTAGCTGTGGGATGGTGTTGTGCACACCCCTAACAAAGGCCAGGTATGCAGAAGGTACTCGCTATGAACCTGCCAGATTGAACTTGGATCCTGAGTGATCAGACCTCATAAGCCCGCCTGACCTTTGAGACATGCCTGGGAAGGACTTGGCCCCTAGTCCTCCTCTTCCTGGCCCATATAGCCCAGAGTCAGGTGAACATGGTGGGATGGAATTTTGCAAGGGCGGCGATCACGGGCTTGGGAACAAAACAGACTTGGGTTCAAACTCAGCTCCCCCATCTCTAAAACGGGGACAATGCCTTCCCGATAATCTTTCTCATCCTGAGAGTCCTGAGTGTCACACATGGATGGGAGGTAGATGCCCATGCTTCCTGTCACCCCTCCTCACCTTCTGTGCCCTGTAGAGTGTTCCAAGGAGCAGCCATGTCCACGCTGTACCCATCTCTGGAGGACCTAAAGATGGACCAAGCCATTCAGGTAAGCCACCGGGCGCGTGTTAGCCTAGGCCCCCTGATGGGGCCTTTGTGACTGCCCCAAGGTAAGTAAGGGAGGCTTGCTTGTCTTGGAAGGCGTTGTGTGTTGAGGGCCCCTGGGCATGCAGGTCGCCACTGTAGGGCCTGCTGGTGGACAGGTGTCCAGAGGTTAAGGGAATGGAGTTACAGCAGGAATGGAAAAGTCCAAGCAGCTGCAGCAGACAGGCCTCTCTTGTGCCCACTCTGCCCCAGTGCTTCCTCCAATTGGGTACAGGTAGACTCCATACTGTAGACAGGCTTCCAGAGTAAACCCCAGGGGTCTGGCATTTTGCCAGCTCATCCACAGAAGCTCCTCTTCTTTCTATCCACCTGTGGTTCCAGTGGGTTTTGGGAATTTGGGACTTCTTGACTGAGAATTCGGTTGGGAGGGGCCTCAGTTGTTCTGACTGTCCCAGGTAGTACATGGGACCTGACAGTTGGCGGGTCACAGGCTGTGGGGAGAACCTCCCCCAGAAACAGGAACAGCTAGAGAGACCGCATCTACATACCTCCCAGGTTCATGGACACCCCACCTTAGGCCCACCAGCATAACCAATGCCCTGACCCTCAGCCTCAGGGAGCCCCAGGCCACAGCTGACCAGTGCTCCCCACCTGTCCCCAGGCCCAGGCCAGAGCTGCGCCCAGGATGCCCATCCTGCCAGTCTCCCAGCCTTCAGGTGAGTGAGCAGGGCAGGGGTGTTCCTGACTGACAGTGACCTCTTGTGGCCACTTCCAGGCACTTGCCTCTTGTCTGTCGCTGTGCTGTGGGCTTCCTGCACATTTACTCCCACCAGAACCCTTTGAGGGGGACCCGTAGGCCACTAACTCCCCTGATTTGGGGCTACCTTCTGTGGCCGAGTGAGGAGACCAAGATGTTTGTGGTGGTCCTTTGAGTTGTTGGTGGAAGTCGTGATTTAGGTCCTGTAGCAGCTCAGTTGACTTCAGGCCACTCTCTCCCTCCTGGCCACCGTGCGGTTTCCCTGGAGTTGCCCTGGGGTCCCACACCGGCCTCCCACAGCCCCCACAGCCCGTGGATATCCTAGAAGCTGGGGTGTCACAGCCCCAGCACCACCCCTGCGTCGGATGTCCAGCTAGTGCCAAAGGAAGTCCATTGAGTTGAACAGCAAAGTGATCTATGAGGGATTCTGTGTCCCAGGCTGCTCCTGGGGAGACCCCTGCCCCTCAGCCCTTCTGAGGGGAGAACCCACATCACCAGCAAGTGTTCTGTGCATTCTTGGAAGTAAAAAGCATCCCCAGGCCCTGTTTCTTTTTTTTTTTTTTTTTTTTTAATTTTTTTTTCAACGTTTTAATTTATTTATGGGACAGACAGAGACAGAGCATGAACGGGGGAGGAGCAGAGACAGAGGGAGACACAGAATCGGAAACAGGCTCCAGGCTCCGAGCCATCAGCCCAGAGCCCGACGCGGGGCTCGAACTCACGGACCGCGAGATCGTGACCTGGCTGAAGTCGGACGCTTAACCGACTGCGCCACCCAGGCGCCCCCCCAGGCCCTGTTTCTTAATACAAACGAGTGACCACATGGGAGCCAGGCAGGTGTGGCCAAGCTCACACTCTTGAGTAACACCTTTCCTCTTCCTTCCCTTCCTTTCCCGTCAGTTTTGTACCCCAGCCTGGCGGAATTGGAAAATTATATGGGTCTTTCCCTCTCCAGCCAAGAAGTCCAGCAGAACCTGCTTCAGATTCCAGAAGGTGCTAGTGTAGGTATTTGTCTCTTGCCTAATGTCGGCACAGAATCTCCCAACTCTTCCTCCTTGTTGGTCTGGCATTCAAACCAACTGGAATCTCCTCTTCCCCAGCATGCCTGTGGCTCTGTTTCTTGATAGCACTTTTCATTTTGAACCATTATTAAAAGTGCTGTGGGGTTTCCTGCAGACCTGGGTGCTAGAGGGCCACTGCCTGCCCTTTGACCTGTGGCTTCAGGCTGCTGGCCTGAGCCCGCTGGATGAGAAGGGAGGGCAGGGCATTAAACCCAGCCCAAGCCTGCAGGCTTCGAATGAAGGAGCTGCCTGTGCCTTGAGAGCAGGTGCATGGACGGCAGAGCCGAGGGGCAAGTAGCTGGTTACCCAGCTCCGGTCCCCAAATAAACCATAATGCTTGCTTGATTCCTTCTCTCCATGGTTTTAGGGAGCAAGAGAAACCTTGACACAGAAATGTTCACTCCTGAAAGTAGGTTCACTTAGAGACTCAGTCCTCACTGAAACCCCCTCCCAAGGAGCTCCAGCATCTCCTTGGGCCTTGGTCAGTGTGCTTGTCTGCCGTCCATCCCTGAACTGGTGAAAGTCAGTGGCAGAACCATGATGGGAACCGCTGCGGCCACACACACAGCCACTGGCGAATGAGGGCCTCATGGGAGAAAACCCATAAGGATGAGGGCGTGTGGGGCCCTGAGCAAAAGTGGTGACACCTGGGTGTTTCTGCCCAGTGACCCTTGACAGTCATGCTGTGAAGTACAGACATGAAGCAAGGAAAGTCATGTTCTATAAACTTCAGTTTGAAGCCTTTGATTTGATTCCTCTCTGTTACCAGTAATTAGGACACGAGTGTGTTTCACCTAAATATTGATAAAAATATGACAGATGAATTCATTTTTATAATTTTTTAAAACTTTTAATCTTTATTATTATTTTTATTAAAAAAAGGGTTTTGTTAATGTCTTTATTTATTTTTGAGACAGAGAGAGACGGAGCATGAGCAGGGGAGGGGCAGAGAGAGGGGGAGACACAGAATCCGAAGCAGGCTCCAGGCTCCGAGCTGTCAGCACAGAGCTCGAAGCGGGGCTTGAACTCACAGACTGTGAGATCATGACCTGAGCCGAAGTCAGACGCCCAACCGACTGAGCCACCCAGGCGCCCCTAAAACTTTGTATCTTTAAATAATCATAGATTCATGGGAAGTCACAAAGATAGCACAGAGAAGGGTACAGAAGATTGTACCCTCCCTCCAGTTTTCCCAGTGGTTATGTGGGAAGTGGCTGCATAACTACAGGATAAAGAAAGGGGGTCTTTTGTGTTGCTACAGTGAGTGTCTGCAGTGGGATGTCACTGTTACCACCTGCATAGATAGACTCACGTAAGTACCAGTGCAGCCGAGGCACAGACTATTTCATCATCACAAAGGTCTCCCTTGGGCTGACCCTTCATAATCATGCCCACCTTCTCCCCCTCACCATCCCTCATCCCTGGCTGCCACTAGTCTGTTTTCTGCCTCGATAATTTTGTTTCAGAATGTTATATAAATGGAATCCTTTCCAGATTGGTTTTTTCCACTCAGCATAATGCCCTTGAAATGTTTCCAGGTTATTGACTGTATTAATAGCTCATCCCATTTTACTTATTTGTTTTTATTTCTTTATTTCTTTTAATTTTTTTAATGTTTATTTATTTTTGAGAGACAAAGACAGAGCACAAGCAGGGGAGGGGCAGAAGGAGAGAGGGAGATGCAGAGTCCGAAGCAGGCTCCAGGCTCCGAGCTGTCAGCACAGATCCCAATGCCAAGCTCGAACCCATGAACTATGAGATCATGACCTGAGCCGAAGTCGGATGCTTAACCGACTGAGCCACCCAGACGCCTGTGTTTTTATTTTTTAAAATGTTTGTTTATTTTGAGAGAGAGAGAGCACGTATGTGTGTATGAGCAGAGGAGGGGCAGAGAGAGAGAGAGAGAGGGAGAGAGAGAATCCTAAGCAGGCTCTGAGTTGTCAGCATGGAGCCCCACATGGCTCACAAATCTGTGAGATCATGACCTGAGCCGAAGTCAAGAGTCAGATGCTTAACTGACTGAGCCACCCAGGCTCCCTGTTTGCTTTTATTTCATTTCATTTCATTTCATTTCATTTCATTTCATTTCATTTCATTTCATTCCATTCCATTCCATTCCATTCCATTCCATTCCATTCCATTCCAGTGTAGTTAACTTACAGCGTGATATTAGTTCTAAGTATACAGTACAGTGATTCAGCAGGCAGTTCCATATACATCACCCTGTGCTCATCACGACAAGTGTACTCCTTCGTCCCCATCACCTATACCCCTGCCCCCCACCCACCTCCCCTAGTTCACCCCATTTTGCTGCTGAGTAGTATTCCACGGTATGGAGGTACTGAGGTTTGTTTAACCCACTGAGGGTCGTTTTAGTGGTTTCCAGTTTGGGGCTATTACAGACTAAGTTATCGTGGGTATTTGTATACAGTGTTTTGTGCAGACATACGTTTTCATTTCTCTGGGATAAATGTCCGGCAGTGCAGTTGCTAGGGTATGTGATAAGTGCATGTTTACATTAAAAAAAAAAAATTTTTTTTTTACTGTTAATTCATTTTTGAAAGAGAGAGACAGAGCACAAGCAGGGGTGGGGGTGGAGAGAGAGGGGGACACAGAATCCAAAGCAGGTTCCAGGCTCTGAGCTGTCAGCACAGAGCCCGACACGGGGCTTAGAACTCACGAGCCGTGAGATCATGACCTGAGCCGAAGCCGGACGCTTAGCCGACTGAGCCACCCAGGCGCCCCTATAAGTGCATGTTTACATTTTTATTTATTTATTTATTTATTTATTTATTTATTTATTTAATTTATTTTTTTTAACGTTTATTTATTTTTGAGACAGAGAGAGACAGAGCATGAATGGGGTAGGGTCAGAAAGAGGGAGACACAGAACCTGAAACAGGCTCCAGGCTCTGAGCTGTCAGCACAGAGCGCGACGCGGGGCTCGAACTCACGGACCGCGAGATCGTGACCTGAGCCGAAGTCGGCCGCTTAACCCACTGAGCCACCCAGGCGCCCCATGTTTACATTTTTAAAAGAAACTTCTAAACTATCTTGAGAGTGACCGTAGTGGCTGTACCATTTTATTTTCCTGCCAGCAACACGTGTCACTCCGGCTCTTCCTCACCAGCATCATCACTAATTTTAGCTGTTATGACAGGTGTGCAGTGATGTCTCATCACGGTCTTAGTTTGCATTTCCTTGATGGCTCGTGATGCTCAACATCTTTTCCTGTGCTGTTTACAAGCCGTAAATTCTTTTCAGTAAAATGCTGTTTGTATGTAGGTTTTGTTCACTTTTCTCAAAGGATTGTTCGTTTTTTTAAGTCAAGTTTGGAGAGCGCTTTATTCTAGAGTCCTTCGTCAGACATGTCGTTTGTAACAATTTTCTCTCAAATGTAGCTTCTCTTTTCAAGCTATTAAAAGGATCTCTAGCAGAACAAAAGTTTTTTAATTTTGATGATGTTCAATTTATGGATTTTTTTCTTTCGTTGATCAGGCCTTTCTGGTCTATCTAAATTTGAGTTAATTTTTGTGTAAGGTGTGAGGCTTAGGTCAGGGTTCATATTTTTGTTCTTCTGATCCATGAATAGAAAATACCTTTCCATTTATTTAGATCTGCTTTGATATGTTTTATCAGTCATTTCTTGGTTTTTGTTTTCGGTATACAGTTCTTACATATGTTTTGTTGGATCTGCTCCTGTTTTTTATTTTTGAGTGATTATAGTTGGTATTGTACTTTTTAAAAAGTTTTTATTTATTTTGAGAGAGAGACTGCATGAGTGGGGGAGGGGCAGGGAGAGAGGGAGATAGAGAGAAACCCAAGCCCTGATATGGGGCTCGAACTCATGAAACTGTGAGATCATGACCTGAGCCAAAACCAAGAGTTAGACACTCAACCGACTGAACCACCTGGGCAGCCTGGTATTGAACTTTTAATTTGAGTTTCCATGTGTTCACTGTTAGTATATAAAAAATATAGTTGATTTTTGTGTGTTGATCTCATATCCTGTGACTTTTCTGAACTCAGTGATGAGTTCTAGGAGTTTATTTGTAGATTCCTGGGAATTTCCTAGTAGACCAACATAGCATTTGCAAATAGGGACCATTTTATTTCTTTTCCAATATGTATGCCTTCATTTCCTTTTCTTGCCTTATTCTTCTGGCCAGTTGTTCGAGTACCGTATTTAACAGTAGTGGTGAGAGTGGGCATCCGGCCTGGTTCTGGGCCTAGGGGAGAAAGCGTTCATTTTTATACTTTTTGCTTAAATTTTTTTCAAAACAAAAACCAAATTGAGCCTTCCCCCCCCCCCCCCAGTTGCTCACTATTTGCTGTGAAGTTTTCTTTTATTTTTAGGTGGATTTTAAAGGGGTCCTCTCCTGATGCCAATGTACCTTGCAAAATGAGGGTCCCCTTTCTGTATACGCATCCTCTCTCTCTCTCATTTCCCTGGCTGTTTTTCAGCGGTGTAGACTTTGATGCCCCCTAGTGGCTTCATGGAGCCATGTCCCCTAGCGGCCCCCACAGAGGAGTGTGGTCTGGGGATAGGAGGGACCACTACATCTTCTTTTCCCCATCCTTACGAGGCCCCAGGGGCCGGCTGACCCCACCCTGGCGTGTGCAGATGGTGGGCTCTGGCCCCTTGCCGGGCCAGCTGGTGGCACCGGCGTCTGGGAACAGCCAAGGTGCGCGGCGTGCAGAGATCAAGCCTGGAATGCGCGAGATCCACCTGTGCAAGGACGAGTGTGGCAAGACGGGCCTGCGGCTAAGGGCCATCGACCAGGTGGGGCTGGGGTCTGGGCAGGAGAGAAGGGGGCATCCCCGAATGCATCAGCCACCGGCCCAAGATGGGGCAGCGCGGGGCCCTGTCCGCGGTAAGGAAGGTACAGAGCAGGCGGGGGAGCCGAGGTGCACCCAACCCCAAGCCCAGGCTCTTCCTCTCAGTCTCCATCCTGCAAGGCCCTAGGGCTGACACTGGGTTCCAGCAGCAGGGACCCTCCACCCGCCCCTCCTGGGCTCCTGCTGCTCAGAGCCTCCCACCCGCCCTCCCCTCCATCACAGGGATCTGGCTTCCAGGCAGCTGTCTGTAGACAGTGGAAGCCGGGGGTGCCGATGCCATCACAAGAAGCCATGCGGTCCGGGGGTTGGGGGTAGAGCCTCCGGCCAGGGTTGAAAGCTGCTCCCTGGCTACGTGGCCTGGAGCGTTTCTTCCCCAGGAAAGTGTTTCCCCAGGAAAATTGCTGCCCTGCCCACGCAGAGCTGTGGTCCCCGTGTCCCGTAGTTCCTAGGCGGTCGGGAGGAGAACAGCAGCACAGGGACCTGGGCACAGACTGGGCCGGGGAGCTGACCGTGGAGCCCCGCCTCCCCCAGGGGCTCTTTGTGCAGCTGGTGAAGGCCAACAGCCCTGCGTCTCTCGTGGGGCTGCGCTTTGGAGATCAGATCCTGCAGATTGACGGGTGTGACTGTGCCGGCTGGAGCACAGACAGAGCCCACCGGGTGTTGAAGAGGGCATCGGCTGAGAAGATCGTCATGGTCGTTCGGGACAGGTGAGTGGCCTGGCCCCCGGAGCCTCTCTGTCTGCCCCCAGCCACGTCCCAGGCAGCTCATTGTCTCTGCCCGCCAGGCCGTTCCAGCGGACCGTCACCATGCACAAGGACAGCACGGGCCGCGTTGGCTTCATCATCAAGAAGGGAAAGGTCGTCTCTGTGGTCAGAGGGAGCTCCGCAGCCCGCAACGGGCTCCTCACCAACCACTCCGTGTGCGAGGTGAACGGGCAGAACGTCATCGGGCTGAAGGTGGGCCACACGGGACTGGAGGGGCTGGGAGGTTGCCGGGTGGAGGGGAGGCTTGTGTCTGTGGGCCGGCTGCTGCCCCGTCCGAGCCTCCGTTTCCTCATCCTGAGGCTGCTGCGACGGTTCAGTAAGACAAGGAAGGTAGAGCTCTGAGCACAGTGCCAGGCACGGGCTAAGTGCTCAGGAAATATTCCTGTTGTCACTACCACGTGGAGGCCAGAGGAGAGGCCGAAGGAGGGGCGAGAGGGCAAGAGGGCACGTGCAGGACAGGACGCCGGGCTGGGCAGCTGCTTGCGTGGGCACCTCCCTCCTCGGCACTTCTACTTGCACACTGGCGCACGTCAGTAATAGGAATGCTTTGGAAAATGTTCGGAAGTACACTCTGACCTCTGTTCATCTTTTGAGGGTGTGTGTGGTGAGTTTCATCTTTAAAAAGCAAGAAGGAGGGGCGCCTGGGTGGCGCAGTCGGTTAAGCGTCCGACTTCAGCCAGGTCACGATCTCGCAGTACGTGAGTTCGAGCCCCGCGTCAGGCTCTGTGCTGACAGCTCAGAGCCTGGAGCCCGCTTCGGATTCTGTGTTTCCCTCCCTCTCTGTCCCTCCTGCGCTCATGCTCTGTCTCTCTCTCGCTCTCCTTCAAAAATAAATAAACATAGGGGCGCCTGGGTGGCGCAGTCGGTTGAGCGTCCGACTTCAGCCAGGTCACGATCTCGCGGTCCGTGAGTTCGAGCCCCGCGTCAGGCTCTGGGCTGATGGCTCAGAGCCTGGAGCCTGTTTCCGATTCTGTGTCTCCCTCTCTCTCTGCCCCTCCCCCGTTCATGCTCTGTCTCTCTCTGTCCCAAAAAATAAATAAAAAACGTTGAAAAAAAAATTAAAAAAAAATAAATAAAAAGCAAGAAGGAGGGGTGCCTGGCTGCCTCTGTCGGTTAAGTGTCTGACTCTTGATTTCGGTTGAGGTCATGATCTCACGGTTTGCAGGATTGAGCCTGGGTTGGGCTCTGCACTGGCAGGATGGAGCCTGCTTGGGATGTGTTCTTGTTCGTTCTCTCTCTCTCCCTCTCTCTCTCTCTCTCCCTCTCTCCCCCTTCCCCCACTTGTACTCTCTTTCTCTCTCTAAAAAAATCACTTGAAAAAGCAAGGAGCAGGGGTCTAGGGTCTGTTGGACACGGACTGAGGGGTGGGCACCTTCGGGGAACAGACCACAGAGATGGTGAGTCATGTGGCTTGAACAGGTCACCCTGAATAGTGGTTTGATCCTGACTCACTGCACCTCGACCGAGAGCAGTTCTGTCGCAGGTGTGATTTAGAGTGAGGGTCCCTTCCTCACCCGAGGCCAGAGCTCCAACCTCCCCAAGCCCCCGCCCCCGGCAGAAGTGGCCTGAGCAGCAGCTTCTCACTCCACAGCGGGCACAAGCTTTTCAGCCCGTTCTTGGCCCCTGTCAAGGGCCGTCGTCAGGCCATCCCGACCCTTATGTGCTTTCCACGCTTGACAGTCTCCCCCGTTCTTTGGAGGCTTGCTCTCTTGGCTCATAAGCATGTGGCCAGGAAGTTCTTCCTGATGTGGGTCTAAGATGCCCCCCACTGCGTATTCTCCCCTCCCTTGGGGGTCAGGCCTTATGCCCCCAAAATTGACTACACCAGTAAGGATTGCGAGTGGCCGTTGCTCTCGGGTCCACTCCTTTCCAGGCCTTCCAGTTCTTTGATCTTCACTGTTCTGGAGAACAGTCAGTCTAAAATGTGCGGCAAATTCTTCCTCGCCAGAGGCTCAAGGCATCGTCATGAACTTGTTAGTTATCCTGGCAGACCATGGTGCTGGTTGCTCTGAGGACTGGGTCTGTCTGTTTCCTGAAGGGCCCCAGGTCGCTATGCTTTTTGAGATGGTTTGCTTCTCAAAGCTGAGCTAGTTCCACCCTGTCGCTGTCACCAGTCCGATCTCACACGTCTTCTCCACTTGTCCCGCGACAACTAAGTGCACGGCCAGGTTCGATGTATGTGAAAGGTCAGCGGTCTCAGAGTAAGAGCCGAAGCTCTTCTGTGGCCGTAGCTTTCGAGTTTGATCTATCTGGCCCGCTTTGCATGGAGGCTTGTCCTTTCTTGTTCTCCATGGTCTGAATGGTATCTGTAGGCCTTTCTCTTTTTACTGGTCAACGGGATGTAAGAGGAAGAGGTCCCTCGAGGGCTCGGCTCAGCTGGCTGGCCACCAGGAGCCCACTGGGTGGGACGGGTGCACCTAATGGTCCCCGCGCGTGGTAATTTTCCTTGTGCTTTGGGGCCAGAACCTGAGTGTGACTGAGTCAGGGAGATGGGATAGAAAATGTGGGCTCTGGGAGCTCTCTGGTGGGAGGGGCGAGCAGTGCTGACACCCTGGTATGTTCAGGCCCACAGGACTGGCCTTCAGGGTGAGGGTGGGCAGGGGTCCTCAGGTCAGCGGGCCTCAGGTCAGCAGGCCTCAGTCACTGGGCCCCGTCCTGGGTGTCTGCCTGGGAGTCTCACCTAGAGGCAGCAGGTCCTCTGGCTGGGGCGGCGCTGACCCCTCCTCTGCCCCCGGGGGTGACTGCTCACTCACCTCCTCCCCAGGACAAAGAGGTCACAGAGATTCTGGCCACGGCCGGGAGCGTTGTCACCTTGACCATCATCCCCACCGTGATCTACGAGCACATGGTCAAAAAGTAAGGCTGCCCCCCTCCTGCCTGCCCCCTCACCCCCCTGCCCACAGCCACACCAACCTCCTCAGCCTCCTCAAGGCTCCCGGCCTGCCCTCCCCTGCCCTCCCTTCCAGGGGGCTGGTGGCTTCTGGCGATTTGAAAGTCTCAGAAATGGAAATGAAGGACCCCGTGGGGGATGTATGGGCTCGTGGGGAGGAGAAGGTGCTGCCGGTTTGGGCGACTGTCATTGTTGCTGTATCTAGGTTGTCCCCGACCCTGCTCCACCACACCATGGACCACTCGATCCCAGATGCCTGACGCCAAGGGAGGGCAGCGCAGCCCTCCCACCCTCCTGCAGGGGAGAGCAGCGTCCTGCGTCCTCCGGGTTCCAGGGGCCTGCTGCCGGGGGCGGGGCCGTCTGGAGGGGGCGTGTTCCACGCAGGGTCACGTGGGGCGGCCACCGATACCAGGGGCCTCCGCAGAGCCTCCGACTCAGAGCTGGACTGAGGCCCACAGGCGGGGATCCTCTGTGCGGGTTTAGATGCCGGACACGTAGGCAGGTCGAAGCAACACTTCTTAAAGTTGCAGCCGGGGCCCTTGCAAGATTTTCGCCTCCACCAGAGACACAGTTCCACGTTTTGAGAGAACAGAACTACATTCTTTGAGAGGATTTTTTCTTTTTCCTGTACTTGCCGTGTGTCACAAACTGGCCAGAGTCCTAATCCTTCACTTCTTTTGAATAAAGATTTGATTTTAAACAGAAGCCCTTCTTCAAAAGTAATTGAAAATCCCAGAATCCTTGGTCCCGTGACCCACCAGGCCTGGTTTTCTTCTAAGCAGTGGTGAGACCGCCGCTTTTTCAAGACACACAGTTCTCTGAGAGCCTGCCACCGTCACGTGCTGCCTGCGGGCCGAGGCAGGGGTGACTGGAGCCAGGGAGCGGTGCGGGGCTCTGGAGGAGGGGCACCGGCTTCGGAGCATCCCTGCTCAGCCTGTGTCTGCATCTGCCTAGCAGGTGCGAGATCCACTTTGGGAGGGGCCGCAGGGGAGGGGACGGGGTGCACTTACAGGCCCCGCCAAGTCTGACCCTGAGGCAGGCTGGGGGACGCCCGTCTGGATCCTTCACCTGACCCGGGAGGGGAGTGATCCCAGCTGCCGCGACAGATGCGTGGCTGCACTGAACCTGCACGCGGCTCTCTGCTTCCCTCCAGCTCAGAAAGGATCTCTTTCTGCTCAGCTTTTCCCAGCATGCACCCTGGGACTCCCAGGTTGGCAGGGACGGTTTGAGTCCCCTTCACCCCTCCTCAGAAAACAGACACGACATAAAGAAAACAGGCCGAGGGTCTTGCTGCGTTTTCATGCTTTAATTCAGAGCTGTCTGCGGCAGGTACAACTCTGTCTGAACAGGACAAAGGAGACAAAGTGAAGACCCTCCCCACCTCCCCCCTTCCCGTGTCCCCTAAATTCTCTGTCGAGGGGATGGCCGAATGGAAGAGTACGCCGTGACATGTTTGCACTGTCCCCCTGGGTCAGAGTGGGGGTCATGAGTTCCCTGGGCTCAGGCCCTCAGTGGGCCCTGGTCCCAGAACTTTGTCAATGCCTGCCCCTCCCCAGGGCGCTGTCAGTTCCCCGGTGCTAGTGACGACTGGGAAGGGTGTTCAGTGAAAAGCTTAAGTTATCCCCGTGGGAGATGCTCGGAATAAACTCCGCCGGAGGCCAGCTCTCTGTGCAGAGTCCCAGCCCCAGCTCTGATTCCTGCCTGAGCCTGGACCAGAAGGGCAGCAGGGAGGCCCAGGCCCGGGCCCTCCAACTAAGCTGAAGCCACTTCCGGCTACTGGGCTCTAAGGGACCAGCAGTTCCAGGAGGTGGTGCCTGGGAAAATGTCCCTTAGGATCCAATCGGCTCCAGCTGGAGGCTGGGGAGAGGGGAGGCCCCCACAATTTCTGCTCCAGAAGCCGAGGGCAGGAGGGGAAGGCCACAGCCCAGCAGGAGGAGGTATTAAGCAAGAAGGAAAAGGGGAGCTTTGGAGGAGGAGCACTGTGCGGGCGGCCCGGGCCCCTGGCCTTGCCCTCCGGCCCCACGCTCTGTGCCCTGCGTCACCAGGGCTGGGAGCCCGAGCCGGCAGGCCGCTGTGCCTCCGGCGCCCGGAGCCGCACACGCAGCGCTGCCCCTCTTGCATAGATGCGGACACTGAGCACACACACGCACACACGGAGGGCCGGGCCCGGGCCGCCAGCCAGGGGGCCCCCCAGGGTCCGTCCCAGGGCCACCGCCTCCGCTGACACGGAGAAGAAGTAAAGCCCCTCAGAGGCCCCAAAAGAGAAGACCCTCAACGCTGTGGGCGGGGCCCGGCAACCCGGAGCAGCAACAGATGCGGGCAGCGGCCCCACTCACCTCATGCGCCGCCCTTGGCGAGGGCCTTCTCCAGCAGCACAGAGCGGGCTCCGGCCCCAGCCCGGACCACGTCCACCAAAACACAAGACACGACGGGAAGGCCACAGATAGCAAGACACAGACGAGAGCAGAGGGGCTACGCGGCTCGACTAGATTCCAGTGGTGAAAAATATATAGATTTTATGTTGTCAAATATAGTCATACATTTATTTTCTCGGCAAAGCTTTGACTGTTTCTAAGGAGACGCTACGCAGCTTCGTGAGTACACGGCACAGGAGGCTGGGTCCACGGCCAGTCCCGGCTTGGCTTTGGATTGGGTTTGTCCACTGCCCCTCCATGGCACGACCCCAGTGTCTGTGGGGCAGCCCCAGCCGGGCCCCAGGAGTTCAGGTGCGGCTTGGCTGGGGTAAGGGTGCTCCACAAAGGATGGCTGGTCTGAGGCCCCCAACCGGTGGGGGGGAGCTTTGGAGGCACAAAGCATGTATGTGGCAGAGGGGGCTGTCGCCCCCATGGCTGGGCTGGCTGCCCACGTCCAGTGCATGCAGGTGCGCCCCCCACCCCGCCCCCGAGTGGAGGGCGCAGAGAGGAAAGGCGGAGCCCATAGGTCAGGCAACGGCTGTCGGAGCGGCTGGGGTGGGCAAGCAGCCTTGGCAGAGAACCAGAGGGGCCCCTGGGCTGGAGGGACGAGTAAGACACGGGGTCCCACCGACCCCTCCCAAATGCGGGGCCCAACCTCCGAAGGAGGGGCGACCAGATGGGTGTAAGTCCCACCAGGGAGAAGGAGCGGTTTACTTTGTAAAATAACAGTGGTGGTAAAAGGTCAGCAGCTTTGCCGGGGGACCAGATGTCCCAGGGAAGGAGGGGGGCAGGCCAGGGAAGCTCCCAGGCCAACTGGCCTCAGGCTGTGAGTGGGGAGGCTCAGGGCACCCCCGCTTGCCCCGCCCCATCCCTGCCTGGGAGACATCCCAGGGCACCCTGCTTTGGCCTGGACGAACATCATGGCTTCAGTATCCCATCTTGCCATCCATCCTGCTGGAATTCCTTCCAGAGGCAGATAGGTCTAAGTTTAGGAACCCTCGCCCTCGAAGGCAAACAGCCCCTCGGTGGAGACGCTGGGGTGCGTGAGAACCGAGCCCCAAAGTGAACATAGTGCAAAGCAGAAGTTGGGCCTGAAGCCCCCAGAGCAAGTCGGGGTGAGCTCCAGGGGCGGTCGTGGCCTGTGGCTTCTCAAACCAGCTGAGGACTGCCCCCACGGTGGCGGGGCCTCATCTCGGAAGGCTGGAGGAGCCCCCTGGAGCCGCCGGCCCCTGCCTCCTCCTCGCGTGCTGGCAGAGGCTCGGGACGGGACAGGAGCTGGGCTCAGGTGCGCGCTCCGGGCCCCGGCGCTGGCCTGTCTGGCTCGGCTGTCGTGGGAGGAATGATCTGCGCCGAGAGGGGACCGGATCCCGGGGAAGGTCTAGGACGAACAAACACAGAGAACCCACGCTGCGCTCTGCCACCTCCTGCCCGTCGTGGTCTTTCCTCCGGCCCGTGCCCACGGCCTGGACGACGCTTCTGAATCCCAGCGCCGGGAGCGGCCTGAAGACGCCAGACCCGGTGGCTGCAGACACGGCTCCGAGTCCCGGGCCAGCTGCCTGTACTCTGGGAGGCGGCTGCCTCCGTGTGAGGAGATGATGCTGGCCCAGGAGGCTGGACCCAGGGCAAGGGGCGGCCTGAGAGAGAAGGCGTGGGCGGGAGACCACCAGACAGGACGTGGGGGTGGGGGGCAGGGAGGCTCCGGGCATCTCAGGCCCGGCCTCCCCAGATCAACACACCAGAGACCCTGTGGGCCGGGGCCGCCCCGCGGGAAGGTCCAGGAGGACAGGGCCGGGCCGGGGGGACCTCGCTACCTCCTCTGTCTGCAGTTCGTACAATCGGCGTGCCTCCCTGCCTTCGGTCTCTCTTCCCTTGTCTCCCGTCAAAGTTTTGGGACGCCTTCCCCCCCACCCCGACTCTCAGCCCCCTGACACGGTTCACATCCTGAAAAAAAAACAAAAAAACAAAAAAAACAAAACCACTTCCAAACCCGAGACCAAACAAGTAAGATGCTGCCCTCCGGGAACGAGCGAGAGGGAGAGCGGCACCCCTACAATCAGTGGTCGGGCCGCCGGAGCCGCTGGCGGGGACGCGGACCCCTCACAGCTGGGAGCCGCCGCCCGGCCCGCCCGGGCCCTGCTGGCTCAGCGAGCGGCAGCTGATCCTGCGGATGGAGTGCAAGGCCACCGTGCAGCAGCCCCGCAGCAGGGAGCTGATGTTGTAAATGGGCTGGCCCTGGCGTCGCTGCGAGCGGCACAGCCAGGCCACCGTGGGCACGGCCGGCACCACCACGGCCAGCAGATCCACGATGTAGTGGCGGCTCCAGTAGCTCTTGGGCTCCTTCTCGGCCGCGGCCACCTCCTCCTCGTCTTCCACGGGGCACGCCACGCTCACCGACGGGCTGGGGTCGGCACCGGGCCGGTGCGGGCTCGGCCCTCGGGTGACGGGCTCGGGGGCCTCGAGCTCGTCACCCACCGTCACCACCACGGCCGAGTCGGGGTCTTTGGGCCCCGGGGGGCGGGGCTCCGGCTCCGGGCACCCGTGCCCCGATTCGGGGACCGCCCCGCAGACCTGGGCCCTGGTCACTTTCTCCAGGATGGTGTCCAGGTCCGGCTGGTACTGCACGAAGTCTGTCTGGATGGCACGCTCCTGCACGCAGCTGGCCTGCACGCCGGCCTCCGTGCCACACAGCAGCTTCTCGTAGGTGTTGCTGGCAGGGAAGCGGGGGCCCAGGCTGAAGCCGCCATGCAGCGAGCCCTCCTCGGGGCCGCAGTCCACGCCCGACGACAGCAGGCTGCTGGCCTCCAGTGCGTCCGTCCGGCTCAGCGTGTCGTCGGTCACCGCGAAGCCGCTGTCAGCCCCGTCCTCCGAAGCCCCGGGCTGCTCGCCGGGGGGCCGGTCCCCACACACGGCTGGGTCACTCAGCTTGGTGTAGGTGGAGCTGCGGGTGAGGGAGCGGGCGGGGGACCCACCGGCCGACTCCCCGGCGCCATCCTCCTTGGCCATGCCGTCCTGGGCCACCTCCATGCTGTGCAGCAGCGTCTCCAGCTTCTTGTTCTGGATGTTGATGTCCACGAAGTACTTCTGCAGCCCCTTGTCCTTGTCAATGAGGTTGTTCTTGACCGTGTCAATGACCTGCTTGAGCTGCTTGATCTCCTTGCGGGCCTCCTTCAAGGCCAGCTGGGCCTCCACGCGGTGGCACTCCTCCTCGATCCAGTCCTCCTGCATGCGCGACAGCTGTGTCTTCAGGTCATCAATCTCCGTGTCCCTGCGAGCAGATGACACACACACGCTCACTGCCTGGCCCGTCACCACCACCAAGGGCAAGCAAGGAAGGGGCTGTCATTAAGGACAGAGGGCCGGAACACACAAGGCCTGACTCAGTGCCTCCTCCTTGCTCCACGGGGGGGGGAAGGGGGCGGCCAAGGAGGCCTCCTCTTGGGGGGGAGAAGACACGTTCGGGCCCCTCTGCATCCCCAGCCCTGGAGGCCGTAATGCAGACGACTGTCCCCATTTAAATCCATCACCTACAGAAGAGATTAGACAAGAAAAACGCTCAGTGTATACATATATGCTGCTGCTATAAAAACCAAACACATCCACTTTAAAATCTTAACGCGCAACAATAAAAACTAAACCTAAAATCTCCGCTCTAGGGGAAGGAACACGGCCCCCTATGAAATCCGGTGCTGAAAACTGTCCGCGGAGGGACACCCGGCCGGGGATGCGGGGGCAGGCCGTGGGCCGCTTTGCTTTGCTGAGGGACGTTCCAGTCACCATGTGGGGGGAGGCTGCCGATTTCACACCTTCCCTCAAGTGGGGGGATGAAGAGTGGTGGGTGGAACAGAGGAAAGTGATGACAACAGATGGCCCTCTTTTAGTCACACTTAATGTCTCTGCTGTGTATCTACTATGAAGAGGGTGGGCCCAAAAGATGGACAAAAAGGCACGGGCCACTCCCAAGAGGCGAGGCACGTGCCAGGCACACCAGACACAGGCGTCTGAAACCCCCGAGTCACAGATGAATCTGGGGTGCGGGGGACGGAGGCGAGTTAGATAAACATCCTATCAAGTCTGGAGGTAAAGGCAGCGCGAGATCGGACAGGACGCAGTGAAAGCGGTGAGGACGGAGGAAAGCCATTCCTGAGACGGGAAGTCCTGTCGGGGGGTGCCCACCGCAGCATCCCTCCCAGCCATGCGGCCCACATGCCCCGAATTCACGGAAGTGCAATCCACGCATGGCTAGACCATCACTCTGAGGGTGAGGAGTCCACCAGGGACATCATTCCAGATCAAGCGCCACGCGATTTTCAGAGTCAGATGGAATGTGCAGCTCAGGAAATGAGGCCAGGACTCATGGTCACAGGGACTGGGATGAGGGGCTGTGGTGGCCGTGAAGGTCGGCAATGGCATTATCTGGAAAGCAGCGGACTGGACCACCCAAAAGGAAACAACTCCGTGATGGAGCTACTCAGAGTGGCAATACTAGATGTACCAGCAGGCATGGGGGACCCTAACTGGGACTCACTCTACGGATACCCTCTGCACTGGCGCTGTGTCCTGGGAGGGAGAGTGAGCTTGGAGGAAGGGACTGGGCATGCTCAGTGTGGCCGGGCCCTTCCCCTCTCTCCTTGGAGCCAGTAGGACCCCAGGCCAGGGAGCTGTGGCTTCCCCACCCCGACTAGGACGTTACATTTGAACCGAGCCTCAAAGGAGGAGTTCGCCAAGGAAGCAGGACGGGGGCAAGGCCATCTCGGGATGTGGGGACACGGCAAACAAAAGCACCGAGTCTAGAAGCTTCTTTAAGGAGAAGGTAGGTGACTGCAGGAGGCAGGTATCAAAGCGAACACACGGAGAGCGGGCCGTGTGGCAGGGGGGCAAGCAAAGAGCCGCCGCAGGTTCCCGCAAGCGTGGCCAGGGATTTGAGGTGTCGGCACGTCCATGCCAGGGCGTCGTGCCCAAACCACGCAGGGCAGACGTCTGCTCCAGCCGCTGGACCAGCCCCAGAAAGGAAGCGACGTGATGGGCTGTCTGCTTCCTGAGGACATTAGTGCAAATGGCCAGGCAGAGCCAGGGCATCACTGAGAAGGTGATGGGAGCTAAAAATAGAAATCCCAGCTCTACAGACGAGGAGGCCCACAGAATGCCACCTGTAACTTCCTGTGGTTCAAAACCACAACAAACCCAAACCGGATTGGCTACTTGGCAGAGCACTGGTCACGGAAGGGGTGCTCACGCATGGCATATGCTTCTCTTTATATGCCGTGTCCAGGATAGACAAATCCAGAGAGACAGAAAAGATTAGCGGTAACCGGGAGCCTGGGCCGTGGCTGCGGTTGTGAATGGCGTTTGTTTCTGGGGTGATGGGAATAGTCTGGAATTAGATACCAGTGATGGGGGCGCGATTCTGTGACTGTACTAACCATCACTGAATTGTACACTTTGGATAGGGAAACTGTAGGGTTTCTTAAAAAGAGGAAAGAAGCCATGCTCGCGGTGGCCTGCCCCGGCCCTCAGTGCCCGGCACAGCGTGGGATCCAGCTCCCAGCGGCTGCGGATTTGAACTGACACAGCGCAGAGGAAATGATTAAGGTGATGAAGAGATCAGAGGGCAGTCCTGAAGCTTCAGTCATAAAGATTGAAGCCGCTGGCCCAGAAAGGTAGCAGCTGAGAGGGTCACGATCTGCCCTCAGGTCTGGAGAATGAGTTCAGATGGGACCGTGGGGGGCGGGGGGGCTGGGGTCCCCTGGGCTGGGTAGGAGCTCAGGAAAGGTTTCTCAGGATCTCACATCGTCTGTAAGTAGATGAGCAGAAAGGCTTATGGGGCCTGAACTGGTGGGCCCAGAGCCCCCACCCCCCCAACTGGTGACTCCTTGGGTGGAAACAAATAGGGGCTGAGGGGGTGTCCCCCCCCAACAGGGAAGGTGAGCCAGGAAGGATGCCCTGTGGCCCTGCTCCCCAGGTGGAAAGGAGCCAGGGGGTAAGAAGTGGCCAAATGGGGCTGCCAGGCCCAAAGTGGGAGAGCACCACCTTGGGGTGTGGGGAGGACTGGCCGGCTGTCAGGGGAAGCTGCCTGCAGTCAGGGAGAGCAGCTGAGGGGAGCATAGGGGCAGCTGAGGGCTCTGGAAAGGGGCTCCCCCAGGGCTTTGCCGGAAGGAAAGGGCAGGCCGGGTGCCGGGAAGCCCTCAGCGGCTCCTTCCTCCTGGAAGTGCCCCAGGGCCCTGGGTCTCCAGGCCAGCGGGTCTCCAGGGCTGCCCAGGGCTGCCCACCCACCCCCAGCCCTCCGCCAGCGGCTCACCGGTCCTGGAGCCGGTCCTGCGTGTCCTTCAGCCGCGCCTTCAGGTGCCGGATGCACACCTCCTTCTGCTGCAGTGGGGTCAGGTACTGCTCTGGGGTGGGGGGCTTGACGCCATGGTTGTCGCTGCACAGCGTGTACTTCATGGAGCGCCTGCGTGGGGACACATGTCAGCGCGGAGGGAGGAAGAGGTCCCCAACCATCACCAGACAGCTCCGGGCCAGGCTTTCCCCCAGGAGCCCGGGTGGGCATGAGAACACCCAGACCTTCCGGAAGGTAGGTTCTGTTAAAGCTCTTCTGGAGGCACCTGGGTGGCTCAGCCGGTGAAGCATCTGACTTCCGCTTAGGTCGTGATCTTGCGGTCGGCGAGTTTGAGCCCCGTGTCGGGCTCTGGGCTGACAGCTCGGAGCCTGGAGCCTGCTTCGGATTCTGTGTGTGTCTCTCTCTCTCTCTCTCTGCCCCTCCCCTGCCCACGCTTTGTCTTTCTCGGTCTCTCAAAAATGAATAAACGTTAAAAAAATAAAAACTCTTCTGCGTGAAGACCACAGTGGGGAGCTCGGGGGTCCTCTAGTTGGGGTGGGGACACACGACAGCACGCGCACAGCCTGGCACCGTGTTCTGTGCCCTCCTGACGCTATCGGTCAGCTCAGTCCCAGTGGCGATCCCAGAACTCATGTGTCCAGGCTCCTAACCCAGAGAATGCGTTTGGGGGCCAGAGGCCGGCGTGGTCCCCCTCCCTGTGTCACTCCCCCAGGGCCTGCGTGGCGGCAAGGACTCCCCCCCCCCCCCGGTGCAGGAGCAAACACCCCCCAGAGCCGAGAGCCGTCACCGCCTGGCCTGCAGGACCGTGGGGGAAACAGCAGGTGCAGACACGTGTGCATGCACAGCGGTCTCCAAACACACTCTGACGCCCTGCTTGCCATCCTCACGGACACACGAGTTTGCAAGGCCATGCACACATATTTCCTTGGAGTACACATCTGAGTACGATTACCCCAGCCCGTCTGTGTCTGTGCGCCCACCTCTGTGTGCGCACACCCGTGCCCGTGTGTCCTGCCACCCCGCAGCCACCCTCGGGGGCCACTCACGCGTACTAGGACGCTGGCCCACACGCAGGTTCACGCAGATGCACGCAGACCCTTGCCACCCGCATACGCGCTCATGCTCTGAGGGCACACGCAAACGCACGTGTGATTGCTCACCAGCTCGGGGCTTCTCCTCGTTAATGGCTGAACCCTGAGCTGGCAGCAAGCCAGGTGCCACATGCAACCTGGCCCCGGGTGGCACAGATGTGTGTGTGTGTGTGTGTGTGTGTGTGTGTGTGTGTGTGGTGAGCACGCCCTGGACCCAGCTCAGCAAAGGTGGAGGGATTCCCACCCAGTGGAGGACGGAGGGCCAAGCTTTGCACCCAGCGGAGAGCACCCAATTTCACCAACACACGCGGCCCAGCCGCCTCGACTCACAGCTTCCTGCCTGCAGGTTGTTCTGTTCACGAGGAAACCTCCTTGGGTCTTGTCTTAAAAGCCTGGGCACGTTCTCACACAGCCTGGCAGAGGCCTTGTGGCCGTCCAACTCCTGCTCCTTTAGGGGCCGGCCACCCCCGCGTCTAGGGAGGGGCAGTGACATCGCCAGGTCTGACCCTGGTTCGCAGAAGCAGCCACCCCGGAGGGAGTGTGAACGGCTCTGTGGGAGCCGGCTAATGTTTATGGAGGAAAGAAGTCTTTCTAAACCGTCAGCCATCGAAGAGAATGTGTAGACAGAGGCGGAGAGAAAGAGAAATGATTCTCCTCTACTTCCTCGCCTCGTGGTCCCTAGGTTTAACTCAGGTCACATCACACGCTGGCCTGTTTTTCCGCGTGACAAGGGGCAGAGAGGTGGCGTGGGTCGTGAGCCGGGGACTCCCCCTCTGCGGACTCTAAGAATCTCCTTCCGAGAGAGAAGCCAGCCAGCGGGGGCCAGGGCCCCACGCTGCGGACATCCCAGCAGCTGCCACGCAGGGACTCCAGCTAGAGGGGCGCCGGTCTGTGCCGAGCGACAAGGGGCTTCTCGCGGGGCCCCGGGCTCCAGGATCAGTTAAGCCAGCGCAGTTGAGAATTACAGAACAAGTAGCCATTCTCACGCTTCCTATGCGCTTTCATGGGTTTTTCTCTAATGTGCTTTTTTGCTCTAATGTAACACTTAACACTCATACGTTCTTAGTCACTAGCTCTATCCTTGAAGGGGAAAAAATATGTTTACATATAACCGAGAAGAAGAATACACCGTGATTCATGGCTCCCCACTATTCACGCCCTGGAACACCTGGCTGTTTGCACCGAGGCCGCAGCCAAGGCCCCGCTGCTCACCCACAGCTGACACTGTCCACATGGGCAAGGAGACCCTCTCATGGGATTCCGCAGCCTCGGGGCTGGGGCCGCCCCCGCGGACTGCCGTGATGACACGCGTTGCAAAAATCTGCTGTGAAGAAGTATTAAAGTTGCCCGTCATATACTTTTCGAAGTGAACGCATCCGTCAGTGCCACTCACAACTGCTGCGTGCCACCCCGAGCTGGGGTTGCAGCCAGGAGGCTGAGGCGTGGGTCCTGCACACGTGTATCACCTGTCACGCGCGTCGTGGCGGAAAACTCTGAGAACAGCCGTCTCGGCCTGATCTGAGCATCACTTCGCACCAATGACACCGTCTCTGCCGGAAGGCCAAGGCCGGCCTTCGCCAGCCTGGTGGCCCAGGACCCGCAGGTGGGACCAAAGTCCTCACGAGGGCAGCGGCCAGTACGGGCCACCTGCAGACATCAACCCACAGAGACCTGTGGGATGTTGGCCCCTCTTTCCAGATAAGGGAATGGAGACTCAGAGACGGGAAGTACGAACGCCAAGGCCGCGCTCCCCCGGCTCCACTGGGGAACGAGGATGGGCCGCCATTACAGCTGTCCCTCCCTGGTTTTCAAGGACGCACAGCTTCCCTTCACCTGTCTCCCCAGCCGATCCTGCTTTTCCCGTTACATTCCGCCATTCCCTGAGGGCACAGCCTGGCAGGTGCCACGCTGTGACACACTCCGCTCTCCTGACCAGCTCCACCTCGGTCTCTCTCACAGGGGCCCCTCAGGAGAGCGGGATGGCAGATGCCGCGAGTGGCTTGTCCCTACCTATCTTGCCCGGCACCACCTGTCCTGCAGCCACGGCCAGTGCCAGCTGGCAAGGCGGAGACAGAGGTCCCGGGGAAGGTGTCCCTTCTCAGGAGGCAGGAGCCCCTTGCGCTGGGTCCTTGTTCCTTCTGGACCCGATGCTGGCCTGATGCCTGGAGGGGTAGGAGCCTCTTGGAACGGCAAGGACAAAACCGTACCCCAAGGACGGCGGGGCAGGAAGACGGGACGGGGTCCGGACACTTCCGGGCCCTCGCTCTGAGAGCATCACAGGGTGATGTGCGGCTGGCGGTGTCACATCCCTCCCTCAAACAGGAGGAGCTGAGGCTCTGGGACAGTGACCCGCACAGCCAGTGACGCTGGAGTCCTACAGCCGCAGCCCGCCCAGGGCGCCCAAGTGCGCAGCCAGCAGGAGACCAGGCACAGGGGAGGCCTTACCTGGGCGTGGGGCTGCTGTCGCTGCCCTTGCAGGAGCCCGAGTTGCTGCTGCTGCTGAGAGAGGAGGTGCCGTAGGCGTCCCGCACGCTCACTGGCGGAGAGGTGCGCCTGGAGGCAGGGAGAAGAGGCAGGTGCTCGTTCTGGCTGGCGGGCAGCTGCGGACACTGGGCGAACACCGCCAGGCCGCTGCGGCCCAAAGGGCCCCCGCTGCGGGGTCGGCGCCGGGGAGAGAAGCAGAGGGGAGAGGGGGACGCACAGACAGGGGTGACAGAACAGACAGCGCAAATCAAGATGGAAAACCAGGAGCAGGCCGGTCCTCCTGGCTCCCCAGGACAGGAATGGAGGCTGGGCAGGGCCAAGGGCGGGGGGGCAGGGGGGGTTCCCATCTGTCTCGCCAGGGGTCCTCAACTTTCAGGGTCCCTCAACCCCAGAGGAGGGCCCTGAGTGGGCCGAGACAGGTGGGGCAGAGCAGAGCAGGCAGGGGTAGGGACAAAGGTCAAAGTCAAGGGGGCAGGGGGGCCCGAGTGAGCCAGAGTGGATGACGGCGTGAGTCCCCTCCGGTAACTGTGAAGCCTAACAACAGCAGTGGTGATGGTAGGAATCCAGTGGTTTGATTCTTCAGAGAACTTTTATATCCACTGCGTCATTTGAGCCCTTAAATAGTTCCAGGAGGAGGTGAGTGTTGGCGAGCCCAGTTTTAAAGCTGGGAAAACTGGGGAAATGACTTGCTCACGGGCACACTGCATGTTGGTGGCAGAGTGAGGACGGAGACCCTCCCTCCTCCCGCCCTCTGAGGCCAAGGGGGAGACTCACCTGCGGGATCCAGCAGAGGCCCGTCTACTGCCCGGCAGGGACATGGCCATGAGGCTGCGGGTCCGGGTGAGGGGCGGGATGGGCGGTGTCCCCGGGGCTGAGGAGAGAGGGCGCGTTGGGGGGGCCGTGGGGAGGGCCGGACCAGGCCATGTCATCCTCTCGTTGGGGCCGCTGCCTGGCATGGCTCTCCTCTCGCCCTTCAGCAGGACACCCCAGGACCGAGCGAGGTCCCGGCCGCCAGGCTCTGGCCACAGCTCCCTCCACCAACGAAGTTAGCACACTCCTGCCACCTGACTTAAAATCTCGAACGTCAGGGCCTCGGGGGCAGCCGGAAATCAGAGATCCGACCCTGTGTTCTCCAGATGATCGAATGTGGACAGCGAGCTCGAAGGCCTGGCCCAAGGTCACACGGGCTTCGGGGCAGGGCTCCTGACTCAGCACAGCACTGAGCTCTCTACACTACAAGCCGGGACCCCCGATCCCTGACTCGGACCCCACCCCACGGTAGACAGTCCTCCCTCCTCGGCGGGGGCTGCAGGCTGGAGGACTCCTGGAGCAGGACCAGGAACCCCAAATTAGGCTGGGCTAGTCGTGACGTCACCTTCCCAGGGCGCCCGCTGGCGTGTGGCTCAGGGCTTCCTGTCTATAGGGGAGACAAGACAGACCAACATACCAGCACACGTGTAGAAAGACATACGGATACACACAAATGTGAGAAGGTACTAGGTCCCTGCCATTCTAAGGCAGGCCACACACATCTCAGTGAACATGCTCGGGGCCCGCCCACAATGCAGCACGTGCAGCCAGGCCCCCCCCCCCCCACCCCACGCATGCTACACACAGGCAGGCCTGCACCCATTCATGCAATCACGCATGCTGATTCGGGCATGCGTCAGGACCTCAGAGCACAGGCTCAAAGCAGATGAGGAAGGGGGGTGAATGGGTACAGAAGCCCTCCTCTGGCGGGGGTGGGGGGTGCTTGGCGGGCTGGACCTAGTAGGAAGTGACCAGGCCTGTAGGGACCCTTCCTTGGCACTCTTGACAAGTGGGTAGGGGCTTAGGCTCCAAGGGCAGCCCTAGAATGGTCTAAGGAGGGGAGAAGCCCCATGGCAGGCTGAGCGTTGGCTGTTGTCGGGAGGCCTCCGGCACTGGGCGTCACCCCAGACCCCTGGAGTCCGAGGCGGGCGGGCCTGGGCTCTTTGCGCCAACCTGCTAGTCCTAGGCCAGCTCCAGAGACCCCAGTTCCCTCCTTCTTCCGTGCTCAGAGCAGAGACTGAGGCCAGCAGCCTGGGTTCCTGGAGACCTGGCCAAAGACACCATGCCCCAACCTTCCCCCATGCTGGAGAGCAGCTATCACCGAGCCCCGCTGCGCGCAGACCCCGTGCCAAGCACGTTACGTACAGTGTGCCATTGACTCCTCCCAAAAACCCTATGAGGAAGTGCTGTGATTAGTCCCCTCACAGATGAGGAATCCGAGCCTCCCAGAGGAGGGACTTGCCCCAGTCACGCCCCCAGAGTGTGGGCAGGGCCAACATCGGAACCAGGCCAACACCAGGCGCCCGAGGGCCTGGGTCTCAGACTCCGGAGTCCCCTGGCTGGCCCCACCCGGGGTCACACGGGCCTCCCACGTCCACGTCCTGCCGGGAGCCTGGTCAACCTGCCCGGTGGCGGGGCTGCCTCCTGAGAGGACAAAGGCGCTGCTCAGGTGGCCTGTTTCCTGGCCGTGACACAGAACGTGGCCTGTCCCCCCAGAGGGCCTGGACACAGCCAGCATTGTCTGCCCGGAGGTGTCGGGTGCCGGAGCTGCCGACACCATGCCCGTCACCTGAGCTGCTCGCCCCAGCTCCCACCCATCATGCCCCAATCAGGCAGGGCCTCCAGGTAATGTAGGGCCGACCCCTGAAGGAGGAGCCGCGGGACCGAAGACAGTGCTCCCCACACTTGTCAGGAAGGCTACCAAGGGCTCCAGGCCTCCTGGGCACAGCTTGGGGCCGACAGGGGGGTGACGCGTTATCACATGTGGGCCCCAGCTCGCAGAGCCGCAGGGCCCGGCAGACCCTGGCTTCTCGTCCCAGGCAGCCCGGCTGCCCCAGCCACCCTCCCGGCCTCACCCCCTTCCCTTGTCGCTTTTGGGGGGATGCCCTGAAGAGGCTGTGCCTTCAGGAGGACTTTTCAGCAGAGGCAGGACTCAGCAGGACTCAGATCCAAGGACAGGCCTCGCTCTCCCAGGCCAGCTTGGGTAAAGGTTGCTAAGGAGCGAGGAAAGTCCAGGCGGAGTCCCGGGCCTCTGTCCTGGGAGGCAGGCAAGTTGCCTGGTTTGCCTTGGAGCTGAGTGTGGCCTCAGTACAATGACAGCTTTGTCTCCTCTGTCCCTGCTCCTACCTGCTCGGCAACCCCACACCTCCCTCCTCCTGTGCTCCCTCTTCCTTCCTCCCTGGCCCAGGGGGCGGGAAGAAGACAGTGTTTGTACCTGGATGGACCTGCTGGTCTCCTGGGAGGCCAGAGCCAGCCATTCATTCAGGACAGGGGTGGAAGAGGCATTTCCCCTGCTGGGACAGGACCTTGCAGGCGGGGGGGACGGGGGATCCCTCAGGGGAGGGCAGAAGCCACCCAGGCCCAAAGGGAGCCACCTCTCCAGGATCCTACTCAGAAGCCTCGGTGCGCCCCGTGTGCTCTCTCAGGTCCTTCCTCCCCCTCCAGGCCCCAGAGAGGAGGCGGGTTGCCATGGCGTCTGTCTCCATGCCGCCTGCCAGCTCCCCGGAGTCCCACAGCCCTGTCCCCTGGCAGCCAGAGGCTGCCACTTGGAATGAAAGGTGGAAAGGAAACCCTTCACCGTGGGGCGCCGGACTGAGAGTCTCTTCTCGCCTCAACACCAGAGTAAACCCAGGCCCTCACTCCGGCCTCCCTCCACGTCCCCATCCTGCCCACATCATGACCACGCTGCTGCGCCCCCCGCTTTGATCCGTCCCTCCCACACCCAACGGTCTCCCAAAGGCCTACAATGGGGGTCCAGGGAATACAGCAGGATCCAGGGAACAGGAGACAGAAGGACGTAGAAACAGAGTCAGACAGATCTGGGCTCAAATCCCAGCTGTCAGCCTCCACACGCATGCCTTGGGTGAGCCACACCACCTCTCTGAGCCTTTGCTTCCTCATCTGTGAGTGGGGCCGTCGTGGGGTGCACCTCACGTGGTTACTGTGGCAGGATAATGCATGCCCGGGGCTCAGCCCAGTGCCCGCCACACAACACACGCTTGAAAGTGGGAACTGCCAGCATAGATAAGTGCAACGCAGTGCGGGCTTCAAAACAGAGACCCATTCGAGGCATCACATGGCCTCACGAGGGTCAGAGACAGCTCCTCCAAGAGGAAATTTACGCTGGGTCTTGAAGGATGAATAGGAGTTCGGCAGCAGGAGGAAGCGGGTGGGAAGGAAGGAGAAGGCTGCGCAAAGGCAGTGAGTTGTTCAACTGCATGGCATGGCTGGAGAGCTGCTGAGGAAACTAGGGGGTCTGGTGAGGTCAGAGGCCCAGTTTAGACTTGCAGTTTAGAAAGCCCCCCGGGGTAGGGGGCCTTTGTGGAGCGTGGCTGGGAAGGGACAGGAATACAGGCAGAGGACCAGTCAGGAGGTTATCACGAACTTCCAAGTGGGAAATCAGAAGAGTCTGGGGCAGGGCTGCAGGAGCAATGGAGAAGAGCATCTGGACCCTTGAGAGGCATCAGGGGCCCCCGATTAAGTAAAAATTGGGCACGGCTCTTGATTCTGGCATTCAAGGCCCGCTTATCTATACCCTTGCCAACATTCAAGGCCCGCTCACCCATACCCTTGCCAACGTGCTGTCAGCGGCCTGCTGACCCCCAAGAAAGCCCCATCAGTCACTCTGGCACCTCCACGTGGGCTGTTGGTCCAGCCTGCAGCACCCTCCCTGCCCTGTTCTCATGCACGCATCACACGCCTCCTGCAAGGCTCTGACCTGCACGGCTTTCCCCCTGGACTTTCCCATCACTTACTGTCATGACCACTTAGCATGCCATGCCTTGGGTTGAAACTCAGGGACCACCACCCTCTGGGGGACTTCATAAAAAACAAACACAACCAACGCACAACTGTTAGCAACACAATGGTCTGAGCATGTCTGGTAGGCCAAGGGGTTGGCTTAGATGGTCTCTAAGACACTTCTGGATCCAACCTTCCGTGATCCTGAGCTGTTAAGGAAATGACGGACTTACAATGAAAGCCTCATTCTCCCTCAATGACTAGGGCTCCTGGGTTTCAGTTTCCACCTCGGTAACACGAGGAGGCTGCATTTCTCCGAAGAGACACTATGGCAGTTTACTCAATCAGTGAGTCGTTGGGGGGAGAGACCAAGCACTTGGGTTAATCCAATATTCTGGCTAAGTGAAAGTCCCTGTATGTACTATCAATGAGTTTTTGCAACGACTCGGCCATCAGTAAGAGAAGAAAGCCATCCTAAAACCCCAGGGAACAGAACAATCTGTCTCTGATGACTCAGGCCTCTGACAGCTGCGGAAAGCAGAGGACGCAACCGACAGAACAGAGCTTGGGAGGGGTCCTCTCTCTGCCAAGGCAACACAAGAATGCCGAACAGTGCTCCCAGCAAACAGCAGAGCGTCTGGTGCTCCTCGAATGCCAGTGTGGTGCAAGCCTGGGCTGGGAGCGTGCCAGCAGCCGTACTCCGAGCCCCGGAGGATTAGCGCTCCGGGGGCTATCTGCGGCAGGGGAGCTCAGTAAACCTTCCGCTGGCTTCATGACCCCGGCTACTGTGGGTGTCCAGCCCCCGAGAAACGGATGGCCTTTCTTCCTGAACCTGGGAAGGCATTTCTCCAGCTCGCTTCCTCCGTCCTGCGCAAGCCACCCTCAGCGCTGGAGCCACAGGTGGGGGCCATCGGACTCCTTCTTCTCGCTGCGACAGCCCCAGCACAGCGGCTGGACGGACCCCCAACCCAGACGCCAGGGGTGGGAGAGGGGTGCTGCCCCAGGCAAGCAGGCCGGCGCTGGGGGCTGCGACGGCCGCCACGCCACAATCTTCAGCGACTAGACTCAGATTCCGGACCTGGGTGAGCGTGGAGCCTGCGTTGGTCTTCAGACCCCCCAGAGGATTTGCCTCTGGGCCTGCTGAGCGGTGGGCTCAGGCCTCCTCATCACCTGCAGAGGCTCCCCTTGTATCTGTTCCACATACGGAAGGCCCTGCCGTGAGACTGCTTCTCTGAGAAAGGTTTTGCAGGCTTAACTGCGTACTATGTATTTTCCACAATGAGCTACTTCGCGTCTAGTGGGATGGCTATCATCAGACAGACCAAGACGAGCGTGGGCGAGGCTGTGGAGGAACTGGAGTTCTCACGCACTGCTGGTGGGAAGGTAAAGTGGTGCAGCCGCCGGGGAAAGCAGCACGGCAGCTCCTTGGAACGTTAAGCGTAGGGTTAACGTGTGACCTGTCAATTTCCCTGCTAGGTCAATATCACCCGGAGCATAGGAAACCGGGGTGCAAACAAGAACTCGTTCGGCAATGTTCGTAGCCACAGCATTCCGCACGGAGGGAAACAACCCAAATGCCTGCCAGTGTCCAACGAATGCATAAATAACATGAGGGATAGGTAGGTAATGGAATATCACGGAGTCAAAAAAAAAAAAAAAAAGGCAGGAGGTACGGACACCTGCTACAACATGGATGAACCTCGGAAGACGCTAAACGAAAGAAGCCAGATGCAAAAGGCCACACGTTATATGATTTCATTTATATGAAATGTCCTTGGCAGGCAAATCTATAGAGACCGAAAGCAGACGAGGGGTTGCCAAGGGCTGGGGGAAGGAGGAGCAGGCGAGGACCGCTGGCAGGAGTCTCTTTTGGGGATGATGACAATGTTCTGGAATTAGACAGTGGTGATGGATACACGCCTCTCTGGGTATACTAACCCTCCCTGGACTGTACATTTTAAAAGGGGGGATTTTATGGTGTGTGAATTATTATCACAATAAAAAGCACATTTTTAAACTGCCATAATATAGATTTTAAGCTATTTTTTTAATGCCTGTTTTTGAGGAAGTGAGCGTGAGCGGGGGAGGGGCAGAGAGAGAGGGGGACAGAGGATCCCAAGCTGGCTCTGTGCTGACAGTGCAGAGCCCCGAACTCACGAACCGTGAGATGGCCTGAGCTGAAGTCAGATGCTCAACCGACTGAGCCACCCTGGCACCGCCACGTAATATATATTTTACGTGAACAGTTGTAAAAGGACAGGGATGGTCCAAAGAGGGGAAGGGAATCACTGAGATGGCTCAGCCAGTTGCTGTGGGGTGGGAATAGAAGCGGCCCTCCGCCCTCCACCTGACTCAGGCAGCCGGGCCCGGGGGGCCTCCCTGGTGCTCCTGACCCTGGGTCAGCCCAGAGGAGACAGGAGACCGTGGCTGCCCCTTTGGAAGCTTTGCATATCCACCAGCCCGTCTGCGCCTCACCGGTCCCCTGCGCAGGGAGGCCCGGTGGAGACGGTTCCTACTGACACATGGGAAACCTGAAGCCGCAAAGGTGGCAAGATTGCCCAAGGTCACACCTTGGCCCTCCAGGTCGTAGGTGCCTGCATTTCTACCGCATCATGAAGGTCTCATCACACAACAGAACTGGGACACATATCGTTATGCTGCAGAAAACCACTTTCCCAGGAGACCCTGAGGCCGTGGTGTTGATGTGGGGGACGCCACCGAAACGGGAGGCAAGCAGAGCAAGGATGAGCGTTGAAAAAGAAATTCCTCCTGTGCCTCTCCCCAGCCAGCACCTCCAAGACCCCCAGGCCATGTGCCGTCCCGTATGGGGGGGTGGGCGGCAGGGGAACACTGGGTTCCATCCCCCCTGCCTGCCCGCACACACCCACGGGCAGGCGGGGGGACCGAGGGGCTCTGGTGCTGGCCCCAGCTCGGTGGCTGCCTGGCAAGGGGCCTCTGGCAGATGGAGACCCTCAGCGACCTTGGCTGCAGCATATGCTTTCCTGGGCTTCCTGGCTGATAGAGCTGTCAAGCCTGAGCCCGGCTCCTCTCCCTGCCTCCTCCTCCTCCTCCTGAACTTCCAGCTCTCCAGCACCAGAGGAAGAAAAGATGGTGGGGCCGCCACGTCTAGGGACTCTGCCTTTTGTGCAGGTCCCTGCCTTGCCCCCTCCCCCACTCCCACATCTGTCCCCAGGTACCAACGAGGCCAACCCACTCTCAGAATTCCAGGATGGAAGGGGTCTTGGCCAGACTTCGTCACAACCCATCATTGTACGGAGAGAAAATGAAACCCAGAGGCTGTGATCTCCAGTGATGAGGCTTCTGCACTGCGGCCCATCGCCCCCCCTTCCCCATCCTCCTTTGAATCCAGGCAGAAGTTCTATAAAATAAGATCAAGAGGGGCAGCTTAAGAAAAACAGTCATGGAAGGAAGCCTAGGGGTGAGACAGAACAAGTCCCACCCCCCACCCCGAGAGCAGCTCACAAATGACCTGTAGTAAAATAGACGCCGAGAGCGAGGCCGGGGAAGGGACCACGAACAGCAAACACGGCGGCAATAACGAGGCTCAGAGTCAACTCTGGGCCTCCTGGCTGCCATTGCGATAAAGGAAACCATGCCCAGTGTTCTTGTTCTCATGGTTAAGGGAGAGCAAGAGGCAGACCAGTTCTTCCGGGAGAAATAAAGATCTTAAAACAGAGGCTACAAGAGACATTGTTGCATGGGATTTGCTGTTGGGGGAGCAAGACTAGGGAACCAGCAGGGAGAGTCCTAAGACAGAGGAGAGCCAGTGTCCTCTTACCCAAGGTGCCCTGTGTGTGTTGTGCCTTGCTGATGAGAGACTGAAGGACACGAGGAGCACAAGGACCAGAGGCCTAAAGGGATGTAGACATGTCCCCCGATCTGCCTGGGACCACAGTCCCTTTCTGCAGGGACAGCGCCCTCCTAATCTGAGATCAGAGCGCTTCCTGGGAGGCACATAAACTCATGCTGCCTCTGGCTCCCCCTCCCTCCCTCTCTTCCCCTCTCTTCCAACACAACACGGCATGACAATCTAGTCCTGACAATCTAGTCTAGTCCATGACAATCTAGCCCTCCCTGGAGGAGCTGCCCAACCCCTTCATTTACTGAAAATGAGGCTTTAAAAACACTTTGAAAAGGAACTTCTGTAAACATCTATGTTCTATTTTAAAAGTCCTTCGGAAGAGGTTAAGAGGCTTAATCTAAACGAAAGAAACCATGGCTTTGGGCTCAAATATACCTGGATTTGAATTCCAAACTCCACCATCCGCTATATGACTGTAGGACTTTACTTCTCTGAGCCTTAGTCTATCTGTAAAATGGGGCTACTTACAGTGTGCATGAGTATGGTTATGGTTAGCAATGACACAAGCGGAACACCTAGCAAGAATCCAGCATACAGAAAGCATTCCACACACAGTGGAAATTATTTACTAACCGAAATCTATTCTCGCTTTTAATCATATATATTAAACCTTTATCCCAGTCCAGAATCTAATCTGAAGTGTTATATAATAGCTGGTATCTCCAGGGTGCCTGACCACAGAATCATTTATACACACTTAGGTCTACGGGCCAAAATAAAGAAGGAAAAGGAAAAAAAAAAAATCACAAATCAATCATTGCCTACCAAACAGCAGAATTTCAGGACATCGTCACTTTGATCTGACAGAATGTCTTAAAAATGAACGTGTCCAAAGTAGGAGTTCCTGATGGGAATGTGACACCTCTGAGGGCCTCCCTGCTCCCTCTCTGGCCCCAGCCACCATCTCTTCCGGGGGGCTGCAACAGTCTCAGCCCTACAACCTTGGCACAGCGGCCAGAGGATCCTTTTAGAGTGTGAAATCTGGTCATGTCTCTCCTCCGCTCAAAACTTTTCCCGATGGTCCCATCTTGGAATAGAAGCTTTGGCTTCTCTTACTTACTCTGACTGAGGCTGAGCCCTGCATCCCGCCCCACCCTCCACCTCTCTCTGACCTCACCTCTTGCTCCCCTCACGCATGGCTGTTCTGTCCACACTCGCACTCAGGGCCTTTGCACATGCTGTTCCCTCCCAGCTCTCTCCCCCCTGCAGGTCTTTACTCCAAGGTCACCTTCTCAGTGAACCTGCCTTGACCCCTTTATTTAAAATACAACTGGGGCATCTGGGTGGCTCAGTCGGTTAAGCATCCGACTTTGGCTCAGGTCATGATCTCATAGTTTATGGGTTTGAGCCCTGCGTCGGGCTCTGCGCTGACAGAACCTGGAGCCTGTTTCAGATTCTGTGTCTCCCTCTCTCTCTCTCTCAAGAATAAACATTAAATTTCTTTTTAAATACAACCCTCCCTCCCCTCTTTTCTGTTCATGCTCTATTTTCTCCACAGTCCTTATGTGAAGACATTTATGCATTTACTTTGTTATCTTTGGAATAGAAGCTGCAGGGAGGTAAGGATATTTGTGCATTTTATTCTTTATCTAATTTGAAGCACCTAGACCAGTACACCTAGTACATCATAGGCCCTCGATAAATATTTGCTGAGTAAGAGTGTCTGCGTGCACTTGGGTTGAGGTCACCACCCAAGTAAGTGCAGGTTTCTGAGCAAATGAAAACAGGGGCAAAAAAAAAAAAAAAAAAAAGCTCTATGGCACTTTGTTTGTATCATGACAGTCCTTTCTACACACGGTGTCTTCTTTAGGGGCTGGTCTCTTCTACTAGAATCATCTGAATCTTCAGTAGGTAGCAGGGACTGGAGTGCAACCCACTTAGTAACTGCATCTTCGGGGAAAGGATGAAAGCTGTTATTTAACTGGCATCTTGCCAGGCACCCAGGATTATTCTCTCAATTCACGCGTATGTGTCCCCCACAGGTTGGGGTGCGTTCCCTCCATTTTACCACCAGGGACGCTTAGGTTCCGGGGGCCAACTCACATGTATGAGAAAAGTGTGACAAAGTTAGGACTCAGGACTGGTTGCAGCTGCCCCTCCAAATCACATCCCCACACCAGAAAATCCAGTTCGTTGTCCCAACTACTCCTAATCCTGACAGCAGCCCCCGGAGAAAGATGAAGGAAACAGGACTATAGTTGATCCTCATTATCTGCGGATTCTGTATTTGCAAATTCACCTACTCGCTAAAAATGATTTGTAACACCCACAGTCAACACCCACAGTTCTTTTACGGGAGGGGTGGAAAATGTCAGTTTCCTTGATGTGTAACTTCCCAGCTGGGGTGGAAGGCAACCTTGTTTCACTTCTTATACTGCAAACAAGTGTCCTCTTTGTGCCACATTTTTCACATTTTGGGGCTTTTTGTTGGTGACTTTGCTGTTTAAAATGAAAACAGTGTAGTGCTGAAAAACCGTCTAGTGTTCCTGGGCACAAGAAGGCTGTGATGTGCCTTTTGGGAAAATACGTGTGTCAGATGAGCTTTGATCAGTATGAATTACAGCGCTGTCCGCATGAGTTCGATGTGCATGAAATCAACAGCTGACACTAAAGAAGGTGTCTTTAGACAGAAACACACACAAAATGAGGTTCAGTATTGATCTGTTGATGAAAACGGTGTGACCGGAGGCTCCCAGGAGCCTCGCCCTGTGTTCTCCCTCAGGAACAATGGTTCAGTATTCACTAATTCAGGGTTTGCAGCGGCTTCACAGAACATACTACTGCAAATAACAAGAGTTGACTATACTAAGCCCAGCCATCCAGTGCACAGTCCTGCACACAATAGGTCTAGCTGTGGCTATGCACAAGCATGTACACGCAGACCCACTCGTGTGTGTGTGCTCCGCTCCATGTACTAAACACTGCCATTAGCACCAGCACTGGCAGGTCCCCTCCGAGGGGTGTAATGACCGCATTCAGGAGCTCGGGAGGTAGAACCAGATGCTCCTGGATCCAAATCCCAGGGCAGCTGGGAGTTGTGTGCCTTCATGCTGGTCACACCCAACTTCCTTGTAGATACGGGAGGTTAATCAGTGTCCTGATGATAAAGAGAGGTTGTGCGGGACAACTGCCAAGCACATAAGCCACAGCTGGGCTACAGTATCCAGCAGGCAGCTGGGCAGAGCCTTTTAAAGCCCATGTATTTGCCTAGGGCAGGTAAGGGGGCCCAGGAGAGCCACTTAGGGCCACCTCCTCCTGAGCAGACTGGCCTTCCTCCTCTTACAGACCTGGACATCATTCTGCCTAGTATGATCTCCAGGAGCATTTGTAGACTAGGAGTCCAGGAGTCAGAGGGTCAAAGCCAGAAGGTACCCAGGGGCAGGGGACTCCAGAGGTCCCAGACTGGCAGCCCAAAGGCCATATCATGCCTGTGGACCACTTTCCCTCAGCCTGCACATGTATGTATTTTAATGAGTCAACCTTAATAAATCGAGACATTTCATATTTTAAAAAAATCCGGATCTCTGTCTTGTCTTATACCACCCAAAAGACCTTGCCTCTCTGTGTCTGCATTCCTGCACGGCACTGACCGGCTGAGGCTGGGAGGTGGCTCCTTTTTGCTAGTGTTCGCATCAGTGCCCTTGTACTCACACCTGGACTGTTTTTTGCTTGTTAGCTGCCTAGCACTGGAGTTTGGAACCTCTGGTCTAGTCCAATCTCACTTGACAGGATCTGAACTCAAGGGTGGGTGGTACTTCCCAAGCCCCCAGGTAAATCAGTGGTGGTGCTGGGACTTGAACCCTAGACCTGCAGCTCTGAATCCAGGGCACTGAGATGCCCGAGGAGGCTGGGGACGTGGAACGGGGAACTGGAGTGAGGGGGAAAGGAAAAGGCTGCTGGGGCCAGAGGGGTAAGGCAGAGAACACCAGCTCTGGCTGCAGTCGTCAGAAAATTCTCTTCTTCCCACCTGCTGGCAAACACTGACCTTCCCTGCCCTGTAAGATAAACTCCTGCACGGGCTCTGTTGACACAGTGTTCTCAGGTGTCCCTCTACCTGTCCTGTCCCAGCCCCCAGCTCCCCCACCCCTGCCTCAAAGGCAAAGATTTTCATAATCATGGGGGGGGGGAGGGCGAGGGGGGCATGAGGAGCCAGAGGTGGGTGGGGGGAGTGCTTTGTCCTAGGGCAAAACCTAGTTCTTAGCAAAGGACTGACCGCGAGCTTTAGCTTCCTTATCTGTAAAATGGGGGTTTCAATTGTGAAGATTTAATTAGATAATGCACAGGAAGAGTCTGGCGCATACCTCCCAGTGAACATTCGCTTCTTTCCCCTATTTTATAAACCAAGGGCCTGGAGACAAGTGAATGATTCATTCCAAGAAGGTCACAAAATGAAAAGGGACTCCCTTAGCTCCCATGGGGTAATTTTAAAAGGTTAGATACAGTTACATTTGTGAAAATATTTATTATAGCTATAAAAGTAGCACACACTTAAAAAAAAAAAAACCCTCTAGTTTTGTTGTTCAAAGACGAGCCCCTGATTAGTTTCACTGCTGCTTCTTCCAGTCTTTTTTTTTCTCTTTTTCTTTTTTTAATTTTTTTTTTTAACATTTATCTATTTTTGAGACAGAGAGAGAGCATGAACAGGGGAGAGTCAGAGAGAGAGGGAGACACAGAATCTGAAACAGGCTCCAGGCTCTGAGCTGTCAGCACAGAGCCCGACGCGGGGCTCGAACCCACGGACCGCGAGATCATGACCTGAGCCAGAGTCGGACGCTTAACCAACTGAGCCACCCAGGCGCCCCTCTTCCAGTCTTTTTCTAAGCAGAGGGGAAAAAATGTCTTTTAGGGGAGGTGGGGGTTATTTTTATGTAGTTATAACCCTGGTGTGTATGCACCTTTGTATCTTTTAAAAATTTAACATAGCTTAAGAATTGCCTGTGCCATGGCATATTCTTAATAAAAAGTTCTGTTTTTAAAATATTTTCTTTTTTTTAAAGTAATCTCTACACTCAATGTGGGGCTCAAACTCACAACCCTGAGATTAAGAGTCGCACGCTCCCCCCACTGAGCCCGCTGGGTGCCCCTATAAAGAGTATTTTATGGGCTGCATGATTTTCCATTTCATGGGTCATCATGGTTAACTTCTTCCCTTGTTGAATATTTAGTCTTTCTCACTACCAAAAAGAATGCTCCAACGGATACCTTTGTGCATAATTGTTTTTCTGTATTTTGAACTACTTCCTCAGGATAGATCCCCAGTGGTGGGTTTATAGCGTCAACGGATATGCTGCCAAACTGCTTTCCTAATGGGCTGAGTTACCAGATGATTCTCCCACCCATAACACATGCACATTGGCTGTGCTTCCCGTTTGACAAAACCACTGGCACTGAGCTCTGTCTCCTAAAAGGCAAGGCGTTCAAACTCAAACACGGGAATTATCCAGGGTGATTCTTCTGAGTCTCTTCGGCTTTGGGGCAAGTAGGGTCACCCCCAGTGGCAAGGGGGTGGGGTTAACTCCCAGAGAGACGTAGCTCAAAAGTAGCCTAGCTCCAAGCAGGACTGAAAGCAAGTCCCCCAGAGCCTCTCCCATGTCCCAAGCACAGCACCCCTTACCCGTGTGGCAGCTCTGGCAGGCCCCTTTAGTCAGTGTCCACCTAGCACCTGCCTGCTGTGTGCTGGGTCCTTGAATGGTCCCAGCACTCAGATCCTGTCGGTGAAGGGCTGGGCTCAGGAGGGAGTAAGTCCCTCTCCAGAACTCAGGAGGAGGTACCTGTGAGCAGGGCTCTGAAGGATGAGCTGCCTGTGCAGGAGCATTCCGGATGCAGTGCGGGGTGGGGGCCAGCATTATGGAGGCGTGGAGGAGGTGGTGGTGAAGGAAGAGATAATGGTAGAGGAGGGGGAAGAGGAGGAGAGGGGAGAGGGGAGAGGAGAGAGGGGAGAGGAGGAGGAGGAGGAGGAGGAGGAGGAGGAGGAGGGAGGTGGGAAGGAGGAGGAGGAAGAGGAAGAGGAGGAGAAGAGCTACAGGGGTAGGGGCCCAGGGGAGTAGAGAGGGAGGCTGGGTGCTGGGGGAGGGCCTTTCACGCCTCTGGGTTCTGAGCAGAGGAATGACAAGGCTGGGATTATCTTATGGAAGCTAATGCTGTACCAGCTCTGCGGGGAATGGGGTAGAAAGAGGAGGAGAGGCACCAGGAGACCCTAGATGGACGCAGCGGAGAGGGAATGAGAGAGGCAAAGATGGCTTCCAGAGAAACTGAGGACAGAGGCTCCTCGAGGCCCAGAAGGGAGGGGCTGTGGGGAACAAGGGCGAGGGGAGAAAAGTGATGGCGCCCAGGCATCTGGGAAGGTCAGGGGCGATAGACACTAATCCTGCCTACCCAGTGTTCAGTCTCCCCCCTCAGTCACAGAACCCTGTTGTGGTTCCGGGGTGGTGGTACACCCAACTTAACCCGCACAAGCCTGGAGGGTGGCAGGGGCAGTTCTGGGAGCGGCAGCACCCGGCCTGGGCTTGCGAATGCGGCTGCGGTCGCTTAGCCCTCAAGGGCCCAGAGACAAGCAGGCATCATGCCTCCAGTGGCTCGGGTCTTCCCAGATGCCAGGAGCAGAGTGGACTCCGAATCGAGGCCTAGCAGACACGTGCTGAAGGAAGTCAGGCCAGGCCGCCAAATAGATGACCCAGAAGTCCTGAGAACCCCATGAGGTCGGTCAGTCTGGGTACAGGAAAAATGGCCTGAGAGGGCTCCACGGTCCGTCTCTCCTGGGACACAGCCTGGCACAGAGTCGGGAGCCAGGACATGCAGCTCTGCCACCGACTGAGTCACAAACCTAAGGGCACGGCTCTCTTGACCCCTTGGGACCTCAGTCTCCCCATCCACAAAATGGCGATAATACCCCCTCCCTGATGGAGCTGCTGTGATGTCCCAGGATCTGCCTTCCTTGTCGGCCTGCTTCCCATCACATCTTCTTCCTAACCATCTCCCCTGAGCTCACCCTGTGAGCTCATGCTTTCGCTTATGCGGTGCCCTCGGCCTAGAAAACCCTTCCAAGCTCTCCGCCTACTTGTCTTCCAAGTTCAATTCAAGCACGGATGTCTGTGTGTAACTTCATGGGAGACAGGGTTCATGCTCCCTCCTGGGTGGTCCCTTGCACACGCTCCCTTCAGAGCCCTTCTTCCACCAACAGGACACAGGCTATTTGCACACATGGTCACCTGTGGACTACAATCTTCCGTTTTTTGAGGGTTTCTAAGAGCGCCCCCCCCCCCCCCCCCCGCCCAGCCACAGGCATCTGGCATAAGCAGCATGTGGGCTGCCGGCGAGTGGTCAGAGGGCTCTGGCACAAGAGGTGACGATGCCCTCAACCAGGCACCACCCAGCCCCGAGCAGAGCAGGAAAGGTCGCCCAGCACAGCTCCAGCCCGCACATGCCCACACCTGGCCCAGTGTGAGGTCAGCAAACCTTCCTCCTCCTCTGCCTCCCAAAGGCCTTTGGATGGCAACAGACGGTGCTAACACTGCTCTGTGTCCTTGGAGTTGGGACGGTCAGCTAGAGAACTCAACTGGCCTCTTGCTCACGAGCTGTGTCCACCTTATAGACAGCTGAGGGATGCTCAGAATTAGCTGACTTGCCTAGGGTCAAGGAACAAGAGGCATAAAGTACCGCACTGTGGGCCCTCTTCCTCTTGAGATCAGATGCCACACCCCATGGGATCTCAGGGACTGAGAAGCTGTTGAGATGTGTGACCTTTAAGAACCTCTAGGAGCCGTCCTTCTGGATTCTCCATACAGTGCAGAAGACAAGAATCCTTCAGAAGTAGGGGACCCACAGGAAGCCAGTCTCCCTGTGAGTCTGTCTCTCTCTCTCTCTCTCTCTCTCTCTCTCTCTCTCTCTCTCCCACATGTGCACATGCACACCGAGTCTGAAACCCCTACTGGGCCCTCTAGGGCAAGACACAAATTGGGAGAAAATATTGGCAGAATATGTATTTGACAAAGAACTTACGTCCAGAACGGATGAAGAACTCTCACAGCTCAGTAATAAGACCAACAACCAAATGATTAAATCTTTAACCGTGGGCCAAACGTCTGAACAGAAACCACCAAAGAAGATACCCGGATGGCAGATAAGCACACAAAAAGATGTTCAACATCATTGGTCATTAGGAAAATGCAAATTAAATCCATAAAGAGAGACCACTGCACACCTATTAGAATGGTTAAAATTTAAAAGACTGATCATACCAGGGTGCCTGGGTGGCTCAGTTGGTTAAGTGTCCAACTTCGGCTCAGGTCATGATCTCACAGTTCATGGGTTCGAGCCCTGCGTCGGGCTCTGGGCCAACAGCTCAGAGCCTGGAGCCTGCTTCGGATTCTGTGTCTCCCTCTCTCTCTCTGCCCCTCCCCTGCTCACACTCTGTCTCTCCTTCTCTCTCAAAAATAAATAAACATTAAAAAAAATTGTTTTTAAAGACTGATCATACCAAGTGCTGGTGAGAATGTGGAACTGGAACTTTCATACACTGATGGTGGGATTGTAAACCCAGAGTGGGGGTATAACCACTCTGGAAACACTTGGGAAGTTTCTTAAAGAGTTAAATATATATTTGCCAAACGATCCAGCCATTCTACTTCACTCCTAGGCATTATCCATACAAAGACTTACATGCAAATGTTCACAGCAGCTTTGTTTGTAATAGCAAAAAACTGGGAAAAAAAACCCAAACAATTGTCCATCAGCAGATGAAGGGATAAACTAATCGTGTTTTTTCCTTTATCCATATACTTGAATACTACTCAGCAATAAAAAGGAATATATTGATATGCAAAACATCATGAATCCTAAAATAATTATGCTGAGTGAAAAAGTCAGACCCCTCCCCCCCCAAATCACATACTGTATGATCCCATTTATATAAAATTCTAGAAAATGCAAAGTCATCTATAGTGATAGAAAGCATATCAGGGGTTGTTGGGGGATGGGGGAGGTATGAGAGGGAGGAATATTACAAAGGGGCAGGAGGAACCTTTTCAGGATGATGGGTTTATTCGTTATGTTAATTGCGATGATGATTTTAGGGGTTACACGATGTCAAAACCTACCAAATTGTAGACTTTAAATACATGCACTTTGGGGCTCTGTGCTGACAGCTCAGAGCCTGGAGCCTCCTTCAGATTCTGTGTCTCCCCCTCTCTCTGCCCCTCCCCTGCTCATGCTCTGTCTCTCAATAATAAATAAACGTTAAAAAAAAATTTTTTTTAAATATGTGCAGTTCGTTGCATGCTGCCTTCAATAAAGTTGGAAGGAGGAGAGAGGGGAAGGGGCCGGGGAAAGAGGAGGAGCACACGGGAGTCTTTCTTAGGATGCCAGGCACACGCACGGACACACACACGCAGACACTGAGTATGAAACTGCTGCTTGGCCTCTAAGAGTCTCTCAACCCAGGATTCCATCTAAAAGCTACTTGTCATTTGCTCAATGTTTTTCCAGAGTCCTCCCCGTGTGCCTGGCTTGAGCTGGGCACCGGGGGTTCAGAGATGAAGCAAATCCAGTACTTGCTCTAGGAAGTTCATTCTTTGCTCGAGGAAGTCCATTCTGGAGCAGATTTCCCAGAATTCAACCCACACACTTAGCCACACGCCTCAAGCACACCAGCCGGGTTCCCTTCACACCTCCCCTGAGGTCTTTCTCTGCTCTAGACTTCCTCCACAAGCAGAGGCCAGCTTTTCCTCTGTGCTGGCCAGGCGGCAGGGCTGTCTGTAGAGACACCGCTCGATGTCTAGACCTCAGCACAGCCCAAGCAGAAAGCGGCGGACCTGGGCTGCAGGGCTGGCGTGACTTCCGCAGAACGGTACCTGCCCCTCCCTCTGAGGGGCTGCCAGAAGCCTCTCCTGACGCCTGTCTCTCTAGGGTGGCTTCTGTGCCAGGCCTCACAGGCCGTCAGCCAAGTCCCCTCCTTCTGAGGCTGCACACCAAGCTTCCAGAGACCCTGTGGCTGGGAGGCCCGGCCAGCGCCAGCTTCAAGGGGGCAGTCTGGAGGCCTCAGGCCCTAGAGACGCGATCCTGACAGAGCTGCTGAAAGGGACACAGTTATGGCCTTTGAAGCTGTGGGCCCAGAAGCAGATCACAAACTGCCAAAGTTAAGGACGCCATATGCCCTGACCCAGGCCTGCTGTTCCAGCCTTGTTTCCCTTCTTTGCCCTCACTCTGGAACTTTACATGAGAGGCGCAGAGGGACAGCCTGCTGCAGACACATTTTAATATGCGCACTTAAAAATGTTGCCTGGTTGGCCACATTTTAAAAACAAGGGAGATCACAAACATCCCATTTCTAGCTTATAAATCAGAAGGCCTGCAAACACCAGACCCACTCTCTTGCCTGGGAAGGGTGGCAGGAGCAGGCCAGCAGCCACCCTCTTCCAAACAAGCACTCTCCAGTTTGCTACAGTCCCTGAATAGCCCAATGGACCTGTTTTGCCTCTGTCGATAACTGCCTTCGAGGCCCCTTGCCTCACACATTTGATTCTGGCATACAGACCTCCTAATGACCTTATGAGGTAGATGGCATCATGTCCCCATTTTACAGAATAGGAAACAGAGCAGCGTGGCTCCAAAGCCAAACACAAGAACACTGGTCGGTGACTAAATGAGTGAACCATGGACCGTACTCTTTTTAATAAAGCAAAATGTATTTACTTTGAAGGCATACCTTTTTTTTCCCCCCTGATATTATATAGTCTCCTTACTCTGGGGACAGAGGTGTTAAAATGCTCCTTCTTTCACTCTACGGCAGCGATAGTAAACAGAAATCTCTTTAAGTGTCACTTGAACGGCCTTGATCTTTGAAATCTAAGTGTGAGAAGCACTGCTCTGCTATATAGCCTGCTTCTGCCATTTCTCCTGGTTCAAAAAAAAAAAAAAAAAAAGAAGAAGAAGAAGAAGAAGAAGAAGAAAGAAAAAGCAAAAACCCCACCTCTATCGGCATCTCATCCTATCTTTGAAGAGTTGGCTTTTGAACTGAGCATTCCCCAAACCTTCTCTGTCCAGCAAACCCACAGAGCATTTGTTCATGCCTCTTGTTATATTTATCTCATTCTTCCTCAAGTTACGGTTATCTATATCCTACCCACTCTTGCACCCCCTAAAGCAGTGACAGAACAGAAGAAACTGCTGAATTGTTGGCCAGTCAGCGCTTCAAGAGAACCCCACCTCTGCCTGGCATTTTGTAGGTGGGGAAGAGCAAAGGGCCTGGCCTCAGGCCACCCAGGGAGTTGACAGCAGAGCCGAGGTGAGGACGGGAGTCTCCCGATGCCTCGGTGCTGGCTTTCTTTCCACTTCTTTCCACTTCACCAGGCTGCTTCCCAGAAATTCCCTTCTGCTTGGCTCAGCACCTCAATTCAGAGGACAGTGCTGAGCATGTGACAAACACTTCATGAATCTCTGTCCATTAGGAGGTGCAAAGCAGCCAGGAGAACACAGGCCTCCTCCTCTCCAAGGGCTCTCAGCTCTAGCTTCATATCACCTGCATCAAGCCTTCACTCAGCGTGAGCTGCCCATCAAATGAAGAAATGGCCCTCCGGCCCCTGGTGACCTGGATGTAGAAAGACCCCATATGGCTCAGGAATACAGTCCCAATTAGGCCAGAGTTATGATCCCAGCCCTGCTGAGTAACCTTGGGGAAATGCCTTCACCTCTCCAGGTGTCAGGTGCTCCAGACAGGTGGAAGGCTGAGAATAGATATGAAGAATTCCCCAAGCCTACTGGCTTGGTTATTCAGCACTAGACAGGCTTTCCAAGGGGAATTTCAGAGTCCTTTCTCTAGAGTGTCTTAAGGACAGGAAAGGTTCTCGTCCACCTGGGACAAATGGATTATTCCATTAGAGCTGTGCCAGAGTGAGCTTGAATGGCTCCCCCCTGCCCCCAGACTCTGTGGCCACTTTTTGTGTTGCTGGGGTCAAAAGCCAACATATCTTTTTCTTTTTTTATGTTTTATTTATTTTTGAGAGCAAGAGAGACAGAGCATGAGCAGGGAGGGGCAGAGAGAGAGAGAGAGACAGAATCCCAAGCAGGCTCCAGGCTCCGAGCTGTCAGCACAGAGCCTGATGAGGGGCTCGAACTCACAGACTGCGAGATCATGGCCCGAGCTGCAGTCGGATGCTTAACTGACTGAGTCACCCAGGCGCCCCAAAAGCCAACATATCTTTAAAACAGTTTGGAACTGCCCTAAAGCTGGATGGATGAGGATGATGCGGATTCACAAACTCAATTCAGAAAACAAGGACACGACGACAGCATCATCTCTATAAAGCCTTCCTGATCCACTGAACAGGAAAGATCATCTCCCCTCTCCGACACCCCTCTATATACCATTATCAGTCCACAACCCAGCTCCTAGACGGTTTATCACACCTACATGTTTAGATGTTTGTCTCCTACTTAGACATCGGTTTCTTGAAATGAGGGATCACCTCTTCCTCTTTCCTGTGCCCCATGCACTTAGCCCAGGGCCTGGCTAAGAAACCATAAACGAACGCTGAGCCATGTTTAGCTAGACAAGGAAGCCCTCCCACCTCTATTCTGGGACAAGGTGGCATTTAGTTCTTTTAGAGCCCACAGATGCATCCAGTCCATCTGCAGGATGGGAACGCCGATTTTCAGAGGGACACTGGCTTACCCAAAGTTATTCAGTTAACGAGAGGGCTCAGACTCGAAGCAGCCCTGTTGACTCTCAGTACGGTGCGCTTCCAGCTCTTTCTCAGCCTCTCCAACACATTAGCTGTGTAACTCTGGGCAAGGCTCTTTGTCTCTCTGCCCTGGCTTTCTCTTTGTGAAATGGGTAAAAACCATAATGGGATTGTCTCAGGGATAAAACAGAGCACAGCACACAGGGAGCACTCAAAAAGCGTGTCTGTTGTGACTGTCATTCATGACCAGCCCTTCTCCTCAGGGAAAGGGCACCCACCACCCATCAGCAGAGCAGAGCTCAAGGTGAAGGGAAGTCTTCCCAGCCCCGACCTATACACAAGTTCAAGCAGCAAGTTCCCTGCAGTCATCAGTTTGGGGAAGGGCCTGATCTCCGCCCAAGAGCACACACAACTCACAGGGATGGCGGCAAGGTATGTATGTGGAGACAGCGAAACCTTTGGAAGAGCATGCTCTTCCGGGTCAGACAGCCCTGGTGTCAGGTAACAGGCTGCCCTTCCTGGCTGTGCCATCTTGGCAGTCACTCTCTCTAAGCCTTGGGCTCCTCGTCCTTCAAATAGGTACAATTTGTTATGAGGATCACCTGAGGTAGGTAATGGCCTGGTACTCCATAGATGATACTAAGAGTAATAATACTTGTCCCATTTTTATTTAACCAAATGCACGCGATAAAATGTCCAAACCAGAAAGGGCCTTAAGGATCCAGGAGCCCAGTCCTGTCATGTTATAGCCGGGGACCCAGAGGTCGTGGTTGGCCAAGGTCACACAATGGGGCGGTGGTGGAGTGAGAGCCAGGGCTGGGGTCTCCGGATTTTCTACCGCATGTCCATTTTGGCCCACTCGATTCTCCTCATCTGTTCCTCCCATCCCTCCCCGCCCCCCACCCCCCAGCACAGCGAGGGAAGAGTCACGTTCTTTCCAACCCTCTTCCTTTCACACTCATCTGAAACCAGCCAGCGCTATCTGTTTGCCAACGTCACAGTTCTCCCAGGCACACGGGGCCCCTTCCAGCCTTGAGGAGAAGGTAAAACAACTGCTGGCTACTGGCAATAGCAATAATAACAGTATTAGTAATTAACAGTGATAATAATGGCAACCAACAACCTGCACAGTGCCCTGTGCTTAACAGTGTTTTTCCTACAAACGTCAGCACATTCCAGTTTCTCCCTAACCTCGTTGGCTTAGGGGCATAACTGCCTCAAACTTATTCAACACTTCCTGAGCACCTACTTTGTACCTAGCCACAGGCTAGAGGTTAGAGACGGAGAGGACAAAGATGAGGCCTCTGTTGGGAGGAGTTCACGATCTAACGGGGATTTAGGGCAGGTGGGGACATAACTTCACTTGGCCCAAATGATGCAGCCACAAAATGCCCTGCCCCAGCCTATGGGGAGCCTTCTTTATCACGCTGCCAAGGGGCACAGTGTATCTGTGGAATAAATGGGAGCAAGAAAGGGTGAGGCCTAGGCTGAAAAGGACAGCAGGAGGAAAAACAAAGAATAGAAAGTCCAGACACCAAACACTCCATTGCCTGTCTCAGAGAGGTTCTAGTGGGAGACTCCAGGGAGGGCAAGGGAGCAGCAACAGCACCCGTATGGAATCAGGAGGCCTCGGCCCCTGACCCCTACCAGCACACAAGATTCTGATGCTTCTTGTCCCTTAGGGACTTTGCCCTCAGATGCCAAGATTTTCCAAACCCAGTGCTGGGGTATATATGCCTCCTTGGGACCATCATTCGCTAGAATGATGTCACAGCCCTTGCAGTGGAAATGTTTGTACCTCCTGGTTGCTTCCTAGGCCCTCAGCCCAACACACTCCAGCATTCATTATCCCCTGGCAGGGACGCCATCCGCAGGGATGTGGAAGAGATTGGCAGGGTGGGGGAGGGGGAGAGAAGAGGCTAAAAGCAGCCACCCCTCCCCTCTTCCTCCAGTCTATCTCTCAAGTCCTGAGTCCCTGAAAACCTACTATGTGCCAGGCACAGGCACTATTTTAGGTGCTTTCATATACATCTCATTTCATCATCCCATCGACCTACTCAGGCATGTATGCCTCTTCCCAGATGTGCAGATGAGGAAACTGAAGCTTGGGGGTGGGAAGTAACTCGAGGAAGGTCACCCCAGTGACAGCGTAGGGATATCAATATAGGACTGTCTGATGCCTCCGGTTCCACGAGGCTCACAAGGTCATGTTTCACTGGAGAAGTCCACAGTTGAAAGAGACCAATTGAGGAAACCCCAATTATCTCATAAACCCAAGTTTAAATTCTGGGTTGCTCTGGTAGAGAGATCCCTGACATGTCAGAGCTACCTGAGTGGCACGTGACAACCACACAGACCATCTAATCCAACTCCTGCATTTAACAGATGAACAGACAGACACCCACGCCTAAAGAATTTTAAGATGGCTACTGGTGGCCTACTAGCAAGCTAAGGGACTACAACCCGAATCTCTGGCACTTTCCCTACACCATCCTGCCTGCAGAGATCACCTTTTCCTGATAAGCTCCTGCAGCCCATCCCACACTGCCAGATGGGCAGAGAAGGCAGAGGAAACAGGCAGCTGTGTGACCAGGCCTCTCCTCAGTCCGTCTGCAGGGTTGAGGAAGAGAATCTGGGGCTTACCAGGCTAGTAGGTGTTCTGCTGAGCGGAAGGAGAGAGCATCCTACCCCATGGAGGGTCCAGAGAGACAGACGCAGATCTCCTGCTTCAGGGGTCATGGGCATGTTTTCCAGACCTACTGCAGGGCCCTGACGCTTCTCAGGGGGGAATGTGGTAAAGAAGCAGTCGTTGGCACTTGACCTTGGGTTGGGTGTGGGGTTCCACCCGTCTCCCACCCCTAGGTACGCTTGCTCCTCCTCAAAAAAGGAAAGGGGCTTAAATATTTGCCAAATGCTGAAAGAGGAAGACATTTAGGAACGGGGCGGTCCCTAGACCTCTCCTAATCGCCCACCTTGGGCATCTTCCCCGCTGCAACCAGCATCCTGTAATTAGTGATTTTCACGGGTTTGGGGCGGGGTGGTGGTGGGGGGGAATGAAGGGAGGGTAAGAATGAGTCACAGTTAACCCCTCCTCGGCCGATGCCCTCTGAGGGATTCTACCGCAGCGGGCGGTCGCCAGCGGCCCCCGCCCGCCCGCCGGGTGCAGCGAAGGGCCCCCTCCGGGCTCGGCCGCGGCCTCCTCACCTGAGTCCGCTGGCGCTCCGCAGCCCCCGCCGGCTCGCACCGCTCCGGCCCCGCTTGGCGCAGCGCCTCTGCAGTCGCGGCTGCAGCTGTCTGGCCCGGATCAGCAACCTGCGGCGGAGGGGGGAAAACGCACAGACAGGGGCGGGTGAACGCGGGCGGGGACACCCGAGCCCCCCGCAGCTGACAGCTGGGCCGCCGCAGCCAGAAAGCCTGGAGGGCAGGCTGCCTGCCGGGCGCTCGGTCCTGTCTGCTCCCCGGCGCGGCCCGCGCCTCCCCTCCCCCCACCCGCACTCGGCACTCGGTGGGAGCAGCTGGGCGGTGGGCCCCGAGGTCCCCGGGGTCGCTGTCATCACCTGCCGAGGCTTCCATGGCTTCGGCTGCCCTGCCCAGGCCGCCGACCTGCTCTCCGGAGCCCCTGCTGGAGGCGGCTCGCCAGGGCTGGGGCTGCCGGGAGGGAGGAAAGGGGAGGGTGAGGTGGATGGAAGGGACCAGCCAGTGGGCGGCTCGCTGGCAGCTGCGTAAGCGGCCCGTCTTCACTTTCCTTCTTAAAGAGATAGTTTGCATCTTGCCTCAGAGGGTGCGGGAGTGGGGGCGCGAGCACGCACGGGGTGGGGTCCTGTCCCACCTACTGTGTACAGCCAGCCTGTGTTTAGAGTTGGGCATGTGGCCGAGAGGAAAGCACATTGTCTGTCCACTGACAGGCTGTGTGATCCTGGGCAAGTCCCTGCACGTCCCTGGTCCTCAGTTTCCTCACCTGCAACATGGATTGATGATACCGATCTCACTTCCAGGCACGCTGCCGGCTTATGCTAAATAGTAATGGCATCTGGATTCCATTCGGAACATTTTTCACTCCCTCATTTTTCACATCTGAGTACCAGGTTGCTTATTTAATGCGAACAGCATTTGGGCTATGAAGAAAAATGATGGCAAGAATCTTAAATATCTGAAAAGTCACGTTTGTCTTTGAAGTATTAAGATGGTGAATCTTTGAAAACATGGAAAGATAATCACAACCTAAATTAAACGTTCATTATACACCTTGTCCCTCTGTGTTCCATCTGCTATTGTAAGGGAGACAAGGGGACCACAGGAGACAAAGGGACCTTGAGCACCCTACATGACATAGTGATTTCCTCCTCTCCTACTCCCTTTGCCCTAGTGTTGCTGTATTTCCAGCTAACATATTGTATACATACCATTTGTCATTGTCACCCCCACTAGAACGTACGTGCCATGATGGAAGGAACCCTGCTATATTCCCAGTGCCTAACACATAATCAGGTGCTCAGTAAATATGGACTAAATGAGAGAGAGAGCAAGCATACATTGTGCCAGGGCCCCGTCTTCCCTAAGAACACTAGGCCTGATGCCATCCTGGTCTCCTAAAACTCTTATATCCTTAAATCTCTGTCTACTCTTGGTGAGGCTGAACTTGGTACCCTCTACCTAAGCTGATGGAGAAGCATTTGTATAGTGATTTTACCAATTTTATATCATGACTCTGCAGGACTGGCCTGGTGAGAAATAGTTAATATTTATAATGTACATGAAAAAAACAGTTGCTTTAAATTTAGTGTTACTTTTCAAAGTTAAACCTTTTTCTGGAGCTCAAATTTGGGGTAAATCCACCACTCTATAACAATGCCTATAATTTTGAAACATATGCCTATAAATTTTTTTGGCTCTATTTCCCCCTCTATTCCATTAAATTGAATTTTCCTATCAGATGGCCACCATTATATTATGCTTTGTGGAAAAATATGGCAGAGCAATTGTAGCAGGAATAGGAAATTGTAGTTGAAAAAGCCATGTGAAATAAGGTCTGCTGTCTAAACAAAACAAAAACAAAAACAAAAACAAAAAACAAAAAACTAATGCTGTATTAGCAAGTTAATGCATAAGTTTTATCTGCCCTAAGGCCCACTTAAATTATGTAAGTGACTTCTTTACATTTAAAGCAAAACCAAAGAAAGCCATGCAATTAGTTTGCTTGTCAAGAGATAATTTCTAAGATCCTCATTAAAAAATTATTGTCTGTCCCCATGTTTTTTGTTTGTTTTGTGTGGGGTTTTTGGTGGGGGGAGGTGGTGGCTTGGTACTTAGAAGACTACATTTCCCAGAAACCTCCACAAGGAACTTCCCCAATCAAGAAAGCACCTCCACCCGCATTACTTCCACGTGGGATGGTGTTATCTGGTGAAGAATTCTCTCCTTAGCATGTGATGGAGAAGAGAGCCAGTAGTTAGTCATAATGTAAATTACAACAAATGAGGGTTTCAAGCATAAACAAATTATTCTAAAGAAATTAGTAGTTTTGTTTGATACTATTTGGGAAATATTTAAATTTGCTGTTTCAAAAGCAATTTTGGTTCCAGTTCTGGGTAAACACACTGCTCCTACGGAATGCAGCGATAAAACCTGAATGAGTAGCAGCTACTTGTGGATTCTGACGAGAAGACACTACCAGGCAAATTGGGGAAGAAAGCCAGAATTTTCTGTACCAGTGAACTAGTAAATTTATCATTTTTGTTTCCTCTGGTATCCCCTGGCCTAATCTCGAGACAGCCCAAATCTGGAATTGGGAAATCAACACAGAGAGAGCTCCCAAAGAATCTCTCTAGTCCTGACCTGAGGATCAGGAGAGGAGACCCCTTAAGCTCAACGTGAGTGATGGAAAACAAGTTTTCTTTTCTTTTTTAATCTTTTCTCCATTGTCTCATGATCCATCTCCCAGGCAATCTTGCAGTGGAGACTGGGCCAACAGGGACCCATATGCCTCAAATTCTGAGGGAGGAGACTTCTCCAATCAGAGTAACTATGGTCTTGAGAGAGGGTGAGGCAAGATGTTTCTTGCCTCCTTCAGTAGTCCCATAATTTGGCTCCAGTTGTGGGAGGTGCAATTGTGGGAGGAAGCCAAAAAAACAGAGAAGAGTCCATAAAACTCCAGCTTTCCAGTGAAACCCAAAGAGGAGAGACCAAGGGGCACCTGGGTGTCTCAGTCGGTTAAGCGTCCGGCTTCGGCTCAGGTCATGATCTCGCGGTTTGTGAGTTTGAGCCCCGCGTCAGGCTCTGTGCTGACAGCTCAGAGCCTGGCTCCTGCTTCTGATTCTTTGTCTCCCTCTCTCTCTGCCCCTCCCCTGCTCACTCTCTGTCTCTCAATAACAAATAAACATTAAAAAAATTTCTGCAAAGAGGAGAAACCAAATAATAACAACAATAATAATAATAAAATAATAATTTTCAGTTACTATTGAAAACTTAAGGAAAAAATCTTGAAAGCAATCAGAGAAAAATGATGTATTAATTATACAGAAAGAATGATTTAAATAACTGGATTTTTCAACCAAAACCATAGATGGCAAGAAAAAAAAAAATGGAACAAAATGTTTAAATTGTGGAAAGAAAAGATCAGTCAACCAGGATTCTATATCCAGCAAAAGTATCCTTCAGGAATAAAGGTGATATAGATATTCTCAGATAAAGGAAAACTAAAAGAATTCATTGTCAGCAGACCTGCTCTGAAGGAACTGTTGAAGAAAATTCTTCAGACAGAAGGGAAATGATATTAGAAGGAAGTGTGGACTATAAGGAAGGAAAGGACAATAAAAATGGTAAAGATCTGGGTAAATTTAGTAGACTATTTTTCCCTTCTTGAATTATTTGAAATAAGTTTGACAGTTGAAAAAAAATTGTAACATAGTCTGATGGGGGCTTCAATATATGTAGACAAGATAATTACAATATAAAGGAGGGAGTGGAAGGGAACTTCTATGATGGTAAAATACGAATTCTAAGTAGAATGTGGAAAGTTAAGTATATATTTCGTAATCCTTGAGATCCTTAAAAATACCTATAACAAAAGATACGATAAAAAAACCAGATAAATTAAAATGGAATTCTAAAAATATGTTCAAATATTCCAAAATAAAACAAGAAGGGGGGGGACAGAGAAATGAAAAATAGGGGGAATAAATAGTAAACAAATAATAAAATGGTAGATCTGTGTCCAAACATATCAATCTTTACATTAAAAATAAATGTTTTAGGGGCACCTCGGTTTCTCAGGTGGTTAAGCAGCTCACTCTTGATCTCAACTCAGGTCTTGATCTCAGGGTCGTGAGTTTAAGCCCCGTGTTGGGGTCTGTGCTAGGTGTGAAGCTTACTTAAAAAAAAAAAGAAAAAAATGGTTTAGGTACATCAATTAAAAGAGATAATCAGAATGGATAAAAAAATGACTTAAATAGATACTGTCTATAAAAAACTCACTTTAAATATAATGATATAGGTGCGGTGCCTGGGTGGCTCAGTTAGTTAAGCGTCCGACTTCGGCTCAGGTCATGATCTCACAGTCCGTGAGTTTGAGCCCCACGTCGGGCTCTGTGCTGACAGCTCAGAGCCTGGAGCCTGTTTCAGATTCTGTGTCTTCCTCTCTCTCTGACCCTCCCCCGTTTATGCTCTCTCTCTGTCTCAAAAATAAATAAACGTTAAAAAAAATTTAAATAGAATGATATAGGTAGATTAAAAGTAAAAGACAAAAATATATACCATGCAATCACTAATCAAGAGAAAGCTGGAATGAATGATTTAAGATGAGAAAAGTAGACTTAAGATAAGCAAAGAAAATTACCATAGATAAAGAGAATCATTATACAAAAATAAAAGGGTCACTTACCAGGAAGATATAATAATTGTAAATGTGTATGCACCTAATAAAAGAGCTTTAAAATACATGAAACAAAAACTGTCAGAACTGAAAGGAGAAAAATACAGATTCACAATTACAGCTGCAGAGTTGAATACTCTTTTCTCAGTAATCAGTAGAATGAGTAGGCAGAAAATAAGCAAGGCTAAGGAGAAGTAAACAGCACTATCAATCAATTAGGCCCAATCAACATTTATAGAACACTTCATCTAACAACTGCAGAATATATTCTTTTCAAGTGCCACGGAACATTGACCAAGACAGACCCTATGCTGGGTCATACAACAAACTTTAACAAATTTAAAAGACTCAAATTCATTTAAAGTACGTTCTCTGACCAAAATGATGCATACTAGGAATGAATTACAGAAAGATAACAGGAAAATCTCCCTTGGAAATTAAACAATATCCTTTTAAATAATCTACAAGGTCAAAGAGGAAGTCTCAAAAGAAATTAAAAAATATATCAAAATTTGTGCAATGCAGCTAAAGCAGTACTTGGAGGGAAATACATAGCATTAAGGTTTAAATTAGAAAAGAAAAGACCATTTGCAACTACATAGATGGAACTAGAGGGTATTATGCTAAGTGAAATTAGTCAGAGAAAGACAAGTATCATACGATTTCACTCATATGAAGACTTTAAGACACAGAACAGATGAACACAAGGGAAGGGCAGCAAAAATAATATAAAAACAAGGAAGGGGACAGAACATAAGAGACTCTTAAATATGGAGAACAAACAGAGGGTTACTGGAAGAGTTGTGGGAGGGGGGATGGGCTAAATGAGTAAAAGGCATTAAGGAATCCATTCCTGAAATCATTGTTGCACTATATGCTAGCTAACTTGGATGTAAATTAAAAAATTAAATTAAATTAAAAAGAAAAAAAAAAAAAAGAGGGGCGCCTGGATGACTCAGTCGCTTAAGCATCTGACTTCAGCTCAGGTCATGATCTCACGATACATGAGTTTGAGCCCTGCATCAGGCTCTGTGCTGACAGCTCAGAGCCTGGAGCCTGCTTTGGATTCTGTGTCTCCCTCTCACTCTGCCCCTCTCCCACTCATGCTCTGTCTCTCTCTGTCTCTCAAAAATAAATAAATGTTAAAAAGAAAAAAAAAGAAAAGAAGAAAAGTCTCAAATCGATTAAGCTTCCACCTTAGCAAAATAAACTCAAAGCAAGCCAAAGGAAGGAAATAATAAATATCAGAGCAGAAATTAATGAAATTGAAAAAATAAAAACAAAGGAGAAAATCAATGAAACCAAAAGCTGGTTCTTTGAAAAGACCAATAAAATTATTAAGTCTCTAGTATGACTGAAAAGAAAAAAGAGAAAAGACACAAATTACAGTATCTGGAACAAAAGAGGTGTTATTACCATGGACCCTGCAGACATTAACAGGATAATAAGGGAATACTCCAAACAACTCTCTCTATATAATCACCAATTTAGATGAAATGGAACAAATTCCTTGAAAACTGGAAACTAACAAAAGTCACCCAAAATGAAACAGATAATACCTCACAACTATTTTTAAAATTGAATTCATAAACATTCCTAAATATAAATCTTCAGATCCGTATCACAATTCATTTGGTGAATTCTACTAAACTTTTAAAAAAGAAATAACACTAATTCTACATATTCTTTTCCAGAAAAATAGAAAAGAGGAGGAAACACTTTCCAAGTGATTTTATAAAGCCAGTATTACCCTGATACCCAAACGAGAAAAAGACAGTTTAAAACAATTTTTTGAACATTTATTTATTATTGAGAGACAGAGCATGAACAGGGGAGGGGCAGAGAGAGAGGGAGACAGAATCTGAAGCAGGTTCCAGGCTCCGAGCTGTAAGCACAGAGCCCGACGCGTGGCTCAAACTCACAAACCACAAGATCATGACCTGAGCCGAAGTCGGACGCTCAACCGACTGAGCCACCCAGGAGCCCTGAGAAAAAGACAGTTTAAGAAAAAACAAGTACCCTCATGAACACAAATGCAAAAATCTTAAATAAAACACTAGCAAATCCATATGAAAGCATGCTCAACATCATTAGTTATTAGGGAAATGCAAATCAAAACTATAAGATATCATTTCACATTCACTAAGATAGCTGTAATTAAAACAAAAAAGATAATAACAAGCAAGAACGAGGATTTAAAGAAATTGGAGCTCTCACACATTGCTGATAGAAATGTAAAATGGTGCAACTACTTTGGAAGACAGCTTGACGGTTCCTCAAAAAGTTAAACATAGTTATCATATGACCCAGCAATTCCACTCTTAGGTATACATCCAAGAAAGATGAAAACACAGATACACAAAAAACTTATATGCTAATGTTCACAGCAGCACTATTCATAATAGTCAAAAAGTGGGAACCACATATCTACCAACTAATGAATGGATAAACAAAATGTATATCCATATAATGGATTTGGCCATTAAACAGAATTAGGTACAGATACAACCTACAATGTGGATAAACCTTGAAAACTTTATGCTAAATGAACAAAGCCAGATGCAAAAGACCATACACTGTCTGAGAGTTAAAAAGTGCATTAGTGGTTTCCAGGAGTTGTGGGGAAAGAAAGAATGGGGAGTGACTGTAATAAGTATGGGGTTTCTTTTTGAGTTTTGAAAATGTTCTAAAATTAGATAATGGTAATAGCTGTATTCTTGAATATACTAAAAATCATGAAATGAACACCTTAAGAGGGATGAATTCTATGGTATGTAAATTATGTCTCAATAAAGCTGTTAAAATAAATTAGCAAATTGAATCCAGAGATATATCATAGCTAAGGAGAGTTAACCTGGAAATGCAAAACTGTTTAAAAATTCAAAAATCAGTTGGTGTAATTCACCATATTAACGGTCTAAAGAAAAACCTCATCAACCAATCAATCAATTCAGAAAAAGTGTTTAACAAAATTCAACATCAATTCATACATGCACACACACACACACACACACAAACCCAACTCTCAGCAAACTAAGAATAGAAAAAATAGAAAGAATAGAAAGGAATATCCTCAACCCGATAAAAATTATTCGTCTCTCCCAAAACCAGTTATAGCTAACATCATACAGAATGGTGAAAGTGAATGCCTTCTTCCTCACACTGGAAACAGACTGACAAGGAAGAAATGAAACTGTCCTTATTTGTGTACAGCATGATTGTCCATGTAGAAAATCCCAAGGAATCTATAAAAGACCTACTCCTAAAACTAATTTTTTAAGTTTAGCAAAGTCACACGAGTGACAAAATTATGGAGATAGAGAACAGATTAGTAGTTGTCAGAAACGAGGGTGGAAGGTAGGGAAGCAGGTGGCTGTGGCTTCAAAAGGGTACCAACAAGTGATCCTTGTGATGGAATTATTCTGTTTCTTGACTGTGGTGGTGGTCACATGAAGCTACATATGTATTAAAGTACATAGAACTAGGGGCGCCTGGGTGGCTCAGTCGGTTAGGCGTCCGACTTCAGCTCAGGTCACGATCTCACGGTCCATGAGTTCGAGCCCCGCGTCGGGCTCTGGGCTGATGGCTCAGAGCCTGGAGCCTGCTTCCGATTCTGTGTCTCCCTCTCTCTCTGCCCCTCCCCCGTTCATGCTCTGTCTCTCTCTGTCTCAAAAATAAATAAAACGTTAAAAAAAAATTAAAAAAAATAAAAAAGTACATAGAACTAAATACACACAAATAGTGCATGTAAAACTGGTGAAGTATGAATAAGATGAATGGACTGTATCAGTGTCAGTTTCCTATGATAGTGTACTAAAATTATGCAAAAATTGGGGGAAATGGGTAAAGGTTATACAAGTCTTTCTGTATTATTTTTTACAACCACAATTATGTCAAAATAAAAGGTAGCAAAGGGTCAATTGTAAATCTCATACTGCTAGTGTGAGTCCAAAAAGGTACATCCACTCTGGAAAACAACTTGATAATTTCTTATCAAGTTAAACATGCGCTTACCATATGACCCAGCAATCTCACTGCTAGATATTTATCCAGAGAAATACACTTATGTTCACACAAAAACTGTACAAGAGTATATTAAGCAGCTCCATTCATAATTGCCAAAAACTGAAAACCACTTCAATGTCTTCCAGGGGGTAAATGGATAAATAAACTGCTATATCCAGACACCAGAATACTACCCAGCAACAAACAGTACCAAACTACTGATACATGCAACCGCTTGGAGAACTCTCAAAGGCATTATATTGAACGAAAGTTTCAAAAAGGTTACATATTATAGGATTCCATTTATATAACATTAAAAAAACCCCAAAACTATAGTCATGTAAACGAGTGGTTGCAGGAGTTAGGATGCGGCAAGGCAGTGATTACAAAGGGATAACACAAGGGAATTTTTTGGGTGATGTTACTGTTGGTATCCTGATTGTAGTGGTGGTTACAGGAATCTGGACATGTGTTAAAATTCACAGAACTATGTGCCAAAATGAAAAAGTCAGTTTTTCTATATGTTAATTTAAAAAATAAAAGACTTTTTTTTTTGGATTTTAAATCATGTATCTTTAGAAGAATAAAAGACATTTTTTAAATATTTTAAATTTTTAAAGGTTTAAATTTTGACATTTCAATATTATAATTAATACATTCAAAGAGGCCATTTAGGATTTCATTTGCAGGAAGATAACTCTAGATACAAGGAGATTTAAGAGAGTACTATCAGCTTCACTTCATAGAACACTATGGAGCTCACAGAGCGTTATATGAAAATTCCCTAACTCAAACTTGAACTAAGAAAAAAGAAAAACAATGGTTTTAATGTAAAAATGCTCAGTAAACACCAAGTAAAAGAACATTTATTTTAACGACCTTTACTTGAATTGTAGCTGCAGACAACGTGCTGAATAAGTGTCTGCTAATTTTTTCAACGTAAGAAGAGATTTAGTTTTGCTGACACACGAATGGTAGTTATAATAATCATTAAATAGTAAATAAAATGTTAAATAACCCATAAATAGACTAAAAGTCATTCAGATAATTTAAGACAAAGATGAATTTTAGAACTTTTAAATTAAGATATTAGATTAAAAAATATGGCATTAGGTCAAATCAAGGGTGATTTGCATTAGAATCAAATAAATTACCGCCTGTGGGGAAACAAAATATTAATTACTCCCATAAAACTTAAGTAAATAATCCAATATAAAATAGCTTTAAAAATATCCTTAAATATTTCTTGAAGGCACATAGTATTTTAAAAATATATTCTAAATGCAATATTCAAGTCAGGGAAATGGTAAATACTATACATTCAAGTTAGCTAAGTTAAAAATGTTACTTAGCTACAATTCAGTATTTCTGTGAGCAAACAGGTTTCCAATTCTGGCTATGGTTATTCTGACTTTACAAACATAAAATAGGCAGTTGGCTAATATATGAAATGGATCAGACCTTCAGCTGCTTCCAGACAGCTTCTGCATTAAAGTGAACCATCTACACAGAAATTCCAAATATGACATAAATCTGCATGTTCTGGATTTCCTTCACATTTTATGGAACATTGGTCCCACTGTAGCTATGATATCTGCATAGGGAGCACTCTGGCTCAGCTCAATAGCCCGCTGTTTTTTTAGGACAAGAAAGCTATAAAATTTGGCAGCAGCTTGTTTTCGGTCACTGTGTCTGCAGAGCTTCATCAGACTAAAGTACTGCATTCCCATCTTGTTGGATTCCTGGAAAAATAATTAGAAAAGAAGAAAGCAAAGAGAAACAACATCATTAAAAGTCCAGCAGGCTGTGGATGCATGATGAATAAAATATTGATATTTTTGATAAGGGAGTGTGAAATCCTTAAATGCAAATGACTCATTAGTAAACTTAAAAAAAATCATAGGTCACTGAATACAAGCTTGGCTCATTGAGAAAATGCATGCAAAAGAACTTTTAAAGTGTTATGCAAATTTCTAACGTGTTATACAAATGTTAGGTCTTTTAAAATTTTGATGTTAACGTAAATAAAGGGCACTCGTGGAAGGTGCAATTAGTTTAGACTTGTAGGCAGAAAACAACCCACAGGACTTTGGGAGGCTTCAAATACAATGAAAATTATCAGCCTCATCAGGCTTCTTTTCCTTAAAGGTACTGGGGGGTGGGGGTGACTATAAACAACTATAGTGATAAATGTAAAATTATATTTATATATCTTAGTGGCAGAGGAATATGGCTTTATAAACACCTCCCAGTTTCTTGACACAGATCAAAAAGATATCGGAGTCACCATAGGGTACCTATGAACCTACCAGAAAAAGTTGAGCTACAATAAAGCATTTAATTATGGATGAAGATAACGCCTTTTAGGAAGACTAGTACTTGGAATCAGATTTCTAGAATAGAAGTACAGATGAGGATGATTATTGAAAAAAAACCCACATTAGTGGGTTGCTTGGAGGTGTGGGAGGAGGACCAGTGGGAGAGTTGGGACAAAGAATTATCAAGAGGCACAAGGAAACTTTTTGGGGTTATGGATACATACGTTCACTATCTTGATTGTGGTGATAGGTATATACATATGTCAAAATTGTTCTACTGTATTTTAAATAGGTATGATTTATTGTATGTTAATAATACCTCAATAAAGCTGTTTAAAAAAGTAAATAAATAAATGAAATATAAGGATGCTACAAAACAAACGATAATTAATAACTAAGAAAAATTCCTGGAAAACAAAAAACGTGAAAGCAGAAATAAAATTCAATAAAGACTAGAAGATAAAGTTGAAGAAATTTTCTAGAGGATAGGAAAAAAAGCAAAACAAAGGGAATTGATATAAGGGATAAAAGATTCTTTAAAATTTAAAGGTGCAATTCAGGGGATCAAACATCTGATCCACAGGCAATTCAGAAAGATAGAACAGATTAACAAGGAGGCAATTCAAGAAATACAATAAAATTTCCTAGAATTCAAGGACATGAACTTTCAGAATAAAGAAACCACTACATGGTCAGCACAATAAATGAAAAAAGACCCATATCAAAACACATCATCCTGAAATTTCAGACCACTAGGAGTAAAGAAAAGATCTAAAAGTTTCCAGAGAGAAAATAAAGGATTGCCAACCAAGCAGCATCTAGCTTTTCAGTAACAGCACAAGAAGCCTACACATGTTACAAAGCCTTCAACATCTGAAAGATACTATTTTCAAACTAGGTTCAGAGACATACAATCAAGTTAAAGGTAAAATAAAGAAATTTTCAGGGGCGCCTGGGTGGCGCCGTCGGTTAAGCGTCCGACTTCAGCCAGGTCATGATCTCACGGTCCATGAGTTCGAGCCCCGCGTCGGGCTCTGGGCTGATGGCTCAGAGCCTGGAGCCTGTTTCCGATTCTGTGTCTCCCTCTCTCTCTGCCCCTCCCCCGTTCATGCTCTGTCTCTCTCTGTCCCAAAAATAAATAAACGTTGAAAAAAAAAAAAAAGAAATTTTCAGACTTGTATATAGGGTGTATATCTCCTATGCACTCTTTCTCTCAGAAATTATGAGAGGATGTTAACCACCAAAAAGTTCAAAATAAAGGAAGACCAAAGCATCGAGAACTAGAGAAACTAATATAGGAAAGAGACAAAGGAATTCCCATGTTATGATAAAGGAATGTCCCAAGACAAAAACTATAGAAAAGACCTGGAGAGCAGCTAGTCCAATTAGAATAAAAAGATGATGAGCTCTGGAAAGAGTATCTTCAAGAAAAAAAAAATGGAACTGATGAATCAATTGATATATTTGCCCATACTAAACGGGGTTTCATTATATGTCAGAGAATTTTTAAAAAGAATTAAGGATGAGTATATAGACACTAAGCAAATGGGGGAAATGAGGCAATGATTAACTAAAAAAAAGCACTATAAAATTGACAAGAAAAGAAATGCAATGACAATAATTTTTACATAGTCTTTGGGGTTTTTTTATTAAAAATTTTTTTTAACATTTATTCATTTTTGAGAAACAGAGAGAGACACAACGTGAGTGGAGGAGAGGCAGAGAGAGAGGGAGACACAGAACCTGGAGTAGGCTCCAGGCTCTGAGCTGTCAGCACAGAGCCTGACACGGGGCTTGAACCCATAAACCACGAGATCATGACCTGAGCAGAAGTTGGACGCTTAACTGACTGAGCCACTCAGGTGCCCCTCCATAGTAACAGTAACTGCTGATTGTCTCTTACTATCCATTCCTGTCTTCCATAGGAATAGAATTACTAGCTGAGCCCAAAGCTACCAGACAAAGGACTACATTTCCCAGCTAGATGTGGCAAGGTGACTAAGTCCTAGGCAATGAAATGTGGGAAGTGATACACACAATCTCTGTTGTATACTTAAAGAAATTTTTGCTGCTGAACAGAATGTAGACATGATGGGTACTTAGCCATTTTTGATCCTGGGAATAAAGGAAATGAGATAAAGGTAACCTAGGTCTCTGATATTTTGTGAGCAGAGCAGCCATACCAGGTTATACTTTATCTTTTTAAACCACTGGTATTTTGGCTCTTAGTCAAAATCAAATCTGCATCATAACTGTTACAATTATTGTAAACACTGAATATTGTGCTAAAAACAGACTGGGGTTAGGGGAGATATAACTCAGCGAAATATTCATTTTATGTTGAAAGAAGTTAACAGGTAAAATTTAAAGCTGAAATATCAAGAAAGAACAGTAAGAACATATGATTAGAAATATAGATATAAATGCTAAAAGAAACAGCTGAACATAGTTGCCTCTGGTGAGCAGGACTTAGAGATAAGGAGGAGTAGACAAAAATCTTCTGTGTTTCCTTTTCATTCTTATAGCATAGAACTATGTAACTTTTAAAATTATATACATGTATTATTTTGATAAAAATATAAGTTAAATTTAAAATTATCTGTTTTACTCTTATACCATTTTTTTTAAGAGAGAGAGAGAACGCACCCTAGTGGGGAAGAGGAGCAGAGGGGGGCAGAGAGAGAGAATCTTAAGCAGGCTCCATGCTCCTCATGGAGCCTGACACAGGGCTCGATTCCACGAGCCTGGGATTATGAGCAAAGCCGAAATCAAGAGTCAGACACTTAATCTACTGACTTATCCAGGTGCCCCACTCTTATGTTATTATCAACTTAGTTCCACATAGAGAATTGGTTGATAGCCTCCTAAACCCAAGAACGGGAAATGCACTAGATGTCTAGAGGTCTGAGTATAGGTAAGAAGTTGCTTAGAATATGCAGGCACCAAAAGCAAACTCTCAGTTAGCCCTGGGTATACTGCTCAAAATCATTTCATTCTAGTGGAATTTGGTCTCAACAAAAAAATAATGAAAATGATTTTTTTTAAGTTTATTTATTGAGAGAGAGACAGAGATACCACATGCAACTCAGGGAGGGGCAGAGAGTGAGAGGGAGAGAGAGAATCCCAAGCAGGCTCCACACTGGCAGCATGCCTGCATGCCCGATGGAGGGGCTTGAATTCACGAACTGTGAGATCATGACCTGAGCCAAAACCCAGAGTCGGACACTTAACTGACTGAGCCACCCAGGCACTTCAAAAATGATTTCATTTTTATTAATGTCTAGAAGATTGAAGTCAACATTTTATTTATTTTGAAAAAGAAAAAAATAGGATTGACAAACCCTATCATCTTACCTGCAAGCTATTTAACATCTTAAGAATTCTTCCATTCCACCTCTCTGCCTCAAAATTTTGTTGATTCCCCAATGACTCCTGTTTGAATGAATAATAAAATACCTCAATGAAACAAATTTTACTGAATGCTACTATTTGCTAAGCACAGTGTTAGCTGCTACAAGAAACCCAACCATAACACTGGGTCCTGCTAAATAAAGGAGCTTATAGTCTGACGACAGAATAGGAAACATACAACTTTAGATCAGTCTTTGTAGGGTTATATCTATGCTCCCTAGGTGATGAGGGGCTCCAGAGTAGGAGATTCTGCAGTCTTTACTGGTAATGCAAAGCAGGGCACTGTGATCTTACTTCCAAAAGTTAAGTCAGCCATGACTTTTGGTTAGGACTATCCCAGCTCTGGTCAATTTGAACTGACTTGACAGGGTAAACATAAAGCTATAGAAAAACTGCATTGTAAAGGCCTTTATCTGAACTTCCCTGGTGATACAGAAGCTCTAATTAATAAATGATGTTTAGCAATTTGTGTACAATTGGGTTAGAACCTTTTGGATTTCAAGGGCAACCTGTCCAAAAGAGATCAACCCACTTCCTGTCATATTATCTGAATAGATTAGTTCTTTTCAGTCTTTAAAGCTTAGCCACCTTCAGAAACACCTCAATATTTAAAAACAGTCAAGTTGAAATCCCTTCACAGGAACTCACTCTAAGCTCTTATCACCTAACACTTTATGAGCTAGGAACAGAATTGGGCATAGGAAAGGTGCTGATGAATCTGACAAAAGAGCAAGCCTACAAAGTGCAGGGGCGGGGGGTGGCAGGGACGAAGGTGGCACAGATCTGAACTACTTTCTAATTTTTCCCAGGCTAGCTCTGACCATGCAACCCAATACCTTCTATGTCATCCTTATCAGAGGTGCAATGTTTGTCAAGCCTTCATGTGTACCTTTGAAGCCAAGACACTTCCCACAGTGTTTTCAATTTCACAGACTCCAAGATGATTTCAGAAAGTTCCAGAATATTCTGGATAGTATTTTAAATCACTTAAAGCTAAGGAGACTGCCGAGTCCTCATTCCTACTAGCTATGCTGGCTTCCTGGTCCTGATTGTATAGCATCCTTTCTTATGCTCCAAAAGGGGTGATCTGAAAATATGGTCACTTCATTCTGAAGAGTTTTCCGAATCTCTCCAGGTACAATTTATTTTTATTTCTTTCTGGTCTGCCCTGGGATAAATGAATTCACCCAATTGCTAACGTTTATTATATTGTTAAATACACAAATGCTGTTTTTCATATATAAAAAGCAGTGGCCCAACTCTTTGGTAAAGATCCATGAGATTGCAGCTTCACCTATATCGCACGACTAAACTAACCAGGAAAAGGCTCAGAAAAAATAGTCTATGCACTTTGCTGAAGCCTGTCTACTTGATCTATCTGGACACCCTACAGCTGAATCCATTGTGTGGAAAGCCCAGTGGATTATTAAAAACAGCTGAACTTGTGCTGTGTTGTGGTTTGCTTGACCACGTATGAAAATAACCTGTGTCTACAGAAGCAAAGAGAAAGGCGAAAATTAACCAACCCTCTTCTGGCTTAGCTGTTTGGATATTTCAGGTAGAAAATTCAGGTATCTTTCCCGTCTTAGATTATCCAGAGAATGCAGTGTTCTCCATATATGAAAAAACAATCTAATAGTCTCAGAACTCATTATAAAGATTATTTATTTAAGAACAACTTATTTATGGCATTAATAGATATTTTGATATTATTTAATAGGAATTCATTACAATCTTAAAAATGCCTTCAGCACTGTGGTACAAGGACTAGAGAAAGAAGACAGTAATACACATGAAGTCAGGTAAGTCCATGTTACTTCTCGCTTTGCTATTTAATTGTGACCCTTTGAGCAGACCATTTTCTCTTTCTGATCTCTAAAAATCTCGGACAGTATAGGCCTTGAGCCATATAATGTTTTGGATAAAAATTGTTTTGTTTTTTGTTTTTTTATTTGTAAATGAAGTAAAATTTCAAATGCCATAGGATGTACCTCTAATATAGCTCTGTTTCTTTAAAGCTGTTACAAGAATAACTCAACAGTGATTCTCAATATTTTTAACCTATGACTACCTTTGATAATATAAAAATCCCATAGTTTTATTTAAAATTATTTGAAGTTTCAAAATAAATTAAAGAAAGAAAAAAGGTCAAAGCAATTCTGAGTGTGTTTTATCAAACTACTGACACATCTCTTTGTTGAGATCACTAAATAATAATTCTAGAAAGCAACATGATCGCTCTAAAACCAACTTTTAGGTAAATAAAGTGTTAACTATTTAAGAACAAAGTTTTTAAGAAAATTTTCAAGACTATGAATATATTTACCAATTCAACTGGACTATTTTCAATTTCTTGTGCTAAGACGGCATTCGTTAAGGAAGATTCCTCAGTAGCTGAAGATACCACTTCAACAACATCCTCCTAAAGCAAATTAGGGAAATACAGGTAGGTCATCACAGTAGTAGTAGTTTTCATAGGAACAATTTTATTTTGCTAAATGCTTTCATCACATGAATGCTCATTTCTAAAACTGATTTATTTATTTATTTTAAATTTTATTTATTTATTTTGAGAGAGGTAGAGCACAAGCAGCAGAGGGGCAGAGAGAAGGAGAGACAGAATCCCAAGCAGGCTCTGTGCCATCAGTGCACAGCCAAAAGCGGGGCTCAAACTTACGAAATGTGAGATGATGACCTGAGCGGAGATCAAGAGTTGGACGTTTAACCAGCTGCGCCACCCAGGCACCCCTTTGAAACTAATTTAAAATACCACCTGCATTCGCAAAATATTATTCCTGAAATATCCCAGGTAGGCAGCCCCTGTTCTCCATAAGCCTCCCACAGATGAAGAACTGGCACATTCCTGCCCTCTTTGTTGCCTATCTTTTCTAGTCCTGTTTTCTCCACCACTGCAGACCCCACATCAAACATATTTTTGGCTGAGTGGCTGAGACCACTTTCCTTTGAAGCATTTTGTCCAGCCCCAACCCCCGCCTCTATCCTCATGCCAGTACCAGGTGGCAGAGGAAGACGCACTGTAAGCAGAGAAGGTGAAAATGGGGGAAGCGATATTAACATCTCTACCTAGGGCCATGACACCACTGCTGGAGCTGTCGCTGGCAAAAGGGAAGAAAAACTATGTCCTCTGAAAGAGGAGCAAAGGCACAGAGAAGAAGGAAAAAGAGAGAGCCAGAAATTCTCCATTCCTTATCATCTCCTTTTTTCATTGCTATAGAAGCTGTTGGGCCCCGTTTTCATCTTTAACCAGTCTTCAGGTAGGAGCTTCCTTCAACAAAGCTTCCTTGATTTTTCATTGCAGCTTTCAGAATGTTTAGTGAGTATCAGGAGTTGCATTTTATTCTTCAACATGCATGTTTGTGGAGACTTATGTCTTTTCCCTTTTAATCTCTATGAATATTCTACATTTTAGATACTCTCAATTTTGCAGTTACTTTACATAAAAAATGCTTTATAAAGATTTGAAAATGACTAATCAGAATCAATACTTTTCTGTCCTGTCAATGTGCTCCCATTCCTGACTGTATTTCACATCTGTTCACCGTTTTTGGAAGCAGAATAAAAATGGAATTGAAGACTAAAGCATAAGTTAGGGCAGAGGAGCTAAATGGTTCAAGAGAACTCATACATCAATCTCTTCAAGCATGAGGGAAAATCTGTTTTGTTAATATGTTAAAAAATCATGAACTAAACAAGCTTGCCTGATCATAATTTTCAGTAGGTGCACTCTAAGAAATGCCTGAGCCCAAATAAGGAAGATATTGGCAACCTAATAATTCAATATCTAGTATACTATCAAATATTTAGTAAAATACATTCTGTGTTAGTGCGTTGTGAAATTGTCTTTCCTTCCAAGAGCATTCAGTTTCATTGTGGACTGACTTTGAATTCCCTGAGTGGTTATCAAAATGCAGTGATGATGGAGCAAACCAGAAGAGCACTGGTTTCTTTTTATCTGGTGTGGCTATATCTGTACAATCACTAAAGTGACAATAGGAAAAATATATTTAAAAAAAAAATTTTTTTAACGTTTATTTATTTTTGACACAGAGAGAGACAGAGCATGAACAGGGGAGGGTCAGAGAGAGGGAAACAAAGAATCTGAAACAGGCTCCAGGCTCTGAGCTGTCAGCACAGAGCCCGACGAGGGGCTCAAACTCACGGACCGCGAGATCATGACCTGAGCCAAAGTCGGCCGCTTAACCGACTGAGCCACCCAGGTGCCCCAGGAAAAATATTTTAAAGCACACTGTTTCCAACTATGTTTTTAAATAACGTTTTTTGAATAAAAATTATGTCTTCAAATAAAATTTTTAAAAAATGTTTCTTTGGTCATGGATCTTCAGATAGTCTCTTGGATTCAAGGCTAAGGTAATTATAGGTCTAAAACATATTCTTAGAGGTGGGAAGAGTGACTTTCTGATCAGACACAAAACATGGGTGTATTGTCTAGAGTCCTAAAAACATTCCATGATATACTGAATGTGGGGCCTAAGAGGATTTTCAGGATATAATTGGATTCAAGTACAATCACTTATTTGATTACCATGCAAATTATTTCAGCATGAAACTACTATCTTCTTATTTACTCTCTTAAACTTCTAGAAAATACTGTTCTACAGATGAAAATCATGCTTTACATACCACTGCCCCTTACCAAACAAATTATGGACTAACATAAGACTAAATATAAACTATAAATGTAAGAAGACATGTCAGAGTCTCAAGTTTCCTTCACTGTATCTGTGTCAGAAAAATAATGCTTTTATGATTCTCTTTGGTTAACTTACCTCAGAATTAATATTTTTATTGGTATCCTCATGAGAGCTACACTTAGGTCCATTAATCACATCCTTCCAAGTTTTGGGTTGACTTAAGTCTTGCCGAGAATTTGGCTCTTCCATCACGGAGGTCTCTGAATTAGTAAGTAGAGAAGATTTCACCAAACTATCTTTCAAACTTAAATTGGGATATGGTTGTTACAAAAGAAAACTTCTGACAGAAAACTTGGAATCTAAGAATTTAAGCAAAATGTACACAAACTTTCTTATAGTTTCCCAAGTTTCACATATTTATCTTCCCTTGTCCCTTGTCTGCTTCTTATCACCTCCCTCCCCATGGTCCACCTACTATCTCCTCCACACTCACTCCCAAACAGGCACTCACAAGATAACATGGATAGTTCAAGCCCATCTTGGTGTATTGTGTGGCAGATTTTAATGCCTTCAGGACAGGTGATCACGAAGCAGAGATTCACTCGTTACATAAGCTGGTTTTATTATTCCTTTAGAATAGTCACAATAATAATCAGCAATTATCAATACTCCAAGTAGCTTCTGGGTGGATGGAAATTTCTACATCTCAGATTCATTGTACTGTTGAAATGCTATTCTTATCACTAGGTGACTTTTCCTTTTAGTTGTCTTAAAGTGAAACACTATCCTACAAGATAAAATAATTTTATCTGTTGAAGTTTTGTGAGTACTGCCTGTAGGGATGAGGGAGGTAGGAAGGAGTGAGATTAGGAGGAATCCACATAGTATATATACTTCATCTTTTTAGTGTACTTGTTGAACAAAAATTAATCTGCAAAGAAAAAAGGCAATGCTGATGTAACAGTTTCTCTTAAGCTGAAATATTCTTCTAGAGATAGCAGTTATACTTGGGAATATGGAATTGGATCCCATCTTCATTTTGAAATATAAAATGACGCTTTTGTTTCTGTAACAATCCCCTCAACACCAACAGTTAGGATGTCTCACCTATTATGTTTTCATTTCCCACTTCTTCCCTTACTGATTCCTTCTGTATCAATTTCCTTCCAAGTTTAAAGCCAGAGGACAGAAAGCACTTTGTAAACAACTGTAAAAATATACACTCCTATTACTTGCTTTTGAACAAGCAAAGCAATTCAATAAAATACAAGCACATATGCTAAAAAGTGAAAACTATAATTCAGGCACACACATCAAGCAAATTAATTCAAAAGTAAGGGAGTATTTTTCACCAGTTTATATTCTGTTGTATACATGAACGTAAATATGCATTTATTTATTTATAACCAAGCACTGCAACTATGTAAAAAGATGGAAACTATTACCATTTTCAGTTCCGCATGAGTCATATCCTGGGCAGGACTTGACAGAAGTATGTCCACTCCTCCCTTCTTCTTCCACATCATCAATCTTCGGGTAGGAGGTGCAAGTTCCAAAACCATGAGTGTGTCCATAAAGGAAGTAAGCTGTTTATGCATAATTTTGCTACTGATCTCCTTGACTGGATCTATGAGCAATTTCCTCTTTTTGCCTTTTCTTTTCTCAGCAAGGTCTAAATATAAGAAATAGACACAAATGGGATTGGTTGTATAGCTTTGTAAAATGATATTCTAGACACTGCATACCTAAGAAATGTCTACCACAATGTAACCTACAGAGTTGCCATGGGAAGAATATCCCTTTCTCTCTACTGAAAATTATGCTTCACGAGACTTTTGCACAGCTAGAGTATCTGATCAGCCAATAGTTGATGCAGTTTATACCGTGTTCCTTCAAAGTGCTTAGGAGGGACTCTGTTGACCTACCAGGTAGATTAACTCAGGAAATGTGGAGCAGAGAACATAATGGGAGGGAAGTTGCTCAATTTTGAAGTTCCCTAAGATATCTATATAACAGGATATTCTGAAACATTAATTTGTATTTGTCAAGTATATTTTTCCCTCCTCCATTGAAATTCATACACAAATTCCAAGTATGCAAAAGGGGAGGGTTAGATTTCCCAGAATGGATGAAGATCTGAGATCAGATGGAACCAGAAGGAACAGTAACCTGCTTGCTAACGTGCCTTAGTAAAATCCTGGGAACATGACAAGATCCAGAAGGGCTGGTTGTGTGATGACCCCAGAGGCTATATGGGCTGGGACAGTAGATACCACAAACTGTTGTGGTTGATGACCAAAGTTTCCCTTCCACCTGCCACACTCCTCTCCCAAATTTTGATACCACATGGCTTAGGATAGATAGGGGAGCTATACAGATTGAAACTTTTGCCAACCCAGTGGGATAGAGGCTCAGAGTTGAATGTGGTAAATAAAAAAACTTCAATGCTTTATTCCTTGCATGCCTGAGTTTATAACTGAAATTCATATCAATTATACTACTTGAAACCAGGATGTTCTTACAAGGTCAAGTTATATATTATATTCATATTTATTTTTTATTCCTAAAAATATGCTTCAGGTTAAATGTTAGAGGGCACAGACCTCTCTTCTGATCCTTTTACTCTGCCTTATTTTATATGCATGTGCATGTTTATTTATCTTTCCAATCAGACTACAAGCTTCTTAAAAGCAGGTACTATTGTTGGTACCTGGGTGGCTCAGTCATTGAGCATCCGATGCTTTGATTTCAGTTCAGGTCATGATCTCATGGTTTGTGAATTCAAGCCCCTCATTGGGCTCTACGCTGACACTGTGGTGTCTGCTTGGGATTCTCTCTCCCTCTCTCTGTGCCCCTTCCTGGCTTGCACACACTCTCTCTCTCTCTCTCTCTCTCTCTCTCTCTCTCTCTCTCTCTCAAAATAAATAAATAAACATTAAAAAAAAAACAAAAAAGCAGGTACTATGTCTTCTTAACTCCTGTGCCCAACAGAGAGTAATGGTTCAATAACTACTGGCATTGAACTGAGTTTTATATTTTCCAATTTCCCAAACTGGGTGTATGGTTTGACCAGGACTGACTATAATGAAAGAATCACCTCAAATTTCCTCCACACTCTTTCCCTACCCTTTCCCTATTGTATTGCAAATGTTATTATTAGGTTGGCTACTTCCTATAATATTTCACAGATTATCTCACAGTAAATAAGATAGTAGCGTAACAAAAATAAAAAACAAAACCATGAATGACGCTGACCTGAAACATCAATTGGGTCAAGGGTAAATCCATGTTCTTCATTTGATAATGTGATTTCATCCATTTTTTCATTTTCAGGTAGACATGTACACTCTGAATTATCTGGTTCTACTAATAACATCACCATAAAAAGAATTATTAGAAAAATAACAGTTATGTTTAATCTAGATGTTTATATGAGAATGAAAGCAAAAGATAAACTAATTGAAGATTTATATTGCTAACTGGAACCAAAACTGATTTTTAGAATCATGTACTTAAGAGAGTTGAAGAGACACAGAGATTATATGGTCTGGGGCCCAGTGTCTAGGTGAGTCATGCATCGTCACCTTCTTCTGCACATGTGACATCTAAGGCTGGACTTAGTAGAAACAGTGGTAGCAACCACAGTAAATGACTGACATAAATTTGATTGTGTCTGCTAAAAAAAATTTGTATTCTGAGGGTGACTGGGTAGCTCAGTCGGTTAAGCAACCGATTTCGGCTCAGGTCATGATCTTGCAGTCTGTGGGTTCAAGCCCTGCATCAGGCTCTGTGCTGGCAGCTCAGAGCCTGGAGCCTGCTTCATATTCTGTCTCTGTCTCTCTCTCTCTGCCCCTCCCCTGCTCATGCTCTGTCTCTCTCAAAAGTAAATAAGTGTTAAAAAAATTTTTTTTTAATTTGTATTCTGTTAATACTTAATTATTAGTTGACCCATAAAGGACCATAAATAAATTTATATCATCTCTCTTTTTCACATTTTAAATTTCTACTATGTGTTAGAAAGCAAATGTAACATAAGAAAGAATGAGGAATCAAAATGGGGCTATTTGTACTTTCAATTCTTAAGAAAAATCATACAAAAATACTTCAAATGATCTGAGGTACCTTCACATGAATTTCAAGTAGAAAATATCCCCACATTTGTAATTTCTCTCAAATTGTATACAGATTGTCCAGTTATATTAATGTCAATATGGTATTAATATTAATAATTAACAATCATAGCAATGTCAAATATTAATGATGTTTCTAACATGTAACACATATTATTTTAATGACTCAAAGGCATAGTATTTTGCCAGAGTATTTAGATGTGCTCTCATATCAAATAAACCCAATCCTGTTTAAATACCACTGTTGTACCTTTCTCGGAACCTAGTTTCCTATTCCATATTGTCTACAGTCAGACTCAAAAGAGTTTGAGGGACAACATTCTTTATTATTTTTCACTATATTATATTGCTACTTAAACCGAGCAAGTTGTAAGGTTTAATTTGAACATCAGTATCTGTTCACTTTCTACACAAAAGATAATTTCATCATACCCACTATAGTATCAGGAGGCTCAGGAGGCAGGGAAATTTCTCCGTTCAAATGCATGTCTTCTAACAGGATGTTGTGGTCATCTTGCAATAGATTGTCTTGAAAAACACAATAAATACTTCTGTCACAGAATTGAATCTGTCATTTTTTCACTAAACGTTTAATTGACATTTTTGTATATAAGGATTATAAACAGATACAAAAATGAATCAACCTTACTTAAGTAGATTTGATTGGCTACATAGACTATCATATTTCATGCAGGATAATATAGAACTTTATATATTTTATTTCCTTTCCCTTATTAAATAGATGTTTAATTTCAGGAGATATTTACTAAACTAATACTGTGATAGTAATCTTGTTACAAAGCCATGTTTAAACTCCAAATCAAGAAGTGAAAGCTTTCAAACTTCTTTGGTAGATACCTAAGGTAGAACCACTATTTTTTCATAATTTTGAAATTTCAAAAAGTTTGCCACAACCAGTCCTTTAAAGTAAACTAGAGAATCTAAAAAAGACTTGTTATATAACCATCACTATCTTTAAAATACAGGTATGTGTATTCAGATTTCCCAGTTTTTGTCTACTCCATTTCTATGATTCTTTTATAGTAACATCATGATATAAATATAAAACTACAATATAAAATGTTGGACAGATCCTTAGAATAGCTGTTTCACAATTTTTCTTAAGGGAAACAATGATTCCAATATACGATCTAATATATCTTGTGAGGAAATATACTAACTTCATTCCTTCCCCTCTAAAAATTAAGAATTTGTAAAAATAAAAACAAGTAGTATTTTATAACCTTTAGGGAAAATGTGTGTAAATAGGTGCCTATTTACTTAGATCTAGCCTAAATGTTTAAATACATCACAGACTTTGAAAATGTATGTAAAAAATGTATTGACTAAAAAAAAAAGTATTTATTTAGGGGCCCTTGGATGGCTCAGTTGGTTGATTTCAGCTTGGGTCATGATCTCACGGTTCACGGAATAGAGCCCCACATCAGGCTCTGTGCTGGCAATGTGGAGCCTATTTGGGATTCTCTCTCTCTCTCTCTCTCTCTCTGCCCTTGACCCTCTTGCACGTGCACGCGTGTGCTCTCTCTCTCTCTCAAAATAAATAAACTTTATTTTTTTAAATGTTTATTTATTTTTGAGAGACAGAGACAGAGAGAGAGTATGAGGAGGAGAAGGGCAGAGTGAGAGAGAAAGGGAGACACAGAATCCGAAGCAGGATCCAGGCTCTGAGCTGTCAGCACAGAGCCTGACGCGGAGCTTGAACCCACAAACCGCGAGATCATGACCTGAGCCGAAGTCTGATGCTTATCCAACTGAGCCACCCAAGTGCCCCTAAATAAATAAACCTTTAAAAAATGCATTGATTTATGACACGGGGCATACCTGACATTTTAGTTTAATATAATAAGCCTATTAATACATTCTTAGCATGACTGAAATAAATATCCAATTTCTTTTTTTAATATCCAATTTCTATATAACCAGACAACATACCAATCATCTCTCCTGCAGCCCCTTCATCTCCAAATCCATCTCCACTGTCATAGAACAGAGATTTTTCTCCAATGAGGCTTTCGGAACTATGTTCAACTAAAGGACCACTGGAATCCAGCAATATGTTGTCATCAAAAAAGCTATGTCTTCTGAGAATTTCAGATTCCTCCCCTAAATAAATACATATCATTAATACTGAGTTAGCCATAGAAACATAGAGTTTTAGGGTTAGATGGAAATTCAGATATCTTCTTGTACAGACCATCCCATTTTACAGATAAGAAAAATGAGAGCTAAACTTATTTGCATAGTCAACTGAAGTCATTCAGTTAATCAGTAGAGGCTGGATTTCTAGTCTAACGCTTTTCCCAAAACAATAGGGAAAAAACATTAGGATAGAGTCTTTAGTTGTGGTTCAGCTTAATAATTTCCCAGAATGATTTCTTCTACTTTAGATAGTCATGTCCTGCTTGATCAAGTATTATTTCATGTTGTTTCAAGTACAATTGCTTGCATTGTTTATCCACAGTGGGGATTTGGAAAATAAGGAGCACATCTGCCTTCTTGGGAATGGAAAGGTAGATAAAATATTAAATAATGGGTTTACAACATTCATTCAATAAGTATTTAATGAATGGGTATTAGGCAATCTGCTAGGTATTAGAGATACAGTGAGAAAAAAGACAAAACCCAATCAGCTAACATTAACCGAGTACTTATTATGTGCATTATATTACATAATAGAAGATACTATTATAATCCTAAATTTAGACAAGGGAACATGTCCATAGAAAGGTTTTATAATTTGCACACAGTCATACCCTAATAAATGACAAAGCCAGGATCTGAACCCAGCGGAGACAGTGATAGTTAAAACTTACACTGGTAAAATATTTTGCAAAATGGAGACTTATGAGAGCAAACTCTTAAGACACTGACAGTAGCAGGTAGAATGAACTCCTGGCTTCAAACTGACTTGTTTCCAGATTGGTTGCCAGCACATGTATATTCTTAATATTCTTTCCCTTCCATGGGTTTGAATCTCTAGGTCCAGGAGTCTGAAACCCCAGAGATCAGACAGAGGTTGTCGTTCTCCTCCCTTTCTCACAACCCATGTTAGTGCTAACCCATGTTAGCATGTTTGTTAGTGCTCACAAAATCATGAGTATCACTTATATTAAAATTCTTCTATAGGCTTTTATCTTGTAGAAAGGAAGAGTTGAAAAAGGCAAGCTTCATTGTACTGGATTAAAGATTTGCTCAACAGAAAAGGCTAAAAAATAAAAAATAAAAGTAAACTAAAACTATGTTCATATCTTCCAGGAGCAGCTTGAAAGCTCTCAAAAGAAAAACTAGCCTTGGTCAGTAAGATAATAACATTTTTGAACAGACACTATATTCGGAGCACTGAGCATCACAAGAACCTGAGATTATTCAAATAAATTAAAGAAATGATCATTGCTTTCAATCTTACATTGTAATTCAGAATAGGATGGATTAATATTAAACATTTCTTAGAAGACATTCGGTTTGAGCTAGTTTTTGAAAGAGAAAAATCACCTATTGGTGAAAAGAACTGAAGGAGGGAATGAGGGAAATAACTCCGTGATGCGGCTAGTCGTATCTCAATTTTACAAATAGGGTAGTAAGTCTCAGAGAAGCTAGGTGATTTGCCCAGTATCACACAGCAAGGCAATAGAAAAAGCTGATGCAAACTCAGATCTGTTCGTACACTGAGAAAATGCTCTTCCCCCTTTTTGAATTGTAGGAGACACAGACTGAGAACAACTAAAGTATTGGCTGGTAATATGTTTTCTTAACTAGAGCAAAAAGTCTGTATCAAGAGTAAAACAAATAAAGTTGATAAAATACAGAAGGTGATAAATTGATAGAGGCCCTTGAGGATAGGCAGGGTGTCTAAAATAAGTCATAAGGACCCAAGGTATTTAAGTAGAGGAATGTGATACGAAAAAAAAAATGGAATTTAAAGACAATTGCTCTTGCAGAGCTACATAAAATGTGGGAAGAGACTGTGAGATGTGTAGGAGGGTATTACTCCAGGTCTTTAGTACTGGTGAACTATACTGGTGGCTAGAGAAATAGAAGACCTAAGAGACATGTCCAATTTTGTTGTTGTTGTTGTTGTTAATCAGCACTGGTATAAAGCTTACAGAAAGTGTAGTTAAAAGTGATCCTAGGGGCGCCTAGGTGGCTCAGTCGGTTAAGTGTCCGACTTTGGCTCAGGTCATGATCTCATTTTGTGAGTTCGAGCCCTGCGTCGGGCTCTGTGCTGACAGTTTGGAGCCTGGAGCCTGCTTCAGATTCTGTGTCTCTCTCTCTCTCTGCCCTTCCCCCGCTCATGCTCTCAAAAAAAAAAAAAAAAAAAAAAAAAAAGTGATCCTAAAGTTTTAGGCCTAAAGAACAGCAGTAGTGTTTATAGGGAAATGTGTAAAGAGTGTCTTGGCAGTAGGAAATATGATTAACTCTTTGCCAATGTATTACATTTTAAGGCCTGGGATTACAGAGAGTGAGAGATCCAGGCTACTCAAAATATGGTCTGTGGGTTGGTGCTTGTCCATGGTAGAGTAAATACACAGACTAGAGGTAAATGTTTAAAAAATTTGATAGCAATTTCACAGAGTAATTTTATATATGTTGAATTTAATAAGAAAAATTGAAGCATATATTTTGATTTTTAAACTTTCAATTTTTCTGGATTTTACAAAAGCATCATTCCATGACAGACTGGAAATTAACAAAAATTCTAAAATTTGTCCCACACCACAGATCATTTAAGAACACAGCTGTAGATCGGAAGAGTTACAGGAGAAGAGTAAGGATGAAAAATGGAGGTTGGAGATGTAGTTCAAGCATTACTGGCTTGACCACCCTCCCCCAAGGAACACAGAGTTAAGCCACCCTTCTTCTACACTCACTGCTTCGGGCACTATAAGAGAACCAAACGTGAATACGACACAGATTTTATCCTCATGGAGTTTTCAGATCAATACAGGACGTACATAATATAATGGTTCAAGACAGAGGTAAATGCCATAAAAAGAACAGCTTAATTATAAAATATACTCAACAGTTGTTTTTATAATCAATGAGTATATATTTAACATGTGTTATTTCCTCCTCAGTCCCAAGCCATGATAAACTTTTTCATTTTACAATTGATATCATCATATATTGGAGAAATTTTCATACTTTGAAGGCACGATATACAGCACACACGTAAAACACTATATACATACACACACACACACACACACATATATACACACACACACACACACACACATATATATATATAGTGTTAGGGTTATATGTAATATATGTGTATTATGTAATATATATGTATTTATACACATATATTACTATATATGTGTGTGTGTGTATATATATATATATATATATATATATGTTTATTTGCATATCTCTCTCCCAGCCTGAAGCTCCTTGTGGGCAGGAAGGAAGTGCTTCTGCAAACTTTGTACTGCCTATGCCTATGATAGAACATGACATATAGTAAGTATTCAATAAAGGACTGCAGACTAAGAAGGGAAGTTTATAGCCTAAGACTGAGTCTTGGTATTAACACCTATTTAGAACAAGGTAAAGATAAACTTACTGAGAGTTGCATTTAGACATCAAGACATCCATTCTAAAGATAGCTATTTCTATTGACATGGTTTCAATACAAAAATGCATATTTATTTTATAAGTTATTTTGCAATTATGCTTCTATTTTATAAATAATTTTGCAATTATTTTATAATTGCAAAAATGCAATTATATTTTATAATTGATTATAGCTTGTGATTTTAATTTCTCAAAGAGTCTCACCAAAGCTCCCAGCTTGGAACAGTAGATCATTATTGTAATATTCTCTAAGTGTGATTTCTTCTGGTCTGCTTTGGTTCTGAGTAACGTGTTCTGAAACATCAACAGCACTATGGAGAAACATAAGATTGAGAAAATTGAGAAAAATATGCCAACAGAACACAAGCATTTTGCAGTATACTGAAAAAAAGCCCAAAACTCTAAAACAAAAAACAGCTTTTATTATAAAAAATAAACACTTTTATTTCCTCAATAGTATTATTCATACACACTAGTTGATTACACATGTATATATAACAAATGGTCTCTGGGCTGCTGAACCCAGGGGTCAATTCTCAGTCCTTGTCTTACTTATTCTAACCAACTGCATCTGAAACAGATGTTCACTCCCTCATGGAAGGTATTCTTCTCTTCACCTCCAGGATACTACTTTCTCTTGAGTTTTTCCTTACCTCATTGGCTGCTCCTTTTCTTTCATTAGTCCTTCCTCATCTCCCAGACTACCAGCTATTAGGAATGACCCAACACTCTGTTCTCAGATCTCTCTCTTTTAAAATAATTACACTCACTCTCTGGGGGTTGAAATTCCATCTATATACTCACAACTCCTAAATTTATCTATCCCATCCAGACCTCCTTCCTGAATTTCAGACCCAGATATTCAACTACTTGCCTACTCCCCTTGGATGTGTAACAATCATCTCAAAACTTATGTCTAAAGCCTAATTTATCTGTGACTATAGGATTACTGTAGTCATCCTTCCTTTCTCTTTTCCTTAAAGCCATATCCAATTCTTCAGCAAATTCTGTTGGCTCTGTCTTCAAAATATATTCATAATTTGTTACCACCTTGATAACATGAAGACTGAGAAGTGATTACAGACACTGTCATTTCTCACCTGGACTTCTTTTTTTTTTTTGGCAGGGATAGCACCATTTATTTAAAGACCACAGGAGGGTCCCTTCAAGGACACAGAGGCCTGGCATCCTGATCCCACGTCTGTGGGCTGCTGGTGGGAAAGGTGCGTGCCCCTAGTTGGGCCCTCAGGCTCCCACAGATAGGGCAGGGCTGTCATGTCCCCTTCCTGTCCCTCCCAGCCATGAATCCTGGCATCCCCCACTCAAGGCATTAACTGTTTTCACTGCCCTTCTCCCCCCATGTACCCTGGGCCTTCACTTCCAGATCAACGGGGCTGGGTGATAGGCCTGGTGTGAGGGGGGAGACCCTTTCAGTGCTGGGCTCTGCCTGCAGCAGCTCCTGGTAAGAGGTGGGGTGGAGTTTCCCTTGCAGCCCTGAGTAGGTGTTGGGTGGGAGGGTCATCTCGACTTCTTACTGAAATAATTTTCTCATAGGCTCTCTGCTTCCTCCCTTTCCCCTTTATACTAAGTAAAGGGGAAGAAGCATGTTGAAATCAAGTCAGATCTGTCACTCTCCTATTCAAAACCCTCCTGTGCTCCCTATCTGAATAAAATTAAAGTCCTTACTGTGGCCTGCAACACTCAACATCATTTGCACCCTCAACTACCTCTCATTTCCTACCACTCAGACCGTCATTTACAGCACAGTCTCACTTGCCTCCTTGCTGTTCCCAGAAAAGGTCCAATGTGTTCTGCCTTAGGGCCTTCTCACTTGCTCTACATGGAACATTCTTCCCCACAGTACTGAATGATTTGTTCCTATACCTCCCTCAGGTTTCAGTTCTGACCTTATTAGAAAACCCTTTCTTGAGAATCCTATCATTTTTTTCTTTATTTTCTGTTTCTTTTCATATTGCTGATCATTTACTGGCAAAGTGTATATTTCTTTGTTTATTGTCTGTCTAAAATGTAAGATTCTTGCAGACAGAAGCTGTTGCTCAATGTCCTCAGTGTCTAGAGCAGTGCCTGGCATATGGAAGGAACCCAATACATATTTACCGAATGAATGGAAGAACATACTGTTAATATCGCAAATTACATTCAGCAAATATGATGATACATTTTTGGTGTTATATTTCAAAATTTCACGCTAAACTTAAGTCTTCTCAACTGCATGTGTATTTCAGTTCTTAACTAGAGTCCACTTGTATTCATGAAATCTGAAGATGAAAGCAAGAAAATCAAATTGAGGGTCGCCAGCATGGCTCAGTCGGTTATGCTTCCAACTCTTGATTTTAGCTCAGGTCATGATCTCAGTTAGTGGGCTTGAGCCCCTGCTTGGCATCCTTCTCTCCCTCTCTCTCTGCCCCTGCCTCACTTGCATTCCCTCTCTCCCTCTCTCTCTCAAAATCAATAAATAAACTTTTTTTAAAAGAAAATTAAATTGAAGGAAAATGAAAAAATAATTTACTTCACATTGTGGGTGTCAAAATCATGAAACTCTTCTGGCAATGTGATAGCATTGTAAGCAGCTTCAAAATTCTCTTTTGGAAGGTCAACCAGCCCTGAAAAGAATAAAAAACCACATCCAATGAGCAATAATGCTATATAAGAAACTCCCAATTCTTGCCCCTCTTCGGTCCCATTCTCTACAAACAGCCAGAGTGGTATTTAAAAATATTTAAAGAGCAATCAGCTCAGCTCATTCCCATGCTTAAAGTGATTCAGTGACTTCCCCAGTGTATTAAATAAAATTCAAATTTCTAATCAGAACCTCTGCAGCTGTACAAACCTGTCAGCATCATCGAAGGATCTTTCCCTCACTCACTAGACTCTAGCTATACTGGCCTTTTTGTTACCTGAACAAATTAAGCACTTTTCCCCCTCAAGACCTTTGCTCTGACGGTTCCCCTCTGCCCGGAATGCTATTCCCTCAGGGACTTTTTACATGGCTGGGTACTTCTCATTCTTCAAGTTTGAGCTTAAATTCTACCCTTTCTAGAAAGGCTTTTTCTAATTAGCCTAATGCAAGTAAAGTTTTCTGCTATTTTTTGTTGTAATACTCTGTTTAGACTCCTGCATAGCACAGTCATTATCTACAATTATTATAATAATTTTAAAAAACTTTTTTATTATCTGATATCCTCTCCAAACTGAAAGGGACCTTATTTGCCTTATTTGTCCTTGTATCCCAGAGCCTTAAAATAGTGTTTGGCACAAAGTATGGCATCAATAAATATTTGTGGATCACATAAATGAAAGAATGGACAAATGAACCATATTTGATATGAGTATAAGTCTACGTAGAGAATTTACAAATATTTTAAATAAAGAAAAACAACCTGTCAACCCTGATTCAGTAAATATTAATTGAGGGAACAGTATGTTCAAGACACTGAGACAAGTACTATAAGAGATTTAGAAAATATCACAACAAAGATATTGCCTTCAAGGAACTTACAAACTAGTGTGAGAGACAAGGCCTGTACCTAAATAACCATAACACAAGGTGGAAATGATGAATGTCTTAACATTAAGTTAAAATTTGAAGCCATCATATTTATGACACATGTAAGTCTCTAGCACTCTGGAAGGTCTAGAGATTTTCTACAATATTTTGGGGCGCCTGGGTGTCTCAGTAGGTTAAACGTCTGACTTCACCTCAGGTCATGATCTCAAGGCTGGAAAGTCTGAGCCCCAGGTCAGGCTCTGTGCTGACAGCTCAGAGCCTAGAGCCTGCTTCAGATTCTGTGTGTCTCTCTCTCTCTTTCTGACCCTCCTCCACTCACATTCTGTCTCTCTGTTAAAAATAAATAAACGTTAAAATTTTTTTATGTTTCATAAATAGTAAGAACAACCTAAGCTACTTACAGTCTTGAGAATTCTGAAAACAATGACAATTATGATATCTAGGCTTTGTCAATTACACTATTTCTAATTTATCTCATACAGGCAAAAATAAATGTGGTAAATTAAGCAATCCATTAAAACTGAATATCAGAATTTCTTACATAAGTAGATTTCTTATGTAAATATGCGGGAACTTTACAAGTGTTTGAAAGCACAAGCTTTTCTTGCAAACACAGGTAAAGAGCAAGGGAAAGAATATAATTTGTCCTTAACCACGGAAACTTAGAATCAGTGAAAAGGAAGTTTATATTCACATATACACGCTGGAATTACGGAGTGCCACCAATTAAAAGAGCCCACCCAAAATAAAAATGCAAAAGAGAAACAAGGTGAGTGAGACAAATCAATGTTGCAAGTATACCTGGGCAAAATGTCATCTTCATTTTGAGCAATGCTTCGTTGCAATCTGCCAAAAGATATTTTGCCTTCCTATTATAGACTCGCACAACTCCCAAAAGAAGGTGTCCTGAAGTTCGAAGTGCAATTTTCACCTTTCAAGAATTTTTAAAGCATTAGAATATTGAGAATTAGATTCATAAACCCTGTTTGAAAATTATAAAATCATAGAATTCCTTCTCTTTAAAAAGAAGACATTTTGTATTCTTTTATTTATTTATTTTTTTTAATGTTTATTTATTTCTGAGACAGAGAGAGACAGAGCATGAGCAGGTAAGGGGCAGAGAGAGAGGGAGACACAGAATCCAAAGCAGGCTCCAGGCTCTGAGCTGTCAGCACAGACCGTGAGCTGAAGCCAGTTGCTCAACCGACTGAGACACTCAGGGGCTCCTTGTATTCTTATTTAGAGTGAATTATTTGAAATGCCTGTGTGGCTCAGTTGGTTAAGCGTCCCACTTCAGCTCAGGTCATGCTCTCACGGTCCGTGAGTTGGAGCCGCACGTCAGGCTCTGTGCTGACAGCTCAGAGCCTGGAGCCTGCTTCAGATTCTGTGTCTCCTTCTCTTTCTGCCCCTCCTCCCCCATCTGCACTCTCTCTCTCTCTCAAAAATAAACATCAAAAAAAAAAAAAAAAAGTGAATCACTTAACTTCTACCTCATCTTGTAAAATGATTAACCTTTGTTCTTACTCAATGAGGATAATCTAATGTGCCATCTAAGTGAAATATGTGATTATTAGTTTCACGGAAGAATATAAACTCTACAGTCAGGCAGACTTGGGTTCAAGTTTTGGCCTAGTTGCTGAGACTTGAAGTTCAATCTTCTTGAGCTTCAATTTATTAATAATGGTTACACTTATTATATACTTATTTTGTGCCAGGAATTGTCCTAAGAGCTCTTCATGTATTACTTAATTTTGATATGAACCTCTGTTTACAGAAGAAAAAAGCCTGAGATTCAGATATGGTAAGTAGCATGCCCAAAGTAAGAAAACTACCAAGAAATGGAGCAGGAATTAAGTTTGACTAACTCAAAAGTTCATGCTCTTAACTATCACACTTCACTGAGGCTCAAAGAAGCCCATCTCACAGGGTTGATGTGAAGATTAAATGATCTAATGAATGTAAAGTCTAGCCCAGTGCCTGACACATGGAAAGTTTTCAATTATTATTCATCCTTCTTGCAAGCAGAAAAAATACTTAACTTCTAAAAATATTAAAATAATATTTTAATGCAAATTCTAATATCTTACAGTATTTTATTATGAACATAGTACTGTATGAAGTGTTTTCATATATATTTTGATTTATACTCATTCTTTTTTTCTATTCTCCATATTCATTCACTCACTATTTTTTTAAGAAATACTTATTTGGTACCTACTGTGTCTACAGTATTTTGCGAAGGGAATAAGAAAGGATTACAAAACATGTACAAAATATGACCTTCCTCCTTCAGGGTCTAATCTATTTATGACAAAAATATGAAAACAGTTAATTACCCACAGAAATTGACATATGTTTGTGCTCAGGTAATAAATGTTATAGGAATTAAAGAAGACCATTTCAAAAGTAAAACTTCCAAAAAAAAAAAAGTAAAACTTCCTTGGAGATGCATTTTCTGATAGAACATATTTTAGTTCCTTTCCTCTCCATAAATCATGCCAAATACATATTATAATTTGAATCAATAACATACCTTAGGTGAAATAATTCTTTCAATGGTTATCTCTAGATTGCATTCAAATACATGAGCCTTTGTGAGTTTCTTCTCCCAGTGAGCTGCAAGCCAGATTTTGGCCAACGGCCCTCGCTTACTCATAAGCACATGTGTGTAGAACATGTTTCCTGTATTCCTTAGGGGTATTTAACAAACTAGAGAGAACATTAAAAAATATTTAAATTTTGATTACAAAAACATTTCAGTGCTATTTCTTAGCAAAAGCACTTTTTATCATTTCTGTAACAGATTATCTTCCAATTGAAGCTATTATTCAATTCAGTTTCTTGTAAAGAAGCCATTATGTAAAATACAAAATTATAAACTAATGAGAACTCTATTAGATTGTGAACCACACCCGATTTACATGTGTTCTGATCACTGACGGTTTCCTACATTCTACTTACTTTTTCCTACAAAGAATTTAAGTTCTCTTATTAATAAGGTCAAATAAATAGAGGCGGAGGCCTGGGAAAAATAGGATGGAAATAGGGAAAAAAACAACAGAACAGGAAAAGGCACACAAAAACTAAGAAAAGCGAACACATGTCACCTCTTTTCTGAAACTTAGGAATTTGAGAAATGTTGGACTATTGATTTATAACCAGGTGTTGAATTTCTTTGTTTTCTTCAAGATACTCTGGTTTAGTCAGCAATTTATTAACTTCTGAAGTTAAAATAATGGAATTCCAAAGGACTATAAAGTGGAAAAATGAAGGAAACAGAAACTAAAGGAAAAGAATCGAAAGGCAAGAAAGAAAACAAGAATCAAATTTAAACGTTTTCAAACAAGAATGGTGAAAAAAAAACTTCACCTAGAACTAAAACAGTTTATGCACATTTCTACGAATTGTAGTATCTTTGAGAATATCATAAGGCTCCTCTAAGCAAAGGGATATTATAATACTTTGACTTCTAGTGAAGAATCAGATTATTGCTCATATAAGAAATCTTAAGCTTCCACTATAAAAGCCTTTTTGCTTCTTTTCTACTTGAATTTCTGACTAAAAGAGAAAATTGAGACAAAATGAACACAAAAACAAAATCAGCCACAGAATTCAAGATTTAGGTGAATTTTGATCAATGCACAATTTCCACCCCAAAAATCAAATCACTGGCCCCAAAATGAAAAGTTAGGCAATCTGCAAAACCACATTCCCCAATGGTAGAGCTGGAGATTTTAATGTTTATGGCCTGTGCCTGCCTTGGTTTCACTTTATTCTTTTTACTGTTTGGTATCTTGGAATACATTCCAGTTTATCTTATAAAATTGCTCCCAGGTATATGGTTATTGACGTATTTTAAGGAAAAACAACTCTGCTTTTCAATCTGAGATATTGATTTTTCCCGAGTACATATTCTACCCTCCCCAACGACCCCCCCCCCCCCAACCTTCCTGCCACCCCTACTCTCGAAGGTTTATTTCTGGATTGGACTAGCTTGGAGCAAGGCAGAGCTGGCGAGAACCAGAGAACCGGGAACTGGGAGCCAGGGACAGGCCGCTGCTGAGAGAGGGCCCTGAGCACTGAGGGGGATGGGGGTGGGGAGGAGGAGGGGGGTGGGGAGGAGGAGGGGGGTGGGGAGGGGGAGGGTGGGAAGAGGGGGAGGAGGGTGGGAAGAGGGGGAGGGTGGGAAGAGACGGAGGAAGGGGGAGGGGGACAGAGGGGAGGGGGAGGAGGGGGAAAGGGGTGGAGGGGACAAGGAGGGGGGAGGGGGAAGGAGGGGAGGAAGGGGGCAAGGAGGAGGAGGAGGCGGAGGGAAGGAGGGGGAAGTGGAGGGGAGAAGGGGGGAAGGAGGGGAGGAGGGAGGAGGAGGGGGAAGGAGCAGAGGGGAAGGGGGAGGGCGGCCGCCCGCAGGAGGGGGTGAGGGGCGCAAGCGGAGGGGACGCTCCGGGAAGTGGGGAGGGCCAGAGGGCGAGCTCCTTCATGGGGACAAAACGGGGTGCGTGGCAAGGAAGGGGAAGGCGCTGGAGGCAAGGTGAGGGCGCCCACGGCTGTGAGGGAAAGACGGCGAGCGCCAGGGCGAGGGACGCCAAAGGCTTCCTCCACAAACGTCTCCTCAGACTTCAAGGCCGGCTAGTCAGAGAGAGCAACTGAGGCCAGAGAGGTGACCCCAGGCGCCCGGTCCTCCCCGCGAGGGGAAGAAGCGCCAGGTCACGCCTCCAGGTCACGCCTCCAGCTCGAAAGGGCTGCAGGCGACGGCGTTTCTCTCTCAGGCGCGGTCCGCCGGGCTCGCGCGGCTGAGGAGACGGCGGGGCGCGCGTGTCGGGGTGCGGGTGGCCGTGGCCCCCGTCACTCAGCCCGCCTTCAGCCCGCGGCTCCCTCCCGGCCCCTCAGACTGCGCCCTACTTTCGGCGCCGGTTCTGAGGAGAGGTGCGCCCACGCTGGGGCTAGAGGACGAGTCGCCGGGGTCCGCGCGTCGAGTCGGAGACGCCACGCTGCGGGAGCTGGCGGGCTTCAGGGAGGGCGCGGCGGATTGATGGGCGGGGTGGCAAAGGACGGGCGGGGTGATGGGCGGGGATATGGGCGGGGCGGTAAGGGGCGATAGGCGGGGCAGTTGGCAGAGATGGGGTGGGGCGAGGGGATGGGGCGGGGAGAGGGGCGGAGACGGGCCTGACGACACAGGCCTGACTGGCAGTCTCTGGCTTGGTGCCTCCAGTCAAGAGTTCTCACCAAGGACAGAACCAGTGCGGGGGGGGGGGGGGGAGGGGAGGGGATGACAGGGGCGGGGCCGGGCCTTACAGAACAATTCTGAAAGGTGATCTGACCCCTCTGCCAGGTCTCCCAAGGATGGACTCCCCTCTCTTTCACTTACTACCTAAGGGGTCCCTGGAGAAGTTATTTAATCACTTGAACCTCAGGTTTTCTTATCTGTAAAATGGAAATGATGATAATAAAAGTACCTGTGCCATAGATATTGTAAGAGATAAATGAGACAAAGCATGTAAAGAACCTGATAGTAATAAATGCTCACGAAATTTAGCTATTATTACTGTTGTTATTAAAAAGATCAATCACATTGACCCGCCCTTTGGGGACAGCAATTATTTTCTTGCCTGGGGACATCACTGCTTTCAATAGCCAAAGCCAATTGCTAGAACCTAATAAAAATCATGCCACAGAATAAGGATCCAAGGCTGGTTTCCTCCCTTGAGATTCCTAGTAAATACTAATAAATCTTGGAACAACAATGGCATTCAACATATAGGTTATTTATAAGATCCCAGGCTTCTCCTGATAGGTTGTCTCGTTTACTCTTGTTAAATAACACAAATTCAACCAAGTACATTTTAAAGATCTAACTGGCTTTATTAAATGATTCGTGAGTCAGGCTGCACTCCATCTAGCAAGTAGAAGGAAAAGTACCAAACAGGTTTTGGAAGAGCAGTGTGGCAAGAAAGTTAGCAAAAGAAAAGGATTGTTTCAGGCAAGCTCGCTTTCCTTTAGGGGCAAGAGCCAGTGGTCTTAATGTGCCCTCATCTTTTTGGGGGGAGGGGGTGGAGAGGGCCCCTGCGGCACACTCAGTGTCACGCGTCAGAAAATTCCTGACTGACCAGTTAAGACTACGTTTCTGGGGGAGGTTGCAACTGCAAATAGCTTACGCCTGAAGCCCTGGTTTGGGGACTTGGCCTCAGCGCCGTCATTTTAGGCCTATGGAAAGGGTCTCTTCGAGCAACCTCACAAGGTAGATGTTAGTTTTCCTCCTTTTGCAATGAGGAAATGGCCCAGAGAGAAGTGACCTGTCCTGGGTAACGTAGCTGGCAATGGTAGAGACAGGATTCCAACAGGTCGAACAGACAGGTCCATCCAGCTCGCATTTTCCCACCTCAGGGGGTGGGGTCGCAGCAACCATTCAAGGAGATACCTAGGAGACACTTTTTTATTTTTTAGTTTTTGTTTATTGATTTTGAGAGACAGAGAGAGCAAGAGGGGGAGGAGCAGAGAGAGAGGAAGAATCTCAAGAAGGATCTGCGTTATCGGCACAGAGCTGGATGCTGGCTTTGAACTCATGGGCCATGAGATCACGACCTGAGCTGAAACCAAGAGTCAGATGCTTAACCGACTGAGCCACCCACACACCCCTGGGAGACCCTCTTGATGCCCACCTCACCTCTACTGAATTTGAGTCAGCCCCCAAAATAACCTTCAAACCACTACCTCTACCCATCCCACCCTAGTCTAAGCCATCTCTCTCCTGGGGAAGGCCCACCAGCCGCCTTAGCAATGTCCTCAGCAATGTCACCTGCCTCCCTGAAGCCCAGCGTCCACGCCGAAACCGGAGCAGTCTTTGAGAATATAAATCAAATCATGTAACCCCCGTCCTCGTCCATTAAAGCCCTTTAAGTTTTCCTGTTGCTCTTAGAATCGAGTCCTAACTCCCTCCTAACAACTGCAGGGGCCTGCCTAGTGTCCCCCTTACTTATTTTCTAGCTTCATGTCATAGGGTAGATTTATCTCGACAATAGTGAAGCCTCAGGTTCGGGACCCTTGCTTGCAGGGGCCCTGGAGGAGACATAGCACCTGGGTGTATGTCCTTGTAAATGTTGTAGAAGTAAGATATTTAACTGTAATCCTTTAAGATTGATGTCTCTTGGGGCGCCTGGGTGGCGCAGTCGGTTAAACGTCCGACTTCAGCCAGGTCACGATCTCGCGGTCCGTGAGTTCGAGCCCCGCGTCGGGCTCTGGGCTGATGGCTCAGAGCCTGGAGCCTGTTTCCGATTCTGTGTCTCCCTCTCTCTTTGCCCCTCCCCCGTTCATGCTCTGTCTCTCTCTGTCCCAAAAAAATAAAAAAAATAAAAACGTTGAAAAAAAAATTAAAAAAAAAAAAAAAAAAAAAAAGATTGATGTCTCTTTCCACTCCGGCTCTCCATCCAGTGGCAGTGGAGTACCTGAAGGATGTAGCTGTTAACCTTAAAAATAAAAACTGCCAGTTATTCCACAGCAAAAGACTGGTTTATTTGGGAATAAAAGAGAATCGCAACCTGGGACAAATAAGTCGTAGCAGAACTGTAGGCATGCCTGGGGAACAAGTGAGAGGCACGCGGTTTTTTGTTGGTTGGTTGGTTGGTTGGTTGGTTGGTTTTGTTTTTTGAGAGAGAGAGACAGCAGGGGAGAGGGGCAGAGAGAGAGAGAGAGAGAGAGAGAGAGAGAGAGACTCCCTTGCAGGTTCCATGTTCAGTGCGGAGCCCTGACAACACCGAGATCATGACCTGAGCCAAAATCAAGAGTCAGACGCTTATCCGGCTGAGCCACTCGGGCGCCCCACGGCACACTTTTTTAAGGAGAAAGGGGGTAAGAAAGGGGAAGGCGGTTATGAACTAAAAGTCCATTGGAGTAAACTGGGAGTTTGAAGTATGGTGGCTTTTTATGGGCTGAGCTGTTGCTGGGAGATAAGGAAAGGGTCTCTTCATCCAGCTGGAATAGTAGAGTAGTATCCACGTCCAAGGTCAAGTCCATGGCTCTTCCTGCGGGGTCTGCAATTGACTACAAGTAGTAGGGCATGAGAGCTCCCCTTGCCCAAACCTCTCAACTCCATTTTCGCGAGGTTTCCCGTTATTAATTTTCACACAGCTAAGGCAGAGTTGTGTCAGGCATGCATTCAATTTTGGTTCAGAGATATTTTGGACTGAATGTTTGTGTCTCCCCCATCCCAAATTCATATGTTGAAATCCTCACCCCCAATGTGACGGTATGAAGAGGTGGGGCTCTGGGAGGTGATTAGGCCATGACGATGGAACTCTCATGAATGAGATTAGTGCCCTTACAAAAGAGATCCTGCAGAGCTCCCTCACCCCTGTGGCCACGTGAGGACACAGCGAGAAGAGGTGCCTGTGAACCAGGAAGCAGGGTCTTGCCAGACCCAGAATGTATTAGCACCTTAATCTTGGACTTCCCAGCCTCCAGAACTGTAAGAAACAAATGTTCGCTTTTTAAGCCACCCGGCCTGTGGTTAGTTTGTTACAGCAGCCCGAAAAAGACAAGAGGGATCTGTTTATGTGGTTCGCAGTTGCCTTCATCTACAGCAAGGTCAGGAAAACTCCTCCTGGCCACTGGGGACTCATCCTACACTGTGACACGAGGTGCAAGCCTTCCGACATCTGAGGGCCCAGCATCAAGAATATGTACATAGTGGGTGGGACGCGAGATTTGAAACATAACAGAGCCAGAAGCTAGGCTACAAAAAACTCTCCCAATCATCAGACATACTAAACTATAAGCAAAGGATCTGGTTCTCAGCTGAGTCTCGTTAAAACAGAAGTTCTTTATACTGTCAGAAATATATTGGGCAGTGAAGCCTATACGATTAAACATGCACGGAGTGGTTTCCCTTCCCTTCTAGTAAGAATGGCAGAAACTAGAAATAGCAGAGTCCTGGGTTTATAGGTCGTGTGTCAAACACGTAGCAGTATTATAAATAGCTAGCACATCCTTGTGGGAAATTGGATGTTTCATGACCTCGCTGTATTGGGTCCTGTCGTCCTTAGCATTTCTGCCCTAGCGATGTCTGGAGCTTATCGATGAAATGGCCTGCAGATCATAATAAAAGTAGTAATTCGTTGAGAGGAATAGGTACAACCATACACCAAATGTTACCTCGCTTGAATTTAAATAAATACATTAAAAAAAAAAAAAGAAGAATTAGGTAAATTTTAAATCAAAGTACTGAATAGACTTGGATTGTTTAATAATCTAGTTAATTGAAAGGAGTGAATTACAAAATTCACTGGAAAAAGATTAAAACGTCTCACTTATTTGACGTGAAATACTGACAAGGATAAAGATTTCTTTTTGTGGCGGGGCGGGGGGAGGGTGATATTGACAAACTGGTTAGGGTGCTTTCAGCTCAGAGTATTTAAAATTAGGCACTAGGGGGGCGCCTGGGTGGCGCAGTCGGTTAAGCCTCCGACTTCAGCCAGGTCACGATCTTGCGGTCTGTGAGTTCGAGCCCCACGTCAGGCTCTGAGCTGATGGCCCAGAGCCTGGAGCCTGTTTCCGATTCTGTGTCTCCCTCTCTCTCTGCCCCTCCCCCGTTCATGCTCTGTCTCTCTCTGTCCCAAAAATAAATAAACGTTGAAAAAAAAAATTTAAAAAAAAAAATAAATAAAATTAGGCACTAACTGGGGCCCCTGCATGGCTCCGACTCTTGATTTCCGCTCAGGTCATGATCTCACAGTTTGTGAGATTGCACATCGGGCTCTGCACTGACGATGTGGAACCAGCTTGGGAATCTTTGTCTTCCTCTCTCTCTCTGTCCCTACCCTGCTCGTGCATGCAGTCAAGGGCATGCTCGATCTCTCTCTCTCTCAAAAATACACAAATGAACATTAAAAAAAATTAGCCACGACTGTACCTAAGAAGACTCCCAGCTCATACATAAGAGAAATTTATGTATGACAAATATGACAATAATCTGAAATTTTTACCTGGCATTAAGCTCTACAACTTAAAGAAAATTGTTGAAATTGTCCCCCCAAAAGTTAATGAATCCTGTAAAGACCGAATTATCTTCCTTGTCTTTACAGAAAGACAAAAAAAAAAAAAAAAAAAAAAAAAAAAAAACCGCTGCTTTATGACTGGGTGATCAAAGAATACACAGCAAAAAATGTAGAGAAAAATTATTATAGAACTATATCATGCAGCTAATTAATAAAAATATTATTCAATGTCTCTAGAATGTATGATGCTATTGGTCAGCTTTATAAACTCTGTAATTTGTTATTTGTTCTGTCATTCTCTTAAAAATTCCCTCTCTAACTTAGTTCTGTATTTATGACTTGTATTCTGTTTCTTTAAGAAAAAAGTATCCGAGATCTTTTTTAAAGCTTCAGGCCCCACAAAACCTCGTCCTATCCCTGATCAACCCTGTTCCCCTTGCTTCCTATATTCTAGCCACATTGGATTCCCTCTGTGCGCACTGCTTAAGAAAGTGCTTGGCACATAGTAATACCAGAAAAATATTTGTAGATGGATGAATGACTCAGAAACTGGAATGCTAGAATGTTAAGTCCATGAAAATATACATTTTGTCTGTTTGAGTCATTGCTACATTCCCACATCCAGAATACTGCCTGGCTTAGAGCAGGTGCACAATTCATATTTTTAAAAACGAATCCAGGCCTATTCGACTGCAGATAATGCCTCTTTCCATTGCCTCCAATTATTCCCAGCTTAGAAAGCACTTTCTCAAGATCCTCTCCATAGCTCAGAGAGGTGTAATTTGTCATTTCAGAGTTAAGGTTAAAGGGAGGATCAGAGGAGGAGAAGGGACTTGCCCCAGGTCACTCAATCAGTGGCAGAACTGAAATTCAAACCCAGACTTCAAGGACCAGAGGGCCTCATCCTCTGAGGCCCTCCCAATAAGATGTCCCACAACAGGAAAACGGACGATGAAGGAGCCTGTCCTATAACCCAGAGCGGGCAGGTTCCGGAGGAATTACTCGGCATGGACACCAGGTGGCGCCCATGTATAGAGTGGTTACCCCAGGCTGATGGCCCTTGAGAAGGAACGCAAAACGTTTGTCAAAAGTCAAACTTTGAACAGCCCGTTTAATTTGTTCTCAACTGTCCTGCTTTTGCTTCCTTGGCCATTGCTCTTTGGACCTGACTAGAAAAAGTCTTTTCCTCCTGGGTAGGGAAGCACCCAGTTCTCCACACCTCCTGTGTGTTTCTCCTTTATTTAGGTATAGAACACTTCTGGCACTTCCGGTTACCAAATGTGTGGTTTCCCTCCACCCCCCACCCCCCACTCCAAGCAATTCTCCATGACGCCAGCTGGGTGGCCTACAGTTTAACTAAGTTTGACCCTATGTGCCGGGAGATCCCACAGGTGAAGGGCTCGATTGTGCCCACCCCACTTCGCACGATCATGTTGACTCATTTCATTCGCTCAATAGCCCTACGAGATCATTTCTGTTACGATCCCCACTTGATAGAGGAGCAAACAAAGCAAGAAGAGTTATTTGCCTAAAGTCACAGAGTTAGTAAGTAGCAGGCCTGGGATTCAAAGCCCTCACTCCTAATCACTATATAACCCCTATGTATCGATGGGGATGATGAATAAGAAAGAGACGTGGTAGGAGGAGGCAGAGGAGGAGGAGGAGGAGGAGAAAAGAAAGCTCCCTTACGCTAACAACCTCCAACGTGTCCAGGGGTCAAAATCTGAGCGGACCAATCAGATTCCCTCTGTGCAGACTCTGCGGTAGAGAAATAGCGGAGGGGGAAATCTTTTGCCGTTGGAGTGGAGACTGAAAAGATGCAAAGACCAGAAAGTAAAGCCCAGGCATAGTTACGGGAAGCTGAAGCCACAAGGTAGGTCAGAACAATCCCGAGGCCCCCACCCAGAAGCTCTGATTCAGCAGGCTGGGTGGGACCCAGGTGTCAGCATTTCTAATGGGTGCCTGGGGACCTTCCCACGAGGGACTGATGGGACCCACTCTGGCAAGGCGAGTAGCAGGTCTGTGGAAGGAGAATGAACTGGTGTTTGATGGGGTGGTACTCCCTCCCCTATGCTTCCCACATTTCCCGGCCTTTTGCTGGGGGCAGACCGCATGACTAATTCTGGCCAATGGGCTGTGGGCAGAAGGGACATACATCAATCACGTCTTGGCTAAAGTATCAAAGAGCCAGTGTGCGGCTCTCCAAATGTATCTTCCCTGCCGTGACATCGGGTGACCTTCCAGTCGGCTAGGTCCCCTGACCACCCTACACATGAGACGGGTGGGGTGAGCAAGAAGCGAACCTCGGTTGGGTTGAGGCCCCGAGATCTCAAGGTTTGCCTGTCACAGCCGCAGAGTTGAGCCCACCCGTCAGTACCACACTGTGACACCGCCGTGCTGGAGCCACAGAATGAACTCTTGCACATCCAGACCTGTCCTTCACCTCCGAGCGTTCCTGCCCTTGGGCGGTGATGACATCCGACCTCTCCTATCATGCCACCTGTCTTTACTATAAGCCCCACCTGAGTTAGTGCCTCTGCCTGGCAGCCAGTGTGCCCAACCAGAAGACCCCCAGCCTTCCTGGTGTGGTGGCTTTAAGACATGTCTCCGAACTCGTCGACACCCTCCCACCAAGAGGTGGAGTGTAATTCTCTTCCTCTTGAGTAGGAGCTGGTCTTAGCGTCTGGGTCCTACCGCACAGAATGCAGTGCATATGACACCATGTGACTTCCAGAGCTACAGCAGAAAGGCTAGAGAGCTTCCCTCTTGGCTCCGTTTGGATGATTGTTCTTGAAACCAGCTACCATGCTGGGAGGCCGTAGGGAGAGGTCCCACGTAGGTATCTTAGCTGATAGCCCCCGCGAAGGTCCCAGGCAACAGCCAGCATCTGCTGCCAGACCCATGCCTTTGAGGTGAATGGGGCCACAGCCACCATGCGACAGCAACCACTTGAGGGACCGACAGCAAGAGTCGCCAGCTGAGCCCAGTCAATCCCCAGGAACATGGGAAACGCGATCTACCGTGATCATGACGGGTTGTTGCAATGAGAAAATGATTGTTGTTGTTTTACATTAGGGGGCAGGTTAGTACACAACAGTATGCAGCCACCACACCCGGGCTCTGCAAGGTGTCACCCCTGGCCCAGGACTGGAAGCTCTGGCGTCACCGTAAAGGTGAGCCTCTGGCCATTTCTCATTCGTCGCAGTGTAAGTCCCGGGCTGCCTGCCGTAAGCCACTCTGGCTGTCACATCTTCAATGGCTCTTCTCCCCGCTCCTCATTTTTTGGCTTCCAACCTCATCATCCTTTTTCACATTACCTCCTCTCATCCCCCTTGGGCGCGAGGCTTGGGTGTATACTCCTGTGTTGGCTGCGTTAGCCGAGAAAACCCTGGATTTTCCTTTCTGAGACCAGGATCCACATGCCTCCTCTGGTGCCTACCGTCTGTTTTGGAATACGTGATTTCCAGCCCAGCCCTCTAGGAGCCCACGCCGAAGACGCCACTTCCAGTCCAAGCCCTGATGCCCCAGCCACTGGGCTCAGTCAGGCTTTGCTCTGCCCGGGGATCAGGAATTGAACGTCGGTTCCAGATGCGGGGTCTTGGAGAGCAACCAATACCCCAGCAGAGGGGGAGGCTCAGGGGCTCCAGGTCTGTCTTCCTCGACTGGTGGAGGGGCGGTTGCCAGGGGGTTTTGGTCTGGGGGCCCAGCTGTGGGAAGCCAGGAGAGGCAGAGGGCGCTGGTGGTTGGCCCTGGGCATGGCAGACCAGAGTCTTTCTACTTTAGAAAGACACACAGCCAGGCAGGTATCTCGCTCGATGATGCTTGCTAACAGGCTTGTCTCTCTGTGATAGTCAGAGTTTCACAAATCAGGACACAATCACACAACAGTAATGACAAGCTGCCGTTTACTAGCAGTGAGAACACTGCTGGGTACAGCGCTTTCTGTGCATTATCTCATTTAGTCTGACAACCATCCTATGAGGTAGATACTATTATCGTCCCTTCTTTCTTTCAGATGAGGTAATAACTGAGGCCCAGAGAGGTTGAGTAACTAACTGAAAAAAGCAAGCCAATGGTGGAGCTGGAATGAGAACCCGGGTTAACACCCACATATGGAACCAGGAGCACGCAAGTTAAGATCCCAATGCCATACCATTTTGCACCCATTCTACTGACAGCGATGAAGAAGTCACCAACAATACCAAGTGTTGGTGACAAATGTGGAGCAACAGGGACTCTCAGACACTGCTGTGGGAGTGTGAGTGGCCCCCACGGTGGAAAACACGTGTCTCATACCGAACCTCCAATTCAACCCTCCATTACACGCCCTGGAGAAACTCTCGTTCCCGTGGACCGAGGGACGTGAACACCAGTGATCCCAGCAGCACTGATGGGAATAGCCGGAACTGCGACAGCCAGAGCCAGGCAGGAGACAGAAGCCACCCCAGTTATTTTAAGGGAGAGATTTTAATATAGAGAATTGCTAACTAGGTATAAAGTTGTTAACTGGGTGACTAAAGGGTTATAAAAAGAACTCTAAGATATGATGAAGGTAGCGCTTGCAGGAAGCGTTTGCCGCCCCCAGGGCTGAGGGTAAAAAGAGAAGAGACTGAAATTATTAAAATATAGAAACAGAGGAGGAGCCCTGGGGAGTAAACTTCAGATATTTGAGAAGGGAGCTCTGCTCAGCTGGGGCTCATGTCTGGCACAGAAGGTTCAGATGAGGCAGGAACTCAGCTTTAGAGAAGGAGGCTCCGGGCCATCCGGAGCTGGTGTCTCTGGCTCTGGGGACAGGGCCGGGCTCTAGAGCCTTGAGAAGGGAATCTGTGCAGTGAGATAAATAAGCACTTCTGGCTGGGTAGTGCTCCCTGGAGCTGGGGCCCACAGGCAGCTACAGAGAACAGAGATGAAAAAGTAAGCTTTTTCTCTGTGCTCTAGCCCTGCAGTGTCTCTCCAGGCTCACCCTGCTTGCCGGTAAAGTCTAACAAAGTCCAACCCGGAGCGGCTGGTAACGCAGAGATGTGGTTTTTGGGGCCCCACCCCCAGCATCACAGAACAGGGTTTTTTTTTTTTTTAATATTTCTTTTTAGGGGCGCCTGGGTGATTTAAGCATCTGACTCTTGATTTCGGCTCAGCTCATGATCTTACGGGTTGTGGGTTTGAGCCCCACATGGAGCATGGAGCCTGCTTGGGATTCTCTCTCTCTCTCTCTCTCTCTCTCTCTCTCTCCCCTCTCTCTCTCTGCCCCTACCCTGCTCACACTCTATCTCTCTCAAAGTAAATAAATACACTTAAAAAAATTTTTTTAAGTATTTATTTTCAGTTGTGGTAAAATATAACATAAAAGTTGCCATTTTAACCATTTTTCAGGGTGCTGCTCGGTGACATCAAGTATATTCACAGTGTTATGGCCCCGCCACCACCACCATCCAACCATAGAACTTTTCTCATCTTGCAAAACTGAAACCGTGGACCCTTTAAACAATAACTCCCCGCTGTCCCTTCCCTAAGCTCCTGGCAGCCAATCTTCTACTCCCTGCCTCTATGGATTGACTATGCAAGGTGCCTCATACAAATGGGATCATACAGTGTCCTTCTGTGACTGGCTCATTTCACTTAGCATCATGTCTTCAGGGTTCACCCATGTTGTAGGACGTGCCAGAATCTCCTTCCTTTTCAAGGCTGATGGATATTCGATTTTAAGTACATACCACATTTTGTTTATCCTCTCAGCTGTGGGATAGAGAAGTATTTTTTTTTTTATATTATCAAACACTGTATTGTATTAAAATCCCAGGTTAGTCTGACTGTAAGCATTGTACATACAACACATCCCCCTTTGCCTCTGTATACAATGGCTTTACTTTTCCAAAGCCAGAAAAACAGTATTCTAACAACATGCAAGTCGATTCTCAAAAATAAAAAGTCTTACCAATCATTGGACCATCGTAACACAAGGCCTTTCACATTTCACCTGCCTTATTTTTAAAGTCTTTCTTATAGGCAGATAGAACTTGTCAAAGTTATGACTCCAGCACCGCATACGACAGAGCGTTCTGTCACAGCCCAAACCTCATTGTCTGAGGTTACAGGACTGTTGCTGCCAACGCCGGGTGCGCAAAATGCCCTTTTCTTTAGCGTTTCTCTTTGCTTCTTTGAACATCTGGGTTGTATTCTTCAGGATCGTTTGGGTTGCACGTGAGGGCAGCCCTACTCAAGTCAGCTTAAGCAGAAACAAATCGGGTGTGCGTGGTGGAGGATGTGGTGGTGGAATTTCCTGGTTTGTGTCACTGGAAAGAACGGAGGAGTAACTCACACAATCAGGGACTAAAAAGAGCCAGCGCCCTTCCTCTCTGTCCATCTGTCCTGTGGCCCTTCCTCTACCCCCCCCCCTTTTTTTTTTCCTACTGAGGTCAAGTTTTCTTCACCTGGTAGGGAGAGCACATGGCCATTTGCAGCACTCCCCCGCCTTGCAACCGCAGTGGAAAGAACATCCAGATAGCGATCCCAGAGAAGGACTGTGATTGGCTCTGTTGAGTCACATGCCCTCCCGTTGGGCCAATCATGTTATTAGGGTGGTTATGAATTATTATTGGCCATGCCTGGCCATAGGCCCATCCCTGTGGCTGGAGTGGTGACTGGGCCTGTTGCTTTCAGAGGGAGGAATCTGAAGGCCCTCTGGGAAGACAGAAAACAACTATGGAGTCACTGTGGGGTGGGGGAGAGGGCACTAATTTTCGCCAGGGCAACAGCAAACATCCTCTGCGTGGAGATCTTCCTTTGTCTTGACAATCACCTTATGAGAAATGCCCAAGGGTAGGATTACTGCTTGCCAGAGGCCACGAATCCACTGGTGTTCACACCCGATATCTTATTTGTGCCTCACCAAAAACCCTGATGAGCCACTGAAAAGGAACCAATGACACGGAGAAGTTGAGTGATGGGTTCAAAGACGCATAGCGGATGAGGGCAGAGAGGAACCCAGAGCCCTGGCTCCCCGACTCCCATTCCAGTGCTCTCTTCCAGCAGCATCACAGTCAAAAGTTTGGACAAGCAGGGGGAGAGTTCAAGCCCGGCCTCAGGCCTGGCCAGTTAGTCAAGGGAGGGAGCTTCGCCGGCTGTCTGCCCCTCGGAGGAGCTGGGCCAACGCCTTGGAGGAGATGGAGGGGCAGCCCCGGCTTTCAGAGCCCGCTCGAGCTCTGATGGGGGACGTCCCTCTGCTGGACGTGGCATCGTCCCAGTGAGCACTCTTAGCACGCAGTTCCTCCAGGACCCTGTGAAGATGCCTCAGTGTGAGCAGCAGCCTCTGGTCCTGAACCTGCATCTCAGCCTAGGAGAGAGAATGAGGGTGAGGGGGCTGGGCAGTCCCCAGAAAGCCTGTTCCTGTCGCTGGCTCCCTGGACACAAACCCACAACCTCACAGGAGCCCTGTCCACCAAAGCCTCAGTTTCTTCACCTGCAAAGTGGAAGGCATTCGCTTCCCTTTCAAGGCTCTCAGGAGGACTGAATGCGTTTGCCTGTGCTCTAAAATACAATGTGCTCAACTACCAAGCTCTGTGAGAACCTTCATCATCATCATGGTTAAAAAAAAATTTTTTTTTAATGTTTATTTATTTTTGAGAGAGAGAGCATGAGTGGGGGAGGAGCAGAGAGAGAGAGAGAGAGGGAGGCACAGAATCGGAAGCAGGCTCCAGGCTCTGAGCTGTCAGCACAGAGCCTGACACGGGGCTCGAACTCACCAGCTGTGAGATCATGACCTGAGCTGAAGTCGGATGCTCAACTGACTGAGCCACCCAGGCGCCCCAAATTTTATTCTTATTCACAGCCCCACTCTATGCCTTAATCCTCACTGCAACAAACAAAGCACTTTATAGGCATTAAAGTGAAAGCGACTTCATGTTAAAACAAAGTAGAGTATACCTTGCAAGCAGGCGGGAGGAGCCCTTTGAAACAGCGATTCTCAACATAAGGTCCAGGGAAAGCTTGGGTCCCCAAAAACCCTTTCAGGGGTCAGGGAGGTCAAAACTACTTTCACTACAATCCTAAGACATGATTTGCCCTTTCCCTTTCATCTTCTTATGAACATAGAGTGGAGTTTTCCAGAAGGTACATGACACATGATATGGCATTTGATGGCATGCATAAGCGGTAAGAGAATCCAGCAAATTTCTATTGTAATGAGCATACTATTGTTTGGGTTTTTTAAGTTTTATTTAGTTTGAGAGAGAGAGAGAGAGCATGAGTGGGAGAGAGGCAGAGAGACAGAGGATCCCAAGCGGGCTCCGCACTCCCAGCATGGAGCCCGAGGTGGGGGTTCGAACTCACGAACCCTGAGATCCTGACCTGAGCTGAAGTCGGTCGCCCAACCAACCGATCCACCCAGGTGCCCCTAGGCATTTCTCAGTTTGGGCTTCACATTCTGTCAACACTGCTCAGCGTAACTCACATGATAAGATGTTAAAACTTCACTTTTCTGACTGGGTAATTCTTACACACGATACAAAATTGCAAAGCCACAAAGGGGCATGTGGTGTAAAGTTTCCCCCACGTCCTCCCACCCCATGCTGCACTTCAGTCTGCTCCCCCAAAAGGCACCCCGGGGAATGGCGTCCCTACTGTCTGTCTGTCCGTCTGTCTGTCCCTCCAAGAGGTAATTATTAACATTACTTCTCCATTAGGGGAGTATTTTCTTGTCATGACAAATTACGTCACCAATGTGAATGGAAAGCCACCACAGGCGAGCAGCAGTGGTCCCAACAGAGTAGAGAGAAAACCACCTTCTGAGAACACGGGGGCTCCCCAGGGCCACCTCTTCCTTGATGTTGGGGAAAACCTGAAGTCTGTGTGTTTTTGTTTTTGTTTTTGTTTTTAAATTGTAGGGTTTTCCTGATACACGTTGTCATCCAATCTTTGGCACCAGCTTCAAGCACGGGCTCCTGAGAACGCAGTCAGGCACGCGGCGTGGCAGCAGTGTTAGGGGAGGTGGGAGACTCAGTGCCTTTGGACTTGGCCGGAAACCCTGAGCAAACCAGCTTCAACAGGAGGCGGGGGTGCCACTCACCGAATGAGGGGTCCTGGGGGCTGGAGCTCTGCACTGAAAGCTCTTTCCTGCCTCTGAAATGAATGCCCCTTAGTCATCCGACTGGTTTGCTTTGGCACAGTTCTCTCTCTCCCCTCTTTCAGGTCCCACCAGGTGTTTGGGGCTTCCGTGATCCCCATCACGTAAGAGCCAGGGGAGGCAGGAGGGCCCTGGACTTTTCGTCTATGGTAACGAGTGTTACCACTCAGCTCCCTCTGACGCGCCAAATCACTGTCCAGGGCTGATCCCTCCCTGCTGGTCAAGTGAAGCCTCTTGGCTGGGCTCCAGGGGTGTCGTTATGGAGTTATGCGACTCCCTGTGATAGAAGACAAAATCGGCGTGACGGGGCAATTTACAAGACCGGGATCGGCAGGTGGAGACTCAAGGCTCCCATCTCTTGGCATCATGTGGAGTGAGGTGCTTGGGCCTGGGAGGCTTCCCCCAGCCCTGCCTTGTTTTTCCTCTTTATGTGGTGAGAGAGAGGTACCTTAGCAGGTGGAAATCGGACTTTGGGTTCAGGCACCAAGCCGACTCAGCGTGGGTGCCCAGGGTTCAGGGGAGCGTAGGGAAGGCCCCTGCCCAGCCTCTGGATCCCTGGGGACTGTGAGAAGCTGCAGCTCCCACTGATGGAGTCCCCCCGCCCCCACCATGAGAAGCCCTACTGGGTCAGCCCCTCCCACTGGGGTGAGGACAGGGTTGGGTCCCAGCTGGCCTGTTACCTGGCAACCGAGAAGGTCATTTTTGGACAATCCCACCTGTCCCTCCCCTGACTAAAAAGCTGGGCTATTGGGATCCAAACCTTGGGTGCCTTCTGAGATTCCCTGAACCACTTCTTTCTCTCTCTTGACCAGTGTCCTCATGAGCTCTGGGGCATCCCTCTGTTTTTGGACTTGGAGAAAACAGCACGAAGAGAGGCATACGGCCTGGCTTCCGGAGCAGCCAGCAAGGAACCAAGTAACGTAATCCATGAATTCAGGAGGGGTAATGCCCAGGGGGTGGACCTTTACCCACAGGAAACAGGAGACAGGAGTGAGCTGGGCAAGTACAGTTTCTCCTCTGTCCCCCTCCCCCAGGGTGCAGATTCCCCTTTAACCCCTGCATCCTGCAGAGAACATTGCAGCCAGGAAAACCGGCTGCGGAGAGAGCACTGGGCCTCTTGAGGTTCCTTCCAAAGTGGTGGCCTGCTTGGTGACACAGTGCATCGCCTCGCATGGCATCGCCCTTTGCCACCACCCCCTCTTTCCCTCGTTCTCACCTCTCTAGGCTGCGCCTCCAAATATATCGTTCGTATCCCAATCCTTGTGCAGGTTTCTTCTCTCTAGAGGGCCCGGGGCTAGGACAGTGGGTGTGCCCAACCTCCCCCTACCCCCCACCCCCGGGGCGAGGCTTGTGATAGCCAAGCAGACACTAAGGGAGTTACACCTGCCTTCTTACCAAACTATGACAGTAACCCCAGCAATGTCGGTTCTATTGCCATCCCATTTTTATGGTAAGGAAATTGAGGTTTACAGGGGTCAAGTCACTTGCTGGAGGCCACACAGCAGCAGAGCTGGGCGCGCTCCCAGGACTCGGTGTAATTCTAAGGCCAGTCTGGCCAGCACTGCACCCAGAGCCTCCTCCTATGTAGGCCACGACCCACTTATCCCAGCACCTGAGACGGCGATTGTGTGCTTCATGGCTGGTATCAGAGGGGAACCTGCGGGGCCTATCCCCTGGTTCCAGGCTCTGCCCCCCGACAAGGGGCCCTAGGAGGGGGGCCCAGGGAACCTAGGAAGATATGGGTGGAGTCGTCAGGTAAAAAGAAATGTGAGGTCTTACCAGCTCCTTTCTCAGCCACTCCAGGGTCTGCCCAAGACTTGGGGTTGGCTCTTCTGCTGTTTCCATCCCAGTGTCCTTGGAGGAGACCTTGATACTGACCCGGTGATGGGCCCGAGGGGCCTTTGATTTGTACAGTCTCCTACCTGCTTCAAGCAGGGAGCAGGGTCTGCCTCAGTCACTGAGGATGGAGTTAATGAGAGCAGGAAGTGGCTTACGTTGGAAAATGTGGCTGGTTTTTTTTTTTTTTTTTTTTTAAAGGGCTTCAGTGCTCTGAACGGTATAAGGAGGGAAGGAAGGAGACCACTGGGGTATGGACACCTCAGTGCCCAGTGGTTCCGGAATCCAAGGTCTGACGCCAAGAGGATCAGAGTGACTGTAAAGCTTTAAATAATGACAATTATTACTATACGATTAATGATTAATTAATAATTATGAGACTAGGTGGCTCTTTCTGAAGGCTGGGTTTGCTCTGAGTGCTTTATATATATCTGATCCCCTTTGGGGCAGATAGTGCATCCATGTCCCTAATCCCCTCCCTCCGTCCTCACCTCTCCACAGAGTCTCGATAAAGGGACATCTTCACTTTCCAGGTCCCCTTGCTCCTGGGGTGTCCTTGCCCCCATTTCTAGAAAAGGAGATCAAAGCGGAAATTTGCGGTTAGACTTCTAAGAAAACTTATCTTCCCGATAAAAGGAAAAATGTCAATGAAGCTCCCCCTTTACTCCTACTGTCTTCTCCTTCCTTCAGCCTGGAACGTGGATGTGATGCCTGGAGCTACGGGAATCTTCTTGAAACCTAAGACAGAGACCAAAAAAATCGTGGAGACATTAGAAACCACTGAGCACAGAATCACCAACAGCATCTGCCTAGTATGTGAGATGATAAAACCTCCTTTTTAATTGGGCAAACACAGGCCAACAGATACACCATTTATTCTTCACAACATACTGTGAAGTAGGTATACTTTAGTTGTTTCTTTCAACAAACACGTATTGACATTACTACGTGCCAAGTTCTGCTCTCGGCTTTGGGGATATGTCCCCTAATCAAATGTCCTGGAGGACATCATAGTGGATGGAGAAAACAGTGATCACATTGATATTATGATGGAAATACACAGGATCTATGCCTACATAGAGTTTAAAATAACTTATTCTGTCCACATGAACGAGGTACCCCAAACTAAGAATTAACATGGCGGTCCCAGATAAAGAGCAGAGGGGACCAGCAAAACTCATTTCAGGAGGACTTGCCCTCAAGCCAGGCTGCACAATCTGTCCACAAAGCTTCCTTCCAGAGGACTTCAGAATTCAGAATTACGAGACACACAAGGGAAACATCAACCATAAGTGAGAGTCAGCAGACGCCATCGACAGCAGGGCTAGGCCCCTCTTTTCCGGGCAACTTCAAAGGAAGACAACGACAAAGTATTTTGCAAGGAATTAAATTCGTACAAGAAAGAATAAAAACATAAGGGAAAAGCACCGTTAAAAAGGCAGACTCGGGGCACCTGGGTGGCTCAGTTGGTTAAGTGTCCGACTCTTGATTTTGGCTCAGGTCATGAGCCAAATGAATAAACATTAAAAATAAATAAACATTTTTTTAAAAAGGCAGATTCAAAAAAGAACTAAATAGAATTTATAGAAGCAAAAATGAAAGCAAATGTGTATAAATGAAAGAAAAAAAGAGTGTACCTTTGGAGTAGTCCCAGAAGACAGAGCGAGGGTAGTGAGTACAGGACCTAGGGAGGCAGCCTGGGACCCCGTGGGAGGAAACTTCTGCACAGAATTCTGCCAAGCTGGCATTCAGTGGAGTGCCCAGGGCAGCCTGGATGCTGAGGGAAGGGGAGGAGCTCCACTGGCTTGGAGGCGGGACCTGGGGCTCCTTCCAAGCATGAGATGGACCAGACAGGAAAGGGTGGCCATTCAGGAAGCCAGGACATCTGGCTGGGGTATGTAACCCCAGCTCTTCCAAACTTTGTGTGTGAACTTGGACCTCATCCTTTCCATCTTAGGTATAATGAGATTCAAAGTAGTTACTAAATTGAGTTGTAAGAAATGTCACATTGCTTGTGCCCTGGGGTTTACAGCCTGAGATGCATTCTGCCACATGCAGAACAGATTTTGGGTGCAATTTCTCCTGGTTCCGTGGTCACTCTTTAGCACCAGAGAGGGTCCAAGAAACTCTTGTCTGCCACGTTGGCCAGAAACAATTTCTTCCAGGCTGTGTGTCACATGACCCTGTAGTGCCCCCAGCCGGAGGCAGCCATCTACAGATGGGACAGGACGGGGTGGTTTGTGGGTCACGGTATGAAAGGAGCTGAGTCCAGGGTGGTGACCAAATGACCCAATCAGATCTTCTCTCTGAGAAGGTGAATTTGCAAAGATGGAGAATCCAAAACTGAATTGTGTAACAAAGCTCTCCAAAACTCCATCCCTTCAAACAGCAGTCATTTATTTTCGCTCTTTAGTTTGTGGGTCGACTGGGATGGTCTGCGGACCTGCAGCCCCGAGCCCGCTTTGTGGAATCACTGGGTTACTGGGCCATGTTTTCCTCTTGGCAATGGCAAAGGGTAAGAGGGCAAGTGGAACCATACAAAGCCTCGTAAAGCCTAGACTCGAGACTGCCACCGTTTTCTTTGCCACATGCCACTGGACAAAGGGAGTCACCTGGCCAAGCTCAAGGTTAAGAGGCCGGGATGTGCACTCCACCTACAAAGAGATCCTGGCAAGCATGTGGAGTTAGGGAGGAGTGGGGAAGAGGGAGCGCCAATTCTAGACCAGGAAGGAAGTTAGTTCAGGAGGGGGGCCCTGGACCTTGGGGGGGCCCAGAGGGAAGGTGGCAAGCAGAAACCAGGAAGTGGCAGGAACTGGAGGCAGAAAGAATTGCTGTGGCAGTGGCAGGAGACACGGAAAGAACCAGAGAGACGGTGATTTCAGAATGACGGTTGAAGGATAATCTAGGACCACCAACATTTATTGACCTTCTGCTCTAGACCAGGCATCACGCTAAGCCCTTGACATACAGAACTCCGTTTCATCCTCAAAATCTTATGGCCGCAGTTCCCAAACCATGTGCCAAGGCACCCCAAGGGACTGCAGAATACTCACGGAGGCACTGCGAAATATTTTTAAATTTTGAGGGAGATACAAAAACCTCTAGTGGCTACTGGACAAGCTACTATTAAGGTGTTTGAACCTAAATGTTTAACAAACAGCCCTTAGGTATTTCTTTGAGGCTGGCACACTGTGAAGAAAATACTGAGCATTGGGGCGCCTGGGTGGCTCAGTCGGTTAAGCGTCTGACTTCGGCTCTGGTCACGATCTCGCGGTTCGTGAGTTCGAACCCCGCATCGGGCTCTGGGACGCCAGCTCGGGGCCTGGAGCCTGCTTCGGATTCTGTGTCTCCCTCTGTCTGCCCCTCCCCTGCTCATGTTCTCTCTCTCTCTCTCTCTCAAGAATAAACAAACATTAAAAAATTTTTTAAAAATTACTGAGATGCTAAGGGTGCTGTGAACTTCAGCCTATAAAGTCGGTACCATTGTTCTCTGCACTTCATAGTTGGTCATAGATAGATCCTATTATCAACCTCTTTTACCGATGAGGAAACTGAGGCTCCAAGTGGCATGGATTTTTCTAGGATCAACCAAGCAGGTGAACAACAGGGCTGGAACGAGAACCTGTCCTCCCTGACCTGCATGGGAGGATCTTGCTTGATGTTACAAAGTAGTGGGGGGGGGGGGGGTCGTGCAGGGGCTCAAGCCAGGCCACGTTCTGTCCCCCTGGGCAAGCCCGGTGGCTTCTCCGCCCGACACAGTAGTGGTGTTGCTAGGAGCTCTTGGCACTTAGAATCTCACGCTCCGTCCTTGGCCTTTAGCACTGATGCCTCATCACCCTGGAAAGCCATTTCTCGTGGTTAACTCATTTTGATGCATTTTCATTGATTTTTAATCCCACTCTCAAGATGCTGGCTCATAGCACATTTTACTTCACAGACGCAGCAAGGCTTGGCACACAGGGATAAGTCTGGTGGAGCCGGGAGGCCCGGAAAGGGAGAAGCTTAAATCCCGGAGGGGGGGGGGTGGGGAAAGGTCCTCACCAAATAAAAAAGCCAGAATGGCCATCCATTCATCATCCATGGGCAGCTAATAACATGGCTTCCATGTGCCAAACCCTCCACTGGGTGCCGTGGGTATATAGCGGTGAGCAAGAAAGACCACGCACGTGACCTCTGGGGCTTATAAGGTCCATTAGCAATCAGATGGTTCGAAAATTGTTCTTTATACTACAAGAATGGCATAGATATAGATGTAGATATAGATATAGATATAAATTAGGTATATAGATACAGAGGATATAGACATAGATAGATATAGATATAGATATAGATATAGATGATATATAGATGATATAGATATAGATATAGATATAGATATAGATATAGATATAGATATAGATATAGATATAGATATAGATAGACATTGAATGAATGAATGAATTTGCAGATGAAGAACTGCTCCACTGGAAATGTGAATTGCCCATGCAAGTCAGCAACTATGGCAAAGCAGGGTGTCCCTCAATATCCCTTCTTCCGTTCACACATGGCAAAACACTACATTCCCAGACTCCCTTGCAGGTGTAAATGCGGCCACGTGACTCAATCCTGGCGGATCGGACAGGAATGGAACCGATGGGTGCAATCTCTGGGCTGTGCCCTTAAGAAGGAGGCGGAGGAAGGTTCCTGCCCCCTCCCCTTGTCCTCCTTCTGCGGATTGGACGTAGTGAGTAGTCGGAAGGGCTGGAGGTGGAGCAGCCATCTTGGACCACAAGGTAGGAGCTGGCAGAGCGACAAGATAGAAGGAAGCTGGGTCTCTTGTGATTGGTGAAGCCACCAGCCAGCCTTGACTGCCAAGTGCACTTTATTTTTTTTTTATTTTTTTTTCAACGTTTATTTATTTTTGGGGGGACAGAGAGAGACAGAGCATGAACGCGGGAGGGGCAGAGAGAGAGGGAGACACAGAATCGGAAACAGGCTCCAGGCTCCAAACCATCAGCCCAGAGCCTGACGCGGGGCTCGAACTCACGGACCGCGAGATCGTGACCTGAGCTGAAGTCGGACGCTTAACCGACTGCGCCACCCAGGCGCCCCACTGCCAAGTGCACTTTAACATGAGAGAGAAATCAGGTCATGATTGTTTCGGGTCTCTTTATTACAGGAGTTAAGCCAGTGTCCTATAAATACAGCAGCAGAAGCCGGGCCCTTGATTTCCCCTCCGTCACGTCCTTTCCACAATCTCCTCCCACCTATGTGTTTTAGTTTCTCACACACGTTTTCTTGGCCATGACCTGATCTGCTCCTCTGTGATGTTCGCAAGCACGTGCGAGCATGCCAACCACAGGGAGCACAAGAATGGAGTACAGCTGGCTTGGGGGGCCCGACACCCCCTCTCCTTCTGTGGCCGCGTGTCCCCTTCCAGCAGGCCCCCACTTGGGCCCAGACAAACAAGACCGGTAATCCATCACTTGTCTGCTGCCTGCGCCCTATATCTCTGCATTCGTAGGTCCCGGAGCCCGGGCCCGGCACCCCGCGTCCTGTAGCAAATGCTCCCCGAGCCGTGTCCATATCCTCTCAACACCCACCTTCTCCGTATGTGTCCAGGCCTCCTACCGCAAAGCACGCCTGACCCTCTGCTTCGGAAACGTGCTTGACCTGTGCGGAGGACCTGTACAGACCGGAGCACGGGAACAGCCCTCCGCAACGACAAGCCGCGGTCAGTGGGTAGAGACCTCCCTTCCCTCGGCGCTCGGGAATCCAGCTGGACTGAGCCTCAGCTGCCCACAGCGCTCACAGGCTCGTCGATGCACCTGCAGTGTGTTAGAAGCCTTCCCTTCTCTCTCACTTTCCCATTCCATCTGCTGCGCCCCCTGGGACCACCTCCCGAATAAGCCCCTTGCCCTCCAAGTCTTGTCTCAGGTCTGCTTCTCAGGGAACTGAGGCCACAATACGTCCTATCCTCGGGTGCCCTGTACACCTGGGTCCCGTGCATCTCTTTCTGAGCACACCTGTGCTGCCCTTGAGTGTCCTATGCATGGTATACTAGCCCCTGGTACACAAGTGCCCCGTATACGTGTGCCTTACACACACCTGTCCCATGTCCAGGCATCACAGTCCTACATCCCTACCTCCTAGGTCAGGGGAGTGTGGCCCCTGCCCCCAACGAGGTGGTGGGGACTTGAGTGAAGCAGAATGAGACAGGGGGAAGAAGGCCCCCTTGACCCCAGCGGGCCTTGGGGGCGACTCGGATGCAAGTTGCCTGGTTCTTCCGAGCCCCGGTTCCCTCTCCTGGTGAATAAGCTCCAGCTCTAAGCTGTCCTGGGACCAGGGAAGATGACCCAGCATGGGGACTGGTGGCACGCAGGAGGTACTCCATCAAGGCCCCCCCTCCTTTCTTCCTGGGCCCACCTTCTCCCGAGGGGTGCTTTAAATGCAGTTAACCCAGTGCCTCCAGCGCCCGGAGCCTGTGCTGGTCTGGGGAGAAGGACCCGTGGATGAGAGAAGACGAGGTCCCTGTCCTCACGGAGCTGCCAGGTGGAGGGGCTCGCTTTTGCAGAGCCTGGGGATAGGACTCTCCATTCCTCTTCTTTTTTTCTCTCCAGAGCAGGGAGAAATCACAGCACCTAGGTTTTTCACTCCCCAAGGCCGGGAGCTCCAGACTGACCAGGTGGAGAGGAAGGAAAAGAGGGCCGAGGTGGCTGAAGAGGTAGGTGTGTGTGTGTGTGTGTGTGTGTGTGTGTGTGTGTGTCTGTGTGTGTGTGTGCGCGCGCGCGCGCGCGCTCTCTCTCTCTCCAGGGCCTGATGCATACACGGCCACCACCTCATTTCCTCCGGTCCCTGAACCGTGTCCCATTACCGTGATATCAGAGCCACTCCCTAAAAGCATCAGAGCTCCAGGAAAACCAGGTGAGCCAGGATGGTACCAGAGGGTAAACATAAAACGAGTGAGCCAACCCAAACACCAGAACTCAGCAAGATGCCCAGAGACGGACGAAAGTGAGTGCGGTAGGGCACAGTAGGATGTGGCTGGAACTTGAGGTCTATCTGAGGTCCCCAAATCAATCTGGAAGTCAGTGGTTCTGGTTGTACTTCTGCTAACCCTCAGTGTGGCCATAGGACAACCTTTTTTCTCTTTGGCCACTCATGTATTTTCTTTTTTTTTTTTTAATTTTTTTAAATGTTCATTTTTGAGAGACAGAGTGTTAGCGGGGGGGTGGCGTGGGGAGGGGGACAGAGAGACAGGGAGACACAGAATCCGAAGCAGGCTCCAGGCTCCCAGTGGTCAGCACAGAGCCCAACGCGGGGCTCGAACTCACAAACCGCGAGATCATGACCTGAGCCGAAGTCGGACGCCCAACCGACTGAGCCACCCAGGCGCCCCCACTCATGTACTTTCTTCTCAATTTTTGCCTACTACCTCTACATTGATTTACTTATACTGTATATGTCTTTAAACTGACCATATTAGAGAGGAATGGCTCCTCTGACAGAAAATCCCAACTAATACTGCTTCCATAAGATAGGGGTTTATTTCTCTCACAAATAAAAGTTTGGGAAACTATTCCATGATCATCTGGGATCCAGATTCCTTCAATTTTGTTGCTTCTCCATCCTAATGTGCTTCCACCTCATGGTGCAAGGTGGCTGCACAAGCTCCAGCTATCAGGTCTGCATCCCGGCAGCAGGAACAACAAAAGAAGAGAAGGAGGGCATATCCACTTCCTTTGAGAACACTTAATACATGGAGTGCCTGTGTGGCTCAGTCAGTTAAGGGTCTGACTTTTGATTTTGGCTCAGGTTGTGAGATCAAGGCTGGCATCAGGCTCTGCTCTGGGTGTGGAGCCTGCTTAATAGTCTCTCCCTTTCTCTCCCTCTCTCTCTCTCTCCCTCTCTCTCTCTCTGCCTCTCTCCCTCGGCCCCTCCCCCACTTGCACATGTGCGCGCTCTCTCTCTCTCTCAACCCCTGCCCACTCCCCACAATACATTTTGCCCACACGCTACCTCCTCTGATAGTGTAATGGCTTAGTGTCCATTTGGTCACATCTAACTGCAAGGGAGGCTGGGAAATGGAATCCTTATTCAAAGGGCACTGTGCCAGGTAGTAATCAAGGGTTCTATCCCAGTGGGAGAAAGGGAGAGTAAATATTAGAGGAAACCAGCAGACTACGTTGCCCCAACTTTTATAAAGACTCATATTTTCTTCTGTTTCACTCTAAGCTACATTATCCACAATATCTCTGGTTTCATGAACTAGTTATATATTTTCTAAAACACATTAAAATAAATACCTCGCCATACACACACACATGCGCGCGCGCGCACACACACAGATATATGTGTATAGATATAGATACACTCTAGAGGTGCGAGACTGTTACCATCCCGGTGATCTGTGCCTGTTGGTATTCATACCCTTATGTACACCCCTCCCCTCGACTCTGGACTAGACTGTCACCTGCACTAAAGCAACAGAATACAGCAGAAGTGACAGTGTGCCTGTTTCAACCCTCAGCTTTAAGAAGCTCCAACAGCTTCTTCTTTCGTACCCGGGGGAGAGTCGAGGGCCGTTATCAAATCTCTGACCACCTTGAGACCGCCATTGTGTGAGGAAGCCCAAGCTAATTATCTGGCGACCACGTGGAAGAGAACAGAACAATCCAGCTGACAGCTGACAGTGAGAACCAAGTCCCACATACGTGGTGATGTCTGAGTGTTTCCAGCCACCTCCCAGCTGTCTGGACCACTCCAGCTGACGCAGAATTGAGCTGTCCCTGCTGAGCCCAGCCCAAAACTGAGCAAATAAGTGGTGGTTTTCTTTTAAGCTGTTAAGTTTTGGGATGGTTTGTTATGCAGCGATATATAACTAAAACACATTTATCTATAGAACACCTAAAATCATGTTATGCATCATTGCTCTTTTGGAAAATTCTGGATTAAGTGATGCTCTAATGTTCTAGAAGAGCGCACACTCTCTCTCAGACTCAGATATCACCAGATAGATGCACAAACAGGAAATTGATCGGAGATTGTGGCATGCCAAGACGACCACAATAATCTCCCAAAGGGTCTCTGTTTCTCTCTTGTCCCACCTGGGAGTAGCTGAAGAGAGAACGTTTTTAAAATGCAGATCTGGGGGCGCCTGGGTGGCGCAGTCGGTTAAGCGTCCGACTTCAGCCAGGTCACGATCTCGCGGTCCGTGAGTTCGAGCCCTGCGTCAGGCTCTGGGCTGATGGCTTGGAGCCTGTTTCCGATTCTGTGTGTCTCTCTCTCTGCCCCTCCCCCGTTCATGCTCTGTCTCTCTCTGTCCCAAAAATAAATAAAAAAACGTTGAAAAAAAATTAAAAAAAAAAAATGCAGATCTGATCACAGCACTCTCCTGCTTACCACTCACGGCAGTGTGCAGAAGGGGTCTCCTCAGGTCTGACTACACACTCAGATTCCACAGATGACCACAAGCCACACTTGACGTTGACCTACTCTGAAGGATACAGGACAGGAACCTTAGCTTGCTAGCGAGGCACTCGAAGAATGCTAGCACCAGGCACTTCTGTCAGTGGGGGCCTCATGGGAGCCAACACCTTTGCACCTGCCGGATGATACGAGTCACCGTCCTCAGGAAGCCCAAAGTACGATTTGCCACCAAGTAGTTATCATTCCTTTCAGTCCAGATGTAGTTTACCAATCTCTCTTCCTGTTTTAATTTAAATTATTGTTTAAACAATTTTTTTTAACGTTTAGTTTATTTTTCAGACAGAGAGAGACAGAGCATGAGCGGGGGAGGGGCAGAGAGAGAGGGGGACACAGAATCCGAAGCAGGCTCCAGGCTCCGAGCTGTCAGCACACAGCCCGACACGGGGCTCGAACTCACAGAGGGTGAGCCGAAGTCAGACGCTCGACCGACTGAGCCACCCAGGAGCCCCTTAAATTATTTTTTTAGAACAATTGTAGATTTATAGAAAAACTGGGAAGGTAGTATAGAGAGTTCCCATATATCTGGCGCCCAGTTTCCCTATTATTAACGTCTCACATTAGTACAGGACGCTGGTTACAATGAATGAACCAATACATTATTAGTAGCTAATGTCCATACTTACTCAGAGTTCCTTAGTGTTCACCAGTGTCCTTTTTCTGGCCAGGATACCACACGACATGTCTCTTTAGGCTCCTCTTGGCTGTGACAGTTCCTCAGGCTTTCCTTGTTTTGGATGACCTTGACAGTCCTGAGAAGTGGTCAGGCATTCTGCAGAATGTGCCTCAACTGGGATTTGTCTGATGTTTATCTCATAAGTAGACTGGGGTTGTGGGTCTGGGGAGGAAGAACACTGAGGTAAAGTGCCATTCCCATGACATCGTATCAAGGGTTACATGCTTGATACATACATTCCCATGACATCATGCTATCAATACAACGGGCTGATGTTGACCTTGATCACGCGGCTGAGGTAGTCAGTTGGTCATGCTTCTCCCCTGTAAAGTTACCCCCTCTTCCCACCGTACTCCCTGAAAAGTCACTATGCTCAGCTTACACTTCACTGGGGAGTTATGTTCCCCCTCCTTGGGGATGAAGTATCTATACATTTGGAATTCTGCCCCTTTTTGTTTTCGTCGGTCATACTTCAGGTTTATAATCGAGTACTGCCTTATTTTATTTGTTTAAAATTGTCCAGCTTTTGAAAGCTCTTTCAGCTGCTCCCTGTATCCTTTGACACACTCCATCGACGTGTGTGTGTGTGTGTGTGTGTGTGTGTGTGTGTGTTTATGTATTGCGTGTTTTTTGTATTGAAGGACTTCCTTACTTCCTGGCACTCTAACGCACCCCATGCTCATCTTGCGTATGTCCTGTTCCAGTCCCAGAATCAGCTCTCTCTCCCTGGTTCCTTATGTTGGTGAACGGTATTGGAGACCAAATCTGGGGACCACATGTGCTCACTGCTGTGCGCTATCACTGTCCAGGCACCTGTTTACCTACCTGGGTGCATACACATACTTATAAGCATTTCTACATGGAATCTTCTGCATCTAAGTTAAGCTAAACAGGAATTCCTCCTGATAGCTCCAATTCTAATCAATTACCATATGGATCGTTCCAGCCTCTTCCTCAGGGTCATTTTTATCATAGCGATGTTGCCTAGTAACATAGTGGACATATGTTTATCTGTTTCCAAGGAAACAGAGCTAGATAGTTAACCAAAGGTCAAATTCTCCTGCAAAAGAGGAAAAGGTTTTGTTAACCCTTTACTCACACGGATCAGTGGCTCTCACTGCTTGGAGGGTGAGAACAAGCTTTGGCCTGCGAGCGAGCGAGCGCTGCAGTGACCTGGCTTGCTGATGGTCCGGAGTAGATAAATGCTATGGAGAAAAATTCAGAGTTAAGGAGTAAAGGGAGCTGGGACACTGCTAGTTTTTTAAATGTTTATTTATTTAATTTTTATTAAAAAAATTTTTTTTTAATGTTTGCTTATTTTTGAGACAGAGAGAGAGCATGAACGGGGGAGGGGCAGAGAGAGAGGGAGACACAGAATCCGAAGCAGGCTCCGGGCTCCGAGCCGTCAGCACAGAGCCCGACGCGGGGCTCGAACTCACAGTCCGTGAGATCATGACCTGAGCCGAAGTCGGATGCTTAACCGACTGAGCCACCCAGGCGCCCCTATTTATGTCTTTTAGAGAGAGTGGGGAGAGGGGGAGAGGTGGGGTGGGAGGGGGAATCCCAAGCAGCCTCCACACTCAGCATGGAGCCCAATGCGGGGCTCGATCCCATGACCCAGACCCTGGGATCGTGACCTAGACTGAAATCAAGAGTCGGATGCTCAAGCGACTGAGCCACCCAGGCGCCCCGGCACTGCTAGTTTTTAAAGGATGGTCTGGGCAGGTGTCTCTGAGAAGGTGACATCTGACCAAAGACTTGAAAGACGTGGGGGAGTGAGCTCTGGGGATGTCAGGCAGCAGAGTGTCCCGGGGAAGAAGGAATGGTAAAGGCAAAGGCTCTGAGGCAGGACTGTGCATGACCACGGGAAGGGACCACGAGTGTTTTATAGGGAGGTCTTTATGGGGAGGTCCGACACCACAGCTGGCTTCCCCTCAAAGCCCCGAATGAGAGGCCAGGCCTGTGAGGTCAGGGAGACACTGAACCCTCTTCATTCCTGAGGTCCCACCCAGGTCTCCACCACACCAGCCTCCAAGGCCCAGGCACCCAGCTTCCAGGGCGGCCTCTGCAGTCCTGGCTGGCTATGGACCGCACGGGCCTTTGGAGCAGGACAGGTCAGGCTCTCCCACGAGGTGGCTGTGGCGCCAGGACAGGGTAACCTATCTGCCGGTCCTTCTAGGTGGCGGCCCCCAGCTGATCTTCTGGAAGCTCCTACAGCCTGCATTTTTATCCTGCATTTTTAGGATCCCACCCACAGGTAAACGCTGAGGCTCACAGAGGTGAGAGGTCCTAGCTGAGGACAGGCAAGTGAGCTGGCCTCAGTCTTCCTGGGGATCCATGATCTTCAGACGGAACTCGGGTCTTGTTCCCAACCTCCAGGAACCGAGAGTGTCACTTTCACTTTTGTGCTCTGGGCACTTCACTCGATCCCACTTGAACCCGATTCCCCTTTAATCTGGGCCCTGTAAAGGAAAGAAACACTGAGAGCCTCACCCGTGTTTCATCCACGCACACTGTGCTGAGCTCTGGGGGAATCGGGGAATCAGACAGGGGCCCCGACCTCCAGGAGCGGCCAGTCTGATGAGGGAGGCTGGCACGGAGAGGAAATAACTCTTTTTTTTTTTTTAAATATTATTTTTGAGAGAGACAGAGCACAAGTGGGGGAAAGGCAGAGAGACAGGGAGACACAGAATCCGAAGCAGCCTCCAGGCTCGGAGCTGTCAGCACAGAGCCCGACGCGGGGCTCGAACTCACAAACCGCGAGATCATGACCTGAGCCGAAGTCGGACGCTTAACCGACTGAGCCATCCAGGAGGGAGTAACTCCTCAGAGATCAGGCAAAGCGCCAGTCCAGCTGGAGGGTCCCGAGGTAGGCTTCCCAGGGGAGGAGGCACTACAGCTGGGCCTTGGAGGGGGACGGTGTGTGTGGCCCTTGGTAATTCCCCAAGAGAACACCTACCTTGGACTGTGCACCCCGCTGTCCCACAGAGAAAGAACAGGGAAAGGGGAGGGGGGAGGTTCGTCGGAAGCTTCCTTTCAGCCTTCAGGTGGCGCCCTTGAGCCACGGAGCCGCACGCGCCTGGGAAGACTGTCCCGACCTGAGGACCCAGGAGAGGACCCGGGTCCCACCTGGGGGCTGTGCGTGTGGGTGGGGGGCGGAGGCGAAGGGAGCGAAGGGGCTCTGCGCGGTAGGGGCTCCCCGGCGTGGGCGGGGCGGGGGGGGGAGAGGCAGGCGGCGGGGGAGGGGTCTCCCCCAGCACCCACACCCGCGCCCCGCCCCTGCACCCGTCCCCGCGGGCTCCAAGCTTCGATTCCCCGAGCCCGGGCGCCGGCGGAACACATAAGCCCTCCGGGGACAGGGAGGGGGCTGGAGCCTGATCCCCCGTCGGCCCGACACCCAGCCTGCTACCCGCCTCCCGGTCCCTCCCCGCGCTAACTCTCCGGGCGCCCGCGCCGGCCGCGGGCGGAGCTGGATCGGCGGCTCTCCGAGCTCCCCGGCCCCCGCCCCTGCCCCTCCCTCCCCGGAGCCTCCAGCGGCCGCCGCCGTAGAGCCCCGCGCGGCGCGAGCAGGTACGTGCGCCTCGGCAGCGGCTCCGGGCCGGGCCGGGCCGGGGAGGGGGCGGGAGCCGGGGAGGGCGAGGCGGTGGCAGCCGGGCCCGCGCCCGCCTGGGCTGCGCCGCAGCGGAGACACCGGCGGGCGGGCGCCGGGGCGGGGAGGCGGGCGGGCGCGCGGGGAGGACGCGCCCCTGCCCTGGCCCGCCGGCCGCCGGTGCCCGCGCCTCCCGCGTCTCCCGCGTGCGGAGCCGGGGAGGGAGGCCCCGGCGCAGGTACGCACGCGGCCCGGGGACGGCGCGGGGGAGGCCGAGGGCCCCGGGCGCGGAGGGCCGGCCAGGGAGAGCTAGCCTGACCTCGCGGCCCGGCCGAAGGACACGCGGCGAGGGGGACCCGGGCGCACGCCGGTCGGCGCGGAGCCCGGCCTCCCCGGGCCGCCGGGCCGCCCTGCTACCGGCGCCGCCCGGCCCGGTCCGGCCCGGCCCGGCCCGGCCGCGTTTGTGGTCAAGGGCAGGAGCAGGGGGTGTGAGCTTCGGGCAGGCGGGCGCGCGGTGCGGCGGGCAGCCGGGGTGCTGGGGCTTTCTGCGTGGAACTTTGGGTATAACGGCGTGGACCTGCGTGTGCGTATGTGCGCGTCCCGAGGCTTTGTGTACAACTCGTGCGTGTGTGTATCGATTGGGTTTTGTGAAGCTTTACCCACGGCCGCTGTGCGTCTGTCTCCCCGAGCGTTGGTGCGCGCGGGTGGGTGGGGTGCCGGCCCCCGGGCGGGTCTTGGGGGGAGCCGTCCTGGGGGTACTTAACTGTGTGTGCGTAACCAGCTCTACCCCTTCCTGGGGTGTGAGTACCAGTGTGGTCTGCGGGATCTGTGGGTCACCCTGCGTGGCTTCCCACGTCTGTGGGTGCTGCCGGTGGAAAAGGTCCCTGGGGTTGTGGATGTGGCGCCGGGGTGCGTCTTTCAGATCCTGTTGGACTGCAGAGAAAATTGAAGGGTAACTGGTACCGTTCGGGGAGCCGTGAACACTGGGCCCCCGCATCTTTGCCAGTTTGTTTCTGCTTGTGTTTGGGGTGACTGGGCGTGCCCTTGTATAACTGGTGGGTATCTCTGAATCCGTGTGTGGGAGACGTCACAAACCTGGGTGACAGGACGCCTCCTTTTTCTCTGCCCTTGTCCCGACGCTGGTGTCCTCTAAGAAAAAGTTTTGGGTTCCTGCTGGGTGAAAGAAAGCCCTGCTCCCAGAATTTGGGTGCCCTGAGTTTCCTTGGGCTATGGAAGCATCGGCATGCTGGTCTGGGAGGGGAGTTCTTGGGCCACTCCAGGAGCTGAGTTCTGTGTAAGGTGTTAAAAATCTGGGTGTGTGGTGGGGGGGGGGGTTGGGGCGGGGAAGGGACACATCTGGACACCCACTGGGCAGGAGGGGTCACCGCCAGTCCCTGTTCGCGGTGGCAGTCAGGAAAATGGTTTTGGTGCCAAGAGTAAAAAAGCCAGCTAGCACGCCACACCTCTTCTGTCCGTTTACTGGAAAGTGGGAGCAGTCTGGGCAGAGCCTGGCTCTGAGTAGGTACCCTGCTACCCCGGGTTGGGGTTGGGGGAGGGATTGTCTGCCTGGGCAGGTTGCTGCGCCATTCCTGAGGGCTGGCTGTGTTCCAAGCCAGGGGGGCTGGGCGGGACCCAGGCGGGATTCAGACACATCCCTGCCCTCAGGCTGCTCACCGTGGCCTTAAACACTGGGGCAGAGTAGAGTCTACGAGTGGGGGCTGGAAGAGCCAGGGACGCAGGGCGGAACGGTGCCACCGGGACAGGACAGCTGGGGGTTCCCAGGTTTGTAGGTGATCATAATGCTTAGGGAAGCCGTGTTCAACCCCTGGCCCCCACATGCCTGCCAGGGGATCGTGGCTGTGGTTTGCAAAACGGAGACAGTAATTTCTGCTCACGGGGCTGGTGAAGGTTGCAGGAGACACTCCTGAGTGAAGTGCCTGCTTTGGGGCGTGTAGGTGCTCAGTAAAGGTTTATTAAATTGGAACTCAGGAGAGAGGGACGCGGTGGTAGGAATGGGTTGTAAGCGGAAACTGGCTTTGTACTCAGATGAAAGGCCCTGTGTGTGCCAAGAGGAGGGATCTACTGCAAAGTCCACGATGGAAGGAAGATCAGAAAGATCGAAAAACGTGCCTTCCTGCACTGAGGCTCTTTTTCATTCATTCATTCACTCTATTCACTTCATTTGCTCATATTCTCTCTCTCTCTCTCTCTCTCTCTCTCTCTCTCTCTCTCTCTCACACACACACACACACACACACACGGAACCACAGAGCACTGGAGAATAAACTCAGGCATGGAAATGCAGAGAAACATCTAGAATCATGTGTATACGTATGTGTAGACGCACCAGGGCGTGTGAGCCACCCTATACTGCGGGGTCTCCATACAGCGTGGAGACCTGGGTCTGTGTGCCTGGGGCCCTGGGTGTCCGTGTGTACAAGGAACAGAGTAGTTCTGCTGTGGGATCAGGAGTTCTGTCTGCTGCGTGGGGAAGGGGACTGAGGTAGGACCTGGAGGGGGACAGGCTCTGGACCTGCCCGAGAGGATGCGTCATCCACTCCGGCTGAGTGTGGCTGTCGGGGAACGAGGGCCTGGGGGGGGGCCAGATTCTTCCGTTATTGCAAGAGAAGCCGGGAACCCAAAGTTTAAAATGTAAAATCTTTTGCTTTTTCTATACTGGCAACTACTTCAAAAACAAATGAACAGACCAGAAACAAGAAAAAAGCAAAACCTCTATGAGCCAAAAATGGTCCGAGAGCTGGTCCCAGCTGGCCTCTGAGGCACCCTCTCTAGAATGCCCTCATCCCCTCTCACTGCCGGGGGATTTTCCACTCACTCTCTGAGGTCTGGCTCAAATGCCACCAAGCCTTAGAAGCTTCTCTGACTTTCTCCTCTTTGTCTGTACGTCATCTTCCTCCTCTCCACCCCTCCCCCCTGCCCCCGGCCATTCTCATTTCACGACAGCCCAGCCGTGTCCCTTAGTTGAACTGGCTGGGGCCTTGCATTATTTTGCGAAATCCTCACCTTGACCTCGGAGGGAGGCGTTTTGCTTATTCCCATTTAACAGGTGAGAACATTGAGTCTGAAGAGGTCACATCGCTTGCCCGAGTTCAAGGGGCGAAGCTGGGATTTGAGCCTGATCGCCACCATCTGAATGACAGTGATAGCTTGCTGCTCATACTTATTGTTTTGAGAAGTTTACAGGGATTATCTCAAGCCCTACATCAGTCCCAGTGAGTAGGGCGTAGTAGTGTATTATCACTTACTAGGGAAACTGAGGCCCAGAGAGGGTAAGTAAATTGCCCAAAGCCACCTGCCAGCCAGTGGGGGACAAGGTCCTGGGCTGGATAGGATGGCACCACTCGGTCACTGTCTAAGACCCCACCCCCATCTGTCTGGCAGGTTCCCCCAGGGACTGTGCCTGGACCGCCCTCACATTGCTCGTGGCGCCAGCAGGCTCTTGGTCGAGGTCTGCTAAATTCAACTGACTTTTTCTTTTCTCTTCCAGCTGCCAAGGGGCCAAGGGATGAGCGGGGGCCCTCCTTCCCAATGGCATCTCCCCCCAGCCTGGAACTGAAGACACTGCACAATGGCCCCCAGATCCCAAGGAGACCAGCCCCTCTGGGCCCGGTGGGCCTACCCAGGGAGGGTGTGGAGAATGCCTGCTTTTCCTCAGAGGAGCGTGAGACCCATTTCCAGAACCCTGGGGACACCAGACTGGGCAGCTCCCCCAGCCCCCCTGGGGGCGTCCCCTCACGACCCCGATCCCAGCGGGACGATCTATCCCTGCGTTCAGAAGAGGGGCCAGGCCTGGAGCCCGTGAGCCGCCCGGTGGATTATGGCTTTGTTTCTGCTCTGGTTTTTCTGGTGAGTGGGATCCTCCTGGTGGTGACTGCATACGCCATCCCCCGTGAGGCCCGCGTCAACCCTGACACGGTGACAGCGCGGGAGATGGAACGACTCGAGATGTACTATGCCCGCCTGGGCTCCCACCTGGACAAGTGCATCATCGCGGGCCTGGGGCTGCTCACAGTGGGTGGCATCCTCTTGTCAGTGCTGCTGATGGTCTCCCTGTGCAAGGGCGAGCTGTACCGCCGGCCCACCTTCGTCCCTGGCAGGGGCTCCAGGAAGACCTATGGCTCCATTAACCTGCGCATGAGACAGCTCAATGGGGACGGGGGCCAGGCTCTGGTGGAGAACGAAGTTGTCCACGTCTCAGAGACCAGCCACACCCTCCAGGGGTCTTAAGTAAGAGCTCACCCTGTCTGGCTGCTTCAGCTTCAGGGCTACAAGGCTCCCGAGAGCCTGGGGTTGCAGACTGAGCTTCACGTAGTGTCCTGCGGAAGCAGTCTTGGGTGCTGTGGGGGGGAGTCCGGGGCCGGGCCCAGGCTGCACATGTGAGAGCAGCCCCCCCCCCCCCCCCCACCGATGTGTTTGCAGCTTGAGGTTTTGCATAAGGTTTGTTTGGAGGATGGCTTCTGCTGCTAAAAATACAAAAGTTTGGAAACCGCTGCCCTGGGAAGATGAGGTTTCTTGGCATTTCCAAGGATTGAGAGCCCTTTGAAAGGCTGTCCATCCTGTTTCTCATGCCTTGGGGAATTCCTGGAGCTCTGCTGTCCTCATCAGCCAAGTGCGGGTGCTGGGCGACCTCGGAGGGACCCCCCCCCCCTTTCAGCCCTGACCATCTGTTGGGAGCTGGCTTCCCGAGGAGAGGAGAAATCAACACCAAGGCGACCATCCCCTCTCCAGGCCTCAGTCCCCCTGACTGTGAATTGAGAGGGTTGGGCTGCATGATCCCTGGGGCCCCTCCAGTTCTGCCCTCGGAATGGGAGCCCAGTAGATACAGGAAAGGAGGGTGTCTGGCTGCTGCTCACCAATCTCCGCCATTTTCTGGCCCGGCTTGGGTGGCCGCCGCTGTCCGACATCTAGCCGCTCGCGTGGTCCCGAATCCCCTGGTTAGGCTGGGTTGAAGTCCAAAGTTTGCTACAGCCCGATTTTGGTCTGGGGATCGAATTACCTGCAGCGACCAGATCGTCGCACACATTTTACAAAGTCCAGTGCACCCCTGGACAAGAGCGGTCTTTCGTACAAGAAAGGGTGAGAGGACTTTGTTGTATTTCCGTGGACAGGATGTGGGCTTCTGTCACCTCCCACTTCTCAATGTTACGTCTCTGGCCCCGGACCTTATCCTGGGAGCAGAAAAAAAAATTTTTTTTTAGTGCTGAATTTGTAACCTCCCTTCTTCCCCTTAGCGGTAAAGTGAGCCCCAATGTATTGGGGGAGAAATCAGGCATGTTCTGGTGGCCTAGCTCTAGCTGCAGTGACCACTGTTTGTTCCGTTTTTCTCGTGGGGTGTTTGCAGAGTCCCTCCAGACTCTAAACTACTGATGAGGAAAGGAAGTGAGCTCTAGGGGGCGGGGAGATACAGGTGCTTGAGGCCCGGGGGGTGGGGGAGGCATCACCCAGTGTGATGGGCCCTAGAGGGCTTTGAGAGGACACACCTTCCAAGTCATTGACGTGAAGACCCTAAAGGGGTCATTTCCATGAGCCCCCTGACCCCAGGCAGGTCCTACCCACTCCATCTCAGTTGGCCACGTGGGCCCTGGATCCCAACTGTCTCTTGGGGGTGGGAGGGTGTGGTGGGAATGGGGTCTGTAGGCTAGAGCAGCCCTGATTAGCCGTAACCTGAGCCTTCAGTCCCGGGAGCCGAACATCTGGGAAATGTAACAGCACAGCTTCTACGACAGATCAAATATCTGCTCCTGCTGGCAGGTTTTGCCAGGAGCAGAGGGCTGGGGGAGGACTGGAGGGGACAAGGGCTGTTCAGCTTGGCCCGCTGGGCTCTTGTTCCTGGTGTCGAAGGGGTGTGGTTTGAAAAGAACAAAGCCTCTAGCTGGTGAAAGATTCACAAGTCAGGGCTTCCCTGATGTGTCAATTTCCACTCCCCCCCCCCCACCCCCCCCCCGCCGCCCCACCTCGTTCCAAGGAAGAAGTGAATGCTCTATGTAAACTACAGTCAAGTTGGACATCCCAAAGGATGGGTTAAGGCCTTTCAAATCCATAGTGATAATAATAAAAATACTGGTCCAAGCCGTATAGATTACTGGGACAGTGGGGGGCTCATCTGAGTCTCACCTGTTGAGTGGAGGCATCTGGGACCCTCAGTTCCTATCAGTGTAAATGCAGTGAATTGATTTAGGGGCTAAATCTGTTGGAAGATCATATCCTGGGAATCTCAGGTTTTCTCCAAGCCAGAGAAGCCTGCTTTGCATCCTAATGCAGAAACTCCTTTAGAAAATGTGTATAAATGGATCGAGGCCGTCATTACCTTGTCAGTGAATTAAGAAAACCGGAGAGCCAAAAACATTTCCCCAAGAGTGCGGCTCAGATCTGCCAGCCGGTGGGTCAGAAACAGGTTTAGGAAGGAATCGGGGAGACACGTGGCGCAGGGTGCCGAGAACCTTCTTTGCAGGCTTTGTTGGGGGGTGGCTGTGAAGCGGTCCCAGGGAACCCCGTGGTCCCTGGGATGTGCCTCACTTCTAGGACCTGCCTTTCCCACCTGACATGCCACCAGGGCCCCCAAACCTTGCTTCCCTAGTGTGTTGGTTATCCACTTTGGAGTTGGGAAGCCCTGGGTCTGAATCCAGGCTCTGCCATTCACTGGCTGTGTGACCTTGGGCCAGCCACTCCACGTCTCTGAGTATTGTGTTATCTGTGAAGGGGGAGAGGTAGGAGGTCCAGACACTAAGATCACTCCTTCCCCACCTCAGTTGGGGGTAAGTAGATTAGGCCTAAGACCTTGGGGCTGCCCTTCTGCCCGCCGCCTCTCACACCTCTCATCCTACCCATGAGCACATCTGGTTGGTTCTATGTTTGGAATCTGCCCGTGCCTGCCCCTTGGCCACAATTACCTGGTCCACATTGCTCATCGGTATTCCGATTTCTCTCCTGTCCGCCCTCTGCCCCCAGTTCATCTTCCACACTGTGGCCAGACAGATTTAATTGGGTCAGGTCATTCGTCGGCTCAGAACTCTCCTATGCTTCCCTCTCATTCTGGGCAAAAGCCAAAAGTCTCCCTCTGGTCAGGTGTACTGTCCAGGCCCCTCACTTGCCCCAGGCACCTTCCGAGGCCCAGAGTCAACGTTTTATATGTAATTTTTTTTTAAAGGACGGCCCCTGAAATTGCATAGATTCAGGTCTCCCCAGATGTGTGTCCCTTCCCCACAGTGGCCCATGAAATCCTCTCGCAGTCTGGCTCCTGTGCCTCTCTGGCCTTATTTCTCACACCTTGCCTCTTTGCTCACTCCAGCCACACTCGCCTCCTTGTGCTGTTCCTCAAGCCTGAAAGGCACACTCCCACTTCAGGGCCTTTGCACTTGCTGCTTCTTCTACCAGGAAGGCATTTCACCTTAATACATGCAAGGCCCACTTGCTCGCCTCCTTAGGGGCTTTATTTAAATACCCCCTTGTCAGCGAGTCCTTTGCTGATGCTGATGCAAAATCGCACCCTTTCAGGGACGCCTGGGTGGCTCAGTCGGCTAAGTGTCCGACTTCAGCTCAGGTCATGATCTCACAGTCTGAGTTCGAGCCCCGCGCCGGGCTCTGTGCTGACGGCTCAGAGCCTGGAGCCTGCTTCGGATTCTGTGTCTCCCTCTCTCTCTGCCCCTCCCCTGCTCATGCTCTGTCTCTCTCTGTCTCAAAAATAAATAAAAACATTAAAAAAAATTTTTGAATTGCACCCTTCCCCCACCTCAACCTCATTCTCTTTCTTCCTTTCCTGCTTTTTCTCCAGAGCTAATCACCACTCAGCAGGCCATGTTTTATACTTATCGTCTCTCTTCCCCCCTCGCAAGCAACACGAGGGCTGGCATTTGTAGGCCCTGGGCTAGAACTGTGCGTGACACAAAGTAGGTGTTCACTGTTGGACGAACAGTGCAGGGTCCTGGAGACCCCCTAGCCCCTGCCTCACCTCCCGGAGCCCCCTCTAGGGGTGGGCGACAGTCATGCAGAAGATCCCAGGGCTGGAAGTATGGAGTGTGTTTTGTCTCTGGGACCTGACGTTGGAGCTTGGGAATCCGTTTGCCTTCTGCTCTCAGGGCCTTGGTACTTACTGCTTTATGTGGGGGAGGGGGAGGGGGAGGGGTTTCTCTGATGGAGGAAGACCCTTCTTCCCCCCCAGTCTTGTTGGAGACAGATTCCAGCTAGTCTTGGGGGGGGGGGCATTTGCTGGGTATTTAGGCACCTGTGATACACCAGCCTGATTCTCTCTTACTCAAGAACCTTGAGTGGCTGGGCCTGGACCTCTGAAGCCCCCGTGCCTATCATCACAACTGTTCACTGACCCCTGGGATGACCCCAGGCTGAAAGTGCTTGCTGCTGGGAGGTTCCACCATTATCCACCTCTCTTCCTTGAGAATAAGCATCACCTTCTCTGGGATTCTCTTTAAAAATGCCCTCCTCGTTACATGTACACACCCACACATACACATGCACATGTACAGGGGCACATACCTAGGCAGGGACATCACACACACACACACACACACACACACACACACACACCCCTTTCTCTTGTCTGACCTCGCTCAGAAGCCAAGGACACCTACTCTTTTGAAGCAGCTCCAAGCCAAAGCAACCACTGGATTATTGATAATGTTTTCTCTTTCTCCAGAAGCCACACAGGCCTTGCCGTTCCCAGGAAGCTAACCTCATAGCCACAGTCAGGTTCTCCCTCTCCAGGTTATGCTGGTATCTCTATCCTTCCTGCTCCCTCTCCTGCTTGGGTGGAGGAGGAGAGATGTCCACACGGTGTTTCCACCTGGCATTTTGGGAGGGGACTGTGTGGTCCTGGCTGGGAACCAGGTGAGCCAAGGTCCTGAAGTCACCCCTTCCCTATGGGCCATGGGCATATCGCTCCACCCCTCTGGTCCTCCAGAATGAAATTGGAAACCTTTCCACTCTGCCTTGTCTGGTGACTCGGGAGATCCGGAAACACGAGCGGAGGGCATTCTAAAGTTAAGAGCATGTTACCCTATGTCCGGAGGGCTTTGGAGGGGCAGGAGGAGGGAGGAAGAAGGGAGGCATTATGAAGAAGCCCCAGGAGCTGGCGTTCTGTCTGGGAGAAAAGTAGGGTGTTGGCGGCACTGGTAAAACCGAGATGCCTTCCATCGGGGCCTGTTGGTTTCTCTGGGAGAGAGCAGACTCCCCTTGATGTCCCCAAGGAGGTTAAGTTTCACCTGAGGGAAGGAGACGCTTGCTGAGACCTTGTCCCGGTTGGAGTGGTAGGGAACTCCTTGTTAGGGGAGGTGTGTTAGGTTACTGGTCAGGTTGTTGGGTATCGTTAGGGATGGAGCATAGTAGAGTTGGGTAGGATTGAATCAAGAGACTCCCCCAGCTTCCAACCCCCATTCTTTAAGGAGAGCCAATGTCCCAATCGCCAGAGCCTGGCCCTCTGTATCTTCTGGTCTTTGGCCCAAATACCCTCTTCCCCAGGTCATTCCTCTTCCTGGGTCAGGTCATCCACGAGCAAATGAGAAGCCCCAGGATATCTGAATGGTGCCCCAGGTGGCAGGATTACTGCCCTCCTTCTCCCAGGAGGCCAAGCACTTCTGAGCTTTGTCCCTACTCAAATTTCAGAGGTCTGAGATGGCGGTGGGGGGAGGGGCCCTCTTGGAGGGGGCCAACTGAGGATGGTCCATCAGGTAAGAGTAAATGGGAACTGGCTTTGGAGTCTGACTGCCTGGATGCCTGGTAGATGCCTAATGTCCCTGAGTCTCTGTTTCCTCATCTGTAGACCAGGGATGCTAATAACAGCACCTTCCCCGGGAAGGCATGGTCAGCAGTGAATGAGATACCTGTAAAGCACTTAGCCCGGTGCCTGGCACTCCATAATTACTCAATACTATTAGCTATTCCCATTCATTCATTCATTCATTCACTCACATCTAATCAGCACTCTTCCCTGGGCAAGGCACTGCAGGAACACACAGCCCCTGCCCCTAAGTTAGTCACAGAATGCCTGGGGCAACAGGACAGTGCACATCAGGCTATGCGTGTGAGTGTGTGTGCAGAGAAAGTATCTGACTGAGTTGGGGGTCAGGAAAGGCCTTCCTGGAAGCCTTTTGATGATGACTAGCAGGAATCGTAAACAGGCAGCGTCTGACATGAGGACAGTTATCTGATGCGGGGAGCAGGAAAGGTATACCGGGCAGGGGAACAGCATGATCAGGGGCTCAGTGGCATAGAAAGTGCAGGGTTTAGCGGGGAGGGGGGTGGGGGGAAGGGTCTGTAGGGTCTACGCTGGGGTGTTGAGACGAGGCACGCTGGCGGGCATGTGTGTCTTCGTGGGGATGACCGCAGTCCTCCACTCACAAGGTCGTTAAGAGGACTCTGGGTTCACACTGGTATAGGGCATAGCATGGGGTCCGGGACATGGTGAGAGCTCACTGCCAACCATCAGATGTGTGTGGCAGGAAGACTCTTCTGATGGCAGATGTATTATAGGGACGACACTGGCACTGGGGAGGCCAGTCCGTGGGACTGTGGTCTCCAGCTGTAGCCAGAGGACATGACCTCGAGGTGGAGGCTGCTGCTCTCCTGGGCCTAAGGGGAGGTTCAGGAGTAGAAGGATCTTCTGGTAGGAAAGCCGGCCCCGGGGGGAGCAGGGAGGGTAGGGGAAGGAGGGGCTGCCATGCCAACCTCTTCCCTGGAGGCCAATACTGACTCAGTGTCAAGGGCATTCAGGAAGGGCCATGTCTTTCCCACTCCCAGCTCTTCTCTTCCTCCAACCTCCCTGTTCTCCTCTTTGACTCCTTTCTCTGTGTCCACATCTCCTTTCAGTGAAGCCACTCCTGGGGGTTAGGGGCCCACAGGCAAGTTGTCACTATTCCAAACTCACCTGTTAGCCATCTGATCTTCCTCCTGAGAGTCCCCACCCTCTCCCATCAAAAATGAACGCAGGGCCCGGTGCACATGCCTGCAGGGCTCAGCAGGTCACATTCACAAGGGAAGCAGGTGGCTGTGGACAGCCAGGGCAGGATTAAAGGGGTGCTTGCTTCAGCTCTGGCTGCCCAGTGCCCTGTGTTGGAGGGGCTCACGCTCGCCAGAGCTCCTGATTTTCCACGAGCAGCTGGACATCTGGACATTGTGGGTAAAAGGATGCCGATGGGGATTATCCCACGGCCTGGGAAATGTCACATTTCTGTCACAGGCCAAAACTGAGGCCACAGAAGTGTCTGGTAAGATGCCGACTGCGGGGCCCAGATATCCGCCCCTCGCCCCCGCCCAGTCACTCAGATGGCTGCGTCCTCCCGAAGTGGACAGACCTCTGCCTCTTGGCTGGAGGTTTGAAGGGCAAGGCCTGCAGACCACCTGAGTGCTGGCCATCCGAGGATCCTTCGTTCAGTCTTTCAACAGATTTGCGCCCCAATTCTCTGCTAGGGTTTGGAGATACGGCACCGAATAGACGAAAAACCTAAGGAGAGTACTCTTGAGAGGGCTCGAAATGCGTCCCCTGGAACTCCGGGGTATTTGTGAACAAGGGGATGAGGTCTGTTTCTGACTGGAGAATTTCTGATGTGGGAGGCCACAGACGTGGCCTGTGCTGGCTTGAAGGGACAGCAGTGCTGGGGATCAGGGAGGATGAAGGGCAGTGCTGCCTTCCCTCCTGGTGTTCTGAGGCCCTGAACTCTAGGCACATGGAAGACCCCGTGGCTCGAGGGGCCCCAAGTGTTGGTGCATGGAAGTGAGAGGAGGCTGGAGCTGCTGGGGCACAGGTGGCTGTGCGGCCCCAACGGTAACTCAAGAAGCAACTGGGCTGTGAGCCTCTGGTGGACTAGATAAGCCCCCACTCTCTCTGAGGGTCCAGGACAAAGCTCCTGGCACCCCACAAAATTACACCTGCTGTCTACTGGGGACCCCGGCATCAAAAAGCCCGCCCAAGCCAGCCAGTGTGAATCAGAGCAAGAGTACCTCCCCCCACCCCATCCCCATCCCCATCACTGCCAGCGAAGAGATAACTTTGCTGTTTTCCTTCTCCTTTGCCCTGCCACAGAGGAGCAGCAAAAGGTCCAAAAGAGGTCAGTGGAGACCTCCTGGAACTGGATGTGAGTTGGAAAGTTCTAGCTGGGACTGGACCAAGCTGGAGAATCAAAGGGATGAGTTCTTGCTTGGGCCATGACGCACAGATGAGAAAGGGGGCACTGACAGAGGTCAGCTGAATGAGAGAAAACTCTTTGTGTCTGTACATGTCAATGAACCAGTTACGCATTACACACACGGGTCATTCCGTTTGTGACATCTCATGATGGTCTCTCTGCCAGGTGCTCTTCTAAGCATTTACAACTAGTAGCTCATTTAAACCTCACGACACCTTGCAGAGTAGGTGCTATCATTACTTCCGTTTTACAGATGGGGAAGCTGAGGTTAAGTGACTTGTCCGCTGCCACACAGGCTGGTACACAGCAGAGTCAAGACTCAGATTTAGTAGTATGCCATCATGCCTCGTATTAAGTTTAATAACATGCAGGCCGGAGCTTGTGTGGGGGCAGATCTGGGCAGTGGGCTGCCACTTCGAGGCCTGTGGTTTAAATGTGTTGGGGAGCTCTGTGGGGAGGAGGCAGAGGGCAGGTGGGGGAGTACTGAACTCGGCCAGGCCCATGGCCCACTTAGAATCGAATCTCACAGCTGGACAAGATCTTGGAGATAGCTCCACCTTTAGCCCCATTTTACAGGTGGGGAAAGCCATAGGGGGGTAGGACTTGCCCAGGATCATCATGGCTCAGGGCCCCTGCTTGTCTTTCTCTTCTTCATAGGCATAGGCTTCTCACTTGAATTGATGTCCTGGGAACCAAGCAGCCTACAGGATGAAACTGCGGTCCTGTGATTCTAACTGAAGAAGAGGGGCAGGGCGGGGCTGTGTCTTGGAGGCAGGACACCCAAGTCCAGGTCCTTTTCTCTTAGGGATGCCTGCCTACCTGCCCCAAGAGTGGGCCATCCTGGATTGGAGAGTAGCAGACACGATGCGGGCTACCCTGGCCCAAAGGCAGCGGCAGAGAAGGTTGGTGCTGACCAGGGTGCTGAACCTGGACCGTACCTTCCTCCATCGCTCAGACCAGCTGAGGGGAGAGGGTGAAAGGGAAGGAGATTCATCTTTTGTCTCGGGGACCAACATGACTGTTTGGGGCAGTTTTTAGTGGCGCTACGATTTCTGTGGTCTGTGAGGCCTTGGGAAAGTCACTCAACTGCTCCAGACCTGCTTTTTCAACTGCTTAATGAGGAGAGTAGCTTCTATCCTACTCAACTTGGAAGGTAGAGGTGAGCATCACTTGGGGCCAGGGGACAGCCCTGTGCAGACTCCAAGCCCATCTCTGGGGCCTGGCGAGGCCTCTTAGGAGCTCACGCTCACAGGCTTGTTTCTTCCTCTGAAATGGGGGTCGGGTTGGGTAACTTCTGACGCTCCTAACCTGGGCGCTCTGGGCCCTGTGGCCTGTAGGTGGACGTGCTCAGGAACAGGAGATACACATCGCAGACTTGGGAGTCTTAGAACATCCCCGGGATTGTGCTGCATTATTCCTTTCTCATACAAGTCCTGACTTGATTTTCCAGCTTCAGGAATGGGTTTTGCACAGAGACCCATGCTCTTTCCCTGGAGAGGGCATGGGGACCCGGGGAAGGCAGTTCTACGAGAAGAGCACTGGCTTTAGAACCAGGCCGACCCAGGTTCCCATCATGGTTCTGCCATCCCTAGAGGGGCAAGCCTAGCACCTCAACCAGTGCCAACAGTGTTTACCTTGGGGGTGGCTAGAGTGGTGGCTAGGAAAAGCCAAGCATGCCATGGGCACCAGATAAGTGCTTGTTGCGTGCACTGGAGGACAGCCTCATCCTTGAGCCCTCATGAGGCCTTATCTATCCATATGGCCTCCTGAGCTCCAACTGTGTGTTTGTTAAGACACACCATTTGGTCGGACCTTGTAACAGTCCTGGAGGTGCAGGTAATGTGCATTTTGCAGATAAAGCCACGCACCGGCAGATGGAAGTCTGTGACTCACATCCATGCCAGCCTGATTCTTAGACTCCTGCTTGGCTTTGAGGAAGCCAAGCTTACTGGACCTTTCCAAACCCTCTTTTTCTGGCCTAGACAATGAGGATACTACCTTATTGTGGTTATTATGACTTGAAGATATATGCCATTTTACAAGGGTACATGCAGTTTTAGAAACATATGTGAAACACATGAGTGACCCATGGGAGCAAGGGAACGGAGTGGGTATCGGGGGTAAAACCTGACAAACAAAACGAGGGAATTCTTGCGTGTCTTAGTCATAGTGTGTCACGAACCAAGAAGACTGGCTGAATTCTTTGCACCTGACGGCCAGGTAAAAGGAAAAGACACAAAGAGCGTACAAAGAGCGTCTCAAACGTTTAATGTGCATGTGAATCACCCGGTGAATTTGTTAAAATGCAGATCCTCATTTACCAAGTCTGGGGTAGGGCCCGGGACTCTGCATTTCTCACAAGTTCCCACGTGATGCTGCTGGTGCAGCTGGTTTGAGTAGCAAGGATCTAGTCTTCCCTCCTGGAGAGTTCTCAAACTTACGTGATCATATGAATCTGAGGAACCCATGACCAACAGATTTAAAAGCCTGACCCTGGAGATCTGGATACAGGTGTGGGTTGGCGCCAGGACATACTGTGTACTTTGAGCAAGCGCCTCAGGAGACCGCGAGGCTCGAGCAAGCTGGGGAAGGGTGGCTGTGGTACTCCTCTGTACCCTGGCCAACAACGCAGACACAGGACACGGAGTAGACAGAAGCAAAGGGAATCACAGCCAGCTCCAGGAACTGGGAAAGAAACAAGGCAAGGAAGAGAAGATGGGGCTGTGGGGGTTGCGAAAGACAGTACAAGTGGTCTATGGCCTGCCACCAGAAGATGAGGATTTGGAATCCAACTTTTATTCTCCTTGTAAGCCATCGGGCAAACACAGAAATTTCAAACCAAGCAAGAGTGGTGCCATGAACTGCACCAGACTTGGAAACTCCCCTATAGGCCGGACCCATCCTGTACCGCATCCTGACCAGAACTTCCCAACTCAAACCCAATCCCTTTGTGGCTCACCAGCCATGGTCACCCCAAGGTGGCGATGACCAAAGCCATGGTCTGCTCCCGAGGTGACTGGTTCTGGTCTCTCTCGCTCAGCCCAGGTCAAGTTCTTTTTCTTACAGCTAAGCCAAAAACACCTCACACCTACTAGGATGGCTACATGCAGGAAGACTGACAGGCACTGGCGAGGATGTGGAAAAAATGAGAAGCTTCGCACCCTGCTGGTGGGAACGTAAAGTGGTGCGGCCAGTTTGGAAAAGTCTAGCAGTTCTTCAAAAAGTTACACGATTATGATGCGATCCAGCAATCCCACTCCTAGGCATATACCCAGGAGGAATGAAACCCTAGGTCTACGCAAAGACCTGTACACGAACGTCCACGGCAGCACAAAAAGTGGCAACAACCCAACATCTGTCCGTTAACTGAAGTGGATACGGAAAGAGGGATATACGTAAGAGACTCTTCAATAGAGCACAAACCGAGGGTTGATGGGGGGAGAGGGGAAAACGGGTGATGGGCAGTGAGGAGGGCACTTGTTGGGATACGCACTGGGTGTTGTATGGGAGCGATGAACCACGGGAATCTACCCCCAAAAGCAGAGCACACTTCACGCACTGTATGTGCGTGAACTTGACAATAAACTATATTTAAAAAAAAAGAAAGAAAGAAAAAAAGAGAACGGGGGTTTCTGTCCACACAGCGGCATTCTTCAGCCAGAAAAAGGAATGCAGCAGTGACACACGCTACAACATGGAGGAACCTTGAAGATGTCAGTGAAAAGAAGGCAGACACAAAAGGCCACGTGCCGTGTGACTGTCCCTGTGAGAAGTGTCCAGAACAGGCAAATCTTTAGAGAGAAAACAGACTAGTGGTTGCCTGAGGCCAGGAGTGGGGCAATGGGAGGGACTGTTAATAGGTACAGGGTTCCTTTTTTTTTTTTTTTTTTTTGAGGTGGCGAAAATGTTCAGGAGTTAGATGTGGTGATGGATGCACAACACTGTGAATATAGTAAAAACCACTGAATTGCACACTTTTAAAAGGTAAACTGCGGGGCGCCCGGGTGGCTCTGTCGGTTAAGCAGCCGACTTCGGCTCAGGTCACGATCTCATGGTTCATGGGTTCGAGCCCCACGTTTCTGTGCTGACAGCTCAGAGCCTGGAGCCTGCTTCGGATTCTGTGTCTCCCTCTCTCCCTGCCCCTCCCCTGCTCATGCTCTGTCTCTCTCTCTCTCAAAAATAAAGATTAAAAAAAAGAAAAAGGTAAACTTCATGGGTACATGTGGGTATATCTCAATAAAGCTGTTTTTTGTTGTTTTTTTTTTTTAATTTAAAAAAAAGGAACAGGTTATTAAGTGCTGATATTTATTGTTAAGGATCCCACTTTTCCACAAGGCATACCCTGGAACCCTTCCCACTCGGCCTGGTGATTACTCCTGGCTGGAAGGAGGAAGTCGCCTAGACTACAACAAACACTGACAGCGTGACGTGGAAGTTCCTGAAGGCCCCATTCACTTCCCCCCACAGAACTAAGACACGATGTTCCTCAGTGTCCTTGATACAAGGAGATCCACGCAAAAAATGGCTGATTCTGCAGATGAGAATCACTGAAGTTTCTGTTTTCAGAAAACAATTATGTATAGGACTATCCTTTCAACTTTTGCTACTAGAAAAACCAAGTGCCAAATTTATTGTTTGAATCCTCTTTTCCTTAAATCACAGATCTAAAAGTGATCTGCTTCCCTGCTCGTCTGATGGTTTCTAGTGTGATGTTCCTTTAATGTTTCCTTTTATAATGAAGGATGCTTATGTGACCAAACTGCCCCAAGTCCTTTCCGTAGCCAGCATGACCCAATTCTAAAACAAAAACACTCCACCCATTTGTAGGCCCTTAAGGAAGAAGGCTAAAGGCTTCAAGGTGGTCTTCACTAAATCAGTGCTTGAGATGGGGTCTCCCAGAAATGGCCAGGGCGCCTGCTCATGCTGGCCTCCCCACCCAAGCCCCAGCTGAGGGTACCCTTAACCCCCTCTCAGGCAGTTCCAGGCTACAGCATATTAGCAGACACCTCAGGAAGGCTCTGGTAGCCTACCCTGTGCCCACAGATAATGTGTCCTCATTTAGGAGAAAGAACCCAAGGATCTGAGAAGCAGAAAGGCCCATCCATGGATGCAATGCTAGCTGTGGAGGGAAAGCGCCTAGTGCCTTGATCTCTTGCCTCTGGGCCTGGTGCTCTATGGTGCTCTCTCCACTCCAGCACAGAGGGGGCTCATCACTGACTGTGTCTGTCAGGCCTCGGGCTGAAAAGAATCCGGAGAACACCAGAGGTCAGGTGGGCCTGGACAGAGGACACAGGCTTCTGGAGGCTGGGGCTCCCTGGGGGTGAAAGGCCCTCCTGGCTTGTTTCCTGCTTCACTAGCTCCTCCATCCACCCCCGCCACTGGCTTCCAGAGGCTGGGCTCCCTGCTCCCACGGGGGTTCAATACCACACTCAGATGGAGCCCGTGCTCCTGTGCTTTTCTTGCGTGGGCCCCAAGGGGCACGGAGTTACCCTGTAGGTAAGCACCACACAAAGCGTCAAAAATTCATTCTTTTCCTTTGCCCAGTTCCGAGAGGTGGCCACACACAGAGGCAGGCATCAGAATGTTGTAGAATAGGAAGGGCACCTCCCAGGGCAGCAGGAAAGCCCTGGGAAGGGAGAGCCCTGCTTAGGGTCAACTCGGTAAGTTAGTGGCAAAAATGAGATCAGCCTTCAGGTCTGTGCGGGCAAGCAGAACTGGAGGATTCTGCCCTTCTCCGCATGACGCAGTCTCTCTGCAATGTGCCTGCCCCTGTGAAAGTCTTCCTTGTGGCCTATGGGGCTTTCTAGTCTCTCATTTTCGTCTGTGTAGCCACACTGCAAAAGCAATTTATGAAGGGAAGGTGTCTGAGAAGCAAGAACAGGCCCTGGGTAGGAAAAGAGTCATTTGGCCCCAGAAAGATTTCAACTCTAAAGTCTCAGAAATGGAAGGAGCTGCGCAGAAAAGAAGAGTGGGAGCCTGGCAACATGATTTTTGTATTGACATTTGGTTCTTATAATAACATCCAAAATGCATTCTGTTCTTATAGCGCTGCAGCTGCGACTGCATCGGGCCGAGAGTGTATGTTGCCGGAGCGTCCCTTGAGAAGTGTGCGGGAGCTGGTGGTGACAGAGACACACAGACTGCTCTTTGGGACCTATACGCAGCCGGGTGGAGAGCTGCAGCAGGTGCCTTGGCTCTGACAGGGGGTGGGGAGGCAATCCCAGCCAGCCTGCAAACACATGGGCAGAGTCCCTCGCCCCCAGACCGCAAGAACACGGCTGCTGACGGGGCCAGCGGCGGCAGCTCCCGGAGAGTGGAGGGAAGGCTGGGATGTTACGTTCTTGAGGCCTTCACAGGTACATATCATCGTAGCCCGGTGGGGGGAGATGGTCTGGGTTAGGTCTGGAATGGAAACAGGGGCTGGTGAGTTGGGAGTGATGGCGGGGCCAGGGGCGCACAGGCAGACGGGGCCTCAGCAGAGGGAGCCTGCCCTCCAGAACGACGTGGTGCTCTGTGGGGTTGAAACGCACACGCTCTACAGCCATGATCCTGACTCTCCCACCCTGGGTAAGTTAGTTCATCTTCCAGGGTCTTGATTTCTGCATCTATGCAATATGGACAGTAATATGTACCCCTAAGTGTTGCTATTAGAATCCAGCGTCTTGACACGGACTTAAACTTCAGTGAGTATGAGCAGCTCCTCCTCTGAGTGCTCCCTGAGGGGGCTGGAGGAAGGGAGGCACTGAGGGCTGGGGAGCTCTGGGGAGGCATCAAGCACGGGGCCCGGAGGAGGCTCCACTCCCTCGGCAGTGGGGGATGATGGAGCCAGTGGAGACTCCGCACCTAGAGTCAGACTGCTTGCTCCCGCAACGCTGAGCTGAGCTGAGCTGCCATCAGGCCCTATTTCTCAGCGGGCCTGAGTGAGTACCTACCCAGACGGGCTGGTCCCAATGGGTCCAAAGGGGTCAAAGCGTGCTCCTGGGGGCACAGCGCCTGGAGGAAGACGGTTTGGGAGGCCCGAGGATGGGTCAATGAGTGCTCTCGGGAAGCCAGATCTCAGGGGATCCACGATCATGCCACCTCTCCGACACCTGAGGCAAGAAGAAAAGGTGGGTAAGCAGGTGGGGCAAGGAGCTGCTGGAGGAGAGGCGAAGGAGGTGAGTGGACTAAAAATGCCTGGGATATGTACTCTGGAGAGCTCAAGCAGACACTGATGGACGGTTGCCCGAGAGTCAGCAGGAAGTGGGCAAGAACAGGAACACCAAGAGCACACCTTTCCCGGCATGTACGGCCTGCCCTTTCAGCTTTCCAGGCTGCCCGAACCCACAAAACTGAGATCCCTGCCATGTTCTACATCCAAGGGGGACAACTTGATCAAGAACAGGTGCCAGAACTTGCCAAGGTCAACGGAGAACCATCATAAGGTTCTGGAGGGCACTATTTTAGGTCTAAGGACTAGTAATGGCATTGGGACAATTCCGGATGATGGCTTTCTTGCAGTTTCCTGAGAGGGCCTCAGGGTGATCTAGGACTGCATGTGGACTGCCCAAATCTGGCTCCTGACAGCATCTGTCCCTCATGGAGTTAGATGCACCTGACCTCCTGTGCTCAAAGCAGGATGTGTGAGCTGATGTTCCCCAAACTTTGCGGCCACTGTGCAAGCTCAACTGCAGGCTCATGCGATTTCCCACTGTCTAAAAATGAGGTGCTCATGTTGGGGTCACTTTGCAGCACAGGTTGAAATCTACCCGGAAGCATTCAGAGAAGACAGGGCCTGGCTAGGCTGTAGTGACTTTGTTGGGTGTACGACAGAAACCACACACACAGTCTACTGGGGATCAGAGACTCCCCTGAGCAAGTGAGGTGACTGCTGAGGAGCCCTGAACTGCCCTTCAGTCTGTCGCCCACCACGTGCTCCTCAGCCTGCACCTGAGAAACCCTTCCATCCAAGGGAGGCTGCTGTCCTCCGCCAGGGCCAGCGGGGTCAGCTAATGACAGGGGAGTTGTCTGCTGGCTTGCTCGGCGCCTCCCCCACCCCGCCAGCAGAGCTCTCCCTCACTGCTGCAGGCACGGCAGAGCGGAACAGTGGTGGGGACTTCTCAGCCGCTCAGCCCCAGCAGCCTCCTTCACCCCAAAGCAAGGCTGACGAAAAGCTCTAAGATTAGAAGGTGAGCTGAGGCTGAAAAGTCACAAGAGTAAGTTGTGTTGCTGCCCCCTCCCTGGCAGGACTCACCCAAAGGGGTCCAGATCCTCTCCCCCGACAGCAAACGGGCCCAGGGGATCACACCTGAAACAAACAAGGGACAATTACCACAAGTCCCATAGCAGCCGGGTGCCTGGGCTCCCGAGGGATTGAACCCAATGCCCTTTGGGGTCACAAATGCACTCCCAGGTATGGAGGACAGGGGAAATCCCCGCATGAGACCATAACACGAGGGATATTTCAAAGTGGTCTTTGGCACAGACTAATATATTACAAGGGCAATATTGAAAAGAGTTGAACACAAAGCTAAAAACAAGGAGACCTCAATACTGTAGAAAATAAACGTACTGACAGTGGTTAGTAACCTCAAGATAAATTTTATTTTATTTACACTTTTCTCAAGTTTCTAAACTTTGTATCACGAACCAAGAACTTTCAGATTAGAAAATATCCTAAAAACAAAACCCAAACTCCAAGACTAAGACTTAAAAGCTTCCAGGGATGGAATAAGATGGGTGTCCACACACAGCCAGAACAGTATGGCCTCTCCACGACATTTCGATCCCACAGACACCGTGTATCTGTTTATGCGCTGCCCACTGGAGGGCCACAAACCACTGTAACCTCTAAGATTTTTTTCACCTCTACACCAAGAACCCACTTTTGTTCTCACTGGGAATGCATGAGCTAGGAGCATAAATGAGAGCATCCTTTCTGGAAAGCAATTCTGTACTGTCTAATATATACAAAACACCTGTGTCTTTCAAAAGTCTTAACGTATCTTTATACTCTTTGATCCAATAGTTCCTTATCTAGGCATTTATCTTAAACAATACATAATTCAAATTAAAATATCACCATAAAGACTTTAATCAAGGGAACTGGAATTGGCCTAAGTAGGGACCAGTTAGGCACTTTATGGTGGATCCCTAAATGCAATTGTGGAGACAATGTTCTCAGAGGTTTCAAAATGATATGAAAAGGGGAGCCTTGGGTGGCTCAGTCGGTTAAGTGTCTGACTTCAGCTCAGGTCATATCTCACGGTTTATGGGTTTGAGCCCCTCATCAGGCTTGCAGCTGTCAGCGCAGAGCGCGCTTTGGATCCTCTGTCCCCCTCTCTCTCTGCTCTCTCTCCCTCAAAAATAAACAAACGTTTAAAAATAAAATAAAATGATGTGAAAAAATGCTTATGCTCTAGTGCTAACTGTGGGGGGGGGGGGGGGAAGAGATAGCCTAGGAATAGCCCAGGGAATCAACTGTGAAAATGTGTGCGGGGGCATGTATGTCTAAATAAAAATTGAAAGGAGTACAGACTGACAGTTACTCCTGGGATGATTTTCTTTATGCTTTTCTGGTTTTTTCCTACAAAACAAAAAATACTTAAAATTTGCAGAAGTGTGCTTTGGAACCTGCTTGGAGACCTAGCAAGCAATACAAACCTTGCAGTTCTGGAGGGGGTGGGGGTTCCTGCCAGACCTCAGGAGAGCCTTGTAAATAGCAGCTAATATACACTTACAGGTAAGAAGCCATTAATTAAAGAACTGGGAAAAAATCCAAAAGGAGATGCTTCTTCAGTCAGTTCTACCTATCATGCTGGAAAGGATACTGTGATTTAAGTGGATGTGGCTAGGTTTCCAAGGGAAGGAATTTTTCCTGATGTAGATGACTGTTCCCGAGTCCTAGTTCAAATTTGCTGGTGGCCTCTGTTAACATCATGCCACACTGTGGATGGACAGGGGTGCTGGAGAGCACCGAGTGTATCTCCATGAAATGGCCCACTACAGGTCAGCAAACAGAAGGGGCTTCTAATGGCTATAAAAATGCCTAGGAGAACAGCACCTTATAGCTCCTGAAACACATAGCCTTTTCTCCTTTTCTCTCCTGGGCCATAGAGCACAGGACGGGGCAGGGAGAAGGAACAGAGAAGAGAAACTGGAAAAGGCAGCTGCCAGGCCCATGGCAACCATTTGTGTACTTGAAATTGTCACAGCCTATCCCTTGACTCAACACTTACCACAATCTCGCTGCAACACACGCACGCACACTTCTGTGAATTTATTATGCACATGCTCAGAACCCATTTTAAAATAGTCTCAGTCCTGGGTCCCCTGGGTGGCTCAGTTGGTTAAGTGATTGACTCTTGATTTCAGCTGAGGTCACGATCCCAGGGTTGTGGGATCGAGCCGTATGTTGGGCTCCATGCTAGGCGTGGAGCCTGCTTAAGATGTTCTCTCCCCCTCTCTCTGCCTCTCCTCTGCTTGCATGCTTTCTCTCTCTTAAACATTAAAAAAAAAAAAAAAAAAAAAAATTAGTCTCAGTCCAGCAAGTCCCCCTGGCTGTAATTTCTTCTTGACCGTTCTTTTGAGGGGAATGCCTCAAAAAAGTCTCAGTCCAGAATATGTCGAATGAGGCTACAGGGATTAAAATAAAGCTGATTTTTGTATAAGGTCTCTGAAATCAAGCCCCTCCTTCAACTGATAATCAGCTGAAGTAGAGTGTTATACACTAACGCTGTAGGCCAAAGTGCCTGCCTGGGCCCACATGACCATATGATCCCGGCTCCAACAGGGCCCCCCGAAGGGATTTGAAGGTGATCCCGAACACACACGAGTTCCTCCTTCTGTGCTCCCCTCTCCTCTTGGATAAAAACGTCACCCACTCCTCTCTTGGGCACACAAATCCCGCTGACATCACTCTAACAGCTACACGGTTTGGCGATGTGGAAAGGCCTCGGGACTGGAGGGCAGAAGACGGGCCCTGGGCTCTGGGTGGAGGATGATCTAGGTGGTTGGCAGGTCTGTCACAAACCTCTGCACCTCAGTCTTTTAAGAAGACTGGAGTCTAAGAAGTAACACTCACAGGGCCTGCTGTTGACGATGACACAGCCGCAGCGGGCACAGACAGACACGCTGCCAGGCAAGGCCTGGAAGAAGTGGGTAACAGCCACTGCCGCTATTTACCAAGAGACTGCCCTGTACTAATTTAGTTTTAAAAATACTAATTTTGAAAATGTAATCTCCTCAACAGGTAATGCATCTACCCATTTGAAAATTCAAGACTGATAAAAGACCCACACGTCCATAATCTTAGGCTAGATGTGTCCTGGAATTCAGAATTCTTCAGATTTAGAAAGGTCAGATGGGTGTACCTAACTTACATTGTGTAACACTCCCAAGCAGCACCCGGGCTGTAACAAATACCCTAATGTTTCTGCAAAACGAATGCCTATTCATATGTAAGTGGGATAAATGAATGTATGAGGAGCTTCATGCCACTTCAGGACAGGGTTTGGCACCAATCTTATGGGAGAGGAAGGTGGGGGGGAGAGGAGGGGGGAGAGGAAGGGGGAGAGGAGGGGAGAGGAAGGGAGAGGAGGGGAGAGGAAGGGACAGGAAGGGAGAGGAAGGGGGAGAGGAAAGGGGAGAGGAAGGGAGAGGGAGGGAGGGTGAGGGAGGGAGGGAGGGAAAGGGAGGAAGGGAAGGAGGGAGAGAGAGGGAGAGAGAGAAGGAGAGAGCGGGGGAGGGAGAGAGAATATATCTCAAGGTCCCTGCTCAGCGCAGAGTCCAACATGGGTCTCAATCCCACTCGATCCCTGGGATCATGATCTGAGCCGAAATCAAGAGCTGGACGCTCAACGGACTGAGCCACCCAGGTGCCCCTCAGAGCTCCTTTGATATCAGAATTGTACATAAAAGATTATGGGCCCACAAAAGCAAAAATTCTCCCTTTCACCCTTGTTCCCCAGCCTACCAGGTCTTCCTACAGACAACTAAGATACAGCTTCTTGTATGTCCTTCCAAAAATACTATGCATGGAGAGCAAATATGTATCTCTCCTTTTTTAACAGCTGGATGCACTGAGCGCCTTATATACATTATCATATTTCACCTTTGCAGCAGCCCTCTGAGTACGTATGATTTTTATTCTTATTTTACAGATGAGGAAACAGGCTCAGAAGCAAGGTTTCTTAAACAAAGCCACATAGGTAGTAAGTGGCCAATACAGTATTCATCCTGGGTCTGCCCAACATCAAAACCCATCCATGCTCAAACTGATGTGTTGAGACCATTTACATTTAATGTGATTTTATGTGATAGGTTTAGATTTATAGCTACTACCATTTATTATTCGTTTTCCAAATGTTCCCTCTGTTTTTCATTCCTCTGTTTCCTCTTTCTTTTTATTCAATTTTAGTGTTTTTTACTCGATCTCTTCTTAGAGTTTTTTCCAAGTGGTTGCTTGAGGGATCAAATATACAGACTGAACCTCTTCAGTCTACTTTGAAACAGTATTTTACCATTTCAAGTAGAAGGCAGAGACCGTAGAAGGCATATACAGGTCCATTCATTCTCCTCTATGTTACAGTTGCTCCCTATTATCCGACATAAAGTGAAATGTGTAATTTTTGCTTTCAACTGTAAAACACATTTTAGAGAATTCAAGAGAACAGTTCTATTTACCTAGACATTTACCATTTCTATTGCTCTTCCTTCATTCCTGATGTTCCAAGTTTCCATCTGGTATCATTTCCCTTCGGTCTGAAGAACTTCCTTTAGCAATTCCTTTTGAGAAGAGCTGTTGACTATGAATTCTTAGTTTCCTTTCACTAAGAACTCTTAATATCCTTCAGAAATAAAGTGAAATATTTGCTGGGTACAGAATTCTGGGTTGACAATTCTTTTTTCTCCATACTTTGAGAACATCTGTCCACCTCTTCCTGGTCTCCATGATTTCTAATGAGAAATCCACAATTGTTCACGTTCTTATTCTTCTACAGGCAAGTCACTGTTTTTCCCTAGCTGCTTTCATGATTTTTTTTTTCTTCATTTTTAGTTCTTGGCAGTTTGATTATAAGTCTGCACATGGACTTTCTTGGGTTTATCCATTTAGGGTTTGCTGAGCTTTTTGAATTTGTGGGTTTTTTGCCCAAAATGTCTTTTGCCAAATCTGGGGAGTTTTCAGCCCTTATTTCCTTCGAATAATTTTTCTGTACTGTCTTCTTTTTCCTCTTTTAAGACTCTGATTGCCCCTATGTTAGACCTTTTATAATTGTCCCACAAATCCCTGAAACTTAATTTTTCAATCTGTGTTCAGACAAGATAATTTCTTTTTTTTTTTTTTTTTTTTTAATTTTTTTTTTCAACGTTTTAATTTTATTTTCGGGACAGAGAGAGACATAGCATGAATGGGGGAGGGGCAGAGAGAGAGGGAGACACAGAATCGGAAACAGGCTCCAGGCTCTGAGTCATCAGCCCAGAGCCCGACGCGGGGCTCGAACTCCCGGACCGCGAGATCGTGACCTGGCTGAAGTCGGCCGCCCAACCGACTGCGCCACCCAGGCGCCCCCAGACAAGATAATTTCTACTGCTCGGTCTTCAAGTTTACTCTTTCTTCTGTTATTTCCATTCTGATATGCCTTCATCCAGTGAGCTTGTTTTGATTATTTTACTTTTCAATTCTAAAATTTCCATTTGGTTCTTCTTCATACCTGCTATTTCTTTGCTGAGACCTGCTGCTCTGTTCAGTTCAAGACAGTCTGCCCTCACTTCTTGCAGCATTTTTATAATAGCTGCTTTCTGTCTTTGTCAAGATAATCCCAACATCTGTGTCATCTCGGTGCTGGCACCTGTTACCTTTTTGTGAGTTGTGTGAGTTGACGTTTTCTTGGTTCTTTGTATGCCAGTAATTTAGAATTGTATCCTGGAGGCTCTGAAGAATCCTGATATTTCTGTTTTAGCAGGCAATCAACATAGCTGGCTTCAGGATCCAAGTTCTGGTTTCAATGTCAGTTGTTTTCAAAGCCTTTGCAGTGCTGTCCAGTGCTGTACCACATATGTGCTGCCAAGCATTGTTTGGACCACCCAGTTCTACTCAAACTGTGATGTGCAGATGCATCAGTGGGGGATCTGGCTAAGGGCAGGTTTCTTTTCTTTTCTTTTTTAAAATATACTTTATTGTCAAGTTAGCTAACACACAGCATATACAGTGTACTCTTGGTTTCGGGAGTAGATTCCCGTGATTCATCACTGACATACAACACCCAATGTTCATCCCAGCAAGTGCCCTCCTCAATGCCCATCACCCATTTTCCCCTCTCTCGTGCCCCCCCATCAACCCTCAGTTTGTTCTCTGTATTTAAGAGCATCTTATGGTTTGCCTCCATCTCTGTTTGAAACTATTCTTTTCCCTTCCCTTCCCCCATGGTCTTCTGTTTAAGTTTCTCAAATTCCACATATGAGTGAAAACATATGATATCTGTCTTTCTCTGACTGACTTATTTCACTCAGCATAATACCCTCCAGTTCCATCCACATTGTTGCAAATGGCAGGACTGCATTCTTTCTCATTGCTAAGTAGTATTCCATTGTATATATAAACACATCTTTATCATTCATCAGTGGGTGGGCATTTAGGCTCTTTCCATAATTTGGCTATTGTTGAAAGTGCTGCAATAAACACTGGGGTACATGTGCCCCTATGAATCAGCACTCCTGTATCTTTTGGATGAATTCCTAGTAGTGCTATTACTGGGTCGTAGAGCGGTTCTATTTTTAATTTTTTGAGGAACCTCCACACTGTTTTCTGGAGTGGCTGCACCAGCTTGCATTCCCACCAGCAGTGCAAGAAAAGGGCAGGTTTTAATCTAGAAGATCACGAGTGGGACTTGAGATTCTGTATGTTTCACAAACTGAGTGAAACGTGACTGGACTTTGCTAGTCTGGGGAACACCAATGACTAAGACTGCCAGGGTACAAGTTCAGCTGGGAAATTCTGGTAGCCTAGGATTATTTACTCTGTTCTGCTAAGCGTAGAAATTTAGGACTGGGAACATGGAGATGCTGAGGACAGTAGACAAGAGTGTGTGTGCATATACACGTATGGCAGCAGTTACAGTGCTCTGAGCAAGCAGAGCACTAAACCTTCTCTTTTCCCCCTGCTGAGGATATCCTGTGAGTTCAAAGGTGAACTGGGAATGGAGGGTGGGTGGGAAGTATCGCATTTGGGCTAGGAAAACAAATATTTTTAGAAGAAAAAAAGAAACAGATATGCATAAATTTAAAAATTGTAAGAAAGATGTCACCATAATCTAACATGATTCTTTTTGCTATTCTTTTCTTGTCTATTTTCATAAGCATGCTTTTATAAAACTATAATGCTATCATTTTAGATCCCACTGTTTTCCTCCACTTATGTCCTGTATTTCCCAAGTTGTCTGTCTTTGCTATTGACATTTTTAATGACCAAGTAATAATCACTCAAGTGAAGCAAATTTTTAACATTTACTTGACCTTCTACTGTATGTATTGGTATTGCTTCTGGTAGGTGTAACTATAAATGATGGTGTAATTGGTGACTTTTGTGCACGTTTTTTTTCTGTCAGAAATCAGTTCACTGGGTGGGGGGCGCCCGGGGGCTCACTTGGTTAAGCATTCTACTCTTGATTTCCGTTCAGGTCATGAGCTCACGGTTCACTAACAGCGCGGAGCCTGCTTGGGATTCTCTCCTTCTCTCTCTGCCCCTCCCCCACTCCTGCATGCACTCTCTCAAAAAATAATAAACTTAAAAAAAAGAAAGAAATCGGTAAATGTTACCGTCTGCTTGTCCTACCACTGTATGATGGGGACAACCTGCTTCTCTGATCAACAGACAGGAGTTGTGCTCAGAAGCCTCAGCTGCACCTGACTTGGAGGATTCAGAAGGTGAGATTGGAGTTCTGCAAGCTGATGAAATTCAGGTTAAGATTTTACACTCAGCTGATGTAGTAATGGGTACACGTTACCCCGAAGGTGATGGGGAGGGGAGGGGAAATGTATTTTGCATTTGGGAGGCCAGACGGTAGACTATGGTAGGTAACATTTCTAGAAATGGCCCCCTCTCAATATTCCACACTGTCTAATCCCCAGAACCTGTGATGTGATGACAAATCACTCCTGCGATTGTTTTAGGTAATACTGCACAGTTGACTTCAAAAAGGGGAGATTATATGAATGGGCTAATCTACTTACGTGGGCCCTAAAAAGCAGAAAACTTTCCCTAGCTGGCAGCAGAAGAGAAGGTGGAAGGGGAGAGTCAAAACATGAGAAGGACTTGGCATACTATCGCTGGCTTTGAAGACGGAGGGGGCCGTGTGAGAAGAGACGCAGGGAATCTTAAGGAGCTGAGAGGCCCTCAGCCAACAGCCAATGAGGAATGGGGAGCTCAAGTCCTACAAAAACAAGGAACTAAATTTGGGTTCAGTTAGCTCACAAATGTTACGGGGGTGATGCTTTTCTAAACAATTTAAAAGAAAAAGGAGACCAACTCCAGCAACATGGCAAGGATAGGGAAACAGTATCAAAATACGGTGGGAATGCCAACAAATACAATTGTTTGGTTCTACTTCCAGCGACAGATGCTAAGGAAACATTCAGAGATGTGCTCTAAGTTTCAAAATATGTTCACTGAGGTGTTAGCTATGGTAGCCCCAAGTTAGGGATGACTTAGGCTAAGAAACACAAAAGCCTTGCATCATCCTAGATCTGTCTCTCCTTCATTAAACCAACCCACCAGCAAGTCCGATCAGGTATACTTCCAAACATACCCCAGATCATCTGCCTCGTCTCTGCCACCATTCCCCCTACCACCACCGTTGTTTGTTCCCTGGGTGCCCGTGACAGCTCCTGGCGCCATCTTCCTGTTTCTGCTCTTGGACCTTTATACTCCATTCTCCACAAAGGAGCCAGAGTGATTCAAAAATAAAACATAAATAGTATGAAGTCCCTCCCAGGGATCCCTACTGCTTTTGATCTTGCCCCCAAGACTCCGCATGCCCTGGCCTTTGCTCACCCCCACAGTGTCATCACCGATCTCTCTATTCTCCACCCCCAAGTTTACTGAGTTCCAACCACACCACTTTCTCTTTATTCTCGGAACAATCCAAAACGATCATTTCTTTTGAAATGATTGCTGATACATGTGTTACAAGGAGGAAATACTAGGGGCGCCTGGGTGGCTCAGTCAGTCAGGCATCCAACTTCGGCTCGGGTCATGATCTCACGGTCTGTGAGTTCGAGCCCCGCGTCGGGCTCTGTGCTGACGGCTCGGCCTGCTTCGGATTCTGTGTCTCCCCCCCTCTCTGCCCCTCCCCTGCTCATGCTCAGTCTCTATCTCTCAATAATGAATAAACATTAAAAAACATTAAAAAAAAAAAAAAAAAGGAGGAAATACTAAGGGCTGAATCTTGCTCCAATGTTTATGAGCTATGTTGGTTTGGCTAAGTTAATTAACCTCTCTGTGCATCAGTTTTCTTTTCTATAAAATGGGAATAGCAGCATCTATCTCATTCTCGTTAGGATTAAGAGATTATATTTTACACTTAATGTAACTGCTTGGCACACAGTAAAGACTTGCTAAATATTAACCACGTTAGTTGTCAGAACCTAACCGGGATTCCTCCACAGAAAAAAGTCAGTGGTTCATGGGGTCCCAACCAGACTGCTTTCTGTCCCAAATGTTTTGATGGTTCCCATTACCCAGGATCAAATCTAGCTCCTTAGCACATGGGGCCCCTTGTGATGTGGTCCTCACATTCACCTACTCTCCTTTCACATGCCAGTACAAATATAATGCCCTCACTCTCTCCCTTGCCCCAACATACACACGCATGAGATGATTTCACAGCCTCATTTAAACCCACTGTCCCCTCAGCCATACATGCCAATTACTTTCAATATCACAGAATTTTTATTAGTCCTATAGAATTTAGCTCATCAGGTATTACCTCTGTGAAGCCTTTCCTTCTATCTTGTACCACTCAATCCTTCAGAATATTATTCAGAATAATCACCCTTCTCTGTGCTTTAGCAGACCTCAGAAAATACTTGTCATTGTTTTTAAAGGACTTATGATCTGGAATGAACAGGGCAATCAGCGGGGGATCAACTGTGAACTCCTTCAAGGCTGGGTCCACACCTCATCATGTATTCCCAGTGCCCAGTACAGTGCCTGACACATAAGCAACACTTAGACTTACTTGGGAACGAGAAATTGTAAGAAGGCAAAAGCAAAGGCTTTAGAGTTATACCCACGTTCAAATTCTGGCTTCACCATCTAGTGGCTGTGTGACTTGGGGTAGGTCATGAAATCCCTACACCTTAGCTTTCTCTCCTGTAAAGTACGACAACAGTATTTCTCGAGGTTGTTGTAGGTGTCACACGAGGATGTTTACAAGAGTGTAACACCTGGTACATAATAAAAAGTTCAAGAAGTGGTATCCAATATTCTATTATTATATCACAACTGCTTTTTACTGGTTGTGATTACTTATACATGAACCTCAGTTTCCTTACTTGTAAAATGAGGAGAGCCCTTGCCCATCTCATGGGGTTGAGAGAATAAAATATGCGCATATGGATGAACCGCCTAGCTTGTGGCTTACAATAATTGGCACTCAACAAGCAGTGATTGAATAATTATTATTGAACTAGCTTTGCCATACATGAGAAAAACCAAAGAGATCAAGATTATTTGCCTCTAAGAGGAAAGACAATGAGGGCAAATTTTAAGAATACGGAATAACGGGCACTGCCTGGGTGGCTCAGTCGATTAAGCATCTGACTCTTGATTTCAGCTCCGGTCATGATCTCATAGTTGGTGAGTTTGAGCCCTGCATTGGGATTCTCTCTCCCTCTTTCTCTGCCCCTCTCCTGCTTGTGCTCTCTCTCTCTCAAACTAAATATGTACACTAAAAAAAAAAAAAAAAGAAAAAAAGGAAATAGTTTCATGACTAATAAAAATTGAAAATTTAATTATTAAGGTGACATAGGTAGAGGATAAATCTTTTTGGAATATGGTGCTGTACCAACTGGATTCAATATAGTAAGACATCAATCTATCTTGTACCACGCATAAAATTAATTTCAAATGGGTTATAGATCTAAATATAAAAGGTAAAACAACAGAGCTCCTAGAAAAAATATATGAGAAATCTTCCATGACTGTGGGGTAGGGCAAAGATTTCTCAAACATCAAAAAGAACATCAAACATAAAGGGAAAGCATTGATAAGCTAGATTACATAAAAATTAAGAATACTTTAATTTAAAAAACACCGCTGATAGAGTGCAAAGGCAAACCACAGAGGGAAAATATTTGCAATACATGTATCTGACCAAGGACTTAAATCCAGAATACACAAACAATGCCTACAAATCATAAAAAGATAAGACAACCGAATATAAAAATGGGTAAGAGATCTGAAAGACTCTTCAACAAAAGGGAATATCTAAAAGGGCTTGTAAACATTTTAAAAAAAGAAAAAGAAAGTATTCAAAATGTTCTCCACAGAACTCTAGGGGTCCCTGAAACTCTTTCATTTCAGGGGGTCCATGAGATCAAAGCTATTTCCTCTTAGAAGCTATTTGCTTTCTTCACCGTGTTGACATTTGCACTGACGGTACAAAAGCAGCGGTGAGAGAAATCACGGATTCCTTAGTATGAATCAAAGCAGGGACACTAAACTAGCATTCGGGTGTACCCTCCCTCACCAGTCACCTGCTGCATAACTCTCGTGTCACTTTAGAATGTCCTTGATGAAGCAGTAAAAAATTACCCAGTGTTCTAAAATTCCCATCTTTGAATACACCTCTTCTTGGTATTCTCGGTGATGAAATGGGAAAACAGGCATAGAGCACTTCTGCATAAAGAAGTACAATGGCACTTACCAATACTTTCACAGTTAAGTTGCTAGCTCAACTAGCCATTTTTTCATGGAAAACCATTTTAACTTGAAAGAATGACTGACAGACAAACCATGATTATTCAGACTTGGGCTACCTAGCAGACATTTTCTCAAAACAATGTCGGCCTGTTACTACAAGACAAACAACTGACACTGTTGCCAATGATAAAATTGAAGCTTTTGGGTGAAAATTAACGATTTGAAAATTTGTATTCATCAGTAGCTTGATGGTTTCCTAGTCCTGATGGTGATGAGAATAGTAATATTGATGAATGTGACTTTTTTGATACTGGATAATGAGTCAGCATTTAGCGGATCTGCATTAACTCAGTGAACCAATATTTTCCAAATGATCAATACATGATCTTCCAATATCATACATGGGTAAAAGATCCACCCAAAGGACATGACAGACCAGTGGATTTTAACGTAATCATGTACAAGAACGTACCTTTGCTGTTAGGTATTCAGATTCCACACTACAATTGACCCTTCAAGAAACTATCACTTGTCAAGTTTTGGTGTAATGCAAATAAGAATATCCACAATTATCTGAAAACATTATTAAGCCAGTCTTCTCTTTTCTTATAACTATTAGGGTAAGGCTCAACAAAAACATTACTGCCTGCAGACTAAATGCAGAAGCAGAAGTGAGAACCTAGTTATCTTCCATACCTAACGATAAATAGGTCTGCAGTGAAGTGAAACAAATCATTCTTCTCGTGCAATTTCTGTGTTTGGGGGAAAATAGTATTTTTGTAAAAATGTGTTATTTGTGTTAATATATAATGGGTTTATTATTGTTTTTAAAAAACTTTTAATTTTTTTACATTTAAGAGAGAGAGAGAGAGAGAGAGAGACAGAATCCAAAGCAGGCTCCAGGCTCTGAGATGTCAGTCAGCACAGAGCCCGACGTGGGGCTTGAACCCATGAGATCATGACCCAAGCCGAAGTTGGATGCTCAACTGACTGAGCCACCTAGGCGTCCATTGTTATTTTTTCAGTGAATGAATAAATATGTATTTGTAAAATTTCAGTTTTAATTTCTAATATGGTAAATATTGATTGATAAATAAGAACTCTTTAATAATTCAGAATTTAATAATTCTTTCTCAATAATTCAGAGTTCAAGAGGGTTTCTGAGACTAAAAAATGTTGAGCTCTGCCAGCATGGAAAATATAACTCAACGAAGTAAAAGGAAAAAACTCTAATGCAGATGCATAGAACTTTACTATTTAAGATGAAAAACTGAACATGCTTAAAATACTCCATGGAGGGTAGGCAAGACTACAGCATATCCGCAAAATATAATATCAGATACTAAAAAAGAGATGTTTGGCACTTTAGTAAACAGATTATGAAACTTTAAAAAGGAAATGCACGACACAAAATATCAGAAACATTAAAAATATGCAAAGACACAGACTGGGACTGAAAATGAATTTTGAAAGACAAGAGCTTTAGATCTGAGGATTTATTTTTAGTGAAGCCAGATAAGCATAGGAAAAACTGGTTTTTCAAAACAGCGAGTAGGATTTGGGGCATACGGTCTGACTGAGGACAGATGGGGCAAAGGGAAATGGGTTAGAATTGTAAGACAACAACAACAAAAGTTAGGCTTAGATAAACACACACACACACACACACACAAAACCCTTCCCTTACAGATGGGCTGTTCTCAGTAACTCTTCCCTAGAGATGTCAGGAGTAGGACAGACCTACTTTCTGCTATTGAGTCTCCATCACAAGGGAATGTCCTCACCACATACACCCCTGGCCTAGAAGCAGCCAGCACCAAACTGGCAGACTCAGCATCCTTTGACAAACGCTAGCTACACGTCCCCACACACTCAAATCTCCTTCCATGCTAGGACAGACACCCTATTTTGGTTTGGTTTAGAAGTTTCCAGGGATGGGACAGACTTAGATGGGGGTATGGAAGGCAAGCAGTGAGACACAGGACTGTGTCCTGTGGGAAGGGGGCAGAGGCTGCCATTTCCTGCTCAGAGCAGGAGCCGCGCTGTTCACTGATGGGCTAATTAACACCCCGCAGCAGCCAGATGGGAGGCTCCGGGGCTCTTTCAGGCCTTCCTGCCCTAAGGCCCCACCCCCAAATCCAGCATCTGAGGGAAAAACAAAAAGGTGAAAGTGTGAGTGCTGGTTGCCCGGCAACCTGGAGTCGAAGGGGGCTCAACGAAGGAATCGGTGTCATTACAGACATCTGTGCTGATAGAGGAAGGGGGCTGGTGAGGAGCGGAGGCAGAGGGGGGTGCGTGGCCGGCAAAAAGCCTGCCTAAACACTCCACCTCCTCTCCAACCATCTCATCCAGTTCAGTGTGCTAGTCCTGGGAGACAGGTTTGCTTGAGAAAGACCTAATGGAGGGAGGGCAAGGGAATGGGTTTTCCTCCATACTCAGGGTGCGCTGACTACACTGAATTGGTACAAACTGATTACATGCACTGAAACCGAAGGGTGTGGTGGGGAAAGCAGAAGCAGAGTTAGACCCACCTCCAAGGCCTCTGCTCCTGCCTGCCATTTAATACTCCCCTTGATATGGGGGGTGGGTGGGGGGTGGAAAAAGTGGCAGGCGCTAAGAGTGGTATGCAGTAACAATGAGGGTCAGCCTTCTGCCCTGTCACCTCCACCCCCATCGCACCTGTCTCTAATCACTTCCGATCCTTCCAGGGCTCTGCACGGGACAAGCCTTCATGCTGGAACACCTTCCTACCCTCCTCATTCTTTAGGAACCCGCCTTAGGGGAAGCCTTCCCTTAACACCAAGTGTGGTTCCGGCTCCTCTACCTATGTGCTCCCTAGCACCCTGTCCCTCCCTGTGATGACAGCAGGCGCAGATGGCATCACTGGTCTTCGTGAAGCACCTGGGGCTAGATCTAGAGCTCCCCACCTAGTGAGCTCAAGAAATACCGGGATTTAAGAACCTAAGTGGCCCCTCAGCATCTAAAGTTTTAAATACTTCTTAATTAAAAACATTTTTTTAAACATTTATTTATTTGAGACAGAGCATGAGCAGGGGAGGGGCAGAGAGAGGGAGACACAGAATCTGGAGCAAGCTCTAGGCTCTGAGCTGTCAGCACAGAGTCCAACGCAGGGCTCGAACCCACGAACCATGAAATCATGACCTGAGCCAAAATCAGGTGCTTAACTGACTGAGCCACCCAGGCACCCCTAAAGGTAAACAGTTTACAAATTTCTTTTAAATGTTTAGTTTTTGAAAGAGAGAGAGAGAGAGAGACAGACAGAATGTAAGCAGGGGAGGGGCAGAGAGATGGAGAATCTGAAGCCAGCTCCAGGCTCTGAGCTGTCAGCACAGAGCCCAATGCAGGGCTCGAACACGCGAGCTGCAAGATCATGACCTGAGCCAAAGTCAGATGCTTAACTGACTGAGCCACCTAGGCACGCTGTAAAATTGTAAATACTTTTTATCTTTAAATAATTAAAGAGTCACAGGAAGTTGGAAAAATAGTGCGGAGGAATCCCGGGTACCTTCACCCGGTTTTCTCCAAGTCACACCACCACAAAGCTCCCTCATGCTACCTCCCCTGCCTTTCTAATCATACCCAACAGCCTGCCTCAGCCCCCATTCCTAATCTCTGGCAACCACTAATCTGTTTAGAATGTCTAGAATACTATCATTTCGAAAATGTTCTATAAATGGAATCATACAGTGTGTGACCTTTTGGAATTTTTTTTTTCACCCAGCACAATGACCCTGAGCTCCATCCTAAATATTATGTGCATCAACAGTTCGCTCCTTTATATTGCAGATAGTATTCCACGAGCAGTGCCACAGGGTGCTTAACCACTCACCAAGTGAGGGACATTTGGGCTGTTTCTGTTTTTGGCTATTACAAACAAAGCTGCTATGAACATCTGCGTACAGGCTTTTGCGTGGGCATAATTTTCGGTCCTCTAAGATAAACACCCAGGAATGCGATTCCTAGATCTTACTAGTGTTTGTTTAGTTCTTAAAGAAACTGCCAAACAATGTTCTCGAGTGGCCGTACCATTTTACATTCCCACCAGCAATGCAGAAGAGATTCAGTTTCTCTGCACCCTCTCCAGCATTTGGTATCACTGCTATTTCTAATTTTAGCTATTCTAGGTGTGAAGGATCATGTTGTTTAATTTGCATTTCCCTAATGGCTAATGATGGCGAACACCTTTTCATGTGCTATCTGCCATCTACCTGTTTATCCTTCTCAGTGTGGTATGTTTTCATATCCTCGTCCCATTTTCTAATTGGACGGTTTTTTAACCTGTCGAGTCTTGAGTGTTCTGGATCCTTAGAGATAGGACTGCTCTGTCACATGTGTGGTTTGCAAACATTTTCCCCCAGCCTGTAGTTTACGTTCTCATTCTCTTAACAGGGTCTTTCCCAGAGCAAAAGTTTTTAATGCTGATGAAGTCCAATTTGTCAATTTCTTTCTGTTACAGACTATGCTTTTAGTGCCATAAGAACTCTTCAACAAGCCCCAGATCCTAAAGATTTTCTCCTGTGAGTTCTTCTAAAAGTGTTGTAGTATTAAGCTTCACATTTAAATCTGTGATGCAATTGGAATTACCAGCTCACATTCATTCTGAGCCCTGAGCTGGTATCCTTGCTGAACACTATTATTATTATTATGATTAGGTAGATTCTGTAGGATTTTTCCATGTAGACTAGTATGTCATCGCAAATATAAACTGTTTTATTTCTTCCTGTCTTATCTGCATCCCTTTTAATTCTTAATGTGGTGGCAAAACTTTCAGTACTATGCTGAGTAAGAGTGGTGAGACAGGGTCTCTTTGCCTTGTTTCTAAGGGGGAAAGCACTTGGCAGCTAATTTTATTTTTTATTTTATTTTATATTTTATCTTATTTATTTGTTCATTCATTCATTCATTTGTTTTTGAGACAGAGAGAGACAGAGCACGAGCAGGGGAGGAGCAGAGAGAGAGGGAGGCACACAGTCTGAAGCAGGCTCCAGGTTCTGAGCTGTCAGCACAGAGCCCAACACGGGGCTCCAACCCACAGACCATGAGATCATGACCTGAGCCAAAGTTGGACGCTTAACTGACGGAGCCACCCAAGCGCCCCCATTAAATTTATTAAGTACTTTTTCTTTTGGGGGCTATTATAAATGGGATTTCCTTAATTTTCAGATTGTTCATTGCTAATATACAGAAATACAACTGATTTTGTTTTTTGACTGTGTATCCTATCACACTGCTGAACTTGCTTATTTTAAAAGTGTTTTTAGGGGTGCCTGGGTGGCTCAGTCGGTTAAGCATCCAACTCTTGATTTCAGCTCAGGTCACGATCTCACAGTCCTGAGAGCAAGCTCTGTGCTAGGCATGGAGACTGCTTAGGATTCTCTCTCCCCCCTCTGCCCCTCCCCCACTCGCTTGTACACACTTTCTCTCAAAAAAAAAAAAAAGTTTTTTTAGACAATTCCTTAGAATTTTCTATATATGAGATCTCATGTCATTGGCAAACAAAGTTTGCTTCACTTCTTCCTTTTTAATCTAGATACTTTTTCTTTTTATTGAGTGACTCTCCTGGCTAGAATCTCAAATATGATGTTATATAAAAGTAACAAGGGTATAAAAGTAACAAGAGTAGACATTCTTGTCTTGTTCCTAATCTTAGGGGGAAAGCATACAATCTTTCTCCATTAAGTAATATGTTAGCCGTGGGCTTTTTGCAGATGCCATTTATTGAGTTAAGAAACCCCTTCAATTGCTCAATGCTTTTATCATGAAAGGGTGTTGGATTTTGTCAAATGCTTTTTTCTGCCTATTGAGATGAACATGTGGTTTTTAGCCTTTGTTCTATTAATATGGTATATTACACGAACTTTTTTTCATATGTTAAACCAACCATTTCTGGGATAAATTTCATTTGGTCACGGTATATAATCCTCCTTTTATGTTGCTAGATTTGTTTTGCTAGTATTTTGTGGAGGATTTTAAAATCTATATTCAAAAGGGATACTGGTTTGTAGTTTTGTTGTGGTCTTTGGTTTTGGTATCAGGGCCTCACAGAATTAGTTTGTCTGAATCAAGATCCAAACAAGGTCCAACACTGTATTTAGTTGATGTAACTCTTTTAGTAACAGCCTCACTCTCCCTTTTCCATGCTATTCATTTATTTGACAATTTTTTATCCTGTAAAAAATTTTCATGTTCCAGTTTGGGCTGCAACACACATATCCTCATGTGTCTGGCCTGTTTAACTTGTTCTTCTATCCATCAGGCTTCAATTAAACGGGAGTTAGATCCGGGTACAGGCTGCGATGCACTTACTACTGCATCACATTAGAAGACACTTCATGTCTGGCTATCCCACTTTTAGTGTTAAGACTCATCTATAGGCTCAGGTGCCCCCAGCCTGATCTATTCATTGTAAAGTTCCCCAGCAACCTTTTACTGAGGGTTTTAGCAAACATTGACCATTTGTGCCTACATACATTATTTCAGGAGAAGTTGCAACATGGTGATTTTGGATTCCTTCAGTTCTTCCAAGGCTAGGAAATTTTATCTTCACAATTATAAATTCGAGGTCTGACTCCCAGTTAGGGTGGGGGAGCCTCCAGGTGCTGTTGCGGAAGCCTTGGGAGAATTTCTGTTTGCCGTAGTGGTTGGAGGGGCCTTATGGTACTTAAGGCAGACTGCGCATCCTACATAATGAATTCTACATTGTAAGAATCACCTGCATCCCACACGACTTTTGAAAGTCTTGTTACAAATCACCGGAGTCTGAGACCATTTTATATAGGAGACACTGTCCATCTACTATTCTGTTTGCCATTCTCCTAAGAGCTGTGCAGCATTTCAGAAAAATCATGTAACAGCAATAGTTTGTAATAGCAATACAGCAATACAGTCTGAGTTTTGCTACAATGCATCTGTATATGTCAGCTTCTGTTACTGTCAAATTCAAGATAACTCCACACACAAGTGCAAATGTCTGACTACATTTTCCACTGTAATGGTGTTCAGGCATCTACATGATCAAATATACATTACCTTATTATTAATTACTTTCTTTTTGCTTCTCATTTATATTACAGTTAGAACTTTATACTGATTCCTTTTGAAGTATGCATTCAGTTAGATTAGCTATGAATTTTTTTATTTTAGAATCTTTTTTTTTTAAGTTTATTTACTTTTGAAAGAGAGAGAGAGAGAGAGAGAGCGTGCACTCATGAGCAGGGAAGGGGCAGAGAGGGAGAGAGAACCCCAAGTAGGCTCTGCACTGCCAGCACAGAGCCCAGTGCAGGGCTTGAACTCACGAAGAGATCATGACCTGAACTGAAAGCAAGAGTCGGATGCTTAACCACGTGCCCCAAGAATCTTTTTTTTTTTTTTAAAGTTTATTTATTTTGAGAGAGAGGGAGAGAGAGAGCGAGTGAGCAGGGGAGTGGCAGAGAGGAGAAACAGAATCCCAAGCAGGCTCCACGATGTCAGGGCAGAGCTCAACATGGAGCTCAAACCCACAAACCGTGAGATCATGACCTGAGCCGAGAGTAAGAGTCAGATGCTTAACTGACTGAGCTGCCCAGGTGCCATTTTTACCTATGAATTTCAGTTCAAGAGAAGTAAAGGAGATTTCACAGAATATTTGTTTGAAATGGGCAGTGAGTCTGAGAGAGCTGAGAATTACTACCTACTTAAGTTGTAAAAATTCCTGCCCTCTCTGCCCTTGATTGTTGTCCAGGGGCTTGTTCTGAAATCTTGTCACTGTTTTCTGGGAACATCACAGACAGAGCACTGCACTGGGATGATATCTGAGCCGTAGCCCTGGCCCTGCCTCTTTATTAGTGGCTGGTGACCTTAGGCAGGCCATCTTATCTCTGTTCCTATCTATAAAATAAGGAGGTTAGATCAGACAAGCTGCCAACCCCTTCAACTACTTTTTATTATTCACCCTTCCCCAGGATTTCTGAAGAGTGCCTAAGGGATGTACCAATTATTACTTATCCTAACGATTCACTTTCCCATTTTTTAATTAATGAAAGACACAGAACTGCAAAATAGGATAAAATATCAATGGCAGTTAACCATTCCTGAGTGCTTACTATTGGCTCCACAGTGAACTCCCCAACCCCCCATTACTACTACACTGTGGACTCTAAATTGGCAAGTGCTGTCTCAGCCAGAGACTAAGGTCTCCCCCTGGTTCCTGACTCCTACCTCAGAGCACAAGTCCCCTGTCTTTTTTTTTTTTTTTTAAGTTTATTTATTTTTGAGAGAGAGAGAGAGAGAGAAGTATCTTGAGGCAGACTGTGAGCAGGGGAGGGGCAGAGAGAGAGGGAGACACAGAATCCAAAGCAGGCTCCAGGCTTCGAGCTGTCAGCACAGAGCCTGACAAGGGGCGCAAACCCATGAACCGCGAGATCATGGCCTGAGCTGAAGTTGGACACTTAACCGAGTCACCCAGGTGCCCAACAAGTCTCCTGTCCTAAATGCTGCCACCCTAACCTGCTAAGATCTTGGATGTGACATGCTCATACCCCATGGCATTTTGGAAAACTTCTGAAGTTGTCAAAGAGGTTTAGGCAACTACAATGGATGAAATGAAACAAGCAAGACACTGGGCTTACATCCCCTCTGGGCAAGTACTTCTGCATCCCTACATTCCCTGAAACGCCTGGCCCAGGTCACTGCAGCCTGGAGAACCTGAGGAGTTAGGGTGACTAGGAGCAGTACAAGAAGTCACCGCTCCATTGACGTCTCCACTTTCTTTCTCCATCTGCCAAGACTCTGACAATTTGTTGAAGATGCATGGAGGTCAGAGAGGGAGTCAGGTGGCAGGAGGGTTAAAGGCCAGAGCCCTGCGGAAGCATGGGCTGCCCGATGGGGGCTCTGTACTTACCAGGGAGGCTGCCGGCTCGTGTGTGGGTGCTGTGGGTGAATCCGAAGGGGGTCCACCTCTCTGGCAGTGGCAGGGGGAAACTCCCGGTGGGGACTGCTCACACTAGCCTTGTCCCAGTGCTCATGGATAGGTGTGATGATCCCAGACACGATGCGAGACCGAAGTTCCTCGCTGTTCTTGTAGGTCCTGCAGGAAGGAGACGAGCTATCAGCTGCTTGCACCTGGCCGGCAACCCCACACACACTATTCTGGCAGCGGCGACATCGGTGGCAATGGCGGCCCCGACGGCTCTTAGCTTTGCGCTTGGGCTGTTTATAAGGGTGGGAATGGGCCGCCCGGCGGACCTGTGTGAGGGGGGCAACAGCCCGGTGTTGTTTCCGAGGTTTGGGCCTAAGCTTCTCAGGCATCTGAGTTGCCCCTCCTCGTTTACCACCCCATTAGAAAAGTGAGGGTGTAAGGGCGCAGGGCCTGGACTGGCTACTCCTCTTTACCTGCCCAACCCCACCCTCGGCCTCATTGTGTGTTCATCATGTGTCATGGGAAGGGTCACAGACGACCAAGCCTCCTCGGGGAGTATGAACCAGGCTCCTGGTCCAGGTAGGGAGGGCTCTGAGGGCTCAAGGTCCAGTCCTGTCATTAACTCAGGGGTTCTTGGAAGGCTGCTCTGGGTCTCTTTTCTCTGCCTGTGACAGACAAGAATTGTAAGTTGTAGCTGAGGTGCTGAGGCAGACAGAGGTAGTGACGAGTGGGCAGTGCTCCAGAGTTTCTAAAAATTTGATGTTTTAAAATGAGCCATATCCTGGATCAAAAAACAAATCTTACAAACTTTAAAAAACTAAAGTCATAAAGAGTATGTTCTCTGACCATACAGATTCACACTAAACATCAAAACGGAAAGAAACCTGTAATACATGGAAATTAAGCAATATGATTCTAGATAATCCACAGATCAAAGAGGAAGACATGAAAAAAAACTACAAAGCACTTAATAAAAATAAAAATACAACCTATTAGGGGCAGTTGGGTGGTTAAGTGTCTTACTCTTGATTTTGCTCTGGTCATGAACTCAGGGTTCATGAGATCGAGCCCCTCATGTTGGGCTCCACACTGACAGCGTAGAGGCTGCTAGGGATTTTCTCTCTTCCCCTCTCTCTCTGACCCTCTTCTGCTCACGTGTGTTCTTGCTCTCTCTCAAAATAAAAAAACTTAAAAAAAAAAAAAAAAGGGGGCGCCTGGGCGGCTCAGTCGGTTAAGCATCCAACTTCGGCTCAGGTCACGAGCTCGCGGTTTGTGAATTTGAGCCCCAGCTTGGAGCCTGGAGCCTGCTTCAGATTCTGTGTCTCTCTCTCTCTCTCTGCCCCTCCCCTGCTCACGCTGTGTGTGTGTGTGTGTGTGTGTGTGTGTGTGTGTGTCTCAAAAAGTAAATAAACATTAACAAAAAATTTTTAAAAAAACTTCTTAGCACTAAAAACACTGGAAAAGAGGAAAGAAATCGATAATCACAATTCTGACCTCAAGAACACAGAAAAAGAGCAAATTAAGCCTGAAGCAAGCCAAAGTAAGGAAATAATAAAGAATAAAAATCAATGAAAGAGAAAACAGGAAAATGATAGAGAAAAATCAATAAGAAAACTAGTTCATCCAAAGAATGAATAAAATTGACAAACTTCTAGCAAAATTGGCAAACACAAAAAGAGAGAAGACACAAATCACCAATATTGAGAGCGACATGGGCTATTAAAACACATCTGTTGCCACTGAAAGGGTCATAAGAGAACTAAAAACAACTTACTTCAACAACTCAGAGCAGACCAAGTCATCAAAAACCACAATCCAACCACTCCGCCAAAATAAAATAGATAATCTAAATAGTTCTATTCTAGTAACAAAATTCATACTTAAGCACCCAAAACAAATCTCCAGACCCAGATGATTTCAGTGGAGAATGCCACCAAACGTTTAAAGAAGAATTAACACCAATTTACAGTTATTTCCAGAAAACATAAGATGAAGAAATATTTCCCAACTCATTTTATGAGGCCAGTATTGCCTCATATCAAAACCAAAGAGAGTACAAAAAACAAAAACTACAGACCTGTATTTCCCATGAACTGGGATGCACAAATGCTCAAGAAAACACTAACAAGTTGAATTAAAAATATATAAAAAGAATCCTATGCCAAGGATTTACTGTTGGTATGCAAGGATGGTTCAGTATTCACGAATCCCTACCATATCAGTAAGCTAAGACAAATCGCACGATCCTATCAATTGAAGCAGAAAATGCACTGGACAAAATCCAACATGTAAATCCACTCATGAGAAAAACTTTCAACAAACTAGGAAAAGAGAGGAACCTCTTGAGCTTCATAAAAAATACCTACGGGGTGCCTGGGTGGCTCAGTCGGTTAAGCATCCGACTTTGGCTCAGGTCTTGATGTCATGGTTCGTGAGTTCAAGCCCCACGCTGGGCACTGTGCTGACAGCTCAGAGCCGGGAGCCTGCATTGGTTTCTGTGTCTCCCTCTCTCTCTCTGCCCCCCACCCTCACATTTTGTCTCTCTCTCTGCATCTTCCCTGCTCACGCTCTTTCTCTCAAAAATAAATAAACATTAAAAAAAATTTTTTTTAAATACCTACGAAAACCTACAGTTAACAACATACTAGACTTGAGTTGATTGGAGGGTATTTCTGAAGCTAAGTGGGAGGGAGAGACTTAGGGAAGGAGGGAAGAAAAGCTACACTGTGGCTTTCTATCCCCTTTTGGCTTACTGGAATGGGAATAGAGGTAAAAAAAAAAAAAAAAGTCTTACAAATTAAGTTTCTCTTTTACTGGGAAGCCACTGAATAGGCAGATATGGATTCCATTCCTATATGGATATACACCTATAGGTATATATCCCTAGGCAGTATGTTCTCTGGACCTTAAATACTGAGTTTTGGAAGAAGGCTGGTCATATGAGTGGAGTAATAATGATGTAACAACTAATATTTACCGATCATTTACTATATGGCAGGTACTGTTCTAAGTCCTTTATATACATTAACTACATGAGTTTTCAGAAGTATTTATTACAGATCTAGTAAATAAAGGTAGAATTAAAAATAATAATAATAATGATGAAAGACTGAACACTTTGCCTCCGAGACTGGGAATATGGCAAGGATGTTCTCTCTCACCACTCTTAAATAACATATTGCAATAAGGCAATAAATAAATAAGAAAAAGGAAAGAAAAAGCACAGAATAAAGCAAAGAATAAAACTGCCCCATTTGCACATGACATGATAGTCTATCTTGACGTTACCAAGAAATCCTCAAAAAAACTCCAAGAACACTGAGTTCACCAAGGTGACTGCATATAAATGATCTACAAAAATAAACTGCATTTCTATACACCAATAACAAATATTTGAAAATCAAACTAAGAGCAGAACACCATTTACAATCACTCCTCTCCTGCAGAGAAGAAATAGCCAAAGCATGTTTAATAAGATCTATCTGCTGAAAGTTACAAAATGATGAAGAAATCAAGTAGGACCTAAATAATGGAGATACACCATGTTCATGGTAAAAATGTCGATTTTCCTCATTATAGGTTTAATGCCACCCCTATCAAAATCCCAGCAAGGTTTCTATAGACATAAACAAGCTTATTCTAAAGTCTGTACAGAAAGGCACAGACCCCAGAATAGCTAAGACTATCTTGACAAGAAAAAGTCGGTGAGAGAAATCATTTCTACTCAATGTTAAGGTCTCCTACGTAGCTACATTAATCAAAACTGTTTGATACTGGCAGAGGGACACACACAAAGATCAATGGGAAAAAACAGAAAACCCCAAAATAGACCCACATAAACAGAGACGATCGCTTCTCGAAAAAGCTGTAAAAGCAAATCCAGTGAAGGAAGAACAAATGGTGCTGGAGTAACTGGACATCCACAGGCAAGAAAATGAGCCCCTGTCTGAACTTCATACCTTATACAAAAGTTAACTTAAAACCGACCGCACACTTAATTCTAAGACATGAAACTATAAAATGTTTAGAAAAAAACATAGGAGGGATGCCTGGGTGGCTCAGTCAGTTGAGCGTCCGACTTCAGTTCAGGTCATGATCTCATGGTCCGTGAGTTTGAGCCCCACGTCGGGCTCTGTGCTGACAGCTCAGAGCCTGGAGCCTGCTTCGGATTCTGTGTCTCCCTCTCTCTCTCTGCTTCTCCCTGACTCACGATCTGCCTCCCTCTGTCTCTCAAAAAAAATAAATAAAACATGAAAAAAAATTAAAAAAACAAATCAAAGATGTTGTTATAAAATCATTAAAAAAAAAAACCACAGAAAATCTTGGGGAGCTAGAGGTAGTTTGCAAAGCGTTCTTGACACCAAAAACACGACCCATAAAATTGATAAAATAAGTATTATCAAAATTAAAAAGGTCCGCTTTGTGAAAGGCCCTGTTAAAAGAATGAAGAAACAAACTACAGGCTGATAGAAAACATTTATAAGCTACCATCTCGGAAAGGACTTGCATCTAAAAAATATAAAAACTCTCAAATGGGGGCGCCTGGGTGGCGTAGTCGGTTAAGCGTCCGACTTCAGCCAGGTCACGATCTTGCGGTCCGTGAGTTCGAGCCCCGCGTCGGGCTCTGGGCTGATGGCTCAGAGCCTGGAGCCTGTTTCCGATTCTGTGTCTCCCTCTCTCTCTGCCCCTCCCCCGTTCATGCTCTGTCTCTCTCTGTCCCAAAAATAAATAAATGTTGAAAAAAAAAAAAAGAAAAAAAAAAAAACTCTCAAATGAACAACAGTTAAAAAAACCAAAACAAAAAAAACCCAACCAACCAATCCAAACAAAATGGGCAAAAGACACGAACAGACATTTTACCAAAGAAGACACACAGACGGCAGATACACACAGAAAGATGCTCATTGTTAACCATTAGGGAAATATAAAGTAAAACCACGATGAGATATCACTACGTGTCAGAATAACTAAAATGAAAGAGTGACCACACCGGATGCTGGTGAAGGTGCGGGGAAACCTTATTACTCACACACCGGCAGTGGACACATAAAATGGTACAGACACCGTAGAAAATCATTCGGCAGTTTCTTAAAAAACTAAACATGCAACTACTATCGTGCTCTTGAGCATTTATCACAGAGAAGGGAGAATCACGTCCACACAGAAGCCTGCACGGGAACATCCTTAGTACCCTTCATTTGTAATAGTGCAACAATGGAAACAATGAGATATCCTTCAAGGAGTGAATAGTTACACAAACTGTTGCATGCCCATGCGGTGAAGTGCCACTCAGCTTTACACAGGAACACGCTATCAATGCATGCAACAACTCAGAGGGATGACAAGAGCACTACACTGAGAACAGCCAATCCCATAAGCTTACATACTGTATGACTCCATGTATAAGACATTTTTGAAAATGAGAAAATTTTAGAAACGGAGAATAAATGGCGGTTGCCAGGGAGTTAGGGATGGGGAGGGAGTGGGGTGGCCACATAAGAGCATCAAAAGGGACCATTACGGTGATAGAAAGGCTTTGTATCATTATATCAATGTTAACATCCTGGCTGTAGTATCCAGTAAGGTTTTGTACAATGTTATCACTGAGGTAAAACGTATAAAGGATACGAAAAAATGTCTGTATTATTTCTTACAACAAGACTATAATTATCTCAAAATAAAAGGTTTAATTAATATTTATAACCATAAGAAGAACAGAGAATATTAAACTAGACCAGCAATTTCGAGTTTTCTCTCGCACAGAGGGGGCCCAAGGAGAGCAAGAGAGAAAGCCAAGTGGATGGGACCCAGGGATCTTCATTTCCTGCCCCTACCCTTTCCATCGGAGCAATTTTACTTTAACTAGTTTAATATGTCAATCCTAAAGAACACTGTGCTTGAAGAAGAGTTCCGTGGCTCAAAAGTCTTAACACCTACAAGGCCTTGGGAGATCTGTGGGCCTGTGGTCTCTACATCCCTATAAAGATCAGGGTTTTGCTCAAAACCTAGAATTATGGGGACCTTGCTGCTTCCCGGAGCAAGCTGGGTGGAAGGGATAAATCTAAGTCCCCTTTCCTTTCAATCAGATGAGGTTGTGTGTGATACGGCCGGCCGGAAGGCCTACGATCTCCCTCTGGAGGGTGTGTGTTTACCTGTAGAGCTCAGGTCTGATTTAAAAACTGCTAAGTACTGAAGAAGTTCTGCACAATTTCTAAGCCTTAGTAGCACTGCCATTTTGGTAGCAGCAAAAGACAGCCTGTGGCCTGTCATCCTGAAGGAGTGGAAAGAGAAGAGGCTTGGCAGTAAGGAACAGGTTCAGACCCCTTAGCAAATCAGAGATTGCTCACCAAGGGGCACAAATCCCCACCCAGAGTGGACAAGACATGTCATGAAGACCGAAAGAGGAGGGCCTGGTGGGGGAAGGTGACTAGAAGCAGGCACTTCAGTGTCGCCGGCAATAAGACAGAGCAGAGAGGGAGAGAGCCTTATGATTAAGAGGCAGATCCACACGCCAGCTCACAGAGCCTCAGTTTCCATGGAGATGATTCCGGTGATCAGATTTTTCCCCTGTGCACGTCTAAGAGCTGCTGCACCCAGCACCGAACACTCTGTGCTGACATCTTGTTTCGTTCTCACGACGCCGCGAGGTAGTACTGTTGGTCCCTCATTTCACGGTAAACAAAAAACAAAATACTCCCCCAACACAAAGCCCCAACAATGAAAACGTATTCACAAAAAAGAAATGGAGACACGGTCGCTTTTTCTCTCAGCACCGCTCAGGGCTAAAAGCTGCAATGAGCACGCGCAGCCTCCTACGGTACCTGGGTTCTTCCACCTTCTCTCACGATAGAATTCCAGAGTGAAGAATCAAGAGGAAGACTCCCAGTCCTTCCCTTACCCACGTTAGGAGCGTGGGGGTCACGGAGCGGGCAGCGCCCACCACAGCAGCTCTGGGCTGGCCTCGCCTCTCTCTTCCATGCCACAGTCCACTATACGCGAAACAGACCCGGGCCCTGCCCTCAAGGGGATCACAGCCGGTGGGGGAGAGCGACCCTGATCATAGAACACCCACTTAGTAAATGCTGAAGGGGGTGTTTCGAAAGCTCAAACGTGGTGGGGAGCAGGAGAGGTTTCTCTGAAGAACTCTTCAATGGGAACTGAAGGGAGAACAGGAGTTGGCTGCATGGGGAGCTGGGGAGAGTATTCTAGGCACAGGGAAGAGCTCTGCAGAAGGGAGAGGAAGCAGAGCATGGAGGCTGAGACACAGGAACTAGGGGCGAAGTGGTCCAGGACGGGGTTACGCTTTAGGCCTCCTCAAGGAGTTTGTTCTTTATTCTAAGAGCAACCGACATTCGCTGAAGGGTTTCAGGTATCTTTCAGATTAACAAGAATTTTTAACTGCGAGAAAATACATACAAAATTTACCCTCGTAACCATCTTTAAGCATACAGTTCAGTGGTGTATTCACGTTATTGTGCAATCGCCTCCACTGCCCGTCTTCAGAAATCTTGCAAAACTGAAACTCTGTCCCCATTAAACAGTAACTCCCCATTCTCCACGTTCCCAGCCCCTGGCAGCCACGATTTGACTTTCTGTCTCTATGAATGTGACTACTATAGGCACCTCATCTCAGCGGAATCATACTAAGTGTCTGTCTGCCTGTGGGTGGCTTATTTTGCTCCGCATAAGGCCCTCGAGGTTATTCCACGTTGCAGCATGTGTCAGCTTCTCCTTCCTTCTTAAAGCTGAACAAATGTAGTCACCGACCACATTGTATGTATACGCTACATTTTGTTTATCCATGCATCTGTTCTAGGTATTCACGGATACCTACATGGCTTCCAACTTCTGCTGGTATGATAAATGCTTCTATGAACATGTGTGTGCAAATATCTATTCTGGACCCTGCTTTCAATGTTACTGGTTATACCCAGAAGTAGAATTGCTGGACCCCATGGTAACTTAATTTTGTGAGGAACCACAACACTGTTTTCCATAGTGGCTGCACCATTTTATGTTTCCGCCAATGGTGCACAAGCATTCCAATTGCTCCACATCCTGGCCAACACTTGTGTTCTCTTTTTTTTTTTTTTTTTTTTGACAGTAGCCATCCTAACGTGAGTGACATGGTACCACTGAAGGATTTCAAGCAAGCGTTTTAGCCACAATCTTATTATCTGTTTTAAAAGGCTGGTCCGACTACCGGGTGGGAAATCGACTGAAAGGTGGTAAGCAGGAACAGAAGTAGGCATCTCCTCACGTAAAGGCCACATGGAAGGGGGCAGAGACAATGATGGAGGCAGGTGATTTGGAAGTCTGAGAGGAGTGGAGGGGGTTAGATGTAATAAAATACAACACAGGAGTGCCTGGGTGGCTTGGTTAAGTGTCCGACTTCGGCTCAGGTCATGATCTCACAGTTCGTGACAGCTCGTGTTGGGCTCTGTGCTGACAGCTCAGGGCCTGGAGCCTGCTTCTGATTCTGTGTCTCCCTCTGTCTCTCTTCCCCTCCCCCGGTCAGTGTGTGTGTGTGTGTGTGTGTGTGTGTGTGTGTGTCTCAAAAATAAACAAACACTAAAAAAAAAACACAACAGGGTTTCCAGGCAGTTCTGGTGACTGTGAATTTACGGTGATGCCGGGCTTCCTCTAACCAAGGAGGCTGATCAGGATGGCAACAAAGTCCCTAAAATGGAATAAAGTGGAAATAACTGGGCCTATGTAACAGATAATGCCATTACACTTAAGGAGAAAGCAGCATTAATCTAAGTACATTTTGAACACAATACTCTGACTATAACATCCTCAGTGGGACACAGTTGAAGAACAAAAGAATTGGAAAGAAATTATACTTGGAACTTTACTTGGTTGACTTGTTCTTTGTTGGCACTGACGTCGCAGTTCAGAAACTATGTGTGTACTTCAGGATCAAACAAGTGAATAAATATGCTGATACTGTTGGAAATCAGGGTCCACGCCACAGAAGGAGATACAAGTACGGAATAAGAGAGTTAAGAATCCCTTGGTGTTAGATTAAAAACGAAAGCATCAGTTTACAATTTAAGAAAAGACTTTAAGGAAAAAGCTTTCAAGCTCTATTCTAATCTACAGGGCCTGGAAGCAATAGTATCCTTGTATTAATGAGCACATTCAGGGCCCAGATTTTGGTTGTTAAATACGATTCCCCACTAACAGAAATCATGGCTCCCTAGAAAACCGGCTGATTACAAGGCAGGGGCAAGGAAATTACAAGGGAAGGCGGGAATATTTTATTGTGCCAGAAAGTGTGAAATGCTCTAAGAGTGATGGGGACATGTCAAAAGGACAAAGAGGCAGCTTGAAAGGGTTCCCACTGGCCAACTCTGGAACAACTGAAGCATCCAAAGCATGATAGAAATGGACCATAACTTAGAATAAAAAAGAATCCATTGTCTACACTGGTATTTAAAAGAAATAAAAATAAAGGGGACAGGGAGAATAGAAAACTCTTTTTTATAAAAAATGCTGATAAATGTAGTTAGAATGATTAGAGTAGAAAATTACTGCCCTACAAACATCACTGTAGTAACTGACTCAGGCGAGAATCATCCACAGATGCCAAAACTACCGGGTAAAAGACAGTATGGTCTGCTAGCATAATCCCGCAGATCGCTGATGAAACACAAAGGAAAACAGATGCCTTCACTATAGAAAGAGCTGGCAGACGCTGTCCTAACCAAGTCATCAAAATGAACCAAGTCAACAAGACAGATGTCTATGCCTGATGCAAACACCCTGAGAGCACAGCCTCACCTATGGGGTGCTCTTGTCAAAAATGTTCAACCGGAATCAAATGAGGAGGAAATAACCTAATAAACCTGATCACGAGGAAACAATCTGAACCTCCTACACAACAACTGACCTCAAGTCTTCAAAAATACCAAAACCATGGAAAATAAACATCTAGGAAACTGTTCTGGATTAAAAGTAATTAAAGAGCCAGGAAAATAAATGCAATATGTGATGTTTGGTTGGGTAAGAAAAAACCCCCAAAGAGCCAAAAGACTAGTTAAAAAGGATACCGCCAGGATGACCGCAGAAATATCAACAGACTGTGTATTAAAGGACAGTCATATATCTACGTTTCATTTCCTGAGCATGATAACTGTGTTAAGATTATATAGGAGGTGCCCTTGATGAATACGGAGATACTGCTTGAGCTTAGGGGTGAAGGTTCACAAAGTGTGGAAAGAATTCTCAGGTGGTTCAAGGACAGAACAGCACACAGCAAAACTAAGCAAATGCGGCGACACGTTAAAAACTGGTCAACAGAGATGACAGGTATGCGAGCGTTCACTGTAATATTTTTACAAACCATCCTTTCTGTGGGGTAGCAAATTTCAAAATAAAACGTTAGGAGAATGAGAAAATAAGCCAGACCGGGAGAAGATATTTGCAAAACTCACATATGATAAAAGACTGTACCCCAAATATACAAAGCACTCTTACAACTCAATAGTAAGAGAACAGACCAATGAAAAAATGGGCCAAAGACCCAAATGAACACCTCACCAAAGAAGATGTGCAGACGGCAAGAAAGCATATGGAAAGATGCTCGGCATCATGTGTCACTTGGGAACTGTAAATTACAACAAGATACCACCATACACTCATCAGAATGGCCAAATCTGCAAAACCGACACCACCAAATGCTTACAAGGCTGTGGAGCAACAGGGATTCTCATACGTTGCTGGTGGGAATGCGAAATGGTACTGCCACCATGGAAGACAGCACGGCAGTTTCTTAGAGAAGCAAACATACTCCGACATTCCCCGTAATGAACCTGCAGGTCAACTATGGAGTCCGGGTGAGGATGTGTATTGATGGAGGTTCTTCCACTATAACAAATGCAGCACTTTGGTGCAGGACGCTGACGGTGAAGAAGGCCGTGTGGGTGGTTGGAGGGGGAGGTGTTCATGGCAACTCTTTGCACTCGTTCACTGTGAGCCTAAAACTGCGCTAAAAAATAAAGTCCATTCAAAAGAAAACAAAGTTGGAAGCGGAGATCAAATTAGGTACACCTTTCCTCCAGGAGCCTCTTCTGACTGACCCCACCGCTCCCCTGAGGCCACTGTAGCACTTGTGGATGCTTGATTACATCACTTTACTTCACGTGGCACTTCCCATGTGAATCTTCTCTTAAAATAAATTAAAAACAGAAAAGAGAACTGAGAAGTGACTGTGCCCAGGAGACAAAGACCATTCTATTAACCTTTCTTGACTCTCTCGACTTCTCTGCCCTATTCCATTGTTTCTCTCGTCTTTTTCCCAGGGAAAAGCCATCACTTAGAAGTACCTGTGGAAGTCACCCAGGTGTTCTGAATCGACATAATCATCCAAGTTCAGTGTCAAATCTGATACCTGCTGTGAGCCACATTCCTAGAAAAATGAAAACAGAAAACGAAAGACTGGGGAGATTTCTGGGCTAATGGGTGAGTGGAGAACAACAATTAAATACTCAGTTTAAGGAAATATACATGAGCAAAGGAACATACCAGGAATGTCTGTAATACGCGAAATACTTCCAATGCAGAGGGGGCTTCTCTGATTTGGGAATATTACCTTTGTAGGGCAGAGCCCAATAAACCTACTTCCCAGGCTCTTTTGTAGCTTGGGCACAGGCATGTAATTGAGGTGCCAAATGGATGCACATCTCTGACTTGGAGGCAGCAACATGGAAAAGCCAGGGGCAGACATCTTGCTAAAGAGGGGAGGCACAGAGACACCAGTGGCTCATGAGAAGGTGCCGAAGGCCTGTAGCATCAGCCGGCACCTAATGCCTGGGGCGACAGCAGCAGCAGTGGTTTCTACAGCCTGGTTTTGAGGGACTGTCTTGAAAGCCCAGCCTTGAACCTGTTTCTCTAGCCTTTCCAATAATTCAGTGAACTATTCCACCTCTTTTAATAAACCCAATCTGTTTAAACTAACCTAAGGCAATTTTGTTATTTTTTTACTAAGAACTCTGTCTGATACAAGATCTAAATGTTCATCAAAACAGAAAGGGATAAATACATTATGGTTATTAGAGACTACCTCATAGTTAAAACAAATAAAGTATATCTTTACATGGGAATGTATGTAGACTGCATGGTACTTTTCTATGAGCACGCAGAGACAACCAGGACAAACTTAACAAGAGTTCACTGCCCCCCGTGGTGCACAGTCCAGTGGCAGAATACAAACACTAAATACCTAATTACAAACTGTGGTAGGTACCAGGCAAGGAAATAAAATGATGAAGTAGAGAGGCATAATTTAGATTTTTCTGGCAGGTGAGAGTAGGTAGTCAGGACTGCACTTTTTGAGGAAGTGAAAAACGGGAGGGAGTTAGCAGGGGCTAAAGGCAGAGAGGAGGGTGCGGGTGAGGTGGCCCACAGTGGAGGAGAAGTTTTTTCCATCCCTGGAAATAAGAAACGTAAGGGCTCCAGGATAGCAGAGAGCTAGGCTTATCCAAAGAATAGTCGTCCTCTGGGCCTACAATAAGCATTTTCCTCCTCTGTTGTCAGTGAACGGATTTATCCTAATTTACATAATCATTCCCCAGTGATGGAAAAGTCCCTCCCTTGATAAAACGGGAAGGTGAATATCTTTGAACACAAAGCTTTTTTATATTGAGGATTCTTGCCTCAGTTCCAAAAGTAGGATCCCTTGGATGAAGGCCTCACAAACATTTAAGGCCTTTGATCTGTACTGTTAAATGAGCTACACAAAGGTGATCACAACGTGTGCTCCCACCAGCAGATACCAACATGTCCCCGAGACTCACCAGCACATTGATGATCACGCTGTTCTCCACGGTGACAGCCTTCACAAGGAGCTTTCTGGACCCATCCTTCGACTCATACCGGAGGACATACAGGTCTTTATTGCTGTTCCATTCGGCTGGGAGCAGTTCTGATTTCTTATCATTGGGACCCGGCTGAGAAGACACCAGGGTTGAGAGGAGATGACGACCTCAGAGCACAGAGCGAGGAAGGACTTCACAGATAATCTAATCCCACTCCCTCATTTCACAGGTTAAGGACATGGAGGTCAACAGAAACAAACGGCCCAAGTCAGAGGTCTAGGATCTATCTCTGGGCTCCTGCTCTAGTGCTTTCTGCCTTGTAGCTGCCTGCCTTTGTGACACAGTACTGGAACCTGTCCAGAATCCGTCGCCTCGGGTTTACTAATAATGTCCTCTCCACCTCCCTCCCCAAGAATCAGGCCAATCTCCTGAAGGGATACTATGAAATTCTAAGGCAGCAGTTTTCAAAGCTCAGAACCTGGACCATCTGTAACAGGAGCACCAAAACGTTATCTAAAAATAAAGATTCTAGTGCACTCTCGTCCAGGCTACTGTGGTGATCGTTTGATACTGTTGAGGTTCATCTGTTTCAGAGTGTTTAACCACATACGATCCATGATACAGCACCCCGCTGCCGTGAAGTTCACAGCTACATACAGTGTGGCGCTGCGTGAACACGTCGCAAGGTACGCATTCGGTGGGGATGCATATTTGGACTGTGTACAGGTAGGCTGTTATAAATGAGGCTGCTGTGAACATCTGTGTACACACGTCCTAGCATGCACGTAGTTAACTTCCATAGAGTGCGTACGAGGAAAGAACTTCTAATTCATGACATAAAGTCAAACTGTTTTCCAAAGAGGTACTGATTTTACACTTCCACCAACAACATAGGAGTTCTTGTATTCCACATGGTCAGCAACTCCGTCACTGTCCAATTTAAAAATTTTTGCCAAGCTGGTGTGTGTAAAAATGCATCACTCTGAGTTGTGATGTCTTCTTTTTCTTTTTAAATAACTCTAGGACTTTCCTTTTACACATTAAAGTTTGAGAAGCAGTTTCTACACTATTTTTTTAAAGATCAAGATTTTCTTTTTTTTTAAGTTTACTTATTTTTGAGACAAAGACAGCACAAGCAAGGGAGGGGCAGACAGAGAGGGAGACAGAGAACCCTAAGCAGGCCCCGCGCTGTCAGCACAGAGCCCAACATGGGGCTCGAGCTCATGAGTTGTGAGATCATGACCTGAGCTGAAATCAAGAGTTGGATGCCTAACCTACTGAACCACCCAGGTGTCCCCAAGCTTTCTTTTTTCTTAAGTTTATTTCGAGAGAAAGAGAGTGCTCACTCATATGCACATGGCGAGCAGCGGGAAGGGGCTGAGAGAGAGACAATCCCAAGCAGGCTCCATACTGTCAGTGCAGAGCCCGACCCGGGGCTCGATCTCAGAAACCGTGAAATCAGGACCTGAGCCAAAATCAAAAGCCAGACACTTAACCAAACTGAGCCACTCAGGCACCCCTAAACTATTTCTACAGTAATAGAGTGATTTACAGGTGGGGAAAGATTTCTTGAGATCCATAAATGAGAAAAAGTACTGTCTTTGAGACTGTTCCAAATTTAAAGCTTCTGCTCAACAACAGACACTGCAACACTAACAGGCAGCCACTCTGCCATGGCTACAAATGAAAAAGGATTAATAACTAGCACATTAAGGGAATGCCTGGAAAATGAACAATAAAAATTAGGAACCCACTTGAAAACTTGGCCAAGATATGAACAAGCAAAAGATAACGGCAGATAACAGTATATAAAGGGCTGTTGTTAAAAACTTGACTAGCATCCAGAGAAGGACAGGTGGAAATAATGAGATTCCAGGTTACAACCATCAGACGGGTATTATCCATTTTTCCTTTTTTTTTTTTTTTGGGCCGGGTGTTCATGTGGGTGTGGGGAGAATGTGAACCTTCAGACACCGCTGGTGGCCCTTTACATTCCTACAACCCCTCTGGAAAGCAATCTGGCAGTATTTGGTGCGATTAGGTAAGCTGACACCCTATGACCCCAAACCTCTCTTCCTGGAAGAAACCCTGTGCACAAAAGCACAGGGGTCATGACAAGGGACCTTCGTCACAACCTTGTCATGAGCACCAAAGTGGAGGTGAAATGAAAAGATATGCTCACAGTGGAATACTATATAGGAGTTACAAGAAACAAACTAGATCAAATTGTAGCATCATACAGATATTAGTCAAAAATACAACTTAAACTTTCCTTAAAAATTATGAAAAAATGTGATTTACAGCTAGGTACCACTCATGTGAAAAATTTTTAAAACACACAAAAACACTCTATATACTTTTTTCATGGATACCTATTTATGTGGCTAAACACAAGCAAGTGGACTGACTGGGAAGCTCTGTACTCAGGAGAGTATGTTGGGAGAAGCTGGACCAAAGATGAAAAACAACAGCAAAACACAAAAATGGGCACCACAGCCCTTACACACACCAAGGACAATGGGAGGTCAAAGGCACAGAATTGTGGGCCTCTCCTCTTTGGTCACCCTTAGTGCTCAGGAATCCAAAGGGGGAAGTGGTCCCCAATACAATTTAAGATGTTGCAACTGGCATGGTTTAAAAGCTGGCTGGATGACAAGGAAACTCACAGGCCTGAAGCAAAGAAACGAGAGTGACAAAAACCGCAAGTGAAACGAATCAAAACAGTCCACTAAGTGATGAAGAGAAACAATCCCCCACATCCAACCGGGTAGATTTCCTGTTAATAGGTTTAGTGCCGTGGATTTAAGGTTTACTTTGGAAGCCAAGAATTTGACAACATGCCTCGTTTTTGTTCTGTCAGAGGCCTCTGAATTTATGTTTATATCCACCACATACAGCATTTAACCCACCAGAATTCTTCCTCAGAGTATAGATAATTCATTAGGCTCACTCTCCTATGTCTCTCACTGCCGGGGGGAACTGATGGTACCAGCCCAAGGGCTGCCCTGATAATGGGAAAAACAGGTGGGACCAAGAGGGACTGGCTCTGGTGATAATCAGGCCAAACACGGCATTCAACTGTCTTCTCGACACTGACATCAGTATCGGGCCCCCCAGAAAGCTGTGGCTGGAAAGTAGCCAAAGCATATGGTTATACAGTTTAACACCCTCAGGCGAAAAATTTAAGGGCTGAGAGGGGCTGGGAAGGGCCCAAGGTCACAGTAAGTCAGGTGCACAGCTGGGTTTGGGCTTCAGTGCTCCTGGTTGCTTGGTCTCCTGGCCAAATCTCTATGGCTGGAGATTTTTCCCAGCCAGGTCCGCCAGACTGGCCCCTAGAAAGTAAAGATAGTTGTCCACTTAGGCAAAATCCTAAGCATTCTTCAGTGACCATGAGTTCATCCCAGGGTCTCTGGGCTAAAATCCACCCAAAGAAACACAAACATCATCTTGGGCATTTTCTCTCTATGGTCAAAATCTTTAGATTCCTCCAACAGGAAACAACATTCTCTGACTTCTACCTATGGCCATCTCTAACCCCTTGCTACCTGACCCACCTGACACCTCTGTAAAGCTCTTAGGAGGAGCGGCACTCACTTCGAGGAAGTGCTCCAAATTCAAACAGTCAATTTTTATTGAAGCCAATGGCCTCACTGCTCCTCTAACCAAGTTTCACATGTGCAATTTCCCTGAACAAGAGGAGATAAAACCAAAGAGAAAAGCAGACAACTTTGTATTTAACTGTCAATATGCTAAATGATCAGGCACATACTTCCAGGACCTTCCTCTCTCTTATCACCCTTAGAAGGGTGAGGAGCAGGAGGTGGCTGGAGAGGCAACATGAACATCCTCCAGGCATGGCAAACACTGTTGGTCTCAGCTGAGTCTGCTGGTCTCAAGGCAGACAATTAAACCCTCTTTGAAATAAACTGATAGGAAAGATGCCTCTCTACAGGCCTTCTGCTCCAGGGGACGCTGACTCAAGCAGCAGTTAGAGAAGGGGGAAGTGCAATGTGAGCTTTAGCAGCACTTGTGACAAAGGGCACAGAAGCAGACACACCAGTGTGCAATACAAACACCCATCCCCAGAGGGCACGCAGGACTTAGCACTGGGGCGGGGGACACATGGACAGTGGGCAGTGCCTTTCAAACCTTCATCCCCACCCTCCCTGGCCTTCCGTAAGATATCTGGGGCTGGCAGCTTTTTCTGGCCTGTATGAACTCAACACGTGGCACCATGAACACAGTGGAATTAGATGGACCTTTAGGAATCGGTGAAGGACCTTTTCTGTTCTTTAAACCAGTATTAGAATGAGATCGCATTCTTTCTGCACAGTTCACCTGAAAATTCGGCAAGGGGAGGATGCCGAAGGAGGCAATGACCTATAGGAACTGATGTCCCTAAGCTGTCAAAGCAATTCAGAGCTGTGGACGGGTGTGTGAAGGGACGATGCTGGGAGCTGATCTGCTGTGTTGATACGTCCCTGTGAAATGGGGAGAAGGGAGTCACACAGGCCCTCTGTAACAAGTTCCTGTTCTGGGGGGGACAGATTCTGACTGTCAGACCAGAAGTAGCTAGCTGGAAGTAAACCAGGTGAGGTCCATGAGGAGGGGCAGAGAGCAGGGCACACCTGTTAGAGCTGAAGGACAGGGCAAGGGGTCAGGGAAACAGAAGGCCCACAGAGGAGCCCCAAGGACAGGACCAGACCAAATAAGTGTTCCTCCCCCTCTGCTCTCCAATCCCACTGCATTCGGCACCATCCTGTACAGCAGCTGCCTGGACTTCCCAGGCCACGCTGAGGTGACATGACTGGGCAAGTGGAAGAGCCATTCAAGATCAGAAAGGCGACGTGAGGCAAGTGAGGCAACAGCTTCTCTTGGGGCCGCTATGCACCAGAAGGGGGGAGACTGACACTTCGGGGCGCCATCTCTACCCGGTCCCAAGGCCTGAATGCTGAAAGGCAAGGGAAGTGAAGTGCAAGATGGACGGAAAGGCCCAGAACTGAGCTATCTGGGAGGAAAACATGGTTTCTGTTTCCAAGAGTGCGTGTGTGTGTGTGTGTGTGTGTGTGTGTGTGTGTGTGTGTGTGGCTGCCCCTTCTTTTCTAGCCATATCTCCTGTCCTAGATGCCACATGAGGGACGAAGTATGTGTGAGCCTGGAAGGGGGTAGGGATGGAGCTGCTAAGTGTGTATCTGGGGTCCCCGTGGGATACTCGAAGTCTAGGAGGATAAAAAAAGCCAGACATCCATGACAGTTCTTGTACTTCTAATCTGACTCCCGGTGGTGGGTGTGAAGTGTGAGATGGGGCAGCGGTCTGGCTCACTGCTCAGGACGGTGGAATGGGGCAGCAGGGAGTGGAAGGGAGTGCCTGCCTCTCGGTGCTCAGGATGTGCAAACTGCATTTAAGGAGGGATCCCTGAAGCTCTGTGTCAGGACAGGAAAACCCGAGATGCTAAGTGTATACCTGAGACACTCAGGATTAGGGAGTTTGAGAACTGAAGCAGTGAAAAATGAGAAGAAGGTTAAAAATCTCACCATAAGAGATGCAAGGGGTGAGGTGCCCCGCTCCCCAGAGCTGATGCAGGTTCCGAGGGTGAGAAGAACGGTGACAGGAAGGGGCAGGCTTGGAATCCTACGTGTATGTGGGGAGTGAGGCTGGGAGGATATTTTCTCTGCCGAAGTAGAAGAGAACTGAAGGGGCAGGAAGGGGGCCAAGCCCAGTTCTCACCAGGAAGCTGATGTGGAGGGTGAAAGCCACAAAGCAGGGGCAGAGAAGATGAACAAAGGCTCCAGCAAAGAATTATGCAGGAGCTTGGGCCCAGCAATCCCGGGGCTCTTTGGGTGTGAGGGCAAGGCCCCCAGCTCGGAGAGGCAGTCAGAGGACCTGCGAGCAGGAGGGGCTGACCCTGTAGGGCAGCTGTTGAGGAGGTAACCTTACCTGGCCCTCACATACAGAGTGCAGGTGTGTACCTGTGGGGGGGGGGGGGGGGCTGTATCCCAGAACCTGAGTTGGGGATGACAGCGGTGAGCAGACTGCACGGGACCCTTCAGTAAAACGATAAGGGTGTGTATGTTCTCTGGGCCCCCATAAACGTGCTCGGACTCAGATATCTGGTGGAGGTTCGAGTGCAATATTGGGAACAGAACCCCCCACCCCCACCCCCCGCCGCTATGCGGGAAGGAGCTTGGCGGAGTTCAGGCAGGTGAGGAGTGCTCAGAGGAGCTACGCCCCTGTCTCGGCGTCAGGTCCACACGATCCTGGCCTGGGAGACTGCCAGGCTATGCTGAAGCGAGCTTCTGGTCCTTGGGTTCCAAAATCATGTTGTCCCAGCTGTGTTGAGGGGCGCTGGGCTGGGACAGCAGAGGAGCTCCTCGACCCGCTGTCTATACCGAAGGTTCCAGGAGCCCCAAGGCCCGGACTCCGGCGTGGGGAGGGCCAGGCGCTCTGGACCAGAACTCCGGACCTTGGATCCACCACCATACCACCACCACCCTGACCCCGGGCTGCCTCTCTGCAGTACCTGGTCGCCGACTCCCAAGCCGTAGTAGCCGTGCGTCACCACCTCCCAGTGCAAGAAACAGACGAGAGCGTCCTGCGCGCAAGTGATGGCCGGCGCCGCCGACGCGAACAGTACCTCCAAGCCCGCCATGCGCTCCCCCGGCTTCTGCAGGCGGAGGGAGGAAGGAAGGGAGGGAGTGCCGTAAGCCGACTCGGCCCTGAGAGCGCGGAGGGCTCCGCTCCGCTGCTCCGCCCGCCCTGGCCTAGCCCCACTTGCGGCCAAAATGGAGACGCCCGAGGGCCGAACACGGCCGCCGGAAGTAACTCCAAGCGCCTGACCCGTTGCGCCAGCGCGCCGACTGGAAACCCGAGCGCAGCGCTTAAACGTTCCGCCACGCAGCTCGCAGGAGGGGCGGGGCGGGGCGCGGTCCTTTAAAACAGGAATCTCCTTTTTCCAGGGAGTTGGAGAGATCGCCACACACGCGGGACCCTAGGTTAGGTCCTCGAGGAGAGGCTACCTTGTTCTGAGCCACAGACTTCCCATCCTCAGAATAGGGTGGGCATATGCTGGTGGAGGAAGAGTTTATGAAATATGACTAAAATATATTAATAATAATAGTTGGCACTTATGCAATGCTTGCTACGTGCCCCATTATTCTAAATGCCTTACGTGTATTCATTAATTTAAGCGTCACGACCCAACCCTATACAGTTAGCGTTAACGGTAGCCCCGTTTTACAGAGGGGTGATTTTGACCTGAGATGACTCAGCCAGACAATGAGGGGCAGAGATGGTACCGGGACCCAGCAGTCTGGCTCCCAGGATAAAGTTTATTAAATGTTTATTGTGTGCTGGATCCTGTGCCCAAACCTCTACATCACCCTATCGACAACCCTGCGAGGTGTGTTCCATTATCGTCCCCGTTTTGCAGATGACAAAACCAGCCCAGAGAATTGAAGCCGCTTCCTCCAAGAAGATGCAGTTGCGCCTCTATGATTTTTGCCACCTGCTATTTCTTCAACAAGATTCTCGAAATCCGCTTACTGTTTTTGCTCAAGTAAATTCAGTTTTCCCATTCCAGTCAGCACCCCATAGCAAGCCACCATCACCTCTGACTTGGATGTCTGCACCAACCTCTGAACTGCCCGAGTTCATCTCTTGTCTCCCAAAGTCTGTTCTACACTCTGCAACTGGAGATTCTGTTAGGACACACGCCAAGTCACATTCCTCCTCTGCTTAAAACTCTCCCAGGGCTCCTAACACACTCAGGGAGAGTCATGTCCTCCCTATGATCTCTGGAAACCTGCATATGGTCTGCGCCCCCCCACCCCCACACACACACCCTTTACCTCTCTCTGACATCATCCCCTCCAACTCTCTTCTCATCCCCTGCACTCTTGGCTGTAATAACGTTGACTTCCATCCTCTCACACCCACATCTGATTCAAAAGCAAAGCTAGTCAACTATACCCTCAAAATGTATTCTGAATCTGACCACTTCCTACTGCCTCCACGGTCTCCACCCCAATCTGATCTTCTAGCATCCCATACTTGGACTATTGCAGTAGCTACCTAACCAGGTTTCCTCTCCCACACGTTCTGTTCTCCAGGTCTGTGCATGTGCTGCTCTCTCTGCCCGGAATGTTCTTTCCTCAAACATCTGCGTGGTTTGCTCCTTCATTTTAAGTGACTCTTTCTCTCACTTCCCTGGCTTCCCTGACGCTACATCCAAGATAACCTCTTCTATTGTTTTTTTTTTACGTTTGTTTATTTATTTTGAGAGAGACAGCAGGAGGGTGCACGTGTGCGTGCAAGTGAGGGAGGAGCAGAGAGAGAGGGAGACAGAGAACCCCAAGCAGGCTGCGCATTGTCCGTGCCGAGCCCCACGCAGGGCTCAATCCCACGAACCATGAGATCATGACCTGAGCCAAAATCTAGACTCAGAAACTTCACAGACTGAACCACCCAGGCGCCCCATGTCTTCTGTTCTTTAATCCCTTCCTTACCCTGCTTTCTTCCCTGCAAAGTGTTAATCATAACCTGACCTTATATCAGGTATTTATTTGCTTGCTTGTTAATTTCATGACTCTCTTCCCACTAGACCCTGAAAAAGGGAGCAGAGGTCATATCTGTCTTGTGCACAGGTATATCTGAGTGCCTTCCTGGCTCAATACACACTAATTGAATGAATGAATGCATGAATGAATGCTACGTGAATGAATTATTGGTGTGGGCTCAACTTAATGGGGCCGGTCTCACCTTTTTGCAGTTCACCCCTCACTTTGTTAGCTGGCCCCATGCCACTCCACATTTTTTTGTTCCCAGGATTTCTCTGGGACACCCAGATTCTCGAACCCCATCGGCAGGGATTCCAGCTAAGTGTCTGAGGTAGATTGCAGGTATGTTGACCGCACCGTGGGTGGTGCTGAAGCTGATGGACTCCTGAGCTATGTTGCCTGCGGCCTAAGACCGTTTACCCCTTCCACTGAGAAGCTCTGCACTTTTCAAGCCTCCCTGCTTTTACTTGCTCTGTCTCTTCTGCTTTAAATGTCTTCCCCGGGGGGGCGCCTGGGTGGCTCAGTCGGTTAAGCGTCCGACTTCAGCTCAGGTCACGATCTCACAGTCCGCGAGTTCAAGCCCCGCGTCGGGCTCTGGGCTGATGGCTCAGAGCCTGGAGCCTGCTTCCGATTCTGTGTCACTCTCTCTCTCTGCCCCTCCCCCGTTCATGCTGTGTCTCTCTCTGTCTCAAAAATAAATAAATGTTAAAAAAAATTTTTTTTTTAAATAAAAAAAAATAAATGTCTTCCCCGGTTATTGAAAATTCCACCCATGCACCCATTCATTCGTTCACTAAACCTCCATAGGCTGTGTTGCCATGGATGGGGATGCAGACCGCGGACCGCACAGAGGTGCCCCAGGGGCAGACCCATTCCTAAGTGTCAACTGTGAGCCAGGCCCCAGATGAACAGACTGTAGTTCCTGACACTTTGGAGCCCATGGTCTGGTGATTAAAAAAAAAAAAAAAAAAAAAAAAAAAACTCACAAAGGTAACCCAGTGTGAAGACTGCCATGACATAGGGGCACTTGGAGGTCTGTGCAAGCCCAGAGGAGGCAATCTAATTCAGGCTGGGGGTCAGGGAGGGCTTCTTGGAGGAGGAGATACCCAACTGCACTGCATCATAATGGACGATTGGGAGAGAACTGAGGCACAAAAGGCATCCCAGTAAAAGGGAATGGCATATGCAAAGCGTGGAGGTGTGAAATGCAGGTAGTGCTGTGTGTTTAGGACATTGTTGCTGCCTCCTGCATGAGGCCTTCCCCCATCTCCTCTGCCCACAATCAATTTCTCTGTCCTCAGTGCAGTTGGCATCAGTGGGGTGCCAAGGAGGGGACATGGGACAGCAAGAGCCATCAGTCTCACGGGGGAGGAGAATTTTATCATTGAAGCTTATTATAATGGCCGGTATAGTGATAATAAAAAGCAGACAGGCCTTTGGTCAGCTAAATCACTGCTTTTAACTTTTTTACAGACAACAGCCCCCCTCATTGCTTGTACCCGGGCAGACAGCTCCCCTACCCATCCCTTGGGTCAGCCACTGCTTTGCATACGATTAGGTATAACGCGAGTTTCGCAGAACTTTGTTTCCCTGTAATAAATCATCCTCCCTATGCCAGTCTGGGTTCCCTCAGAAGCCAACCTGAGACAGGGATTTGAATGGCTTATTTGGGAGCTGCTTCCAGGAAATAGCAGCAAAAGGGTGGGGATAAGAGACTGGGAAGTGGCCAGGAGGTGTTAGGTGATGGAGCCCTTTACCTCTGGGCACCTGAGCTCCGTCCCGTCCAGCCACTCTGGGAGACACACATCCTAGACCTGTCCCAACGGAGGGTGAGAGAATTAAGTTGATTTTTTTTTCACTCACTCCCTGCGGTTGAGGGCTGCTTCTGGGGGCATGAAAAGCCTTCAGGTAGAGAACTGCAGAGTTTAGAGGAAGTAGCCTTTGGTGCTTAGAGGTGACTGCTAAGGAGTGAGTTGGATACCACGGCATCTGCTATCCTCCCCACGCAAGGATGAGCCACGCCTTTGCTAGTCTGCGGCCCAGCCGGCAGCATGTAACAGATGCTAACATCTGCGTGTTGCAACAATGAGGTACGCTCTGTCTCTTGCACTAGGCTGGGAGCCCTTCGGGCCAGGACTATGTTCCATCCACGCTGAACCCCAGGGTACTCCATGGATGAGAACTAACGGGACGATCCTCTGGGTCTGGAGGTTGAGGGTGCCCCGCCCCTGGTCCATCTGGCACTTTCTGTGGACTTACCGCCATCAACAAGAGTCTCGGTGGTCCCTGTGAGGCCTGTGATTGGCTGAGAAGGGAAGCAGGGAGAAGGTGCTTCCCCAGCTGGGCCCCCCGCTACCTGGGCCGTGCAGAGCCCATGCCAGAGATGAGGGCCCAGGATGATGGAAAGAACGTGAGAGGTGGCTGCAGCCACCAGCTCCTGGTTACCAAGTGACATCAATATGAGGATTCCAAGCTCCCTGGAAACTGTCTCCCTGGAAACTGTGAAGAGGTGAGCTGAAGGGCAGGGCCCAAATGGGCACTGAGGTGGAATTATTCAACACTGGAAGCCTTCTGCTTTTGTGGCCTAGCATCATTCCAACACCCTCACCTCCTCCAAGAAGCCCTCCCAGATTAATAATATTCAGTATTGGAACCCGCTGGATGGGTTGGAATGTAAAGATTAGGGAAAGTTGCCTCCAGCTTTCAGAGAGTCTGGAAGTTGCAGGAAGTGCAGGAGAGCACCGCTGCCTCTTGTCCTGAGGCAGTATTCAGAGAAAAATCTGCAAAGGTGGCTGCAAAACTGAACTGAAACTGAATCCGCTGCTACTGGAGAAGCAATAAGGTGCTTCTGCTGCCTCCCATTGGCTGAGTCTAACCCAGAATTCTGAAAAATGGCAGGCAGGATGGGGATAGGAGTGAGGCTTTAACAGAAATTGTCCAGTATTGTCTTATTTAATCTCATTAAAATTTTTTTTTAACGTTTATTCATTTTTGAGAGACAGAGCATGAGCGGGGAAGGGGCAGAGGGAGAGGGAGACACAGAATCTGAAACAGGCTCCAGGCTCCAAGCTGTGAGCGCAGAACTCGATGCGGGGCTCGAACTCACGAACCGCGAGATCATGCCCTGAGCCAAAGTCGGACGCCCAACCGACTGAGCCACCCAGGCGCCCCATTAATCTCATTTTTAAAGTGACAAAGCTATGGTACACACAGGTTGTACAACTGCTTCTAAGTGATGCAGTCAGGATTTGAACCAGATGGTATGTCTATACATCACCACGTGGCTGTGTCCCAGGATAGGATCGAAGGCGCTTGCAGGCACCCAAGCTCTGGGTTCTGATATCTATGCAGGAAAAGGTGAGAGAGCCGTAACAGTTTTTCAGACTTTGGCTGGAGGCTGGTAAGGCTGGGAATAGGGAAAAAGGTATAGGCTGGGGACAGAGAAATGGTCTAAGCATGGGAAGCCCCTCCAAACGCAGGGACGCAAGGGGTCCCTGCAGAGACAAGAGAAGCCACAAGAGGGCGCCCGGGCCCACCCAAGTGCCCACCCAGGGCAGCCGTGCAGGGTGAGGTGCAGATCTCCCTTGTCCTGTACTGGAAGGTTCAGGGGAGCCCTAGACTGGGGACCCCACAGCAGGCTGTGCCCTCAGTGCAGTCAGAATCATCACTCATGGAAATACCTGCTTGTAACTCTGTGTGTTGTTGACCCCAAGGGGAGACAGTCCTCAGGAAACTCCAGTCCCAGTGGTCCCAGAGGGTCTGCTCTGCCCCTTCTGAGACCATTCTCCTCCCAGAATCCTCCGCTTCCCTCAGCAGACATCTTCATATACCCATCTTTTCAATGACTTAGTCCTCATCCTTTCCCCCGCCCCCCACCTCAGCCAAGTCTAGCCCTGGCCCCAAAATTGCATCAGACACTTGCCCCACCTGGCCTGGCAGGTGGCATGGGTGACCAGCCTCACCTCGAAAAGCCAAAAGTTTTGCCTGTTGCTCCCCTAACTAGGACATCAGCTTCGTGAGCACTGGGGTTGTGTCTGTTCGGTTCATTGCTGCCCCTCTAGCTACTACAACAGTGCCTGGTATATATTGTAGGTTCCCGATAAATACTTGTTGAATTATTGAATGAATGAACAAGGGGCACCTGGGTGGCTCAGTCAGTTAAGCATCTGACTTCAGCTCAGGTCATGATCACATGGTTCGTGAGTTCAAGCCCCGCATCAGGCCCCGTGCTGACAGCTCAGAGCCTAGAGCCTGCTTTGGATTCGGGGTCTCCCTCTCTCTCTCCCTGCCTCTCCCATGCTTGGACTCAGTCGCGCGTCGCACCGTCTCTCAAAAACGAATAAACATTTCAAAAACGAACACATGCCTAGAGTGGAAAAGCGTCTAGGGCTTGGAGGCAGGCAACCTGGGTTTACGTCTCCGTCCAGCGCTTAGTCTCTGTGCAACTTGGGGCAGGTGACTTATCAAATTGTTAAATAAGGATTATAATGGTGTGTCCGGCAGGGTTGTCAAGAAGATTCCTGGAGATGATGTCGCTCAAGTGCCTCCCACAGCTGCTGGCACATGGCAGGGGCTCCCAAGCAGTGGCTCCTTATTCGAGCTAATGGGGCCTTGGAAAGCAGCTTCTATTTACGGAGGATTTACCATGTGTCTGGCACTGGGCTTACGTTCTCCGGGTTCCATTTTCTGAACGACTTCGTGAGAGGTTGAGGAGCTCACAGGGGTTAAATGTGGCCCAGGGTCACACGGCTGAGAAGCACAAACTTGGGTTTATGTCCAGGTGTTGAAGACCGCAGCGTTGCAACGTCAGCCTTCTGAAGTTCAAGGCCTTTCTATCACTTACAAGTGGTTTGACTTTGGGCACGTTTCTCAGCGGGGAGATATGGGAAGGGGTGGAAATGGGCAGGCCACTCCATAGGCCTGGATCATTCTTCAGGATTTGGAGGGGTCAAAGACACCACCAACTGTTAACAATGTAGCCAACTGTTAACAACTGTTAACAATGTAGCTTCACTCCCTTGAGGTTGAGCAACCTACCGGGGCCTCTGGAACCTGCTCCTTAACCACAGCACCACCTGGACCCCCCTCCCCCACTAGGCCATTTCCAAATGCATTCTTTGGACGCCACCTGCAGCCGGATTCACAACCTAGTCAAGGAGGCAGGACACACACATCCACGCACAGCTTCAGAGGGAGAGAGTGCTGGCTTTAGCTGTGTCACCTGGGCTAAGTTGCTCGGCCTCTAAACCCTCGTTTCCTCGTGTGTAAACTGAACGGTGATACGTGGCATCCCGTATGAGGATCATCTAGAAAATACACATAGAATTGCTGAGTCCTGAGCACTGGAGGTAAGCAAGGGGCGATGGGGAGGCTGAGTTACAGGACCGCTGCCAGAAGGATCTGGCATCGATTTCGACGACCCTGTTAAGGGGTCATTTTTCAGAGCAAGGCAAAAATCATGATTCTCATACAAAAAGGTAAAATCATGATTCTCTTACAAATCTAGACGCGAACACGTGTTAGAGATTTTATTTGCCTTGTTAAATGGGGGAATCAGACAGATGTTATGACCGGTTCGAAGAAAAAGTGAAAAAGGCACAATTTCATCTGGAAAAAACGGAGACAAAGCTAGTTTCTCCACAAAAGCGGGGGTAGGGGGGTGGGAGGGGGGATTTCTAAAAGATGGAGTTTGCATACCTATCAGTTACTTACCAAAGAGGTACAGAATAGCTCAAAGACAATGAACAGGGCTAGAATCAGACAGCGGAAGGGTGTTCTTTTCTCTATGGCCCATGTTGGCCCAGAGATTCCAGGCCCAGATTCTCCTCCTGGCAAGTCCAGGGCTTCTCAACTCTCCTGGGATCAGTGTCCTCATCTGTAAAATGGGGTCACTAACTGTCTGGCCTCCCAGGGTTGTTGCGAAGACGACACAAGCTGGTGGAGTCAAGTGTGTAGATGAGGGCCCCCCACCCGGTGTGGACCAGGCCCCATGTTGTGTGTCTCTTCCTGTCATCCGCCCCACAACTCGATACAGGAGAGGGAGAGACCATTATAACCTCCAATGAGAGACCAAGGCTCACAAAGGTGGTGGCGCTTGCCCAGGGAGCCTAAACTGGGTTAAGACCCAGGTCGGTCTGGTCTCACAAGCCCAGTGATTCTGTGGAATGCCGGTGTGACCTTAGGCAGGTCTCCTTCCCTCTCTGGCCTCATCAGCCCATCTCCCCAGGTGGGTTGGGTCAGCCGACTTCTGAATGCCGTCTCCTGGTCCCTCTGCTCTGTGGGGCGCTCCGTGGCTGCCCAGCCGGCCAGGCCAGAACAACTGTGGTGAGTGGCCTGGTGAGCAGGTGTCGCGGGTATGGCAGTTGGGGAGACTGACTGCCAGGGACGCGGCAGGGCTGAAGGCCAGCCTCCAGCACGCAAACCTCAGCCTGTCCAGAACCACCATAGTTTCCACCTTGCTCACAAGCCTGGTAGAAAGGGCCGGCCCTGGCCGGACTTGAACAAAGGGAAAAAAAAAAAGAAAGAGAAAAAAAGAGGTTTCCCAATTGCTGGGTCAAACCCAGGTTGGCGACAATGGGAAGGATGAGGCCCAGGCCAGCTCATCTGAATCAATATTTTCCCTTTGCCCACGGCCTAGCTGTCGTCCTGCACACAGCCGTCATCTTGGAGAATCCCTGTGGCACTGCAGTTCAAGGCAGGTTGTCCTTCTTTGGGTCAGGGCCTCCCATGCACCCAGCTCTGTGTCAAGTCCTTTGGGGGAGCTAAGGGAGGGGCCCCTGGCTTCAGAGGGTTTTGCCGTTAAGTCTCCCTCGGGGATGCAGTGCTTAGGATGCTTGGTATGCAAAGGAAGGAAAACGCAACTCAAACCGGTTTGGGCAAAGAAAGCAATTTATTGGCTTATGTAACAAAATTGTCTGTCCTAAGGAAACAAGTAAAATGAGGAGGAGAAAGGGGTGGTAGGAGTGAGGCAGGCATGTTTTACCTAGGGAGGACATGGAAGGGCTCACTGACAAGGGCCATTTGAGCCAAGACCTGAAGGAGGTGAGGAAGAGAGCCAGGTGGAAGTCCCAGACAGGTGGAACAGCGGGTGCAAAGGCCCTGAGGTAGGGGTGTGCCTAACATGTGTGTGTCCAGAGTCTTGGAAGGGAAGGGAGAAGTGAGAGTTGAGGTCAGAAGGGTCACCTGAAACCAAATATTAGGAAAAGTCTTGGACCAAAAAAAAAAAAAATCTTTTTAAAGAAAGCTCTTTATCCTGTGGCCTGAAACTCAGAGTCTGGTTCCTGCAGGCTTTGGTGGGGATGGTGGTTGAGGTGGGAGGAGAAAAAGGGGAATAGTGGGGTGAGGCAAGGGCCACCCCTTCCAAGCCTGGCCCTCCTTGGCCTTGGGAGGCTCAGACTAGGAGCCAGAAGGAGAATTAGTGACCTAGCTCCACAATACAGCTGATAAGGCGTCCTAACATCAGTGACAGCCCCAGCAGACAAAGCCTACTCTGGAGTCACCTAAAGCCTCCGGGCAACTGGGCTGGGCCAGAGCTGTGTGTGACAGCTGACCCACCAGGGATGAGCTCTGGTGCAGGGAACAGTCTCTATGGGGGGGTGGGGGGTGGGGGTTGCCCAGACCTGGCCCCCATCCAAGGGTCATAACTTCATGGGGGAGTGTCTGGTGGGCAAATTCAAAACAAATTCAAAATCTTGAGCAGGAATAGGAGATAACAGCCAACTGCTCAATTTTATATATGGGGAAACTGAGGCAGAGGGCAAGGCACTGGTGCACCCAGGGTCACACAATGGGATAACAGCAAAGCTGGGACTTGGATTCAGACTCTCTGATTCCAGTTCTCCTTTTTCAAGCCTGGGGAGACCAAAGAGCCTAGAGGGCATGCCAGCCCTGGAGTTCATCTCTACGTACGAATCCTGGCTTCTCCAGTTTTTTAGCTCTGTGACCTTGAGCAAGTCACGTCACCCCTCTGCGCCTCAGATTCCTCATCTGTCAGATAATAGTAATGACAGTAACAATACCTGCCTTGTAGTTGTGGCCAAAAATATATTAGGTGATATCTGCAAAAGGTTTAGAAAAGTAAAAATTGTAGTGTCAGACTTCTGAAAATTCTTTTCTTTTGAAAAAATGTTTTCATCAAAAAAAATTTTTTTTTTGTTAATGCTTATTTATTTTTAAGGGACGGAGAGAGACAGAGTGCGAGCTGGGGAGGGGCAGAGAGAGAGGGAGACCCAGAATCGGAAGCGGGTTCCAGGCTCTGAGCTGTCAGCAGAAAGCCCAATGTGGGGCTCGAACCCATGAACCGTGAGGTCATGACCCGAGCTGAAGTTGGATGCTTAACCAACTGAGCCACTCAGGCACCCGGAAAATTCTTTCTTCTATAAAAGCAATGACAAAATGGGCAAAAATGGTCAGAATCAATGTTTTCAGAATTCTTGGAATTAATCAAAAGCGTGCATCAATCGAGGGAGCATTTATTTAAGGAACAGGGCTTAACCTTGTTCAGAATAGTGACCTTTGTGGCATTTTAACTTGAGTTATCCCCTTCCCACCCCCCAGCCCCTCACCAACTCCATGGCAGACTTAGAATCCAGCAGCCTGGATTTGCCACCAGAGGTGACAAATAGTGTTGTAGCTCCTTCAAAGCCTCATTCCCAGAGAACTGTCATTATTTGGCCTGTCGGGTGGTTCCCTGGAATACCTCACTTGCAAGGCTATCTTTATTTGACCTGACCAGGAGCTCACCCAGTGCAAAAAGTTTTTCCCCTGGGGCCATTTGTCAAAACCATTCAGAGGCAATTGTTTAACCTTGGGGCAGCCTGAGGTGGTAAATAACATTTGGCAGAAAACAATAGGCTTCCGTGGGCTAACCAAAAGGACAAACTGGAGAATGGACTGTCCACAGAGGGCTGTGAAAATCTGACATATTCCTGGGAATCTGGAAGGCCGTGTGTATGTGTACGATGCGTGCATCCAGGGCTGTGCAGATGCATAGGCAATATCTGGGAAGGTCCTAAACTCTCACCTCTGGCTATCCTCCAGGCCCTGCACAAGCAGGAAGTGAAGGCCAAGGCGGAGTTATTCAGGGCTTGGCCGTAGGGCTAGGAGCGTGCCCCCACAAGCACAGACTGCCCCTAACAAAGACTGGGAGACTTACCCATTCCAGGCACTTAAGGAAATCTCTGCCTAACCATTTGATGACCACTAGGGTAACTGAACAGAGATTTATTTCAGTCCCGCCTGCAAAAGAATACAGACTTCAGAGAATTAATTCAGAAAAGTCACTAAAACAAATAGTAGCAACAAATAGTCACAACGACAAACTGTGGGGATAGAGAGAAACTGACTTGCAGAGTCACCACGTGATAGTACGGAAAGTGTCCCATTTTTCACCAAAAAATTATGAGACGTGAAAAGAAATTGAAAGGGCGGACCTACGCCGGCCGACTCCGTCTTGTTCTGTGTCCTCCACCTTGAGTGACTATGTCCCCGACATGCCCCTTTCCGGGAAAATCGCAGAAACCTCAGACCACGCCTCCACCCCTTGAGTAACCTCCCGCTCACCCGTTCAAACCTCCTGATCAAAACACGCCCAGCGACCTGCGTAACAGGACTCCTACCCTTCCCCAGCCAATCAGCTGAGGCCACAGCCATTACCTCACCAACTGCCCCTAGACCCCTATAAAACCTTTGTGCTTTTGAAACTTGCTCTCTCTCTCCCGTATCTCACCGCGGTGTCGGTGCAGGTAGGGGATTGAGCTCGAGCTAGCTCGAATAAAAGCTCTTTGCTTTTGCATCGGACTCGGCTCCCTGGTGGTCTCTGGGGATCATGAATTCTGGGCATAACAAAATAAGGAACCATGGTCCCTACACAGGAGAAAAACAATCAATGGGAACTGTCTGAGTAGGATCAACTCAGAGATCCACACCTAGACACATCATCCTCAGACTGCTGAATGTCAAAGGCAAAGCAAGAATCTTGAAAACAGCTAGAGAGAAGTGATTCTCTTCAGCGTACTCTTCAGGTACAAGGGATACTCAACAAGCTCACAGTTGATTTCTCCTTAGGAACCACTGAGGTCAGAAGGCAGTGAGACAAGATATTGAAAACACTAAAAGAAAAAGACTGTCAATCAAGCATTCAACATCCAGCAAAACTATCCTTAAAATTTGAAAGAGAAGAGGGGCGCCTGGGTGGCTCAGTCCATTAAGCATATGACTTCAGCTCAGATCATGATCTCATAACTAGTGAGTTCAATTCCGCCCCCCCCCCCCCCAGGAACCGGTCTCTGTGCTGACAGTTCAGAGCCTGGAGCCATTTTGGATTCTGTGTCTCCCTCTCTCTCTCTGCCCCTCCCCTGCATGTGCGCTCAAGTGCACGCTCGCTCTCTCTCTCAAAAATAAATAAACATTAAAAACATTTTTTTAAATCATATCTCCTTATTCAGAAAGAAATCCATTTAAAAAAAATGAAAGAGAAGATAAACAAAACTTGAGGTATTTTGTTGCTAGCAAAACTGTGCTTTAAGAAATACTTGCACGTTTAGGGGCACCTGGGTGGCTCAGTCGGTTAAGTGTCCGACTTCAGCTCAGGTCATGCTCTCGTGGTTCGTGAGTTCGAGCCCCGCATCAGGCTCTGTGCTGATGCCTCAGAGCCTGGATCCTGCTTCGGATTCTGTGTCTCCCTCTCTCTCTGCCCCTCCCCTGCTCATGTTCTGTCTCTAAAAAATAAGTAAATGTTAAAAAAAAATTAAAAAAAAAGAAATACTTGCATGCTGAAGATGAAAGACATCACTGAAAGAAATTAAAGATTGAAATAAATGGAAAGACATCCTATGTTCGTATATTAGAAAATATAATATTGTCACTACTCCCCCAATTGATCTACAGATTGATTGCAATCCTTATCGAAATCTTAGCTGTTGAGGGGCGCCTGGGTGGCTCAGTTGGTTAAGTGTCCGACTTCGGCTCAGGTCATGATCTCACAGCTGGTGAGTTCAAGCCCCACATCGGGCTCTGTGCTGACAGCTCGGAACCTGGAGCCTGCTTCCGATTCTGTGTCTCCCTCTCTCTCTGACCCTCCCTTGTTCATGCTCTGTCTCTCTCTGTCTCAAAAATAAATAAACATTAAAAAAAAATAAAAAAAATCTTAGCTGTTGATTTTTTAAAAAATTTTTTTGATGTTTATTTATTTTTGAAGGAGAGACAGAGTGTGGGGGGGAGGGGAAGAAAGAGACGGAGACACAGAATCCAAAGCAGGCTCCAGGCTCTGAGCTATCAGCACAGAGCCTGACGTGGGGCTTGAACCCATAAACCCATAAACCACGAGATCATGATGTGAGCTGAAGTCGGAGGCTTAACCAACTGAGCCACCCAGGCACCCCTTAGCTGTTGATTTTGAAGATATTGATAAGCTGATCCTGAAATGATATGGAAATGCAAGGGACCCAGAATAGTGGAAATAATCTTGAAAAGAAGGACAATATTGGAGGGTCCATGCTTCCCTATTTCAAAATGTATTACAGTGCTACAGCAATAAAATCTGTGTGGTGCTGTTATGAAGATAGGCACATAGATCACTGCAGGAGAATTGAGAATCCAGAAATAAATTCATATATTTATGGGCAATTGATTTTTGACAAAGATGCCAAGATAATTCAACAGGGGAAAAAATAGTTGTTTTCAACGAATGGTACCCAGACAAGAGGATATCCACGTGGAAGGGAGCATCCACATAGAACCGAGATGGGTCACTATCTTGATCCATATACAGACTAAAAACCAATCAAAGGCTTAACTCTAAGAGCCAGCACTTATAAAGGTCGTAGAAAAATATTTAGGAGTAAGTTGATTTCTTAGGTGTGACACCAAAAGAACAAGCAGCCAAACCAAAAAAATTCTGTAATTCAAAGAACACTACCAAGAAAGTGAAAAGACCACTCACAAAAAGGGGAGGCAATATTCACAAACCATTTATCTGATATGGTTATAGTATCCAGAACCTATACTGGAGTTTTACAACCCAACAATAAAAACAAACAAACAAACAAACAAACTCAAACATCTCCATTTAAAAATGGGCAAAGGACAGGGTGCCTGGATGGCTCAGCCAGTTAAGCATCCAACTTTGACTCAGGTCATGATCTCACAGTTCATGAGTTTGAGCCCACATTGGGCTCTCCACTGTCAGTATAGAGCCTGCTTTGGATCCTCTGTCCCCCCACCCCCACCCCGCCCCTCCCCTGCTCATTCTCTCTCTCTCTCTGTCTGTCTCTCTCTCTCAAAATAAATAAATAAACTTTAAAAAAATGGGCAAAAGACTTGGCATAGACATTTTTCCACAGAACATATACAAATGGCCAATAAGCACATGAGAAGATGCTCAACATCCATTAGTCATTTGGGCAGTGCAAATCAAAACCGTAATGAGAGAGCACTTCACACCCACTAGGATGGGTCAAACAAAAAAGCAGACAATAACAATTGTTGGCAAGAATGTGGAGAAATTGAAACTCTCATACAGTGCTGGTAGAAATATAAAAGGATGTCGTCCCTCTAAAGAATGATTTGGCAATTCTCCAGAAAGTTAAATGTAGAGATACCATATAATGCATGAATTTCAATCCTAGGTATTTACTCAAAGGAACTGAAGACATATTCACACTACAACTTGTATATTGAATATACAGTATTATTCATAACGGTATTATTCATAACAACCCCGAAGTGGAAACAACCCAAATATCTATCGATAAATGGATAAACAAAATGTGTTACACCCATACAAGAGAATGTTATTCAGCCACCAAAAATGAATGAACTGTAGGGTTGCCTGGGTGGCTCTGTCAGTTAAGCATCCGACTTCGGCTCAGGTCATGATCTCACGGTTTGTGGGTTCGAGCCCCACGTCGGGCTTCGTGCTGACAGCTCAGCGCCTGGAGCCTGCTTCCAATTCTGGGTCTCCCTCTCTCTCTCTGCCCTTCCTCTGCTTTTGCTCTGTCTCTCAACTATGAATAAAAATGTTGAAAAGTTAAAAAAAAAAAAGAATAAAGTACTAATGCGTTAGATCACACGGAGGAACCTTGAAAATATTATGTTGCTTGAAACAGCCAGAGTGAAAAGGTCATATATTTGTATTCTATTTATATGAAATGTACAGAGTAGTCAACTCCTTAGAAACAGAAAGTAGATCAGTGGTTTCTAGAGGCTGGGAAGAGGGGCAATACATCGTGACTGCTAATGGGTATGGTAATAAAATAGACTTTATTTTTTAGAGCATTTTTAGGTTCAAAGCAGAAGGTTACAGAGATTTCCCATATACCCCAGGCCCCCATATAAACACAGCCTGCTCCACTATCGTACCCCACACCAGGGTGGGATGTATGCTTACATGACACAACAATATCACCTGAAGGCCATAGCTTACACGAGGGTTCGCTCTTGGTGAAGGGTTTTCCTTAGGGTGATAAAGATGTTCCAGAATCGGTGTCTCTCAGTAGTTGCCCAAACCCCTGAACTGTACATTAAAAAGGGTGAATTTTATGTGAATTATGTGAATATCTTCTAATGTGAATGATCTCTTAATAAAAAAATTCTAGGGGCACTTGGGTGGCTTAGTCGGTTGAGTGTCCAATTCTTGGTTTCGGCTGAGGTCATGATCTCACTGTATCGTGAGTTCGAGCCCCATGTCTGGCTCTGGGCTGGCAGTACAGAGCCTGCTTGGGATTCTCTCTCCCTCTCTCTCTCTGCCTCTCCCCTGCCCGTGCTGTCTCTGTCTCTCTCAAAGTAAATAAATAAACTTAAAAAAAATTTTTTTTTAATTTTAGAACAGTGCCAGACACAGGGTAAGCTCATTAAACATTAACTGTTATTATTTTAATTTTTTTTTTTTTTTTTTTTTTTTTTTTACTAAGCTTAGTGGGTTGGGGCTATAAATTAACTATACTTTGTCTTATATTGACCTCTTCTTATTAGAAAAGAAAAAAAACAGGGAGAAAAGTAGAGTAAGAATGATTCTCAAGGGTGTGCAGCCCTTTTAGTTTACAAAGCATTCTCAAATCTTTTTCTTTTCTTTTTTTTTTTTAAATTTTTTTAACGCTTTTATTTATTTTTGAGACAGAGGGAGACAAAGCATGAACGGGGGAGGGTCAGAGAGAGGGAGACACAGAATCTGAAACAGGCTCCAGGCTCTGAGCTGTCAGCACAGAGCCCGACGCGGGGCTCGAACTCACGGACCGCGAGATTGTGACCTGAGCCGAAGTCGGCCGCTTAACCGACTGAGCCACCCAGGCGCCCCTCAAATCTTTTTCTAAAGAAGCTACCCCACCCGTCACAAGGCAATTATACTCCTTGATTATCACTGTGATTATGTTTTCATCACCTCATTATCCCGTCTCTTCCCTCTCTAGGTGGGCAGATGCTTTGTGTAATTCACCTGGCACTTCCTAGCATGCAGTTGGAATCCAATACACCCACTTGTTGCACGAATGGATGAATGAATGAACACCCCCATGATCTCGCTTGAACTGCAAGCTGACACTGTAAGGTTAGACTAGGTTCATTAGCTCCACAAAGTTAGGAGACTGAGGCTCAACGAGGGCAGGTGATGAGCCGAAGGCCCTCCTGCTCTGTGGGGGGACAGGGACCTGGTAAGTACATCTCCCTCTCTCCTCAGTGTTCCTTTTTCTGGCCAACACTGTTTCTCTTCCCAAACCGACTGAGTGCAAGGATTACTCTTGCCACGTTTTCAGCCCTCTAGTGACCCCCGAAGTGTTATTCCTGATGGTGTGTCCCCTCAGATGCTTGTGACCATCTTTGCTTCAGAAATGCCTGGGGCCATTACTAAACTGAAATTCAATTTTCTCATCCCTAAAATGGGTACAATCCATGTTCATGTGTGTTCAGTATTGCAATGATGTCAGTTCTCCATGACCTGATCTACAAATTCAATGCAATCTCAATCAAAATTCCAAGACGTCTTTCTTTTCTCTCTCTCTCTTTTTTTTTTTTTTTTTGGAGGGGAGAAAGGAATGTCCAGCTGATACTAAAATTTACATGAAAATCCAAACAGCCAAGAGTACCCAAGAAAGTCTTGAAGAAGAAAGTTAGGAAAATTACCTCTAGCAAGAATTAGGATGTATTAGATGTAAATGTATTATGAAACCAGTAATTAAAACAATGTCGTCTTGGTAGAAAGAGACAAATAGAATGAGTGGAGAGGCTAGAAATAGATCCACACGTATGTGACACTGACTTGGGACAAAATTGACAGAGTAATTCAGCGAGGAAAGGATAAACTTTTCAATAAATGGTGGTACGTCAACTGAATATCGTGCTGGGGCAAAAATGAAATCTTGATTCTTTCCTTCACACCATACAAAAAAGAATTCCAAGTGGTTTGTGAAATTAAAGGAGAAAATTAAAAGGATGAGTAAAACAATAGGTGAATATCCTCATAACCTTGAGTTAGGCTAAGTTTCCTCAAACACTTCAGAAAAATGCTGACCATAAAGAAAAATAGTGATAACTTGGACCTTATTAAGATTAGGAACGTCTCTCTTTCTCTGTCTAACTTCACTTAGCATAATACCCTCCAGTTCCATCCACGTTGCTGCAAATGGCCGGATTTCATTCTTTCTCATTGCCAAGTAGTATTCCATTGTATATATAAACCACATCTTCTTTATCCATTCGTCAGTTGATGGACATTTAAGCTCTTTCCATAATTTGGCTATTGTTGAAAGTGCTGCTATAAACATTGGGGTACAAGTGCCCCTATGCATCAGCACTCCTGTATCCCTTGGGTAAATTCCTAGCAGGGCTATTGCTCATATGTGGATCCTGAGAAACTTAATAGAAGACCATGGGGGAGGGGAAGGGGAAAAAAAAAGTTACAGACAGGGAGGGAGGCAAACCATAAGAGACTCTGAAATACTGAGAACAAACAGAGGGTTGATGGGGGGTGGGGGAGAGGGGAAGGTGGGTGATGGGCATTGAGGAGGACACCTGTTGGGATGAGCTCTGGGTGTTGCATGGAAACCAATTTGATGATAAATTATATTTAATATTAAAAAAAAGTAAAAAAAAATAAAATTAGGAGTGTCTTTCCATCCAAAGAAACTACGAAGAAGGTGAAAAAGTACACCACAGAGCAAGAGAAGCTATTTGCTATATGAACAACCAACAAAAGACTTGTGAACCGGGGCATACAAAGAGTACCCCCATTCATGAAGAAATAGACAAACCAGTTTGAAAAAGGACAACACGTAAGGGCGCCTGGGTGGCTTAGTCAGTTAAGCATCCAACTTTGGCTCAGGTCATGATCTCACAGTCTGTGAGTTCGAGCCCCGCATCGGCCTCTGTGCTGACAGCTCAGAGCCTGGAGCCAGCTTTGGATTCTGTGCTCCCTCTCCCTCTGCCCCTCCCCTGCTCACACTCTGACTCTCTCTGTCTTTCAATAATAAATAAATGTTAAAAAAAAATTGAAAAAGAAAAAGTACAACACGTACAGACAAGCGTTACACAAAAGAGAATATCCAAATGACCAATAAAGCGCATGAAAAGGTGCTCCCCCTCACTGGTTATCAGGGAATGAAAATATCGGCCTCAGTGAGACAGCTCTGAACATTCACTGGAATATGGTTAAAAAGTAAAAAACCTGGGGGGTGCCTGGGGGGCACAGTCAGTTAAGCGTCTGACTTGTCTCAGCTCAGGTCATGATCTCAGTTTGGAGTTCAAGCCCCACATCTGGCTCTGTGTTGATGGTGCGGAGTCTGCTTGGGAGTCTGTCTCTCCTTCTCTCTGCCCCTCATCCGCTTGCACTCTCGCTCTCTCTCCAAATAAATAAATAAACTTGAAAGAAGAAAAAAGAAAAAAAAGTCTGGTACTACCAACTGTAGACAAGGATGTGGAAGAAACTTTGATACATCTTGGCTTACAATGTTACAGCCACTTTGGAAAACGGATAGTGTCTAGAATACCCAAACCCTATGGTCAGCAATTCCACTCCTAGGTTTATACCCCAAAGAAATTAGCCCGTGTGAGCACCAGAAAATATGTACAAAGTGTTCATAGAATTATTATCTGTAACGACCCCAAACTGGGAACTGCATCAAATGTCCATTGCCAACAGAATTGGTACATAATAGAAAACTAAACAATAAAAGTAAATGAGTTTCTATCTACTTGGTGCAACCAGAAGGATGGTCTCACTGTCATAGTTTTGGGCACATGGAAGAAATTGGGCACAACAGATACACACTGCATGATTCCATGTGCATCAGATGCAAAATCGGGCAAAACTAATCCATGGTGTTAGAAGTCATGATGTAGATTGGTCTTTGGAGCAGAGAGTGGGGAAAAGCTGGGTGTGGGGGGTAACAATTACATGGTGTGTTCCCTTTGTGCATGAGTTATACTGTGTATAAGTTATACTTGAATCAGATGGCTTATTAAAAAAAAAAAAGTATAACACTTGTAATTGTGGGGGATAAGTGAAAATAGCGATAATAACCTAATAGCTAAAAGAATTGAGCCCTGCTTTAGTGCCCCGCAGTTAGAAAATGCTTTATAGAAGTGTAACGAGGATGAACATTTTGAAATATTTCAACGTGCTTGTCTCTTTTCCCTTTCCTTACACCAAGGCTTTTCTCCCGGGGCAGCCAGAGGCATCCACTTGCCTTCCAGGGTATCAGGATTGGTACAGCTAAAGCTCCAGGGGAAAAAGTCCACGTTTAGCCTTGGACTCTCAAGAATTCTGAGGCCCTCCCAAGGAAATAATCTTGAAAGCCCATGTAATTTAGAGAGAAACAAATTTTCTCAATTCCTAGAGTTTCGTCGGTACATAAAGAGCCTGGCCTGGTGGGCGGGAAGATGGACCTTGACTGTATATAATAAACCACACGAGGCAAAAAAAAAAAAAACAAAAAACAAAAAACCGAGGTAAGTTGCGAGTGAAGTCCCTTCTGCCTGGGAAAGAAGGTCAGGAGAAGGAGGGAGAAGTTGGGGAAGAAGATGTAGAGAAAGGATGCTGTCAAACATCCAGGCAGGCAGAGAGATCAGTTAGAGGAAGCAAACACTGCCTCCTTGGTGTGCACCTGCTGGCCATGATAAATTCTAACCCCGTATACACGCGCACTCCTTTCTTCTCGCAAGGAGCTGTTAGGTAGGCGCTATTATCAATCACCCCCCACCTTTCGCACGTGGAAACTGAGGCTAAGACAGCGAGGTGCTTGCCTGAGGTCAGCTTGATTGCAGAACGTGGCTCTTCTCTGATGCTGCATGTGTGAAGCACTGAACGTAGCACCTGCTGTGTTAGAAGATATTATTGTTACTGTCTTTCCTGTCCTTCCCCCCAGATAAATGGTCCACGATGCTACGATTAGAAATCGGGGGAAGGGAGTTCTCGAGAGAGCAAATTCTGCCAAGGATTCACTAGAAGCCCTGGAGTGACAGTGACAATCGCCTTGCTGATCAGTAGGCCCTTCCTGCCCGCAGTCCTGTCTGCTCCCCTCACAGGTGACTTGTGCAGGGGGGAGGGGGGGGACGGGAGATGTGCCAGCACCATCCTGCCTTGTAGATAAGGAAACTGGGGGACTCAAGCGGCTTGCCACAGGCTACTCAGCAGGCCAGTAAGAAGGTCCGCGGTAGAGTCACTGCCTCTCCCTGGGCCTCAGTGTTCCCCATCTGTAAAATGGGTTGGGCAGTTTCTACACCTGGTTCGAAGTTTCTGGAGTGGGAGAGAAAAAAAAGCCAGAAAGGAGGACCCAAAAAGGGAGAGGAAGAAAGGAGGATGAGATACAGAGTGCGTCAAAGTAGTGGCTTAGATTTCAGCTTCAATTTTTTTTTTTTTTTTTTTAGGTTGTAACGAGAAGAGATTCAAACCAGATGTGGTCCTGGTGACTCTTGGTAGCCGAGGGTGGAACTGTGCTGTGATAATACCATATTAGTTTGGGGCAACATATCTATCAACAGCCGCGGCCACAGAGCTAAGTGGTTGACATTTCCAGGAACTATGTCCCCACGCTTGAGTTCGGCGTTTGCAAGGGCCTCAGACCCTCACTGGACTTCTAAGTTTTCCGCGAAGGGGCTCGTTCTTCAGCCGTTGTCCGGCCCCTGTCTCCCAAACACACCCCCTGGGGAGAACCTCACTCACAGGGCAAGGCCGGGACCCCAGTCACTCCCTTGGCGACACAGCGGAGGCCGAGTGGGAGGCAGGCGCAGCCCAGAAGAGCCAGGCTCAGTGGGAGCCGAGGGAGCACGGCCCAAACAGCCCACGGGATCACAGGCCACATTGTTATTACTTTTTAATTAAAATGGCGTCTTTCCCCCTTATTACAAAAGCCATGTCTGTTTATTTTAGCAAAATTAGACAGTCCAGACCGGCGAAAAGGAAAAATTAAAAATGACCCATGACCCAGAGAGAGAGAGCCATTGTTAGCACCCCAGGGTATTCAGGGGTCAGAAACAAAATGCACGGGGAGGTGGGGGGGCTGGCCAGTTAATGTAAATGTGAATTGGGTGCTACTAAAATTAATAAAAATGTGGGAATCGCGTGGCATTCAAATGAATACAAAGGTGTGAGTAGGGTGAATTTATATGCAAATTAATATCAACATGGGAGGATTGCGGTGTTAAAAACTTTGGGAACCTTTGAATCTGCAGAGTAATACAGAGTGGAGCCTGGAGCCTGCTTCCGATTCTGTGTCTCCCTCTCTCTCTGCCCCTCCCCCGTTCATGCTCTGTCTCTCTCTGTCCCAAAAATAAATAAAAAACGTTGAAAAAAAAATTAAATAAAAAAATAAATACCGACTCAGGCTTTAGTGATCACCAGCCAGCCACCTCCAGCCCTCTGAAGATCATACCCCTGCTGCGTCTTTCTAGATCAAGCCATCAATTGGCCTATCCATCCGTCCGTCGAAATGCATGTATACGCATGTATAGAAAAATAAACACATGTTTCCACTTACACACACATATACAGATAAACACACATAGACCTGTGTACATCAAGTGGAGCTTTACGTGGATGCTTAATATAACACTCAGATAAAAATGCAAGTTCTTGGGGCGCCTGGGTGGCGCAGTCGGTTGAGCGTCCGACTTCAGCCAGGTCACGATCTCGCGGTCCGTGAGTTCGAGCCCCGCGTCGGGCTCTGGGCTGATGGCTCGGAGCCTGGAGCCTGTTTCCGATTCTGTGTCTCCCTCTCTCTCTGCCCCTCCCCCGTTCATGCTCTGTCTCTCTCTGTCCTAAAAATAAATAAACGTTGGGAAAAAAAAAAAATTAAAAAAAAAAAATGCAAGTTCTTGGGTTAGAGGAAGATGGGGGGCTATTTTCACCCCTTCTTGCCGTGTTCTTGCCCTAACAGCAGCCCCTAAATAACTCTGGGCACCACAGGAATCTGGGCTGAAAACCAGCCATTTTTTCCAGGGGTTCCTAGTCCTCAGCATTTCATGGACCCGTAAATTCCACTTTCCAAAAATTAGGAGGCACCAAACTAGGCCTGTCAACTCTCTTCCCATCAAATGTGACAGGCTTGGCTAGCCGCCCTCTTATTAGTTGTTGCCTACCGCCCTACCTCTTTCCTTCTTGGTTTTGTTTGAGGGGGCCATGTGTTCTGGCCCAGGAAATCAGTCATCATTAATAAACCCAACGTGGCAATCCCATTTGGGATCCCATATGGGACGCTCCCGTAAGAGCAGTCCTACAACCTAATTTAGCCAATAAGGCATAAGAGGTCTGCTGGAGACTTTTAGGAAAGCTTTTGCTTTCCTGGAAAAGGGACAGCATCACTGGGACTATGTCATCTCCACTCTTCCTGCCATGAACGTGGATACCTTGCCAAGACCAATGGCAGCCTTGTTGGGTCCAAGAAGGAAAGGGCAAGAGAATCACAGAGACTCCTACCTGCCTGGCATTGTAAGCACTGAAACTTCCCCAGGGCGTCTCTACCTCCGGACTTCTTCCGATGCGAAAAAATAAGCCCCTATTTGTTTAGGCCACTGCGAATTATATTATTGTGAAGTTTAGAAAGAAAAGCGAACGTGCATTATCATCGTCAAGCCAAAGAGGTAGAGAGGAGACAATGTTACAGACAAGCAAGTTGTATGGATAGCTCGCTGTTGTCCCTGTGTTTCCGATTTTGCCATCCGCTAAAAGCAACTTTTCGCAGAGCAGCCCTCGCCCCTGGACAGATGTCTGGAAGTTGTTGATGCTGACCACAGTGGCAGAACGAATGACTAAAGAATAGTCCATCATCAGACTTCCAGTCATTCGATAGGACAGCTCCTGGTGTTGGGCATTCAGACCATTTCCAGTTATTTCCCTGTAAACAGTGTTGCAATGAACATCCTCAGAGCTAAATAGTCACCCTCATCTTCACTGAGTTTCTTAGGGTAACTTCCCACAAGTGGAATTTCTAGGTTGTAGGCTTTCCTTCATATTGCCCAACTGTCTTCCAGAAAGAAAATGCCAAGTTACATGGTCATCTCCCCATGGATGTTTGGCACCATTTGGATGGATAACGTGAGTTGCTCCAATATTCTTCCCCAAACAGCACTTTGGGCCGAGATGGTTTGAGTTGAGTGGCTTCTGCCTGCTCTAAGCAGAAGTCCTCATCTATATGCCTTGGCCACCTCCAGCCCTCCCAAGATCAAGGCCACTTGCATATTTACAAACGGTCACAGCCCACCTTACAATCCTCCCCTGCCCTCCTCTGTTTCCCCAGAGCGAAGGGAATAACGTCAGGGCTCTGGTCACAGGTCAGTATCTGTGACAACTGCCATCCACCTGTCTTCTTCCCCCAGCTGACTGTGAGGTCCTCAAAGGGAGAGAAAACTGTTCCCTATCTTCCTCCCTGTTCTCCACGAAACTCTGCCCACACTTTGCACCCTTGCTCAAAGACTTCTATCATCCTTCCACACTAGAAATACTATTCTCTGCTGGCCTTGGAACCCCATCAACTCCCTTGGGGTCTGACTCATTTGGCCTTGTCCTTGAGGAGGCAGTTGCCAGAGAGCGAGGCCTAGAACCACGCCCGGGCTTTGTCACTGTCTCAGTCGGCTCGGGCTGCTGTAACAAAATAAATACCCTAGACCAGGGGGCTTAAATAACGAACACTCATATCTCACAGTTCCAGAAGCTAAGAAGTCCAAGATCAAGGTACTGGCAGATTCAGTGTCTGGGGAGGGCTCCCATCTTGGTTTAGAGACGGCTGCCTTCTTTCTGTGTCCTCACATGGCGGAGACAGGACTCTGTTCTCCTCTTCCTTCAAGAACACTAATCCCATCACGGGAGCTTCATCCTCATGACTCCATCTAAACCTTATTCCCCCCCAAACGCCCCACTCCTAATACCATCATGTTACGGGATAGGGCTTCAACATATGGGTTTGGGGGGACACAAACATTCAGCCCATAGCACCCCTGACAAACTGTGTGACTACAGGCACATCGTTCCCCTCTCAGCCTGGTCTCCCCTTTTGCACAAAGACAGGATCAGAAAATTTCGACCAGCCAGTAAACTCTAAAGGAGCATTTATTGTTTGTGACTCCACGCTCCCGGTAGCCATTCCCCTTTCTTCTGGCAAACACCCCGACTCTTTTCGGGGTGTGTGTGTGTGGGGGGGGGTTGCTCAGGCCTCCCTTCCTTCAATCCAGGACGGCTGGGAGTGGAGCTCTGGACCTAAGCCAACCTGATCAGGCATGTGACCCGAGAGCCAATTAGAGGGAGTCCCAAAACTGCAGCTGGGATTGCTGGAAGATTGCCACCACTTTGTGTGGCTCTGGAACCCAAAAGCTATAGAGATCGCTAGGAAGGGGATCCTCGCGGAAGGTTCAAGAGAGGACAGAGTCTGATGACATTGTTGAAACTCCGTATCCAGCCTCTCCTAGATTTGATCCTCTCTGCCCTCCCCTTTCCGCTTTCCTCTCTTTATTTTTCGAGCCTTGGTCTCTCCTGTCCCCCTCCACACCCCACCCCTCCCCACACCTGCACCAGCTCCTGAGCAACTCACATCTTGCTCCTTGCTGCTGTACAACCCCCCCCCCCCGCCGGAAACCACCACCCCCCCCCGCCCCCTCAGGTCAGGTCTCTCCCAGGCAGTGCCTGGCCCAGCTGCAACCTTACAACCCAGCAGGGTGGCAACTGGGTCCTCAGAGGGGCTGGGAGGAACAGGGTGCAGAGGGCACGTGGAAAGGGCAGGGAGACCGGGTGACAGGTAGTGTTCCTAATGTTCCACAGTCAGCTTCTTTATTCTGGCCTCGTGGCTCGGTTGGCATCGGCACCAGCTGGAGCTTGCCCTGTGTTGGCTCGGGGTACTTTTCACAGAACTGGGGAGGGGGAGGGCTTCCCCTTTATCCGTCCCGTTTGCTTGCTATGGAGATAGTTCAGGATCCGCACGAGTGCAGGGAGAATGAAAGGACATGGTCTAATTATGGCTTTAACATCTCTCTTGTGAGGTTGATTGGCAGGAAGAACAAAAGACATCTATGTTATCACCTGGGTCCCTACATCTTCTCGCCCAAGACCGAGATCATCATCTCTTCCTGGGACCACTGCCCCCCCCCCCACAATGCCAGCAGCTTCTAATCCAGCCTCCAAATCACTGACAGAGTGCTTTGCCTGAGATGTGAGGTATTCAGGTACACCACAGATTCAAGGAGTGGGTTAATTACATATTGCCGCACCACGAACCACAAAACAAGGTAGCTTAGAATAGAGATTTGCAAACTATAGTCCTCAGGCCAAATTTGGCTCACTGCTTATTTTGGTAAATAAAGTTTTATTGGAACACAGCCATGCCCATTCATTTATGTATGGTCTATGGCTGCTTTGGCAGAGTTGAATAGTTTTTTTTTTTTTTTAATGTTTTATTTATTTTTGAGAGGGAGAGAGAGACAGGGCACAAGTAGGGGGAAGGCCAGAGGGAGAGGGGGGCACAGAATCCGAAGCAGGCTCCAGGCTCCCAGCTGTCAGCCCAGAGCCCAGTGAGGGGCTCGAACTCGTGAACTGTGAGATCATGACCCGAGCGGAAGGCGGACGCTTCACCGACTGAGCCACCCAGGCGCCCCTGAAGAGTTTTATTTTATTTTTTTTTTTAAAAGAAGACATTTTTATTTATTTATTTTTTTAAATGTTTTAACGTTTATTTATTTTTGGGACAGAGAGAGACAGAGCATGAACGGGGGAGGGGCAGAGAGAGAGGGAGACACAGAATCGGAAACAGGCTCCAGGCTCTGAGCCATCAGCCCAGAGCCTGACGCGGGGCTCGAACTCCCGGACTGCGAGATCGTGACCTGGCTGAAGTCGGACGCTTAACCGACTGCGCCACCCAGGCGCCCCTTTAATAGAGACTGTATGGGCCACACAGACTAAAACATTTACTATCTGGCTCTTTACGGGAAAAGTTTGTCAACCCCTGGATTAACAGTAATCATTTATTATCTCTCATGGTTCTCGTGGTTTCTATGGGCAAAGGATCTGGATGCAGCTCAGCCATGTGGTTCTGGTTCAGGGTTTTTTCGGAGGATCCAGTTAGGTATTGGCTTGGAGCTCCACTCACCTGAAGGCTTGACTGGGGCTGAAGGACGCTCATCCAAGAAGGTTCGCTCATGCTGATGCTGTTCTATGCTGTCCTATGCTGGGGGACTCAATTCTGCTTTACATGGGCAACACAGGATAGTTTGAGTGTTCTCATGGCATGGTGGCTGCTGTCCCCAAAGTGAGAGATTCAAGAGAACACGGTGGAATCTCAACGCCTTTGTGAGCTAGATTCAGAAGTCACACCCTGTGACTTCTGCCATATTCTGCTGATCACACGGGCCAGCCCTGGTTCAATGTAGGGAAGGAGGAACAAGAGAATAAATACCAGGAAGTGGGATCACTGGGGCCATCTTGGAGCCTGGATACCATGTGAAAGATACAAACTCATGCTTCCATGAGCATATTGATCTATATTGATGAGCTGCTGATAAAAGGGGGTGGGGAGGCATTTATCCCCCTAACCTCAAGGGTATCACTTCCAGGCTTCTAGGACGCTCAAAATAAATGTATTTTCTTTTTTTTTTTTTTTTTGTTAAGTTTATTTATTTTGAGAGAGAGAGAGAGAGAGAGAGGATCCCAAGCAGGCTCTGTGCCATGAGTACAGAGCCCAATATGGGGCTCTATCCCACAAACCGTGGTATCACGACCTGAGCTGAAATCAAGAGTCTGATGCTTAACTGACGGAGCCACCCAGGCAACTCTATAAATGTATTTTCTTAGGATTGCATCATGCTTTCTGTTAATATTTTTAAATTTGGAGATTTCACAAAACACCTAAAATCTCTAAATTAACCCTCCCCCCCCACATATAACAAGAGGATGGTGAGAACAGCAGCTGCCCTCTTTGCACGCGACAAGAGTCTTTCTAGTTTACCACATTCCCCACCATTCTTTATCGATCCCTGACAGAGATGCTGGAGTGTAGTGATCATTTATTATAATCCTTGGCCTGTTTCCTCACAGAAATACTTCACCGCAATTTCACCTACATTAAAAGAGGGCAAAGAACAGATACACGAAGAGGGCCTCCCAGTTTAAGAAACATTAGGGGTACCACGTTTCTTATTAGGAGAGAAGAATTTTTCTGTGTATTTAACATGCACATAACGTATATGTCTTTTTAAAAAATTTTTTTACTGTTTATTTGTTTTTGACAGAGAGAGGCAGAGCGTGAGCGGAGGAGGGGCAGAGAGAGACGAAGACACAGAATCCGAAGCAGGCTCCAGGCTCTGAGCTGTCAGCACAGAGCCCGAGGCGGGGCTTGAACTCACAGACCTCGAGATCATGACCTGAGCCTAAGTCAGATGCTCAACCGACTGAGCCACCCAGGCGCCCCAATGTATATGTATTTTTATTTATTTATTTATTTATTTATTTATTTATTTATTTATTTATTTTTTAAACGTTTATTTATTTTTGAGACAGAGAGAGACAGAGCATGAGCGGAGGAGGGGCAGAGAGAGAGGAAGACACAGAATCCGAAGCAGGCTGCAGGCTCTGAGCCATCAGCCCAGAGCCCGACGCGGAGCTCGAACTCACGGACCGAGAGATCGTGACCTGAGCTGAAGTCGGACGGTCAACCGACTGAGCCACCCAGGCGCCCCAATGTGTATGTATTTTTAACAACTATAATCACCACAGCTTGTAAACTTTAACTGCCTGGCCCGTGGAGGCCAATTTCCTTAGCTTGGCATTGAAGATCTTTTATAATCTGGCACCACCTACCTTAAAGACAATATGGCATAGAGACAAAGAAAGAGTTCAGACCCTGGAATCAGACCAGATGGTTTTACATATCAGCCCCACCATTCACCCTTTGTGTCCTCAATTTTCTCATCTCAAAAATGGAGAAAATAACAATACCTATCACATAGGGGTTTGTGACTACCTTTCCAGCTCTATCTCCAGCCCTGCCAGCACTCCAGCTACCCGAACACTCCAGGCTATTTTAGGCCCCAGTGCCTTTGCACATTCTGTTTCCTCTGTCTGCAGTTCTCAGGTCCTGCTTCTCTGCTGCAAGGCTTAGTCCACAGTCATCCACTGAGGTTGTCCCTAACACTGTTCACCAGACCTGTCTGGTGCTCTTGGACAAGACGTGGGATGGTACTTCTTGGCCCCCTTGTGATTGGGTCGGAGCCACGTGACAAGTTCCGGTCGATGAGTTGTGGGTACACACGACACGTGTCTTTCCCAGGCTGGAGCATTTACCAGCAGTGTCAAGACCTTCCAGAATTGTCTCTTCCCTCTGCCACAGTCACTAGCCCCCGGAGCGTCCACGGCACTCTTAGATGTGTTGAGCCAAAAATCCGCCTCGCGATTCGGGTCTCCGGAGTTGTTACAACAGCACTACCTAGCCTGTGTTGACTTCTTTCCATAGGAAAGCTTTCTTTAACTTTCCTCCAACAGAGCTGATCATGGCCCATGGGTTGTCACGGCAACCAGCACGCACCTCTATCCACACATTATACACAGCAGCTGCGTGTTACAGAACTGGCTTTAGGGGTCAGGGTGCCCACTGGTACTGCTCTCTCCCCAGCATGGCTTTCCCCAACTACCCGTCGTGAAGATGCTCCCCCCCCCCCGCCCCCCGCTAGTCTCTGCATGGACACCCAGCTTATTTAGTGCTTGGCACTTCATTCTCAAAGGTGAGTCTTTTCATCTGCTTATTTAAATAAGGCAGACTGATTTCCTGTCTGCCTCTCCCACTAAATAATAAGCGCATAGCCCTGGGGCGTAGCTTGGGGTCTGCTGCAGAAACACTAGTACATGACTGATTGAATGAATGAATGATCAGTGAACAGTGTGCAGCCAGTGAGTGAATGAGGGAATGGCTCGTGGTACAACTCAACAACTCAGCTACCCTCGGCCGGCCGTGTCTGCAAGCATCCCCTCCCGGGCCACTGGCGGCGCCTTGTGTGACCGTTTAAAGCCAGGAAGCAAAATCAAAGGGCCCTGGATTCAAAGGACGCTAATTACCTTTCAAAGAGTTCCCCTTGGCTTTAGCCACACGATTCCCGTCAGAGGCTGTGGGAGTTTGTGGTTCCTGTGCCGGGCTTTGAAACTGGGAGGGATTAATGGGGCTTGATTAAACCACAAATGTCAGGAAGTGCGGAGGGCAGCTCGGAATGCTGGCCACCTCCGTCCTGAGAGGGAGAACAGCCACTGACTGCCCCTCCCCCGCGGGGCTTGAGCTGCTGATAAAAGGGGGTGGGGAGGCATTTATCCCCCTAACCTCAAGGGCATCACTTCCAGGCTTCTAGGATGCTCATTTACATGCAAATGACTGACATGCTAATGAGAATTTAGTTTGGCATTTTGTGTTAAGGAGTAGTAAGGAGACTGCCCATCGATTTTCCATGCCCTGAGGCCTGAACAGCAACCTTCCCAACTCCACAACATGCGTGGGCTAGAATAATTGATAATGACAATGATAGGTACCAACTCACTAAGCACCTACGTGACTCTGAGCTTGTGGCTTTATGTAGTTGATCTCATTTCATCCTTATAACCTGCCCAGAGGTAGGTAAGGGCTCTCGTGAGCTCCATTTCACAGATGGAGAAATGGAGGCTCAGAGAGGTGAAGGCATGCGCTCAAGGTCACACAGCACGGAAATGACAGCCTGGAACGGACAGAACAGTCTCCCTCTCAAAACCTGAACTGCTCTATTTTTTCCCATCTTTTGGAAATCTGAAGGCCTCTCCCTCTGATGTTCCAGGAGGAATGATTCTATAAAAAGCAAGAAGACAGTAAGATAAGAGACGGGGAAAGACACGTTGGAGAAACCCATACCAAATTTAATTTGCGAGCCCACCCCGGTCTGACTCCCCAACCGTTTTACGAATCCCTCCCAACTACTGAGGAAGGAGCTGGTGATGCTTCCTGTCAGGAAGCTTTTCAGCTTCTGGTAGCTAGAAGTCAACTCAGCGAGAATGTGGATTTGCTCGATCCCAACCCTTCTTGGCGCCTTAATTATAGAGCTTGGAAAGGCCAAACACCTACTTTCCCAGCCTCCCTTGCTGCTAGAGACGCCCATGTGACCAGTTCTAGCCAATGAGACATAGACTGAAGCCTCCACTTTCCCAATAAGAGGGACATACATTGCTTCGACAGCCTTCCCCGTTTCTTCCTTCTGCCTGGAATGTGATGTGACACCTGAACTGTGGCAGCCTTCCTGTGATCAGAGGGAAAGGCCAAGAGGCTAACACACATTACTGAGTCATCCAACCAACGCTAGTCACTGCTTACCTCCAGAGTTTTTGAAACAAATTAAAGAAATGAAATAAAACCCCTTTTATTTAAGCCCCTGTTAGCTGCTTGAAACCAAAAGCATCTTAATGGGTACAACCTTTCATCCTATGTTTCTTATTAAGAATGAGGGTAGTTCCCAGAAACCCTGTCCCTACAGCTTTGCCTCACATCTCTGTCCAGAATTTTGTTCAGTGTCTTTTCCTAAGCTAATTGTTTGTCAGAAGGAAAAAAAAACAAAACCCAACATGATTGGCTTTGGACCGGTGGTTCTCTGACTTTGAAGGGCTTCCGCAATCTTACCGGGAAGGCTTGTTAAGACCCAGATGGCGGGGGCCTACCCTCAGAGTTTTTGATTTAGTAGGTCTAAGGCGATGGCTGAGAAGTTGCATCCCAGGGAAATGTCCTGCCTCCCTACCTATTGGTGTGAAGTCAAAGAGAGTTCACTGTGGAGGCAAGTAGTCAAGGAAGGCTTCTTGGAGGAGGGGTCATGAACTAAACCTTAAAGAAGGCTTAAGGATGAAGACGTGTAAGGAAGGTAGCAGAAAGGAAGGCCCTGAGAGAGAAAGGAATAGTCAGGAAGGAGGTACATAGAGCACGAGGAGGTGTGGCCAGGAGTGAAATGAAGAGTAATAAATTAACGTATCGACTGATAAAGACCCTTCGCCTTTAGCCTCAGAAGCCAGGAGGTGATTTTGGAGGCCTGAGGAAATCAAGTGGGTTGAGAGCTCAGTCTTTGTTGCCAGACTTGAGTTCCAGCCCCGGGCCTCCCTGTTATTTTTGCTGTGTTTTCTCTGAGCAAGTCAAACGACCTCTCGGAGCCTTCATTTTGTCAGCTGCAAAATGGGCCTAATGACGCCTCTCTCGCAGAGGTTGAGAGATGTAAGAGGTAAAAATGCATGTACATCACCTAGTGTTAAATATATAACAGCAAAGAGAGAAAATCATTTTGAGAAACACCTGTATCCCAAACCCTCAGGATATGTTACCAGTCAGGTTACGGGTTCTATCACCAAATGACCTGGGGAAACACTGAGTCTGTAAAGTTTTCTTTCCTGCAGGATTTTGCAGCCTTTAATACACTAATATGAAGGATGGATCTCATCTGCGAAGGCCCGCGGCATTTCCCCAAACTTGGTTTTATTTTTTTATTTTATTTTTTTTTTAACGTTTATTTATTTTTGAGACAGAGAGAGACAGAGCATGAATGGGGGAGGGGCAGAGAGAGAGGGAGACACAGAATCGGAAACAGGCTCCAGGCTCTGAGCCATCAGCCCAGAGCCTGACGTGGGGCTCGAACTCACAGACTGCGAGATCGTGACCTGAGCTGAAGTCGGACGCTTAACCGACTGCGCCACCCAGGCGCCCCCAAACTTGGTTTTAAAAACGCTTTTAAAAATATATAAATCCTTGGAAATATTTTGAGGAATGCTCCTGTTCAGAACAATGAGAAACCATTATAAAGCATCGATGTACTAATTACAATAATTTGCCATTTCTACTCTGATGAAGGATAAAACCTGCAGCATTTTATCGATCCGTTAGGTTATATTTCTGTGTTAGTCAGCTTTCCTAAATTACGCTGAGGTCACAAACAAACCTCAAATCTCCCTGGCTTACAGCAACAAATGTCTATGTCTCCCCCGGCCCCCAAGAGCACTCCTTAACCCCTATCATCCCCCCCCTACTCCCTGTAACCATCAGTGTGTTCTCTATAGTTAAGAGGCTGTTTCTCAGATTGCTTCTCTCTCTCTTCGCCCCGCTTGTTCATTTGTTTTGTTTCTTAAGTTACACCTATGAGTGAAATCATATGGTATTTGTCTTTCTCTGACTGACTTATGTCACTTAGCATAATACTCTCTAGTTCTATCCATGTCATTGCAAATGGCAAGATTTCATTCTTTTTAACGGCTGAACAATATTCCATTGTATGTTTTATATGTATGTATATATACATACATACAACACATCTTCTTTATCCATTCATCGGTTTGATGGGCTCTTGGACTGTTTCCATAATTTGGCTATTGTGTAGTTCTTTTTTTTTATGTTTATTTATTTTGATTTTTTTTTCAACGTTTATTTATTTTTGGGACAGAGAGAGACAGAGCCTGAACGGGGGAGGGGCAGAGAGAGAGGGAGACACAGAATCGGAAACAGGCTCCAGGCTCTGAGCCATCAGCCCAGGGCCCGACGCGGGGCTCGAATTCACGGACCGCGAGATCGTGACCTGGCCGAAGTCGGACGCTCAACCGACTGCGCCACCCAGGCGCCCCTGTTTATTTATTTTGAGAGAGATTGAGAGAGAGAGAGAGAGAGAGAGAGAGAGAATCCCAAGCAGGCTCCATGCTGTCAGCACAGAGCCCAATGCAGGGCTTGAACTCACGAACCGTGAAATCATGACCTGAGCCAAAATCAAGAGTCAGACACTTAACTGACTGAGCCAAGCCCAGTGCTGCAGGGTGGTTCTATTTTTAACTTTTTGAGGCACCCTGATGGCTTTTAAAGCTTCTACGCAGGAAAGGCATGACCTCATTCAAGGTCACGTCTTATTGGCCCAAGTAGGTCACATGGGTAGGCCTGATGTCAATGGCACAGGAAGTATAATTGTGTTGCAAGGAGCAAGATCTTTGGGAACAAAAAAGTGTCCACTCTGTCATCATGGAAGCAGCCTCCTGTTTTAAAACACTGCCTGGGGGCGCCTGGGTGGCTTAGTCGTTAAGCATCCAACTTCGGCTCAGGTCATGATCTCGCGGTCAGTGAGTTCGAGCCCCGCGTCGGGCTCTGTGCTGACAGCTCAGAGCCCGGAGCCTGTTTCAGATTCTGTGTCTCCCTCTCTCTCTGACCCTCCCCCGTTCATGCTCTGTCTCTCTCTGTCTCAAAAATAAATAAACGTTAAAAAAAAAAAAATTAAAACACTGCCTCATGTGGATCGTTCGCTAATCCGGAAACACATTCAATGAATCTATATTTGGTGTTTCATGGTTTCATCACTATTACCTTAGAGTGAATGCATCTTGATGTCTTGTAGGACGAGTCTTTCTTTTTTAAAGGCTTAGTATTTCTGATCGTTTGTTCTCCAACATGGATTTTATAGCACCAAATTGTCGAGTTCAGTGAAAAACCCTGTTGGGATTTTAACTAAAATTGTGCCACATTTATAAATTAAATTGGGGAAAGACTTGCCAGGCTGAGCCTTCCCATCTGTGAACTTGGTATATTTCACCACTTATGTAGGTCATCATGTACGTCCTTCACTACACAGTTAAAAATTTCTTCATAGAGTTTTTGTACATCTCCTGGCAGATTTATTCCGGCAATCTTACAGATTTTGCGGCTAGAATGGATGAAATTTTTTAAAATTTTTTTTTTTTTCAACGTTTATTTATTTTTGGGACAGAGACAGAGCATGAACGGGGGAGGGGCAGAGAGAGAGAGAGGGAGACACAGAATCAGAAACAGGCTCCAGGCTCTGAGCCATCAGCCATCAGCCCAGAGCCTGACGCGGGGCTCGAACCCGCGAGATCGTGACCTGGTTGAAGTCGGACGCTTAACCGACTGTGCCACCCAGGCGCCCCGAGAATGGATGAAATTTTTTAAAAAATATGTATTATAAAATTTGTCACTGATGGTATATGGAAACGCTATTGATTTGGGAATCTTGACCATCTATCCAGCAACGTCACTGAACTCTTTTAAGCGTTCTAATATTATGTCCGGAGTTTGAAATTCCTCTGAGAATAATTCTGGCATTTGCGGACAGCAGTAATTTTTATTCTTTCCCATCACAACTTTCCCTTACACTCTCGTCTCTTTTTCTTTCCTTTTCCTTTTTTGTTCCCTCGTAATTGATGAAGTATATAGAACTCTCCGGAGACTCGATAAATTTGGCATTTTGATCATTCCCATTTTACAGGAGAAGAAATGTTGAGAGAGGACCTGAGTCTGTCTTACCCCTACATTTGTGTGTCAGGGCTGCTTTGGGTGCAAATGACAGGAAAGCAGGCCAGAGTGGCTCTCACAATCGGGAGGTGAGGCACCGCTGGATCTGGGGGACTCGTGCTGGTGCCACAGGAGCCACCTCCCTCCCTCTGCCTCTCAGCCCAGCTGTCCTCTCTGCTGGCTTCATTCTCAAGTAGGGATTCCCCAGATGCCAGTAAGCTGGTTGCCAGGGGTTCCAGGCTCACACGATGATCCCCACCGCCGACAACTTGAGAGAAAACACTGAGACTGTCTTTCCGCCAGCATCCGTGTTAACCCCTGAGATGTACTCCGATTGGCCAGCCTGGCCTTACACTCATCTCCAATGGGACCCTATAACTGACAGCCCGCTGGAATAGAATCTCTTGGAGTCAGAGGTGAGAGGGAAAGATCCCACAAGGAAAAGATGGGATAAGGGGAGGGGATGCCAGGGGGCCAGAAAGGCAGCTGTCCACTCTCCCACTGACTAGGATGCGGAAGTCAGGAGGCCTGCATTCCAGCTCTGGTTTTGCCGCTAGAACTTTTGGCCGTATTGTAATTGTAGAGACTTACTTTGCTTTTTTTTTTTTTTTTTTAATGTTTATTTATTTTTGAGACACACGGAGAGAAACAGACTGTGAGCAGAGGAGGGGCAGAAGGAGAGGGAGCCACAGAATCCAAAGCGGGCTCTGCGCCGTCAGCACAGAGCCTGACGCAGGGCTGGAACTTACGAACTGCGAGATCATGACCTGAGCCAAAGTCGGATGCTTAACCGACTGAGCCACCTAGGTGCCCCTTACTTTGCTTATTTGGTAAACGGAGAATGTAACCACATGGGTGGGAATCAAATGAGGAAACGTATGGAAAAGAGGACGTGTAAAATGAAACACGGTAAGGAATTGCATTCATCATCACTGGCCTTAATTAGTATAGTCACCCCTCGACTCAGGAACCTTGAATGAGCTCCCGGCTGTCCGACCCATCAAGCTTTGCGGGGCTCACGAGGTTCTTCTAGTCTGGCCCTGGCTGGTCCACCTCCTTCCTCTCTAACCCACCTCCTCCACCCTAAGCAGGCTGGTCTTCTCTTGCACCACACACCTTGGCTTCGGCGTCAACCCCATGGCTCCACCTGGTGTGAACCCACCCACTTGCCTGGGCAACTCTGGGCAACTTATGTACTTTCTGTGAAACTCAGTTTGTTCACCTCCTAAATGGGAACCATTGCTTCGCAAGGTCATTGTAAGTATTACATGAAGAGAATTGATGGAAAGAAGCCAAGAGTACAATGCTTGGCCGACAGTCCCTGCTTGGGCCTCCATCGAACACCCATTTCTGTGCTGTTCCCAGGGCATCACCTTCCAGAGGGTGATCGGAAAGGAAGATATTTCCCCCTTCGGAGCACTTGGGCCCACCAGAGGCACTTCTGTCATATTGCCTAGGAAAAAAGTAGGATCGGCCTTCTACGTCCAATGACTTAAAGACCTTCCAGAGCGGAAGAGGAAGGGAAAATGGTTGAGGCTTTGGGTCAGTGGGGAAGTGGGTGCCTCAGCCAAGCTGAGGATGGGCTCTGGGTCACGGTGTGGCTTGGGATTGGCCTGAGTCAAGGGACAAGGGAAAGGATGGCCATGAGCAGGCTCTGTGATGGCATGGCTCGGGACCCGGACCGGAGGTCCTGCGAGACTGTGTGTTCCAGGGAAAGCCCACCCAGGTAGACACCCCTCTGCTCTTGGCTCCACACCCGTAGGATGTGCCCCGAGGATGTCACTTCCAGGCTTCACTTTACTGTGTGAGCTGGATCTTTGTCCCCTTCTGCCCTTTGAAGACGCTGCTGGCAACGTTCTGGTTAAATCCAGCCTGCAGACCCATCTGGCATGGCCACACAGTGCATGTTTTTATAAATGGCCGCAGACTCTTCGACTCTTCTCCCACCTGGGGGGGGAGGGGGGTCTCTGTATCCTGTCCCTTGCATCTGGGTAGGCCTGTGGCTTCTTCGACCAGTCAAGTATGGTGGAGGTGACACTGTGGGAGTAGAAGCCAGATCCCTCCTGCCTGGTTCTCCTGCAATGCTTGCTTTCTAGATCCTTTGTCTTGGAACCAGCCACATGATGTGAGAAGCCCAGGCCACATGGAGAGGCCATGTGTGGGCGCACCAGTGGACAATCCCAGCTGAGCCCAGCCTCTGAATCATCCCAGCCCAAGCACCAGATACGTGAGCGGAGAAACCTCCAGATGATTCTAGCCTAGCCATGTGAGTCTTCCCAGCTGAAGCCCGGACACCGTGGAGCAGGGTCAAGCTATCCCCACCGTGCCCTGTTCAGACTTCTGACACAGAGAATCCAGGGACATAATAAAATGGTTGCTCGACGTCACTACATTTGGAGTGGTTTGTTACGTGGAAATATTAACTAGAAAATAGGGCTTTAAAATTTTTTGATTCTGTGGCCAACATTTAAAATTAGGAGATTTCTAATACAAATTGGGATTTCTGGCTTTTAATGAGAGATCAGAAACTCTGGCCTCGCTAGGATCCCTGTTTGGCAAAAATGGGTCAGAGCTGCTCTTTTCTGAGGGAATATGGAGGCCCTATCTGCCTAGGCCTCCATCTGGCCATGTTTGTTTGTTCGGGTACCTGCCTGGTCCCTGTGGGCATATGGGTGTGCTGACCCTGTTCCAGAAGCATCCAACTGCTTCACAGGACGCCCAAGGTCCCAGCCCCTTCTCTCCTCCCATGATGCCCTGGATACCCTTGACCTCTGCGGGTGCCCCCTTTTGTCCCTGGGGCTACATAGACCCACCAAACTAGGCAGGGTCCTACCCTTTTCTCTGCTCAGAAAACCACTTATGTGAAATAAAAACCAGGCAGGAGCTGGGGGTGGTGATGGCTATGTCTGGAGCTCGCTTGGCCTGTAAACAATTTCCTGGTGATAATCTTTCCAATTATCCCTCCAAGCTGGAGCTGCTGTGTGAAATCAGGCCGGGTGCCCTCAGCTTATCCTGTCCATCTTGGAGTCATTAAGATCTGGCTTTGTATTTCAGGGTAAGCTGTCCAGAGCCACCAAAGCCAGGATTTCCAGGATCCTTGACGCAGACACAGAGAATCACAGTATTACAGAAATTTTCAAACAAACACAGGGAAGATTATAGAATCTTACACACAGCAAGACTCTTAAAAAAAAAATCAGTCTCTCCTAGCACTAAGCATAGATGAGCCAGGTACAAATTCCAGTAAACATAACCTTATTTTTCCTTGCATAAACTTAAATATATCAACTTTCATTCATACAGCTAGCAGACAATTAATTAGTTAATTCATTCAACAAATGTTTGTCAAGAGCCTCTATGTACCAAGTACTTTCTTTTTCTTTTCTTTTCTCTTCTTTCTTTTCTTTTCTTTTCTTTTCTTTTCTTTTCTTTTCTCTTCTTTCTTTTCTTTTCTTTTCTTTTCCTTTCTTTTCTCTTCTTTTCTTTTCCTTTCTTTTCTCTTCTTTCTTTTCTTTTCTTTTCTTTTCTCTTCTTTCTTTTCTTTTCTTTTCTTTTGTTTTCTTTTCTTTTCTCTTCTTTCTTTTCTTTTCTTTTCTCTGCTTTTCTTTTCTTGGGCAGTAGGAATACAACCATGACATGTCAGATAAAAATCTCTGCCACTGTGGAGGTTAATTGGAGGTTAATTTGCATTCTAGTGGAAGAGACAGATGAACAACAGGTTAGCAAATAAATATATGATGAAATGTCAAAGGTGGTGATAAGTGCTCTGAAGAAAAATCAGGAGTAAGAGATAGGTGGTAATGGAAAAGGAGTGTCATTATATACAGAGTGGTCAGAGGACACGTCCTAGCAAGGCAGCCTTTATGCAGAGACATAGACGACATGAAGGAGTGAGGCCCATGAAGACCTAGGGAAGCAAGGTCCATCTGGGTGAGGGAATGGGAAGTGCAAAGGCCCTGAGGCCAGGCTGGAGTGTGCCTTGCCTGTCATGGGAGAAACAGCAGGAAAACCTAGATGGCTGGGCAGAAGTGAGTGAGAGGAGAAGGAATAGAGACTGAGGTTGAAATCTCAGTCAGTTTAATGTTCTTCACTGCTGGGTTATGTCTAAAACCTGGGGGGCTTATCAAATCCCAGCATAGGAAGGAGCATCTGGTCCTACAGCCACATTCTCTGCTCCTGCTGTGCCTTCCTCATTCTGATTTTCAGCCAGGACTCGGATTTTGATATTTCACCTGCGCCGCCTTCAGGGGTCTGTTTCACTTCAAGTCTCTGACCTGTGGGGGACTCTGTCTGTGTAGGCACCTCCTGAAGAATTTTCCTGTACTGTGGCTAGGACTCAGCCAAGTCCTGTCCTTTTTTTTTTTTTTTTAATGTTTATTTATTTTTGAGAGAAAGAGAGAGAGAGAGCAAAGCAGAGAGGGGGTGGGGGGACAGAAGATCTGAAGCAGGCTCTGCGTGGACAAGCAGAGAGCCTGAGGTGGGGCTCAAACCCATGAACTGTGAAATTGTGACCTGAGCCGAAGTCAGAGAAGATGGACGCTCAACAGACTGAGTCACCAGGCATTCTACTCCTGTCTTTTTTTGGCCCTGATATGTCTTTGAAGGGATGCGGGGTGCAGGAGGAGAGTGGAAGCAGGGCTCAATCCAGTTTTGGTGAGGTCTAAACCTTATACCATTTGGGGTAACCCTTCTTAAGAAAAAGAAAAGAAAATTATGAATATACACTTGGGTATGTATGTGAATATTTATTTAAAATGAGAGAAGAGGGGCGCCTGGGTGGCGCAGTCGGTTAAGCGTCCGGCTTCAGCCAGGTCACGATCTCGCGGTCCGTGAGTTCAAGCCCCGCGTCAGGCTCTGGGCTGATGGCTCGGAGCCTGGAGCCTGTTTCCGATTCTGTGTCTCCCTCTCTCTCTGCCCCTCCCCCGTTCATGCTCTGTCTCTCTCTGTCCCAAAAATAAATAAAAACGTTGAAAAAAGAAAAAAAAATTTTAAATGAGAGAAGAAATGGAAATATATCACATATTTTTAAAAGCCAATAAATACCACAAGCAATTCAAAATCCAGAAAAATAACATGCTATTTTTATTAACTGTCTGACACCCCCATAAAACTTTTCCCCCACACTTTTGGTTCCAGATTTTACAGCAGAAGCCATGGAGGTGAGAAGGCAGTAAAACAATACATTTAAGGTGCTGAAAAAAAAAGAACTGTCACCTCAGAGTTCTATACCCTGCAAAAATATCCTTCAGGAATGAAGGTGAAATAAAGACGTTCTCAGGTGAAAACAACAACAACTAAGAGAATTCATAGCCATCAAGTCTGCTTTAAAGGAAGTCCTTCAAACAGAAGGGAATTTAGAAGACCAGGAAGAAAGAGCAACATAAATGGTAATAATGGGTCATCAATGGTAAATATTTAGGTAAAAACAACGAACTACTTTTTTCTCCTGCGTTCTTTAACATATAGGGACACATAACAGTGAGTATTTGCCTAATCATTGTTAGAAAGTTCAATGTACATAGATGTTATACATAAGACCACTGTAACATAAAGGAAGGAGGGTAAACAGACATATAAACGGTAAGGTGTCTATATCTCACTCAACGTGGTAAAATATTGACTCTAAATGGATGGTGACATGCTAACGCATGTATGTGGCCATCAATAGAGCAGCCACTAAAAAATACCCATATACAAAGAAGTAATAAAAACACAATGGATAAGATTAAGATTAATAAAGAATTAATAAAGAATAAGATTAATAAAACCACAATAGATAAGTTAAAATGGAATACTGAAAACCTGTTCAAATAACCCCCAAGAAAAATAGTCAGAAAAGGAAGAAATGGAATAAAAAATAGAGGAAACAAATAGAAAAGAAAGAATAAAATGGTATCTGTAAATCCAAACGAATAAGGATATTAAATGTAAATGGTCTACAGATACCACTCAAAAATCAGAGATGGGCAAAATAGATTTAAAAACTCAAACGTGACCCAACCATACAACATCTGTAAGTAACTCACTTCGAATATGGTGATACAGGCAGATTAAACTTGACAGGATGAAAAATGACATACCATGCCAACAATAATCACAAGAAAGCTGGAACGACTATATTAATACCAAAGTGAACTTCAGAGCAAAGCAAATCACTGGGGATAAAGAAAAACATTAAATAATGATCAACGGGTCAATTCACTAAGAAGACAAAACAAACCCAAAGTGTGTACGCACTTAAAAAAACAAAAAAACTTTATAATACAAGAAGTGAAAACTGACAACTGAAAGGTGGAATAGACACATTCATAATTATTGTTGAAGACTTCAATACTCCTCTGTCAGTAATCAATAGAAATCACAGACAAAATTAGCAAGGAGAACTGAACAACACCATCAAACAACTGCATTGAATTGAAATTTACACAATACTCTACCCAACAACAGTGTAATACGCATTCTTTTCTTTTCTTCTTTAATGTTTATTTTTGAAAGAGAGAGACAGAGCATGAGTGGGGGAGGGCAGAGAGAGAGGGAGACGCAGAATCTGAAGCAGGCTCCAGGCTCTGAGCCATCAGCACAGGTCCAACGCGGGGCTTGAACCCCTGAGCAGTGTGATCATGACCTGAGACACAGTTTTTTCAAGTGCACATGTAACATTCACTGAAATACACATTATTCTGTACGAGGAAACAGGACAAAGAGTATAATAGTGCAGGGGAAAATCCTCCGGTTAATATTCTAAGATGTAATAGCATTCATAGTCTTTGGATCTTGGAAACAAATCCAGAGAATCTCAGAAGTATAAACACAGATTCTTTGGAAATGTAGTTTCATTGGCTAGTTGTTGAGTCCTAGAAGTATATATCAAAAAATACAAGCATCTTGAATATTTTAAAAGCTTAGAATCTTAGAATAACGGCTTAATAAATGTGTAGACTCTTGGGTGGATAGACTGTTAGATACCTCAAGGGTATCTAATCCACCGGTCTTAAAATTGATGTCCCAGAAGATGGTACTATTTCAAAAAGCCTGAAAGCAATTTTACTAATAAATGCAGTTTACTAAAGACATAAAAATCTTTCACCATTTGGATGTTGCAGAAGAAAAATGAAAAAAGTCCCCTACGGTGAAAGAGCTGAAAAGCTGATATAGTCCAAGGTCATTATCCTATGAATGGTGAAATTTGTGAAATAATGCAAGCAATTGCATTACTGTGGGAGAGTGCAGTATTGGTCCCGATTCTTTTTTTTTTTTTAACGTTTATTTATTTTTGAGACAGAGAGAGACAGAGCATGAACAGGGGAGGGGCAGAGAGAGAGGGAGACACAGAATCCAAAGCAGGCTCCGGGCTCTGAGCTGTCAGCACAGAGCCCGACGCGGGGCTCGAACTCACGGACTGTGAGATCATGACCTGAGCCGAAGTCGGACGCTTAACCAACCAAGCCACCCAGGCGCCCCAAGGTCCCAATTCTTTACCTCTCCCTGTGTCTATGTCCTTTGCAGTTCCTCCCACAAAAGAAGAAACGCTACCCTCAACCAGGTTTTGGTCAATAAAACGAGGCAGAAATGACAGTGTGCCTGGGCCTCATGAAAGCTCTCACGCTTCTATCTGCTGCCTTGTGTTTTTGCCATCACTGTGACGGTGCATCTGGGCTCCCACAGGAGGAAAGTGAGATATAGGGGGCAGTGCTGTCCCCGCTTAAGTGCCCTGGCCAAGCCCAGCCTTGAGCAAAGTTCCAGGATATTAACTGGAAGATATTCCCCTGCACTATGATACTCTGTTCTGTTTCCTCATACAGAATAATGTCTATTTTAGCAAATGCTCCGTGTGCGCTTGAAAAGAATGAGTATTCCTGGAGGGTGCACGATCCAGCCCAGCCAAAATGGACAGTTCCAGCCAACCCACAGATGCACGAGCTGCAGTAATAAATGTTTCAAGCCACGGAGCTCTGGGGTGGTTCTTACCCACCAACTGCTGACCGATACAAGGAAGAGACTTAATGGCAACCAAGAATTCTTCTTTCAGTTCTTTTCCTGTGGTGTCAGTGTTTCCGCAAGTGTGGATGGAGCATCGTGGGTGTACCCAAGGTACCCTAGCCAGGACTCAGGACTCTGAAAAGCACTGAATCGCACACAGTAGAATGACAGAAGGGTGTTATTTTACTTCTCATTTTTCATCAGTCCTCTAACTTTGAGGAGAAAGTCTCAGTTGGGCAATAATACTCTTGAACACCTCTCCCGCACTTGCTAATCTTTTTTTTTTTTTTTTAAACAAAGAAAGAACTCAGGCTCGAGTTTCTCAGGGAGGCAAGAGGCTCTAGCAAGAATTGAATGCTGTTGCTTAGTTTTTAGAGCGTTTACGTTTCTAGCATCTGCTCGTCATAGCAAAACATAGATATCGCCTCCCTGACTTACATTTGTGATATGATTTTTGATTTTTAATTATATTTTAGTTCAGTAAGTACACTTAAAGATATTGATTTGTGTAAAGGGGAAAAAAAGAAGAAGCTAAAGAAAAATGTGGGGTCCACAGGAGTGCAGTTGTTGGTGGATCTGGCCCAAACCCTACCGTGGTGATACAGCGCCTGGGACTGCTTCCCTCTGTGGCCGAGGGCACATCTAGGCAGTCCAGCTGGGCGCTCAACTTAGGGGGAGTGGGGAGTTAGCAACAGGCTGATTAGGGACCCTAAAACTGCCTTGGAGAAATTCAGACCCTGGGCTACCACTCTCAAAGAGAATGTGTTTCTCCTGCAGATACTTGGAGAGGCGTGGGCTTGGGTTTGAGTTTTTCCTGGGGCTGCAAGGGACCTTGGGGCCTATGGATTCTCCCCCAAAGAGAAGCTCCGGGGAAACCCAGTGTTGTGGCTTGACTTGTATCTCCACCCCACACCCTGCAAATTCCTGTGTTGAAGTCCTAATCCTTGGGTGACCCTGTCTGGAAACAGGATTGTCACAGATGTAGTCAGGTTAGGATGAGATCATGCTAGAGTAGGGCAGGCCCTAATCCAGCATCCCTGATGTCCTTATGAAAAGGGGCCATTTAGACACAGACACGATCTAGGAGAGAAGACTGGGACAGATCTTCCCCTGATGCCTTCAAAGGGAGCATGACCCTGCTCAGAATGTGAAGCAATGCATGTCCGTTGTTCTAAACCACCCAGTGTGTGGTACTTTGTTAGTTAGGAAGTTAACGTACCCAGAGTCCCCATAGTTTGGGAGCTGCAAGCTCAAAGCTTCTGGGACCAAGCAGATAAAGTAGTGTGAAGTCAGCCGATGGGGACCGTGGAGAGCTAAAGAGCACACACCCCCTCTGAATGGGAGCCCACTCTGCAGTCCAGCCCACTGTTGCCATGTTGAAATGTAGGCCCAGTATATCCAGAACTTCCAGCGTTTCCAGAGAAGTCAGAAATCTGTACTTGCATTCGAAGTCTTAACTACTGTTAAATGTTGACAACTTTAGGGGCGCCTGGGTGGCGCAGTCGGTTAAGCGTCCGACTTCAGCCAGGTCACGATCTCGCGGTCCGTGAGTTCGAGCCCCGCGTCGGGCTCTGGGCTGATGGCTCAGAGCCTGGAGCCTGTTTCCGATTCTGTGTCTCCCTCTCTCTCTGCCCCTCCCCCGTTCATGCTCTGTCTCTCTCTGTCCCAAAAATAAATAAACGTTGAAAAAAAAAATTTTAAAAAAAAAGCAAAAGAAAAAAAATGTTGACAACTTTAAATATGTTTAAAATTCTGTGTTCAAAACCAGTACTATTGTCCCCCTGTTTTTGGTGCTACCTTATAGCCTCGCATTAAAAACTCAAGTTGGAATGTGATCTAAATTAAAATCTAAACTACAAATTTCCTGGGGCCGTGTGGGTGGCTCAATTGGTTAAGCATCCCAAGTAGGCTCGGGTCATGATCTCGCGGTCCGTGGGTTCGAGCCCTGCCTCGGGCTCTGTGCTGACAGCTCAGGGACTGGAGCCTGTTTCGGATTCTGTGGCTCCCTCTCTCTCTGCCCCTCCCCTGTCCACACTCTGTCTCTCTCTCACTCAAAAATAAATAAACATTAAAACTTGTTTTTTTTTTTTTAATTTCGTGGAAAATTCTGGAAAGATGGCAGCAATACTAGATGCATAGTTTTTGGATCTTCCCAAACTCCCCATAAAAAACAGAGCAGACAGATAGCAAACCTAAATCCATAGATAACATTTATAGCAAACCTAAGTCACTGAGTTCCCTTCAACTCTGAGTATAAGCACACTGTGGGGGAACCATCGGCAGCCACAAAATCGGTGAAATATCCAGCCTGTGCTGGAGGAAGCAGAGGTAAGCAACCTGTGTCCGGCAGACCCAAGAGTAGGATAAGCCCCAAAGCCGACAGGTCTTGAAAATTGAGCACCATGAAGATGGTCCAGACGGAAGAAGGAGAAAGGCTCTGACTCAAGTCAGGGAGGAGAATAGAACCAGAACATCTCAGAAAGCAAGCCACCATATCTCTGGATGTTGTCTAAAAACAAAAAAAGAGGAAGCTCTAACAATTTAGAAAAGCTCCTTTGAACAGTGTGTGCATTCTAAACGCCTCCCCCACTCCCACCCCGCTTCTAAAACCTAATTTAACGTGGGGCGCCTGGGTGGCTCAGTCGGTTGGGCGTCCGACTTCAGCTCAGGTCACGATCTCGCAGTCTGTGAGTTCAAGCCCCGCGTCGGGCTCTGGGCTGATGGCTCAGAGCCTGGAGCTTGCTTCCGATTCTGTGTCTCCCTCTCTCTCTGCCCCTCCCCCGTTCATGCTCTGTCTCTCTCTGTCCCAAAAATAAATAAACGTTAAAAAAATTAAAAAAAAAATAAAACCTAATTTAACATAAAAACGAACCTTGGGAAAAGGATCAAGGTCAAACCCCAAAGTAAGTTATTAAAAAATATATGGACGATAATATCCCTCTGGATCCTGAAACCCTTCCAGAGAAACATGTTCATAAAGTAGACTAGAACTGCGATGTGCTGTTTCCAATTGAGTCAGAAGCCATTAGGAAAAACTCAGAAATTATATTTAGAAATAAAAAGAACTCTATTAAAAAAGTGAAGCATAAACTAGAAGGACAGAGTGAATCAACACAATAAGTAATACTAGAAGAGAAAGAGAAAGTAAAAATGGAGAAAGTTCTCAAACGATCAAAAAGAAATGGAGACATTAAAAAGACTCAAGAGAAAGTGACTGATATTGATAAGCCAAGAAGATACATCATATGGATAATAGGAGCTCCTAAAAGAGAAAATCAAAGGAAGAAGACCAAACAGAATAAACACTAAAAACCACAACTCAAGAAAGCTTTCTTGGGGCACCCGGGTGGCTCAATCTGTTAAGCATCCGACTCTTAATTTTTTTTTTTTAATTTTTTTTTTCAACATTGATTTATTTTTGGGACAGAGAGAGACAGAGCATGAACGGGGGAGGGGCAGAGAGAGAGGGAGACACAGAATCGGAAGCAGGCTCCAGGCTCTGAGCCATCAGCCCAGAGCCCCACACGGGGCTCGAACTCACAGACCGCGAGATCGTGACCTGGCTGAAGTCGGACGCTTAACCGACTGTGCCACCCAGGCGCCCCCGGACTCTTAATTTTGGCTCAGGTCAGGATCTCACTGTCCGTGAGTTCGAGCCCTGCACTGGGCTCTGTGTTGACGGTGCTGAGCCTGCTTGGGATTCTGCCTCCCTCTCTCTCTCTGTCCCTCCCCTGCTTGCTCTCAATCTCTCTCAAAATAAATAAAAATAAACTTGTTTTAAAAAAAGAAAGCTTTCTTGAGGCAGAAAACAACTTTGAAATTATGTATTGAAAGAGAACCCCACACACCTGATGGTATTGACCTAAATTGACCAAGACATAGTCCAGTAAAATCACTTGACAGAAAAATAAAGGGTATCTAAGCAAAAAGAGCCTTTACATAAACAAAGAACATTGGATTTCATCAGATTTTTTCTTTTTTTAAAAGCACTGCTTTATGGTAGCAGAAAACAGGGCAGCATTTAGGATCCTGGAGGCAAGAAAATGATGACCAAAGTTTTTGTATCCATCAAAACCAATTTTCAGAATACAAAGGGCACTGAGTGTTCTCATCATGCAAGTACTCTGGCAACATTGTTTCCATGAACCTTTCCTGAAGGACAGAATTCTCTGGGTAAGAAAAAAACATACATATACATTGGAAAGAAGTTAAACAGTCCGAGTTCTGAGTTTGACTTGAAAGTCCCAGTAGAATCTCCGTGTTATTCTTTCTTTTTTTTTAATTTTTTTAACATTTATTTATTTTGGGGACAGAGAGAGACAGAGCATGAATGGGGGAGGGGCAGAGAGAGAGGGAGACACAGAATTGGAAGCAGGCTCCAGGCTCTGAGCCATCAGCCCAGAGCCTGACGCGGGGCTCGAACTCACGGACCGCGAGATCGTGACCTGAGCTGAAGTTGGACGCTTAACCGACTGTGCCACCCAGACGCCCCTCTCCGTGTTATTCTACATACATGTGCATCCACTAGCAAGACCACGACCAACCCACTAACAATGAACATCCTTAGCATCCAGACCGTGGTCTTGAGATATCATTTCCTGTTAAAAGGAATCAGGACTCCTTGGAGAAACAGCTGTGTTGGGCCTGAGGGTAAGAAAACCTGGAGTATTTTGTCATACTACACAGAAATGTTACTAGATATAAAGACTAGTGGAGAAATGTCCAAAGGACTCAAGAGCCAACTTAAAGAGTTTCTTACTGGCCAAAGATGAGACAATTTGAGTGTCACTTAGGATAAAAATGCAATGGATTAGACACCATAAACCGTACTTAAATCTATAATTCGAGCATACGCCGTAAGTGCAAAGGGCCTGTGGCAGGAACATATTCGGTGCGTTTCAAACAATCTTCATAAATTTCTCAGAACCACCCAGCAGCCCTCACTGGATGTTGTATCTCGAGTCCCGGTGACTCATTTGGTTCCAATTTTGATGATTTGTAGCACCTGATGCTGGAGCAGGGGCTACTCTGGAGTTGTTGACACCTTGTAAATCTGTCCCTTTTAAGCGGCACCATGTGCATATGCTCCGGCACAGTTATTGTTTCACTTTTGGTTTTAATTAGAGGAAGCCCCCTGGGGGATCAACTACCCGCTAGCAAAGGCAGTTAGTCAGACATCTTCCTGCAGAGAGCTCATAACGGAGCCTGTGCTCCAGTTTCTGGGACAGGCTGGTCCACCGGGGTCGCCTGGGAAACAGAGGGCTGCAGAGGGGGCAAGGGCAGCCGATGACCTCCATCGAACAGGGGTGACTGCCGGTCCTTCCTTCTAGGATGGGGTAGCGGTTCTGTCAGAAGGGGTATTGGAATCGCTCGCCCCCTTTCGTGGGGAAACTAAGACGAGACCGTCTTAGAAGTCCGACAGGTAAACGCCGTTCGGATCATTCGGGAAGCTTTTGTTGAACACCCACTCGGGGCCAGGGGCTGTGCACACAGCAGTGCTAAAGGAGTAGACAGGCTGTGGTCGCCATTCTCAAGGAACTTCCAGACATTTTCTCTCTCCCGGGGGCTGAGGCTCCAGCGGTGAACAAGGCAGACACGGTTCCTGCCCTCAAGAAGCTCACAGGCTAGTGGGAAGCTCCTCGAACCAGTAAATAGGCAAATCAAAGAATCGTAGACCCATAGGGGCTGAGAAGGGGACAGAGGACAACCAAGTATATAACAAGTGGGCCGGGGTTATTGTTTTGGGGAAGGTACCACGTAAACAGACCTGGAAGGTGAGAAGTCGCTGGCCCCATGCAGAGGGACCCAGGGAAGTCGTCCAGGTGAGTGGAAAAGCAAATTCAAGAGATAACTGGGTGTGTTTGAGGGAGAGAAGGCAGGCCAGTGTGGCGGGAGGTCAGGCTGAGGAGGAAGCAGGAGTGGAGGCGTTGTTTTGCTGGACCTGAAGCCGGGGCACATCATGGTCTGGTGTATGGTGTGCGGAGATGATTCTGGCCGCGCTGAGGAAGAGTGCGTCGGCGAGGGAGTACGGAGCGGAAAGAGCGAGGAGGTCAGGATGCTGCGGGGACCAGCCAGGGAAGGTGGTACCCTGACCCAGGCGTTAGCAGTGCAGGTGGAGAGAAGGGGAGATTGGGAGCCGTGTTTTGGAGGCAGCCCTGGCAGGACGTGCGGAAGGATTGCAGGCGGGGCCGGACGGGGAGAGAGAGGTCAAGGGTGCCTCCAAGGGCTGCAGCCTGCGCAACCGGAGGGGTGTGGTTGCTGTCTTTTGAGATGCGGAAGGTGGAGAAGCAACAGGTTTGGAAGCAAAGATCCAGACTTCCACTGTGGTTGTGTTAACGCTGAGATGCTGTGCATCAGCCCGGTGGAGATACCGAGCGGCTGAATCAGGTGGGGATTCGGAGGGCAAGTCTGGGAAAGGGAAATGGGTTTAGGAGTCCTCAGCATGCAGGTGGTATCCACCCGGGGGGCTCGCAGCTTTGGGTGCACAGAGGAAGCACGTGTGGAGGTTTACAAAGTGCAGGTGCCCAGGATATCGTGCAGACCAGTCGGTTCAGCCTCTGGGGGAATGGGACCCACGCATCAGCATTTTAAGGCTTCCCCGGCGATTCTAACACGCGGCCAAGGCTGAGAGCCAGGGCCCTGCACACCAGCTGAGACGGTGGGTGGTTCTCCAGGCGTGGTCCCAGGACCAGCGGCTTCACATCACCTGAAACGTTCAGGTTTCATCGCAGACTGTGGAGTCGCGGGCAGCGGCGGGGGGAGACCGGCCATGCGCGCGTCAGCAGGCTCTTTGGGTGATGCTGAGGCACCCAAGTCTTTGAGAACCTCGGGGACAGAGATAGACGGGGAGGGGAGACAGAGGAGAAGAGCAGAGGTGGGAGATCCGAGTTGGTCCACCCGCGGGGGAGGAGCACCCAGGATCAGATGGAGGAGGGAGAGGTCAACCGGTCAAATTCAGCAGCCCAAATGCTGAGGGGATCAGGGTGGTGTGGCGAGGCTGTTTCAGCTGGATCGAAGGGGTCACGCGGGGTCACGGGGAGGATGCATTGCCAAAGTCCTGGGACCCGGGCTGCGCTTAATGATTTCTTTTCTCTCCCGCTTTCAAAAGTCTGTAGTTGTGCAAATGCAAAGTATCACCGATCGCTTCCAAAACTGATTTCTCTTACTAGGTCATGAGGAATTAGGAAGGCAGATTGTTCTCGGACCTGCGGTGGCCTTCAGAGAGCTCCCAGCAAGTCGAGTTTTCACACAAGTTCTCTTCTGCTGTGAAGTAGAAAAGGAGACACGACGGGCTGATGATCCAGGAGTCCATTCTGCCCTCTTGCCCTTTGCTCCCTCCCGCCAGGGAGGCTGAAGATCCGATGCCTAATCCCGGCATCTGTGTCTGCCCAGCGGGATGCGAGGGGGATCGGATGGGACAGTTCTCAGAAAGATACTGTTTCCTGATAAAAGCCACAGGCGTGTGAGCAGAGTCCATAGATGGCATCATCTCGCCTTTCAGAGCTTTCTTCTGGCTTTGAACTTGAAGGTGCTGCTTGGAGCTCGGCAGTCATCTCGAGATCACGAGGCAGCAAGCTTTCGGACGGACGAAAGGCAAATGGTTGATCAGCGGCAGAGTGGACGCGATGGGAAGAGGAAGATGGGGAGGGAGAAGGAAGGAGAGAGGGGGTGAGAGAGAGAACGCGGGAGCACGTGGGTCCTTTGTCACGTGACCGTGACGCTAAACCAGCCCTGGCATTCCTTTCAGGCTTCTTGCTTGGGAGATCATGTTTAAGCAGCTCTTAGTCTGGGTTTCTGCTGTTTGCAGCTGCAGAAGCGTTCCTAACTGACCCAGGAAGGTATTCCTACTGACTTTTTGGCAGAGGAGAAAATGGAGGAGTGAGGAGACACAGCAGTGAGAGGTGGGGCTAGGGTTAGATCGGGTTCATGGGCTCACCCATCCATGCTTGTTCCTGGAATCACTATCTGCTGGACGCAAGGCCCGGGTCCACACAAATCTGTTTGCATAGGCCCAAGTGCTTGTCGAGGAAGCAACACTCCGGCTGAGATCTCTAAGCTGGGCTGGGCCAGGAGCAACTCAGGCAAAAGGGGCTGTGTGTTCCAAAGACCCAAAGGCCGCAACGGACCAAGACTGGAGGGTTGACCTTGAGCATGGTGAGCCAGTGAGGAAAGGTCATGGGGTGAAGGTGGAGGGGTTGGCATTCCCTAGAAAGCATCTGCGTGCCATGGCAATTACACTGTCGCTCCTATTTTCTCACGGTTTCCTGGACAAACACGGGGGGAGCCCTCCTTGTGAGCACACGGGGAGTTTTGCTCCTTCTTTTAATGGTGGCCAAGCAAGAATTGCGTGCACCCTGCCTGCTTTCCTGGTCCAGTGCACTTCACCATCGGAGGTTTCCCCGGGCCGCCTCAGACTTAAAGATTTAGCTTCACAGCTGAAAAAACTTCGTGTGTGAAATAACTCGGCTTTTCTGGGGGTTTCTCTAGACCCGATTTGGGGCCACACTGATGCCCCAGGACAGGTCTGCCTAATTGTGGTTACCACGGTGGGACTCTTGAAGAAGTGGCCCTAACAATGGTGGCACTTGGGGCGCCTGGGTGGCGCAGTCGGTTGGGCGTCCGACTTCAGCTCAGGTCACGATCTCGCGGTCCGTGAGTTCGAGCCCCGCGTCGGGCTCTGGGCTGATGGCTCAGAGCCTGGAGCCTGCTTCCGATTCTGTGTCTCCCTCTCTCTCTGCCCCTCCCCCGTTCATGCTCTGTCTCTCTCTGTCCCAAAAATAAATAAACGTTGAAAAAAAAATTAAAAAAAAAAAAAAAGAATGGTGGCACTTAGAGCCGAGGCTGACCCTGAAGGACCCGACAGCCGTAGGCGAGGGCCAGGAGACTTCAGCGTCAGCCCCTGCAGGGTCGGCAGTTTTGACAGAGGTCGTGCCTCCCTGGGGCAGCCTGCATCTGGAGGACGAGAGGGCTGGGAATAAAGATCCAGACATTTAGGCCCCTTTGGGGCCACCCTGAAGGGCAACTCTTTCTCCTGACTTCCTCGTCAGCTAGGCCAAGGCTGTATTGGGTCTGCTGCTCAGTCCTTCTTCCCTCCCTTCCACAGATGTTGGTCCCTAACAAGCAGCTTCTCCACCACAAACTCCTAGCGTCTGCCTGCACAGATTTCCCCCCCCCCCCCCCCCCCGCCCCGGAGCATCAATTCTGATTCCTGGAGGCCAGGTGTTGGCTCCTCCCACTCTCTCCTTCCTGAAAGATCCAGGTCTCCTTATGCAAGCAGGACCCCAGGGGCAGGAGCCCCGCAGACCTGGGGTGAGGGGAAGGGTGGCCTCAGTCAGGCCACAAAGGCATTGGCTGCACCTGACCCCTGGCAAATGGCGCCCAACTTCCCTGGCATATACGTAGTCAGGGCACCCCCCCAGGGCCAAGATTGTCTAAGGCATCTTGTCATCTCTTCCCAGTCGGAGCGATCAGTGGGCGTGGCTTCTGCACCTGTTATGCACTTTACTTCTTTGTTCTTTGTCTGTCCCCCAGCTGGGGAACTTCCTCTTTCTTTGGGAAGGAATATCTTACTCGTCTCTGTACCTGAGAACCAGCATGGAGAAGGTCCCAGTAAATGTGGATGGAATGAAGGTCTGTGAGTCTGGCTTTCTCCCTCGGACTGTGAAATCCTTGAGGATAGGAATTCTGTCTTATTCTTCCTTGGTACCCCAAGGCCTGTGGGTGGCCATCGAAAGTGCTAGTTAATGATTGTTGTGTGGATGGGTGGATGGATAGTTGCATGCTGTGAAGACTGGCCACTCAAGGGCCAAGGTAGACTACAAATGCCCCATGAGGCACCACCAGGGTAGTGGTCAACTTCAGCTGGGTCTTGGGGACGGCTTCCAGCAGAGGAAGCTGTGAGTTCAATGAAGACGAGTGTGGGGACTGGGGGATGGGAGGGGTGGGGCACTGGAAGGGACTCCTTGCAGAAGGGGCAGGGTGGGTGTGGAACCCAGCTGTCCTCTCTACCCTCTTAGCATTCATGACCTCTTTGGGAAACACCTTGCTGGTCTCCCTCTGAGGAACGGCCCCGACTCTAGGTCGAGGTGTGGTGAATCCCTTCCTACCCTTAAGCCACAAGGGTAGGTGGGCACAGGACCCAAGCCTGCTACGTGGTTAGTTTGGGGATGGGCTCTTGGCCCATCAGGGTCGGTGAGCCTCTGCCTCGGGATATTCGCTAGAACTTACTGGGAAAGAGAACAGAATGTTATGATGCCTTCAGCTGCCATTACAAAACAAAGCAAAACAAACAACAAAGGCAACGACGAAACAGTTGGACAGGCTTAACCGATGAGAGAAAATGCATTACTTCATGTAACAGGGAGTTCACGGCTAGGGCACCTTCAGGGATGATTACTTTGTTCAACAATATGATCAATGGTCTAGGTTCTGGTACCCTATTTGGCCACCGGAAGCACATCAAGGTTGTCCTCGTAGTCACAAGATGGTTGCCGCAGATCCAGACATCACACCCAGCCATGATAAGCACAAAGGTGGAAAACGAACTGTTTCCCCCGTTGTGGCTCTCGCATCTATTGTCCACATCAATCTCACCGGTCCATGTTCTAGCCAATCACACGAGGGAAATGGCCTCAGCTGATGCATTCCCAATGGGGGCAACATCTCCCCCAAGGGGGTGGCCATTTCTTTGGTGGAGGTGATTGAAAACAATGGCAGACACTACGATGGTTTGTGGTCTTCTAAAGGGCCACAGTACATGAACATACAGTGACCGGCCCACGTGATAAGCAGAAGCTGTTAAGTTCTCTTGTGTGACGTATGGTCCAGAGGTTTATTTCCTCTGGCCCCAGCAGAAGAGGCAGGTAAAGCATGGAGGAGGCTCCTGGTGGCAGACGATGCAGGAGTGAGAAGCAACGTACATGGAAGCGAGATCTTAAACCAGTGTTGGTTGAGTGGGAAAGACAAGAAACAATTCTAGTAATAGCATTTAGGTGAAATTAAAAACACACATGCAGAGCACAACATCGCATAATCTCTGAGGCCATGTGCATATTTAATAGCATTTGCCAGGTGTGTTAGAGGGGTTGCTGAGGTGCAGGGAGATGACAGCGGGAACAGGGCCTGAGAGGGACAGATAATAAAATAAGGGAGAGTCTCGCTCTGACCAGTGACAAAAGTGTGGCTGAGTAAGGCCTCGGATTAACCTAACTCCACACCTGACTCCTCCCTGGGGGATGAAAGGAGGTGGACGTCGGTGGGAGGGCAGAGGGTGCAAGGAAGGTAAAGGAAGGTGAAACTTGACATTGGAAACCCTTCAGGGCCTCTGTCCCAGGGGGATTCTGAGGCTGAGCGGGTTCGCTATGTTTTATAGACAATGGGGAGGGTTGGAAAGTTCTAAAGCTGGAGGAACATAGGCTCTGTGTTAGGCTTTTGGAAAGTCATTCTGAGCTGTGAACAGTTGACATCGGATGGCCTGTTTTAAAATGACCCTTGAGGGGCGCCTGGGTGGCGCAGTCGGTTAAGCGTCCGACTTCAGCCAGGTCACGATCTCGCGGTCCGTGAGTTCGAGCCCCGAGTCGGGCTCTGGGCTGATGGCTCAGAGCCTGGAGCCTGTTTCCGATTCTATGTCTCCCTCTCTCTCTGCCCCTCCCCCATTCATGCTCTGTCTCTCTCTGTCGCAAAAATAAATAAAAAAAAAAAACGTTGAAAAAAAAATTTAAAAAAAAAAAATAAAAAAAAAATAAAATGACCCTTGAGGGGCGCCTGGGTGGCTCAGTCGGTTGAGCGTCCGACTTCAGCTCAGGTCACGATCTCATGGTCCGTGAGTTCGAGCCCCGCATCGGGCTCTGGGCTGACGGCTCAGAGCCTGGAGCCTGCTTCCGATTCTGTGTCTCCCTCTCTCTCTGCCCCTCCCCGTTCATGCTCCGTCTCTGTCTCAAAAATAAATAAATGTTAAAAAAAAAAAAATTAAAATGACCCTTGATCACGCCTGGGTGGCTCCACGGGTTAAGTGTCCAACTCGGGCTCGGGTCGTGATGTCACGATTCGTGAGTTCAAGCCCCGCATTGGGCTCTGTGCTGACACCTTGGAGCCAGGAGCCTGCTTTGGAGTCTCTCTGTCTCCGTAGCTCTCTGCCCCTCCCGTGTCCACTTTCCGTCTCTCTCTGTCTCAAAAATAAACACATGTTAAAAAAATTTTTTTTAACATTTTTTAATGTTAATTTTAATGTAATGTTTTAGTTTTAATTAATTTTAATTTAATTTAATTTTAATTAATTTTAAAAATTTTTTAATGGCTCTTGATGGAAGGCCCGGGTGAGTCGGTTAAGCATCCGGCTCTTGATCTTGGCTCAGGTCACGATCTCACGGTTCGGTCGGTGAGTTCAAGCCCCGAGTCGGGCTCTGTGCTGGTGGCTCGGAACCTGCTTGGGATTCTCTGTCTTCTCTCTCTGCCCCTCCTCCTCACTCACTTGCACGCGCGCGCGCTCTCCCAAAATAAATAAGTAGTAAAAAATAAACAAATAAAACGGCTCTTGATAGGGAAATAGCCAAGTAGAGGACTTTGGGTCCCTCGCCATTTCCTTCACATGATTATCTCAAAGTCCGAAGAGCAAGTAAGTAGTCACTTATCAAGCAACTGTGGACGGGAATGAACACAGATGCTCGGTGCAGAGTCTATCTCTTGCACTTCTCACCTGGTCCTCATGGCACCCGGGAGGTGGGTGCTATGATCCCATCTCAGAGGTGTGGGAGAGGAGGCTTGGAGCCCACCCGCTTCACCAAGAGAGCAGGCACTCAGCTCACTCCCTTCCTATTTATTTTCTGTTTTCCAGTTTAATTTGGGGGCATGTTTTTTCTATTTAAAATTATTTGCTGGCAATAGAATACTGTACTCAGAGAGACAAAAATACCCAGAATCTCCTAATGAAGAACAGGGGACACTCCCTTAGGGAAAGAGGGAAGAAACATCTCAGGGTGGGCAGAGCAATGAGGGGGGGAAGGGCTGGGGTAGGGGGTGAGAAAGACCCTTTGGGGTGAGGCGGGGGTGGGGATTGGTTGCTTGTGCCATTCATGTATGTTAGAGGGTCCTAATGACTCCTCTCAGGGACTCAGATTTCCCATCTGTAAGATGGGGACAGAAAGTGGAGGAGGGGGAGATTTGTTTCCAGCACGGTTTCTAGGATCTGCTCTGTTAGCACAAAATACAGATTCTCGGGTCCCAGCCCAGAGATGCTGGGTTTTGAGGACCAGGACAGAGCCCAGGTCAGTCAGATGCATGCTGGCAGCATTAAGCTGATGTTCTGGGGTTCTGGAAAGTGATGTATCTTTTTCTTCTTCTTTTTTAATGTTTTATTTATTTTAGCGGGGGTGGAAGCAGAGAGAGGGGGACAGAGGATCCAAAGCAGGCTCCGAGCTCTGAGCTGACAGCAGAGGGCCGGGTGCAGGGCGTGAACTCCCGAACCACGAGATCATGACCTGAGGCGAAGTTGGACGCTCAACTGACTGAACCACGCAGGCACCCTGATCCAGGCATCTTTTATTTATTTATTTATTTTTATTTTTTTCTTTTTTAATGTTTATTTATTTTTTTTTTTAATTTTTTTTTCAACGTTTTTATTTTATTTTTTGGACAGAGAGAGACAGAGCATGAACGGGGGAGGGGCAGAGAGAGAGGGAGACACAGAATCGGAAACAGGCTCCAGGCTCTGAGCCATCAGCCCAGAGCCTGACGCGGGGCTCGAACTCACAGACCGCGAGATCGTGACCTGGCCGAAGTCGGAGGCTTAACCGACTGAGCCACCCAGGCGCCCCCAGGAGTCTTTTAAAAATAAATTTTATTCTCCCCTGCCGACCGCCCCCACTGTGATTACTTGGTTCCACACTATTTCCTTGACCTAAGAAGCCTTCTTCCATAGACGTTAACTTTTCTAAAATCGGGAGAAGTCTTACAATTCCGAACGGTAGCGTTTCCTCTTTTCCTCTGAAAAAAAAAAAAAAAAAAATGCCGTCGATGGTGCATATCAGAGCTCACGCCGTCCCAGAATTAGGGAAACACGGTGTAATGTTCTTTCCATCTGAGAGCCTGGGGAAAAACAAATCCCGAAGAAGACAACAAAATCACCCGTCATCTCATCCCCAGAAGGCTCTATTGCCAATGTTTTGTCACATTTCTTTCTAGTTTCTTGTTTTTGTTGTTTCGAGCCTCCCGTTTGCCACCAAGGAGCGATTTTTGAGCACCTGCTCGGTGTGCCCCACTTCGGGACTTAGAAGTAGAGTAAGAATTCTGGCCGCTCTGTGCCAGCCCTCTACGTACGGGATGGCTTCGTTCCACAGAACAGCCCTGCAAGACGGGAGACGGTATTTCTACTGAACAAAGGGGAGAGTAGAAGCTGAGGCGGTAAAGGATGTGCCCGAGGTGTCATGGTTAGTGAAGGGCTGAGCTACGATTTGAGCCCAGGCAGCTGGATGCGGTGCCGTCTCTCCGGGCGGAGGCCAGCCTGGCTCAAGGTGGGAGGGTTCGCACGCTGTGGGTCAGGACCGTGGGACGGGGTTGTCTCTTGGTGGGACCACGGGCCTCCTGGAGAGGCTGCGTCAGCAAAACCATGGCTCTGCAGTTGGGACCTGGGTTCAAATCCAGGTGTGACTGTTACAGATCATTTAACCACTCTGAACCTTGGGTTCCTCATCTGTAAAATGGAGAGAAATGATATGTCCCCCACCCAGGGCTTTAGAAAGGATGAGGAATTACATATGCAAAGTGCCTGTCTTAGAAAGAATTTTCCATGTGGAGAAGCTGGACCTATGGGGGTATAGATCGAGGGTGTAGAGGAAATATTGCAAGTCTTTATGACAGGCCAATAGCAATATAAATATTCTGGTATTTTAGCCAAGGGATATATTTTGGATAAATTCTAGGAGAATTCTTGGGGGCTTCTATTATGAACCAACTCATCATCCTTTTTTGGTCAAGAAAAAAAAAAAAAGCAGTTTGGCTCACAATAAGCAAAAACAGAAACAGTCTTCCAACTTGAGGTCTGGAGAAATAGTATATCCCCTTCTGGCTTGGAACTTCTCTTTCAGTTCAAGTTCAGCCCAGAACCTCTAGCCCTTCACCGCCAGGGCTGGGACACAGGTGTCCATGCTTTTTAGTGCTCCCAGGGGATGCTGACAAGTGGTCGGAGTGGAGCCGGGCCCTCCTGAGTTGATCACGCCTGGGCCCTGGGCCCCTACCCACCCTCCCGACGCCCACAGCCCAGCAGGCATGGGGTGGGGGGCAGCGGGGACAAGACAGCAGAGCTCGGGTTGAAGGCCAAGAGAGAGAGAAAGATAAGGTGAAGCTGGGACGGAGGGGGGGACCGAGCTGTTACGGAGCATCTACAGAAGCACCGGAAGGGGACCTGAAGATTGCAGGGGCTGGGGTCAGGATGCCCGCATTAGAATCCCAGCTCTTCCACATCTCTGCTGCTTGTTCCCAGGGGGAGATCTGCGATCTCTCAGCCTCTCTGTTCCCCGTCTGGAAGGCGGGTTGTTGTGCAGACTGACTGTCAGGGATACAGGTAGGGGCCTGGCTCGGTGCCCGTCGTGCAGCAGGGTATGCGTGGCTAGTAACCGTTACTCTCGCTGGAGTTGTCATCATAGTCGCCTTGACCCCTCATCCCAACACTGAGAAGTTGGTGCTATTGTTTCTGCCATTTTACAGATGAGGAACCTGAGGCTCAGAGAGGTTAAGTGGATTGCCCAAGGTTGCACAGCTGGAGGCCGGCCGAGCCGGCGTTGGAACACCAACCTGTCTGCTCCAGAGCTCGTGCCCTTTCCTTTTCTGGGCTGGACAAAACAGACAAAGCAAGAATAGAGACTTCCAGCTCATGAGTGCATCCTGATCAGCCCTGGGGACACAAGACAACCTCTATCCTTTGCTTCTGACTCAGGCCACGCCAGCCAGCCAGGACCCCGAGGAGACAGGGCTGTGGATTGTATCCGACCCGGAGGGCTTTTGACAACCGGGCCTTGTTTGGGGTTAGTTATTTTGGAAAAGCAGAGGGGGGCACAGGAGAAATGGTCTCATTCCCAGGCATATGGGAGCCGGCTGTCAGCTAATATGGAAAATGATTAAGACAGCTTAATTTTTTTTATTTTTTATATATACTAATAATGAAGCGGGAGGAATTTGGAGGAGGAGGTCCACAAGGAGAGGGGAAAGTATTACAGATGTTGGAATCACGCATGGGGGATGGCCCTGGCCCTGGTGGGACAGCAGCCCCTGCAGCCAGGAGGGGTGGGGGAGGGGAGGGTCCACTGGCATCTGGCCTCAGCGACGTGGAACATCCCCCACAGTCTGTCCAGGGGCAAGAGTGTGTATGGCCTGGGGTTTACTGGTGGGCAGGGAAGCTGGGGTTCCTCTCTGGGCTGGTTTTAGTCCCCGCTTTCTGGCATGATACATGTTGGGCAGGAGGGCTAGGGAACAAGGGGGGAGCATCTGCTCAACAGATAGGGCGAAGCATGTGAGAGATGGGCTGAGGACATCAGTGGAGAACTTTGCCTGGGGCAGCAAAGACCCTAGGGCCACAGGGCCGTCAGTGGATGCTGTGAAGCCCAGGAGGGCTCCCTGGAGCAGGTGGAAACAGGGCTGGCAGGATGGAGAGGCTGGGAGGGGTGAGGAGGACCAGCATTTATTGAACAGCTGCTTTGTGCCAAGCACAGAACTAAAAATTAGATTCAGAGGCGTTCATTCAACAGCTATTCATTGAGCACCTACTATAGGCCAGGCACTGTTCTGGGCTCTGGGGAGAGGGCAGGGAACAGCCAGAATCCCCATCCTTATGGGGCTCCCCTTAACATTTACCTGCTGTTACTGGCATCCTCACTTTACAGGCGCAGAAACCGAGGTGAAAGAACCCAGGGAACCTCTAGAACCTGCACGCCCAACCGGGGAGAGGCCGGATGTGGACTCCCCCTCTTGGTGGAGGAGAGTGGCAGGGTTCTCGAAGAGCACGTGGGAAAAAGAAATACTCTTGTGGCCATTTGGGGAAGATACGATGTGCCACAGAAAGCCACTCGCCAGACGGGGAAACAGAAGCGCCTTCCCTCTTCCCAGGGGATAACTGGTCTCTGATCGCACGCGTACAGCCTGTGGCCCAGAAGCCTGGCCCGCCCCTCCCATCCTCTGCCCTGGGACACCCATTTCTGCCGGGCCAGGCCAAGGATCTGCAAAGGGTAGCCGGTCCCTGCTTGGCTGGGGGCACTTCCAGCCGGGGTGGAGGGAGGTTGACTCCCTTTGTGGCTACACGCTTTCTTTCCGCTGGGATGGGTGGATGGGCGGGCAACCACATCTCCCTGGGGTCTCTGTCAGGGACAGGGCCCTGGGGTCTGATTGGCTGAGCCCCAATTATGAGCTCATCTCCAGTCTATTCAGCCGCAGGGGAGGGGCCAGATTATGAACTAAGCAGAGTTCCCGTGGGTGGAAGGCTCTTGGGAGAGGAGGCTGTGAGCTGGGAAAATACCCTCCCAATGCCTATTGATCTGCATTGGCTTCCGCGTTAGATTTTGTCCAGTGGCTTGTGGATTATTTCATTTCTCTTGCCCCCCCCCCCCAATCAGCAACGCCTCCAAAATATACCCTAAATCAATTCCCTTTACTCCTTCTCTCTTGCCCTTGGCCGCATCCAGGCCACCATCACCTCCTGCCACGACGGCCCCAGCCCTTCCCTGCTCCCCGTTGCTGCTCCTGCTCATCTCTGCACAGCAGCCAAGGGGGGATCTTTTCAAAATGCACACCAAGGTGGGTTTCTCCCCTGCTTATGGCCCCATTCACAGTGGCCTCTCCTAAAAGCTGGACTCCCGACAGGCCACTGCCCCCACGTTTCCCCTCTTCATTCATTCGGGCCACCCCAGTGTCCCTTCTGTTCCTCCGATAAAGCCAAGCTTGGTCCTGCCTTGAGGCTTTTCCGCTCGCCATTGTCCGCCTGTGACGCCCTAGCCCACTTTGCCATGTGGTCTCTAGGGTCTCAGTTCAAACATGTGGTATGCTCTAGATTAGGCTGGAGTGCTGTGACAAAAAGGCCCTGAAACGTGCGATGACTCAAGCGCACTAAAAGTGTATTTCTCACTTATGTAGTGACTGTGGCCACACAGTGGTGGCTCTGCTCCACGTGATGATGCCGGGATCCAGGTTCTTTCATCCCTTGCTTTCAGCCATGGGAAGAGACAAGAGAGCATGGGGGACGCCCAACCACAGCTGGAAGCCTAGGTTTGCAAGGCCACTTATCGCTTCCGCTCCTATCCCATTGGCAGGAACGGCCTGGTCGCAGGGCCACTGTGGGCAGCCACGTCCCAGCTCCAACCGTACAGGCAACAGGGAACACGGACTTTACAATTGCCTACCTTGGCCGTGGTCACCTTCTCAGAGAGGCCCTGCCTCCCCAGCCGTCCCACCCCAAAATTGTCCCTTCCGTTGCTGTATATCTCCTAATCCCTATTAGATTGTCTTCATAGTACATGTTATTTATCTGCTTGTTTATGATCTCCATCCCCTTCTAGAAGGTAAGCTCTGGGAGGGTAGAAACCTTGTTTAGCTAGCTAATGCCATACTCCTGGCGCCTCGATCAGTGTTCGGCCCAGAGTAGACATTGAATGAGGGCTTGTTGCATCAATGAAAGGACAAACAAATCGTTTCCACATTACCAGTGGGGGCGCAGAGGAGACCGGAGGCTTCGTGGACAGGAAATGCTTGGCCCGGGGGCTTCGCATATGTAGGAGCCCCGCTCCTGCCCGTTCCTTTCTATCTCCAATGTCAATCTTAAGGCTGCAGATTTCAGAGAGAGGCAAGGCTGCGGCCTGTGAGTTGGGAGACCTGAGTTTAAGGGTGGCTCTGTCCTGACTTCTGGCCCTCCTGTGTGGGCCTTGGTTCCCCAGCCTGCAAGATGGAGGTGGAGCAGTTTGGGCCAAGGAAACTTCCACATTCCTCATGGCTCCATAGTGGATGACCACCCCAGAGAACATCTGTACCTTCTCTTTCCAACTGCTGACCTTTGTGAGAAAGGTCTCCTCCCCTCCTTCCTCCCACTCTGAGGGCTTAATAAGGCTTAATGAGGGACCTGGGTGGGCCCAGCTCCTCAGTGGCCACCAGCCCATACTTTCACCCAAGGGCCAGGGTAGGGGAACATGGCTAATAACAGGGTCCCGGTAGGGGGTGAGCTTTCAGCCTTGGCTGGCCTTTCTGGGCCTCTATTAACAGACCACACAGGGAAATGTCTTCCCAGGGCCCGTGATTTTCCATTTTCCACTGGAAAAGGCAACTGGGGGGGAGGTGGCCAGAGGGCCAGAGATATTCGCCGCCTGTGCTTCTCTCAGCGTGTTCTAGTATCTTCCTTTCTAGCTACTTACCCCCTCTTCCATCCAATACCCACCCAAGTATTCAGGCACCTGCCCACTTACCCACACATCCAGCCTTCCGTCTTACCATCTGCCAATTTACCCCTCCTCCGGCCACCAGTCCAGCACCCACCCTTCCTTCTGCCTACCCACCCGTCTACTCCCCATTCATTCGCTCTCTGTCCGTGTACCCTTCTATCTGTCAACAACTTGGGTTACCCAAGATCTGTCTGGCATCGGTTTGGGGCTAAATCGGTTGTGGACGAGAACAAAGGTGGGTAAATCATTCCATTCCTTTCAGGCTTTCTGTCATGGGATCCCAAGCACACAGCGAAAAGTATTACTTTGCTGGCAGGTTTGAATCTGCACTCAGCCTTCCCGACCTTAGACAATTTCATGCAATATTATCATTATTTTTTTTAAATTTTGTTTATTTATTTATTTTGACAGAGGTAGAGACAGCAGGAGGAAGGGAGGGGCAGAGAGAGAGAGAGAGAGAGAGAGAGAAAATCCCGAGCAGGCTCCGCGCGCGGTCAGCACAGAGCCCAAGGCGGGGCGTGAGCTCACGAAACTGTGAGGTCATGACCTGAGCCCAAACCGAGAGTCAGATGCTTAGCCAACTGAGCCACCCGCGCGGCCCCATAATTATCTTTATTTTTGAGCACCCACTTTATGTAGGCCATATGCCAAACATTTTACAAATGTAGGCTCACTCAATTCTTTCAGCAGCAATTTGAGACAGACCCCGTTCTTCTCCCTTTACAGTCAGGGACATTCGGCTGGGCCTGCCACATAAGGTTGTGAAGGTTGCGCGTTGCACGACTCTTGGAGGCTTTTTTTCACATCATAATCTTGTAGGAGTAACAGAACTACAAAGTCAGCAATCTTTCTGGGACGCTGCCGTCCCTTGGCACCTAAATGGACACCCACCCCCAGTCACTAACGTGTCATCCCATGAGTCTGAGTACAGGATGACCCTTTTCCAAACCCTGGCCTTGTTTTCTCCGAGCAGAGTGAGGGGAAGAGAGAAGAAAGGGACTAGAACGTGCTGGTTCCGTGACGTGGTAGAAACTGAGTCTTTGAGACATGGCAAGAGCTGTGGGTGGGGACATCGAGTCCTGGAGAGACCCACAGAATCTGAGGCTTAAAGGTCCTCTGATGATAATGATAAACAGGAGCACTGACTGGTCACCTCCTCTGAGCTAAGGCCACATGATGCCCCAGTTTCCATAACTCAACAACAGCACCAACCTCACGGCGTTGCTGGAGAGATTGAAGACACACGAAGGACCTAGAATCATGCCTGCTGTGAAGAAAGTGCTCAATACATGGTACTTACCATTATTCAGAATAACCCCCACAGAGCGCTGTGAGGACGGAGCCCTTTCTTCCTCCGGGCCCGTCCCATCTGAGGTCATACACACAGGCTGCTTTCTGTCCCCTCAGATAGTCCCAGACGGGTTGGCTCTGAGTGTGATTTTAATTAAAGCCAGTGCTACCAAGGGTCAGGCTGTCCGAGAGGGTATCCAGGAAGGCCTCCTGGGAACTTCTTAACCGTGAGCATGATCTCCCCTTTCCGAGGCTGGTTCTCCTCCATAAACGAGCAAAGCCAACGACAGCCGCCTAGCGCACGGGAGGTAAGTCGTTGGTCGCTCGCTTCCCCGGAATCCATTCCTCCTTCGATTTCTGTTTCGGGAAACTTTGTTTTCTGATCATTGTAATCTGGGGGGCAAACTTCCAACGATTTCACCGGAGCCCTTCGACCCTGCCCCATCTGAAGCTCCAGCTTGGGCTTTCCAGTCCGGCACATCCCATTTTTACGCAAGCAACCAAAGGAGTCAACTGATATAAACGCAGTGCCTCCAAGGGGTGTGGATGAGACCTCCCTCACGCGGGCAGCCTATGAAGGATGGGGTCTTGTCTTCCTCGGGCCTCATTCAGTTTGTGCTGCACACTTGGGCAGGCCTGGTTCCGTGGATCTGGGGCTCTGATGGGGTCCAAACTCTTTTGCTTCAGAGAGTTTTTGTTCTGATGGCATCTGTAAGTAAGGGCTTTTGCAAACCTCCCGGTGAAGAGTCTCACATTCTGCTCCATGGGAATCTAGGGACCATCCCCAGAGACGCCATTCCTGTTCCCAATGATCTGGGCTCCAAGCCCCAATTTTTACCATCAGATGCTGTCTTCGGAGGGCTAACGAGTGGGTCATATGGGGGCAGAGAGATCCCACCTGTGCTGGGTAGGCGGGTTCACCTTCATCCCATCGTACCCCTGCCGAGGGGTGTTCCGTGGTCCCCGATGGGCCTGACATCAGGAGCCGCAGATGGTTCTCCAAATTTGCAGCCCTCTCCAAATGGAAGGTTAAACTGGGAGGGGGAGGGGAGGTGGCGCCGCAGGGTAAGGGAGAGCTATGGTGTCAGTCAGACTTCCCAGTGGAAGCAGGGCTGGGGCAGCCAGGGGAAATGGGCAAGACCGGGAGATGCAGAGGGGCATCTGCAGGGCACGGAGTAAGGACATGGATGGGATTGGGAGAGATGGGGCGAGGAGAGGCTCTAGGTCACTGGATTCTATAAGGCTCACCTCCCATTTCTCGCTCATTGCTCCTAATCTGCAGGTTTAGGTCCCACTCCCTCCCCTGGACAGTTGCTCTAGACTCCTCACTGGTCCCCCTGCTTCCTGTCTGGATCTTCCAATCCACCCCCTCCCATCAGCCATCCATTTTTCCGTCCATCCGTCCATCCATCCATCCATCCATGCATTCACTCAGCAAATATTCCTGGAGCGGCAGGGCTCGTTATGTAGGACCCTCTGGCCAGCTCCCTCTACCTGGCCGAACGTGCCTCCCTTCCCTGACTTTCTGGCAAGATAGCCACCCCCCACCCCCAACTTCCCCAGGTCACCTGTCATCACAACACTTGCCACAAGACATTAGATGTCTTGACTTGCCCACTGGACTGTAAGCTCCTTAGGGGCAGGAACTTGGACTCCAGGGACCCAGAGCTGAGTTGGGTGAAAGGAAGGAATTCTTAGAAGGGGCAAGGGTAGGATCCTGCGGTCCTATTTGGGTCGGGTTAGAGTCCCAGCTGTAGCCATCTCCAGGCATGTAACTCTGGGCAAGGTCTTCAGTTCACTGAGCCTTGGTTTCAATAGTGTCACCCTCAGGGCTGCCACGAGGATGAAATGAGGGAAGCCACCTGACGTGTAAGGAGGTGCCTGATAGGTAGGCAGTGATCTGTCGGAGCCGCTGGAGGCAGTCTTTGCTGTCAGATAATGGTGGGCGGGTGGCGTGGATGCTGGGGGCTCTGCCTGGATCCCAGTCAGCCACCCACTCCCCCTGATGGCTTCCAGCTGGGAACTGCCCTTAGCTGCAGGGAATTGTCTGCCCAAAGACACAGCCTTCCCCAGGGAGGTCCCTGGTTGGTGTGCAATACAAATCCTCGACTCCTCCTGCGGGATCTCCTGCTGGATCTCCTGGATCCCTCCTGCGGGATCTCCTGCTGAGATTTTACACACAGATCCACTGTGCGTCATCCCAGTCTTGTCTTCCCCATTTCCTTCCTCCCTTCCTCCTGAATGAACCACTGAACACAGATCTCCATCTCAAGAACCAGTGGAAGATAACAGGCGTTCGGGGCAAAATACCTACACAGGGAAGATGGTGCAGGAACCCGGGGAGTGGGGGTGGTGGTGGTGGGAGATGGAAAGGAAGGCCAGAAGAGGAGGGTGGGGGCACTGGCCTGGGCAAAGCTTGGCCGCCCAGTCCTGGGTCTCTGGAACATTCCAACTTTCTTCTGGCCCTCCCTAGTTCTGTGGCGACTGGTCATAGTGATTGGGGGTGCTGACTTTTGAGTTTGAGTCCCAACTCTGTTTCTTGGACCAGTCCCTTCACTTCCTGAGTCTCAATGGTGCCAACTGTATAACGGGGCTGGGAAGAATCAATGAGGGATCCCGCGGAGCTCTTAGCGTAGTGGCTGAGTCTCCGGGACGGGGTGCCCCCTAAATGCTTCTTGCTACGCAACCCCTCCCGAGGGATGAAGAAGGCAGTCTACAAATCAACCTGCATGGGCAGGGCCACCACTTCCAAAACCTCACCCCAAAGCATTCTTCTCTGCAACCTCTGTAACTGACCCAGCTCCCCAAGACCTTCCAGAAATCATAGGAGGTTTGTCCGCTTGGAAACTTTTATTCCATGCCCTTTTGTTTCATGATGGCTGATGGAACGTCAAAGGAGGATGGGTCGCCTGAACGGAGGTGTGACTGAGCGCCAGGCAGGAGCGTAAGAGCTCTGCAGGCTTTGAACTTTCGCAGGAACCCTGTGTCATGGGTACTATTTAAAGGATACACTGAGGCGCCGAGCGGAGTCACGTGCCCTGACCACACAGCAAGCGGCGTAAGGCTGCGCGCAGTCATGGCCAAGACGCAAGACGGACCGGACTCGAGCAGGGTCCAGTTGGGACTCCGCCATCTACCAGCTGTGTGTTCTTGGGTGAGTTAGTCTAACTTTGCTGTGGCCCCAGTTGCTTTATTCATAAAATGCGGGTGATCACAGCCCCTACCTCACTGACCGTTGAGATTAGATGAGATAGAACATATACAATGCCGGGTGCACGTGCGGTCCTTTATTCAACCCGCATCAATGCCGAGCACCTGCTGTGTGCTGGGCACTGTTCTAGGTGCTGGCGCGCAGAGCAGTGAATAGACAGACATGGGCCCTGTCCCCATGAGGCTGATATCCTAGAAGTAAACGGTAATCAAATGTTGGAATAACAGTTAACTGAAGTTTAGCTGGAATTTGAACCTACAGCTATTGACCCCACAGAGAGGGCTCCGTTATGCCCTTCCCCTGCAATATATATACACATATAGATGTATATGTACATATGTATATATGTATATATATGTATATGTATGTATGTATACACGTATATGTATACACATATATGTATATGTATATATCTATGTATATATAGAGAGAGGATATATACATACATATATATGTATGTATACATATGTGTATATATACGTATACATATATTTTTTTTTCTTACCATAGCTCTTATTACCTCCCACATAATATGGAACTATTTGTAGGATGAGTCTCCTCTACTAAAATGTAAGATCTTTCCTGGCCTTTACTTTTTTCATCTCTAAAATGGGACAATAAAAAAACAAAAAATAAATAAATAAAATGGGACAATAGGGGCGCCTGGGTGGCTCGGTTGGTTGAGCGTCCAACTTTGGCTCAAGTCATGATCTCACGGTCCGTGAGTTCGAGCCCCGCGTTGGGCTCTGTGCTCACAGTTCAGAGCCTGGAGCCTGCTTCAGATTCTGTGTTTCCTTCTCTCTCTGCCCCTCCCCTGCTCGCACTCTGTCCCTCTCTCTCTCTCTCTCTCAAACATAAATAAACATCAACAAAAATTGTTTTTAAATGGGACAATAACCTCCAGGCTGGCAGATCATTTCTATAAGCTAATGTTTTCAAATCAAGGCAGTAGACAAGGGTTGTTGTCCTAACAAATGCATGCCTGAAGCAAGAGTGACTTATTCTGACAGAAGCAGGGTCAGGGAAGGGCCCTAGGAGACAGGACTATTTGAGCCTAGCCCTGACAATGAATAAAATATGAATCATCAGAGACAGATAGGATGGCGTTCCGGGCAAAGAACCTAGAAGTCTGTACTCACGCTTCAGCTTAGCCAGGTCCCAGCCTTTCCAATTGCTCTGTTCTCCCAATTGATTAGTGCTGATGGATGGTGCGACAAACACATAACACTAGTGTTTCATCAGACACCATCCAGCATTGGTTACTGACATTTCCAGCAATGTGTATTGTCTGGGGCTTCCTGGAGAGTGCCTGAGCATTGATAGGCAACTGTTCATCATTCATTCATTCATTCATTCATTCATAATGAATTGGTTTATTTGCTCAACAAACATTTCTCAAGGGCTTCCTCCATGCCTGGTGCTATGTCAGATCGGGACCCTCCATTAGGACAGCCAAGGTCCCTGCCCTGGAGGAGCTCATGATCTCATGGGGAGAATGGATGTGAACCATCCATGCCAACAAATAAAGACAAAATAGATGGTGATGATGTCTGTGAAGGAAGCAAACAAGCAGTTGAGAGATGATGCTAGAGAAATCCTCCTTTCTGTAGAGTGGTCAGGGTAGGCCCACCCAGAGGAAGTGACAGTCAAGCTGGAGAGGATGAAAGGAACAGCCACCAAAAGAGTGAAGACAAGGGTATTCCCAGCAGGGGGAAGATCATGGGCAAAAGCCCTGAGGTGGGAAAAGATTTGGCCTGTTGAGGGACTGGAAAGCGGCCGATGTGGGGCTAGGAGCTAGACGCCCCTTGGGGCCTGGAGTAGGAGATGGGCTGGGGCACACAGGCCATAAGGAAGAGTTTGGTTTTTGCTCAGGGTGTGATAGGAGACCATCAGGAGACTTCAGCTGGGGAAATGAGAAGATCCCTTAGCAGTCAGGGGTGATGGGGCAAGAGGAGGCCCGAGGGCAGCTGCTGGAGACATCCAGACAAGAGACACTGAACGCTTGTCCCTTTTCCCCATGCCTGATTCTTTAACCTTCTGTTTGCACGCACCTTGTCATGAAGACTCAATACCTCGACATATAATCTCCTCCACTGTTGGGTAATTCCAACTGAAGGAACGCGGTCCCACTGACGAGTGATTCTCAAGCATTTTGGTCTCAGGACCCCTTTACCCTTAAAAACTATTGAGGACCCCATACAGCTTCTATTCATGTAGATTACCTCCAGAGCCAGGGTAAGGGAGAACTAAATGAACATAAAATGCAAGGCATGCCCCAACATCTCAGTCATCAAGATGACTATTTTAAAACAGTATTTTGAAAAATCTATATTGGAGTCTGAGGCAAAAGGAAAAATTAATAATATTGATCTTGCCTTTATTTAAAATTTTGACATTTTGTTCATCATGAATTTTCTTTGGCATTAATTTTTTTTCATTGTTTTCAGAGCGAAGGTGCTATCACAGGTCATAGCTTCAGAAAATTACATTGAGAGTGAAAAGGGTAAATGATGTCTTAGTATTATTAAGAAATATGATATATCACCTGTAGCCCCCCTGGGGTGGGCATAGGACCCCAGGGATTCCAGACGATACTTTGAGAACCACTGCTTTTGATGGAAACCAAATCTTCTCCACCCTTCGGTCTTAAGCATGCCCATAAAGCTTCTTCTGGGCTTTCCTCTGCCTTCAAGGGGGTAGCATCCAGGAGGCTAAGTTTCCTGCTTCTTGCCCATCGGCTCCAGACTAAAGACCTCCAAGTGCATGGGCTTCCCACCTACCTCTCCCCAGCCCTTCTCTGCACGAATCCCTTTGGCTGATGTCTCTGAGAGATCGAGGACCCCCAGTTAGGACGTACATTTCCAGGTGTGGCCTGAGAACCGTGGAGCCCCGGACCTGTCACCTCCTGCCTCGGGACACTCCATTTCTACCCCTGCTCCTGGGTCTATCCAAGCTCCCAGGCACCGGCCCCGGTGATTCCTGTCCCTCCACCCTTCTGGGCTGCTGATGTGAGTGTGCAAAACCTCTATGTGCTTCCTCTGCGCCCCTGGAGAGCAGGCATCTCACCAAGAAACAGCACGCAAGCAAAGGAAACCTCCAATGTGTGAAGCTGGCTTCTAGGAAGCCAACTTCTGAAAATTCAGTTTGTCAGGAGTATAAACAGGATGCAGAGCCTGGCGAGGGCAGGCTCCGAGGACAGCATCGGAGGGCAAGAGTGGAAGTAACGACCGGCAGGGCAGCAAAATGCGAGCAAATTCCTCCTCACAAACAGATCCCTGCCTGCCTCGGGTCTGTCTTTGTTCCTTCAAGTTTCTCTCTCCAAACATCGACGCCCACTCCGCCAGGCTCTGCCTCTCCTGGATACCTCCCTTCCTCTCTGTGGGCCTCAGTTTCCCTGGCTGCCATATGGGAGGATGGACCTTGGGTTGCCAACCTTTCTGTCCAGTCCAATATCCCAGAATCCACACTTCTCTGACTTGAAGCCCCCCCCGCCCCAGGCGTTTAAAATTCCATGATTCTAAGCTGCCTGGATTTTACGACTGCAGAATTTGACAAGTCAATGACGGTGGGTTCCGAAGTGCTCTGACGTTAAGATTCGGTGGCTCTAATATCCTGCCCATGTAACATTCTATGATTCTAAAACGCTGAGCCTCAATGCTATTCGGCATCTGAAGCAGCACGGCGTCCTCTAGGGCCAGATGGCCTGGGTTTATCTACGGGCAGCTCTACCCCCTCCTAAAACTGGGCCAATTACGTGAACTTCTGGTGCCTCAGTTTCCACATCTGCAAAGTAAGGAGCATGATGGTTACGGCCTCGTGGAGCAGTTGTGATAAATGTTTCACTCCTACTATTGTCCCAGGTTGGAAAGTCTCTATCCTCTCAAGAGTCTCAGGTGGGTGCTTCCGGGCCTCCAACGCTCCAGGGTTAAATGTTTCAAAGAATCTATCGTTCAATGGATTCAATGACGTGCTGGCTCTGGAGGCTGGACTTAGGTGTTTCGGTGTTCCTGCCCGATCATGAGATCACGAGGATGTACAGGGCAAGCTGAGGAGCCTGGCAGACTGGCCCAATCCTGGCACTCTCAGCCACCAACCCCAAAAGCATGACAACCTTGGGATCCGCAAACCCTAAGAAGTCCCCATCTCTGCCCTCAGTACACACATACCCCTGGAGATAACCTGACTTCCTGTACAAAGTTTCATTGACCCTGAAACCCAGCTGCCTGACATGTTGGGCACACTCAGCCAGGGCTCAGCCTATAGGAAGGCCATCTTCTCACTTCCCTCCAACGTTCTCAGAGCTCAGGCCAACCAATCCCGCTGCCTGTATCAGCCCCCACAAGCGCACAACCTGGCCACACCCTCTCCCCTCTGGGTCCGAGTCCTGACGTAAGACCCGAGGAAACTCAGCTCTAAGACCTCAGCTGAATCAGTTGGGCATGATACGAAAGGCAATGGGGAGCCCAGCCTAGCTCTGGAGAGAGAGGGTCTCCAGATGAAGGGCGTTCACTGTCTTCCAGTGGCTCCTATACCCTTTGCGTCTTGTCCTCACAGCTGCCAGGGGCTCCCGCCAACTACTGGCCATGAGTCCCTGCTGTGTTTCGGGGTTGGGTTATTTTTTCATTAAGTTTGCAATTATTAAAAAAATGCAAGTCAAATTGTGACATGCTGAGCTGGGCAGGCTGGAGGTTAAAGTTTTTTCCCTGCCTGCGGCCCACGGGGCCCCCACCCTGTTCTGGGGAAAGGGGAACATTTTCGGGAAAATAAACAAGGAGGCCTTGATGCTTTGGGGACTTTATGAACTTGACCCTACCCCCACTCCATACCCGACTCCATTAGCAGGGCTTGGTCGCTCTCCCTGTTAATTAAAGGGAAGACTGGTTTCCAGGGCAATTTCAGCTCTGGCCAGGCCTATGCCCACATCCTTGAGAGGGAGGCCATGGTGATAGGCTGGCTGGGTGGCTGGTGGCCTCAGAGGTAACAATTTGTCTCAGGATGGAATCCATTCCCCCGAATAAAGGGACTTTGTGTTCTCTCCCTTTCTCATAGCCCCCTGACCTCCAAGGAGAGAATTCTTAGAGGAGAAGCAGCTGTGATTCCCCAAGAGAGGGGGGCCGCCATGGTAGGCAACTCAAGACCACTGCCTGGGCCAGCCAAGACCCTCTCATCCCCCCTCAGCCTCCACCCGGCCTCGGAACTCCTGCTTTCTTGTAGAAACCTGTGCACTCACACAGTCCTTCCTTCATCCATTCGTTCATGTACCAGCTCTTTATTGAGCCTCTACTAATCCACCAGGCAACGGTGCTAGGCACTGGCCATATGGAAGTGAAAAAGAAAAACTCCCTCCCGCCATGGAGCTCACATTCCAGGAAAGACACGAAAGATGAGTAAGTCAATGTAAAATCATCACCAGGCAGTCAGACGAGGACAACTAAAACAGAGATCGTAGGTAACAAGTGACGGGTGAAAACGAGTCTCTCTGAGGAGGTGATGTCTGAGCAGACACCTGCAGGCGGGGGGGGGGGGGGGGGCGAGCTGTGGGGACAGTGGGCACTTCTGCCATAGCAGAGACAGCCTGGCCTTGTGCCTCCACCCCTGTTTTCCACCTCTGGTCTTTTGCCAGGACTTCCTGGACTGCCTTTCTCTCTGCCTGTATTTCCTTTAATATGTGATTTGCTATTTTATTAAGCGAGTCAAATACATTTGTAAAAGCAGAACACAGAGCTGTCTGGGTTATAGCACAAGCTGTCCAGTGAGAATCAGGAAACCCACATTCTTGACGCGCTTCTGCTCAATATAATGGTGCCCTTACCATTTAAAACTCTCGAGAAATGGTATTTTTTTTTTTTTAGATGGCAGACAAAAGGCATTTCTACTCCCCTTCTCTTGTTAAAAAAATTTTCCCTAAAACAGGAAACAGGAACAAAAACTCGGTCTTTGAGAAACCTGGGAGATAGTATAACCCTGAACCACAGTTTACAGAGAAGGGAAGTGGATAAAGAAATGGCCAGTGGCTTAGCAGAGAGGAAGAGAGTCAGACCTAAGTGCCTGGGTAGACGGTTGCTATGGGGATGGATAGCTGCAAAAAGGAACGAGTCGATTTGCCTGAAAAGCTCAAAAATTGCAGATACCAGCTATCACAGAAGGTGCTAGTGAGTGGGGATTGAAGTGGGGGCGGGGAGGGGCTTGGGCTGGAAGTCCATACTGGGAGCAATGAACCCTCAGGTCCCTGACTCCTATTCAGCCCGGTCTGCAAATAGCCCCTGTCATATCCAGGGTGGGCCACTTCCGAGACAAAGACCTACAGATAAGATGATTTGAGAGAAGGGAGAATGCTCCACAGAGTGAGCCCAATAGCCTCTTGCTCACCCACTCCAGATGGAAGCCCACCAGTCCACCGCCCCCACCCACAGCTTTCCAATCAGAGTGTTAATATGAGTGAGCAGCCAGGGATCACTCCACATGTAAAGAAATTTCCAACATGAAAGAGACCAAAGCAAACCATGGGGGCAGTGGGGGGAGGGGGGGGAGGGACTTAGAGACAATGAAGGGAACAGAAGAAAACTGAAAAATAAGTCCTACGATTAATGTCCTTTGGGAGATGAAGATACTGCATCCATAAAACATGAACAGGACGTTATTAAAAAGGAACAGAGTAAGGAAAATTAAAAGTACATGTAGTAGATTGCACAAATAGTCACAAGTTCCTCCCATCCCCCAATGCCCACCCTTTTGCCCTTCTGGAGATAGAGGCTCTTCTAGTTATCCACTGCTACATTTACAAACTACCCCCAAAATTAGTGGGCTAGTTTTGTGAATTGGAAACTCAGGGAGGGCTCAGCTGGGTGATGATTCTTCTCCAGCTGGTGTCCTCATATGACAATACCCAAAAAGAGAAAGTGGTGGGGGGGAGGGGGATAAGTGTAGGTAGAGGGAAGAAACCCTTTCCCAGAAGCTTCTAGCATACTTCCCCTCTTGTTTCATTGGCCAAAACTGGGTCACATGACCACTCCTTGCCACAAGGGAGTCCAGGAAAGTATCTGGAGTAGAGAATTCATTCCAGGCATGAGCACTGTCCAGTCTCTGGTCTTCCTTTAAAGATTTTGGGCAGCTCAGGGCAGCTGAGTGGCTGAGTCGGTTGAGCATTCAACTCCTGGTTTCAGCTCAGGTCATGATCTCACAGTTTGTGAGTTTGAGCCCTGCATCGGGCTCCACGCTGACGGCACGGAGCTTGCTTGGGATTCTCTCTCTCTCTCGCTCTGCCCCTCCCCTGCTCACTCTCTCTGTCTCTCTCTCAAAATAAATAAATAAACGTAAAAAAAATTTTTTAAAGATTCTGGGCAGCTCAATCTTATATTGTTTGTTTTTCCTTTAGTAAGATTTTATATCCCCCTTCATAAGAATGGCCACCTTGCGTGTGCAGGGCTCCCTGCCAAGGCCTTCTGCACCCACTTCTCTTCAAATGGTATTATGTGGGTGCAGGGCTTTAAGGATGATTATCCTCATTTTATTGAGGAGGAAACAGAGGCCCAGCCAGAGAGGAGTCCCACCTGCCCAAAGTCAGATGACTAGTAGGTACCAGAGGGGGCATTTCAACTGAGTTCCATTCCCCTCCAGCCTCCTGTGTTTGGCCAGGGCCAAGGTTGCTCTTGTGCTCTAGCAGAGAGGTCAGGTTTCCTTGTGGCAGACCCCTCCCAGACCTCTGCAGTGCCCCAGACAGTACTACTGTTAGAAGTGACGAAGGTAGTCGTCCAGATATGGACCCCAGATCTTCCCAGTAAATACTACCCGGCCACAGGGAAGGCCTGCCTCTGTCCCCACCCCTGGAGCCCAGTATAGCCTCCTTGGAAACAGGGAGGGCATCTCCCTCCCCCTTTCAGATATGGCCAAGTTTGGGGGTCCAGGAGAGAGGCCAGTGGAATTCCATGGGGTCGGGGAGAGTCACCTTCATGAAGCGACCCGTCACTTCGTCAGACAGCATGAAGATAGACGCCCCCCACCCCCACTCTTGCTGTGGTGGCTCCATGCTGTCCACCGTCTCGTGGGAGTGGCTCTTAGCACCAGCATGGTCTGCCACGTGGAGACAGAGGCCAGCCCCCCAAACCCAGAATTCAAACACTGGAAGCCCTCTGCAATCACCTTGCACGTGGGGCACCATCACCCTGAGTCTCCTTGTATGGATTCATCACCTTGTACGTATTCACTCATCCATTCCTTCCTTCATTCATCTCTCCAACAACTATTTTTTGAGTGCCTCACCTCAAAGAGCCTCTTAATTTTAGTGTAGCCCAATGTACCATTTTTGTTCTTCTAAAATAGTCCTTCTCTCCCAGGCTATGCCCTGTTCCTGGCCCCAGGACGACCATGGTGGTCTAGACCGCCTCGCAGAGCTGATGGTCAAGGGGAAGGAAGACTTTAAACAATTAGTCCCATCAGTAATACACAGTTTGAGTGTGGTGACACTAAAGGGAACAGGGCGTAGGGACAAAACCAGGTGATCCTGGTTAATTTGGGGAGGTGTGGGAGGGTGACTCCCTATGAGCCCCTGGCATTCTTATTTTTGAAATCAAAGTGTATCAGATATTTTTAAATGTACCCACACTAAATATATTTTTAGCCGTAAAATTACTTGAAAGGGTTTTTCTAATTTTACCTTTTGTAAGTGTTAGCTGTGAACAATGTATTTAATTAACAGTTGTTCAGACTTAACGACAATTGGTCCACACCTCTAGGAGTTCTAGCAAAGTGGAAAAAATGGGGTCCACAAGGGTTTTCAACTCCACCTTGAGCAGGATTTTATTTAAGCAGAGATCTGTGACTAAAACACTTTGGAAACTCTCCCCCCCCCGCCCCCCCGGGGCCCCACGCACCAGGATTGGAGGGTTGGGGCCCGGTGGGAAAGGTGTTATAGGATAGTCTGGAGTGGTGGGGGTGGCACAAGGAACCTGAAGCCAGCATGACTTGGGGGGTGGGAGGCAGGTTCAGCCTCTGGGGGATGTAAGGGGGCCTCTCCTGGGTTGGGGATGGGGGATGGTTAGGGGCAGTAATTGTACAACTAGGGCTCACTCTCAGGACAGGCTGCGATCTTGGCCTGGGCCACCTCTACCTATAGTCACTGACAGCTAGAGCCTCCAGGGAGTGGAAGGAGGCATTCCTCTACCCTCCCCTGAAGCAAAGAATATGGGGGGGAAGACTCTGGCTGCTATCAGGGAAGGCAGGCCAAGCCCATCCCTGGGCCTGAGACCCAGATGAACTTGAGAAAGGAACATTCCTTGGAGATGCACGAGAAAGGGAGATTTATTAAAAAAAAAAAAAAAAAAAAAAGGTCATTATTATCATCATGGATCAAGAGCTATAGGGCTAAGCTTCAACCATTCAGTTAAAAAAAATTAATTCCCAGATGTAAGAAAAGAAAATCATTAAAATTCAATAAGAAGAAAAGCCAGTGGCTCTCAAACGCAGGAGCAAATGCTTCCCGTCACTCCCAATTCAGAAACTCAGATTTTAAATGTACGAGACGGGTTTGACAAGGACAGGTGTTTAATGAGGATGGCAAAGTATATCCCTAAAAGTCAAAAATTAATTACAAAAGGAAAAGTAATAACTTCACACTGGACACCACCTTAACCAAGTGGTCAAAGTGAACACAAAGGGACAAGTTGACATCCTGTGCCTCTGCTGCCATGCACTAAGAAGGACACGGCACCACTTCTGGGGTATTCCCGACAAAAAGGCATAACCAGAGTCTAATTAGGAAGAAACATTTCACAAACCCAAATCAAGGGATATGACATTCTGTGAAACAATGTATCTGTGTTCTTCAAAAATGTCAATGTCACAAACGACAAAGAAAGGTCGGGAACTGTTCGGGATTAAAGGAGAATAAAGAGACACAGCAACTAATGCAATATGTGATCCTGGGCTCCATCCTGCAGTGGGGAAAAAAAAAATCTATAAAGGATATTATTGGGACAGTTGACAAAATTGGAATACAGACTGCGGCTCACATGAAAAGTATGAGCTGGCGGGCCGGTGGGGAGCAGGCATTTTGCTACACCGGCTGGAATGTCAGGCCATTTGGCAATATCTACCCAGTTACAAACACACATCCCCTCTGCCCAATTCCTCTCCTAGGAATTTATTCTGCACATACGCGTATTTGCAAATGACATCGGCATAAGGACAGGCTTCGCAGCCTTCTGATAATAGCGAACGGCAGGAAACAACCTGAAAGGGAGCTGTATAATCTGTCTCCCACTGACCCAAGTGGAGACTTTGAACCCCTCACCCCAGAGGAGGACTCAGGGGCCCAGGAGGTCTAGGATGTACCCCCAGGCCTCCTAACCCCCAGGTGCCCCGCCTCCTTCACGCAGACCTTTTGTATTTTGCCGCAGCCTCCCTGACCTCCCACTACCCCATTCTCTCCCCACTCACGCCTCCTTGGTGTGGATTTCTGGGCAACCACATGCGTCTTGGTTTGCACGCTTTCATCTTTTTTTGGCTGCCCCTTTCACCGCCAAATCGTAACGTACTGGCTCAGAATCTGAAACTAACGCAGACCTGAGTTCAGCCCCCACTGCCCAAGTCACGACTCCTAAACCGGTGCCTGCAAACACTTGGCAAGGTGGGGCTCACCACATGGAAGCTGCTGGTATCGTGGAAAGTGAGCACCATCTGCCAAACCTCCAGCTCCCGCGAAAGCCTCGGCCAAAGCCCAAAGAAACCCCACAAAACAGGTCCCAGGCCTCCAGCCGCCTGCTCTGGGGTGAAGGGTCTGGAAGAGCAGCCTGCAACGTGGTCCTCAATCCTGTGCTCCAGTCTTACCTGCGAAACTGCCTCTTGTACTTGGTGAGCACACACTCTCTGTGTTTACTCATTTTAATTAATAAATTGTAATTATCCAACTCACCTATGTAGAATGTAAGTGATACATTCTCTTTGAAAATAGTTGAAATGGACGGAAACCTATCAATGAAACACCTAAACAGAACGTTGCGTGAAAACAGCCAAACACAAAATTGTATCCACCTTATGATCCCGTTTACATAAAGTTTGAAACCAGGCAAAACTCCAGATGATAAAGGGGATAGAACAGTGATAACTATTTTGAGGGGATAGCCATCAGGACTCCTGGGATGCTGGCCATATTCTCGTCCTTCATCTGAGTGTTGATGACAGGGATGGGTACAGTTTGTGGAAACTTTTATCGACTGCCACGCTTATCCATGTGCATTTTAAATGTATCTTATACCAGATCCAGGCACATAGACACCCCAGGCACAAATAAAATCTCTAAGTAAGAATAGCTCTTTGCACGCCATGCCATTTTATTCTCTCCTTCAGATCACGACTGTTAAGTTTGGTGCTTCCTTCTGAAATATTTTTCTGTTTGTTTATATTGATAGATTGATAGATGATAAATGGATGGGAGGGTAGGTGGATGGATGGATGGATGGATGGATGGATGGAAGGAAGGACAGATACATAGATGATAGCAAGTTAGAGTTTATGTTTTTCCCATGGACACTATACACTTTTTCTGTGACTGGCTGTTTCCTTTCAGTCCTATTTCTTAGAGATTGGACCATATCATTATCAGAGATCTGATCTTGTTCTTTTTAAGAAGTACAGAGTATTCCATAGCGAGGACAGACCACAGCTTACTTAATCAGCGCTGTTGGGCATTTAGGTTTTTTTTTTCAACGTTTGCGGTTTAAACAATGCTGTAAGGAACACTCTTCTACCCAGTCCTTTGGGAATTTGTATATTTCTATTGCAGGGATGCTAAAGGAGGAATTTCTGAGTCAGCGAATGCGCACTTAAAATTCTAATGAATGTTGCCAAATCACCTACCAAAAACTGCTACACCAATTTACATACTGTCCATTCATTTGTTTCACTCACTCTTATGCCTGATAAATATTTATGAGACACCTTCTCTGTGCTGGGCATGCGGTTCTAGGTTCTGGGGCTTCAGCAGGGAACAGGAAATAGTTCTTACCCTCATGGAACCAGCAGTCTGGTCAGGCAACAGCCCCAAACAAATAAACACATAAATACATAATACGTCAGGTGATGAGATTCCCCTTTGCCCATTTTATGATGGAGTGCTTTGCCTTTTTCTTGTTGGTCTATAGGAACTCTCAATATTATGTATTTTAATCTTCTGACCTATATACGTGCAACTATTTTCTCCAGCCGGTCGCTAGTCTTTTATCTTTGCTCCTGATGTTTCAAAAAGTCCTAATTAATGATGGAGAGCCACAGAAATTTTATTTCAGGGTTCTGTTCTAGGAAAAGTGGTTTGGGTCCTCCCCCCACCCCACCCCATGAATCTATGTATCTTTGTATCTTTTTTTTCTTGCTTTGACTACAAGGAAGCTCAGAACAAATGTTTCTATTGGCTTCTAGCAACTGCCCAGAACCTCACAGCAGGATCCTGTAACCTGATCTCGACCCTGGGTTCCTGTTCTTTCCTTTCGCACAGGTTTGTTATCTATTTCTTTTTCTATCTTCTAGTTTGTAACACCTGTAAGCTGCCTAAAACCATTTTTTGCTTCCAGGTGGGGTGTAAATAAATGACTTCATTGCCTGCTCATAGCAGCCCATTTCACAGATGACAAAACTGAGGCCCAGAGGAGGGCAGCAACTTGAGCCAAAGCTGCATTGAGACGGCAGAGAAAGCCACTCAGCTTCTCCATGTCTGCGCTCCTTCCCTGCTGTTTGTTTCTAAAGAAGAGCCTTGTCTGATTTGCCGCCTGTATTAATCAGAAGTCTCTCAGTTGCCTGTGACAGAAATCCTGTGAAACGAGCCAAGGGGATGCGTTGATTCATGTGGAGGATGAATCCAGTGGGCTGCAGGTACGGCTGGATTCAGGCACGTAGACAGTATTGGCAAACCTCCCCCTACACTCAGCTTCACTTCTCTCTGTCTCTCTACTCGGTAGCATCATCGTTTCCTGCTCCACTCCATGTGGCATAAATGCAACACCAGCAGCTCCAAGATCACATTCAGAGCCCAAAGAGGGAGACCCTCCCTGGAGCCTCAAGAGAGGGAAAAGATTCCAACTGGCCCCGCCTGGAAAGCCCTTCTCCGGTAGCCAGGGTGACAGGCATCTTGACTGACAGCTCTACGAGGCTCCTGGAAGTGGAGAGGAGTGCCCCAGAGACAGAGGAAAGGGGGAAAGAAAATGTGGTGGGCAGAGTCTGCACCGACCAATGCCTATTGTCCCGGGGAAACCGATCTCCCGATGGGGGAGGAAAGCGATGCTCGCCCCGAGAACAAATTAGCCCACGGGTGACTGGTCTTCCTTTAACAGAAACTCATCTTTTTTTTCCCTCCCGCTCTTGAGCGCTCAGTGGCTTTGGGGGCTAACCTACCATCATCATTGCCAACCACAGCCTCTTTCATGCCAGTCCTGACTGCATCCACTGGCTTTTGCCATTTCCACCTCCTGAATGCCCGCTTCTTAGCTCCTAACCAAATCCTAGCACCTCTTCCTTGGAGCCCCCAAGCCCAGGAGGTGCCTCCCTCTTCTGAACTTTCCACACCAACTTAAGACATTTTTACAGTAATGATTGTGGGCTTAGCTCCACGGGGAGAGACAAAGATCCACCCGGGGACGAAGGTGCACCAGATTTGCCCCAAAATGCCATTTCAGACAGGCGGCTGGATGGTTTTTCTCGAAGGCTATAGTTCATGCTGGAGAAAGCAAACAGCACTCCTACTGTGCCCCCCAAGGTCGTTTGGGAGATGAAGAGAGAAGAGACATAGGAAGGGAAAGCAGTGAATATGTGAAGCTCTTTTTGTGTGTTCAGATCTCCCCAGATCTCTGCCAGGTGCATATTAATTTACAGACATGGAAACTGGTGCTCAGAGAGGTAAGGTGGCTTCCCAAGGTCACACAGCCAGTGAGAGATCTGCGGAACCCAGAGTTGAATTGTCCCACTGTCCTGTCTTCTTTCTGCCCGTTCCTGAATAGGCACCCCCCATTATTAAGTGACGACTCACACTACAGAAACGTCTCCTAATTAAATCTGAAAATAGGAAAAGCATTTGGAATCTACTCTGAGGAGGCTAGCCTTAGCAGAATTACTTCCATACCAAAAATTTGTTCTCCAGCTATGTAGCAGCTGGATTTTTTTTTCTTTCATTTCTTGATGCTCTCCATGGGTGGAAAATGTAAGATGACAGAAAATGACCAGTTTCTACCCTTCCCTTCCTTCCGCAGATGCCTCAAATCCTTTGTATAATAGGGACGTAGAAATGATTGATCAATCAATTAAGAAGCCTGTTGACAAATTTAATAAATCCCCCCCCTTTTTTTTTACCAGATATGCTTGTTTGGGGGCAGTTATTGACCCAGAGTGGACACAGCAAAGCCCTGGACTCCATCCCACAAAACGCAATGACAACCAGTGGGGTAGGTTGCTTTGTTTTACAGCCAACAGTCTGAGAACACATCTGTTGTCAGCCTCCAAGTCAGGCCACTAAAAAGTGTGGAGAAAACTATGGGCTCTTTCCCTTTCCTGCCACGTAGAGTTGTGATAAACTAAGCCGAGTCTGAATATTCCAGCTTCGTCTCCTTTAAGCTGTGGGCTCTAAAGGATGAGCCTTCCTAGAGCCTCTGTGGCCCCCATCCCTGGCACCCCCATCCATCCCTGGCCACCCTGTGGCCCCTTCCCCTGAAAGAGGAGAAATCACCCTATTATTGGGGAGATTCTGTTGGTCCACTCGCTTGAAATAAAACCAGTTAAGGGGTAAGGTGACCTCAGGGCCTGATGCCATCTCGCTCTAACTGGCCTCTCCAACTTCCCTCACCCTAATTCAGCTCCACCAGCCTCCTTGCTGCTCCTCGGGGCTTTTGCACCGCTGTTCCCTCTGCCTGGAATGCTCTTCTCCCAAGTTGTCCCAGGGCCTCCTCCTTCCCTTCCCTTCAGGGTTCTGCTTCAATGCCACCTTGTCAAAGAGGACTTCCTTGATGACCATCTCGCCTGGGTTACTCCCAACATTGCTTCTTTGCCTGATTTTTCTTTGTAGCACTTACATCTCAGGTACAGTATGTATTTATTTGTTTGTTATCTGCCTCCCACAGCCAGAACGTGAGCTCCGTGAGGGTAGGGCTTGATCTGGCTCAAAGTTGTATCTCAGTCCCTGGAATAGTGATTGATGGGTGGCAGGGTCTTAGTAACAATTGAATAAATGGGTAGGTGGCAGGTGGATGGTGGATGGGAGGATATATGGATGGGAAGATGGTGGGTGGGTAGATGGGAAAATGGTGGGCTGGAGGATGGGTTGATGAGTCAGTGGACGGATGGAAGAATAGGTCCATGATTTGATGGCTCAATGGGTTGCAGGGTCAATGGATAGAGTGAAGAGAGCACTGGATTTGGAATCAGACAGACCTGGGTTTTTGTTCCAATCCTCTCCCCACTCCCCATGTGACCTCAATTGACTTACTCATGCTCTCTGATCCTCTGTTCCTGCATCTGCAAAATACACAAACTATTTCTCTGCATCAAGCGTCTAGCAATGACTACGTACCAAGTGCCATGCCGAATGCCGAATGCCTTACAACACAATGTCCTTTAACCCTCTCAGCAATCCTGCAACGAGGAGGCTGAGGCCAAAGGAAAAGACATGACCTGACCGTGGACACGTGCTAGCAACACCCAAGCAGGAACTCAAGCAGTTCACCTGATACCAAGATCCAGGTATTTGTGAATATGGAGGGCTGAACAAAGGAGATTATTATTATTGTTGTTGTTAATCTTATTGATTGTTAGGGCTAGGACTTGACCAGGAAGTATCATTGTGGTACTTTGGAATACACTTGGGGGCCTTCCTACGGCTCTGGGGTCATCCTTTACACCTCGATCTTCCAAGAGGATCGCTGAGGGTACACCGACCGGGTAAAATCAAGGGACATCAGCAGAAAGCATTGCTTCCTCTGACTTTGTCTTCAAGAGGGAGACCAGATAGTCAAGATAAGACTGAAACAGTGGACCTAGAAAAGAGGAGAGGTGGATGGCGAAAACATTGGGAAGGGAGGCTGGATCGGACCAGTGACTCACTTGACAGAGAATCTCGGAGACGGTGGAATCTACACGTGGATCTGGTAACTGGAGGGAGGATGGGGCCACATCCCCAGCAAGGGAAGGTCTAAATCAAGCCAAAATGATCCTGGATCTCCAGCCACAGATCATTCCCTGGAACTGTGTGACGATTCGGAGAGGCACCCCAATAGTTGGGAACAGGGCTTTGGAACCAGAGGGGTTCCAGTGGTCCAGTCCTGGCTCCGTCTCTGACTCGGGCAAGTTGCGTCCTCTCCCTGAACTCTGATTTCCTCAGCTGAGAAATGTAGATAGTAGTCATTTCTGTCCCTCGAGGATGTCGTGAGAATCCAATGGGGCTCTGTGTAAAGAAGATAGATAGCACGGGGAACCAGCTGCCATGTTGTGAGGGGACTCAGGCAACCCTGTGGAGAGGAACCGAGATCCCAGCCAACAGCCAGCTCCAACTCTTGGCCATGTCGGTGAGCCACCTTGGAGGCAGGTCCTCCGGTTCCAGACAGACCCTAGGGTGTGTGCGGTCCCAGCCAACATTTGCACTGCAACGTCCTGAGAGATCCTGAGCCACTAAGGATTATTGGTGCCATAAACCAAGGGTCAGTGAACTTTTTCTGTAAAAGTTCAGATAGTGAGTAGTTTCATCTTTGAGGGCCATGTGGTCTCTGTTGAAACTGGCTTGTCATTATAGTGCAAAGTGAGCCACAGGCAGTACGTAAATAAATGTGACCGTGTTCCAATAAAACTTTATTTATAAGAACAAATGACGGCCCTCATTTGGTCCATAGTTTGCCAATCCCTGTGTTAAGCCACTAAAATAAATGAGTCATGTAATTCTCATGGTGCATAAAAATAGTTGCTTTCTTTGTGGGGTTGATGGTCTTGCCTGGAATGCCGACCCCGTCTCCAGTACGTCTTCTCCATTGGATTGTTCAGACCTCGGGGCAAGGTGTATATTGACTGACTTCCACATCTCCACCTCTCCCAGCTCTTAGAGCCATGCACAAAGAAAATGCAAACCTGTTTTCTGGAGGAACAAACCAAGTAAAACTCAGGACAGTGTTTACGCCACAAGCAGGGAGCAGACTCTTGAGGCTGCGGAAACATTCCGAGGATTAATGTAATCCGGAAGGCTTCCTGAAGGAGGTGGACTTGAGCTGAACCTTGAAAGGGAGGTATACCTCAGATGAACATTAAGCAAAAGGACAATCATTTCAGAGCGGAGGGAACAGTGTGAGCAAAGAATGGAAGGGCAGGCACATGGTGAAGGGGTCGGTGCGGGCCTTGAATGCCGAGCGAGGGGCTCGGCTGTCATCTGGGAGACCAGGGCCTCTCAAACGGAGCCAGATGGGCTTTAACGATGGGCTCTGGGGAGAGAAGCTGTGACTTTCATAAAATTCTGTGACCCAGAGACAATGAAGACACTGGAGTAAGCTGAAGATTTATGTTTTATTTTAAACAGAAGGGGACATCTTGGTTTGCGTTCCCCCAAAAGTAGACACTGAGATGAGGAATCAAGCAAGTGCTTGATTTGGGAGGTAATTCAGGGAAACGCAGTACAACACAGGGAAAGATGGGGAGGTGAGGCCTGGAAGGAGAGGAGGCCAAAATGATGCGTAATCAAGCAGGCTGCTGATGGGGGCTATGGGATCCAGTCCCAACGGGATCTCAACTGGCCACCTCTGGGAGACAGTGAAAAGCACCTGAGAGCAGGAAGCTGGCACTTATCCACCAACTCCCACGGGTCACTGGCTGAGGGGTGCTTGGCCCCTTTGATTCCCCGGCACCTCTAGCCTCGGTGGAGAGCTCAGGTGTCTGCGGGAGGCTCCTTGGGCATGGAAAGGTGAGTACTGAGGGAACAATGACGGCGAGTGACATAGGTGGGGTGTCACCTACAAAGTAACGGGTTAGAAAGAGTAATTGAGCGCCCAGGGCGGGGCGGGCACAGACTCTGACCTGAGACCCAAGGAAGTGGCTGCAGCAGACCCTGAGGCCCTAGTGTTGAGGCCGGGCTCCACAGACCCAGGGAGGGGGTGGATGGGCCCCTCCCAGAGCGGGAAGGACCTCCAGTGGGGCCGTCAGAGCTGGTAAAGGACTTGCCAGACAGCGGAGATGGAGGGAGGAGAACAGAGCCCAAAGGGACGCAGAAATGCAGCATGGAGTGCAACAAGGAGTGGGAAGGGCGAGAGGAGTTTGCAAAGGAAGGGGGCGGGGGGGGCGGGGGGGGAGAGCGCAAACGGATTTGGGAGGGCAGCATTCGGAACTGATGCCTGTTGAGGGTTTAGCACCGGACCCTCAAGCTCTTGGGGGTGGACTTATTGCCTCTCAGATGCCTTTATATGGATTTATGTAAATGCCTGGGACGATGCGGCAGAGAGGTAAAAATTTGCCTAAGTAGCCAGCGGATGTTCTTCACCCCGTTTTGCAGATGGAATAGTGGAGGCCCGGAGAGGTGAGGTCACCTTGCTCCTCCCGCTCTGCCTGAACGCAGAGCCCACGTTCTGGGCTTCCAGGGGGTGTGAAGTGAAGAGACCATCCAGTTGGAGAGAAGAAGGGGCTGGCAACAACCGCCAGGCATCCCCCACAGCCAGTCTCCCTTTCTCTTGGATGCTCGCTTTTCCCCTGCGTTTCAGCTGAGCGCGCGGCATTTCCCAGCCTCCCTTGGGACTGGGTGTGGCTGTGTCCCAATGCTACCGGCTGGACTATGGATGTGCTGGGCGCTATCTCAGGCAGCCCCCAAGCAGCCGTGGAGCTACCACGTGAAATGAGTCTGTGCAGTGGAAACTTTGCACCAGCAACACTGCTCACGTCTGGGCTGCTGAGGAAGAGAGCTATATCTCTCCCGGCTCTCTGTTCTCCTACGGAATCCAGCCACCCAAGTGAGCATGGCTTCCCACCCCTTGCTGGGGGTGGGGGGTCACTCTCTTCCAGTTCTTTCCACCCCGCCCCCCACCCGCCGCCAGCATGTCCCCTAGCTGGCCCTCATCACCAAACTCACAGCTAAATGCTGAGGCCAGCACAGGGCCCCGGGGCAGGAGGCCCAGCTGGTGCATACCAGGTCCCTGCTTTCAGGGGCACAGCCAGCAAGACCACAAATCACTGAGGCCAGTCCGGATCCTGGGAAACGGCCTAAAGGGAATGAAGCGAGGGAAGGGGATGGATGAAGGCGGGGGCGGGGGGGTTGACGGAAGCGTCAGGGGAGGCCTCTCTGAGGAGGTGACCTTGGAGAAGACAAGGATGAGCTCACCGCGGGAGATCTGGGGAGCGCTCCAGGCCGAGGGAACAGCAAATGCAAAGGCCCTGAGGTAGTAATGAGTGGGGAGTTGTGTTTGAAGAACAGGAAGGTGACCGGTGTGGAGTGTGGAGAAGAGATAGAGATAAGGGGCGGGGCCAAATCCTATGGGCCTTGAAGGCCGTGATAAGGGGAAAACGGGGGCGGGGGGTGGGCAGTCATGGCAGGTTTCAAGCTGGGGAAGGAGACGGCCTGATGCTCTTTATGTCAAGATCCCTTTGGCTTCTTGGGGTTGCGGGCAGACTGCAGGACAAAACCGGAGGACAATTTGGGAGGAGGCCTTTATATGCACGCAGGCACGAGATCCGGGGGCTTGGATGAACAGGCAGTCACGGGGGTGTTAGAGACGAGGGGCTGGCTTTGAGAGCTATTTTGCCGGTGAAACGGACTGGGTGTGGTGATCGCCTTAGCAGACCTAGAAATACGAAGTCAAGGGCAAATTGGTTACTTGGGAGCTGATCCCAGAAAGCAGCAGCAAGGAAGTGAAGGAAGACAGGGAAGAAAAAGAAGCAAATATAAGGGGTGGTGAGAATCAGGTTGGGCAACAGAGTTTCCATGCCACTGGGAACCTCGAGAGTCCCACCCGAGGGGCCCGAGCTGGGGGCTTATCCACCAACTCCCAACATCCCTGGTTGAGAGTTGTTCCGGGGAGCATTAACTACCCTGAGGGCAGCTGGCCCTGGGTCTGGGCCAGAAAGTGCCTGAAGGGTAAATGCCAAGCCGGTGTGGGCAGGGCACCCACTGAAGGAGCTAGAGAAGTGGGAAGGAGGAGACTTGGAAGCGAATACCTTGGCCAAGACCTCTCGGGAGCTGACCTGACAAATCGTGAGGGATTGGAGTGGGCAATGGGGGCCACACGGTAATGGGGGCCTGGTCCTAGGATTAAGGGACTGAGGGACACCAGAGAGTTAGTGCTTCTCACTTCCTCCTTGGTCCAGTTTTGGCTGAGCGGCTGGGAATAAGGTGGGTGAGGACTTGGTGGGCGGGGGGAGGTCATGGGTCCTGAGGGTCCTTGGGCTGGGAGGCAGAGGCCAGAGAAGACAGCGAACTGGAGGCAGTCAGATCTGTGTCCCCTCAGAGTGCCTTCCTGGGACCTCCTTTACCCCATCTGTGAAATGGGGCTGTTGGTAGGATTAAGGGAGAGAGTGTGGAAGGACCCAGAACTCTAGACTTTCTAATGCCAGGGTCCCATCTTGTCTCTCCCCTGTCCAATGCCCCTCAGTGGCTGCTGATGGCTTTCAGAGAGGGTGGAAACTCCCCCACCTTTCCCTGAACGAACAGGACTCCTCCCCATGTGTCCCGGCCCAGCTCTCTGGCATCTGCCCTTTCCTACCCACCGCCTCCCATCCCCACGGGAAGACACATCCCTCACTCCCTCTGCTCCAGCCACTCTGCCTCCCTTCACTGCCTTGGCCCCACGTTCATTCCTGCCTCTGGGCCTTTGCATCTGCTATTCCCGCAGCCGCCTGGAATGCTTTATCCAGATCTCCATACAACCCACTCCCTCACCTCCTTCAGGTCTTTGTTCAGTGTCCCCCCCCCCCACCCTGGTCCAACCCCAGCTTTCTTCACTGCACTCACCGTCACCGACATCACGTTCCACTCACTCCTTGTCTCTCCCCTGGACCGTAAGCTCCAGGGGGGGTCGGATCTGGACCTGGCGTACCGTTGGTTGAGTCCAGGACATGGGGACCAGCGCTCAGTAAACATGTGTTGAACGAGTGAATATTTAACCGCCACGAGCAGTTAAACAGGACTCAGCTCAGACGTCAGCTCTGACAGGCATCTTTCCAGCCCCTCGCCGGAGCTGCACAACCCCTACTTGCCTGGATTTGAGAATTTCTCCGACTTTGTTATGGTTTCTGCTTTTTCTCTGTCTCCCCACCAGGCCATGAGGGCCTTGTGCCTTTAACGCTCAACTCAATTCATCAATTATCAACTGCTAATGGTCAGAACCAAGATGGGGGACACGGGGCAGCAGGCCACCAAACTCTACCACCTTTCAGGGGACAAACAATTGCATATAAATAATAACAACATCTATTCCGCGCACCTGCTCAGTGTCAGATTTGTGCCGAGGAGGCTCTGCGATCGCCTGGTCTTTTGACCTCCGCCGTCCTCCTTGGGCAAGTGGTATTGCCTCCATTTCATAGGTGAGAAAAGAGAGGCTCGGGGTTAAGGACGCACAGCAAGGAAGAGGCTCCGGGTCTTGGCGACTTCCGAAGTGGGAACGTGTGGAGGCCTGAACCTTGGCTCTTCTCCCCCACCTTTCTGCACTCAGTTCCCTTTCGCCCCGCCCCATTGCTCCCTTTGTGTTGACCCAGAGCCAAGGCTGGCCCCACGCCCCACGCCCCTGCCCCGGGGCCCACCAGACACCTGCCTGCCGGCCCTTCCTTATGAAAAACTTCTCTTTGGGGCGCCTGGGTGGCGCAGTCGGTTAAGTGTCCGACTTCAGCCAGGTCACGATCTCGCGTTCCGTGAGTTCGAGCCCCGCGTCGGGCTCTGGGCTGATGGCTCAGAGCCTGGAACCTGTTTCCGATTCTGTGTCTCCCTCTCTCTCTGCCCCTCGCCCGTTCATGCTCTGTCTCTCTCTGTCCCAAAAATAAATAAACGTTGAAAAAAAAAAAAATTTAAGAAAAACTTCTCTTTGTCCTTCCCTTCTCTCCCCCCAGCCAATTACTGTGCGATCAACTTGGTTGTGGATGTATTTTGGAAATATTTTCCCTGTTTTAGAAGTTTTTTTCCTTTGAAAGAGGGCTCCAACTCCAACCGTGCAGGGGGAAGAAAAAACCCTACCCCAGAGGTCCAGGGATGCAAATGTAAAAACCAGAATCGACTGTATTAAAGAATCAGAACTGAAAACCTCCCAAATAATAGAACTCCTCAGAATCCTGGCCTCAGGAAGACATGGGTGTTTGAGGCTGCCCCAGGGTGGGTTTGGGGGCTTTGCAAACATAGAAAATGGGGTATCTTCCTTCTGTGATGGGATATAAACCCTGCTCTAAGGGTGCCGAGAGAGTTCCCTTCTTTGTCATTTCCTGGGCAACGGACTGAAGTCTGGGTACGACGGGCAGTTGGGTTCACACAGCAGATCCAGGATGGGCTACAAGTAGAATTCCAGGTTCGAAGCCCCACTGTGGGCTCCACGTGGGGCCAGAGCTAGCGCTCAGTATGGCGCCAGGATCATGAGTCAGTATGGAGCCAGGAGTATGACTCAGTCTACAACAAGGATGAGAGCTCAGTCTATCACAAGGTCCAGGGTTCAATCTAAGATGGGGATCAGGGCTTAGTCTGAAGCTAAAGTCTAGGCCTAGTATGAAACAACACTCATGGCCTGACTGAAACCCAGGTGTGGTTAGTGTGGGGCTCAGTCCACGAACAAGACGGGGATCAGAACCCTACTCAGGTCCAGGATTATATCTGGTCTAGGATCAGGGTCAAGTTTCAGTGTGTGACGAAGGACCAGGACTTAGCCTACAATGAGAGTCAGGGTTCAATGTGCGACTGGGACCAGGATTCATCTCGGGTCTCGAAACCACCAAAAAAAGAAAGTCTACCGCCTCCTGAGACCATGGGTGAGCCACTGCACCTTCTAGGCCTCAGTTTCCTCTTCTGTGAGCTGGGGATAATCATAACCCCCATCCTGAAAACTTCCATAGTTAAATGTCAGGCCAAGTGAAATAGAGGATGTTAGCAAGCTTTGCAAGCAGTACGGTGTTGGGCAGATGTTTATATAAACGCCGCAGGGGAAACCCCAAAGAAGGCTGATCGTGGAAAAGCCCAAATGTCACTAAGCCTCCCACTCCACCTTCTACCCAAGTTTCTCTTCTGCCTGTAAAACTAATAATAGCTAACAGTTACACAGCAGGGCCTTGTGCTAGGCACTGTTGTAAGAACTTCACATATATTTAATTTAATCTTCAAACAACCCTACGAGGTAGGTACTGTATTATCCCTATTTTCAGAGGGGGAAACTGAGGCAGAGATAGGTTAAGTACTTTGCTTTGTCACCCTTAATATGTAGAAAGTCTCTGATTCGAACCTAGGCACTTTGGCTCCCAAGTCTATGCTGAGTGTCGGCACTGGGAGGGGTGGGCCGGGGGGAACGGGGGACGGGTCTGGAAGATTCCTCATGGAGCAGACAGGGGTGAGAGATGCAAGTCAGCACCAGGCTGAGGGATGACCCATGGCCTTTCCCCAGGAGGTTGTCTCTCAGCAGACCCCACTCCCACAAGAGGACATAACAGGCTGGGGTGGGGGGGGAGGAGTTGGCGGGTGGCATTAAAGGCATTTCTTTAAACTTGTTTGTTTATGGAAAGAAATTTCAGGCCAGCTGCTGAAAACCTGTATTTTATGGGTAATTTTTCAATTTATTTCACACTGGTATTAAAAACAACAACCCAACCCACCACGGAGGCTGTGATTCCCCTGGGGTTGGCGAGGGAGGGGCGGCTGGCTTAAAGCAGCTCCTTTGTTTGCCTGAACAACCCAGGGACAAGGCTGCCTGCCTTCCCTTGGGAAAAACCAGACGACGTGAAGAATGAAGACAGGGCACAATGCAGAGGGTGTGGTTTAACAGGAGAACAAGGTGAAGTTCAGCGGAGGAAGGTGGGGGGGGGGGGGGGGTGGTGTTCAATGCCTGTCTTTTTTTTTTTTTTTTAATTTTTTTTTTCAACGTTTATTTATTTTTGGGACAGAGAGAGACAGAGCATGAACGGGGGAGGGGCAGAGAGAGAGGGAGACACAGGATCGGAAACAGGCTCCAGGCTCTGAGCCATCAGCCCAGAGCCTGACGCGGGGCTCGAACTCACGGACCGCGAGATCGTGACCTGGCTGAAGTCGGACGCTTAACCGACTGCGCCACCCAGGCGCCCCACAATGCCTGTCTTTTATAGATGATGAGCTTGAGACCCAGATAATGAAAATTGTTAGTAAGAACTTATTCTGGAGGAGACATTGCTTTCGCCGCCACTGCCTCATGGGTGGTCATGACAGTTAAGATATTGCCTTGGTTTGGGATTGCTGTGATGCAGACACTGAGACAAAGATCGGAGCTCAAGAAGTTTATTTGGGAATTGATCCTAGGAAGTGTGGGGCGGAGAATAAGCTGTGAAGCAGGATGGGAGGACGGCCCAGGAAGGGCGGGTCATCAAGACAGGTACCGATGGGGACCACTAGAGCTCACCCCTGCTGGGCAGTTCTGGGAAACAGCATAGAACATGCCTCGGGCTATCCTACCTGTTAAAAGAGGGCTTTGGAGTAACTGTCCATCATCGGATATCTCCACTCTACTAATGAGTCTACCAGCAAGACTTTTTTTTTTTTTCCCAGTCATTGTACTGTTCAGTTTTATACTTTCTCTTTGGCTCTTTTTAAAATAACTTCTATTTCTTTGTTGAGATTTTCTATGTTTTCCTTCATTTCCAAAGAATTTATAATTTCTTGGCAAGGCGCTTCTTGGATGGTGGCTTTAAAGTCCTTGACTGATGAGCCCAATATCTGAATCATCCCGGTTTTGGTATTAGTTGATTGTCTTTTCTCATTCAAACTGTGGTTTTCTGGTTCTCAGTACGACAGGCAATTATGTATATATCCTGGACCTTTGGGCTATTATATTAGGAAACTTCGGGTCCTGTTTAAGTCTTTTATTTTAGCAGGCAGTTTCACTTTTTAGGTGTAGCACGTAGATTCTCACCTACTTTTGGAGGCTGTAGTGGCAATGATCATTTTGTTTCCAGAGCTCTTGCATTTCTACTCTGGTCTGCTTTGTTCTTCTGGTGCTATTGGGGCTAGTATTAGCCTGATACCAAAATCAGACAAAAGACAGCGCAAGAATTATATATAGGTCAATGTCTTTCATTGATGGATGCAAAAATCCTTAAGAAAATATTATCAAGTAGAATTCAGCAACATACAAGAAGAATTATGCGCCATGGCCAAATGGGGTTTATTCCAGGGACAGAAGGTTAGTTCAATATTCAAAAATCAAGGTACTACATCAACAAGCTAAAGAAGAAAAATCACATGATTGTATCAATAGATGCCCCCCCCAAAAAAAAAAGAAAAGAAAAAAGCATTTGACAAAATCCAACACCCATTCTTGATTGAAAACTCTCAGGAAAATAGCAATAGAGAGGAACTTCCTCAACTTGATAAAGAGTATCTACAAAAAACCTACAGCTAACATCACACCTAATGATGGAACACTGAATGAATGCTTTTGCATTAAGACTGGGAACAAGGCAAGCATGTCTGCTCCCATCACTCTTATTCAGCATAGTGTTAGAAGTTCTAGCCAATGCAATAAAGCAGGAAAAAGAAATAAAAGGAATGTAAATCAGAAAGAAAGAAAGAATACTGTCCGTACTTACCGGAGACATGTTATCTTTGTTGGAAAACCCTAGAAATCTACAAAAATACTCCTAAAACTAATGATCAAGCTAGGAGGATACAAGATCAATCCATAAAAATCAGTTGTATTTTTATGCACTAGAAATGAACACATGGGGTAACAAAATTGAAAACACAATACAATGTACAATTCTTTTTTAAAAAGGAAAGAAAAATTCTTAGGTGTAAATCAAATAGAACATATGTAGGACTTGAAAATGGCAAAACACTAATTCCATAAAGAATCAAAGAATATCTTGGGGCGCCTGGGTGGCGCAGTCGGTTAAGCGTCCGACTTCAGCCAGGTCACGATCTCGCGGTCCGGGAGTTCGAGCCCCGCGTCAGGCTCTGGGCTGATGGCTCGGAGCCTGGAGCCTGTTTCCGATTCTGTGTCTCTCTCTCTCTCTGCCCCTCCCCCGTTCATGCTCTGTCTCTCTCTGTCCCAAAAATAAATAAACGTTGAAAAAAAAAATTTTTTTTAAAAAGAATCAAAGAATATCTGAATAAATGGAGACATATACCATGTTCATGGATTGGAAGACTCAACAAGGTCAAGATGCTAATTCTCCCCAAATTGATATACATGTTTAATGCAATTCTGATCAAATTCCCAGCAAGATTTTTTGGTAGGTATAGACAAAATTATTATAAAATTCATATTGAAAGGCAAAGGAACTAGAATAGCTAAAACAATTTTGAGAAAGAATAAGATGGATGAGATCCGTCTTCCCAACCTCAAAATTTCAGTAATCAGAACAGTAAGGTATTGGCAGACAGAACAACACATAGTCTGCAGAACAGATAAGTCAGAAATAGATTCACACAAATATGCCCAATTAATTTTTGACAAACAAGCAAAAGCAATTCAGTACAGGTAGGACAACCTTTTCAACAAATCACACTGGAGCATTTGAACATCCATAGGCAAAAAAATGAACCTTGATGTAAATCTTATTCTTTATGCAAAAATTAATTTAAAATGGATCATGAACTTAAATGTAAAATGATATAACTTCTAGAGAAAAATAGGAGAAAATCTTTGAGACTTGGGACTAGGCAGAACAAGAGGGCACAAGACTAGGCAAATGTCCTTAGACTTGGAAAGACTTTGGAAAGAAGATGAAGGGACAAATCATAAGCTGGGAGAAAATACTAGCAAACCACATATCCACCAAAGGACTTCCGCATGGAATTAAAAAACCCTTAAAATGCAACAGTAAAACAAACAAACAAAAATCCCAATCAAAAATGTGCAAAAGACATGCACAGACATTTTGCCAAAGAGGATATACAGAAACTTGTACACAAACATCCATAGTAGCTTTGGACTTAATAACCAAAATCTGGAAGTTATCCAAATGTTTTTCAAAGAGTGAACGGCTAAAGAAACTATAGTACATTCATCCCATGGAGTATTACTCGGCAGTAAAAAGCAACTGTTAATCATGCAACAAGTTGGGCAAATCTCAAGCAATTATGCTGAATAAAGAAAGCCAATCTCAAAAGGACACATACTACATGACTCCATTATATAATATCTGTGTTACAATGTAATTATAGGAATGAGGAACAGATTGGTGGTGGTTAGGGGTTAAGGTGGAGGGGAGGAAGTGGTCCAGTGTGGCAGAAGGGCCAGACGTTCACCAAACTGTTATGTTTTTCCTCCTGAGCACAGAGCTAGACTACATTTCCCAGCCACCCTTGCAAGCAGGTGTGGCTACATGACTGAATTCTGGCCAGTGGGAGGTGGGGGGACATACTCTGTACCTCTTCTAGGTGACCTTCCATGCCTTGCCCCTTCTACAGGGAACTTTAAGCTGCATACCGAAAGCGCAGAGCAGAAGCTAGAATTAACCTGAGCCCTGGCTGTCCAAGGAGGAGAAGGATTTGCTCATCTGGAACACCCGATTATGCCTGTAATGTGTTGCAGCCATTATACTCGTCTTCATTTATTTGTGACGGTGTCCTGTCGTTCCTTAACCGATACCCCTGCTGTTCCTTAACGGATATACACCTCCTGGAATGTCATCAGCACCACCAGCCTCGATGTCCTCCCTGGGTGCTTGTGTTGGGGGAGAGCGACCAGATGGCAGGCCAGGATTCCCAGACAGCCTCCTACAGCTACAGAGACCCCCAAGACCCTCTGAGCATCTCAGAGCAGGGTAGAGACCTGAATTCTGGCTCACAGAATCCTAGAAATATGGGATTGTCAAAAGATTGTAAAACTCTCAGGGAACACAAAATCCTGTCCATACTACTGAACAGATGGGGAAACTGAGCCCGTGAGAGCAGGAATGAATGAATCAGGGCACGAGTGAGCACTCGTTGGTCCATTCTTTTATCCACTGCACAAATACTTAGTGAGCACTTTATGCGTTAGGCACACAGGTAAAACAGAAGATTCCTGCCCTCATGGAACTTACAAACAAGCCAACGGCAAACACGAACAGGACTATGCACTCGGTACCGTGGAAGATAAGGCGAGATAAGGGGATAAAGGAAATGGGTGTTCTGCTTTATCTGGAGTGGTCGGAGAGGGCCTCTCTGAGGAGGTCGCCTTGAGCCGAGACAGGCCTGGGAGATATCTCAGGAAGGATTTTCCAGACTGAAGGAACAGCAAAAAGTCCTGCTGAGGACACATGGCAGAGTCTGAGAAACACGGGGAGGCTGAGTAGCTGGAGCAGAGGGGATGGGAGGAGAAGGGGGGGGAGGCTACAGCCTGCAGAGCCGTGCGGCTGTCTTGTAGCTGGGGCCTCCGCATGACCAAGGCGCACTGCTCTTCCCCAGCGCGGCTCACGTGGGGGCTGTCCTGCTCTGGACTTTGGAGACCTCAGGACCACGGGTGGTTGGGTAGGGGCTGACTTTCCAACTTCCTGACGTTTGATCTTCTAGGGTCACCTCATTTCTCCAAATACCTAATTCCACGTATAAACCGGGAGACTCCTGCATTGGGAGAACTCATTCATTCATTCATTCGTTCGTTCTTCACGAACATGCTGACTCCTGCTCTGTGTCTACTGTGTGCTAGCATTCCAGGGCTCTGGGTATGACCTCATCTCTGGCCTCAAAGACTTGATGATTTAGAGAGAGAGACAGAGACATCAATAGTCACCACCTGGTGTGATCCAGGCTGTGATAAAGAGACGGTGGGAGCCTGGAGGAGGCACTGAACCTGGCCTGCGAGGCAGGGATGAGGGGCATATCCAGGGCGGGGTCCTGAATGAGTCAGTGAGGAAGGGGGATGGGAAGCTGGCCAACATTCCATGGAGAGGCCACCTATGAAAGGCTCAGAGGTGTGGGAGGCCTAGAGGTGTCGGTCAAATACTGCAAGGAGTTGAGATCTCTGGGATCAAAGACGTGAGGGGTGGGGGGATGGGGGACACTGAGATCAGAGAGATCAGAACAAGAGGGATTTGTAGGGTGAGGCCGAGGGGATCCATGCTGGAACGCCTGGACGCCCATCCCACCTCTGTCCTAGACTTGCCGGGCTGCCGGAGCTAAGCACCCCCAATCCCGAGGCCTCAGTGACCCCATCTGCGAAATAGAGCCATTTTGGTGGAACCACTCCAACATTTGGCCAAGATCCCAGGATGCCGTCTGCCCGTGTCTGTGGAGCCCCACAGAAGCATGGCCAGAGCTGCCTCCCTCTGTAGATTTCCTTCCCCTTGACATGCCTTCAAACGTCCTTATTGCACTGGAGACTCACTAGGATGGAGAGAAGGGGCTGGAGGCCACAAGCCACACACATAGGAAAAAGGAAGGACAGCTGTTCAGCAAGAGGCTGTCCAAGGGTGAGTTCCTCTGTGTCCTGAGCAGTGGCTAAGAGGGCAGGCAAGGGACCCAGACAGGGCCCTGACCTGCCTCGTGTGGCCTTAGGCAAATCGGTCAGCCTCTCTGACTTCTTTCCTCCCCTGTAAAGTGGGGCTAATCAGAACAGAACCTCACTGAGTTGCTCTGAAGATTATATTACGTGTCAAGGGCTAAGCACAACCCCAAGCACACAGGCCCCGAAACTGATAGCTACCATTAATAGCACGGGGGTTGTTTTCCGTGGGCGGGGCCGCGGGAGGCAGGAGTGAGTGCGCTGTCTGTTGGGTAGGCGGAGGGGTCTGGCTCTGCAAGGGTTAAAACAGAACCCGCTGCTCCCAGTCCCGCAGATAAGGTTGGAGGAAACACAGTCCAGGTCCCCCAGACCCTTCACAAGTGAATTTATGAGGTGCTGGTCACTTCCAGGCAAAGATTAGGGGCTCCCCGCAGGCCGCGCAGGAAACATTCAGGGTCAGTGGCCAGAAGGGATGCAGGACTCTTGAAAGAGCAGAAAGGGCGCAGACCAGATGGCCCAGGGACGAGGCCACAGAGTTTGGGGGGGGGGGGGGGGGGGGGACGTGAGACAAAGACAGAAGAAGAGAGGAAGTGCAGGAGTGGCCCTGAAGGGCCAGGCGCAGGAGACAGGAGCCACCGAGAAGGAGAAGAGAGAAAATCGGGGCAGGCGGGGAGTGGGGGGATCGCGACGTGCCGAGAGCACAAGGATGGGGGTCACTTGGCGGCCGCGCGTCTGTACCTGTGTCTGCCCGGCCGGCGGCGGCGGCGGGGCTGGGGAGAGGGGCAGTGCAGGGGGCGGAACGACGCCAGACCGCGGGCTGCGGGACCCGCCGACCTCCGGACCCCCGCCGGGCGACCCCCGCCCCCCGCCGCGCGCGCCTCCCGAGCGGGTTAACGCGCCGCCCAGCGCGCCGGCTCCTCCCCGCCGGGGCAGTGTCCGCGCTCCGCCGACGCCCTCACTCGACCTGGCAGCCGGCCCCTAGGCGGACGGCGAGTCCCTGGCGGCGGCACCGAACCCGCGCCCCGTGGATGCGCCCGCGCGCCCGGAGCAGCCGTCGGGCCTCCCGGGGAGCCCCCCGCGCGCCCGCCCCGACCAGGCTGCCCAGATGCGGGCGCCACTCTGCCTGTTGCTGCTCGTCGCCCACGCCGCGAACATGATCCCCCCGAACCGAAGGAAGAAGCAAGGTACCAGGGGCAGCGGGCAGGGTGGCAGGTCGCCCACAGCGGGGCCGACAGGGAGACGGCCCTTGGGACAGCTGCACGGTGCCCGGCGCCCTGGGCCACTAACTCCTCCGCGTAGCCGTCAGGCCCGCTTTACAGATGGGGAGACTGAGGCTCCAGGGTACCTGTTGAGCCAGCTGGCCCAAGGAGGCTCTCCAAGGAAGGAAGGCGCTGGTAGGGCTCTCTCACTGACCCGCTCCCCATAGTTGCAACATTGCTGAAAAGGAGGGTGGCTCTGTGCAGAGATAGGAAGCCCAGGATACCGGGACTACGGGACAGAATTTTGGGCTTAGAAGCCATGCCTGGTATCCGTGCTGAGCCAGGAGAAGACATACAGCCCTGGGCCAGGAGTCCAGATGCCCCGGACTCAGCCCCAGCGTTGACCCTGACTCTCGCATCCCCTCGGGGAAGGCAGTGATTCTCAGTGGGCTCCCCTTCTGGTAAGGACATGAGCTTTGTGAATTCGAGATCTGAGACCTGAGTTCAAGTCCATTGGTTCTGGGATGACCTGGAAGAAGTCCCAGAGCCTCCCCCCCGCCCCCCCCCCACCAGGTTTTTCCATCTTGACCTCCTAGGAACACTAGGAAGATAACCCAAGGTTCAGACTCTAAGTGTACCTGGGGCACAGAGGGGACCCTTGCATCCTCACTGCGAGAGTCAGAATGTCCTCAGGAAGTGGGTTTGAGGCTGTCCCTGCAGAGTGGGGGTCGGCAGAGCCGGTGGAGCTGAGGAAGACAAGCAGGCGAGCCTCCTCCTGAGCTGGTGCCGGTCCGAACCAACCTTGGAATGCCCGCCGTGGCGCCAAGGCTGTCCTTCATTAAGGGAATCCCCACTGCCTCCTCATGAGAACACCCATGCCATTTTATAAAGCCGAGGCCAAGGCTCAGACAGGTTAGGTAACCTTGCTAAGTTGTCCAGCAGGTGAGTGGAAGATCCAGTGTCTTTCTTCCCAGCTGTGGTGTTAGGTCTCAGGAAGGCTACATGGGAGTAAGAAAGAGAGTCTGCCCTCTAGGGGCTTCTCATCCACTTGGGGGAAAAGCCCTGCCTGGACCCAGTGACTGCTGGAGCGGAGCAGGAAGCAGACAGGCTACAGGAGAACTGGGAGTTGGGATTGGGGGGAGCAGGGAGACTGGCCCAAAGGGCTCCAATCTCGGGTGTGACTGAATGGAGGGACCCAGGGATAGGAGAAGTGGGTGGGCTTCAGGGTAAGCCGGGGGAAGTTTGGGACCTCGTGGTCCTGTGTGGATGGCCCTTGTATAGTGGTTGATCCCATGGGTTCTGGAGTCAGCCTGCCCGGGTCCAAATCCCAGCTTCCCCAGTGACCAGCTGAGTGACCTCGGGGAAGTCACTTTGCCTCTCTGAGCCTGGGTTTACCCACCTGAGGTTCTTTTAGAAAATCTCTAAGATTTTTCTCAGTGTTAAAGCAGACCAAAGACATGAAAAAGAAAAACTTTCTCCTCATTGACTCCTCTTTAAAATAGGCATAGTAGGGGCGCCTGGGTGGCTCGGTCGGTTGAGCGTCCGACTTCAGCTCAGGTCACGATCTCACGGTCCGTGAGTTCGAGCCCCGCGTCGGGCTCTGGGCTGACGGCTCAGAGCCTGGAGCCTGCTTCCGATTCTGTGTCTCCCTCTCTCTCTGCCCCTCCCCCATTCATGCTCTGCCTCTCTCTGTCTCAAAAATAAATAAACGTTAAAAAAAAAAATTAAAAAAAAAAATAAAATAGGCATAGTAATCTGAAGTATCTAACTCACCAGGCAGCTATGGGTAAGACTGAGTGAATTGGGGAGTATGTGAAGGGAGTAGCCAAGTACACAGGCTCCTACTGGGCATTTGCAACACATCTTCATTTCCTGCCCATGATGTCCCTGGCTATGGGAGGTGCTTTTTATCTGGATGGGGATTCAGAGAGGGAAACTGACTCGTCCAAGGTTGCACAGCAGGTAAGCAGCAAAGCAGGCTCGAATCCCGATCCATCTGACAGGGTGTCGCCTGAGCTGTGTCGGTCTTCCCTCTCAGAGCCTCAGTTTCCCCATCTGAAGAAGAGCTGGTTTAGATCTTTGAGATGTTTCACAGTCCAAAAAAGACAGAGACAGACAGACACAACACACACACACACACACACACACACACACACACACACAGAATAAAGAAAAAGAAAACTTCCAATCCCTTTCCCCGTCATCAGTCGCTTGGTGAGGACGTTGGGCATGGCAGTCCCTGACGCTGCCCCAGTTTGTCAAGGGGGCTCTCGGCACCCCTCCCGGAAGCGGTTGATGTCTTGCGTAGGGGCCACAAACATGCCCCATCCAGCATCTCCAGAGAGAGGCTTGTGGCTCCACTTGTCAGTCGGGTGCCACGGATTTCAGTCCCACTCTGGACCCCTTTGTACTGTGTGACCTTGGGCGCGTGGACTCCCCCACTCCTGCCTACAGCCTCAGTTTCCCCACTGGCCCTGGGGTGGGGGTTGGGGGGTAGGAAAACCTTTCCCGTAGCATATTACGCAAGGGGGTCATAGGAATCCTGGCCAAATAGGTTTGGGAAACGCTTAGTTTAGCAGATTTCTTGACTGCAGGACTTACCAGAGCATTCATGGTGAAGCAGTGGGACGAGGCCTCAGGATCCCAAACTAATTATGCAGCAGAGGCCATTTTTCGTCAGATAGCTGCTTGGAAGATTCCACAGGACACCCCTGAGAGTCTTACCCGCTTTGACATTTTCCTCTAACTTTAGCAGGAGCGTGCATCCCGAAGGCACCTGGGTGTTGGTCGTGCTTCATTCATCGGTTCCTTCACTTGTTCATTCAACAAGTGCCACAGGCTCTGTGTTGGGAAACTTGGAGATGCCAAGGTGTAGAGACCCTGGGCTGCCCTTGAGCAGCTGCCGGGGTGGAGGGATGTCCCTCCCCTGACTTCCCCAGCCTCCCCTCCATGCCAGAGTCCTTAGCCTCTGCCTCCAGCCTGCTCTGCAAGGCCCAGCAGCAGCCCCCCCTCGGGGCCTGACACCCGCACACCCCTGCTTCCTCCAGCTCTGGCGTCACTGTTTTTTTTTTTTTTTTTTTTTTTTTTGATGAAACCCAATTTTTCTGTTTCTAAGACAAGCAAGAATGAAAGGCAAGGCTTGAGAAAGGTTCTTGGATCTCGAGTGTCTCTTACAAAACAACATGTTGATGAATTAAGTGTAAATGAATCAGAACCAGATGGAAACATTTCTCTGGAAACATGCTGGGGTGTCCTGGCAATGGGACAGTCAGGGAGTGTGAGGGGGCTCTGGTATGCACCCCCCCAACCGCGACATGGAGCTTCATTTAGGCAATGAGGAGAAGACAGGCTGTGACTGATTTCCCTGATGTCCAAGGCTTGCTGGGGAGGGGGCCTGGTGGAGGTGAGAGTTTCCCCCACGTTTGCAGGGTGATTTTAAGATCCTTCTAGACCCGAGGCAGCCAGGGGCAGAGGGAATTCAGGGAATTCAGCTCTGGAATTCAGATAGCCCTGGGTTCAAATCCTGAGCCCTCTCCTACCCTACCATGCCTTCTCCAATCTATGATTCCACATCTGTGAAATGGGAACAGTTATACCTACCTCTTTGGCAGTTGGAAAGATTCACCGCAGTCCCAGAGGGAAGGTGTCCGGAAGCATACAGTAGGCGCCGCATAAAGATTCTCCTCCTCCCCCCCTCCCATTCTACAGCAGGGTGGGATGCTCTCTGGACTTGGGGTAAGGGCATCTCACGTGGGTTGAACCTCACATCTGCCCTTGTCCCTGCTGTGAGCCTTTTTCTTCATCTGTCAAAGGACTGTGACAGCGCTGACATCGGGGGGTGGGGGGGGTGATCGTACTCGTTCTCTGTAAATTGCAGAGCCCTGCGTGGACAGCCAGGCAGACAGCACTATCCCCTGTGCATAGCAGAGATGCTGAGACCCGGCAAGCAGGTGCCCGGGGCAGTGGCAGAGACGGGGAAGGACCCAGGTTTCTTGTCTCCAGGGCTGGGCCAGGGCTGGACCCAGAACAAGGTGCATCCCCCCCCTAAATGCTGGCATCCGGGTGATGCCAGGTAAAGATGCATGTCAGGGGCGACTCTGGAAGGGGAGCGAGTTGCTAAAGGACAGGGAGAGGGCTGCCAACCGCACCTGGAGGGGTCGGGAAGGCGCTGCGTATTGGCAGAGTCCTACTTAAGACAAGTCATTTTGGCCCCTTTGGGTCTGGGTGTCTTCATAAAAATATGGCTGGTTGGTTGAGGCCAGGAAATCAGGATGCTTGGCACGTAGTAAGTACTCAATAAGTTTGGCTCCGCTCACATGCCGTCTCCCTCCGCAGCCAGTTCTGGAGCCCACACTGGGCTCATAGGAGATGCTGCTTTCACCTCGCGGGCTCCCCCACGCTTGGGGGGGGGATCCACCTCCGTCTTCAGGGATGAAAACTGCCTAGCTACCACCCAGTCACCAAAGGAGAGCCCTGAAGCCACTTAGCGAGGGCTGGCCGTGCGCCAGGAGCTCCACACACGGGGAACCCTCACCGTGTCACTGCCTGGTGTTCTACCCAATTCCCAGACAAAGGAACTGAGGCTCACAAAGGGGCAGTGACCTGCCCAGGAACTCCCAACATGTGGGATGCGGACCCAGGGTTTGGGGGCTCCAAAGCTTGTGCCCAGAAGTACAAATGGGGTCTGTTGATGGCTTGCAAGGTGGAGGTCTCCGAGAGGAGCCTTGTCACGGGTAGAACTTAACCGTTTATCCATCCATTTCTCCATCTAGTGGGAAAACGGACGCTTGCTTTAATCCAAAGTTTTCAAATGAGATTTACAAGCCGGCAGCGGATCAGGGAGATCCATTTATTAAGTACAGCCAGCATTTTTGAACGGTACAGCGAGGGACCAGAACAGAACGGTATAGAATGTAGAGGGCCGGAGAGTAAATATTTTAGGCTTTGCTGGCCACATTTGACCTGTCACCTACTGTCCTTTGTTGTTGTTGTTGTTGTTGTTGTAGTAAATCATTCTTAGCTCACAGGCCGTGCAAAAACAGGCTGAGGGCCAGCTTTGGCCCATAGGCTATAGTTCGCTAACCTTAGAAAATACCAGAATGTGTTGCGAGGGTTAAAATTAAATATTATTTTGGGAAGTGCGTTTCAGGCTACATGTACATGCGAACGTGTGTCTGAGTAGTTGAGTGCACTTGCTCATGTGCCCAAAGATGTGGGTTACGTGCGAGAGTGTGTGTGTTTGTACTAGCGTGTGTATTCTGCATGCTGTGCATGAACGGATATACAGCTGTCATGTTTACCATTGTCGAGGAAGTGTGGAGGCTGCTGGGTCAGCTGAGCCCAGTGTGGTCCCCATCAGTCTCTCCGAGATGGGCTCTAGGAGGATCCCTACGGCACAGATGGGGACACTAAGGCCCGGCGGGGGGGGGGGGGGGTCACATAGCAGGTGCACCCAGGGAGTCTGGCCGCGGAGCTACAAATGCGACACCAAATCGCCTCAATGAGCAGCAACCGCTCCTGACACATTTTGCAGGTCGTATGGCCCTGAATCCGGTGGATGCGTCCTTCCCAAGGCCTGTGGCTTTTAGTCTCAGAAGGTGGAATGATCGGTCAGGGCCCTGAATTTCCTCCTGCGTCAGACACCCCTGAGCAGCCAGTGGGTGCCAGATACTGCGTGGGCCTTTCTCGCTGACCCTGCCGGGTGGATGTGGTTGCACCCTCTGCCCTTACAGAAGAGGAAGGCTGCTTCAGGGAGGGAGCCTGGTTTGTCCAAGGTCACAGAGGATATGGATGTGTGGCCTGGGTCTTCCAGACTCCAGACCCACCGGAGCAAATCCGGGCTACGACGGACTTCTCTGGAAAACCCATCCAATGCCAGTAACCATCCTCTTGTTCACACGGCACTTTACAGTTTGCAGACAATTCCGCTTGCCTTCTCTCTCGGGAGTTCTGGAGAAGGGTGATAGAATGATGGCATGCTGGGGCCGAAAAGGCCGACTGAGACCTCTGAGACCGACACCTGGGCAAATACGGAGGCTCAATCAGGGCAGCACGTCACCCACGGTCACCCAGCTGGGGGTGGAAGTGAGGGTACAGTCGAGACTGGGGAGGAGGGGAGGGCGGCTGTGGAGAGGCAGAGGAAGGCAGCCTGTTCCGGAGCCTGAAGGTCCTGGTGTAGGGCCTCTGAGAGCCTCAGTTTCCCTGGGTGGCTTGGCTGGGCTGGGTCTTCTGTGCCTTTCTCCCAGGTCTCGGGTAAACGTCAGATGAGGAGTGGAGTCAAGCGCGCCAAGGCTGTTGGCGGAGGCTTCTTAATAACGAGGGGCCAACCCAGGACCAGGGGAGCCTCATATGGGCCCCTGGAGTTACCTGTGAGCCACATAGGTCCGTGGCTTGGCTGTGTCGTTCCATCCGAGGGAGCCGGCCGAGACCTGGGCGGGACTGAGAGCCATCCCTGCTTCAAGGCCGGACCTTCCCTTAGAACCTCAGGCCATGGACGCAGTCAGTACACAGAGCGGCCCCAGGCTCAGTAAACACCCAGGATCACGCTTCTCACCTATACTTCCACACACATACAGGTTCCTAAAAACATATATATGTATTTTTTTCTTTAAAAATACTTAACTCTCAGGGCGCCTGGGTGGCTAAGTCGGTTAAGTGACGCTTGGTTTCTGCTCAGGTGCATGAGTTCGAGCCCCGCGTCGGGCTCTGTGTTGATGGACCGCACGGAGCCTGCTTTGGATTCTTTGTCTTTCTCTCTCTCTCTCTCTCTCTTTCTCTGTCTCTGCCCCACCCCCCACCTCTCAAAATAAATAAATAAGGGGCGCCTGGGTGGCTCAGTCGGTTGAGCGTCTGACTTCGGCTCAGGTCACGATCTCGCAGTTCGTGAGTTCAAGCCCCGCGTCGGGCTCTGTGCTGACAGCTCAGAGCCTGGAACCTGCTTCGGATTCTGTGTCCCCCTCCTTCTGCCCCTTGCCTGCTCATGCTCTGTTTCTCTCTGTCTCTCAAAACTGAATAAATGTTAAAAAAAAAAAAAAATTAAAATAAATAAATAAATATAAAATTTAAGAATGAATGAATAAATAAATAAATAAATAAACTAAAAAGAAAAGTACTTAACTTCTGCTGACATCAAAGGTTTCAAAAAGTCTGTTTTTGATCTGGTTTTACGTTCAAGCGTTAACTCAATGCCAGGTGCCGTTACCTGTATTATTTTATTTGATTTAACAAGACCAGGCCCTGTTCTAAGTACTTTATGTATATGAACTCATTAAGTTTTCTTAATAAACCTACATGAGGTGGGCCCCGTTATGATCCCTGTTCTACAGATGAGAAAACTGAGGCACAGAGAGGTCAAGTAACTCACCCAAGGCCACACAGCCGAGGCTCAAATCCTGCCCGGTCCCAGAGCCCGAGCTCAGTCATTTCTCGGCCTCCCAGGTTTGCTGTGAGGACTCTTGTCCATATTTGGCAGAGGAGGAAACTGAAGAGACAGGGGCATTACATAGAGTGTATGCAATTGCCACTTTTATAGGTCAAAACCGGCCCCACATTAGCAAATTTCATATGCTTCAGTCCAGTAGCTTGGCAAAGTAAGTTTGGCAAAACCAGGATTGAAACCCAGACAATTAATTCCAAAGCTTGGGTGCATAACCAGCCCGCCAGGCCTTCTCCCAGTTCAGCCACACAATAGCCTGTGAGGCGGTTTGATCCTATTATTCTACAGAGGAGGCCCTCCAAGCTCAGAGAGGGCAGTTGACTTGCCAAGGGCACAGAGCCAGGACGGGGAGAAGCTGGGATGTGTCTCCAGGTCCCCAGGGGCCGGAACCTCCTATCTTGGCCCCGTGCAGCAGGCGGTGCTATTCAGACACACGCCCTCGGCCCCAACCTCGGGGATCCACCCCCCCCACCCCGGGTCCCACAGGGAATGGTCCGGTTCCCACTGCTGACAAACTCGTCTTGGGCACAGCGGCTTCGGGCCGGGCCACCCCCTCCTGCCCCGGGATGATTTCTTGGAGTCATGCCGTGTGATTCATAGAGCCCCCGCTCTGCCATCCATGGTGGAGGCTCCAGTGCGCCACGGTGGTGGGGGTTCTGTCTCACCAGCTCAAAAGAAAGGCATTCCCAAGCCGGGGGGACCCAGACCGCATGGGGAAAACCACTCCCTTTCGCCAGAAGCCTCCACTTTCCCTGAAGTCCAACAGCAGTGCCTACATCCGCCGGGGCTGAGACATGCAGAGAAGGAAGGTCACGACTGCCCTTCAGGAGCGTGCTCTGGTGTTGGCAGGCAGGCACAGCTGTCCCTAGCAAGTCCCAGATGAGCAGCGGGTGGCCAACAGGCTGTCACGAAGGCCATGGGCTCTGCCACTCACTGGCTAAGTGACCTTGGGCAGTTCACCTCTCCCTTCTGCGCGTCTGTTGGCTAACTTGCAAAGTAGGGCATTCCTAGCAAATAGGGGGTGCTCTTAAGAGTTCCAGCACCAGGCAGGGAGGATGGGATTGGGGCTGGACGTTCATGGGCTCAGCTCCCACCTCTGCTACTGCCTTGCTTGGGTGAAAATATTCCACTCCCGGGTCTCAGTGTCGTGTATCAGTACAATGGGGACACTGATAGCATCTACATCATATGGTTGTCTTAAGGATTAACATTATGCATGCAACCCACCTGGGAGATAGTAGGTGCTCAATAAATGGTGACACCCGTCATGCACCGGGAGGGGTTGGCTCTTTCCAGATCAAGTAACTCTGGACTTGATCTGGTGTCCAGCCTGGTGTCAGACACACCCCGGCCTGCGTTTGAAAGTCCTCAGGAGACCTGACTTGTCAAAAGAAGGTCACTTGGAGGAGCCCAGATTCAAAGGCGATGGTGGTCCTAAGTGCTGTGTGACTGTCGCACAGTGACTACCGTCTCTGAGCCTCTGTTTACTCCTCTATGAAATCCGACTCCAGAGGACGGCAGTGAGGCTGGAAGGATGTGGGCGTGTGTGTGCGTGGTGGGGGCACGTTATAAATGTATAAATGATGTGATGGCTATTTGTGGATGAGGCCGTCGCGGGGCCCGACGTCCTACCCTGTACCCAACGCAGGCTGGAAGAACCCAGTCAGATGCTGTCTTTTGGACATGCTTTTCCTTCCTCCTGCCCCCGTTCCTCCCTTCTGGCAGCTCCCTAATTCATAGCACATTATCCGCACCTAATTCATAGCACATTATCCGCACCTAATTCATAGCACATTATCCGCACCTAATTCATAGCACGTTATCCGCACCTAATTCATAGCACATTATCCGCACCAGCCGTGCAAAATCCTGCCCTTGTTTTCCATTTTATTTTTCTTGCTTTCTTTTTTAAATTGTTACAAATTGCTGGTTTTTTATTTCACTCTTACATTTGTTTCACTTCTTTAAACTTTGTTCTCTTTTCTCCCACGTAGCCAGTTTAATTTTATTTTTAAATTTTTCACTAATTACTGCAGGGAAGAGAAAAAATAAATAAAGTTTTCACCATTATGAATTGCAGTATTTCCTTTTAATTAACAGAATTTGGATGTATTTACGCTTACGTTAAAAGTGCATTTTAAATTTTGCTTTTACATTTTGTTTTTCTTAGTTATTTTCATCTTATTGTTTTAGTTTAAAAATGCGACTTATTTTATATTTCTGTCAATTTTAAGTATTTGTATTTGATTTTCATTCCTCTTATTTCCTCTTATTTCATTCCTCTTGGCTTTTTATTTTGTTTTGTTTTGTTTTTCAATTTTTATTTTATTTTTATTTATTTATTTATTTTAACATTTTTATTTATTTTTGAGACAGAGAGAGACAGAGCATGAACGGGAGAGAGGCAGAGAGAGAGGGATACACAGAATTGGAAGCAGGCTCCAGGCTCTGAGCCATCAGCCCAGAGCCCGACACAGGGCTCAAACTCACAGACCGTGAAATCGTGACCTGAGCTGAAGTCGGACGCTTAACTGACTGAGCCACCCAGGCGCCCCAATTTTTATTTTATTTTTATTTGGTCCACTTTTTTATTGCGTTTCCTGAATATTTTCCATCAGTTTGTAGGACTCACGGTGTTACCTGTATATTGACCCCATGTTGGTTTTGACATTGAAAATATCTTTCATCGGTCCGACACCCATCTGCTAACTTTGTATGTCCTTTGGAGTTTAGAAATCATTACCCATGATACTGTTCATGTGGTCAAAGCCCACGAGCTTTTTGGGGAAGAGGGTTGTCTTCTGCCTTCTGGTCTGGGCTTTTTAATCTTAGAAAATGTCCTTATAAGGGACACCTGGCTGGCTCAATGTACGATTCTTGATCTCGGGGTTGTGAGTTCAAGCCCCACGTTGGGCATAGGTTATTTAAAAAGAAAATCTAAAAAAAAAAGAAAGAGAGAGAGAGAGAAAGATAAAGAGAGAAAAGAAAAGAAGAAAAGAGAAAAGAAAAGAAAAGAAAAGAAAAGAAAAAAGAAAAGAAAAGAAAAAAGAAAATGTCCTTATAAGAAAGTCTCATTAGAAGGGTGTGAGCCCTCGGCTCTCCATCCCTCAAGCGGGCCACCCTTCCGTGACCCATGCCTTCCATGACAACATGCGGGCCTCGGCCCCTCCCCAGCACACTATTGGAATTCTCAAATGCAGGGGATGCTTCTCGGTTCACTCTTGTCCCTGAATGTCCCCTCGGTCACTGCATTCCAGCTGGCACTTGCTGGTAGCCAGACCCTTTCCTTGGGGGCCCCAGACTGATGGAGGTGTCAGGCCCACCAGAGCCGGTCTTAGTGGAGTAGGAGAGGTGACAGTGAAGTTGGCTTGAAGGGCATCCCGAGGGGTGTCAGAATCCTCCCCACGGGGCTGAGCAGCCCCAGCCCGAGGCAGGCATTTTCTCAGGGCTGTTTTGGCTAAAGGACTACAGTTTATGGATCATCTTATTGTCTAGCATCAACACCCAAAACCACCATCAACAACAGGAGGAAAAAGAATACACACACACTCAGGACATTTGTATGCAAAGCTGACTTTAAGGCAGGTCCTCTCTTCCGCCTGGAATAAATCTCCTCCTGTCTGTCCTCACAAACAGCTCAGGGCCCCTCTTGGGCTGACCTTGGGCCCTGATAGACATATGGCTTTCAAGGGCTGTCCTCTGCTTTTGGAGAGCCACGGGGCAGGAGTCACCAGGGAAGCATGCCCCCAGCAGTTAGGAGCTGAGACTCTGGGTTGCATCCTTGCCGCGAGTTCGTGGGGCAACACTTCATCTCTCTGAGCCTCAGCGTTCTCTTCCAAGAAAATGGGGAACGTGTAGCCCCAGCTTGTAGAGCCATAGTGGCCTTGAAGTGATCTTCAAGTGACCAGGGTGACATGGGTCCCTGCCTGCTGCAGAGACTCAGCCGCCATGAGCCGGCCTCTGCCCGCTTGGTAGTCCCGGTCCCTTCTAGGGCCTGCCGGAGCTCACAGTGACCGGCATCCCCTGGCTCCGCTGCCCTTCCTGGTTCCAGACCTTAGTTCTGGTTTTAACTGGGCAAGGAGTATGGTTCCCATTTTGCAGATGAGCAGACTGAGGCCCACTGACTGGGGATGTCAGATATTCAGGCCTGTGCAAGCCCAGGTTCCTCAGACCGCCTGGGTTGCAGTTTAGTGGAGACAGTGCCTCGGGGCCACGAGAGAGTCAGAGCCGAGGCCGTCGATGGCCCCATTTCTGGGGACATTCTGCCACCCCCCACCACGTGCTGGGCCGGTTTGCCCTCTTCCGTTCAGTTCCTCCCCACTGGCATCGTACGGTTTATTGAGCACCTACTGCGTGCCGGGTGCTTTGTGTGCACCACTCACATCCTTAGGAGATGGGTACCCATTTTGCAGAAGAGGAAAATAGGACCCAGGTGGGGGAAGTCAGTTACCCAGATTCACACAGCCCTCATAGAGCCTGGATTGGAACCCCGGCTGGGGCTCCAAAGACCTCTTTTTCACTGTGCCCGGGATTGTCAGCTAAACCCAGGACAGAGCATAAGGATGTGTTTGGCTCCCATTTAATGAGTGCTTGGCATGTAGGCGGGCACACAGCCGGGTGCCCTGCAGGCTATCACCTGCCTTTACCCTCCAGGCAACCCTTGGAGAGCATCATTCTGTATTGCAGATGAGACACTGAGGCCCCGAGGGTCAAAGGACCCCTTCCCCGGCCAAGGTGGCAAAGCTAGGATTCAGCCGGGAGCCTCGTATACCCTGGGGAAAGAGTGTCACCTACACCAGCAAGGCCCCAGCCATCCTCAGCCCCCGGGGCAGTGAGTAGCCTGGGCCTAGCCTCCCAGGTCAGGTGCCGAGGACCAGACCATACACAAGGCCAGATGGAGTGGACCAGGTGGCCAGAGGCTCTGTGGCCGACTAGCCAAAGGCACCTGCCCTGTAATCAGGATTCCAGCCCTGCCCTCTGGTGACCAACCGGGTGACTCTGAAGGTGCCTGCCTCTCTCCGGGCCTCAGGGTGCGATCTGTACAATGAGGTTACTGCTGTCATGCTACACCCTTGAAACTTTAATAGACCCTGCCCAAACCCCCTCCTCGAAAGAGAGGTGTGGGTGACTTCAATCTTATACAGTGTCCGTATCCTGTAGGTCACAAATAATATTTCCTTCTTGTGTTAATCTTCATTTTGAAAAGTAGTTGGGGCCCCCGGGTGGCTCAGTCGGTTGAGCGTCCGGCTTGGGCTCAGGTCACGATCTCACGGTTTGTGGGTTCGAGCCCCGCGTCGGGCTCTGTGCCGACAGCTCAGAGCCTGGAGCTTGCTTCGGATTCTGCGTCTCCCTCTCTCTCTCTGCTCCTCCCCCACTCATGCTCTGTCTCTCCCTCTCCTTCAAAAATAAATTAAAACGTTAAAAAATTTTTTTTAAAGTATTAGTGAGGTAAGGTAGCTCTCCATGTGGTTTCTGGCTCATTTGTCTTTCTCCTTTGAGTTACTGGTAATATCTTTGCCTGTTTTCCCACTTTAGTTGTTCTTGTTTTTCTTATCGATTTCTAGAAGTTCTTTGTATATTAAGAATGATGATCCTTGGGGCGCCTGGGTGGCGCAGTCGGTTAAGCGTCCGACTTCAGCCAGGTCACGATCTCGCGGTCCGTGAGTTCGAGCCCCGCGTCGGGCTCTGGGCTGATGGCTCAGAGCCTGGAGCCTGTTTCCGATTCTGTGTCTCCCTCTCTCTCTGCCCCTCCCCCGTTCATGCTCTGTCTCTCTCTGTCCCAAAAATAAATAAACGTTGAAAAAAAAAAATTTAAAAAAAAAAAAAAAAAGAATGATGATCCTTGGCCTTCTCTGTGTGTAAGTGGCTTAATGATCAGACTGAACATGTGACAGAGGGTTGCAAATATGGCATGTGCTTTGTCTCTCTCTAGTTCTCTGTTGTATCTCTAAAACCCAGTCCCGAATTATCTGGGCAGATCTCAAAGCTTTCTGGTATTAAAAAACCCAGCCCGGTGCTACATTTTAAAAACATAGGTCTAATTTTCTTCTTCCCCCTCCCTGACGTGGCTCCTGAGTCCATTGACCTGCCCTGTGGGGAGATGTGCCGTGCCCCCTCCCTCTCTCCCCCTCTGCACGTTGGGGGGCAGAATACAGGGGGTAGGGACAGGGACAGTGGTCTCTACGGTCTCTTCGGTCTCTGGTGCTGATGTAGCCTCATAACACTCAGCGCTGAGTAAACGTGGGGCCTCATCGCCAGCGAGCAGAGGGGCAGGGGATCAGGTCTGAATGTTCCTATGCCCCGCTTCATGCCCCCGCCATGGGACAGATGTCATAACTGTGGCGGGGTGTGATTTACCAGGGGGTAGGGGCATGGGCTCTTCTTCTCCTGATTTTCCTACCTCCCTCACCACCCCACAGCCTCTTGGCTCTTTGGGTTGGGAATCCAGAGCTTGGATCAAGCTCACCTGCCTCCGTCAGTCGCTTAGGCAGACAACTGGCCCAACGGTGGCAGTGCGGTCTCCCCCGGGCCTGCGCTGGCCCCTTCGGCACTCCCCTCCTTCCCGGTAGAAATGAGGCTGGTCCGTAAGTGTGTGTTCCATCAGGGGATGAAACGCCATTTCCACGATCCTCAGGCGCCCTCCAAACTGTGAGTGGTTCCCCTGCCACCCCAGCTGGGTCGAGGGAGGTGGGGAAGTGCGGGACAACCCTTCTTGGATTCTCTTCAGAAATCCGTGTATACAGGCTGGGGAGGCGGTGGCGGCAGAGAGGGTGGGGGGGGGGGGAGGGGATGCCAAGATACCTGTCCCCCCTCTCACCAAGCCCTGGAGGGGGTGTCAGGTCCCAGTTGCATACCCACGAGGCAGCTCTCTTTAGAACACAGCGGCAGGGGAGGGGAGGACTCAGACGGTTTCCACCCTTTGTCACAAGCTTGGGAGCAGCAAGTCCCGTTCCTTCATTCATTCAACAAACGTTTACAGAGCACCCGGCGTACCCAGCACTGTGCGTAACACTGCGGACGGGGATAAGTAAGACAGAGAGCCTGGGAAATCTACCTTCCAATCTAGAATCGTTCTGTGCATCGTTCTAAAATGTTTCCACAGGTCTTTTTTTTTTTTTTTAATGTTTTTATTTATTTTTGAAGGAGAGGGAGAGACAGAGCATGAGCGGGGGAGGAGCGGAGAGAGAGGGAGCCACAGAATCCGAAGCAGGCTCCGGGCTCTGAGCTGTCAGCACCGAGCTGACGCGGGGCTCGAACTCAAGAACCGTGAGATCATGGGCTGAGCCGAAGTCAGAGGCTTAACGGACTGAGCCACCCAGGCGCCCCTCTGTGATTTGTCTTTTAACTTTAGTAAGTCGAACAAAAGCAAATGAGATGGGGTTTTTTGTTTCCTGTTTTACCCTTATCTTCCTGGAGTCTAGGAAAGGGTGTGGTACCTCATAGGTATTTAAGAAATGCCTGTCAGATGGATGGATGTGTAAATGCATACTGGACCCTTCCACACAATGGGTTTTGACAGATGGAGAAACCGAGGCTCAGAAACAGGGAGGGACTTGCCCTAGGACCCAAAGATCTGAGGCAGGAGGCTACATCTGGGGCTCTCTCCCTCCTGCTAGGATTCGAGAGGGGAAGGGAGCCTGTGGGAAGAGACCAGACCCAGAATTGGGTCCGCGAAGATGCTTAGCGCTTGCCTGGAGGCCCAGACTGGATTCTCGACTCTGTCACCCCTCGGAACCTCCTGATCCCCAGGGGGCTGCTGGTTGAGAGGGGCTGGGGCTGTCGCTGGAACCCTGACAGCCCTGACTTTTAGGGCTGGTCCCCTTCCCTGGTGCTCACTGGCAGTGGGGCCCCAGGATTTCTCTGTGCTGGGCGCTGATCATCTACCCAAGGCTTCCTTGGGCTTAATTTTATGAGGTGAGGAGGGTGTCTATGTTGGGCCTGTTCTGAGGGCTAGATTCTCCCTAATACTCAATAACAGCCACCAGTTGCTAAGACTGCCTGGCTTTAAATCGCAGCTTGCCACTCATCAGCTGTGTGATTCTGGGCACCTCACTTACCTTCTCTGTGCCTTAACTTCTTTGTCTGTAAGGGAAGATACTAACACCTCACCGGGTTATGGCGACAGAGTCTGGCCATGGAGGGGCTCCACGCTGCTCACAGACGTCCCACTGCCACACACCTACCGTCTGCCCGACACGGGTTTACAGATGGGGAAACTGAGGCCCAGAGAGGTTGGTTTGAGGTTTGAACCCAGGCTGTCTGCTGGCTGCTGTGCCACCTCTCCTGCTGCCACTGGAACTGTGGGACTTTGGGGCTCGAAGGTCCTTAGAGATGGTCCAAGCCCTCAGGGGCTGCCTCCAGGAGGGGGTGCAGGGACCCAAAAGGACCGGGTTCAAGACCCTCACTCTCACACCCATCCAGATTTCAACCCAAGCAGCTCTATTCTTTCCTGCCCTGTTCACTGAATGCCCATATCTCATCTCCTTCTGGGGAAAAGAAGGCTTTCGTAGCGGAAAATATTTTGAAAGCCCCTTATCAAGACCAATCCTTTCGTTTTCTGCTGGGGAAACTGAGGCGTGGGGCGAGGAGGAACTCTGCCAAGATCATACACGGAGTCTGAGTCCACGCCGAGACGGGTACCACGGTCCTGGTTCCTAGCCCTGTGCTCTGGGCCTCCCAGGACTTCAACAGGACAAAGTAAAGGAGGTTGCTTATGTCAAACCTGGTACCTTTCTCCAGTGAATCTTAGGAATCCAGGCTTTCTAGTTCCTCTTAGAAAGTTTCCCCTACCTTCCCTGGAATCCTGGCACTCACATCCTCCTCAGGGCTTGCGGGAGGCTCCTGGTTTAGCCCAGTGGGCATTGCCCCCTACCCACGGCATATGGCATCGGGGTGCCAATATTGGCTGGACATGTCCCACCAGAGTCCTAACTGCTGCAGACGTCCTCCTGCTCAGCCAGAGCTGAAGTTTTATAGCCTCTCAAAGAGCCAGGAGGGGCCTCCGCAAATAAAGAGCAACGGGGAATCATAAGCTCCCCAGGGGAGGGAAAGGGTTAGGGTTGATTGAACCCCAGTTCTGCCAGCTACTTTATACGCAGGTCTCAGGGTACTTTAGAGCAGCCAGATAGGTTTAGAGAGGATCAGAGAGGCAAGAGACCTGCCCAAGGTCACACAGCAAACCATACAGAGCCAGAACTGGAGGGAGCCAGGAGCTGTCTGAGTCCACTCCCCACCCTACAAGTACTGAGCACCTACTGTATACCAGGCATCTACTCTGCCAAGTACTAGGGCTATGGCTGTGAGCAAGCCAGAAACGCACCCACTTCAGGGAGACTCCGTTCATGGGAAGGGTCATGAGATTTCTTGAGGACCTACTCTGTGCCCTTTTGAGCAGAATGCATTTGACCCTCAAAATATCCCAATGAGCTAACTACAGAAGAAGAAACTGAGGCACAGAGTATTCCAGCAGCTTGTTCCAGGCCACCCACCACAACAAACCGCCAGTCCCTGTAGCTGGAAAAGAAAAGGAACCGTTTTCTCTTTACTTTTTCCCAAAAGAATGGCGACCGCATCTACTTGACAATTTTGTGACAGTCTCACACGTAGGACAATCGCGAGACAAGTTCTTACAGTTTCACCTACTTGACAACATTACGACACCTTCACACCCAAGACGGTTTTGTGACAGTTCCGTAGGCAGATTGATTTGCTGACAGTTTTACAGTCAGAGCAACTCCATGATGATTCTATGCATGGATGGTGGGGTGCTGACCTCTGGGGAGATGTGGGTCCCAGAGAAGCCACCTGGAACATAGGACTGTCTCTGCCTGGTCCCGGTCTCAGCCGGCTGCTCCCACCCCCAGTGCTGCTTGCTGAGTGATGCAGGATCCAATAACAATCCTTTTTTCTTTCTTTTTTTTTTTTTTTTTTTTGCAAGTGATTGTAAAATGACAATTTTTCTGAAGGTCACTAGCGCTGCTTTGGGCTGCTCGGCTCCCACAGGGCTCCCCCAGGAACACAAGGGTGGCCGCCCTTAGCGAGTGGGTAATGGAGGGCAGAATACATCTGCTGGGTCCAGGGAGGGTCGTTGAGGGACAGGGAAGCGGAGATTTGGTTCGATGAGAGTTGGGAGGCCGGGCACGAGCAGACCGCTCTGGACTGTGTCCACCCCCCTCCCCCCCACCTGGCAGGAGGGCCAGGCAGGGCTGGCACAGGGTGAGGATTCCATGCTTCACCCCTGAGCACTGGAATCCTTTTGATGTGCGTTTCACCTGCCGGCACACACCCCTCATTGTCCCAGCAGCACACACACACACACACACACACACACACACACAGGCGCTCCGCACATACAACCCCAGTCCCTCCCCTTCCTGCCTGGCTGAGCTTGGTAGGGACTGTCCCCATCTCACGCCACTTGGGAAAGCCCTCCAATGAGTGCTAAGAGGAGCTGGGTTGCCCCTTCCAAATATTACCCCCACCCCTCAGCCACCATCAAGGCCGCTGGGGCAAGGTAGCACCGTCTGGGGACTCTATTGAGCTCTGGTTGGCCTAGGAGCCCCAGTGTCCTCACCTGTATAACAAGGGGTGAGAACAGCACCAACCCCCTTGGTTCTTAAGATGAGGTCAAGGACCAGCACCATCCACGTCCCTGGGGAGCTTTGCAGGAAAGCAGAATCTCAGACCCCACCCAGACCTTTGGCATCAAAATCTACACTTGAACCCAAGATCCCTGGGCACTTTTGTGTGCAGCATCAGTGTTTGGGAAGCCCTGGCTGACCTCACAGTGTGGATTTTGAAGACCCTCACAGTCTTTAAACCAACCCCCCTATATTGAGAGGTGGTGATGCCCTCTGCTTTTGATAAGCAGCCCCGGATGATTCTATGTGGATTTAAATCTGAGGATCACCAGGGGCTGGGAAAGAACAGATGTGGGTGTGAATCCTGGCTCCCTTACCTTCCTCCGTCCTGTCTTCCCCCGCCCATGTAAGCCAACGTCGTGGGTAAAGGATTCCTTCTGGATTCTGACCTGGGGGGAGGGGAGCAGAGCACTTCCCTACCTCCCAAAGCCCTGGTGGGGACAGCAAGAGAAACCCCCAGAGAGAATTTGGAAGGGACGGGGAGACAGGCATTTGCTCCCTGGTTGACTGCACACGTGCGGTGTGTGTGCTGTTCTGTGTCACGGGGGTGGGCATGGCAAAGGGGGGGAATGAATGAGACGTGCAGAAGGGGCGGGCTCAGTCCCTGGACATCCGGCACTTGTGTGGCCAGGGCCAACTTCCTGCCTCAGTCAAGGTCAAATGGACGTGGAAGGCAGCAGTGGCCTTACCACAGCACTGGAAACTTAGCAAAAACCGTAGTAGGGGGACGTGTTATTCATTGTGGAGGATTAAAGGGGGGGTGGGATACCCTGGCACCTGGGAGGAGGTGTGGCCTTAAGATGAAGCCTTCGGGTTCTGCAGTCGCCCTGCTTGGGTCTGGCTGTCCGCTCCACCTCTTACTAAGTGACCTCGGACAAGCAGCAGCAGTGCCCTGAACCTCAGTTTCCTCGTCTCTGAAGTGGGTATGATGATCGCACTTAAATGCCTTTTGCAGCATCCCCACATGGAACGGTGAGCAGCTACGAAAAAGAATAAGGCAGAGAGGTGCAACATTGGCCAGGATAGCTCGGATGAGCAGAAGCAAGGTGCTGACTCGTCTGTGGGCGGCGCTGGGGTTTATTCCCACCCTCCTGGGGCTCACCCTTCAGTGGAAGAAAAGAGACCCCATCAGCTTCCTTTACGATACATGAGCCTGGTCCTCCCACCCAGACTGCAGGCTCCCTGAGAACAGGTGCAAGGCAAGGGCGACTTGAAGAACACTCCAAACTAGGCGCCAGCCCTCAAGGGAGCATCTTGGGTGCCTCCCAGGCATCTCGCATAAATCAAGTAACAAAATAGCGCTCATCCGTCTGCCCTGAGTTGTGCTGAGCACTTTGCGTGGATGAGCTCACGTCACGCCGACAAGTGCCTGGGAGCTGGTTGCCGCCGTTGTCCCCATTTTGCAGGAGATTGAGGTTCAGGGTAGTGAAGCCACTTGCCCAAGATCACCCAGCCAGGAAGCGGTGGTTGTCAGGCTCCAAAGCCAAGCGCACCTCAACATTCTGCTGAGTGTGTGGCCCTCTAGGTCCCCCCTGGGTACTGAGAAGAGGCCAGTGGGCTGGAGACCTTTAGCCCTGCACCCCGTGGGAGACTACAAGCTGGGAGTCATCTCCAAGGTCCATCCCTTGCCGGGATGGTGCAATCTGCCCTCCAGGCAGGGATGTGCCGCGGGGCTCCTCTGAGCCAGCTTCCAGCAGCGGCGACTGCCTCCCATATGTGGTGGCCGGAGTGGACAGGCGGGAGCCCACATGTTGTTTATTTCCTTTGGTCATCGGTGACATGTGTCCCCCACTTGCCAGGCAAGGATCAGAGGACGCACTGCCTAGCGCTGTCTGCATGGGGCCCCCCTACAATGGTCTGGATCCTCCCCTGGGACAGAGCAGGACTGACCCAGGGTGGGGACTGGCCCTCCTCAGGTTGCACTGCCTCGGGGCAGGGGGTGGCATTCCCTTTCCACCCCCATCCTTCTCACCCCCAGGGAGAGCTTCAGGACAGCTGTGTTAAATCCTCTGTCGACCATGACACATGATGTTCTCACGCAAGACACAGTTCCCCGGGCACACCCCAGTTAGGAAGAAACTCTACCCCCAAAAATGTTGACATCAAAATAAAACGTTCTGCACTGATTGCCCAAGCAAGTCCCGAATCACAAACACCCGGGAACGCATGGTAGGCGGTGATAGTAATATTCCTGAGTCGCTCATCCGTGTCAGGGTTTCTCAGGTCCTCACGACATTCACTGTAAGCTCAGCCAGTCTGATGCCTGTTTTGCAGGTGGGGAAACTGAAGCACAGAGAGGCTCAAGGACACCTGGGCAAGGATAAGGGGCAGAACTGGGATTTGAACCCACAGAGTCTGGCTCTTAACCCTACTCCAGTCTTCAAGCAGCGCCCGCATCCCCTGGGAACCTGTTAGCGATGCATGTTCTCAAGCCCTGCCCAGATCTGCTGCATCCACAACTCTGGGGGAGGCTCAGCCATCTGTGCTTTAATTTTTAAAATCTTTTAAAATGTTTTATTTATTTTTGAGAGAGAGAGAGAGAGAGAGAGATACAGAATCCGAAGCAGGCTCCAGGCTCTGAGCTGTCAGCGCAGAGCCCAACGCAGGGCTCGAACCCACGAACCGTGAGATCATGACCTGAGCTGAAGTTAGACGCTTAACTGACTGAGCCACCCAGGCACCCCAGCCACCTGTCCTTTCATAAGTCCAAGGCGAATCTGATGCATGCCCAGGTTTGGGAACCCCTGCTCTACATTGCCTTCTAGCATCAGTGAGTGAAGTGGGTATAACATAAACAGAAGCTCAAGGATGATAACCCAGAGCAGCTGACCTTTGCCCTCAGCGGCAGGGGTAAGTAAAGGAAATGGTGGGGCAGAGTGGCGAGCCTGTGTCCCATCTAGGTAACTTCAACCGAGTATTGCCTTGAAGGAATGCAGGCACAGTGTTGGCAGATAGGCTGGCTTTTTCCAGAGAAGTCCAAATGCCCGCTTTTTATGTGAAATCTGATTTTTTAAATGTTAGCAATCTATTCAAATTAGGGTGGGTTTTTTTGGGGGTTTGGTTTTGTTTTTTAACTGTGGGGCTGGAGTTCTTGACTTGGGTACTGAGGGTGTTTCAGACTCGCTGTGGGCTGCTGAGGACATAAGCCTGCCTGGGAGGGCACGTAACTTTCAGGGTCGTAGATGTCACCCTGTGCCTTTTGGCCCCTTCCAGGAAAGCTCTGCAGGCTGAAGGTGGGTGGGAGGCATGATATCGCAGAGGTGACCTTGACTCTACTTGAAATTCCCAAATGGAAAAAAAATATGGAGATCACTTGCAAATGTTGAGCCATTGACTCCTCTTGCAACAGGGCGCCTGGGGGTGTTCTCAGGATACGGTCACCCCGAGATTGGGAACCCTTGTTGGAAGACACAGGTCACTGCCTGATCCCCACAGAAAGGATAAAATTGCCCTTCACCCAAGACCAAAGCTGCCTCCTCACGTCTACCCTGAGCTCCTCACCTTCCAGACCATCTCCCTGGACCCTGCTGTTCACCAACCCCTCTGGTCTCCATTTGCCCACCTGTGAGAGGGAGGCGGGTCCAAATGTGGACTGACATCCCACCCTGGGCCCGTGACAGTGAGGGAACCGGAAAGGAACTTACACTTAATAAAAAAGCACCTACTACGTGCCAGGCGCTTGCTGGTTTGTTTGCACACACCTCCTAGCAAGGCCCATGAGGGTAGGAATTGCCACCACAGATTTTCAGATGGAGAAACTGAGGCCCACAGATGATGGGGCGTCTGTGCCCAAGGTCACTCCATGAGTGGTGAAGCCAGGATTGGAACCTGGGCACCTGCACCGTAACACATGTCCTTAGCTTTTTGAGGGCACAAAACTGGTCGTGGCTTCAATATAACAACAATGGCTGCCGTTTATGGGGGGCGGGGGCTGCTATGTGTTGAGCTCAAAGCCAAGCGTTTTTCATGGACCACCTCCCTCAATCACAAGCACCCTGCAAGCTAAGCATCATCACCCCCATTTACATGAGAATAACTGAGCTCAGAGTTAAATCGCTTTGCCCCCAGTCACACAGCTGTCCCCCAAAGCTCATAACCATTGAGCCCCCAGCACTGGACCTGACAGTCACATTGGTTGGATGCATGGACGAATGAATGAATGGATCACCCAAGGCTGGGCTCACGCATGCGCTCAGAGTTGTTACTAGCCTGCGTCTCTCGGTAAACTGCCAAGCCCGATGTCATCCATTCTGTTGTCATTTTCTCGGGGAAAGACGAAGGGACTCACATGTCATTTGAAACCCCTCCAACTGCTGGAGGAAAACAGGGCCATGCATTTTGGGCCTGGTGTTTTGACTGGGGGAGGATGGCTGTGATCATGGGAGACAGTTGATACAGGAACTCACTGGGGTGTCATCCTCTCTGATGCTCCCCCCCCAAAAAAAAACCCAGGGGGTGTTGCAAGTTGAGCTCAAATGCTTTCATTTAGAAATGTGCGTCTGAGCTGGGAGAGGCCAGTGATGAAGTCCAGGATCCAGCTGAGGTGTGGAAGAATCCAGGGGCTTTCAAAGTGTGCTCCCTAGAACCCGAGGGCCCGTGGGGAGCCATGGCAGTCAGGCTGGGTGGCCAGCGGTCCAGGCCCCTTGGCTTTGCTGAAGCAGAGCAGCTTCACCGTGGTCTGTTGAGCCCCACATACCTGGTGAGCTGCATCGTTCTGATTGTGAGTTGACAGGAGGAGAGCTAGCTCAGGTGAAAAGCTATGGAGCTTGGAGCTTGGAGCTATGGGCTGAGCCCAGCCTTGAGGGAGCCTTGAGGGGTCTCCATCTTCCCAAATCCCAACAGAGCGGAAAAGAAAACGCATGCACATGCACACATACACACACCTGTTAACCACCACCACCACCACCCCCCCCAAAAAATCTCAAGCCCAGCTCTTGTCGAGACACATGCCTATGTCCGAACCAACCACTGTAGTCAAGGGCACCCAGTGTGGTGATTGCCCAAGTCTGGATTAAGTGCGTCTGGGTGGAGAGACTCTATGTGAACCTCAAAGTCAGAGAGTGTGGAGGGATGGGGTCTCTATTAGCAAAGAGAGGGGCCACAGATGCTAGTGCCCGCCAAAGCTTCTCACACTTGGGCACTGCCTTGCCCTCTTGCAAATGTCCTCAGGTCAAGAGGCCAGCCCAGACCATTTTCTGGTGGCCGAACGTCAAAATTCTCAAGAGAGGTGGTCTAATGGGCCCAGGTAGGGAGAACTGTCAGTCCCTAGTTCAGTCCGTCCACCACTGGCCAGGAGACAGGGTCATGCAATCCAAGCTTGGTTGCCAGGTCTGCTTCTCAGGGAAAGGCAACTGTGAGCAGGAAAGACACATCCAGAATGCCTATCACATTTATTTTGGACTTACTGTAATGCACATTCCTGGGCTCAGACCAAGCCTCCCTGGGGATTCTTACACACAGTCAAGTTTAAGAACTATCAAGTTTGGGTCTTTCTAAAGCAGCATGGTACAAATTCTAGTTGTCATCACTTATGATTCTTAGCATTATCTTATCTCTACAACCATGACCTTGGGGAGGGGAGAAATAGCATTGCTCTTTTCAACACGTTCTAGAGATGTGATGAAAAGCCACAGACCATCAGAATTTAAAGTCATTACAACATAGAGGCACTAGAGGGCATCCTAGCCAACCACCAGGACCAAGGATGCAGGAGGAGGCAGAATCACCTGGGGTTGAAAGATGCTAGTGACATCTGTCCCCTATGTGTGCACCCATGTGCGCGCGCGCACACACACACACACACACACACACACACACACACCCTCCAAGGTCAGGGGAGGGTCCTTATCAGGTTCTTTTGTCTTCGGCATGTCAAGATATCACTCTACAAATAGTGCTGTATCTCTAATTGGGGCTTATTTGCTGCTGGGCTGCCTGACCTTGGGGAAGGCTCCACCCCTTCTGGCCTCAGGATCCCCAGTGAAACTGCAGGGGTCAGGCAAATGATCCCGAAGCTCTTCCCAGAGACCGGAAGAAGTTTTACTTTGCCCGTCTGCCACTTCTGTGGGCTTCAGCCCTCCCACCAGGCTGTGAGGTCCCATAACGGCAGGGGGCATGTATGGCTCGTCCCCGTGGCCCCGGGCTCTGCCTGACAGAGTGGATCCCTGAACAAAATGCTCCAAGAGGGCAGCGGGGGCTGACTGCCGTGGGTCCCTGCCTCCAATGATTCTGCAGGACCCTGAGAGTGACTTTCGCCTCTTTGAGCCTGTTTCCTCCCCTGCATTGTGGACAAGGACCCCCAAGTTGGGGTGTGAGTATGTCCACACGCTCAGTGTGCAGGAAATACGATTTTGCTTTTCTGTAACTGAACATAACTTCTAATTTGAACTCCTGTTCTGCCAAGCGGCAGAGATCGCCTCAAGCCGATTGAGGTTCCCTTTGCCCTTTGTTGGTGGGGCTGCATCTCAGGTCCAGCGGCATTTCATAGCATCAAAGCACTGGGGAGAGGTACCCTGGTCTCCACTGACGTCACTCTGTGACCACCTGCATGGTTGATGAAAAGCCCACATCATCAGTCGTTATCATGCGGTCCTCATGGCTTAACCAAGAGGATTGACACTTTCCTCCCTCTCCCAAACGAGAATGTGAGGTAGACTGCCCTGGGCTAGTATGGCCTCGCCCTGGTCTCTCTGCCAGGTCCCTCTGCCGTCTGCACCTGCCCTGGCTCCTGCCTCCAAGTCTGCAGTCCCCGCAGGCCCACAAAGAAGGGGAGGAAAATAGAGCAGCTCTTCTTTGCAGGTCATTTGGCGGGTGGCACAGGACACTCCCACTGGAAGCCCATTGGTCAGAACTTAGATGTATCATCCCATACCACTGCAAAGGAGCCTGGGAAATGTAGTCTTTGTTCTTGGAAGACATTAATTCGCTAAACAGGAGGGTTCCCTTACTGAGGAGGAGGGAGAATGAACATGGGGGGAGGGAGGACAACTCTCATAGCTCTCATGGCTGCAGGTCTCCATGGCTCTCAGAACTTCTGTCACCGTCCCCTGCCCAAGGCCTCAGCTTGAGGATGGGCCAGGGCTGGGGGAAGGAAGCTGGGAGGGGTAGGATTAGATGTCCTCTCCCCGCTTTTCCCTCCCCCAACCCACACACACAACAGAGGCTAAACATTTTTTGAAGTATATTTTTATTGTAAAGTAGCTCAACCCTACAGGCAAGAATAAAAAACCTAATGGACATCTGTACACCTGCCAGCCACTTGTAGCAAATATTGCCATTTTCGTATTTGTTGCAGATTTTCAGAAATTAAATACTACAGATTCAAGAGAAGTCTCCAGCCTTCTTCCTGAATCCCCTTTCCCACTTCTCACCTCACCTCGGAGGAGGAGCCCATTCTGAATTCAGTGTTTCATCGGTCCCCTGTGTCTTTTACTCTTAATACAAATTTAAGTATCGTAAATGACCCAGAGTATTGCTTTGCAGAGTTTGGAACTTGCTACGAATGGTCTCTTCCTGCGCGATTCATTATGTTCATTATGCCGTTTGCTTTCTTTGCTCTCAGCATCGTCTTTGAAATGTATCCATAATGACAGCTACAACTCAGCCTCAGGCATTTATCATGGGTCCTGGATATGGAATGTGGCGAGCGTATATGGCTGCGTGCCACCTGTGTTTCCCTCTTCTTTTGATACACGGGTTTTTGCAACTGTTTGCTATTCAGTGATGCTGCAGTGAACATCTCTGCTCATGTCTCTCTGGGCACAGACACCAGAGTCTCTCTGTGTCAGTGGTTCTGAGAGCATAGTCAGGGACCAGCAGCAACAGAGTAGCATCACCTGGAACCAGTTAGAAATACAAATTCTCAGCATCCCCTCGCCACCCCCCCCCCCCCAGATCTACTGAATCAGACACTCAGGGTGGAACCCAGCGCTGTGTGTTGTAACAAGCCCCCTCCAAGAGGCTGGTACAAGAATTTGAGAAGCTCTGCTCTAGGGTTTAGACCACAAGTCAAGCAGCTGTGTTCGGCAAAGGCACATCCTCAAATGTTCTAGATGCTGCTGGATTTTTCTCCAGCGTTTACACTCCTATCAGAACGGAAAGTTTCCTTTCATCCTTGCCAGCCCTTTGTATTATCAGAATTTAACTTGTCTCCCGTTGGGCGGGAGGTGTGGGCTCTGTTCGTTTTTTCAGCTGAAGTTCTCTCTCTGGCCCCGGGGGTTCCCTCTTACGACATCACACCTTCTCTCCGCCCCCAGGTTCCTGCGGGTCTACAGCTTTGGAAACACGCAAACCTCGACTCCGCTCTTCCCAGGAACATTAGTGAGGGTTCTCAGTTGTAAGCAACAGCAAGGGGACTTAGCAGCAGGATGTGGGGGGCTCCCAGAATCCAGGCAGCTGGAGATCAGGCTGGGAGAAATGCAGGATCCACCCCACAGCGGGGAGGAGGGGAGGCAGAAAGGCCCCAGGCTGGTCTGGGCAGTCAGCTCGCTTCTACCTGGACCCTTATCCCCACATATCCTCCGTACTCTCTTTGTTCGACTCCCAGGACTCGGGGTCATGGGCATGAGTATCTGATTGGTCAATGCCCAGTCACTGCCAACTTGAAGAAGGGCTTGGCCTCCTTGGTTTTTGTTCCAGGGGGACACCGGGATTGGCCCTTCTCCAGGTTCTCTCACACAATGGGGAATTCCTCTAAAAGGCAGGTCGGGCCCCAACAGAAAGGGGGGGCAGAGCTGGAAAGTCAAGAACATCCTGTGCTGAGTGGCCATGGGCTCAGTGAGCTGAGGTGTGTAACTGGTGTATTAAGCAGTCTGACCTTAAACGGGGTATAAATGTGGAACAGTGTAATGTGTCCCCAGGGCACCTGGGTGGCTCAGGCAGATAAGCATCCAATTTCGGCTCAGGTCACGATCTCGCAGTTTGTGAGTTCGAGCCCCACGTCGGGCTCTGTGCTGACAGCTTGGAGCCTGGAGCCTGCTTCGGATTCTGTGTCTCCCTCTCTCGCTGCCCCTCCCCCAGCTCACGCTCTGTCTCTCTCTCCAAAATGAATAAACGTTAAAAAATATATATATTTTTAATGTGTCCCCAATCACCTCGAAGAAGCTGCTTGATCCTTCGCGACACCTGGTCACTTTCTGACTCTCCTCGGCTCCTGCCTTCCATGGTTTCCCTTGCTGCCTCTTACCGGGACACTTGCCATCAACCAGCCTGCCTGGGTAAGGCAACGGCAAGACCACCGAAGCCTGGGTACTTCTACGGGGCCCTTGCCGCCGAGAAGCCCCTCGTGCCTGCCATGAGGGATGTGCAGGCTCTTTCACTGCTGCCCACCCACTCAGCCCTGCCCTTCTCTCCCTTGGCCTCTTTTCTCTGCTCAGAGAGGCCTGGAAAGGGGCAGATCTGCAGGGCTCCAACACAAGCGAGTGTCCCCCCAGGGCATGAGAAGCTGGTCACCTCTTTTTGCAGACACCCCGTCTCTGTGAGGAGCACCCTGCATCTCTCCTCATTTGGTTTTGGGGGTTGGGAACAGAAGGAAAGCCACAGCAATCCCCCCCCCCCCCAGGCTGACAATTCCAGTCTCCCATGAGCCCCTCTCTCTAAGTGGTCAGCTTAATCAGGTGATAGCCAGGATAGCAAGGACCCTCCCCCCCCCACCATGAGCCTGGGAGAGGATCTCTTTCTAGAGTATTCTCCATCTCCTTCTTCCCAGCTTTGGGTCTGGTTGCTGATTCTGGGGCAACAAAAATTTTCTTTCCTCAACTTGCTACGCTTGATGATGTTGGGAGCCCTTGATGGTGGTGACAGGCAGGAACGGAGTATTGTTCGGACCTGCCGCAGGGGGCCGAGGGTCTCCCCCACCCGCACATGCATGTGCACCCCACCCCCCACACGCTCAAAAATACACACCATTTCCCTGAAGGTTAAGTTTGTCTGTGAGTTATAGACAACTCCAGATAACAATGGTTTAAACAAAAGAGACATTGATTTCTCTCTCTTGTAAGTCGGCACAGGCAGTCCAGGGCTGGCACAGAAGTTCTACCTTCCTCGGGGTCCCAGGCTCTTTTGCTTTTCTTGCTCTGCTATCCCCAACACGTGGTTCCTACTTCATGGTCCAGAATGGCTGCTTGAGTTCCGGCCATCATGTTCACGTTCCAACAACAGGAAGGACGAGGGGGTGACACGGGCCCGCCCGTGCTTGTTAAGGCAGCTTTTGAGAGGTTGTGCACGTTGCTCTCCCTTATACCCCAGTGGCCAGATTGGGGTCACGTGATCATACCTGGCCGTGGGGGAAATGTCGTTCGTCTGGGTGGCCGTGTGTTCAGTTAATATGCTCCGCGAGGCAGTCTGAGCTGCTCACCTACGTGGTTTGACTCTCTCTCTCTCTCTCCCCCTCCCCCTCCCCTCCCACCCCGGCCTGGCTGGCAGCGGGCACTGGTCCGGGGGGCAACTGCACGGGCTGCGTCATCTGCTCCGAGGAGAACGGCTGTTCCACGTGCCAGCAGAGGTTGTTCCTGTTCATCCGCCGGGAAGGTATCCGCCAGTACGGCAAGTGTGTGCATGACTGTCCCTCTGGCTACTTCGGCGTCCGCGGCCAGGAGTTCAACAGGTGCAAAAGTACGTGGTTCCTCCCTTGTCCTGTGCTCGTGCTGGGCCCCTGAGGCCTCCGGCCCATATCCGCCCCCTCCCCCCCCCCCCCCCACCCCGACAGGGCCACAGGGCAACTGGTTTGTGCCTGAGCCCAGACTCTGGGATTTCAGGCGGGGTTTCAGGCTGACTCCGAAGCTGCAAGCAAGTCAGTGTCCTGTCTGGTCTCAGCGCTAAGGGGGCAGGGAACCTTCGCCTCCACCCTATGCGCTGTGTGGCCTTGGGCGTGTTAACTCGCGCCCTCTGGACCTAGCTCAAGCGAGAAAAGGAGTCCTAAGTCCTGACTCTGCTTTGCATGGCGACCCGGGACACACCATGGCCATCTTTGAGCTTTGATGGAAATGGGGCAGAAAGTCCGCACTCCCAGCCTAGATTTGCTATGTGACGACATCAGACGAGCCGCTTGCCCTCTCCGAGGGCAGCCGCCCTCACCGCGGGTGACCTTGGCTCTGTTGCAGAATGTGGGGCCACGTGTGAGAGCTGCTTCAGCCAGGACTTCTGCATCCGGTGCAAGCGGCGGTTTTACCTGTACAAGGGGAAGTGTCTGCCCACCTGCCCGCTGGGCACCGCGGCCCAGCCCAGCACGCGGGAGTGCCAGGGTGAGTGGGGGCCTCCTCGCCCCGCCTGCTTCCCTGCAGGGCCCGGTGCGTGCGGGGCGTTGGGAGAGCCGGAAGAACCTTAAGAGAATGTCGCGTGGTGATTGGAGGCCCAACAGGTGACGTCAGGCACACAGAGGGAGCCTCCAGCACTGTGATTTGCCGTTATTACCGACAGCGGCTTCGCTGTCCTTGCCAGGGGGAGGCAGCAGAGGCCACGAGAAGAGTACTGCCGAGGAATAAGACAGACCCGGGTTCACATCCTTTTCACTTCTCCCCTTCGCTCCTCCCTGAGCCTGGCTAACCTCCCCACCCCTACTTCAAGCTTCAGGTCACGAGTCACCTCCTCCAGGAAGTCTTCCAGCTCCCCCCAGGCCCCTGGGGCCCATGCCTCCTCTGGGCTCCGGCACCTGCCTGTGCTTCCTCCCGTTACCGCAGGAGCACCCTGCCCTTCCCGCCTGACTTTTCTAGGCGGTGAACTCTGAGAGGCAGAGCCAGTCGGTCTGGTCACCGCTGCCACTCAGCACCTAGCACAGCATGAGGCACACAGTAGGTGCTCAGTCCCTGCTTGTCAAATCAACTCATCTAGCAAAAGGACCGTTGTTCTCAGGCCTGGAGACCTGGCTTCTGGGCCCGATCGGGTCTGAAACGCTTACAGTGTTCTGATGTTGAACCCCCTTCTCTGTTCCCTTAGCGGGCCCCTTACGTACTCAAGGCCTCAGTGGCCTCATCTGCAAAATGGGGGTATCCCATAGCTGCCCTGTTCTTTGCCTACTTCTCAGGGGCTCTTAAAAGAATCAAATGTGAACAAACATATAATATATATATTTATATATATTTATGATGTATATATATTTATACATATTTATAATGTATATATTTATATTTATAAGTAAATACAAATATATAAATATATACTTATAAATATATATACTTATATTAATAAATATATATATTTATATACATTTATAATACATATTTATAATAAATTTCTATTATATGTTTTTATATTTATATATTTATATTTATTATAGAAATATATAAATATATATTATAAATATATAAATATAAAAAATATATATGTTCACATTTGATTCATATATATGATATGATTTGATATATATGTACATATATATATATATATATATATATATATATATGGGTTTTTTTAAAGTTGTTTCCTACTGAGGACGTTCATGTCCCATGACCTCATTTTTCCTCACAATAGCATTGGGGCGCCTGGGTGGCTCAGTCGGTTGAGCGGCCGACTTCGGCTCAGGTCACGATCTCGCGGTCCGTGAGTTCGAGCCCCGCATCGGGCTCTGTGCTGACAGCTCAGAGCCTGGAGCCCGTTTCGGATTCTGTGTCTCCCTCTGTCTCTGCCCCTCCCCTGTTCATGCTCTGTCTCTCTCTGTCTCAAAAATAAATAAACGTTAACAACAGCACTGCACGGCTTCCACCTTCCACAGCCCATCAAAGGCACACGATCAAGGTCGAAGCAGTGTCTCTGCCCTGAGGGCCTCCCAGCAGACCTTCTGGCCTCTTCGCCTGGCCCTCCTCCTCCCAGCCTTCACCCTGCCCCTGCTCTAGCTGCCATCCCTCAGACACGGTCTGCCAGGCCCCCAGGGCTGTGCACGCCTACCCTCATGGTGCTTCCTTCCGGTCCCACTGGATCACCTCCTCTCCCTTTAGCCCCTCTGTCATCTCCTGGGGGAAGTCTTCCCCTCTAAAGCCAGTGGTCACCCCCCACCCTCTTCCCCCCGCCGCATCTGGCCTGGGCATGCTTTAGTCTAGCGCCCATCCCGGGCTCTCATAAATAGATATTTAAGTGTCTCCCCTCTGCTCCTTGTGAGAGCTTGCAAACCCCTTGCATGTGGAGACGGTGTTCGGGGAACGGGACCCCTCAGACCCTGCCCTTGGATCTGAAGGACACTCACTGCCAGCTGACCAGAACTGTCTATCTGTCTGTCTGTCTGTCTGTCTCCACCCAGCAGAAGAATGTGAGCTGGGCCCCTGGGGCAGCTGGAGCCCCTGCATGCACAACGGGAAGACCTGTGGCTCGGCCTGGGGCCTGGAGACCCGGGTGCGGGAGGCCGGCCGGGCCGGGAGGGACGAGGCAGACACCTGCCAGGTGCTGTCCGAGTCACGGAAATGTCCCATCCAGAGGCCCTGCCCAGCAGGTGAGCACCAGGCCGGCATTCGGGGCTGCAGTGGGCAGGGCCCACGGGGGACTTTGAGCAGCTGGGGACATCGCCTGCCCAAATAGTGCCTGTAGGGCTACCCGAAAGTCCAAGAGTAGCCATTCCTTCCCATGGGCTAAGCATCACCCACCCCGGTGTCCTTCCTGGCTGGGGCCAGTCCCAGCTATTAAAGCCACTGACTTAAAGAGAAGAGAGGCCGCGGAGGGTGGTAGGTACGACGTGAACAGTGAGTAGCGATAATGCGCAGGGGGCCAGCATTAACTGTGCATCTGCTATTGCCGTGGCCAGTGTGCTAATTCTCCACCTTCGGGTCATTTAATCTGCACTATGACTCAATGGTGTGGAATCGTTACCATCCCCCTTCAACAGATGAGGAGATCGGGGCCCAGAGAGGTTGTCACTTGCCTCAGGGTCATGCAGCTAGGAAAGTGTGGACCTGGGATCCAAACGTAGGTCTGTGTGCAAAGAGGAATCTAGAGTCAGTGTAAGGAACCCGGATCCAGGTCACGGGGGGGGGGGGGGGGGCACACAGCTGACATGTGGTGGGGCCAGGACTCGAGCCCAGGGACACGCCTGGTTTCAGGAGCACTTGTCGTCTGGGTTGGGAGTGCAGACAGCAGAGCTGGGCGGCCGGGGACGGAGGGTGAGGTTGAGAGGGGACTGGGGAAACTAAGACCCCAGGCCCCCAAAAACACCCACGTGGACAGACGGACAGATGGAAAGTTCTCTACAGCACCTGTCACGGCACATGATTGCTGGTGGTGATTGGCAATGGAGGGACAGAGAGAGAGGAAATGTCTTCCCATAGGTGATGATGATGATGATGAATGAAGAATGAATGACAGCAGCAAACATTCATGCGCTGGGCCCTGTGGTCAGTGCTCTGTAAACCGATGCCTTTCGTCCTCACGACAACCCTACTGTGAGGTACTTGCATCCTCCGGGGCTCAGCTCAAAGTCCCCTCCTCAGAGAGGCCCTCCACGACTGCCCCTGCCGAGAGACACCACCCGTGTCTGGGACCGCCATCCCGTGGTGTCACAGCGCTTACTTCCTCCCAAAATGATGGCGCACACTCTTGCGCTGCCTTGTTTAGGGTCTGTCTTCCTTACTAGAATGCGATCCCCGGTGAAAGCCGAGTCTTTGTCCGCCTTGTTCACGGCTGCCTCTCCAGGGCCTAGAACAGGGCCTGGCACACAGTAGGTGCTCAGTTAACATTTGTTGAGGAGTGGATGGATGGGTGGATGGGAGGAAGGTGGGCCCATTGGGGACCCCACACCACTCACCCTACCCTCCTACCTTCAAAGCTGGCACAGCCACTCAGGCAGTGGCCACCCTTCATCCCCCAGATGCTTATGTCATTTCAGCTGACACAGCCAGCCCCGGAGTTTAGAGTGGGAGCCTGGCCTAAGCAACCCCTAAGGGTTCAGGAGTGGGTGAAGGGAGGCCCAGAGGTGGACAGCCTCATCTAAGAGGATGACCCAGGATCTGCCCTGAGGGGTGAGTGGAGGCAGGAAGGCTGCGGGGAGAAGGTGTGGTCTTTTCCTCCACGTGAGCCGGGAGCCACTTGAAAGTGACACCAGGAAGTCCAACCCAGACTATGTCACCAGCCAAGCAAGGTCCCTGTTGGGCCTCAGTCACTTTATCTGAGAAATGGGACGAATCAGCTGTTTGTGCTGGAAACTCATCCCCGCCGCAGGGTTGGGGGGCTGGGGGTACAGTGGGGTCAAGGTTCCCAGGTAGGTCTGGGGTTTGCAGGCCAGGCCACCCCTCCCCACAGCACGGACTGTCATATGGGGGCGGTGGGGCCGCGCCTGCTCCCACACCTGCGGGACGTGGCTGCATGCAGGGGTGCTGGCTGAATGCTACTGTCCTTGTCGTCTGAGGCCAGAGCTGGGGCCCCGAAGGTGAGTGGGGGAGCTGGTGCCGGGACCCGGGCAAAAGGTATGGAGTCTCCGGCTTGGAGCCTTGTAAACTGCGAAGTGAGTGCCCCCAGGAGGGTCACGGGCACCCCCCACGAGGCCGCCCTAAGTCCTGACTGGCCCCCTCGCCCCATGCGAACCTCTGGGCCTGGCCAGGCCAGATGCCCAGCATGGTGGGGGCGGGGGTGCCCTCAGCCAGTCAGTGCCCCTCCTCACCCACTACGGAAGTGGGAGCAGTGGTCCATGTCGGGTAGGTTCCCCCGCAGCCCACGCTCCAAAGTGGAGTGATGGTAAGGTCAGCACCCAAAGGTGGTTCTGAGCCCCGCTCAAGGGGAGTGGGGGGCCCACCCTCATCTGGAAGGATGGAGGGGCCTCCCGGGGCCCCGAATGGCCTCAGAAACAACACCCTGTGCTCTCGGTGCAGAGAAGGGCCCCAGCCAGAAGAAGGGCCGGAGAGACGGGCGCCCGCGCAAGGACAGGAGGCTGGACCGCACGCTGGACGTGAGGCCCCGCCAGCCGGCCGCCTGAGGAGCCCCAGAGCTGCAGCCCCCAGCGCCCCGCGCCTCCTGCTCCAGCCCTTTCCACCACGGTTCCTGCTGCTGCTTTGTCCTTGCCTCTCCCCACCCTCTGTCCCTGTGTCCTTCCACCTTTCCTGTTTCTCTTTCTGATACTCCTCATCTCTCTTCCTCTCCTCCCTCCCTCTAATCCTCTACCTTCTTACTCATTTCCCTTTTATCTACCTGCCTTTCTTTTCCTTTTCCGCTGCTTTCCTTCCTGTTCTTCACCGTGCCCTCTGTGTCTCTTCTCGCTCTCCCTCTCTCTCTCTCTCTCACACACACGCACACGCACACACACTTTGAGAGACCGACCGTCTGCGCCTTGCTCCCCAGATGCTCTATCTACTTCTTAAAGAAAGCAAACCACTTTTTCTAGGCCTTACCCTGACCTTGTCCTGACCCCAGCTTCGCAGAGAAGGGGTTTCCAAGGGCAGGGCCCAGGTCGCAGTACAGGCAGGCTGCTTGCGTCCGGACAGCCCCGCTTCGGCTCCAGAGGAGACCCCAGAACCCAGGGCTGTGAGTGCCCCCTGCTCAGGCCAACCCCTGGAGGCCATTTCCACGGCCCTTGGTCACCAGCTCGCACAGGAAGCCCCAGAAGAGGCCATCAAAGCTGAAAGGAATTTTGAGATTATCCAGGCTGCTCTGTTCCCCACCCTGGAGCCCCCTTGTTGTACTCATGGGGAAACTGAGGCCCAAGAAGGGACTTGCCCAAGGTCACCCAGGGAACCCAGGTGCTAGACTTTTTACTTACCGGCTGCCCTGCAGGGCACAACTCTGGGGGCCTTTGGAGAGGAGATGAAGGAAGGAGCGAGGGAAGATTCTCCCACTCCCCCACGCCACCGCTGAACCCTGCGCACTCGTATTTCACTGTGACAACCTCACACACCCGGCAGGAAGAACATTGGCGGGGGGGGGGGGGGTCTCCAGTTAGACCTAGCTGAGAAGCGGGTTTGTTCTCACTGCCTGTCATTCCACCATCATGGTACCAACCTCCTCCTCCTTGGCCTCCCGGATTCTCCAGAAGGGGGGCTCCCAGCTTGCCCTGGCATTACCTGCTGGCCTGAACTGAGAAGGTCCAGCAGCTAGGAGCTTTGAGGGTCTGGGGTGGCCTGGGGACGGGGTGTGTGCAGGCTGGAAGAGAGGCTGAAAGGGACAAAGTAGCACTCCCCCACCCCACAAGAGTGTCCACCCGCAGGCTTCCCTCTGCCTGGCACACCCTCTGAACCCCCCCCAAAGGCCCGCCCTCACTCCTAGCCCCCCTCCTCCTCCCTGAGGACAGCCACAGCCCTTCCTTGCCTGGCCAGACTACCAGCTTCTCTTCTGCAAAGTTTGTGCCTCTGAAATGCTCTATTGTCGTTGTTTCAAGATCCCGACTTTTTTTTTTTTTTTTTTTTTTTTTTAATAAAGAGAAAAGAAAAAAGAAATTTGCAAGTGCTTCTTGGGCATCAGGCGGGTGTTACAAAACCATGATGCTGATGAGTTTGGAGTAGCCGAATCTAAACCATGTGGGGCGGTCTTCCCTGGAATGCGCAGAGGGCCTGGGTGTGTGGGGGACAAAGGGGGTGCTGAAAGAAGAGAAGGGGCCCACAGTCCCCCAGGCTCCTCTCAAGAAGGAGGCTTAGCCACAGACAGAAGGCAGTAGCACTGTCGGCCCCCACCCCCAGCACTTCTCGGCCCCATGAATCACAGGAGGGGCCGGGGAGGCCCAGGAGGCACGACCATCCTAAGGAGCCATCTCAATCCCCTGGGCTGCTGGTGAGAGTGGCTTTAGCACTGGGGGCCCAGGTTCAAGTCCCAGCCTGCCACCAGCCATCTGTGGGCTTTAGGCCAAGTCATTTTTTCTTTCTGGGCCTCAGCCCCCCCCCCCCACCCACCCAATCTGATGGATGCAGAGGGGGCCTGACCAGATAGAAGCCGTTGCCCGAATAGGAGTGGCCCAGCAGCATCTTCTGGAGCGCTTTTTGTAAAAATTCAGATTCCAGGGCCGTACCCCAGGCCTACCAGTCTCCAACAAGTTCGGCGGCAGACAGTGGGAGCCAACGACCCATTCCAGGACAAGCTCAGCCGAAAGGGTGGCTCTCGGGTGACTTAGAATCCCAGCTGCCATTTTGATTCTGAAAGCGGGGCTCAGCAACGTGGTTCTTCGGAGTCTCACGTGTGTATCTCTCCTCTATACGGTTTTCTGGTGAGATTTGAATTCTAGGATGCCAGATGCTATTCCACAGAGAAAACAAGGCTTGGCCCGAGCGGAGGAGTTGCTGTTCAGCCCTCCCGCCCAGCTCCGCCACGCTGCACCGGCCACCCCCAGAGCCAGCTCCCCCACCCGGGAGCTCACGGTGTCCCGGTTCCCCCGGACCCGCACCACGGCCCTGCCTGTCATTCCCACCTCCTGTCCCTAGAGGGCGCCGCCCAACCAGGAACAGCGCTGCAGGCGCACTTGCAGCCAGGAACTTTTTAGAAACAGGGGGAGGCAAGGCTTTTCTCTTCTATGGGGCCGGTGGGCAGGAGGGGGCGGGGTGGATAACCGGGGGGGGGGGGGGGGGGGGAGGGGGGAGGCCGCCTCCCGCCTCAGGCTGGACGACAACAGACAACAGTTGCAATGGTGAAACCATTCACAGCAGTGAAGGCCCAGGGCTCAGACCTCCCTCGCACAGAGAGGACAGGGATTCATCCTACAGCGGTAATGGAGACTGTAGCAGTTCCTGACCTCCCGGCCTCCAGCCCCCAGTGACTCGGGGAGTTCTATTTCTCCCATGTTCACGTATAGGAGGATTTCAGACCATCCTGTGCGGCCCATCAGACTCAGGAAACGTGCATGCTTCTGAGAACAAAAGCAGCAGTAGTGATACTGACGATTAATGATCGGAATGTCTTAAACGTAATTAACACGACCCAGGGCTTTGGGGGCAGTATCTTCTTTCCTTTGCTTTTCTCTCTTCGATGTAGATCACCTTTCCGACTTCCTCCTGTGTGCGTGCCTTTCCGCGTCATCTCCTGCCGCTTCACAGCATCTCTGCAAGCTAACTTACAGAAGAGGAAACTGAGGCTCGAGTTAAAGTCGCTCAAAATTTACCAGTCTCACCTCGCCATCTGTTCAGTAAATGTGCACCAAGGCGCTGCTGTGTGCCTGGGACTGTGCGGTGCTGGTGATAAAGACCCAAGACCTTGTCCCTGGAGCTTTCTAGTCTGTACTCAAGTCAGTTACAATGGTGTGACAGGGCTGCACATCGCGCCCCCCCCCCCCCCCCAGGCGACAGGATCTGGGAGGAGGGACAGCAAATACGTCTACACAGCCCAAGGGGCTCAGGGAGCACCTCCTCCAGGGCCAGATGGACAGGCTGGGAACGGAAGCCGGACACAGGTCTGGAGGGGGCCCAGCTCCGGGAAACAGGCTGTGCAAATGCCTGGAGCAGAAGCTGCTCGTGGAGGTACCGACCCCAGAATGTGCAAGCTTCCTAGGCCCCCGACCCTGGGATCCAAGCACTCAGCCCTGGGGTCTCTTGCTTTTCCACCTTGCCCTCCAACTGCCAGCCTTCCCCCATAGTCTTCCATTCAACTGGACACTCACCACCCACAAGGCCGAATAGATCAGCCAGCCAGACCCGGGACTGAAGAAGCCAGCTCGGAAGTGACTCCTGCAGCCCTTAGCTGCACAGTCTGCCTAGCTAAGGCCCCAGCGGAGAGAATCTGCCCTCTCTGAACTCCTGATCCTCAGGACTCACAAGCATAATAAAATGGTTGCTGCTTTCTGTGTCTGAGGTTTGGAAGCTTTGTTTTGCAGCAACAGACAACTGGAATGGGGGTGAAGAGGGGTGAGGCAGGGAAGAGCCTCGCAGGAAGGCCAGAAATTTCACCTGCGGGCCACTGACCATCTCTGAGCCCTTAGGCAAGATCCTGTCCATCTCTCTGTGCCTCAGTTTCCTCCTCTGTTAAAGGGGACAAGAAGAGTATCTCTCATGGTGTCACTGCAAGGTTTAAATAAGCTCCAATAATACGTGGGAGTTTATACATGCAGTAAGTCCTCAATAAAGGTTTTTATTCCAATGCCTATTTCATTCATTCATTCAACAACCATCTCCCAAGCACTAAGTCAGGGCCAGGAGCTGTGTGAGGCATTTACCATTAAAAACTTAAATTCAAAATAAATAAAAACGTTGAAAAAAAAAAAAAAAAAAAAAAAAAAAAGGGGCGCCTGGGTGGCGCAGTCGGTTAAGCGTCCGACTTCAGCCAGGTCACGATCTCACGGTCCGTGAGTTCGAGCCCCGCGTCAGGCTCTGGGCTGATGGCTCGGAGCCTGTTTCTGATTCTGTGTCTCCCTCTCTCTCTGCCCCTCCCCCGTTCATGCTCTGTCTCTGTCTGTCCCATAAATAAATAAAAACGTTGAAAAAAAAAAAAAAAAAAAAAAAAAAAACTTAAATTCATCCTCCAGCTCACCCTCGGAAGTAGCTTTTATTATTTATTTTTAATTTTTTTTTCATGTTTATTTAATTTTGAGAGAGAGGGACGGAGCAGGAGTTGGGGAGGGGCAGAGAGAGAGGGAGACACAGAATCGGAAACAGGCTCCAGGCTCCGAGCTGTCAGCACAGAGCCCGACGCGGGGCTCGAACTCACGAACCGTGAGATGGTGACCTGAGCCGAAGTTGGTGCTTAACCGAATGAGCCACCCAGGCGCCCCAAGTAGATTTTATTATTATCCCTACTTTTTATACGTGAGAAATCCAAGGCTCAGAAAGGAAGTAATGGAGTGGGAACTCAAAACCTCGCCTTCCACCAGGTGGCCACTTCCTGCGGGGCGCCAATGGGGTGCGCCCCACTCAGCCCAGGAAGACGAGTGTCACGAAAGAGATGCGTCCAGATCTCCACTGCTCTTCTGGGCAGTATTGCTCCTGTAACAGCAAAAAAGCCTCATCTGGAAAAGGGACTCCAAATGGCCCTTACACACGTGCCAGAAGAGATGGCCAGCTTCGTTCAAATGAAATGACAATAAAATCACCCAGAGCTATCATTTGGGACCTATCTGACTGGCAAAGGGCCGGAATGGGAAACCACAGGGCTTGGCCAGGCTGTGGGTGAGCCCGCGCTCTCTCCTGCCTTCCTAGGGGGAGGAACATGGCCCAGCCACTATCGAAGATGAGTTGATGACATCTATCAGAATGACAACACACTCGTCCCCTGACTCGGCGGCGACCCACTTCCAAGGATGTGTAAAAACACAAGCATATGTGCCTCACAGCTGTTCCCTGCAGCCTGCGTGTGATCACAAAAAACGGGACACATCCCAAACCTCTGTAGGAGACCCTCTTAAGGTATAATCGGCCAGCACTCAGTGGCACACCAGGCCGCTGAGAAAGGATCCCGAGGAAGTGTTTGATGTACTGACACAGGGCAATTGCCCACATGCATTATTAACGGAGAAAAGCAAGTTGCAGAACTTGGGTGGGGGCCGGGATTGGAGCAGGTGGAAGGAGACTGGCTTTTCTCTTTTGCTCCTTTGGACTTGCAAGACACGGGAATATACTACCAAGTCCCCAAAATGAAAATGAAACTAAAATACTTTGGAGACAGTCACACTAGACAAATGGGTCTTTAAATCCCCTGAATACACATTCACATGGCTTTGCATCAACTCCAAAATGAAGCTTTTTTTTTTTTTTTTTTTCCCCAACAGGATCTCGGAGACATGGCCTTGAGCTCAAGGAGGGAGGCCCAGTGGGGTGTCCTCGCTGCCTGCCAAAGAGCAGGGGTGCGGCTTCCGGGGTGAGCCACTGCGTGGGGTCCCACAGCGTTCTTCCGCCTGTTCACGCAGGCGCTACGTCTACTCCCTACGCAAACCTAGTGCGAAGTTTTGCTGAGACACTGTCCAGTAGTCTCCTTGACTCCAAATCGTATCTGTTCTGCAGCATAGATGCTCCTCCTCCAGGAAGCCTTACCTGATCCACTGTGTTTTCCCAGTCGAGCTCCCTTCCTCGTGTGACTCAGTCCTCCTCCCTCCTTCCACGCCCTTTGTTCCATACCTTGGGGAGGGGCCTGGGTGCTATAACTCTTGTGGCCATGAGAGGGCAGCATTGCCCAGGGAGCCCGCAGCACCAGGCTGGAGACCACCCTGCTGGCCCAGGGCTCACTGCAAAGCCCTACTGGGTGCCAGATCCCACTCTGCGCACTCTGCTTACTTTAGCTCATTGGAGGAAGGCACTACCGTGGCTGCCTTCTGTCATCCCCATTTTGTCTTCTTCCCCCCCCCCCCCCCTTTTTTTTAGACTGTGGGTGTCAAGAGAGTTGAGTTCGTCATTCTCCATCCGGGCAAGCCCCTCCTTTGCTTTATTGAATTTCGCTCTTTTTTTGTTGCATGTTTTTGTTTATTTTTGAGACAAGCTGGGGGGACGGGCGCAGAGAGAGAGAGGGAGACAGGAACCGAAGCGGGCTCCATGCTGGCCGCAGAGGGCCCCGATGCGGGGCCCAAACTCACGAGTGGTGAGATCGTGACCTGAGCCGAAGTCAGAGGCTTAGCCGACTGAGCCACCCAGGCGCCCCTATTTAATTTCTCTCTTGATGCCCCCCCCCCCCCCGCACACCCACCCTCACTAACTCTGTGTTCTTTAATGTTCTTTAAGGTTTGCATGTTTTTATGTCCAGAAATGATTCGGGGGGCAGAGGTGGCTCAGTGAGTTAAGCGTCCACCTCTTGGTTTCGGATCAGGTCATGACGTCACAGCTTTGTGGGTTCAAGCCCCACATCGGGCTCTTCACTGGCAGTGGGGGGGGCAAGACTTGGGATTCTCTCTCTCTCTCCTCTCTCTCTGCCCCGTCCCCGACTTGCACTGTCTCTCTCTCAAAATAAATAAACTTATACTGTTTAAAAATTAAAAAAAAAATTGTTTTTAATTAAAAAAAAAAAAAAACTGTGTGTGTGTGCTACTGATTTCCTCCCGTCCCCTTCCCCCTCACCCACGCGGTGTTTCTTAGATCTAGCTCTCCTGCTCCTGCCCCCTCCGAGGCTCGCTTACCCTGACCTTAGACGCGACTGTCCACTCCTCCCTTCCTCCGACTGCGTCACGGTAATCACTGCCTCTTAGGGCCGCCTCCCTGGGCCTGCGGTAGAATTTCTCTGGGCTACTTACGCAGGGAGAGGGTGGCGGGGTCACAGGCATGCCCCTGCTTTAGGTCCAGCAGAACACAGAATTCCCGCCTCCCGCGCCCTTTTGCTAACCCCGGGAAGCTCCTGGCTTTCTCGTGTTTTTTGCCGGCTCCGTGGGGGCAGGTAAAGGAGGAGTGCTTTCACTATTGAATTCTCATTTTCTCCGGTGACCACTGAGAGCGTAGGAGCCTCGACTCACCCTTTTGTCTGCGATGTTCTCCCCCATTTTACTGTGACACGACCGAGGCTGAGGCCGAGGTCCAGGTGGTAGGAGGTACAGCCCTCCCCTTGACCTGCCCCTCTGACGACAATGATGGGTTCATTTTCCGAGGAGTTAATGACTTTGCCGGCTGGCTCTTTCGTGTTCTCAGGGCAGTGGCTTTGTTAACCCGACAACATGCAAGGGGGGGGGGGGGAGGTGTGAGGACCTGGGAGCCTTCGTAAAGGGGATTCAGGAAGGGTGAGCCTCATTGCTGGAGGCAATGGAGGAGCCTCAGGATGGCCAACCGGCCCAGTGACGTTGGTGACCAAAGAAGAGGAAGCAGGAGGCCAGGAGACATCGGGAACAAGGTGAAATCTCTACCCCTCATGGCCACAAGACCCTACCAAGTCGGCCCCTGCTCTGTCTTCTGTCCTGTCCTCCTTGCCCCCTCCAGCCACGCTGGCCTCATCTGTTCCTGAAATCTCCTTCTGGCCCCAGGGCCTTGGCACTTGCTATCCCTAACCCTCTGCCCAGAGTGCTATCCCTGTTGATCTAGATCGCCACTGGCTGCTTCCTTCTCTTTCTCTTAGTTCCACAGAGGCCTTCCCTGACAATCTTATCTAAACAGTACAGGCCGCCCCAAGGCACTCGCTGCTTAGTCCCCGTTCAAATGTTTCTTCATAGCCCTTATGGTGATTTGAGATGATCTTGTTTGGAGATGAGGGTGATCCAGCTGTGACGTCTGTCACCCCATCAGTCTCCAGGGTGGATTGGGCAGATGGGACTGGCTAGGCCAGCGTCCCCTTCCTCCCTCACTGCTCCGTGTATGTCCCTCTTGAAGCTGCAAGCTGGGTCCAAGAGGACGACCTTCCCTGATGGAGGAGGACCGTTCTTCCGTCAAGGGTATGCGAGGAGCTGTGCTTCCCCCGTAGAATCTCCAAACAAGCCCTCAAGGTTCCATTTGCAGGAGGACGTAGGGTGGTCAGGCTTCCCAAGACTCCAGACGCATCCAAAGGAGGTGGTGCCTCATTTCTTTTTTTTTTCTTAATTTTTTAAATGTTTATTTTACTTTTTTAAGGGAGAGAGAGAGAGACAGAATGAGAGCAGGGGAGGGGCAGAGAGAGAGGAACAGAGACACAGAATCCGAAGCAGGCTCCAGGCTCCGAGCTGTCAGCACAGAGCCCGACATGGGACTCGAACCCACGGACTGAGAGATCGTGACCTGAGCGGCAGTGAGACGCTCAACGGACGGAGCCAGCGTTTATCTAATTCTTGACCTCTTTATGTCTGCCCCCGTCACCTGTGTTTGTCTTCCCCACCAGACTAGGCCCAGGGGCCACATCTGCCTCGAGCACCACAAATCCCAAACATTCAGAAGAGCAGCCGGTACAGGCTAGGCACCCAATCAGTGTTTGTGGAACGAATGGAAGAGGGAAGGAAGGCAGGCGTTGAAGGGGTCGCAGATCACTCACTTTCTGAGTGCTTCCCCTGTGCAGGGCACAGTTCACTCCGCCTTGCAGAGAAAGGGTCATTTTACAGAAGAGAAAACTGAGGCACAGAGAGATCCCACCCCTTGCTTGAGGTCACACAGCTCGGGGTGGGAGCTCAACTTTTAACCTGCACGTTTTGCCACTTTCTTGTACTCTCTGTTCCGCAGCAGGAAGGCCTCTTGTCCCAACTAGCCCCCTATCCACCTATCACCCTGCGTCCCTCCCCTCTGCCAGCGGGGTTTTCTCTCTTCAAATAGAGGAGCCGTCTCATCATGAGACTTGCAAAGGCCCCTCTTCATCTTGAATGCCTCCCCATCTCTCCTTCCCAAAGGACATAAGGGAATTGGGGGGGGGGGCGGTGGGGAAGGTGGTAAAATGTCCTATAACTTGTTTCAGCTGGTGGCGCCCTTGGAAGATGCACTTGTCTAGACTCATCTAACTGTACAACTAAGTTCCGTGTATTTCTCTGTATGTGAATTACACTTCTATTTAAAAATCAATGAATTCTAGGATATCTTCAACAATCTCCTTCCACCTCTCCCGACACCAGCGTGTGACAGATACCGCTACACTCTCCCGCTTCACTTTACTCCTGCCTTAAATGTAGATATAATGTCTGGAGCTGCAGCAGCCATCTTGTGTCCATGAGGTGACAAGTTTGAGGGAAAGACTTAAGAGGGTATGAAGCCACCAGCCCTGACTTTGTTGAACTCCTGAAACTTTAACAGTTGCCACTGACCTCCAGGCCTCCGTTACCTGGGGAAAATAAGGCCCTAATTGCTCAAGACCCTGGTTATGGGTTTTCTGGGAACGATCTGACTGTAAGTATCGGAAAACCCGAACTCACAGAGGTGTGGGCAAATCAGCAGGACGGATATGCACCCGGCCCACACATGTACGGTCATGCCAAGTGCTCGACGTTTTCGAATCAGCCCCTTGCAAAATAATGGTTTGTTTTTCACACATAATATGAAAGTCTGGGGGTAGGTGGTAGCTTGGTGTTGGTTCAGCGAGCCGGTTACGTCAGGACCGCAGTTCTCTTGAACTTGCCCTCCTGGTTGCAAGACGGCTGCCTCTGCCCACACACCCAAGGCAGGAAGAAAGGGGCAACAGCAGAAAGAAGCTGTGTCTGTGCCAGGAAAGCTCTCCCAGGAAACTTCCTGCTCCCTCCTCTCTCTCTTTCACCACCACCACCTCCCCCGCCTCCCCCAGCAAAGGTCTGCCTGTGTTTTGTTGTCCAGAACCAACTTCCACTCTGGCTGGGAGGTAGCCGGTGGGAACGGGGGAGTCGGGCTGACCTCAAGGGACGTGATCGGGCCTCAGAAAGAACGGGGCACTCTTTCCGGAGTGAAGTAGAAAGATCTTCAAAGTGTGTTATTAAGTAACAAAAAAAAAAAAAAATGCGGAATGGTGTCTGCAGTTTGCCATCATCGAGTAACGAACTCCTGTGCGTATTTCCAGCACGTAGATAAAATAGCTTTACACAGATTTGCAAGGAATTGTCTCGGGGATGGGGGGAGCTCTGCGTGTCGGGAGGACAAGGCGGGGGGAGAGACTCGCTTTGCATTATGTCCCCTTTTGTACCTTTGAGGTTTGGTACTGCGGATTGGTATTACAGAGTCCGAAAATAAAGACAAATAGAAAAGTAAAACCAGCTTAAAAAGCCCTCCATTTCCAGGGGTGCCTGGTCTGGGAGATTGCGCCCCATGCGCCCAGCCCTCCACGGTTTGGGAAATCCTCCCATGTTCCTCCTCAGCTTTCCCAGTATGCAACAGCTCTGCGGGGCCAGCCGGATAGAGAAATGCTTGTTTCTCAGATGGGGACACCGAGGCTCGGAGCGAGGTCGACATTGCCCAGGTCACCTGGCTGAAACCAAGGTACCCTGTCGGGTATCTGCCGGGACACGAGAAGGACTGAGAACCAGGGAGGAGCCCCGCAGAGCCGCCCCCGCAGGGATCCGCAGACGGAACCACTCAAGGTGTTACTCACGGCCAAGCCCATCTGGAAGCTATCGCGGCCCCTCGTCCTGGGCTGCAGAGGAGGGGTGGGCAGGGCCCCCGACTCTGGGTGCAGCTGTTCCTCATCAAGACTGGTGCTCCGGACCCGGCTCCAGCCCTGGAAATCTCATTTCCCAGCCGGGCCAGGCCACCCCCCCCAACAGCCACCCTCCCCACTGGGACCTGAGCAAGGTCCCCAGAACGGCAGGCGGTAGGTTTCCAGTTTCCGGCTCGAAGTGCCTTTACCTCTCCGAGTTTCAGGTTTCCCCGGTTGTAAGGATTCAAGAGGCCAGTTCATGCAGATGGCTTGGCACAGTTAGCACTCGACAGACACGAACTGCTGTGATCTTCTGGTGTCCCTCCAGGCCGCACGGATAGGTGCCCAAATACCATCAACAGCTCATGTGCCCAGCACTATCTGAAGCACTGAGTATAGACTAGCTCATCCAAACGTCACAACTGTCTGAGCTAGATGTTCCCATTGGTTCGGCTTTTCCGATAGCCCGGCTGAGACTCAGAGAGGTCGACTAACTTGCCCGCAGTCACACAGCCAGGGAAGGGCACAGCCAGGATTCGAACCCGGGCTACCTGTCTCCGGCACCCCCACTCCAAAGCTCTCCCTACCCTGCCTCTGTGGACCCGAACCTCTTCGGCCTGATTTCTGATTCCTGGGGGTGCCTGTGACGGTGGCCGTGGCCTCAAGTGCCCTCCGTGGTTTCCGTGGACGTGGCAGGACGAGCAGCAGGAGAGCCACGTGAGCGGATAGTGGGAGTCTGAAGGCCAAAGTCTTAGGGAGGGTCTGTCAAGGTGAGCCCGGCACTAGTCTAAGCGTGACATCTCCCATTACCACCCCCATTTTGCAGATGGAGAAATGGGAGCCTGAGGAGGGACCAATGGGCTGCCCACCCCCTCACCCCCCCCCCCCCACACCCAGCCTGAGCACCGGACCAGGTGCCTGAAGCCTGGCTGGTGATCCACTCTGGCCTCAGCTCCCTCGTCTGTAAGTCCGGTTCGAACTTGGATGAGGACAGCCAGCAGCCAGTGGCTGTCCGGCCAAGAAGGCTGGCAGCGATTAAGGCCCAGCCGCGTGTTTCAGACAAGGGCGCCTTCTGCATTTTCGTCAAGTGGGGCATCAGGAGACCTGCCCAGGGCGCTGCTCTCCGGTGGCCGGGGCAAGATAGGAGGGGGAGAAGGAACATCCTCTCGGGAGAGCAGTGGGAAGGGGTAAGGATGGGATGGGAGCCAGGGTGAGGCGGGGAAGCACAAAGAATGTGGGGGAAGCAGGTCCCCTCCTGGACCCTGGTGAAGGCCAGGGGTAGCAGCTGGCCTTGGAGATCATCTCCATGTCCCCCACCCCGCCCCCTTCCCGCTCTCCCCAGGCCCTGCAAAAATTCTGCCCAAGTAGTCGTTCAGGCCTCCGTGATGATTTCTGCTCCTGTCTTCTCCTCCCGTGGGAAGCCATCCTTTTCAAGGGAGGAAAGCTCGGGTCCCGCTGAAGGGGGCCGGACCGGGAGAGCCGCAAGGCAGAGAGGGATTGGGTCCATCCACGGGAGGGGACATCCAGCCCAGTCCCCAGCCCCGCTCCAGGCAGAGCATCGGTGAGGTCGGTGAATACTGTCCTTCGCGCTGGCCGAGGGGTAGAGGTTTAGGCAACAACGAAGCCAAGCTGAAAGCCGGAAGGGGCCTCGGGACAGATACCGGGTCAATGCTAACAGCAACAGTAACAAAAGCAATCGAATGGTAAAATGATGGTAATGGCAGTGACCGCTAGCAGTTATGAGCACCAGCTGCGTGCGGTACCTCTGGTCCACACCATAACCCCGGGACTGGGCCATCTTCACTGTGCAGATGAGGAAACTGAGGCACAGGAGGTTAAGTAGCTTGTCCAAGGACAGCGAGCTGGAAAGCAGGGGAGCCAGACCAGCCCCTTCCTCAAACAGAAGAGAAAAGGGAGGCCCAGAGACGGGCCGGGACCAGCCCCAGGTCACACAGCAAATTCGAGGCAGGGCAGGGGCTTGCACGGGGCCCTTTCTCTCAGCGCTGTCTGTCCCTTGCCTCTGCTCCACGTCAGGCTCTCCAGGAGGGCAGGGGCGTGCCTCCATCCTTCCAAGGGCCTGTGGACTCAAGCCTGGGCCTCATTCTCCCAAGGGATACAGCCTCCCCTTGTGCCAAAGAAAAGAGAGTGACAAGACGAGCGAGGAGAAGCACGGGAGTTAAATTTGGGCTGAGACCCTGTCTTCTTTCCTCCTTTGGACACTCTGCCCTGGTGCCCTCAGAACTGGCGCCCGGATGAATCCTGGTAAGGAAGTCCTCCTCCCCTCCCGCCGTTGCCCACCCAAACCTGTCCTTTGTCCCATCCCGGTCCCCTCTGCAGCCCTCACGCCCCGCCCCTCCCCCCTGTCCTGCCCTGCTCCGTTCCCGGATGACAAGCTCATTCCAGCCGCGGCACCTTTGTACTCACACTTGGCACATGCTATGCCCTCTGCCAGGAGCAGCCTTCGTCAGACCCTCGTGTGGCTCACTCCTTCCCCTCTCAGCTCAGCGTCGGGGGGGGGGGTTCCTCCGACACCCCAATTCAAGGCACCACCCGGTCCCCTGGCCCACCCGCAGCGTCCTGACTTACTGTCTTCACGTTACTGGTCCTCATCTGAACCCCTCGTGTTTATGTGCCCACGTGTCCGGTGCCCACGTTCCCCGCTTGAACATCAGCTCCACGAGGCTGGGGACTTCCTCCTCCTCTGTTGGCCGCTGTGCCTGCAGCCCCCACCGTGATGCCAGGCGCATAGTGACATATGAAGGCACAGCCCAAGAAACGGCAGAGGTTGTTCTCAGGGAAAGGCTGTTCCCCCAAAGATTCTGCCCTCGGGGCGCCTGGGTGGCCCAGTCCGTTAGGCCGCGCGACTTCGGCTCAGGTCATGATCTCACGGTCTGTGGGTTCGAGCCCCGCGTCGGGCTCTGTGCTGACAGCTCGGAGCCTGGAGCCTGCTTCGGATGCTGTGTCTCCCTCTCTCTCTGCCCCTCCCCTGCTCTCATTCTGTCTCTCTCTCTCTCCCTTAAAAAAGTAAAATAAACATTTAAAAAATTAAGAAAAAAAAAAAAAAAGAAATGAGGCACCACCTCCTTTGGATGCGTCTGGAGTCTTGGGAAGCCTGACCACCCTATGTCCTCCTGCAAATGGAACCTTGAGGGCTTGTTTGGAGATTCTACGGGGGAAGCATGCACTCTCTCTCTCTCTCATAAATATACATTAAAAAAAAAAAAAAAAGATTCCACCCTTTGGGAAGCATCCTCAGTTTTCTCATCCGTAAAATGGGGCCGAAACCAGCAGTGCCTTCCTGGCTGGGTCATCATGAGGATTCGGTGAGAGAGACCAGGCCTCTGCAGGGATCAGCCCGGTGCCTGCCAAGTGGTAAGTGCTCTTGAATATTAGCAGCAACTCGCATTATTATTATCGCTTGTTAAACCTTTTTTAATGTTTATTTATTTTGACAGAGAGAGAGAGAGAGAGAGAGAATGCACGTGTAAGTGTGGGGAAGGGCAGAGAGAGACGGAGAGAGAGAATCTGAAGCAGGCTCCAGGCTCAGCCTGGAGCCCGACGTGGGGCTCGATCTCACGACCCACTGTGAGATCACGACCTGAGCCAGAATCAAGAGTCAGACGCTTAACCGACGGAGCCACCCAGGCGCCCCCGTTAGGATTATTGTTGTCATTAGTCTCTTACCCTGACCCCAGGATTGATGTCACGGCCGCCGTCTGGTGGTCCAATGAGGAGGGCTCCAGGACAGTATCCTCACCCCCCACCGTCTGCCTTTGCTGACGCCCATATGGAGTGCCTTCCCTGGCCGGACATCCCTTACCCATCCTGTGAGCCACCCCCGGGCAATGGTTAAGTTAGGGCAACGTTAGCAAGCCCAAAAGGTGAACGCACCCAACACCATAGAAGTTCGCTCCTCGCTCACCCAAAGTCCGACACAGGGGCGCTCAGGAAGTGAGAAGCTCGCTTCTCAAGCAATGATCCCAAGACCCAAGCTCCTTCCATCCCACAGCCCTGCCATCTTGCCCTGTGGCTCCGAGACCTCCACGCCTGTGTGCGCCAAGCCCAGGGAAGAGGGAGGTGCGCCGCGGAGTGGAACTCGATCACGTGACCACTCCTACCCGCCGGGGAGGCTGAGGACTATGGCCCAGCCGCACGTCTGGGTTCGCTCACCACCGGCTGGTTCGCGCTCAGGTGGGAGCGGACTTTCTACCTGGGATCCTCGGATCATCCGGGAAGGGTTTGCAGAGAAGGTGTGGGCCAGATGCTTGGCCCGCTCTTTCTTGCACCGTCCTCCCCCGTGGAGGGTCCTTGTGTCCTCTCTGTTAGAGACGCAGGCGTAGGGAACCAAGATAACAGTCTGAAGCCGCCCACCTGCTTGACGGGTCGGAGGTGGGTTCCAACTCAAACTTGTGCGGAGCCAAAGTCTTACAGGAGAGGAGAGGACGGAGAAGGGGGAGGAGAGGTCTGCCTTCCTGTTCAGGGCGGCGAGGACTGAGAGGTGACAGGATGAGCTTAGGCAAGCTCGTGGCCTCAAGGACCCTGTGCACCCTGCATTTAAAGCAGTCTTTGCGGCTTGTCCCTGATGCCCAGGAAGGTCCCCTAGCTGGACAGTTCCCCAAGCCTCCCCTCCGCCTCCCCCGTGAAAAGCCCAAACGATGAACAAGGCAAATGACAATGTGGTGCCTCCACAGGGTTTTCATGGGGACTTGACAGAGATGTGTAGAAGCAGGAATGTTTTCGGCTACAAGTAACGCGAGAGTGAATGCCTGGGCTTGAACAGCAGAGGCTTATTTTTCTCTCTTAGGAAGGAGTCCAAAGATGGGGGTTCAGCAGCTTCCCCGGGTCAGGGATGATGACCCCCACCCCACCGCACCCCCCGCTCCCTCGTGGTTTGCAAGACTCTCCACCACCATGCTGTGTTCAAGACGAGATGAAGTGAGGAGAGGGGCAGTTCCAGCCACAGCCGGAACGAAACTCTCCTGCCAGACGACTTTAGTTTGTCTCCTCAGCTAGCGCTGGGTCAGGAGTCCCCCTTCCCCGGCTGTAGAAGAGCCTGCAATTTCGGTCAGTATTTGGCCAATTGCGGGAGGAGGCTGATGCAAATGGGCGCTGGATTAGGCAACCCCAAGGCCTGCATTAGGACATTCTTTTTGCCCTCAAGACTTGGTTCTTTGAGGCTAATGGGGAGGGGAGGGCAGGCATTAAAGGCAACCTCTTGCCACCATGACTTGAGAGGTCCTCTGGTCATGGAGCCAATTCTACGATGTTGCTTGAGATCCTAGATCCAGCAGTGCCTGAAGGCTGCTGATCTTCTTGGATATAGCTCATACATGAGCAAATAATAATAATAATAATAAACTGTTCCATTTATATTTTACATTTTGTATAACTATAAAACGTTAAATGCAACTATATATTGTATTAAATACTTGATGGAGTATCTTATATATACAATGTCTATAATTTTATTTTATACAAAGCTATAGATATAGATTTTTGTCTGGGCCCCCCTAGGCCAGACTGAACTTCTTTCTCTTGAGCAAGAGGGGCCTCATGGAAGAGGAAATAGAACTCAGCTTAGTATCGGGCCGCCCAGGTTCCCATCCTGCTGCCGCCACGAGTTTGATTTGGGGGCGAGGCATCTCACCCTATGATTCATCTGCAAAATGGGCTCTTGTGAGGACCGAGCCAGATGTGAGATGCGAAAGGTCCTATCACGGCGTAGGCCCTCCACACACACTCACTGCCTCCCTCCTTCCTTCCGCTCACGTACGTGAAGTTTGAAGAAGCCAGACGCAGACTCCCCAGTGATGGCTTGCTGTGGCTTTGGTCAAAACCTCTCCTTCCTTTATGCCGAGTGCTCTTTGAGGCCAAGGACGGTGTCTGATTTATTTCCATATCCACAGCTCACAGACCATAGGTGCTCAGGAAACGTCTGAGTTAGGGCGTAGAGCACTTCACTCATCCACTTGAGTACTTATTGAGCACCTTCTGTGTGCCAGGTACGTTTTAGGCAACGGGGATGTGAATGGCTTGGAGACCGTCAGTGCCCTCAGGGGCTCACGATCTAATGGGAGAGACAGAGAGCGCACAGGCACCTTTAAAACACAATGTCAGGGGGCGCCTGGGTGGCGCAGTCGGTTAAGCGTCCGACTTCAGCCAGGTCACGATCTCGCGGTCCGTGAGTTCGAGCCCCGCGTCGGGCTCTGGGCTGATGGCTCGGAGCCTGGAGCCTGTTTCCGATTCTGTGTCTCCCTCTCTCTCTGCCCCTCCCCCGTTCATGCTCTGTCTCTCTCTGTCCCAAAAATAAATAAAACGTTGAAAATACATAAATAAATAAATAAATAATAAAAAAATAAATAAAACACAATGTCAGATAGTCAAAGCGCCACGAAGAAACCACAGTGGGGAAGGGGATAGAGTTTATTTTACAGGGTGCCCAGGGAAGACCTCTCTGAGGGCAGGTGTTTGAGCCTAGCTAGAATGCTAAGAAGGTGGCCACCGGGGGGAACAGTGATCCAGACGGAGGGAACAGCAAATACAAAGACCCTCAGCTCAGGCTGGCCTTACGTGACCCGTGTGCGGGAAATGCCTGAATAAATGAATGAGCCGAATACAGCAACTCCTAGGCCAAGAACATTCCTCTCACACCAGTGTGAAATGAAAAAATACCCCACTTAGAAAACTAGGCCGATTTGAGATTTTTCTGTCACCCGTCGAACTTCATCTTGCTGCCAACCCTCTGCGAAAGGTTTCTGCCAAGGATGTGAAATCGGGGGCCGGGGGGCGGGTAGGGAAACGTGCTTGCCCTCCAGAACTTCCAGGCTTGGCCTTCTTGCCTCTACCTGCCCTGTCAGCTCCACGGGGCACTAGGCCTTGGGCTCTGGCTTCCCCCCAACCCCCGGTTCCTCATCGATGCCCCCATGGCCCCTGTGGGGCAGGGACTATGTATGATCTCGGCTTCCAAAGGCAGACGCTGAGCTCAAGAAGGTGAAGTGGCTGGCCCAGTATCTCTCGGTGGGAAGGAGGAATGAGCCCTGGAGGTCCAAGGCCACAGCCCGGCGAGCCTGGCGCCCCTCCCCCACCGTCAGTGTGCACAGCCGTGCACCCTCGGGGGCTCAGAGTCCGCTCGGTGAGGGCCCAGGCCTCGGTGTCCCCGCATCTTCAATTCACTGCTAGCTTTGCCTGCCCCACCTGTGGGACCTGGAGCCCATCACGTGGCTTTGCTGACACTCCGTTGTCCCAACCTGCAAAAAGGGCGCCAGAACACCTTGTCGTTGGTGTGGTCCCAGAGGCAGCGGCCTGGCCTTGGGGTGAGTCCTTGCTCAATGGCCCTTGTAGCAGCAACAGGAAGAATAGTGACAATTCATGCCCCGGATTAAGCCCTTGCTCTGAGCGCTAAGGATGATGTGTGTTGGTCTGAGATCATCCCCCAGCAACTGCATGAAGTAGGTCGATGCCATATTAAACCCATTTTGCAGATGAGGAAACTGAGGCTCAGAGAGGCCGGATGCAACTAACTCCAGAGTCTGTTTCCCACGCCTCTCAATCTCCCTGCCAATGTCACGATTACTGGAGAGAGGGTGCTGCAGAGAGGGGGTCACGTACGGCCTCTTGAAGGAGATCCCCCTGCTCACCACCTCCTGGTCAGCTGCTGCCCCCACCCCCCATCACAAAGGCAGCAGCATCACAGGGCCAATGAACTTGTGAAAAGCAGGTTTCCGGCCAAGGGCAGCTGCCAAGTTTACCTGAGCCGGAGGCAGGAAGCTCCGTGTCAGGAAGTACAACATAGCCTTGGGCGTGAGGAAGGCCTCAGACAAAAGGGATTTGAATTGGGCTGTTCAGAGGTCTGGACAGGTTTCTAAGGGAAAGTTTCAGTTTTCAGTGTGGGGCGGTGGGGGAGGCCAGGGCCTAGGAAAGGGGGGGTGAGGTGGGGTCTCCTGTGGCCAAGATGACCAAACACCTGTGGCTTGCAGTCCAGGCTGGGCTCCCCCTGCTCTCAACCCCAGCTCCCGCACCAGGAGGGAAAGTCATTCATGCAAGGCGAACAGAGCTGGAAGAGACTGTGCAGCCAGCAAAGTGTTCCTTCTCCATGGCCCTTCCCTGCTCCGGGCCTTTGCCTGTGCCATGACCCTGGGCCTGAGTGACTCCGCACCACCCCTGAGGGCCACCTCAAACGGTCCTTTACCAAGGAAGGGTCTCCTGACCCTGACTGGCTTAAGACCCTGTTACACTGGCCCATGGTTCCCTGGAGCCCCCTTCCCAGCATTTGTCACACTGGAATTCATCTTCTGTCTACTGTTTGCTTGGTATCCTTTTCTTGCCCTGAAATGTAAGCCCACAGGATAGTACTTCTTCTTCTCTATTGCTGAATTCATAGGGTGGAGCACAGTGCTGATCACATAGACAGGTGCTGGATGCGTGGATGGGTGCGTGGATGGGTGCTTGGGTGCGTGGATGGATGAATGGGTGCGTGGATGGGCGCGTGGATGGATGGATGGATGGGTGCCTGGATGGGTGCGTGGATGGGTGCTTGGGTGGTGGATGGATGAATGGGTGCGTGGATGGGTGCATGGATGGGTGCATGGGTGAATGGATGGGTGCATGGATGGATGAATGGGTGCGTGGATGGGTGCATGGATGGGTGCATGGGTGAATGGATGGGTGCATGGATGGATGAATGGGTGCGTGGATGGGTGCATGGATGGGTGCATGGGTGAATGGATGGGTGCATGGATGGATGAATGGGTGCATGGATGGGTGCATGGGTGCATGGGTGCATGGATGGATGAATGGGTGCGTGGATGAGTGCATGGATGGATGCATGGATGCACGGATGGGTGCGTGGATGAATTCTCAGTAGATGGAGAGAGGATGCTAAGACCGCTTAAGGAAACTTACCCTTCTTTATGATTATTAAAAGTAACAATCATTACCGTCATGTACTATGATCTTTTGGGGTCTCTCTCTGAATCACTTCTAATGCTCACAAGGGACCGCACAATGAGGCGGGTGGTGATTCTTACTTGGTGAGGAGGTATAATGACTTGGACCTAGTCTTACAGGCAGGCAGTGGTCTGACACTTTGGTGCTCACCAAGAGTCAACCATTTCCCTGAGACCTGATGTTGTTGCTGTTGTTTTAAAGTTTTTATTTCTTTATTTTGAGAGAGGGAGAGAGAGAGGGAGGGAGGGAGAATCCCAAGCAGGCTCCACACGGATCGCGTAGAGCCGACGTGGGGCTTGAACCCATGGAAACTCAAGATCATGACCTGCTCCAAAATCAAGAGTCGGATCGTTTAACTGACTGAGGGGCCCCAGATCTGTTATTGTTTTAATCAGTTTAATCTGTTATTGTCGTACTGAATACAATATAATTCATCCATTTTATGTTTATAATTTGTTGCATTGTAACAAAGTTAACACACCCGTGTAGCTACCCCTCTGGTCCGGCAGAGAACGCTGGCTTCCGTCACCCTCCAAAAACTTCCTTTGTGTCTCTTCCCAGTCAAACCCTTCCCTTCAGCTTCCCGGCCCAGGTACCCACTGGTCTGCCCTCTGTCTCTATAGATTAGATTTGCCTCTTCTAGAGTTTCGTATGATGGAACCACTCAGGAGGAACTCGTTTGCTTCCTTTACTTAGTATAAGGTTTTTGAGACTCATCTGTGTTGTTCTTTGCATCTATCACTCACTCCTTTTTACGGCTGAGTAGTATTCCATCCACTTTGTTTATCCATTCACCTGTCAATGGGCATTTGGGTTGTTTCCTGTTTGGGGCAATTAGGAACAACGCTGTTCATTAAGAATGTGCGCACACATACAGGTGGACGTACATCTTTCATTTCTTTTCGATAAATACCTAGGAAGAGAATCACTGAGTTGTATGGTAAATATACGTTTAATTTCATAAGACACTGCCACACGGGTTTCCAAAATGGCTGTAGCATTCTGTATTCCCACCCGCCACGAATGAGAGTTCTAGTTGCTTCGAATCCTCACGGCACTCGTTGTCAATCTTTCTTATCATAGTCATTTCGGTGAATGTTGCTATCTCACTGCTTTTACATCTCCCTGACGACCGGTGATTCTGAATACCTTTTCGTGTGCTTCTGTGGCATTTCTGTCTTTTCTTATTTTTTTTTTAATTTTTTAATGTTTATTTATTTTTTGAGAGACAGAGACATGGCACGGGTGGGGGAGGGGCAGAGAGAGAGGGAGACACAGAATCCGAAGCGGGCCCCAGGCGCTGAGCTGTCAGCAACAGAGCCCGACGCGGGGCTCGAACCCACGAACCGTGAGATCATGACCTGAGCCGAAGTTGGACGCTCAGCCGACTGAGTCACCCAGGCGCCCCTTCTGTCTTTTCTTTTGGTGAGAATTGATTCACAATTTTTGCCCATGTTTTTATTGGGTAATTTGAGAGCTTCTCTATATATCGTGGATAGAAGTCCTTGGTTAGATATGCATATTTTTTAAAGATTTTTATTATTTTTTTTCAACTTTTTTTTTTTTTTGAGGGACAGAGAGAGACAGAGCATGAACGGGGGAGGGGCAGAGAGAGAGGGAGACACAGAATCGGAAACAGGCTCCAGGCTCTGAGCCATCAGCCCAGAGCCCGATGCGGGGCTCGAACTCACGGACCGCGAGATCGTGACCTGGCTGAAGTCGGACGCTTAACCGACTGCGCCACCCAGGCGCCCTGAGATTTTTATTATTTTTAAGTAATGTCTACATCCAACATGAGGCTCAAACTCACAACCCCGAGACCAAGAGTAGCACGCTCCTCAGACGGAGCCAGTCAGGGGCCCCTAGATACGTTTTGCAGACATTTTCTCCTAGTCTGTGACTTGCCTTCTCATTATCTTTTTTTTTTTTTTAATATAATTTATTGTCAAGTTGGCTAACATACAGTGTATACAGTGTGATCTTGATTTTGGGGGTAGATTCCCATGATTCATCGCTCCCATACACACCCAGTGCGTATCCCAACAAGTGCCCTCCTCACTGCCCATCACCCATTTCCCCCCCTCCCCCGCTCACCTCCCATCAACCCTCAGTTTGTTCTCTGCGTTTAAGAGCCTTCTCATTATCTTAATCGTGCCTTTGGAAGAATAAAGGCCATACATCTCGATGAAGTTCAATTTGCCAGTATTTTCTCTTACGATTTCTGTATTGTGTCCTCTCTGAGAAATCTTGGCTAAAGCTGTTTTTTTTTTATTTTTTTTAATGTTTATTTATTTTTGAGACAGAGAGAGGCAGAGCATGAATGGGGGAGGGTCAGAGAGAGAGGGAGACACAGAATCTGAAGCAGGCTCCAGGCTCTGGGCTGTCGGCACAGAGCCCGACGCGGGGCTCGAACTCATGAACCGTGAGATCATGACCTGAGCCGAAGTCGGACGCTTAACCGACTGAGCCAACCAGGCGCCCCTAAAGCTTTTTTTTTTTAACTCAACAACATATCACAAATCTCTTCCCCCTGCAATTTCATTTTTAATAGCGCCTTGATTTTCCAGCCCATGAACTTGGGTACTTGGGACTTGGTTTCCCATTCCCCTTCTGGAAGAGGAGTCCAGGCAGAGGGCCACTAAATCTTCAAGGCTGGACCTGTGGGGCCTCCTTCCGGTCTCTGTCCAAATTCCACCTTCTCGGTAAAGCCAAACACACATCCACGTGGCCATCCTGCTCAGTGTCTATCCCTCTAGCCCCGCCAGCCTGCCAGGGGGGCATTTGGTTCCCTGTGCTTCCCCGGGGCTTTAGAGGAAAGTGCCGGGGCACGTGGTTGGAACCCAATAAAGTAGAGGTAAACGATAAAGAACAAAAATGAGTGAAACGATATTGCACGTGGAGCGCTGGGCATTGAGCCTGGTGCATGCAGAGTGTCACTAAACGACACCGGGGTGACCGAAAGAGGTCGCCGTGGTCGACTGTTGCATCAGCCAAGGTACAGTCAGGGTATTCGTTTCCTGGGGCTGCCGTCGCCAAGCCCGGAAGACTGGGTGGCTCACAACAACAGAAATGGATTCTCTCACAGCTCCGGAGGCATCGGCGTGGGCATGTGCCCTCTGAGACTCTGGGTAGAAGGCTCCCTTGGCCCTCCCTGGCTTCTGGTGATCGCCCCCAATCTTGCAGCTCCTTGGCTCGTGCCTGCATTGCTCCCATGCCTGCCTCTGTCCTCACATGGCGCTCTGCCCTCGAATCATCATGCCTTCCTCCTGCAAGGACACCAAGCGTGTTGGATGGTCTCAGCTTAACTAATTACCCTTTCTCCAGACAAGGCCGCATTCTGGGGGTTAGGATTTCCGCATGTGTTTGGGAACAGAGCTCAACCCAGAACAGTGGGGCTCTGCTGCTGTGACAATGGCCAGCACGATACAAGACGGAAAGTTTTTTCTTTCTCATGCATCTAGTCCAACGTGAGTCATCAGGGAAGCCCATCGAAACTTCACGGGGGACCCAGAATTTCGGGACCACGTGACGTTGCCACGCTCTTAGCACGAAGCTCCGGGTTCTCTGCGGTAGGGGAGGGAAGCACACGGCGCCACGCGACCGTTCTTCAAAGTTACCGTTCACGGGGCACCTGGGTGGCGCAGTCGGTTAAGCGTCCGACTTCAGCCAGGTCACGATCTCGCGGTCCGGGAGTTCGAGCCCTGTGTCAGGCTCTGGGCTGATGGCTCAGAGCCTGGAGCCTGTTTCCAATTCTGTGTCTCCCTCTCTCTCTGCCCCTCCCCTGTTCATGCTCTGTCTCTCTCTGTCCCAAAAATAAATAAAAAACGTTGAAAAAAAAGTTAAAAAAAAAAAAGTTACCGTTCACATTTGAGTGGTCAAAACGAGTCACGTGGCCATGCCTGACTTCAAGAAGGAGTGTCTGGAGGGACCAGAGACCTGGAATCCAAGCACTAGAGATCTTCACACAACTGCCATTACATACTTGAGTCCGCACGATTATGTTTACATTTAAATGCTGATAGTTCCAGAAAACCTGAAGGATGAGTCCACTTGGGATACGGAGGGACGGTAGGGAGAACCAAGGGGAAACAGGATAAGTCACAAGTCACATTGCGACCACCAGGATGTGAAAGGGGATCCCCTGGATATTGAGTCCTGCCTGGGATGCTGACATAACATCTCCTTGCATCTTCGCAATGACTTTGAGGGATAAATAGCCCAACGTTCGTAGCAATTAGCTGAGCGAAAGAAAAGAGCCGACCTGAAGCTGCATCAGCTCTTCCTGTGTAACAAACCATTCTCGAGCTTCAGTGGCTTCAAGCAGCAAACCTGGATTATTCCCCATCTTTCGGTGGGTCGACCAGATGATTCTTCTCCTTTGGGCTGGGTGGTCCAGGATGGCCTGACCAGGCATCCGCGGTTGCTCCCACGTCAGCTGGAATGCCAGGATGACACGACCACCTGGCTCATCACCCCGTAGGCTAGCAAGGCTTGTTCCCACCCGGGTCCCCCAGGGTCCCAGGTGAGCCAGAGAGCAAGCCCCAGCCCACAGCCCCTTTCCAGCTGCCTCACATGGGAAAGGGTTGCATTGGCCAAAGCAAGTCACATGGGCAAACCCAGATTCAAGAGACTGAGAAATAGACTCCGCCTCTTTGTGGGAGGAGCTGCAAAGTCACATTGCAAAGGAGCGTGCTCGCTCCTGGGGTGGGAGGAATCTACAGTCAGTTTTGCAATCTACCGTGAAAACAAAGCCCAGCGTCCCAACAACAAGGAATCGGTTAAGAAAATCCTGGCAGCGCTCCAGCAGCGGCTTTTGCTACCATTAAACATGTGCTTCTAAGAGAAATGTCTGCAGAGGAAAGTCGTTCATACTGTGCTGTTAGGTAGGAAAAGCCGGCTATAAAACAGGAGTATCATTTCACAGCCCTCGGATTCTACAGAGTGAAGCCTCATGACACCAAGGGGTGGCAAGAGTGTGGAGCAAAGAAACCCTCATGTCCTGCGAGCGGGGAGGTAACCCGGTGCAGCGGATTGAAAGCACAATTTGGCCATCTCTTCGTAGGCACACGGGCTGGTGGATAAGATAGCGTCAGGAGACTGGTTAGGAGTGACAGAGAATTGAATGGACCCACATGTCCATCCGCCAAGGGCTGGGGAAATAAAAAGTGATACAATTCTAGGGACGCCTGGGTGGCGCAGTCGGTTAAGCGGCCGACTTCAGCCCGTGAGTTCGAGCCCCGCGTTAGGCTCTGGGCTGATGGCTCGGAGCCTGTTTCCGATTCTGTGTCTCCCTTTCTCTCTGCCCCTCCCCCGTTCATGCTCTGTCTCTCTCTGTCCCAAAAATAAATAAATAAACGTTGAAAAAAAATTAAAAAAAAAAGTGATACAATTCTAGGCTGCAAAGCTGCATAGCAGTGAAAAGAAAATGACCTAGTCACAAGATCTGTATGTGTAATTTAATTTGGATAGATCTGGAAACCATAAGGTGCAGGCGGAAGACTACGTACATCTTACTGCCATATATTTTAATTCTGAAGGCACAGAAAGAGTGTATATTATTTCTGGACACGTATATATGTGCTGTCAGCATGGAGTCAGATGCGAGGCTCGAACTCAGAAACCGTGGGATTATGACCTGAGCGGAAATCAAGACCCAGATGCTTAACCGCCTGAGCCACCGAGGCGCCCTAATATTTTACTTCTTTAAAAAATCCAGAACTGGGGCGCTTGGGTGGCTCAGTCGGTTAAGCGTCCGACTTCAGCTCAGGTCATGATCTCGCAGTCCGTGAGTTCGAGCCCCGTGTCAGGCTCTGGGCTGATGGCTCAGAGCCTGGAGCCTGCTTCTAATTCTGTGTCTGCCTCTCTCTCTGCCCCTCCCCTGTTCATGCTCTGTCTCTCTCTGTCTCAAAAATAAATAAACGTTAAAAAAAATTATTTTTTTTAAATAAAATAAAAAATCCGGAACAAACACGCAAAATGCTGGCATGTGCCCACTCCGAGTGATGGATAGATGGGGTTGTATTATATTGCCCTGTGCACATTTCTGATTTCTTTTTTCAAAAGATAAATCCAAAATAAGTAAAATACAATGAAACACAATTTAAAGAAGATTCCAGTGTGTGTGTGTGTGTGTGTGTGTGTGTGTGTGTGTGTGTGCGTGTGTCTGTGCTAGAAAACCCACCCCCAAAATACACGCATCTATGTGGAGAGGGAAATGGTAAGTGGGAAATACTCCAAAACGTGAGCTATGGTTTTTGCCTCTAGCTGATGACCGCACAAGCTGTTTATTTTTTTCCTTTTGCTAACATGTATTTTCTGACTTTTCTGTAAAGGGCGTGCTGTGCTTGTCTGGTAAAAACAAACAAAATATATAGGGGCCTGTTGGTTCTCTGGGTCACAGGCTTTTCTGGACCTCCGCGGGGTCCCAGGTTCAAAAATAGATCTGCCCTCTGACCTGGCAGGCTCATTCTTCACATCCTGGAGCAAGTGCCAGATGCGGGCTCAGAGGCAGCCTGAGAAAAGACGGGCAGGGTGGTGGCCCCGGCTGAGCAGCGCGGCCACAAGGAGGCCTGTCCTCTACCCTGGGCCCGTCAGCCTCTGGGGCGGCCGAACCAGGACACTCCCCTTGTTCAGAGGGGAAACTGAGGCCCGGGTGGTTGCCCCCCGGGAGGGACAAGCGTTGCTAACCGCAGATGTAGTTGTATCTGACCCCATCTTGCCAGGACCACGCTAGGTGACTTTGGACAAATCCTGAAACATGTCTGGGCCAATTTCTTTGGCCGCCTCAATGGAAATAATCCATAAATATATATATTTAAAGTTTATTTATTTTGAGACAGAGAGAGAGAAAGGACGGGAGAGGGACAGAGAGAGAGGGAGAGAGAGAGAATCCCAAGCAGGCTCCTCACTGTCAGGGCAGAGCCCGATGCTGGGCTCGAACTCACAAACCCCGAAATCGGGAGTCGGCCGCTGTGAGCCATCAGAGGGTCTAAAGGACATTTTCATGCCAAGAGATGCTGGATCTTTCCAATGATAGCAAGGATGATAACAGCTACCAACACTTGGGCACTGACGTGCCAATTACTTAAATGGCATTTTCTCATCCTACCCCTGCAGCTGCTGTCGAATGGAGTCGAGTCAAGCCGTCCCCACTGAACCCGCCCAAAATTGTACATACATGAGGGGCGCCTGGGTGACTTGGCCGGTTAAGCATCTGACTCTTGACTTGGGCTCAAGGTCATGATCTCGCGGTTTGCGGGATTGAGCTCCTCGTCAGGCTCTGCGACGACAGTATAGACAGAGCCTGCTTGGGATTCTCTCTCTCTCCCTCTCTCTCTCTCTGCCCCTCCCCTGCTCTCTCACACACACACTCTCTCTCTCTCAAAATTAAGTCACTGTAAAAAAATGTACATATGTGAATAAAATCGCACTGCCATTGTTTAAAACCGCAAAGTGTTAGCTGCGTGGTTAGAAACTGCTGGTAACTGGAACACAGCCTCGGCCCCGCCCCCAAACCACCCCCACCTTGCTAAGGAGGGACTGTTCTCCCTTTTCAAAGATGGGGAAACGGAGTCTCTCAAACGAAAGTGGAATCAAGATCCAGTACCAGGAGTGAGGGGCTCGTAACTGATAGGCCTGGGTCACAGGAGTGACCTCAAAACCCAGCCTCAGGTCCCTTCCGATTCATCAGTTGTGTTGTGGTTCTGGGTCCGGGGTGGCAGAAAGCGGAGGCAGGAAGCAACTGACAGACAGACCATTGTCTTGAGTGGAAAGTCTCATGGAGACACCGCGATTCTTGCTGCACGAGATTTGCCCCTCGACCCCTGGGGACGCTGACAGGCCACCCCCGAGGTAGCCAGCAGCCCCCGAGCCCCCTGCCAGGACTTGCCGCACTGCCATAGTGGCCCCCACCAGGCGCCCAGGTGATGTCCTTGGGGCTGTGCACAGCACAGTGCGAGAGGCTTCGGGGGCGCCCCCAGGCTGCCCCGCTTGCCACCCTCGGTTATCACCCTGGGCGTTGACATGCAGGGAGCAGAAAAGGAAGGGGGCTGGGAAAGAGCTGGGTTGTGGGGATGAGGCCCAGAGTGGGAGACTCGGGCTGGTGGCTTCATCTTCTTCGGATCCGAGCCCTCGGGGAGCCCCAATTCGGCACGTGATTCTCCAGGAATGATCTCGTTCCCCCTGTCTTTGTTCCCAGGAGCGGGAAGATCAGTGCTTCCAGGAAAAGAGATTCCAGGGCTCGACTTGGGGCAAGTTGCCTCCTCCTCTGGGTGTGTTTTCTCACAAACTAAATGGGAGGTAAGGACGGGGGGGTGGGGGGGGGGGGACAGTGGCGGCAGAGGAAACCAGTTCACTGGGCGAGTGGCCAGCACCTGCCTCCTTCTAGTCCCTCTACCCCAGAGTCCTTTGAGAAGCACCCTACCCCTCCCTCAATCCCTTTCGGTCCCATGAGGTTGACCCCACCCAAGGGCACCAGGGCTGGGCACATGGCCCAGCCTGACCAACCAGAGCATCTCAACCCTCTGGCTACAGTATTTGGTTCAGGAATGTCTGTGTGACCCAAGCCAGAACTTTCCCAAGAGCTATCAGGAAAGGGGCATTCTGCCTCAGGGCAGAGGGATTGCTAAATTGAGAGACTGGAACTGTTGCCACCAATGACGGGGGTAAAGGTGGTGGGAACTGTCAGAGGATTAAGCCAACAGGAAAACAAGGGCTTAGAGCTGAGGAAGAAGAAAAAAGGAGGATTCCTAATAACATCTGAGCATCTGGATCCAGCTATGCCTGAAGCTAGAAACCCCTGCGCTTTTCAGTTACGTCGGCCAACAAGTTCTCTTTTTGCCTAAGCCATTTGAGCAAAAGCCAAATTCTCCAGGTGGGTTGAAGGATTTTCTCCATGCTCTGGCTCCATGATGACAACAGGTTAGCAGAGGGAAAATAAACTGGGGAGAGGGGGTGGTTGTTGCACATATTTGGAGACAAGACCCAAACAGACGTACCCGAGACAGAAACTTCCTGTTGCCCCTGCCCTGGAAAGGGTGACTTCCTTAGCCTCCACTTTGGGACTCCAGCTCCAGCCCCCACCCTAGAGTGGTGACTATTCATTCAACAAACGCTCGTGAGAACCCACTATGAACCTGACCCTAGGCCAGGCAACAGACACAGAAATGGAAAGGTGGTCAGTGATCTGGAAGGGTTTTCAGACTAGAGGGGGACAAAAGTCTGCAAACAAGCCTTCATAATGCAGGATGACGCTTTGACGGGGGACACACAGGCAAGGAGCATGGGGATCCCAGAGGTAGAGGGCCTATTCCTAGTGACGTAGGGAGGCCATGAAGGAAGGCTTCCCGGAGGAGGTGGTGAAGCCTGAGATAAGACCCAAAAGACAGGCAGAAGGAAAACCAGCGACTAAAGGTGGAAAGGATTGTCCAAGCAGAGGCAACCTGGAGAGTGACGGCGGGGACATGATGACATTACTGGGCTGCCACGGATGGAGCACTTAGCATGTGCCAGGCTCCGTGTTAAGTCTTTTGCGGGGATCAGCTTTTTCGTCCTTTTGACAACCCTATCGGGTTACTAGCATCCACCCCATTTGACGGGAGCAGAAACTGAGCGACAGGCAGATCAAGCACACGTTTGGAGGCGAGAAAGCCAACATTCCAACCGAGACAGGCTGGCTCTGGAATGTCCAGAATAGCGAAGAGGGGGCAGGGGGAGAGAGAGTTACAGGATCACACTGGAAGAGCAAGTGTGATTGGTGGGGAGGGAGAGGGAGTGAGGGGGGGGGCAGGGGTTACGGGAGGCTCCTGTCCCCCCGGCGAGACTGGCTACCTAGTTTGAGGGGTCCAGCGCAGAACAAAAGTGCCAGATCCTTCGTTCAGAATTTCCTAAGAATCTCCAGACAGTGACAGCAGAACATTACACAGAACATTACCCTTCCAAGCGTGGGCCCTGTGTGACCGCTGGGGTCACACGCCCACGAAGCCAGCCCTGCTCCCGGGTTTCCGTCCTGGGTGCCTGGCGAAGATTGGGCGGTTACCAGTGACCGAAGAGTCCAGAAGTCCGTTTGGGGCACCGTGGGGGGGCAATAGAAAATGGGGAGTTCTGTTTGAGGCCTTGAGGTCCAAGTCCAGAAGGCGGATGGCTCGGGGTCTGGCGCTCACAGGTGAGGTGGGGGCCACGGGTCCGCGCGCAGTGCGCCCAGGATACCAAAGGCCCCTCCGGCTACAAAGTTCCGTGCTGCCTTCAGCAGCAGCACTTGCCAACGGACCCCGGATGATGTCTTTCCGGTTCCCTTTCTGGGTCCTGCCACCAGCTCCCTCCTGCAGCCACCCTGGCACCAGCTGCTTCTCCCGGGGATGGAAGGCTCCCGTTTTCCTGAGGGCTGGGGGTTCCTTTTGTAGGCCCTCGGCCTCCAGGCTAGATTTGTGTCCAACCTCCCTCAGACACCGGCCTTGGGGACCTGTGTTGAAAGATCCTCAGCAGCCTGGCAGTGTGTAAGCTTTCCCTGGAGCTCACCTCTGCGAGATCTCCGGGAGACGCGGGTAGGGTCTGTTGCAGGCTCTCACCGCGAGGAGGAATCTGCAGCCCAAAGTGGTCAGCCACCTGCCCCCATGTCCGTGTCAGGCGGGCTTGCTGTGTCAGCGCAGCCCCGCGGAGGCTCCCCAGCGTCCCAGCCTCCTGCTCCACGTCGGCCGGACCCGGAGAACCCGGCCCAAGCACTGCCTTCGTTCATTCACTCACCCTGTTCCTTCATTCGGCAGATTATTTCCTAAGAACATACTACGTAACAAACACTGGGGGCGAACAGAGAGAGATGAGTGGTTAGTGACGCAAGTAATTAACCTCTTAGAACCTTGAGAAGGGCTAAGACAAAGGGTGGGACGGTGAAAGGGGGCTCAGGGGCCGGGGTGGGGAGCGTGTGGCAGTCCCCTTGGCTGTAGCGTTTCCCAGCCGTGGCTACATCAATGCACCTCCCGTCCTGTGTGCTCTTCTTGGGACAGTGACCTCCGTCGAAGGGTGTGGTCTATGTTCCCTGCCTTGAACTGGACAGACACTGACTGACAGAATACGCCAGAAGCTCCGCTCAATGACTTACCCAAGCCTAGGTCTTGTAGTGCAATGTGACTTCCACCTGGCCCTCTGGGGACAAGCGCCTTTGTAGCCCTGAGTGGCCATGTCATGCTTTGGGTCATGAGAGACCCAAGCAGACGGCCCAGCTGAGCTGGTCCTGAATTCCTGACCCATAGAAACCCTGAGAGGTAATAAATGTTTGCGGTTTTTTTTTTTTTTTTGACGTTTATTTATTATTGAGAGACAGAGAGACACAGAGCATGAGCAGGGGAGGGGTAGAGAGAGGGGGAGACACAGACTCTGAAGCAGGCTCCAGGCTCTGAGCTGTCAGCACAGAGCCCGACGCGGGGCTCGAACTCACAAACTGCGAGATCATGACCTGAGCCGCAAGTCAGTCGCTTAACTGACTGAGCCACCCAGGCACACCCCCCCCCATTGTTATTTTTGTTTTAAGCCACTGAGTGTTGGTGTAATTGGTTGAGGGCCACAGTAACTGGAACACTGCTGAAAGGTGGGGGTGAGGGTGGGTGGACAGAGACAGCAGCATGTGCAAAGGCCCCGAGGTGAGAAGGAAGCACTGAAATGAAGGTGCAGAGGCTGCCAGGGCCATCTCCCAAGCTTTCCAGACTCTTCCTTTGATCCTACCCACATTTCTCCAGTAAACAGGTAATCCTGTTTCCTCTTCTGTACAGAGATCCATGAGCGTAATAACGGGACCATGGGAAGAAAATTACATCTCATGCAGTCATTCATTCTCTCCATCAGGAAGATTAAATGCACGAGCCTGCCCTCCTGCCCCAGCTCCAGGCCACGCATCTCCACGCTGTGTGACTTCGGGCAAACCACTCTCCTGCTCTGTAAAATGGGGACGATCGCGGCACCGGCCTTGTTGGGCTCGCACCGCGGGGCTCCACCAGCACAAGACAGTCGCCCTGCACTCTGGGCTCGCCGGTGCCAGACGCCAGGATAAACCCGTGGCCGGCATTGACATGCGTCTCCCTCGCAAGGTCGGGGGTGGTGTGACCCCATTTACAGCCGAGACAACTGAGGCAGAGGTGGGCAAGCAGGGTCTGGAGCACGCAGGAAGTTCAGCGAATGCTGGTGGCTGATAACCAGCTGCCTTTCCTTTTCCTGCCAAAGCCCCACACACCTGGTTTAATGTCCTCAGTCCCCCGGATGCGCCCCTGGTTCCCCCTGCCCCCAAGCAGCCTGCCCCATTCAAAACTCCCTAGGATTTGGGAAAACAAAGGGGAAAAAACAATAGCAAACAGCTGGGGTGGGGGGGGGGTCCACTCTGGGAAAAGCAGCAGAGAAAGGCGGAAGGCGGTGCCCTGGAGAGAGATGCAGCCACTGCTGGGTACCTCTTGCCCTCCGCCACCCCCCACCCCCGCCACGTCCCCACAAAACAAGTCCTGTCCTGCTCTCATGGGCGGTACATGCTGGTGGGTTGGGGGAGGGGAAGTACACAGTAACTATGAGGCTGATAACAGCTATAGAAAGTATTTATGTAGCGCTCACCCTCCGCCATCCCTACTCAAACTCACTTAATTTTCACACTCTGTGAAGTGGGTGGTGTTATTTTCCTCGGTTGGCCAAGAGGAAACAGAAGCACAGAGAGGTTAAGCGACTCGCCCGAAGTCACACAGCTGGTCTAGCCAGGATTTAAACCAGGAAACAGGTAAACAAGCGAATCAGAAGGTCCTCAGTTTCCAGGCTGAGGACTCACATACATTCAAGAGATGGGGTCTACCCCGCTGGGGCAGGATGTGGACGCATAACATCATAACATCGTCAGCCGGCCACCCAGGAGCCGGGGCGGGGGAGTCAGCCACCTCTGACCCCAGGGCTAGGAGCGACACTTCTTCACCAGAAGCTATTCTCCAAGCAATCCATTTCCTCCCCTCCAGCCAGAGGCAGTCCTAGAACAGTGTGCCCCGGGACAGGACAACCCCTCACTGCTGTCACATCTGCTGAGCAGGGCCACCCCAGGGCACAACATCCCCCAGGCCCCACGGGAGAAGGGAGGAAGGGAGCCAGCTCCCTGCTGGGAGCGCCGACTTCCCTGGCCTCGCAAGGAATTTCTCTTTCTCTAGAAACAGATTGGACTCTCTGCCTCCTTCCAAGCCTCACCCCTCTGCCCCCCTCCTTTTGCTCTCTCCGGGGGTCACTTTGCTCATGTTCCAAGCACTAACATGGAATCGGAGTGTGTGGGTGGGGGGCGGGGGGGGGGGGGGGGGGGAAGGTAGAGGGGGAGAGGGAAGGGGGAAGGGGAGCTGAAACTTGAGATCCCAGCCTTGGGGAGGGGGGGGGGAGGTTGGAGAGAGACAGAGAGACAGACAGAGACAGGAAGAGAGGGTTCACCCGGGTTTGGTTTTCCGAAGCAGGCAGCTTTGGGGGTTTGGTGTTTGTGTCTGTGCGTGTGTGTGTGTGTGTGTGTGTGCGTGTGTGTGTGTGTGTGTGTGTGTGTTGTTTTCTTTCTCACAGGGAGGCCAGGCCTCCCCTGGATAGTAGATAACTCAGAGGCGAGGCCAAGCGGGGAGAGCAGGCCCGGTGCACGGGACCGGGCAGCCTCGGGCAGGAGTGAGGAGGAAGGAAGGGAAAGGGTTAGGGGGTGTCTGCGGGGGCGGGGAGCAGAGGCGGTGGGAGGAAGCCGCAAGTATAAATAGCTGCCCTGGACAGAGCTCGGCCAAAACAGGGGTTTGCAGCTGCGGAGGCTCGGTGGGAAGGCATCCCGGGCCCGGAGCCGGGCGGAGCGCCGGGGTGGGGGGGGGCCCTGACCCGACACCCGTCACCATCGCCGCATCTCCGGATGCTCTCCCGGCCGGCCATGCTGCTGGGCGGCCTCCTCCTCGCCGTGGCCGCCGTGACTGTGGCCCAGCGGAGGGGGCAGGAGGCGGCCGGGCGCCGCCGGGCGCACCGCGTCCAGCACGGCCAGTGCAGCTACACCTTCGTGCTGCCCGAGCCTGAACCCTGCCCACCCGAACCCGAGGCCTTCGGGGGCTCCAACAGCCTCCAGAGGGACTCGCCCGCTGCCGCTGCACTGAACCTAGGGGACTGGCCGGCCCAGCGAGTGCGACAGCTGGAGAAGGTGCTGGAGAACAACACGCAGTGGCTGCAGAAGGTAAGGGCGGGGCCTACCCAGGGGGCGGTGGGCGGCACGGGGGCCTGTCCCCACGGACGGGGGGAACGTCCTCCCCGGAGGCCTTCCCGGCACAAAGGCCAGGCCCAGGCAGCCATTGTCTCTGAAGTGTACAGATTGGGGTAGTGAGGAACAGAGAGGGGCAGGGATGGCCCTGGTGCCGCACAGCATGGCTAGGCAGGGTCAGGGCTGGAAACCTGGCTCCCTCACAGCCATTCATTCGCTCATCCAATAGAAATCCACGGAGCTCCGATCACAGGCCTGGCCCATCCTGGGTGCCAGGCATGTAACAGTAAACAGAACAATACGTCCCCTGCTGGACTGGTGGGGGAAAGAGGCCAGAAAGAGATGTGCAATAAAAATCTGCTATGTGAGACGGTGAAGGAAAATGAAGGAGGGAAGACGGCAAGCAGTGGTGGGGTGGCTATTTGAGGCCAGGTAATTCGAGAGGACTTCTCGGAGGAGGTGGCGTTTGAACCCAGAAAGCAAAGTAAGGTAACGGAGCGGCCCATGCAGGTACCTGCGGGGAGGGCGTTTGCTACAAAGGGAGCAGCAAAGGCTGTGAGGTGGGAATGCTGTCAGGGTGCCTGGGGAACCGGGGGGACCAGTGCTGCTGGAGCAGAGAAGGATGGGAGAAAGGGGTGCACCAGGAGATCTGAGAGGGGAGGGGAGGCAGGTCGTGTCGGGCCTTGGGAGCCACGGGGGGGGGGGGACTCTGGCCCTCTCTTGCTCTGAGCATCAGAGCCAAGTGCATGGCTTTGAGCAGGGGAGACACCCCTGACTTGCTTTGAACAAAATACACTGTAGGGGGCAGGGGGCAGGGTGCATGCGGAGGAGAAGGCTGCTTAGCCACCGGGCAAGAGGTAAGAGGGGCCTGGAGCCGGACTGGGCCGGGAAGATGAGGATTTATTCTGACGGAGGAACATCGGTCCTGCTGATGAATTGGGTACTGGGTGGCAGAGCGTGAGGACCTGCGGACACCCCTCGCTGTTTTGGCCCAAGGTCAGGGCCACTCTAGGGCCTTTTGCCTTCGTGCTTTCTGTCGACACTCAGCACCCGCCATGTGCCAAGCCTTCAACAAGGCACCGAGTACAGAGGCAAATGAGGCAGGTTTGGCCCTGCACAGGCATGGGGGCGGGAAAGGCGTCCGTGGGTTCCAAGATCAGGTTGGCAGGAGCCTCTAAGTGGCGGCAAGGAAGGGAGAGAATGAGCCCCGGGCCGCAGGTGCAGAAGACGGTCTGAGCAGTGGCACGGGGTGGAGGGAGGTAGACTGCTTCCTAGAGCCTTCAGACGGATTCAACAGTACACGGTGCCTCTCCAAGCATCAGTGCCTTCTTACTCCTTGGTGTCTAAGTTGCTCAAAGCATGTGCCCAAGCAGCAAACAATGTCCACTCCCCTGATACGTGCATATTTACTTAATATTTTTGCGCACGTACCCATATTAATATACGTCCAGGGCATAAAACAAAATGAAATGGAACCTTCCATTTGCAAAAAGATGATGTACGAAATCACGTTCATTGAAGTTCTGATAGTTTCCCCTGCTTTCCGAAGGATTGCCTTGAGCACACCCTGGGTTTATCTATCCCCAAGGTGGAGAGACTACCCTACACGTATCCAACCAAACTGCTTTGTGCATACTCACATATACACTCGTGTGCACCCACACTTAACCTCCTGTCTTATTCTTGCCCTAACCATCTAGCTCCTCAGCCCCCAACTCACCATCTTCTCCTTGTCCCTTGCCCACTTGCCCTCCCTCTCGCCTGCCCTGTCGGCTTGCCACATCTCACCCCTAGATCCCTCCTGAGGGAGTTCTTGGCCTCACGCACTGGAGCCAACCCAGTGGGGGCTCCGTGCTGCTCTGAAATCTGTGTGTTTCTGGTTCCACGAGGGCCATTTCAAACCTCACCTCCTCCTCAAGCCTCCGTTTTTATTGTCCCCCACCCTCCCACCAGACCAATGGCTCCCTGCTTCAATGAGAAATGAGGACAAAGGGAGAGCCACTCTTCAGTTGCCTGCCCCACAGCTGCAGATTCACCCGTACGTCCACCAGTCCCCAGAGCCTTTCTCCAGCTCAGAGGGTAGGGGTTCCTCTATGGGCCAAGGTCACTCTTCCTTTCTAGGATGTAGATCCCATCCCCCTGCAGCCCCTGAACCTCCCCAAGCCAGCTGTCCCCTTCTGTACTCCCCCTCTGCTGATTCTTCCCCCTTCAGTGTTTAGTCCCATATAAGTATCTTCCATGGGAAAAAAAAAAGAGAGAGAGAGAGAGAGAGAAGGAAGAGTAGAGCAAACAAGCCTCTTATCCAACCTACACTATCTGACTTCTGGCCTGGGTCTCAGAAGTCCACACAGTCTGCCTCCACTTCCTCACATCCCACTTACTCCTTCCCCCAAAAGTCACCTCCCACATCCAATGGCCATGGCTCGGTCTTCATCATACTTGATCTCCTGACAAATTCAATGTTGCTGGCCAGCACCATCCTTCCAGAAACTGTCTCCATCAGCAAGCCCTCATCCACCAAGCATGCCTGCTCTGACCTACCTCCCTACCCCTTCCCCTACCTTGCCCCACTCTGGACCACCTCCATCTCCTACCTGGGCGGTCATCATGGCAGCCACCCTGGGCTCCCTGTTTCCACCCTGGCCCCCACAGTTCATTCATTCAGCAGACAGAGGGGTCCTAAGTTAGATCCTGTCCCTCCTCTGCTTAAAACCATCCTGGGACTCCCATCTCTTTGGAATAAAAAGAAAATCCTTAGTCTCTGGAACACTCCTCTCCCAGATGCCCACATGGCTCACCCAACCTCCCTCAGGTCTCTCCTTAAATGTCACCTCTTTAGAGAGGCCCTCCCTGTCCACCCCATTTAAAATAACCCTCTGTCACTCTGTATCCCCTCAACCTGGCTTTGGTGTTCTCTCTTAGCACTTATCACTACCCATTCTTAGAGCATTCCTGTTGGTCTGTGCCCTCCAGGAGGGCAAGGATCACATCTGCTTTGTTCACTACTGAGTTCCCAGAGCCCAGAACAGTGCCTGGCAGAGGGTAGGTGTTCCAAACGGCTGCGGAATGAATGAACATATGGGTGTGTGACCGTCCCTGAGTCCCTCCAGTCGCTCGGGCCCTCCCCCACCCTGAAATGCCAGTGTCTCCCAGGACTCTGTCCCTGCCTCCTTTCCACTCACACTTCATGGCACTGCCCCCAGGGCTCCTGCAGCACCCTTTCCCACCTGCCCCATGATGATGCCAAACCGGCATCTGATGGGTTCCTGAGCCCCAAATCCGTGACCCTGACCCTGCAGATGTCTCCCCTCCGAGAGCCCATGGTGCCTCAACCCTGAAGCTGCCTGACACTCAGCTCTTCCCTCCCTGCCCACCTGTCTCTGTTTAAGGCCTCCTGTGGCCCCGGGGGATGCCCACCGGCCCCTAGGCAGAAGGACCCGTCCATCCTGTGGCCTCTGCTTCTCTCCTCATGGTGTATCCTCCTATCTTCCCAGCTGCCTCCCTACCTCGTGCAACCCCATCCCCTCCCTCCGGCTTCTCTACCCCAAGCCTCACCCTCCCATCCACCTTTGACTCCCCCGGGTGCCTGGTGCTCAGGCATCACTGGCTGAGCCAAAGGAAGCATTTAAACCGGTGACTTTCAGATCAGAAGGGCACCCAGCCCACCTCTTCCACCTGTGGCACAACGCCCTCTCCAGACGTCCATGGGGCGCCGTGGGGCAAAGAGCGCTGTTGCAGGAGGCAGGCTGACCTGAGTTCACATCCCGGTTTGGCATTTACTTGGCTGTGGATGAGCAAGCCTCAGTTTCCCCATCTGCAAAATGGGAACGTGTCCGGGGATGGCTGGGACGACCACGGCGACCGCTCCCACGCCGCTCTCAGCCTGCTGCCCGACTAGAGCACGTGGTTCGTGAGGACACGGGGTAGCTTACCTGCGCCGGGATGCAGTGGACCGATGGGCTTTTATTTAACTCACTCGTATCTCCAGTGTGAGCCCCGCACTGCTGGGGGAGGGCAGCGCACTTGGGGACGAGTCAGTCCAATGGTCCCCGTCCGATAGCCTTGGGGCTGGGAACATCACTTGTCCATGCTGGTGGGCCCCAGGAGGCCCCCAGTCCTGCCTGGTCTCTGCTGGGGTCCAAGCAGGTATCTGCTCTGCCCTCCCCTGGGTAAGGGCTCCTTGGGTTGAATGCCCCCTTCATGCCCCTTGGGCTGGGTGTATCTCAGAGTCTTTGAAACTCAAAGGCCTCTTCTTGGCTTCTGCGGTAACATCCCAGGAGTGGGAAAAAAAAAAAAAAAAAAAAAAAACGAGTCTCAAAATATTCTGATCTAGAAGCATCACTAATTACCACTACCGCCATTAGGGATTCCTGGGGATGAGCAGAGATGACCGGCTTCCCCAGACGGAGCTCTCGGCCAGATTCCCATCATCGGGGTGGCCGCAGAGGAGACCCTCTTTGCTGCAAGCGGCCAGCGGCCAGCCCCTGCTCAGTCCATGCCCCTGACTCCTGCCCCTGTCCCCCCAGTGCACAGGTGAGGACACAGGCCAGGGAGGGGAAGGGACCTGCCAGAGTCACCCAGCCGTGACAGCCAGCCCAGGCCCTCCAAGCTCCAGGTCCTTTCTCCTGACTCTGGAGGGTGTCAAGGAAGTGAGGGAGGCAAGGATTCCCGAATCCCAGACACCCAGTTGTCTTCTCCCAGCATGGAGCTGGCCAGCTGGCCCGTGTCCTCCTAAACTCAGAGCGCAGGGGGTGGGGGGGGGGTGGCGGGTGTTTGCGGGAAGGTCTGCTCCCTCTCCCCCTTCCTCGCTTTTCCACCCCCCCTACCCCACCCCTCTCCCTCTTTCTACTCTTCTCCCCTTCCTCCACCTCTCTCCCCTCCCCTCCTCCCCCCTCCCCCTGGAAAGCCTCTGCACTAATGACTCACGTCTGGAGTCTGCTATCTGTGGGCCGCTCCTGGCTCTGCCCCACCCCCTCATCTGGGTGGAAAGCTGCAGCCAGGACTGTTGAGGGGGCGGGCAGACAGGCGGACAGAGCCAGCGGGGGGGGGGGGGGGGGGGGGCAGGGGCAGGCTCCCCAGCAGGCCGTGCAGCACGGCGGTGAGTTGTGTGGCCTGTGTGACCCGGTGTGTGTGATGCGCTCAGGGCCTCGTCTGTGTGATGAGAGAGTTTGACGTGGGCTTCAGAGCGGCAGAACCGGGCAAGCATCTGCCCCCAGCAGGTGCCCAGCGAAGGGTCACTCTGGGCTGCTGTCACCCCGTGAGCGGTGGCCCCAGTCCCCACCAGGAGGTGCCCTACTCTGCCGTCTCCCACCCAGGACCCATTCTACAGATGAGGCGAGTAGGAAACCCCGGGGCCACAGGCAAGCTCGCAGGCTCCTCGACCCACCCCCGGCACCTGAGGGCAGCCCAGCTTCAAACCCCAGAAACCTGGGACCCTCCATTCTCCCTCCTGTACCAGTGACAGTCGGCCGTTTCTGCCCATCTCCCCACGTGTCTCTGCCTCCCCCTTTCTTTTTTTTTTTTTAATTTTTTTTTTCCAACGTTTATTTATTTTTGGGACAGAGAGAGACAGAGCATGAACAGGGGAGGGGCAGAGAGAGAGGGAGACACAGAATCGGAAACAGGCTCCAGGCTCTGAGCCATCAGCCCAGAGCCCGACGCGGGGCTCGAACTCACGGACCGCGAGATCGTGACCTGGCTGAAGTCGGACGCTTAACCGACTGCGCCACCCAGGCGCCCCTCTGCCTCCCCCTTTCTATCTCTGTGTCTCTCTGCCGCTGTGACTCTCTCTCCTGTCTGGCGGCATGTCCCTGAGGTCTCTCCCTGTCTGTCCCCAACCCCCCCCTGCCCTGCCCCGGCCCCGGGCCGGCCAGCCCTCCCATATCTACCTCCCTGGTTGTCCACACACTCTGTCCACCCCAGACAACTCAGGACACACAAGTCAGATGCCCAGGGCCCACCCCCCAGCCGGGGTGCTCAGCCGGGGCCCCTCTCTCTTCCCTTTCTTCACCCAAAGCCAAGCCAGCAGGGGTGAGGGGCCGGATAGGATCCTCTCAACCTGGCCCTGCCCCCAGCCTCTGCTGCTCCCTCCAGGCCCCTGACGCCAGACCTCAGAACAACTCAAGCCCTCAGCCCAGCGGTTGGATGCGGGTCAACAGCGCATCCAGCGGAGCGCAGCGTGGGGTCCTGGCCCAGCCCGGGACCCTCCCAAACTGGCCCGGGACTCCCAGCTGCCCCAGCCCCCCCCCCCCCCCCAGGGCTGCCCGTAAATTCTTGGCATTTTCAGCCTTCGGCTATCCAAACAAGAAATGAATCTCAGTTGCCGAACAGAACGTCTTGGGGTTTGATTTCCTAACCTCACCGCTGGCTGCTTTCTAAGCAGTTTGGGGCTGAGGGGGTTGGGTGGGGAGAAGAGCATATGCTTCTTAGAGAAATGGGGTTATTTTCCCAAGAAAGGAGCCTAGAAATGGCCGGCACAGATGCCCTTGACCTAGGGATGACCCTAGGAGCCCCAGGGCCAGCAGCCCCGCAAGCGGCATCCCCCAGAGGGACGGGTTTATTTTTTCAAGCACTTCGGCCAGGCCAGCCCATGGGGGCAGGGCCCTGAGTTTCTGGTTCTTTCTTCCTAGGCCCCACAGCTCAGCTGGGCTGGGATGTACCCAGACCCTCTCCTCCTTGTGTCCTAGGGCAGGAAATGTGAGAAAACAGACCCCAGGCCTGCCCCCTAAGTCTGCACCTCCACCCAGACTCTGGCCTCGGAGCGTTTGCTTAACCTCAGAGTCAGCTCTGAAATTTCTGGAATGGACCCAGAGTCGGGGGGGGGGGGGGGTCACGTCCCAGCGGTGCCACTGACCAGCTGGGGAAGCCACCTGCGTCAACTGGTTCCTCTGTAAAGCGGAACTCAAAACGCTCGCTGCCTCCTAGAGAGCGTGTAGGATAAAAGAAAGATAGGTCTCATGGCCAGAAAGGGGGAGGTGAGGTTTATTCTCAGGCTGGCTGCTGCCAGAACCCACGCTCTCAGCCCTGAGGCCAGTCTCCTGGCGAATAAGCAAGACGTGTCCCGTGTGGCCTAGTCCCTGGAGACCCAGCCGGGACCTGCAGAACAGACAGAGCGCTGGCCAGTGAAAGGGAAACTCACGGAGGCTAGATTTTTCCCTTCCCCCACGGGGCCTTTAGCCAATGAGCCTTCTTGAAGGCTCTTCCGCCAGCATGGGCAGCTCTTGAAAAGTTGAGGGGAGGGGCGCCTGGGTGGCGCAGTCGGTTAAGCGTCCGACTTCAGCCAGGTCACGATCTCGCGGTCCGTGAGTTCGAGCCCCGCGTCGGGCTCTGGGCTGATGGCTCGGAGCCTGGAGCCTGTTTCCGATTCTGTGTCTCCCTCTCTCTCTGCCCCTCCCCCGTTCATGCTCTGTCTCTCTCTGTCCCAAAAATAAATAAAAACATTGAAAAAAAAATTTAAAAAAAAAAAAAAAAAGTTGAGGGGACCCAGAGCCCCCACTTGAGTGTCCTCATCATTATGTTCCCGCCCCCCCGCCCTTGGCCAGGGCCTGGGGTGAATCCCACAGAGGCACAGCACGGGCCGTGGAGCCCACCCGACTCAACTCGACTCCCAGCGTCTCCGCTGCTCGTGGGCTGTGTGGCCTCAACCGCTGGGCCGCTCCGTGCCTCGGTTTTCTTATCTGAGAGGCGAGGAAAGTGATAGAAGCCGCTTTGCAGGTTAGGGTGATTCGACGAGTTAGTGCGCGCAGGGCGGGGCACAGCGTCCGGCTGAGTGTCAGGGAGGGATGGCATACTTGGGACGCATGGCCCAGCAAGGGAATCCGCCGTGGTGGCAGCCCGGGAATTCGACAGCGGCTTCTCCACACCTTGCCTCGTGTGAGCTCAGCAAAGTCCCTTTGCCTCCTGCCCCGGCCTCAGTGTCCCCATCTGCAAAATAGGGACCATGGAAACAACGACCTCGGATGAGGACAAAATAGGGCAAAACGTATGCAGTGATGTGGTGGGCGAGGGGGTGCCCACAGACCCTGCAGGAGGCTCCCCTCCCCTCCCCTCCCCTCTCCTCCCCTACAGAGGAGAAGAGCTTCTGAAGCTTAAGCCGGCAGAGCCTCGTGACCCTTCATTCCCGTCTCCAGTCCATCACTCTTGGGTCTTTCCCGACGTTTGGTGCAAACGCTGGGAATTGGGGAAGCGCGTGAAGAGGCGGAGGGGGAAAAAAAATCAGTGGTCTTCCCAGTTCCCTGGTCATCTCCCAGTTAACTTCCTTGCAATTCGTTCTATGCATTTTATTTTATTATTTTTTTTTAATCTTGCCTTCCTTTCTTTATTTACCTGTTTTCAGAGAGAGAGTGAGAAAGTACAGGCACAAGCAGGAGCGGGAGCAGGGGGAGGGGCAGACAGAGAGAGGGAGGGAGAGAGAGAATCCCAAGCAGGCTCCGCACCGTCAGTGCGGCGTCCGATGCGGGGCTCGAACCCACGAACCTCGAGGTCGTGACCTGAGCGGAATCCAAGAGTCGGACGCGTAACTGACCGAGCCACCCAGGCGCCCCCGTTCTGTGCGTTTTAAAATTTTACTGAAATGGTTTGGAAGTATGAAGAGATAGAAACAAACCTAATAAAATTCCTTGTTCCCACAACCCAGCTGAAGAGACCGCTTAGCTCCTGCCCCTCTCCTGTTTCCTTCCCCCAGGGGAGACAGCTACCGTGAGTTCGGTGTTGGTAACCTTTTACCCCGTGTCTATTCCTCCCCAACCAATGCATAATATTGGTTTCCTATATAAACAGTGTCATGCCATTTTCATTTTTCTGCGGTTTGCTTCTGTTCACCCAATCTTATAGCTGTGAGGTTTGTAGCTCTGCAAAGGCGGGAAAGGCCGGAGCCTCAGCTTTTCCCTCTGTAAACTGGGGACAGAGGTACGCTCATGCCTGGGTTGGCCGTGAGGCCCAAATGACGAGCGCCCGCCAAGGTCTGCGCGTGTATCTGGTGCTGCTTCAACTCACGGGGAAGTAGGAGGTGCCGTTTCGGTTTCTTCTCTCTTCTGGGGTGAACGTGCTGCTGGGGCTTTCTGTGTGCCAGGCACTGCTGTGCATGTCCTACAAACATCGGTCCCTGAGATTTCACAACATCCTAAAAGGTGAGGACTGTTGCGATCCCCTTTTGTTATGGGGAAACTGAGGCCCAGAGAGTTCACGGGGCTAGGAAGCGAGGGAGGTGGCTTCGAACCCAGGCAGGGGCTGGGTCCAGACCTCATACTTAACCACCACACGGATTGCCTCTCTGCGCCCCTTCCCGATTGTACAGACGGGTACCCTGACCCTGGGCACGGGGAGTGACTCAACTACATTCACCCCAGAGCCCGTGGCAGGGGTCGGGTCAGAACTCGGGCTTCCTGAATCCCAGCTGAAGGCATCTGTGTCTCCTCCCCTGTAGCAACAGGATGCACCGTGTGTCACGAACCTCGTGGAAAATTAACGCATCCTTACGGTTATTAAGTTCTGGGGTTGCATGCAGGCAGCTACGAGCAGGTGCACGCACACACACACACACACACACACCCTCAGACAAGGTGAGGCTCAGAGGGTAAGACAGCCACAAACGTTCCACAGATAACGGTGCACCTACTATGTGCCGGGCACTGCGCTAGGCCCCGGGGCTACGCCAGTGAACAAGACGGAAGAATCCCAGCCCCCGGGGAAGCACAGATTCCAGCAGTCGCTTCCTTTATGGCCCTGGCCCCTGTGCCAAGAGAAACCAATGCGCCCCGTTTTCCATCGAGGCCCCCGAGGCCCAGAGAAGCCCCATCACTGGCACAGAAAGGGAGTGGCAACGCTGTGACCGAACCAGTGCCTGACTCAGGGCTGCCGCTGAGGTTGGGAGAAGCCCGGCCTGTGCCGGGAATCGTGGGCCGAGCTGAGAGCTGAACGGCACACCCCTCCACAATAGCCCGCTGGTCCCTGACACGCTCCACCCCTGGCTCCCTGCCCACTCGCTCGGCTCTCTCTGAGCCCTGACCCAGAAGGAGAGCAACAGCGGGGCAAAGAGCCAGGAAGGCTGGGCCTAGCAGCTCAGAGCCGCGGGGTCAGGGCCTGGGTGGGCCCGGAGGGGGTGGGAAGGGGGCTGGGACCAGGCAGAGGAGGAAGGGCCAACCCTTGGCCATGGGGCTCGAGGCCACAGAGTCAGCCCCGTTGGAGAGGTGGGGAAACTGAGGCATGGGGATGGTGTGGCAGGGATGCGGTGTGTCTGGGGGAGGGGGGCGGGACCTGGAAGCAAGAGGGTCTGGCCTCTGTAACCCCCACAAAAGTCTTATCTGCTGTGGCATAACAAATGACCCCAGAACATTTAGCAGCTTCTAATAGCCACAAACAATTCTGTCTCAGTTTCTGAGAGTCCAGAATTCAGGAGCAGCTTAGCAAGGTAGCTCTGACTCGGGTTTTCTCACGTGGTTGTTCTCGGATATCAGCCGGGGCTGTGGTCGTCTGTAGGCTCCACCCGGGGCTGAAGGATCAGCCTCTCGGCGACCCGCTCCCGGGGCTGGTAGGCAGGTGCTGGCTGGCGGCGGGGGTGACGGGCTCCGTTTCTCTCCCGATGGGCCCCTCTGCAGGGCTGCTCGAGGGTCCTCAGGACGTGGTGGCCAGTTCCTGTCAAGCAAGAGGGCCAAGAGGGGACAAAGCAGGAGCCGAAACGTAATGACGTGGCCATGAAAGTCACACGCCAACATTTCTACGATGTGCCACAGTCACGGTGGCCGATCTCAGCCCAGCGAGGGACAGACTATGGGGACAGACTATGCATGACATGCATACCAGGAGATGGGATCCGTGGGGCCATCTTGGAGTCTGGCTGCCTCAAGGCGCCCACTGAGGGTGAAGGGTGTGGTCTTGGGAGCCCGAAGGCCCGAGTTCCAAGCCGGTCGTGCTCACCAGCTGTGTGACGTGGGCAACAGGCTCAGCTTCTCTGTGCTTCTTTCCCTCATCTGTAAAATGGGGATGATGAGCGAGCCAAGGACTAAATGGGCTACATTTGTAAGGCCCTCAGGGCCATGCCCCTTCGGAAGCGCTGAGCTCGAGCAGGAGCGAAGCCTGCTCTCTCCCCGGGGCCGGGCTACATCTGAGCAAGTCTGTTGAGTGGATGAAGGAGCACTGAGACCCTGTCGTGGTCATTTCTAGCACGTTTCTCCTGAAGACACCCCAGTTTCAACAACTCTTTCCTGAGTACCTCTCCCGCGCCTGGGGCCGCTGGCTCGAGGCCTGGAGGACGTGGCTGAGAACTTGGTGGCCCAGAGCTACCTTGCTAAGCTGCTCCTGAATGGCGGCCCTGCATTCCTGCATTTCTCCTGGGGAGAAAACGGAGGCTTCAGATGGGTGAAGGGCTGTGGGAAAAACAAAACAAAACAAAACAACCCCCCTCCCCCCCCACCCCCCCGCAGTCACAGTGGGAGGAATAGGGCAGGGGGCTTGGTGTCTACCCTCGATGGGGTGGCCAAGGAATGCTTCCCGGGGGAGGTGACGTTCGTGGGGAGATCCAAAAGTCAGAAAGAGGCCGACGAGGTGGTCCTGAGAGCAGGGGTGTGGGTGTGTGTGGGGGGGATTCGGGTAGGCAATGCTCTGGCTCCCGTGGCCCCTGCTGCAGCCCCCAGGGCCCCTCCTCCCAAACCAGTGTGGAAACCGCAGACACATCACGAGGGTACACACCCCTGAACTAGGCAGTTCTGCGTCAAGGGGTTTATCCCTGACGCAGCCTTGCGGGAGAGCTAAGTGACACGTGGGCGAGCATATTCCCAGCAGCCCTGGTGTGATGGCCGTAGCTGGAAATGAGCTCAGCTGTTGGGGACCCGCTGGGCAAAGAGTGACGGCCACAGACAGAATCCCATGTGGCTGTTAAAGCAGCGAGGCCGGTCTGTCGGGCTGAATGTGGAGTGACCTCCAAGGTTGACGCTGCGCGAGAAGCAGCAAGGTGCGGAATGGGGCGCTGACCTCGTGTTAGCCAAAGAAGGGCTGGGGGGAGAAGGGGGGGGGGCGAGCACATTCACTGCTGGCACACGCGTCGTGTCCCTGGAAGTAAACCCAGCACATCCTTCAGTGGCCCGTGGGGACGGGGACCGGGGCAGGTCTGGGTTAGCGCTCCACAGCCTTTGATTCCTTGGACTTCCGAACCATGTGCTCGCGTCACCCATTCCCAAAAAATTCTAAAGTACAAAAATTTACGTCTAAATGGAAACACGCGTGCAAAGCTGTCAGAGTCCTGTTCTTCCAGATTTTCACGGGGCCGGCCACACTGGGCCACCAGCTCCTGTGTGCAGCCTCCTACAAATGGCTTTCCAGATCGGGGTCTCAGTTTCCCCTTGTGGGAAACAGGGCTGGCTGTGTGGTCCCTGCTGGTCTTTTGAGCTCCCATATCCCTCCTGCCCAGGCTTGGGTCCCTGTGGAGGGGAGAGGGGCTGCTTTCCCCTTCACCATCAGGCCAGGCTCTGATTTCCCCCGCCCTGCACCCTGGAGCCTGGTTTCAGCCTGGCTGGCTTTGCCCTAATTCCCACCCCACCTCCAGTGCGGCGCAGTTTGGACCCTGCTCTATGGGGCAGTTTTGCCCGTTTCCCAAGACTTTGTTTTTTCTCTCCTGGAAAGGAATTTACCAAAAAGCCTGGGCTCTAAGTGACAGCAGAGTCTGGAGCAGAAGGTGCTATGACCGGGCTTAGGTGTGCTGGGTTCTCTCTGGCTGCTGTGTGGGGCACGGACTGGGGCTGGGGAGCATGTGCAGAAGCTGAAGGCACAGCAGGGGTGGGGGGTGGCGGGGAGGTGGGGGGCAGCTGGGAAGCCCACAAGAGATGAGGGGGGCTAGGGAGGCTTCGAGGGGTGGAAGTGATGGGGCTGGGGGAGGGAAAGTGGTCAGATTCTGCACATGGCCCCAGAGTAGAGACCACAGATTGGATGTGGGGGAGGGGTGAAGGGGGAGGGAAGAAGGTTTCCAGGGGGTCGGGCCTGAGCCATTAGAAGGATGGTGTTAGCTCAGAGATTAAATCATTTACCCAAAGCCACGGAGCTCGGAGCTGGGGAGCAGAGACCAGAAACCGTGCTCCCTGCTGCCTTGTTGCAGTTTCATGGGGGTTGTTTTGGGGGGAATCCTTGGCCTTTCTGTACCTCGACACCACCCCAGCTCGTGGAAACCCCTGGTTCTCCTTCAGTCTGATTCAGGCACAAGCCTGGGCAGGGGACCCAGAAACTCAGGCAACAGGCAGAAGCCAACATGAGGGCTCACCTGGGCTCGCTCGGTCTCTGGGCTCATGGGCTGGAAGGCTAAAACCCCATCCTGCATGGGGTGACGGGGACACGGTTTCCACCTGCTTAGCTCCTGCCCTGACCCTCCTGTGCCCACTGGATCTGACCTTCTGGTCTCCAAAATCAGCAGACCTGGGTAGGAATCTAGGAATCTGCCAGCTTGATGGGGGACCTCAGGGAAGCGACTCTGTGTCTGAGCCTTCATTTGCTTATCCATAAAATGGGATCAATGGCAGAGCCTCCATGCAGGGGATAAGTGGCTATTTCTTTTTTTCTTTTTTTTTTTAAGTGTTATGTATTTATTTAGTGGGGGGGGGGGGAGGGACAGAGAGAGAAGAAGAGAGAGAATCCCAAGCAGGCTCTGCACCATCAGTGCAGAACCCGGTGCAGGGCTCGAACTCACGAACCACAAGATTGTGACCCAAGCCGAAACCAAGAGTCGGACGCTTAACCGACTGAGCCGCCCGGGGGGCCCCGCTAAGAGGCTATCTCTAAGGCGCCCAAGCACACCTGGCCATCATGGGATGCCATAAGGAGTTACCAGGACAACCGCCATCCCCGAAGGGCCCGCAACGTCTGCCCCCACTCTCACTCCTGGCAAAGTCCCACCAACAAAGGACAGAGGGACCAGAGGCCAGGACAAACGTTCTACGCCAGGACAGAGCCTCGGCTTTCCAAGACGTGCCAGCCCTGGCCTGCGCTGCAGGCGGAGTTGTGTGGCAGAACTTACAGCCGTCCTAGCAGCAACAACAATAACAATTGCCAAAGTTACTGTGCACCCGGCATGCGCCAGGCACGGCCTCACTGAACAGCTGCAGTCCCGTTGAACCCCGCGACAACCTCAAGGAGCAAATGCCTTGAGCTGCAGATACCAAAGTTTTTTCAAACAGGTTGGCAATACAGTCGTGTATTGCTGTGGCATTCATGCATTAAGTAACAAAATCTGACTAAGGGTGGATCTAGTCCCTACTACTGTGCCCATCTTACAGCTGGGGAAACGGAGACTCTGAGAGACCACACCTCCAGGAGGCCTCACAGCTGGGTATAAAACAGAGGCCCTCTCCAGGCCCGCAGAAAACAGGTACCATTAAAGCCAGATGAACTTTCCAGAACCTCTTCAGGGGTGATGCAGGGGACACCTGCTCCGTGCCAGGTGCCCCCCTCTGGATCTTTATCTAAGTGTCCTTTGCACTAATCCCCAAAAGAGTGGGTTCATGTGCCCTGGGGCCCCCCTGGGGCCCCATCTGACAGCTAAGGAAATCGAGGCTTGGAGCAAAGATGCCGGACTTGGGTCCTGCAGCCGGTTAGTGGAGACGTTGGGATTTAAACCCAGAGCCTCGAGTTCTCGTGCTAGAAGCCTTGCCAGCCTCTGGAGAGATTCCTGCCAAGTCTCTTTCTCCTCCGGTGTTCGGTGTTCGTTCTTCCCACCCGGGGGGCCAGGCCCGCACCCTCTTGATGAGGTCCCACCTGCAGTGATCCAGAGCTAGATGCCGTGAAGAGATGCCCTTGACTCCCAGAGGGTCCCACAAATGTGGTGGGGACCCCAGCCACCCTCTCCAGTGTGGCTCCAGCCAACAGGGGTCATGACCGTGGGCTCTGCCCTACTGGCCTCCCCGCCTCCCCCAGCATCCTTGACCGGACACACTCCAAGCACCTCCACCTCCACCCCTTCTCACCTCAACCCCACAGAGTGGCACCGTCACCCCCACCTGTAGATGGGGGAAACGGAGGCACAAAGGCTGCAAGCAACAAGCCCATTCGGCAGCTTGGGCTGGACTTCATTTTTTGTAAGCGCGTTTCTTTCCTCACCTGTTGCTCTGTTTCCCAGCGGCTGCAGCATAGAACCATCTGGTGTCATGTATCTCAAAGCTAATTCTTCCAGGAGGGGAGGTGTTCGAATCCGTCCGTTCGTTCAACGAAACGAATATCCGTGGAGCACCTGAGAATCGCCAGACACCCTTCCAGCCTCCAGAAGAAAAGGCAGGCGAGGCCCCCGCCCTCTTGGAGCGGATGGTCCACCGAGGGGGCACCAGTGAGGAGGGATTTTCAGAGGCCTGCACCCTCTGTCTCTCCGGCATCCGTCAAAGCTCTGGAGCCTCTCTCAGAAGAAAGATTATTTCAAACAAGGAATTAAATGCACGGATTTGCAAAGGAGGCTAACGCCTTGAGCACAGACCCGGACATGGGGCTCGAACTCACGGACCACAAGATCATGACCCGAGCCGAAGACAGACGTTTCACCGACTGAGCCACCCAGGCGCCCCTAGATTCCGAGTTTTTTAAAAAACGGATATGCGATGCAATCGCATAGTGTTCCTGCGTTAATACATTAAATAACAGCATCTCAGGCGCTTTACGGACAGATAGCGCCAGGAACCTTCCCTGCGACCCAGAGATAGGAGCCATGATCACCCCCATTCTAGAGAACAGGCCCAGACAGGTAGAGGTATCCGCCCAAGGTCACACAGCCCCTAAGCTAAGAGTTTTGATGCGAACCCAGGCTCGTCTGATACAATACACTAACTACTCTTCCCTCGTTGGTTTCTATCCGTAGTTGACAAAACGCTCTTTCCAAATATGAACCATACGCGCCATTTTCCAAGGAAGAGACAGGCAGGGCCTATCACCGGTATTGATCTTCTCAATATATTGCTCAATATATATCAGCTCAGGCAGCTCCCTCCGGTGAGGGTCTCCCTGCCACTCTGGCCACACTTGCCCCCGACCCCACTCACTACGGTGTCTCATTTCCCTGCGTGGCACTCATCACTATTGGAATTTAACTAATGAGTTCGTGGAACTGCCCTGGAATCAGAAAACTTGCCAATTCTGTTCACTCTCGATTTCCCAGTCCCTAGTACAGCGCCTAGCGCATAATAGGTGCTCAAGAAATTCCTGAGTGGGGTGGGGGTGGGGCGCGCCTGGGTGGCTCAGTCAGTGAAGCGTCCAACTCTGGATTTCAGCTCAGGTCATGCTCTCACAGGTCATGAGATCAAGCCCCACGCTGAGCTCTAGAGTGACAGCCCAGAGCCTGCTTGGAATGCTCTCTCTTCTCTCTGCCTCTCTCTCTGCCCCTCTGTCTCTCTGTCTCAAAATAAATAAAAATAAACTTAAAAAAAAAAAAAAGAAAGAAAACCCTGAGTGGATACACAAATGACACTCCGAGGGTGAGGGATTAGCGTGAGAAAATATACTTGTCATTATAATACATACTTTTATACGGGCTATTTTATAGAATCTGGTTTTGGAGGGTTTGTTTTTTACTGTGTGTGTTTTTTACTTCTAACCTACAGGGTTTGTTGGTTTTTTTTTTTTAACGTTTATTTACGCTTGTTATTTATTTATTTTGAGAGAGAGAGGAGCAGGAGCAAGAGGGAGATTGAGCAGGGGAGGGGCGGGGAGAGGGAGAGGGAGAATCCCAAGCAGGCTCCACACCGCCAGCCCAGAGCCCGGTGCCGGGCTCGATCTCGTGAACCCTGAGATCACGACCGGGGCTGAAACCGAGAGTCAGGCGCTCAATGGACTGAGCCACCCGGGGCGTTTCTGTGAGCACTGACAAACATACACGCTCAGTCATGACACAGAACGTTGCCAACACCCCCAGAAAGTTCCCCTGTGACCCTTCACTGTCCATTCCCACCACAGACCCAGTCCTTGGCAACACCATGGAGTCTGGCTTTTCCAGAAGGTCACATAAATGGAATCCTGCAGACTCTCTTTGAGTCTTATTATTGTGTGGATCACTAACTCCTTTCTTTTCTTTGTTGAGTAGAGTCCACTGGATGGACGGACCATGGTTGCTTATTCATTCCCCAGCTGCAGTCTTTTTTTATGTAAACGATGTGGGAGAAAAGCGGGCTTGAGGGGACCTCCTGGGCCACGAAGACTGTTCATCCGTTTCGATGCTCATCTGTGGTCTGTCCAGAATACCCTCCTTCCTCAACCGGCCCCCTGCCCGTCTAAACTCCTTTCCTTTCCCTCGAGTCCCTTTTCAGCCGCCCTCTCCCCAACAAGGAGCCAGGTTTCCTGTCCTCGTGTCACAGATCAATAAAGTGAGGCTCAGAGGCACGTAGCCCTCGAGTACTAAAGACCCACAGTTGGGGGCGCCTGGGTGGCGCAGTCGGTTAAGCGTCCGACTTCAGCCAGGTCACGATCTCGCGGTCCGTGAGTTCGAGCCCCGCATCAGGCTCTGGGCTGATGGCTCAGAGCCTGGAGCCTGTTTCCGATTCTGTGTCTCCCTCTCTCTCTGCTCCTCCCCCGTTCATGCTCTGTCTCTCTCTGTCCCAAAAATAAATAAACGTTGAAGAAAAAAAAAAATTAAAAAAAATAAAAATAAAAAATAAAAAAAAAAGACCCACAGTTGGAGTGTCATAGAGCCAAAACTCAAACCCGGGGCCAAAGGGAGAGGGTTGATACCCCCCCAAAGGCCAGAGATCAGCCCCTTTGCAGGCTGAAGAGGTGGTGGCAGGTCAGGCCCCTGCCCCCCCATCTCAACCCTGAGAATCTGCAGCATGAGGGTGACAAGGAAGGGGCAGGTCCAATCCTATGGGGGGACGTGGGGGGGCTCCTTCATTGGGACCCCTCCCCCATCCTTCCAGCCTGTGCCTGGGCCCTAGACCAGACCCAGCCCCCACCACACATGCCAACATTACTCACCAGAGTCCAGCGTGGCCATAATGGGCCCATCTGGCCCACATTACCCATCCTAGGACCCATGCTGGTGGGCGGATGTGGTAAATTGGGTGATGGGCCCCAGCTGTGGGTGGCCTTTGCCCCACCCAGCCACTCGCAGCCACAGGACAAGTGTGGGACCAGTGCGGGTACTTAGGGAACTCCTGTCACTTGAGATGACCCCAAGCTACTGTGGGTCCCCAGCTCAGCTCTGCAGGCCCGAAGAAGGCCCTGGGCCAGGAGTCAGGGAACCTAGACCACCAGGTAGTGACCTTGGGCCAGTCTTCCGGGCCTCAGTTTGTCCGTCTGCAAATGAGAGGCTTGAGGGGAGACTCCCGAGAAAGTCTGAACTGGCTCTTTATCTGCCTGGAGCTGAAGCTCAGGGTCTGGTCGTCTGCGTTTGAAACCAGGGTCCCCGAGGTCTGTGACTCGTGGGAGAGTGAGTGTGAGAGCAGCCTCAGGATAGCTCGGCCTCGTCTACGCACTCTGGGGTGCCCCAGCAGCCATGTATCAGCAATCCCAGGCAATAGAGGCAAGGCGGGGAAGCTGACCGGTGGGGAAGCGAGCAGATTCCAAACTCGCATTGGGATCGCGGTAGCCAGAACCCACTAGGGGACTGACTGCAGCAGACGAGAAAAAGAAGCGAGGAGGAGGAGGTCTGGGTTTGAGGCCAACTGCCAAGATGGGAAAGATGGCGAAGGGGGGCGGGGGCGGGGGGGGTCGCTTGCAGAGGGGAGTGGTGGGGGATGCCGAGACAGGGCAGTGGGGGCTGAGGGACCGAGGGTTCCATGGCGGGTGTTTTTGCTTGAGATGCTCGTTAGAAGCCCGCGTGGGGACGGTGAGCTGGTGGCACACGGAGGGGAGAAGTCTGGGGGGGAGACGGAGCCAGTGTCGTCGGCACATCACTGTCCCGGGCCCAGCCAGAGCACCTGCAGCAGGCACTGAGGCTCCTGGGGCCCCGTCTGCTTTGACATCTGGTCTTGGGTGAAGCTAACGGATCCCTTTTCAGAGCGATACTTTATTTATTTATTTATTTTATTATTTTTTTTTTAATTTTTTTTTTTAATGTTTATTTAGTTTTGAGAGAGACAGAGACAGAGCATGAGCAGGGGAGGGGCAGAGAGAGAGGGAGACACAGACTCCGAAGCAGGCTCCAGGCTCTGGGCCATCAGCACAGAGCCCGACGCGGGGCTCGAACTCACAGACCGTGAGATCATGACCTGCGCTGAAGTCGGACGCTCAACCGACTGAGCCACCCAGGCGCCCCCAGAGCGATACTTTTAAATGCATAAAATAAAAGTGTCCGAACGCCCAACGATCTTGCCATTGCGGTCAAAATAATATTAGATCTGTGCTACGGTTGTAGCTTTGTCCAGTGGTGGGTCCGAGGATGTCCGTCATTCTGAGGTCCCGATGAGCAGAAACAGAATAAGATACTGTACCGCCTGCACTGTGGTATGGAAATACTGGTGATTTCTAGGGGTTAATGGAGGGGCGGGATGAGCTAAGAGTGCTATGGTTTGTGGCCCACGTTCGTCATCGAAGGAAATGCCAAATTTTACTTACAGGTTAGCAAAGTTCGTGGGCCCCCCTGAATTCTCTTTGCAGACCCTGTGGTCCCCACTAAGGACCCCTGACCTAGGGAGAGAACATGCAGAGAGACTAAGGCCCAGAACTGGGCTGAGAGCCCCCAACATGTAGAAGCCTGGTAAAGGAGGGGGCAGGGCGGGGGTGACCACGGATAGGAGGACAGCTAGGAGAAAGGAGCATCTGGAAAGTGTTTCCAGGACGCGGGTGTGGCCATCTGGGCTAACTGCTGCTGAGGGGGAGAGTCAGAGGCCATGGAAGGGTCCCTCCATCCAGGAGACGATGACCAGGCGGGTTAAGGAGGGAAGGGGGAGGGAGGGCAGAGAGCACCGAATTCTACAGTCTGGGTTATATTTGTTTTTCTTGAACATGGCAAATACACAGACTGCCTTATATTATTCCTTAAGCTTTCTTGTATGCACACCATAATAACATTGTTAATGTTTTTAGAGGCGAGGGTGGTCATGGAGGCAAGGAAACGGAGGAGCTTGTTGAAGAAGTTTTGCTGTTGAGGGGACCGGAGAAATTGGAGACGCAGTTGGAGGGACTGTGGGGTCAAGAATTTGTTTTTAGATGGAAGCGGTTGGATCACGCTTGTGTGTTACAGGGAACAGTGGGGCGGGGCGGGGTGGGGGTGGGGTGCTGATGATGCAGGGAAGGAAGGAACGGGCCAATATGACGAAGACTTGAGAGGCTCCCATGTCTCCCTGGTCCTCAGTCCCTTTTGTGACTGCCACCCCAGTTCTCACACTTGAGCAGCAGATTCACCTGGGCGGCTGGGCGCCACCCCAGAGTGTCTGCCTCGGTAGGTCTGGGGTGGGACCTAGAAATTTGCATTTTTAACAAGCTCCAAGGGCCACACTTTGAGAAGCCCTGCTGTAGTCAATACCAGCACCACCCACATGCGCCCCCTCCAGGATCTGATGTTGCACTACAAGGGCACACACTCCAAATGATCACAGTGGGGAGGGGGGGATTGGGAAGGGGGGACAGCAGGAGAGGGGGCGGCAGGGGGCTGGGGGCAGGGAAAGGGGCAGACTGTTAAGATGCAAGAGGGGAGAAGAGACCGAGGAGGAAGCAGCCAGAGCCTGCCTGCCCCCACTCCAGCCAAGGTCACCACCCCTCCCTGGGGAATGCCTGTCTTCCCAGGGATCCTGGGAGCTGCCCTGCCAGACCTCCTGGAAGACTAAGTGAGAGGGCAAGGGACGGAGCCAGGGCCAGGGGGTAGGGATGATGGCCAGAGGCCAGGATGTGTGCAGAATGGAGAGAGAATAGAGGAGGGGCGCCAGCTCTCTGCCTGCGGGCACCGAGCCCTGAGAACACGCTGTACACCTTTGCAACTCGATCCTGGTCTCATGCCAGACCAGCTTCAACTGCTCTTGGGAAAGAGATTAGCCCGTGGGATCCCAGAACATCCTAGCTGAGAGAACCCTTGGAGACTGTCCGGTTCAGCCCATTTGGCAGATGGAGGGGAGCAGAAAATAGAAAAGTCCAGCTTGATGGATAGACCTGCAGACTCTCCTGCAGGGAAGGATACATCCCCACTCCCTGATGGCTGGGTAATGGGCATGACATTGGGGGCTATTCTCTGACCCTTGTAGCTCCCCTTTTTCTATCAATTCATTGAACTCATATTTATTGAGCGCCTACTGTGCGCTAAGCATTGTGCTAGACACAGAGATAATGGTTGAGGAAGACCAAGTCTCCAGCTTCATGGAATTGACATTCCAAGGGTAAAGCAGACAACTGACAGATAAATATGTAATACAAAGTCAGGGAGTCGTAAGTGGTAGGAAGAGACCTGAAATGACACGAGGGAGTGAGGCATGCAGATGGGGATGAGATGGAGGGAGTTTCCAGGCAGAGGGAACAGCATGTGCAAAGGCCCTGAAGCAGAGGTATGCTTGCTGTGTTGGAGGGGTGTCACAGAGGCCAGTGATCTGGAGCAGGGTGAGGGAGAGGACTGGGAGACGAAATCAGAGCGGGAACAGAAGGCTGGATCATGGAGGAAGCTGAAGTCATAGGGAGGACTTTGGCTTTTCCTCTAAGATAGGAATTCTGAGAGGGTTTCTTTCTAGCAGAGGAGGATTTCGATTTGACTTAGGTTTAACAAGATGCCTCTGGCTGCTGAGTAGAGGATGGCTTGTGCATGGGACCAGGGTGGAGGCAGAGAGGCCAGGGAGGAAGCTACTGGGATGGTCCAGGTGAGAGGTTAGGGTGGCCCGGCCTGGCAGAGAGGCCTTCCCTGGTTGCTTTTTGCCCTTCATGGAGATGCAGGAAAGGACAGGAGCCTTCCTCCAGCCCTTACCCATGACCCCGGCCCACGGTCTCCCCACAGCTAGAAAGGTACATCCAGATGAACTTGAGGTCAGAGCTGGCACAGGTCCAACAGCACATGGTCCAGAACCAGACGGCCACCATGCTGGAGCTAGGCACCAGCCTCTTGAACCAGACCACGGCCCAGACCCGCAAGCTGACTGATGTGGAGGCTCAGGTATGGAGGGCGAGCAGGTGGCGTGGGGGGGAGGGGGAGGGGGGAGGCTGTGGCCAGCCGGGCCGGCTCACAGCCCAGGTCATCTTGCCTCAGCCTCTATCCCTGGCTCAGGTCTGGACCTCCTCTGGGCCTGTAGCACCCTGGGCCCCTTCCCTGATGACCCGATTACATGAGCACCAGGCCACGAGCCCTGGGGGCAGACACCGGGTGTGGTGCTTCTGCCTCTGTGACTCCAGGGACACTCCAGGTCTGCGCTGGGCACTGGAATGAGCCCTCAGGGGGCTCAGAGGGCTCCCGGGGAGAGATGGCTAATAAACAATTCACTCAACCTCAAGAGCAACGGAAGGGGAGGGAGGGAGCAAACACATAAACGAACGGGAGGGTGAGTAAGTGAATGGATAAAAAGATCGAATGACAAATAGGCATGTGTCCGTTGAATCCCTACTATGTGCAGGCACTGTTGGAGATGCCCGGTTCCGGGTTATAGCAGTAAATGAAACAGGCATGCATCCCGACCCTTGTGGACCTCCCTTTCCAATGACCACCAGGGAAATGAACAGGAAGAATAACTTGCACGTGTCAGGGGGTGACCGTGTCCAGGAGAAAACAGCCTGGGCAGGGGAGAGGGAGGGCGCACTAGGGTGCAGGGATGGCTTGCGAGTTTAGACGGTGAAGCCAGGAAGGCACTGCGGAGAAGGTAGGATGGGAGCCAGGCTTACTCAGAGTAGGCCCAGTGGTGGGACTGGGCCGGCAAGCTCCAGGAACATCAGGGTGGTCAGTGTGGCTGGAACGACCAGGGCGAGAGGGGTGGGCAAGGGTGCAGAGAGAGGCACTGGGGGCAGACGACAGCGCGGGGCACTGAAGGCCATGATGGCCATCTGGAAGGTGGATCTGACAGGACTTGGTGATAGATTAGATTGGGGTGGGGAGGGGGTGCTCAAGGGCGACTCCTCCTGGGGCCTGAGCAGCCAGAAGAACGGAACTGTCATGCGCAGTGATGGGGAAGAGCAAACTCAGAAGGCAGATCATAAACTCAGGGCCTGTGAGTGAGCGAGTGAGCGACCGTAGAAACTAACTGCAGCGAGGATAGAAATAAGTCAGCGAGTTTCTGGAATGGCAGAGCCCCCGGGCAGGTGGACGGCGGCCGAGGCGCGTTCCCGCAGGGCTCGCGCAGCCCCCTACCCCTTCCTGTTTGCCGGGACAGGTCCTGAACCAGACGTCGCGCATGGAGATCCAGCTCCTGGAGACTTCGCTGTCCACCAACAAGCTGGAGAAACAGCTGCTACTGCAGGGTCACGAGCTGCACCGGCTGCAGGGCCGCAACAAGTGGGCACCAGCATCCTGGCACGGGGCCGGGGACAGGGCTGGGGAGCGAGGGCCAGCCCGGGACCCACGTGGGGTTGGGACCCAGGGTGGGCGCCGGGGCCGGGGCCGGGGCCGGGGCGGGGGCCGGGGTTGGAAGCTGGACTTGGGCTAGTACCTTGGACAGGGGCGGGGGCCAGAGCTGGGGCCCCGGGGTTAGGGCTGACATGAGGGAACACTTGGGAGGCTCAGGCTGGAGCCAGAGCTGGGGTAAGGACGGAAACCAGGGTTGGAGTCCAGACTGAAGCTGGGAGAAAAGGTGGGTCCTGGGGCTGGGCTGAGGTTGGGCTGGGGGCCCAGCAAGCACCCCTGGGTGGAGACGGGAGACAGGCATATCCCTGGGGGTTCAGGACGCCCTGATTCTTTCTCCGTTCCTTCCTTTTTTTCCTTTCCTTCTCCCTTCCTTCCTTCCTTCCTTCCTTAGGCAGAGAAACTGGCATCTGAGGCTGATTTCATCTTGGTTTCGAGCTGAGTGGAGAAAAACTGTCAAGGTCAGGGTGCCGGAGGAGGCAAAACCCACACACTGACGCAGCCACCCCCTTCTGTACAGGGGGAGATGTTACAGTGTTACAGTTGCTCGCACTCCGGTCACAATAAGGACCTAAGGCTCATCCGGGTCTCTCTGATCCGCGTACAGCTAATGCTAGTTTGTCCACCTTCTTATTCCTACTCCGCCACTCCAAGGTGGGGCAGGCCAGGGACTGGGACAGTCTGAATCGGCACTGTCTAGAAATCTGTGTAGAGGGAGGTTATCACCAATATGCTATTGGCCCATGGAGACAGCTAAATTTCTAGAACCCAAGTGTGCCCCTGTTTTTTTTCTCTTCCTATGGCATACTTTGGGGTTCGGGGGGGGGGAATTCCTTCTGCCTCGGCTAGACTCATTGTGCTAGTCTGGAGAATGGGTTGGCGTAACCTTACAGATAGGAGAACGTCTCCCTCCTATCCCCATCCCTTAGCCAGCCACCCACCCACGGCAGAGGTAACCGCTCTCCCTGGCTTTGTGTGTGTGTGTGTGTGTGTGTGTGTGTGTGTGTGTGTGTGCATCCTTTCATTCATTCAATCACCAATCGTTTTTTTGAGCTCTTACCACATGTGACACGCTGTTTGAGACACTGGGGGGGTACAGAAGTGAACACCAGACAGAAATCCCTGTCCCCCAGCGGACATTCTGTAAGCTGACGTTCAGGGGTTTCTTATGCATATGTAAACAAACATGTCCCTTTTTTTATCCTTCTTGATCCCAAATGGAGCGTCCAGCTTTTTTTCCCAAGTATCCCAGAAGCCATTCCGTCATTGCATGTTGCTCGTTCTTTTCTCCAACTGGATAACCTTCCACCCCATGGCTGTGCCCACCCTAATTTTCCCGGCGTCCCCAGCGAACGGGCAGTAAGGTTGTTGTTTCCTGTCTTTCTCTACTCTTCAACGTGAGGCGGTGAATAATGTCCCCGTACCTCGCTGCACACACACACGTGAGCCAGCCTGCAGGCGAAAATGCCAGAAGTGGAAGAGTTGAGTCAAAGCGTTTTTCTTTTTTTAAAACTCTTTTTTTTTTTTAAACTCGTGCCAAAAACGCTCCGCGCTTATTATATCGCCAGACAATAGAGACCCGTATAAAATGAAAGGGAAAGTCGGTTCCCCCCACCCGCCTCCCCTCTTCCTCCTGTCCATCACCATCCACTCCAGCCCGCTCGTACGCTTGCTCGATCGCTCGGCAGGAATAACAACGCTTCGTGGATTTTCTTTCACTTTCTCTGCAAACACAGGCACCACCGTGTCCTTCCACGTGCCTCTCTAAGCCTTTTCCTAGAAGTTCACGGGTCTCCCTCTGCATTTACAGCAATACCTTTTTCCTTCCTCTGTTTGGTCACCCACACGTGGGGCTGGACGAGAGGCACTCGTGTCCAGAGCGCAGTCCCGCTCAGGTCCTGGGCATCTTTCCAATTCCGCCCAGATGCGCTCTGCCCCCAGAGCATTTCCAGGGACGCGGAGACAGCACAGCCTCAGCCGGCCCTGGCTGCTGGGCATTCAGGCCCTTCCTTTTTCTCTATTATAACCGATCCCCCAAGGGGCACTCCTGCCCATGCTCCCTAGAGGTTATCTCCTGGGAGCGGACTGCTAGGTCAAAGGGCAGGCATACTGTGGACTTGATAAGGACATCCTTATCAAGGCTGGCATTGATATCAAAAGCTTTGATATCAAAGCTATTATTCCTGGCACATCCTTCCACCCCCACCTCTCTCTCTCTCTCTTTATTTCAATTTTATTTCGTATTTATTTATTTTGAGAGAGAGAGCAGGGGAGGGGCAGACAGACAGGGAGAGAGAGGGAATCCCAAGCAGGCTCCAGCGCAGTGCAGAGCCCCACGAGGGGCTGGATCCCAGGAACCCGGTGATCCTGACCTGAGCAGAGATCAAGAGTCAGGGGCTTAAGGACTGAGCCACCCAGGCGCCCCCGCCACCACCACCCCTTTCTTCTATGGACCCCGATCCATCCATCTTCTTCCAGAGCCAGGCCGGTCTCTCTTGCCTCCCCTCCTCGCTCTCTGCTGCCGGGGGACACGCCCCCCCCCCCCCGACCTCCCCGGGGCTGTGTAACTCTGGGCAGGCGCCCCACCTCTCTGAGCCTCCTTACCGATCTGTTAGGGGAGTGCCCCCCGCCCCCGGGGCCCCGGGGACGAGCCCTCGAGTGTGACTTTGTGGTGGGGACAGCGGGCTGACGCGCGTGCGCCCCCCCCTCCCCCGCCCCGCAGCGCGCTGGAGACGAGGGTGCAGGCCCTGGAGACGCAACAGCAGGCGGAGCTGGCTTCTCTCCGCGGCGAGAAGGAGCGGCTGCGGCGGCTGCTGGGCCGCCAGAGCGGCGCCCTCGCGGGCCTGGAGCGCAGCCTGCGCGCCGCCAGCAGCAACTCCAGCCTCCTGCAGCGCCAACAGCGCCAACTGCTGGAGTCCGTGCAGCGCCTGGTGCGCGTCGTGGCCCAGGGCCCGGGTGAGCGAGGGCGCGCCTGGTGCGGTGCGGGAGGAGGGCAGGGGAGGGGAGGGAGATCCTGCTTACCCTCCCGCTTCGCTGGAAGCCACTGCGGGCAAGGCCCGTCCCCTCTCCCGGCACCTGGGAGATAGAAACGACAACGAAGACTAACAACGAGGAGGACGAGCGTCCTAGGAGGAGCCAATGCAGGCGCCACCCCCTAACTCCATGAGTGACCTTGGGCATGTCCCTCTCTTGGCCTCAGTTTCGCCATCTATTTGTGAAAGTGATAACAATAAGGAGTCCCCCCCCCCCCCGGCCCAGACGCATAAGTTTGGGTTCCAGGACCCACCCGACACCCTCCCTTGCTTCGGCTTGCCCCACCCTTCCCCCAGCCTCAGTGTCCCTATCTGTAGAGTGGAGAGATTGGACTCAGTGTTCCCCAAGGTCTTCTCTCGCCCTGTTGCCCTCGTCCCTAAACCCAGGAGAGTCCCACAGAAGTGAGGAGGCATCTCTGGCCCTGGATGCTGAGAGGGGAGATCAAGGCCGGGGTCGGTTCTCACGGACTCCTTCTGAGGGGGCCCGCTTGGGGTGGCCGAGGCCTTGCTGGTTTCAGCTTGAGTCAGTCAGCAGAACCCTAACTGAGCACCCACTGTGTGCCAGCAATGCAGCTGATATTTCCAGACCACAGAAGACCTAAAAGGCAGGGCTGAGGAGAAAGAACACCAACCTGAGGACAGTCAGGAGCGGTGGGAAGGTTTTTACACCCAGCGGGACTGTGTTTTGGGAAGCTCAGTTGGAACCGGGCAGTGGAGAACGGCTGGGTGGGAGGGAAAGACGGAGGAACGTGTTTCTACTCCTTGCAAGATCAGCACGGCAGGAGGCCGGGAAGCCTTTAAGGCACAAGGAATCCAGCCGGAGTGACGCGTTCCAGGCACTAAGGCTGGCAGCGATTTAGGGCCAGAGGATGGCACCAGGGCTCTAAGTGGGGCAGGCCCTGCTGGGTTTGAGGGATGTGAGGCCCCAAGGAAGCCACGGGCAGAAGTGGAGTCCTTCCAAACCATGAGATATGGAGGGACCCGAACGCATCACTGGCTTGTGCCATAGCCCTGGCAGTGACACTGCCTGAATTAGTCCCATGTGTGGGTCTGTTGTAGCTCAGCCCCAGATGCAGGCCCGGGCCCGGCGCCTCTGCCCGCAGGCTCACCGCTAACCCAGTCTCCAGCTGTGATCCCGTGTCTGCTCGCCAGGCTGGGTAGGAGGTTGTGCTGGGCGCCTGGCCTCAGGCACCCTTTGCCCAAACGCCCCGTGCCCCTGCCCTGCTGTCACCAGGGAAGGGCACCGTGGGGTTGTGCCTCCTACCGAAGGGTGCTCTAAGGACTCCTTCGTAAGACCTAGAGACAGGGAAGGCTCTGCCCATGCCCCCAGCTATGTGCCCTTGACCCAGCCCTCGGTTGAGGGGGACGTGCCTCACCGGGGTTCCGACCCCAGTTACCTCTCCCGGAAGACCCTAGCAGCCTCATCTGCGGCCTCCCTGGTTGGAGTCTTATCCCCTGCAGTCTCCATTCCACGCTTTAGCCGGAGCCCTCTTCCTCCGCACAGTCTGGGTTCCTTCCTCACCCTGGCGTCCGAGGCTGACCTGGCATCTGCTGAAACTCAACCTCATTTCTGGTTCCTCTCTGAACGTCCCTGTGCCAGCCTCGCCCTGCTCCCGTCAAGTTCGTCAGACAGCCAGAGCTCGCTCTGGCTCAGCTCTGGTCTCATGGTGTGGGTCATTTCGCCTCCCTGGCCTCCACCACTTTCCCACACCACCCCATCCCTGGCACACGCCAGGACTGTTCCCACCTTGGAGCCCCCACACGCGCTGTTCCCTCTGCCTGGAACATTTTCCCCTTCTCCTAGGTGATCCTGCTCCTTATCCAGACCCCAGCTCGCTCACCTCCTCTAGGAAACTTTCTCAGGTCTGATACCTCTCCCTGTCCCCAGCATCTCCCAACCCGGAACCCGGCAGGAAGTAGGGCTCACCTGGCCCCTTACCTCTCTCCTTAGCTTACCTCCAATTGCTTTTGCGTTGTCACATTGCAGCCTCCGTGAGGGCAGCTGAGCAGGTGTTCCAGGACTGTGCAGAGATCCAACGCTTCGGGGCCAACGCCAGTGGCGTCTACACCATCCACGTGGCCAATATGACGGAGCCCAGGAAGGTTAGGGGACTCCCTGGGGGCTGAGGCTAGCGGAGGGTGTTGAGCCAAGGGGCTTCCCGACAGGTCACCGCCTCCCCCCGCCCCAGTCAGCTTCAGGCCTTGTCCAACATCTGAGATACCAGAGAAGGTGGGATGACCCTACCTTCGGGAGCCTCCAAGGGAGTCAGAGGTCAGAATGTGGGGGTTAAAGCAGAAGTTCCCAGAGCTGGAAGTACATCCTTCTGCATCTTCTCCAGAGATGCTTTTAGTTGGAATGACAGAAAACAGTTCTGTGTTGGTTAAGGTCATGCTGGCTGTGGGGCGCCTGGGTGGCTCAGCTGGTCATAAGCATCCGACTTCAGCTCAGGTCATGATCTCACAGTTCTGAGTTCAAGCCCCACGTCGGGCTCTGTGCGGACAGCTCGGAGCCTGGAGCCTGCTTCGGATTCTGTGTCTCCCTCTCTCTCTCTGCCACGTCCCCGTTCGCACTCTGTCCCTCTCTCTCTCTCAAAAATAAACAAACATCAAAAAAAATTTTAATTGAAAAAAAAAAGGTAATGCTGGCTGAAACAGCAAACAAACGTTGAAAATCCAGGGGCTTAACACAAAGAAGTTTATTTCTAGTTCAAAAAAAATTTTTTTAATGTTTATTTTTGAGAGAGAGAGCGAGAGTGAGCAGGGATGGGGGAGGGGGAGACAGCGAGGGAGACACAGAATCCGAAGCAGGCTCCAGGCTCTGAGCTGTCCGCACAGAGCCCGAGGTGGGGCTCAAACCCACAAACCGTGAGATCATGACCTGAGCGGAAGTCGGGCGCTTAACTGACTGAGTCACCCAAGCGCCCCACAAAGAGGTTTATTTCTAATTTACATATAGTCCAGTTGAATGCAGGTGTGGGGGCTCTGCTGCACATGGGAAATGAGGGACCAGGGCCAATAGAGACCCCACCATCTCCAGTGAGTGTCTTCAGTGAATGTTGCCCTGGGCTTTGGAGGTCCACTTATGAGATGGATGAGGGGTCGAGGGGAAGTGTGGGTATCAGGAGGGAGGGTTTGGAGGCCAGGCCCAGAAGTAAGAGTATGGAGAACAAGTATCCAGTCTTTGCTCTTCCTAATTCCCTTTTCAATTTTCTTTGACTTCCTATAATATATATAATATATATATATTAAATATAAATATATATTATATTATAATATATAATATAATATATAATATAATATATAATAATATAATATAATATAATATAATATATAATATAAATATAAATATATATTAAATATAAATATATATATAAATATAAAATATATTTATATATGTTTGTTTCCAGGCCGTCTTTAACACTTCACACACACCTGCTAAACTCCTCTTTTAACAAAGAGATCAGGCCCTCGATGTCTAGCTAGAATTTCATGTTTTCGTTACATTTATTTTTACAATTATTTGACTAAAAGCAAGTGTTACTAGTGTTCGACTTGTGGTACTGGTAAGATTTCCTTCTAAAATACATTTCACCTAAGTATTTAAGTGTTGTTTTTTTTTAAGGGACACCACTTTTTAAGTAAATATTCTATATGCAATTAGGTTCACTCTATAGGAAATTCAGCTATGGTGAAATTCTGTGAGGCAAAAGAGCTGGGCTCAGACCTCAGCGTAATTTAGTGTCACTTGCCTCGAGAAAGCCCCTTCTCCTCTCTGGACCTCAGTTTCCCTTACTGTACCCTCTGCTACTCCCGCAACAAATGCCACTGTCTCCTCTCCCTGAGCAGTCTTCTGCTTTCTCAGAGCCGCTCCCTCCACTGCCATTTCCACTTGTCTGCCTGTCACATCATCATCCAAAGCCCTGTTCCAATGCTACCTCCTCTGAGAAGCCTTCCGGGGTTGCCCAGTGACTCCTTCTTAGGAGCTCTTCTTGGCTGCCCGAATGTTCATAACCAATAGTCTGCCTGCCCCATGATAGCAGCCAGGCATATCCTCCAGACCAAGCCAGCCCTGAGGGTTGATTGATCTCTGACGTGTCTCTGTCACCTACTATGGGACCAGGGACCAAGTGTGTCTTCACTGAACATTGAACATGTACTGAACCGGCTGGAAGAATAGTACGAACAAAGATTAGGCTGAAAGAAGAGATTATGATGGATGGTGAGCTCTTTGAGAGAAAGACTCTTTCTGTCTTATCCATACTGGCACCTCCCATACTTTGAATGGAGCTTGGTATATAGCAGGTGCTCAGAAAACATTTGCCCGCTGAATGTAATAACATTTCCTGAGTCTACGCCGTGCGCCAAGCATGTTACCCCTGTCAGCATTTAGTCCTTACCACAACCTCGCAATAACAGCGGGGGAAAAGCCTCCATTTACTTAGTTTCCCAATATGCCCAGACTCTTTTCTTTGGATGACTCATTATACATAGTTCTTGCGTCGAGCCAACTTGCAGGTGAGAAACTGAGGCACAAAGAGGTTAAGGTTTTAACACTTACATTTTACAAACGAGGAAAGGAAGGCTCTGAGAGGACATCACTTGTCCACGACTTTAGAAAAAATGATGACACTAAGTGGGAAATGTGAACCTGGATATTTCTGATGCCCTTGACCACCAGGCTCACCTGTTGCTCTGTGAAACTGTCAGCCAAATCAAAATGGGGCTGGTCTAGAGCTGCTTCTGACATCTTCCAAGGGCTTCCAACTCCCCCCCCCCCCCCACCACTACCACCCAATTCCTTCCAGGTGTTCTGTGACATGGAGGCCAATGGAGGCGGGTGGACTCTCATCCAGCGCCGTGAGAATGGCAGTGTGAATTTCCAGCGGAACTGGAGAGATTACAAACAGGTAACACTGCTGAAGGGGCTTTTCAGCCCTTAAACTGGGGCAGGGGGCTTGTAGGCAGGGCACTCGTTTGCCTTCAACCCTCCCCGGGGGGGGGGGGGGGGGGAATCAACCCACCTAAAACCAACCACCTTCAAACAGATTTTCCTAGTGCACATTCACTGTCAGGGACTCCCTCACCTGAAATTGAACCTTCTTTTTGCAGGTTCTGACATCTATCCTAAAAATAAAAGTTTAACTTTATTTTTTTTATTTGTGTAAAGATTATACATACAAATTTTTTTTAAGAATACAAAAATGGAACAGAAAAAAGTAGTCTCCCCTGCCTACCCCAGACTGCGTTGCTTAAATGAATGTCCTTATCTTTGCACACATATATAATCACATTTTCAGGAGAGATTCTTTAATGTGGAATTGCTGGCTCAAAGACCCAGTGCATTTTACAAGATGAGAAGTAGTGCCCTAGTGTCTTCCAAGTTGTAAATTAACTTTTGAGTAAAGAACTTTTGGCAAAGCTGGCTTAAAAGCTCTTAAAGTTTCCACAAGCAAAAGAAATAGAAGAAGGTATGTGGAAATGCAACAATATCATTAGTTGTGGCTGCGTACTGTTCATTCGACCAACACTTAAAAATAAATACCAAATTAAGATATGAGTGTCCTTGAGCCAACTGAGTTTTAAACAAGTATTAAAATGGCAAAAAAGAAAGGGGATGCTCAGACACAGAAATACACAAGAGCACTGAATACTAACAGACTAATCGGCAGCGAGGCAGGACCGAAGTGGGGAGTGGGGTTTAGGTGCGCCCCTGTCCTTGGTGCTGAATTATTATTCGGGCTGAGGACAGGTTTCTCATCACCCTGGGACACTAACGCGCTTAGCTTTGCATTTCTGTGTTGTTGAAATTTTGCAGGAGTTGCCATGCCACCCAACAAAGGTCGCTCTACAATTTATGCCCCCGATTAAAATCTTTTCATGTTTTGTTGCGGCCCAACACACATGCAGCTAAGTGCACAAATCTTAGAAGCGGAAGATACTCAGTGGGTTTTTACCTATGTGTTCACCGACATGCCCACCATTCAAAGCTGGATATACAGCACTGCCAGCACCGCAGAAGCCCCTCTGGTGCCCCCCTGTGCCTCCTCGTGCCCCAGTCAATACTCCCCCAAAAGGTAGTTGCCATTCTGACTTCTAGCACGACGGATTCATTTTGCCTGTTCTGAAACTCCACAGAAATGTGATTTCAATTATTTTTAAAAGAATTTACCCAGTTTTACAAAAATCTTGGTTTTTTTTTTTTTTTTTTTTTTTTGTTGTTGTTGTTTTTGCTCTAGGAGGTGGAGAACTCCCATCCCCAGGCCTGCCCACACTGTACTTTATGGGCTTGGTCATTAGGCAAAGTGGTTTTGGATTAAGTGGCCCTGGAGCCCAGCCCAGCCCAGCTCCTCAGCCAGGGGCACGGCCTCCCATCGCAGCATGAAGCCCACCCCCACCCTTCTCTCCCCACAGGGCTTCGGCGACCCGGCAGGGGAGCACTGGCTGGGCAATGAGGTGATGCACCAGCTCACCGGCCGGACAGCCTACTCCCTGCGTGTGGAGCTGCAAGACTGGGAAGGCAACGAGGCCTACGCTCAGTATGAGCATTTCCAGCTGGGCAGCGAGGGGCAGCTGTACAGGTGGGCTCGGGGCCCAGGCTGGTGGGCGGGCTGGGGTCCCGGGCTAGTGGCTGTAGAGTCCGCACCAAGGGTCAATCCCTGGGCGTCTCCTGTTCCTACCATCTGTCCCCCATTTGGGCGCACGTCACAGGATCTGGAGGCGGCCGGTTAACACTCAGCACGTCCCGGCCACTGGGTGGGGTGGAGAGACTGTCGCTGACGCTGCCATCCCAGGAGCAGGAAAGGGCCTTCTCAGGTCAGTCACCCCGAGGCAGCCATATTCCTGAGGCCCAGAGCGGGGAGCCCAGCCTGTCCCATGCCGTGGGGTAAGGTAGAAAGGTCCCTGGGCTACGAATCAGGGAACCTGAGCTCCTTCTGGCTCTGTTCCAGCTCGCTTTGTCAATTTGGGCAAGTCAATGTTCTGGCTTGTCTGGACTTCCGCTTCTTAACTGCGGGATGGGCTTAAATATGAGCGTAATGTGAAATCATCAAGGTCTCCCACACCTCCCTCGGCTTGGTTCTTGGCTCTATTTCGGAAGAGAAATGAGCACTTACTGAGCACCTACTCTGTTCCAGGCATATTACTCCATTTAATCCTCCCACAACATGCTGAGGTAAGCATTGCCGCACCTGCTTTACTGATGTGGAAACTGAGGCACACAGTTTAAGTATCCTGCCCCAAGTTACAAGTTAGGTAGAGCTTAGATTTGAACTCAGGTCTCTCTGCTACCGACACCCAGGGTGTTTCTACTACATGATGTTGCCTCTCTGAGAAACTCAAGGTTCTTGAATATACGACTGGGTCCTGGCTATCTTTGAACCAGGACAGGATTGAAATCATAGACTCCCACTCACAAGTCTGCAAAGGACGTCACCTGTCGCCTGGGGCTTCATGTGATGCTAGCACATATGCCCCAGCCACCAGCCAGCCAGGCTGGGATGCCTCCACTGACAGGGAAGTCACTTCCTCCAAAGGAATCGGATGATTCTCCGTCTTCCTGCACTTTAGGTCTAATTCCATCTCAGGGAGCTTTTCGATACTATGCTCCACCCACTCCTTTCTCTTCTTATTAGACGCCCTGGATCCTCCAGCTAAGTTGTTCTGACATCCTCCTTACGGGACCCACCCCAATCTGATAATAGTCCTCCTTAAACAGCCAGGTTCAGAGCTGAATGAACCATGCCCTGGGTCTGGGCGAGGCAAGGGCTAAGCTGGATGGTCCCCTCCCCGCTACTCCTCGAGCTGACCAGGGAGTAACCACAACACGCTGCCGACTCCTAGTCAAGCCACTAAAGCCAAGGCTTAAGTCCTGACTCCATCCCTATCTCCTTCAGTGATCCCGAAGAAATGCCTCCACTTTCTCATCTGTAAAATGGGTGCCCTAGGTGTACCTACCTTATTCAAAGTGCTATGAAGTTCAAATGAGACACTGCACACCGAGCATTAACACAGTGCCTGGTACTTAGTAAATGCTCAGCAAAGAATATAATTGCTGACCCCGAGGCAGCTGTTCACACACTTGGCTCGCCTGCTCTGTGTGAGTTCACTGCTGTTCCTATCCCCGTTGCTTCGTTCACAGTCGTGGGTCCTGTGCGTCTGGGGGTGAGCACGTCCACAGGCAGTCCCACACTCCCGGGAAGACAGTAGCCGCCTGTGGGGAGCACACAGGGGCATAGAGATGCTTGTGCGAACAGGGAGGACTCCTTGGAGGAGGTAATGCCTATAAAGGGTGGGCATCCTCCAGACAAAGAGAGAATAGGAAGGGCACCCCCAGGCAGTGGGGATGTTTTGAAAAAAGGCAGAGAGGGGGTTCCTTCCATCCAGCTGGCCACGGATACCCCAAACCTGAGCAAGTCTCTTTCAAGATCATAAGGAAGAGTCCCTGCTCTTTCAGGAAAGGCTTGGGAGTCTGGGGGGGGGGGGGAGCAAAGGTGGGGGGGCGCAGCACGGAGATCCTAGAAAACAGAGGGAGATGTGGAAACTGCCAGAGAAGAGCCAAAGGGAGAGTGACAGAACAGATGCTGGTCCCCGTGTCCCCACCGTAGGGTCAGCTGGCGGCTGAGGTGGGGAGGATCCCCACAGGGAAGCCCAGAGGCAGGGAAGCATAGGCATCAGGGGCGGGAAGGCCACCCTTATTTGTCAGACACAATAATGAGGGCCTTCTAGAGCCTGACTAAGGCACATGCATAAGCCTACAAGAGAAAGTGGCCCACAGGGAGGGAGGAAGCAGGAGGCACGGCCAAGGCACAGGCACATGCCCCCCAGAGGTGCCCACACACCCAGATCTGATTACAAGTGCGAGATACACACAGAGATACGCAAGGGCGGGCACAGACATACGTGCACATGTGGAGGGGCTCGCCACACCTCTGGGGCACACACGTAGGCCTACAGAGCACACAGACTCACACAAGCGCATCGCTACACAAGCAAGCACAGACACACGTGCAGCGGTGCTTTGCAGAAGCCCTCACAGGTAACACACGCGCAATTCCAGACACAAAGGCAGATTCCACCATAGATACTGAAACACAGACTCAGAACACACGCACACATATGCGCGCAGGCACGAACAACGGCATCCAAACGCTCGCAACTGTAGATGCACAGACCCACCCACAGATCCACGGACACGTGGAAAACACACCTTGTGTGCCTAACTTGGGGATACCCGGAGGCCTGTGTGTTTGGGTTCCCCAGGCTTGAGCCATGCACATGTTCGAGATGTGTCTCAGCATTGAGTCACGTGGGGCATCCTGGTCCCCGACTTGAGAGTTCCCCGGGGGTCACAAGATCCCCATTCTGGCACCCACGGGGGAGGGGAAGGGAGGCAGAGACTGAGCTGAGGACTTGGAGACAGTAGGGAGGCCAGTGCTGCTGGAGTAACCCCCGTGAGGCCCATCGGCTTTGTCCAGCCCTGATTCGACCCAGCTCAGACTGAATGTCACCCCGAACGTCAGCCAGAGCCCCAAGCCTGACCTTGAACTGACATCGCTGAAGCCTCAAGGGGAGCCTATAATAGCCACAAAGAGAAGCTGGGACTATATGAAGCCATGGGCCAACCTGTCTGTCCCCACCCCCGAGAGCCCTGGCCAGATGGGCCTCTTTCCGGGGTGGGGGGTGGGGGGGCTACAACACCAGTCAGGCGAGCCCTGGGTTGCATGTTTAAGGGCACAGTTAGAGCTTCACGGTTAGAGCATCTGGCCCCGAGGGCCATGCCCCTGCCTCACCACAGACAGGCAGAGCCCATGGTGGGAGGTGCAGGGACCGAGCCAGGCCACGTGCCCAAGCCCCACATTTCCTCCTGATCCCACAGGGGGGCATCTCCCAGGCCCTGCCCTGGGGGAACCAGAGCTTCCCTGAGCTTCCCTGGCCGCCTCTGGCATCCATTTTCCTTCACCCGTAGGACCTTCTTCATCGTCCTCAGACCAGGTCCCCACCTGCGTTGCCTGTGCTACAAGCACGCAATACTCTCTCCAACCAGGCTGAGCAGGAGCCCGCGCCAGCCACATGCCAAGGGCTGGGAACGCAGGGACACATGACAGCCAGCCCTCAACGTGCTGACTATTTACTGCGTGCCCGCCCTGCTCTGCACTCATCACACGCCGAAGTCATGGGACCGCAATAACCAGACCAGGGCGCCACGGTTAATATTACCGTTATTAGCATTTTAGCAGATGACGAAGCTGAAGCTGACAGGTGACGCAGGCTGCCCGAGGTCATGCCGCCGGAGAATGACAGAGCGGGGATTCGAACCTAGGCATTCTGTCCCCCAGAGCTCATGGTCGTAATCACCATGCAGGCCTGGACATGCCCAAGAGGATCTCACAGCCTGGCAGAGAAATAGAAACCCTCCCCAGCGGGCTGCGGGTGCGCAAGTCACAGGGCTGGGGCTGCCCCGGGGCACAGAGCCGTGTGGGCTGGTGTGGTCAGGGAAGGCTTCCTGAAGGTGGCAGGGCGGTCAGCTGGCGAGGGAAATGCACGCAGCTCCCAAGGCAGGCCACACCGGGCTGGCATCTGGCTCTCACCCTCTTCCGTTCTGAGGCCCGGGGCAGGCTCCTCAGGTTCTTGGGCTCTGTTTCTTCGTCTGTAAACTGGAACCAATAGGGTGTTGCGAGGACTGAGCAAGAATGAATTAACCCACGTGAAGCGCTTGGAACGATGCCCAGGGCATAGTAGCCGTTCAAAAAAAACGTTAGCCATCACCTTCATTCTCGTCGTTATTTTGATCCCTCTCACTCTTGTCCGAGACTCGGGGTCGGTGAGGTGAGGGAGGCCTGGCCCACAGTGGGTGCTCTGTTCCCGGGGAGGCAGCAGGCAGGGAGGGTAATCCAGGGGCAGGGATGGCCGAAGCACCCTAGGCTGGGGCGCCCCTCACCCCAGAACAACCGGAGAGGTGCCCCCGCCTAGGACCAAGCCTCATGGGGGAGGTCGTTCTTTAACCAGCCCCATCCTCACTCTGGACCCCTCTCCCATCACCACCTCCCGGTGGCCTCCAGGCTTTCTCTGAGCGGATACAGCGGCTCAGCAGGGCGCCAGAGCAGCCTGGTCCTGCAAGGCACCAACTTCAGCACCCGTGATGCAGACAATGACAACTGCCTCTGCAAGTGTGCCCAGATGCTGTCTGGAGGTGGGTGCCAGTGGGCCGAAGCCCCGCTCACCCACAGGCTCACTTGGCTGGACACCCCCATTTCCTCCCCACCCCTGGGCGGGCCTGGCTGTGCCCTATCCGCCCCTTCCCCCGCCAAGTCCTCAAGGTTCCCTCAGGGTCTTGCCTCATCCTGACACAGGCACCACCAGTTTTCGCCTGAGATTGGGGGCTGGGGTCCCAACCCCAGGCCTGAGAACCCACCCCCCACCCAGGCCGAGCAGGACCAAGATGGGGAGACGTGGGCAGAGGGACAAGAGGGGCAGCTCCCCACCAATGCCCGGCTCAGGCAGTGCTCCTGGGCGTGGGGGACACAGGTCAGAAAGCAGGAGATGGGGTGAGTAGGAGGGGCAGAGAGAGGAGGAGAGACCTCCTGGGACGCAGAGACAGAGACAAGAGAGACATCAGGACATAGAGACACAGAGCAGTGAACACAGAGAGTCCCACGGGAACAGAAGTCCAGAGGGAGAGATGGAGAGACGATGTGCAGACCACAGAAAGACAGACGGACACGCTGTGTGAGAGACAGACCCCGAAAGGCAGGGCAACAGAGACCAAAGGGAGAGAGACAGAGACACCAGAGCCCCGCAGAGAGACGGACACAAGCTCAGGGACCATCAAGGTGCCGTCCGCCAGAGGCCACGGGCTGAGCGGAAGGTCCGGGACTCTCCCTCCCACCCCGGTGCCCCTCCCGCCCTGTCCATCTCCTGCCAGCTGGCTCCCTGGAGGAGGCAGCGGCCCTGATCGGTCCCCGGGGTAGAGGGCTGCCCTCGGGCCCCTGGCTGGCCCCTACCTCCCCAAAGCGTCTTCCTCTCCCTCCACCAGGATGGTGGTTTGATGCCTGCGGCCTCTCAAATCTCAATGGTATCTACTACGCGGCTCACCATCACGTGCGCAAGCTCAACGGCATCCGCTGGCACTACTTTCAAGGCCCCAGCTACTCGCTGCGGGCCACCCGCATGATGGTGCGTCCCGTGGGCGTCTAATAAGCAGCGACACCCGGACGCTGGACCCACAGGAAGAGCCGGGACTCGGTATTCCCTGAACGAGCTGGATCCAAACACGGGACACAGTGCCAGGGTATGGTCCTGGACACCCGGGCCCCCCCTGGGCCAGGCCTCCTTGCCCAGGAGTCCAGAGGATCTGCTGCCTCCCTGTTCCCCTCAAGTTGTGACACGGTGGGTGGCGGCGGGGTGGGGGTGGGGGGATCTGACTCTATAGTATCCCTCTTTCCTCTTCCCTTCTGTCTCCGGCAGGGGTCCCCTGCCAGCTTGAGGGTCACAATACCCTGAATGAGCGGAGAGCAAACTTAACTTAGGTCCTCAAAGAAATATACAAGCAGAGTCCACTTCTCCCAGACCCCAGCATCTGAAGGCCAGACCTGGCCTCTCGGGGGCTTCAGAAGATCTAAGGGGCATTCCTTTACCGCCAGCATGTCCTCGAATATGTTCCAAAGAGAATATCTCAGGCGCCCCTCAAAAAGTACCTGGGGTCAAGGGAGGGAGGGAAACACCCAGTTAAATCAACGTGAACAGGCATGCTTAGCTGCAGGACCCGTCAGGGCCTTTAATGTGGTCACATGCCTTTTGACTGCCTGTGAAGGAGTTAGCATGGGCAGCTTTCTCCAAATGTCCTTATTTGAAAACAGGCCCTGTTGATCCCAGAGCATCTCTCGGGGCTGCGGATACCCTTGGGAAAAGTTGGTCAAACGTGACAGGATGGAGACCCTGAGCTCCACCGCTGCACCCCCGCCTGCACCCACTCTTTCTGGCTACAAGAGCCACGGCGATGGCCCCGAACAGCCCTTAAAAACAACCGGAAGCAGCTTTGGGTCAAAGAAGACACACTCCACCCCCGAAGAAGGGTCTAGAACAAAGTTTCCGATCTGTGCTCTGGGCCGGGGTCCTGCCAGGCTCCGTCTGGTCCTTGAAAAGCCAGATTTCTGCCTGGAGGCTGCCCTCTCAGCACTCCCTGTCACCCTAGCTCACCTCAGCTCACATTCAGGGGCTGTTGGGGACCGTCCACTCCGCCTCGAGCGGGACCCCAATCTTCAGGTCCAGATCCTTCCAGCCTCCAAGCTGAGACCCTAACCCTCTCCTCCCACCTGGTCCAACAGTGTTGCCACCCGCAGCTAGGGGGTGGCGGGAGGTGGGGGTGGGGGGCAGAGCAAGCCTTCGCCTGGGTCCGGGAGACCAGGGGCTCCTCGTGAACTTCCTTCGGAGGACAGGGTCAGAGAGGGGGTGGGGAAGGACGGCGGGCAGGGTGCTGCTCAGAAGCCTCACGTGGCCTTACACAGCATTTGCTCTGTAGGCCTTTGTTTAACATCCGCTGTGGGCAGGGCCCTGGAGTGGGAGGGACCTGCTCCAGCTCTTGGACTTGAGGCCAGTGGCTCAGCCTCTCGAGGCCTCGGTTGTCTTGTCTGTGAAACGGAGATGAAGCTCCCTCCTGGCTGGGCTGTGGCAAGGAGGCGATGAAAGGATGTACGTCAACTTTGTAACAGAGCCTGGCACGAGCAGGTGCCTAATAAACGTTAGTTCCCAGAGAGGTAAACGGGGTGAGGAAATCCACCCCTAGGGTGGGCCCCCGCTCCTTCCGGGCCCAGGCAAGGTGAGCATGTGTTCCTGAATCCATGGCATTTATTTGTGTACTGCTGAGCTTAGCGGCTAGGTGTGCTGGAGACGGGGTGGAGGCAAAGCTGTGAGCCCCACGGACAGACTCTGGGGTGGTGAAGGCCCACATCGCCGTCTACACTCGCTTTCTGAAAAAGGCCAGGCTGATTTAGGTTACCCTCAGATAGCCGTTCTTAAATATTCATGCTTCCTTCCTACCTTCCTCCCTCCTCCATGCCAGCTGTCTGTTCAGCCCTGCACCGTTGACTTCACTCTCAGTCAGGTTTTCTCCTGACAGGTGGCTCCGGCAGCCCTGGGCTGGTGGCCTCCCAGCTGAGCATCCCTAAGACAGAGAGTTGCCCTGTCCCCGTGATTCCAGCAAGGGCATGATTTTCTCCAGCCAGGACTGGTCCTTTCGTGCCCATCTTTGTACTTATCACTGTGAGTCTGATTGACCAGACCTGGGGCACCCAATCAGGCCTGGAACCAGGGCTGGGGTCAGTGCCACCCCAGGCATGCGGACTAGCAGTTTCCAGGCACTGTTTCCGGAAGCAGCGATGCTGGACAGGCCGGAAGCAGCGATCGCTTTTCCACCACCCATCTCTCTGACTCCCATTTGCCTTCTCTCCATCTCTGCCCCCCTCCTGGCCCCCCTCCCCCCAACGCCTGGTCCCAGGCTCCATCTCATCCCCGGATTGGCCCAGGACACAGCTGTGTCCCGCCCGGGGTTGTCAGACCCTGGTTCGCTGTCCTGGCCGTGTCCCTGGAGCAGAGTCTCTGGCCCTCTCTGAGCCTCCGTTTCCCATTTGTACAATAAGGACAGAGGACCTGCCGACCTCCAGAAGTCCCCTGACAGCGATGCTGACCCACGGTGTCCTGTCCTGCAGACGGGACCAATGGAAGGACACTGGGCAGCCCAAGGGCCCTATGGGGGCATGGCTGGTGTGGCCCTGGCCCTGGCTGGATCTCCTGGGGGCCACCACTCATAGGAACTGGCTTCGGGGATACCTGAATCTGCATTCATAGGTCCCTTGAATTCAGATTCTGATCCTATGCAGAATCATATCCAGAATCACCTCTTCCTACATCAGATCGGCATTCTCCCCATCTTAGTCATGAGGAAATTAGAGCCCAGAGAGGGAAAGGATTTCATCCAAGGTGGCACAGCCAATCACCACCTCCAGTGCACCTTCCATCTATGAGCTGCCTCCCTCATCCAGGCCTCTCTGAGGCATCCTGACACCAACCACAAAACTGCTGGGGGAGTGTCCCCTCCACTTATGTCAAGCACCAAAGGAACTTTCTGGAAAGCTCTCCAAGACAAGAGCTTTTATCACTGGTACCTGATAGGTCCCGGTGGAGCCAGACAGGCAGATCGCATTGTTCCCAAGATCTCTGCATGTCCCCGGCGAAAGCAGTTTCCACGCTGAGGGAGAGAGTTGACTGGGCACCCCCAGAGACGACAGCCATGGCCGAGGTAAAAGGTGGCCCTTTGCAGGGAGGAAGGGAGCAGCTAGCATCAGGATGGTTTGTCTTGGTGGCTGGGGGGACTGACCCCATTTTCCAGATCCCCACCCCCACCCCCCGCCCCGGTGTCTGTGTGAGTCTTCACCTCTTGCATTTAAAGATGCTTCGGAAAGCTAACGGCATTGCGTTGGCAACAACGACATGGGCATCTTTTGATGGAGCGGTGCTTTGGAGAATGGAGTCTGGTCCAGGCCACGTCCAGGATAAATGTGTCACTTCCCTGTGATAGATTCACAAGGAGTTGCTCAACTGAGGTTCTCGTGGGTCCTGAGGTCAGGGATGTCCAATGGCCTTTAGCATCGGACACATTCCTGCCTTACCCCGTGAGATCTCCTGGAGCCTCCCTTTCTCCCATCTGCACAGTGGGGAGAGTGGAGTCGGGTACACAGGGAAATCGTGCAAATTCCATGTGATGGTGGACATCCAGGCCTGGAACATTCGCTCACGTGTTTATCCACTCATGTATAGATTCATTTATGCACACAGCGCGTATGGGTCAAGGCCAGGCTGCGTGATGGGGGTGGACCAAACAAGACGGTCACGTGCTCACAGAACTGAACAGCCTAGAGAGAGAGACGGGCCCAAACCCCAATTTTTTTTTTTTAGTTTGTAAAACTAAATTGACAATCGATGGCAAGTAAAGAAAATAAACAGGAGGCAGAAACAGATCGCAGAGGGTCCAGCTTCCGGCGATCAGGGAAAGCCCTCTCTGAAGAGGTAGTGCCTAAAGTGGGGACTAACTAACACAGTGAGAAAGAGGCAGCCAGGGAACAGTAAGTTCACTAGGGGGAACAGTCATTGCAAAGGCCCTGAGGTGACCATGAGGAACTGCAAGGGAGCCAGGGTGGCTGAGACCACAGTGAGCAAGGGGGAGCGGGGTGGGGCTGAGTCCCCCCCCCCCACCCGGCACTTACATCAGAGATGACTCCTCCCCCCAGTGCCCACCAAGGACTGAACCCAGCCACCACTCTGCCTGAGTCTCTGTGGAGCTGGGGCAAATTCCTGCCTCTCTCTAGACCTCAGTTTCCCAGTCTGTGAAATACAGGAGAGGGATCACCTCTGTCTGAAAGTCACCCAGACCCAGTTATTGTATAAATCTGAGTCAAGGGTCTGGTTGTGTCCACTGCCCTGCACGGGGTGCCAGTGGGGGGGTCAGAAGAAGGAAGAGAAAATAAGGGACTTGCCCTCAGGCTCCACGGGAACTTGGGAGTGTCTCCCACACAGGGTCAACCAGGGGGAACTTGGGTGGGAGCACAGGACGCTGACTGCCTGCCCCCTCCATGCTGGTTTTACATGCACCATCTCTGAATCTTGGTGGGTTCTAGTATTACCCCATTTTACAGATGTGGAAACAGAGACCCACGGAAGTAAAATGCCTTGCCTATGGTCACACGGTGACTTAGGGTACAAGCCAGGCTGATGTAGCAGAAAGACCCCAAAATTCAGTGAGTTACATATTTTTCCTCCCTGTGAGTCTGGAGCTGATCGGTCCATGGCCGGGGGGTCAGCTCTGCCAACCTCAACCACAGCTTCCCTCTCTGGCCAGGGGAGCTTCACCCAAAGGTGCAGGAAGGGAAACCATCTGTCCAGCACCGCTTCCCCTCCAGAACCTCCCCCTCTCACCCCAGACTTCTCTTTTGCTCAGAATATCCCAGCGGTCTCCCTATAGGGCTCCATCTCCCGGTTTGCTTCCTCCTGGCCTGCAGTCATGCCATTTCCCCTGCCTGAAACCTTCGGTAGCTCCCCAGTACCCTGTGCTCACGGCTGGTCACCACCTAGCTCAGTCCTTCTCCAGCTCCGCCTCTGCTCTGTTCTTAGGAGTTCGGAGGCTTTGGGCCTGATGAATTCCTTCTGAGCAAAGGGTCTCAGGTGGCCATCAGTCTTCCTGGAGGAATTGCCCATGTCCAGTGGACTTTTATGTCCCTGTGGCCTGGAACTCAGGGCCCAGCTTGTGGTGGCTACTCTCTGTAAGTCACATAGCGTATTGGTTCAGCCCTCTGGTTCTGCAGAGAGCCAGGCCCTTCTGCTGCTTACAAGGATAATGTAAGAGCTCCAAAGTCCCTGTGAGGGCCCAGTACATTGCAAGTCACCTAGGACAGAGCCTGTCCATGGTAAGTTGTCTGTGATGTTGTCTCCGATTATTTCCCTATACCAGGCCCCTTAGATTATCCAAAGAAGCCCCTTAATGACCTTATGGGTCATTAAGTACCAATAGGTACCATTATCATCTCTCCCTTTTCCAAACCGGGGAACGGAGACCCGGGAAGTAAAGTCACTTGGCCAAAGTCACACAGTAAGATTTTACAGAGGTGGCTTTGGACCCAGATCACCTGCCCCACAACATGCTTCACCTGGATCTTATGGTCCCTGTGACCAAGGTTAAAGGAAAATTCATAAAAACATAAGCAGTTGCCACGCTGAAGCCAGCCGGTGCTTGAATCCGACACAGGACAATAAAGGCCCGCCGTCCCTGCTCGACCCCCTCCAGGGCCGGGACAGGACCTTCCTTCCTGCTTCTGACTTCCCAACTCCATGTCCTGGCTTCCGAACACTTGGCCACAGGCTCACCGCCCCCAAATCTTTTCTGAGTAGGACTTCGCTTTCTTCCTTGTCAACATCCCTGGCCTCCCCACTGTGGCCTGGGCAGGGGAGGGACAGGGACAGGGCACTTTAATCTGAGCAGCCTGGAAGCCTCCTGGCGGGCTGAGGCCTCTTCCTTCCACCTTCACCTGCCCCTTGGTGTCTGGGAGAGGTGTCAGGACCACATCCGCTCGGGTCTGCCTGTGTCCACAAATCAGAAGACTTGTCCTCTCTGGACCTCACTCTCCTCAACCATAAAATGGCAATGAGCCTCCCGGCCCTGCTTGCTTCACAAAGTTGCCATCAGACTCGAGTAAGATGGTCCCTTCCCTCAACAAGTATTTAGTAACTACTATGTGCCAGGCACTGGGAACACGGCCATGAACAAGACAGAACGACACTTGCTCTAAGGTGCTTATAGTCGGGGTGGGTGGAAAGACAGAAATTCAATAAAAATTAACCAAACAACCTAAAGTACAATGAATGTGGGTTGCAACGACACCAACTAGTTGGGGAAGGCATCCTTATAGGACGAGGAGGAGTTAGGTGAAGAAGAAGAAGAAGGTTCCAGGCAGAGGCAACAGCACATGCAAAGGCCCTGGGGGTGGCCCAGGGGAAAGCTCCAGAGCATTCAGGAAGGGGAAGAAGCCAGAGGTCTGGTAGGGACTGAGGTAGGCGGGCCCTTGAGGGCCAGACGGAGACAAGTGACGACACAGAAGATAATGGTCTAAACAGCAGGAAGCCAGTGCCGTGGAGTAACCCAGAGCTCATAGGCTTCCCCATCCTCCAATGTGAGTGTTAACCTTAAGCGAGCTGTTTCCCCTCTCAGAACCTGGGTCTTCCCTCCCAAGGAGATTGGGATCGCGATACCTATCTTGCAAGGCATTTGAAGTTCAGAGAAAATCTATGTCCCGTACGTGAAAGATCTGTCCCTACACAAAAGACTACTCCACAAAGGACGTCCACTATTATTCGCAATGCAGCCTATGGCATTTACACGTTTTCCCATTATTTCTTGAACACTTGTCACTGCTGCAGCTTGACAGCAGACAAGTGGGGGTGGACCCCAAAGGTTGGGGTTAACTGACAGAAGCCAAGCCATGCATTTGGTCTTTTCTTACTGTTTGAGAAAGGCCCCCAGGGCTACACAGGAACCTAGTCTGAGAACAATAGCCCAACAGAAACGCCAAGGAGCATCTAACGAACCTGACATCCGTGCGACAGGTTCTGTTGACTAGCACAGAGGTCAAGCAGTAGAGAACATGTTAGCCCCCAACTGGAAAGGACAGGAGAAGAATGGGTGAAGAGGGGTGAATTCATATGTGGAAGGGAGGATTCCCTGGGAAGGGGCACCAGGGCAGCTTTCAGGGGACTAGGACTGTTTTCTTGACCCACGTGAGGGTTAGTTTGTGACAATGCATCAGGCTGTGCCTTGCTGGGTGCATTTTTCTCTCTCTGTGCTTCTCTACGTGCATAGGTGTGTCAGGGAGGGGAGATTTTACATGTACAAATGCGCTGCAAATTCAGAGCTATGTGGAGGGAAAATAAGAATTTAGAGAGGAATTTGGCGGAAGCTAACAGAATTACATACGCAGTCGCCCTTCGACACAGGAATCTTTCCTTTCTACGAATCTGTCCTGAATATACATAATACATGTACAAAGTTATTCACTGAAGCTTCATTTGTACGAACAAAAAGATGGGAAAAAACCCAAATGAATAAAGCTGTGGCACAGTTATTTCTGCATTTCAAACTACCCCCAATCTTAGTGACAGAAAAACGACAGCCATGGACTTCACGGCTGGCTGGACCATCCACCCGGGCCCTTTCCATATGGCTCGGGCTTCCTCACAATATGGCGGCTGGATTCCGAGAGGAAGCATCCTGATGGCAAGCATTCCAAACAGGACCAGGAATACGATTTGCAGGGTGCAGTGCGAAATGAAAACGTGGAGGCCCTCGCTCAAAAATTAGGAAAATGTAGGGGCACCTGGGTGGCTCAGTCGGTTGAGCGTCCGACTTTGGCTCAGGTCATGATCTCACAGCTCATGAGTTCGAGCCCCGCGTCGGGCTCTGTGCTGACAGCTCAGAGCCTGGAGCCTGCTTCTGCTTCTGTGTCTCCCCCTCTCTCTGCCCCTAACCCACTCACATTCTGTCTCTGTCTCTCTCGAAAATAAATAAACATTAAAAAAAATTTTTTTTTTAATTAGGAAAACGTACTTCTTCCTTTCTCCTACGGTCTCTCTCTCAACATGCCGTGGTGTGTTTATTCACTACTTAATGTTGTTCTAAAACATTTTTTTTAATTTAAATTACTAGCATGAAATTTACCCTTCACCTTTATGTTGTACGATGACGGTTTTGAATGCAAATGTGACAGCATCGAACTCCTGTGTGGAATCACTGAAATGACAGCATTGGTATTTCAGAGCTCATATGTGTGTGTGTGTATTTCATTCTCCCTGGGACAGTGGAAGAGCTGCACCAAACCAATGAATCACTTGCATGTCACTTCTTACGTGCACACCTTCTACTAACATTCTCTACCTGCTGCTCATCATGAGTAAGGAAACGATGAAAGGAAAGGGAAGTATCGTGTTCCCTGTCTTCTTTCCTTCTAGGTCACCGTTCTTAGTGCAAGGGGTTGGCTAATACAGGGCAGTAACATGGGTAAGAAAGGATATGATCCGGTTCTGGGTCATCTGAGATTTCCTGGAACACCAGTGCCCTTTGTTCCTTACAAAGGCACTTCTGATTGGAACAGAAAGCATGGTCTTTCGGGCTGTACCCCTATTTGCTCAGTCACGGCCATCACATGCTTACCTTGTACCCACTTTGAGTCCCACTGAATGTCCACGTAGTGTGAGTTCACCGGAATTCTATGCTCGCAGGGCACTGTGAACACTATATGTGAATGGTGGACACTCTTATTCCGTGTGTCTCTTCTGCTCACATGCAGACACTGTCCCGTTGGACTTCACTTCCAACACACAAGTTCAAAGATAAAACTAAGAATTTCAAAATGTGACAGCAGAGCATTAAAACGATTAAAAATTTTTAATTTCAATTTAAAAACAGGGGCGCCTGGGTGGCTCAGTCAGTTAAGCATCCGCCACTTGATTTTGGCTCCGGTCATGATCTCACGGTTCATGGGTTCGAGCCCCGTGTCGGGCTCTGCGCTAATAGGGAGGAGCCTTCTTGGGATTCTCTCTCTGCCCCTCCCCCATTCCCTCTCTCTCTCTTTCTCAAAATAAATAAATAAACAAAGAAGAAGAGAAAATTAAAGACAATTTTAACTGTTTTAATGCTCTGCTGAGCCCTTCTGAGCACGGGACCCTACGTAGGAGGTAAGCATGTTAGGGAAGCCGCGTAGCAGGCATCGCCAACACAGATACAAATAGAGTGGCAAAAGGAACCTGTGTTCATATACCCTCTCCACAGACACTTGCTCCATTGTCCCATCAGACCTTACCTACAAAACACAAGTTCAGGGGCGCCTGGGTGTCTCAGTCGGTTGAGCGTCCGACTTCGGCTCAGGTCACGATCTCGGGGTCCGTGAGTTCAAGCCCCGCGTCGGGCTCTGGGCTGACGGCTCGGAGCCTGGAGCCTGGAGCCTGCTTCCGATTCTGTGTCTCCCTCTCTCTCTGCCCCTCCCCCGTTCATGCTCTGTCTCTGTCTCAAAAATAAATAAACGTTAAAAAAAATTTAGAATGGTGTGATGTAAGGATCCAAATTTACTGTTAAAAAAAAAAAAAAAACACAAGTTCAAAGATACATTCCTTAAGAATTTCAAGACTACAAGGGCACCTGGGTGGCTCAGTGGGTTAAGCATCTGACTCTTGGTTTCGGCTCAGGTCATGATCTCCTGGATCGTGGGATTGGGCTTGTGCTGACAGTGCAGAGCCTGCTTGGGATTCTCTCTCTCCCTCTGTCTCTGCCCCTCCCCCACTTGCACGCACACACGCGCACGCTCTCTCTCAAAATAAATAAAGAAGCTTAAAAAAAAAATGTCAAGGCCACAGCAGAGCACAAAAACAAGTGAGCACAGAGCCCTATGCCGCTAAATAAGTCACAAGTCCATGAAGCCTCTCCTGGTTCCAAGCCTAGCAGGCAGAAGCTTCATGGCCTTTTATGACCTAGATGGTAAATCACATTATAAAAGCATCATTTCTGTCTATTCTGTTCAAAGCACTCACAGAGCCCCAGCCCAGATTTGGGGAGTAGTGGGTCATAGACCCCACCTCTCAATGGAAAGAGTGTCAAAATATATACATATCGCTTTTTAAACACACACATACACACACACACACACACACCACTTTGGGTGGTAATGGGCCATATAAAGGTCCCACTTCCCAGACTTCTTTGATATTAAAGTAGGGCATATGACCAGGCTCTGGGCAATAATACTTAAGAAGAGATGTCAAGTCAGGAAAATAGGAAAGCTGACCCACCAGAAAGTGGACCCCTTTGCCCTCCCCCTTTTCTTTTACCTGAGATGGAGGCGTGATGACTGGAGCACCAGCAGCTTGGACCATGAGGAGAGCTCATAGATTGAAGCTACAAACGGCTGGAGGCAGAATGATGGAAGGAGCCCAGATTTCTTTTAACGGCGGAATAGCTGCACCAGTCCTGGACGACCTTACACAAGTGAGAAACAGATTTTTATCTTCTTTAAGCCACTGCTGTTTGGGACTTAAAATCTTAACCGATACACCTTTTCCCCAGGGAATATGGGAAAATGTGAGATCACAAGAAAGGTGCCCAGCATTCTATGCTGCGTGGCGCTCACGCCACGTGATTCATCTACAAGAAAGGGTTGTTAGATCAAGAATTTGTTTGTAATGACCATTCGGGCCCTGCCTCATGGCCGATGGAATCTTCTCAGAACTCAAAGTCAGGCTGTTCTCATGCTCAAAATCCTTCCGTGGCCGCCCACGGCCTCTGGACTCCAGACCAGAGAAGTCCTGGGGGTGGGGGTAGGGAGCGTCCTGTGCCTGGCTACCTTTCGAACCTCATCTCCCACGTTACTTAGTCCTGTTGTTGCCATTTTGCTTTCCAAGGAGAGCCTGCCTGTGTGCGAGGACAAGAGAAAAGCAGGGCCTGAGGATGATGTCTGGAGTCTTGAACCAGGTCCCGCCCAAAGCCGGCGTCAACTGCGGACTCTTCAGCTCCTCGAACCAACAGAGGGTCTGGGTTTGCTCAAACAGCTCTCAGCTGGGTTTCTGTCACCCGCAGCTTAAGGAAACCCAAATCGCACAAGAGCACGGCTGTGAAGGGTTCAGAAGTGAGCAGAGGATGCCAGCAGTGTCTGCTGGGGTCCTTCCCAGGCTTTGCGAACAAGCCATGCTGCGGTGACCCGTCCTGGACAGCTGTCCTCATCTTTTTTGGAAAGTCACAGACCGGGGCGCCTGGGTGGCTCAGTCGGTTAAGCATCTGACGTTGGCTTGGGTCATGATCTCGAGGTTTGTGAGTTCGAGCCCCGCATCAGGCTCTGGGCTGACAGTGTGGAACCTGCTTGGGATTCTGTCTCCCTCTCTCTCTGCCCCTCCCCCGCTCTCGCTCACTCTCTCTCTCTCTCTCTCAAAATAAAGAAACTTTAAAAAAAATAAAAAGAAAGAAAGAAACATATAAATTTGGTCTTCATCCCCATTTCTGGTACACAGCTCCTAAATGGTTGGAACTTCCGGGGAGAGGGGACAGCCTATCTTTTGCTATATTTGGTCTTTTGTCATTGGTTCCTGAAAATGCTTCCCAGCCACGAAGGTGAAAGGAATTTCTTTTTACTCACAAGAGTGTGTGTTAACGAGGTGACTTTTGGAAAGCCCCTGAGGCTGAGGGCTGGTTGCCAGGGGAACCTGATCTGGCTTTCAGCCCCACCCCTCCGCCAGCCCAGGGCAAGGGGGATGAGCTGGAGATTGAATCCCGGGCCGATGGCCAATGATTTCATCAATCGTGCTTATGTAATGCAGCCACCATAGAACCCCCAAAGGACAGGGTTCGGAGAGCTCTGGGCGGTGAGTAGAACATCCCAGGGAACGTGGAAGCTGGGCGCCCTTCCCACACACCCTACCCCATGCATCTCTTCGCGTTCCTGAGTTGTATCCCTTTATGACAAATAGGTAATCTAGTAAGTGAACCGTTTCCCTGAGCTCTGCGAGCTGCTCTGGCAAATTAGTCAAACCCGGGGAGGGAGTCTCAGGAATCTCTACTTTACAGCTGGTCGTCAGAAGCACAGGGAACAACCCGAACTTGAAACTGGCCTCTGAAGTGAAGGGAGTCCATCCTGAGTGTCAGAATGGAGGGCAGCTGTGGGACACCCAGCTGGTGTCGCTGAACTCCTCGTGGCCTGGAAAACTGTCAGGTCTGGGGTCAGGAGGGAAGTGGTGTTGCAGTGGGGTGTTGAGAGCCCCGGGGCCCCACACGTGAGCGTGGCTTTCCTTTGCCCACAGCATCCCCAGCCCGGCAGCCCAGCCCCGGGACTGGGGTCTCTGGTATTCCCAGTCCCAAGGCCCCAGGGGAAGGGCTCACTGTGGGACCTGCTTCGGGCCTGAGCTCTGGGGCTGTGCTTACCTTCCTACCGACTTCACCTGCTCCCTGCTGCCTGGCCCTCAGCCCTCCCCCAGCCCAGCCCTTCAGCCCCCAGGGCCCAAAGGGGAGGAGGAGGCAGTTAATCAAAGTGATCCCAGAATTCACACAGAAGGCCCAGAGCGGACAAATATTTGTGGTTCCTTTTCTACGCATAATAAGCATTACATACACACCCACAGAGAAACAGAGATCCATATACCCATGCGTCTGACGCCTGCCTCGGGATAGTCACATACATATGCATAATACAGACAACCAGCCCACAGCAGCCCATAGGCTGTGAGAACAGCTGGCAGATTTAATAATGCACAACCACTCGACATCCGTGGGACCCCGGGCAATCTACACACCTTCTCTGTGCCTCCTGTCCCCTCTGTTAACAAGCCGGTAATCAGACCTACCTGCGAGGTCACAGGAGGAGTAACTCGAGGCACAGGGCTCTTCACGCGTGCCGTGCCATGGATCCCTTTAGCATCTAGTGAGATCATGGAGCCCTTCTCAGAATGCTGTTTTCGACTGCTTGAAATCAAATACATTGAATCATGAAGGGAACAAGTTATATTAATGAAAACCGTGGTCCTCCAAATAGTTTGAAAGAACACAGTTGTGATATAGTACTATCCATGCTTTTTTTGTGTGATCGCTTAAATACGCGCTCTAGCGGTCTCAAGATCTCCTAAATACTGTAACTGCGAGGTAATGATGAGTGCTAACGATATTTTGAGATATCCATAACTACTGTGGTAGGGTAAGAAAGTAGCTATGATTTCTAATGGTGGCCAAGTTTCAGGCACTGCCGACACTCCTGTGGCTTGTGTCCCACGTTCAAAGTTGAAGGAGGTGCTGAATTTAATTACAGGTGAATAAAGATAAATCTCATTCATGGACCCCAGTATGACTCCAGGTTAAGAATCCTTGAATTAAGGGGCACCTGGGTGGCTCAGTAGGTTGAGCGTTGGACTTCAGCTCAGGTCATGACCTCGCAGTTTGTGAGTTCAAGCCCCGTGTGGGGCTCTGTGCTGACAGCTCAGAACCTGGAGCCTGCTTTGGATTCTGTGTCTCCCTCTCTCTCTCTGCTCCTCCCCCACTCGCACTCTGTCTCTGTCTCTCTCTCAAAAATAAATAAATCATTTAAACATTAGAAAAAAAAAAAAAGAGGGGCGCCTGGGTGGCTCAGTCAGTTAAGTGGCCGACCTCGGCTCAGGTCATGATCTCACGGTCCGTGAGTTCGAGCCCCGCGTCGGGCTCTGTGCTGACAGCTCAGAGCCTGGAGCCTGTTTCAGATTCTGTGTCTCCCTCTCTCTGACCCTCCCCCGTTCATGCTCTGTCTCTCTCTGTCTCAAAAATAAATAAACGTTAAAAAAATTTTTAAAATAAATAAATAAATAAAAGAATCCTTGAGTTAAGACATATAAAATGCTTAGAACAGCATCTGATACATAGCAAGTGATGGATAACTATTATTTATTACTACATCTCATTAGTAATATAATCCATTTAGGTATAATTAATACCATAACTATCTGAGATTAAGATACTGTTAACAGAATATGGGAAAGGAAAGGCTTCTGGGAGAAGAAAAGTACCTATAGATGCCTGCCCGATTTGAGCGGGAATGAGCTCATTGTTCCAACTTGAGTCATCTCTGGAGATCTTCAGGGAGAAGGAATCCTACCCGCGTTGATTTCCACCGAAAGAGAGGGAGCAGCCCTGACATCCGGGAGCTGGCTTGGATGTGATCAGATGAACCTGATACTCATAGATAACAGCTGATATCTTGTGGAACAGAAACAAGAACCAGAAACAAGAACAAACAAACAAACAAAAAGAAACAGACAAAAAAAAAAAAAAAAAGACAAAACAGGAAGAATCAAGACAAAAAGTAAGACCGCTCTGTAATCATGTCTGAACAAAGACAAAACTCGAACATTCCCAAGCCACCAAAATGACCGCACGTCCCCCTACCCTGACGGACACAGTGACTGCAGCCTCTGGAGAACTCACAGCGATGGCCTCGCCCCGGTCTGCCTTCTGCACAGGGAAGGTTTATCAAGAGCCCAACTGTGGGAATACTCCCATTCCCTGAAGCGTGCACCCTAGAGAAAACCTCCTTCCTTACACTCTCCTCAAGATCACCTAGCACAAGCCTAGATCCTATAATAAGCCTCTTCCAACAAACACCCTCTCACCGAGATGCCTCAGAGTTCCCCAGCCGGTCGTGCGTTCTCTCTCGCTGCAATAAGTCATCAGCTCAACTTGCCTGACTCCAGGCGTGCCCCTGGTGGTCTTAGGCTGGAGGGCATGGACAGAAGATGACTCGTTTGTATACACTCATAAAATGGGCTCTCAGCTCCTTAAGCTTATAGTTCTCGAACAACTAAAAATGGAAACAACACTACAAATTAAATACTAACATGCTACAAAACTAATAATAACAATTGTCATTATTGGGACACCTGGGTGGCTCAGTCAGTTAAGCGTCCGACTTCGGCTCAGGTCACGAGCTCATGGTTCATGGGTTCGAGCCCCGCATCAGGCTCTGCTGACGAGTGTGGAGCCCCCTTGGGATTCTCTGTCTTTCCCTCTTTCTCTGCCCCTCCCCCACTGGTGCTTTCTCTCTCTCTCAAAAATAAGCGTTAATAATAATAATTATTATTATCATCATCATTAATCCACCCAGGCAGTTATATGTACTGACCCTGCCTCCCTCATTCCATGTTCACCACCTCCCGTGAAATAAATTCCAAGTCTGTTTAGGATTAGGTTTGACTTCATGTAACTTACAAAAGAAAGTGGCTCGTGCAAATCCTCCACGATGTGCTGGCTTAGACTAACCGGGGATCTGCTCATGACTCCGTGGGTTGGCAGTCCCGACTGGGCTCCGCGAGAACGGCTTGTGTCTGAGTTTGTCTTTCGTCTGCAATCAGCTATGGCGGGAGGCCTCACTGCCACGGCCGCTGGCTGGCCGTAGGCAAGGGGAGTGGAGATACCTGGGCTGCGCACCCTCTCCGCAGGCTGGCCGGGCTGCTCTCACAGCGGTCTCAGAGTCCCTGGCACAGCAAGCCCCATGCACAAGGCCTTGTCAAGCTTTGGTCTCTTCCCACTGACCAAAGCGAGTCACAGGGCTCAGCCCAGATTCCAGGGATGGAGAAGGGCACTCAGGTCCCTATGAGGGAAAAGCTGCAGAATCACACTGCAAAGGGGTGAATGTGCAGGAATGGGAACCTTGTGAGATCATTGCTGCAAAATACCCACCTCAGTTTGGCTTTTTTTCTCAAGTCAGAAAGTCTGGGGACTCAACTGAAAAAAACCCAATGGCCAACGTTGGAACAATTTGAACGAGAACGTAAAGTTGTATTGGGTTATAACCCAAAGAATAAAATAAATATCCCTGGGTCCATATTGGAATATGGATACATTCAGGTATGATATTCATCAAATCAAATATATCAAATGATTGAGTAAATAAGTTGATAGATGATTGATAGGTAGATAGATAGATAGAAGAAATAAGTCTCTCGTATAGAAGAATTCCAAGTAATTTATGTGACATACTCCACCCTCAGGGAAGGGAAAACAACTCCCCACGCCTTAAATGTGGGCTGCACATAGTGGCCTTATTCCAAAGAGTGCAGCATGGAAAGAAATAAAAAGAGTCACTTTACAGTGGGGACTCTGACAGCGATCAAAGTTCATATCCATACTGATAAGTCGTGTTGGCAGTATATGCCCTTGTGAGAATGTGAGACCAGCCACTTTGTCTCTGTGGTCTTCCTCCCCAAACACAACACCCCAGTCTAATCATACGAAAATCTTCAGATAATCCGAAAATCTTCAGATAATCCGAAAATCTTCAGATAACCCGAAAATCTTCAGATAATCCGGTACAACATACCTGACCAGTACTCCTCAAAACGGTCAAGGTCATCAAAAAAAAAAAAAAAAAAAAAAGTTCGAGAAACGGTCACAGCCAAGAGAAGCCTAAGAAAACACAACCGCTACTAAATGTAATGTGGTATCTTGGATGGGATCCTAAAATGGAAACGGGACATTTAGGAAAAACGGGGGAAATCTGAATGAAGTATGGATTTTTTTTTTTAGTTAATAATAACGTAATAGTATCGTGCCAAGTGTAGTATGCCAATATATCAATAATAGGGGAAACTGGGTATGAGATATATAGACACTCTGTACTATCTTTGCAATGATTCTGTAAATCAAAAACTACTGTAATAAAATTAAAATTTTATTGGGGGGGGGAGAAGTCTAAAGATCAATCCACGCCAGGCCTGGTGCAATTTTTATGGTATTATCAACATCTCATGTTCCCTCTAGTTTCGTGTTGCTTCATTCTCACCCTGTGGCTTCCTCCTCAAGGTCAATTCTTGATCCAAAATGGCTGCGGGGGCTCCAGCCGTGATGCCTGAGTCCCATGTAGGAAGAAGGAGAAGAAAGGGCAAATTGGCTCTCATCCCAGCTGCATCAATGTCTTCCACAGATATTTCCCAGAAATCTCACCTATCAACCTCTACGCATCGGCCACCAGTAGCCGCAAGAGAGCCTGAGAAGGTAGTCTTCTGGCTGGGTACATTGCCAACAGAAGAAAATCAGGGTTTGGTCAACAGAGAAAGAAGAGAGAAGGGAAGTCCACAGGCAGCTGGCAGCCTTTCAGATGCTACTAGAATTCCATTTTAGAGATCAGAGAAACTGGGGCGCCTGGGTGGCGCAGTCGGTTAGGCGTCCGACTTCAGCCAGGTCACGATCTCGCGGTCCGGGAGTTCGAGCCCCGCATCAGGCTCTGGGCTGATGGCTCAGAGCCTGGAGCCTGTTTCCGATTCTGTGTCTCCCTCTCTCTCTGCCCCTCCCCCCGTTCATGCTCTGTCTCTCTCTGTCCCAAAAATAAATAAACGTTGAAAGAAAAATTAAAAAAAAAAAAAGAGATCAGAGAAACTGAACCTCAGAGAGGTTGTGTGACTTGCCCAGGGGCCGAGGACCGGGCAAGGAGGAAGACGGATTTGACCTCAGAGGCCGAAACCCGAACCTGAACTGCCACCAGCAGTGTGAATGTGGGACACTCAAGCGTGCTGCCATTTCTGTGGGTTTGTCTCGTGCTTCTGCCCAGCTCCATGTACTAATAACGACATTCCTCTCCTACCGCTTGGCTCTCTTTCACCTCCAGCGAAACTTCCTCCCCACCCTCTACCTCTGCACCACCTGGCTTTCGTTCAGCAGGGATTCGTCTTTCCATATCGAAGCCACCTCTGCCCATTCACTTCTCATCACTCAGGGCTGGTGACGGTGGTAGAGCCCAGGGGTCAAGATCGCAGGCTCTGGAGTCAGCCTGGGTTCAAATCTCGGCTGCACCCCCTTGCTCGCTGTTGACCTTGTTGCAAGTTACGTAACGCCTCTGTGCCTCAACTTCCTGACCTGTGAAATGGGGATGATAATAGTACCTATCTTTTGGATGGTTGTGAGGGTTAAATGTATACTACGTGAAAAGCGCAAAGCACAGTGCCTGGCCCCCAGATAGTTCTCAGTCAATGTTACTCCTTGGTGCCCGTGTGATCCCAAGCCCAAATACAATCTCAGGTAGGGCTCACCTGTGGTCATGGAGATGATTCATGATATGCTTGAGTAACTTTTTTTTAGGGTTATCACCAAAATGAAATCGAACACTTTAAAAATCCTTATGGAGAGCTCATGAACCACCATCCCCGTATGTCCCCATGTGTCAGCTTGGAAAACACTGACTTAGAGCAAAAGGCACAGGCATTTCAAATCTGGCTCAGACTCGTTCTGCCATGAACTTATAATGCGACCTCGGACAAGCACCTGTCACTCTCCGGAATCCGTGTGCTCAGCCCCCGAACGGGACACTGAGGCTATTGCAGAGCCCGATATGGCAGCCCAGAACAGCTAATTGTTGTGAAAGGAGTTTGTGACCTGTGACTTGCTGGCGGGCCTGAGGTTCGTCCAGGGGAGACAGGTTCTGCCACTAATTACCGACAAGCTTCCTACTCTAGAAACTGCTCCCCCTCAGGGCCGGGATTTGGGGGACTCAGGAGCTCTCCAGGGTCTGTCCTAAACGTGCTCTGTGGCTTTAAGTAAAGCCCTTCCTCTCTCGGGTCCTCAGTTTCCCCCATCTGCTCATTGAGGTCCCCCCTGCTTCCATGAACCACACAGGGAAGCTAAGTGATTTACCTAAGTGAAGAGACTCTGATTCCAGTGCTCTTGCTGCAAAGAAGCACCCCAAAGCTGCCTGCACGGACCAGAGGGGTCACTGCTCCACCCCACAGTCTGCCCTCAACACCCGACAATGCTCTGTCCCCCCCGGCCCCCAGTCACCACCTTGGCCCAGAGGAGCTGGGTGATAAACACCAGAAAGCGACTAACCAAGAAGCCCGGCAGTGGATTTATGGGAAGGGATCCCCGGGATGGGGGAAGAACAAACCCCCAGAATTCCTCAGGGATCTGTTAGGGGGCGCAGAGGCGGAGCCTGTGGCTGTCCTCTCTGGGGTACCGGCCAGCGACGACCCATCTCTGTCTGTATGCCCTCCATTCAAGTTTCAAATTCCCAGGAGAGACTCTGGCCTGGCCAGCCCGCAGTCAGGTGGCTGTTACTGCCAGCGAGTCGGTGACGCGCAGAGGACAGCAGGCATAATCCAGACATGGCCCATGGGGACATGCAGTGATGTCCACCCCCGTGTGTGCCTGTGAGACACAGGCCCACCTCCAGGCACCTGCACAAAGCTCGAGAAAAACAGGAGGTGGTTCCCAGAACTGGAAACAGAAACAAATGCATTGTCTTGCGTCCCAAAACCTGTCTGTGGGTTCAGCGTTTACAAGCACGGTGATACCTGGGGCCTGGTTTTAGATGGGAACGGGGCCAGAGAGTTGCAAAGAACTAGTTTTGTGTCACCAGGAATGCGTGCAGGCCTGGCCCCACGCACACATGTGCGTCTGCAAGGAAACTAAACTTCCCTCACCGGGGAGGCTCTGCCCCGTTGCCCCTTCCGGCAGGCGTGTTAACGATGTTAATGGTGATGACGATAAAACCAGCTGACCGTCTTTGGAGGCACTCGACTAGGTATCTGACCTGCATCTCATGCAATGGCAAGAATGACTAATAGCTCCATTTCGCAGGTGAGAAAACTGGGGCCCAGAGGACTTAAGTGACTTATTCAAGGTCACACAGCTCAGGAGAAGCAGAGCAAGAATTTGAACCCTGAAATGGACAACGGTTAGAGTTACAAACGTCCCCGGAACACATCTGGGGCACAAGGTCATTTAGCAGATGGGGAAAACCAAAGCCCATAAGAAGGCGGAGCTGGGGCACACGGACTGGTGCGTTTACGGTGCTCCCACCAAGGTTCAGGTACCTTAGCTCACTGACCATCTGGAGGAGAGCATTCCTGCTCCCAGTTCCCAGATTGGACACCGCAGCTCAGCCAGAGCCCTACAGCTGGTGAGCAGCAGGGCTGGGATCCTTACCGCAGCCCCTCCGACCTAAGCCTGTGCTTTGTCCTTCTCCTCTGGGGTCCCGGATTTGGGCCCGGCTCCTGCGCCCTTGGGGCAAGGGCTCTACCTCCTGACCCCCTGGCTTGGCCCAGCAGGGAGCCTGCCTCAGCTTGCTGCTCGGGGCTGAGGGTATTCAGTGGGTGGCCAGAAGCCGGCTCGCTGGGGGGCCGGTGCCCTGGCGGGGGTGGTGTTGGCAGAGGGGCTAATATTGCAGCCTCCCGGGAGAAGAGACTGGGCCTGACGGGGCCTCTGAGGCCGGGGCAGTTTCTGCCTGACGGTTTCTCCCTGCAAGAGCCAGCGTTCAAGTCCCATCTGCTCTCTTGGCCTCAGCTTCCCCATCCGTACACGGGGAGGCTGGACTCAATGGCTGCAAAGGACCCTCTAAGCTCTGACACTGTAGGATCCTAGGATGCTTGCATTAGTCATCTACTGCTGAGTAAACATTATCACAAACTTAGTGACTGAAGACCACAAGCTTATGGTTTCTGTAGATCGGAAGTCCGGGCACGGCAGGGACTTCTCTCTCTGCTCAGGGTCTCTCCGGGCTGAAATGCAGCTGTGAGCTGGGCTATGTGCCTTTGTGAAAGCTCAGAGTCATTCAGGTGGCCCTCGTCATTCAGGTCCTTGTGGTCGCCGGTCTGAGGTGCACATTTTCTTGCTGGCTGTTGGCTGGGGGCGGGGCGGGGGCGGGGGCGGGGCAGGGCGGGGCGAGGGGGGGGTCACTCTCAGCTCTTAGAGGCTGTCGCGGATTCTATCACCCTTCATGTCCTTTTTCACTGGCCTCCCACATCCAATACTTGCCCCGTTGTCTCCACCCTCGGAGCACATCCAGGACCTGACACTCCTCACCTTCTGCCACCTCTAGCCCCAGACCTGGACTGTCGCAGTAGCCTCCTCACTGGCCTCCCTGCTTCCTCCCCGGCTGCCCTGGAGCCCCTTCTCCCCTTGGCAGCCCGGGACAGAGGAGGATGTCAAAATACAAGTCTGATCCTGTCCCACCTCTGCTCAGAAACGTCTCAGGGGTTCTCAGAGTAAAAGCCAGAGTCCTCACCATGACCTACAGGCCCTACACCATCCAGCCCTGTTATACGCTGACCCCAGCTCCTAGCCCTCTCCCCCTCACTCACTCCACTGCCACCACCTTGGCCTCCACGCTGTTCCTCCAACACACGGGTACACCCCCTGCCCGGTTCCTCTGCCTCCAACTGTCTCACCACAGACATCCGTGAGGCTCCCCTTGTCTCGTCTCTGCTGAAATGTTGCCCTGACCACACTATTTCAAAGCACGATCCCTGCTTTTAATAAAACCAAATATACACTTACCACTAGGCCCAGCAACCCTGCTCCTGGGCATTTACCCAAGAGAAATGACAAGACAAGTGCACACATAGAGCTGTACAGGGCTGTTCAGCAGCTTTGCTTGTAACGGCCAAAAAGCAGAAACGATGCAGATGCCCGTCGATTGGCCGGATGAATAAACGAAACATGGGACATCTATACCACGGACTACTCAGCAATAAAAAGTAGACGACACGCAATAACACGGCTGAATCGCAAATGTATGGTTACGCTGAGCGAAAGAAGCCAGATTCGATGGGTATGAAGTGCGGAAAAGACAAACCGAAGCCTTCCTAGTCAAGGAAAACTGACCAGCAGCTTCCTAGATGGGGAGTGGGGTGCGAGTCAGGACTGACTGCAGAGGGGCAGGAGGGAACTTTCGGGGATGACAGAAATCTTCTAGAACTTCTCTGTAATGGTGGACATACACACATATCCAACTGTCGAAATTCACCAAACCATATAACTAAAATGGGTCAACGCTGTTGTAGGTCAGTTATACCTCAGTACAAAAGGGCAAAAACCTAGAGTTCCCCCCCTCCCCCGCCACCTTCCTTCCCGGCTTCATTTTTCCGAGAACATTTCCACCCTGGCATGCGTTGGCTGTCTCTCCCTTAGAATGTGAAGTCCACAAGAGTGGGAACTTGGGGTTTCTTTCTCTGCTCTGTCTTCAGTACCTTGAAGATTATTTGGCATATCATAAGTGCTTAATAAATACTAGATGGATGGATGGATGGATGGATGGATGGATGGATGGATGGACGGGTAGACGGGTGGATGGGTAGATGGGTGGGTGGATGGACGGATGGACGGGTGGACGGGTGGATGGGTGGGTGGATGGACGGATGGATGGATGGACGGGTGGACGGATGGACGTGTAGACGGATGGATGGATGGATGGATGGACGGACGGATGGATGGATGGATGGACGGATGGATAGATGGACGGGTGGACGGGTAGACGGATGGATGGGTGGGTGGATGAATGGATGGATGGGTAGATGGGTGGACGGGTGGCTGGGTGGGTGGATGGACGGATGGATGGATGGATGGGTGGATAGATGGGTGGGTGGATGAATGGATGGATGGATGGACGGATGGACGGGTGGACGGGTGGACGGATGGACAGATGGATGGATGGATGGACGGATGGATGGATGGATGAGTTTAGTCCCTGAAGGCCTAGAGCCAGTAGATGAGGATGGCTGTTGGAAGTGCCCACACACCCACCTGGAGGTTGCCAGACAAACACCAGACCAGCAAGGCCTATGAGATGGTGGTTAGTGTCATCATCCCATCCGGGGCTGCATCATCACTCAGGCATGTGGACAACGCCATCCCGGGGCTGTGTCATACCCACCACCAACCCTGGCAGGCGGCCCAGACCGGAACCTGATACCCATTGGCTGGGGTTTCCCGTGGGTGCTGTGCGTGTGGAAACCAAAATATTACCGTAGAGGGTGGAGCCACAAAACTAAGCTGGGCAAAGCCCGGAATGCGGCCCGTGGTTGCTCTAGGGAGGTGGGTAGCGACTGGACCTGCAGGTCTGATGTCTGTCTGTCTGTTTCAGGTTTCTTGTTTCTGCTTTATTTCACCGTGTTTTCAATTTCGTTTCTTTCTTTTTCTTTTCTTTCTTTCTTTTTTTTTTTTTTTTTTTTTTTTGCATAGGTAATACATTCATATGGTTCAAAATTCAAAAGGTACAGGGGTGACTGGGTGGCTCAGTCAGTTGAGCATCCGGCTTCCGCTCGGGTCATGATCTCATGGTTTGTGAGTTCGAGCCCCGCGTCGGGCTCTGTGCTGACAGCTCGGAGCCTGGAGCCTGTTTCGGATTCTGTGCCTCCCTTTCTCTCTGCTCCTACCCTGCTCGTGCTCTGTCTCTCTCTCTCTCTCTCTCTCTCTCTCTCAAAAATAAATAAACATTAAAAAAAAAGAAAAAGGTACAAAAAGTAAGATGTGAGTCTCTCACCCCTGGCTCCAGCCAATGTGCAGGGGGCTCATTGTGTAACTCTCCAGGGAGATTTTAGGCCAGTACAAGCGTGCAGGGACATATATTCCGATTTCCAAAAATAGCAGCACACTGTGTGGGCCATTCCACACCTTGCTGTTCACCAAACCCGGCACCTTGCCAATTCCACATCAAGTGCACGCCAGGCATCTTTTCTATGACTGCGTGGGATCCATTGTGTGGCCGGGCCCAAGCTGGTTTACCCACTTCTCACTGATGGCTGTTTTCAGTAGTGTGCTAGCATAAACAATGGTGAAATAAATAACATTACATACCCTTTGTATGGGGGCATTTTAAAATAATTTTTAACGTTTATTTTATTTTTGAGAGAAAGAGACAGAGCGTGAGCGTGGGAGGAGCAGAGAGAGGGAGACACAGAATCCAAAGCAGGCTCCGGGCTCCGAGCTGTCAGCACAGAGCCCGACGTGGGGCTCGAACTCACGGACCGCGAGATCATGACCCGAGCCAAAGCCGGACACTCAACCGACTGAGCCACCCTAGGCGCCCCACAACTAATTACGTTTTTAAAACCTGGTCAATGCATAACATTAGACCTGATAATGTGCAGGATCAAGGATTTATCCTAATGGCAGACAGTGAGGTGGAGGGATGGGAGGGGACCAAACAGTCCAGTTAGGAAGTAGCAAAGGTAGTATTTGAACCCCAGCAGACTGGCTTTAGGTGCTACTAACCACCACGCCCTATTAGAGACCAGAGACCCAGGGGGCCGGCAGTGAAGGGAGGGGTCTGGTAGTGAAGTTCAATGGCAGTCAGCCACCCTCGACACACATGTACACACATGCACGCGGGCAGGGCAGACCTGGTTCCAGACTACACTACCTGCTAGCTGGCAACCTCCAATGGGGCAGCTGTCCTCTCTGAGCCTCAGTGTCCCCCGGTAAGGCAGGTACCGCACAGGGTGCAATTAGGCACAGTCCAAGAAAAAGTTCTGCAAGCCACAAAGGCTGCAGGCACGTACAGGATTAAGGGATTTATACGGCCAGCAGACACTGAGGAAGGAGGGGGGAGGTCAAGGACATCCAACAGGCCCGGTTTGCCCTTAAGGGCCTCCCAGGGCTAGGGTGTGCCCGGGTGGCTCAGTCAGTTAAGGTTCTGACTCTTGATTTCGGCTCAGGTCTTGATCTCATGGTTCATGAGTTCCAGTCCCATGTCAGGCTCTGTGCTGACCGCGTGGAGCCTGCTTGGAATTCTCTCTCTCTCCGCCTCTCCCCTGCTCTTTCTCCCTCTCTCTCTCTCAAAATAAAGAAATAAACTTAGATAGATAGATAGATAGATAGATAGATAGATAGATAATCACATTAAAAAAAAAAAAAAAAAAGGCAGGACTGCCTGGCCCAGCTGTCGGGAAGCTGCAATCCGAGCTAGGCTGGCAGGCTCCAGACAGAGCCCACAGGCTCCAGCTGAATGCCACAGTGAGGGTAGGGGCTGACCTAGAGGCTGGGCTAGGCTATTTTCATCCCCAGGAGGGCCAGGGAGAGGGCCCCAGCTCCCTTCCTCCCCCATAGGGCCCAGTCGCCTCCACAACCTGGAAGCCTTTCCAAACACAGAACCTACCTAGAGACCACAAATGCCTCACAGCACAGTTAGGGAAACCAAGGAACAGAAAGGTGATCACCCAACTGGGGCTTGAACTTGGACCTCCTAACTTCCAGGAGCCAGTTCCTTCCTGTATGCCATTCGCTCACTCATTCTTTCATCCAACAAATATTTATAGAATACCTACTGCTCCCCAGGGGACAGGGACACAGCCCAGAGCAAAGTCAAATCCCTGCCTCCTGGAACTGCATGCTAGTAAGAGACAGACGCCAAGAAATGTGCCCTCTGTTTAACTGAATCAGGGGCTGATAGGTATTTTTCTAGCAAGACAAGTAAACCAGGAGAGGGAACTAGGCCTGCTGGATGCTGATGGTTTAGCTAGGGAGGGGCATGAGTGGGTCAAGGAAGACCTCTCTGAGGTGACATGTGAGCAGAGACCTAAATGAAGTAAGAGAATGAGTCATGTAGATATCTGGGGTAGGATAGATACTGGCAATGGAAGCAGCAAGTGCAAAGGCCCTGAGGTAGGAAAGCATCTGGTGTGTTTCTGGAACATCAAGAAGGCAGCGTGGCTATAGCAGAGTAGGTAAAGGGGAAGTGGGAGGAATAATAGGAATTCAGGCCATGAGGGCTTTGTAGAGCACAGTTAGACCTCTGGGTTTCATTTCAGTCTGCCTGGCAAGACCCTCACGTCTTCAAATGCTCCCATAACCCTGCAAGATCTGACCCTTGTGCTCCAAGTCCAGTCCCACCCACCTTCTCTCCGTTCCTAGAATCTACTCTCACCACAGGCCCTTTGCACAAACTGTTCCTTCAATCTGAAATCCTTTTCCACTCCTATCACCTCTTCTGTTTAACTCCTACCTATCCTTCATATCTCAGCTCAAATAGCTCAGGCTTCCAGGCCTCCCTGGCCAGCTCAGCAATCCCTCCTTTGTTCTAGGACCTAATTTTAGTGGCCATAACATGATTGGGATGACCAATTAATATCTGTCCACAACCGAGACTGAGCTTTCCTACGGCAGGTGCTCTGGTTCATTTGGGTCACTACAATGTCCCCAGGGTGTGCCTCGTGCTAACAAGTGTGTGTTGCATTAATGAACGGATGAATAGCATAGGTACTTTATAAAGATTATCTCATTTGATCGCTTCTCAGCCTTTTGGCTAAGATCAAGTGAAGATTATCTCATTTGATTCCATTTTTTTAAAAAATGTTTTGTTTTGTTTTTTTATTTAAAAAGAGAGAGACAGAGCATAAACGGGGGAGGGGCAGAGAGAGAGGGAGACACAGAATCCAAAGCAGGCTCCGGGCTCCCAACTGTCAGCACAGAGCCTGATGCGGGGCTCAAACTCACAAACCGTGAGATCGTGACCTGAGCCGAAGTCGGATGCTCAACCAACTGAACCACCCAGGCGCCCCATCATTTGATTCCATTTTATCCAGTTTGAGAAACTCAGAGAGGTGAGGCAACTTGACCAAGGACAGAGAGCAAGAACGTGGCAGCACACAGAGAGGAAATCCGTGCTTCTCTGATTGCAGATTTCGGGACTTTCCCTGGCACACATTGGCTGTGCTAATTTGCAAACCGGCTGCAACCATTCCTCCGTATGCTTGTCCTCATAGCCTTTTGCAACGTGACTAAGAGATGGAGTCTATTTCTCGACCCTTTGAATCTGACATGGCCATGTCATGTTGGCCAATGGCACCTTAGTGATCACAACACAAGCAGTCTTCAAAAAGCTCTTGCGTGAGGCACCTGGGTGGCTCATCGGTTGAGTGTCAGACTTCTCGGGTCATGATCTCACAGTTTGTGAGTTCGAGCCCTATGTCAGGCTTTCTGCTGTCAGTGTGGAGCCTGCTTCGAATCCTGTCTTCCTCTCTCTCTGCCCCTCCCCCCCACACACTTTCTCTCTCAAAAATAAATAAAAACGTTAAAAAAATTTTTTTAACGTTTTATTTATTTTTGAGAGAGAGACAGGGCATGAACGGGGGAGGGTCAGAGAGAGGAAGACACAGAATCTGAAACAGGCTCCAGGCTCTGAGCTGTCAGCACAGAGCCCGACGCAGGACTTGAACTCATGGACCGCGAGATCATGACCTGAGCCAAAGCGGCCGCTTAACCGACTGAGCCACCCAGGCACCCCAAATAAAAACATTTTTAAAACAAAGCTCTTGTGCATTGGAGTTTCCTTCTCTTGTTCAACGTGGAACTTGAAGATTACCATGTGAATAGGCCCAAGCTAGCCTCATGGAGGTGACTGAGGCACCCCTCAAACAGCCTACCAACTGCCAGACATATGGGTGAGCCCCTCCAAGACCAGCCGACAGCACCCACATGAATGGATTTAGGTAAGACCAGAAGAACTACCCAGCTGAACCCAGACCAGATCACCAGTTCATAAAATCATGGACTAATGAACTGTCTTGAGCCACTAGGTTTAGGGTGGTTTGTTATGCAGCAAAGACTAACTGATACACATACCCAGCGAACATACACTGTGCAGACAACACATATACGCATACACATGTGCACATAAATGTACATAAATGGCCTCCTACAGAAAAATCTGTCAGCAGCCACACGGACACACCCCTCACAGGTTACATGCAGACATGCCCAGCCATCACCTAAGCCCACACACACCTCTATTCAGGCCACTATTCAGGCTCACACATCAATGTAAATACATTCTGGGAATGGGTGGGTCAACAATACCCAAGCTCTGTGTCCCTGGAGCTGCCCAGCACAGTACAATGCAGGGCATGGAGAAGGACTCAGCAGACTATAGTTGAACAAATGAATGAATAAAGTGAAGGGCGCAGAATGAGCCATCGGTTGGCACAGTGAGCAGATGGTGCTGGAGGTTTCCCGGGGGTAAAGGAAGAGGCCTGGCAGTGGGGATCAGAGCTTCAGCTTCCAGCCCTCTTAGAGACCCACTGGCAGGGGCAGATGGGGGGTGCTCACACATGCTTATATTGCAGATTATACTTGTGCTTGAGAGTCTGTTTTAAGAATTGGTCCCACTTTTTTTTAGTGGGGGGAGGGGCTGTGAAAGAGCACTTGAAGGAAGTTGGAACCAATATATTACCTTCTATGAGTAACCATGGGGACATTGAGGACGTCAGAGAATTAAGGATGGGTTATGAGGAAATTAGGGGAACGAAAAGCAAAGCAGGTAGTAACTCCAGGAAAAACCAAAAGTTTCTCAAGAAAGGAAATGTAACCATCATATGCAATTTGGGTTAGCAGGAAACAGTATTTGTATAGTTACAGTATAAATAACACTGGCTATTCACTTAATAGAAAATGGTGAGGGGCACCTAGGTGGCTCAGTCAGTTAAGCGTCCGACTCTTGATTTTGGCTCAGGTCAGAATCATGGTTCATGAGCTCGAGCCCCGTGTTAGTGCGGCACCTGCTTGGGTTTCTCTCCCTCCCTCTCTCTCTGCCCTTCCCCTGTTCACACCCTGTCTCTCTCTCAAAATAAATAAATAAACTTAAAAAAAAAAAACAGTGATAAACATAGATTGAAAGGGAAGGAGAGTGAGAATAGTTAACTCTTCCTTGATAATAATAAAAAGAAGAAATATTTTTGACCACTTCCAGAGTAATTATTCTGGTGCATTATTCTAGGCACTTTACATGTTGAACCCTCATAACAATCCAATAACTTAAATATTCTTATTACTCTCATTTTACAAGTGAGGCAACTGACCACAAGGAGGTTAAGTCACTGCCTGAGGTCACATGGGCAGTAAGGGGAACAGCTGGGATTCAAACCCAGGCAGACAGGCTACAGAAGTGACACTGAAGATTTCAGGCAATATTTGCCTAACATCAATCCAGAAAACCACAGGAAAAGCATCTTACCTAGAAATATGAAAGAAAGCACCAGAAGAAATAGTTGAAAGAGTCAATGCAGTTGTTTTGGGGGTCAGGAGGGGGAAGGACACAGCAAGGAAACGTTTTTTTAGTAGTACTACTTAATGTATACAGATACAGAGATACATATCCACGAGATAGGGACAGGAATCGACAGAGAAGAAACATGAGGGAATTTTCCCTGGTGATGGAAAGTTGCTCTACATCCTGACTGGGGGTTGGGAAAGAGTATGCACTTGTCTAAACTCAGCAAATGGCAGCTTTAAGATCTGTGCATTTCACAGTATGTAAATTACACACACACACACACACACACACTGAACTGTAAACACATATTGAACTCTAGCTAATGATATGCATGCTAAAATGCCTTTCGAGGAAAGTGTACCAATGCTTGTAACTTACGTTGACAAGTTTCAAAAAAATAAGTTGTCTTAATAGATGAATAGATGCCTGATGAAGCAAATCTAACAAAATAGTAAGAATTGGGCATCCAGTAGGTGGGTAGGTAAGTGTTTGCTGTATCACTCTTTCAACTGTAAGCTTGAAACTTTTCTTTAAATAAAGGGCTGGGGGAAATACATGGATGCATTATCTGAAAAATAGTATTTTTTAAAACCTAAATGGCGTGTTCTGTCTTGGACCTGGAAGGACCCACACAACTATAAGGCTGTTTTCATGTCTTTCTGGGGGACAGCTATCACCATGCTCTTGCCTATGTGTCCGCCTACCCTAGGATCTAGAGTCAGGGACCTCAAGACTAATTCCTCTGTCCCTCCCTGCTTCCCCTGGACACAGGATGTCAGACAGGATGGGTGTCTCCTCTCCCTGGTCCTCTTGAATGCTGCAGTAGCAAAACCAAAACCATTTCACCGGGGAAAGGAACAGGGCCCTCTAGCTACATCCCATCCTCTGCCAAAAGGGTTGGCTGAGGCCTGGCAGGTGGGGACAGGTGCCTTTCCCAGGGGCCCATCACACCTTCACGACAGAAGCGAGCAGCCAGATTGCTGGGCTCCCAAGCCCACGTGTATATAATTAGCTGCTGGGAAATAGATCTGGGAGCAGATCTCATCTCTGCCTAATTAGGGGCTGGGCAGCTGGGGCCAGTCTGGCCTGGGGGCGCTGCTATGAAAGCCAGGCAGCCCCAGGGGACAGGGCAGCAGCTGCTGGCCCTCGCTGCTGCTCACTGCCCCTCACACTCGGACTGAAGGCAGAACAATAGAGGGGCTGTCTCCGCAGATCCCCGAGGCTGGCAGAAGCCCCCAGCCATTCCTTCCACAGATCCCCACATGGGAAGCTGATAGGCTCCAGGATCCTGGCAGAAGGGAAGTCCTCCTGGAACCGGGAACCAGGAACCGCCTTCTCCACTTCCAAGAATGCCTGCCTGCTCTCTTTCGAACAGACCTGCCCGATGCCCTTCTTCACTACCCACCCTGGCCCAGCTCCTGGGAACAGGTCTGGTCTTAGGGCAGAAGTCCCTGAACACACCTGCTCCACATTATATGACAATGTGTCTGCGGATCAGCTGCCCATTCCCTTCCACCAGACATGGCAGAACCCATGTCTGTCTTACCCACTGCTGGGCACTCAGCAGATGCTCAGGGGGAAAGACTGCCAGGACCCAGGACAGGGAAGAGGGGTAAGGCATGTGTCAGGAGAATCAGGGAGCCAGAGTGCCCCCTGACTGTGGGGTGTGCAGCAGGCCCAGGTGTGACCCCAGGCTGGAGTGCAGACCTGCTCTGTGACAGTCCCCAAGCCACTGTCCCTCCAGTTCTAAGACCCTGGAAAGGTCACCTTGAAGTTTCAGTGACAGGATGAGCGCGAAGGGTCTGAGCCTAGGACTTAACCTCCTCCAGGAACAAAGGGGTCCCCTGGCCCATCACCCACCAGTACTGTGTTCTAAAATGCAGCCAACATAGCCACTTCCTTGAGTTTCTGGGGTGCTGGCAGCTGACAGCAAGGGGCAACACTTAGCACAGAATTCTGGCCAGGATGACCAGAGGAGCTGCTCTTTGACATCTCAAAGGACACCTCCTCTGCAGAGCCTGCCCAGATTACCCCTCCTGACCCCTCACTCTTTAAACTTGGGGACCAGAAGGCTCAACTCCTGCATTGTCAGACCTGCTAGGTGCCTGCAGGCAGGTTATAGTCCTCCCGGTGCCTCAGTCTCCTCGTCTGTATCACAAGGAGGTAGACTCCATTCTCATGAGCTTGGCCGCTCTCTTCCATAACCCAGTTTCCCCTTGTTTCCCTGAACCACCCAGGTCCAACCCAATTCCCTGGGGCTGATTGTAGACGATCAGACAGACAGACAGACAAACAGCTGGGCTGACCTGGATGTTTGTCAACAGCCCAACGGAAATCTCCTCTTTATGCTTAAAATAAAACTTACATCAAACCTGTCACCAGGGCCCCCATTTGAGCTTCCTGTTTCTGAGTGCTGCAGCCAACACGGCCTGCAGGAGAGGAAACACCACCCAGCCCTTCCCCACTCCCACCCCGGGGGTGGGCAGAGGCCACCCAGGCTTTCACCCTTTGTGTGCCCGGCCCTGGCTGTATCACCAGCCAAGGTGGAGGCTCCCAACGGGGAACTAGCCCGGAGGGAGACAGGAAGGAACTGAGACCTCAAAGCCGCATCCTTCCCCTTCCCCAGCCCCCTGAGGACTTGTCCCAATCTCCCACTGAAGCCCAGAGAGGGAGACTGGCTTGTCCAGAGTCACCCAGAATTGGAGGCGAGGCCACTTGTTTTGTGCTGTCCACCCCAAGTCCGTCTTCCTCTGAGAACTCCTACTTCCAAACCCCAATCTACAGCCTGTGTCACCTCAAGTTCAGAGTTTGCATTCTTTGAGCTTCCTGCTCCCTTGGGAACAGGGCAGGGATAGGGAAGGATCCCTGTACCCATCAGCCTTTTCCCTGAAGGTCCCCCACTTTCCTGGTGCAAGGGAAAAAACCTGTCCCGGCTCTATCCAGACTTACTCTGTGGCCAGACCCAGTTTCCTCCTCCGTGAAGGAGGCCCAGAAGCTACCCAGAGGGGTAATGAGGATCCCCTGTGGGGCAAGTCTTAGGCCAGACCAACCACTGACCTCATGCCCCCACCAGATCCTGGGGTGAACAATTACTAAGTTCTGAAGGCCCCACCCCAAGACCTCTCCCACCCCTTCTCCTTGTGAACACAGAAGAGTCTGATGACCCAGCCTTTGAAAAACAAGCATGTGTGTTTATTAACCAAAGGGGGGGGGGGGGTCAGAGCAGTACAGACTCCTATCAGTCCCTCTGTAGTCTACCCACCTAGGCCAGGCTGCCAAGGCCCTGCCCCCACCCAGAGTAAGTTCCCAGGGAACCAGGGCCCCCTGGGAGAGGAAGAGGAAGTCAGCAAACGTCAGAGACCAAGGAAGAAGGAAACAGAACCGCTAGGCCTAGTAAGATCCTTTGGCCCCTCACTCTCGGTAGAGAAGGCTAAGTGCCCCAAATCCAAACCCACAATAAGAGCCAAGTAGGACTCATGTCAAAACCTCTACATGTGAAGGGCAGAGGGTGGCCCAAGGTCAGGAGGCAACTCTCTCCAGAGTCAGTCCTTGCCAGGTGGATGCCGGTCCCGCCTCTGAGGCTCCGCCTCCACACCAAGTTCACACAAGGCAGCCGCCTCCGGTCTGCCCCAAGCCCGCGAATGGATGCACAAGAGGTCAAGGGGCCAGTAGCCTCTCTCTCTAAGATCTGTCTGTGGCAAATGCGGCGTCCCGTGGAAGCCTAGCCCTCAGCTGCTGGGGTATCGCGCGCTTGCCGCAACCCGTACAGCCACTTGATCACGCGGGCGTTACGCTCTACCACCGACACGCCATAGGGGACGCGCTCCCGCTCCCGCGCCCGCTCCTCAACAGTGGCAGAGCTGCGGCGGGAGCAGTCCCCCTCAGAGCTGCCGGGCCCAGCGCTGGGCCCGGCCAGGGACACGATGTCTGAGCTAGCCCGCGCCAGGTGGGCCACTCCCAGCCCCCTTGCCTCCTCCGGGTCCAGGCCGCAGAAGTTAAAAAATCGCTCAAGGTCGGCCGCTGCCCGCGAGAAACGCTCACTCAAATCCGACTTGGAGCGCTGCAAACCCGGGGGGCGGGCCGGGCTGGAGGCAGTGGTAGTGCCGGGCGATGGGCAGGGCTGGGCAGGTGAGGCAGGCAGGGGACGGACATCCACTCGGCGAACCGCAGCTGTACTGGGCGGTGGGCGTGGGGGGGTGGCTGGGGGCGCCTGGTGGGCTCCCTCTGTCCGTCCAGGGGTACGGCCGGCCTCGGCAGGGGACGCGGGACTATCACACAAGTCGATAAGGCTGCTAAGGATGTCCAAGTCCAGCTGGGGCCGGCGGCCAGGGCCAGGCAGGACTCGGCGGCTAGGCGTGAGCACCGTGCGGCGAGTCCCAGGGCTGAAGAGTGGCTGTTTGGACAGCAGGGGCTGCACAGGTTCCTGGCGGGTGTTGGCCACATGCAGGCTCTTGACGTACTTGGCCTTGTCAGCCTCCAGGCGCTCCACAGCACTGGGTTTCCGGGCTCCACCATCTGCTGGCCGCCGTAGCAGGTAGCCGGGGACTTTGGTCCGCAGGCGGAAAGGTAGGGCAGGGGTGTCCGGGGCTCCCGGAGTCAGTGTGTCCACAGGCATGGCTGTTACATACCCTGAGGGCTTTGGTCTGGGAAGGCCGGAGAAATGAGGAGCCAGATCCAGACAGAAAGTTGGCAGCTGGACGCCGGCAACGGCTGCAGGAGAGGAAAGACAGGCTGAGCGCGCTCAGACAAAGGCTCAGCAAAGACCGAAATGGGCTGAAGACGCGTTCCCTATTAAAAGGTAATAGCCACGCCCCTGGTTCACAGGGAGCCAATCAGAAGACAGAAAGCCACCACTGAGGGCCTGTGACTCCGCCCACACCCCCGCCTCCTTCTCAGGAGACCAGCCCCTCCTGAGGCAGAGAGGAAAAAGTGCCAAAGAATGACAGGAGCAGCCTGAGCAGAAAAGACAGGACAAGCCTCGCTTTAAAGGAAGCAAAGTGGGCTCCAGGCCATATGCTGGGCCCCAGCCAACTTAATCTCTCAACGGGTCCTCTTAACAGCTCCATTTTGCAGACAGAGAAACTGAAGCTCAGGGAGTTCAACCAACTTGATTAAGCTAACCCAGCAAACCGATGGCTCTGCCCCTTGCTTCCAACCAGGGAGGTGCCGGCACAGCAGTTTTAGGGTTGGGTGACCAAGAGAAAGCGCTGTAACCCCACACCCCACCCGGACTGGCCCCAGGGAACCTGGTCCCACCTTCTACCCTTACCCACTCAGGCAGGAAGCTGCCCTGTGCTATCCACCCGTCTGGACATGCCAGGCCCCAGGCATAGCAATAAGCCAGCGGGGGAGGAGTGTAGAAAGGCCCCACCCCCCACCCCAGTGAAGTCCAGACGCTCATCAGCTTCCAGTATGGACTTCACAGTGATCCATGGATGCCTGTCAGCTAGAAATATCAGCCCTGTGCTGTGCTGCTCCAAGAGAAGCTGGAAATGCCCACAATCACAAAACCCTGCTTAAGAGCATCCAGCAGACCCTGGATCTGCCAGCAGCCATAGGATGGGCACCCAGAGGCAAGGGGGCCCACACCTGGGTGCACAGGCGTCCACATGATCACCTAAGCATCAGGGCCTCGTGCCCCAGGCATCAGGCCAGCCCTGATCCTTTTTCCAAGAAAAGACTGGAGCCACAAAGTGTCCCCCACTAACTCTCCCAGAGATGGGCCAGAAGAAAACCCACAGACCAAGTCCTGAAACTTCTCATCTGAAAAACGAGAGAGGAGGACTTCAATCCAGATGATCCCCAAGAAGACTTGTCATTCAGACCATTTACACCCGTGTTGTCTAATTCACTAGCCACATACGGCTAGTCAACCTTAACTTTAAATTTAAATTAAACAAAAACTTACAATTCAGTTCCTCAATCACACTAGCCACATTTCAAGTACACAACAGCCACTCTAGTGGTCACTACAGTAAACAAAGCAGATTAGAGCATTTCCGTCCATAACAGAAAGCTATACTGCACCACCCCATGTGGTCACCCAGAATGACAGGAGGAGTCTGGATTGGGGTGGGAAGGCAGACATCCCTGTGTGCTAGACGTTTAACACCATCCTCTCGGGGCGCCTGGGTGGCGCAGTCGGTTAAGCGTCCGACTTCAGCCAGGTCACGATCTCGCGCTCCGTGAGTTCGAGCCCCGCGTCAGGCTCTGGGCTGATGGCTCGGAGCCTGGAGCCTGTTTCCGATTCTGTGTCTCCCTCTCTCTCTGCCCCTCCCCCGTTCATGCTCTGTCTCTCTCTGTCCCCCCCAAAAAAAATAAATAAATAAATAAATAAATAAAAAATAAATAACACCATCCTCTCCTGGAATTCAGTTGGAATTCCCCCAATGTGAGAAGGGTCACTGTCATCTGATTTTACAGTCAGGGAAAAGTGAGACTACAGAAGTGACCAACCTAGGCCCCAGAGCCGATAAATAAGACACAAATTCATATGAAGCCTAATTCACTCGTCTATTTTGTCTATGTAGTTTTACTCTTTGTTCTTCCCATGCCCCTAAAATACAGCTTCACGAGGGAAGGTGGTTGTCTGTTTTGTTCACTGAATCTGTTTCAGGATATTGCTTTCCACACATAATAGATGTTCAATATATTTTTCTTGAATTAAAATGTCCATGGGGACCAAATGAGAATGGGCAGACCTCAGATAAACTAGAGAGGGATGCATCCAGCCTATTGCAGGCATATGCGTCCAAGGTGGGAGGTATGGAATGTGCTAGGAAGCTGGAAGAAAGATGTGCACGAAAACTCTAGGTTCTTAAATCTTAGCATATTCAATAATAATTTTTAACACCTGTGTGGAGAGGGGTGCCTGGGTATTTCAATCGGTTGAGTGATTTCAGCTCAGGTCATGATCTCATGGTCATGGGGTCAAGTCCTGCTTCAGGCTCCTCAATGAGCATGGAGCCAGCTTAAGATTCTCTTTCTCTCTTTCTCTCTCTCTCAGGGGCACCTGGATGGCTCAGTCGGTTAAGTGTCCAGCTTCGGGTCAGATCACGCGCTCACGGTTCGCGGGTTGGAGCCCGGCATGGGGCTCCGTGCTGACAACTCGGAGCCTGGAGCCTGCTTCAGATTCTGTGTCTCCCTCTCTCTGCCCCTCCCCTGATCGTGCTCTGTCTCTCTCTCTCTCAAAATGAACAAACATTTTTAAAAATTTTTATAATTTTTTTTTTTTTTTTTTTTACGTTTACTTACTATTGCCTGCTTGGGATTCTCTCTCTTCTCACTCTCTGGCCCTCCTCCCACTCACTCTCTCTCAAAATAAATAAACATTTAAAATATTTTCTCTCTCCCTGTCTGTGTCCCTCTCCTCTCTCGCACTCTCTCAAAAAGAAAATAAATTAATTAATTAAGTAAGTAAGTAAGTGTGGATGGAGCAAACAAACAGGTCTGCAAACGTATCTGCTCTCCCCACCCCAAACTAGCCTCCAGCCCCCAGTCTGAGACCTCGGCCGGCGCAGCCATGGCAAGTTACCAGAACCTTCGGGGCTGTCGGGCCAGAGACAGAGCTGCTCCCAAGGCAGAAGTGATGGCGTAGGTGGGAAAGGAAAGCTGCCCCACTGGGGGCCGACCCCCAGGGGACCTCAGGCAGGAAGGGTCTGACAGGAAAGGCAGCCTTGCGGAGCCCGGTCGAGGTAACTAGCCTCTGCCCCACCCCCGGGCCGCCGCCTACCAAACCAGTCCGACCCGTTGGCGGCGGCAATTCCCTCCCGGGAACCATCCTGGGAAACCGGGGGAAGACGGAGGTCAGATGGGCAGGGCCAGGGCAGAAGGCCCGCGCCCTCGGACCGAGCCCCTGGCCGCAGGGGCTCCTCCCGCAGCCCGGACACAAGCCAGGAGCCAAGCCGGGCTTGGGGGCCGCTGGCCAGCTCGCCCACCCGTCCGCTGCACACCCCCTGCTCCTGCAGCTGCGCCTCTTACACACTCCGGTTCCTTATCTGAAACGCGGTTAAAAATAGACCTGAGCCTCCAGGTCTCCGCGAGGATGGAGAGATAAAACAGGTTGAGGACTCTCCCAGCGCCTGGCCGCAAGGCCGCGTTCCAAAAACGGGGCTCGAGGTTTTTATGATTCTGACGACCCAGCTCCGCAGACCGCCCCCCCTGGCAGGGGTCTCTCGGCAGCTCCAGAAGCGCCGGAGCCTCAGACAAAGGAGGCACGTGATAGAGGCTAATCCTAAACTGATCTGACCAAATCCCATTTCACAGGTGGGCAAACGGAGGTGTGGCGGCTCCTGAGTGTTAAAGCCAAGGGTCCCAGTTCCCAGGTGGGACTCGTCCTCTCCGAGGCCTCTTCTCATCGCCAACGCCCCACCTAGGGGTTTCAAACGCTACCCACAAATGGCCCCTAGAGCGCCAGCTGTGAGCCCTTCTCTTAGGGCATCCCGGGGGCATGCGGCCGCACCTCGCCCCCTTCCCACCGGCTTCCCTAGAGTCAGCCTTAGGGGGTTGGGGAGCTCGGATCCTCGGTCTGGCTTCCGCCCTGCCCCGCTTCGGGACAATCTCTCGGAGACTCCCAGCGACGGAGGAGGCCGCGAGCCAGGCGGCGCGCTGTGTGACTCTGGCCGCTCACCGCCCCTCTCTGAGCCCGGATCGACCTGGCTCTTAAGTGAGGTCTCGTCCAGGCGGGAAGGTGAGCCCCCGCCCCGTCCCCACCTTCCCAGGAAGGCCCCCCCCCACTCCGGCCCCGATCGCCACCCCCCGCCCCCCCCTCCCCAGCCCGCCCGGACCCGCACATACCTTGCTGCGAGCGCGCCCCGCTACAGAGCGCTCCCCCCGGCCCGGCCCACCTAGGGCTCAAGTAGCACGCGTTTGCGCAACTTCCGGCGGCCTGCCTCGGGCAGGTGAACCCGCCGGCCCAGGTAGTACCCGAAAGGAAAGAACGAAAGCCAGGCGGGGGCCGGAACCTGAGCCCAGGCGCGCTGGCTGCGGGCTTGGCGCCCGGACCTATCCCAGGGAGCTCTTCCGCGAGCCGGGGCCGCCCAACCCACAGCTACACTGGCCACATCCGCACATCTGCCACCCGCAGTCCCCGTGGCCACGCGGGCCAGCGCACCCATCGTGGGAGGTGGAAAAACGGCGTCCCCCACCCCCCTTCACCCCCCCTCCCGGCCTCAATGACCGCCAGTTAACGTTGACTGTGCCAGGCACGAGAAAGTGCTGTTCCTGGTATTAATCAATCCATGTTAATCTTCCCAACAACCCCTGTGAGGTGAACTCTATTATTATCCCCATTTGACTAATGGAATACTGAGGCTGGGACAGGCTGAGCTAGTTGCCCAAAGTCACCCCGAGGAGTCCGACTTGGGCACTTTCCCTCCGGACCAAGCCTTCATGTCACCCCGTTCTACCTGTTGTGTCCCTGAGCAGGTTGCTGGACCCCTCTGGCCCTCCATTTGCCAAGTGAGGAGAGTCTCACCTTCCAGGCCAGGTCAGTGTGAGTTCTTAGGCTCTGAGAGGGCCTGTAGAAGCTTCGTGCATGCTGTAAATATTAGTGGCAACGGCAACAATGGTAATAAGAATAACTAGGGTGTTGGAATCCCAGGCACTATACTTATGTAAATCTCTGGACAACCCCCACCCCCACCCCAGGGAGGTACTACTTAATGCCCATTTTACAGATGAGGAGACTGCTGGAAGGAATCCTTGGGAGGGAGGTGATTGTCTCCACTGCCAAGCCAAGCCCTAGTAGGTCACTTCAGGTGGGCACATTTGATGAGGCCAGTTTCACTGGGATCCTGAGACCCAGAGAAGGCCCTGGGTCCTCGGGAAGTCAAAGGGGGCCCAGTTTTTCATGTCTGTGCCAAGTGGGGGCTGCACCCAGTTTGGGGCAGAGGGCTATGAGGGGACAGGAAGTGATTCAGAAAACAACTCTCCTCCCCCTGGGAGTGAGTCAGCTCTGAGGCCTCCTCCAGGCCCTGGAGCCTGATTTTAGGGGAATGAGGGAGGCCAGCCTAAAGACCATGGTTCCCCACAATTTCCTGCTGGGTCCCTGCCTGGCCCTCTACTGAGGGTGGGAAGGATGAAGGGGGAGGGCTCCGTTAGGCAATAACCGTCGTAAAAGAAAAACAAACAAACAAACAAAAAACCAGTAACAATTTTCATAATATAATAAGAAATGGGTTCGAGTCCCACGTGAGGCTCAGTGCTGACAGCTCAGAGCCTGGAGCCTGCTTCAGATTCTGTGTCTTCCTCTCTCTCTCTCTCTCTCTCTCTGCTCCTCCGCTGCTCACACTCTGTCTCTCTCTCTCTCTCTCTCTCTCTCTCTCTCTCAAAAATAAATAAACATTCAAAAATGGCAATATGGCAATGTTTTCCCAACAGACATCAGATCTCATCACTGCTCGGCCTAGGCCCACTTATGGCTCCCCATCACCTGAGAGTAAAACCCAGACTCTCTAACTTGGCACTCAGGCCTTCCAGGATCGGGGTCCCGCCCTCCCCTCCCACCTCAGCTCCGGCCTTTTCTGCTGCAGCTACACACCGCTCCCTGCTCGTCTTGAACACCCTAAGGTCTTTCTCGCCTCACCGACTCTGCACCATTTGTCCTCTGCTTCAAACCTCTTAGCTCACCTTCTTCAGGTCCCACCTTCTCAAAGAGGCCTCCCTGACCACCCCGAGGCTCCTGCCAACTCTCTCATCTATCTGTTCCCTTCCACGCATTCATCCCACCCTGTCGTTTTAGATATTCACTTACTGATCACTCGTTTCCTATTTCTGTATTTTCATCCTCTCCCGGGACCAAGCATACAGGTGTGCACACGGCACACCATTGACTAAGTGGCAGGACTGGAAACCGGGCCACCTCAGAGACAAAGGGCCTTCACCACCAAGCCTCCTCCAAACCTCTTGCCTCACCCCAGGGCTTCCCCCATCTCTCCCCCTCCCCTCCAGCCTCCCCCTTCAAGCTGGGCTCTGGCCACTTCAGATGAGCCCCGTTCTTCCTCCAAAGACATCACATCCAAACTTTTGCACGGCTGGGGTCTGCTCCTACAGTGCCCTTCCCCGCTCCAGCCCTAGGGCCACCTTTATAGCACAGACTCTGCATCCAGCCTGCCAGGGTTCAAATCCCAACTCCCCCGGAGTAGCACTGAGCTCCTGGGTAAGATAATCGACATTCCCGTGCCTCAGTTTCCCCAGCCGTAAAATAGGACTTGTAACAGTGCCCCTCTCCCAACCTGTGCGTGACAATTGCCACCAAAATGTGATACTCCGGTGCCCAGCTCCTGGGTGAGGACTTCATCACCCCGAACGTTGACCCCCACTTTTCTCAAAGTTTGCAAATCCAAGCATGCAGAGTCGAACAGACATTTCTTCAAAGAAAGTGTACAAAGGACTGATAGGCACATGACAAGATGCTCAATATCATGAATCATTTGGGAAATGTAAGTCAAAACTACAATGACATAACATGTCACATCCATTAAGATGACAATCAAAACATAGAAGCAAACAAAAAAAAACCAAAAAACAAAAAAACCCAAAAACAGAAAATAACAAATGTTGGTGAGGATGTAAAGAAACTGGAACCCTTGAACACTGTTGGTGGGAATATAAAATGGTGCAAAAAATAAAACAAAATAAAACAAAGTAAAATAAATACAATACAATACAATACAATACAATACAATACAATACAATACAATACAATACACCAGTGTAACTGCTGTGAAAACAGTATGACGGTTAGGAAAACTTTTTAAATTTTTTTTTTTTCAACGTTTATTTATTTTTGGGACAGAGAGAGACAGAGCATGAACAGGGGAGGGGCAGAGAGAGAGGGAGACACAGAATCGGAAACAGGCTCCAGGCTCTGAGCCATCAGCCCAGAGCCTGACGCGGGGCTCGAACTCACGGACCGCGAGATCGTGACCTGGCTGAAGTCGGACGCTTAACCGACTGCGCCACCCAGGCGCCCCAGGAAAACTTTTTAAAGAGAATCACCATGGTTGCACCACAGTGCGAACAGACTTCATGCCACTGAACTGAACCCTTAACAAATGGTTAAGATGTGAGACTTTATGTTATATACATTTTACCAAGAGAAGAAAAAGAGGGAGCACAAAGTCTGGGTCAGACCCCCTGGATCGGAATTCCTGCTCTGGGTGACCTGGCCCAAGTCACTAAACCTCTCCTGCATTCGGTTTCCCTTTGTGAGGTGGAAAAAAATAACAGCACAGAATTGCAAGAATCAAACGAGCACATGCTCATAAAGTACCTGGCAGAGGGAAGTGCTCGAGAGGCGTTCGTGATTTTGATTCTTTGTCTAGGGGGCAAGAGGTGTGGTTTCGATGTTTGCAATTTTCATGACATTCTGCACCCCCACCCCACCCCTTCCTTCCACCTCCTTCTCTTGCTGCTCATTAGAAGCCAGGCCCTGACTTGGGTGGAGACAGGGTGGCCCTCACCTGCCCCAGAAAAGGATCAGGAAGGCTCCAGGCAGCAGAGAAGGGGTGGGCCAATAGGGCAGCCCAGCTCGATTTCAGCCCAGCTGTCCAGGTCAGAGACACCCAGCTGGGCATCCTCCAGGGCCACGGCAGGCCCCATTCTATTTCTGGAGTCTCCCCAGACTCTCATGTCCTGGCCTGCCTGCAGTCAGCCTTGCCCAGAACCAGCCTTGCCCAGGGCACCCTGGCACACATCTCAGCAAGGGAGAGGTGAGCGGGCTGAAGGAGGGGGGGCGGGAAAGACGCCTGGAGCACTGATCTCCTATTCGGCCCAACTCCATCAACCCAATTAGCTGCGCCTGTTTGTACCTCAAGTTGCAAAATGGGGACAGAGGGGCTTGCGGTGGAGACGGAGAGAGACCACATGCAAAGCCTTAGAGACGGGCCTGGCTCACGAGGCTGGGAAGGTGGAGGTTGGGGCCAACTCACAGGCAAGCCCACTTCCTGTCCTGGATTACCTTCTGCCCAGGCCTGAGCTCACTATCGTGGCTTCTTATCTTGGCCAGGAGACGTGAAGAAACTTGCCCAAAGTCACACAGCAAGTCGATGACAGATCACAGAGAGGGCAGTGGTCTTATGATTAAATATATAATCTATAATGACATATATATTATATGTGTATAATATATACATATATGCATATGCACATATATATGTATATAATATATACATATATGCATATATGTATATAATATATACACATATCTATGCATATAATATATGCATATACATATATATACATATATGTGTATATATATACGTGTGTGTGTGTGTATATATATATATATATATATATATATATATATATATATATAATTTTCAACCAGGTGATATATGCACATGACCCAACAAAAACTCTAAGGAGAATAAAGTAAAAATAAACTCCTTCCCACTCCTATCCCCAGCCACCCAGTTCCCCTCCCTGCAATCAGCACTGCAACCAGACAGCTGTGTGTCCTTCCAGGGAGATTTTAGGCAGATACAAGCAACAATTATGGACATATATTCTCTTTCTTTTTTTTTTTTTTTTACACGTATGGCAAAATGCTGCGCGTACTGTTTTTACCTTGCTCTTTTTACTCAATAATACGTGTTGTTTTAAGAATGTTGTTAATATATTATTAATTATAATGTTATTAATATGCTCAATAATATACGTTGTTCAATAATATCTGTGGTGCCACATCAGTACATAAGGAGCCTATCAGCCCCTGCTGATGAGCACTTAAGTGTGTGTCCAGACGCGCCCTGTTACAAAGCACCCAGCAGCGTCACCGCACCGACGTTGTGTTGCCTGCCTGAGAAGTGGGACAGCTGGGCTGGGCATGTGCTTGTAATGGTGACAGAGACCATGTGAGTCGATCTCCACCAGCAGGACACACAGCACATGGTCAATAACTGTTAGCTTTAGTTAGCTTGATTAGAGGTTTGGGCACCCCTCAATTTTGCCTCACCCTAGCCCCTCCCTGCATCGCATTCCAGCCGAGGAAGATAATCAGCTCCCTAATAACTGAAAGCCATAGGACATCAGATGGGCAAATGCCACTGAGAGAGACAAAATAGAAAAGGGGGAGGGCAGGGCATATGAACTCAATAAATATTTGTTGAGAGACTAAATGAAAGAGTTCCTTTCTTTCTGAGTTCCCAGCGCATCCCCAGGAGGCAGGGCTCGGCCCAAGTCAGATGCTCCGCTGGGACCCATCGCGGCCCCGTCCCCAACTCCAAAGTCTCTGGTGACTAGTGGCTTCAGGCTGAGCGGCTGCCTCTACCCATTCCCCCAACGTGGGGCAGATTCCCAAGAATCTAAAAGCGGCTCCAGAGCACCTGCTGCCCACCTAGTATCTACCCCAGACACGTCAGTCCCCTCGGATCCCCCCCCCCCCCAGAACAGCCCTCTGACAGAGACAGCACTGGGATTCAAAACCCCGTGGGCAGAAGGACCCCAAACGCGCCTTGAGTCCACCCTCTGGCGTTCCAGAGAAGGGAAGACAGATGCCCAGAAGGGGCACCCAGAGGACTGCGCGGGAGAGTGGGGCAGGAGGGAGATCATCCAGCCAGGGCACCAGGGCTCGGCAGCCTTGCAGCTAAGAGGCTGAGAAGCTGACCCCCAGCTGCGTGTCTGGGCCTCCCAAGGCAAATCCTGATCTACCCCGACTGGAGACTTCGAGGCGGAGCAGAAAGACCTGAACTGGATTCCCCACCAGATCTCGCTGTGCCAGGTCACTTGCCTCTCCGCACCTCATTCCTTCTCATCCGTGAAATGGGGTACCAACTCCTCCCCGCACATACGACGCGGGCAGGACGCATACAGCAGGCGCTCACGGAGCCCCTCAGACCCCAGCGCGCGCCCCAGACCACCCGCCCCCTCACCTGCAGCCGGCGCTAGGAGAGTCCTGGCTCCTCCGATACGGGTCTTAGAGAGGCTGACAGCTCGGACCCGAGGTTGGAATGGCCGCGCCCAACGCTGCTCGGAAGGCCCCAGCCCCGCATGAGGACCCGCAGGGGCGTCTTCGGAACTGCTCTGCGCACCCGAGGTGGACGGGGTACCTGACTGTCCCCAGGCCCCCACCAGAGCGGAGGCCCGGGGGGCGCAGAGGAAGGGGAAGTGAGTTCGCCAGTCTCCCCCCGTCGCCGGAATGGTTTGCCCCGGACATCCTGATTGGTTCCTCGCTTCCGTTCGAACGCCGCGCCATCCGGGTTGCCAGGCGACCGCTTAGCTTCAGCCCGGGGATAGTGCGTCCAGCCCCTGCAGCCCAGCTCCGCCCCGGCTCAACCCCTCCGGCCTGTTCTTCCCTTGGCCGCTGCAACTCAGGAGCCTAGTTATTTCCCTTGCTCTGCCAGGACTTTCTCCAGGTCCCCAACAGACTATGGCACCATTTAGGGGCCGCACCTAGTCCCTAGTTCCGACTTTGCAGCTGGCTATGTGAGCCCGGGCTAGCCCCTTTCCGTCTCTGTTTCCCTAACTGCACGGTGGTAAATTGTAAAATGTGCATATCCAGCAGTCCCGAACTTTACTAAGGAAATGACCAAAGATATGAGCAAAGATTAATGCAGCCTAGCGTTATTTACGATAGCAAAAGAATGGAAATGATTCCAATGCTCAGCAAAAGAAGGTCGGTTATATACATCCATCCTGCGGAAGAGCTAAGTCTACTGAGCTTTTTACCTGCCAGGTAGCTTTACATAACATAACTCTTGTCAGTGCTCATGGCATAACCCTTTGAGATAGGAACCTTTAATTACCCCACTTTGTGATGAGGAATGTTATGCAGCTATTAAAAATGATGTAGTTAAAGATACTTAAAGTATGAGGAAAATGCTAAGAAAGCTTTTTAAAAGTATGTTTCAAAGCACTATGTACAACATAACTATGTATTAAATACATAATTGTAATATCATGTGTTTATGTGTAATCGTTTATAATAACAGCAGTCAACTTTTTTTGTGTTTTTGTGGATTTTCCAATTTCCAACACTTAAATTGTCAAGGAAAAAAAAACCCACATTTTTTTAAAAGGATTAGAATAAATTAACTCTAAGCACCCTTCAAGATAAGGAAATTTCATAACTGCAAGTCACTATTTGGGTCTAGGGCATTGTTCAAGTTGGAACCGACCTCTGTTTTCTAGTCCAGATGGTGATCTTCACTCTTTGATTGGATTTTCAATGATTGAGCACTTACTGTGCAAATACCTTGGGCGGGTCGGGGACGGGGGACTAATAGTATACCAATAGCTAACAATGATTGCACATTCTGGCATGAGCACCAATCAAATCAGAGTAGATAGCATCCGAAGCAGGAAGTCTGACTATATCTGGGAGGAGCAGCTAAATATCAAAGTTGGCATTAACTGTGCCCTTTGCTAGACTGTGCTCGAGGCCTCACACACATTTTCTCACTTGACTCCCTTACCATGTGAGAAGAGAGGTTCTATTATCCTTCTCATTTTATAGATGAGAAAAGCATTGTTTATCTGGATTCAGCAGGAGTCCTCTCAACCGTTCTGTTATGTTCCCATGTGAATATACAACACGTATTGGCAGCAGCAGTGAGGAGAGGCAAGGAGGATCCTGTGATCACAAAAGACACAAAGCAGGGGCAGATCTAGACTACATACTTCCTGAGCCTCGTACAATTTAGGGAGATCTATTTAAGGAAAGACCTACAAAATCACAAATATAAAATTAGGTAATAAAGTGATGATTTGGTTAGAAAGACAGAAGAAACCTCAACAAATGAAAATTCCACAAATGTTGCAAAATCCAGGAAAATAATACTATTTCTATGAATTACATATTCGGCATACCTCCCTGATACTTTTCACAAACAAGCTTCCTCTGGCTCCATGTATACACTTCATACCTCTCCTCCACTACATACTGGTGATATTTGGCACTGTAAACCAAGAGAGGGAGAGAGAGAGAGACAGAGAGAGATGACCTTTCACCCTGGTGCACCTTTATGTCACAGCCACCTCAGTGTGTTAGGTAAGGGTATTCCTGGAAGTCATTACCAGTTGGCAATAACTTTTCACAAAAGTGACCGAAAACAACGTAAATAAAACCGCGAAGCCCGTACTAAACGTCAGGGTTCCCTTGGCCAAATCCCCCAGACGGTCACACGCACGCCGACATCATCTGACACAAAGGGAAGTCTGGATGGAAAGAGAAGGTGGTTTTAACAGAGTGAGGTTTAAACACCTTACTTTGGCAAGTTTTACAGAAGCATATGACTCTGTGAACACCTTGCTAGGGAGTCTGCCGGACCTTAGCTTCCCTGTCATTAAAATGGGAATAACAACAATGGTGTCATGGTTGAATTCTTCTCTCAGATGTACAACTTTAATCAGGGGTTAGGAGAGATTTGAGATGCTTGGATAAAGGACCTGCTGACCCTTGCGTGTTCCTAACTTGCCTCTGCCCTACGTACCCTGGAGCTTAAAACAAACAGGATAGGGGCGCCTGGGTGGCTCAGTCCGTTGAGCATCTGACGTCGGCTCAGGTCGTGATCTTGCAGTTTGTGAGTTCGAGCCCTGCGTCGGGCTCTGTGCTGACAGCTCGGGGCCTGGAGCCTGCTTTGGATTCTGTGTCTCCCTCTCTCTCTGCCCCTAACCCACTCGCATTCTGTCTCTGTCTCTCTCAAAAATAAATAAACATTTTTTAAAACAATTTTTTAAAAAGAATAAGGAGGTGGACAAGCTGTCATTAGTGTGCCCAGATGACAGGGAGCTAGATGATCCTTAGGGTCGCGTCCTGACCCAGCATGAGCAACGGTAGCATCTCGCCCCATCCACAGGCCTGCAGCTTTTAGTGCCTCCTGCAGCACCCTGACCTTGGCGGTGTTTTCGCCACTCAGCTCGAAACGGAGATGAAATCAGCCTCAGATACCAGCTCCCTATCCTCTGTGCACCCCATGGCTGTATTTTGTTTTGGCAGGGGGAGCCTGGCCTTGAAGTGGTTTGAGAGGCGTGCACTCGGGGGGGGGACTGGTGACCAAGGACAGTTCCTGTGTCTGAGCTTTCTGGTCCCGGGGGAGGCAGCCTATCGAGCCTTCAGGTGAAACCTCATGAGAAGTTCAGAGAGAACTGCCAAGCCAAGCCCTTCCTGAGTTCTTATCCAACAGAAACCATAAAAGAGATGAAAAAAAAAAAAAAAGATTATTGTTGTCTTAAGCCACTAAGTGTGGTGATGATTTGTTATTCAGCAAGAGATAATACCTAGGGACTTTTTACAAATTCCAACGTCCGGGTTGCACCCCAGACCAACCACATCTGAACCTCTAGGAGAGGGGCCCAGATATCAGGTTTCCATGTGCAGCCAAGGTTGAAACCCCCTGGAGGAGGTCCCCTCCCGCTTCGAGCTTGGGCAGCTCCCACTGACCTCAGGCTGGTTAGGAGTCTCTCCTCTGGGTTTCCACAGCCCCCTGTGTCAAACTGGCCTGGGGCACGTCTCCTGACTTGGCAGTCGGGAGACTTCTTATCGGGTAAGTGGAGGTGATTATAGCACCCAGCTGACCTCCTGGACAATCCCATGGTGTGTCACCTGAGAAAGGGCTTGGGGAGCATAAAAAGCGAGCTCTCCAGGTGGGGCTGTTATCACTGAGCTGCTGCTCGGGCTCAGCATTCCTCCGCCTCCCCTCCGCCTTGGCTTTCTGTCTGGGCAGCTAGGAGACAGCAGCTTCCAGTTTGGAGAGAGGACTCTCCAAGTTACTGTCATCCCTGCAGACCTCCCCCCTTCATCTCCTCTTGGTTTGTTTCAGGATGTATTTACTCATTCAACAAATATTTTCTGAGCCCCTGGTCTGTGCCGGTTACTAGGAAGACAGACGGGAACACAGGGAGTTACATTCTAGTGAGGGAGACAGAACAATAGATGAGTAAGTGAACCGACAAGTGAGACATGTTATAAATAAAAATAAAGCAGAGTAAAGCAATGGGCGTAATGGAAAAGGGGCTGTTTTGTATAGCACAGTGAGGGAGGCCTCTCTGAGGTGAAGCCTAAAGCGTAAAAAAAGAGGCAGCCGTGTGCAAATCTAGGGAAGGCTGGGAGGAACAGACATGTGCAAAGGTCCTGGGGCAAGAGTTGAGTTTGGTATATTTGAGCCAAAAGGCCAACGACTGGAATGGAGAGACAGGAAAAAGACTGACATGAGATTGCTGTAGGCCACAGAGAAGAGGCTAGAGTTTAAAGATAAAAAGCGGCAGTTTCAGATCAAGATCAAGCATTCTGGGGTCAGCCGGTCAGAGTTCTAATCCCAGCTCTACCGCCCACCTGCTGCCAGACTTGGGAAAATTCCTTAAACTCTGAGCGTTCAGCCCCCTATCTTTAATGGGAATAATTGCACCTACATCGCAAGGAGTTACCTTGAGTCCCCAGGATGACGCGCGCAAAACCCTTAGCACAGGACCTGGCCAAAGCATGGCTCAATAAATGTGCATTATGCTCACTGCGGATGACAATAGCAGAGATCATGCCGCACAACCATGGGGGTTCCCAATAAATCGCAAACCCTGGCAGAGAGCATACATGCTTGCACCCTGTAGCGGGCTGAACAGGGTGCCCGCGCAGAACAATCGGGGCTGGCAGCAGTCTCCTGGGGGTTAGAGACAGGCTGGCAGCTGCAGGAAGCAGGGCAAGATGAAGACAGGCTTGAAGATCCTGCTGGATTTGGCCCAGACTGAGCCACATCGGCTCTCCACTCCCAAATCCTCACGCCCCAGGAACAGGGTCAAGTTGTGAATCTGGAGAGCCCAGAATTCTTTTATTTAAAAAAAAAAAAAGGTTTTTTTAACGTTTATTTATTTTTGAGACAGAAAGAGACAGAGCATGAACAGGGGAGGGGCAGAGAGAGAGGGAGACACAGAATCTGAAACAGGCTCCAGGCTCTGAGCTGTCAGCCCAGAGCCCGACGGGGGGCTCGAACTCACGGACCGCGAGATCATGACCTGAGCCGAAGTTGGACGCTTAACCGACCAAGCCACCCAGGCTCCCCGAGCCCAGAATTCTTTTAATCCTGACGTCTTCGGGGTGCCTGGGTGGCTCAGTCGGTTAGGCAGCCAACTCTTGATTTCGGCTCACGAACCCGTGAGATTGAGCCCACCCCCAGGGTCAGGCTCTCTGCGCCCACAGCGCGGAGCCTGCTTGGGATTCGGTCTCTCCCTCTCTCTCTGCCCTCCACCCCCCACCTCAAGCTAAATAAGTAAATTAAAAAAATCCTGAATTTTGCATTTTATCGAGTTTTAGTTATTTAAATGGAAAGGCCACACAAGGCTAGTGGCTGTTGTATTAGCACGGCTCTAGAGTGGAAGTTGTTTTCTCTTCAATTCTCTTTCGCTCTTTCTAGCCTTCATCCCTGTCCATTTCGCTCACGACAGGGGGCCGCAGACTCAGGGCCAAACTGGGATTTGTATCTGTTCCTTTATAAAAATGGGTCTTGTTAAAGGAAATTCACCAACGTCCGGTGTATATTTCGCTGATTTTTGACAAATGTGTCCAGCCGCAATTGGTGCCGTGGAGGAGTGGCTTCCGTCACCTGGACAACCTCCCTTGTGTGTTTCACGGTCACGTCCCTCCCCCTCGCTCTGGCAGCCACTGGTCTGTTTTCTTTCCCTACACTTTCATCTTTTCTGGACTATCACACAAATGGGTCAGCCTTCTTTCACTTGAAGCAGGATTAGAGTTTAAGAACATTGTTTTATTCCCATTCCGTTATTTTCCCCCCCCCAGAAGTTTTCTAATTACGGCGAATGATGCTGAGTTTCCACTCACAGAGAAAGTATGAAATTTCCTTTCACGCGGAATCCGTTTAAGCCAAGGAGCACATGTTTCCTTTAAAACGTGGAAGTCATTGGGGCGCCTGGGTGGCGCAGTCGGTTGAGCGTCCGACTTCAGCCAGGTCACGATCTCGCAGTCCGTGAGTTCGAGCCCCGCGTCGGGCTCTGGGCTGATGGCTCAGAGCCTGGAGCCTGTTTCCGATTCTGTGTCTCCCTCTCTCTCTGCCCCTCCCCCGTTCATGCTCTGTCTCTCTCTGTCCCAAAAATAAATAAACGTTGAAAAAAAAAAAAAATTTAAAAAAAAAAAAAAAACGTGGAAGTCACTAATAGAACAGGTGGGATACGGATACGGCAGCAATTACAAGGAGTGAGACACGAGTTACTCCTCTTCGGGAAAAACACCCAATCCCACCTCTGCCTGTGACACGTGGCGGGAACCAAGACCCAGGAGGAGGTTGACTGGCCCGGATCGCATCAAGCAGGTGGCAGAAACAGGAGGACACTAGTGCTGCTCAGGACAGATGGCAGAGGCTGGGAGGAGAGGCTTGGGTCCCCTTAGGGTTAGGGGGCTGTCCCCTCCCCCCACTCTTGGGTCTGCGCTAATGGAGCTGCCCCAGGTCAGAGGCTGGGCCTGACAGATGGGATTCTACAGGGGAAAAAAGGTTCAGAGGGTGAGGGGCCTTTGTCCCAACCCCAGATGGCAGGGCCAGGCCAGAGGCAGGTGGAGAAGTAGGGCCCCTCCTGAACTGGAAGGTCGTGGCCCAGAGACAGAATCTTTGTGGAAACGTAACACCCAAGCCCCTCCACCCAAGGGACTGGTGCAGGCCTTTCCAGCTTTCAACAAGACCCCTCCACTCCACATGCAAATCAAATGCAAATGAGCCTGCAGCCACTGCGCAAACCCCGCCTTCCTTTCCCTCTTGCTGAGGTCCACCCCACAGGTCCAGACACCCACGGATGTCCAGACACCCGAAGCCCCAGGCCCATCCTCAGCACACGCTCAGACCCCTCACACCAGGATTGGGCATGAAATGGGCTCAGCTGACCCATCTCTGCCTGGAGGCTGCGTCAGACCTGGGCCACTCCTGCTGTCTCTCCCCCTATCCGTCCTCCCCCGCGCTCAGGCAGATCTTTTAACACCATAAATCAGTATTGCAAAGCTAGAGTGATCAAACCAGTCTGATACCGGTATAAAAACAATCAAGGGCCCAGAAATAAATCCACGCAAATATGGCCAAATGATATTTGACAAAAGAGCCAGGGATACGCAATGAGAAAAGACAGTCTCTTCAACAAATGGTGCGGGAAAACTGAATATTCACATGCAACGCATGAAATTAGACCACTCGCCTTACACCACTCACAAAAATTAACTGGAAATTGATTAAAGGCTTAAACCTAGGACCTGAAACCATAAAACTCCTAGAAGGAAACACAGGGGAAAACTCCTTGACATTGGTCTTGGCAATGATTATTCAGATATGACAACAGGGGCGTCTGGGTGACTCAGTCGGTTAAGCGTCCAGCTCTTGATTTCGGCTCAGGTCATGATCTCGAGGTTTGTGAGTTCGAGCCTCAGGTCGGGCTCCATGCTGACAGCGTGGAGCCTGCTTGGGATTCTCTCTTGTGCTCTCTCTCTCTCTCTGCCCCTCCCCTGCTCATGCTCACTCTTTCTCTCAAAATAAATAAATAAACTTAACAAAACAGATGTGACAACAAAAACACAGGCAACAAAAGCAAAAATCAACAAATAAGGACCACGTCCAACTAAAAAGCATCTACAAAGCAAAAGAGAAAACCAACACAATGAAAAGGCAGCAGCTCAAGTGTCCATCGATAGGCGAATGGATAAAGACGTGGGCTATATATACAATGGAATATTAGCCATAAAAAAAGAATTAAATCTTGCCATTTGCAACGACACGCACAGAGCTAGACAGTATAATGTTAAGCAAAAAAGTCAGAAAAAGACAAATACCATTGAGTTTACGTGTGGAATTGAAGAAACAAAACAAAGGAGCAAAGGGAAAAATAGAGAGAGGCAAACCAAGAAACAGACTCTTGACTATAGAGAACAAACTGATGGTTACCAGAGGGAAGGGGGTAGGGGAATGGGGGACCTAGGGGCTGGGGATTAAGGAGCACACTTGGGATGAGGACCGGGTGTTGTATGGACGTGTTGAATCGCTATATTGCACACCTGAAACTAACACAGCACTGTATGTTAACTAACTGGAATTAATAATAATAATAAATAAAATAAAGTAAAAATAATAAAATGAAAAGGCAGCCTTTGGGATGGGAGAAAATATTTGTAAACACGTATCTGATAAAGGGTTAATATCCAAAAAAACATAAAGAACTCCTACAACACAATAGCAAACAAAAAAATCCAATTGAAAAATACACAGAGTAGGGGCGCCTACGTGGCTGAGTCGGTTAGGCATCCGACTTCTGCTCAGGTTATGATCTCGCGGTCCGTGAGTTCGAGCCCCGCGTCGGGCTCTGTGCTGACAGCTCAGAGCCTGGAGCCTGCTTCGGGTTCTGTGTCTCCCTCTCTCTCTGCTCCTCCCTTGCTCTCGCTCTCTCTCTCTCTCTCTCTCCAAAATAAATAAACACTAAAAAAAAAGAGTATCTGTGTAGACATTTTTCCAAAGAAGACACCCAGTTGGCCAACAAGTACATGAAAAGGTGCTCAACCATCACTCATCATCAGGCAACCGCAAGTCAAAACCACAATGAGATATCACCGCACACCCGTCGAAACAGCTATTACCAAAAAGACAAGAGACATCAAACGCTGGCACGGCTGTGGAGAAACGGGAACCTTTGCGGGCTGCTGGTGCAATTATAAATCGGTGCGAGCCACTATGGAAAACAGCGCGGAGGTTCCTTTTCTGCCAAAAACAGAACCAGCACATGCCCCAGCTGTGTCACCTCCTGGCGTGTGGCCGAAGAACATGAAATCAGAAGCTCAAAGACCTATCGGCACCCCCAACGTTCACGGAAGCACGACTTACAAAAGCCATGGAAGCCGTGGGAGCCACGGAAGACACGGAAACAACCTAAGTGCCAGCGACTGACAAATGGGTGACGAAAACGTGAGAAGGAAAGAGACAGAATGCAATATTACTCAGCCCTAGGAAGAAGGAAGGCCCGCCATGTGTGACAACAGGGATGAACCAGAAGGTCGTTTGGCTAAGTGAAGTAATTCAGACAGAGAAAGACCGTGGGTGATCTCGCTTATAGGAGGAAAAGGGGGGAGAGGTTGGGCAAAGGGACCAGCACTGGGACGTCCCCCAGTGCTTCCCCGGCCAGCTCCTCGTCACCCACGCCTCCGGCTCTGAGACGTGGTACCTTCACAGCCGGGCCCTCGAACACCCCTCCAACAGCTCTGGTTTGCCTCACTCGCCGTGCGTTAATCACCTGAGATTATTTTATGTATTTGTTTTCTTGGTTTTGCTCGCCTCGGTTCCACAAGGGCAGGGGGCCTGGCCTGTATCTCCCATGCCTAGAACACCGCCTGGCACATAGTAGGGGCTCCATAAATATTTGTGAGCGAAGGGAGGGGGGTGGGAAGGAGAGGAAGGAAGGACCGAACGCCCCCACCGAGGCCCCCCGAAAGAGGCAGACAGATTGGAGCGGAAAATGTGACAATAACCATTTGTTCACTCGACTAAGTTACGGTGCGGGCCAGGCACTGACATAGGGGCTGGGGACACTGTGGTGAACAAGACAAATTGCCTCAGCTTTCCAGGCCCACGGCTGGTGGGGGAGACTGAGAAGCCACAGGGGTCACTGTTCTGAGTCATCTGTGAGGTCCCGATGAGGGGCCCTGAACCCAAGCCGGGGGTCAGGGCAGGCTTCTAGGAGGAGGCGGCCTCTGGGTTGAAACCCAAAGAGTGAGCAGTGGGGAACTCACCAGAAAACAGGAGGAGGACAGAAAGAGATTGGAGGTGGGAAGCCGGGTCACAGAGGTCACACAGGCCCTGGAGGGGTGGTGGGGTGGTGGGGAGCGAAGCAGGGGCCCTGTCGTGGCATTACTGCTTACCCCGTTTTACAGACAGAAACACAAGAGACCCAAATCAGAGCGAGGACAGGCCCACACCGTCCGGGCTCCCTGTCCAGCGCTCTTCCCACTGCATCAGTGTGGGAATATCAGTTTCTTCCCTGGAACCTTCTGGAGCCTTGGGAAGGGGCCACTCTCCTGTCCGGCCCCATGCCTCCCTACCAGCCCTTTGAGAGAAATATTAATATTTTGGAGTGAAACCACGCTCCTTTGTTATACAAGGAAGTGGCCTTCTTTTTTTAGAGATGCAGACTAAAGTGTTGGAGGTGATGATTCATGATCTCTATAATTCACATTAAACCACCTCGAAAAGAAATGGAGGAAGCATTATGGAAAATGCCAGAGTTCATCTGGATGTCGGATATACAGTTCATAATGTTATCCTCTGTTTTTCTGTGTGTCTAAAATTACTCGACGTAGTTCAGCGTAAACCACTGAAAGAAAAACACGAGGGCAGACCCTGGGTGGGGCCACAGCTGTGAACGTGACTTGAGAAGGCTGGAAGGCAAGCTAGGAGAACATTCTGGACTGGGAAAACCAGGTCTGTGTGTGGGCCCCTGGGCAGTCCCTCCCCATGTGGGGCCCCTTTCCCTGGGACACCCTGAGTCTCTGCCCCAGTGCTGCGTCTGGTGTTCTCATGGATTCGGCCACTGGGGGCTCTGCGCCCCTTCCCCAGGACACCGACTCTCAGGTTGCGGGCCAGGCAGGAGGCCAACGGCTTCGCTGTCCCCGAGCCCCGAGAGGCCAGACCAGTCTGCCAGTGTCTGGACTGGGGAATGGACAGAAGGACGCAGCCCCATCTCACCCTTTCGATCTGGGCCTAGGCACCTGCTCTCTTGCACCATCTACCCCATTGGACTGGCTGGGAAACTGAGGCCCAGGCCTGACCTGGGTCCCCTGCTTTGGGGACCTGTACTCTTCTTAAGGACCCAAGACATATAATCCTACAGAAGGAAGAGGGCAGAGGAGCAGGCCCAGTGCACCAAAAGAGTCAGAAGCTGATGTCTGGCCCTCAGCAAGTCAGGGTCAGAGGCAGAGGGCAGGGGACGCGTCCCCAGCAGCGTGAGGTCCCTGTGTGAGGAAGTCAGTGCAGGCCGGGAGCCTCCAGCCCCTGTGGAGAGGGCTCTCCCGTCCCTAGCTGTGCCCCCTGCATCAGTACGGCCCCAGTCTCCCCAGCTCGGGGCCAGGGGATCCTCTCTCCCTGTTCAAGCAGGAACCTCAATGTCCCTGTCAGCCTGTCCCTCTCACTCACCCCCAAACCAGCGAAGTGCTCTCAAGACCTCCCCTTCCATTCAGCCAGTGAACAAATATCTTCCAAGTTCCTTCCACATGCCAGGCACAAATTAGGCACCAGGACCTCCACTGTGAACAAAACAGACACAGTCCCTCCCCCCTCCCCACCCCCCCCAACCCCCCCCACTGCTGAGCTGACACTGGTGGGAAACAGACACAAAGCAAGATGAGTCAACGAACACATAACACACCATCAAGGGCACAGTTAGCAAAGCTATCGAGGCACGAGGAGCTAGAGAGTGGTGGTGACCAGACAATTCTAATTTAGGGTCACCTCTGAAGGGTGAGATTGAGCAGACACCTGAATAAAGTGAGGGAGGGGCCATGGGGCTACCTGGGGAAAGAGGGCAAGTGCAAAGGCCCTGAGGCAGGGAATAGGTTTGCCACCTGAAGGGTTGGCAAGAAGACCAGTGTGGCTGGAGTGGAGAGTGCCAGCGAAGAGATACTGCGACAGCCACGCAGGACACGAAGGGGCTGGATGGGGGCGGTGGCAGTGGAGGGGTACAGAGTGGCCCGATTCTGGATCTGCTAAGGGATCAGTATGTGCCGTGTGGGAGCAAAAAGGAGTTGGGAGAGAAGATAGCACCTCCATTTTAGAGACCATGCTCCTTGCGGTATCCCCAGCGCAGGGAACAGAGCCGATCTCAATCAGCAGTTACTGAAAGAGAAAAAGCAAATAAAGGGAGAAAGAATCTCAGCCCGCCCACTCCTTCTGGCCTCCCAGCTATCGTTTTCCAGAACTGAAGGCGTCTTTCAGGGACTCCCCCATACCCTCCCACAGGATGCTGGGAGGCCATCCTCGGTATTCCTAGTTCCTAGGAATCATCATGCTGCCTTGGCTTGAAGACATTCCAGGTCGAGGCACTCCCCAAGTCCCCAGATTAGCTCATGCCGTCCCTGCTTACTGGATAGGGACTCTCTACTCCACCCGGGCTGGAATTTCCACCATCCTTCACTCCTGGAATCCTGCCCTGAGCACCTTCCAGAAATCTGTTACCAAGAAAGCATCTGTCACACATACCTCTCCCAGCCCAGTGACTCCGGCTTGAGTAAAGGGCACGCTCACCTATGTGTCCCCATTCAGATGCCACCACAATTTCCTCCACTTGGGTGCTCCCTGTTCTTCACACAGGACAGAGCCGAGGAGAGAGAAAAGAGGTCCCAGATGTGCTCTGAGAACAGAGGAGGCCGTCACCTCCCTTGAGCTGCAGGTAAGACCTCTATTAATGCAACACAAAATGGCATTCGAGGTTTCTTTCAGTTCTTTTTCTTCATTTTTCTTTTTTTAAAGTAATTTTTTAATGTTCGGTTACACAACTAACAGGGTTTAGACCCCTAGAAAGTTAAAATATTTCAGTTAAAGCTAAACTCCTCTTTGATCACCCCCCATCACCCTTCCCATTCCCTGACCCCCTCCACACACACACCATTCCAAAGGCAACCATTGCTGCCAATTTGAAATTCATGCTTCTAGATTTTTTCCTATGGATGTATATGTGATAAACACCACACACACACACCCCTAATGAATATGTGGCATTTATCTGTGGAAAAAATTTTTTCCACAGATGGAATCATACCGTATTTATCCTGTGGCTTTTTTCTCCGCTCTGTTCTGGGCTCTTGAATTCAATTCACAGATAAGAGATCGTATTCACTCTGATGGGGCTGCGCCACGCGACTGGCCCTTATAGACAGCAGATTGCTTTAGAGGCACTCTCAGAAGCTCCTCTCTCTAATCCCCTCGAAGCCTACGTCTCCTTTCCCCCCACTCTCCTTCCTTCCACCTCCCCGGCACGTACGCCCCGCGCACCCCCCAGAGAGAAGGTCCTAATTCCTCAGATGCCCCAGGAAGGTTCCTCCTCGGAGGTTGTAGCACCCTGCGCCCTCTGGTGGCCCCCGTGGGTAACTGCAGCGGCGCCTCCAACCCCCTCATCCATTCACCCCACGAACCGGTTCTGGAAGTCCTGCCCACCCACCACCTAGGCGTAAACCTACCCGGGCCTGCCCTGGGGGCCCGGTGGCGGATTAGCTGATCTCCGCTCTGGAAAGGCTCCTCGTGGAATGTGAGCGCCCTTGTGACCTCCCAGAAGAATGTACACGTTTGACGAGCCCCGGAGGGCAGCTCTTTGTGGGAAACTCGTGGTCCTCGTGCAGCGCCTTTGGAAGGCAATGAACTGGACGATCTCTCTCTGAGCACGTTGTAGTTCACTGCTGGGAGCGGATTCTGCAGGTATTGCCAGTGTTTGCGGCCGCAGCAAACGACAGGGGCCCGGCAACGGGGGTGGGCCAAATTCGTCCTGGGGCGGTCGGGTAATGGAACACCTGTAGGCCTGTCCTTCCCCAGCCTGGGACTCTGTCCCCCTCAGGGTGCCTCTGCTGGCTGCCCCCACTCTGAAGCCTGACCGCATTTGCCACTCCGGGTTCCCCTCGCCCTCTTTTTTTTCCTACGGACTAACACACTAACTAATGTCCTCACTTCCTACATGTAACGTCCCTTCGCTTCACTAGAAGGTCAGCTCTCCAAAGACCAGGGCTTCGTCTGTCTCCTCTGTTCAATTTTATGTCCCAAGCATCTCTCCCAGTGCCTGACATTGTTGGTGTAACCGAATGAGGGAACGAGGGCCCCGTGGGTCCCCAAGCCGAACACGGAGACCGGGTTTGCAGTGAAGATTTTAATTTGCAAGGCCACCTAACGGGGAGATGGGGGTGGGGGTGGGATCTCAAATCTGCCTGACCCTGAAAAAGGGGTCTTGAGGCTTTCCCGGATTTTAGGGAGAGCATGCACCAATGTGATTGGAAGCCACAAAGGGGGAGGTGAAGTTGAGGGCGTTGTTGATCCGCGCAGGCGCAGTCCATCAGGACGCTCCATAGGTCGCGGGCCGCTCAGCGCGTGGAAAGCCACTTACACAAATGTCTCGTGAGTTGCGCATCAGAAAGAGTTCATCTATGAGAGACGGTGACAAGGCCCCATGATATATTCCCTAGGCTAATTGCCCTTTAGAAGCAGGCAGTCTGTTGTGGAAAGAAACAGGCTTTGGGTTACAGTTCGCTTCCCTCTAGCTACTCTGAACGCAGGACAATAACTTAGCCTTGTTTTCAGATCAGAAGCGGAGACTTTATTGGAAAGCGCCGGTTTCACTGGCACTTAATAAAAGTTGCTCAGTGACTGAAGCCACTGAATGAGGGTCTGGAGGTGCAGGCTATAGCAAGATCTCTGAGACACTTGGTAGAAAAGGCAAGCCTCAGAAAGCAGTCGGCCGTATGCCCCACTCTGTAAAGAATGCGGGTGGGACGTTTTCCCGTAAACCTAAAATTTCTCCCACAAAAGATACTACCAGTCTTTTTGTTTTTTTTAAGTTTACGTATTTATTTTGAGAGGAAGAGAGTGGGGAGGGGCAGAGAAGGAGAGACAGAATCTCAAGTAGGCTCCACACTGTCAGCACAGAGCCCAACAGGGGGTCGAACTCACCAACCGTGAGATCGTGACCTGAGCCGAAGTCGGAAGCACAACTGACTGAGCCACCCAGGTGCCCCGATAATAGTAAGTCTTTTTTTTTTTTTTTTAAGTTTGTTTATTTTTGAGAGAGAGGGAGAGCGCGTGCACGCATGCGTGGGGGAGGGGCAGAGAGAGAGGAAGACACAGAATCCGAAGCAGGAGCCAGGCTCTGAGCCGTCAGCACAGAGCCCGACCCCGGGCTCAATCTCACAAACCACCAGATCATGACCTGAGCTGAAGTCGGATGCTAAACTGACTGAGCCACCCAGGCGCCCCAATAACAGTCTTAATTAAACAACCGAAGCTGTAAAAATATCTGGAGATGACAAGGAAAGGGAGAATATTTTGGTTGAGGTTCATCCATTCGTGCACGTGAAAGAGGGGCTTCAGTTGTCTCCGTCCTGACCTCAGACTTTTCACTAGGGTTCTTTCCAGCTGGTCTCTGCCAGGTGGGCAGAGCATCCCCTGCTGGGAACAGAAACTGTCCCCTCCAGCCACAAGGACACCCTGAGCTAGCAGGAGGAGGAGCGATTTGACCTTCACTGCCCACCTGCAGGGACCCACCCCCTTTGTCCGGCACCTTCCTCATATAGACCTGGAAGTATTTTCGGCACTTTGGAAACTGTCTCTGACACATTCGTCCTCTGTCTTTCCGGTGTTGGCCTTGCTGAAATCAGTTCCTTTCTTGTTTCACCTCTACTCGTCTCTCTGCCTCTGGATTTTATCAACAGCCCGTGTGGCAGAACCGGATCTGTTTTGCACCCCCGTGCCCTGGCTACATATGCAACAAACATTTATTAAGCTCCCAATGTATAGTGGTTATATTAGAAACAGATATCTGGAAAGGTTTCTTTGGAGGAGGTAACATTTGAGATTGGCTTTGAAATTACAGATAGGATTGTGCCAGAGATGGGACAGAAAGGGTATTCTAAGAAGAATTCATATGGAAATTTTGGTGGCTTTGATGTACTATAAATACTTAGAGAATGGTAAGCAGTTCTGGCTACATATAAGAAAGAACAAGGATAAAATTGTCAAGGTTTATTGGTCCCAGCTGAGAAGGGACAGAAATGTGAGGCTTAGGCATTTTTCTTAATTTAGCGAGCAAGAGGGGAGTCCTTGAGGGTTGATCATATAGACATTTAAAAAAATTTTTTTTACACTTATTTATTGTTGAGAGACAGAGCACAAGCAGGGGAGGGGCAGAGAGAAGGAGACACAGAATCTGAAGCAGGCTCCAGGCTCTGAGCCGCCAGCACAGAGCCCGAGGCGGGGCTCGAACTCACAGACCGCGAGATCGCGACCTGAGCGGAAGTCGGACGCTTAAACCGACTGAGCCACCCAGGCGCCCCTGAAGATATTTTTAAAACTTTTTTTTTTTCAAAGTTTTTTATTTATTTTTGGGACAGAGAGAGACAGAGCATGAACGGGGGAGGGGCAGAGAGAGAGGGAGACACAGAATCGGAAGCAGGCTCCAGGCTCCGAGCCATCGGCCCAGAGCCTGACGCGGGGCTCGAACTCACGGACCGCGAGATCGTGACCTGGCTGAAGTCGGACGCTTAACCGACTGCGCCACCCAGGCGCCCCTGAAGATATTTTTAAATGGAAAACAAAAATACCCTAAGAGGCCCCGGTGAGGTGGCAGGAAGTGAAACCACACCAGCAGGGATGCGGATCCAACTGAGAGTCAGAAAGGAGCATGAGAGGAGGGGACAGGAGCAGCGTCCCGGTGGAGGCCCCCCAGGAAGCACATTCTTGTGTCCTCGCAACCCAAATGGTTCCTTAGCCCCTGCCAGCCGAGAGGGAGGGGGTCTGCTCCCAAGCTTTTTGCCTCCCAAGCTTTTGCCTGGAGAGTGATTGCTCTCTTGAGCAACTGAATGTCTCCGAGAACACGGCAGAAAGCAGGTCAGAATTCCCAGCAGAAGTCAACAGGCAATGAACAAATGTACAAGCCCCAAGCCCTGGGCGATACGTTCCCCACCCCACCCGGCCCCACCCCCCACTCCAGCCACCGGCCGTGTGAGTTGGGTTCGAATATGACCTCACGCTTACCAGCCAGGACACCTTGAGCCAGTCGCTGAACCTCTTTGGAGTCTCAGCTTCCCCACCTGTAAAGTAGGAAATACAAGCACTGCCTGCCCGCGACCTCGGATCCCTGAAAGGTTTCATCAGATATGAACGACTGCAAAATGGCAGAGCGGTTATTTGTCGGTCGTTATTTTGCCGCGGCTCTTGACTTCTCGGGGCCTCTGTTTCCTCATCTGTAAAGTGGGATTGCGATAGTAGCCCCCCCCCCCCCCAAAGGCTGTGAAGAGTAGATACACGGATTCATGTCAAGCTCGGTGCCTGGCACACACTGCCTGTCAGGATTTCTGCCCCATGAGGAGGGCGCTGTTAACACCCCCACTTTCCAAGTGATTTGCTGAAACTCCACTATTCGCACCAGGAGTTTGGGCTCCAGGGAGCCCTGCCCCTGGAGTGACAGGAATTACGGTGGCCCTGGGGCAAGGCCAGAGGCAGCCTGGGCAGGTCTTCTGCCTTCTCGGGGTCAACCCTCATAAAATGTGGATGGCGGTAAGCGCCCGAGAATGTGGGCCTTTTGCTGCGCCCGCGGGGTCATCGGGATCTTCGGGATCGGGGTGGCCGGGCCGGGCTCCAGACACACAGTAGGCTCTTGGTGCAGCCGACAGCCCCGCCCCCCGCCCCCCGCCCCTCCCCCTCCGCTGGGCTGGGCGGGGCAGGTTAATACTAACCCGGCCGCCTCCGCCCCTCCCAGGCAGAGTCACTTGGGACCGGGACCTGCAGGTAAGCCGGCAGAAACTGGGCGGCTCGGGCCTCTGAGGGCACGGCTGCCTCTACCGAGGGCCGGCTGACACGGGGCCCTGAGCGGGGGGGGGGGGGCACTTATCTGGGGGACAGCCAGTGGCCTGTAGCTTCCCACCCTCCCAGTTTCAGACTCCTGGGTTGGAGGCCAGAGGGATAGGAGGGACGAAGGGCCCCTCCCTCTGCGGTCCGTCGGAGCCGGGAGCCCAGCTGGGACGCCCGGTGGACTCCAGCCCCCTCCTCCCCGGGCCAAAAGACTGGGCCCCCCCACCGACCTCTGCCCGGCTGCATGAACACGCCGCTGGGGAAGTCTAGACGGCCATTCCTGCCAGGTTGCGCTGGAGCCTCACCAGCCTGGCACGAGGGCTGGGGGTTGGGATGAGCACGGAGGGGAGGCTGCTTGACCAAGGTCAGCCTCGTGGGAGGCCCTGAGGAGGAGGAGGAGGAGGAGGAGGAGGAGGAAGGGAGCTGGAAGTCTCTGCCAGCCGGCCTGCTGGGCTCGCATTATCTCCTCCCTTCCTGTCAGCCAAGACCCGCAGAACAGGCCCATCCCCGCCCCCTTTCTTAGATGGAGAAACCAGGCCCCAGAGAGGGCGAGCAGCTGGCCTGAGGACACACAGCGGGTGAGCACAGGCCCGGACGCCCACCACAACCTGAGATGGGGGGGGGGAACACGGTGTGGGCAAGCACCGCCTCCTCTCTGGGCCTCGGTTTCCCCGCATCTGTGAGATGGGAACATTGAGTTGGAGAAGGCCCAGGGACTCCAAGATGATGAGAGGCGGAGAAGGCCCCTTGATACATGTGGACGTGAGTGAGGGGGTGAGGGCGGTGGCTGAGCCAGGCCAGCGTTCCAGCACACCCTGCTACTTCCCTACTTCCATCGCCTCCCCTCCCGCCCCCTGCCCTCTCCGCCCCACCTCCTCCTTTTGCCCCGCCTCTGTCTCTCTGCCCATTTTGGCTTCTAGCTTTGGTTCTTTCTCTCCCTGCTCTGTCGTCTCAAAGCCATCCTGCTCCAGCCCGGACAACCTCCCCACCTCTCTCATGAGGGCGGGCCGGGCCCCAGGCGGGGGTCACCGAGGACTCTGGGACAACACTGACTCAGACCCCTGTCCAGGAGCGGGTGTAGACCGTGCCCACACTGCCAGCTGGCATGGCCCAGGCCAGCCAGGTCGACTCAACCCGCATGGTTGAGGCAGGCTGTCGACCCAGCCCTTGGCAAACTAGGTGGCCACCTTGGCACTGGGAGAGAGACAGAGGGCCCTGCTCACACAAAGATTATACTACAGTGGGAGAGGTCGGCACTCAAAAGATAAGACACAGATAAATCGTCGCAACTGAACTGAGGAGGGCACAAAGCAGAGAGCCGGGGAGGGTTCGGGACCGGAGCCTCCCGATGGTCAAGGTCGGACAGCGCCTTTCCCTCCTGGTGGGGCAGAGGGTGGCCCAGCCACACACTGAGGGTACACTGGCCCTCCACCCCCACCCCCTGCACACCCCTGGGCCTAGGACTCTCAGCTTCCACTGCAAAACTTTGAAGGAAAGAGACCTCTTCGGGCGGGGGGGGGGGGGGGGGGGGTGCTGTCCTGGCTTCTGTACCTGTGTGCCCACGTGTCATGGAGCGGACTGAGCCTGAAGAGTCTCATTCAAAGCTTTGGGGTTCTGTTCTCCCACAGTCGCTGATGGGGCCCCAGGAAGTATCTAGGCCTTGGAGTCTGTCTCAGGTTCTAACAGGCTGGCACCCCGTTTCTCCCCGGCCCGGCCCACGTGGTGGGGAGGCCCGGGGGTGAGTGTAAAGGGATCCTGCTCAGTGTGGCCCCTGCCACATCTTCACGATCCCCCTGCCTCCGGGGCTCTGCTCAGGCCGTGACGGTCAGATGCGCCTGGGTTCAAACCCCAGCTCCCAGCTGACCTGCTAGGTGACCCCGGGCACATTACTTTGCTCTTCTGAGCCATGGTTAACTCGTTTATGAAATGGGGGTGATCATCCTGCCTACCTCGGGATTGTGGAGAGGATTTGATGGAGAGTGCGTGTAAAGCGCTTGGCCAGTAGATGATGGCTGTTGTTACAGTTCTCATTACTGTTATGATTACTGTCTCTTTTTGCCCGGATTCCTCCACCAGCTTCCTGATAATTAACCTATTTGGCAGGTCTCGTTCCTACGCCTGCCCCGGCCCCACATTACTCTCTTCACAACAGCCAGCGTGATTATGGTAAAACGAAATTACAGCCGGTCCTCCCTCTGCCCAGGAAGGGAGACTTGGGCTCAGAGAAAACACCTAAACTCTTGCCTCCAGGGCCCTGTGTGACCTGCCCATCTCCTCCCACACTGGCCTCCTGGTTCTCCCAACACCAAGAGCTGTTTCTGGGACCTGACAGGTGAGGCCCCACCCCAGGGCCTTTGCACTTGCTGTTCCCGCCCCCTGCACTACTCTCCCCAGGCAGCGCTCACTCTCACATTTCCTTCATGTTCCCCCTGACAATCCCGGATAGGAATGCCGCCCTCCCAGCTCTGCTCCCCTCCCACAGCCCTCATCACTGCTGACTTGCTCAGTGTTTCACAGCAAGTGCCCAGTAAATACTGCTTGAATGAATGCACCCGCACTGCAAGGTCACTATAAGAAAAAGAGAGAAGAGAGATAAGGACTACTTTTAAAAAATTCCCAGCATACTCCCTCTGAGCCACTCCTTAGTACTCTGAAACAACAGGGTACTCTGCACGTGCAGTTCCCTCTGCCTAGGACCTTCTCCCCCACTCCGCCCCTGACTCATTTCACTGATGGCCACATCCCCCATCAGTGTCTCCCAGGTCCAGGAGCATGTGGCACTCCGTATGTGCTGAAAGTAGGCCAGGGCAGGAGAGCCACGCAGGAGATGCGTTCTGATATATTTGATTTTATACCTGTTACATATATTTGAGGATTTTTAAAAAAAAAATTTAAATCCAAGTGAGTCAACACAGTGTGATAATGTTTTCAGGAATAGAATTTTGTGATTTTACACTTAATATTCTACTTTTCATTTAAAAACTATTTAAATATCTGATCCGGCTGGAATTCCTTTTTCAGGCGTCAGGAATAGGAAGTAAGAAAGAGATCTAGCTTTATTTCTTTTTCCCAAAGGAGTACCGTAGCAAGTCAGGTTTTCTGACTGGTTCTATGGAAAACCACAGGCGTGAATGACAGGACAGCTTGCTGAACTCTCGTTATTTTAATAGCTTTTCAGAGGATACAAGTAACCATCTTTCTTTAGCAAATCCACCTCCTCCCTTTAATTATTGACTTCTTCCTCTTTATTAGAAATATCGTTTATTGCCTCCCCTATATCCTTTGTTTATTTTACACTACCTTCTGCGGTCAAGGCCTAGAGCACTGAATCAACACCGCACCGCCGACCGTCGACTGTTTCTGTCCGTTTCTCCTGGCGTGTCTGAGACTCTGGGGGAATGTTACTCAGGATACAGACGTTTGCTACTGTTTTGACTCCGCTATGGAGTGCGGTACCTATCAATATGAAATGACTCAGCGGCTTAATTTATACCCTTGGCATCAAATCCCATATTAAGGCTCTTTGTTTTCTCTCTCTCTCTCTCTTTCTCCCTCCACTCATCCATCTCTTTGCATTTCTCTGGAAGATGTTTGCTCCCGAGTTTACTCGTAACTTGTCAATGCCTCTTTAAGGTGTATTTCAACAACTAATGTTTGGTTTTGGTTTTTGATCAAATCCCCGTTAGGGCAAGACCTGAGCTTCTGAGTTGGGACACTCAGAATAAAGGAGATAAATGTTAGTTTCTGGCTACTATAACCAGTCTGATATATCCTTGAACATCTATGTCTGTCCGCTTGGCCCGTGTTTTGCTATGTATAATGTGAGTAGCTTAAACAACATGAAAGCTTACTTACAATGTAAACGACACTGAACAAACAAAATAGTTCAGTGGCAGGCAGAACAGGACTGGTTCTGCAGCTTTGTGCCACAAAGTCCTGAAGTCTAGTCTCCCTCTAACCCCCACACCATCCCTCTTGGCGCAAAACGGCTGCTGGAGTTCTGGGCATCACACCCGAATTCCAGACAGCAGGATGGAGGAAGAGCGGGAAGGTACACCCCCTCATCTTTAAGGAGACTTCTCAAAGTCCTCACAGCCTCATCGGTCTGGCCTCGATTAGATGGCCATGCACCGCTGCAAGGGAGGCTGGGAAGTATACTCTTGTAGCTTTTTGTCTTTTAATTTCTAACGTTCATTTATTTTTGAGAGAGAGACAGAGTGTGAGCAGGGGAGGGGCAGAGAGAGAGGGAGACCCAGAATCCGAAGCAGGCTCCAGGCTCGGAGCTGTCAGCACAGAGCCCGACGCGGGGCTCGAACCCACGGACCGTGAGATCATGACCTGAGCCGAAGTCGGACGCTCAACCCACTGAGCCACCCAGGCGCCCCTGTACTCTTGTAGCTTGGTGGCTGTTTGCCCAACCGAAAATCTGGTCTCTGTAACAACAAAAGAAGGAAGGAAGAGGGACTCAGGGGAGGCAGCAGCCATTTGCCTTTGGAGTATCCTGCAACCTCTCCCTGTTTGTCTTTCCATATCGGTTCACCGATCGTAGACAGAATTCTGCCTGAGTTGGTGTAGGGCAGCTTTGTCGCAGTGAGATCCTGCCCGTCCTGGACCACATTCTGGTCTCTGGTGGGAGTGAGCGGCCGAGAAGCTGGGCACAACAGACCTGTGAGAGAGGTCCTCTCCAGGCGACAGCTGCCTGGAGCTTGTCTCCGTGGGTCCTCTCGGCTTGCCTCGAGCCAGGCCTGTTCCAGGCTGTTAGGCTGGCCTCAACAGGCGAGAGGCCAGAACTTAAGCCACCTGCCTCAGGCGTCCAGAAAGGAGGTGGCGGGGTGAGACGGAAAGCAGGTCGGACTGCCCTCTGCTCCAGGATTGGCTTCCCTCCGTGGAGGAAGGAAGAAGAGAGTTCATCTGGGGCCCGAGAGTCAGATCTGTGTGTGGGAACCCGGAAAGGAGCCGCTGAGGTGTGGGGAATTTCCCCGGGTGAGGCATGGCCACAGAGATGCTTCTGCCCCTTCTAGAAGAACAAGAAAGACTGACATGTGAAGAGGGAGGGACTGAGGGATCAGGCCTGGGTTCCCATGGGGGTTAGGAGGCCAAGTGCTGCAGGGGACGAGCTCCAAATCCCACCTCCCCGGACCCCGCCCATCCGCAAAAGGAGGTGACTGGCCCAGTCAACATTTCTCTCCGAAATGGTGCCTATGCCCTTACTGGGCCCCAGGCACTGTTTAAGACGCAGTAACTCATTAACATATTTGCATCTCATTCCAAAGATGAGGTCAGGACGGTCACTGTCCTCGATTCCCTTTTTTTTTCTTTTCTCTTTTTCTTTTCTTTCCTTTTTCTTTGAAGAGGGTGCTTGGTTTGTTGTTTGCTTGCTTTGATGCAATAGCTGTGTGATTCAATGTGTCAAACTTCTCTCTGGCCGTCTCTGGAATGACGAGCCACTGTTAGGGAAGCTTTTCCCCTCTGGAAAGGTTAGCCATCAAAGAATGCGTCTGTTTTCCTATCACGAAGAGCCAACTTGTTCAGGAGAAGGGGAAAGATCAGGAAACACCTGGGCTCCACGGCACTGTCTCGTCACCGATGGCGACCCTGACGCCTCGCTCACCTGATGTTTTTCTCTGGCAGCCCCGCCGCAGGCCCATCCGGGAGGTGGCGGCTTCGTTCGGCACGGGGCGGACATCGCCATGCCCCTCCTGATACACCTGCTGGTCTGCACCTTCGGGCTGGGCTCCTGGGTGGCCATCAACGGGCTCTGGGTCGAGCTGCCCCTGCTGGTGACGGAGCTGCCCGAGGGGTGGTATCTCCCCTCCTACCTCACGGTGATCATCCAGCTGGCCAACATCGGCCCCCTCCTGGTCACCCTGCTCCATCACTTCCAGCCTGGCTGCCTCTCGGAGGTGCCCATCATCTTTACCGTGCTGGGCGTGGGCACCGTCACCTGTACCCTCTTCGCCTTCCTCTGGAATGTCACTCCCTGGGTGCTGGACGGCCCCCACAGCATCGCCTTCATGGTCCTCACCTTCTTCCTGGCCCTGGTGGACTGCACCTCGTCGGTCACCTTCCTGCCCTTCATGAGCCGGCTGCCCGCCCACTACCTCACCACCTTCTTCGTGGGCGAAGGGCTCAGCGGCCTCCTGCCTGCGCTGGTGGCTCTAGCCCAGGGCTCGGGTCTCACTACCTGTGTCAATGTCACTAAGCCGTTAGAAACCACCCCAAGCGCCGAGACCACCAGGAAGACTGTCTTCCCCCAGGTACCCGACATTTCCCATGGCCGCGCTCTGTGACTGATCACAGACCAGGCCGCGCGGGGGGGCTCGTGCTTCCTAGATGCTGGGTAGACCGCTGTCCTTGACCCGGCTGCGCTCTCGCATCACCTGCCCCGGGGGAGCTCACTTTCAGAGCGTTTTGCGTTTCCAGCTTGCAAAATTGGGACTGTGAACGTGTATTTCCTCAAAATTCCCCGGGTGATGCTAAGGTATGGCCAGGGCCAAGAACCGTAGGCTTTAGCCACGGCTTCGTGTCGTTTCACATGTCAGACTTTGTTTCCCCCTGGGTCTTAGACACCTCACACGCACCCGGTGTTGCCCAAACCACAGCAGTTCATCACCGGGCGCAGACCAGTGGCCCCAGGCGGCCGTATCCTGCAAGCGTTTGACTTTGACTGTTTGACCTGGTTGAAGACATTTAAACGTTTGAAGTGCCCCACGCGTAAATCTAGATGTCCATAGGTTATCTCTTGAAAAGCGATTTGGCTGTGGGGCGCCAGGCGGGCTCAGTCGGTAGGGCACGCGACTCCTGATCTCCGGGTTGTGAGTTCGAGCCCCACGTTGGGCCTGGAGAGGACTTGAAAGCTTTAAAAGAAAAAGCGAGAGAGGGATTGGGCCACACCAGGCCACCTTCCCACAGGGCGACTTTGGGTGACGCTGCCCCTGCTCAGAACACATCTGTGGCTGGCAGCCCTTGGCAGGCGGTAGTGTGGGAAAAGGTGGAGCTCCTAAGTCAGAAAGAATCAAGTGGACTCACGTGGACTGGTTTTGTCACGCACTCCCTGTGGCCCTCGGGTTAGACAGACCGTTCTGACCCAGGCAAAGGGCTGGTCCCCAGGGAGCCGTCAGACCACGTGAGCATTTATTATCATTACCTTAGGAGTTATGTGTTATGTCATTCATCCCTTATTAACAACGCATGCTATTTATTGTACATTATTATTAACTTTGTCGTTACCTGTGCCCTGACATCCCCCGCGGATCCGGCTGAGCCTTGTTGTGTCTTTCCCCAGGGAGCTAACAGCACTTCTGCGTCCGACCTTGCCGGGACGGCACATTCCGCGGTCCATCTGGAAAGTCGCCACCTGCCGGCCAACTTCTCGCCTTTGGTCTTCTTCCTCCTCCTCTCCTTCATGATGGCCTGCTGCCTGGCCGCGTTCTTTGTCCTCCAGCGGCAGCCCAGACCCAGGGAATCTTCCGTAGAAGACCTCCTCACCTCCCAGGTCACCCTCCACTCCATCCGGCCACGGGAAGGGGAGGACCCGGGCCCCCCAGGGCCAAGGGACAACAGCAGCAAGGCCCAGGGGCATCCAGAGGAGAAAACGGCCCCCCACCACCCCGCCCACCTGACCTTCATCTACATCCTGGTGGCCTTTGTAAACGCGCTCACCAACGGCGTGCTGCCCTCCGTGCAGACCTACTCCTGCCTGTCCTACGGCCCCATCGCCTACCACCTGTCCGCCACCCTCAGCTCCATGGCCAACCCTCTTGCCTGCTTCCTCTCCATGTTCCTGCCTCACAGGTCCGTCCCACCTGGCCCTGGGGAACTCTTGTTGGGGCAGATTTCGTTCCAGAAGTCAGCATTCCAAACCCCACCTATCAGGCTCTACGTGTAGTGGCTAAGAACACGGTTTCTAGGGCTTGACTGCCTGGGTTCAGATCCCAGCTCCGTCACGTCCTAGCTTCTGTGATCCTGGATAAGTCACTCCGCTTCCCTGTGCCTCAAGGGTACTTATCTGGAAAATGGGGGTGATAATAGTTCTACCTCCTAGGGTGGCCGGGAGCATAAGACAAGCTAACTTTGTAAAGATTTTAGAGCAGTGCCTGCACGTGGCAGGTCCAATGTGAGTGCTGACTTGCCTTGACATTGGCCCTTGAGAAGGAATGGGCAGGCGGGAGCTGAGGTTCCCATGTACAAATAGAAGCCCCGGGGCTCAGAGAGAGGGTCTAATTCCCAGGATTTCAGCCCTGTTCTCCTGCCTCCAGCTCCTGCTGGCTCCTTTACAGCTGCAGTTCTGGAAGAATGGCTAGGCAAATTGATAAAATGCAGATTAAGCCAGTCTAGATTGGGGCCTGAGATTGCCAAATTTAGTCCAGCAACCTCGGTGGTTCCACCGTGGGGGGTTCAGACGCCGGTAGGAGACACAGGCTTTGGAGTCAGGGAACTTCAGGGCCCCACAACCTCCCACCCACCACTCCGCCCCGCCCATCCTGGCGGTCCTCTCCGACCTGCTCACACCCACCTCCCTCCGCCCAGGAAGAAGGGAGAATGGGAATAGCGACAGAAAATTAGGTCAGATTGCCAGAGAGCTGAGTGTCCTCCCTTAGGGCTTACAACCGTGGCGGGAGACTGGAGCTTTCTGATGAAGCAGAAGCCACAGATCTGCGGGATGAGAGACACCCAGAATGTTAGAAATACCGAATCTGAAAGCCAGGGGCTCCAAGAATCTTCCAGCAGAAAGTGTCCTCAGAGGCAGGGGCACACCCTCCGCTCTCACTCAGGACCACAGACGGGTGTTGGTGTCGTGAAGAGCGTAGGCAGGGAGGTCGCAGGGGTGACGACCTCAAGCGGAGGACGGTGTCCTCAGTTGTCACACCCGGAGCCTACCTGGAAGGCCACCAGGGCCTCTAGATCAGGCCAACCTCACGCTGTAGACCAGGGTAGATGAAGCCGGAAGGGAAGGGGTCAGCTGAGGTCTCACAACACCCCCCTGCTGTGCCAGTGCTGTGATCAAAGCCACCTTCTAGTCGGCCGCCCGGCTTCCTGGCCGAGGTTGGGAATGTTGCAGGAGGAAATGACAGCAGATAAAATAAGATAAAATACCGGGCGGGGCCCAGGGCCAGGCCCGGCACACTCTGCCCCACAGGCCCCCACAGGCCTGCGACACTCACCTCCTAGGGGAGGAGACGGGCTCAGAGACCAGTCTTCCAGCTCAAGTGGGACATGGGATCCGAATCAGGTCCCTGTAGCACCGGATCCGTTCTGTTCCCCCTGCTGTTAACGTTCAGGGTGACTTAGGCCAGTCTTGCCCCTCAGGAACCTCGCTGACCCACCTGAGCCAGGTGGCCTGGAAGTTTCCACGTGGATCTGACCTCTAACCCCGGAGACGCTCCCCCTCCCCCCCCCCCCCCCGGGGTGGAGGCGGCAGGGGTCAGGCTTGCCATCTCTTCCGTCCTTCTCCCCTCCTCTGCCCTAGGTCTCTGCCATTCCTGGGCGTCCTCACAGTGCTCGGGACTGGCTTCGGGGCCTACAACATGGCCATGGCCGTGATGAGCCCCTGCCCCCTCATGCAGGGCCACTGGAGTGGAGAAGTCCTCATTGTAAGTACCTGGCCTGTGGAGCTGCTCCCCCACCCCCGCCTCACCTAGCCAAGGCCCTTGCCACTGACCAAAGGCTTCGGGCCTGCTCCCCGAGGAAGCCCCAGGTGGTGTTGGGCAGGGGAGGGATGCTTCTCATTTGGGAACAGAGGCTTAGGAAGGTGAGGTGGCTGGTCCAAGGTGACAGTCCAGCCTCTCCCCTGAATGCCGCACCCTTCCCGCCATGTGGACGGCCATGCGTCTGTCAGCAGTGGCCTTCTCCCAGACGCCCTTGACTTGGTTATGGGGGGCATAAAGGCTATTGGGTTCTCCTTTGCCCTGGGCACGTGTGTCAACTCAGGGGGCCCCCTTAGCCCTAGAGGGTCGCCCCCAAAGGCTGTACTCAACTCAGAGGTTATTCCCTGGGGTTCCCTTAGGCCCGCTAGGTCGCCCTACAAGCACCCTTCTCCCCTGGGGCTCACCCCCAAAGCCCCCTTCACTCTGCATCTCCCCTGCCCTGTACCCACAGGTGGCCTCCTGGGTGCTGTTCATCGGCTGCCTGAGCTACGTCAAGGTGATGCTGGGCGTGATCCTGCGCGACCGCAGCCGCAGCGCCCTCTTGTGGTGTGGGGCGGCGGTGCAGCTGGGCTCCCTCCTCGGGGCTGTGCTCATGTTCCCGCTGGTCAACGTGTTCAGGCTCTTCTCCTCCGCCGACTTCTGCAGCCTGCAGTGCCCCACCTAGGACCCCTGGCGCGGTCCGTTACATGACCCTGACCCGCTCCCGTTGCTGACACTGGAAACCTGGGCAAGGCACGCAGCCCAGGCCACAGGGCAAGTGGCAGGGAGCCGGGGGGCAGAGCCCGAGTCCCTACACATCCACGCAGACTCCGCTCCGGAGCGGGGGAGAAAGCCACGGGCCTCCCACGGGGCCTGGAAATGCAAAGCACAGCCCTGCCCCCAGTGCTGGGTCGCGGTGCCCGCAGTTCCGTTTCAGAACTTCCGCGGGCTCTTGAGCGACGGCGGATTTGCAGCACCCGGCCGGAGGCAGGCTCAGGGGTGTCCGAAGGGGAACCGCAGAGAGGGCGAGCCAGCCCTCACAAGCGGTGTGACGTCACTTATTTCTCTGTGCCTCAGTTTCCTAAAATGGGGACCATGATAAATAGCACCTACCTCACAGGCTGAGCACAGGGATAAAGGGAAGAAGCACCCACCATTGGCCATTTCCTGACCTGACGCCCAAGGGAAGTTAAGTGCACATCAACACAACGGAGAAGTGGCCAGGAGGGTTGAGAGACGACCCCTGCCTGGTATCCTTTTTCCTATTATTCTCACAGAGGAGCTTGTAAAAGGACCCCTGGCTAGTGGTGGGATCTTGGGGCATCTTGACTCCCCAGTTCCCAATGTGGATGGACACTGTGCCCCCACACACCCCTTCCCGTCACCGCTCCTGACTCAAGTCCTGCTTCTTGGAAAGCAAGGGACCTTCTGGGAGGCAGAGAGATGGGGGGGGGGGGGGGGGGTTGCCAAACCTCTCAAGTGAGTCCCCTCCCCTCCCCCAGCCACCAAGGCTGAGAACTGGACCCGAGAACCCTGGGAAGCAGCTCTCTCAGCTGGGGAGGAGTGCATCAGCTACCCGATTATTATTTTGTTTTCTTTTTTCTTTTTTTAGAGAGACATTCCCTGCTTTTAAACTAAGATCAGCCCTCTAAAATCAATATAATCAGTTTTCAGTTTTCAGGTCAAGGCTAAGCTCAGAAACGAACAGAATCAAAGGTTTAGAGAACGTCCAGTCCTGGGACTTCTTTCCTTCAGTGGTTTGCTTGCTTGCCACCGGCCCTCCCTTTAATTTATTTTGAATAGATAATACAGTCGCATGTTTCAAAAGTCGGAAAATATAAAATGATGTTCAGCAAAAAAAAACCCATCTCTCCTCTCCTTCATCTGCCCCGGTTCCCCTCAACACACACACGCACACACTTTATTTTCTTTTTCACTCTTACAGAGATTATGCAAATGCAAATACAGACTCTTTTTACAGAAAAAGTGCTAAACTACTGTGTACCTTGTACCTTTCACTCAACAATGAAAATGGAGAGAAGGTTCTGGTTCTTTCCTACGACCACATCATATCCCGTCGTGTGGGGATACCAAATTTATTCAACCAGTCCTCCGTTGAAAGACATTTGAAGGTACTGGAGACAACATTGAAAACAAAATCTCCCACTGCGATGCCTGGGTGGTCCAGTGGGTTGAGGATCTGACTCTTGATTTCAGTTCAGGTCATGATCCCAGGGTCGTGGAATCAAGTCCCACCATTAGGCTCCATGCTGAGTGTGGAGCCTGCTTGAGATTCTCTCTCTCTCTCTCTGCCCCTCTCTCCCACCCATGCACGCTCTCTCGCTCTCTCTCCCTAAAATTGGAATTTTTTTTTTAATTTAAAAATCTCCCACCAATCAGAAAAGCTCTCCACAAAAGCGGCAGAGAAAGAAAACAGTTATATTACTGAATAAGCATTAAACCAGACTGTGGCGCACGTCAGACAATCCGCTGAAGAGATTGCAAAGGCAGGAACCCCACCCTTTTATGACCTCCAGCAGATACGAGCCTACGACCTCCATGTTCTCAGACGATAACTAGTCCTCAAGGAAGGATACTAGATGGCCCCGTTTGTCACAATTCTTCCTGAATTCACCTGGCAATTGGGCTAGCTGTCTTTATCTGCAGGAGAAAGAAATTCCTATCTTGGGGCACCTGGGTGGCTCAGTCGGTTGAGCATCCGACTTCGGCTCAGGTCACGATCTCACAGTTTGTGAGTTCGAGCCCCGCGTCGGGCTCTGTGCTGACAGCTCGGAGCCTGGAGCCTGCTTCGGATTCTGTGTTTCCCTCTCTCCCTGCCCCTCCCCCCCCCTCAAAAAATGGACATTAAAAAAAAATTTTTTTTTTAATTTCTATCTTTACAAGAAGCGACTTTTTGCAACCTGGAGCCCAACGCTGATGTTAGGTTCCTACCCTCCCACAGAGACTGGGTGATGGGACACTGACCTTCTGGATATGCTCTCCCATCCGTAAGAAAAGTGATCCTGGGTGGCAAAACTGACTAGAGACTTATTCAGCTTTTTCAAAGACTTGAGTACACCTAAAAGGAGCAGGGAAAGAATTACAAGTTTTCTAGAGTAAATGCTCTAAGGAAAGGGAGAGGCGGTGTCTCCCTCTTTGGCACGAGGGACAATTATTTGTATATCTGCCCTTACAAGGGCATTCGGGTTGTTTTCAATTGTTGCCTCCCAGAAGGGATGTTGGAATGGATAATGAGCAAGGATAGGATCTCTCCGTGCTGATGCGGAAACACGGTCCAAGATTAATTCCGCACACAGAAAGATGCGGAAGAATGCATAGACTACGGAGTTAGCCACGCTAGTGCGTTCTGTCTGGGACTAGGTGAGGGGGTAAGTGATCTGGCATTTGGAAAAGGCACCTCCATCTGACCCCCCCCCCCCATGGTTTTGCTTTCACCCACCGTTCTTGGAGGTCTTCTGACATTAGCAGCCTTTAAGTGAAGGTGCGTGAGTCAGCTCCCACAGTCTCCTCTGTACGATGGGGACAATGAGAACATCTCTCAACCAGGGTTGAGCCGATAAGTGCACGTGCTTAGCGCCGCACCCGCAAACAGCAAGCACTCAATAAATGCCACTAGAAGCTCCCACTTTCTGAGCACCTGGGTGGCTCAGTCAGTTAAGCGTCCGACTTCCGCTCAGGTCACGATCTCACAACTCCTGAGTTTGAGCCCCGCATCGGGCTCGCTGCTGTCAGTGAGGAGTGCGCTTCGGATCCTCTGTCCCCCATCCCTCTCTGCCCCTCCCCTGCTCATGCACGCTGTCTCTCAAAGATAAAATAAAAACCATTAAAAAAAAAACAAAGTTCCCACTTTCTGAGAACACCTCTGAAGGATCCTGGACGGCCCTTCTGCCCCCGCCCTCCAGGAGCTTAAACTTCGAGGCTGATGGAGTCACCCGACATCTCTGTGGTCCATCCAGGTAAGTTCCCTGAAGAATGAGCTCAGGGCTCTGGGTTCGGCCTGGGGTTGGCGGCAGGTCTGCTTCCCAGAAGATGCCCCTGAGCTGGTATCTCCAGGAGGTTGGAGGGAAGGGGGCAAAGCGAGAATGAGGATGCCTTCCCATGTTTATAGCAGCACTATCAACAATAGCCAAAGTATGGAAAGAGCCAAGTGTCCATTGATGGATGAATGGATAAAGATGTGATACATATATATATATATATATATATATATATATATATATACACAATGGAGTATTACTCGGCAATCAAAAAGAATGAAATCTTGCCATTTGCAACTACATGGATGGAACTAGAGGGTATTATGCTAAGCCAAATTAGTCAGAGGAAGATAAATATATGGCTTCACTCATAGGAGGACTTTAAGACACAGAACAGATGAACACAAGGGAAGGGAAGCAAAAATAATATAAAAACAGGGAGGGGGACAAAACAGAAGAGACTCGTAAATCTGGAGAACAAACTGAGGGTTACGGGAGGGGTTGTGGGAAGGGGGATGGGCTAAATGGGTAAGGGGCACCGGGGAATCGACTCCTGAAATCATTGTGGCACTTGATGTTAACTAACTTGGATGTAAATTTTTAAAAATTAAAAAAAAAAGAAGAAGAAGGAGGATGCCTTCCAGCCAGAGGAAACTGCACTGGCAAAAGCCATGGGGTGCGAGGCTTCAGCCTGCATTCCAGAACTCACAGGGAGGGCAGCCTGGAAATCCCAGGGGCAGCTTGTGGAGGGAGGGACCTTAGAGGCCAAGGTTATGAAGGCACGGAGGGCTGTGTTGGCCTGTGGTACAGCCACTGTGGAAGACACTGTGGGAGTTCCCCCAAAAGTTAAAAACAAATACCAGGGCGCCTCGGTGGCTCAGTCGTTTAAGCGTCTGACTTTGGCTCAGGTCATGATCTCGTGGTTGGTGAGTTCGAGCCCCGCGTCGGGCTCTGTGCGGACAGCTCGGAGCCTGGAGCCTGCTTCAGATTCTGTGTCTCCCTCTCTCTCTGCCCCTCCCCAACTCATGCGCTCTCAAAAATAAATAAAAAACATTAAAAAAAATAAAAATAGAAGTACCCCAAGATCCAGCTTTCCCACTTCTGGGAATATGTCTTAAGGAAATAAAATAATTATATCAAAGAGATATCTGCACCTCCATGTTCATGGCAGCATCATTCACAATAGCTAAGACATGGAAACAACTTCAGTGTCCATTGACACATGAATCAATAAAGAAAATGTATTAGGTATACCCAATGGAATATTTCTTAAGTTTATTTATTGATTTTGAGAGAGACGGAGTGCGACAGGAGAGAGAAAGAATCCCAAGCAGTCTCTGCCCTGTCAGCACAGAGCCGGATGTGGGGCTCGAACCCACGAACCACGAGATCGTGACCTAAGCCGAAGTCAGATGCTTAACTGACTGAGCCACCCAGGCGCCCCTACATGATGGAACATTTATTCAGCCTTTAAGCAAAGCAAATCTTGCCCTGTGTAGCAACACGGATGGGCCTTGAGGGCGTTATGCTAAGTGAAATAAGCCAGACAGAGAAAGACAGATACTGTCTGATCCCCCTTACACGTGGAATCTACAAAAACTGAACTCCCAGAAACTGAGAGTAGACTGGCGGTTGCTGGGGCTGGTGGGGGCAGGGGGAATGAGGATCTGTCGGTCAAAGGGTACAGACTTAACAGTTATAAGACGGATACGTTCTGGGGATGCAATGTTATAGCAGGGTGACTATAGTTAACAACACTGGGCTGTATAGTTGAAAGTCACTAGGAGAGTAGATCGTAAATGTCCCCACCACCCACCCACAGCCACCCCCACACACAAACGGTAACTACTCGAGGTGATGGATGTGTTAGCCGCAAGAGAGTTCCCCAGGATTCAAGGGAAGCCCCAGCTGACAGCCACAAGGCTCTCGATTCTGCCAATGACCTGAATGATCGCAGAAGCAGATTCTTCCCCAGACTTGATTTTAGCCCAGTGGGACCCGTGTCCAACTTCTAACCTACAGAACTGAGATAATACACTGGCATCGTCTTGAAGCTGCTGTTTGAGGTAATTAGTCACAACAGCAGCAGAGAACTGAGACAACCCTGGCTCTTACAGCCCCTTAAGCCTGTCTGGTGCCTTCATGTGCGTTGTGATGGCCACAAGACAGCCCCCCAGTGTCCCCTAGAAAATGGGCCACACGAAGTCAAGGCACAGAACCCTGGTTGGGAATCCGGGGTTCCTTCGAATGAGCTGTCGGCATAAATACTGAAGTCCCACGCTTCGGAGGGATCCTGAGGGAAGGTGGCCCTGGGGAACTTGGAAACACAATATCATACCAGGACTGCTTTGGGGAGAGACCCACAAAGTCATCTGAAAGAGAATTGAGAGTTATTACCCTAACGCACTTCCTTGGGGCTGGTCAGCCCTCGGATACCCATAGAGGGAGCATCTACCCCGTCTATCCCCACTGATGTCCACCACGGTGACCGTCAACCTTATGGCTCTCAAGTGCCTCCCACCCACGCTCTTTCTGGTTTGGTCAGATGCCAGGGCACAGCGCCATTCTTGCAATCACCTGCCGGGGGCCTCCTAGTGCCCTGGGCTCTTCCTGAAGCTTTACTGATTTAATTCTCATAGAAGCCCTGTGAAACGTGCCCTATCATTATCAGTACTATTTTGCACGTGAAGAAACTGAAGCACAGAGAGGTTAAGTACCTTGGCTGAGGTCACACTGCCAGCGAGTGGCAGAACCAGGACCCGGACCCAGGCCACCTAGCCTCTGCATCCCATGATCCTTTGCTGCATCAGAGACAGGAGTCTCAAAGCATGCCAGTCAAGAAAACCTTGCCTTCAGATGGGGACTGAAGTGCTTCCCTGGCTTATTGTCTCCGGGTTTGAAATAGAAATATTTCAAACAGAAGTAGAAAACTCCAATCCATTTCCATGACCTCTACTCCATCACCCTCAACGCACCACACACACACACACACACACACACACACACACACACACACACACTCACACACACTCAAACTCCTCCGGAAGTGGAAAGAAAGGACGAGAAATTAGTGCTTCTGTAGGCAGGATATGATTTACACATACACAGACTAAGGGTGTCATCTTAAGAGGGGCCAACCGCTTGCCAGAGAGGGTCTGTGCCACCCATCCTCTTACGACTCCTGATTTTGGACTGGGCTGGCCTCTCCTGATTCTCTTCATGATGTTCACGGAATAAAGGGCGGAGGACGTGTCATGGCAAATGTTGATGTTGCCAGGACTCTGCCTTTCATTTGGAAATTGCTTTCGGTTGGAAATTTCCCTGCGTGCAGAAGCCGCTGGCTTCCAGGTGTCCCGTTAAGAAAGAAAGTCTGCTCCATTACAACGGGCAGTGTCCCCTGGCAGGGTTCAATGCTTAGAATGTAAGATACAGGACTGTCTTGCTGGGGGAAGATATTCGAATGAATTCTATGGTGTCCATTCTCCCATTTCTCTCATAGCCATAGAACCCCTGACTTTTAGCGGGGCGGATGGCAGCCCCGAGGAAAGACCACATTTCCCAGGCTGCCTTGTAGCGAGGGATGGCCATGTGACCGCATTAGGACAGAGGGGATGAATAACGCGCCCACCTTCCGGGTTGTGTACTTCCCATTTCCCTCCTCCTGCCCATAGAAATGCAGATGTGATCTCCGGATCTGGAGCAGCCCTATTAGACCCTGAGGAGGAAGCTACAGGATGAGATAATACAACAAGACTGTATAGAAGGAGGATGCAACTGGGGTGCCTGGGTGGCTCAGTCAGTTAAGCGTCCGACTCTTGGTTTCGGCTCAGGTCACGATCTCCCAGTTCATGGGTTCGAGCCCCGCGTCGGGCTCCACGCTGACAGTGCGGAGCCTGCTTGGGATTCTCTCCCTCTTTCTCTCTCTCTTGCCCTTCTGTCTCTCTCAAAATAAATAAATGAATAAACGTAAAACTTCCAAAAAAAAAAAAAAAAAGGAGGATGAAACCATGATGATTATGGAGCCACTCTTCTCCCTGGGACCCAGATTTAACGTGGCAGAGAAATAAACTTCTATGCTGTTTAAGCTTCTACAACGTGGGGGACATTTTGCTAGAGCAGCAAAATGCTCATGTTCATATGCACATTTGTCTCTATATAGGTACATATATGCATACGTACACACACACGCACTCACACAAGGAGAAGACTGGAAAGACGTATATCAACACATTAGCCTAGTTCATTCTGGAGAAAGGGATTTCTGCTGATTTTTTTTTTTTTCTCCTTGACACTTTGCTGTACTCTGAATTTTTTCTCGGGGCATGTGTTATTTCAAAATTCAACAAAATCAGGGGCGCCTGAGTGGCGCAGTCGGTTAAGCGTCCGACTTCAGCTCAGGTCATGATCTCACGGTTCGAGAGTTCGGGCCCCACGTCGGGCTCTATGCTGACAGCTCCGAGCCTGGAGCCTGTTTCGGATTCTGCGTCTCCCTTGCTCTCTGCCCCTCCCCTGCTCACACCCTGTCTTTCTCTGTCTCTCAAAAATAAATAAACATTGAAAAAAAATTTTTTTAACTCAACAAAAATAAAAGCCAAAGAAAGGGAAGCTCCTATAAATAGATCCTATTGTTTAAATCACCCTCATTTGCTTCATATGAGCCTCTATAGATCACACACACACACACACACACACACACACACACAGATTTTATGGAATATTTCGCTTTGTTTCCTGAGGGTTATGGAACTTTTTTTTTTCAGGTGTTCTTTTTACTGAACAAAATGTCTCGAAGATGGTCCCATGTCCCCGTGTATAGGGTGACCTCATTTCTTATAACCAGCCCAACACGCTCCCTGGCTGGGCAAGCCAGGATTTACTGAACAGCCGTTGTTGGACATCTGCACTGTTTCTGATTTGAAGCCACTGAAAACAACACAGTGATCAAAGTCCTCAGACCTGCCTCTCTAAGCACTTGTGTGAGGCTCTGAAGTCCAACAAACATGGGTTCTAATCTGACTCCCCCGCTTCTTTGCTGTGTAGCCTCAGGCAATCTCCTGTGCATCTCTGAGTCTCCGTCTCCTTACCATAAAATAGGGAAACTAAAGAAGCTTACCCCATAAAATTTTTGCAAGAATAAGGACAGCTAAACCCTACCACTTGCTTAGTGCCTGCTGAGTACTTTTCCAACTGCTTCCTATGAGTTAACTGAACACTCACAACAGGGTGATATGAGGTCATGCTTAGACAGATGCCCTGAAAGTTTTCTAGAAGCTTGCAGCTTCTTTAATATATGTATTTTTTGCTTTTTAAAAACGACTGCATTAGGCTTACCATATACATCGTCACTGGCCAGAATCGACTTCAGATTTATACTAACTTAATGACAATGAGATACGGAAATGTTACTCCTATATAGCTGTATTCCTTCCCTCTTTTTGTACAATTCTTGTTATACGCATTACATCTCATGTGTCACCAACCCCACAACATCCTCCTAGGAGTGCTCACTAGCAAGAAGGAAGAAGAAGGGAAAGCAGAGAAAATCATTGGTTAGAGCCCCTGCTTCCCCGCAAATCTGTCCCAGCTCAAGAGCTAACAGCAGCCCTCCCTCTAAGTAACTGGAGGAGGTCATTGTCCCATCCTTCCTGATGGCGCCTGTGGGCTGACAATGGACACACGGACATGTACCCATGGCTCCCATGGGGCTTCCATTCAAGTGGTAGCATGACAGTTAGGAGTGTGGGTTCTGGTCCTAGACGCCTTGGCTTCAGGCCCAGGCTCTACCATTCACTGGCTGCGTGACCTTGGGCGACTTACCCTCTCAGTCCCTCAGTTTCCTCATCTGTAACAGCAGTACCTATCTCAGAGCATTTCTGGAAGGATGATATGAATTAATGCAGGCAAGGGACCCAGAACCTTATTTATTATGATGCATAATAGATGTTCAATAAACATTAGCCGTTTTATTATGTAACTTCAGAAATGCCATTGTGTGTGCCCAGAGAGGGGGAGAGAGAGAGAGAGAGAGACAGAAGGGGAAACAATATACACAGTGTGGGTGATTCTGCCTGGACATAAGCCCAGCAGTGAGCAAGACGCGGGGAGCGTGGGCAGAATCCTGCACATCTGAATGAGAGCTGAACCCAAAATTAGAGTTTGCAAACCTATATAACTGCTGCCACACATTACCCCTCTTTATATCCAATGCACTTATTACGGCAAAGGACTACATTCAGAAAACTGTACTTTATGGGTGACTTAGAGGATTTTTTTGGAGTCCTATAAAATTGTTTATTTTTATAATTGGCTCCTCACATTGGAACCTGACGCCCATGTTAAATACCCTCCTTGCAGTGACTATATTTCAAAATGATAATAAACAAACGGGTGAGGATTTTCCCAAGGTTGCTCCGCTGGTGGTTTCGGGGACCAGAATGAGACCCCCGGCTGGGGACTCCCAGTCTAGTGCTCTTTTTAAACTGGGTCCTGGGGGACAGCCTGACATTCTCCCAACGACTCCGATCTCAGCTCCTGGCTCCTCTCTGAGAAGAGGGGAGGGGCGAGTCCAGAACTTGAACTTGAACTCCCCCCACGAGGGTGTGTGGAGTTGGGGGGAGAGGGGATGCGGATGTGAACCCCCGCTTCCCAGCTGGTTCTGTGCGACCTCCCTTGAGAGGCTCAGTTTCTACAGGGAAAGGTTGACATCTACCTATATATGTATGTATGTATGTAGATATGTATGTATGTGTGATGCACACAGCAGGCGCTCAAGGGCATATTCCCTTCCCTTCAAGCAGGTAGGTGGTGGGCTCTGGGTGCAATGTAGCTTTACGCCAGCAGGTGGCACTACAGCCTAAGAAGCCAGAAAAAGGGGGCCAGAAAGCGGTGTGCCTGAAAGGTGGATCTGTTGGGGTCCTGCAGAGGGCGGGCCATTCAAAGTGGGTGTAGGAGTCCAGGCCACAGGAGTGCCTGCCCCATGCCCGCATAGGCAGATACTCGGAGTCTCCCAATCTTGCATAACCAAGGACCAACCTTGAGCCGGATGGAGGCCTTCCCATGAGGCATTTCCTTGAACCTTCACAACTGCCCTATGGACAGTGCCAATAAGGTCCCGTTTGACAAGTGAGCCCAGAGGGGCGCCTGGGTGGCACAGTCGGTTAAGCGTCCGACTTCAGCCAGGTCACGATCTCGCGGTCCGTGAGTTCGAGCCCCGCGTCGGGCTCTGGGCTGATGGCTCGGAGCCTGGAGCCTGTTTCCGATTCTGTGTCCCCCTCTCTCTCTGACCCTCCCCCGTTCATGCTCTGTCTCTCTCTGTCCCAAAAATAAATAAACGTTGAAAAAAAAATATTAAAAAAAAAAAACAAAAAACAAGTGAGCCCAGAGAGGCAAAGTGACCTGCACGAAGGCCATGGGGTCACCTCTCCAAGGCTGCCCCACCTATGCAGTGAGGGGCAGGAGGGGGAAGCAGGGAGACCAGGGAGGAGGCTTGACAATGACCCCGGTGAGTACAGATGGTGACTGTGGACCCAGGTGGTGGCTTTGGAGGTGGGAGGAAGTGTTCGGATTCTGGATATGTTCTGAAGGGTGAGGTAACAGAATTTGATGCATCTGATGTGTGCGCATGAAATTGTTATTCTGTGTCATACGATATACTACTTATGTTCCATGATCAGATGCCGTGTAACAAGTGAACTCAAGACTTAATGACTTTCTCTGCACATAAACACCCCGCGGGCTGAGGCAGGTCAGCCAGTGGGGCTCTCCAAGTCTCCCTTCGTTCTTCAGTTCCCGCCAAGCCCTGCCCTACAGACTGGGGATGTTGTGGGGAGCAACGCCCAAAGGTTCTTGCCCTGTAGAGCTCGCCCCGTGGGGACCCAGACACTAACATGATGTCAGACGGTGACAGAGCAGCTCTCATATCAGGGGACATCAGCAGGCAGCCCCTGGGCCCCGCTCCGGGCCCTTGGGTCTGGCGAGTTAGCTCCTCACAGCATGTCCTAAAAGTCCGGAAGAGTTCATAGCACTTTCTTTATCATTGTTTTTGCACTTTATTTATTCTTTTTAAATTTTTTTTTCAACGTTTATTTATTTTTTGGGGGACAGAGAGAGACAGAGCATGAACGGGGGAGGGGCAGAGAGAGAGGGAGACACAGAATCGGAAACAGGCTCCAGGCTCTGAGCCATCAGCCCAGAGCCCGACGCGGGGCTCGAACTCACGGACCGCGAGATCGTGACCTGAGCTGAAGTCGGCCGCTTAACCGACTGCGCCACCCAGGCGCCCCATCCACTTTATTTATTCTGAGAGAGACAGAGCACGAGCAGGGGAGGGGCAGAGAGAGGGGGAGAGACAGCATCCCAAGCGGGCACCAGCCACCAGCTGTGAGCCCGATGCGGGGCTCGAACTCAAGCACCGCGACATCATGGACGGAACTCAAGAACCACGAGATCACGACCTGCACCGAAACCGAGAGTCGGACACTTAACCGACCGAGCCGCCCCGATGCCCCAAGAGTTCCGAGCGCTGAAAAAAAGAAGGAGACAACTTCAAAATCTAGGTTTACAGCCACGCTTGAAAACCTGACAGCTCTGACCACTGGGGCCTGCTTTCGCCCCTGGCGGATGTCACCCGGAACAGGGCCCCGGGCCCGACTCGCCTTCAGTGGTGACTGTGGATGGTTCAAGGGAAGGGGCTGCTTTCCCTAAGATCTCCTCTCCGAAGACTGGTCGACGCAGGGTGAGGAGGCCTGACCTCCCTGCCTCACAGTGTGACCTCTTCCAAAGGGCCGTCCCCCGTCCAGAGTTCCTGATGGGCCTGGCCGAGGCTTCTGTTGCAAATGCCTGACTCCCCTTCCCCCAATCCCCCCAAATCCCAAGAGCACTCCCTGGAAAATCACCTGCCCTCAAACCTCTACGGCACTGTTTCTGCAGACTCCGACCTTCAAGATGGGCACGTCCTTGCCAGCCCCCCAGGGCCCCCTCGCCTAGCCCACCTGGCCTTGCAGTTCCCTAGCTTCCATTATGTCCCAGCTTCCCTGCGGTGATAAGAAGGAGCTGACAGTTCCGGGGAGAACCTATTATCGTGCGAGGCCTCCTTCTCTGGGCAACGTGCTCACTTAATCCTCACAATAACCCCGTGATCATTACCCACTCATGCACTCGACCTACACTTTCTCTTGACCTGACAATCCCAGGTGCTGGCAGGAATGCGAAAGGGCGCCGCCTCTTTGGAAAAGTTCATCGCTTCCTTGTAGCATTGTAAATATACTTAGGCTGGGACCCAGTGACTCCACTGCTAGATCTCTATTCGGGGAAAAACGAAACCTTCCGTCCGCACGACGACCTGTGTGCCCACGTTCACGGCGGCATTATTTGCAATCACCAAAAGCTGGAAATGACCCAAGTGCCTTTCAACTGGTGAATGATAAAGAAGGTGCTGTGCAACCACAGGCTGGAATACGGGGTGGCAATAAAAAGGAACAGGCTTCTGATAAATGTAACGCGGCTGAAGCCCAAATGCCTTCTGCCGAGTGAAGGAAGCCAGACTCAAAAGGCTGCAGACAGGGGTGACGGGGGTCGCATAACGGAGTCGTCTGTCATGGCTGCCCCAGTGTGCCCCGGTTGGAAGCGGCAGCGGCGGCACTGGGGACGAATGATTTCGGCTGGCGCCCAGGCCGCCCTCGATGTAATCAACACGCTGTTTACTTATTTGGGGGAGAAAAGGAGGTGGGGGTGGGGGCTCTGGGTTCCACTGCTAATAATTAAGCAAAAAAAGTTTGAACACGGCAGGAATAAATGAGGTCCCCCTCGGCGGTGACATTTCACGATTCTACAATTCTGTGGCTTTCAGGCTTCAGAATTCCATGAGGCTGAGGACGCTGCCCACTTTGGAACCCAGAGGGCAGTCTTCTGGGACACTCTGGCTGGTGGGGGGGGGAGGGCGGGAGGGGGGGAGAGGGACGGATGAAAATAACAGCAGGGGGGAGGGTTCTGACCCCTCTCCCCATAGAGTCCTCGCCCTGTCCCCGGGGACAAGGCCTCTGTCCCTTCCATTCACTCACCCCAGCTGATGCCACACACACCCCCACCAGAAGCCTCCCCACCTCCCCTCATTGTGTGAAGGGCTCAGATGGAGGGACAGCCCATTAACCCCTTCCTGGCCTCATTGCTTCACTCTGCAGCTGTCACACCGCAGCCTCGGGCCTGAGCAGGGAAGAGGGCCCGATAGTTAATCACAATTACAGCGCAGAGTGTCAGCTGTGAAGCTGGCCTCCTCCATTGGCTGCCAGCCGGCCCAGGACGATGGGTGACCCGCATCAGCCACGCAGCAGGCTCTGAGACAGGACAGTCCCTTCCTGGTCACTCCCGGGACCTTCCCCCAAAGACCCCAACAAGGTGTCCGCCATTGTCAGGCCTGCATCCTGTAGCTGTTTGACCCGGCCAAGCCTCCCACCTGCCCCCAGCACCTCCGCTGAAACATCACCTCCTCCAAGAGGCCTTCCCTGACCCCCGGGGCTAAGGTGGCGCTGCTCCCCGTCACATGCCCTGTTTCCGTGTTTTGTTTTATTTTACCGAAGTGTTTGTCGCTACCCATAATTGTCTTGGGTGTTGACTGGCTTACTGTGTATATAGTTTCCCAAGGCTGAAGTTACAAACACCCACAAACCGGGTGGTTTTTTTTTTTTTTTAATTTTTTTTTTTTTCAACGTTTATTTATTTTTGGGACAGAGAGAGACAGAGCATGAACGGGGGAGGGGCAGAGAGAGAGGGAGACACAGAATCGGAAACAGGCTCCAGGCTCTGAGCCATCAGCCCAGAGCCCGACGCGGGGCTCGAACTCACGGACCGCGAGATCGTGACCTGGCTGAAGTCGGACGCTTAACCGACTGCGCCACCCAGGCACCCCAAACCGGGTGGTTTAAGGCAACAAAAACCTATTCTCTCCCGGTTCTGCGGCTGCAAGTTCAATATTAAGGTGTCAGCAGGGCGGTGCTCGGATGCTTCCCAGCTCCTTGCAGGGGTTGGCCCGCATCCTCGTCGACCTGTAGGCCCCGCTCTCCAGTCTCAGCCTCCATTGCCACACGGCGTCCTCCTTGTGTGTCTGTGTCCAGATTTCCATCCTTTTTTTTTTTTTTAAAGAAGCCTGAGAAATCACACTTTTCTTTTTTAAGTTTATTTATTTATTTTTGGGAGAGGGCACACAAGTGGGGGAGGGGTGCAGAGACAGAGAGAGAGAGAGAGAGGGAAGGAGAGAGAATCCCAAGCAGCCTCCACACCATCAGCACTGAGCCCGATGCGGGGCTCAAACTCACGAACAGTGAGATCACGACCTGAGCTGAAACCAAGAGTAGGACGCTTAACCGACTGAGCCACCCAGCTGCCCCAGATTTCCCTCTTCTTATAAGGACACCAGCCCATGGATCAGGGTCCACCCTCACCCAGCACAACCTTATACTTGTTTACGCCTGCAAAGACCCTATTATCAAAGGTCACATTCACAGGAACCAGGAGTTAGGACTTGGGCGTATCACATAATCCCACAATGGCGTGTTTTTATTCTTCATGTTCTAAAAGAGCAGGGCCCTGTTGGTCTTGTCATGGAACATAGTCTCTGGGCAGCAGGCACTTAATTTTAAAACAACATATTGTATCATAGCCTTTGTCCCAAGCCTGAGCTGGGCCTGGGGACAGGAGCCACTGTCAGAATCTCTGGGCTTCTCCTAAGCCCTCTGTCCGGTAGAGAACGGACACGGAAAGCAAGTTTGTCCCTGAAGATGACTCCCATCTCTTTCTGGGGACCCTAGGGTCCAACTCACAGTCAGCACCAATAAACACGGCAGTCCGGACAGATGAGGAAGAGGGGGGGGAGTGCAGCAGGACCGTGGGGGCCAGGGAACCAACTCAGACTGGGGACCACGGAGAGCTTCACCAGCAGCTGAGCCTTCTGGGAAAGGAGCAGCTGAGGGAGCAGCATGGGCACTAGGGACGGAGAGAGCCTGGCGCTGGGCGGTCTGCCAGTGCCGCCTGGATAGGGCCAGGTAAGGCGGGGACAGCTCGGCCTGAACTTTGCCCTGATGGCAAGGGGGAGCCACCGGGGGATTTAAAGCTGGGGCTTGTCAACATCAAATTTGCACATCACTGATCTCTTCCTTTTTAGTTTCTATTTATGTAGTACATTCACCTGTGTCTTTAAGGGTCAACAGGTACAACAGGATGTGGCAAAGCCTGCCCACCCCCCACCCCACCTCCTCCGGCCACCCTAGCCCCCCACTCCCCTCCTGTGGGCAATCACTGTTACCAGCCTGTCCCAGAGAGTCTATGCAGACACAAGCAAATTTCTTTCCATCGCAAACATAAAAGATAGCCTAATTTACTCACTGTTCTGCACCTTGCTTTTTAAAAAATATTGAGGTAAGGGGCACGTGGGTGGCTCAGTTGGTTAAGCGTCCGAGTTCAGCTCGGGTCATGATCTCGCAGTTCGTGAGCGCGAGCCCGGCGTCAGGCTCTGTGCTGACAGCTCAGAGCCTGGAGCTGCTTCGGATTCTGCGTCTCCCTGAGGTATAAACGACATACAGAGAAATGCGGTTGTGTAACCAACACCCAGCTGTGATACAGAGCATTCCCAGCTCCCCGAGTTTGTCCATGCCTTCCCAGTCGATCCCCTCTATGCCCAGGGGAAGCCACAGGGCTGGCTTCTAGCACCATGGGTTGATTTATTTCACCTGTTCTAGAATTTGATACAAACAGCATCAGTATAGCAAGTTCTTTTTTGTGTCAGCTTGTGTTTGCCCCGCATGCTTTGAGATTCTTCCAGTCAATCTTTCACCCATTTTCACGACAGAGTAGTATCCCAAGACGTGGGCTCACCAGTTTGCTTATTCATTCCCTAGTTGACGGACACTGAGCTGTCTCCAGTCGTTGTCTATTACAAACAACTCTTACGAACATGTGCGTATAAGTCCTTCCAGGGCCGTGTATTTTTATTTTGGGTGGCGGGGGGGGGGGGGGGGACAAAAACCTAGAGGTGAAGTGGCTGGGTCATGAACAGGCGTATGAGAAACTGCCAGCCTATTTTCCAAAGTGGGATGTCTGAAATACCGTTCCCTATCAGGGCGTAGAGCTTGTGCATTTGTGTTCATGGCCGCAGGAGTGCTCCGTTGCATGGACGTCCCAAAATGTGCTTGCCAAGTCCCCTGTTGAAGTTGTTTCCAGTTGTTTGCGGCCATCAACAATGCTGCCGTGAATATTAGCCCTGGAGACACGGCACGTGGGTGAGTGCACCCGTAGGGCACACTCCTAGGTGTGGAAGTCTTGAGTGTGACAGAGACGGATGGTTGGGCTGCAATATCCACACTCCGTGTCTTCCGGTGAGAGAGAACTCCAACTTTTATCCGGACACATGATGCCTGGATCTACACCGTATTTCTCAGCCTCTCTTGTAGCGCTTAGTGTGGCCATGCAACCAAGTTCTGACCAATAGAATAGAAATAAAAGTATCATCTGTGACTTCCAGAAAGGGTCTTTATAGGGACTTCCCTCCCTTCTTGACCCCTTTCTCCTTTCTGATGACTGGAAGGCTCTCCATCTGGGATGCAGATGTGATGGCTACTGTTCGAGCAGCCATCCTGGGCCGTGAAGTGGCAGCCACATACTGAGGATGGTGGAACAATAAGATAGGAGTCTAGTTCCCCACACTATGGAGCACCATCACCCCGCCAGCCCTAGACTGCTACCTTCAGACTTTATTTACATGAAAGAGAAATGCCTCTACTTTTTTTCAACGGCTACTATGAAGGGTTTCCTGTCACAGCCACCGGGTTATAAATCCCGTGCATTAGTGACTTTGAAAAGTAGTGAGTTTTGCTTTTAGAAAGGTCACTTTGGGGGCTAGAGCGCAGGCAGCGTGAAGAGCAAGTCGAAGGGAGTCAGGGAGACAAGGGGACAGTGGTCAAGGGGGAATAATAAGGTCTGAATGAATCCATATGGGAGCGACTCAGATGCGGGTGGGGCAGCCAAACTCTCCCCAAACCTAACGGAGAGAATGATAAGCAGGAAATGATCTGACAGGTGTTCCCACCCCACCCCACCCCACCCCCACCCACAGCCACGCTTTCATCTGACCCCAGCCCACTTATCCACCTCATTGCCCGCCTCCCCGCTTGCAAGGTGAGCTCCAGGACCCTCCCCCAGCAAGCTGCTCTTTCCAGAGTGCACCCTACCTGCTCTTACTGCAACCGCTTTGCACCTGCTGAACACTTTTCCGGCAAGGTCCTCATCTCCTGTGCCCGTCCAGCCCCTCACCTGGCTAATTTCCACTTGTCAGTCACGTCTTACCGGAAACGGGGCCTCCTCCAGGAAGCCCTCCGGGATTCCCTCCCGTCCCGAAGGTCCTCGGTCGGGGGGGGGGGGGGGGGGGGGGTGGCGGCCATCCCGCGATGCAGCCCTTACTCCCGCATTTGCCAGGCTGCATTATAATTGTCTGTTTACAAGTCTGCCTGCAGCACTAGGCTGAGAGCCTTTCGCTGGTGAAAATGGCAGCCAGGAGGGGCCCAGCCCAGGACGGAGCATTTAATAAAATGCGCCCCACTTGCTGGGCCCCGTTCTCAGCACTTATGCTAATTCATGCAATGCTCCGCAGGGCAACACCACAGCGAATGGGCGAGAGAGTGAACGAATGAATGAGGGAGGGAACGAATGAATGAGGTACCCACCAGGGGGCGACGGCCCTTTGCCACGGAGCCCCCGGCGGCGGCTGCAGAGACTGGGAAAAGCCGCTTCCCCGCCCACCCCCCCCATTGGGGTCTCGCCGCCCCACCCCAGCCCACCCCAACCCCACGAGGGAATCGCCGGGCCCCGCCCGCCCCCTTCCCGCCTCAGATAATTAACTCGAACCAATAAAACGCTGATTGCGGCGCCTTTGTACGCGCCGCCTTGGCATTGTCATGGAAAACGGGGTCCCCTCCCCATCCGGGCTGCCCGCCCCTCCCCGGCCCCCGCAGCTGGCCGGGAGTCGGTCGGAGCCACCTGGACGGGACCGGGGGACCCCGAGCCGTCGGGCGCCCCGTCCATCTGCTCCCCACCCCCACCCGCACCGTCAGCTGCGGACCCGGCCCAGCCCCGGAGGCCGGCGAGAGCGTCCTGCGAAGCCCGCACCCCTTCCTCCCGCTCGCTCCCGCGGGACCCCGGGGCGGGGGAGCCGGCCTCCGGGATCCCCGCCTGCAAGCCTGGGCTGTGTCCCCCAGGGACAGCGCGGCCGGAAGGGGGTTCTCGGTCCGGAATAGTAAGGATGATGAGACGCCAGAGAGTGGGAGGGGAACCAACCGGTGGGAAAGCCCACCCCCCCATTTCCAAGCCCCGGGACAAGCTCCCAGAAATCTCTCAGACACAGTATACTAGTATCTGAATACATTTTAAAGACAGGAAAAGAGTCGCACGGGAAAACAAGTTGGGGGGAACGAAATTAAACAATGCAGTGGGTTCATTGTTCCTCATTCATCCTCACACCCCCACACCGTGACCGAGCTGGGGGGGGGGGCGGTATTTCTCCGGAGGGCTTTCTCTACATGCACACTTATAAATGCATCTACGCCACAAGCGCATACACGCACATGTAGGAAACTACGCGGTATCACCACTACCTATCACCTACAGGCTGCTTTATTCCCCTCGGCAAGGCGCGTGCTACAGATCTTTCCCAGGCACAGTTAACACAACAAGGCGGTCCCCGGCCCGCTTCAGCCTGGGGGGATATCTGCTGTCTGGCCTGAGTGTGTCCCTGACTATCCCTTGGGGGCCAAGGCTCCGCTCTCCGTCCCTGGGTGAAGGGGGCGCTGGGGTCCGTGTGTTCCTCCTGAACAACCTGTGAGGTCGGTGAGCTGTCTTTCAGCAGAGAGAAGGGAACTCATAACACTAGTACTAGTCGCAGTAGTAGAGGTAACCACCGCAAAGAAAAATATCCAAAACCTAGAAGTGAGACAAAAGGAAGTTCATGTGCCCTTTCAATGTCATTCTGAGACGCTGTCTGATCCGCCCAGAGAACCAGTCACCCGATTCCCCGGGAGACGTACCTTTGTTTGACTTTGCTGTTTATTATTGATCACACTTCCTGCTCCGTGAAGTTACACTTTAACCGGTGAAAGATGCACAGCTGCGGGGCGCCTGGGTGGCTCAGTCGGTTAAGCCGCTGAGACTTCGGCTCAGGTCATGATCTCACAGTCTGTGGGTTCGAGCCCCGCATCAGGCTCTGTCCTGACAGCTCAGAGCCTGGAGCCTGCTTCGGAGTCTGTGTCTCCCTCTCTCTCTGCCCCTCCCCTGCTCATGCTGTCTCTCTCTGTTGCAAAAATAAATTTAAAAAAAAATTTAAAAAAAGAAAAAGGACGCACAGCTGCAAATGATTTTTGTCCCCACGTAAAACAATGCTAACGCTCACGGTGTTGTCGTCCCGTAAGACGTTAACCAGGTTTGTACCTGACTTTGCCATCTTGCCCTCCCTTGAACCAGCTTGACCATCCGGCCGGTTCCCTCATGAATGACTTAAATAAACCCTTGACACAGGCTCGCTGTATTTGCATAAGACCCACGTTTGCAACTTTCTGAAAGTAATACTTTGACTCAGTTAACCTTCTTGAAGGCTCACTCCGTGACAGACACCGATGGCTTCACGCGGAAGGAGGGGCTGGAAGGGGCTCTGGGGTGAGGCAGATCTAGGTGTGAATTCTCCTTGTGCCACTGACCCACTGTGAGACTTCAAGCAAGCCTTTATTAAGCACCAACTGTGTATCACGTTCGTGCTCGCTGTTATCGCGTATCCAACTCAGATTGCTCAAAAACGCTGCAAGGATGAGGTTTGCTTACCGCCTTCCAGTTTGCGGCAGTCGGTTTCCTCGTTGAGCCTCGGGGTTCTCAACTGGTAACAGCTGTCTGCCAGGATTGGGTGAAGATGCTTGTGACAATGCTTGAAAACGTTGCTCCAGGGGCGCCTGGGTGGCTCAGTCGGTTGAGCGTCCGACTTCGGCTCAGGTCATGATCTCACGGTTCGTGGGGTCGAGCCCCGCGTCGGGCTCTGTGCTGACAGCTCAGAGCCTGGAGCCTGTTTCCGATTCTGTGTCTCCCTCTCTCTCTGACCCTCCCCTGTTCATGCTCTGTCTCTCTCTGTCTCAAAAATAAATAAACGTTAAAAAAAAAAAATTTAGAAAACGTAACAAAGTGCCACAAACTGGCTTCAAACAGCAGAAATGTATTATCTCGAAGTTCCAGAAGCCGGAAGTCCGACATCAAGGCGTCAGCGGGGCCCTGTGGGGGGGTGCCCACAATCCTTGGTACTCCTCAGCCTGTAGGCCCATCACTCCAATCTCTGCCCCTGTCACCACATGGCATTCTTCCCTGTATGTCTGTGCCTGTGTCCAGATTTTCCTCTTCTTACAGGGACACGAGTCGGATTTGGATCCACCCGCATCCGGTATGACTTCACCTTAATTATATCTGCAAAGACCCTATTTCTAAATAAGGTCACATTCTGGGGCGCCTGGGTGGCACAGTCGGTTAAGCATTCGACTTCAGCCAGGTCACGATCTCGCGGTCCGTGAGTTCGAGCCCCGCGTCGGGCTCTGGGCTGATGGCTCAGAGCCTGGAGCCTGCTTCCGATTACTGTGTCTCCCTCTCTCTCTGCCCCTCCCCTGCTCGTGCTCTGTCTCTCTCTGTCTCAAAAATAAATAAGACATTTAAAAAAAATTTTTTTTTAAATAAGGTCACATTCTGAGGTTCCAGCAGATATGAATTGGGGGGAGCACCTTACTCAATCCAGGACAGACAGCAAGCATCTCCCCGAGCTCCTGCAGGGAGTCAACCCTCCTCACGTTTTCTGGGTTGCAAAAATCCCAGGATCCCTGTGAGACCCTCTGGATAAGCAATATCAGGCGCCTAGCCCAGGGAGCTAGGACTTGGCATTTCCTCTCAGCAGACAAATAAAGCACAGGCGGGGAGCGGGCAGGGGGCGGGGCGGGGGGGCGGGGCACTGGCGAGTGCCCATTGCGACCTTTCTCTGCTCAAAGCCACGTGCACAGGCGCCGGGCTCTGAGACGTGAGCAGGCCAACCTCTCCTCTCTGGTCTATACCCGTCTGTCTAACGGACACGTAGGTTACAGCTGCAACTAATGTGACATCGTGTGTCAACTCTACCTCAACTTACAGAAATCAGAACAGTGGTTCCCCGGGGGATGGGCAGGAGGGAGTGTGCTGGTGGCTGCGAATGTTCTTTATCTGCATCTGGATGGTTGTTACACAGGTGTGTACTTGCATAAAAATTCACTGAATTGCACACGTTAGAGGCGCGTGCTCCGGGTACTTTACTGTATTTCAGATCTTTTTTTTAATTTTTTTTTCAATGTTTATTTATTTTTGGGACAGAGAGAGACAGAGCATGAACGGGGGAGGGGCAGAGAGAGAGGGAGACACAGAATCGGAAACAGGCTCCAGGCTCCGAGCCATCAGCCCAGAGCCCGACGCGGGGCTCGAACTCACGGACCGCGAGATCGTGACCTGGCTGAAGTCGGACGCTCAACCGACTGCGCCACCCAGGCGCCCCTGTATTTCAGATCTTAATTAAAAGGCAGGTAGGCGGGAGGGAAGACAAGCCAAGGGAAGGAAGAGAGATGAGCACAGTGATCCCTGGCAGGGCCTGGCTTCCAGAAGGAAGCGAAGAGGCCTTTCCGCAAATGCTGGGCAGAAGGGCGCCGGGGTCTGGCCTTGACAGCAATAACCGAAGGGAGGGGTGGTAGGAGGCGTGGCCCTTTCTTCGCCCCGCACCCCAGGCCTCCGCCTTGGAAGACAGAAAAGAGGGACTTCGGAGTCTCGCGTATTGGCTGCGTGACTTCGGGCGCGGCCTTTGCCTTCTCTGGGCCTCGGCCTTCTCACCGGGCAAATAAGGACGAAGCTCTCAAACAACCGTGAAGACTGAGACATTCGCTGAACCGCCCTGGGCACGGCGGTTCCTGTTGCTTTTCCTAGCCTAGCCCCGCAGGAGGAGGAAGGGTCCCCCACCCCGCGTCTGAGCCCCAGCTCCGTGGGCCTGACGGCCGAGAGGTACTGGTGGATTCCCGGGTTCACGTCTGTGGGCCGGTCTCATCTTGTTGCCTCCTCCGCAAAACGCCTTCCTCCTGCAGCTGCCCTTTCACTCGCTCGTCCAACCTGCAGCAATTCCCTCCACTTTTCTGCGACTCGGTTTGCCCATCTCTAAAATGGGGAAGGATACCGGTCCCTGCCGTGTCCCGCGGCTGTGAGGATGCAAGGAATTTGCACTTACAGCAGGGACTGGAACAACGCAAGGACTCCGGCCGCTGGTATGGCTATCCATGCACACCCACTGATTGAGCTCCTGCCGCGTGATGGGCGCCACGCCGGGCACCAGGGTCCCTGTGGGGCTGGGAACACCCTTCATGCAGGGCCGTGCAAGCGGGGGACAAGGGCACCCCCGAGCGCCCCGCCTCCTGAGGCCGCTGCCTCCCGGGCTGAGCGTTTCAGCTGTACCCAGGCCAGATGCATGGTTTTGCCAAATGCTCCAAGAGAGGCTGTCACTCGGTGGCACAAAGGCAGCTCCTCGCACTCGTGGTGGGCGGGGCCCGGGGAAGAGCTCCAACCACCTGGCTTGGCAACTGCTCCTGGGGCAGCCTGGCCCCGCGCCTGGGCCCCCCTCCCCTCCGGGCAGTGAGAGCACAGGGCAGCAGGAAGGGCAGGGGCAGGAGCCCAGGATGCCTGGTGGAGAAGCGGTAAGCGCAGGGCACAGGGTCTGGAGAGAGGGAGGGAGGGAGACAGCGCGGACGGGAGAAGAAAAGGACGGAGGGAAGAACATGAAGGGTGAGCAGCTAACACCCACCTAGCACCCAAGGGGCCGGGCCCTGGTCTAAGTTACTCCTCAGAGGAACCTTCAAGACAGATACCATTAGTATCCCATTTTATAGCTCAGGGAACCAAAGCACAGAGAGATTATGTGACTTGCCCAAGGTCACACAGCCAGTAGGTGGCAGAGCTGAGATTCGAGCCTAGGGCAGCAGGAATCCAAGCTCTTAATCATCATGAAGATGAAGAGGTGGGAAAGGCAGGGGGAAGGAGAAAGACTAGACCAAAACAAAGTGGAGACAAGGAGAAAAGGGAGAGGAAGGAAGAAAAGAGAAAAGGAAGGGAAGAAAAGATCATAGAAAAGATGGAGTGGAGAGAATTAAGGAGGGAGGAGAAGTAAGCACGGCGGGGGGTGGGGGGGAGGGCTGGACAAGACCACCTTCCGTCCCTCCATCCCCTCCCCTCCCCTCTCCCCTGCACCCAACTCCCACCTGCACGAGCTACTTCCTGAGTCACACACCTGGCTGGGGACAGCCCTGACCACCACACCAGACCCAGTTGGTCCTCTGGAACCAGTGGCCTCCCTGAGAGGGGCTGCTGAGCCAGCCACGGCCCAGATCCACTGGGGGGGTGGGGGGGGGGGCAGGCGGGAGGCGCAGAACTGGAGGGCCTCCTGGCACAGTGCCCTGCTGTTAGCCTGGCCTCAGAAGGCTTCTTTCTGCCCCACAGCCAGCCTGCAGGGGGACTGTCTCCAGTTCAAAGTTGAAGCAGCCCAGGTCAGAACGGGACTGAGAAGCTCTCGGTGCAGGGCTCTAACCCACCGTCTGGCCCTGAGGCTGTGTTCTCAGACTCTGTACCCTCTAGCTTCTGTCCTCCATGATAAGGCTGAGCCCTCAGTTTCAGCAGCAGGCCGGCCCCACATGGGCCTGCACCCAATCAAAGGGCTCTCACACTCTTCCTCTTTTTTCTTTTTTTTTATGTTTGTTTGTTTGTTTGTTTGTTTGTTTTGAGAGAGAGAGACAGCTGGGGCGGGGCAGAGAGAACGGGAGAGAGAAATCCCAAGCAGGCCCTGTGCCATCAGCACGGAGCCCGACGCAGGGCTCGAACCCATGAACCGTGAGATCGTGAGCTGAGCCTAAACCAAGAATCCGACACTTAACTGACTGAGCCACCCAGGTGCCCCCTCTCCACGTTCTTCCTTTTAACCATGCCTCCCAGGCAGGGCAGCCCAAGGCCTGCCAGCCTCCTGCAGGGGCAGCCTTTGGAGAGCACAGAGGAGAGGGGAAGAGAGCCCAGGCCCAGCATTCAACCTCCACCGAGCTCTCTGCATGGCCTGCGTTACCTGCAGAAGCCACTGGAAACTCAGAGGCTGAGGCACTGTTGACTCCTCACTGGGGCTACATGTCCATGGGGGCCAGCCGGGGACTTTGGAGTTGGGAGACCTAAGGTCCAGTTTGAGACGGCCTGGGATCCCTCTGAAATTGTACCCCAATTTAATTCTGTGTATCTGAACTTTTTGGAGGAGAGGCTTTGGTTTTTATCAGACTCTCAAAAGAAGTTAGGTCTCCCAAAAGGTCACTCAGAGACATTCGGCTCAAACAGTTGAACAGTGACTTAATGAATCTAGAAAATCATAGAACAGGGGCGCCTGGGTGGCGCAGTCGGTTAGGCGTCCGACTTCAGCCAGGTCACGATCTCGCGGTCCGTGAGTTCAAGCCCCGCGTCGGGCTCTGGGCTGGTGGCTCGGAGCCTGGAGCCTGTTTCCGATTCTGTGTCTCCCTCTCTCTCTGCCCCTCCCCCGTTCATGCTCTGTCTCTCTCTGTCCCAAAAATAAATAAAAAAACGTTGAAAAAAAAAATTAAAAAAAAAAAAAAAGAAAATCATAGAACAGAAGGCCTGAATCTTGGAGCTCTGAGGGCGGGGGGCCCAATGTGTTGTAACCTGTTGTAATCTCCATTGCCTGGCACATAGTAGGTGTTCAGTAAGTATTTGTGAATGAATGGGTGAACAATTTACACAAGGCAGAGCAACAGAAGGAACCAACAAAGGATGTAGAGAAGCCCTCTTTATCTGATGCTGCAGAACAAATCACCCCAAAACTAAGTGACTCATAACAATAGTAACAGGCCTCGTGATTTCTCTGGGTCAGGAATTTGGGACGAGTGTGGCTGGCTGGTCCTGGGGCTGCACTCATCCAAAGGTTTGACTGGGGCTTCTTGCAGAATCTGCTTCCAAGGTGGCTCATTCCTAAGAGCTGCATGTTGGTGACAGCTGGAGGCGGGGCTTCCGTTCCTTTCCATGAAGGTCTTTCCATGGGATGCTTGAGTAATTTCATGGCATGGCAGCTGGCTTCCCCTGGAGGGACCAGACCCAAGACCAAGATAGAGGCCGCGAGAGATTTCGTGACCTAGCCTTGGAGGTCACACTCTGCCACTTTCCACAAAACCCTGCTGGTTACACAGGTCAGCTTGATTAGTAGTCAACAAGGCCTTCAAAGTCAGAAGAGATCATGGGGGCCATCCTATGGGGGCTAGAACCCACAGAGGAGTCAGAGAAGTGAGAGGAAACTCTGGGGAATTCAGAACTCTGGAATTCACAGCTCTCCCTCAGAGAGTGGCCCTACCCCGCACAGAGCTGGGGTCATGTTTCAAGTCCAGTGCTTGACCACACTGGCCAGGCCAGTCTTCCACTTTCTACCTCATTCCTGGTCACACCTTCCCCTATTATCTCAGCATGCCAGACTTGCTGATTTCTGATCAATTCCCTCAAAGTCATACGAATTCTCCCACCTGCAAGCCTTGCTTCTGCTCTTTCCTCTGCCTTGAATGCCCTTCTCACTTCTTCTCCTCTCAGGCCACCTCCTCCAGGAAGCCTCCCAGAACGCACCTCTAAATGTGTCCGTCACCTTGCCCAATCCCCAGTGCAGCCCCGATGTCTCCACAGACCCCCCTGTACCATGTCTGCCTCCCCACGGCACCAAAAGTGGGTTGGAGGGCTGACCCACAGGTGTCCATCATTGTGTTCTGAATGCATGGATGATGGGTGGATAGACCCCACACACAACAGGGGCCCCTTTGAGGGCTCAGAAAAGCACTGACACATGGCTAGGCCCCAGTGTTCCCACCGGCAGATTGTTAGGGAGGCTCCTTCCAGCCCCAGATTCTGCTATTACGTCCCCTTGGAAACATTCAGCAGATGGTCCCTTGAAATTAGACGAGATGGGTCAGAGCACGGTTCAAATCCCAGAGCTCCCGCTTCCTTTATTTGCGGGACCAGGGAAGTCACTGACCCCTCCATACTTGAGACTCCCCAGCGGTAAAAGAGGCCAACGTTCTTCAGCTTCCAGGGTAGTTGCAAGGGAGGAACCCTCTGGCGTGAGAAGGGTTCAAATCCTGGCTCTGCTACAGGGCACGTAGGTCACTTAACCTTTCAGTGCCTCACTTTTCCCATCTATTAAGTGGGGACAGCTACACGTGAGTTAGCAGGTTGGGTCTGAAACTGCATTCATCCAGGAAAATGCTCCGCCCAGAGCCTGGCACAGCGCAGATGCCTGTGGCAGCCACGGAAGGGGCGCTCAGTCTCTCCTCAAGAAGGACGTGTCCCTCGGGGGCAAGGTCAGCAGTGAGCTGACAGCCTCCAGCTGTGGCACCTTCAGGGTCCCCCTCGGCTTTTGAGCCAAGGCCATGTTTTTCCCAGGCAATCCCAGCCTGTGTCCGAGCCGGCTCGGGAACCCGGGTCTGGCCGCGGCTGTCCAACGTCGGGCTCCTGTAAGGCGACAGCTCTTCTCTGGAACTCTCCGCTGGGTTCACGTCGCCAGCCCTGCACAGTGGCTGAAGCTCTCCCTCTCCCTCTTCCGCAAGCACCGTGACCCAGCCAGCCTCCTACCATGCTAGCTCCGTCCCGGTGTCTGCACCTAGGGGCACCCAAACTGACTGGGCACTCAATACAGTGGTGGTTCTCAAAGCGTATCCCGGAGGCGGCAGCAGCAGCCTCTCCCGGAACTTGGACAACACGCACGTCCGCGAACTTCGAGGACTGCTGTCTTCGAGGAGGGCTGTGGTTAAGACATCACGGTAGCAGGGTGGCCAGGGCGGAGGTGTGTGTTGTGGGAAGGCGAGAATGCTTTATCACAGCCTCGCTCCCCGGGTTCCTGCCTGGATGATCCCCAAAATCCAGAGGAGTGAGCCAACGGGCCCCCCCCTCCACACCCCACTCAGGGGAAGGGTCCAGTCCCAGTCCCCAGCTGGAGACTTCACAGGCCCTGGGTTTGTGACGCTGCAGACAGCCCTGCTTCTTCCCTCGTGCTCCCCACCCCTCCCTCTCCCTTCCCTCCCCAGGGGCACCCCAGCCCTGCCTGCCTGCCTCGCCTTTGTCTGCCAATCTGTCTCCGTCCCAAGATGAGCCCTGGGCCTCCGCCAGCCAGTCTGTGCTCCACCTCAGGACCTGGAGGGAGGCCCCTGGGCTCCCAACTGCCTCTCACTTACTCTGGGGAAGGGCCTGGGAATGGTTCGTGCTACTGGCCTCCCTGCCCCAGCCTAAGCCAACCGTCACCCCTCTTGATCTGGAGCCACACTCTCCCATCTAAGGTGCTTACACCCTCACCATGTGGCAAAGTGAGGAGATGGGAGACAGAGGGGTGCAGGGACTTGCCTTGCCCGAGGTCACACAGCAAGAAGGGGGAGCAGCCAGGATACGGACCTTGTCTTCGCTCTTCACCTCAGCCCCCCACTCCCAGGCCCCAGCAGGTGGTAGGTGACCACTCTGAGGTGGTCACGTGTGGCAGGGATATTGTCGGTCCCAAGGCCTTCGTGGGCTCACAAAAGCAGCCGCAGCCCATTCCTGTGGCACGGTAATACCCTGTTCTTTCTCTAGTGGGCATGATCCTGTCCTCGCTGATGTCACCGCCCATCGGGTAAGGTTCGGAGGCAGGTGGGCACCTCACAGAGCTGCCTTCGCTTTTCTAAACTGACAGTACAGTGATGTGCTAGCACCTTCCTTTATGGGTACCCAGCGTATCCCCTGTCCGGCTCCGCCTCAGGGCATGCTGGAATGCAAGGGCCCGAATAACAGTGGCAGTGAGGACAGGCATCCTTGCTAGCCCTCACCACATCAGACCTGGCTGCCATGTGCTCTGCAGACCTTGTCCTATGGAATCCTCACCAGGACCCCGTGACAGAAATGCACTTATCCAGAGACGTGGCCACGGGCCTCAGAGAGGCTAAGCATCTTACCCCTAACGGTCCTAAACTCACCCCTCCATTTTACAGACGGGAAAATTGAGGCCCAGAGAGGACCCACACCTAAGTAGGGTCAGAATGGGGCTTTCTCAGGCAGCTGACTTACTGAGAGCAATCAGAGTCCATTCATACACTTTCTGGTCTGTGACTCTCTCTCCTCTCCTCTCAGGAAGGCAAGGGTTTCTGTTGTTTAATGGTTATCATTTGGGGATTCTCCTGTGATGTGCCAATATAGTTCTAAAAGCTTGATAAATATTCACTCATTTAACGCTCACAAACACCTTACAAGGCAGGTACATTTATTATTCTGATTTTGCAAACGAGGAAACTGAGGCCAGGGAGCTTAAGTAATCTGCCTGAGGTCACACAGCCAGGATTCAAATTCAGGCTGCTTGAGGTTTTAAACCCTACGATGTCCTGTCCTTTTTACAGCTAAAGAAACAAAAAACAAACAAAAACAAAAAACAAACAAACCTGAGTGACTCCAGGAGTGGGCATGACTTGCCTAAGGCCACAGGGCTAGTTAGTGGGGGTGGCTGGACTCCTGCCTCCAGCCCAAGACTGGTCCCCCACCCTAGCAGGGTCCTTTCTCAGTCCATGTTTGTTTATTACAAATGCTGACTGGGAACCTTCTTTGTAGGAATAACCACCGCAGTTTCCTTGCCCAAAAGGTAAGGCAGACAAGAGACACCCACAATACAGAGGGATGAACAGGTTCATGGGGGCACCAGGGGTGGCCATGGGAGCACCTGGCAGGACACTGACCTACCCTGGGAATAAGGGAAGATTTCCAGAAGTCCGACCTTTGAGTAGAGTCTCCAGGTTCAAGTGGGAAGTTATCCAGGAGGATAGGGAGGAAGAAGGCATCCCAAGCTGAGGAAATGCACGTACAAAGTCCAGCAGTGCGAGAGAGGATGTAAACTGTCATGAAGAGTTCTGTTCAGGGGCGCCTGGGTGGCTCAGTCGGTTAAGCGTCCGACTTCAGCTCAGGTCACGATCTCGCGGTCCGTGAGTTCGAGCCCCGCGTCGGGCTCTGGGCTTATGGCTCAGAGCCTGGAGCCTGCTTCCGATTACTGTGTCTCCCTCTCTCTCTGCCCCTGCCCCGTTCGTGCTCTGTCTCTCTCTGTCTCAAAAATAAATAAAAAATGTTTAAAAAAATTTTTTTAAAAATAAATTAAAATAAATAATAAATAAATAAATAAATAAATAAATAAATAAATAAATAAAAGAGTTCTGTTCAGCCCTGAGCGAGGGTAAGGACAGAAAAGGCTGAACAGAGGATCGTAGAAGGCCCCTGGGGTCATTAGGCCACAAATCTGCCCATGTCTCACAGAGTGACCTCAATATTCCCATCCATACAATAGTGGAGGGTTGGTACCTAAGGACCCTGCCAGCTCTGGCTTTCAGCTGTTGACATTAGGATGGATTTGAACAGGAAGACTGTTTTGGAAAGCAGGAGGCAAGGAAAGAACGGCATTCTAGAAATAGGGTCCCCCAGGAGCAAATGTCCAAAGGAAAGAAAGTACAGGGCAGGTGTTGAAAAGAGACAGGAAATAGCTTCTATGGAGGGTCCCTGGGATGGTGTACACAGAGAAAAGCATGCAAGGAAGTCATATCCATCTGAACTCTTTAGCAAATGAAAGAAAGAAAAAATATTGATTTATATAACTGAGAAGGCCAGAGTACTTCAGGCATGGCTTCAGGTATGGCTTCAGGCATGGCTGGATCCAGGTGCTGACATGTTATTGTGAGGACCCCGTCTCTCCCTCCATTTTGACTTTGATTTCTTCATTGTTAGTTTCACTCTCAGGGACTCTGACCTCCTGGAGGCACAGGTGGGCCACCCGTAGCTCCAGAATCCATCACACAAACTACACTCGTGGAAAAAAAGATTCTCAAACCCTCCCATGGCATTATCCTGGACCCTTTCCTTTCCCTCACATCTAACAGTTATCTTCACACAGTGAGCACATGATGTAACCTCCACGTAGGTCAAGACAGAGAAGCATGAGAGCACCCCGGAAGTCTCCCTCAAGCCCCCTCCTAATTAATAACCCCCTTAATGGTGTATCCGAGTCACCATCATCTGTTGCCTGCTGTAGCGCACCGGCTCCCAGCTGTCTCAAGCTTTCACTCTTGCGTCTCTCAATTAATTCAGTTACTTCAGTCAACTCCGAGATCCTGTAAAATGTAAGTCAAAAGATGTTCCTCCTCTGCCCCAAACCTTCCCATAGCTCCCATTTCATTTGGTATAAAAGCCAAGGCTCTTACCATGGCCTGTAATGTCCTACACAAGCTGGTATCTCATCCGCCTCTTGCCCCCCTCCCCCCAGCATCCCTGCTCCATCTATACTGGCCTCCTTCTGTTCCTCCAACACTCTCAGGCACACATGCCCAGAGCTGTTGTACCTGCTGTTCCCACTGCCTAGAATACTCTTCTCCCCCAGCCCCCGGGTGGTTCATCCCATCCCCTCCGGTTTGTGTTCAAATGTCCCCTTTGACATCTGCTCCCGCCAAGATGGAACGTCAGGGACTGGATTTAGTCTCCCATTTGAAACAAGCAAACAAAACGAGGCAAAATATATGAAATGATAGTTTTCAAGACACTGGGCACCAGGCAATAAAGGATAGTGATCTGTAACAGATGGAAAGCAAACAAAGTAAAGCCCTATGAAGTCCCCAGTTTACTGCCTGGGGAGAGTTTCCAGATCCTAGCGCAGGGAAAGGGAACCCAGGTGAAACCCAGAAGACTTCCTGAGTTAAGGAAATTCAGCTGCAAATCCAGGAAGACCAAGGAAAGCTGAGTTTGCAGGACAGAGTATCAGAAAGGAGAGAGCTGAACACAGAGAAAATTCCAGAGAGCTGCAGAAAGTCCCCCTGGAGTATTAGGCTGAACACTGGTTGATGCTTTTGTCTGATAAAACTATTCTGGGTTGGGAAAAAAACATGGGAGAAGACTAGAGAACCCTGTCCAGGAGTCACACGGGACCAAAAATAGAGCCAAATAGAAAAAAAAAATTAATAACCCATGGGACACTGTTTATAGTACTCAGGAAGGTCTTTTCTCAGTATTGGTGATGAATTAGCCCTCAACAAAGCACAGCTCTGGACCCACTCAGCAAATCATAAAGTCAAGATTTGAAAGCATCAAACTAAATTTTCTAGGTAATCTAACTGAGTCTCAGAGCAAAACTCAAGAAGATATAGAAATATAAAAATATATAGCAGACAACAAAGGTAAAATTCGTAGCATTTGGCATCCAAACAAAAGTTACCAGGCATGCAAAGAAACAAAAAACATGGCCCATAATGAGGACAATAATGAGTCAATTGAAGTTGACCCAGAACTGACACAGAAGTAGTGGACTATGAACATTAAAACAGTTATTAAAACTGTATTCTGTATGTTTAAAAGTTAAAGATACACACGGAAGACAGTAAAAGATCCAACTTGAATTTCTAGAAATGAAAACTACAATGTCTGAAATGAAAAATATGCTGGGATTAATGGCTGACCAAACACAGCAAAAGAAATGGTTAGTGAATTTGAAGACATAGCAGATAGAAACTATCCAAAATGGAACACAGAGAGGAATAATAATAATAATAATAATAATAATAATAAGCATCAGGAGCTGTGGAACAACTTCAAGCAGCCTAATGTGTAACTGAAGTCCCCAAAGGAAATATTTGAAAAAGAATGGCTGAGATGTTCCAAATCTGATGTAAGGTATAAACCTACAGATGCAAGAGGTTTAATAAATCTCAAGCACAGGAAACTGAAAGAAAATTATCCATCATGATCAAATTGCTCAAAACCAGTGACAGAGAGGAAAATATTTTAAAAAGAGAGATACAAAGGACCACCTGGGTGGCTCAGTCAGTTAAGCATCTGACTCTTGATCTCAGCTCAGGCCTTGATTTCAGGGTCATGAGTTCAAGTCCCAGGTTGGGCCCCATGTTGGGCTCTGTGCTGGGTATGAAATTCAACTTAAAAAAAAAAAAAAGACAGGGGCGCCTGAGTGGCTCAGTTGGTTAAGCGACCAACTCTTGATTTTGGCTCAGGTCATGATTTCACGACTTGTGGGATGGAGCCCCACTTCAGGCTCTACATTGACAGCACAGAGATTGCTCGGGATTCTCTCTCTCTCCTTCCCTCTCTGCCTCTCTCTCTCTCTCTCTCAAAATAAATATATGTTTTTAAAAATACAGAGAAACAAAGATAAGGATGATGGCAGATTTCTTGTTGGACATGAGCTAAGGGAGAAAGTAGTGGAGCAAATCTTTGAACTCAAAGAAAAAAAATGTGTCAACATAAAATTCTATACCCAGTTAAAATATCCTTCAAAAATGAAGGTGAGATAAAAATGTTTTTTCAGACACACATCGTTGAAAGAATTCTTCACCAACAGATCTGCACTACAAGAAATGATAAATGAAATCCTTTAGACAGAAGGAAAATGATACCACACGGAAATGTGGATCTACACAAATGAATAAAGAGCACCACAAATGTTAATTACATGAGTAAATATATAAGATTTTTCCTTACTATTTTAAAGTATTTAGAAGATAATTTACCGGTTGAACAACAAGTGCCATTGTAACATTTGCATAAGTAAAATGTAGGACAATAAAATCAAAATCTGGAAGGAAGAAAGAAAGGGAAGTGTACTACTATAAGATTCTTATACTATACATGAAATGGTATAATATCATTTGACAATAGATTGTGGTCAGTTAGAGATATATATTATAAATCCTAATGTAACCACTGAAATGATAAAATTGCAGAATTATAGCTAATAAACCAGCAAAGGAGGTAAGATGGAATAATAAAAAGTGATCAATTGATCAAAAATAAGGCAGAAAAATAAGAAAAAGGAAACGGGCAGATAGGACAAATAACGAGCAAATAGACTTAAATCTAACCATATCAATAATCACATTCAATGTAAATGGTCTAAACACCTCCAATTAAAAAGCAGAGATTGTCAGATTGGATTTTTTTTTTTTTATTTTTTTTTTCAACGTTTTTATTTATTTTTGGGACAGAGAGAGACAGAGCATGAACGGGGGAGGGGCAGAGAGAGAGGGAGACACAGAATCAGAAACAGGCTCCAGGCTCCGAGCCATCAGCCCAGAGCCTGACGCGGGGCTCGAACTCACGGACCGCGAGATCGTGACCTGGCTAAAGTCGGACGCTTAACCGACTGCGCCACCCAGGCGCCCCATCAGATTGGATTTTTTAAAAAGACCCAAATATGTGCCACCTACAAAAAACAAAAGGAAACAAAACAAAAAGCACTTTAAATATAAAGACACAAGTCAACAGTATAAGGATGGAAAACTATATACCATGCTAACACTAATCAAAAGAACACTAGATGGCTTAAACAACAGAAACTTATTTTGTCACATGTATGGAGGCTGGAAATCAAAGACCAAAATATCAACAGGTTTGTTTCTTCTGGGGTCTCTCTTCTTGGCTTGCAGATGGCCACCTTCTCACTGTGTCCTAACGTGGTCCTTCCTCATGTGCACCCGTCCCTTGTGTCTGTTTGTGCATCCAAAGTCCCTCTTCTTGTAAGGACACCAGTCAGATTGGATTAGGGGCCATCCTAAAGGCCTCACTTTAACTTATTTACCACAATAAAGGCCCTATCAACAAAATATAGTCACATTCTGAGGCTAGGCCTTCAACATACAAATTCTGGGAGGACACAATTCAGCTCATAACAGAAAGGGAAAGGAGAAAGGATGGCAAAAACAAAACAAAACACAACACACACACACACACACACACACACACACACACACACACACACATACACACTCTGAAAAAGAAAAGCTCACTTGAATACCTAGTCTAGAGAAAGCCAATACTAAATCATTGTGACCTTTCAGTGATCCAACTCCTGAAAGGATCAGAATATATACTTTAAAAAAAAAGAAAGAAAGAACATTGGGTGTCTAATTTAATATTAAACAAAAGTTAAGAAGTTATTTCAGAGCAAATATTCTGACCAGGGATAGATATAAGGTGATTTTTTATAAAGTCATCTTATAATGAGTAAGCGATTGATTAATCAAAAGCATATCTCAATTTTAAATGTTTATGCCCCTGATGGCAGAAATTCAAAATACATAAAGCAAAAACTGATAGACTTGCAAGGAGAAAGAAATCCACAATTATAGACTGAGATTTCAAATCTCAATAATTGAAAGAACAAATAGAGGGGCGCCTGGGTGACTCAGTCAGTTAAGCATCTGACTTCAGCTCAGGTCATAATCTCAAGGCTTGTGAGTTCGAGCCCCGCGTCAGACTCTGTGCTGACAGCTCAGAGCCTGGAGCCTGCTTCGGATTCTGTGTCTCCCTCTCTTTCTGCCCCTTCCCTGCTCACACTCGGTCTCTCTCTCTCTCAAGAAATAAATAAACATTAAAAAAAAAAAAAATAGAAAATCAAATGTCACCTTTTTCGTATGTCCTACCTTGATCATCACTTTTAACTGCAACCCCTCACTCCTATCCCTCTCTCCTGCACACATCACCTTCTAAATAAATGAATAAATAAATATTTATTTATTTATGTATTTTAATTTATTTATTTGTATAATGCCTAGAACAGTGTCTGACACTTAGAAGATTCTCAAAAAAAAAACCAAACTGTTGAATAAAAACATGATTGAAAGAGTGTTAATTGCTATTATTATGACTAGTATTATGTGACTTTGCATGTAGACTTTATGTGTGGTTTCAATGGTTAGAACCCAACAAAATTAATCTTGGAGGCCCAGAATTCTAGAGCATAGGGGCAGAAATCCAGAATGTTCGAGCAAGATGCATAGAATGTTAATAGTCTAGAAAACTCAAAGGCCTACAATGTTAGAATGTGGGGATGTTTAGAGCCAGAACATCAGAATCAGGGACCAGGGCTGAGGAGGGAGCCTGGGGGGAGCCTGGATTGGAGGGGGGCTGTTCAGAGTCAAACAGAATTTTTGTAATTCCTCTGTTGGTTCTGAGTGTCCCCTAACCTTAGTATCCATACAGAGGTGTATATACCCAGCTAACTAAGCTCAGCAAAGGGACCGAGAAGCTATCCACCCTCGGCCTCAGGGGCTGTAGCAATGAGGGGAGTGAGGGGGGTGGGGTGGTGAGGGAGGCTGTATTTCTTATTTCTCCATTTTTATTCAGCTCCCGCTCACGGGGCCCCTTCTGGACGGTAGGCCCGTGAGGCCTTTCAGTCACGCAAGACTGGAGGCTGTCATTATCAGAGGAAACCACCACCACCAGCTTCACGGGAATGGGGGGACAGGCGGCAGCCTACTGAGGCCTCCCCGTCATCCCAGGGAACCCTGCCCCACAGCCCCAGACCAGCTAGGGAAGCTGGGTCCTAGGGCGTGGGAGATAGGGTGCACAGGGGGTAGATCTCTAAGCCCAGGATTGCAGCCTTCACTGCTCCAGGAATGGGGTGTTCTGGTGGGGGCGGGAGGGAGGGGTCCAGCAGGTGGGGTCCACACATGATCAGCTGCCTTGCTTTGTTTTTATCTACAGCTCTAATCGCCCGCTGAACCTCAAGTCTTATGTGTTTCTCTTATTTCTCATCCACCTCCCAAACCGGACTGGGACTCCGTGAGGGCAGAGCCAACAGCTTTTGCTTTGCTCACGCCGGCCTCATCCGGTGGTGCGACTGCGGGCTCTGTGCACAGCAAGGGCTCCGTCGGTGCTGCCGGTGGTCTGCCTGGACCAAGGCGCTTCTCCGGCCCCATGTGCAGGGATTCCTTGGACACTGGGTCACACCCTCCATGAGAACTAGCGAAGACGGTGGGTGAATCGTCTACCCACAGACCGGCACGCGGGTGCAGGCGCGTCCCAAGGACCTCAGACACCCACCTCCCCACGCTGCCCAGCCCCAACCCCAAGCTCTGCAGAGACCACACATTTTGACCGCATGCCCAGGCACGGCTCTACCCCACCGCGCAGGAGACTGATGAAACTCAAGGGCCTCTTTCCGGCACCATCTCTTAGCCATCAGTTTTCAACTGTGGCCCTGTGCCCATCCAGGAAAAACCACAGGAAATACAAGAGCCAACACCTGTGAGCACTTGCTGTGCGCCCAGCGCTGCACCAACCTGGTCCATCACCTCTGTACCCCTGGGCACAGAGTCCTTCTCTGACACACAACCTCACGTAGTGGGCAGGGAGGATTTTCGGAACCCCATTCTGCACCCCCTGCCATTGGCCTCCACAATAGCCTCGGATTTACCCTCCATGTAGGACCCGGGTTCTCAACATTACCGGAATCAGGCTGCCTTTTTGAGGCTGGGTCAACGGTTGGCAAAGCCCCAGGAAAATGCACAAAGAGGCACGATGTATCAGACAAATTCCCGGGGACTCTCCCTCCCACCCTCCATCCGCCTCCACCACCGCTCTAGCCATTGGAGCCTGCAGACCCCCGAGCCAAGAGCCAGACCTGGGGAACACACACCTGGGGAACAGGATGGGTGGCCGGGTCCCCTCTTTTGGACACTGCTGGGAAGCCCCTCCCCATTCCTTCGCGGCCCCCCTTCTTCATCACTACCTCACTGCTTAATTGGGCGGCCCCGCGAGCGTGTGTGTGTGTGTGTGTGTGTGTGTGTGTGTGTGTGTGTCTGGGGGCTCGGGGGCGTCACTCCTCACACATGGGGCGGCCGGGTGGAGTGGGGGTGCTGGCTCCCTGCCCAGGAGCGGGACCCCTCCCCCCAGCCCCCGGCCGCTGGAGGATTGTGCAGCTCAAACAGATGGACCGAGCCGAAGGGGCGGGGGCGCGCTGACGGGGTGCGAGACGGCAGCGCGGCGGCCGGGCCTCCCGGCGCCCTGACAAAGGCGGGGGCCTGCGGCGCGGGGCGCCTTATCAGCGCGAGCAGACCGGGCGGCCGGGCGGGCGCCCGCGGCCCGCGTGCAGGCGCACAAAGGCCCGGGGCCGCGCGGGGGGCGGGGGGCGGGGGGCGCGAAGATTAATTGCCCAATCAAGTAGTCGGCGCGGGGCGGGGGCGGGGCCGCGGCCCCTGGGGACGCGGGGCGACGCATAATGAAGTGTGCAAAAAGTTAATTTGCTCCGCGACTCGCTGCTCGCCACAATCAAAGACGGGCGGCGAGGAGGGGAGCAGTGAGGAGTGTGCCCCCCCCCCCGCCGCCCCAGCTTGCGATGAGGGGGGCGGGCGGGGGTAAGGAAACGGGCACCCCCCCCACACACACACACACCCCAGCGTGGGAGGGAAGCATAGATCTCCAGATGAGCTTTCGACCCCCAGACCCCCACTTCCGCCTGCCGTGTGTCCCCCGCGGGCCCCGTCCAGGCCGCTCTCCTGCGCGCACAATGGTTGACATTTCTGGAGCGCTCGCTCTGGGCCGGGCACCGCGCCAAGCGCTTCCTGGTGTGATCTCTGGTCTCGCAACCTGAGGAGGTAGGGCTAGTGAGCTGAGCATCCCGTTTTGCAGAGGAGGAGCCCGGGGGCACAGACATGCTAAGGAAGTGCCCCAAGGTCACACGCAGGACCCTTACCGGGCCGAAGCTGTAGGTGAAAAATGATGCGGTGGAAAGTGTCAAAGCCCAAATACACCCGATAATGTGGAGGGGTGATTTTATTCAAGCTATTGCAAGTAGGGAGGGCACCCAGGATCCCAAGAGCAGGATGTCTAGGCAGGGTGGGTTCTCCTTAGATTTACAGGGAAGAGCACACAGGTTACAGGCGGGGAATTTAGAGCTGGGATTGTCTTGCAATGGGGGCGGGGGGGGGGGGGGGGAAGGCTCCTTGGTCAGCTGAACGGTTAAATGTTTGTTTCCACTTTCAGATGGGACAAACAGTTCTAATCTCAGCTAATGAACCATGAGACAAAGAATGGGAAAGTCAGGGGTTGGCTTGAACAGCAGGTTCAGGCAAAAGGAGAAAGGTCACAGGCAAACAAGGTAGTCATCTGAGTCTTAGGAGAGAAAGATGGACAAGGGTCTTGTCTAAGTCATGTGAGGAAAGTGCTTGCTTGTGGTAAACCATTTCTCTGAACAGAGAACAGTGGTGGAATTTCAGAAAACAAAGGTTGGGGGGATTTCTTAACCGTCACTATTTTCCAGGAGCACAGGGCTTGGGTCAAGTTTAACAGTGTCAAAAGGTTGGCTGATAGTGTAGGTAGAGGCCTGGCACCCTGATGGCTTTGAGCCACTGCCTGGTGAGGAACTCATCCTCAGCAAATAGAAATGCCCTTTTAGTCATTTCCCTGGGCACGTGACCTTAGATAAGGGAGCGATAGTATCCCACCTGATCAGAGACAGCACGCCCGGTAACACAAAGCAAAGCACCTAGAACACGGTAGGTGCTCAATTAATGTTACCCATCAGTACGACTATTTTCTCAAAAAGCGTGGTGTCATGATTTGAATTCAAGCTGTCTGGGTTCAGAGACTGCAAGCTTACCATCCGCTCTACTTCCAGACCTCCATGTATTGATTCAGTCCTCAAACTCCCAAACACATCCCCAACCTGTGTCCCTGGCACTGGGTGATCTGATACATAAAGGAGGAGACCCTGGACAGTCCACCCCACTGTGAGGCAGGCCAGCCCTAAATGGACAGTGGCACAAGAGCCACGGCGGCCATGATAGCTCAGGGGAAGCACCAAACCAGGGTTTAAGGACAGTTTGGGGGTCCTGGAGGCTGTGTCCCAAATGTCCACAGACCAGTTGGCACAGGGGAACAGCAGCCCCTTCAGACTCCTGGAAAAGTGGCTTCCAGGATGGATTCACCTCCTGGCACTGACTGGCGACTCCTGAGTCCTGGTTCTCTGACCCACTGCCCAGGCCCGTGCCTGGGCCCAGGCAGGATCAGGGGATTAGGGAGAGAGCCCTCGAGGGTGACAGGAGCCAGGCTGGCCGGAAAGAGGCAGGGTTACAACCAAACCAAGATATCGGGGCCCCTGATCATAATAATGAAAGAAAGAAAGAAAGAAAGAAAGAAAGAAAGAAAGAAAGAAAGAAAGAAAGAAAGAAAGAAAAAAGGGACGCGTGTTCGGCAATGCCCAGGGACCAGGACTGCTGCCCTGTTACCAAAAATGTCGAAGCTCTCGACTCTGCAAATTAGCATAAAACATGCTGTTTTGCATCGATTTGCATGTCATTTGCATGCTAATGACTCGATGCCACAATGCACCCAGTCCCCTAAGCAGCTTCTGGTCCTTGCTTTTCTCCTAGCCCCTGCCCCTTGCCTTGCACTGAGAAAACCAGAAAATCTGGGTTCTAAGCTAGGCTGGGCGACTTATTCCCTGTGGGGCCCAGGCTAGTCCTTGCCTCTCTCTCAGTCTCAGTTTCCCTGACTGAGCTCAAGGAGACAAACTGAGCAAGGGTTTTCAAATTATGCTCCAGTCGCCCCCTTGGGAGCTGCAGACACAGAGACGGGGGAGCAGGTGGGGCAGGCGCCCCCCCCCCCCCATCCCTTTCGAACAGCTGGGTCTCTGAGTAAAATTTCTCTTCAGCAATGCAGAGCTTCTCTGTTCCAAACAAAGACCAAAAGTTTACAAACAAACGGACTTAGTTGTCTCCGGCAAGTCTTTCTAGCACAACCTTCTCTAAAGACTTGAACAGCAGTAACAATCAGAGTTAAAACATGTAGCCCGTATCGTGTGGCAGATCCTGTTCCAAGCAACAGAGACGCATAACTCTATCTTTTTTTTTTTTTTTTTAATTTTTTTTTTCAACGTTTATTTATTTTTGGGACAGAGAGAGACAGAGCATGAACGGGGGAGGGGCAGAGAGAGAGGGAGACACAGAATCGGAAACAGGCTCCAGGCTCTGAGCCATCAGCCCAGAGCCCGACGCGGGGCTCGAACTCACGGACCGCGAGATCGTGACCTGGCTGAAGTCGGACGCTTAACCGACTGCGCCACCCAGGCGCCCCAGGCATAACTCTATCTTGACGCAACCCTGGAAATAAATACCGTTACTATACCCCCCATTTTCTAGGTGGGTCAATTAAGGCACCAAAAGGTTGAGTAACTTAGCTAAGTTCAAACAGTCACCGGATGGGAGAGTGAAGAATCAGTCTGGCTGTAGAATTTACACCATGGGTTTCGCCAGGTCACCTCCGCCATTGTACAGATGAAATTGAGGCTCAGAGAGGGAGGGAGCGTTTCTAAGCATAGCCACTAAACTGGCACTTGAACCTTGCTTCCTGCCTGAGCCCCCAGGCTCTCTGTCAAGGGGAAGGGTGGCCAGAGAAGGGAAAGCCGCGATTTCAAAGATGCTCAAGACACTTCTCTCTTGGTCCCGTGGACTTGCCAGGACGAAGGATGGTTTCTTCCCTGGCCATCCCCAGAGCTTGCTTCCTCCTCCTCGGCCACCCTAGTGCCAGCTGGTTAGACTTCAGGGAATAGTCTCCAGAACCAGCCAGCACGAGCCCCTAAATCAAGGCAGCCAGCAGGCCAGTGAGAGCACCAGGTATGCCAGTCAGAGCCGGCACACAATGCCCTGCCCGGCTGTGCAGGTGGAGGCACCGCCGAGGGGGACTCCACTGCAGGGGGCTGGGGGGGGGGCTTTCTCTCTGCAGAGGCAGGCGCGCCATGCCAGCAGGCGCTCAGCCCCCACCCTTTGGGGATCCGGCTGGGAAGCCCCCAGGTGCAGCTATGACTGGCCTCCCAGAGCGGTGCCCCGCAGGGGGCTGGTCATCCCTCTCTCTGTTCAGTGCCCCTCGATGGCTTTCTCAAGCCCCTTCCCTCCTGCCAACCTCTCCCTCTGAACTGCCCCCTCCCACCCTGCTCCGACCACCCTGGCCTTCTCTCAGCTCCTCCCATGCCGCGAGCTCTGTCCTATCTCTGCACCTCTGCATGTGCTGGTGCCTCTACCTGGAACACCCTGCTGCGTTGCCTAGTCACCCCATCTAAGGTTGACTACCACTGCCCCACCCCCCCGCCCGCCCCCCACTCCCTGGCACTTAACCGTCTTTTCTTCTCGGCCGTTATTTCAATCTGAATGTCTCTGGCTTATTTACGTGCCTCCTCATGTAGTGCCCGTCTCCACCCTTAGACTCTCACTCCGGGAGAGTCAGGACTGTGTGTGTCTTACAGAAATAGAGGTCCCCAAGAAATATTTGTGGGAGGAATGAAAAAGGAGGGAAGCCGGTAGCTGCTGCTGATTTGTTCGGTTCGTGTTGGTCTCGCCCTCCCCCCATCCCTGCCCTAGAGCGTCAGCTGCACGAGAGGCAGGGATTTATATGCCTGTTCTCTTCATGGCTGTGATCCCAGGAGTTAACACAGTGCCTGGTACCCAGTAGGTGCTCAGTAAATATCTGTTGCATGAATGAGCCAAGAGTGCAAGGGTCTCGCAGAGATGGGGTGCCGCTGATGGGGTGTAGGACCCTGGGCAGGTTCCTTCCCTCCGGACACTTCTGTCTCCCCATCTGAAAGCTGGACTGTGGAATCCCCGCCACTTTCTGCAGGACTGTGGCCCATTCCAGGGCCGCTGTGAGGATGAAAATGAGAAAATGTACGTAGGCACCAGGCACGCGGTAGGGGTTTTATAACCACAGCCCTATAGTCATTAACTGCCTCGGTAGCTAATCCTGCCGGGTTATTTGGATTTCCCCAATGACCAGAGCACGAGGGAAACCCCAGGTGCGGGTGGGGGTGGGCACGGTTTGAGTTCAGCGGCGGAGGCGGATTGGGGGTGAGGCTGGAGAGGTGGGCTACGGTGAGATTGGGCAGACAGCCCTGGGAACTTAATGGAGATGTCACCTTTATCCTGGAAGCAGACGGAGCTAGGGAACGATTTTCAGCAGCAGAGTAAAATGATCTGGTCTGATTTTCAAAACACTCACTCTGGCTGCCAGGTTGCCGGGTAGGGCGGGTGGCTCCCCATGCTCATTACCTCCCTTCCCCCCCCCCCCAGTATTAGAACCCCTAGATAGAGCTGGGCATGTGGACACCCAGAATCAAGACCACACTAACTCTCGTAGTTAGTGGTATAGCCGTGTGTCTCCAGTCCAGCCAAGAGGAGTAAGGAGACTACCCACCTGCAATTTCTGGGAGAGATCCTCGAGGAGAGAGGGGATATTCTTTGCCTCTTCCTCCTTCCCTCTGGCTGGAATGTTGACATGATAGCTGGAGAATGTGCAGCCACTTTGGACCACGAGGTGTTGAGGATGGTGGAACAAGACAGAAGAAGGGCCTGGGTCCCAGGGGATTGAGGACCCATCTTGTCAGCCTAGGGCTGCCTGCCTCCAGACCATTCATAAGAAAGAGAAACCAGTGTTTGTCTCCTGTAAGTCACTCTTCTTTTGGGCTCTCTGCCACTTATGGCCAATTCCAAAACGAACAGGTCCGGTTAGCACAAATGATCTCGGAGCTCTGTGGCCTACCTCCAGGGGAATGGGGGAGAGGACTCTGCTGGTCTTTTTTTTTTTGAAGTTTATTTATTTATTTTGAGAGAGAGAGTGTGTAAGCAAGGGAGGGGCAGAGAGAAAGAGGGAGGGAGAATCCCAAGCAGGTTCCACGCTGTCAGTGCAGAGCCCCACACAGAGCTCAAACTCACAAGCCACAAGATCATGACCTGAGCTGAAGTTGGATGCTTAACCAGCTGAGCCACCCAGGTGCCCCTCTGCTGGCCTTCGATGTCCTGCTCACAATAGCCCTGAAGCTCCTGGCCCAGGCTGCCTGGATCAGCCCAACTGGCTGGCATCCCTGGCTGGACCCAGCTGGGACAGGTGCAGAGCTCCTGCGGGCCTGAGACCAGGGCTTCTACTGCTTTTCTCGAAGCTTTGAGGGGCAGGGCAGAGAGGACAAGGGCCATGGCAGAATGGCACTGTCCGTTCTTGTGGGCCACCTCCAGCCCCTTGTTACCCACCTTCCACACGATACCCAAGAGAGCTTTTATTTTTTTTTTTTTTTAATTTTTTTTTCAACGTTTATTTATTTTTGGGACAGAGAGAGACAGAGCATGAACGGGGGAGGGGCAGAGAGAGAGGGAGACACAGAATCGGAAACAGGCTCCAGGCTCCGAGCCATCAGCCCAGAGCCCGACGCGGGGCTCGAACTCACGGACCGCGAGATCGTGACCTGGCTGAAGTCGGACGCTTAACCGACTGCGCCACCCAGGCGCCCCTCAAGAGAGCTTTTAAAGAAGCTTTGTTGTTGTTGTTGTTTGAGAGAGAGAGAGAGAGAGAGAGAGAGAGTGCGAGCGAGCATGAGCACGGAAGGGGCAGGCCCCGTACTGTCAGCATGGAGCTGGACACGAGGCTCAACCTCAAGAATCGTGAGATCACGACCTGAGCCGAGATCAAGAGTCGGACGCTTAACCGACTGAGCCACCCAGGCTCCCTGACCCAAGAGAGCTTCTTAGTGTCCTCTCTTGATCTCACAAATCACCTCAGTGCCTTCCCACAGTCCCCCAGGACCCTCAAGACGACATCCAGTCACCTCTGGCCCATCAGGTTTTGTAAGACATGGCATGATTCTTCAGGGCACAGCTTCCAAGTCAGACTCACACACACATATCCTGGCTTTTGAGAGCCCTGTGACTTCGGGGGCGCCTGGGTGGCTCAGTCGGTTAAGCATCCGACTTCGGCTCAGGTCACGATCTCGCAGTCCGTGAGTTCGAGCCCCGCGTCGGGCTCTGAATTGACAGCTCGGAGCCTGGAGCCTGTTGCAGATTCTGTGTCTCCCTCTCTCTCTGCCCTTCCCCCACTCATGCCCTCTCTCTTTCTCTCTCTCTCTGCAAAAGTAAATAGACATTAAAAAAAAAATTAAAAAGCTCTGTGACTTCGGGCAACTTACCGAAGCATTTTGGGTCTTAATTCCATTAGCTACGAAATGGAGGTGATTGGAACAACAGCTTGCTATTGTCGTAGAGTTTCAGTGGGCAGTGTGGGGGTTCCTGCTATTTACTGATGCGTAACAACCCCCAAAACACAGTGTTGTCAAGACGTTCCTCGGGCTCACGGATTCTTAGGGGTCAGGAACTCACACAAGGCACACCGGACCTGACTTCCTTCTGTTCTACGGTGGCCGGGGCCTCAGCTGGACAGAGGTGACCCCCCCCCCCGGGGGCCGGCATCATCTAGACGCGTCTTCCCTTACACGTCTGGCCATCGAGACTAGTTCAGCTGAAGCTATTGGCCGGAGCACCCACGTGTGGACTCTCCTGGAGTCCTGAGCTTCCTCGCGGCATGGCCGCTGGGTTCCAAGAGTGAGTGTCCCCCGAATGCAAGCAGAAGTGACATGGCCACTTCCAAACACAGCGAGAACACAGACCCCACTTCTTTTTTTTTTTTTTTTTTAATTTTTTTTTCAACGTTTTTTATTTATTTTTGGGACAGAGAGAGACAGAGCATGAACGGGGGAGGGGCAGAGAGAGAGGGAGACACAGAATGGGAAACAGGCTCCAGGCTCTGAGCCATCAGCCCAGAGCCTGACGCGGGGCTCGAACTCCCGGACCGCGAGATTGTGACCTGGCTGAAGTTGGACGCTTAACCGACTGCGCCACCCAGGCGCCCCCAGACCCCACTTCTTGACGAGAAGACTATCACGGCTTTTGGAGCCATAATTTGAAATGGATTATACAATGCCTGTCCCATCATGAGCCCTCATTAAATGTTAACTGGGACGGGTGGCAGTGGTATGAGATCAGGGCTCAGTGCCATTTGCGTTGAAACAGATCAGGTGACACTAGGCATCGAGGGGTTAATGCAGGAGGCACCGGGCGGGGTCTCTGGAACCCCACGGCCCCACGGCCGAACAGGCTCTGGAAAGATAGAGCTTGGATAAGAGCTAACAGGTCTCGGGTGCTCACTAGACGCCAGGCGCTGAGCCAAGCACTTTCCGTGCACGATCTCATATAATCCAGCAAGCCATCCAAGAGGTAGGTCCTAGCATTGTGCCCATTAATTGATGAGGAGTCAGAGGCTCAGAGAGGCAAAGGGTCTTGCCCGAGGCCACACAGCGAGGAAGGGGCAGGATTTGAACTCAGGCAGTGTGGTGTCAGAGCCCGTGCGCACTTCCCAAGACTAAGCTGGGCAGTAGCCAGCCTGCCAGGTGGAACAGGCCGTCCTGACTGTTTGGTGACAGACAGGGAGGGCTTGTACTGCTGGACGGAGAGCCAGGACCAGGAGGTTTGTCAGCTGCGAGCCCACAGTCACAGGCTGGGGGAATGGGGCCAAGACCTCCGTCTGGAGGGGTGGAGGCGGGAGGGAGTGAAGAGAACCCAAAGAGCAAGGCAGAGCCCCCCTCCAGAAGCAGCAAAGCACTAAGGGATGAAAATAAAGCCCCAGGATCACGTGGGGCCCTGACCTCTGCTCCTGGAGCCCCCATCAGGCCATCACTGGTCCCCCACCTGGAGCAGAGCTCAGCCAGTTCCTGGAGGTCAGGAGGCCTCAGCTGGAGGGGGAGGAGCAGGAGGGCGGGGAGGGGGACACCACTCAATACAACAGCCAGGAAAGGTCACAGAGGGGACTCCCAACAGTGCGGGGGTCTATAATGGCAACCAGCACACCTGCAGGGGCTCCAGACGGCTCTCCCTGGTGCCCTCTGGCCTTGACTTTTCTTCTGACTGCTCTCCTTCCTCCCTTCTCGCCTTATTTCCATCCAGCCCCCTCTTCCATTTGTCCTTCTTGCCTTCTATCCCTTCTTCCATTCCTTTCTTTCCCTCCCTTCTTCACACTTGCCTTGTTCCTTCCTTCTCTCCTTCCTTCCATTCCTTCCCCCATTTTGAAATCTCGCAGGGAGAAGCTGCACCCCCCCGAAGGCAGGGAGCAGCCCGGTCTGAACAGAGTCATGACCGCGGACTTCACCACGACGCCTAAGCCATCACAAAACCAGTCCTAGCAATGCCATGCGTCTGGGACGAGTCTTGTGATGACCTCCTTCATCGCTCGCAAAATCAGGTGTCCCAGAGCACCTGAGTAGCCTGAGCATTACTGGGAGGTGGCTTCAGGGGAGGGGGGGGGGGCACTGGATTAGGAGCCGGTTCACCTTGGACAAATTGCAAGCCCCTCTGGGCCTTGGTTTTCTTGGTTGAAACAACTTCATGGGTTGAGGAGAGAGTTAGACAGGACGGCACACGCTTGTCCTCAGTCACAGGAGTGTTTCTGCCTTGCCCGTCCCTCGCTGGCACAGGCCTATGACCTTTCTCCCAGGCCCGTGGGGCAGAGCCAACTCCCAGCTGACGTTGGCAAGCGGCTGGGGGGGTGGACCAGCAGGCTGTCAGGCCCGGCCTTGTGCCCAGAGAACCTTCTGTGCCACTGTTCCTCAGCCAGGCAGGCCCAACCCACCGGCCACTTGCCGTGCCCCTGGCAGGACAGGGCTATAGGCCCCTCCTCGCCTGTATCTCGCTCAGCTGACCATGGTGGCCACCCTCCTCCCCCCAGGCCCTGGAAACAGAAGTCTCCAATATAAATGCAAATCCACTGCAGTCCCCAGTCTCAGGCTGGCCGTTCCAGCATGTGCTGTAGGCTGGGGACAGGAGCTGACACTGGCCCAGAGGAGATAAGGCACTTCTGGGCCACCCCCGCCCCCGGCCCTGCCCACTCCTCAGCCTGTCAGCTCCACAAACACCCCAGGGAGCGCCAGCCCTTCCTCTCTGCTGCCCCATAAGGCCTGTATGCAAAGCACCGTCCCCCCTCACTGCAGTCAAGAAGGGCCACGCCATCCTCAAATATGATGACAATGTTCCACCCTCCTGCCCTCTCCGCAAGCAGAGTGGAGAAAAAGCAGGTGACGTGGGGGCTAATTTCTACCACCACCCTCCGGCGGGCTCGGGGCCACCACTAGCCCGTAGCATTCCTTTCTGTGAATCAGAAACAGACAGCCCTTCTTCCTGGCACAAGGCAACCCCTCCACAGGGCTCCAGGGAGCCTCTTAGCCCCCAGCTGGGCACCCTTGAGCCCCGCACAACCTGCACAATTGTAAGCCACAGCTCGGGGCGCCTGGGGGGCTCAGTTGGTTAAGCGTCCAACTCTTGGTTTTAGCTCAGGTCATAATCTCAGTTTGTGAGTTTGAGCTCCACATTGGGCTTTGCACTGACAGCACGGAGCCTGCTTGGGATTCTCTGTCTCCCTCTCTCTGCCCCTCCCTCACTTGCTCTCTACCTCTTTCTCTCAAAATGAATAAATAAATATTAAAACAAACAAACAAACAAACAAACAACAACAACAAAACCCAGAAGGTAAGCCACAGCTCTTAGCAGGACCCATCTCATCTTTGGGACTTGGTTTCTCTCCACCTAGAGAGACCTCCAAGCATTGCACAAACCCATTTAGGTTGAGCCCTTGGAATTAGACGGGGTGGTTCCTTGGGTGAGACCTCTTCCAGCTCCAATAACCTATCATCCTTCCATTCCTAGGTCTGAGACATTCCGACCCATAAGCCACAACTTCTGGAATGCTTAACAAAGGAGCAAGGCATCTCTGGCAGAAACATTCTATGATCCACACGAGATAGAAGCTGGGGTGGGTTTGGAGTCATGAGCAGGGCTCTCAAATGGCCCGGACTCCAATCCGCTACATTCTGGCTCCAGAATGTCACCTCCTCAGAGAAGCCTCCGCTGGCGGCCTCCTATGGGGCAATTCCTTTCCCTTCTCCAGAGACTATATCATATTCCCTGCTGGTTTTCTTCATGGCATCTATTGTTATGTGAAATTATCTCACTCATTTATGCCTTCCGTGGTTACTTTCCGTCTCTCCCCTCTCCCTTACTAGAATTCAAGTTTCTATAAGAGCAGGTGCCGTGAATCAGTAACTCCTTCCTCAACGCTTTCTGGGGAGTAACGATGGATCCCCTGACAGGGTTAGCGTAAGGCGTTCATCAAGACAGCCAAAGGTGCTTAGCAGAGAGCTGGCACCCAGTAAGCGCTCAATAAATGCTAATGGCTGTTGTTATCATTATCATGAAAGAGCTGTGGGTGTCCTGGTCCCACAGGTCCAAATCCCGACACACTCTTGTGTCAGGGGCCAAGACATCCTCCCCCATTTACTCACCCCATGACCACAGGCAAATGGCTGCTTCTCGTTCTCAATTTCCCTCTGTCAAGTGATGTGTCATTGCCAGAAATGTCACCAAGTCGCTCTGAGTGTCAAATGACGCCAAGAGGGAAACACACTTTTTAGTCCCTAAATATGATTTCAATACGGGGCGCCTGGGTGGCTCAGTCGGTTGAGCGTCGGACTTCGGCTCAGGACACGATCTCGCGGTCCGTGAGTTCGAGCCCTGCGTCGGGCTCTGGGCTGACAGCTCAGAGCCTGGAGCCTGCTTCAGATTCTGTGTCTCCGTCTCTCTGACCCTCCCCATTCATGCTCTGTCTCTCTCTGTCTCAAAAATAAATAAACGTTAAAAAAAAAAATTTAAAAAAAAAGATTTCAATACTACGAAGAACCCTGCGCGCTTCTCCAAATGTGGCGGCCACGTCCTCCAGAGCTCCCCAGCACCCTCCACCCGGAATCCCAAGGGTCTGCTTTTCCCCGACCCCACCCAGCCATGTCTCGCTTAGGCTTCTTTGAAGGAGGGGTTTCCATTAAGGCAGAGTTTCTCAGAGTTTGACAGAACCACACCATCTTCCCAGCTCCCACTGGCATTCTGTCTGTATTTTATAACAATTTCCTAACATTGTTTTTTTCTTTAAATTGCCTCATTTAAAAAAAAAAATAAAGCCGGGGGCGACTGGGTGGCTCAGTCAGTTAAGCGACCGACTTCGGCTCAGGTCATGATCTCACAGTTTGTGAGTTCGAGCCCCGCATCGGGGTCTGTGCTGACAGCTCAGAGCCTGGAGCCTGCTTCGGATTCTGCGTCTCCCTCTCTCTCTCTCTCTGCCCCTCCCCCACTCATGCTCTCTTTCTGTGTCAGAAATAAACATTAAAAAAAATTTTTTTTTTAAATAAACAAATAGGGGCGCCTGGGTGGCTCAGTCGGTTAAGCGGCCGACTTCGGCTCAGGTCATGATCTCACGGTCCGTGAGTTCGAGCCCCGCGTCGGGCTCTGTGCTGACAGCTCAGAGCCTGGAGCCTGTTTCCGATTCTGTGTCTCCCTCTCTCTGACCCTCCCCCGTTCATGCTCTGTCTCTCTCTGTCTCAAAAATAAATAAAAACGTTAAAAAAATAAATAAAATAAACAAATAAATAAAGCCAGTTCATGCTAATGAGAAACTATAGAGCCCTGCCATTAATAAAAATTAGCATCCTGATATAGGGCACCTGGCTTAGTTGGTTAAGCATCTGACTCTTGATCTCAGGTCAGGTCTTGATCGCAGGGTCATAAGTTCAAGCCCCCTGTTGGCTCTACATAACTAAATAAATACATAAATAAATAAATAAATAAATAAATAAATAAATAAAAGCATTGGTGATTGTAAGAAGAGGATATATGTTGATAATCGCTAAAATAAACACTTAAGTATTAGAAGTCTGATACCTCCAGCCAGATGGATCCAAAGTTTTGATCCAAAGTATCTGATCCAAAGTTTTCACGCTCTCGAGCTGAGAGTTCTCTGGGGAACTTTTTTTTTTTTTTAATTATTCCTTTGGTCACCGGGCCAGACCTTTCCTGAGAACCATACATGCCCAGCCCCGGTGGCAACAGCCTTAAGCGAGAGCATTTCCGGCCTTCAACGCACAAAGGTCTACTTGAGGTAGCAACCTTCCGCCCTCCCAAATACAATTAATTGGCAGGGAATCATCACCCAAGCTCGCCTCCCTGGGCATTTCTTGGCTCTCTTCTCTCAGCACCCCCTAAAAGGTGTCTCCCCTGTGGAGGTGTGGGAAGGGACAGAGGGAGTCAAGTCTGTGTTTGCCAGGGTGACGATCTCCATGCACACCTTTGCAACCGAACATGCCCACTAACCACTCCCGCTAAAACACACAGTCTCCAGGACCCCCTACCCAGTGCCATCCATCTATTTTGCTGATTCTTCACTTTGGAGAAGGGCAATTTAACACAATGGCTTATTGTTTCCAGGAAAGGACTCGGAAGGGAGACCTCTGGCAAATTTGGTAAAATGTATCCTTTGATTGGATGGGCAATTTCTGTCCTAGGATTTTATCCGGAAGAAACCGTCATGAATGTGGAAAACCACAACAGCTGCACGATGTTCTTGGCAGCACTGTTGATAAGAGAGAAAAGTTGCAAAAAAAAAAAAAAACCTCTGAATGGTCATCAATAGGGGATTCAGTAAATAGATACGACATAGGGGATTCAGTAAATAGATACGACAGTCCACATGATGGGCAATGATGCAACCATTTACCGATGAGGCTGTAAAATATTTAGACACGGAAAATGTTCATGTATATTATTAAGTAGAAAAGTAGCTACAAAAGAGAATGTACAAGATGTCCCTTTTAAAATATACATACATATGCATTGTAGAAAGATTGGGATGGATTTGGGTTAGAGAGGATTTCTTAAACGGGAAACAAAAAGTCCAGACCATAAAGGCAAATAAATCTTTTCTTTCTTTTCTTTTTTTTTATTTTTTTTAAACATTTATTTATTTTTGAGACAGAGAGAGAGCATGAACAGAGGAGGGTCAGAGAAAGAGGGAGACACAGAATCGGAAACAGGCTCCAGGCTCTGAGCTGTCAGCACAGAGCCCAATGCGGGGCTCGAACCCACGGACCGCGAGATCATGACCTGAGCTGAACTCGGACGCTTAACCGACTGAGCCACCCAGGCGCCCCAAGGCAAATCTTTTCTTAATGTTTATTTGTTTATTTCGAGAGAGAAAGAGCAAACGCATTCACGAGGAAGCATGGGAGGGGCCGAGAGAGGGCAAGAGAGAGAGAATCCCAAGCAGCGCAGAGCCTCACAAACCATGAGATCATGACCTGAGCTGAAATCAGTGGGACGTTTAACCGACTGAGCCACCCAGGTGCCCCATAAAGGCAAATATTAATAAGTTAATCTCCATTAGAATTAATACTCTGTTCAAAAGTCACAGTAAAAAAAGTGAAAATGGGGGCGCCTGGGTGGCGCAGTCGGTTAAGCGTCCGACTTCAGCCAGGTCACGATCTCACGGTCCGTGAGTTCGAGCCCCGCGTCGGGCTCTGGGCTGATGGCTCAGAGCCTGGAGCCTGTTTCCAGTTCTGTGTCTCCCTCTCTCTCTGCCCCTCCCCCGTTCATGCTCTGTCTCTCTCTGTCCCAAAAATAAATAAACGTTGAAAAAAAAATTAAAAAAAAAAAAGTGAAAATGGTAAGTCACAAGCTGGGAAAAGTTTGTCACGGTCTGACTGACAAAGATCGGCCTCGAAATATATACAGAGCGCCTACAAGTCAGTAAGACAATCAAGAAGAACAGAGTCCAGATTCGAACAGGCATAAAGAACAGAAAAGATGAACAGCCAATAAACATACAAAAAGATGCTCAACCTCTTAGTAATTAGCAAAATCCAAATTAAAAGTTCGTTTTATGTCTACTAGATTGGCAAAACTTCCAAAGCTGGAAAAATCCCCCGTTTGATCCCTCGGGTGGCACAAGGATTCCGGGACACTGGTGATGGGGGGTCAGTTTGTACAACCACTCTGAAGAACAACTTGGCGTTATTTTGCACTCACTCTACAACCCTGCAATCCCATCCCTGGGGACATTCTAGAGAAGCTTGTACGTGTGCACAGGAGGAAGCCCCTCCTTCCGCTCCCTGCCCTCGGGCACCTGAGAAATTCTTGTTCCTTCCACCCGGTCTTCTGACTTCCTCTGGATAGCGGTGGGCAATGTTTGCCCTAGGGGCTGGGGCTTTAACTCTCCCACACTTCACGTGGTGGGACCCAGCCCTGTTGGCCAGTCACTGGGCAAGCCAGACCCCCTGCTCATCACCTGAGTGGAAGCAGGGAGACAGCCGTGACTGTCCTGGGGACCAGGGAGAGGCCAAGAGCGCCCGGAGGGTGTCAGGAAAAGTGGCAGGGTGACAGTTCATGCAAATAATAGACTCCTCTCTGCAATGCAAAAGGAGGAGCAGCTCCATCTGGGCCAATCGGAAGCATCCAAGACAAATCGCCAAGGGGAAAAAGTAGGCAGATCAGCTACCATCGTGGAAAGGGGGGATTCAGGTGTATATCAACACATGATCACTTGTATGTGGCAAAACGCTTCCGAGGACAGGAGATTGGCCTTGGGGGAGGGGGAGGGGTGGCTAGGGGGCGGGGGTGGGGCCAGGCCTCACCGCGTCCCCTTTTGTGCATTTTTATTTTGTACCTTGCACGTGCTACTGTGGAAAACGGAGTAAAAACTGGACACGAGCTGCAGTCACGTGAAATGTGGCACGCACAGAACTATTATGAGAGTTGAATTAGTGGCTGATCACCAGGTGACATAACGTCACTCCCAGACGATTAATCTGCACTGTTCTCAACTTCAGCGAAGGTGTTTTTGTTTTCTTTTTGAAAACATTTTCCAGCCAACTTTTCTCGGTTTCAGACTTTTCCACGGACCCTTGAAGAGCCTGTGGCTTTCCTGCACTGTGCCTGCTGGGCCAAATTCAAGGAGTAGATCCATTCATCACCCATGCCCGGCGGCCCACCAGCTCCCCAAGGGCCACCGGTAGGCACGAACTCCTTTGACTTAAATCATCTATTGGGTCCCACCCCGAGGTTGCTCTTCAGTTCAAGCGAGTCCAAGGGGAATAGGCATGACCCTCCCCTTCCTCAGGAGCCAAAATGCACAAGGTCACTTCCTGGACCTCAGTTTCCCATTGGGTCACACAGTCTATATGTGACTCTCCACCTCAGACACTTGCTTTCGCCTGCCCCTCGCCCCCTTGCTCACTTCTCCAGCCACACTGATCCCTTGTTCTTCCGACCCTGCTCTGTGTGGGCAGAATTCCAAGATGTCCCCCAACATTCCCAGCCCTCCCTGCAACCCCCCGCAGGTGAACATGCCCAGCATAATGCCCTGGACTGGGCGCGTGCTGGCATTTACTCCCGTGATTAGGTTATGATATACGGCACGGGTGGTCAGACTTGTGACTTACAGAACCGTGAGCTAAATGGGTACTGTTTTAAGCCACTAAGTTAATGGAAATTCATTGCACGATAATAGAAATTAATACACATGCCCAGCTCGCTCCACTCTGGCCTTTCGTGTGCTGGATCCCTCAGCCTGGAAGGCTCTCCCCACAGATATTCACAGGGCTCACTCCCTCCCTTTACCCAGGTCTTTGTTCAAACATCCTCTCCCAGAGAGGCCGGCCTGACCACATCATTTAGAGGAGCACCGTCCTTTTATTTCCTATTCCCCCTCCCACTTTATTCTTGGGTCTATCCCTTACCACTCCCTGACATTATATGGTTTCAGCGTCATCTGAATAACTTTTTTTTTTAGCTTTTTACTCTGAAATAATTTAAAACTTACAGAACAGTTACAAACATTGCACAAAGAATTCTTACATATCCCTCGCCCAGAACCCCCAAATGTTGACATTTAAACATGTTTGCTTTATCATTCTCTTTGTATAGAGAGATTTTTTTCTGAGCCATTTGAGAGTAAGTTGATGACCTGATTCCCCATGGCCCCCAAATACTTTAGTCTGTAGTTCCTAGAAACAAGGAAATTCTCCTGCATGAGCACAGCAAAATTGGAAAAATCAGGAATTCGCTGCTGACACGTTACCACTGTCAAATGTTCAGATCCCAGTCAAGTGCTAACAACTCTCCCCAAAATAACATTTTTTTTGAAGTTTTATTTATTTTGAGATAGACAGAACAGGGGAGGGGCAGAAAGAGAGGGAGAGAGAGAGAATCCCAAGCAGGCTCCGCACCGTCAGCACAGAGCCTAACGTGGGGCTCGAACGCACAAACCGTGAGGTCATGACCTGAGCTGAAGTCAGACGCTTAACCGACTGAGCCACCCAGGCACCCCAAGCATAGCATCTTTGATGATAAACAAAAAGATTCGTCCAGAAATAATCACTGTATTCAGTTGTCTTACCTCTTTCATCTCCTTTCATCCGGAACAGTCCCTCAGTTTTTCCATTCTTTTCATTATCTTGACACTTACCAAGATTACAGGCCAGTTATTTCGTAGAAGTTTCCTCAGTTGGAGTTCGTCCAGTCGCTCCTCCTGATCAGATTTAGGTTTTGCGTCTTTGGCAGGAACATCGCAGAAGTGACACGGTGCTCTTCTCTGTGCAGGTCGCCTGGAGGCACACGACAGTTTGTCCTGTAACAGGTGATGCCACCCGCTACCTTTGATCGCTTGATTAGGGTCCTACCTGCCCTGTTTCTCACCGTCAAGGTACCCTCCTCCTCTTTGTAATTAATGGGTTATGTTGGGGGGAGGTATTTTAAGACTATGTATATGCTCTGTCCCCAACAAATTTTCACAGAGTAGTTTTTATTTTAGCACCCAGCAATGATTCTGTCAGAGTCAGTTATTACCATAATATTTCCATCCTTCCTTCTACATTTGTTATTACACATTCTACTCTGAGAAAGAGCGTTCTCCTCCTTCATGCATGTGTGTGTGTGTGTGTGTATGTGTGTATGCATGTATGCATATGATATCAGTGTGGATTCACTATTTTTATTCAATGGATTATAATCTATTATGGTCATTATTTTGATTCTCAAATTGTCCCAGATTTGGCCAGTAGCTCCTACGCTCTTTCGACACGTTCCTAGCATTACTTGAGCACTTCTAGATGTTTCAGGCTCACTATGTACTTTCCGGGCCCCAGCCCTCAAATCAGACTTCTCCCCAAGGAGCCCTGGTTTCGTACAGTGGAGGATGCTATATTAAGACACCAAGATCTGGGGGCGCCTGGGTGGCTCAGTCAGTTAAGCATTCAACTTCGGCTCAGGTCATGATCTCACAGTTTGTGGGTTCAAGCCCCGCGTCGGGCTCTGTGCTGATGGCTCAGAGCCTGGCTCCTGCTTAGGATTCTGTGTCTCCCTCTCTCTGCCCTCCCCCACTTGTGTTCTGTCTCTCTCTCTCTCTCTCTCAAAAATGAATAAACGTTAAAAAAAATGTTTTTAAAAAGACACCAAGATCGGGTGCTAGGAGTACCCATTGCTACGTGGATATGAGTGCTCTTGGGCTCTCTTTGTGGACAGAGCTGGGAAACACACGTATTACATGTATGCATCTCACCCACACGTGGGCACACAGGCATCTCTGCTTCTCCGCCTCTATTTTTCAGAGCCAGGAGTTTACCCTGATGGCTCCAACTCCATTCCAGCACCACAGAGGTCACTCTAGCCTTTGCTGTCACCGCGTTTATAATTCCCTACTCCGACAGTGGGGAACCTAGCTCTCATTTTCCTCAACATATTCATTTGTTCAACACCCCCCACCCCGTCCCATAGAGCCCCGGCCTCACTCACGGCTCCCCTGCTTGGCCCCCCGCCCTACCGTTCACCTCCAACAAATATCGGGAAACAGAAGGAAGGAGGAGGAAAGAGGAAGCCGCATTTGTTTTGACCTAGTAATACATTCACTTGGTACAAAAGAAAAACGATAGGGAAGTATACAATGAAAAGTCTCCCTGTCTACCCCGTTGCTCATTCCAATCTAACTCCTCCCCTTAGGTAACAAGCATTATTGGTTTGTTACATACACAAGCTAATATAAAGATGTTTTTTATTTCCTCTCTTCTCCACAAAATATTCCTCATACTCCTTTTATCTGTCAATAGTTCTTGGAGATCTTTCCATATTCGTGCGTAAAAAGTGGTCTCATCCATGGGACGCCTGGGTGGCGCAGTCGGTTAAGCGTCCGACTTCAGCCAGGTCACGATCTCGCGGTCCGTGAGTTCGAGCCCCGCGTCGGGCTCTGGGCTGATGGCTCAGAGCCTGGAGCCTGTTTCCGATTCTGTGTCTCCCTCTCTCTCTGCCCCTCCCCCGTTCATGCTCTGTCTCTCTCTGTCCCAAAAATAAATAAACGTTGAAAAAAAAAAAAAAAATTTAAAAAGTGGTCTCATCCTTTTGTGGCCGGGTAGCATTCCTTTGGCTACTCTATTTAATCAGTTCACCAATAATCGACATTTAGATGGCATCTAAGATTTTGTTAGGCCCAACAAGACCGCAATAAATAAACCGGAATGTATTCACGTTGCATGTGTCCAGACACATCCATTAAATGAATTTTTAGAAGCGGGGTCATTGATGTGATCTGACATGTTTGTGTTTAACGATTAAAGTCTGTCTCGGGAAAGATAAATACTCTGTATGATTTCACTTATATGTCGAATCTAAAAAAACCCAAACTCAGATACAGAGAACAGATTCATAAGGAAGGGGGTGGGAGGCAGTGAAGGGGTCAATGATACAAATTTCCAGTTATCAGATAAATAAGTTTTAGGGATGTAATGTACAGCATGGTGACCACAGTTAGTGGCACTGTGTTGTATATTTGAAATTTGCTAAGACAATAAACCTTAAAAGTTCTCATCCCAAGAAAAAAATAAATAAATAAAGTCTGTCTCCCCTCTTGGAAGAGGAAAGGGACTCTGTTCTAGTGACTGCTATTTTCCCAGCATGAGGAACTGCTAGACTATGGTAGGCGTGCAACAAACAATGTGTTTGATAAATGAATGAATGACCGATGCCCTCGGGCTCTGCAGTTGACCGTCTCTGGAGTGTAGGGAGCCCTCACTGTGTGCCCGGTGCTGTGCATCGTGGTGCCGATCCTCCACACTTCCCCGTGAGGAAGGCACAGTTTTGACAGCCCCACTTGACAGATGAGAGCGCTGAGGCCCAGAGAGGGAGCACAGCTGAGCTGACGTCACACAGCTAGTCAACAGCCAAGCCACAGTTCCCACCCAGCGAGCCAGACTCTGGAGCCACTAACAATCTCACCCACTGCTCCCAACACATCTCTTCTCCCCCCCCCCCACACACACACACTTAGCTCAGTCCTCCAGCCCCACCTGGACCCCTCATCTTGCCTCACACGCTTCCCTGGACCTAGCTACTTCTTCTCAGCCTCACCCCCAGCCAAAGGCGTCTGCTCCCCGCCCTCGGCCAACGCGGGACAGGACCAAGGAGAAGAGCTGTCATTTCCATACAGCTGTCCCCGGGAGCCAGGCCTTGCCTAAGCCCCCCCATTTTCCCTGAAAAGGCTGAATTGTCTTGGCCGTTTGGGGGGCACCTCTCGGCACAGGCCGGGCTGCCTGGGCAGGGCCTGGCTGGGCTATTATCCTACATTATCTCACTCCCCTGCTCCTGAAAAGAGCCAGTGACTGCTCGCCCCCCCTCAGCCCTCCCCTGCTCGCTCCTGTCTTTTACACTTAATTACCTCACTCATTACCCCGCAGCCTGCAGAGGCCGGACCACAACTGGGGCGTGAGTAATCCCCGCATCACACACCCAGCCAGCCGGCCAGCAAGGAGCAAATTGCTCACACAGCCCATAAATAAAGGAACAGGGCCCACTCAGGCCTTCAGAGCAGAAGGACTTCGTGGCTGCTGCCGTGAGGGGCAGGCAGTGGCCCCAGGTTCCCAGTCGGCCTTTGCCGGCCCTGGTGAGATGGTCTCCACCTCCCCCACCCCAGACGGGCGACCTTGAACTTCCCCAGGCCACTGAAGTCATAGCTCAGCGCCTCTGACAAATGAGACAGCAGGGGCCCACACCCCTTCCTCATCACAGCCCGGAAACTGTCCAGGCACGTCTTCCAGGCTTCCTACGTGACCCCTCCAGCCATGCACCTACCCCTGGCAGTGGGGACCCACCAAGTCCCCAGCTTGTCCTCTTTCTCCCCCAGCTCCTTTGCACATGCCACCACTCCTGCTTCCCGAACACTCTTCCTCATCACCCAAGGGCCTGCTTAATTCCCACTCACTTGAAAGGTCACTGCCTCTGGAGAGCCTTCCTTGACCCCTCTAGGCCGGGTCAGGGACATCATGGACTTTCTTCAGTCAAAGCATCAAGCCATTATATTGTCACTGCCTTTTCGCTTGTGTCCTTTGAAGAAAGGACTGAGGGGCACCTGGGTGGCTCAGTCGGTTAAGCGGCCGACTTCGGCTCAGGTCATGATCTCGCGGTCGGTGAGTTCAAGACCCGCATCGGGCTCTGTGCTGACGGCTCAGGGCCTGGAGCCTGTTTCAGATTCTGTGTCTCCCTCTCTCTCTGCCCCTCCCCCGTTCATGCTCTGTCTCTCTCTGTCTCAAAAATAAAATAAAAAATGTTTAAATTTTTTTTTTTTAACGTTTATTTATTTTTGAGACAGAGAGAGACAGAGCATGAACGGGGGAGGGGCAGAGAGAGAGGGAGACACAGAATCTGAAACAGGCTCCAGGCTCTGAGCCGTCAGCACGGAGCCCGACGCGGGTCTTGAACTCACGGACCGCGAGATCATGACCTGAGCCGAAGTCAGACGCTTAACCGACCGAGCCACCCAGGCGCCCCAAAATAAAAAATGTTTAAAAAAAAAAAAAGAAGAAGAAGAAAGGACTGAGTCTTCTCCATCTCTTTGTCCAGTGCCCAGCCCAGGTCCTGGCACATGACTAGCCCATTTACTAGGCACTAAGTAAAAGCGAGTAAGAGAATGAATGAATAAGTGAATGAATGAGGTGACGAAGGGTAAGTTGCATGTGCTGGATGAAGGGGTTTGGGCCCCTTGTTCCTGTGCCATGGGCTTCTCGCTCCAATATGCCACAGGCTCCCCCCTGTCCAGGGCATCTGAGCTCATGAGGATGATGGGTGAACCGGGATGCATGGCCCCAGGACCTCTCTGGGGCTGAAATTTCCTTCTTTTATGAGGTCAGGCGCAGACTCCTTCCCTCGTATCACCTTGGGAAACACCAGCTTCTTGCCTCTGGCATGAGATAGTCCAGCCTTGGCCCAGAAGTAGCCTGCACAACCTTTTCTCCATCAACTTAAAGGCTTCTGCTGATTCACCACCTCCCACATTACCCCAGGGAGGCTGGCACAGGAGCTGGCTGTGTGGTAGGCTTCTCTTGCCTGGAGGACTTCACCTCACCCTCCTGCTTCCTTCCCGGATCCAGGATAAGGAAGGGAACTTGGGAAGGTAGCTGGGAGGGAGTTCCCAAAACCTGAGAGGCCAGAGTCCATGGAATCCTTTGATATCTGGTAAATCCTACGGACTCTTTCGCAGAATTATGTCTTCAGATTAATAAAATTAATTAAGAAAATAAAATGCATAGTATTACGAAAGAAACCAATTACACTCAAAGAGTTATCAAAATATTAAAAACAAGTCTGCATTACAGTAATATATGTATTTATTTACTATGCATTATAACGCAGGGTCTAGCAAATCACCATTGTATTTCCCAGTCCTGATGAGTGTAAATGATATTTCAAGATATCTGGAACAGCTGTAAGGCGATAAGAAAATATGTATGGTTTCTATTAGTGACAAAGTCACTGGTCCCACCAATACCACTGTGGTCTGTTGCCTGCATTCATCGCTGAAGGATTAAGAAATTTCCGATAAAGGCTAGTGGAATTAAAGACGTAATAATACTTTTCCTCTCCAAGTCAATGACGGACCTGAACTCTTTCTGTGGAGTGCCTTTGACAGCAAGTGACAAGTGCATCAGGAGCATGCTAGCACTTCCCTTCCCGTATCTTGGCAGACATCCTTAATCAATTTTAGCAGTCTTTTCCACTAAACCCAAGCTCAGTCCCAGAATCTCCTGCAACCCCAGGCTCCAAGCGACTGCTACCAACCAATCAAAGTGGGCTCTTGAGCTGCAATCAATTGGTCACTCCTGGGGGGCAGGGAAGGTGTGGTGCTCTTGTGAGCAGGAGATGGGGGAGGGGGGGGAAGGGGCCCCTGGGTGGCTCAGTCGGTTAAGCGTCCGACTTCAGCTCTCGGGTCATGATCTCACAGCTCGTGAGTTCGAGCCCCGCATCGGGCTCTGTGCTGACAGCTCAGAGCCTGGAGCCTCCTTCCGATTCTCTGCCCCTCACCCTGCTCGCGCTCTGTCTCTCTCTCTCTCTCTCTCTCTCTCAAAAATAAATAAACATTAGAAGATGGAGAGGGAAGGGGGAGGTAACAGGATGTTTAGCAACAACACAGGGAGGGGGCTTGATCTGAGCTCATGACAGGGATGGACAGTCCAGGATGGGTCACGTCGTGGACATACTTGTTCATGTCATGAAAGTGTACTGAGACTTTTTGCTGAGCCACGCTGTGGAGCCAGGGACACAAATGTGAACAACCCCAGACCCCTGCCTTTAGAGCGAGGACAGCGCCAGGAACTGAGTGCCTGCATATGCCCTTGGGGCCATCCTGGGCCGGAAGGATAGAGTCTGTAGGATTCCACCCAACCTGAGAAAAGCATTAGTTTTTTCAGACAATCGAGGGGCTGCTGAATCATCCAGGATCCATGGCAGCAAACATGCCTGAAGAATCTCCAAGACCGTCAGAAACCAGGACTGAAGGCTTCATGTCAAGAAGGAAAAAAAAAAAAAAAAAAAAAAAAAAAAAGCCCCAGACCGGGCAGAATCCCTAGTCCTAGGGAGACGTCACTGCTGACACCGGGGAGGCCCTGAGGCCAGAGCTCACACTGCTGACTCCAATTCCAGATGTTGACACTCAGACCTTTGTCCCTGCTGCTTTCGGACACTCGATGTAAAGGCTGCCACACTCCAGCCAGAATGGCAAGTGGCTAGCCTGGGACACGTGACTGCTGTGGCTGCAGAGGAAGCAGGGACGTCCAGTAGGGACTCCTCTAGTGAAAGGAGGGGACTCATGCGTCAAGGGTGTTGGAAGGTGCTGGGTGGCTAAAAGGAAGGTCACCTGTCCACTCCAGCCCCCCAAGGATCAGGTGCTTCTGCTGGGCCCAGCTCTGTGCTCGGGACTTTCTCTGGATTATGTGCGTTCATCATCTCGGCTCTCTGGAGAGAGATACCCATTTCGCAGATGAGAATAGTGGTGCTTGCAGGAGCTAAGTCCCTTGCCCCACCCTTTTAACTGTTCCACAGAGGTGGAATAGGAGGAAGGCATTACCCGCTTTGAAGCTGAACTAGGCCACTGAGCTCTAGATGCCACTGGTCCTGGGATCTGTAGGATTCCAGACCGAAGCTGTCACAGCAATGCTAGACAGATGCCCTGTGTCCCAAGCAAGCACCGGCTGCGTTCTGGACCCTACATGAAAGTCGGCTCCTCAGAGAGGTCTTCCTTGGCCACCCCACCTTAAACAGCCCTCGCCCCACTTATCTTTGCCCCAGGTCACTTACCTTCTCGGCATTTTGTAGGCAGGAAGCTGCCACTTGTCTATTCTCTGTCGGCACAATGGGGTGTGAGCGGCATGAAAGCGGCTCTGTCTTGTTCGCTGCTATGTCCCCAGCCCTTAGTACAGTGCCGGGCACACAGTAGGCGCTCAGTAAACCTCGGCAGACTTAGTAGCTGTGCGCCGTTGGGCAATTTCTTAACCTCTCTGTGCCCAGTGTCCTCCTTTATCAAATGTGTATAAACAAACTGAGTCCCTCCAAAAGTGGTTGTGAGGGTTCCATAAGTTCACGCAGTGTCACAGCCAAGCAGGCCTTTTAAGCAGGCCCCTACTGTGTACCAGGCCGGCAGGATTTCCCTGCGGGACCTTGACCGTTAGAGCCACGGGAGTCAGAGAGGAGATGCTCCTGGGGGCTGAAACGTCCTAGAGGTCAACTGGCAGAGAACGGACTTGGAATTAACAATGGCTAACATTACCAGCACCAACTGTGGGCAAACAGGCAACCTAAACACCTCGTTCATCTCCCACCTGCTCTGTGAGGTAAGTCCCAGTAGTATCAATATCCCCATTTGACAGAAACTGAGGTACAGAGAAGGCAGGTAGGGTCAGGGTAGATAACTTGCCAGTACGCAGTGGAGGCGGGGTTCGAACCCAGGCCATCCCATGCTTTTAACCCGTCTGCTTCCCAGCCCTTCCTCCGCTGGGTGAGATGGAGGAGAGGCTGGGAAGGTGTGCACTGGGGGCACGTGGGTGTTCTGATGCCTTGGGAGGCTGTCCCCCCCCCCCCATTAAGTCTGGGGTCAGGCATGGGTCAATATTGAAAGTCCCTTGCCTCTGCACACCTGGGCCACCTCCTGGCTTTCTCCAGAAGCTGATGGGTCCCGTTTGGTGTATGAGCAGAGGCAGAGAGCAGGAAGGCAAAACTGGGGGGCGCTGAGAATCGTCGATTCCTCTATGCCAGGAGCCCTGGGAGCCTGGAAATGCCAACTCAGCAGCTCCAACAGCAACCTCAGCATCTGCCAAGGATGTTTGTGGGATCGGCTGCTGGGGAAGAGAGGGAGGCAGCCTTGATCTGGCAGGCAGGAGCCTAGAAGTTCCAGAACTTCCCGTCCCATGCCTCAGTTTTCCCAGCTGTTAAATGGGGGGTGCTGAGGGGACCATACGGATATCCCAAAGGCTATTCAAGTAGAGCTCCCAGCCATGCTCCAGGCCTCATACAACCCTATTTAATAGGTGCCATCGTTGGCCTCAGTTTACACAGGTGAAATAGAGGCACAGAGAGGCAAAGTGACTCGCCCAAAGTAATGCAGCTTGAAGAAACGAAGCCGGGATTTAAACTTGGCCCGGGGTGACCCAGGCCCAAACTCTGAGCCATCTCACTTGCTTGAATGTGGGGCTCTGGTGTAAGAGTCTATTAGCCACTCCACACCCCTCCCCCCAACAATGCGTGCTGGGGGTTTGTCTCAAGTCCCCTGACCTTGCAGGGAGCCAGGTGCTCTGATTCAGGCAACCAGGCCTTTCTAGAGGTTTCAGGGAGCTAATTAAGGTGTGACCTTGTCAGGCACAGAGTTAGCATATTCAAGAACATCTCCAACTTTGAAGGCAAGACACTTTAATGGCGGAATGTCAAGGTCTGTGATGGTCAGGATAGGGACTCAATCGTCCCCAGAGGCAGAAGCAAATCTTGAGAGCTGACAAATCAACCCAAACCCAGGCCAAAGAGGACTAAGGTGAATGGGGGTCACAAGGAGGTTTTTTCACTCGACAGTTTATTCTTTCATTCAAGAGATACAGCACTGAGGACTCATTATTTGCCCAGCCCTGTGTAGGTCATGGGGTGTGGCAGTAAATGGAACAGATCTGGGCTCTCATTTGAGGCGCATTCAGCCCTGGCAGGGGGAGGAGGAAGGAGAACCCCTTTGGAGGGCCCTCCCCTACCTCCCCCAGCATTAGCACCTTTGGCCCTCTTAGAAGGAGGACTCTGTGGTTTAAAATCAGGGCTCTGGGGCGCCTGGGTGGCGCAGTCGGTTAAGCGTCCGACTTCAGCCAGGTCACGATCTCGCGGTCCGTGAGTTCGGGGCTCTGGGCTGATGGCTCGGAGCCTGGAGCCTGCTTCCCATTCTGTGTCTCCCTCTCTCTCTGCCCCTCCCCCGTTCATGCTCTGTCTCTCTCTGTCCCAAAAATAAAAAATAAACGTTGAAAAAAAAATTTTTTTTTAAATAAAAAAAAATAAAATCAGGGCTCTGCAGCCAGATCAGCCGGGTTTGAATGCTGACACCTAGCGAGGCCTCCTTGAGCACGTCATCTTGCCTCTCTGAGCCTTGGTTTCCTCATCTGTAAAATGGGGCTCTCAGTAAGCTCCGCTTGGTGGTTTTTTTTTTTTAAAGTTTATTTATTTATTGCGAGAGAGAGAGAGAGAGAGGGAGGGAGAGAGAGAGTGCAAGCAGGAGAGGGGCAGAAAGAAGGAGAGACAGAATCCCAAGCAGGCTCCACACTGTCAGCACAGAGCCCAACGTGGGGCTTGCACTCATGAACTGTGAGATCATGACCTGAGCCAAGATCAAGAGTCAGACACTTAACCAACTGCGCCACCCAGGTGCCTCTTGGCAGGCTGTTTTGATGGTCAAACCACACAAAGGGTTGCTTTTGACTCCCAGCACATAATAAGTGCTCAATAAATATCAGCTAGCAATGTCATCATCTGAGAGTCTGAAACACACTCCTCCCACCACATATCATCTCTGTCCTGGGCTAGATCCTGGGGTCAAGCAGGAGGGTGGCGATAAGAGAAAGGGTAACTAGTACGGAGGGAGGGGAGAGTGCTCTAGGCAGCAGGAACAGGACTGCAAAGGCCTTGAGGTGGGAGGGAGGCATTGAGGGAATACGGTAGAAGCTTCAAGAGGGTCTAGGACCCCGCCACAATCCTGACCTCTCCAGGTGGCCCCTTCCTGGAGTCTGCTGAGGCTCTGAGTTCCTGAGCCAATGAGGAATGCAAATGGAAGGCTGCCAGGCCCTTTGCCGCTGCAGAGGAGGCAGTGTGGCAAAGTGGTCAGAGCACAACCTCTGGGGCAGGCTGTCCAGGTTGGGCCCATGGCTCACCGCCTACTGGCTGTGAGACCTTGGACAAGTTACTTAACCCCTCCGGGCTGTTTCCTCCTCCGGAAAATAGGGCAAACAATACTGTCGGGCCTGAAAAGGCAAGTGTGAAGAGGAACTAAGGTAATGTTTGGAAAGCGTGCAGATCAGTACCTGGCACATGGCCCAGAGCCGTAAGTGTTTATTAAATGAATCAAGAAAAACACGCGCAGCCGCGGTAAGGTACCTGCCACTGGGCCCTCGTCTGGGCTGCAGTCACCGAGCCTCCAGCTGCAGCACCCTCTCAATCTGCCACAGTGTTTGAGCTGAGGCCGCACTCCTCCTCCAGTACAGCCCCCTCTGATGACAGGGCACAGCGAGGAACGAGGGCTGGCCGTTCTGTCCAGCATGGGGCAATCCCTGTGCTGGAATGCCCTGTGGGCTGGTCACGCTTCGTTGGACCCGCACCACTGCCTGAGGCTCCTGTTCCCCACTCTTCCTTTGTCCCACCTCTCCCTTCACAGGTACCAGACCTGCACCCTGGCTGAAGGCACCCGTCCTTCCCGCCGCAGTGTTATCTCCCATAAATTTCTGGCCTTGGTTTTCACATCTGCTTCCCAGAAAACCAAAGTGGGCCAGTAGAGAACATGGGGCTTAGCAAATTCCAGGGAGCCCACTGTGTGCCCTCAGGCAAGTCGCCTCTGTGAGCCTTGAGGTACAGAGCTTCATCCTTCTCCTATCTTCTTCCCTTTGGCCCAGAGGAGGAGGGCCTGGATAAAACACACTGGAGAAACAGGGCAGCGTAAGTGAAGCTTACCAGAAAAAGAGCCCCATCAGCGTGGAGTGGATGCATTTGCGGCCGCTCTCCTCCTTGGAATTCATACAGAATTCCATTATCGGCCCTGGACAGCAGCTCAGGGACCATCTTCTCCCATGCCCATTTGACAGACGAGAAAGCTGGAGCCCAGAAGGAGGAGCAAAGGGGGCAGAGCTGGGACTAGAATTGAGCTCCTGACTCCCGGGGCACTGTTCCTTCCTAACCACAGGCGGTGAACCCTGCAAATAGGATGCCTCGTCCCCTCCACAGAAGTGCAGAGCGAGGCACGGGGCAGTTCCGCCGGCCACGTGGGTTACACAGCACTGAGATCCACACCCAGACACCAGTAGCCAGCCTCCTCCCGGACGGGCAGAGCAAGGTTGAAATCTGGAGGATACCAGGGCAGACTGAGTAGAGCAGAGAGGGCTGAGACAGCAGCCCCCATTAGCGAGACCTGTTGTATCAAGGCTCCTGGGGAGGCAGGCTGTGGGCCACACGGATCCGGGACCCTCCCCAGCTCCCGCACACAGTAACCTTGTGGTCTGGAACTCATCACGTCACGTGGGTTCTACAAATGAGGCACAACAGAGTCTTCGGCCACGAGGTCATGGTGGGGCTGAGATGAGGGAAGCCATGGAAGTTAAATCGGTCAACAACTATCAAGGCAGGTCACTGGGGGCCAGGAACTTCTCCAAACACTTCACAGGTACATTGCCACTTAATCATGACTGCAACCTTGTGAGACGGGCCCTGTTAACGCCCCCACTTTACAGATGAGGAAACGGAGGCACAGAGAGCCACGTGGCTGGGAAATGGCAGAACTCGGATTTGAACCGAAAACAGGCGGACTCTGAATCCCTCTCACTAAAGCCCCTGGCCAGGCCAGCTTCTGTGGAGGGTAAGTGTTTAGAACAGTGCCAGGCACACAGAGCTGCTCAGTGCTGCTGCCGTTGATAGAACAATAATTATTATTGTCGCCGGGGAAAGTTGCCACCAGCAGCGCTATGTTCCCAAAAGTCAGAAGAATGAATATCCTGACATGTTTTACAAAATGTATCAGTTCTTCTCTTTAGATGTAAGGGAGCAGTTAGCAAGTATTCAAGATCAATGCCTGTTGAATTGAAACAGTTTATGGTCTTTTTCAGAAAACACGGAAAGAAGGGGGGGAGGGGCAAACCCATAGACCCACCATCCGTTCAGTTTCCACGTTCATTTTTATTTTGGTTCATAGTTGTGAACACGCTAGGAGAGATTTCGGGATGCTGCATCCTTCGTTTAACAGGATTCCGTGAGCTTTTTCCCTTGTACGATGACTTTTAATGACTACAGAACATTCCATCAAGCAGGTGGCTTCTTCATAGCCCCCTCCCCATTTTCCCCAGTTTGGGGCTTTTATTCCAGTCTCAGATGCTGCAGCAGACATCCCTAAGGTTAAAGCTCTTTACTTATTTGATGGTGACTTGGAGAAATGAGTTTCTCATAGCAGACTTTCTGGAACTAGGAAGCCAATGTTAGGAGAGGTTTAGGGGACAGAAGGGCCTTCTCAGTGTCCTAGTGATGAAACTGTGCCAGCCATTGTGTATTTCCTCCATGCTTAAGGCCTCCCCACACTGTAGGGTTGGTTTTTTTTTCTTAATGTTTATTTATTTTTGAGAGAGAGAAGACAGAGCATGAGCAAGGGAGGGGCAGAGAGAGACGGAGACACAGAATCTGAAGCAGGCTCCAGGCTCTGAGCTGTCAGCACAGAACCCAATGCGGGGCTCCAACCCACGAACCGTGAGATCGTGACCTGAGCCAAAGTTGGATGTTTCACTGACTGAGCCACCCAGGCGCCCCTAACACTGTAGGTATTTTTGAACCTCACTTTCTGGGCTGAAGGTTTCTTCTTTTTTTTCTTCTTTTCTTTTTTTTTTTTTTAAGTTGATTTATTTATTCTGAGAAGAGCGAGCATGAGGGGTGGGGGAGGGAGCAGAGAGAGAGAGAGAGGAGAGAGAGAGAATTCCAGGAAGGCTCCGTGCTGTCAGTGCAGAGGCCAACACAGGGGCTCAAACTCATGAGCTGAACCATGAGATCATGACTTGAGCCAAGATCAAGAGTTAGAAAAATGCCAGGCAACTGAACCACCCAGGTGCCCAGAGACCTGGGATCTTACACTCAACCTACCACTAGTGCTCTACAGGACCTTGACTATGTCACTTCTGGGGTGGATTACCTCTCCATCCTGCCCAGTGAGAAGACCTGATGAGAGAGAGCCCAGTTCCAGCTCTGTCCCTAAGCCATCATGAATGTTCAATGTCTTGGGAAGCTCTCTGGGTTCAGTTTCATTGTCTCTTTGTAGGAGATCAGAACGGGGGAACCACCAGGCAGGCAGAGGTGAGCTCATGGGCACCCACTTGTCTTACACATCCCACTGGACTAAGCACCCATAGAAGACGGAGATCCCAGAGCCCAGCACAAACTCAAAAATTTGGACACACCACAAATAACCATCAACACACTCCTCCGTGGCCCCAGCTCACTCCCGTCTCAGAGCCTTTGAACTTGTGGAGCCTCTGCCTAGAGCACCCTCTCCTTGGCTCCGCCCACAGCCAGCTCTATCTCATCACTCAAGTCTCCGCTCAGATGTCCCCTCTTCCAGGAGACCCTTACTCATCACCTCACCAAGTTTTATGTCCCTTACAGCACTGAGCAACTATTTGAAAGGATACTGTTGACATCAGTGTTTCCTTCTTCAGTGTCCATCCACTGCCCCTTGAATGTCACCTCCAAGAGAGCACGGACTAGGATTGCCACCACTTACTCCACAGAACCCCACAAACATGTGGGTGCTCCAGGTACAATTGTGCATATAAAAGCCACATGTATTGAGCACCTAGTATAGGCGAGGCACCATTCCAAGCCTTTTACATATAGCAACTCTTGTAATGCTCCCAAGCCCCTGAGCTAACAGCAATTACTATTCCCATTTTATAAAGGGGGAAAGTGAGGCACAGAGCAGTTGAATAACTTGCCCACCATGCCACAGCTAGCAAGTAAGACAGCTGGGGTGCCCCACTGCACCCTGTAAGAGTATGCTGAGCCACACATGGGACAGAGTCCCTGTCCCCATGAAGCTCGGGGGCTAATGGGCTAGCTGACCTAGTCTACAATACAGGAAGTCAGGGATACTTACTTCCCCTAGAGGAAGTGATCCCTCAGCTAAGTCCTGAGGACAAGTAGGGGCGTGCTAGGATGAAGTGGAGGGAAGGACAATCTAAAGGAGGAAACACTGTGGAGGCCAAAAGATAAGCCACCGGGCACCAAACCTAAAGAACTAGAAGTTGCTTGTACGGCTGGTGTAGGGAACACAGGGGTATGCCATGTGTCAAGGGATATGATCATCTCAACCCACAGTGACTGAGATTTGAAAAAAGTCCCAGGGAGGAAATATGAGGCTGTACGGCTGGGAAGATGGGCACCACTCCCCCAGATCGTGCAGGGCCTTGGCAAGCTGAAGGGTGCATGTTTTATTCCAAGGTTCCACATCACACCTCAAAGACTAGTGGAAGCCCCTCACTCGGTGGTGCCCAAGGGCCACACAAGGGTCTCTGGAAATTTCTGCTGACTCACTGTGGGACCTCAGGCACCTCCATACTCTCTCTGGGTCTTAGTCTCCCAACTGGTATTGAATGACCCAGTGCCAAAAGCACATCCCCACTCCGTCACCCTGGCATCCCATAAACAGAATGCTGTTGACCAATGAGATCCTGACATTCCTGGAGTCCAATTCTGGGACTCTTGTGCACTGGCCATCCCATACTTGCTGAGGCCAGCCCACCACCATGGCACTTTGCCAAGCAAGTCTCTGGGCAGGGGTTTGAGTTCTCCTGCTCCTCCATCCTCCAAGATATAGAGGCTTCCCCTAGGTTTTGGCAGGATGGTGGGGGGGGGGGGGGGGTCTGCTCAGATCCTCCTGGAGACAAAGGAGCTGACCTGCAAAGAGTTCCAGCGGGAGCCCCGCTCCCCCTCCCTTCCCCCCTCTCCCTTCCCAGTCCACGTGTCTCTATTGTCTGCTCCCCGCTTCAGGGAAAGACACAGCCTCGGATGTGTCAAAACCACCACCCCCCGGCAGCAGGGAAATTAATTACTGGACGATTTTCACTTCCTCTTGCAGCGCCTGCCTGAGCTAGGCACCGGAACAGGACCGGCTGAGAGGGGCCGGCATCGGCATGGGGGACTTGCTGCCCCCACCAGTTCTGGGAGAAGAAAGTTGAACCCCAAACCCAACAGGGGCTTCAGTGCGAGGCCAAGCTGGGGTGGGGGTGCCGACTTCCTCTAGTTAAAGCTGAGTGTCCACACTGGCCACTTCTGAATTGGGGGAGAGGGAGAGGACTGGAGGCAGGAGGGTCGCGGCTGGCGAGCTCACACTCTTTTCTTTGCATCCCCTTCCCTGTGTCCCCATGTGCCTGAACCCCGACTGCTCGGACCACTCTCTGTCCTCTCCCCTCGGCTTCTCCCTCTATCTTACACTTTTCTTTCCCTTTCTTTGCATCCCTGGGGGGGCTTTCTTTTTGTGTGTCTGGATCTCTTTTTTTCTCCCATGGGTGTGTGAGCGTGTGTTGCTACTTCTTTCCATCTCTGTTTTCCTTCTTTCTCTGTTTCTCTCTTGTGTCTTTTTGTCCTTATCTCGGTCTCTATTTCTACCTCTTTCAGTGTATGTCTCTGTCTTTCTCTGTGTATCTCCTCTCTCCTCTCTCTCTCCCTCCACCCCCCCCCTCCTCTTTCTCCGTCTCTCTGTATCTCTGCGCCTTTCTCGCCCTCACTTTCTCCCCTCCTGCCTGCCCGCTGCTCCCTGCGCCTGGCCTGCCCCCACCGCTGCCGGTTCAGGGGAACGTGTGCGGAGCGATTGTCCTGGGGGACATTTGATGGATTAGAGCGCTGAACAGTTCCATTGCTAGGGGACCACCTGATCTCCTCCAGCCTGCGTCCCATATAAAGCCGGCAGGCAGCCGGAGTGCTGAGCACAGCTCCAGCGATCGCCTGTCTGCGCGCCGCCGCCGCCAAGCCCGAGCGGGAGCCCGAGCCAGAGCCGGGGCCGCCGCCACCGGTGCCGGCTCCGCGCTGCCGCCCGCCCGCCCGCCCGCTGGGAGCTGTCCAGTGCTGAAACCCCGCGCCGACAGCCAATCGCGCCCGGCTGGCCGCCTCCCCCCACCGGGGCCCCACGCAAGTGCCCCCGCCGAGCCCCCCGCCAGTCGCACCATGCCGCGCTCCTTCCTGGTAAAGAAGATCAAAGGGGACGGCTTCCAGTGCAGCGGGGTGCCGGCCCCCACCTACCACCCCTTGGAGACCGCCTACGTGCTGCCTGGCGCCCGGGGGCCGCCCGGGGACAACGGTGAGTAGGACCCGGCGGGGGGGGGGGGGGGCGGGGGGGGGAGGGAAAGAGGGAGGGGAGTTCGGGCCCTCCCCAACTCGGGCCACGAGGAGGGGTGCGCGCGGCAGGGAACCCCGGGTAGAGATTTCCCTGGCTGTGTGCGCCTCCCGGGCTTCCCGAGGGCCGGGCGGGCGGGGCAGGGGCTAGGTCCCTACAAAGGGAAAGTCGCAGGGTCGATCCATCCCACAGCCACGCGCCAGCCCGGACTTAGAAAGTTGTGGCCCTAAACGGGGCTGGAGTGAGGGGTGGTGAGAGAATGGAGAGAGAGAGAGAGAGAGAGAGAGAGAGAGGCACCCACGAAGGGCTAATGCTGGGGGGCTAATGCACAAGGCAGTCTGTGGGTCCCCTCTCCCCAGTGGAGGGAAGGAGGCTGGATGTCTGAGTGTACTGCCCTGGTGGAGAAGATAAGCGGGCCTGCACTACCAGTCCCTGGGGAGACAGGGTTGGCTCCTTGGGTGTAGCTGGGGGCTCCCTCCTTCCCTTCAAGCCTGCTCCCCCTGGCGATGCCAGACAAGTGTTCTCAGGTCCCCTCTCTCAGCAACTCTTTTGTTACCCTCAGCCACATGCCTGCCAAAGGCTGGGCCTGTCCTGGGGACTGCAAGGAAGAGGGGATTTCTAGGAGGGGTTCCCCCAAAGTGGCTCCTGGTCCCCTGGGCTGCACTCCCTCCCCACTCCAGCTTCTCAACCCCCTCCAGAGCCAGCCCTGCTGTTCCTTGTAAGTCCCCCACCCCCAACACACTCCATCTCTTCTCAGAGCAAGTTCCCGCAGGGACAAGGGTTTGAGGGACAAGAGAGGTCATTCAGGCTCAGAAGGGGGTGATCTCTGAAGGATGTAGAGAAGAATCTGAGACTGCTTCCGTAGATCCCATCCCCCATCAAGGGGATCACAAAAGGGTTCTCCTCTGATGGCCCACACCAGGGCAGGTGTCTGGAGGAGAGGCATCCCTTTGGCAATAAGAAATCTGACATCACATGTGGCATTGGCTTTGGGGTGTGTGGGGAGGGGGAGATGAGGAAGAAGAAGGGAGGAGAGAAAAAGAAGAGAAGAAAGGGCTGAGAATGGGGGGTGGGCTGAGGTGGTGAAGGCAGGAGCCAGGGAGGGTGGGAGTTTCACCTTGGGGATTGCCAAGCACTTCACCCACATTCCATCACTCTGTCAAGCCAGGTAGCAAGAGGGCGCTGGGCAAAAGGCTCTGTGACCTCATCAAGGTCAAAGAAATTAGGGAGTGATCAGGGATACAGCTGCAGCCCCTCAGCCCCTGGCCTCCTCCAGATCCCCAAGAGAACCAACCCCCATTTTCTTCACCCATATGTCTCTTATTCTACTGTCCTCTTTTCTTGACCCCAGGGCCTCTTGGGTTCGAGGACAGAGGCCCAGGGATATGGCTGGGCTTGTCTGAGTGCTGGCAGGACAGAGGGTGGACCTGGGACCATGCCAGGGCTGGGGCGTGTGTGTGCTAGGATCTGGGTAGAAATGCCTGCAAGACTGGGATGTGGATCCCTTGGGGGACTGGCACAAAATCCTGGGCTCCCACCCCCTGAGGCTTCTGTGGTCCTGTCCCCAGGCCAGTTGAGGAAACCCAGAGAAGCCTAGAGAATTTCTCATGCACAGTCTAAACTGCAAACTATTCCTCAGGAGAGAGGCAGGAGTGCCTTGCTTTGAATTCAGGCCAAAAAAGCTTTGAAAGGAGCCCCTGAGTGAATGGTGGGTCAGAGCAAAAGTTGGGGCAAAGCTACCAGCAGGGGTGTTCCCACAGGGGTTCCACCAGGTTTGACACCCTAGAACTCCCTTGTCTTTTGCCCTTTCCCCAGAAGGTTGTAGACCAGCTCCCTGGCCTCCAGAGAATCCTCCGGCTGTCCTGATAGTCTGATCCCTGGCCTAGAACCCTGAGCGACTTGGGCTCTAGGTCTCTGACTCGCTATGTGACCTTGGGCAAGTGTCTTCCTTTCTGTGGTCCTCTGCCTCCCCAGCAGGGAAAGAGTTTGGATGGCTGAACTGAGTATCCTTCCAACTTTGACAAGCTCAGCTTTTGTGAAGGTCAAGTGTGGAATGGGAGGCTCTGGAGATGCCTGGATGAGGGTCTAACAGAATGCAGGGGGCCATTGTCCGGGTTTCTGTAGGATTCTGTTTGCCATCCAATGCCTGGCTGAGGGTGGCAGAGTTTCTGAGACCAGGTATTTCTTGGCTTCATTCTCTGCAGGCTGCCCCACAGTGAGGACAGGCACCCTGGCTTAGCCGCTCTTGGCAGTATCTGCAGTCCAGGGTTAGTGCCGGAGATCAGGGGGTGACCCTTCAAGCCTGGGTATGGCCAGGAAACACAAGGTCTGCCTCATCCTGTTGTCAGGGGCCTCTCCTATCCCTGGGGTGTGGCTAGACTGGGCAGTGAAGGCTCCCTCATCCCACGGGTGGGTAGGGTGCTGGGGGTCCTCAGAGAGCCTACCGGCTCCTAGTGGCCCGTTGTCTCCACTCTGCCGGAAATAACCTTGCTGAGCGTTTGAGGGAAGTGTGAAAAATTGCTGAGCCGACGTTTTTCTCTCCCAGCGTGTGTAAGTGTGCTGGGTAAACAAGGAGAAAGAGAGGAGGTGGGGGAGGTGAGGAGATGGAGGGAGGAAAGGAGGGAGGGAGGAGAAGGGAGGGGGAAGGGGGGAAGGGGGGAAGGGCCTGGGGCTGGAGATAGTTCCAGTTATTAGAAAGATCCTCTTACAAGCCATTCCTGCAGCAGCCGCTACAGGGTCAGGATGAGGCTGGTGGGAGGGGAAGCTGGGGAGGGGTGCGGGGAGGGGGGCCTGTGAATGTGGAGGTCAGGAGAACCACTGGCTCCTAAGTGATGAAGATTCAGGGCCCCAAATTAAAGAGGTGTACTCCCAGCTCAGGGAATGCCTGGGAGTGCTGAGGATTCCTGGAGGACTCCTCCTACACACACACACACACACACACACACACACACACACACACACACACACACACACACACACACAAGCAATGCTCTACTCCCTCCCTTTTCAGCTTCTACAGGCTGGGCAAAAAGGTGCAGGTGCATCAGGGCTCCAGGCCTCGCCCCAGCCCAAAGAGCCCCTAAACAGGGAAGGGGAAGCTTCCCAAATGGAAAAATCTCTAGGCCTTTCTGCAGAGCTCCCCAAAGAAGGCAGACCAGATTTAATTCCACCATCCTGTCCAATACAATGCCTCATTTCTCCCCCTCCTTCTCCTCTTGCTCCTCCACTGTTTTCTGCCTCAGTGCAGCCTCCCCTTCCCCTCCTCTCCCCTGAGTGATTCTGAACACAGATTCCGTCTTGTGAGATGCCAACTCACATCCTCCTGACCCTCTCAGAACCTCGCCCTCCAACTCCACCAAGCCCACCCCTTCGCATCCTGGGGAGATGCTGGGGGAACTCTCAGCCATCCCAGAGCAGGCTGCTGCTCATCTATCTGCGTGGCTGTAGTCTCCGTGGATCTCAGCCCATCTTCACTGCCTACCTCCATCACGCCCTCACACCCCAACTCTGAACTCCAGCTGGGCTCCCTGTCCTCCCTCCTCTGCCCCCCCCCCCCCCACCCTGGTCCTGCCCCCGTACTGCTTCACAGTGCATCTGACCCAGGCAGATGAGGGATCAATGCCAATCCAATAACACAGTTGTCTGCCCTCCACAGCTACATTAAGCCTCTCCAGCAGGCTGAAGAAGCACTCCTACTCTTGCCCATGGGCTTATCTAGTTGACCACATTACACCAGCGCCCACTTCCTCTCACTCCCTCTGATGGCGCCAGGGAGTCGCTCCAGGCCAGGCCTGGAAGCCCGGCTGAAAGGCCCCAACACATCCACCCCACACCTCAGAAAGGCCATCTGGGGAGCAGGGATGCAAAAGGGCTGCCCCAATTCCTTGGCAGAAGGAGCCCAGAGACGGCTGGGGAGGTGCCCAAGGACACACAGCAAGCCCATCTGGCTCTTAACTACCACTTCCCCTGGTATCTCAGTCTTGATCTAGGCCCAAGATCCAGGTTAGAGTCATGTCAGAGGTCCAGGTTCAAAGTCCAGGTCCAGATCTGAGATCCAGGCCCAACATCCATGTCCAACCTTAAGTCTAGGACAAGGTCCAAGGTCAATGTCCTAGGCTAGTCCAGTCCAAGATTCAGAACAAATTCATGTCCAAGTTCAAGTTTCAATGTCTGAGATCAGGTCCAGGTCAATGTTCAGGGTCCAGGATTACGATCCAGATCGAATTTCTAGTTCAAGGTCATGTCCAGGTCCATTCTGAAGGCTTGCCAGGTTGATGTCTTAGACTCACCATTAGCTTTTTCTGTGGCCTTGGACTGGTCTCCCCCAACCCCAGCCTTAGTTTCCTTCTCATGAACTCAAGCAGTTGAACTTGATCTCTTTCAGCTCTGACCTTGTAGGGACCCAGAAATCTGATTTTTCTAAGAATTAGTCAGTGGGAGTATGGAATAACAGGGCCCATGTGGGATATGGAATCTGGGGTCCACAGTCCCCTCTAAGCCTGGGATCACAAGGGTGACATGAGGGGACAGAGCTGAGCATCTATTTTTCAAGCAGTCTGTTTGTGGTTCCTGAGGGACAGCAGAAGAATATATCAAGTCCCTATGTCAGCACAGCAATTTATACCATCCCCCAAACTCCCCACACCCCAACTCCCCCCACACACACTGTGGGCAAAGGGCAGTGAGCACAGGGGAGGATTAGCTCCAACCTACAAAGGCAAATGAGGCCAGGGAGACCCGTGCCTTGCATGAGGTCACGGGGCATAAATGGTGGACCCTGTCGCACCTCCCTGGTGAGTGCTTCATCTGTATGTTCTAGGGACCTCCGTAGCCTGGAGGCCCTCTGAGAGGCAGGATGAGACCCTTGCTGAGAGAGATGAGACCCCCAGAGTTCCTGGCCTCCCTCCCAGCTGCAGTGTCCGGCTGCCAGCCTTTGGGTAAGAAGGGAGGTTGGAATGGGCCCTCTGACTGTACCCTTCTGGAACAGAAGGAGGGGAGGGCAGAAAGCAGGAGGCGTGGAGCGCCTGCATGCATTGTGCAAGGGCCTTCCGGAGACTCCCCCAAGGGAGCAGACCAGTCAGTGCTAGGCAATTCAAGACCCTTAGCCACCCACTCCTATCTCCACAACCCCTTGAAAAATCTTTCCTATTGATTCCTGCAGAGCTGTGGACCTCCCCATGGGCCACAGGAATTGGGTCACAGTCAGGAGGAAACAGAATATGTGGGATTTCTTGAGTGGGGGAGGTAGGGAGGGACCCTGGAATCCTCTAGACACTCCCTGGGCCTGGGTCAGTAGGCGTCAGCCCCACACCCTACAGCCGTGGTCATGTTGGGCCAGACTTCACTCTGTCCCCTGCTCATCTGGACTCCCAAGGACCCTCCCCAGTGGGCAGGTGTACCAGCTGCTAGGCCCTTGGAGGATGTGGGTGTCATTTCTGGTCTGGTGCCCAGGGAACAGCTAACAAAGATGCTATAATAAGGGGAGGGGGAGGCACCAGCCCCTTTGCCCAGCTCTGTGAGCAGACAGGAGAAACTATTTTTATCCCGCTTTGCTGCTGACAGACCTGGCTTTCTGCTCAGCTGGCTGGAGCTGATTCTCGAGGCCCGAGGCCCTGGCACAGCAAGAAGCAGCTCTAAATATACCCGTGCAGCAGCCCCTCCAGCTCCCACCACCAAGCAGGGCTGGGCCCTCCTCAGGAAAGTGGGCCACCTGGAAAGCTGGCCCACTACCAGGCCCCTCTCTTTTTCTGCCCATCTCAAGGCAGGGCAGTGGGACTGGGGCTGGAAATTCCCTGGAGGAAGGTTGGGACCCTGGGAATCTGGGAGAGACTGGGAAAGGGAGTCAAGGACTGAGAGGCAAGAGGCTGGCCTAACTCGGGTGTGAACTTGCTTTGTGACCTGAGGTGGGTCAAGGCCTCTCTCTGGGCCTCAGCTTCTATACGGCCCTGGAGGAAGTGACTATCACGTTCCCTTAGAGAGGAAGTAATGTACACAGAGCACTGAGCAGGGCACCTTGTACACAGTAAGCGCTTAATAAGAGTCAATCATTACTTCTGTTAGTTTTATTTGCAAAAACTTACAAGGGGCTGGAACAGTTTCTCAAATAGCTTCTCTCCGCCCCCAACACCCCACCATCCTATCAGACACGGGCCAAGTGGGGGATGTTACCTGGAAAAGAAACCCACTGCTCCTTTCCCCCACCAGCTGAAAACTTCCTACCCCAGCAGTCTCCATCCAGCTAGGGTGTTCTGGAAAAAAACACAGGCTTCGGAGGGTTACAAGCCTAGCTTCTCTTCCAGCGACCTTGGGCAAATCCTCTTCCCTCTCTGGGCCTCTGGGCTTAGCACTGTGCCTGGCACCCAGGGGAGGCTCCATGAAGGCAGTGGTACTGGTAATGGCACTTATCAGAAATGCCTCCCCTCACCCCAAGGGGCCAGACGGCTGGGTGAGACCGTGTCTGTAGAGCACCTAGCACCTTAATCTTCGTAAAATTCCCTTCCCACCATTCCTTTGGCTACCAGATTTTTCATTTTTAACGGATTCTGGACCTTCAATCTAAAGTATCGAAACTCTTAGGCAGAGAAGGCCAAGAGTCGTTCGCAGGTGACATGTGTATGCTGTCTCCAAAGTGTTTCTGAGCCTTCCGCCAGGTGGCAGGGGTGGCTCTAGTCCCGATCCCTCCAATGGGGGATTCGAGCCCAGAGAGGCTGTGTGACTTGCCCAAGAGCACACAGCTAGGATATGAGTAAAAGAACCAGGATGAGAGCCACGTCTCTTCTCCCTGGGTCCCTGGCCATTCCTGCCTCTATCGTGACCCACTCTGTCACTCTGTCAGATGGGGGACAAGTAGCTCAGCCATCTATGGTCACCTGTGGAACAGAGGAAAGCACCGAAAACCCATCGGGGTTCCATGCACAGAGTTAGAACACAACTTAGCGTCCTAAAGGATTCTCCAGTGTTGAGGCCCGGAGAGGTGAGGTGGTTTGCCCAAGATCATATAGCAGCCTGAGACTCCCATGTGTGTCTCGTTCTCCTCTTGCTAGATTAGAAGGATATCACCAGGAAACGTAGGGATAATAATGATAATAATAATAGCAGCTGGGGAGTCTATTGTGTGCCAAGCATTGTACTAAGCACTTTATATGCATTAATTCGTTCAGCGCTATTACAAGCTCCCTTATACATACGTGGCACAAAACGGTTACATAACTTGCCAAGGTCACATAGACAAGGAGAGGTCTAGGGTGGCTCTGAGGAGAGTGAGGTAGAATTGAGGGAGCTTGGGGGTGTGCTGGAGGGACAGGAAAAGGGCCTGAGGATCTAATTCAGAAAGGGCCACGATGCAGAATGGGTCTTTAAAGCATCCCAGTCGACCTTCTTCCATACAGACCAAGTCCAGAGAGGTTAAGTAACCTGGCCAAGGTCACAAAGCAAGTTAGAACCACCTCCTTCGGATATGACCACGAAAACTCTCTTCTAGCCCACAACTCTACCCCGCCCCCACCCACACAACGCACACGGAGCTTCACGGCTGCTGGGAATCAGGTCTGGTCTGCAATGCCTGTCCTGAAGGCAATTCTGCATCCGTCTCTAGGCTGAAGAGCAGCCTTTGTTTGAGGCGCCCCTATTTCTATGTAAAGAGCCCCCCAGCGACAGGAGTAAGTTGCTGCAGTGCTACAGGCTGCCACCAGAGGGCACCACAGGCAGGGAGCCCGTGAGGACTTGGCCTGGGTCACTGAACTCCTGCCACCCACCAAAAGTTTTCTCACCCAAACCTGAAGTAGAAATTACATGTCCTGAGGCAACAGAGGCCCAGAGAAGAACATCAAGATGTGTCTTAGCAGATGCCAACAAAACCGCAGCACAGAAACCCATGTGGGGAGATTGTTGGGTTGGGTTGGGATCCTGGGTTGGGATCCTGGCCCTAAGTTACTAGGTGGGCATGTTGCTTAACCATCTTGTGTCTAAATTTCCTGGTCTGTAACATGATACCAACCTTGGAGTCAAGAGGATGGAATGCATTCATGCATATAAAGCCCTCAAAATGGCACCTGACACATTTAAGTTCTCTAGGATGTTCATTAGTATCTGTTCACTTTTCACATACGGTTTCTTTACTCACGGACTCCCTACTGCAACTGTCTGCATGCTTCCATTATCCCCCGTTTTACGGCTGGGGAAACAGCGGCACAGAGAGGGCAAGCAGTTTGTCCAAGGTCACACAGCTGGGAACAGTCAAGTCAGAACTCAATCCAGGCAGTGGGGCACCAAGATTATGCTCTTAACCAGTATGCCGTCCTTATTCAGTAACAGGACACGCACTGGTCGCATGATCAGTGATCCCCTGACACATGGATCCTATACTATCTATCCCCTGAGGCACAGAAAGGTACATGACTTGCTCAAGGTCACCCAGAATCTGTGCCAGGAGTCAAGCTGTCCGAAGACCAGGTAGGCAGAATGGCCTACAGTGGGTCACGCTGGGCTGGGGAGTGAGGCTGGCCCCGCAAATCTCCATTGCCGCTTATCACCCATTTCACAAATGCTTATGGAGCGCTGGCTAGCTGGGGCCCTGCGGATGGGAGGTAGCCACTTCCTCCGGGACCTCTGGGTGTGTGGGAAGCAAGGGAGCAGGGCAGTGCGTTCCGATCCTTGCTCCACCCCTGAGCAAGCACCATTACCGCTCCATACTTCAGTTTCTTTATCTGTAGTGAAAGTGTTTTTGTGATGATTTGGTCAGGTGATGGGAGTGAAGCGCCCAGCCCAAAGCCTGGCATGCAGTAAGCGCTCAATAAATATTTGCTGTTATTATCACCATCTCAGGAGTTACAATAGAAGTACCAGGGACAGGAGGTCTGGGAGTACCAGGCAGGTATTTAACTCAGTCTGAAACAATACTCCCTGAATGTTTTGGGGCCTGATTCCTGGAGGGGGGGGGGGGTTGGGGAGGGGAGTGCCTCCAGACCAAAGGCAGACAGGAGGGGAGGAATGGGGTGCTGGGAGGCGGGGCAACTCTCCTTCCCCCATTAAAAAACTGCCAGCCCCACTGCCTTCTCTGCAACCTGAGCCCCTCCCTACTGAGTCATCCACCCCCACAGTCCCCAGTCACTCTGTGTGCAGACTGTCTTGTGCCAGCAGCTGAAGGGAAAGGAAAAAAAGGGCATGCCCTCGCCTTCAGGGCTGGGGGACACTCTGCACAAACTTTACTCTGTGGCCATCCCGAATTCCAGATGAGAGGGAAAGGTACAGAGGCTGGATTGGGCAGGCAGGCTGTTTCAAGTAAGGAAAAGCTCTGAATCCAGTTCCCTGCTTACAAAGCCCTATTCCGCCCGTTTTCCTGAGTGGGGGAGGCTGGAGAGTGGGGAGAACGGGTCTCAAGGTCAGAAGGAAGGTCAGATCTCCGGCTGTGCCACTCCCCAGCTCGAAGCCTCAGAAAGGGGCCTGACTTTCCTTGTTCTCCTGGAATCGAAAGACAATGGAAACACTTTGTAATTTGGTGCCAGGTCGGTAAGTGTTGGGCACGTCTGCCAGAAATTCCCCTGAGAGCCCGGACCCCAGGTCTGAGGAGGGTGCCAGGACCACGCTAGGCCCTGGGAAGGAGAGACAAATCATGGCGGCCCCTGCACTTGGGAAGCCTCTGTGGAATCCCCTGGGCGAGCCTCAGCCTGCCTACCCACCAATCACACTAAACCCAAGGTAGACAGGATTTCTGGTCCAACTCCAAAGAGGAGGGAAGAAGGGGGGGGCGGGGGTGAATTCTCACAGGGAGACTCCAGAATGCTTCTAGTGGAGCTGGGAGCAAAACAGGCTCAGGAGCAAGTACAAGGAAGTCCCATTCCTGAAGCATCTAGTACATGCCACACACATGACCTGTCAAATCCTCTAGCAGCCCCGGGAGATGGGTCTAACAGGGCTGTAATTCATTTATGCAACATCTACTCATTGCGCACCTGTTTTTTTTTAAGCCAGGCACATGCTGGGCACACAATTCCAGCCCTTGGAAGCTCACAGCCTGGTGGGGTAGGCAGACAATTAAATAACCTTCAGTGAGGACACTTGTTCAAGCAAATAAAAAGCATAATTACAATAGCTAACATTTATATAGTAATTACTGGGTACTCCTCTCCCTTTCTCTGTATTTCCTTGCACAGAAATTGGGGGTGAGAACGGCACCACTCTGTAGGGCCTGTAAGGACTCAATGAGTTAACACGCATAAAGCACTGAAGCAGGGCCCGGTGCATGCTTAATACGTGCTTCTTTTCATCACTTAACTCTGCCCTTCCAAAGACCCTGGGAGGGAGGGCCCAATTATAAGCTCCATTTTGTAGATGAGGAAACAGATTCAAAGAAGTTACAGCACTGGAATGGCAGAATGCTGTTAGAATAAAGGCAGCATGGCCTTTGGCGTCAACCTGCTAAGGTCTGAATCTTGGCTCTATCGCTTACTAGCTGGGAGTTTAGACGCTTTCCGTCTCTGTCTGTAAAGTGGGTGTGAAAAACAGTAAGACCTTCAGTGCGTGGTTGTGAGCACTTAAGAAGCTAGTCAACACACAGCCAGTGGCACCGTGGGGGCGCCATGCTCCAAGAGGGTGGCGCAGGGGTTGTTTCATCGGTGGCCCATAGCGGAGGGTGTGAACACAGGCAGGGCGGAGGCGCAGGACAGCGACCGCCGTCCTAGTTAGGAGCGCCAACACTTCCCAAGAGCGAGCTCCGGGACGCCGCGCTGGAGAGCGCCGGGAGTGTGACCTGCCCCCTGCGGCGCCTCACCTACGTCCCTGCTCCCTTCCCGCCCCTGCAGGTTACGCCCCGCACTGCCTGCCGCCCAGCAGCTACGATGCGGACCAGAAGCCCGGCCTGGAGCTGGCGCCCGCCGAGCCCGCCTACCCGCCGGCGGCGCCGGAGGAGTACAGCGACCCCGAGAGCCCGCAGTCCAGCCTGTCGGCGCGCTACTTCCGCGGGGAGGCGGCCGTGACCGACAGCTACTCCATGGACGCCTTCTTCATCTCGGACGGGCGCTCGCGGCGGCGGCGCGGCGCGGGCGGCGGGGACGCGGGCGGCGCGGGGGACGCCGGGAGCGCCGGGGGGCGCGCGGGGCGCGCGGGGGCGCCGGCGGGCGGCGGGCACCGGCACGCGTGCGCCGAGTGCGGCAAGACGTACGCCACGTCGTCGAACCTGAGCCGCCACAAGCAGACGCACCGCAGCCTGGACAGCCAGCTGGCGCGCAAGTGCCCGACGTGCGGCAAGGCGTACGTGTCCATGCCCGCCCTGGCCATGCACGTGCTCACGCACAACCTGCGCCACAAGTGCGGCGTGTGCGGCAAGGCCTTCTCGCGGCCCTGGCTGCTGCAGGGCCACATGCGTTCGCACACGGGCGAGAAGCCGTTCGGCTGCGCGCACTGCGGCAAGGCCTTCGCCGACCGCTCCAACCTGCGCGCGCACATGCAGACGCACTCGGCCTTCAAGCACTACCGCTGCCGCCAGTGCGACAAGAGCTTCGCGCTCAAGTCCTACCTCCACAAGCACTGCGAGGCTGCCTGCGTCAAGGGGGCCGAGCCGCCCCCGCCGCCGCCCGCCGGCCCCGCCAGCTGAGCCGCCCGCCGCCGCCGCCGCCGCCGCCGCCCTCGGGCCCCCCACCTCCACCTCCATCCTCTCCGCGCCCCAGCAGCGTTTCCCTGCCCACCCCCCCCCCTTGTGGGGAACCCCTCCCAGCCCGGAACTTTTCTCTCCCGCCCCCCGAGAACCACCGCTCACCTCTGGCACTGGCTACCCCCAGCGCACCCGACCACAACGTCCTTTCCGCCCCCTGAGACTCGGACCTTGACCCCCTGCTCCCAACTCAGGCACCAGGTCCGCACCTCTCCCGGGCCCCAGATTTCCTTCCGCCCAGATCCTGCACCTCTCCCCTCTTTCAGACTTCTCTTCCCACTTCTCAGCTGAGTCTCTCCTATCGTTCCTCTATCGGAACCCCAATCTAAGGCCCAAACCTACCTTTGACTCTCACGTCTGTTGTGGTTTCCTCATCCACACCGGTACGCAGGCCCTGCAGCTCCCAGACCACATTCCAACCCCAGACCGTCCTTCTGGCCTCTGCCAGGTCTCGCTGTATGTGTGCCCATCTAGGGATCCAATCCTCACCCCTCCTGGAGTCCCCGGTGCGTCCCTGATCCCCTCCATACCCTGGCCTTAGGTCCAGCCATTCACAGCCCCCTGTACCATGCTCACATACATCTCCCACCCTCTTCGGTCCTAGGGCCTTCTCAACCGTTCCCACCCCCTACTCTCTCCAGACCCCCTCATCCTCCCCGCAGTTCTCATCTTTTTGTGTTCACCTGACCAGGGGCAGACTTGAGGGGCAGTTCAGGCCCTGCCCCCCCCCCCCAATGTAGTCCTCCTCTCACCCCAGGACAGCCCCTCCCTGGGCTTCCAGTCTCCAGCTGCCTGCTCCCCAGATTCTCTGAGCACTTTCCCCCACCCCCAGGACTACAGGTACCCCTCCTTATCTGTTGGGGGGAGTCTGGGGCACCTCACAAATGCCCTTCCCCCTGTCTGGCTGGGCCTCTCCAGTTATTTATTTGTGTATTTATTTATTTATCTATTTATTGTTATATTTAATCTCTTGGCCTCACCCAGGGATGGTCTGGCTTCCCCAACTGGACTGGGAGGTCAGGGAGCCAGGCAAGGAGACAGACAGCAACGGCCATAGAAAGCTGTTCCCCACCCCACCCCCCACTCACACCCCCTCTTGGGGAGTGACGGAGAAGCCTCACCCTCCTCAGAGCCTGAACTCTGGGGAGGGGGCACGAGAATGAGAGGGATAGCCTGCTTACCCTCAAGGGGGGGGGGGGGGGAGGGTGGCGGTGAGGGGTATCAGGAGATCCAGTCATGGGGCAGGCCCCCACCCTCCTGAGCCTTCCACTCCCACTCCAGGGAGACCGGAGAGAGGAGCCTCCTCGATTTGTTTCCTATTTATTCCTCTTCTCAAGGGACCCCAGGTTCCAGGGACCGACTGAGCCCCGGACCCCGCTGGGGCCTCCGGCCTGCTCCGCTCCCGGGAGGAGCGCTCCCTCCCGGCCACGTCTATGCAACTCTCCCGGGCAGAGGGGCCGCCACTACCTCCCCCGCCGCGCTTTCGCATGCCCGGGCGAGGACCGAAGCACACACCTCCACGCTCACGGGCCCTGCCCCCCTAACCCCTGCTTTAAGCACACGCCTCTGCCCCATCACTAGGCGCCCAGTTCTGGGGGCAGGAGTCCTGGACTCTCCGACCCCTCCCTCTTTCCTCCCAGCCACAGAGGAGGGTGGAGACTGGCGGGGCCCCTGGAGCAGGGGCCCTTCTCTAGGGAGGGCTTCTCAGCTCCAGGCCCACCTGGGAAGGGAGGCAGCAGGGATGGGGGGAGGGAGAGGGGTCGCAGAAGCAATTACGGAGGGTGTTGACCCTGTAAATAGGAACTTCTGACAGCAATAATTTTCCATGCATGCTAAGCCTTTTGGCCATATTTTGTATGAGCGCTTGGCGCTCCCCCTCCCTCCTCCTCCCCCATCTCGCACCCCAGACCCCCCTCCCTTCCTCACCTCCGGCAGTATTACTTGTAACGCAATTCAGGGATATTAAAGGGACTTTGGCCACTCACCAGCGCCTCTAGACCTTGTGATTGGGGGTGGGGTTTGGGCAGAGGAGGCATCTGAGAGGCAGCTGGATTTTTTTTCTCTTTTTACATTTTTCTGTTACACATTCATCATGTTTCATATTAATCTTGTTTATTGCAGCTGCATCTTTTCCACTCCATTTCCCTCCCCTTAGCGTGACCACCGTGTAGCTGCCGCCAGGGGTCACACACTCCAGGGGTCCTTTGGCATCCACAAGGTCCCAAGCATCCTCAGTCCTAAATACTCCTCAACAACTGGGGTCGAAAACTCAAAAGATTCCAAGAGCCTGATCAATAGCATGAATGAAGCAGGTTGCTTTGATCATCAGGGAATACTGGAGCCTGTAAACTCACAGGAAAGACTGCGTCTCACCTTAAAGAATTGCAATCGAGTTAACTCTACCTGCCAAACAATACAACTGTGAGCCAGAGCCAGATTTCTCTCTTGATAGCCGGTTTACAACCCCTTTATGGTTCCCCACTTCATCCCCTGCTGCTTTGGTGGTGGGGGGGGGAGGTTCTGGCCAGCACTACTGATCACACCTGGGCAAGTACATGCGTGCAGAAAGGTGGAACTTTGGCTCAGCAGGCAAAGTTACCCCAAAACAGTAAGCTGCCCCCAGGGCCAGTCAACTGTCATCAAGGGTGTTCAGGAATGTGTTGAACAGCCCATCCCTCCCCCTTGTCAGCTGCCTTGGTGAGCTTTCAAACTACAAACGTGTCCTCACCTTACCGAAAACTTCCCTGGGGACCACAACACCGTGCCACCTAACTCGAACCCCCAATGTGGACTCACTGAGAGGCAAGGCCATGTGCTTTGAGGGCTGGATGCCAGGCTGCAGGCTGGAACTCAATCTCCCCTGGGGCCAGCTTTTGGGGTCCCTCCTTTTGGGGGCAGTACACTCAACTTTTAGTACTGGTGCCTGTCTGCCTTTCCCTTCACATACCTCTGGACAAGTGGCTATAATCTGAGCAATGTGCTACATGTCTCCAGCAATGACAGCAGTTTGGGGATCCCCCCCACACACACACAAAATCTCCAAAGGGGCTTTGAGGGGCCCAGGCACCTGTTGCTTTCCCTAACCAGCCACACACAGTCCTCTGTGACTACATACTGCTTCTTTCTTTTTTAAATATTTATTTTTGAGAGACACAGAGCACAAGCGGGGGAGGGGCAAAGCGAGAGGGAAACAACAGAATCCAAAGCAGGCCCCAGGCTCTGAGCTGTCAGCACAGAGCCTGATGTCAGGCTCCAACCCACGGGACCGTGAGCTCATGACCTGAGCCGAAATCAGACGCTCAACTGACTGAGCCCCCCAGGAGCCCCCACACTGCTTCTAACCTGGGGTTGTGTCAGTTACATTTAATTCAGACCCAGGGAACAGAACCCACGCTAGACCCACATTTTACAAACATCTCATTCCCTGTATTAAATCCCCTTGAAGCAGAAAGTGGTTAACACAGCAGGGAATTGCTGCTGACAGAATTGTTGGAAGGACCAAAGGGGAAGAGCCTTCAGCTGGACCCCCTAGAACATCTCCACAGAACCAGCCCACCAGGGGAGCAGCCACTTCCTCCAAAACCAGACAGGGATATCAGCAGGCTCACTGGAACTACTGAGTTCAAGAACACAGCACTATCGGTGTGACCCAAGGGTCAGGGGGCCGCTGCCACTGCCTTTAAAACGGTCTCCTGGGGGCGCCTGGGTGGCTCAGTCGGTTGAGCGTCCGACTTCAGCCAGGTCACGATCTCGCGGTCCGCGAGTTCGAGCCCCGCGTCGGGCTCTGGGCTGATGGCTCGGAGCCTGGAGCCTGCTTCCGATTCTGTGTCTCCCTCTCTCTCTGCCCCTCCCCCGTTCATGCTGTGTCTCTCTCTGTCTCAAAAATAAATAAATGTTAAAAAAAAAAAATTAAAAAAAAATTAAAAAAAAAAAAAAAAAAAAACGGTCTCCTGTCCCCCACTGTGCTGGTGGCCCAACACTGGAACACTGTCACAGAAAACTTAGGGCCTCCATGACCATCTCCCCAGCAGCCAGAGACAAGGCAATAAGAAAATGGCCCCTGCCCACCTCTGCCATCCGAACTCCGCAGCGGGGCATCTAACGGGCGGAACCTAATTCACTGTCATTATCCTGGCTGCAAGGAAGTCTGAGAATGTAGTTTTTAACTCTCTAGCATGCAATACAGAAGGCGCCCCAGAGGGAGATGGGAATCGATGCTGGTTCCCACTATCTAGATCCCGTCCTTCCCTCCTTGACTGGCAGCCATGCAATTTGGGACCTGACCATCAGCTTAAGGGGTGGTCCTGACCGGATGAAAAGTAATCTCACCCCCTAGGGGCTGATAAATGGGGAGGTGACTCAGTTCTGGCCAGTGAAACTTAAGGAGAGGCTCGCTGGAAGCTTTCAGGAAAGTCCGCTTCTCCCTCTCCTTTAAGAGAAAGGAAGCCAAGTCTCTCTTCTCCCTGAACATGAACGAGGAAGCTTATCATCTCGTGACCTTGAAGGGAACCAGCCTTAGCATGAAGCCCACCCCCTGGATGGCAAAGCGGAGACACGAAAAAAGCCCATATCCCTGATGGCACCAGGGAGCACTGACAAAACGTCCCTGAAGCCCGCTCAGGATGCTGCCTCTGGACTTCACGGTTTGTGACGGGAGTGTCCTTATTGTTGAAGTCCGTCAGCTCAGGCTTGCCCCGCTGTAGCCCTCAGCGCCTCAACTGGCAGAACAATCCATTCTGCTTTTCACAGTCCTCCCAGAGGAAGACCTCCGGGGCTCAGCTCTCCGGTCCTCCATCTAGCAACTTTGCAGGCGCTCGTATCGGCACCCAAGGAAGGAAACTCATTTCCTGTTCCTTCTTGACAGGTTTGTGTTCCTCAGGGTTCTCTCCTAGGCTCTCCTCCTCTCACTGTACCCTCGGGGGGGGGGGGGGGGAATGAGCTCATGACACCCATGGCCTCAGTTTCCACCCACAAGCAGATGTGCACATTCACATTTTCAATTCCAACCTCCTCTCTGAGCTGCAAATCCGTATCTGCCTGCAGGCCACCTCCACTCCCAATATCCCAACAGCGCGCAGACCAGCCCAAGTCGGAGGCTGCGGTGTGGTTCTCCTCCAGGGTTCCCCACCTCCGAGGATGGCACCAGCACCCATCCCAGCTTGCAGCCAAAAGACCCAGAAGTCCCCTCTCCCACCTCCGTCTCCCCTGCCCTAGCATCTAATCTGTCGCCAGCTTCCTCTCAATTTTCTCCATCCCCACCCTAGTCCACAGCTACCATCAACTCTTACCTGGACAATGGGACCAGCCTTCTCACTGGCCTCCCTGGATCCATTCTGCCTCCCCCACCCCCCTTCCTCTCCTCACAGCAGCCATAGGGTTCTTTTCAAAAATGCAGCATCTTTACTGATCATGTCACTACCACTCCCCCCACTTCTCTACTTAAAACACGTCAACGACATCCTGGGCGGGGGAGTGGAACGCGCTTAGGGTGACTTCTGAAGCCTTCCTTACCTGGCCTGGCTCTTCCAGTCATTCTAGCTGAATCTTCAACCATGTGGCCACATGCCTCGCTGCAGCAGTTTTGCTCTCTCCTGCCACAGGGCCTTTGCACAAGCGGTTCTCGCCACCATTGACGTACTCTATCTGAACTGCTGTCACTGCCACCCTCAGGAGTTAAGCCCCTTTTCATCCTTCATCTCCCAGCTGCATTGTCACTTCCTCAGGGGCCACATGCTCTTCATTTAGAGCACTTACCATCAGTACACTTTTCTGTTAATCAGTGTGATTATTTGGTCATTATCTGTCTCCTCCACCAGACTATAAACTTCACGAGACTGAGAATGAAGTGTCTTTTTTGCTCATCATAAAATCCCCTAGGTCTAGCACAATGCCTAGCCGATAGCAGACGAACGACCAGTAATTATTTTTTAATGAACTACATACATTTAAGTCATAATCAATAATGGCAGCTTATGCTTTAAAAAAAAAAAAAAAGTCTCTGTCCCTCATTGCCATGGCTGATTGGTTCAAATGTGGGCATCTGGCTAGAATTTGGAAATTTCCTCTCTCTGCCTCTCTGAGTCATAAGACCTGCTAGCTACTTACCATTATCCCTTCTCGCTTTCCTTAGTAAGAGAACTCCAGTTTTAGCTGAGCACATTGCCACGCTGAATGCAGACTACATATCCCAGCTGCCCTTGCAGCCAGGGGTGGCCGTGAGACCACGTTCTGACCAAGCACGTGCAAGGGAACGTATTATACGGAAGTTCCGAGACAGCCCCCCAAAAAGGAGGGGGTCATGACCTTTTGCCTTTCCACTTCTCTACCTCCTTCCAGGCTGACCCTTGAACATCAATCTTAATCCAGAAGGGCAATCTGAGAACAAAAGCCCTACTCTAAAAAGATGGAGTGGACAGATAGAAAAGGTCTGTGCCCCTAGTGACCATGGGGCCACCAACCCAGCCCCAGATTTCCTATTTCTAGACTCTTTTCCATGAAAGGTTACACTTTTAGTGTTTTAAACCTCTCTCGTCTAAGCCTTCTCTTATCAAAAGGTGGAGGTAGGGGCGCCTGGGTGGCGCAGTCGGTTAAGCGTCCGACTTCAGCCAGGTCACGATCTCGCGGTCAGTGAGTTTGAGCCCCGCGTCGGGCTCTGGGCTGATGGCTCGGAGCCTGGAGCCTGTTTCCGATTCTGTGTCTCCCTCTCTCTCTGCCCCTCCCCCGTTCATGCTCTGTCTCTCTCTGTCCCAAAAATAAATAAAAAACGTTGAAAAAAAAATTAAAAAAAAAAAAAAAAAAAAGGTGGAGGTAATCCCTCTGTCAAGCGAGAGACAGAGAAGACATCTCCGAACCCACTTTTCCCTGAGGCCCAGCTTCACCCCACAGTCAAGGGAGCCAAGTGTCCCCATTTCCATTAAGCTAATTCACACTGGCTTTCGTCACTTGCAAACAAGAATCTTGGCTAACACACTGAGACTAGTCTGGAAGTGCAAAAGCACGGAGAGACCTTCAAGATCTATTATTAATTTAAAATGTAATCAAACAGCTCATATTTATTGAGCACTTACAGTGTGTTGGGCACTGTTCTAAGGACTTTGCCCACGTCCTCTCTCTTCATTCTTCCAACAGCCTTACAAATTAGGTGACATCATTATGGCCATTTTGCAGGTTAGGAAACTGAGGCACAGACAGGTGACTGACTGGCCCAAGGTCACACATCTAGTAAGAGATGTGTAATTTTAACCCAGGCAACAGGAAGAACTATTGGGGATGACCTATGAAATTGGCCCTTTGCCCTAGTTTTGTGCCCCTCCCCCCACCAGTAGCAGAGCCTGAGATTCAAGTGCAGGCACTATCTTTGGGAGGTGATCCTAGGAACCCGGGGTGGGGGGGGGGGGTGGGGGGCGGGCAAGAGGAATAAGACAGAGAGTGTGTTAGTGAGGTCACTGCTACAACAACAGGGCTGGGTACTGCTGGTGTCTGCAAAGGGTCTGGAAAGTTCCAAATGGTCTGGAACACCTCTCACAATGTGCCCACCCGTGACAATGGAAGGCTGGCTTTTGCCCCCCCAGCTCCTGTCCCCAGCAGTGAACACCCTAACATCTCTGGCATGTGCTGGTGAATGAGCAAAGCTCCCGCAGGGATGGAACATGTAGACGACACAGGGAGCGTGGGCTGGGAAGCTGGCAGTGCTGGGTAAGTCCCGGCTTGCACAGAGCTTCCCCCCCCACAACTTCAGCTGAAATCCAAGGTGGGCCAAGAGCCCCTGACACTGACACTCAGGCCTTCACTTCCTCCCTTCCTCAGCAACAAACCTCACATCTGTCCAGACATCCACCCATCCCTGAGCCCCTCTGAGTGGCTCAAAGGAGGCACACCTCAGGGGTGTGGCTGACTGGTCTCCTCTGCGCCAGTCACAGTCACCCCAGTGGGTGACAGGCTCCAGCACCCATGCTTAAGCAGCTCCCACATGGCATGTCTCTGGGGAACATTATTAATGCTGACTCAAGCCAGCCGAACCAGACCCAAGAGAAAGGCTTTGACCCCATCATCGCTGGGGGAGGTTTCTCTCTCCTCTGGACGTGAACTGCTATGGACTGAGTGTGCGTCCCCCCGCCCCCCGAAATTCATATGTGGAAGCCTGATCTTCAGTGCGATGGCATGTGGAGGTGGGGTTTGGGGGCAGGCAGAGCCCTCATGAATGTGATGTGTGCCCTTGAGGGCAGAGGCTCAGAGAGCTCCCTCACCCAGAACACAGCAAGAAGACAGCAGTCTGTGAACTGGGAAGGGGCTCACCCCTCCTTGATCCCAGACTTCCAGCTCCCAGCACGGTGGGAAATGAGCATTTATTGTTGTAGCCACCCAGTCTACGGTATTTTGGAATAATAGCTAAGTGAGAGTTGAGCTAAGACATAAATGAAGAAGGAGCCTGTCCCCATGGGCACCAGCAGTCATTTTGTGACTATGAGAAGCGGTGTACCTGTGAAACTGTCCCAAGCCCCCAAGGAGATGCCCCGCAGGCACCGAAGCTGCAGGAGACAGAGGCCAACTTCCTGCCTAAGAGAAGAACAGGAAACTCAAGCGTTGCTACGAAGGACAAAGAGAAGACGGAGAGGAAAACAAGAGAGAGACAATGAGACCAAAGCAACATGGCAGGATCCTGTACATAGAAATGGACAAGCGCATTTCGGGGGGGGGGGGGGGGCGGGAATCTAAAATGTAATGTTCCTCTTATGGCACCAAAATCCTTTCATCTTCCCAAACATTCAGGAAAGTCCTCTGCACACCCAAACGCCTGGTGTATGAGACCAGAAATGGCAGAAATTTCACATCTTCAGGCCACCTTCAACCAGGGAGGGACAGGAGTCAGTGAGTATATACTCAGCCCCCTGTCCCGCAGAGGGACAGTTCTGATGCACGATGCAGGACACTTCTTCAGAGAGTCCCTAGCAGGAGTGAGCCCTAGTTGCCCACCCAGTTAACCCGCTCATCAGCATATACCCTTTATTGGCATTTCTCCCTTCCCCACTACTTCCTGGCATCACCTCCTACAGTAGATGTGTGTTCCAAAGATGGCCACAACAACACCTCCCACCCACAAGCTCTTTTAGAACCTTCCTATTCCTTCCATCAAGAGACAGTCTCTGTCCCCTTCCCTTCCCTTGAGCCGGGGTAGAGGGAGGACACTTGTGACAGCTCCTGCAAATAGAACACTGCAGGAAGAATGCTATATGACTTCCAAGACTAGATTGGAAAAGGCCATGAAGTTTCTGCCAGGTTCTCTTAGGACACTCACTCTTAGAAGCCAGCTATGAGGAAGCCCAGGCCCCATGGAGAGGCGCCATGGAGGTGTTCCGGCTGACAGGCAATACCACCCAACAGATGTGTAAATGAAGTGGCCTCCAGATGATTCCAGCCGGAGCCATCAAGTCACTCCCTGCTGTTGCGTCATCTGGCTGATGGCCCAGACGTTGCAGAGAAGAGACAAGCAGCCCCCACCATGCCCCGTCTGAGTACTTGACCCACAGAATCTGCGAGCATAGCCAAGTGGTGATTTTATGCCACTGAATTTTGGAGCGGTTTGTTCTGCAATGGTAGTAACTAGAATATTTCCCAAATAGACTACCTGCGCCCAGGCCTTGTCCCAGCGTCTACTTTTGGGAGAATCCAAAATGAAACACAAAGGTACTGTGTAGAGGCCAGCTCTCCAACTTCCGCCAATGAAGCTACGCCAATCGTGGCCATTGGGCATGGGCATGCGATACAACTCTTGCCAAAACGTTAGGGGGAAAAGGCCCCTGGGCAGGGAAGACCAGTAAGGAATGGTTAGCAAAGCTTTCTTCATAAAAGAAGCAACGAGGGACGTCCTAAGTTCTACCTTTGTTGTGTCGTGATGTGAGGGCTTCCAGCTACAGGAGCCTTCTGAGGACCGCAAGGGGCAAGTCAAGGATTAAAACCTAGGACACAGAGGACGAAAACCGAAGAACCTGCTGCCCACAGTGGCCACACGGGGCCGATGCAGCGGACGCTTAGGTGAATTCTCACAATCCACACTCGTGACAGCTTTGCGCGACGGGCCCTTCACGAGTTCAGGCCCGTCAGGAACCAGCCCGGGCGGCAGCCTCCCCTCCCCACAGGGCGCACCGTCTCTGGTTTTCTCCAGGCAAGAGGGTGACTCTGCATTTCCCCCGTGCAGAGGCCAACCAGGGGGAGGAGGAGGAAAATCAAACCAGATAGGCCCGTCTGTCGGTCGCCAGGTCTGAGACCCGCCCCGCCTCCTTGCTTGAGCTCAGGCTGCAGCTGCGGCTGTGGAATGTCCTTCCTGCCTGCCTTTTCTTCGGCACTTTGTATGCGCCAAGTACCTTTCGAAACACTTAGTGTGTTACTCTCGTCTACTCTCCTGGCGAGCCAGAGAGGAAACTGAGGCAAGCGAAGGGGAGCTACCCTCCCCCACACGTCACGCCACACAGTTTACCAGGTGGCAGAGCCGCGATTCAAATGCGCCCTCAGAGCCTGCACCCTAAACTGTCACCTTCTCCTTCCCTCTCCCTCTCCAAGACCAAGCCCTTTTCCAGTCGGAATGCCTCGGCCGCAGGGACCCTTTCCTGATGCTCTCAGTCAAATATGGCCTCCCCTTCAGCACTCTGGGTGTTCACGATCGAACCAGTCACTTTCCTTGGTTACTGCTGTGTAAACACTGACTTACCCCCCCCCCCCACTGGCCTCCGTTGGCCATTATCTCTAAGTGTTCCCACCATCTCCTCACAACCATTTTAAAAGAAGAGAACGCTGAGACTCAGAGAGGTTAAGCAACTTGCCTGAGACCACACAGCTAGGTAGTGACCAAATGGGGATCCAAACCCAAGCATATCTGGGCCAAAGTCCTAAGGTTGCCACAGACGGCTGATCAACACCTGGAATTTAAACCAGGAGCCTCTGCCTACCTCCCCCTGGCCTCGGAAAACACTGGGTGCTGAACCCGGGCCAGAGGGGAGAGAGGACTTCGAAGGGGAGAGAGTGGGGCTGGCACTCAGCATATCTGGACCCAGGCCATCACCACCACCCCCTGCAGCCTCGTGTCCACATCCGGAAACAGGTGTCGGTGGCCCTGTAAGTGGCCCCGGGGCTGCAGGCTCCGATGACTTTCGTTTCCAGCTGCCCTACCTTGGAAAAGCAGTGCAATAATTCTGGCCCCAACGCCTACATCGTAGTGGTGCAGCGAGGATACGATGAGACAGTCCGCGTGTCTGGGGCAGTGCCCACACATTGTCAGCAGCATTCCAGAAGGCTCCTCGTGACACTTACTTTGGCTGCACAGAGGCAGCCAGCAGTGAAGCACAAAATGCAATCCGGAGGGGCAGCCTGGAGCTGAACCCGGGCTCGGCCACGTTAACTGGCTCCACGACCTCGGGCAAATCAGTTAAAGCTCGCTGCGCCTCAGTCTACTTATCTGTAGAAGGGGGATAATGGCCACACCTATCTGGCGGGGTTGTTTGGAGGTTTAAATAAGTTAATACACACGCAAAGCGTGCAGAAAGAGTGTCTGCCGGCGCCAGCTTTCGTCCTTTGGCTCCTGTCGGTATTAGTATCACCTCCCTGGCCATCCCGGCAAAGGCTCCCACGGGGCCCGGGCAGCCGCGCACTGCGGCGTTTTGCCGACTCATCCTGGCTCCGCAGGTCCGGCCGCCCCCTCGTCCCCGCCCCCGCCCGCCACGAGCCTGAGTCACCCCGGCCGGTGCGTCAGCCGCGCCCCTCCCGCCGCCCCGCGACCTGCAGACTCACCCTGAGTCAGCCCGCCCGGGCGCTTCCACTCCGGGACGCGGCGGGGCGGAGGGGAGGCTGCGGGGCGCCCCCCGGCGGACAGCCCGAGGGCCGCGCGGGCCGCCGCGCGCCGGGAGCGGGGAGCGCGGGGCCGGACCACTGAGGGGCGGGGAGGCACGCTCTCGCCCCGGCGCCCGCCCCCGCCGCCCGCGCGAAGTGGTACGGCCCGGCCGGGGTTAAAGCCCGCGGGAGGCGGCGCGGCGGGCGGGCGGCGGCGCGATGGGGCTGCGAGCCGGAGGAGCGCTGGGCAGGGCGGGGGCCGGGGCCGGGGTCGGCCGGGGGGGCCCTGGGGGCCCCGGGCCGAGCGGCGGCGCGCAGGGAGGCAGCATCCACTCGGGCTGCATCGCCGCGGTGCACAACGTCCCTTTGCGCGTGCTTATCCGGCCACTGCCGTCCGTGCTGGACCCGGCTAAGGTGCAGAGCCTCGTGGACGCGATCCGGGTGAGGCCCCTGGGAGGCCGGCCGGCGGGAGGGTTCCGCAGGAGGGAGGTCGCCCCGGACGCGAGACGGGACCGGTTCCGGGCGCCGCCGGAGCTCAGCATTTGCTGTGTGACCTTGAGCAAGGGGCTGGGCCTCTCTGGGCCTCTGTTTCCTCACTTGGGCCGGCAGGAGATTGGACCAGATAACTAAAATAACGATCGCTGAGTCTATTTATAAAGATAGCACTTGCAGCCCCCGGGAGCTGTTTCTAGTGCTGTATCTAGTCAGGTGGAGACTGTTCCTGTTTTACGGACGAGGAAACTGAGGCACCGGAGGCTTTTTTTTTTTTTTTAAGTAACTTGTCCAAGGTCAAGCACTTTGAAAGTGGCACAGACTGGCCCCGATGCCCCGCAGCATAGCCACCACACTCGCTGGAGTGAAGCCGTGCCGTCACTTTTGGCTGTCACAGTCGGTGGCTCTGGACATGTCATGTCTGCTGGGTGGGACTTGTTTACACTGGAACTGGGAGAGGACAGGGGTCAGCCCCAGCACTGAGGGGTCAGCCCCAGCATTGAGGTGCTCAAGAATGGGGACACGATCCCCGCAGGAACTTTGGGGGAGGGAGGAAAGAGTTGTGTCAGGTTAGGCCTGCATGGCATAGGTCATCTTACCCCATCATACCCTTGCCAGGTGACCTGTGAGACCCCAAGGCCCCACCAGACACCTCCACAGCTCCTCACAATGGTGTTCAGACCTAGAGTTTGCACTACTGTTCCTTCTACCAGGAGCTGCTTCCCCCCAGATAGCCACAAAACCTGCTCCCTCTCTTGGTTCAGGCCTCAGCACCCCCTTCTCCGCCCTGGCTAACAGAGCCCTGGCTTTCAAGTTCTCCCCTTATAAACCGAAGTATTTCTCCATAACGCACTTCTGTGCACCTATTTCTGTGCACAAACTTACACATTTGTTTGTGTTTTGTCGTCTGCCTTCCCCACCTCATGCACAGAAGCAGGGGCTTTGTCATATCTTGGCTGTTTCCTCACCACTAGCATGGTGCCTGGCCGTTCGCGAAGGATCTAGCCATGTACGTGCTCTCCCACCCTGGGGCCTTTGCACGGGCTTTGATCCCTGCCAGAACTCGTCCATCTCTACTGTTTCTAATTCCTTCTTGCTCTCTAGGTCCCAATGTTCAGTGTCTTCCCCGATGCCCCCTCCTGTGGGCCCCCAGACACCTGCGTGCCCACCAGCATAGCTCTGATCCCACTGGGTTTTTATGGCCTGTTTAGACACCTGGCTTCCATGCTAGAAGCATATGCTCTGTGAGGGCAAGAACCAAGCCTGTCTTTGCTAACCACATGTATTCCTTTTCTTTGGCAACTGTAACACATTACCAGGAACTTAGTGGCTTAAAACAATACTAACCACATGTATTCCTTTTCTATGGCAACTGTAACACATTACCAGGAACTTAGTGGCTTAAAACAATACAAATGTATTATTTCATAGTTCTGTAGTTTAAAAGTCCAAAATGGGGGGAGGGAGGGCGCTCCTGGGTGGCTCAGTTGGTTAAGCGGCTGGTTGGTTTGGGCTCAGGTCATGACCTCCTGGTTTGTGAGCTTGAGCTCCACGTCGGGCTCCACCCTGACAGTGTGGAGCCTGCTTGGAATCTTCTTTCACTCTCCCTCTGTCTCTGCTCCTCTCCCATTCTCTCTCTCTCTCTCTCTGTCTCTCTCTCTCTCTCCCCCCTCCAAATAAATAAATAAACTTAAAAAATAATAAAAAATATATAAAAGTCCAAAATGGGTCTCGCTGGGCTAAAATCAAGGTGTCGGCAAGGCTGTATTCCTTCTGGAGGCTCTCGGGGAAAATCCCTCTCCTTGCCTTTCCCAGCTTCTAGAGGCCACCCACATCCTTTGGCTCATGGCTTCTTTCCACCATCTTCAAAGCCAGCACCATCAGACCTCCTCTTTTGCCTTTCTCTTCTACTCTCAAGGACACCAGTGATTACATTCGGCCCATCTGGATAACCCAGAATAATCACTCCATCTCAGGATCCTTAGCTGCATTCCATGCGTAAAGCCCCTTTTGCCTTGTAAGGTAACATGTTCACGGGCTCCAGGAATTAGGACATGGACGTCTCAGGGGACTGTGATGCTGCTCACCTACCATCATGCCCCCAGCACCTTGCCCACCCAGAACACTGCCCCTCATTAGTGCCCCACTGCCAGGCAGACTGTGCTCTGTGCCTCACATGCATCAGCTCTGTGACTGTTCATCTGCAGCCCTATAGAGGGCCCACTCCCATTTTACAGATGAGGAATGATGCTCCAAGAGGCAAGGCTACTTGCTCTGGGTCCGCTAGCTGCTCAGGGGAGGCTCTGAAATTCAAACTCAGGCTTTTTGGGGTTCCAGAGTCCCAACCTGTAACCCTTGGGCATTACTGCTTACGAATCATTTGTGGAATAAATGTATCAATAAATCTGTCAAATAAGCATGAAAAAAAAGAGAACCCATGGGCACTGTCTAATGTGGTCTCCCCACTGTGCCCAGTCCTTCGACCCCACCCCAGGCTCTCCCTACTCAAAGGACCACCTGCTCTGCACTGGCTGCTCGGGGCCCTAACAGAAAGTCAACTAAGGTTCTCTTCTTTCTCTTCTCCTTACATCACCCCGTGCATCTCAGATCTGCCCCCATGTCCCAAACCTGTCCTCCTTTCCCTGTCCAGCGTCTTTTGCTGGACACCTGCTAAGGCCTCACCTCGGTCTCGCCTGCTCTTGACTTTGCCCACCCCACCGAGCCTGCTCTCATGACAGCTTCCTAGAATGGTCATCAAATCATATCACCCTCCGCTGTTTAAAACACTCCAGGGCGGGGCGCCTGGGTGGCGCAGTCGGTTAAGCGTCCGACTTCAGCCAGGTCATGATCTCGCGGTCCGTGAGTTCGAGCCCCGCGTCGGGCTCTGGGCTGATGGCTCAGAGCCTAGAGCCTGTTTCCGATTCTGTGTCTCCCTCTCTCTCTGCCCCTCGCCTGTTCATGCTCTGTATCTCTCTGTCCCAAAAATAAATAAACGTTGAAAAAAAAAATTTAACATAAAACACTCCAGGGCCTACCCACTGCTCTTAGAAACAAACCTGCCCAGTCTGGCTCCTGCTGACCTTTCTGACCTGTTGTACCCTTGACCTCGTGTCCACTCTGATCACACTGGCCTCCTTGCCCGTGGCTCCAACGCGGTGAACTTGTTCTGGCTTTTTGCATTTGCTGTTCCCTCTAAGACGTCCCTATTTGATAGATGAGACAGCTGAGGCACAGACATTAGTTGTCCAAGATCACATAGCAGTTAAGTAGCAGAGCTGAGATTTGAGCCTGGGCCTAGGCAGTCGGGCCCTGATTCTAAACTATTGCACCTGTCTCTCTTCCCAAGCTGGCTCCTCTGTGTTCGATGTCTGCTCCCTTGTCACCTCAGAGAGGCCCCGTGGCCACCCACGACCTGTGTCACCGTCCTCCTAGCATTCATCACGCCAACACTCACTTTTCCCTTCCATCCGCCCCACGGGACTGGAACCCCATGAAGGCAGGGGCCGTGTCCGTCCCGTTCTGGCTGTACCTTATTCCCAGAGTCTAGAACAGGGCCCAACAGATCGTGTGTCTGTGGTATAACGATAAACACAAGTGTGTAACAACCTGGTCTCTAGCAGGGGGGAAAGCCCTGACTCGTGGCACCGGCTCGTTTCCCTGATATAAACCACCGTGGCTGATTTTCAAGCTATCGAGCTGGTGACAAGCAGCTCCCCAAATTGCCGAGTGTTTAACAGTTGGCTCTCACGAGCCAGCGTGAGCACCCTGTAGGAGCTCAACAGCGTCTCCTCTGCAAACCACCAAGTGCTGTGCCGTGTTCACTGACCCTGTACCCTCTTCTCCAGGAGGATCCCGACAGCGTCCCCCCTATCGACGTCCTCTGGATCAAAGGGGCCCAGGGTGGTGACTATTTCTACTCCTTTGGCGGCTGCCATCGCTACGCAGCCTACCGGCAGCTGCAGCGAGAGACCATCCCCGCCAAGCTCGTCCAGTCCACCCTCTCGGACCTCAGGGTGTACCTGGGCGCTTCCACGCCGGACTTACAATAGCAGCCACCGTGGCCCCTGCCAACCCTGCGAAGGTCCCAGAAGACACACTTGGCCTCCAGCGGGCTGGGCCATGCAGAAAGCGTACAGGGGTGCCTCTCCGTGCCTGAGGGGGAGGTCTGACTCTGAGCACCTGTTCCACTCGCTGCAAGGCCTTGGACTCCTTCCCGAACAGCGTGGGAGCCCCAGATCCCGCTCCTGTGAAAATGGGGTCCTATCTTTGACCTCGAGGTATTTTTGAGAGAATGGGATGGAAAAGAAGATGGGTTTGGAGAGCTACAGACTCCTGGCTCCAGAGTCCCAAGGACAAGGATCCTTCTGCATTTTTGTCTGTGTTATTTCCCAGTATGCGGGATACATTCAGCTGCAAGGAGAGGAAAGCCTAGGCTGCAGTGGTTTCAACAAAGAGAGGTTCGTCCACATAGCATGAATTCTGGAGACAGGCGGTATGGGTGCAGGACCCCAGAGAAGGTAGAGCTCACATCTCTGTGATTCCTTTTGGCCTCTCCCTTATTGCTTGTTACTTCATGGTCCAAGTTGGCAGCTGTACCTCCAGGAATCATGGCTGCGTTCGAAGAAGAAAGGTGCGGGGGAGGAGGAAGGGCCAAGCCCACTCTCAACTTCTATCATAAAGCCAAACCTTTTTCGGAGGCCTATTTCCTGTTCTGTCCCCCTGCATCTTTCCGTTAGGTCTCCTTGGCCCAAACCGGCTACCATTCCCACCCCTGGCTGCAAAGAAAGTTTAGATGGCAGGGAACAGAACTGTCGAAATGAGGAGTTGTGTATCAGTTAGTCTTTGCCGTGTAACGAACCATCCCCAAACTTGACAGCTAAAAGCACATCATTCATTTGCCTGTAGTTCTGTGGGTTTGCAGGTTAGGCTGGGCACATGTGGACAGTTCTGGTCTTGCCCAGGGTCACTCCTGAGGCTGCATGCAGTCAGCTGTTAACCTTGGATGGGGCTGGATGGTCTAAGATAGCCCTATCCACTTGTCGGGCATTTGGCAGGCTGTTGCCTGGTTGACTTAGTCCTCCCCAGGAGAGACTTGGTCTCTCCAGCAGGTCAGCTCAGGCTTATTTAGATGGCGTCAGAGTGCCAAGAGAGTGAGCGAAGCTAGAAGGCTTCTTGGGTTCTAGGCCCAGAATTGGTAAGACATCACTTCTGCAAAGTTCTTTTGGTCAGAGCAAATCATATGACTGGCCTGGATTCGAGGAGTGGCAAAACAGACTACACCTCTTACTGGGAGAAACTGCAAAGAATTGGTGGCATTTTTCATCAGTCACAAATGGCTGTGCATGGGCAAATAACTGTTTCTTTCTGTACAGGGCCTTGATCTGCCCAAGCCAGGGTTAATTACCAACACATTGCCCCGGCCCTTCAATCTAGGGGAAGAAGCAATGGGGCAGGGGTGGACCTCTCCCAGGGCTGGGCCTGCTCTAATAGGGGCATCCCAGGGTCTGAGATGGCTGTTGGAGGTAGGCCAGGCGGGACATTCCAAAGGGACTTCTGAAAATAAGAGTCCTGGGTGAAAGGAAGAGGGGCAGGAAGGGTGCAGAGTGAGGCAGGCTTTGCTGTCATCGCCCTTCTGGGGTGACCTGAGGTCACCAGGTGTGTTCCAGTCTCAGTTTCCCCAGCTCAGTAACAAAGATAACTGCTCTCCCACCCATTCTCTGTCCCAGGGAACGAAGACTGAGGTGACCAGTTGAAATTGAAAACGAATGTGGTCCTAAACGGAGTGTGACATCCTAGAACAAAAAAAGGACAGTGGTGGGAAAACTAGAGCTCTGACTAAGGTCTGGATTTTACTCACTAATAACCTGCCAATGTCAGTCTCTTAGTTTTGACAAATGTACATGGAAAATGGAAGATGATGGGGGAGGGGAGGCCGGGTACAGAGTATATAGGAACTCTTGGCTATCTTTGCAACTTTTATGTAAACCAAAAAACATTCCCAAACAAAAGCTTGTTTCATGAAAACGAGGGGGTATAGTCACTTTGGACCGCCGACTTAGGTTCTCCAACAGGTTTTCTAAAACACGGATCGCTGGGCCCCACCCCCGGAGTTTCTGACGTGGTAGGTCTGGAGTGGGACCAGCGGATTTGCTTTTCTAACAAATTCCCAGGTGCTGCTGCTGCTGCCATTCGGGGACCTCAGGCTGAGACCGCTGATCTAGACTGAGACAATTCTCTTCAAATATGGTGACACCCCCCGCCTCCACACACGTTGGGCTGGGTCCCGGAGCCCGTGTTACGGGATCAGCTTGTACCCCCATTCACTGGGCAAGCCCTTCCTTGGGGACTTTTTCCAAGCTGTCAAACGGACCGTCTACCCCTGAGATTTGTACCAAGGGTCAGGAAGCTGAGGGCACGTTTTGTAAACTGCCGTCATGAGGTGCCCCTGGCTCATGTGAGTAACCACCTCCTGACCCACTAGCGGGTCTAAGGTACCAAAACGGTTGCCCCTTCCTGAGAAGGCTCTCCCTTCCTGCAGATAGGACCCAAGCAGGCAGCTTGGTCTAGACATTGCTAGACGCTGCGAGGGCGGTGAGAAACCGACTTGGAACGGAATCGGGATTGTTCATTGTCCGAGAAGGGGAGCAGGGTTTGGAAACTGGCTGGTTGGTTGCTCTCCGTGGAGGCTGAGGGCTGCGTTTTTCTCCTGCGCCAGCAGGTGGCGCTGCTTTCTGGCCTGCCGGAGCAGGGCGGGGCCTCTATAGCCTCCGGAGCGAGGGCTGTGGGAAGAGGGTGGAGGGAGGGGCCGGGCTGTGAGGGCGGGACGTCAGCTGCCCAGAGTTTCAGGCTCTGTTTACCCCGTCCGCTCCTGCTCTGTGGTCTTTACACACACCGGGGCCTCTCCTCTAGTCTACACTGGGGGTGCTGAGCCACATGGTCTGAGGCTCAGCAAAGAAGGCACCTCCTGCAAGAAGCTTCCGGATCCTCCAGGCTGAGCCACATTCCTCTACTGGGCTCCCGGTCTAACGGTGGGTCCCCTCCCCAGACAAACCACCGCTCCCCAGGGACTTGCGTCCAGTGAACGTGTGTAGGAACCCCATCTGCCCCTCGCTGCCCGGAACCTACCCCTTTCACCATGGAAGATTTAAAATGGTTTTTAATTTCACAAGTTTTTGTGCCTATTTTTAAACATTAAGGTATTGGAATGCTAAATGATGAAAAATTAAAATATGAGAGGCAAGCGGAAGCCCACGCGAGTCCTATTTGTCTCCCCTCTTCTGGGACAGTTACCGTCACCAATTTAGCATATACCCTCTCCAGGCCTTTTTTTCTGACTTTGTGATAATGTGGTATGTAACGTGTAAGTAAAGCGTGCTTTTCTTTTTTTTTTTATTTTTTTTTATTTTTTTTTTTTAATTTTTTTTTTCAACGTTTATTTACTTTTGGGACAGAGAGAGACAGAGCATGAACGGGGGAGGGGCAGAGAGAGAGGGAGACACAGAATCGGAAACAGGCTCCGAGCCATCAGCCCAGAGCCTAACGCGGGGCTCGAACTCACGGACCGCGAGATCGTGACCTGGCTGAAGTCGGACGCTTAACCGACTGCGCCACCCAGGCGCCCCCGTGCTTTTCTGTTTTTACATCATTTTGCAGATGGCATTTCTCACCGCCCCCCCCCCCCCCCCCCCCCGCGCTGTGCCAGGCCATTCACCCCATTAATCGTCTTCGCTCTTCTCCAGAGCCTCCCTCAGAGGGGCCTCCCCTGACCATTCTGTCTAAAATAGTCCCCCTCCCCCACCATCCTATCACCTGACTCGGCTTTATTTTCTTTTTTTTTTTTAATTTTTTTTCAACGTTTTTTTATTTATTTTTGGGACAGAGAGAGACAGAGCATGAACGGGGGAGGGAGCAGAGAGAGAGGGAGACACAGAATCGGAAACAGGCTCCGAGCCATCAGCCCAGAGCCTAACGCGGGGCTCGAACTCACGGACCGCGAGATCGTGACCTGGCTGAAGTCGGACGCTTAACCGACTGCGCCACCCAGGCGCCCTGGCTTTTTTCTTTGTAGCATTTATCACACTCCCTGAAATGCTCTTCCGTGGCTGTTTGTATCTGTCTCACCTGCTAGAAAACATTCTCCAAGCAAGACTTGATCTGTCCTATCCCTGCAGACCCACTGCCCAAAACAGTGTCTGATGCGTGGTAAGTGTTCACCAAACGTTTGGCGGATGAATATATTCCGTTTAGGTCCAGCTCATTCTTTTAATTGCTGTCTGGCATATTCCACGGTCTGAATACACCATTTACCAGTCATGTTCCTGTGGATGGACGTTTGAGCTTTCCAGTTTTTTTTGCTGCTACGAACATCTCCCGCTGTCACTGTGCTCTCTCAACTGCCCCCCCCCCCCAGGGGAGGGACTGCCTAGCTGACACCTAGCTCAATTTCTAACTTCTAAGGTCCTAGCAGATTGCTCCCCGAAGTGGCCATTCCAAATGCCTTTTCCTCCAGCAGAGTTTGGGGGGGCTGCTTTCCTTCCCTGCACTCCAACCAGTGCTTCACCTTTTGTGGGTCGTAAAGAGTTGAGAATCCAAAAAAAAACAAAAAAAAAAAACAACAACAACAACAAAAAAAAACGAACAAACAAAACCCCATGAGCCCTTTCTCCAGAAACACTAATATTTTGGGCAATTTCTGGGGTTCCTTGGACTTGATGACCTCATCCCCCAGGGGACCCTGTACTGAATGTTTAGAAGTCTGATTGTCCCGTTGTGTGGATGGGAACACTAAGGCACACACAGATGGGGGTGTGAATGAATGAATACATGGGATGTCGTTTGGGGGGATAGAGAAAAGTGTTCAGACCCAATCTGCCTCCAGTCAGAAAAAGGGAGTGGGGGTGGGGAGGTTCCAGCCCTGCTCTACCCTGAGGACCAGAGGCTTTGGGGGATGGGCACCAGGGCTCCCTGGATTCGAGTCTAGGCAGCCCCACCTGTCAGCCCCGGACAAAAGGCAGGCCCCGTCTGGCATCCAGGGTCAAGGTGGGGAAACCGGGCAGAGGCCCTGACTCCGCTGGGCCAGAGGAAGACGCCAGGCCTCCCATGCACACGCGTCTTCGCCACCACATTTGCGTGCTTGCGACTCTGAGCCTGGGGTGCGTTCCCCACTCTAGCACTCCCACGGAGAGGGAAGGCAGGAAGGGCTCATCACAGGAAGGCCGTCGGCGGCGGAATCAGGGCTCCCACACTTGACGCGGTAGTCCCGCAGGCGGACAGGGCAGCGCGATCTTCCCTGCTGGATAGCGGGGTAAACTGAGGCCGCGGCGGCCGCCCCAGGGCATCCGGCGAGCGCGGCCTCGTTAACCGCCCGCACACACGGACCCCCGCCGGCCATCCGCCCGGCCCTCCCTCGCGGCCCCTTCCCCGGGCCTGACCCCCGGCGCTGCCTGACAGATGACCTCAGCTGCCGCCAATCCATTGGTTCCAGCTCCCGGGGGGCGCGCAGAACAAAGCGCGCTTTGTGGCGGGGCCGTCCCCTCGGCCGGCGTGTCCGCCGCCGGGACCCCCTCCGGAACTCCGAGCGACGCCCCCCGGCCGACAGCCGTGTAATGTCTTCCAGGCCGTGCGGCTCCTTGCAGAGCCCGAGGGCCTCGCTCGCCTCCCCCGGGGGGCTCCCCGGGCCGCCCAGGGCTCCCCCACCCCCGGCCCCCCAGGCGGCTGGATTGGGGGGCGCCCCCAGCGGGAGGTCGCGGTGGCCGCCAACCTGTCCTTGCGGAGGGAGTCAGGAGCAGCCAGTGCTGGCTGGCTGTGGCCGCGAGGCAGGTGCCGCCACCTGATAAACTTCCTCTCTAACCCTTGGAGCTCCCAAATGGGGTGGAAATGAATTGAGTTGATGGTGGTGGTCGTGTTGCTGTCCTTGTGGCCATTACGATTATGGTCATTGTTTCGTGTCTGAGAGGGGCAGTCACTTTAGACTCACGCAGACCTGGGTTTGAACCTCGACTTTGCCACCTGCTGGCTGTGATAGGTTCACCTCTCAGAGCAACAGCAGTAGCAGCCAGCATTGCTTGAGCACCTACTGTGTGCCGGACCCTATTCAGTGCTTAAAGGCTTTATTTAATTCGTTTAATCCTGGCCACAACCTTAGGAGGGAGGAGGTATTAACCTCCTTTTACAGAGGAGGGAACCGAGGCCCCAGCCGTCCTGAAGACAGATTCACCACCCTGAGCCTCAGTCTTCTTGTCTGTACAATACACCCTCAACGGTCATCCGGTCTCATCGCTTCCCTCTTTCCAGATGAGAACACGGGGCTGGGAGGAGGGTGACCACAGAAAGCCAGCGCATTCTGCCCCCAGGTCCCTCTGTCTTTTGAGGATTCCCCATGGCTCCCCACAGGCTTGTCGGGGAGAGAGCAGTTGACCTGCAGCTGGAAACCTCTCCCAGTCCTGTCCCACCCTTCGGGGGTGAGGGACGATGGCGGGAACAGAAGGAAACCATGGCCAGAGAGGGAACCAGAGGGCAGGGCTCACTGCCTCCCTACCCTTCACACACCTCCCTGGACTCTCACCCTAGAAATTGGTGCGGGATACCTATGGCACAACAGGCACGTTCCAGGCTCTGGGGTCATCAGAGTATAAAATAGATGCAAAGCCCTGTCCTCTTGAGGTCCATTCAGGGGAGATGGGCAAGAAACACACATGAAACACACATACGGTGTAAAAATGCAGTACCAAGTAGTGATAAGCGCTATGAGAGAAGAGCAGGGCAAGGCGGAAGAACGAGATGGAAAATCTTGAATTTCGTAAGGTGGTGAGCCTCTCTGAGGTGGGGGTGAACAGAACAGAGAGGGGGGAAGCCCTGTAGATGTCAGAGGGAAGCATGTTCCAAGCGGAAGGAACAGCCCACGCAAAAGCCCTGAGGTGGGAAACTGCTCGGAGGGTCCAAGAAAGAGCCAGGAGGGCCCTGTGGTGGAGGCAGCCAGGATGGGACAAAGGCCGGGGCTGGCCCGGTGACAAAGCGGGAGAAACGTGGGCACCGTCAGCTTGGGAGGGACCTCGTAGGGGGTGAGGACTTTGGTTTCTCCCTCCAAGGTACCTGGGAGCCGTGTGAGGCCTGGAGAAGAGGAAAAAGGCCTGCTCTGGCTCTGGCTGCTGAGAGGAGCGGGGATGGGAATGGAGGGGGAGGGGGAGTCTGCTGCTGTCACCAGGGCGCAGATGGTGGCTGGTAGTCGGGACCAGGGTAGAGAAAAGCGATCAGAAGCCAGATGTAATATGAAGATAGAGTCCCAGGATTTTCCAGTGGGTGAAACTGAATCTGAGGGACGAGAGAGGAAGGACCCTGGTGACCCCCAGGTTTGGGAGTCCCCGAGCCCTTTCTGCAACGCTCATGCAGACCTGAATGTGGACAGAGTCCCTGAGGCGAATCCCTCTCTCACACTGGGGTCCTGGTAGGCCTGGCCCAGCACAAAACACAACGCAGGTCCTCTGGTTCCCCCCGAGAGCGCAGTAAGGAGGTTAGAAAAACATCTCTCAAAACCCGTCAAGAGCCTCCTTCGCAATATGGGCCACTTGGGACAGGCGGGCTTCATATCACCTTCAGGGACCATTGTTTTTGAATCGGTAAATCTATTTGCTTTTGTTTTACTTAAAGACATTTTTGCGGGGGGGGGGGGGGAGGGTTAAAGGAAACTTGAGAGAGCCAGACCAAATGGAAAATCAGTAGCACGTGACATCAATAAATGTGGCTGTCAGTATGAACAATGTAAACACCGGACTGTCTCTGGCTTCTCCAGATCTGGCTAGGGTTGCTCACTCTTTGTGGCAAGGGTCTGAAGGACCCGCCCCCTGCCAACCCAGGGCCCTTTTCTTGCAGGAGTCAGAAGTGGAAGAGATGGAAAAAGGATTCATCGTCTCGCCATCTGCAAGCCTCACATTTTGTTTTGTTTTGTTCTGTTTTGTTTTGTTTTGTTTTGTTTTGTTTTGTTTTGTTTTGTGTAACCAACAGAAAGCACTTCTGATTTTGTTTAAATGCTTCCCGGGGCGCCTGGGTGGCTCCATCGGTTAAGCGTCCAACTTCGGCTCAGGTCACGATCTCGCGGTCCGTGAGTTCGAGCCCCGCGTCGGGCTCTGTGCTGACAGCTCAGAGCCTGGAGCCTGTTTCAGATTCTGTGTCTCCCTTTCTCTCTGACCCTCCCCCGTTCATGCTCTGTCTCTCTCTGTCTCAAAAATTAATAAACGTTAAAAAAAAAAAAATGCTTCCCAAATACGAAGTCATGTAATACAACAACCCCATGAGGTGGGTACACTTCTTATCCCCATTTTGCAGATAAAGAAACTGAGGCTCGGAGAGATGAGGTCCCCGGCCCACGGTCACACGGCGAGGATGAGTCAGGGCCAAGATTCAAACCCGGTCAGGCCCGTTGCGGAGGCCACTCATTTCATTGACCACAGCACAGTCTGTCCCTTGAAGGCGTTTCATTATCCCTTTGGAAGTGCCAAACTACCGGAACTGGAAAAACCTTCAGTTAATTTTAATTCAGTAAGAGTGTCTACTAAAATGTAAGTATATCAATCATACCATTCGTTGCTTAAAAGTGTTTGAGGATTGGATTTAAAAATAATCCCAGACTCTTCACCATCATTGCTCTGAATGACCTGCCCATGCCCATCCCACTCCAGCCAGACTGACTGCCACGTAATTCCCCATTGCTTTCTGACCTCAGGGCCTTTGCACTTGCTCTTGCCTCAGCCTGGAATGCCCTTCCTCTGGTTCTTCCGGCTCCTTCACATCCTTCAGGACTCAGCTCAAATGCCAACTCCTTAGAAAGGCTTTCCCTGTTTCCTCAACCTCCCCATGGTCTCCCCGATATTCTAACCCTTTTTTTTTTTCCTTCAGAGCTTGTAATTATTTGCTTTATGTGCCCACGTACTTGTTCTTTTTCCTGCTGCCCCACCGTGATGTAAGCCCCGTGCCGGCAGAATCTGGTGGGCAGAGAAGCTTAGCATCTGAGACAAAGAACTCAGAGTAGAGCAGACTGGTGGCATTTGCCCTGTCCCCAGAGAGGGGAGTAGGTGTGTCTGTGGAGTGCAAGGGGCAGGGGATCACTAGGAAAATGAACTTAATATGAGGAAAGGCCTTTCACACAGTCCTAGTGAAAGGATGCTATCATAAGGTAGTGAGTGTCCCATCACAGGAGATATGCAAGTTGAGATAGGACAACCCCCGATCGTGACCATCTGATATATGGGGACTATGCAGAGTGGACTCATTACCATAGATGAAGTAGATATTCATTCACTTGCTCATTTAGTCATTCATTCATTCATTCATTCATTCATTCATTCATTCTGTCTCTTATCTATCCATTTATTCATTGACTCCACGTTTCCCCCACTTTCCTGTGACTTTGGCCACACCCACAGGGCATCTGCACTTAATAGCTCATGCACATATGTCTTATGTACATAATATCTTCAGTCAGCCTTGGGAGGTTCTACGTGTTCTGAAATGAACTTTGTTGAGGTATGACGTGCATACAGCGAAATACCTTATTTTTTTTTTTTAACGTTTATTTATTTTTGAGACAGAGAGAGACAGAGCATGAACGGGGGAGGGGCAGAGAGAGAGGGAGACACAGAACTGGAAGCAGGCTCCAGGCTCTGAGCCATCAGCCCAGAGCCCGACGCGGGGCTCGAACTCACGGTCCGTGAGATCATGACCTGAGCTGAAGTCGGACGCTCAACCGACTGAGCCACCCAGGTGCCCCGCGAAATACCTTATTTAAAGCGTTCGGCGCGATGCATTTTGACAGAGGTTCACACCCACGTCCAGACGCAGAACGTCTCCACCACCCCTGCGCGCTCCCTCGTGCCCCTGTCGTCAGGCCCCCATTGCCACCCTGGCCCCAGACCATCACTTTATCAGAAAGCACCAGCCACTTCAGAGTTTCTCCAGGACCGGTTGGCACCACCCTCAGCCATATCCACACAAAACCGAAACATCGGAATCCCTTGCCACACATGAAAAGTAACTGGCCCAAAGGAATAAAATGGACGCAAAAAAAATATTCTCAAGTTCTAGCTGGTACCATGGCGTGCAGGTGCCCCGGGCCCCAGACCAGCTTTCTCCAGGTTATAAGAAGAAAGAGAGAGAGAGGCAGACACCCACGGGTGTTAGAAAGGTGTTACTGGCATCTTGGAGACTTGCTCCTGGCCTAGGGGAAGGCCTGGCAGGTACTGAAAAAAGAAGGACTTTCTCACTGTGGATGTGTGATTTAAGACCATGCTGCTGTTTACCCACATCGGCTTTTGTCCGCTCCCCCCCCCCCCCACCACGGTGATGCAGGCTCCACGTTTGGGACACATGGCAGCTCCCCGTCTCCCTTTCATCCACCCACTCCTTCATTTACCCACATAGTGAGTGTTTGGGGCTACAGAGAAAAGCCGTGTTCCAGGCACTGTGTCAGCCTTGAAGGTGGCGTGGCACCAGCACATAGTAGATGCTGAGCAAATCTGTTGAAAGGGTTGCTGTAAGACGAAAGACACAACCACCCGTCTTCTTTTTGATACTCTGAGCTGTCGCCCTTAGCAAAATCTTCACGGAGCAACCAAGGAGGACTTCCTCGAGGAGGCGGCCCTAGAGCCAAAAACTTGACCCCCTCCTTCCACGCACTCACGTGGCAGGTGCAGAAATGGAGACAAAGAGGTGAAATGACTTGCTCAAGGCCACACAGGGAGAAGAGAAGGAAGAGGGCAGCATCCAGGACTCAGGGCCCCAGCCCCCTGTTTCTCCCAAGCGCTGTGCTAGGTCCCAGCCCAGCAGACAGGACAGCCGGCCTGGGAAGGGAGCTTCTCGGCCCTGAGTCTGGAATCCATTTGCTCCGGCCCAGTAATGTTTTCCCAGGGACAAGTGGGAGGCCCTGGCCCTGGCCCTCCCTGTACCCGCCCCCCCCCCCCCACCATCTGCTCCCTGTTTATTTATTTATACTTAAGTCTCACCTCCCAACCCTGCCGGGGGCACCAAACATACCCGGCACCCCTGCAGAGAGGGGAATGAGGGGGAGAGAGGCACTGTCAGCCCCCTTGGCCAGGGGAAGCCCGGGTCTGAGAGCTTCCCGGCCCCGCTGCCCCTGCAGGGATCAGCCAGGATGACTGGGGGTTCAAATCCCAGCTAGTGGGGCTTCCTGGCTGTGTCAACTGCTCTGACTTCCACCTCCCCCTCTGGACAATGGGGTTCATGATCGTCGTCACCTCGTGGGGGTGATAGTGAGGATTCAGTAAAGTGCGTGGACGGGGTCTGGCCACACACGTGCAGCGAGTATGTGTGTCAGACTCTCTCTCTCTGGCTTATTCCCTTGTCTCTGCAGGGAGCAGCTAGCCGCAGCTTCTCAGGGCCTCCGACGCAATGTCCCAGGATTTGGGAGGGCTTCGCCAATGCTGTCCCCTCCCTGGAACGCGCACCCCTGGTGTCGGCATAACTGATGCCAGCCCCCTGCCTCCAGTCGATACCGCCCTCCAGCCATCTTCTAATTTGCAGGGAAGGCCACCGAACACCTTCCCCAGCCCGGCACGAGGCCAGGGAAGCCCTTCCAGCAATCTACCTCTGTCCCCTGAATGACGCCCTCTGGAAGCCTAGCGCCACCACAGAAGTGCTGATATGCTGACTGCGGTTGCGAATTCCAGGAACCTGTGCCTGCTGCTCAGTAAGGACCATCTGCCCAGGGGCTGTGTGCTGGGAAGGAGCTGCTGGCCTGGGCTGCTCCCCCCCCCCCGCCCCCCCCCCCGGGGGGCTTTATTCTGGTGCCACCCTCCACTGGAATGGCCTCCCCCACTGCCTGAGCCACAGGGGGCTGTGTGCAGTCATCCCTTCCTTTGTTTCCCCATTCTGCTGTATGGGCCTTTAACCTCCCCCCCCCCCCCACCCCCCACAGGCTCCAGTCCCCTCCCGGAGTCTACAGCCCTCCATCTGAGCCCCACTCTCTCCCTGCCCAGCTCGCTCCTTCCTGTGCCCCGAGCCTCTCTCGGAGACCCTGTCACCCTCACCAATTGCCTGTCTATTTCACTGAATCCCCTTCCTCGCTGTGTTCACATCTCTGAATGTCTCTCACTGAGCCCCACTCCTCTGCCCCCCAGCCTCCTCTCTGAGCCCCCATGCGCCCCCTAGCCCCCCACCTCCATGCATGCCACACAATGCTTGGGTGCCTACCAGAGACGCCCATGCCATCTAAAGGTCTTTGGGGGGGGGGGGGCGGGGGTCACAGGGCATATAGGCAGACTCCCCACTCTGCGGACCACACTGCCTTGAAGAAGCCACAGGGGGGCAGATTTCTGCCAAGGAGAAAGGCAGAGCTCAGGGGCCACCTCGCCAGGGAATGAGCGGCCATCACCGGAGGCCATGGCTGTGCCAGGGCTCTCCCAGCACGCGATGCGACAGCTCCAGGTGCCCCAGCCCAGAAGCCCCACTGGGTCAACAAGCCTGACCCCAGGAGCTGTGTTCCTTCTGGGGTGCGGAGAGTCGGGGAAGACGGCTAGAGGCTTCCAGAACCAGAGAGGGACCAAGCAGTGGGAGTTTTAAGAGGCCAGTAAGGGGCCATGGGGACATATACTGGCCATGCCCTGCTGCCTGCTAGACCCATGTGAGGCCTGTTTCTTCCTCACTGCCTGAAGGAAACTGAGGCTCAGGAAGAGGTATCGTCTGCCTGACTCTCACAGGAAGGCCTGGGCTGCCCGTCAAACCAAGCAGGGTGCGTTTCATATCTTGACTTCTCTCCGCTACACCCCAGGCCTCCCAGGCCAGGGGAAAGGAGAAGCCATGGGGTGAGCCCCACCCCACATGAGAGGAGTTGGGGGCGAGTCAAAGTTCTGAGGAGGGCGGGAATGGTGGGGGAGGGGGAGAAGAGGCAGGTGTCTGTGGGATCCTCTATCCTTGCCTTCCTCAGTCTTCCATCTCCCACCCAAGTGGGCCCCTGACCACCCCCCCCCCACCCCGTTCTCATCTGGCCTCCATGTGCTCAGCCTGCACCTGAATACACACTCCCCAACGATCTGTCTTGGGCTGTCAGAGGATCAATGGGGCTCCCAAGGCCTGGCCCAGCAGGGAGCTGGAGGGAAGTCCCTAACAAGAACTAAGAAGGGGACCCCGGGGATTGAGGAGGCAGTGGGGACAAGCCAGGCTGGGAACGCAGACGCGAGCCTGGGTCTGGCATCTTGTTGGGGCAGGCCCCCGAAAGGCCTGGCTCCCCGGTGGTGAGACCTGTCAACTCCCTCGTGCAGGGGTCCTGGACTGCTTTCCAGGTCTGTTTTGCCTTCTAACTTTGGGGACCCGGCCCTTCCTCACTCCAAGCCTCCGTTTCCTTATCTGCGAACATGAAGCGTTGCATCTCAGGCGGACATAAGGTTCTAAAACCAAGAAGAGATCGCTCTTATGCAAATAGAAAATGGCCTCCAAAATGTCAAGCGAAATAAAGCAAGATGCAGAGCAGTGTGTATATTCACCTACCTTTTATGTGCATGTAACTCTAAAAGAGGATACACGTGTGTATCAGCCTGTCTGTGCATAGAACAATCTGGAAGGACACAGGAACCAGCAGGAGAGGACCTGGGTGGCTGGGGGAGGGAGTAGGAGGGAGACTCGCGTTATACTTTTTTATACTGCTGAATTATCGGCAGATGCTCGTGTACTCCTTGGTCGAATAATAATTACATTTAATGCAAAATATATCATCCTACTAGGAAGTATGTGGGTAGCAGTATGAAGAGAGCAGAATATTTGCATAGTCTCAATGTATCTCCCCACAGGTATTTATTAATTACAAAGAAAAATAGTGCCTTTATAGCAGTGAAAGTGGGCAGACAGCACCTTAACCAAGCGATCAAGGTGACCATCACTAGCAACAGGGCGAATTGACATCATGTGCCCCCCGACAGGACAGACTGCGAAATACACAGCATCACTGCTGATCTGAATCTCATTATAAGGAAATATCAGAAAAACGCAACTAGGCGGACGGGTTACTAAACAACTGGTCTATGCACATGAAAAATGTCAAGGTCAGAAAGGTATAAAAACAAAACAACAATAAAAAAAAAAAAAACTGAGGAAGGCATTCTAGATAAAAGGAAACTAAAGAAACATAAACTAAATGTAACATGTATCCTGGATCGGATACTGGATCAGAAAAAAAAGTTTGTGTGCAACATTTCACAGTGTATAATATAGACAATAGGATTGTAACAATGTTAATGTCCTGATTTTTGTATCTGCACTGTGGTTTTTTTCAGAATGTTCTTGTTTTGGGGTGCCTGGATGGCTCAGTCTGTTAAGTGTCTGACTTTGGCTCAGGTCATGATCTCACGGCCTGTGAGCTCGAGCCCTGCGTCGGGCTCTGTGCTGACAGCTCAGAGCCTGGAGCCTGTTTCAGATTCTGTGTCTCCCTCTCTCTGACCCTCCCCTGTTCATGCTCTGTCTCTCTCTGTCTCAAAAATAAATAAACATTAAAAAAAAAATTTTTTTTTTTAAAGAATGTTCTTGTTTTGGGGTGCCTGGGTGGCTCAGTCCGTTAAGTGTCTGACTTTGGCTCAGGTCATGATCTCACAGCTGGCGAGTTCAAGCCCTGCATCGGGCTCTGTGCTGCTGACAGCTTGGAGCCTGGAACCTGATTGGGGTTCTGCGTCTCCCTCTCTCTCTCTGCCCCTCCCCTGCTCGTGCTTTGTCTTTCTCTTGCTCTCTCAAAAATAAATAAACATTAAAAACATTTTTTTAAAGGATGTTCTTGCTTTTAGGAAATATACATGAAATAATTTAGAGGTAAAGAGGCATCCTGTCTGCAACTGACTCCTACCCAGACAGAAATGTAAGCAGAGAGAGAATGATAAAGCAAGGATAGTAAAATGTGAGCATTTGAGGAATCTGGGTGAAGGTATACAGGAATTCTTTGTACTATTTTTGCAACCTTTCTGTAAGTCTGAAATTGTTTCAAAATAAGTCCCGGTATAGATATAGGTCACTGGCTTTGCTAACATTTAGTAGGTCTACATGATGTCCAGGGGCTGTCACAGATGCGAAGATGAAATTTGTCCCTGTGTGCCAAGCACTTAGACACCACATCTGCCTACTAAAATGGTAGTATTGCATATTAACATAATGGAATATTAGATTATAACATACCCAATATATTACATTATAATACATGTAATATATAATATTATGCCAGTAATCTAATGAAATATTATATTAGTGAAAAAGAACCGCAGTTATCTGCCTCAATAGGATGGATCTTCAAAGCATATTGTGGAAGAAACAAAGCAAGTAAGATAGGATCCATGTTATAAATAGAAATGTATATATTATATCGTGGGCGTTTCTATACTTCGGAGAATGAAATATAGTCCTCTACATTGTGTAAGAATTTATGTATATGTTGGGGCACCTGGGTGGCTCAGTTGGTTACGTGTCAGACTTCGGCTCAGGTCATGATCTCACGGCTTGTGAGTTTCAGCCCCACATAGGGCTCTGTGCTGACAGCTCATAGCCTGGAGCCTGCTTGGGATTCTGTGTCTCCCTTTCTCTCTCTCTCTCTCTCTCTGTGCCACTCCCCTGCTCTGTCTCTCTCTCTGTCTCTCTCTCTCTCTCTCTCAAAAAAAAAAAACATAAACAAAAATTTAAAAAAGAATTTATGTATACGTAGTAAAAGTTAACACATTCATGGGAATGGTAACTATCGGGATCGTGGTTTCTTTGGGGTGGCGAGGGGGACTCTTATTGGGAAAGGCTACCGGGACCTTCTGTATTAGCTCTTTATCCAGCGTAACAAGTAACCCCACAGCATGGTGCTTTTTTTTTTTTTTTTTTTTAGAACAGTGGTTCTTTTTTTCAACGTTTATTTATTTTTTTGGGACAGAGAGAGACAGAGCATGAACGGGGGAGGGGCAGAGAGGGAGGGAGACACAGAATCGGAAACAGGCTCCAGGCTCCGAGCCATCAGCCCAGAGCCTGACGCGGGGCTCGAACTCACAGACCACGAGATCGTGACCTGGCTGAAGTCGGACGCTTAACCGACTGCGCCACCCAGGCGCCCCCAGCATGGTGCTTTAAAGCAACAACAGTCATTTATTACATCTCATAGTGTCTGAGGACCAGGAATTTGGGAGTGGTTGAGCTGGGCAGGTCCGGTCCTCAGGAGGCTGCCTTCAGATGCCAGCTGGGGCTGCACTCAGCCGAAAGCCCGACTGGGGCTGAGAATCTGCTGCCAAAGGGGTGCATTTGCATCACTGGCAAGTTGGCACTGGTTGTTGGCTAGAGACAGGGAGCAGGGGAGAGGAGAGGGACTCAGTTCCTTTCCACACGGGCCTCTCCATGTGACCTGGATTCCATCACATCATGGTGACTGGATTTCAAAAGTGAGCACTGACAGCCTGGGTACCTACTCCTCTGAAGTCTCCCCACCACTCCTGTTCCCTACACCTGGCTCTTGTCCCCGGAAGCAACCACTTGGGTTAGTTTCTGGAATATTCTTTTTTTTTTTTAAGTTTATTTATTGTTGAGAGAGAGACAGAGTATGAGTGGGGAAGGGGCAGAGAGAGCGGGAGACACAGAATCTGAAGCAGGCTCCAAGCTCTGAGCTGTCAGCACAGAGCCTGACATGGGGCTCAAAACCATGAACCATGAGATCATGACCTGAGCTGAAGCCGGATACTTAAGTAACTGAGCCGCCTAGGCACCCCTCTTTTTTTTTTTTTTTTTTTAGTTTATTTCTTTTGAGAGAGAGAGTGGGGGAGGGGCAGAGAGCGGGGGAGAGAGAATCCAAAGCAGGATCCGAGCTATCAGCGCAGAGCCCAGCACGGGACTCAATCCCACAGACTAGGAGACCATGACCTGAGATGAAATCAGGAGTTAGATGCTTAAATGACTGAGCCACCCAGGGGCCTTTGGGATATTCTTCCATAGAGATAGCACTTGTTTATAAAACGTATATACAAATACACATACTTTCATTCCCCTCCCCCCCCCCCACTGAATGGAAGCCTATAATACATACCCTTCTACATCATTTCTGCTCCCCATGGATAGACCTTGCAGACTCTTACATATTAGTACATAGCAAACCTCAACATTTGTTTTCATGGCTTAATAAGTACTCCATCATGTGGATGTGCTGTAATTTATTCAATCAACGCTCTATTTATGGACATGCGTTTTGTCTATCTTTGCTATCACTTTTTAGGCTTCAAATGTGGAAAGTTGAGTTGAAAACAAAAAACAAAACAGTCCTCAGTTCATGGCAGATTATCATGTTGACCCCTGTATGCCCCTCTTTTGTTTTTCTCTATTCTCTTTCATCCATTTCTCCTTCCCATTTTAAGCTCTTGCAAAGACCCATTCTAGGGGCGCCTGGGTGGCCCAGTCGGTTAAGCGTCCGACTTCGGCTCAGGTCATGATCTCACAGTTCGTGAGTTCGAGCCCCGCGTCGGGCTCTGTGCCGACAGCTCGGAGCCCGGAGCCTGCTTCGGATTCTGCGTCTCCCTCCCTCTCTCTCTCTCTCTGCCCCTCCCCTGCTCAATCTGTCTCTCTCTCCCTCTCAAAAATAAACATTTAAAAAAAAATTTTTAAAGACCCATTTTAATGCGCCCCACATGTTCTTCAGTGTGTGAGTCTTCTTGAAGAACACAGCATGTTTGTATGGGTATTGTGGCTTTCTGGGTATGTATTTTATTTTATTTTACTTTATTTTATTTTATTTATTTTATTTCATTTCATGTTATGTTATGTTATGTTATGTTATGTTATGTTATGTTATGTTATTTTTGAGAGCGAGTGTGAGACAGCACGTGCACATATGCGTGCACGAGCAGGGGAAGGGCAGTAGGAGATGGAGAAGCCCAAGCAGGCTGTGCACTCAGCTCAGAGCCCACCCTGGGGCTTCATCTCAAGACCGCAAGATCATGACCTGAGCCCAAATCAAGAGTCGGTCGCTTAACCGACTGAAACCATCCGGGCGCCCCTGTGAATGCATGTTAATTTATTTTTGCTCCTATGCTTATTCCCTGTTTAACATCAGTCTGGGTTGTGGCTTGACTTACGACTTCTAGGCGCTAACTAGGACCCCTTGGTTTGCATCCACATGTTTTCCCCTCTACTACCCCAGGAATGGGTGCGTGGATAGTCCCTAAGTCTCGGCCACCACATGGCCACTACCCTGGCATGTCCTTGTCTGGGCTGGCATGAGAATCTTATCCGGACAAAGAGTCAGGGGTTCAATTGCTGGGTGGTAGGGTCTGGTTATCTTTTGCACTACAATAAATTACCCTCAGTTCAGAGGCTTTCAACAACACTTTGTTTTACTCATAATTTTGTGGGTCGGGAATCCGGGAAGGGCTTGGCTGGGCTGGGCTGCGTGTCTCTGAACTGTGTGTGTGGTGTCACTGAGGCAGCTGGGGTTGGAGGTCCCCTTCCGAGATGGCTGACTTCTTCACTCATGTCTGCAGCCGTGATGCACCTGATGTTCCCCTCACTGTCTCTGTGTCCCTCTAATGGTGCCTCATCCTAGAGGACACCTCTCTGTAGCTAGCTAGACTTCCTCACAGCATGGCAGTCTCGGGGGTGGTTAGACTTCCTTCATGGCAGCGGGCTTGTCCCCCAAGGGATCCTGCCAAGAAGGAGGAAGTAAAAGCTGCTAGTCTTTTTTTTTTTTTTTTTCTTTCTTTCTTTCTTTCTTTCTCTCTCTCTCTTTCTTTTTTTCACACGGAGCGCTTCAGGAATTTGTGTGTCATCCTCGCACCAGGGCCACCCTAATTCTCCCCGGATCGTTCTTATTTTAGCGTATGTGCTGCCGAAGTGAGCACAGAAGCTGCTCGTCTTTTAAGATCTGGGCCCAGAAGCTGTCACAGCATCACTTCTGCCCACAGTATCGGTCAGAGCAGCCACAGAGCGCCCCGAATCAGGGAGTGGGCGCGGGTGCCCAGACCCCACCTGTTGCCAGGGAGACTGTCAGGGAATCGGCGGGCGTCTCTCATACCCTCCGTTACATATTCAGCGTCCCAGCTTGCTCCCAGATGGCGGCGCCTGCCCCCCACTTCCGCGGCGCCAGCTCCACATCCCCACCCACACTTGGCCCCAGGCAGCCTGTTCCCCTTCTGCCCGGCAAATCGGCACCCCTGTATCTGGGTCATCTCACGCATGTGCAAGGATAAATGCGGGATGAAGTCCCAGCGGCAGATCCGCTCGGTGAACGGGCACGTGCGCTGGCCATTTCGACAGAAGCCACCCGCTCTTCAGGAGCCCCTGAGCGCCACCGCTCCACGACAGACGGAGACTCTGAGCACGTGTCACCGCCTCTACCCACACCGCGCTGGAGCAGATCACCCTCCCTGGGCTCCCGGCTCTCGCCACGGACCCCACAGTCCATTTCTCCACGCGCAGCCGGAGGAGGTCCCCTGGAGGCCCAGGTCAGATCCTGTGCCCTCCGCTGCTCCGAAACCTCTGATGATCCCCCACATTACTTGGAGTAAAACACTCCTCAGATGGCTCTGAAGCCCTGCGTGTCTGACCCCACGACCTCTCTCGCCTGTTCCTTCTGCCTTCTGCGTCTCTGTCCCACCCGGGGCTCCTGGCAAGAGTTTGAACCTTCCAGGCCTTTCCCTTCTCAGGGCCTTTCCCTTCAAGTCCCTCCACCTGGAATGTTCTCTCCCTCTGCATCTCCTACTCCATCTATGCCTCAAACCAAACATCACCCCTCCCACTCAGGCTCTCCCCCACCCCACCCCCACCCCCCTACCCCGCAGGAGTAGATCGAGTTGTATATCCACATCGGAAGGGCAGGGCCGAAGGATGTGATGGGGTTTGCTCGCTGCAAACCCTCCACAGCAGCCCAGCACCCTTCATTTAGTGGGGTCTCTGCAAATACATCTTGATTATTTGTGGAATTCAGTCACCATACCAAGGCGCCCCCCGCCAGCGATGTCCAGACCCCAGTAACAGGAAATAACCCAAACGCGCTGCCAGACTCCTGTCCCTTAAAGTTCATGCTTCCCCTGCTCAAGAGCCTTCAAGGATTTCCCATTACCTTGCGCAGTCCGTCTCAAACTGGAACCCGAGACCTTTTCACACAGGGCTAAGTGTTTCCCCAGATTTCTGAAAAGAAGTTCCTGGGTGAGATTTTCCTGGGACAACATTAAGTTGTCCCCTCCTCCATTTTGGACTCCCACTTAACAACAACAAAAAGCCACTAAGGAATAAAAGGTGTCTCACAAACCAGTAGGTTCACTGGTTGGGGTTTCTACCCGTGTAATGAGATTCATCGCAGCTCAGGGCCAATAAACATTCCAGCTGATAACCTGAACCGGCTTATTTCTCCTGGCTGAGCCTCAGTTTACCTATTGGTGGGATGAAGATAGTAACCCTCTTCCATATGATCTGCTTGCTAAGTGCCAGGCACAGCACCCAGGCCCTGGGCACATTTTAACTTACTCGATCCTCACGGCCGCTGTAAGAGGCCAAGGCTATTATAATTCTACTTTCCCAGAAAAGGAAACTGAGGCATAGAGCAATTGGCGTATCTAAGTTTCTACAGCTTGGGAGAGGCAGGGCCTGGATTTGAACTCCCCACACACCCACTCCCAGGCTGGCCTCAAGGCCTGATATTCACTCCTTTGGCATATTTTAGGGAATAAGTGTGCTCATGGGGATGGCCTTGCTGGAGGCAATGGGCGGAGGTGACCTTGTGCGTGGGAGTCTATGACCAAAGTGAAATGTAGGGGGCTGAAGTTGTGCTCCGTGGAGCCCACGGTCACGGTCCCCTCTGGGCTCCCAGATGGCTTCTCAATAACTTTTTACTCCCTATCATTATTAGAATGATTACCTTCAAGAGATGCCTGGGTGACTCAGTTAAGTGTCTGACTCTTGGTTCAGTTCATGGGATCGAGCCCCGCATTGGGCTCCATGCTGACAATGCGAGAGCCTGCTTAAGATTCTCTCTTCTCTCCCTCTCTCTGTCCCTCCCCTGCTTATGCTGTCTCTCTCTCTCTCACAAAATAAATAAACAAACTTTGGGAAAAAAAAAAAAAGAATTATTATTAGGGCGCCTGGGTGGCTCATTCGGTTCAGCGACTTCAGCTCGGGTCATGATCTCACAGCTCGTGAGTTCGAGCCCCACGTGGGGCTCTGTGCCGACAGCTCAGAGCCTGGAGCCTGCTTCGGATTCTGAGTCTCCCTCTCTCTCTGCCCCTCCCCCCCCCCCCCACGCACGCTCTGTCATCTCTCTCTCAAAAATAAACATTAAAAAACATTAAAAAAAGAATCACCATGAATAAAAGCAAACAACTCTTGCACGTTTACTGAGTGCTAAGAATCTCCTTTGCATTTTGAATCTCTCAACAGCCCTAGCACATTCAGCCCACTTTGCAAGCAATGAGACCGAGCCTGGTGGCAGAGCTAGGGTTTGTTCCTTGTGCCTTTACCCCCTCCTGGGTCCGTGGAGCACTTCTGTTTACCAAGGACTTCCATGCCATTATCTCATTCAGCTTCACGGCCCTGCCTTGAAATCCGTCCTCCTATCATTCCCATTTTGCGGACGAGCAAACTGAGGTGCCGCGTGCTGCTCAGGGCCACACACAGTTCTTTGCAACAAACCTGCCCGCCTTACCTCCCCCAGCAGCATCCAGGAGGTCACAGATGGAAGGGGCCCGATTCTATAGCACAGGAAGGAGCGAGTCAAGGCCTCAGGGGCAGTGGGCAGGGTTCTCGGGCAGATGCCCTGAGATCCTGATTACCGGAAGTGCCCGCCCCACCGTTTGTATCTTCAAAGCCTCGCCCTCTGACTCTCCCATCCTCAGGGTGCCCCCGGGGGAGGTGGGGGGAAGGGCAGCAAGCTGTCACTTTCACGGAATGTCCTTTAGCCCTGGTGCACTGGCCCCACCCGGCCTCCCCACCTGGACGGCCCCATGTCTGGGCTCCTGCAGCTCATTCATTCAACAAACCATCACTGAGTGTCAGATGCTATTTTAGGCCCCGGGGATACATTCAAGAATAAACAGTGATCCCTGCCCTGTAGTGTTGATAGTCAATGGCAGGGAAGAGACAGTAAATATTAAATACACCAAGTAAAGTATATAGGATGTTAGGTAGGGACCATGGCAAAATAAAAAATAAAGTAAGGCAAGTGGTTTGGGAATGAGGAGAACTCAGAGGATTCAACAGGACGGGCCTTCACTGAGAAGGTGACATCTGAGCAGAGACCTGAACAAGATGAGGCGGTGAACCAAGCGATACCTAGAGGAAGAGCGCTCCAGGTAGTGGAGTGCTGTCCACAGCAAGTGCAAGTGTCCTGAGGCAGAGGGTCCGGTGTATGAAGAGTAACAAGACCAGTGTGGCTGGAGAGGAGTCGGTAAAGGAAGAGGGTGGGAGACAGGACGGAGGAGGAAAAAAAAAGGGTGGGGGACAGGGCAGATCACACGTGGCTCATCATAAAGATCTGGCTTTTTTACTCTGAGTGAACTGGAAGCCAAGGGAAGGTTTGGTGCCGAAGAGGGACACTGTCTGCTCTGTGCCTTACAGGACGCGCCTGACTGCTGTGTCAAGAACACACTGCCGGGGGTGGCGTCTGGGTGGCTCAGTCGGTTAAGCGTCCGACTTCAGCTCAGGTCACCATCTCGCGGTCCGTGAGTTCGAGCCCCGCATCGGGCTCTGGGCTGACGGCTCAGAGCCTGGAGCCTGTTTCCGATTCTGTGTCTCCCTCTCTCTCTGCCCCTCCCCCGTTCATGCTCTGTCTCTCTCTGTCCCAAAAATAAATAAACGTTGAAAAAAAAAATTAAAAAAAAAAAAAAAAAAAGAACACACTGCCGGGGAACCAGGGTGGGAAATGGAAAGTTCAAGGAGCCCTGGGAGGAGACCACGGCAATAACCCTGGAAAGAAACCCCAAAACTCAGTGGCTTCACGCAACCACCGTTTTAGGGTGCTCGTGAATTCAGACCAAGCATGGTGGGGATGGCCAGTCTCTGGTCCCTGGTGTCTCCGTTGGGAGACTCGAAGCCTGGATGTGAATCGACAGCTGAGGGCTGGAATCAGTTGGAGGCCCCTGGACCAGGACCGCAAGCAGGACCTCCCCGGGTGGCCCGGGCTTCCTCACAGGATGGCGGTCTCAGAGCACTTGGACTTCTTCCAAACTCAGGGCTCCAAGAACAGGTGTTCCAGTGAACAAGGTGAGGCTGCATCACTGCATCACCCTTTATGACTCCGCCTCGGATGTCACCTAGATTCTGCCATGTTTCCTTCGTGAACGCAAGTCTCAAGCCCCCCCAGACTCAAGTGGAAGGCGCAGTGGACCCCACCTCTCAACGGGGCCATGTTCTAAAACTGCTACGAGCACTTAAAATCTTCAAGGCAAATAGAAAGTTCCCCTTGTTGGCAGGAGGCACAGGGAAGAACTAGACAGGACTCACAGCCCAGGAACCAAAACCGTTACCTCTCAGGCGCACGGGCAGCCAGAGAGGAGCCTTAATCTGGCTTGGCTAGTCAGGGCAGGCTTCCTGGAGGAGGTGACGGCACAAGGTGAGTCTTAAAGAGTGAGGGATCAACCAAGAGAAATGGGAGAGGGCAACCGAGGACAAGGAGAGTAGGGACACTCACACTGGGAGGCTTGAGAGGTGGGTTGGGGCACTGACTGTCTGGGCTTGAATCCTGCCCTGCCCCTTCTCGTGGGCAACATTGGGCAGGCCGCCTTGCCTCTCCGAGGCTCAGTTTACGGTAAAACAGGAGTGATAATAATTGCACTGTCTTCAGGGGGAGGAAATGCGTGCAAAGTGCCGGCCCGCTAGATAGAAAATCCCCTCAAACTGTCCGCTCTGCCTGGGAAATCACGGATGGTGGTCATCTGGCTCAGGTTCCCTGGGTTCTCCGATGAGGAAACAGGCAGAGATTTTGCCCAACACCAAGTATAGAAGAGGCGGGGGGGGGGGGGGGGGGGGGGTGGGGGGGACGGGACCTGAATCACACCCTATTGACCTGCCACAGCCTGACCCCTCCGTGTCTACACTCACTCCTCACCCCCCAAGTTCACTTGGGGGAGAAGGTGTCCTTCTTCCTTGTACATGCCCTCATCCGAGAAATCTTGCGAGGCCTCCAGAGGGGATCCCCTGACCCAGAGGTGGAGCCTTGAAGACAGGAGCAGTCTCTGCCCTGATAAGGGCTTCCCCGCCCCCCGCCCCCCCGCCCCCCACCTCCCACCCCTGCATTCTCCACGTCCCCGTTCAGCATGAGTTCCGGTAGATTTTATGGGCCGGCCACAGCAGACAAATGGAGAAGAAAAACATCCCTCTGGAGCTCTGCTCTGCTCTCAAAATCTGATTTCCGCTCAACCGGAAGGAGGCTGGGCTGCTTTAACCCTCTGTGGGAGGGGACCACGGGGTCTGATTCAAGACCTTCCTAGCTCCCTGCCTTCCAACAACACAGACTCTTTCCTTCCCTAATGGCTCTTACTCTGCGCCTCCCCAACCCTGCCCAGGGCTCACCCTCCCCCCTCCCTCTCTAGAACTGCCTCAAAGACCCCAGATCCCAGGTTAGGGTCATCAGCAAAGCGTCCGCTTACTGTGAGCATGTGATACACCAAGCGTCTTATAAACATGGGCCCTGGAGCAGTCTGGAACAGAGTGGGAAAGAACATGCGTGGGAGACTCAGACAGAAAGGGGGTCCAGCTTTGTCTGGTCTCGTTTGTCAGATTTGGGGCAAAGTCCTTAACCTGGCTGGGCTCGAGCTTCCTCATCTATAAAATGGGCTTAATAATAAGATCTATCTCATAAGGACTGTTGTGAGGAGTCGATGAAAATAGGCATGTCACGTGTTCAGTATGCAACCCTCATAAATGATGGTTGATGTCATTGCTACGACCCCTTCCCTTCGCAAACCCGACAGGGTAGGCATCATCACCCCCACTCCCCAAATGAGAAAAACAAGTCTCTTGGGATACACTGTATCTGCTCAGTGTCTCACTTCCTCCAGTTATCATTAATCAGGACTGCAAGTCCTGAATGGATTAAATAATACTGTCGATCCTTATGTTTTCAAGTCTATTTACTTTGAGAGAGAGAGGGAGAGTGTGCATGTCTGTGTGCACATGCACGGGAGAGGCAGAGAGAGAAAGAGAGAGAGAGAGAGAGAGAGAGAAGGAGAGAGGGAACTCAAAGCAGGCTCTGCGTGGACAGCACAGAGCCCCACGTGGGCCTCGATCCCGAGAACCGTGATATCATGACCTGAGCCGAAATCAAGAGTCGGTTGCCTCACCCACTGAGCCATCCAGGCGCCCCGCTGTCCACAAGTCCTTATTATTCAAAGAGTCCATAGTAACGAATTTGCCTCCTCTCTAAAATGTACTTGCAACCCTGGGGCGCCTGGGTGGCTCAGTCGGTTGAGTGTCCAACTTCAGCTCAGGTTATGATCTCACCGTTGGTGAGTTCGAGCCCCGCGTCGGGCTCTGTGCTGACAGCTCGGAGCCTGGATCCTGCTTCGGATTCTGTGTCTCCCTCGCTCTCTGCCCCTCCCCCACTCGTACTCTGTCTCAGAAATAAATAAACATTAAAAAAAAATTTTTTTTTTTTTAAATCAACTACTCTCAGGCTTTTGGTGCTCTTAGGTGTGAGGATATTCCAGAGGCACTGGAGTGAGCTACAGTCACCGTTAGTATTGCTGTGGGACAAATTACCCCACCACTTGGTGTCTTAAAACAACCATTTTCTTATGCTCACAGATTCTGTAATTCAGGTTTTGTAATAACGGGCACAGCAGGGAAGGCTTGTCTCTGCTTCCTGATGGCTGAGGCTTCAACTGGAAAGACTCGACAGCTGGGGCTAGAATCATACGAAGGCATCTTTACTCACATATCTGTCCCCTGGGCTGGGAGGACTGGAAGAACAGTACAATTCATCAGAAGCATCTCCATGTGGCCTGGGCTTCCTCTCAGCGTGGTAGTCTCCGGGCATTTGAACTTGCTCCATGGCAACTCTGAGCTCCAGGCAAGAGGGTTCCAGTGAACCGGGCAGAAGCTGCATCACCTTTTATGACCCAGCTTCAGAAGTCACAGGGGGGGTCACTTCTGCCAAATTCAAGTGGTCAAAGCAGCCACAAGCCTGCCCAGACTCAAAGGGGAAAGGACATAGACTCTCCCCCACCCCTTGATGGGGAGAATGGAGGTCATGTTTGTAAACCACTGGAGCTATTAATACAGACTTAAGAGAATTAGAGACTCAGGGGCACCTGGGTGGCTCAGTCAGTTAAGCGTCCGACTTCACCTCAGGTCGTGATCTCACGATTCGTGGGTTCGAGCCCCATATGGGGCTCTCAGCTGTCAGCACAGAGCCTGCTTCGGATCCTGGATCCTCTGTCCCCCTTTCCCCGCCGCCGCCCCCCCCCCCCCCCCGCTCCTCCCTGCTCTTTCTCTTTCTCTCTCAAAAATAAATAAACATTAAAAAAAGAAAAGAAAATTAGAGATTCAGGTCCAACTCTTGACCTGCTAGTCTCCTAGCCAGGCCATCTTGGGCAAATTGGTCAGTTCCTCAGAGCCCTGATGTCCTTTTCTGTAACATGATGGCAATTACAGCCCCCAGCTTCTACCATGGAGAAGATGAAATGAAACAATGTGTCTGGCACAGAGGGCACCGTAGATGGTGGTGTTACAGACATCATTCATGTTGAGACCCGGATGTGTTGATTATGTATTTGGCTGCATGTAACGGAAACCCAATAGACTAGCTTCACCAAATAGGAATTTTTTTTTTTTAACTTTTCAAGAGTTTAGGGACTAGTGTGGCTTCTCAAAGAAATCATCAAGGACTCAGGCCTTCTGGATTTCCATTCTGCGATTCTTAGCATGTGACTTTTGTCCTCATGGCACCACGTTGGCTGCTATAGCTCCAAACATTGCGTCTCTGTTCCAGGCAGGAAGAGGCTGAAGGTTAAGGGGCAAACCTTCCTGGGAGACTCTGTAATTTCATTTGGGAAAATGGGTCTTTCCCTGGGAGCTTCTCTCTTTATCTCATTGGCCACAATGAGCCACATGGCCGTCCCTTGCTGCAAGGAAGGCTGAGAAAGGGAATGTTTATAACCAGACCCACTGCTGCCCAGGACAAATCGGGGTTCTGTTGATGGCAGTGGGGAGGGGCTGGATATTGTGTGTAGATAACAGTGTCTGCATGTCAATCTCAGAGAGCAACCTACAAATGGCTCTGCTGTGCCAGCATCACCACTGACCACGGAGGATAGACCAAAACACATCTTCATCATGGGGTCTCTTATTTAAGGCAGCTGAGACCCCCTAAGCTTGATCCGGGAAGCCTTTCCAGACTGCTCTAGGTCCCTGATCTTGTTCTTCTCTAAAATCTTATTGTCTGGGCTGAGCTAGTAAATCTGGAATGGGGGAGGGGGGGAGTATGATCTGATGTCAGAGTTCTCTCGGGGCCACTCCCCCAGCCTGCACACACCCCTCGCCCACTATCTAGCTTGCAGAGGGGAAGAGAAATGCCCAAGGGCACAATCAGCAGCTGAGTTCAGGATGGGTCCCGGGCCCCTGACACCTGGCCTTGAGGATTTCAGCAGGCTGCCTTGAATTTTCAAAAGACTCCTTCAATAGTGGTTTCATTGAGCATCCTCTTGCTCTTCTGCAGGATCTCGGTGACCGTCACCTGGCACAGGTGTTAGGGCCAACCTGAGCCCGGTAGGTGGCCTGGGAGGGCTGAACTATTGAGCACTTCCTTCAATGTCATGGTCTTTGAGCACCGCCCAACATTTCTTTGGAGGGATGGAGCTGAAGGAGTGCACGCATCGCTATCTCAGCTTCCCTTCGGTAATTGAGCAACTCCATGCTGGCCCCAAACTTGCATCCCCTACTCAACAAAATCAGAGTACGGCAGCTAACAGGCCCTTTCTCCCTAGAGCAGAGTTCTGTAAGCATCTAAGCTTCAACTACCCCCAGAGTGGGGCTCTTCCCGCCTCATTCTCACCACAAGCAACTTATCAGACAATTCCTGTCCACTCCCTAAGCTGTGTGACCTCAGGCAAGTTACTTAACCGCTCTGTTCCTTAATCTACCCCCTCTGTGAAATGGGAATATTAATAGTACTTAGTGGATCGTGATCTCGCAGCCCATGCTGGGCTCCGTGCTGGGCATGCTGGGCTTCACACTGGGCATGCTCAACTCCTGCTTAGGATTCTCTCTCTCCCTCTCTCTCTGCCCCTCCCCCACTCACACACCTGGTGCTCTCTCTCTCAAGAAAAAAAAAAAAGTACTTAACTCATGGGGCTGTTCTGAGGGTTAAATGAGAAAATGCACTCAAGTGCTTAGAAGAGTATCTGGCAGGTAACCATCCCTCAATAATAATAAATTATTGTTACTATTATTATTATTATAATTATTTCCATTTTCATTGCACTTTCCCCTCATAGAAGTGCCAGGAAACACATTTTTTTCTCCCAACGTGTAACATTTCCAATGATGTTTTAGTGTCCCTTAGAGAGTAGGGCTCTGGGGAAATGCCTGGAAGTCCCCTTCTTAACCCAGCAGTGCCCGGTAACCAATGCCCTCACTACCACCTTGCTCCTATCAGACATGCTCTCAAGAAAGGGTAGGGTAATACCCACTCGTGCTAAGGTGGACATCACTGATAACAGCCTGGAGAAACGTCTATAGTCTCTATCAGGTAACTGATGTGGGGTGAGGGTGCGTGTTTGGGTGGGAGGGTCTGTGGTCACATAAGCCTAGAAAATGCAGATTGGATTGAAGCCCGATGCGTTGATTTGCTGCAGGATTTCTCAGAACCTTTAACATGTGGGAAGCGCTACAGTTCTCTAGAAGGGGGGATGCCAAATGTAGCTTCCCAGACTTTTAAATCATGGAAAGCTGGGCACCTTCCAGAACACTAGCTTCCAGGAGTTCACTCTTGAAAAACGACGGCCTGGAGGGTCCTTGAAGGAGTGAGCTCCAGGGGTGGAATCAAAGGCACCAGCCCCATGCCAGAGGAGCCACGTGACGGAGGTCAATGGCGCTTTCTCATTAGCCTGAACAGCGCGACAGAAGAAAACAAAACCTGGCATCTCTGTGGCTGGATGCTTGCTTAGTACGTGCCGAGTACTGACCTGGGTCTTGGGGGAAATTGCTATCAAGCTACCTTCTGCTTGCCTCGCTTAACTGATCGTGTGACCTCGAGAAAGCACCTTGTAAAGATGAAATAATGGCAACAGTGCTCGTACAGCACATATCGGGTGCCAGGACTGTCCCGCTTCCTCCTCACAACCACGCTCTGCAGGCAGGCTCTATGACGATCTCTGTTTTACAGATGAGGAAACTGAGGCACAGAGACACCCGGTAAAATTTTCAAGACCATACAGCTGGTAAGTGGCAGAGGTAAACCCAACCCATCAGGCTCCCCAGTCTGCAAACTTAACCATCCGACACTGTGTTAACTCCAGAGATAACACCTACGGCAGACTTTGCTAGTTGTTACCCGATAGCTAGTCTTTTCTCCTCTGCTAATTAGAAACCCCACGTCCGGCCAAATGGATGGCTGCCTGCAATGAAGACTACATTTCCCAGCCTCCTTTGCAGTTAACCTACAGGCAAATACAAGATCTGGTCAATGGGACAAACGCAGAAGTGAGGTTGTAACTCCCAGACAGGTGTCCCCAAAGGGTGGGGTGTGCCCTTCCTCCTTCTGATTCTTTCTCCTTTTTTTCTGCTTGGAAAGCAGAGAGAATGGCCCCTGCAGCCACTTGGGTCCATGAGACAACTTAGAGAGCGGAAGCCACATTCGACGGAGCAAAAAGATAGACAGAGCCTGGGTCCCTGACACCATCTGCTTTAGCTGTGTAAGGTTGCATAACCAAAGACACTAAACTTAGGGACTCACAACACCGATAATTATTTATTGTCTCTGTCTTTGCCTTTCTGTATTATCTTGGCTATTTTTCGCAGTTCCTTTAGCTCAGGAATTCAGGATCCACATCCAAGGAGGCTTACTCACACGGCTGGCAAATTGGTGTCGCCTGTAGGCTGGGGACCTTGGTCCCTCCCTACGTGGGCCTCTCCACAGGACAACTTGAGTGTCCTCATCACAGGGTGGCTGCTGTCCCCAGAGTGAGTGATTCAAGAGATCAAGGCAGAAGCTCAGTGCTTTCATCAGCTAGGCAGAAGGCACACACTATCACTTCTGCCAGATCCTTTGGGCACACAAGTCAGATGTGATTCAGTGCGGGAGGGTCTACACAAGGGGGCAAATACCAGGAGACTAGGATCACTGGGGGCTATCTTAGGGGCTGGATATACCACAGCACAGAACGCCAGACCTGCAAATGCCTTGAATATGAGAGAGAAATATATTCTTATCCTGCCTGACTGAACTTAAGATGGCAAGTAATAGGGGCACCTGGGTGGCTCAGTTGGTTGAGCGTCCGACTTTGGCTCAGGCCATGATCTCGCGGTCCGTGAGTTCGAGCCCCGCGTCGGGCTCTGTGCTGACCGCTCAGAGCCTGGAGCCTGCTTCGGATTCTGTGTCTCCCTCTCTCTCTGCCCCTCCCCCGTTCATGCTCTGTCTCTCTCTGTCTCTCAAAAATGAATAAACGTTAAAAAAAGATTTATAAAACTAAACATACTCTTTTTTTAAATTTTTTAATGTTTATTTATTTTTGAGAGAGAGAGAGAGAGAGAGAGACAAAGCGTGAACAGGGGAGAAGCAGAGGGATAGGGAGACAGAATCCGAAGCAGGCTCCAGGCTCCGAGCCATCAGCACAGAGCCCGATGCGGGGCTCAAACCCACAAGCCGCGAGATCATGACCCGAGCCGAAGTCGGACGCTCAACTGACTGAGCCACCCAGGCGCCCCAAAACATACTCTTATCATACAATCCGGCCCCTTGGTAGTTACCCAAAGGAGTCGAAAACTCATGTTTAGACAAAAACCTGCACACAATGCTTATAGCGGCCTTATTCATAATTGCCAAACTTTGGAAAAACCAAGATGTCTTCCGTAGGTGGCTGGGCAAGTAAGTTGTGATACATCCAGACAATGGAGTATTATTCAACGCTTAAAAAAATGCGTTATCAAGCCGTGAAAAGACGTGGAAGGAACATAAGTGGATATTTCTAAGTGAAAGAGTCAACCTGAAAAGGCTACGTACTGTATAATTCCCACTATATGACATTCTGGAAAAGGCAACAGTACGGAGACAATCCAAGGATCAGTGGTTGCAGGGGAGGGGTGTAGACGAACAGGCAGGGTACCGAGGATTTTTAGGGCAGTGAAAATATTCGGTAAGATACCATAATGATGGTATGATGACAACATCATTATAAACATTTGTCCAAATCCACAGAATGTACAACACCAGGAGTGAATCCTAAGGTAAACTGCAGACTCCGAGTGACAATGAAGTGACAATGTAGATTCATCGATTGTAACAAACGTGCCACTCTGGTGAGTGGTGTTGATATTGGGGAGGCTATTCATGTGGTGGGGCAAAGGGAATATGGGAAGTCTCTGTACCTTCTCAATTCTGTTGTAAACCTAATACTGCTCTTTAAAAAAAAACGGGGCGCCTGGGTGGTGCAGTCGGTTAAGCGTCCGACTTCAGCCAGGTCACAATCTCGCGGTCCGTGAGTTCGAGCCCCGCGTCAGGCTCTGGGCTGATGGCTCAGAGCCTGGAGCCTGTTTCCGATTCTGTGTCTTCCTCTCTCTCTGCCCCTCCCCCGTTCATGCTCTGTCTCTCTCTGTCCCAAAAATAAATAAACGTTGAAAAAAAAATTAAAAAAAAAAAAAAAAAAAAAGAAGTCTTTAAGGGGCGCCTGGGTGGCTCAGTCGGTCCGACTTCGGCTCAGGTCATGATCTCGCGGTGAGTTCGAGCCCCACGTCGGGCTCTGTGCTGACAGCTCGGAGCCCGGAGACCGCTTCGGATTCCGGGTCTGCCTCTCTCTCTGCCCCTCCCCCACTCGTGCTCGGTCTCTGTCTCAAAAATAAAAATAAAATATTAAACATCTTTAAGGAAATGAAGTCTTTGAAAATAGATATGTTAGAGCACGTGTCCTGTGCAGGGAAGGAAAGGAGAATGAGGAATCAGAGGCAACAGGAGAGAAATCAAAAGACAGTGTGTGATCAGCATACCAGACTTGCACCAGGTAGAGGAGGAACAGCAAAGCGGGCTTCACCGAGAAGCTGCACTGAACTTTGGCAGAGGAGTAGGGCTGTTGGCAAGATGGAAGGGTTGAGCGCTCCAGGCAGGGAGAAGAGCTGGGGCAAAGGCAGAGCTGGCCTCAGAGAAACTGAGTATTTCAGGGGGATCGAAGCCCAAGGTACCCTGGCCAGGAAGGCAGGGGGCCCGCTGCTGCCTCTCAACCCGTAGGACCCTCCTCCTCTTACCCGAGGGGCTCCTATTCAGCCCTTCAGCCTCTGTGTTGCCAGAGAGGCCATATGGCCGGGGAAGGGGTCTGACTGAACTGAGCTCCCCTACGGCCCACTGTGTGACCTCAGGCGGGTCACTTTCCACTCTCGGAACATCAGTTTCTTCATCTGTAAATTGGGAATAATAATGACACCTACCTTGGAAGTTTGTGATCCAGAGGAAGTGAGATGAGCAAAACACAATGTCCCTTGCCCCATGACACTTATATTCCAGTGGAAAGAGACAAATGAATGTGCAGTATGTTCACTGCTGTGTTTCCCCCAAGAGCCGGAACTATGCCTGGCACATAGTAGGTGCTCAATTAATATGTGCAGATGAATGAATGAAAGCGGTAACAAATGCTATGGAGAGAAGGAGATCAGGATAAGGTGGAGAGGGAGAGCCACAGGGATGTTGGAGGGGGGAGGAGCGGTGAGGGGAGGTGGGGGAGGGGGAGCCCTCCCTTAGGAGGTGAAATTTAAGTGAAGACTTGGAAGGAAGTGAGGGATTAAGCTATGGGGATATCCAGGGGTGGGACATACCAGGCAGAGGTGGGCTCCACAGGTGGTGAGGAGGCCAGTATGGCTGGAGCAGGGGACCAGGAGACAGAGGACAGAGGATGGGAGGAGCTGAGCCCCTTCTGTGTGTGAGCTGAGAATGTGGCAAGGGCCCCATCGCGGCTCCCAGGGGCGAGGCTGAGAACAGAGTCAAAGCTGCAGGTCCTGGGTTGCTCCTCTATCTGGGGCCGTCCCCCAGGCCCCCAACAACCTCAGCACAACGTCCTCTCCCGTGTTGAGTGCTCGACATGTGCCAGGCCCCGGCTTTACTGGCATGAACTCACGGAACCATTACCAGCCCTCGGAATGGGTGCTATTATTATCCCCAGTGTCCAGAGCAGGAAACTGGAGACTCCAAGAGGCAGCTACCCTGGAGCAGGACCCGGGGTTCTTTGATGCTGGAGCCCAGCTTGCGCCTACCACATTGTCCTGGAATTCTTTGTTTACAGCTCGCCTTCCCCTCTTGGCTGCAGAAGGCCCAGCTCAGTCTCATTCATGGTTTTATTTTACTCCCAGGGTCCCTTGTGTCAAAACCTGCCTGCGGAGCGAGTGAATGAATGAGCCTACCAAGTAAGCCCTCCCCGGCTTCCGGGCCCGGTTCATGCCCCCCGGTTGGCTTCTCCAACCAGGAGCTGCAATGGGGAGGGGGCTGGACAGAGGAATTTCAAGCTGCCTGAGGACTGAGAGCAGAACAGAGGGGGAGCAGGGGGAGAAAGTGAAAGTGAAGGGAGCCGGGAGCCCCTGTGAGGAGGCGCAGACAGGGAAGGAAATCTCCTGGTAATAACTCATCGGCTCAGGAAGCAGCAGCCTGGCCTGGGGCTGCGTGTGGGACTGGCCCTGTGGGGAGGGGGCCGCACAGGCTCCTTCTCCTCCTCCCCAAAGCCCAGCCTGGCTGGGGTCACGGTCAAATGAGGAGGGGTGGAGGAGCCAGGTGTGAGAACAGAACTTCCCCTGACATGGGGGGGGGGAGAGGAGGGGGGCGGAATTTGAGGACTTCAGGGGCGGCTCTTCCAGCAGCCAAGGGAAACCCTGGAGCTCCCCTCCCCCATTCTGGCCTGGGTGGGGGAAGCCAGGAAAGCACAGTGTGGCAGAGCTGGGAGGCATCGCCCAGAAAGGAAAGCAAGCCCAAACGCACCTAGGAACCTTTCGTCTTCACTCCCTGTGCCCTGTCCACCACACAGATGCGTTAGGGTTGAAGAAGAAGTTATTTTCAAGGCCAAGCAATACTGGTCGGGCAGGTCCCCAGGATGGAGCTGGGCAGGGGGCACGACATGGGGACCCCACCCGCCATCAACAGTAATTCTTCCCAGGGCCCCAGAGAAGAAGAATGTGTCAGGCTGAACAATCTGGGTTTCCCGGAAGGAAGGAGGCAATGAGGAAAGACAGTAGTGCCTCCCCCCCCCCCCACCATGTGTGTGGTGGCATTCCAAAGAGGGAGGGGGGCATGGATATGGAGCCAGCGTGGGATCTTGGGGAGTGTAGGAAAGCAATTTGCATTTTAAAAAGTTTTTTTTATGTTTTACTTTAGTTTTTTGGGGGGGAGGGACAGAGAGGGAGAGACACAGAATGGAAGACAGGCTCTGAGCTGTCAGCACAGAGCCCGACGCGGGGCTTGAACCCACTGACCGCGAGATCATGACCTGAGCCGAAGTCGGAGGCTTAACCAACTTAGCCACCCAGGCGCCCTGGAAAGCAATTTGCATTTTATTTGGGGGGGGGGGCGGTTAGCGGGACAGGGGTGATAGTGAAGTCACAGGCTGGGGCTAATGGCTCCACTCACTTCTTGTTAAGACTGAAGGCCAGAGCTCTCTCATCTGTAAATCGGGGTCGGGGGTACCCCCCCACAACTTCAGCAAGGAGCAGTAAAGATCAGTAAAGTACTCAGCACAGTGGGTGGCACACAGTAGGACGTCAACCAAAATGTCAATTCCATGAGGGCAGAGTTGGTCACCTCTCTATTCTCAGACCTAAAACCATTCCTGACATAGCAGGGATCCAAGAAATACTTGTTGAATGAATGAATGAATGAATGAATGAATGAAGCTACTGGCGTTTGTGCGTGTTGTTTTTGTTTTGCCTTTTTTTTTTTTTTAATTTGCTGTTAAGGATGTGACACTGTGGAATCCTTAGTTGGAAAGATTCCAGTGTTTCTCTACATGTTCTTCGTGGACACCACCCTAATGCAGATTCCTGGGTCCCATTCCAGACCTGCTGAATCAGAACGGGGGGAACCCAGGGATCTGTCCTGTCAACAGCCCCCCTTCCCCAAGTCTTACACAAACGAAAGTTGCAGAACCGCAGCATTAGAATGTGAAGGCGGGAAAACCCCAGGCTAGTTTCTCTGCAATCCTCTTTGGGAACGAGGAAACTGAAGCCAAGAGAGTCCCCCTGCGGGTCTAGACCGCGGATAAAGGGTCCAGACCTGGGCACACCCACCCCAAACCCCCAGACCCCCCAGCCCCTCGCCCCGCTCGCCGGAGGGGACTGAAGCCTTCAGGGCGGGTCACTTAGCTCGCGGGCTGCTTTCAACCTGGGGAACCGGAGGCGCGGGCGCTTCGCCATTGGCCGGGGCGCGGCGGGCGCCTCCCCATTGGCCAGGGCGGCGGCCTCCGCCCCCGCCGGGGCGGCCTCGTGATTGGCCCCTCCCCGGCTATAAGGCGGGGGCCGGCGGGGCCGTGGGAGCGCGCGGCAGCGCACGGCGGGGCGCGGCAGACGCTGGGACGCGGCGCACGGAGGGACGCGGCCGGGCGCCCATGGCGTTCGCGCTGCTGCGCCCCGTCGGCGCGCACGTGCTGTACCCGGACGTGCGGCTGCTGAGCGAGGACGAGGAGAACCGCAGCGAGAGCGACGCGTCCGACCAGTCTTTCGGCTGCTGCGAGGGCCTGGAGGCGGCGCGGCGCGGCCCGGGCCCCGGGGGCGGGCGGCGGGCGGGCGGCGGCGCGGGCCCCGTGGTGGTGGTGCGACAGCGGCAGGCGGCCAACGCGCGGGAGCGGGACCGCACGCAGAGCGTGAACACGGCCTTCACGGCGCTGCGCACGCTCATCCCCACCGAGCCGGTGGACCGCAAGCTGTCCAAGATCGAGACGCTGCGCCTGGCGTCCAGCTACATCGCGCACCTGGCCAACGTGCTGCTGCTGGGGGACGCGGCCGACGACGGGCAGCCGTGCTTCCGGGCGGCCGGCAGTGCAAAGAGCGCGGTCCCCGCTGCCCCCGACGGCGGCCGCCAGCCGCGCTCCATCTGCACCTTCTGCCTCAGCAACCAGCGCAAAGGGGTGAGTGCGCGGAGCCCCAGGACTGTGGCCGCGGGGCAGGGGTTGGCGGGGGGACGGGGCCTCCTAGGGAGCAGAAGAGGAGCAGGGACCCCAGTTGAAGAGAGGGGGAAGCGACAGGAAATTCGTCGGGGGGCTGGGGGGGGGTGCTGCGTTCCAAGCCCAGGGTTTGGTGTGGATGGAACAGAACCGCTCGCTCAAAGTCCCCCAGACACAAGTGGTGCAGGAAAGCCCAGAGCTCGGGCATTTCTTTGAGAGCGGACATTGCTCGTTGAGAGACACCCCTTTCCCTGAAGGTGTGCTGGGGAAAGAGCGTGAGGAAATGGTCACAAAGGCCATCATTTATTGGGCTCTTCCTGTGTGCGAGGTGCGTTCCTCGTCCCCTTTCACCTTCCCAAGAACTCAGCCAGGCAGGTAGTTATTCTGGCCATTTTATCCCTGATGAAGATCCGAGGCTGGGGGGGTGTGATCCCATGCCCACAGTTACTCACCTGGGAAACCGGGATGCAGGCTCGGTTGCTCGATGCGTGCCTGTTGCCCCGAACTACCCTTCCCAGTAAAGTAGTGGTCCCGCATCCTAAGACTTGACCCGAGGGCAGGAGACTGAGAAGCAAAAGGGACGCATACCCCCAGCTAAAACTCTGAGGCAGCCAGCGATGAGCAGGAGTGAAGACGGGGGGTCTCCTGAGGGCACCCCAGCCCCAAACGGGATGGAGTGCGGGGCAGAGTCATTGTTGAGTCCGCTAGACAGAGGTGGAGTTAGGATCTCGTGGTGCGTCCCCCGCGCGCTGACAAGGATGAGAGCCAGCCTGGGAGCGGGCGAGGGGGGCTGGGTAGCGGCACAGGTTGCCTGGGGGCTCTCCTGGTTGAAAGCTGGTTCTCCTCCTGCCTGGGCCCCAAGGAGCCCGATTCATCCCTCATCTTTCCCTCTGGGTCCTGGAGACTGGGAGAGCACCTGAGGGGCCCACAGCCTTTTGGAAAGTGAAAGGCCACGAGGGATTGGAGCCAGGCCTCTGAGACCCCCATTCTTTGGTTCTTAACAGCTGCTCTCGGTCCCCCGCTTCACTCTGTTCTGGGGAAGCCTCTGGGTCCTGGCCTCAGACCACCCTCCTCTGACTCATCAGACTCCCAGTCTGGCCGCTCACCCCCGTGGCTGCTTCAAATTCCCTGAGTCAGTTTTCTTAGGCTCTGGTTTGTCCCCTGCCGCTCCCAGCCGTGGGCCCTGGTCAGCGTTCCAGGCTGGGAGGGGAAGCCAGGTGGGCCTCAGGCCTCCAGATGTGAAGGGCTGGCTGGGCCCACGGTGATGCGCTTCGCCTGTTCATTCAGTTCATCCAACCTTATCTACCCAACAGTCGCCTTTTGGTGGCCCTGAGAACATTCCCAGAGAAGCAGGTCGTGGGTCCCCACCCATCACAGTCAGGATCTCCCAGTGCAGGGGCAGGGCCAGACCAAGGGCATGGAGACAGGGACGCTGCACTCTCCTGGTGGGGAGGCGGAGCACCAAGGGACTGTCAGAGCCCAGAAGGTGCCCCCAGCCAGGGGCTGAACTCCTGACAGATGCTTGGGAACGGAGACAAGGCTGGTGAGGGGGTAAGGAAAGGTGTTCTAGGGACAGGGCACTTCGAGAGTTGGCATCAGGATGCGTGACGTAGAGAAGGAAAGGGGCAGAGCACAGAGGGGAGGCAGCCTTGTTGGGCACTGATTTCCTGTGCTAAGCACTCTTCACACATTACGGTTAAAGCCCCTCAGTGGCAGTGGGAGAGGGAGGGCCTCTGGTTATCCCCACCTGCCTACCAATGCTGTCACTGGTTCGGAGACGCCATCCGTGATGAGGTGAGGGTTCGGATTCAGGCCTGCCTGATTGGGAAGTGGGAAAGGTTAGTCGGGGTGGGGGACTGTAAGGGCAGGCCTCAGGGGAGAGGGTGTGCCCACCATGTGCCCCAACACCAACAGCAGGTGGGGGAGTTCTTTCTGCTGGTTTCCACCTATCCCATGGATCCCAGGGACGCTGCCCGGGTCTGCCTGTTTCCCTGCAATCTGTCTACAGGACCAAGAACCTAGCCAAATTTGGCTGCAGAAGCCAGGCTCATCCCTATAGGCTCCTCTGGGATTAGGCGAGAGGGGCGATCCTGGCCAGCTCTGGCCCCTCGAAGGCTCCACTGAAAGAAAGCTGGCTGTCTTGTGGGGCCACTGCAGGGGCTCCCTTCTGAGCTTTGGGGGCCAGACAGCTCCAAGACCCAGAGTCTGCCACTCTACTCTGAGCCCCTCCCTCCCACATGGCTGAGGTAGGGGTCACCGTGGACCACCCTGTTCTCTGGAGCATCTTTCTGTTTAAGGAGGGGTTTGGTGTGGCCCTCTGTGATGGAAATAGCAAGTAGGAGATGGGAGTGGGGTTCTTGTCTCTCCCATTTCCCCTTCTGTCACCTGGGGGTGGAGCTGGATAGTATCATCTTGGAAGGCGCTCCCCAGTTGGCATAAGCAGCTCGGGGTGGGGGGGCTGACGTGGCCCGGCGGGTGGTGGGGGCAGGGGGTACCGTTACCAGGTGATGCGGATAATGATACTTGTGAACATCTATTTAAAAAAAATTTTTTTTAATGTTTATTTTTTGAGAGAGAGAGAGAGAGAGAGAGAGAGAGAGAGAGAGCGTGAGCAGGGGAGGGGCAGAAAGAGAGGGAGACACAGAATCCCAAGCAGGCTCCGGGCTCTGAGCTGTCAGCACAGAGCCCGACGCAGGACTTGAACTTGTGAACCGCGAGATCACGATCTGAGCGGGAGTCAAGCGCTTACCGGGCTGAGCCAGCCAGGCGCCCCACTTGTGAACACCTATTAAACACTTGGGGTGTGCGTGATGCTGTGCTAAGGGCTTCACCTATAAATACGTATAATCAGTCCTCACAGCACCTCCACATTTCATGTGGGGAAACAGGCTCAGTGAGGTGAAGGCACCTACCTGAGGTCTGACAGGTAGTTCGAGGCAGAGCGGGGGTTGAAGCTCAGATCTGTTTCACTCCAGCCCAGCTCCTAACCACCGTGCTTCCCAGAGCCCTGGGCGCTGAGTTCCTAGGGGACAGAGAAGCTGGGGCCTAGTCAGGGCCCTTCTAAGTGCTTTTGGCACTTTGCAAGTCTCCTTCACAGCTGCATTTGCATGACGCTGCATCCTGGGGCGGCAGTAGAATCACTGTGTCCCCACGTCACAGACAAGACACTGAAGTTCAGGGAGAGGAAGGGTCCCAGCGTTATCATGAGACCAGGGTCTCCTTATGCCTGCCAGACTTGGGGTAGAGGAGTCCCGCCCCCTTCCCCCCCCCCAAAAAAAACCCCTCTGCCCGTCCCGAGGAAATAGAGTGAAAGAGTGAGAGGCCAGTGTTTTTACCCCCCAGCATGCTACACCCTCTTCCTCCCCACTCCTGTCCCCCTTTCTCAGCCACTCCTGCCAGATTTGTGTGAGAAGCCTAAGCCCCAGGCTCTGCTGGGACGGTGGCCTCAGCCCTCAAAATAGCCCTGCCTGTGAATGAACATGTTGTCCCTGGGCCCGGAGAGCCTCGAGGGAGGCTGGGCTCACATCTGGATGGATCTGCCCCAACCTGGGCCCAGGGGCGGAGGGGACAGGGGGCAGAGCTCCCAGATGGTCGGCTGTTTCTCCAGATGGCTGACAAAGATGCCTGTCCTGCCATCTCCTCGCCAGGCTTGGTGGGGTGAGCGTTTGCAGTGGGATTTCAGATACCAACGTGTCCTGGAAGCAGAACTGACTGTCGGACAACATGGGTTTCTAGCCCAGCTTTTTTACCAACTGGCTGGGTGCCTCTGGGCCAGGCATTCCACGGCGGGAGCCTCAACAGAGGGGTTGCTCTAATGCCCATGACCTCACTGACTTAGAGTGAGGATGAAACCCACGTGTCAGACCTCACAATACCGGGTAGGGACAACCCCTGCAGGGTGAGGGACAGGTGGCTTCGGGGGCTGCCATCATTTGCCCATCTTCCAGCGGGCACCACTGATTCAAGCAGCATTCGTCGGTGCCTGCTCCACACCAGGCTCAGGGCTACAGAGCGAAGGACTTTTCCCTACCACCCCCTGAGCCCCCAGCCTGATGGGGAACAAAAAGAGACCCCGCCGTCCCCTTCTGAGTTTTATCCTGGTAGAATGTCCCCCAGAAGTGCCGGGTAGTGGCAGGAAGAGAAGCCCTCCCAGGGAGACAGGACCAGAGAGCACGTTCCTGGTGGAGAGAACACCTTAGGGAGGCCAGAAATCCACAGTCTACTTCTGAAGGTTGATGAGTAAGTGGACGATGGGGCAGTGGGGAGGATCCACTGCGGGGTTTGTTTGTAAATGTAAAATATTATGATTTAAAGTGTATTGGATTAAAAAAGAAGAGGAAGAAACAACAAATTACATGGGGAAGAAATGAAAAAGGTAAAATGTGGGGCGCCTGGGTGGCTCAGTCAGTTGGGTGTCCGACTTTGGCTCAGGTCATGATCTCACAGTCCGTGAGTTCGAGCCCCGCGTCAGGCTCTGTGCTGACAGCTCGGAGCCTGGAGCCTGCTTTGGATTCTGTGTCTCCCTCTCTCTCTGACCCTCCTCTGCTCATGCTCTGTCTCTGTCTCAAAAATAAATGAAAACATTAAAAAAAAAAAAAAAAGGTAAAACGTTACATAGCATTAAAAAAAGAAAAAAAGCCTCCCTCCCATCCATCTTGCCTCTTGCCTCCTCCTCACGAAATTCCTCTCCTCTGAGGAAACCCATTAGCAATTTCCCTTATGCCCTTCTCTCCAGAAATCTCAGCACACAGGAACATCCACTCGGTTCTTGCCTTTGTCCTTGAATGATGTTATCTCTCCAATATTCCCTATCAGTCCTGAAGACTCTCTTCTGCCTTCTGCTGTGGAGTTTATTGTGCGGCTGTGATTTATTTACGAGGTCCCCTAGTGCTGGACACAGAGGTTAGTTCCAGCGTTCATGGTGACCTGATCGAACTTCTTTCCTCCTGCAGGGTGGCCGTCGTGACCTGGGGGGCAGCTGCTTGAAGGTGAGGGGGGTAGCCCCCCTCCGAGTGCCACGGAGATGAGCCTAGACCCCTATGGCAGCTATTCCACGCAGGACCCCGGAGAAGGAGGCCAGAGGGCAGCCGCTGGTTGAACAGGGGAGAAGACCCCAGGAGCCCAACCCAAACCTCTTTCGTGTTGGGACCTGAGGACCATGGTCTGGGCCCATGACCCTGTGGTCAGGCTCCCTGGGACAGCTCCACCACACCCCAGAGAGCCATGAGGACCCATGCAGCCAGTCCCAGCCCTAGCTGGTCAGAGACAAGGCAGAACTTTTGGAAAAACAAAGACTGTTGGTGACAGAGGATGTGTGCATATCTGTGAATGAGTGTGTGTGTGTGTGTGTGTGTGTGTGTGTGTGCGCGCGCGCGCGCGTGTGTGAGAGAGAGAGAATTGGTGGGTTTAAAATAAAAAAGTATTTTTAAATAAAAGATATTCCCATCTGAAGAATGGGGGAGGGGGACTCCCAGCAGAGGTCGGAGGTGGCCTCTCTCCTAGACCCTTGACAGAGGCCCAGATGCCGCAGGTGCTCCCCTGTGCCCTGGAGGGTGTGGGGCCGGGGGACGTCAGGAGGACCCCTCTCCGGAAGTCAGAATGACTAAACTTTCCCCACAGTCTTCGTGAACAGTCACTAGCTGTCTGATGTGGTTGGCAAGAAATGTTAAATGTATTTATTTTTGAATAAGGGATGTATTTATTCACATGGTTCACAAGTCAAAAGGTACAAGAGGAAACATGGTAAAGTTCCCCTCCCTCGTGTCCCCCAGCCACTAGTTCTCCCGCTGCGGGCAGCCTTGGCCACCAGATTTTGTGATGTCCCATTCCCTATGATTAACCAAGCAAATGCAGAAAAAATATATATGTATGTATATACTTTCTTCCACTCTTTACCCAAACAGTAGCATGTCGTCCTTGCTTTCAGCTCCTTTGACAGTGATCTACGTTGGCTGTCATCCCAAGTCAGCACACAAAGGTAAAGGGTAGCCTCCTTCCTTTAGTAGCTACTTAACTCCACTCGAATGTGCTAGACTGTAACCCGTCCCTTCTCCGTGTCTTCACAGACAGGGAGCGTGTGCTAAGGGGGATATCCTTACCCCTGTTTTAGCTGAGATGATTTGGGGGGCCAGTGACACCCAAAGGCATGTGGCAGGATGGTGATGTGAGGTCCGTCCACCCCTAAAGCCTTCCCCTGGCCCGGAGATGCCCCACTGGAGGGCCAGCCCCCAGGTCCCGGTTGTGCCCCAGCGGGCTCCGCGTGGTGAAGGCTGCCCCATTTCGCGGATTCAGCCAAGATGGTGATGGAGGCAGCGGGTCAGTAGAACCAGGTGCGCTTGGCTCTTGGGCTGGGACTGTCCCTGTGAGGCCAGGATCAGAGAGGCTCAGGAGGCTGGAGGGAGGGAAAGGCAGAGAGAGAGAGGGGGGCCAGGTGAGGCAAAGGGCCAGGCAGCCACCCTTCCTTTCCTCAGGGTACACTCATGCCTGTTTTTTAAACGTATTTAACAAGCACTTGTAATGAGCGGTTACTGACTGAAGCCTGGCCAGTCTATGCTCGGATCCACTGGGCCCTGCCACCCACCGCACTTGACTTTTTGATGGGGCCTGACGTGGGGCTGCCGTTTTGCAGATCCACGGGTTCCTGGGCGCCCTCTCCGTGCCGGGCGCTGAGCCACGCCCACCCTGCCTGCCTCCCAGATGGAAACGGAGGCCCCAGGAGAACGAGGGGGTCAGTCCAGGTTGGAGTGGCTGTAAAAGCACCGCATGTAACCTCTTTGGTGTGGGAAGTGGAGGAAGGAGGGCCCTAAGGGGCTGCGGTCCCGCCTGGGGGAGCTTCCCAAGCACCCTCGCTCCATTCCCCCCATTTCCCTGGTGTTTCAGGACACTGCTCTTGCCTATCCTGTCCCGGTGTGGTCCTGCTTCCCAGTTGGGGAGCTAATTAGGAAAGCACATTGCATTCCCCGTGTCTGCCCAGGGCCAGGGCCAGGCAGCCCCTGGCAAAGCCATAGGAAAAGGACTGTGATTTTGTCAATGGCAGGAAACCTGGGAGTGGGGACAAAGCAGACACTTGGGTGCTCTGGGCTGGAGGCTCACTTCTGCCACCAGGTTTGCCAGGTGACCCCAGAGAAACTGCCCGACCGCCACCCTGCCCAATCTCTAACCAGCACGAATATAGGACAGAATGATAATCAGTCGTTTTGCCTTGCTGGATAGTTTTTAATAGACCACACTTACGCACTGGGCGAGGAATTCGAGTTGAATCCAACAGTGCGCAGTGAAAAGTACATACCTCCCTCGGGCTCCTCCTCTTGGGGTTGGGTCCCGGGGATCCCAGGGTCCCTGGGATTCCTGCAGAAACAGTTGGCATATATATAGGCAAGCCACACGCACACCGTGTTCCCACACGAGTGGGAGCCTGGGACACGTAGTGTTCTGCACAACAGAATTTCCTTACGTCTTGGAAAGCCTTCAGCTTTGACTGAAGAGCCACTTTGGACTTGTTCACGGCTGCAGAGTGCTCTGTCCTGTGCATTTTGCAGCTTTTGGGCTTCCCGGAGCCTCCCTCCTGGGTAATGCAGAATTAATGCCCGAGACTTGGTGAGCTGCGAGGCCAGCCCAACACATGTGACTTGGAAAAGGCATAGCCGTGGGCCAGTACCTCTGGGGGGAGGGGGGAGGAGGGGACACTTGCTCAACATCCCCACCCCCAATGCATGCGCTGCCCCCCCTCGGGATGGGCCAGCCCAGCCAGGCTCCCCAAGGGTCCCTGAGCGACGGCCAGCTTGGAGCCAGAGGAGCAAAGGAGTTCAGGGAAAAGAAACCGAGGGTCGAGGTGGTGACCAGGCCGTGTTGGACCCTGAAGGGGAGGCTTAAATTTCAGGTCGCACTCTCCACTCAAGCCTTCTTAGACACCAGGAGCATCCGCGTGAACGTGATCTCATAGTCCCTCATTTCACAATGAGGAGACTGAGCCGATACAGAGGGAACAGCCTGCCTGGGTCTCCCAGAGAGCCCCTGGCCCTGCTGGGCCACTAGGAACCCAGGCATCCTTCCTCGATACACAGGGCTCCCATCCCCAACTTCACAATTGCAAGCAAAAGACCTCAGAGGTTGCCGGTGGCAGTGAGGAAACCAGAGCCCAGAGAAGGGTAGCAATGGACCACGGTTGCACAGCATTTGGATCTGAGCAGGACTGAGAGTGCAGTACCCCTTCCTCCACCCAGGGCTCCTCCATTGCATTAAGCTCCCTTCATTAGCCCAATTGCTTCCATTTTATGAGGCTCCTGTTAGATTAAAAAACACCACAAAACAGAATTCCAAAAAGTATGGTGTATGTAGCAGGTTAACTTTTTTTTAATTAAAAACAAATTTAACGTTTATTTATTATTGAGACAGAGAGACACAGAGCATGAGCAGGGGAGGGGTAGAGAGAGGGGGAGACACAGAATCTGAAACAGGCTCCAGGCTCTGAGCTGTCAGCACAGAGCCCGACGCGGGGCTCGAACCCACGAACTGTACGCTCATGACCTTAAGCGTCTGAAGTCCTCGAAATCGGAGGCTGGCTTAACCGACTGAGCCACCCAGGCGCCCCTGTAGCAGGTCAACTCTTAAGCACCCACACGCAGTCACAAAGACAATGCATTATCATGAGAACATTAAATAAAGGACTTAGCAAAATACCAATTTACAGGACGTACATGTAGGGTCGAACGTCTGTGTCGCCGGCTACTGTGTGTTTCTACCCCACGTGCATATGATATCAAAAGTTGAGACCCGGAGAACAAAATGCAGGACGTGACCCTGCGCTGAGGCCTGTACTGCAGGGGAATATACCACAGAAGACAGTTGACAAAATCGGAATAAGAACAATAGAGAAAAGTATTGTAGCAATGTTACATTTTCCGAATTTGTTAACCATATGGTTATGTAAGAGGATATACTTGTGCTTAAGAAATACACCCTGGGCGGGGGGGGGCGCCTGGATGGCTCAGTTGGTTAAGCATCTGATTCTTGATTTCAACCCAGGATCATCTGACGGTTTGTGAGTTCGAGCCCCGCATCGGGCTCCACACAGACAGAGCCTGCCTGGGATGGTCTCTCTACAACTCTCTCTGCCCCTCCCCTGCTCACTCACATTCTCTCTCAAAATAAACATTAAAAAAAGGGGCGCTTGGGTGGCGCAGTCGGTTAAGCGTCCGACTTCAGCCAGGTCACGATCTCGCGGTCCGTGAGTTCGAGCCCCGCGTCAGGCTCTGGGCTGATGGCTCGGAGCCTGGAGCCTGTTTCCGATTCTGTGTCTCCCTCTCTCTCTGCCCCTCCCCCGTTCATGCTCTGTCTCTCTCTGTCCCAAAAATAAATAAAAACGTTGAAAAAAAAATTAAAAAAAAATAAAAAATAAAATAAACATTAAAAAAAGAAGGAAGGAAGGAAGGAAGGAAGGAAGGAAGGAAGGAAGGAAGGAAGGAAGGAAGGAATACATCCTGGGGTGCCTGGGTGGCTCAGTCGATTGACTGTCTGACTACGGTTCAGGTCATGATCTCGTGGCTCGTGAGTTCGAGCCCCGCGTCGGGCTCTGCGTTGACAGCTCAGAGCCTGGAACCTGCTTCGGATTCTGTGTCTCCCTCTCTCTCTGCCCCTAACCCACTCGCATTCTGTCTCCGTCTCTCTCAAAAATAAATGAACATGAAAAAAAAAGTGTTTTTAAAGATTCTCTCTCTCCCTCCTTCCCTCTGCCCCTCTCCCTCTCAAATTAAAACAAAGAGGAAGAAAGGAAGGAAGAAAGAAAGACACCCTGAAGTATGGTTGAGGGGTAGAGGAACGCGATGTAGACGACTCACTCTCAAATGGTTCCGCAAAAACGTCTGTGAGCCAGAGAAGGATACAGCAGATATAGCAAAGTGCTCAGAGGTGGTGAATCCAGGTAAAGGGCGTATTGGAGTTTCGTGCACCACTTTTCTCTCCTCTGTATGTTTGGAAATGATTGCAGAATGAAAAGCGAAAACGAAGTTGAGGCTTTGGCCTGCGAGGATATGAGGTCTGCCGAACGGTCTCCTGGCCCCCTCTGACTCGCCCTTACTTCAGCTGCGGACAGAAAATACCCCTGGTGGACCCAGGCATCCCTGCCCGTGACTCTCAGGCCCCTGTGCCCTTTGGGAGGCTAGGGTGGTCCCAGTCCCCGAGCCTCCTGCCACCATGATTTATGTCCCTGTGAGCCTCAGCAGCTGTGAGCACGGGTCCCGCCTGGCAGCCTGCTGGGGGGGCCAGCGTTTACTTCTCAGCGTGTCTAATCCAGACCAGACTTGCAGACCCCACGGGCCTGGGATCAGGCTCCCAGGGGGCCAGGGTCAGAGGGCAGGCCAGCAGGGCCTGGAAACCGGGGAGGCGCTCAGGGTGAACCGGCTGGAAAGCAGGAACCCTGGCCTGGGCTAGCTTGGCCAGGGTTCCTGTGTGACCTGGGCTGGGTATCGCCCCCTCTCTGGGCCCTGGTTTTCCTTAGCACATTCTGCATATGGTGGACTAGAAAGGCTTTTTAGACTGGGGCAAACTGACCTTGTAGGAGGGAAGGCTGGTGGAATTCAGGAGTTGTTTTTTCTTAACGCCCAGAGCTTCCGAGCTTGGAAAAATGCCTCACTTTTTGAAAGCCTGCTAGGTATCGATCCTTGGTCCGTGTACTTTACATAAGTTAATCCATTTAACCTACTCTACAGGGCCGTGCTATTATTGCCCCATTTTGTGGATAAGAACTGAGACGCAGGGAGGTTAAAGAACTTGTTCAAGGTCACAGGGAAGCTGTTAAGCGAGTGGATTTGAACCAAGTGTTCTGGCTGCCCTCCATGGCCTCATCAGGTGTGTGTCTGGTCCCATAGGATCCCAACTGAACCCGGGCTTCCAGAACAAGACAGAAAAGGGCACTGCCCAGCCTAGGTTTCACCCCTGTCTCAGGGGTGAAATCCTCAGAGGATCCCAGGGTCCAGCCTGCACAGGATGGGTCCCAGAATCTGCCTCTTCCACGGGCTTCCTGGTAGTACTCATGCTCCCAATGCTGGAGAGGTTTAAACACAGACTCCTGGAGGGTCTCAGTGCAAGGGCCTCCGGAGCTCATCTCCTTGGAGTTTCCACCAGTGGGGAAACTGAGGCCCAGAGCGGGCAAGGCGCATCCCCAATGTCACCCAGTGAGTCAGAGATGAGTCAGAACCAGATTCCATGTGTCCCAGTCACTGTTTTCATTGCCTGGTGACACATCCCAGAGCAGAGATTAGCATGAGAGGAAGTGACCTTGATGGGGCTCACTAGTCCGAGGCACTGCTCTGAGAGACTTCCACAGAAGGCCTCGCTTAATCCATACCAACACCCCTGCATAGGTAGGTTCTGTGATCATCTTTTGTTTTTTCTTTTTTAATATTTTATTTATTTTTGAGAGAGAGAGAGAGAGAAGAATGCAAGCAGGAGAGGGGCAGAGAGAGGGGGAGACACAGAATCCGAAGCAGGCTCCAGGCTCCGAGCTGTCAGCACAGAGCCCGACGTGGGGCTGGAACCCACGAACCGTGAGATCATGACCTGAGCTGAAGTTGGATGCTCGACCGACTGAGCCACCCAGGCGCCCCGGTTCTGTGATCATCTTTACTTCACAGTCTAGAAAACCAATTTCAAGGCTCCCCAGCTAGGTGATAGCATAGCTGTGATGTGAATCCAGGGTGTCTGGCTCCAGATCCCGTGGCCTGAGCCACAGAGAGGAGGTAAAACTCACTGGGAGGCATAGGAGAGAATTTACCATCATAGACCAGCTTAAGGTGGGTGGGTCGGCCTGTCAGTCAGTCATTTAGTCAATCAACAAACGTGTATTGAACCGGTCTGTGGACCGTGCGAAGCTCCAGGGCGATCAGCAAATAAGACAGATGTTGTGCCCCCCCTCCCATCCCCCGTCGTGGAGGCCACAGTCTATCAAAAAAAGCAGGCTCGGAGCAAATAAAAATGTGACGACGCGTGTTTTCAAGGCTGGGGGGGCTGTGTGAGTCTGGAAGAGCATAGAGGAGACAGGGATGATGCTCTGAAGCCCGAGAAGGCTTTGCCGGGTGTCAAAGTTTCTGCAAAGTTGTCCAGCCGACCCTCCAGCAGATGAATGATGGGGCACCCGTGGGTCCCAGGGCCCCCCGAACTTAACCCAATAATCCCTGATACGTCTCCCCCCCCACCCCCCACCCCGAGCACCCAGAGCAGCTCAGTGAGGCACACAGGCGAGCGATGGTGGACAGAGGAGAATAAGAATATAGCCGAGGCTGACCGAGCGCCAAGGCGGTTCGAGCGCAGCAACTCGTATACACCCCCCACCCCAGGGAGGCAGGGGCTGTCATCCTCGTGGCTCCCCCAGATCACACAGGGTCCAGAGCCCCTCCCCCCTCCAACCTCCCTCCTTTCCTGCCCAGGGGCTAACAGCTGAGATTTCGAGGCAGGCCAGGGCCTCTGCCCACGGCACCCTACGCGCTGCAGCATCCCCAGCGGCATCGGCGGTGCCAGCACAAAGCAGGTGCTCAGCAGACGCCGCCCAAGGACCCGGAGGCACCCGGCTGTCTCCCGCAGTCTGCGCACCACGCTGCAGGGGCCGTTTCACCCATGTCACAGAAGCAGTGGCTCCCCTGAGGTCACACAGCCGGGAGCGCAGTCAGGCCTTGGACCCCGATCTGTGGGATCTGTGGTTCAGCCGTCTGCAGAAAACCCACGCAGCCTGGAAGCTCAGAAGATACTGGCAACAAGCCTTTAACCAAAGAAGACAGCGGGATGGGCCCAGAGCTTAGGGAAGAGGAAAGGCCTGACCAGCTGGGAGCTCCGTGGGAACGTCTCTTGCCCCCCCAACCCCACCCCACCCCAGTAGGTCCCCCAGGCAGCGGCCAGGGCCGGGGGAGGAAGGGGTCGGGAGGCGGGCCTTGGATCCCCAAGGAGCACACCCCCTCCCGCCCCCTGTGAAGATGGGTAAGGGAGCCCGCTGGGCCCTCTTTTGTTCTCACTACTCTGCTTCTTGAGGCGGCCCTCCCCACTCCCTTGCCCCCTCCCCCTGCTTCTCCCTCCCTTTCAGCCCAGGCCCACCGCCCCCCAGCCCGTGGCTCTCAGAAAGCCCTGGAAAGGCTGCTTTCTTTGAGACAGGAAGGTGTCCTCAAGTCTCAGGAAGGAAAAACAGTCAAGCTGAACCCACCAAGACCGTCTCCAAGGGGCCGGGGCTGGCGCCTGGCCAGGACTGACATCACCTGGGAACTGCCGAGGCCCGCAGCTGCAACACGCCTCCTGGGGGGACGTGCTTTGGCTATTTTAAAAAAATAATAATAATAAAAAAACGTTTCCAGTCTGGTGTTTTTAAATGTGCTTTTTATAGTGGGCCCTGGGGCGTGGGCGTTTTGGTGTCCCCCACCCCCACCCCCACCCCCCTCTCCTCCCGTCCTGATTTTCACACCACACAATGTAGCCTTTGACCAATTCCAGCTAATTCCCGGGGATTCTGGGCGGGACCTCCTTCCAGGCTCTGACCCCCGCAGATTATCTTTTATCTATCTAGATACATTTAATTTTAACTACAAAAAAAAAAAAAAAAAAAAAAAAGGAAATGTTGGCCCGCGGTACCTAATTCGAAAGGCGCCCAAGAGCGTTGGGTGAAGAAAAGTGAAGTCTCTTCCCAACGTTTAGTTGCTCCTTCGGTCCCCTGAGACAGCCCCTCACCCATTTTATTCAACAAAATCTCCTCTAGCACTTATTACATACCAGGCACTCTTCTGAGCGATTATAGAATATTAACTCATTTCATCTTCATAAAACCCATATGAGGTAAGGTTTCCATTGGCTACCTTCTTTTTTTTTTTTTTTTTAATATCTTTATTTATTTCTGAGACAGAGCATGAGCAGGGGAGGGGGCAGAGAGAGAGGGAGACACAGAATCCGAAGCAGGCTCCAGGCTCTGGGCTGTCAGCACAGAGCCCGACGCGGGGCTCGAACTCACGGACCATGAGATCATGACCCAAGCTGAAGTCGGACGCTTAACCGACTGAGCCACCCAGGTGCCCCTACATTGGCTATTTTCTTGTGAATATTGCCAAAGATAGTCTGTGTGTATAGAAACAAACCTAGATCTGTAATCTTCTGCCCCCCTTTTAAAAAACATAAATAGAAGCTTATTATGCCCTCTCGTCTGCACTTTGCTTCATTGACTTAAAAATACATCCTGGACTAGGGGCGTGTGGGTGGCTCAGTCGGTTGAGCTTCCGACTTCGGCTCAGGTCATGATCTCATGGTCTGTGAGTTCGAGCCCCTGTCGGGCTCAGTGCTGACAGCTCAGAGCCTGGAGCCTGCTTCCGATCCTGTGTCTCCCGCTCTCTCTGACCCTCCCCCGTTCATGCTCTGTCTCTCTCTGTCTCAAAAATAAACAAACATTAAAAAAAAAAATTTTTTTTTAAATACATCTTGGACTCATTCCATATGGGTGCATAAAGAGACCTCTCCTTCGTCTTTATAGCTGCATCGTATTCCCTTCTGTGGACGGATGTAGCGCAATATAATTAATGGGTCCACTCTTGGTGGACATTAAGGATGTTTCCAATATTTTCTCTTATGACTAATGTTGCAATGAACAGCCAAGGTAATTCTAAAAGCATAGCTTGGGCCTCATCGGTACAATTTTCAAAAACTCCCCCATCTTTCTCCTTTGCGAGCAGAAGAGCCCCTTAAATGTAGGGATTGTTAAGAACCCCTCTGGGACTGTGATGAAAGCCACGGACCTGTTCCCCCCAAAATACTCATGGGCAACTGAGCTTCGTGGGGGGGTTCAGGGACTTCCGGAAACCCGGCCCATGGACACAATAACGCCAAGACACCTCTCCCGGCTGTGGTGTGCCCATGGCTTGGGATTGGACATTGTGGACCGCCCGGTGCGCTGGTCCTGAGCTGCAGGGCCTTGGGAAAGCTCACGTCCCTCGCCTGCCCAGCCCTGCACCATCCTCCCACCGCCCTTACAACCCCATCCAAAGTTCCCTCTGGCGTGCCAGCTCCCGCCACCCCTGGAGCCTCATCTCCCTCCCTCGCCCAGCTTGCTCTCTGGGCTCCAGGCACATCAGTCTCCTTTTAGTTCCTACCACACAGCAGGCACACGCCAGCCTCCTGGCCTCTGGCCTCGTTTCCCTCCATCTGGAATGCTCTCCTCACCGTGTCTTCAAGGCTTGCTAATTCCCTTCATTTGGATCGCTGCTCAAATGCCTCTTCCTCCAGGAGGCCTGCCCTGACCACCCTAGCTCCAAGAGCACCCCTCCACCAATCCTTCTTATTGCTATTGTGGTAAAATACACATAACATACAAATTCACCGTTTTGACCATTTTTAAGGGTACGGGTTCAGCAGTATTAAGTACGTTCACAATGCTGTGCATCACCACCAGAAACATCCAGAATTTTTTCATCAGCCCAAACCAGCTCTTTACCAACCTTTAGCCCCTTTACTTGTCCTCGTTTTCTTTCACAAGTTATTACCACCCGACACAAATGACTGCTGCCTGATACTACAGATAAGTTACTTATCTATTCATCATGCACAATTCAGGCCAGCCTCGCTTCCCCCCACTTGTCCACCCCTCCTTCTTCCTCCTGATGGAACTGTCCCCTGCAGTGCTCCCCTGAGCACCCTCTGCCCAAGCTGCTCCCCTCACTGGAAATAATGTTCCTTCTTCGGGCATCAAAAGCCTCTTCAGTTTTCAAAACGTTGCTCCCATCCCACCTCCACAGGAAAGGATTCCCAAGCAAATCATCACCCCAGTGGCTCGCCCCCTGCAACTTGCCCAAGACACTGTTTCTGCCTGGAATTGGCCAGGTCTTTCGTGGTGTAAGTAACAGTAAATCTAGCTCAAAGTGGCCAATGGGGAAGGGGGAAAAAAAAAAGGTAAGTTATTGGTTTCCAGAACTGAGTTCAGGGCACTGATTTCGTGGCCGAATGCAAGTTATCTTAGGACATCATTAGAACGCTCTCTCCCCGTCCCTCACCCCTGCTTTCCTCAACACTCAGCTTTATTCTCAGAGAGCTTCTCCTCCTGTGGCAGCAAAGACGGCGGCCAGCGACTCTGGATCACGAGTTATCCTATCAGAAACGCCTTTAGAGTGAGCCCTTTCCCTAGCAGTTCCAGCGAAAAGTCCCGGGGCAGGTCCCCATTGGCTTGCCTGGAGCCACTGGCCCAAGCGGCCAGAGGGATAAAGCATTCTGATTGGCCAGGCCCGGTCACGTGATCACCTCTGCCACAAATGTGGGTTTGCCCGGCCTGGAGCGGTGGTTTTCCAAAAGGAAATGGGGAAATAGCCATTGGGCAGGCCAAGGCCTCAGCTGTCACTAGCAATGCCTGCGTTGGAGCATTTGCCCCGCTGCCCTTGGGAACTTGGGTTATTCTTTGCAGGATGGGTCTTCTCGCTGAATCTGTGAGTTCCCCGAGGCAAAGTCCAGCCTCCGGGGCAGAGTCGAGCACCCGGAAGGCGCTTGATGAACACTCCGTGCTTGCCTCCTCTCCTTCGGGACACGGAGTCCTGTTTGCACTCGGTCTGTGACTTGGCCAGATTTGGAGGACCCGATCCCTACCCTACCACTCTGGCACATCATGTCCCCGCCGGAGGTGGCTCTGAAGTTTAGTTCTCAGTCCATGTCATTGGTGTGACCTTGAGAAAGACTCTGTCCTTCTGTTCCCCCCCCCCCCCACGGAGCCTCGGAAGTCCTTTCTGTTAAATAGGGGCTGGGAGAGGCATTTGGCCTGAGAGCCTTAGTCTCCTTCTCAGCCCATCACGTCCCTCTTTATCATTTTTTCCATGTCTGGCTATCACCTGTGCTGCCAGTTACATAAGTTTTTTTTTCCTTTAAATGGATCCTCTTTTAAATACGTAAATATATTCATTTCAGAAGGGAACTTTGGATCCCTCCATAAATGGAAAGCCAGTATCTCGTGCCATAAATAGAAGGTAACCATAAAAATAAGTACAATGAAAACAAAACAATGTCATTAAATTCTTGCCAGATCCGGCTGCTTGCTGAAAGCTGGGAGGTGGAGGCTTGCGCTCTGTTAAAACGGGAAGTAAGTGTTGAGAGAGGTGTTAAAAACACACCAGCATTCAACGGAGACTTTCTCCTTAATAACAAGTTGAAGGAAAACTGGAAAGGGAGGAAGGTTCTTGCTCTGGGCTTTTGTAGCTCGTCAGTGAGGTGGGACTGCCGCTAGCAGCAGCTCAGGGGGGACCTGTCACACCCCCAACCCACTCTTCCGGAAGTGGTCGACCTGGCTGTCCCGTCCCTTGGAGCGGAATACAATATATTTTTTTCATTGGCATAAATTTGCCTGAAGAAAACTCTGGAAAGATCAGAGATGCGTAAAGGTGGTCTGAACCAAACAGATGGGAAATTCAGTGGGAATGAGGCTCTTCACAACATTCCTCTTTCTGCTTTTTGAACCACATTCATCCGTGACTCCCTCAAATGTTGAATAATACAAACGGAGATTTATTAGCACCTGTTCTGTGAGCTGACTTGATGCGAGGCCTTGTGAGTTCATTCGTTCATTCATTCGTTCACTCACTCACTCTTGTGACCTCATCAAAACTCAATGAGCGTTAGCACAAACCACAGATGGCGAGCCCTGTGCTAAGCACTGTGACTTTGGCTGCGATGAATCCCTACGAAACGCCTGGATCCATTCTATTTCCAGTGCTGTCTTTGCCTTCTGCCTTCCTGTCTTGCCCAAATGGCTACTCTAGCTTCCTTGCTAGTCTCCCCCCTCTATCTCGTCCCCTCCAATTCACAGTAGCCAGAGTTACAGCTTCAAACCTTCCAGTAGCTTCCGTTGGCTAGAATGGAAGATGCCATCAGGCTAAATCAAAACTCCTTGCTGTGGCCCACAGAGTGTCGTGCGACCCGGCCTCCGCCAACATCACTGGCCTCCTCTTTTACCACACTCTCCCTCAGTCACTCCACTCTGGCCACCAGCCCCTTTACTGTTCCTCAGGTATACCCAAGTCTTTCTACCTCAGGGCCTTTGTGTATCCTGTCCCCTCTACTTAGAATGCCAGCCTCTTACGCTTCAGGTTTCATCTTAAACATCATCTTCCCAGGAAAGCCTTGCGTAACCTCGTCGTTTAACGCCGGGATCGTCAAACAATGGCCCGCATTCCAAATCTGGCCCACCACTTGCTGCTGTAAATAAAGTTTTATTGGAACGTAACCGTATTCATCCACATACACGTGGTCTATGATTGCTTTCTCACTACAGTGGCAGAGTCGAGAGCTGTAACAGACTGGACGCCCCTCAAAGGCTAAAGTATTTACTATCTGGTCCCTTACGGAAAAAGTTTGCTCACCCCTGACCTAAAGCAATCCTACCCTCTTCCCAAGTCTGTCTCTGTTGTATTGCACCACTTACTTCACACCGCTGGCACCAATCTGCAATTACCTCACCTGCTGTGGGTGTGCTTAGTTGTTTGTTTGTTTGTTAATTTTTTTAATGTTTATTTTTGAGCGTGAGAGAGACAGAGCACGAGCAGGGGGAGGGAAGAAAGGGGCGGGGGGGAGGGAGCGGAGAATCCAAAGCAGACTCCAGGCTCTGAGCTGTCAGCACAGAGCCCAACATGGGGCTCGATCTCACGAACCGAACCGTAAGATCATGACCTGAGCTGAAGTTGAACCCTCAACTGACTGAGCCACCCAGGCGCCCCTGTGCTTAGTCGTTTTCGCTCAAGAAAATTCGGAGACAACAACATTTAGAACTCAAATTAAAGTTTACCCAAAAATAAGTTTTACAAGAAGTTCCAGGCTTTAGAACCAAAAATCACCAAATAAAAAATACAACAGATTTTCGGGACGTCTGGATGGCTCAGTCAGTTGAGCGTCCAACTCTTGGTTTTGGCTCAGGTCTTTATCTCACAGTTCATGAGTTTGAGCCCGCATTGGGCTCAAGGCTGCTTGGGATTCTCTCTCCTCCGTCTCTCACTGCTCCTCTCTCTGCCCCTCCCTTGTGCGCATGTGCTGGCTCACTCTCTCTCTCTCTCTCTCTCTCTCTCTCTCTCAAAATAAATAAATAAACTTAAAAAAAAGTACAACAGGGGTGCCTGAGTGGTTCAGTCGGTTGAGCGATCTCCTTCAGCTCAGGTCATGATCTCACAGTCTGTGAGTTCGTGCCCCGTGTCGGGCTCTGTGCTGACAGCTTAGAACCTGGAGCCTGCTTCAGACTCTGTGTCTCCCTCTCTCTCTGCCCCCCCACCCCCGCTCATGCTCTGTCTCTCTCTGTCATAAATAAATAAATAAACATTAAAAAAATACAACAGATATTTTGAGGGAAAACAAATTACCAAGGATTAGTCTGTCCAAAGTAGACAAAGGAGCAATTTTCTCTTCTGATAATTATATCTGCAAAGCTAATCACATATTTTCAGACGTCGTTTTGCAGAAGTAAGAAATAGCGTTGTTTTGTTAAGGAGTCAGTAACTTACAGGAAAGGCTCAGGCTTCAGTTATTTGGGGATTTAGAACTAGACAGAGGGGCCCTGTTTGTTCTCAGCCTACAAAGTGCTTCTATAGTCTGACTGTTAGACAAAAATGGGAAAGACCTAGTTTGGCTTCCAGTCGCTGTCTGTACCCCAGCCCTCCAGCCGACTATTAGAACAGAAGGGAAATAGCATAACCTTCCCCCGAGGGAGATACTGGGTATGTATGGTTTACCTCTGTGTTACCAGTACCCAGCCCAGGTCTGACTCACATCAGGGAAACTTCTAAAAGACTCTGAGATGGCAAAAAATTAAAATTACAATTAAAAAATATAGATGTATATGCATATGCATATTATTGGCTATCCTATGGCACGTTATGCATTATCTTCACCTCATTTCCGGTTAACGGATTTTACGGTGATCCATGCCTGTCACTGTCTTTGAGCTGTTGTGCATCTCCGTAAGTTGTGACAAGACTGACAGCAATACAACGAATTCTTGTGCAAAGAGGTACAGATAGATTTTATCTGCTCGAGGCGCGATTGACCTGTGTCCCTCCCAGCCCTCTTGGAAGAAAAGAGTTTTACATCTTTAGCGTATTAACTTCAACATCCCTCATTTGCACATCTATCTATCTACCTATCTATCTCTTTGGGTTCTCATTTGAACTGGCTTTTTTTTTTTTTTTTAACATTTATTTATTTTTGAGAAAGAGAGAGAGCATGAACAGGGGAGGGTCAGAGAAAGAGGGAGACACAGAATCCAAAACAGGATCCAGGCTCTGAGCTGTCAGCACAGAGCCCCACGCGGGGCTCGAACCCACTGACTGCGAGATCATGACCTGAGCCGAAGTCGGACGCTCAACCGACTGAGCCACCCAGGCGCCCCTGAACTGGCTTTTTAACACTAGTTTAAAAAAAGCGAGGGACTTGGTTGCCTCATAAATTAATGATTTAAATAAAAGCTTTGAAACATGATCTTTTTATATTTGAATGAGAGGCATGGTTTTATTGTTTTGTAAACGCTGCCTTCTAACATATGTAATCTCCCTGGTTAGATATTTGTACAACGAATGCTGAAATTATTAGTGAATGTGCTTTCATAGCACTAATTTAATAATTTCATAATTATCTGTGCATTCATTTGTGTATTATCTGACCCACCATAAGCTCCATGAGGGCAAGGACCTTATCGGATCTCCTTGCTACTGACACTATCATTACCTCCTCACGCATAGCAGGTGGTTATATATACGTGTATGTGTATGCATGTGAGTGTATATATACCCATGTGTATGTGCATGTATGTTTATGTGCATACACACACACAGTACGGGTTACGTGCTGTTCGGTTTAGAGCAGACTTGGACACCTCTTGGAAGCTCCCAGTATACAATGGAATCCCTTCTGGAAGAAGGATTCAAATTTCTGGGATGAATTTAATAAACAAAGGAGGAAAGAAAGAAAGGGCGAGGGAGGGAGGGAGGGAGGGAGGGAGGAAGGAAGGGAGGAAGGAAAAGAAGAAGGAAACCGGTGATCTCTCTGATGGAATGTGCCAGTGGCCTTGAAGCCACACCCACCCCCAGCTTCGGGCACCATCCAGAGGCCAACATGCTGGGTGGACTGCTGAGCATTCTACTGAGGAAGAGTCGTGATAACTAAGCCAGCCCTTCCTCCCCCCCCCCCCCCCACTGCCTCCTCCTTTCCAGCCTCTTCTCTGCCCCTTTGCCCAATTCAGGCCTTTTGCAAGTTACCTTCCTGTGTCACTCCACCATTGTTGGCTGTCTCTCAGAGCCTGGCCTGAACTTTAGCCCTCTCCACCTTGATCATCGCCAGGCCAACGCCTTCTAACCCACTTGTTCTGATGCCATTGAATCATCGAAGCTCTGTCCAGGACCTGAGAGGTCATCTTCCTTAAGTGTGTGCTAGAAGCTGCCAGAAACATCAGAGTGATTAAAATAGCCCTCCTCAGGGGCCAGTGGGAGAGATGATGTCTGTCCCTATGGAGTCCTCACACAATGGAGGATGCCGGTGCCCACACATCCTCTTCTCACCTGTGGCAGGGACCACCCGTCGCCTCTCATGTCCATTCTCCCCTTCTCCTGTAGAAATAAGACCTCTTCTGACTTTTGGCTAGACCTGTAGCCACACAGAATAAAGACTACATTTCCCAGCGTTCCCCTTGCAGCTGTGGTAGTCACGTGACTAAACCCCGACCAATGATATACAAACAAAAGTGATGTGTGCCTCTTCTAAGTCATGGCTGCCCCTTGCCTCTCCCCGTGCCCGCTGGCTGTGGTGTAGATATGGGGGAGCCATCCGAGACCGTGGGATCAGGGCAATATCCTAAGGATGGCTGAGCCACAAGAGAGAAGAAGCCTAGGACCCCATCTCCACTGAGCTAGTCCTGGGTTATTTATACCCAAGCCTGAGAGAAATAAACGTCTATCTTCTTTATGCTATTACTACTTTGAGTTTGTGGTAGAACAGTTGAACCTATATACTCTATATTCTAATTGTGCATCCACTTTCTTTGCCATAGAATTCAAGCAAGAACAAATATGGGTTAAATGCCTAGTATGTGCCAGGCCCTGTTTAAAAGTCTGGGTATACAGGGGCGCCTGCGTGGCTCAGTTGGTTAAGCGTCCGACTCTTCATTTCAGCTCAGGTCGTGATCTCACAGTTTGTGGAACTGAGCCCCACACTGGGGCTCTGCGCTGACAGCACAGAGGGTGCTTGGGATTTTCCTCTCTCTCCCTCCCTCTCTCTGCCCCTCCTCTGCTCTCGCGCGTGCGTGCGCTCTCTCTCTCTCAAAATAAATAAATATTTTTAATTAATTAATTAATTAAAAAAACAAGGGGCGCCTGGGTGGCTCAGTCGGTTAAACATCCGACTTTGGCTCAGATCATGATCTCACGGTCTGTGGGTTCGACCCCCACGTCGGACTCTGTGCTGACAACTCAGAGCCTGGAGCCTGCTTCGGATTCTGGGTCTCCCTCTCTCTCTGCCCCACCCCTGCTCACACTCTGTCTCTCTCTGTCTCAAAAAAAAAAAAATAAATAAAGATTAAAGAAAAATATTTTTTTTTCAACTTTTTTTTTTTTCAACTTTTTTTTTATTTTTTATTTTTTATTTTATTTATTTTTGGGACAGAGAGAGACAGAGCATGAACAGGGGAGGGGCAGAGAGAGAGGGAGACACAGAAACGGAAACAGGCTCCAGGCTCCAAGCCATCAGCCCAGAGCCCGACGCGGGGCTCGAACTCACGAACCGCGAGATCGTGACCTGGCTGAAGTCGGACGCTTAACCGACTGCGCCACCCAGGCGCCCCAAGAAAAATATTTTTAAAAAGTAACAACTATGATTGAATGGGTGGATGATGATTGGATGGTTTCTGGGGGTGGGAGACAAAATGAGCTAAGGAATGGACAGCTTATAGCACTCAATAATGGGGAGCTGAGGTCTAAGGAAATTCTCTTCTCCACCCAGTCTACAGCCAGATCCCGAGACTGCAGCTTTCGCTCACCGTTCTGAGGTGGGCTTTCCTCACTACTTGTCCTCCCGCATTGTGGGAGTGGGAAGTGACGAGTCTAGAAAGCTGGGCCCCGGCTGTAAGTCTCCGCCCATCGTGAACTCTCAATATGGTTGTGCCTAGTCACTTCCCCACTTTAGGACTCCATTCCCCGCCCCCCTTCCCGCAAAAACTTACCAAACTTCTACTCATCGCTCAAGACCCCGTTCAACTGCCACACCCCTCTGTGAGCCCCGCCTCCCCCCAACCCCTCAGTCAGAGTTTGTGGTTCTCTCCTCTGTGTCTGTCCCATGGTATGATCATTCCTCTATTATAGCAGCCATCAGGCTATGTACAACGACTTCCTGTTCCCTTCTTCCAGGATGAGCCTGTCTCTATTAGACATTGAGCCCCTTGAGGACAGAGTGTAGCTTATACGGTCTCTATCCCTAATGCAGATTACCTGGCAGGTGATAGACAAAATGAAACGTAAATGGATGGATGAGGATTGGATATGTGGATACAGAGGGATGATGAAGTGATTAGCTAAATTATATGTGGTTATATTGACGTCAGGTGCATAGATGATGGTAGATGTGGCTAATGAATTGTAGATACTTAATGAAAGAGTGAATGGAGGATGGATGGTGGACGAAAGAGGGGTGGATGAAGAATAAATTGGTGAGTTCGTGATTGGCTTGTGAATGACAGACAGATACAAAGAAATGGATGAGCGATATCCGGTGGATACTTGACGCATGAGAAACGGTGGGTGGATAAATGATGAAGGGTATAATGGATGGACGGATGAGGAATAAAGAGATGACTAGATGCATAAATAATGGATGGATGAGGAACTGATGAATGCATGAGAGACGGTGATGGCTGTTAGTGGCTGGTGAACGGTGGGCAGATGAATGATGGATGCATGGTAGGTGGACAGACAGACGGAATAACGATGGCTGGCTGGGTGGCTGGCTGAATGGATGCATGGATGATAAGTAGACTGATGAGGGATGGGTACGGAATGGAGGACAGGTAGATAGACAGTGGGTTGGTGGTGGATTCATGATGACCATCTAGATGGATGGATGGCCATCTAGATGGATGGATGGATGGTCAGTGGGTGATGAATGGATTGTTGGCATTTGAATGGATGTACAAAAAATCGAGAAATGGTAGTGGGATAGATTGATGGATGATGTGTGAACGGTTCGTGAATAGGTGTGTGCATTACCGCAGACATTCATCGAGCCCTGATATTTCATGAGTCCTCACTCAGGAAAGAAATGAAACTGATACTTGATTAAGCTTCCATGAGCCAAGTGTCTTCATGGGTGCTTGACTTATGTCATCTCAAGTAATCATTGTGACAATTTGACAAGGCAGGTATTGTTATTACCTGGCTTTCTTTACTAATGAGGAAAATAAGGCTCAGGGGTGGAAGCCTTGCTTCCGTGTTCTGTTTTCTCCTTCTCCTTCCAGTGGTACCGCATCCCCTCTGCTAACCATTTCACACAGCCCTGCACTGTTCATGGCTTGCCTCTTCCAGCAGCCTCCCCATATCCTGGCCCTCGGGGATCCCTCTTTTGCACACTCTAGACCTCCTGCCTCTGCCCTTCTCTCCCTTTCATTTGATTCTGACCATGATTCCCAGTCTTCATCAATGCAACCATTTACTGATCACCCACCACATGCTTGGCATTGATCTTGGAGCTCCACATGTACTACCTCATGTTATTTCTGTGAGGGCCCTGAAGGTAGGTACTGTTAATCTCATTTTATTTTTTTTTTAATTTTTTTTTTCAATGTTTTATTTATTTTTGGGACAGAGAGAGACAGAGCATGAACGGGGGAGGGGCAGAGAGAGAGGGAGACACAGAATCGGAAACAGGCTCCAGGCTGTGAGCCATCAGCCCAGAGCCTGACGCGGGGCTCGAACTCACGGACCGCGAGATCGTGACCTGGCTGAAGTCGGACGCTTAACCGACTGCGCCACCCAGGCGCCCCTGTTAATCTCATTTTAAATGTGAGAAAGTCAAGACTCAGAGAAGTACAGTGATTTGCCCAAGATCACCAGCTAGTGAGGTACACCGTTATTTAAAGGTGTAACTCTGGTCAGTTCGATTCCAGAGTCTGCGTCTTAAACTTTAATGCTATATTTCCTCTTGGCTACGGTCACGTTCCATTATCCGTGTCTGTTTTTGGGTAAGTATGTGTAAGCCCGTGTGTTTGTGCCTTGTCTCTCCACGGACTGGAACAGAGACACTTCATCACACATTATCTGGAACTCTTTCGGTGTCAGACACAGAGAAGAACCACAGACCATCATGGCAGGAAGAGCCATCTTGGACATGGGGGAGTTCAACTCCTTTATGTTCCCAATGAGCTCACTCAGGCTCAGAGGAGAGACGTGGCATGCTCAAGGCCACCCAGCAAGTTGGTGGCTGGTCTGGGACCTGACCTGGGCCTCGGTCCTCAGCAAGCATTTACTGGTGAAACTCAGAACTCAGCCTTCTGGAACTGCTGGGCTGGTTTCTAGGAATAATAATAATAATAATAGAAACGGCTATAACTCAGTCCATAACCTCCATTCTACTGGGTGGTAGAAACTTAATCTTGGTCAATTCTGGGTGACTTCTTTCACTTTTTCCTCCCCTGAGTTCACCTATTGTCCCACTTCTTGTGCGTGCAGGAAGGGACCTGGTCCAGGGGGCCCGCACATCTACTCAGACATCTAGGTTTGCGATTTCTTTAGGTCGACTCAGGAGTGAGGTCCTGGGTCTTTCTCTCCAATCCCTCAAGATTACCTGAAGTTTCTGTGTTCTCTTTTCAGGGTCACTCACCAGCTTCTCCACTCATCATAGCTCCCTAAATCTGACCTTCTGTATTACTTGGGATGCCAATTTAGCTGTTGTAACACAGGCCAAACTACCTGGGTCTGAACAAAGATTGAAGTTGGTTTCTCCATCATTAATGAGTAAAGGGGAAGCAGCCCAGGCTGATGTGGAGTCCCAAAGTGTCAGGGAGCCTGTCTCCTTCCATTTTGTTGCTCTGGCCTCCTTCACATGCGGCTTCCATCTTGTGATCTAAGATGGCTGCTCCAGCTCCCACCACAGGGTCAAATTCCAGCTGGCAGGAATGGGAGAGGAGGAGTGGTGAGAGAAAGCCCCTTTTTTCTTTAAATACGTGACTCAGAAGTTGCACACACCACTGGGTTCACAGACCCTGTCGGAACCGGGTCGTGTGGCCACCCCTACCTGCAAGGGAGACTGGGAAATGTAGTCTTCAGCTGTGTGGCCATCTGCCTCTCTAGGGGAAAAAGTCTGATAATTGCATGACAACTATCCCTGCTACACTTCCTTCTCCCCCCCTCCCAGACAATCTTTACCTCATTTTCTAAACAAGAAAAGCAATTTGACTCACCTTTCCTCATTCTTTTAGTTGTGACAGAAACTGTATACCCTCAAATTGCTCAGGATCCTGAAGAAATTTCCACGACTTGCAAACCAAAGGCTTTGGCCTCTGGAGACTCAGAAAAAAATGTCTTCCATTTCTGCCTCATTCTCTCTTCTTTAAGGTGATGGAGGCCGTTAGCAAATAGGGAAAAGGTCGCGTACAAAAAAATGCAAGAGATGCTGTCAGTGTTACAGAATGTTTTACAGTTATGGATACAACTCAGGCATCTCTCTTTCCTGCTCAGTATTTTGGTGACTTCCCCCGATCCTAGACTCTTAGTCGCGGCTCAAATGACAACTCTTCCAAGAAGCATGTTTGGCCCACCCTGTTTGTTTCCTTTATAACGCACCTCACAATATGTAAGCTATACATCTATACGCTTACGAACGACATAAAGGAAGGGACCACCTCTGTCCTTCCATCTTGGCATCCCCGGTGCCCAGCACAATGCCCAACACGTGCTAGATGTTCGGCAAATTCACCTGATTGAACGATGACATTGCGTACCAGGGTCCCACGGGGTGCAGAAAATGTTCATATCTTTTTCCCAGGTGGCTAAAAATAGAGTGGATGTGGCTCTACTTACGGTCAGTGGCCTAGGAGGAACTGTGGTTCTTTGAGCCTAGGGGTCAAGTTACCGATGCAGGTGGGGCTTGTCCCAGCGTGTACCAACGGGGGAGGCATGCTGGAGGGGCTAGATGGGCTATTACATCTTGAGAAGCACCCCCCACCTCGACTCCCAACCTGTGTCCAGTTGCCCCCACCCATCCAGGACTTAAATCAACCCAGGAAAAAAGGGCAGAAGCTTGACTCAATTGTGTTCAAATCCGAAATGACTCGTTTTTGTCTAGACTTGACTGACATCTGCATTTTCTGGCATCAGGAAAGATAGGCCCTCGGGTGAAGCAAAAGTCAGTTACAGAAAATGGGGTGTTTGGGCACCTGGCTGGCTCAGTCAGTAAAGGATCCCGCTCTTGATCTCAGGGTCATGAATTGGAACCCCCTGTTGGGTGTAAAGATTACTTAATAAGTAAGTTAAATACACACATACACACATACATACATAACTTAGAAAAAGGGGTGTTACATTCCTTGCGTAACTGAGTACCTGGCTGATAGATGTGTTTTAGTCACATTAGAATGATGTCATTCTGGGGGCGCCTGGGTGGCTCAGTCGGTTGAGCGTCCGACTTCGGCTCAGGTCGCGATCTCGCTGTCAGTGAGTTCGAGCCCTGCGTCAGGCTCTGGGCTGATGGCTCAGAGCCTGGAGCCTGCTTCCATTCTGTGTCTCCCCCTCTCTCTGCCCCTCCCCCGTTCATGCTCTGTCTCTCTCTGTCTCAAAAATAAATAAAACGTTAAAAAAAAATTAAAAAAAAAAAAGAATGATGTCATTCTGGAATCACAGATGGGTTAATATGTGAAAACTTACATCACAGAGTTAGTCAATCGTAGAATCACATAAGATTATGGGGCGCCTGGGTGGCTCAGTCAGTTGAGCGTCCGACTTCAGCTCAGGTCATGATCTCGTGGTTCATGAGTTTGAACCCCCCATCAGGTTCACTGCTGTCAGTCTATCCGTGCAGAGGCTGCTTCAGATCTTGTCTCCCTCCCTCTGCCCCTCCCCCACTTGCACTCTCCCACCCCTCCCAAAAGAAAAGAATCACATGAGATTAGAATCATAAACTGTATTCAGAAAAACCATGAGAGATTGTCCTAGTTTGGATTCCTCTGAAAGCAGAGCCTGAGACAAGGATTTGGGTGCCGCTAGTCCAGGAAGCCAGAGGGATTCTGAGAGAGTGAGACAGAGAAGAGAGGAAAGGCAATAGAAGGTGAGCTATTGAGCCAGTTTCCAATACGGGCAATAAGTACCCAATCTCACTGCAGACCTTCTGAGAAACCAAGGAGAACCACCTCCAATGGATATGAGGCTGCGACATTCATCCACCAACTCCCAACCCCAGTGCTTGATGGTTGCCACGGGGAGCACCGAACGCTTCCCAGGTCCTGGTTGAGGCAGGTTCCAAGGCTTCAGAGAAACCCGATGACAGGCACTTGAAAAGGGATGCTGTCAGTGTGCTGGCAAGGGCCCGCTGCTGGTAGGCTAAGAGGACAAGGTGTGGGACACCGATAGCAATTAATGATCCAACAGGACCCCAGGATGAGAATTCCCTTCTAAAGGTCTCGACTGGGAGTCTACAAGCTGCTTGAGTCTGGGGGACTTATTTTGTTTCATCAGCACTTTGTTAAAATGAAGTTGGAATCTAAAGGCATCTCGGAGACTCATGCCGGCTTCATTTTGCCACACGCCCCACCTCTCCCCATTGCTCACAAGCCTTCAAATTTCCGTCACCTGCCTGGTTCCCAGAGGCATTTGCTTTGAGTCCCCTGCATCAGCTACGGGATCCTTAAGGTCTTTGTTTCACATCTGCATCTCGAGGTCCCTGACAGCAGCCTGGCCCATGACCAGGCCTGATCAACTTTGCCGGTAAATGTAGCCTCTGCTTGCATTTTTCTCTGCCTGGGAGCTCACCCCTTTCAAGGCTGCCTGTTGTATTGTCTCCGAGCTTCCCCCACCCCCTCCTGCCAGGCCCCCAGGCATTCCCAGTGGGGACGGGGGGTGCAACAACTCCCTGCTTGGGGTGAGCAGCAGGTTAATTTCCTCCTGGAGCTTCCCTCGGCAAACAATGAGACAATGGCCAGCCGGAGGTGGCCTGCGTAAGACAGCCGCAGAAGGGGAAGTTGTAATCTGTGCGTGAAGCCAGAGGGCGGGCAAAGGGGCGAGAAAAGCAACCCGGCCAGACTGGGCCCTCCACCCAGCTGGCCCCTGGGACTGCTGCAGGCCCCAACCTGAAGGTCACCTGAGTCGTTCTTGAGGAAAACAGCCACAAACCACCATCCTCGAGGAGAAAACACGGATGGGTGGGGTTCCTCCCCCAAACACCCCCTTCTCTGTCTGGATGGTCCCGGCTCCTGTCTGCGTAATCTCATCTGCTCACCTTCTGGGCCCTGCTAGCAGGAAGACATCCCCCCAGACAGACACTGTCTGATTCTGGCTGTGTTCTGGCTGTGTGACCTCGGGGCATGTTACTTAACCTCTCTGTGCCTTTGATTCTTTATCTGCAAAAGGGGAATAATGCCACCATCTCCCCCTGGTTGTCAAGAGGATGCCATCCCTCCCTTCATCCATCAGGCATTTACTGGTCATCTGCTCCACACGGGCACTGTGTTGGATGCTGGGGGTCCAGTTGTACCGTGTTCCTGCCCACATGGAACACAGCGTCTTGACGTGGAGAGAGTCAATAATCAGGGGATTGCGCCAGGACATGAAATTGTAATAGTGGTGGGTGTTAGTTACCAGGAGGGGAGGCAGCACCATTAAGACCTGCAACCCCGGGCCCAACCTGGTTCTGCAGGTCGGGGTGGGATTCCTCTAGGAAGAGGCAGTTAAACTGAGCTGAACGGGGAGAGGAAGTTTACTAGGCCAGGGGGAAGGTGTGCAGGGAACAATGCAAAGGCCCGGATGCCAAAACAAGCTGGCATTAAAAAGAGCCAGGAGGCCTGTGCGCCTGGAACGGGAGTTCGTTCTTTACCTGGAGAGCAGAGGGAAGCCACTGCAGGTGTCCGCGGAGTGACATGATCCCGGCTTGCTTAGCACTGGGCCCGGCAGGTGGCTTCCCTCCTTCTCGAGGGCAGGGTCCTGTCCAAGCACCTCCTGCGTGACAAACCACTGCTTTCCCAAACCTCCTCACCGGCAAAGGTAGGACTTGCTGTGCCCATCTCACAGATGAGGAAATGGAGGTTCGGGGCAGGGGAGAGAGGAAAGGACACCCAGCACACTAGATGGGTCCTCGTCCCTTCTAAAGAGGGGTAGTAGCTGGAAGGACATCTGAGACTGCAGAGAAACCCAGAAGGACACCTGGCCTCCTCTCCACCCCCACCCCCGCCATGCCTCTCAGGGTGGCTCCTTGCCCTCTCCTCTCACCCCAGAGGCTCCCCTAAATCCAGCTCTGTACCCAGGAGACAAAGAGAGCCACAGATGACTCCGAGATATCCCCATCCCAGGTCATACCCCACATGTCCCTTAGAGCTAGGCAGCCTCCTCTAAAGCCACACCCACACCCAGGTTCAAAGCCAGCCTTCTGCCTCTGCCACGGCACCTGCCTCCAAGCTAATAGCTTCACTCCTTGGAGACCCACAGAGAAAGCAGCACCCGTCGTGGACCTTCCTCTTCATCATTCAGATGCTAAGAGCTCCTCTTTACTGAGGAGGAAACTGAGGCTTGAGGAGGAGCTTCCTGCCCGTTGCTGCAGGGCCAGGAGGGGGTTGCGGTCAGAGGCCTCGAAGCCCGTGCTCCAGGTATGCATCTCCTGTAGGACCCCCAGGCCGGTCATTTCACAGACCGTATCACTGTGCGCTCAGAGCCCCGGTGCCTTTCCGCGACTGGAAGCCTAGTCCTTGTCTCTCACGGCTCCTACATCGGAGGCTTGGGCACCCACGAGGCATGATCTCCTGCTTCACTCCTGCCTCTGCTTACCTGTGGCCCAGCAGAGCCCCCCTCCCCCCAGAAACCTACACCTGCTTTCCTTTTCCCCATAGTCGTCATCCCCACCTGAGCACACAGGGGACATTTATTTGTCTGTTTGTCTGTGAGCCCGGGGAGGGCAGCTTGCACTTGGTCCCTTCTGTTCACCACTGAGCACCAGTGCTGGGCACAACGGTAAGGGTTCAACAAATACTGGTCACATGACGAATGAAGGAAGGATACAAGATCTCCAGTCCCCCCCCCCCACGCCGCCCCCCGCAACTGCGTCCCCCAAACACCTCAGTTGCTGGTGCCAGGATGTCAGGCTTGGAAGGGCCCACAGCCAGCCATCCCCCTCACTGGTCTGTCCACCAGCCTTCGCAGGTCCTCACCACAGACCCCACTCTAAAGGGCAAGGAAATCAGAGCTCAGGGAAGTCACAGAACTGCAAGGGTCACAGGGCTGTGATTCCTGAGGGGGCGTCCCCCCTCCCCGCAAGTAACAGCCCATCACTGCCCCAGGACTGCTCAGCGGGCCCAGTGGGATGGGATTACTGGGGCTTCAGCTCACGCCCCCTGCTCGGGAGAACCCAACCCGCCCCTGCTGGGGGGGGGGGGGGAGGTGGGGGCGGGGCTGGTTTGTTCTGCTGCCGGCAGCTTCCCTCCTCCCAGTGCTGGGACTCCAGCTCCGAGTGTTCCAGGAAATCCAGGCCACATTTCCCTCCAGGAGCCACCGCCCAAAGGGACCCTCTGGGGAGAGATGGAGCATTTTTGAGGAAAAGGGGGGTGAGGGTGCGGGGTGTGGGAGAAAGAGTCACCAAAAAAAAAAAAATAGTGGCTGGGCCAGGAATGTGCCTGGGTGAATTGGAGCCAAGCCTCCTGTCACATCCACAGCTGTGCTGGCCAGGGCAGGGTGCAGGCGGGGCCAGGTCACTCTCGGGACAGGACATCAGCTGCCAACCTGTTCCTGGCGGGCGGATGGGCTCCCTGCCACCAGCCTGTCTGGGGAGGAGCTGGGCAAGAGCCTGGGCCAGGAGTCAGGACACGGGGCTCTGACACCTTGGCCCATTCTCCAGCTGGGGCCTCAGTTTCCTCAACTGTGTAATGTCAAGATCTCAAGAAATGCTGGGTTATGGCGACTTTTCTTTTTTTTTTTTAACATTTATTTATTTTTGAGACAGAGAGAGACAGAGCATGAACGGGGGAGGGTCAGAGAGAGAGGGAGACAGAATCAGAAGCAGGTTCCAGGCTCTGAGCCATCAGCACAGAGCCCGACGCGGGGCTCGAACTCGCGGACCGCGAGATCGTGACCTGGCTGAAGTCGGACGCTTAACCGACTGAGCCACCCAGGCACCCCTGTGGCGACTTTTCAATAAGAGACTGGTTGCATGGAGTGAGGGACTGTCCCAGTATTTAGTTCTTAATTTGGGGTCCAGGACTCAAGGATTCTGTGACGTTGGGGGAAAAACTAACTTCACACCCACTAGCGTCCCACTGAAACGCAACATTTCCTTCAAGTATGGATGTGGACCGCAAGCTCTGGCAGGGTTGGCAGTGACCTTGTCACACTAGGAGCCGAAGATGCGCGGGTCCCACAAAACGGTGGTTGCAGACAGCCTCACGAACTGTTTAGGCTCGGGGCGCCTGGGTGGCTCAGTCGGTTGAGTGACCGGCTTCGGCCCGGATCGTGATCTCACCGTCTGTGGGTTTGAACCCCCTGTCGGGCTTGCTGCTGTGAGGGCAAAGCCCACTTTGCCCTGATGCTCTGTCCCCCGCTCTCTGCCCCTCCCCCACTCACGCTGTCTCTCTCAAATTAAAAAAAAAATTGTCAGCACTCATCATGACCTGAGACCTGTATCCACATCTTCGATTTAATGTGCTAATAAAGAAACGCATGTATCACTATATCACAAAGCCTGGTCACTCTGGCAGTAATAATCATCTCAATATAACTGGTTTCCTTTGTGATCCTCTGCACTTTATTTTCTGCACTTAAAAAAAACAACAACACATGATTATGAAAATGGGCCCATTGCATCACCAGATCCCAAAGCGGTCCGTGGTACATAAAGCAAAAAATCCCTGCCTTATATGAAGCCATTTTTATTTTTAAATGGGGAAGTCCTCTGGATACTGACTTGGAAAAGTGTCAAAACACAGTGCTAAGTGCAGTATGAAAGCAGGATATACCAGTGTCTGTGTGAGAACCAAGCTGGGCAACTACATTTGCTTGATGCCCATAAAATACCTACAAGGGGCCCCCAACAGGTAACAGCATCGGAGGGAGACCTGTCACTCAACACCTTGAATACTGATTTTTTTTTTCATCTACACGTACATTCAGAAAGAGTTGGGATTCTGGAAAGACGTCTGTGGCTCCAGTGGAAACACAGTTTTTGAATGTTCGAAATATCTCCTGGTTAAAAAAAAAAAGAAAGAAAGAAAGAACGAACAAAAGAACAAAAGAAGAAAGAAAGAGAGAGCCCGGTAGACAGACGCCGGTATATTCCTTTGCAGTCCCAGCTCAGTGGCCCTGGGTGCATCTGAGGGCAGCTGTCCACCCACTCAAGGTCAAGGGGAACTACCCAGCCCCCAGCTCAGGCCTCAACACCCACTGCCCAGCATCTTCCTTCTGGATGAATCATGTGTTTGTGGACTGAAAGGCAGGGTTATCCCAGCCAGGAAGTCCTTGGAATCATCAGCATGGAGGCAGCCCCTTAAAGCGGAAAAAACATAGCCTTCAGAGGCTGGAGATTCGGGTTCAAGTCCCAACCCGGCCACGCGATTCACAGCGTGAGCTCACGACCATCTCAGAGAGAAGGAGGCACCCGCCAGGTCTCACGCCATAGACCTACAGGCACGTCTGGACTCGCAGGTGGACGTTTCCAGCCCCGAAGCCCCTCTGTTTGGGGAAAACGGAAAGCCCTCAGCAGCCACTGAAGGTAGGAGTGAGGATGAAGGGGTGTGTTATGCCCTCTTTCCTCTGGCTCTGCAGATACTTAGAACCGATGCCCAGGCAGGATAAAAACAGGGCCCAGCCACACTTCTGTTCACTCTCAACAGCCACCCCAGAAGGTAGGTATCTTTCCCCCGTTTTACAGATGAGGAAACTGAGGCTCAGAGAGGGGAAGAAGGCCATCTGAGGTCACACAGCTCTAATGTGCTTTGACCCGGGTCACTTGGTAGGGCTACCTTACCCCCTGGGGACAGCTCTGTCCTGGCAACCCCAACCTCACACCGAGTCTAGAGGCCCGCTCAGGGGTGCGGCTTGTCTCAATGTGAACACTATTTTTAGCGTCCACAGCAGGGGCTAGGGGCCGAAGCCAGGAGTGACAATGGGGGGAAGGGGGTGGGGCTGCTGGCGGCCGCCCCCGCACCCAGCAGCCGCCCCATTTCCTCGAGGAACCAGGCCGTGCACAATACAAGGAAAGCCTAGTGGGGAGTGGCTGGGGGCTCCCGTGGGGGGGGGCTAACCTGGCCCATCACGGCAGCTGGGGGCCTGGAGGAGGCCTCCAGACCAGAGGGAAATGGACCATTAGCCCAGCTGCCTGGTCCCTGGCAGGAGTGATCGTTCATGCTCTATATTCACACACACACACACACACACACACACACACACACACACACACACAGAGGGGAGGGGTCTTTTGTTAACTTCTAAGCAGGGCAGGGCCTCATCTCCAGCCTCAGAGACAGAGAACTGGGCCCCAGGGACTCAACAAGGTAAATTCCCCCAGAGGCCAAGCAGGAATCAATTTGGGGGGCCAGGTGGGAAATGCGGTCATGAGCACCCCGGTCACGCTACAGGGCCCTGGCCTGTTGGGGAGGCGGGTCCCTGGTGGGGAGGAGCAGGTGGTTCCCCACAGCCTGGCAGGCAGGGCTTCTTCCTTGCCTCGATTAAAAAAAAAGCGGGGAGGGGGGGCGGCTCCCGCTTTTCTGGGCAAGATGAACCAAACGATGTCTGAGGTTCTCATGTGTGGTGCTGTGGCTCAGGTGGGAGACTGCTCCTCCCGGTCCCCATCCCTGTGCTGCCAGCTGCCACAGACAGCTCTGGGAGATGCCTCCTCTCCGCGCCCATGGTTATGTCATGCCTCCCCCCCAGGGATGCCCTCCTCTGCCTCCCCATCCTCCTGCCACCATTATAGCTCTGACAGTAAGCACAGTGACATTCTTGCTGGCCATCACATCCCCAGAACCAAGCACAGTGCCTGGCACATAGCAAGTGCTCAATAAATGTGGATGGAATAAAATCCTCGCGTCCTTCTGGAGGCCTCTCGTCCCCTCACCGTGGACGAAGTTATCTTCTGGGAGCTCCTCCCTGCCCAGTGAGGCAGACGCATTCACCCCCACTGTAGGGAGAAGAAAGCTGACTAGGGAAGGACTGAAGATCACTGACTGAAGATCACACTCAGTGAGCACCAGCATAGGCAGCACTCGTGTCTAGACCAGGGGTCCCCAGCTGTGTCCCCACCAGCCCCCACCTGCCCCCGGGCACCAGCTCTCGAGTTGGAAACTGGTATCTACGAGCGTGCCGTAGCAGTCCAGCTGAAAGACGAAGGGGGTGGTGGGGTTGGAGGGATGGGTTCTCCTTCACGCGGGATGGAACTACACCCAACGATCAGGGAAAGCAGGGGGTTCTGGAGACGTGCATGGGGGTGGGAGGGGGTGGGGCAGGCTCTGCACAGAATGAAAAGTGACCCCCTGGAGATATTCAAGCACTGGATGGCAAGACACTGCTGAGCAAATGAGAAGAAACAGGCAGCAGATCCATGCAAAAATAAGGCTGAATCCCAGAGACATTAAGATGAGTGAAAGAAAACAGGCCCACAAGTATCCGCTGTCTGAGTCCACTTACAAGAAATTCTAGGAGAGGCAAAACTAAGCCAGAGTGACAGAAACCTGATTAGTGGTGGCCTAGGGCCAGGAGGTGGGACTGATGGGTGAAGGACACAAGAGAGCTTTGGGGGGTGGGGGGAGGTGATGGAAAGATTCTGCATCCTAACTGGGCGGTGGTCACACAGGGCGTATGCTTGTCAACACTCATGGAAAGATACACTTAAAGTGGATAACCTTGGGTACCTCCGATTTTATGTCAATTACATCCTGATACCCTTGATTTTTAAAATTGGCACCCTCCTGTCAACCTGGAGAACGTACGATCGCTTACAAGTCCGACTGCATTCTTTCTGATACCGGAGGGTGCCTCCTCTCAGAAGGTTCAAAGGCATAACACTCAGGCTGCATTACAGGTATCTGCCTTGGCTATTTCTGGGAGCAGACGGCACCGTGGAGGCAACGCAGCCTGCTGTGTATGGAACACGTAGTGTGGACAGCACTGAGCTCTGTGCGTGGGTAACTCACTTGCCCCCAAACACCCAGTGAGACAGGAGCTCTTAGCCCCACTTCACAGAAGAGGGAACGGTGAGGGGGAGGGCTCTGGCTCAAGAGCACATCGCTGGCAAGTGGGAGAAGGGGGATTTGAACCCCGCCTGCCTCCAGAGCCCCGGTTCCCCACCCTCTGCTCTGGGAGAGAGGGTGCTGGAGCCACCGTTCGGCCTTCCCAGGGGTCCCCTTTTTTCTGGCTTCGAATGTTCCCCCGCCCCTTCCATGAAACAGAAGCCTAGCAGGGGTGTGGGCACCACCCTTCTTAGGAGGCAGTTTGCTGCTGTGATCTTGGGAGCCCGAAGAGGTTTGTGGGAGTTTGTGGACGTGTTCCGTCCAACACCCGTAGCCGGTTTCTTCCACTTCCTGGCCGTGTGACCCGAGGCAAGTAAGTGCCTCTACCTGCCTGTGTCTCCGTGTGCTCATCGGTAAAGCGAGGACTGAAAATACTGGTCCCCCTTACTGCGTGGGGGGTTTTCTTTCGGCGATTAAAATGTTTTGGAACCAGATACGAGGTGGGGGTCATGCAACAACGTGAATGTGCTAAATGCCACTGAATGATACACTTTTAAGTGGGTAGGTTTATGTTCTGCAAATTTCACCTCAATAAAAAAAAGAAAAAGGAGGAAAGAGAGATCATCTGTGTGGATATAAATGGACATACACATTCAGGAACAGGCTATCTACCTAATCCTTGCAGCGAGGATGAAAAAAGCAATAAATGGCGAGCACTTAGAATAGTGCCTGACCCCAGGGAAGCATGCGACATGTTTTTATTTTGGTTGTTATTTAGCGCCCCGGGTTGTTGGCCAAGCTGCCATCCTCCGTGACCAGCCAGCCGCAGCAGCCTCCTCCTGGGATCCCAGCTTCAGCTCTTGCCTGCCCCACGTCCCCATCTTTTTCCCAGTGGCAGCCAGAAGGATGGGGTATCCTAGAAACCCAGGTCACATCAGGGACTCTTCTACTCAAAACTCTCCAACGCTTCCCCATGTCATGGGAGAGATAGCTGGGGCCCGGCATGACCTGTCCCTTGACACCCCCTGTCTGCCCTCACCTTCCATCACTGGCCAGTCTCCAGGCACACTAGCTTCCTTGCCTTTTGCCCTCCTCCCCCCCCCCCCATGCCAGGCATGCTCCTGCCCCAGGGCCTTTGCACTGGCTGTTCCCTCTGCCAGAATGCTCTTCTCCCCGATTCACGCAGATGCTGCTACACCTCCTTCAGGTCTTTGCCCAGATGTCACCTCCTCGGGGAGGCCCTCCCTGACTCCCCTCATAAAATTGCTCTGCTCCAGCCACTCACCTTGCCCTCCCTGCCTGTACAACCTTGATGTGATATCGCACACTGATTTGTGTTCCATGTTTCATCCATCTCCCCCTGAGATGGGAGCCTTCCTGTCTCTTCAAAGGGACTTTGTTTCCTCCTGGGAGCCCAGCCTGGCACAGGGTGAACCCTCCATAGATCTTTATTGAAGGAATGCATGACCTGGGCAGTGCTTATCTGGTCATTCAGCTGGGCTCGGCACGTGTGAGTCACCAGGGGCGGGGACCCTGGGCTCACCCTAGCTGCCCCAGTATCACCTAGCACGGGAATGATGAGGTCGTCTGTGGAGGGAAGGCCCCTGCCCCATTCAGGGTCCCGCTTCCTGGGGAGTCTGAAGCGGCAGGAGGGTCTGGGACAAGAACCCCGGGCCAAAGGCCTGGCTGGCCCCCACCCCATCCCTGGCCCTCTCCCGTGGGACTCTGGACTCCTCTTCCTCCCCCTGCAGCTGTTCTTTTTTTTTTTTTTTTTTATTTTGGGGACAGAGAGAGACAGAGCATGAACGGGGGAGGGGCAGAGAGAGAGGGAGACACAGAATCGGAAACAGGCTCCAGGCTCTGAGCCATCAGCCCAGAGCCCGACGCGGGGCTCGAACTCACGGAGCGCGAGATCGTGACCTGGCTGAAGTCGGACGCTTAACCGACTGCGCCACCCAGGCGCCCCCCCCCCTGCAGCTGTTCTAACCTCTTCCTTTCCTCTTCCTCTGGCCTGAGCTACATCTCCTCTGGCCTTTATCTTCCCCTCAGCTGCTCTGGGGAGTATGAGTACCTCCCCCTCCATGCTCTCCTTCCCCACCCTCCTGGCCTGGGCCCTAAAGCCTCCCCCTGAGGCTCAGCACCCCACCCCAGCCTCTCCCCACCCCTCCAGCCACCTCCAGGGGACAGATCCTGGGAACGGGGACCAGGCAGGAGACCTGGCTCCCTCGACAGGCCTCTCAGCTTCTGACTTGCTGTGTGACCCATCTCTCCACTCAGAGGCCCGCGGGGGAACTAGGAAGGCTGTGCTCCAGTCTCCACCGGGCCACTTGCTGGCTGTGTCGCCTTAGGCAAGTCACTTAACCTCTCTGTGTGTCAGAATTGGTCTTAATACAAGGATGCAATACAATGAGGTGGAACAGCTTTGCAAATTGCAAAGCCCTAAACCACCCTCGGCCGTGTATTTGTACCATGTTTCTGACCCAACAAACCCAGAACACTGAGGGAGAACCTCCCAGTGGCCCCTAATCTATTCCAGATGTTATCACTACATCATTACATTATCAATAATATCCTCAGGTTTGAGAAAGGTCATCGTCAAAGGTCCATCTCCTTCAAGACCAGGGGAAGGTCCCAGGGAACATTCTAGAATAGAACCCCTCCAGTGAAGCCCACCAGCCCCCAGGGGACCTCACAGTAATTCAGAACAGGGAAGAGTCATTATAATTCCAGTTTACAGATTCAAAAGCTGGAATCCAGAGAGCTTCAGGCTGCCTGACCCCAAAGCCTAGGCTCCATTGCTATCCCCGGTTGACAGACTGGAGTCCCTGTCTGAAGTCCCTGGGACAGGGCTTCCTGTCCAGCCCTCCATACTGTGCCCACCTGAGAGCCCTGAAGACTTCTGCTCAGAAACTCCTCTCCCTAGTTCTCTCCAGGCACTTGCCCGCCCCTCCAGGGTCCTTCTGATTCCATTCAGGCTGGGAGCGGCCAATGCCAGGTCAACCTCACTTTCCTTCCTGATTCCAGAACAACAGAGGTTGGTGTCATTGAGGGCCTTGGGGGCCCCAGGCCGAGATGAGTTCATAAATATTAACTGCTACCACGCAGGGTGGGCTCTTATCCCCACCTTAAAGTGAGACTCAGAGCAATTAAGTGAGCAACTTGCCCGAGGTCACACAGCTGGGGGGGGAGCGTGAACCAGAGGTGAAATTCAGGTCCGTCTGACTTCCAAATGCCTTCAAAGCACTCGGTGACATTGGGTGACTGCATTGCCAGCTCTACTCCTCAGTTTCCTCATCTCTGAAATGGGAAGAGTAACATTGAATTCATGAGATCTGCTGAGCCGTGAGAATTATATTGCACGAGTTTATAAAGTGCCCAGAACAACACTGGGCACACGGGTGAGGCATCGCTGAGGGACTAGGGGCTCTGAGGTCAGGCCGACTTAGGGCCACATCCCAGCTCTGCCACTTTTGCTCATGGAGACAATTACTCTGTACCTCTCTGAGCCTCACTGAACTCATCTAGAAAACAGGGATGATCAGCCCCTCTCCCCAACAAAAAGTGAATAAAAAGTGAGCACATGCCCAAATCACAGGCAATTCATTAGCACAAACCCATCAAGAGAACGGTGAAGCCAGTTCAAAGCATTTAAGAGAGGCTGAAATGTTGATAGGCGACAAAAGACAAAATGCTGAGATAAGACTATGGAACTGGTTATGTCCTACAGGACGAAAGAGCTGTAACCTTTGGGGCGATCTTTTCTACTGGAGAGAAATGACTTGCACCTTATATCTACGAGTGAACATACAACTTCCCCATGCTTGGGCCCTAAAAATTAGTGTATGACCTGTGAAACAAAGATCTCTTCCCCCAGAGAGTTGGGTCCCCCTGGGGCAGGCCTGTGGGACAGTGCTCCAGCACGTTCCCGATGGGATATACAGTCCCCCTCCTGCGTGATGTCCAAGTTTTGGATACTTTTTTTAAATCCGAGGATGTTATGAAATAATGGAGGTGGGAGGAATTTATCAATTTTTAAAAATGTGTTTAATCTTCATCTATTTTTGAGAGAGAGACAGAGCGCGAGCAGGGGAGGGACAAAGGGAGAGGGAGACCCAGAATCCGAAGCAGGCTCCAGGCTCCCAGCTGTCAGCCAGAGCTGATTGTGGGGCTTGAACTCACAAACTGTGAGATCATGACCCGAGCAGAAGTTGGACGCTTAACCGACGGAGCCACCCAGGCGCCCCCTGCAATTTATCAGTTTTGAAGTACCGAATGCCTCATCGCTTATTTGAGTCGTGTCTCCACCCTCCACAACCAGCCCTCTGAGGGAGTCCCTCCCAGGAGCCCCTACACTAACCAAGTGATGTGAACAGTGGGCTAGGGACACTCACAAGACTGTAAACTGTCTGTAGACGTGATCTTATGAATTTTTATTTCCTTCCAGAGCACTCTAATCAATAAGCCTGACGCTAGGGTAGGTGCTGCTGAATGTGACATAATCCATAAGTATCCTCTACTTGGAGTGCCCCCCTGACCTGCCGACTCTCTGGGACAGCCTGGACAAGTCTTTGTAGTTTCATCTACTCAACAATGATTTCCTGGGGGCCTAATCGCTGCCATGCACTGTCCCGGGCTCTTGGTGTGAAGCAGCAAACCAATCCCTGCCTTTGAGGGCCTAGAATCTAGACAGGAGACAGAAAATTAGCCGATGCAGAGGTTAAATAATTACAAATCACCACAAGCACCTACAAGGCAAAGAACAGGAATGAACACCAGCAGGGCCACTGGCTTCCCCGCCAGCGGAGGAAAGCCTCCCTGAAGAGGGGACGTTCAAGCTCAGCCATAAGGAATGAGAGCATGCCAGCCAATGGAAAAGCTGCGAGAAAGGCATCTCAGGTAGGGGGTACAGCATGCGCAAAGGCCCTGGGGCAGTAACAGGTTTCAAGGAACAGGGAGAAATAGTGTGGCCATTGTTGAGAGAGTGGCAGGAGATGATGTGAGGGAGGTCAGCAGGACCTGGATGGTGGTCAGGGTAGTAGGGGTGGAGGGTGATCTGGCAAGGGACCTAGATTTAATTCTAAATATGATAGGAAGACATGGGGTGTTTGGGTCAGACACGTCCATTATCCCCACCTGTGAAATGAAGGTCCCGGTTTCTGCTTCAGGGCAGAGGTTTTCGGTGTGGTCCGGCATCACCTGGAACTCTTGGGCCCCACCCCAGACCTAACAGATCAGACACTCTGAGAGTCTGGCTCAGCAATCTGTGTTTTACCAAGCCCTCCAGGTGATGAGGATGCTACACGGTTGGGAACCACGGCTCTGGTAGGAACGCGACCCAGAGTCGCCACCTGGTGTTACTTCTCGGGAATACAGCTTGGGCGCCTCTAACCAGCAGCCCTTTTTGATGCCCCCAAGGCCACTTTCCACCGAAAGGACCCAGAGCACGCTGTGGACAGGAGGGTGGCTTTAGAGTGTGCCTGTCCGCTTTTCTCACAAGCAAGGGCACACCACATAGGAGGGATTCCCCAGTGATTAACTTCAAGTTTTCTTCCCGCGACACTTGGGGTAACACCAGATTTCTCACACAGCCTGTTCTCTCTCTCTCTCCTCTCATTCACACACTCCCTGCCAGCCACACTGGCTTCCTTGCTGCTTCCTGGCTGTTCCCTCTGCCTGGAATGCTCTTTCCCCAAAATTTGTATGGCGAACTCCTTCACTTCATTCAGAACGCTGTTCAAATGCCACCCCCTCCAGGAAGCCTTCCGTGACTACACTCACCAAGGAGCACCAGCCCCACTCCCTGACTATGGCCCTTCTTCTTCTTCTTCATCCCCTTCATCCCCTTCATCCCCAATTATTTCATATTTATTTGATTTGTGCCTATCTTCCTTATAAGACTGTAAGTTCCAATGAGGCAGGGATGATAGTCTGTTCTGTTCACCGTTATATCCCCAGCACAAACAGCAGGTGCTCCATAGATACATACTGAGTGAATACACTCTGTGAGGCAGGTATCATCACCCATTTCCTGCCCATGGGGAAACTGAGGCTCAGCAAAGCAATGCGACTCACTCAAGTTCATACAGTGAGTAAGTGCCTGGGATCTAGATTTGAAATCGCAGTTCTGGAAGCTGAGGTGTGGGCTTGTGTCCATGGTGGCAGCTTGGGGTCCCTGAGGCCGGGGAGACTTTTCAATCAGGCTGCCACGTCTCCATCACCCAAGATCAGCAAGCAGGGTGTTGTGAGGCCTGAAGGATGCTCTTTTAAATTTTTTTTAATGTTTTTATTTATTTTTGAGACAGAGAGAGACAGAGCATGAGCAGGGGAGGGGCAGAGAGAGAGCGAGACACAGAATCCAAAGCAGGCTCCAGGCTCCGAGCTGTCAGCACAGAGCCCTACACGGGGCTCGAACTCACAGACTGTGAGATCATGACCCGAGCTGAAGTTGGACGCTTAAGGGACTGAGCCACCCAGGCGCCCCTGAAGGATGCTCTTCAAGGTGAAGAAACAGAGGGCAGGAATTCAGTGCCGTGATCCTAATAAATGGGGCGGTACCACCAGGAGCGTCCGTCGGGCAGTCCCCTGTGATGACGGGGGTGCCAGGGTAGACAGCAGGAGGGGCGCACAAATGCAGACATCTTACAAGGGGGCCTAAGTCCTACGAGGTGTTCAGATCTCTCGTTGGTAATTAAGCAAAGGTGTTAAATCCTGTTTTTAATGATCCGAGCCTGTGACCGAATTGTTTCACATGCAAACACGATGTGTGTGTGTGGGTGGGTGGGGGGTTGTTTTGTTTTTACTAATTTTTAATAGACTGGATCTTTTAGAGCAGTATTAAGTTTGCAGAAAAATTGTGCAGCAATTACACAGCACCCTTCTTCTTCCTCTCCCCAGCGCCCACAGCGTCTCCTGTGATGAACACTTTGCATTAGCCTGATACATTTGTTACAACCGATGAACCAACGTCGATACATTATTAACTGAAGTCTATAGTTGTGTCAAACGCACAATGCCCTGTACCCACCTTGACAGTATCACAGGGAAGTGTTTCCCTGTCCTAAAAATGCCTGTCGCCCCATCTACCCGTCCCGGTCTCCTCCCCCCAAAACCTTGGCAACCACTGATCTTTTTATTGTCTTTAGAAGTTTGCCTCTTCCAGCACAGTGTGTATTTGCTCAGTTCTTTTTTTTTTTTTTTTTTTTTTGAGACAGAGAGACAGAGCATGAACGGGGGAGGGGCAGAGAGAGAGGGAGACACAGAATCGGAAACAGGCTCCAGGCTCTGAGACGTCAGCCCAGAGCCTGACGCGGGGCTCGAACTCCCGGACCGCGGGATCGTGACCTGGCTGACGTCGGACGCTTAACCGACTGCGCCACCCAGGCGCCCCTGCTCAGTGCTACTACACAGTGAATCTGCCCGGAGAACGACCTCTACCTAAGTTGGAAACAGGCCAGGTTGTGTTCGGTTCTGAACTTTACCTAGAACTGCTCGCGTCTGGGAGCGTCACGCAGTCGCGGTGCTCATGCAGCCCCCAGATTCGAGGTGAGCCCACCCTCAGCCATGTGATGTTTTCTACGGATTGGGCCCGGATATTTACATATTCATGTACTCTAAGTTATTTTCATTTTATTTATTTTCTTTAAATTTTTTTTTTCAACGTTTATTTTTGGGACAGAGAGAGACAGAGCATGAATGGGGGAGGGGCAGAGAGAGAGGGAGACACAGAATCGGAAACAGGCTCCAGGCTCTGAGCCATCAGCCCAGAGCCTGACGCGGGGCTCAAACTCACGGACCGCGAGATCGTGACCTGGCTGAAGTCGGACGCTTAACCGACTGCGCCACCCAGGCGCCCCTTATTTATTTTCTTTTATATTACAGTGAGGGTATTATTTGTTTAAAATTATGCGGGGGTGGGGGGGGCGCCTGGGTGGCTCAGTCAGTTAAGTGTCCGACTTCGTCACGGGTCATGATCTCATGGTTCGTGGGCTCGAGCCCCGGGTCGGGCTCTGTGCTGACACCTCGGAGCCTGGAGCCTGCTTCGGATTCTGTGTGTGTGTCTCTCTCTGTCCCTCCCCTGCTCATGCTCTGTCTCTCTCTGTCTCAAAAGTAAATAAACATTGAAAAAATTATGTGCCTTGGTAGGTTATGTCATTTATGAATGTCAACGGAGAAAAGAAAAGAAGCACGGTAATTGTTACAAAGAACACTGGCTCCCACAGGGGTCAGCCCAGGGTCTCTCCGCAGGACAGTCACAGAGGTGGGAGAGCCAGCCCCTCAAAGGGGACCGTGCTGGCTAAGTGATTCACGTGAGAATGAGTACATAAGCACAGTTCCCCTGCCCGGTGCTACACTATGTGTAGGCTATCCCACTTTACAGAGGGGGAAACTGAGGTGCAGACTGAACAAGCCCCTGGATGAAGCTGGAAATTGAATCCCAACCCACTCTCCTAACCACCCAGCATCCAGCCCTGGACTTCCTAGGGCTCCTGGAAAGACCATGTCGGGTGAGCTGAGCGTCCCCAGGCCTAAATACCCCCCCGGAAGGTATGGAGACCCACATAGGAGGGCAGAGAAGTCAAGGGCAGAGGTTCTGGCCTGGGTTCCAATCTTGGCTGTGTCATGTGTGACCCTGAGACAGACACTCCCCCTTCTCTGAGGCCCGGTGGTCTCATCTGTAAAATGGGTCACCAAAAGTGTGGTAGGTACTGTCCCTTTCCATGTCACCAATATGGAAGCTGTGGTTCATGGAGGAGAAGTGACGTACCCACTGTTAAATGGGGGGTGGGGTGGGGGGTGGAACGGTCCTCTAAGGTAAGGACACACTCCATTACCTAGTTAGGTCCCCGAGGCTCCTCCAAAGCCCAATTCCAGATTTACAGGACACTAGGCAAAGGTCAGGGGTCACTTTGCCACTCCTCCTCCCATCCACCCTCACGTGACTCCTATAGCGCCGAAGTATCTGAGAGCCAGGAAGGCTGGGGAGTGCTGTCCTTGGAAGCACCAGGCCTCAGTTTCCCCGCACTCGACTCCAGCTCCGAAACAGATCCCAGATCAATACATTCCTCTCCATCTCTCCTACCACTGCCACCCCAGTTTCGGCCATAATCACCTCTTGCCTCCCTACTTCTCACCCCCCACCCAACAGCCAGGGAGATCTTTTATGAATGTCAAAAAGCACGGGGCGCCTGGGTGGCTCAGTCGGTTACGCGTCCGGCGCTTGGTTTCAGTTCAGGTCACGGTCTCATGGCCTCGCCAGTTCGAGCCCCACTCGCTCATGAGTGAGCACGGAGCCTGCTTGGGATTCTCCATCTCTCTCTCTGCCCCTCCCCCACTTTGCGGTCTCTCTCTCTCTCTCTCTCTCTCAAATAACCACATGCCTTGAATGCACCAGCCATGTTCCTATCTTCGGACCTGTGCCAACACTCTCCGTCCTCCTTGGTCAGCCCATACACAGCCCCGTCGTTGCTTTTGCTGAGCAAACACCTCCTTCCTCCTTCCTCCTTCCCTCCTTCCCTCCACCGAGACAGCTTTTCCTGCCACGCACGTTCATACCTTGCCCTCTTATCTCCCCTGGCAATGATCCCAGTTTGCAACAACAGATTTTGTCTGATCACCTTCTACCCAGCTCGACTGAGCCCCAGCAGGACCAGAGACACTGACTTGTTTCCTGCCGTGTACTGAGAACCCAGAAGTGTCTGCCCCAGGAGAGGTGCTCAGGGAAGCCTGAGAGAAGGGAGGGAAGGGCCCATTCCCTCCACCAAGTGGACCGAGACCTCCAGGACAAGCCTGAGGGGGAACCCGGGGGGAAGGGGGAAGGCAGAGGGCATCCCAGGCACAATTCAATCCACTGTTCAGCATGAGCCTACACATGCCCAGACACTGTGCTACCCCCTTGGGGGGATGGCATATGGATGCTAGGCTAGTGACAAAACAAGGTCTGGGCCACCCTGCCCAGCTGTGCAAGTGTAGGCAAGTCACTGAACGTCTTTGAACCTTGATGTCCCCAACTACCAAATGGGAGAATTGAAGAACTTACTTCACTAAAGAAAACTCCAGCCTTAGGGCATTAAGACTTAACCTACTATTGAAACACCAAGGGAACCAGTGGCCTTGGTCCCACTAAGGGACTTGGTGGCCTCACACAACCCTTTTCCCCCTCACTGTTGTGAGTCAGGAATTTGGGAAAGGAACAGCTGAGCAGAAGTTCTGGCTTTGTTGCAGTCAGATGTTGGCCAAGCTTGTGGTTATTTGAAGGTTCAATGGCCGCCCGTTGGCCAGGGACACCAACATGTGGCTTCTCCACCATGGTGGTCCCGGGCAGTCCACCTGTTACATTTATTACCTTCACCCCTTCCATGATCTCAGTTTCAAGCAGCCAACTAGGTGACCATCACTTCCGATCTTTCTAGCTCACTCTCTCTGGCACCCCAACCCCTACAGTCCTTCAGTCCCACTGGGACCTCTAATCCATGGAACCTACAACCTTTTCCCTCATGTCCTCACCCCCCCCCCCACCTTACCAGTTAAAGCCCACGGGCATCATTATTCCCATGCACTGCACCCCGTCCCCAAGGTGTCCCTGCCCCTCTCTGGCTAAATACGCACTGGTTCACACCAACTCTGTCCCTCTGGGCTTGTTCCCACGCAGGGGGCTGGAGCATGGCGGCCACCATGAGCACTGGTCTCACCGTATTTATATGATGGCTAGCCTCAATGGGGTCTTTGGTGCTGTCTGACAATCCCTTGGCCCGCTGTCTCCCCAGACGGTTCCTCCCCACCCTCTCAAATGACCCTCGCCTTCCCCCCTGTCCTCACTCTTAGCTGAAGACCTTGCTTCCTATTTCACAGGGGAAATTCTAGCCATCGGAAAGTACTTCCAGGAGTTTCCACTACCCTCAATGGTCCCCAAACACTCCGCTCTGTCTTCTATGACCATGGATGGACCATCTGTGCTCCAAGCCATGGTCAGTCACACCCTCTCCTGTGCATCCCAGCCTCTTCTTTCTTGGGTCATCATTGTTTCCGATCTACTGAATCATTCTCACCAACGCGCACACATGCTGATATTTCTGCATTCAAATAACTTCTCTCGAACCCGCTTTGCTTTCCACCTACCACCCTATCCTCAGTCCTACAGCAAAACACCTCAAAAAGTCGTCTGCACCTGCTGCCTCAGGACCCCTTCTTGCTCTCCTTCCATTACAGAAGAGGCATAGAAATAGTACCAAGAGGGGCGCCTGGGTGGCTCAGTCGGTTGGGCGTCCGACTTCAGCTCAGGTCACGATCTCGCGGTCCGTGAGTTTGAGCCCCGCATCAGGCCCTGGGCTGATGGCTCAGAGCCTGGAGCCTGCTTCTGATTCTGTGTCTCCCTCTCTCTGCCCCTCCCCCGTTCATGCTCTTTCTCTGTCTCAAAAATAAATAAACGTTAAAAAAAAATTTAAAAAAAATAAAAAATAAAAAAAAAAAAAAAAAAAAAAGAAATAGTACCAAGAATGCTAAAAAGGCCAATCACCCAGATTTTACCATTTTTGCTTTATCATCCCCCCTCCCTTCTCCTTTCTTCCTGAACTCTTTTACAGTAAGTCGCAGACAGGATTCCTTTTATTCCTAAAAAAAATCAGTGCGTATTTCCTAAAGGAAAGGCACTCTGCTACGATACCCCACGTCGGGAATTTTTCCACTGATATCATACTCTTATCTAGTTTATAGCCGTCATTCAAGTTTCCCCAAATTGTCCTACTGATACCCTTCACAGTAAAGTGAAAACAACTTTTTTTTTTTTTTTTTTTTTTCCTGGTCCAGAATCTCACATCACTGCATCTAGTTCTTATACCTCTTTGGACGCCTTAGTCCAGAACCGCTCATCCGTCTGGCTTTCACGACCTTAACATTTTTCAAGAGCTCAGGCCAGTCATTCGGTAGAAATGTCCCTCACTTTGGGCTCGTCTAGCGCTCAGTCGTGAGTCAAATGCTTCAGTCAAACATCGCTGGCAGATATACGATGCCGTGTCCCTCTCAGTGCATCATACGGGGAGGCACTCGCCCCAATACGAGGGATGTTTATTTTGACCACTTGGTTGATGGGGCGTCTGCTGAGTTTCTCCACTGGAAAATTACTCTCTCGCCCTTTGGAACTCAAAGTGTCTTGTGAGGGGAGACTAAGGCTATGGAAATACCCTGTTTAGGGGCGCCTGGGTGGCGCAGTCGGTTAAGCGTCCGACTTCAGCCAGGTCACGATCTTGCGGTCCGTGAGTTCGAGCCCCGCGTCAGGCTCTGGGCTGATGGCTCGGAGCCTGGAGCCTGTTTCCGATTCTCTGTCTCCCTCTCTCTCTGACCCTCCCCCATTCATGCTCTGTCTCTCCCTGTCCCAAAAATAAATAAACGTTGAAAAAAAAAATTAAAAAAAAAAAAAAAGAAATACCCTGTTTCTTGCCAAACATTGATCCGTGATGGTAGCATTTCTTGATGATTCTTCCCCTGAAATAATTATTCTATAGCAGTTGCCAGATGGTGATTTTCTAATTCCTACTCTTCCCCATTTACTAGTCGACTTTCTACTCTTAAAAAGGGCTTTGGGGCGCCTGGGTGGCTCAGTCGGTTAAGCGTCCGACTTCGGCTCAGGTCATGATCTCACGGTCTGTGAGTTCGAGCCCCGCGTCGGGCTCTGGGCTGACAGCTCGGAGCCTGGAGCCTGTTTCCGATGCTGTGTCTCCCTCTCTCTCTGACCCTCCCCCGTTCATGCTCTGTGTCTCTCTGTCTCAAAAATAAATAAACGTTAAAAAAAAATTTTTTTAATTTCCTTTCCCTTCCTTCCTTCCTTCCTTCCTTCCTTCCTTCCTTCCTTCCTTCCTTCCTTTCCATCTTCCTGTATGTATGCATTTAAATCTTCTTCCACTGTCTCCTTTAAAAAAATTTTTTTTTAATTATTCATTTCTGAGACATGGAGAGAGACAGAGCCTGAGTGGAGGAGGGACGGAGAAGGGGAGACACAGAACCCGAAGCAGGCTCCAGGCTCCGAGCTGTCAGCACAGAGCCCGACGCGGGGCTCGAACTCATGGACCGCGAGATCGTGACCTGAGCCGAAGTCGGTCACTCAACCGACTGAGCCACCCAGGCGCCCCACCGCGCGTGCAACTTCTAACGGAGCATGTCCACTCCGAAGTCTGATGGGTGCCTCAGACTGAACAAGTCTCAAATAGAAGTGCTAATCCCTCCCTCCTTTCCCTACCTGAGAAGGTTCTCCCATAGCCTCCCTCATCTCAGTTAATGGCAAACTCCTTCTTTCGATTCCTCTGCCCTAAAACCTTGGGATCAACCTCAATCAATTTTCTTTCTCAAAACCCCACCCCGAACGTATTTCAAAATAACCCCGGAGTCTAAGTTGGATTCAGAGCATCGCCATCTTTGGTCTGGATTGTGGCAGTGGCCTCTTACCTGGTCTCCCTGCTTCGGCCCTCGCTCCCATTCCATTTATTCTGCACCCAGCTGCTGGCAAGACCCTGTGAAAATGCAGAGGTGGGCCTGTCCTCCGTCGGGTCAAAACCCTCCAACAACCCCCATCTCAGGCAGAGCAGAAGCCAAAGTCCCTATCATGAGGCACAAGGCTGTGCCTGATCGGGCCCCAGGGGAGTCCCCCCGACGTCACCTCCCCCTTGCCTGCTCAGCTCAGCTCAGCCATCCTCTCTACTGGCCGTTCCTCAAACCCACCAGACACGAGTCCCCTTCGAGGTCTTGGCCCACCCTGTTCTCTCTGCTTGGAACAGTCCTCTCCCACACACCCTCGAGCCTCCCTGCCTCACCTCTTCCAGCTCTTTGCCCAAGAACCACCTTCCCGGCGAGGCCTCCATTGATTGTCTGTTTGAACAGCACCGCAGCCCTTCCCTGTGCCTCCCGTGAGCTCGTCACCATCTGATGTGCCACACACCTCTCCAAGGAACGTGAGATGGTGGAAACGGGGCCTTTGTTTTGTTCACGGTAACACCCCACTCGTGACTGCTCACGTTAATTGCATCCTTGCTCATCCTTGGTGTGTTCCAGCGTATTTTTTTTTTTCAATTTTTAAAAATGTTTTATTGGGGCGCCTGGGTGGCGCAGTCGGTTAAGCGTCCGACTTCAGCCAGGTCACGATCTCGCGGTCCGTGAGTTCGAGCCCCGCGTCGGGCTCTGGGCTGACGGCTCAGAGCCTGGAGCCTGTTTCCGATTCTGTGTCTCCCTCTCTCTCTGCCCCTCCCCCGTTCATGCTCTGTCTCTCTCTGTCCCCAAAATAAATAAACGTTGAAAAAAAATTAAAAAAAATGTTTTATTATTTATTTTAGAGAGAGAGAGAGAGAGAGACAAAGTGCGAGCAGGGGAAGGGCAGAGGCAGAGGGAGACACGGAATCCAAAGCAGGCTCCAGGCTCTGAGCTGTCAGCACAGAGCCCGATGCGGGGCTTGAACCCACAAACCATGAGATCGTGACCTGAGCTGAAACCGACTGAGCCACCCAGGAGCATATTTTTAAGGGCTTTATTATATTCAGTCACTGAATCCTGACATGAGCCCTATGAACTGGGTATGTCAGTTAGCTATCACTATAATAATGTTGCATAGCAAAGCACCCCCTCCCCCCGAAGTCTGTGGCTTACAGCAGCAAATATTGATTTGTCCCTCCCTTGCCTGCTGTCATTTGGGCTTTGGCTGATCTTGGCTGGGCTCTGCTGCGTTTGGTTCCATGTCACGTCTGCTATATATTTCTTCCACTCCTCTACCCCAGTCTGCTTGGTGCTGGGGATTTGGATAGAAGCTCTAGGTTCCTTAAACAGACACAGAACATTCTCTTCCCGGCTGTTTAGCTTTCTGTCATTCAAAAGTGGTAGCGTTGATGGGGGGAAAAGAAAAACAATTCAAAGTTTAATACAACTAAATACCAAAACACAAAACTTTCTTCACCCAGACCTTCCTACAGAACCTCCAACTGGGACGCTGTTTCAAAAGACACAGTGCACTGTTGATAGCCCCATCCTTGTGATAGAGGTGGAGATTCCCAGGGGGACAAGTGAAAAGGTGAAACCTGTTAAGGCCCAGGCTGGAACTTGCACTTGGTCACTTTCATCTACGTTGCACTGGCCAAAGCAAATCAGACGGTCAAGCTTAGTATCAATGGAGTAGGGAGTGTAACCAATCCTCACTGGGGGGGAGCACGGCAGTCACTGAACAGTAACCTAATTTGCCATATTTCATGCTATATCTTCTCTTTCTTTCTTTCCTTCCTCTTCTTTTTCTTTCCTTCCTTCCTCTGTTTCTCTTTCTTTCTTTCTTTCTTTCTTTCTTTCTTTCTTTTTCTTTCTTCTTTTCTTTCTTTCTTTTTCTTTCTTTCTTTCTTTCTTTCTTTCTTTCTTTCTTTCTTTCTTCTTTCCTTCCTTCCTTTCCTTCTTCCTTTCTTCCTTTCTCTTTCTTTCTTCTTTCCTTTCTCTTTCTTTCCATCTTTCTTTCTTTCTTTCTTTCTTTCTTTCTTTCTTTCTTTCTCTTTCTTCTTTCCTTCCTTCCTTTCCTTCTTCCTTTCTTCCTTTCCATCTTTCTTTCTTTCTCTTTCTTCTTTCTTTCTTTCTTTCTTTCTTTCTTTTCTCCTTTCTTTCTAAACAGATGAGGAAACTAGGGCTCAGAGAGATCAAATAACTTGTCCGAGGTTACACTGCTAGTAAGTGACAGAGCTGGAACCCAACCAAGTTGGAGTCAAATTTATCAATGTCATGGCTGCCAGGCCAAGCGGTTTGGACTTACTCTGAAGGCAATGAAATACCACTGAAAACCCTTGAGCAAGAAAGGAACATAGTGGTTAATAAACTTTCCTCCAGTGGCAGTGCGTGTGCAGGATGTGTGGGAAAGGGAGAGAGGAGGGGCTCCTGGAGGTAGTTACAAAACTTCAGGCCAGAACTGATAAGGGACTGGGCTGGAGCAGTGTCAAAAAAGGGGGGGCGGGGAACAGTAAACGTCAAAACCAAATAGAAGGAGACAGAGGTGAGAGACAAGTTGAAGGACATTTTAAAAACACTTTTTCTTTACGGAGTGTCGAAATAAACATTTGTGTTTGTTACCAAAAAAAAATTCAAGCAAAAAAATTCGTGCAGCGCAGACGGAAGCGTTCAAAGTAAAAGTTCCCTCCTCTTCCTCTCTTCTGTGATAAGCTCCATTAATAGTTTGTGGTAAATCGTTCCTGAACTTTGTCTGTAACTATACAACACACAAACATCTACTCATTTTTATTTTTTTATTTGACTTTATTTTATTTTTACTTTTCGAGAGAGACAGAGAGAGGGAGAGTGCGTGAGTGGGGGAAGGGCAGAGAGAGCGGGGGAGAGAGAAAATCTTAAGCAGGCTCTGCCCTCAGCCCAGAGCCCAAGGAGGGGCTCGATCTCATAACCATGAGATCATGACCTGGGCTGAAATCAAGAGCGAGATACTCAACCGACGGGGTCTCCCAGGCACTCTTACATCTATCCATTTTTTTTTTTTTTAATTTTTTTCAACGTTTATTTATTTTTGGGACAGAGAGAGACAGAGCATGAACGGGGGAGGGGCAGAGAGAGAGGGAGACACAGAATCGGAAACAGGCTCCAGGCTCTGAGCCATCAGCCCAGAGCCCGACGCGGGGCTCGAACTCACGGACTGAGAGATCGTGACCTGGCTGAAGTTGGACGCTTAACTGACTGCGCCACCCAGATGCCCCTCATCTATCCATTTTTAAAGGTGCTTTTAAAATGTGTTCTGCCTAGGGGCAACTGGGTGGCGCAGTCGGTTAAGAGTCCGGCTTCAGCTCAGGTCATGATCTCATGGTTTGTGAGTTCAAGCTCCACATGGGGCTCTCTGCTGTCAGCACAGAGCCTGCTTTGGATCCTCTGTCTCCCTCTCTCTGCCCCTCCCCTGCTCATGCTCTCCCTGTCTCTCAAAAATAAATAAACATTAAAAAAATTTTTTTTAAGTTAAAAAATAAAATAAAATGTGTTCTCCCTAAATCTTCGTTTCATCTCTTGCTTTTCATCCCATAACAGTATGACAGAGCCAGTTTTCCACGTCAGGACATTACATTGTCATTCTTTTTAACAGTTTTGTCACAGACTAGCTGTGTGACCCTGCACAGGTTGTTTAACCTCTCTGAATCTTGGTGTGCTTAATCTCTAACTGGGGGTTAAAATGTGGTGGCATTAAAATGAAATGAAATGAAATGAAATAAAATAAAATAAAATAAAATAAAATAAAATAAAATAAAGTAAAGTAAAGTAAAGTAAAGTAAAGTAAAATAAAATAAAGTAAAGTAAAATAAAATAAAGTAAAGTAAAATAAAATAAAATAAAGTAAAATAAAATAAAGTAAAATAAAGTAAAATAAAGTAAAGTAAAATAAAAATAAAATAAGATAAAATAAAATAAAATAAAATAAAATAAAATAAAATAAAATAAAATAAAAATGTAGTGGTCCCACAGGGTGACTATGAGAATTAAATGCGTTCATACGTACAAGGCATCTTGCATAGTGCCGGACACATACTAAGCACTCAAAAAAACAGTAACCCTTGTTGTTAATAACTCCATGTTTAGCTGCATGATAATTTATTTAACCAGTTCCACCCATATGGTCACTTAGTGTGGTATGTTTGCAGAGACAGCCACAACAATTCCTCCCATCCTGGTACGCATGACTCTTTGCAATATGACTTCGGTGCATTTGTCATCTACAGATGGAGTCTGTTTCTACTCTCCTTGATTCTGAGCTGGCCACGTGATGGGCTTTGCTCAATAAAATGCAGCGAAAGTGACGGTCCAGCACTTCTGAGCCTAGGCCTCAAGGGGCCTTGCTGCTTTTTGTTCTTTTCCCTTTTGGAGGCCATCATGTGAGGAAGCCTGAGCTAGCTGCTGAAGAAGCCACATGAAGAAGAACCAAGGCCCTTAAGCCAACAGGCCCAGTCAACTGTCAGACATGTATATGAGCCTGTATTGGGCCAGCCGGCTTGCCGATACGCTCAGTAAAGGGGCACTTGGGTGGCTCAGTCGGTTGAGCATCTGACTTCGGCTCAGGTCATGATCTCACAGTTTGTGAGTTCAAGCCCCGCGTCAGGCTCTGTGCTGACAGCTTGGAGCCTGGAGCCTGTTTCGGATATTGTGTCTCCCCCTCTCTCTGCTCTTATAATAAACAAGCAAATAATTATTAGTCTAACCCATTCTGTTTTGGGGTGCTTTGTTAAGCAGCAACAGAAAGCTGATACAGTTAGGTCTAGTGCAGAGAGGACGACCCATGTTGGAATGCAAGTGACTTTTGTCACGTCTTATAACCTCTCTTCACTTCAGTTTCCTCATCTGAGAATGGAATACTTTAGTTCCTACCTCATCAGGCTGATGTGAGGATTCAATGAGATGATGAACATTCACTGTGAGGCTCAGGGCAAGTACTTCAACTCCTAACTGTGATTACTGCTTTTGTTGTTTGAAGGGAGTCTACACTGAATGGTTATAATGTGGGGTGCCAGGAAGAATAAGTGACGAAGATAACTGAGCTGGTCTTTGGAGGCTCCGTAACTGGATGAACACCGGAGAATGGGACTTGGGACAAGCGCGGTTGGCGCTCATCTCTGCCCTGTTTAGTGCCAAGGATTGTATGTGTGTGCCTGGGTGAGCCCTCCGTGTGAGGTCATGGGTGGAGGCTGGAACTGGGTGCAAGAACCAAGAACTGACACTGTAGGAGGGCCTGAGACCATAGGAAGGGTGTGAGGGCTAAGCCTTGGGAAATACCCCCATTCTTCTCAACGTGAAATCTCAGACTCCTCCCCCTGGACGGCATAAGCCCCGCCCATCTCTCCCGCCGTATGCCCTCCCCTTCTCCCCCTCGCTCACTGCACTTCAGCCATCCTGGCCTCCTCCTTCCTCAAACTCTTTCCTGCTCGCGGATCTTTGTACTCACTGCTCTCTTCTCCGAGGGAATTTCTGAACCACTCATGCTATGGCTCTCCCACTTCTATTCGTTTTCACAGCTACTTATCTTTTTCCTTCATAGCAATTATTGTTGCGTGAAACTACATTTGTTCATTTGCTTACACGCGTACTGTTTTTCACTCTAGAAAGTGGGCTCCACAAGGAATTGGTATCTGTCTTGCTCGTACCCCACCCCCAGCACTGTCTGGCTCAGAACAAGTGATGAATCGCTAGCTGTGAACTGAATAAATGTGAACAAAGGAGCCATGAGAGCCAACAAACAAACAAAAAACAAAAACCATGGTCCAAGAGCTAAGTGGAAAGCCAGTCATTTCCTAAAAAAGGTCTTCATGAAAATCTTGGGATCAGCTTCTCCAACCTTCTCAGTCCACAGGTGGGGAAACAGGCCCAGATAACAGATCGGCCCACTTGAGAGCACCCAGAAAGCCATTACCATAGATGCCCAGCCCACTGGGGTCAAATGCTGCAGACCTGTCTGGCAAATGAGGCCCAGAGAAGGTCACAGCCACCTCCTTGAGGCCATCGCTGTACATCTGAAGCTGTGGCCACCCCCATCCTATAGGGGAGGAGATCGTCTCTTTGGGAACAGAGGTGCCAGTAAGCTGACAAACTGTGAAAGGAGGGCTGGAGAGGGTGGGAAGGCCCATTCCTGGGCCAGGCAGCTGTTCTGAGGCAGCTCAGGGATAATAGCTGGTACGAAAATAACCCAGTCTCCTCACCCTTGTTCCAGCCCTCACACCTCTGCCCCACTAGAGGTGAGGCTAACACTTGAATTCCTCTCAGTAACACACGAGGTTTTAGCAGGGCCTGCGCAGAGGACAATGATCATCAGACCCAGCCCTGTCCACTGGGGGCTCACAGTCTGATGGAGGAGGCAGGCTAGGGACCTGTCAGGCTGCAGAGTGACCACACCTACGTCTGGGGACGTTCAAGGGAGGGATGATCCCCAGAAAAAAGGACCCCTGAATTAATTTGATTAGCCAGTTCAGGAGGTGACAGTAACAGAAGTAACCGCCAGTGCAAAGGGAGAGAGGCAACACAGATGAGCTGCAGGAATAGTTTGCAAGCTTTCGTGGGTAGAAGCATCAGAAATCTGAGAGTGGAGGCACAGAATAGGAGGCTAGAAATGGGAGCAGTGTCAAAAAAGGTGGGGAATTGGGGCTGTTCAATTTATGCGGGAATTCGGATGTCAAGAGAACTTGGGCTATCTTTGGTGCACCAAAGGAGAGACCTGGAAGATTTTATTTTATTTTTTTTTAATTTTTTTTCAACGTTTATTTATTTTTGGGACAGAGAGAGACGGAGCATGAACGGGGGAGGGGCAGAGAGAGAGGGAGACACAGAATCGGAAACAGGCTCCAGGCTCCGAGCCATCAGCCCAGAGCCCGACGCGGGGCTCGAACTCACGGACCGCGAGATCGTGACCTGGCTGAAGTCGGACGCTTAACCGACTGCGCCACCCAGGCGCCCCTGGAAGATTTTAATCCACGAGGACGCCGTGATCAGGCTTGCAAGACAGAAAGTGCCCTGTAGCTGCTTTGGGGGAAGTTGCCCAGGCGGGCGGGGAGGATGATGGGTGGCGGACTGAAGGGAGAGAATACACTTTATTCTAGATAGGTAGTTCTAAATAGGTCTCCTGCAGGAGGTAGGAATAAGGTCTCAGTCTCTACAGGGCTTGGATCGTCACTCGCTCCACTCCTGCATCACACCACCCCGAGGGTCCAACTTCCGTTCGTTTGTCGCGAACTCAAAGTTTGAGTAGACAAAATGCACTGCTGGAACCCTAACCCTAGACGAGGGGTCCGAGCAGCCGACTTCAACTCCCAAAATGCTTTGCTTTACAGCTCTGCAGGTCGCGCATGCTTCAGGAAAGGCCGGCTGGCTCGTCCACTGGGGCGACTCGTCAGCTGGGTGAAGTGCGGGAAACATAGGGACCGCCATCTTAGCTTGGGGCAAACCAACTGTACACGTACGGGAGTTTCGTCTTCTTTCTGTCGTCAGTTCCTAACAGGTGCTGAGACAAAACGCGCTTAATCGCTGCAAATCTCGTTAGTATGCTTTCTGGCGACAGTTTCTCCCACGTTGCGCCCCCAGTCCGGAACGGCACCTGCAGGCACTCCTTAGCACATCCCAGCATGGCCGCACTCAGCCGGATTCTGCGGGGGGCGGAGTCGGAAGCGGTCCCGCCCCGCCTCCTGGTAGGAAGGGGGTTTCCGCTTCCGGCAGCGGCGGCTGCAGCCTCGCTCTGGTCCCTGCGGCTGGCGGCCGAGCCGTGTGTCTCCTCCTCCGCCGCCGCCATATTGTCTGTGTGAGGAGAGGGGAGAGCGGCCGCCGCCGCTGCCGCTTCCACCACAGGTACTGTGGGAGCCGCCAGGCGAGGTCGTTGGTGTGTGGAGGTGGGCCCGGGATAGGACAACGGGTCGCGGTCGGCCCTCGCGCTCCCAGCGGACTCCCAAACGGCCCATCGCCTTCCCCTGCCCCCCCCCCCCCCTTACACACACCAGCCGAGGCCCCTGCAGCCCATCGGGGAGGCCTGGGGCCACCCTTCAGGACCGCGAGCGAGGCTTGCGGGGCGGAGGCTGATGGGAGGGTGGGAACTGGCTTTCTGGAGTCCCGCTTGTGGCGGGGGAGAGGGCTGGACTGGGGCGGGGACTAGGGGGCAACTTGGAGGAGGGGGTCGCCCGAGGGGGAAGGGAGCTTGAGGGGTGGGGCCACAGGGGGATGCTGGGGGAGGGTGCCTAGGGGAGTGATGCTTGATGGGTAGGGTGGGGTGAACCCTCCCGGGAAGCGGAGCAGCTGGAGTGGGGGCCTTCCAAGGGTCCCTGTGGGCCGGGCCGGGCTTCCCACCTGCAGACTGGGGTGCAAACAGGAGGGAACCCCGCGCGAGGTCGCTGGGAAGAAAGGGGGGAAGGGACCGCGAAGTGGGGCAGAATGGGTGGAGTTGGGAGTTCAGCGTTAGTTGGGAGCCTGGGTGGTAGAGAAGTATGTAGAATGGAAGGTTGGCCAGCAGTGTCCAGCCTAGTTTGTGACCTTTCGAAAGAGTAGGACTTCTATTTTGTTTTTTTTTTTTTTTGCTGCTGCTGTTGTTGTTGTTTGTTGTTTTGCAGCGTCGGAACGTTTCTAGTCTAAGCAGGTGATGGGTGGAGCTTCGGTAGTTTGTTTTTGGGAAGCGAAGTCAGGGTGGGAAGAAGTCGCTTCTTGACTCTTGGCTATTGTGGGGAGGGAAGAGTTCCGAAACGAAGGTGGTGCATTGACTTGGGAAGGACTCGGTTGTCTTGAAGCTGCTGAGGTCTGTGGGAAGGGGGGCACGGGGAGAAGACGTGCAAAGAAAACGGGAAGGGGACGATTTCAGCAGGAGTTAGGAGGCTGCATTACACCTAAGGAGTGGCGGTGTCGGCCAGGGCTAAGGAGCCAGAGGGCCTGGGTTCTCAAATGTCTGTGCCTTTGCTACTTAGCTGTGCGCCCTGATCTCTGTAAGCCTTGGTTTTCCTATCTGTAAAGTGCGGGCCGTAGTATTTCCTAGGTCGTACGTTTGCGGTGAGCGGTAAAAAGGATACTTTGTGTCGAGTGCTTACCACAGTACCTGGCAGGTAGTAAGCGCTTGATAGGTTAAAGGGACCAGCTGCTATATTTAGGGGTCCTCTGTTCTACGTAAAATGTGTGGTCGGGAACCAAACGGTGGGCGAGACTTCAGAATATTACCCTTGTGGAAATTGCTGCAGTGTTTTGTTTCGTTGTAAGTCGATTTGGCGTAACTGGCTTGGTGGGCCCTTGAAAGACCAGGGCCAATAGCAGGTCTCCCTCGTGCCATTTAAAAAGCCAAAAACCAAAAAACGTCAACTGCTGTTTGACCTGGGCACCCTCATCCTTCTGTGACTTTGAAATACTTGACTTTCATTTGCTATTGGGGGAGGGTGTACAACTTGAAGAAAGAAAAGATTTGAAGTTTGCTTGGGTTGATTTATCCACTGATTACAAAGTTAGGTCACCCTGGGGCAACTTTTTTTCTTTTTTTTTTTTTAAACCCCGACATGCCCGGTTATGTCCTCCTGTATGGAATACAGTAGCGAAGAGAAGCACACGTTGAAGGGGAACGTTAGGTTAGTTTCTGTGTAATGGGTTTCTTGCCTTGCTGTTTGGGGATGAAACAAGTGGCAGCTTCTTTTCCACAGTGTATTTTTAGTTCTCCTGTTGCCTAGCCACTGTTACAGGCTGAGTCTTTGATTTTACTGTTGTCTCTGTCTCTGAACAGATACCTTTACTTCACATACTCCTTTGGAGAAAGGGGAAATTTTCTCCAGGAACTGAGTTGAAAGCCTTCCCTTAGGGTTTGGGTGTGGGGTAGACAGAATGATACCCTCCCCAACAAAGATGTCCATACTCTAATTCCCAGAATCTGTGAATGTGTTACGTGGTAAAAGGGACTTTGCAGATCTCCTTAGAGTCAAGAATCTGAAAATAGGAAGATGATTCTGCATTTCATGGATGGACCCAATCTACTGACACAAGACGTTGAAAGCAGAGAACTTGACCCCACCTGGGAGTCAAGGGAGGGCAGAAGGGTGAACACAGAGATTGCGACCGTGAGAAGGACTCCGTTTGCTGTTGCTAGAGGGGGCCACAGGGAAAGCATGAGAAGGAATATGGTCGGCTCCAGTGGCAAAGACCAGCCCCAGCTGACAGCCGGCACTAGGAAATGGAGACCTCAGTCCTACAACCACCAGAAACTGATTGTGACCAACAGCCAGAATGAGCTAGGAAGTGGATTCTTCCCCTAGAGTTTCCAGCAAGGAATATACCTTGATTCTGGCCTCGTGCCCTAAGCAGAAGACTTAGCCAGAGCCCGCGTAACTTCTGACCTACAGAAACTTCTGTGACCTGAGATAATAAATTTCTGTTGTTTGAAGCCACTCCTGTTTGTGGCAGTTTGTTACCGCGGCAGTAGAACATTGTATCGACTTTTGGTACCTGGAGTGGGGTACTGTTACCTAAAAATGTGGAAGTGGATGAAGGCCAGAAAATTTTTGAGGAGCATGGTAGAAAAGACCTACAACAGATGGTAGAAATATGGATGTTGACTCCTAGTGAGGGCTCAGGGGGAAATGAGGCAGGTATTAGAAACTGGAGGAAAGAGGATCCTTGTTACTTAGTGGCAAGTAAGTTTAGAATTGTATCCTGTGGTTATGTGGAAAAGAGAACTAGTAAGTCATAAACCTGGCTATCCAGTGGAGATTTCCAAGCAAAGTGTGGAAGGTGGAGCCTGATGTATTTGTGCCTGTGAGTCTGACTAACAACAGGGAACCCCTATGAAATTTACGTAAAGTCCATGAGGTCCTTGAGGATTTTATACTGACAGAAACGATGCCAGCTTGGATTGAAAGACATAGTATGAAAGTTAAAGAGGTCTGTTAAAACCCCCCAGAGTCTAGGCAGGAAACGGGCTGGAAAACTCAGGTGTGAGTGTGCTGCTTTTTGTTAAAATGTGGGTGACTCAGAAGCTGGAACCAAGAGCCCGGAGAGGTGGAGCTGAAAGCTACAGAGGGTTTTTCCCTGCCTTTGAAATGGAATGGAGTTTGTCCAGATTTTGAAACTGCTTTGGACCAATGGATCTGTTTTCTCTTCCATTTTCCTTTTTTGGACTGGGAATTCTATAACTGTTGCCCTATACCTGTCCCACCCTTGTGTATTGGAAGCAAGTAGCTTGGTTTTTGTTTTCAGAAATTGTGCCCCAGGAGTTCTTATTGTATTATACACAAAGCCTCATCCACATCTGATTTAGATGATGAGATTTGGGACTTTTTAATTGATGACCTTTAGGTGAGATTTTTGGATTTTGAGTTGATGCTATAACGGAATGAGACCTTAGGATGCGATGGATGTATTTTGCATTTGGGAAAGATATGAATCAATGGAGGTCAGAGGGTGGGCTGTGGTAGATGAAATGACCTGCCTTCCCTCTCCCCCCAAAGGTGTCTGTACCTTAATCCTGGAATCTGAATATGTTAACATTATATGGCAAAAGGGACTTTGCAAATGTAATTATGGTTTAAGTATCTTAAGATAGGAAGATTATCCTGGATTTTCTGAGTGGGGCCAATCTAACATGAAGGCAAAGAACTTTCTCCAGCTGGAGTCAGAGAGATGGGTCAGAAGTTAGAGATTTGAAACATGAGGGGAACTCAACCCGCCATTACTGGAGGGGGCGTCATGGAAAGCATGTGGACAGCCCCTTGCTGACCGCTAGCAAGGAAATGGGGGCATCCATCATAACAACCACAAGAAACTGAACTCAGCCAGCAGTCTAAATGAGCTTGGAAGCAGATTCCTGTCCCTGCCCCAAGTGTCAGCAAGGAACAGAGCAAGGTGGACATCTTGAGGGTTTTTTTTTTTTTTTTTGTTTTTTCTTTTGGTCTTGGGAGACCCTAAGCAGAAGATCCAGCCAAGTGCACCTGATTTCTGGCCTATAGAAACTGTGAGATAATAAATTTGTGTTGTTTTATGTTTGTGGTAATTTGTACAGCAACAGTAGAAAACAAATAGAGGCCTTTTGCTGGTTTTATTTAAAACTTTCGGGGGGATAGGGGTGCCTGGGTGGCTCAGTTGGTTGAGGGTCTGACTTCCACACAGGTCATGATCTCACAGTTGTGAGTTCGAGCCCCACTTTGGGCTCTGTGCTGACATCTCAGAGCCTGGAGCCTGCTTCCAATTCTGTGTCTCCCTTTCTTTCTGCCTCTCCCCACTCATGCTCTGTTTCTCTCTCACAAATAAATAAACATTAAAAAAATAAATAAAAAAAGAAAATTTCAGGGGGATTTTCTAAAGAACAGAAGTAGCAAAGATTATTCTGCAAAGTGATTCGGTTCTAGAAGACTTCACAGAGTAATTGTGTTGAGTAGAACCTATGCCTTTTCCTTAGTGTTTAAATATCCTGTTACTGCCCTTAAATACAATTGGAATTGGCTAGATGACTAGCATTGAAAAATGTGGATTCTAGAGCTCTAGGCCATTTTGGTAGGATTTCTATAAATTGATGACTTTTCCTTGCCTATAATAAATGTCTTGAATAAATGACATAATTTCTTCATTAATTTTTATTGGCTGAATAAAGCAATAAGTTTATATGACAGCCTTTTAAAGACTTACTTCTAACTTTTTAGAGGAGATGGAAATGGGTGATCTTTTTTTGTGAATTGATAACCACCTATACACAGTAGTCTGTTCTTTTTACCCTTCCTACCCCAACCCGAAGTTGTTGTAACGTCTTTTCTCCCTGTCTTTGTCATTTGAGGTTAAGAGTCACATTTGGGAATTATAATTGCAGTATGGAGTTCTAACTTTTAAGAAAGGCTGTCCTGCCGCAGTATCCTGCTGATTTGATTCATAAAATGTAGACTCTCAACTTTAGTGGGGACTTCAGAGGATGGAGGAAAGGAGACCACTTCTTTTCAATTTAGTTACCTGAATAGAAAGATGATTACAAAATTAGAACATTTCAGGGTATGAAGGCCTTTTTAAGATTATGTATTTGACTTTTGGGTTTAGAGTAAAGGAAATTGGGCCACATGAAGGTTAAGTAGCTCAACCTGGTATCAGCCCTGGAGCTGGCCTAGAATCCTGGTCCAGGCAGTGGAGATACATGGCTTTTGAACTGTATTCCTTGTGCACTCCCTGCCTTGCCCTTTTTCTAGGTTTTACCTTGGACAGATTCTCTCTGCCTCACCTTCCTTGTGGAGTCATTGTGAGGATTGAGATAGTGTAACACATTTAACAGTACCTACCATATGAAGTGCCCCAAGGATGTTAACTGTTGTAACATTTATGATAGTTGTTTTGGCAACTATATGACAACTTCTGCATAATCCCGTTAGTTTGTATAAATTTAGAAACAGAACTGGTGAAGTTTAGCACTGGATTAGGTATAAGGTTTTAGCACTTTAAGGGAATGATAATGTTTGTGATACTTGATTTAAAATGAGAAACTGGTTGGGGTGCCTGGCTGGCTCAGCCGGTAGAGCATGCAACTCTTCATCTCAGGGTTGTGAGTTGGAGCTCCACATTGGGTGTAGCATACTTATAAATAAAATCTTAAAAAAAGAAATGAGAAACTGGATTTGATCCTTGGTCTGTTAAATTCATTGAGTGACCTGGGCCAAGTTTGTTTCCCAAGAGTATTAGTGTGTTTGTACACCTAAATTTTTTTGAACTCCTAAGATGGATAATTTCAAAAGTGGTATATATCATTTAGCTATTTTTTAATAGAAATCTGGGCCAGCTAGCTTTTCAAACAAAGAAATTCCTTCAGGATTAAGGAAAAGGAATTGCTGTCATTGTAACAAAGGGTATAGGGTTATAGACATTTGGTATAGTATTGGGTTATAGACAATTGGTAGTTTTTCTTAAATATTTGATATGCTCTGGGATAGATTTCAACAGACCTAGTTGTTGACCAGATACCCTTCTTTTCCCACATAGAAATCAAGGATTGAGTCTTTTTAAAAGTTTAAGGTGAAAGCATTCACAGAACCCTGCTAGGAGCGGTATTTCATTGGTTTCTACAAATTCTGTGTCATTCAGCCTTAGACATGAGAAGCCTGCTTAGCAACAGTTGCTATGGTGGGCAAGCTTTTTTTTTACATTAGTGGTAATAGTGTTTTCTTGCATAGAAGATACCGGGTTATCTGAAGTGAGGGTTTTAGCATTAAATACCAAGATACATTTAGAATAATCTTTTATAATTTATATGTGTCACATCTTAAATGCCCTTGTATTGGCTACTTTTTTCTTTTCCTTTTATACTTTCTGATCTTGTGGATTATTCTGACAGGTTTTTACTAGCTGAAACATTTTAATCTGCTTGGAAAAGTGAACACTTGGAATTTTTCTGAAGTTATGACTAATGCACTAATGGGCATTTCTCAGTTTAGCTATCTCATTAATGTGCTATAAATTTTAAGAAAGCAACCCTGTGAAAAATGAGTGGGTAAATTATTTTCCTAAAAAATTGAATCATGTCATATCAGAAAATATAAAATAGCCATTTTAGGCTATTGAATTTATAACCAGTGAAAAGGTGTTACTTGTTCAGCAGATCCTGAATGCCTGCTACATGTCTGGTAGGTGCTATCATAAGGATTTCTAAAATTAAAAAAAAAAAAAAAAACTTGAGTATTTTATTTATTTTTGAGAGAGAGACAGAGTGTGAGCAAGGGAGGGGCAGAGAGAGAGGGAGACACAATCCCAAGTAGGCTCCAGGCTTCAAGCTGTCAGCACAGAGCCCCATGTAGGGCTTGAACCCACAAACAGTGAAATCATGACCTGAGCCAAAGTCAGATGCTTAACCGACTGAGCCACCCACGTGCCCCTAAGAATTTCTAGATTGTCCCTGTTCCCAAGCTTACAGTTGAATGACATTTTGTAATCCTATATCATTCCACAATGTAGTACCTTTCTGAAATGTTTTCTTGTGAAAACTCCTACTGGCTTTGTGTCTTAGGTATAGACACAGAAATCTGGGTGGGGGAGGGATTGAGAATTTCTCATTCTTAATGGAATTCTTTAACTGAGACTGCTGGAGGGGGTGGGGGGGGCGCAACAGGATAGCTGGAAAGAACTCCATCTTTGGAGTGAGATGACCGTATTTGGAGGTTACTTAACCTCTCAAACCTGGATTTTGCTATCCAATTAGGGTAGCAGCTACCTTGAGCCATTTATTAACCTTCAGTTTTTTCATCTTTAAATGGGGGTTAGTAGTACTTACCTTAGATGTTCTTGTGAGGATTAATAACTAAAGTACCAGCTAATGTTTTCTCTGAGTTACTGTGAGGATGAAGAGTTATTTTATAAAATACTGGATGCCTGACTAATGTGAGTTCTTTCTCTTTGCTGTCAGTGAAGACCATGTGTTCATTGCAGTGCTACTGCTCTTTATTTTCATTTTCTGCTGCCAGGAGTTCTTATTTTTTAATGAGGCCTTTTGACCCGTACTTCCTGTTTCTGGTGTGTCCTGCTGGGTGAGTGAGGTACTGAATTGCTATTTAGGGGTGGGTCGGGTATGTAAGTTACACCCAGTGCAGATTGCCTCGGTTGCTCGGGTACAGCATACATTGCCAGAGTGGTTATCGGGTCTTGGTGAATCTAGGGTTCTCTTCTAGGTAGAGAAGTGAATCTGCCTAGGTCATACTCAGGCAAAGTTCAAGGTTTGCTCACCTGTAGCCTTGTGGACCTGGATCAGAGGTCTTATTCCCCAGTGGTTTGATCACGGTTTACTTGTACTTGCGTATTATGCGTTAGGAATATGTTTGGAGAACTTTTTCCCGTGTTAACATTTTCTCTATGTCCTATTCTCTCAGGTATGATCTTAACTTTCTTGTTTGCTCTGAATTTTGCAATCAGACACTTGGTAGGCAAAGCAGGAACCTATCTTTATCAGTACTTTAAAGTACATAAATCATTCTACGTATTTATGACTATATAGACTGAATATATATATATAGCCATCTGCTTTGGAGTTGGTCTTATATCTTCGAGCCGGAGAGAGGGAGAGAAAGAACCTTAAGATCTTAAGCGGGCTCCACACCCAGTGGAGAGCCTGACCCGAGGTTCCATCTCACGACCTGAGCCAAATCAAGAATTGGACACCTGACCGAGCCACCCAGGTGCCTCTTCCATCTTTTAAAACCCGATTTTTATACCATTGTCTCCTGGTGACCATCCCATTCAGATAAGAGACTAATGAAGGCTCCTGATTGTTAAAACTCACATCCTCCACCCTTCACCTTGCCTCCAAATTTAAAGCAACCCATTTCGTTGTAGTATGTATCGTAGGCTGTTATTAAATCAGTGTGCAGAATTAGGGAAATAGTGTTTAATTAGTGAAAATAACCTATTTACGCTTTGAATCCTAAACAGAGTAGGATTAAAATCTGGCCTCCTTCACCTAGTAATCCTTTGATCTTTGGCAGGTCATATAACCTCTGAACCTGTTTCTTTTTTCTTTCTTCTTCTTCTTCTTTTTTTTAATGTTTAATTATTTTTGAGAGAGCACAAGCAGGGAGGGGCAGGGGAGGGGGGCAGAGGATATGAAGCAGGCTCCGTGCTGACAGCAGAGAGCCCGATGTGGGGCTCAAACTCATGAACTGTGAGTTGGTGACCTGAGCCGAAGTCAGATGTTTAACCGACTGAGCCACCCAGGCACCCCTGAACCTGTTTATTTCTAAAATGGGAGTTAACATTTCCTCCCATGCTTGGTTTATAAGAGGCATTCAAATGGAAAGCAGTAGTTATTATTACATACATAAATGCTGGATTATACTTTAGATCTCAAATGAAGTTTTCTGTCTTTGGGTTCCAGAGGGTTGTGGCCAGTGGAACAAAGTTTCAGATTGTGACTTTATTTTGATTGTGTTGCCTAGTAAAATGATATACAGATGAAGACTTCTTTGCCCATCATTTATTCTGTATTATTGGAGACAGTACTGGACTTCAAATTTATGTCAGATGTTTGAGGTAGAGCTGCCTTAATTCAAGTAAGTCAAACTGCTTGGGTTTTCTTATGATACTTCCCTTCATTGGAAGACCTCCCACTGTTGCTATGTTATTTATGTAACATTGACACTTTGATTCTTTTTCTGGCTTAAAGGTAGAGAAATGAAATTCACACAGAGCCCAAATGCTAATGTTTTTTGTTATTTCATACTTGCTGGTTTGCTTTATGGGAAAGCTTGAGTGTGTTGCCTTTTAAAACAGAAATGTTGTAAATTTTGTAGATGGGAATAAAGACAGGAGGCCCCATACTGTGTTAGGATTGTAATGTCTTAAATATCCTGCAGGTTTATGTAAGCAATAACTATGTGAGTTATCGAGTATTATTGTGAATATTTATATTTCAAATTTGGATCCTTAACAGGGCCAGAAGAAACTTAGGCTGTTGACTTTGAATGGGTAGTTCTTGCTTATTCGGTGTGTACTTGGAGTCTTAGGATTTGAAGGTCAGAGTGGGTTAAGGGAACTGTCAAGGAGCTAATTGTTAACCTTGTGTATATTTCCCCCAATTTAAGAAACAAAACACCACTACTTATATGGCATTAGCTTGATAGATGAGAGAGAATATTGTCCATGACTTTGAGATAAGAAAGTAGAATCATTATAAAGTGGAGCTGGAAAGGTAACTTCATTTAATCTTACATTCATGTTTACCATTAACCTGTTTGTTTGTTTATTTTGGCTTATTCTTCCAAGTTAGGGTTATGAAGCTTACGTTATTTTATTTTATTTTATTTTATTAATCTCTGCACCCAGAATGGGGCTCAAACTCACAACTCTGAGTTCAAGAGTTGCACGCTCTTCTGACTGATCCAGCCAGGTGACTCAGATTAGGAGGTTTAGTTTGTGTTTGTTTTTGTTTTTTGTGCCAATGACCTACATACAAGTAGATGGTCTCTCAGAAGTCATTGTTCATTAATGGTTATATCTGGATTAAGAGGTTGGAAAAGATGATTATATGTATATCCCTTGAAACAAGGGGAGTTATGAAATAGTTTTTTTCAATTTACTGCATGGATTCTGACAGTTTCAGCTTGTGATCTCTGTATGTTATTTAAACTTGGATTTTTCAGCCAATGTGCTATATTAGCCTGTATTAGCGTGAGTTAACAGATGCGCTGAGGTACTGGTCCCCTCAGCCCTCTGGCCATTTGTGCAGGCTACATACAGGGCATCCAAGCCAATGTCTTTAGGTCCAAAAGTCTTGATCACTCATCCCAGTGTGCCATACAAATACTACTTTCTCTTGGTGTTTTGAATTTTAAAAAGGCAATAAGCACTGATTTAGAAGTTTGGTAATTGAGTTTTTTAACACTTTTAAGACGCAAAAGGCCGCCAATCTTAAGATAATCTTGGCTTTAAATTTAGAAAAGACTATTTTAAAGTATCTCTCAGATCTAAAGTAATTCTCTTTCCACATACAATTGAAGAGATACACTTTTAAAAGTTAGGGGTGCCTGGGTGGCTCCGTCTGTTAAGCATTTGACTACTGGTTTTGGCTCAGGTCATGAGCTCATGGTACGTGTGTCCCATGCGTTCTGGCCCCACCTTGGGCTCTGCACTGATAGCCTGCTTGGGATTCTCTCCCTCTCCTGCTGGCATACTTTTCTCTCTCTCTCTCTCTCTCTCTCTCTCTCTCTCTTTCTCTGAATGAATGAACAAATGAACAACCATAAACGATTCAAATTTAGACATTTGAAAGAAATTCAGGTTCTGGGGCACCTGGGTTAAGCTTCCGACTGAATTCAGCTCAGATCATGATCTCACGATTCGTGGGTTCAAGCCCCACATTGGACTCTGTGCTTACAGCTCAGACCCTGGAGCCTACTTGGAATTCTGTGTCTCCCTCTCTGCCCCTCCCCTGATTGCACTGTCTCTCAAAAATAAATAAACATTAAGAATTAAAAAAAAAAAAAATTCAGGTTCTTACTTTTTTATACAGTGAAGCGAAACTAAAGTGTCCTTGCTTAGAACTGTTGTCCTCACCTGACTCTGAATACCACCTTATCTTTTCTGAAACTGACAGTTTGTTAATCATTCATCAAGCATAGGTCTCCTGCTAGAACATAAATTGGAGCCTAGGATACATTGTCTTCCTCTCTCCCTTCAGGAAAGAGTGGGATAATATATTGTACTTAGTTTGAGAAATTTAATGGTTTAATACTTATGAAAATTATCAAGTTAACCTTTTTAAATGTATATTTTACAATGTTTAAAGGGGACATTACCTTTTGTCTCTGATTTTTTTTTTTTTTAAGTTTTATTTATTTATTTGAGAGACAGTGAGTAGGGGAGGGGCAGAGCAAGAGGGAGAGAGAGGATCCCAAGCTGATAGCACAGAGCCCTACATGGAGCTTGATGTCATGAACCGTGAGACCATGACCTGAGCCGAAATCAGGAGTCAGGACGCTCAACCCACTGAGCCACCCAGGGCCCCTAACTCAGAAATTATTAATTCTACTGGGGTTTACAGATTCCTCTGGGCCTGTGATAGAAACTACAGACCTTTTCTTCACAAAAATATACCTGCACATGCTATTTTGTATATACTTTTAGGAGTTTCATTTACCTCTGATCTCATTGATGGACTCCATTTTCAAGGCCATAATTTATGTAGCCCAAATAAGTTTTGCCTTTTCATTCATTATTTTTAGTACTGTAACCAATTAACCTGATTTATCATTTGTCACACTATTAGTCTTTCAACAAATATTTCTAGACCATATGTCAGCTTTAGTGTTAGATTCCTGAGGATACAGAAGCACTATTCTCTGCCCTTGGAGTTTTGTTTAGCTAAAAAGATGTGTACGATGACCATGCTAGATGGAAGGGGTAAGCAAAGAGTGCTGTTGAAGTGCAGAGGAAGGGCGTCGACCATTAGAATTTTTCTGTAAATCCATGTTTGGTTCTGCATTTCTTTTTTTCTTTTTTTTAATGTTTATTTTTGAAGTGGGGGTCAGAGAGGAGGGAGATGCAGAATTAGAAGCAGGCTCCAGGCTGGGGCGCCTGGGTGGCGCAGTCGGTTAAGTGTCCGACTTCAGCCAGGTCACGATCTCGCGGTCCGTGAGTTCGAGCCCCGCGTCAGGCTCTGGGCTGATGGCTCGGAGCCTGGAGCCTGTTTCCGATTCTGTGTCTCCCTCTCTCTCTGCCCCTCCCCTGTTCATGCTCTGTCTCTCTCTGTCCCAAAAATAAAAATAAAAACGTTGAAAAAAAAAAAAAAAAAAAAAGAAGCAGGCTCCAGGCTCTGAGCTGCCAGCACAGAGCCCAACATGGGGTTAGATCATGACCTGAACAGAAGTTGGGTGCTTAACCAACTGAGCCACCCAGGCGCCCTGGTTCTGCATTTCTTAATTGGCAAAAAGCGTCTCGTGAATTGGAATTCTAAATGGTCTGAAATTGAGAAAGTAAATGTGCTTGCCATTGCATGTAATAATGCTGAACGTTTTCTTTGTCTGTTCCCCCCCCCCCAGTTACCTTTGTAAAATACGTAGTATTAATTAATTTTCTAATCTTATATATGTATTTAGTATAGAGCAGGGATTGCTAACTCAAATTCCTACAGGAATCAGACCAGTAAGATAAATGAATAGAGTTGTCCAGGTTTACCTGTGGCATCTCTAATGGTTGGGTTTAGATCCCATTGTTGGATAATGTAGCTGAGGCAAGTGATTTTTTTTTTTTTTTAATTTTAAAAAATTATTTTTTATTTTTTTTTTTTAAATTTGTTTTTTTTCAACGTTTATTTTATTTTTGGGACAGAGAGAGACAGAGCATGAACGGGGGAGGGGCAGAGAGAGAGGGAGACACAGAATCGGAAACAGGCTCCAGGCTCCGAGCCATCAGCCCAGAGCCCGACGCGGGGCTCGAACTCACGGACCGCGAGATCGTGACCTGGCTGAAGTCGGACGCTTAACCGACTGCGCCACCCAGGCGCCCCTAAAAATTTTTAAAATTAAAAAAATTTTTAATTTTATTTATTTTTATTATTTATTTTTTTGAGAGAGAGAGACAGAAACTGAAGCAGGCTCCAGGCTCTGAGTTGTCAGCACAGAGTCTGACGTGGGACATGAACCCACTAACCGTGAGATCACGACCTAAGCCGAAGTCAGCTGCTTAACCGACTGAGCCATCCAAGCGTCGCTAGCCAAGTGATTTTATCAGCGCGGGAATACAGGATTATTGTTATCAGACAGATCTATCTACCTTTTCATCTTCCTTCTTTTGAGAAATTGAAGGTTAATGTGTGTGTGTGTGTGTGTGTGTGTGCGCGCGCGTGTGTTGGCAGTCAAGTCACACTTAAGTATTTATAATGAAAAATTTTAACACATACTTAAACTCGATAGCTAATTGCTTTTTTAAAACACTGTGTGAAAAACTTGCACATGAATGTTCATAGCAGCATTGTTCATAGTGGCCAAAAAGAGGAAACAACCCAAATGTCTATTAGCTGATAAATGGATAAACAAAATGTAGTGCTTCCATACGGTGGATTTAGCCATAAAAAGTAATAAATTACTATGACAGAAACTACAACATGGATGAACTTGGAAACATACTAAATGAAAGAAGCCAGACACATAAGATCCCATTATAGGATCAATTCCATTTATATGAAATGTCCAGGATAGGCAAATCCATAGAGATAGAAAACAGATTAGTTGGGAGGTGGGCATCAGGAATGACTGCTATGGGGTATTGGGTTTCTTTTTGATGTGATAGAAATGTTCTGCAATCAGATAGTAGTGATAGTTGCACATTGTGAATTTACTAAAAACCACTGAATTGTGCACTTTAAAATGGTGACCTTTGTCATGTGGATTTTATATCAGTTTTTAAAATTGGGGAAAAAAATACTGTGTGAGTCAAATGGGACATCGTTTGCTATAGAACAGAATGAGTAGGCTGTGAATCTAGACAATAAATCCCCATCTCTTTGTGACTTTATAGAGATTATTCTGACTTGCCTTCTGTAAAATGGGGAAGATATTACCTAGGTCTTGGACTTGTTAGGTTTAAAGTGACAAATATAAATTCCAAGAAACAGCATTCACATATCTTGAGAGTTGGAGGCCAGCCAGTGTTCTTCCTTACATTCTGCACCTTCCTTCCTGAAATTAGGTAAGTTAAATGATAGATCCAAGGTCATATTTAGTGTTAGTGGTTCCAGTGTTCTCGCTCTTTCTGTAACCTCATGGTGCCTTGTAAATCCATAGTTCGGGTCTTTCAGTAATAACTATTTCCATGGCTCCATCACAGATTGTCAGGCACTGTGCTCATCACATGGGTAACACACAGCCTCATAAAAGCTTGTGGTTCCAAAGAAACATCTCTCACACATGTTGACTGGTTTCATATCTCATTGGGAAATAATAGTATTACTATTTTACCTTTGGTGTTGGTGATGGATGTGATTTCTGTAAGACTAAAGAGCGTCTTTAAAATTAGCTGTAGCGGTGCCTGGGTCGCTCAGTCGGTTAAGTATCTGGCTCTTTTCTTCGGCTCAAGTCATGATGTTCGTGGGATCAAGCCCCATGGCAGGCTGTGTGCCGACAGCTTTGGACCTGCTTGGGATATATATATTCTCTCTTTTTCTCTCTCTCTCTCTCTTTCTCTGCCCTTCCCCCACTCACATGCTCTCTCTTCCTCTCTCTCAAAATAAATAAACAAACATTTAAAAAATAAAATTAGCTGTAGATCAGATACTCATATTTGATGAGCCAAACTTCTTTCCTCGATTTTGAGCATGAACAGGTCCATACGCAAGCAAAGTTGATTTTTGACAAAATATTGTTTGTTACTGTCCTAATATTCAGTCTGCCAAACATGTATGGAATACATTACTATGCTAGGCATTTTGATAAATATAAGGCGTATACCAAGAGAAATAAATTATGGTCTAGGTTCTTGGTTTTATAATTCGTTGAGGAGAGGGAATTGCGTAAACAAAACGTGATAATGTAATGAGTATATGGGGGTGCTTTGGTCAATAGAGGAACATTTGGCTTGTTTGGGAGAGGCATGGAAAGGCTTCATCGTGGATATAAAACTTGGCTGATTGTTGAAGGGTGAGTAGAGTTTCTCCTAGCCGGCATTATTGGAGGTCATAAAATTACAGGCACAGAGAAGGAGGAAAAAGCATATTCAGTACGCATTTGCTTAACATTTTTAAAGTTTTTTAACTTAAAAAAAATTTTTTTAACGTTTATTTATTATTGAAAGACAGAGTCAGAGTGTGAGCAGGGGAGGGGCAGAGGGAGAGGGAGACACAGAATCTGAAGCAGGCTCCAGGCTCTGAGCTGTCAGCACAGAGCCTGATGCGGGGCTCAAACTCATAAACCGCGAGATCATGACCTGAGCTGAAGTCGGCGCTCAAGTTTTTTTAACTTTTTAAAAGTGTTAGAAATGTTAAACAATAGTAAAAAAGACGTTAGAACAGAGGTTGTAAACTGATACCAGTTACAGTTACAGTACTGATTAAACTGGTTATGGAACTACTTGGGGTTTTCGTTTCTTCTTGTATTAGTTTTAGTAACTCTTTTTCCTCTAGAATTTCAAATTTACTGGCATAAAGTTGTTCATACTAATGCTATGTTAAATATTTTTTTAGTATACAGCATATGATATTTTACCCATTAAAAATTTTTATTTTTAATATCAGTATAAGTAAAATTGATCCCTTTTTGTGCATACAGTTTCAATGGATTTTAACACACACAGAGATTCAGGTAACCACCATCACAACCAAGACATAGAGCAGTTCTATCACTTCCGTCATGTACCCTCAGTAGTCACTCCCAGCCACCCCCCTGTATTCTCTGGCAGCCACTATTCTGTTCTCAGTCACTATAGTTTTATCTTCTCAGGAATGTTATATAAATGTATCTGTGTGGCTCAGTGGCTAAGCGTCCGACTTTGGCTCAGGTCATGATCTCATGGTTCATGAGTTCAAGCCCCATGTTGGGCTCTGTATTAACTGCTCAGAGCCTGGAGCCTACTTCAGATTCTGTGTCTCCTTCTCCCTCTATCCCTCCCCACTCATGCTCTGTCTCTCTCTTAAAAATAAACAAACATTTGTAAAAATTATTTTAAAAATTTAGAAAAGGAATGTTACATAAATGGAATCAAACAATGTATAATATTTTGAAACTGGATTATTTTGTTTGTTTGTTTTTTACACAACATTGTTGCTTTTGAGTTTCATTGAAGTTGGATCAATGGTTCCTTTCTGTTGCTGAGTAGTAGTATTCCATCGTATGGATGGACCACAGTTTATCCATTTAGTTAACATTTTTTGCTGATTATGAATAGAGCTGCTGTAAATGTACATGTATGGGCTATTATGACCATAAGTTTGTATTTATCTAGGGTAAATATCTATGATTGGGATTGGTGGGTCATCTGAAAAATGTAATTTTAACTTGATAAGAAACTGCCAAATAGTTTTCCGGAACAACTATACCATTTTGCATTCCCATCAGCATTTCTGAGAGTGGTTGTTTCACCTCCTTTCTAACATCAAGTATTGTCAGTATTTAACTTAAAAAAAAATTTTTTTTTAATGTTTATTTTTGAGAGAGAGAGAAACACACACACAGAGTATGAGCAGGGGAGGGACAGAGAGAGGGAGACACAGAAGCCGGAGGGGGGCTCCAGGCTCTGAGCTGTTAGCACAGAGCCCAGTGCGAGGCTCGAACTCACAAAAGGCGAGATCATGACCTGAGCTGAAGTCAGACGCCCAACCGACTGAGCCACCCAGGCACCCCAGTATTTAACTTTTTTGATTTTGAAATAATTTTAGATTTACAGAAGAGTTGCCAGTTCCCCCTAGTGTTAACATTTCACACAACTGTGACACTTTATTAAAACTAAGACGTTAACAAGGGGCACCTAGGTGGTTCAGTTGAGCAAGTGTCCAACTCTTGATTTTTGGCTAAGGTCATGATCTCATGATTCGTGAGATCAAGCCCTGTGTCAGGCTCCATGGTGCTTTGGGATTCTCTCTCTGCCTCTCCCTGTGCCCCTCCCTTGCTGGTGTATGCACACTCAAATAAATAAACTTAAAAAAATTAACTACAGTACAGTACTACTAACTAAACGACTTTATTTGGATTTTACCAGCTATGTGCTTTTTCTGTCCAGGATCCAATCCAGAATACCACATTACATTTAGTTGTCATGTCTCCTTAGTCTTCTCCAGTCTGTGACAGTTTTTCAGTCTTTCCTTGATTTTCAAGACTGACACTTTTGGAAAAGACTGGTAAAATTGTAGAATGTCCTTCAGTCTAGGTTTGACTAATGTTTTCTCATGATTAGATTATGGTTATGAATTTTTAAGAATACCACAGAGACGGCATGTCTTTCTTATCACATTGCATCAAGGTTATATGATGCCAGCGTAACTTATCTTTAGTGATGTTTATGTCGTGTCTGCCATGTTTCTCTACTCTAGAGTTATTATTTCTCCTTCTACATACTTCTTCATTAGAAGGTCTTTTCTAAGTCCAACCCAACTTCCAGGGGAGAAACATTAAGTTCCAGTTCTTTGAGGGAATATTTGTGGACTATGTTAAAACCACCAGAGAGATTAATGAGGAGGTACTTAGAGGCTATGCAGATAATCCTGTTTCTCCTAAAAGTTTTGCTCCCCAAGTTAAGCATCTGTCAGTGGATCTTGGCCGCAGTAATTACTGTTCCTGGTCCTAATGGTGATTTTCTATTTCTTCCTGAATGTATATGTAAGTTGGAATTCTTATGTAGGGAAGATTTTCAAAATTTATTTAATTATTTATATAGGGCGGACTCATGGATATTTATTTTACTCTTTAGGGTTATGATTGAATTCCATCGTTCTATCATTCAAGCTTTGGCAATGATGCTCTTTCACATTGGTTTTCATGTCCCTTCGACTACAAGATTTGCCAGGCTATCTTGTATTTTTCCTGCCCCATTCTTGAATCAGCCATTTCTCCAAGGAGCTGTCATTTCTTTTATTGGAGAAAATTATTGAGAAACCCAAGATTGGGCGTAGTCATTGTCATTGCTACTTGTTGACACTGCTTCTAGGTGCTGTCAGTGGACAGAGCTAGGAATTTGCATTCAGTATTCACTCTTTTGTGGTGTGCAGTTCGGTGGGTTTTGACAATGCTTAGAGCAATAAATCCACCTGTACAGTATTACAAAGAATAATTTTGTTGCTTGGGGCAATCACTGCTCTGTTCTCTGTCTTTATGGCTTGCCTTTTCTAGAATGCCCTACAAATGGAAATATATATTATGTAGCTTTTTGGATATGGCTTCTTCACATAGAAACATATATTTAAAATTCATCCATGTTGCTTAAATCATAGTTTGTTTTCCACTGTGTGCTTGTACCACCATTCGTTTATCCATTCACCTGTTAGACATCTTGGTTGTTTCAATTTTTTCGCAATTATGAATAAAGCTGCTATCAGCTTTTCACCTGTAGGTTTTTGTGTGAACATTGGTTTTCACTTGAATAAAATACCTAAGAGTGGGAATACCTAAGAGAATGTATGGTACGTGTTTAATTTTATAAGAAACAACCAAACTGTTTTCCCAAATGGCTATGTAGTGTGTTGTGTTCCCATCAGGAATGAATTAGTTTCTGTTATTCTGCATCCTCACCAGCTTTTGGTATTCTCAGTTTTTTATTTGAACCATTTTAGTAGGTCTGTAGTGTATTTAATTTTTACTTTAATTTGACTTTCCCTAATGACTAACAGTATTGTGTATCTTTTCATATGCTTATCCGTAGATCTTCTTTTGCAAAATGTCTGTTCAGATCTTTTGCCTGTTTGTTAATTGGGTTGTTCTCTTATTGTTGAATTCTTTATATATTATGCATATAAGTCCTTTGTCATATATGTGATTTGCAAATGTATTTTCCCCATCTGGCTTATTTTTCCATTAACAGTGCTTCTCACAGAGGAGAAATACTTTAATGTTAATAAAGTCCAGTTTATCAATTTTTATTTTTATGGGTTGTGTTTTGCTGTTACGTTTTAAGACCTCTGCCTAATCCTAATTCCTGGCCACTGGATCACAATATTTTCTTCTAAAGTTTTGAAAATGTTTCATTTTGTATTTAGATCCACCATCTATTATGAATTATTTTTAATGTTTATTTTTGAGAGAGTGAGCAAGTGCCCACAAACAGGGGAGGGGCAGAGAGGGAGGGAGACAGAGGATCTGAAGCAGGCTCTGCGTTATCATCACGAAGCCCTACCTGGAGCTCACCTGAGCCCAAGTCGGATGCTCAACCAACTGAGCCACTCGGGTGCCTTTATTATGAATTGTTTTTTGTATAAGGTGTGTGAGGTTTAGAGTCAAATTCATGATTTTGCATATGGATGTTAAAATGTTCTAAAACCTTTTAGAGAAAAGATTACCCTTTTCCCATTGACCTGCTTTTGTACCATTGTCAAAAGTCAATTGGCCATATTTGTAGGGATTTATTTCTGCACTTTCATTCTGCTCCACTGTTTTATCCTTTTGTCATTACCACACTTTTAATAACTGTAGCTTTGTAGTAAATAACTTAAATAGTGTGATTCCTCCAGCTTTATTTTTCTTTCTCAGAACTGTTTTCGTTATTCTAGTTCATTTGGATGTATTTTTTTTATTAGTCTGACAGTCTTTATTTTTTTCTGGATAATTTATTTCATTTATATTGAATATAATTAGTCATATTTCAGTTTAACTTTTCTCTGTTTATGTTCTGGGGTTTTTCTTCTTTTTTCTTCCCTTTTTTTTTTTTTTTTTTTTTTGGTTCTTTTTATCATTCCATTTCCCCCCTCTTTCTAGTTTTGAAATACATGGTATTTTTGTTATATAAGTAGATACCATTGTAGGTATTAAACTTGGAGCCATAATTGACCAAAGTCTAATATTAATAGTCAAAGGTTGCTTGAACTTTTTCATAGTTTTTCTCTTTTTTTGCTCTTTCTCCTTCAACACAGACCTTCCAAATGGGATGGATGTATGTATGTGTGTGTGTGTGTGTGTGTGTATATATATATGTATATATATATATATGTATATATATATATATACACACACACACACACACACACACACATATATATACTTATATATACCCATTTTTTTTTTTAACGTTTAATTTTGAGAGAGAGAGACAGAGCATGAGTCGGGAGGGGCAGAGAGAGAGGGAGACACAGAATCCCAAGCAGGCTCCAGGCTCCAAGCTGTAAACACAGTGCCCGACGCAGGGCACAAACTCATGAACTATGAGATCATGACCTGAGCCGAAGTTGGATGCTCAACCAACTGAGCCACGCGGACTTCCCGGGATTATTTTTTATCTTCTTTCTTTAGAGATCTTTGCTGGATGTAGAATTTTAATTTGGCAGATATTTTCCCTTAGGCACGCTGAAGGTATTAAACTGTCTTAGGCTTCATTGTTGCTTTTGGAAAATCAGCTGTTCTGCTGTTGCTTCTTTGAATGTAATCTAACGTCTCTGTTTGCTTTTCAGATTTGTCTTTGTCTTTGCTGTTTTATTATTGTATGTTTAGTTGTGGATTTCTTTTTATTTATTGTCTGGAATTTGTTGGCTTCTGGAGTGTGTTTGTGTCTGATTGCTTCTGGGAAATTTTCAGCTGTTACACCTCTTTCAAATATGTATTGCCCTTGCTGTCTCCCATTTTCTCAATTTCTTCTGGTACTGATCAAAAGTATATTAAACCATTTCACAGTATTATTCCTTTCTTGCTTTTCCATAGTTTTGACTTTTCTGCTATATTTTGGATAATTACTGGCCTATTTTCCAATTTCTTAGTTTTGTCTTCAACTTTGTTGAATTTACTCTTAATTCACTTGTTATTTTTTATTTCTTCCTAAACATTCTATTTTGTTCTTTTCACTTTTTGAAATCTGTTACTTTCTAGAGTATCCTGTTCCCTGCTAGCATTCTGAAGCTTATCTCATATTTCTATAAGCATAATCAACATGTTTTTTTAATTTTTAAAAAACTTTTTTTAATGTTTATTTTTGAGAGAGAGAACACGCAAGCAAGATGGAGGCAGAGAATCTGAAGCAAGCTTTGTGTGTTCAGTGCAAAGCCTGATGTGGGGCTCAAACTCATCATCAAACCGTGAGATCATCAACGTGGTTGGTTTGAGTTTGATAAGATCAGAAGTCTCTGTATGTCTTTTCTCGTTTTTTTTCTGCCAGGTCTTACCCTTGTAGTCTTTTCCGTCGATACCTAGTTATCTTTGAGTACAGGCTGTGTATTCTATTTGAAAAATTATTTGTAGGAATCATTCGAGGCCTATAATAGCAAGGTGCTTCCCCCCCCCACAGAGAGCTTGTTCATGTCAGGTATCTGGACATTACAGGTCCAGGAACCACCTGAAAACAATTTTTTTAATCTGATATTCCCTCCATAGAATTGTATTTCTTTCCTGGATCTTCCACTTCTCATTCACTCTCACCCTAAAGTTTTAATCCTCTGAAGTCAGCTTATTATGAAGGTCTCCTATTAGACTTCCACCCTTTGAGGGCCCTGTGCTCTGGTTCCTGTCAGAACAAAATTCTAATTTTCAGGGATCAACAAAGACCCTTTGGGCTTGCTTGCTTGCTTCTCTGGGTTCTCATTTTCTCTTCACTGTAGGCTATAATTGTTTATCTGTTTTATTTAAGAGAGAGAAAACAAGGATGTGTATATATATATATGTGTGTGTGAGAGAGAGAGAGTGTTTTGTGTGTGTGTTTAATCCGTTCTCTTTAGCTGTTCTCAGTGGAAAGATTGACCCAAATAACCTAGCCCACCATTACTGAAGACGGGGAAATTACCTGCAAAAATCTGGGTTTCTTACTTTGAGAAGCTCCAATTACACTTTCGTGGATCTACACCCGCTAGCTCTTTATTTGTCCTTTCTAGGCATTTTGCTTTGTGACCTCTGTAGTAGAACTTATTTGTATGAGTGGAGAAAGGAAGAGAATGAGATCTGAACTGCAGTGGTTATGAGTTAATAATTTTTTGTTAAGGCACACATAGTAATAGTCGAGTAGAGTGTTCTCTAGTGTTCTTCAAACCAGATATAAAAGGATTGCTGAGGGGTGCCTGGGTGGCTCAGTCAGTTGAGCATCCAACTCTTGATTTTGGCTCAGATCACTATCCCAGGGTCATGGAATCCAGCCCTGCGTTGGGCTGTGTTGGGCTCTGCGCTGAGTGTGGAGCTTGTTTAAGATTCATTTTCTCTCTCTCTCTCTCTCTCTCTCTTTCTCTCTCTCTCTTTCTTTCTCTCTCTCTCTTTCTTTCTCTCTCTCTCTCTCTCTCTCTGCCCTTCCCCCGCTCGCCCTCCCGCCCCCACCCCCACCCCCACCCCCAGAATAAATTAAAAAAAAAAAAGGAATGCCGATCTGGTGTGCTTCTTACAGGGAATGACAAGGTATGCCAGCCTTTGGTAATTTTAGGGTATAACGTTACAGGTCGTTAAAATTCTTAACTTGTTTAAAGTCTTGTGCTTTTCAATTTCTTGTTTTACTGTTTTTCATCTGAGTAATTTCTGTGCATCCTTTAAAACTAAGCTTAGATGTTATTTTTTCCCTGGCAGCTTTCCCCAGACTTTGAGGTACTCCATAAATATTTGTTGAATGAATGACACTGGGTTGGTGGGTGACTTAAATTCCCTTCAATTCCTGCAGAGCATCTTAGACTTCATTCTTTCAAGCACTAATTGCTTGAGAGTGTGATGGTCTGTTTTCTTGGTCAAGGGTAGAGATAGTTTCTCTTTATTCTCCAAGGCCTAGAGAAATAATCCCTTCCCAGCAATAGGCACACATTTCCTGATACATAAAAAGTGTTTAATAAATGCTTGCTGAGTGGACATTCTGCTCTTGATTTGAAAGGAAGAGAGAATGGGAAATTAAGGGGAACTATGGACATACGAAACAAGTAATTCCGATTGTATTAACTCCTGCTTTTTTGTGTTCATTTCATAGCCACTTTGAAAGGGGAAAAGGCAAGTTTCTATGATTGTTTGTCTTTGCTTCTGCAAGTCACAAGTATCTAGTTGTGTTCTTCCTGAGTTTGTTCCACAAATCATCTCTTTGCAGTGTATGCTGCCTGATTGCTAGGAAGAAGAGTTGATTCTCTGCAGCAGTGCTGAAAAGGTGTTGTTTTCCTTATACAACTGCTTTTCTTCTGAACAAGCATTCTTAAATCATGCAGTCAGTGCAATATAAGCACATTCCTCATTTTTTACCAAAGAAATCTTTGCCGTCTAGATGATTATGAGATATTACTCATTCACTATGGCTTATCTAGGGTTGGGAGGGTTTATTTTGTTTTGTTTTTAAGATGGAGACCCTCATAAACATTAGGGTTAAAAGAACTAGTGAAACTGTATTGAAGTTTGAAAATGGACTTAACTTTTTAAATTTAAGGTTCCAGAATAATCTTTTCCAGTTCTGCTGGGAAATTTATTTATAAAAATAACATTGGTACGATGATTAATCAGAAATGCAGTTTTCTGGTTTGGGATCATTTACTAAGCCTCCAGTTTTCTTTTTAGTTGCCAGATTGAAAAACAGAAATCACATGGAGTAGAAGAGATTAGAGGGAGAGATTGAGGAAGGCGAGAGGAGTTTTTAATAGAAATTAATTAGTTCTATATTCCATTTATGTTGATAAACCTATGATTTTGGCAGTACATGTTTTAGCCTCATAGTTAGATGGAGTTTTCATTGACTTGCATTTTATTAAAGAATAGGTCAAACAGAGCCATATAACTGGCTTTGGTTGTAGGTGTGGTCTGACTTTAATAGAGAAAATTTTACCAACAGGATAATTTTTCAGTTGATTAATTGGCTTCTGTTAGGCTAAGCATGAACAAACAAAACATAGCCATGTATTCAGAGTCATTCTGAAGGCTTTTTAGTCCTATGAAATTGTTATCAGCTAAAATTACACCTCCTTTTATGCAATCATATGAGACAGTAAGGATGAAGTTAGGTCATTTAAAATGGAATTATTAAGAAAGTTAATACTTTTTCTTCAAGTCAGATTTTCTTAGGATATGCTTGTATTATGAACACTAGGTAGGACGATTGATCATCAGGATATCTAGGACTCAGGTACTTTCACCAATTTCTAAACAAGCTGTTGTAAAAATTGCTAACATCAAGTTTCTCCAATATTCTCTTAATTTTAACTGTGGCCCTGTTATGAACAGAGGAAACTATAATACTGAGAGAGAGAGAACGTGCATGCAAAGGGAACAGCAACTCAGGAACCCTTGAGTTGGTCTCCCGATTCTCCTAGCTTTGTACCAGATAGCCAGAATGGGCTACCCTACCTTTTGGAGGCAAATTTCATTTTCATTACATTTCATTTTTTGAAAAGAAACAGCCTTGATTTGGTCAACAAATAATATTTCATGAACACCCTACAAAATGCAGAGCCTTGAACTGGCTACTGTAAAGTCAAAAGATAAATCAGACATGCATCTTGACTTCAGAGAGCTAAGTGTCTAATAAGGAAGTTAAGGTTTTTTTGTTTGTTTGTAATGTTTGTTTATTTTTGAAAGAGAGAGAGCTCAAGTGAGGTAGGAGCAGAGAGCGAGGGAGACACAGAATCTGAAGCAGGCTTCAGTCTCTGAGCTGTCAGCACAGAGCCCGACATGGGGCTCAAACCCACAAACTCTGAGATCATGATCTGAGCCAAAGTCAGATGCTTAAACGACTGAGCCACCCAGGTGCCCCAAGGAAGTTAAGGTTTGAAGACTATTGTATATGAGATACGAAGTGACCAGTTCTATGGGAATGAAAACACTTGAACCTTGTAGGTCGGCCACCTTCGCTTTGAATCCCAACTCTCCTGGATATTTATGGCCAAGCTACTAAACTTACTTAGGCTGTTTTCCTATCTGTAGATTAGGGAGAGAAATGCCTGCCTCATAGAATTGCTGGGAGGGTTAGATATTTAAAGCTGAGAGGCTCTTTTAGCTCCAGACTTGGAATATCTAATTGCTTGTTCAGTATCCTTTTTAATGTCTCCTCCATTTTAACCTTAAGTCCAAAACCTGATGAATGAGCTCTCTTCCAGAATGTTTTCTGTCTCCATAAGTGGTATCAACAGAAATCTAAAAGTCACCTCCCACTTTTTTTTTAATTTTTTTTTTTAACGTTTATTTATTTTTTTGGGACAGAGAGATACAGAGCATGAACGGGGGAGGGGCAGAGAGAGAGGGAGACACAGAATCGGAAACAGGCTCCAGGCTCTGAGCCATCAGCCCAGAGCTTGACGCGGGGCTCAAACTCACGGACCGCGAGATCGTGACCTGGCTGAAGTCGGACGCTTAACCGACTGCGCCACCCAGGTGCCCCACCCCCCACTTTTTACCCCATTATCTAGACGACCCTGAACTATTGATTTTACACCACAAATTTTGTTCCTCAAATTTGTGCACTTATCTCCATTGCTACCACAATTGGGCAAGCTTTCGTCATTGCTCCTGCATAAGTCACTGTTAACAGTCTTCTTTCTCCCTAAATCTGTTCCTCTGCTTGTCCCACATCCAGCCAGAGTGAACTCTTCAAAATGTACACATGGGTCACTTTTCTGCTTAAAACTCAACAGTGAGGGGTGTGTGGGTGGTTTGGTCAGTTAAATGTCTGACTCTTGATCTCAGCTTGGGTCTCGATCTTGGGGTCTTGAGTTCAGGTCCTGCATTGGGCATGAATGTAACCTACTTAAAAAACAACCCCTCAATGAGTTTCCATTATCCTTAGTTTGCAGATAAAATCTTAAAGGCATTTTTGTCTCACCCTTGTTCTTCCTTGCTTGTTATTCTATTTCCAAGGACTAGCAGGATGTTTTTTCATAGTTGATGCTCATATACTTAAGGGATGGACAAAGGAAGGAATGTATGAAAGAACCAATCAGTAATTGAGAAAATTAGGCTGTCCCTTTATTTCTTTCTTGTTAGGCTGTATATGAACATACATACATATTTACAGAGGTTGCAAGTGAAATACTATTTCTAAATAAAATGTTTATCTTTAATGAGCTCTCCTATCTTTTCACTTCCCCTCTGTATCCCCAGCCTGTCACTGATCTTCTGTCCCTCTTTGTGCCATTTTATTTATCTGAGGTTGCTGAGGTACAGTTCAAGGACTCTCTCTTTTCTTCTCCCTATATAGTTCATGAAAGCCAACCATTTGAAATTCCTGTGAATGACTGTCTTACTATAAACAGATTATTTGGTATGCATGATAGTAAAGTGAAGCACCTGTTCCCGGTGTTGCAAAACTGCAAGCAGTCCTCCCACTGGAGAATCAAGTCCGCCGTTTCATTAATTAGGTCCCAACTGATGAGGACAAAGCTGCAAGGGTCAGACAAGTACTTGAGAATCTCAGGAGTTTCATTAGTGAGTAGTCTTGCTCTCCTCTTCACAGAGAATGCCAAGGCCTTAAGAAAGCAGAGGAAGACTGGGTGATAAGACTGATAGATACATGGACTAGTAAATGGGAACTAGGGAATGTTTTCCACGTGACTCAGGTGATTTCCCAGAGAAAAAAATGAGGTCTCATTTTGTAATGTCATGTCCGCCCATGATTGGCCCTCTGAGGCTGGGAGTTAACTATACCTCCTGCAATTCTTGTATTTTTTTTTTAAAGAAAACATGGTTAAATTGGTAAATTTTATGTTATGTGTATTTTACCAGTTTTTATAAATCACGTTATTTCAACAAAAAACAAAAGTGGTACAAAGAACATCTGTATCCCCTTTACTCAGATTTACCTATTGTAATATTTTTTTACCCCATTTGCTTTATTATGTGACTGTACTCTTGTGCACACGTAATCTACCATCTAAATGTTTTTATCATTTGATTTCATAGTATTGTTTTTTTATACCATTTCTCCCGCTCCAGTACAGGATACAGTCTAGGGGTAGGACATTGTATATAGTCATGTCTCTTTAGCCTTCTTTTTTTTTTCTTTTATAGTATTGACATTTTTGAGGATATAGTGTATCTCCCCCTTTTTTTAAATTTTTTAAATATTTATTTTTGAGAAAGAGAGAGAGTGCAAGCAGGGGTGGGGCAGAGAGAGAGGGAGACACAGAATCCGAAGCAGGCTCCAGGTTCTGAGCTGTCAGTACAGAGCCTGACATGGGGCTCAAACTCAAGAACCCATCTCATGAACTGTGAGATCATGACCTGAGCTGAGCGGAAGTAAGGTGCTTAACCCACTGAGCCACCCAAGTGTTCCTCCCCCCACCTTTGTAAAGTAGGCTTCACGTCCAGCATGGGGCTTGAACGCATGACCCTGAAATCAAGAGTCTGACCCTTTACCAACTGAGCCATCCAGGTGCCCCATTCCCTCACTGCCCCTTTTTAATAGAAGCTTCCTCATTTTCGGTTTGTCCAATGTTTCCTTGTAGTTGAGTTGAGGTTACACAACCTTAGCCAGAAACTTACATAAGTGATACGTTCTCAGGTTATAAAATCTGGAGACTCAATACATTTTTAATTAAATGCAGAGTAAAGGGGATCAGCAAATGCTGTAGGATTCTCTGAAAAGATAAATAGATTGGAATGGTCAGGGGAAGACATCACAGTTTACCTATTATGTAGACTTAGTTTACTGATTTGGTAGAAAGCGTGTTTCTAAATGTTTACCACTTTTCCCTTTATGTCAAATTTTGCATTAGTTCAGGTAACATATATTACTGTCTTCTACCAGTTTCTATTAAGTTTCCTCCTGTGTTAAATAAATCAGGAGGAAATTATTTGTTTTAAAATTTTTTTTTTTAATTTTTTTTTAACGTTTATTTATTTTTGAGACAGAGAGAGACAGAGCATGAACGGGGGAGGGTCAGAGAGAGGGAGACACAGAATCTGAAACAGGCTCCAGTCTCCGAGCTGTCAGCACAGAGCCCGACATGGGGCTCGAACTCACGGACCGCGAGATCATGACCTGAGCCGAAGTCAGCCACCCAACCGACTGGGCCATGCAGGCGCCCCTATTTGTTTTTAAATTTAATGAAATCAGGTATGACTTTCAAATGGCACAATTTGAAGGATTAAGGATCTATAATTAAGGATCTACTGATTATTATGCAAGATTCCTGAATGATTTGGATTGTTACAAAAAGACATTGAACTTTGATGTATGTCTTTATTCCCTTCCTGGTTTCATAACCATTAGAGTCAGGCTAACAGTTGGTACTCCCGGCTTTGCCACTGTTCTATCTAGTCTTTTAGCACTCCTACTTGAGCTATGGAAAGCTACTCTTGCCAATGATTTCTGTGGAATGTATAAATGGTAGTAATGTTGATAGGTCTGTCCTCAATGCCATTTTTCCCTTCCAGGCTGTCTTATAAAGAGCATCCAGGGGCGCCTGGGTGGCGCAGTCGGTTAAGCGTCCGACTTCAGCCAGGTCACGATCTCGCGGTCCGTGAGTTCGAGCCCCGCGTCGGGCTCTGGGCTGATGGCTCAGAGCCTGGAGCCTGTTTCCGATTCTGTGTCTCCCTCTCTCTCTGTCCCTCCCCCGTTCATGCTCTGTCTCTCTCTGTCCCAAAAATAAATAAACGTTGAAAAAAAAATTAAAAAAAAAAAAAAAAAAAAAGAGCATCCAAACTTTAGATGATGCAGAATAGAATTAGGGCCAGCATGGTTTTAAGTATGTTTCTTGTTTTTTGTTTTTGTTTTCTTTCTCTTTTTTTCTTTTTCTTTTACTTTCTGGGTAATAGGAAACACTGTGGTTGACACAGTTGGGATCTAGTCATTGGTTAATAGGTAGAAGAGTCAGAGGTATATATTTTTTTTATTTTAGCTTGTATTTTTTATTTTTCTTTTAATTTACATCCAAATTAGCATATAGTGCCGCAATGATTTCAGGCATAGTTTCCCTTAGTGCCCCTTAACCATTTAGCCCATCCCCCCTCCCACAACCCCTCCCGTAACCCTCAGTTTGTTCTCCAGATTTATGAGTCTCTTCTGTTTTGTCCCCCTCTCTTTTTCTATATTATTTTTGTTTCCCTCCCCTTATGTTCATCTGTTTTGTCTCTTAAAGTCCTTATATGAGTGAAGTCATATGATTTTTGTCTTTCTCTGACCAATTTCACTTAGCATAATACCTATTCTCCAGTTCCATCCATGTAGTTGCAAATGGCAAGGTTTCATTCTTTTTGATGGCCGAGTAATACTCCATTGTGTGTGTGTGTGTGTGTGTGTGTGTGTGTGTGTGTGTGTGTACACACATACACATATATACCACATCTTCTTTATCCATTCATCCATCGATGGACATTTGGGCTCTTTCCATACTTTGGCTATTGTTGATAGTGCTACTATAAACATGGGGGTACACGTGTCCCTTCGAAACAGCACACCTACATCCCATGGATAAATGCCTAGTAGTGCAATTGCTGGGTCGTAGGGTAGTTCGATTTTTAGTGTTTTGAGGAACCGCCATACTGTTTTCCAGAGTGGCTGCACCAGCTTGCATTCCCAGAGTCAGAGGTATATTTGAGGCCATTATTATAACATGTTTTTTTTTTTTCTTCACACATGCTTTTTAAAAATAATTCCTTGGACTTTATGCATTTTGTGTTTGCAGTTTGAAGAAAACAGGTCTGAAACAAGGTCATACCCCCAGCTGCTTCTGAACACATTGACTGCCAGATCTCCAAACATCAAGTCCACCTTCATTCGCCAACCTGTCTGACATGTCGGGACCCGTGCCAAGCAGGGCCAGAGTTTACACAGATGTTAATACGCACAGACCCCGAGAGTACTGGGATTATGAGTCACATGTGGTGGAGTGGGGGTAATTATTTCCTCTTACTTCACTGTCCTCACTCATAGGGTTGATTCTTGTGTACTTGTTGAGTAATTTGTGTTAGGAATCCTTCCTGACTGCATTTATAAACCTCAAGATTAAAACCTGATTTGTGTTTTCTTTTGCAGTGAAGAAGCAACGTATTGCTTTGGCAAATTAACAGTTTTGTTGGGCTTACCATTTAAAAATTACTTCTGTCTCTTATTCTTTTCTTGGACTTACATATTCTGGATAAAAGGCTGGTAACAAAGAGTTACATGTCAGCTTGTCTCACCTAAGGGCTTTGTAGTTAGGTGAGAATTAATACTTGAGAGATTTTAAAAACCATACTCTTATGTAAAGTATTTTTGAGGTCAGAGAATGTTGTCCCATGATGATACTGAAGGATGAAACAGTTCTCCAGAAAGATGTCCTCTTTCTGATAGAAACAAAATTAAACCCTTATCAGCGTTTACTCTTACCATGAAGCAAGCCATGTGTAACGTGGATTTAAGCCCCAATTCCATTTTGAACAGTTGCAGTCTACCTCCGTAGTTGTGTTTGCCCCTATTCTCTCTGCAGTCTCATTTGGATGTTTGTATCTCTTGTCCCAACATGTAGGTATTTAACTGATCAGGTCATACTAACTGTGACAAAAGCATTTTGACATCCAGTGCAAAAGAAAGCAATTTGGAAATGCATAAAGCAGTAGCTCCCACATGCTACATTTTATATCTATTCACATGTGGTGTATATAACCTGTAAGTGGTTAAAGATAGTCTCCCAATATTGACATAAGGGGGTATGTAATCCTGATTGGGCCATGATTCTTAACAGTAAATGCATTGCCTGTGCACAAGGAGTTACAGTGTGCTTCATAGATACCATCAAGAACCAGTGGTACAATATCAGTAAATGTTGTTATTGATAACCGAACAATTCCTCACTTGTCACAGGCTTCAAATTCTAGGAATACTTGTGTTTTGCTAACAAAATTTGAACCACTGTCTTTGAATTGAGTGCTTTGCACTTAGTTCTGCTTAAATAACACTAAACAGCCCTTCCGAGGTTTGGCATGGCACTCTTGGCTCACATGCATTTGTTTTCTGTGTCTGCCACAGGAGAACTCCACCAGAATTAAGAGCCTCCTCCCCCAGACCTGCCTTAATACAGTGTCCCTTGTCCTTAGTACCATCTGCCTTGTCTGTTCATTTCACTTTCTTTTTGGCTGCTTGAGGACAATGGATGGCTAATTTGTTACATGTTGGATTTTCAGTGCCCCCAGCAGGAGTAAATAGAATTTTGACTTACTCTTTAAAGCAAAGTCATCTAAATTGTAATCAGAGGCAGGGATAAAATGTTGGCATTTCCCTTATTTTTTACCTCTGATGTTGCTAGTGGTCATGGAATATGGGTAAAAATAGAGGAAGGGGCCCCTAACTATGATTCATGATCTGTAGTGTGATTTGCAAACTTTTTACATGGACTGTCCTCAGAGTTTGCCTTGGAGGGCAAGTGGGAAGTCAAGCCTATATGTTTGAAAGCCACTTACCTGCAAAAAGGTCCATGAAAAATCTGCTTCTAATGTGTGGCTGAATTGAAATATTCTTACAACATGAATTGACTTCCTGCTAGGTGCCAACACCGGGCCAGGCACGAGAGGACAGAGATATATAAAAATTATCCTCCAAGGGAAAGCTGTCTGTTGTTGGATATAAACACATAACAAACCCTAATATAAGGTAGCTATGTGTGGCATGCCAGTAGAAATGTAAACAGTGTGGGATTTGAAAGAATAATTGAAAGGCTTAAACTTTTCTAATTCTAGGATTTAGAACACACATTTTTAATTAATGGCCCGATTTTTAAAATACAGAGAAACCAATTTGGGAATTATTTGAAATGCCTTTTATTTCTTTTACTCCTACTGGTAGTAGAGTTTTTAAAGTTAATTAGTGCCTTATAGTTTGAACTTTTAAAATCATTGTGACTTTGACTTTTTTTGTTCACAGTAATCAAGATGACTACCAACTCGTTCGAAAATTAGGCCGGGGTAAATACAGTGAAGTATTTGAAGCCATCAACATCACAAATAATGAAAAAGTTGTTGTTAAAATTCTCAAGGTGAGTATAAGAAGAAAGAGATGATAATTTCAGAAGTATTTGGGATTTAGATTTTTAAGTAATAGTGATACCTTTTTTTTAAAGTAGCGTTTGAAAAGGTTTTTGTAATGCTTTAACGCTTGTATACTGTATTCTCTGAAGTTGATAGACGAGGTTATCTGTTGTTGTTGTGAAAGAGGGCTCAAGTGAGCAAGAGGCAGAGAGGGAGAGAAAGAAGTGGGGCTCTCCCGAAGCGGGATTCGAACTCACTAACTGTGAGATCGTGACCTGACCTGAAGTCAGGTGCTTAACCAACTGAGCCACCCAGGCGCCCAGAAGAGGTTGTCTTTATTTGACAGATCAGGAAATTGAAGCAAAAGAAGCAATTTGGCTCAAGTCATACAGCTCAGCGAGTTTGTGTCAGAGGAAGGGAGTAAAGGTTCAATCTTCTCTCTCCTAGGTCTTGCCTAATACTGATTTCCTATATTTTCAGTTATATTCTATCCTTTTGTTTTCAATAAGTTGTTACCTTTTCTGTGTGAGGATAAGGAGTCCAAATGCAGGCCTTTAAATGGCAGGCAGTTGCCGTCTGTGCAGCTAGTGTGATGTAAGTGCCTGCGACGGGTACTGCTGTGTGTGCTCCAGCTCCGGCTGGTAATTACTTCGCAGTAGTGCAGGTCCAGTGTTGCTTTGATACTCTTCTCCAAAAAGAAAGTAAAACTTTGTATTTATATATGAATTCCCCTGATTTTTAAGTGTTGGCTCAAGAGTTTTTAAAAACACTACAGGAGTGCCTGGGTGGCTCAGTCGGTTAAGCATCTGACTCTTGATATTGGCTCAGGTCATGATCTCTTGGTCCGTGAGGTCGAGCTGACAGCACTGAGCCTGCTCGTTATTCTCTCTCTCCCTCTCTCTCTGCCCCTCCCCCACTTGCTCTTTTCCATTCTAAAATAAATATATAAACAAATACATACATACACACACTGTGTAGGCCAGGTTTGGCCAGTGGGCTACCAACATGCAACTTGGAAGTTACTTACGACTGTACTGTGCACTGTCATATGCCAGGAACTTAGCATATAGTTCCTTGCTATAGGAACTTTCCCATATTTGATACTAAGAAGCAAAGGTTCCCAGACTTCATCAATTTATAACCACCCATATTGTGTCAGTAACTTTTAAGTAGTTAAGTCCAAAAAACAAAAAAATGTTTAACTTGGGTGCCATTTCAAATGTTATACACTGGGGCACCTGGATGGTTCAGTCATTTAAGTGTCCAACTCTTGATTTCGGCTCAGGTTATGGTTTCACAGTTCATGAGATCAAGCCCCAAGTTAGGCTCTGCACTGACAGCACAGAGTCTGCTTGGGATTCTCTCCCTCTCTCTCACTCGAGCACATGTGCACACCCTGGCTCGCTCGCTCGCTCTCTCTGTAAGTAAATAAATAACTTTATAAAAATTTTAAAAACTAAACTGTTATACACAGAAATTGAAAGAAAATATAACTTATTTTATGCTTATATGACCATAATTGATGAGCTTTGGGATATATACATCTGTTGATCACTGCACAGCTTCTCGAATGTTGGAATCATTTGGACACTAATAGACTCATTTCCTTTCCAACATTGGTTTTTCTGTAGTACTTACTTTTTGTCACAGGAAGGGCTGAAAACCCAGCTTTGCAAAAATACACCATCAAAAGGAATGTAGTGCAATCTAATGTTGAAACTAAGAACAACCTCAGGTTGGTAGTATACTCTTTCCCTGGCGGATTTGGATATTAATTGATATTTCCCTCAAAACTTAAAAATCTCACAGAACCCCTATGAATTTGTGGGGGATGCCTTGGCATACCTTTTGGGAACCGGAAAGTTTATCTGTCTTATGTCACATGTAGGAACAGAACTAAGCCCGAAATTAGAACATGTGGATTCTAACCCAAACTCTAAAAGTAATTAACCTTGGTAATCCTTTTAACCTAAGATGTTTTGTTCATCTGTGCATATGAGATAATCTTGCTTTCTCTGTCTTTCTCAGTTGTTATGGGGATCAAATAAAAAATTATATAGAGGGTACTTGGGTGGCTCAGTAGGTTAAGTGTCCAACTCTTGGTTTTGGCTCAGGTCATGATCTCATGGTTTGTGCGTTTGAGCCCCGCATTGAGCTCTGCTGACAGTGCGGAGTCTGCTTGGGATTCTCTCTTCCCCTGTTTCTCTGCCCCTCCCCCCGTCTCAAAAATAAATAAGTAAACTTAAAAAAAAATTTGTATATAGAAATATACTTTAGAGGTTGAAATTCTGTGTAAATTGTAGGATGATATGTATGTGGAAAGGGATATGGTAAAATAAAGTGAGGTGTTATCTAGTGTCATAAAAGGCACAAATAGTTGGTCTCACAGTTCAGAAGAAGCTGGTGGTTAGGGAAAGCTCCCAGGAGCTGTTTTCAGGCTCTGAATGGGGGGAGGATTTGGATAGGTGTGGGTGGGAGTAGAGAAGGGAAGAATCCACAAGATAAGAAAAGAGGAAGAAATAAGTGAGAGAAATGTTTCCTGTGGAAGATGTTGAGTGACCATGCATGGAAGGTGAACTTGGAAAGGAAAGTTAAATTGGTGGTCAGCTGGAAAAGATAATCTCTGCATTTCCTTCAAGTCTTAAAAGGTAGCTCAGTAGGTTGGGCTTCAGACTCTTAATTTCCGCTAAGGCCATGATCTCACGGTCTTGGGATTGAGCCCTGCCTCAGGCTCCATGGAGCCTGCTTGGGATTCTCTCTCTCCCTTTGCCTCTCCTTCTGCCTCCTCCTCTGCTCCTGTGCATGCTCTCGCTCTTTCTTTAAAAAAAAAAAAAAAAAAAGGTAACGTGATTTTTCTCTCTTCTAGGTTGTTGGGAGTCATTGATGATTTTGAGTGAAGGGGGGTTTGGAAAGATTTTTTTTTTTTTTGTACTCCAGTCTTTTCCTAACTGTACTGTATATTTCACTGTAATTATATAGAAAGATGGTTGTAAATATAGATGAAGTTCGTTCATAAAGTCTATTTAAAATTTTTGATCTCTCCTACCTATTTATTAAGACAAAATAGTTGCATTGATCACATTAGAGTTTAAGTCACCCACCTGGTCTATCACAAACCAGCTGTGTAAGTTCACAGATTTTAAGGATTCTGTAGGAAAAAAATTTCATTAACCAGTAGCCTTAGCTATAAGTTTAGCTATAAGCCTTAGCTATAGCTGGCAGTTGGGAAATAGTGATTTAGTGGAAAACAGGTGATAGATTGATGGGTTAGTCCCTGGAAAGTAGATCTCCCAGATACTCTAGCAGATCACAAAGATCTGGTAGTTGAAGCAAAAAGAGGAAACTTCTGATCAGCTTGCTTCCCAGTCAGTGTACTGAGTTCTAACAGAAGCAAGGCTAAAAGCTGTGGATTGAATTAAATGTAGACCATGGGAGTCTCTACTAGTAACAGTTTCCGTATATTGTCTACTTTGCATTGGGCCCTATTCTATCTGTGATATTTACATTACAACAGTTCTACAAGGCAAGTTATAAATTCAGATACATTTGGGGTGCCTGGGTGGCTCAGTTGGTTAAGCATCCTACTTTGGCTTAGGTCGTGATCTCTAGGTTCGTGGGTTCGAGCCCCATGTGGGGCTCTGTGCTGACAGCTCGGAGCCTAGAACCAGCTTCAGATCTGTGTGTGTGTGTGTGTGTGTGTGTGTGTGTGTGTGTGTGTGTCTGTCTGTCTGTCTGTCTCTCTCTCTCTCTCTCTCTCTCTGCCCCTCCCCTGCTTGCACTCTGTCTCTCTCTCTCAAGAAGTAAATAAACATTAAAAAAAAAAAATTCAGATACATTTAAGTGCTTTTCCCAAAGCTGCATAACTACAAAGCTGGATTTTGAGGATGGTCTGTTTCCAAGACTTGCTTGTTTCTGTAGCTCCTGCTTAGAACTTAAGACAAGGTTAATTTACAGTATGGTTTGGTAGTTCCTAGACCTGGATTATCAACCTAGGAAGTATCTAAGAATAGCTCTCTAACTCCATTCTCAAGATTCTGATTCAGCAGATCTAAGTGGGACCTGGGAATCTGTATATTTAAGAACGCAGGTAACTATTAGGGACACCTGGGTGGCTCAGTCAGTTAAACGTCTGACTCTTGGGGCGCCTGGGTGGCTTGGTCGGTTAAGCGTCCGACTTCGGCTCAGGTCATGATCTCACGGTCCGTGGGTTCGAGCCCCGCGTCGGGCTGTGTGCTGACAGCTCAGAGCCTGGAGCCTGTTTCAGATTCTGTGTTTCCCTCTCTCTCTTCCCCTCCCCTGTTCATGCTCTGTCTCTCTCTGTCTCAAAAATAAATAAACGTTTAAAAAAAAAAAAAAAAAGTCTGACTCTTGATTTTGTCTCAGGTCACGATCTCCCCATTTGTGAGTTCGAGGCCCGTAATGGGCTCTGTGCTGGCAGTGCGGGGTCTCCTTGGGATTCTTTCTCCCTCTTTCCATCCCTCCTCTTCTTGCTCTCTTTCTCTCAAACTTAAAAAAAAAAAAAAATCCAGGTGACTGTTGATCATGAAGTTTGGTAACCACTGATCTTGTTGATGAAGAGACAAAACGTACTTAAAACAATTTCTAAGAATTCTATGCAGAATATTAATAGTCTGAGGTGACCGATGCCCTGCGAAAAACCTTGTGGTCCAGTGTAGCAGATACGGGCTACGTGTGGCTTTTGAGCATTTGAAATGTGGCTAGTACAAATGGAGATATGCTGTGAGGATAAAATATAATTGATTCCAGAGGTTTAGCACAAAAAAAATATAAATTATTTATTAGAATTTTTATGTTGATTTACAGGTTGAAATGATAAGATTTTGGATATATTTTGTTAAATATATTAAAATTAACGTGGTCTGTTTCTTTTTACTTTTTTAATGTGGGTACTAGAACATTTAAAATACACATGTGGCTTGTATTGTATTCCTTTTGGACTATCACTGTTTTAGACTATTTAGAAGGAAGGCTTTGTGGAGGAAGTGCAGTTGGACCAAAGCCCTCCCCAGAAAAATGAAAAGGATTTCTGTACGGGAACCGATGTAGAAATGATGGGTGAGGACAAAGGCACATGGGAGATATACTCAAGGGACTCTGCAGAGTGGTCTTTTTAAAATGGACGCAGCAGCTCATTTATAGGAATATGCGTGATAAAGCTAGGCAGATACTATGGGTTGTGTCCCAGCCATATTCTGAGATATGTGCTCTTGTCGATCATTTTTACCCATAATGAAAGGCTTACAGAACTTAGGTAATTTGCCCCTAGTCACACAGCCAGCAATGAATGTAAGATTCACGTTACGTAGTCTGATTCCAAGTCCCACATTTAACCATAAAGTTATGCTGCGCAAAGATGATTTGGTCATCCTTGCTGTTGGTCCTGACTTCCTCTCTGTAGGGTGGGGGAAGTCAATAGACTTAAAGGAAGGAATGGAAAGAGCCCATGTTTCATCCTAATTGTCAGAGACTTTTACAAGCTATGTCTTAGTATTACTAACAACTTACAGTCCTAGTTTGTATAGTTTTAAAAAGTTAACATGCGGGGCGCCTGGGTGGTTCAGTTGGTTGAGCGACCGACTTCGGCTCAGGTCATGGTTTCACAGTTTGTGAGTTCAAGCCCCGCGTCGGGCTCTGTGCTGACAGCTCAGAGCCTGAAACCTGCTTCAGATTCTGTGTCTCCCTCTCTCTCTGCCCCTTCCCTGCTCACACTCTGTCTCTCTCTCAAAATAAAATAAAAACATTAAAAAAAAATTTTTTTTTTTTAATTAAAAAAAATAAAAAGTTAACATGCTATGATTGATGACGAATTAAATGCTAGTTCTGCAGAGGTTTGCTCTTTGGGATGAACTCTTTTTTCTTTCAACTCAACATTTGCTGAGCCCCTGCAGAATCCCTGGCACAGGGCTAGGAGAAGGGGATTCAGAGAGGAGATGGACACATACCCTTTCCTTCAAAGAGCTCCTAAATAGCCATTTATGTATTACATTTGCATGTTGAAATACTCTGAAATAATTTCACTGATGTACTTTTACCCTTTCAGCCAGTAAAGAAGAAGAAAATCAAGCGTGAAATAAAGATTTTGGAGAATTTACGAGGCGGTCCCAATATCATCACACTGGCAGACATTGTAAAAGACCCTGTGGTGAGTATGGTAGGCGCTGGCAAGGCCCACCAGGGCTGAGGTGGTGTTTGACCTGGAGCACAACTGGCCTCTTTATTTTCCCCCTCTACCGTTAAGTCCTGCTTTAAAAGTGCTTAATCAGTTATACCATTTAACTAGCTTGGGTCTTTCTTTCAAAGAGACCTCCACCCACAGACTATTTCTTATTCTTCTAGGCTAAGAGACTGATAGCACTGGAAACTGAAATGTGTTAATCCATTTTGCAAACTCAGGTCCGATGCCGATGGGCGATGGGCGCATTGTCGGGCTGCCTAGAGCCTGGTGAGACTTCAGCTCCATGTCTTCTGTTTGAAATCCATCCCAAAAATGACCTAAGTGTGGTGGTGATCAGAGTGGGGAGGGCTCGTAGCAATAGAGGGTTTCCTACTACTGAGGCAAGGACTACCAAATTCACCACGTAGTATCTGCGAACATTGTGCCTACTAAAGCTGCCAGGGCTATTGCTAATGTGTGTTTTCTTTTTCTTTCCCCTAGTCACGAACCCCTGCCTTGGTTTTTGAACACGTAAACAACACAGACTTCAAGGTATAATATATAACCAACCATTTCAAGGTGTTGGGTTTTTAGACCACATAGAAAGCCTTTTAGCAATGTTACTATTAGAAGAGCTTCCTTCTAACATGCTTAAAAAGAGCTTTTCATCCTTACTTTAGAGAATTTATCCTTATTTTAAGATAGAGAAACTCACGTAGAAGCAATGTCTACTTTTCACATCTTGGTATTTCACTCTTTTGTTTGTTTTGTGCTCTTTTTAATTACCAATACATTTACTTCTCACCACCTTTACCATTCATTTGACAGTTTCTACAGATGTCAAACCTAATAAAAGCCACAGCACGTGTTCAGTCAGGATCTGGCTGTAGGGCATTTCACGTTAAAACAACTGTATTCAAGAAGGAATACATTGTATGTGTACAAGCAAGGACTGCTTATACATTGGGATCCCTCAGAAATTCTGGGCTATAGATCTTAAAAAGGGGGTGGGTAGAGAAGCGTGGTACAAACTCTGGTATAATACAGACCTCTACAACAGATCTCTGACTTCCAGCCCATCTGGTAGCCTCCTTATTTCAAACAGTTCTCAATTCGAGTACAGCAGAGGAATGTGGGCACTCTCTTGGGTTACAAGTGTAAAGGTACTTGACTTGCCTTTTCACAGTCCTGTAGTAAGAATGTTATGTATCAGTAAATGGGTGAATCCTGTGAACCCTTTGCTGGGAGGATGAAAAAAAGGAAAGTAAGTATTTTAGAAGCAGAATGATAACTTCAAGGAAAACTGTCGGGATATCACTAACAGCTGAATGATACGTAGATTTAAAAAAAAAAAATCTGCAGCTTCTTGGAACCTGGAAAGGATACACAACAGTTCAGAGTTTACTTTCAACTTGGGATGGGAATAGTTCTGTCAAATTGACAGATTTGGCGGGAAGCCATCTTGCATACCAGCTGGTGACCCATAGTGCCTATATAACTCTATACATCAAAGGTGGGTTAGTTCCCTACTAAGGAAGGTGTGTATTTGCCAAAATGCCTTATATTGGAAGGTCTGGAGGTAAATGCAAAGCAGACTAAACTTCAAATGTATGGTATCAGTGCATGTTACATATGTAAATTGGTACATTCCCAACAGTGGGTTATAGCTTAAGCAATACAAGTTTAACTAAGTCTTCACTTTTGCATATAGAGTTAAATACCCAAAGTATCTCTTTTAAAAAGTAAGTTTCTGTTGGAGAAGTAGAGACTGATGAACAGACACATCCCGGAACTGTAGCAAACGAGCCAAGTCTTGGTTTGAATTACTACAAACAAAGATGAGAAATTGCCTTCCTATCAGCATTATTTCACAGCTTATATGTTGCATTTGTCTTTAACAGCAATTGTACCAGACGTTAACAGACTATGATATTCGATTTTACATGTATGAGATTCTGAAGGTAAGGGAACCTGGGATACTAAATATCTTTAGTTTGCTCTTCCTTTTGTTAAATGGTCCAGTTAACTGTGGAGAAGCCAGTGAATTAACTTTGGAAAGTATGTTGAAAGAAGGGGCCTCTTCATGTAAGTGTTTAGTTAGTTAATAGCATCAGAACCCTGTGCTAATGAAAGCATTACGGAATAGAGTCTAGTAGGAACGTAATTTAGAATGCTTTGGAAATGGTATTTGGAAGTGAGCTGGGGCCCCTTTAAAAAATACTTGTAATCTCCATCGTACTCCTATGAAAGTTACAATTAGATTGTCAAAACTCAACAAAAATAACTTCTGATATGCTGGCTTGTGGTATACTTTATTTTACTTAAAATTCTACAAGTAAAACAGTAAACTTCAACTCAGCCCTCAAAGGGTCATCGTCCTAAGGATTATGTAAATCTCTGCTCAAAGATTGCTGATTTAGAGTGGACTTTGATTTCTAACATGAGATCACCAATTGTCTTGCTCCTAGTAAGCATTAAGATCATCTCTATAGATGAGAAAATTGTGAAGAGGTGGCTAAAGATTCTTACTAAATGAGGGTTGCTATAAAGCCTGCATTTGAATTTTAGTAGTACCCTAAAGAGGCTGTCCCAACAGAGATATTTGATCTCTCCATTGGCTCCTGCAGTATTGTGACAAGCGTGACTTCACAAAGTTAAAGGATATACTTGTCTAGCCCTGGAAACCATAGGAACCGAAGTTGCCCTTCAGGAAGGACAAGAACTTAGCCAATGACATCAGCTGGCTTAAAGGCTCGGATTAGCAAACCCCAAAGGTTATGCTACTCAGTTCACCTTAGTTTGAGATTGGACATGGTTTTCAAATCGGATTTGATGTAATAAATCAGGTACAGGACAAACAATAAAATTTTTGGCTTTGTGGGCCATAGGTTCTTTCTCACACTATCCCTGTGGTAACACAAAAGCAGCTAGAGATGACACATAAACAAATTGGTGTGGCCGTGTTCCAATAAAACATTCACGAAAAGAGGCAGCAGGCCGTATTTGGTCCGTGGGCTGTGATTTGCCAACCTCTGTTGTGTGCTCTTAGCTGCTAGAAGATTATTGTTCTTTGAATGAGAGGTTTGTAGAACAGACCGGTTTTCTTGTTTTGAGGGGTCTGTGTTTCTGAAAATGATCCAGCCTTTGGGTAAGGGGGAGATACTGGAAGTGTTGCAATTGGTATATACTTTTGGTGTTTTTCAACAGAAAGGATGTTGAAACAACAGTGTAGGGACAGAACTTGAAGTTCAGAGGCTCTGAGTTTTCTTGACTATGGGATCTTGGGGAAGTCTCTGAAGAAGAGCTGTGGGAGTGATTGTCCTGTTCTTGACTCACAGGGGTTTTGTGAGGCTACAAGGAAACCTCTGGTAAAAAAAGTAGACGACTTTAAGAAAGTCACTCTTAAGCAGGCTAACTCTTTCTTTCTTATCTGTTCCTCCTACAGGCCCTGGATTATTGTCACAGCATGGGAATTATGCACAGAGATGTGAAGCCCCATAATGTCATGATTGATCACGAGCACAGAAAGGTAAAGCGATAGACCAACAAGTCTTATTTATCAACATGATAGAGTTTAGGCACTTGATAAATGTTTGGTAAATGAATGAACTCATTAACAAATCATAATGTTGAAACCACTATCATATTCCTAAGAATACTATCAAGAAGGAAATAGATTTGGGGCGCCTGGCTGAGTCAGTAGGTGGAGCATGCAGTTCTTGATCTCAGGGTCGTGAGTTCAAACCCCATGTTGGGTGCAGAGATTACTTTTAAAAAAGGAGGGGGACGCCTGGGTGGCTCAGTCGGTTAAACGTCCGACTTTGGCTCAGGTCGTAATCTCATGGTTCATGGTTTTGGTCCTCATGGGGCTGTGTGCTGACAGCTCAGAGCCTGGAGCCTGCTTTGGATTCTGTGTCTCCCTCTCTCTCTGACCCTCCCCAGCTTGCACTCTGTCTTTCTATGTCTCAAAAAGAAATAAACATTAGAAAAACAACAACAACAGATTAGTGGGCAAAACATTAACTTTGGGCAGGGAAGCTGGCTTCTAGTTTCATTTATTAAATAATTAATCTCTTGGGAAACTCATTTACCTCCTTTTTCTTTTATAATGGGTATAATAATAATTGCTCTGCATGCCACTAGACGATTATGAGAGTTAAGTATACACGACTGTGACATAGATAAAATATTCAGAAAATGCTGCTGCTTATTAGCAAGTGTCATGAGGCCCCCGAACTTTACAAATGCTTTTAATGAGAGCTGCACTGACCACATGACTTTATAATCAGTTTCTTAAGGTGACCAAGCTCACCTTTTATAGGCAGTAATAGCTATCTGTTGTATACTTTGGGGACATAGTTGATTTATTCATTCAACTAATATTCATTTAGACTCACACTGTTTAATAAGTATTGTTCTAGAGGCTGGGGATATATGTGTGAGACAAATAGACAAAAAAATTCTTGTCTGTAGGGAGCTTGCATTTGCAGGAGGCTGGTGGGATAGAAAGTTAATAGTGATGTTCCTGGAAGAGGGACACCTGGGTGGCCCAGCTGGTGCTGACTTTGGCTCAGGTCATAATCTCACGGTTTAGTTCATGAGTTCGAGCCCTGCCTCAGGCTCACTACTTGTCAACGTAGAAACCGCTTCGGATCCTCTGTTTCCTCTGATCCTCTCTCTGCCCCTCCCCTGCTGATGGTCTCTGTGGTGATGTGGAAGAGAAATCATAAATAGGGAATCGTAAAGGGTGTTAGGGTTTTAAATAAGGTTGTAAAAGAGAAGGTTTCATTGGGAAGGTGACACTTGAATGACATTTGGAGGGAACAAGCCATGTAATCTCAAAAACAAATGTGTCCCAGATAGAGGAAATGGCAGGTGCAAAGGCCCTGAGGCAAGAATGTGCCTGGCATGTTGGATAGATAGAGCTAGATAGAATGAACAAGGGGGAGCGAAACAAAATGAGATCAAAGAGATAGAGAACCACATCATGTAAAACCTTAAAGATCGTTGTCAGGCCTTTTCTCTGAAGATGCAGAGCTTTTTTTGCAGGGTTTGAGCAGAGGGTTGACATGCTGTCACTTAAATTTTTAAAAATTCATTACACATCTTTTAGAACAATTAAAAATAGTGACAATACCACATGCTGGCAGGGATGCAGAGAAACTCCATCTCTAATGCACTGCCAGCAGGAACATGGAGTGGCCCAGCCATTTTGGAAAATATCAGACTATTGTTTCTTAGTTTGTTGGTTTCTTTTTTTTTTTTTTAACGTTTATTTATTTTTGAAAGAGTGCAAGCAGGGGAGGGGCAGAGAGAGGGGGACAGAGGATCTGAAGCAGGCTCTGCACTGACAGCAACAAGCCTGATGTGGGTCTTCAACTCACAAACTGCGAGATCATGACCTGAGCCGAAGTCGGCCACTCAACCAACTGAGCCAGCCAGATGCCCCTACTTTGCTGGTTTCTTAAAAAGCTAAACGTATGCCTACCAAACAGTCCGGGAGTATGGCGTTTATCCCAAAGAAACAAAAAACTTAGGTCCACCCAAAAACCTATATATGAACATAGCTTTATTTGTAATAGCTCAAAATGGAGAAAAACCCAAATGTCCTTCAGTGGGTGAATGGGTAATTGAACTGTGGCATTATGTGGTAGTATTACTAAATAGTATTCTTCAGCATTAAAAAGGAAAGAACTAGGCGCTCCTGGGGCTGGCTTAGTTGGTGGAGCATGTGACTCTTGGGCTCAGGGTTGTAAGTTCAAGCCCTGTGTTAGTTGTAGAGATTATTTAAAAATAAAATCTTTTTTAAAAAAAGGAAAGAACTACTGCTAATGCACCAACTTGGTGAATCTCATCCTGAGTGAAAAAAAGCAGTCACAAAAAGTTACATTAATGGGTCCATTTTCAAAATGACAAAATTGGAGCTTGAAAACAGGGGTTGCACCAGGGGTTAGGAAGTGAGGGGAAGGGATAGCACAAGGGATGTATGTGGTGATTAAACAGGTCAATGTCTTCTGGAAGTTACATGAATCTACATGTGATAAAATTGCAAGAACTACACACAAATGCATGTATATCAGACTGAAAAATAAGATCTTCCTGAATCATAATCATTTTTAAATGAAAAGCTTTTGCTCTTTCAAAAGTAGAGAACAGAGGCGCAGGGCAACAGTGAAAGCAAGGAGACCAGTTAGGAAAAGAGACTGTTCCAGGAAGTCAAACAAGAGATGGTCGTGGCAGTGGATGTGATGATCACGGTCAGAATATGCTAGAGCCATTTGTCAGATTTGCTGTGAGGTGTGAGGGAAACAAGAACGCAGGGTGAAAATTTTTGGCCTGAACGACAGGATGAATAGAATTACTTTTAACTGAGAGGGGAGAGGCTGTGGGTGAAGCGGGTTTTGCAGGGAGTGTTCAAGAGGTTTTGTTTGATATGTCTACTGGGTGGCTAAAAGAGTCAGTTGGCAGGAGGCACAGGCTGGGGAGTCTAGCGGGGAAAGACTGAGGTGCTGTGTGTGAAGCCATAGACCAGAAATGGTCATCTGGAAGTACTTGTTGATTTAAAAAAAAAAAAAAGGTCAAGGAGAGCTCTGAGGCACTAATGTTAAGGGGTTAAAAAGAAAAAGCGTAAAAAGGTTATGCTTTCTTTTGTACTTTTTATTACATTTCCACTCATTGCTGATACAAGGTAAACGCTGTACCTAGTTAACAGTGAACTTACGTGGACAGGGCCAGAGTGATCGGGCATTACTCAGGCCCTACTGCTTATACTTGAGATCATGGTCATGCTTTGCACAGTGAGCAAATAAGGTTGCCTCTTGGGCTTGCCTACTGCTTTTTCCATTTTGAGGATACAGTTTGGTCAGAATTGTTTGTGTGGCTTTTCCCTTACTTCGTTCACTCAGCAAATATTTTTTTTTTTTTTTTTTTTGTGTACTGGGCATTATGTTGCATTCTAAAAATTGCAGAAATGAATTACACAGTCTCTTCCCTTAAGGAGCTTACAGTGCATATTGAAAAAGAAAGATAGAAAATGAATATACAGTAAAGAGTTGTAGGTTCTATTAAAGAAATATATTTGGGGTTCAGGGGACTAAAGGCATGGGTTAGTTCTACTTGAATAATTAGAAAAGACTTCATTGAAGGGCTAACTTAAATATCTCAAAAAATAGGGATATGTTTAGTAGGAGTCTAGGTTGGATAGCAGAAGACATTCTAGTCAGAAGAGCAGTTTGAGAAATTGTGCAGAAATGCAGAATAGATGGTGTTTTTCGGAAACTAGAAGTCTCACTGGAGCACAGGAACTAGATCATGGAGAACCCTGTATGCCAAGCTAAGAAGTTTGATTTTCATTCTAAATGCTGTATAGAGGTAGTCACTGGAAAGGTTTCAGTAGTGACATGGCTGGTATTTTTAAGAGTATTCTTTTTTCCCCCAATTTATTTATTTATTATTATTATTTAACGTTTATTTATTATTGAGAGACAGAGAGAGACAGAGCATGAGCATGGGAGGGCCAGAGAGAGGAGGAGACATAGAATCCGAAGCTGGCTCCAGGCTCTGAGCTGTCAGCACAGAGCCCAACATGGGGCTCAAACCCACCAACTGCGAGATTATGACCTGAGCCAAGTCGGACACTTAACCGACTGAGCCACGCAGGCACCCCTTTTAAGAGTATTCTGATGGCAGTGTGTGGGGTAGCATGAAAGATAAAATTGCTCATGATTTATTCTTCCCTTTTTTTAAATTTCAGCTACGACTAATAGACTGGGGTTTGGCTGAGTTTTACCATCCTGGCCAAGAATACAATGTCAGAGTTGCTTCCCGATACTTCAAAGGTCCTGAGCTACTTGTAGACTATCAGGTGAGAAGAGAAGGGCGGATAAAATTTCGGTCCTGTGTTTTGCACATAATTTGTAAAAATGTCGTTTTGTGCATTTGAGTAGGCCGTTTATGCACATACATGGCTGTCCCTTTTATATGAATGTAAAACATGAATCACTTCAGTTCATCCATCATAACTTGTTCTTATTTTCATAACGTCAGGAGAATATGAATAGATCTGCATTTGATCCTAACTGAAGAGAAGGTACACCAGAGATACTTTTTGGAGTCAAATTGAGAATTGTAAGGTTTAACCAACCTTAAAATAAACTCAAAGATGTTCTCTTGTGATTTTCCTAAATTGTATTTTAAAGACCTTCCCCTTGACCAAAAAAGAACAAAAGCCCTCTTTCTCCTCACAGGAACAAAATCCTTGGGAGTACCTTTCATGCCCGCTCCTCGCAGGTGTTTTTATCAGACACATAGAGAAGTTCAAACTCTGTCCTAGAAATGGCTTTTCTGGGATCTTGAAGCTATAATGCAGAGCCCAAAACACATTTTATGCATAAAAATATTCTTCACAACATTGTTTATAATGGTGATGAAAAACAAAACACTATCTAATTATAGGAGAAATTAAAGATTAAATTCTGAAACATTTATGCACTAAAATAATGCTACACATTAAAAGGTTTCCATGGCCTGTAACAGTTTGGGAACTTCTTAGGTAAGTGAAAAGAGTAAATTCCAAATAGTATACAGATTGTTTTGAAATGGGGGTGGGGCAGGTATATAGAAAAAAGACTGAAAAGAAATACATAAAGGTGTCAACTGGTTTTTGGACTTTTGGACTTTGGGTCAGTGGAGTGATATATATTTTTAATAGTAAAGAGCAGTATTTTCTTTTGAATTACAAGATATTTCATGTATGATAACTAATTTTTTTTTTTACTTTAATGCAGATGTATGATTATAGTTTGGATATGTGGAGCTTGGGTTGTATGCTGGCAAGTATGATCTTCCGGAAGGAGCCATTTTTCCATGGACATGACAATTATGATCAGGTGATAATTTTGTTCCTATTAGGGAACTTACTGGTCTAACTTAATGATGGCTAGATCTGCCTACCCATTTAGAAACTACTACGGATCTTGCTAAAGTACAGATGACCAGCCCCCACTTGAGACTTGTTAAATCAGAATCTCCAAGGGGGGGCCCTACAATATTTTCAATTCATTGCTTATTCAGCCAAACTGACATTGATTTTCAGACTGGTGTTTTGGGAGCCTTTTGAAATCAGAGTTTTTCTCTTAGTCGTCTTAATTTGCAGTGCTTGCTTTATTGCAAGATATACGTGTAAATTTTTTATTTTTTTATTTTTATAAGTTTACTTATTTTGAGAGAGAGTGTGAACAGGGGAGGGGCAGAGAGAGAGAGAGAGAAAATCCCAAGTGGCCTCCAGGCTGTCAGCACAGAGCCCGACGCAGGACTCGAACTCATAAACCATGAGATTGTGACCTAAGCCGAAACCAAGAGTCAGATGCTTAACCGAATGAGCCACCCAGGTGCCCCTGAAAATTATTTTATAAAACATATACAATTAAAAGAATACTGGTTTGGGGCGCCTGGGTGGCGCAGTCGGTTAAGCGTCCGACCTCAGCCAGGTCACGATCTCGCGGTCCGTGAGTTCGAGCCCCGCATCGGGCTCTGGGCTGATGGCTCGGAGCCTGGAGGCTGTTTCCGATTCTGTGTCTCCCTCTCTCTCTGCCCCTCCCCCGTTCATGCTCTGTCTCTCTCTGTCCCAAAAATAAATAAAAGGGAAAAACGTTGAAAAAAAAATTAAAAAAAAAAAAAAAAAAAAAAAAAAGAATACTGGTTTAAGAAATAGAACATTACCTTAGAATCTCTTAGTGTAAGCTTTCATTCAAGAGTTGTTTCCCCCAACATGTTGGGAATGTTTCCTCCAACGTGTTGGGTTTATATGTAGTGTTTCTGTGATCCTTTTGTCTCTTTATACGGATTAAGTTGATGTTTGTAGATGATGTTTTTTATACTAGCTTCACTTCCCCATAAAGAACAAGGGGCCTTTTCTTTCAGAAGAACCTGGAATGATTCTAGGACATTGTGGAAGGTACTGTTGCCTTATTTGAGCACAATGACCATTTTTAATGAGTCAAAGAATACCACCTGAATTCAGTTAAAAATCAGTAACCCTATTCTCAGGACCATGCAGTCCAGGCAATACAGAAAAAAAGAATAGTCACTTCTCTCAAATAGTTCATAGTCTATCCAGTAAGGGAACTGAACATATAAGGAAATAAGTTACAGTCATAAATGTCAGAGTAGAATCATAGACCAGGTACAAAAGGCAGTTGTGGTGGGAGAGTGGTCTGAATGTACAAGAGCAGCTTCCCAGAAGAAGGGACATCTTCAGTTGGGCTGTGAGGCAGGACAGTGCTTGATCAAGGAGACATTTCAAGGGGAAGGAAGCAGGTTATAAGACCATTTGTTCGGGTGCCTGGGTGGCTGAGTCGTTAAGTGTCCGACTTCAGCTCAGGCCGTGGTCTCATGGTTTATGAGTTCAAGCCCCACATCGGGCTCTGTGCTAACAGCTCAGAGTCTGGAGTCTGCTTCGGATTCTGTGTCTCCCTCTGTCTCTGCTCCTACCCCGTTCACGCTCTGTGTCTCTCTATCCCTCAAAAATGAATAAACGTTAAAAAAAATTTTTTTTCTTGCTTTTTTCCTGACACCTTCACATTGAGTGATAATTTAGGGAATTTTGTATGGAAATCCATTCCTGCCATGCAAAGAAATTTGAAATACATTGTTAGAAGTTAGCATTCATACCTGTAGTCATGGTGACCCCTTTCTGTTAATTCAGTTAAAGCCGGTTGATTTAATTATGTAATGTGTTTGTGGTGTGGGTTTTTGTGTCTCTTCAATCCTAGTTGGTGAGGATAGCCAAGGTTCTGGGGACAGAAGATTTATATGACTATATTGACAAATACAACATTGAATTAGATCCACGTTTCAATGATATCTTGGGCAGGTAAGTCCTAAAACAAAATAGTTACATTTTCTTTGCCAACACACTTTTCTCTGCAAGTATGTCGGTGGTCTGGCCATGCAAGGTGCTGCATGAACGGGTCTGTTGTAAAAGGATTGCACCAAATGGCCTATTTCCCAGATTCACTTACCAGGAGTTTGAGTGTGGAGATTATGGTTACAGATTCCTGTCAAGTGAATGAAATGTTTAGAGTCAAAAACCAAAATCTCTTGATTTAGCTTGTTTCTCCAAATGACAAAAACCCTCTCTAAGGGAGAAATAGGAAAAGGAAATGCATGCTTCAAGACTGATTTGCAAACCGTGAGCGCTGACAATAGGAATTAGACACAATACGAATCGATTAGCCACTTAACTGGAGGAGGTGGACTTGCCTGATGAAAAAAGGCTTCTGCTGGCTAAGTGGCAGAGATGCCAGGAATTGCTGTGGGGGTGGGAAAGAGGCCTGGTGACCCAGCCACCTGACCTCTTTGCTACACAGGACAGGAGCCCTTAATCCTATCAAGTAACCTGAATTATGTTTTGTAGAATCGTGAGGACCCAGATTTCTCTTTTCTGCAACACTGCTATTTCCAGTCTCTCCAATTAGCTTTGTTGTCTCCCTAGTGGCAGAGGGTACATGACCTACTCTCTTGAGTTCTGATCTCTCTTTGCTATTGGCTGGGCTCCTAGCCACTAAAGAAAATGTAGGAGTGAAATGTTGGGCTTCTGTGCCCCTCGGTCTATTTCTCATTCCCACTTTGGCTCTACAGACACTCCCGTAAGCGATGGGAACGCTTTGTCCACAGTGAAAACCAGCACCTTGTCAGCCCCGAGGCCTTGGATTTCTTGGACAAGCTGCTGCGATATGACCACCAGTCACGGCTTACCGCAAGAGAGGCCATGGAGCACCCCTATTTCTGTGAGTCTAACTATCCAGTCCACAGAGCCTGTGCAGGCCCACCCAGGAGACTGTACAAGGCAGGGGAGAATATATGTTGTGAAGAAAGCTCTGGGCCCAATAATTGAAATCCCAACTGCCTGTAGCTTGCCTTCAAGTTACTTGACTCACAGTGAACCTCTGTTTCTTCAGATGGGGGACGGTAATGGCAACAGTCTTGCAGAATTGTTGGGAAGACCGTGGTTGTTTCACAGGCTACTTGACCCGTGATCACTCCTAAACAAACTGCTTTACTTCCTGTGTGGGAGATATTTCTCAGTGGCTAGTCTGGAGTAGTTGGATTAGAACGGCAGCCTTTTATCTGGCCTTGTCTGGCACTCGTTCACTGGAGAGAGTCAAGGAGGTTTGAGTATCTTATTGTATGAACATCTTGACCTGGGTTTGTGAGCATAGCTAACTGTGCTGTTCTGAATGTAAATGCCACTTAGTCCCACCCCATCCTCACTGTGACATTAGCCTTAACGTTGGATCACTCCTTGGGGATTGGTGGGATGGTTTTATAGTGAACTGATTATAATCTTGCCCACTCTTCTGTGCCTGACGCAAATGGACAGGCTGATTGAGGTGGAGAGTGAGGTCTGTGGTAATAGCATCAACCTGCACAAACCTGTAGCTTTTGCCCATTTGGCACCATGCTTGACCAGCTGAGCTGCGGACTGAAATAAAAGCAATTTACTCTGATAAAATATTACTGTCTTGGCCAGGTTAGATTGTATTGTCTCATTAAAACCTAACAAGATCCAAAAAAAAAACTAACAGGATCATTTTGTTTTAAATTAGCTTTTCTACGGATAATGACCACATCTTCCTTCCATTTGGTTTAAGAGTTGGCCTTTACCACAGTTTGATAGGAAAGATAATCCTATTTCATGTTAGTTGTTTAATTCATGGTGAAGGTTCTTGCCACTTTATGTTCTTCTGGGAATAACATAGACTATAAATAAAATACATACAGAGAATGAGGATGGCTGCTTTAAGGCCCCAGACCATTACCTTCAAGTGTGACAGAACTTAACCCTTTTTGTTTTCTCTAGATACTGTTGTGAAGGACCAGGCTCGAATGGGCTCATCTAGCATGCCGGGGGGCAGTACGCCTGTCAGCAGCGCCAATATGATGTCAGGTCAGTTCTCTGCTAACTTTCTGGGGGGGGGGGGGGGGGGGAGTAGAAATCAGTTATTTTTAGTTTTGCTCCCTCTTTGTGGCCTGATTTCTTATGGCCCTTCTCTTTTCTATAATGTTTATCTTCTTCTTGACAGTACTGACCTGTGTGGTCTCCTCACCAGGCTTCCAAATGCTTTTTTGACACCTGGTTATGTTAGTGACACTGCCTTGAGTAGGGTATCAACAGTCGCTTCTAGGCCAGAGTCCCAAAAATTTCTCACGGAGAGGCTTGAAAGTCCCAGTAAACTATGAAAAGTCAAAGGAGATCTTTGTCTCACAGTTTAGAGTGACGGTAGTTGCATGATTCCCAGAAACAAGATTAAGAAATTGAGGGTGGGGGTAAGGGTGTATAGATCTGTATGTGTACAAGGATGCTTCTCCAGTTTTCTCCCAGAGCATCTGTCATGTGCCTAGCAAATTGTAAAGGTTTGTATGAAATGATTTTTCATTATTGTTGAGTCTTCTTGATTGAAAGCAAGTTTGTGTGTAGAATACACACTTTTGTAAAAGAAACAATAGACTTATCCCCTGAGAATTCGACATGTAGGTAACATCCATATGGGTGTACTTGTAGTCAGGACATTTAGTCAGACACCCTCAAAGAACTGTTGTCACAATTCTTTTTTTAAAGAACTAGCTACCTTTTAGAACTCAAGGTATCTTGAGGTATCCTCAAGGTATCTTGCCTATGGGCAAAATGATATATATCCAAATCCAAGGCTGCTGATTGTAGCCTTATTTGTAAGAGCAAAACATTCCAGCTTTCAGTAGGGAACTAATAAAATGAATTATGGGATATCCATTCAGTGGAAAGCTATATGACCAGAGAAAAGAATAAATGTTTCATGTTCTTTTTTACCTCTAATTCCAAAATAGTCATGTGGAATAAAAACAAGATTCAGCACCATGTCCAAGGCCAGGAGTGGCAAGAATACATAATCACATTTTTATATGTGATTTTTATATGCACATTCTTACATAATTATATTCATATATATGCATAAAATATTTCTGGAAGGATGCACCCCAAAAATGGTACCATAAGTTGGCCAAGCAAAAGGGTAAGAGAAATTTTTCACTGCATACTCTTCTGCACTTTTGGTATTTTGAACCATGAGAATTTATTACCCGTTCTAGAAGTGTATCTGTAACAATTTGAAAATTAACTGGATGGTTGAGGAAGGCAATCTAACTGGTAATTCTGGTCATTAGATGAGTAGAAGAAACCAAATAAATTCTAAAACACCATTTTAGCATTTCCCCACCGAAAATGACTTTTGGTAATTTGGAAAGCTGCCAGCTAACTAGGCGTCATGATGTAAGAACACGTGAGCTTTGGCTCTAGCCTCGCGCTGTTCAGTAGAGCCGAGACTAGCCACATGTGGCTATTTAGATTAGTTAAAATTGAATACAGTTTAAAACACAGCTCCTTAGTTGCACTAGCCAGATTGCAAGTTCTCATTAGCCACTTGTGGCTAGTGACTACCATATTCACAGAGGTTACAGAGCAGAAAGTTTGGTTGGAAAGCGCTGCCCTGGAGACAGGCCTCAGTTTTCAATTCAAGGATAGTTGCCACTTACCAGCTGTGTACTTTGTACAAACTGCTTAAACTCCCCCAGCTAAGATTTCTTTACCTGTCTCTTCAATTGACTTAGAAGTTAATTGTAACTTGAAATTAGATTTAATTTGTAAAAATCTGGCTGTGTAGAGGCCTTCAGAAAAAAAAAAGAATTACTGGGGCACTTGGCTGGCTCGGTCAGAAGAACATGTGACTCTTGATCTCCGGGTCATAAGTTCAAGCCTCATGTTGGGTGTAGAGATTACTTAAAAAAGGGAAAAAGAGAATAACTGTTGTCACTCTTGAAACAGGTACTGTGAAAAACCGGTGACTAAGATTTCCATGGTTGGTGTCTGGCTCATTGTTAGCTGTTTTCTTTTAGGGATTTCTTCAGTGCCAACCCCTTCACCCCTTGGACCTCTGGCAGGCTCACCAGTGATTGCTGCTGCCAACCCCCTTGGGATGCCTGTTCCAGCTGCCGCTGGCGCTCAGCAGTAACGGCCCCTTCTGTCTCCTGATGCCTAAGCAGAGGTGGGGGAGTCGACGCTCTCCTTGATGCAGCTTGCGCCTGGCGGGGAGGGGTGAAATACTTCAGAAGCACCGTGTCTGAACCGTTGCTTGTGGATTTATAGTAGTTCAGTCATAAAAAAAAAAAATTATAATAGGCTGATTTTCTTTTTTTTTCCTTTTTTTTTTCCTTTTCTTTTTTTTTTTAACTCGAACTTTTCATAACTCAGGGGATTCCCTGAAAAATTACCTGCAGGTGGAATATTTCACGGACAAAATTTTTCCCCCCTTTTAAATTTAATTTCTCATCACTAAAGAACAAAGATGAACCAGCCTCAATCCCGGCTGCTGCATTTGGGTGGAGATCTCTTCCCATGTCCATCATTGCTCCCCCACCATCCCACACTTTGGGGGATTTATATCTCATGCTCTTCTCCAGAGATTATAAAAATGTAGCTTCTTCAAGGGAGGTGGGAAGGAAGAAGGAAGGGAGGACCCAACCTACAAGAGCGTTGTGCTGCTGGTCACTTTTATCACTTTACTCCAAGTGCTTCAGTGGGGTTGTCATGGTGAATCTAGTGGAAATATGTCTTAGTTTCATTGAGATGCTGAATATCACCTACCCAAAGTGCAGACAGGTCCTGAAAACTTCAATCTGAATCATGTCTTATTAACCGAGCCCTAAATCCAACTCACTTAGACTTCTAGTTTCAGTTTAGTTTAAAATGTTAATACCTTCCCTCCCAGTCTCCTTACCTTGGTCCTCTCCGCCTTCATCTCCCCACATGCTCTGTAGCTGGTGGGAGGGGGAGGCAAAATCTTTTCCAGTTTTCTTTGACTTGGCCATTTTGAATTCAGTTAGTTACTGGGCTTAACTTATTGCTTTTTGCAAAAGAAACAAACATTGTCTATATAGGTTTCATGCTAGCAACTCTTTCAGAGCTAATGGAAGATGTGGCCACACGGAGTTTCATTTTAAGCTTCCTGCCTTCTTTTCTTCCTTTCTTCCCCTTCCTTCACATGCCATCCAGTGAGAAGACCTGCCCCTCAGTCTTGTAAATGTATCTGAGAGGTAGGAGCAGAGCCACTATCTCCAGTGAAACTGAAATGGTAGACCTGTAATTGTGGGAAAACTATAAACTCTCTTGTTACAGCCCTGCCACCCCTTGCTGTGTGTATATATATAATACTTTGTCCTTCACATGTGAAAGATCCAGTGTTGGAATTCTTTGGTGTAAATAAACGTTTGGTTTTATTTATCAAGGTTAGATTTAAGTTCCCTGTGTAAAGGTCTCGCTGGGTGGGTGTCTCACGTTCACATCTGAGGGGCCTGCAGCCCTGTACCGTGGAGGCTTCCCAAGGCCCCCATTTTTATACACCCCTCATTGGACCCATGGTACCGGGCAGGGCAGAGAGGCCTTAAAAAAGCACCACAAGCCAAAGCGTCTCTGGGGATTAAGGATCCTTTGCCATAAAACTCATTTTGTGTCTCAGCAGTGCAGGGATTGGGGATGGAAAAGTCGCCAGTTTTTGTGTGTTTGTGTGTGTGTAAAGTGGATTTTCCACTGTAATCCAACCACCTAAGTTTATCAGGTGCTTCACTGAGGAAGCCTAGTTTTTTAAGCACAATAGCAAAACCATCAGCTCTGTATTTTCTCCTATTCTTTCATTACAGTAGCTGCTTGTGGGAACTAGGAAAAATTCTTCCAACATATTTTAAGGCCTAAAGTCTTAGTTCCCCTTTCTCCTACCTTTATAGATCATAAGCCTTTCTCGCCTGGGCGCCATAGACAAACATAATTGTTTCAGGAGTTGAATTTAATGAACTTATCTAACTTTATAACCCATCTTGGCTCTAGTAACTTTATCAAGGTGGTGGCTTTCGTGAATATAATGGTAAACTTTAGAGGAAGCTAAAGCCTCCTTTTATAATGCTTCTCGACCATAGGGAAAACATTCTGACAGTGTGGCAGGGTGATTTTCTTTCTTGTGGCCACTTACAGTGGATATTTATTGTTCTTGACCCTTTTATGCCCTAGAATGCTGTGGGGGTTACCATGTGGAATTTGTGCAGAAGCTAAAAGCACCGGATGTGCCAGAGATGCAATTTGTGATTACGTTTGCACTGGATTGTGATTTGAACAGGACACTTACGACTAATGAATTCTTTCTTTTGAGGTGGGGAGGAGGGTTGTAAATCGAGACTTCACATCCCACCCTTGTAGCTCAGAGAATCTAGTTGTGGCTGAGGCTGATGTGGGGAGCTGCAGACAGCTGGACCTCCTAACACGCATCAGGCCTTGCAAGAGACGGAAGGTGAATGCAGAGGACTCTGAAATGCCACCCAAGAGCCTTTTGAAATAAATAGAAGTTTTTAAAATGCTACTTAAGGAGTCACTGCAGAAGCATGAAAAAAAAGAAGACCCAGTTGGGCGGGTGGGTGGGGGGCAAGGGTTTACAGAGTAACAACTTCTGTGTTGTTGTAAATTACCTCATCTGTATACCTTGTACTGGGACACTTTATTTCTCAGCGCTGCCTGTGTCTGCAGTGACTAGATGGCAGGAAACGCAATGCCAGTATAAGACAGTTGTGTTGGCAATTACTCTGAAAGGTTTTTTAAGTAATTTTTAACTTTGTTTGAAGTGCCCCCCTCTTTTTTTTTTTTTTTTTTTTTTTTAAGTTTGAAGTCAGAAGCTCCCCCTCGTCCCCTTGATTTATTGGTTGTAATTGTATTGTAATTGGTATAACTAAAACATAACTGTGCTGGGAAGAAGTTGTGCCATGAAGGTCTTTAATTTTTTTTTTAAATAAAAACATTTAAACATGAAATGTCCCTGCAGCCTGAGCAATATGCTTCTCAAAAACCGACACCGTCTGTGTTAGATGGCTTAGGTCTCGTGTGTTTTGAATTTAATACTGGGTTGATGGAGATGTGAAATGGGATGGATTAAGATTGGTTGAGGAGCACTGAAGTCTGGAAGTTTTTGACATCAAGATTCAGTAAAGAGGGCGTGATGTTGTTGCTAAACAGGACTGGTTTCATTCTTGCCCTTGTCACATACTTGGCCACTTGGCAAGTTACTTAACTTCTGAATCTGTTTCATCATCTATGAAATGGGGCCACTGCTGCCTTGGGATTGAATGAGAGTAAATGTCAAGTATCTGGCACCTGTTACACCCTTGATAAACCTAGTTTCCCTGGCCCCCTGGTATGGAGGATTGGTCCTTGGTCCTGACCTTGCAAGTGACTCACAGTACTGTCCATCCTTGGGACCTCCCGGGACCTCTGTGTGTTCAGTCAGGGTGAGGTTGGGTGAGGTGTCTTCAGAGTTCCTTTTCAGCTCTAACACTGATTTTAGAAGGTTTGAGTGATGTTTTAAATAAAAATGTCCATGGAGACAGCTTGTTCATTAGCAGAAAAGATCGGTGTTGAGTGAATGGCAGTAAGCCCTGTGGAAGGTCGGCCTTGGAGATACCTTAGCCCTGGAGGCAACTTGCAGTCTTGGGGCCTGGAATGAAGATGTTTCTGGTGAGCTTACAGGAACATATTTGGCAGCTTAAGCAGAAACTACTCAAAGGGCTGGTAAAAGAGGTGAAATTTAGTTGACTTGCTTACCACTGCCCAATGAGTAAATTCTGTAAGATTATATATTTGAATTGCCATTCGATCTTTCTCATTTAACCACAACTTTAAAAAATTGAAATCAGAGGAAGTGCTGTTATCCCAAACTTCTAGTTTCCTTTAAATGTTCACTGCATACTATTTTATGACATCCACATGTCATTAATATTGGGCGTTGAAACGTGTGGTTTAGGTGAAAGGAACTATTGTGTAATACCTTGTATCTGAAATGTCTAACTTTCATGAACTTTATTTTATTTCCCCGAACTTCATTTCATGAATTTATTTCCATTTTATACAGGAGACAGGAAGACTAAATTGCTGGAGTGGGCCCGTTAGAGACAGAGCAATCTAGTTTTTAAAATTGTCTTCAGAGTATGGCTAATTACCATAGTCCTAAAATAGTTGAGAAAACTGGAGATTGGTTGACAGACTGGGGGATTTTAATTTCCTCTCAGTCTTTAAATTTCATCTTGCCTCACCTGTTGTCAAGTGTGGTTATAATTAGAACTGACCGTTGGACATCTCTTGGAAAAATCTAGCTGTTCACCACTGCCTGCAGATTCCCACCAGCAGATTCTCTCCCAAGATTAGGGTTGGGTTGGGTGATTGTGCAGTCACCAGTCCTCGCCTACCCCCCCTGCTGGTAATCCCCTCCTACCTTGTGCCGAAGCGATAGGGACTGTGGCTGATGGTCCCTGGTGACATGCTTGTTAGAGAGACTGTCTCCCCGGGGCCTTTTCCTGCTTAAGGAAAAAGTTAGTAACCAGAAGACTTTGAAGTAAAGAAGTCCCCGGTTCCCTCCTCAAAAAAAAGGTGTCTAAAAACCTTGATCTGAGCAGATGTTCCACCCTATCTCAAGTGCCCTCAGCCTGCTTCCCCCACTGCCATAACTATCCCCTTGCCCTTCTGCCTGGTTACACCTGAACGTTGATTGTATTGTTGTCTCTCTCGGCCTACACATAAACTCCCGCTGACCTTGTAGGTCTTACTAATCTGTGTATCCTCATAAAAACTTTTCAGAAAGTATGCCAATATCCCTGAGGATGGAAGAGGATTGAATAGAGTAGCACAAGGAAAATGCTTAGCACCATACCAGGCTCATAATAGATGCTCAGTAAATGGTAATTCCATCCTCGGCTCCCACTTCCACCTTCCCACACACATGCACACATTCCACCACACGTGTGTGCACGCGCACACACAGTAAGTAATGAAAGTACTACTGCATAAAGGGCATCTCAGATCAGAAGAATCTGGCCCTTAGGTTTGCAGCTGTAATTATAAGCCACAGGCCAGACTGAACTAACGTGACAAGAAAATGTTTATTTAATGAGGCCTTGGTGAAATCGTAAGTGGCTGAAGACTAAGCAGTGATCCTTACCAATTTAGTAGACTTGGGTGCTAAGAGAGTCCTGCTTTCCACCATTGTATATAGTAATAGGAAATTCAGGCTGTTCTCTGGGTAAAATAGATGTATAGTGGGTGTCACAAGATAGTCTGGCTCTGGAATCAATCTTCACGTATTCAAGTACTTTCTAGATTTTATACCTTACTATGGTGCTGTGCTAAATGTCAGAGAAATAACCTAGTAGAACTTAAGTGTCCTGGTTCTAAACAGAGTTCTGTCTGGGTGTATGGTTTGGGGTCAGTTAGTTAAATCTCTGAATCTTCACAAGTGATTTAAATTACCGTATAACACTTTGGACCTGTGCCAGTTACAAAGAAGCTGTAACACACCCGTGAGCCTACCGTTCAGGTTAGGTCTGCATTACCAATACAGATGAAGCCCCCTTTGCCCTTTATTTCCTGATCGTATCCTCCTCTCTTCCCCTCTGCCCCAGAAGTCCTAACGTTTTCTGCATCTGTAAAATTGAGGTCTAAATACCTGCTTCATAGGGTGGCGGTTCAGACTCAACAGTCAGTGCTTGGAAAGTGCCTGGCACACGCTGCAGGCGGACTCAATGCTCCTTTCCACTCTGAATTGTACAGTTGTGCAGATTCGTATGCAGAAAGACAACGTCACATGTATAGGGAGGCCATAGATTTGTGCATTCATCCCTACAGTTTCACAGTAGATGATTGTAAAGTGTCTTCTTTAAGGAAAAAAAAAAAAAAAAATCCAGGGCGCCTGGGTGGCTCAGTCGGTTAAGTGTCAGACTTCAGCTCAGGTCGTGATCTCATGGCTTGTGGGTTCGGGCCCCACGTCGGGCTCTGTGCTGACAGCTCAGAGCCTGGAGCCTGCTTCGGATTCTGTGTCTCCCTCTCTCTCTACCCTTCCCCTGTTCATGCTCGCTCGCTCTCTCTCTCAAAATAAAATAAACATTAAAAAAAAAATCCAGGGGCGCCTGGGTGGCACAGTCGGTTAAGCGTCCGACTTCAGCCAGGTCACGATCTCGCGGTCCGTGAGTTCGAGCCCCGCATCAGGCTCTGGGCTGATGGCTCAGAGCCTGGAGCCTGTTTCCGATTCTGTGTCTCCCTCTCTCTCTGCCCCTCCCCCGTTCATGCTCTGTCTCTCTCTGTCCCAAAAATAAATAAACGTTTGAAAAAAAAAAATTAAAAAAAAAAAATCCATGCATTAAACGTGACAGATTTTTAACAATGTAAGTCGTTTCTAATTAGCATGTAGGCCAGCATTACCTTGTCTGCGCCCACCCCATCTCACTCATTTCCCTCTAAGACTATCATTCTGTCGTCTTTGAATTTTTAATTAATCTTCTGAAAGCTAAATAATCTTGCAGTATAGCAAATTTCAGTGTGGGTTTGCCTCCCTGTGGCCATGATAATCACCAGGGATTCTTCGTGGTCTCGCTATAATGTCTCCAGATGGGAGTTTATAAAATGGCCAATCCATTTCTTGGAGAAGTTCCTGAGGGGATTGGGTATTTCTGAGTCAACTTCATTCTTGCATCACCCGCTTTGACGGAGTTTTCTTGCCTTCTCTAATGAGAAAAAGGAAAAGCAGCAGCAGCTGGTAAATGATTTCCTGGTCTCACCCTGTGAGTCAGTCTCAGCTACAGATTTGTAGACGTCCCCAGAAAGGGAGTACCTTGCTTCTTTCTGTATGAACAGTTCTGGGAACCCCACGGTGAATTTCCTACAAAGAAGCTTACATACCCACAGCTCTCCACACTCTGACAAATACTTTCTTCCGTTCCCTGCTCACCCACTCAGCTCCGTCCCCCTCAGCCCCGTGTCCTTTATACATTCACCTGATTGACTGGTCTTTCCAGACGTCATGTGTTTATATGAGAGGCCCTTCAGCAAACATTAGTTGGTGTTCATGAACCTGGCCCTGTGCTAAACAGTGGAGATTGAAAGAGATGAGACATAAGCCCAAGGGGAAATGTGTTCTTGTCAAACAGAAAAGTGGGAAACAAAACTGTGCAAATGGGGCACCTGTACTCAAAAGAAAATGTTTCCAGGAAAAATCACATTGCCAATCAACATAGTAGACCCAGCTAACTGCCTCCTGTTCTAAATACATGAAGATGCTGACTAAAATAACACTTTACTTTCAAGTACATAGCCAATTTCAAAGAAAGAAATGGAAATTCCCAGGTGGCAGAAGGGAAGACCATTCATTCTGAAGGTAAGTGGATATTGGAAGTCACAGTGACCCCCAAGACCCCAGGCATGGAGACAGATGGGCCACAGAGGCTAGGGGGTAGGGTTTGAATGCCCCCAGGGAGATAGGAGACAGCCTCAGGGCCTTTCAAGGTAGAAACTGAAACAGACTGCCCCTAAAAAATGATTGGAAGAAAATAAAATACTAGCTGTAGTCGCCTCTGGGAGGTGAGGTTCAGATAAATGTCAGAAAAACTCAATCTGCAGAAAGGAATCCTGAGCACTTGGGGCAGAGAGAACAGTCAAGGAAGCCTTCCCAGAGGTAGGGCTGCTGGAGCTGGTTAGGAAAGAGGCTCAGCCTGAGCAAGTTTGAGCTACCACGGCCTGCACCTGGGATCAGACCCCATGTCTCCCGGCCCAGTTCTTCCTGGACTGCCTTTCCATAGCTGCACTGCCAAGAATCTCTGTCCAGGTTTCTAGCCAGTCATTATAAACTCTTTCTTTCTCTCTTTTGCTCTCTGTTCCTTTCACCAAAAACACTAACTCTTCACACAGATCTCTAGGTCAACTATAACTATAGTTCAGCTGATCTAAACTGGATTCAGCCAAACAGCTCTGCTTCAGGTTAAGGCTGGGCTGGGCTCCTGTGTTTTTGGACTCTGGTTTGCTCCATGTGGTTCCTTTTGGGACCCATGCCGAAGCTACCCAGGGTATGCTCTTCTCACGGTGGGTTGTTGGAGCACAAGAGGCCAAATGAATTCATACAAGCAAGGAAATACTTGAAGAAATAAAGGTTGGGAATTTTCCAGTATTAAGGACAGACGCCAAGCCACAGATCCAAGAAGTTCAAAGAACACCAAACAAATCTATACACACACTAAGCATATCGAAAATGCTAAAACAAAGAATCTTAGAGGCCAGCCCAGAGGGAAAATAACTTATGATATACCGGGGAAGCCAGAAATTACCAAATGATGCAAGACAGAAGACAATGGAGTGACCAGTGCTGAAAGAAGAAAACCTATCAGCCCAGAGTCCCACACCCAGTGAAAATATCCTTGAAAATAAAGGACAAATAAAGCCTTTTCTAACTAAAAAAGAACTGGAGGAATACATTGAAGTTCTTCAGGCAGAAGGAATATGAAACCAGACAGAAATGTGAGCGAGCCTACCATGAAATAAAGAGTGCCGGAAATGGAATAAATGAAAGCAAAATTTCAAAATTTTGAATTGCCTTAAGTCTAAAGAGGTCAGCAAGCCTATAAAGGAGCAGGTAAATATTTTAGGTTTTGCGTGTCCTCTTGTAAGCACTCTAACGCTGTGGCGTGAAATGAGTCTTAGACAATAGGTAGATGTGCATGGCTGTGTTTCAATAAAACTGTGGACTCTGAGATTTGAGTTTCATGTAATGTTCATGTGCTACAAGTTAATGCTTTTGACTTTTTCCCCCAAATCATTTAAAATTGTTTTAAAGCCATTCTTGGCTCATGGGCCACCCTTTAGAATGTGTATTTATAGCATATGTAAAAATAAAAAATGTGTATACATGAATGGTGGCATATCTGTACAATGAAATACTGAGCAAGAAAAGGAATAACCTTATCCAATAACATGGATTGGTTTTGAAATAACTCTGAGTGAAAGCCAGACAAAAGTAGGTACTGTTTGAGTTCATCCATGTTAAATTCTAGAAAATGCAAACTAATCTCTAGTGACAGAATGTAGTTAAGTAGTTCTCTGCAAGTGCAGGGTGGGGGCCAGGGGTGGGAGAAGGGGAAGAGAAGGAAGGGATTTAAAGTAGTAAAGAACGGGGTGCCTGGGTGGCGCAGTCGGTTAAGCGTCCGACTTCAGCCAGGTCACGATCTCGCGGTCCGTGAGTTCGAGCCCCGCGTCAGGCTCTGGGCTGATGGCTCGGAGCCTGGAGCCTGTTTCCGATTCTGTGTCTCCCTCTCTCTCTGCCCCTCCCCCGTTCATGCTCTGTCTCTCTCTGTCCCAAAAATAAATAAAAAAATAAAGTAGTAAAGAACAGGAGCACCTGGGTGGCTCAGTCAGTGGCGCGTCTGACTTCGGCTCCGGTCATGATCTCTCGGTTCGTGAGTTTGAGCCCCGCGTCGGGCTCTGTGCTAACAGCTGGGAGCCTGGAGCCTGCTTCAGATTCTGTGTCCCCCTCTCTCTCTGCCCCTCCCCTCCTTGCACTCCGTCTCTGTCTTTAGAAAATGAATAAACATAATTTTATTTTTTTTTTTTTAAGGAATAGGGGCGCCTGGTGGCTCAGTCGGTTAAGCGGCCGACTTCAGCTCAGGTCATGATCTCGCGGCCCCACGTGGGGTTTGGGGCCCACATCGGGCTCTGTGCTGACAGGTCAGAGCCTGGAGCCCGCTTCGGATTCTGTGTCTCCCTCTCTCTCTCTGCCCCTCCCCCACTCATGCTCAGTCGCACGCTCTCTCTCTCTCAAAAATAAACATTAAAAAAAATTTTTTTAGTAATAAAGAATAAAGTATATGACCACAGCATGAAGAACAGAAGGGAAGAAATGGGAATCCACTTTTTTAAGGCCTTATACTGTACACGAAGCAGGATATCCTTTGAAGGCAAACTGGTTAAAGAGGTGTGTTGTAAATCCAAGGTCAATCACTAAAATTGGTCTCTCCATCTCTTTCCCACTCTCAGCCCCAGAGTTTGGTACAGGGTTCCACCCTGGCTTAGTGGTGGAGCAGGAGACTCAGGCCTAACCAATCAGCATGTAGAGGCCACAGTGACTGGTCCAGGCCCAGGCAGATGGCAGCACCAATGACACATGTTCTGGCTGTTCTCGGGAATTCGGGGACAAAGACAAATCCACTGTTATTTCACAGAGTCAGACGTAGAAGTACGTGAGACCCTGCCAGAGGCACTGCCAGAGCCCTGTTGTGACCCAAGACCTGTAGGTGAGTGCAGTCAACAGGAAGGGGCGAGCAGCTGAGAGATGGAGAGAGGACACAGAAGGGCAAGAACCTTTCAGTTCTGTGAGCCAATCAGGCTTTTGGCCTGAGTTTGTTTGGGCTGCGATTTTCAGTCACTTGCTGTGTAACAAAGTACCACAAATGTATTCTCTTTCCCACCCTCCGGCATCCGAGTGTGGGTTAGCTGGGTCCTTTGCCCTGGGTCTCACCAGTCTAAAATCAAGCTGTCCACCAAGTCTCTGGTCTCAAATGAGGCTCAGGGTCCTCTTCAAGCTTACTGTTGGCCAAATTCAGTTCCTTGTGGTGTGGAACGGAGCCCCTCCCTACCTAGAGGCTGCTCGCCTCCCTGCCATGTGTCCCTCTCCGCAGCATGGAAGTTTAAGTCTTCAAGGTGAACGAGAGAATGTCTCTGCTGCTTTGACTTTGTCCTGCAGGAAGGCCTGCACCTTCTTTTGAAAGACTTCTCTGATGAAGTCCACCCAGGCCAATTTCCCTTGTGACTACTTCAGAGTCAACTGATTTGGAACCTTCATCATGTCTGCATAATCCCTTTACCTTTGCCGTGTAACATTATGTATTCATGAGAGAAAAACCCATCATATCCACAAGTCCTGCCCACACTCAAAGGGAAGGGATTATTCAGCCACGTACACCATGAAGTGGGAGTCTTGGGGACCACTTTAGAATTCTGCATACCACAGACACCTGATGCCCTTGTGCCTTACACTCAGTCATGAATCAGTTTCTGGAATTTTCCACGTTCTACTAGACTTCAAGGTTGTTTCCTGTCTGACCTCTTTTCACTTGGCTTTACAATTACCTGGTTACTTGTCTCTCTTCCCCATCAGAAGCTAAAAAACCGAATGAATATTCGTCATTCTACATCCCAGCTCACAACCTGGCTCCATAAACATTTGTATGGATAAGTGGAGGTGATTCTTACACTGGGGATGAGGATTAATCTAGATGGCTTTAAGGACCACATTGATTGTGAAAATTCTTTAATCCCACCCTGCTGACTGCATCCAGTCCAAACTCAAGTATGGTTTAAGAGGTCCTACTGACTTGCCCCATGCACACTTCTCTGCCCTCACCACTGTCAAAGTCCACTTCCCTATCATACTATGCTGTAAGAAAGAACATTAAACCACTTCATTTCTAGGCTATGGTTTGCTTAGTTGTTTCCTTAGCCTAGAACGCTCTTCCCTACATCAACTGACTTAATCCTGCTGTTCATCATCTAAATAAACAGAAATCACCACCCCAGGAAATTTTTCTTCATCACCCTCTCCTGCCTCTGTGTGTGGCTGATGCCCCTCCTTGGGCTTCTATAACCCTCTAAGCTTCTTTCCCCCTTTCCTGGAACTTGTTATCTCTTGTAAGTTGAGTCCACCTCCCCTACCAACTTGAGCTGTCCTGGAGAGCAGAGAACAAAGCTTCGTTATTTGGGGTCCCAACACTGGCCTGGTCTGGGTAAGGACCACGAATAGTTGTTGGACAAAGAAATGCGTTCCATCTCTATTTTGTGATTTAGGGTCTTTCAAGATATTCATACTTCTCGGTGTCCTGGGCCCCGTGGCAGGCCAGCCTAGCAGGCCCTGGCTTACCTACAGGTTCCAAGCCCAGGCCACAGGGCAATGGGCATTGGCCATCACAATGTTCAAACGACGGGCTGGTTTCTATTGGCCCGGGAAGGCTTTTTAAACATTCTCGTTCACCACCTAGTGCTCCTTTCAAAAAGAGTAGGCATGGGGAATTATGAGGCTGGCATTCCTGGTCCTGCTCTCACTTAGAGCTTCACGGTGATGAACTGTAGTTACACAACGTGCTGCCCAGAGATGAGGAACCAGCCTGAGACAAGAACTGGTTACCTCCTCTGGGACCCCTTGTTCCAGTTGCTGAGCATTTGACAGTAGCTTTTCCCTTTCCCTTTTCCCTGAGAGCCAGCCACTCCCCTGTTTTACAGAGCATCAAAGTTGGCCCAAGCCTTGCTAGGGCCACACACTTTAGCCCTAGAGCTGTGTCGGGGAGGAGAGCCTGTCTCGGTCCCATCACTCCCGCAGGCAAGAATTGAGCTGTGTCCCTGTGCTCTACACTCAATCACGAGTCTCGGTTTCTGGGATTTTCTATATTCAAAGACCTGGTTAAGACAGTACTTTTATCATCATTATCATTTTACAGATAGGAAAAGCAAAAGAAATGACAAAATCTGGTCCCGTACACACCTACTCAAGTGTGCCGCGCGCTAGCTCGGCTAGAACTCCGGGGCGCGCGCTTCCTCTCGCCGCTTAGGGCGCCCGCGCGCGTGTCCCCCGACCGCCGTCGGCCTAGCGTAGCGGCTGGTCACGTGCAGGCGCGGGGGCGGGGCCCGCGCGGACGCCTGCGCGCCTGCGCGCTTGCGCGCCGCGGGCTGACCGATCCCTACCCTGTCCGGCGGAGCCGGCGCTGGGTCCCGCGGCCATAGCCGCGTCTTCTCTCGGCTCTGCCACCAGCCGGGGCTCGGGCCCGGGCCCGGGCCCCCGGGACATGGCCCTCCGGAGTGCGCAAGGCGACGGCCCCACCTCCAGCCGCTGGGACGGCGGCGCCGAGAAGACAGGTACGGAAGCCGGCGGGGGTGCCGAGGAGCGGCCTTCGGGGACGGCGCGAGGGGCAGGGGCGGCCCTGCGGGTGGAGAAGGGGGGAGGCAAGGAACAGCTGTCGGAGGAGCGGCCCCGGGCGCAGGCGGCGTCCAGGAGGGGCCCGAGGGACCGCGCGGGGTGCGCCCAGCGCCGCGGGCCGGGGTCGGGACGGCGTGAGAGGAAAAGGGTGATGGGCCCGGTCACGTCTGAAAGGGAAGCGATCCTGGAACTGGGGAGTCAGCGGATGCTGAGACCACAGGAACCCTGCTGGCAGACTCGCGTCCCCTGTGCGAAGGAAGGGCGGGGGAATCTGGTCCGGCTTCGTCACGTCTGGAGAGAATTGGGTCTCCCGGAGAACTGAGGCCAAGCCTCCACCCCCGGCCCGAGGCTGTCCGGCCACGTCCGCACGCTCCTGGTGCCTCCTCCCTAGTTGTAAGGCAAGTTTCCCAAACTTCATTCATCGCTCACCCGCTTGATTTACGCGGTGTACGTGTACCACCTATTTGTTTTAATTGCCATAAAAATCCAGCCTTTTAAAATGTCCAGTTCACTGGTTCTTAGCACATTTACAGTGTTGTGCAATCATAGCCGCTGTCTGATTCCAGGACGTTTCTAATTCCCAAAAGAAATCCATCACTCCCCATTCCCCAGTCTCCACAGCTCCTGGCAACCACTAATCTACTTTCTGCCTCAGTCCTGTGCCACCTATTTGAATGTTACTTAATTTTGTAGGAGAAAGCGATTCTCCCAAGTTTTCATAGTTTCATACCAAGCAGTAATTTCTGTGAAACCATGGTTTCATTGTGCACTGGTTTTGAATATGTTTTACGGACAGTTAAAATACGGCACTTAAAATTATTCACGTTTACTCTGTACCGAGTAAAATAATCTCTTTGTCCCCTAAGACTAAGGTAACTTTCCCATCTTTCCGTTCTCTGATGGGCGCTGCCCAGAATAGAACCAACCACGTATTCAACCCACATTTTTGGTGAAGCACCTGGTGTCCACACTTTGTTTCTCTGGGCTCATTTTCTGTTATTTTCTTTTTCTCCTGTTCTAATCCTGGATGGAAGTGGAGCTCACTCGTATTATTTCTTTGGGCTCTTTGGCCTTTGTAAACCCTTTGCTGGTGTTTTAGTATGACTGGCATCTGTCCTCATGGCGTAGTAGTGCCCCAAGTCGTATGGGTTTTGTGACCTGTTATATCGTGTGGCTGTGCCTAGGTTGTGAGACCTAGTTTCCTTGATGTTTTGCTTCTCTGATGAATGGGAGGAATTTAGAGATGAGAGTTTTTGTTTTTGTTAAATGTTTTTGTTCTGTTTTTAATCCTATTGGAGACTTGGTGGCAAAGTTACTAATACTGGAAGCCCCCCTTTGTAGACTTTACGATCAGAGTGGTTTACTCTCTAGAATATTTTTTCTTTATTGTTAGGGTAAAGCAGTCTTTCTTAATACATGCTTGTCTTCATGTTTCAGGTAGTTAATGGATCTCTGCTAATTTGGATACTGTTTGTTGAAACTAATTAGGACTTCCAGAAACAGAGGCTACTTTGTTTTCTTTTGTTTTTAATAGGAACCTTACTCCAAGTAAGGTAAGGTGTTCCTCTCCCACTGTCTTTATCTGGTACAGATATGAAGTTCAAACATAAAACTTTAAGTTATTTTCCAGTGTCAACATTAGGAGTTCAAGGGATGGGGCAGGGGCCTGTCTGTTTAGGGGGACTCTCTATCCCCTCTGGCCGGGTCTTCCATTGTTTTGATTAAGGCTAGTGTTGCTTGATTTGAGTTTGACTTCTGTTTAAAAACTGTCAAGCTTTCTCAGGGTGCCTGGCTAGCTCAGTCGGTAGAGCATGAGACTCTTGATCTCAAAGTCGTGAGTTTGAGGAGGCAGAGTTTACTTAGAAAAAAAAAAAAAAAAAGACTAAAGCATTCTTGATATACAAACTTAAACCGAATAATCGGTATGGAATTTTGTACTCTCACACAGATTTCGTTATTAAGTGTCTAGCATCATTTACCTCATCTAAGTCACTAGTATGTATTGTGCTGATATGGAAAAACTTTTAGAGGAAGCATAGCTAGTGTTTGTTTATCTTTTCTCATTGTCCTTTCCCTGTATATTAAGATATATCTTAATATACCATCTGTATATATCAGATGGTTTTGGGAGATACTTCTTGCTCAGAGGATCTTTACCTGGGTTCTGCAGCCAGAGTTGAGAGAGGTGTGAGAAAGTAATGGGTTCAGCCATCCTTCTCTGAACTGTTAAGAACCACTGTTTCAATTCTCTTATTAAAATAATTTTCACGGAGAACAGGTCAAATAGTACTTATATCATTGTTCCCCCTTTGTTGAGGGAATTTTCAGATATCAGGCTTTTTTTTTTTTTTTTTTTTTAATAGCAGTGTCTTACATTTTGCAGCCAGTTGTAGGATAGTTACTTCATTCTGTCATGGTTATGATAGCCAAGACCTCTACTGTAAAGGAATTTGGAAAGTATCCGCTTCGGAATATATATATAATACATCTCTCTCTTAAGTGGGGGCAAAACGAAACTGGAGAAGAAAGGATTCAAGGGACTTTGGATGACCTATATGCAGAAGTCTCAAGTGTAGCAATGTGTGTCTCACCCCAAAATCCATACATAAAATTTCTCTTGAAGTAGATCGTAGATGTTAAACCTCGGTGTTTTCCCGCACATCCCCAGAATAGGACTATGATTTTTCTCTCTGAGGTGAAATTAGCTGTTTAGCTGACACCACTAACCTTTTCTTCCTTGTTGTGTAGCTTAGCAGTTGACCTTATCACTCTGTGCTTTCTCCATCTGCAATTCACTTGAGTTTTCTCTTTTCTCCTTTTTTACATCACAACGAGAGCCTATATATTAGGTGCAGTAAATATTTGTTGAAGGAGGGGAGTGGCACACACAGGCGTGCCTTTGATATTGGACCCTGAACAGACAGCAGCTAAAGTCCACATTGGAGCAGTATCCTACTCTGGGAAGTACCAGTAACTTTAGAAAAAGGCCAAAGAGTCTAGAAACCTATGTAGAGTTGTGCAGTGAGCCCGTTCATAACAGGAGCATGGGGAAAAAGAATGTCATTTGCTGTAGGCCAGTTTTTCCAGAGGAGCAGTGGCTGAGCTAAATTATTTATTTTATTCTGCACGTATTTGTTGGGTTCCCACAGAGTGCCAAAAACCAAGAAGACAGGAGTGCATTTTGAAATGCAGGATTAAAAACAAAATCAGAGTAGAGTGTTAGGAGAGATAAGTGTTGGAGCTGTGGTTCCGAATTAGTTAAAGTTCTGGCAGATTATTTGCCAAAGCATAATGGGAATCTGGCCGATTGCAGACAGTGTTATTTCCCCCAAGTTGCTAGCAACGGTTTTCCTTTCCCTCAGATTGCCAAGCAGCTTACTTGGGAAGAGGGGTGATATGGATAGATATCTAAACAAATTGAGGAAATCTTTCCACACTCTTAACAAGTAGGTTAACAAGATTTCTAAAAGTCAGCTTACCTCAAGCAGTATTCAGTGTTATCATTCTAAGTGTTCTTCTTAGTTTGTGATGTGTGGAAAGTACAAGGGCACTCTAAATTGGGGGGGGGGGGGAATATATATATGTATGTATGTATGTATGAAATATCTGCTGCTTTTTCTTTCTCTGCCACAACTTAATCCAATCCCTGCCATATTTCGTCTCAGCCTATGTTGTTATATAAAAAGTCTTCTTTTCGGGGCACCTGGGTGTCTCAGTCGGTTAAGCATCTGGTTTCGGCTTAGGTCGTGATCACAGTTTGTGAGTTCGAACCCCACGTCGGGCTCCGTGCTGACATCTGGGAACCTGAAGCCTGCTTCAGATTTCTGTGTGTGTGTGTCTCTCTCTCCCTCTGCCCCTCCCCTGCTCACATTCTGTCTCTGTCTCTCTCTCAAAAATAAATATTTAGGGGCGCCTGGGTGGCTCAGTCGGTTAAGTGCAGACTTCAGCTCAGGTCATGATCTCACAGTCCGTGGGTTTGAGCCCCGCATCGGGCTCTGTGCTGGCAGCTCGGAGCCTGGAGCCTGTTTCAGATTCTGTGTCTCCCTCTTTCTCTGACCCTCCCCTGTTCATGCTCTCTCTCTGTCTCAAAAATAAATAAATGTTAAAAAAATTAAAAAATAATAAATAAATAAATATTTTTAAAAAATTTAAACATTAAAAAAAAAAGTCTTGGGGCTCCTGGGTGGCTCAGTCAGTTAAGCGTCTGGCTCTTGACTTCGGCTCAGGTCATGATCTCACAGTTCATGGGTCTGAGCCCCAGTTGGACACTGTGCTGGTGGTGCAGAGCCTGCTTGGGATTCTCTCTTCCCCCTCTCTCTGCCCCTGCCCTGCTTGTGTGTTCAGCCTCTCTCTCTCTCTCTCTCACTCAAAATAAATACATAAACTTAAAAAAAAAAAAAAAAAGTCTTCTTTTCTTCCACATGTCTACATGTCTTCTCCTCCAAAGGATGGCCCTTTGACCCGTAATTTAAAATTCCTTCCTTGTCTTCCTCTTGAGTGCAGGATAAAACCCAGACTCATTTATGACCCACATTTCCTGCAGTCCTCCCAGGTTCTGTTTTCTCTCTTTACCTAACACTTGAGCCTCACAGACTCTCTCTGTGTTTTCTGGACATGGTGTTTCTTTCATGTGATAAGGTCTTTGCACGTACTCTTTCCTCTGCCTGGAATGCTCTCCAGCACAGTCTTCCATGTGCAAAATTTGCTTTAAGAAGGTGGCAGGGGCGCCTGGGTGGCGCTGTCGGTTAAGCGTCCGACTTCAGCCAGGTCACGATCTCGCGGTCCATGAGTTCGAGCCCCGCATCAGGCTCTGGGCTGATGGCTCAGAGCCTGGAGCCTGTTTCCGATTCTGTGTCTCCCTCTCTCTCTGCTCCTCCCCCGTTCATGCTCTGTCTCTCTCTGTCCCAAAAATAAATAAACGTTGAAAAAAAAAAAAAATTTTTAAAAAGAAGGTGGCAGAATATATTTTCATTGAAGCCTTTCCTGATTGCCCCAGGAGTAGGCATTCTTTCCTCTGGATTTTCATAATTCGTCATGATTCTGTTCTATCATAATTGTGTTCCTCCCCAACGTGAGCCTCTCAAAGGCTGAGGGGTCATATTCATCTTTTTACCCCAGTGTGGTGCTTAACTACCAGTAGATGCTCATTAGGTGATGGACTGATACATGGATGGATAGACTAATGAGTGGCTGGGGAGACGGAAGGGAGGAAGGAAGGAGGGAAGGACGGACGGACGGACGGACACACACTCAAGCCAAGAACTTGAAGCACCTTATAAACAAACATCTGACTAGCTAGGTGCTCTGCTAACAGAGGGCATTGGGACTTGTTTTTTCATGATTTCTAGGTAGAGTAACCATTTAACTGAGCATCCAAACTGGGACGTTTCTGAGAGTGCAGCTGGCAGGAGGGATTTACGTGGATGATTATACTGGGACTCTAGGCGCAAACCAAGAATGTCTCAGACAAACAGGAGCAGACGGTCATCCTACTAGGTGAAAATAACAGTCTAGCCAGGAGGACGGGTTCCCCCAGGTGAAGAGTCACCTGTGTTGCATTTGTAGCTGCACCTCCGGTTGCATGTGACCGCAGTACAGTGATACCTGTTTATGTGGTTAGTGTGTCACAACTGTGGTAGGTAGGTAACCAGGACCACCTTTCATTGGTGTTAATAATGTGCGTCTTTGTCCTGGAAACAGTTTGTGGACTGTTGTCTCAGAATAAACTACTACTCAGGAAAGTTGCTTTGTGGCTCTTCTTTTGTTGTTTTAATTTTTATTTTATTTAAATGTTTATATTAGAGAGAGCACGCAAGCCGCAAGCCAGGAGGGCTAGAGAGAGAGGGAGACAGAATCCAAAGCAGACTCCAGGCTCCTGCGGTCAGCACAGAGCCTGACACAGGGCTCGAACTCTTGAGCTGTGAGATCATGACCTGAGCCGAAGTTGGATGCCTAACCGACTAAGCCACCCAGGCATCCCCCCCCCCCGCCTTTTTTTTTTTTTTAACGTTTATAGTTGAGAGAGAGCGGCTTTGTGGCCCTTCTAAAGCCTAACCGACTTCCAGCGTTCATCTTCTCTAAAGCCCAAACTTCCTTCCAGTGTTACCTTCCACTTACATTAAGTGTAGTGTCTTGCACCTCGTATTTGTACGTAAACATTTTTTAAGGAGTCGATTTACGTTAGATGGAAGGGACTTGTGTTTCTTATCTCTCGGCCTTTCTTCTCTCTACCCTGCCCCCTGCCTCTTGAAATCCTCCCTTTCCTTTTGAAATTGCACTCTCCGGTAATGCCTTCTCAAGTTAGCCTGACCTACAGCGGTCTCTTTGAGCTCTTGGTGTCCGCACATCCCTTTTTTGGGGCAATTATGGTACACTGCTTTGTAACATCTCTTTGGTATTGACTTGTTTAACTTGCGTTTGCAGTTCGCAGTTCCGAAAGTTAGGCATTCCACATTAAATTGTGAAAGCATGTTTTCTGCGTTATTTTCTTTTCCTTTTTTTTTTTTTTCTTTTAAGGAGATGGCTTATTTATTTATTTATTTATTTATTTTTAAGTTGATGTATTTATTTTTAAGTTGATGTATTTATTTTTGAGATAGAACACACCAGCAGGGGAGGAGCAGAGAAAGACAGAGGATATGAAGTGGGTTCTGTGCTGACAGCAGAGAGCCCAGCATGGGGCTTGAACTCATGAACCGTGAGATCATGACCTGAGCCCAAGTCGGATGCTTCCACTAAGCCACCCAGGTGTCCCTTGACATAATTTTCAATAGAAAAATTATAATATGATACACATCAACCACAAATCTCAGCCAATTTCCTAAAAAGGAATTTAAACACAGTAAAATGCCAGTGTATAAATAAACTATCACATAGGGATGTAAGATGCTTAGAACATCACCCTTACTTAATATGGTCATCAGGAAACAGTTGCTTTGTGTGCAGCTATCATGCCTGTCTTATCACCAGCCACGCTGGAGACCCAAGCATACCCTTTGATCTGTTTTTGAAAATATGTAGGGTCTCCTGTCTGGCTCAGTTAATAAACTGTGCAACTCTTGATCTCGGGGTCATGAGTTCAAGCCCCATATTGAGTGTGGAGCTTAAAAAAAAAAGAAAGGGGCGCCTGCATGGCTCCATTGGTTGAGCATTGGACTCTTGGTTTCAGCTCAGGTCATGATCTCATGGTTCGTGAGCTCGAGCCCTACATCGGGCTCTGCGCTGACAGTGTGGAACGTGCTTGGGGGCACTCTCTTTCCCCTGTCTCTGCCCATTCCCTACTCGCTCTCTCTGTCTCTTAAATAAACTTAGGGAAAAAAAAGAAAGAAAGAAAATGTCTCTGTGTAATTCTGAAATGTTACCAGTTGTATTAGCATGTAACTGGAAAATTTTTGTCTCGTGGTTCTATTTTAAAATGCAGTATTGAATTTTGGCGATATGCATATAAACAGGAAAAATTATTGTATAAAGAGATATATATGTTCTGTGAAGTTTGGGATTAAGAAAGAACAAGCATTGTATTCTATTCTGTCCTATCCTATCCTATCTTATACTATACTATCCTATTCTATCTTATCCTAAAACATTAACAGTAAATGTTAGATGTGCCTGAGTTTAATGAGCACTTACTGTAATTGTAATTCCTTGCTTGTTACTTACATGGTATATCTCCTTAGTGTTTTGCACATTATGTGCTAATTACATGTTTGTAGGTGGACTTTAAGAATATCTACCTGTACCCCAAATCAAATAAGGAGATTGAGCCCTGCGCAGAAAATGTACACATGCTGAATACGTGCCTAATGCCTTTTTCCCCTTTGTTTTGCAGACTTCACCGCCAAAAGGAAAAAGAAAGTGGCAGAGATTTACCAGGCTCTGAACAGTGATCCCACTGATGTGGCTGCCCTTAGACGCATGGCTATCAGTGAAGGAGGGCTCCTGACTGATGAGATCAGGCAGAAAGTGTGGCCCAAGCTCCTCAATGTCAATACCAGTGACCCACCTCCTATATCAGGTAATGGTGGGGAATGTTTGTGAGGGGAACTTGTCTAAGATGTGAGGACAAAAGAATTTCAGGATCTTTCATTCTTAATGCTCATTTTAAACCAGGTGTAGATGAGTAAATCTGAACCATTTTAGGGCCCACTCTAAAAATTGGGCCCACTCTGAAAATAAGGCCAAACTGATAAGACTTTTCTTCAAAAATGGAGTGAGCTTTTACGAGGTTGATAGGTAGCTTTTATCGGCTAAGTGGGGGAGTTTATATTCTGGTCTGTGTTCACTTAGAGGTGGGTTGTAGGAATCTGTATTTTAACAAGCACCCCAGCTGGTTCTGGTGCAAATGAACTCCATTTTGAGAAACTTTAGGCCATGGGGAGAGAGAATATTTCTCCGGTCCTTAAGAAAAACAAGGCCAAACGAAACTTTTTTGTTGGGAAATACTAAGATTCTTTTGAAAGCTCAAATTCTGTAACTGTATGAAAAGCTGTTCCTTAACTAGTTTGCAAGGCCCATGCAGTCGAAGGAGTTTCTTGGAATATAGCACAACCTACGAAGAAAGTACTGTGAAATAAAGAATCCCCTTTGTCATTCATTCATTCAACACTGGTGGCTTTCCTGCCGTGTATAGCAGAAGTCCAGGTGCTGGAGATTCTTCCACTCATTTGGCAGGTGGTCCTTGTGGTCCTGTTGTGCGCCAGGTACTAGAGATGATTAAAACAGCCTCTGCTGATCAAAAGCTCACAGTGTCACGGTGCACACTGCAGCCGAGTGGGTGTTAAGTCGCCTCTTGTTAGTCTCTTTGAAACCGGCTGCCTCGGAGCAGTCAGCTGTGGGTTGGAAGGAAGAGACATCACCGTATTCACACTCTTAACTCCTGAGATGAAGTCCTTCTCTCAGATCGCAAACTTCCCAGAGCTTTATAAGATGAAGTCTGTATGTGGGGATGTGTTACACCTGCTCCTCGGTAGCTTTCGGTTGTAGTTGTGATGGAAATGCGCACTTGTTACAGAACACTCGGTTCGGTTGAGGAAAGTGTGTGCTTGCTGCGTATATACAGCAGCTAGAGGCTGCCGCAGTATTTTCAGTGTTGGATTGGCAGCTGAACACAAGTACCCGCTCCTGTTTGCACCCAGTCCTAGAATTTCAGGGTCAAGAGAGGTGAGGTACTTCTTTGTGTGCGTTTATCTTAATACTCCTTTCTGAGCAGCTCAGTGCTCCCTAGGCTGTACAGATGTTTGAGTTTCTCCAGCAGTCTGTGGTTTCCCCATCCACGATCTCAACTGATCCTTGCAGTGACCTGAGAGGTGCATATGGAAGGAAATATCCCCATTTTACAGACGTGGACCTTGAAGTTCAGGGCCGTCCCCTGGTGACACACGGTAGCAGCCTCCAATAGGCCCCTGGCCTCCTGACTCCTCGTGCACTGCTCCTTCTGTCTCAGGGTTGCCTCCTGGGCAGTCCGTGTCCCTCCGCTTACAGTCACTTTAGCTTGAATGAAACGGCGGGTTTGGAGCTAACCTGGGGGTTCCTCTCCCCATGTTGTCTCTTGTGTCATATGTCCTCTTGAGGAAGAAGCTTAAGTGTGCCCTCCCGGCCTTTGGTGCCATAGCAGAATGTTCTTGTCCCTGCTCCGGCTTCTCAGACTTTGCTGCGGTAACGCGTTCCTTTTCCTCCCACAGGGAAGGACCTGCGGCAGGTGAGCAAGGACTACCAGCAAGTGCTGCTGGACGTCCGCCGGTCCTTACGGCGCTTCCCGCCCGGTGAGAAGCAAGTGCTCCCTCGGTCTTGCTGCCCCAGGAGCTCCCGCCCCAACTGCACCCAGCGGGACCCGGTCGGGGACCTTGTACTCACGACTGGGTCACCTTCAGACCCCGCACTGCCAAAGTCTGAGCCAGAAGTCCTTTCTCTTGGCCTAGAGGTGGTGGATGAAAACCCTAGGGGTTTTTCCCCCTTCAGAGCCACGGGAGAGACTCCGTAGGGACCGCTGTAGCCATTGTCTGGCTTTAAAGAGCAGCTTGGCTGACCAGTGGGCGCTAACAAGAGCCAGGCATACCTTCATCCGATTGGATTTCTAAGTAGGGATTTCTCCCACATGCCTCTGTTGGGTCCCTGGACTGGAAGGGAGGCCATTCCCTGCGTGGTTAAAGGGGCTGTTTGAGAAACTGCTTCCCACGCTGGGGAGAAGGAGAACGGTGGCCGGCTCTGGTCTCTGTCTTCACAACAGAGGAAGCTGGGCGACAGACCTTGTGCTTCTGATCCCGTCCTCTCCCTCTGGCAGCCTCGCCTTTGCGTAGGTCCGGGGAGGAAGGAGAATTGCTGCAGGGGACGAGAGCCTCTAAACCCATTGCCTCCCTCTTCCAAAACCGTGCTCTGGCTCAGATTTTGCCCATTAAAGCGCCTTCTTCGCCGCTTGCAGCCTTGCTCCAAGACAGTGACACTCGCCATCCCTGTGTGGCCGGTAGCTTTTAAGAACGTGTGCCCGTGGCCCAGTCCCCTTTCCCTGGGCTACAAGTCCACATCAGACCGCACGGGCCAAGGCCCCATTTCCCCCCAGCTAATCTTTTCCTTGGAACCCTTTCTGCTGCTTCCGTTTGTGGACCGATGGTGCGTGAGGCTCTTTGTATGGGCTGACCTTTCCACGTGCTTTCATATTCTTCTCGCGTCCGTGTTGTTCTGAGCTTAGCCGACCTCTCTTACTCTGAAACTTCAGAGTTTAGGTTAGTCTCTCCGCCTTGATTACTTTCCCTAACCATTGTAGCTGGTCTGCTCCATTTTCTTTTTGGCTTATCTTTTACAGTATGCCTCTTTTGAGAAGAGGTGGTGTAAACACGAGCAACAGATGAATTTGCTTTTACCTTAAACCCTTTGTTCAGGGTCGTTTGGGCGCTTCCATGAACTGTTTTCTCTCAATGTCTGTCATAACTGGAAGGGCTAATGGTGTGGGAGAGCAGTGCTGGGGCCACTCCTCCAAAGCAGCTCACAAGGCCACGTTTTGGCAGTTTCCTTCTTTCTTCCTTTCTCTCTCTCTCTTTCTTTCTTTCCTTTTTTTTATTTTTTTTTTAATTTTTTTTAATGTTTATTTTTGAGAGAGAGAGCAAGAGAGAGAGAGCAAGCAGGAGAGGGGCAGAGAGAGAGGGAGACCCAGAAGCAGGCTCCAGGCTCTGAGCTGTTAGCACAGAGCCCCACGCAAGGCTCGAAATCACGAACCGCGAGATCATGACCTGAGCTGAAATTGGAGGCTTAACCGACCCTGCTACCCAGACGCTTTTTTTGGCATTTTCATACTAAAAGCCACATGAGAGGCGCCTGGGTGGCTCAGTTGGTTAAAGGTCTGACTCTTGGTTTCGGCTGTGGTCACAATCTCATGGTTCTTGAGCCCCGACTCAGACTCTGAGCTAACAGCAGGGAGCCTGCTTGGGGATTCTCTCTCCTCCCCCCTCCTTCTCTGCCCCTCCCCAACTCATGCAAGCTCTCTCTCTCTCTCTCAAAATAAATAAACAAACTTCCGAAAAATAAAAAAATAAAAGTCACATGAGCAGAGGAGCCACACTGACCACTGCCAGAACCAGCTGCATTATCTGCGCTATCTCCTGAGGCAGGCGCCCCCGTTTCTGGAATCTCTTAGATCAAGATACAGTCCTGGGGGAGTGCCTGGGTGGCTAAGTTGGTCAGGTGTCGTGATTCTTGATTTCAGCTCAGGTCATGATCTCACGGTTCAGGAGTTCCAGCCCTGTGTCGGGCTCTGTGCCGACAGTGCAGAGCCTGCTTGGGATTTTCTCCCCCTCTCTCTAACTCTCCCTGCCTCACATGCATGCGTTCGTGCTCTCTCTCTCTCTCTCAAAAATAAACTTAAAAAAAAGGGCAGGGGGGCGCCTGGGTGGTTCAGTCGGTTGAGCGTCTGACTTCAGCGCAGGTCATGATTTCATGGTCTGTGAGTTCAAGCCCCGTGTCAGGCTCTGTGCTGACAGCTGGGAGCCTGGAGCCTGCTTCGGATTCTGTGTCTCCCTCTCTCTCTCTGCCCCTCCCCCATTCATGCTCTGTCTCTCTCTGTCTCAAAAATAAATAAACATTAAAAAAAATTTTTAAAAGAAAAAAGGTTAGATTCCTGTGATGCTTAGGTTGGCTTAAAGGGGAACACACAATTCTTAAATTTTTTATTTGTATGTAGTTTCATATCTATAGAAAAGTTGCAAAAATAAGACAAATGATTCCTCAGATAACTTTTACCCAGATTTCCTTATATGTTAGCATTTTACTATATCCGTTTTCATATGGCTTTGTGTCTTTCTTACACACACACACACACTTTTTTTTTCTGAACTATTTAGGAATAAATTACAGACCTGCTGCCCCTTTACCCCTAAATATTTCAAGGTGTGGTTCCTAAAACAAGGCCCTTACATAATCACAGTGCACTTATTAAAATCAGTAACACACTGAAAAATACTGCTTCTCGTGTATATTTTATTCAGGTCTCACCGTTTACTGCAATAATGTCCTTTACAGGAAAAGGAGATACAGATGCATTCATTTCCCATTTAGTCATTGTTTCTCTTTAGCCTTCTTTAACCTGGAATAGTTCCTTTGTGTTTTATGACTCAGTTATTTTTGTAAAATTTCCCTTGGTTTGGGCTTGTCTAGTATTTCCTTATGATTAGATTCAGGTTTATGTGCTTTTTTTGTTGTTGTTTATTTATTTTTGAGAGAGAGCACAAGTGAGGGAGGGGTGGACAGAGAGGGAGACACAGAATCCGAAGGCGGCTCCAGGCTCCGAGCTGTCGGCGCAGAGCCCGATGCGGGGCTCCAACTCCCGTGCCCTGAGATCCTGGCCCGAGCCGGTCGGACGCTCAGTCGACTGAGCCCCCAGGCACCCCAGGTTTATGCGCTCTCGATGGGAATTCCACGGAAGCGATCCTGTGTTCTCGGCGCGCACATCAGGAGGCTCATGCCGTCACATAGCCACACCCCTGGCAGTGTCCACTGCGGGGACCTGGTTAGGAAGGTGTCTGCGGGCTCACCCGCCGTGAGGTGGCTGCTCTCTGGCTCTTTCCCGTGTGCCAGGTGGTATCGATGGTGTGTGGATTCCAGCGTGTTGCCCAATTGTTCCTAATTCGGTTTTTTGTTTTTGTTTTTGTTTTTAATTAAACGCTTTGGAACTCCTTTGCTGCCCGTCCTAACCTCCTGGTTACCAGGCTGCTTGCTGTGTTCAAGTGCATCTCCCCTCCCCCCTCCGCAGGCATGCCAGAGGAACAGAGGGAGGGGCTGCAGGAGGAGCTGATCGACATCATCCTGCTCATCTTGGAGCGCAACCCCCAGCTGCACTACTATCAGGGCTACCATGACATCGTGGTCACGTTTCTGCTGGTGGTCGGCGAGGGGCTGGCGACATCTCTGGTAGAAAAATTGTCCACCCACCACCTCAGGTACTGGTGCAGAGGAACAGAGGAGGAAGGCGATCGCTGCTCGAGCCCCCCCCCGCCCCCGGGGAGAACTCCTCGGCCCAGTGTCCGCTCATTGTTTTCAGCGTGGGAGCCCCGTTCTGCCCCCTCAGCCCGGATCCGGGTGTCCGGTCGGACCGAGCTCAGTGCATTGTCTCCCTCTAGGGATTTCATGGACCCCACAATGGACAACACCAAGCACATATTAAACTGTCTGATGCCCATCATCGACCAGGTGAATCCAGAGCTTCACGACTTCATGCAGAGGTATATACGCCCCTCCGTGCATGCACAGACACACCCCTTGGGCTTTCTCCTGGCCTGTGTGTCTCCCCCGTGAGTCTGGCTCGGTGTCCCCATCATCGTATGTTGATGAGCGTTAAGTTCTTCCAGGTCGTCCTTTCTGTCTGCCAGCAACCTGGATAATCCAGTTCTGTACAGTCTGGGAGCATTTGGGGGGTACCATGCTCCTGTGGGGATACAAGAGATGTCACAGCACAGGCCCTTGAGGACTTTACATCTGGTGAGGAGAGGTCGGTGAGGTCCGCGTGCCGAGGTAGACTCTGAGGTTACTGCCACCAGAGAAGTACATAACTACTGTGGGATGCCCAGGCATGAAAGACAAAGTCAGCTGTGGGTTGTTTTACTCACCAGATACCAAGGAGAAGAAATATTTCTTTGCAAATCTCACGGGACTTTTTTCTCTTCTGTGTAATTGGCAATGTGTCTTTGACCGGCACCTCACCCTTTTTTTTTTTTTAAATAGTATCTGTGTCTTAAGGTGTTTCAGTGATCTCTTAACTGAACAGTTAATACAATTATGTCTTTAAGCCTGAGAATATATATATTGCCTGTGCCCCCAGATGGATATATGACTTTCTCAGAAGGAAAATGATGGTACATTGTGAAAACAGCTACTTCTTCCTGTATGACATTTTTTGGCCATTAAGAAAACAGCCAGTGAGATAAGGCAACCAGGACCCTATCATAGTATTAGTGTCATGAGGGTGGGTATGTTTTAAGGACTTTGTATTTTGTGAGAAGACGCTGAATTCCTCGGTGGCTGAATTTTCCAGAGAGTATCTTTCTCACATTCTTCTCATAAGCGCAGAGGACAAAGACGCCCCCGACAGTGGGAAGGGACAGCCCAGCAGGGAACCTAACATCTGGATTTCCTTGCCCCTAGTGCCGAGGTGGGAACCATCTTTGCCCTCAGCTGGCTCATCACCTGGTTTGGGCATGTCCTGTCTGACTTCAGGCACGTTGTGCGGTTATACGACTTCTTCCTCGCCTGCCACCCGCTGATGCCCATTTACTTTGCAGCCGTGGTAAGTACAGGCCGTGAGCCGGCAACTAGGTTCACCATCCATGATCATTTTCCCTCAAGGGAGACCTGGTGATGAGGGAAAGATGGGAAAAACAGCATTTCCCAGACTGACGTCCCTGGACACCGTTCCATGCATTGTTAATGGGACTGTCATGGGAAACGAAGGTTCTGTGTAAAATAGGCTTGATAAATGCTTGGTTGGACCAAGTGAAACCAGTCTGTTGACCGCATGTCTCCTCTGAACCTTTAAAACGCTCGCGTGCGTTAGGGATGGTCAGTGTTCCTGTTGACGTCTTCCAGAAGTGGTATAGACCGCAGCTCCAGACTCGGGAAGAGGCGAGGTGCAGTATGACGAGAGGACACTGACGTGGCTTGGTGGGGGCTCCAGTTAGGAGGGCCTGGATCGTGGAGGTCAGAGTGGAAGTGGGAGCACACGGGAACCCTTCGCTGTTTTGGGGAGGGGAGCAAGCCTGTTCTTTCTACTGCTTTGATCCATTTCTTCCGTGTTAGAGCTCCAGGGACCTCCCCGATACCCCTTTCCTCTTCTTCCCCCCGAAAGAACCTCGCTCATTTTATTGGTCAGCCTTCCACATCCTGGGGTGGGAGTTTGCCGGTTGTAGGAAAGATGAGCTCACCGGGAAAAGCACTCAGATACGTGCGTTATTGCTTCCTAGATGGACACGAGACTTTGTTGAAGGTGCAGGGCCAGCCCACTCTGTCACCAATTTAAATTCATCGCTAAGGAGAATGATGTGCCAGTGGCGAACGCCCCGTATGTTCTGGTCTCTGACGCAAGGCCTTGCTCCCCACAGATTGTGTTGCATCGAGAGCAGGAGGTCCTGGATTGCGACTGCGACATGGCCTCGGTCCACCACCTGTTGTCCCAGATCCCTCAGGACCTGCCCTACGAGACACTGATCAGTAGAGCCGGAGACCTGTTCGTTCAGTTTCCCCCGTCCAAGCTGGCTCTGGATGCAGCTGCCCAGCAGCAGGCCGAGAAGTGAGTGAGGCCAAGGCTCCGGTTGAACCGGGGGTGTTCGTACATGAGCAGGAGCGGTGAAGACCGTGTCTGCTGGGGACAGGGCTGGGCCGTGTTTCTAGAGATATAAGCTTACGCCAGCAGGAACCCCACTTTGGTCTTCGTGAGTCTTTATCAAGAAGAGCCTTCGAAGCAGTGGGTGGCTCTGCCCTCAGCCTCTTTCATAATCCAGTTTTTCTTTCCTTGTCTTGTTTCGAGCCATCTCGTTCTTTCCGTCTCCTTCCCTCTGCAGGACGGCAGCCTCTACCTTCAAAGACTTCGAGCTGGCGTCGGCCCAGCAGAGGCCTGACACGGTGCTGCGGCAGCGGTTTCGGGGCCTTCTGCGGCCTGAGGAGCGAACGAAAGACGTCCTGACCAAACCAAGGACCAACCACTTTGTGAAACTGGCGGTGATGGGGCTGACGGTGGCGCTCGGAGCGGCCGCCCTGGCCGTAGTGAAGAGCGCCCTGGAGTGGGCCCCGAAGTTTCAACTGCAGCTCTTCCCCTAGACGCCAGAGAGGACGCTTCCTCTTCCGTGACATTAAGGTCTCACCCTTCCATGGAAGGATTGGGAGGGGGTGGAATTTCCTTTATTAAAAGGGTTTCTGTCAAGGGTTTTCTATTCCTGCCGGCCCTCCCTCCCTGCCTGTGGTTTGCCTTTGCTTCAGAGGCCGAGAGGGGAGCCCGCCTGGCATCTGGCGCCGGCACTTGGAGGCCTGGCTGCGGACTCCTCTCCTTCCGGGGGGGTGACTCAGCGTCCGCCCCCCCCCCCCTCTACCCCCCCCCCCCCCCGCTGCCACCTCTCGTGTTGGAGGAACTGGGTTTCTTGAGCTGCCCACGGCTGTGGGAACCCGCTGGGCCTGGTGCCTGGGGACCCTCTCGGCTGCCCAGTGGTAAATAAGCTGGGCCACCGAGCGCCCGCCTCGCGGCTCCTCCGGTTCTGTCTGCGGCAGCCGGTCAGACACGGAGGGAGCCACTGCTGAGGAAGTCGGACCTTGGAGCAAAGGCGAGGACAGAGGCTGCCGGCCGGGACCAAGACCGGCCCCTCTCAAGAACAGCTCTGCTAGCTGGCGGAGCTGGTCAGAGATCAGACAGGCGTGAACTAGGTTCCTAGGTAAATCCTGCCTGTTTTCAACCTAGAAGGCACTTGGGCATCTCCAGTCGAACAGGAAGGGACGTCAAGTTGTAGGGCCCAGATACAAACTGGTTTTGCCTGCCTTGTTTCTTTTTTTCCTGTCTGTTCTCTTGCACACACCACATGATGTTGCTTTTAAAGGACACTTTTATTACTGTTTTTAGAATTACACATACCCAACGTGTAAAGTGCCCTCACTTTAAAAATGATAGTTCCTTCATGGGAAAAATAGTTCTCATCAGAAGGATGAGCTTCTAAGACCCTGAACTTCCTTTCTCCCCAGTTATTTGACACCTCACTTGAGCTCGAGTTGCTGTGTGCTAACCGCCCCGCTCCTCCGGAGTGCCCACGTGCCCAGCTTTCCTTCCTTCCTGTTTCCCTCAGACCACTTTCCTGCTCCCGTGTAGGCACCCGCTCGCCACGCTGGCTTCATCTGGGGGGGTTCAGTTTATGCCCTCGACTGCTGGTCTCTCCTTCCTGGTTGGAGATGTCACTGGAAACTTGTCAGCCACCAGAAAGGGACACGCTGCAGCCTGCAGAGGTTGGGGGAGGCCGAGAGCAGCCAGCTCCCGCCCTGAGCTTCTTGGGGACCCTCCAGGACTTAAGGGACAAGATGGATCGTTCGGTCCTTCCTGGACGGCTTTTCCCGTAAGCGAAGCCAAGTTTCTTTGAGATTAACTCTGGCTTGAAAACAAAGTGCCTTCTGCTGCTCTGAGGGGTTGAGGCATATGGTATGAAGCAGCAATGTCCTTTCATTTCCCTGGTCTCTGGGGCACTGTTCTCTTGGCAGGTGTTTTCTTAACGTGAACATGCCCGAAGTCCTCTCCCTTGGCGTACCCAGACCACAGAGTGGAGGGCATTCAGTGTGCCAGGCAGCCAGCGGGCCCAGAGCATTGGGGAGTGGTGTCTACGCCAAGTCACGTGAAGTGACACTAAGCACTTTAAAACAGAAGGTCAAAGTGATGGGTCATTCTCTGTGGCAGGAGCCCCACTTGGGGTGAGTGTAATGTGGGTGGGTTAATCTAGACAGCGGGGGATTCGTGAAGACCAAGGAAATTCTTCCAGGACCCTGAGGTGGTGATGTGACAGATAGTCCCAGTCTTCTCCCCCCAGCAAGTTTGTCCCCTGTCATCTTTACGGACAGATGGCAGCACGGGCGCCTCCTGCCCCGGCACTGGGGCCTGGAAGGAATTGATGGGGAAGAGGGAAGGAGGGCATGTGATCAGGGTCCCAGGGCCACGGCCTTCAGATGCCAGGAAGCAAGTGTCATATGCTCCCGCCGTGGCCTAAGGAGGGGGTTCGTTTGTTTTGTGGCTTTGCTGACATCAGGGTTCCCCCTGCCAATGAGAGGAAAGCATTATCCTTTACCTTCAGGTGGTTTACTGTTCTGTAAAGAATACATGTAAATATTTTGTACAGAGCCCTGTATAAAATAAATAGCCATACGTGGTTACTAATCAGTCTCCTGACATGGTGTCCTGCATACCACTTGTGGGGAGTAGACTCTGGCCTTACGCACCTGGCCTTGGGGCGCCCCCCTCTTCCACCTCGGGCCTGGGACTGCGCTGTAGTCTGCAGACTCTTGGTTGGCCTTGACTTGCCTGGGGAGCTTGGGGATTACCTGCCGCCGTTTCTCTTTCAGCCGCACACCAGGTGCTGCCTGGGGGTACTGGTCACCGCTGAGCAGCGCAGGCCACGTGGGGTATTAGTCTGGGGTCGTCTTGCCTATTCTCCACATATTTCTGGAGATGCCTTTGGCTCTAAAGGCAAGGCTGACATTTGGTTTGGGACCTTCATCGGAGTGATGTGAATGTAACTTTATTTCCACATGTGATTTCCAGCCACAGAGGAGCCATCGAGAGCTATTCTTGCCAAGTTCCTCCAACATCCTCAACACTCCCAGCCATTGGGTAGTGGGGGCCCAGGGCAGTGCCAGGTGCCTGTGGCCTCCACCTTGAGGATGGGGCCATCCTGGAGGAAGCATCTGAGTTGTCTGGGATGCTCGTTAGCGTTTCCCTGGCCCAGAGGGGAGGGGCACCCGAGACGGAGCAGGCACCGCTCAGCTCTTGGACCTTGCCCCACCACCGCGGGCCAGCTGCCCCTTGACCCGACGCGATGCGGAGCACGGGCTGGCTGGGAACCGCCCCGCCCGTGGGAGCTCAGGCACCAGACCGCTACATTGAACAAGCACCTTGTTTTGAGAGGCAGATTTGGTGTCCGTTTCATCAGAGTTGATGGTTAAATATAAAGAGGAGAATTTTGGTCCTTCCAACATTGAAGGAAGCGTATGTGTGGCATAAGAAGAAATAACTGCGTTTTGTCCCCTAAAAGCCTTGGAATTTCCCAATAGGAGCGTCTTTTGTTCACAGTGATTCCGTGAATCACAGGGGTGAGTTTCTGCTAATGAGGTGACGAGGTGGGATCACTAGAGTTTCCAGAATGGACAGGTTTGGAGGGTGGAACTTTTACCCTTCCCACTGACTTCCAAGGAGGTGAGGGGACTGGCGGGGGGGGGGGGGGGGGCCGCGGGGGGAGGGGGCGGTAGCTGGGGAGCCATGGCTATACCAGCTCCAGATTCAGAGATTCAGAAAACTTCTGGATGAACACCTCACAGTGCCAGGAGGCGATGCACCCAGAGGGTTTGGGGGCACTGCACCTCCCTCCCCTAAGCCTTGCCCCCTGCGTCTCTTCCATTTTCGTTTGGGGAGTTGTATCCTTTATAGTCGGTAAATGTAAGTAAAGTGTTCTGTGAGCCCTTCTAGCAAAGTATTGAACCCGAGGGGGTGTTGTAGAAACCCTTGAATTTGTGGTTGACCGGAGAGAAGTGTGGGCAGCCTGGGCGCCCCATTTGCGGCTGCATCTGAAGTGGGACCGAGTTAACCTGTGAGGTCTCCAGGTAGTGTCAGAATTGAGTTGTATTGTTGGGCCAGTTGGTGTTGGAGAACTGGAGAAGCGGTGTCAGAAAATGCCACGTGATAGGCGAGTAGAGGGGGAAATAGTGTAAAAATAGCCGCCGACTAAAGTGTGGGTGGGGGGCGCCTGGCTGACTCCGCTGGAGGACGTGCGTCTCTTGATCTCAGGGGTCGTGAGTTGGAGCCCCACATCGGGTGTAGAGCTTACTGGGGAAAAGTGTGGTGGTTTGATAGAGATGAAGTAGGTCATGCCAGTGGAAGGGGACTTGGGGTTCAGGCCAGGGACAGCTCTGAGCCCCAGAGAAGGGAGCTGGGACTGGGTGTGAGAGAGCTAATGGTGGCATGATGGCTGGTGTGTCACTTCCTGGCAGCGTGAGCTGCTCTGAGTTGCACCGTCCCTGAGACTCAATGTCAAGAACAGTAAAATAGGGATAGTCCCATCCCACATGGGCGGTTTAATGAGACGAGCTTTGTGGAAATGTACAAACTGTGAGGCGCTGGGAGTGTTTTAATTCGGTGGGGGTGAACGTTTATTGATCCATAAACGCCTTTAGCCAGCCCGGAGCTAGGACCCCCAAGTTCACCCAGGGAGCGGGCGGTGCCTGCAGGGAAGAACAGGCCGGAGGCTTTTGCCAAATCCGACCAAGAGACCATGGGGCCTGAGGCTCAGCCTGGCTTTATCTTCTTTCCCTGCCCGCCTTCTCCTGCAGCCTTCATTCCTGTCCTTACAAAGGCCCTCCAGTTGCTCGGAGTCTTTTCTCCACACTTCCATGTGCTGGGATCTGCCCAGCAGCCTTTGTGAGCCAGCAGGCCTGTGGGCTTGCCTCCAGCTTCCTGCCTTTTAAGCGAGTGGCTTTGATGCCCGCCCCAGACCCTCAAGGAAGATGTGTCGCCTCTGGCAGGGGCTGTGAAGCCCATCCTCCGCTTCCTGCCCATACCAGCAGCAGCTGCTCTTAGCAGCGGGCTTCCTCTTGTCTTCCCCTGCTCTGGGAGAGACAGGCTGTCCCGCAAGTCCCACAAGTCCACGGGGCCTCCTGCTGCTTCCCCGGGCAGGTGGCTCGAGTCCAAAGCCCATGGGGTTTGGTTGCAAGTCCGCCCTGGTGAGCTGGCACGGGGCTGTCTGTGGTCAGGGCCCCCGGAAATGGGCTGTCCCCTTGGGAGTAGAGGCATCTGCACTTGACCCACAGTAGGGAGCACTTGCAGCCTGCCCATCTAGGATCCTTCACCCGCTGGCACGGAAGGTGCTGGAGGCCAGAACCTGGGCCAGCCCCGCACCCCTCCATTTGTACTCCTGACCCTCTCTGCTTGGCTGCAGTCAGACTCTGCTCTGTGCACCCTTGCCACCCTGCAAACTGCCTGTCCAGTTGCGATTGGCCCAAGAGCATCCTGCCCCTCAAGGTGGGCACAGGGGCGCCTAGACGGAGCGAGGACCCCAATGCTCCGTCACGCCTTCGCTCCACCACTGACAGAGGCCAACCTATCAATTTCCCGCTGCAATTCCCAGATGGCTGGGGATCCCGCCTGCGTGTAGGGTCCCAGCCCACCGCCCTTTCACTCCCTCTCACGACATCATACTCATCCCTTCCTGAAAAGCCATTTTAATTAGCTTACACAGCAGCAAAGAGGGAGCTGTGGACGATGAACCTGATGGGCTGTGCTTTGGAAACCGCCAGGTCTCTCTCGGGGCTCTGAACAGGACTAGCAGCAGTTCTATAAGAGGCCCCAGGCCTCTGACCACAAAGGCAGGGAAAAGCCGGCCCCACAACGCCGCTGGCAAAGCGGTGGGCTACACGTGTTCAGCAGACGAGGGTGGTGGAAGCGAGTGTGGACTCACACGAGGCTCTCAGAGATTCCATCCTGCAAGACCTCTGGCCAGGGCCGTGTTTAAGTCTGGGTCAGGCAGAGTTCCGAAGAGCCACAGAGAAGAGCTGAGAGGTCTGGCCAGCAAGCCCCAGAGGGAGGGCAAAGGCACTGGGGCAGATGCAGCCAGGGACAACACGCACTGGGAGCTCAGGCTGCAACATCCCTTGCAAACAAAGCCATCCACGTAGCTTAGGGGCCTTGGTCTCCACAAGGCCTCCGTCTCAGCCAAGCACAACGGGCATCTCCCAGGCCACAAATGAGAGCCAAAGCACCAGCCCTGTCCCACAGCAGCATGGGGATGGATGGGGGGCTGGGTCAGCGTGGGGACGGGACCATCCTCAGCTAGTGGCAGTTCTGACAGCTGGGGTGGCAAGGAATCCCATTCACCCGGCAACGGCAGCCCCCACTGGTGTCTCCTGGGCCCTAGAGGATGGGGAGGAGAGAAGGTCATGGCAGTGAAAACAGTGCCCCGCCCCCGGCCCGCCCCGCTGCTCCATCACACCCTCAAAGCCCTGCACACCCCCACTCCGGCCCTTCGCTCGGGCAGGGCCGCCTGCCACGAATGGCCTTCTTGGCCTCAGCTACCTGGCGGAGGCAGTCAGTTAAGATCTTTCTGGGCTCCCGCAGCACCCCTAATTACAGGGTCCCAGTCTGTGCTCCCCTAGACCCAGAGCAGGCAAGGGACGTGATGGCTGTCTGCAAATCCTGGGTGGGTCAGCACATTGGCAGCTTGGGAGACGCTCCCTCTGCCTCCGTCCGTCCCGGGGTCCACCCGGATACAACTACGAGCCCCCGACCCCAGGAACTCAGCCCTGATAAACACAGCTGCCTTTGGCGGAGCCCTTCCCTTGCATGCTTTCATTTGGTTTTGAGGACAAGCCTGCAAGATGCCTGCCATCATCTCCATTTCACAGATGAAACTGAGGCTCAGAACAGCCTAACCACACAGCCGGCGTGCACCAGAGCCGGGGACCCGCTCTGCCTCCGGGCCCAGACTGAATCCTCACTCACTGCCCTCTAGGGTGCGGTCAGCAAACTTTTTCTGCAAAGTGCCGCTTCCATCAGGTGTCTGGGGCCATCGGGTCTCGGCCTTTGTAGTGCAAAAGCGGCCACGGACGGTACACAACGAATGCACGTGGCTGTGCTCCCAGAACACGCTGCTTGTGGACGTGAAACTCGCGTCTCGCATCATTTTCACGTGTCACACCAAACAACTTCTTTTCTCGATACTTTTCAACCGTTTAAAAAATGTAAAAACAGTCCTCACTTTACAAACTGGACGGATCCAGGCAGGGAGTTGGATTTGGCCCAGGGGCTGTTCCCCACTCTGGGGGGAGGCGCCCGGGCGCCTCCCCGTCATGCTCCCCAGCCTCTGCTTCCCCCCGCCCGCCCCCAAGACTCACCCCAGGCCCCCAGCGTGGGCCCTTGGTGACCCAGCAGATTTCGGTGTGGCAGACGGTGCAGCGGATCCAGTCACAGCCGTCCTTCTTCTGCACCACGATGCGGCACTGTGGGCAGTGCATGGCCTCGCCCTGCTGCAGCATGGACTGGGGCACGGCAGGTGCCAGCCTTCAGCCGGGCTGGGGCGGCTGCCGGCTGGAGCCCTCCCTGACCCCTGGCCCACCGCAGGGACAAACCGGCTGGCCCTCTGGGGGTGTGGGGTCACTCTCCTACGCTCTTCTGCCTTTTGTAGACGTGCTCCCCGCTGCTCACCCCGTGACCGCTTGTCCTAACCAGTCCCGCTTCTGGATGGCAGTGACCAGCCCTTTCTGAGAACTGAGAAGCCCCCAACCTGCGGACCGAACCCTCCCAGAACCCAAATCCCCAGGCCTCGGCCTTGACCCTGCCTCACCCTGAGCATCTCTGTTGTCTGCCTGGCGGCCACATCGTTCTGAGCCCGCAGGGCCAGGTCGTCCTGGTAATCCTTGCAGTTCATCTGCTCGTGGATGGCCTGTGGCGGGCGAGGGGCTCGATGTGAGAAGGCTCCAGACCAGTCTGGAGAGACCAGGGACGGGCATCGTCTCGTCTGGCCTCGAGACCAGTCTCATTAGGGGTCAACCACTGAGACGATGAGGGCGGGGAGCGGCCTGAGGTCAGGGTCCGGCAAGACTCAGTCTGGGTTTGGGGTCCGGGCTCAACTCAGGACAGGGGTTGAGCATCAGTCTGGGGCCAGGGGCGGGTTGGTGTGTGACTAGGAGGCCAGGGTCAGGGCTCAGTTTCGGGCCGAGGCTCAGGCTAGGCTGAGGTTCCACCGAGAGCCAGGGCTCGGTCCAAGGGTCAGGCTCAGTTTGGGGCCCGGACCAGGCCCCGCCATCGACGTACGGCTGTCCGTGGTGAAACGACCAGGCTGGGGTCACAGCTCCCTTGCCAGGAGAACAAGCACCGAGGTGCGGTGAGCTCCTGGCAGGACTAGGGTGACTGGACAGCGTGGGCCCCTGTCCCCACCTTACACAGCAGGCAGTTGACGTGGAAGCACACTGGGCAGGTAAACTCGTTGACATCATCCTCAAAGAAGCACCATCCCTTACAGTCCGGGGTCTTGCAGTGGTAGCTGAAGGCACTGCGGTTTTCCGCGATGGAGACGCCCAGGTCCAGAAATCGCTGGTAATCCTCGGGGGGCAGCAGCTGCCGAGAGGCCACAACCTTGTTTGCTCGGGGTTCAGAACAGCTGACGCGGGCCCGCCCAGCCACCAAATATCCTCCAGGAAGCCCTCGACCCATGAAGTCCAACCCAGCCCTGCTCAGTGTTTAAAAACTCCATTCAAGGGGCGCCTGGGTGGCTCAGTTGGTTAAACATCCAACTTTGGCTCGGGTCATGATCTCACGGTTCGTGGGTTTGAGCCCTGCATCGGGCTCTGTGCTGACAGCTCAGAGCCTGGAGCCTGCTTCGGATTCTGTGTCTCCCTCGCTCTCTCTCTGCCCTTCCCCTGCTGGCACTCTGTCTCTTTCTCTCTCAAAAATAAAAGCATTAAAAAAAAATTTTTTTTTTTAAATAAAAACTCTCATTCAAAAAGTGGGTTAGAAGTTCTGGAGATGGATGGTGGTGATAGGTGCACAATGTGAGTGTACTTAATGCCACAGACCTGTACACTTAACATGGTAAAAATGGGGGGAAAAAAAGAAAAGAAAAACGGTAAAAATGGGAAATTCTGTTATGCATATTCTACAATTTAAAAAAAAGGAAAAATAAACAAAAATAATAACCAGCAATGCTGGCGAAGATGTGGTTAAACTAGTATCCTGGTACATCACACTGGGAGACAGCCGTGTGGCAATTATGTGTCAACAAAACTTCTCTGACCCTTTAGGACTCACTCCCCATCTACAGGTTCATCCCAAGAAAATAATGTACAAGAAGAGACACCATTCAAAAAGTTCTTGAAGCATTCGTTACAAACTGAGAAACTGGAATTATTAAGAGAAGAGATATAAGCAGGATACATGCCATAGAGATTTATAATAATCCTCAGAAAAGTTCTATAGCAACATAGCAAAAGGTGTATCTATGCTGGTCACAAGTAAAAATCATGCCTACATTCCCCATGTTGATTGGGGGCTGATTACGAGAGTTACGTCTGTCAAAATTCACCCAACTGCATGCTTACAATGGGTGCTTTTTATTGCCTGCAAAGTTCACCTTAGTAAAGCTGATTTAAAACGGAATAAAATCATGTCTGCCCACAGACACCAAGGGAAACGGAAAAAATGTATCCGGGGATTTTCTGAGATGCGGGGGTTGTGGGTGACTTTTCTCTTTGATTTCTGTTCCGGTTCTATGTGGTGTAGCCATGTTTTTTGTAAAGATAAACTCCACTGCGTCACCCTGCTGATCTCTGCCCCTTTCTCCCTCTGCCACACCTGAGCATTCTGAGTCTTGGGTCAACTCCCAAGGCCTCTGGGGAAGCACGGGGCCCTGCGGCCCCCTGGAAGGAGCTCTGGCCCCATCACAATGCCCTTGGCAGGGGTGGACCTCAAGGGAAAAACCCCTGGATGATGACAATGGGTGCCGGGACATCTGGAAGGACTCTATGTCTGGGGGCCTTTCCAGGCCCGAGTGAGAAGGCCTCAGCAACCACCCAGAGCCGCCCTTCCCCGGTGCCCCACAGACAACAGATAAAAACGAGGCTGTTCTTGGATGTGGGGAGAAGTTCCCCAAGTTCTACCCTTTCTGCCTCCCCTTTTGGAGCAGAGGTAGACCCCTTGGGCTCCAGGAAATATTTGGTGCAGTCAGGGACGTTCTCGGAAGCAGGATCCTAAGGGAGAGGCAGGAGGTACAGAGGTCTCGCGGATGTGCCTGTTGGGGGGGGGGGGGGTCTCCCATTTGGACCCCAGCCACTTTGACCCTGCCTCCATGTTTTGGTCTGGGAACCCCAAGATGCCCAATTCTGAGAAGGCCAGTCCCGAGCAGTTTAAAAACCACGAATCAGGCCCAGCAGTCGATTTTCCAGGGGGGGAAATGGAGACTCCAAGAAGGGTGGGATCTTGATGATGATAATAATAGTAACAGCGAACACACTCGTGCAGACGTGTGCAACACCAGAATGGATTGCTGGAGAAAGGGCCCCGATTTATTCATGTCTCCCTGACGCCACACCCTTGGATGGTGCCCTCGCGGGGACTATGGGCTCGAGCATGCTCACTGGGATGGCAGCAAAAAGAGCAGACGCGTGGCAAAAGGACTCTTGCACTGGAGCTCCCTGCTGGCTGCTCCGGGACCCTGGAGGCCACCAGCCCGGGAGCAGGCCTCGACCAGCCTGCCGGTGGGTGACAGAGCAAAGCGGAAACAGGCCCAGCCGCCCCGCCATTGCAGATAAGGCCATCATAAATCAGCCCGTGACAGCTGATCCACCGGCTAAACCCACATGGGACCAGCCAGGCCCAGCTGGAGCTAGAAGAATCATCTGGCTAAGTCCAACCCCGATGACTCACTTGCAGATTCGTGAACTAAATAAACAGTGGTTGTTTGAAGACACTACGTCTGGGATAACTTGTCAGGCGGCAAAAGCAAACGGATGCGAGGGCTCACCCATTACTCTGAAGTCTTTTACACACACACTCTACTATATTCTTCGCAACCTTCGAAGAAGCTAACTGCGACCCTAGCTGAGATGAGAAAACCAAGGCACGGGGTGAGGATCTGACCGGAGGTCACCCAGGCCAACGGCCCCAGAATTTCCCCATTCTTAATGGCTCTGCTGTCTTTCCTTCCCAAGAGTGCTTTCTTTACCGCCTACTTCCCCCAAGTCCCGTCCTGTTCACTGCTTGGCCCTCAGCAGCCCACACAGAAGGCTCCGGATAAATGTGTGCTGAGACCGGTGCCCCCAACCCCACCCCCACCTGCCAGCTCAGGGTGCGCCCTCCGCCCCTGGCCTTACCGCCCGGATCTCCCTCTCCAGCAGCTTGCCCGAGCACGAGTACGTGTTGTCAATGAAGGGGCAGGAGACCTCGGCCTCCTGGCTGTTGCGGATGGTGCCCTGCAGACACTCCCTGGAGGGGGTGAAGGGCGGGAGGGGGAGGTTAGGGTCATCTGAACCCCATCCACCTGGATTCCACCCCTCACGTAGTGAGGCCTGACCCCAGGTGGGCTTCTCTTCAATTCCCCTCTTCCTTCATATCCCTCCCATAAACCCATCTCCAAAGCGTCCACTTCTGTGCACCCCACAGCCACCCCCCCATTGCTCTGGTCCAGGCCCCCATCACTCCTTGCCTGGAGCAGAGCAGAAGCATCCTTCCCGGGTTCCCTGGGCCCACCTCGCCCTCCGACACCATTCCCAACACACTGGCCTCACAGTCCCCAGCAGCCCCCCATCCGGATCCGCCCAGAACAAACCTGCTCGCCTCACTACGGCTCACAAGAGCCCTGAGGACTTGCCCTCTCTAACTAATCTCTCGGTCCATCTCTGCTCCAGCCACACTGACGCCTGCTTGGCCACAGACAGGCCAGGCACACCGCTGCAGCAGACCCTCGGGTCTCTGCTCAAATGCTACCCCCTTAGGGGCTCTCCTGACCCGCTCCTGGAGCAGGGCCCCTGTTCTTTGATCAGAATCCACTAATCACAATCCGCTGGTGCTTAGCATTTGACACAATTTACAATTCCATCAGCGATTATTCGATTAATATCAGACTCTCTCCACCGGAACGTAAACTCCAAGGAGGCAGGAACTGAGCTTCTTTGTTCCCTCCTGGATCCCCAGGCCTGGCACAGTCCCTGGCACCCAGGGGCCGTGCGAATGTCCGCTGTGGTGAAGGCGGACATGGTCTGCACAGCCCAGGACCGGTGGCCTGGCGGAGCCTCAGAGAAGGACGGTCTGCCCACCAGCCAGGCAGAGAGCGGGGCTGGCTCAGTCTGCCGGCGCTAGGGCCTCAGTGCCCTTGGCTGGGCCCGCTGCAGAGAGCGGCAAAGGGCGCAGGCTCTGGAACCAGAATGCCTGAGCAGTGTGGCCTTGAGCAAGCGGCTGGCCTCCGAACCTCACATTCCCCCTCTGCAAAATGGGGAGACAGCGCCTACCTCGCAGGTTTTTGTGAGCGTCCAATGAGATGTAAGCGCACAGGCCCCACCCACTCTCAGCCCTCCGGTAATCGGCGGCTGCGACAAACGCTGCGTTGCTGGGGGTGGGGTTGGGGGCCGCACCTGCAGAAGGCGTGCAGACACTCACGCAGCACCACGGCATCGCCGGGCGCCAGCACCAAGTAGCACACGGGGCACTCGGTGGGCTCGGTGTTCAGCACCAGGCTCCTCTGATCCAGCTGGACGTGTTGCAGGTAGTTTCCCTCCTGCTGCTGCTGCTTCCGCTGGGCACACGGGGCGGGGCCGCGGGGCGGGTCAGGGTCTCGGGGGAGGGTCAGACCAGGAAGGGGGCAGGACCAGGGGGCCAGGTCAGACCCCGGAGGCGGGGCAAAGCTGGGGGAGAGTCAGGATCCCTGGGTGGGGGTGGAGGTGGCCTGGCAGTGGGCGGGAGACGAGATGATGGGAAGGATGGGGCCAGGGCAGGAGGGGAGGCGGGGAAGCCAATGACAGGAGGCGGGCCAGGCAGAGGCAGGTTGGAGCTGCAACCAGGGGTCAAGCCACGAGAGGGAGTGATGGCAATAGTGAAGGGAAGGAGTCTGAGGGGGTAGTCTGGGGGTCTTAAGAGGGTTCACATCCCCGCCCAGAAGCAGGGCGGGGGGTGGTGGAGTCGGAGCCCGTCAAGGTCACAGAGTGGGTCAGGGGTATGGGGGTGGTGATAAAGCTAGAGAGCAAAGCAAGACCGGAGAGAGGACGGGGTCTGGGCCAAGGTTGTAGGTAAGACCACGAATGAGGTCATGGCTGGGGTGGGGCACGGGCAGCACTGGGTCCGAGGAGAAAGCAGGTGGGGGGCATCCAATCAGAATGGGGGACACTCAGGGTCTGGCATCTGTGTAATCAGGGCTTGTGTCAGGATCGGGGGGGCATAACTACGGAAGGGGCAGGACAGAGGGCGGGGCCAATCTTACAGGGAGCAGTGAAGGGCACGGTCCAGGCTCCTAGGAAGTCAGGGGTGAACCCCAACGGGGAGGGAGGGGGTCGGGAGTAGCAGGGTCCAGGGTGAGGTCATGTCTAAGTGGAGCAGTAACTATCACAGGTGGATAAGGGGAAGGTGGATACGAGCGTGGTCGGAAACAGGGTGAGGGAGTCACAGCCTGGGGCAGTCGTGTGCACAGTGGGTGTGTGTCAAAGCTAGGGGCGGAGCCACAGCCGAAGTGGGGGCAGGGCATGTGATCACAGCCTGGGAGCAGGGTCTCAGCACTTAAGACCTCCAGGAGAGGGCGGGCCACAGTCAAGTGCGGGGTCAACAGCAGCGGGGGGGTCAGGAGGGGGCAAGGCAGCCACGGGGTTGGAGCGGCAATGCGGAGGTGCCTCCCGTCCCACCGTACGCCTCCCCGCCCGGTCCACAGGTGTTTGGTCCGAGGCCGCCGCGCCCACCTGCTGGTACTGGCGCAGCGCCTCCTCCTCGCCCGCCAGGCGCGCTCTCTCCTCCTCGTCCGGCTGGTACGAGGCGGGAACCTGGTAGGCCTCAGGCCGCGCCCGGCAGCACATCTCGCAGCCAGGCCTCGTGGGCTTGTTAATGAAGGTGCAGCCGGGGCACTGCCAGCCCACCTGGGGGCAGAGTCGGAGGGTGTGGGGCTGAGCACGGCGCGGGGAGGGGTCCGGGAGCGTGGAGGCGGAGTCGGGGGCGGGGCGCGCGGTCAAGGGCGCGCTTGGAGGTGGGGGCGGCTTACCGGCGGGGGTTCGGGCGCGGCTTCGGGCTGGCCCCGCCCCGGCTCCTGGGGGGCTCCGGGCTTGGTGGGGGCTGGCTCCAGGGGGCCCCGGGGCTGAAGCGTGAGGTCCTTGAAGCCCAGATCTAGGGAGGAGGATTTAGGGGGTGGCAGATCCACGCAGCCCACTTGGCGCACATTCTGTGTCAGCCGCGCGCCCCGCACAGCTCCGCTCCTTCGTCTTCTCCCTCCTCCCTGGGGGAGTCTCCAGCTCGGTTCCCCAGGTGAGCCCAGACCTGGCTGAGTGTCGGGCTCCCACAAAGTCAGAGTCCCTCCTCCACCCGTGAATGCTCCCGCGTGCTCCCGGCTTAAAACCCCTCCACCTAAAGACAGGCCTCCTATGCTCAAGTTATGCACCTAGAGGGACAAACACTTCTGTCCTGCTCCTGCCAAATCCTGAATCTGCAACCATTCATGAAGGGCCATCGGACAGAAAAGCGGGGAAAAAAAAAACAAAAAAAAAAACTGGCTGGAGTCTTCAAGTATCAGGACAGTCACCGGAAGACTAGGGCACCAAAGACTGAAAGACCCTGGGAGACACGACGCCATGGCCAGGTCTCCTACTATAAAGGACATTAGTGAGACAACTGGTCAAATCTGGGTAACATGTGTGGATTAGATAACAGTACTTTATCATTGTTGGTTTCCTAAATTTGGTAGCTGTATGTGGTAATGTAAGAAAATGACCCTATTTTAAAGAAAATGCACGCTGAAATTTTTAGGGGAGAGGGATACATCATGTTTGCACTTCAGAACCGTTCAGAAAACAGAAGTATTTATGCATATAAAAACAGTTGTGTATAGAGAAATGATAAAGCAAAGCAGTTGTGGTGAAATGTTAATATTTGGGGGAATACACGCGAAAGGTCCTTGGGAATTTGTTATGCAATTCTTTGTACAACTTTGCAACTTTTCTGTCTGTCTGAACTATTTCCAGATAAAAATTTTAAAAATTGAGAATAAATGCTATTATTATCATGGTATCCAATTTACAGATTTAGAAACTGAGGAGTGGAGACAGGAAGGGACTGGCCCAAGGTCACACAGCTGATAAATGCTGGGGCTGGGGGCTGGACTCAGCCCCTCTCCCCCAGACCACCGGCTCCAGAAATGGCTCCCTCCGGGGGGGTGTCCTTTGTGCACTATGGATAAGGTCCTCCTGGTGAGAGTTCCTGACCAAAAGTCCACGGACTCTGCTCCCTCTTGCCCTGCGACCTCAGATGAGTCCCGTGCCACTCAGAGGCAGAGTCTCACCTTCCAGCATCCGCAACTGCCTCTCCCGCTGCAGCTCCTGAGGGTTAAGTGAGGTGTTGCAGGCTGACAGCAGGTAGAGGTAGGCGCTGTCCCCATTCCGCCGCACCCCATGGGAGTGCAGGGTTTCCTGGTCCCGGGCCAGCCGCTGCCCAATGACCCACTGCTGTAGGACGGGTGGAAAGCCGTAGTCCAGGAATACCTGGTGGGGACATGGAGAGAGGGAGAGGGGAAAGGGAGGACCAGAGTAAAGAGAAGTGGACATAAAATGGGAAGCGTCTGCCCTGATGTTTCCCTTTCCTGTACCCCCTCCACTTCCGCCTGCACCCCCCCCTCCCCCCAACTCACCATGTCCTTGAGGGAAGCCACTGTCATGTCCGGACGCACTGTGAGCCAGATGGTGACTGTGTGCATCTGAGCATCCTCCACACTCACCCACAGCCTGCGGAGAAGGTCACAGGTCCAACCTCAGCCACCAGCTGCTGGCACGTACCTGTCTGCACGCTTGTGCACGCAGCTGCACGTGTACATATACACGCGCACGCGCCCACAGACGCCCAGTCTGGGTTAGGGGGCCTTTCCTGGATTCCCGCAGCCCTGTGCTTCCTCCTGAATCAGAACCCGCTGCTTAAACCCCTGCGGTGGCTCTACGCTCTTCTGAGAATCCAATCCGGACTCACTGCGGCACGAGGGCCTCCGTGATCCGGGCCCCTCCCTACTCTCCAGCCTCCTGTCATTCCCTCCTCTGCTCTTTAGCCAAACCACCAATCGTTGTTATTTACTATATGCCACGATGCTTCAAAGCACTTAATATGTTTCTTTTTTAAATTTTTTTAAACATTTATTTATTATTGAGAGACAGAGCATGAGCAGGGGAGGGGCAGAGAAAGGAGGAGACACAGAATCAGAAGCAGGCTCCGGGCTCTGAGCTGTCAGCACAGAACCCGATGGGGGGCTTGAACGCACAAACCGCGAGATCGTGACCTGAGTCCAAGTCGGACGCTTAACCGACTGAGCCACCCAGGCACCCCAGCACTTAGTATGTTTTAGCCCGTTTAATCCTCTCCACAAACCCAGGAGGCAGATACTGTTGTCACTGCTGTTTTACAGATAAAAACACGAGGCACGGACAGGTTACGCTGAGGCTACCAAGTAACACTGAGACTGTGAGAGGCAGGACTTCAACCCAGTGTTATTCCAGAGAAACACCAGCTTTCTCAAGGAAGGACCCTTCAACATTTCTGGAAGATCAAAAGCACGAAAGGGAAGGGCTGCGATGAAAAAAACCAGAACTGGATCCCAAAGGACACAGACACATCAGAGCACAGAACAAGAACAGCAAGAAATAATCAGTAAATGAGGACGAGTTCCTGGAAATGTACAAAGTGACTCCAGACTAACCTAACCTTTAGATCCAACTACAAGTTCACAAGAAAAACTGGAGATACTTAAATGACACCCCGAGGTGGCAGTTAATAAATCCAGCATGTGGGGGAATCCTGGAGGTCCAAGACCAAGGTTCTTAAATTAATGGCATAAAAATAAAGAGGAGGAATTAAAAAGACAAGATTAAGAAAGGATACATGTCGGGGCGCCTGGGTGGCTCAGTCGGTTGAGCGTCCAACTCCGGCTCAGGTCATGGTCTCGCAGTTCATGAGTTCGAGCCCCGCATCGGGCTCTGTGCTAACAAACAGCTCAGAGCCTGGAGCCTGCTTCGGATTCTGTGTCTCCCTCTCTCTCTCCCCCTCCCCTGCTCATGCTCTGTCTCTCAAAAATAAAGAAATGTTTAAAAAAAAAAAAAAAAAAGAAAGGACCCGTGTAGATCTTCTCTGGCTCCTAATTGGAATAACCCAACTATAAAAACTGTCAATGAGATAATCAGGGAAATTATACCATAAACTGTGTTAGGGGATTTTAAGGGATTATTCTTAATTTTTTAGATGTGATAATGGTATTGAGGTTAATAAGCAAGTCACAGGGAGGTAATGTACAGGCATGGTGACTATCGTTAACATTTCTGCCTCATGTATCTGAATACTGCAGGCAATAAATCCTAAAAGCTCTCATTGCAAAAAAAAAAAAAAATAAGGGCGGCTGGCTGGCTCCATTGGTAGAGCATGTGACTCTCGATCCCAGGGTGGTGAGTTCAAACCCCATGTGGGGTACAGAGAATACTTAAAAAAATAATACGTAAGTATGTGAGGCAATGGATGTTAACTTGCTGTGTTCATCACTGCACAATTACATACATGTACCAAGTCATTATGTCGTGCATCTAAACTGGTTCCGAGACTCGATTTCCAACGTGTGGATGGGAAAAGGGAGGCTCCTGCAATTCTCAGGCACCAGCAGGGCGTCCTCCATTTCAACTCAATTCTGACCCGATCTACCCCGAAACAGCAGCAGTGTCCACAGCTTGAGGGCTCAGTCCTACGAGACCGCCCCCTCTCAAATGGCAGTCGTAAGCCGGTACTGAGTCATCGGATACAGAATCGGGAGTTCCAACAGCCCACTCCTGGGATTCCATTAATCTGCTAGAGCAGTTCACGGAACTCAAACATTTTCCTTACGAGACCACTGGTTTGTTATGGAAGGACATAATTCGGGGACAGCCCGATGGAAGAATCTGGAAGAGATGCACAGTGCGAGGCACACCATCCGGGAAAGGGTGGTAGCTTCCCTGCCCTCTGGAGTGCTCTAGCGTCCCCAGATCTCCACGTGTTCACCAACCCAGAAGCTCTGTTTTCAGTTTTTATGAAAATCTCATTACATAGGCGTGACTGATGAGACCACTGCCACTGGGGACTGATTCTACCTCCAGTCCCCGTCCCCTCCCAGGAGGTCAGGGGGATGGGACTGAACACTCCAACCCTCTAATCACACTGGCTGGTTTCTCCGGTGAGCAGCGGCCCCCATCCTTAGGTGATCTAGGGAGGTTCCAAAGGTCACCTCATTTGCACAACAAAAGGCACCTTTACCATTCGAAAAACGTAAAGTTCCAAGGAGCTCTGTGCCAGGAAAGGACAAAGACCAAGAAAATATTCCTTATTATAATTCACAAGATCACAACACCTTAAACTAATACAATGTCCTGTGTCCATTACAGCTCGGTAAAACTCAAAAAGAAGATTGGGCACGAATGTTCACAGCATCATTATTCACGTTAGCCCCCAAGCGGGAAAACCCCAAATGTCCATCAAATGATTAACAGAGAAAATGTGGTATATTCGTACAATAGATTATCATCGAGCAACAGAAAGGAATAAAGTTCTGATACGCGCCACCACACGGATGAATCGAGAAAACAGGATGCTAAGTGAAAGAAGCCGGACACAAGAGGCCACATGCGGTATGATTCCATTTCTGCGAAATGTCCAGACCAGGCAAGTCCCTGGAGATAAAAGTAGATTCGCGGCTGCCTAAGCCTGGGGTTGGGGAAAGGGAGGGAGATGAGCAGAGACTACAAATAAAAGCACGGACCGGTGTCCTTTACAAGGCAATAGAAAGTTACTAGGCAGCAATGAAAAAGCAGGTTGGGGGGGAAGATAAGCACCACGATTCACTGAGTGAGTGACATGTGCCAGGCATTGTGCTAAGCATTCCGAGAGCAATTCAGTCTCCTGGGGAAAGATGACCCGCCTCCCTTCTCCCTTGCCTCTACTTGCTAACAGAAACCCTGAGTTCTAGTTGGATGCCTGGTCGTGTTTCGCAGCCTCCCTTCAAGCCGAGCATGGCTGTGAGAATACCTTCTGGTCCACAGGAATTGATTGGAAGAAGTGTGTGCAACTCTCTGACCTGTGCCCTCAAGGGTGGGAGCGGGGGTCCCTCTTCCCTTCTGCAGAGGCCGCTTTTGGCCAACAGGCTTGAACGGCAACTTGAGTAAGACAGACAGAAGGGGCCACAGCGACCATCACCGCGCTGAATGCAAACAGGCTCATTAAGCGACCCACCTGGAAATATCCCTAAGCCCCCGCTGACAAAGGGGTCACTCACACCAGGCACAGTGGCCAAAAAAGGGGAAACTCCAAACGTCCCCATATTCTCTCATTCTCCCCTGTAGCTCTAGCCGCCCACAGACAGTCCCTGCTTTGCTGTCCTGCCCACCGCTCCCTGGTGGTGTCTTCAATAGAGTTCTCTTTTGTTCTGCACCTGCACAGCCAGCTTCTACCCAATTGGGCCGCCCCACATTTGGGGGCCCCCATCTGGCTGGGAGACACCACACCTTCCTCCCTATCGGCAAGAATGCTGATGGGATGGCCGGAGCTGGAACAGCCATTTTAGACCATGAAGCGAACTGCAGAATGGAGCCCATGAATGTCAGAGCAACAAGACAGAAGCCTGAGGCTCCGGGGACTTACAGGAAGCACAGCCCCCACATACAGACTGCCTGCCATCAAATTTATTTATGCCACCGTTACTATGTTTTTTCTGTTATATGAGGACTAACATTCTATATGTGTTGTTTTTTTTTTAATGTTTACTTATTTTTGGAAAAACAGAGAGAGACAGAGCACGAGCAGGGGAAGGGCAGAGAGACAGGGAGACACAGAATACCCAGCAGGCTCCAGGCTCTGAGCTGTCAGCACAGAACCCAACACCGGGCTCGAACTCGCAAACCACGAGATCGTGACGTGAGCTGAAGTCGGACACTTAACCGACTGAGCCACCCGGGCGCCCCGAGGACTAACATTCTAATACACCTTCTAACAATCCTATGAGATGGCTTACTATTATTGCCTCATTTTTAAAATCAAAAAACCTCTGAAAATTCTGAGAGGTGAAGTGACTTGCTATAGATCTCACAGTGGATGACAGACAGGGCTCGGGTTTAAAGCTAGGTCTCCTGACACCAGAACCTGCCATTAAGAATAACTGGCTAGGGGCGCCTGGGTGGCGCAGTCGGTTAAGCGTCCGACTTCAGCCAGGTCACGATCTTGCCGTCCGCGAGTTCGAGCCCCGCGTCAGGCTCTGGGCTGATGGCTCAGAGCCTGGAGCCTGTTTCCGATTCTGTGTCTCCCTCTCTCTCTGCCCCTCCCCCGTTCATGCTCTGTCTCTCTCTGTCGCAAAAATAAATAAACGTTGAAAAAAAAAAATTTAAAAGAATAACTGGCGAGAGGGGTGCCTGGGTGGCTCAGTCGGTTGAGCGTCCGACTTCGGCTCGGGTCATGATCTCGCGGTCCGTGAGTTCGAGCCCCGCGTCGGGCTCTGTGGTGACAGCTCGGAGCCTGGAGCCTGCTTCGGATACCGCGTCTCCGTCTCTCTCTGCCCCTCCCCCGCTCATGCTCTGTCTCTCAAAGATGAATAAACATTAAAAAAATTTTTTAAAGGAGAATAACCGGCAAGAATATACTGCGGCCCACTGGGTTCCAGGAAGCCCTAAGACTTAGGCCAGTCGTGCCCTCCTCACCTGATGTCCTGTGTTGGGGAGACCTCAGGCTTCAGTTGCACACTCAGGGGCACCCGTTGCTCTGCCAGCCAGATGGCACACTGCACTGCCATGTGTTCATCCCCGCCTGCCACTGCTCGGGTGAGTCTCAGGGCCATCTCCTCGGCTGAAATCCAGTACAATGGAAGCAGGTTAGCACACGGTTTATTTTCCAGGAGCTGGGGGAGAGGGAGGTGGTGGTCCCTTGCACCTACTGCTTCCTCTGTCTCCCTGGTGAACTCCTACATATCCTTCAGCACCCAGCTTAAAAATCCCTTTCTCTGATACTCCCCATTCCCCCTCCCTGTTCATGTAGTTCTATTTGTCCTTCAGCCTCCCAGGCCCCCAAACTTCCATTCATTTATGTGACAAGGATTTACTGAGCTCCTACTGTGTACCAGCCGCTGTCCCAGAAACTGGGATTCGGCAGTGAATAAGATAAACGGGTCCCTGTGCTGACAGACCTCCCGGCCCAGCAAGGAGATAGACAGCAGAAAAAAATTCAGGTTGTGATCCACGCTGGCAAGGAAATAAACAGCATAAGGAGATCAGGGAAGGCCTCTAGGAGGAGGGGACACTGAAGCTGAGACCAGGAGAAGCTAGATGTGTCCAAACCCAGTTAGGGAAGAGTATTCCAGGTGGAGAGAAAGGTCAGGGCAAAGGTCTTGAGCCAGAAATGATTGGATGGGAACAGAAAGAAGCCAGTGGGGCTCCATCAGAATGAACAAGGGGGTGAATGGGGTAAGACTGTGAGGTCAGTGAAGCCAGAAGGGAACTGTGGGCTAACCGAGGGCTCTGGCCTAAGAACACAGAGGGACACGGGGTGGGTTTTGAGCAGGGTGATGACATGATCTGACATGTTCTACAGTGCTAGGTGGAGGGGGCAAGAGGGGGCGCAAGGAACCCCGGTATTTAGGTCAACTGAGATCTGTCTCCTGCACCAGCCTGAGAGATCTCCTGTGTTCTCTGGGAGCTCTCCACCCCCATCACAACACAGTGCTGGCTCGTGGGGGCCTCAGGGACACGCCATAGTTGAAGGACCAGCCCCTAGAAGCAACCAGGCCCCAAAGAAGGAAACTGAGGGGCAGGTGGATAGAGGGAGGGTGCGGTTAAAGCCACCTCTCCCACCCTTCAGGGCAGGGGAGGCCAGGTCCTGCCGGGGCCCACCGCCTAAAGGAAGTTTCCCAGCCGCTTCCAGGCTGTGCCCACCTTTCTTGGTCTTCTCGTCCATCTGGCGTGGTTGCGCCCATGCCCCCAGGCGGGGGCAGCAGCTCCGGAGAAATGCTATCCCTGGGTCACCTGGGAGAGGGCGGATGACCACAAGTAATTCAGTCCCGGCCGGTGGCCTCCGGCCCGGCCCGAACCCTCTTTATGCCTTGGTGTCCCCGGATGGAATCAGGTAACATCACAAGCACCGGAGACCGGGTATGGGAACGGGCTGGGACCCTGCGTGGGAGGTGAAAGGGCAAAGGGCACCGAGCCAAGCCCACAATGGGCGACAGAGGAAGCGGGACAGACCTGGTGCAGGGATGAGGGTGACGCCGCACAGCCGGGCGCTGTTAGTCCCTGGGGAGGGCCCTCCCCCCAACTTCTCGCTTCTGGGAACACCCCTGGCGCCGGGGATTGCAGCCACACTCCCTCCTCTGCGGGGCGGCCCCAGACAGTCGGGAGGGGAGGGGAGCAGCTACAGCGAAAGGGAAAGTGAAAGTGGAGGCCCCGGAAGTGGGGCAGCAGACTGTCGGGACATCCGGACACCCTCCCCCCCAACCGCCCGGCACACCCGGCGGCGACTGGCACCTACGCAGTCCCCGGCGGCGCCCGCCCTGCGCCGGGGTCGCGGTGGTCCGGGGTGCTCAAGGACCTTGACCGGGGTGACCCCTGTTGGGCTGATCCGGGACTCCCCGACCCTCACTCACCCGGCAGGCCGCGCCAGCACGGCCGCGGGAAGGGGCGGGGGGCGGGTCTGGAGGGGAGGGGCGGGGCAGTGGCCGCCGGGGGCGGGGATTGGACGGGATGGGGGCGGGGCTCATCCCTGCATACTCACCGGCACCCGGGAGGGTCAGCCCCATCCTCAGCTCCGTTTGCGAAACACAAACCGAGGCTCTATCCCCATTAGGCTCCTTGCTTCTCCTTTTGGCCCCAACAGGGCCCCAGCCCGCTGCCAGACAGTCCCTAGAGTGTAAATCAAACCGCGTCACTCCTCAAAACACTCCCGGTTCTTCCCAACACTCTCCTAGCAAAGTAAAAGCCGAGATCCTCTCCACAGCTGCAAACTGCCTCCCCTCCTCTTACTACTTTAAGCCTAAAAAATAAAATAGCCAGTTATTTTCCAAAAAAAAAAAAAAAAGGGGGGGGGCGGTTTATTCAGGAATAGCCAAGAGTTGCAATTTGGGACATTCAAGCTGTGAAAAACCATGGGCAAATCTAACAACGCATAGAAACATTACTGAGATGGAGGGAATTGGGAGGCATGTTTTGAGCCAAAGTCCATTGGAGAAAAGCAAGAGTTCAGGGTGATGACACTTTCTCATTGGCTGAGTTACAGAGGTAGTGAATTTCTTGTAGGAGATCCAATGCACCTCTTTTCCCTGTTGGGCTTGTAGTTGAGTCTTTCCTGTTGAGGACTCTGTTGGGGTATGTAATTGACAATTCTTCCCGTAATAGACCTCCGCAGTGGTACCTGTCAGAGCTCCCCTTCCTGGATTCCCCACTCCATTTCCGGGAGGAATGTTCAACCCATGGCTCACCCCACTCAAATCCACCGGCCTCCTAGGTCCTGGAATAAGGCAGACACACTCCACCTCTGGATCTTTGCATGTGCCATAACCCCAGTATCGTCATGGCTTGCTCTCTCCCTTTAGTTTAGTCGTTACCCAAAACTCTTCCCTGTTCACTCTATCTGAAATTTCATACACCCACATACATCCAGCATTTAATTTTTTTAATGTTTATTTCCTGAGAGAGACAGACAGAAAGATAGAGTGTGAGCGGGGAGGAGCAGAGAGAGAGGAAGACACAGAATCCGAAGCAGGTTCCAGAATCCGAATCTGAGTTGTCAGCACAGAGCCCAATGTGGGGCTCAAACCCACCAGCCACAAGATTGTGACCTGAGTCGAAGCTGGACACTTAACCGACTGAGCCACCCAGATTCCCCTTTCCAGCATTTTATATCCTCCTTCCTGGCTTCATTTTTTTTTTTTTTTTTTTTTTTTCTAAAGCATATACTACTGGGGTGCCTGGGTGCCTCACTTGGTTGAGTGGCTGACTCTTGATTTCGCTTAACCAACTGAGCCACCCAGGTGCCCCTGATCTGTGTCTGGTAATATTGCCATCTGAACTCTGAGTGTCTGTTTCTGCTGATTTTCACTTCTGTTGCCTTGTTTTCCTCTGGTGACCATTGCTGGTTTTTGACAGTCGTGGTCCCTTCAGCCCTGAGGTTACCTGCACAAATGTGTATTGAGGGCAGATATTTTCTTTCAGGTGTTCTTGTCCTACCCTTGGGCCTTCAAGGGCAGAGCTGGCAGTCACTTTGGACATCCTTCAGCCCCGTGGGGAGACTCTTTGATCATTCAAAACTGGGTTCAGCCCCGCTGTTCATGATGTACGTGACCCTGGACAAGATCCCCCCTCTCTGGGCCTTAGCTTCCTCCTCTGTACAATGGTGATCACGATGGTCCCTCCTTCGTAAGGCTCTTTTGACGATCTGTCTCAGTTCCTGGTTATTGATGTCTAACAAGTTACCCCAAAATTTAGGGGCTCAGAACAACAACAAACATGTAGATCTCACACAGTTTCCGGGGTTTAAGAATTCAGGAGCTTCTTAGGTGGTTTTGGTGCAAAGTCTCTCAGCGGTTTTAGTGAAGATGTTAGCTGAGGCTTCAGTCATCTGAAGGCTTGACCAGGGTGGAAGATCAGCCTTCGAGAAAGCTACTCCTATACCTGGTTGGCGCTGCTTTGCGGGATGTCTAAATTCCTTGCCACCTGTGCCTCCCGGAAGGGCTACTTGAGTGTCCTTGAAACATGGCTGCTGGCTTTCCCAAGAGCAGATGATCCTGGAGAGCAAGGCAGGAGCCATGGTATGTTTTATGGCCCAGCCTCCCTCCTTCAGACGGACAGTGGTCCCCACGACCGGGGAGGGCAGAGTGACCCCTGTGCGGGACTGAGGCATTGCCGCAACCCTGGGCCACGAGTTCCGGGATCTGACACGGGTGCAGCACGTGACCACCTACAGCCTTGTTGCCCTGCGAGCACCGCCTTCCCGCACCACTTCTGCAAGGCCATCCCCAGCATGCGGTGCCACACTCGGGCATGCATCCTGGATGTCGTGCCGCCATTTGTAGCGTTTTATCCTGTCTACACACGGGGGACCCAGGAGTTTGTGAAAGCCAAGCGGAAGAATCCGGCTGCTTATGAGAATGACAAACGAGCCACTCATCTGGGTGATGGCTCCCTGGGCCGGAAAGATCCTTCTCTGGGAGAAGAGCCTACATTGTAGTGTCTTGAAGACATAATACACTTCTTGTGGGAAGCAAAAAAAAAAAAAAAAAGAAAGAAAAAGAAAAAAGCCATATTCCTTCATTTTCATAATATCCTATTTGTTACACCTATCGACCCGGCTCAGGATGGGAGGGAACTACACAAAGGCAAGGATTCCATGTGTCAAGGATCATAGGAGGCCATCTTGGAGGCCAGCCATCACATGTCAAATGAGATAATGCGGGTAAAGCGCTTAGAACCATGCCTGACACGTGATGTGACCTCAGTAAACACTAACCATCCCTAACAAGTGCCCTGCTTTGTTCGGGGCATATAGCAACCGCTTTCATTTAGTCATTCAACAAACATTTATTGAGCAGCTCCGTGCACCAGGCACTGTTCTAGGAGCCGGGGAGACTGCGGTGAACAAAACATAGCCCCTGGCCTCATGAAAGTCCCATAGAGTGTCCTGCCATGTGGGGCTAAGTGCTATGACGACTGGCCTCACAGGCAGGTGGGACTTCGACCCATTTTATACCTGGGCCCGGGGTCAAACAAGCTCTGCAAGGAGCCGAAATGAGCTCTGAGTCCCCAAGGAGTTCAGGATTTCACCAAACACAGAGGTTCTCCAAATTGGCTGCTCAGTCGCATCGCCCCGGGGAGCTTGTTAAGGCGCACACCCGAGGCAGTCTGACTCACAGGTCAGGAGAGAGTTTGGGGATCTGCCTTGTAAACAAGCACCCCAGGGGACCGATGCAGGCGACTGACCCACCACCTCTGAGACTGTTCTGCGTGAGTCAGTGATGCAGGGCAGGGCCAGTCCTGCTCCAAGGAGGGTCCAGCCTCCAAGGAGGGGCAGGGCTTAGCCACACAGAGAGGAGGGGAACAGGCTGGAGCCCAGAGACACGGAGCAATTTGTCCAGGGACACACAGCCTGCAGAGGCAGTTTGAAGCACACGGCGGTCGGCTTAGTTAGTTGATCAAGTATATCCCGTGTTGTGTATTTAAATCAATCCATCAATCAATAGCCATAAATTCTTTTCAGGGACTCCCAGCAAGAGGGAGAATCTATTTTCCCACCTCCCGAATCTGGCTTCGGGGCACGCTTTGGCCAATGGGACATTTGCTGATGCGACACAAGCACAAGCACCTTGGCCCCTGCCCTCTCTTGTTTTTTGAAACCCAAGAGCAAGACAGGAGGGGGCCCGGGGCTAAGCCTGTTGGAGGCTGAGACTTCCTGGAGCAGAGGTGACCCACCCAGGTGGGCGTCCCTACAGCCTGCTGACTGACAGACAACGGGGCTGTGAGTGAGCCTGGGCACCCCTCTAAGCAGCAGCTGCCTGGGGAGCCTGGGTGGCTCAGTTGGTTACGTGTTCGGCTCAGGTCATGATCTCATTGTGAGATCGAACCCCATGTCAGGCTGCGCTGAGCATGAGCCTGCTTGGGATTCTCTCTCTGCCCCTCCCCTGCTCTCTCTCTCTCTCTCTCTCAAAATAAAATAAATGTCTGTTTGTTTTTTAAAAACATTGGCGGCCTGCCACAGTGCGAGTGAGCCAGCTGAGCCCAGCCCAAACTGCTGAGCCAGAGAATCAGGGACCATTAAGTTTTGGGGTTTGCAATGCAGCAAAGACCTGCTACAGCCTAGTTATGGGGCGGGGGGGGGGGGGGGGGGGGAGGGGCGCGGGGGAAATTTCCTCCCTTCACTTGGGGCAAACTGTCCTTAGTAGCGGTCATTAACACTAACTGCCCAACAAACTCCAGATCACCAAGATCTCACACAGGAAGCCTCGTGTGTTGCTCAGTAAAATCCAGTGTGGATCTGGTGGTCCTCCTCCAACTTGTAGCTAAGGGCACCAGGGCCTCGAGGTGGCCTGCGTTAGGGACAAGAGGGGCGGAGGCTCATCAGCTCTCAGCGCCCTCACAGTGGGCGTTTCCAAGCACGCACAGCCTCCCATTGGTCAGAACTGGTCACATGATTGTAAGGTGGGGCAGGGCAGCTAGGGGAGCCCTTGAAGTACTGGGGACGCCCACCGCCCTACCTTAGCCACAAAGAACTCACTAACCGCAGATGTCATTAGTATTTTATTTGTGTGGTTACTTGTTTCACAGCTGGCTTCTCCATTAGACTGAGTCCATCTGGCATGACGCCCGGCCTAAGCCACCATCCATAAGAGTGGTTGAATGGCGGGCTAAGCGAGCGAATACATGGTAGGGCAGGCCGCAATACTGTCGTTTGTATTTAGCCCCCAGTTATAGAGAAAATCCCCAGTTAGATTTCCTAGAGCCCCTCACTCGCGATATACTCAGAATATACTTGCACTACGTTTGATTCTGTAAAAGTTTTATGATGATCATTATCTGGGTATAAATGGAACGTGGAAGTGCTCTGTAATCGCGGCCATGTGCGTTACTTGGGGAGAGTGGATTTTACATTTTTACCTGTCCGTTGACTGAGCAGCCTTGTCGAAAAGTTCCTGCTTCGGGGCGCCTGGGTGGCTCAGTCGGTTAAGCGGCCGACTTCAGCTCAGGTCACGATCTCGCGGTCCGTGAGTTCGAGCCCCGCGTCGGGCTCTGGGCTGATGGCTCAGAGCCTGGAGCCTGTTTCAGATTCTGTATCTCCCTCTCTCTGCCCCTCCCCCGTTCACGCTCTGTCTCTCTCTGTCTCAAAAATAAATAACACGTTAAAAAAAATTAAAAAATAAAATAAAAAAAAAAGAAAGAAAAGTTCCTGCTTCGCGGCAAAACCAGGTGAATCTTTTTGTCTGTTGTGTCGTCTTGGACGAGTCTTCTGCTCTCTAAACCACATTTTTCTTACCTGTAAAGTGACCGGCGCATTTACCTTACAGGGTCGTCCTGAGAATTAAAGGGGGTCTCTAGGTGTAAGCCGGGAGGGGAAAGAGGAAAGCTTGGGGGACTGCCTGCCCCATGAGACCCGAAACACAGCTGGGCCCTGCCCCGGGGAATGCTGGCTGCACACAGATGAGGCTGACGTCTCCCAGTCTATCAGTTAGCTTTCGCCGCCTAACATAACACCCCAAAACTCAGAGGCTTAAAACAACGATCACTGGGGCGCCTGGGTGGCGCAGTCGGCTAAGCGTCCGACTTCAGCCAGGTCACGATCTCGCGGTCCGTGAGTTCGAGCCCCGCGTCGGGCTCTGGGCTGATGGCTCAGAGCCTGGAGCCTGTTTCCGATTCTGTGTCTCCCTCTCTCTCTGCCCCTCCCCCGTTCATGCTCTGTCTCTCTCTGTCCCAAAAATAAATAAACGTTGAAAAAAAAAAAAACAAACAAAAAACAACGATCACTTTATTTAACTCATGATTCTGTGGGTCAGCTGAACAAGTCTTCCGGCCTCCATCGGCCTGACCGATCTCTGCATTTGCGGACTGGTGGCCGGGTGATCCCGGGATGGCTTTCGTGACATGTCTGCAGCCAGCAGGCTATTGACCCTCAGTGCTCGTGCTTTCTCCCACTATCTCCCCTCCCACGTGTAGCGTGAGCCTCGGGGACGCTGTACCCACCTACAGCTGGGGGACTGGCGTGGTTAATTAGCGGGACTGCATTTCCCTTGCTGGTGATTGGTCAGGAAAGGGCAGGTGACCCAGCTCTGGCCAATGAGCTATGTGGGAAAGTCTGTTAGGCGCGCTTCTGGGAAAACTTTGCCCGTCGGGAGAGAGAGCTGTGGGGCTCATAGGAACAGCTAACTCTTATGGAGGGTTTAAGTGCTTTACGTGAAATAACTCATTGAACTCCCGTGAGTTAGGCACTGTTGCCCTCATGGCAGAGATGAATCATCTCAGGCATAGAATAGGGTGGTTAAGAAACAGAGGGTCAAACAGCCAGCGAGCGCGGGAGCCAGGATTTAATTCCAGGGAACCTGACTCCAGAATACTGAGTTGTTCGGTACTACGGTGCCACCCTCCTGCCTCCTCTGGTCGTGGATCGCTTGTGTGACACCTGGGACTTGCTGTGGCCATTGTGCCAGTAGTCACCAGGGACAACAGAGCAGAGACGGAATGAGCCTGGAGAACCAGAGTCTTTGCTGACAGTCCTGAGAGCTGAATCAACCAGCCCAGAAGCCCATCCCATCTCCTGACTTCTCGCTTTGTGTGAAATACATTTCCTTCTTTTATTTTTATTATTTTTTTGTGTTTATTTTTGAGAGAGAGATAGAAAGACAGAGCATAAGCAGGGGAGGGGCAGAGAGAGAGGGAGACACAAAATCCGAAGCAGGCTGCAGGCTCTCAGCTGTCAGCACAGAGCCCAACGCAGGGCTTGAACTCACGAACCATGAGATTGGGACCTGAGCTGAAGTGAGACACTTAACCCACTGAGCCCCCAGGTGCTCCCTTCCTTTATTTATTTATTTTTTGAAGTTTATTTATTTATTTTAAAAAATTGTTTTTTAACGTTTTATTTATTTTTGAGACAGAGAGAGACAGAGCATGAACGGGGGAGGGTCAGAGAGAGAGGGAGACACAGAATCTGAAACAGGCTCCAGGCTCTGAGCCATCAGCCCAGAGCCTGACACGGGGCTCGAACTCACGGACTGTGAGATCATGACCTGAGCCGAAGTCAGACGCTCCACCGACTGAGCCACCCAGGCGCCCCTGAAGTTTATTTATTTTGAGACAGGGAGAGAGAGAGAGTATGTGCACGAGTGAGTGGGGGAGGGGCAGAGAGGAGAGGGAGAGAGAGAGAGAGAGAGAAAGAGAATCCCAAACAGGCTCCCCACCGTCAGTGCAGAGCCTGACTCGCGACTGGAACTCACGTACTCGGGGCTGGATCATGACCTGAGCCGAGACGTTAAGAGCCCAACGCTCCACCAACTGAACCACCCAGGTGCCGCCATTCCATGAGAGGCTAGAAGGAATGTCCCGGAGAAATTAAACTATCTCACCACTCCTTTATTAGGCACAAGGTAAAAATAGATTCTTCTGGCATCCAAAACCCATAGTATTGGTCCAAAACCCAGAACAGGGCTTGGGACGTTCCAGGAGGCCAGGGGGAGACGACCGTGCCCCCTCCATCCCCCAACTCTGGTGCTCAGGCCAGAGGTGGACAGGCGCGGGCCCTCGCTCCAAACCGCTCCTTGAGTTAGGCGAGGACCAGCCTCATAGTCTGAACTGGGGCTCCTCCAGCCCAGTCCTTGGCTCGGAGAAGAGAGCGGCTGGGAGCCCAATTCCCAGCACGGCCTGGGCTCTGGAGTCCTGAGTTGCAAGGGAGAGGCCAGCAGCCTTTGTTTGGCACAGGGATTTGTGAGAGGCACTGTCCCAGGTCGGAAGTGCCTGGGCACCAGCACGAGTGGATGCGGACACCTGTGCTGAGAGGGCCCAGTGTGGACACTGACCGTGGGCTGGAGATGTGTCGTCCGCAGGAGCTTCGTCTTTTGTTCACTGCGGCGCTCCCAGCACCGAGAACAGGGCTCGGCGCGCAGTGAGCTCCCAGGATTTGTTAAATGTGCAAGCCTGTGTGCACAGGTGTGCGGAACCACACAGGTGTGCATACAGCACACTCCACACATGCGTCCTTTCTCCCTTCTAGAAGGCACTAAGGTTTGGCTCAGTGCAAAAACAAAAAAAGGCAGGAGAGAGCTTGGAGATACCCCAAACTCAATTCCACTGCTGCAGCTGCGAGTCTAGGGCTACCTAGCCATATAGACCAGCTTCTCTTACCCCCTCCTCTTCCTCGGCCTCCTCCAACCCCGGCCCTTCAGGGACCACCTGATCGGCCTCCCAGAGGTGGGATCGGGGTGGAGCTGAGGGGATCAGCTTCTCCCGCAGCCAGGGATGCAGCAGGATGCCCGTGGCCGTGAGGCGTTCGGCTGGCTCCCGTCGAAGGAGACAGCGGACCAGGCAGCGAGCGGGAGCCGAGAGGCCCTCCGGCAGGGCAAAGGCACCGCGGCGGATCTTGCCAAAGAGCAGGGCAGGCTCTGAGTCTTGGAAGGGGTAGTGGCCAGCCAGCATGGTGAAGAGCGCCACGCCCAGGCTCCACACATCGGCCGCCTTGCCTGAGTAGGATGCCCGGGAGCTGAGGATTTCAGGTCCCACGTAGGCCGGGCACGCGTGTTTGTCCCACAGGGAGTCGTCGGGCCCGTTCAGCACACAGGCATCCTCCAGGTTCTCCAGCACCAGCTTAGTCCTGTGACAGGTGGAGAGACAGAAGGGTCACCTCCTATTGGGCCCCCCGTGCCCCCACATGCCCCCACGCTGTCACCCTTAATGGCACCCACTTCCTGAGTGCCTGCTGGCATTTGGTAGAATTGAGCCAGTCTTGGGTCGCCCGGGTGGCTCATTTGGTTAAATGGCAGACTCTTGACCTCGGCTCAGGTCGTGAGCTCATGGTTCGTGAGCTCGAGCCCCGCGTCGGGCTCTGTGCTGATGGCATGGAGCCTGCTTGAGATTCTCCCTCCCTGCCCCTATCCCACTCATGCTGTCTCTCTCAAAATAAATACATTTAAAAAAATATGGGGCGCCTGGGTGGCGCAGTCGGTTGAGCGTCCGACTTCAGGCAGGTCACGATCTCGCGGTCCGTGAGTTCGAGCCCCGCGTCAGGCTCTGGGCTGATGGCTCGGAGCCTGGAGCCTGTTTCCGATTCTGTGTCTCCCTCTCTCTCTGCCCCTCCCCCGTTCATGCTCTGTCTATCTCTGTCCCAAAAAAAATAAATAAAAAAACGTTGAAAAAAAAAATTAAAAAAAAATAATAGTAATAAATAAAAATAAAAAAGAATTGAGCCAGTCCTGTGAGGCTGGTTGACTGACCTCATTTTACACATGAGGAAGCCCAGGCTCAGAGACATTAGTCATTTCTCAAGGCCACAGAGCAATTCAGTTCGAACTAGGACTCTGAGAGGAGCACATTTCCCAGTAGTCCCTTGGAGAGGGGGCTGAGATGGGTGGGGGCCTTAAGACTCTTCTAAATATTTATTTATTTATTTATTTGTTTGTTTGTTTATTTATTTTAATGTTTATTTATTTTTGTTTTTTTTTTAATTTTTTTTTTCAACGTTTATTTATTTTTGGGACAGAGAGAGACAGAGCATGAACGGGGGAGGGGCAGAGAGAGAGGGAGACACAGAATCGGAAACAGGCTCCAGGCTCTGAGCCATCAGCCCAGAGCCTGACGCGGGGCTCGAACTCACGGACCGCGAGATCGTGACCTGGCTGAAGTCGGACGCTCAACCGACTGCGCCACCCAGGCGACCCTATGTTTATTTATTTTTGAAGGAGAGCGAGAGAGAGACAGAGCATGAGCGCAGGAGGGACAGAGAGGGAGGGAAACACAGAATCCGAAGCGGGCTCCAGGCTCTGAGCTGTCAGCACAGAGCCCGACGCGGGGCTCGAACTCACGAACCGCGAGATCATGACCTGAGCGGAAGTCGGGCACTTAACTGACTGAGCCACCCAGGAGCCCCCTGACTGGTACTCTTGTAAAGTGTCAAGGTCAAGGAAGACAAGGAAAGACTGAGGAACAGTTTCAGACTGGGGGAGACTAAGGAGTATGACAACTGAATGCAAGCTGGGCTCCTGGACTGGATGCCAGACAGGAAATGAGTATTAGTGGGAAACTAGCGAAATTGACATCAATCCGTGGTTCAGTGAATAGGTACTAGACCCAGGTTAATTTCTTAGTTTTGATGGCTGTTCTGTGGTTGAGAAGTTAATATTAGGGGAAACTGGGTGAAAACAATATGAAAACTCTTGGCACTATTTTTGCAACTTTTCTGCAAGTCTAAAACTATTTCAAAAAGTTTAAAGGGTACGATGGGGTCACCCTCCTTCCCCCCACTCCCCCCCCCCAAAAAAAATCTTGAAATGAAATTCATGCTCCTGATGGATGTTTGCATGCACCTGATTGGCTTGGCATGCTCCCTGACATGTCCTGCACACCCCCCGGGGGAGTCTAGGGGAGGGGACAGAATGCCAGGACCCTTTCTGTTCCCTCCCTCCAAAAATCACTGATCCTCAGCGTCACAGAAATAGTTCCCATGTGAGGAGCTTCAGGGCCTGTTTTGGCTTGTTGTCTGTGGCCCTGACATCCTGGAAGCATCTTGACAACCTGGCCCTTTCCCCTACCAGTGGGGAAACTGAGGCCCAGAGACTCCGGGTCACCCAGAGTCAGCAGGTAAGGCCAGCCAGACTCCCGCCTCTCAAGTTTAAGGTGAATTAGGACCTCTCTGGAGTCACCTCTGGGGTCAGTTCCCAGCTCTGCTATATACTTAGCTGTGGGGTCTTGGGCCTTACTTGACTTCTCTGGGCCTGTTTTGTCCCCTGACCTAGGGGAAGCAATACTAGCCCTGCCTCCTATTCGTAAGGATCCCAGCCAAGTCAGACAGGGCAGCCAAGCTCCTCATCGCCATTGGCTACTGTGACTGTCACAGAGGCAATGCTCCACCTCAGGGGTTTCGCATTCGGTCTGGGTCAACCTTTTCCTGGGACCCGGGCGGAGGTGCTGGTCCAGGCTTCTCCATTCCTTGCGTAAGTTACTTTACCCTCCTGGGCCTCGGTTCCCCAGCATGGCTCACCTCTCAGGCGTGTCTGTGCGCAGGGTCTCTGTGCCCACACTCACCTCTCCTCGTTGGTGAAGACAAAGCGCCGCAGCTTGAGATCGCGCAGGACCAGGCCGTGCTGGTGACAGTGCGCCAGGGCGGCGGCCATCTGGCGGAAGAGCGCGGCGGCTTCGGGCTCGGGGAGGCGGCGGCGGCGGCGCACCAGGCTGTGCATGTCCCCGTGGGGCCGTGGGAAAAAGGTGTAGAGGTGGCGGGGGCCCGCCACGACGTCGGCCGGCCGCGCCACGTGTCCCCGCGGGGGCAGCCGCGAGTAGGGCTCCAGCACCGCCTGGGCCTCGCGGGCCGGGTACACCTGTGGGCGGGGCGGGGCGTGAGCGCAGGTGGGGGCCGCCCCGCGGAGCCCGGCCTGGCCTTGGAAGCAGTCAGGGCCAACCATTCAGGCACTGTGTGCTCGGCACTGTGCCAGGCGCTCCAGCAAGCCGCTCCACCGGGACGAAGCTGAGAGGCCGCACAGCCAGCGGGTGGCAGGCCTGAGACCTGAATCCGTGCTCCACGGTCTGTGCCCTCAACTGCTACCTTAGACGCCCTTAAACTTCAGGCAACTGGGAAATGACAGGGAACCCAAACGGAAATAGCCCAAGGCCGTGGAAATGCAGAAGAGTAGATAGCCCACGAGTCACTTTACGCATAGCATCCCGTGCTCATAGCTATACCGTTCCCTAGGATGCACTGCCTGCCCGCCCTCTCATTCACTGCACAAGGAGACACTGGCGGCTGCCTGTGCCGGCCTTGGGGATCCAACCTGGCTGATGGCCGTGGCCCCTACCCTCCTGATGCCCACGGTCCAATACAGGAGACAAGGAAACAAGCCAACAGACAACATATTTACAAATTCTCATGAGCATCCTCCAGAAAGATGCTGGAGGAGAGAATATTTTGGAAGGGGGCACCTACCCGGAAAGGTGTGGTCTAAAAGGGACTCTGGGGAAGTGACCTGAATGATTCAGAGATGCCCACGGGATAAGCTTTCCAGGTGGGGGACATGGGCAATGCAAGGGCCCTGAGGCAAGAAAGTGTTTGAGCCACTTCAGAAAAACCAGCCCAAGATCAGTTCAGCTGGAGTGGGGCAGGGGAGGGAAGGGGGCAGTGGTGAGTGTGGTGAGGGTGTTGGAAAATGTGCCCGGGGCTCTACGGACATCAGATGGAAACCTCCCCACAGCCCTGAAAGGTGTGTTCCATTTTACCGACGGTGAAACTGATGTTCAGAGAAGGAAGGTCACCTGTCGGAAGCCATACAGCTGACCAGAGGCGGAGCTGGTATACTGACTTTGTCTGCCTTTAAACCCTTCCCATGTTATTTTGGCCATGCCCACACAGAAAATAAAAATAAATAAAGCGCATACATATTTAATTCATGAAAAAAAAAAAGTAAGCATATGTTTAAAAAAAAAAAAAAAGAAAAGAAAAGAAAACCAAACAGCTGGGTGGCACGGAAGAAAGAATTCAAAAAACAGAGACTACTTTTTTTTAAGTCAGGGTAAACATGCCTGCCTCTGTGCATTTGAACTTGCCTGTCCTGCCGCCGGAATGCTCTTTCCTAGAGACCCACAGGGCTGGCCCCCGCCCCCCCCATTCACGTAAGGCACTGCTTGAATGTCACGTCCTCGGAGAGGTCTTCCTGGACTAAAATCACCTGCTCCCCCATAATCCCTGTCCCCCTCTCTTTCAGCTCCCAGCTTTCTCTCCAAAGCACTTACGATCCCCTGGTACATATTTTACTTATTCTCTTGTTTACTGTCCATGTCCTCCACTTAAGCATCGGCTTGATGAGAGCAGGACTCGGTCTATGTTAGAGCCACAGCAGGGTGCATGGCACGCAGGGTGCTCAGTGAAGGTTTGTTGAATGAATGAATAGGTGATCCTCTACAGACAGGCCGATGATCCTTCTACACACTGGCCAGAAAAGCCTAGGCGATGGGGAAAGCTGGAGGCTCACTGGCTGCTTCCCCAACAAACACAGGAATAAAGTAATATAAGGACCCCTCAGCCCTGGCAATCCTCTAGAGCCAAGGCCCTTTCCAAGCCCCCTGTGATGCTGGGGGAGAATGACCCTGGGGGAACGTACCTTGCAGGTGTACTCGGTGCCTGAGGGGCAGTGCAGGGCCCAATAGGCCCGGCCACCCTCCTCAGGCTCCAGGAGGACATAGGGCCCAAGACGGGAGGCAGTGGTCCCAGCACAGGCATGGGCTGGAGCAGGAAGTGGGCTCGGGGGCAGCGGCGAGGAGGGCAGCCTGGGCTGGGGCCCGATTCGCGCTTGTTTCCGGATGGGACACTCGGTGTCTAGGTCATTGTCCAACTCCCACCGCTTCCTCCTGGAGGGGGCACCCGCAGCAGCAGCCAGAGGGGTGGCTCGCATCTGCGAAGAAGGGAAAAAGCACTGAAGTGAGGCTGTTTGGTGGCCCCCCCCCTCTTCCCTAGCCTTTATGGAGGAGGACTTGGCAGTGTGCATCAAAGTGACAAACGCCCTTAACCTTGACTGTGTGTCCCGCTTCTGGGGATTTATCCTCCAATTAAAATGCCCACCAAAAAATTAAACATGTCAAGGGCTGTTCATCAGAACCTTGCATCCAATAGCAAAAGGCAGTAAACACTCCCAAGCGTCCAGCAGTATGGGGCTGGTTAAACGTCATGATACAAGCCACATGGTGGAATATTATACAGCCCCGGAAAGGGACCAGCAAGCCCTGTACACACCGATATAATGATGTCGGTATACAGTTATCCTGCACCCACGTGATAGAAACCACTAAATGTCCATCATTGGGGAACTGGTTAAATCAATTCTATGTCATCCGTACACGAAAAAACTGTAGCCATTTATGATTAAGAAAACTCTTTAGGGGCACCTGGCTGGCTCAGTCAGTAGAGCATGAGACTTTTTTTTTTTTTTCAGTTTATTTCTTTATTTTGAGAGAGAGAGAGAGAGAGGCAGAGAGAAAGAGAGAGACTCTCAAGCAGGCTCCGTGCTGTCAGTATAGAGGCCAACATGGGGGTCCATCTCCTAAACCATGAGATCATGACCTGAACCAAATCCAAGAGTCGGACGCTTAACCGACCAAGCCACCCAAGTGTCCTGCATGTGACTCTTGATCTCAGGGTCATAAATTCAAGACCTAAAATTTTAAAAGCTTACTGAGAGAAAGAAAGAAAGAAAGAAAGAAAGAAAGAAAGAAAGAAAGAAAGAGGAAGGAAGGAAGGAAGGAAGGAAGGAAGGAAGGAAGGAAAGAAAGAAAGAAAGAAAGAAAGAAAGAAAGAAAGAAAGAAAGAGAGGAAGGAAGGAAGGAAGGAAGGAAGGAAGGAAGGAAGGAAGGAAAGAAAGAAAGAAAGAAAGAAAGAAAGAAAGAAAGAAAGAAGAGAGAGGGGCACCTGGGTGGCTCAGTCGGTTAAGTGTCCGACTCTTGATTTCAGCTCAGGTCATGATCTCATAGTTTGTGAGTTCGAGCCCCGCATCAGGCTCCACGCTGACCGTGCAGAGCCTGCTTGGGATTCTCTCTTTCTCTCTGCCCCTCCCCAACTTGTGCTCACGCTCTTTCTCAAAAATAAAATAAATAAACCTAAAAAAAAGAAAGAAAGAGAAACTCCTTATGTGCTGATTAGAAAAACCTCCAGAGTGAACGGTTAAGTGGAATTTAAAAAAAGCAAAGTGGAGAATTGGCCTTGGCGGTGAGAGGAAGAGAGACTTTGCACTCTATCTGCTGAGTGGTGTAGTGCAGGGGGCTGTTACCTGGGGCAGGGAGGGAGGGATGATGAATGAATGAGGAAGGTATGAATGTACATATGAATGAGGAAGGTATGAATGTACATATGAATGCGGGCTCTGGAATGGATATGTTGTCCAGTGCACAAAGCAAGCTGCTACAGGACAGGTATACCCTGAGATGATTGAGACGATATCATTCATGTAAAAAACGCCACCAGCATATCAAAAAAATATCTCCATACTTGCTTATAGGTCGGTATGTAAATGCACAAGTTTTGGAAGGACCCAGACTAAACCGGCCACAGTAGCTCCTGGCCTCCTGGGAGGCCCAAGAGAGGAAGGGATTTGGTAGAAAGGCAAGGGCATTTTCAATTTCAGTATTTTTATTTATTTTTATTTATTCATTTATTATTATTTCTTATTTTATTCTTTAACATTTATTTATTTTTGAGAAGAGAGAGACAGAGCACGAGCCGGGGAGGCGAGAGAAAGAGGGAGACACAGAATCTGAAACAGGCTCCAGGCTCTGAGCTGTCAGCACAGAGCCGGACGCGGGGCTCGAACTCACGGACCGCGAGATCATGACCTGAGCCCAAGTCGGAGGCTCCACCGACTGAGCCACCCAGGCGCCCCTCAAGTTCAGTATTTTAAAATAAAGATCCTGCACTCATTTATGGCTTGAGTATTTAAAAAATGAGTGTATTTCTTTTTTTGTTTTTTCAAATGTGAACTTTACTATTGCCTGATGACTCAAAGCTATCAGAATCACAGGTCCAGAGTTAGTCAACAATAGACAGTGCAGTTTCACCATCAGGTAAGAAGTAAGGCAAGGAGGGGATGTCTCTCAAAGGCGGTAAGATTCATTCATTCAGTTATGGAGGAAGCCACCCCTCCCCTCCGGGGCGGCGGGGGGGGGGGGGGGGGGGAGGGGGTGGCGGGGGACGCAGCTGTATAACTGTGTGGTGGGTGGAGGAGAGGGCAATGGCATGCGATTGCAGGGAGGTTCTCTCCTGGATCTATCTGCCTACCCATTCCGGCTCCAGATGAGGGACACGGAGCCAAGGTATAAGACATTAGAGGGAGATCGACTTCAGCCCCGGTAAAGACCTTCCCGAAGGTCTGAGCCAGGATCAATGGGGAAACATCACTCAGAGTCAGTTCTCAGACTGAGGACCACCTACTCCCAAGTCCGAGCGAGCGGTGGGCTGCCTTGGGAGGGAGGCAGGGAGACCTCAAATGGCGTGCAAGGCCATAATCCCAACGTAGTAAGAATGCAACAGCGGGTGGCTGTAGTCGGACATTCCCAGGTTCGAATCCTGGCCCAGACCCGGCCTGGCAGGGGTAGCCCTGGGCAATGGAGGCGGCCCTTAACACCTACCTCTTGCTGTTCCCTGACGCCTCTGGCGGAATAAGGGCAGGTCATACCAAACACACACTCACAGAACCCAGAGCAGACAGCTGTACACACGCGCCTCAAAAACACGGTTTGTCCAAGCCGGCCAGCTGCGACACCACATCCAGGGCAGAGAGGGGCACACACATCATTAAGGGACACACACCTCGTCGTCCTTGGGCAAGTGGGCAGGCATACACACGCAGAGCCCTCCCAACTCTCCCACTCACCACTGACCGATACCTGTAAGGTCACAGGCAAGGTCTGACACGAGCCCCACCCCCTAGACGGCCCCGCCCGGCCTGCCGCCGCCGGGCTCCTCCCGTGGGAGCGGAAGCGGCGGGCCGCGGGTGTCCCGAGGCAGAAGATTCAGCGGAAACCGAGCCCCGGGAGGGGGAGAGGCGAGGAAAGGAGGCTGGGCCCCAGGGCTGTGAGAAGGGGCGGACCGGGACCCTCCTCGCTCCTCACGCCCCAGAGTCTGCAGGGACAAAACGCAAGCGCGCGGTGCAACCCGCAACCCGCAGCCGCAGCGCCAGGTGCATACCTGCGGCCGACGCCCAGCACGCTCCGGGGGTCCCGCACCCCGCGCGCTGCATCCTCGCTCCCTCTCCCCCTGCACGTGCCCCCAAGGTACCCGAGCCCGGCCCCAGCACAGCCCACACCTGCCACTGGCTCCTCGCGGCTCTGACCGTGCGCCGAGACACATCCCCTCCAACCCCGCAGGCCCACGCGGATCCCGCACACACACCCCAGAGGGACACAGACCCAACGCGGTCCCCAGCGTCCCCCGCGGGCCCCTCACACACACGCCTCCCCCGCCCCACGCTCACCTCCCGGGGCCACACGCCCGCACCTCTGTCCCCTGCTCCCTCCGCCCCCAGGATATGCTCTACCTTCGCGGGTCCGCACCCTCCAACCCGTCCGCCCCCGACCCCCGGCCCGACCCCTCTCCGGCCCCGCAGGGTACCTTGCCCGGGCGTGCGGCTGGATCCTGAGTCTCCAGGGCACTCCCACGTGGCCGGGGGCCCTCTGCGACGCGGCTGCGCTCGGGACCCCGGACCCCGCAGCCGGACACGTGTGGAGCCGCCGCCGCTTCCGCTGCGAGCGTCTCCCGGCTCCAGAGCCGGCTCCGGCCCGGGCCCGGGTGATGCAAACCTGCGCTAATCCGCCGTCGCCTGATGCGCTCCAGCCCGGGATTGCAACATCCCGCGCGCTCCGCCCCCTGGGGGAGGGGGGGTCACCGCCCCGGCGCGCCCCGCCCCCCACGGGTGTCTCGGCCCCACCCCCTCCCCCACCTGCCCCGCGCAGACACCAGCCACTGGCTCTCCCTCCTTCCCTGGAAAGAGCATTTTGCTTTTCTGAGCCTCAGTCTCCCCATATGCGAAATGGGGAGAACGTCCTTCCTTCTCAGGATGCAGAGGAGAAAAAGAGCAAACCGTGACAGTTCCCCGGGTGCTTTCCTGTTTTATAAAGTACCTTCCTACCAATGCTTTATTAACCTTTAGGAGGACTCTGGGCAGGCAGGAAGCTCCGCTCGCCCCATCCCAGCCCGAGGCCCAGGCATGGGAAAGCAGCCCGGGAGTTTTGCAAAGACCTCAGACTTTAGGATCTGAGTCGCGGGGCTCAGAAGAACCGATGTGGTCCCCCGGGGAGGCCTGGGGTCGGGCAGACGTCACAGCGTCCACTGGATACAGGCAGCGCAGCCTAACGATTAAGAGCCAGCGCCCTAGACCCAACCTGCCTAAGAGCGCACCCCACCTTTGCGCCGACGCACTGTGCAACCTCAGGAAAGTTACTTAAAACCCCGCTAGAGCCGAAAATTCCTCCTCTGTAAAATGGGCTTATAGGAGTACTCACTTCATAAGGCTTTCGCTTGGACAAAATGCTTAGAACTAGATGGCACAGCCTAAGTGTTCAATAAATAGAATAGAGGCTCGGGGAGGGGAAGTCACCCATAACAGGACTGACACCCCAAGCCTGAGAGACCCTGGTGCCCCTTCCTATTTGGTGAAGCATCCCCGTGCAGCCCCAGGGATCCAGTACCTTTCTTGGAAATCCCTTTTAGGTCTTGATGTCTCTGAACGCACCAGTGTCAAAAAATAGCTTCTCCAGGAAGAGGTTGGATGGCGTTGGAAAGGTGGGTGAAGCTACCTTTGTTGCTCAGGTTCCAGAACCCCAGGGACCAGCTCACCTGTGTTTCAGGAACTTCAGGGCACACCAGGGGGACTCTGGGATCTCATTTAACCCTGGAGACTCCCCTGCCAGGGAGGAACTAGTGAACTCATTTTCTACCCCCCCCCCCCCCCCCCCCGGGAAGTCTAGACTCAGGTCGAAAACCCCTCAGCAGTAAGGGACAAAGAAAAGTGGAATTGGTTGTTTTCTCTGTGCAGCCAGCACTGTGCTGGGTTTGCTCATACATTCCTTACTTTGTTCATGCTGTGTCAGACCCTGTTCTAAGTGCTGGGGACTCAGCAGTGAGAAGAGTGACCCATCCCTGCCCTCACAGTTCTTATAAATCAGTGGGAAGACAGACCATGATCAAGAAAATAAAATCAATAACCAAGATCATTTAAAATTCAGGATAAATGTCATGTGTTTTCTTGAATAAACAAAGAGGATAGATATGTCTTGGAGCACAGACGACTGAGGGGTGGCTATTTTCATTAAGGCTCATCAAGAAGGTGATGTTTAAACTAAGATCCTACGGAAGAGATGGGCTGAGGATGCAAAGATATGAGGGGACATAGAAAAAGTAACCGCAAAGACCCCGAGGCACCTAATGAACCATGAGATGAACACTATGACCTCTATTCTACAGATGAGTGACGGTGAGAGGTTTACCCAAAAGCACCTACCCTGTGGTATGAAGCAGATTTGAGATTTGAACCTGGGGCAGCGAATGCCAATGCTTATACCGTCCAGGGACATTTTACAAGCTTTGCCACCCGGCAGCCTCCACCTGGACCAGCGGATATGGCTCCTGGAACTGCACCCTGGGAATGACTCTCCAGGTTTAGGAGGGCCTTGTCACATTTGGGGGGGGGGTGTCAAATCCTGGTTTTCTAGACCAATGGAACATAAAATATAAGCCACATAATGTAGGATTAAATTTTCTAGTCATGCATTAAAGAATACAAAGAGGGGCACCTGGGTGGTTCTGTTGGTTAAGCATCTGACTCTTGATTTTGGCTCAGGTCATGATCCCCGGGGTGGAGGGATTGGGGCCCCCCTCCCCCTGCCGCAGGAGCCCTGCTTTGAGCCCCACCTCCAGCTCCCTCAGCTGATAATGGAGCCTTCCTTAGATTCTCTCTTTCTCTGCCCCTCTCTCCCTGCTCTCTCTCTCTCTCTCTCTCAAATAATTTTTTTTTAATTTAAAGAAGAATAAAAAGAAACAGGTGAGGGGCACCCGGATGGCTCAGTCAGTGGAATTTGTGACTCTTGATCTCAAGGTTGTAAGTTCGAGTCTCATGTTGGGCGTAGAGATTGCTTAAAAAAAAAAAAAATCTTAAAAAAAAAAACAGGTGAAACTAACATTAATAATATATTCAATTATCCAATATATCTAGCATGTGATCATCTCAACAAATAATTACGGAATTATTAATGATATACTCTAAAATTTTTTTTCCCCCGCTAATGTCTTCAATATCCAGTGTTTTATACTTTGGAAACAAATCGGAACAGAAGCTAAATTGTGAGGGCTTAAAGTAAAATGCTGTGGGGCGCCTGGGTGGCTCAGTCAGTTAAGCGGCCGACTTCGGCTCAGGTCATGATCTCACAGTCCGTGAGTTCGAGCCCCGCGTCGGGCTCTGTGCTGACAGCTCAGAGCCTGGAGCCTGTTTCAGATTCTGTGTCTCCCTCTCTCTGACCCTCCCCCGTTCTTACTCTGTCTCTCCCTGTCTCAAAAATAAATAAATAAATAAATAAAAAAAGTAAAATGCTGTTCTACCAAGACAATTAAATTGTGTTTAGGGGACAACATGTTTTACTTGCTTTAAAATTAAAGTTAAATCACGTGCAAATTTTCAGCCTCTTAGCCATATTTTAAATGCTCAATAGCTTCGTGTAGTAAACGGCTACCATATTGAGTAGCACCCTAGAGCAAGAACTCCTGGTGCATGATCCAGGGAGAATAGCAAAGAAGTTAAGACCTGTTGGGTTTACAGCATAGGTGCCAAATAGCCTTGAGCCTCAGTTTCCACGCCTATAAAGTGGGAGTAATTACACCTTTCCTAGCATGGTAGTCCTCCGGATTAAATGCACTAAGGCACCCTCAAGTCAGATCCCATTTCCCGGGTTCAAATCTCACCACTTCCAAGTGATGAGATTTTAGGTAAATGACTTAAGCTCTCTGTGCCTCAGGTTCCTCATCCACAAAATGGGGATAATAATAGCACCTACTTCATAGGTTCGTCATGAGAATCACATGACTTAATACCTGTGAAGTGTCTGGAATATAAATGCTGTCTAAGTATTCGTTAAAATGTAAAGAAAATAGGGGCGCCTGGGTGGCGCAGTCGGTTGAGCGTCCGACTTCAGCCAGGTCACGATCTCGCGGTCCGGGAGTTCGAGCCCCGCGTCGGGCTCTGGGCTGATGGCTCAGAGCCTGGAGCCTGTTTCCAACTCTGTGTCTCCCTCTCTCTCTGCCCCTCCCCCGTTCATGCTCTGTCTCTCTCTGTCCCAAAAATAAATAAACGTTGAAAAAAAAAATTAAAAAAAAAAAAAAAAGAAAAGAAAATAAATGGTGACCGGCTCCCCTCCCCAGTTAAATGCAAACCATGGGCACTTTCCTAGAGAGAGAATTTGGCTTTCGTGAATTTCCTTCTCTCCAGGCTTAGAACATCCCGCTACCCTGGTTTCTCAGCCCAGCTGGTTGTGTTTCTTTCTTTTCTAAGGTTTTTTTAATTGTTATTTATTTTGAGAGGGAGAGAGAGATCACCAGCTGAGGAGGAGCAGAGAGAGAGAGAGAGAGAGGGAATCCCAAGCAAGCTCCACACTGTCAGCACAGAGCTGGACACGGGATTCAATCCCACCAACAGTGAGATCATGGCCTGAACTGAAACCAAGAGTCGGATGGTCAACCTACTGAGCCCCCCAGACGCCCCAAGGAGGCTGCGTTTCTATTTGCTGTAATTCTGCCGGCCCTCAGCTCTGGGCGCAGGGACACAGAGGCTGTGCTCCAAGGGAGAAGAGGCGTGGGGGTCCAAGGGCCAATGACAGCAGCTGCTGGCCTCCTTCCTTTCCACCCCAGCTGGCTGGTGCCCGCCACATGCCTGAAATCCCACCACAGGCGTCCTTAAAGCTTCCATCTTGATAAGTTCCTCCCACAGAAGCGGACAAATGCCTTAGAGCGCTGGTTGGATCCCAGGTCTGGCTAAAGCCACCGACCCCGATCCCGTGAGATGGTGGGCAAGTCACATCCCCTTTGGCGGTCTTACTGTTCTTCCCTGGGAAATAGGAAAAGAGAGTTGGATCAGGTCAGTGTTTTCCAAAACATAAAACGTACACCAATGGGGTTTTAGGGTCTCAAGACTCTGTGACATAACACCGACTATCGCAATATAGGCATTTCCTTTTGATTTTCTTCCTGTTCCTCCAATTACTGGGGAGAAAGTCTCATGTAACGGCTTCTATGTCTTTGACGCCTCACTTGTTAAGGAAAGGACTCCTCTGGGCTCCGTCCAGAGCCTTCAGCAAGAGACAGGACTTAGCTAGAATCTAAGAATCTTCTTCTTGCTTGTTCTTATATTCAGTTTTACGGTCACTTTCTCTTCATGGAAACTGATAGCGTCTTTCCATTTGAGGTTAGTGATTAAAATTTTCCATTTGAAAGAAATTTCCCTAAGTTTGTATTTTATTTTTTTTTCATTTTTATTTTATTTATTTTTAGTTTAGTTTTTCACGTGAAACTTATTGCCAAATTGGTTTCCATACGTCCCTAAGTTTTTAAAAATGAGCTGACTGCAAGAAAAACCTTACAGAACCCATAATACAAATGGGTAAACGGATCTGGGCCAACGGGTTTGGGAACGACGGTGGCTGATTCAAGGGTTGCAGCTCTCAGCTCTGCTGGGGGAGCCCTTAGGAGACGACTGGGCACCTCCTTCTTCTCTGGGGCTTTGCAGAGATCCTTCATCATCTGAATCTCTCTCAGGCCGGGCCCCAGGAAAGGCTGGAAGGTCGGTGCCTGGGCACAACATCAGCCCAGCAGGGGTCCACTGACAGTCAGAGCCCTGCTGGGCCATCCGGCTCTGTCCTCTGAGCTTGGGAGTGTGATTCTTTGCCCTTGGATGGAGCGTGGCCCTGTGTGGATGCTCCCCTTCCATCATCTTACTGCACCCTGAAACTTCCCCACCCAGTTCTTGTTTTCATGCCTGGAGGCGGATGAGGAAACTGGGGCTCGGAGAGGTGACATCACTAGTCTACGGAGGTAGTGAGATTAGGAGCCAGTCAGTCTGGCTCAAAGCCCGGGTGTCCTTTGTCTACGGCTCTGTGCCTTCTCCTTGGCCTTCTCCCTACCCGTACGACCCTGGGCAAGTCATTTAGCCACTGAGACCCGGAGCCCTCGTCTATAAAATGGAATTGACATCTATCCTCCTGAGAGGGGTGTTGAACAGCATCTTGCAGCTGGGAACTGTTACTGGACTCAGTGGAGGGTTAAATGAGTTAATACAAGGTGCTTAGAAGAGTTCCTGGCACAGGGTAAGCACTTGATGGTAAGTGGCTAACTTACCGCAAAGTGGTAGTTTCCACAAAGCCTAAGATGCCATCTCTTAACCCCTCCCCCCCCCCAACACACACCCTTGGAGAGCTGAGGGTAACGGGAGCATTTCCTGAGCATCCCCCATGTGGCCGGCCTGGGCTGTGCCGTTCTTCTGCTTTCTCATACAATCCAGACCACAACCCGGTGAGCTAAGGACGAATTTATGCTCTTTTGACAAGTGAGAAAACCAGGCGTCAGAGAGGAGAAGTAACCAGCCCCGGATCACACAGCAAGCCAGAGGGGTTTGAGCCCAGGTCTGTATGGTTCCAAAGCCCTCGCCGTCGGCTGTTTCAGGAGCCTCCACCAGATCAGTCAGAAGTTCCTGGGGAAGTCCCATGCCTCCCTCAAAGGGTGAAGGGTCCTCTCCCCCAATTGGTGGTAGGAGGAGCCAGAGACGGCAGGAGGAAGGCTGGGTTGCAGTTCTGACCTTGCAGCTGCCGGTTGGATGACCTTAGGCAGCCTCCAGTCCCTCTCCGGGCTCAGCCACATAATTACGGCTTTGTGTGTATTGGAGGTGGGGCTCTGGAACCTTCCAGAGATCCTCATTCTCTTCTTTGCCTTCCCGCTGGGAGGAGGAGGGAGCCCCAGATCCGAGTCCTCCCAATACTGGAGTCTTTGCTGAGTCATCCCATCCCTGCCCTGCCTTCCTTCCCCCCTGCCTGCTTCCTGCTGGCTCTGAAGCCGTCAGGGCCAGGAAGGAAAGGGATCGTGTGTTTGAATCAGGCCACTGTCCAGCCCTTCCGTTTCTGGGAAAAGCTTGAGGAGCGGGGTGGGGAGCAGGAGGGGGTACTGAGGTGTTCAGCCAGCCGCCAGTTGCATCAGAAAGCCTTGCGCAAGGTGCCCTCCAGGTCGGGCACAGAGCCCTGCCCCATAGCCCCTACACCGACCCTGGTCTCCTGGGTGCCAGAATGAGGACTGCTAGGCCTTGTGGGGACACTGAGCCAGGCCTGGCCCGCATGGAGTGACGGGAGGGAAGACAGGGTTCGGGGCAGGTGCTACTCATCTACCTGGATGATGGCACTTTAGACTGGTCCGGAGCCGACCCATCCACTTTGTCCCTGGAGAAAGCCAAGACTAGGCCAGTGCCCTGGATACTGACTGAGCCCTGATCCTTGACTCTGGTCATAGACTGAGCCCTGTTCCAGACTTTACACTCTTACTGAACTCTGACCTAAAAACTTGGACGGAGACTGAGCCCCCATCACTGCTGACAGCCACAGCTAAATCCTGACCCTGGCCCCAAACCAAGCACTGACTTGGTCACTGAAGAGGCACCCACTTTTTCCGATCCTGACCCTTGACCTAAATTGCAATTCCTGCTCGTGACTGAGTTGCAATCCTCCAGGCAGACTTAGCTCTAATCCTTTACCCCTGACTCCAGTGCCCCCAGATAACCCCCCAACTGGAGCCCTAGGCCTGGTCTGTCTAAGAATCAAGAGTGGTGCTCAGGCCCAGAAGTCAAGAGCTTGGCACTTGGGTGCCTGGGGGGCTCGGTTGGTTGGCGTCCCGCTCTTGGTTTCGGCTCAGGTCATGATCTCACGGCTCATGCGTTTGAGCCCCGCGTTGGGCTGGAGCCTGCTCAGGATTCACTCTGTCTCCCCCTCTCTCACTGCCCCTCCCCTACTCTCACTCTGTCTCTCAAAATAAATAAACAAACTTAAAAGAAAAAAAGAGCTTGGCACTTGCTGGCCTCCCTTCTGGCAGTCTCACCACCACATCCCCTCCCCGCACCCCCCCCCCCGCCAGCCCCCCTGCAAGGTTGAGGACGGCCAAAGGGCTGGATTGAACCACAAACCACAGCTCCATGGAGGTGTCCTCTGAGTAGCCCGAGACTGTGACTCAGCAGGGTGGGGGCAAGACGTGGAGTCAAGCAGGGCCACAGGGGATGGGCTAGGGCAGGTGCCGTGTCGGTACAGGGAGAGAGAGGACAGTCTCTCCGAGATTAGAGCTGCAGGTGAAGCGTGGGGAGACCCCCGGGGTCTGGAGATGGATGGTGCGTGTGGCCGGCCAGGACCACTGAGGCAAAGCAGCCCGGTCTAAGTCCTCTCCACCCCCAGCTACCCATTTTTCCATCCCTCGTCCATATCATTCTTTCTCAGAACATCCTTTATTCCCTTCATAACACACAATAGAATTTGGAATTTCACGTGTATTTAATTATACATAATCATTATATATTAATATTAAATCTATTAATTAGATACCATTGCATATATATATATTACATATATATGTTTGTCTCCCCCATGAAACTGTAAGCTCCTTTAGGGCAGGCACCTGCTGGTTGGGCTCACCAGCATATTGGTAAGTGCTCAGTAAATTGTAGCGAAATGGATTAAATCCCTCCACCTATCTATACATCCCTCATCCGTCCATCTACCATGTATTTATGACCTATTCCTCACCATCTATCCATTCAACTTTCTCCTACCATTACTCCATCCTTCCATCTAGCCTCCATTTGATCATCATTCATCCATCCATCCATCCATCCATTCATCCATCCACCAGCTATATATCTTTCCAGCATCAATCAAACCATTTATATATTCATTCATTCATTCAACAAATATGTATTGAATACCCACCTCTATGTCAGGCCCTGTTCTAAAGGCTGGGGATATTTCAGTGAAAATAACAGACAAAAACGGTGCTTATCTCCCAGTAGAAAGAAAATGTGCAAGGAATAATTAACACGATAAATGCTTACACGATAGGGCATGTTGGAAGGTGCTAGGTGCTAGGGGAGAATCGTGGGTAAAGAGGATCCTGAGGATCTTAATCAGTAAGGTGGTCCCCTGGATGCCATGAGACTATCTGGAGGACAAGTTGTTCAGGCCAGGGAATCACTTCTGCAAAGCTTTCAAGGGAAGTCTCGACTGGTTTGCTGAGGCCAAAGGGGGTCAGTGTGGCTGGAGCGGAACAGGTGAGGGGAGGTGGTGGTAGATGACGTCATCGCTAATACAGATTTAGACCATCTGGAGCTTTGAAGGCCTTCGAAAAGACTCTGGGGAGAAAGGAGCAGATGTTGCAATAATTCTGTTGGGAAACGCTGGTGGCTCAGAGCAGAGCAGGGGTGAGATGAGATTGGACTCTGGATATATGTAAAAGGTGGGGACAGCAGGGTCGCTGATGTCTCAGATACGGAGAGGGAACGAGAGTTATCAAGGGTGCCTCCGAGGTTCCTGGGCCTGAACACCTGCAAGTGTGAATTTGCCATCCGAGGAACGGGGCAAGGTGGTGGATCGGAAGGTCAGCTTTGAGTTTGAGTCTGAGATGTCGTCCCAACGTCTTCAAGGAGATGTTGGGCAGGCCATCGGATGTGTGCACTGGAGTTCAGGGGAGAGGACTAGGCTGACGATGTACATCTGGAGCCACGGGCAGGAAGGAGCGAACGGGGAAGTAGGGGGACAGCCATCAGACTGTGGCGTTCCGGACACCAAGCGAAGAGAGGTGTATCGGGGAGCAGGAAGGGGTCAACTATCAAAAGCTGTCGATCAGGGGCGCCTGAGTGGCGCAGTCGGTTAAGCGTCCGACTTCAGCCGGGTCGCGATCCCGCGGTCCGTGAGTTCGAGCCCCGCGTCGGGCTCTGGGCTGACGGCTCAGAGCCTGGAGCCTGTTTCCGATTCTGTCTCTCCCTCTCTCTCTGCCCCTCCCCCGTTCATGCTCTGTCTCTCTCTGTCCCAAAAATAAATAAACGTTGAAAAAAAAATTAAAAAAAAAAAAAAAAGCTGTCGATCAGTCGAGAAGATGAAGGCCGAGAATTGAGTGTTGAATTTTGAATCATGGTACCCTTGACAACTGCCGTTTCAATGGGTGTGGGATGGGGTGGGCAGGTAGCCACATGATTGAGGTGGATTGAAGAAAGAAGAGGAATTAGAGACAGTGAGAGGATAGACACTTTTTCAAAGACCTTTGCTGCCAAAAGGGGGCTAAAAAAAATGAATGGTAGCTGTGGGGAGGGCTGTAGGATCAAGTGAAGGCCATTGTCTTGAAGATCCATCCACTTGCGACTCAGCCATGAATCTATTCAGCTGCCATCTACTATCCGCTATGCACCATGCATCTATCCCAATATCCATTCGTCACTTGGAAGCTAAGAAACCTGTCCTGAATTTCTACGGGGTACCAACTTCTATGCCCGGGCACTGGAGTTGGGGGCTTGTAGGGCAAGAAACGGGGACCCCGGAATCTGGCACATAGGAGGTATTCCGTTTAGGTGGATTGGATGATTTAAGACGCAAGGAGACCTGGTGCTCGTCTTCTAGGTGCTGGGTCCAGCAGGAGGACACAGAATGCCTGAGCCGGAGGCATGGTCTGGGTGCCGTATAACACGAACCAGAGAGGGAAAGCATTTTGCTCCAGGACGCACTGTGCGTCCGTGATGGAACGGAGATTCACACTCAGGCCTCTTGTCTTTTTTTCTCTTCCAGGATGTTCCGTCCAAGGGGACAGAAGTTAGCTGGGAGCAAGGAGCGTGTAGGAATGTGGCACTTGCGAGAGGATAGATTTTGATTTTGATTTATTTAATTTATTTTTTTAAGTAATCTCTACATCCAACATGGGGCTGAAATTCACAACCCTAAGATCAAGGGTCACGCAGGCTCCACCGACTGAGCCAGCCAGGTGCCCCAGGAGGATAGATTTTTAAATATTTGTATTTATTTCTGTTTTGGCTCAGAACTCAAAAGGTACCAGGGGTAATACTTGAAAAGTCTCCCTCCCATTCCTATCTCCAGCCGCCTACCGCCTCTTTCTGGGGGCAATCAATTTTCTCATGTTTCCTTAAAGACGTAAGGGATGATTATTTCCCCTTTATTTTTTTTTAAACTTTTTTTTTTTAATGTTTATTTATTTTTGGGACAGAGAGAGACAGAGCATGAACGGGGGAGGGGCAGAGAGAGAGGGAGACACAGAATCAGAAAAGGCTCCAGGCTCTGAGTTGTCAGCACAGAGCCCGACGCGGGGCTTGAACTCACGGACCGTGAGATCATGACCTGAGCCGAAGTCGGTCGCTTAACCAACCAAGCCACCCAGGCGCCCCTATTTTCCCCTTTAAATACAGATGGGAGCATACCTTCGCTCCTTCAGATTGCTTTTTTTCTTCCTATTTGACAATTTGTCTTGGGGATTATTTCACATCGGTTCAGAAAAAACTTCCTGGGGGCGCCTGGGTGGCTCAGTCGGTTAAGCGTCCGACTGACTTTGGCTCAGGTCATGATCTCACAGTTTGTGAGTTCGAGCCGCGCATCAGGCTCTGTGCTGACAGCTCAGAGCCTGGAGCCTGCTTTGTGGATTCTGTCTCCTGCTCTCTCTGCCTCTCCCCCGCTCGTACTCTGTCTCTCTCTCAAAAATAAATAAAACGTTAACGTTAAAAAAAAATTTTTTTTTTTAAAGTTTGGGCATTTGCACTTTTAATGGAACTTTCTGGGTGATCATCCATCGAGAGTGTGCCAATCTACCCCCTGCTAACAGAGCGTGTGACTGCTTGTTTGCCCACAACTTCGACAGCACAGTGCCTTATCAACGTTTTTCGATCTTTACTAATCTGATTCCGAAAAACGAAAGTGTCTTCACGCAGCTTCCGTATGTTTCTCTTGTTCTGATGGACGAATCTTTTCCCATTTTACAGGCACAAAGACGGATGGGGAAGAAGAACTTCTCAGGGCCGGCACCTGCCTTGCTGGGCGCTGAGCACCCCATCTTGGGTGGTGACCCAGCAGAGGTAAGAGGAGGCCAGGTGTGGGCCTGGCAGGGACTAGGCTTCTAAGAACAGTTTCAACTCCCTCTGCTTCCTCCGTTCTCTCCTCCCCCTCCCTCCAGACGTGCTTCGTGGGCTGTCCAGGGTGTCTGTATCTCCACAGGCCACCCCAAGGGTCCTGCCCCCTCCCTTAGGAAACCTCTTCCTTCTTCCTGTCATTTGACCTTTTGTTGGCCCAGAGCTTCTGGAATGCTGGGCTAAGGTGACATCTAGTCCTTCTACTTGGCCCCGCAAGACGGAGAAAGCCATAGAATCATAGGCTATTTCTGCTACTCTGACACTTAGTGATGGCCAAGCCCACACCCCCTCGTCGTGGGGGGAGGCAGGCAGAGTCGTGTAGTGTGTAAGTGCCCATGTGCGTATATTGATGTGTATATTCCACGGATGGTATATCTCTGTGGCAGCCTGCGGTCAAGGAAAAAAATGCCTGGGTCTGGAGCCTAGCCGGGCCCGAGTTCGAATCTTCGCTTAGCCTCTAACCAGCCATGCTGTTGGGACAGTCAACTGCCCTCTCTGAGCATCAGGTCCCTTGCTTCTGCTTTTTTTTTTTTTTTTTTTTTTTTTCAACGTTTATTTATTTTTGGGACAGAGAGAGACAGAGCATGAATGGGGGAGGGGCAGAGAGAGAGGGAGACACAGAATCGGAAACAGGCTCCAGGCTCTGAGCCATCAGCCCAGAGCCTGACGCGGGGCTCGAACTCACAGACCGCGAGATCGCGACCTGGCTGAAGTCGGACGCTTAACCGACTGCGCCACCCAGGCGCCCCTGCTTTTTTTTTTTTTAATTAAAAAAATTTTTTAATCTTTATTTTTGAGAGAGAGAGACAGACAGAGTGCGAGGAGGGAAGGAACAGAGAGACAGGGAGGCACAGAGGGAGACACTGAGCTGTCAGCACAGAGCCCGACGCGGGGCTCGAACCCACAGACCATGAGATCATGACCTGAACCAAAGTCGGCCGCTTAACCGACGGGGCCACCCAGGCACCCCGCGCTCCCTTTTTTCTAGTTTGTACAAACCAAATTCTTCCTGCCTCAGGGTTTTCATCCTTACTGCTCCATCTGCCTGGAACTTTTCCACATCTTCCCCGCTTCCTCCTCCTCCTTTGGGTCTCAGGTCAAATGTCACCTCCTCAGAGAGGCCCTCCCTGACCACTCATGAAGCATCGGTCTGCTCCAGTCCCTGGGGTCTGTCTCTATTCCGTAACCCTGTCTTAATTTATTCACAGCCCTTGCCAAAGTTTGAGATGACCTCACGTGTGTAGTGAATTGTGTATCATCTGTCCCTCCTGCTCCTACCAGAAAGGAAGAACCCAGAAAGCAACAATGTTGCATCCTTATATCCAGCACAGAGTGGGGAGGGGGGATGCTTACTGGGTGTTCAGTGAATAATTGTCTAGAATGAATGAATGAAAGTGCTCAGCATAATAAAAGCTCAGAATTGCTGGGCATTTTTTATTCTGTAAATGCAAACCTTTACCCCTGGGCTCCGTGGTCTGAGTTGAGGGGAGCCTTTGTCCTGTGATTGGAAGGGGCAGGACGGGGTCAGGCGGAGGCCTGGGGAGGGGAAAAAACGAGGCCACGCTCATGCTCACAGGACACATGTAGACATCAGTCTGTGCAGGTGCTTGTGTGTGCACGCGCACACACACACACACACACACACACACACACACACACCCCTCTTGCACACTCTTCTCCCTGCAGGCACACTGATGACTGCCCAGACTGGCTGGGCCCTCCCAGCTGCCTGGCCTGACTGGTGTCATGTGAGCTCTGAGCTTTGCAACAGCAGGGCTCAGTCCACCCGGCATCCGTAGTCCCCAGCCCAGGGCGGGCACTCACGATCGGTGGAGAAGATACATTCGCTTCCTTCCTCTTTCCATCTTCTATTTATTACCCTTCCTGCTCCCCCTCCCCGCCTCCCTCAGGGCCTCCAGTATCAGGCAAGGCGCAGCCCCGATCCCTCCCTCTGCCCTCTCCCCTTCCCTCACACAAGTCTCCACTGAGTGGGTATTAGATGCTGAGGCCTGGCAACTCTTCCTCTGCCGAACTCAGCCCGTGGGCCCCGCCGGGACACACATCTGGTGAATATCCTGTTTTCCTCCCTCCCTCTCCCTGCCTTGACCGCATGTCCTGGGCCAGATGCTTATCAAATCCTATGGGTTCTTCCAGCACCAGACTCCTGATGGCCTGGTGCCCGGGGCTTGGCTTTGAGTCATGGGCTTTGAGGTTTGGTGAGGCTGCGACAAGAAGCTCACAGCCCCTGGTGATGCCAACCCAGGCTGAGACTTGGCCCCACCACCACGCGGGCCCACGGAGCACACCTGTGATTAGACACGTGAAGACGTGGCCTGTAACAGGACATGATGTGTCCGAGGTCACAGGGAATGTCAATGTGGAAATTCAACCACGGCGCTGCCCACTTTTGAACACATCTGCTCGGCAGTGGAGACACAGACACCGCTGCCCAGTATTACAGGACCAGGGTTTGAATCCCAGCCGTTTACTAGCCGTGTGACCTTGGGCAAACCACAGAGCATGAACGGGGGAGGGGCAGAGAGAGAGGGAGACACAGAACCGGAAGCAGGCTCCAGGCTCTGAGCCATCAGCCCAGAGCCCGACGCGGGGCTCGAACTCACGGAACGTGAGATCGTGACCTGAGCCGAAGTCGGACGCTTAACCGACTGAGCCACCCAGGCGCCCCTCTGAGCTTTATTTTTACTTACACACGGCAGATCCTCAATAAACGTAGCTGCTAAAGAAAGGCAATACGAGTCAGGGCAAATACGCTCTTGAGGGTCTCAATGCGTCCACAAACACACCATTATAATAATTTACACGCCGGCTGGTGTGCGCACGAATGGGTCGCGGTACACGCCCACACAGGCACCATGCTCACTCAAGGGCTTGGGCAGGGGTCGGCCAATTCGCGCATGGATGCGTGTGTCTGTGAATTCATTCGGGCAGATTGTTTTTCCCCAACAATGTACACCATACTTGGGGGGCGGGGGGTTCCAGAGGCTTCTCTGGGCACTTGTCACAGGCAGGACAGACTAATGTGTCTACTTGGGTAAACGTGATATCTGGATATCTACCCAACACCCATATGCTTGCCTGTGTCCGTGTGGGCCTGGGTGAGCGGTTATGCAGATGACCTCATCCTTTATCGGGTTGATTAGTTGGTACACTCTGGGGGGCATTGGGGTTATTTCTACATCCACAGATGCCAGAGTTATGGAACATTTTGAACCTGGACGTTTGGGTTCAATGTCACCTGTGTAGCCCTGGGCAAGAGGCCTAAGCACTGTGCTCAGGTTCCTTTTCTACGAGTTGGAGATAGTGGTTACCTCGTTATGGTGGCACAAGGGCGAAAAGAGTTTGTGTGAAATACTAATTGCACCGCATGGCACGGACTGGGGCGGTACGTGCTTCTCTCTAAATCTCCCCGCGTCTGTCCTCTGTGATGTGACCTCACCTGGGCCTTCAATTGCGGCCCTTCCTCTATTTTACTGCCATCGTCAGTCTGCAGGGCTGTCCTTTTCCGCCAGACTGTGATGGAGGGCAGGACCACGTCTGAGTCATCCATGATTATAACTTGTACATTGCCTGCTAATCTGGACCTCAGATTTCTCCTCTGGCATAACAATAGCTAACATTTATCGGGCACTCCTACGTGCCAAGCTCTGTGTTAAGCTCATTCGGTCTTCCAAGTATCTCAAGAGGTTGGTGTTCTTGTCCTCATTAAAAAATATTTTTTAGGGGCGCCTGGGTGGCGCAGTCGGTTAAGCGTCCGACTTCAGCCAGGTCACAATCTCGCGGTCCGTGGGTTCGAGCCCCGCGTCAGGCTATGGGCTGATGGCTCAGAGCCTGGAGCCTGTTTCCGATTCTGTGTCTCCCTCTCTCTCTGCCCCTCCCCCGTTCATGCTCTGTCTCTCTCTGTCCCAAAAATAAATAAACGTTGAAAAAAAAAAAATTTTTAGGGGCGCCTGGGTGGCAAGGTCAGTTAAGTCTCAGACTTCAGCTCAGGTCATGATCTGTGGTTTGTGAGTTGGAGCCCCATGTCGGGCTCTGTGCTGACAGCTCAGAGCCTGGAGCCTGCTTCGGATTCTGTGTCTCCCCCTCTCTCTGCCCCTCCCATGCTCATGCTCTGTCTCTCTCTGTCTCTCAATAACAAATAAACCTTAAAAAGAATTAAAAAAAAATTTTTTAATGTGTATTTATTTTTGAGCCTGAGCAGGGAGGGGGCAGAGAGAGAGTGGGAGACACAGAATCCAAAGCAGGCTCCAGGCTCTGAGCTGTCAGCACAGAGCCCCACTGGGGCCCAAACTCACGAACCTTGAGATCATGATCTGAGCCAAAATCAAGAGCTGGACGCTCAAACCACCGTCCCCTGTTGTCCCCGATTTTAGAGGAAAAGAAACTGAGACTCAGAAGGGTTAGGGAATTGCCTCGACTGACACAGGGACTTGAACCCTGGCCGACTGTCCCCCTGTCAGCCTGCCCTCAATATAAGATTTGGGACAAAGAGTTGGGGCAGGAATGTCGCTGATAGTCTGCCTCACAGCTGGCTCTCTCCCTCCACCTCCCAGGAATACCTTCCCCATCTCTGTCAATATTGCTTTGTTTGTCTCACCCTGGGGCATCTCCCTGCCCTGGCACAGTGCCCCCAGAGGCCAGACAGTGGCCTCAGATCACCTCTTCTTAGATCCAGTTGGGGGTGAGGTGGAGGAGCTCCCCTGGAACTGGGCTTGAGAAGTAACCTTGTCCCCGGGACCATAGGGGTGGGGAGGGTATACAGGACTCAACAGGAGGGAGGGTAGCCCCTGGGGTGATGTGGGTTGGGTGCTCAGGCTCTGGAATAAAAGGGGGTGAGGCAGAAGGTGAACCTCCCCCACCAGCCCGTCAGTCCCTCTCCAGCTCAGGTCTCCCCACCTCAGAGAGCAGGGAACGCGGGCTAAAGGAAGAGGGGCTTCCCTCGGATGTAGGGGAGAAGCTGTCAACCGGCTGAGCCGCCACCACCTTGAAGGAACACCAGAGGGTGCCCGAGACAGCTATGTGCTCTGTGTCTCTTCTGTACCCCCAAGCGCCCCTTGGGTCTCCAGGAGCCACCAAAGCCCAAGGCCCTGTTGTGTTCGGCTCTCGGGGTGGGGGGAGCACCCTCTACATGTCAATTAGGTCAAGCTGGGAGACAGTGTTGTCCAAATTACTGATTTGCTGTCTAGTTGTCTCCTCATTTATTGAGAGGATTCAAATGCGCGCCACAGCCTGGAAGCTCCCAGGGAAGTGCCCTGGGGCAACTGGTGGGGGGGGGGGCTCTTCTCACTCACTCTTTTCCTGGTCTTTTTCAGATGGGAGGATGAACCTAATTCCTGTTACTCCATCTTTTTTTTTTTTTTTTTTTTATGTTTATTTGTTTTTAAAAAAAATTTTTTTTTCAACGTTTATTTATTTTTTTTGGGACAGAGAGAGACAGAGCATGAACGGGGGAGGGGCAGAGAGAGAGGGAGACACAGAATCGGAAACAGGCTCCAGGCCCCGAGCCATCAGCCCAGAGCCTGACGCGGGGCTCGAACTCACGGACCCTCACGGACCGCGAGATCGTGACCTGGCTGAAGTCAGACGCTCAACCGACTGTGCCACCCAGGCGCCCCTATGTTTATTTGTTTTTGAAGGAGCCAGAGACCGAGCATGAGCAGGGGAGGGGCAGAGAGGGAGACACAGAATCCGAAGCAGGCCCCAGGCCCCCAGCTGTCAGCACCGACCCCACTCAGGGCTCAAACTCACGGGCCCTGAAGCAGTCTGCCGCTTAACCCGGGCGCCCCCTCTGTTACTCCATCTTGACAAGAACAATCGTTACCATCATGATTATTTTTACTTGAAAATAATTTCCGATCTATAGGAGAGTGGCGAAGGCAATACAGAGAGTTCCTATATACCCTTCAGCTGCCTCTCCTCACTGTCCTCCAATCAGCGACAGTCTCTTGGTCTTTCTTTGTCTTTTGTGACCTCGACACTTCCGAAGAGTGCTGGCCAGATGTTTCGTTTCGGTTTGGGTTTCCCAAGGTCAGGTTGAAGTTATGGAAGTTGGGGAGGAAGAACACCAAGGGTGAAGTGCCTGTCTCCATCATACCATTTCAGGGGGCCATGCTATCACGAGACGTGTTACCAGGGATGCTAACCTGATCCTTTGGTTCAGGTGGTGCCTGACAGATTTCTCCACTGTCACGTCTCTTATTTTTCCCCTTTCTACATTCGATCTGTGGGAAGCAAAGTGCAACTCACGCTCCAGGGGAGGGGAACCAAGCTTCACCGCCTGGAGAGGAGGACATCGGAGGACAGGTTAAAGCCACCACAGAAATTACACGTGTTTGTGGGGGGAGGGAGCTAGAGACCGTGCAAATATCCTCTCTCACTTTAAAGTTTCACCCACTAATTTGAGCTTTCATAGGTGGGTTTGGCCTGCAGAAATTCTTCCTGTGGTGCTCTGGGGGTGATTTTTCTAATTCTCTCAATAATCCGTTATGTGTATTTTTTTTTACATTTTATAATTAATCATGCTTTTATTTTATTTTATTTTTTTTAATTTTTTTTTTTAACGTTTATTTATTTTTGAGACAGAGAGACAGAGCATGAACGGGGGAGGGTCAGAGAGAGAGGGAGACACAGAATCTGAAACAGGCTCCAGGCTCCGAGCTGTCAGCACAGAGCTTGACGCGGGGCTCGAACTCACGGACCGCGAGATCATGACCTGAGCCGAAGTCGGCCGCTTAACCGACTGAGCCACCCAGGCGCCCCAATCATGCTTTTATTTTAAAAAATTTTTTTAACGTTTATTTATTTTTGAGACAGAGAGAGACAGAGCATGAACAGGGGAGGGGCAGAGAGAGGGAGACACATAATCTGAAGCAGGCTCCAGGCTCTGAGCTGTCAGCACAGAGCCCGACACGGGGCTCGAACTCACAGACCGTGAGATCATGACCTGAGCCGAAGTTGGACGCTTAACCGACCGAGCCACCCAGGCGCCCCAATCATGCTTTTTTTAAAGTGTATTTATTTTGAGAGAGAGAGAGAGAAGGTGCACACCAGCGGGGGAGGGGCAAAGAGAGAGGAAGAGAAAGAATCCCAAGCGGGCTCCATCCACACTGTCAGCGCAGAGCCCATTGTGGGGTTCGAACCCACAAACAGTGAATGAGCCCCCCAGGCGCTCCTACCGGTAATCATGTTTTAAAGTGTAGTACACGGGGCGCCTGGGTGGCTCAGTTGGTTAAGTGGCCGACTTCAGCTCAGGTCATGATCTCACGGTCCGTGAGTTCGAGCCCCACGTCGGGCTCTGGGCTGATGGCTCAGAGCCTGGAGCCTGCTTCAGATTCTGTGTCTCCCTCTCTCTCTGCCCCTCCCCCGTTCATGCTCTGTCTCTCTCTGTCTCAAAAATAAATAAACGTTAAAAAACAAATTAAAAAAATAAATAAATAAAAATAAAGTGTAGTACATCCTACGTGGTTGAAAAGTGAAAGGGAGTGGAAGCTTACGCGGTGCCGGTCTCCCTTCCAGTCCTACCCCCGCCACCCTGTCCCCGGTCTCCTCCCCGAGGCAACCAGTCAACAGGGATTTCACGCATGCACACGCCACGTCCACCAATATTCTCCTTTTTCCACAAACGGTTTGAAAGTATTCATAGAATTCCGCACCCTATACCTTTCCATCTAACAATATAACTTGGACATCAGTCCAGATCAGTACTTAAGGATCTTCTCATTCTTTTACACGGTGTTCCGGTGTCCCTGTAACATAGATGTGCCCCGCTTTATTAACTAAGTCCCCTACCAATGAGCATGTCGGCTGTTTCCAAATGTCTTCTCTTACAAACGATACTGCCGTGTTCCTGCATGTGGAATTGAACCTATAGGTATACCTGCACGAGAGGGAGGGACCAAAGAGCATGTGTATTTTCCATTTGGATATTGCCATACTGCGTTTCTTGGAGTCGGGGCTGGTTTACACCCTGTGTTAGTTTCCTAGGGCTCCTCTGCAAAGTACCGCAAACTACGTGGCTTAAAACAACAAAAATGTATTGTCTTACAGTTTAGGAGTCTGGAAGTCTGAAATCTGAAGTCAGTTTAGGAGTCTGGAAGTCTGAATGGGAGGCCATTCTCCCTCGGAAGCCTTTAGGGAAGAAGGCTTTTTTGCTTCTTCTAGCTTCTGGAAGTTACAGGCAACCCCTAGTTTTCTTGGGCTTATAGACGTATCACTCCACTCTCTGCCTGTCTTCACATGGCCGCCTGCCCTCTGTGTGTGTCATCTCCAAATTGCTCTTTCTTACTGGAACACTGATTATTGGATTAGGGCCCATCCTAATCTAATAGGACCTCATATTAACTTTATTATATTTGCAAAGACTCTATTTCTTTAAAAAAAAAAAAAAGGATTTTAAGTAATCCCTACACCCAACGTGGGGCTCGAACTCACAACCCTGAGATCAAGAATCACATGCTCTACTGACTGAGCCAGCCAGCTGTCCCACAAAGACCCTATTTCCAAATAAAGTCACAGTCACCGACTCCAGGTGGACATGAACTTTAGGGAAACAGTATTCAACCCAGTACATATTCCCACTGGCAAACTATGACAGTGAAACAGCCTGCTTTGGCATTCTTCAAGGATTCACGTGACAGTTGGGAATTCACTTTGGTTATTGGATTCTGCTTCTCGGAAATAAGATACTCTGTGGGGATGGGGCTCTGTGGGGGCGTGGGATTTATTGGGGTTACAAGAGCAGGGTCGGCTTCCTACGTGGCAGCTGGAAAGAAAAGCTCATGTGCCATAGATCTTCTGGGGTGGATGTCTACCTCCCTTTTCTGGGCCATTTTGTCAATGTGAAATTCTATCCCTGGTCCTGATCAGCTGTGGGCACTAACCCAGAGTACCCAGGTCAGAGGTCACACACGGCCACTCACGGGTTATTCCCTGGGAATGTTTTGCCTTGGGCAGCGCCTAGTTAAATTCTGAAACAGATACAAATGTTTAAAAATAGGTACGTTTCAGATAAAAATTTGGATTCTAACTTCTCTGGAAAGAAATGTCGGTTAACACTGTGCTCGCATTTCCACAGGGCAAGAAACATTCCTGAATACACTTATTGGCATTTGATATCGTCTCCCCAGCTCTGGGCCTTCAAACCAAGGGGCAGTTCAGTGCGGTGGTGCAGGTTGTGGACTCAGGAGCCCGACGGCCTGCATTTGAGTCCCATCTCCTCCCCTTGCTACCTGTGTGTCCTTGGGCAAGCTGCTCGGTGTTCCCGAGCCTCACCGTCGTTCTCTATAAAACTATGATTGATTGATTCAACCCATTTTATTGAGTATCTACTATGTGCCAGACATTTTCTAGGCACTTGGGACATGCCAGTAAATGAAGCAAGGAAAGATCCTCCTTCTTGTGGAGATCATACTGAGGCAGGGGGTAGACAAGTGGCAAACACTAATAGGTAAGTGATATAGTATACTGAAAGGTGATAAATGCTATAAGAAAGCAAAAACCAAACTCCAAAGGGAATAAGGAATGGGGGCAAGGTCGCATTTTACAACAGGCTGTTCAGGGAAGGCCTCGCTGAAAAGGGGGGCGTTTGTGCAGGCTTGAAGCGGGTGAGGGAGTTGGCCCGCTGGTGAGCTGGGGGAAATGTACCAGCAGAAGGAACAGCTATGCAAAGGCCTGGGGCAGGAGCTGTCCTTGATGTTGGAGGAACAACAAAGAGGCGGGAGAGGAGACAAGGAGGGAGAGAGCTGAGGTCACAGGGGAAAAGGGGGAGTATCAGTAAATCATGTAAGACCTTACAGGCCACCCAAGACTTTGGTTTTACTGTGTGAGATGGAAGCCATGGAGGTTCTGAGCAGAGAAAGGGCATGGTTATACCCGGATCTGTCTGCTCTGCTGAGGTTAGACTTGGTGGGGGGAGGGGGGGGCGGTGAGGGAGCACAGAGGGGGAAAGCCGGGAGACCGGGGAGACCAGGGAGAAGCTGGTGCAATAATCTCAGAGAAAGTCGATGGTAGCTCAGGCCAGGGAGAAGCTGAAAGCACGGTGAGGAGGGGTGGGGTCAGGCTGTATTCCCAAGGTGGGCTAGCCTCCGGGTTGGATTAGAGCATGAGGAAAAGACAGGAGCCAAGTTCGCTCCAGGGGTTTGGCTAGAGCAAGCAGGGGGCTGGGGGTGGGTAGTTCCTGCAGGGGTGGATCTGGAGGGGAGGGTTGACAGAAACAGTTTGGGATAGGGGCGCCTGGGTGGCTCAGTCGGTTAAGCGTCCGACTTCAGCTCAGGTCACGATCTCGCGGTCGGTGAGTTCGAGCCCCGCGTCGGGCTCTGGGCTGACGGCTCAGAGCCTGGAGCCTGCTTCCGATTCTGTGTCTCCCTCTCTCTCTCTGCCCCTCCCCCGTTCATGCTCTGTCTCTCTCTGTCCCCAAAATAAATAAACGTTCAAAAAAAAAAAAAAAAAAAAAAAGATCCAGTTTGGGATAGTTGGGCAAGGCCTCAACACTCAGGCGAAGGCAATTGGAAATACATACCTGCAGCCTGGGAGCAGGGTTTAGGGAAAATAATCTGTCTGTAAGGCACTGAGAGCGCCTGGTGCTCCTTAAGTGCTAGTAGGGGTTAGCTGTTCCTGTTGCCCAGCTTTGGCTCCGGCTCTCTCTCCCAGTACTCCTGGCCTCATATCCCTCTCGGGGGTGGGAGCAGTGAGGATGCTGGAGAAATTTCCTTCCCAACAAATTAGCATGTAAACCCACCCTTGGGTCACTTCTCTGACCATTAGTTAAGTCATCTGTAAAACGAAAACAATAGTCCCCTTTCTCGGAGAATTAGCTTGAGACGCGAATGCGAAATAGTGGATGTAAGTGCCCAGCACCTGGTAGGTGCTTTAAGTCTTTTCTCCTCCTTACCCTTGCCCCATGCTCAGGGAGAAAAGAAGCAAAGTCAGTATCCATCCCAGCTGTTTATTGAAAGGGAAGGCAAGACGGAAGGGGTGGGCAGGATGGGGAAGGGGCGTGGGGCACAAAGGCAGTAGTGCCGGCCGGGTGGGGGAGAACGGAGGACCCTCCCGGGAGACCCCCTCCAGGCTGGAGGTGCGACCGAGGCGGGGGGAGGGTATGGGGCGGAGGCCATCGGCGCCTCTCTCCGGCTGTCTTGGAGCTCCCTCTAGTGGTGACAATGGAGATGATGCGTCTGGCCAGGGAGGCTGCAGGATGGAGGTGCTTGCTGGGGGCCCAGGAGGGCACATTTGTTACAGGGTGAGGTCAGGACCTGTGGGTAACCTGTGGGTGACGGTTTCTAGATGAGTGGATTTTCAGCGGCAAAGACATCCCAGTTCTCCTGACCCCTGGCTCTTATAAACCATTTAAGCGCATGTCCAAATCATCTTCTGAGCCACCAGGGACCATCAAGCCTGCAGCCAGGCCCTCTGGGCCCAAACTGTCCCCCAACCCTTGAGGCCCCCTGGAAACCAGGAAGGTGTCCAGCAGGCCCCCTGTTCCATATGTGTAGAACAAGAGCTGGCCCAGGAGGAGGCTGAAGATGTGGGTCCTAATTCCTGCAGACTGCCAGTCTCCCCCAGTCATCTGTAAACTGGGGCTAATAATAGCCCACGATTTGCGGGGGGGGGGGGGGGGGGCAGGGACTGAGGGGCTCTGATGCCAAAATGGACATAGAAAACGTTCTGAAGGAGGTGACTGTGTTCGCACCATCCTGGAGAAGTCCAAGTGGGGGGTTTTGACCCATCCTCAGGCGTCCTGGGGCAGCTGACAGATGAAGGGTTTAGGGAAAGAGGATGACCCTACCATCTTTCCCCACAACATTGCCTATGGAGAGTAATGCTTTTATCCGGGTAGAATAGGAAAGTCATGGAACTCCAGAATCTGAGCCAATCCCCTCATAGTACATAGATAGGAACTGATGGTCTGCAAAGGTAAGGGGTTTGCCCAAGGTCGGAGTAGAGTAAGGATAGATTGAGGGGGATGTTTTCTACTCCTGAAGGGCCTTGAAAAGGAGGGAAGTTTGGGGAGGACTTGGGGAAAGTTGGCATCTTGGATGAGTTGGGGCCCAATCCCTGGGAAGGGGCATTGGGATCTGAGCTCCAGCCTCTCTGACCTGGAGCTGGATCTTATGGGGGCATAGGTGAAAGGGACCTGCTTCTCAGGGAGAAGTTAGGGACACAGTTGGAGGGCAGGGTGTGATGGGACAGAGGAATGATCCAGACCCCAGGTCTGGCTGCCCCTCTAGCCTTGTGGGCAGCTCAAGAGTCCCTCTTGGGCTGGATGGTCTGCACAGAGGATTGCCCAAAGGGGCTGGCAGGTGGTGAAAACCAAGACTGGCCATTGGCATCACGGAAGATGGGGGACAGCTGTTGCTCTGGCTCGTCCCCGAAGATCTCCACGTGGCCATCAGCTTCGGCGTCCAAGTGTTCTGCCTTGGTGTCCTGGCTCAGCCAGCCGGCCACAGCCCAAACCAGGCAAATGGCCAGCAGGATCCCAGCCGCCACGCAGAGTACCGTGCCTGCCAAACGGCAGGTGCCCAGGGCCTGGTTGTAATCGGCTGCCCGCTGATCCAGCACCAGGAATTCCCCCTCTCCGATGCCCTCCAGCTTGGGGGGCACTGCGTAGCCAGTGGTCAGGGCCGCCACACCCAGCAACAGAAGAAGGGTCCCCGTAGACAGGCTGATCTGGAGAGAGGCAGACAGATTGGGAGGTAGTCAGGGTCAGTGGGGGGCCCCAAGGTGATCCCAAGTGGACTTAAAGGTAACTCCTTGGTCTAACCTTAGAGATGGGAATCACAGGGGAGTCACAGAACACACCTTCTAGGACCTAACTGATGAGGGACACAAGATATCGTGTTCTGTTGCGAATCTTGAGGCCCCTTGATCAATGTCCTTCCCGACTCCCACTTAGGAACCACTTAGTAGGTTTCTCCTGCCCACCTTGAGTTTCCCGCCATCATAATTTAGGTCCCATCTCTTCTCTCTGTCCCATCTACCCCCATCTGTCTGTTGGGATAACTCCTACACATCCCCCAGATCTCATCTCAAACCTCACCTCCTCAGGGAAGCCTTCCAGGATGCTCCTGGAGTGGGTCACGTCCCCTGCTTTGGATTCATACAAACACTGCACGTTTGTTCTTCAGTGCGCTCACCTTGGTGCACACTTGGACATCTACTTTCTTGCCCATTTATTTATTTTCTAAACTTGATTTCTTTATGTTGAGAGAGGGAGCACGCACGCTCAAGAATGGGTGGGGGAGGGGCAGACGAGAGAGAGAGAGAGACAGAGAGAGAGAGAGAGAGACAGAGAGAGAGAGAGAGAGAGAGAGAGAGAGAGAGAGAAGCCCAAGCAGGCTCCGTGCTCAGCACGGAATCTAGACTCAGGGCTTGATCTCACGAACCGTGAGATCATGACCTCAGCTGAAATCAAGAGCTGGACACTTAACCACCTGAGCCCCCCCCAGATCCCCCTTGCACATGTACTTTCGTTACCGCGTAAGCGATGTCTGCCTGCCCTGCTGGAAAGAGGGCCCGGGGAGCTATGACAACAGACACTGTCTGTTTTGGGTCACGCGGTGTCTTCCTAGCACGGTGCCGGTAAAGAGCAGGAGCTGAGGGAATGTTTGCAGAATGACTAAACGAAGCACAGCTAGGAGCGGTTAGAGAACAGGGACCGCATCTTAAATTCTCTGTGCACAAGAGCCTCGCTCCCTGCCCGGGAATTAGAAGATGCTCAAAATTTTAGGCTACGGACTCACTTTTCTTTTGCTCTTCCCTGATCACCCCAGGCACTGACAGTATCTCCTGGCACCCTGGCACCCTCTGATCCTTTGGCCTGGGGTTGTGCATTCACTGTAGATAGCTTGACACTTTGCCTCCCCCCCCTGGAGAGAAGCCATTTGAAAGCAGAGGGAAAGGGACCCCTGCCTCGGTCTCCGTACAGTATTTAGCAAAGAGCTACGCCCAGGGTAGGCACTTGGCTTACTGCCATCTCCACACCTTTCCCCACACTGTGTGCCCTGACTGACCTCTCTCCCTGGTTGTTAGAGACACCGATTGTTTCTCCCCTGTCTTCCCCGGCCCTGGCAACAGTACCCCAATATATCATTGTGAAACCACAGTAAGATTTAACTGAGATGAGCCCCAGTTCATGCCAGTCAGTATCTACTTGCCCTGTGGCCATAGCGATCAGTTGAGAGACGGGCAAGTGACCCAGTCAGAGCCAATGCAATGCTTGACAGGACTTCTGGAAATGAAAAGCATTGTTTTTGTTTTTGTTTCTGAAGGAAAGGCTGGAGGAAATTCTGATTTCCCGTGGGTAGTGTGGAGGGAAACCCAGAGGGTCAGCAAGGTGGCAGCTATCTGGGGACCCTGAAACCTAGCAGGGGCCACCTGGATGGGGGCGCCACGGGGAGCCTAAAGACTAAGAGAAATCTTGAGTCCTCGGGGTGCCGGTTTGCACTGCTGGATTGAACCGCACCTGAAGTGGCTCAACCTCTGGTCTACTGTTTAAATCCATTTGAGTTGTGTGTGTGTGTGTGTGTGTGTGTGTTTTCAAGATTTTATTTTTTTTTTTTAATTTTTTTTTTTAACGTTTATTTATTTTTGAGACAGAGAGAGATAGAGCATGAACGGGGGAGGGGCAGAGAGAGAGGGAGACACAGAACCGGAAGCAGGCTCCAGGCTCCGAGCTATCAGCCCAGAGCCCGATGCGGGGCTCGAACTCACAGTCGGTGAGATCGTGACCTGAGCCGAAGTCGGACGCTCAACCAACTGAGCCACCCAGGCGCCCCTCAAGATTTTATTTTTAAGTAATCTCTACACGCAGTGTGGGGCTCAAACCTACAACCCAAAGATCAAGAGCTGCACGCTCTACCGGCTGAGCCGGTCGGGCGCCCCAAATTTGTATGGTGTTGAATGACTTATCAACAGTAGCCATTTGGCAATTTTTTTTAAGTAGGCTCCACACCCAAGGTGGGGCTTGAACTCATGACCCTGAGGTCAAGAGTCGCATGCTCTACCGACTGAGCCAGGCAGGCACCCCCCCCCCCAGTTGGGTGTTTGTTGCTATTGTTGTTTGTTGCACAAGCAAGACGCCTATATCTGCTATATCATCCCTCTCCTTTCTATCCACTGATCCCATGTCCTCTCTGCAGTCACAGGAAATCACATGAGTCGCTCCTCCTCTGGCCTTACCTTCCAGCACAGTGAGGGCCAGGGTCGGCGGGGACATAGGACAGGAGGCCCCTCAGGGTCATCGCTGAGGGCCATACCCGCACAGTCTTCATAGAAAAGGTGCAGATAGGAGCGGACCCCATACCATTTGCCGTCTTCCACGTTGGGGCCGCGGCTACAGCCGCAGGAACGGTCACAGTTTGGCATCATGGATCTCTGTGGAGGAAGCAAGGTGCAGTGGGCAGAGGGCCCAGTGAAACCCTCCCAGGCCCCCTGAATCTTTGTACCTCCTCCGCTCTTCCTCCCATTTTAGATAACCCACACTCGTAACACAGCCCGGCCTTCTAGATGCTGGTTTGTCTTTCCCTACATACACTGAATGAGCCAATGCGCAGGAACACTGAGCCCAGTGCTTGACAATTGTAGGTGCCAACAAATTGTACTTGTTTAGTCTGGAAGCCACCCAGTGGCTGGCACTGTGGGTTCTGGAGCCTGACTGACTGGGTTGGAATCCCGGATCCACCACTTCCTGGCTGTGTGACTTTAGACAAATGCTTTCACCTCTCCAAACCTCGGTTTCCTCATCTGTAAAGCAAGGCTGATAATCACACCCGCTTCACACTGTATCTGAGGCCAAGGAATGGCAGCTGTTGTAGTTACTATTCCTGTAATTTCTTCATTATTATTTTTAATCCTAAACCTTTTGAGCTCCGTATCTGAAGTAAGAGGTTCTCATCCCTATCTCCCCTCAAAATCTTCCCCGTTTTCAGGGTACTCTTGGGGGTGACTGTCATGGCTGACACTTTGCCTAATCAGGCCGAGCTCCCAAGGTGCAAGGCTCTAAAAAAAAAAAATCCCTCCCCAGGGCTGCCCCTCACAAAGCAGCAGCCTCCAAGTCCCAGGAAATCTTGACTCCAGAGGTGGTGAAAGCCAGGGGCCCTCTGAGGCTCAAGGGTTGTTAGATTTCTAGGGAAACCTATCTAAGACCCCCTCTTTTTTTTTTTAATTTTTTTTTAATGTTTATTTATTTTTTAAAAAAATTTTTTTTTTTTAATGTTTATCTTATTTTTGAGACAGAGAGAGACAGAGCATGAACGGGGGAGGGGCAGAGAGAGAGGGAGACACAGAATCGGAAACAGGCTCCAGGCTCTGAGCCATCAGCCCAGAGCCTGACGCGGGGCTCGAACTCACGGACCGCGAGATCGTGACCTGGCTGAAGTCAGACGCTTAACCGTCTGCGCCACCCAGGCGCCCCTATTTATTTTTGAGACGGAGAGAGACAGAGCATGAAGGGGGGAGGGTCAGAGAGAGAGGGAGACACAGAATCTGAAGCAGGCTCCAGGCTCTGAGCTGTCAGCACAGAACCCGACGCGGGGCTCGAACTCACGGCCCGTGAGATCATGACCTGAGCCGAAGTCGGATGCTCAACCGACTGAGCCACCCAGGCGCTCTGAGCCCCTCTTTTTTAATAAGACGTTTTTATTGAGGTGTAATTGACATATAACGTCATATTAGTTTCAGGTGTACAACATAATGATTTGGTATTTGTAATGATCGCCATAAGTCTAGTTAACATCTGTTACCATGCGTAGTTACCAATAAATTTCTTTCCTTGTAATGAGAACTTTTAAGAGCAACTCTCTTAGCAACTTTCAAATATGCTGCACAGCATTATTAACTACAGTCACCATGCTGTACATCATGTCCTCGTAACTTACTTGTTTTCACTGGAGTTTGTACCTTTGACCACCTTCACCCATTTTGCCCACCCCCCACCCCCGCCTCTGGCAACCGCTAATCTTAAGAATCTCTCTTCTCACAGATGGAGACCCTGAGGACTGAGTCACGGAAAGTACTTGCGTATGCACACACGGAGAGGACTAAAACCAAAGTGGGGAATGGGGAGAGGGGTGGGTTGGGGGGAAGAGGGGTTTGTGAGGGGGACGGACTGGGCTCCTGCACCAACACCCCTGAACAGCTTCAAACAAAATAAAGCAAGGCACTTCTACTGAAAGATAAGATAAATTTCTAGCCCTCCCTCCCCCACATTTTCCAATCAATGTGGCCTTCAGTTTCCTGCACAGAGAGACTCACCAGCACACACATACACACACAGCACAGACAGGCGCGCGCGCGCACGCGCACACGCACACACACACACACACACACACACACACACACACACACATCAGAGACGCAGATTGACGCACAGACACACAGCAACACGGATACACAAACATGGCAGAAACATACCCCCGCAGGCACACATACACCACATAGAGACACGGACAGGACACAGAAACAGACACACAGACACCCACATTCAAAGACACGCCACAGAGAAACAAGAACACACAAAGACACGCAGAGCGTTAAGTGTGTGTTGGGGCGATTCTTGGAGGCCCCAGGGATCCACATAAGCGCCAGAAGGGCTCTTCTCAAGGCCTGTCTATAAATCGCGGTTCTTCACCATCCTCACTCAAAACTCGGGGAAAAGGAAGAAAAGGAAAGGGCACAATTTTTTTTCTTTGGACAGAGGATGGGAAAAGGCATAGACCAAAAACGAAAGACGGAGGAAGAGGGCGAGTGGTCCCTGGAGAGAACAGGAATCTCCCTGAGAGGTGGGGGGCGGGGTTCCCAGGGGGTGTGGCCAGCGAGGGACCCGCCCCCCGGCCGCGGCTCTCTGGAGGCCCGGGGTAGGGGGGGGATGCATGGGGGCCAGAGGGGCAGTCAGAGTCAAAGCGGCGACTATTAAAAGACCCTAGGGGAAGGGGCAGGGAGGGGACGCCCCGGAATTGTTGGTCTGAATTAGCTCCTCCCCTGCAACTCTCATGGTCCCTCTCCCCCAAATACACCTAATCACTCAATCTTGCTGGCAATGGGGAAGGAAGGTGACCTTGGCGCTGCCTCCCCGTCGGCCTGGCCCCTCCTCCTCCCCTGCCGAGGTTGCGGGGAGGGGGTCGGGCGGTCAGGGGGAGGGAGAGGGAGGATGCTCGGGACACCGCGCGGATACCCGGGACGTGGGTTGCCATAGGAAACGCTGGGGAGGTGTCCCTAGGCGGGAGGAGGGAGGAGCTCGGCGAGGGGGTGAGCGGGAAGAGGAGGGGGCTGCAGAGTCCGGGGGGGTGGGGGGTGGGGAGAGAATGCGGCGGAGGCCGGCGGAGGGAGGCGTACGCGAGAGTGACAGGCGGGACGGCCTGAAGATGGATGGAAGCTCTCGCCGGCACGGCCTCGCTCAGTTCTCCTTCCCAGACCCCCAGACCCGCCCGCCTCAGTGTCCGGCGCAGCCCAGGCTGGGAGTAGGGGCTCCCCCCTGGGGGGCGAGGCCAGCGAAATCCGGCCAGTTCCTCCCCTCTCTCCACCGCACCACTGTTTCTGACCGGACCACCAGTTCCCTGGGCGAGATTAACTGCATCCTTTCTCCCAGGGGGAAACCGAGGCACGGAGGGGTGGAGATGGGTTTTAGAGAGGTGGCTACGGGTCTTGTCCTCTGAAGCCTCCTCCCATCCTCTCAGCCCTGAGGGGTCTCTGGGCGAGGCGGCTGGTGAGACCTCTGCCCCCTGCTGCTTCTCTGGGACCTCACCTCCTAAAGCCCGAGGCAACGCCGAGGCTTGGGCGCCGCCGTCCCGTCCGGGGCTGGACGTGGCCGTGCTGGGGATGCGGGCGGGGGTGGGGTTCCCCGGAACCCGGGAGAAGGCGGAGTGGGGGGTCGGGCCCCGCGCGGAGCAGGGCTGAGCTCACCTCTCTGCCTGCGGTCTCCGCGGAGCGGGAGCCGGAGCGAGAGAGCCGAGCCGAAGCTGGTTCTGTCGGCGCCTGCGCCGCAGTCGGGGGCGGGGGTGACACGAGGGTGGGAGGGGGGCGCCCGCCCCACGGCCTGGCTCTGCAGATGGCGCACCCCTGCAGGATGGAGAGCCCCTGTCTCTTTCCAGAGTTCCCTTCTCTCTCTGAGACCCCAGACCCCTCGCGGAAACCCCCAGGCCTCCCTGGAACCCACCCCCTCCCGCGGCCCCTGAAACTCCACATCTGACTCTCCATCACTCCCTCAATCTCCCATCCCTCTGCCTGAAGACCCTCGCCTTCGCTGAGCCCTCACTTCCTCCTTGTAGCCTCACTCCCCTCTCTGGGTCTCCGTCCCCTGCATGGAGCCCCTAAGCCAGTAGACAAACGCTCCTCTTGCAGAGCCCAGCCCCCCCTTCTCCAGAGACTCCAGCTCTCTCTCTCTCAGCCCTCACCCATGGCTGAGCCCCATCTCGCTCTCAGGAGCCCCCTACCTCTCCCTGGGGCCCTCACCTCTCACTGAGTCCCCTATCCTCTCTCCACTCTCTTGTCCTCTTTGAACCCCTGTCCCTTGCTAAGGATCAGCCCCTCTCATCTTGAGAAGGGAGCTGGGGTTGGGGAGAAGGGGTTGGGAGAGAAGCTTCATGTCTCCTCTGGAAGGAGCCAATGAGATGGCCTCCCTTGTTCTTGCTTCTAACCTACCGCGAGTTCCGCCCTGGGCAGCGCGTGCCTATGGCCCATCTCTCTGGACAGCCAGGCCTTGGCAATTGTGTCTACTTCATTCCTTGTCACGTGCCCACAGCCTTGGTTTTGTCCCACACTTGCTGCTGTGTGCTCTTAGGAAAGTCACCGCACTGCTCTGAGCTTCTTCAGGCACCATTGCACAAACCTTCATGCCTTCATGCCTTGAGCATGCATTCTATCTCTCCATGTGCTGGGGGCAGGGACACAGGGATGAATGAACTCTGCGAGATGAGGCCAGATCTTTTTCGTTCACTACTGTATCCCAGAGCTTCACGTATTGCTTGGCATTGAGTAGGCAGCTCAACAAACATTCACTGAACACAGACTAGTAATAGTAACAAATATAGGCTGCTTGTTATGTGTGAAGGGCTTGTCTAAGTGCTTTACATGTACTACTTACTCTAACTATGTGTGTGTGTGAGAGACAGAGGTAGGCAGACAGACAGATGGACAGAGACAGGAAGTCCTGGAGCCCCAAACTAAAGGCCTCAAAGAGTGACAGGAGGTGAAGCTGAAGAAGCATTGGAAACGACCTGTGCTGGTTTTAAAACATGGCGACAAATTCTTTAGCACTTCTCCCATGGAGGGCTGGGGTCCACGTACCCTCTGTTAGTATCTTGGGTGAGCTGATGACTGCCTGGGACAAGTGAGGCTCTGACTCCCAAGGCTAGGACATAAAAGAACATGCAGGGGGGCGCCTGGGTGGCTTAGTCGGTTTGGGCATCTGACTTTGGCTCAGGTCATGATCTCACGGTTCTTGAGTTCGAGCCTCGCGTCAGGCTCTGCGCTAACAATTCAGAGCCTGGAACCTGCTTCGGATTCTGGGTCTCCCTCTTTCTCTGCCCCTCCCCTGCTCATGCTGTCTGTCTCTGACTCTCAAAAATAAATAAACGTGGGGCGCCTGGGTGGCACAGTCGGTTAAGCGTCCGACTTCAACCAGGTCACGATCTCGCGGTCCGTGAGTTCGAGCCCCGCGTCGGGCTCTGGGCTGATGGCTCAGAGCCTGGAGCCTGTTTCCGATTCTGTGTCTCCCTCTCTCTCTGCCCCTCCCCCGTTCATGCTCTGTCTCTCTCTGTCCCAAAAATAAATAAACGTTGAAAAAAAATTTTTTTTTAAATAAATAAATAAATAAATAAATAAATAAATAAACGTTAAAAAAAAAAAAAAAAAAAAAAAGGACTTGTACTTCCCCTGGAACTCTAGCTCTTGGAGACGAGAGGAGCCATGCAAGAAGTCTGTTTACCTTGAGGCTGCCATGCTGTGAGGAAGCCAAAACCACACGGAGAGCCCACGTGAAGCGACCATTCCCAGCAGACCTTGCTCTTTCAGTCATTCCAGTTCAGGCATCAGGTAAGTGAGTGAAGAAGCAACCAGATGATTCCAGTCCACAGCTGTTCAAATCAGTTTCAGCTCCGATGGTAGTGGAGAGGGTTCTGGAAGTTCTGGAGGCAACAGGAAGGGATGAGGTCAAGCGTACAGGAGGATAGGCTGGCCTTGAGCCAGCACAGGAAGGATCCAGTATTCTCTGAGACCCAGGGAAAGGAGAGAGGGTGACCACTGAGAAGAGATACAGGGTAGTGGTTGTGAGTTGAACTCTGGAGTCTTTCAGGTCCAGGTGTGAATCTGGGTTCTGCCACTTGGTACTTCCATGATTTAACGGCTCTGAGCCTCAGTTTCCCTGACCGTAAAATAGAGGTAATATTAGTAGTTGCCTCTCAGAAGAGTTGTAAGAGTGAAATGAGATGTTCATATAAGATCCTTAGGGTAGCACCTGGACCAGAGTAATAACTCAACAAATTGTCCCTAATACTCATATGGTCACCTTAGTTTATAGGTGATGAGGGTAGGAAGTTGAGTGACAAGACATCTGATAAATCGAATGCTCTGGAGAAAAACAAGAAACATCATCCACTAAGAGGAAGGTTTATGGGTGGCTCAGTCAGTTAAGCGGTTAAGTGTCTGACTCTTGATTCTGGCTCAGGTCAGGATCTCACGGTTCATGGGTTCAAGCACCATGTTGGGCTGTGCGCTGACAGTGTGGAGCCTGCTTGGGATTCTCTCTCTCCCTCTCTCTCTCTGCCCCACCCTCCTTGCATTCTCTAAGCAAACAAACAAAGAAACAAACAAACTTAAAAAAAAAAAAAAAAGAAGAAAGAGGAAGGTTTTAGGAGTACCGGATGGCTCAGTCAGTGGAACATGCGACTCTTGGATCTTGGAATTGATCTTAATTACTTTAAATTTTTTAAACAGTCACATGTGGCTAGTGGCCATCATATTGGACAGTCAGGTGTCGGTGGGACAAATTTGCTGCCAAACTTGATCGTGGGGTAGTGAGTTTGAGCCCTACGTTGGGTTTAGAGGTTACTTAAAAAATAAAATACGAAATAAAAAGAAAGAGAAAGTTTTAGTTCAACAGGAGGCTTAAAAAGGGTGGTGAACCAGCCACAAAAGGCCATATATTGTATGTTTCCATATATATGAAATACCCAGAGTCCGAAAATCCAGAGACAGAAAACAGATTAGTGGTTCCTAGAGGCTAGGGGAAGGGAGGAATGGAGAGTGACTGCTTAATGGGTTTCCTTTCAGAGTGATGGAAATATTCTAGAACGAGATAGCGGTGATGGATGCACAACATCGTGAATGTACTATCATTAGGGAGAAATTTTATGTTATGTATGTTTTACCACAATTTTTAAACGGTGGTAAAGATTTGGAATGATCAGTAATAATGATGGTGGTGGTGGGGACAGGTATTACTTACTGAGCATTTACTATGTGCCAAGGTAATTTATCTTCTCAGCAACCTTATGACGCCACTTGCCTGAGGTCATTCAGTCACAATGTGGCAGAATCTGAATTTGCTCTGATGGCTCTGAGGCCACGACCTGTAGAGGCCACAGCGTGAGTGGCTGTGACTTTCTTCGGCAGTGTCAGGAGACCTGGGAATGAAGAAAGAGGCTGCTGGTACCCCAGCTCCTGGGGTGGGTCCTCCTGGACGGGTGGGGCAGAAGATGCAGGGGTTCCAGACAGAGGAGCTCAGTGAGGTCCAAAAATAGGTGGATGGGAAGAAAGGGAGTCTGAGGTCAGAGTGTGGGATATTGTAGTCAAAGACTTTAGATGTAGAACCCGGTAAGAGGTGAGAAGGTTCACTAAGCCAGTGCTATCCGATAGAAGTTTCTGCAAAGAAGGGAATGTCCTAGATCTGTGCTGCCTGAACAGGCCATATTTAGCTATTAAGCATTTGCAATGGGGCTAGTGTGACTGATGAATCGAATTTTATTTAATCTTATTTATTTAAATGTTTATTTTTGAGAGAGAGAGAGAAGTGGGGGAGGGGCAGAGAAAGAGGGGGACACATGATCTGGAGCAGGCTCTGTGCTGACAGCAGAGAGCCTGATGTGGGTCTCCAATTCATGAGCTGTGAGATCATGACCTGAACTGAAGTCGGATGCTTAACCAACTGAGCCACCCCAGCACCCCTTTATTTATTTATTTATTTATTTATTTATTTGGAAGTATGATTTACACCCAACGTGGGGCTTGAACTCACGACCTGACATCAAGAGTCACACGCTCTACCGACTGAGCCCCCCAGGTGCCCCCTAACCTTAAGTACTTTTTTAAAAATTTTTTTGAGTTTATTTATTTTGAGAGAGACAGAGATAGCACGAGTGGGGGAAGGGCAGAGAGAGAGAGGGAGAGAGAGAATCTCAAGCAGGCTCCCAGCAGCCAGCGCAGAGCCCGATGTGGGGCTTGAACTCACGAAACCATGAGATCGTGACCCAAGCTGAAACCAAGTGTCGGTCGCTTAACCGACTGAGCCACCCAAGCGCCCCAACCTTAATTACTTTAAATTTAAGTTTAAATAGTCACATGTGGCTAGTGGCCACCTTATTGGACAGTCGGGTGTCGGTGGGACAAACTTGCTGCCAGGGCCCTACTTTGGGCATGACTGCCATCTCAGACTCCCATCATCTATCCCTTTTCACCTAGTGCTTGCCCTGCCCCCCTATTGGGTCCCTTCTCTACACTGTAGCCACAGGGATCCTTAAAGCATGAGTCAGATTCTCATAGGGGAGTCTCATTCCCTGCCCCAAACCCTGTACTGACATCTCATCTTACTCAGGGTAAGAGGGAGAAAACTGGTGGAATAAATATGGCCATGAACTCTCTGTCCCTTTGCCCTTCAAGAGCTGGAGTTTATTTCTCTTCAGAGCTGGCCCTGGCGACTGCTTCAACCAACCCAGTGTGGTGGGAGCAATGTCGTGCCTGTTCTGGACTTAAGCTTTCAAGAAGACCAGCTTCCTCTTCTCCCTCTTGGGACACTCCCTTCTGGAAAGCTCCTTCTTGGACTCCAGTCCCCACGCTGAAGACGCCCAAGCCACATGGAGAGGCCACACCCTGGTGCTCCTGCTGGCACCCCCAGACAAACTCCCAGCCCGCAGCTAACACCAAACACTACACTGAATGAACAGCATCGTGTAAGTGAGTCATCTTAGACGTGTAAGCCCACTCGAGCCCCCAGATGACATCATGTGAGCGGAATTATCCCATTGAATCCGTAAACCCACAGTATCTTGAGAGAGAATAAAACAGTGTTGGGCCATTAAGTTGACAGACGGTCTGTTACGCAGCAATGACTATGCCAAACCAGTTCTTACTAGGACCTACAGTTGCCCCTCCCCCACAACCTTACCTACCTCCTTGATCTCATCTTCTTCCGTTCCCTCCCTCACTACTCCAGCCACACTGGCATCCTTGCTATTCCTAGAATGAGCCAAGCACATCAGGCAAACTCCTATCTCAAGGCTTCAGAGCCTTTGTACTTGTTTGTTTCTCTGCCTTGACTGATCTTTCTCCAGATATCTGCATGACTAGCTTCTGGCTTTATTCAGATCTCTGCTCATATGTCACCTTGTCAAAGAGGTTTTATTTAAACACTGTCGTAGGGACATGGACTGCTCACCAAATTTCCATGTGCTTCACATACATTTCCCAGTTCCCTTGAAGTTAGACAAAGCCATGTGATTAGTTCTGGCCAATGAGACCCAGGTCTCCAAAGAGATCCTTGGCCGCAGAATTTCTTGGAGGAGAAAGAGCAGAACTTAGCATTCATTTAGTTAACAGGAAACCTTGAAAACAACCGAGGGTGAGAAACTGGGTTGCTAAGAAACCTTCTAGAATGGGGGAGACGGTTGGCATCCATTGCTAGGCAACCTAAAAGAAGCTAGACAGGCAGGTTTGGGTTGCAAGCAGCTTTCCCCCTCCTTTTCATAGTCTCCCTGAACGCCAGACTGGATATGCTCTTAGACACTTCTGCTCCAACCCCCTAACTGAATAGATAGGGAAACTAAGGCCTCAAAAGGCAAGATGATTAGCCCAAATTCCCTCCGGTTTCTCAACAAGAGCAAAGACAAATGGCATAGGAGGGCATCGTCATGGGGAGTGACCTGGCATGGCTGAGGCAGAGTTTTAGAGTAGAGCTGATAGCTGAAGAAGAGTCTATAAAACAATAAGGAAGTCAACTGTGAAAGGCCTTGAATGCCAGGCCAAGAATCTTAGACTTGATCCTGAGGGTAATGGGGAGTCACTGAATGCTTTTCAGTGGTGGTCCCATTTGTTTTCCAAAGACCCCTCGGGCTGCAGTGTGGAGACCCAGGACAAAGTCTCAGTGCCCTCAAGGCCCTTCATGCTCTTGTCAGTCTGTCTCCTCTCTCCTCACCACCCCCTCCAGCCAGCCACAGCCAACTCCCTTTTCTTTTGCGGAGCCTTTCCCCTTGTGGTTGCTGGTGTCTAGAAAGCTTTTTCCTTCACCTGAATCTGCTTAATCTTATTGTTCTAGTTATAATTGCTATATATCGAACTGCCCCCAAAACTTAGTAGTGTGAATAACCACCCTTCCATTATGTCCATGGACTCTGAGGGTCAGGAATTTAGACAAGGTAAGAGGGGATGGCTTGTCTCTGCTCCATGGTGGCTGGGCCTCAGCTGGGAAGACGCTGCTTCAGCTGGGAGTGACTTAAATGACTATGGGCTAGAATCACCTGGAGGCTTCTTCACTCGTCTGGCACCTGGGCAGGTGCCCTTGTCACCTGGAGCACCTGCATGAAGTCTCTCCATAGGTTTTGGGCTTCTTCACTGCATGACGATCTTAGGGATGTTGGACTTCTTAGGTGGTGGTTCAGTGTAGAAACCTACAGCATCTTTCTGCTACATCTTATTGGTTACAAAGTGGATCACGAAGGCCAGTCCAGACTCAAGAGGCAGGAAATTTATGGAAGGAATGTCAAAGAACTTGTAGCCATGTTCTAAAATGGCAACAACGTACTGAGGGGTCAGTTACAGCTTAAGCATCGCCTTCTCCGTGAAGTGACCTGACGCGCCCTGCTCCATGTCTGGATTAAGTGCCTCCTGTGTCCCCCGCCCCCCCACCGCTAGCCCCACTGTCCATCTCCAAAAATGCATTTCCAGCCCTCTGTTTATGCGTCTTTCTCCTCCTTAGGACTGTAAGTTCAGTAAGGACAGACCATGTCTGTTTTTTTTCACCTTTGTACACCCAGCACAGAGCCTGGTAAAAGCAGACCCATAATAAATGTTTGTTGAATGGGTGAACGAATGAGTGATTGAGGCAAGACCGTGATTGAGGCAAAGGGGAAAGCAAGGATGGGGCGGGGGGCGGGGATCATGAGGGTGGCCATCACCAAGAGCCTTTTAGTCTTTTAGCCAACAAAGATGTGGGTGCAGAGCAGGCTTGGGAGGACCATGGAAACCAGAACTCATGTTTAGCTATGCCAAGTTTGAGGTGCCAATTAAATACCCCGGTGGAGATGATAAGAAGGCAGCTAGACATAAGAGTCTGGCAGCAGCAGGATGGAGATTCGGGCTTGAGAATCCACAGCTATGGTAAGTAGAATTCCAAGATAGCCTCAAGATTCCCACCTGCTGGTGTGGATGCCCAACAAAACCAGTTCCTCTCTGTATGGGTGAGACCAGGGAGCATGATGGATGTCATTCAGGCGATTAGGTTACATTATGTGACAAAGGGGAAGGGATTTTGCAGAAGTGAGGTCCCCAATCAGTTGATTTTTAATTCATCAAAAGAGAGATTTTCCTGGGTGGGCCCAATCTAATCAAGTGAGTCATTTGTTTATTTTTTTATGTTTATTTATTTTTGAGAGAAACAAAGTGTGAGCAGGGGCGGGGCAGAGAGAGAGAGAGAGAGAGAGAGAGAGAGAGAGAGAGAGAGGATCGGAAGTGGGCTCTATGCTCATAGCAGAGAGCCCGATGCTGGGCTCAAACTCCTGAACCGTGAGATGACCTGAGCCAAAGTCGATGCCCAACCAACTGAACCACCCAGGCGCCCCTCAAGCGAGCCCTTTAAAAGAGAGCCTTCCCTTAAAATTAAAATAAGTAACTACATAAATAAAAATAAAAGAGAGCCTTTCCTGGAATGTCTGGCTGATTCAGTCGGTAGAGCATATGACTCTTGATTTTGGGGGCGTGAGGTCATGAGTTCCAGCCCCGTGTTGGATACAGAAATTACTTTAAACATGAATGAGTGAATGAATGAATGAATGAATGAATAAGATCCTTCCCTGGACGAAGCAACTAGAAGCTGCAAGAAGATTCTCTTCGCTGTCCTTGGCAAAATAAGGTGCCACTCTGTGAGAGCACCTGGGAAGACAGAAACTGTGAGTGACCCTTACAATAATGGCATCAGCTAACAGCCCAGAAGAACACAGGGACTTTGACCCCAGGGAACTGAACTCTGTCCACCACCAGGTGAATCTGGAAGCAGACGCTGAGTTCCGTAAAGGAATGCAGCCCCAGCCAACACCTTGACGCAGCCCTGTGAGATTCTGAGCAGAGAGCCCGGCTAAGCCTTGCCTGGCCCACAGAGACTCAAACAATAAATGCATGTTGTTTTAGGCTGTTTGTGGCACTTTGTTACCCAGGAATAGATAATTAACCCATCAACATACAGGTGTTTTTAAAACCTTGGAACCAAGATGGTGCAAATAGCCCAGGCCTGGGACCCCACAGAGATGAGTCAATGACCGCGTGAACAGAATGAGACTGGAGCGGGACACACCCCGCCCCTCACCCTCAAATGCTTCTTACTCCTTCCAGCCTCTAGGTGTCTCCAGAGTCCGCATAAGCAGGTCTCTCCCCACCTCTTACAGGTCAGAATCCATTTCCTTCTGAAATGGAAAGACCCAGATAACATAACAATAAATGGTCTCCCGTAACAATAAGTGGGCCCCTCCCCAACTTTGCGTCTGGGAACTAAGGCCTGCAAAGGAGCCTCGCCCAAGGTCCCACAGAGATCTAGGACTATCCACCCCCCCGCCAGGCGCTTGACCCGCCCCCACATTCCCAAGGGCAAAAAGACAGACAACCTCCCTGTTTCCAGCTTTCACTAGGGGAGAGATCCGGGGTGACTGGTAGGCTGAGACTGCAGTTTCTAATTGATCCCAACTGGAAAGGGTGCAGCCTTGAGCTTGGGGCTGCCGGTGTGTGTGGAGAAGGGAAGGAACCCCTCCTGGGGACGGAGCCAGCAGAAGTGCCCAGCTGTGGTTATAGGGCCAGTGGCCCAAGTCCCGCTGTCCAGCCCCTGGTACCCTTCGTTGCAGATTGAGTTTCCCCCAAAGCAGACACGGAGACGGGAGACTGGGGTGCAAGAGATTTATTAGGGATATAAACACCTGTGAAAAGAAGAGGGAGGGAGCGAGGTTGGGTACGGGAGGTCAAACTGCGCTTCAGGCCTGGCAAAACCTCGGCCACCCCGGAGGGGCCCTGGGTGAGTGTCCGGAGGGGTGGGTGGTGCAAGTACTGCCTGCCAGCGTGTCCCCACACTGGACAGGAACGGCCAGACGTTTCTACCTGATCCCCCTGGGCCACCAGACACGGGCTGCCCTAGGGCTAGTGGATCTTGGCAGCTGGAGCCCATCCACTGACCAGATTCCTCACAGCCAGGGAAGTGCTCCTTAAAAGGGGTTCAAGGGTGACACCATCTCTATCTTCCTCACCTTCTCAACTCTTCCTGGAGGGATTTTTTTTTCCCATCTTGCTTTCAATCAGAGGCTGAGCCAAAGCACTGGAATTCTTGCACCTCCCCAAACAGACACCCCCCTTCTGTACACACCCAGCCCTCCCAAACCTGCAATCGTCCTCTTTTAACGCGTCTATGTGTACCCCAGTCCCCAAATACCCTCTCTCGATGAGGTCTGCACACTTGGCCTTCGTTCTTACAGGGGACACAGGCTCTGTCCAACCTCAGGAATCCACTGGACCTGGCAGTGGAGGCACTGGGGGGGGGGGGGGGGGACAGAGTTTGAAAAGGCTTTCCTCGGTTTCCAAAACACGCTGGTAAGGATCTCAAGGACAGGAATCGCTGTGGCTTCTGTTGCTCCTCTTTTAGTCATTCAATAAATCTACACTGCAGGCCAATGACGGGCCGGCTCTGGGACCAACCCCGCCAGCCCAGGCCCTGCGCTGACAGCCTAACACCATCTGTGGATTCAAACAGGGAAGGAGAGGCAGCACCCTGACACGACACTCCGCCAGGGCAGAGAACCAAGATGCGGGGCCCTGACTTTGACCTTGGCCGCTTGCAGGCCCTCCTGCAGGTTGCTGCACCACCCTGACCCCGTTTCCTCTTCTGGACAATGGAGTAATATACTTCAGGGGGCACCTTGTTAAATGCTGCTCACCTCGAACTTCATTTCACCCTGAAGAAGGTACTGTTATCATCTTCATGTTATTCATATTGAGAGAAGACTCAGGGTGAAGTGAATTTGCTCAAGGTCACACAGATGCTCAGTGGTGGTGGTGCTGGGGCTTTTGCACCCAGTCGATGTGGCCCGACCCTTCTTAATTCTCATGAAGGGCAGGGTCAAACGGGCCCCCTTGGGCCAGGGATGCCTGCGACACTTGTTTCATTTGGTCCACGAGGATTTAAAGAGAGTTGCGTCAAAAAAATGAAACAAATAAAAACAAATAAATAAAAATAACGGAGTCAGCTTTCATTTTGTAGTTGAGATGTTCACAGAAACATCCAGATTTCTACCTCCTCTTGAAAAACCAGGCCACCGTGGGTTGCCTTCCCACAAGGTCACAACTGGCGGGAGGAGAGCAGCTGTCCCCACGGAGTGTCTACCCAGACTCTCTCACGGACATGACCTGCCTGGCCCTGTGGGGGATGAATGTGTCACCCTTAATCAAGACCAGGGAGTCCTGAGACAGAGGGAGACAGAGGCCTAAAGGGGCCAGGTGCCTTGCCCAACGACCCCCAGCTCTTCCTGCACATGGACTTCAATCTGGCAAACTGTCTGGGGGAGGGTTGAGGAAAGGCACAGACATGTAGAACCACAGGGCAAGGTCGGGGCAAATACACTTTATTCAGTCCTGGCATCAGACTGGCGAAGTCCTGCTGTGGGTGCCAGTGCCCCAGATCGGGGGACCCCTCCCCTCAGCTACTAGACTAGTTCTCCAAGACCACAGACAGTGACATCTCTTCACTCACATGACGTTTTCTGGGTTTTTTTCATTGTCTTTTTGTTGTTGTTGTTTTTCTTAAAAAAAAAAAAAAAGAGAGAGAGAGAGAGAGAGAGAGAGAAAGAGAGAAAGAGAAAGACAGACAGAGAGAGAGAGCGCGAGAAAGGCCCAGAGCCGGAGCACCAAGCTTAAAGGAGGCAGCTGGTGGCTTTGTCAGCGACGGGAACGCGTGGGGCAGAGACCTGCAGAGACCCTGGGCAGGGGTCCAGGAGGACTCTGGGACCGTTTGTTCCTGAGATTTGTGTGTGTGAATGAGAGTGTGTGCTCACCCGGGAGGGTGAACACACGCCGGTGAGATACAGGTAGTGAGGGCAAAAGGGGGTATGGGGAGGCCGGAGGGGCGGGACTTGAGCGGAGAGTTGGGGAGTAAGAGGGGGAATTTGGGGCAGGGGTCCCCGAGGGCACCTCGAACCGGACACAACCTCCTCCGACAGCAGCGCTATCCAGATTTTTCACACGGAAAAACAGGCGCAAACGGCACACCTCCACTACTCTGCCCCTCCCTTCGGTGTCACTGGCCCAGTCGATGGTCTCAAGCCAGCTGTTCAAAAGTGGGTCTCTTCTTGTCACTCCGTCTGCTCTCATGCCTCAGTCTCAACACCCCCGCCCCCGTACCAACGTGCCTCAGCTTCTCCCACTGAATACGGTCACTGTGGGCACAGGACTTGAGTGATAGAAAAGGGCGGTGGGCTTAAGGGAGGAGTCCAGGCTGGGAGTGTGCCCTAACGTGATGGGGCACTTGGGATGGGGGTGGAGAGCAGCAAGGCCCTTGTCCCCAAATAGACTGATAATTGCCTTGGTTCAGAGCTTTCTTGGGCGGTCCTCTCGTGGTGCAGTTCCAGATGAAGACCCTATTCCCAATTCCCGGATGGGGGAAAGAAAAGGCAAGTTTCTGGGTGCCAAGGTAGACTGTGGAGGCAGTCTAGCGGTGTGTGTATAGCAGGCGGGAGGGTGCACGTCAGTCTGGGTAACCCCGCAAGGAAAAGGGGTTATGCCACTTAGGGAGAGTTCCAAGCGCCAAACCCAACCCTTCCGGGCCAGCTAGTCTCTTTCTCCCCCTTCCTAGTGCTCCTCCCATTAAGGCAGAGACGCCCCGTCGGGTTGAAAGGAAGCCGCGGCTCCCGGATCAAAAGATTTCTAAGGATCGCTCAATGCCCGCCCCACTTCTTCCCGGAGCGGGCCACAGAGGCTTGCGGTTCAACTGGGACCGGCCCCCTCCTCCTAGGAAGCATTAAGCATGCGCGAGAAGGGGGCGGGCCCCAGCGCTCGGGGGAGGGGAGCGAAGGGGTTTGGGAGGAGCGCGCGGTGCCGCCCAGCCGCAGCGCCCCCCTAAACCAGAGAGGAGGCGGGCTGGGCGAAGGCGGAGGGATCGGGAGCAAGGGCAGGGGCGTGTCCTCCGGCCACGAGGAGGGGCGTGTGCGAGGTGGGGGGAGGGGTGCAGGTCTGTAGGAGTGGACGGGAGGTGTAACGGAGGGGGGCTGGCTGCTGGTGGCTGTGCGGGAGGGGGCAAGACGGGGCGGGGCTTGGATGTCAGGGAAAGAGTGGGGGTTGGGCTGCCTTGGGGTGTGTCTGCGGGGGAGGGGCATGTCTGGGTTTGAGGGGGATGGGCACGTCTGGGAGGGGGGAGGCTGCGCGGGAGATGGGGTGCCAGCCTCGGCCTCCGAGGGGCCCCAATACCTGATTCCTGTATGTAAACAGCTGGTTTGGGGGCGTGCGCGCCCCGCTGACGGTGGGCTCAGTAGGTGAAAACCAGGTCGGCGATGCTAGACGGGCGCCAGTCCCCCGCGATCATCTCGGTAACTTCGGGGGTGCAGTAGTCCGGGAACTCGAAATGCGACGTGCCCGAGGGGGGCGGCAGGTCCGGGTCGCGGTCCAGGGCGCTGCAGTCCAGGCCGGCGGGGCCGGGGGGCAGTCTGGACAGAAAGCCCAGCGGCTCCTCCCCCGACGCCACCGTCTCCTCTTCGCCTTCCTCCACCGCCGCCGCCTCCTCCTCCTCTTCCTCTGGCTCCTCGTCCTCCGACGGGGTGGGGGAGGCGGCGGTGACAGCCGCTCCCTCGCCCGACGGCCCTTGGGCGCGCTCCGCGGGTCCCCGGGCAGCCCGCCCCGCTGGGACCATCCTCCACAGCTCCCTCCCTGGGGTCTCGACCAGGCGCACTTCCAGCAGCTCCTCGTCGTCGTCCTCGTCGTCGTCCTCGGGCGCCGCCGCGCTGCCCCCCAAAGGCCCGCCCGCTGCTCGGCGGCCCCCGCGGCCAGGCAGCTGCGGCCCGGGCTTGAGCCGGCTGCCGCCACCACCGCCGCCGGGGGGGCGGGGCCGCGCCTTGGCGGGCGCCCCCTTGCTCTTTTTGCGCGGCCGGTACTTGTAGTCCGGGTAATCCGCCATGTGCTTGAGGCGCAGCCGCTCCGCCTCCCGCACAAACGGGATCTTCTCCGAGTCCTGCAGCAGCTGCCAGCGGCGGCCCAGGCGCTTGGAGATCTCGGCGTTGTGCATGTCGGGCCACTGGTCCATGATCTTCCGCCGCTCGTGCTGCGACCACACCATGAACGCGTTCATCGGTCTCTTAATGTGGCCGCTCGGCGTCTTGCACCAGCCAGGCTCACGCGCCCCCTCCTCGGCCGGCCCGGGCCCCGGGGGCGGCGGCCCGCCGTCCCGCTTGGCCCTCGCGCCCCGCTGCTGCACCATCGCGCCTGGGCCCGGGGCCGCTAGACGCCGCCGGGGGCCGTCCGCATCCTCCGCGGCTGGGGGTGGGGGAGGAGGCAGCAGCGACGGAGGGGCGGCCCCGCCCCGCAGCTCGGCCCGGCCCCCGCGAGCTGGGGAGCGAGGAGCTGGGCGCTCGGGCCCAACGGACGGCGGGGGGAGAAGGTCAGCGGCGCGGTCTCAGGCGGGCTCGGCGCGCCCCCGCCGCCTCCGGCAAGTTGCGCCCAGCCGCACGCTGCACATTGTTTTGCGGGGGCGGAGGAATCGCACCCTCCGGCCCCCGCGGGCTCTCCTCTCAGTCTCCTGCTCCGCCGCGGCCCGCGCGCGCCGCTCCCCGCCCCGCCGCCTTCCAGTGTCTTTCTCCCCGCGCGGCCCCGCCGGCGCGCGCGCCACCCCTCCCCCTCGCCGTCTGCGGGCCGCTGCGGCGCGCGCGGGGCCGCCCCGTGTAAACACCGAGGTGCCCGCTTGGGCTGCGGCCGGGCCACGCCTCGCGCTCAGGCGGCGCGTCACCCGTTGCTGGGCAGAGAAGCTGGTATTTGCATCTCCCAATCGCTGGCTGCCGGGGCGGGGCGGAGCTCGGGCTGCGGGGCTGGGCGGTCTCGCTGGGTTGGAGGGTGTCGGATGAGGTTGGTTTCTTTTCTTAGGCTGGGGACTGGGAGGAGGTTGGGGGAACGCGGAGCGTGCTTCCCATCTGCCTCCGAAAGCTCCCGCCCCACGTTGCCTTTGAAATTTTAGCTTATTCTGTGACACCTGCCGCCAGGTGGGACATCCGCCCCCTCCTCTTTCAGGAGCGTCTTTCTGCACAGTCCCAGGACAGAATGTGGGGGCACTCAGGCTCGGGAAAGCTCAAGAGTACAGTCTCATCGTTTCAGAGATGTAGCCCCTGCCTACTACACATAGGGTCCAGCCACACAGAGGCTCGACAAATGCTTTGAACTCAATGAACGAAGCGCTTTCATATTATTTTAAACCTCGTTTGAAGCCCCACAAGAGTCCTGAGAAAGAAAGGAATAGGACGCCTATTTTCCGGATTCAGAACAAGAAAGACACGCAGACTAGTAAGGCTCGAATCCTAGGCTCGCAGTCCCTCCCTCTCTTCCCAGCTCAGCGCATCTCGCTGGGGCGAGTCGCTGGATCATCTCGCCTACCAGCCAAGGGTCCTGAGCAGGGCTGACTAACTGATTTTTCACAGTCCTCAGGCGAGGTTCGAGGATGCGTGAGTGTCCCATCCCCAGGGCCCAACCTACACAGCCACCCGCCGGGTGCGGACAAGGGCGCGACGCCCCTCCTGGGTCTGGAGAAGCGTGCGCGGGCACGGGGGCGGAGCCAGCGCGAGGGGCGTGTCCGCGACGCATGCTCTAGGCGCGTGGCGGGGAGGGGCTGCGCGCTCCCAGTTCACCACGTGTGAGCCGGCTCGGGAACCGCGGGCCCTGTGCTGCCCCCGGGGGAGGTCACCTTCACGGCGCCATGGGCCTGGGCGATGGGAGGGGGCGCGTAGGCCTCGCCCCTCAGGACTAGGAGCTGGGAGGGGTCGGGACGAGGTCCTCTAAAGTGTCTTTCTGCTGGGGCGTAGTGGGCACTGTCCGGGGCGGAGAGTGGAGAGCCCAGCGACAGACCTCACCCACCACTGGGCGGGTTGGGGCAGAGAGCCCAGTTGGAGGCTGTAGAGCAGGGAGGAAGGGCTGAGGTGCGGCTCCGCAGACGCGGGGGGCGGGGTGATGCTCTGGGTGCCCGGGAGGGAAATGGGAGCGTGTGGCCGGCGGGAGGGGGCGATTCTTAAAGGCACAAGGCGCTCGGAAGGACAAGGCCGCGCTCCCGACCAAATGGTCCTTCCTGGGATTTACTGGACGCTGAGATTCGGAGCTTCCCTGAGTTTGAACCTTCAGAACTGGAGCCTGGCCTATTCCATCCTCCATGGAGTCAGAATTACAGTATTCGTATCCCGATTCCTCCTCCTTGTCCTTGAAATGGGGGAAAAAACCATTTCTCCCTCATATGGTTGTTTTACAAGTTAAATGGGGATACTGGCTGTGAACAAATCTGACACCTAGTAAATGCTCAATAAATATTAGTTATCTGGGACTCTGGGCACCAACAACGTAGAGACACCAACATAATTTTTTAAAATTGGCGAGGTGGGGATGGGTTTATTTCAAAAAGGGCATCCGGGCACGTGGGGGGGGGGGGGGCACAGTCAGTTAAGCTACTGACTTGATTTTGGCTCAGGTCCTGACCTCCGGGTTCCTGAGGTCCAGCCCTGGGTAGGACGCTGCACTGACAGCACGGAGCCCGCTTCTCTCTCTCTCTGTCTCTGCCCACCCCGTGCTCATGCTGTCTCTCAAAGAAACATTTAAAAAAAAAAAAAGTGTGCAAGTGCACTGCAATCAATTTTAGAATATTTTCATCAACCCCCAAGGAAATTCTGTGCTTGTTTTCCATCTCTCCACCTCTGTCTCAATGGATTTGCTGCACCATTTTATATTCCTACCATCATGTGTGAGGGATGCAATGTCTCCTTGCTCTTACTTTTGAAAATATGGCTCTTAAAAATGTATCCTCTTGGGGTGCCTGGGTGGCGCAGTCGGTTAAGCGTCCGACTTCAGCCAGGTCACCATCTCGCGGTCCGGGAGTTCGAGCCCCGCGTCAGGCTCTGGGCTGATGGCTCAGAGCCTGGAGCCTGCTTCTGATTCTGTGTCTCCCTCTCTCTCTGCCCCTCCCCCGTTCATGCTCTGTCTCTCTCTGTCCCAAAAATAAATAAACGTTGAAAAAAAAATTTTTTTTAAAAAATGTATCCTCTTGCCTCTAGCTTTGTCAAAAAGGTATCATGCTGTTATATATCCTGGTATTTACTTTCTCATTCAGTATTATAGTGCTAAGGTTCACCTAAAGTATTGCACCCATATGGGGTTGGTTCATTTTCCACTGTGGGGATATGCTACAATTTTCCTATCTGTTGTCCTGTCCATGGACAGTTGGATTATTGCCAGGTTTTTGCTCTTATAAGGAGTGTTACTGTTAACAATCCTAGATGTGTCCCTGGAGTTCAAGTGCAGGGTCTCCAGAGTATATATCATGGAAAGTGTGATGGCTACATCTGAGGACGTGTGAATGCTAACTTTTACAAGGTAATGTTGTAAAACTGCCAACTTGCACCAATTTACTTTTTCACTAGGAGCAGAGAAGAGATTCTTTTCATCCACATCTTGTCCAAAGTTTGGTATTATCAAGCATCTTAATGTTTGCTTGCATTATTCTCTCTCATCATGATTTCCGTTTGCTCTATGGCACTTACCACCTTCTGGAATTATTTTATTTGTTCACTCGGTTTTTGCCCATCTTCCCTCCACTAAAATGTAAGATCCACGAGGGCAGAGATTTTTGTCTGTTTTGTTTTATGGCTCTATCCCTAGGAGGGTGCCTAGCACATCATAAATACTGATTAAATATTTATTGAGTGAATCAAAGTCAGTGTTCTATCAAGAGTACACTCAAATTCCTACAGGAGCCCAGAGAAGAAAGTAAAATTTTGAAAAAGAAAACCTAAAACTCAGATCCGCTGCTGAGATGCAGCGGTTATCAGTGCATACAGACTACCTTGAGTCCTTTCTAATGGGTGCCCCAGAGTCTAAATCTTGTAGGCCACGGATGTTCAAGGCTGGGCTCACCACTGAGCTGTTCAGTGTAGACTGCAGTAGGAAGACAGTGAGTTTCTTGGAGAGATGCTGACCACCACTACCCCATGGTCCAGGCCACCATCACCTCTCATCGGGCACCTGTCCAGCCTCCTTTCTGGTCCCTGCACCCACCAGGTCTCCTTCCATTTCATTCTCTTTCCTGAAGCCAGAGCAATGGTATGTTTTACTCACAAAATCTGATTGTGTATCTTCCCTTTTTAAAAACCTTCATTGGTTTCTTCATTACTCTCAAGATGAACACCAGGCTTTTATTGGCCCAGCAGGCTTGGTCTGACCCCTCCTCACCAATTTGACCTCCTCTCTTACTTTCTTTGTCCTGAGCCAGTTTCCAGCCACACTGGCCCTCCTCCCTTTGTGGAACAAGCTGGGCTGCCTCCCCACACAGGGTGTTGAGAAGTCCGTTCCCTCACCCTTCCAGCACTCCTACCTCTGTCTCCCTCCTTGTAGCCCTCCTAGCCCCATGTCCCTTGCCTTCAGTGCACCAGTCAGTGGCCTACCTGGCCCATGTGACACTTGGGATAGAGAACTTTTTAACACCTATATCCTCTAAATGGCAGTATTTTCAACAACAGTTATAAAATATAATAAATAATATTAATGATAATGGCCAGAAAAGAAATGTAGATGGTGAAAATATTCTTTGAACTTTTTATATGTAAGCATGTCAGCAAAAATAAACATGACAATACAAAAAAGGGAAAAGAGTATTGAATCAATAGTTTTCAGTTACATTAATATATTTCTTTGAAAAATAAAAGAAAATAAAGAACACACCTACACAGTCGTCTATTGCAATAATGATTACGTTACGTTACAGTTTAAAAACACGAAAATGCTTTAAAAATAACAATCAGGGGCACCTGGGTGGCTCAGTCAGTTAGGCATCCGGCTCTTGATCTCAGCTCAGGTCTTGATCTCAGGGTCGTGAGTTCAAGCCCTGTGTTGGGCTCCATATTGGGCATGGAGCCTACTTAAAAAAAAACCTTTTTTTTAAAGATTCAATTTTAAGATTAAATATATTATTCAAGTTTGGTAAAACATAATTTTACCAGGGGCACCTGGCTGGCTCAGTCAGCAGAGCATGAGACTCTTGATCTCACGGTTGTGAGTTTCAGCCCCACGTTGGGCAAGGAGCCTACTCAAAAAAATGCCACCAAAAAAACCCACATAATTTTACCAAATGAAAATTATAATGTAATGTAATGTAATATAGCATAATAATATAATTTTACTAAATAATAAAATCTGCAGTTACCACACAGCGATTCACTCTTTGTTTCCCTGTTTCAGCTTAAATACAAAAGCTTCAAGTGGTCACATAGGATGACAGAATTGAAGCAGCTCAAGCTTCATAATCACTGTGCTATCATTGTTTATTTTGAATCTATTGTTTAAACAGAGACATACGTTGTACCAAAGGGGCTGCAGACACAAGTGCTCAGGAAGCTAGCTGGAATAATTCTGTACTGTTACGAGCTTATTTTCAAAACTAACATGTGTAGCTGCATCTGACTCGGCATGTGTTAGGGGCCGACTGAACGGATAGTGCTCTGAATTAACTTCCTTGTAGAATATAATGTTTATTAGTGCACAAGTAATTAAAGTAGGCTGATTTGAAGCTTACAGATATATTATTAAGACTCAAGTTAGACCAACAAATTGATCTTCGGGGAGGAGTATTTTACCACTGACAAGGTTTAGAAGGGTGGGCCCATGGAGGAGATAATAAAAGGCAGGCTGACTTTCAATCCGTTTTATTATTGTTTTTAAATTCTCTGCAGACGACACACCCTCTCGTTGCCTGCACAGCCCCACTTGGAACGCTATGGCAGAGCAGAAGCTCCATGAGATCAGAAGACCCGCCGAATTTCCACTCGCACCATTGTGCCCCCAGCACCTAGCAGATCTTGACAGAACAGAGACTGAATATCTGTTCAAATAAGGGAGGAAGGAGCCAACCCAGACACCATCATGCAACTCCACGCACCCCAACTCTATCTTTCTCCAAAACATCAGTGTGTGAACCGGCATGATCATCAAGGATGTTCCTAACGAAGAGGGAGGACAGTAAGAACAAGGTAATTCGCTTTTTGATTTACCTGACTGTCTCCTTTAAAAATTCAGAGATTAAAGGCATGCCTGGGTGACTCAGTCGGTTAAGCGTCTGACTTCGGCTCAGGTCATGATCTCACGGCTTGTGGGTTTGTAAGTTCGAGCACCACATCGGGCTCTGTGCTGACAGCTCAGAGCCTGGAGCCTGCTTCAGATTCTGTGTCTCCTTCTCTCTCTGCCCCTCCCCCACTTGTGCTCTGTCTCTCAAAAATAAATAAATGTAAAACAAATTTTTTTTTTTAATTCAGAGATTATGATGGTGTGAGCGTGTGTGTGTGTGTTTGTGTGTGTGCCATGTCTCTTTCTTTTACCAAATAATAGTATAGAACTGCACATGGGGCTCTTGATCACTTAAAAATGGCTGGTGCAGGGGCACCTGGGTGGCTCAGTCAGTTAAGTGTCTGGCTTCGGCTCAGGTCATGATCTCACGGTTTGTGAGTTCGAGCCCCGTGTCGGGCTCTGTGCTGACAGCTCAGAGCCTGGAGCCTACTTCGCATTCTATGTCTCCTTCTCTCTCTGCTCCTTCCCTGCTCATGCTTTGTCTCTCTCTGTCTCAAGAATAAGTAAAACATTAAAAAAAAAAATGGCTAGTGCAAATCAAAATGTGCTATAGTGCAAAATTTTCACTGGTTTTCAAAGACCGCATAAAAAATGTAAAATATTGCATTAACATTTTTCTCTTGATTTTGTGTTGAGATTATAATATTTTGTATGTATTAGTTAAATAAAATACGTTAAGATTAATTTCACCTTTTTTTTACCATTTTATTTATTTATGTATTCATTTATTTTTAATTAATTAAATTTTTAATTTTTTTTTTTTGAGAGAATGCAAGTAGGGGAGAGGGGAAAAGGAATAGGGAGAGAGAGAATCTTAAGCAGGTTCCACACCCAGGTCAGGGGCTCAGTATCACGACTGTGAGGTCATAACCAGAGTCAAAATCAAGAGTCTGACACTCAACCCACTGAGCTACTCAGGAACCTCCTTTTTTTAACCTTTTTTAAATGTGGCTTCTGGAAAATTAAAAAAAAAAATGTTTATTTATTTTTGAGAGAAAAAGAGAGACAGAGCACAAGCAGGAGAGGGGCAGAGAGAGACGGAGACACAGAATCTAAGGCAGGCTCCAGGCTGTGAGCTGTCAGCACAGAGTCTGATGTGGGGTCGAACCCACAAACTGTGAGATCATGACCTGAGCTAAAGTTGGTTGCTTAGCCAACTGAGCCACCCAGGCGCCCTTGGAAAATTTTAAATTACACTTAAGGCTTGCATTGTATTTCCAATAGATAAGACTAATATAGAAGGTGGAGGTTTTTCTCATTTTATTTTATTTATTTGATTATTTATTTTAAATGTTTATTTTTGAGCGAGAGCGTGAGCGGGGGAGGGGCTGAGAGAGGGAGACCGAGGGTCCAAAGCCAGCTCCGTGCTGACAGTGGAGAGCCCGATGCGGGGTTTGATCTCAGGAACGGTGACCTCGTGACTTGAGCTGAAATCAAAAGCTGGACACTTAACCAACTGAGCCACCCAGGGGACCCAGTTTTTCCCATTTTAGCAAAATTAAAAGTGGGCCATCTTTTGCCTATCCCCCAATTTTAAAATGTGTGTTTTGAGTTTGGTTTGGTTTGGTTTTGTTTAGGTTTTGTTTTATTTTTGTTTTTTTAAACTTCTCTGTGAAATTCCCAAGTTTTAAAAATCCTGCTGGAATACTGGATGGTCAATCCATGGAGTGTGAGATTCAGAAAAACACAAGGCAGAAAGGAGAGACCAGAACTGGGGACAGGTTTACGGAGAGAAGAGGACAGCGGGAGAGTCATTTTAACAGCACCAGCATGACTGATGGAATGGGGAATAATCATATTGGAGAAGGAAGGGAAGGTGACTGACTGAATGGGGAGGGGATTTTATCTGGGTAGTGGGTCCCACCTGGTGACTCTGAAATCACACACCACTGGTAAATCCCCACATCTCCTGGAGTATAATCTTTACCCCCACAACCTGACTCTGAAATTCATCAGACTTTTTCTTTTGGGGGTGACCATATTATTTCTGATGAAAGGGACACTGTTAATAATTATGCTGGAACAAGAGAAATAAACTGGGTAAACTGGGAAGCAGGTTATCCTCATCTCATTGGCTAAATGTCGGGGACTCCCCTTCGATGAGTTAGAAGTCAAGCAGGCAGATACTGGGGTTTTAAACAATCAAAGTGTCCAGGGTTTGAAATGAAAATTTGTTCAATATTATTAATCTTTGGGATGTTATTTCAACTCCTTTGTTTCGATTTTCTCATCTGCAAAATGGGAGAGTATCATAGGTTAGGACATGGGACGTGATAAAAGGCTCAGTAAATGGTGGCTATAACAAAAGCAACAAAAAGATACAAAAGGCAAAACTATAAAGATAGTAAAAAGATCTATGGTTGTCGGGGTTTGAGGGAGAGAAGGTTGACTAGGTGAAGCACAGAAGACTTAAATCCTAATGCATGAGAATATTAAAAAATCATTTTAAACATCTAGAGAATCTCAAGATGGAATGAAGAATTCGACAAAATAGTCGAATTGTATTAGAAACGTATGAAGCGGGGCGCCTGGGTGGCTCAGTCGGTTAAGCGCCTGACTTCGGCTCAGGTCACGATCTCGCGGTCCGCGAGTTCGAGCCCTGCGTCGGGCTCTGGGCTGACGGCTCGGAGCCTGGAGCCTGTTTCCGATTCTGTGTCTCCCTCTCTCTCTGCCCCTCCCCCGTTCATGCTGTGTCTCTCTCTGTCTCAAAAATGAATAAACGTTAAAAAAAAAAAAAAAAAAAAAAAAAAAAAGAAATGTATGAAGCAACCCCACTGAAGAGGGTGGGGACAGGGTGCCAACTTAAGTAACTTTAGAAATGAGTGGCTCCTGTAAAACTAAAGAGTAACGAAGTACTGTCCTCTAGTTGATAAAGGTTCCCACAGGGCTATGGGTTAACAATGCTGATACTGCTGTATATGTATCCTGGAAATGAACAATTAGGTAAATGGATGCTGGAGAGTGGGAGCCAGGTCTCTCATTGTTGGAGTGGGAATGTGCAGGTAGGCAAGGAGAGAAGGCTATAATGACTCGTGGTAATGGATTAGAATTGGAAATAGGAACTCATGTTTAGCTTACTACAGATACAGATGGTTACATGCAGAAATATTTATAGATGTGTGTACACACACAAGTTAGCATATACACATATACTTCTTTGTTCTGTTAGTTGAAAAGGCTTCAAAGAAATGACACTTCAGTAGCAATGAGCACCCTTGGCATCCCAGTCTTGGTTTCTAGTATCATTCTCCAATGGGAGGAATCGGGCCTTTTGAGAAACAGCTGATTCTAGGACTGGGGCGGGGAAACATGCAAGATAAGCCTGGGGTGAAGATAAGTGCCCCAAAACAACAACAGTATGAAGGACAGACACACAAAGACGCGGGATATGTCAAAGGGACACAGGAGTTAACTAAAAGAGCCCCCAAAGGCCAAAGCTGGAACAATTTGAGCAACAAAATTAAGTAGTATCGGATCATAACCTAATGTATGAAATAAATATCTATGAGTCCATACTGGTATAAATAAATAACCGAATAAATCAATAGAAAGGACAAATCTTGAGTGCAGAAAAACTCCAAATAACTATGTATATACTCTACTCTTTTTTTTTTTTAATTTTTTTTTTCAACGTTTTTTATTTATTTTTGGGACAGAGAGAGACAGAGCATGAACGGGGGAGGGGCAGAGAGAGAGGGAGACACAGAATCGGAAACAGGCTCCAGGCTCTGAGCCATCAGCCCAGAGCCCGACGCGGGGCTCGAACCCACGGATCGCGAGATCGTGACCTGGCTGAAGTCGGACGCTTAACCGACTGCGCCACCCAGGCGCCCCTTTTTTTTTTTTTTTTTTTTTTTTTTAATGTTTGTTTACGTTTGACGGAGAGAGCCCCAGCAGGGGAGATGCAGAGGGAGGGACAGAAGAAGCAAGCTATGCACCCACAGCAGGGAGCTCAACGGGGGACTCAAACTCACGAATGGTGAGATCATGACATGAGCCCAAGTCACGCACTTAAACCACTGAGCCACCCAGGCGCCCCTAAATACTCCACTCTTAAAGGGATGGAACAAAAATCCCACCCTTACGGTGTGGCCTGAGCATAGTCACTTCATTCCAAAGAGGACAGTATGAAAAAGGGTAAAAGTAACTTTCCAGTGGAGAAATCTGACAAATTCCTCTTCATCCAGGTGTTCGAGGTCAACACCAAACAGTGATAAGTCACGTTGATGTCTGAGAAACTGCCACAACCCAGAGGAACCTAAGGGGTCGTGAGATAAATGCTAAGTGGCATCCTGGATGGGATCCTGGCATAGAAAAAAGACATCAGGTAAAAACTAAGGAAATTTGAATGAACTATGAACTTTAGCTACTAACAGTGTATCATTATTTAACAAATGTATCATGTTAATATAATATGTTAATAATAGAGGAGAGAGGGTGGGTGGGGGATAAAGAATTTTGTATTGTCTTCACAATTTTTCTATAAATGTAAAAGTGTTCTAAAACATAAGGTTTATTTTTAAAAACACGGCACAAGGCTTTGTTTATTTACACTTTAGAGTGTCAAAGCCATTACACTGCCTACCTTGAAAATGGAATTTCCTCAATGGATTAAAATAAATATGCATTGGGGCGCCTGGGTGGCGCAGTCGGTTAAGCGTCCGACTTCAGCCAGGTCACGATCTCACGGTCCGTGGGTTCGAGCCCCGCGTCGGGCTCTGGGCTGATGGCTCAGAGCCTGGAGCCTGTTTCCGATTCTGTGTCTCCCTCTCTCTCTGCCCCTCCCCCGTTCATGCTCTGTCTCTCTCTGTCCCAAAAATAAATAAACGTTGAAAAAAAAAATATGCATTTATCCTACAGTTTTAATATGTTTTGAATCCAGGAGTTAAATTGATCAATAAAAGTTGGCTACCAATTACTTAGGTCAATGTCTTATGAACTCAGCGTCAAAAACGCAGCGTCGTTAATTTGTATGTAGTTGTAATACAAACAAGGAAAGACGACTGGTTCCTTGATCATTTTAACTTCGATGAAAATACCTGTAATGAAAGAAATCCACATAGAGCAGATATCAACCCCAATGCTTGCATTTTGCTTGCCTAAAATTGTTTAGTACAGAACGACTTCTATTGTTGTCTAATTGGAACAATTTTGTTCTCCTTAAATAAAATACCAGCCAAAGATCATTCAGGCTGCAACTGACAAAAGGCGTTACTACTAGTTTTTTCTAATTTAGAGAATTCCCTTTTTTTTTTTTTTTTTTTTTTTTAAATCGAGAGTCTTGTTGCTACATTGAAGCTAAAAGGAGAGCGGGGTCGAAGCCCATTGGTGGTGTCCCTGGGCCGAGGGCAGGACTCTAAGCCAAGGGGCCTGCCCATTGGTGGGCTGCCCGGCAGCTGTGGGGCAGGGGCGCCTGGGATGGAGCTCGGAACCCATTGGCTGCGTCGCTGGAGGATGGTGTAATGGACCGCCAAGGCCTGTGCAGCCGGTTTCTACAGCAACGGAGGCTTGAAAGAGCCACTCAGATTTCGGCGTTCACCCCCAACTCCCCCTTCCGGAGGGGGCAGGGCGGCCTGGATTTGAGGGCCGGAGAGGAAGGCGTGGGGGATGGGAGTTAAGGGGACAGAGCCTTCCTCCGACCAAAGCTACCTTGCAAAGCAACATTTGAACTGGGTTCGAGGAACCTGGCCTGCGTGTTCACTGGGGGGGGGAATCTGCCAAACAGCCATAAAGAAGAAAGCGGAAAATGATATATAATACCGTCCCTCCCTGATTTTTCCATTGGTAATATCTTGCATGTGAACGAGCACAAAGCCCGGCACTGAGTAGGGCCTCAATACTTAATGGGAGGGAGAAAGAAAAGGAAGGGAGGAAGGAAGAGAAAGGGGAGACGGAGGGAGGAGGATCCATGATGTGGGCAACGTGGCGTGAGACAAAGTGCCCGCCCTACTGGGCTGAAATTCCACAGTCAGACCCCGAGAACTGAGGGGGAATGATGGCCTTAGGAACGGGGGCTTGAAGGAGAGTGGGGTCGCCGGGGAGCTGGCGGAGGGAGGGGGGCGGCTTACAGGCTCCTGGCTCTGGATATTTGGAAGACTTGACTCTGCAGTAAGACGCCCTGGGTTCACATTCCCGCGAGCTCTGTCACTTGCCAGCTGCCAGTGCTTCAAACTCTCCGGATCCCGGTGTCTTTGTGTTTGGGGAGTAATAATACTTCATTGAGTTGGTGTCAGAACTGAGTTAAGATAATGCATGTCAAGTTCTTAAAACAATGCCTGAAACATAATAAATGTGCAATCACCAGTAGCTGTTTTCCCAATTGAAGAGGGGTGGGATCTAAGTGGAGAGAACAGGGCGGTTGTCATTGTTGGGTAAGGAGGGAGGCGGGAGGAACAGTGTGGAAATCCTACAAAAGAGACCAGTTTGGATGTCATATAGAAAAATCACCGGAGATGATAGCCAGCGGGCAAAAAAGGAAGAAAAATGAAAACAAACAAACAACAACAACAACAACAAAAAACCAAGGTTGGTAGCTACTGTTTGCTGAGGGTCTGGCATTCTGCCAGATCCTTTGCATGAATTGTTTCATTTCATTTTCCCACCAGCCCTGATGAGACAGTTATCATTAAACCCATTTTTCTGGTAGGGAAACAGGCCCAGAGAGGTTATGTGGCTTGTCTGAGCTAAGAAATGACAAAACCAAACAGGGGCAATTGTGAGGCCCGGGGCCAAGAGTGCAATTGGAGGTCTATCTGTCTCTAGTTAGAAGTTATACATCAGTATAATGTGCTGAATGAAATATGTTTAATTCTCCTTCTTGATGAATATACTTCCAGAAAAACCTGGAAGGCCAGGTTCGAATTAGAATTACAGGACTGAAGGCACCCGGGTGGCTCAGTCCGCTAAGCATCAGACTCTCGGTTTCTGCTAAGGTCATGATCTCAGGGTTTTGTGAGTTCGAGCCCCGAGTTGGGCTCTGACCTGATGGTGCGGAGCCTGCTTGAGATTCTCTCTCTCTCTCTTTCTCTCTCCTCTCTCCCTCTATCCCTCCCTCTCTCTCTCTCCCTCTCTCTCTGCCCCTCCCCTGCTCATGCTGTCTCTGTCTCTCTCAAATATATATAAACTTAAAAAAAAACAACAACAACAGGGGTGCCTAGGTGGCTCAGTCCGTTAAGCATCTGACTTTGGCTCAGGTCATGATCTCATGGCTCGTGGGTTCAAGCCCCACGTAAGGCTGTGCGCTGACTGCTCAGAGCCTAGAGCCCGCTTTGGATTCTGTGTCTCCCTCTCCCTCTCTGCCCCTCCCCCACTCACAGTCTGTCTCTCTCTCCTCCAAAAATAAACATTAAAAAATGTTTTTTAACCTTAAAAAAAACAAAAAGAATTCCAGGACCTTTGGAATTCTGTGCCAGAATGTGTTGGCCCAAGGAACAACTGGATCCTGCCCTTGTCCAGCTACCTCCCCTCCCACGCATCCCACCAGGGAGGGACCCAGCATGCATGAGTGGACAACCCAGCCCCCACGTCCGAGCTGCCTCTTACAAACAGCTACTTTAAGAACTAAGCCTCCGGTCTATAAGGTGTGCATTAGGCAGTGTAGTTTGCCCTCAGCTGAGCAGGACCCAGGGATGAGACCCCCACGGGTGAGACCTGTGAAGGCTTTGTAAATGAGCTCAGGGATATTTTGGAAGGGAATTCTGGGGTCTTGGGAAATGTTCTAGAAAGGGAGGGCACAGACTCTGGTGGGCAGGTCCTCTTGTGCCTAGGAATCCTCACTCCCACCTCCCGGGGAGGAGCAATCAGGCCTCAGGGCAATGGCTATTCTTGCCGGTGGTAAGGGAGTGTTGAAGCCGGGCACTTGGAATCCTGGAACTAACTGCGTGCTCTCCCAGGTCCTCACTGTGCCAGGGGACTGGCAGGCGGTGTCAGTGATATGCCCTCGGAGAAATAGGGGAGGAGGGGCCAGACCTCTCAGGCTGAAGGAAACCCTTATCCAAGGTGAAGACTGAAGGAGTGAATTAGCTTTTTAAAGATGAAAGAATAAGCCCTGGGGTCCCTGGGTAGCTCAGTCGTATGGCGCGACCAGCTCTTGATTTCGACCAGCTCTTGATTTCGACTCTGGTCGTGATCTCAGGATTTGATTTGTGAGTTTGAGTCCCGCCTCAGGCTCTATGCTGATAGTACAGAGCCTGCTTGGAATTCTCTCTCTCTCTCTCTCTCTCTCTCTCTCTCTACCTCTCCCCCTCTCCCGTTTGCTCGCTCCCTCTCTCTCAAAAATAAATAAATAAACATTAAGAAATAGATAAGTGTACTCTTAATCCCCTTCACTTATTTCACCCATTCCCCCAACCACCTCCGTAATTCTAAAAAAAAAAAAGAAAGAAAGAAAAGAAAAGAAAAAGATGAAAGAATAATCCCTTTTTCAGGAGACAGTCCGTGCAGGTGTGCTAAGGGATACTTCGAGTACCATTAAAGGACAAGTAGACACAATGTCTTGATCTGTAACCTTAGCCAAGTAATTTCTAGATCATTCATGCAATAAATATTTATTGAGCTTTTCCTGTGTGCCAGACCCAGTGTTAAATGCTGGGCTACAACCAAGAGCAAAAAAGTCATGATTCCTGCCCTCTGGGAGCTCAAAATTGAGAGACAGAGGCAGATAGTAATCAAACCATGGCATAAATAAACATATCATTGTACTTGCGGGAGCTGCTGGGAGGAGGGAGTGTTAGAGGGTCTGGTCTAGAAGGTTAGGGAAGGCTGCGGTTAGAAAGTGGCATTAGAGCTGAACACTAGGAAAGGTAAGGGTTAACCATGGGTCGAGTCTGGGAGGGTGAATTCCTGGAATGACTAGCAGGAGCCTAGCCGGGGTGGGGGGTGGGGGGTGAGGCCCAGAAGAGGCACGACTCTAGCAGGGCCTGGTGGGCCCCCGGGGAGAGGACACAAAGTCTTTGAAGGTCTTTAAACTGGGGAGTAATGTGATCAGATTTCATTCTGGGGACTGTTGTCCAGGATTGAAGGAGAGGGTGCTAGGAAGCAGAGAGACTAGTGAGTTGGCTGCTTGAGAGTCTTAAACTTTCCCATCAAAATTTCTTATTTTTAAAGATAAAGGAGGTGAACTTGAGGCTCTGTAGAATCTACAGGAATTTCTTTGAAGTCCTGTGTTGTATTTTGCATTTATTTTTGTTGTTGTTGTTTTTGCCGCAGACAACACGTGAAATCATTAAAACAAAACAAAACAGGGGCGCCTGGGTGGCACAGTCGGTTAAGCGTCCGACTTCAGCCAGGTCACGATCTCGCGGTCAGGGAGTTCGAGCCCCGCGTCAGGCTCTGGGCTGATGGCTCAGAGCCTGGAGCCTGTTTCCGATTCTGTGTCTCCCTCTCTCTCTCTGCCCCTCCCCCGTTCATGCTCTGTCTCTCTCTGTCCCAAAAATAAATAAACGTTGAAAAAAAAATAAAACAAAAACAAAAACAAAACAAAACAAAGCCTCCAGGGACATACTGCATAAAATTAGTTTTCCTTTCACCTCACACTCCAAATATCCCGTTCTTCTCAGAAAGCACAACAGTTACCAATTTCACTAATATCCTTCCAGAGTTGTTCTACACATAAATAAGCATTTGATAGGTCTATCAGATCATTACCATCGTGCACTTAAATCTTACAGTTTGATGGTCAGCTATAACTCAATAAAGCTGACAAAAATCAGAAATTTGAAATAGTAGCATACTGTATCTTGCTTTGTTCACTTTAAAATATGTCTCAGAGAGCATTCTGTATTAATGCACAAAGAACTATTCTGTTAAACAGCTGCATAGTGGTCCACTATTTAAATGTGCCATAGTGTATCTGACTAGTTCCCTATTGATAGGCAATCAGTTTCGTTCCAGTCCTTAGTACCCCAAGTAATTCTTCAGTGAACATCCTGGTACACGGGTATTGTTTACACACGTCCAAGTTTAGCTATAGATTCATTTCCTATAAATGAATGCTGTGTTACAGATTATGTAAATTAAAATTTTTTTCCCCAATGTTTGTTTATTTTTGAGAGAGAGAGAGACAGAGCATGAGCAGGGGAGGGGCAGAGAGAGAGGGAGACGCAGAATCCGAAGCAGGCTCTGAGCTGTCAGCACAGAGTCCGACGCACAGACGGAGAGATCATGACCTGAGCCAAGGTCGGACGCTTAAGCGACTGAGCCACCGCCCCCCCCCCCCCAATCCTCCTCCATATTGTATCTGTGTTTACTTTCATGAAACATGTCCTCTCCCAAATATTCCTGGTCATGTTGATAAGCCAGTAAGGGGCACTGTATGGATACACTGGCATTGCACATGTCTGGTACACTCTCATGAAACTCCACCTTAAACTCGGGATGATCTGAGCCGTGCTCACCCGTAGCTTCCTCTTGTATCCCCCCCACCCTCCACCATACTGAACTCCTTCTGCTTACTCTTTGTTGGCCATACCTGGAGCTGACATGAACAGATATGCTGGGCACCCTGGCTGTGAATGAGGTCCCAACAGAGCCCAGGAGCCTCTTGCCAAAGGAGGTAGATGGTAGGCTGAGTCCCTGGAGCAATAGGGGGCCCCAGAGGGCGTGCCAGAGCACTGGATTGGCATTGAGGAAGATGATTTGTTCCTTGGTCTGCCTCCTCCCATCACTCTGCCTCTATAAGGCCCTTATCAATGACCTTGACATTACTCAGGCCAGTGGGCACTCTTCAGACCTGACTTTGCTTGACATTTCTCAAAGCCAATTTTACTTGATCTCTTGCGGCACTCAATTCGGGTGTTAACCCCTCTCACTGTAACTTTCCTCCTTTGGTTTTTATGTCTCTACACCCTGGTTTCTCTTCTCCTTTTCTGGCTGTCCTTCATTAGCGTGTCACGATTTCCTTTCCCATCAGGTAAAACTCGCATGTCAGAGCTGCTTAAGGTATGCTCCAAGTTGCTGTAATCTTTCTTCCTTATGCTTTTTCTCATGACCCGTTAGGAGACTGTAAAATCAGTTTAACGGGTCATGTAAGCATTTATAAAAGAACGAAGAAAATGTCAGGGCACCCCATCCACAGGGTTAATATTATTTCCTTATATACATATAAACTGGTTTCTTTATAGGTAAGTACATATATGCCTATGTCTTGTGGCCACGATATAAAATGCATATCTTATTATGGGATGTGGTTAAAGAGTTTGAAGACCATTGCTATAGGACTCCCATTTATTTCTCCAGCCCAGAACTCTCCTTAGAATTTAAGACCTTGTATATTGAGCCACCTGTTCCACACCTTCTCTCAGACATCCTCTATGTCCCACAGCTGGAAACCTGGGAGTCCTCTTTGGTAATTATACCTCCCCCAGCCCATGTCTAAGTCTCGCTGCTTTAAACTCCTAAATATGTTTACCCTGCCTACTTGCCTTTAAAAAAAATGTTTTTTTCATGTTTATTTATTTATTTTTTTCAACGTTTATTTATTTTTGGGACAGAGAGAGACAGAGCATGAACGGGGGGAGGGTCAGAGAGAGAGGGAGACACAGAATCGGAAACAGGCTCCAGGCTCTGAGCCATCAGCCCAGAGCCTGACGCGGGGCTCGAACTCACGGACCGCGAGATCGTGACCTGGCTGAAGTCGGGCGCTTAACCGACTGCGCCACCCAGGCGCCCCTTCATGTTTATTTATTTTTGAGAGAGAGAGAGGCAGAGCACGAGCTGGGGAGGGGCAGAGACAGAGAGGGAGACACAGAATCCAAAACAGGCTCCAGGCTCTGACCTGTCAGCACAGAGGCCAAGGCGGGGCTTGAACTCATGGACCGCGAGATCATGACCTGAGCGGAAGTCGGACACTTAACCGACTGAGCCACCCAGGCGCCCCTCCCTGCTTACTTTTCTTATTCTGTCTTCATCATCCAGGTCCAAAGTACCCTCATTGCTCACCTGGGGAAACTGGCCTTTTTTCTACTTGCGCTCCCCACTGACTCATTCACTACAAAGTATCCACAATGATCTTTTATTTAAATTTTTTTCCTTTTATTTATTTTAGAGAGAGAACTAGTGAAAGCATGAGTGCGGTTGGGGCACACACAGAGAGAGAGAGAGAGAGAGAGAGAGACAGAGAGAGAGAGAGAATCTCAAGCAAGCTCCATGCTCGGCACAGAGGCTGACGAAGGGTTCTATCCCACGACCCTGGGACCATGACCTGAGCCGAAATCAAGAGTTGGACACTCAGCCGACTGAGCCACCCAGGCGACCCATGAATGATCTTTTAAAAATACAACCATGAGGCGCCTGGGTGGCTCAGTCGGCTAAGCATCCAACTTAGGCTCGGGTCATGATCTCACAGTTTGTGGGTTCGAGCCCCGCACCGGGCTCTGTGCTGACAGCTGGGAGCCTGGAGCCTGCTTTGGATTCTGTGTCTCCCTCTCTCTCTGCCTTTCTCCCTCTCCCACTCTGTCTCTAAGATAAATAATAAACATTAAAAAAAATAAAAAAGATACAACCCTGATCACGTCACTTCCTTGCTCAAAGATCTTTCAGTGGCTCCTCATTATATTCTTACACTCAAATTCTAAACATGGCTGACCAGACCCCAGGGTCTGTCGCCTTATTTTGTACCATCATCTCCCTCCTACCTCTGCACTGGTCACACTGGCTGTTCTGGATAGGGTTAGATGTCAGACAATATCTGTTCCCACTGTTTGTTTTTGTTTTTTATTAAGTAAACTCTATCCCCCATGTGGGGCTTGAACTCACGACCCCAAGATCAAGAAGAGTCCTATGCCCTACCGACTGAGCCAGTTAAGTGCCCTCATTCCCACTGTTTATGTGCCTTACTGTGCTATGCATGCTGTAAAGCTAAAACTTTCTGACTCCCTTGCAGCTAGAGCTGCAGCAATTAGATATGCTTGCATGAGGTTTGAAGGTGGAAGGAAGTAAGGCAGAAGTCAAATAGTTTTGGCTGTTTCTGCTCATAAGTAAGGTTGTGGAGACACCGGTGTCATGTCTCTGACTTCAAAACCTCATTTCACTGTCCTGGCAGTAGAATTGGCAGTAGTTTTCCGATCCCAGCAGCCTGTCCTTGGACGGTAGCTTCAGTAGTATGTCCTCAAACTCAACCCTTCCAGTGATGGCTCCTGGCTCTTTTCTGTGAGAGGAAGCAGCTCCCCTGGTAAGTCAGTTCAGTAGTGTTCTAGGAGTCATTCCGAATACCCACCCTAGGTCCCATTACCTTCTTCGATACCTAGAGTGGTTTCTGTTTCTTTCTCTCTTTCTTTTTTAAATATTTATTTTTGAGAGGCAGGGGAGGGGCAGAGAAAGAGGGAGAGAGAGGATCCGAAGCAGGCTCTGCCTTAACGATGGGAGCAGGCGCAGTTCATGCAGGGCTTCAACTCACAAACCGTGAGATCATGACCTGAGCCAAAGTTGGAGGCTTAACAGACTGAGCCACCCAGGTGCCCCAAAGTGGTTTTCTAAGCCTGGACTGATACACTGGGCTCCATTTGGTTTTAGTCATGCCTCCTCTCACCATAGGGTTATTAAACTTGTTATCTCTGCTGCCTAGGCTGCCCTTGTCACTGGTTAACCCCCATGCCATCTCTCAACTCCTTATGTATTTTTTTGATCTCAATTAAACATTTTTTGGGGACGTTATCCCTGACCCTGACCCCTAAGATCAGATCCATCTCTGTATGTTTCTTGCAGTGCTTTTTATCACACTGTGTAATTATGTCTTTGTGTGGTTCTAGAATTTGAGCCCCAGGGAACTTGACTATGTTGCTGTATTCCATTTCCTAGAAAGAGTTGGTGCTTAATATATATGCTAAATAAGTGAATGGAATGGAGGCGGCCAGACTGGAGGGGGTCAGGACAAAATAAAGCCTCTTAAGTAACACTGACAAGCCCTGGGTCACCTCCTCTTGGCCTTTTCCCAACCACATCTTTCTGTGACTCTGTAGCCAGCCTGAACAGCCTGTGTACTCTGGCCTCCGGGCCTTTGCACAGGCTGTTCCTGTTGCTTGGATCTCTCTTCCCTCTCCACCTGACTTATTCATCTTGTGGGTGTCAGTCATGACATGATCATCTCTTCCAGGAGACCTGTACTTCAGACAATTTTATATGCTTTGTATATACTTTTTTCAGAGTATTAAAAAAATTATTTAAAAAACTGCTCATCACTTATCTGTATCTCCTTCTGCAAGTAACCCTCTCATTCCCGGGTGTGTGCAAACTACCCTACAGAAGGGCTTGGCTCTAATGGCCCTCAGTATCTGTTGAAAGCGGAATGAAAGAAATGTCAGCTAATCGGCCAGCCTCAGCTTGGGGATCTCTGCACACTCTCTACGAGCCCACGAACAGTGAGGGATTGTAATTTGGAGGTAGCTACATCAGGAGGAAGCTGGGGGAGGTTTGTTCCGCTCCAGCCCATGGCTGAGTCCTCAGACCGCCAGGCAGGAGGCCCTGGAGTGGATCCTGTGGGGGATGGGCAGGGAAATAGTTTCTTCCTCTGCTCCCTCCAGGATAGTTGGAGGGGGAGGGAAGGCAGAGAGAGGGAAGATTCCTTCCAAGGAGGCTCCTTGGCACGGTGCCTGCTTGGAGGGAGGGCGGATATGATGAATGCAGGCTTTCTCTCCGCCTTCAGCCCTGTGAAGGAGGGAAACCCAAGGCAGAGAAGGGAGAGCTGATGGGGGAGGGACAGGACTGGAGGGAGGGATAGAGGAGGGAAGAGTCTGTTTGCTTTGGGAGACAGGAAGGAGGGGCTATGCTGGCTTGGCAAGGCGGGGCTCTCGAGAGCCACCCAGGCCTCAACCACACCTGATCAGCTCTGGAAATATCCTGAAATCACTGAGTTCGAGAATCAGTACACTGAGAATTTTAATTCTTGGGATTGGATCATTTCAACATCTCTGAGCTGAAAATCCTTCAGTCAGTTGTATCTGGGGTCTTCAGGGCTGGCTTGGAGGAGTGAGTCAGCTCTCTGGGAAGTTTCCCAGACTCTTTCTTACTCCCTAATACCTGGAAGAGATGGCGTTTTTTAAAAACCTATGAATACTTTGCATCCTATTTGTGGCACTTCCCGTTTGTAATCTGAGGGCAGAATCCCTCTCTCTCACTTTAATACCATTCAGAACTATAGTCTCAAGCCTGGCTGCCAATCAGAATTGTTGGGGGCCGGGGTGCTTGCTAAAAATGTTTTCATTCACACCAGTGATTTTGATTCCTTGGAGCAAAGTTAGGACTTAGAACTTGAGTTTTTGCCATGTGCCAAGTGAGTGTAACGCATACATACGGTTTAGGAAACAACGCCAAAGGGTCTGGCACAACATAGTAGGTGCTACGTGTTGCCTACAGGGGTTGGAAATGTATTTGCAGGGTAAACAAATGATGGGTAAGAAGCATGGATTAAACTAGAGTCTGTGTACCCTAGCGTCTTCCACTCTGAAAGGAAATAGGGCAACAGTGTTAGCAATACAAAAGATAAATATTTATTCAGAACAAAACTTTTAACAATCGATTTTACATTCTAAGCCACAAGGAAATAGCAAAACATAAAGCGAAGGAAAAACAAAAACTAAAAGAAAAGCAGTGTACTGTCTTTTCTACTTTAGCTTGATAACACTTAGTTGACCCAATGCCCTCTTGCAAGTGGTCTGTTTTGCAAGTACATTTTAGAGTTAACAGCTCACTTACGATTACAGGTTAAAATCACCTTTCTCCTGTGAGTGAGGAAGCTATAGATGAGCTCCAGTCAGATGCTTCTCTGGGGTTTCTAGCTATTGAGGCTAAGGTGCAAATGTAAACCTCCGGTAGGTTTCCTTACTGAGGAGCACCCCCATTTCTAAGCAGTGGCAATGAGTGGCGGAGGGTGAGGTCCCAAAGGACTTGGCGCTTCAATCCAGATACAGTACCCCAGGGAGCAGTAAGCACACCCTGGATTATGTTCCTTTGTCCCTTCCTGATCTCCCAAGTATTCAGAAGCCCCTGCTAAATGTCTTTCTCCCCCAGATGATTTCTTAGCATTCCTCTGGGCTCACCATTCTGGAGAGATCAGACTTTCTGGGCCCTCAAGTGTTGAGGAAAATGTTGTGAAGTGTGAGAGGTAGTGGAATGGGCACCGGGCTTGGGGTCAGGGAACTCTACTCTAGGCTAGCTCTGGAACCAGACAGCTACGTGATTTTGACGCAGTCACTGACCCTCTCTGGGCCCGTTGCACCTGTTGGAAATCCAGGGGATTGGTCTAAACCAATTTTTAGGTCCTTTCCAGTAAGAAAATTCTAAATTCCATGATTCTGTGAAAAATGGCTTCTGAGCCACTGAACAGCTGTCCCAAAGTCCATGCATTTTAATGCCATAAGAGAGGCCCTTGGCCACCATTCAGAGCTTATTGACTCAGATTACGTACACTTCTAACAACACTGGTTTCACAAATTCTCAGACCACAGAGATTAGAAGCAGCAAATTAAAAGGGGGAGGGGAAGAGCTGCAAAAAGTAGACACCCTGACAGAAGCCACAGTCAACAATGTTCTGGATTCAACAAACACTGACGGAGTGCCTACCACGTGGTGGGCCCCGTACCTAGGGCCGGGGCATAAAGATGAGCAAGGCAGCCCAATGGGTGAAAATCCTGGGAGAGGACAAGGCGTGGGGAGTAAAAAGTACACAAAAAAACCCCACACAAAAACCACAAAACCCCCCCCCCCCAAAACAACCCAGGTACAAAAACGAAAAGCAAAATCTTAAAAAGAGGCGACACATCTGCACACGACAGTTCTCGGTAGTCACTGATGACAGAGTCACCAATTCAGAAAAGGCTGAAATGGAGTAAACTCGGTTTAAGAAGGCAGAGAGAGAGATGTCTCTTGTACGTTTAAAAAGATCTCCTTCAAAAACGATAAAAAATGGTTTAAAAAAAAGTTTTGGCACTTAAGAGGGGGTAAGCTGGCTCTGGGTTCCCCTGGCAGGCAGGCGGGTATTCAGTGCCCAGCCACCCCGGTTAGCTGAGCTGCCACGGAATTGTGAACTGCTTTGGGACACTGGGCAAAGGCGTGTCCTCGCTTGCCGCAGAGGTTGCAAACGATGCCCTTCCGGCAGTAAGGGCTCAGATGCCCCTCCTCCCCGCACCTGAAGCACCTGTCCTGCGTGCAGCTGCCGCTCATGTGGGTCCGGGAACCACATTTAAAGCACGTCTTGGGCTGCCCCTTGTACCAGCTGTAGCCCCTCTCGGCCCCCAGGAAGAAGGCCCCAGGCAGGTGCCTGACCCCGCCCTCCCCCTGGCGCAGCTCGATCTCACACTTGTACTCCCCGGTCCAGATCCCAAACCTGTCGGTCACTTTCACGGGCACGGCCAGGACATCGCAGTGGCGCTTGAGCCAGGTCACGATGTCCTCCACGTCCACCGTCTCGTTCCGGAAGAGGATGAAGAGCGTCTTCAAGCTGGACTTGCTCCGCCCCAGCACCACAAAGTTCTCCCAGCAGTCCTCCTGCTCGCGCTTCTCCTCGTACACGCGTAGGAACAGGGCCAGCTTCTCCGCCGAGCGGAAGCTCACGTCGAACTCGCGACTGCCCGGGATCTGGATGACCGCGTAGATGTCGCTCGGGTCCATGCCGATGGAGCGCAGGATGAGCGCGCCCACCACGAAGTCCCGAGTCGGGCAGGCACCCTCGTCTCCCTGGAAACAGATGCGCACCAGGAAGCGGCCTTTGCCCGGGCCCGCCGCGGGGCCCGTCGCCACTGCCTGCTCGTCCTGAGCGGGCCGTTCGGCTGCGTCCTCGGCCGCGCCAGGCCTGGCCGGGCCCGCCATGGCCGCCGCCTCGGCCTTCTTTCTCCGGGCCGCCTCGGCCGCGCCTTTCTTCTTGCGCGGGTCCGCCGCCTCGCCGGCCGGGTCTCTCCGCCGGCCCTTCGGGTCCCCGCGGCCGGCCGGGGGGAAGTCGCCGAGGCCCGGCGCCGCCAGGCCCGCGGGGGCGCCTAGCCCGCCGCCCACGCCGCCCACGCCGCTGCCGCCTTCCTCCTCCCGCCGCGGCGGCCGCGACTCGCGGAACTCGCCCTTCTTCTCGGCCAGGTTCTTCACCACCTGGGCCCAGCCCATCTTCTCGCGGCCGCCCTCGGCCTCCTCGCCGCGGGCCGCGGGCCGCGCGGGGGGCAGGAGCTGCGGCCGCCCCCGCTTCCTCTCCTCCTCCGCGCCGCCGCCGGTGGCCATTTTACCTCCTTCCCAGCATCCTCCACTCGCTCCCGCAGCCAAAGGGCGCCCATCCGCGCGCCCGCCCGCCCGGGGCTGTGGGGGTTTGGTGTGTGTCTGTGTGTGTGTGTATGTGTGTGTTTTTTGAAATTCGACGCTTCTCTCCCCCGCCCCGCCGAAGGTATTTACCCGCGGCGCGCAGCGGCCAGCGCCGGCCCCGAGCCCTCGGGTAACGGCCGAGCCGCGTCTCCGCCAGCGCGCGCTCCGGCCCCACCTCCTGGGCGCCCGGGCGGGATGCGCCGCTTGGAGCGCGTCCCTGTCCCTTGCGAAGGCTTGGCAGCCCCGGGCCACGCTCTCGAGGATTCGCTCTTTCGCAAGCGGTCCTCGATGATTTCATTCAGGCAGCATCGCGAACGGCCCACGGCCCCAAGACGAGCCTATTTTGTTTTCTTTTCTATACCTCTTCTGTTTAACCAGAAACAAACGAAACTTAGCTCTCCCTCCTTTCAGAGCCCACGACAGTGCATTGTTTTAACAACGTTGGGTTATGGACATTTTCAAACACAAAGTTGAAAGAATTTTACGGTGAACATCTTACCTTTACCTTTGGAGTATTTTAACATCATTAGAATTTTTACTGTGCCTTATCACAGTACACCTCTATTCATCAGTTCTTTTGATACATTCCTAAATGATGCTGCATTTTTTTTAAACTTTTTTTTTTTTCAACGTTTATTTATTTTTGGGACAGAGAGAGACAGAGCATGAACGGGGGAGGGGCAGAGAGAGAGGGAGACACAGAATCGGAAACAGGCTCCAGGCTCCGAGCCATCAGCCCAGAGCCCGACGGGGGGCTCGAACTCACGGACCGCGAGATCGTGACCTGGCTGAAGTCGGACGCTTAACCGACTGCGCCACCCAGGCGCCCCAGAGCTCAATATATTATAATTGTCATCATGAGTATAATGGTCTTTTTAAAAAATGCAGTATCGGGGCGCCTGGGTGGTGCAGTCGGTTAAGCGTCCGACTTCAGCCAGGTCACGATCTCGCGGTCCGTGAGTTCGAGCCCCCCGTCGGGCTCTGGGCTGATGGCTCGGAGCCTGGAGCCTGTTTCCGATTCTGTGTCTCCCTCTCTCTCTGCCCCTCCCCCGTTCATGCTCTGTCTCTCTCTGTCCCAAAAATAAATAAACGTTGAAAAAAAAAATTATAATATATTGAGCTCTTCAGTGCCCGGTACTGTACTAAGCTCATTAGCACACTTTAAGCTCTATCACATGGAATCTTCCAAAACCACGCTGTAATGACACCCCTATCACAGGAGGCAGGGGCCTGGAGACCGGGTTAAAACACTTGGCCGAGTGTCAGAGTAATAGGCGACCGCATGTGTAGGTGGCTTATATTTCGAAACTGCTTTGCTTCTGACATTGTGGATCAAGGACTATTTGCATCAGACTCTCCGGAAAATCTGGTTGACGCGAAGATTCTCAGCTGAAGTTAGCACTGGACAGAATTTGTATTCCTCTATCTGTCTCAAATGGTGCTTTGGAAGCATTAATAAAATCTGGGTGTTTGAGGGGATGGGTTAACAATACGCTTTGTCAGCTTTGTTTTCTTTATGCAAATCTGTGTGCATCTCAGGGTGTTTCAGTGACCATTGTGACTTTAGTGAAAGAAGAGGTGGATTGTGGAGTCAGGGAGACCCTAGTGTGAATCTGACTGATTTGAATCTCAGCCTTGTCACATGGGGCCAATGACCTCAGTTTTCATAGGCTTAGTTTGCTCATCCGTAACAAAGGGATATTAATGTCTACTCTCAGAAGACTAATGTTGGGGTTCAAGGAGATTGTGTGTCAAAGAGCTTGGTCCACAGGGGGTTTCCAAGAAAGGCTATTCTTCATTCTGTTGGTGTTTATTCTTTCTGCTTGACGGCTCAAGTCTTTCCACTGGGAGGAGGTTTACAAAACCAAATAGAACCTATATAATTTTAAATAATCTCTTCCATTCCTCTTACCCTAACTGCTCACCCCAGGCAACTATCATACAGATATTTACAAGGATCAGGCAGGTAACTTAAATAAGGACAGTGTGCTGGGTGAACTGCAGAGCAGGTATTTCTATCTGAAGGGGCAGCCGTTAGTCAACTTCCAGCTCATTATTGCTAGGGCTCACTGTAGCCAGATATTCCAAATTCTAAAGAGAAAACCGAACTATTTTATTTGTGGGAAACATTCTTCCTTCTCTTTCTACAAGGCTGTCTCCGCTATATTTGGATCCTCTCTACAAAATTTAGAACCAGCTCACTAAATTCCAAGAAACCACTTTTTGGGATTTCAATCGGAATTGCATTGCGTTTGTACAGAACTGCCATTTGATAATACTAAATCACCTCATCTATGACCTCACTGGATTTCTCATTTAAGTCTTATTTTGATAAACTTCAATAACATCTTATAGTTTTCTTCATACACGTCTTGCATAATTAAAAAATTCATTTTGGGACACCTGGGTGGCTCTGACAGTTAAGTATCCGACTCTTGATCTCGGCTCAGGTCCTGATCTCACAGTTTGTGAGTTTGAGCACTGCACTGGGCTCTGTGCTGACAGCTCAGAGCCTGCTTGGAATTCTCTCTGCCTCTACCCCACTCATTCTCGTTCTCTCTAGAAATAAATAAATAAACTTAAAAATCAATTTAAAAAGGGAATACAAATTGAATTTTGTGTATTAACAACAACGCTGACATCTTTTAAAATTTCCAATGGTTTTTAAAATCACTTAAAAAAAATTTTAAGTTTATTTATTTTGAGAGAGACAGAAACAGCGTGAGTGGGGTGGGCAGAGGGAGAGGGAGGGAGAGAATCCCAGGCAGGCTCCAGTGCAGAGCCCGATGGGGGGCTCAAACTCACAAACCGTTGGATCATGACCTGAATTGAAACCAAGAGTCACACAAGACGCTTAACCGACTGAGCCACCCAGGTGCCCCTCACCTTGCTTTTCTATGTTGATACGTTCAGCCATATTGTCTGAATAACAAAGGTTTTGGTCTTTCTGTTCAGATCTAACAGTTCTTCTTGGGGGCGCCTGGGTGGCTCAGTCGGTTGAGCTTTCGGCTCAGGTCATGATTTCGCAGTCCGTGAGTTCGAGACCCGCGTCAGGCTCTGGGCTGATGTCTCAGAGCCGGGAGCCAGCTTCTGATTCTGTGTCTCCCTCTCTCTCTGCCCCTCCCCCGTTCATGCTCTGTCTCTCTCTGTCTCAAAAATAAATAAATGTTAAAAAAAATTTTTTTTTTAAAACAGTTCTTCTTGGCTTACTGCACTATCCAGGACCTCTCATCTAACCAAACATATATTAAGCATATTTGTTTTATTTCTGACTACAAAGAAATGTTTGTATTTTGAAAAGATTTGACCTGTGGATTGGGTTCTGGCTCCATCTGAAATTTTACTAGCCACATCTTAATTTGTAAGATTTTGTCGGTATGTGTATGGCCATTCCTTCCATCAATTCCCTTTTTCTCAGGTCAAATTTTGCAGATCCAAGATTTCTGTAGTCTCTTTTGGTCATTTTTAGCTTTATTTCTTGTTGATTATCACTGTCAGCAATCTTCCCTAAGAGTTGGGTAAAAGACTGAAAATTTATATTTCTCAGTGAATTTCTTTAGAAATTGTCAGCCATTGTCCTTAGCAGTCAGATTGGCCTACTGCAGAGATCATTGAACCAGGAGCTACAGGGGCCAGGCAGGTACTCTGAAAACCTCCGTCCAGATGGGCACTGAGGCCATCTACAGAGGGGAGACTTTACTCATTTCTGGCAAATTATTGCCATGGAAGGATATCAGAATTGGTCAGTTTGGCGCCTCAGTCTGGGTTCTTATTGACAGACTTCTGGCATTGCACTTTTTTTTTAAAGGTTAGTTAGGAGACTGTGACAGAGGCATGCTTTGAGATGGACCTTGAAATAAGAAGCAGGTTTTGGAGAGGAAGACAGAGAAAAAAAAAAAAAAAAAAAAAAGTCTGTGGGCCAGGCAGGTCTCTCTGTGCTGCAAGGTTATAGATTGGGTGTGAGAGGAAAGCAAAGTATGTGTATGGGTGGGTGGTGGTAGAAAGCGGTATAATTCCACATATACTTTGAAGGTATTGCTGACAGACTTGGATGTGGGGTGAGAGGTAAATCAAAAGATGAGTCAAGGTGGGAGGGGTGCGCATGGGTGGCTCAGCCAGTTAAACATCCAACTCTTGATTTCAGCTCGGGTCATGATCTTAAGGTTCATGAGTTCAAGCCCTGTGTTGGGCTCTGTGTGGACAGTGCAGAGCCTGCTTAGGCCCTTCCCCTGCTCGCACTCTTTCTCTCAAAATAAATATATATATTTTTAAAAAAAGGATGGGTCAAGGATGACTCCAGGAAGAGAGTTGCCATTTTGAGTTGGGGGAAAGAGTTGCCTGTCAGAGTTGCCTATCAGGCACCCAAGTGGAGATGCTGAGTAGGCATTTGGATGTATGCGGCTGGAATTCAGCGTAGAGGCTGGAGATACGAGTCTGGGAGGCATCTAGGTAGAGATGACATCTGAGGTCACAAGACTGGAAGGGAACGTGAATGGAGTGTGAGTGGATAAAGAAGAGGGCTGGGTTCTAGCCCTGAGACACTCTAAAGGGAAAAGAGGAAGAACCAGCAAAGGAGAAGAGAAGGGGTCAGGAAGCCACTCAAGAGAGTGGTTTCCTGGGCACCAAGTTTAGAAAGTGTTTCAAGGGAGGAGTGATCCGCTGTGTCAAATGCTGCAGATAGGTCAAGAAAGATGAGAAGTGACTGTGGTGTTAGTACAGTGGAGGACACTGGTGGCCTTGACAGGGGCAGGTTCAGTGGAAAGGTGGAAATTCCTGGGGCAGTATCTCAGAGAACAATGAGGGAGGGTAGAATTCTGTGCACAGTTGTAGGAATCGGTCTTAACAGGCAGTTCATACAGTCATAAGAGGGAGGCAATTAGGTGGCTCCATGAGATGATACGAAACTGTGAATTTACTGATCCCCAGGATTTCTTAGTGAAATAGGAAGCAAAATCATTAGCCAAGAATAAGGATGAAGAAGAAAGTGATGGAGGTTTGATGAGAAGAGAAACATGACATAATTCTTTTTTTTTTTTCAACGTTTATTTATTTTTGGGACAGAGAGAGACAGAGCATGAATGGGCGAGGGGCAGAGAGAGAGGGAGACACAGAATCAGAAACAGGCTCCAGGCTCCGAGCCATCAGCCCAGAGCCCGACGCGGGGCTCGAACTCACGGACCGTGAGATCGTGACCTGGTTGAAGTCGGACGCTTAACCGGCTGCGCCACCCAGGCGCCCCAAAACATGACATAATTCTTTAGGATGATGGCTGGGGCCAGCTGAAGGATGGTATTTAAAACCTAGTTGAGCAGAATGTGGCGAGCTACGTTTCTCCTTGAGAGGTTAGTCCCTCAAGGCGCTCGGTAGTCCGCGTCCGTTTCCTTGGAGACGGACAGCCCGGTCTCGCTGGAAAGTTTGAGCGGCCTAGGTTACCACGTGGTCCACGCTCAGACAAAAGAGTTGCAGAAGCCGAATAAATAGGCATAGCAAGAGATCGGAGCCCCGCGGACTCACGACTCTTCTTCCATTTTCCCCAATGGCCCATGTCTTTCCAAAGTAAGTAAAAGGAGCATCGATGGGTGGTGAAGTGCGCATGCGTCCCCCACCCCCCGCCCCCGGCTTCTTTTGGTCTCGGCCTGGTTGTCTTTTGACCCCGCCCCCTCCCCCCGCCCTCATCTCCCTAGCCCCGCCTCTCCCTCGGGCTCTCCCAGCTCCCGCGCGTTCCAGTGCTAGTTAACTGGGAGACCCTGTTCGCGTTTGCTGTTACAATCCACGGGGTGGGAGTGATGGACGTTCTTTCCCGCCCCAACTCTTTCCAGACCCAACCGCTCTGGGATTCGCTCCACAGTCCACAACTTCCAGATTCTGGTGAGTCCGGGAGCGCTAAGGAGCAGATTGGGGGCTTGCTGACCCTGGGCCTGCAGTCCTCCTGCCCTGAACCCCCAGGCTGTGACTGTCCCGGGTGATAGAGTCTGGAGACCTGAATTCCAGGCCTGCCTGTGTCACACAGTTGCTGTAGGATCCGGGGGCAATTCTCGGAGCCTGTTTTTTTCTCATCACCTTATCGGAACGTGAGGGTATTTTATACTACTTATTTATCTCTGATCGCTACTAGGGTTTTCTATTGGGTCTTTTCCATGCCTTCTGTTTCTCACAGTTCTTAGCACCTCACAGCCTGGATGTGCTTCGTAAATTCTGGCTGGCTGATAAAAAAGTGATAGCTAGCATTTCTGAAGCTCTTACCACATGCTTCACAAATATCCCTTGGACTGCTCGCATCAACTCGCGGAGGTGGGTTTTATAATTAGACCTAGTTTACAGATGAGAAAAATTGAGGCTCAGAGAAGTAAAGTCACTTGCTCAGGGTCACAGATATCTGTAAGGGGTGAAGCTGGGATTTGAACCCATCAGGCTGCGTGACTGATTGTGTTGTATCTGGTAGGATTATGTTCCATGGCAGCGGTCCAAGCAGAAAACCAAGCCATCTACTCTGCCTCCAGTCCTACAATCCAGAGGCCGCAAGAAGAGCAGAGTGAAGGCTTTGACTAGTGTCCCGCCAGGTGGGCAGAAACCCTTGAGGGCTGGTATGTGGACGGGAGATGGGACAGCGTGTATGCCCTCGGCCTTTGGTGACATCAACAGTATTAGAGTAGGCTAATTGCGGTAACAAACAATCTCCAAGTTTCAAGGGTTAATATTCAAGCCTATTTCTCATTTCCGTCAAAGAACAATTGTGGATCTGCAGGGGAGGAGGTAATCTTGTCCACATGGTCATTCAGCGATCCAGGCTTCTTCAGCCTTGTGGCTCTGACAGTTTGTGAGGCCTTGGAGTCCTCTGCTAGATACTTCTGCACTCAGAGAGAGAGAGAGAGAGAGACAGCAAGGATATGGGTAATTGTGTGGACATTTTTTTTTTTTTTAGACTCGAAGTGATACATACATCACTCCCACTCATGTTCCGGTGGCTGTAGCTCAGTCGTATGACTACCCATAACCACAAGAGGAGAAATGTCCTGCTGTGTGTCCAGGAGGCCAAGAAAACAGGGTTTGGTCAACTCAGGATAATCTCCACCACATTGTTGTTATGCCTTCTGAGGGAGTTCTCAGGCCCTTGGCTCAGGCAGACCTGGGTTCACTTCTTGGCTCTGCCCTTTACCATCTTGGAAAAGCCATTCATCTCTCTGAGCTTTAGTTTTCTCATTTTTTAAAAAATGTTTTTTATTTATTTTTGAAAGAGAGGGGGAGGCAGAGCATGAGTGGGGGGGAGGAGCAGAGAGAGAGGGAGACACAGAATCTGAAGCAGGCTCCCGGCTCTGAGCCATCAGCACAGAGCCCGACGCGGGGCAGGAACTCATGACCCGCGAGATCATAACCTGAGCCGAAGTCGGACGCTCAACCGACTGAGCCACCCAGGCGCCCCATAGTTTTCTCATTTGTAATATGAGGACCTGATAGGATGGCCGCAAGAATTAAATGAGAAGATCTGTGTCAAGCATTGTTGCTCAACCTTCTCAGACCCAACATTCCTTTTAATAACAAATATTTTGTAATATTCCTTTAGTATCTGAGATAAACTTCATAGATAATATAATTGACCTATGTATGTAATTTTAAAAATTAATATAATGCCCTCAGTGTAAAGTAAAGGAAAAGGAAAAGGAAAGCTGTTTATAGTTAAATAACTTCTATTTTAGTATGTAAATACTCAGGGTGAACTCTATTAGAAGATATGACAAAGTAGGCAGAAGCTTATTCACAGATGCGGAGTCACAGTGAATGTAAGAGTTGCAAATGCAGACTGACACGTGGTGGGATGTTAGGGACTCAAATGTCCAGAGGGATTTTTCATTGCAGTCACGATTTCCAAAGTGATGCCCCTCTCTTGGTAAAGTTCTTAACAAAACAGAGCACAATCTTCCCTTGATTGTAGCTGCTTTCTTGGAAAATTCAGCATTACCATAAACCCCTACAAAATACTCTTTGTGTTTAAATTTTTTTCTTTAACGTTTATTTATTTTTTGAGAGACAGAGAGAGAGACAGAGCATGAGCAGGGGAGGGACGGAGAGAGGGAGTCACAGAATCCGAAGCAGGCTCCAGGCTCTGAGCTGTCAGCACAGAGCCCGATGCGGGGCTTGAACCCACGATCTGTGAGATCAGACCTGAGCTGAAGTCAGACGCTTAACCAACTGAGCCACCCAGGTGCCCCCCCTCTTTGTGTTTATATGTGAAAGAGAGTCAGGTTCTGGGATCAGGTCATTATAAATATGGTTTTTACCTACATCAGTGTCTGATAGGGCTTTGGAAAGTCATGCAGGAAGTAGGAGACTTCTGTGTTCTGTGGGGCTGTCCTATTCTGGGGCTATCTATCGAGCATCCCTGGCCCCCACCCACAGATGCCCATCGGGACCCCCAGTATTTGTGAGAACCACAAATCCTCCTTTCCGATGTATCTAAAACTCCCCTGTCAAGAGATTTGGATGTTAAGTGCTGAGCACAAGGCCTGGTGGTAGTGACAGAATTTGTGTCCTTGGCTTTAGATCTATTCATACAGCATCCACAGGGAAACTCCTTTCCTTCTGTCACTGGGGAGACAGTGAGATGTGTAACATACAACCACAGTAAGAACCAGAGTAATTAACACAGGCCAAGCACTTATTATGTGCCAGATACTGTTCTCAGCACTTTGCCCACATCACTTCATTTAGTCTTCTCAACAGCCCCGTGAGGTGGGTGCTGTGACGATCACCTCTTCTTCTAGATAAGGCATGGACAGGTGTAACTTCCAAGGTCCCACAGGTAGGAGGGGGCAGGGCCAGGCTGTGACAGTCGGCAGTTTGTCTCCAGGGTGCACAGTCTTAACCACAGGTCGATGGAGAGTCTGTGGGCACCGGAGAAACATGGAACTGAGTTGGTGTTCCTGTCTCCCTTCCTGCAATTCCATCTAGGTTACCTCTCGCAGCCCCCGCTACGGAGATTCCTGCTTTACGCCCGGTGAAATCCTCTGTGTAAATTACAATGATGAAAATAGTTACCACTTGCTGAGGACTTATTTTATGTTAGGCTCTGTTGCAGAGGCGTCATTCATTCATTCATTCATTCATTCATGTATTCATTCAGCAGCATCCATTTGCTGAGTACCCACGTGCCCAAAATTGGGCTGAGTGTTGTTGACTTATGGTGACGGAGACAGATTGGGTTTCCGGCTGCATAGAGTTCACAGTCCCAACCTCAAACATGTAACTACACAAAACTTAAAAAAAAAAAATTTTTTTTTACGTTTATTTTTATTTATTTTGAGAGAGATACAGAGAAAGCAGGGGAGGGACAGAGAGGGAGACAGAATCCCAAGCAGGCTCTGCGCTGGCAGCACAGAGTCCGATATGGGGCTCGAACTCCCAAACCGTGAGATCATGACCTGAGCCGAAGTCACGAGTCAGAAGGTGTACCAACTGAGCCCCCCAGGAGCCCCGTTTTTTATTTTTTTATGAAAAAATGTTTTTTACGCAAAACTTTCAATACACTTGAGATAGACGGGTACAAGGAGGTCACCACTTCATTCATTCCTTCCGACCTGGGAGATAAAAATCACTATTTTACAGATGAAGGAACTGAGGCTTCGGTTGGTAAAATGTCTTAAGCAAAGTCATGTCCTTGAGGGCAGCTTTCGTGTCTTCGACAAGATGCATCAGCTGATTCCCCCAAGACGGGATGACCCCATTCCTTCTTGTTCCTCCCTTTTGCAACTAAAAAAGCCCTAGATGTAACACAACAAACATAAGAAGACTTTGAAAACTGGAAAGAATAACGTGGGTTGGTTGCTAAAAGGGTGAGCAGTCATCTGGCCTGTATGCTACGTCTCAACAGGGGACGGACTGTCTGCTAAAATGAAGATTAAGTAGGATCCAGAGTATTATTTAAAACTTGGGGGTGCTTGGGTGGCTCAGTTGGTTAAGTATTGGACTCTTTTTTTAAAATGTTTTTATTTTATTTATTTATTTTTTAATTTTTAATGCTTATTTATTTTTGAGAGAGAGAGAGAGAGAAAGCATCAGTGGGGAAGGGGCAGAGAGACAAGAGGGAGACACAGAATCTGAAGTAGGCTCCAGGCTCTGAGCTGTCAGCACAGAGCCTGACCCAGGGCTCAAACTTGTGAACCGCAATATCATGACCTGAGCCGAAGTCAGACGCTCAACCATCTGAGCCACCCAGGCACCTCAAACATCAGGCTCTTAATTTCAGCTCAAGTCATGATCTCACGGTTCGTGAGTTCGAGCCCCATGTCGGGCTCTATGCTGACAGCGCAGAGCCTATTTGGGATTTTCTGTCTCCCTCTCTCTGTGCTCCTTCCCTGCTCACTCTCTATCTCTCTCTCTCAAAAATAAATAAATAAGCATTAAAAATAAACATCCAGGATAGGACAAAAGCACTTGTCATACCAAGAATAAGGAAAATCACAACATGAAGGAGAAAAGACAGACATCAACACCAAGATGAGTCAGATAGAATGATTTGACTTTTTATTTACAGATGGCATGCCTGTCTATGTAGAGAATCTTAAGGAATCTACTAAATGTAAAAGAAACTAGAATTAATAAGTTTGGCAAGGTTGCAGAATACAAGTACACAAAAAAATCAATCACATTTCTATGTTCTTACAATGAGTATGGGGAAACCAAAATTAAAAATACATTTATAATCCAAAGAAATTGAAATATTTAGGCATAAACTTAACAAAGAATGTATAGGACTTGTATGCTGAAAATTACATAATGCTAATGAAAGAGGTCAAAGAAGACCTAAATAAATGGACAGACATACTATGTTCACAATTATAATACTCAGCATAGTGGAGGCCCCTGGGTGGTTCAGTCGGTTGAGCGTCTGACTTCAGCTCAGGTCATGATCTCACAGTTTGTGGGTTCGAGCCCCACGTCGGGCTCTGTGCTGACAGCTCGGAGCCTGGAGCCTGCTTCAGATTCTGTGTCTCCCTCTCTCTCTCCTCCTCCCCCGCTCACGCTCTGTATCTCAAAAATAAAGAAACATTAAAAAAAAATTAATAAAATTTAAAAAAAGATTCTCTCTCCCTCTCTCTCTTAAAAATAAATAAAAACATTTAAAAAAAAAAAGAACACTCAGCATAGTAAAGACGCCAATTCTCCCCAATTTGATTTCTGTGTATAATGTAATTCCTATCAAAATCCCAGGAAGGTGTTTTATAGACATAGGTTTAATCTGAAATTTATATTGAGGGGCGCCTGGGTGGCGCAGTCGGTTAAGCGTCCGACTTCAGCCAGGTCACGATCTCGCGGTCCGTGAGTTCGAGCCCCGCGTCGGGCTCTGGGCTGATGGCTCAGAGCCTGGAGCCTGTTTCCGATTCTGTGTCTCCCTCTCTCTCTGCCCCTCCCCCGTTCATGCTCTGTCTCTCTCTGTACCAAAAATAAATAAACGTTGAAAAAAAAAATAAAAAATAAAATTTATATTGAAAAGCAAGGCCCTGGAATAAACTATTTTGAGAAAGGACGATAATGTGGGAAGAATCACTTTACCTGATACTAAGGCATACTATACAGCTACATTAATCAAGACAGCATAGAATGGGCAGAGATAAACACCTACACCAGTGGAATAGGACAGAGAAACAAGAAATAGAGCCACATAAATATGCCTGGCTGATTTTTGACAAGGGTGCAAAAACAGCTCAGTGGAGGAAAAGAAAGCCTTTTCCACAAATAGTGCTGGGGCAAGTGGACATCCATAGGCAAAAAGAAAAAACAAACAAACAAAAACAAAAAAAGAGAGAAAGAAAAACAAAAAGAACCTTGACTTGAGTTTCAGAAGTTAGACAAAACTTAACTCCAAATTAATTGTAAAATGAAATAAAAATTAAATGTGTTCATGTAAAAGTGTACACCTTTTAGGAAAGAAAATACAGGAGAGAAAAATCTTTGGGACCCATGGCCATGTGAAAAGCTCTCAGACTTTATACCGACAGCTTGATCCATAAAAGAAAAATGAAATAAATGCGGAAGTTCGATATCATCAAAAGTAAAAACCTGTTCTGTGAAAGACTCTGTTAAGGGGATGAAAAGACGAGCTACAGACTTGGAGAAAATGTTTGCGAACTGCATCTGACAAAGGACTGCTACGTAGAATAGATTGAGAACTCTCAACAGAAGAACAATGCAGTTAGCAAATGGGCAAAAGACACGAAGAGACATTTCACTGATGAGGATATCCAGATGGTAAATAATCACATGAAAAGATGTTTGACATCATTATCCATTAGGGCCATGCAAGTTACACCACAGTGACTTGTCACCACACGCCTATCAGAATGGCTAAAATGAAAAATAGTGATAACACCGAATGCCGGCAAAGAGGAGAAGCTGGACGATGCATGTGTTGCTGGTGGGCATGTAAAATGCTACAGCCGCTCTGGAAAAGACTTCGGCAGTTTCTAATGAAACCAACATGCAGTTCTCATCACGGTTCAACAATTGCACTCTTGGGCATTCATTCCCGTGACGTGACAACTTAGGGTCACACAAAAACCAGTGCATGAATGTTCCATAGCAGCCTTATTCATAATACTCTCAAACTGGAAGCAATCCAGATGTCCTTTAATGGTTAATGGTTAAATAAGCTATGGTACATCCATACCACGGAATACTATCCATTGATAAAAAGGAAAGGATTGTTCAGATTCTGTGTCTCCCTCCGTCTCTCTGCCCTTCCTCTGCTCGTGCTCTGTCTGTCTCTCGCAAAAATAAAAGGAAAGGATTGTTGATACAGTCAATAACTTGGATGAATCCACAGAATTTTGCTGAGTGAAAAAAAGCCAATTCCAGAAGTTATATATTCTACGATTCCATTTATGTAGCATTCTGGGAATGACAAAATTGTAGAAATGGAGAACGGATGAGTGATCACCAGGGGTTAGGGACACAGGCTGGGGGAGGGTGGTAAGGGGAGGGGAAGAGACTATGGCTATAAAAGGCAACATGAGGGTTGCCTGCTCAGTCGGTTAAGCGGCCGACTTCGGCTCAGGTCATGATCTCGCAGTCCGTGAGTTCGAGCCCCGCGTCGGGCTCTGTGCTGACCGCTCAGAGCCTGGAGCCTGTTTCCGATTCTGTGTCTCCCTCTCTCTGACCCTCCCCTGTTCATGCTCTGTCTCTCCCTGTCTCAAAAATAAATAAAACATTAAAAAAAAAACATTTAAAAAAGGCAACATGAGCTATGCTTGCGGTGATGGAAACGTTCTATATCTTGCCTGTCTTAACATCAATTTCATGGTTCTGAAATTGTAGGTGATTTTGCAAAATGCTACCATTGGGAGAGACTGGGTTAAGGATACAGAAGATCTCTGTGTGTGTGTGTGTGTGTGTTTTTTTTAATGTTTTATTTAATTTTGAGAGCAAGAGAGTGTGAGCAGGGGAGGGGCAGAGAGAGAGGGGAACGGGGGATCCGAAGTGGGCTCAGTACTGACAACAGCAAGTCCGATATGGGGCTCAAACTCATGAACCTTGGGATCATGACCTGAGCCGAAGTCAGATGCTTAACTGACTGAGCCACCCAGGTGCCCCAGTAATAAATTTAATTAAAAATAAAAAAGATATATCAGGGCTACTGCCATTAATGAAAATAAATTGTCATTATTAAAGCTACAAATCTCCCTAACTATTTGAGTTCAACTTACTAATCTTAAAATTTTTACAAACACTTCTAAGGGGGATTTGGGAAGTTGGTTAATTAATTTCCCCTAATTCTTTTAAGCCACATCTTAAAATTTCATACATTGAATTTTCATTTTCAAAGGGTTCGCTTGTCTGATTCACAAAGACCATCAAGCATTTAAATAATGCTTGTACATCTAATAAATAAACTTCGAGATATGGGTAATCTTATGTCCTCTCATGTTTCGGTAATTTATACACATTTAATAAGAACGTCTTAAACTTTTAATTTGAAACAAATCTAAATCAAAATCTCATTTACACATTTTAAATTAGAACCACAATATTAATCTATTAATCATTCCATCTTTTAAACACTACAATTAAATACCCGGTGTATACAGATAACTCATAACTTTAACACAACATTATTGTAGTTTACTTCATCACTTCAGCAGTTAATGCTAACATCTTCCAGGGTTAGCTGTGTTGATGCATTGAAGAAATAATATTTTTCTGAATTGTACTGGGTTGCACCTGGAGTAGGGATTTGGGGGGGGGGGGCGGGGACGAGAATGTGGCCACAGCATTCATGATGATTTGGGTGATTTTTTTTTTTAATTTATTTTTGAGAGAGAGAGAGAGAGCACAAGCAGGGGAGGGGCAGAGAGAGTGGGGGACAGAGGATCTAAAGCAGGCTCTGTGTTGACTGTAGAGAGTCCGATGCAGGGCTCGAACCCGTGAACCATGAGATCGTGACCTGAGCTGAAGTCAGTCCCTCAACCGGCTGAGCCACCCAGGTGCCTTGATTTGGGTGATTTGTCCCGGGCTGGCACATGACACGCTGTGAGGAAGCAGGGGTTCTGAGAACATGTCCTCCAAATGCCTTATTCTGATCGGAACTATTTTCGTATACTCCTTATCTGGCAGGGCCACAGCTTTTAGAGGTATTTCAGACAGCCAGTCGGGAGTTTTGCACAGCGCCTGTGCCTTCGTGTGGTGCTGTGGTTCTGATGCCAATCCTCAGGTCATCAGTAACAGCAGTGACAACGAGAAATGCATATGCAGCACTGAGTATGGATCAGGCACTTCTCGACACACTTTAAAGCAGAATAACATTTAATCTTCACGACAACCCGATGAAGTAGGCATGATGATCACTCCTATCTTAGAGGTGGGAAAACTGAGGGACAGAGAGGTCATGTGACCCACCCAAATTCACGGGCTAGTGGAAAGCAGTGTCTGGATTCGAGCCCAGGCTGTCTGGCTGATTAGTTCCTGCCCTTAACCCCCGCCCTGTCTGACTCTGCTACCGGCCAGGTTGGTGGGAGAGATTGCGGGCACCCGGCCGTCTCCTGTGCTACTCTTCTTGTCCGTGTCCAGGGTCACGGGGAAGCCTCCTGCACTTCTCTGTCCCTTACATCAAGGCCCAAAGTGAGGCCTGGGAGCTTACTGATAGACGTGAGTTTCATGCTCTGCCTCACTGTCACATATTATAAGGTCGAGAGTGGGTGGGGCTGGGGCCTGGGCCACCTCAATGGATGGTACTGGGACCCGATCCTAGGCCTGCCTATGTCCTTACTCCCTCTCTGCCTTTTCCCATGCCCTAGCGTTGCATTCCAAGTCCGCCACGTCGATGACAAGCCAGCTGAGGCAGCCACAAGAAATGCACAGAGAGAAGCTGGACTCTGGAAAGGCACAGGCCAAAATCCGGCTAATGAAGGTAGGAGCATCGTCCCACAGGCACCGGGGCCCAGGATGGGGGCAGAGGGGTCGGGGGACAGCGATAGCAAACACGCACTGAACATTTGGTGGATGCTGGGCTCACTTCCTCGTTAGCAATGCCATGGGCATGCTTATCGTCACCCCCATTTTACAGATGGGGAAACTGAGGTGCAAGGCGATGAAGGACTTGTACCAGGTCACATAGCCAGAAAATGGTAGTACCAGAGCCACTTAAGCAAAGTGTTTGCCTTTGTGTTTAAGACTAGGAAAATGATCAGAATCGCTTTTTATTTCACTGCATGAGGAACACAATCTGGTGGCTTGTCCATTAAGACATTTCTTTTTTTTTTTTTTTTTTTTAATTTTTTTTTTTCCAACGTTTATTTATTTTTGGGACAGAGAGAGACAGAGCATGAACGGGGGAGGGGCAGAGAGAGAGGGAGACGCAGAATCGGAAACAGGCTCCAGGCTCTGAGCCATCAGCCCAGAGCCCGACGCGGGGCTCGAACTCACGGACCGCGAGATCGTGACCTGGCTGAAGTCGGACGCTTAACGACTGTGCCACCCAGGCGCCCCAAGACATTTCTAGTAAATGAACCTTTCGTGGAATACGATGCACCTTGAAGCAGGGCTTAGATGCTTACTAGTACATTTTTCACACCTCTGATACAATTTTAGATAAGTAATTTTCTCGCCGTCCATTGTTTTCTATGGCTTCAGAACAACGTTTCAAAGTATTTGAAATGACGAAGAGTCTTTGTGTCCATAGAAGAAAGTAGAATACTGAATACTATAAATACTACAAAATACCGTAGAAGAATTACTAACTTCTTCGAGAAAGTTTTTTTTTTTCCAAAAGTTTTTTTTTTCCCCATGAAATTTCATGGATTTGGCTATCAATAAATGTCTGGTAATACATTTCAGATGTTTGTTCATCTTCTGCTTTATTTTTTTATTTTATTTATTTTATTTTTTATTTTTTTCAATATATGAAATTTATTATCAAATTGGTTTCCATACAACACCCAATGCTCATCCCAAAAGGTGCCCTCCTCACTACCCATCACCCACCCTCCCCTCCCTCCCACCCCCATCAACCCTCAGTTTGTTTTGAGAAAGTTTTTAAGAGCTCAGTGAACAATTACTAAATAAAGAAATAAGGAAGAATGCTATGAAACCTTTTCTTCCCTTTAACCTTCAATTTTGCAAAAAGGTTCAGAGGTGGCCCAGCGTTCTTAAAGGAGGAACTCATATTTCTGGTGTTTATTGTTATTGTTTTATTATTTTCTTTCTTTTTTTTTTTAACGTTTATTTATTTTTGAGACAGAGAGAGACAGAGCATGAACAAGGAAGGAGCAGAGAGAGGGAGACACAGAATCTGAAACAGGCTCCAGGCTCTGAGCTGTCAGCACAGAGCCCGACATGGGGCTCGAACTCACAGACCGTCAGATCATGACCTGAGCCAAAGTCGGACGCTTAACTGACTGAGCCACCCAGGCGCCCCTATTATTTTCTTTCTTAAAAAATTTTTAAAAATATTTTTATTTATTTATTTATTTATTTTTTAAGTTTATTTATTTTGAGAGAGAGAGGGAAAGTGTGTGCTTGGGGAAGGGGCAAGGAGAGAGAGAGAGGGAGAGAGAGAGGGAGAGAGAGAATCCCAAGCAGGCTCTACGCCGTCAGTGCGGAGCCCGATGTGGGGCTCGAACCCACCAACTGTGAGATCATTACCTGAGTGAAATCAAAAACCCAATGCTTGGGGCACCTGGGTGGCTCAGTCGGTTAAGCGTCCGACTTTGGCTCAGGTCATGATCTCGCAGTTTGTGGGTTCGAGCCCCGCATCGGGCTCTGTGCTGACAGCTCCGAGCCTGGAGCCTGTTTCAGATTCTGTGTCTCCCTCTGTCTCTCTGACCCACCCCTGTTCATGCTCTGTCTCTCTCTGCTTAACTGACTGAGCCACCCAGGCACCCTGTTTTTGTTTATTTCTGAGGGGGGGAGGGGCTGAGAGAGAGGGGGACAGAAGATCTGAAGCCAGATCTGTGCTGCAGAGAGCCCAATTTGGGGCTCAACCTCATGAACCATGAGATCATGACCTGAGCAGGAGTCCAATGGTTAACCCACCGAACCATCCAGGCGCCCCTCCTGACTTTAGAACTTTTATCCTGACTTTAGAACTTGGACAATTTGGCTCTGAAACCTGGGCTCCTAACCAGTTCCTAGTGTTGTCTCTTGTAACCATTCATTCATTTAGTCAATAAATATTTATTGAATGCCTCCTATGTGCCAGGCTCTGTTCTAAGGATTCACCAGTCATGTGGCTGGCCTCTGACCTTAGGGAGATTACATTCTACTTTGGGAGACAGACAACAAACAAGACAGATAAATATATAATATGTGCCGTGATGATAAGAGTAATGAAGAAGTGTAAAGATAAGGTTAGGGGCTAGAGAGGCACAGAGGAAGAGTGGCTGTGACTGTTTCAGACAGAGTAGTCAGAGAAGGCTGCTAAAGTGATATCTGAGGGAGAAATGTTCTAGATAGACGAACTGCAAGTGCAAAGGTCCTGAGGTTGGTATAGCTGGAGATGAGGAAAGATAGTGGGAGTAGGGGTATAGGTGGTGATTTGTTTGCAGGTCTGTTTTCCCTGCTCTGGCTTTTTTTTTTTTTCTTTTAATGTTTTTATTTTATTTTTGAGAGAGAGAGAGAGAGAGTGCGTGCATGAGCGGGGCAGGGGCAGAGAGAGAGAGGGAGACACAGAATCTGAAGCAGGCTCCCGGCTCCTAGCTGTCAGCACCGAGCCCGACGTGGGGCTCGAACCCACAAACCGTGAGATCGTGACCTGAACTGAAGTCGGACGCTCAACTGACTGAGCCACCCAGGCACCCCTGGGCTTTGTGTTTCTATGCTGAGTGAGACAGGAAGACCCTGGAGGGTTCTGATTAGAACCGGGAGATGATCTGACCTACGTTTTCACAGGAGTCCTTGGGCTGCTGCTGCTGTGTGGAGAATGGACATGGAGACAAGGTGGGGGGGGAACAGGAAGGGAGTGGAAACTACCCAGTCGATTTGCTCTCGGAGACAGAAGAGGATCCTGACTCTGCCCCTCAGTCTCAGGACAATTATGCCTCTACATTTGAGAGAGGGAAAACTATGTGCCAGGCGCCATCCCCGGTGTTGGGGACACAGCCGTGAACACAGCACTCAGAACCTGTTCTATTATGGAGCTGACGCTATGGTGGGGGGGGGACCTGTAATAAATGGATCAAAAAACCCCAAAGAATAGTTACTCCTCAGTTCATTCAACCCATACTTGTGGAGCCCCAGGCACTGTCCTATGTGCTGTGCCCTACAGCTGTGACGACACATGGCTGCCCCCGCCCTCCTGGCTGCGACATTCTAGTGGGAGAGGCAGGCAAGAAGTAAGAAAAATAAGATAATAAGAAAAAGATATAATTACAGGTTGGGGTGAGGATCAGGAAGGAAACAAAGCAGGGGTTCTGCACTAGATCTGGTGGCCAGGGAAGATCCATTTCTAGAGCAGAGGTCACGAATTCTAGTCGATTCGAATCCCCTGGGAGTTGGGTATGTGCGGGGAGCACAGCTTCCTGAGGCCAGCCCCGGCGACGTTGGCTCGGTGGGCTTCTGGGAGACGAGGCTGATGGTCGTACCAAGTGAAATTGAGCATGTGAAGTGCTTAGCACAGTTTTGGGCACGTGGTAAATACTCTGTACGTTTGCGCCGTGACTCATTCTATGAGGAGTATCCAGGAGAGGGTGATTTCTAGTAAAGGACAGAGAAACGAGGAACAACAGAGGAAGAGAGCACGTAGGTATGGCAGAGGTGGAGGGCTAGAGCCCGTGGCGATAGTTTCAGCTCCTGTTCCTGAGTCACACTGGGTGCCAGGCACTGCCGCCAAGGGCCTTGATTGTGAACGTTACCGCCTGTGTTTTCTACAGCAGCTCTCTGAAGCAAGTATGTTTCCTGACCTTGAGAAATATTAGCAGGGCTCTCGGAGGCTAACGCCTCTGGCCAGGTTCCCTGCGGCCGTAAGTGGCCGACTTGGTATTTGAACCAAGTGTGTCTAGACCTTACATCCAGCTTTTAATCGCTGTGGGGCTTGGCCACATCTCGCAGCTTTAAGCCCACTCACTTCCTGGTCTTGGTGTCGTGAGAAGACAGACATCGGGAATCACAAGTCTGGCTTTCCAGTGCCGGTGCCATTACCTTCTGGCTGCGTGACTTGAGGCAAGTCCCTTAACCTGGCTGAGTCTCCGTTTATCAATAAAATAAGTTAGTGGGGGTGCCTAGGTGGGGCTTAGCGGTTGAGCATCTGACTTCGGCTCAGGTCATGACTGGGCTCGCAGCTGACAGCACAGGGCCGGCTTCGGATCCTCTGTCCCCCCGCCCCTCCCTTTGCCCCTCCCCCGTTTGTGTGTGTGTGTGTGTGTGTGTGTGTGTGTGTGTGCGCGCGCGCGCGCGCTCTCTCTCTCTCAAAAATAAACATTAACAAAATAGCATGTGTTTAAACAAATGAAATAAGAGTGAGTCAACATAGGGGATGAACTGATACCGTGTGCCATGTTTGGAGTGAGGCACATAGTAGGCCCCCAACAATTCTTACTGTTCTTATTGTAGATTCTGTGTACCTGCTGGTGGCAACCTTAGGCAAGTCCCTTAACCTCTCAGACCCTCATTGTTTCCACGGGGGGGGGGGGGGGGGGGGGAGTGATGTACGAAATGAGACGCTACTCATTCAGCTCAGCTGCCTGCAGAGAAACGGCCGCGATTTTTCTTGCTTCCCCTGCTTCTCCACACATGGCCCGTCACCTCTGCCACCTTCTTACCTACCTGGGGTGTTTTCTATTTTTATGACAATTGGTATTACTGTATCTTCTTGACTCAAAGAAGCCAGCGATCATAAGGTGCAGCTTTATCTTATTTACCCACGAACAGAATTTTGTCAGATTGTGGCATGCCGCCGGTTGGAAGAGGCACCCCCCCCCCCACCTCCGAGGTGTAGAATTAGGGGGAAATGGGCGTTTGAGGATGGACGAAGTAGTTCAGCGGCTCTGACCCTCAGACAATGGGGTCGCATTTACCAGTCGCGACCACAAGGGGGCGGGCGTGCGGCGGGAGGGAAGCGGTCCCTCGGCTCCGGGAGGCTCCAGCCTTCCCGCGCAGCCCCGCCTCCCATCGCTGCCCTCCCCTCCGCCCGCAGACGTTGCTCAGGAACCAGCGAAACTCACTCCAGGAGCTGTGCAGCCATGAGGTCTTCCTCACCACGCTCAACTGGGAGCTGGTCAAGGCCATCCAGGACATGGAGGACAGCTCGGCCCTGAACGCGCGCGCGATGCTGCAGCAGCAGGACATCCTTGCGGTGAGGCCTAACTGCACCCCCCTCGCCTCCGCCCTGTGCACCTCCGTCCAGCTCTCGGCGCCGCCCCGCTGAGCGCTCGGGTGCCCTCTCCCGGCCTCTCCCGGCGGTTGCACCAGCGGCTTCCTCCTGGCAGATGCATCTCTCACACTTGGCCCCACCTCCCTGGGTTTTGGAATCAGACCCCGATGGGGGCTCATCCCAACGCCAGCAGTAATTGGAGTTAACCTCTGAGCTCTGTAAAGTAGAGCACAAAGCACCCACCCCAAACGCGGGGTTGTACTCGGCACACAGTAGGTGTGCAAGAGAAAGCGGCTGCAGTCCCCACCCCAATCAGCAAATACACAGTGTAATACTGAGTGCTCTGTATATACTCATATAATCCTTACAACAACCCCCTGGGGTGGGCACTATTATCTTTATTTTACGTCGGAAAAAAATGGGAACAGGGAGGCTGGGTAACTTGCCCAAGGTCACCCTCAAGCACACCCACCTAAGCAACTGGGATTTGAACCCAGGCGGCCCGGCGCCAGGGTCTGGCTTCCTCCCAGCATGCTGTGATCCGCGCTCTCAGCCCGTGGTGGCACTTATGGTCTATTGGTGGCGCTTATGGTCTATGGGTGGAGCAGCTTTTCAGAGAACCCAGGGGGCATCCTCCGCCTCCTCTGGGAGAGGCTTGGAGAAGCTGCCGGAAGAGAGCTGAACGTTCACAGGGACCCAGGAGTTTGGGCTGGAGAAGGGTCAGAGAAAATGGCTTCATGGAGCCGTTCTGGAGTTCCCTCTGGTCGCGCCGTCTGCCCGGGGAGAAGAGGGACTGAGCTCACTGGAGCCTGTGAGATGAAGAGAAAATGAAGTCTTGGGAACTTGGTCTGCTCAGGCTGTCATAACAAAATGTGATAGACCAGGGGGCTTAGACATAGACATTTTTTCTCAGGGTTTTGGAGGCCGGAAGTCCAAGATCAGGAGGCCAGGAGGGTTGAGGTGCGGTGAGGCCTCTCTCCTCGGGGTGCAAATGGCTGCTTTCTCTCTGTGTTCCCAGATGGCTTTTCCTCTTTGCTCACATGGAGAGAGAGATCTCTCGCGTCTCTTCCTCTTTTTTTTTTAGTAAAATTTATTTTTAAATTTTTTAAAATATAATTTATTGTCAAATTGGTTTCCATACAACACCCAGTGCTCATCCCAACAGGTGCCCTCCTCGATACCCCTCACCCACCCTCCCCTCCCTCCCACCCCGCCATCAACCCTGTTTGTTCTCAGTGTTTAAGAGTCTCTTATGGTTTGCCTCCTTCGTCTCTAACTTTTTTTTTTCTCTTCCCCTCCCCCATGGTCTTCTGTTAAGTTTCTCAAGATCCACATAATGAGTGAAAACATATGGTATCTGTCTTTCTCTGCCTGACTTATTTCACTTAGCATAATACTCTCCAGTTCCATCCACGTTGCTGCAAATGGCCAGATTTCATTCTTTCTCATTGCCAAGTAGTATTCCATTGTATATATAAACCACATCTTCTTTATCCATTTGTCAGTTGATGGACATTTAGGCTCTCTCTTCCTCTTCTTATAAGCTCACTAGTCTTATCGGATTAGAGCCCCACCCTTTTGACCTCATTTAACCTTCATTACCTGCTTAAAGCCCCTATCTCCAAATACAGTCATATTGGGGGGTAGGGTTTCAACATGTGAATTTGGTGGGGGAGAGGGGAAACAATTCAGTCTATAAGAGAAGCCAAGGACCTGCAGAGTTATTCATCCCAAACTTAGTAGAATATTCTCTAAACTTAGACAAAGTCATTGTTGATTTTCTGGCATTGATCCACTAATACATTTTTCCGTACATCCTGAGTGCTTCCCGTGGGCCCTTGGGAAACAGTGATTAGTGGGACACTTTGTCTACATCAAGCTCTCCTCGTGGGGTCACCGTCAGTTAGAAAGCCATTTATGTGTACTGCCGTGGGGACAGGGGATGTGGGGAGCCCTCTCACCCAGAGGGGCCCTCTCACCCAGACATGGGAAGGTCAGGAAGGCTTCCTGGAGAAACGGATGCTTGGGTTGAAACCTGCAGAAGTGGGTGTTCATTGGTAGAGGGCTGTTCTGGGCAGAACGAATGGGCATACAAAGCCTGTGGAGAGAGGGAACACAGCTCAAGGAGCCACATGTTGGCCCAAGGCCAGGCCAGGGCCTTGTCAGCTTAGCTAAGGAGTTTGGGCCTTATTTAAGGGCAGAGGGGAGCCACTGGAGGGTTTTTTTTTTTTTTTAATTTTTTAAAAGCATTTATTTTTTTTTTTCAACATTTATTTATTTTTGGGACAGAGAGAGACAGAGCATGAACGGGGGAGGGGCAGAGAGAGAGGGAGACACAGAATCAGAAACAGGCTCCAGGCTCTGAGCCATCAGCCCAGAGCCCGACGCGGGGCTCGAACTCACGGACCGCGAGATCGTGACCTGGCTGAAGTCGGACGCTTAACCGACTGCGCCACCCAGGCGCCCCCCCACTGGAGGGTTTTAAATAGCAGAGGGATGAGGTCAGCTTTTATTTAAATTTTTTTTTTTTTAATGTTTATTTATTTTTGAGAGAGAGAGACAGCACGAGCAGGAGGGGGAGCAGAGAGAGAGGGAGACACAGAATCCGAAACAGGCTCCAGGCTGTTAGCACAGAGCCGGACGCGGGGCTTGAACCCATGAACCGTGAGATCCTGACCCGAGCCGAAGTCAGACACTTAACTGACTGAGCCACCCAGGCACCCCAAGGCTGTTGGGTCTTAAATCTGTAGCACTCAGTGACATTTCAAAGGAAGGGGGCGTGGGGACCGCAGCCTGGGTTTGGCCCGGTGCCTGGGCGTGCGGCCGTGCCATCGGCGGAGGTGGGTGGTAGAGGGGACCGTGTGGAGCGGGTCGGCCAGCCTCTGGGCAGGTTGCTGGGGCTGGGGCTGGGTTTGGATCTGGGGACTCCTCCGAGGAAGTGCCGGGTCCCCCGAGAGCCCGTGCTTCGGCAGCGCCAGGAGACGGTGGGGGGCGAGCTGACCCCACCCCTCCCACAGACCATCGTGGACATCTTGGAGTGCTCCAACAAGAAGAAGCTGCGGCAGCTGACGTGTGAACTGAAGGAGTGGGAGGAGAAGGAGGAATCCAAGATGAAGTGTGAGGATCCCTGGGGCGAGCTCCCCGGTCTCCTCTCTGGCTTCTGGGAGGTCAGCAGGGCACCCGCCTTGCACCTGCCTTTTGGAAACCAGCAGCCCCGTCATCCCCCTGGTTCGGCAGGTGGAATTGCTAAGATGCAGAGCTTAGGGGCTTACTTCTGGAGCACTTGGCGCTTCGAGGCCCCGCGAGGCTTCCCCTTTACGGGCACTCTCGGTCACTGCGGCTCCCTGTGAGGCAGGGACCGTTCACCCATTTTACAGATGGGAAAGCCGAAGCGAAAGGAAGTGAAAGTAGCCCGCCGAAGGTCACATAGCTGGGCGCCAGAATCCGGCCCCAGCTTGCCTCTTTCCTGCCAAGGTCCCTCTGGGAGCCGGTGGCTGGGTCCCTCTGGTCCCGGGTCTTCGATCATGTTGAGCCCGTGGTTTCTTTCCCCGGAGCAGACTGGAAGCCTTCTGAGGGAAGGGGCGGTGTGTCGGCGAGCCTCAGACCCTGGGACACCACCCCCATGGAGGGCGGCAGGACAGACTTTGTCTTAATGGTCGTTTCATGGGCCCGTTGCCCTGGGAGCAGGTGCATGAGGAGACAGGTCCAGGGAGGGACAGTCTTGGCGAGGGTCACACAGTAAGTGGGCCTCCCGCATCTCCTGGGAGGGGTTCTTGAGGGAGGATCCTGTCTCCTGTCCCTCCTGACCTCTCCAGACCTGGAGCAGCAGGTGGAACAGCTGAACGCCACGATCGAGAAGACCCAGAAGGAAGTGAACTTCCTGAGCACGTACATGGACCGCGAGTACCCTGTCAAGTCGGTCCAGATTGCCAACCTTGTGCGCCAGCTGCAGCAGATAAAGGACAGCCAGCAGGTAGGTGGGCCCTTGGCCCCGCTCCGCTGGACCATACTGGAGACAGGGCTGGTGGCCAACACCCTCCTGCTGGCCCCTAGGATGAGCTGGATGACCTTAATGAGATGCGCAGAAAGGTCCTGGAGTCTTTGTCTGAGCAGATTCAGAGGAAGAAGAAAAAACTTCTGAGATCTCTGGTGGTGGTGAGTAGCCAGCTGCTGGGGTAGGTATCCAGGTCCTGCCCCAGCCCTGCTTTCTTCCCCGTCCTCTGCCTCCAGGCCCCCTGCACCCCCTCTGGTCTGTACCACGCACTGCTGCCCAATAAGAGGCACTGGGGGGCCAGACCTCTCCTCCCTCCACAGAAAAACCAGCAGCGCCATCAGGAGGCTCTTCTGCAGAAGATCCGGGATGGCCAGGACATGCTGAGATGCACGGGCAAGTTCAGAGAAGTGAGTGGGCACGGAAGGTGACGGTCCCTCCGGGAGGGAGCAGAAGGGTGGGCGGTCCCCAGGACCTGTGGGAGTCAGGCTTGTCTTGATCTGGCGCTCGGGTCTCCAGCCCTGGTATTGGCCTCCCTCCTAGCCAGTGCCTTACTGTCACCTGCCATTCATCGTAGGAGGAGGTTAGTGCCGCCTCAGCCTTGCCTCGTTGACCAGCATCCCCGGTGATGACCCATTAGCAACATCGCCAGACATTGTCTGCGCGGCCATCATTTTACTGTCGTTCCCACCCCCTCTGTTCATCCTCTCATTTTTGTCACTCACCATCACCTGTTAGCCGTGTTAATGAACCTCACCGTCACCCCCCCTCTCGCGTTAACTTTCATTATCGTCTTCCTTCATCCACTGTCGGCGAGAGTGGCCTTCGCTGCCGGCCCCCGTTAAGTCTCATTACCAGGTACCGCCCCCCTTTGCCACCTGTCACCATTCTCCGTGATCTCCTGGCTGCTTTCAGCGCCATCAGAGGTTGGCACTGACTCGCGAGCCCAGGAAGCCCTGTGACGAAGCCGCCCCGATTCCCTGGATGTCCTCGCTGCAGATGCATTCTGCCCCGGTCTCCCTGTTGTTGGGGGATGTTGGCTTCTCACTCTCCCCTGCTGCACCTCTGTCCTCAGTTTATCAGCCAGTTTGAGGAGGAAATACCCATCCTAAAGGCCGAGGTGGGGCGGCTCAAGGTCCAAGTCCAGGAGCCACGAGAGACCGTGTTTGCGGATGTTCTGCTTCGGAGACCCAAGTATGTGATCTTTTTGGCAGCTGCCTCTTAAACGCGCCATGCCGTGTGCTTGAAGAGGCTCTCTGTTCCTGGGGAAGGCAGAGCCCTGCACAGGGGGCCGGGGAGACCTGGGTCTCGCCTCACCTCGCCTCGCCTCTGCAGCTGACCACGTGGCAGATGTGACGTTGCCCGTCTGGGCCTGCTTGTCCCACCAGCGCACGGGCAGCTGACTTACATCATCTCTCTGGAACCCCCTTCTGGTTCCCAGATTCCGTGTTCCCACCAAGTGGGTGCACCCCTAAGCTTCTTGGTTGTTCAGGAAGGCGCAGTTGAGTGGGGTGGTTGACGCCAGGGAATAGCCTGGAAGACACTCTGAGGAGAGAAGGATGTCCTCTCTGCTTGGTACACCGCTGGGCTCCAGAGGAAGAAGTTCCTTCCTTCCAAAGCCAGTTCTCTGCCACCTTTCTTGTGTCAGGCCCTTTGTGGCAGAGCTTGGGGGTCCTACTAGGTCTGGCCTCTCCGTGATGGCGCGCAAGACCTGGGGCACCTCCATGTGGAGGCCTCAGGTAGGCAGTTGACCTCAGAAGATGGGTACTGGCTAGCGATGGAAATTTAGGTATTGCCAGTATAGAGATGCGTTTCCTTTTTCTTCTTTTTTAATGTTTACTCATTTTAGAGAGAGAGACAGACAGACAGACAGACAGAACACGAGGAGGGGAGGGGCAGAGACAGAGGGAGACACAGAATCCGAAGCGGGCTCCAGGCTCTGAGCTGTCAGCACAGAGCCCGACCTGGGGCTCGAACTCACGAACCGCGAGATCGTGACCTGAGCCGAAGTCAGAAGCTTAACCGACTTGAGCCGCCCGGGTGCCCCTAGAGATGCTTTTTCTTTTTACCATTATTATGAAACATTTCAAATATACAGACAGTAGAGAGAATATTAGGATGAATACCCGGTGGCCCGTGTAGTTTTAGGAGCGGTTATATTTTTGCCATATTGGCCTCATCGTCATTCCTTCTTCTTGTGAAGTGTTGTGAATTGCAGACAGCCTGACATGTCACGTCTAAAGACGTCCGTGGGCACCAGGAGACTAGGGAAAGCGTGAGCACGGATGGGAGAATTGGGACGGGGTGGAGACAGAGTGTCATGTGTGGCCTCGTGGGTGTGCTGATCACTGGGGGGCGGGGGGGATGTACTGCAGATGCAAACCCATGGCGCTGGCTACTTGTGTGGAAAGAATGATGCCTGTCAGTTACCGAGCGCTCTTTACGAGCCGGCATGGTCTCACTCAGTCCGCCTGCCAACCACGGAGGCTGAGTCTGGCGCCCTGCTTGGCTTCTCACACCTTCTTTGCTCTTCCCTACCAGGTGTCCCCCAGACATGGACGTCATCCTCAACATCCCTGTGGAGGAACTGCTCCCCTTCTAGATGGCGGGCCATGGGCCACCCTTCCCTCCCTGCTCTTTCCCCCATATCTGGAGCCTTGACTTGTCTCCTTCCACGGCCACGTGTCCACTCAGACCCTGGTCTGCCCTCTCTCCCTTCCTCCCTCTCTTCCTTCCTTTCTCCCTTTCTCCCTCCCTCCCTCTCTCCCCCCACCCTTCCTCTCCTTTCCTCCCTCCCCCTCCCCCTCCCCCCTTCCTCTTTTCTTTCTGGCTGGTGCAGCTGCTTGGGCCAGGTGTGCATTCCCAGTGAAGCGTGCCATTTCTTTTTACCAATAAAGCTGGCTTTGCATTTGCTCCCTTGCTTGGAGATTTCCGGCTAGGCCTGGAGATGATGTGGTAGGCACGGACTGTCTTAAGATAAGGGGTGGGTAACTGTGCTGACTGTATCTGGGGGCACAGAACATCTCAAGAAGGGCTCCTGACCCCCTGCCTGAGTCTCGATGGCTCCGTGGCTCCGGGCTGCCCCGCCCCTGGCATCCCTGGTGCGGTGGGAGCCCAGCTTCCCTCCGGATTTGTACCCAGACCTTTTGAGGCCAGTGCCAGGGCAGAGGGGAGACCCCCCGAGTCCGATGCACCTGGGATGTTGCTGGGCTTTCATAGCCGATGGCCATCTCTATTCTCGTGCAGCTGTCTGTCTGTCCACTGCCTGTGCCCCAGCTGTGCGTGGACGTGACACCCACCCAGGTGCGTAGTTGGGCACAGCCCCCAGCGCGTGCTCCCGGACCCCCTGCATGCAAGGACTGTCCCTCCAGTTATTGGGAGTGCTGATAGCACACATCCCTCGGCCGTCGGACCCTCAGGGGCTGCCTCAGCTGCAGAGGCCACTTCACCCAAGGTCAGCTGTCCTCCCACATCCGATGACTGCTCCGGGTGCAAATACCGAAGTCCTGGCCATCTTGGCCTCACTTGGGACAACCCCGAAGGCCTGTTCTGGCTCCAGAACTCCCTGTGGGGTCAACTGAAACAGTCCTTGGGCCTGCCTCGCAGCTTGACCTCTCCCTCTGCCCAGTCCTGCCTCTCCCTCAGTTGACTCCCGGGTGCCCATTAATAAACATCCTGCACTTTGTACTTCACCTCAGACTTGGCTTCCCTCGGACCCAGATTCTGGCTGCTCACGGATCCACTCTATCGAGGGACTTTGGGCTACAGGTTATGGAACACCTGACCAAACTGGCCTGAACAACAAAGGGCTCAGGTAGATAAGTGTTCTAGGTGAGGCGAGGCTTTACCCGGAAATCAAGCGAGGACACCTTCCTCTACTTTGTTCTCCAAAGTGTTCTCCTCCCCCTGAGGCTGGCACTCCTGTGGTCACGGCGTGGCTCCCAGCATCTCCTGGCAGGGCGGGGGTTACGATCCGTTGTTCACGTCCTACTGGAAAGAGTGTCTCTCCCAGAATTTTCAGCCAAAGTCTTCCATCTTCACTGTGACTGGACCGGCTTATACCGTGTGCCCACCTTGAAGCAGTCAAGGAGGTGGAGAATGCCTTCGGGTTTAGTCTAGGGCATGCACACCACCCTTGGAGCAGGGGAGGGGTGGTTGGGGTGGAGCACGTGACCTAGGCTAAGGCGGTAGGCACCTCCAGAACCACACGGGTCCCCAAATTGAAATGGAAAATGTTTTTTTTTAATATTATTTTTAAAATTATTATTATTATTTTTTAACATTTATTAACTTTTGAGAGACAGCACAAGCGAGGAGAAGCAGAGAGAGAGGAGACACAGAATCCGAAGCAGGCTCCAGGCTCTGAGCTGTCAGCACAGAGCCCGACCCGGGCCTCAGGCCCACGAACTGTGAGATTATGACCTGAACTGAAGTTGGACACTTAACTGACTGAGCCACCAGGTGCCCCTAAAGACTTTGTTTAAAAGTAATCTCTATACCTGGGGCGCTTGGGTGGCTCAGTCGGTTGAGCAGCCAACTCCGGCTCAGGTCATGATCTCACAGCCCGTGAGTTCGAGCCCCGCGTCAGGCTCCGTGCTGACAGCTCAGAGCCTGGAGCCTGCTTCGGATCCTGTGTCTCCCTCTCTCTCTGCCCCTCCCCTGCTTGCGCACTTTCTCTCTCTCTCTCTCAAAAATAAATAAACATTAAAAATTTTTTTAAAGTAATCTCTATACCTAACGTGGGGCTTGAACTCACAACCCTGAGATCAAGAGTTGCACACTCCACTGACTGAGCCAGCCCGGCGCCCCGGAAGTGGACAGTGTTGAACATAATCCGAACAAACACTTAGCTAGCACTTACTCTATCAACCCTATGAGGTACGTGTTGTTAGCATTTTCCATTGTACAGAGGAAGAACCCAATATGTGAAGGGGCAAAGGGATTTTTCCAAAGTCACCAGGCTAATCAGTGGTAGAGACCTGTCACTCTCACTTAACCACTGTACCATCAGGAGCTCAGCTGAGCCGCAGAGCTGAGGTGTCCGAACAGCCGGTTAAGTCACAACTAATGTGACAGTCAAGCCTTTCGTTGCTTACCCAGTGCAAGGAAGAGGCTAAGCCAGAGAAAGTGCCCACATCCGCCCTGTTGCATTTTCCCCAAGGAATGGCCCACTTGGTCAGGTGGATCAGTGCCTGGGGGTGGTTTTGCTGCTGAGGGAGCCCTGAATGAAAGGCTCTTGGAGTTTTGTGAATCTGCCCCCCCCTCCCCAAGGGGTTGAGATGGGGAAGGGAGAATGGGAGGGGCTACGAGAAGGAAAGTAAGTGCTGGGTCCTGAGGCAGACTGGAGACAAGTATCTTCAGGGGTTCCCCTCCCCCCTGATACGGAGGCCTTGGCAGAGGTACCCGAGGAGGGCCTTGGTGGCTGAGTCCTTGGTTGCTCCCCATTCAGAGACTGCCGTGCACTGGCGGGGCAACGAGGCTGGTGGGGGGAGAACTTTTCCCGGGGAGGCCTACCAGGGAAAGCCTTCGTAATGGCCTATGGCCTAAAAAAATCACATGGGTTTTTTGGGTTTTTTGGCTCGGATCACGATCCCAGGTTCATGGGATCAAGCCCTGCATGGGGTTCCGCACTGAGCGTGGAGGCTGCTTAAGATTCTCTCTTTCTCTCTGTCTCTCTCTCTCTCGGCACCTGGGTGGCTCAGTTGGTTGAGCGTCCCGACTTCGGCTCAGGTAATGATCTCGCAGTCTGTGAGTTCGAGCCCCGCGTCGGGCTCTGTGCCGACAGCTGGGAGCCCGGAGCCTGCTTCGGATTCTGTGTCTCCCTCTCTCTCTCTGCTCCTCCCCCGCTCACACTCTGTCTCTCTCTCAAGAAATAAACATTAGAAAAAATAAAAATAAAAAAGATTCTCTCTCTCACTCTGCCCCTCTACCCTGCCCATGCTCTTTCTCTCAAAAAAAAAAAAAAAAAAAAAAAAATAAATAAATAAATAAAAGTAATAAAATAATATTCTAATGGGTGTAAAGTGATATCTCATTGTGATTTTGATTTGTGTTTTTGTCTGACCACTAATGATGTTGAGCATCTTTCATGGGCTTATTTCAAAGAGCCTTTTGTGTGACTGAGTACTTTGAACTTCTGATCTTCCTGAGGTATTTATTAGCAAAAGTTTGTACAACCATTGTACAGCCCCAAACCGTCTTTTTTTTTTTTTTTTGTTTATTTATTTTGAAAGAAAGAGAGACTGCATGAGTGGGGGAGAAGCAGAGAGAGGGGGAGACAAAGAATCCCAAGCAGGCTCTGCATTGTCAGCACAGGGACCCGAGGCGGGGCTAGAACTCACGAACCTCAAGATCATGACCTGAGCCGAAATCAAGAGTCGGACGCTTAACTGAGCCACCCAGGCGCCCCTACAGACAAAAACGCTTAGCGTTTTCCCTAGAACATGTTTTCCTTACGGTGAATCTCTTAATGTATCCTTCATCATTGCCCGGTGTATTTCCCAAACCAAGCAAGTCCTGTTGCTTTTGGGTTGACAGCTTTTCCCCTCGATTTATCTCTCTTCTCTCCCTTTTACTATCAACAGCAAGAAGAAACCAGGCTTCACCTTCAACAGGTTCTAGTTTAGGTGACCGGCAGGAATTAGGAGGGATTTGGTAAGGCCCTGAAGGGTAGGGACCTACCCCGAGGACCGCTTGTTCCCAGTAAGCCGGTGAGGATCGACCGTGGCGTGGGCATACCGGATATCGCCAGCAGATGGCGGTAAAAGGCCAATAAAAATTAACCTTCAGGGCCGGCTCCCTCGGAGTGGACCGCCGGTTTGTAACTCGCCAGTGGCGCGTTTTATCGTAGAGTTCGCAATTGCAGACGATCATTTGGACCGTGAGAGTGGCGAGGGGGAGACCTCGGTTATGTGCCTATTGCCATTGCCTGCTCCATGCATCCAGCCTCACCCCTTCCTATTCTTCTCCGGTCCCGATTTCTAGTCCCACTTTCCTTGCCTCCGTCAAACAGGCTGATTTCCCGCTCAGCCTTTGCGCTGGCAGGGCCCCTGGTCTGAATGCTCTTCTCTCCGTCTTATCATGCGGTGGTAGTTCAAATTTCCTTTCTCAGAGAGGTCTTGCCTGACCGCAATTTCTAAGGTGGTTCTCCTTGCCCATCACATCATTCTATTTTATTCTAATTAATTTATCTATCATTTTATTTTATTTATAGCATCGACTACTGCCGGACATTAACACATTCATTTACTTCTTTTTATATCTGTGGTCTGAGTCCCCCAGCTATAAGGTAAGCAGCAAGAGGATAAGCAATTTGTCATTCTGGTTTATGGCTACCCCTGGTGTGGGGCGCAGCGCCTGGCACACAGTTGATGCTCAACAAATACTTATCAAATTACTGAACGAGTGAACTGGCCCTGCTATTCGTAAAGCTAGGTTTCAGCAGTGACACTTGCATCGTCATGGAAACAGAGCCCCAACCCAGGGAAAAGGCTCCAATGAAGAGGCAAAAAGGAGTATAAGGCAAACTGCATTATAAGACTATCGCTGCTCTGTGAGCTTCCGATGGCAGGACCTGGGTGCTTGGCCACACCCTCCCATTGCGCTGAGGCGACAAACAGGACGTCTGTAACCTCCACGTCACCTTTTATCTTCACGCAGGCGTGTCCCTGGGTTAAACATTGCACAATCTTTTTGTGCAGCTTTTTTTTTACTGGTTGGCTTGAACCTGCAAATCGTCTCTGAAGAATGCAGCCGCGTTGGGGCGCCTGCGTGGTTTAGACGGTTGAGCGGCCGACTTCAGCTCGGTCATGATCTCACGGTTGTCGAGTTCGAGCCCCGCTTCGGGCTCTGTGCTGACAGCTGGGAACCTGGAGCCTGCTTCGGATTCTGTGTCTCCCTCTCTCTCTGCCCCTAATCCACTCGCATTCTGTCTCTCTCTCAAAAATAAATAAACATTAAAAAAAAAAAAAAAACAAAAAAAAACAATGCAGCCGCATAGGGGCGCCCGGGTGGCTCAGTCGGGTAAGCTCACAACTCTTGGTTTCCGCTCAGGTCATGATCTTGTGGTTTCATAAGTTTGAGCCCTGCGACGGGCTCTGCACTGACAGTGCTGTGGAGCCTGCTTGGGCTTCTCTCTCTGACCCTCCCCCACTCGCGCTGTCTCTGTTTCTCTCAAAATAAATAAGTAAACTTAAAAAAAATTAACAAACAAAAGAATTCAGTAGCATTCACAAAAAAAAAAAAAAAAAAAAAAAAAAAAGAAAAGAAAAGAAAAGAAAGAAAAAATGCAGCAGCAACTAGGGACGCCTGGCTGGCTCAGTGGTTGGTGCATGCAACTCTTGATCTCGGGGTCGTGAGTTCAAACCCCGTGTTGGGTGTAGAGAGGACTTAAAAGTAAAATCTTTAAAAAAATGCAACAGCAACTCGTGCCCACCCCACCTGAGCAGGGTTCAATTACCTCCATTTCCCATGAAAGTGCATCATTGTGACTAGCTCTGAATGGGCCCTTGTACTCATGGAATTTCTGCAAAGTTCTGTCTTAGGCAAATTAGAATTTGCGTAGAGGGTTAAGTAGGGGAGATGATGCAAGATGCAAAGGCAACAAGTACAAGCTCTCACGGCTTAAGACAGTGGTTTGGTTATTACTAGGTGATATCTTAGGGCTGTGTAGATTCTTTCTAGTAGAAGCACATGAAAAATATAGATTCAGTGTCTAAGTAGCTATTTACACAAGTTTAATGTAGATGTGCATAGTTATGGGCAGGGTCCTTTCGAACAAGTGACAGAATACTGGTATAACATTGACTGAACAATCTTCTCTTTTTAAATGTTGACAATAGGGGCGCCTGGGTGACTCAGTCGGTTAAGCATCAGCTCAGAGCCTGGAGCCTGCTTCAGATTCTGTGTCTCCCTCGCTCTCTGCCCTTCCCCTGTTTGCACTCTGTCTCTCTCTCTCAAAAATAAATAAACATTAAAAAAAAAACCTTTAAAAAATGTTTACAGTAAAAACAATTCTAAATTAAAAAAAAAAAAATCTGAATACACTCACTGTCCTGAGCCAGTTTTGAGAACTGCAAGGGTGTATTTCATCATGGAGCATCTCAGTTTGACTCTAGATACATGTACCTAATGCTGGCTCTCAGCTTTAATTTCAGTTGTTTAATGGAGAAAAAAAAAGATGCTTTCAGAGACTCAAATGGACCTGTGGCCCAGAACACTGAAACACAGCCAGTGGGGCGCCTGGGTGGCTCGGTCAGTTAAAAGTCTGACTCTTTATTTTGGCTCAGATCATGATCTTGTGATTCATGAGATCGAGCCCCACACGTGGGGCTTCGTGCTGACAGTGCAGAGCATTCTTGGGATTCTCTCTCCTTCTCTCTCTGCCCCTCCCCTGCTTACACTCTCTCTTTTTCTTTCCCCCTCTTTCAAAATAAATAAATAAACTTAAAAAAAAAAAAACCCACAGGGGTGCCTGGGTGGCTCAGTTGGTTGAGCGTCTGACTTCGGCTCAGGTCATGATCTCATGGTTTGTGGGTTCGAGCCCCATATTGGGCTCTGTGCTGACAGCTCGGAGCCTGGAGCCCGCTTCAGATTCTGTGTCCTTCTCTCTCTCTGCCCCTCCCCTGCTTGCGCTCTGTCTCTCTCTCCCAAAATAAATACATATTAAAAAAAAACCCACAGCCAGAAATTTCAGGATGTTTCATGACTTCATATCTCTTCTCTAAGTTTCCGGGGACACAGTATCTTCGTGGTCAGGATAGCTTGCTTTCTGCTTGTGATGGACAAGCAGGAAGCTACTCTACTTTCTGTAATAACAACTCCAAAACTTCCTTTTGGGGAATCCACCCCAATCCCTGCAGAGGCTGGCTCTATTTCTGGATTTGGGGGTGAGATTTGTGACCAAGACAATCAGAGGGTCCCATCCCCCAGCCACTGATTGATTTAGAGATGGGCACAAGATCTAAGTAGGGTCAATCGGGTCTACTGAGGCTCGGGTCTTGGACTTCTATTTGTGCTGCTGGGGTAGTGAAATCTCTTTCCTCCTGGATTTCTTATTGGAGTTGATGTGTAATTGCAGTTGCTTGAGAGCAGTATACAGCTATCAATGAATCCACGGCAGCAGGAGGTAGCATATTACCACTGGAGGTGAAAGAAGACAGGTTCTAATGACATCATGTGACCCCTCACAAACAGCTTTGATGATTGTCCCTGGTCTTTCGGTTGGGTGAGCCAATAAATTGCCTGAAGAGTGTTGACTGATATGTAACTAAATGGCTCCTTTTTGTATGGAAGCCTGGAATTGACTTTGAAATACATCAAGAAAATAAGATGTCTCGTTAACAGCACTTTCTAATGTTCGCCCTCTTAGGAAAAGGAAGATGCAGAAGCTTAAAATAGAATTCTTACTTATCAAAATACATGCATGAATTCTGGAAATGTGGCTTCAGGGCTGTTAAAATCTGTGATTAAGTCAATCAGTATTGCACACCTCGGGACCCCTGGCTGGCTCAGTCTCAATGGAGTGTGGGACTCTTGATCCGGGGTCTGGAGTTTGAGCGTGGAGCCTACTTAAAGAAATATTGTATGCCTACTCTGTCTGTGCCAGGTGCCCACTCCAGCAAGGTTGGGGCAGCTCAGTAGTGGGAAATAATGCAGACCCTAAATGCTTTTATTTGCTCAGTTGGCACGCCTCACTCAATGGGAATATCAGCACTGCCTTGAAGAAATGAACAATTCTCATCCTCCATCAGCTTCGAGTTCAAATTATTCTGATGTTCTGTCGCATCAGTAAAAATAATCACCTGATTTACCATGGGAGGCAGGGGTGGCTTGATGGGTGTGTGATTTGTACAGTCACACAGGTCCCTATACTCGCTTGGTTTAATATTCTATGGTAGCTGTCTTGAAATTCTTAATAATTTTGGAACAAGTGACCTCATATTTTTATTTTGCACTGGGCCCCGCGAATTATGTATCTTGTACTGACTGCGGTCCATTAAGTTGAATCTCAGATTCCTTAAATCCCACCACCAACCCCCCCCTTGCCATTTTTTGATTTGCAGAAGCAGCTGAATGCATTCTTCATCAGATTTATGCCACCAGCCTGCATTTCTGCCATCTGATTCCATGAAAACGAATGCATTTCTGTACTATGTTTCATAGCCTCAGGACACACAGCGTGATGATTAAAGGCACGAACATGGAGAAATGTCACATCTTCTACTTCTTTCATCCTGTTATCTGACTGAGAAATGATGCTGTGGGAGAGGCGCATGAATAACTACTGGAACATTCTCTTCTGGTCTGCATTGCTCTAGTGAACCCAGCTTTTTCACATTCATGACAAATTTAAAAAATGATTTACCAGCGAAAGAGCCCAAATACAGGTGCTAAAATTAGGCCCAACGTTTTCTGCTAAAAATATCAAGACGGATGCACTTTGTTCACAGTTCATGAGTTGGATCCTTCTTAGAGGGGCCCTTTGTCTAAGTAAAAATGGCTCCAAGGTTGGGACCAGGGAGAGGTTGAATGCCAGGAGGGGGAAATTTCTTACTATCTGTAAGATACATGGGAGGGACTTAGCAGACATCTTTTCCTCCTTCCCGGCAGCCATGACATCTTCAAATTAAAGAAGGTTTGGCGGGGCAGGGGGCACCTGGGTGGCTCAGTTGGTCCGACTGGCGTCCCACTTCACCTCAGGTCATGATCTCGCGGTTTGTGAGTTCGAGCCCTGAGTTGGGCTCTGTGCTGACAGCTCAGCGCCTGGAGCCTGCTTCAGATTCTGTGTCTCCCTCTCTCTCTGCCCCTCCCATGCTCCTGCTCTGTCTCTCTCTGTCTCTCAATAATAAATAAACATTAAAAAAATTTTTTTAAAGAAGGTTTAGGGGATAGTGATCAAAGGCAGCTACCCAGGAGGCAGAGGGAAAGCATGCTAAGTGCCTCGGGAGAGCTTCAAACTCCCTCTGACTTGAAAGGAAGAGATACTTACTCTTGGACGAGAAAAAACGTAAGTGGTTAGTCCATTCCCAGTCTCCATTTCATAGCAGACTCATTTCCCCAAAGTTTTCTTATGAAACATTTCAAACACATAGCAAAGTGGAAAGAATACCCTTTCCTCACCACCTAGATTCTACTCTTAACAATGTGCCATACTTGCCTCATCACATGTCTGTCCATCTGTCCATCTTCCCATCCAGCCATCCACCCATCTTATTTTCATGATATATTTCTCTTTTTTTTCTTATTAGGAATTTGGTGTTTTTAAATTGTGGTAAAAAAAAAACCCATAAAATTTACCATCTTAACCATTTCTTTCTTTTAAATGCTTATTTATTTATTAATTTAATTTTGAGAGAGAGAGAGAGAGAGAGAGAGAGAGAGAGAGAGAGAACTATTGGGGGAGGGGCAGAGAGAGAGGGAGACACAGAATCCAAAGCAGGCTCCAGGCTCTGAGCTGTCAGCACAGAACCTGATGCGGGGCTTGAACCCATGAATGGTGAGATCATGACCTGAGCCCAAGTCGGATGCTCAACTGACTGAGCCACCTAGGCAGCAACCCCCCTCCACTGCCCCTGGTCTTAACCATTTCCAAATGTAGAATTTAGTGGTTTTAAGAATGCATACATTGTGGTGCAACTAATCTTCAGAACCTTTTCAATTTATACAACTAAAATTATACCCATTAAATCTCAGCTCTCCATTTTCCTGTTCCCCCAGTCCCTGGCAAATGCCACTCTTATTGTTTTCCTGAATTGGGGTATTCTTGGTAGTTCAGTTCAGTGGAATCACACAGTATTTGTCTTTTCTGCAACTGACTTTTTTTTCACTTAGCACAGCATCCTCCAGGTTCATCCATGTTGTAGCATCATTCAGAATTTCCTTCCTTTTTAGGGCTGAGTAATATTCCATCGGACAATTATGCCACATTTTGTCTTCCCATTTGTCCGTTAGTGGACGTATGGGTTGGTTCCACCTTTTAGCTATCGTGAATAGTGCTGCTGTGAAAATTGGTGTGCAATGTCTCTTCAGGATCTTGCTTTCAATTTTTTCCAACTTTATTGAGGAATAATTGGCAAATATAATTGTATATATTTAAAGTGTATTAAGGTACTATTTCTATTTCACCTATCCATCATTCTTTCTAGAAGTTTCTTTTTTACTAACAGAACCCCAAATTTTAAAGACTCATTGCCTCTGGGAATAAAGAACATTTTCTAGCTTCCCTTAAAGATGGTGTGGCCATGAGACTAAGTTCTGGCCACTGGTATGTAAGCAGAAGTGTTGTGTGGGACTTTTGGGAAAGTTGCCTAAGGACGAGGATCCTTTTGTCCTCACCCATTCCTTCTGTTCTCTGAAAAAAAGCATGATGGCTGGAGGCCCAGCACCCACTTTGTGCCATGAGGTGACCTTGAGTATGGAGGCTATTCACTAGGGATGGTGAAGCAGCAAATTAGCAATCTGGGTTGATGATGACATAGTGGGCCTGTCAAACCAACTCTTGAACTACTTCAAAAAAAATTTTTTTTAATTTTTTAATGTTTATTTATTTTTGAGAGAGAGATAGACAGGCAGACTGTGAGTGCAGGAGGGGCAGAGACAGAAGTAGACACAGAATCCGAAGCAGGCTCCGGGCCCCTAGCTGTCAGCACAGAGCCCGACGCGGGGCTCGAACTTACGAACCCTGAGATCATGACCTGAGCCGAAGTCGGCCGCTTAACCGACTGAGCCACCCAGGCGCCCCACCATGGGACTAATTCTGACCAATGAACTGTAAGAAGTGGCTGCTGTCACTTGAGAACTGGAGCATATAACTGCCAGTGTGAGGGCCTGCAGGGTTCCTTTTCCTTCCGGAACGGTGGCTGGGAATATTAGCAGCCAGCCTGGGTCCTGGGGACAACGAGGAGCAGAGCACCCCATTGACATGTGATGGTCAGGTAGCATGATCAAGAAAGAAGCTTTTTTTCTTTAAGACCATTGAGATTTCCTGCTTGCTCTTACCGCAGCAGTAAGCACCCTAGCCCAGCTGTCCTCAGATGTGGTCAGTGGACTCCCAGGGGCCTCCAGAACCGCTTAAGGTGGTCCTCAGGGGGTGGTCAAACTATTTTCCTATCGACACAAAGGCAATTGGTTTTTTTATTTTTTATTCTATTTATTTTTATTTTATTTTATTTTATTTTTATTTTATTTTTATTTATTTTTATTTTTATTTTTATTTTTATTTTTATTTATTTGCCGTGTTGGCATTTGCACGCCTGGTTCACAAGCAGTCGTGGGTAAAACTGTTGGCCCCGTAGCATGAACCAAGGTGGTGGCCCCCGAGCTGTTCTTCCTCACCTTTGATTCACCGTAAAATAAAAGGAGCAAGCAATACACCCAAAGGAACAGCAACCACCACCACCACAAACACCTAGCTGTACTTAAGAATGTCCTTAATGACAATCAGAATTTTGATCAAATTTCATCCCATGAGGCCTAGAGGCACCAAGGGCAGGCTGCTCCCACACGTGCCATTTTGGCACCCTGATTGTTTGAAATTAAAGTTACGTGATAATGGGGCCCCTGGGTGGCTCAGTCGGTTGAGCGTCCGACTTCGGCTCAGGTCATGATCTCGCCGCTTGTGAGTTCGAGCCCCGCGTAGGGCTCTGTGCTGACGGCTCAGAGCCTGGAGCCTCTTCAGATTCTGGGTCTTTCTCTCTCTCTCTGCCCCTCCCCCACTCACACTCTGTCTCTCAAAAATAAATAAACATTAAAAAAAAAAGTTACGTGATAATAAAAGTTACATAGCGCAGGGACGCTCAGGCTGTTCTCTGTCCCCTTGAAAGCAGGAAACCAGTCTTTCCCTGTGAAAGATACCATCCCTGTACTAGAAAGTTAAAAGAGATTTTCATCCTCAGAGGCAGGGACTTCAAAGGAGAGAAAGCTTAGAAGCACATTTTATTTTTTCAAATTTACTACCCCAGCCTACACTCTGCTTAGAATTCTCTACGAATTAAAGCTCCCAAACAACTGTTTTCTATATCCTGTCAATTCGTCACAGATTTATTGTCCAAAATGTATAAAAAGTGCCTGCCTTGGTCATCTCTTTAGGGCTCACTCTTGGGCTTCTGTGCACATCTAACAGAATCTCGGTTTTTTTCCCTCCTGTTCACTTGTCTTCTGTAAACTTAATTCTGGGTTGGCTGGAAGACCTTGGAGGATAGAGGAAGAATTTTTTTCTTCCGTACAGAACACATTCTTTTTCATCTTCTGTATGATGAAGCGGGAAGTACATCTAAAGCAGTTTGGAAGTATACTGGCGTCTCAAGGAAAAAAAACACTTGTGCCGCTGAATTGTGAGCCACTCTTCGTGAAACACCATTTTAATTTGGATGAATGACTTATAGACAAATTATGGTTATCCAGACTTTGGTATGGTATTAACAAGAATGTGCGTCATTGTGATTTATAAGAACTACAGGGGCGCCTGGGTGGCTCAGTCGGTTAAACGTCCGACTTCAGCTCAGGTCGCGATCTCGCGGTCCGTGAGTTCGAGCCCCGCGTCGGGCTCTAGGCTGATGTCTCAGAGCCTGGAGCCTGTTTCCGATTCTGTGTCTCCCTCTCTCTCTGCCCCTCCCCCGTTCATGCTCTGTCTCTCTCTGTCCCAAAAATAAATAAAACGTTAAAAAAAAAAAAAAAAAAAAAAAAAAAAGAAGAACTACATATTTGGTCTTTGCCTGTAGATCCTGGCTCACAGCTTCCCAAACCCTTGGAATTTCCTAAGGGTGGAGAGTGATAAAGGTGTCTTTTCTTATGTTAATAAGGCGACTTTTGGATTCTACCTAAGGGTCGGGGCTGGTTGCCAAGGGAACCCACCCGGCAATTAAAGGGTTGGGATTTCCAAATCCCCCCACCTGGGGTTAGGGGGAGGGGCTGGAGGCTAAATCAGCCATTGGTCAATGACTTAGTCAATCAGGACTATGTAATAAAGCCTCCATAAGATCCAAGGGGACAGCTTTTTGGTCTTTTTTGGGGAAAGCTTCCACATGCCATTGAGTTGGACCCCGTACCCCAGGAGGACAGAAGCTCCCTTGTTTGGAACCTCGGCCTATGTATTCCTTCATGTGGCAGTTTCCACATTAAGTGAGTGTTCCCCTGAGTTCTGTGAGAGACTCTTGCAAACTAATCAGACCTAAGGAGGAGGTTGTTGGAACCTCCAACCTGTACCTTGTCAGTCAGAAGCAAGGGCAATAGTCTGGGGTTGGCGCCAGGCATTGAGGCGGGGGTGGGGGACAGGCTTGTAGGACGGAACCCTTAGCCTGTGGAATCTGCTATCTCTGGAGAGACAGTGTCAGAATGAAGTTGAATTTTTCGATTCTAGGCTGGTGTCTGAGAGTTGTTTGACGTTGTGTGTATGGGAAACACCCCTACCCCCCATATTGGAATTGGGTCCAGGAACCCTAAGAGAAAATGATGTTTTGCTATTGTATAATGAAATATGTAAAAATGTGAAAGATTTGGTAACTCAGTGAACCAGTATTTTCCAAATGACCGATGCATGAAGTGACCAAATCATGCATGGGTAACAGATCCATTTGAAGAAAACAATAGACCCGGGCGCCTGGGTGGCTCAGTCGGTTGAGCGTCCGACTTCAACTCAGGTCACGATCTCGCAGTCTGTGAGTTTGAGCCCCGCGTCGGGCTCTGTGCTGACAGCTCGGAGCCTGGAGCCTGTTTCCGATTCTGTGTCTCCCTCTCTCTCTGCCCCTCCCCTGTTCATGCTCTGTCTCAAAAATAAATAAACATTAAAAAAAAAAGTTAAAAATAGAACTACCCTATGATCCAGTAATTACACTACTGGGTATTTATCCAAAAAATACAAAAACGCAAATTCAATAGACAAATTATGGAAACAGCTTAAGTGTCTCTCAATAGATGAATAAACAAGATGTGATATATATGCACACACATATATGTATATCGGTATCCTCTTCAGAATGTGACCTATAATGTCTATCTCCTGCTGTCTAATTATTATTCATATTTATATACATACACACAATGGAATACTATTCAGCTGCAAAAAAGAATGAAATCTTGCCATTTTCAATGACATGGATGGAACTAGAGAGTATAATTCTAAGTGAAAGAAGTCAGAGAGAGACAAATACCATATGATCTCACTCATATATGGAATTTAAGAAATAAAGCAAAACAAACGAACAAAGAAAAAAAAAAGAGAGGGAGAAAGACAAACCAAGAAACAGACTCTAACTATAGAGAATGATGGGATGGTTACCAGAGGGGAGAGGCGGGTGGGGAGGGATGGGTAAAATAGTTGATGGGGATTAGGGGGTCACTTGTGATGAGCGCTGGGTGATGATATATGGAATTGATGACTCATTATATTGTACACCTGAAACTATTATTACACTGTATGTTGGTGTATCGACTCAATTTTAGTAAATTTTAGTCCACATAATTTTATAGTATAACCTGGGTGTACAGATATAGATATAGATATAATATAGATATACAGATATAGATATATAGATATAGATATAAATATAGATATAGACATACGTAGGCTCCACACTGGAGTGATCAAGACCTGAGCCGAGATCAAGAGTCCGAGGCTCTACCAACTGAGCCACCCAGGTACCCTAGTATTTTTATATTTGAACCAAGTAGTAATTCATTATTCATGCCAGCCAGGGAAAACTGCTTCTGAAGGCCTCACCTGATTTGGTCAGACCTATATGGATAACCTCTGTATATTAAGGCCCACTTTGACTTGAGACTTTTATTATATCTGCACAATCCCTTCATAGCTGGACTTTGATCGGTGTTTGATTGAATTAGCAGGGGACAGGAATCTGGGGGTGGGAGTAATGTTAGAATTTTGCCTATCACGAAACCCCAGTTTATATGACATTATAGGTAATGGAAAGAGAGCTGATGCTTTATAGAAAGGCAAAGGAAATTAAAATGTTATCGGCGGTTTTGCTTTCGTGTAAAAAGCAAATTAAAAAAAACAGAATAAAACGTGCCATCTCTATTTTCAAAAGTTTTGACATTCTCTAACCAATGCATCGTTATAAAAGAATCGAAGCACGTCTATATTCATTTTCTCAAAACAATGATAACTGTTTGTCAATTGTGCTTTTTGCTAATTGGTAAAATTAAGTACTGAAATTCCAGGGGCACCTGGGTAGCTGAGTCGTTGAACCTCGACTTGGGCACTTGGGCTCAGGTCACGATCTGGCTGCTGGTCAGTTCCAGCCCCACGTTGGGCTCGATGCTGTCAGCCTGTCAGCGCAGAGGCTGCTTCAGATCCTCTGTTCTCCTCTCTCTGCCTCTCCCCCACTTGCGCTCGCCCCCAAATAAATATTAAAAAAAAAAATTCCAAAACTGAGTGCTACAGACTGAATATTTGTGTCCCCCCAAGATTCACAGGTGTTAGTTCCCAAACTGGGGGAATTTGAGGGGGGGGGGGGCGCAGATCTGGAACCGCCCGGAACCCAGAGGGCAGGGAGAGACCCAAGAAGGGGGCAGATCCGCCCCCAGATGGGTGGCTGGTTCAATGAGCGAGGGAACTTACCTACGAGAGGCTTGTCTCGAGAGCCTTAATGGGTTCCGCAAAGGCTCCATTTCTGACGGTCTCATCAACACAGCGCTCTCTCAAGGCTGTGTCCTTGAAAATGGCTCCGGCTGTGGAGGTGGTGGGCGGAACCAACATGCTAAGGACCGGGCAGGGGGTGAGGGACCTCCCAGCTCCCGGGTCGACCTGCTATCGCGTCCTCTGTATGACCTCCTCCAACCACAGGTCGCAGCCCCAGCCCCCCCTCCGTGACTGTACTTGAATGTGGGGCCTCTAAGGAAGTGCTTACGGATAAATGAGGCCATGAGGGTGGGGCTCGTATCCTTTCGGATTAGGTTCCTTGTAAGAAGAGACCCCAGAACCAAGCCCCCTGTCTGCCCTGTGAGGACACAGCCGGAAGATGGCCAGGAGGGCTCTTTCCAGAAACCCACCCTGCCAGCCCTGGATCGGTGCCTTCCAGCCTCCAAAACTGTGAGCAAATAGACCTCTGTCGTTTAAGCCACTCAGTCTATGGGATTTTGTTAGGGGAGCCTGAGCAGACTAATGCACTGAGAAATATCAACATTTCATACATTTTATTATTTGCCTTTACGTTTGGAAATAAGATAATAATTATTAAAATTTAAAAATCGGGGTGCCTGGCTGGCTCATTCAGTAAAGCTTGTGACTCTTGATCCCTGGGTTGGAAGTTAAGAGCCCTACGTTGGGTGTAGAGATTACTTAAAAGTCTTTTTTATTTTTATTTTTAAAAATTTTAAATATTTATTTTTGAGAGAGAGAGAGAGAGAGAATGTGAGCGGGGAAGGGGCAGAGAGAGACAGGCACAGAATCTGCAGCAGGCTCCAGGCTCTGAGCTGTCAGCACAGAGCCTGACATGGGGCTGGAACCCACGGATTGTGAGATCATGACCTGAGCCAGAGTCGGTCGCTTAACCCACTGAGCCACCCAGGCTCCCCTAAAGTCTTGAAATAAATTTAAAAATCAACCCATATTAGAAGACTGGTGGCTTATTTTTTTTTTCTCTGCAGCTTATAAACCAGGGCCATGGGATGTAGTTTTTTTTTTTTTTTTTTTTTTTTTAAGGAAAATAAACATTTTATTTTCAAAAACTTCAGGACTTCAGCTTCAGAATGGAATGTCTTGAAAGTAGTTATTGTGCCATTTTTTTCCCTGGGTATAATGCCATGGTATGTACATTATTTTGTATTGATACTTTATTTGATTAGAGGGACGTGTTGACCTAAATGAAAAGTTTGCTGTCGTCTCAGTATATTGAAGACGTTTCTCCCCCCCCCCCCCCCATGACACTTTTGTGATTGTGTTTTTTACTCTTTGATTTCAAAAATTACCCTAGAGTAAAATGGACTCTTTTGGGTATACAGTTGTATGAGTGTTGACTACCACTGAAGTCAGGATGCAGAACAGTCCCCCGCCATCTCCCCAGATTCCCTTGGTATCCTTGACTACCGCAGAAGGCAATTCTTTCATCTTCTGCCCAGGAAGTCAAAGCCTGGCTGGCAGGCCAATTGAAGCAGAGAGGGGGAAGGAATCAGGTGTCTTACAGATCAATAGGTGATCTTTGAATTCTTTCCTTTTAGAGCGGTTTTCAGCTCCTCCGGTGCCCTTGAATCTAGCATTTCTTTGTTCATACTCTGCAGAGCAGACGCTTGCCTCTCTCTTTATTGCAACTTCTGATCATCTTTTGCTCTGAGTGAAGACTGTGAAGTGTGTATATTCCTGCTCTTAATTTCATTTATTTATTATTTAATTTAATTTTAATTTCATTTATTTATTGCAATCTACAAAGACTTTGCTAATTTTTGTGAATCTTCCGCAGGTTTTTGTGAGGAAATGTTGATTTTTTTCTAGTCATGCAGAACGTTCTTTTTTTTTCAGTTATGCAGAATATTTTGTATTTTTTTTTTTTTAACGTTTATTTATTATTTTTGGGACAGAGAGAGACAGAGCATGAACGGGAGAGGGGCAGACACAGAATCGGAAACAGGCTCCAGGCTCTGAGCCATCAGCCCAGAGCCCGACGTGGGGCTCGAACTCACGGCCCGCGAGATCGTGACCTGGCTGAAGTCGGACGCCCAACCGACTGCGCCACCCAGGCGCCCCAATATTTTGTATTTTAATTATTCTAGTTTGTTAATTGTTTAGTACAAATTCTCCATGTCCTTATTTTTTTTTCTTTTTGTACTTGATTTATTGATTTCTGTAAAAAAATTAAAAAAAATTTTTTTTAACGTTTATTTTTGAGAGAAAGAGAAATAGACAGAGCGCACGCAGGGGAGGGGCAGAGAGAGAGGGAGACACGGAATCCGAAGCAGGCTCCAGGCTCCGAGCTGGCAGCACAGAGCCTGATTAGGGCCTCGAACCCACAAATGGTGAGATCATGACCTGAGCTGAAGTCAGACGCTTAACTGACTGAGCCACCCAGGCATTCCATTGATTTATTGATTTCTAATAGAATTGGAGGTCATTTACCTGGAAGAAATTTTAGGAGAGACATTTTGGATGGGAAAAACTTTATAAGTAGAAATGTGGTGCATCATTTTCTCTAGTATCCCCTCAATTCTGTCTCCTCCATGCACTGTGGGTGAAGGGGATAGAAATAAGGCATAGTATCCCATCTTTTTCAGAGGTTGTGTCTCATCCTTTGATGGTTCATCATCATTGGTGGCACCACAAATAATTTTGGAATCCTGCCTTGGAATTGTTCCTTTTTATAAGTCTGTGTACATTTTTAAAGATTGGGGTATAAATGACATATGTTAGTTTTAAGCATACTTTAATGCAACTTTCAAATATATAATACAGTATTATTAATTATAGTCACCATGTTATACATATCATCCCAGGACTTTATTTATTTTATAATTGGAAGTTTGTACTTTTGATGCCCTTCTTGCCATTTCTAGCCATTGTGCCCCATGGATCCCTGTGAATCTTTTTATTTTTATTTTTATTTTTTTTAACGTTTATTTATTTTTGAGACAGAGAGAGACAGAGCATGAATGGGGGAGGGTCAGAGAGAGGGAGACACAGAATCCGAAACAGGCTCCAGGCTCTGAGCTGTCTGCACAGAGCCTGACGCGGGGCTCGAACTCATGGACCGCGAGATCATGACCTGGGCCGAAGTCGGCCGCTTAACCGACTGAGCCACCCAGGCGCCCCATCCCTGTGAATCTTTGATGGGGAGTGAGGAAATGAGTAGGAAGCTAGAAAATGTTTTGCCAGAATCAAAACCACACTGAGATACCACCTCACGCCAGTCAGAGTGGCCAAAATGAACAAATCAGGAGACTACAGATGCTGGAGAGGATGTGGAGAAACGGGAACCCTCTTGCACTGTTGGTGGGAATGCAAATTGGTGCAGCCACTCTGGAAAACAGTGTGGAGGTTCCTCAAAAAATTAAAAATAGACCTACCCTATGACCCAGCAATAGCACTGCTAGGAATTTACCCAAGGGATACAGGAGTACTGATGCATAGGGGCACTTGTACCCCAATGTTTATAGCAGCACTCTCAACAATAGCCAAATTATGGAAAGAGCCTAAATGTCCACCAACTGATGAATGGATAAAGAAATTGTGGTTTTTATACACAATGGAGTACTACGTGGCAATGAGAAAGAACGAAATATGGCCCTTTGTAGCAACATGGATGGAACTGGAGAGTGTGATGCTAAGTGAAATAAGCCATACAGAGAAAGACAGATACCATATGGTTTCACTCTTATGTGGTTCCTGAGAAACTTAACAGAAACCCATGGGGGAGGGGAAGGAAAAAAAAAAAAGAGGTTAGAGTGGGAGAGAGCCAAAGCATAAGAGACTCTAAAAAACTGAGAACAAACTGAGGGTTGATGGGGGGTGGGAGGGAGGGGAGGGTGGGTAATGGGTATTGAGGAGGGCACCTTTTGGGATGAGCACTGGGTGTTGTATGGAAACCAATTTGACAATAAACTTCATATAATAAAAAAAAAAAAAGAAAATGTTTTGCCAGTTTGAGTTGTGATGTGCTTTATAATTATCGTGCTTTGGTTAGAATATTACTTTTTCTCGGTAATGTGTTTACTATAGAAAAAATAGAAAGTAGATAAATAACAGAAAACATTATCCGTAATCCCATATCTTTGTCCATTTAGGGCCTCTGGTTATCAGAAATGTTTTTATGAGGGGCGCCTGGGTGGCGCAGTCGGTTAAGCGTCCGACTTCAGCCAGGTCACGATCTCGCGGTCCATGAGTTCGAGCCCCGCGTCGGGCTCTGGGCTGATGGCTCAGAGCCTGGAGCCTGTTTCTGATTCTGTGTCTCCCTCTCTCTCTGCCCCTCCCCCGTTCATGCTCTGTCTCTCTCTGTCCCAAAAATAAATAAACGTTGAAAAAAAAAATAAAAAAAAAAAATGTTTTTATGATGATAAAGAAATAATTTACTTGCTATCCCATGCTATTTTCTAAAGAGATTAAGTGCTAAGGAAGGTTATTATCTGGTGACCTGGTTACGGAGGGAAGAGGGTGGATGGGAGAGAAGCAGCAAGAGGGCAAGAGGTATGTTGTAGAGAATGCGGGGGAATTATAGGGAGTGGGTTGGGAATTGGAGGCCTGGGAAAGAGCCTTGATGAATGGAGGAGTGCAGTGACTGCCAAGACCCAGGACCTGTGGGCTGAGGTGTCAGTGGCTGAAAAGGAACTTGGAGGAAACCAAGGATTTTGAAAGGGAATGGTTGTGACGTTTTGCCGGATAGGGTGATGGAAAATGTCTTCCCTATTTCCCCATGACATCTTCAGGAAAGCATTTATTTCTCATGACTGCATTGTGGAGTTGAAGCTACTGTGGGATGCATTGCATTGTTTTCTTTGAGAAGGTCACGGAGAAAAAATAAAAGCTGTTGCTAGAACACCCCCCCCCCCCCAGCATTTTGGGTGCCTGTTTGTGCGTGTGCATGTATCTTTGGTATACAATGGGATCGATATGGATGTGATTTTTATAGTGCTCTTTGAGTTAATAAAACAGTTGGATTCTTTCTGTATGACTGAAGAAAGCTCTAAATTTATCCTTTTGAAAGGATGTATGCATTATAGATTATGAATATATCTACTTAACACTTCTCTCATTTCTGGACATTTAGGTAGTTTGGAGTTTTTTGCTATTTTAATCTATGCTGTTATCTGTGTTTGTACAATACATTAAAAAAACACTTGGATTCTTTTTTTTTTTTTTTTTTTTTTTTTTTTAAATTTTTTTTTTCAACGTTTATTTATTTTTCGGACAGAGAGAGACAGAGCATGAACGGGGGAGGGGCAGAGAGAGAGGGAGACACAGAATCAGAAACAAGCTCCAGGCTCTGAGCCATCAGCCCAGAGCCCGACGCGGGGCTCGAACTCACGGACCGCGAGATCGTGACCTGGCTGAAGTCGGACGCTTAACCGACTGCGCCACCCAGGCGCCCCAACACTTGGATTCTTAAAAACAACAACAACAACAACAACAACGAAAAACCACGGATTCTTGTTATCTCCTCAGAATGTGTTCATTCCTAACATCCGAGTCTCTGAGCCAAAAAGCATGAACATTTTTAGGGTTTTTGAGAAGGATAGCTAAATGTCTTCCAGATTTACCCGTTTAGTCCTAAATAGTCTGATGACAAGGCTTGTTTCTATCTATACCTTGACAAACGTGGGCTTGCAAATCTTTCGAATATCTGACAATCTGATAGATAAAAATGAGAGGTCACTGCAGCTTTAATTTGCATTTATTGGTTTTATAAATTTAAAAATTTTATTTTTATCTGAAGTATACTTGACGTATATTAGTTTCAGGTGTACCACACGGTGGCGCAACAATTACATACGTTACTCAATGCTCATCATGAGCAGTGGAGTCACTATCTGTGACCCATTACAAAAGTATTGTGATACTATTACAGTATTATTGACTGTATTCCCTATGCTATACTTTTCACCCTGGGTGTTTATATTATAACTGGAAGTTTGTGACTTTTAATCCCTTCCACCTGTTTCCCCGCCCCCGCCCTCCCCACGACTCCGACTCCGTGTTCATTCTCTGTATTGATGGGTGTGTTTCTCTTTGTGGTTGTTCTTTGTTTATGCATTTGTTTTATTTTGTAGATTTCACCTGTAAGTGAAATCACATGGTCCTTCTCTGTCTGACTTAGCATCCTACTTTCTAGGTCCATCCATGTTGTTGCAAGTGGCAAAATTTCATTCTTTTTATGGCTGAGTGATGTTCCATTGCATATATACAATATTGGTTCAATTTGCATTTATTTGAGACCGCGTAAGACGTTTTCTCCCCCATGTTCTTTGGCCATTTTCACAGTTACGTTGCTAGTTCATGTCACGCAGCCCTTTTTCTACTAGAGGTTTGAGGTTTTCCTCCTTTATGTTAACTTACTATATTTTTAGGGTATCAGCACTTTGTCATATATGTCTCAATTTGTCATTTGCCTTTTAACTATTTATGATACTTGAGTTTTTCTGCTTCACCTTGAGGTTTATTTTAATATATATATTTTTTGAGGTATCATTGACCTACAACAAACTACCCACATTTAAAGGGTCCGAGTTGGGAAGTTTTTGCCTTATGTATACCCCTGCCAGGCCGTCACCACAATTAAGATAATGAACACATTCTCTGCCTCAAAGTGTCCTCATGCCTCATTGTAACTCCTCCTTCCACCGGCCCCTCATATTCGTAGGCAACCACTGGTCTGCTTTCTGTCATTAGGGATTACTTGGAGTTTTCTAGAATTTCATATAAATGGAATCAGACAGAATAAACTTTTTTGGGTAACTAGTTATTAAAGAGTTGTACATTTAAAAGCACAGTGAGATACCACTACATGCTTACTAGAGTGGCTAAAATTTAAAAGACCGACCATATACCCAGTGCTGGTGGCAAGTAGAATCTGTACTTTCCCTTGATGGTGGGAATGTATAATGATGCAACCATCTTGGGAAACAACGTGGTATTTCTTCTGTTTTTTTTATTTTTTTTATTTTTTTATTGTTTATTTATTTTTGAGAGAGAGACAGGGCGTGAACAGGGGAGGGACAGGCAGAGAGGGAGACACAGAATCTGAAGCAGGCTCCAGGCTCTGAGCTGCCAGTGCAGAGCCCGATGCGGGGCTTGAACTCACGAACCGTGAGATCATGACCTGAGCCAAAGTCAGACACTCAACCTCCTTAGCCACTTAGGCACCCCTGTTTTCTTCTGTTTTTTAATGTTTATTTATTTATTTTTGGGGGGAGGGGCAGAGAGAGAGGGTGACAGAGAATCCCAAGCAGACTCCAGGCTGTCGGTGCAGAGCCCGACATGGGGCTCGATCCCACGAACCGTGAGATCATGACCTGAGCCAAAATCAAGAGTCAGGCACTTAACCAACTGAGCCACCCAGGTGCCCCCAGTTTGGTATTTCTTTTAAAAGTTAAACATTCACCTACCATGTGATCCAGCCATTCCACTCCTTCGTATTTACAAAGGGAAATGAAAACATAGGTCCATACAGAGACTTGTACATGAATGTTCACAGAAGCTTTATTTGTAATGGCCCTAAACTGGGAATAACCCAAATGTCCATCAACAAATCTGGATAAATAAATTGTGGTATATTCATACTATGGAATAGTACTCATAAATCAAGATAAATGAACTATTGATATATGCAACAGTATGGATATATTTCTTTAATTTTTTTTTTTTTTAATTTTTTTTCAACGTTTATTTATTTGTGGGACAGAGAGAGACAGAGCACGAACGGGGGAGGGGCAGAGAGAGAGGGAGACACAGAATCGGAAACAGGCTCCAGGCTCTGAGCCATCAGCCCAGAGCCCGACGCGGGGCTCGAACTCACGGACCGCAAGATCGTGACCTGGCTGAAGTCGGACGCTTAACCGACTGCGCCACCCAGGCGCCCCAAGTATGGATATATTTCAAAATGATATTTTTTGACGTGGAAGTTTAATATTTTATGCTATATAACTAGCTTAATTGTATATGAATTTTTCCTTTATTGCTGTACTTAGAACTTTGTTGCTCTCAAATTAAATATTTAACTATATAATCTTTTTTTTTTAAGTTTTTAAAGATATTTTATTTATTTTTGAGAGAAAGTGAGAGAGACAGAACACAAGTGGGGGAGGGGCAGAGACAGAGAGGGAGACACAGAATCTGAAGCGGGCTCCAGGCTCGGAGCTGTCAGCCCAGAGCCCTACTCGGGGCTCGAACTCGTGCACCGTGAGATCGTGACCTGAGCCGAAGTCGGCCGCTTAACCAGGCGCCCCGCTATGTAATCTTTTAATACTTTGTTTTTCACACTGTCATTTTTAAACCATCTGGAATTCATTTTGGTTTGAGATGTGAGGTAGGGAATTGGCAGTTCCGTGTTTTTGTGTGGTTAGCTGGCTTCCAGGATTTCTTGGAATTATTTAGGCCTGAGTGTTCTGGTTTGTTTCTCTCCGGTGGAATTTGGCATCTGTCATGTAAATGTTATAGAAAATTCATGGGCATCAGGATGTGAGAGGAAACTTATCCTGCTTTCCAACCCCCTCCCCCCCCGCAAAAAAAGTCATAATTTTCATGAGTTTCATTGTATCCTTTGAAGAGATAGTTTGATATAATGGCAACCATTGTATAAATGCTATTTTGGATCATGTTACTCGTATGTACCCTATTCTCTAAGTATTTCCATTGTTCGTAACTATATGTGTTATTAGTATATAGTGTTTCACCGTTTAGAATTTTCCCGTTTTCTTGCCGTTTTAAATAACGTTGCATTGAACAGCTCCGGGCCTTTTTCCTTCCTTTGAATAACTTGACAAATGGATAGATTCCTAGAAGTAACGTTAACTGGATTAAACACGCAGAAGTTCTGTTTCTTTGTTCTTATTTCCACTTGACTTTCCAACAGGGCTGTGCCAGTTCCTATATTGTGAGGGGGCACATTTGCGTCCCAAGCACCGTTGTGGCCTTGCTTTCTGAGACCGTTACCTATGTTGGATGTCTGCATTTTGTCCGTTTTATTACACAAACGAGTAAATGAATACCTCATCAGTCAGTCAACATGGCTGGCCAAACCGTGCACCTTCAGCCCTCTTCTCTCTCCCCTCCTGCTTTGTGGCAGCCATGGAGGTGCACTGCTCAGACCTCCCTTCAAGAGAAGCGGCTGTGAGGATGTAGCTGGTGGACAGCCTCCGGCTGCCATACTTCCAGATCTGCAGTAGCATTTACCCAAGGCCATGTTCTCCAGGGGCTGCTCTTAGGTCTTAGAGCCCCCAGACTGACAACATACCCCGTGGAGGAGTCCAACTGGGAGGCCTTCGTGTGGGCTAGATACAGACTCCAGGGTTTATTAAGTGGATGGCAGAGCGTTGTAGAAGACAGGAGCTTTGAGATGGGCCATAAACCGGAGCCGCGGAAGGAGGGAGCCTCCACCATTCGTGGGGGTGGGGCTAACAGTACTGGGACGACTTGGAGATGGTGTCGCGTTGTGCACCGCGGCTGTGGTATCGTGGATCGTGGTCGTGGCGTCGTAGCCGTCGGTTGCTTCTCGGTTTGGCTTTTCGTAGCTGTTCTGCAGAGCTGCTTCCATCTGTGGACAGGCGGTGGCGCGATGGGCCTCCCGTGGTCTTTGGTGCAGCGCTGTTTGCTCCTGTCGCACATGAAGGTGGATCTCTCCAGGGAGCTGCAGTGCAGCCTGCAGGGTCCTGGGAACTTGCGCCCACAGCCCGACCCACCCCCGCTGGCTGCAGAGGAGAAGTTCAGGGTGGAGGCAGCCCCGGGGCCTGCCCAGGGATCGGGGCCGTAGGGGAGCGTTTGGCTTTTTATTCTGAGATGGCCACTTGAGACAGCAGGCAAATGAGAGGGGGAAGTCCGGCAAGAGGAGACGGGACTTGCCTGGACTGACGGCCTCTGGGGAACCCCGAGGAGCTCTTTCTCCGCCAGTCTCCGCGGCTTTGCCGCTAGTCAAGGCCTGTGACATCACTGTAGTTGGTGCCACAGGATGTGTGGGTGAAATCGGGGTGTGGGGAGCCGGGTCTTCATGGCAGGGAGGAACCTGAACCCTTGAAAGGGGGAGTTGGGGCTATTCTTACCCCCCGGCCTCCACTTTTCTGCCTCATTTGTTCTCAGGGAATAGGAAACCAAGTATCAGTCGACCCAGGGCAAGGAAAAAAAGGTCAAATCGTTCCCCAATGCCTTAAAGGGAAATTAATGATTGCTACTTATGGGGTTTTTATGCATTCATACACTGCCGGATACCAGGGGCCACCTTCTGGTTAAATCTGATGGCTGTGTCTTAGCTCCGTCTGCCATCACCTCAGCACTGACATCTTCTGAGCACCATTCCCTTCTGGATTTCTACGCACCCATTGCCTGGCTGTCTGATTTCTTTCTCTCTGGCTCTGCTTGCTCTCCTCACCCCAGGGTTCAGGTGGAGCACCTTGTTTGCCATCCTGTGTGAACTTGCCCTCTGGGAGGTCTCTTCGCCCTGCCTGCCAGCACTCTGTTGGGCATGGGGATGGGACCCTTGCTCCTAGGCCCAGCCTCTCCTCTGAGCACTAACTCTGGGGCTGATGAAAGTGGCAGAGAGAGTGGCCTTCTCAGCATCTTAGGAGCTTAGATATAGGGAGCTCACATAAAGTGAGAGAAAGGTATTTTGGACCAGGTTGAGGCTGACTTTTGTCTTAAAACAGGAAAAAAGTTTGAGGACTGGTTTTTGTAGAAGATCGTACACAGGGTAGTGGCTGGGTACGGGGTATTGAGGCCGGTGGTGAATGTTGAGCGATCCCTACCTTAGGCTGGAACTCAGGGGGGTAAGTCCTGCCTCCAAGCCTCCACCTGGCTTGCCTGTCACCCGAGCAACCAGATCTGTTAGCATTCCTGCCCCCCAGCCCTCCTCCTCCATCCAGTTTACCTGGAGTCACCAGGAATCCAAGGGATGCAAAGATCAGGAACAGGAGCTTCATGGCCGAAGGGATGCCTTGGGAAGCATGGTGGCGGTTTAATGGAGTCCGGCCCCTCTGTGTGATGTGCTTGGAGCTACTGCCTTTATAGGAGCCACATGATGCCAGGATACTGGGCAGTGAACCAGAGGAAGAGTTCATTGCCACCCAGAACAGTCAGATTAGATCATAATGGCTACCAGTCTGTAGCTGTGATTGATTTATTGAGCGCTTGTATTCTAGGCTGTTGGGAGGGGAAGAGGCAGAACACAGCACCATCTTTCAAAATATGCTTCTTAGCCAGTGTCGGCAAGGGTGTGGGAGAAACGACTGCTCTTTTGCACCGCTGCTGGGCGTGTTGATTGGTACTGTTTTGCTTTCAGAGAGCAATTTGGCAATATGCACCAGGAGTCTTGAAAAATGCCTGCATTTTGCCTCGGTAACTCTATTCCTGGACTTCGGTCTAACGGAAATAATCGAACAAATACACAAAGAGGTCTATCTCAACATTGTTTACAATAGCAGAAAGCCAAAAGCATTCTAAATGTTGGTGAAACATGGATGCAACTGACACCATGCAGTGATTAGACCTATTGCAGGGACTCATTTACAAGGCGGGCGGCTCACTAAAGACACGCCAACACTTCCTGTTTCAATTAGACATATGTGGCGTCGCAAGAGACGGGCAATTCAACTAACAGTGGCTTAACTCATAGAAGTATCTATTATTTAATCAACAACAAGAAGGGGGTGATTTGGTGGTGGGATGAAGTTAGTCTTGGATCCTTCTGTTCTGCTATCCTCCGCGTGTAGATGCGCTGATTACCAGTTTATTCTCTTAGCCCCAAATCCACCCTTCTTTGTCCTGCTTTGCGATACTGGATTTGAACCCTGGAAAGATGCCTCTTTTGCCAGCTGGCCCTGTGTTAGGCTTTGACAGTGGAGGGTGTTGGAAGTGAAAGAGCGGACCTAGGCCGGCCGATGGAAGAACACCACAAACCGCTCATTTCATTCTGGGTTCCAGTTCTCCATTTTTAAATTCAGCCAAGGAGCCCCATGGCTCTCAGCCCAGCTCCAGCCCTGCTCAGGCCATGCTCCTTCCCCGTGGTGGCCACTCCAGTAGCACCACTGGCTGTGTCCTCAGGCAACTAACTGCCTCACTGCCCGGTGGCCACCTCTGCAGACAGCTCTGGCCAGCTCCCTCTGGGGAATTTCTTCGTCACTGCTCTGTGGCAGCCACATCCGCTTTGAAGAGAATGTGTGAGGTTAGTTCCTCCACTGGAACCCGGAAGTAGCGAAATGTGCTCTTTCCCTAACATTAATATTGCTGCTACTTCAGGTCCATAACCATTTACCTTTTATTTTGTTGATTAGGTCACTTAACAGTTTTTATTTATTTATCTTTTTTTTTTTTTTTTTTTTTTTTGGGCGGGGGTTGGGGGGGAGTAATGCAGTAGGCCCATGTTTATGCCCACCAATAGAAATAACAGCCATTAACTGATCGACCCTTATGACTAAATGGGACATTTCCTAGACTGGTCACCATATCCCTTCTGGGATGTTCTTCCAATTTGCAAAAATGACTTTCCTTGTTTGACCTATGGATACATGACCTGTACCCTAGAGGAGTGAGCAACCATTCCAAAATTTCTGGGACTCACCATGATGCTTCCACAGCTACCGTCTGGAGTGATGAGGGAGTGACTGTCTTGGGCAGAGTAAGAGATCCAGCCCTCTAAACCCTTAGATGTTGCCTTATTCATGGAGGGTTTACAATTAAGCTGAAAACAACAGTATGAAACCTGTTAGTCACGCTAGACAGAGATCACCAAGGAGATTACCTTAGATGTACGATTGACCAGCCTGGGTTCCTTGGCCGACGTATCTTAGAGCCAATAGTATTCTCTTGACTCAGTTGGCCAGCTAGGGGTGGCATTTTTATATTGGCTAATACGTCATGTTTTGTATTAGTTAATGCCAGCTGACTGACTGGGTTAGAATAATAAGTTTCTTGCAGTCAGGAATCGGTAGAATAGTTGACCTCGGCATGCCGTTTAGTACTGTAGAACCACTTCTCTCGGCTTGGTCTGGGGACCCTCAGTACCCGGTTTAGGAAAGAATTCTAATGCTGCTTATTGTTCTAGTTATCTGTTGCTATATAACAAACTGGTTTAGTGGCGAGAACCACAGTAGTCGTTCACTTAGCTCGTGACTCTGCAGTTTGGGCAGGATTCAGGAGGAGAGGCTCATCTCTGTTCCGCATGGCATCACCTGGGGCACGTTAGCTGGGGCTGGAGGATCTACTTCCAAGATGGCTCGCTCATATGGCTGCCAGGGTGGTGCTATCAGTTATAAACTCAGTGGGTGTGAGGGACCTCTTCATTTAGGCCTCCCCATGTGGCCTTCCTTACAGAAGGATGGCTGGATTTCATAGGTGAGCATCCCAAGAGATAGGGACTAACTTGCTGATTGCCTCATCTTTAATAGGTGTAACTCAAAGAACATCAATCAAGGCTGAAGAATCAAGTGATAAAGGTATAGACATATTTGGCAATGTAGAGATAACATTGAGAAAGTATTGTATTGACTCATATTGGATGTGTTGGAAAGGGAGGAGAGATAAAAAATATGCTAATTCTATCATTGTTCTAGAAGGAAACCAGTAGATGCTGTAAAAAGAAAAGGACATCTAAGGATACTGTATAACGTTATTGTTATAAAGATGACCACTCAAAAGTCTAAATTTAATTAAATATCTGAAACCTAAATATCAGAAGACCACACACACACACTACCTAGTGAATGACTTTTTAAAACATAAAAAATACATAAAGTATTTCAGAATTCAGACTGAATATTATCTGCCCTATCCATAAATATAGATGCTTAATTCATTCACCCTGAAAATTTCATATTAGATCATAAAGCATACCCAGCGCTGCACTGTATATAAGATACCTAAATTTCTGATTCAGAAAGAAGGGGGCTTCTGTCTCAAAGTGTTACAGACATACCAGTACACCTGTCTTGTCTGCCCCCTTGAGACCTGGAGCAAACTGGCTTCTCCTGGAGTGACACCACTGCCCTATAAGCTGGAGCATGTGTTGGGGTCATGGTAACCTCTGTCTTCTTGGCTTGCCCTTCTTGGAACCTCTGCCTATGAGGAGGGAGGGTGATCACAGTCCAAGTATTCTTGACTTGGTGCTCCTAGGGGAGAGCCTGCACCCTAGGAGTGGGAGTTAGGTGGGGGAAGGAGGTCTAGTCTTTTGGACTGTGCTTGCCTTGACTAGAGTTGGGGTGAAGGCAGGAATGAGAGATACTTCTCCTCTGGTGAAACTGGAACCCTATCTTTGGAGTCTGGAGGGAAATAGTCACTGTCTTCTGAGCTGCCCTTGCCAAGAGTTCATGGACATTGTGTGTGTGTGTGTGTGTGTGTGTGTGTGTGTGTGTGTGTGTATGTATTGGGAGCAAATGCTGGCCCCAGTGTTGCTAAATTAAATTACTAAATTTAATTTTTATTTTATTATAAAATTATTTTATTTATTTATTTTTAAGTAGGCTCCACACCCAAGGTGGGGCTTGAACTCATGACCCTGAGATCACAGTCACATGCTCTATCAACTGAGCCAGCCAGGCATCCCTATAAGGGTTTTTTAAATTTGGTGTTTCAGAGACTCTTGAGTGACTAGTTCAGTGCAGAAATTCCCTGTCCACCCACCTCCACATATTCCCACGTGTAGGAACCCTCCAGATTTGACAGGTGGTTCTCAGACCTATTTGCCTGGTCCTGTGGTTTTCAAACTATAGCATGTATCTGAGTCATGCAGAAGATTGGTGAAAATACATGTTGTTGAGCCTCTACCCCCAGAGTTGCTGATTCAGTGGGTCTCAGGTAGGTCTAAGATTGGCATTTCCCATGGTGTTGCTGCTGCTGGTTCAGAGACCACACTTTTTTTTTTTTTAATTGAGGTATAATTGAATATGTTATATTAGTTTCAGGTATAGAATATAATGATTCTATATGTGTATAGAATTCCTATAGATTTAATTCTAATGCTAATTAGATTTAATGCTAATTCCATTAGCACACATAATTACAGAGTTTCTGTTCTCTTACAATGAGAACCTCAGATTTGCTCTTTTAGCAACTTTCAAATATGGAATACAGTATTATTTTTATTTTTATGAAAAAAAATTTTTAATGTTTATTTTTGACAGAGAGAGAGCCAGAGCATGAGCGGGGAGGGGCAGAGAGAGAGACACACACACAGAATCCGAAGCAGGCACCAGGCTCTGAGCTGTCAGCACAGAGCCCGACGCGGGGCTTGAACTCATGGACCGCGAGATCATGACCTGAGCTGAAGTCGGATGCTCAACCGACTGAGCCACTCAGGTGCCCCTGCAATACAGTATTATTAAATATAGTTTCCATGTTGTACAGTACATCTCCATGACTTATTTATTTTAGAGCTGGAAGTTTGTACCATTTGGTCCCCTTCATCCGTTTTGCCCACCTCTGGCAAACTGCCCACCTTTTCCCACTGCCACCTCTGGCAACCATCAGTCTGTTCTCTGTCTGTGAGCTTGGTTTTTGTTTGGTTTATTCCACATATAAGTAAGATCATACAACATTTGTCTTTCTCTTTCTGACTTAGCATAATGCCCTCAACCCATGCTGTTGCAAGTGGCAAGATTTCATTCTTTTTATGGCTGAATAAGATTCCATTGTATATGTAAACCACATCTATCCATCCATCGATGGACACTTAGGTTGGTTCCCCTATCTTGGCTATTGTAAATAACCCTGCAGTGAACTGGGAGGTGCAGATACCTTTTCCAGTTGGTGTTTTTGTTTCCTTCAAATAAATACCCAGAAGTGGGATTGCTGAATCAATGGTAGTTCTATCTGTAATTTTTTGAAACACCTCCATGTGGTTTGCCATAGTGGCTGCACCAGTTTACGTTCCCACCAACAATGCACAAGGGCTCCCTTTTCAGAGACCACATTTGAGAACAACTGGGTGAATCTTACATCCAAGGCGGGATTTTCTCCGTGTCGGGGCACATGTTAGTGCTTTTATTGTTGTGCGTGTAGCCCACTTTCATTTTTTTGTTTGTTTCTTCACTTCCATTTCTTTCTACTCTTTTTTTTTTTTTTTCACTTAGTGTTGCTGACGATGTCATCTCTGTGTGTGCGTGTGTGTGTGTGTGCATGCACATGTCTGTATGTATTTGCTATTGTTGGGGGGAATGTAATTAAAAATAAAATCTCTTCTCAACTCATAAAACCTCCCCACAGACGTAGAAGAGAAAGAAAACCGTTTTGTCACTAAATAAGCATTAAACTGGGACGTGATGCTTACCGTAGACAATCTGCTAAGAGATTGCAAAGACCAAAATCTTACCCATTTCTATAGCCAAGAAGATACAACTCATTACAGACATCTTCTCAAGACAAACACTCCCTAGCCCTGAAGAGGACCAGAAAGTACCATTTGTCACACATTGCTGATCCTAGATTCACTTGATACGTAGAGTGGCTTCTCTGTGTTTGCTGATTGGTTTCACTCAAAGGAAAAACAAAATTCTCATATCCTTGTGGCAGGTGGTAGTTTTGAAACTTAGAGCGAGGAGCCTGAGGAACCTGCTGAAGTTAGGCTCCTACCTACCCACAAAAACTGTGACTACATTTCAGAGAGGTGGCTCCCAGGTCTTTGAGAAAGACATTCCTGGGTTGTAAAGTGGTCAAGAAGTCTATTTACATTAAAAAAAATAATAATAAATGTTTTAAAGAAAGAGAAGGAACTTACAAGTTTTCTAAAGTAAATGCTCTAAGAAAAGGGAGGGGAGGGGTAATAAGTCTCTAACAGGGAGAATTAAGGCTCTTTCTTTTTTTAACTTTAAACAAATTTTCATTACACAAAAGTTGCCACATAGTTGGCTGTTTCTCTACTTTGTACACAATTATTCTTGCTCTCCACAGAAAGACTGCTTCTTAACTTTTCATCTGGTGATGGCAAGTATGAAAATCCCGATTTTAGGGGCGCCTGGGTGGCGCAGTCGGTTAAGCGTCCAACTTCAGCCAGGTCACGATCTCGCGGTCCGTGAGTTTGAGCCCCGCGTCGGGCTCTGGGCTGGTGGCTCGGAGCCTGGAGCCTGTTTCCGATTCTGTGTCTCCCTCTCTCTCTGCCCCTCCCCCGTTCATGCTCTGTCTCTCTCTGTCCCACAAATAAATAAAAACGTTGAAAAAAAAATTAAAAAAAAAGAAAATCCCGATTTTAACATCATAGTAGTAAAAATGCCTCTTTTTATTCAAAAGCACAAAATACATTCTTTGTGAGCATGGACAATGACAGCAGTAAATCAGAATTTGTTGTCAACCGAAACCAGTAACTGATGGCTATCATGATTTTCTTAAACACCAGCCAGACTTTTCTTCAGTCATTTCCTCCAGTGGAATTCTCTGAAGTTATCGTTGAAGGGCCCTGCCTTGAGTTTCCCCTCACAGTTCATTAATAATGGAAAGGCACTGTTCTAGGAATTAGAACATTCCACCTTCCATACCCCCTCCCGGTCCACCCATTCCTGGGTCCTTTTCTTCTTTAGGAATTCCGGTGACGACGACTTCTGCTATAGTTAACAGAAAGGCAATTCTAGCAGTATCTTTCTAGTAAAGTAGTTCTTAACACCCTTAGTTGGATCAGTGACGCCTTTTCCCACCGTCATTCAAAAAATCTCCAAAGCACAGCGTCATAACCAACTTCTAAGGGACTTTGCATACGTTTCTCAACTATCAAGGATCCTTCAACACCTGCATTCTTAGCAATGGTCATCGCAGGAATTTTGAAGATCTTCGTTAGCTGGAGTTATCGGATCCAAGGCTGGAATGCACCAAAGCAGGGCACAGCCCCTTCCCAGAGAATCTTCAGTAGCAGCTCGTGGAGCATTGAGGGCATCTGTGACTCTGTCTTTCTTTCCACTCACTTCAGCATCATTTGTCCCAGCCTTCGGCACAGCTACTCTGAGAGTTTTGCCAGATGTTCATTCAGCTTTTCTTTTTCTTATTCACTAGTTGTGATATCTAACTGTTGATTTCAAGTGATTTTTTTGGATACGTTTTTCAATTTGAGCCTTGTTACCTTTTCTTTTTAAGAGCATGGAATCATCTTTGGTCATATTGACCTCTCCAACTTTTCCTAAGTCATGAAGCTGAACATCTTCAAGATTTAGAGTCAATCTTTCTTCCCCAAACACTGCACCACCAGTAGCAATAGCCATGTCTTTAAGCAATTTTTTTTCTGTTGTCACCAAAACCTAGAGCTTTGGCTGCTTACCACCTGAAGACCAACTTTTAACCTATTCAAAACAAGTGTACTCAAAGCTTCTCCGTGAACATCTTCAGCAGTTATGAACAGGGACTTGCAGTGAGCATTGGCATTTCAAGAGCAGGTACAACAGACTGGACACTAGAAATTTTCTTTTTTTTCTGTTTTAGACATTTTCTTTTCACTCAGTAGAACATAGTCATCTTGGAATTCACATTTCTTTTTTTATATATTTTTTTAATGTTCATTTTTATTTTTGAGACAGAGAGAGACAGAGCATGAGTGGGGGTGGAGCAGAGAGAGAGGGAGACACAGAATCCGAAGCAGGCTCTAGGCTCCGAGCTGTCAGCACAGATCCTGACGCGGGGCTTGAACCCACAGACCGTGAGATCATGACCTGAGCCGAAGCCGGACGCCCAACCGACTGAGCCACCCAGGCACCCCTCACATTTCTGATCTTTTGCTGTGTTAATGAAGTACAGAGAAATATAACCTCGATCAACCTTTATGCCTTCAATAATTTCTAATTCATCGTTTCGTGTTTTTCCAACCTTTACTGTGATGACGCCCTCTCTTCCAGCCTTTCTCATTGCATCGGAAATGATGTTGCCAACTTCTTGGTCTCCACTTGCAGAAATCTAGCCATGTGAGCAATTTCTTCTGGGGCTGTCACAGGTTTAGACTGCTTCTTAAGTTCAGCGCTTACAGCATCAACAGCTAGTATCACACCGCTCCTGACGTCCACTGGCTTAGCACCTTTGCTAACCTTCTCGAAGCCTTCCTTGGCAATAGAGCGTGCCAGGACACAGCAGTAGTGGTGCCATCGCCAGCCTCTTCGTCTGTGTTATTGGCAACATCTTGAACAAGTTTAGGGCCAATATTTTGATACTTATCTTTTAAGTGCATGGACTTTGCAACGGTCCTGCCATCTTTGGTTACTTTGGGACTTCCCCAACTCTGTTCAATAATCACTGTTCTTTCCTTTGGCCCCATAGTAACGGCTACAACATCCGCTAAAAGGTCTATACCTTGGAGCATTAAGGCTCACGTATCTGCACCAAATTTTGTATCTTTGGAGGCCCGAGTGAGACGAGGAGCCAGTGCCCTGGACCCTGGCCTACTTTGGCAAAAGACTGCAGGTAACTGAAACATTTTTGCAGGGCAGTGGCAGGGCGTGCGGGCAGCAAGGCAGGCCAACGGAGGCGAGTGAGGCAAGGCTCATCTTTTTCATTTGTGTTTACCCTTACACTGTCCTGCTTGCTGTTGGCTTTAAGGGAGGATTTGGGTGTGTAGCAAACTATTTTCAGTATGTATATGCCTTTCTTTCAGTTCCAAAAAGTTAATTTTGATGTTTTTCCTATAGGTTCTTGTATTGGATGCTTATTTTTATCTTCCCTTTATGTATTTGTGTTTTGTGTCAATTACATAAATAATATGTTATATCTTTTCTTTTAATCCTATGATTTTTTTATTTTGAAAGAGAGAGAGAGAGAGAGAGAGATCATGAGAGGCGGAGGGGCAGAGAATAATGAAGAGAGAGAGAAGCTGACAGTGTGGAGTCTGATGTGGGGCTTGAACTCATGAATGTGAGATCATGACTTGAGCTGAAGTTGGATGCTTAACTGACTGAGACATCCAGGCATCCCAATCCTATGAATTAAAAAAAAAATTTTTCCGATGTTTATTTTTGAGAGAGAGAGTGAGACAGAGTGTGAGCAGTGATGGGGCAGGGAGAGAGAGAGAGACAGAAACACAGAATTTGAAGCAGGCTTCAGGCTCTGAGCTGTCAGCACAGAGCCCGACGTGGGGCTTGAACTCACAGATGGTGAGATCCTGACCTGAGCTGAAGTTGGATAGTTAACCGACTGAGCCATCCAGGCGCCCCAGCTGTGAATTTTTAAAACATTCAAAACATTTAAAACATTTTAAAACAACGTTAATAAGAATTGCTAAAATAAAAATCCCAACAACACCAATTGCTGGCGAGGATGTGGAAAAAATTGTATCTCTTGAATTGCTGGTGGGAATGCAAAATGGCCCAGTTACTCTGGGAAATAGTTTGTCAGTTTCTTTTAAAGTTAAACATCAACTTCCCATTGGACCTAGCAGTCCTACATGTGGGTATTTGCCCTAGTGAAATGAAAACCTAGGACTACCCAAAAACCTATAAACAAATGTTTATAGCAACTTTGTGACAGCCCTAAACTGGAAAAACCCAAATGATCTCAATGAGTGAAAGGAGAAAAAAAAAAATCTGCACTAGATCTCTAGAATATAATACTATTCGGCAGGAAAGAGGAATGAGTCATTGATGCACATGGAAAATTGGATAGACCTGAAAGACAAGCTGAGTGAGAGAAGCCAGTCACAGAACATTTCATTCAGCGGGTATCCTAGGAAACAGCAAAACCACAGTGATGGAAAATAGATCAATGGTTGCTGGGGGTTGTGGTGGGATGAGAGTTTGAATAGAAAGAGGTATTTTTTAGGTGATGAAGCTATTATTGTATGTTCTGTTTGTGGCGGTGGTTACACGAATCTAAATGTGTCAAAATTCAACACCGGGGAATAAGGCGGGGACTTGGTGTGGTGCTACGGTATCTTTCGTCTTGGGTGTCTGTCGTGCCTTTTGCCCAGCTTCCAACCGCACTATGTTGGGACAGAGCATCTGGAGGTTCACAGCCTCTGTGGTCTGTAGGAGCCACTCTGAGGAGGGTCCAGGGGAGAATTTGCCATTTTCAGTGGAAAACAAGTGGTGGTTACTAAATATGATGACTGTGTACTTTGGATCTGGATTCACTGCACCTTTGTTTATAGTAAGACACCGACTGCTCGAGAAATAAGAATGTTTTAAGTAATCCATTAAGCAGATGTGAAAAGGAACATTTTAAGAGGTGCGATCTCTTTTCAAATGCTTGAATTCAACATACCCGGTATGTTTGTTAATGAACTTGAGGCATGAAAAACAACCATGTCAAAATTCAAAGAACCGTATGCCAAAAGAACAAAAAGCCAAATTTACTCAATGAAATTGAGCAAATTATACAATAATTGTATCATCCTATGCTTATGGGTCCTTAGCTTCCTCGCGACAATTTAATATGTCCAAGAGCTCTTTTCACATCTAAAAATGTGGATCCTCAGGATTCTTTCTAATTTTACATCACTCTACGCATATGGATGTACAGTGGTTTAGCTCAAAACAGTACCCTTTTGATGAACTTGTATCTTATTTTTCCCATTTCTCCTTTTACAAACAAAACGGGAATGATTATTTCCCATCACATTTTTTTAAAAGATTTTATTTTAAAGTAACCTTTACCCCCCCAACATGGGACTCGAACTCACAACCCCGAGACCAAGAGTCGCATGCTCTACTGACTGAGCAGCCAGGTGCCCCTCCCAGCACTTTATTTTTTTATTTTATTAAAAAAAATTTTTTTTTTAACGTTTATTTATTTTTGAGACAGGGAGAGACAGAACATGAACAGGGGAGGGTCAGAGAGAGCGAGACACAGAATCTGAAGCAGGCTCCAGGCTCTGAGCCATCAGCCCAGAGCCCGACGCGGGGCTCGAACTCACGGACCGCGAGATCATGACCTGAGCTGAAGTCGGATGCTCAACCGACTGCGCCACCCAGGCGCCCCTCCCAGCACTTTAAATGGTTCTTCTATTTGTGGTCATGCTGCCAGTTCTACGCACGGTTTAATTTGATTTCTTTTGCTTTTAATTTTTAGGGATTGCTTTAAAAATTTTGATATTCTTATATTAGGTTAAATATTTAAATGATTCCAAAGTCAGATCTTCCAAATAGGGTATATTCAGAGAAGTCTAGCTTTTTTTTTTTTTTAAATCTGTCTTCTCTGATTCATTTCTTCCTGCTCCTCTAAATAGATGTGCACTTAAATTTTTTCTTTCCTTTTAAAAATAAATGTATCTGGGGCGCCTGGGTGGCGCAGTCGGTTAAGCGTCCGACTTCAGCCAGGTCACGATCTCGCAGTCCGTGAGTTCGAGCCCCGCATCAGGCTCTGGGCTGATAAATCAGCAAATTCTCTATTGATGGACATTTACATTTTCACATCCTCATTACGAGCAATGCTAAGAAGGAAATATAGTACTTAGACATCTTTGTGAACTTATCCATTTATTCTATGCTTGTTAATTCTGGGTCAAAGAGTAGCATAGTTTCGTTCTGTTTAACTTTGTTTTAGACATTGAATATATACTGCAAATTGCTCTCCAAAATATACTGCATTGATTTAAACTCACAGGAACAGTACTCAGTTGTCCCTGTGTTGTCTCACCCTTACCAACAGTAGCTAGAAAGTGTATTTTCAAAGACTGGATGCTAGTCTTCCAGATATTCTGTGAGAACTCCGCAAATGTATGCAGTAGCCAATGAGACAGTCTGACCAAATACTTTGGCCCTAATGGCGGAGATTTCTGCTTTATTTTACTTTATTACTTGCTCACTGCTCAACTTTTGATCTCATTTGAAGTCGTATAAAGATTAGAGCTCCAGGCAAGTGACATAGGTAGTTCTGTCCATCCGCCCCACTGCACTGTCCCCAAACATGTCCCTATCCTTCAGGCATGAAGTTCTTGCCTCTGGCTTTTGCTGCTCCCTTGTTCCTGGCTTCAATGACCGTAAGTAACCTGGAATTCTCCATATTGAGGAGAGAGTGATGGAAGGGAAGGGAGATGAAAACAAAAGCATTAGATACATTTATTTTTTTTTTTAATTTTTTTTTTCAACGTTTATTTATATTTTTGGGACAGAGAGAGACAGAGCATGAACGGGGGAGGGGCAGAGAGAGAGGGAGACACAGAATCGGAAACAGGCTCCAGGCTCCGAGCCATCAGCCCAGAGCCTGACGCGGGGCTCGAACTCACGGACCGCGAGATCGTGACCTGGCTGAAGTCAGACGCTTAACCGACTGCGCCACCCAGGCGCCCCATAGTTACGACTCTTAATCTGAATCAATTGTTTCATTTGGGACTGCATATTGGTGCATATTGGTGACTTTCTCATTCTGTCATGTGAGGAATACATCTTTTTGAGGTCCACTACCATATGTGTGATGAAAGGGTGCAGGCATGCTATGTCTCGGGTGATAACGTCTCAGGCCTGGCTGAATTGAAGTAGCCATCCTTGTGCCTAGGTCACTTTCTCTAGGCACCCCACCAGCCGTCTGTCCACTCAGTTCTTTACTCTCTACTTGCCAATCGTGGGATCACTGAGCAGGTGTCTTACTGTGTTTGGGGCACTATCATAGAGTAACGTAGAACAGGAAGTGTATAAACAACAGACATTTATTTCTCATTTCTGGAGGCTGGGAAAGCCAAAATCAAGGCTCTGGCAAATTCAGGGTCTCATGAGGGCCTGCTTTCTGGTTCATGGACAGCTGTCTTCTCACTGCATCTTCACATGTTAGAAGGGGTGACCGAGCTCTCTGGGGTCTCTTTTGTAAGGTTACTAATCCCATTCCCAAAGGCCCACCTCCAAATACAATCACATTGGGGGGTATGATTTCAACATACAAATTTTTTTTTTAAGATTTCATTTTTAAGCAATCTCTACACCCAACGTGGGGCTCAAACCCACAACCCTGAGATCAAGAGTTGCATGCTCCACTGACTGAGCCAGCCAGGCACCCCTCAACATGTGAATTTTTAAAAAATGTTTATTTATTGTTGGGAGAGAGAGAGAGAGAGAGGCAGTGGGAAGGGAATAGAGAGAGGATAACAGAGGATCTGAAGCAGGCTCCTCACTGACAGCAGAGAGCCTGATGTGGGGCTTGAATCCACAAACCGCAAGATTGTGACTTGAGCCAAAGTTGGCCGCTTAACCAACTGAGTCACCCAGGCTCTCCTGACATGTGAATTTTGAGGGGACATAGACATCCAGACTCTTAGTCTTCTAGATTTGACCCTAGGTTGTTGGTTAGCCCAATTTGAACTCTATGTGCCATCACCAAGGCATTTCAGCCAATCACTGGCGGAAATGTCTGTCTCATGGAGTTTCTTAGTGATTGAATTGAAGGTTCCAACTTTATATTCCAAATCCTTGGGTTCATCATATGAAACAGGCATAGCCTTGTGGAATGTATTAGTTTGTGTGTTAAGCAGTGAACACCACAGATTAACCTCTCTGACTAAATATGGAGACAGGGATAATTTGTAATAGAAAACCAACTCAAACCAATTTAGGCACAAAAAGACATTTATCCACCCAAATTTCTGAGGTGTCTAGAAATGTGGCTGCTTCAAGCAAGCCTGGTCCAGTGATTCCAATGTCATCAAGCTTCTCTATCCATATGCTTCTCTCTGGGTGTTCATCTTGTTCTGCGGACAGAATTCTCTGTGTGATAGAGAATGTGGCCGAAAGCAGCCCCAGATTCATTCCTTTGCAGGATGAGGTCCTGAGACAAGATCCTGGTTCCAAATGGAAATATCCCGGGAGAGAATTCTGACTGGTCCAGCTGGAGCCACGTGCTACACCATTCACTTTGGCCAGGCCAATTTCAATAAAAAAAATAAGTGAGGCGTGAGTTTGTGTACCCAGCTGGTGGTCAGGGGGAGGAGGTTGTTTGATTGAAGGAGTCAGAAGATGATTTGGTCTGGGAGACAGAGGGAGAGCTAGACTCAGAAAACAGTGACTATTCAGTTCCTAATGGAACCAGCAGCCGATTTTCTTTACATATTTCTTTGCTGATTAGTCTACATTTAACAAGGATTGGTTAATAGTTAACTGGTTGTAGGCTTGCAGACTCCTAGATCGCCTGGATGAGAGAGCAGGGCAACGAGCAAGAGGAGATAATCTGCCCCGATAGGGGTGGGGGATGGGAGCTGAGATAGGGGATGTGGGTAGGGGTGAGGGGGATGGGGGCTGAGATAGCGGATGTGGGGGGGGTGATGGGAATGAGGAGGGGTGCTCTGGTAGCAAAGATTTCCTCTGATACTCATCGTCTATACACTCTGTCTCTGTCTCTCTCTCAAAAATAAATAAACATAAAAAAAATAAAAAAGAAATTAATGTAGCTTAATCATACCCAATTTACATTCTAGGTTAACTAATTAATATGAAAGGGTGATTATTTTTCTTTAAAACTCACAGATGCAATCTACATATACACGATTTTGAGAATAATTTATTTTTTATTTATTAAAACTTTTTTTAAAGTTTATTTTGAGAGAGGGAGAGAGAGCAGGGGAAGGGCAGAGAGAGGGAAGAGAGAATCCCAAGCAGGCTTTGCGCTGTCAGCGTGGAGCCCGATGTGGGGCTTGAACCCACAGACCGTGAGATCATGACCTGAGCTGAAACCAAGAGTCGGACACAACAAGGTGCCCCGATTTTGAGAACAATTTAATACGTGAACTTCAACAATACAACTCTATTCTAATGTCATTATTTGAAATATAAAGAAACAGATCCTTACAAGACCAAAATAACCCATAAGCCATGAGGTTGGGTTTTATATTTTTCCTTATCTTTAAAAAAATTTTTTTTAATGTTTTTTATTTGTTTTTGAGACAGAGAGACAGAGTACCAGCGGGAGAGGGGCAGATAGAGAGAGAGAGGGATACACAGAATCGGAAGCAGGATCCAGGCTCTGAGCTTTCAGCTTTCAATGTTTATTTATTTTCGAGAAAGAGAGAGCACAAGCTGGGGAGGGGCAGAGAGAAGGGGACAGAGGATCTGAAGCAGGCTCTGTGCTGACAGCCCCGATGCAGAGCTTGAACTCATAAACTGAGATCATGACCTGAACTAAAGCCAGATGCTTTAACTGACTGAGCCGCGCAGGCGCCCCAGGAAAAGTGGCCTTTAAATTGAAGGAGGTGCTAGGTAGCAGAGAGGAACATGCTGCAGACCTGGAGCAGGGGTCTGTGCCAATGTAATTTGGGCAATAAGAGGAAGGGAGTGTGACTGGGATCGAAGGAAGTAGATTCTGGGATGTAATGTGACGTTTACATCTGTATTTTGTGAATGGTTGAACAGATGCTTGTATAGGGATAAGTGATCTGTTCAAAGCCAAACAGCTAAAAAGTGCTGGAACTAGAATGCTAGCTCAAGAGCATCAGATCTGAATTTCTTACATGCTCTACCACAGCCCTCAGAAACATCACTGTCTTCTGAGTAGGACCATCCCCTTTCGCTTAACAGTTCTGTAGCTACTAGTCTGTGCCCTCGAAACTCTCTAACCTGATGCTGTCCAGTACGGTTGCCATGGGACTCTTGAGCACTTGGAATGTGGCCAGTATGGATTGAAATGTGCTGTAATGGTAATGTACATATGAGATGTCAAGGACTTAGTAAAAAAAAGAAAAAAAAAGAATACAAAACGTCTCAGATCATTTTTATATTGATTTTTATGTTGAAATGATAATGTTTTAGATTTACTGTGGTCAATAAAATGTATTATTAATATTCATTTCATCTATTTCTTTTAACTTTTTCATTTTTTTTTTCAACGTTTTTATTTTTTTTTATTTTTGGGACAGAGAGAGACAGAGCATGAACGGGGGAGGGGCAGAGAGAGAGGGAGACACAGAATCGGAAACAGGCTCCAGGCTCTGAGCCATCAGCCCAGAGCCCGACGCGGGGCTCGAACTCACGGACCGCGAGATCGTGACCTGGCTGAAGTCGGACGCTTAACCGACTGCGCCACCCAGGCGCCCCAGTTTTTTCAAATGGAGCTATTAGAAAATTCTCGATTACCTACATGGTTTGCATCTGTGGTCTGCCATCTGTTGGAGGTACCACTCTGCCTATCGCCTGTTGTCCGTCCCATTGGGAATCTTGTTGAAATGTCTTGGCCCAGAGGTAGAAGTCCTACACCTTCTCCCTTTGCCGTCCTCCCTTCCCCTGTTCCCCCAGATTTTTATCTTAAATGGCACCATGAGCTCTGTGCTGACAGCTCAGAGCCTGGAGCCTGCTTCAGATTCTGTGTGTCCCTCTCTCTGGCCCTCCCCCGTTCATGCTCTTTCTCTGTCTCAAAAATAAAAAAATAAAAAAAAAACATTAAAAAAAATTTTAATGGCTCCATGAATTAGTTATGTTCTTCTGCGGGGAAGGTAGACTTAGTCTGCCCACATTCTGTCTTGCATATGGGCCTTTTCTAAAAAACCTATGAAAAAAAAAAATAATGACGATATTTTTTTTTTTTGTCCTGTTACCTCAAGAAAGGCGCATTAGATGAGAACCATAAATCCTTGTTACAGAGGCCTAATCTGGGCTATCCGTGAGCCAAGTTCAGTGCTCACTTTCTCCCGGGCGTGCAAACTAAAATTCCATTCCTCTCTAGCTCTGTTTCCTCTGTGAGGTTTCTGTGAGAACGATAACATTATGTAAACTGTAGGTGATTGAACGGTATTTATTGAATGACTAATGACTGAGGAAACAGTCCTGTGTTTCATTTTACAGCCAGCAAAGATGGAGAGGAACCTGGTGTTTTAAGGGAAAGACTCCTCTGCTCATCTGCTTCCTCCGGCTCCAGTCATGGTGTTGAGAGTGTCTATGGCGGTGGTGCTGGTGGTGAGGAGTCAGTGGCCAAATCTCTGCTTTCTGTGGTGTCGTTCTTGGCAGAAATTGTAGTGTATGTGATCTTGCATGAGGTTGTAGGGTTGGTGATGGCTGAGTTTACAGTGGTGGCATTTGGGATGAGGAGGGGGTGGACGTTGGCAAAAGGGCTGATGCTTTTGGTTCTGGGGAGAAGAGATAAAATTTGGTATTTTGTTTGGATCGAAGCATCAGAATTCTTGGTAACTTGTAGGTGTTCTTGGGAGTTCCCTTCAAGTGTGTGGGACATTTCATTTTGCATGTAGTTTTTTATCATTTGAACCACTTTCTGTCCAATGCAACATTTCCTCTTCTTGCATTTCTGTATCTCCGTTTCACCCACGGCACAGTAGTCTTTGCATCTCCCAAAACCCATTAGACATCTTCTCAAGCCAAAGTACTCTGCACAAAGAAAAGAAGAAACCATTGAGCTAAGGTTAATAGCTAGATATGATATTAAGACTGATGGAGGGAGAGGAATAGAGTAAGAGGTTGTTTATTAGTGCTAAGTTTTTTAAAAAAATGTTTTATTATTTTTGGGAGAGAGAGACAGACTGTGAGCAAGGGAGGGACAGAGAGAGAGACACAGAATCCAAAGCAGGCTTCAGACTCTGAGCTATCAGCACAGAACCCCAACGCAGGGCTTGGACTCATGCACCATAAGATCATGACCTGAGCCGAGGTCGGCCACTTAACCAACTGAGCCACCCAGGTGCCCCTATTAATGCTAAGTTTTAAATGCAGTCTTAGGGATGTTGATGAAAGTACCTGGCAGGCTAAGAAAGTCTCTGTACACCCCTGAAATCCAAAAATCTAGGGCACATAGAGGAAGGGAAAAAAGGGAAACACAACTTTTTGCTTTAGCATACTATTTTATTTATTTATTTATAATTTATTTTTTAAAGTTTATGTATTTCAGAGAGAGAGAGCATGAGCAGGGGAGGGACAGAGAGGGAGGGAGAGAGAATCCCAAGCAGGCTCCTTGCTGTCAGCACAGAGTCCCCTATGGGGCTTGAACCCACCAACCATGAGATCATGACCTGAGCTGAAACCAAGAGTCAGACGTTTAACCGACTGAACCACCCAGGCACCGCCAGGATATGATGTTAGACCCCCCACTTAGTATCTTAGACACTTACAGGGCCTCACTGTCTCTCCTCCTGATCCTAGGAAATACCTACAAGAGCAAAATCTGTCATAAAGCTAATCCAAGAAAGAATTTCAAAAGACAGCAATAGGACTTTCAGGAGAGCTGACCTCTTGCCAAACCCAGTGGTCCATGACTTCACTCTCCTTGACTCTTGCTTGACCTGTGGTTCCTCGGGCGTAGTGTTCATCATTTTCAGCCTCTCTGGACATTCTGTCCCTCAGATAATGTCCCTTATTCATAATCATAGCCATAGTCTCATCTCTACCAAGGTAACTCCCACATGGTTATCTATAGCCCTACATTCTCTGCTTTGTTTAGAATCTCATCTTCACCTGATTTTTTTTTTTCCGTCCCAATGTCTTCACCTTTTTTTCTGACTCAGGAAAGTTCTCCCTTGCTCTATAATCTTACCAATTCAACTGATTTTCCATAAATAGTAAGAGGCTTATGTAGTACCTAATGTTCACATACATTTCAACACCCTTTCTCTCCAGAGACAAAACAGTAAACTTCGTATATTTCAAGCAGCTGCATGGGTTAACCTGCTATACTCATGTGGAATCTGAGGCTCAAAGTGGCTAAATGACTTTACCCAAGACAACACGGCCATACCTGCTTATGTTACTTCTCTTAAGGTCCCAAGGTAAAAACATTAGAAATATCTTGACTCTTTCACTTTCCCTTCCCTGACCCATTGCCAGTTGTTCTAAATATCTGGGTGATTCTTGTATTCTGAAACAAGTCTTAACGCTTCTCTTTTCTTTCGAAAAAACAACACTCAGTCCTCTGCTTTAGCATTTTGCCACAATGCTTTCCTAGATGCCCTGATGAGTGATTTGGCAGTTTCCGAGAAGACAAAGCCTGAGAAAAGGGATGAAACTTTACAAATCTGAAAAAGTTGAGATGGAGAACAGAGACCTTTTTACTGGATCCTTAGAGGAGATGTTTTGAGCACAAGGGAAGAGACTTTGTATTACACCAGAGTATAAACTGATATGAACATTTGCTTCAAAAGATGGTTTAAATTAGAAATAGAGCAAAAATGAGGTAGACTTGGCTGAGTCCCAGATGATAGCCATGTAGAGGGCAGGAAGGCAGCCTTTATATGTTGGATAGTTTCTGAGCACACACAGAAAACAGCCTGCTTTCCTGTAGCTCTGCGTATATCCCTATCAGCAGAGTCTAGGATTGGGGCCTATGGGGATGTATGGGGGGCCGTGCATGACTGAGGCAATAGGCAAACTCTTCAGCCATCTGTTTGGGCATCTCATCTGTCAGCATTACTTGGGTTCCCATTGTCATGGACAGCCAAATCCCTGCTTCCTCACACCGACCCCTTTTAATCCCGTGATTCCACATTACCTGTGTTCACCTGGTACTGTAGCATAAGGCTGGCAAAGATAGGAAAAAGGAGCTTCATGGCTGGGCGCCAGAGAGGAAGCCTTCGATCTGGGTTGGTTTTCTTGGGCTCCAGCCTTTATGGGCCTCTTCATGGCCTGAGGCTGTGAGCAGTGAAGTGCAGCCGCGGCTCACAGCAGTTGTATTTTCACTGATTCTGTCTGAGAACAGCTTTCCTGAACGCTTCTGTGCAACATACTTCTGCTCTTGATCCTGCGGGAAACATAAGACATACAAGATATGAGTACTTGGCATCTCCACCGGTTAGCATGAGCACTGGATTACCATGATAATTCAGTGTATGTATGTTGAATGAGTTTGTTGGAGGCAGCTCTTGGCATAACTTAAAAAGAAATTGTTTATTTATCTATTTTGAGAGAGAATGAGAACGAGCTAGCAGGGGAGGGGCAGAGACAGAGAGGGAGAGAATCCCAAGCAGGCTTTGTGCTGTCAGCACAGATCCTGATGTGGGGCTCATTCTCACCAACCATGAGGCCATGACCTGAGCCGAGATCAAGAGTCAGTTGCTTAACCAACTGAGCCACCCAGGCGCCCCTTGGCATAACTTGAACTTTTTTATTGAGATATAATTGACATATAACATTTGTTTCAAGTGTTCAACGTAATGATTTGATATTTGTATATATTGTGAAATGATTATGACAGTAAGTCTAGTTAACATCCATCACTGCACTTTTAAGATTTACTGTCTTGCAACTTTCAAATATACAATATAATATTATTGACTATAGTCACCATGTGGTACATTATATTCCTGGGACTTACTAATTTTCTAACTGGACATTTGTATCATTTGATGATCTTTACCCATTTTGCCCCCCTTCACTCCCCCCACCCTAGGCAACCACCAATCTGTTCTTTGTATCTATGAGTTCATTTATTTTTAGATGCTGCATATAAGTGAGATCATATGGTATTGCCTTTCTCTGTCTTGACCTAATTCACTTAGCATAATGCCCTCAAGGTCCATCCGTGTTGTTGCAAATGGCAGTATTTTCTTTCTTATGGCCCATTTTATATATACTACATTTTCTTTATCCATTCATTCATCAGTGGACACTAAAGGTTGCTTTGATGTTTTGCTATTGTAAATAATGGTATAATGAACATGGGGGCGGTGTAGATGTATGTCTTTGAGTTAATGTTGTTGTTTCTTTCAGAAAAATACCCAGAAATGGAATTGCTGGATCATAATGATAGATCTGTTTGTAATGTTTTGAGGACTCTCCGTACTGTTTTCCATAGTGGTTGCATCCATTAGCATTCCTACCAAAAGTGCATTAGGGGTCTTGTTTTTCCCACATTTTTGCCAACACTTATTTCTTGTCTTTTTGATAATAGCCGTTCTAACAAGCATGAAGTGATATTTCATTGTGATTTTGATTTGCATCTCCCTGGTGATTAGTGATACTGAGCACCTTTTAATGAACCGCTTGGCCCTCTGTATGTCTTGTTTGGAAAAATGGATCGATTCTCTATCCATACGTAATTAGATATGTTGTTGTTGAGTTGTATGAGTTCTTTATATATTTTGGATATTAACCCCTTATCATGGTTTGCAAATATTTTCTCCCATTTGGTAGGCTGCCTTTTTCTTCTGTTGATGGTTTCCTTTGCTGTGCAGAAGCTTTTTGGTTTAGTGTAGTCCCATTTGTTAGTTTTTGCTTTTGTTTCCTTTGCTTTTGGTGTCAAATCCAAAAAAATCACTGCCCAGACTGATGTCAGGGAGCTTACTGCCTATGTTTTCTTCTAGGAGTTTATGTTGTCAGATCTTATGTTCAAGTCTTTAACTTTGAGTGAATTTTTGTGTGCAGTGTGAGGTAGTGGTATAGTTCATTCTTTTGCGAATTCTTTTGTGACTGTTCAATTTTCCCAACACCATTTATTGAAGAGACTGTCCTTCCCCTATTGTATATTCTTGGCTTCTTTGTCATTAATGAATTGACTATATATCTGTGAGTGTTATTTCTGGGCTCTCTCTTCTATTGTTCTGTGGGTCTGGATTTAGGCTCAGACCATACTGTTTTGATTACTATAGCTTTGTAATGTAATTTGAGAAAAGGAAGCACCAGGCCTATAGCTTTGTTCTTTCTCAAAGTTCCTTTGGCTATTTGGGATCTTTTGTGGTTCTATTCAACTTTTAGGGCTGGTTGTTCTATTTCTATGAAAAATTCCATTGGAATTTTGATAGGGACTGCACTGAATCTATAGACTGCTTTGGGTAGTATGTCCGTTTTAACAATACTAATTCTTCTGATGCGTGAGCATGAAATATCTTTCCGTTATTTGTGTCACCTTCAATTTCTAGCATCAATATCTTATACTTTCAGTATGGGTCATGAAAGTATAGGTCACCTCCTTGGTTAAATTTATTCCTAGCTATTTTATTCTTTTAGGTGAAGTTGTGAATGGGATTGTTTTCTTCATTTCTCTATAGTTCATTATTCACGTTTAGAAACACAACCGAGTTTTGTGTATTGACTTTGTGCCCTGCAACTTCACTGAATCACTTACTAGTTTTACCAGTTTTTTGGTAGAGTCTTTAGGGTCTTTTGTGTGACAATATATCCTGTGCCAATAGTGACAGTTTTTCTCCTTCTTTTCTCACATGGATGCCTTTAATTTCTTTTTCTTGCCTAATTGCTCTGGCTAGGATTTCTCATAGTTTGTTGAAATAAAGGTGGTGGGAGTGGGCATCTTTGTCCTTTTCCTGATCTTAGAGGAAAAGAGTTCAGCTCTTCTCCATTGAGCATGATGTTAGCTGTGGACTTGTCATATGTGGTCTTTATTGTGTTGAGGTATGTTCCCTCTATAGCCATTTTGTTGAGAGTTTATATTATAAATGGATGTTGAATTTTGTCAAATGCTTTTTCTGCATCTATTGAGATGACTGTATGATTTTTATCTTTTATTGAGTCACATGACGTCTGATTTGCAGACGTTCAACCATCCTGCATCCCTGGAATAAATCCCTCTTGATCATGGTGTATGATAGTTTTAATGTGTTGCTGAAATTTGGCTTGCTAATAATTTATTGAGGGGTTTTGCATCTATGTTCATTAAGGATATTGGCCTGTAATTTTCTTTTCTTATGATATGCTTGTCTGATTTTGGTATCAGGGTAATGCTGGCCTCATAATATAGTCATAAGTTATTTTGCTACTTTTGTTTTTTAACCTTCATACTAGCTTTACAAGTAATTAACCTATCACCTTTACAACACTAAATTATTCTGAATTTTACTGTATACTTTTACCAGTGAAATTTATACCTTCATGTTTTCCTGTTACTAATTAGTTCCCTTTCATTTCATCTTAAAGAAGTCCCTTTAACATTTCTTGTAAGGCTGGTCTACTTGCGTTGAATTCCTTTAGCTTTTGCTTATCTAGAAAACTCTTTATGTTTCCATCAAGTCTGAAGAACAGTTTTGCCAGGTAGAGTAGTCTTGATTGGCAGTTTTTCTTTCAATGCTTTACATATATTGTGCCACTTTGTTCTGGCTTGTAAAGTTTCTGTTGAAAAAAATCTGCTCATTTTGTCATATGGTGAGTCCTTGTATGTAACAAGTTGTTTTTCTTTTGCTTCTTTTAAGATTCTCAACTTGTCTTTAAAATTTGAAACTTTAATTATAATGTGCCTGGGTGGGTCTTTTTGGGTTCATGTTTTTTGGAACTCCCTGGGCTTCCTGGATCTGCTTGTCTGTTTCCTTCCCAAGGTTAGGGGAATATTCAGTCATGATTTCTTCAAATAAGTTTTCTGCCCCTTTTTCTGTCTCTTCTCCTTCTGAGACCCCTATAATGTGAATGTTGGTTCACCCGATATTATCCTATAAGTCCCTTAAGTTTTCTGCTCTTTTTATCATTCTTTTTTTTGTTTGTTTGTTTGTTTTTTGTTTTTTGCTGCTCTGATTGGGTGAGTTCCACTGCCCTTTGTGGTCACCGATGCTTTCTTCTGCTGCATCTAGTCTGCTGTCAACCCCCCACCCATTGTACTTTTCAATTCAGTTATTAGGTATTATTTTTTTTAACAAATATTTATTTATTTTTTGGGAGAGCACAAGTGGGGGAGGGGCAGAGAGAGGGAAGAGAGGATCTGAAGTGGGTTCTGCGCTGGCAGGCCGACAGCAGCAAGCCCAATGTGGGGCTTGAACTCACGAACCTTGAGATCATGATTTGAGCCAAAGTCGGATGCTCAACCGAGTGAGTCACACAGATGCCCCCAGTTATTGTATTCTTAAGCTCTGTGACTTTTACTCTGTAATTGTTTATATTTTCTATTTCTCTGTTGAAATTTCCACTCTGTTCATCCATTCATCTTCTGAGCTTGGTGATCATCTTTATGACCGTTATTATTATTATTATTATTATTTTAATGTTTATTTATTTTTTAAGAGAGAGAGAGGCAGAGAGAGAGGGAGACACAGAATCTGAATCAGGTTCCAGACTCTGAGCCATCAGCACAGAGCCTGACTGGGTCTCGAACCCCACAAACCGCGAGATCATGTCCTGAGTTGAAGTCAGTTGCTTAACCTACTGAGCCACCCAGGCTCCCTGACCATTATTTTGAACTCATTATCTGACACATCACTTATCTCTCTCTCACTCAGGTCTTTTTCTGAAGTTTTATTCTATTCCTTTGTTTGGAACATATTCCTTGGTTTCTTCAATTTCCTTGACTCCGTGTGTTGGTTTCTGTGCATTAGATGAAACAGCCACCTCTCCCAATCTTGAATGATTTGTATCCCAATCTTGAATGATTTACCTCATGAGGGAGATGAATCTTACTGTTCAACCTCACTCTGGCTTTGGTTGTCTCTCAATCATTGTGACTGTCCAAGCTCCTACTTTATTTTTAGGGGCTACCAGTAGTTGAGGTGCGACAAGGCCTGTCAGTGTTCCAAAGGGCAGGGTCTTAGTCAACACTTAGGTTCCAGCTGATTGGAAGCCTTACTTTCAGGCAGCAGCTTTTAAAGTATGTGAATATACTTTTTCCGGGAGAAGATTGGGAGTTGGCATTTCTGTCTGCTCCCTCTGCCCTCAGCTCTGGGATAATAGCCCTTTGAGAACTGTTTCTTTTTTCTTTTTTTGCTACCATCCCACTGAACCCATGAGCACAAGCCTCACTGGTCACCAGAGCCATGCCACCAGGGGATGTGTCCTCTGGGTGGCAGACATAAAAGCTGGGGCACAGATGCATACACCAGGTCCTTTCTTGGAGACACTGATGGCCTGGGGCAGGACAGAGGGAGGGCATGAGGATGGCACCTGCTGGTCTCCCAAGTCTCTGGAGAGGGCTGTAGTTGTCCCCTAGATGTGTGTTTAATTAGAAGCTCGTCCCTCAGGTTACAGCTGTGAAGAGAAGCTAATAGGCCTCTTTCACAGAAAGACTGGGGATGCATTTCAGTCTGTTGTCTCTGCATCGTGCCCTACGGGATTGGTAGCCAGCCAAGAACTGTCTCTCCACGTATTACAGTCCCATGGGGCCCATGAATGCAAGCCCTGCTGGTCATCAGAGTCAGGCAATCAAGAATTGTCCCCTGGGTGGCAGGTATAAAAACTGGGGCACCAGATGCAAAAACCAGGGCACAATACGTGTATGTAAATTCCGCTCTGGGCATCGTATTCTATAGTAGCAGAGGGAGAGAGCAGAGATAAGTGCCTTTCTCTTGAGGTCTCTGGAGAGGGTTACAGTTGGCCCTTAGATGTGTGTTTCATTAGCAGCCTGTTCCTCTCGGAGCTGCAGCTCTGAAGATAAGCTAATAGACCCCTTTCACAGAGTGGCCGGTCACCTCAGTCCGCTCTGCCCTGGTGTTGTTAGTGGGTTAAGAAATCTTCCTCTGTTTTTGTCCTGTGAGACCTGTAAGTGTAAGCCCTGCTGGCAAATAGAGGCAGGCAGTTTAGAGGTGTCCCCTTGGTGGCAGCGGTAAAAACCTGGGGAGTCAGAAGCTGTATAAGCTCCTTTCTGGGAGATATTGGTGAGCCTAGTGAGGCAGAGGAACAGCACAAATATGGCGCTCACCGGCCCCGGTCTTTGGAGAGTATTTGCATAATCCCCTAGATGTGTGTTAAATTAGATGCCTGCCATGCTGGAGGTGGGATTTCTGGTGAGATTGTGTCTCAGCCTCTCCTACCTACTTCAGTGTGTTTTTTTCCCCCAATCATCCAATGTATAGGAGTTGTTCAGCTAGACACTGTCCTCGCCCCGCCTCACCCGCCCAAGGAAATTGTTCTGTATGTAGCCGTAGATTCAGTGTGCCTGTGGAAGGAGGGGAGTTCAGAATCCTCCTACATTGCCATCTTGAATTGGAATCTCCTTGCTTTTCTTTTGATTGGCTAAATATTTTTCACTTTAAATTTATTCCCATCCCTTGTTTGGAAGGCACACACTATATATATATATTTTTTTAATTTTTTTTCAATGTTTATTTATTTTTGGGACAGAAAGAGACAGAGCATGAACGGGGGAGGGGCAGAGAGAGAGGGAGACACAGAATCGGAAACAGGCTCCAGGCTCTGAGCCATCAGCCCAGAGCCCGACGCGGGGCTTGAACTCACGGACCGTGAGATCGTGACCCGAGCTGAAGTCGGACGCTTAACCGACTGCGCCACCCAGGCGCCCCAGCACACACTATATTTACTTAATCAGTAACTTAGCATTTTTTTTTTTTTTTTTAACGTTCATTTATTTTTGAGAGAAAGAGAGCGCATTGGGGCAGGGGCAGAGAGAAGGGGACAGAGGATCCAAGGCGGGCTCTATGCTGACAGCAGCGAGCCCATGTGAGGCTCGAAGTCGCAAACTGTGAGGTCATGACCTGAGCTGCAGTTGGATGCTCAACTGCATGTGCCACCCAGGTGCCCCATAGAAATTTTATCATACATACTCACCTATCAAAATCTAATTAGTGTCTTTCTCCTCCTTATAAAGATTTAGAGCATTATAATTCCACCTCTCCTGACTTATGCACAATAGATTCTGTGTATTTTAGTTATATAATTTTTAACCCAAGACAGTATGATTATTGTTTTATAAATCAAGCCTTTTCTCCTTGGTATTATTCCATGATCTGAAGTTAACTTTGTTGGATTTTGATATAGTGACTCCAGCTTTCTTTTTACAGGTGTTTGCATGGTATATCTTTTCCCATCCTTTCATTTTGAGACTACGTATATTTCCATATAAAATGTATATATTTGTAAATAGCATATAGTGTAAAAAACTCATTTATCGGGGTGCCTGGGTGGCTCAGTTGGTTGAGCATCCAACTCTTGATTTCAGCTCAAGTCATGATTCCAGGTTCGTGGATTGAGGCCCTTAAGCCTGCTTAAGATTCTCTCTCTCCCTTTGCCCCTCACCTCTACACTCTCTCTCTCTCTCTCTCTCTCTCTCAAAACAAACAGGGGCGCCTGGGTGGCGCAGTCGGTTAAGCTTCCGACTTCAGCCAGGTAACGATCTCGCGGTCCGTGAGTTCGAGCCCCGCGTTAGGCTCTGGGCTGATGGCTCGGAGCCTGTTTCCGATTCTGTGTCTCCCTCTCTCTCTGCCCCCTCCCCCATTCATGCTCTGTCTCTCTCTGTCCCAAAAATAAATAAAAAAACGTTGAAAAAAAAACAAACAAACAAACCCAAAAACACCCCCCTCCCTCCAAATCCAAACCCATTTATGCTCAACACATGATTCACCATTAAGGAAATGCAAATCAAAACCACATTGAGATACCACTCCACATCTCTTGGGCATCTACTATCAAAAACCCCCCAAAATAGCAAGAGTTGGTGAGGATGTGGAGAAATTGGAATCTTTGTGCACTATTGATGAGAATGTAGAAAGGTGCAGTTGCTAAGGGTAATTGCATGGCAATTCCTCAAAAAACTAAAATAGAACTACCCTGTGATCCAGCAACTTCACTTCTAGGTACGTACCCCAAATAACTGAAAGAAGGGTTTAGAAGATATATTTATACGCTCATATTTATAGCACCATTATTCCTGGTGGAAGGAACACAAGTGTCACAGACAGACGAATGGATAAACAAAATGTGGTATATGTACATACTATGGATAATAATGCAGATTTTAAAAGGAGGGATATTCTGAAATGTGCTGTAACATGAACGAACCTTGAACATAACGTTATGTTATATGAAATAAGCCAGTCACAAGGAAGATAAATACTGTATGATTCCACTTATGTGAGGTACCTAGAGAAGTCAAATTCATAGAACACAGAAAGCAGAAGTGTGGTTTCCAGGAAGTGAGCGGAGGGGAAAATGAGGAATTATTGTTTAATGGGCAAAGAGTTTCAGATTGGCAAGATTAAAAGAATTCTGGAAATTGGTTGCACAACAATGTGAATGTACGTAACACTACTGAATTGTATACTTAGAAATGGTTGAGATGGTAAATGTTATGTCCATGTTACTACAATTAAAAAATATTAAAATAAGCCATGGCTCTTTCATGGGTCTCTAATTTTCTAGTGAAAAAAATCCATTCAAATTTTAATTTCTGTATTTAAACTATTTCCATGTACTATGATCATAACTATATTTGGGTTTTGTTTTTTTTTTTTTCTGCTTGTTCTTTCTTTTTTATCTCCCTGTTTCACCTCTTCTGCCTTCTTTTAGATTATTTGAATATGTTTCTAGTATCTCTTTAAAATTTTTTTCATTTATTTTTTTTGACTATATAGTTTTTTTGTGATTTCTCTAGGGATTACAATATATGATCTTATCTTTTCATAATCTACATAGAATTGATATTTGAATGGAAGGTAGTATTCTCACCACTACATAAGTCCCTTTATACTGTCCTCTGTATGTTGTCATATGTATTACATTTACATATAGTAAAAACCCCATGAGACCTGTTATAGTCATTGCTTTTAGTTGGTTTACACATATTTTTTTTTAAAGTTTATTTACTTTTTGAGAGAGAGAGAGACCGCATGAACGGGGGAGGGTCAGGGAGAGAGGGAGACACAGAATCTGAAACAGGCTCCAGGCTGTGAGCCATCAGCACAGAGCCTGATGCGGGGCTTGAACTCACGAACCGCGAGATCATGACCTGAGCCGAAGTCGGACGCTTAACCGACTGAGCCACCCAGGCGCCCCTACACATATTTTTTTTTTACAAGTTTATTTACTTTTTGAGAGAGAGAGAGAGGCAAAGTGAGAGAGAGAGAGAGAGAGAGAGAGAGAGAGAATGCTCTGTGCTGGCAGAGTCCCAATGTGGGGCTCAATCCCATGAACTGTGAGACTGTGACCCGAGCCAGAATTCAAGAATGGGACACTTAACCGACCGAGCCACCCAGGTGCCCCGTTATATGTATTTTAAAGCACTTAAGAGGAAAGACTAGTCTATTATATTTACCAAAATATTTACCATTTCTGTTGCTCTCCCTTCATTGTTGAACTTCTATTTTCCTCTGTTGTATCTCCTCTCCTCCCCCCACCACCAACCTTTTTTGGAAGAAATTTCTTCAGCCTTTTTTTTAGAGCAGGGTTGCTAGTTTTCTTTTATCTGAAAATGGCTTTCTTTTCTTTTCTTTTCTTTTTTTTATAAAAAAATTTTTTTAATGTTTATTTTTGAGACAGAGAGAGACCGAACATGAATGGGGGAGGGTCAGAGAGAGAGGGAGACACAGAATCTGAAACAGGCTCCAGGCTCCGAGCTGTCAGCACAGAGCCCGACGCGGGGCTCGAACCCACGGACCGTGAGATCATGACCTGAGCCGAAGTCGGACGTTTAACCGACTGAGCCACCCAGGTGCCCCTCTTTTCTTTTTTTTAGACAAACACTTTATTGAGGTATCATTGACATACAAAAAGGTGTACATATTTAGTGCACACAATTTGATGAGTTTGGAGATAGGTACATAAATATAAAACCATCACCACAATCAGCACCACATGCTTATAAACATATATGACCTCCAAAAGTTTCTTCCTACGTTTAAAGTCTATTTTCATTATTTAAAAAATTATTTTTATTATTTGTTTATTTACTTATTTAAGTTTTATTTATTTAAATAATCTCTACACCCCACATGGGGCTTGAACTCGTGACCCAATATCAATAGTTGTATGCTTTCCCAACTGAGCCAGCCAGGTGCCCCTAAAAATATATTTTTAAATAGTTAGTGATAAGAACACTAAACATAAGATACATTGTTTTAGCAAACTTTTTTTAAACTTTTTTTTTTTTAATGTTTATTTTTGAGAGAGAGTGCGTGTGGGAGAGGGGCAGAGAGAGAGGAAGACACAGAATCTGAAGCAGGCTCTGGGCTCTGAGCTGTCAGCACAGAGCCCGACGTGGGGCTTGAACAACGAACTGCGAGACCCGTGAGATCATGACCTAAGCTGAAATCAGACGCCTAACTGATTGAGCCACTCAGGTTCCCCATGTTGTAGCAAATTTTTAAGTATACAATACAGTATTGTTAACTGTAGGCACTGTGTCCTACAGTTCTTACATTTGCATAACTGAAACTTTGTACTCTTTGACCAACATCTCTCCATTTCATCTCCCTCCCTGCCCCCAACGCCAGTCCCTGGGAACCACTACTCTACTCTCTGCTTCTATGAGTTTTATTAATTTAGATTATTTAAGTAGGACCATGTAGCATCTGTTCTTAAGTGTCTGGCTTATTTCACCTAGCGTGATATCCTCCAGATTCACCCGTGTTGTCACAAACGGAAGGATTTCCTTTTTTATTAAAGGGGAATAATATTCTATTATATGCAAATACCACATTTTCTTTATCCATTCATTCATCAGTGGACATTTAGAGTACTCCATGCTTTGGCTGTGGTGAATAATACTGCAGTGAATATGAATGCAGATATCTCTTTGAGATCGTGATCTCACTTCCTTTGGATATACACCCAGGAATAGGTCGGTGGATCGTTAGGGGAATTCTATTTTTAATTTTTTGAGGAACTTCCATACGGTTTTCCATAGTGGCTGAACCAGTTTACATTCCCACCAACAGTGTACAAGGGTTCAAAAATTTCCCATATTGTTGCCAACACTTGTTAGCTTTGTTTGTTTTTTGATCATAGACATCCTAATAGGTGTGAAGTGATATCTCATTGTGGTTTTGATTTGTGCATTTCCCTGATGGTAAGTGTTGTTGAGCACCTCATATACTTGTTGGCCATTTGTATTTTTGGAGAAGTTTTTATTGAGGTCCTTTACCCATTTTAAAAAATCAAGTTAATTGTTCTTTTGCTACTGAGTTGTAGGAGTTCCTTATATATTTTGGATCTTAACTTCTTATCAGCTACACGATTTACCAATATTCTCTCCTCGTCTATCGATTGCCTTTTCACGCTATTGGTTTTTTCCTTTGTCGAGTAAGCTTTTTAGTTTGATATTTTGGTAATTGTTGGCTTTTCCTCCTCTTCTTTCTCCTCTTTCCTTTAGTAACTTTTAACATTTCTTCCTCTTTTGCCGTCTTCCTTTGTGATCTGGTGACTTTTTGTAGTGGTATTATTCTTTGATTCTTTTCCCTTTACGTTTCGTGCATACACTGCAGCTCTTTGTGATTTCCACAAAACATCTTATAGTTACAACATCCTGTTTTAAGATGATGACAACTTAAGTTTGCTACAAAAACTTCATACTTTTACTTCTTCCCTCTTCAGAACATAGATTATTGATGTTATAATTCACATGTTTTTGTATTGTGTCTCCATTAACGAGTTATCATAGTTACAGTGATTTGCACTTGTCAAAAGGGATTTTAACATCATTGCAATATATAGGGACTCTGAATTTGACTATATGTTTACCTTTACCAGTAATTTTTTTAAAGTGTTTATTTTTGAGAAAGAGAGAGAAAGAGAGAGACTGCAAGTGGGGAAGGGGCAAAGAGAGAGAAGGAGACGCAGAATCCAAAGCAGGCTCCAGGCTTTGAGCGGTCAGCACAGAGCCCGACGAGGGGCCCGACCGAGAGGTCAACATCCTGACCTGAGCCGAAGTGGGACGCTCAACCAACGGAGCCACCTAGGCGCCCCCAGTTTGTGTCTTTCTGAGATGAGCTTCTTTCCCTTAGTAATACGCATTTAAATTTCCTCCATGTCTTCTCATGGCTTGCTAGCTAGCTCACTTCTTTTTGGCATGGAATAATTTTCCATTGTCTGGACGCACCGCCGTCGTTATCCATTTCCCTTCTGAAGTACATCTTGGTCGTCTCCACGTTTTGGCAAAATTATGAAAACCGCTTTAAACTTCTGTCTGCAGGTTTTTGTGTGGGCTTAAGTTTTCAACTCCTTTAGGTAAGTACAGGTTTCCCGCAGTATCCAAAAGTGGAGCGTTCCTGTGAAATCTTTTGTGAGATGGCATGGTGTAAAATGAAGAGACAGTTACCATTAATTTATATGGGAAAATTTGAGGGTGTTCCCAGACCCCAAAAGTAACCTCTCTTAGGCTTTTCCGATACCTTAGGACACACCTTTGCCAATAAATGCACAGAATAAATCGAGACAAGGCACAGATGCTCAGAGACCCACTTTCTGGCTCTGGTGGCCTGACGCTGAGATGCCGAGTGTAGGTCCGGGGGCAGGCGTTTGGCGGGGGCCACTGTTGTTACTCGGGGGCACACCGCCTCCATACCAGCTGGCTGCAAAACAAACGCTGAATGCTGGCTTCGCTTTCTGCCTTTTTTTTTTGTGGAAGGAAGAATCCTCCTCGGGTTTCTTTTGGCTAGTGAAAACAGCGCTCGTGGGGGGCTTTCGTACAAGCAAAGTGGTGTACCGTGAACTTTTGGGAAGTGGGGGATACCTGTACCCAGGAACCACAATTGTGGAATCGGACAGTAAGAGTGTCTTTAGTTTTGTAAGAAGCCACCGGATTGACTTTGGTCTTTCATGTTGGTTGTGCCATTTTGCATTCTCACCGGCAACGCTGGAGAGTTCCTGCTGCATAGCCTCCCCAGGATTTGGCGTTTTGGTGTCTGGATTCTGGCCGTTCTGATAGGTATGTTGTGATATCTCACGATTGCTTTAACTTGGACTTCCCTGACGACAAATGATGTGAAGCATCTTTTCGCACGCTTATTTGCCATCGGTGTATCTTCTTTGTTGAAGTGTCTGTGAAGGCTTTTGGCCCATTTTTTACTTGGGTTGTTTATTTATTTATTTTTTTTATTACTGAGTTCTAAGAATTCTTTGTATATGTTGGATAGCAATCCTTTATCACATGGGTCTTTTGCAAATATTCTCCCCCAGTCTGTGACTTGCCTTCTCATGTTCCTGACATTGTCTTCTGCAGAGCAGAAGTCTTTAATTTTAGTGAAGTTTACCTTATCAATTATTTCTTCATGGCTTGTGCCTTTGGTCAGTTATGAAATTCTTCAGCTCTAGGAATTTTTTTAAAGTGATTTCTTTTTTTTTTTTTTGAACTTATTTTGTTTAAGTATTGTTTTCCCAATTTTGTTTATTGCCTGTCTATGTTTTCTTGCAGTTCACTGAACTTCTTTTTAAATGTTTCTTTATTTTTTAGAGAGAGAGAGAGAGAGACAGAGACAGAGCGAGAGCAGGGGAAGGGCAGAGAGAGAGGGAGACACAGAATCTGAAGCAGGCTCTAGGCTCTGAGCTGTCAGTACAGAGCCCGACACGGGGCTTGAACTCACAGACCTTGAGATCACAACCTGAGCTGAAGTTGGACGCTTAACCGACTGAGCCACCCAGGCACACTTCACTCAACTTCTTTAAGAGGATTATTCTGAATTCTTTGGGAGTTTACATATCTTTATTTTTAAGGGTTGGTTATTGGAGTCCTATTACTTTTTTTTTATGTTTATTTTTGAGAGAGAGAGAGAGAGAGAGAGAGACAGAGTGTGAGTGGGGGAGGGGCAGAGAGAGAGGGAGAGAGAGAATCTGAAACCGGCTCCAGGCTCCGAGCTGTCAGCACAGAGCCTGACATGGGGCCCGACCCCACGAACCGTGAGATCATGACCTGAGCTGAAGTCAGATGCTCAACCAACTGAGCCACCCAGGCACCCTTGGAATCTTATTACTTTTTTTGGGTGGTGCCATGTTTCCCTGATTCTTTATGATCCTTGTATCTTTGTAGTGGTGTCTGTGCCTTTGAGGATGCAGTCACCTCTTCCAGTCGATACAGGTTCAATTTGGCACAGAAGGACCTTCACAAGTCGGTTCAGCCTGGGGTTCTGGACTTTTCACTGGCAGGTGGGGCTTGCTGTGGGGTCTCTGGTCGGATGGAGCTCCTGCCTGTCCTGTGAGCTTTGGTAACGCTGGTGGCTGGCCTCCCACCTGCTGGCTGGGTTCCGTGGTGGGGAAGTGTTGCCTGTTGGGATCCACGGTCAGGCAGTGCCAGTTGCTGGGCTCACCGGGCTCCTTGGTGGAGCGCTGCCGCTGGCTGGGCTCCATAGCTGGGCAGGGCCACTGGCTAGTTTCTGCAGCCACCCCTGATTGGATGGGGTTGCAGTTTGTACTCCCTGATGAAATGGTGCTTCTAGCTGGATTTTATGTGCAAGTGAAGCCGCCGGCTGTGCTTCATCGTTGGGTGGGGCTACTGGCTGTGGTCTGACACTGGGCAGGGTTGCGGGTTGTGCCGTGTGACCGGTTGGGGTGCTGGCTTTGCTCCCTGGCCCCGCGGAGTCACTGGCTGTTCTCTGTGGTTCGGCAGGGTCCCTGACTGTGTACCACGGCCAAGCAGGGCCATGGACTGTGCTCTGCATCTGGGTCGGACCATGGGCTGAGGACCCTCCCGGGCAGAAATGCTGACTGTGTTCCCCGGCCAGAGGGATTGTTGACTTGGCTTCACAGGTGGGAGGAGCCACTGCCCGGGCTCTCTGTTTGGGCAAGGTCATGGCTGCAATGTGGTTGCAATGCAGTGCTGGTCACTGTGAGCCCCCCATCCCTTCTTTGTTCCAGCTGCCTTGCTGTGGTCTAGGTCTGTCAGTTGTCCCAGCTCCAAGATAGAAATGGGCTCCCAAGGAGGGACCCAGAAATGCTGGGGAGGCTAAACGTCTGGGGAGAAATTGTGGGCCCAGGAGATCGCGCTTGGTGTGGCACCGTGTTTGCCCGGGGGAGGGCTGATCTGGTCAAAGTGAACCTGCTCCTCTTACCTTTCTAAAGTAGGTTTCCTTGGTTTCGGTGCTTCAGCCTCACTCTGGGATTTTCAGAAAGGCATCTTGTCTGTGGATATTTGCTAATTTGTATTTCTGTGGGGAGGACTTGATCCAGGGGCCTCTTCTTCCACTATCTTGCTACCTTCAACAGCAGAAGTACATTTGGTTGCAACACAGAGACTGAATCTGCGTGTATTCATGGGAGTGACCGTGGGACGGGAGAGAATGGGAGAGCTCTGAGTAGAGAGCATATTCAGAACAGCGTATAAAGTATGAAGGAGGGATCTTAGGAATGCCATTCAGTTTTTCTCTGATAGTGTCCTTTCCCGCTCCTCTCATAAGCAACCTCCTACTGATTTCTCAAATCTCTGCTTCATTGGAACTTCCAAAGCAAGTCTCTTTAAAATTTTTTTTTTTTTCAACGTTTATTTATTTTTGGGACAGAGAGACAGAGCATGAATGGGCGAGGGGCAGAGAGAGAGGGAGACACAGAATCGGAAACAGGCTCCAGGCTCTGAGCCATCAGCCCAGAGCCCGACGCGGGGCTCGAACTCACGGACCGTGAGATCGTGACCTGGTTGAAGTCGGACGCTTAACCGACTGCGCCACCCAGGCGCCCCAAAGCAAGTCTCTTTAAATCCTGGACTACTGTTGACCATTTTAAGCTCTTCTTCGTTTAATGTCCTCATTAGTTATTTATTGAGCATGTATCACATTCTAGAAACCGTCTCAGGGGCCAGTAGTATGTACCACAAGCAGTTCCTACCGTCATGGGGTTTACATTAAAGTGGTTTAAAATAGTGAGCAAAACCAGGTATGGCTCTCACTTTCATTGAGCCTTCTGTTGAGTGAGGCAAACAGGCAGTTCAATGGCTGCTGCTGAGGGCTCTGTAAAGACTGAAAATGACAAATTCAGATGCCACTAATCTGTACACTTTTGTGATTTTATCCAGCGTTCTTATCAGTTGTTCTTTTTTTTTTTCTTTTTGAGAAGGCAAGCACTTAAAAGGATCTGGGGATCCAGTCCACTTAAGTGTCCAAGTTCAGCTGGGGTCATGGCCTCATGGTTCGTGAGTTCGAGCTCCGCATTGGGCTCTCTGCTGTCAGTGCTGAGCCCGCTTTTGATCCTCTCTCCCGCGCTCTCTGCCCCTCTACTGCTCTGTCTGTCTCTCTTAAAGATAAATATTAAAAAAAAAAAAAAAAAAGAAAGGAGCTAAGGTTGAAATTTTTCCATACAGATAGGTGCAGAAAATGATAGTGTTTGGATTCTTAAGATGTTGGCGAGAAAGCAGTTGACGCGATCAGTCATGGAGTGGCCGCTGATAAAGAAAAGCGAGGAAGGAAGAGTCTGATTGACACATGGAATGTACTGGAGTCAAGGGAGTATATATCTTGATGAATTCAAGGAGAAGGCTTCCATAATAACAAAATCAGGGAGTTGAAGATGTGACTGGGTGTAATCCCAGGAGGCGGAGTTAGGCAGAACAGATTCCATTCAGCTTACACTGCTCACACATTAATGAGACCCTGGAGAAGTCCTGTCAAGCCTCTGAGCCTCAGTTTCCAAATTTAAAAAACGCTGGCAATGACACCAAACTCGAAAGTGTTACGAGTTTGTTTTTTTTTTCAACGTTTATTTATTTTTTTTGGGACAGAGAGAGACAGAGCATGAACAGGGGAGGGGCAGAGAGAGAGGGAGACACAGAATCGGAAGCAGGCTCCAGGCTCTGAGCCGTCAGCCCAGAGCCCGACGTGGGGCTCGAACTCACGGACCGCGAGATCGTGACCTGAGCTGAAGTCGGACGCCCAACCGACTGAGCCACCCAGGCGCCCCGAAAGTGTTACGAGTTTTAAGTGTGGTAACTTAAGTGGCATTCAGTGCATGGTTGGTGCCCATAGAATATTTGCTTCCTACTGTGTGATGCCCCCCAGCCTTCTTTTATTCCTTCCCTTTCTCCTGTTCCTATTGTTAAAGTCCTAGCGAAGTTATTGTCCCATGAAATGAGATGAGGAATAAAGAAATTGTGCAGGAAATCCAGGTCAAGGGACTAGAAGATAAAAGACCTTAAGAAGGAGAGCTTGAACAAGGTCAATTCCTTCATCTAGGTCACATGACTAGGGCGATTTCAGGGATCAAGGTAGTCCAGTGTGGGAAGTACAATGAACTTTTCGGGGAGCCTCTGATAACCCCTCTGTCTGGGCAGACAGATCCCAATCTCTTTGTACCTGTGACTTCTCTCTCCTAGTCCTACGAACGGGCCCTCACCCCAGGGCACCCCAGGGCACAGCATGATCTGCAGCCACTTACGCACATACCCTTCTGCCATCGTCCAGAGAACAAAGACCTACAAGAGATTTCCCATCTCCCAGTGAAGACAGCCTGGCATGCAGGGGACTGAAAATTTGCATGGGTGATCATGGGGTGGGTGCAGAGTGTGTGCGCCTGTAGTTCTCCGGAGGCGAAATTTGTGTAAGTGTCAGAAACAAGATAGGTTCATTTATAAAGCTGTATAATAGCAGATAAGCAAGTTGAATACAGTTCTATTTGTTTTGGGACAATGAACCACGATTCTTTGCGTTACAATAGCAAATACAAAGAAAATGTACCATTTTAGTACAATACAATATACATTGGCACTTTTTTTTAAAAAAAATTTTTTTTCCAACGTTTATTTATTTTTGGGACAGAGAGAGACAGAGCATGAAGAGGGGAGGGGCAGAGAGAGAGGGAAACACAGAATCGGAAACAGGCTCCAGGCTCCGAGCCATCAGCCCAGAGCCTGACGCGGGGCTCGAACTCCCGGACCGCGAGATCGTGACCTGGCTGAAGTCGGACGCTTAACCGACTGCGCCACCCAGGCGCCCCTATACATTGGCACTTTATGTAATCCCAAACTGGTTGGAGTCCTCATTACCTAGCCACATGATTACTTGGGTATTTAGACTCTGGAAGCACGTTGACGCAAAAATGTCTTTTCTTGTTGAATGCTTGAATATGTAACAAATTGTGCTTTCTTTTTTGGTGATTGTTATTTGTAAAATAAAAGAGTGTTCACTCGTTTCTTTTGGTGTCTGTGCCCTCCTGTCATAGACATGTGGCACTATCTTTTGGCTACCCAGCATCTTTCAACTCCTCTGTACCTCTCTGTGTCTTTCAACCCTCCTCTATACCTGTGGCCACTCTGTCCAGCTTTCCCCTGAAACGCGCCCTCCCCTTCCATAGTATATAACTGTCACTTGGAAAAGGTTGCCAATGTCGCATTCCCCCTGCATCTAAGTGTAGTCATATAATTTGTTCTTACCAATAACGTGTGAGGTGAAATGATTGGTGTCACTTCTGGGAAGAGGCTTTTAAGAATCAGTTATGATTTCCTTGTGTTTCCATCCATTGGCACCAATAGTCTGGACCTCAATGGTCTGTTAATGAGAAACATAAAGAAAGCGTATGAACTTGTGGGGCACCCGGGCGGCCTAGTTGGTTAAGTGTTCGACTCTTGATCCCAGCTCAGGTCTTGATCTCAGGATCCTAGGTTCCAGCCCTGTGTTGGGGCTCTGTGTTGGGTGTGAAGCCTATTTAAAAACAAACAAAAAAAAAAAAATAAGGAAAAAAAAAAGTGTATGAAGTTGTTAAATGATCAGGGTTAAGGTCTCCTTACAGCAGGAGATGTGGATCCCGGTAGGAAAGCTTACTGATGCATATGATGGTGGCCTCTACAAGTGACATCGTGGCAGTGCCTTTCTGCAATGGAGCTAATGTGAACCCAGTCCCTGTAGATCAGCATTATACTTGCTAATAGAATGGCATAATGCATTTTCCAGGACCATAAGGCTTTACAACAATCTGCTACCATATCAAGGAGCACACGAATGTCCTAGAGCTCCCTCTAGAGGAGTAAACAGGATGTTTTACAGGTGTTTCTTGTGGGCTGAGTCCCAGTCTTCACTGTAGATCTTCTTTTCTTAGGTGCTATGGGCAGTGTGTCGCCTTCACTTTCTCTCTTATATACTTCTAGATTAGTTTAATTTTTGTATAAAGTCATATAGAACCTTGCCATTTTAGAAACAAAATAGACTAGAAAAGAATCACTCTGATTGTTGGAGTACACGGTGGGGGGCAAAGAAACTAGGGAAGAGAGTTCTGTAAGAACAGGTGGGAGGTGATAGGGAATGAAGCCGGGAGGAGAAGATAGAGCTAGGGAGTGGGGCATAGGTGTGGAGGGGTGGGGGGTGGCCAGTAGACGAAGTAGAGGATGAAGCATCTAGGCGTCTGCTTCAGTTACCAGTGCATGTGGTGAGGACACAACCTCCCAATGATCTCATGTACTCCCCAAATTACAGAGCGGGTCTTTCCAAAAAGGACAAAGGGGCATTTTTATCCCAGGGGATAAGCTGAACGAATAGCTTAGAATACAAGAACTGGGGTGGACATCTAGTCCAACGTTTATGTCACAGACAGGAAAGTGAAGCTGAAGAAAGAAAAGGGAGTTATCAAAGGATCACTTAGCAACGCTGTGAATTTGAGTCCTCATCGATTCACAGACCAGGGATCTGTTTCCTTTATCCCTGAAACCCTTCTCATCTCCCTCTCCAGAAGAAACTAAGATTAAAAGTTGGTTGTATAGACTTGTATATATCTTAAAAATGTTTTTCTAATGTTTATTTATTTTTGAGAGAGAGAGAGAGAGAGAGCGAGAGAGAGAGCAAGCGTGAGCACAAGCAGGGAAAGGGCAGAGAGAGAGGGAGACACAGAATCTGAAGCAGGCTGCAGGCTCTGAGCTGTCAGTCAGCTGACGTGGGGCTCAAACCCACGAAGCACGAAATCATGACCTGAGCTAAAACCAAGAGTCAGGTGCTTAACCAACTGAGCCACCCAGGTTCCCCAGTAATGCCACAGATTTTTTAAAAGTTTGTTTGTTTGTTTACTTACTTATTGAGAGAGAGAGAGAGAGAGAGACAGAGAGAGACAGAGAGAGAGGACATGTGTATAAGTGCTGACAGCACAGAACCCAATGTGGAACTCGATCCCACAAACTGTAAGATCATGACCTGAGCCAAAATCAAGAGTTAGACACTTAACTGACTGAGCCACAAAGGTGCCCCTCTGAATTTGTTTATTTGTTATAACAAGGTTTTTTTTTTGTGTGGAATCTTTAAGGTTTTCTGTATATAATATCTTGTCATCCCCGAACAATGGCAGTTTTACTTCTTCCTTCCCCATTTGGATGTCCTTTTTTTCTTTTTCTTGCCTTATTGCTCTGGTTAGGACTTCTGATGCTGTATTGGATAAGTGGTGAGAGTGGGCACGCCTGTCTTTTTCCTGATCTTAGAGGAAAAGCTTTTAGTTTTTCATGGTTGAGTATGAGGTCTCTGTTCCGTGGATACAAGATAGTTTCTTCCGTTGTCATAGACTGTGGTTTTAACTTCCAACAGAATATGTCATCTGTTAGAAACATAGCCAAGAAACCTGACCCCATATCCGAGAAAACATTATTAAAGGTCATGACGTGTTTGTGAATCAGAGTATCTAGCTTTAACTAAAGATATATATCTTGTATAATAAAACTGATTTAAAAAAAAATTCACTCCAGGACCATTCAGTTTAGAGTTTTACCTTCCCTCCCCCTTCCCCTTCCTCTTCCCTTTCTCTTTCTCCTTCTCCTTCTTTTTTTTTTTTTTCATTTTAAAGAGAGACAGAGCACCCGAGCAGTAGAGGAAGAAAGAATCTTAGGCAGGCTTCATGCCCAGTGTGCGGAGCCCAATCCCATGACCACGAGCTCACGACCTGAGCTGAAATCAAGAGTCAGATGCTTAACCGACTTGAGCCACCCAGGCGCCTCTAGAGCTTTTTTCTAACGTAGCATTTGCTTGATGTAAAATGGCTAGTGGTGTGGTTGGGACAACTTGCTTCTCCTTATACCTGATTTTTAATTTCAGAAGATATTGTGCACACAAATTTGTTTAGAGTTGCCTACACAGGGTAAAAACTATAATGGTTGCTTTTGAATTTTTAAAGGTTTTCCCTGATATTAGAAAATTCTTTTGTTAATGTTTTGAAGTCTCTAGATGTCCACGGACCATGAAGAACAATCATAGAAACATGTTCATCATGGCTGGGGCTCTGCCTTGAGGTTCTGGAGTTTGGAATGCTTGGACGGCTAATGAGAGGATTTGCTTTGGCCACTAGGTGGTGCTCGAAGTCCAAACTACCTGAATGTTTTCATTTTCATTTTATTTGTTTATGTTTTTGATTTTGGTTCCATTATAATTAGCGTACATTGTTACATTAGTTTCAAGTGTGCAGTTTAGCGATTCAACAATTCTATATATTCCTCAGTGCTCGTCGTGATAAATGCAAACTCTCTGAATTCGACAGTGGAAAGGATGGAAGAAAGGGGGAGGAAGCATGACTGCAGTGGGTTTTACGGGGGCTGCAGGAATACTGGATGGAGTATTTCAACTGGGAAAAATATGCCTAACATCTTCTGTTGCCTCTTGGGCTGATATGAAGGGAATGGATTAAGAACCCAGTTTTGACTAACCTTGAAAGTTTATACATGCTCTCTGAGGTATATCAATTTTGTTGCTTCAAAAAGTTTACGATTATCTGTAACTATTGTTTTCAACCTAAAACAATATGGAAAAACTCCAGATGAAGTAGGTGTTTTGTTGAGCCATTACCTACATACCTAGTTTGCTCTCTCAGTAAATGAGTTTTCAAAATAACATTTTTACCCTAAAATTATTTTGATTGAAAAAAATCTTTTTTTTTTTTTCATTTTTCTGAACATCTGAAGGTGTATGTGAACTCCTTCTGGGAACATAGGCTTTCCTCCATAACCTGGCCTAGAGGTACCTCAGATCTCTCTGGATTGTTCTCTCAAAGGATGAATGTATCTCTAGTTTGTTTCTTTATTTTTTAAATATTTTATTATTTTTTAAAGGGTAATCTCTATATCCAGTGTGAGGCTTGAACCCACAACCCCAAGATCAAGGGTTGTGTGCTCCACCAACTGAACTAGGCAGGTGCCCCTGTGTCTCTAATTTAGGTTTTAAAACTCTCAGAGAAAAACCCCTGCAAATGAGTTATTTCAGGCTTTACTTTCTGGGCTAGAAGATACCAATTGTCCTGTGTGAATAAAGTGTCAGTTCAGGTTTGGAAGCTTGCTGGCAAAGCATGCCCTTTCTGACAGTACGTGCTTTGTTATAATCACTCGGCTGAGTAATGGAATTGTTCTAGATCACTGGAAGGAGCCTGACCTCTGGACACGAGATTGAATATTGTCTTCGTTTCCTATTGGTGCAATTACAAATTACAACAAATTTAGTGGCTTAAGCCCACACAACTTTACCATCTTATAGTTCTGCAGTTAGTCCGGAATGGGTCTTACTTGGCTAAAAGCAAGGTGTCAGCAGGGTTGTGTTCCTTTTGGAGTCTTTAAGGGAAAATCTTTCCTCGTTTTTTCCAGCTTCTAGAGGATTGGATTCTTTGGTCATGGCCCCTTCCTCCTTCTTCAAAGCTAGCTACGTAGCATTGTCAGATCTTTCTTTGACACTGACTCATCTACCTCCCTCTTCCACGTTTAAGTGATCCTTGTAATCACATGAGACCCATCCAGTTAATCCAAAATAGTCTCTTTATTTTCAGGTCAGCTGATTAGCAAGCTTAATTCTGTCTACAACCGTGACTCTCCCTTGCCATGTAACATACATGCACAGCTTCTGAGAATTAGAATGTGGACATCTTTAGGGGACCATTACTCTTCCTACCATAAATATTATTAATGCAATTTTTCCCACCTTTAGAACTCAAAATTTCACATATAGATGGTCCCTGACTTACAATGTTTTGTCTTAGGCTTTTTGATTTTACAATGTTTGCGAAAGTGATACATGTTCAGTAAAAACCATACTTTGAGTTTGAATTGTGATCTTTATTTATTTATTTAATTTTTTTTGCATTTACTTATTTTTGATAGAGCAACTCACAAGTGGGGGAGGGGCAGAGAGAAGGAGACACAGAATCCCAAGCAGGCTCCAGGCTCCGAGCTGTCAGCACAGAGCCCGATGCGGGGCTCAAACTCACAAACCGCGAGATTGTGACCTGAGCCAAAGTCAGATGCTCAACTGACTGAGCCACCCAGGCGCCCCTGAATTGTGATCTTTACCCAGGCTAGTGATGTGTGGTAAGATATTCTCTCTTGATGCTGGGTATTGGCAGTATCCAGTCAGCCTTGCGACCGACCGTCAGGGTAAACAACCGATACACTTAACAGCCATGCTGTAACCATCAACCATTCTGTTGTTCACTTTCAGTACAGTAGTCAAGAAACTACACGCGATATCCAGTGCTCTATTTTAAAATAGGCTTTGCGTTAGATGATTTGCCCAACTGCAGGTTGATGTAAGTGCTCTGAGCGCATTTAAGATCAGCTAGGCTAAGTTACGGTGTTCAGTGGGCTAAGTATATTAAATGTATTTTTGATTTATGATATTTTCAGCTTAGAATGGGCTTATCAGGATGCAACTTCATCATAAATTGAGAAAAATCTCTATAACATGTTTGTTTTTACTATCAATTTTTTTTTATTATTGAGGGAGAAGAGAAATATTTAGTTGAGATCAGCTTGGGTTTAGATACACAGAAGATGAAACATGAAGGCATCTGGCATGTTGTTGGTTGATTGACAGATCTGGTTTCTTCTGCTTATGTTTTTTTTTTTCTTTTTTAATGTGTATTTATTTTTGAGAGAGAGAGAGACAGAGTGTAAGTGGGGGAAGGGCAGAGAAGAGAGGGAGACACAGACTTAGAAGCAGACTCCAGGCTCGAGACTGTCAGCACAGAGCCCGATGTGGGGCTTGAACCCACGAACTGTGAGATCATGACCTGAGCCAAAGTTGGAGGCTTAACCGACTGAGCCACCCAGGTGCCTGCCCCTCTTCTGTTTATCTTTAACTAGAGTTCACAATAACAGGATATTTGAACCATCCAGTCCTGGACACAGCTGAACCATCATGGACATGCATGTGATTTTCTTTTCAAGTCATATCAGAAGCAGAGTCCATCTGGGCCATCTAACACTCTTTGTTTTTATTTTTATCTCTTATTTTTATTAAAAAATTTTTTTTAATCTGTAATTTTTTAGAGAGAGAGAGAGAGAGACAGACCCTGAGTGAGGGAGAGAGAGAGAGAGAAAGAAAGAGAGAGAGAGAGGGAGGGAGACACAGAATCCAAAGCAGGCTCCAGGCTCCGTGCTGTCAGCACAGAGCCTGATGCAGGGCTCAAACTCACGAACTGTGAGATCATGACCTGAGCCAAAGTCGGACGCTTAACTGACTGAGCCACTCAGGTGCCCCTATCTAACACTCTTTGAACTTAAAAAAAAAAAAGTCATTTTAAGTTTTTCAGTCGTTAATTATTACTAGAGACTTACTCTGACCATCTATCTCTAAGGCCAATCTGCTGAAACCAGATTCACTAATTATCAGTTAACCATTTATTTCTCATAACTAACATATGATCTTTTTCTTTTGTGTTCCTCTGACCTGATAGTTCTTTTTTTTTAAATTTTTTTTTTTAACGTTTATTTATTTTTGAGACAGAGAGAGACAGAGCATGAACAGGGGAGGGTCAGAGAGAGAGGGAGACACAGAATCTGAAACAGGCTCCAGGCTCTGAGCAGTCAGCACAGAGCCTGACGCGGGGCTCGAACTCACGGACCGCGAGATCATGACCTGAGCCGAAGTCGGACGCTTAACCAACTGAGCCACCCAGGCGCCCCTGACCTGATAGTTCTTATCAACAAAAGCCTCGAAGAATCAGGCAGACATGGGTAGCCATACATCTCACCTGGAGAAAAGTCTCTCTTTGGCATGCTATGGAATGCCGCATCAAAGCCACTGGTGATACCTCTCTATCCACATATCATGGTATTATTTAACTATCAAAAAAATAACAAAAACAAATAAAACTTCAGATTCATTTTTGATTTTATAATATGATCTGAAACACACTGCAGCAAGGAGACCAAATCATGACATTGTTTATTTCATATACTTTCATCTGTTAATAGTTCTGGGGGAGAGAAAAAGGAGAGCAAGGGTTAAATGGCATGTTTAAAGCTACTTAAAGTACTTATATCTTTGAAACGATTTTTTTAAATGTTAATTTTTGAGAGAGAAAGAGACAGCGAGAGCAGGGGACAGACAGAGAGAAGAGACACAGAATCTGAAACAGGCTTCAGGCTCTGAACTGTCAGCACAGAGCCTGACACGGGGCTCGAACCCACAAACTACAAGATCATGACCTGAGCCAAAGTTGGACGCTTAACTGACTGAGGCACCCAGGCCCCCCCCAGCACCTATATCTTTAGTATTTAAGCAAATATCGTTTGTGAACTATTATTATCACGAGACATTTGTATGCTTTTTGTGTAATGTTTCACACTTATTGTCCAAACACACACACAAAAGTTCCAAATGTGCATTTCATAAAATATGACACATTCCTGGTATACTTGGGTCTCAGGAGTGCAGTGGAATGAGAATGAACAGTAATATATAGCAAATTGCAATCCTAATTGGGTCCCTCAATCTTAACCTAATAAATCTATCTTGTGAGACAATTTATGGATTAAAAGCAGATTCTCTTAAAACAAACATTGTATTTCTAAATTTATATCAACCTTCTGCAAGAAGCACATACATACTTTGTTTCTATGATATTGCTTGCCTATTTTCTACTGGGTCATTTGTCATTTTGTTATTGATTTGTAAACACTCTTTATATATTATGGATTTTAATCCTTTTACGGTATAGAATGCATTTATAAATTTTATTCTACTCTGATTATCTTTTTTTTAAGTTTATGTATTTTGAGAGAGGGAAAGAGAGAGAGAGAGAGAGTGGGGGAGGGACAGAGAGAGAGGGAGAGAGAGAATCCCAAGCAGGCTCCATGATGAGCATGGAGCCCGACACAGGGCTGAATCCCATGACTGTGAGACCATGACCTGACCCAGGTCTTACACTGGCTTGAACCCTCTCCTGCATGCATTTTGTTATAAAGATGTTACGCACTTTATGTAGTCAAATCTGTCACTCTTATCATTTTTAATAATTCTCTTTTGTCCTCATTATTAGCTTTATTTCCTTTGAAGTTATTTATCCTTATTATTCATTTAAGTTCTTCTTTTATATTTTTTATTTTTCTGAAACTATCTGGTGGCATATATTTAGGCATAGTGGTGGATAGCAAACATAGCCGAATGTGGTTCTTCTGTATTGGGTCATGTCTGCTTTGCCAATAGGCCTGTTTCTTGGATCAGAGAAATGAATGTAGACTTTGTATGCTTATAAATATGTGTGTGCCCAGGGAGTGTTGACTAGCAGACTATTTTAAACTGAGTGGCTGAAAAGCAAGCAAGCTCACTTTATTTCATCTTACTTCTTACACAGTTGTCAAAATAAATGACTTTTGGAGTGTAATATCTAGAAGGCTAAACATCAGTATGTTAACAACAGAGGCAAGAGTATGGGTGGTCTATTGTCACCTTTTTTGTTTGTGTGTCTGATTTTTTCTAGCATGAAGTGTTAATTCAACTTCCTCACATCTCTAAAGAAAGAATAACAAAAGAATCTTGCTTGAGTCCTCCCCTCTTTGTAAGAGGGAATTAGGAATCCTATTTCTTGTCTGGATTTAGCCTATTCAACATTTGGGGAAGATAACATCTTGAGTAGAATTCAGAGGATATTTCTAAGAAATATAACACATTTAAAGTCCATTTATAAGTAAGGTATTAAAAGCAATTTGTATGACTGTGGGTCACAGTGGGAGGTGCAGTTACAAACGTTGATGGGTGATTTTTCTTTTTAATGACCACAACTAAAATGCAACATTTAATTATGCATCCCAGTCTACTCAAGGGGAAATCTCTTGCTTAGCCACAAATGGCTTTGAAAATGAGACTGTGTGCTTTTTGTGCCCCATAAGGATTGCAAAAGGTCTCTCTGATATTAAAGAGTTGACACAGGTGACAAAGAGTTGACCAACAAAGACTTAGGAATCTATTCAAGCAGGCAAGAGATATTACTTCCAGGATGTAACAATGTCACCTGTGAAAATCAGAAATACGAATTCTCTCAATATAGGTTGCTCTCTGAGTGGTGAGTGGGATATAAGGAGGTGGGTGGGAGGATGTCCAGTCCAGTGCATGACCAATAAATTTTGTGAACAAAGCAGCATCTTGTATTTGAATATTTTGTCTTGGCCTCCCAAAGACTGACCCAAAGGAGGCAACTGCCCAAAAGAGGCAAGTTAGCTAATAGCTAAGGCCTTTAGTTTTAGGTTCATGGAGAACCTGGGTTGATCATGGGATCAACCTGGGTTGATCCTAGTTCATTCCCTACTAGCTGTGTGACATTGGACACATTAGCAATTCCCTAAATCGTAGTTTTCCAACTGGGAAGAGAGAGGTATTAATTTTGTACTTCATAAATGCAAAGGCTTAAAGTAAGTGATGTATACAAAATGCATTTGTCATATAGTAGGCACATGTAAGAGGTCATTGAGCTGAAACCAATGAGGTACTGGTGGGACTAGTACAGATCTGTTGGGGCCACTGGTCAATTCTTGTTCCTCATCTTGAAATATCAGTAGCATTTGGCACTTCCTCCTCCTTGACAAATTTAATTCACTCGGGTTACTGGCAAACATAATATGCTATACACAGTATTCATTACTAACCCTAGCTGTAGCCTGAACCCTGTGTTGTGATACAAGTTTCATTATCATCAACAAATATTTATTCAGCCTTCACATATTCCCAGATTCTTTGTGGTCACGGAAAGCTATTTGGGTGGGCTGTAATTCAAAATTACTGTAATTACTAATTACTGTAAATTCAAAGTTCTGGTGTCCAGAAATTGGAAAACATGGTAAACAGAATTCTTTAGGAAATGTCTTAATTAACTTCATTACTGCCTTGGGTATTTTATAGAGCAATAATTTGTTTGGTTCTTTGCAATCATTCATTCCGTAATTACACACTGAGGATATAGCGTGGGTTTTGTGTTGTGCATTAAGAACTCCAAATTGAACAAGGCCAGTGGCCTGCCCTTGAGGGGCTCATAGATTATTACAGACGAACAAATAATTGGAACGTGACGTATTGTGACCGCCACCAAAAATATGGACAAGATACAGTGTTGACAAAAGAAGGGAGTTTGCAGCATATGTAGTTGGGTCAAGGGAAACTTTCACAGATGTGGAGATGACTGAACTTGGTTTGGAAGGAAAATTAGGAGCTCAATAGGGCCAGCTTGATGGACAGGATGGGAGAGCATGATATAAATTTGTGAAGAGAGATTATTTATTTATTTATTTTTAATGTTTATTTCTTTTTGAGACAGAGAGAGACAGAGCATGAACGGGGGAGGGTCAGAGAGAGGGAGGGAGACACAGAATCGGAAACAGGCTCCAGGCTCCGAGCGGTCAGCACAGAGCCCGACGCGGGGCTCGAACTCACGGACTGCGAGATCATGATCTGAGCCGAAGTCGGCCGCTTAACCGACTGAGCCACCCAGGCGCCCCAAGAGAGATTTAAATGTGCAAAGAAACAGGTTGTGGAAGTAACAAGTTGGGTTGAGGCACCCACACAAATTTGGCAGAAACATAAGTGGTTCTCTAAAATGCCTAGAGGGGCGCCTGGGTGGCGCAGTCGGTTAAGCGTCCGACTTCAGCCAGGTCACGATCTCGCGGTCCGTGAGTTCGAGCCCCGCGTCAGGCTCTGGGCTGATGGCTCAGAGCCTGGAGCCTGTTTCCAATTCTGTGTCTCCCTCTCTCTCTGCCCCTCCCCCGTTCATGCTCTGTCTCTCTCTGTCCCAAAAATAAATAAACGTTGAAAAAAAAATTTTTAAATGCCTAGAGAGGTGAGCAGAGACTAGCAGGGGCTAGTTCACAATGAGTTGAACACTGTGCTAATGAGATCTGATCTTTTTTTTTTTTTTTTTTTTTTTTTTAATTTGCTCTTTTGAAAGACTTCATTTGTAGAATTGCTCTGTACTGGAGAGGACTTCACTGGAGACTCCAAAGTAATACCAAATTTATCTGGGCAAACCTTAAGGCAGTCTTAAGATGCATTAAGACTAGATGACTTTCTGGAAGTTTCATACGTAAAAATACTATTTTTCCTACAATAGTTTCATACAGTAAAAAAATTACTATCGGATGTGTGTATGTGTCTGCCTTTATCAGCTAATGATTTACTTAATCTTCCAAATGCGTTACTTTTGCGAGTAAAAGTTGGCACCAGCTGGATGGGACATTGGAACAAGAGGAATAAACTAGGACTGACTCACACAAATAAGGACATATGACCAACCAATTGGGCTGATGGCCCAGGTGGAGAAATCAATGTTCCTGCTCTCTGGGAGCTCACATGCTGAGTAAAGAAGAGTGGGTGTGATGCGATGGAACATTCTGTAACCGTGAACTCCAAATATGGGAATGAAGGTAGGGTAGGCTTGGATTTCCTGTCCGTCCATACGGGTTAAAACGAGAGCTCAGAATGCTGATAGCACCCAAAACTCTAGTTTCGTTCTTGAAAGACCGTGTGTGACAGAGATCGCTGGGCAACGAAATTGTGCTGCCTGTTTCTCTTGGGAAGTCTGTAAACATGAAGCTGTTTCTGGTTCTAATTATGCTGCCCTTTGAGGTCCTACCAGCAGGTAACTTGTCCAAATGTACCATGAAACCCTAGGAGATACTACTCTGTCTGTAGGAGCGGAGCCAGGGCCTTCAGATTGTTGCTGTCTTGCCAATGTCATCAAAAGTACCCACTCTCCCTGAGTCTGTGTCTTAGAAGAAAGCATTCAGGGTGCTAAGAAGACATCAGGGCTGTACTCTTGGAAGTCCTTTCCAAAGGGAGGCATGAACCCATCCTCTAGAATGATCTTTGTAATTGAACATAGTTTTCACACAGGAACCTCACCATGCCTTTTTCCATCCAAACTCATTTTCAGCCTATGCTACAACAGTAATGAGAACAGTACAAGCTTTGGAATCATGTAGATGTGAGGTTAAAATATATCTTGATCTCTGGTTAGTTGTATGAATCGGGCTAATTATTCCCTTTGAATTTCAGTTTTCTCATCTGTCGATTGAGTATGGATGACCCAGTTTCATAATGATTGAATTTCATGTGAGGAAATGTCTCTTTTCTCCCTCTTTGTTCTGTGAGCTTGTCCAAATATGGGTACAGGGGCAAATAAAGAATTAAAAACAGGCGATTTAGGACCTCGGTACAATACTCCGAATAGTTTGGATCTCTAGGGAGATGGGTACACATGGAATTGAGTTTGATTCCCTGGGCAACACATTTATTTGAGACAAAAAGGAGGAGAGAGAGAGAGAGAGAGAGAGAGAGAGAGAGTGAGAGAGCAGAGCCAGGAGGAGCATGGTTATGAAGACACAGAGGCTGGATAAAGGAAGTTCTCTGCAGCATTTATTGCGGAGACCCACGAGGTGTTGGCAAAGGGAGATTTCTGCTGCCCGTGTCAATGAGTGTGAAACCCACTGTCTCTCTTAACTTAAAAAGCCCTGTCTGTGATACTCTTTTAAAGGTTAACTTGGCTTTGAGTCATGCCACGGTGGCAAGTTGGCACTCTTTGGGGACACTGGACCGGGGTAAGGCTGAGCGAGTACTGACTTTGGAGCATGGGAGACAGAGTCAGATTTGCCAGAGTCCAGGGGTGGGACATAACAACAGTTGATAACCATGCGTTGGTCTCTCTTTTCTGGTCATATAGTTCTGATGTTCTCAGAGATAACTGGGTATTGGCTAGGAGCCTGGGGTTTTGATGTCCTTAATTTGGGATGATTTGCCAGGAGGAGGCGCTTCGTTTTCTCTCACCAGCATAAGGTTGACTTTGGAACCACAGGAGGCCAAAACTTACGGGAACCACACACGCCTTCTACTCTGCCTCCGGAACTAATCTGCGTCCAATGTTGTTTTCTGTGCACAGATACGGCACGACCCAGGAAATGCTTTAGTAATATAACAGGCTACTGCCGGAAGAAATGCGAGATGGGGGAAATCTATGAAGTGGCATGTCGAAATGGGAAATTATGTTGTGTTAATGAAGGCGAAAACAAAAAACACAAGAAAGCCCCAAAGTCGCCTTCCTTTTTGGTACAGTCTGATGGGAAGATGGACTATGTTATTTTACCCACTACCACACTTCTTACAATCCAGATATGAATCAGGGGCTGGCTCCGCTGGTCTCCACTCTTCTTAAACCAAAAACGCCACCTCTTCCGACATCCTGGGGCAAGAGATGTATCTACTTCTTCTGTGACCTTGATTCTCCACATAATAAAGGTTGTTTTTTTTTTTTTGCTTTGCTCTGGATTTATTTATTAATGTATTCACTTATTTTTTTGAACACTTTAAACATAGAGGAATAGTTATCATGTTCCAGGCATTCATCATGCTGGTAACATGGGTGACGTAGAGATGAAAAGAACATATTGGTAGAGGTGGAAGTTAGCCACCTAACTTTTCCGCATCGTCTGTGCAATTTCATAGCATTTCAAATATTGCTCCTTTTATTTATGTATTTTTGTTTTTGAGAGAGAAAGAGAGAGAGAGAGCATGTACTTGCGCACGTAAGAGGGGGAGGGGCAGAGAGAGACAGAATCTTAAGCAAGCTTTGTGCCCAGTTGGGAGCCCACTATGGGGCTCCACCTCACAACCCTGAGATCATGACCTGAGCCGAAATCAGGAATTGGACACCTAACCGACTGAGCCACCCAGATGCCCTACTCTTAGTCTAAGCAGATCTAAATGTCCCAGCTTTGTGGGGGTGGGGGGTGGGGAGGGGGGTGGTGGTGAATACAGGGGGTTTGGCTAACAAGAATTCGTTAGAAGAAGGCATGATATTGGAATATTTTCATAGCATTTATTGGCCAGGTCTAATGGACAGTAATGACAGCTAGTGATAGTTCCAATACAGGTTACCCCTCCTATCCAAAAGTAGAGTTGATCCTAGGAGACCTTTCATAGGCCAAAATGGTGTGAAGTGAAGAAGCAATTACCACGAACTTATATGGGAAAGTATTTGAGTGTGCTGGACCCAAAAAATAACCACTCTTAGGCTTTTCAGATACCTTTGGACACATCTTGCTAATGGATGCACAGAATAAATCAAGATAAAGCACTGATGCGCCCAGACACAGTTCAAAGCTATGATGGTTTCATGCTGAGATGCTGAATGTAGGTCCTTGGAAAGGAGCTTGGCGGGGGTGGGGGGAGTGGGGGGGGTGGGGGGTGGGGGGGGTGTTTGGGGGGGTCCACTCTCACTGCTCACAGTGCCCACAGCCTCTGTAATGGTTTGCTGCAAAACCAACATTGCGTGCTATTTTTGCTTTTTGCCTTTTTAATGCAGCAGGCAATATCTTCTTCAGATCTCATGCAGTTAGTGAAAACAGGTACTAATGCAGGTGTTTTGTAGAAGTGAAGTCGCGTAACTGGGGACTTTCAAAAAGTGGGGGACACCTGTACGCCATTTGAAGCTTATTTAATGTGTATGGTCCATTTCCTTTTTTAGTAGCAATTTGAACATTCAGTTGACACAATTTTAAGGCTCTTTTACTCTTAGAATCTTTAAAACCATTACATATTCAATAGTTTGTGAACAGTGAAATTTACAAGCTCTCAGTTTCAAGGTGAATGAGGTCTGCGGGTCTGATGTGAAATTCAGTGACCATAGTTGAGCACACTATGTCCTATAATTGAAACTTAAGGACTTAAGTGTTCTCTCTCTTTTTCTCACATACACTCACAACAAAACAAAAAACCAAAACCCAAACCCCCAAAACCACTAGGTCAAGATGAAGAGGTAATGGGTGTGTTAATTAACTAGATGGGGAGAGAGTCCTTTCATGCCATACACATATATCAAAGCACCATGATGCACACTTTAAATATCTTACAATTAAAAAAAAATTTTTTTTAACGTTTATTTATTTTTGAGACACAGAGAGACAGAGCATGAATGGGGGAGGGTCAGAGAGAGGGAGACACAAAATCTGAAACAGGCTCCAGGCTCTGAGGTGTCAGCACAGAGCCCGACGCGGGGCTCGAACTCAGGGACCACGAGATCATGACCCGAGCCGAAGTCGGCTGCTTAACCGACTGAGCCACCCAGGCGCCCCAAATATCTTACAATTTGTAAGTCAATTCCACCTCAATAAAAACTGCAAATAAATAAATAAAAAACTGTGTGGAATTTAAAGCCTCATACACGAGAGAGACATATTTAAGAAGCTTCTCATGAGCGAGGCAGACTTTCAGTAAGTGATGATGCCCTCCAGATGAACAGAACAGAATATTTTGTGGTGACATTCATTAATGTTGCTTGGTTAAAGTATTGGCCAGAAATAACTTTTGTGGAGCTGACATTTGCTCATCTGAGATAAAGAAATCAATGGGCCTTATCCCTCCACGCGCAGCACCCAGCTTGTCTCACTGGGACAACAGAGAGACACATATTTAGGTGGATATGTTAACATTTTAAGGATCTACGAAGATCTTACTTTTAGTCGTTGTGGATTTTGAGAATTCTGGAGACATGTACAGGAAACCAGGACCAGACTAAATTGTAGAAATTTAGAAATTATTTTGTTGATGATTTCGCCATAGGAACTAATGTATGACTGTTTCAGTCTAACTCTCAGAGGGGTTTTTCAAGGGGCCCAGATAAGAAAGCCTGTTCTTTATCTCAATACTTCATAAGCCCCTTTTTCAGTATTCCGTCACCAGAGGCATTTTTAGGGAGGGTCCATTTTGTCACCATGGTATGAAGAGGGATCTTGTCCATTGTCTTTAATCTATGTGTGTCCTCTATTCTGTATGAGTCCATTGATAAATTAGATACACGAATCTGTTTTGGCTTAGTTTCAGATCAACCAGTGAAGTGTTGCCTGGTCAGGAGCGAGGCGTAATGAACTGAACAGATAAATCAAGCCTCAAACTCCGCTTTGAGTGGTGGACCTAATCTTTGCTTGGACTTTCCCCCTATGATACTTTTTGTATCCCCTTTATACTCATAGAAGAATGGATGTGGTCAGTATTGTTAGATACATGTTTTTTGGTCCTTATTTTTATATACAAAGTTAAGTTGAAATCCGATACTTTTATTATGTATCCTGTGGCACAGGCAATATTATTAGTGCCTTATTTCTTTTGGATCTTAGAACACTCTCCGAAGTCTTATTTATAGAATATTGTGAAATTTCCAGAATGTTCCAGATACATTTTTCTAAGAAGTCTCAGCATTTGGGACCACTAATCTCTTTGGGGGCGGGGGGGGGGGGGGTCTTGGACAATGATCATGAAAGGTGCCAGAGATAGTAATCATTTCCCATCCACATTCATACCTTCTTAGAAAGTTTGCTCATAGCCTTTCTCAGGGAATCTATTTCAGTATGCCCTGGCAAGAGAGTAGAGGGCCAGAGAACCTTATTATTTTGACTACGAGTAATTGGACCAGGGTGGATGACAGATGTATATGTAGAGACTGAACTCTCTTGGATATCCAAATTGGGTCCTGGTGCACTGATGAATAGGAAAAGATAGAAAGAGAAAGTGAGGGAGGGAAGGCGAGAGGGAGGGAGAGAGAGAAAGAGGGAGAGAGATTTCTAGTTACTGGTTCTAGACCTTTAGGCCTCATGTAATTACTAACATTTCTTATGATAGGTGGGCTTGAGTGGGCGTATGTTCCTATGACCTCATATCTAAGACATGAAAATTGTGTATAGGGCAAGTTTTCAGGCACAGAGGTACAAATAGAAGGTTTGCTCATTAGTAATACTTAATTAGTAAAGACTAGGGTGGGGCGCCTGGGTGGCTCAGTTGGTAAGCATCCAACTTCAGCTCAGGTCATGATCTCGTGGTCCGTGAGTTCGAGCCCCGTGTCGGGCTCTGTGCCCAACAACTAGTTTTAGAGATAACCAAGTACTTAAGAGACGCCATGTTCAAAGCAACTTTATGATGATATTTTGTGTTTGTAGTTCTAATTTAGCTTCGATTACTCAGTGGCCCTTGGGAATATGTAGATATTCATTGACCCAGTGTGATACTTTTCAAGCTTTCTAAAAATAGCCAATAAATATTAGAAAACATGATCAGAGCACCTGGATGGCTCAGTTGGTGAAGTGTTTGACTCTTGATTTTGGCTCAGATCATGATCTCATGGTGGTGGGATTGAACCCCAGGTCAGGCTCTGCACTGACAGCATGGAGCCTGCTTGGGATTCTCTCTTTCCCTCTCTCTCTGCCCTTGCCCCACTCATTCTCTCTCTCCCTCTCTCAAACTAAATAAACATAAACAAGAAAAAAAAAAAGAAAACACGATCAAACGAGTGGAAAATGATTGTATGGAATAATAATTCGGATATTATTATTATTTTTTTTTTAATTTTTTTTTCCAACATTTATTTATTTTTCGGACAGAGAGAGAGACAGAGCATGAACGGGGGAGGGGCAGAGAGAGAGGGAGACACAGAATTGGAAACAGGCTCCAGGCTCTGAGCCATCAGCCCAGAGCCTGACGCGGGGCTCGAACTCACAGAGCGCGAGATCGTGACCTGGCTGAAGTCGGACGCCCAACCGACTGCGCCACCCAGGCGCCCCTAATTCGGATATTATTAAATAATCCCTCCCAAATAGTGCAGGTTAGATAAATGTGAAAAGCCCAGATGCCATTAAGTAATATTTCCTGAGTCCAAGAATCAGGTCATGTAAGAGTTACGTACATCTGAAATCGCTACCTTATGTCAAAATGGAAGCACAGAAATGATAGTACAGCTGTCTTGTAGCACTATTTTTTTTTGTTTTTTGTTTTTTGTTGTTGCTATCTTTCAACCTGGTAAGGGTTGGAAGGCAATTACCTGTAACTTCTACAAATAAAAATGAATTACGATGTATAGTTAAAGTATAGTTAACCAGTTTGAAGTAGTAAAATGTAAATTTAGTAATGTATCTGTATTCTTTAGTTAAGGTTAGTGGTATAAGCATTGCCATGCTGGGAAAGCTCCCTCCCTCCTAGAAAAACCACATTTTATTTATTTATTTATTTATTTATTTATTTATTTATTTATTTTTTTAAATTTTTTTTTTTCCAACGTTTATTTATTTTTGGGACAGAGAGAGACAGAGCATGAACGGGGGAGGGGCAGAGAGAGAGGGAGACACAGAATCGGAAACAGGCTCCAGGCTCTGAGCCATCAGCCCAGAGCCCGACGCGGGGCTCGAACTCACAGACCACGAGATCGTGACCTGGCTGAAGTCGGACGCTTAACCGACTGCGCCACCCAGGCGCCCCTATTTTTTTTATTAAAAACATTTTTTAATGTTTAGTTTTGAGAGAGAGACAGAGACAGAGACACAGACAGAGACAGAGAGCATGAGTGGGGGAGGAGCAGAGAGAGAGGGAGACACAGAGTCCAAAGCAGGCTCCAGGCTGAGCTGTCAGCACAGAGCCGGACGCAGGGCTCGAACCCACGAACCGTGAGATTGTGACCTGAGCCAAAGTCGGACACTTGACCGACTGAGCCACCCAGTCGCCCCTATTTATTTTTTTTAAGTTTATTTCTTTATTTTGAGAGAGAGAGAGAGAGAGAGAGAAAATGCACATGCAAGTGGGGGAAGGGGCAGAGAGGAGAGAGAGAATTCCAAGCAGGCTTCGAATGCTATCAGTGCAAAGCCTGATGTGGGGCTCGAACCCATGAACTGTGAGATCATGACCTGAGCTAAACTGAGTCAGACGCTTAACTGGCTGAGCCATCCAGGTGCCCCCAAAAAGCATATGTTAAGTAATATGCAATTAATGACTTACACAGACACACAGAATATCCCCCAAAGTTCGCACAAAGCCAATCTTTATTTTAAAAAGTTAATGTACAGTGAATATTGGGCATTACCCAAATTAGAAACCTTGGGGCTTCAAAGGATGTCATGGTGAAAATGTAAAGGTAATCCACAGAATGGGAGAAAATTTTTGCAAATCATGTATCTGATAAGGGACTTGTATCTAGAATATATAACGACCTATTGCATCTCAATAAAAAAAAGACAACCCGATTAAAAAGCATACAGAAAATGGCCCCCATCTTTATGTGCATTAGGGCAACTGGTAGTGCTGGGAAGTGGATACATAGCCGTCTGTTGTAACTGTTAGTGACCTCAGGTCTGTGGAACGGGACCTTAAAGACAGCCAGAATGGGTGAAATGGTGATAATGGGGGGTGGGGGGGAAGGCTGCTCTGGAGGCCAAAATCTGTCATCAAATTGAGTAAGATTTTGGTGACTTCAGTTTGCCACGTGATAAAATCTTAAAGGCATGGATCAAACTGAATAAGGGTTGGTTACCTTTAAAGATAATGATAAAATTCATCTAACCATCTAACCACTATAGAAGCATTGAGCAAACCAAGGGCAGGACTCATGGAAATAAGTGAAGCTAAAACTAAAATCAGAAGATCTCCAAGCAAACCTCATCTTGAAGTGACTGATGAGCATAAAAACGATACCAAAAAAGATCTGTTTATATTAAAAACTTCCCAACTGATGCAACTCTTGATGACATACAAGGGTGATCAGAGATAGAGGCCAAATACTAAATATTCAGATGAAAAGAACATTGCACCAAGTATTTAAGGGATCAATATATGCTGTGTTTGATACTATTGAATCTAAGAAGTTTGTTGAGACTCCTGGACAGAAGAACAAAGACAGGGACCTAATAATGCTTTTCAAGGAAGACTACTTTGGAAGGAGAAGCAGAAGAAGAAGAGAAGAAGAAGAGAAGAAAGAGAAGAAGAAGGCAGAGGGAGTGAAGGAGGAGGGTAGGGAGAAAGAGAAGGATGGTGAGGAGGAGGAGGAGAAAGAAAAGGAAAAAGAAGAAGAAAGAAGGCAAAATGAAGAGGCTAAATTATATCCCAAACGAGAAAGAAGAAAAACAAAAGTTAGCAGAAAGTGCTGAAATGAAATCTCTTGCAGAAAAGATTGGATGCTTGATGAAATTTTGGGGCAGCTTAGATGAACAGACCATAGAGAAGACTTGCATATTTAAAAAAAATTTTTTTTAATGTTTTATTTATTTTTGAAGGAGAGAGAGAGACAGAGCATGAGTGGGGGAGAGGTAGAGAGAGAGAGGGAGACACAGAATCCAAAGCAGGCTCCAGGCTCTGAGCTGTCAGCACAGAGCCTGACGTGGGGCTTGAACCCATGGACCGTGAGATCATGACCTGAGCTGAAGTCGGATGTTCAACCGACTGAGCCACCCAGGCGCCCCTTGCATATCTTTTTCTTAAATCATGGTGAAATAAAATGGATAGACTTTGTCAGAGAAGCAAAAGAGGGAATAATTCTATTTAATGAAGGAGCTAAGGAGACATTGGATAAAGCCAACGATGCAAATGATGGTAACTTATAATAAAGGAACAGAGAAGTGACCTGGGAAGTACTAAAAGAATGACATGGAACCAGAAGCGTTGAAAAAAGTCATAAATCTGGGATGCCTGGGTGGCTCAGTCAATTGAGCATCTGACTTTGGCTCAGGTCATGATCTCACGGTTTGTGAGTTCGAGCCCCGTGTCGGGCTCTGTGCTGACAGTTCGGAGCCTGGAGCCTGCTTCGGATTCTGTGTCTCCCTCTCTCCCTGCCCCTCCCGCACTCATGCTCTGTCTCTCTCAAGAATAAATAAACATTAAAAAAAAAAGAGAGAGAAAAGTCATGAATCAATAAGAATCCCTAAATGAGTGGAAGTCTAAAGGTCTCAGCTTTAAAGGACAAAGAAAGGGAAATAAAGCTGTCTGGAATGGGCAAAGAAAAGTTCAGTTTCGGGGCGAGAAAATGAAACGTGATAGTGATTATGAACGTGATAAAAATGGCGCAGCTGGCCGAGGAAAAAGAGCAAGAGCAGAAACAAAGAAGAACCTGTGTGGAAACAACAGAAAACAAAACAATGGTCGCTGGCGACTAGCAAGTACAGGAAACAAGTTTTTAAGTCACTTTAATTAGAGATTTTAAGCTGCTTTTGTCTTTGGAGGCTTTTAGAAAGAAAACTGAGGGGCACTGGCGTGGCTCCGTTGGTTAAGCCTCTGACTTTGGCTCAGGTCATGATCTCACTGTTTGTGGGTTCAAGCCCCACCTCGGGCTGTCAGCGCAGAACCTACTTCGGATCCTCTGTCCCCTTCTCTCTCTGCCCCCTCCCCTGCTCATTCTCTCTCTCTCTCCCTCTCAAAAAGATAAATAAACATTAAAAAAAAGAAGAAGAAAACTGAATTACGTCCCCTTCAATGTCACCTGTCAGAAAGGAAAACTTTTTTGTTGTTTAATGTGTCTTTTTTGTTATCCAAATGACGATTTAAAAAAAAAAATGTATCATTCTGTTTGTGTTATTTAAAACATTTTTTTAAAATGTTTATTTATTTTTGAGAGAGACAGAGACAGAATGCGAGTGGGTTGGGGCAGAGAGAGGGAGACACAGTATCCGAAGCAGGCTCCAGGCTCCGAGCTGTCAGCACAGAGCCCGACGCGGGGCTCAAACCCACGAGCTGTGAGATCATGACCTGAGCTGAAGTTGGACGCTCAACCGACTGAGCCACCCAGGCGCCCCTCTGTTTGTGTTATTTTAGATGATTTAAGTATCAAAAGAAAGATTCTTCCACTAAATTGCTTTTATAAGCAATGAGAATGTGTTAGTACAAACTAATAAAATATATATACAATATAAAAAGAAAAAAATGGACAAAAGATCTGATAGATATTTCTCCAAAGAAGATACACAAATGACCAGTAAATGCATGAAAAAAAATACGCAACATCACTAGCCATCAGGTAAATGCAAGTCAAAATCATAATGACATGCCATTTCACTCTCACTGGGATTGCCATAATCAGAAAGGCAGATAATAACAAGTTTTTTTTTAATGTTTTTAATGTTCGTTTACTTTTGAGAGACAGACAGAGTGTGAGTGGGGGAGGGGCAGAGAGGGAAGGAGACACAGAATCGGAAGCAGGCTCCAGCCTCTGAGCTGTCAGCACAGAGCCTGATGTGGGGCTCGAACTCATGAACCGTGAGATCATGACCTGAGCCAAAGTTGGATGCTTAACCAACTGAACCACCCAGGTGCCCCTACAAGTCTCAGTGTGGATATAGAGGACTTGGAACCCTCATACCCTGCTGGTGGGGATATAAAATGGTGCAGCCATATTGGAAAAACAATCTGGTGGTTCTTCAAATGTTAAACATAGATTTAAACGATCTGACAATTGCACTTCTAGTTATATATGCAGAGAAATGAAAACATACTTCCACATAAAGACTTGTGTTCATAGCACCATTATTGATAATAGTCTAGGTCACATGTCTGCACCCTAGGAGCAACTTTGGTTTTTTTGTTTGTTTGTTTTTAACAACTTTGGGTTGTACAGACTCATTCCTACAACCAAAATAAGAATTGTGTTGAAGAAGTGTTTAGAAGCCAATACCCTGACAGTTGTCCATGACACTAGTTTTGAAATAAGAATTCAGGAGCAAGAATAAAGAATTCTTCCTTTAATGTGGCTGGAGCTAGAGTAGATTTTCAGGGACAGAATCAGAGTAATTGGCCTAGCCTTAGAGATCCCACTAGAAAGGGAACAGGCGTGTTGTGAGGAGACACTGCACTACAACCTACAGTGCTTCATTTTTGAGGAAACGAGAGACACCGCTCTTGGGTTACAGTTCAAGGAAAAAATTCGATATTTCTCAGGGCAATGTCTCAGCTTCAGAGCCACCTCAGTGTGATCACACCACATTCCCAGGCACAGAAGACACAGTCACCTTTCCCTCTAAGAGTGGGCTAGGTGAGGCAGAGAGTGAATTGGGGCATGAAATTGTAGCAAGGTCAGTGGACGGTAGGTGACTTGGGCGACTGTATGGAAGGAAGCAGAATCAGCACCCTCTATAGGAGCTAAAACTAAAGATTTATTTATTATTTCAACAGACTTACTACGCACATCCAATGTCGGATGCTGCTGTCAGTTTGGTGTATTGTCAGGATCTCACTGAGCTTCATTTGTCAACTCTGCCATAACTGTTAAAACTGTACTACTGGCTCAATCCGTGGCTTCCAGAGTTCATTTAAGGGACTTACATCAGCAGCTGATGTTGCGATAATGACACAACACAAGGACATCTACTATCCTTCAGGGAATGACGTCACCACCACCCAGTTTCTCATGTCACTGTGGGCTGAAACCAGGGAGTCATCCTCACTCCCACCACCTCCAATGAATAATCAACTACTATAAATCATAGCTACTAAATACCTCTCAAATCTACCCACTCTGTTCCATCTTCACTGTCTTGACTTTGGTCCAAGCCAGCTGTCTCCTAGCCCATTGTGGTACGTTGTATCTGTTCTTTCCCTATTTTCTCCCAGTTTCAATGCATTTTATTCACTCGATACAGAGCAATTTAGAAAGTGCGGACTTGATCACGTCATACCCTGCTTAAAAAAATTTTTTTTTTATCTTTCCATTGGTAACTTTATTATTTTTTTTTCCTGCTTAAAATTCTTAGTGGCTTCGCTTCCTATTCCTCTTCAGTTAAAGATGAAAATGGTCTACTAGCCCCTGCCCTATTAGTCCGTTGGTCTCCTTCGCCCACATCTCCAACATCATCCTTTGTCCTGCAGTCTGCCCACGAGTCGTTTTTTGACTTTTCTTTCTTTGCATGTGGATGTCTAGTTGTTTAAGCACCATTTGTTGAAGAAACTATCTTTTCTCCATTGAATTGCTTTCCCTCCTTTGGCAAAGATCAGTTGACTATAAGTATGTGGGTCTATTTCTGGGCTCTCTATTCTGTTCTAGTGATCTGCTTGTCTTTTTCAACAATGCCACACCATCTTGATTACTGTAGCTCTATAGTAAATCTTGATGTCTGGTAATGTCCATCTTCAAGACTGTTCTCTAAATAATGTATATGTTTTCGCAGTGATATGTAAGCACCAAATTGGCACATTTTAAAATTATTTAAAAAAAAAATTTTTTTAATGTTTATTTATTTTTGAGACAGAGAGAGACAGAGCATGAACGGGGGAGGGTCAGAGAGAGGGAGACACAGAATCTGAAGCAGGCTCCAGGCTCTGAGCTGTCAGCACAGAGCCCGACGTGGGGCTCGCACTCACGGACCGCGAGATCGTGACCTGAGCCGAAGTCGGCCACTCAACAGACTGAGCCACCCAGGCACCCCGAAAATTATTTATGATTTAATAAACATATTCTACAGGGAGAATTCTAGAGCTTGGAAAACTCCAAGTTTTACAGTCTGCATTGGTATACGCGGATTCTGATACACGCATTTGTTTTAGGAATCAGTTCATAATGATTCCGCTTGCTTCAGGTCCCGTTGATGTTTCCAAACGCTCAAGTACTATCTATTTCCGTGTGTAAATAGTGGATTTGAACTTAACAGTGATCCTGGAGTGATTGTAAAGATACAAAGAAAGAGCACTAGTGTTAGTTACTTCAGTTCTGTCATTCTGTGTGATCACTTTTGTGTTTATCCAAACGGTGAAAGAGAATGCAAGTTGTAATATTTTTGTATGGTTAGTACCAATTTTAATTCATATATGAAATATTTTTATGGATTTGAATTGTATATTTAAGATTGAAATTTATTCTTCTTTTAGGTTTTATTTTAGTTATTTATTTAAAAAATGTTTTTAATGTTTTTATTTTTGAAAGGGGGGGAAGGGCAGAGAGAGAGAGGGAGACACAGAATCTGAAGCAGGCTCCAGGCTCTGAGCTGTCAGCACAGAGCCTGACATGGGGCTCGAACCCATGAACCATGAGATCATGACCTGAGCTGAAGTCAGATGCTTAACCTACTGAGCCACCCACGTGCCCCAAGGTCTTATTTTAAAATAAAAAAAATAGAGATGCCTGGGTGGCTTAGTCGGTTAAGTGTCCAACTCTTGACTTTGGCTCAGTCATGATCTCACAGTCATGAGATTGAGCCTGGCATCATGCTCTGTGCTGGGCTCGAAGTCTGCTTAAGATTCTCTCTCTCCCTCCCCCTCTGCCCCTCTCCCACTTGTGCACTCATGTGCTTGCTCGCTCTCCCTCAACATAAAAGAAAATAAATTAATGAAAATTATTGCTGATTTTTACATGATTATTACAGGCACATTTTGTTGTGTGTTGTATTTTATTGCATGGCAATAAAAAGTGATCCACTCTCGGTGTCAGCTATGCCAAGGACTCCCCCCTACCCTTTTCTACTCCATCTTCCATGGGTTACTGTCTCTGGGGAGGAGAGAGGGAAAGAGTAAATCCCTCTTTATGCGACTGGGCCAACACTGCAACATGCTTGTGCTCTGTGAGGTAACTGATGTGTTTTGTGTGGCAGGTGTTCAAATCCTAGCTTGTTCATGGGGTACCTGACGGATTCTTTGAGATGCTCTTCAGACCTCCTACTGCCCAATTTCCCCTCCCCCCCCCCCCCCCCCCACCGCCCGGCATTACTGAGATAGAATTGACAGGTGACATTGTATAAGTTTGAGGTGTACAATGTGATGATCTGAAACATGTATATATATTACAAAGTGACTACCACAATAAGGTTAGTTATCACCTCACATAATAATTATTCTGTTTTTGTGTGGTGAGAACATTCATGATCTACTGGCTTAGCAATGTTCAAGTATGCAACATAGTATTATTAACTGTAGTCACCATGCTGTACATTACATCTCCAGAGCTTAGTCATCTTATCACTGAAACTTTGTACCCTTTGACCAACGTCTTCCCATTTCCTCCACCCCAGCTCTTGCAACTACAATTCTACTCTCTGTTCCTGTGAGTTTGACTTTTTCAGGTTTTACGTATAAATGAGATCACTTGGTATTTGTCTTTTTCTGTCTGAATTATTTCACTTGGCATAAAGCCCTTGAGGCCTATCTGTGTTGCAAATGGCAGGATTTCCTTATTTTTTAAAGCTGAATAGTATTCCAGTGTGTGTGTGTGTGTGTGTGTGTGTGTGTGTGTGTGTGTGTGTATCTATGTCGCATTTTCTTTATTCATTTATCCATTGACAAATATTTAGGTTGTTTCCACGTCTTGGCCATTGTAAATAATATTGCAATGGACATGGGAGTGCAGACATCTCTTTAAAATAGTTTTAGGGGCGCCTGGGTGGCGCAGTCGGTTAAGCGTCCGACTTCAGCCAGGTCACAATCTCGCGCTCCGTGAGTTCGAGCCCCGCGTTGGGCTCTGGGCTGATGGCTCAGAGCCTGGAGCCTGTTTCCGATTCTGTGTCTCCCTCTCTCTCTGCCCCTCCCCCGTTCATGCTCTGTCTCTCTCTGTCCCCAAAATAAATAAACGTTGAAAAAAAAATTTTTTTTAAATAGTTTTAGAGGCACTTGGGTGGCTCAGTCGGTTAAATGATGATTTCAGCTCAGGTCTTAATCTCAGGGTCATGAGTTCAAGCCCCACGTTGGGCTCTGCACTGGGAGTGGAGCCTACTTAAAAAAAAATAGTTTTAAAATTTCCGTTGGATATATAACCAGAAGTAAGATTGCTAGATCACATGGTAGTTCTTTTTCTTTTCAATTTCAACTTTATATTATTATTTTTTTAGGTAGGTTTATTCAACTAAGTTTTTTTGTTTTTTTGTTTTTGAGTATAGTTGACACACGATGTTACATTACTTTCAGGTGTACCACTGAATGATTTGACAAGTTTATACATTATACCATGTTCACCACAAGTGTAGCTACCATCTGTCCCTATTTTTAGTTTTTTGAGGAACCTTCCAGAAGGTTTTGAGGAACCTTCCAGAAACCCTTCCACACTGTTTTCCGCAGTGGCTATGCCAATTTGCCTCTCTACCAGCTGTCACACTAGGGTTTCCTTTTCTCCATATCCTTACCAGCCCTTGATATCTCTTATCTTTCTGATGATGGCTGTTCTAAAAGGTGTGAAATGATACTTCATTATGGTTTTGTTTTGTATTTCCCTGATGACTCGTGATGTTTAGCACTTTTTCTTGTACATGTTGGCCATTTGTATGTCTTCTTTGGAAAAAATGTGCATCCAGGTATTTTGCACACTTTGAAATTGGGTTGTTTGAGTTTCTGCTTTTGAGTTGTATGATTTCCTTATGTATTTTGGATATCAAATAATTAGGGGAGTATTGACATCATAGCAATATGAATATGAATAGAAATTTCCAAAAGTGTTGAGTATATTTTGACATTATGGTCTTTAAATGGGGCATTGGGGATCACTATTTATCAGAGGTCAAGAAAAGACCATGAGTCCACGTGTCACAAGTAGATAAAAAATGACAAAACCACTAACCATTAGGAATGCAAAACACATTCTTTATTAAGATAGAGGATGGGGCGCCTGGGTGGTGCAGTCGGTTAAGCGTCCGCCAGGTCACGATCTCGCGGTCTGTGAGTTCGAGCCCCGTGTCAGGCTCTGGGCTGATGGCTCAGAGCCTGGAGCCTGTTTCCGATTCTGTGTCTCCCTTTCTCTCTGCCCCTCCCCCGTTCATGCTCTGTCTCTCTCTGTCCCCCCCAAAAAATAAATAAATAAACGTTGAAAAAAAAAAAAAAAGATAGAGGAGACACTAAGCAAATACCTTCCACAACTAACTATGGACCAAAAAATAACTGAAAAGACATTTAGATTCAGAGATTGATTGTAGAAGATAAACCATGATAGAATGGATACATCCCAGAAGACTACTGCCCCCCGAGTGTCAGTAATTATATAAATTTTAATTCTAAGAATTTAAGAGCTAAATAATTGAATTCTTTTTGTTTGGCTGTTTGTTTATTAATTTTTGAGAGCGAGCACATGAATGGGGGAAGGGCAGAGAGAAAAGGGAACAGAGGATCCGAAGCGGGCTCTGAGTTGTCAGCACAGAGCCTGATGTGACTCAGACTCACGAGTCATGAGATCATGAGCTGAGCTAAGTCAGGCACCCAACTGACTGAGCCACCCAGGCGCTCCTAGTGAATTGAATTCTTAGGTGGATTGATTGGTCCCAATGTAGTTTGTAATATAGTTTGAGCCAGTCTGTAATAAAATGAGAAAAATTGGAATAATGCAATGAGATTTTAAGTAATTTGAATGAATTCAGTTAAAAAAAAATTCATCCTATTTTCCCCTGCTATGTCATATGTACATATTTCTTGAAGGTGAAATTTCACTTCTGGAATCAAAAGTGACATATAATGTCACTTTTGGTGACATTTAAAGATAAATTAGTAAATGATGGTGATAACTAAAATTAAAAAAACAATTTTTTAAATGTTTTATTTATTTTTGACAGAGAGAGAGAGAGCATGAGTGGGGAAGGGGCAGAGAGAGAGAGAGAGAGGGAGACACAGAATCTGAAGCAGGCTCCAGGCTCTGAGCCGTCAGCCCAGAGCCCCACGCGGGGCTCGAACTCACGGACCGCGAGATTGTGACCTGAGCCGGAGTCGGACGCTCAACCGACTGAGCCACCCAGCCGCCCCTAAAATATTTTTTAAGCAATTTACTCATCTAGGAAAGTCAGGACTAGAAGAATCATAAAAAAGGTGGATATAGGGGCGCCTGGGTGGCGCAGTCGGTTAAGCGTCCGACTTCAGCCAGGTCACGATCTCGCGGTCCGGGAGTTGGAGCCCCGTGTCAGGCTCTGTGCTGACCGCTCAGAGCCTGGAGCCTGCTTCCGATTCTGTGTCTCCCTCTCTCTCTGCCCCTCCCCCGTTCATGCTCGGTCTCTCTCTGTCCCAAAAATAAATAAAAACGTTGAAAAAAAAAATTAAAAAAAAAAAAAAAAAAGGTGGATATAAATGAAAAGCAAATGTCAGGTTTTAAGCCATACAAAATCTCCTGGCAAGACAGAGCATCATATTGAGAACAAACTGTAGGAGGGACAAGTGTGTAAACATTTCTGTGTATGATTTCTTTGTTTTCAAGTTGTGTTGTTTGACTTTGGTTTATATATCATCAAAGTAATGTTACTATACACGTAATAATAATTAATGGAGAAAATTGCATGGTCACCATGTGTCCTCATTGTCTTCATATAATCAAGGTTCTATTTGTGTGCTCATCTAAGAAAAGTGAGAAGGTTCATAACGTTAAGAATGAATGTACTATATGCCAAAAATTTGTGGGACACTTCTAAAGCTGTGTATAGAAGGAAATTTGTAGCTTTAAAATGCTCATATCTGAAACAAAGAAAGGCTGTAAATAAGAGAGATAAACATCACCTAACAGAGTTAGAAAAAGAAAAGCATATTAAAACCAAGAAAGTAGAAATACACCGAAAACAGTGAATTTTATGGCACTGGAAGTTGGTTGAAAAACAAGTGGAAATAAAAACATTAATAAAAGTACTAAAGAAATGGAAGCTGGATCAAAAATTAACAAATAAAATTTAGTTTTTGTGAAGACCAATCAAATTGATAAGCAAATAGTGAGACTTACCAAGAAAAAACAATAAACAATGTCAGAAATTAAAAAGGAGACATCACTACATATCTTAATAAGCATTAAAAAGAAAAGGAAGATATTACAAATTATTTTAGGCTGATACGTTTAAAAATCATAGCAAAATGGGAGAAACAATAAAAACAAAAATATGAGTCGACTAAAAACATTACAATTGTCCTTTTAGCTTTTTTTTTTAAATTTTTTTTTTCAACGTTTTTTATTTATTTTTGGGACAGAGAGAGACAGAGCATGAACGGGGGAGGGGCAGAGAGAGAGGGAGACACAGAATCGGAAACAGGCTCCAGGCTCTGAGCCATCAGCCCAGAGCCCGACGCGGGGCTCGAACTCACGGACCGCGAGATCGTGACCTGGCTGAAGTCGGACGCTTAACCGACTGCGCCACCCAGGCGCCCCTGTCCTTTTAGCTTTTAAACAGCGTATAATTAAAAAAAATTCCTATAAGAAGTTGAATCTCAGTTGATTCTATCAAACATTCAAGGAAGAAATAACATGAGAGGCTCTTAGATAAATAGGAAAAAAGAGAATATGACCAAATTGGTTTTGTGTTTAGCTTTTAAAATCTAAGTAAACTTTTTTTTTAAAGAACAGTTTTAGATTTATAGAAAAATTACAAAGATAGTACAGAGAGCTTGTGTATACTCCTTAGCCAATTTCCCCTTGCTAACATCTTATATGTCACGTTGCATTTGTCACAGCTAAGTGCATTAGCATTAACTAAGCCCTACACTTATTCAAACTTCAGTAGTTTTTCCTTAATGTCCTCTTCCTGTTCCAGGAGCCCATCGGGATATCACATTACCTTTAGTTGTCATGTCTCCTCAGCCTCCTCTGGTTGTGACAATTTCTCAGAAGTTTCTTGTTTTTGACAAATTTGACATGTTTGAGGAGTACCGGTCAGATATTTTGCAGAATGCCACTCAGTTTGGGTTTTTTCTGGTGCTTTCCTCATTGTTAGGCTGGGGCTGTGGCTTTTAGGGAGGATGGCCACACAGGTGAAGTGCTGTTCTCATGACGTCATTTCACATGCTCATACTATCAACAGATTTCCCCATAGAATCTGAAGCATGGTTTTATCAGGCTTCTCCACTGTAAAATTACCTTTTTGCTCCTTTCCATACTCTACTCGCAGGAGGTAAGTCACTAAGCACAGCCCATATTGAAGGGAGAGGTGAAGCTCCCCCTCCTTGAGGAGGGAGTGTCTACATAAAGTTACTTGGAATTCTTCTGCACAGAAAATCTGTCTTTTCTCGCCAATGTATTTATTTAATTTTTCAGATCAGTATGGACTCCTAGATTTTATTTCTACATTGTATTACAATCCAATGCTATGTTATTTATTTTATTAGTCAAATCATCCCAACTTTGGTCGTTCAGAATTCTTTCAACCTAACTCCTGTGTCCCATTAACATGCCCCAGCCTTCTCAGTTTTAAAACACTTCCTGGCTTTCTGGCATTGCAAGGTGCTCTGGGCTCGTGTGTATTCCCTGCCCCAGCCCTAGAACGGGAGATAAGAGGGTGATTAAGAGAGAATATGCCACAAATTTGTGTGGTGGACGTTACCTCGGTGCAATGACGTAAGGAACAAAACTGGAAAATGAATGTGAAATGTAGTGGGAAAGGACATTTTTCATGTGAATCACATCCAGAAGGTATATCTTTAAGAATTAGGTGGACTATAGGGGCGCCTGGGTGGCGCAGTCGGTTAAGCATCCGACTTCAGCCAGGTCACGATCTCGCGGTCCGTGAGTTCGAGCCCCGCGTCGGGCTCTGGGCTGATGGCTCAGAGCCTGGAGCCTGTTTCCGATTCTGTGTCTCCCTCTCTCTCTGCCCCTCCCCCATTCATGCTCTGTCTCTCTCTGTCCCAAAAATAAATAAACGTTGAAAAAAAAATTTAAAAAAAAAATAAAAAAGAATTAGGTGGACTATATACATGAATTATCATTATGTCATCTTGTATTTCAAGACAGCAATAAAGTCTCATGCAATACTGCAATTGAAACCAATTCCTAAGTCCTTTACGTTTCCTCCAAACTTCAAAGGACTCCAATCTCCAAAAGGATCCATTACTAGTGGTAACACGTAAAATAACAACAAAGGAATAACTAAAAACTTATGTCTTGGAGTCATGTATTTATTTCTGCCTCTACCTTATATAGTGAGCTCCATAGTAGTGGAATTTTATTCATCTCTGTCTTCACAGCTCACTGCTTTTGCATAGGAACTAAATAAATTAGATTACCCCATAGTTTGTCTTTGGGAACCTATTCATCAACCAAACAAAGTGCATGTATATTCTTCTGAAATGTCCTGTTCCTTCCATTTGTTGATTTTGTTCTGTTCATGCAAATTGCCTTCTCACTAACACTTACCGGTTGAAATCATACACATTTTATAAGGCACCACTTTAATCTTAAATTCACTTGCGATTTTCCCTGAATACTTGGCTTCACCTTTCCCTCTCCTGAATTCCATGACAACTTCCTTGAGTTTCTTGCTGTAGTTTTTTTTATGTGCTGGTTATATCCCCTTTCAAGGGAGAGGTTCTGAGTTGTCCTTATCAGTTCATCACTTGGTGTATTGAGTGTTCGATCTCTGATTAAAGAACAAACAAGTCAGAAAACTGGCAATGAGCTTTATTAGAATCTACTGTAAGGTCATTCTGGGGGGGGGGTGTCAAGGAATCAGAAGGAAGAAGATGTGGACCTCTTCAGCTTACTTTATTAGAATAGGTTGAGAAGTAAAGGAACAGAAAATTGTGCTTGATTCATGTAGAGTTTGCCTTGGGTCTTGAATAATTTTCTATGTTTATATCATAATCTTGAGGGAAAGTCACTGCATATGTCCTTGGCTTTGGACGAGGTGGCTTTGTAATTTTTTTACGTGCTTTCAATTCCACGATATTGAGGCAACAGTATCTCCCATTCTCACATAGTACTTCACGTATTTCACTTATTTTGCATATTTTCCTGCAATATCCTCGTATATATTCACCCCAGCATCTCTTAAGTTGTTCAGTTACTGTGCATATAAAGAACAATAGGCCAAGATCAGTGTTTGAGACTAAAAGGCAACTTTGGTCATGGGGAAGACAGAGGATGTTTGTAGGGATTAGGTGTATGGAAAACCTGCAGGCATATACTCATGATATCCTATGGAGGATGCTCCAAGAAGGTAAACCTCAGTGTTTATGTCTAACTGATCACTCATATTTATTTCCTCCTGGGTTTTGGGCTTCCATCCAACATCCAATGGACTCCCCCCAAAGCATCAGCTCTTGTTGGGAAAATAAAGGAACGGAAGCTTTGATTGCAGGGTATGGAACTATTACTCCATCTGGGAACCTCAGCACATCTGCCACTGTTTGGGTGCCGCAGGGCACCACTTCTCTACCACTGCCCCACCTGTAATGCCCAGAGAATAGTATTTGTTACTCTGTATTGATGTCTGAGTCAGACTGTGTTCTCGGGTTCATACTCCCTACCATGATCAAGAAAGACTGTCATGTTGTTCAGTCAGGTGTTTTTTTTCCCTCAGTAATATTCCTCCCCGATTCTCAGCATTGCACATTTTTGCCAGTGCAGGTCTTCCTTTGACTTCTATGTCATCATAATAATCTTGAATTTGTTTTACTCCTCTCTGAGTCCTCATTCCTCTTCTACCTCTAGAGCGAGAGTTTCTCCAATGTTCAGTCCCAGACTTTGCTCACCTTGATATATAGCCTTTTCTTTAGTGCACCTAAATACTTTTAGTGACCTACAGAGTTAAGATGTTCAGATTTTGTCTTCTGGACTTATATAATCCCCTGAGGTAGACGCCAGAAGATGAAGACTGAAAACAAAGATGCTGCCTCCAACCCCAGATTCCAGAATTCCTTTGATTCTTAGGAGTTTGAGGGGCTGGGGACGGACCACTTCTAATCCTATAGTAAGAGCCAAATATAAGAGATCTGCTTTTGAAAGAGGAAAGAAAACGAATTTTTACGTTCTTAGTATGGGCCAAGCCTTATGCTGGATGTTTTACAAATGTTATTTAATAAAGCCCCTATGATCCAGGTGTCATTATCTCCACAATGAGGGAACTGAAGCTCAGAGAGCCTTTACCATTTATCCAAAGTTGACCAGCTGGTAGATATTGAAGGCATATTTCTCACACCTGACTCCACAGTTTGTTTTTCTTCCACTATCCACACACTGTAGACTAAAATATATATTGGAGTGGAAGAAAATATGGCTAGGTGGCAGAGTAAAAACGGTATCCTAATAAATAGGGGCATTCCTAGATATGGTCTCACTCCTTTCTATAATGACACCTTCCCAGAGGAAATTATGGCCTCTTTTCAGCTCTGTCAATACTTTTTTTTTTTTTTTAAAGAACAGTACCATGGTAGAAGGCATCAGGGAGAGGGAATTTCTGGTGAGGTTGGGTAGACTTCAGCCATCCCAAGGGGGCCTATCTTCTCCTGCCATGACTTATGAAATTCTCTTGGTTCTTAGAAATACTCCATCCCATTGTTGATTTGGGTGAGCCCCTGGAAAGCTCTGGATTACCTGTGGACTTCTGGAACAGCAGAATTGCAATGATCAGGAGGAGCTTCATGGCCAGGCTTGCCACAGGAGGTGGCAGCCAAAGCTCTTTGTCCAGTGGGTTGCACACCGTGTCACCTTCCTCAGAGACTTGGATTCTTATGCACCAGACTAGAACGGATGGCATGATACGAAGTGTGTTCCCAAACTTCTGAACTGTGGACTTCGTACCATGTGGGCGGGCACAGGAAATTTGAGGTTACCCACTTTTCCCCCACGTGGAATTCAGAGACACGGCATGTTCTACCCCATCTTATCTGATGCTTTCTGTCGGCTGTAGACTACTGGTGAGAATAATCTGTGCTTTCTGTACTTTGGCTGTCTGCCCTGTTAGACCAAGGTAGACATGTGCTCACATCTAGTTATGAATAAAAGAATACAAACAATGAAGCATTCTCCATTTGCAGCATTCAGCTAAGTGTAGCATCTCTGGGTGTTGTGTCTATCACTTCAGTCTGTCCAAATGGCAGCCCACTTTCATCCTCACATCCTGGATATATTTAATGACTCACAGACAAACAATATACAATGATAGAGGAATAATAGGATGACTACAATAAAATTTCATCTAGAAACAGCAGAAAGGGGGAGAAAAGACAGAGATAACACAGCAATATAGCATTGTCCTGATGGACAATAGCAAGGGTTTCTCTCCTGCCAACATAGAGAATTCTTCGATTTGTATTTTTTCCGTTCTGTTCTCTGGGAAGATTCCCTTTCTCCATGGATCTCAGTGGCTGTCTCTTGGAGGAGGTTGGGGGAGACTTCTGGGGGATGTGCTACTTTAGCAACACATTTCCTATTAGTGCAGGTATAGGAAATTACACGAATGATTTTGTTACCCAGGCTTTGATTTCTCTTGCATTATAACTCGTTTGAAAGATAAGACTTTCCTTTGAATTGCTTTTAGTCATGTTCGTCTGTAAGATCAATCAATAAATAGTTTTGAATCATGGAAACTCATTTTAGATCCCAACCAGGGCACTGATATTGACAGAATAAGCTTCTGGAGATTATGCCATCTCTAAACCATCTCTACGCTCATCCCTTAACTTAACAGTCTCTCACTCAGGCTCTGGCTGTAAGCATTCGATACGATAGCATCTGGACAGTGTAGATGAACTAATTGAGAGTGATCTCCATGAATTTATGGTAGTATCAACGTATGTGTTTGTGTAATGCCACCGGCAACACTTGTCTATCTAAATTCAGAAATGTACACAACATTAATTGCGTTAATGTAGGATTGTGGTGTCCAAGGAATTAAAGGACTAAAAGAAGAAGAACATAGGAGCCCTAGTTATTGGCCAGAGAGCTATTGAAGTAGATCACGGACTCTCTTCTGGTTAGAGACAGAAATATAAACAAAGTGGGGCTGATAAGTTGATTTGACAATTCCGTGATTAGAAAATTCACATTCTTGGGGCGCCTGGGTGGCGCAGTCGGTTGAGCGTCCGACTTCAGCCAGGTCACGATCTCGCGGTCCGTGAGTTCGAGCCCCGCGTCGGGCTCTGGGCTGATGGCTCAGAGCCTGGAGCCTGTTTCCGATTCTGTGTCTCCCTCTCTCTCTGCCCCTCCCCCGTTCATGCTCTGTCTCTCTCTGTCCCAAAAATAAATAAAAAACGTTGAAAAAAAAATTAAAAAAAATAAAAAAAAAAAGAAAATTCACATTCTTTTGTCCCACAGGTAACATTAAGACTCTGCATCTTAGAAAAAGTGGTGTCTCCATACTCCCACTTCAATACTGTGTGTGTGCTTGCATGTGTGCACGCGTGTGTGTGGCCACGTGTGCGTGTGTGCGTGCACGCGTGTGTGTCTTTTCTGTCCCCTGCTGCCAGAGAGTCTATGAACATGATCTTCTAGATTGATTCCATAGAGAGTCTTCCTTTCCCCAGACTCCCTTAGGGCTAAAAAAGTACATGTTCCCATGTGCAAGATGGGATGAATAAAGAACATGATGTTTCTTAGGAAAAGTACAACATTTTTAATGTACTTCTTATAAAAAGACATGAGTGTAATATATTTCTGGATAACTCACCTATCATGCTGTGTCGAGTCGAAGAGTTAGGAGAGTAAATTATTTGATTATTTAAATGGGTCAGCCAGGGAGGTTGTGTTTGTTTGCAAGAGTTAAAAAGTTTTTCTTTTTATGTCAATTAAAAATAGATTTGAAAAATAGTTTTCTTGGGGCGCCTGGGTGGCTCAGTCGGTTAAGCGTCCGACTTCGGCTCAGGTCATGATCTCACGGTCTGTGAGTTCGAGCCCCGCGTCGGGCTCTGTGCTGCCAGCTCAGAGCCTGGAGCCTGCTTCGGATTCTGTGTCTCCCTCTCTCTCTGCCCCTCCCCTGTTCATGCTCTGTCTCTCTCTGTCTCAAAAATAAATAAACGTTGAAAAATACTTTTCTTGTATAGCGTGTGCATTATTTACAAGAATCAGGAAATAAAAACCAAACACAAGAAAGGAAATAACCAGTGGCATTACTACTGTCTAAAGAAAACATCTGAAAACATGTATACCATTTATAATTTTTTCCTTAATAGAACAAAAATACCTTTATTGTTTAATTCAGATATCATCTTACGGGGTTTTCCTGATTAACAGGAAAGATGTGATAAAACTGTCCCAGACTTAACATCAATTGCATGGCTTTTGAAAGTCTAGGATTCTTCAAATCTCTGCGGGTTCCAGATGTTTACATTCTTAGGATACACCGGCTTTCAGAATTCTCTATCTTCATTTGCTAATTCTTACTTGCACCATATCCATCCTCCCCAATGCAAAACTCTTTGTTAATTCCCAACAAAAGTAAAACCACACGTACTAAGCACTTTGGAATTTATCAGAAGGTATGTAAGAGTTTGGGAGGGAGGGTTACTGAGAAGGTGATTACTTGGCAGTAACACAAGCAACTTTCAAAAGGACTGGAAGACATCATTGATCTTTTTTTTTTTTAATTTTTAAAAAATTTAAATCCAAGTTAGTTAACATATAGTGCAATAATAAGTTCAGGAATAGAATTTAGTGATTCATCACTTACATATAACACCCAGTGCTCATCCTAACAAGTGCCCTCCTTAATTAATACCCTTCACTTGTTTAGCCCTTCCCCCCACCAGACACCCTGCCAGCAACTCTCAGTTTGTGCGCTGTATTTAAGAGTCTCTTATGGTTTGTCTCCCTCTCTGTTTTTATATTATTTTTGCTTCCCTTCCCTTATGTTCATCTGTTTTGTGTCTTAAATCCACATATGAGTGAAGTCCTACGATACTTGTCTTTCTCTGAATGACTTACTTTGCTTAGCATAATACACACTCTAGTTCCATCCACATTGTTGCAAGTGGCAAGATTTCATTATTTTTTGATTGCTGAGTAATATTCCATAGTGTGTGTGTGTGTGTGTGTGTGTATCACATCTTTTTTTTTATGAATATAATTTATTGTCAAATTATTTACCACATCTTCTTTACCCATTCATCCATCGATGGACATTTGGGCTCTTTCCATACTTTGGCTGTTGTTGATAGTGCTGCTATAAACATGGGGGAGCATGTGTCCCTTCGAAACAGGACACCTGTATCCCGTGGGTAAATGCCTAGCAGTGCAATTGCTGGGTCGTAGGGTCGTTCTATTTTTAGTTTTTTGAGGAACCTCCGTACTCTTTTCCAGAGTGGCTGCACCAGTTTGCATTCCCACCAGCAGTGCAAAAGAGATCCTCTTTCTCCGCATCCTTGCCAACATCTGTTGTTGCCTGAGTTGTTAATGTCAACATTTGTTATTTCTTGTCTTCCTGATGACAGCCATTCCAACAAGTGTGAGGTTATATCTCACTGTGGTTTTGATTTGTAGTTCCCTGATGATTAATAATCTTGAGCATCTTCATGGGTCTGTTGGCCATTTGGATGTCTTCTTTGGAAAAATGTCTATTTAATTCCCCTCTCTATTTTAAAATTAGATTCTTTGTTTTTCTGTCATTGAGTCGTATGCATTATTTATATATTTTGGATCTTAACCCCTTTTCTGATATATGGTTTGCAAATATTTTCTTCCATTCTGTAGGTTGCCTTTTTCATTTTGTTGATAGTTTCTTTTGCCGTGCAGAACCTTTTAAGTTTGATATAATCCCACTTGTTAATTTTTGGTTTTGTCCCTTGTTCTTTTGGTGTCCTATTTAAAAAATCACTGCTAAGATCAATGTCATTTATATGATAGTCTACAAATTGCAAACCAATCTATAGAGAATTTGTAGAAATCCAGCCTACCTGAAGGTGTGTTGCATTGTGTGCCAGTCTCAGCCTATCAGTTACTGGTGTTGTGGTTGGACGAGCCCTTGTGGTTATGATTGCAAGGTGCCCTTCAGCAATAACCATCAGGAAACTTTGAAAAAATAAAGTTTCATTACTTATAGAGCATGGAAATTACATAGCACACCTGAGGCTGCATAGCAAAGTCTTTGATAGAGAGAGTGCACACAGGGTTCTGGGGTTCTGCTTTTATTGGGGCCTAGGGTATTATGGTCTAACTAGGTGAATTTAAAACATAAGAGCAGGAATTTAAAGCACGGGAAGAGAAAAAACTAGTGTCCCAACTGGTTAGTTTTCAAATTCAACCAAAATCTCTGAAACAAAGGAAACTCATTGAAGGGGGGTGGGGTGGGGTGGTGGCTCTTTTTCTAGCTCCGTGGCTGGCAATGTGTTTATTAGAGATAGCCTTTGTTGAATTGGCTGCCTCTTTGAAGTGGATGCCTCAGCAATCAAAGCTTAACTCAAGCACTTGCATTACAAAACAAACAAACAAAAAACCACAAAACAACTGCCTGGGCTTAGCACAGCAGCAGAGTGGGAAGGATATCAGTTTGGACACAGTGGAGGGGAATTTTACCAGAATCACCTAGGGTGATACTGCACAGGGCTAAGTTGTCCAGCGTTGAGGGCATTGGGTGGAAAGCAGTGAGTTAGTGCCCAGTTACCCTAGTTGTATGGGTTGTGGCTGGAGAAACTTGTTTCTCTTCAGAAGAACCCAGAGTACTGAGAAAAGAACCCCATGCCGGAGGTGGGGTTGGGGGGAGAGACGCGGAAGAAAGCAGATAAGAATATTAAAACGCTATAGAGAAAGCAGCTTCTGCTAGGAAGTCTGCCTACAAACCTCTGGGAGTATCCCACTGGAGACTCTCCTGGTCCGCCCGCACCCGTGTGCACCCAGTGCTGAGCCCACAGCCCCCCTTCCCACCCCCCACAGCCAGATCTTTGTGTGGCTCACGGGAGCCACAGCAGTTCCTACCCAGGTCTTTGGGCAAGGAGAAGCCACAAACTGGAGCAGCAGCGCCACCTTCTGGAATCTAAAGGGAGGTTTCCAGCAGCTACACTGGTGAGTTCTAACAAGAGAAAACAATAAAAGCTTAAAAATCCTGTCACAAGATGGAAGAAGAAGAGTGGTGCTGGTCTACCCGTACACAACCTAGGAAACACCAGGTAAACTGACACCAAGGAGGAATACCACATGGGAAGACCACCAGTAGAGATTTAAGGAGGTTTCTGCTGCTTCACATGTGAAAGCAACAGTGCAAAAATGTAGGAACGTGAAGAATCAAATAAATAGGCCATCACCATAAGATATCCATAATTCTCCAACAGCTGAGCTCAAAGTTAGAGAATACTGCAATTGAGTTGATAAAGAATTCAAAATAGCTGTTTTGAAGACACTTAATGAGCTAAAGAAAACTTAGTAAGACAGTTCAATGATCTCAGGGAAAAAAAAAAATACAGGAACAAAATGAACTCTTTGTCAAAGAGGTAGACCCTAAAAAAAGACCCAAATAGAAATTCTGGAGCTAAAGAATTCAATGAATTAAGTGAAGAATATAACAGAGAACATCTTTTTGAGAAGAGAGCAGATGGAAGGTATTATAAGTGACTTAGGGGATAGGAATTTTGAACACAGAAGAGAACAAAGAATAAAGAATAAAGTGAAGAAGGCTTACACATTCTATGGGACTGAATCAAAGGGGAAATGTTGGAATAATCGGGAATCTAGAGAGAGAAGAGAGGGAGAAGGGGACAGAAATCTTATTTAAAGAAATAATAGTTGAAAACTGCCCAACCTGGGGAAAGACTTAGACATCCAAATTCACAAAGCTAATAAATAGATTGCCCTATTATCTCAAGGCCAAAAGACCTCCAAAACATAATATAATAAAACTATTCAAAATCAAAGATACAAAGAAAATCCCAAAAGGCATCCAGTAAGTGAAGAGTGTAACCTACAAAGGAAACCCCATTAGGCTGTCAGCAGATTTCTCAGCAGAATCCCTAAGGGGACATAAGCAAAGTGATGAAAGGTTTAAAATCGCCTGCCAAGAATATCTGGCAAAATTGTCCTTCAGATATTGTGGGGGGCCAGGCCCCGGTGCCAGGCTGAGACCGGGTCCAGCAATGTTCCCTGTTGACTCAGCCTGAGACCGGGTCCAGCAATGTTCCCTGTTGACTCAGCCAACCCGGTGGTTCCCCTCCCATTCATGTGGGAGGCCGGGCCCCCGGCGCCAGGCTGAGACCGGGTCGAGCAACGTTCCCTGTTGACTTAGCCAACCCGGTGGTTCCCCCTCCCATTCCCCCACTTTCAAGGGCATACGAAAGCCTTGTCAAGGCTGAGAGAGTTCATTCCTGAAGCCTGTGGTCTGCAGGTGTTGGCAGTAATGCTACCTCCCTTTTTCTATCCCGAGTCAGATAGAAACAAACATGGGAATTGTGTTTTGCTAGCAATCTTATCAACAAGGTCTTGTTGTGACCCGTCTAGAAAATTCACAAGAAACACAGAACTAAATGTTTTGGTTGGCAGTGATTATGTGAAACCTGATTATTCTTAGAATGACCTGATCCATAAGAGTCTTATATTATAAAAGATTGCGTACAGCAACAATAAAGCCGTCACTTGGGCCATCAGCCCAGGGGACCCTCCTGTTCCCAAACTTTCTCTTCTCTCTTTTTTTCTTGCATTCCCCTACCCTCAGGACCCTGACCTCGGTGTTTGTCGCACCGGTCGCGACAAAATATGAGGTGGAAATAAAGACTTCCCCAGACAAACAAAAGGTGAGGAAGTTCTTCACCACTAGACCTGCCTTGCAAGAAGTGCTGCTGATAGGAGTTCTCCAAACTGAAATGAAAAGATGCTAATCCAGCAACATGACAACATATGACAGTACTCAGCCCACTGCTAAAGCTGGAAAATGTTAGTCAGATATAGAAAACTCTTAATTTTATAATAGGGTGGTATATGAACCACTTAACTGAAGTATAAAGGTTAAAGAAAAAGAGTGTTAAAAATAACTATAGTTACTATAATTTGCTAATGAATTCACAGCATAAAAGGTACATTGTGACATCAAAAATACAAAAGGGGAGGAGAAAAAGGGAGGAGACTTTATAGGTGAATGCAGATGAAGTTCCTATCATCATAAAATGGACTGTTTTATCTATGAGAGGTTTTATGTAAGCCTCAAGAAAACCACAAAGCAAACATCTAAAGTAGGTTCATAAAGGATAAAAAAAGGAGGGAGAAGGGGGAGAACAGACCACACCACCCGGGCAAATCAGCAACTTACAAAAGTAGTTAGAAACAGAGGGGGAAAAAAGGAGCAATGGAAATACAAAACAACCAGAAAGCAGTCAATAAGATGGCAGTAGTAAGTTCTTGCATATCAATGATCACTCTAAAGATAAATGGTTTTAATTACCCAATCAAAAGGCACAAAATAGCTAGAGGTTTATAAAAAACCAGACCCAACTCTATGCTGCCTCCCAGAGACCCACTTCAGCTTTAAGAACACATATATGCTCAGAGTGAAGGGTTGGAAGAAGACATTTCATGCAAGTGGAAACCAAAAGAAAGTGGGGGCATAGGCTGTTGGCCAAAACCGGTAGTAAGAGACATAGAAGGTCGTTATATAATGGTAAAGGTGTCAGTACATCAAGAAGATATAATAATTATAAATATATATACAACCAACGTTGGAGGACCTAAATGTATTAAGCAAATATTAACATGTCAGAAGGGAGAAATAGACAAGATTATGACAACAGGGCACTTCAGTACCCCCATTTTCAGCAATGGATAGGTCATTGAGAGAGAAAATCAGTTTAAAAAATTTGGAATTGAACCATGCTTTAGACTGAATGGACCTAATAGACATCCTACAAAAAAGTAAATTAAAATGGATCAATTAGGTAAATGTAGGAGCTAAAACCATAAAACCTTTAGAAGAAAACACAGGTGTAAATCCTCATGACCTTAGGTTAGGCAATAATTTCTTAGACATGACACCAAAAGCAAAAAAGATAAATGGAACTTCATCAAAATTAAAAACTGTTATATTGTAAAAGACACGATCAATAAAATGAAAAAGAAACCCAGAGAATGGAGGAAATATATGCCTAACATATCAAATCTTATGTGTAACATGGGCAGTATAGCTCAAGAGATGGGGAATTTCATTAAAAAAATTTTTTTTTAATGTTTATTTATTTTTGACACAGAGAGAGAGATGGAGTGTGAGCAGGGGTGGGGCAGAGAGAGAGGGAGACACAGAATCCAAAGCAGGCACCAGGCTCTGAGCTGTCAGCACAGAGCCTGATGCAGGGCTCGAACCCATGAATGGTAAGATCATGACCTGAGCCCAAGTTGGGCACTTAACCGACTGAGCCACCCAGGCGCCCCAAGAGATGGGGAATTTCAGACTGGAGCTAGGAACTACAAAAAGAAACCAAATGCAAATACTATGTTTATATATGAAGGTAGCAGCAATTTGGTGGTCAGTTCCCATGTAGTGAAGTGATGGGTTATTGAGCTATGGGGGATCCTTAAGGACAAAGATAAAAAGAATACGAAGATTATCATGCTGAATGATGGAGAAAGCATATATTCATGAAAATGTAATATCTAGGAATTGTGGAAAAACGGAATGATTGGTGTGGTCTGTGTCAGGTAACGTTTGAAGCCTTATATCATGTTTTAGGAGTGGTCTTCAAACTTTTTTGAATTTTGAGGGTGTGGTTTTCCTAACACTATTTAAAACGGAAAAATAAAATATTTCATCATAAATGTATATAATAAAAAGATATGATTACTGGTGTATTATAAAAATTGACATGTAAAAATTACAATTTAGTTTTTCAATTCAATCTGAATAGATAATAATGGCAATTATTCATTTAATAAATATGAAAAGCTTTTTAGAAAAGCAAATAGAAACATCACATTGTTTTTTTCTCTTTAAATTTTTATTCCACCAGTTTAAGTTTTTATTCCACCCTCCCCACAAAATTAAATCTTAATGTAATATATTTTTATGTTTAAAAGTCTATTATTGATCGTTCTATCATATTTGCCTGTAACAAAAGATGGATATATATTGTGATTTATTGTAAAATCTCCATGAACATAAAGCTCTAAATGTTTAACAACATATTCAAGATTGAACCATCATTGCAATATTTGGAACAAAATTGATTAAAGATGCATAAATGTATTGTCAAACATGACAAATAATTATCAACCAAAAATAACTTTGTTTTACTGTAAATGCATCTTGTTAGTAAATAGAATGTGCTTCCTTTCTATTAGTTTATTTTATTTTTTAATTTTTTTAACGTTTATTTATTATTAAGAGACAGAGAGACACAGAGCATGAGCAAGGGAGTAGAGAGAGAGGGAGACACAGAATCTGAAGTAGGCTCCAGGCTCTGAGCTGTCAGCACAGAGCTGACATGGGGCTCGAACTCACAAACTGCGAGATCATGACTTGAGCCCAAGTCGGCCGCCCAACCAACTGAGCCACCCAGGTGCCCCTCTTTCCATGGTCCGTGGGTTCGAGTCCCGCATCGGGCTCCATGCTGACAGCTTGGAGCCTGGAGCCTGCTTCAGATTCTGAATTCAGATTCTCTCTATGCCCCTCCCCTGCCCAATCTCTCTCTCTCTCTCTGTCTCTCTCCCTCTCTCTCAAAAATAAATAAATAAAATAGAAAAATAAAAACAATTTGTTTAAATATACAAAATAATTTCAAAGAGCATAAGAAGAAGAAAATAATATAGAGTAGTGAGGAGTGGTCTCATGGCCAAGGATTGTTTCTAAGGAGTTGACATTTGAAGCAAAGATACGAAAAAAAAAGTAGTCTAGGCTGAGGCAGACTGGTGGTTTAGGGAGGCCTTCATAGTGAAAAGATGCCCCTGTGAAGAGTCCACATAGGACCCGTGTGATGAAGTGTCCGCTATGCAAAGAAATAGAGAAGAACAATTTAGAGAGAAGGTGATCAATTTGTTCTAGTTTGCTAAAGACTTTCTTGATGTTAGCACTCTAATTCTCAAGTTCTGGGACAACCCTCAGTCCTAGACAAGCTAGGATGGCTTGTCAGCCTAACAGGGTGTCTAAGATCTACTGGAATAGAGGTCTATTGAAAGGTCAGTGATCTGATGGCCGATATCCAAACTGCAGTCACAGTCACTGGCAACTTGACTTAGACAAAACTTGACTTAGATAAAAGAATTAGAGGAAAAAACCTTCTTGATTCTGAGACATTTAGGCACCCAAGACTGTGGCTTTCAGTAGCATCCCAGACTTAGCCCAACACATTAATAATCAATCAAGTTTAGAGTTAATAATTGCTTCTTTGTGATATCAAAGAGTAAACTTGCTGACTCATCAGTCACCATACAAACCATCACTCAACATGCATGCAGGCACACAGAGCATAGAAACCCTACACACAACAGGCATTCATGGACAAGATAAAGATCTGGAGAGGCATGCTGTGAGATCACCACTGTGGGAAGTTGGACTTTTGATTGGAAAGAACATTGGAAAGATGAGTTGAATTTGTGATGCAGCTTTTAATTTCATATGCTGCTCTCAAGGCAAGTCACAGTTTCATCTCTATCTAGTTAACACAGTATTTGTGCAGAATGAGGTGGTTTCTGACTATAACTGGGTTAGTTTCTGGTTGAAGCCTTAAACAAAGTTTGACCTTATGATACAGATAGGGACTTAAATTCATAACTTGCAATAAAGTGGGGGTGCGGGGAATATAGGAAAGGGAGGACTTGTCTGGAACTTTTTATGTGCCTTCACAGGTTCCTCCGTATATGATAGGAGTGGTTCAGGAATTACTAAAATCAAAATCCTTGTCTCAACCATAAAGGCAGCTCCAAACTGTGGTCTTTTTTTTTTTTTTTTTTTGGTATGGAAAAATACACAGACACACAAAATGTTCACTGAGACCAATATATTTTAATACATCAGAGGAAGACAGATAAAGAATTTCAGCCCAATAAAGAGAACCCCTGTGTCTTCGATGCACTTCTCTTTACACATTTCCAACTGTAGGGTAACTGTTGGTACTTGTCTTGGCGGTAGCATTCTGTCCGTCTGCATGCCATCCAATCCCCAATAGAATTGTCTCTGGTGAAATAACATCAACAAGATTGGTCCCTGCATATTATTCCCAGTGCATATCTCTAGTGTCCCATACCCAGAAGAAATGTTAATTAGTTGTACCTTCAGTGGTCTCAAGAGAATGTGCCGGAGCTGTGGAAGAATTTTCTCTTAGGTTTCCAGGTATAGTTGGGTTAACTGTTACCTCATCATCAAACCAAGATATGGGGGAATTAGAAAATAAATCCCAATCGTTCGTATTAACAGTTATCTGTTCTTCAAAGGGTACAGGATGTGGTGGCGTTTTAGTGTATCCGTCGTCTTCTTTTATGGGAATGCAGCACGTTAGCTTGTTCATACAAAGAAGCTTGTACCTTTCAACATGAAAACATCGTTTTCTGCAGTGCCCGATGTTATCCTTCCAACATCTTTTGACTTCCCAGCCAGCTGCGGGGAATAAATGAGTAGGATAAGTTTTTAACTCTAGCACCAATATGATAAGCATTAATTGAAAAACTTGACAACCATTACCCATCTAGAGCAATATGATAAATGCTACAAGCCATTGGGAGACCAAAAAATGAAACTGTATGTTAAATCTTGTGTCATATGCCATCAAGGAAATGGCGGCCGGGTGGGGAGAGAGAGAAAGAAGGAAAGCAGAAGGAAAGAGGAGGAGGAGGAGGACGAAGAAAGAGAGGTAGAGAGGGAGACCTATGTACAGCTAATATTTAAGCCAAGGCAAGAAGGATGGAAGGAGCCAGCCAAGTGCACAAAAAGCAGAGAAAGGATCAGCAAATGCTCAGTCCCACTGCTGAGAAACTGCATCATGTGTTTGGAGGAGGCTGATGAGTCTGAAGTGTAACGTGACAAGGAGCCTAAGATGAAGTGAACTTCAAGTGGCCAATGCCATCACCCAGTCATGTTACACCATTGTTAAGCATTTTGGTTTCAAAACACAGTGTGAACTAATTTATTTTATGCTTTAGATGATTAGTTTGGATTTTATGTGGAAATTAGATTAGGGAAAAGAAAGAACAGAATCAGGAAGGTGTGTTAGAAGCTTTGGCTAGGTATGATATAATGGTGACTGGAATTGGGGCTTCAAGAACTGTGGGGAAAAGAGGGTAGATTTAAGACATTGGTTGTTTGGATATGAGATCAGAGGAAGATGGAGAAATCAAAGTGCATTCCTGCATTTCTGTTGAGATAGGGGAGATTAGTGGTACTTGCCATTCGCAGGATGGTAAACTGAGGAAACAACAAGCTTTGGAAGGAACAGAAAAAGGCAGGCTCAAGTATTCACTTCAGGGCATGTAACATACACCTAGAATGTCAAAAAAGGCGGTGGAAACACCTGTAGGATCTCAGTAGACAAGTTCGGACTCTAGGTGTAAATTTTGGAATCGTTGCTTATGGATATTTCAGGCTACAGTAATGGATAAAGTATAGTGAGCTGGAATAATGTGAGATAAAAAGGGGACCAAGATTAAATTCTGGTGAGTGTCAATATTAAGAGCTCAAATAGGAGGAAAAGACCCAAAAGGAACAACCAGGTAAGTTGGAACAAAACAAGAGAATGAGACACTGGAGAATTAGATTAGTTTCTCCAAAAGCAGACCTTGGGGGGAAATTTGAGTATAACAAGTGAACCGAGAGGCATTCTCCTCCATCTGGAATCAGTTTGGAAATATGGTAGTTAGGAAAGTAAGAAAGCCAAGAAGAGGTGAGTTATGGAGTTAGTTACCAGTGTGGTTGACTAGAGCATAATCCTGTGGGAAACTGTGGCAGCCAGTGCCTCAGAATTCTCCTTCTTGAGAATGAAAGGAGCTGGAGTATTTATCTGCCACCTGGCTAGCCAATATTTGATAGATGATCCCAGAGTGAGCTCATAATTTTTTGTCATTTCTGGATTGCTCTGTACAGGGGCATTTCGTACGCAATCAACCATGCTTTGGGGAGACCTGCAAGGTGCAGATCAGGCTAGTATGCATGAAAAATGGTAAATGCCAAAAGGATACAAATAAAGTTGTACCAGTGTAACTAGGTTATGCAAGAGAGGAAAGTGTTTCTTAAAACAGTGAGTGGACATTTGTAGGCAAATATTGAGGAGAAGTTGAGTAAGATACGGGCAGAAGTGTCCATTGTGTTTAACATGATGATTGTCACTGATAACCATGAGAGGAGTGGTTTCAGAGTGAGAGGGGAAAAAAAAAAAAAGAAAGAAAAGTGAAGTTGGTGAAAGGTGAATGAGAGAAGTCGAAGTAGAACCTGGAGACAAAACTCTTAAGTTCCATGTGAGGAAGAGCGGAGAAATGGAGAGGTTCTTGGAGGACAATACGGAACCAAGGGAGCATTTTTCAGGGAAATGACAGAACATGTTTGAAGACGCTTAAGAAGAAACCAGTAGAAAGGGAGGGATTAATGCAGAATAGGGAAATGAGACAAAGGAAAGGCATAGTTCTTCATGGTTGGCAAGGACCAAAATCACATTCGACAGATTGAGGCAGAGAAGGCACACGTCCTCAGCTATGTCAAGAGGGAAAGAGAAGATGGGTGCAAAGACATACTGGTAGGAATGTTGACCGTGGTAAAAAGAAAAAGTTCTATTTGAATGTTTAATTTTTTTATTTTTTTGTTTTATTTGTTTAATCGGTTTTTTAGATTTCACATATGAGTGGAGTAATATAGTACTTGTCTTTCTCAGTGTGACTTACTTCACTTAGCAAAATACCCTCTCAGTCCACCTATATTGGCTGTAAATGGCACAATCTTATACTTTTTTAGGGCTGCATATATACATATATATATATATATATCACATCTTCCTTATCCATTTGTCTATTGATGGATACTTGGGTTGCTTCCCTATCTTGACTATTGGAAATAATGTTGCAATAAACATAGGAATGCACATATATTTCAAATTAGTGTTTTCATTTTCTTTGGGTAAATGTCCAGTAGTAGAATTATTAGATCATATGGTGTTTCTATTTTTTTAAATTTTATTTTAGAGAGAGAGAGAGAGAGAGAGAGAGCAAAGAGTGGGGCAGAGGGAGAGAGAATCTTATGCAGACTCCACACTCAACGTGGAGCCCAACACAGGACTTGACCCTATTACCCTGGGATCATGATCTGAGCTGAAATCAAGAGTGGGACACCCAACCAAGTGAGCCACCCAGGCACCCCATGGCAGTCTAGTTTTAATTTTTATTTTTTTTGAGGAAATCCATATTGTTTTCCACAGTGTCTGCGCCAATTTGCATTCCCACCAGGCGTGCACAAGGGTTCTTTTTCTCACATCCTCACCAACATTCTTACTTCTTGTCTTTTTATTTTAGCCATTCCGACAGGTGTAAGGTGATATCTCATTGTGGTTTTGGTTTGCATTTCCCTGATGACTGGTGATGTTGAGCAACTTTTCATGTGACTATTTGAATTTTTTAAATCTTGAAGTGTGGGATAAAGTCATAAGCTGGGAGGGAGAGTCATTTAGAGAAATAGAGCAGGAGAATTAAAGAGAAAGAAAGGTCAGTACAAAATAGCTGTCTGGGAAAGAGGAAGGATGAGCTCACAAAAGAAATATGGTAGGATTTCTAAGCAATGTGATAATTTGAGGGATGAGGATCGGAATATAAAGTGAAACTAGCCTGCTCCATTTTACGATCATTTTTCAGGCAAGTAAATATGACCGTATTTCTCAGCAAATTGCCTGCAATGTATAAAGGTTAGTGTATCCTAGGCAGAGGAAGCAGCTAGAGCAAAGATTCTATGTTGGAGAAAGCCCGGTATGTATTAAAAAAGGGAAGCCGTTCTCAAAACAACCTTTTCTGGATTTAATTTGATTATGTATGAAAAGCACCTTTCATGGGTTTACATATATAGAGATAACAGTAATTTGTCTCCTGTTGCCTCCCCTGGGCCAAGAAGTTTATTCCTCTTCTCTGATGACTCATTCTCTTATTTTTTTACTGGCTCCGATTTGCTTTGCTCATGTTAGAATTTTCTGTAAGTTTTAAGTGTAGACATTCCACTTTTTTCTTCCAAAACAAACTTTGACATCACTTCTTCATTCCTTGTTTCTACAAAGATTGTTTCTCAATTTTTCTTTTCCTCTAGGATACCCATTCTTGAATGCCCCTCATTCAAGAAAGTGTGAGCCCCTAACTATGATACAGATTTTATTCTAGGTCCGTATAGTACATTTGTGAACTAAGCAGACAAAAAATCACATAGAGCTTACTTTCTAGCAGGGGAAGACAGACGATGAAAAACAAATACATTACCTTATATGTGAGAAGGTGATAGTGGTTTGCAGAAGTAAGAGAGAATAGATTTCAGCAGAATCTATTTGGGGTGTCATGGGGGCAGACTAGCAGTTTCTTTTTTTTATGTTTTATTTATTTTTGAGAGAGAGACACAGACAGAGTGTGAGCAGGGGAGGGCAGAAGCAGGCTCCAGGCTCTGAGCTGTCAGCACGGAGCCCAACGCACGGCCTGAACCCACGAACCGTGAGATCATGACCTGAGCCAAAGTCGGACGCTTAAACAACGGAGCCATCCAGACACCCCCTGACAGTTGTTTAAACAGAAGTTAGCATAGTGTTTGAAAGAAGGTGACAATTAAATAATGACTTGGAGGAGGTAAAGGAATTAACCACACCAGAGTCTGGGTCAAGTACATCTAAGCAGAGGAAACAGAAAGAACTCTGTGGGTTGAGCAAGCCAGGCATATCTGAGGAAGAGCAATGAAGCCAGTGGGGCTCTAGTGAAGGGAGCAAAGGCTAGAAGAGTAGAAGATGAGGTGAGAGAGTTCATAAGGGACAGATCACAGACAGCAGGTGAGCCGTTGTTGGGACCTTGGTTATTGTTCTGAGTAAAGAGGGGGCCATTGCAGAGTTTTGAGCAGAAGAGGTACATAATCTGACTTCTGTTGGGAGTAGATTATGCCATCTGCTATCTTGTGAGATGACTGCAGGAGGCAGGTGTAGATGGACAGATACCTGTGAGGAAGCTACAGCAATAGGAGGTGAGAGATGGTAGTGACTTGAACCAGAGTGGTAGCAGTGGAGGTGGTGAGATTGGTTGGCTCTGGACACAATTTGCCAGTGGACTCCCTGATAGATACAGATGTCACAGATTAAAATACCAAAGACAACTCCAAGAATATGGCTTAAGCAACGCAATGATGGCAATTGGGAATAATCTCTCATCGAATGTATTTTTGTTTAGAATGACAGCAGTTTTGGTTTTTTTCCCCCAAAGGTCCTCAGTCTGGAATTATGTTGTTAAAACTTGTGACCTCCACCACCAATATCTCAAAATCATAAAACTAAAGAATATGAATAACAATTGTATCATTTTGGGCACATAAGCCATTCGCCAAAACATTTTCCCGTGTGTGAATTCTGCCTAAAACATACCAGATGCAGAATCAGATGGCACCAAGTTAAATACAGCCGTTGACATTGATGGACAACTTGGCTTAGTAAAAAGTTACTTCACAAAACCATCAGATGCTCTCTTACTTGAAAATACAAAAATAAACTCAAATACATTAAGTAGTTAAATTTCAAAACGGAACCTATAAGGGAAGATCTATAAATCAACCGGAATAAAAGCTACCCCCCCCCAAATAAAAAGGAAAAACAGGCAGAACCACACAATTTGTAGACAAATTAAAATACACAATAAATATATATGAAGTTTGACTTCTCCATACTGAATGAAGTAGAAACAATTACATCTTTAAATATTATCCTTCATTTAAAATTTTTGATTTATGGCTGAGAATGGTTATATAGAACTAATTTGTAAATATAACATAAATATTAGCAAAAATAAGGATGTAAATGTCCAATTATCAGATTGGATAAATGATTTGCAGAGCATCCATTCAATGAAATTTTGTGCAATTATTGAAAATTCAGTTGTTGCGGGGCGCCTGGGTGGCGCAGTCGGTTGGGCATCCGACTTCAGCTCAGGTCACGATCTCACGGTCCGTGAGTTCGAGCCCCGCGTCGGGCTCTGGGCTGATGGCTCAGAGCCTGGAGCCTGTTTCCGATTCTGTGTCTCCCTCTCTCTCTGCCCCTCCCCCGTTCATGCTCTGTCTCTCTATGTCCGAAAAATAAATAAAAAACGTTGAAAAAAAAAAAAAAAAGAAAATTCAGTTGTTGAAAAATATTTAATACATGGGAAAATACTTACATTATAATAGAAAATTTAAAAGTAGGCTACACATTTTTATTCACACAGTATCCAAGAAGTCTGAGGGAGAGCAACAAAACAAAACTTTATTTTTAGTTCTTTACTACTTCAAAACTTTTCAAAATGTCAGCAAATAGTTCATAATCAGAAATTCACCCACCTTCTTTAAGTCTTGTGCATCCATTAATAACAATAAAGTAAGTTTCTATATTGATAACAAATTTTTAAGACATAGTAGTTGTACCTTGCAGAAGAATCCACATGGTTCATTTATATTGGGTTTTAAAAAATCTAAGATCTAAAAAAGAAAAAAATCTAAGATCGGTCTGTCTATCTATCTATCTATCTATCTATCTATCTATCTATCTATCTATCTATATCTGCTAGGATATACAAGAAATTGGTAAGATTGAGGGATTCTGAAAGAAAGATTGCAGAAATATTACTCTAGGGTAAGAGAGTACTTAAACTCATATAAACCTATCAAGTGCCTGATACTTTCCATCAATTGCAAGTATTGCTTTTCAATAAAAGTGGATAATTCTCAAAAGTAGCATTACTAAAAAGCAGGAATAAGCCCATTCATATCGATCTAATATGAGAAGCTTACTATTTCACTGGTTAACACTGGTTAGTTATAGAGAGAGCTAGCAAGAGCTGCTCAGAAGATTGAGGAAATTCATGCCTTTAGAGAAATGTCTCAGAAGATACCCCAACATGAGGTGCCTAGGTGGCTCAGTAGGTTAAGCGTCCAACTTCAGCTCAGGTTATGATCTCACTGTTTGTGAGTTTGAGCCCCATGTTGGGCTCTGTGCTGACAGCTCAGAGCCTGGAGCTTGCTTTAGATTCTGTGTCTTCCTCTCTCTCTCTCTTTGCCTCACCCCTGCTTGTGCTCTCTTAAAAATGAGTGAATGTTAAAAAAAACAATAGAAAAAAATACATCATGGCCAAGAAGATTAAAAAAAAGAAGAAGAAGATACCCTAACATGATAGGTGCCTCCAACAGAGTCTTAGAGAGTAGGGACATTGAGCTGCCATAATGAGACCATTTTTGTGGTTCTTTATTGGCCCAAGGCTTTTCCTGAAGACCCTCTTTTCCCCTCAAGATACCTGAAAGCCCAAGGTCAACAACATCCTAGTTCCATTGTGCCTATGTTGTAGGGTTCCATTACCTTTGGTCACCAGATTTAGAAACCCACATATAATGAAGGCCAGCATCAGGAGGTTCATGGCTTCTGGCAGAGAGGAAGCTCTGTGTCCTGAGGAATCCAGAGCACTTTGCCCAGCTAGGACTCTAAATAGTCACCTTTACTTGCCTATCGTGGGTGATGAACCAGAAATGGGGACACCATCCAGAACACCAAACCATTAACTTGCACCACTGAGTGAGTGTGCATGACAAAATCATGCTCTGTTCTAGAAACTTTTAAAGGAAATTGAGGCCTTGTGAAATGAGTTATAATCCTGAGGGAGTATAGGGTCTGATGGAAAGAAACAACTCCCAAAGGAAGTTGTTCTCCTTAACCCTAGATAAGGCCAATTACTTCTCCTCTGTCTATATGCAGCATCATATATATACACCAATGGTAGCAGAATGCTACATGAAGATCCCACTTATTTCAGACCAATAGCTTATGACTTCCACTAGAGTATCCTCCTCTCCATCTGAATGATTGCCACATCCATTTTGTATTCATTTTTGTCTAAGTTTTGAAGTTTAGTTTGAGATGGATTCCTTTTTTACTGTGGATATTCAATTTTTGCAGTAACGATTTATTAAAAGTACTATCCTTCCTCCATTGAACTGCTTTGGCAATTTGTCAAAACTTGTCAAAACTTATTCGGCCATACGTGGTTCTCTGTTACCTTCCATTGATTATGTGCCTGTTCCTCTGATGAAACAACATACTCTTGATTACTGTAACTGTATAATGTGTCCTAAGATAGTGTACTGATTCTTCTTGCTTTATTCTTCTTTAAAAAAATTTTTTTAGCTATATACCGGTTCCTTTGCCTTTCGATACAGATTTTAGAATAGTCTTGTGCAGGGGCGCCTGGGTGGCGCAGTCGGTTAAGCGTCCAACTTCAGCCAGGTCACGATCTCGCGGTCCGTGAGTTCGAGCCCTGCGTCAGGCTCTGGGCTGATGGCTCAGAGCCTGGAGCCTGTTTCCGATTCTGTGTCTCCCTCTCTCTCTGCCCCTCCCCCGTTCATGCTCTGTCTCTCTCTGTCCCAAAAATAAATAAAAACGTTGGGAAAAAAAAAATTAAAAAAAAAAAAAAAAAAAAAAAGAATAGTCTTGTGCATATCCACAAAAGATCTTCCTGGGATTATGATAGCAATTGAGTTGTACCTGTGTATTAGTCTGGGGAGAAATGTTGAGTCTTCTAGTCCATGAACAGGTATGCCTACGCCACTTCATTTAAGTGTCTTTTAAATTTCTTTCTGTCCTTTTTTTGTTTGTTTTGTTTCTTTCTTTTTAATTTTAATTCCAGTATAGTTAACATACAGTGTCATGTTAGTATCAGGTGTACAATATAGTGATTCGGCCCTCCCGTACATTCCTCAGTGCTCATCAAGATAAAAGTACTCTTAATTCCCATCACCTGTTTCACCCATTCCCCATCTACCTCCCCTCTGGCATCCACCAGTTTGTTCTCTAAAGTCACGAGTCTGCTTTTGGTTTGTCTCTTTTTTAATTTGTCCATTTGTTTTGTTTCTTAAATTGTGCAGAGCAGTGAAACAATATGGTATTTGTCTTTCTCTGGCTGACTTATTTCACTTAGCATTTATTGCTTGCATCAGTGTTTTGTAGTTTTTAGGATACGAGATTTAAAATATTTTTCAATTTCCACCTAAGTATTTAATACCTTTAATTTCAACATTCACGTAAGTATAATCTGAAACTTTTAATTTCAGCATTCACATACCCTTACTAGTATACAGCAATACAATTCATTTTTATGTATTGATTTGGTATCCTGGACCTTGCTCAACTCAGTAGTTTTAGGAGGTGTTTGTTTGTTTGTTTTTTTTTTTATAGATTCCTTGGTCTTTTCTACATAAACTACCATGTCAGCTGCAAATGAGGACAGTTTTCTTGTTTCCTTTCCAAACGCTGTCTTTTGTTTCCTTTTCTTGTCTTACCGTGTTGAGTAGAATTTTCAGAATACATTAAATAAGAATGGTGAGTGTGAGTATCCTTGCATTTCTGTGATCTTACAGATAGTCATTCTTTTACCATTAAGTATAACATTAAGTACATTAAGTATAACATTAGCTGTAGGTATTTTGTAGATTTTTTTTTTTTATCAAGTTAGGAAAGTTTCTCTACATTCTTAGTGTTTTTTAATGTTTATGTATTTATTTTCAGAGAGAGCACATGTACACGAGCATGAGTGGGGGGAGGAGTAGAGAGAGAGAGAGAGGGAGAGAGAGAGAACCCCAAGCAGGCTCCACACTGTCAGCACAGGGCCTGATGTGGGGCTCGATCCCACAAACCATGAGATCATGACATGAGTCAAAATCAAGAGTCGGGGGGCGCCTGGGTGGCGCAGCCGGTTAAGCGTCCGACTTCAGCCAGGTCACGATCTCGCGGTCCGTGAGTTTGAGCCCCGCGTCAGGCTCTGGGCTGATGGCTCAGAGCCTGGAGCCTGTTTCCGATTCTGTGTCTCCCTCTCTCTCTGCCCCTCCCCCGTTCATGCTCTGTCTCTCTCTGTCCCAAAAATAAATAAACGTTGAAAAAAAAAAATTAAAAAAAAAAAAAAATCAAGAGTCGGATGCTCAACCGACCGAGCCAACCAGGTATCCCCATTCTTAGTTTTCTTAGAGTTTTTATCATGAATGCATTTGAAACTTATTCAGATGCTATTTATACATCAATTGATTGGATCATTTGATTTTTTTTCTATTAGCCTGTTGATTTGTTAGGGGATATTCATGATTTTCAAATATTTAACCACCTTTCATTCTGCATCAATTCCCACCTGGTCATGACTTTAATTCTTTTTATATATTGCCCAATTCCATCTGCCAATATTTTTTTTTAATTTTTTTTTTTAATTTTTTTTTTTTTTAATTTTTTTGTTAACGTTTACTTATTTTTTTGGGACAGAGAGAGACAGAGCATGAACGGGGGAGGAGCAGAGAGAGAGGGAGACACAGAATCAGAAACAGGCTCCAGGCTCTGAGCCATCAGCCCAGAGCCCGACGCGGGGCTCGAACTCCCGGACCGCGAGATCGTGACCTGGCTGAAGTCGGACGCGCCACCCAGGCGCCCCTTTAATTTTTTTTTTTGAGAGAGAGGGAGAGAGAGGGAGGGAGAGGGCACAAGTGAGTGAGGGGCAGAGAGAGAGAGACAGAGAATCCCACTAGAGGGAGAGAGAGAGAGAGGGAGAGAGAAGTGGGGCTCACTCAAAGTGGGGCTCATGTTTTACCTGAAGCGGGGCTGGAGGTCACCCAATGCAGGGCTTGAGCTCATCCAAGGCGGGGCTCGAGCTCCCCCGAAGTGGGGCTCAAGTCCTGATGTGGGACTCGAACTCACAAATCGTGAGATAATGACCTGAGCCGAAGTCAGATGCTTAATGACTGAGCTACGCAGGTGCCCCTGCCAGTATTTTTCTAACTGAAATAATTGTAGACTCACAGGTACTTGTAAGAAATAATTTAGAACGAGCCTGTTTGCCCTTGATCTCGTGTCCCCCAATGGTCACATCTTGTAAGCCTATAGTACAGTCTCAACGAGGATGGTGACACAGATACATCCCCCCAATCTCATTCTGATGCCCCAGTTTTACTTGTAATCATTTGTGTGTGCATGTGTGTGTTGTGATAGTGTGTGTGTTTGGAGTTCCGTGCAGTTTTACCACACATTAGGTTTGTGTGTCCACCACCACACTCAAAAGATACGGAGCAGTTCCATCATCATAAGGGTCCCACCTTTCATTCACTATGGCCTTGCCAAAAGTCAGTTGAGCATATTTGTCTGATCTGTTTCCAGATCCTGTAATTTGTTCCACCAATCCCTCCACTAATACAACACAGCTGTACCTAAGCCTTGCTATCTGATGGAATGATACTTTATACTTTATACTCTGTCAAGATGGTAGGGCTGATGTTCTTGTGTATCAATGTTATAACAAACTTGTCTGTGTCTACAAAAAATCTTGCTTAGATTAGATAAGAATTTCACTAACCCTATAGATCAATGTGAAGTCTTCTAATCCGTAAACACAGTATGACTCATTGCATATTTAGGTTTGTTTTGCTTCCATCAGAATTTCATAATTTTCAGCATTCAAATCCTAAACTTGTTTTTTTTTTTAACTTTTTAATGTTTTATTTGTTTTTGAGAGAGACAGAGACAGTCAGTGGGGGAGGGGCAGAGAGAGACCGAGACACAGAATCCAAAGCAGGCTCCAGGCTTTGAGCTGTCAACACAGAGCCTGAAGCCAGGCTCGAACTCAGGAACTGGGAGATCATTACCTGAGCGGAAATCGGACGCCTAACCAACTGAGCCACCCAGGCGCCCCTAAACTTGTTTCGTTAAAAGTATACCTAAGTATTTCATTTACTTGGGAGTGACTGTAATTACTACTGCCTTTAAATTCCAGTGTCTGTAAGTTTATTGCTAATATATAGAAATGGAATTTACTTTTGAATAATTTTTTAAGCAAACAGACATTTACTTGGGCCGTTAGAGTTGTAATTCAGGAGACACAGATTCAAGTAGAAACCTGAATTCTTTTGTGTCTTGTCTTTTATCCTGCAACCCAGCTGAACTCATTTGTCGATTCTTGTGGATTTTTTAAAATAGATTTTTGATGGGATTTTCACCTAGAGAATCATGTCTTCTGCAAACAGGCAGCCCTTTTTTCCTTTTAAATCTTTGTCTATTATTTCTTGATTTATTGTGATGACTACAATTTCCAGTACTGGTAATGTGAAAGCAGTTAGCCTTTGATCACTAAATATGAGGGATTTAGTTTGTAGATGTTCTTTATCAAATTGAAGTAATTCCCTTCTACTCCTCACCTGAAAAGACTTTTTATCATGAACTGGTGTTTTGTAAAATGTTTTTTCTGTGACAATCAATAGGCTCATATTATTTTTATAATTTCCTTATTGATATGGTTACGTGATTTTTTTTATTTTTTTAATTATATGAAACCAATCTTGCATACCTGAAATAGCTTCCCCTTGGTCCTGGTGTCTGATTTTTTATACATTGTGGATTCTATTTGCTGATATTTTACTGAGGTATTTGCATGTAAATTCACAAGGGCATTTGGTCTGTAGTTTTTGTTTTTAGAAATGTCTCTAGTTTCGGTAGTAGGGTAATGCTGATATCGTACAATGAGTTAGGAAGTACTTCCTTCTCTTCTAGCTTCTGGAAGAGATTAAATCTTTGTACATACAGGTATCCCTCACTATATGAAAGTTTGGGTCACACCACTCTGCTTTTATGAAAGACCTACATTAGTACCTGTTTTTGCTAACAAAGAAATCTGAAGAGGATTTTTGCTTTTACAAAAGGCGAAAAGCAAAAATAGTGATCAGTTACGCGTTTGCTTTGCAACGAGTCATTATTGAGGCAACTCACGCCTAGAGCAGCCAGAATAGCCCCACCAAGCTGCTGCCCTGGGAACTACACTCAGTATCTCAGCATCAAGTTGCCATGGCTTTGCACTATGTCTCTGAGCATCTGGGCTTTGTCTGGATTTTGTGCATCCCTTAGCAGGCTGTGTCCCAAGATATCAGAAAGACTAAGAAAGGTTATCTTTCGGTCTGGAAACACTCAAAAAATTCTCCATATGAATTAATGGTAATTGCATCTTTGCTTTATGCCATCGGGCTTACAAAAGTGTTCATAGAAACGTTCTACTCTCAGATAATGGGGAAAACCCATATTGGGTCAAATTCTCCAGCGAAAGCATTTCGGCCTGGAGATTACTGTTTGAAAGCTTTTAAATTAGAAATCCAATTTCCTTAATGGTTATAGAACTAGTCAGGTGGTCTATTTCATCGGGATCGAGTTTAAATTGTTTTTGGTTTTTGAAGAATTGACCTATTTCTTCTAAGTTGTAAAATTTTTGAGTGAAAAATTTCTCGTGGTTTTCCCATCTTATTTATTATTATTATTATTTGTTTTAGAGAAAGAGAGCACACATGCTCGTGCAAACTAGAGAGGGGCAGAGGCAGAAGGAAAGAAAGGAGCAGGCTCCACACCTATTGGTGGTGGTGGTGGGGGGGTCATCGTGGGGCTTGATCTCATGATTGTGAGATCATGATCTGAGCTGAAATCAAGAGGCATAGGCTCAACTGACTGAGCCACCTAGGCGCTCTTCTTTTCTTATCTTTTTTTTTTACACATTTATTTATTTTTGATAGAGCACAACCTGGGGAGGGGCAGAGAGAGAAGGAGACACAGAATCTGAAGCAGGCTCCAGGCTCCGAGCTGTCAGCACAGAGCCCGACACGGGGCTCAAACTCACAAACCCCGAGATCATGACCTGAGCCGAAGTCGGACGTTTAACCTACTGGGCCACCCAGGCGCCCCTCTTATCTTTTTTAATGGCTGTAGGATCTTAATGATATCAATGTTTCATTGTGGACATTGATGGTTTCTGAATTGCTTCCTTTTATCTTTGTCAATTTTGAAATTTGACTTAGTAATTTTACAGATTTTTTTTTTGAGAATCAGCTGTTTATTTTTTTCTTTTTTTTTTGTTTTCAATTTTATTTTTCTCCTACTGTTCCCCTTATTATTTCCTTTCTTCTGCTTGCTTTGAGTTTATTTTGCTCTTCTTTTTCCAGTTTTGAGATAAGATCTGAGATTATAGAGATCTTTCTTTTTCTTTTTTTAATTAAAAAAAATTTTTTTTTCTATTTTTATTTTAAGTAGGCTCCACACCCAGTGTGGGGCTTGAACTCACGACCCTGAGGTCAAGAGTCACATGCTCTACTGACTGAGCCGGCCAGACACCCCTTTTTCTTTTTAACTATAAGCATTTAGTGATAAAAACTTCCTTCTAATTATCACTTTAGATGCAACCCACATATTTGGATATGACCTGTTAATTAGGAGGAAATGTGAAACACAAAAACATGCAAAAAGGTGTCGCACAAATTAAGGTTTTATTCTTCTCCTATGGTATAATGTCAAGGAATGCTATAAGAGTTTCACACTGACATCAGGGACCAGGCAACATCTACCCTTTTTTTCACACACTCCTCGCACATGCTTTTGGCCCATGGTCATAAGACGGCTACCTCGCCTCCAGCAACATGACGGTGCACCTAAACTATCATCCAGACACAACAGGCCGTGCTAAGGAGCAAAGAGGCGGAAATGTCCAGAGCACACTCACTCCTCAGCAGATAGCACCAGGCACACGGAGTTCTCCAAGAATGATGGCATCCCTGTGGGGCCAAACTAACGACCCCGTTCTTGGAACATCGAGATCTAATCGTGCTGGCGGCCCGCAGGCACACCCCAGGCTCTGTGGAACATCACACTGGGTCAGGTGAGGAACCGCATGTTCAGACCACCCCCCCGGGAGCAGAGCAGGCTGGAGACGTGACAGATGGAAGAGCTCCGTGGACAGGTGATCAAGCGGCACTACTGAGAATTCAGGAAGCTGAAGAATTTGGACGACCGGTACCAATCTGCAGCCCCTGGAACACACGGGGGCTTCTCAGAAAGCCTGTCATCTCAGGACACAGTATGTGGCCAGGCAACACTCTGAGCGTCGGTGACAAAGTATTCAAGGGCAAAGTTCTTTTGTGCAAGTTGCCTATGGCCCTGCATGGTTCCATTTTCTTTCTCTGTCTCTTGGCATATCATTTAAACTTATTTTTACATTGTTTTAAGTGCCTGACCTAGAGTTTTAGTTATATCTTTTTAAACGATCTAAGTCTGCTTAGAAACACCAAGAGTCTGTGTTCAGCCTTTTCAGCTGAAATCCACTGTTAACATACTGAAGGTTTTTTGGTATATTGGTACAGTGTGGTAGGAAAGAGATCTAAATTTTTCTGATTTTGTCCCATACTTTTACTGAGGCTGTGTCTCAGGGCTATGACCTTCACCAGTGTTTCTGTCCCCTTTCCCAGCATATACTCTTTTGCCCATCTGTTACTTCCTTCCCTGAGAACAGTGCCCCCAATGTATTTCCTTGAAGATATCTTCCCTGTCGCCTATTTTTTTCCTTAGATGAAGTAAGTTTAGAGCAGGTTGGAGTGGGCAAGATACCTTTCTTTTTTTTTTTTTTATTTTTTAAAATGTTTATTCACCTTGGGGGGGGGGATGGGAGGGAGGGAGAGACCATGAGTGGGAGAGACACAGAATTGGAACAAGGCTCCAGACTCTGAGCTGTCAGCAGAGATCCCGATCCGGGCTCGAACCCAACCAACTGTGAGATAATGACCTGAGCCCAAGTCGGACGCTTAACCGACTGAGCCACCCGGGCACCCCAATACCTTTCATCCAGGATAAAGTCTTGGAATTGCCTTCTGTGAAATTCTTTCTCCCTAGAGACTAGACCTTTGTTAGGAAGAAAGTCTTGAAGAGTGTTGGCATTGCCACTAGCCAGATACTCACTGTGAGAGCTTGATTGTTTTAATTTATTTTCTGTCACATTGCAGCTTTTCCTCAAAGTGTGGTAATCCTAGATTTCTTGTCCATACTTAATAGATAGAACAGAAATTGTGATTGTAAGCATTTTTATGTGGTTAAGCTTATCCTCAATTAGCTTTTGATTTAAGATGTTTATGAATATAGAAAAACATATTTTTGGAATGCATGGCACTGAAATTTCCTGCTTTATTCTCTTTATAAAAGGTACATAAGCAGAAAGATGGAGTAATTTTTTTATATGCAAATACAGCACCCAAGAATATTTATGCCAACCCAGGAGTTTAATAATAAGAATTATTTTTTTTTAAGTTTATTTATTTGAAAAAGTGAAAGAGCACGAGCCGGGGAGGGGCAGAGAGAGGGAGAGAGAGAGCCAAGCAGGCTCCTGTCAGCACAGAGCCTGATGCAGAGCTCTATCCCACAAACAGTGAAACCATGACCTGAGCCAAGATCAAGAGTTGGATGCTCAACTGACTGAGACATCCATGTGCCCCCTAATAATGAAAACTCTTTTTTTTTTTTAATTTTTTAATGTTTATTTATTTTTGACAGAGACAGAGACAGAATGCGAGGGGATTAGGGGCAGAGAGAGAGGGAGACACAGAAGCAGAAGCAGGCTCCAGGCTCTGAGCTGTCAGCACAGAGCCCGACGCGGGGCTCGAACTCACGAGCCGTGAGATCATGACCTGAGCCGAAGTCGGACGCTCAACCGACTGAGCCACCCAGGCGCCCCATAATGAAAATTCTAAAATGACATCCCTGTACCCTGTCTAGCAAGTAATGAGTTCACATTGTAGAAGGAAGAATAAGGTTCCAGTGATAAGATATAAGTGAGATACACCCTCATTTACTACAGAAGAAAATAGATGATAACTAATGTAGGCAAATTATAGTCATTAATTATTAAATAATAGCAGCAATTCAATATACCATTTTACCTTGTAGCATTAGTTTTCTGGAACATATATTGGATGATCTGTTTAGGACATATAGATTTTTTACATTTTTCTTCAAGTATCTTTGCACGTAAATCAAGGTAATCACTTTCTGATTTGGAAGCTAGTGAGCCTATCTATGTGAATTATTTGCTAAATCAAAAGCTAACAAAAAGAAACCTAGGTGCTAACAGGTCAAAGCAGTGAGCAGGGCCATAGGCAGCTTGCATAAAAGAACTTTGCCCCTGGGGCGCCTGGGTGGCGCAGTCGGTTAAGCGTCCGACTTCAGCCAGGTCACGATCTCGCGGTCCGTGAGTTCGAGCCCCGCGTCGGGCTCTGGGCTGATGGCTCGGAGCCTGGAGCCTGTTTCCGATTCTGTGTCTCCCTCTCTCTCTGCCCCTCCCCCGTTCATGCTCTGTCTCTCTCTGTCCCAAAAATAAATAAACATTGAAAAAAAAAATTAAAAAAAAAAAAGAACTTTGCCCCTGAATACTTTGTCACCGACGCTCAGAGTGTTGCCTGGCCACATACTGTGTCCTGAGATGACAGGCTTTCTGAGAAGCCCCCGTGTGTTCCAGGGGCTGCAGATTGGTATCAGTTGCCCAAATTCTTCAGCTTCCTGAACTCTCAGTAGTGCCGCTTGATCACCTGTCCACAGAGCTCTTCCATCTGCCACGTCTCCAGCCTGCTCTGCTCCCGGGGGAGGGTGGTCTGAACATGCGGTTCCTCACCTGACCCAGTGTGATGTTCCACAGAGCCTGGGGTGTGCCTGCGGGCCGCCAGCACGATTAGATCTCGATGTTCCAAGAACGGGATCGTTAGTTTGGCCCCACAGGGATGCCGTCATTCTTGGAGAACTCCGTGTGCCTGGTGCTATCTGCTGAGGAGTGAGCGCGCTCTGGGCATTTACGCCTCTTTGCTCCTTAGCACGGCCTGTTGTGTCTGGATGATAGTTTAGGTGCACCGTCATGTTGCTGGAGGCGAGGTAGCCGTCTTATAATCATGGGCCAAAGTGATGAAAGAAAGAAAGAAATTGAAGACAGAAATAAATGGAAAGATATCCTGCGTTCACAGACAGAAGGTGATATTGTCAAATATTGTGCAGCCACTGTGGAAAACAGTATGGTAGTTTCTCCCCCCAAAAATGAAAAATAGCACTCTCATACGATCCAGAAATCCCACCGCGGGATATAGAGCTGGATGAAATGAAATCATTCTGTTGAAGAGATATTTGTATTCCCATGTTATTCACAGTATTTACAATAGACAGTATTTACAATAGTATTTCCAAGGTGTGGAAATAACCCAAATGTATGTTGACAGTAGAATGGTTAAAGAAAGTGTGTATATATAAAGTGGAATAATAATCAGACTTTTCTTCATGAATTTGTGTGTCATCCTCGTGCAGGGGCTGTGCTAATCTCTGTATCGTCCCAATTTTAATACATGTGCTGGTGAAGCGAGCACAATAATCAGCCTTTTAAAAGGAAGGAAGTCCTGCCATTTTTTGACAACGTGCGTGAACCCAGAAGACCTCATGCTAAGTGAAATAAGCCAGATGAAAAAAATAAAAATACCGCACCATCTTATTTACATGTGGGCTCTCAGTGGTCAGACTGTGTGGCGGGGGGAAGTGGAGAGATGGTTTCAGGAGGTACAAAATTTCAATTATGCGAGATGAGTAAATTCTGAAGCTCTGTCGCACAACAACGTGACTACGGTTAACACTGTTGTATTATATACTGCAAATTTGCCAATGGACTAGATCTTAAATGTTGCCACCACAAAAAAGGTCAAAAAAGAAAACCGTAACTAGGTGTGGTAATGAATAAAAAAAAAAATGGAAAGGATTAAAAGAGATCACAGACTGAAAGATGTTATTTGCCAATTGCATAGCCAACAAAGAACTCGAATAGAGTACATAAACAACTCTCAAAATTCAATAATTAAAAATATTCCATTATCTTTGAGTAAATACCCAGAAGTGGCATTTCTGAATCATAGTGGCATTCCCACTAACGGTGTACAAGGATTCCTTTTTCTCCACATCCTCACCAACACTTGCTGCTTCTTGTCCTTTTGATTTTAGTTGTGCACAGGTGTAAGGTGATATCTCCTTGTGGTTTTTGATTTGCATTGTCCTACTGATGAGTGATGTTGAGCATTTTTCGTGTGTCTGTTGGGCTTTTGTGTGTCCTCTTTGGAAAAATGTCTATTTGGGTCTTCTGCCCATTTTTAATTGGATTATTATTTGTGTGTGTGTGTGTGTGTGTGTGTGTGTGTGTTGAGTTGTATAAGTTCTTAATATATTTTGGATATTAACCCAATTTGAAAAGATGTATGCACATATATGTTTACTGCAGCTTTATTTACATTAGCCAAGATATGGAAGCAACCCAAGTGTCCATCAATAGATGAATGGAGAAAAAAGACGTGATATATGTATACACAATGGAATAGTACTCAGTTGTAAAAAGGAATGAGATCTTGCCATTTGCAACTACGTGAATGGACCTAAAGAGTATTATGCTAAGTGAAATAAGTCAGAGAAAGACAAGTACCATGCAATTTCACTGATATGTGCAATTAAAGAAACCAAACAAATGAACAAACAAAGAAAAAGACACACAAAATCGTCTCTTTGATACAGAGAACAAATTGTGGTTGCCAGAGGGGAGTTGGGGAGAAGTGGGTGAAATAGAAAAAGGAGAGACTAAGAGGTACAAACTTCCAGTTACAGAATAAATAATTCATGGAGACGAACAGTACAACATAGGTAATAGAGTCAGTAAGATCTTAATAACGTTGTTTGGTGACGGATGGTGACTTCACTTACCATGGTGAGCACTGGGTAATGTAGAGAATTGTTGAATCATTATATTGTATACCTGAGACTAACGTAACACTGTATGTTAGTTATGCTTCAATAAAAAAGTAAAGACATACTCCTCATAAGAAACACAAATATTCCATTTAGAAAATGGGCAAATGAACAGGGATTTCACCAAGGAGGATGGCATCTAAGTACAAGAAAAGATGATCAACATCAGTAGCAATTAGGGAAATGCAAATTAACACCAGCAGGAGATACTACGCATTATCCGTTAGAACAGATAGCATTTAAAACCATGGCAATATCGGGGCGCCTGGGTGGCGCAGTCGGTTAAGCGTCCGACTTCAGCCAGGTCACGATCTCGCGCTCCGTGAGTTCGAGCCCCGCGTCGGGCTCTGGGCTGATGGCTCAGAGCCTGGAGCCTGTTTCCGATTCTGTGTCTCCCTCTCTCTCTGCCCCTCGCCCGTTCATGCTCTGTCTCTCTCTGTCCCAAAAATAAATAAACGTTAAAAAAAAAAATTAAAAAAATAAATAAATAAATAAAACCATGGCAATACCAAAGGCTGATGAGGAGAGACTGAATCTCTCATACATTGTTGGCGAGAATGTTAAATGGTGCAGGCACTCTGAAAAATAGTTTGGCAATTTTTTTTTTAAAAGCTAGCAATCACCCCCTAGGCATTTATCCAGAGAAATGAAAACTTTTGTCCACAGAAAAATCTGTACACAAATATTTATATCAGCTTTGTTTGTAATAACCAAAATCTGTAAACAGCCAAATGTTCTATAACTGTAGTACATCCGTACCATGGAATACTACACAGTGACAGAAGAAACAACTATTGATAGATGCAGTGATCTCACAAGGTTGCGTACTGTATGATTCCATGTATATAACATTCTCAAAATGACAAAATTAGAACAATGGAGAATATCTTGTTAGTTGCCATGGGTTAGGGATGTTGGGGAAGTTGGGAGCTAGGTAGCACAAGGAAGATCTTTGTGGTGATTGAATAGTTCTGCATATTGATTGCTTACACTAAACAATGCCTGTGATAGAATGACATAGAAATATACATAACCATTGCACCAATGTCAGTTTCCTTGTTTTGACATTGTGCTGTAGTTATTCAAAACAACATTTGGAGAAACTATGCAAAGGCTACACAAGATTTCTCTACTGTCTTTGCAACTCCCTCTTAATCTATAATAATTTCAAGATAAGATTTACATTAAACTAAAAAATGAAGACAGTTATAGCCAGAAGATATATGTGTTTGGTGAGACATTTTCCCCTGGTTGCAAGGAGCAATGGATTTGGAGTCATTTGGGACTTTATGGCTTACCAACTGTGTGGCCTTAAGAAAGTCAATTGACCTTTCTGAGCTTGAGTTCTATTGCAGAGAATGGTCTTTATCAATTTCCTAGTCCAAACTTTAGTCATTTGCATATCTTCTTACAAACTTAACAACCTGCCATATTATCTGCAGGCTGTAGTGTTACATATTTGTTGTCTCCCACCCCCATCAGAATGCAAGGATTTGCTTTCTTCTTCTCTCGGAACTCTGTCTAGTACAGAGATTCACACCAGCCAGTTCACCAGTCCTCCCTGCAGGACCTGAGAGAAGTGGTCAGGCAGACTCCATATGTAGCATTTGGACACCAGGAACCACCCCATCTCCCAGACAGTCCAGCCAGTTTCAGATGGTTCTAATCATCAGAGGTCTGTCCAATTAGTGAAAACCTGCCCCGCTGCTGTTTCCAGCCAAGACTTCTGGTTCTGCCCTCTAGGCCTGCATAGAACATGTCTTTCAGAAGATAGTGACCCTACCTCTCATCCACCCATCACTGCTTTCCAGGTTAATAGATCCCTCCTTCCATCGTTATTCAGGCACAATCCCCCCAGGGTAATAGAAAGAACATGTGCTCTTGAAACAAGTAAGCCAGACCCGAATCCAGACCTCAGTCCTAAGCACTGTAACCCTGGGCAAATTACATTTGCCTATCGGGATCCTGTGAGGATTCTAGGGGCTCATGTATGGAAAGTGCTTACGATGGCTACTGAAAGACAGTAAGGCTTCAGTGGATGGCTTCACGCTCACTGCTTTTCCTGGAGAAGGGACTACTTGGATATCAAGGGCAAAACAGGTCTCCTGATATCCACCAGGCTGTCCCTGATACCTGCAACTGTAAGAAGAAGAGAGTAGACTGGAAGAGCCCTGGGCCCATCAAAAGGTGTAAAATGACTGTACCACAGACTAAGGACTCCAAAAAGAAAACCCAATGGATTCACAGACACACTTACTGATGGAGCCCAGGCAGTCTCCCCTTTTTGTTGGAGAATCTGGCGAGGGGGGGAGGGTAGGTATTTTTGCTGTACTCTTTGATGGCTGAAGTCTAAGAAAGTCGCAGAAGGAGCCAGTATTAAGGATGTGGAGTAGGAAATAAGGAGTAAAGAAAGGCATAGTTAAAGAGTTGGATGTTGGGCTGGGTTAGGAGGGTCTTAGTCTGGTTTTTTTCTTGCCCGCAGTATGACCCGAGGCAAACATCTTCCATTCTCTGAGGCTGCATTTAAATAGCTGAGAAATGCCACTTCTAAGATCTATCAGGGTATGAGTGAATACCAACATGCATTCATTAATTCATCGTTTTCAACAAACGTGCATTGGACCCTCTGGATATACAGAAATTATAGCCAGTCCCTATCTTCAGGGGCTCACTGTCAAAAGTTGCCTTTGACAATGTCAGTCTGATAGGGGAGATGAACTAGAAAAATCCTTAGTCCCAACTCAACATGAAAAACATTATGGCAGAAAGAAGGAAGCAGAAAGGCTGTGAGAACATAAGGGAGGAGGCTCCATTGCCCAAGGAGAGGAGCTTGAAAGGCTTCTTGGAAAGTGGGTCCATTCTCTCCACAGTGTCACAGACTCGTGACAGACTTCTAGGTCCTCTGCTAATTAATGCCTTCCGCCTTCCCAGATGATGTCTCGAGAAGGGCTCTGAACATTGGATCATCGATTTATGTTGCTAACCCACAAGCTGATGGGTGGTGGGGTGCTCTGCCCTTCTCTGATTTATTGTCCATGACTCAGCCGTACCCAAGACAATAAAATCCGAGTGAAGACCAACCTTTCCCGGCACATCAGTATGCTGCCGGATCGTTCCTCTTCCCTCTCAGGATACATTAAACTCTTGTTCCTGGCCTTACCTGTCCTTGTGCTCCTGGCTTAGGCTTCCCCAGGTAACCAGACCATGGAGAGGAGGGAAAAGGGAGTGAGAATGGGGTTCTACGGATAGAATTATTGAAAAACTGATCATGTGCGGCCGTGAAGACAATCTACAGAGACAACTGAGATGTAGTGAAAAGCCTTGGTATAGTGACTACGTCCCATAATAAGGGTGGTCTGTCACTTCCGACCATTATGGTGTTTTTCATGATGGCAAATATGGGCGGAGCCCAAGGTTTCTCATATGATGTCCCCTCCGTATACAGAAGCAACTACAGCATCCCTGGTGTCCTTAATATCCTTGTCCCAAATGTCAACGGGGTCTCATCCCAGGTGTCTCTCACTCCAACCTACTTTCAATTGATACTGCCTCTGATAATAACAGGTCCCATTACTTTGCTTCTCCGTTGTTATGTGGACTTGAATGTTCCTTTAAAGCAATCAGAAGAGCTATCTTGCTCTTTATAGTGAAAAATTTGTAGGTTGACGCCCGATATCTGGAGTTTTGTAAAAACAGGCTCAAGGCGTGGAGCTGGTTAAGGCAGGTGATTCTGGATTCCAGATTGAACATGGCCATAGCTCTAACAATATGATAGATTTTATGACTGAGCAGTGAATAACTTTCTGACGGAAATATTTTCTGCTTAAGCTTCCTGGGGATTCTAAAGTTTATTGTTTTTTCATGTTTGTCCTTGAGAGGGGCACCTAGGTGGCTCAGTCGGTTAAGCATCCGACTTCGGCTAGGTTGTGATCTCACGGCGCATGAGTTTGAGCCCCGTGAGGGGCTCTGTGCTGACAGCTTAGAGCCTGGAGCCTGCTTTGGATTCTGTGTATCTCTCTCTCTGCCCCTATCCATCCCCCCCACCGCCAGCTCTCTCTGTCTCTCAAAAATAAGTAAACGTGGGGCGCCCGGGTGGCGCAGTCGGTTAAGCGTCCGACTTCAGCCAGGTCACGATTTCGCGGTCCGGGAGTTTGAGCCCCGCGTCAGGCTCTGGGCTGATGGCTCAGAGCCTGGAGCCTGTTTCCGATTCTGTGTCTCCCTCTCTCTCTGCCCCTCTCCCGTTCATGCTCTGTCTTTCTCTGTCCCAAAAATAAATAAACGTTGAAAAATAATTAAAAAAAAAATAAGTAAACGTTAAAAAAAATTAAAAACCAAAAACTTTAATGATTATCCTTGGGCGGGGCGGGGGGGGGGGGGGCGTGGGCAGAGAGAGGGAGACACAGAATCCGAAGCAGGCTCCAGTCTCTGAGCTGTCAGCATAGAGCTGGATGCGGAGCTCAAGCTCAAACTCACAAACCACAAGATCATGACCTGAGCCAAGTCGGACACTTAACCGACTGAGCCACCCAGGCACCCCTAAAGGTATTTATAATGTTTATTTATTTTTGAGAGACAGAGAGAGAGCACGCAAGCAAGCAAGCAAGAGCGAGAGGGGCAGAGAGAGAGGCAGACAGAGGATCTGAAGCGGGTATGCCCTGACAGCAGAGAGCTCTATGCAGGGCTCGAACTCCCCAACTGTGAGATCATGACTTGAGCCCAAGTGGGATGCTTAACTGACTGAGCCACCCAGACGTCCCTAAAGTTTATGATTTTTATTTTCATGATTTCCTTTTGGATTATTGCTGCTAAAAGCTGCACCCTCTCTTGGATCAGCTTTTCAAACCGAAAATCTTTGTCAATCACTGAGTTGTTCTAGAAGCAAAAGAAGGTAATTCTGGGCTAATACTGAGTTGGTTTCAGCCTGCTTTAAACTCTAGTGAGGGCTAATTGGTCTTGGGGAGGGAATTAGAGCTGCAAAAGACATTTTGGGGAAAGAATTTGCACATTGATTCATGGAATCAGAGTCCTCTTAATTCTGATTTTTCCATTCTGAACATCCAAGTGAGAAAGAGAGACTTGGGAATTATCTTCCAGGAGGGGAGTTTGGGGAAAAACACAAATAGAGGGAATCAAGATACTATGATCTCTCAAAGGAACCCAGGGTGTTGGGGAAGTTGGGTGTGTACTTTGTGTTTTATAGATCCAGATAAGGTTGAGCCACAATGTCATCTAAGTGCAGAGTTTTACACCATCCAGAATATCAGCCTGCAGGTCGGCAATATACACTGATCTTTCAATGTTCAAAGCCCTGTTCTAGGGCGTCATTTGGGTCATGCACCTGGAACAGTGCCTGGGACACGCTCTGGTGTTCAACAAAGCACTGTTGAGTGAATAATGAACAGAGTGGGGCAAAAACAGGAAATTAAAGGTATAGGTCCGTTCCTTGGCAGGCACGTAGATTTGGGGACAAGGAGGAACGAGTGTTGGTGAGACTGAAAAACGACAGGTGAAAACATCACAAGTACAGAAATAAAGTCCAGTTAGAGCTGGTTGAAGGAAGGGAGATAACTACTCTTTTTTTTTTTTTAATTTTTTTTTTCAACGTTTTTATTTATTTTTGGGACAGAGAGAGACAGAGCATGAATGGGGGAGGGGCAGAGAGAGAGGGAGACACAGAATCGGAAACAGGCTTCAGGCTCTGAGCCATCAGCCCAGAGCCCGATGCGGGACTCGAACTCACGGACCGTGAGATCGTGACCTGGCTGAAGTCGGACGCTTAACCGACTGCGCCACCCAGGCACCCCGATAACTACTCTTATCTTGTACATGTCGCGACCAGTATTAAGCATTTCTACATGGACAGACTTAATTTTCCCAAGAATGCCATTACATTTCGGTAGTTCATTCTAACCATTATTACTATAATACTAACATCTGTAGTCGAATAGTCTCTACTCTTTTTCATGTATTTTGTTTATTCATCTTTTTGTTTATTTTGATAGATGGATGGGTCAAAAGGTGCAGTTATAGAATTGGCAGATGCAGGCAATCTTGCAAAGAAAATGAGAAGAAGAAAGAAAAATGTGGGCCAAAAAGAATTTGCTGCATCCCTGATGGAAAGCACATATCCTTAAACCCTTATGAGAAACAACAGATAAGATGTCAGTTTAAGGCAAGAACAACTCAACATCCACCAACTCTTGACGTAAGACTTTTAACAGCCAGAATAATGAGTCAGTAAAGGACCTACATGGTCCCTAGCTCCTTAGACACCTGCTGGGTCTTCACATAATCCATTAAAGAAAATATGCTCATTCTAGCTCTCTTTCCGTCCTGCCTCTCTAGTCCTCTGTAGCCTGATATCTCTAGGTTGTCCCAGGGTTTGACTGATATTACTGGTTCTCACTGCAAGACAGTTTTATAGGATCTAGATTCTGAATTCCTAAGCCTCTGACCAGGCGCTGCTAGGTCCCTCAACATGCAAGTTTTCCAGGCTAACGCAACTTCCATCTTAGCCACACATTCTTATCTAACACCTCATCCTAGACTCTTGAGGTAGGTCAGTGTGTTTGGTCCAGAGGTCTTCTTTTGCCTCTTTAGCTCAAGGTTTAGCCCAAGATTCTGCCTCATGGGCTCACTCTTGGAATTTATCCCTTACCCCAGTTCCCTAATCGCACTTGGCTTTCCAAAGATTGGCGTGCCCTCTGACTGGGAAACAACCATTGCCACCCTACCCAAATGAAAGGGGAAAATAGTAAAACAAAACAAAACACACACACACACAAACAACCAGTACCCCCAAACCAAAAAAACAACCCCCCAAATCCTCAACATTTACTGAGAACTTATGGGTGCAAGGCCTTGTCCTAAGCATGTTACATACATAGTCTCCTTTTGTCCTAACAGCTAGCTCCATGAGGTTAACAGTGTAGTTTTATGTCTCTTTGCCAGAAGAGGAAACCAAGTCACGGAGAGTTTAAGCGACTTGCCCCAGGTACCGTTGACCACTGAGCTAATAGTTCAGTAGCAGGATTTTGAACCCATGATGCCCGAGTTTAGACATTATGCTTCTTCCCAGTGGAAAATCATTACTGCAGCACCCAGAACCAACCTCTTTAATGTGGAAGGTGTGGCGGAAGGCAAGGACTTGTGAGCCTCCTTGTGGTTAAAATGTGTAACAAATCCAGCCCTAACTTGCATATCCAGGCACAAATAGAAATGATCCCGAGTTGCAGTTAAGGAAGGAGTTGTTCCCACTTAGCAGTCTTAGTTCAGAGGCCAATGCCAGTCAGGTCTAAAGAGGAAAATTATCCCTTGCCTCTGTTGACGTAATAATCTGGAGAACACAGTCTGGAGACAGTGTGCAGCAATCCTCACCATCATGGCAGATTCTAACCATTCAATGCCTTTCTCAAAGGACTTTCACATCATTTTCCTCATTTCCCTCCAACCATCTACCATCCCAAACCTCAGAAGAGGTCCTTAGGATAGCTGGAGAGTGGATCTGAGACTGGATCTCCGCTTACTTAGGCACAGAGATGCCAAATAATATTTAAACTTTAACCCAGACCACGCCAACGGCTGCAGAAAAGCCTTAGAAGCCACCTGTTCTTGTACACGTTTTTCTGCGTTTTTGGCTAGAGAAATTATGCCTACATACGGACGCAGGTGTCAGAGGGTTGTATCCACATGCCTCCAGACCATAGTCCCAAAGAAGTGAAAAGGGTGCAGCGGAAATTCAGATGCACTAATAGGATGTGACTGGATCTATCCCCTTACTACTCTGAGCCTCCTTTTGCCCACTCCCAAAATGAAAGTGTTGGACTAGGTAATAAACTCCGTAAGCCTTTCAACTCCCAAAGCCTTCTTTATTCTTCACATTATGGTAAAAATCCACTCTCTGGATCCATGACTTCAGATTCCACTTTAGAAAGCAAAGGCATGGAGGATGACAAGACGGAGAAACAGGAAATTGGCCTCAACCTAAGTATTCAAACCATAATCCTAAAATATATCTTAGTTATCTTCTTGTTCCTCACTGCCCCCTACACATCACGTCGGCTACAAAGACCTTCCAAGGCTGCCTCCATAGCACCTGTTTTCCATCCCGGCCTCTGCTATTCCCATTCAGCCATCATCTTTTCTTGCCCATTGTTATTGGCTGACTGTGTCCCCTCAAATTCATATAGTCAAGTCTTAATCCCCAGTATCTCAGAACATGACCACATTTGGAGACAGAGTCTAAATTTAAAGAAGCAATTAAATAAAGATGAAATCATTAGGCTGAACCCTAATCCAATATGACTGGCATTCTTATAAGAAGAGGAGGTGAGGACACAGAAGAAAAACCACGTGAAGACACAGGGAGAAGATAGCCATCTACAGGCCAAGGAACAAGGCCTCAGAGGAAATCAACTCTGCTGACACCTTGACCGTGGACTTTTTAGCTTCCAGAATTGTGAGAAAATAAATGTCTGTTGTTTAAGCCACTCAGCCTGTGATACTTTGTCGTATTAATACAACATACATACACATACACATACTTTGAAGTATTAATACACATACTATAACGCTTATATCCCACTTGTCTTTTGGTCTCCCATCATCCCTTTGACTCCCTCCATTGTTTCCATATAGTTGCCAGTGGATCATTTCTAAAACCCAAATCTGAAATTTTTATTTTTCCTTTCAAACTCTTCAAAAGCTGTATGATGATTACACCATTCTATACTTCCTTTGTGATCATCCCTGTTCACCTCAAACTCTCCCTTTCCATTCCCACCATGGACCTCACAAGCAACTTGTGTTCTTTGAAATTAATGTTTCTCACCCTTTTTTTTCTCCCTCTCTCTCTTTTTTTTTTTAATGTTTATTTACGTTGAGAGAGAGAGGGAGAGAGAAAGAGAACTCAAGCAGGCTCCATGCTATCAGTGCAGGGCCCGATGCAGGGCTCAATCCCATGAACCCTTAGGTCATGACCTGAGCTGAAATCAAGACTCAAACACTCAGCCGAATGAGCCACCCAGGCACCCCCTTGCCCTTTTTAAAAATGGGCTTCCCCTTTTGCTGAGAAGCTTCTTGCCAAACAAACATGCTTCTCTGTAAGTAACACCTAAACAGTACTTCTACCTGCCCTAAGCCATGTATATTCTTTCTTTCCTCGCCACCAGAAGGGTCCTTTTATTTATTTACCTTAAATTTTTTTACAAATAAAATTTCCTTATATTTAAGGCATATAATGTGGTGATTTGATATATGAACACACAATCTAGTTAATTTAACACGCTTATCACCTCAAATAGTTATCTTTTTTCTAGATAAGAGCACTTAAGATCTACTGTCTTAGCAAATTTCAAGTACACGATAAAGTTCTCTTAGCAAATTTCAAGTATAAAATAAAGTATTAATAATAACAGTCACCATGTTGTATGTTAGATCACCAGAATTTAATCATCTCATAACTGAAAGTTCGTACCCTTTGACCAACGTCTCTCCATTTCATACCTACCTTCTCCTCCAAACCCTGGCAAACGCCTTTCTGCTCTTTTCTGTGAGTTCAGCTAATTTAGATTCACCATATAAATGAGATCATAGAGGATTTGTTTTCTATGTCTGGCTTGTTTCACTTAGCGTAACGTCCTCCAGGTTTATCCAAGTTTCCAAAGTGGGAGGATTTCCTTCTTTCTAACACTGGATAATATTCCACTGTAAATGCGTGTACTTGTATATGTACATGTGATATTTAGATACCAAATTTTCTTTATCCATTCATCCACTGGCAAACAGTTAGGTAGTTTCCGTATCTTGGCTATTGCGAATAATGCTGCAGTGATCAAGGGACTTCAGATATCCCTTCAAGATACTGTTTTCATTTCCTTCAGATATATACCCGGAAGAATTGCTGGATCATAAGATAGCCTCATTTTTAACTTTTTGGGGAGCTTCTGTACTGTTCTTCATGATGGTTGTATTGATTCACACTCCACCAGCAGTGTACCAGCAACCCCCTTTCTTTACGTCCTTGTAAACACTTGTTCTCTGTCTTGTCTTTGGTGTAATAGCCATCCTAACAGATTGAATGAATATTTCATTGTGGTTTTGATTTACATTTCCCTGATGATTAGTGATGTTGTATACCTCTTCATATAACTATGGACCATTGCATGTCATCTTTGGGAAAATGTCAGCTCAGGTCCTTTGCCCATTATTTAAATGGATTATTTGGATTTTTTGCTACCGAGCTGTATGAGTTCTTTACATATTTTGGATATTAACTTCTTATCAGATGTGTAGTTTTCAAATATTTTCTCTCCTTCTGGAGGTTGCCTCTTCATTCTGTTGTGCAGAGACATTTTAGTTTGATGTGGTCTACTTACTTTTACTTTTGTTGCCTGTGCTTTTGGAGTCAAACCCAAAAATTCAGGGTTGCCTGCGTGGCTCAGTCAGTTAAGTGCCTGAGTTCAGCTCAGGTCATGATCTCACCATTCATGAGTTCGAGCCCTGCATCAGGCTCTGTGCTGACAGCTCAGAATCTGGAGCCTGCTTGGGATTTTCTGTCTTCCTCTCTCAAAAATAAATAAGCATTAAAAAAAATTTTTTTTTTAATCCACAAAATCATTTCCAATGTCATGAAGATTTTCCCTATGTTTTTTGATCGGAGCTTTATGGTTTTAGGTCTTCTGTTTAAGTCATTAATCAGTTTTGAGTTGATGTTTTTTGGTATGGTATAAGATAAGTATCCAATTTTATTTTGATGCATGTAGATACCCAGTTTTCCAAGTAACATTATTGAAGAGACTAGCCTTTTCCCACTGTGTCAAGAAATGTGACGCTTTCAGCTTTATTCTTTCTCAAGATGGCTTGGGCTCATTGGAGATTTTTGTGGTTCCATATGAATTTTAGGATTATTTTCTCTATTTCTATGAAAAAAGCCATTGGAATCTTAATAAGGATTACATTTAATCTGTAGATTGCTTTGGTAGTATGGACACCTTACAATATTAATTCTTCCAATCCATGAACACAAGGTATTTATTTTCTATTTATTTGTGTCTTCTTCAATTTCTTTCCTCAGTGTTTTATAGTTTTCAGTGTACAGGTCTTTCACTTCTTTGGATAGATTTATTCTTAAGTATTTTATTATTTTTGATTATTTTGTAAGTGGGATTTATTGATTAATTGCTTTTTTTTTTTTTTTTATAGTTATGCCCTCCAGGGGCGTGTGTAGAGGTCTCCTGCTGGGTTTCTTGTGTGGGCAGGACTGCTTCTGAACCATGGCTGAGAGGGATTGGAGCAAGGCCCATGGGCCTGTTACCTGAGGCAAAGGCAGGTGTGACTCATCCCAGGTCCTTTGACATGGTGCTGGTAACAAGATCACGGTCAGATGGGGCTGTAGCTGAGTCCACAGGAGGACAGGGTTATTTCTGACTCGGTAGCCAGTACCATGGTTGGTTAGCCTGCCATCTGGTTGCTGGCCTGCCTTCTCAAAATGGCCTTCCTCAGACTTGGGCTCTGCAAATTCTTAAGATAAGGTGGTCAGGAGAGCTCTTTCCAAATGGGTAACATGTGTGCTGGGGACAGAAGGATCCAGCATGCATATAACTAGAAAAATAGTTATGAGCCAGGTAATCCCACCATGAGTCCTTCCTTGAGGTGGGAATAAGCTAAGGGATGTTTTGTTCTCCCCAGACATGAGAATAACTTGTGTAATGACTAGGCAGTATTCTCTGGATACAGATTGTCGATAGATAAGGTAGTTGTTGGCTTAAGAGCAAGCTAAAGTTCAGAAACATCTGGCCATGTTTGATGACCCAGATGTTGATATGTGCATATATTATTTAATTGTTTTAGTTGAAGATGAAGAAAGAAGGGGTTTAATCCTTGGTTAAAGAATGATGAGTACAACAACAATTTTAATATTGGTCCTTTTGACCAGCCTATAAGAACCCAAATGATAGCCCTACACAGATAGAACCTGAGGTAGCAGCCTCATCCCAGGTGAGAAAGTATGACTCAAAGGCTAAGAAAAGAGTTTGTTTCCACATTTGGGTTCCCGTCATGCTTTATCCCAAAAAGGTAACCGTGATCCTGACTTCTACCAATTTCTTTTGCTTTTAAAAAGTTTTTAAGAACTGAAATCATTCAGAAAACTCTCCTTTGTATCTGGCTTAAGCTCAGTGGAACACTTGTAGATTCTTCCATGTTGTTACATACCACAATAGTTTATTATTCTCATCGCTGTGCAGCATTCCCTTCTATGAACATTCCAGAAGCCATTTATTCATCCTAATTTTGATGGACATTTGGTTGTTTCCACTATTTAACTAGTAAAAATTGCACTGCTGTAAACATCCCTGGAACATGTCTTACAGTGAAATATGTCCATATTGTTTGTTGTTGAGTGCATATTGAGTTGTATGTTGAGTGTATATGTCCATATTGTTTGTTGTTGAGTTCCTGGGGGAATGGTAGACTACAAGGCATGTAATTGATCATCTTTAGTAGATACCGTCAGTTTTCCAACTTGGCTGAACCAATCATACTCCCACCACGACGGGAGTTCTAGTTGGTACACATCCCTGCCAACACTTGCCGTTGTATATCTTTTCAATTTAACCACCTGATAACTGTATTGGGGCATCACATTATGGCTATAATTTGCGTTTTCCTGATGCACAAATGAACGTGAACCCATTTTCATATTTATTTTCATGTGTGTTAACCACTTGGCTACTTTCTTTTGTGAAATACGTGCTCAAGCCTTTTCCTATTTTTCTCCTGGGTTGTCTTTCTTTTCCTATTGGTTTGTAGGGGTTCTTTTTATATTCCAGATATGAGTTCTTTGTCAGGTTGTAGGTATATGTATTATAATATTTTCTCCAATTCGGTGGCTTGCCTTTTCTTTCTGCCAATGGCATCAATTGGTGATTTTTTTTTTTTTTCCGTTTTGGTCAGCACCGAGAAAGAAAAAACACAGCCTACATCTGATAGCTGTATAGTTGCTACCAGGTGGACCATGGTGTTTCCTTGCTGAACATAAACAAATTCACAGGACGGTAAAGTCAGAAAAGGGCTCTCTGCGACCAGTATGGAATAAAATGTCTTGTATCCTTATAGTTAAGTATGGCTCTTATAGGCAGCATATGGTTGGACTTTGTTTCTTATCAAGTTTGGAAATAATAGTCTTTTAATTGGAGCATTTAGCTGATTTGCATTTAAGTTAATTAATTTCAGTTTTTTCGGTCATTTTATTTTATTAAAAATTTTTTAATGTTGGGGCACCTGGGTGGCGCAGTCGGTTAAGCGTCCGACTTCAGCCAGGTCACGATCTCGCGGTCCGTGAGTTTGAGCCCCGCGTCGGGCTCTGGGCTGATGGCTCAGAGCCTGGAGCCTGTTTCCGATTCTGTGTCTCCCTCTCTCTCTGCCCCTCCCCCGTTCATGCTCTGTCTCTCTCTGTCCCAAAAATAAATAAACGTTGAAAAAAAAAATTAAAAAAAAATTTTAATGTTTATTTATATTTGAGAGAGAGAGAGAGTGGAAGAGGAGCAGAGAGAGAGACACACACAGAATCTGAAACAGGCTCCAGGCTCTGAGCTGTCAACATAGAGCCCAGCATGGGGCTTGAACCCATGAACCGTGAGATCATGACCCAAGCTGAAGTCAGATGCTCAACTGGCTGAACCACCCAGGGGCCCCATCAGTCATTTCAGAAATAGTGTTGTTTTTTTAAAATTTCTCCTTCTTGTTTTACATTCTTTTTTTTTTTTTTTTTACAGTGTCATCAGTCTTTAATAACTTATAGGCAGAAGCTAAAAAATAGTTAATAATAATACAGAGGACACACACAGCTTATAAAAACAGTTGTGGATCTACAAATGTGGAGGGGTTCTTGGCACTTCCGCACAGACACAAAAATAAAGACTATTGTGACTAGCATCCCTAGAAAAGCAGCCTGCAGAGACACCCCAGTTGGGGGGGGTGGGCCAGGGGAGGGGTAGCCCTCGTTCATCCCAGATGCATTCTCCAAACAACCTTCTTTGGCCCCAAAACATATCTAAAAATATGGAACGCTTCACGAATTTGCGTGTCATCCTTGCACGGGGGCCACACTAACCTTCTCTCTATCGTTCCAATTTTAGTATATGTGCTGCCGCAGCGAGCATTTGTTTTACATTCTTATATCCATCTTTCTTGTATTCTTTTGGCCTAATGGAAATTTTATTATTTCTTTTTCCTTCTGTTAACTTGTTAGTTACATGGTTTTTGTTTTTGGTTTACAATTCTTTGAGTGGCTACCCTAGAAATTATAGCACGCATCCTTTCCTTATTATATAGTCTAATGTAAATTATTGCTTTTGCCAACATACTAGGACCTTAGAACACTTGCACGCCAATAACCTCCATTGTACATTTTATATTACTATGGTTATGCATTTAACTCTGCAAATATTATAATGCTCCCCAAAACATTATTATAATTAGTGCTCATCCCGAAAGGTGCCCTCCTTATTGCCCATCACCCATTTAACCTACCCCACCCCCACCGCCTAGCAACCCTCAATTTGTTCTCTGTATTTAAGAGTCTCTTATGGTTTGCCTCCCTCTCTGTTTTTGTCCTATTTTTCCTTCCCTTCCCCTATGTTCATCTATTGAGTTTCTCAAATTCCACATGTGAGTGAAATCACAAGATATCTGTATTTCTCTGACTTATTTTGCTCAGCATAATACCCTCTAGTTCCATTCACATTGTTGCAAATGGCAAGATTCCATTCTTTTTCATCGCCGAGTAGTATTCCATGGTATATGTATACCACATCTTCTTTATCCGTTCATCAGATGATGGACATTTGGGCTCTTTCCATAATTTGGCCCCTTCAAATCAGCACTTTTGTATCCTTTGGATAAAATCCTAGTAGTGCAATTGCTGGGTCGTAGGGTAGTTCTATTTTTCATTTTTCGAGAAACCTCCGTATTGTGTTCCAGAGCGGCTGCACCGGCTTGCCCTCCCACCAGCAGTGCAAAAGGGTTCCCCTTTCTCCGCATCCTCGCCAACATCTGTTGTTGCCTGAGTTGTTAACTTTGGCCATTCTGCCAGGTGTGAGGTGGTATTTCACTGTGGTTTGGATTTGTGTTTCCCTGATGAGGAGTGATGTTGAGCATTTTTCTCATGTGTCTGTTAGCCATCTGGATGTCTTCTTTGGAAAAGTATGAGTACACTATTTTTATTAATAACTCATTTGGGGCCTCAATTTCCGAGTGATATTGAGATCCTCATGGTTTGTTACCTTTGTGTAGCCTGGCTTAACTGAAAAGGTGCAGGACAAAGCCTCTCTCTCCTGGACAGAATGTGTGACTAATTTGCATACGGGGAAGTTTCAGGAAAAAAAAAAATCACGCCCTTAAAGAATAGTGCCATTCGAATTGGAAGTCAGCATGGTGTGAATACCCTTGCAGAGAATTCTGGGCATAACCTAAGTCTCTTAGGTCTCTTTTTTTTTTTTTTTTTAATTTTTTTTTTTTCAACGTTTTTATTTATTTTTGGGACAGAGAGAGACAGAGCATGAACGGGGGAGGGGCAGAGAGAGAGGGAGACACAGAATCGGAAACAGGCTCCAGGCTCTGAGCCATCAGCCCAGAGCCCGACGCGGGGCTCGAACTCACGGACCGCGAGATCGTGACCTGGCTGAAGTCGGACGCTTAACCGACTGCGCCACCCAGGCGCCCCTTAGGTCTCTTTTTAAAATAATCATTTTAATTGAATCATAACGTGTCTACAGAAAAGTGCAAAAATCCTAAGTACGTAGTCTGATGAATTATCATAAAATGAACAAGCCCATGTAACCATTACCTCGGTCAAAAAATAAAACTTTACTAGCATTATGGAAGTTCATCTTATTTTCTTTCTTAAAAGTTATCGCTATCTTGATTTCTTTAAAAACCTTTTTTTTAATGTTTAATTTTGAGAGAGAGAGAGAGAGAGAGAGAAAGTGTGAGCAGGGGAGGGGCCGAGAGAGAGGGAGACACAGAATCAGAAGCAGGCTCCAGGCTCTGAGCTGTCAGCACAAGGCCCGATTTGGGGCTTGAACTCATGAACCGCGAGATCATGGCCTGAGCCAAAGTCAGACGCTTAGCCGACTGAGCCACCCAGGTGCCCTCACTATCTTGATATCTAATGCCATATTAATTTTTTCTTATTTTTAAACTCTGTATAAAAGGGAATTATTTCTTCACTCACCATTGTACTTTTGGGTTTAATTAGTGTTATTTTGTGGAGAAATAGTCTATTTTCTTTGCAATATAGCATATTTATTCTCTTGTTGACATGCTTTAGAGTTAAGATAATGCTTCCATGAACATTCTTGTACATGCCTTTTGGTGAAAGTATGTTTCTGTTATGTATGTGCTTAAAGTGGCTATGGTGAAGCATATGGAATTCGTATGTTCAATTTTTCTTTTATCTACCTACCAGCAGTATATGAGAGTCCCAGTCCCTCCCTGTTCTCACCAACATATGAAATTGTCGTGTGTTCAGCCACTTTGGCGTATGCCGAGTAACATCTCACTGAAGTTTTCGTTGGCTTTTCCTTGATAGCTAATACGTATGGACACCCTGTCTTATGTCTGGTGGCCATTTAGATACCCAATTTTGTGAAGTGCCTGCTTATTTTTTTTCACACTACATGGTAAGCAAGCAAGGTAAACTATAATCTCAGTTCCTCTGTACCCTCTACATCTACTTAGCACAATCCCAGAATTTTATTTGCTTTCTTGGCTGGAGCCTTTTTATCGAAGTCTACGGCTCCCACCTAACTTCCCTCCTCCGATCATGAATCTTCATAGAATAAAAGACAGACATGGGAGGCTGGAATGCAATTTTATCGTGAAAATATTTGACAGGAAGTTTCCCAGAAGGGGAAATCGTTGAGGGTCTTCAGTAAAAAGGCATACTTGTGGTGATTAATCTTGGCCACTCAATTTCTTTCGCTATAACATTAGTAAGGATGGTTGAATCTGAGTTAATGCAGCACCTTCTGTTGTTACGACAGAAGTGAACTTCCGTTTCATCTTTTCTGCATCGATCTCTGCATACTCCATATCCTTGGTGACATTTAGATGTTTCTTCTACCTTTGATCTTTTGAATGCTTTTTTCATGCTTCCTGGGAAAGATATGGCTACGGTCAGTCTCTATGCAGCCATGATGACAGAAGACATAGAATGCGAAGTGCACAGGAGCTGGGATCAAAGCCATCTAGATTCAAATCTGGGCTCTGTTACTTATGAGATCTTGGTCTCTGGACAAGTAACTTCAGCTCTCTGTCCCTTCATTCCCATCTGAACAATGGAAATAATAATAATAAAGACTACTTCTTGAGGTTGCTGTGATCATTAAATGAGTTAAGGCATGTCAAGTCCCTAGAATAAAGTCTGGCACTTGCTAAGAGTTACCTAAACGTCAGCCTTTGTTATAGTTATTGTTGTTGTTGTTGCTACTATTGCTGTTATTATTAAAGGTATTTCCCTGAGAGTTTAAGACTACAGACTTTGCCTACGGGAGTACTTGTGGGGCAAGTTCCCATTTGCCTGAACAGAAATGTGCTTCTGATGCTTAGCTCCTTGGACATAGCCAGATTCTACTCTAAGGCAGGACACATGCATATTAGTGCACATGTTTATCAGTGCCTCATTGCTTTGAACTAATAAATATGTATTACAGGTGAAACCCCCTTTGCAGTGCCCACCTTCCCAGAAACAGGTACTGTGTATCCATGTGCACATTGGCAAGGATACATGTGTACAACTCAATTTATTCACAGATCCACTATCACATACAAACTGAACACGGACACACCCATAGGCGTGTGTTCACAACCACGCATCAATGCACAGGCCAACAAACTAGTTACTCAGATATATACACATGGGTATACAAGCCTTCCGTCTGAAAATACTTTAATGGTACAGTTCCCTTCATATAGCTCGTATTCTGTAAGCATTACTCATTAGAAGCAGTTGGGTTTCTTAAAAAAAAAAAAAGTCCCTTGGAAAGAAAATAATGACTATCAAACATTTAAAACTACTTGTGCTGAGAATTTTTGTATGTTACTTCAATGAAAACTTACAACAAACTGTCATTATTTCCATTGTTCACATAAGAAATCTGAAGCACCAAGAGAGACTGTTCCTGCTAAGGCCCCCAGATTGAAAAACGAGAGAGCCAAGGTTTAATTTCTGGTCTACGTGACTCAGAACTCTGGAGTGACATCAGGAAGACAATAGGCTAGGAAACTCCAGGCCCTCATTGCCCCCACAGAAACACCAACTAAGCATCACGTGGACCAAAGTAGCTTTGTGGGAACGCTAGAAACCAGTTAAAAAGTTGCGTCAACTGGGGGGCACCTGAGTGGCTCAGTCAGTTAAGCATCTGACTCTTGGTTTCAGCTCAGGTTATGATCTCATGGTTCATGGGTTCGAGTCTGGCTTCGGGCTCTGCACTGGTAGCTCGGATCCTACTTGGGATTCTCTTTCTCTCCCTCTTTCTCTGCCCCTTCCCTGTTCGCACTCTCTCTCTCAAAATAAAATAAATAAATAAACATTAAAAAAAAAAAAAAAAAAGGAGAGGCTGCATCAACCAAGGGAACACCTGAACAAAAAAAAAAGAAAAAGCCACGTTCAGAATGGTAGGAACACTTGTGGCATTTTGCTCAGTCTTGCTCCGCCCACTCCTTGGTGCAAGGTGGCATGGTCAGGAGGAAGCCACCCGATTCCCAGCTCCTCCCTCAGCATGGAAAGAAGGAAAAGAGTGGCATTTTCTTACAATATTCTGGCCTGTGTGTGGGCTGCCTGAGGAACTCATATCTGCCTTGCTTGACTCAGAGCATTGATGGGAATGGTGGCACAGTTTGGGTATCAGGTTGGCGAGGGCTGAAAGCAGCGGAGAGCACCTTGACTTGTGAGAGTTTCTGGGGACTATAGTCCCATAGGAGCCTCATGACAAGAGATTATGGAAAGAGGAATATAAGGCCTTGACAGTAAACAGGTGTAAGTTTCTAAGAGAAATTAAGGCATTTAAAGCAACGTGTATATGGAAGAATCAGGGTTGGGGGAAGCACACCATAGGCCCAGGGAGGACATATTCCTGGAAGACGCCAGAGAGGACCTTAAGCTTTCACGAGATTAGTGACGTCTACCCCTGAATGGAGCCAGTATGTAAAGACTGGGAGTGGGAGCTGTTTTTCCAAATGACCGGTTTTCAAGAAGAGATCACAAGGCATACAAAGAACAGGGAAACAAGACTAACTCAAAGAAACAAAATAAATCTCCAGAAACTTACCTCAAAGAAGCACAGGCCTCAGACTTACCGATAGACTTTAAAGCAGCTGTCTTAAATATACTGAAGGAGCTAAAGGAGAACACGGACAACCAAACAAGAGGAGGAAAATGATACATGAACAAAAGTAAAATCAACAAGAGAAATTGTAAAAATGGAATTAAACAGAAAATCTGGAGCTGAAAAATACGACAACTGAAATGAAAAGTTACTGTAGGGATTTAACAGCAGACACAGGAATTTCTACCACTCCCCCCCTTCAAAAAAAAAGAAAGACACACATCAGTTTGAACAACTACTTGTGCACGAAAATACCTTCCCAAGAGCCAGTGGATTTCAGGTGAATGATTACAGAACCTCGGTGAAGCCCAGAAATAAGAAAAGGTACACGGAGTCACGCTATCACCCCTCCCCCACGCTCAGGCAGCCCAGTTCAGAAAGAGACACTTTCCCTGTAGGAGAGAGAGTGTAACATGAGTGCCCAGTTAGCACCGGTTAAGGAAATAACAAACATCAGACTGGAATAAATGGAATAGAGACCACGAAAGACAGAAAAGATCAACAAAACCAAGCTGGCTTTTTGAAAAGATAAGCAAAAGGGACAACCCTTAGCTAGATTAACTAAGAAAAAAAAAAGAGAAGAATCCAATAAATAAAATGTTAAAGAGAGAAATTATAACTCACACAACTGAAATACAAAGAATCGTAAGAGACCACTATGAACAATTATATGCCAACAAATTAGATAACCTACAAAAAGTTGTATAAATACCTATAAACATCCAACTTACTAAGACTGAATCACGAAGAAATAAAAAATTTGAACACACTAATAATAAGTAAGGAGATTGAATCTGTAATCAAAAACCTCCCAACAAAGGAAAGCTCAGGATGATTTCACTGGCTAATTCTACCAGACATTTAAAGAAAATTTAACACCAATACTTCTCAAACTCTTCCAAAAAATCAAAGAGGAGAGAGAATGCTCCCAAATCCATTTTATGAGGCCAGCATTGTTCTGATACCAAAGATAGTTAAGGACATTGCAAATAAAGAAAACTACGGATCAATATCCCTGATGAATACAGATGCAAACATTCTGAACAAAATACTTACAAACCAAATTTAACAGCACAGTGAAAGGATCATACACCATGATCAAATGGGATCTATCCTTGGAATGCAAGGAAGCTTCAACATATGCAAATCAATAAATGAAATCCATCACATTAATAAAATGAAGGATAAAAATCATATGATTATCTAAATAGATGCAGAATGAGTATTTGACAAAATTCAAAATACTTTCCTGATAAAATCTCTTGGGACATTGGGTATAGAAAGAATATAATATACGTCACCATAATAAAGTCCGTATATGACAACCCCACAGGTAACATCATACTCAATAGTGAAAATTTGAAAACTTTCCTGCTAAGATTTGAACAAGAAAAGGCTGTACACTACTCCTATTTATTATAGTACTAGATGTCCTAACCACAGTGGTTAGACAAGAAAAAGAAATAAAAGTTATCCAAATCAGAAAGGAAGAAGTAAAATCATCGTAATTTTGCTTCCCTTCCCTTATGTTCATGATATGATCTTACATATAGAAAACCTTAAAGATTCCACCCCAAAACTGTTACAAGTGATAAAGGAATTCAGTAAAGTTGCAGAATACAAAATCAACATACAAAAATCATTTGTATTTCTGTACACTGTTAACAAACCATCTGAGAAAGATATAAAGGGAACACTGCCAGTCACAATAGCATCAAAAACAATAAAATACTTGGGAATAAATTTAACCAGTGAAGTGAAAGATCTGAACACTGAAAATTATAAGACATCGGTTAAAGAAATTGAAGAAAACACAAATAAATGGAAAGATATCCCATGTGCAAATTGAAAGAATTACTATTGTTAAAACGTCCATACCATCCAAAGCCATCAATGCGATCATTCCAATGACATTTTTCACAGAAACAGAAAAAGCAACCCTAAAATTTGCATAGAATCGCAAAAGACCTGAGTAACCAGAGCAGTCATGAGAGAGAACCAAATGGGAGGCATCACAATTCCTGATTTCAAATTTTATTATAAAAGTACAGTAATCAAACGGTAGGGGGCTGTCATCAAAATAGATACATCGACCAGTGGAATAGAACCCAGATCCCAGAGATAAGCCATGCATATAGGGTCAACTAATATTTGACAAGGGAGCCAAGAAGATTAAACGGAGAAAGGAGAGTCTCTTCAGTAAATGGTGCAAACAAAACTGGATAAGTGCATGTGCACTGGGTCCCTGTATTATACCCCTCACACGACTTAACCTGAAATGGATTAACGACTTGGATGTAAGACCTGAAACGGCAAAACTCCTTGAAGAAAACATAGGGAAAAAGTGCCCTGACACTGGTTTTGGCAACAATTTTTTGGATGTGGCAACAACGGCGCAGGCCGCAAAAGCAAAAATAAACGGGAGGGACTATATCAAACTAAAAAACTCTCGCACTTAAAAAGAAACGATCAGCAAGATAAAAAGGCAACCTACAGAATAGGAGGAAACATTTGCAAACTATTTACCTGATCACACATTAACATCTAAATATATAAAGAACTCATAATATAGAGAACAAACTGAGGGTTGCTGGAGGGGCTGTGGGTGGGGGGACAGGCTAAATGGGCAAGGGGCATTGAGGACACTTGTTGGGATGAGCACTGGCTGTTATACGTAGGAGGTGAATCACTGGATCCTACTCCTGAAATCATTATTGCCCTGTATGCTAACTAACTTGGATGTAAATTAAAAAATAAATTTTAAAAAATCATAATAAAAAAATAAAGATTAATAAAAATTAATTAATTAACTAACTAACTAAATAAAAGAACTCATACAAGTCACTAGCAAAACAACAAACAATCCAATTAGAAAGTGGCAGGGGACCTGAACAAATATTTTTCCATATAAATGACCAACGCGTACATGAAAAGATGCTCAACGTCATTAATCATCCAGGGCAATTCAAATCAAAATCACCTCACCCCTGATAGAATGGTTATCACCAGAAGACAAGAGATAGGAATTGTTGGCAATGTGCGGAGAGAAGGGAACACTTGGGCGCTGTTGGTGGGAATGTAAACTTGTATAGCCACTATACAAAATGGAATCATTTCCTCAAAAAATTTAAAATGGAATTACCATGTTATCTGGCAATCCCACTTCCAAGTACATACCCAAAGGAAACGAAATCACTGTCTTGAAAACATATCGGCACCCATATATTTATTGCAGCATTATTCACAATAGCCAGAACATGGAAACAACCCAAGTGTCCATCAGTGAAGTAATGGATAAAGAGAATGGGACAAACGTAGGTATAGACACAGACACAGACACACAAACACACACAATGGAATGTTATTCAGCCATAAAAAAGAAGGAGATCTTACCGTTTATGACAATATGGATGGACATAGAGGGCATTACGCTAAGGGAAATAATTCAGACAGAGAAAGACAAATACTGCCTATTCTCACTTATAAGTGGAATCTAAAAAACCTGAACTGAAAGAAACAAAGAGTAGAATGGTGGCTTTCAGAGGCTGGGGGTGGAAGAAATGGGCAGATGTTGGTGAAGGTGCACAAACTTCTAGTTGTACGATGGCGTTCTGGGGACCTAGTGTCTAGCATGATGACTATAATTAACAATAATGTGGTGTATAATTAAAAGTTGTTAGTAGAATAGATCTTAAATGTTATCATCCCATAAGAGAGAATTATGTGAGGAGATAGAGGTGCTAACTAACCTTTTTGTGGTGATCATTTTGCAGTATACGCATGTATCAAATCATCACATTGCACACTTACCCCTACACGTGTCATACCTCAATAAAGCCGGGGGAAGAAAAGAATGAATGGGAAATTCCTTTTAAAAAAATGGATGAGTGTCTCAGTCAGTTAAGCGACTGACTCTTGATTTCCACTCAGGTCATGATCTCACAGTTTGTGGGATTGAGCCCCGCATTGGGCTTTGTGTTGACAGCACGGAGCCTGCTTGGGATTCTCTCTCTCTCCCTCTCTCTCTCTCTCTCTGCCCCTCCCCCACTTGCTCTTGTACTCTCTCTCTCTCTCAAAATAAATAAATAAACATTAAAAAAAAAAAGAAGGGATGAGATTGTGATACAGAAAAGGAAATAAAGATAAGAAGTGAATAGCATTGGGATGCTGGGTATATACAAACTAGCACAGAAATCTAGCGAAGGCACTCAGTTGCTACATTAGCCAACCTGTTGATCAAACAGAGGAAGGAGGTGAAAAATTGCACCCTTCATCCAGACTCCAGCATCAGGATACCCACCACGTGTTCTCCACCATAATCCTCACTCCCGTCATATGACAAGCTCTCTCTCCTGCCACCATCCCACTTACAGAAGGAGATCTGCAAGGGGCTTCCTGAGAGTGACGCTTACATTTTTCTGGCTAACAACTCACCTGGAGTGTTTCCCTTCCCAACACCTTATATGGAAGTTGCAACAGCCTATCCTCCCTTATCTGCAGTCACCAGAAAAATGGGTGGGAACATATATGCCATAAATGAGTATCAGGAAGGATACATTTTCCTCATTCTCCAATGTAGAGTGACTGAAGGCAGCCCAGGAGAATTCCGCCTACAGTAGCACCTCAAGAAATCTCCAAAAGTTTGTTAAAGGGCCTTTGCTCCTCTTTGCTCCAAACCAGCTTCTCTCACTTCATATTGCCCTGAATGATCATGCATTTTTGATACACAAATAAAATTAATGTCACCTTTGAGTACTTTTTAAAATTTTTATTTATTTTGAGAGAGAGAAAGATAGTGTGCTTGAGTGGGGGAGGAGCAGAGTCAGAGGAAGAGAGAGAGAGAGAATCCCAAGCAGGCTCTGTGCTGCCAGTGCAGAGCCCAACCGTTGGCTCAGTCTCACAAACTGTGAGATCATCACTTGAGCTGAAATCAAGAGTTGGACACTTAACGGACTGAGCCACCCAGGCGCCTCTTAATATCACCTTTGAATGCCTTTCCTCTTCTGATCAGGAGATAGAAATCTGCTTTCAAATCCCAGCATGGCTTCCAACAATGGTTTAATGCCTAAACTCTCTAAAACTAGTCTCTGTCTCAGAAATTGGGTTAGAAGTGTTTGTTTGCATCAGATATCAAGTGTGTATAAGAAAAGGAAGTTATAGGGGCATGAATACAGTATAATTGTCTTGGGGAAATTATTAAAATCCTCACTTTTAATCACCTCCTCCAGACATTCATTCAGTAAGGGCATGGACCAGAGGAAGGATGCCTTGCAAGAGTGGCCCCCCAATTGTGATAAACCTCTACTTGATGTTAATTGTTCAACTTTTCCTAGTCTTGACCTTTTTACGCTCACATTTAGATATTGCCCAGACCGTTTACTCTCTATATACAAGCTGTGTTTTAAGATCAGTTTAACAAGTCATAAATCAAGTAGCAACTACATCAACAACTAAAAACCTGCCATGTGCTCTTTCTAACAAGAGCTCCATCCAGAGCATACATATGCATATATGCACTTTGATTTTCTTATGGGAAGAGATTGTTCGAAAATAGTTCGTGGCAACCGTTGTGCACTATTGGTGGGATGCAAATTGGTGCAGCCACTGTGAAAAACAGTATGGAGCCTCCTTGGAAAGTTAAAAATAGAAATACCATATGATCCAGTAATTCCACTACTGGATATTTACCCAAAGAAAATGAAAATACTAAGTCAAAAAGATATGTGCATCCCTATGTTTATTGCAGCATTATTTACAATGGCCAAGATATGGAAGCAATGAAAGTGTCCATCAATAGATGAATGGATAAAGCAGATGTGATATATATGTATATACAGCCATAATGTATATATGTATATGCAGCCATATATGTATATATACATATATATATGTATATACTTGTCATTTGCAACAAATGGATGGACCTAGAGGGTATAATGCTAAGTGCAATAAGTCAGTCAGAGAAAGACAAATACCATACGATTTCACTCATATGGGGAATTTAAGAAATAATCAAATGAACAAACAAGGGAAAAAAGGAGACTCTCAAGCAAAGAAAACCAGACTCTTAAATACTGAAAACAAACTGGTGGTTGCCAGAGGGGAGGTGGGGGTGGGTAAAATAGATAAAGGGGATTAAGAGTACACTTAATGTTCTTGATGAGCACTAAGAAATGTGTAGAATTGTTGAATTATATTGTATACCTGAAACTGATATAACACTGTATGTTAATTATACTTAAATTAAAAAAAAGATACTTCCTGGGAATGCATTCTTCAAGATGGATGTTCATTAAGTTCATTAAGGAAGCAGAACTATTTATAATTCTTGAAGCATAAAAATTTACCTTCATTTTATTTGTAAACCCACCTGCAGTGACCATAACTACTCCAATGTTTTACTGAGCATGGGAACAACTATCCCTCAAGGAAAAAGGTAAAATAGGTCAAGGAAGAGGGGGATAGGAAGAGGAAAGTAAGAAGAAGAAAGGGGTGGTTAAAAGGAAAGACTGATAGAACAGGAAAGGTAGAAGAGGGAGGAAAAGGGGGAAAAGGCTAAACATGGTAATGGAGCTCAAACCCAAGAAAGAAGCAACAACTTTTGTTGTCTAAAGGGATAAAGATTCTGTTTTTGTTGTCTTTTGTTGTATTCTGGTGTATGTGTTTACTGTAAATGCCAAGATTTGAAGAGATCTGGAAACATTTGAGCCTTCTGATTTCATTTACCTTCGCTACCTTCTCTTACATTAGGGCTATTATGGTCAATGAGAATCACATTCAAGGAAGTCTTTGAAAAATTGGAAAAGGACATTGGATATTTAATCCAGAACCAACTGATTGCCATTTTAATAACAGCTCTGCTGTTATCAAATCAGATGTCTGATTCAAGTCCAGCCAGCCTCTACTCCAGCCCAGTACAAACTCTATCCATTTCAACCTCACATTCAGTCTCCTTGAAACAAACACCTGACAAAATCTAGTTCCAAATCCCAGGCCTACCTCCATCTTATGCCAACCCAATCCCCAGTCTCAAGACAAACACAACACTGATCAAGTCACCCAACACCAATACCTAGTTCCAAATCCCAGGCCTACCTCCATCTTATGCCAACCCAATCCCCAATCTCAAGACAAACACAACACTAATCAAGTCACCGAAGACCAATACCTAGCTTCAAACCAACAACCAGCCCACATGGAGACTCCATCTACTTCAATTCTCAACTTCACTCAACTTAACTGCAAGATGCATTTAACTACAAATATTCCCAGCCCAGCCTATCCTAAACCATCAGCCCAGCCTAATTTCATAAATACAAACACTCACTTCCAGCTAATTACTATTTATTTTTCTACCATTACCCCCAAACAAAAGGTCCCATCCTCTCTGTACAATTCACTTCCCAGTCTCCAAAGTAACCCCTTGATTGATCCTACATATCCTCAACTTGTACTCAATTTATCACACATAAGCCATGTCCCAAGCTGTCATCCCAGTGACATTGCTACCCTAACACTGCTGTATATCCAATACTCTCCTCCACTGCTCTACCTGGGAGCACCAAACCTTCAAATGAATTGTTGCAGTACAAAGCCAGTAACATCCTGGCATGATAAAAACTTGAGGTTAACATCTCTGAGCTGCCTTATGCCAAGTCACCAAAATTGCAAAGCCACATGCAGAACCCCAGAGCCTTTGAAAATAGCTTGAGTTACCTGAAGTCTTAAGAGCCAGGATCAGAAGGATGACAATGATCATTAAATAGGTCTTCATAACTGACAGATTCAGAGAGAATGAAGAGCCCACACAGGGGACAGAATAAATATCTTTCCAGCAGGGCAATGTCCCGCTTTATTAGTTTCAGAGGTAGGTCAGGGTTGTGGGCAGTGAACTAAGAAGGATGGGATATGCCTGAGGTCAGCCAGGCAGAAAAATAACATGTATTATATATCTCATCTGGGCACACTATGTGAGTGTAGGAGCTTGCCAGCTCCCACAGAAAGGTGGGCCTTCCTTCCCAGTAAGAAACAAACAGTTTGTATTTTGCATAAAACAAATTAAAATGAGTCCATCAGCTAAACAATGAAAAAATCTAGTAATTATAAGGAAAAAAAAGAAACTTAAAAAACACATTTCTTTATACTCTTATCAGGAGCATTTCACATTTATCAGTAGTACTTAATGCGTATCCAGCACTATACTAGCCATCAAAATAAAAGAAGGGGAGAAAAGATGGGAGTGGGAAATTGGTGGTAAGAAAAGTAGGAAAAGATGGAAGGTAAAAAACAAAAGTTAGGGAGCAATGTCAGTAAGATGGCAAACTAGGAGATCCTAGTGCTCATCCCTCAACAACAACAACAACATATAATAACTTTCCATTGATGCAGATAGCTCAGAGGGAGTGTCAGAGTACAATTAAGAAGCTACCAGTGGAGCACAAAACCCAAGGATACCTGCATAGAAGTGTAGGAAGCATTTTACCTGCATCACCCCATCCCCCAGCCTAGCAAATCTCGGCATCAAAAGGAGTCTCCTCAGCAATGACCTCCATATGCAGGGGAAAAGGAGAGAAGACCTCAGAACTCTTTGCCACCAAGGAATTAAGCAGCCCTCACTGCCACTGGAAACACCTGAAGCCACCAAAGCTTTTGCCACTGAAGATTTTGCCCTTTAGTTTTCACCAGTGCTAACCCTAGCCAATAGAACTGCCCAGATCCCACATTGATATAAGAATACTATACCCAGCAAAACTATCCTCTAAAAGAGGTAGTCTTTCCCAGACAAAGAAGAACTGAGAAAGTTTGTCACCACTAGACCTACCTTATAAGAAATGCGTAAGGGAGTTCTTCAATTTGAAATAAAAACACACTAAGCAGCATAAATATGAAAAGCATAAAATTTATTGGTAAAGTTAAATATATAGACAGATAAAAAATAATGTAGAACTTTAGAGGTGCATAAATTAATATAAACTGTAATATAAAAGTAAGAAGACAAACATCTGTTAATGGATACACAATATAAAAAGAAGCAAACTCTACAAGAACACAAAGTGTGCATGGAGGGGGATAAAATTACAGAGTTTTTATGAGACTAAAGTTGTTACTAGCTTAAATGATCATGACTATAAGATATTTTATGCAGGTCTCAAACTAACCTCAAAAAAAACCCTATAATAGATACAGAAAAGATAAAAAGAAAAGAATCAAAGCAAACAACTCTCAAAAAAAAAAAAATCAGCAAATAACAAAGGAAGACAGCATGAGAGGGAGAGAAAGACAAACTGCAAAACAGAAAACAACACAATGGCATAGTAATTCCTCACCTATCAAGAATTACTTTAAACATAAATGGATTAACTTCTCAGCTCAAAGGCAAAGAGGCTAAATAGATAAAAATAAATAAATAAAAACAAAATTCAAGAGACATTAAATTTAAAGACACACCTACGTGAAAGTGAGGGCAAAAGGGTGAGGGAGGGGCTTATGCTGCAAGAGCAGCCATCAGGGAAGTAACTTTCTTCCTAGGACAGCCAGGCAAGTGGGTGCTAGAGTCTAAGAGTCTCAGTCTCTCTCCTGCTGTAAGCCTCTCAACTGGTGCTCTTAACCTACCGTGTTCATGGACACGGATACAGACCCTACTATGCTTCGGACCCTGTATGCACCTTGGAAGGTACCTAAAGGATTCCCTTTCATGTTGGTGCATCTGCTCCATGGTCCTGAGATGTCACAGTCTCCATTTTTTTTTGCATCTTGCATTGCCAAGCAATTCGACTAGAGTGGCATGCCCCAGGACCCTTATTTGTGTCAAGAAAAACTTTTCTTGCTTTTCCCTTTGATCCCACGTCTCTCCTAGCCAGGGAGCACAGTGGGCAGTCAGCACTTGGCATCATGTTTGTGAGTGTTCTTCTTCTTCCTTTCTCCTCATTATTATGACTTTGCTTTCTCCAGACCCCTTATTGTCATGCAAAGGGAATTTTTGAAATTAAATTAAAAGTGTACAATTTGCAAAAAGAGAGAAGGGTGGAGGGAGAGAAAGAGGAAAGAAGTAAAGCCACAGGGAAAAAGAGAATCTGTGCAATTGTTAAGCAAGAGAGAAAAGTGGCTACATCTAACAAAAAGATGTTAAGTCAAAAACTGTCACAAGAGACAAAGAAATCATTATATAATGATAAAGCAGTTGATTCATCAAGAGGACATAATAATTGTAAATGTATTTGCACCCAATATTAGAGCACCTAAATATATAAGGCAAATACTAACAGATCTGAAGGAAGAAATCGATGGCAATAAACTAATAGTTGGGGCTCCAAAACCCCATTTACAATAATGGATACAACATCCAGACAGAAAATCAATGGAGATATGGCTGAGTTGAACACTAACAGACATACACAGGTCTTTCTACCCAACAGTGGAAGAACAGACATCCCTAAGTGAACACCAGACAGTCACCAGGCAGATCACATATGTCACATGTGTCTTAATTTAAGAAAATCAGAATAATTCCGAGCACCTTTTCCAAACATAATCAATAAAATAAAAAATCAATAACATCAAGAAAAAAGAAAAATTCACTAGTAAGTGGAAACTAAGCAATACACTCTCAAACAAATGTTGGATCAAAGCGAAAATCAAAAGGGAATTTTAAAAGCATCTTGATATAAACAGGGGCCCCTGGGTGGCTCTGCTGGTTAAGTGTCCAACTCTTGATTTTGGCTCAGGTCATGATCTCAGGGTCTTGGGATTGAGCTCAGTGTCAGACTCGGCACTGAGTGTGGAACCTGCTTATGATTCTCTCTCTGTCCCTCTCTCTCTCTCTGCCCTTCTCCCCTGCTTGCGTTCTTCTCTCTCTAAAAAAAAAATAATAATAATAAAAACAAAATAAAATAAATCTTGATATAAACAAAACAAAATACAGCATATCAAAATTATAGGATTCAGCTAAGCAGTACTAAATGAGAAGTTTATAGTGATAAATGACTACATTAAAAAGGAAGAAAAATCTCAATAAACTATTTAACAATACAACTCCAATAACTAGGGAAAAAAAAAAAAAACAACTAAGCCCAAAGTTAGCAGAAGGGAAGAAATAATAAAGATTAGAGTAGGAATAATTCAAATAAGAATGGAAAAAAATACAATCACAAATAATCAGCAAAACTAAGATTTGGTGTTTTTGAAAAAATAAACAAATCAAACCCTTAGCCAGACTAACTAAAAAAGAGAAAACTCAAATAAAACCAGAAATGAAGGAAAACATTGCAACAGATGACTCAAAATAAAAAGGATCATAACGGACTATTATCAATAATTATTACCTAGAAACTTACTAGAAATACAATTCTTGGGCTCTATCCCAGACCTACTAAAACAGAAACTATGGAGGTGGGCTCAGCAACCTGGGTTTTAACAACTTTGAAAAACACTGCCTTAGAAAGCAGAATTTGAGGCAAAGCTTGTATACTAACACTTCAGTTGGGATGATAATCCCAGGACAGAGATGGACCCCAGAGATGCCTTACCAAGCTGTCGATGGCTTCTCCATGGCTTCGAGAGAAAGCATCATCAGTTGCTTGGCCAATCAGAACAGTGTTTCAGGGGAATAAGACAAAGGAACAGACCTGCTGGCTTCTTCCTGTCTTAAGGCCCTTATTGATCAAAATTTGCCTCATGAGCATTATTTCCCCGCCTCTTCTAAGCTGCATCAAACAGCCCTTCTGAGCAGTCATTGCATAATCAAACTCCATTCCCCAAGATGTGGTACTTCTCCAGAAATGGTGAAAACATCCAGATGCTCCATGGCTTTGCTTTGGTTGGGTTCCCCGCATGATGTAGGCATCATGCAGGAGCACAATCCTTGTTCCATCTGGCAGGTATCGGGGTTGTGGTGATGTCAGTGGTGGTCAGGGCTCTCCTGTGAGCAAATAGCCAAAGATCTGTGAAGCAGATGAGGTCGAGGAAATCTGGAGAGGCATGTAAAAATGGGTCCTTTTAAATTGGCTCAGCTAAGTGCTGAAAATAATGCAACAGAATCTAATATAGTAAGGAGTATGACTTAACACCTTGATTTATACTCAGTTATCCTCTGGCTTAACTATGACACATCCTATTTTCTGTGTGCCTGCAACAATTTTATCTTTTGGAACAATCTCATTCTTGGATATCCTTTTATCATTTACAAAGTATATAAGATATCAATAAAATATTCATGAAAGTTTAGCCCCTGGCAATTATGCATAGGATCGTATTCCCAAACTACTGTTTAGAATCTCTGTGAATGACCTTGACCTCTTTAATAATTCTTAAAGTGACAATACAATTTCAAGGCATATTAAAACACCATAGCGTTTGGTTGTTTTTCTCAATGTGATTAAGCATGTAGCTTACAACTTATTCCGATGTTGTGGTGATTAACAAGGTGCTCTTAACATCGATGGTACAATGCATCCAAAGTTCACAAGTGTTGAAATGTGCAAGAAAATGTGTCTGAGATACAAGGAAATAGGTATATATGAGGCCTGAGCTAGATGTGTTACACACATAATCATGTTTATTGACCACAGTTGTTAAGTTTGCGGGTCCTTCTTCACATATGTTATTACATTTATTATTATGAATGGTTCATTGATACCTTTGAGTCATTGTGGTTTTCCTTCTGCTTTGCAGGCAGTAGAGGCCAAAAACTAGTTGGAATACTTATGAAGAAGACTACAGAAAATACTGAAAATTTGGCTAAGTAAACATGTGACAAAAGGAAAATTTCTAGCCAGAAGAGCCATAGGCTGCCCCAAACTACTCCATTATCTCCCAGGAAAATCGACCAGCCAGTCCCTGTGCATCCTCCCATCCAACAGGTAACTCCTTCATGAAATTGCAAATTAAGGTGATCTAACACATTCAGCAAAACACACTTACAAAGAGAAATGGGATGTCAGAAATCTGGAGTGAACCAGATAATGGGCAAGATTTCTTTATCCTTGACTGGGATACCTAGAATCCCTTTCTTGGGTCATTGAAAATACATGGTTTGGGATGATTATTAATACCAGTTGCTACAACAGACAACCCTGAAAAACTCGTTGGTTGAAGAAAATAAAAGTTAGTTTTTTGCTCACATCATCCTCCATTCCTGGTCACCTGACTCTCCTGGACGACTCGGGATGGTGATTCCAAGTGGTGACTCCGGCATCCTGATTTTTCCCATTTTGTGGCTGTGCCATCTTTAAGTACTTGGCTTCCAGTTGCACAACATGGAGGATGAGGAAAGCTGACTCACCAGAGATTTTAGGAGCAAGGCCTTAACGTGGCATATTATATTTTTGTCCATATTCCATTAGCAGAGCCAGTTACGTGGCCCTCAGCTGACTAACTGTAAAGGAGGCTGGAATGTATAGGAAAAAGAAATAGAATTTAAGATTACCTAGCCGCTCTTTGCCAGTCTACCAAATTCGTATTTCTGTCTTCCTCCCGTGTACAGAACATTCTCCTCCCCTGAGAGGACAAGCCAGCGCCTTCTCCAGTCACCGTCTCCAGCTCAAAACTCCAGGATCTCCAGGTAATCAATTTTCACGATTACTTCCTCCTAATCATGACCTATAAACCAAGAACAAGTTTTCTGCTCCTTCCCCTGATACACACACTAGATATAAAATAATGCAGAGACAAGACACCTGCAACAAAGACTCCAATTCAAAAAAGAGAAGAATAGAAGACACACAACAGTCACTGGTCCATGGCAATGCCATCAGTGTAAAAATAGGGACATTTTATTTGTGAGGCATAAGTTTTCTGGGAAAAAAAAATCTTTGTTGTCATTGTTCTCTATGGATTCTGGTTTCACTTTAGAAGGTTTCACCTTGTCCATTCTTCTTCCTGGCCAAATCTGAAGTCAGGGAGCCTACCCCCCTTTGAGGGGATGCAGCCTTTAAAATCTGCCTTCTGCTCAAAGATGGGGACCATAAGTTATTCTAATTCTGGGAAAGTCAAAGAATTTTCAGTAAAGTCTTATGGTTTTCTTGGCAATGCAGTTCTAAACAGGAGTATGAAAAGAGAAATTATGTAAGTTACTTCCAGGATGTGACCATTAAAGCCCTACATGTTCTTCTCTTAATTTACCTCTCAGCAAACCTACAAGCCATGTCTTCAGATATGATTCCACTAGAAATCATTAAAAGATCCTAAGTAGGGGTGCCTGGGTGGCTCAGTCAGTTGAGTGTCTGAGTTCGGCTCAGGTCATGATCTCGCAGTTTGTGAGTTCAAGCCCCGCGTGGGACTCACTGCTGCCAGTGCAGAGTCCACTTTGGATCTTCTGTCTCCCTCTCTCTCTGCCCCTCCCTCACCCACACTCTCTCCTCAAAAACAAATAAACATTAAAAAAAGTCCTAAATGAGTGGAAAAATGATCCATGATCATGAATATTAAGACATAGTTTTGTAAAGATACTTCTTCCCAAATTGGTTTGTTAATTTGATGCAAGGTCAATCAAAATCCCAACAGATCCAGTGCAAGGCCAACCAAAATCCCAACATAGTTTTATGAAATTGAAAAAAAAATTAATAGAAAACTATGTAGAGGTAAAGGTCAAGATTGCCAAGAAAATTCTGAAGGAAAATAAATAGGATGGCGACTTAATCTACCGTATATTAGAACTATTTATATGACTATAGTTGTTAAGATAGAGAAATATCGATGCAGGCATAAACATAATGACCAATGGTACACAATAGGGAGCCCAGAAACAGCCCATGCATACAGGGAATTTTGATATATGATGGACATAAGTGGAAAATCAGTGGGAAAATAGGACTAGCCAGTTAGTGCAGCTATAAATTTGGTTGTACCTCTCAGGAAAGTGTAATTATACTCCTCCCTCTCACAAACATAAGAGAAATATACTCCATATTAAAAATTGAATATCAGGGGCGCCTGGGTGGCGCAGTCGGTTGAGCGTCCGACTTCAGCCAGGTCACGATCTCGCGGTCCGTGAGTTCGAGCCCCGCATCGGGCTCTGGGCTGATGGCTCAGAGCCTGGAGCCTGTTTCTGATTCTGTGTCTCCCTCTCTCTCTGCCCCTCCCCCATTCATGCTCTGTCTCTCTCTGTCCCAAAAAATAAATAAACGTTGAAAAAAAAAATTAAAAAAAAAAAATTGAATATCAAAAGTAAATTTTTAAAGACTTCATAGGCAGTGAAAGCAAGGCTCAAAATTGTTCATTTCTTTCACTTACCCACGTATATGTACTGAATGCCAACTGTATTCCAGACCCTCTGGGAATGGCTGGAGCTTCAAAGATAAACAAGGCAAACTAAAAGATTCAGGAAATATAGGTTAATATCTTTCTGGCCTTGTTTTAAGAAAGAATTTCTTTTAGAAAAACACAGGAAATGCTACTGTTAAATAAAAGACTGACAAAGTGACACCGAGTGGTCCTATCCATTGAGGGGACCCTGATCGGATGCCCAACTACTTTGTCAGTTACTGATCTATAGCTTGGCTGTATCAGGCCAAAACTAAAATTGTCCATCTGATTTTATAACTCTACTAGAAAAAAAATGTATCATTAGTATAAAAACCATTTAATTTATGTAATTTTGTTTCATAGACAGTATCACTCTGCTTTTCTTGCAAAAAATTACAAAACCACAAATACAAATTCCACACGTTTCGTACGTCCATCGTGTATCTTTACTGTGATGAAACAGAGCATAGTATAAAGTTCTAAAGTTAAAAACATGTCACAGGTAGACATAAAATGAAAAGATTTCCATGATTTCATTTAACTCATAAAGAATAAAGAAATCAGTAAGATGTTAAGACCGGTTCAGAGAAACAGTGATGAATATAATCCATCAAATGAACTCTGAAATAAATTTGCAAATGTACATGGGGCGCCTGGGTGGTGCAGTCGGTTAAGCGTCCGACTTCAGCCAGGTCACGATCTCGCGGTCCGTGAGTTCGAGCCCCGCGTCAGGCTCTGGGCTGATGGCTCGGAGCCTGGAGCCTGTTTCCGATTCTGTGTCTCCCTTTCTCTCTGCCCCTCCCCCGTTCATGCTCTGTCTCTCTCTGTCCCAAAAATAAATAAACGTTGAAAAAAAAATTTTTTTTAAATTTGCAAATGTACAGAAATTGTAAACCTATTTAATATACTGAAGAACAATAAACTCTAACATTCAGGGCTGTTTCCCACCAGAAAGAAGTCAAGGGCATCCACCTGCATCTGTCCCTTTGCATTGCTATGGATGGGAATAGTTTGTAATGACTCTCAAAAGAATTTTGGCAATGATACAGTTCTCTGTTAATTAACCACTACCCATACAAAGTTTCTAAATAGCTTAGTCAGTGGAAAATTAATTTAATCGTGGACACCCCTAATAGAATTATAATCCCAGGGGATCTACTAGATCATGTCCAGCATTCCACTGAAAGAACACCCAGTAATCTCTTTTACTTATTTCCAAATTTTGGATCATTTTCCTTCACAATTTTTTGATAGAATGGTGCCTTTCTAAACATGATTTTATTTCAAAATAATTTACAATGCATATGTAATACTCCAAAATACTTTTGCTTGGGGGGTGGTGTTTTCAGTGTGTGTGTGTGTGTGTGTGTGTGTGTGTGTGTGTGTGTGTGTGTTTGAAAGAAATAAAGCCTTGGTTCCGTTGTGTAATGGTTAACACTCTGGACTCTGAAAGAAATAAAGCCTTTGATCTATAAAATAGGGATTACCGGGGCGCCTGGGTGGCTCAGTCGGTTAAGCGTCCGACTTCGGCTCAGGTCACGATCTCGTGGTCCGTGAGTTCGAGCCCCGCGTCGGGCTCTGGGCTGATGGCTCAGAGCCTGGAGCCTGCTTCCGGTTCTGTGTCTCCCTCTCTCTCTGCCCCTCCCCCGTTCATGCTCTGTCTCTCTCTGTCTCAAAAATAAATAAACGTTAAAAAAAATTAAAAAATAAAATAAAATAAAATAAAATAGGGATTACCTTACATGTTAAAACAGAGTTGTTTGTTACATGTATTCAATATTAGCATGTATTCAATGCCTCCTTCTACACTCACTTTTGTTGTTTAAAATATAATTCCTCGACCCCTTTGCCCTTCGTAATCCTAAACATACTCTGAGGAGAAGTTCTCATTTTTGATCTATTATGTTCTGGACAGCAGGAGAGTTAATTTCCATAACACAGAGTGAATCTGCTCAAAAGTCTTTGGAGTATTTAATCTAAATGGAATAACATCTATTTACCATAATTTCTAGGTGGTATTCATTTAAACATTAAAAAATTACATGGCAAGAATGTTTTGAAGGCTTAATCTTATATTGAGGCAGTTTCATAGAGTATCTGGAGTTGTTGTGTAGAAAATCTGAGGCATATAGAGGCTGGAAATAGGATGGTTTTGAGTACAAATTATTATTAGTATTTATTATTATTATTATTTTGTCAGAGGCATTTGTTCTATGTGTATCTGAAAAAGCTTACAGGGTTTTTTTTCCCTTTGAAGTCAATGGGAACATCAATGATGTTTTCAAACTCTTGTAGATATATCTGTAAAGGAGAGAATTTAGAATTTTTATTTCCTTTTGTAAACTTCTTCTCACCATAAATATCATGACTACTTTCTGGCCAAAATGGGAGATTTCCAAATTTTTCTCTTAGATATTTTGGAACATCCTAGCATAAGAATGAAGCAGGAAAACAATACTAGTTTGGAGATAATCTCTGGTCACCAATTCCGCATTATACTAAGTTATGCTATAGTCATGCTATATTTAAAGTTATGCTTATTTAAAACAAGCTAAACAGAGATTAGAGATGAGACTTTCTTTTTAACCATTTGACTGAGAACCCCACTGAATAGAGTCTCACCTAAAAGACAGTAGACCCGAGTTTTCTCAGTTATTGGTGGCAAGGGTTAACAGACCAGCAAAACTATGTGGTTGAACTCAGATTATAGTCCCTACCTGAAATACAAAGCATTTCTGAACTCAGGCATGGAGCCATGGAATCTCCAGGCCACAGAGGGGAGATACAGAGGAGGATCTGAGAGTTAAGACTGTGTGTAAATTCAGTCCTCATCCTACACTCCACCTCCACCCTTCCTCAGATCTTACAAACGACACCAACCTGTTGGGCAAGAATGACCAGACTCAAAAGTTTAAAATAAATGTCTGCCATTTATTAGATTTGTTTTTTAGGAAGGAAGAAGAATACCCATCAGGCAGAGGCTGGGAATCACTCTCTACCCTCTTTAACACATCAAAATCACAGGCTTTCTTTTATAACTTAATATACCTAAAAAATCCTTCTAAGACTTGTGTTGATGAGCAGTGGAGAAAGTGAAACCGGAGAAGGAACAATGAGAGAAGCTGATGGTGGACCTTATGAAATAGCGAACATCAAAGACACTATTTGATAAGGATGCTAATAACGATCAAAATACAGACAAATACACATTTGAACAAAGGAAATTGTTGAGAAAAGCAAAGGTGGATGGCCTTGAAGATCCCTAAAAGAGTAAAAAAAAAAAAAATGTACATTCAAGGGACTAAAACCTGAAGGATTTCTTGATTAGTTAAGATGTTTCACTTTAAGGAAATAGTGAACCCTCTCCTTTTGGTTATGCAAAAGCTGACTTCATCATTAAATGGAGATCAGTTTGAGTTGGAACCAAAAGCACATGTTAATGGTTTGGACATGGTGACTTGAGATGAATTGGTGGATCTAGAATGATTCCCAAGTTTCTGAGTTGAGCAATGGGATGAATGGTAGGTGTCGATTACTCAAAAGGGAAGACCAGAGAAAAGCCAGGCAAACAGGGTGGAAATTCAGTTTAGGACACTTGAATCTGAGAGAGCTGAGAAATCCATGATAACCTAGCAAATACATAATTCAATATGGGGGTCTGGGCCTCAGAGATGTTGTCTGGGTTGAACATGTAAATATAGAACTCGCCCAAGATCACACAGCTTCTGAGCAGTGATGGGGAACAGAGAACAAACCCTTCTGACTCCATATGCATGTTTCTTTCTTGAAGACATGGAGAAACCAAGGAAATGGGAATCTGCTTTAAGCCTAGAATTCCACAACCGTTTTCCCTTTACAAAAACCTCTGAAGTAGAAAGTCTGAAATATTACTCCTGTGCTGAACCTGGGACCAATATATTCTTTTAAATATTAAAAGTTGTGTCCAATCATGCTACTTATTCCAGAAAATTTCTGCCTCCCTTCTTGAAACCTGGCTTCTGTCAAGCCCCTATCCCCTGTCTGACAAACACGTCTGAATGTCAGTGGATCTCAAAGACATAAACGTCATTAAGATTTCCCACCAGACTTCTAAGTTCCATGAACATTAAAATCCAGCTGTATAGATTGGTCATTTAGTGAGTGCATGGCCTTTGGTCCATCTGCGCTGAAATTGTCATTTGTCTAATAATGGGAAACATTATGAAGATTATTAAATTGTTATTAAAATAATCCAGACTCAAACTTCTAGAAGTTTCGATCCAAAGAGGGGGAGAGATGAAGCATTAGCCATGGAAAAGGAGTCTACATAACACAATGAGTCTACATAGTCACTTAGTTGTGACTAAGTTTGGAGTGGAAAGTTAATATCCCTACATTCTCAGGAATGAAAGGAATCTTAAAGGTTATCAAGTACAGTATCCAGCTTCTGTTTGAATTCCCTTTCTCTCACCATGACCACAACCACCTCTGTCTCACACCCAGAAATGGTCCTCCAGACTCGAAACCAGAAGAATGCTCAGGGACAACCCTGCTTGGTCCACTTTCCAACACCTCTACCTCTCAGGAAATGTTGCCCGAATTTGTCCAACAGATTCCTATACTCAGTCCTCGTCATCCATCTGTCTGGTTCTGGTTCTTCCTGAGGACACCACATCATACCAAACAGGCCAGGATGGTTGTCTGGATATCAAAGACAACCATCTTGTCCTCGTCGTAATCTTAACGACGTTTTACTCAGAGGACTCAGTGATCTCCCCTACATATTCATTGGATAATCCAGACTCAATACAGTCGTCACCTTCCCCCTGCTGCCTAAGAATGAATCACAGCCCTCTTGGTGGTACCAAAGCAGAGCCGAAATGTGATTTCCTCCCTTCCTTGGCACCCTCAACATCTACCGAGCTACTCTCGGATCCTATTTGCTTTCTTGGCCAGTGTCCTTTCCAGTACTCTGTTGCTCCCCAGCTCCTGCCTAACCTTCCCCTGTCCAATGATGACGGCTCACAGACGAAAGACACACACGTGAGAAGGAATGCGTTTTTATGGAGAGGGTGTTCCAGAATGAGGGAAGAATTACTCCAGGGGGAGGTGGTATGGTTGGTGATCTTCAAATTTTAGAGTAGCTTGAAATGTTTGTAACTGACAGGTTGGAGTCGGAGTCATAATCCTTCACATTGTTAGAACTCGCTATTTTCACAGACAGTTTCAGGCAGCACTTTTGATCACTTGGGCAGGTTAAGTATTGAATTTCATTTTTTCTGCAGGTGTTTCTGCACATGCCGTGGTACAGCTGGCATGGAATCCAAGGCTCTTGGCTGTTGCCATAGTAGGATCTGAACAGGTCACCTGGGGAAAACATAGCCATGTTTAGTGTCCTTGCAGCAGTGATAACAGGAGCGGGGAAGCATGATTTCGAGAGAACAAGCCCTGAGAGTATTAACAGGATCCGGAGTCAAAACCACCTTGGTTCAAATGTGGGTTCCGTCATTATAACTCGTCATCCTTTAGCCAGATACTTTGGTTGGCTAGCCCACCGTTGCATTGTTTTCACAATGGGTGTAACAACGTTTGTGATGTTAGATTAGCATATGTAGCGTGCTCAGAAAAGTAGCTGGCACATAGTAAGAAGTAATTAAATATTAGACACTGTTGCTGATATGAAAGGCTTTTCCTGAGGGTCCAGGGTTTCAGGGGCACACACTGGACGTGTTCTCAAGTGTCTGTACAGAGGTTCGCTTCTCACACAGAGCTCCTTCAGGGGCATGCAGGGCACGCACATTCCAGCCCCTGCGCGCCTTTGTCCTTTGAAGCATTTGAGCAAACACATACCACGCACGTTTCTCTTTGTACCTTGGCCCCACAGAAACAGATGCTGCGTGTACCTGGGGAGCACACGCTGGAGCACACGCACAGGCACAAGTGCACACGTCAGCATTCACACATATATTGAGCATATACACATGTGCTCACTGTACAAACCTCTGCCACGCGCTTTCCACAAATGGCTAAAGCCCCTCACTGACCACCGATAGCTATATATCAGTCATCCAAATACGTGCACGTGTACATGGGCTCCTCGGCTGGAAATACCCCAGTGACAAAGTTCCTGACACTCACTCAGCTTTCTATAAATGCTAGTCATCAATAGATTTAGTTACTTATTACAACTTTCAAAGGCAAAGGAGCCATTAGAAAGAAAACAGGGGCACCTGGGTGGCTCAGTCGGTTGAGCGGCCGACTTCGGCTCAGGTCATGATCTCGCGGTCCGTGAGTTCAAGCCCCACGTCGGGCTCTGTGCTGTCAGCTCGGAGCCTGGAGCCTGCTCCGGATTCTGTGTCTCCCTCTCTCTCTGACCCTCCCCCATTCATGCTCTGTCTCTCTCTGTCTCAAAAATAAATAAACGTTAGAAAGAAGACAGTACTAACAGTCATATCATACATCCAGCTTCAACCATGTGTCAGGCATTTTACAAATGATATCTCATTGAACCTTCATAAAAGCTTATTGTTACTGCTATTCTTTAGATGAAGACATTGAAGCTCAAAGAGAAATCTTGTTCTGTCCACATTTCTACAGCGTTGCACTTGACCCGGCCTGGGATTCAATTCTTCTCTATTTGATACTAAGCCCATGCTCTTTCCTCTCTGTGTGACATTGCCTCCCTATATGAGAGGATTTCTAGGACAGGGTGGCGTCTTCCTGCGTGATGTCTTTAGGCATAAGGACTTCTTCAGCTATCAGTAGATAGTCCAGACTCCATAGCTTCACATTCAAGAACCTTTTCAACCACCCACCCATCCCCTCATTTCACATCCATTTATCAGCACTCACTCTGTGCCAGGCCACATACTCAGTGCTAAGCACACAGAGGTCTCCAGTGCCCACCCACATTAATAAAAATTGGACAAGCAAATTTGACATTGTTTTCTGCCTGGCAAAAAGAACATTCTGTTAATTTTGTGTCAACAGAAAGCAGGACTTCACCAAGTCTAGGTGAAGTCAGATAATGTGAGGAGAAAGAAAGTATAAAGTACTCTGTCTTTAATGGCAGACATCCCATAGCATCTGGGCACTGATATATATATGGACTTCCCCAGAAATTGGCACTCCATCCCATGGAAGGCACGCAATTGCTGCGGCATCAGCCAGCCTGCTGGTTAACCAGAACAAGGAGGTAAAAAATGGCGCCCCTTCATCCATGTTCCAACATCAGGGTACCGCTGCATTTCCTACTTTAATCCTTGCCCTCATCACGGAACCCCTCCCTCTCTTGGCATCATCCTACTTACAAAAGGAGGAGGTCTGCAGGGCCCCGCTAGAGTGATACTTACACTCTTCTGGCTAATATTTGAACTGGTGGACTTTTATCTTCTCCCAAATCCAGTGGATGGGAGCCAGGGCACCCAAGGTCACCTCCATCACCAGAAGATGGATAGGAACACAGATAGCAGGAATGAGGATCAGGCAAGCTGCCTTTCCCTCACTCTCCACATGGGAAGCAGGTCAAGGCAGACCCAGGAGGATTCTGCTTACAGTGGCTAAACAAACAAACAAAGGTTTTGTTATAGATATTTCTAGTTTCTCAATCCTGCAGCTATGCTAACCCTATATAGTTCCCTGCCATTTCAAATTGTAACATCCACGTTCATTTAATGTCACCTGTGATCATCCTTCCATCTCCAAATTGAAGTTAAAGATCTGCTTTTAAATATCAGCTTTGCCTCTGACCCTCTGTACTCTGTACCCAGTCTCCCCATGTTCAGGAATGGGAATGAGAGAGTTTGCACCAGATCAGGAAATCTCAACTGTGTTTGTGAAGGAGGAGGTTAATAAGATGGGTCATACTTTATAATAACTTGGGGAGTTGTTAAATATACTCACATCAAGTCTCTAGAGATTCTGACTTGACAGGTCTGAGAAGAGGCCAGAGGAGGGGTGCTGTGCATGAGTTTCCCAGAAAATACGGGCTCCTGCCTGAAGTGAGAGCTACAACCCTGCCTGACCTTCTCACATCCACCCATAGACATGGCCCGGCTCATTCACCCACTTTGGACTTGTATTAAGGGCAAATTAAAATATCATAAATCAAAAAATAAAACATATGCTCTAGACTCTAACAGTTCCATACACAGCCAAAAGCAATGTTATACATGATTTCTTTGCCACCTGTGCACCCCAAACATGATCCTTCCCCACCCAACTTGTAAGGTTCTTTATATATATATATATATAATACATATAAATGTATATAAAATACATAAATATTTTATATATTATATAAAATACATAAATAAATATTTAAATATATATAAATATATAAATTTTTAATATATAAAATTTTAATTTTATAGATTAATTTTAATTATAAAATTTATTTAATTATAAAATTTAATTATAAAATTATATATTAAATTTAATTATAAAATGTTAATCTAGGGCGCCTGGGTGGCGCAGTCGGTTGAGCGTCCGACTTCAGCCAGGTCACGATCTCGCGGTCCGTGAGTTCGAGCCCCGCGTCAGGCTCTGGGCTGATGGCTCGGAGCCTGGAGCCTGTTTCCGATTCTGTGTCTCCCTCTCTCTCTGCCCCTCCCCCGTTCATGCTCTGTCTCTCTCTGTCCCAAAAAAATAAATAAACGTTGAAAAAAAAAATTTAAAATGTTTATCTATAAAAATGTATATATATTTATAAATTTATATATTTTATATATTTAATAAATATATAACATATAAAATATAGAATATATATTTATTTATATCTTAGGCATAAGTCATTTATATGTATTCATTAATTCATTCAATAAACGTACTCTGTGCAAAGCACTCACCTCAATACTAGGAATACATAAGTTGCAAAGACAGAGTCTCGGCTTTCAAACACATTAATTTCCTAAGTATATGTTTTGGGGTGATGAAAGGAAAAAAATGACTTTGGTTACCCCAGAAAAGTTTGTCCGGAACAGTTCCTGCCCATGAACTGCCGGGTGAAAGTATCAAATAGTTAGTAGGGAGGCAACACTATGTACAACTTGTGAAGCATGGAATACTTGTCTTCCTTTGTTGTTATCTGCAAACTTACCTGTGGTTTTTACCACTGTTCTAACATGGGAACTGAACTTTACGGAACATGAGGACAAGTGTCTCTCAGGTGAAGAGGATGAAACAGAGTGAGAAATAAGGGGTAGGAGAAAGTGAAGTAGGGAGAGGGTGGGAAGGGGAAAGAGAAGTAAGAGAGGGAGGAGAAAACAGTAATTCTGAATTCAGTCCCAAGAAAAGAGACAACCTTGGCTCTCTGTGGGGCTGGGATGAGATTATTGCCGTGTCTTTCTGTACATGTCAAAGTTTAAGGAGAGCCACTTAAGGACATTCCAGCCTCCCAGTTTCATTTTTCCTCACTGCCTACAGTTATATTTATTGCTTTTCAGTGCTCCCCCCCCCCAATCACACCCAAGAAACTTTTTTAAGAATTTGAACATAGTTACCAGATTATTTTTCACGCAGCATTCACTCTCCCCATTTCAACAGCCACGGCTCTGCTCTGATGAATGCAACTGTCTTACTCAAGCTTAATCACCCCCCAAACTCAGGCTAAGCCAACCCCTGCCCGGACACACCCCACATATGCCCAGCTTGAATAACACACCTACTTGAACAAACAGCTAACTCCAACTTGCAGCTCTGTCTCTTCTCTAACCACCTAAGGCCAGTTATAAAATTGAACACAAACAGGATACTAGCCAAGCCACCCAACCCAATTCACAGCATTAATCCAAAACACAATCCCACCACCAGCTTCACCCTAACTTTCAGTCCTACCCAAGTCCGCCCTCAGCTCCATTCAGCAAAAATAGCCTTCCCTCTCCAGACTACACCAGAACATCAATCCAGACCAATCCTATAAACAGAATTGCTTACCCCCTCCTCATGCCCACTCATTTTTCTAATATTACTCTCTCTCTAAGGTCATATACCATCCCCACCACAACTCATTCTCCCAAACTACCATTGATTCATCTGATAGCTCCCAACTTGGATCCAATCTCGCACACCAAACACATGAATCAATCTATCCTCCCAGTGACAGCACTACCTAAAATGCCTCATGCTTCGATACTCCACTAGCCCAGGAGAGAAGAAGCAACAACCTCTTAAATTTGTCTTGGCAGAGCGGAACCAGGGGAGATCTTGACATGAGATGGACCTTGGGAGTGACGTTCCCAACCTGTTTGAGACCAGAAAGGCTTTAGGTAGTGCCTGTGATATGTGAGTGGGAGTCATCTCGGAGGTCATCAAGAGAACAATACCACACGCAAGACCCCGGAACCTTTGAGAGAGGCCTGAGTTACCTGGAGTCTTAGGAACCAGGATCAGGAGGATGGAAATGGTCATTAAATACGGCTTCATGACTGACATGTCCTGAGAGAATGGAGGGCTCAGGTGCAGAGGACAGAACAAAGATCACTGCAGCAGAGCGATGCCCTGCCTTTATTAGTTTTGGAAATGGGCCAGGGTTGTGTGCAGTGAACTAAGAGGGATGAGACATACCTGAGGTCAGCCAGGCAGAAGGATCACATGCATCACATGTCTCAGCTGGGCACTCTGTGAAAGTGTGGGAGATGTGCCAGCGGCACCCATGTTGAAGTGGGCCTTCCTTCCCAGAAAGAAACAAAGCCAACTTAGAGGCAGTTGGCATTTTGTGTGAGACAAATTTGAATGAATGAACGAATGAATGAATGAATGGCTCAAGCAAGCAAGCAGTGAGAAAGTAATACATAATTATAAGAAATAAGGAATCCTTCCTTAAACATTTGTCTTTATCCTCCCGACAGTAGAGTGTCTCCCTCTGTCAGAAGTACTTATGGTATGTCCAATCCTGTCCTCGGCATCATGGACTGAAAAAAGAGAAGGAGAAAGGGAAGGGGGCTGGGGGGAAGGCACTGATGAAAGAAAAGATGGAGAAGAAAAACTGAAGGGGAAAGTGTAACTGGGGGAAGGGAGGAAAAGACATCAGGCAAAAATAATGGCAATTCATATTTACCATGAGTCTACCACGTGTCAGTTTCTGTACTGAATACTGTGGTCTAGATATGAACACTTATGACAACACCGTGAGGTTAGGTAATATTTTCTACATCACGGATGAGGACAAGAACGTTTGAAGAGGTGATGTAACATGCCTAAGCCGCCCATCTTATGGGACATAGAGCCTAGATTAGAAACGATAGCTGTCTGAAAGTATGTGCCTTTGGGGTTTTTCATTCTTCCAGTGAGTGGAAAGACAGAAATGAGAGATAAGGCAAAAACAGAATCAACTGCTAAAAATCGGAGAGTAATTCACTATTCAAGACAATAAGTTTAGTCTGAGGAATTCAGTGCTCATCGCCTGAGAAATGAGAATGAAAGAATTTTTTAGAAGAAGCCACACTGACTCCAGTGAATCATGTGGAAGATGGATGGGTGGGATCCAGTCTTTTGAATGGAAATCTGGAAATGAGTGAAAAGGCTCTTTTCAAAAGTCTAGAATAGTATTGCCACATCTTGCCACAACAAGGCAAATGGAACAGGACTGGTCCTCCCAAAGGTAAATGGAGTTATACTAGCCCTCCCACTAAAGCAACTGTAATACTTGAAAAAACAGGGAAAGAGTGACTATTTCAGTTACTGAATTCAAGACAGAGCAGAAATGAAAAGGCAACCTACCATGGGAGAAAATGTTGCAAGCCACATATCTGATAAAGGGTTAATATCCAAAATATAAAAGGAACTCATACAAGTCAATAAAAAAAAATAATAATCCAATTAAAAAGTGGGTAAATAACCTGAGTAGACATTTTTCCAAAGAAGATGTTCAAATGACCAACCGTCACATGAACAGGTGCTCAACATCACTAATCATCAGGGAAATGCAAATCAAAGCCATGAGATATCACCTCACACCTGCTAGAATCACTATTATCAAAAAGACAAGAGGTAACAAGTGCTAGTGACGATGTGGGGAAAAGAGAACCTTTGTGCACCGTTGGTGGGAATGTAAATCGGTACAGCCATTACGGAAAACAAATGATTCAGCAATTCCACCTCTAGATACACACCTGAAAGAAATGAAATCACTATGTCAAAGAGCTAACCGCATTTCCTTCCATGTTCATTGCAGCATTATTTACAGTATCCATGAAACAACCTAAGTGTTCATCAACAGAAAGTGAAAAAAGGAACACTCAAAGAAAAGCCTATGCCTGGCCAAAGGATTGGGGCAAGGGTAGCCTAACAACAGAAACCGTCTTGGCAATACTCCGCCTACTCCAGCCTAACACCAATGGGAAAATCTCACTCTTCCTTTCCCCATGGTTTCACAAGGCTTTCACCCCCTACCCATGGTGTTCACCCCCTCTCTATAGAAGCAGTGCTCAGGCTTCCTCACCAGGTGATGTTGGTGGGGACATATGGGGAGGTAATCTTTCATCTCCTGAATGGCAGAAGCAGGAGTGGCTGTGATTCCCTTGTGGAGTAGCGTCCGCTAAGCTCAGGGGGCAGCTGAGCTTCTATCTCCATCCACCATCAACAGAGACTGAGTAACGTAGTGTAAGTCAGGGCTAGTGTAAGTACTTTCACATTTGCCCCACCCTGCTTTGCCAGGATAGTAGCAGCAGGATCCAAAGGGGAGGGTAAATATATACGAGTGCCCAGCCTTCAAGCTAGATCTCAGCAGAGGATTTCCTGCTAAGAAGAAGAAAGAGGAGAAGGCGGAGGAGGAGAATAAAAAAACAAGCACAGGGGCGCCTGGGTGGCGCAGTCGGTTAAGCGTCCGACTTCAGCCAGGTCACGATCTCGCGGTCCGTGAGTTCGAGCCCTGCGTCAGGCTCTGGGCTGATGGCTCAGAGCCTGGAGCCTGTTTCCGATTCTGTGTCTCCCTCTCTCTCTGCCCCTCCCCCGTTCATGCTCTGTCTCTCTCTGTCCCAAAAATAAACGTTGAAAAAAAAAATTAAAAAAAAATGAGTTAAAAAAAAAAAAAGACAGGCTTGACTTTATTTCACTTGACTCAGAACTGACTGCTAAAGACCCTACGAGGGGCCATTTGTCAAAAAGAAAAAAATTACAGGCATATATTTTAGTCAGAGCTGCCTGAGGAGATAAATAACAGTTGAGGGAAAAAATAGATTAATCAAACAGCTTCAGAGGAAAGGCTGGAGAGTGAGATGTCCATATGGGCTTTGAAAAACTCTGACGCATTCACGCATGCAAAGAAACAAGGAAGTATGACTCATACATGGGAAAAAATAATCAATAACAAGTGTTCTAGGGGAAGCCCATACATTGAATCTTGTAGACAAAGGCTTTAAATAAGCTATTTTATTTAAATAAGTCCAAACAAGGAAAGACACCATGTCTAAAGAACTAAAGAAGACAAAAATAAATAAAGAAGACAGAAGACACCCATGTCTATTTTCACCCAAAGTGATCTACAGATACAATGCAATCTTTATCCAAGTTCCAGCAATTAAAAAAAAAAAGAAATATGCATTCTAAATTTCATATGGAATCTTAAGAAACCCTGAACCACCAAAAATAATCTCAAAAAAGAGCAAAGTTGGAAGCCTCATACTTTCTGATTTTAGAACTTGCTACAGAGCTACAAAGCAGTGCATTACTAACATCACAGACTTATAGACCAATTGAACAGAATAGAAAGCCCAGAAAGGTATCCTCATGTGTATGCTCGGGTAATTTTTGACAAGGGTGTCAAGACTGTTCAATGGCGGAAAGAATCGTTTTCTCAATAAATGGTGTGGGGAAAACTGGATATCGATATGCAAAACAGAAAAATTAAGTTAGCCCTACCTTTTACATATGCAAAAATTCAAAACTGATGAAATACCTAAGTATAGGAACTAGAACTATGAAATTCTTGGAAGAAAACAGGGAGAAAGCTTCGTGACATTGGAATGTGCGATGATTGTTTTTGGATATGACAGCAAAAGCACAGATAACAATAGAAAAGTAGGTATGTTGGACTTGATCAAAATGCAAAACTTTTGTGCATCGAATTATTATTAAAAATTGAAAAGCTGGGGCGCCTGGGTGGCGCAGTCGGTTAAGCGTCCAACTTCAGCCAGGTCATGATCTCGCGGTCCGTGAGTTCGAGCCCCGCGTCAGGCTCTGGGCTGATGGCTCAGAGCCTGGAGCCTGTTTCCGATTCTGTGTCTCCCTCTCTCTCTGCCCCTCCCCCGTTCATGCTCTGTCTCTCTCTGTCCCAAAAATAAATAAACGTTGAAAAAAAAAATTAAAAAAAAAAATTGAAAAGCTAACCCATGAAGTGAGAGAAAATATTTGCAAATCATGTATCTGGTAAGGATATTAATAAGGCATAGAGTAGTAATATCTGGATTATCTATAGAACTCCTACAACTCAACAGATCCCTGATTTAAAAATGGGCAAAGAGTGGGGCACCTGGCTGGCTTAGTTGGTTGAGCATCCGACTTCGGCTCAGGTCATGATCTCTCGGTTTGTGAGTTCGAGCCCTCTGTAGAGCTCTGTGCTGACAGCTCAGAGCCTGGAGCCTGCTTCAGATTCTGTGTCTCCCCGTCTCTCGGCCCCTCCCATGCTCATGCTTTGTTTGTCTCTCTTTGTCTCTCAATAATAAATAATCGTTGAGGGGCGCCTGGGTGGCGCAGTCGGTTAAGCGTCCGACTTCAGCCAGGTCACGATCTCGCGGTCCGTGAGTTCGAGCCCCGCGTCGGGCTCTGGGCTAATGGCTCAGAGCCTGGAGCCTGTTTCCGATTCTGTGTCTCCCTCTCTCTCTGCCCCTCCCCCGTTCATGCTCGGTCTCTCTCTGTCCCCCCAAAAATAAAATAAACGTTGAAAAAAAAAATTTTAAAACATTTTTTTAAATAAAAAAATAAAAATAAAAATGCGCAGAGAACTTGAATGGACATTTTTCCAAAGAATATATACAAATGACCAAGAGCACATGAAAAGAGGCTCAAAATCACAAATCAGTAGGGAGATACAAATCAAACCCACAATAAGCTATCACTTCATACCCATTAGGGTGGTTTTATTTTTATTACTTTTTTTTTTCAACTTTTGAAACAAAAGCGTTTACTCTCAAATGGTGGCCCTGTCTGTGTAGAGACATGCCTGTCCACATAACAGAAGTTGGATGGTGTGCGACTACATTCACTCTGAAAGCTCTGTGATGACACGTGGCGATGGTGATGACCTCATTGTGATGAAACGATCAAATGATGCCTTTTTTTCCCAGCGGCCCATCTCTGAGCTGAGTAGTTCAAATCTGATAGCGAGCGAGTTCTCAGATCTGTACTTAGTGTCTTCAAAGATGGGCAATCTGAATTGTTGCTCTGGTGATATGTTCATGAAGATCTTCTTTTTTTTTTTCAATGTTTTTTTATTTATTTTTTTTGGGACAGAGAGAGACAGAGCATGAACGGGGGAGGGGCAGAGAGAGAGGGAGACACAGAATCGGAAACAGGCTCCAGGCTCTGAGCCATCAGCCCAGAGCCCGACGCGGGGCTCGAACTCACGGACCGCGAGATCGTGACCTGGCTGAAGTCGGACGCTTAACCGACTGCGCCACCCAGGCGCCCCCATGAAGATCTTCTTAATGCTGTCTGCTACGAACCGGATAGTTAACTCTCCCTCAAACAATTTTTTCTCATCGTTTAAAATTTCCTCTCTTCAACTGGCCATACAGAGTTATAAATATGTTTTCTAGTTTTGTTTCATTCCTCAATTTCTATTTTTGGTTGTTCTACCAAGCTAGCCGCCTTGATTTTTTTTCCCCCTCCATTTAGAAAAATGGACTACATCCTATTGTATCCTGCAGCCCTTACTTGTCACCACTAGGTATTCCTAGGGGAAAACATACAACCATGTCTATTTTTTTAAACATAATTTATCGTCAAGTTGGCTAACATACAGCGTATACAGTGTGCTCTTGGTTTTGGGGGTAGATTCCGTGATTCATTGCTTATACACAACACCCAGTGCTCATCCCAGCAAGTGCCCTCCTCAATACCCATCACCCATTTTCCCCTCTCCCCCACCCCCTCAGGATTTCATTTTTAAAAAATGAAAATAACAAGTGTTGGCAATGATAAGATTGGAACTTTATACACTGCTGACGGGAATGTAAAATGGTGCAGTCCTATGGAAAACAATATGGTGACTCCTCAGAAAGTTAAGCATAGCATTACCATATGATCCAGCAATTCCAATATACTTCAAAAAAAAAAAAAAAAAAAGAAAGCATGGATCCAAACAGATGTGTTTGTACACTCATGTTCATAGCAGTATTATTCACAACAGCCAAAAGGTGGGATAAACAAGATGTTATGTATACATACAATGGCATATTATTCAGTCTTAAAGAAGGATAGAAATTCTGACACATGCTACAACATGAATGAATCTTGAAGATATTATGCTAAGTGAATTAAGCCAGTCACAAGAGGACAAATGTTGTATGCTCCCACTTACATACTAGAGTAGTCAAACTCATAGAGACAAAAAGTAAATTGATTGCTTTTACTTTCAGGGGGTGGGGGGGTGGGGAGAAGGGGAGAAGGGGAGAGTGGGGAGGGGAGTTCGTGTTTAATGGGTACAGAGTTTGTCTACTGCTAATGCTATTCGAGTCAGGTGTAACTTTTTGACCTAGCTGTTCAGTGGCCAGATCCAAAATGAGAAGTGAACGTGACTGCCTTGCCGTGCATAGAAGATACTCATCCTCAGGCTGCCATAGCTAATATTTCTATTCCCAATGCTGACTTAATACAGTTCACTAATAAACCCATATGAGAGACACATGGGGAAATATAAAAGCATATTATGCAATAGTCACTCCTCACGAGATTTTAGAGGCTATGTTGTCACAAACATAAAATCAGCCAACCAGCCGCACTCATAGCTCTAAATGCGAGCTCTACATTAGCCACCGGTCTTAAAGTGAATACCTCTACTGACAGTAAATATGTGTGTGAGGCCTGCATACTATTTGGATGAAGAAAGTCTTTCGAATATCGGCGAGTACTAAAATATCACGTGGAAACGGATTGCTAGTTTATTAGAGTCATTGCAGTTGCCCCAACAATTTATGTAATTCCTTGTAGAACTTATACCAGATGAGACGAGCTATCTGAAGGAAATGAATTTGCACAAAAGTGTCTACTAAGGTTTGGACTGGGGAAATTGAAGTTTTGTTACTTCTGTCCAGGGACTCCTATTCACAGTTTCAGATATGTGCAACTCCCCCAGATTGGAAAACTGGAAATCAAGGAGAGCTAAGAAAAGCACCATAGGAATATGGGGATTACCCCATGAGATTATTCCCATACCCCAATTCTACGCATACATGGCTTTTCATGCCTTCTAACCAGCAATATCATTCAAACAAAATGAATACACTGAAAGCCTTGAAATTATACCACCCCTGTAGAAGGACCAAATCAGTAAGTAATACAAACATGTGCCGTTTGTCAGAACATTACATGCAACAGCTAAGTTACATCAAGGAAGCCCACTGAGGCCCACATTACCTAGGACCTGGTGATAGCTGAATATTGTAGAAGTTCTGCCATCAGAAGGTAATAAATACCGTTCAGTAATAGTATATATGGTTTCTAGAACGCCAGGAGTGTTGCCATTGGTTAAAGCAGATGCTCAAATAATAAGCAAAACCTTACTGAATTTATCATCCCAATCTTTGGAATTCCTAAACATCTAGAATCCAGAAGATGAAGTCACTCTACTTCTATGGTAAATCAGAGGATCTGTAAGAACTTACAGACACCAATAACTTATCACGCTCCTTATCAGCCCCAGTTTTCCAGAGAAGTAGAATACATGAACCTTACCCGAAAGAATTCTTTGGCAAAATTATATCAAACCGCTAGTTTATGGTGATCAACAGCCTTACCTGTTTCTGTGAAAATTAAGGCTAACTCCCATTTGCAAGTATGGTATTTCTCCCTTTGAGTTAAGGTTTGGAAGGTCGATGAATTTAGAGGTTAAGGATAACCCCTCACCTGATAAAATGGAAAGAAAACACTTCAGATAGAAAAGATTTGCTTGTTTCCCTAGGCTCATTCCGCCATCGTGTGGCCAGATGTATACACAGTCCCTTAAAAATGAGTTTATCCTGTTTATAACCTAGCAATCTTTAGTCTCCATATTTAAGGCCTCTAGGAGAACCAAATGAACTGTATTTTTTAGTATTACTGCTGCTAATATGAATCAACTTTACTTGAACATAGTGGCCTTTACCATTCTGGAAAATATTTACAGAGGGGCCAAAAGGACCAGGATTGAACTCAAAGAGCCATTAAGTACTAGTTTAGAAAGAATCAGAACCAGGACTGGAATTACAAACTCTTATCCTATAGAAATACTCATCAACAACTTAATACGTTGGGGCAATTGTGGAAACATATCATTCGAAGGTAAACAGGATAGAATCATAGTCGACCACAGGAGTAGCAGTAGGAACAAAACTAGAATGAAATTGAGGCAGAATTTGGAATTGGACAGCTTGAAATGAAGTTCTGTGGCAACAAAATATGGCTAAAGAACCGCCCCAAGCCCTCAGCTGTAAAACCCAAACAACTAGCTATTCAACAATCACAGGATACACTTGTTGGTGCTGAACTACGGGATTGTACCTGCTTATGGAAACAACTGGTATTGGGCATGGAGCTGTCTATGGAAAGATTACAGGATAATGTAAAAAGGTTGGTCATACCATAGATACGAGAGCAGAAAGTTGGGATTTGCAGACTGAAACTACTGAAAGCTGAACCAATGTAACTAATTAGACTAAAGGAGGGAAGTTTTCTCCTACGTTGATGTGGAAGAAGTGTGTTTGATGGATGCCTGTCGTTCAAGGACGTGGGGACACAGAAGACAGGCGCTATAATCCAAATGTTACTGTTGATACTGAAAATGTTAGAAATGGCAGATCGGGCATATTTGTCCCCAGGATTTAGAACAAACAGCCCATTTTCTTACACTAATATTTTTATAGGTACCCTCTAATGAGCACCTCATAATCAAATTTTAATGATCAGTAATATAAAATATTGTGTTGGGGCGCCTGGGTGGCGCAGTTGGTTAAGCGTCCAACTTCAGCCAGGTCACGATCTCGCGGTCCATGAGTTCGAGCCCCGCGTCAGGCTCTGGGCTGATGGCTCAGAGCCTGGAGCCTGTTTCCGATTCTGTGTCTCCCTCTCTCTCTGCCCCTCCCCCGTTCATGCTCTGTCTCTCTCTGTCCCAAAAATAAATAAATGTTGAAAAAAAATAAAAATAAATAAATAAATAAAAAATAAAAATAAAATAAAATAAAATATTGTGTCATTTTGGAAGGATCACTTGGGAAGATGAGACTATTTCTGTGGGCAGTGATTTAACTTGTAGGAATAATTGATGGATATTGACCGGAAATATATTGGCCCATGCAAGAAAAATGTCTACAGAAAGCTTTAGACAACTGAGTCCCACATGTTGATGGTACATTAGGTATCAGTTGGGTTAAGCTAAAAGGAGAGCTGACGAATAACTCTCACACTGTAGAGCATTTAGAAAACCAAGCTACTAAAACTAATCAACAGTTTGATAAAGCAGAATTCTTTGTTTTTTTAACTTTTAATGTTTATTTATTTTTGCGAGAGAGAGCAGGGGAGGGGAATTGAGACAGGGAGACACAGAATCCAAAGCAGACTCCAGGCTCTGAGCTGTCAGGCATCCCCGATAAAGGAGAATTCTTATGCATAGATAATCAAGAATCTGCTTTAAGGGGGCGCCTGGGCAGCTCAGTCGGTTAAGCGGCCCACTCTTGATTTCATCTCAGGTCATGATCTCAGAGTTCGTGAGTTTGAACCCTGCATGGGCACTGTGCTCACAGCGCAGAGCCTGCTTCAGATCCTGTCTCCCTCACTCTGCCCCTCCCCTGCTTGCTGTCATTCTCTGTCTCAAAAATAAATAAATGCTAAAAAATAAATAAAAATAAAAATTATTTTTAAAAAAATTTAAAAAAGACAGGGCGCCTCGGTGGCTCAGTCGGTTAAGCAGCTGACTTCAGCTCAGGGCATGATCTCGTGGTTCGTGACTTGAAGCCCCACATGGGGCTCACTGCCATCAGCAGAGTCTGCCTCGGATCCTCTGTCTCCCTCTCTCTCTGCCCCTCCCCCCCCAAAATAAATAGATATTTAAAAAATGTTTTTAAATTAAAAAAAGAATCTACCTTAACTATACATTGTTAAAATGATATTTTCAAAGGCTATTTACCTAAAACCAGTATTCTTTTATTTATTTATTTTTTTAATTTTTATTTTTGGGACAGAGAGAGACAGAGCATGAACGGGGGAGGGGCAGAGAGAGAGGGAGACACAGAATCGGAAACAGGCTCCAGGCTGCCAGCCATCAGCCCAGAGCCTGACGCGGGGCTCGAACTCACGGACCGCGAGATCGTGACCTGGCTGAAGTCGGACGCTTAACCGACTGCGCCACCCAGGCGCCCCAAACCAGTATTCTTTTAATTTTTAAAAATCATCCTATCATAATATTAATTATGGCTTTAGTATGTATACTTCTTTGGGCTTGTTGGATGTATAGAATATTAACAGTTTAAAGAGAAATCAACACTACAGTGCAAATTGTATGGAGAATCTGCTACTACAAAACAGTATCAAAAGAAGAAATGAGGGGCACCTGGGTGGCTCAGTCGGTTAAGCATCCGACTTCAGCTCAGGTCACGATCTCCAGGTCCGTGAGTTGGAGCCCCGCGTCGGGCTCTGGGCTGATGGCTCAGAGCCTGGAGCCTGCTTCCGATTCTGTGTCTCCCTCTCTCTCTGCCCCTCCCCCGTTCATGCTCTGTCTCTCTCTGTCTCAAAAATAAATAAACGTTAAAAAAAAAATTAAAAAAAAAAAAAAAGAAGAAGAAATGATTGTAGGGAAACTGAGTTTAATAGACCCTTACTGGGGTATGTTGAAACATGGGACTAATCTTATGTGCCACATACGCTGTCAGGAGCAAACCCAAGAGGTAATAGAAAGAATCATAAAGAATAGAACATCAAAGCAAGACTGGTTAGGAATTATAAAAAACAGGATGTGATGGTAAACTCGGTGTAAATACCAATGCAAATTGGGTATCTGCTGTTTACTAAAAGTAAACCATGGTTTAGCTGAAGTATTTTTATTATTCTATTTACCCTTCTATTAGATTGTCCACAAGAAATCATTATTTTCTTAGCTGTGCCACTAAAATTTAAAATATACATGCTTGAGTTATCAAAATATAGTATAAATTAGGAAGTTTACCATTTCTTAGAGAATGTAAGAGCTTTACAACAATTTAACCCATATATCCCCTCCCAAATTACACCTTGTTTTGGTCATGTTTTTACAGTTTAAAACCATGTGGTATAAGTGGGGCCTGGGGGCTCAGTTGGCTAAGTGTCTGACTTCGGCTCAGGTCATGATCTCACAGTTCATGGGTTTGAGCCCCGCGTTGGGCTCTGTGCTGACAGCTTAGAGCCTGGAGCCTGCTTCGGATTCTGTGTCTCCCTCCCTCTCTGCCCCTCTCCCGCTCACACTCTGTCTCTGTCTCTCTGAAAAACAAATAAACATTGAAAAAATGTTTTTTTTAAAAAAAACTTGGTTTTAATATTACTGTTTTATATACCTACCATTCATTCAGATTTGCTCACAACTTTTTCAATGAACTATCTTACCAAAGTGTGTATACTACATTCAGTGAAATACACAAATAAAAAATGTACAACACAGGAATTACCCCAAGGTGAATACACTGTGTAAACCCCACTTAGGTCAAGAAATATGATATTATTTCCAACTCAGAAGCCCTGATTTTGTTCCTACCCTGTCACTGTCCACACAGCTCTCACCAAAGTTAATCACACTCCTAAATTTAATTCTGTCATAGATTCACTAATTGGATTTGCCTGTTTTTGAACTTATATAAATGGAATCCTACATAACTAGGCTTTTGTGTCTGGTTCACCATTATGTTTGTGAGAGTCACATGGTGATAGGCCTTGGATATTTTCCAGTTCGGAGTCATTTATGAATAATACTACTATGAATAAATACTATGATTCAAAAAAAATTTTTTTTTAATGTTTACTTATTTTTGAGACAGAGAGAGACAAAGCATGAGCGGGGGTGGGTCAGAGAGAGAGGGAGACACAGAATCTGAAACAGGCTCCAGGCTCTGAGCTGTCAGCACAGAGCCCGACGCGGGCCTCAAACTCACGGACGGCAAGATCATGACCCGAGCTGAAGTCGGACGCCCAACCGACTGAGTTGCCCAGGCGCCCCTGAATACTACTGTTCTTGCTCACATCTTTTTATGCACATATATAGGCATTTCTGTTGGAGAAATTGATAGGTCATAGATAAACATGTGATGACCTTTTCTACCTACAGTCAAATAGTTCCCAAAGTGGTTGTACCATTTTAAAACATCCCACCAATATTTGATATTGTCAGTCTTTATTAATTTTAGCCATTCTGGTGTTCATGTGTAATGGTAGCTCATTGTGGTTTTAATTTGCACTTTTTCAATAACCAGTATGATTGAGAGCCTTTTCTTATGATCATTGGTCATTTGGCTATTCTACTTTGTGAAATGTCTGTTCAAGACTTTGACCTTCTTTTCTCTTGCAGTCTGGTCTGAATTTTTCTTAATGATTTGTAAGAAATGTTTATGGAGCTTGGATACAATATCTTTGTTGGTTATATGTTTTAAAAATAGCTTCCATGACTTTTATTTTCTCTATCTTACTGACATCTTTTTGTTCAACAAGTGTTCCTAATTTTAATGAGGTCAAATCTGTCTCTTTTCCTTTATGGTTAGTATATTCTATGTCCTGTTTAAAAATCTTTACTTATGTTTAAAAAAAAAATCTTTACTTATGCTAAGATCATAAACATATTCTCTTATGTTCCTTCTAGAAAGTTAGTAAGAAGGTTTTACATTCTTATTGAGATCTATAATCCATATGGAATTGATTTAGGTGGATGGTGTGAGATTTTTTTCAATGTGGATATCCAATTGATAACGCGCCATTTATTGAAAACATTATCCTTTCTCCCTTACTCTGCTGTGACATTTTTCTCAGAACTCCACTAGTCATGGATGACTAGGTCTATTTCTGGACTCTATTTTGTTTACTTAGTTCATTTATCTTTGCCTCAATGTCACACTTTCCTAATTACTATAGCTTTATGATAAATCTTAAAATATCAGAATTTAAATCCTACGACTTTGTTCTTCAAGATTATCTTGATTATTCTTTGCCCATTTGTGTCTGCAAATCTTTGAATCAGCTTGTCAATGCACATAAAGAGAAAACACATGGGATTTTGATTGTGGTCACACTGAATCTACAGATCAATTTGGAGAATATTGACATCATACAGGAGGTGAGGTTTTACTCTTCTTGAATTGATCTCAATTTATTTGTTTCCCACATAGAAATCTTGACTTTCTTTGGCTTTGTTCCTAGTTACTTGATGTTTTTCTATTCCATTGTAAATGTGTCTTTTCTTTTACCTTTATTCTCTTTTTTTTGGCAGAATTTTATGTGTGGGCGCATTGATTTAAATAACTTTTCTCAGAAAGGGAGAAAATACCTTGAGTAGTCCTAATGACTTTTTCCCCAGCTTTATTGAGATACAATTGATGTACAACATTGTGTAAGTCTGAGGTGTAGAAGACGATGATTTGATACTCTTATATATTGCGGAATGATTACCACTGTAGCATTAGCTAATGCCTCCATCCTGTCACATAGTTACCCTTTTTCTGTGGGGTAACATTTAAGATCTACTCCCCTAGTAACTTTCTCCTCACGTATACGATACTGTATTGTTAACTTTAGTCACCATGTTGTACATTAGATGTCCGGAACTTATTCATCTCATGACTGGGAGTTTATACTTTTGGACCACCATCTCTCCATTTCCCCTCACCTGCCCTCAGAACCCGGGTAACTACCATTCTACCTTTGGTTTCTACTGTATACTCTTCCTTCACTTGCCAATTGTGGTTGATCTTGTAGCAAGAAAAGTTATTAAACTTTCCTGTTAATTCTACTAATTTACTTGTAGGTACTTCTTCAAAGGCATGGAGATAAGAATGAGCGCCTACCTCCCAGGACTGTTGTGAGGATAATAAGGATAATGATGATGATTGCTAGCAATAAATGAACACCTACTGTTTTTCAAGAGTTCTCCTCCTTCCAAAAGAACCACTTTCAAAAGTGGAATGAAACACAGGCTGTAGTGTCATATTGTCCTCAGCTTCTTGGATGTAAATGTAGTCAGAAAACCTAGAAGCTGAGGAGGATGAATTGCTGGCCCTGGTGAGTATTTATGACGGAGATGCATTTGCAAAAAAAAAAAAACAAAAAACAAGAATCCCTCCAAGGTGGAGACAGCAGGATCTATTTAGACTTTTCACAAAATCTGAAGGCATTTTTGCGCGCTATTTGCTTCTGCAAACACTTAGACAACCTGCTGTAAGAACACCATGACAGCGTGGTCCTGTTTGCCTGGACGGAATTTCTTTCTTTCTTCTTTTCTTTTTTTTTTTTAATGTTTGTTTATTTTTGAGAGAGAGACAGAGACAGAGGGCGAGCAGGGGGAGGGCAGAGAGAGGGAGACACAGAATCCGAGGCAGGCTCCAGGCTCCGAACTGTCCACACAGAGGACGCGGGGCTCAAACTCACGAATCATGAGATCATGATCCGAGCGGAAATCCGAGGCTTCACCCACTGAGCCCCCCAGGCACCCTGCCCAGATGCAATTTCTTAAGGAAGAGACCCTAGCTGAATATTGTCTCTCCTTTTGACCTCAAGATGGGTTCTCAGAAAAAAGTGCAGAGGATAGCTCAAGCCTCTTTGGAGGACCTGCCAGACCTGATATAAACAAGAGGAAGTTGTGGGTGAGAGCCCCACACAGGATGTGGAATCACGGTTGAGTCTGAGCCAGGAAATCTTGGACTTGGATCAAGCTCAGCAGATAAAATGCTTGTTCCTGTGAGATATCTGTTTGTGTGAGAAGGTGGGTGGTGAATGAGTGAATGCATGTACTTTTGGAAGTGCAGGCATGCGTACTTCAAAGGCTGTCCGAAAGACTACTTTGAAATCCAGATCAGAGATGGCCAAGTTCAATGCCTCAACTGCCCAGGACCCAGGTGCCCTTTGGTGGCCACTCTGGGTCAGGTCAAAGAACTAGTAGAAGCAGAGTTATTTTCCCGTTATGATCGCCCTCCCCTCCAGCCACCGCGGACTCGATGGCAGATGTGATGTCATGTTGCCAGCTACCTGAAATGTGGGAGCCTGGCTGCACAATGGACATCTTCCCTGGCTGCAACTTTGCTTTCTGTACCTTGTTCAGGCTGACGCTACCATATGGGATCTCTCAACATAAGGTGACTGCAGAAAAATTAAGTTTTATGAAATGAGTGCTTGCAAGCAGGCGAGGCCAATAAAAGACTTTTGGAACAGAGGTGTGGTAAGAAGGCACTGGAAGAGATGGAAAGTAAGAAGTGACGAGAAAAGAATTAAAAAACCTGCCCGTGTTGTGAGACTCCCATGGAGAAATTAGATGGATATAACAAGGTGGCGTGGATGCAATGTTTCTGTTGGGTTGAGTTCTTTCTCTAGAGCAGGCCCTTATGAACACTTCACTGCTCCTGATTCCCCATGTCTTAACTGGTTGTAACAGTTAACACAGGCTGTGGATGTTAATGGAGATATTTGGGAAGATGAGACTGAAGACTAGTTACCTCCTACTGCGCAAGATGTGAAAGTGGAATAGTTTAGCTTAGTTTTATTAAATACGCAAAGTAACTTCGTAGAAGTTTTAGGGGGCCATTCATTCACTCTTCTTATGTAAAAGATATGGAAGAACAAGGTTTATATTTTCATATGGTATTATTTAGGCACGTTCATACATTTTTCAATGAGCATAATTGGGAAAATTATAAGCCGTAAGTCTCAGCAAATGAAAACTGGATATCAAACATAAATAGTACAGTGTGTCCCAAACTTTGAATAGTTAAAAATTAAATTTTTATTGGGTGAAGGGGAGTGGGAGATACAGGCTTCCAGTGAATTAATAAGTCACGGCAATAAAAGGTACAGCATAAAGAATACAGTCAATGTAATAGTGTTGTATGGGGACAGATGCACTTGTGCTGAGCACAGAATAACGTCTAAACTTGTCGAATCACTATGTTGTGCACCTGAAACTAACGTAACACTGTGTGTCAACTACATTCAAATAAAAATAAATAAATAAAAATTAAATATTTGTTTTCTTCCCCAAGCGTTAGGTAATGAGATGGGGTCATGAGTTAGACATATAGACCTGCTTGCCTCTGAGAAGCATCCCTCTAATATATTTTATGTGAGCCCCTTTGGTACTACTTAAAATGGAGGTGGGTAAGAAGCCTTATTCAAATTGTGCTGAGAACCTCATCTCATTTATTCCATGTTACGTCCCTTCCAACCTAGATTTCTGCTAAATTAGTTCTCTTTGGAGGGAGCCCTTTATTCTATAACTGACTGGATGGCCTAGCTTCATTTTGATCTACTGCTTTTCAGAATAGAAATTTATAGATAATTTTTAAAAATATTTTAATATCCATAAAGACTGTGAGTCACTTCTTTATTTCTTAGTGGTGCATGGTCCCTGGTTTTGAGTCAAGTCTAGAATTTAATGAGAGTGGCTCAGAAGAAGTTCAACCCCATTCATCTTTCCTGGGAAGTAAAGCCTAGATTCGGAACAATTTGTCCCTTTGCTGTCTTTTGTTCTATATTCTCTCCCTTTAACCTCACCCTACCTTCTGTTGGTAAGGACAATTTTAATATTATTTCCAGCAGCACAAAGTTCCATTACCTCTGTTAGAATATGACATGGGGCGCCTGGGTGGCGCAGTCGGTTAAGCGTCCGACTTCAGCCAGGTCACGATCTCGCGGTCCGTGAGTTCGAGCCCCGCGTCGGGCTCTGGGCTGATGGCTCAGAGCCTGGAGCCTGTTTCCGATTCTGTGTCTCCCTCTCTCTCTGCCCCTCCCCCGTTCATGCTCTATCTCTCTCTGTCCCAAAAAAATAAATAAACGTTGAAAAAAAAAAATTTAGAATATGACAAAACCTATTATATTCTCGAGCTAAACTTTTTGTTATCTGCTTTTTTATCCTGTCTGCATCACTGTAGTTCCAATCTTAACTTTCTGAATTCTTTTTAAAAGTTGCTTTTTAATGAACTAAGGGATTTGGCTTCCTACTTTTTTTTACAATAGCTGCTTTTTTTTGGGGGGGGGGTGGGGGTAATTTGGGCCCAGTACTTAGATCTCTATTGGGGGTTTTGTTTGCTTTTTGAAAAATTGCCTTTCCTTATGGTTTGATGAGTGCCTTGGTAGCAAAATAAAGATTTTTTTGAGAATGAGAAGAATTCAGCTACATCCATGAACATGTTCTTTTTTCCTATCCCATCCCTGAAAATTGGGGAATCATTTTTTAACCATTTTATATGTGTATATGCAAAGAATCAGCAAGAACTGTGTCTAGATTGTTAGCAAGGATGCTTAATCTTAAAAATAAAAACAATTTCTAAAAATTGTCATAAAAAAAAGACAGAACAGATGTAAGCTTTGCTCTATGGAAGCCACCAAACATCTCCATCTTTTTTCCCTGCTAGCAGAGAGGAGCTGAAGGAGGAGGGTCCTGGAAGCAGAGGGCAGACCTCTGTCTTGTTGAGGCTGGGTAGAGAATGCAGTGAGATTGTGACACCAAAGCAGGGAAGCATGGTCAACTTTCGTGAGTCCTTCCCGGGGTTGACCAGCAGGCCAGCTGCTGAGCAAGCTGCAGTTCAGGGTTATTTGGAGATCTATCAGAACTTAGAAGCACAGAACCCCTGGCACTGAGGTATTCATAATCCATCCTTGGGTAAAGCCAAAGAGAAACATTATTCCTTCCCTTTCCTGTACTTCACTTTTGCTTAAGCAAGCTCACTTTCCCCATTAAAAGAGAATCGCAGAAACTACGATAAAGAGGTGATGTTGCCTATTCACTTTGCGTTTACCCAATTTATTAGTTTGGGCACTGAGTATCTCTGTGTCCCTAGCAGCAGATGCAAGGCCAGATCTAGCCCAAGGGCTAGCAAATACAAATTAGTAAGTAGTGAGAAGGTTGGATTGTGGGGGACTTTGAACACCAGATTAATGAATTTGGATTTTAGGCATAGCCTACAAAGTCCTAACATCAAGGGGAAAAATGTGGTTCAGTGGAAAGAGCATGGGCTTTGGAGCCATATAGAGTGTGGAATGTGAGCCTTGGTCCTGCTGTTTAACAAGGGCCATAAAACAAAACAAAGGGCCCTTTGAGAGCAGTTGGATGTATTTTCTTATTCTTAACCAACTCAAACCAAAGCAACATTTATACAGTAACAGCCAAGCAAAATAGAAGACTGCATCAACAATTTATAAAAATTGACAAATGGTTTGGATATTACTAGAATGGTTAAGTGGGAAGACTGTGCTTCCACGTGATCATTGGTAACACGGAAAAATGCTTTTGATTTTCATGAGTTGACCTTATATCCAGCAAACCTGTTGAACTCTCTTCTGAATTCTCTTAGTTTGTTCTTTGATTGATTCTGTTGGTTTCTCCAGGTAAGGGGTTGTATCATCTGCAAGTAATGACGATTATATCTCCACCTTTTCCGTCCTTGCACCTATTTCTTATTTTTCCTAATAGCATGGGCCATGTTCTCCCTTGTTACAGTAAACATTTGCACTATTTCCTTCCAGTTCTAAATGGAATGTATCCAAAATTCCTTGTTTAAATATAACATTCTCCCCAAGAGTTTGACCTTTAGTCTTTAGCATGTTTAGTAAGTTCTTTTCTTCTAATTTCTTAGGATCTTCTACTATAGTTAGTTTTTTTTTTTTTATTTTTTTTTTAACGTTTATTTATATTTGAGACAGAGAGACAGAGCATGAACGGGGGAGGGGCAGAGAGAGAGGGAGACACAGAATCGGAAGCAGGCTCCAGGCTCTGAGCCATCAGCCCAGAGCCCGATGCGGGGCTCGAACTCACGGACCGCGAGATCGTGACCCGGGCTGAAGTCGGACGCTCAACCGACTGAACCACCCAGGCGCCCCTATAGTTAGTTTTTTTAATTTATAAAATACTTTCTCTGGATCATTTAAGGTAATCCTATAATCTTTTTCTGTTTATTAACAGAGAATTACATTGTTAGGTTTTCTGATATTATATCATCCTCACAATTTTAGATCTACCCTAATTAATCATAGTATATTTTTAACATATTCTTAAGTTTGATTATCTACAAATTTCATTTGGAATTCAAGCACATACATACAAAGGAAATATGGCCTATTGTTTTTCTGTTCTTTATCGTTGTCTGTGTTTGAAATCAAGATAATACCTCCTAAAATCATCTGGGCAGCTCTTACATTTCCTCTATTTTCCAGAACATCTTGTGTAAGACAGGAATTAATTGCTCCCTTAAAGTTTGCAAGATCTGAGATGACCAACTCAACCATAATTAATGAATGTAAAAAGGACACATTTGAGAATAAAGGAAAGCATTATTAATAATTATGCTAGGGCGAAAGAGTGTGAACAAGGATGGTTTTAAGCAAAACAAACTTGAACTCAGTGTTAATACTTTATGAGCATGAGACTTAGTGGGAGGAGAGCCTTCTGAGCACCATGCCAATGTCTTCATGCTTGGTTGATCTATTCAGGTTTATATTTCTTCCGTTACTACTCTTGATAGATTGCTTTTCTTTGAAGTATTTTTAAAATTTATCGGGGCGCCTGGGTGGCGCAGTCGGTTAAGCGTCCGACTTCAGCCAGGTCACGATCTCGCGGTCCGTGAGTTCGAGCCCCGCATCAGGCTCTGGGCTGATGGCTCAGAGCCTGGAGCCTGTTTCCGATTCTGTGTCTCCCTCTCTCTCTGCTCCTCCCCCGTTCATGCTCTGTCTCTCTCTGTCCCAAAAATAAATAAACGTTGAAAAAAAAAAAAAAATTTTTTAAAATTTATCATGCATTTTTGTTCATCCTAGAACAAAGTGTTCTGGAAAGCTGGCCTGCCCAAACCATCGTATGTGATTTTTATATCCCTTCAACCTCTTTCAATCTAGCACGGTCCCCGTTTTGTCACACACTGACTTGTTGAAGGCACTGGGCCCATTGTTCTTATGGTGACCCCTCCTCTGTTTTGTCTGGTATTCTTCAGCCTGTTCACCAATATATCACATCAATATGAGGTTGGTTCTAATGGTTTTATTGAATCAAAGTAATATTTTTTGCAAAAATGCCTCAGAGGTGAAGCTATGTTCTTGATATTGCAACACGTCAGGGATCACTTAATATCTGCCTGTCACTCAGTATTCAGATTCACAACCGGATTAAAGTGATGAGTGTCTGATCTTTTTATCGGACAGTGCTGGTTTCCCCTTTTATATTGCAATTAATCCATATGTGCTACTTTTCCTATACAAATGTGTCATCCCATGTCAATCATACACCTAATGGATTTAACACAAATTATAGTCCTTGCCTGAGTCAATAAACTCCTTAGGATTTTCAGGATACAACTCAGTAAAATAGAACTTTCCCTCATCAACTAGAGCTATTTGATAACTAGAAATATAGCCCCTACTGGAGAGGCAGGATGACTACATAATGCATTCAAATTAGTTACTGGTGTTCAAAGTAAGAAGTTTGCTTTGTGGCTGCCTCGAAGGGTGACATATGGGTCTTTCTGGTTATCCATCCTCTGAGTATCATTAGGCAATTATGTCTTTTCATTGATTCAGTGTATTTCAATCCATTATATTTGGCATGATGTTTGACGCCCAGATTATCATCACTTTAGGAAGCAGACATTTCTTCCAGCAGGATCCTGTGTCCTTTTACATGCCTCATACTTTTTAAAATATTGAAATAAAACTATAAATATTTATTAGTGTTTTATTTTTATTTTTTTTTTAAATTTTTTTTTTCAACGTTTATTTATTTTTGCGACAGAGAGAGACAGAGCATGAACGGGGGAGGGGCAGAGAGAGAGGGAGACACAGAATCGGAAACAGGCTCCAGGCTCTGAGCCATCAGCCCAGAGCCTGACGCGGGGCTCGAACTCGCGGACGGCAAGATCGTGACCTGGCGGACGGCAAGATCGTGACCTGGCTGAAGTCGGACGCTTAACCGACTGCGCCACCCAGGCGCCCCTTTATTAGTGTTTTAAATAAGTTCAAATAAGAGGTATGATAACTAGTGCAATTTCAAAATAGTGATGAGCATAAGTGATATCTCAGCATATATACAACATCTTTAATATATGATTATTTTTCTTTCTTTTGGTGGTAAAGTCAGAGGAATAACTAATACTAGTGAATTTATTGTCCACATTCATAAATCAAGGAAATGCTTAAATTTCAATTAGAGCTTTTTTGACAATAAAGACATTATTTCTTCATTCATGTATATATAGCCCTCAACTTATGAACATGTACTAGTGGGAAAAGCTTTGGCCTCGCAGTGAAAACAAATGGTTTGGCAATCTAGGGCTGCCTCAGTCTCTATCCCAGCTTCATTGAGATACAACGGACATACAGCATTGTATTCGCTTAAGGAGTAAAACGTAATGATTTGATATATGTATATATTGCAAAATAATTACCACAATAAGTTTAGTTAACATCCATCACTTCACAGACACAATTTTTTTTCTTGTGATGAGAACTTTTAAGATTCACTCTCTTAGCAACTTTCAAGTGTACAATACTCTGTTGTTAACTATAGTCACTCTGCTCTACATTAGGTCCCCAGAACTTATTTATCTTATAACTGGAAGTTTGAACCTTTTGACCACCTTTACCCATTTTCTCCACCTGCACCCTCCACTCCTGGTAACCACCAATCTGTTCCCTGTTTCTGTAAGTCCAGTTTAGATTCTACATATGAATGAGATCATACAGTACTTATCTTTGTCTGACTTAGTTCACTTAGCATGATGCCTTCAAGATTTCTCCATGTTGTTGCAAATGGCAGGACTTCCTCCTTTTTATGGCAGAATAATATTCCAAATATATATTGGAATATTATTACATGTAGTATAACATAATATTATATATATGTATGCCATATAGATATATAGATATATAGATATATAGATATATCACATTTGTTCATCCATTGATGGACACTTAGGTGGTTTCCAAGTCTTAACTATTGTAAATAATGCCATAATGACCTGTTATTTTTTTTTTTTAATTTTTTTTTTTCAACGTTTTTTTTATTTTTATTTTTGGGACAGAGAGAGACAGAGCATGAACAGGGGAGGGGCAGAGAGAGAGGGAGACACAGAATCGGAAGCAGGCTCCAGGCTCCGAGCCATCAGCCCAGAGCCCGACGCGGGGCTCGAACTCACGGACCGTGAGATCGTGACCTGGCTGAAGTCGGACGCTTAACCGACTGCGCCACCCAGGCGCCCCATGACCTGTTATTTTTTAAAACTTCCATGATTTCAGCACAAGAAAATATCCTTTGCTCACCTTGTATGTTCCCAGCACTAAAGATTCAGCTGTTTCTCTAAAACGCCTAGATTCCTTTTAGTAAAGAGCTGACTTCGAGGCCAACATCTGGGCATTAGGCTCACTGCCAATAGGATGCTATTGTTTCTGGTAATTTCAGTTGATAAAACTAAAAGAGTTAGATTTTTTTTTTTTAAGGAAAAGATTTTTTTTGAAGTAAACTCTACCCCCAAAGTGGGGGTCTAACTCACCTGCCCCATGATCCCAAGATCAAGAGTCACATGCTCTACCAACTAAGCCAGCCAGGTACCCCTAAAAGAGTTATATTTTAAATGCCTATGAGGTTTTTGGATATTTTTTTGTAGCCACTTAAATTTGGATCTCTAGAGCCCTCCAAAAAGCCATATCATTCAATAAGAAAAGCAAATAAAAGTAGCCCCTAATTCATGCCTACAACATAATCAGAAGAGAGACTCAGATGTTATTAATCCATTGAAATGTGTTGAGATTTTCCCAGTATGTCATGATATTTTATAAATGTTCTGTCTATACTTGAAAATAATATTGTTAGGATGTGGTGTTCTACATGTGTATATTAGCTCTATCTTATTAAGTAGTACTTATTAACTTGATTGTTTATAATATCAATTACTGAGAAAGGTGGTTTTTAAATCTCTCACTTTAATTGTAGATTCATCAATTTCCATATTTCTGATTATTTTTATACACATATATCCCTATGGTGTATTATTAGATACAAGAATATGTTTGAAAACATATTTTGCTATGCAGTGATCCTTTGTACCTCAGCAATGCTTTTTCCCTCGAAATCTATTTTTTCTAATACTAATTGAGCTAAAAAAGCTTTCTTTGGCTTAGTATTCACTTGGAAATCTTTGTGTCTTCTTTTCCTTTCAATCTTTCTTTACCTTTTCATATCAAATACGCATCTCCTAATTTATACACAAATTTAATTCTATCTTGTTTGCTTTCGGTTCCCCCAAAGAGTATTGTTGTGTTTTATAAGTGAATGATTGCTTATATTTGCCACGTATTTTATAAATATCATACTTTTTGTCCTTCTGGAATCTCAGACCTTCTGCCTGAAGCATGTCCTTTAGAATGCCCTTTCATGAGACCTTATTACAGCAAATTCTTCCCATTTTTGCTTGTCTAAAAATGTCTACAGTACATCTTCATTCTTAAATACCAACTTCACTACATACAGATTATCTGTGTGATGGCTATTGTAGTTTCAGCATTGCCTGTGACCTACTAAATGCCCTTCAGAGGGTCACTTTCCTCTCTGGGGCCCAGTTTTACTGTGTTTCATCTTTTTCACAAGAAGATGACAGTAATGTTGGTCATTACTGTCATACTGAAGCCTGGCATGAAAAAAAAAATGCAACCAAGTAAATGAGGATCTAATTGGTTTTATTAAGCAATTTATGAATCAAGCAATCCCATCTAGCAAATAGAAGGGAGCTCTGAGGAGTTGTACAAAATGGAAGGCTTTTATAGGAAAGAATGTAGGGCAAGGAAGTTATTAGCAAAAGAAAAGAAAGGATTGTTGTAGGCTATCCCTTTCTGTGGGGAGTGGGGGGGAACTGGGGGTCTTATCATGCAGATTACCTCATCTTCCTTTGTGTTGGTGGTGTGTGTGTGTTTATGTGGAGGGGTGGGGGTGGTTTAGGGATGGAGAGGGCCTTGTGACAGATGACCTCATTGGTGCTGACAAAAAAATTCCTGACTGACTAGTTAAGACTGCATTTCTGTGGCAGGCTGAAACTGCCATTATGTTAGTATGATAGTAATGGTGGCCATTCCAAAATAACCATTGAGCAATGGCCATTTCCAATAAGCAGAGAGTTGAGGAGGGGCTAGGAAAGAAGAGAAAGGAAAGGAGAGGGTGGGAGAATGGTTATGTTGACTCTGAATAGTGGAAGGCTGTGAGAAACTTCCCCCAAGGTGCTCTTCTGGAAATGCTTCAAGAGGCGCCTCCTCTGAACCTACCAGCCCTGTTTCTTCTTCTACCCAACCTCCAAATTCTTATGCTTGAACCAGTCAGTGCCTGTGAAGTTCCCACCCAAGTAATTTAGGAAATTATGGGGAAAAGCCACTAGACACTTTTCATTCTGAGGAGGTAATTGAATTCCATTCCAGTAGACCCAGATTCACCCCAGTTACATGGATCCACTTAGGATAAGGCCAATCAAGACCCAGGTTCAACCCGAGTGCAAACGAATCCTCGGTTCTGATCACTCACACCATCACTCAGACTAAGCCAAAGGTCAGACTCAATCCTAAATCCAACTTCCAACCCCACTCTACCCTGGGTCTACTCAGATTTAGCCTTAAGCTAACCACAACCTAACTGTACCACCAATAGCCCCAACATAGCCCATTACCCTGCCTAATTCCCACACGTAGGTTCATCTGGCCTTAAGTTTCATCCTCTATCCAGACCATCCAAATCATTAACTTCCCTACTACAACTGTCCACCTAAGAGTAGTCCTGAACCCTCTTCCCAATATCTCCCCCACTGTTCACCCCAATCCATCTGTCCATGTCCAGAGCAGTCCCTCAGAGATCCCCAACTTGGACAACTTGGACCAAGTCTCTCCCCAACTTGGACTCAGTCTCTTTACCCTAGCCCTTCATCTAAGTGCATATTGTATCAGTCTTGTATCAGTCAGAGCCCTATCACTTGTTTTTACAGAAGGAATTTAATACTTAAACATACCATGACTGTTAATATTAACTAATTTAATATTAACTTTAATATAAAGAATCACGAACGAGGCATTTAGGAACTGAAAAAATTAGGACACAAAGCTGTCACAGAGATAGGAACTTCAGGAATCAGCCACTATGGCTGGGGCAACAAGAAAAGAGATGGAAAGTATTAAAACTTAGGAACTTGGAGGAAGGGGCCCATGGAGCTGAAACCCAGACTTCTGAGCAAAGAGCTCTGCTCAGCGAGAGCTGCTTTCTCCGTGAGGCACAATGAAGCTGGCTCTGTAAATACTCGAATATTGCAGATTGGACCCAGCTACGGCTAAGGAAATGCACTGCCGATGCCAGAGTGAAGAAAGAGCAAGGCTGGGCAGTGCTGGTGGCGAGGACGGGAAACCCTTAGGAAGCAAACAGGATGTGGGCGCTTTCCTCCCCGAGCCTCGCAGTGTCCCTCTAGCACCCCCTATTGGCAGAGCCTAATGAAGCGACTGCAAAGAAAGGCTGCGTTGCGCAGGGCGCTGGCGTCAGCGTTACAAAAAGGGCCACGGTCGGTTGGATTTGGAGCTGAGACAACAGGTAACAGCATAACAAGTGGCCCACGTATCAGTGCCAGCCTGGACTTAAGACCCCTGCCTGAGCCTCCTACCATTCGAGCACTGCAGCCCCAGCCTCTTAAATCTACCTTGGCAGAAAAGGGCCGGAAAGAGATATTGACAAGAAATGAACATGGGGGCAAATTCACCAAGATGCCTGAAACCAGTGTCAAAGAGAAACCCACAGGCCCCAAAATGGAATCTCTTCTGCTAAGCCACGTCACCAAACCAGGGCTCAATACCTAACCTAATGGCAGTTTCAGCCTCCCCCAGAAATGCAGTCTTAACTAGTCAGTCTGGAATTTTTTTTGTCAACACCAATGAAGTCATCTGTCACAGGGCCCTCTCCATCCCTAACCCGCCACCCCTACCCCATTCAAAGTTTTATCTGCATGATAAAACCCCTTGTTCTCCCCCACTCCCCACAAAAAGGGATATAGCCTACAACGGTCCTCTCTTTTCTTTTGCTAATAACTTCCTTGCCCTACACTCTTTCCTATAAAAACCTTCTGTTTTGTACAACTCCTCAGAGCTCCCTTCTATTTGCTAGATGGGATGTCATAAATTGCTTAATAAAACCAATTAGATCCTCAGATTTACTTGGCTGGGTTTTGTTTTTTCATGCCAGGCTACAGTTGTTGGCTATCCTCATGTAAGTTCGCTATCCTAGAACAAGGCCAGGACCACAGCACCCCTGAGAGTCCTCCATTATCTGAGTTCTGTGGACCAGAGATCAGGATATGAAGCTCCGTGGCTGCAGGGTTCCAGAAGTGGGTGGCTAGTTCATGAAGGATGGAAAACTGTTTTTGCGGCAGGGCTGAGCTCTGACAATGTTAGCCAAAGCAGGGTAGTTTTTAGTCAGCCATGTAGACAGGGAGCGAACTTGCGACCTAGCGGGCTGACAACATTTAACACATGTCCCGGCTAGACACAGAGTGAGTTAGTGGATACTGGCCAGCACCCATAACAAAAGTGGGCCTTCCCTCCTAGTAAGACAAACGGGCAAATTCCAACCACTGGCCCTTGTGTGCAAGACACATTGGGTTTGTTTTTTTAAGAAAAGGAAACTTTAAAATAATTAACTATCCTTGTCCTCTTGGCTCCCATGGGCACGAAGAAGGCGGAGAGGTGGGAATAAAAACAGAGGGAACAAAGGAAGCAAGGGAAAGAGGAAACTGAGAAGGTCAATCAGTATTTATCAAGCAACTAGTTTGTGTCAGGCTCTGTTCTAAACAACAATTGGTGCAACAGTTACAGATAGAGATAAGGAAATGGAAGTTCCAAGCCAGTTGTTAACTTTCCCAAGGACATCAGAGGCTGAGAACCGGGAGGAGAACGCAGAATTATCTGAAGTCTTAAACAAAGTCCATTTTCCTTTTTTTTTTTTTTAAATTTTTTTTTTAACGTTTATTTATTTTTGAGACAGAGAGAGACAGAGCATGAATGGGGGAGGGTCAGAGAGAGAGGGAGACACAGAATCCGAAACAGGCTCCAGGCTCTGAGCGGTCAGCACAGAGCCCGACGCGGGGCTCAAACTCACGGACCGCGAGATCATGACCTGAGCTGAAGTCGAACGCTTAACCGACTGAGCCACCCAGGTGCCCCAACAAAGTCCATTTTCTTCACAGACACTAGGTGGCATGGAAGCCAGTAGAAGAGATATTTATCAAATGATATTGTTGAATCAATATTTTCTTAACAGCCACTATTAATTTAAACATAGCCAGTTTTGGGTTTAGATGAGAAACCTGGGGGGTTGTTTTCCTCATTTGTTTCATCTCATGAGAGGAGTTGGAAGATCCAGTGATCCCCTGGGGCATTTTATCTGTAAGGGAAGATAAAATATGACAAATATAATAAATAGGACAACCAATTGGAATCACAGACCTCAAGGAAGTTACAGCTAATTTCTCGGGGCATAACGATAAAGCCTGGGTGGTTTACAAAACGGCTTTGTTAGCATTAATCTTCATCAGAATGGTTTTATCAAATTGGATCTTGTCTCCTTCCCTAGCAGACTGCATGGGAGGAGGGAACATTTTCTTCTTATCTTTTGAAATTTATTTCACCAACAGTGAGTAGGAGTTAGAGTTTGAGGACAGGTGCTGGAATCTCAATGAGTAATAAGAGGGGGAAGGAGAAGCCAGTTCAAAACTTCCAGACAGACGAAGAGAGTTTTTAACAAATAAGATATGGAGCTTATAGGGGCGCCTGGGTGGCGCAGTCGGTTGAGCGTCCGACTTCAGCCAGGTCACGATCTCGCGGTCCGGGAGTTCGAGCCCCGCGTCGGGCTCTGGGCTGATGGCTCAGAGCCTGGAGCCTGTTTCCGATTCTCTGTCTCCCTCTCTCTCTGCCCCTCCCTCGTTCATGCTCTGTCTCTCTCTGTCCCAAAAATAAAAAAATAAAAAAAAAAAAAACGTTGAAAAAAAGATATGGAGCTTGTAATGTTTTACACATAAAATTCTCCTCTTTATTGCCATTAAGTGACACTTCAGATTTGAGTTTTCAGAAGATGCCTTAGCCCCTTTTTCCAGGAGATCTTTTTCTAGAATGCACTGCCCCTTTTTTTTCTTTTTTCTTTTTTCTTGTCTTTGTTTGTTTGTTTGTTTCTTCCTAGTAAATTCTACCCCAAACATGGGGCTGGAACTCACAACCCTAAGATCAAGAGTCGCATGCTGTCCTGACTGAGCTAGCCAGGCACCTCTAGAATGCACCACCCTTTAATACTGTCCACGTGAGAACATTTCCTGTGTGTGAGTTAGGGCTGCAAATTATGCAACATTCCATAATTATCACTGCTAAATATAAATGGTTTCTTCCCGCACCATTATTATACTGTACTTAAAAAAATGTTTAAATTAAATTTAATTATTTTAATAGGCTCTTTGCCCAATGTGGGGCTTGAATTCACAACCCCTAGATCAAGAGTCATGTGCTCAATGGACTGAGACAACCAGGGGCCCTTATATGTCCATTTTAAAGTCAAGAAAACACAAGCTGAAGGATTTTTTTAATTCCTTTTTTTTTCATATCCAAATACTCAGAAACCTTCTTTAAAAAAATGTTTATTTATTTTTGAGAGACAGAGAGAGACAGAATGTGAGCGGGTGAGGGGCAGAGAGAGAGGGAGACACAGAATCTGAAGCAGGTTCCAGGCTCAAAGCTGTCAGCACAGAGCCCCACGCGGGGCTCGAACCCACAAACCGTGAGATCATGACCTGAGCTGAAGTCAGACACTTAACCAACTGAGCCATCCAGACGCCCCAGAAACCTTCTATATATATACTTTTCTTTTACCAGACCTCCTCCCTCAGGGCCCCTTCACACTTCTTTCTCCTTAACTTTCCCTTTTATTCACTCAGACCTTTCTGAAACTTCTTAATTGTCCCTTAATCAGATGATAACGTCACTTTTATATATGAATTTTTACAAGAGATCAGTTAATGTCAAACCTGCATCCTCCTTCCAAGTCGCCCATTTTAGTTAAGGATTTATAAACTGGGACTTCAAAGCCAGCCACCTTTCATCTGCGAGACTGATAGTTCCTCAGTCCAGCCAACAAACTATTATTTAATAACAAACTATTATTTAATAAATCATTGCATGCATTTGAAAAGAAAATAGAGTCTAATCTTTGAGAATCAATTTCTGCTCTTAGGCTCCTTCCAGTTCTTGGACAGCATAGGTCTTTTTTTTTTAAGTTTATTATTTTTCAGGGGGGACACAGAGAGAGGGGAACAGAGGATCCCAAGCGTGCTCCCCACTGACAGCAGAAAGCCCAGGGCAGAGCTCCAACTCATACAGCGAGATCGTGACTTAGGCTGAATTTGGATGCTAACAGACTGAGCCTCCCAGGTGTCCCAGGACAGCAGAGGTCCTGACTACCCACAGGTTTTTCAGAGTGTCCATTAGACTTATACCTGGTCAACATCCAGAGGTGTCCAGAAAGGCCTCCAACTATAGAATATCTCTCACTGTGGTGCCCCAGCTAGAATCCCCATCAGGACTTTACTCCCCTAGTTGCCAGGAGAGCTGCCTGCTGACAGCCCACAGCTGAGCCTCTCTGGACTTGCCCTCTATTTGAAAAAGCTGCCATACCAAAGCAATGTTAGATGTCAATTATACCGGGGGGGGGGGGGGGGAGAGAGAGAGAGAGAGAGGACTGTTCTAATAAAGAGATTTGATCCAGTTTAAAAAAAAATTATCTGGACCACTCTTCATGTGTTTGAAAATCTCTTTAAATATTTACAGAAAGCCTTCAAATGTAGATATGAATTGGGGCGCCTGGGTGGCGCAGTCGGTTAAGCGTCCGACTTCAGCCAGGTCACGATCTCGCGGTCCATGAGTTCGAGCCCCGCGTCGGGCTCTGGGCTGATGGCTCAGAGCCTGGAGCCTGTTTCCGATTCTGTGTCTCCCTCTCTCTCTGCCCCTCCCCCGTTCATGCTCTGTCTCTCTCTGTCCCAAAAATAAAAATAAAAACGTTGAAAAAAAAAAATTAAAAAAAAAAAATGTAGATATGAACTATTTTCTTTGCCTGAACCCCGTAAACGTAAAACCACTTTTATAATACCATTAAGCAATTTGGAAAGAATCTAAATAGAACATACTAATCAAGCCTAGCTAGAGCTAAAATGTCCTTTCTCTGTGTGTATCAGGCCATAGACTACATAAGCAAGTTGAAAGAGTACATTTTTGGTGCAAATAAGTCGTTACCTATGAACACCAAAGCTGGTCTGCATATAAAAACTGCCCATCAGTCTCTGAAGGTCTAAATTTGAGGCCCAGGTTTGGACAAGGGCAATATCTTGAGCAGCATCATAGGAAGTTGGTCAGTTGAACATAAAAGCGTAGGCACATGGAAGGGTGTGTGCCGTGTAGCAAGTTGGTTTTTGAACTGGGAGGGTCTTCTGAATACCAGGTGGTGCTACAACTAAGGGGATAGCCAAGAAATCCAAGAGCCCTCAAGATAAACCTGTAATTTGAAAAGAAAAGAAAAAGCAAATCATAGCTGCGTGAGATCAGGAAAAGACCTGCCTGTGTGAATAACTCAAGCCGTGATAGTTCGTAATGACCACTGTAGATGTTAAAACAAGGATCATTAGAAATTTTAGCTACTCCAGGGGCGCCTGGGTGGCTCAGTCAGTTGGGCGGCCGACTTCGGCTCAGGTCATGATCTCGCGGTCCATGAGTTTGAGCCCCGCGTCGGGCTCTGTGCTGACAGCTCAGAGCCTGGAGCCTGTTTCCGATTCTGTGTCTCCCTCTCTCTGACCCTCCCCTGTTCATGCTCTGTCTCTCTCTGTCTCAAAAATAAATAAACGTTAAAAAAAATTAAAAAAAAAAAAGAAATTTTAGCTACTCCAGAAGCTAGGGGACCCTTATTTTTACAGTTATCGAAGTCATAAAATACCCTAAATGCATAATGAGAGTCAGCGCTCTTTTGAGATATGAGAAAACACATTTGATGAAGGGAGAAAGGTCTGCCGCCTGCCTGTACGAAATGCATAGAAAACCAAAAATATTGGCTAATTCATTTTGAGAACAGACTACCTACTTTGAGAGCAACTTTCTCATCTCTGATCTACCAGTCTTTCTCCTCTACTTAACTCCAATTTCTTTGTGCACTAGTTTTAATATATCTTGATATGTACTTATGTGTATATAAACAGTATGTGTTTAAGTAAACAATGATTAAATGGCAATGTAAGCTTTAATGTTGAAAACATAAAATATCTTTTTAAAATTTATTTATTTTTAAAATTTGTTTTAAGTTTATTTATTTTTGAGAGAGAGGGACAGAGCGTGAGCAAGTGAGGGGCAGAGAAAGAGGGAGACACAGAATCCAAAGCAGGCTCCAGGCTCTGAGCTGTCAGCACAGAGCCCGACAAGGGGCTCGAACTCAGGAACGGCAAGGTCATGACCTGAGCTGAAGTCAGATGCTTAACCGACTGAGCCACACAGGCACCCCTAGTGTTTATTTATTTTTGAGAAAGAGAGACACAGCATGAGTGAGGGAGGGGCAGAGTGAGAGGGAGACACAGAATCTGAAGTAGGCTTCAGGCTCCGAGCAGGCTGACGGCTCAGAGCCAGATGTGGGGCTCAAACTCATGAACCACCAGATCATGATCTGAGCTGAAGCCGGACGCTTAAGCTACTGAGCCACCCAGGCGCCCTGAAAACAAAATAGCTTATCAAGCATATTTTAAGACAATATATATAATACTTTGAATGGCAGGACAACTTAACTTGGGCAGGTAGAAGAAAAAAATAATTCCTATCACTATGTGGTAACTATAGACTTCATTTTCTGTCCCCCTAAAGTTTCATTTTTTAGAGTTATCAAGATGAACAAAGATTTCTATTCTATTGGCCATGATGTTAAATTGTTCTAAAGATACTAGTTCAATGACATCGTTCAGGAAATACATGTAAGTTCACTTTAAAGGACAATGAAGTCATAGTTTATAGTAACAACTTGACAGAGAAACAAAGACATAAGTGGTGAAACTGTCACTCCACATAAATGAAACAGTATCTGAAATTTACAAGAAACACAGCATAAATGTTCTATGCTTAAGTATCAATTATTTAATTGAAGACCTAGGTTTACAGTTCATCTCCTTAAATATTATTATAATTAATAAAAACTGATCTACAAAGAATAAGGAATTTAGGTATTTAACTATTTTATAAAATAATAAATAAACTAAAAGCCTTGGATTAAAAAACAATTTAATGTTTGTGTTTTTATTTCCTGAGGCAAATTCAGAAACAGTATATTTAACCCAGAATTATTTAACCCAAACTTCAAAAGCAAAAATAAAAATGTTTCCCTTGTTTGGGAGAACTAATGAGAACAGAGAACTGTAAAAATCTGTCTCTCAACCAAGTAATGTGAAAAACCTCACAGAAGGTTTCATAATGTCTTTTTATGGTTACTCATTATTAACCTAAAGTCGATTTGCATATCTTTTGTTCTTGATATTATACTGAGTAGGAATACTCAGATCATTGAACTAACATTAGATTTTCTCTTTTCTCACCCAAAAGCATTATTTATTGGAAGTATTTATATTAGAATACAGGAACACTATTTAAATAATGTTTAAGAACTCTGTGATTTTGCAAGGTCTTTATACATTTTTATTTATATATATTTTTAAATTTTATTCCTGAAAGAGCATAATATTCTTTTTGGACCAAAAGAGTTTACAATTTAGTACTTTAATTTTTTTTCATTTGCAAAGAACCTTTTCAAGTAAAAAAACCCTCATGAGATTAAGTCCTCTGAAGACAGGACAGACTTCTTTAACTTCTTTAACGTATTTGCACGTTACAAGGTTTAATTGATGGTTGAGCCCCTCAAGTGCTTGCCTCTTTCTCCTAGGCTGAAGATTTTTTCTTGAAATTCTGGCAGATTTAAGGCATTAGGAATTTGGGGGTGATTTTTAATTCCCCCCCTGGGGCATTAATAAAACCTTTACACCCTTTCCAATAACCTCTGTACATAGCCTCCGCCTCACCTGTTCCATGTAGTGATACCTTTTCAAGGAAACTTTTTTTTCTCAGTCATATCATTCTACAACATTCAAAGATGCGTGGCCTCTGCAACCATACGGTATTTGGTGGCATCACAGAGCGTCGTAAAGACAGACAGAGACTCTGGGATCACAGAACCCTCTTGGATCTTCCACTCCCGGCCTCTCAGTGCACATGATCTCACCCTTAAGAAAAAGTCTCGCAAACTACAGAAGAAACTACAAATTCTTGGTCAAGCTGGACTTTTGTGGAGCAACCCTTATTTTTCAAGGAAAAGAAGAAAACTAAGTCTCTCTTCAGAAAACTCACTTACCGAGTGGCTTTGAGCCTCCTGTGAGTCAAAGCTTGCCCACCAGGGGGCAGCAGTTCCCTGATACTGACGACAAGGAATGTTCCAAATTCAGGTTTTTGTTTCTGGGATCACCGGTACTCCAGTCCTTGTTCACAAGCAGTAGAGAAGCATTGTCACAAAATAAGTAAGCCTGGAAGCAGATAAAATTCTACACTAATCAACACTCAAAATCCATTACAGGAGGACAGAAACAAGGTTTCCTCCTCTGAGATCATTGCTGATGGCTTCTTAAATAAATCCCATGAATATACCTATATATACCTATATCCCATGAATATACCTATATTCCATGAACATACATGGGGCAAAAGCCATAAGTCCACAATTGGCAACAAATACAACGTCTGTTTTTTTTTAATTTCCCAATGCTTATGCGTTCTTGGGGAAATGGTTGTTTAAAAGTGTTTTTAAGACTCAAGCAGAAATTAATCTTTACCTTTCCTTTGGCAGCTCATCGTCTCAGCTTCGAATTCTCTGCTGGGGTTAGCCAATCTATCACCTGGCATTGTTATTAATTCAAATGATTAAAGTCTCTCCAAATTTTGTTGAAATAAGAAACAGCAAATCATTTTATTTCCTCTATTCATGTGGAAAATAAGGAAATGCCAGTAATCTCTTTCCTCTCTAACAAAGAAAAATCCCGTAGCATCTATGTCATTAATAAAACAGAGTTGTCATTTTAGGGATTATGAAGGAAGCTTTCAAAAATTAATGAGGTCAAAACAGAAGGACACAGGAATCCGCGGGAAGGGTACCCACTGGCCAAAGTTGTGACAATTTGAACATCAGAGAAGGATATAGAGGTTTCATGTACTAATCAAGTTGAAATAAGTCCACTAGAACCTGTTTCCACTGATTAAAACTTACAACTCTGGACAAAATGCAAGAAGCAGCTACCTGAGGAAAGAGTTAAAAATAGGCCGATTGGAGATGGGAATTAAAATCTAAGGGATGACACACGAGGGTGATTTGCTCAAGGATTTTTTCTTCTTTTATCTCTCAGCTTTGACTTAAAGGGAGCCTCAGTGCAGAATTGGACAGCAGGTACCAGAAGCAAAATCTTTGGGGGAAGCTAACTTCCTGATCAGAGAAGCAGGAAAAAAATGGGTCCCCTGTGAACCAAAGAATGTGTGTATATGGATCGGAGATCTCCACGGTTTTGTCTTTTTCCCTCCCTGCCCAGCTCCAAGGACAGGCCCAGTTGTGGACCTACAGGGCATCCATGGTAACAAAGGTGCAAAATTCTGATTTTAAAAACTCATCTTTCTGTGCAAACAAACAACCAAAAGACATGGAAAGGGATATTTTATGGTCCAATATGTATAAAAGAGATCTCCATTATATTTTCCCCTCACTATTTTGCCCCCAAGGTGATCTAAGTGGCATATAACTGTGTGCCGGGAGCCGATCCATCCAGCCTTCCTGATGGCACAGCCCGGGTGGTTGGCAGAAGGGCAACGCACAGCGACCCTCCGAATGGGAAGCTACTGATATCCCTCCTGTGACTCATCATGGCCATCCCCAAGGTCCAACTGGCATTGATGACTCAAAATAAACCCATGGGGGCAAACTCGGGGATATCTTCTGGGGATGACCCCCAGTACAAAAAAGAAACCTTATATCCAGCCGGTGCCACCCCCGCCTGCCTGTTCCCTACCTAAAGGAAGGATAGCCCCGTATATTTCCCAGCCAAGGAGGCGGACAAATGGGTTCAAAGTCCCCACTCCGGCAACAAAGGAATATATCCATGGATACAAGTTACTCCAACCCCTAGGCCCACTTGGCCCCCAGGAGGCATTCCGGATGATAATTGGACCTGGTGGGTTAAGGTACAGAACGGTTCATTAGCTCCTAGGTATACATTGTCTCTCTGGGAGCGCATAAGGCGTGGGTTCCCAGGGCCCGCTTGGCTCCCTCCCGGCACCCCAGACCAAAGCGAATACTTTTGTTCCTTGTACCGCAAATGGTTCAAAGGAACAATTAAGAAGTCATGTCCCTGTAAACATTCCACTTGAGGTGTTGAGAGCTAGATGACCTTTCATGAAAATAGCAAAGCAAATGCTTTAAGTATATAAGTTATAGCTTTTAAGCTATAAGTAAACGTAGGTACATAATGGAAGTAGTATGAAGAAATTAATCAATAAGCAAAAGGCAGGAGGGAACGTGACAAAGAAATAACCATGAGGTTCCTTAATGGGTGATTACACAAAGGAACATTTTTAGAATTAGGTAAAGCCGAGAAACATAGATGACGCACGCTACAAGGAAATTGCTAACAAATATAATGCCGCGTTTGCCACAATAAAGCGGCCAGTGTAACACGCTGCTGTCGTCTGTATCCATTTGTTATTGTCGCCGACGCCGTTCATCCTTCGGGAACCCCTGGACCTGCTGGGGCTGGACTCCAGCAAGTGTGCGGTAGTATAGATAGCTAAAACTCCAACAAACACCTATCTTTCTAGCCAGAAGACTCAAGAAGGACCTTGGGATCCAGATAACGTAAAGGGAAGTAGCATAGAGGAGAGTTGGACAAGAGGGTAACCAACTACTATGTATGAATTGGCATAAGTGCTAGGCTTTACCCGCAAGCTGCACGTGCGTGTTAGAGGCCCAACGCAGAATGACACGTGCTTTCGTGTTGACTTAGGGTATTAAAAAAAAAAACAAACCCAGTTCCCAGATTAACCCATGAAAGGTGCATGGGCCAGACGGATGCAAAACAGGACAGCAAAGTCTTTGAAATTGGATCCGAAGCCACTAGCCACAGAAAGTAAGGCAGAACGAGAAACCTGAATCTGAAGTTGATTGCTTGTCAAAAACAAAAGAAGATCAACATGCTCCGGGGACTTTTAATAGAACTCAGAATCTCACAGCAAAATATTCAAATGCCTAAAATATGATCCAAAATTACCCGTGTCCAAAGAGCTGGGGAAATGTGACCTATTCTCAAGGGAAAGGACAATCAACAGATGGCAATCCTAAATTACCTAGATATTAAAATTCTCAGGTAAATACTTCAAAGCAGATATTATAACCATGCCTCATGAATTAAAGGTAAACAGTTTTGAAATAAATGGAAAGACAAAAGTTCTCGCAGAGAAATGAAACCTGTTTAAAAAAATGGAAAGTTTGGAAATGAAAAACAATGGTGTTGCCAATATTTTTGATTTTAGTGACTGTACTAGGTGTATAGAGGTATCTCGTTATGGTTTTAATTTGCATTTCCCTAATGACTGATGATGCTCAACATCTTTTCACATGCTTATTTGCCACCCTTACAACTTTGGTAAAGTGTCTGAATCTTGTTTATTTTTTATGATTTTTTAATTTTTAACGTTTATTTTTGGGACAGAGAGAGACAGAGCATGAACGGGGGAGGGGCAGAGAGAGAGGGAGACACAAAATCCAAAGCAGGCTCCAGGCTCTGAGCCATCAGCCCAGAGCCCGACGCGGGGCTGGAACTCACGGACCGCGAGATCGTGACCTGAGCCGAAGTCGGAGGCTTAACCGACTGAGCCACCCAGGCGCCCCTGATTTTTTAATTTTTAAAGTTTATTTATTTATTTTGAGAGAGAGAGAGCAAGCAGGGGAGGCATAGAGAGAGAGGGAGAGAGAGAATCCCAAGCAGACTCCATGCTGTCAGCCTGATGTGGGGCTCAAACCCATGAACTGTGAGATCATGACCTGAGCCGACACCAAGAGTCAGACGCTTAAGAGACTGAGACACCCAGGCGCCCCTGAATCTTGTTTATTTTTTAAATTGAATTTTTCATCGTTGAACTTATGTATTCTGGATACAGGTCCTTTGTCAGATATGTGATTTGCAAATATTTCTTCATCTGTGCTTGTTTTTTTTTTTTTTTAATTTTTTTTTTTCTCAACGTTTATTTATTTTTTGGGACAGAGAGAGACAGAGCATGAACGGGGGAGGGGCAGAGAGAGAGGGAGACACAGAATCGGAAACAGGCTCCAGGCTCCGAGCCATCAGCCCAGAGCCCGACGCGGGGCTCGAACCCACGGACCGCGAGATCGTGACCTGGCTGAAGTCGGCCGCTTAACCGACTGCGCCACCCAGGCGCCCCTGTGCTTGTTTTTTTATTCTCATAGACTGAGAGATATTGTTTTAGGGTGGTGAAACTATTCTGTATGACACTGTAACAGTGGATGTGACCCATTATCCAACCCTATAAAATTTTTCAGGACATAGTATGTAAATAAGAGTATGCAAACTTTAAAAAATCATTTGGGAAATGCTGTCTTTCTCTGGTTGACTTATTTCACTTAGCATAATACTACAGCAAAATATTACTCAGCCATCAAAAAGAAAGAAATCTTGCCATTTGCCACGATGTGGTTGGAGCTAGAATGTGTTGTGCTAAGTGAAATAAGTCAATCAGAGAAAGAAATATACCATATGATTTCACTCATATGTGGCATTTAAGAAACAAAACAGATGAACATATGGGAAGCGAGGGGGGAAAAGAAAAGAGAGGGAAACAAACCACAAGAGACTCTTTTTTTTTTTTAATGTTTACTTATTTTTGAGACAGAGACAGAGCATGAACAGGGGAGGGGCAGAGAGAGAGGGAGACACAGAATCCGAAGCAGGCTCCAGGCTCTGAGCTATCAGCACAGAGCCCGATGTGGGGCTCGAACTCATGAACTGTGAGATCATGACCTGAGGCGAAGTCTGAGGCTCAACCAACTGAGCCACCCAGGTGCCCCTTTATAGATCTTATATACTAACCCTTTATCCAATATGTCATTTGCAAATATCTTTTCCCATTCCGCCAGTTGCCTTTTAGTTTTGTTGATTGTTTCCTTTGCAGTGCAGAAGCTTTTTATCTTGATGAGGTCCCAATAGTTCATTTTTGCTTAATTCCCTTACCTTTGGAGACGTGTTGAGCAAGAAATTTCTGCAGCTGAGGTCAAAGAGGTTGTTGCCTGCTTTCTCCTCTAGGGTTTTGATGGTTTCCTGTCTCACATTTAGGTCTTTCATCCATTTTGAGTTTATTTTTGTAGAAACACTGATTTTGACCATCATCCATGGTCTGAGTATCTTTGTGGGAGCCCAGGAATCTAGGAGAGAAATCCCAGAACCCCAGTGGAGCAAAACTATTAGAATGGATACAGTGAAAAGGGTGAGAAGAATGGTTTCAAATTACCTGCATCACCCCTTTCCCAAGACTGCACAGCTCAGTGCCCAAAAGAGATCACTTCAGCCTGCAGTTTCTCCCATGAGGAAAGTGAGAACATAGTGAGTGCCTGGTTTCTCCCATTGTGCAGGACACTACCCGAGAGGCCCACTTCTTTCTTGCCCCACCCAGAACTCTGAGCATGACTGATTAGTCTGGTGGCAACTAGGAGCAAAAAAAGGGGGGCTCTGGGGGCTCACAGCAACTGGGGTGTGAATCCAGCAAAGAGCCATGGATTCTACTAACAACCTAATGGGCTCTACCAAGAGGTCTGCCCATGAAGCTCATGTGACACATCACTTGCACTCCACATACCCCTTCCCTGCTGTAGCCAGCATCACATGTATTCCCCCATAGATGGCATGCACAAGCACACTCAGGTGGCTGACTCAACTCTGCTGGATTGGGTGAAGGCACATAACCCAGAATACTTTAAGGAGCTGTACTAGGGGGAATAAATGGGAGGTACTTAGCACCTGGCTTGGCTTTGAGAGATTAAGAGAAGGCACATAGTCCTAAAACTTTTAAGACCTCTAAAAGTTGCAAGTTAAAAAGAATTCCTCACTCAAACCTTGCAGGCTAGGAGAGACTGGGATGATATATTCAAAATGTTAGAAGAAAAAACTCCGCCAACCAAGAATGCTCTACCTAGCAAAATAGTCCTTCAGAAATGAAAAAGAGATCAAGACTTTCCCAAACAAACAAAAGCTAAGGCAGTTCATCACCATTAGACCTTTCTTACAAGAAATGCTGAAAGGAATTTTTCAAACTAGAATGAAGGCTAATTAGTAACATGAAAACATGAAAATATGCAACACACTGCTAAAGATAATATTCTTAATCAAATTAAGAATACGCTAATACTGAATATGATGGTGTGTTGATCACTTAACTCTCATATAAAGTATTAAATTAGCTATAGCTACAGTAATTTGTTAATGAAGACAAAATATAAAAAAGTATAAATTGTAACATCGAAAACAAAAAATGAGGATGTAGTAAAAGGGTATGGTTTTTGTATCTATCAAAGTTAAGTTGTTTTCAGCTTAAAATAGACTGTTATTTCTATAAGAAGTTTTATGTAAGTCTAATGGTAACCATGAAGCAAAAACCTACAGTAGATGCATGAAAGACATAGGGAAGGGAGTCAAAGTATACCACTAAAGAAAATTATCAATCCACAAAAACAGCAAAAGATGAAAAAAGGAACAAGAGAACTACAAAATAGCTAGAAAGTAATAAGATAGCGCTGTTAAGTCCTTATCTATCAATAATTACTTTAAATGTAAATGGATTAAATTCTCCAAACCAAAGCCATAGAGTGGCTGATTTAACGAAAGAGGTGAAAGATCTCAATCTGAAAATTATAAGACACTGATGAAAGAAATTGAAGAAGACACAAGTAAATCAAAAGATATCCCATGTTATTGGATTAAAATAATTAGTATTGTTAAGATGTCCATACTACCTAAAGCCATGTATGGAATCAATGCAATTCCTATCAAAATTCTAATGGCAGTTTTTTCAAAGGTACAAAAACAATTCTAAAATCCATATGGCACCACAAAAGACCCCAAACCACCAAACCAATCCTCAGAAAGAAGAATAAGCCTAGAGGCATCACATTTCCTGAATTCAAACTAATAATTAAAATAGTATGATACAGACACATAGAGCAATGGAACAGAATTAAGAGCCCAGAAACAAACCCACATATATACAGTCAACTAATAGTTGACAGAGAGCCAGGAATAGTCAGTGGTGAAAAGACAGACTCTTCAATAAATTGTGCTGGGAAATTGGACATTCACATCCAAAAGAATGGAACTAGACCCCTGTCTTACACCATTCACAAAAAATAACCTGAAATGGATTAAGACTTAAATGTAAAATCTGAAAACACAAAACTCCTAGAAGAAAACAGGGAAAAGCTCTTTGACATTGGGGTTGGTAATGATTTTTTTGGAATTGACACCAAAGGTACAGGCAATAAAAATAAAAATAAATAAGTGAAACTACATCAAACTAAACGGTTTCTGAACAGCACAGAGGACATTCTCTTTGCAAAAGCATGAATGTTTCACAGTAAGTATATCATAGTGATAACGACCAAAAACTCTGATGTCAGACAGACTTGGGTCTGAATCTGGCTCTGACACTTATTACATCAAGGGTAATGGTGGTCATTCACCTGTTTTTGATGCCCCAAATCTGAACTGACTTATATTTGAGTAATTCCATATCATATGAGGTGAGAGAGAGCACATCTCCCTCCTCAAAGCTGGGAGGGCCACAGTTTTGCATCCCAGCCCCTCTAGCATGAGGACATGTGACCTCCAGTCTCCATGTTTTCTCTGCTTGAGATCCTAATTCCACACAGAAAATCCATTCACACATTACAGCTCTTGTGTCCTCCCAGCAGTTACAGGGTTATGGCCCTATGATTAGCAGGGTCACTGAGGGAGCCACTTCCCCCAAGAGACACGCTGTGCAGACAAAAGCAATTTACTCCTACTCATTTTCTTGGAAGTTCAACTAATAGAAGAATCAGATAAAATTTTTATTGTCTCACATAAGGAAGACTATCAAGGAAATAAAAATGGAGCACAAAAAAGTACCTTCTAGGGGCGCCTGGGTGGCGCAGTCGGTTAAGCATCCGACTTCAGCCAGGTCACGATCTCGCGGTCCGTGAGTTCGAGCCCCGCGTCAGGCTCTGGGCTGATGGCTCGGAGCCTGGAGCCTGTTTCCGATTCTGTGTCTCCCTCTCTCTCTGCCCCTCCCCCGTTCATGCTCTGTCTCTCTCTGTCCCAAAAATAAATAAAAAACGTTGAAAAAAAAATTAAAAAAAAAAAAAAGTACCTTCTAGATCTCAAAGCAATATGCTCAGTTTAAGACTGTATTAAAAGAAGAGCCTGGAAGGCCCCAGGTGGTACACAAGGGGCCACAGCACCCGCATATATTTTTACCATCACGAATTGATTGGGAGGTATAGCAGAAGGCCTGAAGAATTAGCTTGACATAGTGAAGAAAGAAATAAAATAATTAAAGATTGAATAATTGTATTAAAGGAGGTAAACAAAGGATGGTCACAAGACGAACTGAACTGGTGATCTACGTGACAAAATGGAAGAGATATCACACAATGCAAAACAAAATACAACAAAATTAAAATGGTTAGCAGGAGGAACACTTCTTGTACTTCATGATTTCATGGGAAGGCTTTCGCTACACACTCCAGTAGGGACAAATATTTTATTTTATTTTTTATTTATTTATTTATTATTTATTTATTTATTTTTTTATTTATTTTTGAGACAGAGAGAGACACAGCATGAACAGGGGAGGGGCAGAGAGAGAGGGAGACACAGAATCTGAAACAGGCTCCAGGCTCTGAGCGGTCAGCACAGAGCCCGACACGGGGCTCGAACTCACGGGCCGTGAGATCATGACCTGAGCCAAAGTCGGACGCTTAACCAACCGAGCCACCCAGGCGCCCCTGGGGACAAGTATTTTAAAGAACACTTCCATGTTACCTACCCAAATAATGAGCTCAAGAATTAAGAGGGAAACATAGAAGTTATAATTAGAGACATAATAGAAGGAAATTTCTGAAAACTGAAGAAAAATGTTGAGTATTTAGTACTGACCGTATTCACCAAGTTCCACACATTATCCATGAGAGAAAGCACACATCTAGACATAAACTGGTAAAACAAAACAGAAAGAAATACATCTTTTCAGGATAGGAAGGTCATACATGTCAGAAACTTCCATGGAAAAGACAAAAGGAAAAAGAATCAAACCATCTCATCTTCATTTCTGGAATTCTTCTCATCTGCAATTCTGGAAGTTGGAAGTGCAGCACAATTTTTTTTTTTTTTTTAAATAGGCTCCATGCCCCGCGTGGAGCCCAATGTGGGGCTTGAAGTCACGGCCCTGAGGTCAAGAAATGAGGTGAGATCAAGAGTCAGACGCTTAGCTGACTGAGCCACCCGTGTGCCCCAGTATAATAATTTTTATAGACTATTAAAATAACTGCAAATGCTAAATCAGATGCACAGCCGGAATATGAAAGTCAAAGTGGAATTCAAGGACCAGACAAAAGTAAATTATTGTGTAAAAGTGAATTTCACAATCTTTACTTATCACCATGACTGTTGAGGAATGTATGCAATTATTTTTTTTCATGTTTATTTATTTTTGAGAGAGAGAGAGAGAGAGAGAGACAGACAGACAGACAGAGCACGAGCAGGGGAGGGGCAGCAAGAGAGGGAGACACAGAAACCAGGTAGGCTCCAAGCTCTGAGCTGTCAGCACAGAGCCCGAGGTGGGGCTTGAACCCACGAAGTGTGAGATCATGACCTGAGCTGAAATTGGACGCTTAACTGACTGAGCCACACAGGTGCCCCATGTATGGAATTATTGAATCACTATATTATACACCTGAAACTAACATAACACTGTACCTGAACTAACTAAATAAATAAATAAGGGTCACCTGTGTGGCTCAGTTGAGTGTCCTACTCTTGATTTTAGCAGAGGTCATGATCCCAGGGTCATAGGATTGAGCCCCATTTTGGGCTCTAAGCTAAGCATGGAGACCGGTTGAGATTCTCTCTCTGTGTCCCTCTGCTTCCTCCCCTACTTGTGCTCTCTCTCTCTTTCTAAAATATAAATAAACAAACAAACAAATAAATAAACAAACAAACAAATAAAGTAAATTTCACAATCTACAGAGAAGTTGTGACAGTCATAATAAAGACAGATGCCCCATAAAATAAAGCAACAAAATTCATTTGTAGTATAAAATCTAATATAAGAAGAATTTTATTAAGTGCTTTGTTACACTGGAGGGATTTTAATACAGTTATCTGAGTATTTCATAGTTCATGTAAATAGAAATTAAGTAAGAATATTTGAATTTGATTAAGAGTAGAAAAGCTTAATTTAATAGGGGACATTGTCCCAGATCATCCCAAAGACCCTGGTTCATTGGCAGAAAGAAACCATTACAACATTCCCCAAATTAAAGAACAGCAGGCCCCAGTTTTTGACCATAGTCCATTAAAACTAGAAATAAACCATGGCCTCCTCCCAAACGACCAGAAGAAATACCCCCCACACAAACATTCAGATGGAGAACATCAGGTGCTTCCTCTGAAGATTTATTAATACTTCTATGTCCAAGCAGGTATGTGGACATACGGTTGTACGACTCATTCCCGCAAGAGCTGATACAAGGCAAAAATGAAACCTAAGAGAGACAAGACTGAGCTGTATCTGTGTGTCAGCTGGGTCTGGAGTCGGCTCTGTGTGTTGAGGTCTTCACAGAAGTCACTGGGCTGTTTCCCAGGTGCCCATCTCGGAAGTATCCTCGCTGCGCTTCATCTGCCCTGGAAACAAGGCATGTCTGATGATCTCAGAACCGGTTTTAAGAGTCCTCTCCCCAGGGGCGCCTGGGTGGCTTGGTCGGTTAAGTGTCCGACTTCGGCTCAGGTCATGATCTCACCGTCCGTGAATTCGAGCCCCGCGTCGGGCTCTGGGCTGACAGCTCGGAGCCTGGAGCCTATTTCGGATTCTGTGTCTCCCTCTCTCTCTGCCCCTCCTCTGCTCATGCTCTGTCTCTCTCTGTCTCAAAAATAAATAAACGTTAAAAAGAGTCCTCTCCCCAACTCTCCTGCCTGCTAGTGACTCGTCCTCTCTTGACCTCACTTCTCCATCTATAAAATAAGGAAGTCTGACCTGCTTGGTTCCAAAGATCCTGATTATAAGAGTCTCCAGGATGTTACGCATTGTATACAAACGTGTTTATTCGCTCCATTAAACTATTCCTTTCTGAGTCCCTCTTAATTTAAGCCCCTCTCCCTGGAAACATAGTACAAGGAGAGAGAGTTTTCGGTTGGTACCAGTGCAGTGTTATGGAAACAAGGTAGAGGGGAGACACTGTGAGCAGAGCCTTGGCAACACTCCCATGAGTGGGGTGGGGTGGGGGGCAAGGAAGACTCTAGTGTGTGGGTTTTCCTTTTATATATTGCCATCATTTGTTTACCTGCTCTTCTGTTCTTCTGCCTCCCCTCAGAACAAGGTTCTGGGTAGTGAATAATCAATTAATTGATCATCGCTCCTTCGTACTTCTTTCTGTTTCATCGCCTATGACCCACCTCCTGAACCCCGCCCCATGGAGGCAAATAAAAACCTGAGTCCAGAGCCCCACTGCAGAATTTTCTGGACTCCTGGATCTGCCACATTCTTCCTAAAGACCATGAAATTCTCGCTCCTGACCCTTATTGTATTTTTGATCCTGTTCCAGATGCTGCCAGGTAACCAGAACCAAGGAAAAAGGAAGAGAGCTAGGGTGGGGAACTTCCCATGGGAGGTTTGTCATCTTTCTGTCCATCCATTCAGACAAGGTTTTCAGGGGTGTCTGAAATCTGCTTGACCTTATTAGAATGTGCTCCCAGGACAGACCTGATACCCCATACTGGGAATGTGTATCTGGTCAGAATCCCTAGAGCCATGGGCAGGATGTCTTCCAAAAAGTCCTTCTCACACTCAGGTGTAATTTCAACATCCCAAATTGCCCTTGGTACTTTGTATCAATGTCCCAAGGACCCAACTGAGCAGCTGCCTGACTTCAGCTGTCTCTCCAATCCCTACCAGATCATGAGTCCTGAAGCCTTTCTTAGACACTAAGTTCTAATACCTCTCCATAAGAAATCCTTTCATAGTCTGGAATGAATATATCTGCAGAGCAGTCACGTGGAAAAGAGCACAGTCCTTTCCACTGCTTTCCAACTATAGAAGTCTGATTTTGTTAATGATTTATGATGAGATTTTATAAACAAGTGGCCAGAGCTCTAAAACTACTGTTTATGAAGGCCCGAATAATTTTTAGACAAGGTAAAATTTCCTTCATCTGTCTGATGTTTAAAACCTTTTTTCTATACACGTATAAATGCATATAAGTATGTGTGTTCTTATAGCTCTTTTTTTAACCAAAAAGTAACTATGTGTTTCTCTAAAATGTTTTTATTCAATATATGGTAGACATCTTCCTTGTTGTCACATAAAAATTAGCCTCATTGCTTCTAGAAGTTACATACTGTTCCATCGTGTAGATAGATCATAATTTGTGCATCTAATCCCTATTCAGGGTAAAATGTGATCTTTCCAGATCTTTTTTTTAATCTTGTTTTATTTTTTATTTTTTAAAATTTACATCCAAATTAGTTAGCATATAGTGCCACATTGATTTCAGGAGTAGATTCCTTAGTGCCCCATACCCATTTAGCCCATCCCCCCTCCCATAACCGCTCCCATAACCCTCAGTTTGTTCTCCAGATTTATGAGTCTCTTCTGTTTTGTCCCCCTCCCTGTTTTTATATTATTTTTGTTTCCCTTCCCTTATGTTCATCTGTTTTGTCTCTTGAAGTCCTCATATGAGTGAAGTCATATGATTTTTGCCTTTCTCTGACTGACTAATTTCACTTAGCATAATACCCTCCAGTTCCATCCACGTCGTTGTAAATGGCAAGATTTCATTCTTTTTGATTGCCAAGTAATACTCCATTGTGTGTGTGTGTGTGTGTGTGTGTGTGTGTGTGTGTGTGTATATATATACACCACATCTTCTTTATCCATTCATCTATCAATGGACATTTGGGCTCTTTCCATACTTTGGCTATTGTGGATAGTGCTGCTATAAACGTGGGGGTGCATGTATCCCTTCAAAACAGCACACCTGTATCCCATGGATAAATGCCTAGTAGTGCAATTGCTGGGTTGTAGGGTAGTTCTATTTTTAGTTTTTTGAGGAACCTCCATACTGTTTTCCAGAGTGGCTGCACCAGTTTGCATTCCCAACCAGATCTTTGATAAGACAAACAAAATTGCAGCTGACTTTTTGTGCATATGCTTTTACTTACTGGACAAAAAATTTCTAAATAAGTTCCTAGAGGTGGACTTGCTAGGCAGAGTAAGTTTATGATTTTGTTTTTCATGAGCACTTACTCTTTGGATCAGATATGGCCAAAAGAATCACTCTTCTTTCAGGGAAAAAAGCTTTAGAAGACCCAAGTGAACATTCTTTACATAAACCCAGAAAAATCAGGGCTGTAGCAACTTCTCAACTGTAACACTGGTATGAAAGGAAAATAAATACTTTAGATAGTGAAGGAAAAGAACCATGAACCTAGAAATCTTATATCCATTTACACTGCTATTTAAATATAGAAGCATAGGGGCGCCTGGGTGGCGCAGTCGGTTGAGCGTCCGACTTCAGCCAGGTCACGATCTCGCGGTCCGGGAGTTCAAGCCCCGCGTCAGGCTCTGGGCTGATGGCTCAGAGCCTGGGGCCTGTTTCCGATTCTGTGTCTCCCTCTCTCTCTGCCCCTCCCCCGTTCATGCTCTGTCTCTCTCTGTCCCAAAAATAAATAAACGTTGAAAATAAATAAATAAATAAATAAATAAATAAATATAGAAGTATAACAAAAAATATGCCCAAGCATAGAGGGCCTATGAATGTTTGCCACACAAAGACACATTTTGAAAACACTCTTGGAGGAAGAACTCAAATAAAAAGAGAAATGATCCAAGAGAATGTTGGAAATGATATGAGAAGTATGAATTGTCAATTAGTTTGTAAGTTTTTAGTTGACTTAAAAAAAAACTGGACCGGGAGGGTTATAGACAAAGAAAAATATATCCCATAATTCCTGTAAATTTTAGATAATAACATGATTAGGGAGGGGATGGCCAAAGCTCACTGAAGAGGAAGACCAGGAATATGAGAACATTGCTGAGGTGCTTGCCTTGTTAAAAGTAAGTTATAATTATAGATAAGTTTCAATAATCAATAAAGATAGGTTATCATAGACATGGGCTTTATGTTATTGCTAATAGCATAAGAATAAAAATAAAATGAGTATATTTTAACCCATCTGGAAAAAAAAACCCTTATCTACCTAATAAAAAGTAGTAAATAAGAAAAAAAACTACAAGTAGAAAACATAAAATAACAGCAGATATAAGTCCAAATGTAATTTTAATTACAATAAATGTAAATGAATTAAACTCACTAGATAAAGGCTTAGTCTTTCAAATGAGAAAGAAAGCTCAAGCAACACGTAATCTAAAAGGTGCAGACATGCTTGATATAAAAAGATACAGATTAAAATAATGAAGTGCCATACCAGGAAAATATAAACTAAAAGAAAGCTGAAGTAGCAATCTAATTTGTGGCAAAGAAAAATTTAAGGCAAAACATATATTTGACAAAGAGGCAGGTTATATACTCGTAAAAGAAATAATTGGCACTTAAGAACCTTTGGCACTTACAATTTCAGCTTCCAGATTTGAAAACAACAAATGACAGTACTTCAGAGAGGAATAGTTAAGTGAATGGCATTTGGAGATCTTTAACCGAATTTTAAAGTTAATTGAAAACAATACACTGAATATCTGACCAACGTATTGAATAAACTTAAGCTATGGGATACATATGTTTACATAAGGACATTTTTATGCCCGATGGAGAGTAAGCATTCTTTTGAGAACACAAAAACTTTACAAACTTTACAAAAATATCCCACATATAAGACCACAAAGAAAGCTACATTAAACCAAATAATATCATAAAGATCACATTCTCCAATGTAATCAATGAAATTAGAAATTAATAATAAAATTAAAGCAAATGACTCATTTATTTGGAAACCAAATAACACATTGCTAGAAAAACTTTGACCTATATAAGAAATTATATTTACGAACAACTAAGTCACATGGATATGCCCAGAGTCAAATGAGGGGGCAGATCCCCCCAACCATAAATCATAATGTTATACAGCAAAGGGTGTGGATCCAAAAGAGGGTGAAAATTTGGGGCCTTTTTCACAGTCAGCCTACTACATGATATTAGAAGACAGAGCAGGATTACCTTGGGTGGTGGGGGTGGGATGAGAAGAGGAACACTAATGGATGCAGGAGGACACAAAGGGGCTTTCTAGTGCTGATTTCATAGTAGTTTTATGATGCACATCAGTAATTAGTGCAGTTTCTGGAATATGTTATGCTTGGGTTAAAATTTTGCTTTAAAAACTCAAGCATAATTGTGTTATGTATAGCTTCTAGATTTATGCTTTCTGTAATTTTTATCTAGATTTCCTTCTATGTCTCCTCCTTCTATACTTTTTTTTTCAATATTCGACCTGATTCCTGAATATCTTCTTTCATTTGAAATGATATGTGGTATCACTGAAATGTATAAAGTAGCAAATTTCAGCCATTGTTAGTTAAGCATTGGATCAAGTTCAAAAATGCATTTTTAAAACTGTTTATGACCCTTTGGGGACTTTTAAGATTAATAATACTATATCAAGACATAATGAAATATAGGTGATATTTGCATTTCCCAATTTTTAAATTTTATTTTTCTTAAGTAAAGTATGTGTCATTAGAAAATCTATTTAGATTTACTTAACAATTAACAACCAAATTTTGACAGTTTGAAGATACCTAGTGATAATGCCTCAACAGGTAAAACTTGTCAACTAAGTGTACTCTATCCCATTAAACTTGGAAAATCCTATTACCCATACGTTTTCTTGAAGTGACCAATAGGATTTTCGCAAACATCTCAAAATTAAAAGGAACTGTATTTTTATCTAACTAGGAATATTCCATCCTCAGGGATCTGTACAATTCTTTGTTGTTGCCCTTCCAGAATTTATTAATGTGTGGACTTCCCTCCAGATATGCTATAGCCTTTGTCTATAGGATGCTGGTTCTCCCAACCACCATCATCAGCATCACCTGGGAACTTGTTAGAAATGCAAATTTTCCCAGTTTTATTGAGATATAATTGACATATGATGTTGTGTAAGTTTAAAGTGTACAATGTGTTGACCTGATACACTTATATATAGCAAAACTGATACCACCACGGAGTTAGCCAACACCTCCATCATGTCACATAATTTCCATTTCTTTTTTGTGGTAAGAACGTTTAAGATCTACTCTCTTAGCAACTTTCAAGTATTTAATATGATATTGTTAACTATAATCACCATGCTGTATATTAGATCCCTGGAACTTATTTATCTTGTAATTGGAAGTATATACCCTTTGACCAACATCTCATTTCCCCCACCCCCTGGTAAACATCATTCTAATCTCTCTTTCTATGAGTTTGATGCTTTTTTATTCCACCTATAAGTAAGATCATACAGCATTTGTCTTTCTCTGTCTGACTTACTTAGCACAATGCTCTCAAGATCCGTCTATGTTGTAGCAAATGCCAGGATTTCCCTCTTTCTCACGGCTGAATATATTTCTCTCTCTCTCTCTCTCTCTCTCTCTCTCTCTCTGTGTGTGTGTGTGTGTGTGTGTGTGTGTGTGTGTGTGTGTGATCTTTATCCATTCATCTGTTGATGGGTAGTTCTGTATTTTGGCTATTATTTCTGCATCTTGACTGTTGCGAGTAGCGATGCAATGAACATAGGAGTACAGACATCTCTTTGCAATAGTGGTATCTCCTCTTCAGATATATACCCAGAATTGGAACTGCTGGATCATATGGTAGTTCTGTTTTTAATTTTGGAGGGAAACCCCATACTGTTTTCCACAATGGCAGTACCAATTTATATCCCCACCAACAGTGCACAAGGATTCCCTTTTCTTCACATCTTCTGTAACACTTGTTATCTTTTTTTTTTTTTTTTTTTTTTACAGCATCCATTCTAACAGGTGTGAAGTGATATTTCATTTTGGTTTTAATTTGCATTTTCCTGATAATTAGTGAATTTGAGCAATTTCTCAGATACCTGTTGACCATTTGGTTGTCTTCTTTAGAAGACTGTCTAGTCAGATCCTTTGCCCATTTTTTAGTTGAATTGTTGTTTTGTGTTTGTTTATGTTTGTTCGGTTTTTGTTTGGTTTGGTTTTTGGGTTTTTTTGCTACTGAGTTGTATGATTTCCTTATATATTTTGGATATTAACCCCTTACCATATATATGATCTGCAAATATCTTCTCCCACCCCATAGGTTGCCTTTTCATTTTGTTGGTAGTTTCTTATGCTGTGCAGAAAACTTTTCATTTGATGTAGTCCTGTGTGTTGATTTTTGCTTTTGTTGCTTGGGCTTTTGAAATCATATCCAAAAAATCATTGCCAAGACCAATGTCAAGGAGATGTTTCTCTAGGTCTTATTCTAGGATTTTCAGTTGCAGGTCTTTAGTTTTTAATCCATTTTGAGTTCATTTTTGTGAGTGGAATAAGATAAGGGACCAATTTCATTTTCATGCATGTAGACATCCAGTTTTCCCAGCACCATTTTCTAAAGAAACTATCCTGTCTTCGCTGAATGTTCTTGCCTCCCTTGTCAAACATTAGTTGACCGTATAAGCAGGGATTTCTTTCTGGGCTCTCAATTCTGTTCCATTGGTCTGTGTTTCTGTTTTCATGCCAGTATCATATTCTTTTGAATACTACAGCTTTATAATATTGTTTGAAATCAGGAAGCCTGATGCTTCCAACTTTGTTATTTCTCAGAATTGCTTTGGCTATTTGGGGTGTGTGTGTGTATGTGTGTGTGTGGTTCCATATGAAACTTAGAATTGCTTTTTCTGTTTCTGTGAAAAATGCCATTGGAATTTTTCTAGAGATTGCATTAAATCTGTAAATGGTTTTGGGTAGTGTGGACATTTTTAACAGTATTGATTCTTCCAATCTCTGAACACAGGGCATCTTTCCATTTATTTGTGTCTTCTTTAATTTCTTTCATCAAAGTCGTATAGTTTTCTAGAAATGCAAAGTTTCAAGCCCCATCTCAGGCATACTAAGTCAGAAATTCTAGGGGCGCCTGGGTGGCTCAGTTGGTTGGGCATCTGACCTCAGCTCATGTCATGATCTCACAGTCCATGAGTTCGAGCCCCACGTCGGGCTCTGTGCTGACAGCTCAGAGCCTGGAGCCTGCTTCAGATTCTGTGTCTCCCTCTCTCTCTGCCCCTCCCCTGCTTGTGCTCTGTCTCTCTTTGTTTCAAAAATAAAAACATAAAAAAAAAAAAGAAATTCTGGGGAAGAGGCCTATAGTCTGTGTCTTAACAAGCCCTCTGGGGGGGTTGTGCTCAAGTGTGAGAATCAGTCATAATCTCCTATAGCTGTATTTCTGAGACGTCCAACTAAAACACTGATAACACGGATTTTGTTTCATTGTTGCCTCTTAGAGCAATTATTTTTGTGTCATTTGTGGATCCAGCTCAAGCAGAAATTTCTGTACCTTTGGTATGGACAGTGCAAATAACCCAGCTGAATCAGAAGCTAATGTTACATAATCACACAACTTCTTACCGAATAACTGCAGTTCCTGCTGGCTAGAAAGCTCCTTTGATATTGATAAGATACTTAAAAATATGATACGTACCAAACCTTCCTTTGCCTACATAATCCTTCCTAATGAAAACAGGGTTGTTGTGAAGTCACTGTAATAGCTACAACTATAAGCAAGAATACTTTGAGGTAATTGACATCGTTTACTCTTTTCAGTCTGTGGGGGCCAAAAATCTTGCTGGATCATGAAAGGACACTGCAAGAAAGACTGCAAATCTTACATGGTGAAAAAGCCATGTAAAAATGGTGACTATTGCTGCATTCCAAGCAAGACAGATTCTCAACCACACAGACCAACCCAAGCACCTACTAAGAAGTCCCAAATTTTAAGCACTGACTTGGAAGGAAATGTTTGGGAACATGTACCCATAGCCATCATGAGGCAAGCCAAAATTTAGAGGGAAGCAGAAGAAATTTGCTATTTGTCGGGCCAGGGATGGTTAATTCCAGTCTGTCTTCCATGGGTGCATTAAGACCCACATGACCTCCTCTCTGCTGTCATTCATCTGTGTCCTCACAAGGCTGGATTAAGACCTTGAGGTGCCCACAGTACTCACTGAAATGGTGTCCCACCCCCAACAATATGTAATTCTAAAAAAACCCAATAATAGATCAATATAACAGAAGAAAATTTAGAAAACTTCCAGTGTTTCTCATGAAACTTTTCTCAAATAGTTTTTTGGAATATCAAGTATTAAACTACTTCATCCGAGAAAAACATTTTTCTGGGGCACCTGGGTGGCTCAGTCAGTTAAGCAACTGACTCTTGATTTCAGATCAGGTCATGATCTCATGGTTCGTGGGATCGAGCCCCGTGTTGGACTCTGAGCTGACAGCATAGAACCTGCTTGAGATTCTCTCTCCCCCTCTCTCTGCCCCTCCCCCACTCACTCTCTCTCTCGCTCACTCTCTTTCCAAAAAAATAAGTAAACTTTAAAAAAATAACAAGAAAAACATTTTTCCATTTGTTTTGCACCTGCTCTGCTAGTGTCCCATGTCAAAGGTACTATTCTCTTCACCTAGCCAAACAGTTTGAGAAGTGTCTGTGGAATTCCTTGTTTTATACTAGCCTTTTGGTTCAAAATAAGTAACTCCATAATTTTTTGACTAATAGCTACCAGAACACTAAGAATTTCTTTATAAAATAGAAACTACTTCATGGGGTGCCTGGGTGGCTCAGTTGGTTAAGCGTCCGACTTCAGCTCGGGTCATGATCTCACGGTCTGTGAGTTCGAGCCCCACATCAGGCTCTGTGCTGACAGCTCGGAGCCTGGAGCCTGCTTTGGATTCTGTGTCTCCCTCTCTCTCTGCCCCTCCCCTGCTCATGCTCTGTCTCTCTCTGTCTCAAAAATAAATAAAAACATTAAAAAAAATAAAAATAGAAGCTATCTCAGGTAAATGCATCCCATTTATTACTAACTTACCTTTGGTTGTAAATGTCTGTCAGACATAGACCAACGGAATAGAATTGAGAGCCCAGGATTAAACCCCTACATATATGACCAACTGATATTCGACAAGAGAACCTCAGTGGAGAATATCCAATGGAGAAAGGAAAGTGTCTTCATTAAATGGCGCTGGGGAAACTGGATAACTATATGCAGAAAAAAATGAAACTGGACCCCGAATTTACACCACTCACAAAAGTGAGCTCAAAATGGATTAAAGACTGAAATCAAAGGCGTGAAACTATACAACTCCTAGAAGGAAACTAAAGGGAAACTCTCTTGACAGTGATCTTGGCAATGGTTTTTTGGATGTGATGCCAAAGTCCAAGCAACAAAAGCATAAATCAACAAACAGGACTACAGCAAACTAAAAATCTTCTGTACAGCAAAGTAAAAAGGAAACCTATGGATAGGAGAGAATATTTGCAAATCATTTATCTGTCAAGGGGTTAACATCCAAAATATATAAGGAATGTATACAATTCTGTAGCAAAAACAAACAATCAGATTAAAAATGGGCAAAGGACCTGAATAAAAACATTTCTCCAAAGAAGATATACGAATGGCCACCATGTACATGAAAAGGTGCTCAACATCACCAATTATCAGGGAAATTCAGTTCAAAATCACAATATGATATCACCTCACACTGAAATGGCTATCACCAAGAAGATTAAGAGTTAACAAGAGTTGGCGAGGATGTGAAGAAAAGGGAACCCTCGTGCAGTTAGTAGGAATGTAAATGGGTGAAGCACTATGGAAAACAATATTGAGGTTCCTCGAAAAATCTGAAATAGAACCACCATATGATCCAGCAATTCCAATTCTGGGTATATATTGAAAGGAAATGAAAACAGGCTATCAAAGAGATACATGCATTTCCCTGTTTATTGCAGCATTTTGGACAATAGCCAGCATATGGAAACAATCTAAGTATCCATCAATGGACAAACGGATAAAGAAGAGGTGAAATATATAGATACAGATACAGGTGATATAGATATAATGGAATATTATTCAGCCATGAGAAATAAGGAAATCCTACCTTTTACAAAACATGGATGGACCTTGAGGACATTATGCTAAGTGAGATAAGTCAGGTAAAAAAAGACAAATATTGTTATGATACCACCTACATGTGGAATCTAACGAAAAACCAAACTCATAAAAACAGAAAGCAAAATAGTGGTTTTCCAGGGCTGGGGGTTGGAGGTTTAGGAGAGATGTTGTTTAAGGGCATAAATTTACAACAAGTAGATAAATATTAAGTCCTGGAGATTTAGTGCATAGTACAGTGAATATAAACAATATTGTATTATAGCCATCAAAATTGATAAGAGACCAGCTCATAGCTATTCCCACCACACACACACACACACACACACACACACACACACACACACACACGGTAATTATGTGACATTATAGAGGCACTATCACTAAAATGACAATCATTTTACATTATATAAATGTATCAAATCAACATGTTGTACACATTAAATGTATACAATTTATACGTCAAGTTGCTCAATTAAAAATAAAATAAACTCTAAATAAATAAACAAACAAAAAAACCTTCTCTCTGATCTTCTGCTTTAAAAACCTTTAAAAAAACCTTTAAGGGGCGCCTGGGTGGCTCAGTCGGTTGAGCGTCCGACTTCGGCTCAGGTCATGATCTCACGGTCCGTGAGTTCGAGCCCCGCATCGGGCTCTGTGCTGACAGCTCAGAGCCTGGAGCCTGTTTCAGATTCTGTGTCTCCCTCTCTCTCTGACCCTCCCCCATTCATGCTCTGTCTCTCCGTCTCAAAAATAAATAAATGTTAAAAAAAAAATTTTTTTTTTAAATAATAAAAAACCTTTAAAAAACCTTCTGCTTTAGAATGGGGCTGGGCCAGAGGAATGCCCTGAGGAATCTCCTGTCTCCTTTGCTTAAGGACTAGACAACAAAGACAACACTGTTGATTTGCAGGCTCCATGGGCTTATTTTCTTGACCCAAGCTCTGATCATATTTGGCAATCCAAAGGCCTATACAGGAGGTAGCTGAACCCTACATGATAATACTTACTTTTCTGAGGATGTGTGTGTGAGGAGAGGAGTACCCAGAAAAGAACAAGAAAAAAAAAAAAAGCTCAAATAAATGCTTCAATGCTCCGGCATAAGCACCATGGAGAGGAGAGAGGTCAATATCAGTCCCGTTTCAAACCTTTTTGTTACCTCCATTAAAAGGTCCATTCCAAAGGACTAATTAGAAGTCCTTAAGGAGGGGTGTTTGGGTGGCTCAGTCGGTTAAGCATCCAACTTTGGTTCAGGTCATGATCTCACGGTTTGTGGGTTCGAGCCCCACATCAGGCTCTGTGCTGACAGCTCAGAGCCAGGACCCTGCTTCAGATTCTATGTCTCCTTCTCTCTCTGCCCCACCCCTGCTCACGCTCTGTCTCTTTCTCACTCTCTCTCTCTCAAAGATAAATAAGCACTAAAAAATTTTTTAAAAAATAGAAGTCCTCAAGGACTCCATATTGGTTTTGATCTTTGTACAACTCCATCTTCTTGGAGACTCAGCAGCGTGAGAAGCCTTGGGCCCCCCTTCATGGTTCAATTGTGTGATAACTTCACATTCTTATGGGAACTTGGAAGAAAATCTTATCCTGAGTAGGAAGGGCTTATAACAGCAAGTACAGCTAAACCCAGACTATTGGCCACAGTCTTGCAGAAGGTTCCCATCCCAGTATCCATTATCCAATCAATTTTTGTTACTAAATACTTATGGGCTCCCTGCTGATACCATTCTCTCTAAACTTCACATGTTACCATATCAGGAGCTGTATTTCCCTTCTTGGGAATTTAACAACTAAATTTGAATTCTAAGAATGAATCACTACCAAACATAGCAGCACTAAAACAAAACAAAACAAAATAAAACAAAATCCCTGTGACATAGATACTAGTTCTGTCACATTTTGACAGATGAGAAAACTGAGGTCAAAAAGGGCCAATGTCACAAATTTATTCAACAAATATTTTCTAAACATCTATTTTATTGAAAGACCCATGGTTGACATTGAAGCTACAAACCTGAACATGACAGGCTTGATACCTGATCTGACGAAGCTTATGGTCTAGCAAAGAAAGTAGAAAATAAACAAGTGGAAATATAAATAATTTGTGATTACTGGTACAAATGAAACAAGGAAGGTACTCTGACTGAATGACAACTTCAACAGAAGGACCTCTCCTATTCAATTCAGAGTAGTCAGAGAAATCCCTTCTGAGAATGTGACATTCAAGCTAAAGCCTGAAGCAAATAGCCATGAAAAAAAAAGAAAAAGAAAAACCTCTACATGGCTAAAATGAACAAATCAGGAAACTATAGATGCTGGAGAGGATGTGGAGAAATGGGAACCCTCTTGCCCTGTCAGTGGGAATGCAAACTGGTGCAGCTGCTCTGGAAAACAGTGTGGAGGTTCCTCAAAAAATTAAAAATAGATCTACCCTATGACCCAGCAATAGCACTGCTAGGAATTTACCCAAGGGATACAGGAGTGCTGATGCATAGGGGCACTTGTACCCCAATGTTTATAGCAGTGCTTTCAACAATAGCCAAATTATGGAAAGAGCCTAAATGTCCATCAACTGATGAATGGATAAAGATGTGGTTTATATATACAATGGAATACTACTTGGCCATGAGAAAGAATGAAATCCTGCCATTTGCAGCAACATGGATGCAACTGGAAGGTATTATGCTAAGTGAAGTAAGTCAGTCAGAGAAAGACAGATACCATATGGTTTCACTCACATGTGGATCCTGAGAAACTTAACAGAAGACCATGGGGGAAGGGAAGGGGGAATAAAAATAATTACAAACGGAGAGGGAGGAAGGCAAACCATAAGAGACTCTTAAATACAGAGAACAAACTGAGGGTTGATGGGGGGTGGGGGAGAGGGGAAAGTGGGTGATGGGCATTGAGGAGGGCACCTGTTGGGATGAGCACTGGGTGTTGTATGGAAGCCAATTTGGCAATAAATTATGTTAAAAGATAAAAATATGAAAATATTTCTTCAAAACAAAAGACGAACGAACAAAAACCTCTAGGAACAGCGTTCTAAGAAGAGGAAACAAAGAATATGCGTTAAGTGATATGTAGTCACGAAAGGATAGATTATGCCACCATAGCAAATGAGTCCTAAAATCTCAGTGACCTCACAGCAGTGGTTTATATTTGCTTATGAAACGTCCAGGGATGGTCTCCTTCTCTGTCTTGTCATTTAGTTACAGCATCTGAAACATGCAGCATCTAAGATTATCACATTATGGGAAGAGATGGCTGGATAATGATGGGAAGTGTCCTGAAAAGCCAAGGCAGGAAGACTCACATCATTTCTCCACTTATTCCCATTGGCCGGAGCCCAGTCACAGGACAGCAACCCAGCTGAAGTGGTTATATCCTCTTAATCTCTTCTTCCTCAAATGTAACACACCTTCAATTCCTTCCCGAGACATACAATTCAAAATCCAACCCCGCGCAAAGCCCGGAGTCCTGAGTGATGCATGGCCCTCACCTCTGGTCCAGATGGGGATCTCCTCAATCTGACAACCTATGAACTGAAAAGACAGGTTATCTGCTCATCCACGTCATAGAAAATGCTGGGCCAGGAGTAAAGTAACTACAATAAATACTCTCATTTAAAAGAGCCCAGCAGCCATTATTCCATAGCGGTGCTGAAATGCTATTAGGGCCAAATTATGAAGCTCTCACCCTGTGCCTCGGGGAGAGTCCTTGCTGAGGCCCTGATTCTGCTTTCTGAGATGAGCTCCCTTGCCCTTTATTCTCCGTGACCCCTAAATCCACCCCCCCTTGGAGCTTCCTCCTTATGCGTAATTCTTCTTGGCCATATCTGAATTGTGGGAATTTGCTTTTGAAGCCTGCCTCCCTTATGGAAGACTGGAGAACCAAAATTGCATCTCACAGTCAAAGACTGTTGGGCTAGGGTTCATGGTTTGTTTGGCAATGTGGTACTTTTGAAGACTTAATAGGCTCCTAATCTATTTGCTTCCAGTCGGTTCCATCTGCAACTCACAAACCCAATGTTCCTTCCTGCACTTCTCAAATTATTTTTATGCCTCTTTGTACTGTTCTCTCTCCATCTTCCTCCCTCCCCCTTCCTCTCTCTCTCTCTCTCTTTCTCTACCCCTTTCTCTTTCTCATGAGTAGTAGCTACCTTGAGGCTCTCAGACTGAAATTGGAAGTCCACATCATTTTTTTAAAGTTTATTTATTTATTTTGAGAGAGAGAGACAGAGAGCATGAATGGGGTATGAGGCAGAGAGAGAGGGAGAGAGGATCTCAAGCAGGCTCCACACTGTCAGCTCAGAGACCAATGCGGGCCTTGAACTCATGAACTGGGAGATCATGACCCAAACCAAAATCCAGAGTCAGACACTTAACCCATGAGCCACCCAGGTGCCCCTGAAGTCCACAACATTACTCTAATCTCTTCTCTCACTTCAACACACCCAAAATATGTTGCTGGAATTTAGTGGCTCAATGCCTTTTAAAGCTCATCTCTTGTTATTTGAGACCTAGGATCAGTCTTGTTTTCTAACCCTGTAAGGCCATCAGTTTCTGGACTCTCTGTGTTCATAGTATCTTTATTTGTGATAGCCAAAACTAGAAACAATCCCAATGTCTCAGTGGTTAAATGGTGGTATTTTCGTGCTGTGGAACACTACTTAGCAATAAAAGGCGTATGTTGTGGGGTGCCCTGGGTTGCTCAGTTGGTTAAGAAACCAACTTGATTTCAGCTCAGGTCATGATATCAATCAATCATGAGATTGAGCCCTACGTTGGGCTCTGTGCAGACAGAGCAGAACCTACTGGGATTTCTCTCCCTCTCCATGCTTCCCCCCTTGCATGTGGACACACTCTCTCACTCTCTCTCTCAAAAAAAAATTTTTCTTTTAAAAAGGAGTAAACTGGGGCGCCTGGGTGGCGCAGTTGGTTGAGCGTCCAACTTCAGCCAGGTCACGATCTCGCGGTCCGTGAGTTCGAGCCCCGCGTCAGGCTCTGGGCTGATGGCTCAGAGCCTGGAGCCTGTTTCCGATTCTGTGTCTCCCTCTCTCTTTGCCCCTCCCCCGTTCATGCTCTGTCTCTCTCTGTCCCAAAAATAAATAAATGTTGAAAAAAAATAAATAAATAATTAAAAAGGAGTAAACTGTATAACCTTATGGAATCACTATATTGTATATCCAAAACTACTATAACATTGTGCATCAACTAGACTCAAAAAAAATGGATAAAAAGAACACACACACACACACACACACACACACACAAAGGAGTAAACTGTTGAAACATGCTGCAATAGAGATGAATCAAAATAATTACACTGAAGTATAGAAGCCAGATTTTTTTGAAGGAGTACATACTGTGCCGTTACATTTATAGAAAATTCTGGAACAAACTAAAGTATGATCACAAAAACCAGATCAGAGGCTGCCCGGGGATGGAGGAAGAGGGCAGGGAAAGGCAAGGAGGAGGGATTCCAAAGAGGCATGAAGAATCTTTGGGGAGTAGTAGATATGTTCCTTATCTTGATGGTGGTGAAGGTTTCATGAGTAAATATGTGTCAAAATTATCAAATTGTATGCTTTAAATATGTACAACCCATTGTTTGTTAATTATACCTCAAGTCCAATAGACAAGTAAACAATTACTAAATAATAGCCTCCAGGTATATTTATTGATGGATAAGATCTCAACTTATCCCCCCAAAAGAATGGCTGAATGTGGGCCCAGGACCCAGGACTATGATACCATGGACTGCATCCATGCATCTTCTCCCCGTAATAGACTCTTCCCTTTTTTAGGAATTACCCTTCTACACTGCCACCACTGTCACCTCAGACATTAGGGCAGACTATGAACTGGGGTGGGGTACATTCAGATGTTCCTTCTTTTCTATAACATGACAAAAAATGGTTTTCTCAAAGCCTTTCATTTGGAAAGAGTCGGGACACGGAGACCCGCCATTCATAAAATTTAAAACAAGTTTTTCTGCTTGGATAGAATCAGAAAAACTATCCTTTTTAAAAAAATTTTTTTCAGTTTATTCTGAGAGAGAATGAGAGAGCATGAGCAGGGGAGGGGCAGAGAGAGAGAGAGAGAGAGAGAGAGAGAGAGAATCTGAAGCAGGCTCTGCGGTCTCAGCACAGAGTCCGGTGCGGGGCTCAAACCCACTAACCGTGAGATCACGACCTGAACGAAATCAAGAGTCAGACACTTAACCAACTGAGCCACCCACGCGCTCCAGAAAAGCTATTCTTTATCCTATGTAGAAATTTCTCCTATTCTATCACTTAGCCTTGGCTTGACAAAGTCAGTTACAAAATACCCTCGACCTCTCTGAGCAGCCATTTCCTAGTAACGGTGTTCTTACTGTCAGAACATATTAAACGAAAGTTAATTTGGCAAGAGTCCATCACCATCCTGGGCACTCCACATGGGGTCATCCAAAAAGAGAAAAGTTTCTTCATCCACATGATAGCCCTGTAAATTTCTGCAGACTGTTCTCACAGGTATGGTCCACATCCCAGAAGAATCATTAACCTAAAGCTTCACAGGGACCTTTAGAGCCAAGTAAACAAGAGAAAGCAAGAGTTGATGGGTGCAGTGTAAAAATGCGACCATAAGGAGGCAGGACGAAGCCGACTGCAGAGGTTACATCAGGGTTCTGCACCCCAAAGGCAGATATGAATGCCATGGCCTTCACAGATGACTCCCAGACCTCCAATGGCCTCCAGAGTGTCCTTGTCAAAAGTAACATCCCAACTTACTGTTGGAACTGCCTTGGGTAGGGAGGCTTTCTGATGACATTGGGTGACATCCTCCTTTGAGTCCTATTACAAATTGTCTCCCCTAAACTCTGCAGCAAGCCAGCTCTGTTTTCTTGGGCAAGTCGCTTCCCCTGGTGGGCACATATGTAAGTGAGAAATGTGGACTATAGATTGTGTTTGTTACCTCTTATTTCCACCCACCTTCCCGGAGAATATGCTTTGTGCCTTGGGAGGTTCAAAAATGAGAGACACAGTCCCTTATTCTCAGGAATCTCGCAGCCCGGCGCGGGAAGACATACAAGGAAACAGTTTGAATGCAGGCTTATGCCAGCGTGGGCAGGACTGTGAACAGAGAAGGCAGGACCCTGAGGAAAGGCCTACGGAAGCCAGGGAAGTTGCCCTGGTGCGCAAGCCCTCCCCCTCCATATCCTCAGTCACTTCCCAAAAGCTTGTGACCTATAAGCCTCTCCACACTCTCCCAGTGCCTGTAACAGATGCCCTATCAGTGCACTAGTCAATAGACTGATGTTCCGTGTGGATTAGCTTTTACACGTTTGTCCGTATCTGGCCAGTTCAGCGCCTCATCCCTCTGCCCCCATCCCACAGAGGTCAATAAAACTCTAGCTCAGATTTGAACTGCACCAAGGGGTCTGGACTCCTGAGTTCACTGCCTCCTAACTTCCCAAGGACCATGAGACCTGGCTTTTGGTCCTTGGACCAAGGAACTGGCTTTTGCTATCCTTGTGTTCCTACCACAAGTGATCCCAGGTAATCAGAACCCAAGGAAGTTGCAAAAATGGAGGTAGGATGGGCTCCAGCCCACAGAATGTCCAACGTGTTATAGTACCCCCCCCAACCTGGGCAGCTCCATGGCCCCCACACTGGGCCCATGTCCCTGGTAGGGTAGAACCTAAGGGTGGGACAAGATGTCCTCAACAGACAGGGGCAACCCAACATCCAGAATTGTCTTTGGTTCTGTATTCCATGTTGTCATCTAAGGACCAGATGAGAGCTTGATGGACATCAGTTTTCTTTTCAGTTGGTGCCAGCTTAAAAATGACTCCAAAACCCTCTTTCCTGTGTTTTCTTAGCCCTAAAAGTCCAGGGATCGCGTTGAATGTGTCCCTTTCTTTTTTCTCATATCCTGGAATTTGGCAAACAGGTCAGAAGATATCTGCAGAGCTGCTGTGTGAAAAATAGAATTGATTTTCCTTCTCCCTTCGATAGTGAAAGTTTAGGCTTTTAGTAATCGCTGCTTCTTAAAGTCCCCTGAAGTCATGACCAGAACTTTGCGATTGCTACTGGAGAGGACTTGAAGTTTCTTCTTCAAAGCATCCCGCTTTCTCCTTCGTTATATCTCTCTCAAGGTACATTTCAATGTATGAGCAGAGTCATATAAAAAGGAATCTAAATACTTCTGCTTTATGAGAAAAAAGCAGTGTGTGCAATGTAGTGATTCCACAATTCTATACATTTCTCAGTGTTCATCATGACCAGTAGACTCTGAATCCCTTTCATGTGTTTCACCCATCCCCCACCAACCTCCCCATTGGTGACCATCAGTTTGCGCTCTGTAGTTAGAGTCTGTTTTTTATTTGTCTCTTATTATCTTTGTTCATTTGTTTTTTTTCTCTTATATTCCACATATAAATGAAAACATATGGTATTTGTCTTTCTCTGACTGACTTATTATTAGCATTCTTATACTTGAATAAAAAAATTAATTAAAAAATGTTTTAAAAAAAGAAAAAAGTAAACATACTGTATACATGGGTATGCAGCAGCCTTTTGTTCACTTAGTAGTATTTTGGGATTACCTTTCTATATCATCACCGAAAGATCTACCTCATTCTTTGTAAAGTTGTGAAATCTCACTATAAGATAAGCTGTAATTTAGGTACAGCCATTTGGGAATGTCCCACTTTTCTAACAGCTCATCAGTCATCATCCTTGTATAAGTATCTGTACATATTTGGGCAAGGATTTATATAGGATAGATTCCTGGAAGTCAAATGGCCAGGTTAAAGGTCAGTGTAAAGTATTTTATTCCATGAATTCCTCCCTCATATGCCTCTTAGGACACGGCCTGTTAAAGTTTCTGGCGATCAGGGTTTGAGTAATTCTCCAGTTGGAGTTCCAGGCACAATCGGGACAATTCCATGTGGTCCACATAGAACCAACTGGGTCAGCTTTGAGTTCTGGTGGGAAGGGGGGGGTGAGACTAGGAAAGAGACAGATGTGAAAAACTGATAAAAGCAATGCATGAATCATGGGAACTCAGAGCATGAGGGGAGTGAAGGAAATATTGCATGTTCTGGAGTTTCAAGGCTGAGGGTTCTGGTAAGGAGGTACAAATTTGGAGCCAGCCCCTTACACGGAATAGTTGAGATGATGAAGGACGCATAAAGTCTTTGTGTTTTATCTTGGCCAACCCTTATGTTTAAGGAACGTGAGTAAAACCCAGTGACATTTATAAGAACAAGGAGGGGTGCCTGGGTGGTTCAGTCAGTTAAGCGTCTGACTCTTGGTTTCAGCTCAAGTCATGATCTCACGGTTTCATGAGTTCGAGCCCTGCATCAGGCTCTGTGCTGACAGGATAGAGCCTGCTTGAGATTCTCAGTCACCCTCTCTCTCTCTCTGCCCCTCCCCCACTCGAGCTGTCTTTATCTTTCTCAACAATAAACTTAAGATTTTATAAGAACAAGGAAATCTCCATACCTCCCAGCAGCAGCGCACCAGGGCCACCATATTACCGTCATCCTGCCAACACCCAATACCAATTTTTACCAGTCTCACGGGTTAGTAATAGTGCACTGTTGTTTTAATTAGCATTTCTCTTATCCTATGATTAAAATACAAGAACGGCTTCCTTTCAGTTAGCTGCAAGACCCTCGTGATCTCAACCTCCAATTATATTTCTCCAATTACTCTTCACCTAACTTATCCTGTAGACAGGGTCACCACCTTATGGTTTTTCCAAAACTTCAGGATAGATGCTGCCCCTGGGCCTTTGTACCTGCTGCTTCCTCTGCCTGGTATACTTTTCTCACAGTTAGTCTCAGAGCTCCCTCTTTCACGTTCTTCTCAGTGAGATCTTTTGCTATCTCTTCCAATCACACACTCCTATCCACTCTTCCCTGCTTTCTTACTCTTCATAATGCTTGTCATCTGTATTCAACTGTATCTAACATAAAGACTATATCACATTCTTCTCTTATTCGCTGTCTTACTTACTGTCTCCTGAAAAACTGACATCTCCTTGAGAGCAGGACATTTAGTTTATTCTGTTAGTGGATGTATCCTGCTGTATCTTGAACAGTGCCTGTATGTAATCAACACTTAACAAACATTTGTTGACTAAATGAACAAGTGACTCTTTCCACGTCTGTTAATTGCCTGTTCATAGCATTTGCCCATTATTTCTTCTGGGCAGGTGATGCTTTCTTGTTGATGTGAAGTTCTTTGTCTTTGATATTATTCCCTAGTCACTGGCTTTAGTCACTGGGTATATTATCCCCCAATCTATCACATACCTATGCATGACCTTTGCCCATGATATGTCATTCATTGAACAAAAATACTTAATTCTGATCTAATAAAATCCAACCTGTTTGGGGTTTTTTGTATGTGTGTTTTTGTGTTTTTTGTTGTTGTTTTTGTCTTATGGGCTCTGCTTGGTGATTTTGTTAAAAAAACTTTTCCCTCTTAAAAGCAAAAATGAACTACTGGGACCTTATGAGGGATAAAAAGCTTCTGCACAGCAAAGGAAACAACCAACAAAACTAAAAGGCAACCAACGGAATGGGAAAAGATATTTGCAAATGACATATCGGACAAAGGGCTAGTATCCAAAATCTATAAAGAGCTCACCAAACTCCACACCCGAAAAACAAATAACCCAGTGAAGAAATGGGCAGAAAACATGAATAGACACTTCTCTAAAGAAGACATCCGGATGGCCAACAGGCACATGAAAAGATGCTCAACATCGCTCCTCATCAGGGAAATACAAATCAAAACCACACTCAGATATCACCTCACGCCAGTCAGAGTGGCCAAAATGAACAAATCAGGAGACTATAGATGCTGGAGAGGATGTGGAGAAACGGGAACCCTCTTGCACTGTTGGTGGGAATGCAAACTGGTGCAGCTGCTCTGGAAAACAGAGGTTCCTCAAAAAATTAAAAATAGACCTACCCTATGACCCAGCAATAGCATTGCTAGGAATTTACCCAAGGGATACAGGAGTACTGATGCATAGGGGCACTTGTACCCCAATGTTTATAGCAGCACTCTCAACAATAGCCAAATTATGGAAAGAGCCTAAATGTCCACCAACTGATGAATGGATAAAGAAATTGTGGTTCATATACACAATGGAGTACTACATGGCAATGAGAAAGAATGAAATCTGGCCCTTTGTAGCAACGTGGATGGAACTGGAGAGTGTTATGCTAAGTGAAATAAGCCATACAGAGAAAGACAGATACCATATGGTTTCACTCTTATGTGGATCCTGAGAAACTTAACAGAAACCCATGGGGGAGGGGAAGGAAAAAAAAAAAGAGGTTAGAGTGGAAGAGAGCCAAAGCCTAAGAGACTCTTAAAAACTGAGAACAAACTGAGGGTTGATGGGGGGTGGGAGGGAGGAGAGGGTGGGTGATGGGTATTGAGGAGGGCACCTTTTGGGATGAGCACTGGGTGTTGTATGGAAACCAATTTGACAATAAACTTCATATATTGAAAAAAATAAAAAATTAAAAAAATAAATAAAATAAAAAGTTTTCCCTCATTCTTCTGTCTCAAAGGGAATCTTTGACATTATTTTCTAACAACTTTTTTACTATGTCTTTCACATTCACAAGATGAAATGTATAAATCCATTTTTATTTTTCTCATGGAATGAGCCAGTTTTCCCAGCACTGTATGCTGGGAAATGGAAAAATCAATTTCTCCATTGAGTCATAGTGTCATTGTTACTGCATATTAAGTTCCTCATTTAAGCATGGATCTATTTCAGCTGCCTATTCTGTTCTAGTGATGTATTTATTCTTGTGATATTACTATATTTTTTATAATACCATAGCTTTATATTCTGTGAGTGTCTAGAAGGGCAAGCTTTTGTCTTGCTTTTTATTTTTTTAAGAAATCTTACCTCTTGGTGGCCTTTATTCTTCACTATAAACTTTAAACTAGTATAATCAAGTCTTCCAAAAATACCACTGAGATTTTAATTAGAAGTGCATTAAATTTATGGATTAATTTAGAGGAAAGTAAATCTTTACAATAATTAAGTCATTCCATTTAAAATCACATCTGCTATTTGAGTTTTAAAATATATCCCATTGAGGTTTTGGATATTCTTCATTTAAAACAAGATACTTCAGGGGCACCTGGGTGGCACAGCTGGTTAAATATCCAACTCTTGATCTCAGCTCAGGTCATGATCTCACAGTGTGAGTTCGAGCCCTGCATTGGGCTCTGTGCTGATAGCTCAGAGCCTGCTTGGGATTCTGTCTCTCCTTCTCTCTGCCCCTCCCCTGCATTTGCTCTCTCTCTCTCTCTCTCTCTCAAAATAAACAAACTAAACAAACAAGAAAAAAAACCCAAGATACCTCATAGCCATGCTGTATATTTTATTATACATTCTAGTTAGTTATTGTTAGTGTAGACAAGTACTATTGATTCTTGTAAATTGATATACCCATTAATTACAAAGTTTGTTGATTCTTTTTTTTTTATGTGATAATTATGCCTGTTGGAATAAATGACAATTTTATCCCTTTCCTTCCAATACTTACGCTTTTGTTTTGATTTGGCTTTTGCTTGTTGCTATTGTTGTTGTTGTTTTTCCTGTAAGCCCTGACCACGTCTACCACTATTATTTTAAACAATAGCAATAAGGGGCGCCTGGGTGGCTCAGTCGGTTAAGCATCCGACTTCGGCTCAGGTCATGATCTCACGGTCCGTGAGTTCAGGCCCCGCATCGGGCTCTGTGCTGACAGCTCAGAGCCTGGAGCCTGTTTCGGATTCTGTGTCTCCCTCTCTCTCTGACCCTCCCCCATTCATGCTCTGTCTCTCTCTGTCTCAAAAATAAATAAACGTTAAAAAAAATTAAAAAAAAAATAAACAATAGCAATAATAGTATGTCTGTTTTCCTGACCTCAACAAGAATGAATTTCTCCATTAGATAATGTTAGCTCTAGATTTTGATACATAACCTTCACCAAATCAAAGAAATCCTCTCTATTCCTGCTCTGCCGAGAGTTTTCATTATAAGTAAGCATTGAACTCTATCAAATCATTTTTCTGCATCAAATAAGAGTAATTCTATTACTTATCTATTTAATTCTATAAAGGTAGGAAGTTTCATTGATAGATTGATAGATTTTCTAGGTTGGATGATACTTTGCAGTTGGAATTAAACCCTACTTGCTTATGATGTATTTTAATAGACAATTGAATTCAGTTGGCTAATACTGTAATTAGGATATTTTTGAGTTTATATTTATAAACAAAATTGACCTATAATTCTTTTTCCCTCCTATTTTCTGGAACATTTAAAAAAATTTTTTTAATGTTTATTTATTTTTGACAGAGCGAGAGAGAGACAGAGCACGAGTAGAGGAGGGGCAGAGAGAAAGGGAGACACAGAATCCGAAGCAGGCTCCAGGCTCCGAGCTTTCGGCACAGAGCCCGACGCGGGGCTCGAACTCACAGACTGCAAGATCATGACCCGAGCTGGAGTCAGACGCTCAACCGACTGAGCCACTCAGGTGCCCCTGGAACATTTTATATAAGATAATACTTCGATTGATCTTCCACGAAATTAGAAGAACTCACCTTTAAAATCAGGAGGGCTGTGTGATTCACAAGAGCCAAAAGGTGGAAGCAACTCAAATGTCCACTGACAGATGAATGGACAAACAAAATGTGGTGTGCACATGAAATGGAATATTACTGAGCCTTAAAAAAGAAGCAGAGGCACCCAGATGGCCCAGTCAGTTGAGGGTTCTGACTCCTGATTTTGGCTCAGGTCATGATCTCACAGTTTGTGAGATCAAGCCCTGCGTCAGGCTCCATGCTGACACCATGGAGTGTGCTTGGGATTCTCTCTCCCTCCCTCTTTCCCTCTCTCTCTGCCTCTCCCTGTCTTGTGCTCTCTCTCTCTCTCCCAAAATATAGAAATAAACTTAAAAAAATAAAAAATAAAAAAGTGAAATTCTGACACATGCTACAATATGGGTGAACGTTAAAGTCATAATGCTGAGCTAGCCAGCGACAAGGACAAATACTGTGAGTCCACTTGTATGAGGTTACCAGAGTAGTCAGATGGAGACAAAGAGAAAGTAGCCTGGTGGCTGTGAGGGGGATGGGGAGGTCACTTTGAATGGGTACAGAGTTTCTTTTCTTTTTTTTTTTTAACATTTATTTTTTTTTGAGACAGAGAGAGACAGAGCATGAACGGGGGAGGGTCAGAGAGAGAGGGAGCCACAGAATCCGAAGCAGGCTCCAGGCTCTGAGCTGTCAGTACAGTACAGAGCCCAATGCGGGGCTTGAACCCATGAACTGTGAGATCATGACCTGAGCTGAAGTTGGATGCTTAACCGACTGAGCCGCCCAGGTGCCCCCAGAGTCTACATTTCAACAAGATCTCTACATAATTTCTATGCACATTACAAAGTCGAAGAAGCACTTCCCTAATACCTGAGCGAACAAAGCATCTCACATAGGAATACCTACACTATTCTAAGTATGCGGTAATGTTCTGTTCCTTAATGAGAATACAGGCACATGAGTATTCACTTTATTGTTACCGGTATATTTGATATATTCATTTGAATATATATTTAAAGTGGTTAACCACATGGGCCACAACCAATGCAAGAAACTCAATCAACAGTGATAACCAGACGAACTTTCTTTACGTGGATAGCGTCAAACAGGCCCACGGATATATAATATATAGTTCCTTGTGACTAGCAAGTTTCTGTTCGTTTATGGCAAGGTATTCACCTCACTTTCAGAAAAGTTAAAAAATGGCAGGAAAGAGGTTGGGAAAAGAGACTTTTAGAAACATGGTATTAACCAGGCCTGAGCTGGAAGTCTTAAAGCCAGAATCTAATTATGACCCATGATGTTGTTATGGGATTGCCAATATACAGTCATGTTTGTAAAACTGAGCACATCAGTAAGCTAAAATCAATAGTCTCTCCTTTCATTATTTAGCCTATAGTGGTGGGGAAAAAATGCTGGCACAAATGGGACACTGCGGGAAACCTGCAAAGTTGACAAAGTGATAAAAACAGTCTGCTACGTTCCAGGCCAGAAAGTCCCTATCACTTCTACCGCAACCATATAGAATTTTCAATCAGATATCACTGATATAATTGTAGCAGGTTCCACAACACCCTGCTTTGAAAGAAGCACCAAGAATAAAGAAGGTGAAAAGTCTGACTTGGAACTGAAAATTCAGATCTTTTTCTGAGAGGTTCATCAAAGCTCATGACTTCCTCTTGGCTGTCACTCACCCTGTCCTCAGAGGAAGGGACTAAGTCATATGGATAAAGCACTGAAAATACCACAGTGATCACCCCACCTCCGCCCTCCATCAATGTGTAATTCTAGATAAAAACAGCTGTGTAAAGAAGTCTGAAATTTTTCAGTACTTCCAACAATAAAGTCCTCAGTGCTTTTCTCAAAATTTCAAATTCTTAGGTTTTAACCCGTTTCTAGTGACCCTTATTTGCTGGCGACCTATGCACAGCTTTAACCGCTTAGTTAAGTATCCCAAAGCTCATCTTTCCACTGTCCTGTCCTCTCAACAAGTGATTTGGTATACCAGAGGCAGCCCTTGTGTTCATCCTGTCTCTTGGTGGCAGCAAAAATTGTCACAATCAAGATTCCAAATCCTTGGATTTATAAGAGTAGCTCCTAAGATACTAAAGCCTTGCTTTACAACGGCGGACGTCTCAGGTGAAAGCATCCATTTTACCACTCACTAACTTTGACCCTAAAGCCCTGTATCATCACTCACTGTAGGAAATTGGCTGGCCCACGTATAAACTATAAGGACTCTTTTTTGCCCCAAGTGCTTCAAGGTTGGAATAGGAGCTGTTGAAAGGCTGGCTTCATAAACCCATTTCCTCGACCAAGCCTCGATCACACATGGACATCCAAGGGTAGGGATGGCCTCCTAATTGTGGGTAAAAAGATGGGTCATTTTGTCCACTTGGTTACTGAGAGCTTTATTTATCTCCCTCTGATGGCATAAAAATAGCCATGCACCCCGTCTCATTTCAGAGAGGCCAACCCACACAACCACCTCCCACCTCATTTTCCCCCAGACTTCTAATCTTGCTCTTTCTAAGACCCTGACCAGCCCACCAGTCAACCCGTTACCACTGGCCACGAATTACTTTAGATCCATACCTTAGACCATCCCTCCTTCTACAGGAAGGATTTCTCTTGCTCACTGTGGAATTTCGGGCACTTCTAAATCGGGCTGTTTTGCAGCACTTCTGGCTGGTGATAGCACATCATGTAAGCCACTCACAAACTTGGCTGACCTTTTTCCTCCTTGTTAGCTAAACACTGGAATTCTCTGTGGCACTGTTAGTGTGCGATGTAGGAGAGGCAGTAAAACACAGCCATCTGAGCCACCTGCTCCTACAGTTTATTTATGCCTTCCAGATCTACTGAGTCTCCGCTTAGAATATTCCGTTTCCACCCAGCATTAAAATGCCCCTCCACAGGGTCAGGTAATACCCCCATGACGATGGAAAATTCAAATGGCACGAATTTATTTTTTTTCAAATTATCCTTAAAATTATTATTTCCCAACGTTTATTTATTTTTGGGACAGAGAGAGACAGAGCATGAACGGGGGAGGGGCAGAGAGAGAGGGAGACACAGAATCGGAAACAGGCTCCAGGCTCTGAGCCATCAGCCCAGAGCCCGACGCGGGGCTCGAACTCATGGACCGCGAGATCGTGACCTGGCTGAAGTCGGATGCTTAACCGACTGCGCCACCCAGGCGCCCCTCCTTAAAATTATTATTACTAGTAATTCTGATATTTGGAGTCCGTGAAGTCCTGAATCTCTGGTCTGTGGTTTCTCCTGGCCTTAATTCATGGTGCCTTATTTCCTTGTGCTTTTGTGATTTGGGGCTCTGATTTATGCATTTTCCTTGGCGCTTAATCTGAGTAAATTCGTTGAGTCATGACTTAAAGGTCTACTCCTTCATTTGTTTCTGTCACACATCTTTGTCACTACTACTTTGGGGCAACTTTAACTGAATCATCAGTTAAAGCTGATTTTTTTTTTCAGACCATCCATATGCCATGAATTCTGGTTAAGAAACTATGTGATATGTGAGAGCCAGCTTGAGGTTGTAAATTCCCACTAGAGATTTTTTTTTTTCCTGTGTACTGAGTATCAAGGTTCAAGACCAGACAATTTTCCTCAAAAAAAGGCTTGCTAGGGGCGCCTGGGTGGCGCAGTCGGTTAAGCGTCCGACTTCAGCCAGGTCACGATCTCGCGGTCCGTGAGTTCGAGCCCCGCGTCAGGCTCTGGGCTGATGGCTCGGAGCCTGGAGCCTGTTTCCGATTCTGTGTCTCCCTCTCTCTCTGCCCCTCCCCCATTCATGCTCTGTCTCTCTCTGTCCCAAAAATAAATAAATGTTGAAAAAAAAAAAAAAAGGCTTGCTAAAGGAGAAGGAAAGTTGTATCTTTTTGTTTTGGGCTTTTTTTGTTTTTTGTTGTTTAAAAGAACGGCTATTCTTTTTTGTTTTGTCTATTTATTTTTGAGAGAGCACGAGTGGGGGTGGGCACAGAGAGAGAAAGGGACAGAAGATCCAAAGCGGTCTCCAAGCTGAGAGCAGCAAGCTTGATGTACAGCTCGAACATGAAATGTGAGATCATGACCTGAGCCAAAGTCGGACGCTCAACCAACTGAGCCACCCAGGCACCCCGTTGTATCTGTTTTATCCTTACACAGCATGTGTAACACTTTCAGGACTGAGACTTATGTAGGAGTCTTCTCCTGGACTTCCATTTTTTCAGACCCTGGGCGCTGTCTCCTCTCCCTGGCCTACGCCCGACCCTGGCCAAAGCCATGGAAATCAAGTTCAAGTTCACCTGATTCAGCAAATGCTTTCAAGACAGAAGCCAGTTTCAGTTACTGCCTTCAGAAAAGCAGAAAAGGTCAAGGATGCGTAAAAAGTTCTTTTGTATACTTTAAATAAAGTATTTTAGATATTCTCAATGGGAGGGCTCATCCAGGTTCTTAGACCATTACTCTGACAGAAACAGAGGTCCAGAACCACCAATTTTGTCCAGATCATAAGGTTTGTTGTTATGAGAGGCTGGGCAGAAACATAGAAGGAAGAAGAGAAGAGAAGAGAATTGTCAAAAGAGGAGATTAACACTCAGTGTCTGAAGCCAAAATGCTGAAATGATTGTTTTCTTAAATAAAAGAGAGCTGTGCTGGCCATGCATGGCTCTCTTAAGCAGAACAAAGTGCTGAACTTCTATAGCATTTGCGGGGAGCGTCCTGGGGGAGTCGTGTTGGTTACAGACGTGGACATGGGTTGATGACCACCTAGAAGTGTAGACCCTGAAGCGAACCCAGCGCTGACTGTCTGACTTTCAAAGCATAACGCTGTCACTGATGATTTGGCTTTCCAAGGTGTCTTCACGGATGCAAGTTGTCCCTGATAGACGAGAAAGTTTAAAAACCTTTCAAGGTATTTACTTGTTAACACGGCTGGAGAACTGTCAGCCTTCTCCTAGGAATGTGGACAGTATTGATTCTCACAAAAGGAGAGAGAACCAGAGGGATGCAAGGTGACGAATGCCAGCGGAGGAACCCCGAGAGGCAATGGGGGAGGAGCAGCCCAGAGGTTAGGAGGGAAACAAAGAAAGAGTGAAGTCACAGCAGCCAACCCAGTTTCCAGGGAGAGGATGAATTGTGGTTGGAAACGCTACCGCTACCGAGAGGCAGAGTGAGATACAAGTTGAGCAACATCCAGGGACCTTTCAGAAAGGAAGTGCGCCAGTGAGCTTGGCCCGAGCCAGTTCAATGGTACCATAAGCCCAAAAGCAAACTGTAACAAGTTGAGACAGAGACTAGAGAAAGATCCCTGGTAAATGTAGCTACTCTCCTTTTGACAACATTTGGAAGTAAAGGTGGAGAAAGAAAGGAGATATGAGTGGAGGTAAGACAGAAAAAGTAAAATTAGAATTTTACCTCAAAAAGCTCGTGTTGGTTGTCATTGGGGGCACACGCCTCCTAGACTTTCAGGGATTAAAAGTGCTGAAGTGGGGCGCCTGGGTGGCTCAGCCGGTTGACTGTCTGACTCTTAATTTTGGCTCAGGTCATGATCTCACGGTTCGGGGGATTGAGCCCCGTGGTGGCGTTGGCGGCCTCTTTGCTGGGTGTGGAGCCTGCTTAAGATTCTCTCTCTGCCTCTCTGCCCCTCCCCCACTTGCTCGCGCTCTCTAAAAAATAAAAAGTCCCTGACACTCATCAAAAAGAACAACAGCATGTGATATTCAAATTCCTTCCTCAATAATCACCAAACAGACCTCCAGCCTCACGACTTGAAGCCTTGGCAGAAACAACTTATTCACACTACAGCAGCTGGTTAGGAAATTCTTCCATAAACGAAGGCATGCTTGTCTACAAGACGCCCACCCACTGCCCTGTGCATCCATCCCACTAACTCTGATCCCCCTCTGAGCCCTCCATGGCACAGATGAAGTCCTGGCTCTGCCCAAACGCTTCAACTCTCTCTCAGTGGTCTCAGGACCTTCTCTCCCCATCGTCCGTGGTTTTTCTAGATTCTTCTTGTCACTCCAGTTTTCTCTCCCACAGAGCTGGGTCCACAATGGGACAGATACCTCATCATGCAAAACCCAATCTCTCGCCGTGATTTCCAATGGACAAAAGACAGACAAGGGTAGCAGGTGCATGAATTTTAATAAGGGGTCTTGATAGCAGCTTGAAGATGTTGATCACCAGCACTCAAGGTATTTTTGGCCAGCGATTCTGTTGGCTCCAGTCATTTTTCGTCTCTCTGCCAGAAATGCTTATCCTCATGTAGGACTGGAGGCAGCATGACTGATAATTTAAGCAGTAGAGGTAGGGTTGTTCAGACTTTCTGCAAGAGGGTCTACAGATTCCCATGTTTCCCATGCATCGAAGAGTGTGATGTCTGCCTGGCCAAAAAAAAAAAAAAAAAAAATACAGATAGTTAATTTCCATTTAATAGTGGCAATACTAACATAGATCTGAGGAGTCAAGGAGCACAGTCAAAACCTAAAGGGCTGAAATAATTATGTGCGGGGTGCCTGGGTGTCTCAGTCGGTTGAGTGTCCAACTTCGGCTCAGGTCATGATCTCACCGTTTGTGGGTTCGAGCCCCTCATCGGGCTCTTTGCTAACGGCTCGGAGGCCAAAGCCTGCTTCGGATTCTGTGTCTCATTCTCTCTCTGCTCCTCCCCCACCTGTGCTCTGTCTCTCTCTGTCTCTCAGAAATAAATAAATGTAAAAAAAATTTTTTTTTAAATACTTATGTGCCACCACTGCCCACCTATTAGAATGACCAAAATCTGGAACACTGACACCAAATGCTGGGAAGAATGTAGAGCAACAGAAACTCTCCTATGCTGCTGATGGGAATGCGAAACGATAAGGCCACTTTGGAAGACAGTTTGTCAGTTTCTTATGAAACGAAACATACACTTACCACACAATCCAGTGGTTGTGCTTCTTAGTATTTACCAGAACTTGAAAACTTATGTCTACACAGAAATCTGCACATGAACTGCTTCACACAGGCAGTTTGAAAATCAAGCCCAGAGAAACAAAAGCTTCAGGAGGATAATGGAATTCCAGTGCATCTATAGGGTAGCGGAGCTGATGTCTTCCTGCAGAGAGAGAGAGCTGATGTCTTCCTGTAGAGAGAGAGCTGATGTCTCCCTGTAGAGAGAGAGAGAGCTGATGTCTTCCGGTAGAGAGAGAGCTAATGTCTCCCTGTATAGATAGCTGATGTCTTCCTGTAGAGAGAGAGCTGATGTCTCCCTGTTGAGAAAGAGCTGATGTCTTCCGGTAGAGAGAGAGCTGATGTCTTCCCGTATAGAGCCACTGTGATGCTTACAGTTGGTGGAACAGCCGATGCTATATATCAGCTAGCTGTGGCTCCATTTCCCAAGAAGCAGCATTGACTTCCGTGTATCATCTCAGCAGGCAGCTGGTTCAATTTCATTCAGATCTCTATGGACCAGTAATCAATAAATAACTAGGTTCTTCTTTGAGGATCAATATTTATTGACTTATACTAACTACCACCAATAAACCAGTCTTCATGAAAAAAAAATCTGCACATGATGTTTGTAGTTTTATTTATAACTACCCCAAATTAGAAACAACCAAGATTCCCTTCAGTAGGTGAATGGACAAATAAACTGTGGTCCGTCCAGACAAGAGATTATTATTCAGTGATAAAAAGAAATGAGCTATTAAGTCACGAACAGACACGGAGGACTCTTAAATGCACATCAGTGAGTGAAAGAAGCCAATCTGAGAAGGCTCCATAGTGTATGATTTTCAACTGTATGACATTTTGGAAAAGGCAAAATAACGGGGGTAATAAAAAGATCAGTGGTTACCAGAGGTTGGAGTAGGAGACAGATGAAGAGGCAAAGCACAGAGGATTTGGAGGATTTACAGTGAAGTTACTCCATATGATCCTGGGATGATCTATTCATGTCATTATACATTTGTCCAAACCCACAGTACAGTACCAAGGGTGAACCCTAAGGTAAAATATGGACTTTGGGTGGGGCGCCTGGGTGGCTCAGTCAGTTGAGCATCTGACTTCGGCTCAGGTCATGATCTCCAAGTTAATGGGTTTGAGCCCCATGACAGGCTCTGTGCTGACAGCTCGGAGCCTGGAGCCTGCTTCGGATTCTGCATCTCCCTCTCTCTCTGTCCCTCCCCTGCTCATGCTCTGTCTCTCTCTGTCTCAAAAATAAATGACCATTAAAAAAAAAAATTTTTAATATGGACTTTGGGTGATAATGATGTGTCAATAGAGTTTATCAGTTGTAACAAATGTACCACTCTGTGAGGGACGTTGATAATAGGGAAGGCTGTGCATGAGTGAGGGTAGAGGATATGTGGGAAATCTCTGTACCTTCTTCTCAAATTTCCTATGAACCTAAAACCGGTCTAAAAGCATAAAGTCTTTTTTTTTTTTTTAAAGAATCCCTTAAGGGGTGCCTGGGTAGCTCAGTCTGTTAAGCATCCGACTTCAGCTCAGATCATCATCTCATGGCTCGTGAGCTCAAGCCCCGCGTTGGGCTCTGTGCTGACAGCTCAGAGCCTGGAGCCCACTTCGGATTCTGGGTCTTCCTCTCTCTCTGCCCCTCCCCTGCTTGCACTCTATCTCTCTCTCAAAAATAAATAAACGTAAAAAAAATTTTTTTTTAAAGAATCCCTTAAAGGCAAATAAAGCTGTTATGGACATTCATCTACAAGTTTTTGAAACTAAATTTTCATGTCTTTAGATTAAATGCCCAGGGGTGCATTTGCTGGGTAACACAGTTAGTGTATATTTTGTTTTTTAAAAGGAAACTGGAAAACTGTTTTCCAGAGTTGCCCTACCACTTAACCTTCTCAGTGGCAATGTGTAAAAGGTCCATGTTCTCTGCATCCTTGCCAGTGTTTGGTAATGTCACTGCTTTTAACTTCAGCAGTTCTAATAATTATGTAGTGGAATACCATATCATCTTTTTTTTTTTAACTTGTTTTATTTTTTATTTTTTTAAGTTTACATCCAAATTAGTTAGACAATTATTTCAGAAGTAGATTTCTGGTGCCCCTTACCCATATAGCCCATCCCCCCACCCCACAACCCCTCCCGTAACCCTCAGTTTGTTCTCCAGATTTATGAGTCTCTTCTGTTTTGTCCCCCTCCCGGTTTTTATATTATTTTTGTTTCCCTTCCCTCATGTTCATCTGTGTTGTCTCTTAAAGTCCTCAGATGAGTGAAGTCACATGATTTTTGTCTTTCTCTGGCTGACTGATTTCACTTAGCATAATACCCTCCAGTTCCATCCTATGTAGTTGCAAATGGCAAGATTTCATTCTTTTTGATGGCCGAGTAATACTCCATTGTATATATATATCACATCTTCTTTATCCATTCATTCATCGATGGACATCTGGGCTCTTTCCATACTTTGGCTGTTGTTGATAGTGCTGCTATAAACATGGGGGTGCATGTGTCCCTTCGAAACAGGACACCTGTATCCCGTGGATAAATGCCTAGTAGTGCAATTGCTGGGTGGTAGAGTAGTTCTATTTTTAGTTTTTTGAGGAACCTCCATACTGTTTTCCAGAGTGGCTGCACCAGCTTGCATTCCCATATCGTATCATCTTTATTTTTTTTTTTATTTTATTTTTTCAACGTTTATTTATTTTTGGGACAGAGAGAGACAGAGCATGAACGGGGGAGGGGCAGAGAGAGAGGGAGACACAGAATCGGAAACAGGCTCCAGGCTCTGAGCCATCAGCCCAGAGCCTGATGCGGGGCTCGAACTCATGGACCGCGAGATCGTGACCTGGCTGAAGTCGGACGCTTAACCGACTGCGCCACCCAGGCGCCCCCCCATATCGTATCATCTTAATATGCATATCCCTGATGGCTAACGATGTTGAACATCTTTCCGTGTGCCTATTTGACATCTGTATGCCCTCTTTGATGAATTGTCTGTCTCCTAATTCGATGGCTTGGTTTTTACTGTTGAGTTTTGAGAGTTGTTTCTGTATTCTAGGTACAGGTCCTTTGTCAGATACGTGGCTTGAAAATATTTCTGCAATTTGCCTTTCAGTATATCCTATTCACAGGCCCTCTTGCAGAGTGAACGTTTTGAATTTTGATGAAGTCCAACTTGCTAATTTTTTTTTCTTTTGTGGATTGTGCTTTTCATATCTCAGAACTTTTCACCTAGCCCTAGGCCTTAAAGATTATTCCTATGCTTTCTGCCAGAAGTTTTATACTTTTACATCTTTTGTTTATTTTTAATTGCTTTTTAACTTTTTTAAATGTTTATTCATTTTTGAGAGACAGAGACAGAGCGCGAGTTGGGGAGGAGCAGAGAGAGAAGGAGACACAGAATCTGAAGCAAGGTCCAGGCTCTGAGCTGTCAGCACAGAGCCTGATGTGGGGCTCGAACCCACGAACCGTGAGATTATGACCTGAGCCGAAGTCAGACACTTAACCAACTGAGCCACCCAGGCGCCTCTACATCTTATGTTTAAATCTATGAGCCATTTTGAGTTAAATTTCGTATAAGATGTGAGGTTTAGATTGAGGTTCTTTCCCCGCCCCCCCCCCGTCTCTTTCTCTCTTTTCTTTCTGTTCTTACAGACGTCTCACTAATCCAGCACCATTTGTTGAAAAAGCTATCTTTCTCCCATTGAATTGCTTTTGCACATTTGTGAAAAATCAGTTGGCTGTACGCATGTGGACCTATTCCCGGTTTGCTATTCTGTTCCATTGGCCCATATGTCTGTCTCTCCACCAAAATCACACAGTCTTGATTACCTTAGCTATGGAAGTCTTGATATCTGGTAGCATGCTTCCTCTGACTTTATTCTTTTTGTTCAAACTTGTTTTAGCTGTTCTCATTCCTTTGTGGGTTTTTCTCCATTGACAAGATGTAGACAAAATAATCTTGTCTCTATCTACCAAAAATGCTGCTGGGATTTTGATAGAAATTGTGTCAAGAGTGCCTACCAGTTTGAGGAGAATTGGCATATTTGCTTGTTGAATCTTATACTCTATAAACATGGTATGTCTCTTCATTTATTTAGATCGCCTTTCTTTTATCGACATTCTGTAGTTCTCAGCATACACTTGCTACACATGTTTTATTAGGTATACACCTAAGCATTTTATACTTTTTGGAGTGATTGTGAATGGTACTGTATTTTTAATTTCAGTGTTCACATATTCAATGATAGTATATAGAAATGCAATTAATGTTTTATGTTTATCTTGTATCCTAGGACCTTACTGAACTGAATTATTAGTTCTAGATTTTTTTTTTTTTTTTTGTAGATCCCTTGGGATTTTCTACAGAAGCCATTATGATATCTGCAAATATAGACAGTTTTTATTTTTTTCCTTTCTAACTCGTATGCCTTTATTTCTTTTTCTTGCCTTAATGCATTGGCTACAGCTACTCAGATTTTATTTTATTTATTTATTTATTTAAAAAAATTTTTTTAACGTTTATTTATTTTTGAGACAGAGAGAGACAGAGCATGAATGGGGGAGGGTCAGAGAGAGGGAGACACAGAATCTGAAACAGGCTCCAGGCTCTGAGCTGTCATCACAGAGCCCGACGCGGGGCTCAAAGTCACGGACCGCGAGATCATGACCTGAGCCGAAGTCAGCCTCTCAACCGACTGAGCCACCCAGGCGCCCCAACAGCTACTCAGATTTTAAAAGAAATGACCTGGGGCGCCTGGGTGGCGCAGTCGGTTAAGCGTCCGACTTCAGCCAGGTCACGATCTCGCGGTCCGTGAGTTCGAGCCCCGCGTCGGGCTCTGGGCTGATGGCTCAGAGCCTGGAGCCTGTTTCTGATTCTGTGTCTCCCTCTCTCTCTGCCCCTCCCCTGTTCATGCTTTGTCTCTCTCTGTCCCAAAAATAAATAAACGTTGAAAAAAAAAAATTTTAAAAAAAAAAAATAAAAGAAATGACCTTTTTTAAAGATTAAGAGAAATCGATCCATACAACTTGGATAGATCTCAAGAGCATAATGCTGTCTTAAAAAGAAAAAAGCCAATCTCAAAAGATGACGTATGATCCCATTTATATAACACTTTCTAAATGATAAAAATTAGGGAGATAAGAGGCAGATTAGTGGTTGCCAAAGGTTAAGGTTAGCGACAGACGGTGGAGGCAGGGAAGAGTCCGTGCCACTGTGCAAGAGTAGCAGGAGAAGGATCTCTATGCTGATAGCATGGGTCTGTATCTTGATAACAGTGGTAGTTACACATCGCTGTGCTTGCAAGAAAATGCCATAGAAGTATGCACACACATTGCAACAATACCAGTCTCCTGGTTTGTGTATTGTATTGCGGTCACATAAAATATAATCTTCGGTAGGAAACTGTATGAAAGGTCCGTAGGACCTCTCTTTGTACTATCTCTGCAACCTCCTATGAACCAGTAAAAGTTCAAATAAGTTCAAATAAAAACAAAAAGTTCAAATAAGTTCAAATAAAAAGTTGATGAGGGTGGGGAGAAAAGGGAACCCTTGTGCACTTGTTGGTGGGAATATAATTGGTGCAGCCATAATGGAAAACAAGATTTTCCTCAAAACGTTACAAATAGAACTATCCTATGATCCAGCAATCCCACTTCTGGGTATATATCCAAAGGAAATGCAAACGGGATCTCAAAAAGGTATCTGCATTCCCATGTTTACTGCAGCAAAGAGAATCTGGAGGCAGAGAAGACAGTGAGGAGGTATTTTGGATGGTCTCACCCAGGGCCCAGGCAGCTCTGGTGGGCAGCCTAAGAGTCTCCCCAGATCACACAGGCGTCGAGCATGTGGACACACAGATTACGCAGCCCCTGCCTCTGCAGCGAGCTTGGAGATGGGCTGTGCACCAGAGCACGATCCAGATTCCAGACACAACCCTAATGTGTGTGGGTCCTGAGGCAGGAATGCAAATGGAAGCTCATCTATCATATGTCTGCATATTTAACAGTTATGAATAAAGCTAACAAGTGAGATAAATAAAATCTATCCTATGGCCCTTTGTGAAATAGCCCTTCATGGGGCGTCTGGGTGGCTCAGTCGGTCAAAGTGTCTGACTTTGGCTCAGGTCATGATCTCGCGGTTTGTGGGCTTGAGCCCTGCGTCAGGCTCTGTGCTGACAGCTCGGAGCCTGGAGCCTGCTTCGGATTCTGTGTCTCCCTCTCTCTCTCTGCCCCTCCCCCCCCAAGATAAACATTTTAAAAATTAAAAAAAAAGGGGCGCCTGGGTGGCGCAGTCGGTTAAGCGTCCGACTTCAGCTCAGGTCACGATCTCTCGGTCCGTAAGTTCGAGCCCCGTGTCGGGCTCTGGGCTGATGGCTCAGAGCCTGGAGCCTGCTTCCGATTCTGTGTCTCCCTCTCTCTCTGCCCCTCCCCTGTTCATGCTCTGTCTCTCTCTGTCTCAAAAATAAATAAACGTTAAAAAAAATTTTTTTTTAATTAAAAAAAAAAAAAAAAAGATCTTTTAAATAGCCCTTCATAATGACCTGAAAGGGCAGATTTGAATTTGTGATTCTTGGATTCTTCAGAGTTCTGTGCAGGAAAATGGCGGCCTGAGGGGAGCTGGCTCAGTCCACAGCCCAGCTCTCTCCTCTCTCCCATCCCCAACTCTGCCCCACACCGTGAGGACTCTTTCATGCAAGACATGGACAGTGCAGCCTGAACATCCCCGCTGGCCCACTGCCCCTGCAAACAGGAGTGTCCTTGACCCTCCTCCTGCCTAAGTTGCACACACAGTGGGCCCCATCTTCCAGGGGTGGAACTGGGGAAAGCCCATGTGGTCCTTGGAAACAGCACGGGGGGTTCTTTGGGAGGGAATTCCACGCCCCAGGTGCTCAAAGCATGGTCTTGGAAGGAGAGGAGGACAAGTTCTCTAAATGGATATATCCCACTTGCCCCCATCAACTCTCAACCCCATAGGGAGGGACTAAATCAGAAGACACCCAGAGTAGGACCAGGATCAGAGGAAGAGGTGTCTCTCTTCCCAGAGTCTAAGAGCAGAAATATTGAACTGAGAGCAAATTATCTCCAAGGGTCAGGATGAACTTATTCTGTCTTCATGTCATGAACCATGCTTTACAGAACATTCCTGGTCTCTGACCTCACTACAGGGAACACAGTTCAGGGGTGAACAACTGTATTGGATACATGGGGCCTAGAGAATAGGATTTGAGACCACAAGGCCGGGAAGACACCCAAGTCCTCTAGGTACCCGATCAGAATTCTTGAATGTTCCCCATGGGTTGGTCTTCTCCCAGGCTAAATTAAATGAGGCAGGTTCCTGTCTCCCTCAGAGTCTAACACAGCTGGAAGGCACACAGTACATATTCCTTAAATGCTTAAAGAAATCAATGAACAATAATAGTAATAGCTAACATTAATTAGGGCTTACGATATACTGGGCACTGTGAGCTACATTATTTCACTTCCTTCTTCCCACAATCCTGAGCTTTGAGATTGTCTATGGTTCCAACTTCGCAGGTGGGGAAGCTGAAGCCTGGAAGGGGATATGAACAGAGTCTGACAGCGGTAAGTGGCAAGGCTGAGGGGACTGAATAACTGAATCCATGACAGAACAGACCAACTGGATAGTGAACAAACTCATTTATAAATGGGTAAAATCATGTGCTTTATCTGTTTTTAGCACTTGGAAACCCTCTGATCCTTGGCGCTGTGGGATCTCCAGGATCAAAAGGCATCTCAGCCAATTTCCCTAGAAACCCAAGGATTTGGGCTCTAATCAGCCCATGTCAACCCCCAGCCTTTCACCCCCAGGATGGACCAACTCTCCCGCCCAAGGGTTCTCCCTCTCTCAGGACCTGCTGTGCCTTTAAGTCTCTTGGCTTCCCAGATGTACTTCTCAGTCCACTCCCGACCCAGTAGCCTTTCCTGCAGCTGGTAGATGAGGAACCATCACCCCACTGCTGCGTCCAAGCCCCAGTGATGTCCCTCTGCTACCTCTTAACCCCCATCCTGCCATCCCTCCACCCTCAATCCATTTGGAGCATCATTCCTCATGATTGACGCCCACAAGAAACAGATTTGTGACTTTTAATGGAACGTGGGAGCTAAGGAACCTGAAACAAAGCCATTTCTGTCCACGATATCCATTTATATTCCCTCTTTTGCCAGGTTTGGCTTTATGTTCTACTTGCTTGGACATCGGAGGAACGGTCCAGGGCTGTATTCTTTCAACTGTCATTGGTTGGACTGTTAAGTAACGACTAAGGACACAGCACCATTTACGATTTGAGCAACGAATGAGACTGTCTTCATCACTTTTGCACCCCAACCGGCAATGTCCATTCATCCAACACTCTGCTGTTGGGCCCAGGAACAACCATTAAGCAGATGTTAGTATCCCTCAAGTGGCAAGACAAGAGGAGGAACAGGACAGGGGAGAAGGGGAGACCGTTGAGGAAGTAACACTGGACACAGTCCCAGGAAAGGAGAGAAGCGATCTTGAGAGGGGAGGGAACCAAGACAATTGTTTCAACCTTGGGTGATCCAAGGCTTTCAGACATCCCACCCTCTGTCTTCCTATCCCCCAACCTGCTACTCCTAACTTTGGGATCACTTGCTGCCAATGAAGATCCTTCCTTAATGGAGCTTGGGAATGATGAGAAAGGAAATAAACAACTATAAGATTAGGAGATGGAGGGGATTCATCCACACTTCAACAGACTCAGCTCTTTATCAACAGCCTGGCCCTAACTTCAGCTCAACTAGCCCTGGGTCCAGCCACAATTCAGTCTCCAGTCCTCCTTGACCATATTCACCCAATTCAAAATCAAAACCCCGTCCAATTTTAAGTAGGATGCTGAGCCCTACCCAACTCAATGCCCCTCGAGCCTGAACTCCAAGCCAAACCCAAATTTAATCAAGTCACCAACCTCAGTTCTGAGCAGCAGTCATCAGACACCCTGCACTATTCATTACCAACTCCCAGCTTCCGCCCAAGCCCCAGTCTACCCCCAGCACCACCTCCACTCAACCCCAAATCCCATCTCCTCCCCAGCCCTCTCCAAACCATCAGGGAAGCCCAATACCTCACCTCCAGCTCATCCTAATCTTCCCCCTACCACTCCAACCCCAAGTCTTTCTCCCCATCACAACTCATCATCAGCTTCTAATCTAATGTCCTAAAGCCCCCAACAAGTCCCCAGTCTGCACCCAACCCATCACCCCTAAGCCGTCTCCCAGGTCCCACCAGAATACTACCCTGCCCTTAAGTGTCAGATGCTCCAAATAGCTACCATCCCACCACCTTGGCAAAAAAAAAGAATCAGGGAAAAATGTGGATGTGAGCCGATCATGGGGAAACCTCCCAAAGCCGCATCAGATGAGGAAAAGCTTTGTGCTGCCCGCAGTGAAGAGGAGAGGAAAGTGAAAAGTTCATGACCAAGATCCCAGACACTTGAGAGGGACCCAAGTTACCTGAGACCACCGGTTCCATGGCCAGAAGGAGGAGAAGAAACAGAAGTAACTTCATGGCTGGCAGGTCACAGGAGAAGGAGGTGGCTGTGCTGCAGGGGATAGAAATAGTGTTCTGTGCAGCGGGGATGAACCTCGCTCTTATTGGCAGGGTTGTGGGCAATGAATTATAGCAGGAGAGGATTTATATGAGATCAGCCAGGCCAGAGGACAGTGTGTAGCAGATTTCGTGGCAAAGCACGAGATGAGAGTGTGGGAAACTGGCCAGCACCCGTGCCAATAGTGGGAGGAGACGGGCAAATTAGAGCCTCTTAAGCCTTTCAAGACCAAAAGAACTAATTAATGAATGCATAAATATACATCAAGAAATTCCTAATTAAAAAAAGTACTTATTCTCAGCTTTCTAACAAAAGGATACATAAGCGTATCTTTCCAAGCCTTGACCTCGCCAATCTGGTTCCCAGTTCAGGGCTTTATCTTTGTTATTTGTTCTCCCTTGAGACCTTCCATGGCTGGCTCCTGTTTATCATTCAGTCTCATCTGGAAGGTCACCTCCTGGACAGGCCTTTCCTAGTCACCCTAGATATCGGCGCTCCCACCTACAGTGGCTCTGGATCGTCAGCCCTTGATGCACCACCTGCACGGATGTATCCGTTCTTTTCAATTCTGTTTTACATGCTTCATCTTTGTCTCTTCCATTCGAATGTCAGAAATTTGCCTTGTAACCCCACCGCCCGTAACCTCCCCTGGATTAGAGTATTAATTCAACTGTTTTAACAGGTATTCTCCCCGAACAAGGATTCCAAAAGACAGACATTGACTTCTTTCTCATGGAAAAGTCTGGGCAAGGAGTTGAGTGTAGCAGCTTCCTGATTCAGCAGAGAGCAAGGGTCCCCCTGGCTTGATGTTCTGCCATCCTCCACAGGCAGCTTCATTTGATGACCTGAGAGGGCTGCTCCAGTCCCCGCTGTCAAGGCCCCACTGCAGCCATCCGGGGGAGGAGAAAGAAGGAAATGAACTGTGTACTTTTGCCTTTAAGGGACACGACTCAGCATCTGCACACATGGCTTCCACTCCAGTACATTGGCCAGAACTTACTCACAGGGCCACACCTACATGCAGGGTAGAATGGAAATATTTTCTTTATTCTGGGCAACCGTGGCTAGCTAACATTCGGGGGTAGTCTTACTAAGAAGAAGGGAAGGACAGATATTGGGGGAGGAGCTAGCAACCTCTGACACACCCAACACATCGCAGGAACTTCATAAATACCTGTGGTCCAAATAAATAACATACCTTGACCTATAAGAAGTGATCTAATGGGGAAGCAACCCAAGTCCTTCCAGGGTGTAGAGAAAGTGCGTGGACTATATCCCTTCAGCCCAGCATCTCAGGAAGCTGAATAAGGACTGGACCTCGGGCAGAACTTCGGAAACTATGACAGGAGAAGAAGACCGAAGAGAATTCTAGGATCCAAGAATACCAGGATTGGAGAACAGGTTTTGATTTCACACAGATTTGAAATTGAGGATTGGCCCTGACATTCGGTACCTGTTGGCCTTGAGCAAGGTAAATTTCCTGAGTATCCTATGATCAAATACAAATCGTAACTACACCTGGTTGAATTAAGTGGGATAACTTGCATAAATTGCTTAACCAAGTACCTGACACCTCATAGGTGCTGAATAATCATTAACTATTATTATGTCAGTTTTCATTATCATTATTTTTGCATCCTCATATTTATTATATTTCTTTTCCTCCGAAGTGGAAATCATAAGCCTCCAACTCACATCGGACAAAATTGAGACTTGGTCAGGTGAAAGGAACTGCTCAGGCGCTTAGGTAGGAGAAAAGTCAGTCGACAGTCGCGGTTGCGAACGTTTGAGACAGAAGGGGAGACCCGGATGGAAACAGACAGGCACCACATCATCACGTGGGGGCCTTCATTGATTTTTTTAATGTGTATTTATTTTTGAGAGAGAGAAAGAGAGAGAGAGAGAGAGAGAGAGAGAAAGTGGGAGGGAGGGGCAGAGAGTGAGAGAGAGACACAGAATCCGAAGCAGGCTCCAGGCTCTGAGCTGTCTGCACAGAGCCCGACGCGGGGCTCAGACTCACGTGAGATCATGACCTGAGCTGATGTCAAGAGTTGGATGCTTAACCGACTGAGCCTCCCAGGCACCCCCATGCGGGGCCTTCGATGTCATGCTCAGGGCTTGGGAATCCAGCCTGCGCACAACAGGGAATAGATCTTTTAGAGAGGACTGTGGGGGCATGGTCAGATTTTTTTTTTTTTTTTTTTTTTTTTTCCTTGAAGAATCACTCCAGCAGCCCATATTGAAGATAATTGCCAGGGTAGAGTCAAGCAAGCAAAGACTAGCAAGGAGGCTGTTTCTCCCTCCGGGGAGAAATTACAAGGCCTCATTGTAGCCGGAAAAGCATAAACACAAAGGGTGTAAAAGGAGAGAACATCCAGCAAGTGCAGAGGAGACCCAGGCGTTCCTCCTGGTCCGGGGCTGGGAACTGGGCAGCCTGCGTGTCCTTGAGAATGTTATTCAGCCGCTACAGGACTCAGCACGGGGGACGAGACGGCCTCGCAGGATGTTGACAAGCCTGTATCCTGAAGTTAATCTCCTGACTGTAGTACCTCGGAAAAAGTAATTAACTCTGAACCTGTGTCCTTGGCTATGCCATGCGGGTAACAACGGTGCTTGCTCTGTAGGTTGTTAACGAGGACCAAATGAGTGAATAGGCACAAAGCATTTGGTGAATACACGTAAGACCCCTGACACTTACCCACCACAATAGAAGTATCTGCTGTCATTATTGTAACAGACCACAAGGTCCACCCTGGAGATTCCAGGCCCCTTCTTATTACAGTTCTTTGCGATATTTCATAAGCCCCTTTATGAAGCCTCCTAGACAGATTGGCAAGAAGCACTGGGACCGTTCAGAGAAACAGCCTTGACTGAGATAAGGAGAAATGGAAAGAGATAGGTTCATTGCTACAGCACATCTATACTTGGGCATCTGAGTTTATATTTGCACTGCATTTTGTTTATATGTACTTGTGCATGTGTGTAAATTTGTGCATAGCTGTGCATGCTCAGATTTTGTGTATTTTGTGTATAATTTGCGTGCCTGAGTTCTTTGTGTGTGTTCTGTGCATGTGAGTACTTGAATGTTCTATGTGTGAGAATGTTTATAGTCGGATGCTGTTTGTGCACAGATGTGTAATTGGTGGGTGGGTGGGTGTTTGTGTATTTTTGAGTACGTGCGTGCATGTGGATTTGTTCTCAGATCATCAAGTGCCAGGAGCTAGAGTTCTGTCAGTTAAGCTCCATTTTCCCCTTGAACCCCTACATTCTCTGACTCCGGAACATGACTGTTGTATGGTGATCTTCTCTGTTAAGGTGGGAAACCAGGCCGAGGCTAAGGGAAGTGGAAAGCAAGGGGCAGGGGCTGTAAGTAAGGCCAGCAAGCAGAAGCCACTGTGGGAGAAGAGGCCAGGAGACAGGGGAAGAGGCAGGCCTTGGTCAGAGAGCCAACTTGGCCCCTGGGAACTGTGTGGTAGCTTCCAGAACCCGCCCCGAAGAGAACAGACTGTAGCCTGGGCCTTTGTAATGCCTCCCACACGGTACAGGCTGGCCTGACCAGTTCTCTAAGACCTGTACCACCCACCCCCTGAAATCTGCAAAGTTGCATTTCTCAGCTCCTGAGAGGCCACCCAGTCCCCGCAGCCACAGTGGGGCAGGGGGTGGGAAGTGCTAGGGACCAAGTTCCCAGAGGGTCCCACATAGCCTAGGTACTTTTACTTTAGCTCAGCTGGTCCTCCCTCGAACCTGTGAGGTTAATAATACGACAAGAAGGTAGAAAAAATGAGAACCAATAAAATCACAGCCTTTTACAGGCTTCTTTGACTTCCATGGATTCACGTCTTCTCCTCACCTTCCCAGTGAGGTAGGAAAAGCATCCAGCTGAGGGCCTCTGGCTTGAGAAAGGCAATATGAGGCCAAGTTTGTATGAAAGTGTGGTGAGGCTCCCATAGAGGAACTGGGTGCTAGAGAAACCCCTACACTGGTATATCCCCCAACTGTGTCCTGCTTCAAGCCGTGTTCCATGAAACAGATGCGAGTGAGCGTGTTTCTTCTAAAATTCTTTAATACGTTCATAGTCACATACCAGTTCTGAATACTCCACGACACTCAAGCCTCAGGAAATGCTTTATTTCTGTATACGTATGTTATTTTATTTTTTTAATGTTATTTTTGAGAGAGAGAGAGAGAGAACACGCACAAGCAGGGGAGGGGCAGAGAGAGAGGGAGACACAGAATCCGAAGCAGGCTCCAGGCTCTAGGCTCCAGGGTCTGAGCACAGAGCCCGATGCGGGGCTCGAACTCACAAACTGTGAGATCATGACCGGAGCCAAAGCCAGACACTTAACCAATTGAGCCACCCAGGTGCCCCATCTGTGTATGCATTTTAAATTCAGCTCCAAGATACCACTTGCGAAGCTGGTGAGATGTCCAATGGCAGTTGTCGTTGGGGTTTCCTGCCTTCCTCCACTTGATCCTACTAGGACCCCATGATTTTGGTAAATGAGGAGGAACTTGATCCTTACTCGATGATGATGATCTTTATTTCTCTTGCTCCTCATGCTCAAGGTATTGCTGATGAATTCTGCTAACCGTTCATTGAGCGGCTCTGGGCACTGGAGAACTGTTCCTCACCGGGGCTGTCATACCCAACATGGAGGCAAAGGCTGCTGGTCCCAGGACCACAGCCATGGTGGCTGTCTCCACAGTGATGACCTCCATGCTGGCAATCCTGTCCAAACACTTATCACCTCAGGGTGTTTTATCAAACACCCTTGGAGCCGAACCCCCATCTTTTCTCCTGGTTGTGTGGAGATTCAACACCTCCAAATGGCAGGCAACTCCTCTCCTGAACTTGAAGCTAAACTCTTCATCCCATTCCTCCTGAGACCATCCAATCTAGCCGCCCTCCTTGTGCCTGGGCCTCTCTAATAAAGATGGGGGGAGTGGAGAGCAATCTTCAGGGCAGCCCCTGAATCTCTCTCTCTCTCTCTCTCTCTCTCTCTCTCTCTCTCTCTCACACACACACACACACACACACACACACACACATGCACACACATACTTTCTTCAGTTCCCCAGTAGCAAAAGAAGGCCAAGATTTAGAACACAAAATCCTGGCCCCCCTTCCAATAACTAGGCAGAAAAAAAATGATCTTTTCACTCTCTATGCTGATGCCTGGTCAAGTAAAATGGAGGAAAAAAAAATTATCAGGCAATTGCTACATTGAATTCTTAATAAATCACCCTGCCACAATGTCTGTTCCAAAAATATTAAGTACATTTGTATAACTGATCTCATTAATATGTAATGATTTTGCTTTTAAGGCAAAGCATGACATCCACAATGCCTCCAGACATTCAGAGAAGACACCGCCTGACTCACGCAAGTGTATATTTCAGTTTGCTCGGCCATAATGGAAGCATCCACCAATGACCATCACAGTGATGGGTGATGTAACTGTAGCCACCCCTGCTAAGTGTCTCATCTTATAATCTCAATATGTATCTCTAGTAATATTCCGTGGTTATTGAGTATCAAACATTGATACTATTCCAATGTGAAGCTATGCCCTAAAGAGGAAATGCTCGTGTACCATTCCCGCTATTTTAAGCCAGAGATCTCATTAAGTCAAAACTCTTCAACTAATATTGCTTGAATACTCGATTTGTGCTAGATTCTGCTCTGAGATACAGAAAATAAATCAGCCGCGGTCTTCATGGGGGTGACAGTCTATTATGAACACACACTCTGAGCAAATATAAGTACAGGTGTGGTGGGTGGGTGGTGCAGAGGAGAAGTGCAGGATCCAGGTGGCAAGGCCAGGACTAGGGGGAGGTGAGGGAGGTGCCCAGGAGGCACTCATATGACCCTGAGACTGAGGGCCCCTGACGGGTTGCACCTTAGGCACCTCCCCCTCCTCCCCCTAGTCGTGGCCCTGGCAGGTCTGAAGCCACTGTAGGAGAAGTCCAGGCAAGCCTCCAGATGTCCAGTGCCAGGATGGCTATGCTGCTGGTAGGATCCTGGAAGACTGTTTCTGCTGCCCACTCTCCCTTGGTCCTTCCAAGCCCAGTTCAATTGTCGGGACTTCCAATCAGTTCTATGAGCTACATAGCATCCTGACAAGAAATGTCCTTTCTGCTTAAGTCGGTCTCTGATGAACTCAAGCCATTACATCCAATGACAAATTTAAGGTGCGTCATCATCAAATATGTTGAGGAACGTTGCTGTATTCCATAAAGAACCCTTGTGACATTGGGCACCAGGATGTGGGACAATCGGACATGGCAGAGAGATGAAAAGATCAGTGGCAAAACTCAAGGCAGGAGGTCTGGGGTGGGAGAAAGAGGGAGGAGGCCAAGGAGGGACTGAGCCGAAGGGGTAGCCCTGAAAACAGATTGAACACTAATCGACTATTCAATCAATATTAGTTGAACAATTTTGACTTAATGAGATATATGCTTGACTTACAGGGCCCCTCCCCCTCCAAAGACTCAAGGGGCGATGATGGCAGACCTGTCATGAGAAGTGAACAGGAAGGCATCCTGTCTTTTTTTTTTTTTTTTAATTCAAGTTAGTTAACATACAGTGTAATCTTGGCCTCAGGAGTAGAACCCAGTGGTTCATCTCTTACATATGACACCCAGTGCTCATTCCAAAGAGTGGGAGGGCATCCCAAGTCTTCCTGGGAATCGAACGTGTGCTAGATTCTGTCCTGGGTGCTTCCTACCTGTGATTTCATTTAATCTAATGACACCCCTGTGCCTTGGGTGGGATGGATCCTCACTTTAGAGATGAGAAAATAAAACAGAGAGGGTTAAATGGCCTGCCCAGCGTCATGCAGCAGATATGTGACTCAAGGACTTGAACCCAGATCTTCTGATCCTGAATCCAGTGTTCAAAACTGTTTGACACGTCTGGTGATACTTAGACACTGAGGCTGGAGGTTTTCATGAAAAAAAAGGTGTGCTGGGGATGACTGAGTCAAGCCATAGGCTGAGGCCAATTTTAGTGTATGAAGGGACTGGATGGTAAGTAGGTGATGCTGAACAGAGCTTCCCAAGTCAGAATAAAGAATCAAATCCTTTTTGATTAATCAGATAAGTAGCAAGGGCTGGGAACACTTGAGACCGTGACCCAAATCATGGGGCTGGTAATGGGAAAATCCCCACTGTCTCAGTTCGGGATCAGTCTTAGAAAAAGACTAGCCCACAGTTCAAGATCATGTGGCCCCCACTGGGAGGAAAGGAAAAAGATGAAGTGGGAACCCACGTGGGGCCTGATACCTGCTCTCTGCAGGTGGAAGAAAACTATGAGACACAATCCAGGACTCCCTAACGGGGTAGAACTGGGGTTGTTATCAGGGGAGAGCAGTCACAGCCTTTTGGGCTGAAAGTAGAGAAAACGAAGCAGCAGGCTAAGAATGGGTTCTCATGTTCATCACAGATTCTTGCTTGCCTCCTCGACTTACCCTGAAACACCCCGAGATTCGGCCCCCCAAACCTGCAGTAGCCTGTATCTCGACTCTAAAGCTACACTGTCCAGCACGATAACCACTACCCACATTTAGCTATATAGATTAGATTAGATTGGATTCAATATTCAGTCCCCCTGTTACACTAGCCACATTTTTTTTTTCATGTCCTCATCGAGCTTACTGATTGTGGGGGGTGGGGGGGGGAGGATCTAAATAACAAATCACGTAATATGTACTTGTGGAATGATTTAAAAATCAAATGCTCTATGTTTGCATTACTGTCCCCCTGCCCCCCCACTTCCCCCCCCCACATTGACTTTATACGTACTCACATACCTTTAGAAAACATAGCATTGGTTGATGTTTTGGTTTCTATTTCGGGGGACGTCTTTCTTTTTTGCACCCCACAATATGTCTTGCAGCGTTAGGTAGATTGACATCCTCTTTTTTTTTTTTTTTCAACGTTTTTTTTTTGTTTTTTTGTTTTTTTTTTTTTTATTTATTTTTGGGACAGAGAGAAACAGAGCATGAACGCGGGAGGGGCAGAGAGAGAGGGAGACACAGCATCGGAAACAGGCTCCAAGCTCCGAGCCATCAGCCCAGAGCCTGACGCGGGGCTCGAACTCACGGACCGCGAGATCGTGACCTGGCTGAAGTCGGAGGCTTAACCGACTGCGCCACCCAGGCGCCCCGACATCCTCTTTTTTAAGTGAGACGTAGTGGTCATCGGTATGCATACTTCATTTCCGGGCTGATGGGCATTTAGAATGTTCTGGGGTTTTCCTTTTGCATTACAAACAAGGATGCAACTGGCGTCTCCACCCACTCACTCGCCACATCTCAAACGGCCAATAGCCACACGTGGCTAGTAAGCTACCATATTGGACACCGCGGAGCTGGGATGTTTCCATCATTATAGAAAATTCTCCTGGCAGTGCTGACTCTAGAAAACAGGAGTCAAATGGGTAGAATGAACACTCCTTATTTACATCATCTGGGCTGAACTGGGGGCCAGCAGGCTAGGAGCTAGGTGCCAAACAGACTAACCTACTGGTCTTCCCTGTTCTGTCTCACCTGCACGCACACCTCTCTTTGTTCTTGATTTGTAAGTTCAATGAGGCGGAGCTACCAGACACAAATGGGACAGTCGAGAATGATTTCGTAGAGCCGTGGGCTCCGATGACGTTGGGCTCAAAGTCGGGCGAGATGGGCCAGACTGCAGAAGTTACTCCAGGCTTCCGGTTGGGGGCAAGGATCTAGTTTTGACAGGTACGTGCTTGCGGTTGACACAACACTCAGTCTCATCACTGCATAAGAGTTAGAATACTTCACTGTCTTTACACGTTGTTCTGCACCTTCCCAACTTTTTCCAGCAGTGCCTGGCTGAAGTTAAAAAGGAGGGAGAGGACGGGGTCAGTCCTGAAATAAAGCAGAGGGCTGGGGAAGGGGGAAGGCACCCCGGCAGAGAAGACAGTAGTAAGGAAATAAGGAGATGTGCGGGGAGGAGTATTGGCCATTTTCCTTCCTTCTCCCATTTGTGTCGTCAGTCACAACCCCGACGTCCTCCCCAGGAGGCAGCTTCCCCTCCCTGGCCAGCTCCTTTGGGGGAGGCAGGAGCCTTCCCCCCCCCTCCCCCCACTAGGTTTTGTCTCCCTCATAATACAATGTAACCAGGTACCCAGTATCAGTTACTTTTTCCCTTTGCCCTCAGTCCCCTCTCTGACCCTATCAATGAAACGGGATGGGAGTCTGAAATACACCCATCTGGACATCTGCAAGTTTTCTAGGGCATCCGCAAAACTCCCAAGAATGTAACACTCCCTCCTCCACAACATCCTGGGCCTTTTTGTGCGTCTTAACCAGCCTAGATAATTAGCGGCTCCGGGGGACCCACAGCCTAGAGTGGCCCAGATAAATTAAAATTGCCTGAGAACGGTATCAGAATCCTCAATCAGAAATTCAGGAACCGTTTTCATGGAGGCAACAATAGCTCGAAAGCCAAATCCCCCCCCCGATGTTCTTAGAAAAGTGCCCATTTCCTCCATATTCCGCGCCTGCATCTCTCTCCTCCGTGTACCCTCCGCCCAGATCGTCATGTTCCACTTCTCCAAAGCACACCAGAGAAGATCAGAGTAGTCAAGTAATAGCACTGGAAAGATCAGCTGGTACAAGAGAACTCAAATTTTCCCCTGGCTACAGAGATCGTCCAGAGGCCTCCAAGGAGGCTGCCATTCTCCTAGTCCAGGCTGTTAGAGCCCCCAGAATTCCCTGAACATGACCCACTCCCGCTTGGGAGAGATCCTATTTACCTTGGGTAACCTGGGGCAGGAGCAGGCTAACAGTCAAAACCAGGAGAATACGCTTCATGAACGCTGAGGGCCGAGGGGGAGATTAGGAGGCTTAGAGGCTTCTGGGCTGGCAAGACACGCAGAGGTCTGCATTCTGGGCAGTCCAGACCGGTATTTATTGCCCCGAGAAGCACGGCAGAGCCATGATCAGTGAACCAGAAAGGGAACAGTCCCTTACGATTAGACAAGAAGACAAGTCATCAACCACACTGGTTGAATGGCCGCCGGATACCCCACCCTTGTCTAAACCTCCTGGGGAGGCTGGGACAGGGGGAAGAGACGTTAACAAAGAGAAGACACAGCCTTACCTTTGAGGACGTTTGCAATGTAACTGGGGAGCCAAGAAGGGGAAAAAATGCTTTCGCTAGTCATTCAGTTCTGGTAAAAGAAAAGAAAGGGCAGTGAGACCGAAAAGGAGTGATACTTCTGTGTCCCTTGGGTTCTCTCCAGCAATAAGAACATCTTAGGATGTCTCATATGTTGGGGATTTGTTTTAATGGTAAACGAAGGGCATGGGGCGCCTGGGTGGCTCAGTCAGCTAAGCCTCCGACTTTGGCTCAGGTCATGACCTCTCGATTCGTGAGTTCAAGCCCCGAGTCGGCCTCTGCGCTGACAGCTCGGAGCCTGGAGCCTGCTTCAGATTCTCTCTCTCTCTCTCTCTCTCTCTCTCTGTTCTGGCCATCACTACTGGAAACTAAAATGTCAGACTTTGTGGAGTGGGATGAGGAGGAAGGCCACAGCCCCGACTTTTAATAGCGTGTGTTTGAGAACAAGTGGCATCCTCCTAGGTGGCAAAGGAAAGGCCACTTTCTCCCATTGCGGTGTTTCCTATAATCTATGGTAGACTGCATTACCGACCCCAATTTTACACCCCTATCTGAATCCATTTCGAAGGTCTCATCCCGGGAGGAATGCACTTCCCTGTCCCTTCACTTTTGTCTGGGCTGTGAGACTTGCTTTTTATTAGCCAATGGCACATGGCCAGGAGTGACAGCGTGCCAGTTTTGAGCCCAGACTTTAAGAGGCGATGACCGTTTTTACTGCCCTTTAGCACCTCGGCCATCACCGTGAGAAGCACGCGCCCCAGTGGTCCAAAGACAATGAGACATCACGGAGCAGAGCCACCCCGGCTTGCCCACAGAGCTGCAGTGAGAAATTAAGCTGTGCCTGCTACTCCAACCCCAAGCAGAGCAACCCAGCCAAAGTCCAGCTTCCCCGCTGACTCGTGAGCCGTGATCAAGAATGCCGTGTTAAGACCCTGAGTTTGGGAGTGGGAGAAGACATAGTAATGGCTTAGACATACATAAAGCCAGCAGACAGATCAGAAAACAGCCAAATCAAATGCTTTTTAGCACAGTAATGGAAAGATCTATCATTTCAAAATGGGCAGACACAAGGGCACATTAACAGGAGGCATGTCTCCTTTCTGATACAGAATAAGACAGTTGTCTCCAAGAAAAACGAATGCTCTAGACAAGGGGCCATCAGACCTTTTTTGTAAAGGCCCAGATAGTAAATATTTCCGGGTTCTCAGGCCATGCAGTCTCTGTTGCAACTACTCAACTCTGCCTTTGTAGCAACAACAAGCGACCACAGTGTGTAAACAAATGGGTGTGGCTGTGTTCCAAGCAAGCTTTATTTACAGGCACTGAAATGTGAATTTCATATAATTTTCCCACGTCACTAAATATTATCTTTTTTATTTTTTTTTCAACTGTTCAAAAACGTAAAACCCAATCTTAGCTCACGGGTCATACAAAATCAGGCAGCAGGCTGGATCCAGACTGTCAAATGTTAGAAAGCTAAATAACGCCAAATAATGACAGGGAAAAGAGAATAGAGGAATATTCACGTACTGCTGGTGGGGTGTGGATCAGAGGCTGAATGACTATGAATCTCAAAGGTTCAGGGCCCCTCACTAGCTTGGACCCTTGTGAGTGCTGAGAATTCTAGAATGTTCTAGCTAAGGAGGGGAAACAAGGTTGCAATTAGGAAACATCAATAAATAGGCATTTCAGGCTGATTATCTTAAAAGATCCCAGTAATCTATTGTAATTTTGTAGCTCATTCTAAATACAGAGTCAGGGGCGCCTGGGTGTTGCAGTCAATTAAGTGTCCGACTCCGGCTCAGGTCACGATCTTGCAGTCTGTGCGTTCAAGTCCTGCGTGGGGCTCTGTGCTGCCAACTCAGAGCCTGGAGCCTGCTTTGGATTCTGTGTCTCCCTCTCTCTCTGCCCCTCCCCTACTTGCGCTCTCTCTCTTTCTCAAAAGTAAATAAACATTTAAAAAACTTTAAACCCATATTCACTTTGGGACCTGGTTTTGAATTTGTAATTTTGTGTTCTTTGTAAACAGAATCCCAAAATTCTAAAAAGCTGACTCCTACTCTTGAGATGGAAACAGTCATTCTGGGGAGGAATCTAATGACACTTAGTCCAATTAAGTGTAAGCATTTGTTGTGACCCAGAAATTCCAATCCCGGGTACATGTTCCAAAGAAATCCTCCTTTTCCAAAAGGAATATGCGTGGGGATATCATATGCTGGAGAGTTTGGTGTGCACAAATAAATATGGATGAGTGTTGAAAACCAGTGCTCACTATAACTGTATCACCACTTTGGAAAGCAGTTTGATGGGGTTTTTGTTTTGTTTTGTTTTGTTTTTAGTTTGATGGTTTCTTAAAAATTTAGACACACACTTACCATACAATCCGGTGATTTCATTCCTACATATTTATCCAAGATAAAGAAAGGGCTATGTCTACACCAAATAGTGCGCAACACATTTTCATAGCGGTTTTATTTATTCACGAGTAGAAACAACCTAAATATCCATCAAGCAGCAAAGAAATAAATGGCGGTATGTCCATATAATAGAACACTACTCAGAAGTAAAGAATTAATGGTTACTACACACAGTACACAGGACTCTAAAAAGTGAGTGAAAGAAGCCAGATAAAAAGAGACTATACTGAATAAATCTATTTGTATGAAACTCTAGAAAAGATTAATCTACAGTGACAAAAAAAAAAAAAAAACAACCCACCACCACCAACAACAACAGCAAAAAAGTATCAGTAGTTGCCTAGGGCTGTTGGGAGGGGGTGGGCATTGACTGAGATGGGACAATAGGGAACTTTTAGGATGATGAAAACATTCTATACACAGGTGTCAAAACTCATCAAAATGTATACACTTAAAATGGGCCCATTTTATACATAAATTATGCTTAAAATTGCAGTAAAGTTGACTTCTCTAAAAACTAGTGCTAATTTTAAAAAGCAACAGAACGAAATATATGACCTAAAACCACTATGTAAAATAAAAATACATACACTTTTTTTAATCTTTTTTTTTTTTTAATTTTTAATCTTTATTTATTTTTGAGAGAGAGTGTGAGCAGGGGAGGGACAGAGAGAGAGGTAGACGCAGAATCCGAAGCAGGCTCCAGGCTCCAAGCAGTCAGCACAGAACCCAATGCAAGTCTGGAACTCACAAACCATGAGATCATGACCTGAGCTGAAGCCGGACACTTAATCAACTGAGCCACCCAGGTGCCCCCAAAATACATACGCTTTAAAAAGGTACATATTCAAACATGGAAAGAGTTGCTTGTGCAGGACACGGATAGGAATTGATTGTAGGGATAGAAATCAATACATCAGGGGCGCCTGGGTGGCGCAGTTGGTTAAGCGGCCGACTTCAACCAGGTCATGATCTCACGGTCCGTGAGTTCGAGCCCCGCGTCGGGCTCTGGGCTGATGGCTCAGAGCCTGGAGCCTGTTTCCGATTCTGTGTCTCCCTCTCTCTCTGCCCCTCGCCCGTTCATGCTCTGTCTCTCTCTGTCCCAAAAATAAAATAAACGTTGAAAAAAAAAAAAAAAGAAATCAATACATCAGTAAAAGCATCAGCCATAACACCAACGCTGAGAGGAGCCTGGGTGGCTCAGTCGGTTAAGTGTCCAACTCTTGATTTCGGCTCAGGTCATGATCCCAGGATTGTGGGATGGACCCCCATGTGGGGCTCTACACTGAGCATGGGGCCTGCTTAAGATTCTCTCTCTCCCTGCCCCACCCCTCTCCCCCACTTGTTCTCTCTCACTGTCTTTAGAATTAAAAAAAAAAAAAAATCAACAATGCCTAATTTGCTGTGAATAATTAACTGGATCCTTGAAACAGAGCTAAAAGAAATAAAAAAGGGGGCTATTTGATAAGAGGCTTTCTTCTAAGGATCACTAGTGAGGAAATCAGCCCTCTGGACTGGAACTCATTTCCTTTCCTTCCAGAAAAGGTAGCTAAGGCCCAGGGCAAAAACAAAGGCACAACTCCCTCCATTCTTGAGGAGAGAGGTTGTTTCTAGAGTCTTGAAAGACTGGAGAGAAAGTAGAAAGCAACTCGTGGGAGCCCCATTCTTGCAGAAACCTGAGTTTAGAAGGAACTTCATTTGTACATCAAAAGAACTTTTTTTTTTTTTAATTTTTTTTTTCAACATTTATTTATTTTTGGGACAGAGAGAGACAGAGCATGAATGGGGGAAGGGCAGAGAGAGAGGGAGACACAGAATCGGAAACAGGCTCCAGGCTCCGAGCCATCAGCCCAGAGCCTGACGCGGGGCTCGAACTCACGGACCGCGAGATCGTGACCTGGCTGGGGCTCGAACTCACGGACCGCGAGATCGTGACCTGGCTGAAGTCGGACGCTTAACCGACTGCGCCACCCAGGCGCCCCAAAAGAACTTTTAAAAGACACAGAGTTTCTCCTACACTAAACTGTTTCGAGATCTACCTCTCCTGCAGTAAAGAACTTTATCATAATATACAAAATGGAGTATTACTTGGCCATCAAAAAGAATGAAATTGGGGCACCTGGGTGGCTCAGTTGGTTAAGCGTCTGACTTCGGCTCAGGTCATGATCTCATGGTTCGTGGGTTTGAGCCCCTCATCAGGCTCTGTGCTGACAGCTCAGAGCCTGGAGCCTGCTTTGGATGCTGTGTCCCCCTCTCTCTCTCCCCCACTCATGCTCTATCTCTCTGTCTCTCTCTCTCTCTCAAAAATAAGCAAACATTAAAAAAATTGTTTTTAAAAAGAATGAAATCTTGCCATTTGCAACAACATGGATGGAACTAGAGTGTATTATGCTCAGCAAAATTAGTCAGAGAAAGACGAATATCATATGTCTTCTTCACTCATATGAGGAATTTAAGATACAAAACATGAACATAAGGGAAGGGAAGCAAGAGTAATATGAAAAACGGGGAGGGGGACAGAACATAAGAGACTCTTAAATATAGAGAACAAACTGAGGGTGGGGGGGGGATGGGCTAAATGGGCAAAGGGCATTAAGACACTTGTTGGGATGAGCCCTGGGTGTTATACATAGGGGATGAATCACTAGATTCAATTCCTGAAATCATTCTTGCCCTGTATGCTAACTAACTTGGATGTAAATTAAGAACTTCACCATAACCCTGCATGTTCGTTCTCGTGGATGCCGATTCGCAGAATAAGTGGCCTAAAAAGGAATGACCGGAACCCATTATACGAATTATTTAGCAGACTCAGCACTGGTTTTCAGCAGTAGAGGAGACTCTCATAAAAGGCTGCGTCCCCTCTACATTTTTGCTTCATTGCAGTCTCTGGGGGTGGGGACATTGGAGGGAGGTGGGGAAAGAGGATGAAGCTACTGGCCACAGGAGGCTTGGAGACCTTCTGGCTTTCTTTCTATTACATTCCAGCTCTCTGGCTCCTGGTGCCATGTGTAATTAGCAATGGCAGTGGATATGCTGGTGTTTCTTCTTCAAGTTACTTGAAAGGATGTAGGGCCAGTGTGGGGGAATTAAAAAAAAAAAAAAAGCTTTGGAACCAAACAAATCCAGGTTTAAATCCTCACTTTACCATTTATCATCCACGTGACTTTTAAGTTTTTATTTAAATTCCAGTTAACATACAGTGTCATATCAGGTTCAGGTATATGATATAGTGATTCAACACGTCCATACAACACACGGTGCTCATCATGTAAGTGTACTCTTAATCCCCATCACCTATTTTACCCATCCCCTCCCCATCTCCCCTCTGGTAACCATCAATTTGTTCTCTAGAGTTAAGAGTCTGTCTCTTGGTTTGTCTCTCTCTCTCTCTCTCTCTCTCTCGCTTTTTTCTCCTTTGCTCATTTGTTTTGTCTCTTAAATTCCACCTATGCATGAAATCTCATGGTATTTATCATTCTCGGACTGATTTATTTCACTTAGCGTTGTACTCTTCCAGCTCCGTCCATGTGGTTGGAAATGGCAAGATTTTGTTCTTTTTGATGGCTGAGTAATAGTCTGTTGTTTATAGACACCACCAGCCATGTGGCTTTGAACAAGCCTATTCATGGCTTTGAACCTCAGTTCGTCATTTCTCATATGGAGACACCACCGCGGACCTCAGAGGTTAGCTGGGAAGATTAAATAAGGTACTACTTGTGAAGCACATAGAGCAATGTCTGGCACACAGGAAAGCCCTGGTGACTGGTAGCTGTTGTTATTTACCGTGAATTCTCACCTACCTTGACTTCTTGGAGCATTTGACTCATGACCTCTTTCCTCCCTGAAGCTCTCCTGGCTCCCCTCTGTCATTAACCTAGTCAGTATTCAGCAAGGATTGTCAGTGATTCAGAGACCTCTCTGCCCACTGTGGTTTTTCAAATCAAAGTCGTAAGTTTCAAAACTTTGGGTCTCAGTCTAAGATGCAAAGTGTTTACCCAGAATCCAGGCTCAAGGCCAGATCTCGCTTCTGCCTCTGGAGTGCTACAATGTATCTCTGTTCGAGCTATGATGAAAGACATATCAGAGCACGTTGCCAAGTTTATCCCTGTTTCTAGCTCTCTTGGGCCCCTCGGGATGACTTCTTAGTGTTGCCCAAACCTTTCCAGAAGTTGCTCTTTCTCTCAAGGCGTCATATCATTTTGTCTTCTTTCCCAGGCACCAACCACTGCTGTCTCCGTGTCAGGTTGTGTTTTCATCCCTCCTAGAATGTCTTTCTCTAACTGCCCCCCTCCCCATCCCCCTACGCAGGCCATTTTAAGGTTCCTATGGACCAAAGTCTAAGGTCCTCTGGACATAGTGGCAGAGGAACTAAGAGGGTTCTGGTCCCTAAAATGCTTACAGCTTCTTCAGGAAAATGGAAAGCAAGCATTTTTAAACGAACTTCCAAAGACGCTTAAGAAATGTTTGCTAAATAAATCAAACCTTGATGAAGCAGCTGCTATGAACAGTCCAACTCTGTTGGGCACCAGAAATACAAAACAGTATAGGATAGTGGCCCCTAATAACCAACTGTATTAGGATAAACTAGATTACGGTGTAGTAACAACAACAACAACATCAAAAGACTCTTGGTGGCTTGTGAGAACAAAGGTTTACTTTTCGCTCACGCTGCACGTTCTTTGCGGGTTGGCCGGAGACACTGCTCTGTCTTCTCACTTGGGAACCCAAACCGATTGGTAGCCACTCAATCGCTGCTGATCACCATGGCAGAGGAAAAAGAGAGCCCTAGTGGGTCTTAGAACTGCCTTTTACGTGCCCTGACCTTGGAAATAATGTGTATGACCGAACTCACTGGCTACAACAGCAACACGGCCCCGGCCAACCACAAGAGGGCCAAGAAATGCACTCCTACCGCACGCCTAGAATGCCGAGAGCCGGAAGTATTTGAATAGCATCAACAGCCACACGTATCATCACCGTGGCCAGGCAGGACGGCCACACAAATAAAAACAATACAAAGTACTCTGTGCTGAATCAAAATAGAAAAACATATTCCGGTGGAACAGCACAAAAAAAGGGACAATTAACAAAGGCCAGGGAGGTCAGCAAAGTTTCATGGAGGGCCTTGTCAGAGCCTTGAAGGGAGGCAGGTTCCAGAGAAATGGCAGAGGGGAGGGAGTGAGGGGGTATTCCAGGTAAGGGAGCAGTGTGGACAGAGCGATGGTGGCTGCCAAAGCTCGTGAGCCATTTGGAAATAAGGAAAATACTATGGCTATAGCTGAGAGTTCATGCACCATATAATGTTGCAGGATTGGATAGCCATGAGACCTTTAAATTCTTGAATGCAAATATAAGAAACTTAGACTTGGCTCTGGGGGTCAAAATCAGAAAATCGAGGGAGACTAAGAAGGTAGGGATCTGGTCCTTCCCTTCTCTCTTCCCATTTTAACATGAGCATCTTTCTGTTGATCTGTTTGATATATTGGCTTCCATTTAAGGGTTTGTTTTTTAAGTTTTCTGCTGGGGCACCTGGATGGCTCAGTCAGTTAAGTGTCCAACTCTTGATTTTAGTTGAGGTCATGATCTCATAGCTCCTGAGATCAAACCCCGCTTCGGGCTCTGCCCTCACAGTGCGGAGCCTGCTTGGGATTCTGTCTCTCTCCCTCTCTCTCTGCATCTCCCCTGCTCACGTTCTCTATCAAAATAAATAAATCAACTTTTGAAAAATATGTTCTGCTGCTTTAAAAAGAAGCTTGAAAATCCCTGGTGTCAACAATATGGAGCCTTTTTCTTTTTTAGTTTTTGAGCATAGATTCTTAGAATTCAGAACTAAGAGGCTGTCTCGTGTCTTATGTTATCGAAAGCAAAAGTTCACTCTAACCAATCCTCCCCCTTTTTTTTTAAACACTTTCAGTGATGGAAAAATTAGTACATGTCAAGATAGCACATTCCATGCTTGGACTCCTGTCATTTTAGGAGGCTATTTCTTTGTTGTTGTTGTTGTTGTTGTTGTTTAGGAGGCTATTTCTATTGAACCAGAATTTACCCTCCTGTAACCTTTACCCAGCATCCTGATTTCTCCCCTCCAATAGCTACCGCGAATGAGTCCAAAACAAAACAAAAAAACACTCAGGACCGCGTCTTTGAATTTTGACAATGTACAAGCCAGCCTTGAGAGAACCAGAGCTTCCACGACAGCAGATACAAGAAAATAACAATCCTGCTGGGGATGCCGAGAAAGTGAGATCAGCCCCTGTTTGTGAAGACTTAACTTCAGAGGGAGAGAGAGCCAGGTACACAGGCCAAAAGCACTTACAATAATAGCTACCACTTATGGTGTCCTTCCTCGTGCCAGAAACTATTCTGAGTGGTTTAGACATATTAGTTTACCTCATCTTCCCTGCAACCCTGCAAGATAGGGATGACTATGCTCCTCCTTTTCCTGATGAGAAACGGAAGCAGAGGCAAGACTGGGGTCTCTGCAGCGAAGGCTGCTGTGCACAGGGGTCTCTGGGGTTCACGGCCGGGCCGGGCAGGGGAGGCTCTCTGCCGGGACTGGCTCAGCAGCACTGAGCAGCATGTTTGGCACATGTTTGTAGGCCAGGATGATACTATTTTGATGACCAAAGATCGCTTTGCAATATAGTTTGAAATCAGGAAGTGTGACACTTCCAGCTTTGTTCTTTCTCAGGATTGCTCTGGATATTCAGGATCTTTTGTGGTTCCGTGCAAATTTTAGGACTTTTTTTTTTCTTTCTGTTCCTATAAAAAAAAAAAATGTCGTTGGAATCTTGATAGGGATTGCACAGAATCCAAGGTGACTTTGGGTAGTATAGACACAGTTACGATACTAAGTCTTCTGATCCATGAACGCGAGAATACCTTTCCACTTCTTTGTATTTTCTTCGATTTCTTGTATCAAAGTCTTGTAATTTTCATATACAGATCTTTCACCTTCTTGGTTAAATTTCTTCTGAAGTATCTTATTGCTTTTGATGCTATTGTAAATGGGATTGGGTTGTTTTTTTTTTTTAGTGTTTTTATTTATATTTTTGAGAGAGAGAGAGAGACGGAGCATGAGCAGGGGAGGGGCGGAGAGAGAGGGAGACACAGAATCCAAAGCAGGCCCCAGGCTCTGAGCTGTCAGCACAGAGCCCGACACGGGGCTCGAGCCCACGAACCGTGGGATCATGACCTGAGCCAAAGTCAGACGCTTAACCGACTGAGCCCCCCCAGGCGCCCCTAAATGGGATTGTCTTTCTTTCTTTCCTTTTCAGGTAATTCATTGTGAGGGTACAGAAACACAACTGATTTTCGTCTGTTGGTTTTGTGTCCTACAACCTTGCTAAATTTGTTGATTAGTCCTAAGCTTTTTGGTGGAGCCTTTAAGGACGTGTTTATATACACAATCCTGTCATCTGCAGAGGAAACTTCATTTCTTCCTTTCCAGTTTGGATACATTTCATTTCTTTTTCTTGCCAGATTGCTCTGGTGAAGACTTGTAGGACTATATTAAATGTAAGTAGCAAGAGCGGGCACCTTTGTCTTGTTGCTGACCTCAGAGGAAGAGCCTGCAACCTTCCACAGCTGAGTATGACCCTCTCTGAGGTCAGGAGGTAGGGATGCTGTGGCCGGCTGGACTCTGTGGTCGGGTGGGGCTGCTGGCTGTGGCCCCTGGTCGAGAGGAACCACTACAAGGGCTCTGCAGTCCCTCTGGTTGGATGAGATCTCAGGCTGCGTTTCCTGACAGGGTGGTGCCACTGAGTGTTCTCCACACTTGGGCCCAGCTACAGGCTGGGGGTGGGGGCTGGGGGCTCCATAATTAGCCCCGCTGGGATCTCAGGCTATCTCCTGGGGCCACACGGTGCCGCTGGCTGGATTCCGTGTTCAGGCCGGGCTGCAGCAGGCTGCCAGGGTCTCCGGCCAGGCTCCTGGTCAGCAGGACCGAAGGCTATACTCAGCAGTTGGCGAGGGCTGCAAATTTGCTTCCCGGCCGGAGCAGGCCATAGAGTGTGCATCATTGGCCAGGGAGCTGGCAACTGAGCTCCCTAGCCGTTTGGAATCACTGGCTCTGCAGAGGGACAGAAATGCTGGCTGAGATCTCTGCTTGGGTCTGCTGCAAGCAGGAATGCAGTCTGAGAGCGGGTACTGGCTGCTATAAGCCCCGCTCCCTTCTCCATCTCTATCTGATCCCCAGTACTCAAGCCGTACAGATTCCTCCCAAAGATCCCCGTGAAACAAGACCTAGCGAGCCCCTCTGGAAGCAGCCCACAAGGCCCAGCTGGATGCCCAGCTTAGGTTCGCTTTCTCCCCCTGGAGAAACCATAGACCCCGGGTATCCCTCTTGTTGCAACACTGTGCTGGCCTTGGGCGGGGGGTGGGGGGCAGGGTACCATCAGAGTGTATGTTTTTTCTCCTTTTCTGAGGTCCGGGGGTGCTTCAATCTTACCCCCAAGTTCTCAGATTTCCACAGTGCTGTCCTGTCTATGGATAGCGGCTAGTTGGTCTTTCCGTAAAGGGGACTGAAGTTTAGAACAACCTACGCCACCATCTTGATAACATCACTTTCCCCTCTTAGTCCCTCGAGGAACTCAGGAAATCAGGGGGCCCTGATTGGATGGCAATCAGATTTCCACTGTCTGGAGGAGTGAAGGTTTGTAAGTGATACAGACCGTGTTATAAAAAACAAAGCCAGTCACGCGTCTCTCGATTTCCACTCAGGTCATGATCTCGTTGTTCGTGAGTCAGAGCCCCACGTTAGGCTCTGTGCTGGGCAGCCTCAGAACCGGCCTGTGGTACTTCCCAGAGGTGGAGACCAGCCCGCATCCTTGCCCTACAGCCTTGCCCAGTTGCTGAAAATCTGCACAATCCAGATCTCCTCTCCCGTGTCACACTGACAATCCTCCTCTTATCTGAGCAGAAAACGAGAACTTTCTTATCTGAAGAGGCTAACACGTGGTCTCTGGATGGGGGGAGGCAACAAGGCGCCCTCTGAGAGCAGGGGGATCGTATTGAACACAGGAAGAGAGTTAAGTGAAGTTTTACCTATTTAAGGGTAAGATCTGGCCTTCTTTCCCATCTCTGCTTTGAAGACACTGACAGGCAGATTTGTACATTTTGAGCAGGATTTTGGAGGACAGTTTCCAGGGAAATCTGACCAATCCCAGAGGAAAAAAACCCTGAAGATACAGACACTGTATTTGCTTCTGTTTCAACTGCTGTAACAGACTACCATTGACTGGGTGGCTTACACAATAAGCATTTTTTTTTTTTCTCCCAGTTCTGGATCCTGGCAAGTCCAAGATCAAGGCACCAGCAGATTCAGTGTCTGGTGAGGCCCTGCCTCCTGGTTTATTCATAGGCTCTTCTCACTGTCTTTACAGGGCAGAGAGGGTGAGAGAGCTCTCTGGGGTCTTTTCTTTTTTTCTTCAACTTTTTTTGTTTTAATTTTATTTTTGGGACAGAGAGAGACAGAGCATGAACGGGGGAGGGGCAGAGAGAGAGGGAGACACAGAATCGGAAACAGGCTCCAGGCTCTGAGCCATCAGCCCAGAGCCTGACGCGGGGCTCGAACTCACGGACCGCGAGATCGTGACCTGGCTGAAGTCGGACGCTTAACCGACTGCGCCACCCAGGCGCCCCTGGGGTCTTTTCTTATACAGACACGAATCCCATTCATGAGGGCTCTAAGCACCGCCCAAAGGCCCCACCTCCTGACGCCATCCCACTGGGGGTTGGGATTTCAGCATATGAATTCGAGAGGAACGCACACTTTCAGGTCGTAAAGATTGCAGAGGATTCTTCCAGGGGAGATTTGACCAGTCCAAGAGGAAAAAAAGACCTGAAGACACAGGCACTGTGTGTTCTTTGATAAATGAAGCCAGTTGGTCATGGCCCACTCACAATATAAGCAAATAACCAAGAACTACTAACTAGATGAGGAAAGCTTCTAACATACCAGAAAAAGAAGGAGGAGGAGGAGGAGGAAGAGAGGGATGGGTGGCAACAAAATAATAATAATAATAACAGCAACTAAAAAGAAGTAGATTATGCAGGAGACAACGTCATCGGAAAAATCATCAAAATGAGAGAAGCGATTAATACCATGAAACTAGAACAGGATTATTTTTAAAAAGAAAGAAAAAAGGGACACCTGGGTGGCGCAGTCCACTGAGCATCTGACTTCAGCCCAGGTCATGATCTCACGGTTCATGAGTTCAAGCCCCGCCCCAGGCTCCATACTCTCTCTCTCTCTCCCTCTCTCTCTGCCCCTTGCTCACTCGAGTTCTCTCCCTCTCAAAAAGTAATTAATTAATTATTTTACAAAAGGAAAAAGGGGCGCCTAGGTGTCTTAGTCGGTTAAGCATCCAACTTCAGCTTAGGTCATGATCTCGAAGTTCATGAGTTTGAGCCCCGGGTCGGGCTGTGTGCTGACAGCTCAGAGCCTGAAGACTGCTTCAGATTCTGTGTCTCCCTCCCTCTCTGCCCCTTCCCCACTGTGCTCTTTCTCTCTCACTCTCTCTCTCTCTCTTAAAAAATAAACATTAAAAAATAAATATTTTTTAAACAATAAAAATAAACAATAAAAAATAAACATTAAAAAAATAAATAAAAAGAAAAAAGAATAAGAAAAAAATTTTAGTGAATAAAAGTACAAAGATAAAATTTCTAGAAATTAGATTAAATGAGATAAAAGCAGTAGAGAAAATATAAGAAAATGCGAAAATTAGGGCGTCTGGGTGGTTCAGTCAGCTAAGCTTCTGACTTCAGCTCAGGTCATGATCTCACAGTTGGTGAGTTCGAGTCCCACATCAGGTGAGCTTAAGCCCTGCTTCGGGTGAGCCCCACTTCTCTCTCAATCTCTCTCTCTCTCTCTCTGCCCTCCCTTATTTGCACCCTGTCTCTCTCAATTAAAAAAAAAAAAAAAGAAAATGAGAAAATTAGGGAATCCCACATTTGCAAAATAAGAATTCTAGGAAAGGAAGGAAGGAAGGAAGAAAAGAGTTACATAAATAGGAAGCAAGAAACACAAAAGGCAGGAAATCATCAAAGAAATAAGTCAAGGAAAAAAATGTTCTAGAATTGAAGGACATGCATTTCCAAACTGATGGGGTCCATTGAGTGCTGAGTAGAATTGATTAAAATAATCCTACAAAAAATTTAGGCACATCATGATGAAATTTCAACACCCCGTAGTAGAGAGAAAATCGTAAAAGCTTTCAGAGAGAAAGAACAGTTTATAATACCGAGACAAGGGGCGCCTGGGTGGCGCAGTCGGTTGAGCGTCCGACTTCAGCCAGGTCACGATCTCGCGGTCCGTGAGTTCGAGCCCCGCATCGGGCTCTGGGCTGATGGCTCAGAGCCTGGAGCCTGTTTCCGATTCTGTGTCTCCCTCTCTCTCTGCCCCTCCCCCGTTCATGCTCTGTCTCTCTCTGTCCCAAAAATAAATAAACGTTGAAAAAAAAATTAAAAAAAAAAAATAATACCGAGACGAGTCTCGGAACGGTCTCGGATTTCTCCACGGTGACACTCGATGTTGAAAGGGAAATCATTTCCAATATGGAACGAGCAACCAAACTATTAACCGAGTGTGAGGTTAGCACATGGAGGCCAGATGTTTTCCAGAGCCCATCAGGAGGTGCTCTGCCAAAAGTAAAGGGGCAAATCAAGAAAGGTCTAGGATCCAGGAAGCAGGGCATTTATCACAGGAGAAAATCAAAGAGAATCCCCAGAATGATGTCAACAGAGACCCAGGATGGCAGCGGGTCTGGAGGCACCCAGTTCAGTCTGGAGGAAGTCCAACTCCAGGCAGATAAAACTGATACTGAACCTGATGGTTCTGATCTTATTCAGAGGAGATAACAGACAGCTAAATTCTCATTTTTCATATCAGGAATTCAATGGGGAATACGTAAAAATAAAAAAATAAAAAAAAGGAAATAACAATAGTACGTAAGCATATTATTTGGAGATATGGAGTGAAATCCAAAGAAACAACTAAAAGATATGAGGGGCACCTGGGTGGCTCGGTCGGTTAAGCGTCCGACTCTTGGTTTCGGCTCAGGTCATGATCTCACGGTTCATGGGTTCGAGCCCCGCATCGGGCTCTGTGCAGTCAGTGTGGAGCCTGCTTGGGATTCTCTCTTTCTCTCCCTCTCTCTCTGGACTTCCCCTGCTTGTACTCTCTCTCTCTCTCTCTCTCTCTCTCTCTCTCTGTCTCAAAATAAATAAAAGATTTAAAAGATAAGAAAGTGGTTCTCTTTGGAACACAAGAAATGGAGAAAGGGAGATGTGTGGGCTATATGTTATTATAGCCCCTTATTCAAAGCTGAGTCCTAAAACTACGTTTGGCTTTGATGAAAATCCAAACTAAGTATAAAAAATTAAACTAATACACATAGAAAGAAACAATGGATTAAGAATCAGGCCTGGGAGTGAAGATAACTTCAGCTTAACTCTTCAGCTTCTACAGCAATCCCAGAACATAAGACCCCTTGTAACACTGCCTGCCCCAGCTTCCTATCTCAGAGGTTCAAATAAATACGATACGCATCTCTGTTTATATTTGCCATGGTCCAAGAGGCGAGGAGCTATTTCTAAGCCTGTACGCGGACGGGTATGTAATCCCAGCATCTCCCCATGATAGTTATGTGAATGGCACTGAGTAAATCACTTCACTACTGTGATCCTCAGGTTCCCTATCCATAAAATAAAACTGATAACCGTAACTACCTCTCAGGTAGGTCTAAAGGGACGATGAGATCATAGATGCATCTAACGTACAGTAGATCTGGTTTCCTCTCCTGTATCTACTTCCTTACCCAAGCCTTCCTTCTACTCGACTTTGATTAGGTGTGCCAAGAGACGAACACAGAAAACATCCAAAGGTATTTTAATCAAGCTCAGGAATCTGCTGAGGTCAGACTCGGGGCAGGGTTGTCTTCATTTCTGTGCCCTCGGGCTCAGAGCACTAATTCACGTCTGTAACGACTTTGGCTGAAACTTGGGCTTCACGCAGCACAGTTTACCACTCATGCAGAAAACGTAAATCTTTTCATTCTTGATGCATTTCTCACGGCAGGAGCCACGAAGATTCCAGCATTTTTCAGTGCTGCCTGATACAAAGGGCGGAAAGGGAGAGAAGCCGACATCAGTCCTGAGGGGCGCTAGGTCCTGGCTTGAGAAGGCTAATTAATAGCCACGCAGAAGACCCTAGAACATGGAGTCACCTCCCACGATGTATAGGGCGGTGGTAAAGTCTCACATCCTTTCTGGACACTCATGCCACTCACTGCTCTTCCTGAATGTTCCGTCTCATGGGTACAGCGGGTCATAATAATTAAGGGTCATTGGGGTCCGGTCATAACACTTAGGAACACGGACTGTCAGAACCCATCCACCTGGTTTTGAAATCTGTCTATACCGCAGCCAACTAGAAGAACTCAAGCAGGTTACTTCCTTTCTCGGAGCACCGATTTCCCCTTTTCTAAAAAGAAGATACAGAACCTGCCTCAGACAGTTGTGGTGGGGATCAAATGAAGAGCGTATAAAAGCCATCAGCATGAAAAAAACTTCAGATATGACACGATGGTATCTCGGAAAGAATTGTACATTAAAAAAAAATTTTTTTTTAATGTTTATTTCTGAGACAGAGCATGAGCGGGGGAGGGGCAGAGAGAGAGGGAGACACAGAATCCGAGGCAGGCTCCAGGCTCTGAGCTGGCAGCACAGAGCCCGACATGGGGCTCGAACTCACGGACCATGAGATCATGACCTGAGCCGAAGTCGGACGCTCAACCGACTGAGCCACCCAGGCGCCCCAAGAATTGTACATTTAAAAAAATCGCTTTAGGGGCGCCTGGGTGGCGCAGTCGGTTAAGCGTCCAACTTCAGCCAGGTCACGATCTCGCGGTCCGGGAGTTCGAGCCCCGCGTCAGGCTCTGGGCTGATGGCTCGGAGCCTGGAGCCTGTTTCCGATTCTGTGTCTCCCTCTCTCTCTGCCCCTCCCCCGTTCATGCTCTGTCTCTCTCTGTCCTAAAAATAAATAAACGTTGGAAAAAAAAAAAAATTAAAAAAAATCGCTTTATTAGTAAAGACTAAACTAGAAGGAATACATGTCAGGTGAATTAGCAGATAATGGCATAAGAGAAATACAGAGTGAAAAAGAGGCTGTGTTTAAAAAGAAAGGAAGATATGGGTGGCTCAGTCAGTTAAGCGTTCGACTTCAGCTCGGGTCATGATCCCTCCTTTGGTTCGTGAGTTCGAGCCCCACTCTCTGCCTCTGTCTCTCTCTCTCCAAAATAAACCAAATTTATCGACACAGGACTAGTAATGAACATGATTAAACAGAAAGTTAGAGACTCCGAGGGTGACCGGGGTAGAAGCTTCTGTCAGATCACAAAGAGGGGACCGCCCTAGCACCTTGGGCTGGGCAAGTTTGACATGGGCTCTTCTCTACTTAAAACCTTTCCAAGGCTCCAGTACAGGGCCTGGCACAGACGGGCGATGGGAGTTAGGAGATTCTGTCTCTCTTCGGGCAGCTGTAAGTGGGGCAAAAGCCAAGTGATTCCAGGGACTCGTGTGAGAAGAGATCACTATTGCCTTGCCTCCTTCCTGCTTTCCCACTCCTCCTCCCACACCTGACCTCCTGCCCTTGGCCCCTGGAGCTGACCGAGGAGTGGAGGTCAGGGGGAGCCGGCAGAAAAAACGGCAGGTGACATTCGGCGCCTAAGAACTGGCACCTGCCCCGGGAAAAGGAGACTGGCTGAGCGCCAGCCCTCCTCTTACGTGGGTTTAGAAAATAAAGAAGCTACATTCGGGGGCGCCTGGGCGGCTCAGTTGGTTAAGTGTCCGACTTCGGCTCAGGTCATGACCTCGCGGCTTGTGGGTTCGAGCGCCGTGTCGGGCTGTGTGCTGACAGCTCGGAGCCTGGAGCCCGCTTCGGGTTCTGTGTCTCCCTCTCTCTCTGCTCCTCCCCTGCTCGTGCCCCATCTCTCTGTCTCTCTCTCTCAGCAATAAACATTAAAACAATCAAAAATAAATAAAAAAGCTACATCGGTTGCATAAAATTTCTTTGTGTTCCATGTGGATCTCTCGAACCTGATTTATTCTAAACGGAAGAACGAGACATTGCAACTCGGAGGGGCCAGGTAGTTCCCCGGGGACGTCACAGAGCTGGTAAGTGGTGGGGCAGGGTCTCTCCCAGGATCTGGGGGCTCCTCTGTCTTCCCCGGATGAGCGGTGTTCCGCTCTGCCGCCCACCAGCCCGTCCTCCCAGGCGCTGGGGGTCCCCAGCTGAGACCCACCCCCGACCCTCCCCCGAAGAGGTCTGGGTTACCTGGAATGACCCAGGACAAGAGCAGCAGCACAGCCAAAGTTAGCAAAAAGCGCTTCATGACTTCAGGTGGCTCAAGGGCTGGTGTCTGGCCTGAGGAGGTGACAAGCAAAGGAGGACAGGTCTGGACTCTCTGCCCCCTCTCATCACATGGAGCACACGTCACTTACACGTGCCTCAGCGTCCCACAGTTACACGCAGCCCTGGAACAGCCTGTCTCCCTCGGACTTCTCGGTCACTGCCCTGACTACGGCCCGCCCACAGCCGGACCAGCACCCCTGAGCTGACACGCCTGCCTGTATCCACTTTCACCTGTTAGGGTCCGGCGGGAAGAAGTCACACGACAGCCAGAGAGGTTTGTTTTTTTCTGTATGTCAGCACTTTTTATGACTCACCTTGATAACCCTCCAAGACCCCATGTCATACACAGAAAACAAGGCACCGTCTTTTCTATGTGCTACAAAGTAATGAAAGTTAAGTAAGCGCCTTTTTTCTTCTCTTTAATGCTTTTAAGTGTTTATTTTTGAGAGAGAGAGAGAGAGAGAGAGAGAGACAGGGCACAAGTGGGAGAGGGAGACACAGAATCCGAAGCAGGTTCCAGGCTCTGAGCTGTCAGCACAGAGCCCGACGCGGGGCTCGAACCCACGAACGGAGAGATCATGACCTGAGCCGAAGTCGGACGCTTAACCAGCTGAGCCACCCAGGTGCCCCTCTTTTTTATAGTTGTTTAAAGACTTCATTTTTGTAGAGCAGTTTTGCAATAAAATTAAGAGAATACAGAAGTTTCCCATATGCCCCTGCTCACACTCAGAAATAGCCTCCCCCGTTCTCAACATCCTCTACCAAAGGGGGACATTGTTTACAACCAATGAGCCTCCATTGACACATCATAATCAGTCAAAGTCCATAGTTTGCATTAGGGTTCACTCTTGGTATCCTACATTCTACGGGTTTGGACAAACGTATGACACATCCATCATGGTGATATCGTACAGGTTATTTTCACCGCCTTAAAAAAAAAATTCTCCGTGTTCTGCCTATTCATCTTTCTCCTCCTCCCTCCATCCTGTCAATCACTGATTTCTTTCTTATTGTCTCCAAAGTTTAGCTTATGTCATACAGTCAGAATCATACGGTATGATTCTAAGCCTTCTCAGACCGGCTTCTCTCCCCCAGCAATATGCAGGTAAGATTTCTCCCTGTCTTTTCAAACTCATTTCCTTTTAGCCCGGAATAATATTCCATTGTCTGGATGCACCGCAGTTAAGTTATCCATTTGCCTACTGAAGGATATCTTGGTGGCTCCCGAGTTGTGGCAATGGTGAATAAAGCTACCTTGAATGTCATGTGCGGGTGTTTGTGTGGACGTAAATTTTCAGCTCCTCTGGGTCAATACCAAAGAGTGTGTTTGCTGGGTCTTATGGAAAGAGTGTATTTAGTTTTGTAGGAAACCACCCAAGGGTCTTCCAAAGTGGCTGTACCATTTTGCATTCCCACCAGCAACGTATAAGAATTTCCGTTGCTCCACGGCCTGGCCAGCACTTGGTGATATCAGTGGTCCAGATGTGGGGCACTCTACTAGGCGTGCAGTGGCATCCCACCGTTGTTTTAACTTGCGTTTCCTCAGTGACGTATGATGCGGAACATTTTCTTTTCATGCGATTATTTGCCATCTGTCCGTCTCCTCTGGTCAGGTGTCCGTTAAGATCTTTGGCCTATTTTTTAATCAAGTTGTTTGCTTTCTCATTATTGAGTTTTCCATATTTTGTGACGTGAACTCCTAACACAGGCCTCTCTAGGTTCTCTTAGAGGCACGGCACCGGCTAGTGCCCTTACTCATAGGTCAGAGTCCCTGATCTGCAAAACATCTCCTCTGAGCTCTGGAAACTAGGAAATTCCTTTCCCTCAATGTCTAGGTCCCAACCCTGTGGGGTTTTCCCAGCTAATACTCCCAACCTCCTTCTTTTTAAATAAAGTTTGTTTACTTATTTATTTTGAGAGAGAACATATGTGAGCCTGGAGGGGCAGAGAGAGGTGGGAAGAGAGAGAACGAAGAGCAGGCTCCACACTGCCAGCGCAGAGCCCGACGTGGGGCTCGAACCCACGAACCGTGAGATCAGGACCTGAGCCCAAATCCAGAGTCAGACGCTTAACCAACGGAGCCACCCAAGCGCCCCATCCAACCTCCTTCTTTTATTCCCTCAGCCTTTGGGGCTGAAGCTGCATGCAGCAATTGCTATATTTGCGTCGCTGCAACATCCCCTTTCCCTTTGTCAATTCACAAATACCTGTTTAACCAATTCTTTCTATCCATCCCCTTCGTGGAAATATCTGGCATAGCTTGTTTTCCTGAATGAACCTTGACTGTCACAAGTAATAATGGGATTAGAATTACAGTAATGTTTATCACAGCGGTGTCTACAATGCAGACAATCAGAAACAACCAAAGGGTCCACACAGAGAGAGGCCTGGGTAAGTAAACCGCGATGCAGCCATCTGGTACCAGACGGGCCAAAAGAGGAGTTCGTGACATTTCCTGAGGAAAGCGAATTCCAACGCATAGTCCCTGAGGTTAGTTACCACTGTTCATACGAAGTGCTTTGTTAGGGAGATGGAACAAGTCGGTGACTAAGTCACACTCAAACCCTCCTGACGGGACACCCTGGACCAAAGAGGATTTCCTGCCAAGGCAAAAAAAAAAAAAAAAAAAAAGAAGTCCCCAGAAGCAGGAGCTGGCAGAGGTCATGCGAAGTCAGCCAGAGAGTTCATCACTCACTTTTGGGAACAGTCTGGTATATGCATCCGTCAGCGTGCCTCCAAAGGACCCACAAAGGGGCCCCACAAATAAGCCAGCACTGGATGCCCACCACTATTGAGAAGGAATTTCTCATCTGTCCTTGGGGAACTGGGAGGTCCTCGGGCAATGTCACAGTTGAGAATGGAGCGAACAGCAACTGACCAGCCTCCACTCCTCACTGCCCTGGAGGCAAGGCCCATGCAAGTCCCTTCTGGTCCAGACAGAAGACACCCTCCGACCCCAGCCTTCTCACGCGGCTCGGCAACAGCCTCAGCAGCCCCCAGCCGTTCTGAAAGCAAGTCTCTTCAGCCTGAAGCTGCCAGGGTTGTCCAAGGGAACCATCTACCTAGCTTCGCAACAGATATCTGGTCCTGTCTTTTCCCTTTTGCCTAGAACAAGCGGTACGGGTGGTCGACGGAATCCTGCGCGGGAAGAGGGGCCTTGTTTTGAGGAGTTCTGGAACTCCCGGGTTGGAGGTAAAGACCAGGCTGCCTGCCCATGACTCTCTTGGTTTCCTTGTCATCTCAAGGTGCCACATGGGCTGCCAGGCCACAGTGCCCATGTGACCCCTGGCAGACACGGCCTTTGACAACATCAGCACCCCCAACAAGGTTGTGGAGACCCAGGTAAACGTTTTAAGGAAGGCACCCCAGCCTGGGTATCTTTCTGGGAAAGCTACAAATTGGCCTTCATTACCGCTACCAACACCAGCCCACAATCTCTTCTCACAGTTGGCTTCATAGACTCTTGATGGCGGCCAGACCACGATGACATTCAGCTTTAGAGGTTTCTGTGTTGTCCAGAGGGCACCGGGGTCCCACTTCTGGCATTACTCAACATTAACATCTAGTGTATGTGACTTCAATATTTATTCAAGATTTTAAAGATGCAGCAGAGGGCGCCTGGGTGGCTCAGTCGGTTGAGTGACCGACTTCGGCTCAGGTCATGATCTCGCGGTCCGTGAGTTCGAGCCCCGCGTCGGGCTCTGTGCTGACAGCTTGGAGCCTGGAGCCTGCTTTGGATTCTGTGTCTCCCTCTCTCTCTGCCCCTTCCTTGCTCACACACACTCTCTCTCTCTCCCAAAAATAAATAAACATTTAAGAAATAAAATTAAAAAAATAAAGATGCAGCAGAAATGTCTTCTTTTCAATAATTTCTTTGGCCGGAGTTGGAGACGGGGGCAGGTGGGCTATGGGACGTGCAATACATTTTTCTTCTTTTTCCCTTCTCCAGAGGTGAATTCAGTGTCCAAAAGAAAGCAAGTGAATACATTAAGAGTTTGCTCGCCTACGTGGCCTGTAGCAGATTTTTTTTTTCTTTAGAAAAGGAGGAGGAACAAGGGCACCGATGTTTCCATTTGGGCAGAGACTGCAATGTTCGTTGTTCACTGTGGCAAACACCTAAAGATACATTGGTACCTGGGTAGGATGATGTATCCGTTTCCCGGGATAGATAAGTCCAGATAAGTCACATTCACAGGTACTTGGGGTTAGGATTTGAACATATTTCAACAAAAAACAACAGATTTTCTTTAAATTCCAACTATGAGTGAAATTGAGTATCTTTTCACACGCTCAAGAGCCTTCTAAATCTTTTTCGTGAATGGTCTATTCGTATTTTTGTCCATGATTTTTCACGACTTCTACACCAGCTCCCTTAGCGACCCCACCAACGTCCTGAACAGATCTTTACTTTCCTAGGTCTTTCTGCAATTGAATAGAGTCCAATTCTTATAATAACGTCCTCGTCCCATAATACTGATCGTAGTTCTGCTTCCCAGATTGAACCTCAACTGACACATGTTTAAAAAGATGAGCCTCCTTGGGGGCGCTTGGGTGGCTCAGTCGGTTGAGTGTCAGACTCTTGATTTCCACTCAGGTCATGATCCCAGGATGGTGAGATCCAGCCCCAGGTAGGGCTCAGCGCTGACCATGAAGCTTGCTTAAGTTTCTCTCTCTCTGCCCCTCTCCCTCCCTCTCTCTCTCTCAAAAATATAGATAGATACATAGATACATAGATATGCAGATACATGGATAGATAGATAACCCTCCTTAACAGAAATGAACACCCCCGTGGTGGATTTCCAGGCTTTAGGCACCGAGTCCCTTCCTCCCCACTGTCTCCTCGTCCTCATCAAGGTTCTCGAAGGAGTTGTTTACACTTACTGACCTCACTCTTTTGCCTGTTTTCAGTCTTCAACCTCCTATGTTGCCCCTTTGTCAATGGTTCTCGGGTCATTTTTGTCTTGTAAACCCTATCTACGCTTTTATACCCTTGAGGTCTACATCAAGTAGCCTCCAGTTAGGAAATGGAAACCACGCGGGATATTCAAGGGAGGGAACTGGTCACACGTTGCTGGAAGGCTGAAAGAACAGGAGGACCCTGAAAACAGACGAGAGTGACTACAGGAACTGAAGGGAGACGATGGGCTTTCCAGATCCGGGAGTTCAGAGCGGGGACACCAACAGCTGGTCCTTGGACCTCGGGGGGAGGGGCTCAGCCCCGGGTCCAGACGACGTGGCCCTGGGGGTTGGGTCCACTGCAGGGTTAGCGCTGGGTTAGCTGAGAGCACCGCCAGGCTGGTGCTGGGGCTTCGTCTCTCCCCACGGTCGTCCGGGTTTCGCTCCAGCTGGGTCGCGTTTCTCATTTTCCACACCAGCGTAAGCCCTGGGGCGGACTTCTCTGCCCGGGACACGGGTGCACCCCTCTGCAGGTGCCACTACCTTCTCTGTGAGGCCTTCCCCGCCCCTCTGGGCTCCACATGAGTGGCGCCCCCTGGCGGGCCCTCGGTGCGGGGGGGGGGGGGGGTGTTTAGAGCCCCTTGGAAGGACCTTGGACCTGATTGCCTGCCCCCCTCCCCGCCCCCACCCCGCTGACCTTGCCAGCCCTTAGTATGTGGCTGCACACCCTGAGCTCGGGCAGTGCGGGGGCCGGACCCGTGGGTGGCTGAGGGCACGTGCGGGTGGCATCCTTCCGGTTGAACAGAAGGACCGACCGCCAGAGAGGCCGGAGCCCTGCCCCATTAGCTTTGCTGTCGCATCGGACCCGCAGCCTCACCTTGGGCCACTTCCAGCCATGAAGCTCCTCTCGCTGACTCTGGCCGCCCTGCTGCTCCTGTCCCAGCTCACTCCAGGTAACCTGGGCCTCTTGGGGAGGGGCAGGGTGTGGAGACTGAGGCCGGCTCACGGCGTCCCCAGGCTCCTGGCCTCAGGAGCTTCCCTTTGGAACCACGTGGAGGAGGCGCCCTGGCCGGCAGCAGGTGCCAGATCTTAGGTACCAACCAGACATCCAGAGTTTCTTGCTCAGCCACCCATCCATCCCTGCTCTCTCTTCCCGGGAGCAGGTGCGGGTGGCCTGGCATGTGAGAAAGAATGGAAAGGGGGGGGGGGGGGCAAGAATACAGAGAAAGACAGATACCATATGATTTCACTCTTATGTGGATCCTGAGAAACTTAACAGAAACCCATGGGGGAGGGGAAGGAAAACAAACAAAAAAAAAAAAAAAAAAAAGAGGTTAGAGAGGGAGAGAACCAAAGCATAGGAGTCTGTTAAAAACTGAGAACAAACTGAGGGTTGATGGGGGGTGGGAGGGAGGGGAGGGTGGGGGGTGGGTATTGAGGAGGGCACCTTTCTGGATGAGCACTGGGTGTTGTATGGAAACCAATTTGACAATAAATTTCATATATAGGGGAAAAAAAAAAAGGAAAGGGTGGGCAAGAGAAGGAGGAGAAGGCAACCTTTTACAAAACAGTCCCCAGAACGATCTAGGCTTTGTAAAGATCACAACCACTTAACCGGAGAGGAAAACGCACACACACTGTTGCTGCCCCCGTGACGGACGCTAGGGCCACAGAGATTAATGACGTGGCCCTAGGGGAGACAAGAGACAAGAGAATTCACACCCCGAAGTGACATGAGACAGAGGGGCTCTAAGGGTCTGAGGTGCACATGGGAGGGGCCAGCCCAGTCTGAGGGCCAGGAGAGTCCTCCTGAAGGGGTACCCTGTGTCCCGAAACGTATGCGGAGATTAGAAGGGAAAGGCGAGGAGAAGGATGCAGAAAGGGCGTCTCGGGCAGAAATCAGCTTATGCGGAAGGCCCAGCCGTGGGAGGGAGCGTGGCGCCTTCAGGGAACTGGCACGCGGTTGAGTGGGTTAGGGGCCCGGCCGGGGGGGAAGCGGAGGCAGCGTTCAAGGTCCAGGTCCGGCCTTGACTGCCAGGTGAGGGAGCCAGGGCGAGGCTAACGGGAGGGGGGGGCCGTGGTCAGACGTGCCCATTCGAGCACCCCCAGCCTGGCTATGGGGCCCCTCCCGCCCAGCTTGCGGAAGCTTCTACCCACACCCGGGCTTTCTCCTAACCTTTCTGCAGAGCCAGAATATGTGAATTTCCTCAGCCAAGCTGACCTCAGCCCTTGTATCTGCCGGTGGCAAATGTCTGTCACACCACGCGGCACAGGGCAGAGAGGAAAGCCTCAGAACCGGGGTGGGGGTGGGGGGGAGAATGCCCCGGGGGGGGGGGGAGAATGCCCCACCGCTTTCTAACCCCCTGACCTCCGGCAAGCGGATGGGTTGCTCAGCATTTCCACCTCCTCCTCCCTCAAACCGCTACAACAATGGCACGCGTGGAACACGCCGAAACGTCGGCGCGCGACACAGGGCACCTTCTTTATTTTCCACAACCCGTCTGAGTTCTCCCGGGAACCCCCATCCCGCCGGCAGAACAGTCACGAAGAGCAGGACCCATCATCAGGGGCTGCGCCGAACGTCAGCGCTTAACAACTCGTTCTCGTCTTTTCGGGCTGAAAGCGGCTTTCCAAGTCAGTGCAGTCTCTTTTGAGCAACTAACTCCTCGGTCTGCCAGCATTTCTTCCTTCTTCTGTCCCGCCCTCCCCCCTCCCCTTCCTCGGACAGCATCCGGGTTTAGGAGAAGGTGGTGGGATAGGTCATGAAGGAATTAATCGGTTTATTCAGTAAACATGGTTGAATGGATTTCATGTCCTGGGCACTGTGATAGGTTGGGGGGGGGGGGGGGAAGCAGTGAGCAAATCAGAACAAAACAAGGTGAACAAAATTTCTGGTCCTCTTGAGCGTACATTCCATTGAGGGAGGCAGAAAAGGTTTAAAGACGTAAGTGAAATAGACGTAAGGGCAGCTGCTAAGTATATGAGCAGCATGGGCTGGGAGGGGATAGCGAGTACCAGGGGGAGGGAGGTTTGCCATCTCAAAGGGGTGCCCACGAAATGGCTCACTGCGATCTGAGGGAGGACAAGGGGCGAGCTACGTGGATTTGTGGGGGAGGACATTCAAGCTGAAGGGAATATCAAGTGCCAAGGCCCTGGGGCAGGACACGAAGAACCAAGGCAACCCTGTGCTAGGCCTTCATTGACTTCGGGGACAAGGTCCCTCATTGAGTGGCCAGGGAGTGTTCTGGCACTTGCAGTGTACTGGATCCCATGGCTGACGGAAGCTCTCGGTCCTGTGGAGAGCTCCGCGACTGAGCCCTTCACCTCAGCTGTCTTCGATCTGGTCCCCAGGTTTAGACCGTTCGCCCCTCGCACACACCACCTTCTGCATCAGGGGCTACTCTTGGCAGGTCCCTCAGGCTCTCAGCCTCGTTTTCGCATCTCCACCAGACAGACACAGGAAACTTGAGGGTCTTCTGGATCTATTTTATGCCACAGCAGAGCAAAGGGAGACACACGAAGTCGATTTAAGCGCCCAGTTTCCCCTGGGGAGAGCACTGCCCTCTACTTCCTACTAGTAACAGAGACTGGGTGGAAGTTTCTTTAGCTGGACCCTCAGCCTTTACCTCTCATGGCTTATGGTCAGGTGGTTTTATCTGACTCCACCAGGTCACCTAATATCTAAAGGAGCTCTTTGAAATTGGAACCCCCTGACCCTTTCTGATACATTTGGGTTTTAGAGATCATTGTCTTGCCATGAACTAAAACAACTCATCTCATTTCAGCGAAACAAGGACTGTTATTCTATCTCTGTTGCATCCCGTTCCCCGAAAGCCCAGAAGCTGCCGGATTCTGCTTTTTGGCAACCAAGGGTGGGGGGGGGGGGTCTCACGATTAAAGGGGAATGAAATATATACCACTTTAACGTGTTCAAAATAGTAAAGTTAGGTTCAGGACATATATATAAAGAAATTCAGGAGACTGGAAATTCAGTGGAAATTCAGGACATACCTATAAAGCCCAAGAACCCAGCAGAAACTAGGTTTGGGCGGGGGCGGGGGGGACATGTCGCCTACACTTCCTCTGTGATACCCACGTTATCTCTCCTCACGGCAGCCAGAGCACCTCCTTTATAACTGTCATTACAACCCTGGGCAATCAAACATCTGGTGGCTAAACCGGAAGTCCTCTGAGGGCAGGCACCTATCTCTCACTTGTTTAGAGTGGCATCTCGAGCGACTCGGCTTCTCAGTCTGTACCTGTGAGTATTTCCCTAGGACAGACATCTAGAAAGGAGATGGCTGGGTAAAAACTGTGCATGGTTTTAAGAGGTTGTTGAGTTTTTTGCTAAGTAGCCTCCAGAGAGGCCAAAAGAGAGTGTACGAGGCCGCCTTTCCCCTCACCCTCACCAGGAGTTGTAACAACCAGAGGCGCCCGGGTGACTCAGTCCGTGAAGCAACCGACTCTTGATTTCGACTCAGGTCACGACCCCAAGTTTGTGAGATGGAGCCCCGCGTCAGGCTCTGTGCTGACAGCACGGAACCTGCTTGGGATTCTCTCTCTCCTTCCCTCTCTCTCTACCTTATCCCCCCTCGCCGCCCCCGCACATGCACGCTGTCTCTCAAAAACACAGATAAATAAAAAATAGTTAAAACAATTCTTTGCCATTTCTGTATACTTCCCTTGCTAAGGATGCATCCCTAGAGAGCCTATTTTTGACACGCCCACTTTGAAAATCCAATGTTTCTTGAGATCCCTTTCTTGTCTTTATAACTTATCTGTTGGGTCATTTGACCTATGGTTTCCCACGGCACAGATTTTGCTGATTGCATACTCAAGGTGAAGTTCAGTGTATTCCTATGACCTCTGTATTTCCTGAAAATTGGTACGTGGCTCCAGAGGTTTGACCAGGCTCAGGTTCTATCATTTTTGGCAAACTTTTGATGCTAATAAGGTTCTTTCATCAGGAGGCACACGATATCTTGGTTGTCTCTCTTTTAGTGACATTCACGGTTAATGCGCAAACTGTAGCTGATGCTCGTGACTTTGAGTTGATGCTCAAAGCCCAGTTACGTTAATTTTTTGGGCATTGCAACATGGTGGCATTCTATTATGTGATCGTCACTAGTTAGCTGGAAATTTATTATGCTGAAATAATAAAGATACTCATCCTCTACTCTTTGGTTACTCAGTGGTACAGCTTATATAAGAAAGAATACATGCTTGGCGGTTTTTCTGGGTTTCTAAAGGTTTAGGGTTTCTAGAGATTAAGGAGAAAGACAGAGTTGAGGTAAAATGTCAATGAAGTTGTGTTTTTGTTTTGTTTCAAGTTTTTATTCGAACTCTCGTTGGTTAGCATACAGGGTAATGTTGGTTTCACGAGTAGAATTTAGTGATTCGTCACTTACGTATAACACCCAGTGCTCATCCCGACAAGTGCCCTCCTTAATGCCCATCACCCATTTAGCCCACCCCCCATCTCCCCTCAGTTTGTTCTCTATAGTTAAGAATCTCTTATGGTTTGCCTCCCTCTTTTTTTTTTCCCTTCCCTATATTCATCTATTTTGTTTCTTAAATTCCACATATGAGCGAAATCATATAGTATTTGTCTTTCTCTGTGAAGAAGTGTTTGATAGACTTCTTGTGCAAAGCAGTTAACATCAGGCCGAGGCTGAGAAATGGATTCAGGGTCCCATTTCCATGGAAAATACAAAATTAAGAGAGATGTGGAATTTCATATCCTGAAACCCCTTCTCTGACACTCTGCCCTTGGCTCTGAAATCAAGGCTACTTTTCTGTGTTGAAAGACTGGCTCCTCAGAAAAGTATGGAATGTTCCAGTCTTGCTGATATGATTTCAAATACGAAGTTTCAGACGGATGTGATTTGAGACTTTGTCCTTTTGTTAGGTGACAAAAAGCAGTTTCACTGGCTCATAACTGGTTATCTGGCGTGACAAGATATTCTAGGCTCATCTTGTACAACTCTTGCCCCAGATCTTGAATTCTCCATTTTTTTTGAGAAGCTCGGACTTTTTTTTTTTTTTTAGTAGGAAAATGGTATTTCAGAACCATGATCTAGTTGCTAAAGGTATTCAATGCTATTAAATGGGTCCTTCATTTCACATCATTTCAGTAGACAGAGCCAAGTGGGAAAAGCAACACACTGAATACATATAAAATACCTCATGAGTTCATATTAATAGTGCCTATTCAAAGGGGTCTTGCTTAGACATGATAGGGCACACTTAATGAGCGGTGTTCCTATCAGGAGAAAACACATCACTAACAGAAGAGTGCACCCAGGACCAGAGTCTTATTGATAATACCCAGGAAAAGCCACCAGAAGCAAATTCATGGGTCCAGAGGTCACACTATATTGTTCAGCTTTGGTCGGTTGCCTACGTGAATGCATTTACACACACACACACACACACACACACACTAGAAAAGTTTCTGGGAAATGTGCATGTGGCTTCCTCACATGGAAGGATGATGTCTAATGCCAACTGATGGTGGACAACAGTTTTCTGGAATTCCTAGGATCATCAAGTGACTATGGAATTATTTTTAGTGACATTGTCAGCGGCGCAGGTGACTTCCCGAATGAGCACGTGGAAGACTCAGGCACTCCATTGAACTTCTCCAGTAGACTGTTGCTCTAGAAATTGCCATAGCATGAAACCTACCCCCAGTGCTGGTGAGCCAAGTTAGCTTGGTTCCAAGTGGTCCAGCTCTCTCTTCATCACCACATGAGAACGGATGTGTTACAGACAAGTGTACTCATCCCCAACCACTGAGGTCAAGAGCGAGAGTTTGACTCCTGATAAAAAGGCAATAAATCGGGGGTGCTTGGGTGGTTCAGTCGGTTAAGCGTCCGACTTCAGCTCAGGTCATGATCTCACGATTCGTGGGTTCGAGCCCCACGTCGGGCTCTGTGTTAACAGCTCGGAGCCTGGAGCCTGCTTCGGATTCTGTGTCTCCCTCTCTCTCTCTCTGCCCCTCCCCTGCTCATGCTCTGTCTGTCTCTCTGTCTCTCTCCCTCTCTCTCTTTCTCAAAAATAAATAAACATTTAAAAAGGCAATAAATTGTTCCAACTTAATCCAGCTGTGCGGCAAGGAAAGGGAAAAGAGCTGGGCAACACATTGTGGCCCTTTACAATTCTCTGGGGGAAGAAACAATAAACCTTAGACCCACGAACAAATTATGAGTCTCTTAGGCTTTCAAGACCTTATGAAGCCTTCCGTCAGTTTAGCAGGTTTTCATTTTAATTTATGTTGAGTCCTTTCTATTTCTTTTTTTTTTTTTTAATTTTTTTTTTCAACGTTTATTTATTTTTGGGACAGAGAGAGACAGAGCATGAACGGGGGAGGAGGGAGACACAGAATCGGAAACAGGCTCCAGGCTCTGAGCCATCAGCCCAGAGCCTGATGCGGGGCTCGAACTCCCGGACCGCGAGATCGTGACCTGGCTGAAGTCGGACGCTTAACCGACTGCGCCACCCAGGCGCCCCAGGGTCCTTTCTATTTCTTATGAGGGTTGAGAAATGATAAGGGCAGCATGATTTTTGGCAAAATTACCATTCCTTAATTAAAGTCCCAGTAAAAAGAGCACTCTGGTCATTAGACAGGCAAATAGGGTTTCTCAAATAGGAAAAGACAAACTACAAGTGTTTTTAGTCACAGGAGATGCTGTTGCCTCCGGGCAAGAAAAACATCTAGTCCTTCACAGAAAAGGCGGAGAATAGTGAGTCCATATTCAAATCCTTGAGATCTAGGGGGCTGTATAAAGAGTCCCTGAGACAGTGGGTCCTTTTCGTGTCCCGCTTTTCCTGTTTTTCCAGGGTTATGAAGCTGGCAGGTGGGACATATACTAAAGCTACCCTCATAATCAGTTAAAACTTCTCCACATGTTGTCTTAGAATAGTTTATAAGTTTTCTTTACTGTGATGGGTCCAATTTTCCCCCAAGCTCCATTTCAGATAGTCTAGAAACACCAGGTACCCGTCTTCGGGTCTCCGTAACACGACAGATTTCTCTCAATAGACTTTTTCAGAACGCGGTTCTTGTGGTGGCAGTTTGTTCAAGGTTCAAAAGAAATTTTAAAAGATAATTAAAGGAGGGGCGCCTGGGTGGCGCAGTCGGTTGAGCGTCCGACTTCAGCCAGGTCACGATCTCACGGTCTGTGAGTTCGAGCCCCGCATCGGGCTCTGGGCTGATGGCTCAGAGCCTGGAGCCTGTTTCCGATTCTGTGTCTCCCTCTCTCTGCCCCTCCCCCGTTCATGCTCTGTCTCTCTCTGTCCCAAAAATAAAAAATAAACGTTGAAAAAAAAAAAAAAAAATTTAAAAAAAAAAAAAAAAAAAAAGATAATTAAAGGAGCACCTGGGTGGCTCACTGGGTTAAGCATCCGACTCTTGCTTTCTGCTCAGATCGTGATCTCGTGAGTTCGAGCCCTGCGTGGGGCTCTGTGCTGATGTGTGGAGGCTGTGTAGGATTCCCTGTCTCCCTTTCTCTCTGCCCCTCCCCTGCTTGCTCTCTCTCTCTCTCTCTCTCTCTCTCTCTCAAAATATATAAATAAAAACCTAAAAACAAACAAACCAAAACTTGTGGTTGGAATAGCAAAGTTGTTCCAGATTTGTGTGCCTCTAAGTTGAGGCTGCTGGTGCCATCACAACAGCCCCCCAAACTGCTGGTGCCCCCCAAACTGTCAGAACACTTCGAGAGCTGTGTTCGTAAGCTTTGCAGTTTGTTGGTTGGTCAAGATTCCGGGCCAGGAAAGGCACCGAAAACAATATGGATGGGTTGTTGCTGGGGCACCGGGGGAGGAGAGAATGGGAGTTACTGTTTAATGAGCGTAAGAGTCGCAGTCTCACAAGATGGAAAGAGTTACGGGGGTGGATGGTGGGGATGGCTGCGCACGGGGTGACTGTAACAGCTTGTACACTTAAAAATGGTTAAGAGGGTAGACTTTATGTGATGTGTACTCGACTACATCAAAGAAAAAAACCTAAGTACAACTGCCTTCTTAATGATAGGACTTGGCAAAAACAAAACAAGAATGAAATTATGAAGAGAGGGATGGAATGTTAGCCAAAAACAAAAACAAAAACAAAAAAACAGCCAATATGGATGAACCTTGAAAACATGATGCTGAGTGAAAGAAGCCAGACACAAAAGGCCACATTGCATATGATTCCATTGGCATGAAATATCCACGGTAGGCAAATCTATAGAGAGGAGGGCAAATTGGTGGTTGCCCGGGACTGAGGAGAGGGGTGCAGAGTTTCTCTTTGAGATGATTAGAAAGTTCTGGAACTAGATGGTGGTCATGTTTGCACAACATTGTGAATGTACTTAATGCCCCTGGAACTGTACACTTTAAAATGCTGGGGATGTGGGGAGGGTGCACCTGACTGGCTCAGTCAGAGGAGCAAGCAAGGACTCTTGATCTCAAGGTCATGGGTTCGAGCCCATGTTGGGTGTGGAGATTATGTAAAGAAATAAACAAACTTTAAAAAAATAAAAATAAATAAAATGCTTAAACTGGCAGGTTTTATATGTTCTTTGTATTTTCGCACCATTTTTAGAAAAGGAAAGAAAAAGAAAAAAGGCTAAGGTCAAAGGCAAGGGAAACTGAGGACCTTCTATCACGTCTGCTTTAATAGCACTTCTCAGGACTAACGCTGTCTCCCAATTCTTCTTTCTTTTTTGTGTCAGGCAGCACCCAAAAATGCTGGAATCTTCACGGCAAATGCCGCCAGAAATGCTCCAGGAAAGAAAGGATCTATGTTTACTGCACAAACAATAAACTGTGCTGTGTGAAGCCCAAGTACCAGCCAAGAGAAAAGCTGTGGTCAAGTTCTTCGAAGCCTGAAGCCATGAAAACGCAGATGAAGCTGCCCTCAGTCTGACCCCTGGAGATTCCTAAATTCTGTCAATAAATATGTGTGGCTGATCTCTGTGTCTGCCTGTTAGTTTGCAGGAGTCCCCTTGCAGGTGGCCCAGGACATCAAAATATTTTCATCATTGGGACGCCTGGGTGGCTCAGTCGGTTGAGCATCCGACTTCGGCTCAGGTCACGATCTTGCGGTCCGTGGGTTTAAACCCCACGTCGGGCTCTGTGCTGACAGCTCAGAGCCTGGAGCCTGCTTCGGATTCTGTGTCTCCCTCTCTCTCTGCCCCTCCCCCACCCACACTGTGTGTGTGTGTGTGTGTGTGTGTGTGTGTGTGTGTGTCTCAAAAATAAACACTAAATGTTTAAAAACGCAATTAAAAGACATTCACAGAAGAAGGAAACTAGGACCCATCATCAAGAATAAAAATAGTTGGGGCACCTGGCTGGCTCAGTCGGTAGGGCGTGTGACTCTTGATCTCAGGGTTGCAAGTTCAGCCACAAGTTGGGCGTAGAGATTAGTTAAAAATAAAACGTTTAGGGGTGCCTGGGTGGCTCAGTCAGTTAAGCATCCAACCTGATTTTTGTTCAGGTCGTGATCTCACAGTTCATAAGATCTACCCCTATGTCAGGCTCTGTGCTGACAGAGTGCAGAGCCTGCTGGGGATTCTCTCTCTCTGCCTCTCACCAGCTTGCTTTCTCTCTCTCTCTCAAAATAAATAAACATTAAAAAAAATTTTTTTTTAATTTTAGAGCACGAGCAGAGAATGGGGCAGAGGGAGAGAGAGAGAGAATCCCAAGCAGCCTCCACGATCAGCACAGAGCCTAACGAGAGGCTCAATCCCACCACCCTGGGGTCATGACCCAAGCCAAAATCAAAAGTCAGTCACTCAACCAAGTGAGCCACCCAGATGTCCGGTCTGGTAAAAATTTTAACAAAACGTTTTCTAGAACTTGATTAAAATTGTGCACATATTAGCAAATGTTTTGCTAGGGGCATAGACACTGATGATAAAACAATCAATAAAGCACAAATTGAGGAAAATGGTTAACCCTAAGAATACCAGAATCGGAAGGGGTAATGCTAATAGTCTACTATTTTATCTGGATGGTAGGTATAGAGATGTTTGTTGTCTTATTATTTTTATAATATCTTTATATATTTTTTAATATTCTTTTGATTTCTGAGTCTCAAATAAGAATCAAGTTTTTTAAAAAGGAAATAAAATCTGTGAACATTAAGTACCTTAAAATTTTTAAGACCAGAGGGGCACCTGGGTGGCTCAGTCAGTTAAGTGTCCGACCTTGGCTCAGGTCAGGATCTCACGGTTTGTGGGTTCAAGCCCCGCATTGGGCTCTGTGCTGACAGCTCAGAGGCTGGAGCCCGCTTAGGATTCTGTGTCTCCCTCTTTCTCTGCCCCTCCCCCACTCCCATTCTGTCTCTCCCTCTCAAAAGTAAATAAATAAACATTAAAAAAATTTTTTTTTAATTTTTTAAGACCAGAAAAAAAAGGAAAAGAGAATCAGTCATGAGGACCTAGAGAAGAAAATATGTGAAAATTATATCATGGGAATGTAAAATAGTGCAACCACTTTGAAAACACTGGACAGTTTCTCAAAAAGGTTAATGTACCATATGATCCAACCATTCAACACCTAGGTATTTACCCAGGAGAAAAGAAAGCATATGTCCACACAAAGACTTGTATGCAATTGTTCACAGCAGCTTTATTTGTAATAGTCCCAAACCAGAAACACTCTAATGTCCATCAACAGGTGAATGGATCAACAAGTTGTGGTATATCCATACAATGGAATACTACTCGGCAATAAAAAGCAACGAACTATTGATACATGCTACACCATGGATGTTCTCCAAATAATTATGCTGAATGAAAGAAACCAGACAAACCACGAGGCATTCTTGGATCGAAAAAGTCTGTACCATCTGACCTCCATACATCCTCCAATTTTGATGGATGGCATTTTGGGTCCCTAGTTATTAGAGTCAATTCAGAAACGGTACTGCCTTTCCCAGATATATAATCCCTCTGGCCAATGGCCACAGGTGCCCTTGGCCTGAAGAAAGATTTTCAGTATGTGCTTGTGGCATTGTTACAGAGTCCTTCCTCAAAGGGACCCAGCCTCCATTTTGGTCAAGGGCCTTTGGGTCTATGAATTTAAATGAGAAGCCATGACTCTCCACTAAGGCATCTCAACAAAAGGGTTTTTCCCCACGGCAGGAATTTATCTGTTTTGTCGGCTGCTGAATCCTCAATAGTTAGAATAATGCCTGGTACACAGTAGGTATGCAATAAATATTAGTTGAATTCATGGAAGCAGAGTGTTGATACTAGGGAAGTGAAGCGGGCACCTGAGCTGACGATAGTTGAGAAGGCAATGGAAATCATGAGGCACGCCAGATCAGTGAAGCCTGAGCCTCAACCACATGCTCACTGGACCGTGGGTTCAAATTAGGAAGAAACAGAGCAAAACTAATGAACATACACACGATGCTGGAAATGTATCATTGAAAATTGCATCTAAATTGTTGTGAAACTAAGGTTTTGGTGTTTTTTTGTTTTTTGTTTTTTGTTTTTTTTTACCATATGTTAGATCTACTGAACCATAATTCCCATAAAGCATATATTCACGTGTTCGTTCAGTCATATAATAAATATTTGCTGGGGCGCCTGGGTGGCTCAGTCGGTTGAGCGTCCGACTTCGGCTCAGGTCATGATCTCACGGTTCGTGAGTTCGAGCCCTGCGTCGGGCTCCAGGTTAGTCTAGTTACACGGTAGTAAATAAAACAAACATGAACTTTGTCATCGTAGAGTCTACAACCTGTGGAGGGAAAAGGCATGAAACAAGAAATAAATTCATAATTGCATGTGGTGGTAAAGGCTATGAAGAGGGCAGTGATTGAGAACAAGGGATGGAGGGCTCACGAGGGAGGTGGACCTCCACGAGCTGTCAGAGTGACTCTCTGTGAGGAGGTGGCATTTAACCTGGGATCTGCAAGATGACAAGCCATGCTTGCAAAGAGTGGGGAGCGGGTTTGCCTAAGAAGATTCCAGGTAGAACAGCATGCGCCTAGGCCTTTGTGCCAGCAGGTGGCTTGTTCCAGAGGCTGAAAGAATGACCATGTGGCTAAAGCCTGGTGTGCAAGGGAAGAGAGATACCAGAGGAGATTTGGGAGGCAATGTGATAGGCCACACAATATTTCGATGTTCGTGTTTAAAACACAAGTTCGTGGGGCGCCTGGGTGGCTCAGACAGTTAAGCTTCCAACACTTGATTTCAGCTCAGGTCATGATCTCAAGGTTCATGAGCTTGAGGCTTGCACTTTCAAGCAGGGACCATGCTTGGGATTCTCTCTCTCTCTCTCTCTCTCTCTCTCTCTCTCCCTCAAAATAAATAAACTTAAAACGCACAGTACACACAAGTTCAGGAACAATTTATGTGTTAAGGGAGAGGATTTGTCTGCCTTTCTTCCAATCGCTTTTATTTACTCTTAGCTTCTGCTTCCTCGGATTATGCCTAACCCACCCCCTTCCCACCACCCACTCCCTTTCAGCTTCCGCTCCAGTTATAAACTGCTTATTCTCTGTATTTCCCAATTCTGTTCCAAAATTCCTGGAACAGAATCTCACTGATGCAGTTAATCCCTTTGTACCAATCCACCCCGTAGGTCGCTGGCCAGCCTAGGGGATTAGGTTGGTTTGGGAAGGTGCCCACCTCTTGTCCAATCGGCTATGTCTGGGGCATGGAGGAGAGGAGTCTCCTGGTTCTGCACAGGACTGTCACTTCATCCAGGCTGTGAGCAGGGATACAAGAGTGTAAATGGATGGGTCATGCAGCGTTCCATGTATTCACATTTCCATGTATTCTTGCTAGAAACTTCTATAGGGAGGAATAGTCTGCTTTTCCTTTGTGAAGCACAGCCAGCCCCTAGCCTTAGGGGGAAATAGACACCAATGAAATGCGTGTCTTCCTGGAGGAATTCTTAAAGAAGGGTAGGGCGGGGGGCCCCCTCCCTCTATCCCCTCATGAGGTCGCACTAACCTATTGGTGAGGGCTCACCGTTCACTGCGTCCTCCTAGACCCAATGCTTCTTTTTATAATAAATATTTTGTAGTGCCCCCTAAAAAAATACTTAAATATTGTAACCTATCTGCTCACATAATTTCAAGAAAAAAAAATCAAATGAAGCCCTGTAACTATAATATAAAGGGGAAAAGAGACTATTTTATAGTCATATGTATTTTGATGTATAAATACCCTTGAAGACATAATGAAGTATGTCAGATCTTGTACCTATACACAGCCTGAGTGCAAAAGCTACAAATGCAGCCTCCATATGCACAATTCAGATACTACCCCAACTGTTTGCTATCTGTATCCTGACTTTCCAAAAACAGTAAACAACTTGGATAAAGTTCTAACTGGAACAAAGTATAGTCATTCCTTGATTTACACAGTAGTTTCATTCCAGGAAAATTCAATGCGCAGAAAACACTTGTGAAACAGCCTTAGAGTCTGGGCTCAGAGAATTATATATGGGTTTCTCGGGGCGCCTGGGTGGCGCAGTCGGTTAAGCGTCCGACTTCAGCTCAGGTCATGATCTCGCGGTCCGTGGGTTCGAGCCCCGCGTCGGGCTCTGGGCTGATGGCTCAGAGCCTGGAGCCTGCTTCCGATTCTGTGTCTCCCTCTCTCTCTGCCCCTCCCCCGTTCATGCTGTGTCTCTGTCTCAAAAATAAATAAACGTTAAGAAAAAAAAATTTTTTTTAAATAAATAAAAAATAAATGGGTTTCTCACCTGCATAAATGTCTAGCGGAACATTTGAATTTTGTTTGGGAAATGGGTAAATACTTCGTTTTCCAAGACCGTCACACACATTGCATGCCTTCCTGCATCCCAGGTCTCCAAGATGCTAAGGACTCCATTAATTTTGACAATCAAAAAACAAAAACAAAAACAAAAACAAAAACAAAAAAACAGAAAATTCCAAAAATAACCCCTAGAGGGCAGTATCTTCCCATTGAGAATCATCGATCTGCCATTAACAGAGTTCTTTCTGGAGTGTGTTCTTTGTGAGACAGATAGAGCTACATCATAAGCCCAGATCAATTACGGAAATTTAACTGAGTGTGCTCAGAATAAAAGAGAGGAAGAAGTACGTTGCTTCCGGGGTTTTTTAAATTTTTTTTCTTACTTTTTTTTTCTTACTTTCTAAATCAACCTAGTTTTGCCTTTCTGAACATTGTATAGTCATTCAGTATGTACATCTTTGCATGTGGTTTCTTTTGCTTAACATAATGTTTTTGGGATTAATTCATGTTGTATCAGTATATTATTATTTTTGTTTATTGTTAGTATTGTACTGTATGACTGTGATTCAATTTATCCATCCACTTACTGGACATTTGGATTGCTTCCAGTTATGGGACATTATAAATAAAGCTGCTATAAACATTAATAGAGAAGTCTTTGTAGATACATATTTCTATTTAATTTTATAAGTAACTCTGCAACTGTTTTTCCAAAGGGGTTGTCCGTGTTACATTCCCATCAGTAAGGTATTAGCATGCCGGTTGCTCCGTATCTTCACCAACACCCACTATAGTCCATTGTTTGGTTTTTTTAAATCTTTCTGGTGAGCGTATAACGGCATCCCATTGTGGTTTTAATTTGCATTTCCCTGATGCCCAATGATTTTGAGCATCTTTTCATGGGCTTATTGTCCATTTGTATACCTTCTTTTGGAAAATGTCCGTTTCAATATTTGCCCACTATATAATGAGATTGCCTTTTTCCTGCTGGTTTGTAGGAGCTCTTCATCTATTCTGGAAACGGGTCCTTTGTCAAATACATGTATTGCAAATATGAGCAATAGCAGCCCAAACAAACCGGAAGAATCCCTCCTTGAGCCAGTGGCTGTGTGAATGAGACATGGGAATTGTCTCAACTCCCATGCAGGAAAAGCATGTGGTAATGAAGGCATCGCGCTGTGTCATGTGATTCCACTGTGAAGAGATACTTCTTTTCAACAGAAAGAAATGGCCCATTGATAACAGGTACTCTATAAGGTGTAGAGTACAATGGTATTGTAACAGCGCTGCATGGTGACAGATGGTAGTCGTGTGAGCATATCATAACGTATAGAGGTGTCCAATCACTATGCTGTATACCTGAAACTAATGTAACATTGTGTATCAACAGTACTTCAATTAAAACATAAATTATAAGCAGCACCTGTCTGTTCCAATGGGTAGAGCATGTGACTCTTGATCTCAGGGTTGTGGGTTCTAACCCCATGTTGGGGGTAGAGATTAATGTAAAAAAAATTAAATCTTATAAAAATAGATAAATAAGGGCACCTGGGTGGCTCAGTCGGTTGAGCAACCGACTCTTGATTTTGGCTCAGGTCGTGATCCCAGGGTCGTGGGATAGAGCCCCTGCATCAGGCACCACACTGAGGTTCTCTCTCTTTCTCTCTCTCTCTGCCCCTCTACCCCACTCACGCTCTCTCTCTCTCTAAAAAAAATTAAAGAAATCTAAATAAATACATAAATCCATAAATAAAACGAACATTTTAAAAAATAAAGTCTAATTTGGGGGGCACCTGGCTGGCTCAGTTGGTTGGGCATCTGACATCTGACTGTGGCTCAAGTCATGATCTCACCGTTCATGAGTTCGTTCATGAGTTCAAGCCGCACATCACGCTCCATGATGACAGCTCAGTCTGGAGCCTGCTTTGGATTCTATGTCTTCTTCTCTCTATCCCTCCACTCCCCTCTCTCTCTCAAAAATAAATAAACATTAAAAAAAATAAAGTCTATTTTTCTATTTTTTTTTAAAAAAGAAAATATCCCCTAAACATAACCAATAACTTCCTTTGGTGTATCACCAGAGAAACATGATGTGTTCCATTGATGGAAGAAAGTTCACAATGTATACCAGTCTTCAAAACAGTGCCCTCCTGAGCCATTGTCAAGGATAATTTGGGCCATATGTGATTGTTGCCTGGCTCTCCCACTTCGAGGTAGCCCTGGCACAATAAGAATTTCCACTCGACATTGAAAATCCAGGTGGGGAAGGGAGTGGGGAGTCACCAAATCTTACCCTGAACCCCCAACAGTACCTATCTTTGTAACTCCCTTATTTTTTCCTTTCTTGTAAGCCCAAAGGAATCCACCTGTCAGCAGAACAAGAGATTCTTCTAATCTCTAATAGAAGAATCTCCGTGAAAATGCATATATATATATGTGAATATATGTAAACATAATATATATATTATGTTAAATTATATATATTATATATATGTATTATATACGTATATAATATATACGCTAATATTATATATTATATATGTATTATATAATATATATATTATATAACATAATATATATTATATATATGAATAGTACATACACTATATATAATATAATATATGCGCGCGCACACACAGGTTTGTAACTTTTAAAAAATATGGAGGTATCTCCATCCTGAGAATATATGTAGCAAAAGCTAACAGGGATTATGAGAGTGGTAAATATTTTGAAGCTCATCTATGTTTTATTTTCCCACAATGTGTTCTAACCATTCTATTCAAGTGGTAAAAGTCGGAAAATTTTAAAGATATTTTGGGAGGCATTTTAGTGCTAAAAATCTTGTTTTGCAAGACTAAGCACATATGGAAATGCTCATGGTATATTGTGATAAATCGGTAAGTAAAAAAAAAAAAAAGACACCAAAAAATATGTGCAGTTTGATTCCATTTTATTTGCAAGTCACATTTCACATCCTTTTTTATTTGTGGGTAGTTGTGCCTCGTGAAAATACGGATGATTTTTACTTTCTTATTTGCGCTTCTCTGTTCTCTAACTTTTCTCCAATGAACATATGTCACTCTTACAGTTAGAAAAAGTTATTGGGGCGCCTGGGTGGCTCAGTTGGTGAAGCGTCTGACTCTTGATTTTGGCTCAGGTCATGATCTCGAGGCTCGCGGCATTGAGCCCCGGGTCGGGCTCTGCGCTAACAGCGCTGAGCCTGATTGGGATTCTCTCTCTCTCTCTGCTCTCCCTCCCACCATTCTCTCTCTCTCTCTCTCTCAAAATAAATAAACATTTAAAAAAAGAAAAAGAGGGGCGCCTGTGTGGCTCAGTCGGTTGAGCATCCGACTTTGGCTCAGATCATGATCTCACAGTCCATGAGTTCAAGCCCCGCATCGGGCTCTGTGCTGACAGCTCAGAGCCTGGAGCCTGTTTCAGATTCTGTGTCAACAACTCTTTGGAGAGTGTCCTGAAATAGTACTTCTGAAGGCCACTGCATCACAAAAATCCCTTCTCCAGCATCCTCCACTCACCTGGCTCACCTTGCACCCCTCCAGGGCCAGGGAGCGCTCTTCCTTCCAAAGCTTCTCCTTCACGATGGCCTGTCCTACCGAAGTGTGGCTACTGTTCTGTCTCAGAGAGAGCCTTGACCTACAGTCCGAAGATTTAAGTCCAAGTCTCCTCTCTGCGCCTCAGGAGCTGTGTAGCTTCGGACAAGTCACTTTCCCTCTTTGAGCTTGGGAGCCTCATCTGTGAAGTATCTTGAGGAACCTTCCACCCTAGAATTGCCTTGTCTCCTTGGCCTGTTAGAGGCATCTATATGACTTTGGAGGTGGGATGTAGGCTTTGATGATGGTCTGTTAGGGTGCTGGGTGGGGATCAGCCATGTGCCTGTGAGGTGTGAGCTCCAGAAAACTATCTAGTCTGTTTCGCCTTGGTTCAGCCCTCAGAAAGATGATGGCTGCCTCCGACATGACGCTCTGAGAGGGACACAGCATCCCTGCTGTAGTAGTCCTGGCAAGAATGCAGGAGCTGAGGGGCGCCTGGGCGGCTCAGTCGGTTGAGCGTCCGACTTCGGCTCAGGTGATGATCTCGCGGTTTGTGAGTTCGAGCCCTGCATCGGGCTCTGTGCTGATGGCTCGGAGCCTGGAGCCTGCTTCAGAGTCTGTGTCTCCCTCTCTCTCTGCCCCTCCCCTGCTCACGCTCTGTCTCTCTCTCTCTCAAAAATAAACATTCAAAAATGCAGAAGCTGAATCCAATCATGAGCAAACATCGGACAAACTCCAACGGAGGGACATTCCCCAAAGTGACTGGCCTGGACTCCTCAAAAACGTCAATGGCATGAAAGACTGAAGCACTGTTCCAGGTTAAAGGAGATCCAAGAAACCTGACAGCTGAATGTAATGTGTGATCCGGGGGTTCTGTGTTGCTCTAAAGGACTTTTTTGGAATAGCTGGTAAAAGCTGAATAAGATCTGAAGATTAGACAGTGGAACTTTGTCGATGTTAACGTGCTGATTTTTAAAACTGTACTGCGGTTATGGGGCGCCTGGGTGGCGCAGTCGGTTAAGCGTCCGACTTCAGCCAGGTCACGATCTCGCGGTCCGTGTGTTCCAGCCCCGCGTGGGGCTCTGGGCTGATGGCTCAGAGCCTGGAGCCTGTTTCCGATTCTGTGTCTCCCTCTCTCTCTGCCCCTCCCCCGTTCATGCTCTGTCTCTCTCTGTCCCAAAAATAAATAAACGTTGATAAAACTGTACTGCGGTTATATAAGAAAATGCCTTTGTTTTTAGGAAGAACCCTCTGAAGTATTTAGGCCTAAAGGGGATCATGTCTGATAAAATATATAATTTTATATATAAATTTATATTTATATATATAATTATATATATATTTATATAAATTATATATAATATATTAACATATATTATATATATTTATATATTATATATACTTATATATTATATTATATATTTATATATATTTATATAATTTATATGTTATATAAATTATATAAATATATATAAATAATTATAAATATATATAATTATATATAAATATAAATTTATATAAATATAAAAATTTATATAAATATAAATACATATACTTATATATATTTATATATAAATATAACAATATATATAAATATTATATATTTTTATATACACATAGAGAGAGAGAGAGGAAATGATAAGATAAAATGTTAACATTTGGAAAGACCAGGTGAAGGATCTATGGGAATCCTTTGTGCTGTTCCTGCACATTTTCTGAAGTCTGAAATACCGTGGACAAGAAGGCCAGCGGCGTGCCTCTGGCTCAGTAGAAGTGATGGCAACGGCAGTATTTTATTTACTGAGCACTTACAAAGTACCGGATGATCTCACCTGAACCCCCCTACCAGCTGCCCCCTTAAGAGTGATTATGCCCATTTTGCAGAGAAGAATTCTGACATCAGACACAGGAAGTGACCTGCCCTGATCACACGGCCCCCGTGGCCTGTCCGTGACACAGCTGGAAAATGAACTTGAATCTGACTCCTCACTCCCCCAAATCATCACCGTCTACACTGCAACAAGGTCACAAATTCCCTCACACCGTGTCTGGGACTATGCAAAAAAAAAAAAAAAAAAACCAAAAATAAAAAAAAATTTTTTAAAACACAAAAAACAACCAACATAGCTTCTTTACTTTGTAGAACAACGGAGAGGGGAGGGGTCAGCGTGGGGAACTAAATTTAGCTCAACCCAGTTTAAAACTTGGTCTCATTCAACAAGTTAAATAGTCTCTTGAGGTTTCTTGAATTCAGAGAGACTCAGCCTCTCCGGTGTAATTTGCTCAGGCTCTCAGATTCCTCCTTTCCTCCCCTGCTCCTCCCATATATGACGGTTGGGCTAAGGGTGAGGAGATTCAGTGGTCGGGGGCCGGCGGGCATCTGCTGGGATCTTGATGTCACTGAAAGCATCCACTGGCTTTCCAGCTACAGCTGGTTGCTGGTGAACTGGTCTGGCCTCCCGCTGACTCATCATACTGGCTAATGTCGCCTCACAGTAGCTCTCTGTGGTTCTGCGGCCAGCTCTGGGGTTCTTGTTCTCTTTCTAGGCTGACACCAGGCCCACCTCGTCCCTACCACATTGGGTCCTAAAACAGGTCCCTGGCCATCGGTTCAATGTCTAGGTCACCCAGAAACTAAGGGGCTACAGAGGCAGGACTGATAGGTGGTAGGCTTTGCTATTAAAATAATTCAGTGCTTCCCTCCTGGTTGGTAAAGAGCTGTTGCCCAAGACCCTTCAGTATCCCCTCGTCTGCTCCAGCTGCCTCTGGCACATTCCCAGGTCCCTGTCATACTAGAAACTAAAGGGTTAACACAGCAGGCAGTCTCCAAGACTGCTCCAGCCCTGAGGCTCAGCATCCCTCCTGATGACATTAAGTATTCTGGAATGTCACCACTGTTCTTAGCCAGGGCAAGCAGGGTCCTTTCCTTACTCCAAGACTACCTGAACTTCTCTGGAAAGTCTCAAAGGACAGTGGATAAGAGCCCCCCTCCGTCACTGGCGTTCCCCTCAACTTATTGAACGTGCCTGCCCTTTCTGGGCTCTGCCCCAGGGGAAGGTGGGTCACCACTGGGGGTCATTCCCCTCTTCCTTTCCCCACCCCCAGGATGTCTACTATAGAGGCTGAAGCACTCAAATCCCAGCCTCCCTTACACCAGGAATAGCCATGTGACCCAGGTCTGGCTCATGAGAAGGAAGCAGAAGTCTGCTGGGGAGGGGGACCAGAGACAGTTTTTGCTCTCCTGGTAAAGATGAGAAACTAGCTCAATCCAACCCTCCCCCTGCTTCCTGCTTTAAACAAGGATGTTGTGCCTGAAGTTTTGGTAGCCTTATGTGACCAGAGAGGATCCCAAGATGCTTGCCCTGATGTGGTTGCTGCCTAACGGCAGATAAGCCCATGCAAGTTGAGCTCTCTGTTTTTTCAGCCAGAGGCAATCCTGATGCAGGGCAAAGTCCGCTGGACCACCGCCCTGCCTCTGCTCCTGATTTCTACCTGCCTTCCGCGCTCACCGATCCCCGGGCCTGGCCGAGGTTGACTTCTCCTCGCTCAGCTTTCCCTGTATATGCAAAAACTGCTTTCATAAAATCCGTGGTCTTTTTCACCTGGGCAGGCCCTTGAGGTGCTAAAATAGGAGATGAAGGAACATAGAGAAATCCTTTTGCTCTCTCGGGGGGCCTGCCTTTCAAGCCAAATGCACCATCTCATTGTGAATGCCAAAGTGTATTAACTCTACCATTATTAATCCTTACTATAATTAACTCATTATTATTAGTATTAGCTGATATTATTACTATTAACTCTACTTTTTTTTGGCATTCCTTCTATAAATTCCAAATCTCATGATATTATAATTTATCCCCATTTCACGGATGAGGAGACCCAGGAGGCTTACGGAGATTGAGTAATCTTTCCCGAGTTGGACAGAGTGGAAGGGATAGAGGCAGGACCGGAACCATTTACAACAGTCACTAATACCCACTCTCCCCGGGCACCTCCCCTCCCTCCACCAACCAACCCTCTATCCCTCCCATACGGGACCTCGCCCACCCCCACATCCCCAGCATGAGGGTGGCAGGGTGGTGAGCAAGCAAGAGGAGACGGGCAGCAGCAGGTGTTTATTGGAGAGCAAGGGTGTCAGCCCAGAACCAGCTACACAGATTCAGTCTTAGAGGGCAGAGGCCTGATTCCATAGGCGACACAGCACAGGGAGGCATCTGGGCACATGTGCATGTAGGTTTCATGCCTCGTACAGTAAGTTCGGCAGGCCCCTTGGCCTTTCCAGCACCGCTTGAATTCACTTCTCCCTGTGCAGAGGAAGACCACAGGTCACAAAGCAGCCCATGGGTTGCAGGTTAGACCACTGTTCACAGGTTTGACCATAGATCAAGGGTTAGGCCACAGGTCACAGATCAGACCACTGTCCACAAGTTAGGCCACAGGACCCAGGTTAGATCACAAGTCACCGTTTAGCTCTCTGGTCGTTGTGTTAGGTGACTGGTCATACGACATCCCACAGGTCATAACTGAGGCCACAGGACATGAACTCTGACCACAGGTTAGACTAGAGGCAACAGACCAGACCACTAGTCACGGATGAGACAACTAGTTACAAATGAGCCCACAGATTTCAGTCCAGGTTAGCCTATAGATCACAAGTTAGACCGCTGGTTACAAGTTAGAAACTAATTTCTTGTCCAGGTTAACCCACACCCCAGGTACACTCTAAGCGCTTTTCATGACAACACTGTACAATTATGGTTGGTCTTATTATGATCCCTGTGATACAGGGTAAGGAAACTGAGGCACAGAAAGATTAACAACCTTGCCCAAGTTTAGAGAGTCATTAAGGAGCAGGGCCAAGATTCAAACCCAGGTAATAAGGCTCTAGAGTCCGCTTATAACCATAGCATAAACTGCTTCACACATATGGATCCATTTAATGTTAGTGGAGGAATTTCTACCCATGGGCTATGGAAAAGGTAGGGCTTTGGAGGAATGCGTCCTGTGCCCCCTCTAAGGTCCTCTAGGAGACCTCAGGTTCCTCAGCTGTATAACTCCCTTTCAGGGGGGCAGTTATAGGGGATGTAATCATTTTAGCACAGTGTCTGGCACACGGTAAATACTCAATAAATGGAAAGGTAGATTATCAGAATGACAGCTTCTGGGGTGGGGGGGGGGGGCAACCAGGACTCATTGGAGGCCAATCCTCTCATTTTTGGATCAAGAAAGGGACTCACCCAACTTTTCCCAGCCAGTAAGCGGTGGGTCTGGAATAGGAACCCAAGACCCTGACTCCCAGGTGAGGGCGGTGCCTACAACTACTCTTGACACATCATCACATCTTAACCTTCCAGCGACCCTGAGACCCAGAGGTGCTGTTTCCTCCTACATGGTCTGTATTCCCCGCCACCCTTGCTCCACTTCTCTCCTGGTACCCCCCACTCCAGCCACGCTGGCCCCCTCACTGCTCTTCAGACACCCCCGTCATTCTTCTGCCTCCTGCTGCTTGTAAAGATCTTCTTTATATTCTCACTGTAGTCAGATCTCCGCTCAAGCCGACCTTATATACAAAATCGTTAAAGGGGCGTCTGGGTGGCTCAGTCGGTTAAGTGTCCGACTTCGGCTCGGGTCATGATCTCGCGGTCTGTGAGTTCAAGCTCCGTGTCAGGCTCTGTGCTGACAGCTCAGAGCCTGGAGCCTGCTTCGGATTCTGTGTCTCCCTCTCTCTCTGCCCCTCCCCTGCCCTCTTGCTCTGTCTCTCTCTCAAAAATAAATAAACATTAAAAAACAAATAAAGAAAAACAAATAAATTGCTGAGGTTGGGTGATGAGACACAGGGTTTTTATACTATCTTTTATTTGTGTTTGGCATTTTCTAAAATAAGGTTTCTTTTGAAAACTTACATCATTACATTAGTCTCTATTTTTGCATACGTTTACATTTTTCCATAATAAAATGGTTTTTTGTTAACTCACCTTGTTTCTTGTGTTGGTCTCTCTACTTTCATGTAAATTTCAAGTTTTTCAAAACACAAAAACAAACAACCACGCAGGGCCTCCCGTGACCCTCCCCATCAGCTCTCCCATCCTCCCCAACATGCACACACCACCCTAACCCCTTGTCCTGCTTCTATTCTGCTTAACACTTACCACCACCTGACACATGATGTGTTTATTTGGTTCTTTTCTGTCTAAAATTATCAGCCCCATGAAAGCAAGGACTTTTTTTTTCCTCTCCCAGCGGTTGTCATAGTGCTGGGACACAGCAAATGTTTTTCAAATACATATTTGTCGAGTGAGTCCCATTTTAAAGATTAGGAAACTGAGGTGCAGACTGATTTAGAAAGTTGCCCTAAGGTGCCCAGCAACTCAGTGGGGGGGCCAGAACTCAATCGCTGGTCTAGGCCTCCTCTGTCCCCCAGAATCTGGGAGGCTCTCCCTCATTTCTGCACGCACACACACACACACACACACACACACACAGGTGATGTTACCTGGTGGCACATGACCCAGGACCAGGAGGGCCACAATCAGCAGAAGCAGCTGCGTCATGGCCACAGGGCTTCTGGGGAGGCCACCAAAGGAGCCAGGCTTACTGAGCCCTGCTGCCTGCGGCCCAGCCTTTATCAGGCTGCAGATCAAGGCAGGAGTGTGGGCAGCAGGAGACCTAAGTGGGAGGCCGGGGCTCTGTGGTCCTGAGGATCTAACTGGATCTCAGCCAGCTACGTGGGGAACTGGTCAGCCATACCTGCCAGAGATTGCTGAGCTCTGAAGCTACGGACAGGATTTCCTGAAGCGATGTCTGAGGTCAGAAACTAGACATCCTCTCCACCTGAGAGGGTGGGGAAAGGTGGGGCTTCAGAGAAACCTGGTTCAATGCCAGCGTCTCCCTCTGATCGCTGTGCTACCTTGGACAAATCATGTAACCTCTCTGAGCCTCAGGCGGTCATCAAGGAAATGATGACAGGCCCCCCTTGCAAGGCTAAGTACACGGGCCAGAACTCACTAACCCATTCAAACAAGCATGTGTTTAGACCGCTTGGAAAATGGAAAGAGTAACAGTACTTACCTCACAGAGACGAATGGCTACCTAGCTCATTTAGAGGATTAAGCAAAATAGTACAACGGTTCTCGAAGTGTGACACCCACACCAGCATACAGCAGCAATACCTGGGGCTTGTTAGAAATGCAAATCCTTGGGGCGCCTGGGTGGCTCAGTCGGTTGAGCATCCGACTTCGGCTCAGGTCATGATCTCACACTCCAATGATCTCACACTCCATGAGTTCGAGCCCCGCGTCGGGCTCTGGGCTGATGGCTCAGAGCCTGGAGCCCGCTTCGGATTCTGGGTCTCCCTCTCTCTCTGCCCCTCCCCTGCTCATGCTCTGTCTCTCTCTGTCTCAAAAACAAATAAAAACGTTTCTAAAAAAAAAAAAAAAAAAAGAAAAAGAAATGCAAATCCTCACGCTCTGCCCAAACCTGCTGCATCAAAAGCTCTGGGTGCAGGTCCCAGCAAGCTGTGGTTTAACAAGCCTCCAAACGATTCTAATGCACAGCTAAAATTTGAGGACCACTGAGACCATATGTGCAAATAGCTTAGAACAGTGTCCTACCCGGGCATCTGAGTTGCCTCTTGAGAAAGGAATAGCAGAAACAGAATTCCAGGCAGAAGGAACAGACTGTACCTGAAAGAGTGGGGCATGGCCAGAGAGGGGTTCATTAGGAGGAGAGATTGGAAATGGCCCTGCAGAGGATAGGAGCCAGAGCACGAGGAGCCTTGAATGCCAAGCTCAGGCTGTAAGCGTTGTGTAACCTGTCCAGATATCACTGTGAAATAAAGAAACTGAAACCTCAAGAAAGGAGGTGTGTTGCTCAAGGCCGTACAGCAATTGAGCCACAGAGCTGGGGCTGGAAACCAAGTTGCCTCACTCCCAGACAATGTGCAACATGACATCAGTCACAGCCCATCTTGTAGGTAGGAAAGGGACTATCAGAAGGCCAGAGCACAGAGCACAGACATGAGGGGGCTCAGCGTCTGCCCAGAGCCCTGCGGGGCTGAGTTAATCTACAGGCTGCTGTGGGAGTTGCTCTGAGCTGGACACCTGGACCCCCTCAACCATGACAATGAGCTCCACCCACAAGTACAGCCTGCTCTGCATGGCCCCACACACAAACCTGCCCTCCCCAGTCCCTCATGATCTCAAAGGAAGCACCCTGCCCAAGGAGCCTGGATCCTCGTCCCCTGGATGGCCCAAATCACCAGTTCCCTATAGCCAACAGCTCTACTCTACCAGCATCACAGTGTCTCTCTCCTTCAAGTGCCTAGGAAGATTTTTTTTTTTCTAAGCCACGGCGGTGAAAGAAAGGGACAGTGGGTTGCGAGGCAGAAACCTGTGTCCCGGGGCCAGGTAAGCTTCAGTTAAATATCCTTTCAGTGTTGTGTCAGGATTAAATGAGCTAATAATCTAGGCAAAGCGCTCAAATCATACTAGTCACAGCCCAAATGCTCAGTAAATATTCATCAAAGAGGGGACCGCCATTCTTCCAGACACGGGACAGACCCCTGCATAAAGAGTGCTTAACCCAGAATTTGGTGAATGAATGAATGGGATGCCAAAATCAGGTATCAGAAGTCTTCAGCGCAGACTTCCTAAGCTCCCTCCTCCCCTGGACCCACCTCCAAAATTCATTCACCATCCAGAGGAGAGTTTCTCAAAGTGGGGGCCCATGAACTCAGCCTAAAGGTCACTTTGGGCACTTGTTTGAAATGCAGATTCCCAACCCCCTCTCCCAGAACTGCTGAACCCGCCTCTCTTGGAGGGTGGGCCCTGGGAATCAACTTTCAACCAGTTCCGCAGGTGGTTTCTGCGAGGGCGAGATAAAGTTGGTGCACCCGGTTGCGGGCGTGAATGCAGAAGAGGATCCAGACCCAGGAATTCAGAAACCCCATCCTTCCTCTCTCGCTCCCTCCCCCCCCAAACCCTGACACCGCCACTACCACCCCAGGCGAAGGACTTGGGGCGTGGGTCAACTGAGCTCGGTGAAAAGTCGTTCCGCGACCGAGGCCTCGGGGCGGGGACCCCGGGGCTGCCCTGATGGGGCGGGGCTGGACGGGGCGGGGCCTCGGCTCCTCCCCCGGCCCGGGCGGCGGGGCTGGACTGGCCCGAGGGGCTGCGCGCCGAGGCGGTGGTGCAGCCTGGAGCACCCGGCAGCTGCGGCGGCCGGGGACCCTGGACCCCTCCTCAAGCGAGGTAAACGCCCGCGCAGCCCGCAGCCAACTTGGTCAAGTTGGAGCGGAGTTCGCCAGGCGCCTGCACGGGGGGGGCGAGGGAGGCCTCGAACCCGAGTCCCCGGGGTGAGGGTCCTCCGACCTGGGGCCCGGAGGGTTGGATAGCCTCGGACAAGGAACCCTCCCGGGATCAGGGGACTTACATCCAGGACCCTGGGCGGGGGAGGCCTGGACTCAGACCCCGGGAATGGCACATGCGCCCCAGGGCCCTGGAGGTCTCCTCCCCGCCCCCTTCCAGGACCCTGTCCTGTCACCAAACCTGGGGCCCGGCTGCCTCGCAACCCCTGCCCCCCAGCAGCCGCTGGAGGCTGTCGCGCCAGCATCTCCTGAATTTTTCACGTAGGGGGCGGGCCGGACACGCCGTTCCCATGGCACCAGGGCTCTCGAGTTACAGCCCAGGGAACCCCCAGATTCCCATCGCCCTTCGGAATACCAACCCACCCCGTGCTGCCTCTTAGCCCTCAGCGGAAGTGAACCCCCCAGGGGCCCTCAACCCTCCTTCGTACCCCCCAACCCCGATCTGAACCTTGGGGAAGTGAGCTGTGGGGTAGGGGAGGGCCGGGGCAATTCAGGTGTCTTTCAGAACGTAGGTCCCATGTTCCGAATGGGAGGGACACGTCTGTGGACAGGGTGTGTGCATGCTTGTATGGATCCCACCTCCCTGCTGCCCCTCTGCCTGTCTCTGCCTGTGTGTCCTGGGGTATTCGGTCATCCTCAAGGCATAGGAAGTGACCTCTGGGTGTGCATGCGTGTGCTCACAGCCTGCACGCTCACCCCTCCCAGCCTGCTCTAGGCTTACTCTGGCCCTGAAACCAGGAAGCCCCCACCCCAAGGAGCTGAGGTGCCTCCTCCTGTCATTTGAACAAGAGAAGGTTTGGGAGGAAGTCATCTCAGAAGCTCATCTGGACCCTGCAGAAGGGGGTGACAGCACCTGGCTCACTGCCCATTCCTGCTTCTTGCTCACAGAAGGAAGGAAGGAAGGAAGGAAGGAAGGAAGGAAGGAAGGAGCAAAGCCCCTCCCACCCAAGGATGACACTAAACACCCAGCAAGAAGCAAAGACCCCCCTGCGTCGGCGAGCCAGCACTCCACTGCCCTTGTCCGCCCGGGGCCACCAACCTGGCCTCCTGTGTACAGCACCTTCCACAAAATCCCAGCATCCCCGGCTGGGCCAGTCAGCCTCCCTCAATCCTCCCCCCCGGCAACCTTCACCTGCCCCCAATGGTTGGTCCTCTGAATCCAGCGACTCTGAAGGCTCCTGGGAGGCCCTCTACCGCGTGGTACTGCTTGGAGATCCTGGCGTAGGGAAGACCAGCCTGGCCAGCCTCTTTGCAGGGAAGCAAGAGCGAGACCTCCATGAACAGCTTGGAGGTAGGGACTCTGTGGGCTGGGCTGGGTTGTGGCCACAGGAGTAAAAGCCCTGTAGTCAGGGGCACAAGGCTGCCAAGAACAGTTGTGCAACTCACACACTGCTCAACTCTAAAGGGCATCATTCACATAGACTGTGAAGTGAATGATGCCCCCTGACAGTTGTGCAGGGCACAGCCCACACAATGGTCTAGAGGAGGGAAATTTGTTGAATTGTGAGAATTTTGCCAGTTTCTCAGGGATGATTAATTTCCATGTCATAAGGGAAGCAATTCTGAGCTCCATGAGTCTCAAAGGGAAAGAAATAAGTAGGCTTCCAGCCAGCTCAGAAACTCCCAGCCCCAACTTCCACCTCTCAGATCCTCCTACCTCCACAGACAACCATCCACGCCCACCATGACCAGCAGCAAAATTAAGATCTTGACCCAAATGGAGACTTCCCAGGTTCCCTTATCCTCAAGTGATGCAGTGAGCAGAGAGAGCCGGGGGCCCCAGGATGAGGGGAGAAGGGACAGGACAGAGGAAATGAAGAGGGGTCCCTACAGGACTAGCTGAGAGTCCACAGGATGAGTAGAGAGGGAGGTTGGTTAAAAGCAAAGAGACAGTGGGGACACTCTGGCCAGGCCCCTTCTCTAGCCTTGACCCCTCTGAGTGTGAGAACCCATATGAGGCATGTACATACGTGTACCTGTAGGCGTGACCGATGCGGAGATTGAGGCCCAAAGAGGGTTCATACGACCTGCCTGAAGCATGCACTAAGCCAGGGACAGAACAGGAATGAGAGAATTCCCAGCCAACTTTAACCCCACCATCTCATATGTGTCAACCAACAACCAACCAAAGTAGCAAAAGTTTTCTCAGCACCTACTATGTGTCAGATATCTTGCTGGCAGCTGGGGAGACATGGGCTCCTCGTGGAGCTTCCTGACCTGTCAGGAGAGACAAGACATCAAGCAAGTGCGGGGAGCACTTCCAACACAAGTGGAGGGGGCGCTGTGATCAGAAAGGGGACTAGGGGAGGCCACACCCTCCCCAGGCCTGCTCCTCCTCCCTGAGATCTGGCTCTTCCCTTGGTTGCAGATGTGTACGAGAGGACCCTCACGGTGGATGGAGAGGATACCACGCTGGTGGTCATGGACACCTGGGAGGCTGAGAAACGGGTATGGCACAGCAGGCAGGACTTGGGGGGGGGGGAGGTGCTGAGCCTAGGACCAGACCCCTGTCCCCTCCTCGGACACTACACAACAGGGACATGGCAGAGGCCATCCTTGGCAACCCCCAAGGCCAACAACTCCCAAGCGGCCTTTGGAACCAAAGACTGAAGAACCTCATGACCGTGAGTCCTTTCTCACTGCATTGATGCCCTCTACAGCCGTCCCAGGATGTGCTTCTCCCCCTGCCGACCCCCACCTTGTCCTCAGGACCCTCATCCCATACACTACCCCCCACACACTGTGCAGAAGGAGGAACACCGCATTTAGCACCAAAATGTCTGAGGGTAAACCGACCCCCTTTCTCTTGCCTCCCAGCTGTGTGGCTTTGTGCAGGTGACTCACCAGTCACCCTGAGCTTCAGTTTTCTCAACTGATAGATGGGTTGATCATTCCTGCCTTCCTTACCAGCTGGTTTTTTTAAGTCCTTATGCAATTTCACAGTGGTGAGCAAGCGGTGTGCAGCATGAGACAATGCTGAAAATAGGTGAAGAGATGTAAATAATGATCATTCTAATGACTCGTAACTTGGTAGCTAGTAAAGAAAGAAACCAAAGGAAGTCCTTCCCTACCCCCTTCCAGAGCAGGAAGAAAGCAGACAGGGATATGTCCCTGTTATGCTTGTCTCACCTTGTCTGAGTTTTCTTTTTTCTTGCTATACAGATAATACATGCTCACTGTAGAACTTTGAAGAAATACAACCAGAGAAAAGGATGTAAAAATCACCGGGAGTCTATCTCAGTAAGGGGTAGGCCCCGCCCCTAACATGCAGAGAGGCCTCGCCCATGGGGTGGGGCTTAGGAGGGCACTGTTGGGTGATTGGCCAGAATGGCTGACAGCCCTAGCGATAGGCAGAAAGGATGGGGACAAAGGAGCTAAGTGGCCAATTCTTTTCCGGCAGAATAAAAGAACACCCAAGTCCAAATGAGCGTGATGAGGATGATGACGGTCTTCCTAACAGCAGCTGGCATTTATGCAGCTGGGTGGAAGCCCACCCTTTTCCCAAGAGTCAGCCCCTGTGCTAAGCTCTGTATATATATTATGATGTTCAGGCAAAGCAAAATCTGTGAGTATTCTGATTCCCATTCTACTGATGAGTAAACCAAAGCTCAGAGAGGTTCAGTAATGGGTCCAAAGTTGTCAGAGAGCAAGTGGAATTCAAACCCAGATCTATAAGACTCTGATCCTGTATTCTTTTTTTTTTAAGTTTTTTTTTTTTTTTTTTTTTGAGAGAGAGAGAGTGAGAGAGCAGGGGAGGGGTGGAGAGAGAGAGAATCCCAAGCAGGCTCCGTGCTGTCAGCGCAGAGCCCAATGTGGGGCTCAAACTCACGAACTGTGAGATCATGACCTGAACCAAAGTCAAGATTCAGCTGCTTAACCAACTGAGCCACTCAGGTGCCCTCCGAGTCTGCACTCTTATGCACGAGGACTGTCCCTCTCCATCGCCACTGGGAACACCACCTTCTGAGCCTTCAGCTGGGGTTTCACCCCTTTACCCATTCATTAAAAAACACTAGCGGGATATGTATCACGGGCCAGGACACTGGAGACCCAGCAGCGTATAAGATAGATGCGTCCCCTGGCCTTATGGAGCTCACAGGCTGGTGAGGGAGGGGCTACTTTTGAATGCAATTGAAAATCCTATGGGGCAGAGTCCAGTGAATTAAGAAAAGGGATCAGCCTGGAAGTCCCATTTGGGAGGCAGGCGGGGGGAGGATTACTGGAACTGGAATTCTGTGCCCAGCTGGCTGGCTGTATGGCCTTGAGAACGTTTTCTCTCTCCTCTGGCCCTTGGTTTTCCTACAAGTAAAATGGGGAAACTGGTTCAGTTTGAACAAGTTAGTGACGGTGGAGGGTCGAGGCAATTTCCAAAAAGGGTCCACAGTAGCAGTGTCATTGGATTGAGTATTTATTTACTTAGTTACTTATTTATTTGAGAGAGAGGTGGGGGGAGGGAGGGAGGGAATCTTAAGCAGGCTCCTTGCTGTCAGTCTAGCAAGACTGAGCCCTCCTCAGAAACCAGACACAAGAGCTGAACCCTTCTCAGCAGGAAGAGAAACCAAACAAATCTTTGGTCTCCAGTGTCCAGCCCACACTAGGAATCCAGGAATGAGAAAATATAGTCAGGTGGGTTCACTAGCCCAATTTTGCAAAGAGAAACTGGGGCTCAGAGAGGGTTGGTGGTTTGCCCACGGTGACGATACAGACAACAACGGCAGAATTTGTTCCTCAAACCTGTCTAGATTGTAAGCCTCAGCCCCGGTCCACCCATCAGACCATCCATCCCAGCCTCAGCCCGGGTCCACCCATCAGACCATCCCAGCCCCACCTTTCGCAGCGACGCCCCTCTAGCGGAGAGGTAGGTACCTTACGGTTTGAGGATAGGCCTGGGGTCCCTCTGTTGCAGGATGAAAGCTGGAGCCAGGATTCATGCCTGCAGGTGGGCAGCGCCTATGTCATCGTGTATTCCATCGCAGACAGAGGCAGCTTCGAGAGTGCCTCTGAGCTCCGCATTCAGCTGCGGCGCACGCATCAGGCCGACCATGTGCCCATCATCCTGGTGGGCAACAAGGCTGACCTGGCACGCTGCCGGGAAGTCTCCGTGGAAGGTGAGCCGTCTACTCCACCCTCCTCCTCCAGCTTTCTCTCTGCCGCTAACCCTAACCCTGGCCCCATCCTGATCTACTTGCCTCAGCCTGAAAGCTAGGAACTGTTCTCGCCTCCTCTCTCACTTCCGGAAACCAGTCCCCCAAATCCTGTGAGGCCCACCTCCCTTAACCCCACGTTCCCTTCCCCCCATGCCCACAACCTCTGCCCCATCCTGGCATCTCCACCTTAGTCTGGGCCAGCCCCCCTACTTCTCTCTCCCCGTTCAGTCAGTTCTCCTCGCCAGCTGCCAGAGTTTTCCAAAACCAGACCTGACCTTGTCACTACTTTGCGTAAAAATCCCCCTATGGTTCCCCCATGCCCTTAATCAGAGACACTTTATCCACCGGACGGGATAGGTCCACTGCCTACAATCTTTTCAGGGGCTTATACCTGAGACCTGAAACAATTATGAGCTCCAAAACAAATACAGTGAGAAATTTGTAAATTCCAATTTCACAAGCTTTAATCATCTACAAAACTTCATATTGTGACAGCCAACAACTGCAAACCAAAACGTTTAGTTATATGTAAGTTGTATTTAAAGTGGGATGGGGAATTAATTTCAATACATTTGATAACATGTGGGACCCATAAAGATCTCAAAATGGCCTTCCTCACAGGGCAAAATCTAAAAAATATGGAAACTGAGAGCCAGAGAAGGTAAGCCAGCTCCACGGGGTCACCAGCCACTGGGGGCTAGAACCCAGGCCCCTGTCTCCCAGCCCAGTGGCTTCCTGGAGATGGAAGACGATATATGCCTTGTGAGCAAACATCCCCAAATTCCGCAGCAAAACCCCCAGGCGATTTTGTGAAAATGCTGTCCCAGATCTCATCCCAAACCTCCCAAATCAGATTCTTGGCTGGTGGTTTCAGGAATCCGCATTTTAACAAGCTCCCCCAGATAATTCTAATGCACAGCTTAGACCCTTTACCTGGCATTCAAGACCCTTCCCAGCCTCGCTTTGCATCAGTATCAGTCACTAGCCTGTGCACTAACTCCTCAGAGCCGGGTCTCGTTGTCCTCGGAATCCCCTGGCACCCAACGCAAGTTAGGGCACAAAGAAAAAAGTGACTCAGCTTGAGACTCAACGCACCTCTTCCTACCTTTATGTCCCCCTCCACCCGGCCCGTCTGACCCCGCCCCTCAGAGGGCCGCGCCTGCGCGGTGGTGTTCGACTGCAAGTTCATCGAGACGTCGGCCACGCTGCAGCACAACGTGGCCGAGCTCTTCGAGGGCGTGGTGCGCCAACTGCGCTTGCGCCGCCGGGACAGCTCGGCCCCGGCGCCTCCCGCGCCCCGACGGCGCGCCAGCCTGGGTCAGCGGGCTCGTCGCTTCCTGGCACGGCTGACGGCCCGCAGCGCCCGCCGGGCACTCAAGGCCCGCTCTAAGTCTTGCCACAACCTGGCGGTGCTCTGAGGCCGCCCTGCCTTCTGGGGGTGGCGGAACACTGGGCTGCATTCTGAGCTCCACCGATGCCACCGAGGGTCCTCGACGCAGTTGCCTGGACTCGGCACAGTGGGCTGTGCCTGTCCGCTGCCCCGAGGGCCGCAGCATCTCCCAGAGCTGCAGCTTCAGGGACCCCCTCCGCCCCAGGAAGGGGTGGACAGACTATGGGACCGAAGCCTCAAGTTGGGCACAGAGTAGGGTTTTGTTTTTGTTTTTTTTACGCGGTGCGTGTCTTTTTGTAAAAATCTTCCTTGTCCCTTGGCTCTGGCCAACTCACAATAAACCAGACCAGAAGGATGTCCTGTCTGCATGCCCAGACCTCTTCTTTTGGAATCTTCCAGGCATCTCCACCTCCCACTCTCCCATCTACCCTGGTTGCGGATTGGGTTAGCCTGCTGACTTGGGTCAAGGTCAGTCAAATCATTGGATCAATTGTGTGTTCAGGCCCTTCTCCCCTTCTCCGAACACTGGGCATGACCCCTGTGCGGCACCCCTCGTGCCCCCTCCCCCATCTTCGAGGGAGACCCCGTGGAGCATAAACAACCACAGTTCAGTGTGCTGACCTCCTGTTTTCTCATAAACCCATTTTTTGAGATTGTAGATTCATAAAATCTTATCTGGAAGGAATCTCAGCATTCATCCTCACGATGTAATAGCTATCGTTTGTTAGGAGCTGTGTTCTAAGCTGTCACAACTAGGAATTGATCTTCACAAACCCTGTTTACTAATTAGGAAAATAGACCAATAGACGGTGAAGGTCCGCGGTCAAGATCATTTAGCTACTATAAGTGAAGTTGTCAAAATTCCAATCCAGGCTTGTCAGGCTAGGGTTTGTGCCCTTATCTGCAGTCCTCTTGGAGAATGTGACAAAAAGCTATAGAGTCCTGGGGAAGGGGACTTTCAAACACAAGTTTGCATATGATTTAACCTGGAGGGGGATCCTTGCCTCCATGAAACCCATCCATTAATCCCCAGGATTAGTTCAACTCGTTCATTTTTCTGAGTGTGGGAACTGAAGTCCAGAGAGAGGAAGTGAGCATCCCAGCGTCACCCAGCTAGGGAGGGTGAGGACTAGACCCCAGGACCCAGCCTCCTCTCATGTCTGCGCAGGAAGTAGGAGGTAGTGAGGCATCCAGCCTGGCTGGGGCTGTGGGGCTGAGGCTGGACCTTAGGGGTCAGGTCAGGAGTTTCCAGCCGAAGGGGAAAGGGGTGTCACTACTTTGAGAGGAGAACAAGATGCGAATGGTTGGGACCGTCATGTCCCTGACGCCTGACACCCCTGCCCCCAACCAGCTGCCCGCCCGGATGCCTTGGCCACCAGGAACACGGTGCCAAAGAAGGCTGGAGCTTGGGGCAGACGAGCCCCATATCCTCCGTCTTCAAGCCCCCAGTCTTGCCAGCAGGGCACTGATGGCACTTATTTCCTCATCCTAACTCCAGCTCGGGTTAAGGGAGGAGGAGGGGGGTCTTCCCCCACCCCAAGCTGTCTCTGGCCTGCGGTTGTGGGGGAGGGGCTCCAGTTGTGGAAAGTTGGCAGAGGCAGCCGGCAGCAGCCGGAGAGTGGAAAAAATGATATCAAACCCGGAAAAATGCAAGCCGGATGGAGGGCCTGAGCCGGCCCTGGGAGGTGAGAGGGAGGGAGGGAGGGAGGGGGCCCCCACAGGCTGAGAAAGGAAGAGGGGCCAGGGGGAGAGCACAGGAGCTGGTTTTGAGAACACTGAGGGTAATCGCTGTCATTTCTTCCTTTCTTCATCCACAAATATTTATTGAGGGCCTACTAAGTGCGGGGCACAGTGCCAGGCTCTGGGGAGGTAGAGGCAAACCGAAGCAGTAGGATGCTGCTCCCTGGAGCCCCCGTCTGGTGGGGAAAGCAAGCTAGAACACAAGTAAGTGAATAAAATGGTTACAAACGGATAAGGGACTAATGAGGGTGTTCGTGGAAGGCCCTGAGGATAATCCAGTGCAATCCTGCCAATTTGCAGATGGGGAAACTGAGAACCGGAGAGAGGGGGCGGGCTCACCCCAGGCTACTCAGAGTGTGGAAGAAGTCATTGAGACCAGGATTAGGGATGGAAGGGAGGGAGGGAGGGAGGGAGGGAGCAAGGGAGGGAGGGAGGGAGAAGAGTAGACCAGGGTCAGGGGGAAAAGTATGCAGCCAACATGGCAGCTCAGTGGTTGAGGTGGGTCATGGGTCCTGAACCAGAGGGTCTGTGTTCAATCCTCTATCTCTCTGTTTCTCAGTTTCCCCACCTATAAAATAGGATTCATGACAGTTCCCTCCTCAGGACTGATGTGAGGATTCAATGACCTAAGATGTGCAAATTTCTTGGGGCGCCTGGGAGGCTCAGTCGGTTAAGCGTCCAACCTCAGCTCAGGTCATGATCTCACAGTCCGTGAGTTCAAGCCCTGCGTCGGGCTCTGTGCTGACATCTCGGAGCCTGGAGCCTGCTTCCGATATTGTGTCTCCCTCTCCCCCTCACTCTCTGTCTCTTTCTCTCAAAAATAAATAAATAAATAAATAATAAACGTTAAAAAAATTTTTTTAAACAAAAAAAGATAAAAAACATTTAAAAAATTTTATTAAAAATGTTTTATTCTATATTTGAGAGAGAAAGAGAGAGACAGAGCGTGAGCAGGGGAGGGGCAGAGAGATGGAGACAGAACCCGAAACAGGCTCCAGGCTCCATGCTGTCAGCACAGAGCCTGACACAGGGCTCGAACTCACGAACCGCGAGATCATGACCCGAGCTGAAGTCGGACGCTTAACCACCCAGACGCCCCTTAAAAAAATTTTTTTAAAGATGTGTAAATTTCTTAAAACAGTCCCTGTGTCAAGGAAGATTCAGTGACTGTTGGTTCCCACTAGCATATCTTAAGACCTTGGGGAAACCAGGGCTTGTTTTTTTTTTTTTAATCTTCTTTAAATGTTTATTTATTTGGGGAGAGAGAGATTGCGAGAGGGGAAGGAGCAGAGAAAGAAAGAGAGAGAATCCCAAGCAGGCTCCGTGCTGTCAGTGCAGAGCCCGATGCAGGGCTCAAACTCAGGAACCGTGAGATCATGACCTGAGCTGAAATCAAGAGTCAGTCACTTAACAGACTGAGCCACTCAGGCGCCCTGACCAGGGCTCGTTAAGGGTGGGATACTCTGGGACTGTAAAGATTTGCTTGGGAGTCTTTGCCCTGCTGTGACACTGGAGGACTTTAGGAAAATCTCTTCCCCTCTTGGGCTTCAGTTCTCCCATCTGTAAAATAAAGAGATTGAATGTGAACTTGTATCATATATTCATGTGCGAACCCATTTACTGTCTGCCCACCCCCCGGGAATAAATGCCCCATGAGGTTAGGGCCCCCAGTACTTCTCTTTCCCCAGCCACCTACAACAGTGCCTGGCTCATAATAGGTGATCAGTAAATACCTGTTGAATGGAGTGATTAATGGATCTGCAAAATGGCCCTTCCAATCCTGACCCCTCTAACTCTAGGAGTCTGTGAATAAAGCATAGCTGGGAAAGCATGTGACAAAACCACAATACTCCTCCCAGGGACATGACCCGTGATAGTTTAGAAAAGTCTTTCTCACCCACTAAAAAAAAAAAAAGCTAACTTTGTTTTAGCTCTTTCTGTGTGCTAGGCCCCATGTTATATGCTTGATACACATTTTCTTATCTAATTATCACCACACCCATCTACTTAATAAGTACCATTTAACAGATGAGCAGATTTAGCAGAGTGAGGCTAAGAAAACCCAAGAAATTTGTCCAAGGAAGCGTAGTCAGGATTTGCACTCAGGTCAGGTAGGAACTGCTTTCTTTATTGTATAGTTGGGGAAACCGAGGCCCAGAGAAAGGAGATAAATTGTCCAAAGGCATGTAATAATAATAGCAAGCAACTACATCACTCTTACTATGTATCAGGCACTGTTCTAAGTACTTTCCGTGTATTCAGTCCTCAACACCGGTCATATTATCACCCATGCCAGTTTGCAGATAGAGACACTGTATCGCAGAAAGAAAGGTTCACTGCCCTGCCAGGTTTGCACAATTAGCAAATAGCAGAGCTAAGATTCGAACCAGGGACGTGTCGTCCTGTGGTTTGTTAAGGGCTTGCCTCTGTTACACCATCTGTCAGTATGGCAAGTCCAGAGCAGGCTGGTGTAAATGAAGGGGCACCAGCACCCTGCTTCCCGGACTGGGGGCGGGGGTGAGGGGGTGGGGGGCAGAAAACAAAAGCACATTGAGTGTATTCTAAGCCGCCAGCTGGGACTTTCCACCTTGAAGGGAGAGTACTGTTATGGAAAAAATGATAAAGCGCTGGAAAGATGAATGTCTCCCAAAGGGCCCCAAGTCTCTTCACAGTCCCCCCCCCCCGCCCCAGCCTCCTTAGTAGGAGACGGCCACAAACTGTGCTGGCCTGATCCAGATGAGACGAAGGCCACCTGGAACTTGACACACCCCAGCCAGGCTCCCTGAATACTGAGGATCACTGGCCTCGATGGAAAGTTACAATTTCTCAGCCAAGGGCACAAAGCTTCCACTCAGGGAGCCCCCCTCCTGAGTTATCAGGTTCAGGCTGAAACTGCCTGTCCCCGGATGGTGGGAAATTCTCGTCCCCTAGGGGTAGGGGCGGCTGAAGCCTCCCTTTACTCAACAAACTTGGACAAGGGTGTGTGTTCTGAAGGAGGGCAAGGAGGGTAAAGAGCGTCACAGCTGTCTGCTTCATAAAGACCAAGAATCTCTCAGTTCTGCCACGACCGTAAAACCTTAGGCAAATCAAAACATACAGAGCGAAGGCGTTAGGGTAAAATTCTCTATGTGGTTGTCTCTGACTCAAGAATATTGGAATATTCTAGGGGCGCCTGGGTGGCGCAGTCGGTTGAGCGTCCGACTTCAGCCAGGTCACGATCTCGCGGTCCGTGAGTTCGAGCCCCGCGTCGGGCTCTGGGCTGATGGCTCAGGGCCTGGAGCCTGTTTCCGATTCTGTGTCTCCCTCTCTCTCTGCCCCTCCCCCGTTCATGCTCTGTCTCTCTCTGTCCCAAAAATAAATAAACGTTGAAAAAAGAATATTGGAATATTCTAGTACCTTAGCTTGAAAAAATACACAAGTTCAGTTTCAATTTCAGCAGCGTTCCCTTCTGTTCGGATCAGGGTTCAGTTAAAAATAATACTGATGATGGGATGGGAGCTCTGGGTTCAGCAATGTGTGCAATTTTCTCCAGTTCCATCTGGTTCAAGTTCAAGGCTAGGATAGGTCACCGTTCCGGTTTCTAGGCTGCATAAGGAACCACCCCAAAGCTTAGTGGCATAAAAACAAGCATTTTATTATGCTTCTAGATTTTGTGAGTCAGGAATTCAGGCAGGGCAGAGTGGATACAACTCCTCTCTAGGGCCTCGGCTGGGAAACTTGAAGACTCGAGTGACTGGAATCATCTCATGAGTCTGGAGGTTGAAGCTGGCAGTGTAGGGATCTCACTTACACGTGGCCTCGTGTCTTTATTTCCTGTTTTTACTGTAATGAGTTACCACAAACATAGGGGCTTAAAACAGCGCAAATCTGTTATCTCGCAGTTCTGTATAGAAGTCCGACGTGGGTCTCACTGGGCTAAAATCAAGGTGTCAGCAAAGCTGAATTCTTTTCTGGAGGCTCTAGAGGAGAATCTGTTTCCGGCCTTTCCCAGCTTCTAGGGGCCAGGTGCTTCCCTCGGCTCATGATCCCTGCCTGCCTCCATCGTCAAAGCCAACAACATCAGGCCAAGTCCATCTCATGCCTCCATCCCTCTGGTTCTCCCTCTTTTGCCTCCCTCTCCACCCCTGTGATTACGTGCAGCACACCGTATAATCCAGGATAACTTCCCCGTTTTCAAGTCAGCAGATTAGCAAACAATGCCGTCTGTGACCTTAATTCCACGTTGCCATGTAACGTAACATATTCACAGGTTCCAGGGATTGGGACGTGGACATTTTGGGGAACTGTTTTTCTGCCTACCACAGCAGGGTAGGATGAAGGGTGTGGGAAGGTGGTGACTGGGTCTTCACTTTCCCCCCAACACACACACACACACACACACACACACACACACACACACACACAGACACTCAGTCTTGTTCTAATGAATAGAGAAAACCCTAAACTGAAGGGTTTCCCTCCTAGTGGAATGTCAGAGGCACTGGAACACTGTTCCTAGAATCTGACCTTGCCTGCCTTCCTCAGGTTCCTGTTTCTCTCCAGGAACACCAGCTTCTTCAGAGCTCCACTGGGCAAATATCCACCCACCTTTCAGAAAACTTTACTCCTTACCCACAGATGTAGGTCTTGCTTCCGGATCACCCCTCTCCCCCAGCAGTAATGCATCCTCAGAAGTGGGTTATGGGGACTGGATCAAGACCCCCAGCTGCTCCAGCCGGGCAGTCAAGGGTGCTAGAGCTCTTCTGGTCTTACAGAACAGCCTAGAGAACAGCCCACGCCAAACCCAGTGTTCTTTGAGAAATCTGCCCACCTATGTGAATGAGGATAGATGCCTTGTAGACAGCCAATTGTCTAGGAAGCGATCATTGAATCTTACATACCCACATGTGCGTTAATTCTAAACCCCAAACCCAGGGGTCACTAACAGATGCTCATAGAGTCAGATAGGTAACATAAATCATGAAGTAGACTGAATGGAGGACATTAGGGAGCACCAAGGTCTGCAGCCAACTGGAAGCACCTGCCTTGTGTACGGGGAGCAACAGATCAGAGCTGCCTATTACTGCTGTTAGGAAATGAATCCAGTGTTGCCTGAATTTAGGTTTTTCCAAGAAAGCCAGCAAGGCAGATATTTATGTGAAGTATCCCAATTCTTGTTTTTGTTTTTTTTCAACAAATGGTGTTGACTGTTTATTTATTTTTGAGAGAGAGACACACAGAGTGCAAGCAGGGGAGGGGCAGAGAGAGAGGGAGACACAGAATCCGAAGCAGGCTCCAGGCTCTGAGCTGTCAGCACAGAGCTCAACGCAGGGCTCAAACTCACGAACTGTGAGATCATGACCTGAGCCAAAGTGGATCGCTTAACCAACTGAACCACCCAGGCGCCCCAAAGTATACGAATTCTTAAATACTAGTTGCTAATTTTTATTTTTATTTTTTTAAATGCTTATTTATTTTGAGGGGGGGAGAGAGAGAGAGAGAGAGAGGGAAGAAGGGAGAGAACGAGCAGGGGAGGGGCAGAGAGAAAAGGAGAGAGAGAATCCCAAACAGGCTTCATGCCATCAGCACAGATCCCGTCAACACAGAGCTGGATGCAGGGCTCGATCGCACAAACCTCTATATCATAACCTGAGCCGAAATCAAGAGGTGGACTCTTAACCAACTGAGCCACCCAGACGCCCTTGCTAATTTTAATTTTTAAAAACCCAGGGGGAGAGGGGAAAGTGGGTGATGGGCATTGAGGAGGGCACCTGTTGGGATGAGCACTGGGTGTTGTATGGAAACCAATTTGACAATAAATTATATTGAATCAATAAATCAATAAATCAATAAATAATAAAAAGCCTGGACAAGATAAGCAAAACATGTCCAACCAAATTCGGACCAGAGGCCGACAGTTTGTAACCTCTGGTCTGAACCCAAACAGTGACAGAAGAATGTACTCTCAGCCATTCCCCCATCTGCAAGGTCAACCCTCAGACCATGAAGTTAGTACTTAATTATAAGGAACAGCTTGTCCCTTTTGTTCAACTCCTCCCCTCCCCTTTCCAAAAGTGCGTCTTCAAACCTACTGGGATACCAAAGGTGCCCAGTGCCAAGTAGTATATTTTTTAAATTGAACTTTGAATTACAAAAAGAATACATGTTAATTAGAAGAATAGATCAAAACAACAGAAAAATATATGGTAAAAAGTAAAGATGCATTTATTTGTTAAGCTGCCCTCAGCTACACATGATAGAAATCCTTATAAGGATATTTTCTAACAAGGTGTCCAGAGGCCCTAAAAATGCCAGGTCACTGGGTCTGCATCTCCATAATTCTCTCGGCGTTTCCTTCATGGTTGCAATATGGCCGCAACAACCCCAAGCATCACATCTTCACCCCAGTATCTCAAGCAAGAATGGAAAGGGAAAGGTCAGAAAGAGGTTTTCTTTTTACCAAAGAGGAAACTGTTCTCCCAGCAGTTTCCCTTCATATCTCACTGGCCAAACTGGGTCTCACGACCAGATGCAAGGTGGGCTGAGGAAGCCAACTATCTGGCAAAAAGGAAAGAGATTGCCACACCTGGCTCGGGCCAATCATGATTCATCCCTATGCTACCCTAACAAGATGGTTTTTGCAAGCAAAGGATAAGTGGGGAGGGTCATTGGATAGGCAACTTTAGGATTTGCTACAGAATTCCTTTCTTCTCCCCCGGTACCACTCCTTTCCCCGGGGGTTCCCACCATTAGCAGCAGTTTGGGGTGTAGCCTTGCAGATTTTTCGGTACATACATGCAGACATTTGGTCATTTTTCTTCCCTTCCACATTGTCAGAGTTGCAATTTTACTCTGTTGTTCTCTTTTCCATGGGATCTAAAATAAATCCTGATTGCTCAGAACCAGAGATTGGTTTAAAGATGGACCTACAACCCAGCTATGGTCAATAAGACATGAGGGAGATTTTACTGGAGGGTTCTAGAAAAAAGTTTCTTTGCTCTTAAAAAAGAGCTGGGAGGGGCGCCTGGGTGGCTCAGTTGGCTAAGCGTCTGACTTTTGATTTCAGCTCAGGTCATGATCTCATGATTCGTGAGTTCGAGCCTGGAGTCCGGCTCCACACCGACAGTGCGGAACCTGCTTGGGATTCTCTCTCTCCCTCTTTCTCTCTGCCCTTCTCCCACTCATGCCCTCTGTCTATCTCAAAATAAATAAACTTTTCTTAAAAAGGGCTTGTAGATAAACAAACTAAGCTGCAGCAGGAGGAGACCATCCTTTCTCTTCTGCTGGTCATTGAAATGTATGAATGTGATGCTGGAACTGTAGTCAGCATTTTGCAGCTCAGACAAAATCTAATCAGAGGGTGGCAAGGTAGAAAGATGGGAAGTACCCAAGTCCTTGATGAGGAAGTCAGGTCACTGAATTAGCCATCCCAGAAGTATTCCACCTCTGGACTTATTGTTATGTAAAAGAATATGTCTTCAATGCTGAAGCAAATTATCTTGGAGACTTCTGCACCAAAGTCAAAATCACCCATTTGATACACATACATAGATTCGTTTGCTGTTTTTCACATAAATGGAATCAGTTATATGCATTGGCACGGAGTTCATTTGCAAGGAATGAAACCCAAAATAGCAGTAATGGAAATAAGACAGGAGTCTATTTCTCCTTCATGTAAAAGAAGTCCAGAAGTAGGCAGTCCAAGGCTGGCATAGCATTCTACAGAACAGGGACCTTGACTCCTTCTATCTTGTGGTTCACCATCCTAAGTACCGTATTCTGTTCAAGCTATAAACAGTCCCATCCACATTTCAGCCAGCAGGAAGTGGGAAGGAGCCAAAAAAAAAAAAAAAAAGGGCACAGCCTCTCAGAATATGCACACATTACTTCTGATTATATCTCATCGGCCAGTACTTAGTCACATCTTGATTGCAAAGGAGTCTAAGAAATGTACTTTACTCTGTGTCAGCTCAAAATAAGGAATTCCATATTTAAAGAAGGGGAGTATGGACATCGAGAGGTGACAAGCAATCCCTGCCGTGAAATGTACATATTAGATATAATTTGCTTTTTTCATTTAATGTACTCTGGCTTTTCATCAATGCCAGTACACATAAATTTACCTCATTATTTTGAGGTCTTTTTGTTATTCTTTTTCTAGCTTCTTAAAATAGGAACTTATATCATTTGTTTAAAAACGTTCTTCTTTTCTAGTACGAGCACTTAAAGCTATTTTAAAAGGGATGCAACTCTTAATCTTGGGATTGTGAGTTCGAGCCCCGCATTGGGTGTAGAGATTACTTAAAAATAAAACCTTTAAAAATAAAAAAATAAAGCTATTTTAGAAAAAAACTACATAATTTATATAAAGCTATAAATTTCCCTCTACGCACTGCTCTAGATGCAGCCCAGAAATTTTAGCGTGTTGTTTCCATGATCACTCAGTTCAAAATATTTTCTAATGTCCCCTGTGATTTCTTCTTCCCACAGGTGATTCAAAGGCATGTGGTTTAATTTCCAAGTACTGACGGGGGCAGTTCTACGTATCTCTTTTGTTACCGATTTCTAATTTAATTCGACTGCAAACTTGAAACTTGTTCTATAGCACAACATCTGGTCTACCGCGATTCATGTTCCATTGTGCGCTTGAAAATACTATTCATTCCATGATACTATTGAATACTGTTCAATGTCATGATTGGGTGGGGTGCTCTAAAATGTCAGTTAGGCCAAGGTAATTACTAATGCTGTTCAAGTGTTCCACACACTCACTGATTTTATCCCTATCGCTTCACCAGTTGCTGAGAAAGCAATGCCGGAACCTCCAATTATAATTGTGTTGTGTCAATTCTTTCTGTCTATTTGTTTGTTTTCACCTTGTTCTTTTTTCATGGGTGCCAGATATTCCACAATATGGATGTACATAGTTCACCCACTGAAGGACATTAGCTTACTGTAAATGTTCCGCCCTTACAAACAGGATGGCAGTGAATATTTTTGCACATATAGGAGAAATCACCAAATGCAAATTTACTAGGTCAAAGAACATGCACCTTTTACATTTTGACAGGCACTACCAAATTGCATTCCAAAAGGACTACTTTTTTTTATATTCAGACCAACAGTGCCCAATTCCCCATACCATGACCCACATTAGGTATTACTGGTTTTTTCTCGTTTCACATTTTCTTGGGGCCAGGATGAGGAAAGTTTGGAAACAAAGATGCCTCATTACTTACTTTGCATTTCCTTAATTATAACCAAGTTGAGCAGTATTCCTCTTGGTGATTGTGCCCCTTAGCTGCCCAAAACCCCAGTGAAGCTTTGAAATTACAGCTTGTAAGGGCTGGATTAAAAATCTCAGCCAGAGCTATTCTGCTCTTTATTATCTGCCTGAGGCAGAGGGATGTTCTTTCTTCCAGTTACCAGAGCCTTGGTTAGAAGAGGAAGTCTGGAATCAGCCAGATCTGGGTTTGAATCCCTCTGGCTCAGCCATATGACATCTGTGACCTTGGACAAGTTACTTAGCTTCTCTGAACCTTTGGACCCTCGACTTTACAAAGCGGGTGACAGCACCTTGCACAGGTGTTGTATGGATTAGAAATCGGATACATAGGGGCATCTGGGTGGCTGAGCGTCCGACTTCAGCTCAGGTCATGATACCACGGTTCAAGCCCCACATCGGGCTCGCTGCTGTCAGCGCAGAGCCCACTTCAGATCCTCTGTCCCTCTCGCTCTCTGCCCCTCCCCCACTTGCACTCTCCTAACAATAAATAAAACATAAAAAAAAAAGAAAAGAAAAGAAAAGAAATCGGATACGTAAAGCATGTAATACAGCATCTGGCCTCTAGTAGGCTCTAATAACAATTAATTTAAAAAAATAGGTGTTCGTTGAACACTTGCCATGTGCAGAGTGCTCAGCTTATTTTATTGCCCTCACAACAGTGAGGGACAACACCATTTACAGATGGGGAAAACTGAGGCCCCAGGACGTGTCTTGTCCAAAGTCACACAGTTTAGTAACCAGCTAAGCCAATGAATAAATCAAGAATGTCCGACTCCTGGAGTGCCTGGCTGGCTCAGTTGGTGGAGCGTGCAACTCTTGATCTCAGGGTTGTGAGTTCTAGCCCTACATTGGGTGTAGGGATTTCTTAAAAATAAAATCTTAAAAAAAAAGTCTGACTCTCAAGCCTGCTTCCCAAGGTAGCTAGCTCATTTCACAGATTAAGAAACTGAGGCCCAGGAAGATAAAATGACATACAAAATTAAAGGGTCCCAGAGCGGCAACCAGTTGACCAAGTAAGTATTTCCCCTCCTTCTGGGTCCTGGTGAGCAGCTGGAGAAGAGGCTAGAGAGAGTGGAGGCAGGGACGGCTACCCAGCAGAGGAGTCAAGGGCATGGAAAATGTCTCTTTCAGCCAATTTTCCTGAGGAACCCTGGCTGGGGCTCAGGGCTGGGAATAGAAAGTGTGCAGGGAGGAGGCAGCAGCCGCGTCCATCCGTCCATCCGGAGAAGCTGTTTGCAAAGTCCTGCTGAGAGAGACAAGTGGACTGGGGGCGGGGGGAGAGGAGCAGATCCCGGGGGCCAAGGGTCTGGCCTCCCGCCCAGGGCCTAGTCTCCTGGGAGACGGGGAGCAGGTGTCCCCTGAGCTCTCTGCTTCCTCCTTGGGCTCCCCTGCTCTGCCAGCTCCTGCTGTGCCCTCCCCACTAGTCTGGGCATCAGTCATCCCGGAATTGAGACGCTGGCAAGTCTGACTCTCTAGGGATTATGCACAGCCTAGTCCGAAGGTGCAGTGACCAGGAAGGACGGATCCTCCTCTCAGAGATCTTGACGAGGGCTTGGCTTGATCCTTCGCTACTCAGTGCCTATAATGCCACTATCAGAGACACAACAGAGGCTCGCGCTCAGCCAGTATGCAGAGTTATGGCCACCCCAGCGGTCAAAATACTTAGATATTTGCCTACTTGTTAACAACCCCTGTCCCGAGTGCCCTCCAGGTACCCCTCAAGCATACTGGCCACTCTGGACCCTCCTCTGGGACTCCCCAGACCTCCCCACTTACAGCTACTAAAGGGATAACCCCTGCCACTGCAGGGCAGTCCAGGCCTGTGTGGACGGGTCCGTGAGCGATGGCCAGTCATAACAGTTGTTAATACTTTTCCCATCATTCCTGGAAACTACCCTTTGGCTTAAAACTTTGTCTCTTATTTAAAGGCAAACTGATAGGGGGCGCCTGGGTGGCGCAGTCGGTTAAGCGTCCGACTTCAGCCAGGTCACGATCTCGCGGTCCGTGAGTTCGAGCCCCGCGTCAGGCTCTGGGCTGATGGCTCAGAGCCTGGAGCCTGTTTCCGATTCTGTGTCTCCCTCTCTCTCTGCCCCTCCCCCATTCATGCTCTGTCTCTCTCTGTCCCAAAAATAAATAAACGTTGAAAAAAAAATAAATAAATAAAAAATAAAGGCAAACTGATAGGAATCTAGAGTGAAAAGGGCCTTGTGCAACGTCTTCATTTTCCGGATGTGGAGAAAGGCCCAGAGAGAAGCAAAGACTTGCCCAAGGTTACACAGCGGGTGAGGATAAGAGAAGGCATGACAAGGCAGGTCCCTGACTCCTGACGCCATCTTTGGGCGTCAGTTTCTCTGGCCCCCACAAACACTGAACTTCAGTGGGTGATGGAAGGAGGTGACAGCGAGGGGCCTGTGTCGAGGCGGGACTGATAGCCAGTCCATTGGCTCTTGGACCTTGTAATCATAGTCATGGCAACAGTCTCCTCGGTCACTATCTCCACAGAGATAGTCGTCAAGGCAACCACCACCTAGGGCCCCAACTTCCTGACACCAAGAGCCTTAAGATAAACCAGAAGCAAGTCTTTTCCATAGCACTGACCCAGATCGGAGCTCCGAGTAGGAGAGAGACTTGCCTGACATCACACAGCAAGTTGAGGGCGAAGGCTCTCACAGCCACTCCGTCCTTTGGCTGACACCCCCACCCTTGACCCATTTTTCTGCCTGCCTTGGTGCTTCCCACATTCCTCCAGCCCTCAGTCAGGGTCTCCTTCCCACGGCATCTCACCCTTGGCTGCCTGTCAGCCAGATCACCCTCCTGGGAACAGGCTGACATGAGCTCAGTGTAGGACTCCTCACAGGGGTTTTCATCATTCCCTGGGGTTCCCTGGGGGCCAAAACGTCTTCGGCACCCTTTGCCCCCCAAAGAAAGTGATCTCTCCACTGGAGGAACTTCAGGCACTCTTAGCTCAGAATTGAGAAGCTCTTTGGGGGGCGGTCAGGCCTGTTCTCTGTGTAACACCAGAGTTGCTGCCCCATCGTGGAAAGGGCTCTGGGCTGGGAGGACAGTGGCTCATATTTCTAGCACAGTCCTGAATCTGATCCCCTGTTGCTTTTCCCAAGTCCCTTCTTCTCTCTGGGACCCTGTATCCCCACCAGAGAGACGGGCACGGGAATACTGGCCTTCTTCAGCACCACCACCGCCCGAAGGCTGCTGGAGACCAGATGCAATCCAGCATTTTAGTGTTACCAGCGAATGATGTGGTTCAAAGACCTGGCCTCCCTTCCTTCCGGGCTTCTCCTTTTAGAAGAATGGAATCTCCGGATTGGAAGGGCGGTCCTGGCACAGGCAAGAGCAGGAGCCAAAACAGACAGGCTGAAAGAATCTGGAGACCCAAGAGTAGTTAATATGTTGAAGTGTAGGTATGATGCTGGGGGCGAAGAGAGAATAGGCCAGAAGGAGAGGCCAGAGGTGAGTGAAAACAATCGATCGGCAGTTCTAGGGGGAGGACATCGCCTCAGGGACTCCCGCCTGGGTCTGACCCTTGTACTCCCGGGCGCCTTGGGACACAGCCATGCAGGAGGAGAGACGGGAGAGCATACCAGGAATCAGTCCCTCATCCGTTGATTCATGAATACTTATTAGACATGACGCAGGCTGTGTGACCTTGGGCAAGTTATTTAGCCTTTCTGAACTGCAGATTCCTCACATGTAAATGAGGGCAATGAAGATGCCTGCCCATGGGATGGCGTGAGGATCAAATGGGTTGGTTACTATATATAGATGTCGAGCGCAGTGCCCGAGAAGTAAGCACTCCATGCGTGTGCGTGACAATGACCATGATGATAATTGAGTATCCACATATGCCTGGCGCTCTCTAGACAGTAGATGTGCAGGGTGAACACGGATGAACACTGTCCGTCATTCTGCCCTCGAGGGGCTCACAGTCTAATGCAAGAAACAAACCAAAAAAGAGAGCCTCATAAAAGCGGAAATAATAAAAATAATAATAATAATTACAGACTGTCACATCAGATGTAAATCTTAACCCCCAGACTCAGGTGTGCAAGAAATATTCATTTCTTTCTTTTCTCAAAAACCAAATCAATTTCAGGATGCCTGGCCGGCTCAGTCGGGACACTATGTGAATCTTAATCTCGGGATTGTGAGTTTGAGCCCCACATTGGGGTCTCTACCCTTTAAAAAAAAAAGAAACATGGGGTGCCTGGGTCGCTCAGTCGGTTAAGCATTTTGACTTCGGCTCAGGTCATGATACCACAGCTTGTGAGTTTGAGCCCCACGCTGTGCTCTGTGCTGACAGCTCGGAGCCTGGAGCCTGCTTCCAATTTTGCGTCTCCCTCTCTCTGCCCCTCCCCTGCTCGCACTCTCTCTCTCAAAAATAAACATTAAGGGGCGCCTGGGTGGCTCAGTCCGTTAAGCGTCCAACTTCGGCTCAGGTCATGATCTCGCGGTCCGCGAGTTCGAGCCCCGCGTCGGGCTCTGTGCTGACAGCTCAGAGCCTGGAGCCCATTTCGGATTCTGTGTCTCCCTCTCTCTCTGCCCCTCCCCTGTTCATGCTCTGTCTCTCTCTGTCTCAAAAATAAATAAACATTAAAAAATAAATTTAAAAAAACATTAAAAAAATTTTTTTAAGAAACAAAAAAATAAACTTCTACCCCTACTGCCCCCATCCTTCTGGACTAGAGAGAAATTTAATCTCTGCCCTTACTGAAGGCTACTCCCCGCCAGAGGACAAGAAGGGAAGCCGGGGGGCTCTCCCTGGCACTTGGACCACGGGAGGCCTCTGACGGCTGTGCCCAAAGCCTCAACAAGCCCTAAAGTCCAAGCCTGCTTCCAAGCCTGGGGCCTCAAAGTCTTGCTGGAGTCTGGCATCTCCGGGCCTGGATCCATCCCCACAGAGTCTGGCCACCTGTTGCCGCACTATCAAGAAGGGGGCAGGAGGCTCCCCTCCCCCCACCCCATGCCAGCCTCCATCGACCTTCCTTCACAGCTTCCTAGAGCTCCTTTGTGTCTCCCACCGTCCCTGCCCTCAGAAGCAAGGAGCATTCTCTCTGCAACAAGAATTTGCAAACTCAGAGTCTCTGGAGACCAAACACTTAACAACAGCAACAAAAGTGTGAAGCTTGGTAACGAGAGAACACGTGCTCTACCTAGAGAGGGCAGCACAGCTCAGCCCACAAAACTGCCATCAGGCCATGCGGTCTAACGGTTAGGAGCCCACATTCTAGAGCTTTGTTACCTGGGTTCAAATGCTGATGCTGCTGTTTACTGCCTGTGAGTTCTTTTTTTTTTTTTTCAACGTTTATTTATTTTTGGGACAGAGAGAGACAGAGCATGAATGGGCGAGGGGCAGAGAGAGAGGGAGACACAGAATCGGAAACAGGCTCCAGGCTCCGAGCCATCAGCCCAGAGCCTGACACGGGGCTCGAACTCACGGACCGCGAGATCGTGACCTGGCTGAAGTCGGACGCTTAACCGACTGCGCCACCCAGGCGCCCCGACTGCCTGTGAGTTCTTAGGCAAGCCACTTAACCCCTCTGTGCCTGCTTCCTTAGCCATGAAAAAGAATATTTGTACCTACCTGTACAACAGCTCCAGGGGAGAAAGCACTTGGAACGGTGCCTGACATCAGTAGGTACTCAATAAATATTAGTGGAAATGCAAGCGTGAGATTGCCAGATCCTCTTAAGTGTTCAAGAGAAGCTAGAGATCCAAATTTTTGCTTTGAAATTGCGTTTTCAAAAAATGTGTATTTGTTTGAGAGAGAGCGAGAGCACGAGCATGAGTGGGGAAGGGGCAGAGAGAGAGGGAGAGAGGGAATCCCAGGCAGGCTTCGAGCTGTCAGCACAGAGCCGGACGTGGGGCTCAGTCTCATGAACCATGAGATCATGACCTGAGCTGAAATCAAGAGTCAGACGCTTAACTGACTGAGCCACCTAGACATCCCCAAATTGCTCTATTTTTGAACTTTGGCAGCAGAGTGAAAACAGTTGTTGAACCTGTGAAGGTGAAGGTCATACAAGACACATCTGTGAACAGGACTGGACCTAGGGAGCTGAGTTTCCGTTATCTGTTCTATGATGTTTAAACGTGTACAAAATGGAAGCCAGAAAGGAAACCGTCTTGGAGGCAGCTTCAGCTTTGAACTCTATGACCAAACCTTCCCTAGGCAAGAAATACAAAAAGGGGAGGAGAAAAGAGGGACAAAACCACAAACTGATATGTCAAATTACCCTGGTACACAGCACATTACCCACTGCAGTGTTATGTGCTATGAGGATTTTTTTAAGATGCTGAGATAAAGAATTTAAAGTAACATTATCGACTGATGAATGGGTAAAGAAGATGTGGTGTGTATATATACAATGGAATATTACTCGGTGATCAAAAAGAATGAAATCTTGCCATTTGCGACAACATGGATGGAAGTATTGTATTACGCTAAGTGAAACAAGTCACTGGATGATAAAGATAAATATCATATGATTTCACTCATATATGGAATTAAAAAAAAAGAACATAGGGGAAGGGAAGGAAAAATAAAATAAGATAAAAACGGAGAGGGAGACAAACCATAAGAGACACTTAAATATAGAGAACAAACTGAGGGTTGCTGGAGGGGCGGTGGGTGGGGGAATGGACGAAATGGGTGATGGGCATGAAGGAGGGCACTTGTTGGGATGAGCACAGGGTGTTATGTGTAAGTGATGAATTGCTAAATTCTACTCCTGAAATCCATACTGCACTATATGTTAACTAACATGAATTTAAATTAAAAAAAAAAAAAAGTAAGGCAACATTTAAGCTAAGACTCGTGAGAAAGAGCTAGCTTAGCCAAGAGAATCAAAGTGAGAGAAGACCAGGAAAGGAGAAACAGCTTATGCAAAGGACCTGAGGCTGAAAAGAGTTTAATGTAAAAGAGGAAAGCAATAATGGATGAGCTAAGTATCTTGGCAGGGACAGTGCATTCAGGGCCTTGAAGCCCATGGTGAGGAAGGAGCACGCGATTATCTTGAGGGCAGGGGGACCATTGAAGGGTTTCAAGCAAAGAGATAAGATACAGGGGGGGTCTCCAGGAGTTGCATGAGGAAGCTGTTGAAATGGCCTAGAAGAGACAACGTGGCCTGGATTGACCAGCAGCTTTGGGCATGGACAGCCCCAGACTTCGGTGTCTGAACTGGCCTCAAAGTCAAAGGCTGGATTTAGGCCTGAGAGCAAACCTACTGCTTTTCCATAAGCCAGGCAATGAATGGCTTTTCCAGAGTCAGGGTCCCTGGGACCATCCTGGATATCCTCCTACCGCCTATGCTGTGTCCGTTCACTGGCCTAGTCTGCCCTCTGCTGGCAGAAGGAGGCACTAGCGCAACGGGAGCATCTGCCTCTGGAAGAAACCGTAAGGGAAAGAGAGGACACCTGGGCTCCCAAATCTCCCCCATCTCAGTTCATCTTTATCTCAGCAACTTTATCATCCAGTGACTCTGTTCCGAAATGCAGGCCTCAGTTTCTCCTCCTCCCTTACACCCCATCAGGGAGTCTTGTTGATGCCGTTTCCTAAATAGAATCCTAAATCAGAAATTTCCTAAGTATATCTTAATCACACCCACTGCTCCCCATGTCCACCAGGCCACGGTAGCCAAAGCCGCTTCCCTCTCTCCTTTGGTCTACTTACCTTGTTCTGGCCAATCCATTTCCCACTGGGCAGCCAGAGCCCTCACGATACCCTCTAATGCCAAAATTCTTTCTCCTCAATGGATAGCTCCTCGTACCGCTCAGTGTGGAGCCCAACGGGGAAATCCCTGGCATACACATGCCCTGGCTTATTCATGTCCTTTCGTTGGCTCCTCTCCTTCCTCCATCCTCCCCTTCATTGCTGTTTGTCTCGTTCTCTGCCTCCTGTTCATGTCTACCACAAAGCAGTTTTGCTATTTCTGTTTCTTTGGCATTTGCCAGCCAGGGCTCTCGGGGGCTCACATTCCCCTGGTGCGAATTGTCAAGGTCTTCCCATGCTAACCATATAGACAGTTGCTTCCCTGGGAATAATACCAATGCCAAGGCGATAACACTTTCACCCTGAGTACAGTGTGATGCTAACATGCTAGGACTCTAATGTCTCATCATTCCAACATCCTATGGCTTGGCCCATGGTTACAGAAATCCTCACTGACCCTCCCAACCCCCACCATGTAATGGAAGGCTCACCCACCCCAGAGGCCTTCTGACAGTGGGGCGGCACATCATGACCACCCTGAACCAAGAGGGTTCATGAACCCAGGAGCCTCTGGGTTCTGAAGGCAAATCATAACATGTTAACTCAGCTCATGGGGGATGCCATTTGTAGGGCACAGGTTTGCTGTGAAAGAGAATAAAGACGGGGGCAGAGACGAGCCGAGAGACAATCCTGGCAGCACAGGTGCCCTGGTTTCGGAGGGAAACTGAGGCCCAGCTCGGTCCCTGACGTCCTGTCCACAGGTTCGGTTATTCACCTCTTCCTTGTTGTTCAAGAGCCAAACATTCCTGTCGCTGCCCAAAGTGTTTGCAGCTGGGTTTTCAGCCCTTGCAAACCAAAGAACCCTGACTCACTGTCTGAAGGGCACTTCATTCCTTTTGCAAATCCAACCTCTGTCCCCACCCAACAAAGAAGAAATGAGTCTTTGCTTCAAGTCTTCAGAGATCTTGTCTTTTCTTTCTTTTTTAAGTAGGCTCCATAGCCAACGTGGGGCTTGGACCCATGACCCCGAGGTCAAGAGGCACATGCTCTCCCGACTGAGCCAGGCAGGCGCCCCATATATTTTCTTTCTTGAATCTCCAAAGTAGAGGGATGAGTTCATCATTCTCCTTCCTTCATGGCAGACTGTCTTCACTGCTGTCCGGCAAAGTCCCTGTTTCATTTTACTTACGTAAGTTTTGTTGTTGCTGTTGTTGTTCAAAGTTTATTTATTTTTGGTAATCTCTACACCCGACGTGGGGCTTGAACTCGCAACCCCGAGATCAGGCGGCGCATGCTCTTCCCACCGAGCCAACCAGGCACCCCTGTTGTCGTTGTTTTAATCCCCAGTTCCCACTCTCATTCCCACCCCTCTCTAGGGAACCATTCTTTTTTTTTTTTTAATTTTTTTTTTCAACGTTTATTTATTTTTTGGAACAGAGACAGAGCATGAATGGGGGAGGGGCAGAGAGAGAGGGAGACACAGAATCAGAAACAGGGTCCAGGCTCCGAGCCATCAGCCCAGAGCCTGACGCGGGGCTCGAACTCACGGACCGTGAGATCGTGACCTGGCTGAAGTCGGACACTTAACCGACTGCGCCACCCAGGCGCCCCTCTAGGGAACCATTCTAATGTGCTTGATGTATACTCTTTTCTTTTCTTTTTTTTTTCTTTTTTTCCTCTTAGGATTTATTCAGACCCAGGGTTTGGTTTCGTTTTGTTTTTTTTTTTTATAATTTATTTATTTATTTTTTAATTTACTTCCAAATTAGTTAGCATATAAGGCAACAATGATTTCAGGATTAGATTCCTTAATGCTCCTTACCCATTTAGCCCATCCCCCCCCCCACACTCCCTCCTTTAACCCTCTGTTTGTTCTCCATATTTAAGAGTCTCTTATGTTTTGTCCTCCTCCCTGTTTTTATATTATTTTTGCTTCCCTTCCTTTATGTCCCTCTGTTTTGTATCTTAAAGTCTTCATGTGAGTGAAGTCAAGAAATTGGTCTTTCTCTGACTGACTAATTTCGCTTAGGGTAATACCCTCTAGTTCCATCCACGTTGTTGCAAATGGCAAGATTTCATTCTTTTTGATTGCTGAGTGATACTCCATTGTGTATATATATCCATTCATCATTCCTCAAGGGACATTTGGGCTCTTTCCATACTTTGGCTATTGTCGATAGCGCTGCTATAAACATTGGGGTGCATGTGCCCCTTCAAAACAGCACACCTATACCCCTTGGATAAATTCCTAGTAGTGCAATTGCTGGGTCGTAGGGTAGTTCTATTTTTAATTTTTTGAGGAACCTCCCTACCGCTTTCCAGAGCAGCTGCCCCAGTTTGCATTCCCAGATGTATATTCTTTAATATGCAAATATTCCTGTTAGATTTGCAATGTTGCTATGTGATAAGGACTTGTGATTTATGGAAATCATGTTGCACATTTCTTCATACTCAGCTCCACATTTTATTTAAAAAAAATTTTTTTTTTCAACGTTTTTATTTATTTTTGGGACAGAGAGAGACAGAGCATGAACGGGGGAGGAGCAGAGAGAGAGGGAGACACAGAATCGGAAACAGGCTCCAGGCTCTGAGCCATCAGCCCAGAGCCCGACGCGGGGCTCGAACCCACGGACCGTGAGATCGTGACCTGGCCGAAGTTGGACGCCCAACCGACTGCGCCACCCAGGCGCCCCTCAGCTCCACATTTTAAAGATCTCTACATGTTGATGAAGATTAGGGAGATTATAAGAGATGTATTTGGTGCCCCACCCAGATCCCCTTTAACAGACATAGTGGCCCATCCCCAGCTGTTGGGAGTGTTGGCTGAAAGCCACTGGCAATGGCCACCTTCTCTGGAGAATTGCCCTTGGTCAAACGGGGGCCAACTAGTCAGGGTACCTCACCCCTGACTCTTACACTTTGGCCAGTGACGGACAGATACAGGGTACAAGAGGTCAAGGCAGGAACGATTCTGTGATGCCCCAGAGCTCTCCTTGGGGTCACAGAGAACAAAGTCTCTGGCTGAGACCTCCTCCTCACTTAGCCTTTTATTTCCTGCATTCCCTCATGCCCATCCCCCTAAAAACACTCTTCCTCAAAATCGCTTAAACAATGGGGTGTCTGGTGGCTCAGTCAGTCGAGCGTCCAACTCCTAAATCTCAGCTCAGGTCACGATCGCAGGGTTATGGGATCGAGCCCCGTGCTGGGCTCCGTGCTGAGTATGGATCTTGCTTAAGATTCTGTCTCTCTTCCTCTGCCCCTCTGCTCTGCTCAAACATTCTCTCTCTCTCTCTCTCTCTCTCTCTCTCTCTCCCAAAAAATCTATTAAGTAAGAATCCTCATCTCAGGTTCTGCTTCTACTTGACCACTTGACTATAACCATTATCATCCCAACCAGTACCCTTTTGAGAGTGCAAGGGGTTCTATTAATAATTAGGCCAGGGGAGGGCTGCCTGGGTGGCTCAGTCGGTTGAGCCTCTGACTTGGGCTCAGGTCATGATCTCACGGCTTGCGGGTTTGTGGCCTGTGTCAGACTCTGTGCTGACAGCTCAGAGCCTAGAACCCTCTTCAGATTCTGTGTCTCTGCCTCTCTCTGCCCCTCCCCTGCTCAAACTCTCTCTCTCTCTCTCTCAAAACTAAATAAATGTTAAAATTTTTTTTAATAAATAATAATTAGGCCAGGGCAAAGGGCATATACCATGACTCCCCGCCAAACCAAGAGGCAGCGTCACCCCAGCTGAGCATGCTCTGAGATTGCTTCCTGTTGCTGGCTAGCGTTCCATAGACACATCCATCACATTTTGTCAATCCTTCCCCAGTGACACAGACCTAAGTTTGCTCTAACTTCCTGCTACCAAGAAAAATAACAAACACTGCTGGAAATCCCTGGGCATGTCCCTTGATAGACCCGCGTGAAAATTTCTCTAGGATTATGGAGCTGAAAATAATCCACATGAGCCATTTGGGCCTCCAAAAAGATTTTCCAGGGCACCCGGGTGGTTCGGTTGGTTGAGTGGCCAACTTCAGCTCAGGTCATGATCCCGTGGTTCATGGGCTGGAGCCCCACATCAGGCTCTCTGCTGTCAGGGCAGACCCTGCTTCAGATCCTCTGTCCCCCTCTCTCTCTCTGGACCTCCCCTGCTCATTCTCTCTGTCTCTCTCCCTCTCGCTCTCTCTCTCCCTCTCGCTCGCTCTCTCTCTCTCTCAAAAATAAATAGACATTAAAAAAAAAAAAAGATTTTCCTGAATGAGAATTCCAGCCCTAAGGCAAGGAGGTATGGAGGCACCAAAAGTGTTTCTCCCTGTTTCTTTCATCTTAGTGAAACCCCAGGGGCATTTCTGCCAGCTCTACTCTGCCAGAGATACAGGGGTTCCTTGGGGTTCCCCGATACTGGAACCTGACACAGAGCTGACATTCAACTCAAGCTCGGAGGGATTGTGGGGTGAGAAAGTGAAGGTTACGTGAAGAGAATGATATATTCCCTCATTCATATACAAACATTTATGGATCACATATATGTAAAGGCCCCATGGCCTTGGAAGATATTGAGAACAGTAAACATTTATAGAGTTTTACTGCTTTCCTGCCCATTCTCTTACAGGGATCAAGAACATGGGACTATCTGGGCCCTCGGGCAGACATATACCATCTAAGAATAAGGAGCTTCTCCTACACCAGCATTTTTCAGACTAAATGTGCATGTGGATCAGGTAGAGATCCAGTAGTCTGGGTAGAGCTGAGATTCTGGATTTCTTCCAGGTTCCCAGGTGATGCTGATGGGGCTAACCTGGGCACCACACCTGGATTAGCGAGGTCTTACAATCACCAGACAATCATCACACCTAAACAATCCACGTTTGAATTTTCCCACTCATCTCAAACTTTCCTTTCCAGCCTTTTTAAAAATGTTGTGAACGGGGCGCCTGGGTGGCGCAGTCGGTTAAGCGTCCGACTTCAGCCAGGTCACGATCTCGCGGTCCGTGAGTTCGAGCCCTGCATCAGGCTCTGGGCTGATGGCTCAGAGCCTGGAGCCTGTTTCCGAGTCTGTGTCTCCCTCTCTCTCTGCCCCTCCCCCGTTCATGCTCTGTCTCTCTCTGTCCCAAAAATAAATAAATGTTGAAAAAAATGTTGTGACCCAGGGGCGCCTGGGTGGCTCAGTCGGCTGAGCGTCCGACTTCGGCTCAGTTCATGATCTCGCAGTTTGCGAGTTTGAGCCCCGCGTCGGGCTCTGTGCTGACAGCTCAGAGCCTGGAGCCTGCTTCGGATTCTGTGTCTTCCTCTCTCTCCGCCCCTCCCCTGCTCACGCTCTGTCTCTCCCTCTCTCTCAAAATAAATAAATAAGTAAATAAATAGACATTTTTAAAATGTTGTGACCCAGGAACCAATCAAGAATGGTACATTACATTTGTTTCCTTTCATCAGCAACAATCCCCCCATAGAATTTTTCCCCCACGGCACCAACATTTTTGAAGAGTCCAGACTACTTGTCTTGTAGAACCTTCCACAGTCTGTACTTTTCTGACATTTTCTGAGGTTTCTTCATGAGTAGATGGGAGTCAAACATGTTTGGCAAGAAGACCACCCAGATGATATGTCCCACACATCACATCACCTGTTGTCATATTGTCCCATCCCATCCCATTTTGTCACTCCATTGTAAAGGAAACCTTTTGTAGCTAACAGGTAATCTGTGAGGTGACACTCTAAGACCGTATGGATAGCTCCTCAACCTTTCTCACAACTTTAGCATCCATTCACACTCTTTGCTTTTGGGGTCTGGAAATATTTAAATATTTGATAGCGTGTGTAAGTGTGAGTGAATATGTGTGTGGGCATGTATGAGGGAAAAAATTAGAAAATCTGAAACCCATTCACGGTGACTGAACACAGTAATAAGTGAACAAGAGAGAGGGACTACATCCTTCTCTGGAACAAATATTTGGCCATTTAGCTACCTCAGGCTCTCAACAGGCTCCTTTCTTGACGTCAGTTCAGAAATTGGGAAAGTAACCCCATACAACAGGCTTCAGCAGATAAAGCCTCAGGACACCCACCTGCAGAGTGTCTCATCCCCGTCTCCAGACAATATCAAGACAGGTCTGCTCCAAGCCAGAAATCCAACCCTCCGGAAGCCTTGACAGGATCTTTCTGAACTTGGGTCAAGCCCTCAGTTCCCTGGGTCACATTCACAACCTCCCACTCTGGAGTGTGAAGAGAGATGGCCGGATCCGCCTTAGAACAAACTAAATCAAGTGCTCAGCCTGGCGGGAAACAGGAGCGTCCAACTTCCGGTCACAGACTCTCAGCTGGGGAGGCACAGAGCCATGAGGCCTGGTTGCTGGGCAAATCCTGTGGCCTGAATTATTGATGGATGAATTGATCGGGCACACCACCTTCACCCATCCATTCATGTCAGGTCCAGCTTAGTGAAAAACAGAGCCTGAAACTGTACACCATCCTCCCAAAACTAAGTTACTCTGGTCCAAACTCCTTAGCCTCTTGTGTAGCTGGAATATTGCAAAGAGCAAAGCTTTGGAGTCCTACAGACCTGAGCTCAAGGGTCTCCTTTTCCACTGCTGACTGTGTGTCCTGGGCTGGCTAGTTTAGCTTACCTCAGTGAGGCTCAGTTTCCTCATCTGTAAATTGGGACCGATCAACTCCTACCAGTATTGTGGAGATAACACACACACACACACACACACACAAAGTTACTAGTACAGTGCCTGGCATGTCCTAGGCAAATAACTCTATCATTCAAACTCTTATAGTCTGACTCCTTGACTTTGTCTGCCTTCACCATGAGCCCCACACTCCAACCCCACCTCACCACCTGTCAAGCTTGGACCAGGCCATGGGATTTTATACCCTCTGTGCCATTTATCAACTTATTGCCTCTCAGCTCTCAGTCCACTCTTTTTGCCTGCTCTGGGCTGATGGAGATGGGCCTTGTAAGTATTTCTCCTTTTCCAGCTGACATAGTTAAGCTTTTTCAGTACCGTGTACTAAAGGGACATTGGAGGGGTGCCTGGGTGGCTCAGTCGGTTGAGCGTCTGACTTCGGCTCAGGTCATGATCTCGTGGTCTGTGAGTTCAAGCCCCGCATCGGGCTTTGTGCTGACAGCTCAGAGCCTGTTTCTGATTCTCTCTCGCTCTTTCTCTCTCTCTGTGCCCCTCCCCACTCATGCTCTGTCTCTCTCTCTTTCTCTGTCAAAAATAAATAAACATTTTTTTAAATAATAATAATAAAGGGACATTGGAGGGGAATGGATCTTCCTTCCTGGTTTCAGATTGGCTTGCTTCTTGGGTTCCAGGAGAGCATACTTTTTCTCCATCACTTGGTCCAAAGTTTCTCCAGTGCTAGGTTTCTGCAGGGTGTAACTTCTCAGTTTGTCTGCCACATACTTTCTCCAGCTTTTAACTAGGGCAGCGATAACATAGCCAGGAGCCCCAGACAGCATGGGCCTGCACCCAAACTCAGATCACGTCTACCCACACCTTCTCAGCCCTGGACACACGTACACTGGAAGCTCCACAGGGCTGTCCATCTACAGAGCCAACCACCTGACTTTTGTCCGCTGGAACTGACTGAAGGGAATCACTCTACAGAAGTGCCCAAGCCATATAAATATACTAGATTCCTAGAGAGGGAGATATCTATGAACTATTTATGTCCCTTAACATGCTATGGAACACACAACTACACACTAACATCCTACACGCTTCATATTTTATTTTGCTCATTTTATTTATAGTCTTCCCAACACCTCCCCCTACCACTGCACTAAAAATGCAACAACCCTCATGAGTATAGGGACGGACTTTTGCCCGTATTCTCCCTGTGTGCCCAGAGCCTAGGACGGCGTCTGGCATATAACGGGATATTCAAATACTTAAGGAGCGGTGCAAAGATTCAATATTGGATGAATGATGCATGCATAAACAAATTCTCAGTTATTCGGATGAGGACTTGTAGGGAGCAGAACAGCCTGGGATCAAGGAAGCCGGCGAGCACCGGGGCATGGGGTCCTCAGGTTTCTCTCTCCGGATGGATGCCCACCGCAGCCGTCCAGTGTTCCTTTCCCGACCACTCGCGAGTTGCTTAGCAACTGGTCGCCCGGCCCTCCGCTTCCAATAGAGGGCGCGCGGGCGGGGAGACGTGAATGCGCACGCGTGCGCGGCGCGGGCCGGCAAGCGGGGCACGTCACTTCCTGTTTCTTTAAGGGAACGTGGCTTTTCCCTGCAGCGCCTGTCTTCCTGTCTGCGTCTCTGCTGCGGCGGCCGGAGCTGGAGTCGGACCTCGAGCGCAGCGTCGCCATGGACTCGGCCCTCAGCGACCCGCACAACGGCAGCGCCGAGGCGGGCGGCGCAGCCAACGGCACGGCGCGGCCGCCTTCCACGCCCGAGGGCATCGCGCTGGCCTACGGCAGCCTCCTGCTCATGGCGCTGCTGCCCATCTTCTTCGGCGCCCTTCGCTCCGTGCGCTGCGCCCGCGGCAAGGTAGGTCGGGTCAGAGGCAAAGCCGCGCGCGCTTTCCACCTCCTCTCCGGGACGTGACTGACGCGGATCCTTCCCCCACCCGCCCTACACGGGACAGACACTACTTCTCCCCGGACACTGACCTTTCCCAGCTTGGATCACCACCGCTTCCCCACCACATCCGGGAGCTGGCCTTAGGTGTCCCGGGATCTGACACCTTCCCAGATAGGGGACTGGCTTCTACCCGCAGCCGGACCCTGACACATCCCTCCCTCTCCGTGCATCATGCTGCATGAGGCTGTCAGCCTCACATGCGACTCGGGCATGTATTGTTCTGAGCCTACTGGACCCAGGCAGATCGGCCGCACCCTCTGCTCTGGCTGCTCATCCCATATGGGACACCTCATCTTGGGCTCTGGGTCAACCCCAATCTGTACCTGATGGGGCGCTGGTCCTGACAACTGAGTGGTACAATCCCTTGTCATTCCTCCGTTAGGAACTCTGCCTCACCCCCCCTAGGGCAAGTTCTAGGATCCAGGTCCATCCCTAAGCTGTGACACCTGTCTAACTGGAATCTGTGAACCGCGTTCCTAGAACGCCCAGATCAGGCCCCTGCCCTGCCTCAAAAAAATTAACCCAAGGATATAGCCGCAGCTGAGGCCCCAATTTTTTGCATCACCTCTCAAAACACTTGGAAGTGGGTTTGCCAGCCCCTCAGAGCCTGACACCATAGCACTTCTCTTTTTTACCAGGCATAGACCCTTCTTTTGCTGGTTTGCTCTTCCTGACTGGTAGACACCTTCTACCTTGGACCTGTCCTGGGCTGAACCCAGACCCTACCTCAAAGTAGCTTTTCTTCCTGTGCTCCCTAAAACAGTCTCTCCACCAACTTTGGCTTACCTGCTGAGGAACTAAGCCGCTATGGGCCTCTCTTAGGAGACTAGGCCAGATCCACTCCTGACCTTCCTCAGTATATGTCCCACTGGATACCTAAGAGGACCCTGGCACCTTCCACCCCCTGACTTCCTCCCCTCACCCTTCTTCCCTATATGAAGCTCTCTCCAGCCCATTACACCGGTGGCTTCTCACTTCCTGGCACCCTCTCCCCTCCTGATCTGTAACTCCTCCCTGGCCCAAACCTGAAATTGAACCTAAGCGGAAGCTGTCTTACCCAAAGAGGGCAGGTCCACAAAGCAGCTGCCACTTCGGAAACTGCTCGAGCCTGGGTTCTCAAAACATTACCCAACTTGAGGGCTGGCACCTTCCTTCCCCAAGATCAGAGAACCTGCTGTTAGCTCCTTCTGTGGACAAACACAAAGGGGAGTAGTCAGGCAGGGCTTAGGTGGCCCCATTTGCCTGCCTTTCCATTCTGCCTCTTCTAAGCAGAGTTCAGATGGCTTTCAGCCTCCCTGCCATGCCTTTTGGGCAGACACTTGTGGGGGGCGGGGGGGGGGGGTGCTGAAATAGACCAGGACAAAGGAAAGTGAAGGTGGCATGGTGTGAGCTGATCTGAGGGGCTCCCAAAACTGAGTAATTCTCCTTGGTGTCTTCTCCACAAGGATCACTAATCTCTTAAAACACGTTACTGACAACAGAATTTCCTGAACCTCCACTGTTGTTGGGGGGGCATGCTGCAAAAATGAATCGGTCAGAGCTCTGTCACCAAGGGCTTTAGGTGCCTGAATGGAGAAGGAATAACTAGTTATGTGATTGCAGTACAGTCGTGCTGCAGAGTTTAGGGAGAGAGTTGGAGCACACCTGAGGCAGGGCAGAGAGGCTTTGTGCTGGAGGTGGGCTTGAGCCTTGATGCAGAAGTAGAATTTCAGCTAGAAGACATTCTAGGCAGAGGAAACCAGGTACGGAGCTGTATGAAGCAGTTTAGGAGGTGGTGGAAGGTCTGGTGTGGCAGGCACAGAAGGTGTGCATAGAAGGGAGCTTTCGATCCACTGTAGCCTCTAAATACCTCCGCCACCGTCTCCTGCAGGGTAGGGGAGTTAGAAAGCCACATGAAATCGTAGGCAGCCAGACCCACCACCGATAACTAGGATATTCTGAGAGTTACAGAGCCTTCACCATCTTTGCTTCTCCCAGCAACTGAATGGGACAGATGGAGCCAGTTTTATTTTCCCTGTGGTTCAGAGAAAGAAACTGAGAGTCAGAGAAATGACTTCTCATGATCACTCTGCCAATTAGGGACAGAACTAGGTGTTGCTAGATCTAGTCCAGGTGCCTCCAAAGACCCACACAAGTGGCATTTGGGCCTAGGGGAGAAAAAAAACAAAACAAAACAAGCCAAACAGCTCCCTTTTTCTACCCTGACTCATGTTTCCCTGGTCATGTGGCAAGGAGAGAGAAAAGTTAGTGTGGGGGCCCAGGAGTTTTGATTTCCCACCAGTGTTAGACCTTAAAGCCAGCTGAGAGAGGGCGTGTGAGGACAGAGTTCTCCCGGGAGCCAAGTTGTCCATAACAGGCAGAGCAAATTGTGAAATCATGGGGAGAAGAAGGTGGAGCATCCAGGAGTGTGTTGGGAAGAAGTAGCCATGGGAGGAGCAGCCTGAGAGGGGTGCCCATCCCTGTCAGAGACCTGTGTTCCCAGAAGGGAGCAGATCCCAGCCCAGGCAATAGCTGGGGATCAGATTGCTTCAGAGGCTCTTGGCCTGTAACTCAGAGGAGCCCCTCAGCCAACTGGACTGGGCTCCTGCTGTGTGCCAGGCCCCGGGCTGGGTACCAGGGGTGCTGGGACAACGAAGGCCAGGACCTGCCCTCCCGGAGCTTAGTCCCCATAGAGAAACAGATGTGTGAGCAGCCGCCTAAACCGAATCCTGACATGCCTTCCAGGGGAGAGCACAGCTGCCTTTACACGGATGGGCGCAAGTTCAGCAGGCGGAACAGGAGAGAGGGAGGCGTGGCACCGAGGAGTGTGTTCAGGGAGGCAGTGAGCACTGTGATGTGAGCCGGGGCAGGGGCTGGGAGACCGTGACAAGAAGATGCTCAGGCAGCGTGCAGCCTTCCTGGGCGACAGCATCCTGAAGGCAACACAGCAGTTCATCTTCATAGTTAACAAAGCGACCACACACTGGCGCTTGTAAAGCCGCGCAGAAGTATAAAGGAAGAACCTCCTCAGTGCCACTCCTCGAAGGAACCCACTTAGCTGTTTGGTGTGTAATCTTCCAGAACTTGTCCTGTGTGTATACAAATGTATTATGCGTGTGCCTATGTGTATACACGTACATGGGTTTATTTTTACAACAGTGGGATTTTACAGTACTTACTGCTCTGCAATTTGATTTTTTTTTTTTTTTTCCTGCTTTAGCCCTATGTCTTGGTCATTTTTCTATGTCAGTACATGCAGATCTGCCTCATTTTATGGTGGGGAGGGTGAGTACTGCATGCTCGTGGCATAGATTTCCAAAGGCGCAGAGGGGCACATGGTGAAAACCCCCCACCCACCCCCGCTAGCCATTTTCCCTCCCCAGAGGCAGCCTCCCTTACCTGTTTCTTGGATGTCCATCCAACAAATTCGTGCCTTTACAAATAAATAAGCATATGCTTTCCCCCGTCTTTGTTGTATAACTTCTATGTTGTTATAAGTACTCCCTTTTTTGCACCTGCTCTTTTCACCAAATATATCCTGGAGATCAAATACGTCAGTACATACGGAGTGGTCATGTTCTTTAACAGCTACATAGTAGCCTACCTGTGTCCCACAGTTTGTTTAGACACTGGTTTTCAAAATGTGGTTTCCTAGACCAGCAGCGGCAGCATCACCTGGGAACTTATTAGAAATGCAGATTCTGAATTAGAACCGAAGGTGGGCCTGGCAGCCTGTTTTCACAAGCCCTCCTGGCAATTCTGATTTCTGATGTGTGCTCAAGTGCGATTTAGAGTCCTCCACTGGTCGTTCAGACAGGTGTCAGTCTTTTGCTATTACAAACCATGCTGAAATTAATCTAATACATTTGTTACTTCACACTTGTCTGTGTTTGTGGGATGATTTTTTTTTTTAATTGATCTGCTGGGTCACAGGCTATGTGCATGTTTGACTTAGATGGATTTTACCACATTTGCACCATAGAGGTTGTATAAGTTTTACACCGCCACCAGCAGTGACCTCAATTCCTGGGTGATGGCTGTGTGATAGTCCAGTCTCCAGGGCTTTCTGAGCCAGGTACGTATATGATACAGTCAAGCCCAGGCTTCAGAAAGCGCTCCTGGCAGGGTCAGTGATGGGTGGCAGAGAGGACAGGAAGGAGGTCGTGTTAAAGACTCAAGTGGGGCACAGGATTGGAGTGGGTAGTGCTAGAAACGCCTACGAAGCAGAGTTGTGGTGACGTGAGTGAGTGAGTGTAGTGGAAAGGAGAAGAGACCCTGGGGTCTCCAGCTGGGGTGTCAGAGGAACACAATGGTCCACAAATCCCAGATCATTTCTAGGGCATGGCCTGGAAGCAGTACTCCCAGAGCTCAGGCCGAGCCAATGACTTGACGTTGGGCATCTGTCTTCCCTCACTACTTTTGCTTCTGCCCTGCTAACTGAACGTCCAGAATGTCACTGGAAGCTAAATTTATTTCTCCTATTTGTGTCAGCTCCCCCCCCCCAACACATATTCTCTAATTACGTTTTGTGTTTCGGGAGCTATTGTGTTTGCACAAGAGCGTCTGGCTTAAAAATCCACATTGAACTGATGGAGAATCCTCATAACCTTTTGTATTTTTGTAATGGTGAAGGTCAACTGTTTTATGGCTACAGGCCCCCTGAGCATCCTGTCACCGCTTTCCAGCAGGAATTTCCAGGTAGGGAAGGTACAGGTCATCTAGGAAGTAGGAGCTAAGAGTTGGCACACTAGAACCAGACTGCCTCAGTTTGAATCCTAGCTCTACCACTCACCAGCTGTGTGACCTTAAGCAAGTTGCTTCACCTCCCTGAGCCCCTGTTTCCTCATCTGTAAAGTGGAGCTCTTAAAAATACCTGCTTCATAGAGTTTTTGCGAAGATGAAATCACGTAAAGCACCTAGAACAGTGCTTGGCATCTAGAAAGCTGTCTGTAAATGTTATGCTTATTACTGTTGTTGTCACATTTCCAGTCTCCCATTCAGACCCAGCATTGCAGCATGGGTATTTACATAGTCACCCACCAAGGAGACCAGGTTCCTCTGTGTAGTGGAGCATGTGTCCCACCTTGGCTTGTTATCAAGTAATTTTAAGCCTCTCCCCACCCAGGTCACTGGGCCGAATTAAAAGGAATATGTGGAAATGAGCCATAACACCGGTTTGTAGGTGAGGCCAGAGTCCCATGTGTTCTGCACCTGCAGCTCCCTCTGCCTTGTTCCCTACCTTGTACACAGAGCGGATTCCTCAATTCAGCATTTATCTCGCTCCTGCCCCATACCAGAACCTGCGCTTGACCTTCAGGGCCTTGCCCTGCTTTCATGTGATTCCCTTCTACACCACCACCACCACCATCACCATCATCATCTTACAGAGACTCTAGACAGCTTGTGTGATAGCTCAAGGCACAACACTAAGTATTTCCAATGCAAAAGTCATAGAATCCTGAAGCTCATACAGGATGAGCAAATCGAGGCTTTGAGAGAGAAAATGACATTCCTGGGTCTCACAGCTGAGAAGAGGCAGAACTGGAAGTCGGGCTGGGCTTTCTGACGTCAGAACCTTCTCTCAACCATGTGGCACTCGTACTGGGTATCACACCGGTATACATCTTACTTTGTCACGTGTCACATTGTATTGTGATATTCTGTTTACACAGCAGGGTCTTGGCCCGCCTGCCTGTGAACTCTCTGAGATCAGCAGCTGTCTAATTTATGTTTGTGCCTAAGCTCCTGCTACACGGGACATGCTCTGGATTTGTGGAGGAATTTTCCCAAGCCCCCCCTAGCACACTGCTGCCCAAAGCAGAAACCTAGGGCCAGGGGAGAAGGAGGGAGAGAGCCCTGCCTCTCTCTGTCAGTACCACTCATCTGCCCCACTCCCCACCTCCCAGCAGAGCTGCCCCCGGGGGCTCCGGAGACGAGGGTCTCCCTCCCAGCCCGGTGCCTAGCCCACCTCAGTCATGCGTGTTGGGGTTTGGTGAAGTGCCTCTCACTCACCTCTCCCTGACCATCATGGCTCCTCATACAGTCTTTGTACTTTACAGTTTGCCAGGCTATTTCACATCCCATCTCATTTCATTGAAGTCTTTTGGCCCTTTTAGAGGTAAATAAAGCTAGAGATTGTGCTCCTGTTTGACGGATGGGTAAGCTGAGGCTCAGAGAACAAGGACTTGCCACAGTCACCCAGCAAGCTATTAATAGAGCACTGCATACCTTGGCCATGCTTTACATGCATCATTTGCAGGTGTGTGACTTATCTGTAGGAAAAATTCCCAGCAGTGGAATTGCTTGGTCAAAGGTATGTGCATTTGTTGTTTTTTTTGGTTTTTTTTTTTAAGTTTATTTATTTATTTTGAGAGAGAGAGAGAGAGAGAGAATCCCAAGCAGGCTCAGCACTGCCAGTGTAGAGTCCGATGCGGGACTCGAACTCACGAACTGTGAGATCATGACCTTTAAGCCACAGTTGGACCACCAAGCAACTGAGCTACCCAGGCATCCGCATTTATGGTGTTGACAAATATTGCCAACATGCTCTCTGCAGGAAGACCGATTTACCCTCCTGAAGGCACCGTGGGTCAGGCCCTGTTTCCCCACAGCCTTACCAGCTCCACCTGTTAGCCAGCATGGGGGCTTTTACCATTCTGATAGATGAAAAATGGAATCTCTGTGTACTTCATTTCAAGTTTCTCTTACTAAAAAAGTGAGGGTGAACATTTATACCTGCGATTAAGAGCTTTAGGTGGTTCCTGGTCGGTGAACCTTCTCTGTCCTTGGACATGTGCAAATTACAATTTGATGCAACTGCTGAGTCGTCCTCCTCAAAAGGCTGGACCAGTGTATACTGAAACCTACAGTGTATGTGCATCCCCGTTCCCCCGCCCCCCATCTCCATCTCGTAACCACTTAACGGGCTTGCTACTCTCTGCCCCCCTCACCTTCCCCTCCTGCAACTTTCCTTCCATCCTTGAGCAGAAGGCCTGCCTGAACCAAAATCTTCCCTCTCTGGGCAACTTCCCCTTGAGCATGTTTTGTCCTGTTGGTTTTTAAGAGGCAGCTGTGAGCCAAAAAATTAATGAGACTCTACAGCTGAACATGATCCCTTGTCCCAGGCGTGCTGGTACCTTACTCATAGGACAGATGTGGTGATGGTGGACTCTCGGGCATTGTGACGAGAGAACTTCACTTTGACATGGGCAGAAGTCTCATCTGGCATTGCTAGGACTTCAGGTAGCTAGGTTATGAATAGAATTACACATATAATAGGAATTGCCTTGGGGGGAGTAGGCTTAGTGTGGTGGGAAATCTGGGAAAGATTGGTGGCAGGGACATTGGCCAGGTCCTTGAGGACGGAGGACCCTGCCTAGCAGAGAGGGCATGGAGAGCATGATGATCTTGAAAGCTGTTGACTCTGTGTCTTTTTACTATAAATTTAAACCAGAATTCTACTACCATTGATGGATTTTCATTAGAACGTTTTCTGGCAAGAATTCTATGAAGCTGATACAATCCCTGTGCTGCACTGTTGCTCTACTTTCATCTTTTTCCGTTTTTAAAGTACTGACATTATTTTGACTACATTCAGGTTTTTTTTCATGTAAATATTTATCCTCTGTCATCTCTTCACCCAAATCGCATTGTCACCAACTATGGCATCTGCCATTGTAGATTTAATTGTGGCTTTTACTCTTACCAGATTCACTTTTCCCAGTCAGATTCCTTAAGTATTGTCCAGATTTGCTTCTTAGAGTTGGTGTCTTCCCACATACGGTGTCCGCAGCTGTTGTTGATTTGTTTCTACTCCTACCTATTGGATAAAAAATTCATCCTGTTGAGCTAATCCAGAAGGAAATTGGGAATAGTTCTCACGAGGTCTAGGACTACTCTAGTGTTACCGGTTTCCAGGGTTTTTTCTCTCGGTTATCATACACTGGAACTGCTCCTGTTGTCACCCTTCTCCCCAGATGGGCCACATGTCCTCCCTGGACTGTCCCTGTCGGGGTCCAGATCTCCCCAATGGCAAAATGGCAGGGTAGACCATCTTGCTCCAGACCGTCTTTGTCACACGGACAAGTCTTGGGTCCGGAAGACGTGGAGGGGAAGGAGGTGAATGAGCTGTGGCCTTTGGAGGCCCGAACCACAACCCCTGCTCACAGCCACCTTTCTTGTCTGCTCCAGAATGCCTCGGACATGCCTGAGACTATCACCAGCCGGGACGCCGCCCGGTTCCCCATCATCGCCAGCTGCACGCTTTTGGGGCTCTATCTCTTTTTCAAAGTAAGTCCTTTGCCACCTGTGTGTCATTTGGTTTCGATAACTTTGTTTTGTTTTGTTTTGTTTTGTTTTTCCCATCACAGGCGACATGCATGTTCATTTGTAGAAAATAAAGAGCAGGGGGAAAACCATTAATCATTCACCCCTAGACCGACTCTATAGAGATAACCACTGACGGTGTTTGGAACTCATTCCCATGGTCTTTATTTCTCTTCTCCATGTAGCTCTTGTGTTTTGTTTTCACGACGCTGTTTTGGTTGCACTGTCGTGTTCATGCTGGGACGGGGTGTGTAGCTTGTGTCTCCGCCACGCCTCTGCCCTACTAATTGCCTTCTTTTTCTTTTTTTTTTTCTTTCTTTTTTTTTTTTTTTTTAATTTACCGAGGTTTATTTTCCCAATAAAAGTTACACAGGCTCAGTGTTGAAAACCTGGAAAACACAGAAAAGTAAAAAGGGGAAAACAGCAGTCATCCAAAACCCCACCACCAGAGACAATCACAGATTCCCTTTGGAGGTGTGTCCTTGTTCTGTCTTCCCGGTGCGTGGTTGTCCGTCGCTGTGGCCGCGCGGCCGGCGTACTCACTTGCGTAGCTGCTGCTTTCCCTCCCCACTAATGACGTCATGGGCATTCGCTCACGTGACCTCAAACTCTTCTTACGCTTCCGTGTTTTTTTTAACGCAGCACGTAATATCTCCCGACTGTGAAAGCAGTGGTATCTGCGAAAAACTTAAAGGGAGGGGAAGATATCAAGAGAGGGAAGAATACGCAGAGGTGACGATCGTTGTTAACATTTGGGCAGGTCTCCTTCCAGGCTTTTAACACGCACACTTTTAACGTAATTAATCGTCCTCTTGTAACCGAAGCGGTGTGTCTTTTGGTTTTGCGGTAGTGCTGCGTCACACGCGCTTTTGTCCTGGTCACTGAAAGTTCCTCAAGAAGGACTTTTAATTTACATTTAAGACATGTTTTCATTTTTAAATGTTTTTATTTTTGAGAGCGAGAGAACAGTGCAGGAGGGGCAGAGAAAGAGGGAGACACAGAACCCGAAAGCAGGCTCCAGCGTCTGAGCTGTCAGCACAAAGCCCGACGCGGGGCTCGAACTCACAGACTGTGAGATCATAACCTGAGCCGAAGTCAGGCGCTCAACCAACTGAGCCACCCAGGCGCCCCTAATTTACATTTTAAAAATACACGTAGATGGTTAAAACACTGTTTTCAGTCTAAGGGAAGGTGTCAGTGAGCCGTAAGCTTCTCCCTAGCGTAGCGTCTTGTGAGTCATACGCGTAAATCTACGTTTATGCAAAAATTTAAAAGCATAGATCTGTGTCAGATAAAGGGTTCTTACCACGGAGATATTTTTGTATCAGCAAAAGTCACATCTACCTCATTCTTTTTAGCAGCTGCTTGTGGTTGTATCTTACAGAGGTGGCCCCGAGGGATATCTAATGCTGGGCTGTCACCGCAGGGCCGTGTGAACATCACGCACAGTATTTTGGCCCGGCCCGTATTCTCAAGTGTTTCTGCAGCGGGAGAAGCAGGTCACATACCACCTCCACTTGTCATTTGAATAGATAGTGCCAGATCCCTCCGAAAAGACTGCACTCATTTACATTGCCTCTAACAGTTAGGAGTATGCTGACTCCCCTGTACTTTCACCTGCATGGAGCAGTATCTGAATTCTTTCCCAGTCTGTGAGTGAGTCAGAAACATAATTTTTAACGCCGGTTTGCTGTTCCATCGCTCCCTCGTTGTTGGATCAGAACTGCACTTCTTAACGGTTTCAGGATACCCCCACAAGCAGATTCCCCACAGCTCACCTCCAGCATCCCCCTCACTTTAAACAGAAGAGGCCATCCCAGTTTTTACTCTTAAAAATAAGAGTGCATCAAATAACGTTAGATATTGACTGATGGGTTTTTTTCCTGGACCTCGGGTGAAGAGTTGAATTTATTCCCTGCTTTGGTTCACAGCCCACGATCATGCGTCTGTGCCAGGCTCCCCTTCACCCCTAGTGCCCGCCTCCATTTCCCACCTCATCTCCCTCTCCACGAGCAGCACCTGCTCTGATGCGTTTGCTTTATGTCCTCAGATGTGTGTCTCCTTATAAAATGTACGGTGTTAGTATATCTGTGTGTGCCGAGAGTCTAGCTTCCCTAAATAGAACTGTGTGGTACATCTCCCTGTATGCTTTCTCTCCCCCCTATACTTCTTTTTTTTTTTAATGTTCTTATTTTATTTTTGAGACAATGCGAGAGACAGAGTGCAATCAGCGGAGGGGCAGACAGAGGGAGACACAGAACCCGAAGCAGGCTCCAGGCTCCGAGCTGTCAGCCCAGAGCCTGACGCGGGGCTCGAACTCACAAACCGTGAGATCATGACCTAAGCCGAAGTCGAACGCCTAACCAACTGAACCACTCAGGCGCCCCAGCCCCTATACTTTTGAGAGAGCTCTGTGGCTGTCTCTACATCCAGCCCATTGCCCCCAACTTGGCTTTTGGCAGATAATTCTCAAGTCTCTGCCGTGCTGAGTGCCAGGGATACATACCCAGGCCCTTGCCTCAAGACCTTCTAACATTTTTACTACTTAGGATTCTTTCCTTCAGCCAGGTTCCCTCTGAGAAAAATTTCTGGCAGCAGAAGGCATGGGCATTTTTCTTTAAAGCACTGGATGCTCAGCCTGTCCCCCTCTCCAGGTAGGTAAGCCCCAGCCTGCCCTGTGGCAGAGGACACAGCATACCTCTTGCCCACGTCTCTAGAGGGTCCATACTGAGATTTCTGAGAGGCAGCTGGACAACACAGCCAGCCAACTCTGGGCTGGCGGCTTGTGGAGTGGTTTGCCAAACGGTGGTAGCCCTCAGCCCCTTTCCTCCTCTCCCGCCGGGTGGGACAGAGAGAGTTTGTAACGTTTTTCAATATCCTAAAATTTATCTTCTCCTTACCTCATTCAAAACTGATTATTCGAGGCAGCTTATAAAAATTATACCCAACAGTGTAAGGAAAAAAAGTAAAGGAAGAAATTGGGGTGAAGGAGAGAATTAAAACAGGAGAAAACAAAGCCTTGGGTAAGGACCACACCCTGACCCCAGGCTCTAAACTTGAAAGACTTGTACTCTTGTCAGAGTGACTCTGAAACCCGTGTGGCTCTGAGTTTCTAACAGCTAAAGCACAAAGAAAGCCAGACCTGGTGCACCATTCACAGGCCGCACAGTCAACCCACTGGGTAGCTCAGAGTTGCAGCCAGAGAGGTTTCGCCAAGGGCCCACGTGAAAGGAACGCAGCCGAGAGGTTATGCCGCATCTTCTAAAACACGGCCCACATGCCATGGAATATGTCCATGGGGCCTTTTCTTTTCCTAGTCACATTATAGGCCACTGCTTTGCTTATCTATTCATTCTGCAAACATTTATTGAGTGCCTGCTATGTACAAGGCCCAGAGTGAGAAAAACAGCTGACCCATCCCTGCCCTCGAGGAGCTTCTTATTAATTGGTGGAGGTGGACACCAGTCAATCACATCGATAAATGTGGAGTGACGGTCCCGGGAAGCATCGCAGGGGCAAGGTCTGTAGCACCAGGGAAGCACGGAAGAGCCAGCCTAGCTAGCGGGAACCTGCTCCTGCCCCCACCCCACCCCTGCACCCCCCATCTCAGACAGCAGCACCTCCGCTTCTGCCGGTCCAGAACAGATCTGGAATCTGACTGCTGCTCATCCCTTCCCTCCGTCCCCCAGCTGAGGGCACCATCCTCCATCCGCCGACTATGCAGTGCCCTCCTCACCAGGCTGTCTGCTTCCCCCTTTGCCCTGTGGAGTCCGTCTTCCACACAGCAGCATGGGATCCTCTCACGCCGTCAGGTCAAGTCATAGCCCTGCCCTCAGCCTCCAATACCAGCCTGCCTCACCCAGAAGAATCTAGTTTTTCTCGTGGCACTGCAGGGTTTCTCTCCCTCTTACCTTCCCAGCTTCATCTCCTGATACACCATCCCATTACTCCTTCGGCTCCAAGCTCACAGGCCCTCACTGTTCCCCACACACATAAGCAATGTACCCACCTCAGGACCTTTGCACTCACCCTCACCTCTGCCCCAAATGCTTCCCCTGCCCGCCCCCCGCCCCCCCCCCCCCCCCACCGGCCCTCCAGTATCCTCACAGCAGCTCTCTTGCTTCGTTAAGGTTCTACTCCTGAACAACAGAAATCTCTTCCCATTGGGAGGCTTTCCCTGGCCACTTGTCTACAGGAGCAGCTCTCCCCTCTTCTCTCTGTCTCCTTGCCCGGCTCTGCTTTTCTGAGCAGCGTTACCCCCTGACAAAATATAGTGCGTATTTGTTTCTTTTGGGATTCTTTGGCTCATGAACTCCACGAGGGCAGGGACTTGTATGCCTCATTCCTTGCTGTATCCCCAGGGGCTCTCACGATGCCGTGCGCATAGTAGGCAGTCAGTAAATGTGAGCTGAATTGATGAGGGGTGGTTGTACCCAGGAGAGCTGCTCCGAGCTGAGAGCTAAAGAGGGAAGGGTGGTCTAGGCGAGGAGAGAAGAGTGTGTACACAGGCTGGCTAACTGTGCCGGGGCTGTGGCGCCGACAAGGCCCTGCAGAAGGGCCACTGTGGCCACAGCAAATGAGCCGCAGCTGAGAAGGTCTGCAGTGACCGTCGGGGGTGGTGAGGGCCGAAGTGAGCGTATGAGTCTCAAGCTTATGAAAGCGAGGCTTGAAGTAGGGGAGCAGCAAGGGGAGACAGGCATTTAGAAAGATTCCATAACAGCCTCCTTGCGAGTGCTGGTGCCCCTTTGCCCCATACCACGGCTACAAACCCTCCTAAAAACAAACTCAGCAGAGGGTGCGGAAAACATGGAGTGAGATGGCAGAGGCTTCCCAGACTCCTGAATTCACAACAGTGACAGCTGGCTTCAGAACATGGTGAAAGAGAGCTTGACAGTAAGGCCGAGAAGCAGAAGTCAGGGCCTGCTGTCGTAACTTCCAGCCATCACCATGGGAGGAGTCGTCCAGAAGCACATAAACGTAGAGGATGGAGCCAGGCACGAGTGACTTGTAACTAGTGTGCTTGGGGCGTTGGTGACCGCCGTAGGGGGCTCCCTAGATATTTGGGCAAGGAGAAGGAAACTTGGAAGAGGGCATTCTGAGGTTCAGATGACTGCCTTGGGACTCTGCACTCCAGACTGTCCTCCCCTGTGATTCCCACCTGAGGACGCTGAGCACAAATCTATTGCCTGTCTCCCGATAGCGGGGCCACCAAGCCCAAAAGTACAGACTCCTTTGCGAGTGCATCTGGGGACCTGAGGCTCCTCCCTTCTTCTCTATAGCCACAGGAGCTAGAAGGCCCCAGCACTCCCTGAGGTTCTTCCTGACACCGTTCCCTAACTCCAGCGGGTGAGACCAGCCTGGAGAAGAGAAGCGGGGACTCTGGTTTCCTCCTAGCCACTGGCAACCCTGACTTCCTGTTTCTTTTTTTATTTCTGCCTCAGATATTTTCCCAGGAGTACATCAACCTCTTGCTGTCCATGTATTTCTTCGTGCTGGGGATCCTGGCCCTGTCCCACACCATCAGGTCAGAAGGCATCTCTGCAACATTTGAAGCAGCTTTCTCAGGAACCAGTACAGGGTCTTGGATGAGAACATGACCTTTGGCGTCATTCAGAGCCAGGTTTGAATCCTGGCTGTAAAACCCAAGGGCACCTTTCCCCTGTGTTACACCGTGGATGACCTAGAACAAGAACCTTAACCTCTGGGGGACACAGTTTCCTTACAAGGAGTCATAAGAGTATCCAGTGGGTGTTTCCCACCAGCACGGTTGTTGGGAAAGTTAATTTGTGAGCAGTAACGTGATGTCAGTCGTCACGGTGCTGAGGTGGGGAATACCAGTGCCACCTGCCAGGTGTTGTAGGCTGTTGTGCACCAAGCACTGAGCCCGGCTTCTCCCACGTGATCTTATTTCATAATGAGAGAGAGGTAGTATAGTGAGAAGAGTGCAGGCTCTGGAATTTGATTACCTGAATTTGAATCCAGACTCTGCTACTTAATAGCCCTGTGGCTTTGGGCCAGGTATTTAATCTCTCTGGCCTCAATTTCCTCACCTGAACGTGGAGGAAAATAACGGAACCTTCCTCGTGGGTCGTGTGGAAAGCTTTTTGCATAGCATCTGGCACCTGATGTGTCCGGTGACTTAACTGTCGTTGCCATTATTACCTGTGCTCATCTGCCAGGTCACTTTATGAGGTTAGCTGTTGCTTTTAATCTGTGTTATCTTCAGAAACTGAAGCTCAAAGAGATTAAGGAATTGGCTAGGATCACACATTGGATAAGCAGCAGAGCCAAGATTCAAATCCAGGTCTGGGTGACCCCAGAAGCCCATCTTCTCACTGCCAGCCTGCTAAGACTGCCACGTGCTTATGTCCGTTCTGTGGGGATGAAGGACCTAGGCCAGAGGCCCTCAGGGGGTGCTGCTGTTAACGTTGTGGACAGGCCAGTTCTCCGTGTGTTGTAAACATTTGGCATCCCTAGCCCTGCTTACCAAATGGGAGTTGTGTCCCCAGCCCATCCCCTAGCTTGTGACTACAAAAGCGTCCCCAGCTGTTTTCACCTGATCCCTTGGGGTGGTACAGCCTCAGGTTGAGAACCACTGACCATGAGGTGGCCAGCAGACCAGGAAGTTCCCAGAAGGAAGGAACTCAATTTGTAGTCAACTTTGAAGGGTAGGAAACCTGGAAGAGGTGTGAAGGAGAGGGGGAAGCCAGGAGCTGGAAGGTCTGTATGCAGTGAAGGCACAGTCAGGATCTTTCCACAGTAGTCAGAGAGAAAGCTAGAGAGGAAGCGCAGGGCCTGCTCACCAAAGGCATTGGAAGCCATTTGAGTTTGACTTTGCTCCTCTAGGCACACTGGCAGAACAGTGTGGTTGGTAATCAAGAGTGTGGGTTCAAGAGACAGTTGGCCCTGGGACCAAGGCCGGCTCTGCCGGCTGCATGATTTGTGTAAGTTTCTCAAGCCATCTGAGCATCAGTTTCTTCACCTATAAGACAGAGGCACTACAGCACCTCCTCATTGGGGCGTGGGAAGGAGCAAGCGAGCCACATCTATCACCTGCCTGGAGCTCGGTGCTGGGCACACTGTGAGTTGTGCTTCTGGCCCAGGGTCGCATACTTGAACTCTGGTCTTTTGACTGAGTTCATTGTTGTCTTCAACTATACCTACCCTTTACCCACAAAATCTTGTTCTGGCCATCTTATGAGAACTTTAGTCCAGCCCCGTCCTTAAAATTAAGGCTCAGAGAACCTACCTAGGTAACTTGGACCTAGCAGCAAGATAGAGGCAGACCCGGTCTCAAAGGGCGGACCTTTCTATCTGATGGATCTGGGGTGGGGTGGGGGCGGTCACTTCCAGGCACTGGGGCCCCTCCTTCCCCATGATGATTAGGATCGCCCTCCCCCCCTTTCACCCATCCCACCCCTGCATCTGAGAGGCTTGAGATTCCCAGGCCTCTTGGTGGCCCAACCCCCACCTCAGAGTGAGAGAACCCAGTATATTTTGTTTGTCTGTCTTGTAACTAATTCGTGATTTTGACTGGTAGAAATTACTGACGGGAATAGAACCAACAGCAAACGGAAGTGCGTGTAGTAAAAACTACATCAGTGACCGAAACGTCACGGAGGAGTCATTTTCTTGATAAAGTTGAGGGCACAGTATTTGACACATGGGAAAATCCGACGTCCTAAGGCTAACAGATGACCAGGGACAGGCAAGGTGTTCACCGCACAGGGTCAGGGCTGTCCTCTGAAAAATTGCATATGGACCAAAAACAGTGGCATGAAAGAAATTGCTTTGAAAAATTTACAGGGAAAAGAACTGATCAGATGCAAATAATTTTAGCAAAAAGGGCGGAGGGCATAATTTAATCACGTTGTTTAGAAAGCTGAGCCAAAAATTAAATTTATTTTTCTTCTTCAGTCAAATTGAGTTTCCTCAAATACTTTATGGAAGAAAGTCTACAGTGTTGTTAGCATTTCCATGAGCTGTTTATATCCAGACTTGGAGTCAGACCTCTGTCGGGATCCAAACCAGAGGGTCTGAAGGTGGGATTCGGGGAAGGTGTGGCTCCAAGGGGTTGTGTGACCACTGGGATTCACAGCTGGTGGGAGCAGATGGGGTTTTGAGCCGAGGTCTGTCCGACTTTGCAGCCCATGTTCTTTCCGATTTGGTGAGAGTAAAGGGGAAGCAGAGCTTGGAGGGGGTGACTGGCTGTCCCCTTGCAGCAGTCCTGCGGTCCCCAGAGGACTGGGGTGGGGAACAGACCTGCTGAAGGGCTGGAAGAGCCCGCCCCGAGCCAGGTCAGCCCCGGGAGGAGATTCTCATGGATCCTTCCACCCCCGCTGCCATCGCCTGGCCGGCCACCTGCCTTCACCTCGTACAGCCACCGAAACTCGAGCCCCTGCCAGCACCCTTCCTGCCAAGGGAACCTCAGCTTATTTTTATCATATCTGCGCTGACCTTTAGAGGGAAAAGGGCCCACAAGGCAAAAATCTGCCACCCCGGGAGGAAAAGGCCAGTTTCACTGCCCCTTGCTTTCCACTCGCAGGGGAGAAGGGCACCAGGATGTGGTTTCCCAGCAGGAAGCGGTGACCTTTATTTAGGTTTGATGTGAACCATCAAGGGCCAGAAAGAATCTGCCTGCTACAAAGTCTGCATTCAGAGGCATTCAGCAAGCGTTTGCTTACCACCTGCCTCCCAGGCACCAGGCCTGTGGTGGGTGGGGGTGAAGGTGATGAGACAGGACCCCTACTCTCAGGTTCAGCCTCACCAGCCAGGTTGCTTGACTGCTGTCCCATGTCCTCCAGCAGCCCTTCTTTTCTAGGGATAACCAAGTCGTCAGTCTAGAGACTTCCTACTTTAAGTCGAAGCTGCAGTCGAGCTTACAGCGTGTCGAGCATTCATTTAATACCCTTAATAACTAAGAGAAAGATATTATCGTAGTGTTCCAAATGATCCAGATGAAGAGACCGTTGTACAGAACAGTTAAGTAGCTTTCCCAAGGTCACGCAATTAATCAGTGGCCGGGTCAGGATTTGAAGCCAGGAAGTCTGGCTCCCAGAGTCTGTGTTCTCAGCCACTGCACCCTGCTCGTTCCCAAGTTCAGCATCAAGCTCCTCAGGAAGAGACCGAGCTGCGGTGAAGGGCTTAGCTTCTCAGCCTTTTCTCGGCCTCTGCTTCAAGCTCTGGCCCAGCGTCTCCCAAAAATGATTCAGCAAACGGAGCTGAAAGTAGTTTCCAGCCTTACCTGTCCCAGCCTCTGCCCCCCACCTCTTCAGAGCCCTCCTGTGGAAGCCTGCTCCCAGTTCCGTCCTTGTGCCCACTACACTTCTGTTCACAAAGCCTTTCGTTCATGGCACAGCCCTGCAGACAGGCGTTGGCTGTGTGATGAGTGGGGAAACTGAGGCCCTAAAATAGTTCTTAACTCCACATCTTCTTTCTCTAACCTCCAGGGTCTTAGAAAGGGAGCTCTCTTTCCCTGCCTTTACTGCTGTGCCCTGGGTACCTCTTGGCCTGCCTCCATTTACCTACCAGTCGGGAGCACCATCCTGGATTTGCCCACCTCATCTGCCATTGTCAGTCTGATCCGGTGTTGCCAAATGCTTTTGAGCTCATGCTCTGGACAAGTGCCAACGCTGATGGACACTCACAGTTCTTACCTCCCTGCTGTGGGTCCAGAGCTGGACTAAAGCCTCTTCCCTGCCTTCTCTCTATCTTTACAGCAACCCTTTCAGACAGTGGTATTATTACCCTGACATACAGCTGAGGAGATGAGCCACTGAAGTGAGTCGCCCAAGGCCACACAGCCTGGTATATGACAGAATAGTCTTCCGGGCTGGGCTACCCCCAGGGCCAGGCTGGGCCAAGAGGTCCTTATCTGCTCATCTTTCTCTGAAGGTGATCCAGAAAAGAATTTCCGTTGCCTGCCTGGCCAAGGCATAGAGTACACTGGATAATCAGAGACAGTTTTTCCAGAGATGAAGCTAAGCCCATCCTGAGCAACAGAGGCCTCATGGAAGAAGTGAATGTGAGGTGCTTCCCCCCACCCCCCACCTTGGGGCTGTGATTCATCCAGCTAATTGAGTCCAGCTGAGTTTATAAAAATCCAGGCCTGACAAGTCATGGAGTCAGAGGTAGGCAGTAGCCATCAGGTCATCTGACTTGATAGGTCTGGAAGGGAGTCCAAGAATAGGCATTCTTGACAAAGGACTCTCACAGAGACAGTAAGCGGACCAGGCTTTGGCCTCTCTTGCTGTCCTAAAAGTGCATTTTACATGGAAGTCTGCCCCTGCTTCGTGCTTCTTGGACGATAACCAAGAGGCAGTGTGGAAGCACTAGGAGTCCAGAGGCCTAGGTTCGCGTCTCAGCTCAGAGACCCTCGGCTGTTGACCCCGGGCGGTCACTAACTCTCTGAGGGTCTCTGTTTCCATCTGTAAAATAGGGACAATGACTCTTCCCCACCGGGGCAGCCGTGAGGGTGCCAGAGGGCAAGAGCTGTGAGTGGGTGCCTCTGGGGTGGTGTTGGGGCTGTGACTGCCTGTGGGGGCCCAGTTTGCCAACCTGCTTTGTCTTTCCTTCCAGCCCCTTCATGAATAAGTTTTTTCCAGCCAACTTCCCGAATCGACAGTACCAGCTGCTCTTCACACAGGGCTCTGGGGAGAACAAGGAAGGTCAGTGCTGCCCGCTTTCCCTTGCCTTGGGGATCTCCCACCTCCGTTCCCCTTTGTCTCCAAATTCGGGGCTCTCCAACAAAGCGAGTGATGGAAAAGGTGGGCTCTCGAATTACACCGCCTGGGCTCCCGTCCCCACTCTGCTGCTACCTACACATAGGACTCTGGGTGAACGCCTTTACCTCTCCGAGCCTTGGGTGTTTTGTTGGGTTTTTTTTTTTTTTTTCATCTGTAAAATGAAAATGATAATCTAGTACCTCCCTCATAGGCATGTTGTTGGGACTGCGAGTACGTGATGAGGGGAGCACTCAGCACCCTGCCTGGCTCACAGGAGCACTCAGTCAAGCTGGCTGTCATGGCTCCTTGTGTCATACCTACTTTTAGTGTGATTACTCTCCCACCAAGATTTGGAAAAGGGGTTCTTTGGCTTGAAAAAAAATTGAGAACTATGAGGGGCGCCTGGGTGGCTCAGTCGGTTGAGCGACCGACTGCAGCTCACGTCGTGATCTCACACTCCGTGAGTTCGAGCCCCACCTCGGGCTCTGTGCTGACAGCTCAGAGCCTGGAGCCCGCTTGGGATTCTGCTGTCTCCCCCTCTCTCTGTCCCTCCCATGCTCATGCTCTGTCTCTTAATAATAAATAAACATTTTTAAAAAATTAAAAAAAAAAAACGCTAAGCTTACACCACAGAGTCTTTGGGGTCCCAGGTTTCATCTGTCTTGTACTCTGCCACACTCGGGTGGCCCTTAGGCCCAGGATGATGTACCGTCCCTCCACAGGGAGGGAGAGGCAGCTGTATCATGGGCCCGTTTTAGCTACAGGGCAGGCCAGAAGATGTGGCCGTGAGCTAACTGACCTCATGTCCAGTTAAAAATCGCCAGGGTGCTATTACCACAGAGGAGAGAACAGAAATTGGGGCCAACCAGCAGTCCACTCCACTCCAGAATCTGAAATAAATGACTGCACTCCGTGATCGTGGGCAAGCCCCACCACCTCCCTAGGCTTCCTCACTAGGAAACTTGAAAGTGACAGAGATTGGCTGTAAAGGGACGTCTACCGTAGGGCTCCCCACGGGAGCAGACTCGGACTCCCTCCTGCTTTCTCTCCAGGCCTCCCACTCTTACCTACTTCTTCTTCCTCCTTTGCTGGTGAGGTAGGACTGCCAGCAACCTTCTTGGTTTCCTTTGGTGGCAAAGTAGAGAGACTCCTGAATGAACTGGGACCTAGCTAAAGACTGGGGCTCAGTGGCAGCTAGTATTCATTGAGCACCCACTGTGTGCCAGGCACTGTGCTGAGTGCTTTCTAAGGACCATCTCACTTGGTCCCCGTGGCGGCTCTATCGGGGAGGTGCTGCAACCCCCTTGTTACAGAGGAGGAAACTGAAGCTCAGAGAGGGAACTGCCTCCCCCAAGGTCACCCAGCTACAAATGCTGTGTCTGTGCTTCCGGCACCTCGGACCACCTCCCACTGACCCTGTGCCAGGCCTGAGTTCTCTCTGGGCCTCCAGTCCCTCTGCTAGGAAATCGGGGAGGGGGTGGGTGCTGGGGAGGCTCTGACGGTGCCCACAGCCATGCCCTCCTCCGTCCAGGGGCTGACAGGTGGGAGGGGCAGCCCCGCCCCGGGGAGTGGACTTACCCGGCCTCTCTGCCCAGAGATCATCAATTATGAGTTTGACGCCAAGGACCTGGTGTGCCTGGGCCTGAGCAGCATTGTGGGCGTCTGGTACCTGCTGAGGAAGGTAAGGAGCCAGGGCCCGGGGGAGGGGACGTGGGGGCAGAGGGGGCAGATAGCTGATCTCACTCCCCCCTTTCCCCAGCACTGGATTGCCAACAACCTCTTTGGCCTGGCCTTCTCCCTTAACGGGGTGGAGCTCCTACACCTGAACAATGTCAGCACCGGCTGCATCCTGCTGGGCGGACTCTTCATCTACGATGTCTTCTGGGTGAGTCGGGCAGGGACACAGAGGGCCCCTCGCTGCCTCCTCCCTGTCTCTCTGGCCCCGGTGGCAGTCATCTGGTGGAAGGCAAGACCCCGGAGCGGGTCCTCTCTGGGTCCACTTGCCCTCATCTGTGAAACGATGAGAGGACAGACTCCCCCCTCGGCTACGAGCCCACGGTGTGCCCGGTGCCTTCCAGCCACTCTCGCCTCTTCCCGCTGGTGGCCCTGGCAGGGCACTTCCTTTCCCATGTCTTCCCAGCAAGTGAACTAAGACTCAGAGTTCAGGCAGGGGCGGTTAATGATGATGAATGGGCCCAGCGAGGGCACTGATCCGAGGACAGAGGCTGCTGTTGGCAGCACGCCCTGGCACACACCAGCCCTGGGCTGAGGGACCTGCCACACACACTCCCGACAGGCATTGCCGAGGCATCAAGGTCAGCCTGACTTAGGCCCCCTTTCCCTGGCCTCATGCAGCCTCTCTCCACCTTAAGTGGGTGGTACTGAAGGACTTTATCTCTTGGGAGAGGCAGAGCCCTGGGCAAGCAGGAGGCCTGGCTGTGGCCATCAGAGGCCCTCTTCCAGCTCCTCGAATCGTCCGTTTGTTGCCCAGAACCAGGAGCCCCATGAGGTGTCCATGTGACCAGTATCGGTGGCCACCTAATCTCAGCTTCACATCTGCTCTGGAGCGCCTCCTCACTCCCTGCCCCTCCCTGCGGATCTCAGGCAGCATCGCATCCAGAACCCCTAGGACAGCCATTCTTTCCCACCTGGCCCTCACCTCCCTCCAGACTCCTGTCTTCTCCTCCTAGGTATTTGGCACCAACGTGATGGTGACAGTGGCCAAGTCCTTTGAGGCACCAATAAAACGTAAGTGACCACATCCTTGTGGGGAGCCCCTCTGCTTCTGCCTCATGGCCCTTCCCCTCGTGGTCCTGTTTTGGTCAATACCTCTCCTTTGGCTCTTCCCCATGCACCTCCTCCTCCCCCAGGCTTCCCTGTGTCTCAGGCTGGTTTCTTTCCCCTCTTAGACTCATCTGGCTGTGTTCGTGCGCAGCCACCCTCTGCCCAGGTCCTGGCGTCCGGCCGCTCGGGCCCGGTGGAGTGTGACACGGGATGAGCTGGAGGGGAGCCAGTACAGAGGGGGCATCTGACACAGCCTGTGGTGGGGCGTGCGAGGACTCTCCAGGAAAGGAGATTCCACGCTGAGACCTGAAGCCTCACTAGATGCCTAGCTATGGGCGCCGTCTGTCCCAGACCCCTCCCACTGCTCAGGTTTTGTTCTTTGGTGTAGCTACCCGTTGTATAAATATGAGAAAGTCTAGCTGTAGGCACCTAGGCGTCAGTGAGCAGTGCGGAAATTTTTTTTTAATTTTTTTTTTAATATTTATTTATTTTTGAGACAGAGAGAGACAGAGCATGTGCAGGGGAGGGGCAGAGAAAGAGGGAGACACAGAATCCGAAGCAGGCTCCAGGCTCCGAGCTGTCAGCACAGAGCCTGACACAGGGCCCGAACTCGTCAACCGTGAGATCATGACCTGAGCCGAAGTCAGACGCTCGACCGACTGAGCCACCCAGGCGCCCCAAGCAGTGCGGAAATTTTATCTCACGCTATAGCAGGCCCATGGCAGAGCGTCTCAGGAGTGAGTTAATGACCCTCACAGGGTGGAGGCCCCAAGAGCTGGCTTGCTCCAGTGTCCACACCACCGTCTTCAACACGTTCCCCTGTCCCTTCAGCTCATCACTCCGTGGTCCCAAGCTGGCTGCCGCAGTTCCTAGCACTAACTGCCCGTGTCCAGGGGCAGAGAGGGAACTTTGTGTCTCTCTCATCAGAGAGAAATTTTTCCCCCACAGGCCCAAATCCAAACTGGTCATCAGCAAGGAGGTGGGAAAAGTATGATTAGCTTTACGTTTAAGGCTCAAACCACTCAGTCACCTCCTGGGATCACGAGACCCAAAGAAGAAGATGGGATGAGTCAGGCCGATCGCAAGGAAGAGGATAGCGTCCTGTTGGGAAGGCATCGTCATTGAGAAGTGAGCACCATGGGCACTTGGCAGCCAGGGTGAAGCCAGCCTTGGAGAAGCAAGAAATAACTGTCCTTCTCACAGTCGTACCCACCACTGCTGCAGACTGGCCTCTATGAGCTAGACAGGCTCCTGGCCAACGCTGCTCCCAGATGCTGTGGTCCCGGCTCAGAGACCCCGAGGAAAGGAGTTTCTGCCAGCTTGGGCTTGAATAAACCGATGGGGCCCAACCCAGCCCATGAGCCAGGCCCTCCCACTGGGAAGATGGGGTATCACAATGGACAGGCCTGGGTCACTGCCCTCCTCAGTGTCTGGGAGCACAGTATTTGAATTGGCCGTCCCCCAGAACTAAGGATGTAAAGCAAGGCAGTTCTCCAGCAGGAGAACAGATGCTGGGCCAGCCAGAACAGCAGCTATTCCCCACGTGCTGTGATAGATGAAGCCAGCCATGGTGCCAGGAAAGCTTTCATGAAGGACGAACACGTGTTTGCGGAGCAGGCGGGAGCAGTATGCAAAGGGCAGAGGCACAGAAATGCATGGAGGGCCCCGGGAGCAGAGAATCGGGGAGGGATTCTCATGGCTGAGTTTAGGGGAGCAGCAGAAAAGAGGCCAGGTTGGGGAAGTCAAGAGTATCATGCCAAGAAGCCTGGGCTGCCCAGTGGGCGGTGAGTGAATTACTGGAAGACTCTGAAGGGGGAAGTGACACTATCATGCTTGGGTTCCAGCATGGGGAGAAGCCCCATTGCCCTCCACTGCTAGGCGTAGAGCTCAGGAAGGATAGCACAGTGGTTAAGTCAGGCTGCCTGGTCTAGAATCCCAGATCTGACACTTGCTGGCTGTGTGGCCTTAGGCAAGAGACTTCGCCTCTCTGGGGCCTGGTTTCCACATCCGCCACTTCAAAGTGGATGGTAGCAGGGTTGGGAAGATTGAATGAGGAGATCTGTAAATCACTGACTGTGCATTCAGTGTGGGAAGAAGTGGGAGGGGAAGGGCATCTGGGTGTTCACTAGAGAGGCACAAGCCTCCCCCAGTTTACCTCTGCTTACATATCATTGGTCAGAGCTAGACCCCACAGCAGGGTCTGTGCTAACAGCTCAGAGACCGGGGCCTGCTCCAGATTCTGTGACTCCCTCTCTCTGCCCCTCCCCTGCTCGCTTGCTCTCTCTCTCTCTCAAAAATAAATAAAAACATACCAAAATTAAATTTAAAAAAAGAAGGCATGGGGTGACGGTTAACAATGTGTGCAAATCATCTGATCCTCACACAGCTCTATGGGGTCAGTTCTGTTATACCTGTTTCACAGATGAGAAAATTAAGGCACAGAGCAGTTAAGTAACCTGTGCAAAGTCACAAGCAGAGCCAGGATTCAGACCCACTCAGTCTGACCCTGAAGCCCACACCTAATTGCTCTCCTGCATAGCTTGCAAGATGCTGTGGGTGAAGTCCAGTGACAGCCACCTCTTGCCGTAACTGGACACAGAAGGAGGCATTTATCTCAGTGTGTGTTTATATAAATAAGCAGGTGGGTCAGCGTGGTTTTCGAGTGGGGGGCTTTAAGTACAGAGAGTGTAGGAATGTGGCCTTTTCCATTCAGCATATCCAGAAGGAGCCTATAGCCGGGGCGCTCCCTGCTGCGGACCAGGCCCACCACCTGTCTGTACCCCTGCTGTAGTGAGACGGAAAGCCTTTGAGATGTCAGCACCGCATGGGCTCTTTGGTCTCTTTTGTGGCTTTAGGGTCAATCCCACTTAACCAAAGGGTTCCATAGCTATCAGAGGTCACCGAAAGGGTATGGTGTATGAGTCTTAGCTTCAATTCTTCCTCTTCTAACTGGCCGTGATTCCAGGTGGAGGCTTTGCCGTTCAACTCAGCATCCTCTTACTTCCCCTGCCCCCTTGACCGCAGGTGTGCAAGTTTTGTGTCACAGAGGTGGGGAGGCTGGGAGGTGGTCTGAGCTGGGCTTTCGCCGATTCCTTACATCCCCGCCTACCCCCCACAGTGGTGTTTCCCCAGGACCTGCTGGAGAAGGGCCTCGAGGCAGACAACTTTGCCATGCTGGGACTTGGAGATATCGTCATTCCAGGTGACGGGGATGGGGTGGGGGCCGCAGTGCGAGTGGTGGAGGGACTGAAAGGTGGGGCAGAAGCACTGTGAGACAGTCTCGCCCGCGGGGAACCTGGAAGGGTGAGGCCGGGCGATTCCAGACACCCACCCCGTGGCTCAGCCCAGGGTCTCAGCACACATTGTAGAGCGCCAGTCACATGCCTGGCCCTGAGCTGGGTACTGGAGGGACGGCAGTGAGTGAGACTGTCCCCACAGAGCTTCTGATCTGACAGAACACACCTTACTCAAGAGCTGCAAAAGTGTCTTGTGGCCGACCGAACCATGTTCTGTGAAAAACACAGTTCATGACCCTTCTCACACCTACACACATACGCTTCCCTTGCCAATGTTTATAGGCATTACCAATATGCTAGAACTGCCAAGGCCCCTGTGGTCCTCCTCCCCCAGCTCCCAGGAGAATGTGCCCGGGTGTGTGGACACCAGCGCCGTGAGCGTGGGCTCCTGTACTCTGGGCAGAGGGACGTGTGGCACGCGCCTGCTCGTCCACATGAGCTGACCTTTGAACCGTCTGCATGTGGGCGCCAGTGCACCTGTGGCTGTGGGCATGCATCTCTGGGGGCCCACAGCCTTGCCTTGGGGTGCCGGCAGCCTGAACCACCAGTCAGAAGACTCAGAGCTGCTGCTCTGCGCGTAGCTGCAGCGACTGTGCCCGGGATACGCACATCCTGGTGACAGGGGTCCAAAGGGGACACTTGTTCCTGTAGTCCAGAGGCTCAGACTCAAAGGATCAGAAGCACCCCTGGTGCTTGCTTGAAAGAAAGAACAAATGAAAAGCCAACCTATTCTTCACTCGAAGAAGTAACAGCAGTTCTAATAACCTGAGGTGGCACAGGCACTTCCGTCGTGACACTTGGATTTTGTGTGCGGTAAGGCAGCGGTTTTCTCTTTTACCAGTGAGGGAACTGAGGCTCAGAAGTAAATGGACTAACACACTTTCACACACTGGCTCAGGGCCAGGGCCAGGACTCAGGTCAAGTTGTCTGTCCGCAGAGAAGGGCTTCACTGTCAGAACTGCCCTCTACGAGCAGTTACAGTGAGAAGAGGATGATGAGCACAGCTACCATTTGCCAGGCACCTGTTTCATGCCCAGCACCGTGCCGGATGCTTTTCATACAGTGTCTTTGCTGCTCCTAGCAGCCCAGGGAGCTAGAGGGTATTTCCATTTTACAGATGAGTTAACTGAGATTCAGAGACTTGCTCACGTTCCTGGGCACGTGGGGGTATGGTCTTGAACTCAGGAGTTTCCATAATTTGCAGTGCTGGGAGGCAGGGAGACGCAGTTCCGTCAGACAGAAGAAATTGAATCCTGGAAAGCAGTCAACCCACTGTGCAGGGCACCGACTGCCCCAGGCACCCCCACAGACTTCCCCGGTATCCTTGTTGGCTATAGTTCTGGACTTGAGGTGTGCACGGGGCGTCACTGCACGTCCCTGTGTATCTAAGTCTTTGAGCAATTTCTGTAGGTGGAAGTTGATGGCACCCTCACAGCGCCCCAGTGATGCTCTTCAGAGGATAACGGGTTGCTGCAGACCGTTGTTTTGAGGACCAGATGCGTTACTAGGAGTGAAAGCTCTTAGCAGAACTCTGGCCCCTGGATTGGTAGGAGAGCAGATGTAGAATTCGGCCGTGGGGGGCGGGGGGGAGGGCACTGGGTTCCCAGCTTTGTTTCCAGAAAGGCAGCATGTATCTTCTCGTTGCACCCGCCCACTCCTTCTCACACACAGCCTCATGGTCTTCAGGGAGGATTAATTGATTTCCCGATTTAAAATAAGTCCTGTGTCAGGGCGCCTGGAGGGCTGTCAGCAGAGCACGTGACTCTTGATCTCGGAGTTGTAGGTTCGAGCCCCACATTGGGTATAGAGATTGCTTAAAGATAGAATCTTTTAAAAATATAAGTAAAAAATAAGATAAAATAAAAAAGTCGTATGTTGCCATTCAGTGCTTCTGATCAGTACAGAATGTTTTGTTTCTTGAGAGCCTACTCTCAACTAAATGAGATACAGCCCTTGCCCTGTCTGAGCCCAAAGACCAGTAAGGGGGACAGACATTGGTATGTGAACAGCATACAGAGTCTGGGCTAGCCTGCTGTGTCTCGGGGACTCTGGCTTTTGGGGGTGTCTGGGCTGGGTTTTGAAATGCGAATAGGAGTGCAGCGGGTAGACAGAGTTAATCCTCTCCTGCGCTCCCCCAGGGCCTCCAGGTGGTCTTCTTGCTCCTACTCCCTCCAAGCAAGCAGTTGCCACATGATTTGTTTTCAGAATCTGTTTAGGTTTTTCCCCTGCTTGTAATTTAATTCTTCCACGTGTTCCCTTAGTCAGGATGGAGACCCAGTTCCTCCTTGTGCCCCATGGCCCTCCCTGCATGGCTGGTCCAGCCCCTGCATCTCCTGCTCTGGGCTGCGTGCAATCTCAGCTGGCGCCTTGACCCCTGCCACAACTCCAGCCCCTCTTTCCTCGGGACCTTTGCACGTGCCGTTCCCTCTCCCTGGCAAGTGTCACTTCCTCAAAGAAGCCTGCCTTCCTCTTTCCCTCCACTCCCCCTAGCCTGGCATATCTCCTGATAGACCTTCCCATGACACAGAAAGCACCCTTTCACGGTATGATCTTACATTGCATTTTGTTACTGTTTGATCAGCTTGTCTACCTCCTGCCACCTCAGCTGAGCTCTGTGTGCGCAGTGGTCTTGCTTACTGTTGCCTACAGTGCCTGGTACTTAGGAGGCCTCAAGACACATACGGGTGGATGGGCCCAGTGTGACACAGTGTGGTGCTCTGAGGTGCCGGGTCAGTGTGGTCCCAGACCAAAGCAAACCCCTGGGACCTTCTCATTGTTCTAGGTGGCCTGATGGCAGAGAAGCGGGATTTCTGCTGGCAGTTGGCAGTGTTGGCCACACCCTTGTTCCCCAGTGATTGCTGCATGACTGGGAACACGAGGTTGGGGACCCGGTTGCGTGTTAGTTTACTACCCCCCACTCCTCCCCATCCCAGGCAGGGGACTCCATCCCCGAGCCTTCCTGAGTGCCAGTTTCCCTGCCACCGTCTAACCCTGGCTCTCTGCCCACAGGGATCTTCATTGCCTTGCTGCTACGTTTTGACATCAGGTAAGCTACCTGGAAATTCTAGCCCTCAAGCTCCATGAGTGGGGGGCCTTCTCTGGGCAAGGTACTCCAGGGGCTTCCCAGAGGCTTTCAGACTCCCAGAAGAGTAACTTGGAGATCAGACCCTCCACCTCCACGGCAGCCAGTGCAATTCTGATTTTGTCTGCACTTGACGTCTGAGTGTTCAGAGAGCCTACGGCCAGAAAGAAAAAAGGATCACGGTCCGAGAGATTTAAACGCAAAAGGTCCTAGTGGTACTCACAGTGCTTTTACTGTGTGTCCTTGCCAAGTGAGCTGACCTTTCTGTGCTAAGGTTTCGCATTCTGAATGTAGTGTATTACCAAGAAAATCTGGAGGGAGTAAGCACAGGGCCTCAGGGCAACCCAGCTGCAGCCCAGTCAGCCGTCACCATGTATTATCAACCGAGGGTCGGGTCACTGCATCCCAGCTGCTCTAGCTGCTCCCGCCCTCTCTTTACTCAGATTTTTTCAGTCCATTGTAGGAAGTGAGCACAGGGAGAGGGAAGGGGGCCAACTTGAGTCCCCACTTCCAACAGAAGAGGTTGCACTGTTAACTAAGCACTTGGGCCCCTGGGCCTCCCACCAGCAGGTGGCGCCCGGTCTTCCCTGTGTAAGGCTGGCAGCATGTATGCTGAATTTCGAGGTGGTTCATGAACTTTTCTTAATCTCCTCGTGCCCAGTAGTTGCAAAAGCAGTAATGGTGTTGACAGTGATAGCAAGAAACTCTGTACCAGTGTCACTGAAATCGAATTGGCCTGTGAAACTTGACCCTGCCGACGTACATCCGGGTTATTTGTGTAGTACCACTCGGAGCTCATGAACATGGGCTTACAGGCGGCCTTTGGAAGGGACCTGGCCAGTTTGTAAGTAGAGGCACATCTGTGCCAACTGGCTGTAGTCTTGGCTGTTCAGAGGCAATACAGAGAGAACCCCAGGAGAGTCCCTGGGCCACTGGCTAGGGACACAGATTCACATTCGGCTGCCAGCACCCTCAGAGGTGGGATCTCCTTCCTAGCCTGGATTTGCAGGATCAGCTAGCCCTTCAGAGCTGGTTCCAGAATCCGGGCGGCATTCCCGAAGTGGTCAGCTTCACCCCACGGTCCACGGCAGCATAGCTTTGAGAGCACTTGCAGCTCTGGGCTCAGCAGCAGCCAGGACAAGGAGAAAAAGGACTGGAAGGACTCATTCACTCCACAGATGGTGCTGGGAACACACGGAGGTCATAGAGCTGATGTGAAAGGGAAGTCCCGTCATGGCAATGTATCCAGCCCTTCTGAGGCTGATCTTGGATGAATTGCCTCCAGGAAGCTACTGGCACTTTATCCAAGGTAGTCAGGGTCTATTTAGCGTACAGAACAGGTTGCTGAACTGTTACATCCACTGTACTGAAAAGTAATAACTCAGCTTTGCAGCTTCTGCATCAGTGTTTCTCAAAGCATGACTCCCCCATGTGAGATTCTCCTGGGTGGTTTTTCAAAGTGCACATTCCTGGGCACCTGGGTGGCTCAGCCAGTTAAGCATCTGACTCTTGATTTCAGCTCAGGTCATGATCTCATGGTTCGTGAGTTCAAGCCCTGCATCCGGCCTATGTGCTGACAGCACAGTACCTGCTTGGAATTCTCTCTCTCCTCTCTCTGCCCCTCCCCGACTCGTCTGCATGTGCTTTCTCTTTCTCAAAATAAATATATATATATTTTTTTAGTATATGTGCTGCCGAAGCGAGCACAATATATATTTTTTAATGTAGGGGCGCCTGGGTGGTTCAGTTGGTTGAGTGCCTGACTTCAGCTCAGGTCACGATCTCATGGTTCATGGGCTTAAGCCATACATGGGGCTCTCTGCTGTCAGTGTGGAGCCCACTTCGGATCAGATGTCTCCCTCTCTCTCTGCCCCTCCCCCCTACTCGCATTCGTTCCGTCTCTCTCTCAAAAATAAACTTTAAAAAATATATGAAAAATAATTTTTAAAAATGCAGATTCCTGGGGGCGCCTGGGTGGCTCAGTTGGTTAAGTGTCCGACTTCGACTCAGGTCATGATCTCACAGTTAGTGGGTTTGAGCCCTGCATTGGGCTCTGTGCTGACAGCTCAGAGCCTGGAGGCTGCTTTGGATTCTGTTTCCTCTTTCTCTCTCTGCCGCTCATGGTCTGTCTCTGTCTCAAAAATAAATAAAACATTAAAAAAAATTTTTTTTAATAAATAAAAATGCAGATTCCTGGTCCTTGCCCTAGACCTATTTAATCAGATTCCCTGGGATTTGGACCTGAAAGTCTGCTGGTTTTTTTGGTTTTGAGGGATTTTTTACAAGCTTTCTAGGGAACTTGTATGTTGGCTGAAGTCTTAAAGCCACTGTTACAGGTCATGGCGCTTGATATTCGCAACCACTGAGCAGATGGGTCATGGTTTTCCCGTTTTGCAGATGAGTAAACTGAGGCCTAAAGAAGGAAAGTGACTTGTCCAAAGACATACGGCTGGGGCAGCACCTGAATACACAGCCAGTGCCAAACTCTCAGCCGTCCCAGCCAGCCTCCATGGAGGCTCTCCCCGCGGAAGAGGTGGCGCTGCTCCCATGCCTGTAACTAACCCTCCTCCTCTTTCTCCCCACACCTTCTTGAAGCTTAAAGAAGAACACCCACACGTACTTCTACACCAGCTTCGCAGCTTACATCTTCGGCCTGGGCCTTACCATCTTCATCATGCACATCTTCAAGCACGCTCAGGTGAGTAGGACTGTGCTCGGTGCCTCGGGAATGTTCTCACTGCAGGTAGTAGGGACTTACATACCTGGGGCTTGTCTGTCGCATACACAAGCAACCCAGAGGTAGGTGCTCCCCAGCGATGTCAGAGTGCGCACGTCTGTGACCCTTGGCCTTTCCCCCATGGCAGGATGCTGCTGCTTCTCCAGGGAGCACAGGCACATGAGTGGCAAGGGAGAGGAGCATGGATACCAGCCATGCCTGTGGCCTTCATCAGGAAGGCAGAACCTCTCCCGGAACACTTGTCAGATTTTTGCTCGAATCTCATGGGCCAGATCAGGGTCACATGGCCCCTACTGCAGGGAGACTGGGAAAGAGAGGCTGCAGCTTCTGAGCCTCAGGAGTGGAGCCAGTGGAACAGTGTCGGGTGGGTGTTGAGTGTTTCGGCCCGGTGCCCACCCTACCGGATGAGGGAGAAGCTGTTCGGGGCCATCCCTGACTCCCCAAGCATCCAGCCTCTGCTTCCTCCTCCCACCAAGATGGGTACTGAGCCGCCGCAGAGTGAAGCAGGGTGGATGAGGGCTGAGAGCTTTTATTGAGACCTGAGGAGGGGGCGACAAGGAGGAGACCGCCAGCAGATGGGCTTGCTGAGTACTGGAAAGCAGGGCCCTTCCCGTACACCAGTCTCCATTCAGTTCTTCCCGAGGGTCCTCACGAGCAGGTAAGGGAATTGGAAGTCAGGTGCCACATGGCAAGCATGTGCTAGAGCAAGGATCCCAGATTGTGACATGTGGAAACCAAGCCCAGGCTCTGAACCCTGGCAGTGGGAGAGGCTGGGTGAAATGAAGGCCAAGGGGACTCGGGGGAGGAAGTCCAGACTCCCCCATCTGTTCAGAGCAGGACTGTGGGCAGGTTGCAGAAGTCCTGCTTGATTTCCTTTGGTAGTTAATTAAGAAAAAAAAAGTGAGATCAGTTAATCGTAGCTAGCTTGGAGTTTTTTGAAGACGAAATGAGTTAGCGTAAGGAAAGTGCTCACAGTTGTGCCTGGCCCAGGTAGTAGTAGCTGTCATTGTTGTCACTGTCCCCTCCATCCTCCACTCCCTCTGCTCCCCCGCTTTCTCCCTTCCCCAGGGCACCAGCCACAGAGAAGCCACCTTTGAATTAATCACAAGAGCTGTTTGTTGAGCAGTTACTCTGTGCCAGGCGCTGTGCTAAACCCTTTTGCTCATTAACTCATTTAGTTCCTACAGTACCTATGATGTTTATGAACCAAATAGTAGTCTCTTTCTACAGAATATCCAAGGGCCAGAGTCCCCTAGCCTATAGGTAGAGAAACCAAGAACCAGTGAGGAGCCATGTCTTATTCACTTCTACCCCAAATGGCCTGCAAGCCGAGAGTGACACACACCTGACAAGAAGGTCTCCGAGACTGACTGGGCCTGGCTTGGGGGACCAACTCAGAGTCATCTGGGAGGTCTCTGCTCCCAGCCCAGATTCCAGGCCCGGAGCCATTCCCCCAGAGGCCACCAGGTGGCAGCCTAGCCCGCTGCCTGGGCTAGACTCCAGGATCTGGTTGGGAGCTCCCATACTGGCTGGAGAGGTGGTCCTCTGTGCAGGGACACTGTAGGCCAGAGAGAAAAGGAGACTTCCTGGGTCATACAGCAAGTTAAGCTGGGCCCTGGCTGGAGCCCCGGACTCCTGACCCCTGGCCCCAGGCCTGTGCTGCCCCATAAGCAGCAGCCCAGCCATTGCCCCATCATCCACCTGGGCCTCCCCCTGGAAATCTTGGGAAGGGGATCCAGGACACAAGGGTAGCCTGTTTCTTGAAGACCCTCTTCCTCTCCATGACACAGGCAATCCCAGTGCCAGTAATTCCCTAGGTGGAAGTCCCAGTGGTGCTGCTTAAGTGGTTTTCAACCCATGTAGCCTCTACCAAAAACCCACTCCAAGCCAGGGGTCTGGCAGCCTCCTAGAAAAGCCCCCTCCAAGATGATCAAGTGTCCTCATTGTACAGAGAGAGGGAAGCGGTTTAGCTGTGGTCACACAGTAGAGCAGAGGCCAGATGGAAAGCCAGGAGCCTGACACCCAGTTCACCATCCCAAGCTATACATCCTAGCCTCTCCTCAGCGCCAATTTTGGAGAGGTTCCTCGGTGCCTTGAGAGGAAGGAAAATAGTAGGCGTGTATTCCTGTGATGATAGCAAAGTCGCCACCTCTCAGAGGAGCCTCAGTGGCCCCCAGCCCTCAAGTGAGGCAGGCCTGGAGGGAGCCAAACTTCTTCCACCCTCCCCCGGGAAGCCCTGTACTTTGCCCAGCCTGGTGCTGGTGACTTAGAGACAGAGGCACCTGGAGCCACATCCTGGCCAGCTGTGTGATTAGGGCAGTCCTTTCCCTCCTCTGATCTTCAGTCTCTTCATCTGTAAAGTATAAGGAGATCTTTTCAGGAATTAAATTCTATTAAGTTTGTATTTATTTCATTTTCTGTTTCACAAATTTCTGCTTTTTGCCTTCCTTATTTGCTTTCTACTTTTTGGTGTTTTATTCTTTTTCCAGCTTCTTGACTTGAAAGTTAAAATTATTTCAAGTCTTTGGTGTTTTCTAATAAATGCACCTAGAGTTATAGATTTTCCTCTGAGTACTGCTGTGGCTGCCTTTCACAGGTTTTGGTGTGGACTTTAGTCATTGTCATTTCTATCGCTCTCCAAAAGGCCTAAAGCCTAACTCACCCAAGTCCTGACTCAGCAAACACCTAATATAGTGAGAAAAGCTCAGCCATTTACACACCTCGTGTGGCCTTGGGTGAGTCATTTCTCCTTATCTAAACCTCAGTAGCATCGTCTGTAGAACTCAGATTGTGTTACTAGCTCCAAAAGTAATACATATGAAGCGGTGTGGTACATGACCCATGCGTGGCAGGTGCCAAGAAATGGTCTGAAGGTCAGGCTTGGGGGGCTCTGGAGTCCTGTCCTCTGAGCAGGGGCTGGCTTCCCCTTCGGAGTGAGGTCTCACCTTACATCTACAAGACACCCTCTTAACTTTGCGAGCACCCATGAAGAAGCCGCTTGCTTAGGATTTACCAGGCCTCCTCCTGAAATGCCAGGAATAGAGCAGTGACCAAGATGGCCGTGGACCCCGCCCCCATGAAGTTCACAGCCTAGCAGCAGAGAGGCTGAAGTCTGCAATGATACAGCAGTGTTCCACTCCACATTGCCAGAGAATGCTGCAGGGCATGGCAGGACCTTGAGAGTGGATAACAAGGGGGCCTGGCTCCGTGCCAGGGAAGGCTTCCCCGGAGAAATAAAACTGAGCAGAGGTCCAAGGAGGAGGAGTCTAGGCAAAGGTGGGAAGAGCATCGCAGGCAGCAGAAACTGCCGGTGCAGAGGTCCTGTGGCTGGAGGTGACAAGGAGGACCAAAATCAGGTCATTGTGGCCAGAGTAGGGCAGGTCAGGTGACGTTGGAGAAGGAAGTGGGGTCACGTCTCATGGGGTCTTCAGGCCCTTGGGAGCATTGGTGGTCATGGAGGGCTGGGCAGTAATGTCCAACTTTCGGATGCTGTGGGGAAAAGAATAGGTTCAGTCCCCAGTTTACCATTTAATAGCTGAGGCCTGTGCTGTCCCCTGTCCTCCCGAAGCCTCAGCCTTCCTCCTGTGAACAAGAGGATGGTCATAGGGAATTGGAGATGGGCTGAAGTGTTCCTTGGGAGGCTGAGCTCGGCATAGTGTGTCCAGCACATGCTCCATCCTGCCCTCCAAACCCAGCTTCAGCAGGAGTCTCCACACACAGGCTCTGGAGCCAGACTGCCTGGGTCATGTTATTGTAACAACACCTCCTGGAATGTTTGTTAAGGACGCAGACTTCCACCCTCAGACTCGGGAAGCAGGGGTGAGATCCGAAGCCTGAGCTCGGCACCTGCCCTCACCCTCTGGCTCATCTGTTCTCAGCCACCCCCCTAGTCTCTGGGACTAGGACCCACCCAGGAGGTTGTTTGTTTGAACCTGATGTCCCAGGTGATTAGGATACTGCCAGCCAGACTCCTGGGGACCCTTAAAGCCCTGCATGCTTGAGTTTCTTTGGGTTCCTTGCATTCCCTCCCAAGGAGGAGCAGCCTGGTCAGAGAGCCAGGAGCCCCAGGTAAGGGCCCAGCCACTGACTTGCTCTGGGAACCTGGGCAGCCACTGTCCCTCAGTTGCTCCCAGAAGAGGGTTGGAGTGATGGGCGTGGCCCTGAGCAGGTACCCTATACAGCATTTTGTCACCAGCCTCTGTTCTCTCATAGCCTGCCCTTCTATACCTGGTCCCTGCCTGCATCGGCTTTCCCGTCCTGGTGGCACTGGCCAAGGGAGAAGTGACAGAGATGTTCAGGTAAGGCAGGGCAGGGGGCGGACGTCCGCATGGCCCAGGTGCACCTGCAGGCAGCTAGTGGGGCCTGCCGGGGCTGCTTGTACACGTCTCCAGGGGAACATTGTTCCTGCCACCAGCCCACCTCTTGTCCTTTCTGCCAGCATGTGGGTGCCTGGCCTGTGGCGCCAGTGGGCACCTTTCCTCGGGCCGAGAGCCAGGGGAAGGCAGCCCCCACATCCAGGTGCCTGCTGGGTCTTGAGAAGGGACTGGCTGGGAGAGTTTCCCCCCAGGCTGCCCCACTGTCAGGAGCCCTGGGTTCCCGGCCTGACTCTGCCACATGACTTCAGGCATGTCCTTCCTTTCCCCGACCTCAGCTTTCCCATGTGAGTAATAGGGAGGATCCTAGTGTGGTGGGAGGTGCCCCAGGTTGGAAATCAAATGTCAGTCCCTGTTGAGCCGCCTCAATGGCTCTGACCCACAGCTCTGTCTCAGCAAATGTCTCACTCACACACATACCCCTTCCCCGTGGCCATACGCACACCTGCCACGCCCTGTGCACAGCCCCACCCATACCCCAAGGCCTGCGTGACTCTGACAGGTGTCTGTTCCCCAGCACCACTGACCCCGCCTGCCAGGGACCCAGAAATAGCTGCCAGCTGCGACTGAAGCTGCCCACTCGGGGGCCTTCCACCCAGCTCCACCTGCCTGGCCTCCAAGTTGTCCCTCGAGTGCCTGCCAGGGCCATCTGTGCACCTGGCTGCCTGCAGGGGAACCTGTGACTCACCCCCTCCCCCGTACCTGCCTCTGCCCTCCCTGTCTTGCCTAGAAGCCCCAGGCTCCCAACCTGCCTGCCCGAATCTCCTCGCCGGGCAAAGCCCTGTGGACTCACGCAAGGCTGGGGGATGAACTTGGAGGCAGATCTGGGGGCAGGGGTGGGATCTGATGTCTGAGCTTAGCACCTGCCCTCACCCTCTGGCCCATCCATTCTCAGCCACCCCCCTGCCTTGGGGTAACCCCCTCCCGCCAGTCCCAGTCCTGTTGTGTCCACGCTGGGCCAAGCTCTGAATATCCACAGCCAGGGCACCTGTTCGGTGCTGGGCTCCCCTGCATATTCTACCACTTAGGCACTCCACAGCCCTTCTGCCCCCACCCCCAGGATATCCTCTGGTTAAGGTGAAAAAGCAGGTGGTCTCTCTCTTTCTCCATCTCTCCCTAATTCTCCACCTTACCTTTTATTTTACTTTTCCCTTACGAGGCTCTCTCTTTTTTTATTCACTTGTTTATTTTTAAATAGGTAACACAGTCACATGGCTCCAAATTTCATAGCCATGGAAAGGAAAACCCCCTGACACCCCAGCCATCTCAGAGCTCTGTCGCATAGACGTTCCGAGAACACTTTGCTCCTAACAGCACGTGTGTGCGTGCACGCTCCTGCACAGCCGGTGGCCCTCTCCGAGCATTCTGCATCTGGGTTTTCACACCACGGTAGTCTCGGAGACGTTTCTGCAGCAGCACGTGCACATCTAGAGCATCCTTGCTCTTTTGCACAGCTGCATAGTGTCCCCTTGTACGGGTGCATCATTTTATTCTCCTAGTAATTCCGGCTTCTTTCCACGGAGTCCAAAAGTGCAGAGGAAGACAAAATTAAGACACGGCTCTGCTCCCTGCTCATTGCAAGAGAAGTCTCTGTCCTCCCCCGTCTTTTCCTCTCCATCTCTTTTTTCTGTCTTCTCTGTCTCTCACACAGCTACGAGTCCTCAGCGGAAATCCTGCCTCACACCCCGAGACTTACCCACTTCCCCACAGTCTCGGGCTCCCCAGCCAGCCTGGCCGACTCCATGCAGCAGAAGCTAGCTGGCCCTCGCCGCCGGCGCCCGCAGAATCCCAGCGCCATGTAATGCCCGGCGGGTGTCCACCTGCCCGCTTCCCCCCACTGCCCCGGGGCCCAAGGTAGGGCAGACATCCCAGCTCCAGTGTACGGGGCAGGGAGCATTGCCAGGGGCAGGCAGCAAGTGGCACCTCCACAGCCATGAGGCAGTCACTACACCCAGCCTCAGGGCCGGGAGCAGGGCTCTAGAACCTCACTGTCCTCACCGGTAGCGTGGGGCTCATGCGAGAGAGCGAACAGTACAGCCCTTGTTGTCCAGGAGTAGATATTCTTACATGTAACCCTGGGCAGATCACTTTCCTCTCCCGGAGCCTCGCTCTGTTCATCTATTAAGTGGGCACATTCCTGCCTCATGGGGTTCACCTGGGGAAGAGATACAGGTACTATCCTTGGTGTGAACTCAGTTGTTCAATAAAGGGCGCCCATAGCAAGAGCTAAGCCAGGGTGGTGGCCTTCGAGAGTGGCACCTTGCTACTTGCCAGTAGAGCAATCCCCTAACTGCCTGCACCCCTGGGGCTGAGTTGTTTGACCCTTGCCATGTGCTCTGGGAAGCAGCCCATCTCCATAGCCTCGTCCTGGTTGCCCATTTTTTTCCCCACTCTCTCCAGTGGAAAGTTCAAGAAGCTTAAAGTTAGTCCACCCAAGCCCAACCAGCCCTTCTTCCATCTGCCACTGCCCTTGCCACCTCGTGGCACCACCAGGCACAGAGAAAGGAGAGAGCAGCCTGTCTGAGGAGGGCATACAGTGGGGCCAGGGCCAAGTACTGGAAGATGCTGGGCCATGGATGCCAGGCTGGTGTTCCTCGTGTGCCCAGGGATTTTCCTGGGATGGTGGGGAGGCGGGGCCCAGAGATTCTGCCCTCCGCCTCCTCTAAAGGTGTTGTTTTTTATTGTTTTGTTTTTTGGTCAGTTATGAAGAGTCAAATCCTAAGGATCCAGCAGCAGTGACAGAGGGATCCAAAGAGGGAACAGAGGCCTCGGCATCGAAGGGGCTGGAGAAGAAGGAGAAATGATGCGGCTGGTGTCTGACCCTCTGAGGGCCAGACCAGGCAGGCGGGGACGGACCAGCATAGGCCTGCACGGGCAGAGGGCGCAGGAGGCCTGGCAGCTCCGGGAGAGGGGCGGGGGCAGCAGGATCCCTCCAGCAGGGCCTCCCATGGCCTGATTCCCTCTTCCCCCTTCTCTGGCCTTCTTCTGCCCCTTCACATCCCCTGCAGGCAAAGGAAGCCCCCAAACTCCCCCACCCTCCCAGAGGCCAGGTGGGAAAAGTGGGTCTGATTTTTAGACTTTTGTATTGTGGACTGACTTTGCCTTACATTAAAAATTCATCCCATTGCCCGGGCAGGCCACTGTGCCCCTGGAGGGGTTCTCTGCACCCAGCATCTTGCATTGACTTTACTAGCTCTCACCCTCCCACCCAGAAACTTCCCTGCAAGCCCCTTCCTGGGGACTGTGAACTCTCACAACCTGGGGGAGAGGCCCCGACCTCCAGGTCCTTCCATACTCCTGGGTGCCCACCCAGTGCCTGGCTAGCTCAGCCTCCCATGGATACCCTCTAGCCAGCAGAGGGGGCCCACGAGCCTGCCTTCATTCCCCCCCCCCCCCCACCCCCACCCTTTCAGTTCTCCTTGCCACTTCCTCCAACATTTGGGGGCTATGAGGCTGTGGGACAGGTGCTCTATGTGTCACCCACCCATCCCAGCAAGTCCACAAGGAAAGTACCAAAAAGCCGACCTGACTCTGCAAGGGGACCAGTATCTGCAAAGCTAGTGAAATGTGCAGGGCCTCATGGACCCCAGGGATGAGTTTAAATTTTATTCCCATGCTGGCAGGAGCCTGCTTCTCTGGGCCTGATGTCCATATGGCTTCAGCTGGAGAGCACTTGGACTCTAGGTCACCCTGGAGATCAAGCCCCCATCATTCCTATTCTGCTCATTCCCAGGGTTGTTCCCACAATGACTGTGCAAGGCCAGGAAGATGCTGTTGCTAGAAGCCACCCACCCCACCCCACCCCCACATTGACGCCACTCACAGCACAGGGGCCAGGGCCCTGAGAGGCTGGAGTGGGAGGACAGGAGGCCCAGTGCTTTTGGGAGGTGATCCAGGCCCCAGAGCTGGAGATCTCAGAGCCAGCGTTTCTCCAAAGTTTGCTGAAGACAGTAAGCAGCCCAGACCTGTAGGAGAATCTCCAGTGGACCAGGCGAGGCATGGGCACCACCCTTCTCCACCTGCCTGGTGCGGGGTCACTGGGTGGAGAAACAAGTGGGAGGGGGTGACCACCAGTCTGAGACTCAGGCCTCCAACTCCCATTCCAGAGCTCTCCTGCCCAAGCTTCGGGTTCAAAGGCTGGAAATAACAGTGGCTTCCAGGCAGTTTGGAGGTGGCCAGAAGACAAGTATGAGCAGAGAATAGAAGTATCTCTATAGTAATCACACCTCCATACGGGATTTCACTTCATTTCCGTCTTAGGCTCCAGGTGCTAGTATTAGTCCCCTTGTGCAAATGAGACAATTGAGGTGGGTTGCCCACAGAGGTGGATATGACCTCAAGCAATCCACGCTGAATTCCAAAGTTCCTAAGGACTGTGCAGCTCCCCTCTAGACCCTGGGCCTGCGTCACTGACTGCTGTTCTGGGCACCTTTGAGACAGCCGACCAATTTCTCTGGGCCTACAGAGAAGGAAAGGAAGGGTAGGAAATCTCAAAGGTTTCTCCCAGCCATGGGGTCCCTTTCAGGGGCTTCTCGGATCTCTGCCGGCTCCTGCCGCCTCCAGAGGGGAGGCCGTGTGGTCCTGGAACAAGGCCCCTCTGAGGGCAGCAGATGGGGCAGGCAGCCCAGGCACACAGCATGGTTGGCTCTGCGGCCCAGGGCCCACAAAGGCTTCATTGAGTCACCGCCGGCCCCCGGCGGAGGCTGAGGTGGCAGTGGCGCCGGGCGCCTGCCACCTAATGACCGTCCTGGCCCGGCCAGATGTTCCACAGACCTCGGCAGCGGCCATCCAGGGCCCGCCCGGCCAGCCGGCACCGCAGAGGCCACTCTAATTCCAATTAACCAGCTTCAGCTGAGCAAACAGCGGGCAGCGGTGGCCCAGCCCGGGCGGTAGGCCCGGCCCGCAGAGCCTCCGAGTCTAGACTCCAGATGTGAACCGCCACCGCCAGAGTCCCATGGAAAAATGGCACCAGGCCGGGCACGGATTGGGCCTGCACGCGGGAGAGGTGGGGGTGGGCGGGTGGCTGGGCAGGGCTCTGGGTGGGCCTGGTGCCAGCCTCACCCTGGGGTAGGGGTGGACTCTTGGGAAACAAACTGCTCCAAAACCCCCAAGTTCTGTCCCTGATAGAGGAAGTGTTCCTCTCTGGCCTCCCATTTCCCCTGACTACAGTAGGCAGCAGGGGGCTCCAATGGGGAGGACCAGCCCTGCTGAGAGCCCTGATACGATTTCCTTTGTATTTAACATGTTTCTAGCAAGATGTTATGTATTTTAAAAACATTTATGTGATCGTTATAACAACCCTGTAAGGTAGTACCATCATTTTTACAGATAAAGGGAACTGAAGCAAAGAGACATGAAGTGCTTAGGGGGGGATCTGAACCCAGGATGTCTGGCTTCCAAGACCACGGTGTTCACCACAGGTGCTGTTTGACATAAATCAGGATACTGGATTCCGGGTTCCCTTCCTTGGGAGCGGCGCTGGAGAAGAGGGTCAGCATCTGGCGGAGCAGGGCTGGCTGCCACCCTGTGCCTGGAGGGGCCTGCCCGCTCTGTCCTGTTTCCTCAGCTGTGAAATGGGTAAGACCCTCCCAGGGCCGCTCCAATCTCTGGGGTTAAAGCCTTGAGATAACCCTGTCAGAGCTCAGCACCAGGAATGAGCTGGGCACCGGTCAAGTCAGTGGGCACAGCAGGGAACACAGGTCAGCCCCCCCCCACCCCCACCCCGAGCTGAAACTGTGATGGGGAAATAGACTTGAAACGGCTGAAAAAGTGAATAATGTCAACACTTGCGGCAGGAGTGGTGCCTCCGGTTTCCACAATCTTGTCCGGGGTCCCTTAGAGGCAAGGCGAGAGCTTTCGAGATCCAAGAGGTCAGAGTTCATCTGTCCTTGCACACGTGGGAAGACTGGGCCCCACCCCAAGGAAGGGCAAGCCTTACCCGGGGTCTCACAAGGAGTGGATACTGGGGAGGGGTGCTCCGACCCCAGCCGGCTTTCCCACCGCTGGGACTCCCTCCGCGATTCCAGGCCGGGTCTTGGGAGGCGGACGCATCCTGCCCGCGGGTGCGTCAGGAAGGGCCGAGCGGGAAGGAAGGCACCACCCCCACCCCCGCCGCGGCCACACCTGGGCTCTCCGGGCGGGCGGGGGGCGCGGGCCGGCGCCTGGCTCCAGCGAGTCTGGGCCGCCTCCCCGCGCCGCCTCTTGGGGGCCGCCAGATGGGCCGGCCGCCCGCCCAGCGACGCAGGCAGGAAACGGCCGCCCGGGCTGCCAGGGACGCGGCCGCGAGCGCCGGGGGCGGGGCCCGACCTGGGGCCGCCCCCTGTGGGGAGGGGCCAAGCGGCCAAGCGTGGTGTCGGGTCAGCGGGTGTGGTCCCTGAACTCCCTTGGGCAAACCTCTCCCTTTCTCTGGCCCTCAGTTTCCCCACCAGTGGAACGGGTCTGCTTTTCCTAGCTCTTTTCTCAGCACCACATGACACGGGGCAGTTTCTTGCCCTTCTGTTCCTTTGTTCCCTTACCCGGGAAATGGGGTGACGGTGATGGGCCATCTCCACTAGAATACCAACTCTGAGAGGGCTGAGCCGCCCTCGCCACCATTTGAACCTGGCCCAATAACCGAAAGATGAGGACACTCAGTACCCTAGGGGCCTGACACATAGTAGGCACTTCATAAACGAACACACGTTACCTTGAGTCCACCGCTTACCAGAGGTATAGCTTCAAGCAAGTGGCTTCTTGTCTCTGAGCCTGTTTCCCCATCTACCTCGTGCGTGGCTGTGAGGATTAAGTGAAATCATCACGGGAAGCACACGTAATAGGTCCTCCATAGATGATATTTACCAAAGCATCTACCAGATGTGTAAAAAGAGATATCATTGGGGTAAATTTGAGGGCCAGAAAGATAAAAAGGAATTGGTCAGCTTGGGAGGAAAATTCTGTTGTATTGGTATTCTTTTGTATATTTTGTATTTTTAAAATTTTGAGCCAGGTGAACATACTTTTCAAAAACAAATACAATTGAAATAATACAAATGAAATGGAGAATAAAAAGAAATCCAACCTCAGCAGAAAGAAATACTAACTATTATCTGCCTCTGGCAAAGGAGGCATCTAAAACTCAGGAAGGGTCTGAAACCTGCCCAGGGTCCTGAAGAGCTAGGAAATGGCAAGGATGTGATTTGCACAATTTGTTGGACTCCAAGTCAAATACACAGAGGAGAGATCACAGCTTCCAGGAGAGATCCAGTCTGAGCAGAGGGGCCAGATGAGAGAGAGTGAGAAAGAGTGAGAGAGCCAGCAGAGTGAGAAAGAGTAAGAAATGAGGAAAGGTAAGCAGGTCCCACAGGCCAGGCCAAGGAGTGTAGGTTTTATCCTGGAGGCAGTGGGGATCCAAGGAAGGATTCCGAGCAAGGGAGTGACATGGTCCTTTCTAAGCATTAGAAATGGAGGTCAGGAAGCCAGGTGTGGAGCTACAGGCCAGTGATAGTGATGTTAGGGCAAGGGCCATGGACATGAATAGACGAGAGCAGGCCAGAGAGTGGACCCAAGTTCATCCAGATGTCCCTCTGTAGCACAGCAGGGCCACAACCCCAGATGTCCCAGCTCTACTTACCTCTGTCCTTCTCCTTGGAGGTTTTTGGGGGTTTTTTCATGTTTATTTTTTGAGAGAAAGAGTGCACACGCCAGCAGGGGAGGGGCAGAGAGAGAATCCCAAGCAGGCTCCATGCTGTCAGCACAGAGCCGGATGTGGGACTCCAATCTCACAAACCCTGAGATCATGACCTAACCTGAGCCGAAATCCAGAGTCTGATGCTTTACCAACTGAACCACCCGGGCACCCCTGCTTGGAGGTCATTCAACCCACACCACTCTCACCCTTACAAATGTCCTAAGACCCCTGAAGCAGCCCTGGACCTGGTGAGGTGCCAGGAAAAAGCCTAGATTTCCAGCGACTTTCAGCTGAAAGGATCGGGGACAAGGGTGCTGGAGGTGGAGAACTGAGAGGGTGTCAGCACCGCCCACCGAGGGGCCCTGGGCCAAGGGTCTGGCTCCTGTTTGCATGCACTTTGCGCATGTACGTGATGTTCCACGTGTGTGCAATGTGCACGGTTTGGGTGTGCACACATGGGCGGATCTCTATGCGTGTGAACCTGCACAGGAAGTCAGCCTAGGGGACTCGTGCACACCCTTCCCTGCGGGCAGTACAGATGACACTGTACCCTGGCAGTGTAAGCAGAAAACCTTCACTGGAAGAATAAGAAGAGCAGCTGCCTTTATCGAGCACTTACTGTGTCCCGAGCACCAAGCGTTTACATGCAGTACACCCTTAAAGCTCACATCGCCCTCCATGTGGCGAGTCTCCATTATACAGATGAGGAAAATAAAGGCACAGAAGAGAAGGCACCAGCCACCGCCCGCCTGCAATCAAGAGCCTGCCCAAGCTCTGGGCTCCCATGAGGCCACCACCTCCTTGTCATTTTTTATGCCATTAAACAATCATTTACAAAAACCTGTTACTATCCAGAAGCTGCATCCATGCCCTGTAGAAAATTAGAATATGTGTTTTAAAAATGGGAAAACAGCATACTCCTGCCACCCAGAGATTATTGCCTGCCGTTGATACTTTAACATAGATTTCAGATTTGTTTTTTGTTTTTTTTTTTTTAATGCTCATTATGTCTTTTTTGTAACGCAAATTATATCTAGGCTGCATCTATGTTGACATCTTTTTTTGTTTCCACAGTTAACAACCTTCCCCTTCCCATTTTGGTCAGTTGTCAACTCAGCTAATGCCCTGCCTGACTGCATCCAACCTTTTTTGTCATTTAAAGGCAGACCAGGTGAGACAAACAGGCTATCTGCATGTGAAGGCAGACCCCTGTGTGGCGGATGAGACCCGCTGGGATCTGCGGTGAGCCCTTCCTCCCCTCTGGGCCCTGCCCTCCCCAAAGCTAAAGAGTGGAGTGGCCCGGCCCCACGCCCGCCTGGGAGCAGCCCTGCGGGGACAGCGGAAGGAAACCCAGAGAAGAATGAGCCCCTTGGCTCTGCATTCAAGGCCTCCACGTGCCTGTCCCCCGCAGGCAGGTGCCCACCCTTGCTGCTAAGAGCTGGATGCCCACCGCTTCTCGGGCTCCCCCAAGGGCCAGCTGGGGCACCCCAGCTGGAATGGGGGAGAGGGGGTGGAGGCACACTAGACACACGCGTCATTTTGTAGACGTGCCTCCACCTGGTTGCGTCTGTGAACATGTACTTGTGCTGTGTTTAAGGGTGTGTGTTTGTGAGCAAATGCCTGCCCTGGTGTGCGTGTGAGAGAGAGCAAGATCGATCGTGCATGACTGGGAGAGTGTCTAGGCTTATAAAAGGGTTTTTGGAAAAGCTTGACTTGGAGGAACTTCTGCAACCTTCTTCCTGCCTACGTGTGTGTGGGTCTGTGTTCCAGGTCTCCTTCTGTGGTCCGTGCTCCCCTCTGCGTGGGTCCCTATGAAGCCTCAGTTCTCCCACCCGTGAGACACGGGTGCTTGGTGACTGGTCACTGTTGGGGTTGTTCTGATCACCCTTATCTTCCTCCACCGCCTGCCTCCTTTCCAAGCACTGGCCAGTCCTTTCTGCTCCAGTCAAATTGATGACATCTTTGTTTTTTAAGCCGAAAACCTGCTTCTCCCAATTTGCTCAGCAACTCTTCGCTAATCACCCTGGATTTACCTAGGACATATTTTACAGGAATGAAAGAGCCATTCAGGGAACAGCCTGGAAAATGCCCCCACGGAGCTGCTGATCTGTGCGGCATGCTGTGAAAGGCTCTGACTTTTAACTGTTCAGGCCCAAATGTGCAGCGCTATCAATGGAGAGGGGGAAAACAAGGGTTTTTTTGTCCTTTAAAAAAAGAAAATCTTTTTGTTTTCAATCGATGTCTCTCTCAAGCCCCACAGGATGGAGATGTCCTAAAATAAGAAATTAGACAAGAGGGGAATTCCCATTATCTGAATTTTTTTAATGGGTCCCTTAGGATTCCACAGGGACCCCCTTCCCAGCTGCTGTGTGGTCCAGGCCTGTGAACGCCAAGCCCCCCCGCCCTGGGGCCCGCGCCCACCCACCACCCAGCCCCGGTGGCAGTTTCCCAGGATTCACATGGTAATGAAGGCATCCATCTTCTTCCAGACACACACTGGGCCCTCCGACCCTCCCCGGCCCCCCGCACAATGGCCCCCAGCGCCTCGGCCTGCCACCTGTTGGACTTTCCCAGGGAAGGGGGGGAGAGGGTGGAGGAGAAGAGCCCCTTCCTCCCAGCCCCCAGCCCCATTTGCCCCCTGGTCCTGGGAGTCAGACACGGGGAGAGCGCCCAGGTCCTCGACTCCCCCTGCCCCTCAGCCGTCTGCCCCCTCAGTTTCCTCATCTGCAAAATGGAGGCGATGTACCTGGGGCACGGTGTGGCTGGAAGGATTCCGTGGGGGATGGTGCCAGGAAGCGTGGGCTATGGACAACGGAGAGTCAGATCAATGATAAAGTGTCAGGAGTCGCTGCATCCTTGTCAGGATGCGTCCCCACCACAACCTTTCCGAGTGGCACTGCTAGAATCCCATTTGCAGAAGAGGACACTGAGGCCCAGGGAAGATGGACCGTGTGCCCAAAGCACCACGGTCCCCAAAGCATCAGAGCCCTGGTTGGAATCGAGGTGTGCCTCACCCCAGAGCCTGAAGTCTCAACCCCTACATTAGATCATTACCACCATTATTATCCTCACAATTACTGAGTTAGATAATGATCCTGGAAAAGGCTTCATAAAGTCCCTAAGGAAGCTAGGAAGGGACAAAGGCCTAAATGCCACTCATGTAGGACTTGGCCAGAGCCTGGCACACAGCAGGTGCCTAATGACTGAATAGAGTCTGCTTCCTCATCTCCTCTACCCTGTTGAGCACCTGCTGAATGCTGGGCCCTGTGCCCTGCCTGGTTTCAGACTGTCTCTGCACTGTTGCTCTTTGAGTGAGGCTGAAATTGTTGTCCCTATTTGGTTGACACCCTGCAGAAACCCAAAGGCTCCTGAATACATGAGTCCTCAAATAAATGCATACTTCTGCCTGTGACAAGTAACAGGGACCTGGGGTGGGGGTGGGGTGCAGGGGGAGAGCATTCCCCGCAGGTCTCTGAGAGCAAGGATAGTTACCAGTTATAGCAAGCAACAGAAAATCAAAATCATGGCCTCTTTAAAAAAAATTTTTTTACATTTATTTATCTTTGAGAGACAGAGCGAGACAGAGCACAAGCGGGAGACACAGAATCCGAAGCAGGCTCCAGGCTCCAAGCAAGGGGTCTGCACAGAGCCCGACACGGGGCTCGAACCCACGAACCGTGAGATCATGACCTGGGCCGAAGTTGGTCACTTAACCAAGTGAGCCACCCAGATGGCCCAAAATCATTGCCTCTTTAAATGTAGTCTTGGGGGAGCCCAGCTGGCTCAGTCGGTAGAGCACACGAGTCTTGATCTCGGGGCCATGAGTTGAAGCCCCACAATGGGCAGAGAGTTTACTTAAAAAATAAATGTATTACCTATTTAAAGAAATAAGTCATAATAAACGGAGTCTTTGGAAATCACTGGATTCTGCCCCACCCCCCAGCTGCTCCCCAGTGCGTTCCTACAACTTGCCCAAATCCAGCACCCCCCACCACACACACACTTAAGTATTCAGAGGTTTTCTCTCTGCATTTATGGGTGCACAGATAGGATTAAGGAGGATTTTAATTTTGTTTAGAGTTGACCTGCATGTCCAAATTCTTTATAATAAGTATGTATTACCATTGTAACCAGCTTTTACACCAAGAATGAGTCCATTGTTATGAAAAAGCAGATCCTAGAGAAGTACATACAACAAAAAAGAGAAGGTCCACCTTCAGTCTGAGCCCCCTACTTATAGGAAGTATCCAGAACAGGTAAACCTGTCGAGACAGAAAAGAGGGAATAGATTAGTGGCTGCCAGGGGCTGAGAGGCAGGGGCAAATGGAGAGTGACTGCTAATGAGAACGGAATTTCTTTTTCTTTAGAACATCTTGATGAAAATATTCTAAACTTAGCTGTCATGAAGGTTGTGCAACTCCATGATGTACTAAAAACCGCTGAGTCGTACCCTTTAAATGGGTGCATTGTATGATATGTGAATTGTACCTCAAGAAAGCTGTTGGAGAGGGGCGCCTGGGTGGCTCAGTCGGTTGAGCAGCCGACTTCAGCTCAGGTCATGATCTCGCGGTCCATGAGTTCGAGCCCCGGGTTGGGCTCTGTGCTGACAGCTCAGAGCCTGGAGCCTGCTTCGGATTCTGTGTCTCCCTCTCTCTCTGACCCTCCCCCGTTCATGCTCTGTCTCTCTCTGTCTCAAAAATAAATAAATGTTAAAAAAAAAAAAAAAAAAGAAAAGAAAGAAAGCTGTTGGAGAGAGAAAAAAAAGGAAACTCTTGTCTCTGAGCCCCTAACCTAAAGATGGGGTGCTCACTACCTTCAAGACCCACTCCCTCCTGGTCCCACCCTCAGGTGGTTATGACTCTCAGACTCATCGTTCACCAACTTCTCCAAAACACACAGTCCGCGATGGGATACAGCACTCTCCCTTCATCTTTAATGGGTCCAGACCTCTCCCCTTTACATTTCAATTCCACTTCATTTTTGAACACATAATACATGGTCACAGTACAAAAGTTTTAAAATGTAACCATCTCGGGGCTCCTGGGTGGCTCATTTGGTTAAGCATCCAACTTCAGCTCAGGCCATGATCTCACAGTCCATGAGTTCAAGCCCCGGGTTGGGCTCTGTGCTGACAGCTCAGAGCCTGGAGCCTGCTTCGGATTCTGTGTCTCCCTCTCTCTCTGACCCTCCCCCGTTCATGCTCTGTCTCTCTCTCTCTCAAAAATAAATAAACATTAAAAAAATTTTTTTAATAATAATAATAATAATAAATCCTTAAAATTTTTTAAACAAATAAACAAGTGTAAACATCTGGGTTTTCCTCCTCAGAGGCAGAGATTGATCAGTATCCCATCGAGATACAAGCAAATGCAAAACAGGTATATGATCCTTTTTCTTTTCTTTTAAGTTTATTTACTTATTTTGAGAGAGAGAGAGAGAGAGCGCGGGGGGGGGGGGGGGCAGAGAGAGGGAAGGAGAGAGAATCCCACATAGGCTCTACACTGTCAGCACAGAGCCTGACGTGGGACTTGAACTCACAAACCATGAGATCATGACCCGTGAGCCAAAATCAAGAGTCGGATGCTTAACTGACTGAGGTAACCCAGCACCCCTTTTCTTTTTCTTCTTTTAACTTTTTTTTAAAATTTTTCTCCTGTTTAAAATATAAGTAGATGGGGTACCTGGGTGGCTCAGTCCATTAAGTGTCAGACTTAAGCTCAGGTCACCATCTCTTGGTCTGTGAGTTCGGGCTGTGTCGGGCTCTCTGCTGTCAGCTTGGAGCCTGCTTTGGATCCTCTGTCTCCCTTTCTCTCTGCTCCTCCTCCTCCCCTGCTGTCACTCTCTCTTTCTCTCAAAAATAAATAAACATTTTAAAAAATTAAAAAATAAGATAAAATCTAAGTGGCGGCAGTCTATGCATAGTACTCGGCAACTCATCTTGTTTGGGGTTTATTTCCACTTAACAATGTACCGTGTCGATCTTAGATCCCTGTAACAGGCAGCTTCCTCCTTCTCTTTTACAGCTGCTTGGATTCCGTTATATGGAGAGAACCTCCTTCATTCAACCAATCCCCTAGTGATGGGTTTTTTCCAGTTGCCTGTTCTTCCTGTACATACATCATTTCACACATTGGAGTGTGTCCTTAGTATAAATTCCTGAGAGTGGAAGTGCTGTCTCATGATTTCCCAGGGCCACATGGCATTTCGTAGTTTATTTAACCATTCTCCTTTTGTTGAACACTTAGGTTGCTTCCAATTGGTGGCGCTTCTGAACAAATTTGCTATGAACCGAATAAATCTGCTATGAACACTTTTACATCCCTCTCAGACCCCTTGAGCAATGTGTTAGGACCTGTGGATCCTCCCCACTTCTGACAGCCACCCCCAGGGAAAAAAAAAAAAATGCGTCAAATTCACCCAACTTGGAAACCTACCCAGAAGCATCAAAGTTAAGAAACTCTGATCTGGGGGCATCTGGGTGGCTCAGTCGGTTAAGCGTCCGACTTCGGCTCAGGTCATGATCTTGCGGTTCGTGGGTTCAAGCCCCATGTCGGGCTCTGTGCTGACAGCTCAGAGACTGGAGCCTGCTTCAGATTCTGTGTCTTCCTCTCTCTGTGCCCCTCCCCTGCGCTCTCTCTCTCAAAAGTAAATAAAACATTTAAAAATTTTTTTAGAAAAAAGAAAGAAAGAAACTCTGATCTAAACCAACTGCTGCCATCATTCAAATGGAGAAACATAAGACCCGAGGTGGTCAGGGTCATGCTTCACACAGTGGGGATAATGACTTTGCAGGGGTAGCAGCAGAGCTGTTGAGATTCGGCACAGAGTCAGGTCACACAGTCCTCTCTGCCGAAAACACTCCCTTGGCTCCTGCCTCACCGAGAATAAAAACCAAAGTCTTCACTGTGGCCTATATGATCCCAGCTATGCCTTCTACCCACTCCCCCATATCTCCTTGACCTCACTTCCCAACACCCTCCTCCTTGCTCATTCTGGCTAAAGTCACACTGGCCTCTTGAACACACCAGGCACACTTCTGCCTCAGGACCTTGGCACTGGTTTGTGACTTCTGCCTGGAATATTTTCCCCAGATAGCTGAAGGAAGTGAGAGAACAAGTTTTGTGGGGTTTTTTTTTAATTAAATTTTTAAATATTTATTTATTTTTGAGAGAGAGAGAGCACGAGCAGAGGGACAGAGAGAGACAGAGACAGAGAATCTGAAGAAGGCTCCGCGCTGTTAGTGCAAAGCCCAATGTGGGGCTTGAACCCACCAACTGTGAGATCATGACCTGAACCAAAGTTGGACTCTCAACCATCAGAGCCACTCAGGCACCCAGAGAACGAGTTCTTTACTGAAATATCACCTTTGCAGAGAGGACTTTGTTGACACCCCCCCCCCCCCAAACCCCAGCCCTCCTTATTCCCTCCTTCCTGATTTAATTTTTTCCATAATATTTATCATTAGATAATATATATTGTTTCAACGTTTTTTATTTATTTTTGGGACAGAGAGAGACAGAGCATGAACAGGGGAGGGGCAGAGAGAGAGGGAGACACAGATTCGGAAACAGGCTCCAGGCTCCGAGCCATCAGCCCAGAGCCCGACGCGGGGCTCGAACTCACGGACCGCGAGATCGTGACCTGGCTGAAGTCGGACGCTTAACCGACTGCGCCACCCAGGCGCCCCTAGATAATATATATTGTATTGACCCTGTTCACTGTGTGCCCCCCCCCAACACAAACTCCCACAGGACAAGGACTTCTGTCTGTTGTGTTCACTATGACATCCCAGCTGGCTCAGAGCCAGGCATACAATAGGTGCTCCCCAAATTCTTGTCTATCGAGGGTGAGAATAAAGTTTGCAAAGCACGTAGCACACAGGAAAAGAAGTGTGGTATCCAGGAACCCACAGGCTTCCAGAATCCTGAACTCCGACTCTAGCCCTGCCACAAAATTGCTGTGACCTCGGCCAAGTCACTTATCCTTCATGACCTCCATGTTCGTGCTCCCTCGATCCGGAGCGGAACTTAGCGCACGTTCGGCACAGCGTGGTTGTGACAATTAAGGTAATGATGTTAAGTCCGATAAATGCTTAATAAACGTCAGCCAGCACTGCTGCCTGGACGGTGGTGGTGCAGCCCCGGGTTGTGCGCGGACACCTCCACACGTCCACCTGCCAGGACGCCGCGTTAATACGGGTGGCTGGCGGGAGTAGGGCATAGGGGCAGAGCTTTCAGCCCAGATTCCTTTCTGGCACTTAACTGAGACAAGTGGGGCGGCTGGGGGCAGGGCCAGAAGTAACATATTTGCCCTAGAGAAGCCCTTAGACCCTGCCTCGGCCCTTCCTCCCCAGTTGCCCCCGGCGGTGGATACCCCGGCCGCACCTTGCTCGCTGCTCGCCCTCAGCAGCCGCAGGGGGAGGGCGGCGGGAGAGCAAGCTGGGTTTTCCCAGGCTCCCCACCCCATCCCGCGAACATCTGGCCGCGAACATCTGCCCCGAGACTTTGTCTCCCGGCCCCAGGCCGGCCTCGCACCCATCTGCCGGCGCCCGCGGCCCCCGCCCATCTGCACGCGCCCCCTCCCCCCCGGGGCGGTTCCCGGCGCCCTCGCCCCCGCCCTCCAGGCTCGGTTCCCACGGGTCTAGCGCGGGAAGCCGGGCGGCCCATCTGCCCGGCGCGGCGGGTCCAGCCGCCAGGCGTCCCCAAGGGGCGGGGCGCCGTGCCCAGGAATGCCTTTCAGGCGGGTGCGCGCCCCGAACAAAGCCCGGGGTGCGGGGCCTCTCCTGCACCGCTGGGCCCGCAGTCCCCGCCCCTGGGCTCCTCCCGGCCTCCTGCTCTTCCCTCCGGGGCCATTTGCCAACCTGCCCGCCCTCTGACCCCCACCTCTGCCGCCTGCAGCGGACGGTCGGGGTGCCCCTGCGCACCCCTCCACTTCCAGCCCCTAGACCCGTAACTGTGCCGCTCCCGCTGCCTGGAGACGCCGCGGTCTCTCGTTGCTCGCCCAACTTGTGCTGTGAAATGTAAAAGTTACCGACTAGTAACAGCGATTTGTGCTCCTAACACCACATTCCCACCACCCAGAGCTACCAACTGTGGGCAGCGCGCTGTATTTGCCCCCCTTTCATCTCCTTTAAAATATAAAACTTTAGGGGCTCAGTTGGTTGAGCCTGGGACTCTTGATCTCGGCTGAGGTCACGATCTCATGGCCCTGGCATGGAGTTCCCTGCTGAGTGTGGCCTGCTTAAGATTCTCCCTCCTTCTCCCTCTGCCCTTCCCCCAACCCTCAAAAAAAAAAATAAATAAATAAAAATAAACAAAATTATGTCTTAAAAATAATTAATTAATTAACAATAAGACTTTACAGATTGGGCTGACCATTTTGTAACCAGAGCCGCTGCCCTTTTCTCCAAGACTTTTTGTCACCCACTCCCCAACTAGCCATGACTTGGGCATGTTTCCCTATACTTTGACTACGCATACATGTATCAGTGTTACTTGTTGTGTGTGTGGTTTTTTTAATGTTTTATTTATTTTTGGGAGAGAGCACAAGTGGGGGGGCAAGAGGGGAGGGGCAGAGACAGAGGGGGACAGAGGATCCCAAGAGGGCTCTGCTCTGACAGCAGAGAGCCCAATGCCCGGGCTTGAACTTAACAGATGGGTCAAATCATGACCTGAGCCAAAGTGTGACGCTCAACCCGACTGAGCCCCCCAGGCGCCCTGATATTAGTGTTACTTGTGTGTGTTTCTGTGTTTCCGCTTTTTAAAAAAATCATTCAGCATTTTCCCTAAGTAACATCAGATTTTGCGTGTCTCCAGCAGAATACACATGGGGTTAATTCCTTCCCGTTAACTCTTGGCCGATTGTGCCACTGTCATTTTGTTTCTGCTTTCCGTGGTTGGACAAGGAGGTAGTTTTCCATCTGTTGCTGCTGTAGACAAAGCCGCCATGTCTGCCCCCCCACCCCCACCCCGTCTCTGGTGTCTGGTGTGCAGAACTTGCAGGGAGTGTCCGTGGGAGTTAAGTGCCGGGTCACAGCGTGTCCCAGGGTGCACTTTTACTCGATATTGCCAAATTGAGCCCCGAAGTGATCATACCAGTTTACACGCTCACCAGCAGGGGATGAGGGTGGTTTCCCCACATTCTCACCACGTGTTATATTATGGGACTTCGAAGTTTTTGCAGTTTGATGTGGCACTTGCGTCCTTGGCTCGCTCCACAGGTGAAATGCTGGGGCTCAGGAGCGTCTGTCTTGCTTTTCCTCATCTTTTTTCATCTCAGCCCAGATTTTGCCTCTTCTTAGGAGAAGGCCCTCCCTGACCTCCCTTAGCGGAGGGAGGTCTCTCTGGGCCACGCCTCCTCAGCCTCCTGTGTTTCCCCATCACCGCATCGGGTATAGGCATCGGGTATCGGGACGTGACCGCCTCCCCCAGCAGACTGGGAACTCCCCAGGCGGGACCCAGGTTTGCAGACCCACTGGGCAGGCTGCGAGGAGCCCCGAGGGGCTACAGAGAGTGCCCTCAGAAGCCTTCATCTACCCAAAATAAAGGGCTCCTCTTTATTTCTTCTTTTTTTTTAAATTTTTTAAAAACGTTTATTTTTGGGGCGCCTGGGTGGCTCAGTCAGTTAAGCGTCCGACTTCGGCTCAGGTCATGATCTCGCAGTCCGTGAGTTCGAGCCCCACGTCAGGCTCTGTGCTGACAGCTCAGAGCCTGGAGCCTGCTTCGGATTCTGTGTTTCCCTCTCTCTCTCTGACCCTCCCCCGTTCATGCTCTGTCTCTGTCTCAAAAATAAATAAACCTTAAAAAAAAAAAAAGTTTATTTTTGAGAGATCGAGTACGAACGGGGGAGGGGCAGAGAGAGATGGAGACAGAATCTGAAGCAGGCTTCATTCAGGCTTTTAGCTGTCAGCACAGAGCCCGATGCCGGGCTCGAATTCGACCTGAACTGTGAGGTCATGACCTGAGCTGAAGTCGGGTACTTAACCCACCGAGCCACCCAGGCGCCCCAAAGGGCTCCTCTTGCTAATTCCTATAAAGTGCCCCCTTGGGATGGCAGCAGCCCACAGATCTGAGGCATCCGCCTCCCAGCATGTGGCCACAGCAGCCAGGAACCGAACACCCGGCTCGTACTGTTCATTTCCACTTGGTTACTCCCAGCTGCACATGGCTCCCTGAAAAGCGTCAACCCGCACTCATCTTGTTCTTTCACCGCTGGGCCTAGCTCGAAGTAGACGTGCACTAATTGTTTATGGGATGAATGGTTGGCACGTAACGACTCTAAAGTTTTGTAATTCAGTGGTGGAGCATATACCCAATTACCTAACAGGGGTTACGTGGAGGAGAGGTAGAAAAGTCACAGTGCTAGGAACGACTCGAGTCGGGGCCCCGGGCTGGCCCAGTCGTTAGAGCAACTGGATCTCGAGGTGTGAGTGCAAGCCCCACGTTGGGCCTGGAGCCTACTTAGAAAAATAAAAAATAAAGTGAAATAAAAAGTACAATAATTAACAACTAGAATCTATTGAATGTTGCCATTGCCAGACACCGTTCTAAGCTCTTTGTTGTGACTCAATTCATTTAAGCTTCATGGAGATGGGAACTCATACCTTCCTCACTTTCACAGATGGGGAAACTGAGGAAACTGATAAGAGGAAATGAGGTGACTTGCAGTCAGCTCATAAGCAGAGGGCAGGATGCAAACGGGGGCTCCTTGGCTCTCTGAGAGACCTCGGTCTGCAGTGTTCTAGAATAAAGGTCTCTTCTTAAGTGTTTCTGAGATGTCAACTTCCTTTCAACCGGAACAGCTTTGCTTTTGCATCAGCAAAAAATAATAAGCCTTTTTTCAAGACTTAAGAGATCGTCGTCGTGAGTCACAGTATCTGAAGAGTAGAGCCACTCCTGTGACCTGAGGCAAGGGCGCAGCGGAGGTTCCACCCCCTAGTGACAGGGTACTAGGGTTGGGGTGAGCGGAGAGGGTGGGGACTGCTCCAGGCTCTTCTGGGTGGGCAGGTCCTGGGCAGGTCTTGAGAGATGCACCCTCAGCTGGTTCCAGGTTCCGGGCCCCCAGGCAGGGGGAGGAGCCAGGGGTAGGGAAGGCAGGTGAGTCAAGGGAGGGCTTGGCCAGCTCGGGGTAGAGGTAGGAGAAGAGGTGCGGCTTCCGGGAGGGGAGACTTTGGGGCCTCCCGTCCATCTCCCCGCCCCCCAGAGGGCATATGAGGAAACACCACTGGAGACTCACTGGAGGCCTCTTGCCGGGTCTCCCTTATCCCACCTCTGGTCCTACACTGCGCTTGCCCAGGGTCAGTCGTGTCTGCCGGGGCTCTGCAGAGGGCCCCGAGTTGGGGTGCTCCTGGCCGGTGCCATCGGCCTCCGGCCGCTGAGCTCAGACCAGCTCCCGCAGGACGAGAGGCCCCAGGCCTGCATTCCCTGGCAGGAGTTCCTGGGGTCTGCGCGGGTGTGGTCGAATGGTGCGTGTCCCCGGGGTTTTCGCGGGATTCTGAACGGCGTGTGTGCTGCGGGGCTGAAGTCCGCACCCGAAACGGCTGAGAGGAGAGGAGGCAGTGTGGTTGCTTGAACCAACCGGTGGCGGTGAGTGTGGCTCAGGGATGTGCACTGCCGTCGGGAGGAGGGGCACGGGGGTGGGGAGTTGCTCTGTCAATTTGCATGTCATTTTCTCTAAGGCTGCGGGCACTGTCGGTGGGCACCTGTGGGGCCAGCGCGGGTCGTGTCTGGTGGACGTGTGGCGCAGAGGAGGGCGTGTGCCTGTGTGTGCTGTGTTTGTTGGGGGCCTTACTGCGGCATGTGGCTGTGGTGAGGTTCTGGGAGGTGTGAAGGTCAGGTGTGTTGATGCGTTGCCTCCTTGGTCTCCGAACTCTTGCTGGTGTGTTAGTTGTGCGGAGTTGGCTTCCGATGGTGTGGCTTGAGGTCAGCGTGGACAGAGGGTGCGTAGCTGTGTCGTGCGTGCTGACGGGCTGCTCTTGTGTGTCGTGAGATGCTGCTGTCCATCGGATGTGGCAGTTACACACAAGTGCTCTGTCTGGTGTGCAGATAGGCGTGTTTGTAGTCGCTCTGTGGGTGTGGGTAGCACCGTGTTTGTGCAGCCGTGTGGCTTTGGCCTGTGCTGAGTGTGGAGCTCCCTGGGCCTGACTGCCCTTCCTCTTGGCCCCTGAGACCCCAGGACAGCAGTGGTCCTTTGTCAGGCCACAGGAAGGCCCCACCCCCTCCATCTGCAGGGGACCCAGGGAGGGGCCCAGACTGGCGGGCTCCAGCCTCCCTGTCCATTGTTCTGGGGCCTCTTTGGAAAACAGGATGAGAGGCAAAAGGTGGACCTAAGCCTGGACCCCTGTACTCCCTGAAATGACCCAGGAGTCCAGCACAGAACCCCTAGGGCGGAGGGTCGGTAATAGTCCCAATTTTGCAGATGGGGAAACTGAGGTCCAGAATGAGAAAGGGACTGGGCAGAGGTTTCACGGCTGTTAAGGACAGAGAACTTGAAGCCTCCACACCCTCATCTGCCCCTCCAGGGCCCCGGCTGGGTGTGGGGGGTGGAACAGTGAAATCCCTAGAAGGATACACAGGTGTATTCTGGTTCCCATTTCTTTTCTTTTTCCTTTTTTTTTTTTTTAATGTTTTTAAATGTTTATTTTTGAGAGAGAGAGAGAGAGAGACAGAGACAGAGACAGAGATCAAGCAGGGGAGGGGCAGAGAGAGAGGGAGACACAGAAGCCGAAGCAGGACAGAGCCTGACTCGGGGGCTCAAACTCACAGACTGTGAGATCATGACCTGAGCCGAAGTCAGACGCTCAACCGACTGAGCCACCCAGGCACCTGTGGTTCCCATTTCTGAGAGCTTACCATAGGTGCTAAGTACTGAAGTGTCATATCTGTAGGTTAAGTTTATATTTTGTCCCCATTTTGCACATGAGGAAACTGAAGGCCATAAGGTAACAATTCATTGATTCAACAGATATTACTCTAAATATTACTCTCTTCTAAGTACCGTGCTGTGCGACTTTGACCTCACTGATGGAGAGTGCAACTTCACAGCTGGTTTGTTTTTGTTTTTTTTAAGTTTATTTATTGGGGCACCTGGGTGGCTCAGTTGATTGAGCGTCCAACTTTAGCTCAGGTCATTATCTCACAGTTCGTGGGTTCGAACCCCACATCGGGCTCACTGCTGTCAACCTATCAGCACAGAGCCCTCTCAGATCCTGTCTCCCTCTCTCTGCCCCTCCTCCACTTGCACTCTCCCCAAAATAAATAAATATTTAAAATAAATAAGTAAATAATAAAATAAAGTTTATTTATTTATCTTGAGAGAGAGAGAGAGAGAGAGAAGGCTCAAGAGGCGGAGGGACAGAAAGAGAGAGAGGAAGAGAGAATCCCAAGCAGGGTCTACACTGTCAGTGCAAAGCCCGATGCAGGGCTTGAACCCATGAACCGTGAGATCATGACCTGAGCTGAAGTCAGATGCTTAACCGACTGAGCCACCCAGGAGCCCCAATTGTATGTTTTTTTTAAGTAATCTCTATGGGGTACCTGGGTGGCTCAGTCAGTTAAGCCTATGAGTCTCGATTTCAGCTCAGATCACGATCTTGCAGTTTCGTGAGTTTGAGCCCCGTGTTGGGCTCTGTGCTGCCAGCACAGAGCCTGCTTGGGATTCTCTCTCTCTCTCAGTCCCTCCCCCACTCATGCTGTCTCTGTCTCTCTCAAAAATAAATAAATAAACAAAAAAATTTTTTTAAATAAAAGTAATCTCTATGTCCAACACGGGGCTCAAACTCATGACCATGAGACCCTGAGATCAAGAATTGCATGTTCAGCCGCCTGAGCCAGCCAGGCATCCCCTGTGCTGTGGGACTTCGAGCAACTCACTTACCCACTCTGGGCCAAGGCCTGTGCTTAGCTCTAGGCAAACAGCAGTGACCAAAGGAGCCATGCTTCCTACCCTCCCAGGGCCCTCCTAGGGCTCACAATTGTACCTCCTGGGGATACAGTTGGGAGGGAGAGCATGGAGCTAGGAAGATGGGCAACACCCAAGAAAACAAAGATCATTTCCGATGGTAATAAATTCTATGCATAATTAAGACCAGGGGAATGTGAAAGAAAGTTGAATACCCATAGGAGGTTCTAAGTGGGCCTCTGAGGAGGTGACATTTAACCTGAGACTTGAAGAAGAAGTCTGGTGCCGATCTGGATCAGCGTTCTAGGCAGAGGGAACAGCAAGGGCAAAGGCCCTGAGGTAGGACCTGCTAGTGTAGCAGAAGAGGCCCTGTGGTCAGTGAGAGGAAGGGCGGAGAAGGCAGCGAGGTTTGAAGCGGTGAGCCGGGCCTGCAGGCTGGGGAGAGGTTTGGATCTTATCCTCAGTGTGATGGGCAGAGAAGCAATGTTGGCTGAGGCAGGGTTCTGGGGGTAGAGTTGGGGGGGGGCTTGTCGTCTCCTGTTACAAGGGAGGGGGCGGGGACTGCCAGAGCCAAAGGTCTCTCCCCCGCAGCTCCGGCAGTCCCAGCCCAGAGGCGCCGGCCTGGCGGCTGGAAGACCATGCTGTGGGCACATCTGGGGAACAGCTGCCGGGCCAGGGCCAGAGCAGGTCACGTGGCACAGGCTGGCCCGCCCTGGAGCCTACAAGGCCAAGACTCCGAGAGGGGCAGCGGTGAATGTGCCGGGCACGAACCCGTGTCAAAAAGGATGCGCTCTGCAGTGTAGACACACATGCACACAAGTCTTTCAGCCCCACATGGCCAATGCCTCAGAAGCCAGTGCCCTGAGATTCAATGCCATGTCCCAGCTGATCTGAAGCAAATCACTCAACTTCTCTGCGCCTCGGTGGCCTCAGTTATAAAGGGAACACAGTATTACTACTTCTGTCATGGGTTGTTTTTTCCTTCATTCGACAAATCAGATGGTGCCAGGTGCGTGTAAAGGGCTTCCAAAGAGACCACGAGCACGAACCCTGGGCTGGGACCACGGGAGTTCATTTAATGAGTCCTCCAAATTTCCTGGCCACCAAGAGGAGTCCGTCAATCTCAGCGGACCAGTAGGTAGGACTGGGAGGAAACTGCTCCCTCAATTAATAGCGCCAAGGAGAGGGTGAGAAAAATGCCCATTTGGCAACCAGATACGCAGGGAGTCTTTGTTTAAATTCCTTGTCAGGCCTTAAAACTGTAAGAGGGGCCCCTGAGTGGCTCTGTCGGTTGAGCGTCCGACTTCGGCTCAGGTCATGATCTCACGGTTCGTGAGCTCGAGCCCCACGTCGGGCTCTGGGCTGATAGCTCGGAGCCTGGAGCCCACTTTGGATTCTGTGTCTCCCTCTGCCTGCCCCTCCACTGCTTGCACTCTGTCTCTCGCATTGTCTCAAAAACAAATAAACCTTAAAAAAATTTTTTTTTTTTAAAAACTGTAAGAGATGATAACCAATGCCTGGGAGTACTGAAGATTTTCTGGAATGAGATGAAGCCAACTTTTACCCCTAGGCCTGGGATCAGTGTGCGTATAGGAGGATGTCCTTATTTCAGTTGGAAAGTCTGAAGGGAGTGCCGTGAAGAGAATGTTTCAGGGGATGGGGAAGCCCGTCTTACAGAGCCCACTAAAAACCCCCAGAAGCAGAACCGTAACCAAATGGGTCCTAAGGGCCTGGCCTGGAATTGACCAGTTGCTACTACCATCGGCTGTTTAGTTAGCATCTACTGTGTCCCAAGACCATGGCAGGCACTTTGCCAGCCTAATCTCAGTGACTCCTCTTAGTAACTTAGGGAGACTTGTACCTTCAAATCCCGGCTCTACCGTGACCAAGCCACAGGACCTCAGTTTCCTCGTCTGGGAACTTAACCATTTTGCCAGTGGGGAAGCAGAAGGCTCTGAGAGGTGAAGGGTGTTCCTCCAGGTCACACGGTATAGCAAGGATTTGAAGCCTGAGCTGATGGAGCCTGAGCCCCGGCCCTTTCGACTAGTCCACAGCCAACAGACTCTCCTCAAATTGTCAAAGTTTTCCATGTGTCCAGACACCAGTGCCCTCACAGGTCTTCATTCAGCCCATTTCTCCTTGTGCCTTTCCTATACAGAATGCCAGAGCATAAGTCACCTCCTCTAGGGAGCCTCCCTGAAATAAACTTAAAAAAAAAAAAAAGAAAAGAAAAAAGAAGTGGGCAAAAGATTGACAGGTAGCATGGGGGTCTCTGTGATGGAACTGTTCTGTCTTCACTGTGGTAGTGGTCGTGTGAATCTGCACATGTAGTAACATCGCATAGCACTAAAAACACGCCTACAAATGAATGTGTGTAAACCTGGTGAAATGTGGTTGTGATTTCGTATTGCCAGATGATACCCTTAGGAAACTGAGTGAAGGCTAGAAGAGATTTCTCTGTATTATTTCTTTTAATTTGATTATTTAAAAAAAACTTTTTTTTTTAACGTTTATTCATTTTTGAGAGAGAGGGAGACACAGAATCCGAAGCAGGCTCCAGGCTTTGAGCTGTCAGCACGATGCAGGGCTCGAACCCATGAACCGTGAGATCATAACCTGAGCCGAAGTCAGATGCTTAACCAACTGAGCCACCCAGGTGCCCCTCTCTGTATTATTTCTTATGACTACAGGTGAGTCTACAATTATCTAAAATAATGGGTTTTTTAATGAGCAAAAGAAGTGAATGACCCTAAGAAGATATATGGATGGCATATAAACACATGAAAAGATGCTCAACATCCTTAGTCATTAGGAAAATGCAAATTAAAACCGCTGTGAGCTTCTACCACCCACCTGTTAGAATGGCTGAGAAAGACTGAGCATACCACCTCTTTGAGAGGACGCAGAAGAACAGGACTCTCAGCACCCCTGATAGGAATGTAAGTGGTACACTCCCTCCGGAACACAGTTTAGGAGCTTCTTGTAAAGTTACATACATTCCTGCTTTGTGACCCAGTCATTTCACGAAGTATTTGCCTAAGAGAAATGAAAGCAAAGATTCATAGACTCACTTGTACACAAACGTACAGCAGCTTTATGTGTCCTACCCCCAAACTCCAAACAACCCAAACGTCCGAGGGAGGCGAATGGATAAGCAAATTGGGGCATATCCACACACTGCTACTTCTGAGCAATAACGAAGAATGACCACGGATGAATCTCCAACTAATTATGTTGAGTTGAAGAAACGAGGCTGAAAAGCCTTTACTTATTATTTATTTATTTATTAAAAAAATTTTTTTTTGGAGAAAAGAGTATATATACAGTATATCCTATACTCCATTTATATAGAATTCCAGAAAATGTAAACTAATCTATAGAGAAAGCTAGTGGTTACCTGGGCACTAGGTGGAAGAGGGGGGAGGGAAGGATTACAAGGGGCAGTATTTGTGTTGAAAGTTATCAAAGTGTACACGTTAGGGTGGTTTAGTCGGTTAAGTGTCCGACTTGGGCGCAGGTCATGGTCTCACCGTCCATGAGTTCGAGCTCCACATTGGGCTCTTGGGCTCTGTGCTGATAGCTTGGAGCCTGCCTGGGATTCTCTCTCCTTCTCTCTCTGCCCCTCCCCGACTCGTTCTCTTGCACTCCCTCACTCTCTCAAAATAAATAAACTTTTAAAAAGAAATTTTTAAAAATGTACAAGTTAAATATTTGCAGTTTGCAGGTGTCAATTACACTTCAATAACACTGTTTAAGGACAAATCTAAGAATGAAACACCTATGTGAAGGTAAAAGTGAAATTCCTACTTCATAGTGTTCTCCTTCCCTTAGTCCTCTTCACAGTGGTGAGTCATGTCAGGAATTTGATGTTTGTTTATCTTTTTTTTTTTCTTTCTAACATTTTTTGTTGAGGTGCAATTTATTTATTAATTTAAAAAATTAAACTTTTTAGACATTTATTCATTTTTTGAGAGACAGACAGTGTGAGCGGGGGAAGGACAGAGAGAGAGAGAGAGAGAGAGACAGAGAGAGACAGAGAGAGACAGACTCCAAAGCAGGCTCCAGGCTCTGAGCTGTCAGCACAGAGCCCCACGCGGGACTCAAACTCAAGAACCGTGAGTTCATGACCTGAGCAGAAGTCAGACGCTTAACCAACTGAGCCACCCAGACACCCCCTAAAAATAATTTTTTTTAAAGTAATATCTACCCCCACACTGGGGCTGGATCCTGAGATCAAGAGTCCCATATTCCACTGACTGAGCCAGCCAGGCACCCCTGGTGAGGTGCAATTTAAATACAATGAAATGCACAAAGTATACAATTCAGTGTGTTTTGACTAATTCATGCACTGTGTACCCCACACCTCATCATCATATAGAACATTTCCATCACTCCAGAAAGTTCCCTCACATCTCTTCCTTGGCAACCTCCCATAAGCAGCCATCATTCTGATTTCTTTCACCATAGATTAGTTGTGCCTATTCTAGAACTTGATATAGGAGAAATCACACAGCACTGTGTTTGAAATTCTTCCTGGAGCTTGATTTCCTCTCTTTTTTATTTTTATTTTTATATTTTTTAAGGATTTTATTGTTAAGTGATCTCTACACCCAACATGGGGCTTGAATTTACAACCCCAAGATCAAGAGTCACATGTTCCGCTGACTGGTGACCTGACTCAGCCAGGTAACCCCTATTTCCTCTCTTTTTAAACATTCATTTCCAGATACACTTGTACTTGGGAGCAATATGTTTGCTTTTTTACATGCAAGAGGTCCTACCTTGACCCCCAGTCTCACACTTGCTTTCCCAACAGCAGAATCCAGGTATCTCTCAGCCATACTTCCCGTCTGCTGCATGGCCATTCCACAGCACTGATGTTCCATTCATAGTTTACATAATGCCCCTGTTGGTGGACATTTAGGTTATTTCAAATTCCCCTCTTGCCAATAGCACCTCAGTGAACATCCTTGAGCAGATATCTTTGTGTCTGTGAGTGTTTCTCTGGAATTAATGCCAGCAGGTAGAATTGATCCGTCAATTAATAAACACTAGGTAATGAAATCATACTGTAATTTCCTCTGGCCAGTCATTGTCCTTCCAATTCTTCAGGAATTGTTTCGCACACCAAAAAGTTATCTCTGGTCATTAGAAGATTGCTAAACAAGGCTTAGGGACTTTGGAGAGTTGGGGGGAGGGGTGGTAAAGGGGATGAGGAATCCAGTTAATTAATTAATAATGTGTCTCTCCTTTGAAGCTGGTCTCACTGATCAGTTTTCCTGGTTTCCCCATGTGGAGGCAGAAGCAGGGGTTTACTGGCCCCTCCCCTAGACTTCTGTGGGAAAAGCAAACCGGCGGATGCCCAGTGAATTAATTGCTGGTGGGGGGTGGGGAGGGACCATAATATCAGTTCTGTCTTTGGTGGGCACAGTATTTTAGTCCTGCTAAAGCTGTGTGCCCTTGGGTGGCTATTGTAATCCACCGTGTCCCCGCCTCTGGCCAGTCTAGGGCTCCGGAGCAGACTGCCTACCCCCGCAGGAAGGGATTGCATTACAATAAAGTGCCCCTCTTATAATAATGCAACCATTACAATAGCCATGGCTCTTGGGAGGCTTTTTGAGCCTCAGTTTCCTCCTTTCCAAAAAAACAACAGAGCCCCACTCGAGAGCTGGGGCCAGGGTTACAGAAGATGATAAGGGCGAACGCCTCACACACAGTGAAGTACACAGTGCCCGACGCGAACTCAGAGTTCAATAAGCCGTCACCTTTGTCATTATCATCAAAATACCAGGCAGATACTGTATTAGGAATCAGAGAGGGCCGAAGACCACTAACTTCACCCAGCTTCAGAGTTGGGATCAGAACTCTCCCCAGACGGGAGGGGAAGCTGGGGTGGATAAGGAGGTGAAGAAACGTCCCAGTGATCTGAGGTGTGGGCCTGGTGGGGCGATTCCCAGGTGTGGAGCCGGGAGGTAAGGTGACCCTTCCCAGCGACCGCGCCCGAGAGGAGCGCATTCCCAGCCTTCCCGCCCGCCCGAGATCCGCAGGTGACTGGCCGAGCGGGGCTCAGTGGGGGAGCGCTCTAGCCGGGTTTGCAGTCTCCATGGCGACCGCCCGCGCGGCGCCAGCCTGACAGCCCGTCCCGGTTTTATGAATGGGTGACGTCACGGGCCTGGCGTCTAACGGTCTGAGCCGCTTGTTCAGACGCTGACACAGACCCGCCCGGGAGGTGGGGGGGAGACTCGAGCTCCGCAGCTGCCGCGCCGTGGGAGGGAGACCCTGATCGGAGGTCTTGGGGGTGGGGGAGAAGGAGGGGACAGGAAACAGCCAAAAAAGGGAGAAAAATTCAAAAATAACTAGTTGATGCAGATATGGGGAATTTTTGCAGGGCGATGCAAACTTAGGGTAGAATCAGGGGATGCAGACCCCTCGGGGCTCCTTCTATCTAGTTCGTGTCCCGGAGGACCAGCCCCCAATGCCAGAGGAAGACTTTCTCGAATTAATTGCTCCCAGCCCGAGGAGCCTGGGTATAAAAAAAAAAAAAAAAAAAAAAAAAAAAATGGTCCCAGAAACATTAACCAGCAACTTTCTCCGGGAATTGGGTAAGGGAGACCAGCTCTGGGAAGCAGTGTGTGAAGGGGGGCCCGCTTTAAGTTTTAGTCCAAAGAGCCGGGAGATCAGGCTCCCAGAAGCCCAGGCCCTAGTCAAGGGCTCTCTAGATAACCCAGAGCCAGCCCCTTCCCCACCCGGGCCTCAGTTTCTCCCATCTACAAAAGGGAGCTGAGAGGTGAGAAAATGAACCTGAGAAAACGGATTGTTAAAGTCATTTTCCTGTCGGCAAAGCCTCCTCCGCGAGGAGCCCAAGGTAGCCCTCGCCTCCACTAGCCACCCCGCCCCGTACCCTCCCACTCTCTCTGCTGCTGAGACGGGTTCCCTTTCCAAGGCCGCGAGGGTGCACAAGCAGAGCAGGAGGCGGAACCCAGAGGCGCTCGAGGCCACGCCTTGAGATCTCCCATTGGCTGCTTTTGAACCCCTGAGCCCGCCTCTAGTGGGGTGTGTTGGGTTGGCGGGGGAGAGCCCGGCGTCTCTATAAAATGTGGGCTGCCGGGCTCAGACCTCGCATTCTACAACCGTCTCTTCCCTGCTCCGAGGTCTCTCTTTACCTTCGCCCGGCGTCCTCTGTGCGCTTCGTTTCCCTCTTACTCCGACGCCAGAATCATGAAGGTCGCCACTGGCAGCGCCGCGGCCGCCGCGGGCCCCAGCTGCGCGCTGAAGGCCGGCAAGACCGCAGGCGGCGCGGGCGAGGTGGTACGCTGTCTGTCCGAGCAGAGCGTGGCCATCTCGCGCTGCGCGGGGGGCGCCGGGGCGCGCCTGCCTGCCCTGCTCGACGAGCAGCAGGTGAATGTGCTGCTCTACGACATGAACGGCTGCTACTCGCGCCTCAAGGAGCTGGTGCCCACCCTCCCCCAGAACCGTAAGGTGAGCCGGGTGGAGATCCTCCAGCACGTCATCGACTACATCTGGGACCTGGAGTTGGAGCTGAACTCGGAATCCCAAGTCGGGACCCCCGGGGGCCGGGGGCTCCCCGCCCGGGCTCCGCTGAGCACCCTCAACGGCGAGATCAGCGCTCTGGCGGCCGAGGTGAGGTCCGAACTGGAGCACGAGAGCATTGTCCTTCTGCAGATGGGGAAACTGAGGCCCGGGGTGGGGGGAAACTTGGCCCGAGGTCGTCGCCCTCCTTTCGTGCACTTGCCTACGCGAGATCGGAGAGAGCGCTCCCTTAACGCTTCTTTTGGGGAAGGGCTTGCAGCCTCGTCCCTTCCAACCTGCCCGTCTCACCTCTTCTCTCTCGTTCCCACAGGCGGCTTGTGTTCCAGCGGACGATCGCATTTTGTGTCGCTGAAGCGCCTCCCTCAAGGACTGGCAGACCCCAGCCCTCCAGGGAGCGAGAGGAATTCGTGCTCTCTGATCCTACCGAGCGCCTCGCCGGAGGTGGGGAGGAGCAAGATTGAGATCAGCGACCGTGGGGCGCTTGCTGAATGCAGCCCAGGGTTGGCGGACTGAGAGGGCAGGCCGACCCTCCCCTCTACACCAACCAGCCACCAGAGACTTGGGGGACGGCCCCCCGTGTGTTTCTATTTTTTGAAAAGCAAACATTTTAAAAAATGGTCACGTTTGGTGCTTCTCAGATTTCTGAGGAAATTAATTGCTTTGTATTGTATATTACAATGATCACCGAGAATATTGTTTTACAATAGTTCTGTGGGGTGTTTTTGTTTTTGTTGTTGTTATTAAACAAATACTTTAGACTGCGGTACAGTTGCAGTGACTTCTTGGACTCAGGGGAGGGCCTTGAGGGAGGGGGTTGACCCCTGACCCCATTCCCAGCTGGTGCTGGGAGGGGGGAGGGGGACTAGAAGGCCACATCTGGACTGTCGCTTTTACCGACCTGAACTGTTTTCCGGTGTCTTTAAAGTCCGTTCTTTTCCCATCACTGGCCATTTCCCTGCTCCCCAGTGTCATAAAATTAAATCCTCTAAACTTCTAGAGCCTTGCCAAGTGGTCATTGGGCCACCTGGGTCACCTGGGGAGGTTAAAATGCAGATCAACCTGCTAAGTCCCCCTCTGGGTTGAGTATTCAAACAAACCATGTAAGTTGGAGAACCAGGTCACTGGGCCACCTCCCTCTTCACCCAAGGTAGAGGAAGGGGAGATCTAAAGGAAAGACTTTCCCAGAGCCTGTCTGAGGTAGGACTTCTGTCACCCCATTTCCCAGTAGGAGGTGCCTTCCCCGGCTCCCTGTTGGGCCGCCTAGCCCTGGATTGTAGCAGGCTGCCCTGGGGCTCCTGGCTTGTCCAAGTGGGTGAGCAAGTTGGCAGGGCCAGCCTGGGCACAGCTGCTGAGCCACCTGCTCTGGGTCCGGACTTGGCCCCCTCACCCTGGCCTGGGTATGCCAACAGCTCAGACAAACGTCTTTCCCTCCCCCAGGGTTCCCGTGTGGGCCAAGGAGTGGGCGAGTCCGTCCCTAGCTCCGGAGCAGGAAAAAGGTGTCACTTGCAAGGGACTATCTGCCTGGACATGTGTGAGTTTGTACACGGCGTGGCCCTGTGTGTGTGTGTGTGTGTGTGTGTGTGTGTGTGACAAGAGCCAACTAGTAATTCTCCCCCACGGGGCTGGGTCATCTGTTGGGGTACAGGCCTGGGAGTGTGGATAAGGATGTGCACGGGGGTGCGTGCAGGAGGGCAAATGTGAGCACATGTGTTCTACAGATAAGTGTGTGCAGCCGCCAGCCATTTGGGCTTGTGTGTTCTGCCTAAATGCATCATGGGCATCTCTGCATGGGTCTGGCTTGATGGATGGGTTTGTGTGTCCCAGAGATGTGGAACCGCACTGTGGGTTTCTAAGTGTGTAATTGTTCCGTAGGCCGGCTGGCATTCCTAGGCCTCCGCTGGTTTGGGGTGGAGGTGTGGGCAGCTGTGTTCGGCAAACCCTCCCTCAGGAGTTCAAGTACCCACCCTGGGAGCAATTATTAGGCCCTGGGGCACCACCCCTCAAGTATCCCTACCACGTGGGTTCCGGGGGAACAACCAAGCCCCCTGCCAGGGCAAAGAACTTGTCCCCCAGAGGGTAAGGCCTATTAATACATTTTCCAATAAATAGAATAAAGTAAACAGCACCTAGTACCACGAACCTGTTCCATGCTCCACTCTTTACATAGCGGATCCCATGGATCCCTGTGGGGCTAACGGCTGCATTCCGATTTACAAGAAACAGGCTCAGAAGGGATGAACACCATCAGCAGCCAATGAAAGATCATCACCCACTGTGCACTAACATTGAGCCAGGTACCTTCCTACCCGGAGCACGTTATGGACTCAATCAAAGAACACGGTATTTGGAGGTAAATCATGTCCTTTGCTACTCCCCGCTCAACACCCCACCCCGCTGCTGTTTTGTGGCATCGACTTCTCAGAATTGTTGTAGAGAATAAATGGAATGGAGCGCTTCGCACGCAGTGTTTGGTAGTTATAAATTATCATTAACTGTCGCCTGTGTGTCCTTGGAGTGTCCTCAGAGGCACACGTGTGCACCCACTCCCTCCCGTGTGCGCCCCCCCCCCCCCCGCAAGCCCACCCACGGGCACGTGGGCGTGTCCCCCGCGTGTCCTCCCACACGGGAGGGCCTTCCTCCAGGGGAGGAAGGGGCTGTGGCTGGGGCCTCGGCCACCTCCCCCGCCATTCAGGCACACTCTGGCTTCCACGTTTCCCTCTTTTCCCCTTTGGCCGGGGCCCAGCCCATCTGGAGGCCGGCTCGGCGGCGGCCTGGGAGCGTTTCCATCAGCTGGGCCCGAGGAATGCGGAGCTATTTAACCTGAGCATCCCCAGGTGTACGGAGGCGCCTGGCTGTCTGGGGCCCGCCGCCCTTGGCACGGCCGCGCTAGACAAACAGCGCCGCCCCCGCCCTGCCCCTCCGCCCGCAGCTGCAGCCGGGCCTGGGAACGGGCGGGCGCCGGGCTTGCATCAGGCTCGCCTCGCAGGGCGGGGGCGGGGCGGGGGGACACGACCAGGGGCCGTCGTGACTGTGTGTGTGTGTAGCACGCAAAAACCTGCTCTGTGTATGCACAAAACCCTGCTCTGTGGGGTGTGTTGGGGGGGGGGCGTGTCAGATGCAAAACCCTGCTCCTTTCAGTGCTGCTTGGGAAACCATTAACTCCTTAACCCCCCTCCCGGACAGGGTGCAGGGAGGATCAGGCACAGAAGCCACAGAGAAACACCAGGACGGTTTCTTGGGCGTTAGACCCTGCCTGTCCATGGCTGCGGGTCTGAGACTCGAAGTTTTTTGTTGTTTTTTTTTAATTTAACAAACATCTATAGGGCACTTATTATGTGCCAGATATCATACTAAGTTCTTTTAAAATTTACTTCATCTAGCCCTCCTCACAGTTGTACCAGAGAAGTGCTATCATGCTCATTTCAATCAAAACAACAGCAACAACAATAATAGGCTAACATTTCAGTTGGGAGGCTGCTGGATCAGCCTGGGGCTCAGCCTTGCCGCTCATCACTTCACTTGTTTCGGCCTCCATTTTCTCATCTGAAAAATGGGATCCAGAACCTTTCCTCCAAGGATCAGGTGAACCAGAGTATATAAAAAGCTTAGCATCGCGACTGGCTCATAGTGGACACTTAGTGTATGTTGGTGCTTTACGGGCTTATTGCTATTTCTACTTTTCAGCTGAGTAAAGTGGAGGCATCAATCAGAGAGGTGACAGGACACTGACTTAGAGGGCTTTTCAGAAATCAGGTTGGTCCAAACAAGGCTAATGAGGGGTTTCAGGTTCCCATAGGACATCCGGTTGGGCTGTTTCATCATAGTTCCGGTCGAAATCATACCTGGTCATTATATATTTTTGTTTGAAATGTGTAAGCTGGAAAAATGCAAGACACGTAACGCAAATCACAATTTTTGCAACCCATGTTTTGGCATTTCTTAATTAAAAAAAAATCGAATTATAGCCCCAAAAGATGGAAATGGCCCAGGCTTTCTTGATCTCTAAGAGGTGCTGTGGGTGCAGGTTCTTCTGTGGGCGCCGGTTGTGAGAGGCAGGTCACATAGTTAGACCCAGGTCTCGAAGCAGGTAGAGACCAACCAATCTGTGGAAATGTCTGCTCCTTCTGAGGCCGAGGGATCACCAGGCCCTTACCTCTGGATGCACGCTCTCCCCTCTGCAGAAGTAAGGGTGCTTCACACACAACCAACCAACCTTGCACCTGCCTGTTTGAGTTGCCCAGGGCTCAGAGTTGGCTTAATAAAGAGGTACCCTGGTACCCCCCCCCCATTTTTGTCTCCTGAGACTGAAAAGCTCAGCCATATAACCTTTATTTGTGCCAGCTACTCTAATTTGAGGTCCAGGAACTTCTGGCCAGATAGGGCTTTCCACCGCCAGAGGTCATACAGAGCAAGGCTTTCCTGGGACGGGCGGGCCTATGATCCCAGCACGGCTGCCGGAGAGAAAGGAGGTGAGTCATGGCCAGGCCAGGGTCCGGGAAAGGGAAAGGAAGAGGAAACCAGAAGGCCTGGAGGCGCACATGGTTGGAGGGGGAGCCCTTATCTTCCCAGACCCGCCCTGGCTGGTGCTTCCTGCCCCAGCTCTTGCAAAATCTCTTTCCCAGTGCTGCCCCCAAGGTGGGTGCTTTGGGCTAGTACGGGGTTGCATCAGGGGCTTGTGCAAGGGGCAGCTGGGACAGGGGAATGGGGCAGTGCCTGCAGGCCAAGAGGGGCAAGAAAAGGCAGACTCAGGTTCTAGGCCCCATGCCACTTGTCACTGCACACTTGCTGCACCTTCCAGGCCCTCGACATCCTCAGCTTTAAAATGGGTGTTCCAGTCATTGTTCAGAGGTTTCAGTGACATCATCCTGATCCCATCCACTCCTCAAGCCCCAGGCTAAGCTATTGTCATCTCCACCTGGAAAACTGTGCCAGCCTCAACTGGTTTATTCAACAAATAGTTATAATGCTCCTACCATGTACTAGGCACTAACAGGGCTGCAGGAACTAACAATTTAGATAAAAATCCTTGCCCTCTTGAAACTTACGTTCTAGTGGAGGAAGACAGACAGGAAATAAATATGCATAGGTATAAGTAGAAGCAGCTTCACCCTGAAATTACTGAAGCTTAAACTTCAAGTCTTCTTGCCTGGAAAGAGTCCTAGAAACATGTTCATGGTGTGTGTGTGTGTGTGTGTTTTGTAAAATTTGCAAACCATTGTGCCTAGGTTGCAAAAATCTAGGTTCCATGAAACCTAGATTCTCCCCTGGATATGCAAAGGGGGAGGGGCACCTGGGTGCTCAGTCCGTTAAACCACGGATACTTGGTTTTGTCTCGGGTCATGATCTCAGGTTCACGATGAGTTCGAGCCCCGCGTGGGCTCCGCTCAGCCAGTGCAAAAGCCTGCTTGGGATTCTATCTCTGGCCCTCCTCCACTCGCACTCTCTCTCAAAATAAATAAACTTTAAAATAATCACAAAGGGGGTGGCGCCACAGGATCCAAGCTTGAAGGCAAGGGTGCAAGAGGCGCAGCAGAATCAATTCTACGGGTGTTATTCGTTTCTTCAGTTACAGCCCCCAAGTTCTGCCAGTGGTAGGGAAAGCTGGGTAGATGAGAGCACTCCCGCACGCAGCTGAACAACTCCGCGCCCCAGCATGCGGGCGCCCAGCTGGTTCCGGCCCTCCTCGGTCCACTTGCGCCCCCTGGCGGGAAGATCCAGAAGTGCGCCAGCGCCGGTGAGAAACCAAGCAGGGCCGTCGCAGCCGTACGGCGGGCGGCGAAAGCTGGTGCCTTGGCGGCCTCTGGCGGACTATCTGGAAACTGCAGGTGGCTAGAGCTGTGCGCACATTGGAAGAGCATTTCTGTGTCTGTGAATGTTTGTGTACAGGTAGGCCGCAGGCTTGGAATCCAGAGATATCCGCCTTCAGCCCTTGCTCTTATCGGGGCATTAGCTACCCTTTTCCCAACTCTTTCATCCCCTTTTTTCTCCCTTGCTCTGTGACAACCCCCTCTGAGGCCTCATTACTTCATCTATAAAAGCAGATCTTGGACAAATCCTGTGAAATGTACTATATATACAAAAAAGCAGATATTGGCTAATGTATACAGTTTGAAGGTAATAATGAGCACTCAAGTACCAGCCACTCTGCTTAAGAAATGAAAGATTAGGATGGGGTGCCTGGGTGGTTCAGGTGGTTAAGCATCCCACTTAGGCTCCGACTTAGGCTCAGGGCATGAACCCACCCACGGTGGGTTCAAGACCCGCGTTGGGCTCTGTTGCTGATAAGCTCAGAGCCTAGAGCCTGCTTCGGATTCTGTATCTCCCTCTCTCTCTGCCCCTACCCCTGGTCCCTCTCTAAATATTAAAAAAACATTTTTTTTTTAAGAAATGAAAGATTAGTTTCTTTTTTTAATGTTCATTTATTTTTGGAGAGAGCACGGGCATATGCACAAGCCAGGGAGGAGCAGAGAGAGAACAGAAGATCCAAAGCAGGCTCTGCGCTGAGAGTGGAGAGTCCGATGCAGGGCTTGCACTTACGATCCAGAAGATAATGACCTGAGCTGAAGTCAGACTATTAACCAACTGAGCCCCCCGGGCACCCTAACAGACTTGTTCTTTTGAGGCCCTTGTGTGCCCCTCTAGATAACAAACCCCAATCCTCCCTGCAACACATTGTCACGATTCAACTTGGTGTTAATTAGTCATTTGTTCTTTTATTTTTTCCACATGTGCACCAGTTTGCATCCTGAAATACGTTATTACTTAATCTTACCTGGTTTTTGCCTTTTATGTAAATAGAATCATACTACGTGCAATGTTTTCTCACGTGCTCATAAATTACACAAGAATCATCCATGTTGGTGGGTGTAGACTTAGCTGCATAGTCCTCCACGATGTGATTTATTTACCTGATCTCTTGTGGATGAACCTTTGGGTTGTTTCGTGAGTTTTGCTATTGTCTAGTGGTGTTGCTCTGAATGTCTTTGCGTGCGTCTCCCAGTGAACGTGTGAGGAGGGAGGGCGTGCGCACAGTTTCAAAGTTACCAGGTTGGACTAGAGTCTATGCTAATTTTTAAAAAAATTTTTTTTACATTTATTTATTTTTGAGAAACAGAGTGAGACAAAGCGCGAGCAGGGGAGGGGCAGAGAGAGAAGGAGACACAGAAGCAGGCACCAGGCTCTAAGCAAGGGGTCAGCACAGAGCCTGATGGGGGGCTCGAACACACAAACCGTGAGATCATGACCTGAGTTGAAGTCGGACGCTCAACCAACTGAGCCACCCAGGCGCCCCAAGAGTCTATGTCAATTAAACAGAGCAGTCAGAACTGGGAGGTCCCCAAGGTGTCACTGAACCCAACACACTTATTGTAGAAAGGGAGACCCAGAGAAGTGAAGAGAGATTTGCCCAGAGTCCCACAGCCTTGGTCTCCTATCATGGCCCCGGAGTAATTTGGGGGACGTTTCCTTCCCATTTTGAGGAGTAGCAAGCTTATTTATTTATTTAGTTAGTTATTAAAAAGATTATTTATATAAATAATCTCTACACCCCACTGGGGGCCCAGACTGACGACCCAAGCTCAAGAGTCGCATGCTTTTCCAACTGAACCAGCCAGGCACTCCTATTTAACCTTCAAAATTGTCCTCGCGGCTGGTTTTAGAATTCTGGACGAAGTGGAAGCACCGACTGCTCCTTGGAGAGCGTCCCACGGACAAACAGACTCACATTCACCGGATCTCCAAGTCCTGCCAATTTAACCCCTGAATGTTCCCCAAATCCACGCACCTCTGCCCATCCCCACCCCCACCCCCTGGTTGCCATCATGTCTCGTCTGCACATTGCAGTAGCCTCCCCACTGGTTCTCCCTGCTTCTCCCAGTGTCTGCCCCATGTTCTCCACACAGCCGTCAGAAGGACCATTCTAGAACATAGGTAGGTCCTGTTGCTTGCCTGCTTAAAACTTTCCTGCGGCTTCCAGTTGCACTTAGAATGGAATCCTAATTGTTTCCCTCTCAACTTTGCTGTAAACCTAAAACTGTTCCAAAAGTAAAATCTTTAAAAAGAATCCTCATTTCTTTCCCACGGCTTCCGAGGCACAGTAAGGTGTGGTTCCCACCTGAGTCCTCCTTCTCCTGCACTCCCCCTCATCTACCCTGCTGTCCTCTGGTCCCCTTCCAGTCATTCATTCCTGACCCCGGGGGGCCTTTGCACATGCTGTGCCTGCTGCCTGAGATTCTGTGCCCCACAAATCCTTTTGTCTTTCAGGGCTAAGCCCGCTGTTGCCTCTTCAGAGAGGTCCTCCCCATTCACATCTGTCATTGTCCTTGGGGGAAGTTGCTTAACCTCTCATGCACTTAGAGGCTTCTGATCCTCATGGCGGTTTTTAAAAATAACCGCGCGCGCGCGCACACACACACGCCTCACAAATTCTTTGACACTTCCTCCCATCAGAAGGTGGCTCTATGTGAACCTGGATGGGCTTTTGTGACTATTTTAACCAACCAATTACAGCAAAAGCGATGCTCTGTTTTCCAAGGCTAGATCATGAAAAGTCATGCAGCCTTCTGCCAGGTTTTCCCCGGGCGCTCAGTCTGGAGGAAGTAGCCGTCCTGTGAGCCTGCCATGAGACTGTCACGCTGGCAAGGCCCTGTGTAGTCAGTCTGGATGACACTTCCAGCTGAGCTCAGCCACCCAGCCACTCATGTGGGGGTGAAGCTATACTGGATCCTTCAGACTAGCTGTCAGCCAGCTGAGCCCTCCTGAGAGACCCCAGCTGATGCCACAGGGAACAGAAAAACGACCCAACCAACCCCTCCCAGAATTCCTGACCCATAGAATCTACGACATGTAATAAGATGGCTGTTGTTTAGCGACAATAGCCAAAGTATGGAAGGAGCCCAAATGTCCATCGACAGATGAATGGATAAGGAAGATGTGGTGTATATATATATACAATGGAGTATTACTCGGCGATCAAAAAGGATGAAGTCTTGCCGTTTGCAATAACGTGCATGGAACTGGAGGGTATTAGGCTAAGCGAAATTAGTCAGAGAAAGACGAGTATCATATGACTTACGCATATGTGGCATTTAAGGTACAAAACAGATGAACATAAGGAAAGGGAAGCAAAAATAATACCCAAACAAGGAAGGGAACAAAACAAAAGAGGCTCTTAAATACAGAGAACAAACAGAGGGGTGCTGGAGGGGCTGTGGGTGAGGGGATGGGCTAAATGGGCAAGGGGCATTAGGGGGGACACTTGCTGGGAGGAGCACTGGGTGTTATATGTAGGGGTGAATCACCGGATTCCACTCCCGAAGTCATTATTGCACTATATGCGAACTTGGATGTAAATTTAAAGTAAGTAAATAAGTAAGTAAGTAAGTAAATAAATAAATAAATAAATAAAAGTTAGGATATCTATAATAAATAAAGAAATAAAGTAATAATAAATAAAGAAATAAAGAAATAAAATGGATGTTGTTTTAGCTAAGTTTTGGGGTAGTTGGTTGCAGAACAATTTATCCCCAGAACAATCTTGTTTGTTTCCTTGTCCGTCGTGTCTCCTTTCTCTAGAAGAGGTGCTCCATGGGCTGCTTTGTTCTGGGCTGTGTGCACCCTGTGGAGCACAGAGCCTGGCACACCGTTGGTGCTCAATAACAACCTGTTGAATAAATGAGACGATGGGTGAATAGACGTATGCACACCATACTCGGGCCCAGCTCCATTCACCCTGCTGAGGAGCGTTTCTGGGATAATCTTGCAGATATCTCGGTATTGGGAAGATTTCTGGCTTCTGCCATCCCCTGGCGGCCCAGTCCCTAGCCCTGGAAGGGGGTACAGAGAGTGGCTCTGGTCACAAGCTCACCGGGGCCTCGGCGCCCTTCGGTAAGTGCTACCTGCCACGGCCTCTCCATGACATTCTGTCCTCCAGACTTCGCCTAAGGAGGCCTCCTTTATCTCAGGGCACCGCCTCCAAAAAGCTGGCCCAGTTGGGCACTGTCCCAGGCTGGTCCTGGCCTCCATAAACCCCACTCTGTGCCCAGCTTCTTGATCACAGACAATTGCAGGGATTCATCTGCGATCAGCCCCACCCAGTGCCTTCGGAGCACCTCTTTTTCCCACATTGTCACCTCCCAACCTGCACTTAGAGCCCTCTCTCCCACAGTTCAGTCCTCAAACCATGACAGTCCCCATCCCAAGATACCTACTATGCGTCATGCCCTGTGCTGGCTCTTTTGCTGTGGTACCTCATTTCAATATCTCCACAGCCCAGTGGGATCAGGTTCATAAGTACCCCATTTTATTTATTTATTGTTTTAAGATTTTTTTTAAAGTAATCCCTACACCCAAATGCGGGGCTTGAACTCACAACTCCGAGATCAAGAGTCACATGCTTTTCAGACGGAGTCAACCAGGTGCCCCATTACTATAAAGAGAAGGATCCCCTAGGGGACGCCCGGGCGGCTCAGTCAGTTAAGCATCTGACTTCAGCTCAGGTCATGATCTCACAGCTAGTGGGTTCCAGCTCAGTGTGGGGCTCTGTGCTAATAGCTCAAAGCCTGGAGCCTGCTTCGAATTCTGTGTCTGAATCTCTCTGCCCCTCTCCCACTCGCGCGCGCGCGCCCTCTCTCTCTCTCTCTCTGAAAAGTAAATAAACATTAAAAAAAAGAGAATGACCGACTAAAGGATACTAAATTCAATGCATTAAACTTTAAGCAGACACAAGCTATTTTCATAATTTCAAAGTATCTCCCTTAACACATTTAATCATCATGCAGAGTAAAACAGTAGTTTTATAGCAGAGAAACCCAGCAGATAACACTTCAGACAAGTGATCAAGGTGAGGGTCACCAGCCTCAGGTCCCCCCCCCCCACTCCCCGCCCCCCCCGTAGGACGCACTGAGAAAGGCGTGACGTCGCTTCTGTGATATTTTTCCCAATAGTGCATAACTTCAACTTGATCATGAGAAAACTTCAGACAACCCCCAACTGACAGATATTCTACAAAATAGCTGCCTGGGCCTCTTCAAAAGTGTCAAGGTCATGAAAGAGAAGGAAAGACTGAGGACCTGTCATAGACTGAAGGAGTGTAAGGAGACATGAGGACTGGACTGGGTCCCAGAACAGAAAAGGAGTGCAAACTGGTGAAATCCAAATAATCTCTGTCCTTTAGTCAGTAGTAATGGGCCAAGGTTAATTTCTTCGTTTTGATAAGGGCTCTATCATGCAAGATATTGACAAATGGGGAAGCTGGGTGAACTCTCTGTAACTTGTTTTATTTTTGTTACTTCTGTAAGTTTAAAAATTGGGGCGCCTGAGTGGCGCAGTCGGTTAAGCGTCCGACTTCAGCCAGGTCGCCATCTCGCGGTCTGTGAGTTCGAGCCCCGTCGGGCTCTGGGCTGATGGCTCAGAGCCTGGAGCCTGTTTCCGATTCCGTGTCTCCCTCTCTCTCTGCCCCTCCCCCGTTCATGCTCTGTCTCTCTCTGTCCCAAAAATAAAAATAAAAAAAGTTGAAAAAAAAAAAATAAAAAAAATAAAAATTATCTCAAAGGGAGGGGCGCCTGGCTGGCTCAGTCCGTGGAGCATGTGACGCTTGATCTCCGGATTGGGAGTTCAAGCCCCACATTGAGGGCAGAGATTACTTACAAATAAAATCTTAAAAAAAAAAAAAAAAAATTTTTTTTAATGTTTATTTTTGAGAGGGAGAGGGAGAGAGACAGAGCGCGAGTGGTGGAGGGGCAGAGAGAGAGGGAGACAGGATCCCAAGCAGGATCCAGGCTCTGAGCTGTCAGCACAGCTGCGGGGCTCGAACCCACAAGCAGCAGCGAGATCGTGACTTGAGCGGAAGATGGACGCTCACCCGACTGAGTCCCCCAGGTGCCCCAAAAAATAACATCTTCAAAAATAAATAAAGTATCTCAAAGGGAAAAAACTGACATTAAAATTAAGAAAGAGAAGGAGATAATGAAGGCTAAGCTGGAGCAGGCCCACCACGACAGCCCCTGCCTCCCACGGATTACAACTGAAAACTCTGGGCAAACACAAAAAGCAGCCACTTACGGAAGGAGTCTGTAAATAATAGAGAGCAGATTGGGGTGAAAAGTCCAAATGTGAAGAATTAGTATGGCATCGGTGCGTTTCCTGGTAAATGTTCTTCTTGTATCTTCTTGCTTTGACCCAGAGTGCTCTGAATCAGAAACTGTACAGTTGACCAGTGCAGCAAAAACGCCAATGGAAAAGCCTGACATTCTGGGGGCACCTGGGTGACTCAGTCGGTTGAGCGTCCGACTTGACTTGATTTTGGCTCCGGTCATGATCCCAGGGTCGTGGGATCATGATCCCAGGGTCGTGGGATCATGATCCCAGGGTCGTGGGATCAAAACCCATGTTGGAGGGGCGCCTGGGTGGCTCAGTTGGTTGGGTGACCGACTTTGGCTCAGGTCACGATCTCTCAGTTTGTGAGTTCGAGCCCGCCTCAGGCTCTGTGCTGATTGCTCCGAGCCTGGAACCTGCTTCGGATTCTACCTCTCTCTACCCCTCCCCTGCGCATGCTCTGTATCTCTCTGTCTCTCAATAAATAAACATTTATTTTATTTTTTTTAACGTTTATTTATTTTTGAGACAGAGAGAGACAGAACATGAACGGGGGAGGGTCAGAGAGAGAGAGAGGGAGACACAGAATCTGAAACGGGCTCCAGGCTCTGAGCTGTCAGCACAGAGCCCGACGCGGGGCTCGAACTCACGAACCGCGAGATCATGACCTGAGCCGAAGTCGGAAGCCCAACCGACTGAGCCACCCAGGCACCCCAATAAACGTTAAAAAAAAATTAAAAAACAAAACCCACGTTGGAAAATAAACAAATACCCAGGTCGGGTTCTGCACCAGGCATGTAGCCTGCTTGAAATTCTGTCTCTTCCTCTGCCTCTCTCCCCTGCTCCTGCGCTGTTTCTCAAAATGAAATGAAATAAAATAAGAATATAATAAGAAGGAAAGCCTAACATTCTGGCCAGAGAAGCTGGAAAACGCCCCCCATTGTGAGCTGGAGGGTGAGGAGAGTCCTCCTCCTCATTGTTTGTGTTTAATCATGTTTGCACCCGGTTCTGCCCCAGGGCAGCCCCAGTCTGTTCTGCTGTCCCCAATCCCGTTGACCCTCTAAAGGAAAAGAACATGGAAAATGGGGTCCCTGTGGCGCAAATAGTGTGGGAAATCCTCCAAATCTCCTTTCTTCTCTATTTTCTCTTGCTGCTTTGCCTTGAGGGCAGGCCCAGTGGCAAGGAATTGGGAGAGGGAACCAGCAGTTAGAACGCTAAGAGTACTTCATTTTTTTAAGTTTTTATTTTTATTTTATTTTATTTTTAACCAAACTCATCAAGTTGTATACATTAAATATTTACAGCTTTTCATATGCCAATTACAACTTAATAAAATTATTTAAAAAATTTTTTTTATTTTATTAAAAAAAAAATTTTTTTTTCAACGTTTATTTATTTTTGGGACAGAGAGAGACAGAGCATGAACGGGGGAGGGGCAGAGAGAGAGGGAGACACAGAATCGGAAACAGGCTCCAGGCTCTGAGCCATCAGCCCAGAGACCAACGCAGGGCTCGAACTCACGGACCGCGAGATCGTGACCTGGCCGAAGTCGGACGCTTAACCGACTGCGCCACCCAGGCGCCCCATAAATTTTTTTTTATTTTAAAAGAGAGAGAGAGAGAGTGTGTGTGTGTGTGTGTGTGCAAGCAGGGGAACAGGGAAGAGGGAGAGAGAGAGAAAGAGAGGGAGAAAGAGAGAGACAGAGAGGGAGAGACTCCCAAGCAGGCCCCACGCCCAGTGCAGAGCCCGACTCCAGGTGGGATCCCACAACCTTGGGATCACAACCAGAGCCGAAATCAAGAGATGGATGCTCAACTGCCCAAGCCACCCACGCGTTCCTACATCTTAATGAAATGATTTTTTAAAAATCACTGTTGGGGCACCTGGGTGGCACAGTTGATTGAACATCAGACTTCGGCTCATGATCTCATGGTTCGTGAGTTCAAGCCCCACATCAGGCTCACTGCTGTCGGTACAGAGCCCACTTCAGATCTTCTGTCCCCCCTCTCCGCCCCTCCTCCGCTTTACTCTCTCTCAAAAACAAACAAACAAAATAAATCACTGTTATACTAAAAAGAAAGAAAGAATGAAAGAAAGAAAGAAAGAAAGAAAGAAAGAAAGAAAAAATAAATAAATCACTGTTATACTAAAAAGAAAGAGAGAATGAAAGAAAAAAAACTAAATCACCAAATGAAGATTTTAGGAGAAATATAATATCTCAGAGCTTAAAAATTCGCTAGATGGTCTTAATAGTAGAGGGGAGGTGACAAAGGAAAGACTTAGTGAACCTGAAGTGAGATCAGTAGAAGTTATCCAATCTAAAGGACAGAGAGAAAAACATTTTTTTTAAATTTATTTTTAAGTAATCTTTACACCCACCGTGGAGCTCAAACTCACAACCCCGAGATCCAGAGGCACATTCTCCACCCACTGAGCCAGCCAGGCACCCCAAGAAAAAATATTTTTTAAACCAAACAGAGACTTAGGGACGTGTAGGACAATATCAAAAGCTCTAATATTGGGGCACCTGGGTGGCTCAGTCGGTTGGTTGTGTCCAGCTTCGGCTCAGGTCATGATCTCACAGTCTGTGGGTTCTAGCCCCATGTCGGGCTCTGTGCTGACAGCTCAGAGCCTGGAGCCTGCTTCGGATTCTGTGCTTCCTTCTCTATCTGCCCTTTCCCAGCTTGCACACACTCTCTCTCTGTCTCTCTCTCCCTCAAAAATAAATAAACATTAAAAAAGTTTTAAAAAATCTAATATTTATGCCACTGGGGTCCCTTATTGGTGCAGAAAAAAATTTTTTCAATGATGACTTCAATTTTCCCCAATTTGGTGAAAAATATAAATTTACAGATTCAAGAAGGTTAGTGAATTCCAAACAGGGTAAACTCAAAGACAACTTTGAGTCCGGATGCCGATAACCAAATTGCTGAAAACCAACAGAAAGGAAAAACAACCTTGAAAGCAGCCAGAACAAAGAGAATACTTTAGGGGCACCTGGCTGGCACAGTTGGTTAAGCGTCGGACTCTTGATTTTGGTTCAGGTCACAATCTCACGGTTTGTGAGATCAAGACCCGTCCCATTGGGCTCTTTGCTGAGAATGGAGCCTGCTTGGGATTCTCTCTCTCCTTTTCTTTGCCCCTCTTCCTCTCTCTCTCTCTCTCTCTCTCTCTCTCTCTCTCTCAAAAATAAATAAATAAACATTTAAAAAGAATCACAATTTAGCAGACCTAAATTTGCATTTCAATAATTATATAAATATACTAATTATTACATAAATGCACCAATTAAAAGAGAGCAACTGTTGGATTAAAGTTGAAAAAAGAAGCAAGACCCAACTATTTTCTGTTCACAAGGGGCCCACTTTAAATATAATTATGGGGGCGCCTGGGTGGCTCCGTCGGTTAAGCATCCAACTTCAGCCCAGGTCATGATCTCACGGTCTGTGAGTTCGAGCCCCGCATCAGGCTCTGTGCTGACAGCTCAGAGCCTGGAGCCTGTTTCGGATTCTGTGTCTCCCTCTCTCTGACCCTCCCCCATTCATGCTCTGTCTCTCTCTGTCTCAAAAATAAATAAACGTTAAAAAAATAAATAAATATAATTATGTAGGCAGATTAAAAGAAGGATATAAAAAATATACCATGGAACCACAAATTTAAAAAAAAAGTTGGGGGTCACCTGGGTGGCTCAGTCAGTTGGGCATCCGACACTTGATTTCAGCTCAGATCATGATCTCATGGTTTGTGAGATTGAGCCCCAAGTCAGGATCTGTGCTGACAGCATGGAGACTGATAGGGATTCTCTCTCTCTCTCTCTCTGTCTGCCCTCCCCCATATTCTCTCTCTCAAAATAAATAAATAAACATAAAAAAAATTAAAATTAGGGGCACCTGGGTGGCTCAGTTGAGTAAATGTCTGACTTGGTTTCAGCTCAGGTCATGATCTCACGGTTCGTGGGTTCAAGCCCCACATCGGGCTCTGCACTGGCAGTGTGGGGTCTGCTCGGGGTTCTCTCTCCCTCTCTCTCTGCCCCTTCCCTACTTGTGCTCTCTCTCTCAAAATAAATAAACATTACAAAAATAAACGTAAATAAAAATTCAAAAGTTGGCATGGCTATATTAATAATAGACAAAGTAGAATTCAAAACAAGAAAAATCACAAGGGATAAAGAAGGACATTGTGTAATGAACAAAGAGTTAGTTCATCAAGCCATGGCAATCCTGAGTGGGCTTATCAACAAAGCTTCTAAATATATAAAGGCAAAAACTGATAGATCTGAAAAAAGAAAAAGGAAATAAAGTCACAGTTATACTTGTGGATGCCACCACTCCTCATTCAGTAACTGATAAAATAGCAATTTAGCAAAAATATGAAAGACCTGAACAACACTATCAATGAACTTGACCTGACATTTCTAGAGAACGCAACCTAACAGTAGCACAGAACACGTTCTTTTCAAGTACTCATGGAACATTCACCACGATAGACCCTCTTTGGGGCCTCTTATGTTGAACACATGGTTGAAAATGTAAATGATACAAAGTATGTTCTCTGATCATAGTGCAATTAAATTAGAAATCAGGAACTGGGAGGGGCACCCGGGTGGCTCAGTCGGATAAGTGTCCGACTTCCGTTCAGGTCACGATCTTGCGGTTCATGAGATCAGCCCCACGTTGGGCTCTGTGCTGACAGCTCAGAGCCTGGAGCCTGTTTCGGATTCTGTGTCTCCCTCTCTCTCTGCCCCTCCCCACTCACGCTCTATCTGTCTCTCTCTCACCAAAATAAATCAACATTAAAAAAACATTTAAAGGGGCGCCTGGGTGGCTCAGTCGGTTGAGCAGCCGACTTCGGCTCAGGTCATGATCTCGCGGTCCGTGAGTTCGAGCCCCGTGTCGGGCTCTGTGCTGACAGCTCAGAGCCTGGAGCCTGTTTCAGATTCTGTGTCTCCCTCTCTCTGACCCTCCCCTGTTCATGCTCTGTCTCTCCCTGTCTCAAAAATAAATAAAACGTTACAAAAATTAAAAAAAAAAAAAAAAACATTTAAAGAAGTCAGGAACTGAAAGATACCTGGAGAGAAAAATCCGAATATTTGGAAACTGAACAACACACTTTTTTTTTTTTTTTGTCGTTAATGTTTACTTACTTTTTTTTTTTTTTAATTTTTTTTTTCAACGTTTATTTATTTTTGGGACAGAGAGAGACAGAGCATGAACGGGGGAGGGGCAGAGAGAGAGGGAGACACAGAATCGGAAACAGGCTCCAGGTTCTGAGCCATCAGCCCAGAGCCCGACGCGGGGCTCGAACTCACGGACCGCCAGATCGTGACCTGATTGAAGTCGGACGCTTAACCGACTGCGCCACCCAGGCGCCCCAATGTTTACTTATTTTTGAGAGAGAGAGAGCCCATGATCAAGGGAGGGGCAGAGAGAGAGGGAGACAGAGGATCTGTAGTGGGCTCCGTGCTGACAACAGAGAACATGATGCGGGTCTAGAACCCACGCATGATAAGATCATGACCTGAGCCAAAGTCGGACGCTCAACTGACTGAGACACCCAAGTACCCCTGAACCATGCACTTCTAAATAAACGGTGGGGTAGAGAAGAGGTTTGGAGAGAAGTTAGAAAACGTTTTGAGCCGAATTAAAAAGAAAATACAACGTATCAAATTTGCACGAGGCAGCTAAAACAGGGTTAAGAGTGCATTCTTCTATGAGAAAAGAAGAAAAGTCTCAAATCAATGATACAAGCTTCCACCTTCAGAAACTAGAAGAAGGAAAAGCAACTTAAGCCCAAACCAAGTAGAAAGAAATAAAGAACAGAAATCGATGATACGGGACACAGGAAAACAATGAAACCAAAAGCTTGTTCTTGGAAAGATCAGTATGACTGGTCTCCTTATGAAAAGGGGAAGTTTGGGCACAGAGACGCCATGGACGATAGTAAGAGGCACAGGAAGAAGACCGCCAGCTGTAAGCCAAGGAGGCCTTTCCTCACCGATGTCAGAAGGAGGCAAATCTGCAGGCGCCCTGATTTTGGATTTCTAGCTTCCAGAACTGTGAGACAATATATTTCTTTTGTCGAAGCCACCCAGTCTGTGGCACTTGGTTACGGCAGCCCCAGCCAACTAACACAGCCAATAGATGAATTTACCAGGATCACAGGACATGAGGCCAACGTGCAAAAATCAATCGCATTTCTACATAATAGCAGTGACTGTCAATTGGAAACGTTTTAAAGTTGCATCGACAATAGCACCAACAAAAAGGAGTGACGCATCAATCTTTTTTTTCTTTTTTTCCAGTTTATTTATTTTGAGACAGAGAGCACAAGCAGGGGAGGGGCAGGGAGCGGAGAGAGAGAGAATCCCAAGCAGACTCCACGCTGTCATATCGGAGACCAGTGTGGGGCTCAAGCTCACAAACCACGAGATCATGCCCTGAACCAAAATCAAGAGTCTGACACTTAACCGACTGAGCCACCCAGGCGCCCCGAGGCACCATTCTAACACCCAGTCTGAGCCCATCTGGGCTGCTATCACAAAATGCCACAGGCTGAATGGCTTACACACAACAGAAATTTATTTCTCAGAGTGCAGGAAGTTGGAAGTCCAAGATCAAGGTGCTGGCAGATACCATGTTTGGTGACAGCTGGCTTCCCTGTTCATGGACAGCCAGCCTCTCATTGCAACCTCACGGCAGAGGGGATGAGGAAGCTCTCTGGGGTCTCTTTGATAAGGGCCCTACTTCCTTTCATGAGAGTTCCACCCTCATGACCTGATCACTTCCCAAAGGCTTCACCTCCAAATGCCATCACATTGGGGATTAGATTTAACATATGAATTTTAAGAGGATACAAGCATTCAGTCCGTTGCCCCACCAGATCCCACTGCATCCCGGTCCTGGAAGTGGGGGGACGTGAGGGAACAGGCCCGGTGTGGAGCGCACGCAGGCCACCAAGGCTGGGGGTTTCTGTGTGTCATTTTTGGAAAATAAAAATTGCTGGGAAGAAAATAGATGTAGACGGATGAGGAAGGGCACCTTCCACAATGTCCATATGGCGTCTCCACATGGGCTAAGGTGGCTTTGGCACAGCGTGGCTGCGTTCTAAAATAGTGTCCCAAATCAGTACGTGGCATTTTTATGATCTAGCTTTGCAGGACACACAGCGTCATTTTCACCATGTTCTATGTTTAAGGCTGTTGCAAAGGTACACCCAGGTTCAAGGAATGGGGACATCGATCCCACCACCTGATGGGAAGAGTGTCAAGGTCACATTGGGGGAAAAAAAGCATGTGGAATTGGAGCTTTTGTTGAGGCCACAAATAGTGACAAATTTGTTTGTAGACCAAGGCCTAGGTCTGCGGGTGTTGGGCCAGTAAAGCTTTCTCACACGGAAACATGTGAGTGGGAATAAATGAGTCTTGCTCTAGAGAGAAGAGCATTTCAGCAGAGGGGAGAGCAGTGACAAAGGCCCGGCCACAGGCAAGGGCAGAGTGTGTTCCAAGAGCTAAAGGGCAGCATGGGGGGGGGGGGGGGGGAGGGAGGGGCTCGGGAGGGGAGGAGAGGAGAGGTGATGAAGGAGTTGTGTTGGAGAGCTTGTCAGGGGGACCCGGAATATCAGGCTAAGTAGCTTATCGGGAGGCCAGCGGGTGCTAATGAAGGTTCAAGGAAGCCATGAGGTCCCCACAAATGCCTGCGCCGCCACATCAGGGGGCCATATGGCCATGTCCATGAGCCAGTTGTGTCCCAGGTCTTGGGGTCTGGCCAGGTCCCTCCCCCTGCTCTGTGCACCCCCTCTGGCCTGTGGAGCAGAAAGCCCTGGAAGATTTGGAGCGGTAGCTGTAAACAGTTCAGGTTTAGTGTGGAGCCCCAGAGCAGTATCTGGAGGGATCTGGGCCTACCCCAGGGCCGACTTGACCCGCTGCACCTCCAGGATCCCACCGCCTTACCCCTTTACCAAGTTGGACTGTCTCCTGGTGGTGACGCTGCTGCTCTCCTCTGAGGTGGCGCCCACCCCACCCATAGCCCTATCCATAGCTTGGCCGATACGTCACCGGTGCGGGCGCCTCTGGGAGAATCTCTGCTCAGACCATGGCATTCACCCCCACACCCATAAACAGAGCTTGAGTCTGACCGATACTGTAAAGATGTGGAAACCGAAGCCATGGGGGGAGGTGGGGGTAGGGCGGGCGGGAGGGGAGGCAGGGAAGAGGGAAGGAAACCAGCAGAGGGTGGAGCTGGGACTAGAATCCTAGACGTGGGCTTCCCGGGTGGCGGGGGGCAGGAGGGTAGCTTCACCGCCCCTGATACTAGCTAGGTTGTCGTTTGTATACATCTGTCCAGGCGAGGGGGTGGTGACGAGGACCCGGGCCCTGGGGTTTCACTGCAGCGAGTTCTGACGAACTGCCACGCCCCTTCTCTAGCTGGTGGCGAGTGGCCGCCCTTCCCGCGGTCGGAGCTCGCCGCGTCGGGGGACCGCCTCCGGCTCCCCTGCCACCGCGGCAGCAGCTGTCAGCGTGCGGCTCCTCCCAGCACCCCTACCGACTGCGTGGCGTGGGCGGGACCTGAGCCGGGGCGTGGTGGCGGGGACGGGGGGCGGGCCGGGAGAGGCTGGAGCTGGCAGGGGGCGGGAGGGGAGTGACAGAGTGGGCGGGACCTCGGGAACAGGTCTACGGAGAAGGCGGGGAGGGGCGGTGCCTTGTGGGCGGGGCTTAAGTGACTGACAGGGAGGGGGCGGGGCTGGACGCGTGAAGCGGCCGGCAGGACGACAGCGCGGGCAGGGTCAGGGAGTGGAGGCGGTCGCCGTGCGGGGGGCCAGAGAGAACTGAAAGAGCAAGCCTGGGGCCAGGGCAAGGGTCTAGTGTGGCTTGTGAAGGCAGGGCCGGAGAGACGGACAGGGCCCGGGCGGCCAGGGGCTGAGTGATAGAGGAGGAGCCTCTCAGGGTAGGGGGGAGGCCAGCGGCCGGGTAAGCCCCGAAGGCCAGCGGGGCTGGGCGGGGCCAGGGATGACTGACAGGACGGGGTCGGGCTGCAGACGGCGCGGGGGACAGCCAGGTGGAGCCCAGCAGGAGGGGGACACAAAGACTGTCCGAGGGGTCGGGGAGGGACGACCGGCAGCCCGAGGCCGGGGAAGGAGGGAGGAGACGCGGGACATAGGTGGTGTAGTATGAGTGACAGGGCACGTGGCGGGACCGGGAATGAGGACTGCTTGTAGGCGGGGCGAGAGGATTGACGCCTCCGGGGCGGGGCTAAGGGGCCATGAGTGACAGCCAGAGGGGTCGGTCTCAAACATCGCCTCTGCAGCTCTGCAAAAAATTCCCCTTCCGCCGAACACCGCTAGCTTCGCTCATTTCGTGTGCAAAGTGGGGGGACCGGTCGCCGTTGCTGCCACCAGCCGGACCCCACCTTCAGCACCGCCCCCTCCTCCGGGAACTTCTGCCCTGGGACGGGAGCTGTGCAGAGTGGTCAGACCCGCCCAAAGGAGGTTTCCTCCACCTTCCAGGCCAACAGTCCCTTCCCGTCCCAGCGAAATCCAGGCAAGGCGTCGTCCCCAGGACCGGAAAAACTGTCATTAGCGGTCTTCTCTGTGGCAGCTCTGTTTCGGCGTTTGTTCTGACCTGGCCCTTCGGCCCACAGTTGCCGAAGCGTTTTCTGGATTGGCCCCTGGAGCTGTGGGTCGGCGGATTCCGAAATCACAGGCCCTTGCCATTAATTAGCCCGCCTTTCTGCGGCAGAGCGGGATAGGCCTCGCCCCCGATACTGGCCACGCCCCCTCTGTTCACCAGGCCCGCCCAACTGGCCCCCCTTGCTTAGGTCCCCTAGGTTTTCCGTTTCCAGTCCCAGTTCTGACACTACAGTCCCCGCCCCTAAGAATAAGCTCCACCCACCCTTGCATTGCCCCGCCCCTCTCTCCCCGACACCCACCTCCCTATCTCCCCCGTCCCGCTCCTCCAGTCCCAGATCTCGGCTGGTTCAACAGGCTCCCGGGGCTCCCGAGGGGCTGGGGGCAGGGGGCCCCGACGCTTTGTCCAACGCCTTTTCCTACTTTCGTCTTCGGGTCCTTCGCGAAGCCTAGGTCCTCCTCAGTATTCCCTCTGGGAATGGTCCTGTCCGAAGCCTGAATAGTCTGTGGGGGAAGAGGGGTTGGGGGTCCTACCAGCAGGATGCTGGGGACGTGGCTCAGGTCTTTGTATCTTGGCAGAATCTCGGGAGCTCCCTGGATCTGATAAAACGAGTAAGGGCTGCCCCTTTCTGTAGGCTCCCACTGAAGGGTCGGAGCGGCGGGGCCAGGGGGAAAGGGGCAGAGTCCGCTCATCTCCCTTTCCTGCAGTTTCTGCAACCCCACCCTGCATTCCCGTGTAGGGTCCATCGCAGTAACTAGCCTGTAAGGCCCCATCCGAGCCCCTCCCCTCCAGTGCCCTCCAAGGTTCCCAGGGAAGACTCCTGCTCGTTGGCCCCGGGGGCCCCTGGGGCCCCTGGGTGACCTACCTTATGGGGGAGCCCGACTATTTCCAGGTTCGGGGCCATCACCCCGCAGGAGGTTGTGCTGCCTTATACCAGTCTTGAGCCACCGGAAGCCTGCCTCCAAGCCGGCTTCTCCTACAGATGTTCCTCATCACGGCATCGCCCCACATCTGGTGCCTAGAGTTCGGACAGAAGCTGGGGTGGGGGAGAGGGCAGGGCAGAATATTCCCCAAAGGCCTTTCCTTGTAAAGTCCTGTGAGGGATGGGGAAACTGAGGCCCACAAATGGCACAGCTTGGCTACCAGCACGGCAGCAGCAAAGCCTACACACCAGCCATTCTCTCCAGCGCAGCAGGCATCTGCCTGCCCCTGGAAAGTTCTGACCGGACTTAAGGCGTGCTCTCCCCAGGTTGCCTGAAGGAGGGTGTTCCCTGATCCTTTGTCCGTAGGGCTACTCTTCAGGACACCCTGGTCAGCATCGAAGAGGTAAGGTGGTCCTCTTAGGGGTCGCTCAAACCTGGAATTCCCTTGGTCATGGGGAAGAGGGTGGGACAGCTCCCAGGAGTAACCAGGGCTAATCCTGGGAGCTGAGGGTTTCCTCTCATGGAGATCCAGGAGAGTCCCACACTGCCTTCTCACAGCTTTGTGTCTGTTGCTGCTGAAGTTCAGAATGGAAATGTGCATCCTGCCCACCCGAGGGTCTCTCTAGCACCTTCCCTGAGTCTCTGCCCTTCTAGGTTCATCTACCCCCTGGGGATTAAGCCCCTCCCTCCAGACACTGGCTAGAGCAGGTCCCTGTGGCCTCACTGGCTAGAGGAACCCTGATGGATGGGTGGGCACTGGACACATTTCATAGGCCCAGAGCCGAGAGACATAGAAAGCTCTGATCCCAGGCCACAGAAGGGATCCCCAGCTTTCATTCATCAGTCCACCATTAGTATTCTAACAATCCCACGCCACATTTCCTAAACTCATGCTCCACTCCATTTAACAATATCACTCCCCTACTTACCTCTGGTGGCTTCCCATCTTTAAAATAAAATCTAAGATCCATAGCATGGCCTCTGAGGCCCTACTTGGGAGTCTAGCCCGTCTCCAACTCTCCCCTCTACCTGTCACACTCTGGCCAAGATGTCCTCTCTCTGTTCTTTGAATACACCTGTGTTTTTCTGCCTCTTGGCCTTTGCACAGGACTTTCTGCTTGGAACTGGATTGTGAGCCCTAAAAGGCCAGGGACTGTTTTTGGATTTGTTTGGCTCTATATCCCCAAGCATTTACCTTGGGGGCACTCAATAAATGCCAGCTGTAATAGATCTTCATAAATACTTCTTTTTTCCCCTAACTGCGTATTTATTTATTTTTGAGAGAGAGAGAGAGAGAGAGAGAGAGAGAGAGAGAGAGAGAGAGAGAGAGACAGCGTGAGCAGGGGAGGGGCAGAGAGAGAGAGGGAGACACAGAGTCCGAAGCAGGCCCAGAGCTGTCAGGGCAGAGCCCAACCTGGAACTAGAACTCAACAACCCATGAGATCATGACCTGAGCCAAAGTTGGACGCTTGATCAACTGAGCCACCCAGGCTCCCCCTTAATAAATAATTCTTGAGTAAATGTACCTGATGCTTTTCTGTTGACTTATCTAACCTTTACAACAGCCATGTCAGGTAGGTACTATCATTAGCTCCCTTTTCTAGAACATAAGACAGGAACTCAGAGGTTCGTTCTAGGAGGCCTAAGAGGTTAGGCCACTTGTTAAGGGCCACACAGCTAAGATTTGAACACCAGAGGGAGGCTTTTATTCACCCCCACAGGGTATCTGGCGGCATGGGAGCAGGGTGGTAGGTACACCACAGACCAGCTCCCAGATTCTAGATGTTTGTGGGCTTGCTGGAGCAGGAAGCATTGAGCCTGGGCTGGAAAGTTGGCAAGACTGGGTCTGGGCAAAGTCACTAAGAGAGCATTCCAAGTGCAAAGAAGGCAATGAGCAAAGGTGCGGAGGGAGGGTGATTCAGCTCCTGGGACTACCAGAGTCAGAGGGCTGGGCCGGCCCAGGACACCCCGCCAGCTGGGTCCTGGGCGCTGTCAGCTGTCTCCAGAGGCAGGACCCCCGGGGGCGGGGAAATCGAGGCGGGGACTCACTCTGCGGCCCCCCCCTCCCCGGGCTGGGGGGCCCGGGTGTCTCCAGGGACGCGGGCTGGGCGCTCCCACGCCCCGCTGAGGCAGGACGTTCCCACGCAGGGGTTGGCCTTGGGAAAGGCTGTAGGGCGGGCCTGGGGGCGGGCGCCCGCGCTCTGGTCCCTCTGCCGCCCATTCTCCGTTACTTGTTGGGCTGACCTAGCTCGCTGCGCTGAGCAGGGAGGTGAGTGAGTGGGTGGGAGAGCCTGGCTGCCCAAGGCTGGCGGGTGAGGGATGCGGCGGCTTGGACCCCTGCTTTCGCCACCGGTGAGGATCCGTGTGGTCCCTGCCATCGAGTAGGGTCAGGAGCGGGGGATGGTTGGGGGGGGGGGGCGGGTCCTGGCAGCTGAGAGTTGAGGACTCCTTGGGAATTACCCTCTCTCCGAATGTGGGGCGCCATCTCTTTCCCCAAATGTAGATGACTCCTTCCCTCTCTTCAAATGTGGGGCTCCCCACTTACAGACAGGAGCCCTTCCTTCCCAGATGCGGGGGCCCCCTCTCACCACACATGGTACACCCCCTCCTTCTCTCTATTGGGTGCCCCTCTCTCTCCCCAGATGCGGGAAGGGGGGGGGGTGTACTTTTTCTTTCCAGAAGTGAGATACCCCCTTCCTCTCCCCAAAACGTGTGCTCCTCTTCCTCCCTCTGACCCACTTTGGTCCTTGTCCTCCTCTAAAGCCCCTCCCCACCCCCATGGGAGCCAGACTCTGAGACTTCCCTGGGGGGTGGGGGCTTGGGCTCAGCCTGTCCCCTTCCCCCACCAGATCCACCGCAGAGCAGGCTTTGTGAGCACGTAGGCAGCCAATTAGGGAGGAAGGGGTGGGGGCCAGACCGTCTGTGCAGAGACCTTGGCAGATGGCCCTGTGAGGAAGAGAGGTAGCCCCAGGCCCTGCTCCCTCCCTACCTGGACTCCCACCCAGTTTCCTCAGGGAGGGAGAGCAAACAGCCCAGGGAGGTTTCCCAACTTGGCCTGGCTGAGCTGGAGCTGGGACCAGAACCCTGGCCCACAGCGCCAAACCGCTGGGACCCTGCCTCCGGGAGTTAGGCCTCCTCCCACTTCTCAGATGGTTCACTGAGGTCTCCCGAGGGGGGCTCCAAATGTCTAGGACCCCCATCTCCCCCCACCAGGATCGCAGACAAAAGTAGAAGGGTCAGGGGCATGAGGGTGACCTCGAAATCCACAGACGGACCCCACCACTACCTGTGAAAAAGGGTTTCTGTATCTGGGCCCTGAGGGTAGGGGCAGAGGGCAATGTGGGGCAGGACTCACACACACACACACACACACACACACACACACACACAGATGTTCTTCAGAGCTGTCTGGAGCTTGGTGCTGAGGAAAGGAGGACCCAGGATGCGGCAGATGCACAGCCCGGGAAGCGCTGGTAAGACCCGCACACCCCACCCCTGTCCAACTCCAAGGCTAGGGGTGGGCTCCTGCTTGCCAGCTGCCCTGGGTCTGCCCTAGACTGTTTTCCACAATCCCTCCCCTTGGGCCTGGATGCTCCAGGATCTGGAGCTCACATTTGACAGGGTCCCCTTCCACCCCAAGCTTCCTCGGGGCCTGACCCCCCCACACCTTGGGCTCCTAGGGCCTTTGTGTCCTGAGGTGGAGTGTGCTGATGGGACCTTGGACCTCCTTTCCAGACCCTATTCAGAAAAAAGAGGCCTAAAGCAGGAGAGACTTCAACCACATAGCAGAAGGGCCTTCTTGACCCTCCGGAGAATAACGGATAACGTTCACTGAGCCCTTACTATGTGCCCCAAGCTGTGATCAACATTTCACACGGACTAAAACACTCAGTCTTCATAACAACCGTGTGAGGTGGATGCTGGGCTGTTATCTCCATTTTTCAGATGAACAAACTGAGGCCCGGAGGCCTAGGTATTAAAAGAGCCCAAAGCAGTTCCAGCACTGTCCTGGCAAGGTGGTACCAATGCCCTCCATGTGGGCACCTCTGGTGACAATAAACAGAAGCTTGATCGAGACCCTCCTGGTGCCCAGCCTTGTTCTGGACACCCTGGACACCCACACGGAGCCCTTGACGCTTAGACACTAGGGAAAGCTTCTAGGAAGGAAGCCAGTCGTAAAACGGCCCTCTAGCAGTGGAATTGACCGAGCGTCCGCTGCTAGGCGTGGCGCTAACCCTTTCAAGTATATTATCTTGAGGCTGCCCACGACAGCGTGCAGCTGGAGCTTACTGTCCCCGCTTTCCAGATGAGGACCCTGAAGCACAGTGAGGTCAAGGGGCTCGTTGGAGCCGGGGTGGGTGGAACTGGAGTTCAAACGCAGCTGACTGCAAAGCCGTGCCCTTGACTGGTGGTCAAAGGCACGCGGCTGGCGCTTTACAGTTTGCAGAGCAGGTGTACCTCCGCCACGTCAGGCTCATCTCACTCAGCCTTCGTCCCACCGTTGCCTTTGCCTGCCATGCCCTCCTCACCTCACCTCTTCCCAGAGAGCACAAGGTTTGAACCCAGAGGGGCTGCCTTGCTCCTTTTCGCTCTGTGAGTTACAGCAAGTCACTTAGCTGTTCAGTTTCTCTGTCTGTAAAGTAGACAGATAACAGTCTCGCCTGGCTCAGAGTGACGCGGAGTAAATGAGTCAATTCACCTGAAGGCCTTAGAGTGGCTCCTGGCACACAGTAAGTGCTCAATAAATGCAGCCCTCTTTTTTTTTTTAATGTTTACTTATTTTTGAGAGAGAGGGAGAGCAAGCAGGGGAGGGGCAGAGAGGGGGCTGGGGTGGAAACAGAGGAGCCGAAGTGGGCTCCGTGGCGACCGCGGAAAGCCCGATGCGGGGCTCGAACTGGCGAGCCATGAGATCATGACCTGAGCCGTAGTGGGATGCTTAACCAACTGAGCCACCCAGACGCCCCAGTGCAGCCCTCTTTTTTAATATTATGGTTAGAGCTGGGATGTCCAGCTACATTCAGGTGCAGCCTGAATGTAGCTCTTCTGTTGTACCTGCAGCCCACAGCAAGGAGAAGATGCCCCCCTACACTAACTACCATGCCCAGCGCTCCTACCCCATGCCGGATGAGCCCTTCTGCACAGAGCTCAACGCTGAGCAGCGGGCCCTGAAGGAGAAAGAGAAGGGCAGCTGGACCCAGCTGACCCATGACGAGAAGGTGGCCTGTAGGTGTCGGGGGGCGGGGTGGGGGGAGGCTGTCTGGAGAGAGCGGGCTGGGGGGGGGTGACTTTGAAAAGAAGGGCCCCCACTCAAGACAGCCAGAAACCCCTGAACGCCTGAACTCATACCTGAGGGGTGAAGTTTATCCCTTTGTTCATCTATTCTCTTATTCATTCAACTATTTGTGCACAGTCAGATGCGAGGTGATGCTGGGATACAGGAGTGAATCACCCAGATGGTTCCTGCCCTCAGGGTGCTCTCAGGCCAGTGGGGGAACTGACACAAACCCAGATAACTGTAATATGAATTTTGCGGCTAGGGCGAGGTGTGTGTCCAAGGGGTTGTGAGGACCGGAAGGAGAGAGACATGGAATCCTGGTGGGCCTTTCAGAGGAGGGCACATTCTGGCTGGCCTTGAATGATAAGGACGAGGGTGCTGCCTGGTAGTGGGAATAGCATGGGGAGGGATGTAGGAGCAGGAAAGTGTGGGCATCACTGAGTGGTGTGGGGGGAAGGAGCAGAGAGGCAGGTGGGTGGGAGAGCAGGGGCCTGACCCCGGGAAACCGGAGGGATGTGCAATCCCAAGTCCTGCCCACCAGAGGTGCCCCCGAAGGACTCATATTTGGAGCCTGCTTCTGGCCATGCTTTGCATACGGTCGATGTTCAATAAGAATTTGCTGAATGGACGATACCTGCTTCAGGGACGGGGAGGCTGGGAATCCCTGAGGCCAAGACTTGGTCCAGGGTCCTCGGAATCCATGCGCCCGAGACCCCTACCTCCTCACCCCTCATCTGCCTCCAGTGTACCGGCTCCAGTTCCATGAGACCTTCGCGGAGATGAACCGTCGCTCCAATGAATGGAAGACAGTGATGGGCTGTGTCTTCTTCTTTTTTGGATTCACAGCTCTGATGATTTGGTGGCAGCGGATCTATGGTGAGTGGCAACAACCACCCCCGCCCTTGCTACCGCCCGGGGCCACGCCCTTGTGGTCAGAGCCACCAGCCAAGCTCTTATAAGGCAACTCGTCTGAAGAGTTTTGAAAAGTCCCCCAAAGAGGTGTAGGGTGAAGGGCAGAGCACAGCTGCCTTGGTTGGGATGTAGGGGCTCTGCCTCTCTGGACCTCAATTCCCTTGTCTGTAAAATGAAAAGAATAGTGCCCACATCACAGGGTTTGTGAGGATTTAATGAGAGAGCCTAAAGCCAGCGTCTGGCACATAATCATGAATGGTAATGTTACTGATTGCTGTTATTAGCCATGTATTTTTCTGTAACAAAGAGTCACCAACATACAAGAGCTTAAACAAGATACAGGTTTTGTTCCTCTCTCACACAAAAAGGCCTGGGGGAGTATCGAGACTGCAGTGTCAGGCTCCTTCTGTCATACTGCTCTGCCATCCTTAACGTGAAGCTTTCTTCTTGATAAGGTGGCTGCCCCAGCTCCAGCCATTAAAGCCTACATTCCACCCAAGAAGAGAGAAGAGAGACCTCTTTAAGGTCCAGAAGTTGCGCAGGCCACTTCTGCTCACCACCCGTTGGCTAGAAGCGATCACATGACTGGGTCTAGCCACAAGGGAAGCTGGGAAATGTAGTTTTCAGCGAGGCCGTCACATGCCCAGCTGTCTATTACTACTGAAGAGTAATTCTCAGAGTGTGAGACCCTGGACCAACACCATCACTTGGGAACTTTTAGAAATGCACATTCTCAGCCCCAGTCTGGATCTACCAAGTCAGACACTTTGAGGGTGGAGCCCAGCAATCTGTGTTTTAACAAGCTCTCCAGAGTGATTCTGCTGCCCACTCGGGTTGGAGAGGCACTACTCTGGAAGAAGGGAGGGGATGTTGGGGAAGAGCTGGCAGTCTCTGTGCCAGCTGACCTCACCTCTGATGGCCTCACCTTCTTTCTTCTTCTGCGAGAGTGTGATGTGAATTCCCGCTTTGCTTGAGGATGAAATGAGAGAGCCTTTGGGAAAAAATTTATCCTAGCCCAGTGTTTGGGGCTAATAGGGGCCCATAAAGATATTTTCCTTCTTTACCACACACTGGGATAGAAAGTACCAGTGACTCAGGCAGGCCGGGTCAGCCTCAGGGACAAATGGACCAGGAAGCAAGGTATGAGCTGTGTAGGGAGCTCTGCCCCCAGACCTCCCCTGATGCACACCTCGAGGCATCTAAAATGCCCTTGTCCCCACCCGTGCCTTCCCCGCAGTGTTCCCTAAGAAGCCCGTCACCCTGACGGATGAGTGGAAGGCCCAGCAGCTCCAGCGCATCCTGGACATGAAGGGCAACCCCGTGCAAGGGCTAGCCTCCCGGTGGGACTATGAGAAGAAGGAGTGGAAGAAGTGACATGGCATCCTGGCTGCTGTCCCTGCAGCTCCACCCTGGCCCAGGGCCTGTGGACGGCCCTTTCCTCCTCTTAATCCCAATAAAGCTGGCCTGTTCTCTTCTGCCTTCAATCTCCACCTCTTTACTTGCCACAAACCCTTCATTACATCTAAAATCAAGCAGTGTAGTGAGGGAAGGACAGGAATAAGCCACCTTCCGGGGGCCCAGAGCCCAGGTAGTCAGGGAGGGCTTCATGGAAGAGTAGGGACTAGGGCTTAGTCTTAACAGGTATGTGGCATTAGGAAAGGGAGGAAGGGGAAGGGAAGGTTTTCCAGGTGGAGGGAGTGGCTTGAGCAAAGGCAAATACACTCCTTTATTCAGTCAATTAACAAATATTTATTGAGCACCTACTGTGTGCCAGGTATTAACCCAGGCCATGGGGGCCCAACAGTGCATAAGACGAAGTCTCTGGCCGCATAGTGGCAGCATTGGGAGACACAAAAATGAATGTGTAAGTATAACATACAGTATGTTACGCAGAAATGAAGAAACAAAACAGAGTAGGGTAAAGGGACAGAGTTAAAAGGAGACTGGAGGTGGTAGGTGGAGGCCTTTTAGAGGAGGTGGCATCTGAGAAGAGGTCTGAATGACATGAGGGAACAAACCTTGTATCAAAGGCAGAAAAGCGGGGCGCTTGACTGGCTCAGTCAGTGGAGCGTGCGACTCTTGATCTCGGGGTTGTGAGTTCGAGCCCCACATTGGGTGTAGAGATCACTTAAAATCTTGAAAAAAATTTTTTTTAATGTTTGTTTATTTCTGAGAGAGAGAGAGAGAGAGAGAGACAGAGCGTGAGTGGGGGAGGGGCAGAGAGGGGGAGACGCAGAATCCGAAGCAGGCTCCAGGCTCTGAGCTGTCAGCACAGAGCCCGACACGGGGCTCGAACCCACGAACTGTGAGATCGTGACCTGAGCCGAAGTTGGACGCTTAACCGACTGAGCCGCCCAAACGCCCCCAAAATAAAATCTTAAAAAAATAAAAAGACAGAAGAGCAAGGGCAAAGACTCCGAGGTGGGATTCTGGTCCGTGTGGGGGACCTCACAGAGGCCACAGGGGCTATAGCGGAATGACTTAGAGAATAGCAGGAAGGTGTGTGCAGATTATACGGGGCCTCACGGGGTTTTAGTCTTTCTTATTTATTTATTTATTTATTTATTTATTTCTCCGTGCCCACCATGGGGCTTGAACTCACGACCCTGAGATCAAGTCATGTGCTCTACTGACTTGCCTGGGGGAAGCCAGCCAGGCGCCCCCGTGGGGTTTTATTCTAAGTGTGAAGACCTCCGAGAAGCAAATGCCAAGAAGGAATTAAACGTGGAGATTTAAGGGGCTGATGTCTGTGAAGGATAGAGAAGAGAGGGAGCGGGAGCAGGTGTCGAGAACCTTCAGACAGCGGCGCAGTGGTGCAGGTCTGAGCTCTGCGGGAGGAGGGGAGGGAGGAAGGAGGGCAGGGGAGGGAGAGCCTCAGACTCTACTGTGCTGTCTCCGTCTGAGTCGGAAACCACACAGGAACGCAAACGGCGCTGTTTAATAGGAAGTCGTCAGCATAAGCAAGCGAGCGACTCTACAAAGATGTAAAGAGAGCAGTGACAGCTATCCTACCGAGAGCACCCAGGGAGGGTTGAACTTGGAAGTGGAGTGCCTTCCCCAAGCTGGGGTTTAGACCTCATTGGAGCAGGTGTGGTTGAAGCCCAGGGCAGTGCAAGGAACTTTGCTGGGTCACCCGGACCAGAGCTGGTCCGTAGTCAGCGGGCGGGCAAGAAGCAACCCTCAGAGGCCCGAGGGAGCCGAGGCTGGTGGGCAGGTGGGATTGGGGCACCTTTGCAGATGTGAGACTTGGAGCATGTGGTATCTGCATTAGGAGCGTTGCAAGAAGATGGTCCTTAGGCCCGAGGGCTGCAAGGTGCTGAGAGACTGTGAACACTGAGCTCGTGGCTGTGGCAGATCATCGCCGGGCATCCTCACACACTGCTGACTAATCACACGGCCGTGCACGTGCACACACACACACACACACACACACACATCCCAGAACCAGAAAGAGAAGCCTTTCCTCCTGAAATGTCCCCTCCAGCACCCTCTCCTGGCAAAAAGCTTAGCGTCTCACTGTAAAGGAGGAAATGCCGAGTCCAGATCATTATGGCAGAGCAGGTACTGAAGGGTGAATTTGGAGCCGAGAAGCGAGAGGTCGATAGCCGCGCAGCATCTTTGTGACAGTCTCGGCCAGGCCAGTGGGGAGCCCCAGAGCAAAAAATATCCATTAGGGGAGTCCTGTGTTGGCCGAAAGGGACTCCTCCCTAATAACACCCCTGTGCTCCGTCCTCAGCAGGGAGCAGCCCTGGGGGACAGTAGCCTCAGCGTGCGAGCACTGCAGCACTTCTGAAAGAGCAGTGGCAGGAAGTGGTCATACCACCCACCTTACAGCAGGTTCTCTCAAAGAGAGACCCGAACAGCACATCTCCATGGACACCCTCGATGGCATTGGAGGCATTTAACAGGGCAGTCAGGACAACAATATTTATTCAATCACCAAATAGTTATTTGCATCCACTGTGTGCCAGGGGGGTACAGAGCGAATGAGACCTCATTCAAGTGTCATGAATTCCGGGTCCTTATGAATCTGACATGCTGCAATGGGGAGACAGACATTAGCCAGATGGCCACTTTAATAAGTTATAGTACAAATGAATGCTAAGATGAAGCGGTACCTGGTTGAATTGACCAACAGAGGGAAACTGCACTCATCTAGAGAAGTCGGAGGCGGCTTCCCCGAGGAAGTGTCCTCAGACTTGAGATATGGAAGGTGACTCATAACTAGGTAACAGGGGTGGTAGAACAGCATTCTAGGCAGAGAAAAGCATGTGCAAAGGCCCTGTGGTAGTGAGGACCACGGCATGATAGAGGAAATAAAGGAAGCCCGTTGGGCTATCACACAGAAGAGAAGGAAGATCTGGACTAGGACGGGTGGGGGAGTAGGAGACTCACACCGGGCTTTGTAGGCCCTGCTGCCCCCACCGAAGAGACACATGTGGGGGAAAGCAGGGAAAGATGGAGCTGGGGGAGTGTGTTGGGGCCAGAGTATGGGGAGTCTTGCACATCGATTTGGTTTTTATCTGAAAGGCAACTGCCTGGTCCTGGGCTCTGTGTGGTATGAGAGACCCATTGTATTAGCCACTGCCTTAGCATGAGAGATGCTAGGGATCCAGAGACGGGGCCGACAGGAGCCCTGCCCTCCAGATCCCCCAGCCAGCTGGGCAGGACTGATACGGGCTCAGCCAGCTGGAGGCTCATGGGGTATTAGCTACAGAAATGGTCAGCAGTACATTTTGACCTCATTGTTCTGACCCAGCCCCTCGGCCAAGGCAAACAAATCAGATGTTAAACTCGTCAGTTTTTTCGCCTGCAGTAATGCTGTGTAACAACCCCCAAAACTTGGTGACTCACAACGTTGAGCATTTATTTCTACTTTCATGGGCTTGTGGGTTGGCTGAGGCTCTGCCGGGATCAGCCAGGTTTAGTTCCGGACTGCGGGTTAATACTTTGGTTTTCTGGGGCGTCTTTTAGGTTCCTGGACCCACTAAACAATTCCCTGGACGCCAGGTGGGTGTATGAAAATTCAACTCAATTCGGACACTGTGTATTTGGAAATAGCGTCAGCTTCCACAGGTTAAGGGTTCGGTCCTGCGAGACTGCCCCGCCTCCTACTTTAAGACCCCCCCAAGGCCAAGCCCAGGTTGTTACCTGCACTTTTGATGGACTGGCTATAAGTCGGAGGATCCCACGACCCCCTCCTTGAGTTTGATTAATTTACCAGCACACCTCACGGAACTTGGGAAACCCACTTACTCACTGGATTACCAGTTTCTTATAAAAGGACATAACTCAGGAAGAGCCAGATGGAAGAGAGCATGGGGAAAGGCATAGAGCTGCCATGTCCTGTCCGGGCATTGCTGTCATCACATCTCCACGTGCTCACCAGTCCAGCAGCTCTCCGAACCCTGTCCTTCTGGGGGTTTATGGAGGCTTCATTACATAGCCATGATCGATGAAATAATTGGCCATTGGGGATTGATTCAACCTCCGGGGGGGCCCCCTCTCCCTCCCCAGGAGTGGGATGGGGTTGGGGGCGGGGTGTGTGGGAACTGAAAGTCCAACCCTCTAATCCTGTGGTTTGTTCTCTGGGCAACCCGTCCCAAGATGGGGTCCAAAAAAAAAAAAAAAAAAAAATCACACCATTGACATAACAAGAGACACCTTTGTGGCTCTCACCACTTCAGGAAATTCCAACGGTTTCAGAAGCTCTGTGCCAGGAGCCAAATAGGTAGATTTCTTAGTATAGATCACAATATCACAGGCTGCCGTGACAAAATACTACAGACTGAGTGGCTTAAACAACAGAAAACTGTATTTTCTCACAGTTCCGGAGGCTCCAAGTCCAAGATGTTGGCAGGATTGGTCTCTCCTGTTGCGTCTCTCTTTGGCTTGCAAAGCCACCTTCCTGCTATGTCCTCACATGTTCTTTCCTTTCTGCATGCACGTCCCTGGTGTCTCTTTGTATGTCCAGATTTCCTCTGCTTACAGACACGCCCGTCAGCTTGGGTTAAGGCCTTTCCTAATGACCTCATTTTAACTTCGTTACCTCTTTAAAATTCCTATCTCCAAATACCCTCACATTCTGAAGTTAGGGCTTCAACATAACGAATTCAGAGGAGACGTGACTCAACCCACAAGAGTTGGGTTCAAAGTGATTCCATGTGTCTCCTTGTTCTGGGAGCTGCGGGCACTGAGGGCATTTTTGTCTCTTGGCAGAAGTCAGAGACTGCCGAGGGGGCAGGGGGATGGTTAGGGACACGTGATGCTCTTAAAGCCCGGGCTCCACAGAATCAGCACCACCTTCCACTGGTCCAAGCGAGTCCTCTGGTGTTCCGGTTACCGTTTGTACCTTCCAAACCACCCCAAAACGTAGTGGCACAAAGCAGCCATTTTATTCTGCTCGCCAATTCTGTGGGTCAGGAATTCAGGCAGGGCACAGTGGTTACTGTTTGCCTCTGTTCTAGAATGTTTGAGGTCTCGGCTGGGAACACTCCAGAGGCAGTGGCCAGAATGTTCTGGAGGTGTTTTCACTCTGGTGGTTGACGCTGGCTGTCAGCTGGCCCAGCCGGCCTGCTCTGTCAACCGGACATCCTTCTTTTGTGGCATGCCCGGGTGGTCTCTCTGTGTGGGCTAGTTTGGGCTCCCTCAGGGCCTGGTGGGCGGGTCCCAAGAGAGCACTCCAAGAGAACAAGAAAGGGTATTGCACTCTCACGATCTAGCCTCGGAACACACATAGCATCACTTCTGCCGAACCCTGTTGGTCAAGGCACTCACAAAGCTCCACCCGCGTTCAAGAGGGAGCGGACGTAGACTTCCCTACCCGATGGTCACAGTGTAAGATGCAAGATGCACGTGAGATGGGAAATATGGTTGTGGCCACCTTTGGACAATATAGTCTGCCACCCACAGCCAAGCCCAACATCAACGGGCAGAGAAATAGCCTCCGTCGGAGTACACGTGGAGAGCGTGGGGTGGAGGGAAACTGTGAGCAAATACCACCCTGTCTCACAGATGGGGAGAAGTAACCAACACACAATCATGTTGATAAAAGCTAAAACTGACCCACAGTAACTTGGATGTCGACAAAAGCTCAAACAGTAACATTTTGACATTTAGATGGTCAAATTTAGACCTGAGAATTCTGGTGAGGGGCGCCTGGGTGGCTCAGTGGGCTGAGCGTCCAACTTCGGATCAGGTCATGATCTCACGGTTCGTGGGTTCAAGCCCCGCATCGGGCTCTGTGCTGACGGCTCAGAGCCTGGAGCCTGCTTCGGATTCTGTGTCTCCCTCTCTCTCTCTCTCTCTGCCCCTCCCCTGATCATGCTCTGTCTTTCTCTGTCTCTCAAATAATAAAATAAAACATTAAAAAAAAATTTTTTTTTTTAAATCGGACCAAATAGAAATAATGGATACTAGCAGACAATGCATAATGGCAGAAAACCCTTGAAATCAGATGTGGATGGGGTGCCTGAGTGGCTCAGTTGGTTAAGCATCCGACTTCAGCTCAGGTCATGATCTCATGGTGCATGAATTCGAGCCCCGCATCGGGCTCTGTTCTGACAGCTCAGAGCTTAGAGCCTGCTTTGGATTCTGTGTGTGTCTCTCTCTTTGCCCCAGCCCCACTTGTGCTCTGTCTCTTTTTGTCTCTCAAAAATGAACAAATGTTAAAAAAAATTAAAAAAAAAAAAAAAGGAATGAAATGTGGGTAAAAATGACTGAGGGGAGAATCACATCTTGTTGGCAGCATTTACTCCACAAGGTCAAGTTGATTGCAATGAAAAAAATAATTTTGTAGGGGCACCTGGGTGGCTCAGTCGGTTAAGCGTCCGACTTCGGCTCAGGTCATGATCTCGCGGTCCGTGAGTTCGAGCCCTGCGTCGGGCTCTGTGCTGACAGCTCAGAGCCTGGAGCCTGTTTCTGATTCTGTGTCTCCCTCTCTCTCTCTGACCCTCCCCCGTTCATGCTCTGTCTCTCTCTGTCTCAAAAATAAATAAACGTAAAAAAAAAAATAAAAAAAAATAATTTTGTAAAATTAAATTTAAAATGGCAAACATTGGAAAGAATTTGACTTTGGTCATAAAATAACTGATTGAGGAATAAAATTGACTTCAGGCAGCTTGCTCAAGAAAGCTCTCTCTTAAAAAAAAAAAAAAAGCCCTTTCTTGATGTATTAGAATTAGTGTAATTCTGATAAAAATATTTGGAGTCAAAACTCATAGTCAAAATAGTCTTGGGATAAACACAACCATGAGGTCAAAATGTCCTGTAATAGTAAAATTATCAGTAAAAACAAAGAAAGAGAGAGACTGCAAAGACAGATAAGGAACTAACAAGTATTTATCTGTATGAGAGACAGAGGGCTGATTTCCTTAATATGTTAAAAAAAAAAAAAACACCTGGGGGGTGCCTGGGGGGCTCAGTCAGTTAAATGTCATACTCTTGACTTCGGCTCGGGGACATCATCTCACGGTTTGTGAGTTCAAGCCCCGAGTCGGGCTCCACACTGTCAGTGCAGATTCTCTGTTGTCTCTCTCAAAATAAATAAATAAATGTAAAAAAAACAAAAACAAAAAACAAACCTGGGGTGCTGGGGTGGCTAAGTTGGCTGATCTCAGCTTGGGTCTTGATCTCAGGATTGTGAGTTCAAGACCCATATTGGGTGTGGAGCCTACTTAACAAAAAAAAAAGGCACCTGGATGGCTCAGTCAGTTGAGCATCCGACTCTTGATTTTGGCCCAGGTCAAGATCCCAAGGGTATGGGATTGAGCCCTGCTCTGGGCTTTGCAGTGAGTGTGGATTCTGCTTAAGATTCACTCTCTCTCTCAAATTAAAAAATATTGGGGCACCTCAGTTGAGCATCCGACTTCAGCTCAGATCATGATCTTGCCATTCCCGAGTTTGGGCCCCACATCAGGCTCAGTGCTGACAGGTCAGAGCCTGGAGCCTGTTTTGGATTCTGTGTCTCCCTCTGTCTCTCTCTCTCTGTCCCTCCCCCGCTCATGCTCTCTCTCTCAAAAATAAACATTGGGGCGCCTGGGTGGCTCAGTCGGTTGAGCGTCTGACTTCGGCTCAGGTCATGATGTCACGGTTTGTGAGTTCGAGCCCCGCGTCGGGCTCTGTGCTGACGGCTTGGAGCCTGGAGCCCGCTTCAGATTCTGTGTCTCCCTCTCTTCTGCCCCTCCCCCACTTGCACTCTGTGTCTCTGTCTCAAAAATAAACATTCAAATAAATAAATAAAATAAACATAAAAAAATAAGATAAGTTTATTGATACTTGTTTTGTGCTTGAACACACAGCCTACCCTGAAGCACGTTTTCATGTGTATGGAAGAATATGTATTCTGCTGTTGTTGGGTGGGGTGTTCTATAGATGTCTGGTAGGGCTGGTTGGTTTCTAGTGATGCTTACATTGTCGATTTCTTCTCATTTCCTTTTGTGTATATTTTTAAAATATTCTCTTCACCGTCACCATGGGGATTTCAATTAACATAGGAAATTCAGAACAATCTCGCATTGATACCCATTTAATTTGAGTAACATATAAAAACAGCTCCATGCTCCCCCTTTCCATTATTCTAATTATTCTATTATTCTAATATTTTTCTATTATTTTGTCACAAATTGTATCTTTATACATTATGTGCCCATTAACATAGAGTTCTAACTTTTTAGGCATTTGTATGCTATTTTTTAAATATTTATTTATTTAAGTAATCTCTATACCCAGCATGGGGTTTGGACTCACAGCCCTGAGATCAAGAGTTATCTGCTCCTCCTACTGAGCCAGCCAGATGCCCCCCCTTTTTTTTTTATCCATTTGTGTTTCTTGTTTTTAAAATACACACTTTTTATTTTATTTTTATTTATTTATTTATTTTTAAAATTTTTTTTAACGTTTATTTATTTTTGAGACAGAGACAGAGCATGAACGGGGGAGGGTCAGAGAGAGAGGGAGACACAGAATCTGAAACAGGCTCCGGGCTCCGAGCAGTCAGCACAGCGCCCGACGCGGGGCTCGAACTCACGGACCGCGAGATCATGACCTGAGCCGAAGTCGGACGCTTAACCAACCGAGCCACCCAGGCGCCCCAAATACACACTTTTTAAAATAATTTTTTAAAAGTTTATTTATTTAGAGAGACAGAGAGAGGGGAGGGGAGGGGCAGAGAGAGACAATCCCAAGCAGGCTCCGAACTGCCAGCACAAAGCCTGACGTGGGGTTTGAACTTGCAAACCATGAGATCATGACCTGAGCTGAAATCAAGACTTGGACGCTTACCTGACTGAGGCACCCAGCCATCCCTATACCTTTGCATTTTAAATCATGTAGGAGACAAAGAAAGTTATAACCCCAAAATATAATAATGCTTCTTTTATATCTATGTAGTTACCTTCATCAGAGTTCTTTATTTCTTTATATGTCTTCAAATTTCACTGATTTGTACTCTTTATCATTTCCTTCCTCCTTCTTGCTTTGAGTTTACTTTGCTCTTTTTCTAGTTTCTTGAGGTGGGAAGCTTAGATTGTTGAATTGAGACTTTTTCTCTGTTCTTCAAAAAAAATTTTTTTTAATGTTTATTTATTTTTGACAGAGAGACAGAGCATGAGTGGGTGGGGGCGGGGGGGGGATTGTGGCACAGAGAGAGAGGGAGACACAGAATGTGAAGCAGGCTCCAGGCTCCGAGCTGTCAGCACAGAGCCCGACGTGGGGCTCGAACTCACGAACCGTGAGATCACGACCCTAGCCGAAGCCGGACGCTCGACTTTTTCTCTGTTCTGATGTGTGCATTTCTGGTACACACTTCCCTCTCAGCACTGCCCTTGCCGTGTCCTGCAAGTTTTGATATGTCATGCGCTCATCTCATTCAACTCAATGTATTTTTTAAATTTCCCTAGAGTCTTCTTTTTTGACTCGTGAATGATTTAGAAATGCGTTGTTTAGCTTTCTGAGTGTTTGGAGATTTCGTCTCATCTTCCTGTTGTTAATTTCCAGTTTGAGTCTCCTGAGGTCAGAGAACACATCGTGTGATTCCCATTCTTTTAAATTTGTTGGGGTTTGTTTTTTGTTTTATGTCCAGAATATGGTCTATACTGAGATATATTCAGCGGGCACTTGGAAAGAGTGAGTATTCTGCTGTTGAATGCCACGTTCTCTGAATGTCAACTGGATTCCATTGTTGATGGTGCTGTAGAGAGTTCTTCTATATTGTTGGTGATTTTCTGTCTAGTCGTTCTGTCAGTTGTTGAGAGAAGTGTATTGTTAATTGTGGATTTGTCTGTTTCTCTTTTCCATCAGTTTTTGCTGCTTGCGTGATCTTTTTTATCCTTTTTTCCTCCATCTGCCTATACATTTGAAGTGAGGTTTTTTTTTTTTTTTTTTTTTTTTTTTAAGTTTATTTACTTACTTTGGAGACAGCGTGAGCAGGGGAAGAGCAGAGAGAGAGAGGGAGAGTGGAGCCTGCCAGACGCAGGGCTCAAACCCACAAACCGTGATGGTGGTTGCCGTAGGTATAACATCACGTGCACATAACACAGTCTACCGGCGCCCTCATTTTGCAATTTGAGTGAAGTGTAGAAACTTTACCCTCTTCACATCCCTTTACCCACTTTCGTTGTTGCCAGGTGGGGGTGGAATCATGGGCTCCCAGTGTGTCTGCATCGACGTGTGGGAAGGAGGAGGCAGGCGAGGAGGGCTCGTTACTGGCCAGCAGACATGAAAGTCCTGGCTCCCTTGGCCTTACGACATCCCACACTGGTGGGAGTGTCTGGGCACCTTGACTCATGAGGTTGGACAGAGTCACCAAATCCCCACTTGGCCTTCGCTGATGTGGATAAGGCCACTGTTTTTCCCATGGTGTTTGGCTGGAGTGGAGCTCTTACTGTCTAGAAATGTTCTACCCTGCTGGCTTGTTCCTTTTCTAATCCCTTGACTAGACAAAGTAGGCTTTTGTTGGGGCTGTGTTGTCTTTTCTGTGCCCATTGGCTTTTTTGGGGTAGCCAAAAAAGCCAGCTCCAGCTTCTTTGGCTCCAAGTCTGGGATCTCTGAGGCAAAAAGAAAACCCATAGGACTTGCCACTGGGTCATTCCTGGGGTCCTGAGGTCCCTGGCCTGTCTGCCTTCTCTTCACTTTTCAGTTTTCTTATGCTTGTTTTATATGCAATGTCCAGGGTTTTTAGCTTAATTAGGTGAAAAAGGAAAAAGCAGATCTGCTTCATTTTCCTAAAAGTGCGAGTATAGATAGAAGCAGGGTCACTTGTCCGGAGGAGTTTCTGCCAGGCTGCATTTTACCGATTGCGTTCCATGTAGCACTTCTTGTGCCCCTGTATTTTCCATCCATGGTGGTTACATTTAGAAGCTTTGGTCACATGCAGAGCCGACTTTCGACAAGAACATTTCAGGGGTGTGCTGTGTTCTCTGACCAGGAGGCGCACGATGGCAGCGTCCTTGGGTGCCATTTGCAGCCCCTGCTGGTCATTGTGTGGATTCATTAACTTATCAGGGACACAGATGGCTTTCAAATTATTAAAAGACGCCAACCTCAATTAGAGTTTTGAAAATGAAATTTTAAAGTATAGGTACTATTTTTTTTTTTCCTCAGCCAGATTGACAAAAGATCAAAGAGTGTTCACGTGGATGTTGGCAAGGGTGCAGGGGACACGCAGTTCCACGGGATGACAGCTTTGGCTGTCTCCATCAAAATAACACATGCATATATCCTTTGGCCCAGTGATTCTACTTCTATGAATATACCGTGGGTGTACATGTGTATGTGCAAAATGACGGATACACCAGGCTGTTGATTGCAGTACTATTTGGATTAGCAAGAGTTGAGAACTACCAAATTGTTCCTCCTTCCAGGAGAGTTTCCCAGCTGGTGTGCTACATAGTTTCGTGAGCTGTGGCAGACATGTTTTTGCCCCGGCCATGTGCCCTTAAGCCCGTCCTCAGAAGTCATGTGTAACTTTGGTGGACAGTTCTCATTCAAGGAACGGGCGCCTTGCCTTGTCCTTTTGACCATAGGTTTATGCCGGGCCCAAGCCTGGGGCAGGCAGGAAGTGCCAAATGCTGGGGAGAAATACACGGGAGCAGCCCTCAGCCAACGAGGGATGGGAGTCGTTCAATGAATACACTGAGGTTCTTGTCCCTAGAACGTTCTACAAGTTTTTCAAAGGATGCCCTGGAAAAGAGCCCCATTGTCTCAAGTGGCAATTTACGTGCCATTGTACCCTGTGTTGGCCTGCCCTGCCTCGCTGTCCCTGCTGTTCTAGGATCACCACTTAAACTGCTTACACCTGAATCCTTACTTTAGACTTCGCGTTTAGTGGATATCCATAAGAAGACACAGAGCTTGGGCAGTTGGAGTCCCAAGACTAGTCCCCTCAGGGGTCCTTAGAGCAGTGGTAGGGGATGATGGAAGGGGGTGGTCTGACAGCTTAGCCTAAAAGCACGTACATTTATGGTTGCAGATGCCATTCTTAAGCACTTCACAAGCATAAAACCTGCACTAAATCTGCATAACCACCCATTATTATCATCTCCATTTTACAGGTGAAGAAACTGAGGCACAGGGAGGTTGAAGGGCACCGGGCTATCCTAGGAAGTATGGTTTCAGAGCCCTGCTCCTAACTGCTACACAGCCTGTGTCTCTTTCGGCCCTCACCGCTCCACCAGGATGCGTTGAGCATGGCGAAGGTTGGGCTCTTTCTTCCTGGATGTCTACTGCAGGGATCAACCACGGGGCACGTGGCCACCCATCCTCCACAAGGACCTTCACACAAAGTCTGTGGAGCCACCGGAGAAATTTGTTTTCCAGGTGCCCCAGGAGCTTGGCATGAAGTCCAGGTGAGACTGATGTGTCTAGAAGGGATGGTCAACTAGCTGCAGAGAGATGTCCTGCCACATAAATAGTTTGTAAATAAGGGCTTTATCATTATTTTTATTTATTGCTATTATTTTTACAAGGCAATTAGGACAGCGAACAGGTGTTTTGTTTTGTTTTGCAGGGGGCGGGGTGGGGGGCACTGAACAGTTGTTCTGCTTTGCAGGGGCCAGGTGGAGGACACGGTTTTTTACATCAGTGCAATTTGAGCCGAGCCTTCCTGACTAGGCACTGGTCATTTCCCCACTCAGCAACAAATTTACAAACTATCTTGTTGGCTAGCCACTGCATTGTTCATATTCCTTTTTATTTTATTTTCAGAACTTTTTCTTTCTTATGCTTGTATTCTTGGTACCTCAGTGTTTTGTTTTTTAATATTTTATCTTTAATTTCTACACCCAATGTGGGGCTTGAACTCACAACCCCAAGATCAAGATCAAGAGCCAGCCAGACACCTTGATACTTTTAAGTATCAATGTTTTAAGAATGACTTCCTCAAATTTTAAGATTGGCAAATATTATCCCTATAGATTTGTCTTATTTGATTTTTTCAAATGTTTATTTTGAGAGACAGAAAGAGCAAGTGGGGGAGGGGCAGAGAAAGGAACAGAGAGAATCCCAAGCAGGCTCTGCACTGTCAACACTGAGCCCAACACAGGGCTCAATCCCACGAACTGAACCGTGAGATCGTGACCTGAGCTAAAATCAAGACTCAGACGTTTAACCAACTAAGTCACCCAGGTGTCCCTGTCTTATTTGATTTTTAATAAATATCCATGCTCTAATGTTAGAATTCTGGTCATATGAAGTATTAATTCCCTCCTAAATTATTGAAACTGCCCCATTCCTGAGGGCTTATACATGAACACTTAGCTTGAACAATTCCGTGAAACAGCCCATGAGTTCTTATGAAATTTAAATGGTTTTACCACAAAGTCTGTCCCTGCCTTCTTTCCTTCCTTTCTCCCTCTTTCCCTGCCTCCTTTCCTCTCTTCCTGTGTGCTGTGCAGCCTTGCCTAGTGTTAATAAGTCACAATCTTCTCAAAAAAAAAAAAAAAAAAAAAAAAGACTGGAAAGCTTTATGTCATTTCCTGTGTTCTGGAACTCATCATTACTTTAAAATACCTGAATGAGGAGCACCTGGGTGGCTCAGTCGGTTAAGCGGCCGGCTTCGGCTCAGGTCATGATCTCGAGGTCCGTGAGTTCGAGCCCCGCCTCGGGTTCTGTGCTGACAGCTCAGAGCCTGGAGCCTGTTTCAGATTCTGTGTCTCCCTCTCTCTCTGACCTTCCCCTGTTCATGCTCTGTCTCTCCCTGTCTCAAAAATAAATAAAGCGTTAAAAAATATGTATTTTTAAATACCTGAAATGAAAAAGTTCATTTGGATTTGAAATCCACTTGAATATATTATATTTGTCAATTAAATAAAGGGAAGAGCTGTTGGAATGTTTAAATATAATTTCAATTGTAAGCTTTGGGATGGTTAAATTTTTTTTTTTAGCACCTACTTGCAGCTATGAAGTCTCTTGTTGATGTCAACTACCAAGAATTTGAAGAGATCATCATTAATAAGCCTTGATTGGAAATTGTGTGAACCATTTTGATTATAAAAGCTCATATAAAATATTTGTGTCTCTTAAGAAATAAATTTTAAAATGGGTACACTGCTGTTTCAAAGTTCATTATGAAATATATTTCATTTTTCTCATTATAAATACAGTATATAGAAATGAATTCCGTCCCCTTCCCCAGACCCACATGGGCAGTCTGAAACTCCTTCCAACTTTTCCTCAGTGTGCAGTTCCAGTATTTTATGCACATGCCATAGCATGTATAAAGTTGGAAATCACTGAGTTAGATAGAGGTCTGGTTAAAATACTACACAGCTAGAATAAATCATGAAGCTGTCATGAGTATTGATAACTGTTGAACCTGTATGATGAGTACACGGGGATTCCTGTATGAGTATGTAAACGTGTATAAGACATTACTTAGGGAGAAAATGCAAGGCAGTGTAGGTCTGTTAACCATTTGTGTAAAAAAAAGGCAGGGAGGATAAAAGTATATTTATATCTATGTATTTGTCTGTATCTGAAAAGATGTTTCCAGAAGGATCAAAAATCTGAAGAGGGGCCTGAGTGGCTAAGGTAAAAGAGCAGGGGCAAGGGACACATTGTGGGGATAGGGGTGGGGGAAATGCTGGAGACTTTGGTGTTGAACTAAAGAGAATGATGACCCTGAGCACAGGGACAGCAGTGGCAAGCTCTGAATCTAATACCCAACGATTGGAAGTGTAGAGGTCCTTCTGGTGAGCCGGATGGAGGACGGAGGACACCGGGGAAAGCTGGCCAGGTGGGAGACAGAGGTCATGGGCGCTACGGAAGGGCAGAGGCAGTGGGCGTGGCTTCAGGTCTCACCAGCCTCGACCACCAGGGGGCAGCCAAGCCTGCTCCTGAAGGCGTGAGGGGCGGAGCGTCCGAGGCAGGTTCCCGCCTCCAGCTCCGTCCCCGGCTGGAGCGCCCGCCCATAGAGTCCTCGTTTTCCCAGACCCTTTCGGGACCGGCTGCTACAGGTGGAACTGTATAGGAAGCCCGCTCGAAGGTGGGGTCATCGCTGCCGCACCCTCCCCACTCCCTCAACCAGCCTCCCCCAAGCTCTTTTGGGTTATTTCATTCAATGTGGACCACAGTCGTGTGAGATGGGTACTGCCATCAATCCCATTTATGGAGGTGAATGTTGGAGCACAGAGAAGGTAGGTAGCTTGCCCAAAGTCACAAGCCCAGGAAGGGGGACCCAGGAAACATACCTGACTTGCCCACCCTGAGAACCAGAACCTTATCAAACCATGGCTCCTTCACTGGTCTCCAGGTTTCTACTCTGCTCCCCTCCAGAACCTTCACACAGCTGCCAGAGGGTGTTTTGGGGCCCTACGGGGGGCATATCATTCCCTGACAACTTCCCTCTGGCTCTCACTGACCTCAGGATCAAGTTCAGCCCCCTCATCCCACCGCTCTGGCATCACCTTGACCCAGGAGGCCTTCTCAACTCGACACACCCATTTTGCTTCAGCCTGAAGAAAACTTATTCACCCTGTGCACTTGCTTCTTCTTCACCAGGACCACTCTTCTTGCTTCCCCCATTCTTTTAGTTAACTCCTACATTCTTCCAGCCCTAGATCTCATTACCTCGTCTTTTAGGGAGCCTTCCCTGACTCCTGACTCCCAGACTAGCTCAGGCTCCACATTAAATACTGTTGGGGCACTCACTATGAGCCTCTTAAGTTGCACTGGCCTCAGAAATGTGCTTCACTTTTGTAATTATAATGGTGTCACCATTCCAAAAACTCCCCAATCACCCTTGATTCCTCTTTCTTGACCGATTTCTAATCCATCAGTAAATCCTGTGGGATCTACCATTAAAATGTTACCTCAAGTCTGACTCCTTCCTACCTCCTTCCCCACTAGGTCCTTCATTAGTCTTGCCATTCTTCCTCATGGTCACCCAGATTCCACCTTTGCCCTCCAGCAGCCAGACCCATCCTTGTATTTGTCTGTTTTCCCAAGAATGGGAGTTCCATAAAGGAAGGGCCTTGTTCACTGCAGAATCCCCAGGGCTCTAGGACTGTGCCTGTGCCAGGCAGGCCTCAGTAAACACATGCCAAGTGGCTGTTTCTTCCCCTAGAATGTCAGTTCCTGGGGGCAGGGACTGTGTCCATCCTGTTCACGCACAGCCCCAGTGGCTCGGCACACAGCAGGCACTCAATAAAAACCCCATCAATGGCAGGTGGAGAGATTCAGGCCCAGAGGGAGCTCCCCTGCAGCACCCCTGCCCAGCAGCCAGCCGCACATCCCCTCCTTCCCCAGCCCGGGGCACACAAGAGCCCAGGTCCTTTGCTCACTGAGTCAACACAGTTTATTACTGAACTGCACTTTCACCTTCACACAGACTATTTCAAAGAGCTGGAACAAGTGTGGGGTGGGGGCTGAGGGGGGGGGGGACAGTTGCCCCTAAGGAGCCAGGACCCCCAGCTGGCTTCCCCAGACCAGGGCAGGGGAGGGAGCATCAGGCCGTTCAGTCTCCGGGCACCAGCTCTCCACGTGCACACGCACAGCAAGCCAGCAGCTCCTCACACATAAATACAGACACGCTTAACAAAAATAGTATATCATCTTCACAAGGAATAAAAACTAGTCTCGAATATGTACAGCAGAGAGCCCGGGATGGCTAGGGGTAGGCTGGGACCCCTGGGGATGAGACAGGCCATGGGTGGAGTAGAGGGAGGCCTGAAGGACTCCTGGCCAGGCCACTCTGACCTTGGCAGCCTGGTGACCCAGGCTGAATGGGGGTGGGGCACACACCTGTTTGACCAGGTAGGACTGGCCCTTCCAGCCACCCCCACCTACACCTCGTGCATCAGGGTCTCCTTCCTGCCCTTCCTGCCTGAGGTAGGGAAGACTCTAGGGCTCCCACAGCTGCTCCCTGTAGCTCCCCTTCACGTCTGGGCGGAGGCCCCCGAACCCCTGAACTCTGTGGGCAGCAGCCCAAGGCAAAGATGCCACAGGCTGATCTCGCAGGAAGTGAGGCAGCTGAGGCCATAAACAGCTCTGGCCATAAACAGCTCTCGGGCCCAGTTGGTCCCTTAGTAATGGTCATGGGAGCCAAGGGAAAGGAAGGGGAAAGGAACTAGGGTGGTGCTAAACTGCAAGGGCCACCCTAGCTTTGGCATGGGGTGCTTCCTGCAGCTACAGCCCCCCACCCTGGGTGGGGCTGGCCTCTAGCCAGAGGCCTCTGGAGGACACTGGGATTGGGGTCAGGGACTTTGGCCAGGCCAGAGGTGGAGAGGGGGTCCTGGTCCTTGTTTCTTTATCCCAAGCAGCTTAAATCCCTAATTAGTCAAAAGTGGCCCCTAAGTGGCTCTTGGGAAGGTGGGGATGATAGGAAGGGGACCTAGATCCTGGAAGGGATAGGGAATGATCAATTCTGAGGCCACAAACATCAAAACGAAGGCAATCTAGTCTCTCCTGGGGAAAAGGGTCAGAAAACTTTCCAGCTCCCTGACAAGAAAGCATTCTCAGGGAGGCTAAGGGGTTGGGGGGTTCCACCAAACAGGCAGGGCCCTCCAGCCCCCAACCACATACACCCCCACACCTGCCAGCTTCCATGGGGCAGATTTTGGGGAAACTCTGTGGGTTCTGAGGCCAGGAGAACAGAGGTGTGGGGAAGGCGGCTTTCACAGAAGCATGGTAGATTTCTAGAAAACTAATTGCAGGGGACCAGGTCTAGGCCCAACCCTGTGATGGGTAGGTGGCCACAGGCTGCATGTAGTGGTTCTCCTGGTGGCAATGGTTGCTGGATAAAGGGATGTGGTGGGGGCAGGGTAGGGCAGGGAGGGTAAGTGGGTGGTCAGTGTCTGGTCATTTCCGACTGAAGAGTGAGCCCAGCAGAACCACGCCAGCCACAGTCATGCCTGTCAGGAACCAGCGGTTGAAGCGCTCCTGGCCCTTCCGGCTCTCGGCCGCTGCATTGTTCCCGTAGAGTTCCACAAAAGTGTCCTGCAGGGAGAAGAAGAGAAGGTGCTATTTGAGTCCTTTGACAGTAACATGGGGGGGTAGGAGAAGGGGGCCATCTGCTGCAACGGTGATCTGAAAAACTATAGCCATCCGTGCCTCCTCTGGGCCAGATACAGGGTTAAAGGCGGCCCTTCTTCCTGATGCCCAGCTGGGGATGACCAACACACATTATTGTTGAGATAACAGGTGCAAAGCTGGGAAGGAGCTTTGTCCAAGGTGAGCTGGCTAAAAAGTGGTACTGGAGAACCTGCGGGAAAGAGATAGGCAGGGGCAGGGAGGTGACAGGAGGCTAGGTGGCTGGAGCAGAGGGCAGGAAAGAAGGGGACAGGGCAGAAGAGGGTAAAGTGGTGAGCAAGAGCTGGCTCATGTGTGGTCTGGAAGCAGAGGAGGAGCATGGAGTTGAGTCTGTGAGTAGCCTTCCCACTGCTGTGACAGAGGGAGGGGACAGGGAGGGAGAGGAGATGGGGCTAAATTCCCAGTGATTCAGGGGCAGGTCAAGTCTGGGGATTATGAGCCAAAGGCTCCTTCTCCCTCTGGAGGGAGCCTCTGGCCAGGATGAGTGATGGGTAGACAGAGCGGGGCAGAGTAGAGGGGCAGCAATGATGACGCAGGACTGGGACAGGATCTAGGAGGCCCTGTCCATGTCTTTCGGCCTGCCCCCAGGGGGCGTGACTCTGGGCCCAGGAGGAGGTGAGCAACAGCCTTCAGCCCTGAGGCCAGTCAGAAGGGAAGCACATGATATGGGGAAGGTAGGGCTGTGGGTTAAATTACCCAGCCCAGGGCGGAGCCAGCCTGTGGGGCAGGGAGAGGGGGTTTGCAGTACCCTTTAGTGAGGCGGCTTTGCTCCCTATTTGTCCTCTAATCCTCCCAACAATGCTGCAGTACAGACCCTCTCTTCCCATTTACAGACCAGGAGCCTCTGGGCCTAGGGAGGTGTGTGTCTAGAGTGTGAATGGGTCACCTGCTGGTCCCAGGGCCCATGTTCCTCCTCTCCATCAAGAAGGTGGGCCCTCATTTCCACCTGGTCCCAACTGGCCGAGTGGTGGCTGCTCCCTCAGACCAGTTGGTTCCAAGTTCCACCAGGCCAGTTTGCTCACTGTGATGTGTGCCTGGCCTTCCTTCTGGTCTTGACAAGCCCCCTCAGTCCATGCTCCACACAGAGGATTTTTAAAAACGTAGATCAGATCACGGCACGCCTGGGTTTAAAGTCCTCCAACAGCTTTCCCTTGCACTTAGAAAGCCAGTGTCATTTTTGCTCACATCCTGGTACCTAGCAGAGTGCCCTGTGCACCAAACTGCCAAGATGACTCAAAGACTCCTGAGTGTTTATTAAGCCATCAGGGAAACAGCAGAGACACCGAAGCTGCAGCCCCTACCAGATAGTTTACGATGTATGGGGGGAAAACCACTAGAAAAAGTCCCTCCATTCAGGCCATGTCACTCCTTCCCATCTCATCCCAAGCTCTCAGCCTTCACAAGGCTTCCTATCACACCTGGAATAAAGCCCTCACTCCTCACCACGGCCAGCGAGGTCTCGCGGAACCTGCTCCTCCCTCCCTGCTGCACACTCGCCACACGGGTCTCCTTGCTTTTCCTCCAACATCTGCTTGGGAGCTTGCTGTTCTCACTGCCTGGAGCACTTGACCCCAGATCACCACCCACCTCACTCCCTCATTTCACTGCCGGCTCTGCTCAAATGTCATCTCCTCAGAGAGGCCTGCCTTGGCCACCTCGTCTAAAATGGTACCCATCCTCCTCTCTACCTGTCCTCTTACCCTGTTTTATTTTTCTCCCCAGCACTTCTCATAACGGTGCATAATGAACAGATTCAACACTTTGTTTCGTCTCTTGCACTAGGTGTGGCTTGACGAGGGCAGAGCCCCTGTCTTGTCTCTATATACCCAGTGCCTGGAACAGTGTCTGGCACGTGTTGGTGCTCAATAAACACATGAGTAGAATGAAGGTACTACAAGTCTACTAAGGGCCACGTAGTTACCCATTTCACCTTCATCAGCTAGATTTGAGCCCCATTTCACACTGCAGAGGGAAGACCTTGCCTGGGGTCAGCCGGCTAACAGGTGGCAGAGCCTGGATCAGGACGCAGGGATACTCAGCTCCAAAAGAAGCACGGCTATAGCAGGACACTTCCCTATGTGGGGGGCTGGGATGACGTGTCCTGTCAGTAACGCTAAAACGGGATTCTAGAAAGAGGGGGTGGAGTTGAGGAGGAGCCCTGGGTCTGAAGAGAGAAGGGCAGTGGTGTGGCAGCAGTCAGCCTCCTAATTCTCTGGCCTTGTCGCTGCCCAGGCATCGCCGTGTGGATATGCTTCCGTCTCTCCCCCCTCATCCCGGCTAGCCTCATGGGTGTTGGCGGACAAAGAAATTCTTACAGGAGTTGTAATTTTTCTGGTCCTAAGTGTCCTAAGTGAAGTAGGCCCAAGTGGAGTCACAAAAAAAGATGGATCTGTGATGGGGGAAGACTACTGGGCTATCGGGGGCATGGGAGAAGTGAGGCCAAGGCCAGAAGGAACTGGCTCTCCCAAGGGGCCCAATGTCTCTTAAGAAACCAGGGACACTGGGGTTGCAGCCAAAGTGGGAGAGGCCTGGCTCTCTCGATGGGAACTTTCCTAAAGTAGAGGGCTGGCAGCCACGGGAAACTTTCCTCTCTGGGGCTGGGCTGGAGTAAACAGGCCCTGTCCCTGCAAGGGCACAAAGCACTCACTGTCCAGGAACAGTCATTCCAGGGTGGAGGGAACATTCTCGTTTCGGTGCCATAGAGAACAAGACTCTGACCTGCCCAACCCCCCGACTCATGCATTCCTGGCCAGGACAACCTTCATTAGGAGCTCCTTCTCCTGGGGGGCGGGGGGAGTAGGATTTCCAGGGGCCACGGATTCTGGGGACTGCTTTTGCAGACAGAGCATGAGCAAAATGGGGTGTGCTATTGCAGGGCGGGTGCTGGGGAGACAGTGGTGTGGGTATATTTAGCTCAAGGTTCACACGACACACTTGGAAACAAACACAGCCATTTTCTCAGTGGGCGGTTGCCCTGGATAAACAAGCAGCATTGCAGAGCAGCCTGGTTCTGGAAAAGCAGAGATAAGCCCCGGTGCTTCTCAATGGCTCCCACTAGTTTCAGCCAGAGCTGGCATGGTGGGCAGGAGGGTGAGATGCAAGGGTGAGTGGCAGGGAAGTCTCTGATGTCACAGAGGCTTTCAAGAGACCCGGGCATGAGGCTGTCTGCATTCTCAGCTGAGGTGACAGCAACGTGGGGGAAGTTTTCTCTTTGTAGCTGTGACCGCTGCCATGGGATTCGTAAAGGAGTTTTCAGGGCCACCGGGGATAGGCAATGGCTAATGACTTCCATGGGAGGATCATGGACTCCCCCGCCAGCCAGATCCCCCACAAGTTAGTAAGACCAATGCACCTGCTCATTCTATAGTTTCACACGGCTAGTTTGTGGTAGAGCCTGGACTAGGAACTGGTGTCTCCCGACTTGGCATCAGGGCCCTTTAGAGAAGTGAGCCAAGAACCAGGGTCCCCAGGAGAAGCCAAAGCTGGGACCACTTTCAAGATCCTGCCTCCAACAGTCCTGGCCACATACATGGAAGGGCTCCACCCAACATACTCCAGGGTGCTTTTCACCCCTGTGTGTCCTCTTAACTGGTCACCCTCCCCGTATCATCTTCCTCAGTTAGCCAACCGCTACTCAGCTTACGAGACTCCATGACAAAGGTCTCCTTTGTGCTTCCAGGGTTTTTGCACTTTCATTTACACCATAAATATGTCTTTCTTTCTTTTTTTATAAATTTTTTTTTTCAACGTTTATTTATTTTTGGGATAGAGAGAGACAGAGCATGAACGGGGGAGGGGCAGAGAGAGAGGGAGACACAGAATTGGAAACAGGCTCCAGGCTCTGAGCCATCAGCCCAGAGCCTGACGCGGGGCTCGAACTCACGGACCGCGAGATCGTGACCTGGCTGAAGTCGGACGCTTAACCGACTGCACCACCCAGGCGCCCCTATAAATTTTTTTTTAACATTTATTTATTTTTGAGACAGACAGAGACAGAGCATGAGTGGGGGAGGGTCAGAGAGAGAGAGGGAGTCACAGAATCCAAAGCAGGCTCTAGGCTCTGAGCTGTCAGCACAGAGCCTGACGCGGGGCTCAAATTCACGGACTGTGAGATCATGACCTGAGCCGAAGTTGGACGCTTAACCGACTGAGCCACCCAGGCGCCCCCCTTTTTTTTTTTAAAGTAAGCTCTACACTCAATGTGGGTCTTGAACTCCCGATCCTGAGATCAAGAGTGCATGCTCTCTCTACCAACTGAGCCAGCCAGGTGCCCCACACTGTAACTATTTCTTGTGTGCTAACCATGCTCCAAGCCCAGTACTGGAGACACAGCAGTGAACAACACAAAGAAGATCTCTGCTTTTATGGAGCTTCTGTTCTAGTCTGTGTGTTCTCAACGGGAGGGCTATCACTCCCAGTGGGGCAAAGCAAAAAATTCTTGGATATTACAGTGGTTTGTGGCTTTCCACGGGGCCACAGCACATAAAGAGATACGGAGTACAGCTGTGGTATTCAAATGTCACGGGAAGGCAACAAGGACAAGAATGTCGAAAAAGATGCCTGAGGCGGATGGCAATAGGAAAAAAGGTTGAGAAACACTGTCCTGGTGGAAAGCAGACAGGGTAAGAAGCAAGACAATTTCAGAGATGATGGGGTTTTGAAGATAGTAAGTCATGGGGTGGTGACGGAGAATAGCTGGGGGACTGATATAGGTGGAGTGGTCAGAGAAGGTCTCCCTGGGGAAGTGAGGTTTGAGCTGAGAGCTGAATGGCAAGGTGGAAGTAGCCAAGAGAGGATAGAAAACCTGGGGTAAAAAAAGAGCCTGTTTCAGCAGAAGCAACAAGTGCAAAGGCCCTGAGGCAAGAATGAGAGGCAAGGTGTCCCTAGGCTGAGCCCCATTTGTGTGTCAGCTCCCCCCTCAGTCAGCGGGCTCAAGACTGACATATGTCTGAAGCCAGGCCCATCCAGACAGGCACAGACGGACTAAAGCTAGATCTCTGCCCAGAGGCCAACTGAACAATGCAGGTTACCCTGCAGCCATCTGCAACCCTGGTGAAGTGAGGAAAAAGGCTGGCACAATGCCCCTCAGGCAGCGGCCCATCCACCCTGCCAGGGGCTGAAGTGCAGCACCCACCTGAGACTGATCAATCCTCTGATGCCCACCCTTCTCTCTCACCTCCCACGTTTCCATCCTTCTTCACAGCGGTGTGACTTTGAGCAGCCCAGTCCTCACTTGTTAAATAACAATAAAATAATAACAACTGCTAATATGGCAGCTGACCTTTATTACACATTTGAATGTTAGCTGTACCAGGCACTGAGCTAAAGCACTTCACCCAGACTGGGGCATACTCCCTGATTACATGCACAATCACATACAGTTGAGTGACTATGTTTTGTCCTGTCTCCTCCACTAGATTGTGTGTGGTTTTATCCCTTGTACCTCTAGAACCTGATGCTGTACCTGGAACACAGCAGGTGCCATTCTAAATGAATCTATTATATATATACACATAGATTATATACACACATATATATACACATGATGTACACATCATTAGATGAACGAATGATTACTTTCGTTTAATCCTCGTACTATTTATCAATAGCCACATCTACGGATGTGAAAATGGAGGCTTCAGAGTTCACCTGGGACTTGTCAGAGTTCTGGCCTCTTGCTCATTCTGATATCTGATTCTGCCTTCTTCAGTCCCTGCTGCCCCTGCCCACAGAGAACCTGACCTACACAGTGGCAGTGGTGGGAGATGATTCCTGAGCACTTACCCTGCAAGAAGGCACTCCTCCTGGTCCTTTTAGTGGATCAGGTCACTGAATTGTCCCCACACTGTCAGGCAGTGGGTACTGTTGTTAATTCATCATACAGCTGATGGCCCTGTGGCCCTCAGATGATCTGTGACTTGCCCAAGGTCACACAGTGGCTGGGTTGCCTGCACTAGCAGTCTGGCTCCAGTATCTTTGCTCCCAACCTCCATACAGGACTATGCTTACTTTCAAAAGGACAATACTTTTCAAGCCCCATCATGGTCCAGGTGCATGCACTTGTATTACTGAAGGAGGACCTCAATCTACAGCCAGGTAAACCGAGGCTCAGAGACACCAAGAGACCTGCCCAAAGTGGGTATGTGGGGAAGTTGGTTGCAAGTTCCAGCATGTGCAGCAGCAACCCCATTTCTGGGCCAGGGCTATAGTCCTGAGTCCCTCTTGGAGGGGGAAGGTTGCCCGAGGCCACCAGCTGAATGAATGAGCTCTGGCCCCCAGCCAGCTGAGGGGAACTGGGTGCCACAGGAAAAGGATGTGACGAAGACCAGGAGGGAAAGTGAAACCCTTCCGTCCTGGCTTCAGTGGGGAACAAGTGCTTGTGCCAGACGGGCCCTTCCTTCCTCTAGGGTGACTCTGGAAGGCCCAGGCCCACCACTTCCTTCCTGCTTGGTTATTTTGGGAAAGAGGTAGGTGGAGAAGAGGAAGGGGCTCCTAGCAGCCCAGAGAAAGTGCCAGAGACATCAGCACTGTACCTTCCCTTGGCCTCATCACGGCCCAGTATGGGCAGGCCAGGGATCCCTTGCAGAGTCACTTTCTGCTGCTAGCCTCAGTTTCCCTGAAGGAGAGGCTGATACATGCCTGCTGAATAGATAAATGAGGCCTTGTTAGGAGATCCCAGGGAGATGGCAGGAAGGGGGGATGGGGCAAAAGGAGAGGCCTTATCACTCTCTTGGCAGGGAGTTGCAGGCGGAGACTCGGAAGAAGTGAGGTTTGTGGTTGGAATCCACTTCCCTTGGCTTTCCCGGGGGAGCCGTTGGGGTCAGCAATGTGAAAGAAACACGGCCTTTCTCCTCTACTGGGAGTGGGCAATTCAGAGAGGCAGCTCAGGGCAGAGGCAGAGACGGGTGACCAGATTATGCTAGGGTGACCCCAGTCTAGCCAGCCCAGTTGTGGGCACCATAGCAAACCTCTGTACTTCAGAGCCTCAGTTTCTCCTGTTTTGACCTCCCAAGACAGTGGTGGTAAGATAAGGGGATGAAAGCACTTAGCACTTACTAAAAAGCAAGGTGACCTCGGTGTTACTGGCACAACAGTGTGTCATGGGGGGGGGGCGGGGAGAGGGGGCTCAAGCCATCTGGGCTTCAGGGAATATCTGGAGGCATCCTTGCAGCAAACTTCACGTTAATCTTTCTCCAGTTCTGCCCCTGTCAGCTGCCAGCCTCTCCTCCCCCGCCTCCTCCCTCACCATTAGTTCTCAGAAGCTAAGCCTGACAGATGTGCTCATTTCTCAGAAAAGGAAGTGGTTGTGCCGGGAGGAGATAACACCTCCGCTGGGGAATTGAGAAAGCTATCGGGCCTAGCAGTGCAAGCGTGGGCTCTCCACCTCCTCAGCTCAGAACCAGGATGCTAGTCTTAGAGGCAGAGACGTTTACTGGGGGCACAGATGCTCATTTAGAGGCTTACAACCTCCTTCCCTGGGATGACTGATATTTACTGAGAACTTACTGTGTACCAGGCATGGTGCTAAGAGCTTCATCATGTATATGAATTCACTTAATCCTAGCAATAACCCCATGAAGTGCTATTGTTACTTTCCATGTTACAGATGAGGAAATGGGCTCAGAGGTCAAGGGACCCTGCCAAGGACGTATGGCTCATATGGCAGAGTTAGGGCTTGTATGCAGCAGTCTGGCTCTAGAGCCCAAGCACTGAATGGCTCCTGGGAGGCTGCTGCATGTTCATATGCATTCGTTCCCTGGAAATCCAAGACCTCCCTCACTTTGCTGTCTCTCATCCCACCCCTGCTAACCCCCTACTGTCTCATGAGTGGATGGCTATAGCTTTTCATTCTTCTTCCAGTGTCCTGGGAGATAAGGTTCACCCTTGAAAAAGAGTCGGAGACTCAAAAGTGACCTCATAACATACCTACCCAACCTCTCATGTGATGCTGAAGCTCATCCCTAACATCCTGATTTCCCAGACAGGTTCAGAAAGGTGGAACATCAAGGTCATGTGGTAGGTGTGTTTCACTCCCGATGGCCCATCCTCGTGGGAGTTCGCAGTCATCTCTAGGGCATCTCTGCTTATATACTCATGGAGCACTTCACTTTTGGAAAGCTCTCTTTGCCTCTTTTCCTCTATCTCCCCCCACTGGCTGGCATCAGATATGGTCCTCTCTCCTCTAGCTCTGTCCCGAGGGCTGCCCAAGAAATCACCAGGGGCTGGCAGAGGAAGCTTTGCTGGCCTTGTTCTGGGTCCTGGACCAGGTTGTGCTCCTCTCTGAGTAGAATTTCCTCATTAGTAAAGTGGCAGTGCTATCTGGATGAGGCCAAGGCTCTATTTCTATTTCTTCTATTTCTCTACCAAGTTGGGCTGCCAGCACCTTACCCACTAAGTCTTGCAATTAGACTTGAGAGGTGTTAGCTTTGGACACTGTCTATAAAATGGAGATTAAAGATGTGCTTATTTCACAAGAACACTATGAAGATTTAACAGTAATACACATATGGCTCTTAGAATTCTGCATGGTGCAGAGCAAACTTTGAGTACATGTTGGCTATTACCACTGGTCTTATTATTAGACCAGGGCTCAGCTTGAGTGTTAGAGCCTTCTCTGTGGTCTGCAAGACCCTGCAGGATTTCCTCAGCTTTGTCCAGGGCTAGGCTGCTTCATTCTTCACATACCATGTTCTCTTCAGCCTCAGGACCTGTGCCTATGCTGGTCTCTCTGCCAAGGTCTCTCCTACCTATCTCTTAAGTCTTCACCTACAGGTTCCTTCTTCAAGGAGGCCTCCTGCTTTCTGACTCTAAGTCTCCTTCAGCTCTCTTACCAATTTGTTGTGCTGTTCATTTTTTAATTTAAATTCCAGTTAGTTTACAGTGCAATATTAGTTTCAGCTATACAATTTAGTGATTCAATGCCTATATACAATACCCAGCGCTCATTACAACAAGTGCACTCCTTAACCCCCATCCCCCAGTTCCCCCATCCCCCCCCCCAACCATCAGTGTGTTCTCTATAGTTAAGAGTCTGATTCTTGGTTTGCCTCTTTTCCCCCTCTGATTGTTTGTTTCTTAAATTCCACATATGAGTGAAGTCATACGGTATTTGTCTCTCTCTGGCTGACTTATTTTGCTTTGAGCTGTTCATTTTTTACCGTGAGCTCTTTCAGGCCTAGCCCAGCCTGGTCCCAGAGAAGGTGCTGATGAGTATGGCTGACTGGTGGACAGTGAAGAGGGTAGGGAAGAAAAGGCCAGCTCCCTCTCTCTTTATCCCCATCCTCGCTGCCTGGTGAAACTAGAAGGAAGCCCCGAGACACCAGGTGATTGGGCAGGGTGACCAGAACTCCCTAGATAACCAAGTTCTTCCAGGCTCAGGAAGGATGATGGAAGTTTATGGGAAGGTTCTGGAAAAGACATCATCTGAATTGTGTTGAGGCAACAGGCAGGAGGGACCAGGGTTAGCAACCTACAAAGAATAGGGGCTTGGTCTCTGGGGCCAACCCTTTCCCTAAAACTCCTTCTTCTGGGATCTATGCCTCAAAGTACTCCACGGTCCAAAGCAGCCACCCCCCTCTTATTTCCACCCAAAGCTATCCCCACTACCTTGTCTGGTGCTGATCAACGCCGTGTGCTGTGAAGAGACACCAGGCCAAGAGTCAGTAGATGTGGGTTTTGTGTTCCAGCTCTATCAATGGCTCGCTTGGGTTGAGTCTCTTCCCCTGTCTGGGATACTTGGAAAGTCTGGGACTTTCCCCATCTGTAAAATGAAGGGGGGGGGGGTCATCCTCAAGGGCTCCTACTGGTGCTACAGCATGAAGAGGATGAAAGTAGCTCACACACGGATGGATTAGTAACTACCTGAGTTCTCTCTGATGGGTATTCAGACGACCCAATAATTAGTGTGGAAGGTGAGAGGCAACATTCTGGAGTAGAAGGACTTGTTGCCATAAAAGAGTCTGATCTTCCTCCACCTCAGAGCCTGCTGAGTCTTGCCCTCTAACCTGTAGGATTCCAGGGGAAAAGGGCAATGGGCACATCTGTGACCCAGGGCAAGCTCCTCAGAGAGGCCAGATCTTGCCGGGCTTTGTCCCTGTGGCCTCAACCTCTTTCTTCACCCTAGCACTACCTCTGACTAGTCCAAACAAGTCAGGGTATTTTCAGCCACCTTTATCTGATCGGAAATGTTTGGAATTCCACAGCAGAAGGCCAACAGCTCCGCAGGATTTGAGGATGGGAGAAATCCCAGCAACACCCTTCCCTCCCCCCTATACATATGAATGCTCACATATACACTGCTTGAAACCAAAAACTCAGAGCTGAAGGCTCCTGCTGAGTTGCATTTCCTACATTCTGGTTCCTTCTGGTCTTCTCCTCAGTTCTCACCCCAGTCCACGGGTTGCCTCAAGGTACAGAATAGCAAGATGCCTGAAATAGTGCCAGGAGAGCCGGACTACTGCCTCTGCGGCGGGGTGACACGGGGTGGGGGCCACCAGGAGGTTTACTGTTCACGGTCAACACCCAGAGCACCCATAAACTGCAGAAGAGCACCACCACCAGGAGGCCCCAAAGAACTTGCTGTCCCACCTGATGTGACATGTGGATCACTCAAGAATTCGTGTGTCATGATCTGTGGCTTACAGAGCTGTATACTTCAACTCCCTCCCTAAACAGATGGAAGACTGAGACCCAGAGGAGGTAAAGGGACTCCCCTGCAAGGCCTCCTGACCCTTGGAGTTGGACAGTGTGGGTTTTGGCTTCAGCTCTATGACTGCCTACTTGCGGGACCTAAGGCAAGACCCATTACCTTCCCAAACCAGGGTTCCTCCCTGAGAGCACTGTACTTAACATCACAGGCTTGGCAGCAAGAAGTAAATGGTCCACAGAACTCAATGAAAGTTAGCTGTTTCAAAAGAGGGGCCTCATTTGTGTTTCTCATGGTCCATCTCATTATTTACGGCTACAAAGAAATACACAAAAACAGCTAATATTTACCGAGTTCCTGCCTGAATTCTCAAAATCTTGCAAAGTAGGTGTTGTCCTTATTTTACTAACGAAGCAGCTAAGACTCGGAGAGGTGACAAGGCTTTGTCTGAGATCACCAGCTGCTGAACGAGGGGGTCTGACTCCAGGGCATATTAAATTTGCGAGTGCAATGGGGCAGATGCACGGGGATGTTACTAAGCTCTTCCTTCCTTCCCCCTTTAACCCCACATAGCTGCCTGCTATTTAGTGAAGATCTGCTACTCTTAGGCCATATGAATCAGAAATTATTTTGAGGACACGGAAGAGAAGTGGCATGCTCCCTGGTGCCTCGTGGATGGGAAAGGGAGAGGTGTGCTGTGGCTGCTTAGAGCCCCCGCCCCCCCCAACCATCAACCCATCCCCTGCAAGGCCAGTCCTTCCCTTTATCTGGCCACTATCTTGGAAACAAAAGTGATGCCAAGTAGCTCTGGCAGCACTCTTATATATGAGTTTTCTTTTCTTTTTTAGCGTTTATTTATTTTTTTTGAGAGAAAGACAGAGAGAGAGAGAGAGAGAGAGAGGGAGGGAGGGAGAGGGAGGGAGAGTGCGCGAGCACGACCATGAATAGGGGAGGGGCAGAGAGCGGGAGACAGAGGATCTGAAGCAGACTCCACACTCTGAGTGCAGAGCCCACAGAGCCCGATGCAGGGCTTGAGATCCTAACCTGAGTCGAAATCAAGAATCGGCCTCTTAACCAACTAAGCCATCCAGGCGCCCCTTATCTGAGTTTTCTAAGACAGATCATGACCCCTTTGTGGGTTGAGCTGTGAGGTTGCAGGAAGGACCAGACAAGTTGTCCTGCTGGCTCTGGACATTCATTCACTCCATAAATCTTTATTAAGTGCCCACTAAATGCCAGGCACTATGCTAAGTACTGGGGATAAAGCAGTGACTAAATCAGATGAAAATTCCTACCTGCGTGAGTTTACAATTTAATGGGAAGAGACAGGCAATAAATAAATGTGTCAGATGGTAGCAAGTGCTAAGAAGAAAAATAAATGAGAAAAAAGGGTTAGACAGAAACATGGAAGACAGGAGAATTAGAACCCATAGTCAGGGAAAGCTTCTTGAGGAGGTAACAGTTGATCAGAGCCCTGAATGAAGTGAGGGTACAGGCATCACAAGGATGTGAGGAAAGCAATGGGAACAGCAAACGCAAAGGCCCTGAGGCAGGAACATACCTGGGCACTCTTGAAACAGGAGACACCAGTATGGCTAAAGGAAAATGAATGAGGGAGAATGGTAACAATGGTGTCTGGCAGTAGGCAAGGGTCAGACTGTGCAGGGCCTTGAATGCAATTCAAGAATGTAGTCTTGTCCTTTGAGTGACAAGGGAACACTGCAGGGACACAACCTAACTTTGGTTTTAATGGAGTCCCTCTGGCTGCTGGGTAAAGACCTCCAGGGGCAAGGGTGGAAGCAAGAGGTCTGCTGAGAAGGTGATGTAGTCATCCAAGAGAAATATGATAGTGGTTTGGCCAGGATGGTGCCAGGGAAGCCAGTGAGAAGCAGTCAGATTCAGAGTTTATTTTTAAAAGTAGAACTGATGGGCACTTGGCTGGCTTAGTTGGTAGAGCATGCGACTCTTGATCTCAAGGTCATGAGTTCAAGCCCCAACTGGATGTAGAGCTTACTTAAAAAACAACAACAACAAACTAACTAAAAAAAAACAAAACAAAACAAAACACAAAAAACAAAGTAGAGCTGAAAGGATTTGCTGATGGATTTTGTGGGCTAGGGGAGTTGCTAGTCTCTCTGGCCTTGTTTCTCACCTACAACAGGCAGGGAAAGAGGCCTTTGAGGATGTTTTTCCAGTTTGATAACTCTGGGAACCCTACGGGATGAAGAAAGAGACAAATCATTTCTGCTCTCATGGAGGCAAAGCAGTTTGCTCTCCAGGCCCTGAGGGCTGGATGGCAATGACAGGAGGAAGGCAGGGGCTGGACAGAGACAAAGGAAGGACAGGGTCTGCCTACACTGTGGCCGCCCACTTTCAGCAGACACATCAATCACCCAGCTACTAGGGGCCTGCAGGGCCATGGAGTAGCCAGGCCCAGGCTGGGGTGGAGGTCAAGGGAGCTCGCTTTACATTAGGAGAGCAGGGGCAGCAGACCTGTGCTGGGTCCAGGGCGTACTAGACAGAAGGTGCTCAGTAGGTGAGTGAGTGAATGGGCAGTGCCTCGGGCCAGGATGTGTGTGAGAACTTCCCAAGTCGTTCCAAGGGGTGAGCCTGACCCAAGGGATTCATCTCCTGTCATTCCTTCTGCATTGATGACATTCTAGACGGAGTCTCAAGTTCCCATTCTTCATGAATGGCAGACCGTGAGGTCTGAAATCACCAGAGCAGCATTTTAGAGCTGAAAGGGCAGACACATCTGGTCCAGTCTACCCACAATTTCACCATCACTGTTTTGGCCTTCTCCGTGTATCATTGTTATTATTGACATTCCTATCAATTGACTCACTTTTAAAAACTTTTTTTTTTTCAACGTTTATTTATTTTTGAGACAGAGAGAGACAGAGCATGAACGGGGGAGGGGCAGAGAGAGAGGGAGACACAGAATCGGAAACAGGCTCTAGGCTCTGAGCCATCAGCCCAGAGCCCGACGCGAGGCTCGAACTCACGGACCGCGAGATCGTGACCTGGCTGAAGTCGGACGCTTAACCGACTGCGCCACCCAGGCGCCCCTAAAAAGATTTTTTTTAAGTCATCTCTACACCCAACGTGGGGCCCAAACTCACAGTCCTGAGATCAAGAGCTGCATGCTCCACCGACTGAGCCAGCCAGGCGCCCCTGCAATCTTTCTCCTTTTTAGTAAACGGTAGCTGTTTCACTCTTCCAGGTGCTGAAGCATGGGACACCTTGGAGTCATTCCTAAATATCCTCCCTAGTACTGATCTGTCAGCAAATTCCTTTGAAACTATATTCAGAATTTATCCAGAATCCTACCACTTCTCATTAACTCCACCACTGTCATTTGGTCCAGACCAACACCATTTTCTGCCTGTACTGTTGTTAACAACCTCCTTACTGGTCTCCCAGCTTCTTACCCCCTGGCTATGGTCCTTTACCAGAGCGTCCACAGTCTGTCTGGTCAAAACACTCCACTGCCTTCCCATGTCACCTAGAGAAGGAGCCAGAGTGTCCCGTGGTGGCTCGCACAAACCGTTACCTTCTACCTCTGCTCACTCCGTTCTAGCCACACTTACCTCCTCTGCTCTTCCTCAAACACGCCAAGCACACCCTTCTCAACTTGGGGCCTCTGTACTTGTTCCCTCTGTCTGGAATGTTCTTACTACAGATTGAAAGCAATTCACTGTATCACAGATCGATACATGGTTTATTCCCTCAAATCATGTAGATCTCTGTCCATGTGTCTCCTCCTCAGAAAAGTCCTTCCCAATCACTCTTTATTTAAAAGAAACAGAAACCAAAAGAAAAAAAAACAAACCAAACAACCCCCCAAACCCCAAATGCTGCCTCGCCACCCTCCATTCCCTACCACCTCTCTATCTTTTTAGAATATAAACTCCATGAAGGCAGATATTCCCAGTAGCTAGAATGGTGCTTGGCACAGAATACTCAGTAAATATTTGCCAAGTGAGTAAACGAAATGAAAAGGCAACTTAAGTTATTACTACTATAACTAGAACACCAATATCATTTGCCGCACTGGAAATCAACATAAAATAAAAACATTATTAAAAGAATGTCCATTTGCTTATCACCTATAAGTTACCTTGAAGGTCAGTGATACATGTATCTATCGATCTTGGGCTCACACCTTTACAAAAGAGACACAGGAGGTCCAGAGCAGGAGAAAGCTCAGGACAGAAGCAGCCAGCCAGTTGGAGATCAGTCCAGAAGAACCACACAGGCAAACCCTTTAGTGCCTTAAAACCACAGCCCCACTCCCCCAGAATGTACACAAAGCAACTGAGTCTTGGGAAAGGTACAGCTAGGTTGAAGCAACAGAGCCTGTGTGAGGGGCCGGAAAAGTTATCCTCTGGACCAGGCACAGAACTGGAGGCTCTGCTGGAGAGAACAAAGACCAAAGGGAAGTGTGCCAGGCTACAGCAATCTCATGGGGCTGCATTGTGGGGGACGGGCACGCACAAACCTGTAGGTGAGGTCCATGGAGACCAGACAGCTGAGAGCAAGAAATGAAAACAGGCTGGGTCCCAAAGGGTGGCAGCTTCAATCCTGTAAACACCAGACAGGCATGGGGGTTCAGGTGCAGGCCTGGGGCCCAGCTGAGCTCAGGGAGTTGGATGGGACCTTCCCAGCCTCCTCTATCCCTGATGATAAGCTGAGCGGAGAAGAGGCACTGCCAATCCTGCCACTAGGCACACACAGCAGACGTTCAGGGGGAAAGAGACAGAGAGCTACCCTCCTAGTCCCCACATTGCAGATGGTCTTCTCCAGCACCCTCCTAAGTCCCAGCCAGCTCCACCCACACAGGCCCTTGAGGATTCACTATCTATGTGGAGGGGAACATCCTTTTCCCATCCTCATGGGGCTTAGCAAACATGGCTGCAGCTGCAGGGAGCAAAGCTATTGCTGTTGTAACTGCCAGGCCAGCAATGCTTGACCTACATCTCCATGGTTGGTTGCATGCAAAGAAAAATACCAGGGATTTCCGTTGGTGTTCACCAGATGCAGCTGCCAAGGGAAGGCTGGGCCTTCTGAAGGCCTGTTGTGAGGAGGGCAGGGCAAGTGGTAAGCTGGCTGGGAAAGATGATGGGGCTGGCCTCTAAATTATTTCCTGGCTTTGAGGACCTCCCTAGATTTCGGAGACTCTATCAAATGTTCATCTTTTTTCTACCAAATCTTCCACTGAAGCTTTTTTTCCCTCCTATTCTAGTATATTACCCTAAGAATTGAGAGAAAGAGAGACACAGATAGAGAGAGGGAATGAGATTCTATTTGGAAAAGAACTCCCCAAACTAAACAGTTGTTCCAACTGTCAATTATTGGCATTGGAGGGAGGCTTTTCGATCTGCACAGAAAAGAAGCAATTTGGAAGTTTTGCATGGTAATGTAAAACGGGCCTGGGACTTTAGAGTCAGGACACATGGGTTTACTCCTGCTCTGCGGTGGTTCCATCTGGCTGCAGACATGTCAACTGAGCACCCTGGGCCTCACTTCTGTCATCTATCAAGTGTAGACAATGGACCAGATGATCTCTCTGGCTCTAGTAGTTTCAAGGCCGTGATTCTATTCCTAGGCCTTCCCCGTGGGCCCCCTCAGAGGTTGGGTGTCACATAAGGGAAAAGCTCTGTTAGGAGACAAGAGACCTGAGTTCTAATCCCCAGGTTGCCTTTCATTAACTCAATGTGATCTTGGGCAAGTCACTTCACTTTCTTCATATGTAAACCAAATACTTGCAAGTGCACTGAGAAAAAGCACTACAAGAACTTTAGCATTATTGTGTCTCCCTTGTGTCATTCATCCCTTAGCCATCTGCCTGCCTCCCTCGGGGCTTGTTCTTTACTTGGAATTGCCCCAATTTGCAAACCTTAGGATCCTAGAGACAGAATGGAGGAGGTAGGGATTCAAACCCAGGTGTGTCTGATTGCTGAGGCTATGTTCTCTCACTATAGAAATGTGGAGGTGGCATGGATGGTGGAAAGGACTTGGGATTTAAAGTCAGAAGACCCCAGTTCTCTCCATGGTAAGACCTTCTCTGCTTCCTAGCATAGTCAGAGAGAGGCTCAATGAGATAATGTATGGACACAAAGAAACACTAGACAAACCTTAGTTAATGATCCTGCTCCGTTACTTTATGACCCAAGCCTGGGTTTCCCCACATTCAAAAGGAGAGCTTAAAGTACAAGCCATAATATCTTAGGAATATAACAGCCCTATTTCTCAGCCTTCACCCTCCATCTTGACCTCCCTTCTCATCCACATCAGGCCTATCCTTCCAGACTCCCATTACCTGGCCACCCAGCACAGAGCCCACAATGCCCTCCCCTCAGAGGCCGTGGAGGGTTCAGAGTCCTAGCTCTGACACTTATTTGCTGTGCGACTCTGGGCTTATCACTCAAACTCTGAGTGTTCATAAAATGGGCAGAAGCCCTACCCCCGATAGTCTTCCATGACTGTTTGCTATTATTATAATTATGTTATGCTTCCTCTTTCCTGTGAACCCTTCTGATCCTTTTAGTCTGTTCCATTTACTTTGGTATTTGCAGTCTTATGATTTAAGTTACTGAGAACTAGGCCTGTACTTTATACTTCTCTCCCACTGGAGCAGTACATGACAGGTGTTCAAAGAACACCTGCTACACAATTGGGAGATGGGTCCTTTCTAAGCCAGTATGGGGGGGAGGGGGCATCATCAAACCTCAGGCATCACGTGGCAGCCTGCTCTTTGGCTACCCTATGCTAAGTACCCTATACTGGGGTAGGAGTTGGGTGGGGGGGGAGAGGGTGAATGGAAGCTAAAGGGCCCTCTTCTCTAAAGCATTCAGTGTGAGCCAGACTCACCCTCCCGAGAGAGCACCAAATGATATGGACAAGTGGAAGAGGAAGAGAGAGCCAAGGGAAGACCATGGACATGAGTGATTGTGAGTCTAACGGATTGGATCTGCATTCTGTTCTTATTAGCATTTGACCTTGGGATTATTACTTACCTTGTCTTATTCTCAGTTTTCCAATCTGGACAATGGGGACAATAATGTTTCCCAAGCAAGATTATTGTGAGAGTTAAAAATACAACACAGGGTACCTTCTATATAGCATATTACACACAATAGGTACTCAATAAACAGCAGCAACTATATTGTTATTAGTATATTAATCATAGATGGGTTTTGTCTATAGGTACCTCTAATGGTCAACACATGCACATAGAGAACCGGTGATTTATGGCTCTCTATAGCAACTGGATGGAGAACGTTCTCTTCATGGAATCCTAATGAGACTGGACATTCTTTCCATGAAAGGAAGGGAGGCAGCTCAGTACAGACAGACCACAGGCCTCAAATGGACATATGGGGGTTCCCCCTTGGGGACTCCATAGTTTCCTGGCTGTGTGTTCTTTTGGCCAGTTATTCTCTCTGAGCCCAATTTCTCACCTGTGTTAGACTCTAAGACCGTATGTTATTCCTCCTGAGAGGCAGTCAAGGGTGTTCTTTAAGAGCATAGGTGTTAGAGGATTTAAACCTGGGGTTAAACTCTGCTCTGCTACTTACTAGCTTGGGCCAGTGACCATGGCACATTATTTAACCTTTCTGAGCTTTATTTAGTTTTCTCACTTAAAAACCTTCCTTGTTGGCTTCCTTGTGGCTGTATTTGCCTGTGCTTTGACACATAGTAACCATTTTACTTGATACATGAAAGTGTTATCTTTGTATCCAGGACCCAGCACTGTAAGGCACTCAATAAATGTGCTGAATCAAACTCAGCCTCAGTGGAAGGGGTGCATAGAGAAAAGATGCTCCTGTAAACTGGCACCACTGCCATATTCCCACGTTGGCAATATCTATCAAATCATAGGTGCACCTATCCTTTGACCTTGCAATTCTACTTCTTAGGAATTTATCCCCCACAGATAACCCCATATTCATACATGGATGGGCCAAATGACAAATATGACAGGGCTATTCACTGAGTATCGCTATTATAACTGCAAGAGACTGCAAAAAAGTGCCCACTAATGGGAACTAGTTAAATAGAGTAGAGGGGCACCTGTGTGGCTCAGTCAGTTGAGCCACTGACTTTGGCTCAGGTCACCATCTCTAAGGTTCGTGAGTTCAACCCCCTCATTGTGCTTGCTGCTGTCAGTGAGGATCTGCTGCCCACCCCCCTCCGAACCTCCCGTGCTCAAGCGCATGGATTTGCTCTCTCAAAAATAAATAAACATTAAATAAATAAAGTTGAAGATAGTATCATGTACAGAATACTATGCAGCTATTAAAAAGAATGAGAAAGCTCTCAATAGACTGATATGGAATGACCTCTGAGACACTGCTAAGTGAGAAAACCAAGGTACCATGTGCATAGCACATGACTATCTGTGTAAAAACTGGGTGAAACATATGGGCATTTGCTTGTGTCTACTGAGTCTATTCTCCTAGCAAGGGAACTGGGCAGCTAGGAGACAGGGGTGGGAGGGAGGCATTTGTTCCTTTTGAATTTTGAAACACTTGAATATATTACCCATTCCAAGAAAATACATCAAAATTAAAGAGTGGGAGAGAAAAAATTTGATTCTCCCACGACATGCATTTGGGGCTCCCCAGAGACTGACGCTTTGGCCAGTTATTACACTATGAGAAGAAAAATGACAACTCAGGTATTTGCATCCTAGGATGCCAAAACAGCATTGCTACTATGTGATTAACTGCACTAGGATTGCCACCATCTCTGACCCTTTGTCTCAGGGTCCTGTTAAGATGGGGGAGGACCAGCATCTGTGAGGATGCTCCTTTATCCCCCGGGTTAAGGCTATCCAGGTAGAATAACAGGGAAAGAAGGCTCCGGTTAAAATAAAAATTATCCCTAATAGCTCTGGAAGAAAAAAAGGAAGGAAGGAAACTAGTCCTGGAGGGAGTGGGGGTGGCAGGCTCTTGGTGCATCCCACCTTTATTCCCAGTCCCTCCTGTTTTTCTTAGCAACTAATCTCCTGCTTTCCTGCTGAGAACACTACTGGGGACTCCTGCTAGTATATGGGAGACCCAACTGGCTCTGGAAGAAATACAAATGGCTGATAAAGTATAAGAAAAGATGCTTTACTCCATAAGTAACTCTGAAAATAGTCCTTGGATATTTCATTATGAGAATATTTATACATGTACAAAAGTAGACAGAATGATAAAACGGACCACCATGTACCCATCACTCACTCAGCTTCAACAATGATCAACTCAATACCAATGTGATTTCATCTGCTCCCAAACACTCTCTGTCACCCTGGTATTATTTTGTAGCAAAGTCCAGACATAGGTCAGTATGTATTTCTAAAAAAGAAGGAATATTAAAAAGAAAAAAAAAAAACGCAATACCATTATATCTAAGATCTGAAAAATCAAAAAAATCTTGGAAGGGCTTTAAATGTGATCAAAACTCTTTTCCAAAGAGGGCACCTTTGTTCAATATGAAATTTTAATGCAGTGTACATAATAAGCTCCAGGTACAACTCAAGTTATAAATAATTCAGATCTGTAGACGTTTAAAACCCACAGAAATAAAGGTATCCCGCCAGCAAAAACTTTAAGGTGACAAAAGAGTCAATTCTAGATCTATTAAGGACTTAAATGTGAAAAGCAAAACTTTAAAACTTTTAGAAGAAAATATAAGCACATGTCTTTAGGACCACAGGTTAAGGGAAGATTTCTTCAACAAAACATAAAAGTATAAATCATAGAAGACTAAGCTGCATTAAATTAAGAAAGTCTAATAATCAAAAGACACATATAGAAACTGAAAAGACAAACTATAAACTGAGAGCCTACACATGTAGGCAAAAGATTAGTATTTAGAATATATAGAGAGTTCCTACAAATCCCTAAAAAAGCCAATCAAAAGAAACAGAGCAAAGACTTAAGCAGGTATTATACAAAAAAAGGAAACATGAATGGTCAATAGAAGTAAGGAAAGCTTCTCCACCCCACTTGTAATCTGAGAAATGCAAATTAAAACCACAAGATACCATCTCATACCCACCAGCTCTACAAAAATTTTAAAGTCTGACCATATCAAGTATTAACAAAGATGTAAAGCAATGGAAACTCACATGCTGCTGGTGGCAGTGTAAACTCTCACCAACACAGAGCTAGGAAAGCAATCCAGGCATGACCTTCCATCAAGCAATTCCACTGCTGGGTGCATTCCCTACAGCAATGATTCTCAAAGTGTGGTCCAGGATCCTAACCCAGACTCACGGAACCAAACACTGGGGGGGGGGGGGGGGGGGGGGGGGAAGGGGGGCCCAGCAACTTGTGTTTTAACAAGGCCTCCAGGTGATTCTGATGGGCAGTCTAGTCTCTGAACCACCGCACTGGAGAACATGTGCATGTGGAGGAGACATAGGGCATTCAAAACCGCATTTGAAATAGCGAAAACAAGGGAACAGCCCAAATAACCACTGACAGTGGAATGGATACACAGACACATAATCATACAAGGGGATATGAAAGCGAACCAACTGCAGCTGTACACTTAACACTGATGGATCTCACAACGTTGAGTAAAAAAAAGCGAACTACAGATGAATACACACATAGTATGTTTAAATGAAACTTAATAGCATGCAAAATACCCTCTATATAGTAAAACTGTTTTGTTTTGTTTTGTTTTTTTTTAAAAACGCAAGGGAATGGTAAATACAACTCTCAGGAGAATGGGAGGAGATGGCTGTGACTAGAGACAGCAACACAAGGGAGCTCCAAGGTGTTCATGAATGTTTGAGTTCTTTTTTTCCATTATTTAAAAATATTTAAAAATTTTTTAAGTTTATTTTTTGAGAGAGAGACAGCACGTGCATGTGACGGGGGGAGGGGCAGAGAGAGAGAGAATCCCAAGCAGACTCTGCACTGTGAGTGCAGAGTCCGACACAGGGCTCGAACTCAAGAACCATGAGATCATGACCTGAGCCACAATCAGGAGATGCTTAACCGACAGAGTCACACAGGTGCCCCAGCGTTTGAGTTCTTAAACTGGGTGATGAGTTTACAGGTGATCATTTTTCCTATTCTTGAAACTTTATATACACATTACATACACTGTTGTATTTACAATAACTTTCTTAAACAAACAAAAATGGTGTGCTGGAAAATAATGCAATTCTCAGTCAGAACTGCAACCACTAATTCTCACTACATGTGTGGTGTCCAAAGGGTTAAGCCGATTTCTTGGCCTGTGGGTAGGAGGGCAGGCAGCAGCTGGGGCACAATGGGAGTCCCCGGCTCCAGCTGGCTCCAGGCTGAATCCGCCTGGATCAAGCACCACGCCCAGGAACTGGCACCTGGGGAGGGAGGCGGATGGGGCTCTGGACAGGTGGCACCTGAAGCCCTTGGTGACCTGATACATGTCAGGGACTCGGTTCAGTCAGATAGATGGCAGTTTCCTCCTATTGGAGCCTCTCCATCTGGTAAGGAAGTGTGTTGGTGGCAGTTGGGGCTGGTGAGAAGGGGAAGAGGGTCTGGGACTCACGGTGGGGGTGGAAAAGGAACTGGGTGGGCTGGGCTCAGATACCAAGGGAGGCTGCTGGGATTAGCACCTGCTGAGAATGAGATTAAGTTTCTTGGGAAGGGCTCATCTATCTAATGCCCCCTGAAAGCTGTCTCCCTGTGGCTTTTCTCTGCTGGACAGATGGTGTCTGAGCTGCCTCTTGGAGGGTGGGCTCCTTGAGGGGGTGGCAGAGGTGGGGTGGGACCTGCTGCCTGCTCGGTCACGGGATTCCCTGCCCTGCACAATAATAATAATCAGAGCTAAATCTTACTGAGGACTTAGTGTATGCCAGCACTGTCCTAAACCCTTTAGAAACATGAAGTTTTCGCAGCATCCAACTGCCTAAAGCCGAAACAGGTTTGCATTTGAGGAAACTGAGGCTTGGTGAAGTCAAACACTTGCCAAAAGTCAAACAGCAAGCAACCTAGGACTTGAATGCAGGCAGTCTAACTCCACTGGCCATGACATCTTCCCCTTCTCATTAAATGGCAGCAAGCTCCTTCCAGTTGCTCAGGCCAAAAACCTGGGACTCCTCTCTCACACCTCTTATCCAATCATCAACAAACCCAGTTGGCCCGACCTTCAAATTATACTGAAGCTCTGACTTCCCTACTCACTACTTTTGCCACAACTCCATCCTGATACAAACTCCCACTGTCACCCAGCCAGCTTCTTACTGGTCTCTTGCTGCTGTCCATGCTCACCTCCCCAATTTCTTATTAGTCTCTTGCTTCTGCCGTTGCTTGTACAGTGAAAACAGAGGCTTTGGTTTGTTCACTCTGTGTACTGAACCTATAGCTCAGTGCCTAATGCATGGCAGGCATTCACTAAATACTTGTTAATGAACAAATGAATGAATGACCAACATCTCTCAGGAAATGACTCAGATTCAGAGGGGAGGAGTGCCCTTAGCTTTCTCAGCCCTGATGACCTTCAAGAGCCCCAAGGCAGTGGTCAATGTCCTGCCCTATTATGAAATGTCCTGGGTGCACAGCATCATCACTGTGTCATTCACTTGTGCCTGCACACACGCGCACACACACAGGGACACAGGAGCAGGGCTGCTTCTGAGAAGGAATAAGCCTAGGCTACTTATTTCTGGGGGACTGTCCTCCATCTGTCCCTGCACTGTATACACTTCAGTTTTTACTCTCACGAATGATGAGTCATTGGAGGGTCTTGAAGTGAAGAACGACAGGACCTGATTTCTATTTTAGAAAGATCACTGGTTGTGGGGAGCTTGGGTGGCTCAGTCGGTTGAGCGTCTGACTTCGGCTCAGGTCATGATCTTATGGTTCGTGAGTTCAAGCCCCACATCTGGCTCTGTGCTGACAGCTCAGAGCCTAAATAAAGCTTGCTTTGGATTCTGCTTCTCCCTCTCTCTCTGCCCCTTCCCCACTTGCGTGTGCGCATTCTCTCTCTCTCTGAAATAAACATTAAAAAAAAAAAAGATCACTGGTTGCTATATAGATATCAGATGGGGGGGGGGGCAGGCAAGGGCAGAAGCAGAGACAGCTGATCTAGGTGAGAGAGGGAATGAGCAATAGCTGGGCCTTCCCACATCCCATTTCTAGTCTTTACCCAGGCTAGTTCCCCTGCCAAATTAAGAAACAGCAATAGCACATACTGGAGAGGGACTCTAGTCAGTGGTTTCCACTATTAATATAGCACTTAAAAAAAATTTTTTTTACATTTATTTATTTTTGAGAGACAGAGAGAGACAGAGCACAAGCGGGGGATGGGCAGAGAGAGAAGGAGACACAGAATCCGAAGCAGGCTCCAGGCTCTGAGCTGCCAGCACAGAGCCTAACGCGGGGATGGAACTCACAAACTGCAAGATCATGATCTGAGCCGAAGTCAGACGCTCAACCGACTGAGCCACCCAGGTGCCCCATTAATATAGCACTTTAATAACCCCTTCAATAGCCCTGTGAAGTGAGTTCTAACAGGACCCATGTTTTACAGAGAAAACAGAGGCTCCGAGAGGTAAAAAGTCAACTGTCAAAGACTACACAGCAGATGATCAGCATCCATCCACACATGTATCCAAAGTCCAGTTCTAAGCCCACCTTTTCCCTGACCTTAACCCAATGGGCTGGCTCTCTTTTGAGAACCTATCTAAAGGGCTACCATTTAATGAATACTCCCTGGGTGCCGGGTGCACTGCTGAATGCTTTCCATGTGTTACGTAATATTCTAATGACCCAAGGAGCCAAAACCCTGGTGAAATCCATTTTACATGTGAAAACAGTGAGGCTGAGAGAGGCAAAGTCACAGCACAAAGAAGCCATCTGTTGTCCTACTTACCTGGCACTGAGCCATCTTTTTATTACTTTCTTTTGATTGTTTTCCTTTCTTAAATGTATTTCACTTATTTTTCTCCTTTATGACCACTGGGTCAAGAGGCGAAGGCAGGTATTTCAACAGATCTTAGTGTGGCGGCTGCCTTGCTCTGAAATCTAAGGTTTTTGTCCCCTTGACCAGACTCTAAATGCCAGAAGGCTGAAGTCCACAAATAACATTTTGTTTGCCCATCCTACAGTGCTGGGCCTGGACCTTGGACTTAGGTGAAAGAGATCAGAAGGGTCCGGAGTTCTTGCCGAGATCACAGGGCACAGGGAAGGTGGAAGAGGGGCACCTGGGTGGCTCAGTGGTTAAGCATCTTTTTTTTTTTTTCCCAATGTTTATTTATTATTGAGAGACAGACAATGAGCATGGGAGAGGCAGAGAGAGAGGGAGACATAGAATCTGTAGCAGGCTCCAGGCTCTGAGCTGTCAGCCCAGAGCCCGACGCAGGGCTCGAACTCACGAACTGTGAGATCATGACCTGAGCTGAAGTCAGACGCTTAACCAACTGAGCCACCCAGGCACCCCAGCATCCGACTCTTAATTCTGGCTCAGGTCATGATCTCAGAGTTGCGAGACTGAGCCCTGTTTGGGCTCCACACTGGGTGTGGAGTCTGCTTAAGATTCTCACTCTCTCCCTCTGCCCCTCCCGTTCCCACACATGCTTTCTCTTGCTCTCAAAAAAAAAAAAAAAAAAGAATTAAAATTAGAAAAAAATTCCACACTGACACAAAAATAAATAAATAAATAAATAAATAAATAAATAAATAAATAAGTAAGTAAGTAAGTAAGTAAGTAAATAATAGAGGTACTACAAACATTCACCCTCCTGTGAATCCTTCTATTTCCCAAGAACACTGATCCTTTAGCTTGGGAAGCCTTGAGGACAGCTTTCTCCAAGAAAATGAACCTTCCAGCTCTCTAAAAGTGGGAGCACTGTTCCACCCAACCCCCTGCAGACAGGTGGAATACCTGTACCCCAGCCTCATTCTGAAGAGACTTGCAGAGCAGAAAGGAAGGAGCAATGACTTTCAGTTCCTGTTAAAGTGTCTAGAAGCAGCAGCTGATTCAGCTAGATGATGTCACCTTCCCAAACCTCCTGACCAGCAGCTGAGATGGTAAAAGCAGGAAACTGGGGGATACTCAGCTGGTTAAGTCCGAACATGCCTGTGGCAAAGGCCAACAGTAACCCCAGGCTCCAGAGGCATCCTCCTCAAGATGAGCAAAAAGAGTCCTCTCAGTTGGCAAGGATAGTAGGTATCATTCAAGACCCTTATCCCAAGCTTCTTCCTCTACCCTGTTTTTGCTAAGTAGCTTTCTGCACATCCGGAACTAACAATGCTTCATTCATTCCAAAGGTGGGGCAACGGAAAGAATTCTGGTTTTAGAGCCACACCAATCTGGATCTGAATCCAGGTTCTACTGTGTACAAGCTGCAGGATCCTAGGCGTGGAACGTTACCATTCCAGACCTCAGTTTCCTCACTGGAAGAGAAACGGGGGCCAACAGACCATGTACCACACAGGCTGGGTGGCAGAATTAAATGAGAAAATGCACACAGTACCCGACACGGCTATCGACAGGTGCTCGATAAATGGCAGTCACCCTTATTCCCCTTGGATGTCTGTGAGGGAGGTGTGAAGAACATCTTCATCTACAACATTTCAAAAGGAAACAAAGGCCCAGACTGGGCACTGGCCCAAAGCTTGGATGAGCCAAGTGCACCCCTGCCTTGCGTTTCTGTTTGCAAAATCTTTGCTTCAAATCTTCCCAGGTTGGCTCTTTCCCCTTACTTAGGTTAACTCGGGTCAACTGTCACCTCCTTAAAGAGGCTTTCCTTGATCTCCCTGCATAAAGTTGCTTCCCTAGATACTCCATTACTCAGTTTCATTTTCTTTACATTGTTTAACCTTCTATTTGAAATCATTTTATTTGTTTTACAGGCTAGCTGTCTTCCCCACTAATATAAGAGTTCTGTGACAGCAGCGTCCTTGACTGTCTTGGTCATCACAGCACCCCCAGCACTTAGCACAAAGCTTGGCATGTAAATGGTGCCCAATGAACATTTGCTGAATCACCAAAATGAAGGAATGCACCCAGGATGGTCAGAGTCTCACCTGACAAATGCCCCACACTTACTCTTCTGTTCACTGTCCGTTCAAGGTCCTGGCTCCCATTTCAGATGCTGGCACTGCTACCTGGGAATCAGTGGACTGACAGGCAGCCAGGATGGGCATCTATGCCTGGCAATGACTCATCTATTGGGATACCAGGGCTGCCGAGGAGGGCCTCAGAATCTTTTCTTGGCACTTGAGGCTTCCACAAATTTGGCTCCAACTGACCTTTCTGGCTTTATCAACTAGTAAGAGAGGGGCCAGTCCACACATACTCCCAACTGGACTACTGCTGCTCATGGGTCTCTTCTCAAGAGTCCATCCCAGTTGGCACATCTTAGCTCACATGACCCCCTGCTGGGAGCACCAGTTCTTCTCCCTCTCTATGGTAAGCTCCAGCTTTAATGGCCCCTCTGCTGTGATGTGCTTCTTTTACTTGGCATTTAGCATTTACTGGTGGCTTTCACAACATCTCTTTTCATGTGATGTCTTCCCTCTTTAATTTGGTTCAAAGTGTCTTAAGAACTGGGTCTTCAATTGGGTGATATCTCAATTAATCTTTTAGGGAAAAGGCTCTCTTTGAGACAAAGTTGGGGTTGAGGCAAGGGCCAGGCTCCTCCCTGCTGGACTGGCTCTTTTGGTAAATGAGAAGGAAGAGATCATGCTGCCTTAGTCCAGGAGTCCAGCTGATGAGGTGGTGAGGAAGCCAACAAATCCTGGAGTATTATATGCAGTCGGGACAATCTCAAGGTCAAGTGTGTGAGAGGATTTTATTTTATTTATAATTTTTTTAAAAATGTTTATTTCTGAGACAGACAGAGACAGATCATGAGTGTGGGAGGGGCAAAGAGACAGGGACACAGAATCTGAAGCAGGCTCCAGGCTCTGAGCTGTCAGCACAGAGCCCGACGTGGGGCTTGAACTCACAGACTGCGAGATCATGACCTCAGCCAAAGCCGGACTCTCAACCGACTGAGCCACCCAGGCGCCCCTGGGATCTTATTTTTAAAGTAGGCTCCATGCCCAATGTGGGGATCAGACTCGTAACCCCAAGATCAAGAGGTGCATGCTCCACCGACTGAGCCAGCTAAGTGCCTGGTGATTGGATTAAAAAATAAAAAGGGGTGCCTGGGTGGCGCAGTCGGTTAAGCGTCTGACTTCAGCCAGGTCACGATCTCGAGGTCCGGGAGTTCGAGCCCCGCGTCAGGCTCTGGGCTGATGGCTCAGAGCCTGGAGCCTGTTTCCGATTCTGTGTCTCCCTCTTTCTCTGCCCCTCCCCCGTTCATGCTCTGTCTCTCTCTGTCCCAAAAATAAATAAACGTTGAAAAAAAAAATAAAAAAACCATTTTCAAGAATCTGGGCATAATTTAGTAATCAATCATAACAACAGTAGAAAAACTGCTCAGTTCAAAGAGACTCAAGTATCCATTTCTGTGGACCCTATTTTAGTTCTGGCTCTTGTTTTCTTACCCATACTTTTCTTTCACCTGACATCTCTAGCTAAATCCTTCTAGTTACATGAATTTTCCTAAGTTGCCTCCAGCTCTTTGTAAAACAGAATGGGGTTCCAATAAAAAAAATAAGAGTCTAGGTTTTTTTTTCCCTTTTTTTTTTTTTTTTTTGAGAGAGAGAGAGAGAAAGAAAGAAAAAGAGCAGTAGTGGGAGAGAGGGGCAGGAGAGAGAGAGAGAGAGAGAAAGAGAATTTTTTTTTTATTAAAAAAATTTTTTTTAATGTTTATTTTTGAAAGAGAGAGAGAGACACAGAGCATTAGCAGGGGAAGAGCAGAGAGAGAGAGAGGGAGACACAGAATCCAAAGCAGACTCCAGGCTCTGAGCTATCAGCACAGAGCTCAACACGGGGCTCAAACTCACAAACTGAGATGATGACCTGAGCCGAAGTTGGAAGCTTAACCGACTGAACCACCCAGATGCCCTGAGAGAGACTCTTAAGCAGGCTCCACACTCAGTGAGGAGCCCAACATGGAGCTTGATCCCACAACCCTGGGATCATGACCTGAGCTGAAATCAAGAGTCAAATGCTCAATCGACCAAGCCGCTCCTCTAGTTTTCTTGTAAATGCTATAATGGTGTACAAAAAATGATGTTCCAAACAACTCATTATAACAATTAAAGAGAAGCAACAAAGATAATGCAAGTAAATCACTAAACACAGTGCTTGGCACTTAGCATTCAAAAGATGAGCTGAAACAACACTCTCAATTCTTATTGGCTTCACTTCTCTGGGCCTCAGTTTTCTCATGTGTAAAATGAAAACAACATCTCAAGTTTGTTCATTTGCTCAGTCATTAGTCATTTGTTCCAAAATCATTCACTGAATGTTTACTACCTGCAAGGAACAGTTTTAGAGTTTTAGGAACTACAGATAAAATAATGAACAAACCAAAGTCCTTATAATCATGACACTTGTATTCCAGTGGAAGAAACAAAAACCAAGTAAACACACAAAAGGAAAATGTCAGAGATCAGTGCTATGACAAAAAATACAAGCAGGTAAAAGACTAGATAATGTAGCAGGTAAAAGACTAAACAAAGTAGCTCAGCTACTTTAGACAAAAGGTCAAAGAGAACCTCTTGGAGGAGGTGACCTGGGAGCTGAGTCAATGGAAAGAACCAGCAAGGCACACACCAGGGCAGAGCACTCTAGGTAGCGGAAACAGCAACTACAAAGGCCCAAAGGCAGGGACAAGTGTGACGGGAACAAGGAACAGAAGAAGCCTCTGTGGTCAGGGTACAGAGAGGGAGTGGAGGAATGGATGGAGGATGGGAGAGGCAGCCAGGACCAGATCATGCAAGTCTTAGCAGACTTGGTAAGGACTCTGGGTTTTATTCTAAGTGGGTAGAGGTTGACAAGCAAGAATGTGGTAAGATCTGGACCTGGTTTTTAAAATTTTTTTTCAGTTTATTTATTTATTTATTTTGAAAGGGAAAGAGTATGGACACGCACGGGCACACACATGCACACACACAAACACACACCAGTTGGGGAGGAGCAGAGAAAGAGAGAGAATCCCAAGCAGGCTCCTCGCGGTCAGTGCAGAGGCAGATTCCACTCGAACTCACAAACTGTGAGATCAGACCTGAGCTGAAACCAAGAGTCAGACACTTAATCAACTGAGCCACCCTGCCCCCCTCCCTCCCCGCCCCCCCCCAACCTGGTTTGGCAGTAGTGTTTTTTTTAAGGTCCCTTCCCAGCTCCAAACTTCTGATTCTTTCCCTGTCATTCTAGGCTCCCATGAACTAGCTGCATGAGCAAGAAAGATGCACCCTCCTCACTGGAGAGGGCGCAAAGAGAAGGAGTGCAAAGAGAAGGAGCGGTTTCTGCCTAGGGCAGTAGTAGGGAATCTGTGCCACCTTGTTCTGCAGAAGATGGAGGGAGTGGCCCAGTCAGGGAGGGGTGGGAATCCCAGCTTGCAAAACATCCCCAAGCCACCTGTATTGTTTTTGCCTCCTGTGTGGAAGTTTCTGCCAATGACACAGTGCTCTGGAATGCTTCCCCCTCTCCCCCTCAACCATACACACACCCAATCTTCCGTTTACAGAGACACAGTTGTACTTTGCATTCCTCCCAGGATTTAGTTCAAATCTAGCCTACAGGAAATGGTCGATAAAGAGCTACTGATTGATTAATGAAGATGGGGAATATTCTCAGCCATTAAGCACATATTAATGAGTACTGAGTACTATGTTGGTCTTTGGGGATGGAAGGTGATTAAGATGGGTTTCTTGTCTTCACTGAGCTCAGAATTCAGCAGACAGGCCAAAACCACACACAGCTACAATGTAGGATACAAGAGTAACAGCAGCAACATTTACTGGGCCCTCCTTATCCAGAGGTAGAACACGTGGGCTTTGGAGCCAGCAGGCTTGGGTTCAACTCATGACTCCACCACTTAGTAGCTGTGTCTTTGGGCAAATTCCTTAAACTTCCCTATGCCTCACTTTTCTCCTCTGTAAAATGAGAATAGTAAGAGTACTTACCTCAGTGCTACTGTTTTGAGAATTCAGAGAATTAATACATATGAACACTTAAGTGGAACTGCACAAAAAATACTGTTGTTAAAATTACTCTAACATCTGTGTTGAGCTTGACATGTATGATCTCATGTCATCCTTATGAAAAACTGAGACAGGTACTATTTTATTTCCACTTTTCGGAGGCTCAGAGAAGGGGAGGAATGTGTCCAAGGACAAGCAGCTGGTACGTGATGGAGCCTAGATTCAAATTCAGCTGTGTCTGACTCTATAGCCCAGACTGGGTGCCAACTGCAGGCTTTGCCCTGGAGCTCCATGGGCTTCCCTCACTGAGGTTTGGAGTACTGATTTCGAAAGCCAACTTCCACCACTAACTCAAACCAGAAACTGCCCCCAGGTGCCCACACACCTGCATGGACAGGCAGGCAGTTTCCTCTAGGTTGGCTTCTTGTCTGGCCCTATACATCTCTCAGTTTCGTCACTCAGCCACCAGCCTGGGGCCTCATGCCTGCACCTGCTGCTTGACCCAGTCCCAGGAGACCCTGAACTTAGACTTGGGCTCCCTCACTAGACCCTGCCCCAAAGGGCTGTTTCTGAGGACTCCCTGAAGATTTCCTTGATATGGTAACCCCTAGGGTTTCATATGAATGTGGGTGCTGTGAACAAAGGGAAATTTTTCTGGCTGAGTAGCAGACGGAGAAGTGGGTAGAACAAGGGGTGGATGTTCTTGTTCTGAATCAGAGGTGAGCGTGGGGTGAGGCCCACTGTGCCTCATGGTTTTATGTTTAAGCAGTACTGATCCTGGCTGGGTCAGATCTCCCACTCAGCAGTCCAGCCTAGGCAGGCGAGGACATCCTGGGGTTAGGAGGGAACACTCATTTCTACTTCCCATTTGAGTCACACTCAAGAGTTCTGGCCTTGTCTGGTAATTTGACTACAGAAGGCAGTAATGGCTTAATGTCACTAAACCCTCAGCCACCAAGTGCTAGGCCTCATCATAGTTGATGACCGCGAGAGAGACAGTTTTCAGCCTCGATAAGTTCAGGGGGCCTTGCTTTCGGCTTCCTCCCAACAATCCTGTGAAAAGAGTATTGTTTCCATTTTATGGACGTTCAGAGTTAAAGAAGTAAAGTAACTTGTCCAAATTCGTGAAGCCAGATAAGTGAGCCAGCTATTGCTTCTACTCAAAACATGCTTGTTGGTTGAATGAATGAACGAATGAATGAATGAATGACACAGCTATGGCTGTGACCTCATCAAGGAACAGCAACAAGACCAAATATTTATAGTTCTCAAAGTGCTTTTTCATCTATCATCTCCCTGGGCCTCACAGCTAGCCCACGAGGGAGGCAAGGCGGGTGTTATCTTTCTGCAACAGATGAGGCAACAGGCAGAGCTTGGGCAAGAGGCTTATGGCCACACAGCAAACGAGGAGTGGAGCCATCCTGTAAAAACTCAGAGGCCTCACAACACTTTGTTTAATTGTTCAAACACATGTCACACACCTACTATGCGCTAGGTGTGCTTCTCTGTACTTCTATTTTTATTTTATTTAAAATATTTTATTTTTAAGTACTATCTACACCCAACGTGGGGCTCAAACTTATAACCTCAAGATCAAGAGTCACTCGCTCCAGATGGAGCCAGCCAGGCGCCCCAACTTCTATATACTTTAAATATTCAACTCACTAAGCCTTCCACTCAGTCAACAAATAATGATTGAGTGCTTTCTATGTTCCAGGTTCTGTGGCAGGTTCTAGGGACACAGCGGTAAATAAAGCAGAGGAGGAGGGCCCTGCCTTCCTGGAGGTACTCAGCAAAGATCAAATACGCCCGATTGCCAAATGCCAGGTCAGCCACGATTACTGTGAACAGAGCATGACTTGGGGCACTTGTGGAGGAGGTGGAGGACAAGGTTATAGACCACTGTCCTCAGCTTCAGGATCTTAAAATCTCCAAGCTCTTGGTTCAAAGGATATCCACATACTCTCTCAACCTAAAAGTTTTCTCTTGGAGAGTAGCGCTAATAGTGACCACAGCAACTTGACCACCTGTGAAGACACTCTGATAATAATAGCAGTAATAGTAGCTGTCATACTTAGTATATTTACTATATGCCAGCCCCCATGCTAAGTGTTCCATGTATCTTACCAGTTATTTTCATGCTCCCAAGACTCTTTCAAGAAAAGCACTATATATTATTACCTCCTTCTTATAAATGAGGAAACTAAGGCTAGGGGAGATAAGTAATTTGTCCAAGGATAACTATAGGGCAAGTAGGCTCCAGTACTGGTTTGCCAAATTTTGTGCCTCTTAACAGTGATGAAATTTGTCTGAAGAAGGCCATGGAGAGGCAGACACCAGGAACACCAGGAGCAGCTACTGCCTGGCAGGGCTGGAGCCTCCAGAGCCCCCAAAAGATTCTTCTTCACCCCCTTCCATCCAGCTTTAACATCACACAGATGAGAAGGTAAGGAGGAAATGGTTAGGTGTGCTCAAGCTATCTCTAGGGGAATAGGAGTCTCCCTCTCTACAGAACCTCCAGGTAAGAAGTTTGTGACCTTTGTTTGCCACCCATCAACCCCCCAGAGAGAGAAAGAAGTGGGCATGGGTGGGGGCAGGGGAGTCTTTTCTCCCTTGGGTGGGTGGAGGGCACATCAAGGAAGAAGGGAGAAACCTGATTGGTTCTTTCCTTTCTTGGACAAGAAGCCCATACACGTGATACAGTGCATATCCTTCACATGGAACCCCCTTGGGGGAATGCCAGGGCACCTTTTGGACCTAAGAAGCCTCAGAAAGGAGAGACTGGTACAGCCCTAAATTGCAAGCTAAGCTAACAATTTCTAAGCATTGTAACTAGGTCATCAGGTTCCTAGAGAAGCCAGCTGTGGCTGGGGGATGGGGAGGGCAATTTTGTAGTCTACCAAGATCCCTACTTCCCTTCAGGCCCCGCCCTCCCTGAAATCTGCACCTGCTCCCAAACTGATCCCTTCCCCCAGCTGGGCCCAGCTGTCAACGGCTCCCAAAGCCCTGCCCCTGCCTTCCATGGGCCAGAACCATGGAGGCCTCTTGGGCAGGAGGTATCTTACTGCCACCTGAGACCTTCAGAAAGGGGGCTGTACGACAGGGAAGGAGTGGCCTGTCATGGTGGGTATTTCTTGCTCCATGAGGGCAGCAAAAAAGTTGGGCCCCTTTGGGCCTTCCTAGGGTACCTTCCTGGCATTGTTGCCACAGGTGGCAGGAGACAGGTGATGTTTACCCTACTGAGACAAGAGTTGCCAAAAGGCTTCAATCAAGCCTTTGAATCTGCACCTGCCCCAGAGCCCCAAAATAACAACCCGGGCAGCCTACCTGATCCACAGGTCACAGGTGCCTCTGGCTTTTATCTCCCTGCAGTTTTCCCTGCTGTGTCCCAGCTGGCAAGAGATTCTCTTTCCCAGGCGTCACTGGAGACCTGGCTGCATCCCTCTGGTATTGGGCCTCTCCCCACTGGGCCCACCTGTACTGTCAACCATCCCTATCCCTCTGCCCAGAGACTTCTGCCATCAGTCACTGCTCCCTTTTCCCTGACCAGCTTTACTCACAACCCAGACCCTCTTCAGCCAGTCTGCCCTCTCACTACCTCCCAAACGCATCACTTTCTACCCTCCAGATCTGCCCGAGTGGTTCTTACCTACCAAGGCTGCCCTTGCACATTCCTTCCAACTACTGAAAGCCTTCATGGTCCACATCTTCCTAATAGGTAACAATGATGCCTAACATTGACTGAGTATACTGCGTCAGGCACTGTGCTAGGTGGGCTACAGGGTCACTCACTCATTTAACAAATATTTGCTGAGTGTCTCCTACATGCCAAACACTCTGCTAGACGCTGGGGATGAAGGAAAAAATGAGACAAAACTCCTACACTCTAGGGGACTTAGATTTTACTGGAGGAGACAGATGGTAAACATGTAAACATGGGTGGCTTCTCCAGAGGTGATAATTTCAGTCGAGACTTAAATGGTAAGATGACAGCCCTGATCAGATCTAGGAAAAGAGTGATCCAGGCTGAAGAAAAAGCAATTCCATGAGAAAGACATTACTACTATTATCTTCATTAAGGGATGACTCTTATCTTCACTTTACAGATGGGGAAACTGAGGATTCAGTGTGCATTGCATTGCACAAAGCCACACTGCTGAGAAGGCTATTATTCAAGCCTTTGGTGATCTTTCCCCTCCTGACACTTTCCACTATTGGCGCAGGAGAGGGTCTGGGTTGGCAGTGCAGTTGGCAAGGGAGAAGGCACATATTGATGATGCAGCCTGGGAGTGGAGGCCTCTGGACCGAGTCATCAATTGAATAGCTGATGGTGGAAGTGGCCTGGTTTGGCAGAGTTCCAGGCCATCTGTGGGATGCAGCCAGTGGGTCTGTCCTCTTCTGCTTCTGGAAACGACACCACAGATTTGGCACAGTTTGCCTGGAGCCATTCACCAAGTGTTTCGGGTCTATTCCTCCTGCTGCAAATGAGTTTGCTTCCTTAGGGACACAGACATTTTTGTCACCTAACCTGCATCTAATAATAACCTCATGTTCATTGAGCAGATGTTGGCCAAGCCCTTACCCAACCTCAGGCCCTGTGCCAGGAACTCAGGGTAAAATAAGCCAGTCCAGACCTGCAAAGAAGCAATGACGCAGTGGCTTGAGGGTAGGCTTTGTCACCAGATACATCTGAGTACGAGACCCAGATCTGCCTCCTGTAAGGTATGTTAGTGTGGACATATTATAGAGCCTCTTTTTTTTTTTAATTATTATTATTTTTCAACATTTTTATTTTCTTTTTTGAGAGACAGAGACAGAGTGCTAGCTGGGGAGGGGCAGAGAGAGGGGGAGACACAGAATCTGAAGCGGGCTCTAGGCTCTGAGCTGTCAGCAGAGACAGACGAGGGGCTCGAACCCAAGAACTGTGAGATCGTGACCTAAGCTGAAGTCAGACACTTAACTGACTGAGCCACCCAGGCGCCCCTATAGAGCCTCTTGAAGCTCTGGATTCTCTGTCTTGACACAGTTGTGAGGACCAAACAAGATGATTAACATCAAGGGCATAAATGTAGCACTTGGCACAGAGCAAACACTCAACACACAGTATCTGTTATTATTATTAAAAAAGCACTTTTAAATTTCACTTTCTTGCTTAAGCCTCCCTTATTCTGATGAGTTGGTATTCTCTCAGATTTAAGGGTGAGAACTTGCAACTGATATGCCTAGTACTTATGTAGTAGAGCAAGAAATCAAGCTAAGCTTCAAGTCTGAGTCCGGAGTTTTATCTATGGGTGTGTGGAAGGTGATCAGTACACACTAACTATAATGAACCTTGCCTGGTGTGTCTGGCAATAGAGGGGGTAGACGGGTGATACATATAGCCTGACTCAGATGGCAGAAGGATACTAGCAAGGCCCCAGGTGTGGGGCACGGAAACAGACCACTGAGGGATGGGACCCAGGTCTACTCACCCCAGTACCCACAGTATCCCCAGCACTTAGCACATGTAAAACATTCATCAGTACCTGCTGCTTTAACAAATGAAATAAAACTCTAAGGACAGCTCCAAGCAATGAACAGCCTTAGGGAAGGCAGACATTATATATAACATTCAGGCCTTAAAAGCCAGAAAAAGACTTGTAAGACTGACTCTGCCATTTACTGTGGGACAAGAGTCCTTGCCTTAGTTTCCTTCCTGAAATGGGTCTAAACATACCCACCTCACCTACCTCGCTGTGATATGATGTATACAAAGGAGGCTGGTAAATTACACAGCGTTCACACGCACATAAAAGCTACTATCATCACGCTACAGACTACTAAGGCAGTAAAGTGTTAAAAGTGTCACCTCGAGTTTGAAGCCCAGGTCGCCCTGGTATTAGCTTATGAGGCCCAGAGCATGTCACTTTTCTCTGAGCCTCAGTTTTTCTCAACCATAGAATGAAGATAACCTTGTAGGGCTTTTAAGAAGGGTAAAGAAAAAGAACACAGGGTTTGGAGTAAGATGGTCTTGGTTTCAAATCCTGACTCTGCCTCCTGCTAAGTAAACCCTCCAAATCTCAGTGTCCTATAACGGTAAAGTTGTCGGGACAGTAACAGAGAGATGATGTTGGTAAAAGGCCTGTCACGTAAGTGGCACTGGATAAATACCCACCATCATCTAAACACTGGTACAATGGGGGGCAGGGGCCGAGTACTTAAAAGTGGGAGCTTGGAAACTACTCTTCCAGGCTTTGCCACTTACTACCTCTACCTGTGCTACCTTGCGTAAGTTGCTTAACTTCTCTGTACCTCAGTTTCCTCACTTGTAAAATGGGGTTAATAACAGCACCAACTTCAAAGTGCAGCTAGACGAATGGAATAAATAAATACATATAAAGCACTCCGAACAATGCCTGGCATAGAGTAAGCACTTGATAAATGTTAGGTGCTATTAATAGTAATGTTAACAATAATATTAATCACCAAGTGGAATAAGAGGGAGGGACTGTTTAATCCTGGGATGTGGGCATCCCATGGAATAATTCCAGGGAAGTCCCTGGACAGCTCTGTAGTCAAGTTTTCAGCTGCTGAGAGAAAGACTCTTCCATGGAAAGGACAGGAGGCTGGGGGGCGGGGGGGGGTGGTTCCTGAGCAAAAATCTCAATCCTGCTGACCAGGAAGCCAGCCTCTGGGGAGACAAGTCAGGCTCCTTGGAAGGGACACTGTGTTCCTGGCTCCGCCAGGCCTGACCAGGGGGAACAAAGGCACGTGTGTGTGGCCAGGGAGGAGGGAGGGGAATGTTTCCCTTTCAAGAGCGGAACAAAGGATCTGAGGCATAGTTGAGTGCGTTCCAATCCCCTCCCAAGCTAGCTCCCATTCCTCAGATGATTGTCCAACAAGGTTTTCAACCTTCTAGCTTCCTCTTGAAAGGTGAAGCGGGGAGGGGCTGACTCCACTTCACTCCATCCTCCGTCATCAGTCTCCAAGAGGCAGGATTTATATGTGCCAAACCTCTAAGATCTCTCTTAGGAGTCTCCATCCTGTGCAGGGGGATGGAGCGGGTGGGGGGGGGGGGGTAGGGACCTCAGGGGAAACTCAGGGTTAATGGATGACACAAGGCACTGCAAGTGACAGGCTTAATGTCCCTCTAGGGGGAGTCCCAGACTGAAACTGCTACTGAGTGATGGAGCCTGGGAGAGAGATGGAGTTCTGGCCCGCCCCCAGAACAGAACTGTTCTGACAGAACTAACTGGAAATGCATTTTCAAATCTTAAAGGGTTGACCAAGGGCTGGGGAGAGAAGCTAGGTGAAGGGTGAAGGGGGAGGGAGCAAAGAAAGTAACTGACAAGAGGAAAGGGAGGGACATGTCCAAAAAAAGTAGTTTGTGGGGAGGGGGGAGTCTTTAGGGACATTACTTTCCAGTTTCTACACTCTCACCAGCAGGAATCGGCTGCAGGGCTGGGACAGGAAGCAGTCCATGGAAGTCATTGCAATGGCATTTCCTGAAGAGCGAGAGAAAAACCTCTAGTTCCGAGGGGAGCTCTGGAGTCTGCCCAAAAAGCCTTGTAGCTTGGAGCTAGCTGTAAGGCTCCAGCTTGGCCTGAGAGTCTCATCAGGGATGAAACCAAGTACCAGAAGGTCCCAGAGGCAGTTTCTTTCTGCAAAAACACTATTTGCAAAAATCAATATGTAATAAACGGGAAGCCAGAAGGAGCCCTAGGATGTGGCTGCTGTTTGCTGCTGATACTGATAGTCACTACTCTGAGAACATTAAGAAGTAGATTAACTCACTGAGTCTTCAGAACAAGGCACTATTATTGTGGCTATTTACAAGTTAAAAGACTTGTCCACAGTCACACAGCAAGTAGGTGGTCAAGTGATCCACAAATCCAAACCCTGCCTCTTCCTCCCGATGTGTAACCTTGGGCAAGCCATTTCACCTCTCTCAGCCTGATTTCCCTCCAGCTCACCCTGCAGCATGGCTATATGCATCAAAAAGGCAAGGTGGATATAAAAGCGCTTTGGAAGTTGCAAAGTGCTACATAAATGTAGAATATTATTACTGTGGGGTCAGTGAGAAAGTACCCTGTATTGACACTGGAATTAATTTTTATAGCTCAAGTGCTGTAGCTGTTGATAGGAAAGAGCCATCCTCAAATGTAATTAATATGCCTTAATGGTGGAATTGGCCACAAGGCTTGAGGCCAGTGACAACCAGATTCCTACCTAGACTGTCCACTTCAAACCTCTGTCCTACAGATTTGGGGGAAACTGGAGCCTGGGGGTGAAGTGAGTTGGCCAAGGTAAGACAGTGAGTCAGAGCAGAATGACAGAACAAGGATCCTGACTCTATGACCAGTGCTTATACCACCACAGCACAGAAACACCATGGACTCCTGCCATGACAAAAACACTGCTAGGACCCTGCCCTGAGGATGTGCTGGAGGGGCATGGAGCCCGAAAAAGGAGAATGCATGCTGAATAGGTTTCTGACTTGAGTTCTGGGGTAAAAATGATAGGAATTATGCTAACAACATGTGCCAGGCTCTACACATCTTGGGCATGCCTCATAAGGTCTTTGTCATGACCTGATGAAGCAGATATCATCTGCCCCAAGGTTCAGAGAATTCAAGAAGCTTGCCCAAGGTCACACAGCTAGATGTGGGTGAGCTAGGACCTAGGCCCAGACAACATTTCAAACAGAAATATTGCTAGAATGGAGGAGAACCATTCAGGATACCACATTTGGACAGAACTATCACTGAAGAACATCTAGCTTATTTAGCCTTGATTTCATGACCTCCTAGTGGTTAAAAAATGTGGCCTCCATCAACATGCCATGTGCAAGCTTGGCCATATGCTCTTAGTCCCTTCTTACAACTCCCACTTCCGTCTCCTGATCCAAACCACTATTCTTTCTAACCTGGCAGTTGCACCAACCTCATCACAGGGTTCCTGGCTGCAGCCCTTGCAGAATTCAGATCACTTTACCCATGCTCCAAACTTTTTTCTGGTCTCTCACTCATTCAACCACAGCCAAGTCCTCATCGTGGCCTGTAATGCCCTGTGCAATCTGGCTTTTGGCCACCTCTCCCCCTTCAATCCCAACCACTCTCCCTCTTGCTAGTTCTTCTCCTGCAACATTCTTCAGGTTTGGGCTCAAATATTACTTTTTGGTGAGGCCTTCCCTAACCACTCTTAAAACCACTCCCTTGCTAGGCATGCCCTATACTTCAACCTGCTTTATTTTCTTCACAGCACTTACTCTCACTTGATATGTTATATACGCATAACTACATGTTTGTTGTCCGTCTCTCCCCACTAGAATGTGAGCATCACAAGGGCAAAACTTCATTTTACTTAAGGCAGTACCCCTAGTACCTAGGACAGCCTGTGCATAGAAGCTCAATAAACACTGTTTGAATCAATGACTGAACCATCAGGTAAAGGAGTTTCCATTACTATTATTCTGGTTTCTGGTTTGATAGCTGTGTTTCTTCAGAAATTTAGTGGGCATCTCTTTCATTAGGTGCCTGCTATGCCCAAGACCTCTGGGCAAGATGCAGCTTGACCTTCAGGAAAACCCCTAAATCTGGCAGAGATATGATCGTGTTAGAAATGTCTTCTTTACACTCATTTAATACTACCACTGTTTTTTTCTCTCATTTATTCGAGTTCTGCTGGGTATTTTACCAATAAAAAAAGGCTTAGGCCCTCTTCCCAGATATTTGAAACTGGTGATCATATTCTCCTGAGTCTTCTCTTCCCCAGGCTAAACAAAAAGACCCAGTGGGATTGTCTGACTCAGGTCTGCCAACTGGGAACGGGGAAGACAGACTGTCGGCTATAGGGACAGAAGAGAAGTGGCTCCAGGAGCAGAGTGACTCCTTCAAAGAAAAAAGAGGGAGTCCCGAGGGAGGACTCTGTGGAATTAGGTTGGAGGCTGGGGGTGGGGACAGGGCCCTGCTAATTAAGGTAGTAGGAGATTATGCTTCTGTCGAAGAGCAGCTCACTGGGAATTACCCCTAAATCTATCCAGGCTAAACCCAGACAAGACCATGGTTGCTGAAAGAAAGCCCCATGATGGAAGGCTGTGGGTACTCAAAATTGCTGAAGTCCATGGTCTCAGGACAGATACCTGCTGGGGAAAGGACAGCTGACAACCGCTGCTTCCTGCAGCCCAAATAAATGTGGTGATTGTCCACACAAAAGAAAAGAAAATCTTCTGGGTTCTGTCAAGACCCCCTGAAAAAACACCTGGGTAATTTTCTAGCAGAGGCTGAAGGGCTCTGTGGGGCCACTGGGGAAATTAGTCCCAGGAAGTCTGGAAAATTCTGTGATGGTGACAGAATTTTAAAAGCAATGTCAAATGTACATCCAGGAGAACTGGGTGTTTTGAGGTGGAGTCCCTGAGACATTTCTACCTCACTTTGGGACCTGAATGAGATTACTAAAAATTTCCACGTTTGGGGTTTCTAATGGGGTTTCCCCAAGAAAACCGCAGAACTGCCAACAGCTGCTGAGATCTGCAAAGGTCACTGAGGTGCTTCAGCTAAGCATATACCCATGCCAAAGAAGCCAGAATAGGCAAGAAGAAACCTATAGAAACTAGAAGACCACAGAGCCATGCAACCTGGGAAAGGCCAAATTACGCTTCCTCTCCCCACACACTGTTCATTGCTCTCAGCAATGGTATTTCCATCAGGCTTAGGGGTTTCCCAGGCACAGCGATCCCAAAATGGCCTAGTCTACCTGGGTCCTCACCCTAAAGCTGTCCACATTCCCATTGAAAGCCCCAGAAACACTCTGTTCCTACAGAGAAGGTCACATCATATTCCAATCTAGATGATTATCTCAGGAGCTGGCTTTGTTTCTTGAGAAACTCTGAGGCCAAAGTTCAGTTTTCTGAGGAAGAGAGCCCACTCATTAAAGAGGTGCTTCTTCCACCCTACAATTAAAGCCCAGGAAGGGCTTTTGTTCTAGATCCTTTACTAGAGTCAAGCTATGGCAGGTGGCTATCATTATTCTATTTTACAGGTGAGAGAGATGGATGGACAACAGAGACAAACAGGTTCAGCATCTTGCCATGTGACTCCAGTAAGGCCGTGGTGTGGCTGTGACTGAAATTCCAGTCCTTGGAACCCACCCACAATTAAGTAGACAGATTTGAAGCAGGCCACCTTCTCCCCACATGCAAATGATTCTTATCTAAGCCTGAGAGGGTTTAACAATGAAAAAACTAACAAGAAGGTCACTCTGGCTAGGCAAAACCTTTAATGCCCACTTGAGTTTTACCAGTGCCAGAATCAGACTACCTGGGACCTGCTATGGCCAACAAAGGCACTGTTCTACCTGCACAATGCCAGCATCACAGACCAGAGTGAGTACCTCCACAGGCATGTTTTGTTTGGCCTTACTGCATCTCTGGCTTTCTGTGCCAGCATGTCTGGGTCACTTTGTTACTCCCAGGACAACCTGATATGGGATGGAAAAGACTTCAAGCTTTGAAGTCAAGCTGACCTAGGTATAAACTCTCACTCAGTCACTTAACTGGTTGAGGGATACCTGGAGCCAGTCATTTAGCTATCAGGAGTTTCACATGTCAACTGGGAATAAACCCCCCTACCTTAGAAAGTTATTGTGTGGGTTCTATGAAATAGCATGTCATTTCCACGAGGGAAGATACCACGTGCAGCTTATGGCCAGCACAGTGCCTGCCTCATGGTAGATGCTCAATAAATTTTGGTTGCGTAAATAAAAGACCCAACACAATGCCTCATACATAAGATGTACTCCATAAAGGTTCATTTCCTTCCCCTTTCCGGTAGGGATGCTAAATTTAGAGCATACCCCAAGGTGGTAATGGCCCAGAAGTCCTACACTCGTGGATCCACCACAGCCTCCAGGAAAGTTTTGAGATGCCACTGCAGCAGCCAGTCTGTGCAGCTCAAACAGGATGGGTGGGTAGCTTCTATCCAAAGGATCCCCAGCCAAATGTTCTTTATGTCCTGGCCTCAGGGAGCATGTGTGCCGAGAAATGGTGCTGACATAACTTGCTCTTCTGCACACAACCCCTCTGTTCACCAAGAGGAAGTAACATATGGTATGTTGTCTAACGGGCTCTGAAAATCCTTGAGCAAAGAGACAGAAGATGGAATTTCAATCCAGGGGCGATCTGATGAACTCACCCTATGCTGCTGTGTCTAAAACCTCTTTCTACGTACAATACTGGGCGACTGGCAATTCTCTGATCCACGTAGCCCTCTGCAGAGGCTGGCCGACGGAACAGGCTCCTCTCCCAGACTGTCTTTTGTTAATAGCTGGCAACAACCCACCTGGTATTAGCACCACTGGCCAAAGACAATAGTTGGGCAAGGTGGGCATAAGGCCCAAGTCTACTAGGAGATGCCTCAGAGGGTGTGTCTAAAGCGCTGGAATCCCATCCCTCCTGGAATCAGCTGAACAAATATTTGCCCCCAAAGAGAATCAAAGCAGGAGGGAACGGCGAGGTCATCACACAAACCAACAGGAACTATTTAATCATTTATCCCCCCAGGGAGTTCATTTACAGAATGGCTTTCAAGTCTGGTCGGCCTTAGCTGGAGAGCTCTCCACCTTTACCTCCCCAACCCCACCCCAGTCATCTGACCTCTACTGACTTGACCCCTTTGTATTTTACAAGAACTAGCAGCAGGAAGAGTTAATGAAGTTGCAAAGAAATGGGAAATAAGACGGGGGAAGGGTTCCAGGGCAAACTAGGAGGTCTCTTGCTCAGAGGTAAACTGAAGTGCCACGCCCTAGGCCCAGCCTATGGATAATTTGCATTCTTGACATTCCAGAGTCCCCGGTGCAAGGCCCCTTCCACCTCAGCTCCTTCAATAGATGACTTATTTCCCAAAGCCTGCTCAATTTTCTGGGTATTCTGAGGGAACCAAATACCTCTCATAAGCCCTGCACCTCCCCTACGCAGGGACAGAAGCAAGGAAATTAGGACCCATCTCACTGTGGAAGAGCAAAAACTGCCTATAATGACCATTGGTAAAGAACCTCTCACCACTGTCTCCTCCTAATTTGGTGATGGGCAAGAGAATTCTTCCTCCCTAAGAAAGGACTGAGGCATGACTCCTGGGCCTAGAAAGTGCGTCTGGAACCAGTAACAACTACTACTATGGAAACTTGCTGGTGCCAGTCACTGCGCACATTAGCTCCGAGATTTACAATATCCTACAAGGCAAAGAGGGCTTGCCACGTTTTTTTAGTGGAAGAAACCGAGGCTCAAGGTAAACTGGCCTGTCCAAGGTCACACAGCTGGTTAAGTGACCGGGCTGGCACTCAAGCCTAGGTCAGTCTGTTCCCGAAGTCTGTCACTGAATCTTAATGTCCCAAAGACCGGGTTCTTGCTTTGCCAGCACACAGTGCTCCATGAAGAGGCCCCAGGGCCCTGGCCGGAAAGCAACAGGCAGAACAGCTGGACCTCCCCAACCGACCCCAGGCAGCGAGGTGCAAAGTCCCCGGGCTTAATGCGTGACACAGCAAGAGCTCGGCAAACAGGCCAGCCATGCAGAAAGTTACACACTTGGGAGCAAAGGAACATAGGGGAGCAGCGCAAACACGGCCAGCCCACTGGCACAGCTTACACTGCCCTAGAATCTGACCATCCTCAGCCATCCAAGCCAGTGGGAACTTCTGCCTGGCCGTGCCCTGTTCTGAGAGGAGAGGAACATGTATGCAAACTCTGAAATAAAGGGGAACTTGAGTTGTGGGAGGGAAGCCCAGGACAGGACTGACATCCCGGGGGGAGTAAGAATGGAGGGGCTCACAGGCATTACACTCAGCAGCCCTTTCTGTGGTGAGGGGAGTACTGACTGGACTCACTTCCCACTCGCAAAGATTTGGGGCCAAATAAACACACAGGCTGTTTTCTTCCGCTGGGAAACTGGAACACAAGTATGAAAGAGCGGGGCCGTGAGGGTGACCGGAATGAAAGCTGCCTGGTCCTTCAAGATCTAGGTCATCTGTATTTGAGAACAGCTAACCTCTTGTGGTGCAAGGAGGCCGGTCACATCTCCTTAACAAACAATACCTCCAATAATCACCCGGCACAACAGCATGGAGAAGCAGGGGAGAGGCTGTTAGGGATCTCTCTGACCAGAAGCCAAGAGAAAGGGACACACAAGGGGCGTGGTCCTTACCCAGCCGCCGTTCTCCTGGATCCAAGGCTCTAGGTGGTCGTTCAGGTAAGTGGCCATCCAAGTTGCGATCCGACTCACCAATACCTGCATCTCCTTGTCTACGCTTTCCACGCACAGTGCCCCACCGAAGGAGAAAAAGGCCACAATGCGACCCCAGTTCACCCCATCCCGGAAGAGTTCGTTCACTACCTGCTCAAAGCTCTGATATGCTGTCCCTGGGGTGATGTGAAGCTGGGATGTCAGGTCGCTGAATGCCCGCCGGTACCTCAGTTCAAACTCATCCCCGGCCTCCCTCAGCGCCTGCTTCACCGCTGCCATGGGGATCACCTCCCGGGCATCCAAGCTGCTGCTGTGGCCAGTGGCTCCATTCACCGCAGGGCTGTCCGCCAAGTGCCAGGATGGGTTGCCATTGATGGCACTGGGGGTCTCCATCTCTGATTCAGTCCCTTCTGGGGCCTCAGTTCTGTTCTCTTCCACATCACTAAACTGACTCCAGCTGTATCCTTTCTGGGAAAGCTTGTAGGAGAGAAAGTCAACCACCAGCTCCCGGTTGCTCTGAGACATTTTTATAATAAGGATGGGCTCGACCAGTCCATTGTCCAAAACACCTGCTCACTCACTGAGTCTGGTCTCTGCTTGGTGGTTCTCTTCTGAGATCCAAAGCCAAGATAAGGTTCTGATGGAAGAGAAAGAGCTTCAGGAAAAAAAAAAAATTAATATGCATGCCATTTACCCTACAATATCCCATTCCCCCTGGAGGTACCAGAACTGGTTTCTTTGTGGCTCTTAGGAAGGTCTGGGTCTAGCTTCCAGGAGACTTCAATGAAGTCAAATTGAAAGCACCAGTGGGCTCTTTCTGAATCATCACACAGGCTTTTTTTTTTTTTTTACTCCAGCCACCCCTTTTTCTCCGAAATGCCTTCCTCAGAAAGTCACCCGCACGGGCAGTCTGCCCCCCATTCCCACCCCCGCACCACCTACATTCAAATCCGTCTCAGGCGACCGCAGGCAGGTGCAACCCCCGGAAGATCTTTTGTAACATAGGTCGGGAGAAGAGGTGGCAGCCGGGATGCCGGCAACTCAGCCGGCCTCACGGCGGCTGGCAAAAAAAGGAGCTCTGGCCGGAGGGATCATGCGACCCGGCAGGCTGGGAGCCCAGAAGGCGATACAGGAATTACGAAGCTCAGGAACCGGCCCCCTCGCTTGCTTCCTCCTCCATCGCCCGGATCGAGGGCGGCCACTCGGCAGCGGCCTCCTGCCACCCTAGAGCCCAGCCCCCTCGCTCTTGCACGCCCCTTGGCTCTCCGCCTCCTACTGGGAGCCAGGAGAACTCTCCCGGAGGTGGCTGGTGTGGGGTTTAGGTTTTTTGTTGTTGTTGTCGTTTCTATTTAAGTACCAGCCCGGGGTAAGGCTTCCGAAACCCTGAAGGTACTTCTCAATGGGGTTCAAGGTTTCGAGAAGGGACAGAAGGAGGGGGAAACTGCCTCGGATCTGCGGTCTGACTTCGGAAAGGCCATCCCCGGGCCTTTCCGGGAGGCTGACGGCCGGGGACCCCCCAGAAACACCGCCGATTTTCTTTGAATTCCCCAAAGGCCCTGGACGTAGCGGCGGTGGTGGGGGATTGCCGGGTCCTCCATTCCCCACACGGACACAATGGCCGCCGGCGCCCTGCACAAAGAGGGGGTGAGGGTGAGGCTCCGGGCCTCTCCTCAGGTCAGGGAGAGGGCCTGAGGCCTGCTCGAACGTCTCCCCCCCACCCCCCGCCCAGCTGAGACCACGTTTTCCTGAAGACAGGCCCAAGGTGGCTTCCTGGCGCCCCCGGGAGGCCTTGGGGGCCGGGGGCTGCACGTCTCCAGAGCCCGGGGCGGGTGGGCTGCGGCCTGGTGGCTTCTCCCGCGCGCTAGGCCGGGTACCCGCCGGGCCACCGCCCCGTTGCCAGGCAACCGCTCCCCCTCAGGGGCGCCCCCTAGCCCTTTCAAGAAGGAGGGGTCTCGCCCCCGGCGGTCCGCCCCGGCGTAGCCAATCAGTAAGTCCAGTCGGCACGGAAGCGGGACGGCGAGGGCTCCCATTGGGCGCAGCGCCTGCCACGCACAGGGGAGGCGGTGCTCTCACCTGCGAGCCCCGCGAGCCGTGGGGGGCCACGTCCCCCCTTCATCGGCCAGGTAGTTTCCAGACGCGAGGGCTCTTCGTAGCTAAGTTCCGCGCTGCGGACCCGGGCCGGCCTACCTGGCTGACGGCTCGGGCTGTCTCTTCCGAACGAGCCGGCCTCAGTTTCCCCTGAAGAGACCGGGGGAACTTGCAAGCTCAGTCACTTCCGGTGCCGCGGCAGCGCGCGCGAGCCCGAGACGCAAAGGGAGTGCGCGCCTTGAGGACTGGCGTCAAGACCTGGGAGGGAGCGCCCCCTTGCGGCAGATCTGGGGAATATGGAGACGCAAAAAAAAAAAAACAAAAAAGTCAACGTTTATATTCACATTTCGGTGCGTTCATTTAGTCAGTGTCCTCTATCTGTGTTTATATATCTAAAAAGCGTCGCGTTATAACTAAGAACGTTGTGTCTGGGATTCCAACTCTGTCAGCTGGGGAAGTTATTCAACTGCTCTGTGCCTCAATTTCCTTAACTGTAAAATAGGTGAAAACACAACCTCCCTCACTGAGTTATTGTGAGGATTGAAAGAGTTGTTGTTTGTAAAATCTGTAGCACAGTGTGTGGTCCATAGTATATGTTGCATAAATGTATTCAACAAATGTTTATCATTTGGGTTGCTGAAGATAGAAACAAGACAAGACATGATCCCCGCTTTCATGAAGACTTAAACCCTTGAGCTGGAGACAGTAAACAACTAAGAAAATACACAAACAAGGAAATTTCAAATAGTGACTAGTGCTATGAAAGAAGTAAATCAGGTTATTGTCATAGAGTGAAGGGAGTGTGCTGCTTTAGACTGGGTACCCAGGGATGTAAACCCTGCCCTGCCAGCCCAGTGAGAGAGGGATTTGTTCAACAATTGCTTATGTGGGATGGCCAGGGGTGGCCTCTTGGAAAAGAGACCTAGAACCCAAGACTTAAAATATAAGAAAATGCTGACCCATGGTGAGAAACTAGAGAACAGCAACCTCGGTAGAGGGAACAGCTTAATGCAGAATGTTCTTCAGAACAGGAAGATGTTGACATGTTTCAGAAACTGGAGAAGCAAGTTGAGGGAGGGGAAATGTGGCATGGCAGGAGGTTGGAAAGTTGACCATAGAAGTGAGTTAGACTTGAGTCTAAACATTGAGAGGTGTTTTATGTTAAATTAATTAATTAAAAATAGGTATACGGCAACACTGAAGATTAGAAATATACAAAGGGCTCCTGGGTGGCTGAGTTGGTTAAGCAACCAACTCTTCATTTCGGCTCAGGTCATGACCTCATGGTTTGTGGGATCAAGCCCCACATCAGGCTCGGCGCTGACAGCGCAGAGCCTGCTTGGGATTCTCTCTCTCTCCCTCTGTCTCTCTCTCTCTCTCACTGCCCCTCCCTCTCTCTCTCTCAAAATAAATAAATAAACTAAAAAAACTCCTTTTAAAAAATAAAAATACACAGAGAGCATAGAATGAGAAAAGTAAGTCCTCTTCCCACGTCTGCTTTCCAATCCACAGTTCCCCCCACATCAATCACTTTCTTCTGTAGTCTTTCAGAGATGGTCACTGTATTCACAAGCAAATTATGTGTACAGATTTTTTACACAAATGCTAGCTTGCTATAGACACTTCTACATCTTGCTCTTCTGGCTGAGCTCTACGTTTTTGGTCTGCCTCGATTTAAAAAAAAAAAATTTTAACATTTTATTTATTTTTGAGGCAGGGAGAGACAGAGATGAACAGGGGAGGGTCAGAGAGAGGGAGACACAGAATCTGAAACAGGCTCCAGGCTCTGAGCTGTCAGCACAGAGCCCGACGTGGGGCTTGAACTCACGGACCGCGAGATCATGACCTGAGCCAAAGTCAGCCGCTTAACCGACTGAGCCACCCAGGCGCCCCTGCCTCAATTTTTAAAATTAACACACAACTGGGGCGCCTGGGTGGCGCAGTCGGTTAAGCATCCGACTTCAGCCAGGTCACGATCTCGCGGTCCGTGAGTTCGAGCCCCGAGTCGGGCTCTGGGCTGATGGCTCAGAGCCTGGAGCCTGTTTCCAATTCTGTGTCTCCCTCTCTCTCTGCCCCTCCCCCGTTCATGCTCTGTTTCTCTCTGTCCCAAAAATAAATAAATGTTGAAAAAAAAAATTTTTTTTAAATAAAAAAAAATAAATAAAATTAACACACAACTTTATATAAGTACCTGCCTTAATTTACTTGCCTAATATTCTCTTTGGGTACATTTGGGTAGTTTCCATTCCTTTCTTATTACAAACAATACTATAACTCATCCATTCGTTATTTTGCGTATGTGGGAGTTTATGTTAGGTACATTCCTGGAAGTAGAATGCCAGTAAGTGAGTACACGAACTTGTTTTTGTTTTGTTATAATGGGTATTGGCAAAGTCCTCTCCCATCAGTTGTACCAGTTTGTCCTCTCCTGTCAGTGAAATATGAGAGTACCTTGTCCTCACATCCTGAACTGCAGTGTGTTGCCACTGAGATAGATAAAAACGAAGAGGCACTTTTATTTTTCTTTCTTCTTTTTATTTTTTCACCAAGAGTGAAGTCGAGCAGTTTTTCGTATTGATGAGTCTTCTTCTGGGGGGAGTTTGTTGTGGTGAATTCTCTATTCATTTCATTTGCCCTTTTTTTCAGTTGGTCTTTCCATTGAGCTTTGTCTCATTGATTTATAGGAATTTTTATCCTTTTTTTCTACATCTAAGCTGTAAATATTTTTCCAGTTTATTTATTACCATGGACAAACTTTTACTTCATATGTATTTTAATGTATCAGTCTTTTCCTTTGTGGCTTCCAGGTTCTGTCATTCTTAGGAAGACTTTCTTCAATTCAATATTAGAAAAAAAATTCTCTGTACTCATCTAGCTTTTACTTGGCTTCATATTTTATATTTCAATCCTGTGCCATCATAAAGTCACTTTGGTATATAGGCTGTGAGGCAGGAATCCACAATTTTTTTTTTCCCAAATAATACCCAGTTACCCCATGACTATCATCTTTTCCCAACTCATTTGATACGTCTGTATTATCATAATCTACATTCCCAAGTGTATGGGGCCAATTTCTGAACTTTCTATTGTGTTCAATGGGAGAGTTTTAAACTGGGGCAGGATGTGATCTGCTTTCCTTTTTGAAACCTCCAGTGTCAATATGAAAATTATCATCATGGAAGTCTATGATGTGCTTTGGGGGTCCAGCAGAGGGCAGATCAACCCAGCCCAGAGACATGGGCTTTATTGAACTGGTCCTTAAAAGGAGAAAAGGATTTTGCCTGGAAGAGAAGGGAGGTAAGGGGCATTTTAGGCAGCAGGCACTGCCTGAGCAAAGGCATGGAGGTCTAACCTGAGAGTCAATGGTGTGTTCTAGAAATAAATTGGGATGGCTGAGAAGGGAGTGGTGGTAGCAGAGACTGAATGTAAATGTGTAAATGCGTGTTCAGGACACTGCATAGACACCGGAGGAGCCAGCCAGGAAAGGACGTGAAGAGATTTATATTTTGGAAAGATGGATAGAGCCTTTTGGGAAGGGAATTTTGCAATATTTACCAAAAGCCTTAAACACCAGTCTGGGAAGATCATTGAGAAATGATCTTTGATTGGAATTGAATTTAAGAAGTGAAATGCATCCAAAGATTTATCCACAGAGATGTTTGTGCAAGGTTATTTATAACACCAGAAAGAAACATTAAAACTAAGAAGGGCAATAAATAGGGTGACGGTTTGCATGGGTTAAATTCCCACATTAAGATTGTTAACTGAGGTATATTTAATATAATGGGAAAAGGCTCCAAACATAACACTTAAAAGTTACAAAAATTGTGATTTATAAAAATATATGTTATATGCAAGATGTAGTAGAAGGAATTATACCAGAGTTCGAAAGGTAGTTATTGTTGAGTAGTCAAATTATGGGTGATTCTCTTTTTTTTTTTTTTAATACTTTTCTGTGTTATCTAACATGACTACATTGTTTTAATTGGAAAACACTGTTTTTTTAATTAATTTTTTAATTTTTTAAATGTTTATTTATTTTTGAGAGAGAAAAACAGAGTGCGAACAGGGGAGAGGCAGAGAGACACAGAACCCTTAGCAGGCTTCAGGCTCAGAGCTGTCGGCACACAGCTGCACGCAGGGCTTGAACCCACAAACTATGAGATCATAACCTGAGCCAAAGTCAGACACTTAAGCCACTAAGCCATCAAGGCTCCCTGGAAAACATGTTTTTAAAAACATGTTTGCTGAGATTTAGATGATGAGGTAATGCTTGTGGTGTAATGTTAAGTGAAAAGTATACAAATTAGGGGCTCTTGGATGGCTCAGTCAGTTGAACATCCAACTTCAGCTCAGGTCATGATCTTGCAGTTTGTGAGTTTGAGCCCCGCATGGGGCTTGCTGCTCTCAGCACAGAGTCTGCTTCAGATCTTCTGTCCCCTTCTCTCTCTGTCCCTCCCCTGGTTGTGCCCTCTCTATCTCAAAAATAAATAAAACATTAAAAAAAACTTTTTTAAAATACACAAAATTAGATATGTGATACAATCTCATCTCTAAATACCATGCATAGGAGAAAGGCTAGAAAATCAATGTGATAAAGACAAAATCCTTACACAGATGCGAAAGAGAAATGGAACAGGGTGGTCAGTAAATCTGAAAAGATGCTCAACCTCACTAGTTATCAAGGAAAATGAAAACTAAGACCTCAGTGAGACACCATTTCACACCCACCAGACTGGCAAAAATGAGAAAATCCAATAAAATCAAGTGTGGTTCCAAGAATATGGAACAATTTTGGGGGAAAAAATGGATTACTACCTAGTAGAATTGATGATGCCCAGCAATTCTATTCTTTGATATGTGCTCTAAAATAACCCTTGCACATGTACTGATTCAAGTATAAGAATATTCATAGCATCTGGAATACCTGGCTGGCTCAGTTAGAGGAGCATGTGACTCAATCACAGGGTCGTGAGTTTGAGCCCCACGTTGGGTGTAGAGATAATTTAAAAAAAAAATTTAAAAGAATATTTATAGCAGTACTACTTATAATGGCATAAATTTGGAACTACTCAAGTGTCCATTATAGCAAAATGGTTTAACAAATAGTAGTATATTTATACATAGTAATATGATACAATCAGAAAATAAGTGGATTTAGTTACATACAGCATGAAAGAATCTTAGAAACATGTTGCATGAAAAAAATTGTAAGAGAATAATGAAGTATGATTCCATTTATACATAGTTTGAAAACAGGAAAAACTAATCTACATTCTACGGAGGATTTGTGGTAGCCAGCCTCATCCAAGATGGCCCCCAAAGATCCCTCCCTCCTGGTATTCACGTCCTTGTGTAGTCCCCTCCCACAATATATCAGAGCTGTTCTATGTTACTGATGGCAAATGGCTGAGGTGATGGTATGTCACTTCCAAGACTAGGTTATCTCTTTCTCTCATCACGCACTCTGGGGGTAACCAGCTGCCATGTTGTGAGCAGCCGTACAGAGAGGCCCATGTGTGGTGAGGAACTGAAACCTTCTGCCAACAGTCATGTGAAACTCCTCCTGCCCCAGCCTCCAGGTGATTATAGCCAACAGCTTGACTACAACCTCATCTGAGACCCTGAGCCAGAACCACTCTGTTAAGCTGAATTTCTGACCCTAAGAAACTGTATAAAGATAGTATTTGTAATTTTAAGCTGCACTGTAGCTATAGATAACTAATACAGGGATATATACCTATGTGGTAAAATTATTAAAAAATGTAAAGGAATAATCACAAAATTCAAGATAGCTATTGCACATTAACAGGGGTGGGCTCAGGATGAACTGGGGAATCAGATACAATTCAAAGTTTGAAAGATAATGGAAATGTTCTTATTCAATTGAATTGTACATATATATTCAGAATTTTTTGCCTCATTTTTTATACATACATGTATTTGTACCTACTCAATATCTCATACAATCAATTTTAAAAATACTGGAAGGATGGGGCATCTGGGTGGCTCAGTCAGTTAAGTGTTTGACTCTTGATTTCTGCTCAGGTCATGATCTCATGGTTTGTGAGATAGAACCCTGCTTCAAGCTGTGTGCTGGGATTCTCTCTCCCTCTCTCTCTCTCTGCCCCTCCCCTGCTTGCATGCTCTGTTTCTCTCTCAGAATAACTAAATTTTGGGGGCGCCTGGGTGGCGCAGTCGGTTAAGCGTCCGACTTCAGCCAGGTCACGATCTCGCGGTCCGTGAGTTCGAGCCCCACATCAGGCTCTGGGCTGATGGCTCAGAGCCTGGAGCCTGTTTCGGATTCTGTGTCTCCCTCTCTCTCTGACCCTCCCCCGTTCATGCTCTGTCTCTCTCTGTCCCAAAAATAAATAAACGTTGAAAAAAAAAATTTTTAAAGAATAACTAAATTTTTTAACAAAATCTTAAAAAACTAGACTAAAAAAAAGACTGGAAGGAAATATATTACAAGTAAGAAAGCATTACTTTTAAAATGAGAAATTAAAATAAACATATAAAAATATAAAAGTACATAAATATAAGTATGTAAGGATATAGATATGAGGATTTGCTATATTTATGAAAAGATCTCTGAAAGATACATACTCATCTTTTAACACTAATTTTTTAACTGAGGGAGAGGGATTGGTGATGGGGTGTGGTAAGAGGCATAGGGCTTTTTCACTTTTACTTCATGTATGTTTATGAACCCAGATGGATCTCACTGCAAATCTTAACTCTGGTATGTGGCCTTGGGCCGTTCATGTCACCTCTCTTGAGCCTCTGTTTTTTCCATCTGGAAATTGGATATAATTGCACCTACCTGGCAAGGTTGTTGCAAAGATTAAGTGAAGTCATGGATGTACAGCACCTTATATATACCTTCCACTCTGTCATAAGCATTTTTTTTTTTTTTTTTGTAATTTAAAAACCTATTTAAACAGAAAAGATCTCACATACTGAAGTATCTGGCCTGCGGACCAAGCCAGTGGCCACTGCAAATGAAGAGGATGGAATTTCAAGGGGTTCTCTCTCTTTCCTCTTCCCAAAAGACAAAGGCCCCACTTGAGCCTGGCTACCACCGATTTTACATGAGCTTATTGAAAAGAAACCCTTGCATCAGCGGTCATTCCCTCCCTCCCACCCCCAGGACTAGCAACCATCAATCTACCTCTGTCTTTATGGATTTGCTTCTTCAGGAAATTTCTTATAAATGGAGTCATACCGATTTGTCCTTTTGAGTCTGGCTCCTTGTACTTGTATGTTTCAAGTTCATCTGTGTTGTAGTATGTACCAGTACAATTGATTTTGTTAAAAAATACTACTCCTTTGCATGGATTTACCACCCCTTATGGATCCATTCATCAGTTGGTGGACATTTGGGTTGTTTCCTATAGTCTGTTGTTTTTAATCACAGATTCCTAAGATCTCTATAATCCTTCCCCAAGAGGAATTACACATCAGCCATGAAGAAAAAGACCAGGAAACACCTGTAGAGCTCCCTTTGCTTGGGTGGATGGGAACTATGGAAGACAGAGTGGTGCCCCCTTCTCAGGGATCCTTTGGATGGCTGTCACCAATGGCTCACACTTGCAACTTTCTCTAGGCAAGTGTTCTTGGGTGACTGTAGCCACTCTGCCTGGAGGTATTTGAGAGTTAGTCACCACCCATAGCCAATGACTGGCTGGTGTCTATTCTCCACGAAGTAGGAGGACTCCATCAAGCTGGAAGGCAAGTACAGATTTTTGGTTTGGTGACCACTGGTTAGATGTCGGAGGGACTGACATCTAATGGCACAAAATGAAGGAGCAGATTTGGGAGGGGCAAGGGTAGAAGTTGGTTCTTTTCTTCTCTCTCACTTTCAAAAAATAAGAGTTTGAAGAGTCTGAGTAACTTTCCACCCCACTGGCTCCTCCTCCTCCTCTCTCCTTCGCAGACTTCTCTCCCCTACCATACTTCCATTATAAAAAACAATAAATTCAAATCACACAAATAATACATGGCCACATTCTTTTCTAAAGCAAAGATAAAACCCACATTATCTATCCTTTCTGTCCACAATCCAGTTTAATTCCTTCCCTCTGAAGTTCCCACATTTGTCAGTTTGTTGTGAATTCTTTCATACCTTTCTGTCATATATACATCTGTGTTTAATTTTTTAAATTTTTATTTATTTTTGAGGGGGGGCAAGCAGGGGAGGGGCAGAGAGGTGGGGACAGAGGACCCGAAGCAGGCTCTGTGCTAACAGCAGAGAGTCCTATGTGGGGCTCAAACTCACAAACTGCAAGATTATGACCTGAGCTATAGTTAGATGCCCAACCAACTGAGCCACCCAGGCGGCCCATACATCTGTGTTTAGAAGAGGCAATGTAGGGCAATGGTTAAGGGTTTGGCCTCTGGAGTTCGACTTCTTGTGTTCAAATTCTGGCCTGTCACATTCAAATCGTGTGACCTTAGAGAAGCTGTCTACCCTCTCTGAGCCTCAATTTCCTCAATCTATAAGGCGAAAATGAGGACATTACCTACCTCACAGAGTTATTATTAGGATGAAATAAGTTAATAAGTATAAAGTACTTCAAACAGTGCCTGGTATATGGTAAGTGCCAGGTAAGTGCTAGATGTCATTATTTATACACACCCACAGAAAAAGTACAGCATTGTTTTGCATTTTTTTTAAATTCAAATTCAAGTTAATTAACATACAGTGTACTATTGGTTTCAGGAGTAAAACCCAGTGATTCATCACTTATATAGAATACCCAGTGCTCCTCCCAACAAATGCCCTCCTTAATGCCCATCACCCACTTAACCCATCCCCCCCACCTACCTCCCCTCTAACAACCCCTAGTTTGTTCTCTGTATTTGCATATTTTTAAAAAACATAATGGTTTCAGGGGGGCCTGGCCGGCTCAGTCTGTGGAACATGCGACTCTTGATCTTGGGTAATGAATTGAAGCTCCACGTTGGGGATAGAGTTTACTTAAAAAAATAAATGTAACAAAACCATAATGGCTTCAGAATGAATTCATATCAATCAGAAATTTGTTTTTCAACCAAAAATGTGTCTCAAAAATACTTCCCTGTCAGTCCGGATCAATCGAACTCTTTTGAACTGATGCTTAGTAGCCCATGTTATACCCAGTTCATTAAAATGCCTTCCTACTTACGGACATTTAGGTGCTTTCCAATTTCTCACAACTACAATGCAGTAGCCTACTAATTGATTTCCCTTTTTCCATTCCTGTTCTCCTTCCCTCTGTTTTCAACACAGTAGCCAGAATTATCCCATTAAAAGCAGAGAGCTAACCAATGCTCAAAACCCTCCCAGGCCTCCCACCTCATTTAGAGTAAAGATCAAAGTCTTCACAATAGCCCAGTTGGTCTGCCAGAATATCTCCTGACATTCTCCTCCTTGTCCAGTTGATTCAGCCACCCTGACTTCCTAGCTATTTCTAAAACACGTCTGCTATGCTCTTCCTTCAGCTATCTGGATGGCTCACTCTTCACCTTCTGCAAGTCTTTGTCCAAATGTCCCTGAACTACCCTACTTAAAATTACAACACTCCTTCACATGGAGGCCAAAACAGTGATGGTGAAATTGTGGGTAGACTGGACCAGATGTGTCTGCCCTTTCAGCTCTAAAATGCTGCTCTGGTGATTTCAGACCTCACAGTCTGCCATTCATGAAGAATGGGAACTTGAGACTCCGTCTAGAATGTCATCAATGCAGAAGGAATGACAGGAGATGAATCCCTTGGGTCAGGCTCACCCCTTGGAACGACTTGGGAAGTTCTCACACACATCCTGGCCCGAGGCACTGCCCATTCACTCACTCACCTACTGAGCACCTTCTGTCTAGTACGCCCTGGACCCAGCACAGGTCTGCTGCCCCTGCTCTCCTAATGTAAAGCGAGCTCCCTTGACCTCCACCCCAGCCTGGGCCTGGCTACTCCATGGCCCTGCAGGCCCCTAGTAGCTGGGTGATTGATGTGTCTGCTGAAAGTGGGTGGCCACAGTGTAGGCAGACCCTGTCCTTCCTTTGTCTCTGTCCAGCCCCTGCCTTCCTCCTGTCATTGTTATCTGCCCCTTGGGGCCTGGAGAGCAAATGATTTTGCATTTACCACCTCCTAATATACTACATCATTTATTTACCTTGTTTAGAGTCTATCTTCTCTAGTGGAATGTCAGGTTCCCAAGGACAGAGATTTTGTCTGTCTTTTCACTACTCTATCCTCACATTTAGTACAGTGACTGACACATGGTAGGTGCTCAATTCATGCTGTAGTAACCGTGCCTCTGTACCTCTATGTGAAAGTAGATGAATATCTCTTGGAACTAAACCTAGAAATAGAAGTCCTAGGTCACAGGGCATACATGTTTGATATGGGTGAAAAATGGTACCTTCTTGCTTAAATTAAATTTAAATTTATTTTAAATTTCAGTATTACTAGTTGAGGCCAACCAACTTTGCATGTCTTTTCTTTTCTTTTTTAATTTGAAGGTCCAACTGGCTTTATTAAGGGGTTCATGAATCTGGCAGCATCCCATCTACCAAACAGAGGGAGTGTCCCTTTGCATTATCTTTAATGGCCAATTTTGTTTCTTCTTCTAAGAACTGCCCATCTTCCTCATTTTTTTTTTTTTCCTGTTGAGTTTTGGTCCTTTTCTCACTGATTCATAGGAGATTTTTTTATTTATATATTGGGTTCTAATTCTTTGTACTATGTGTTGGAAATATTTCACTCAGTCTTTCTTGTTTGTTTTCCTTTTGTCAAACAGAATTAAAATTTTTTTTTAATGTTTATTTATTATTGAGAGACAGAGGGAGATAAAGCACGAGCAGGGGAGGAACAGAGAGAGAGGGAGACACAGAATCCAAAGCAGGCTCCAGGCTCTGAGCTGTCAGCACAGAGCCAGACGCGGGGCTCAAACTCACAAACTGTGAGATCATGACCTGAGCCGAAGTCAGATGCTTAACCGACTGGGCCACCCTGGTGCCCCTATTCAATATGAATTTTAGAATCAGCGTGGCAAGTTCCATGACAAAACGTTTTATATTGAAAACTTCATCGGAATTGCCTTGAACCCTTCATATGGAAAATTAAAGCTTTACAATATTGGACCTCCCCACCCACTAACAAAGTATAAAATTTTTTACTTATTTTTATAGTTATTCAACCAAGCTTTACAGGTTTTAATTTTCAGATAAAGGTCTTAGGTATCTTTTCTTAAATGCTGTAGTTTTTATTACAGCGATCTTCCCCCCTTTTCGCTGCTATTATTTTCTAACTGATTATTGATGATCTTTAGGACCAGATGTCCTTAATTCAAATTCCACCTCCTCCATTTATTGATTTTAGACACATTCACTCAACTTCCCTGAGCCTTTGTTTTCTCTTTTATAATACCAGGATGACAAAGCAAGGGACGTAAATGGAATTAAAAGGGAAGGACCAAGCAATCATAAACGGCGAGTTTAAGCCAGTAATGTCAGGGCCTGGACTTAATGAAGACTTTGAGAGACTCCTCTCCTTGGCAGAGAAGCTGAGGGCGAGTCTATGTTGTACACAGGGGACTCTATGTTAGAACGAAGAGAATTTCTATGAACATGCAAGGCACCATACACCACTATAGGGAGAATAATAAATATTTTTCTTCGGTTAAAGTTTTGGGGAGGTCCAGGTGTGCGCCGTTCTGTTACCTGAAGCGACTCCTCATCTCCTCAGTTGGTACCACCTCTCCCGAATAATTTGTAGTCGAGCATTCTGGGCTTTGTAGTAATTTCCTTATTAGAGTTGTTCCACGGGGGCTCGCGCAGTTGCTTGAGACTACATTTCCCAGGAGGCTCCCGGGCCGGTTGTTTGCTTGTCCCTCATCATGACTTCCGGCGTCCCGGCGCACTGCTGGGCCAATCGGGAGGCTAAGACTGCCCATTCCTGGCACTCTGATTGGTGCATTCGACTAGAGAGCCTGGGTTCAAATTTTCAACGGTACTGAATGAGGCCCGCGGCGGGGGTTCCGGACGCTCGGTTGTCAGAGCTGAGGTGAGGGGAGCCTTGGGGAGAAACGGGGAGCAGCTAGGGGTGCGGGGCTGCTTTCTCTGCTGCTGTCTGCTGCTCTGCCTGGTTCTCGAACGGCTGGAGGTCGCTCGCCTCTAAGCCCGTAGTGCGGCCCGAGCGTCTTGGCCCGGGCTTCACAGGCGGCGGCGGTGGTGTGTGTGTGTGGGCTCCGTCTTGGCCGGGCCGAGAGGGAGCTAGACTTCGGACCACCTATTTCTTGGTGACAGGATTTTCCCGTGAAGTGTGGCCGGACCGAGGCTGGCGGGCTGCGTCTCGAGGTAGAGACGGAGGCCGGCCGTGGGAAATAGGGGGAAGGAGGGTTGGTGGGAGGTTGTAGGCTAATAACGGTAAAGACCATTGTTACCACGAAGGGATGAAATAAGCATTCGCTGGAGTGAGCACTCTGCGTGCGTTTTCTCGTTCAATTTTCGCACCAAGCCGATGAAGCAGGCGCTCTTCGTAACCCCCACTTTATAGAGGAGGAAACAGGCCCAGATTTCAAGAAATGGGTGCAACAGTAGCCCCGCCCTCAAGGAGTGTGGCTTCGGTGGAGGAAAACTGATGTCGGCACAGGCAACTGCATTTAAAAACTATTGTGTAAGAAAGAAAGGTAATAGATATGGTGTGAGAATTGCGGGACAGGTTAATTGCAATTGGAGTTGTCTTTCTGTTTGGGGTTTAAAATTCATCCTGTTTTATCTGTATCTGCTTAGCCCTCCCCCTTTGTAACGAATAACTAGGTATTCTTTCCTTTCTAATTTTCTATCCTAGAACGTTTCTAGGTTGGAGAGGGAAGGAAAAGTGTGAGCCAGACTATAGAAAGCACCCCCCCCCTTTTTTTTGATGTATGGTTTCTTTGTCTCACATACAGTTTTCTAGTAGTTAAGTACCCAGGACTTTCCCCAATCAGTCTTGCTTAGGACCAGACAGCGTCCATCGCTCTCCTGATCTTGCTCTGAGGTCATTGCTTTATGTACTCCCAGGTTCATTCCGTTTTACCTTGTCTTGACATCCTATGACCTTTCTTTGTATTTGTCTCACTCATCGGATGTCAGAATTTGAATTGTTTACTACTATGATAAGGATATTCTTCTGTTGTGTCGTCAGTGTATCATATCATAACCCCTGTCCAGCCACCCCTAGATCAGCCTTGGTTGTTTTGGAGTAACACTGTTGGTGTGGTGTGTTAGCTCAGCATTAAGTTGCCACTCTCGGGATAAAAGTTATTGTTGCTCCCAGCTCACTTAGCTAATTAATTGACTTTTTGAGGGTGTGCTGTGTGCTCAGATTGGTATTAGATACTATGGGTATTCAGATGTATGATGTTCTCGTGGGTTTTCTGGTATGTTTGAGGACAAAGGACTGATTCAGATTGACAAGTGACAATCTGAACAAGACACGACCGAATTGGAGTCCTCTAGTGTTATGTATCGTAGGCGCCCTGGCAATGTAGAGGTGAGGGAGATCAGTGAGGCTTAAGACAAGCAAGGCGTGTCTTTGTGAAGCAGAGGGGACACATACTGGCTCTTGGTAAGCAGAGTGTGGTTAGACAAGAACTAGAACAGTCTTGATGCACAGAAGTTGCCCACTTAATATCTGCTGTATTGGATAGGCAAGAGGGCATTATCTAAATTGACTACACAACTGCAGATATGAAAAACTGGATGACTTCAGCTAGGTCGGTCAATTTGTTTAAATTTTAAAATTATTTAAATGATGCTTAAGTCTGTGTGTTCCAAGGTTAATAAAGTTGACTTATTGTGCATTTGCAATTAAGCTTCTCCGGGAGACAGGATTAGGTGAGAAAGTCCTTCATTTTTTGTTTAGGTGCCAGGAGATGATGAGTTCTTCTATGTCCCCTATATATTTTTTCCTTTCAGCCTCTCCTGGGTCTTTTCCCTAATCCTTTTTGAATTGCTGGTGAAGGAAGGAAGAGGAGAGACCTAAATGCCCTTTGGCAAACTGAATTGTCTTTGCAATGAGTAAAGTTAGGAAACAGAATTAATTGACTACAGGGAGACTGAACAGCCCATTCAGTTCTGTAAATAGATCTGTATTTGAGACAGACATAGAGCTCAGAGGTTTTAAGGTACTTGGTGCAAAAAGTATAGATAACTGGGAGGGGTTCTGGGTTTGTTTGCACAGAGAAACTTGATTGGGGAGCAATTAAAGATTAGTGAGAAAGGAGCATACTTTGGAAATATATAAAAAATACTATATCTACTCATTTAAATAGAAAAAGGTAGTAAAAGTTTTTTTATAAGTGTGCCTACTTATAAGTGCCTACTTTATAAGTGTGCTTACTTATTATAAGTGTGCCTACTATTTGTCCTGAGGTTTGAATAGAAATGTACTCTATTACTCCTTGGTGTCAGTGTTCCTACATTGAAAGATTTGGAAAGGTAGTTTTAAAGTGGGAATATATAATGTCAAAGACACCAGAAGACAGCAAATGTATACTAAAATTTAAGCTGAAATGACAAATTAAGAAGTTTGGCATTTGGGGTAGATTTATGCTATTTAGAACTTAGCTCTCAGAAGCACTCTTTGGTTTGGAGAGTGGCTGGCTATCTCTGGTGTTATGCAGCCCCTTCCTATTCTCTGTTAACCATCTTTACTACAGAGATCATGAACCTGTTATATCACCTTTCTGTTTCTTCCAGGTTCTTGATAACAAGTACTTGCTAGACTTCAGGACTTCAGAAGAGAGGTGAAAGAGTACGTTGCAACTCTGAGTCAAGTCTATAGGCAGGTGGACTGACTGATGGATTAAACCACAAGTAAAGCTGAGTCTACAGTGAGTTACATTAAAAAGGAATAAGAGGAACATTAATATATTAGCATCAAAAGTGTTTAACTTTAGGGGCACCTGGGTGGCTCAGTCAGCTAAGCATTCAACTTCGGCTCAGGTCATGATCTCACAGCTCGTGGGTTCAAGCCCCACATTGGGCTCTGAGCTGACAGCTCAGAGCCTGGAGCCTGCTTCGGATTCTATGTCTCCATCTCTCTCTGCCCCTCCCCCCTTACGTTCTCTCTCTCTCTCTCTCTCTTTCTCTCTCTCAGAAAATAAATAAGTATTAAAAAAAAATTGTTTTAAAGTGTTTAACTTTAGGGGTGCCTGGTTGGCTCAGTCAGTTAAGCGTCCGATTTTGGCTTAAGTCATGATCTCATGGTTTGTGGGTTCCAGCCCTGTTTGGGCTCTGTGTTGACAGCTCAGAGCCTGGAACCTGCTTTGGTTCTGTCTCCCTCTCTCTGCTCCTCCCCTGCTTGGTCTCTCTCTCTCTCTCTCTCTCAAAAATGAGTAAACGTTAAAAAAATATTTTAAAGGTGTTTAATGTATCTTAAAAAGTAACATATTTGGGGAAAAAATTATTTTTTCTCAGTTTATTTACTTAGAGCGAGTACAAGTTGGGGAGGGGTAGAGAGAGAGAGGGAGAGAGAGACTCCCAAGCAAGCTCCAAAATGTTGGCACAGAGCCCGACCCAGGGCTTGAGCCCACAAACCATGAGATCACGACCTGAGCTGAAATCAAGAGTTGAATGCTTAACTGACTGAGCTACCCAGGCACCCCAGAAAATTTATTTAATATGGAAAAGCAAAAGAAATAAATATGATTCACTATTCTACCTCTTAGATAAACTATTGCTAACATTTGATAGATTTCTTTCCAATTTTTTTTCTGTGCCTGTATTTGGTTTTAAAAAATCATACACTAGGGGCGCCTGGGTGGCTCAGTTGGTTGAGCCTCCGACTTCGGCTCAGGTCATGATCTCGCGGTCCGGGAGTTCAAGCCCCGCGTCAGGCTCTGGGCTGATGGCTCAGAGCCTGGAGCCTGCTTCGATTCTGTGTCTCCCTCTCTCTCTGCCCCTCCCCCGTTCATGCTCTGTCTCTCTCTGTCTCAAAAATAAATAAATGTTAAAAAAAAAAAAAAATCATACACTAAAAACTTTCATTATTTTTTTTTTCAACCTGATTAGGTTATGAACATTTTTTCATGTCAATAAAATTTGCTACGGGGCGCCTGGGTGGCGCAGTCGGTTAAGCGTCCGACTTCAGCCAGGTCACGATCTCGCGGTCCGTGAGTTCGAGCCCCGCGTCAGGCTCTGGGCTGATGGCTCGGAGCCTGGAGCCTGTTTCCGATTCTGTGTCTCCCTCTCTCTCTGCCCCTCCCCCGTTCATGCTCTCTCTCTGTCCCAAAAATAAATAAATGTTGAAAAAAAAAAATTTAAAAAAAAAAAAATAAAATTTGCTACAACATAATTTTAATGGCTACCTGGTAGTCCATTAGATGGTTCTACCATAGTATTTTATGCAGTGAAATCCTTGGTGAAAAGAATGCATATTTTCAAGACTTTGGTACATAATACCAATTGCCTCATGGGAGAATTGTGCTGATAAACATACCCACTTAGTAGTGTATATTCACACAGGCACAAATTTATATTTTTAAACTATGTAATACATTCACGTGGCACAAAAATAAAAATAATATAAAAATATTTATAGTTAAAAATCTTCTGTCACTGTCTGTCTCACTTCCTGGCATCTAATAGGTAATCAGTTTTTGAGGTTCTTAGGTACATGTGTATCTACATCCCAAGAAAGATACCCTTTGAAGGATGTAAATCTTTACAAGACTGAGTGATTGAGGTTTGACTAGGATTGTAACCTCCTGTAGCCCCACTGTCAACCCTTACAAAACTCTTTCAGCTTCTTGTGTTGGAACAGCAGAATACTTGGATATTCTACAAAGATTTCCTTTTACTATTCTACAGAGATCTGTGTTATTATTTGGTAATAATATTGCCATTATTTGGTAAATGGCATCATTGATTTTTATCAAGGTCCTATTAGTTGTATAAGAGTAGATTAGGGTTTACAAAGTTCTGTGGATAAATTAAATCAGAACTGAGTTTGTAATCCATAACTCACAAGTTTGGGAGAGAGTCGATAAAAAAAAACTACATTTGCTTGAGGTTTCTGGACAGTGATGAATTACAACAAGTGTCCATGTGTCCTGTGCTGACTTCTGAGTGCTTAGACAGTGAGGGATTGTCATTGGATTTTAAATTGACCCAATTTTGGAAGCTTCATGGATCTGTTTCGGTAAACAGATCCAATTTCAACGTAGAAGTTAGCAAACATAAATGTGGAAACACAAAGTCCATTTACTTCCTTCAGACTTAGTTTGTGACTTTGATTAACAGTTAAAATGACATGCTGGATTATGTTGCCATTTACTGACTCCTGCTAATCCCTTATGTACAAAAAAAAAAAAAAAAAATGTAGGTAAGATGAAAATAACTCAACTCTATTTAACTTGTGGTTCGGTAACAGGATCTCTTTTCCCTTGTGAAAGTAGGAGAGGGTGTCCCTGGGGGAATGGCACCATTTGGGATGGGACCATTTACTAACTGCACTTCTGATGAAGTCTTGACTTACTTTGTTTACTATGTTACCAGTTGTTTAAGTCATGATTTTTCTTCCAATAGGAATAGGTTAAGATGCAGCTCCCAAACTGGATAGTGAAGTGCTTGAGAGCATCTGTCACACCAAAGTCTTTGTTTTGTTTAGGAGCTGCCAGTCCACTGTTCAAGCTTTCCTTAGAACTTACCCTTTTGCAGTTTTCCCCCACCTCCCCTGAACCTGTGCTTTTTGATTTATAGAGCTTGTCAAGGCTAGTTATTTTTGGTTTGAGAGTGAAGAGGGACAGGACATGATCGAGGTTAATTTCAGGCGAATGTGGAAACAAATTACATTGCTTCTTTTGCAATCTTCCTCAGTTGTGTGCTTTTCCCTCATTTGTTTCCCTTTTCCATTTATCTCTTCCCTTAGAAAAAGTCAGTATTCATCCTTGTAGAACTCTGTAGGTCTGTCTGTGTCTCCTTATCTTGTTGTTGCTGTTGTTCTTTGTGCATTTCTTTCTTTCTTTCTTTCTTTCTTTCTTTCTTTCTTTCTTTCTTTCTTTCTTTTCTTTCTTAAAATTTTGATTTGAGTATAGTTGACACACAATGCTACATGAGTTTCAGGTGTACAGCATAGTGATTCAACATCTCTGTAGGTTATGCTATGCTCACCACTGTTTGTATCTTTTATGTATCACTTCCACCAGGTACCCTTCTCTGACCCTCCTGTTCCCCTTCTCTGCACTTCCATAGTGCCTTTGGTTTTCTTCTATTATATCACGGGTCACCGTGTATCACAATTGTCTGTATTTTCCACTCAAATGTGAGTTTCTTAAGGGAAGAGATTCTATATATGCTTTTAGTCTTTGTTTTTTGGAAACAAAAATGAGCTATGTGATATGATGGCACTTAATAGGCAGTTCTAAAAGGAAGCTAAGTGGTTCATAATATGGGAGAGGCTTTTTCCTCAGTTCTGTTGTTGGATTATTCGTCTGAAAGAGCTATTCACTCAAATGGTTTCTAGTTTTGCAGGAATCTAGAGCTGTGGTAGATTCAGATAATTTTGAAATGTGAAGCTGATTCTCTTCCTTGGCAGTCTGATTTGTTTGGGAGAATGTGGTTGACGCATGTGCCTTTTTTCTTTCTTTCTTTTTTTTTTTTTCTTCAGTGAGACCTGTTGACAGAAATTCAATCTTGATAAAGGGGTGCAGGAAGGCATCCAGTTCCCATCATGCCTAGGTCTCTTTCATTTAAACAGTTGGCCCAGACTCTGGCCTGTTCCATTTCCCACTAGGCCTTGTGCTTTTTAATTTTTGAAGGTTTTACATCTTAATTTTATTATTTAAAAAAAAAATTTTTTTTTTCAACGTTTATTTATTTTTGGGACAGAGAGAGACAGAGCATGAACGGGGGAGGGGCAGAGAGAGAGGGAGACACAGAATCGGAAACAGGCTCCAGGCTCCGAGCCATCAGCCCAGAGCCTGACGCGGGGCTCGAACTCACAGACCGCGAGATCGTGACCTGGCTGAAGTCGGACGCTTAACCGACTGCGCCACCCAGGCGCCCCCTTAATTTTATTATTTATGGGAGAAGCAGTGTGGTAAAACCGGCATAGCCAAGTAGTTACTTTTGGTTTTGTTCATGTACTTGTGCTATCACCTTTTGTTGAAGAGAGTCAGACTTCTCAATGGATTTGTATTTTGCTTACTTTTTCCCCTTTTTGGGGGGAGTTGGGGAGGTGGGAATGGTCTCCTGAGTTGGCCATACTGGACCAAAAATAGCTTTTAAAAGAAGCCTTTTTTTTTTTTTTTTTTTTTTAATTTATTTATTTTGACACAGAGAGAGTGCACAAGCAGGGGAGGGGCAGAGAGGAAGAGAGGAAATCCCAAGCAGGCTTCACCTATTGTGGGGCTCATGCTCATGATCTGCAAGATCATGACCTGAACTGAGATCAAGAGTTGGATGCTTAACTGATTGAGCCACCCAAGCATCCCAAAAAGCTTTTTTAAAAAATGGTCATGTTAGAAAAATAATATTTCAGTTTTAAAATTTCACCTAAATAAAGATTAAGCATATTTAGGTTTGAGCCCCTTGCCTTTTGACCCCCATCAATCAAATGCACTCCTAGACCTCAGAAGACATTTCTTCTTCTGATGCTTAAATACTGTACTCATGATCTCTTTTACTCTATAATATCCACTGAGAGGTTCAGACTAACTTCCGTCTTATAAATAGCAAAAACTTTATATGCAAGAGTACAAACTAATAAAAGAGAAATTAAGAGGTGGTGATTTACTTTATGGGATGATTTAGCTCAGAGTTTTCCCGATGTATGTATGTATTTACTTATTTATAATTTTTTTAATGTTTATTTTTGAGAGCGTGAGCAAGCACACAAGCAGGGGAGGGGCAGAGAGTGAGGGAGATACAGGATCCGAAGCAGGCTCCAGGCTCTGAGCTGTCAGCCCAGAGCCGACGCCGGCCTTGAACCCATGAACCATGAGATCATGACCTAAGCCAAAGTCGGACAATTAACCAACTGAGCCACCCAGACCCCCTATCCAATGTATTTAGAATAGGGTTTTTAATTTAGCAGTGTTCTTTTATCAACAGCTTCTCAGGATGCTTAGTTTTGTGTAAAGCAGAGTTAATTTTTGCATTTGACTGACAGTATGATTTGGTTATCTACCTCATCTTTGAAGGAATATTTATAGGAAACACCTGTACATTATAGCGACCTGAGATTTTGGAATCCCACAGATCTGGTCTTAAAACTTAACACTGCTACATACTAGTTGGTGATCGTGGAGTGGCTCAATGACTCTGGGCCTGTTTCCTTATTTGTAAAAAGGTGATGATGATATCTACCTTGTATATTTTTAATGCACTTTAAATGTGATGGTTTCTTAATTTTAAAAATGTATTTATTTTTCAATTTTTATTTATTTAAGTAATCTGCACACCCCCTGTAGGGCTCAAACTCATGACCCTGAGATCAAAAGTCCTGTGTTCCTCCCACTGAGCCAGCCAGGTGCCCCAAATGAGATGATTTATGTAAAGTGCCTAATAAAGTGGTTGGCCTGTAGTAAATAGTATTTGGAAGTTATTGTCTATAAATGGTTTTATCCTTTGTGCCTTGACATTTCACATTGATCTACATAAATCTCTATTTTTTTAAATAAATATGAGAGGAAATAAATAAATAAATAAATAAATAAATAAATAAAAATATATACTCACACGCACACAAAGAGGCACCTGTCTGGCTCAGTCGGTAGAGCACACAACTCTTGATCTTGGGGTCATGCCCTACATTGGGCATAGAGATTACTGAAAAAAAAAATTAAGTAAATAAGAGAGGTTAGTGGATAAGGACACATCCTTTAGGGCCTACTTGAATGCAGATGCTGGCTCTGCTATTTCTTAACTGTGTGATCATGAGTAAGTAGTAAATCTCTCCTTGCCTCAGTTTCCTTGTCTATAAAATGAAGACAATAATAGTACCTACTTCATAGGATTTTTGTGAGGATTTAGTGAGTTAATTAATACATGTAAAACATCGCCAGGAGTGTCTGGCATGTCATAAGTACTCAGTAATTAATAGCTATTATTATTATTATTTTTTTTTTATAATTTTTTTTTTTTTTAACGTTTTGTTTATTTTTGAGACAGGGAGAGACAGCATGAACAGGGGAGGGTCAGAAAGAGGGAGACACAGAATCTGAAACAGGCTCCAGGCTCTGCACTGTCAGCACAGAGCCCAACGCGGGGCTTGAACTCACGGACCGCGAGATCATGACCTGAGCCGAAGTCGGCTGCTTAACTGACTGAGCCACCCAGGTGCCCCAATAGCTATTATTATTTTTAAGTTTATTTTGACAGAGAGAGAGAGAGAGAGAGAGCGAGCATGAGCAGTAGAGGGAGAGAGAAGAGAGAGAGAGACAGAATCAATCTTACTTAAGTAGGCTCCATGCTCGGTCCAGGACCCAGACACAGGACTTGATCCCACAACTGTGATCATGACCTGATCTGAAATCAAGAGTCGGATAGATGCTCAACTGACTGAGTTACTCAGGTGCCCCATTAGCTATTATTTTTAACTTTTTTTTTCAAGTTTGTATACTTAAAAAAAAAAAAAAATTTTTTTAATGTTTATTTTTGAGAGAGAGAGACAGAGTGTGAGTGGGGAGGGGCAGAGAGAGAGGGAGACAGAATCTGAAGCAAGCTCCAGGCTCTGAGGTGTAAGCACAGTGCCACCTGATGCTGGGCTTGAACTCGTGAACCTCAAGATCATGAGTCAAAGTTGGAAGCTTAACTGACTGAGCCACCCAAGTGCCCCACAAGTTTGTGTACTTTTTATTAAGTCAATACTGAGGAGCATTTTGTTTTTATAAAGAAACATTAAAAAAAGAAATAATGTGTAACATTTGGATAAGTGAAGTTAGTAGCCAATTTCAGACCCTGTAAATGGGAAACTTTATTTCCAAAAATCAATAGATTTAACAATTATTGCTGGATTACCAAGTGTACTTAATAAAAATCCCAGAAAGTGCAGTGACTTATGGACTGTAAATGCCACTTTAGGGGGAAATAAGTACTGCTTAACCAGTTCTTTAAACTGAAAAGATATTCATTTATATAATAAGATGTATTCAAAGAGTTCGTATAGTGAAAAGTCTTTCCCTGATTCAGAACTCCTAGCTTTCTTCCCAGACCCAAATACTGTTAACACTTCTGTGTCTCCTTCCACAATAATCTCTGTATGTAAAAAGTATACATGAGTATATATTACCCCTTTCCTTCTTTTTAACATGAATGAGAGTATGCACTTCTACATTTTACTTTTCTCACCTAATAGCCCTTGGAGCTCATTGTGTACATATTACCACATATGCAAAGTTATCTAATATTAAATTCTCTAATATTTTATTATACGATTGTACCCTAATTTATTCAAACAGTCTTCTATTGGTGGAATTTTTGTTTTTAGTTTTTTGGCTTTTATGAACAATGCTATCGTACACTTTCTTATACTTACGTATGCATAAGTACATATCTGTAAGATAAAGTTTTACAGTTGGCAAGACCTATCAAAAACATGCACTTGCTCTCCAAAGAGGGTAACCATGTAGCTCCATAATTTAAAAAAGAAAAAAGAATGTGAGGGGTTATATTTGAATACTTTCCAGGTGGTTTTTTCAGTGGCATGCTTTGGTGGAATCATGGTTTTTAGGAAGCTAAGTGGGCTTGTTGCATATTACATTCCTGCCTCTTCCCTCCCCCAGCTTTAGTTGTCTTCATTGCATTCCTGCCTGGGAAGTGTTCCCAGTGACCTGGGTTAGGCATTAAGATCATGGGAATCCAAGATTTTCCCATGTCTTCCAGCATGTTTGTTCACAAGAACAGGAAAACTTCCTTGCAACAGGGGAATTTTAACCACTGTCAGTCACTGGGGAATCTTTCAGTGAGGGTCCTTTGAATATAGATATGGTCAAGGGGAGGAGAGGCTGTGATATCTTATAGTAGTGCATTGTATAGTACTTGAAGTGCCTTCTCATGTTTATGGGAAGTAAGTAGGCAGAAAGATACAGTGCCTCTCCTGTTGTTCTACACATGTAGTAAATGCCAGAGACAGGTCTAGAATTCTGGACTTCTTTGTTGGGATTGTTTTGGGCTATAAGTGACAGAAAATGTGACTATAATGGCTTATTCAAAAAGAGTATTGTCTGGAGGTAGATGGTTGCTGATATTTGATCAATGGTCAGTAGCTCAGCAATATCAGGGCCAGTGTTACTTTTTTGGCCATCCACTTGTATACGCGATAGCTGCTCTATCTCTAGCTATTACATTTGCCTTTAAGGCAAGAAGGGTTGAAGGGAAAGGGCAAGAACAAGGGCTGTGGCTATATCAGGAAAGTAAGTTTTCCTGTAAATCCCTCAGCAGGTTCCTACTTCATTCTCATTGGCCAGAACTGTTCTGGCTACACTAAGCTTAAAAGGTGACTTTTGTTATGGTGTGCTTCCTACTATTTTGATGATGTTCAATGAAACATATTTAATCAGTTTGACTTAAGTGATATTAATTTCTAATTCTTTTTTTTTTTTAATTTATTTTTATTTTTATTTTTATTTTTTTTTTCAACGTTTATTTATTTTTGGGACAGAGAGAGACAGAGCGTGAACAGGGGAGGGGCAGAGAGAGAGAGGGAGACACAGAATCGGAAACAGGCTCCAGGCTCTGAGCCATCAGCCCAGAGCCCGACGCGGGGCTCGAACCCACGGACCGCGAGATCGTGACCTGGCTGAAGTCGGACGCTCAACCGACTGCGCCACCCAGGCGCCCCTTTAATTTTTTTTTTTTAACGTTTATTTATTTTTGAGACAGAGAGAGACAGAGCATGAGTGGGGGAGGGTCAGAGAGAGGGAGACACAGAATCTGAAACAGGCTCCAGGCTCTGAGCTGTCAGCACAGAGCCCGACGCGGGGCTTGAACTCATGGACCACGAGATCATGACCTGAGCCGAAGTCGGCCGCTTAACCGACTGAGCCACCCAGGCGCCCCAATTTCTAACTCTCTTTATATTTAGAGTTTATAATTTAAATATTGTATACTATCTTATTTTTTGAGTGCGCCAGAACCTTAGCTCCTATCTAGATTTTAAATTCCTTTGTGTCTGAGACTAGATCTTCTACTTTTTGTGTAAGACAGTCTCAACTTGAGTATTAATGAGAAAGGAGCTCCGATATCATTAAGCCCATATTTAAGGCCCCTAGTGAGTGTATAAGAGTGGACTGCTAACAAATAACTTAGTGAGTTAAATTGATTAATGAAGGTAGACATAGAGAGTGAAAACTTTAAAATGAGAATAATAAAGACTCCTCTATTGAGGGCAAAAGACTATGGAGAATGGATTTACTTGGATATGCAGTACTCTTTTCTATGCAAATAGAGGCCATAACTATGTTAATATGCCTCTTTAATTCATAGGGTGAGAGGGCAGAACAATGTGGAAAGAACATTGTGTTGATGTTAGGAGCCTCAGTTTTGGATCTAGTTCTGCCTTTACATAATTGTATGATACGGGGCACATCATTCTCTCTTCAGCTTCCTCTTCTAGAATGGGAATAATAATTGCTGCTTTACAGGATTGTTGGAGAGTATTTGAAATACTATGTATTTACTACTTCATGGCACCTGGCACGTATAAGTACTTTTGGTAACTGTTTTTACCATGATCATTAGTATTATTGTTGTGTTGATCTTGAAAGAGCCTTTTTTGCTGTAATTAATCCTTATCTATAAACTGCAAAAGTTAGTTATTAAGATTCCTTCTGATTCCAAAATAATCATGTTTCTACACTAAGTACCTCAACTGGGGCATTGTTATAAAGGTATCTGTGGAGTTCTGGCTGCATTGAGTTCATAGGAGAGACCGTGGAAAGATGAAGTTCTCTGGTGTATGGATTGATGTCACTATGTAAACCAAATAATTATTAGAATAAATGTTTCTCAGGCACTCAAGTACCTTCTGAATTACCCCAATCCACTAAGAGAAGCTAACGAAATACTGGCCAAACCACTGAGCAATGAAGTTGGGTGTAACTACTCTTATGATTTATCTCAGAGCATAGGTATAGTTGTATACTATAAAGACAATGAGTGCTGAGGGTTATTAGTGCCCAGAATTGGTGACATTGTGGGAAACTGGCATACCTCTGGTGATATAAGTTCCTTTTTAGGAACGGTTTTACAGTTTGTATCAAGAGTCAGCAAGTCCACTTCTAAGAATTTCTCTTAAGGGTAGGGGCTCCTGGGTGGCTCAGTTGGTTGAGCGTCCGATACTTCAACTTAGGTCATGATCTCATGGTTCATGGGCTTGAGCTCCGCATTGGGCTCTGTGCTGACAGCTTGAAGCCTGGAGCCTGCTTGGGATTCTGTGTCTCCCTCTCCCTCTGCCCCTCCCCCAGTCATGTTCTGTCTCTCTCAAAAATGAATAAACATTAAAAAAAAAAAAGGAATTTATCTTAAGGGCATACTTAAGGATGTGTACAGAAATTGAACTACAAGGATATTCTTCTAGTAGTATCTTTAAAGTGAAAATATTGGAAAATGCCTAAAAATAGGGGATACGTAAATTATAGTATAGCTGTCAGTTGATGAAGTATCTATATATATATTGACATGGAAAATGCTCACAATATGTGAAGCAGATTTCAAATATATGTGTGTATATAGAGAAAAAATGAGAGAGAGAGAGAGGGAGACAGACTGGAATAGTGTGGTATTATAGATTATTATTTTTTATAGGAGCTTTTTTTATGATTTCTTTAATGAGCATGAATTTTTATAATAAAATAAAGGCTTAAAGGTACTTAATTTAATAAATGTGTATGCAAGTAATTAGTGGTATCTACTTCTCTTCCAAGATACAGAATACTTTAAAGTACATGTTGTTCCCTGGATGAAGACAAATGGCTCATTGGATTTCATAGGGAAATTATTTGCCAGTGAGTGTGTCCTTCAGACTGTTTTTGAAACTACTTCCAGATATTTTCTTAACCGTAAATGGCTAGAGTGGGGGCTGACTTTAAACCTACACAGGTTTCTACGGGAGAATGTAAAACTTTGTACACCGGAGCAGGGATGGGCCCATACCTTTGACTTGTTTCTTTGACCTAATTTACATGTCGTGCCTTTTATGTGTGTTGTTGTTTTTTTTTAAGATTTTATTTTTAGCAATCTCTCTACCCAGCGTAGGGCTCAAACCTACAATCCCGAGGTCAAGAGTGGCATGCTCTACTGACTGAGCCAGCTAGGTGCCTCCTTTTATGTATTTCTTTATTTATTTTTTTCAATTTTTTTAATGTTTGTTTATTTTTGAGACAGAGACAGAGTGTGAGCAGGGGAGGGGCAGAGAGAGAGGGAGACACAATCTGAAGCGGGCTCCAGGCTCTGAGCTCTCAGCACAGAGCCCGACGTGGGGTTTGAACTCACAAACTGAGGGACCGTGACCTGAGCCGAAGTCAGACACTTAACTGACTGAGCCACCCAGGTGCCTATGAAAATATTTCCAAGGAAAGAAAACCTGTAGTTGGCAAAACGTACTAAGTTTTTACTTAGTATAAGATACCGTTCTGAGAACCTTGATGGTTGAGGTATACACAAGTGGATAAAATCCGTCCTTGTCTTCAGGAATTTACGGTCTACTAGGAGAGGCATTTGCATAGTTAACTAATATAAAATTGAATGGTAAACAGCATTATGGCCTTGGAGAGGTAGCAATTAGTATGATAGGTAGAAATTGGGAAAGTTTGTAGAGAATTGAATTGGACTTTGAATAATGAGTAAGATTTTAGTTAATAGGTGTAAAATGTAATGGTGTGTTTCAGAAATTGGGTTATTCAGGGCAGAGAAAGAGTAGTGGGATGTGGGAAAGGCTAGAAGTGAAAAAATGGTAGGTTGAGGGAAAATAAAATAATGAATGTCAAACACCTAGTATGGTACTTTGCTTGGCATGTTGTAGGCACTCATCAAACTTTGCCTCCTTCTAATTCCAACACATTTATCTTCAGGAATATCTTCAAGTTACCAAAAAAGAAAAGTTAACTTTGGGGCACCTGGCTGGCTTAGCCAGTAGAGCATGAAACTCTTGATCTTGGGGTTGTGAGTTTGAGCCTCATGTTGGGTGTAGAGATTGCTTAAAAAAAAAAAAAAAATCTTTGAAAAAGAAAAGTTAACTTTTAGTTTGGTTTGAAAAATAAGGTGTCTTGTCCAGGTTATTTTCAGAATTGCAAATGTGGTAGTAAAATCAAAGTAATTGCTGAGGAATCAGTACCTTAGATTAATGTACAACCAAGTTTCTGAACCATTTCTTTTCATTAGAAGGTGATCTGTTGAGAAGAGTGAGTACTGGGAAAAACCTGCTCTTCTGTGCCAAGGCAGGGGACAATGTCACAAGTTAAAACTTCTTATTCCTATGATGCTCCCACGGACTTCATCAATTTTACCTCTTTGGATGATGAGGAAGATACCCAAAACATAGATTCTTGGTTTGGTAAGTGTCTGCTTTTTCAGGCCATTTTAAGGGTTAGTAGCTCTCTTTGTTCTGAGTACCTTTCAAAAAAATAGTAGGAATTTCAAGAAAATAACTAAAATATAAATTATTTTCTACACCAGGGTATTTTATCATTTATGATATGATAGAAATAATTGAAATGCCCAGTGTCTTAGGAGTGGGCTATCAGTGTTATTTTGCAGTTAGGAATAGTAAATATTTAAGCATTAGGGATATATGGAAAAATCCAGATGAAACAAAGTTGAGTGAAACTCAAAGATTCAAAACATGTCTGTAGTGATAGCAGCCACATAAAAACTTGCTCTACTGCCATGGGGCATAGAATCTAGTATTACAGTTAGGATACTGACATTGATACAGTCTACCCATCTTACTCAGATTTCCCCAGTTTCACTTGTACTCATACTCATTTCTGTAGTAAGCTCTATGCAATTTTATCACTTGTGTAGGTTTGTGCATCTATTCCCACTGTCAAGATACTGAACAGTTCTAACATCACAGGCATTCTTGTGTTGCTTTTTTATAACTACAGTTACTGCCCTATTGCTTCCCCTCACTGATTCATTTTTAGCTGGAGGGATTATGCTACTCAGAACCCAATCCCCAAACAGAAATGGGATTGCCTGGTGTTGAGTCATATGATTTGATGCAAACCCTGACACCAGGCCAATAATAAATAAGGATGTGGTTATGTTTTTATAGTATTTTGGAATAATACGGTGAGACCAGTGATATGTCAGGCTAGTAGTTGCTAGGGTCCCTTCATTTTATTCTTTCTCATATACTTATCTTCTGTATTTAAAAAAAAAAAATGTGATGGGAGAAAAAAAATGAGTCCATTACAGCTGCACTTATCACTTACAATGCAGTGTCCACGTGTGGTGGCACATGCCCTTCTCTTGCAAAAGGCCTTTAATGGTATCCGTTGGAGAAGGGGTCTGTTGGAAGTGGTGTGGAGGAAAGGTGAAGAGGACCAGCTGCCCTATAAGGATCTTCCCACGTCCTTGCATTACTGAAACCTTGAGGAAGACAACCCTGGGTTGTCTATCTTTTTTCTAAGTTTCTTTAAAAACAAGATAGAAAATATTTGTACAGCGAAACTGGTAAATACAATGTCGAAGAAAAAAATTAATCCTACCATTCTTTCAAAACCACCTTAGTTCTAATACATTATTTTCTAATTCTCTTCCAAATAATCATATCTTTTTATACAGTTGCACTCTGATTGTACATGAACAGTGTTATTGTTGGAGCTCACCACATTCCTGAAGCTTCTGTTTGTTGTTAGGCAGTTGGTAGAACAGATGTTTCACTGCTTTGTCCTCACTTTTGGGCACAGGAGAACCTAAGGTAAAATCCCTTGGGAGAGCCTAGCTCTGTTCCATCATCACACACCCACTTCTTACCAACCAGTTGAAAGAGAACCTCAACTCAAACAGACCATAAGATGTCTCTTGTAAGCCCTGCAGATCTTAATAGCTACAGTTTTCTTTAAGAGGAACATGATGTATTTAGGTGGTAGATTAGGCCAGTTCATGCTTATATGGTCCTAAATGTGTATCAAACAAAGATAAGTAGCTATTCACAATGCAGAGTCTGCACTTCTCCTTTTCTGTAATACATTGTTCAGTGTTGCCAGTGTTACAGTGATAGTTTTTATAGTCTCTATCTCTGACGTATAATGTGTACTCATTTCATTTTGATCACAAGAACTTTGTACTTGCCAAATGTGCTGGAAGCATACTAGTAGGGGCTTTAGGCCCCATTTACAAGTGCATAGGACTGATTTATTTTGCTTCCTTGCTGGTTGTTTAAATGATGCTCTTTTTTTTTCACAGAAGAGAAAGCCAATTTGGAGAACAAGTTTCCTGGGAAGAATGGCATAGGAGGGCTTTTTCAGGGCAAAACCCCTCTGAGAAAGCCTAATCCTCAGCAAGCTATTGTCACACCTTTAAGACCAGGTAAGAAAGAACATCTTAGGAAAAAGCTCTTTGGTAGAATGGTGGAACAGTGTGTTATGGGCCTGAGGGATCTGGGGGAATTACGTAAATGTTGTATCCTTTGGTTTATTATTGGTGAAATGGGCCAGTTTCACTTTATGGTGAATGTGACACTAATGATGTACTACACTTTTTTTTTTTTTTTTTTTTTAATTTCTTGGAACTTAAGCTAACATAGACTTTCACTGCCAGATACAAAACTCTTTTCTTTTTATGACAAGGTTTAATATAACATAACCTGACTCTGGCTGGGAAACAAAGCAGTAGGAGAGAAGAATGTACTGCTTGTCATTGCACAAGAATTCTTTGAGTCATGTATCTGATTCTAAAAGATAATTGGCATTTAAACTGGTGGTTACTAAGTCTGCAGAATATTTTCTATTTGATCAGAACAAAAGAATCATTTTTAAGAGATCATAAATCCTTAAAAATTACTTTTTTGAAGTAACAGCCATATTTAGATATGATTCACATGAACAAATCACCCAAAGTGTACATTTCAGTCTTAAAAAAAAATTTTTTTTTTAATGTTTTATTTTTTGAGAGACAGAGAGAGACAGAGCGCAAGCAGGGGAGGAGCAGAGAGAGAGGGAGACACAGAATCCAAAGCGGGCTCCGGGCTCTGAGCACAGAGCCTGATGCAGGGCTCAAACCCACGAAGGAGAGATCATGACCTGAGCCAAAGTCAGACACCTAACCAACTGAGCCACTCAGGCTCTCCATCAGTGTTTTTCACAGTACAGTCATAGAGTAGTTGTACAACCAATACCACAATCAATTTAGAACATTTGAAAATTACTCTTAATGGATGAATCTGAAACTGGCTCCAATTAGACCGTTAAGTAGAAGAGTCATACCAGGAAATAGCTGTATTTCTAGCAAACTTTTGTAGTTTACAAAGTCTAAGCTGCTAGGATGACTTTCAAATAATTAACTCATGAGTACAGATGATATCTATTGAATTTGGGATTAGGGCAGGGACCCTGAACTTTTGTATCCATCGTCTTAATTGCAGAAGGGGTTAGAACTGTATGGCATGTTTCACTTGTCATGCTTGGAATGCCTGTGGCCTCAGTGCTGCATCCTCAGGTAAATTACATTAGTTCATTAGGCATGGCAGATTTTCTGTTGCCTTGGTGGTCTTTGTGCTCTTCTTGAATTGAAAGAGTATGTACTGTTACCTAATTTGTCTGGACCACTTTCAGTTGAAGATTGTTTTGTCAATAGTGCCCCCAAGCAAGAAACTTCTGTTGGGTCTGTCATGTGGCAAAAACCATGCACATTGCTTACGTGCATGCCCCTTAGGCCCCTCAGAGTCTGTGTTCTTTCATATTACATATTTTCACCTGTCTTACGAGTGTTGTTCCCTCTGCATTCAATTCCTAATGTAATTGAAAAGTTCCTATTCATCATTCAAAGTCCAGCTCAAATACCCTTTTTTCTCTGATTCCTCTTATTGTGTTCTCAAAGCACTTTTCATACCTGTATTTTAATTTCAGTTTTCTTTTGTGTTGCTAATACAAAAAAAATAATTGATTTTTACATATTAATCTTTTATCCTGCAACCTTCTAAACTCACTAGTTTTAGTAGTTTTTTAATAGATTCCATCAGATTTTTACATAGATGATCATATCATCTGCAAATATGCCTTTTATTTCTTTTTCTTGCATACTGTACTGGCTAGAACCTTTAGTAGGATGTTGGATAGGAGTGGAAAAGGTAGACATGCTTGTCTTATTCCTGTGCGTTCAGGCTTTTACCATTAAATATGATGTTAACTGTAGTTTTTTCGTAAATATCCTTGATCAGGCTGAGGAAATTCCCATCTATTCCTATTTGCTGATAATTTTTTATTTGGAATGGATGTGAGATTTTGTCAAATGCCTTTTCTGCTTATATTGAGATGATTATATGATCATTTTTCTTTTTTTGGTCTGTTACTGTGTTGAATTACACTGATTTTCCAACGTTAAGCCAACCTTGCATTTCTGGGATGAACCCCAATTGGTCATGATGGTATTTTTTCTTCGTATGCATTTTTAGGTTGTTTGCTACATTTTTGTTGAGAATTTCTGTATATATTTTTCATGAGGTATATTGGTCTGTAGTTTTCTTTGTGATACCTTTGCTTGTTTTGATAAATACCTTACTCTATATATTCCCTTCTCTTCTTTTTTTTTTTTTTTTTTTTTTTTGGAGGAATTTGTGTAGAATTAATATTAGGTCTTACTTAAATGTTTGGTAGAATTCACCATTAAAGCCATCTGGGTCTGGACTTTTCTTTGTACAAAGGTTTTTTTTGTGTTTTTATTTTATTTTATTTTTTTTTTTCTTTTCAACGTTTATTTATTTTGGGGACAGAGAGAGACAGAGCATGAACGGGGGAGGGGCAGAGAGAGAGGGAGACACAGAATCGAAAACAGGCTTCAGGCTCTGAGCCCTCAGCCAAGAGCCTGACGCGGGGCTCGAACTGACGGACCGCGATATCGTGACCTGGCTGAAGTCGGACGCTTAACCGACTGCGCCACCCAGGCGCCCCTTTTAATTTTTTTTTTAACATTTATTTATTTATTTTATTTATTTTTTATTTTTATATATTTTTTAACGTTTATTTATTTTTGAGACAGCGAGACACAGAGCATGAACAGGGGAGGGGCAGAGAGAGAGGGAGACACAGAATCTGAAACAGGCTCCAGGCTCCGAGCTGTCAGCACAGAGCCCGACGCAGGGCTCGAACTCACAGACCGTGAGATCATGACCTGAGCCGAAGTCGGATGCTTAACCGACCAAGCCACCCAGGCGCTCCAACATTTATTTATTTTTGAGACAGAGAGAGAGAGAGAGATCGAGAGCTTGAACAGGAGAGTGTCAGAGAAAGAGGGAGACACAGAATCTGAATGAAACAAGCTCCAGGCTCTGAGCTGTCAGCACAGAGCCCGACGCGGGGCTCAAACCCACAGACCACAAGATCATGACCTGAGCCAAAGTCGGACGCTTAACTGACTGAGCCACCCAGGCGCCCCTGTAGAAAGGTTTTTAACTACAAATTCAAATTTTTAACACTCTCATCTTGAGTGAGTGTTGGTAGTTTGTATTTAAAATAATTTGTCCGTTTCATCTAAGTTGTTGAATGTTCATAATGTTCCCTTATTATCCTTTTAATATTTACAGATTCTGTGTGGTATCACCTCTTTCATTCCTGATCTTGGTAATTTGTCTCTGTTTCCTAATCAGCCTGGCTAGAGATTTATTAGTGTTACTGATTTTCTGAAAGAACCAACTTTTGGTTTCATTGTTGTTGTTGTTGTTTTTCTATTGCTTTTTCTATTTCATTGATTTTCATTCTGATCTATTAGTTCCCTTCTACTTATTTTGAGTTCAATATGCTCTTTTTTTTTTTAGTTTTTTAGATGGCAGCTGAAGTCATTGATTGGAAATCTTTCTTCTATAAATTTCCCCCTAAGTACCGCTTTAGTGGCATCCCACAATTTTGGTGTGCTCTGTATTCATTTTCATTCCATTCAAAATACTTTTAATTTCTTTATATTGCTATCCTCTTGATCCATGTGTTTTTTTTTTAATTGAGATATAATTGACATACAACATTGTATAAGTTTAAGGTGTTGATTTGATATGTTTATATATTGCAACGTGACTGACACCTCTATCATATCACATAATTATTTCTTTTCTCTCATTGTGAGAACAATGAGGATCTTGTCTCTTAGCAACTTTGAAGTTTGTAATACAGTATTGACTATAATCTCTATGACTATTATTGTTGACTGTAATCTCCAGGATTTATCTACTAGTTCCAAGTTACCTAAGTGTTATTTAGAAGTGTGTATTTAATTTCCAAATACATGTGGCAGGGGGTGGCAGTTCCAGAAATCTGTTATTGATTTCTCAAGGTATTTAATTCCATTTGGTTAAAAAATATATTTGTGTGACTTGATCTTTTTGTATTGAGACTTGTTTCATGGCCCAGAATATGGTGTATCTTGGTAAATGTTCTGTGTGCACTTCAAGATAATGTATATTCTGCTGTCATTGGGTGGAGAGTTACATAAATGTCACTTGGGTCAAGTTGGTTGATGTTGCTCAAGTCTTCTATTTCCTATTGATCTTCTAAGTGTACTATCCATTATTGAAAATGGATATTGAAATCTTCAACTATTATTGTTGAACTGTTTTTCCCTTTAATTTTGTCAGTTTTTCCTTCATGTATTTGGGGCTTTGTCATCATGTATGTGTGTGTGTGTATATCTATATATATGCATACCACGTATGTATGTATGTTTGTAACTTAAATTTTCTTGATGAGTGGACTGCAACATATTTTTGTTAATGAAGTTTTATTGGAATACAGCCATGCACATTTGCTCATATATTAAGACTACTATATTCTTACCGATTTTTCTGTCAACTTGTTCCATAAATTAGAAGAGAGATATTGAAATTTCAGACTATATTTATGGATTTGCCTAATTTTCCTTGTGCTTTTTGCTTTTCGTATTTTAAATTTTTTTTTTTTTTCAACGTTTATTTATTTTTGGGACAGAGAGAGACAGAGCATGAACGGGGGAGGGGCAGAGAGAGAGGGAGACACAGAATCGGAAACAGGCTCCAGGCTCCGAGCCATCAGCCCAGAGCCTGACGCGGGGCTCGAACTCACGGACCGCAAGATCGTGACCTGGCTGAAGTCGGACGCTTAACCGACTGCGCCACCCAGGCGCCCCGTCTTTTTTGCTTTTTGTATTTTAAAACTCTGTTGTTAGGTACGTAAATATTTCAGTTGTTACCGCATCTTGAAGAATTGACCATTTTATCATTTTGAAATGATTGTCTTTATCTCTGGTATTCTTTGCTCTGAAATCTGCTTTGTCTGATACTAATATAGCCATCCCAGCTTTCTTTTGATTAGTGTTAGCATGGTGTGTTGATATTTTAAGAACATTTTTTGTAGGGAGAATATAAATTTTTTTATTCTATTTTAAGATTTTATTTTTAAGTAATGTCTACACTCAACATGGGACTCAAACCTACAACTTTGAGATGAAGAATCACATGCTGTACCTACTGAACCAGCCAGGCACCCCTATAAAATTTTTTATGTTAAATTTTTTATATTAAATCTTTAAAATTTAATCCTCTCTGATTTTAAATAGGGTAAGTGCCTCTGTTATAGCCTTGACACAATATATTATCATTTTTTTGTTTCTTTTTCTCCCCTCTAGGAAAAAATTTCTTTTTTTTTGTTTTTTTTGTTTTTTGTTTTTAAATTTTTTTTTTTAACGTTTTTATTTATTTTTGAGACAGGGAGAGACAGAGCATGAACAGGGGAGGGTCAGAGAGAGGGAGACACAGAATCGGAAACAGGCTCCAGGCTCTGAGCTGTCAGCACAGAGCCCGACGTGGGGCTCGAACTCACGGACCGCGAGATCGTGACCTGAGCCGAAGTTGGCCGCTTAACCGACTGAGCCACCCAGGCGCCCCAGGAAAAAATTTCTTTAGGCGATGAGCCAAATGATTGTTCTCTGGAATACATAATGCATGAAATGTGTTTTCGTAGCCTGACTTTTCTTCCCTGTTATCTGGTTGGATTTTTTGTCTTTTGTCAAGGCTCTCAGTTCATAAGTTCATAAGCTATACCAGAAAATGCTATTTCTTCCATGAAGACTTTTTTTGATTATTCTTGTCTCCTTATTCTTATAGTACTTTTTTGTTTCTGTTTCATGATGGCCATGGTAACATCAGAATACGTTATGATAAAATATGTCCTTCCCCTTTCCACCCTTAGATTCCCTTTTCCCAAATGCTGTATTTTTAAACTCTTAACTGTTTTTAATTTGTGGAGGAGAGAAAAACCAATGGTTATACCCATAATGCCTAATTATATGATTATATCAGCATTAAAAGGCAGAGGTACTTTTTTCTGAGGTGATGACTTAGGCTGGCACATAGGCCCTGGATACTTTGTTTCTGCTTCAAGCAAAGTAGATTTTATAAATTTATCTTCTGTATAAGATTTCACTGGAACTAAAGGTTCCACTGCTTAGAGGAGCTTTATACACACACACACACACACACACACACACACACACACATAATTTTAAGTCTAGAATTCTATGTTGTCATACACACACACACACACACACACGCACACAACACACACACACACATGCACATACATATAGATGTGTCTCTCATATCTAGCTTACTTCCTTGGAATTTGAGTGCTGACTAGTTTTTGCTTTTCCACAGTTGACAACACTTACTACAAAGAGGCAGAAAAAGAAAATTTGGTGGAACAGTCCATTCCATCAAATGCTGCTTCTTCCCTGGAAGTCAAGGGAAACACCTCAAGAAATACTCCAGCACAGCCACAGAGGTAAGACTGTTTTAGGGCTCCAAAGTGGTTTTTATGTTAGTAATGTTCACAGAATAGTTCCTGTCAGGGTACCTACTATGTGTCTCATACTATATTAGGCTCTTTATTTTACCTCATTTAATCTTCATAACATTTATGAATTGTAGGTAATATGCTTAACTTATTGATAAGGACTTAGAGGTACTAAGTTGCTTAAAGTTTACTGGTTCCAGAACCCTTGCTATTTGCACTATCAATATGGATTGCACTTTATTTGTGTGGATATATGACAGACTTTTTTTTTTCCTATTTATATATTATAAGTAAACTTCATAAGGGCAAGCAATATGTATCCTTACTGTGCCTAACAGTGTCTGGCAGGAGCAGAAACTGAATATTTAAATGCTTGATGAATGAATAGATGGGTGGGTTAAGCTGCAATCTTGGCACTGGTGAACTTAAAATAGTTAATGTCTTTGAATGTTGTATTTGCGTCAGTATCTTTTTTTTTGATAACAAAAATACCATGTTTGGGAGCTGTCAGTATTAGTTGCCTTCAGATGGCACTAATCAGAAGAATATTCAGGTTATGTTTTTTTTGTTTTAAACTTTCAACATCTAATAATTACCATCCACTCATAAAGTTTAAATTGTAAGACCGTTTATTGCTTTATACTTTGATGTTACCTAGAATATCCTCAAGAAAGAGGGATGACAGATAATATTATTTTATATTCAGAAGTGATAAAACTACCATTTACAAAGCCTCATGCTGGTATAAAGGTATTACCTTTTGAGATTGGTATCATACAAGCTTATCCTAAACTTTTTTGGTAAAGAAGCCCATTTTAATTTTTTTTTTCAACGTTTATTTATTTTTGGGACAGAGAGAGACAGAGCATGAACGGGGGAGGGGCAGAGAGAGAGGGAGACACAGAATCGGAAACAGGCTCCAGGCTCTGAGCCATCAGCCCAGAGCCCGACGCGGGGCTCGAACTCACGGACCGCGAGATCGTGACCTGAAGCCCATTTTAATAAAAAGAATTCTATGAAATTTCAGTGAGCTAGGCATATATCACAAGAGTCTTAAGAGATTGCTACTGGTTGATTCTATGGTTTCTGTTCCATGTTTAGATTGTAAATTGAGGCCTACAGATTCCTATAGATTGCTTCAGAATCCCGGAAACTGTTAGTGTCTTCACTTCTCTCTTCTGTATATGTATATGATTGCTAAAATTGTCTTTCATCCTGATTGAATGCTGAATGCCTTTTGGAAATGACGGTGTGAGAGGAAGCCAGCTACTATTAGAGACCTGAATGGTTTTTTGTTTTATTTTTAAGGCAGGTACTTCTACCACTCAAAACTTCAGTTTACTGAGAATAATCATATCCTCCAGGCTCCTTGTAAGAAAGGGCCAAATAAGATGGCATGTGACAGTACTTTGTAAATGATATTGCATTATGAAAATGCATAGTAAGTAAAACATTAGTGCCATTAATCTCAGATCTCAGATTTATCTGAGTCCAGAGTTACCTAATCGAGAAAGGAATGGCAGATGGAATAGGAAGGTGTAGATAGTCATACAAATTCCGGAGCGCCTGGGTGGCGCAGTCGGTTGGGCGTCCGACTTCAGCTCAGGTCACGATCTTGCGATCTCGTGGTCCGCGGGTTCGCGCCTCGCGTCAGGCTCTGGGCTGATGGCTCAGAGCCTGGAGCCTGCTTCCGATTCTGTGTCTCCTTCTCTCTCTGCCCCTCCCCCCTTCATGCTCTGTCTCTCTCTGTCTCAAAAATAAACGTTAAAAAAAAAAAAGTCATACAAATTCCATTTTATTTTATTTTCACATGGTCTCAATGGATAGGCTAAAACATGTCCAAAACTTCTTTGACACAGAATAGTTAAGAGTCAATAAGGCCTTAGTGTGTAATGATAATTTTTCCATGGAGGTGTTGCTTTACCATAAATACATGTTTTAATTTTTGGCATCTCATCCCTTAGTCATTTCTCCCTAAAGACACCCAGCAATTCTTCTCTTGACTTCATAACATTGCTGACTTTAAATAATGTCCAAAATGGTCGTGTGTTCATGTGTTTTGCCTTCTTCCTTTCTAGTTTGTATGATTCCCAGTCCCGTTTTTAAAAATTAACTAGTTTTGGGGTGCCTGGGTGGCTCAGTCTGTTGAACTTCTGACTTCAGCTCAGGTCATGATCTCACGGTTAATGAGTTTGAGCCCCGTGTCGGGCTGTGTGCTGACAGCTCAGAGCCTGGAGCCTGTTTCGGATTCTGTGTCTCCCTCTCTCACTGTCCCTCCCCCACTTGTGCTCTCTCTCTCTCTCTCAAATAGATAAACATTAAAAAAAAATTTTTTTTTAATATTTATTTATTTTTGAGACAGGGAGAGACAGCATGAACGGGGGAGGGTCAGAGAGAGAGGGAGACACAGAATCCGAAGCAGGCTCCAGGCTCTGAGCTGTCAGCACAGAGCCCGACACGAGGCTCAAACTCACAGACTGCGAGATCATGACCTGAGCCGAAGTCGGATGCTTAACCGACTGAGCCACCCAGGCGCCCCTAAAAATTTTTTTAAAAAAGGTAAAAGTTAACTAACTTTACTGGGTAATAATTTGCATATAGTAAAATGTACAGATCTTGGCCGTACGATCTGATTAGTTTTGATAAATACATACTACCATGCAGCCATAACACCACAATCAACATATATAGTACATTTTCATCACCTCAAAAGTTCTCTCATCTTAACCCTTTATAGTTAATTCTTACTGCTTTTTCTACCTTCTCACTCTCTCACCTCCTACCCAGAGGCAAAACTGTTCTAATTCCTGTCACTGTAGATTAATTTTTTCCGTTCTAGATGTTTTTATAAATGAAATTTATGGTACTCTTTTATATCTGACTTCTTTTCACTTAGCGTGTGCTTTTGAGATTCATCCATGTCCTTTCATGTTAGTAGTTTGTTCCTTTTTTTTTTTTTTTTTAAATTTTAAATTTACTTTTGAGAGAGACAGAGAGACAGACAGTGAGCGGGGGAAGGGCAGAGAGAAAGGGAGACACAGAACCCGAAGCAGGCTCCAGGCTCCGAGCTGTTAGCACAGAGCCTGATGTGTGGCTCGAATCCATGAAGCGTGAGATCATGACCTGAGCCGAAGTCAGATGCTTAACTGACTGAGCCACCCAGGCACCCCAGTAATTTGTTCCTTCTTATTGCTGATAGTAAGTTCTGTTGAATGGATATGCCACAATTTATTTATCCATCTACCAGATGATGGGCATTTGGGTTGTTTCCATTTGGGGGCTATATAGAGCTGCTCTGAGTAGTTTTGAGGACATAAGTTTCTCTTGAGTAAATACTTAGGACTGCAATAGCTGGGTCATAGTGTTAAATGTATGTTTATAAGAAACGCCAGAAAGTTTTCCAAAGTGACTGTACCATTTACATTCCCACTGGCAGTATATGAGAGTTTCATTTGCTCCGTATCCTAGCCAACATTTGGTATTGTCCGTCTTTTTAATGATATTTCATTGGTTTTAATTTACATTTTTCTGATGACTAATAACGTTGATCCATATTTTCATGTGATTATTGGCCATTCATGTATTTGCATACATAGCTGGCCGCTTTTTTAGTCTGGTTCCCTGTGGTCTCCCCCAGACCTGTGAAAGTTAGAAGTCAGCCAAGACTTTGAGTAGAGTTTAAGTGTTCATCCTCAGGTTTAAGTGTTCATCCTCTCTGTGGTTCTCTTGTTTCTGAGGTTTTGTCTCTAAATTGCTGCCAGCTCCAATGTTTGTCTATTGACACCTCAAGCAAGTAAGATGTTAGTTTTGTGCCATCTTACTATATGCACAGTGGGGGTTACATTTATAAAAAAAAAAAAAAGCAGCAAACTCACCAGTCTTACGTGGTGTGGTTTTATTTTTTAAGGATGGACACCTCACCAGTTTCTGCTTGCCTTTTTGCTGGGCTCCATGGGTGTCCTCTAAATATACATGGTTTAGCAGTCAGGCAGGAATTTGTGCAGAGGTTTTGCTCAGATTTTGAGTGACATTTTTTCTGTGGCTCTTTCACTTTCAGGATTTTCTTCTAAATTTCTAGGTGTTATACTGGCCTTGAATTTTTATCTTCTATTATCTCTAGCCAGTGAGACTGGAATTTTCTGCTGTTAGAGCTGCTACATTTGGGGAGTACCTCAGGCAAAAAAGCTACCAACTCATAATTTTTACCCTTTGCAGTTGTTTTTCATGGATAAATGTGCCTCTGTTTTCTGCCTGCTTTTGGTCACTTTCCAGTGCCTTCAAATGGTTGTATTATTGTATCTTGTCTGCATTTTGTAATATGCACTCTTCATTACTCATTCAATACATTCATTTCTTCATTCCTTAATTCAGTAAATTTGCTCTTCATTACTCCATGTAATTTTTTTTATGAGTACTTTCTTTTAGAGATTAATATGAAATATTTGTAGATGAAAGGTAGACAGTTAGGATTCGTTTCGAAATCCAATAGGATGGATGGAAGGAAAATTGATTGGGATTGGCTGTGAGTTGATAATTTCTGAAACTGAATGATGAGTACTCACTAGTCCATTTTATTCTCACTTTTAGTTTTTTAGTATTTAGAGAGAGAGAAAGAAAGCACATGTGCATGGGAGAGAGGCAGAGAAAGAGGGAGAGAGAGGATCCCAAGCAGGCTCCACACTTTCAGTGCACATCCCGACATGGGGCTCAATCCCACAAACTGTGAGATCATGACCTGAGCTTGAAATCAGGAGTTGGACATTTAACCAACTAAGCCACCCAGGCACCCCTCTCCTTATTTTAAAAATATGCTTGAAATTCTCTGTAATAAAGACTTAAAAATTGGTACTCTGTGCAGTAGCATGAAAGCCTGAAAATGTAATAAGTCTTTACAGTGTTTAGGACTTTTATAAAAAAAAGTATTGAGAGAAATTAAACAAGATCTAAATAAATTGTAGGACATACCATATTTATGGATTGGGGGATCAGTATTAAAAAGATATTAGTTCTCCCTAACTGATCTATAGATTCAATGTAATATTCATTAAAATCCTAGTGGTTTTCACTGTGGACATTGATAAACTGATGCTAAAATTTATTCAGAAATGCAAAGGTCTGAGAATAGCCAGATACTTTCAAAGTGCTAGTTGATAGCAAGACATATTATTATGAAGCTGCAGTAATTCAAGCTTTATGGTATTATCCAAGGATTAATGAGATCAGTGAAATTCATGCACCCATCTCTGGGCATGATATATGACAATGGTGTTACTGTAGACCTGTGGGGAAACAGTGCTCCCCCCCACCCCACCCTTTAAAAAACAATGCTTTGCTAGTGGATATCCAGATCGAACAGAATGAAACTTGGTCCCCCTTTGCATATAAAACAGTCAATTCTTTTTTTCTTTACATCCAGTGTTGGGGCTCAAACCCACAACCCCAAGATCAAGAGTCATGTGCTCCTCTGACTGAACCAGCAGGGGCCCCTAAAATAGTCAATTCTGGGTGGAATTGTAGATCTAAATGTGAATGCTAAAGCTCATATAATGAAATATTGGAGAATATCTTCATGACCTTGGAACAGGGAAGGATTTTTTTTTAAATAGTATACACACAGAAAAGCACTGACCATAATGGGGAGGGGTATTCATGTATTTGAGACATTTATCTAGTCAAATGGTACCATAAAGAGAGTAAAAAGCCAACCCCCAAAGTGGGAAAAGATATTTGTGACACATAAAACCTACAGAGGGCTTATGTTCATAGTATATAAGGAATTCTTACTAATCACTCAGGAAAGGATTGACAACCCAATGGAAAACAAACAAGAGACTTGAACTAGTACTTTATCAAATAGGATAACCAAATGGCCAGTGAACATGTGAAAAGTTGCCTATCTCACTGGGAATCAGAAAAGCAAATTAAAACCACAGCAAGGTTTTACTGCATACCGGCTAAATTAAAACATCTGACAGTACCAAGTGTTCAGGAGGGTGTAGAGCAATGCAGACTATAATATCAACTCGCCAGTGTAAGTAAGCATAGATTGGTACAAGCACTTTGGAAACAACTTTTAATTGATATAACCAGGGTCCTATGACCTAACAAACGGTCTTAAAGCCTACACCCGCCAGCAACATGTGCACCTGTGCAGTGGACTGGATAGATAGTGGTACATTCCTACAGTGACTGTTATACAGCATTAAAAATCCGTGAATTAAAGCTACATGACTCAATGTGGCTGAATCTCACAAATATAATGTTGAGTGAAATAAACAAGACAGAAAAACAATACTTGCAGTAGTCTGATTATATTACCTGAAGGTTTCTTTTTTTTTTTTTAATTTTTTTTTTTAATGTTTATTGCTTTTGAGAGACAGCACAAGTCGGGGAGGGGTAGAGAGAGAGAGACATAGAATCTGAAGAGGACTCCAGGCTCTGAGCTGTCAGCACAGAGCCCCGACATGGGGCTCAAAATCACGAACTATGAGATCATGACCTGACCCAAAGCTGGACGCTTGACCAACTGAGCCACCCAGGCACCCCTGCCAGTGTTCTACTTCTTAGCCTGGGTGGTGATTTCATGAGTCTTTACTTTATAATCATTTAACTTAATTTTTGTTTTGTGCACATTTTGGTATGTGTTAAATATTTTACCAAAAACGGGGGCGTGACTAAAAGGAGAAAATAAACACCTTAGTTACCAGGAGATCTGATCTCAAATTTCAAGTCTGATAGCAATTTGCTATGTAACAGGGTCAAGTCACCTCATCTTTATTGATTTTTACATTTAAAAGGAGGGAGTTGTATTAGGTGATTGCCTGTGTCTTAAAAGAAAAAAAATCCATTGCATTTAAGTACCAACATTTTATGATGAGGTTCAAAAGCTATCAGTAAGGCAAAAAGTTTTTAGAGTGGAAATAATACCACAAAACTCTTTGTAGCCATTGGCAGTTTGACATACTTTCACATTTCTGGGGCACAATTGCATATGTGTAGTAGATACATTCATTTTGGATAAATTTTGTCAATTCCTGTACCACAGGCGATCTACTAGACTCTCTGCTCAGAAGGATTTGGAACAGAAAGAAAAACATCATGTAAAAATGAAAGCTAAGAGATGTGCTACTCCTCTAATCATCAATGAAATTCCACCCTCCAAAAAAATGAAAGTGTAAGTAGCCACAGCTTCTGTCGGTTGGCATAGGTTTTACTCCTGTTTGCTCCTGTGGTTAACAGCAAACAGAATATATGGTGCTTGTTCTTATTTTTATCAGTTAGGAATGTATTTTGCTATAAGAAATAGCCTATTCACCTCGAGTGGTTTAAAGAATAGTAATTTATTTGCTTCACAGAAGTTTGCTGTTGGCTTTGGTTCAGTGACTGAACAGTGCCAGGGCATTGTTAGCTTTTTTTTCATACTTGTTACTCAAGATGGCAGCTCTGTGTTTCTTAGCTTCTTCCTTGTGCTTGTTGCCTCATTGTCACAAGATAGCTGCTATATATCTAGGTATCACATCCATGTTTAAGAGAAGAAGGAGAGTATGATGAAGAGGGGCAGCACCCATATCACAAAAGTGAAAATTTTTCAGAAACCTTGGTTATACCTCAGTTGCCCTACTGTGTCGCTTGAATTCTCCCTAGTACAAGAGAAGCTCTCAAAACAAGTACAGCCTTTGTACATTGCCACCCCAAACAAAATTAGAATTCTATTGATAAGAAAGAAAGTGGAATAGATATTGGGAAGGCAGCTAGCTATCTGCCATTTGTGCATTTTATGATAAGCAGTTGGAATCTCTCCCCACCCTCCTGAACCATCATCAGACAACTCTTACCTTGACTTCTGTTGGTGTTCTCAGAGTTTACCCATTTTATCCATTGGTACGTACTATTGAAAGAATCTTGCAATTGAGACGTGCTTGTTGTCCGAATGAAAGAGAAAATTTAAGCCTTATGTGATAGATTTGGGGAGGAGAGTACAGCAGTGTATGCTTTAGGGAATTGAGAATATTTATTTTTTGTTCTTTTGAACTCAAGTTCTAACAAAAAAAAGAAGCCAGAGGAAGAGGAAGAAAGCAGTGCCCATCAAGATACCTCTGAAAAACATGAGTCTTCCCCAGAGAAAGCCAAGGGCCGACATACTGTGTCTTGTATACCACCTGTGAGGTATGTTTCTTTCCTGAATTTAAACTTTAGAGTCAATAGAGTAAAATTATAAGCAGGTACATCTGTAGTGTGGAGCACATGGAGCTTGGGAAACTAATAAATCTGTAACTATGGTGAGGTGAATTGTTTTATATTGTGGGGGATGCTCAAGTCTTAAACATTGAGGAAAATATACTATTAAAGCAAATTAAAAGGAATATAAAAGGAAAAAGTTAGTAAAAAGGTCCTTACTACCTGAATTGAACAGTTTCTATTTTACCAAGCTCCCTTCAGGTCTTTACGCAAGTAAAAAATGTATTTTTACAATCTGTGTATAAGTAACCTTTGGGATTTGTTTTCTTTGCTTGCCACAAGACTATTTCTTTTTCTTTTTCTATACTATACTATAAAATCTTCCCATTTATCCTTTTTCAATAGCAAATACTCTATCAAATTATATTTACCATTTCCTGTTGAAAATGTAGTTACCAATTTTTCACTATTAGAAATAATCAGTGAACATCTTTATTGGTAGGGACTTTTCTTTGAGTAGTTTCTTCAGGCTGAGGAAAGAGAAATTCCTTGATCAAGGCTAGTTTTATGGCTATTGATATTGCCAATTTTATTTCTGAAATAAATGTATGAATTTACAATACCATCAGCTTTGAATGAATATTTTTATTTCCGTGTACCCTGTCCACATTGAATTTGTTTTTTGCATTTAAAATTGTTTAAATTTACTTGATAAAATGTTGATGGCATCAACTTATTTTAATTTTTATTTGCTGATAGGATTATATTACTGTTATTGTAAACATCTTTTCCATATTTCCTCTTGGGTGGATTGTCTATTTCCTTTTCTTTTTATCTGTACATGGTATTAGTGATAGTCTCATTGTTAAGAATGATTACTCTAAACTGAACTTTTGCTATGTGTCAGGTACTTGGGAAACACCGATTTAATAGTCACCAAATATTCTGTGGGGATGAATATATTCCTCATTTTACAGTGGAGAAAACTGAGTCTCAGAGGGATTAAATATTTTTCTCAAGAGCACATAGGTAGAAAATGAAATGACATGGTTGGGATTTGAACTCTAGCTGGTTTCACTCCTAAGTCTCTCTTCTCCATCACAGTGTATATTTTACGTATGTCAGTCTTTTGTCATATTTCTTGCAAATATTTTCCCCATTCTACTGGTATTTTAATCCTACTTTTTCTTGTGGCCTAAAAGCTGATCATTGTATAGTCAAATTTATGTCTTTTGTAATATCTTCTATAGTCAATTTTAGCTTTCTTTTTGAAAAATTTTCAATATCGTTATAACTTGTGCATCTTGGTTTTTTTGGTTTTTTTTGTTTTTTTTCATACTGTTACATAATTAAGTCAGTATCGATTTATCAGATAATCCTTTTTGGCTTTGATGATTATTTTATCACAGGTTAAAAATCTTGTCTGTAATACCTTTAGACTGTTTTGAATCAGGAGCCTCTTTCTTCTCTCCTCTCTTACCTCCTTTACTGATTTTCCCTTTAGGCAAAAGACTCTAAAAAGTACTGAGGAGCAAGAGTTGGAGAAGAGAATGAAAATGCAACAGGAGGTGATGGAGATGCGGAAAAAGAATGAAGAATTCAAGAAACTTGCTCTTGCAGGAATAGGTCAGCTTGGCTCTGGTTGATTCTGATTTATGAGGGGTCCTTCCCATAATCTTGGTAGGGTTTTTGAAGTCTCTAAAGGATAAAAGTCTTTATTGGTTAGTAGCCAGTAGAAAAAGGTATGTTTGTTAGAAAGCTGGACATGGATATTCTTTATATCCCAATGATTGTTCCCTAGAACGTTTTATATACACCAGACTAGGGCGCCTGGCTGGCTCAGTTGACAGAGCATGTGACTCTTGGTCTCAGGATCGTGAGTTCAAGCCCCCATATTGGGCATAGAGGTTACTTTAAAAAAAATGGGGGGGGTATTATATATATACACCAGACCTTTCTTAGAGCGCACTGTTGCTCTCTGTCTCTAACTGTAGAACTCACACCCATCTTTTGAGGCCCTTTTCCATGAAAACTTCCCTCATTTCTTCAAGGATAACTGATTCCTCTCTCCTTTTCCTTTCTAATTCTTTTTCTTTGTGTTAGAAAAAGAAGGAATTACGATTGAGACAGAAGATAAAGCCATTGGGCATGCCAGTTTTTTATTGTTGTTTTCCCATTTTAATTTTAGACAGAGGAAAAGACAGCTGTGCGAATCCACTTGTAGCTACAGAGGACAAGTAGGACTGAGGGAACGAAAGGGTCAGAGTTCTGCTTTGCTCTGGCATACATAGAGTTATTATTGGTGGAGTCAAAGCTATAAAGCCCTGAATACTGAGTTGAAAAAGCACCCCTGGAGTTTATAGGATTTCCTTCATAGACATGTTAAGTGTGCTTTTTAAGACAATTCATAGCCTTTCTTGTCAAAAGTATTCCAGTTACTGTGTGTCCAGAGCTATAGCTACACCTAGGAGATGGGATTCTTCTCCCCTGTTCTACCTCTTTGCAGTTTGCCTCTGACCAGAGGTCCTCACACCAGTAGTGCTCAATGAATAAGGTACATATAGTAAGTAGTGTCCTTGAGCACTGATTCAAATTTGGGGCTATGTGTAGAGAGTGAACAATATTAAGATCCATGATGATAGAAATATCAAAAGGACTGGATAAAGGGGATTTACTGATATTCTCTATTCTTAGTGTTACCTGTGTGTTTTACTCTGCTTCTTACTCAGGGCAACCTGTGAAGAAATCAGTGAGCCAGGTAACCAAATCAGTTGACTTTCACTTCCGCACAGACGAGCGAATCAAACAACATCCTAAGAACCAGGAGGAATATAAGGAAGTGAATTTTACATCTGAACTGCGAAAGCATCCTCCGTCTCCTGTAAGTTGATGGGCTAAATGGATATTCTTGTTACTAATTCAGGGAGGATTTCGGGTGCACTACTTGTGGTCACTATAATTGAGAGAAGCGTGTTTTTGAGTTAAGGTAGCTCTAAACCCTCACTTTGCCCCATTAGCTATGTGATCTTGGAGAAGTCATGCGGCCTCTCTGGGAAGCATCTTAAGTTGCTGTGAAAACTGAATTAAGGATGTACATATGGAGCTCCTGGTAACTCAGTCATTTAAGCATCTGACTCTTGATCTTGGAACAGGTCATGATCTCACATTTGTGAGATTGAACCCCTCACCAAGCTCTGCCTGACAGTGCGGAAACTGCTTGAGATACTCTTTCTCCCTCTCTCTCTCTCTGCCCCTTCCCCACTTGTGCACACATGCACTTTCTCTCTCTGTCTCTAAAAATAGTTAAATAAACTTAAAAAAAAAAAAGAAAGAAAGAAAGCAGAGTGCATGGGTGGTTAAGCATCTGACTTCAGCTCAGGTCATGATCTCACGGTTTGTGAGTTTGAGACTGCGTCAGGCTCTGTGCTGACAGCTCAGAGCTGTAGCCTGTTTCAAATTCTGTGTCTCCCTCTCTCTGCCCCTCCCCTGCTCATACTCTGTGCCTCTCTCAAAAATAAACATAAAAAAAAAATAGAAAAAGAATGTACATAAAGCACTTAGAATTCTGTGTGGCAAATTGTAGGTGCCAGCTTGCTACAGCTTGTGCTCTTATAAAATTCTTGAAAAAATCTTGTGTTTACAAAGTTTTGTGCAATATATGACAGGGCTTATGGAAGAAATGGGGTTGGGGCAGACCATTCAAATCTAACAAAATGATAAGAATCCTACTTAAAAATTCTAAAAAATATTTTTTGTAAGTTTTATTTATTTGAGAGAGAGAGAGAGAGAGAGAGGGCACACAAGCAGGGGAGAGGCAAAGAGAAGGAGAGACAGAATCCCAAGCAGGCTCTGCACCATCAGTACAGGAACTGATGTGGGGATGCGGGGCTTGAACTCATGAACCGAGAGATCATGACCTAAGCCAAGATCAAGAGATGGACACTTAACTGACTGCGCCACCCAGGCATCCCTAAAAATTCTAATACTAAGAATTTCTTCTTGCATTTGCAGTAAGCATCATTACTTGTTGAAGTCAGTCCTTTGCGGTCTTAAACCCTGGTGTTGTGCTTCTTCCTTTGAGATGTAGGTCCTTAAAGAGTTTTGTTTCTAATCAGAGACTAATTTTATGAAAGTTAATCATCCAAGGACTAGACTCCTTCATCACTCAGTTTTGGGGAGGATGTCTGCAGAGATTCTGATTCAGGCAGTTGCCTGACCTGATCCAGACCCAGAACCCAAATCAATTTTTTATTAATGGGATTAAGGGTGAGGGGAATACCTTTGCAGCTTTTTTTCCCTTCTAATTTTCAGAAAACTTGTTCTTGCTGGCTTCAAAACACTGACATGCTTGGAGAAAAAAAATCACCTTATTAACTATTACAGAACAGATAATTTGTTAAGCCCTAGATCCTTTCTCCCTTCTTTTTAATGTTTATTTTTGAGAGAAGAGAGTGAGCATGCACAGGTGCTTAAGCAGGAGAGGGGAAGAAAGAGAGGGAGACAGAGAATCCTAAGCAGGCTCATGCTGTCAGCGCAGAACCCGTGAACGTGGCTTTGAGCCACATGGCTCAAACCCACAAACTGTGAGATATGACCTGAGCTGAAATCAAGAGTTGGACACTTAACCAGCTAAGCTCCCCAGGCGCCCCCCCAGCCCCTTTCTCCCTTTTTTAAAAGGTGGGAACAGACTAGTTTTAACCTTTGCTCAAGGACTGACAAATTTAGGAATAATAATCTTGACTTTTTATTTAAAAAAAAAACAAACAGGGGTGCCTGGGTGGCGCAGTCGGTTAAGCGTCCGACTTCAGCCAGGTCACGATCTCGCGGTCCGTGAGTTCGAGCCCCACGTCGGGCTCTGGGCTGATGGCTCAGAGCCTGGAGCCTGTTTCCGATTCTGTGTCTCCCTCTCTCTCTGCCCCTCCCCCGTTCATGCTCTGTCTCTCTCTGTCCCAAAAATAATAAATAAACGTTAAAAAAAAAAAAAAGAAAAAAAACAAAAAACAAATTTTTTTTAACATTTCTTTATTTCTGAGAGAGAGAGTGAGAGAGCATGATCAGGGGCAGAACAGAGAGAGGGAGACACAGAATCCAAAGCAGGCTTCAGGCTCTGAGCTGTCAGCACAGAGCCCGATGCGGGGCTTGAACTCATGAACTGGGAGATCACGACCTGAGCTGAAGTCGGACACTTAACCGACTGAGCCACCCAGGCGCCCCATAATAATCTTGACTTTACCACAGTCCTTTTTTCTTTTGATCCTCTGTGTTGAATATGCGGCTTATGGTAGATCTGAGCTCTTCCAAAACACTTCATTTGAGGACCAACTTTCTTTACAGGCTCGAGTGACTAAGGGGTGCACCATTATTAAGCCATTCAACCTGTCCCAAGGAAAGAAAAGAACATTTGATGAAACAACTTCTACGTACGTGCCCCTCGCACAGCAGGTTGAAGCCTTTCATAAACGAACCCCTAACAGATATCACTTGAGGAGCAAGAAGGATGATAGTAAGTTTCATATCAACATTATAGCTGGTTGGAGCCTCCCCTAGGATTTCATTTGCTTACATAAATTTGCCTTTAGTTGAAATCCTAGCTTTTGAACTAAAGTATTTCATATGCCTACATGCAGACAAGAAGTGCACAGTTGAGCATCTTTGTACTCCCCGCTCTGGCTATCTGTCTACTTATATACATCAACCACCTTGATCCTCCTGGTCAATAATTGGCCAGGTATTATACCTTTGCCACTTGTCAGGGTGTATTGGTGCGGCTACTTAACTATAGAAAATGGAAACATTCCATTCATTCAGGGTTGTGTGCTTTTTGTTCAACCATTCAACAAATTTCACCACTATAAACCAGGTATAGAAGTGTAGGAGTTATAGCAGTGAACAAAATGGACTTGGTGCTGCTCAACATTAAGTTTCTAATTCAGTGAGAGAAACAGAGCACTATAGATTATGGTAAGTGTAACGAATGTAGAGGGACACACAAGAGTGAAGAGATGTGGGAGATAGGTAGAGCATGTCTGTAAGCTGAGAAGTCCCTGGCAGTGAAAAAAGTTGAAGAACCAGGGCAGAAAGGAGATAACCAGTGATTGGCCCTGTGCCAGCAGGTGGAGGCGGGATACTTAGCTCAGGTGGAGTGCTTGTTCTTTGAAGGGAGGGTAGAAGAGAGAAGAATGGGTGCAAATGCCAGAGGGTTTGTAGGTTTGGGATGAACACATGAGAGGATTCTAATCTCTTAGCTTTTGTCTTTATGAGAATAATTACTGCAAGAAGGAAAGTAGAGAAGTTTGAGAAATGGAAGTCATGTAAAATAGTTGTCTAGAATGTAGGACTAGCGTTCTGGATAAAGCAGGATTTTGTTGTTTTGCCTTTGAAGGTCTCAGTGTTTTCTGCCCTTGCATTGGCATTGTTTAGTGCAGCCAGGCAAGCTTCTTTAAGTACAGCATTAATATTGTTATTATATTCCAGGGGTCATTTGTCAAATTTTAGATTACAAAAATAGTGAAATGTCTTTTTTTTATCTTAGTGGAAATTTAAATATTAAACATGACTTTCCAAATAATAATATGACTTCTAGAGTCTGATACGCCCTGCTTTTAGAATCTTGGTCCTGGCAAATAGAAAAAAAATTATTTCCTGCAATTAAAAAAAATTTTTTTTAATTCCAATATGGTTAACATATGGTGTTGTATTAGTTTCAGTTATAGTGATTCAGCAATTCTATACATTCCTCAGTGCTCATCATGATAAGTATACTCTTAACTCCCTTCACCTATTTCACCCATTTCCCACCCACCTCCCCCCAGGTAACCATCATTTTTTTTTTCTCTATAGTTAAGAATCTGTTTTTGGTTTGTCTCTTTTTTCCTTTGTTTTATTTTTTTTTAATTCCATATATAAGTGAAATCAAATGGTATTTGTCTTTGATTTATTTCATTTAGCATTATATTCTCTAGATCCAACCATGTTGTTGCAAATGACAAGATTTCATTCTTTTTTATGGCTGAGTAATATTCTGTTATATATATATCCATTCATTTGTCAGTGGACACCTTGGGCTGCTTCCATAATTTGGTATTGTAAATAATGCTACATTAAACATAGGGGTGCATATATCTTTTCAAATTAGTGTTTTTGTATTCTTTGGGTAAATACCCAGTAGTGGAATTACTGGATCACATGGTAGTTTTATTTTTAATTTTTTGATGACCCTCTGTACTGTTTTCCACAGTGGCTCTATTAGTTTGCATTCCTACCAACAGTGCACGAGGGTTCCTTTTTCTCCACATCCTTGCTAACACTTGTGTTTCTTATGTTTTTGATTTAGCCATTCTGACAGGTGTAAGGTGATCTCTCATTGTAGTTTTTTGATTTGCGTTTCCTGATGATGAGTGATGAACATCTTTTCATGTGTCCCTTGGCCATCTGTGTCTTTTGTGGAGAAATGTCTGCTCATGTCTTTTGCCCATTTTTAGATTATTGGGTTTTTGTGGGTTGGTTTGTTTGTTTTGTGTGTGTTTTTTTGGTGTTGGTGTTGAGTTGTATAAGTTCTTTATGTATTTTAGATACTAACCCTTAATTGGATATGTTGTTTGCAAGTATCTTTTCCCCTTCATAGGTTGTCTTTTAGTTTTGTTGTTTCCTTTGCTATGCAAAAGCTTTTTACTTTGACATAGTTCCAATAGTTTATTTTTGCTTGTATTTCCCTTGCCTTGGCAGGCATATTTAGAAAAATGTTGCTGCGGCCAATGTCAGAGAAATTACTGTTTGTGCTCTTTTCTAGGACTTTTATGATTTCAGATCTCACATTTAAGTCCTTAATCTATTTTGAGTTTATTTTTGTGGATGGTGTATTTTGTGCAATGATTATTTAAAACTTTATGTAGTTATAAATAATTGTTATATGTATACTTGAAGGCTGACTTATTTCTTTTTTTTTTCAATATATGAAATTTATTGTCAAATTGGTTTCCATACAACACCCAGTGCTCATCCCAGAAGGTGCCCTCCTCAATACCCATCACCCACCCTCCCCTTCCTCCCACCCCCCATCAACCCTCAGTTTGTTCTCAGTTTTTAAGAGTCGCTTATGCTTTGGCTATCTCTCCCTCTAACCTCTTTTTTTTTTTTTTTTTTCCCTTCCCCTCCCCCATGGGTTTCTGTTAAGTTTCTCAGGATCCACATAAGAGTGAAAACATATGGTATCTGTCTTTCTCTGTATGGCTTATTTCACTTAGCATCACACTCTCCGGTTCCATCCACGTTGCTACAAAGGGCCATATTTTGTTCTTTCTCATTGCCATGTAGTACTCCATTGTGTATATAAACCACAATTTCTTTCTCCATTCCTCAGTTGATGGACATTTAGGCTCTTTCCATAGTTTGGCTATTGTTGAGAGTGCTGCTATAAACATTGGGGTACAAGTGCCCCTATGCATCAGTACTCCTGTATCCCTTGGGTAAATTCCTAGCAGTGCTATTGCTGGGTCATAGGGTAGGTCTATTTTTAATTTTCTGAGGAACCTCCACACTGTTTTCCAGAGTGGCTGCACCAGTTTGCATTCCCACCAACAGTACAAGAGGGTTCCCGTTTCTCCACATCCTCTCCAGCATTTATAGTCTCCTGATTTGTTCATTTTGGCCACTCTGACTGGCGTGAGGTGATATCTGAGTGTGGTTTTGATTTGTATTTCCCTGATGAGGAGCGACGTTGAGCATCTTTTCATGTGCCTGTTGGCCATCCGGATGTCTTCTTTAGAGAAGTGTCTATTCATGTCTTCTGCCCATTTCTTCACTGGGTTATTTGTTTTTCGGGTGTGGAGTTTGGTGAGCTCTTTATAGATTTTGGATACTAGCCCTTTGACCGGTATGTCATTTGCAAATATCTTTTCCCATTCCATTGGTTGGAAGGCTGACTTATTTCTAAAATTAATAGATTTGGTTTGTATCTCCTGCTGTTATGTGGCCAGATCTAAATTAGAGGACTCATTCCACGTAATTATGAAAATTGACAAGGTTGCCTCTGGTCAGGTAATCAATATTGTCTATGAATGGTAGTGGTAGTCTTAAGATTGATGCTTTGACATAGTCTTTTTACTTTCTCTATTTGACTTTCTTTAAACAGGTCGTGATGTTTTGATGTAGACGCATTTAGGAAATTCACAAAATTGGGAGTCATTACTTGATCTTTAGAAAGGCCTTATTTTAAAGCTGGAATAAACAAAAGTCTTATGTGTCAGTAATAAGCAAAATAGTTGGCATTGTGAATAGAAAGGCAGTACATGCCTGTGCAGTGATAAGGAATCCATCAGACACAAATGGATTTTACGTTCAGAAGATGATAGTAGAGTTTAACCAAAGACTACCTTCATCATACCCCTCACTAAAGAGTGACAGGAAAGAAGGGGCTGCATGTTTGTCAGGTTGACTGACATGAGCTGAGCTGAGTGTGGAGGGCAGCCACTCTGATTTGTCATCTCTGGGCTGCCTAGCTGAGTCAGCACCTATAGTGTGCTGGGAGTCTTGGGAGCTAGGTGAATGTCTGTGATCTTGGTTTACAGCTCTGTTACCCTCCAAGTCTGCTGTGGTCAAGATATCCAGAGACCCACAGACTCCTGTGCTGCAAACCAAACAGCGCACAAGGCCAGTGACCTGCAAAAGTGCAGCGGATCAGGAGGCTGAGGAGCTTGAGAAACTGCAACAGTAAGTCCAACTGGCAGTATTTGAGGAAGAGTTCCAAGAATCTGCCTGCTTTCTTTTCAATCATATATATGTGCGTATATATGTACATATATATGTATGTTTTGAGTTTTTTTTAGTTTTATTTATTTATTTTGAGAGAGAGAGAGTGCAAGTAGGGGAGGGCCAGAGAGAGAGAGGGAGGGAGAGAATCCCAAGCAGGCTCCATGCTGTCAGTGCAGACCCTGATGTGGGGCTTGAACTCACCAACCATGAAATCATGACCTGTGCCAAAACTAAGAGTCAGACACTTAACCGATTGAGCCACCCAGGTGCCCTTGGCTGCTTTCTTTTCAGTTCTATAATGGGGATAGTTGCTGTTTTTCTTGTCATGGGAATTTATGGCATTTGAGTTATAGGCTCTGTAGTCTGTGCCCCTGCCTCTGTGATTAAAAAATCAGAAGGGGGTGGGGGTAGGAGGCACCTGGCTGGCTTAGTTGGTAGAGCATGGGACTTTTGATCACAGGGTTGTATGAGTCCCATGCTGGATGTAGAGTTTACTTAAAAATAAAATATTAAAAAAAAAAAAAGAGAGAAGTGGGAATATGCAGATATCCTGGAACATAAAGTGGTAAAAACGAAGGGGGTAGGCAAACTTACTCAGGATTCCAACTAAGGAGTGTCCTCTGAACTTAGTTGAGGTAGATCCCACCCTTTATGGCTACCCAAGGGCTCATTACAGCTATTATTGGTGGAGGAAACTGGAACAAAGTGTGGTTAGCACTGGAGTTTGTCTCCTGTATCCTTCTTTCATTCCTTTTTGTACTTCTTTTGAGGAGGGGCAGCTTCCTCTGGGAAGAGAAATCCCAGTCTTTAAAGTGGTAGGAGTGTTAGGACTGGCTCCTTTATTCTTTGTCTGGAGGTAGAGACAATGGCTATGGAATGAGTCAAAATTTTGCTGTGCTTGGGTAATCATAATAATTATTTTTCTGTTTTAGACCTGCTTTGTTGTTTGTGTAATTTTTATTTTATTAAAAAAATTTTTTTGTGGTGTCATCTAAACTCTTATCTTACAGATACAAATTCAAAGCACGGGAACTTGATCCCAGAATTCTTGAAGGTGGGCCCATCTTGCCCAAGAAACCACCTGTGAAGCCACCCACTCAGCCTATTGGCTTTGATTTGGAAATTGAGAAAAGAATCCAGGAGCGGGAGTCCAAGAAGAAATCTGAGGATGAACACTTTGAATTTCATTCTAGACCTTGCCCTACTAAAATCTTGGAAGATGTTGTGGTAAGAATGGTTAAGGCCCTGTATGCTGGCAAAAATATCCTTCTCATGACCAAATATCTCCCTGTTCACAAATGTTTGAGTAGATACTATGATCAGGGCATTGTATTAGGAACTGTAGGTGATAAGAGACAAGTCGTGGATTTTGCTCTCAGGAAACTTAAAGTCAAGTAAGGGAGACAACATGTATAAATAATATAAAATTAGAAGTATTCTAAGAGCGGTGACAGTTAATAGTACTGTAGGAACTCAAAGGAGATAATGATTTCTTCCAGACAGGAGGTTCAGGGAATGCTCTGTGGAGGACAGAGCATATGACCTGAGTCTTCACATCGTCCTCATCATGTGTTGTCACTGTCATAATAGCTGACGCTTTCACTATGTGCTAAACGCTCCTCTAAGCCCCTTCTGTGTATTAACCCATTCATTTTAACCACAATGCCTTCAGGTGATTTACTGTAATTATCACTGGTTTCAGATGAGGCACTTGAGGCACAGGGAGGGTAAGTGGCATTCCTAGGCCATTCAGCTAGTGAATGGTGGAGCAGAGATAAGAACTCAGGCACTCTGCTCCAGAGTTCATGATCTTAATACTTCGTTATATTGCCTCTCCATTGTATGGTAGATTTTGGACTCATAGAAATACAAGTGAAGTGGACTGGCAGAGCATTCCAGGCAGTGGAAGTAACATAAAAGCCTAAAGGTAGAAAACACAGGGTAGCTACTGGGAAGCAGGTGGGTGGCTCATTTAAGCTACAGAAAAGAAGTACAGTATATCAAGAGGAGCAACTGGAAATGAGATTAGAGAAGTGGGTTATAATGTGATGGTGGGCATATAGTCAGGAATTTAGGGAAAACATACAATTAGGAAGAGATGCCACAAAGAATCAATAATAGGGTTCATCTACATAAGTGCAAAGATGGTTTTTAGATATATTTCTGTGCAGGTAGGGAAACACCTTCTTCCTGTATTGGACTGACTTATATCCAGGTACTAAGAACTCTCTTTTTCTGTTTTCTTTCTTTTTGCTTGCCCTTTTGAGTCACCATGGTTTTAAGTGAAACTGCATCAAAATATATTATTACCTTGGTCCGTGTACTTAGTTTTGTTGTTGTTGTTGTTGTTGTTTTTAAGGTTTTATTTCTTAGTAATCTCTACACCCATCATAGTGCTTAAACTCACAACCCCAAGATCAAGAGTCGCATGCTGCTCTGACTGAACTAGCCAGGCACTTCTGTTTATTCCATTTTCTTAGCACTAAGTCAGAAGCAATCCAAAGTTATATTTTCCAGGCTTTAAGAAAGCACAGTAATGCTTAGAAATAGTTCTTCCCTTCTTCCCACCTTTATGGCTTACTGCATATGAGACCTCTTTTCTATTCACAATGCTTTTTCCTTTTCCTGTTCTTTCCTTGATGCACAAGTACTATAGGCCAAATTCTGTTGCACAAACTTCTAAGAAACCTCTTCCCACACAAGTGATCATTCTCCAAGTCCTATGCTGTCATTTGCCCTTTGTCATTACCCACTGAGGAAAATGCTCTGAATGTAACAAGGGAAATGTAGGTTATATGCAAACTTCAGAATCCTAGAGCCTAGCAGAAGGGTTCAATGTTTTCATTTTACACACTAGAAAATCAAGGCCCAGAGAAGAGAAGTTACTTCTTCAAGGCTTTTGTAACATGCATTTAGTACCTTGCTTTTAGTAACATCTTTTTCTCTAAGCTCCTGGCTTTCCCCCCTGCTACAAAGCTTTGGTTTTTATTTAATTCACTTTTACCCTTTTGATTTTTACTATATCCTTGTATCTCATATTACCAGTATTGACTTTATATATTCTTAAAATTGACTAATTTTTAAAGTAATTTTATTTTTTTTTTCAATGTTTATTTATTTGTTTTTGAGAGAGAGAAAATCCCAAGCAGGCTCTGTGCTGTCAGCAGATCGACCAGGGCTCAATCTCACGGACCATGAGATCATGACCTGAGCTGAAATCAAGAGTCAGATACTTAACCGACTGAGCTACCCAGACGCCCCTAAAGTAATTTTAAAGGGAGCATATAAATCATTGTGTAAATGGAAAACCAATACTTTTTGCCATGAATAATAATACTAACAGCTAATATATGAAGCTTATTATGTGCCAAGTTTTATTCTACGCTCCTCAATTTATATAATAACTTACTTAATTCTCATAATTTATATAGTAACTTAATTCTCATAATAACTCTTGAGGTAAACACTCTAGGTCCTATTATCAGTCTGTTTTATAGTTAGGAAATATAATAGTTAAATAACTTTCCCAAGATCACTAACTAGCCAGTGGCAGAGCTGGATAGATTCTAGGTATATGGTTTCAGGGTCTGTACTCTTGTATTAAAATAGAAGGTACCTTTTTAAATAGAAAGGTCTTGGGAAATATGTGACTATTAAAAAAAAAAATAGTCTGCATCCCACTTAACATCCTCTTCCATGATATCTGTCTTACCTGAACTTTGATTTTAGAAACCCTGATTTAGGAAATTGGGCTGGCAGTTTGTTGCACTTTAGACATGCTAGGGTGAACTTGTATGTGGGGAAGGGTGCCTAGAGTTCGGTAAGATTTAGTTAAGTGAGATCTTAGAGTAGCCTTGTACTAGTTTATGCCTTGTTGAGAATTCTGGATAAACATATCAGCAAAGCACTAGGTAAGTAAGATGCAACTGAATTGATGTGGTACACTCCAGGGAAGTGTTTGCCAAATCCAGCTGGTTCTCAGAATCCTCTGGGGATCTTATTACATAAACAGATTCCTGGGCCCCACCCCTGGAGTTTTGATTTGTTATGTGCAGCATAGATTAGAGAGAGCCCCAGTGAGAAATTAGTGTCTGACATACAGTAAGCAGTTATGTTGTTAATAGTAATAACTGTCATTTTCTCACATGCTCTCCTCATGCCGAGCGTTTTATGTAGATTGTTGTCTTCTTGCAACAATTCTTAAGAGGCAGGTTTTATCTTTATTCCTGTTTTTCAGATGAGGAAGAGACAATAGGAGGTATCTAGTATGCAGAGCCAGGATGTGAACGCACCATCTCCTTGAATACTTGCTTATTCTACCATCATTTATTTTGGCAAACTCAGTTTTTGAGTTTGATACTGGCCATTTGCAACTCTCCCTTCTAAAAGTTCCAGTGATTGCACTTCAACTCTTGGTTTCTAGAGAAGCAAAGCATAGGAAGCATTACGTGTATTCTTTCACCCTCTTCATTTTTTAGAAAGAGAGGCTTTGAAAGGGGAATGCAGCTTGCCCATAGGATCATTTTTAAAAGTTGCTGGTAGAATTGAGATTAGGTCCCTTAACTTCTACTTCTGGACTCTAAGAACAGAAGAGCCTGCTTCCCAGAGCCCAAATTCTTCTGGTCTGTTCACCACTGTTCTTCATCCTTGCCCCTCTAGTGCTGAAGCTCTTTTTGTGTGTCCTTACGGTGTTTCTTGTGCTCTTAAACTTGTGGTTGATAGGTGGCAAGGAGACAATGGGGCTGATGAGAGATGGGCTTGGGCAGCAGTGGGCTGTGAGGCAGAGATGAAAAAAGGCCTCTTGGGGCAGAGGTGGAGTGATGAAAACCTTGAGCTCAAGGGTGTGAAATGTGAACTTGGTGCCGACATCTAGTGGGGAACCGGGGCACCACAGAGGTGGATGTGGTGTCAGTGAGGCCAGGGAATAATTTTAGCAGTGATATTTTAGGGATGACTTGGGGAGACCAGCAGGCTTTTTTTTTTATCCCCCCCCCCCATACTCCCTGAGATAATATTGCTTCATAGTAATTTCCTAACTGCTCTTGTGGCAGGGCATTTGGGGCCATATCCTGCCATAGGGAGAAGTGCTCACCCCTAATACCTGCTCCCCTATCCTGGGCTGCTTTTCCTAAATGCGCCTTCTGCCTACTCACATTGCGTACTTCTAACACATATCACTTTACAGTACCTTCCCAGAGTTTCCTGTTAGGAACTTCCCCTGTTATCCTTTAGCTCCACATTCTGCCAGATTTCCTCAGAGCACTTGTGAAAATCAGGGAATACCTGATTTGTTACTTTTTCATTGTCTCTTTCCTCCATGAGAACGTGAGCTCCCTGAGAACAGGGACTGTGTATGTCTGTCTTGTTCATTTTTGTATCCCCTGCACGTAGCATCCAATGTTGGATAACTGAGTAAGAGTAAGAGCTGAAATGCACCAGTCTATATTCTGGGAATTCAAAGATGGGAAAAACATAGCACACATCCTCAAAGCTTTCACAGTTCAATCAATGTATGTTCGTCGAACAATTACTACTTCTCTTAGGTACTGTGGAGAATGCAAAGGGATGTAAATGAGGACATCCCTGCCTTCAAGGAGCTTACAACTAGGAAAACTTAAAATACTGAAACAAGGGGTGCCTGGGTGGCTCAGTCGGTTAAGCCTCTGACTCTTGATTTTGGCTCAGGTCATGATCTCATGCTTTGTGAGTTTGAGCCCTGCATCGGGCTCTGTGCTAACAGCACAGAACCTGCTTGGGATTCTCTCTCTCCCTGTCTCTCTGCCCCTCCCATGCTTGCATGCATTCTCTCTCTCCCTCTCTCTCAAAATAAATAAACATTACAAAAATTTTTTTAAATAGCAAAATAAGACGACTGTTGTTTTTAGAAACCCAATATATGTTTATTTCTGATTGAGCCCCCAGTTGGTTGGCATTGATTGCAGTGGAGATGGGGTGTGGGTGGGTATTTGCTGCACAGTTGATATCCACAAATCACCCTTTCCTCTCCCCCAATTAATGAGGATTGAGCCCACTCATAAATACCTCTTTCGAGGCTTATTTTTTAGAGATTTCCATTGCTCTTCTTTTAAAATGCACATCTTTGGGGGCGCCTGGGTGGCTCAGTTGGTTAAGTGACCGACTTCGGCTCAGGTCATGATCTCGCAGTTTGTGAGTTTGAGCCCCTGTGCTGACAGCTCAGAGCCTGGAGCCTGCTTCAGAATCTGTGTCTCCCCCTCTCTCTACCCCTCCCCTGCTCATGCTCTGTGCCTCTCTGTCTCTCAATAATAAATGTTAAAAAAAAAATTAAAAAGAAAATAAAATGCACATCTCTGCTGGGTGGATGGAAAGGGTGGGGGGAAGGAAAAGAGGGATTACTTTAGAACTAAATGAATTCTCAGGTATTTATTTCTATTACTTTATGTTATGAAAAGAAAAAAAAAAGCAATCCAAGGCCTAGAAGGCTATCTCGTGTGCCCCGGGTTATGCAGTTGGAATCAGAACTGGGCTAGAACCAACCTCTGGCTCCTTCCTTCACATTCTTCCCGCTCCCACATACCCTGGGTGTGCTCAAGTAAGAGAGGCTGGTGGCCACCTGTCCAGGGCAGTATAGAACAATAGGCTTTTGCTGTTGTTTTACAGTAAGCATTATTTGAAAACCCATTTCGCAGACTTTTGTCACTATGATTACAAGTTCTGCTAAATGAGATTTCACTGTGCTAGTGATCCCGGCTTTCTTTAGAAAACAGAACTTCCACAGCAGAATGAGCATTCTCTTTACAATAGTCACCTTGGCAGGGTATACATTCTTTCCAGTGATTGATACTGTGCAAAGCTTTTTTGGGAAAGCTTGAAGCTTGTGGCTCATAGTCTTTTGGATCTCTTTAGCAATGGCAGGTGTTTTTATTTTAAAGATTAATTTGCTTTTAGGAGCGTATTAAATAATTTGGAACTAAAACTAAATAGTCCACGATAATAGAGTGGAAAGTTTTGCTTAAAAGATTGGGTGTATACCTCGCATTGCCTAAAAACTGACTGTGAAGGCCATTCCAAGAAAGACATTCCAAACATGGTTTGAGCAGTTACAGCATTGTTGAGATTAAGAAGTCTCTTTCCCAAGTTATAAATTAGAGTCCAAGAGTTTCATTTTATTTTGTTTTATTTTTTTGAGTCCAAGAGTTGTAGAGTCCAAGGTATAAATTCCGTTTTCATTTTTACTGTATTTATTCAACATTTACTGACTGCTTTATACTTGCTATGATCTTTGTTAGGTACTAGAGATTGATGGCATAATAGTCCCCACTCTCAAAGGCTAGCAGATGAACATCTAAACACACAAGTGCTATGAAGTTTCGTATGTATTGTCATAGAACCATACACAGGGAAAGAGAGAGGTCAGTTCATAGGTTCTGGGAGTGGAGAGATCAATTGAAAGCCTTTATAAAAGAGGAGGTGCTTCCATGGAGGCTTGAAAAGAAAGCTTAGGTGTTTCCAAGCAGCTGGGGCATTTCAGAGAGAACACAAAGGTGTTGAGAGAACCAGCATTAACATTTTGGCAATTGCCTGTAGTGGTTGGAGGGCAATCTGTAGGGAAGGGTGAGAGATAAGGCTGGGGAGTCAGAGCCCCATATTGTGAAGCGCCTTGTACTTCATGGCAAGGAACTTGTTATACTGTTATAGGTAGCATAGGAGCCATTAAAGAAATTTAAGTCAGGAAGTTATTTGATCCAATGTGTCTTAGACAAATAGTTGTGACTGCATATAGAAGATGGATTAGAGGAGTGAGATGAGAAGGTGAAAGACTTACAAGGCTAGTAGGGTGGCACAGGCAGTAGGTGGTGTGGCTGGTGGAGAGGAAGCAGAGTAGAGGGCGGGGGGTGGGGGTGGGCAACATACACATGTGAATGTAACAAGGACTGAGGATGGCTTAGGGTTTTGATTTTTTTTAATCATTTCATTTTTTCATCATTGTAAGTGTACTCTTTAACCCCCATTCCCCCACTTTCTTTCCCTCTGGTAACCATCAGTGTGTTCTCTATAGTTAAGTCTTTTTCTTGGTTTGTCCCTCTCTCTCTCTTTTTTCCTTTGCTTGTTTGTTTTGTTTTTTAAATTCTACATGTGAGTGAAATCATATGGTATCTGTCTTTCTCTGACTTATTTCACTTAGCGTTATACTCTCTAGCTCCATACATGTTGTTGGAAATGGCAAGATATCATTCTTTTTTATGGCTGAGTAATATTTGTGTGTGTGTGCCACATCTTTTTTATCCATTTAACTATCAGTGGACACTTGGGCTGCTTCTATGGTTTGGCTATTGTATATAATGCTGCAGTTTTGATCTTTTTTTTTTTTTTAAAGAGCATGGTTTTGCTTTTTCTTTTTTAAAGTTTATTTTGAGAGAGAGAGAGTGCGCACACATGGGCACATGTGAGCAGTGGGTAGGGGGTGAGGGTGTGTGCAGAGAGAGAGAGAATCCCAAATAGGCATCATGCTCAGTGCAGAGCCTGACATGGAGCTCAGTCCCACAACCGTGAGATCATAACCTGAGCCAAAATCAAGAGTCGGACGCTTAACCAGTTGAGCTACCCAGGCACCCCTTGATTATTTTTTCAATTGATCTGGTCTTCATTAAAAGGCCACTTCATTAAAAAAAAAGACCAAGAGAGAAGCGTGGGTCATGATATTATGATTCATGAGTTTGAGACCCACATTGGCTCTCTGCAGCGTGGAGAAATCCTCTGTCCCGATTTCTCTCTGCCCCTTCCCCACTCATGCGCTCGCTTTCTCTCTCTCTCTTTCTCTCAAAAAATAATTAATAAACATTAAAAAAAGAGACCAAGAGATACCATTTTGTAGTTAGGATTAATTGCCAGATTTGCGATAGAGTATAAATTCTGTGAGAATTAGAAAATGCTTATGAAACAACTTTCTAAAACATGTTAGTTTTGAATGATGTGCAAAGTATGGTACATATAATTCAGTGTGCAAAGACTTGAAATGTTGGCAGTGTTTTGGAATCTTGAAGGGAAAAATCCTCAAAGTAGTTGAATATTTAGAATTACGGAATATTGGGGTTTATAGTCGGTTCAGCGTCCGACTTCAGCTCAGGTCATGATCTTGCAGTCCGTGAGTTCCAGTCCTGTGTCGGGCTCTGTGCTGACAGCTCAGAGCCTGGAGTCTGCTTCAGATTCTGTGTCTCCCTCTCTCTCTGTTGCTCCCCTGCTCATGCTCTCTCTCTCTTGAAAATAAATAAGGATTTTAAAAAAAGAATTATGCAATATAGAAAATTCATTGCCTCTCTTAATCCACTCCCAAAGAGATGTGTGAGTTAACAGTTGTTCTTCCCAGATTTTGTTTTTTATGCTTAACTTCTATATATTTTTAAAAGAAAAAATAATATATTAAAAAAAATAATATTCTCTATTTCAGCAACCTGTCCCTCCTCTCTTCTCAACATTATGAACACTGTAATATGTCAGGAACAGATTTATTTCTTTTTCATGGCTGTATGATATACTTTTGTGTGGCTTTACTGCAATTTAAAAAAGAATTAAAAAAAATTTTTTTATTGTTATATTTTTTATATAACATATAATATGTTTTTTATATTATTTTAGGCCACCTTTGGAGTGCCACTGTGTTCCAGTATGCTTTTGTCTTACTTGGGTAGACAGCAACATCATACTAGCCTTTGTTTGATTCCTGGTCTATGAATTCCCCTTTAAGAAAGGGATTTAATCTTCTCACACAGCATAGTAGATATTATTCTGGGATGTCTAATTGAATTGCTTACTCCTTGCAGGGTGTTCCTGAAAAGAAAGTACTTCCAATCACTGTCCCCAAGTCACCAGCCTTTGCATTGAAGAACAGGATCCGAATGCCCACCAAAGAAGATGAGGTGACTCCTGGGATGGAGGGTTTTTCTTCCTTCTGCACCATCCATCTAAGCATTGCTCTTTCTTAAACGTAATAGAATTCAAAGGCAGTCACTCTTATCTGGAGTTGTCTTTAACAGTGGCAGATCATCTTTTTTGCTCCCCCTCTAGAGCAAAGTAGTTGGTAAGGGTATGAATCTTGCGGCTTTCAGTAGTAACTGGTTGCAACTTATTGGAGGCTTGTCCTTTTCTATAGCATTGAAAATCAGCCTGTCATAACTTGAATCAAAATTTGCCAAGCCTTGTATTTTATTTTGCCTGAGCTATTGTCACCATTCAGCGAGGGACTTTTAAAATTCACACTAAGCAGTTACATCCGCCCTATCCAATCTCCACCAACCCAAGGGTTGTTAAGGTTACTTACTGTGTGGTGATGATGGTTCATGAAATTGGAATACGTGAACTGTCATTGATCAGGCTAGTTTCTTGTTACATCTCCCATTTTATCTATAAATATCCAGAGTTAGGGTAATTTTATAGCAGATCTCAAGCATAAGCCTTTTTATAGGTTCATTTGAAACTAAAATACACAGTAATCTTATGTTACCAGCTTGAACCCAAACAACTTACTTGGTCCTATTCTGGGTTTGGCAACCATTAACTCCCAGTCACATGTTTTAGTGGAGTCTGGAGGCTGGGTCAAAGAAGAGGCCAAGGTATATGCTTGGTTAGTACCTCTCTTCTGTTCTCCATTTTGTTCACGCTGTTTGATCTCATTTCATTTTTACAACCTTCCTTTGTAAAAACGTGAGATCCTTTAAGAGTAGTAATTGTGTTAGTCCTTCATCAAATGTTTCCACACCGGTCTCACCCCTGAGAAGTGGTAGGTAACTTAGGTATTATCCCTCTTTTGATAGAAAAGGAAGCGAGGTGGGGCAACTGGGTGGCTCAGTCGGTTGAGTGTCCGACTTCGGCTCAGGTCATGGTCTTGCAGTTCGTGAGTTTGGGCCCTGTGTCGGGCTCTGTGCTAACAAACAGCTCAGAGCCTGGAGCCTCCTTCGGATTCTGTGTGTCTCTGTCTCTCTCCCCCTCCCTGGTCATGCTCTGCCTCTCTCTGTCTCTCAAAAATAAATAAATGTTAAAAAAAAAAAAAAATGAAGAAAAAAAAGAAGCGAGGTAACCTAGGGGGTTGAGTGACTTGCCTTAATTAATGCCTCTTCTCTCATGTAGTGTTTTCTGACTCTGTATTCTGAGGAGGTGAGAGAGAGCTTGTGTCTAAACTAGTTTTTCCCTTAGGAAGAGGAGGAGCCGGTGGTGATAAGAGCTCAACCTGTGCCACATTATGGGGTACCTTTTAAGCCCCAAATCCCAGAAGCAAGAACTGTGGAAATATGCCCTTTCTCTTTTGATTCTCGAGACAAAGAACGTCAGTTACAGAAGGAGAAGAAAATAAAAGAACTGCAGAAAGGGGAGGTAGGTGTTTCCATTTTCTGCAAGTAACATAATACTGTCCTTTCATCTGTCAAAGATAATCTTTTATGTTGCACTTTTAACTATAAAATCACTGACTTCCTTTGATCCCTCTAAGAACCTTATGAAGTACAAATAGGGCAAGTTTTTAATAACCCTTCTGCCACAAGGAGATTAAGTGACTTGCCCATGATTGTGCTACCAGTTATTGGGAGAATATTAGGAGAATAACCTAGATTCTCCTAGGTTATTCTAGAATAACTTAGAGCCCTAATGGGCTCTTTTGAGCCCATTACTCTTTCTGCTGTTCATACCATACTGCTTTGAAAACCGTCCTTTCCTATTTTTCAGATTCATTCAAATATTCTGGAGCAGTTCTTGCTTTCTAGCTAGAGAGACCTTAGGATTTTAAATCTTATGTGTTCCTTTCTATTAGGTGCCCAAGTTCAAAGCACTTCCTTTGCCTCATTTTGACACTATTAACCTGCCAGAGAAGAAGGTGAAGAACACAACTCAGATTGAGCCTTTCTGCTTGGAGACTGACAGAAGAGGTGCTCTGAAGGCACAGACTTGGAAGCACCAGGTGGGAGATGGGAAGAGCAGCCAAAATGTTCATTGCTTCGTTGTTGGTTGGTTAGAATACATAGACCCACTACATTGAAATTCATTTGGGAGCTAACATCCTGAATTATTTCAGGGGCTCTTACTCTAAATCAGAGGTCAGTAGCCTTTTACTGTAAAAGACCAGATAGTAAATACTTTTTTATTTTTAGTATTATTATTATTTTTTTTTTTTTAATTTTTTTTTTCAACGTTTATTTATTTTTGGGACAGGGAGAGACAGAGCATGAACGGGGGAGGGTCAGAGAGAGAGGGAGACAGAGAATCGGAAACAGGCTCCAGGCTCTGAGCCATCAGCCCAGAGCCCGACGCGGGGCTCGAACTCACGGACCGCAAGATCGTGACCTGGCTGAAGTCGGACGCTTAACCGACTGCGCCACCCAGGCGCCCCTATTATTATTTTTTTTAATGTGTCTTTATATTTGAGAGTGAGAGAGAGATAGAGTGCGAGAGACAGAGGGGCAGAAAGAGAGGGAGACACAGAATCCAAAGCAGGCTCTAGGCTCTGAGCTGTCAGCACAGAACCTGGTGCAGGGCTTGAACCCATGAACCGTGAGATCATTCCCTGAGCCAAAGTTGGACTTTGAACCAGCTGAGCCACCCAAGTGCCCCAAATTCGGATAGTGAATATTTTAGATGTTGTAGGTTGCATATGGTGTGTGTGTGTGTGTGTGTCTGTGTGTCTGTGTGTCTGTGTGTCTGTGTGTCTGTCTCAACCCTCTGAAAATGTAAAAACCAGTCTTTTTTTTTTTCAACGTTTATTTATTTTTGGGACAGAGAGAGACAGAGCATGAACGGGGGAGGGTCAGAGAGAGAGGGAGACACAGAATCGGAAACAGGCTCCAGGCTCTGAGCCATCAGCCCAGAGCCTGACGCGGGGCTCGAACTCACGGACCGCGAGATCGTGACCTGGCTGAAGTCAGACGCTTAACCGACTGCGCCACCCAGGCGCCCCAAAAACCAGTCTTAATTCAAGGGCTGTACAAAAAGCGGTTACAAACTAGATTTAGCCTGTAGGCTGAAGTTTGCTGATCTCTGCTCCAAGTGATCATCTGGAGAATGAGAACCATCAGGCTTTTTTTTGCATCAGGAGTTTCTTTAAGATCTCCTCTATTCCATCTATTAGACTTGTTCACTACTTGTTCACTCCTTTCTGTTGGTGCTTTGATAAGAATCGGTATGGTGAAAATAGATCCTTAATATGATATGCTGTTTCCTCAACATAGTATGCTATTTGCTCTTTGTAGATGGCAGGTGATTAAAAACAATTAATTGATTGTTGGCTGTTATAATTGGGATCTAATGCTGCCCTATTGGAAAACAATTCCCCTGAATCCCTAAGTTTGTCACTGTTTTTATATCATGATTTATCCTGGACTCTGTCCAAAAGGATCTCTGGGCTAATCTTTTTAGGAAGTCACCCCTCTTGAAGCTCAAGAGATGTGATTGCTTATATGACTGCACATACGTCCGTTGTCGGTGTTGTTCCCTAGGAAAACTTAGGACTGTTGTTTTGGAAGTAGTAGTGAATCTCTCTTTCAAGGACCACGACACAAAATGTCTGTGTGTGGCATTTACTATAATAAAAAAAAGGTTTTTTTTAAGTTTTTCAGACATACACAGAAGTAGAGAAAATAGCATAATGATCTTCCATGAACCTGTCGTGTGGTTCTATAATGATCAAAACATGGAAAATCTTATTTCATCTATATTTCTACCTACTTACCTCTACACTGGGTATTTCTACCAACAAAAGATTAATTTGAAGCCAATTCTAGATATCACCGCATTTCATTCACAAACAGCAAGTAAATATACTTCAGTATGTATCTTTACAAACATAAGTATATTTTTAAAAAGATTAACAGTAATCCCTTAATAGTGACAAATAGTGTTCTTATAACCCCACATCTCTCATAATTGTTTTAGACAGTTGAATTGTTCAAATCAGGGTCCAAATAAGGTCTACATAATGGATTTGTTTGATGAATCTCTAAATCCCTTTTTCTCTATAGGCTTCTCTACTTATATATTACTTGTGGAATAAACGGGATTTGTCTTATAAGTTTTCCACAATCCAGATTTTGGTCATTGCATTCCCATGATGGTCTTTAATACGTTCCTGTATCTTCTATGTTTCTTTTGTTGTTGTTGTTGTTTACTTTATTTATGTTGTGGGGGGGAGTAGGGGCAGAGAGGGAGAGAGAATCCCAAGTAGGCTCCATGCTGTCAGTACAGAGCCTGACTCAGGGCTCGATCCCACGAACTGTGAGATCATGACCTCAGCTGATATCAAGAGCCAGATACTCAACTGACTGAGCCACGCAAGTGCCCTCTTCTGAGATTAAGAGTCTCATGCTCTACCGACTGAGCTAGCCGGACAGTCACCTCTTCTGTATTTCCTATAAATGAGTAGTTAGATCTAGAGGCTTGATTAAATTCTAGTTAGATTCTTTGGGGGGTTGAAAGGAAGAATACTTTATAGGTGATCACATCCAAGGGTATATAATATCTACGTGTTTATTTTTGTGATGTTCAGATAGGCCTTAAAAGTACCTTAAAGATACTTTCTAGTTCTCATTGGATTCAGAGGTTGTTAGTCTGATCAACTCATTGTAAAGGGTTGTTTTTTGTTTTTAAAGTTTATTTATTTATTTTGAGAGGGAGAGCGAGAATCCCAAGCGGGCTTCCCGTTGCCAGTGCAGAACGCAACACAGGGCTTGATCTCACAAAGTGTGAGATCATAACCTGAGCCGAAATCAAGAGACGCTCAACTGACTGAGCCACCCAGGCACCCCTATAAAGAGGGTTTTAACAGGTTTGGATGAAGCCATCTGCTATCTTCATTTAGATGAAGCAGTTTAGAAACATTAATGCTTGAATCATTGAGGAGGTAGTCATGGAGAGTTGTGTTGTTGCTTATCTAATAGACTCTCTTTCTTATAGCTGGAGGAAGAACTGAAACAGCAGAAAGAAGCAGCATGCTTCAAGGCTCGTCCAAACACCGTCATCTCCCAGGAGCCCTTTGTTCCCAAGAAAGAAAAGAAATCCGTTGCTGGTAGTAGTATATGTACTCTTGGGGGATCAGGGTAGAATTGTCAGACTTCCCAGGGAGGATGTTGGGATTCAGTTATGTCAGTATCAGCTGTGTCAACCAGAAGCCTTTGCCTAGTAGAGGATCTAGTTGTTCTCCTTTTAGAGTAGTTTTTTTGTCTTTGTTGAACACATCAGCTGTGTTGAGTTTGCAGAATGTATTGGGGTCAAATTCATAGAACAAGAGCCTGGGAAGAGGCAGCTGGCATTTTCAACAGCAGCTCTACTGTTTTACAATAGGCTTTACTCATCCAAAGAGTCGTAAGTGAGGGAGGAAGGTCCAGGATTTCTTTCTGGAGTTCACCATGAAGCAAGCCTTGGATATAAAACATTTAATTCCTTTGCACTGGGTAGGGTGTCAGAAAATTGGATTCTCCTCCTACATCTGTCTCAGAATCACTATATAGTTTTGAGCAAGCTGTTTCATCTGTATAAGTCTTGCTTTTCTCCTAATAGGTGGTTTCCAAGAGGTTTTCCGACTGTTAGGACTTTTTTCCAGATTCTAGGACTTTTTATATGTGGTTTACTCCACCTTCCTGCTAACAGGGCTTCCCTTGAGCTTAGCCTTTCTGTTGCCTTGCATGTCAGTACCACTTGCTGCATCCTTGCAGGCTAAGTTTATGCAGGTTCTGCTTGTGCACCAATATTCTCTCTGTTTCTGTACTCAGAGGGCCTTTCTGGTTCTCTAGTTCAGGAACCTTTTCAGCTGGCCACCGAGAAGAGAGCCAAGGAGCGGCAGGAGCTGGAGAAGAGAATGGCTGAGGTAGAAGCTCAGAAAGTCCAGCAGTTGGAGGAGGCCAGGCACCAGGAGGAAGAGCAGCAGAGGGAGGAGCTGGCCAGGCTACGGAAAGAACTGGTAATTGAGCAGCACGAGCACTCACTAACCCACAGTTGTCCCTGTTTTGTGTTATCTGTACCTTGCCTTGTTCCAGGAAGAATCTAGGGTGGCCTACAAGGACACATAAAAGAAGAGTGAAAGCAGGAAATCACACAAACCAAGAATGGTGACTAAGTTGTGATGTGAACAGTGCTAAAGGTGTGCACATTGTGATCCATGTATCGAAGTTTGAGCCATAATTTTGGCCCTTTTTAGGAACCAACTTGTTGGTTACAAAACTCACTGTTCATGAGATATAATGTGCTAGTTGTTAAAAAAATACATTTATTCTTGATACTGAATTCAGACAGAATTTCCTCCAAGGGTCTTCATAAGGAGGATATCATGTAGTGTAACATGCACAGTGATGCATTTCTAGGACTGTCTATTTATTCATTTTTATTATTCCCTTTAGACTTAAGAAAATCAATGTGGTTTTATAATTAGACAAGAATACATAGGTAGGGAAGGACGGGAATAATGTGGCAACTGTATTTTCATTTTCCTCTTAATACTGGACTCAAATTCCTTGGGGTCATAGCACATGTTGGTCCATGTGACCCTCCATGTTAACACTAACATAATGATTTAAATATTAAGTTATTCAGAAAGAAAGCTTAATTCACAGGACTTTTTCACTAGGAGGGGCAGCAAGCGGCATTCACTGCATTAATGAGGAAGAAGAGTTTCAGATGGAACTTCATATGATTAATAAAAGGAAGAATATAGAAATATATAAGTTGTTGAGGTTTTGCCTAAAAATGCTAGGCCAGCTGCTGATACAGCTGTTGGCAGAGAGGACTTTGGCTTCAGGAAGTCTCTAGGGACAAGTTATTAAAGGGACTAGCTCTTTGGCAAAATTTAAGCTGCCATTTGCTGATTGGATGAAAAACCATACAGTCCCTGCTCTAGAAATACACACAAAACACAGCCTTTTTTCCAATTCTTTGGTTTTTTTCTCAACACTTGGTACTGCCTCTTGTGTTTGTGCTTATCTTAGAGGTGTTACAGCGATTCTCAGTATAGGCTGATGTCAGCATCCTAAAGCACAGTTCAGTCAATGTTCTCTCGACTAACCTGACTTAATTCAAGATTGATTTTAGACTATCCAGGAGGGGAGATGGCCTTCTCCCAGCAACCCTTCCTGGTTATTGGTTTGTTTGTTTTTTGTCCATGGTTTTGGTGAATATTAAGACTGAGTAAGCTTAAGATTGTACCTTGGCAGGTTCTTAACGGGTATCTCTTCTCTGCTGCAATTGTGTGCAGCCCTGTTAACACCTGAGTAATAGACAGCCAAGCTGGAGATAGACTTGATGTTCTTTAGTGCAAGCTGAGAGACCCAGCAGGACCTGAACAAAACTTGCTTGGGCTCCAAAGCACATGTGCTTTTCCATTATGCTGTGTTGCCTTCTTTTTTCCCCTCTTTGACTTGCATCTGTAAGATTATACAAGCATTTTCTCAAGAAGGAAAAATAAAAACAACTATAAGCATAGTTCTGTAACATCCTTATCACTGGTAACTTTATCTTTCCTCACTCTGCAGGTGCACAAGGCAAATCCAATACGCAAGTACCAGGGTGTGGAAGTAAAGTCAAGTGACCAGCCTCTGACTGTGCCCGTTTCTCCCAAGTTCTCCACTCGATTCCACTGCTAACTTCAGCTGTGAGCTGCAGACACCACCTGGGAACAGAAGCTGCTCTTTTCATCAAACCAGGAGCCTTCTTTCCTTGCCACAGGGCATGAAGAGAATCCATTTCTCCAGACTTTTACCTGCCCATACCAAACAGAGCATACCTGACAAGTGTGGACTCCAGTTTTGTTGAGAATTGTTTTCCTACATTATTGAAACTAATAATGAGACTCAACTCATGCATGTCACGCTCTGACCCCATGTAGTTATTTCCTGTGAACCATCAGTAGACCTTTAATAGGAGTCTTAACTCTGACTAGACTTTAAAGTCTCTGTATCAGCACAGTATAATTTCTATTGCTTCTTTGCCCCCCTCCCCCTTTTTTCTATTTTAATCAGAAAATAAAGATAGTTAAATATTAAGGTAGGATTTAAGTCATGGCTTACCTGAGGAACAACGAGTATGTCAGGTTCTTTCCTCTTCTCTGCACAAAATGAATCTAGTGTTACAGAACCCGTCACTACGAGGGTAGAAGCCTCAATGACACAACCATGAAGAAGACTGCATGGACTGACAGGGAACCTCGTGGCAGCCATCGGCATGCTTTGGGACAGGACTGCTGTTAAGGCACGTTCTTCCCTCATCAGTGCTGATAATAACAGGGAATGCTGTGCAGGACACGTTTGAAGTCCTCCAATAAACTGGAGTAGAATAAATATGTTTGTCTTCCCTTCCCTGATTTTGTCACTGGATGTTTTTAATTCTGTCAAGCCCCTTTGGAGGTCACACCTTACTGGGGAAATGAGTACTTTGAGAGGAAGAAGGTCCAGGAACCTTGGAACTTTGAAAAGCACAGGCTCCGTTCTTAGAGGAAAAGGCTTTGTAACTTTTTTCTGTCCTTCCATATTTTGTTAACTGCCTCCCAGGAACCACTCTGGAAGGCACTCATGTTTGTTATTATGCCTTCAGACAGTCCTGTGCCTTCTTCCCTAAATGTGCCTTTTCTTGTCTGGTAAACTTCCTTATAAGACTCAAGTAAAATCTTCATAAATCCTTCCTTGACCACCTGACCTTCTCAGGTAAGGATGATCACTTCCTTCCACCCAAATGCTTCTTGTATATTTCTCTAGTAGAACAGTTTCTTGTACTTGTTCACAAACTAGTAGAGACCCAGATACCTAAAATTTTCTTAGTCCTCAAAGACAAAAATTACCTTCGTCATCTCTGTATTTTTTGTAGCTGGCACAGAATTCACTAGGTCCTTGTTAGGTAGTGTATTTTCTTTTAGACTTGATACTATTTATGAACTCTACTAGTTATCTACTCCTGTGCTAAGGAATATAAAAGCATCCATATTCTGCCCCAGGCCAGTCCTAGGCACCAGGAAGACAGTAAACCTATTTTATATTCCTTTTGTTTATTCATTCAGTGAACATTATGAACAGGTCATTGTAGATTCAGTGATGGATGAATTGATGACAAAGCCAAGACGTGATTTGCAGATCCCTAAGCCTCCTGAAGACCCACAAACTGATGCAAAATACAGTTCCTCTACTCATTTCCCAGAAGTTGAGTATGCAGCTCCATAATGACTTCTGTAATTCATTTAGTAAATATTTATTTGGTGCTAACTGTACATACCTTGGGACTGCTCAGTCTCCGGGAATGCAGCATTGAACAGAAATAGAAGAACTTGCCTTCATGGAGCTTACCTCTTAGGAAGGCAGACAGACCATAAGCAAGTTGCTGTCTTCTCTTCTGTCACATGGTAAATGTTTCTCTGCTGTGTGGAAAGTAGACTGGGGGGCATGTGAGGGTGGAAACAAGACGGTGAGAGCTAATAGGAGGTTGGGCTAGGTGGTAGCAGTGGAGGTGGTGAGAAACGGTTGGGTTCTGAGTGTATCTTGGAAGTTGTAACTGGCAATCTGCTGACAGATTGGACGTGGAATGAGAGAAAGAGGGTCATTAAGGAGGGCCCCAGAGACCAAGTTCTCCATCCTTTGTCCTGTGAGAAATCCAGTTCTACCGCGGTCCTCATATCTCTTGTGGATCCCTGGAGGGTTTTCATTTTTTCTGGTCCCCTCTTGTTACGGTATTTCTCCTTCTGTTCATCTCTTGGTCCCCTCTGTGTCTGTCTGTCCTCTGTAGCTTTCCCCCCTCTCATGTATCAGTAGTTTTTTGACCGTTCACAATCATTCATATATTTCCATCTGGTATCAGTTTTTTAATATATTTTGCCCATTTTTTTTTGTTTTTTTTCAGGTACGAGAATAAATCCAGCCCTCAAGCTGAGGGTCTGGAAAGAGGGTTAGTGACAGTTATGGACCTTCGGGGAGCCTTCTACCCCATACGCCCCAGTCTGGATGATCCCACCCAGACACGCCCATTTCGGGGTAGTAATGTGTGACAGTCTGTAGAGGTAACAGAGCGGGATTATAGTACTTTAGAGCAAATAGCTTAAAATTGAGACACAGACATCCATTGCCTCCTGCTTCCCAGAATTCCCCAGCTTCCCAGTGGCTGTCTACTTCTCAGCACGGTCCGCCTAGTGTTGAGTTCTCTCTGGACCACCTCACATGACCTTCATTTCTAATACAGCTTCCCATTTCCTCCAAAGCTCAAAATCTCCACTTCTATCTTACAGAGAAAGTCTAGTTCTTTATCCCTTCAGGCCATATTCTAGAGGGAGCTTCTCTTTCAACATTCAGAGGTCATTCTGAGATTTTCCTAAACAAAGAACATGTCCTCTGATAGGAATTTACTGAGTTTTACTGAGAAATCTGGCTGTCACACTTTGCTTGGCAGTTTCGCAAATCTCCTAGCTCATGCACACAGGCAGATTGTTAGAATTCCCACAATTTCTGGGAAGGACTCTGTTTTCAATGTTATTTTGACTTGGTCATGGTTTCCCATTGCTAATAGTCCTGGGCTCATTAACATACTTGTAAGATTACTGTTCACTCTTACTTTGGTTGGTCGCTTTGTCCTTGTGTGATTGTTGTGTTGCCGTCTTGACTGCCGTTTTATTCCTTACCGGTTCTTTATCCCTGGAAAGTGGAGCTTGAGTGGTAGACTGGCTACAGTTGCAGCTGCCCCAGAGTTTAAAGGAGATGAGACCCATGCACAAGGCATCGTAACACAAGATAAGATGGGACTCAGTAACGCCAGACACAAAAAGGGGGAGTTTAGACACTGCTTTTTGAGGTGAGATTGCAGTTCTTAAACATCTTTCTTTCTTTTTCTTTTTTAAGTAAAAATTGCCAAAGTCGAATGTCTTTTGGAAACAATTAAAATGCAAACCATATAAAATAAACCATGCAAGTCTCCTTATTTCCCTACTCTCATTTTCCAGGAGTACCTCACTGACAACAGTTGCATATTCTTCTAGAATGTTTTTATGTACACAGATTTCTAGAGCATTTTTCTTTTTTTGTAACAAGAAGATTATAGCATTCTGCATTTGTTTTTAGTTTTAATTTGTCCTTTGAAACATTATACGTTCACATGGTGCAAAATTCAAAAGCTACAAAGGTAAAATTCTCCGCTTTTCTCCCAGCTGCTCGGTTCCCTCAGAGATCGTGCTGCCAGGTGTGCTCCTTTGCAGAGATCGCATCACCATATGCATATTTCTATCTCCTCTCTCCTTTTATTTTTATGCAAATAGCGTCCTGCTTTTCTACACTCTGTACCTTGCTCTCTTCATTTGTGTTCTGGATTGAATGATGTGGTTCAGGTGCTAACGTGGGCATGTCTGCTTGGCTTCCTCTCAGACTGGAGTATGAAGCCTCTTAGGAGAATCTAATGACATGGGGGTTGACCTGTAGTGGGGGTCTAGGTCCTCTGCATGATATCCTAGGCTAGTGACCTGAGGTCCCAAGGACCCAAAGAGAGGTCAGCAACACCTGGTCTATTACTTCCTTCAGGCTTAGCTGAGCCTGGGGGGGCTTCTTGGCTTGAGTATCTGGTTAAACCTGTGTATCCCCTTTGATAAATCTTGACATTGCTGCCTTTTCAGTTTCCTTCTGAGTTTTGTCTGCTGAGGAGGTTCCTCACTGCTGAGAGTAGCAGTTAAAAAAGCTGTCAGCCACGTGGCCGGGCTCCTATTTCTGCACAGGCAGAGGCTGAGTTACAGCGCGGTGGTGTGGATCCAGGTAGGAATCAGTCAACATTCTGAGTCCTGAGCTGCCATCTGCCTTGCAGCCTGCTGGGATGCTCAGTTTAGACAACATATAAAGTTTCCTGGATACGGGACAAACCCAGGCCTATGGAAAGAGCAGGAAGGTTAAAGCGTGTGGTACTTTGAGTGGTGACGAAGGCGTAACCAGGGAGCTGACATGTTTGCACCAACGCCAAGAATTCCAGGACAATTTGTTATCCAGCTGAAGCCAGTGTGGTTGCTACCAAAAAGAAGCCTGGGGACAAAACATACTTTTCCCCTGTTTCCTTAGTCTTCTTGCATACCCGCTCTATTTTCTAGTGCTGTAGAGAAGGTTACTGACATTGAAAATGTTTCATGGTATTTGTCATTTTCTTCCTTGCAAGAGAGTAAGACATGGGGCTCAGGTCAAAGCAGGGCTCTTATGTGCTGAGGGTATCAGCTTCCTGAAAGGGTTTTGGCAGATGCTGACTTTTCACCCAGAGAAACCATAGTTGGAGGGGTAGGGAAAAAGCCTTAGAAAACACTGGGTTTTATCAGGAATATTTCACCAGCCTAACCTTGACCTGAAGGCATCCATTACCCTCTCCCTTTCCCTTAAAACTTTATTAGCCAGAAAGGAATAAAAACCTGGCCTGTCTGCTGTGCTGAGACCCATGCAGTTACGGGACTGGTATCCCAGAACATCCCAGGCGAGTATGTGAGTGTGCTAAGATTTGTGGCCAAGTGCCGTTGCTTGGTCTGTTTTGGCACAAAGCTATTACCAGGTTTTCTTTCAGGAGCAGGGGTGGGAGATCTAGTTTTCAAGTGGGTCAAGGTGCAAAATAGAGTCATTGGTCATAACTTGTAACATGAAAGCAGTTTGGGGCAGCATTGTTCAAGCTTGCTTCGTGGTAAGAAGAGCTGAAAAGTCTCTAGCCTGACACGGACATGCTCCCCCTCGGAGCTCACATACACACACCAGTCAGTGTCCTAGAGATAACCTGCTAAGTGACTCCAAAGTGACTGAATTTGCTCTATGCAGAAAATCTTGAGTGGGTTTTATAATTATTTTTTCAGTTTTTAAGGTGGGGTTTATTATTAATTATATACCATTCAGAAAATACCTGGTAATAGGAGAAAAGAAAAAAAATCTATGACCCACCTTGAGCACTGGTGCTTCTTTGTATAATGGTTTTTTTTTTTCTTCTATAAAACTTTAGTCTGTTTCTCTACATTGAAGGATATATACATATATATTCATTCTGTTTTTCACTTAGCATAGTAGTAACTCAAATATATTTCCGTATTACTGCATACTTTGTAAATGCCAATTTTAACAGTCACTTTTGTTACATTGTTTTGAGTTTGCTTCTCCCCCGTTGAAAATGCTTGTTTTGCAAAGGATTTTCCTAGAGTCTATTTATAGGACAGATTTGTTTGTGCTTCCAATGTATCATGTCTGGCTCTAAACTTGAAATGGCTGTTTCAAACCATTTTCAAGCTGTGTAATTAAAATATTAAAAGGAAATAACAAACCCCTCTCCAAAGCATACTTAATGGCATTATTCTGGCATACGCATTTGCAAAATGGAAAGCTTTTTTTGGCTGAGGTGATGTCAATGTTACTGGCACTCATGCCCAGAGAAAAAGTTTACTGGCCTTTGGCAAAGCCTTTCTGGAGACAACTCTCATTATGTTATTTTAAAGTCTTAAAACTCTACATTTGCAGACAGACTTACAAAGTTAATTGGTATCTCCAAGCCTGTGAGATCAGATTTGAGAGGAGAATACCCTTTGTCTTAAGTGACTCTACCTGGGGCTGTGATGTGTCTTTTGGGAAGAGTAAGAGCGGGGAATATAATCTCACTTCTGTTGTTGACATGCTGGGTGATTTGTAATAAGTCACTCTCCTTTTCTGGACTTCAGTTTCCACATCTGTCAAAGGCGGAGATTGAACTGGAAAGATCAGTAAGGCTCTTTCAGCTTGAGTATTTTCAGAATTTTTAACAGGCTGTCTGTTTTAACCACACCAGACCTACTTTCATATTCATATTTTTCTATAGCCACCTGCTCAACCACTGCAAAAGGGCACCTCTAGTGAGCTCTCCTGCCCCTGGATTGCCATTTGAACTTCAATGAAGTATGTTGGAGACCTGTGTGCTATCTTGTTGAGGACTTTCCAAGGGTTGTTCTGGAAGCGGAAATCTAGCCCAGATCACTCCAGGGGACTAATCCCTGAATAATGTCCTCTGACACACACACATATTTTCTGATGTTTCTCTTGACCTTGGAACTGGTTAAAGACTGCACAGAATGTTCACTGAATTCTTACAGACTACTGCGAGGAAGTCCCTCCCATCCTTGGCTTTTCCAAGATGTGAGGATAGCCAGTAGTGGTTTTTCTGTTGAGGCAGTTTAAGGACATCACAGTGAAACCAATGATCTTGCCTTGCTGCTCTTCTGTTTCTCTCCACCATAATTCAGTTTTTACAGTGTTCGTGGTCAAGGGGATTTGGATTGTTTTGGGATAATTGTCACAGGCTTCAGGAAGAACACAAAATTATTTAGTGGAAAAAGTCCTAGATTAGGAATTGGGAGAGTGGCTTCTGGCTTTCTGACCTTGAGCATGTCATTTGAATTCTCTAGGCTCAATCTCCTCATCATAGAAGTTAGAATGATGTTTCTAGAAAGGACTTTCCTCCAGCTTTTCAGATGACAGTTTGCTCCCAGTTTTAACGTGACCCAAAGGCACTCTGAGCAGCAATGGTGACTGTCACATTGGGCACTTATTCATCCCTGTTGGCCAATGTGACTCAGTGTGACCATGCAGGAGTCATAGGCTCAGTATTAATTATCAGTGGGTATGTGTCACCAGGGGTTGCCAGAAGCCCCCGCTGTTTACCCAAAGCTAACAACCTGACAGGACAGGGCTAGCAGCTGCTGGTTAAGAGCCAGCAAAGGGAGCAGGGAGACCTCTCAGAGAGAGACTCCATGGGAGTTTGTGCAGGCAAGAAAGGAGAGGGGTTTGAGTTGAGCCTGTAGAAATCACCCTTCCTGGCTGGAGGTTGATGTCTGCACTGTAGGCTCACTGATTCTCATTTGCTCATTAGCCTTTTTTCTCGTGGTGATTTGTTACTGCAGCGATAGAAAACCTGGCACAAGCGTCAGAAGGGGCTGCCGGTACCCACTGCCCTTCACTAAACAGCTTTGCCTTTTGTGCAGCTCCCTCCCTTGCAACATCCGCTGTACTGACACCTGGGTCTGAGTGTTTCTGCGTTTTCCTCACACACACACAGAACGCTTCTATTACTCGGAGGCCTCATGAAAATGGGTAGGAATTAGGCCGGAAGCTCAGCAACTTGGGCTGGGGGACTTGTCCCCGGGATAGTGGTCCTCAGGGTGTGGTCTGTGGACCGGCAGACCAGCCTCATCAGGACTAGACGTGTGAATTCTCTAGCCGTTCTGCAGACGTCCTGAGTCAGACTCTGGATGTGGGGCCCCTCCGGGGGACTGAGGCACTCCCAGGCGGGAGGACAAGTGCCGGGAGAGAGACCTGTAGGTCCTGATAGACAACAGGTTTCCCAACTCAAAGGTCCCTATGGGCCAAGGAGCCAGTAGCCATTCTCTCCCGTGACCCTCAGTGCTGAGGCCAAACAAGAGGGGATCTGGAAGGCAAGAACACTCTTCCCCTCTGGAGCTCCTCGGGGCGACACGTTTGTGAAATCCGTTCGTGTGACATAGGAGAGCTGCTGAGTTTGTTGAGTAGGTATTTATCTCCTTAGCCAAGGCTCCATTACCAGAATAAAGGAGAGCAGAAGGCTTGTGCATAGGGCCTTCCAACAAGTCATTTGACAGATGAGGAAACTGAGGCTCCAAGTTTAAGTTGGAGTGTCCCCAAAGTCACACTGCTAGTAGGTGGCAGTGTGGATCCGGGTCTGTCTGCCCCCGGGTGCTCTCTGCACCACCCCGGTTGCATCCCTTGAGTAGAGCCAGCTGCAGAGGATGGACATTCTCAGGAGCTCCTGGCTCTTTTTGGAATCGGGTGACACTTGACCAGACCCCCCTGGGTGAAGAAGAGATTGTGTCTGTCAACCTCCAGGGCCAGCAACTTCACTTAGGACCTGGGAGCAAGTGTCTTATGAAGGCTGCAGCTTGGGCCGGAGCCCTCGCTCAGCTCTCGCACTTGCCGCAGGAACCTCCAGCTAAGCATCCCAGAGGCCGGAGGCAGGCGCCCCCTCCTCCCTTTCACCCAGCAGGCATCTTCTCAGACCGTGCTGGATGCTTGGGTTCCCGTCAGGGAGGTGGCAGCTGCCAGTCAATTAAGTCACAAGCCTTAGCAGGACAGAATGGTGGCCAGGGTGGTCAAACTGCCAAGTGACCGCTGCCGGGAGGTGCTTTGCCCCGGCCCACTCCCCATCCTTCGTCTGGACGCCCCCTCACCATCCCAGGCAGGGCCCTCTTCTCACAGCGGTCACTCAGAGCTTGCCAAGCACCCCCTGGATCTTATGGGAACCCAGTTTAGCAAATGGACCTGGAGTTTTATAAATAGCACAATGGTAGGCCGGGAAGCCATCCTGTGCAACCGGACAGAACATGCATTCCCCGCTTTTTGAGCCATTTCCTGGGATCGTGTGGTGGGAGTGACTTCCTGTGCAAAGTTGAATTACTTTCAACTCCCAGGTCTGTACTCCGTACTTGGGTCTCGCTTCTACTCTTTTATGTGTCTGCAATTGTCCCCCACCCCCACTGGCCCTGCCTTCCTGAAGTGGTGCTTCCAACTCTGCTCCTGGGACGTTTCCTGTTCTTGGAACAGCTGCACCAGCCTGGGGTACCCTCCTGCTACTTGATCCTATAGGGAGGTGTCCAGTGGCCCTGGGTAATTTTCAGATGACCTTGTTCCTCTGACGTCATTACATGGCTATTTTTGGCTTTGCTGTTTATTGCTGCAGAGTTGGGCTGAGATGGGGGAGAGCGAGAAAGTGAAGGTTTCCCATTGTCCCAGGGCCCCCGCCAAAGTGGGAACATTTACTCTTCAACACTTACCGAGCACCTACCGAATGTCAGGCCCTGGGCTACCAACCTGAAGACATAGTCCAAACATTCTTCACTCACTCACTCACTCACAAATTCTTTGTTCTGTGGGCATTTAGTGATACGGGAAGGAATTAAGCATGGGGGCCCTGGAGCCGTATGGCTTGGGTTTAAATTTCAGCACCACTGGAACACTGTCTCCGATACCTTGGGTAAATTACTCTTCTGTGCCTCAAGTTTCCTCTTGGAAATGGGAGTGATAGTAGTATCTACTTCATAAAGTTGCTATGAAGATCAAAGGAATTAATACGGCACATGATAAATATACAATAAATATTCGTGGCTATTACTATTAACAATGGCACCACTTTTTGTACCAGATCCTTGGGGATACAAAGTTGACTGACCTGATCCCTGTCCTGAGCTGGATCTGGATCCAGACCCCCAGAGCCCCAGTTACTGGGACAGGGGGCACCGTGCATACAAAAAGTCAGAAGAGAATGCCTGCCATGTGCGCCATTGTATCCGAAGCTGTGTGTCTTTTAAGTTTATTTATTTTGAGAGAAAGTGCACAAGAGCAGGGGAGGGGCAGAGACAAAGGGAGAGTGAGAGGGATTCCCAAGCAGGCTCCACGCCTGGCACGGAGGAACCCAACACGGGGCTCGATCTCATGACCGTGAGATCATGACCTGAGCTGAAATCAAGAGTTGGATGCTCAACCAACTGAGCCACCCAGGTGCCCCTGTACCCTAACTTGTAAGGGCATTTCAAGGAAATGAGGTGAAGTTCTTGTCCTGGGAGAGCCTCAAAGCAGTGGTTCTTAACCCGGACTGCACATCAGAATATTCTGGGGAGATTTAAAAAAATACCAACATTCTGGGCTGCACCTCCCCAATATTATGATTTAATTGACCTGAACTCAGGAGGGGCTCAGGCTTTGGGAGTTGTAAAAGCTCTCCAGACGCTTCCCACTTGCATCAGCGCTAAGAAGCATGGCCCAGACTCTGGAGGCCTCTGAGAGCTCATCAGCTACACCAGTGGCGTTCTCTCAGGAGCTCCTCAAAGCGGGTCCTCTGACTTGGGGGTTCTCGGACTTGGGTGCGCATGCTGGTTGTAGAGACAGAGTCCCGGGGCTCCCTGCTAAGGTGGCTTCATCTAAAACCAACTCCAGAGCCTGGGTACTGAAAGCCTGTTGGAGCCAGGCCTTCAACTGAGAAGCCTTCCCTGACCATCAGTCCCAATCTGTGTTGTCTTTTTTTTTTTTTTAATTTTTTTTTTTTCAACGTTTATTTATTTTTGGGACAGAGAAAGACAGAGCATGAACGGGGGGAGGGGCAGAGAGAGAGGGAGACACAGAATCGGAAACAGGCTCCAGACTCTGAGCCATCAGCCCAGAGCCCGACGCGGGGCTCGAACTCACGGACCGCGAGATCGTGACCTGGCTGAAGTCGGACGCTTAACCGACTGCGCCACCCAGGCGCCCCCTGTGTTGTCTTTTTATCTCATATACAGCTCATACCCCTTTCTGTCTTGAATTGTAGAAACCTGTGTCCATATTGATATGTTTCAAATTATTTATTAAGCTGTTTAGAGTCACCAATGGTCACTTCGAAAAAAACTTGGAAAATCCCAAGAATGAAAACCATCTCTACTCCCATACCTATTAAATATGTATACTTACATCCCTCTAGACATTTTGCCATTTTATTTTTCTTAAATTTTTTTAATGTTTTATTTATTTTTGACAGAGAGAGAGAGAGAGAGAAAGAGAGAGCATGAGCAGGGGAGAGGCAGAGAGAAAGGGAGACACAGAATCCGAAGCAGGCTCCAGGCTCCGAGCTGTCAGCACAGAGCCCAACGCGGGGCTCGAACCCACAGACCATGAGATCATGACCTGAGCCGAAGTTGGACGCTCAACCGACTGAGCCACCCAGGCGCCCCTGCCATTTTCTTAATAAATGTTTTTAACAACAAAAAAGGATCCTACTTCATGAATGACTTTGCAATCAGTTTTCACTAAAAATGTGCTATGTGGTGATTCTATAGCTATTCTTCAACATCTGTGTTCCCAAAGTGGCCACTTTGGTCTTTGCCACAGAGTAGAGCATTCAGTATGTAATCTTAGCAATGAAACTATAGTTTTGAGATGGATCAGTGTGTCATTGGAGCTTCCAGAGGGATCTCTGTTCAGTCTGCCACACAGAGTGTCCATAGATGCTGTTTATCAGCCTCAGAAGGAAGAACAGAGTCTGCTGTAAGGACAGCCTCACCCAGGCCTCTCCCAGAGGCCTGAGAAGTACTCTCAGAGTGCCAGGCTTAGGGGCCCGAGGTGGGAGAGGGCAGGAGAAAACCACCCTGAGAGGCTCCCATGTCAGGACCACAGGAAAGTTGGAGGGGAATTGGCCGTTCTCTTTGGAGTCAGAAAGGTTACTCAACTCCCTGGATTTTCCATCACAGCCAGGCAGGGAGAGGGTCAGGCTGGGAAACGTCTTCTCTGAGCAGGGCCTTTTAAAGCCTCTTGGCTGGGTCAATTTCCTTCCAGGAGCCAGGGGAGCAGTGCCCGGGTGAAGTTAACCCCTCGACTCCCAAGCAATTCTCCCAGGGATGGGTGAGCCTGGGAGCCCAGGCTTCTGGAATGCAGAGCCATCCAGGGCAAGAGGCCTAAGGAGCCGTGAACTCTGGCTGGAGAAACCTTCCTTCTGGCCTTGTTAAATCCAACAGGCATAATTGCATCCTGCTGACCTTAATTCCCCTGGCGGGTTTAATTGGTCCTGGCATTGCCCCACTTCCTGCCCTGCCCCTGTAGAGGCAGAGAGGGCGGCAGCCCAGCTGGTGCAGGCCGGGAAAGCCCCTTCTTAAGGGTGGGCAGGGTCTCTGGCAGCCCCCCGCTGGGCTGGGAGGTTTCCCCGCACCCCTCCCCTGTGCCTGCAAGAGAGCAAATGAGAAGAAGCCCGGGGACTCCCAGGGCACAGCTGGCGGAGCTGAGCTTAACCCTGGGCGAGCTGCAGGCAATCCCGCGGACCCGGAACCAGGCCAGCCTCTCATCCCAGCGGGGGAAGGACTGTGGAGGAGCCTGTGGAGGAGCCGCAGGGACAGCTGAGCCATCTACCTGGGGCGTCCACAACATTATCACGCTGCCAGCACTGTGCCAAGCGCTCTACATATACCGTGTGCTCCCTAAAGCTCCCAGCCACCCTGGGAGAGGCAATGGGGCAGAGAGGTGATGCGCTGAGCCTTGGCTTAGATGGTTCAAACCGAACTCTGTGAGTCTGCCCTGTGACTCAGTTTTCCTGTCACATCTGTGAAATGGGGATAGAAGAACTGACATTTATACAGCACTTAGAATGTCTCCTCCCTGTGTTCTACAGGCTGTATATACCTCCCCCTATGAGGGAGGTGCTCAAACGTGACTGCATTTGTCCAAGCCTCAGTGGCTGATCTCAGAGCTCCTAACCCTTGCCCTGGAGATGTGTTGTCACAAAGTTGCTTACCCTGGGGCCTCACCCTCTTACCAAGAGTTTAAGAGAGGCCAGTTATTTGGGAAGCATAACAGTAACAAATGTAGCAAATAAAGCCGCTTATGTTGTCCCAGCTCGGACTTTGGTCTCGACAGGAGGTGGTGCTGGATTCAAATCTGAACAGTTTGCAGCTACTCAATGGCTGTGTGACTTTTGGGAAGAGTCCCTTACCTTCTCTCGGCATCAGCTTCTGCATCTTTTTTTTTTTTTTTTTTTTTTACGTTTATTTCGAGAGAGCCAGCGTGAGTGGGGGAGGGGCAGAGAGAGAGAGAGAGAGAGAGGGAGACAGAGAATCCCAAGCAGGTTCTCCGAGCTGTTAGCACAGAGCCCAGCGTGGGGCTCCAAACCACGAACCGTGAGATCGTGACCTGAGCGGAAACCAAGAGTCAGACGCTTAACCTACGGAGTCACCCAGGCGCCCCCAGCTTTCGCACCTTTAAAATGGCCTGATCCTTGGCCCTGGAGTCCTTTGTGAGGATCCAGTGAGCTGCGTAAAGCCCTTGGCAGAGTCAGGCCTGGCACTTAGTGTGCACCGACTCAGTAACTGATCAGTACCGACAACCAGTTAGTAACACGGGAATGTCAGCAAGGGCCATCATACTAGAGAGATCCCACAGACCCCGTCCGGAGCCCTGCTAGTCAGTCACTTACTCACCAAACACTGACTTGGCAAGTACACTTTGTGCTGGGGACACACGTGAGCACCATAAAGCCCCTGCCCTCGGGGGGCTCCCACAGACTGTCAATGGTGGGATCAGCCTGGAGCTGAAGGAGGCCAAAGCAGGAGCGTCCAGCGTTTCAAGCTAAACCAGAACATGCTGTGGGAACCACCAAGTAGGGTGCCAGGGGCTCCCAATAACAGACATGGAGAGGAAGCATTTCGGGGGCGCCTGGGTGGCTCAGTCAGTGAAGCGTCTGACTTCAGCTCGGGTCATGATCTCACGGTTCGTGAGTTTGGGCCCCGCGTCAGGCTCTGTGCTGACAGCCCAGAGCCTGGAGCCTGCTTCGGATTCTGTGTCTCCCTCTCTCTCTGCCCCTTTTCCTCTCTCTCTCTCTCTCTCTCTCTCTCTCTCAAAAATAAATAAACATTAAAAAAAATTAAAAGGAAGCATTTCAACCTTCAGGACGCCATCAGACCACAAAGGGGATACCTGGCAGGGAGAGGAGGGCAAGACACAGGCCGGAGAAGTTTTAGGGAAGAAAGAGGACTTTGGACTTTAAGGAAGGACATTTCTGGCTCCACTCCTTGCAGAGTGACTTTGGGCAAGTTACTCTTTTGATCCCCGTCTTCTATTCTAGGAAATAGGATGGAAGTGCCCCACAGAGTGATTACGAAGATGAAGTTTTCAGACAACATGGAGACAGCTAACCGCAGGCCCTCAAAAAAAAAAAAAAAAAAAGAGAGAGCTCCTTTCCTGGGTTCAGATCCTAATGCAGCCCCTGACAAGCCATATGGCTTTGGATAAGCGACTTAACTGCTCCGTGCCTCAGTTTCCCCATCTGAATAGTACCTAGCTCATTGGGTTGTTCTGAATATCACACGAGTGGATCTTTACAAGAGCACTGGGAACAAGGCCGTGGGACACTGCTGAGTACTAGACAGGCGTTCGTGAGGATTTTTGCTTCCCAGAAGAGGCAGACTTTCACCTGGACCTCGAAGGAGGGACACGGAGGACAGGTGGGCCAGGAAGGGCAAAAGTCACCAAGACTGGAGAAGGAACTCCAACTTCGGTCTTTATTAGTTTCTGCCAACAACCCCAACATTTGCTTCCTTAAAAAAAAAAAAAAATCACTCATTTTGACTGGTATTCCGTTCACATACTTCACGGTCCAAATAGAAAAAGTGAAAGGGTGTGCAGTGTTGTCTCCCTCCTACCTCCGATCCCCCGTTTCTTCCTTACGGCCCCAAAGACATTCTTACCTGAATACAGTGAAAGTTTGTGTGTTATCATAGAGATCACCCTCTTTTGCCCCGATGATAGCATATTCTGCACATGGCTTTTTTTTTTGTTTGTTTTGTTTGTTTTTTTTTTTTTAATTTTTTTTCCACGTTTTTATTTATTTTTGGGACAGAGAGAGACAGAGCATGAACGGGGGAGGGGCAGAGAGAGAGGGAGACACAGAATCGGAAACAGGCTCCAGGCTCTGAGCCATCAGCCCAGAGCCCGACGCGGGGCTCGAACTCACGGACCGCGAGATCGTGACCTGGCTGAAGTCGGACGCTTAACCGACTGAGCCGCCCAGGCGCCCCTGCACATGGCTTTTTTAATCGCGCCCCCCCCCCCCCCCATTTTGGAGATGGCTTCGTATCATTTCGTTCACAGCATCCTCGATCTTTTTTACCGCTCCGTGATCTCCCCCTTGCTTAGACGTGCTGCTTGCTTTGGTCACTTCCGCCCCCCTCCCTCCAAGGGCAGGGGTGGTTTCCTCCACATGGGAGAGCACGGGTGGAGGGACAGGATGGTCGCCACAGCGAGGACCTGAACCCAGACGCCCACTCCAGGGCTATTTCCGGGACACTCAGCTCAGCCAGTTCTCAAGGTCCCCCTCAGAGACAGGCTCTGGGCAGGCAGCCCCTGGATGATGGAAGACTCTTTGGATACCTCTCCTCATCCCATCTCAGCTTGATTATCTCGGGCCTGAGTGGCCCCCAGGTCACCACCGCACTGGAGGACCCTTGCAAAAGGCTCTCCAGCAGCCCCCTCCTTCCAAACAGGCTTCGGGGGAGAACGAATCTGCTTGGTGGGGTGGCCCTGAGCACTGACCGTCTCGCACTGCTGCTTGGGGCAGCCTCTGTCTCCCGGGGAGCCCAAGAAAAACATATCTTCAAAAGAAAAGGCTTTTAGGCCCATGGGCATATTGAACAAATGTCCCCGAGACAATTTCTTACCCAAAGATGCCCCAAGTAGGTCTGGATGCCAGGGGCAGGGATCATGGGCGCAGAGCTGGGCAGGGGGGTCAGGGTGAATAGCCCCAGGCCTGCATGGCTCTAACCAGCTTCTGGGAAACCCCAGGAGACGTGGCACGCAGGTGGGCAGAGCCAGGGCCCGACCTGAGCATAGCCTTGTCCTCCAGCCCCGCCCGAGACCCCCTGGTGTGCCAGGTCCCCTTCCTGATCCTGTCCAAGCCGGTGACACCAGGCAAGGCCTGGGAAAAGGCTGCTCCCTCAGGGCCCCAGATGCCCCCCTCCCTTTTCTCTTCCTGCTTCTCCCAACACTACTCTCCCCCCCCTGTCGGTCTGTGGGAAGAATGCCGTGTCCTCTGAACGGGGGCCAAGAGTGACAGGTGGTGGCAGTCCGAGCTGCATGGCCCCTGGTGTAAGAGATCCTCTCCTCCGTCCCCGCCTCCCCTGCCCGCGCCCCTGCCTCCGCCTCTGCCCACCCAGCCCAATCCCTTACAACTGCCCCAGGACTGCTTCTGGGCAGCCGCTGCAAGTCAGACGGCCCTCAAGTTGCCCCTCTCTGCTCCAGGTACCTTTCTCCCCTCAGTCAGCTGGCCCTGGCTCCTCTCGGCCAGACAAGAGGAGGAATCTGACAGCCTGACACACCTCACTCTTCTTTCTGCAGCTAGAAAGACTTGAGTTAGACAAGCAGAAGCACACGCCTCCCTACCTCATGGCGACAGCAAACGGAGCAGTCAAGCTGGGAATCCAGAGCCCATCGACAGGTGCCAAGCTGGGGCAGGAGACAGAGGGAGGAGCCTGGGAAGGGGCGTTTGAATCCAGGGCTGGGCCCGTTCCTCAGTGGGAGTTCTGTGCCCCAGGCCTTTTTGTATGGCGTATGAAAGACCCAGAAATTACAACTATCTCTGGGTGATGTTGGGCTGGGTTGAGGGCCTGCATGAAGCCCTCCTTGGAAAGAACGGGAAAATGGGAAGCCCCCATGCATGGCATCTAAACATCCTGGGCAAGGGACAGTGGGGGCATCAAGGCGCATTAGAGGACCAGAAGTATCCCAAAAGGGCCTCCCAGTTCCCGGCAGCCCATCTCTAGAGCCCATCAGATAGCCCCAGAGGCTCAGTGGGACCAGCATTTGCAAATCGCTGCCTAGGTAGGGACCTGGGCCCAGAGCTGGTCTCTGGCCAGCCTGGCTGGGGGTGGTGGGTGGATCCTGACTGGTGTCTCACTTCCTTTGCAGACAAGGCACCTAAAGGTACAGCAGGTGAGGGACCCCCGGCTACGGAGAAAGAGCCTGGTCCACCAGATCCAAAGAAAGGTCCTGGGCCGCCAGATGGGAAGAAAGAACCTGGCCCCTCAAACCCAAAGGAAGAAACCAGTCCCCCGGATGCAAAGAAAAAACCTGGGCCCCCAGACCCAAAGAAAGAACCTGTTCCACCCACCCTGAAGAAAGACGCCAAAGCCGATGCCTTAGAGAAAGGGGACGGGTCCCCGGCCCAACCCTCAACGAGCAGCCAGGGCCCCGAGGGAGAAGGCGACCTGGGTGGGGGCCCCGCGGAGGGCAGCGCTGGGCAGGCAGCAGCCCTGCCCCAGCAGACCGCGACAGCGGAGGCCAGTGTCAAGAAGCCCAAGGCCAAGCAGGAGACCTCAGGCAGCCAGGGCCCCGGAGAGCCCAAGGTACACAAGAAGGCAGCCGAGGGCCAAGCAGGGGCCAGGAGGGGCTCCCCAGCCTTTCTGCACAGCCCGAGCTGTCCTGCCATCATCTCCAGGTGAATGCCCCCTGTCCGGCAGTGGGGACGGGTCTGAGGCTCTGGCCCCAGAGGTCATGCGTAGCTCCTCTGTTTTGGGCTTCGTTGTCACCATGTTCAGTGTTAGATTGGGCGGTTCTGAGTCAGTCTAGCATCTGTCCTGGGCATTGGCTCTACTACCTTGTGCCCCTGCAGAAACCAGGACGTGGTGAGCATTCATAGACACCAGAATGTCAACACAGAGAGGTCCTCAAAGACCTCTTCTCTAAGCATCTGGAGTCCAGAGTTCCCCCTCCTCCATGAACTTGGTTCTAGCCAAGGGCAGGACTGAGATATCAGGGCGGGGGTGGGTGGGTGGGGAAGATAACTTACCTTCTTACTATAATGTGAAAAGATGACTAATAATCGGATTGATAGATCATTACTAATACTTTCATAAGCATGATATAGCACCAGTCTTAGGCAATCTGTTAGACTTAACCTGAATGCTAACCACATGAATGATATTAGAGATGTATTGTAAACCACAGTAGTAACACCGTATCAGTCAGAATTATATATTAATATCAGTTAATACCTTGATATCATTGATACGTGATCCATTGAATTACCACGGTCTTTGTGAATCAAGAGCCACACACTGTCCCTAATTGTAGCCACATAACGATTAACCAAAACAACAATCCTATTAGTAGATATTAATGATCTATTAGTGCATTGATAGTCAAGATAGTGACCACAGACATTTATGGTACTATTAATGTCCCTTGACTTCATTCAAAGTGAATTTGGATGCATCACCCCATGCATTTGAGGGAGCGGTGGGGGGTTGTATTAGCTCCAGATTGCAGGAGAGGCTCTGGAAGCATCGAGACCTCCCGGAGGCCAAAGCACAGCTCTGACTGCTAAAGGCATCATCTCTGCATCGTCATGTTCTAGGCCCGAGAAGCTGCCGGCTGAGAAACCCCCAAATGAGGCATCAGAGCTCATCTTTGAAGGGGTGCCTGTGAGCCCCGGCCCCGCGGATCCCGGGCCAGCCACGGTGGCAGAAGGAGGGAAGGACATCCCGGCAGGCAGCCAGAAGGAAGCAGGAGAGAAGGCTCCAGGCCAGGATGGCCAGGCTAAGGTGCAAGGGGACACCTCAAGGGGGATCGAGTTCCAGGCTGTTCCCTCGGAGAAATCGGAGGTGGGGCAGGCCCTTGGTCCCACAGCCAAGGAAGAGGACTGCTTCCAGATTTTGGGTAGGCCAGGGGCAGGTTGGGGACTGGGGAGGGAGAGGGGCTCCCCAGATGTCCCCATGTCTCCCAGTTTGGAGCACTGTCGTATAACTCTAAGAAGTACAAGTTCCTGGTCCCTTCGGATGGAGAAACCGAGGCTTGGGGAAGGGGAAACGTAGCGAGTGCCCCAAATCCACAGCCTGGACAGGATCTGTACCTGTCCAAACAGCCCCACTCCAGAGCTCACTTTTTGCACTCTCTTCTACTTTGTCTACAATGGGGTTGCGGGGCGGGGGGGTGGGGATTAGGCAGATTTTGGAGCAGCACCAACTCTCTGGACAGTGGAATTTAAAGTCAGTCTGTAGAAGAGCTCAAAGGCCAAGCTTTGGTAGTTCAACTGCATCCTGGAGGGGGTAGGGAGGGTCATGAGAGCCATAGAGGGTTCATGAACTGAGGAGCACAGGTGTATGTGTATGGGAGCAGTGACCAAGGAAGCTGGGCACGTGAGATGGGGCAAGACTGTGGAGTGGCCTTAACTGATGGTCAGACAAGGAGCTGGGGGGTTAGTGGTCTATTAAGGAGGAGACATAGAGCATGAGTGGGCTTGGGGATCAGCTGAGTAGGGAAAAGGCTTGGGCAGGGGTGCAGCAGGGGTGGGGGTGGGGTGAGATGGGGTCAGGAGAGCCCAGAGTGTCCTGACACCCCCCTCCTCCAGGCTGAGGTGCCATGGAAGCCCAGTCAGCCCGCCTGGTCAGCGGCACGGTGCCACCCAGACAGGGTGGGAGGGCCTGGCGGCTGGGCAGCGGCCAGGAGCACTGCCTCCTCCCCCAAGCAGCAGCAGAGCCTCTGCCCCGCCCCCTTCAGAAATCACATCCTCGGGGTGACGGGACCTGAACAACCTCCAAGGGCCGTCAAATGTATCACCAGCCCGGCTTCCCTGCTGCCTCTTGCTATTTATAAAGAGGTTTCCATTCCCGATGACTCAGCCTGTGGGCCGCCAGGGCCCGCTGTTCCCCGTCGTCACCGCTAGGTGGCAGCCTCTCCCTACCAAACACGGCCTTCCCTGTCTCCTCCCGCCCTCGCCCTGCCCTTGGGCGGTGCCCAGCTCGGGGCAGCTTGTGGTGTTATTAGAGGGGATGGTAGGCAGGTCCAATCACCTAGCCCATCATTCAGACATAGTAACGCTGATCTGGCGCTCCGCCATTATCGTCCCCACCCCACCCCACCCCGCCTTTTTTTTTTCTTTTCTTTAATGGAAATGCAGATAGCTTGGGATGGAGACTTCCTACTTTATAATGTGGGAGGGCCCAAGAAATCCAATCAGCTGTCCCCATTGTTGTGCCAGGAGAAGCTGAGCCCCCTCTGACAGAGTCCCAAGGCCATTTTGTGTGTTGGTGGCAGAGCTGAAACTGGAAACTGGGCCCCCTAGCCCCTATCCTGGAGCCAGCTGTCCCCCAGGTATCATCACTTGGTGAACTTTGCTGGATGGGGCCCAGGCCAGGCAGGAGGGGGTGGTGCGGGGGTACATCCTCAGCAGCTCCTGCCACCGACTGATGGCTCTGTTCTGCCTCCCCAGATGACTGTCCGCCACCCCCAGCCCCCTTTCCCCACCGCATCGTGGAGCTGAGGCCTGGGAACATCCACAGTCAATTCAGCCTGAACTCCAAGGAGGCGCTGGGCGGGTGAGAGCTGGGACCCGGAGCCCCTGGCCCACAGGCAGGAGCACATCGAGCACCCAGGGCCTCACGTCTTTCATGTACAAGGCCCCCACACACCCCGACTGGACATGATCTCTGTGGACACAATTACTTCTACGTGGTTAATAACCCCCACCGTACGCAAGCTGTCACGTGGGTTGATATGCACTCACGCCCCCGTCTCTCACACAGATACACCATCGGCCATTCAGTGTTGCCCACAGGAGATGAATGGTATTCTCCTGGCTGTTTCAGTTTTAGGCACCACCCTGACCCCCGCAAGGTGCTTCATAAAAAACCCCGCAGGTGACTTGCCCAGGGCCCCAGGGCCCATGCTTACCACAAGCCTGTGAGCTGTCACGCCAGGGGCCATCCTCTGGATGAGCCGACCTGTCCTGTGCCCGTGGTTTTTGTGGCTCAGCTACTGTCCCTGCAGTGGAGCTCATAGCTTCCGAACGGAGCCAGGCTGGCTGGGACAAGCGTAACGCCACAGAGGGGGATCCAGACGGGAACGGAACACAAGCCCCCTACCTCAGCCCTGTGTCCCCGGGAACCCCTTCACTCCCAACCTCTTCTCTCTTCAGCGGCAAGTTTGGAGCAGTCTGTACCTGCACGGAGAAAGCCACGGGCCTCAAGCTGGCAGCCAAGGTCATCAAGAAACAGACGCCCAAAGACAAGGTAGTAGGGGCTGGCTGCATGGGAGTGTGAGGGGGTCCTTGGAGTGGGGAGTGGGTACCTCTCACCTCCCTCTACCCGTATGTCTGCACCAGGGGTTTGCTGTGTGGACCTTGATGTTGCTGAAGGGGTCACTCAGATAGACAGATGGACAGGCAGACAACCCTGCCACAGGGCCTGAAGCCCCTACCCATAAACAAGACGCCTCAGTTAGTGAACTTATCCTTGCGACTTCCCCTTCTAGGCACAGGACATTCAGGCCTTCTGTTTGGTTCAATTCAGCAAACACTCATGAGTGTGGGCTCTGGGCCAGGCCCTGTGCTGGGCCCTGGGGGTCCCCAAGGGAAGTGAATGTGGTTTCTGCCTTCAGGGAATGCCGAGGTAATCAGGCCCTGTCTAGAGCTGTGCCTCCACACCCAGCCCGGCCCGGTTCAGAGGAGGCCGAGGGCAGTGTTTATTTAAGGAATGAGTGAATGAGTGAATGAATGAATGTGGGCAGAGGCTCACGTGAAGTGAGGGAGGGAGTCAGGTGTGTGAGGAGGTGATGACCGTCTAGCAACCTGTTGTGGTGAGGGCTGGAACTCAGGAAAGCTGGGGCAGGGGGTCAGGAAGGGGCTGTGGAGAAGGCTCCTGATTCAGCTGGCGGGTCTCTCTAGAACAAAGGCTTGAAGCAGAAGCTGATTCCGGTGGCGGGGCAGGGGAGAGAGTTTCAACCAGAGGGGAACCGTGAGGGGGAAGGCCTGAAGGCCAGAAATGGCAGAGACCTGCTGGGGGCCCTTGGGTTGAGGCAGGGGAGCCGAGAAGTGAGCTGGTGGGCATTCGAGGCAGAGACCCAGCACCTGCAGAGGCCTGGAGCCTGGGAAGAGCATGAAAAGGAGCTCCAGAGGCCTGCAGCCCTGCCCCTCTGTCACAGCTCTATGCACGCTGGGAAGGCGTGTAGTTTCTACGTGACTCTGCCTTTCTCCAACTCCCCTACTCGACTGCCGGGTCTCCAGGCCTCTGTCATAGACCTGGCTCGGCCTAGACACTCAAGACACATGTGCTGTGGACATTAATTGGAGTCAGCTCTTGACTGCTTTCTTCCTGAGTACTTTTCCTGGGCCATTCGCTGTGCCAGGTGCCGGGGACACGGTGGTGAAGTCCGTGGGTCCCTGTCCTCATGGGCTGACAAGCTAGAGAGGAGGAGCAGACAACTAAAAACAAGCACAAAGCATGGCGTCAGGCACTGAGACGCGCTAGCAGGGAAAGTAAAGCGAGGCAGGGTACAGGGAGTGGGGGGCCAAGGGGGCCATAAAGATAGGGTGGTGAGGTCAAGGCCTCTCTGGGGAAGTGACGAGCACGGTGAGATACGAATGAAGGAGTAGAATCGCAAGGAAAATGGGAAAAATTTGGGCAGTGACGTGATGCTGGGGGGCAAGGGGGCGGGCAGGGGGAGAGGCTTGATTTGTGGCATCTGGCAATTTCCCTGGTGTCAATATTCCTACCGTGGCTGATATCAAGCTACCGGTGTGACGGGTGGCTTTCAGCCTCTCTGAAAGTGACAGTTTAGCAGCCTCGACTAGGAAGGCAGTGATGGAGCAGGTGAGAAGGCACTGACTGGGTTTGTAATCCAAGAGGGTTTCCTGATGGCGGGTGTGAGGGAGTAAGAACGCGGGGAAATCTGAGATAGCCTCTAACTTTCTGTCCTGCGCACCTGGGCCAGGGGTCATGCCCTGTTGCTAATAGGCAAGCTGAGGGCAGCTCAGTTGTGGGGAGGGGGCCGCGTCGAGGGTTTCATTTGGACCTGAGAGACTCCACATGTCACTTGGACATCCAAGGGGAATGGCAGTTAGGCATTTGCAGCTGTTGGTGCCTGGAGTTCAAGGGTGCAGTCAGAGGTGGAAGTACGCATTTGGGGATCAATTACATTTGGATAGAACGGCAGGTACTGGGGCTTGAGGAGGATGCCCGGGGAGAGTGGTGAGCGGAGGACTGGCCCTCGGGCACCCCCGTGTTCAGGCGGGAGGAGAAGGGGAAGATCTGGCAAAGGAATGGTGTCCCAGCAGGAATGACCAGGGGTAAGGACACAGTCTCGGGAGTGGGGAGAGATAGGAGGCAGGGAGGCCAGCAGGGAGGAGGCCGGGCAGTGGTCCGGACCTGACAGGTCCAGCCAAGGGCAGAGGGGTGGAGGGTGGAGGACAGGGAGTGGTGACACTCAGGTGGGGCCCCTGGCTTCCCTGGTCCCCAGGAAATGGTGATGCTTGAGATCGAGGTTATGAACCAGCTGAATCACCGCAACCTGATCCAGCTCTACGCGGCCATTGAGACCTCGCACGAGATCGTCCTGTTCATGGAGTAGTGAGTGCTGGCAGTGGGGCAGGGGACCGGGTGGGGGTGCCAGCCGGCCCGGAAGCAAGCTTGTAGAGGGGTCTGTGCACACAGCATCGAGGGCGGCGAGCTCTTCGAGAGGATTGTGGATGAGGACTATCAGCTGACTGAGGTGGACACCATGGTGTTTGTCAGGCAGATCTGTGATGGGATCCTCTTCATGCACAAGATGCGGGTTCTGCACCTGGACCTCAAGGTACTGGAGCTGGGGCCTCCTGGGAGGGGTCAGGAGCAGCATCCGACCACCTGAAACCTGGTGGCAACCAGCTATCCCTCCGCCCCTCCCGTCGGTCCTTCTCTTCCTCCCTCCATCCTTGTATCTATAGATCCCGAAGGGTTTATTGAGTCTTCACTAAGTACCAGGAGCCAGGGCTACAAGACAGAGTGAAAGAGACTTGGTCCTAGCTCTCAGGGCGTCTAGTCTAGTGCTAAGTACACATCTCTTACAGTCCTGGGAGCCCCAAGCGCACGGTCTCACGCAATGAACTTGCTAAGTGTTGCTAACGCGTCCACCTCAGTGCTGGCCCCTTGTAGCCGCCGCGAGTGTTTATTGATTCATCCCACAAGTATTTGTGGAGGGCCTACTCTCTGCCAGGCAGTGTTCTAGGTGGTGGAGATCAGGAGTGAACAAAGCAGATAAAAACGCCTGCCCTCCGGGAACTTATGTTCCAGAAGGGGAGTCAGAAAAACAAATCAATTACGTATAGCATCAGTGCAGCAACACACACGTGATAGGCACTAACAAAAACGTTCAGTGAGAGGATATTCACATCCCTCCTCTGACCCTGCTCAGTAACTTGCAGGTAGGGGGTCAGGGACAGAGCGAATCGGGTTTATGCATCATGCCAGCTGTGGTCAACTGGAGCTCGGCGATGCCGGCCGTGGTGCAGAGTAAGCAGGGGCAGCGTGAGTGCTGGGTGTCACGTTTGCAGGATAATCGGCAGGGCTGGTGGAGAATACGGAGCATGACCACTGCGGTGGGTTAGCACTCGCTGGCCTCGTGGATAGTCCTTTCGCTCATTCACTCGACAAATATATATCGAGTACCTGTGCCGTGCTAGGCTGCTTCTGTGCTGCTGTGCACGGTGCTGGGCACGGGCGTTACCATAGGGATGGCGAAGGACACGCCCCTTTCCCCCGGGGGGCCTGCAGGTTAGTGGGGGAAACGGACCTTCCTCAAATAGATCACCTGAAACCGGAAAAGCGTTGTGAAAAGTACACGAGAGTAACGGGGGGAGACGTACGAGGTGAACTTGGAGGAGCATGCAAAGGCCAGAGCAGGCCCGGGGCTGGCCAGCACCCTTACCGCGGGCTCACTTGGGGTCAGACCTGTTTGGGGCGTATGCGCCTTCCGACAGCCCGCGGGGCGGGTGTGCTGTGAGCATCCGCCCTGACAAGTGAAGCCAGGAGAGTAAGGAGATGCGTTCCAACGGGCCAACGTGGCGGCAGGGAATCTGAGGGGTGGTTGTAATGACCAAGGGCCCAGAGGGTGGCGGCCGGGACCAGTGGCAGGGACGGAAGGTGGCCAGACGGTGGCTACATTCTGAAGCTAGAGCCAGTCTGATTTGCTGAGGGTTTGGATGTGGGAGGGGGCAGAGGGCAGGGAGAGGAAAGAGCAGGGTGACTCCTGAGTTTCTGGCCAGCGCTGGTGCCTGCACGTGGCATTGGAGGCCTCCCGTTCCCCCCCCCCCCCAACCCCGTGAAAGCCACTGCCTCTGGGGTAGAGCAGGGTCCCCAGTTAAAATGAAGTGCCCTGGGAAGAAGCTCATTCTGAAGCCTCTCTATCCTGAAATGTGTTTTTTCAGGAGAGCAGTACGTTTCTCCTCGAAGAGGGGTTTTGTGGTCAAGTAAGCTGGGTGACCCATGGCCCGACGGCCCTTCCCAGGGCTCCTCGAGAACTCTCAGACCAGGAGGAGGTCTGAGTCTGTGTCACTTCCCCCAAAAGATCACACCCTGGGAGCTTTCTTTTCTTTCTCTGTTTTGTTCGAACACCAGGTGAGCGGGTGTCATTAGTGTCCTGCTCTGAGCGGATGCCTCGGTTCAGAAAGCGCCTTCAGAAAGCATGCTGTCAGGGTGCTCTAGTCAAACGCTACAGAGCCCAGATGTGTAACGGGGGCCAGGCCAGGGCCGTGAAGGCCCCCGGGGAACCAGGGGACTGACTAGCACCCGTCGGGGATCACTGACAACTCACCCCGAGCGGTGTGTGGCCATGAGGCGAGGGCTTCTGTTGTTTCGGGAGGTGCAGAAGATCTGGAAAGCAGGGTTTTTGTGTGAAGTCTCCTGCCTTTGAACCATTGTTAACTACCAAAAATGTTTCTGCCTTGCAATCTCAGATTAGCCCCGTGTCCTCGGGTTACAGGAGGAGAAAATGGAGGCCCAGAGCAGGGAGGGACCGGTCTCACAGGAACTTCACTCACACACTCGCCTGTGCTGGGGCCACAGGATTCCCAGGAGCCTTGGCTGAGCACCTACCCGGTGCCTTAGTTAGACATTGGTGGGGGGAACAGGGAGGCAGGGAGGGGACAGTCCTTGCCCTGGGAAAGTCCCTCTCTGGGCTGCGGGATCCTCATCTGTGCCTGGAACAGGCAGGCCCGGGGGGTCACTGATCGGCCGCCCACACCGGCAGCCTGGACTCTGCTCCAGAGAGCCCGAGACATGGGTGGACCTGGGTGGGGACGACGGGTGAGCCAGGTCAGAGGTCAATCCGGGCCACCCCCTTCTCCTCAGCCAGAGAACATCCTGTGTGTCAACACCACGGGCCATTTGGTGAAGATCATTGACTTTGGCCTGGCACGGAGGTACCACCTCAGTGGGGGCGCGGGGGGAGAGGGGAAGGGCAGGGCAAGCCTCTGAGGTGGGCAGGGGGCAAGGGAGGAGCGGAGGGTGCCGGCACACGGGCCGGGGTCTGCACTCTGAGCTCTTGCTCTCACCCCCAAGGTATAATCCCAACGAGAAGCTGAAGGTGAATTTTGGGACCCCAGAGTTTCTGTCACCTGAGGTGGTGAATTATGACCAAATCTCCGATAAGACAGACATGTGGAGTATGGGGGTCATCACCTATATGCTGTGAGTCCTGAGAGAATGTGGTCTCTGTGGGTACTGGGCATGTGGGTGGGCAGCTGGGGCCAAAATTGGCCCTGGGGTCCTGGTGGGGTAGGTCCCATCTCTCCACTCCCTCAGGAAGGGGGTTGCTGGGGTTGGGAGTGCTAGGGAGAACCAAGAGAAGGGAACTTTGTACCCATTTTATAGATGGAGAAATGAAGGCCCCTAAAGGCATAGTGTCCTAGCCTAAGGCTCTGGACAGCAGACCTTTATGACTCAGGGTGGGGGCAGAGGGGCAGCAGACATCTTTTATGCACTCATCATTCCTCTTCTCCATTGTAACCTGGGAAGCTGGGATGATTATGCCCATTTTACAGATGAGAAGAGTGAGGCTCAGAGAGGGGAAGTGACTTGCCCAAGGTCACCCAGCCAGTCAAACCCAGGTCTGTCCCACTCAAGAAGCTGGGGGTCGGGGCACCTGGGTGGCTCAGTCAGTTGAGTGTCCCACTTTGGCTCGGGTCACGATCTCACAGTTCGTGAGTTCGAGCCCCGCGTCGGGCTCTGTGCTGACAGCTCAGAGCCTGGAGCCTGTTTTGGATTCTGTGTCTCCCTCTCTCTCTGCTCCTCCCCTGCTCACATGCTGTTTCTCTCTCAAAAATAAATAAAGATTAAAAAAATAATGATAAAAAAAAAGAAGCTGGGAGTCTTTTCAGCTCATGGTGCTGCCTTCTAGGGTCTGCCTCCATCCCCTGAGCCCCCAAAGGTGACTCAGGGTCCCCAATTTCATCTCCCTGCCCCCTGACATCCCCTCTCTCCAGGTTGAGTGGCCTCTCCCCCTTCCTGGGAGACGATGACACAGAGACCCTAAACAACGTTCTCTCTGCCAACTGGTACTTTGACGAGGAGACCTTTGAGGCCGTGTCTGATGAGGCCAAAGACTTTGTCTCCAACCTCATTGTCAAGGACCAGAGGTGAGGCTCACCCCAGGACACAAACCCCGTCTGTGCAAGCCCAGTACTTGCGTGCCTGTGTGTGTATGTGTGTGTGTGTGTGTGTGTGTGTGCGCGCGCACTGCAGGGCAGGAAGAGGGCCGGGCAGCGGCTGGGCTCTGGTGTTTCGCAGGCATTCCGCCCATCCTCACCGCACTGCCCCCTCCCACAGGGCCCGGATGAGCGCTGCCCAGTGCCTCGCCCACCCCTGGCTCAACAACCTGGCAGAGAAAGCCAAGCGCTGTAACCGCCGCCTCAAGTCCCAGATCTTGCTTAAGAAATACCTCATGAAGAGACGCTGGAAGGTACCACTGGACACGGTGGGGAGGAGGGAGGGGCTGCAGGCGGGAAGAGCTCCTGGCACCAGATCCCAGGCCCCACCAGCCCTGCCTTGGCAGTTTCTATCGACCAGGCCTAGCCCTGTCTGGAAAACAGGGTTGGCTTTTCTCTCTCTGTCCCGGGCTGGTTCCTCTCCTGGAGTAGTGACCCTCCACCCACCCCCTAGAAGCGTCTATCACTTCTAGGCATGGGGAACACACCAGTGGACAAAAGAGACAAGGATTTTAATTTTTATGGACTTACTTTGGGTAGGCGGGGGGGGGGGGGGGGGTTGGATATTAAAAGAGGTTAAGGAAGGGCTCTAGAAAAGAATGAGGATGCTCAGGAGTGCCAGGGGAGAGGTTGCATTTCCTAATAGGGTGGTCAGGAAAGGCCCACTGTGAGACAGCATGTGAACAAAACACCTGAAAGCAGTGAGGAGTAAGCCATGCTGGTACTGGGGAGAAGAATGTTCCAGGAAGAGGGAATAGCCGGTGCAAAGGCCCTGAGGCAGAAGCGTGGTTGGCAAGTGTGAGGAACAGGTGGGGTGGGCAGTAAGGCTGGAGGGGAGTAGGCAAGGGGTTAGGGAGATGAAATCAGAGATGGGTGGGAGGCAGGGGGTGGAGGGACTTGTTGGCCATAGCAAAGGGCTTGTGTTTTACTTGGAGCGAAATAGGAGCCACTGAAGCATCTAGAACAGAGAGGTACTCAGGTTTGGCTGCCATACCTGTTGAGTAAAGGACGGCGTCCTGGAAGATACGGTATCATGGCACCTCCTGTGGCCACTCTGGGTACTGCACCCTCCCTCCACCTGGCCTTTGGGGAATGAAGGAGACCTACTTAGGGGACGCTCTGCTGGACCACAGCTTCTCCTTTGCCCCGAGGCTGACTGGGACATTTCTCCCTCATCCCTCAGAAAAACTTCATTGCCGTCAGTGCTGCAAACCGCTTCAAGAAGATCAGCAGCTCGGGGGCACTCATGGCTCTGGGGGTCTGAGCCCCGGGAGCGCCTGAGGCCTGGACGCAGCTGCACAGTGGCCGGGGCTGAGGCCACACAGCCCAGAAGGCCAGAGAAGACAGGCCAGATCCCCAGGGTGGGCTGGCTAGGACAAGGCTGCGCCAGGCTGGGAGGCTCGGGGCTCCCCACGACCCCGCGCAGCGACTGCTTCCCCGACGTGAGCCGCCTCAGATGTGGCCTGAATCGATCCTGCTAACGCCTCCCCAGACAGGGCCCTCCCCGGCCCGTCTGTCACAGCCCAGATGCCACAGGCCCTGTTGTCCCCTCCCTGGCTCCCCCTCTTGGAATTGCTACCCCCGTGACCCCTGCTTGGCCTCACCTGGGGCATCCCTGGCCGGGGCGTGCTCCTAGCTGGAACTGGAAGGCTGGGGGTCCCAGCACGTGGGGCTTCTGCGGTTGTGGATGGGAGGCCCTTGGTGGGGCAGGAAGGCAGCGAGGCCAATTCCTGAGGCCCAGCTGCCAGGGGAACAGAGCAGGCTTTGTGAAAGAGGACCTCCATGCCCCCGCCCGCCTCCCCGCTCCCAACAGATAAGGCCTAGTACACACCATCTGGCCCGGCCCGGCCCGGCCCCCGCCCACCTTCCTTACGACCACCAACACACAGGAACTCCGTGTGAGAGAAGGACGCCCAGCCCAGGCCTGGCGGAGGGTGAGGGGAGAGGCCTGGGGGACAGGGAGACCACCCCCAAGCGTGCCTGAGGGCCAGGCTGGCCCAACCCAGCCACTCTGGACCCTCATCCCAAGGGTCATCCGCGGCTTCAGATGATGGGGTCAGCAGGCCCAGGAGGAGGGGGAAAGCCATTGGGCAGTCCCCAACCTGCTCTCAGCTTGTGCCTTGTAAATAAATGTACAGGTTGGATGTGGCTCCCTTCCCTGTGTGTGTGTGTGTGTGCCCGCACTCGGGTGAGGTCAGAGGGTGGCGGGGTGGTTACCAGCGCAGCCCCGGGAGCCACACTGCCCAGCCCGCGATCGGGGCCAGTGGCTTCCCTACTTTGTGCCTCGGTTTGCTCATCTGTCACAGCACCATTATTGGATGCTTACTGTGTGCCAGGCTCCAGTCAAGTGCTTGTATGGATGTTAACTCATTTCTCTCTCACTGTAAGCTTATGAGGTAGATATTCTTATTATTTCTTTTAAAAAATTTTTTTAATGTTTATTTTTGACAGAGAGAGAGAGAGAGAGAGAGAGAGAGACAGAGCATGAGTGGGGGAGGGGCAGAGAGCGAGGGAGACACAGAATGCGAAGCAGGCTCCAGGCTCTGAGCTGTTAGCCCAGAGCCCGACGCGGGGCTCGAACTCACAGACCGCGAGATCACGACCCGAGCCGAAGTGGGGCTCTCAACCGACTGAGCCACCCAGGGGCCCCAATATTCTTATTATTTCTATTTTACAGAGGAGAAAACTGAGGCTTAGAGAGGGGAAGGAACTTGAAGGCTATTCAACGGGTCAGAAGCTGGAGCATGAAATGAACTCTTCTGTCCCCCAGAGCAAGGCTCTGCCCATGCGCACACCCTGCTTCTCGCCAGAACAAGGTGTGAGCAGAAAACAGAGGCTCCGGGTGGCATCAGAAGTTCGGGCAGGACTGTGGTGCCTTCGCTGGAGCTGCAGAGAGGGGATGCCTGCGGGGGGGATGAGGGGGAGGAGAGAGCTGTTCTCTACTCTTCCCCGTGGGCCACAGCCTGCTCCTCCCCAGGCCTGCATACAATGCAGGGGAGGGGGCTCCATCTGCTGGAGAGGGCAGCCCAGGGGGCAAGAGAGCTTAACACTAATAGGGCACAGCCTTTCCGGCTGTGAGGACAGCTGAGTCAGAGGTGGGACTGGCCTACGTGGGACAGCAGGTCTGCCTGCTTGGGGTGAACTGGTTCCAGCAGGAATGGCAGGGACAGCAGTTCGCACGCATTGAGCCCTGCTGGGTACCAGCCCTGGTCCAGCTCTATGTGTTCATGATCGCACTGATTACTCATGGTGAGCACGTGGCAGGCACTGTGTTATGTCCATTTCTCAGACGGGGAAACCAAGCCTCAGGGAGGTTAAGCTACTTTCTCAGGGTCACACAGCTCGTCGATGGCAGAGCCAGGATTTGTACCCGGACTATGGGGCCCAGAGCCCCTGCTCTTAACCGTTACACTGCCTACCTTTTGAGAAATCTTGGACTTGCCCACCTACCGAGACCTTGACAGTTCACCCCTACCTCCCCTGCCTCCGTGAATATTGGCCTGGAGGGCAAGGCCAGGGTTCTCACCCCCTACCCTGGCCCCGTACCAGCAGGTGAGTGCAGCATCCCATGGCAGCAGGTGCCACACGGGCAGGGTGTGGCAGACTTTGGGGACTAAGCCTGGGGGTCTTGCACTCAGGGTTTGAGAAGCCTGGGGAGCCTGGCTTGGGCTCTTGATGGGACTCGTGCTTATGGGCAAGGCCCCCAGGGCTGTAGATCCCTGCCTGCCTGCCTGCCTGCTCACCACCTGCCAGCTGGGCCAGGCCTGTGGTTTCCTCTGAGTTCTCTCAGTCGCTGGCCCCCACCCAGGCTGAGCCTCGGCCACACAGCGTGATGATGAGGGATGAGTCACAGCCGTGGGGCGGGGGGTGAGGAAATGAGGTCCGGCCACAGTAGAGATCCAGGGCCTGGATCCAGCTGGGGAAACCGAGGCCAAAGCAAGGAAGGCCCCTCAGCAGAGAACCCAGGCCCCTGGACTCTGGGTGCAAGTCTCAGTCTCCTCCTCTACGGTATGCAAACGACAGCCTCAGCTCTTCTCCCCACTGCTACTCCTAGGGGCATTGTGACAGTCGCAAGATGGGATAGGGTGCCCATTTACCATATTTCACAGATGAGGAAACAGGTTCAGAGAGGGCAGGTGACTTGCCCAAGACCACACAGTAAATGAACATGTCCTAGGAAGGAAGCCCACCCAGAACCGTGGAACAGGACTGATCACTGCTTCTGTCCCTATCACCTCCTAGGAGCGCATCTTGGAAAGCTCTTTCTGATTTATCAGGGGCCCTCCTTTGTGCCTCCCCTGGTCTCTGGAGGTAAAGGATATAGACTCAACAATATGGATGGGGCAATGAGGGTTCAGAGAGATTTTGTCCCCTCCAAGGGCCACAGAGCACACTCAGAAAAAAAGCTAAGGTGGCAGCCTTCAGTGTGGGGCTGAGTTTCTGCCTCTGGGCAGGCCTGGGCCCCAGCCCCATTACCACCACTAGAACCCCCATCCCCAGCAGCCTCGCAGGAAAAAGCTTCTCATCCTAGGGGCCATCCTGGTGGAGAGAGTGAATCCATGGCTCTTTGAGGCCTGCCAGCTGGAGCCAGGGCCAGGGCCAAGGCTCTGGTCTGTGATTCTTCAAGTCCCGGGTGCCAGCTGTGAGTATCCCCTAGCTGGTTGTGCCCTACCGTAGTGCCTGGTTGTGGGTCGGTTCCTCAGGCACGGGCCCGTTACAATGCTGACGCTGTGATCTTCCCTGCAAGGTGCTTCCTGGGGCCACAGGGCCATGAGCTTCCCCTCCCTGCTCGGGGTCCTGGGCACCCCCTTGTGGGCTAAGAAGGGTTAACACCCTCAATGGAACAGCTCCTCCTGGCTGATTCCAGCCCAGAAAGCGTTCCTCCAAGACTATTTCCTGCCTCTGGGCCTTGGCCAGGCCCACAGTGACCACCCCCATGGGTCTGAGGCCGCATCTGGTTTGGATTACACCAGGCCTGGTGACGCTGCCTCTTCCTGTCTGCGTCCAGTGGCCTTGAATTCCACTGGCCACCTTGGACCCAACAGGGCAGTGGTGGGAAAAGATTTAGCCAGTGACGGGGTTGCCCGAGGGTGTGAAGCGGCCAGCGTTGGCCTGAAGGAGGTGCCTACCTGCGCCGAGCTCCCATTCGTGCAGCTGCCCACACACCTGTTCCTTTCGGCACGTTAACGCTGTGATGTACTGAGCGCCAGGCACACACAGTACTGAGTGATTTCCATTTATGAACTCATTTCATCCTCACCCTGTGAGTGGGTATTTTCCTTAGGTATTTCATTCAGATGAGGCAGCTGAGGTTCAGGGAGTTTGTGGACAGGTCTCTGGGTTCCCAGCCAGTAAACAGTGGGGTCACGATGCAAAGCAGACAGTCCTACTTCTGACACATCCAATCATGTCACAGCTGTTTGTTGAGTCCCTTCTCTGGGCCTGGCCCCAAGCTAGAACCCAGAGGTGAACTGTGGGCATGGTCCCCACCCTCAGGGAGCTCACAATGTCTGGAACCCTACCGGGTGGGAGGTTGGGGGTCAGGGCGAAGCTGGAGGGCCTCAGAAGAAGACACTAACCCCAATTCTCTTCTTTTCAATGGCGGCGAGTGACATCCAAGCTGAGGGCAAATAAGGGGCAGGCCTTTTCCAGACGGCATGAGGTGGGTGTTCCAGGCAGAGGAGATCACATGTCCAAAGACCTGTAGCTAAGGGCAAGCTTGTCTTGGAGCATTCCAGTATGGCAATAGGGAGACATGGAGGGGTTTTGAGCAAAGGAGGCACAGGGCCAGATCTGTGGTTTACAAGATCTCTGAAGCCAGGGAGGTTGGTGAGTGAGAGAGGGAGACTGGAGGCAGGGAGGCCAGAAGGAGGTTGGGCCAGGTTGGCTTGAGAGGTTAAAGAGAACTGTTGGGGACCGGAGGCAGACGCAGGTCTCATGAGCCTCTAGGGAGACAGGCTGATGACAGGGAGACTGCACTCAGGTCACACAGAATGGGGTTCAAATCTACTTATTTGCCCTCTCTGAGCCTCAGTTTCCTGTCTGTAAAATGGGGTAATAATAGCACCTGCCCCCCAGAGACAGTACATTACATGGGGTGTGTGGATAGAGCAGGTGGCATAGGCTGCTGAGCTTACTTGTTCCACAACTATTTCTTCAGCCCCTACAGTGTTCCAGACAGTGTTCTAGGTCTGGAACAGCCAGGAGACACAAATCTCTGGCCTTGGGGAACTTTATTCTAGGTGGGAGAATTCTGACCGGCAGTAGTGAATTTGGAATGCGTTGATGGGGTGGGTGGGGGCAGTGTCTGGGAAGGCTTCTCTGAGGACGTTTGAACAGAGATCTAAGGGTATTCAGGGCATATTAGTGGAGACTGTTCCCAGCAGAAGGAAGAGCAGGTACAAAGGCTGTTTGGAGTGAGAACAGGGCTGGCAGGGGCAGAGCCAGACGGCACGGGCCCATGGGACGTGGGCTTTTGCTCTGAATGGGTCAGGGAGCCCCTGGGGGTTCCTCTGAGATTTAATCCAGGGCGAATGGATGAATGGGCGGGTGGCCATGACTCCATTTCTCCACTCAGCAAACCTTTATTGAGGGCCTGCTGTGTGCTAGTCACCGGGCTAGGGAAGTAGGTAAAATGAATAAGGCAGACCCAACCCCTCCTCCCTGAAGCTTACATTCTAAGGCAGAGACACAATAAAAAGTGAATACGCATAGAAATGCATAAATCCACGTTGCAACAGGTGCCTGGTGGAGGACACAAATAGGATGCAGAGATGGAGAATAATCTAGGGGCGTCTAATCAGGGGGATGAGGGGAGGCTTCTCTGAGAAGGTGATATTTAACTTGGCCTCTGGATGTCGAGAGGTCAGCCCGTGGGGAGTGAGCGTGCCAGGTGGAGGGGACGGCCAGCGTAAGGGCCTAGAAGTGGAAACGACACTCACCAGTGAGTTGGCTGTCTTCAGGAGCAGGAGGGTCAACCTCTCATTTGTATCCAAAACAGATCAGGGCTCCCTGAGGGCTGTGGTCAGGAGGAGGCAGCCCTTGGCTTTCCAGGGGCCACCACGCAGGATTCTGGCTGTGTGACTAAATGGCCTGTTTTTAGCCTGGAACCACTTCCTTTGGCCCCACCAGCTGCCTCCCTGTCACCACCCAGTTAACCAGTGGGGAGGGAGTAGGGATTAGGCACCTCCGGATGTCGGGGGACAGAAGTTTGCCCTCCCCCCCCCCCCCCCCCCGGCAAAGGAAGGGGCAGACAGACCGGGCTGAGGCCACCAGGCCCTTCAGTGGGGCTGTCTTTACTTCTGATGTCATTCTTGTTGGCTGAATTGTAATCATGGTATGTACGATGAGGCTTTGCACATACCAGTCCTGGGGGCTGAAATCATTACCCCCAGGTTACGGATGAACAAAGTGGTTCTCAGAGAGGCAAGTCCACTTGCTCAAAGTTGCACAGCAAGGAAGTGACAGAGCTGGGATGTGAACCCAGCCAGTTGGGCTCCAGAGCTCCTGCTTTTAGCCCCTGGCAGCCTGGCCTTCGGGAGTGATGGGAGCCCGTGTTGGGACAGCCTGTTTTGGCTGAAGACTGGATCGCAAGGTTCCGTATATTTGCTGCAGGCAGACATGACAGGCTGGCCGGCCCAACCTCCCCCTTTGTCCTCATCAATGTGGCAGCCTCAGAGTGGCCCGCCCTCATCAGGACAGGGTCTCCGGGCCCCTGGCTCAGGCGCTGTCTGGGGTGTGGGGAGCGTTGAGCTCTGGACAGTGGAATGCCATAAACCGGGGAAGGAAGCGGGTGGGCGAAAGAGCGGCGGGGAGATAAAATGTGGAGGGTGGAGGAGTCTGAGGAAGGCCCGGCCCTGCGGGTGGGGGTGGCGGGCTTCCCTGGGGGCAGGGAGAGCAGAGACCAGAGGACCAGCAGGTGAAGAACTTCCTGAAAGCCCCTCAGAGCTGCCAGACTTGGGCGGGAAGGGGTGGCCTCTGAAGGCAGTGGGCTCCCCTTTCCTGGAACCCCACGTGACATGCACTTCTTGGTATAGAAGGGATTCAGAAATTGGGCAGGACACGCCCTTTCAGCACTGATATTCCAAGAATCTAAGCTGCTGTGATTAAAAGCTCTGGAATATTCTTAAATACCACTGATTCTACCATTTCAGAATTTGATTTAGCCTGCCTCTGCAAGGCAACTGGGCACCCTTCCCCACTCTGACCTGCTGGGGAAGAGGGGAAGGGGTCGGGATCCCCTTCTGGAGACAGACAAGCCTCCAGGAAGGAGGGTCCCTTAAGCAGAGTCACATGGGACGGCCCCTGTCCGCCAAGAGCTATACAGTTAAGGCAGCAGAGGGGTTACCTGCTCCTGCTTTGCTGCGTGGCCTTGGGCACATCACTTGCCTTCTCTGGCCTGGGTCTGGGCCATCTGTACTGAGGTGCTCTCTCTGGGTTGGCCCCCGCGTAGGCATTCTGGATCTCTGCTAAGCACTGTCCGCTCCTCCAGGTGGGGGTGGCCAGGCAGGAGCACAGGGCGTCTGTTGGTCATGGAAAGAATGTGAGGGCAGGAGGCCCAGTGGGTGGGGTCCTCCGGCTGGGCAGCAAGCAGAGGGCAACATGAGATCATGGTGTCTGGGCCTCCTGGTCCAACACCTCTGGAGATGGGATCCCTTCCAGGCAGTCTCCCATGTCGGACCCTCCCCTGGGACGCAGACTCAGAGTCAGGCTGCCCTTCCTCCAGCCCCCACTGGGCAAAGGAAGTAAAATCAGGACCCAGAGCGATGGGCACGCTTCCAGAATCATAGAGGGAGTCCAAGGCAGGCACTGAGCCCCGGGTCCTGCTTGGGGATTGGAGCAGAGGGGCCTGTCTTCACTTCTTGACTATGTTGGGGGTCAGAGAGGGACGTGGAGAGAGGGCTCGTGCCCCTAGCGGATTTGTGCACCAGGGTGTGGTTGAGCCTTTTTTGCATGTTCTCCCCAGGCACAGCCCCCGCCCCCGACCCCAGTTCAGATGCTAACCTCCTCAGAGGATGGCTGGAGCAGGATGCAGAGGCCGGGGCTCCCCGCCATCGGGCCAGCCTCCCCATCTTCCTACTAGTTCAGGACACAAGCTGGGAAGGGACTGGGGTCACCAGGTCTCCACAGGAATGCACCACAGGGAACAGTGCCCGGCAGAGGCCTCTTTCCCTGACCCAACTGAAAAAGAACTCTTACCCCCCTGAATCTGTTTGTCCCTGTCTCTGTAACTGTTTGCGCATTACACACACACACACACACACACCTCAGAACAAACCCACACAAGCGCCTCCTTCCCCTCTCCTCACCCATGCCTTGCACACCCAGGACTTCCCCCTACTCCTCACCCATGAGGCTGCCTAGACGTGACGAGACAGAACAAACCCTCTCTCCTTCTCCCCATTGCTAGATGGACTCCAGGCTGGGGTCCCGCGCATGTGGTGGGGAGGGCCTCCACAGCTGGCCAGGCATTTTCCCAACCCCTTCCGGTCACAGTGAGCCCCCACCCTGCAGGTCCCCCCTCCACCCTGGCGGCTCTGGAGTCTGTGGGAACCAGACAGTAGGGACTGTCCAGCCAGGCTCGCTTCCTCCCTGGCCCCAGGGGACCTGCTGAGGGAGGACGGAGCAGCAGAGACTGAAATCAGCATGGCCGCCTGCCCGAGTGAGGGCCTCTGGAGGCACTGTGCCGCCTGCCCGACCAAGGGGTCTCCAGACCCCTGGGTGTCACCTTGTGGGACAGAAGACCCTCAAAGCCCCTACAGCAAATGCCAGAAAGGGGGTTTCCCCAGTATCCCTGGCCTCTCTCTTTTCTCCCTATACCCAGGATCCAGATGGGGCATTGAGGCTCCACAAGGAAGCCCTGTGCCTCAGCAACGCTGGTATTGAAGGGTGTGGGGACACTGAGGTTTCAGGTCCCTGAGTCTGTTCCTCTGATAGGGGCCATGAATAGACCCACGTCTTTTGCTTCTGCCGAGGGGGATGGCCAGAGGAGGCCAAAAGTCAGGGATCAGTCACTTCTGATCTGTATCCAGGACAGTCACACTTTCCCCATAAGAGAAATGCTTTCTTAAAGAGTCATCAGGGGGCCTTGGAGAGCTGGGGGCTCAGGGAGGTCCCCCATTCATGTGGAAAATGCAAAGGGACTGGGGTCTGCCTTTTTGAGCCTTGGGCTCCATGTCTGTGCAAAGGGGCAAGGGTGCCTTGTTGGCGTTGGCATTCCAGGATTCCAGAAAAGCCTCTCCCACCCTGGGGGTCACCACCAGCTCTCCTCCCATGCGCCACCCCTGCTTCCTCACTGCGGGTCAGGGGCTGGGGGCATAGCCACTTATTTGCCATCTGGGGTCGGAGCTAATGAGCCCTGAACTCTCTGAGCCTCAGTTTCCACCACTGGAAAATGGGGATAACATCCTGAATTGTATAGGGTCTGGGGAAAGGATATACACAAGCCCACGGCAGAATAAATGCCACAAATGGTCACAGTTATTATGACCACTGATAATGGGGGGGTGCTGAGTCACAGAGTTTGGGGCTGGAGAATCAGCCCCTCAGGCCAGCCCATCTTCACCCCCTGCCTGGTATCTCTTGGCTACACTCCTTTTCTCTCTTCCCTATTCCCTGCTCCCCCTTCCTCCACTTTCCTGGGAAACTCCCTGAGAAAGTCCCCAGCAAGAGAAAGCCTCATATGGGACATTTCCACCCAGGATCCCCTGACTCTGCCCCGCAACCCCACAACCACAGCCACCGCACACAGAGCCAGGCGTCCCAGCCCTCAGTCCCCAACCATCCAGCAGGCTGACCATCATCATACTGCTTTTATTGGCCCTGAGAGCCACAGAGTAAATCCCACGGGGGCCCTGCCTCCCCTCTCCCTCAAGTCTGTCCAGAGGCCCTGGGGCCTGGCTGCGTGTTCGCTACTCCAATCTTGGCTTCCTGTCCCAGCTGTCGTTGGCTTGCCAGGCCCGGGTCCCTTGAGAGTGCCCCAGATCCTAGAGTCAGGCTCACCCTGGAGGGTGCAGTTGGCAGGGGCCCTGCAGGGACTGCCCGAGGCCGGGCTGGCTTCACTCAAAGAAGAACATTCCTGGTGTCCGGTATAGGCAGGGGGTCAGCCCTAGTGGGTAGCTGGAACCTCCCTGGACAGAGAAGCTGCCTGCAACCCAAGGTTCCTTGGGGTCAGCTGGCAGGGGCAGCGGGGCCCGGACTGAGGCTGGAGGAGTGGGTGGTGCAGGAGAGGGGGCTGCTGAGGCCAAGAGGTGTTCAAGGCCTGGGTCAGTCCCCATGCAGAAATTCAGTGCCTGCAGCCGGCACTGGTAGCTGCTCCCAACGCCCGCCTCTGGGGTCAAGATGGGCGTAGGGGCCTTACTGAAACCCTCAGCCTCAGAGAAGCCAGCGGGAAAGCCATATGCTGGGCACGGGGAAGACGAGGGGGCCACAGGGAGCTCCCCCGGGCCTGCAGGCTTAGGTGCGGGCATCTCTTTGGGCTCCATGGGTGGCCGAGGCCTGGCGTCAGTGGTTGCAGGGCACACGGTAGCTGGCAAGGCCCCCACCAGACCCCCGAAGCTTAGGCCCTTGGGCTCTGGCAGCTCCGGCAGGAACGGGCACTGCCTGCCAGTTGTGGCGTCAGGGACTCCCGGATCCTGGCTGGTCACTCTGAGGGGTCCACGGCGTGCCTTGGCAGGGCCCTTGGCTCCCTCGGCACCTGCTCGCCGGGTGAAGCGTCGGCGTCGGCGCAGGAAGCTGCCGTGCTCAAACATGTCGTGGCAGTCGGGGTCCAGCGTCCAATAGCTGCCCTTGCCTGGCTTGCGGTCATCACGGGGCACCTTGACAAAGCACTCATTGAGTGACAGGTTGTGGCGGATGCTGTTCTGCCAGCCGGGCCGGTTGTGGCGATAGAAGGCGAAGCGGCCCATGATGTAGCGGTAAATGCCGCTGAGGGTGGCCCGCTGTCCTGGGGAGCTCTGGATGGCCATGGCAATCAGAGCTATGTAGCTGTAGGGAGGCTTGGTCGGCTCAGCCGCAGGGGCCAAGGGCCCAGGCAGGGGCTGTTGCTGCATGCTGGCCGGGCTGGCGGCGGCCGGGACCACAGAGGGGCCAGGCACTGCGTCCAAGGCTGGTTAAAAGGCTCACTGGCCCAGCCTCCCAGCCTGGAAAGGCAAAAAGGGGTGGGCCCACCAGGCTGCCCTCCCTTCCTCTCTCACCCCGCTCCCCTAAGGCCCAAGAGGGGCGGGCAGGGAGGCCAGGACTGGGAAACTGCACAGCTGCCAGGGGTGAGGAGATAGGAGGGAAGGGACTGAGACCCTCAGCCCACATGTGCTGGGGGGGGGGGGGGGGGCGGCGGTGGCTGCAAGGGACAGGACATGCAAACCGAGCGAGAGACAGAAACAAAAAGAGACAGAGGCAGTTAAAAACAGAGAGAAAGACACAGAGAGGTAAAGACATAACAAGAGAAACAGTGACGCACACAGCGAGCCAGAGGCAGAGACATACCTAGAGAGACGAAGGTAAGACAGAGACAGAAAGAACAGACAGAGCCAGACACGCACGCGCGCACACACGCTATATGGAGACAGAGTCACCGAAAGAAATAAAGCTACAGAGACAGAGTGAAAGAGCAAGAGACAGAGACACAGGCACAGACACAAGATGTGTAGGGCAGAGAGACAGAGAGAGATGCACACTGATGAGAGAGAGAGGAGGCAGATTTATCAAAGGGGCTGATCTAGAGAACTGGGAGTCCTGTGAGAAAAGCCCCAGGGGCCCTCAAGTCCCCGCCTCCAGCTCCCCTTTTCTCCTCTCCTTCTCCTTCCGGGCCTGGGGTCTCCTTTCTCCCTGCCCCAGACCCGCCCCCCTCTCCCGGCAGTGCACAGCCCTTGAGGTCACAATACTGCTGCCCTCCTAGCTCCGGGGTGTGTGAGGGGCGCGGCCCCTTGGAGGCGAGGAGAACCGCCAAACCCAATATTCTGAGCTCTGGCGCCCTCTAGTGACCGCTGTGGAGAGGACGGCCATCTAGGCAGAGACCTCCCCCCACCACCCCTGCCCACCTCCAAGAGGCATTTCAAGCAAGTCCCTGACCCTGGCTGAGCCTCAGTTTCTCATCTCTAAACTGGAGCTGGCGACTCTTCAGCTGTCCATACTGTGGTGAGGATGTAACACGCCCCCTTACACGGAATCCAGCAGCCTCCAGGAGTTTAGCACAGAGTTGGGGTTTAGACCTGGCTCAGGAATGTCACTCTGGACTGAGGCTCCCCACCAGCTGCAGCCTTGCACCAGCAAAGCCTAGAACAGTCAGGATCCAATCTTAAGGATGCTCTCCATGTTCTCCCACCCATAAGTAACCAAGTCAGAGGATACCTACTGTGTGCCACTCTCCAAGTCAGCCTCCTGACAGCTCAACTTCCCTCTCTGCATTTACTCCTTGCATTTACCAACCTTGCTCCAAAGACCTTTGTGGCTTCTTTTGAATAGATGGGGAATCTAAGCCTCAGAAAAGTTAAGTGACTTGCCTGAGGTCACACAACTAGTGAATGACAAACCTGAGATCTGAATCCAGGTTTGAATCTAGGATTCTATAACTCCTTAACATGACCCCTTCTATAGAAGAGGAGCAGGAATAGAGGACAGTCACTGGACCCCCCCCCCCCCCCGCCTCGGAAAACAGGCTATGGACCCCAAGAGAGTAGGGACATGCTGTTTTGTCTAGTACTGGCCTGGAACAGAGTAGGTGCTCAACCAACATTTGTCCAATGAATAAAAACCAGTGATCTGGCTGATTTCTGTCCTTTGTGGAAGCATACAGCTCACTCCCTCCATAAAAGTGGCTTATTAATGTATCACTGAAAGAGATTTCTTACGTTGCCATCTGTAGGAGAATCCCTATAAAGTCAGAAATCAAAAAAGGAAAAAAGGTCTGATATCTGGGGCAGAAAGTGACTTTACTGACAAGGCAGGATCAATTGCCTTTATGGTTGATGGGGTTCCCTCGCAATTCTCAAGGACTGCCTACAAACTGCCGTTTGCAAAAATCAGCGGGGCTTGGGGGAGGGACTGGACCCTTGCCTCCAACTTTGCCTTCTGCCTTACTGCTGTGTTTAGGGGTCTGGGTCAGTTTCCCCAAAGATGGTTATCTACTGGTGCCGGTGGTTCAGTCATCAGCCCCCTGTCCCCACCCCCGCCCCATTCAGGCCAAGTTTTCTGCTGTGGGACCCCTCCCCGGCCACATAAGAATACAGACCAATGGTAGGTGGGAGGAAGGTTCTGGAAACTCAGAACCTCTCAGAGGCCAGGCAATTCTGTTACTGTCTGGCTTCATGCTAATCCCTAAGGATCTAACTGGTAATCCCAACTTGAAGCAAACCTTCTAATGAATCAGTTGCAGATAAAACGGGCACTCAAGCAGACCACTGCAGACCTCTTGTGCTCTCAACAAGAAATGAAGTCTTGTTTCTGCCGTAACTGCTGTTTCCAGAACCTCAAGGTCGAGTTTGGTTTCCTCCTGATTTCCCAGGCCCAGCTGCTTGCCGTCTGCCCACGCGCCGCGCCGCGTTCCAGGGCTGCGTCTCTGCGGCGGGGAGGTTGAAGGGCAGGGATCTGCTTCCGCTGTCCCCACCGACCTGGGCGATGAGTGGGGGGCAGTCCCAAGTCCACTGGCTCTTTGGGCAGGTCTGGGATGGGGTCCGCTGGTGGGGAGGTGCTGACTTCGGAGGGGAGGAGGGGAGGAAGTGACCCCTTAGTGCTGACTCAGCTGTGGCAGCAGGTGAGTGATACCATCGGAGATGCGGGGCTGGGGACCTGCCTTGGCCGTGGCACCGTGGTAGTGGCGCTTCCAGTGCAGGAAGAGCTCGCGGGCAAAGACGGGCTCCACCTGCAGGGGGCGTGGGGGGGGGGGGCAATGAGCCAACTGTCTCCGTTAGCGCCCCCTACATTCCGGTGGGAAGTCACAGACCTAGTGTCAGTCCTGACCCCACCTGACCCCATTTTTATTTTTGAGAGAGACAGGTAGAACGAGCGCGCAAGAGCGAGAGAGGGGCAGAGAGAGAGAGAGAGAGAAAGGGAGACAGAGGATCTGAAGCAGGCTCCACGCAGACAGCGGAGAGCCTGATGTGGGGCTCCAACTCATGAACTGTGAGATCTTGATCTGAGCTGAATTCTATCGCTTTAACCGACAGAGCCGACCTCCAGAGCCCCACCCCACCGGTATTTTACATGCAGGGTCTTACAGATCAGAGGGTCATCAGGTCAGGAGCTGAGGACTGGAGGAAATCAGTAAGGGGCTGTTTGGAGGCGACTGGAGGGTGTGATTCTTCGCTGGAGGTGACTCACGTGGGCCATGATGAGTCGCTCCTCGGGCTGGTCTGGGGGCCCTGGGTACTCCTCGCCAAAGCACAGACGGATCTGGTACTCAGGTTCCTGGTGGCCATCCTGCAGGTGGGCGCGCAGTTCTACAGGGACCAAGACTGGAGGCTTGGGAATCCCACCTAGTGCCCACCTTGAGCTCATATCCCATGGCCATGTCCTATAAGGCCTCATTCCCATTGTGTGCCCATGCCCTGTGCCCACTTCCTCGTCCCTATACCCGCCTCATGTCCCACGTCTGTGCCCACTTCCAGTGCTCATGCCCTGTGCCTTGTGCTCCTGTGCTCACTGTCACACCTTTATGCCCACCCCATGCCCACTGCAATTCACCTGTGCCTATCTTGTGCCCAGTGCCCAGCCTATGCTTTGCGCCCTTTGCCAATACATGTGCCCAAGTCTTATGCTTATGCCCCACACCCAATGCCCCAAACCGCCCCGTGCCTACGTTCCCCATAAGCCTATGTCCACATCTGTGCCCAAGTCCCCCCCCCCACCCCGCCTATAATTCGTTCCCACTCCCAGTGCTTATGTGTCACATCCCTTGTTTCAATGCCCATCGCAACCCCAGAATCCCATTCCCCTGCGCTCACATCCTGTGTGCCCACTCGCCGCTGTCCACGCCCCTTCTGCCCAGCCACTCTGTCCCAAGCTGCCCGCGGCCCCACCGTCGCGCTCTTACCCTCGAGGAAGCGGCGCGTGTCGAGCAGCTGGCAGGTGCGCTCGCGCTCCAGCTTGTTGGGCTGCGCGCGGTGCGGGGCGAGCGGGCCGCGCCAGTACACGCGGCCCCGGCACAGGCGCTTGGCGAACACGCCCTCGGGGGCCACCCACAGCAGCACGCCGCGTTCCAGGTGTCGCAGCAGGCGCTGCAGCACGCGGGCGCCGGGCGGCGGCTCCGGGAAGCCGACCTGCGCGACGCGCGGTGCCGGCCCCAGCAGGCGCTCGGCCGCGTTGACTGCCTCGGGGCTCAGGCGGCAGCCCTCGGCCGTGCGCGAGGTGGCCTCCCGCACCAGCTCCGCGCCGTAGAACAGACGCACGTGCAGCCAGCAATCTGCGGGGTGGGCAGAGGGGGCGCGCCGGGGCGTTGGAGGCGCCCGGCACCGGCACCGCACGCCCTACTCCCCTCCCACTCCCCCCGCGCCAACAGGGCAGGGGAGCCCCCCCCCCCCCCAGGCCCCTCCGGCCCACACCTGGGGAAGTTTTGGTGCTCCCTCCGGATAAATGATGATGATGATTGTAGTAGTAGCAGTAGTAGGACTGGCACCAGTTAAATAGCAGCAGCTTCCAGTATAAATGAACTGGTAGCTCGAGCTCCACGGTCAAAAGCATAGGGGCCATCTACTGGGGTACAACTACATGGCCATCTACATGGTACACCTGGGGCAATGTACCACGACACTGGGGCCTTTCCAGTCCTAACCGCTGGTAGTCTAGGAGCTTCTTAGCTCCTACTTTAATGCTGATAGAAACAACACTCCATACGAGGGGCCAGTGGGATGCTCAATGGTTAAGGCTGGGGGGTCTGCAGCCAGGCCTTTGCATTCTGATCCCCTCACTGCTACTTAGCAGCTGTGACCCCACAGTAACCTTCCCAGGACTCCTCACTGTCTGATTTGGGGCAAGGTTCTTAACCTTGGAGTGCGTTTCTGCATCTGTAAAGTGGGGACGATGGCAGTATCTATCTCACAGGCTGTGGGGAGAGCTTAGAAAGATGCCTGGCATAAACTGAGCCCTCAGCGGACATGAGCTGTTGTTGTTATCCGGGCTGGGTGCTTTGGGTGAAGGGGCCTAGTTGGCCTCACCCCTTGGCCCCCCTCCCCACTTCTGGGCACCTGCCTGAGGGGAAGGCCTTCAGATTCCTTACCGGGGTTGCTGAAGTCCTCAGAGGGTGATGGGCTCCAGCGGTGTGTGGGGTCCTGCGCCTGGTACCCTAGGGAAGGAGGGGAAGCAGCCAGGCACAACTTGCCCTGGGTCCCTCGACCCCTGAATCAAGATCCTGGAGGAGGCCAGGGAGGAAGTAAGGGCAGGCGAGGAGATCCGGTCCTTACTGTGGTCAGCCAGAGGGCCTGGGACAGCTGGTGGCAGGGAGCCCTGCTGGGCCAGCCTGGGGGGGCCCTCCTTGTCCTTATCCTCTGTGGTTGATCTGGAGCCATCCTGGCCATTGGGAGAGAGGGTCATGAGGGTGGGAGAGGAGACTGTGGGTCACCGGAGTTCCCAGACTGTGCTCACTGGGGCAGAGGGAAGTCTGGGCAGACTGAGGCCAGTGGGGTTGATAGAGACTTTGAGGTTTCAGAGCTCAAGACCCTTTCCCTCATAGAAGTAAAGAGAGTCGATGGAGGTTATAGGGTCAGAGGTGAAGCTCACTGTGCTAGGGAGAGACATGTGAGGACAGAGTGAGCAGGTAGGGGACAGAGGTGATAGAGATGGGGACAGAGGTGGCAGAGATGGGTACAGAAGGGATAGAGATGGGGACAGGCGATAAGATGGGGACAGAGGTGGCAGAGATTAGAGGACAGACGTGATAGAGATGGGGACAGAGGTGACAGAGATGGAGACAGAGGTGACAGAGATGGAGACAGAGGTGATAGACATGGGACAGAGGTGGCAGAGATGAGGGGACAGAGGTGACAGAGGTGGGGACAGACATGATGGAGATGGGGACAGAAGTGACAGACATGGAGACAGGTGGCAGAGATGAGGGGACAGAGGTGACAGAGGTGGGGACAGACATGATAGAGATGGGGACAGAAGTGATAGAGATGGGGACAGAGGTGATAGACATGGGGACAGAGGTGGCAGAGATGAGGGGACAGAATTGACAGAGGTGGGGACAGAGGTGATAGAGATGGGGACAGAAGTAGCAGAGATTAGAGGACAGAGGAGATAGAGGTGGGGACAGAGGTGACAGACATGGGACAGAGGTGGCAGAGATGAGAGGACAGAGGTGACAGAGGTGAGGACAGAGGTGATAGAGATGGGGACAGAAGTGATAAAGATGAGGACAGAGGTGACAGACATGGGGATAGAGGTGGCAGAGATGAGGGGACAGAGGTGACAGAGGTGGGGACAGACATGATGGAGATGGGGACAGGACAGAAGTGACAGACATGGAGACAGAGGTGATAGACATGGAGACAGGTGGCAGAGATGAGGGGACAGAGGTGACAGAGGTGGGGACAGACGTGATAGAGATGGGGACAGAAGTGATAGAGATGGGGACAGAGGTGATAGACATGGGGACAGAGGTGGCAGAGATGAGGGGACAGAGGTGACAGAGGTGGGGACAGAGGTGATGGAGATGGGGACAGAGGCGAGAGTGATGACAGGGGCGAGGGGTGAATTTGGAGGAAACAGGGCGGATGCAGCCGGCGGTGGAGCCGCAGACGTTGGAGGCGAAGGGAAGGGGCTGGTGGGGCTGAGGGTGGCAGTAGAGGTGGAGCAGAGGTAAGAAGAGGTCGAGCTGGCAGGAGAGACAGGGATGGTGACGAGGCAGCAGCTGGAGAAGAGGACAGGACAGACGACAGTGCCAGAGAGCACCGAGGGCAGAGGTGACTGAGCTGGCAAGGCTGCAGGGGCTGGCAGGACAACTGGCCTGGTCTGTCCTGTGGGCCACCAGCTCCGTCACATCTCCAGGGGGCTCCTGCCGGCTCCGGAGGATGTTCTTCTTCCCAGGCGGGGCGCAAGTCTTGGCCACTGGATAGAGCAAGAACAGCCTGTTGTTTCCCGGGCCTCAAGGGGAGCCCCCAACAGAGGAGCTCCCACACAAGAGTACCCCAGCTCATGGCATGATCCCAGGCAGGGCCCACTTCTCTCCAGGCCTCAGTTTCCTCCTCATCCCTTCTAATGGGAAGATAAACCAAGAAGGTCTATGGGTCCTTCTGCGTTTACCAGCACATGAGTTTAAGCTCCATAAGCCCACCGTTTCCCAGTTTACAGATGGGCAGGGTAGGGTCCTTATTGCCCAGAGAGCCATCCTCGGTCACTACCTCCAGGGGCAGGATCATACCTGGGCCATGGGCACTGCCGGACACAATCCGGTAGACCTTGTAGGGGTCGGAGATGTCCAGCTGGCTGCGCTCACGCACCTCACAGAAGTCAGCACTCTTGTTGAGGGCACAGCGGAGCCGGGTCTTCCATGTGGGGGGGTCCTCCTTGTCAATGCCCTCTAGGTGCCTGCCCTTGTGTATGGCCCAGGCCTGGGAACGAGCAGGGGCACGTGGGGAGGAATAGCCTAGAAGAGGGGGCTGCTGCCGTGCGGATGAATGAGGGTGTACCGTGCCTCTCACCCTTCTCTCTCTCCCTCCAAGCCTCTGTCTCTCTGCCCCTTCATCCTTTTCACTGTTCTTCCCCCCCTCCCTCCAACACATATTCCTCGAGCTCCTACTGTGCGCCAGGCCTGAGCCAGGAGCTGGAGACCAAATGGGGAACCAGACTGACGTGGTCCCTGCTCTCCAGGAACTCAAGTCTAATGAGAGAAAACAGCTTCAAACAGCCAAGCAGGAATCATTATATTTCAAGTAATGGATTATGATCAATTTTTAAAAATAGGATGATGGGATAGAAAATAATGGCAGTGATGCGCTACCTGGAAAACCAGAAAACTAAATCCTTACCTCTTGCGACATACAGAGTGGACGCCAGATGGTTAGAAAACCAAAGGTTAGAGGAGAAACTGGGAGCTCGTGGAAGATAATGTGGGAGAAACTCTTGTAGGGGCAGAGAATAGCATCCTCAACAATTTCAAAGGCGGGGACCAGAAGGCAAAACATTTACAATGTCTGAAACCGGCAAGGGGCTAATTTTAGAATATACAAGGAACTTTGCAAACCAACAGGAAACAGAGAGCATCCCCTAAAGAAAAAGTTCTTATCAAAGGGCAAGCCCGGGTGGTTTAGGGAGGAGGAAACCAGAAGCCCGTGAGCATATGAGAATGTACTTAAACTCATTAGTGTCACAGAGATGCAAATAGAAATGTGAGCTATCACCCACAAGCCGACAAAATTTAGTGAGTTGGATAATGCCAGAAGGTGGTGGGGATACAGAAGGTGGTGGGCCTGGGATAGTGCAGAACTTCTGGATGGTAATCAGGCATGCCTAGTCAAATGAAGCCTAAATATACCCTGTGAGCAGAATTTCTGATTCCAAAGGAATGCTCACAGAGGCTCATGAGGAGACCCGGGCAAGGATATTCACGACAGCGTTGATTCTGGTCCTGGAAAGCAAACTCATATCCACCCTTGGGAAAGCGGGCTGGGGGTGTGTGTCATGGTATCCAACAGGGAGTCTGTGCAGCATCTAGAAGCATCTAGGAGCAATAAATTAGATGCACAGGGAACAAGAATAAGTCTTCAGCGCATGATCCGGAGCAAAAAAACAAAAACAAAACAAAAAAAAAGAGTAAGGCACAGAATGAGATCTATAGACCACATGAAGTGTATATGGTAAGAACACACACAAAACAGCAATGCCCACTCTGCAAGAAACCGTGCAGACCAAAGATATTCATTATACACATTAGAGTGAGTGACTCTTGTGGTGGAGGCATTAAATGAATGAATAAATAAATAAATAAATAAATAAATAAATAAGAGGCTACTTTAGAAGGTTTGTCAGAAATGCCTCCAGAAGGAAGTAGCATTTGAGCTGAAGCCTGAGTGCAAAGGATGGAGTCCGACAAAGAACTGGGGGGAGGGTGGTCTGGGTAGAAGAACAGCAAGTGCAAAGGTCCTGAGGTGGGAAGAGGCTGACAGATGCAAGCAAGGCCGGTGTGGCTGGAGCAGAGGAGCCACAGGGGAGGGCAGTGGGAGATGTATTACTTGCCCTGGTCACATTCAGGGCTGGGAGGTTTTAACTGATGAATCCCATTCACTCGTTACCCCCAGAGGTTCCAGGCCTGGTGGGGAAACGGACACCAAACAGAAAAGCCAGCTCCTGTGTTGGTGCCACTTGCCCGTGGGGAGAGCTTTCAGGCTTGATTTTGTTGTCGGCAAACGGTGCCCAGAATACCTAACCTCGTGTGGTTGTGAGGGTTGTAGAATGAGTGGTCTACGTAAGGTGCTTTGCACGGTGCCTGGCACACAGTCCGTGCTTATTTATTGCAGTTTTGTTTTTCATTCCATTAAGGACATAACTGAAAGTTGGCCTGGGCACAGGGCACAGAGTGCTATCACCACGATGAAAGAGGGGCCTTTGTTGTGTTCGCTGTTGTGACCCCCACACCTGGAGCGACCTTGTTCGGCCTCGGCTGGGAACGTGCGTGTCTGGGGGCTCAAATGTTTCACCATTCTGCACATGCCTGTGGGCCACAGAAGTGCCTTGAGTATTGATTTTGGCCTTGCCAATACGTGTTAACGAATAAGGCAACTGGCAAATGTGGAATCCATGACTAATGAGGATCAACGGCCATGGTGGGGAAAGGGGAAGAGGAACTAAGAAAGAAGAGACAGATTGAAGCTGGAGCACGGAGATTCTCAAAGGCCAAACTTTATCCCCTGCGCTTAGGGGCACAGGAAGGTGTGAAGCCAGGGGATCCCTTGTGTGGGTTAGCGGTGGATTGAGGGAAGGGGAGGGCAGCCCTCAGAATCTCTCTCCGGGGCCCCTGGGTGGCTCAGTTGGTTGAGCGACCAACTCTTGGTTTCGGCTCAGGTCACGATCTCGCGTTTCATGGGTTCGAGCCACACATGCATCAGCGGAGCCTGCTTGGGATTTCTCTCTCTCTCTGCCCCTCCCCCCCCCACTCTCTCTCTCTGAAAATGAATAAATAAACTTAAAAATTAAAAAAAAAAAAAAAGAATCTCCCTTCTCTGAACAGCCCATGTAACCACCTGTTCAACAGCTCTGTGGGCCAGTCACTGCGCTCAGTGTCATTCCCCTCGAGTAGCTGGAGGCAGTCTGCTAGAGAAGACAGACTCATACAAGGCACTTATGATGCACAGGGCAAGTTCCTCCAGTGGAGGAAGCAGAAGGAATCAGAGATGGCTGGGGGAAACCATTGAGCTGGATAGATGCATTCAACAGACGAATGCATCAGGGAAGGTTCTGGAGGGGATGTTCAAGCTGAGCACATGGGAGTTGGCTGGGAGTAGGGGGAGAGGAGAGGGTGTTCCAGGTAGGAGCAACACCAAGTGCAAAGGTCTAATAGTGAGAGAGACATGAAGCATTTAGAAACTGAAAGAACTGTCAGGCCAGGCCTAAAGCTGGGGAGGGCGGGGTGGGGAGAGATGAGGTCAGGGAGGAGCAGTTCATGCGGTGCTTTGAAGCCTCCGTAAGGAGTTGGGACTTTATCACAAGAGCAATGGGGAGCGACGGCAGGATTCTGAGTAGGGGAGTGTCAAGGCAAGATTTACATTTAGGAAGATCTCTCTGGATGACTGAGGGGAGAGCTGAGAGGCAGGGGGAAGCAGGGAGCTCTGTGAGGTCACCCCACAATGGTCCTGCTGAGAGACGGTGGGAATGGGTCCAAGCAGACAATTGCAGAGAAGCTTTTGTAGGAAGATCCAGCAGACCTGGTGATGGAGTGCAATGAGATTGGAAGAGAGGGGAAAGGCCAGGGTCAGGTGCCTGGTTCTGGGGTCTGGGTGACAATCGGGGCCATCTTCCACTTGGGGAAACACCGAAGTTTGTCGAGGCGAGCTGACAAGCGTGGTACTGAGGATACGTTGAGTTTGAGAGTTCTGGGGGCCATTAGACCAGCACACCTGGGGCTTGGAGGGGAGGCTGGAAACTGTAGGGCTCATGCTAAGGCTGTGTGGAGGGGGAGAGGGGGATGAGCAGGGAGGTCCTGGAGCCAGCGCTGAGAGCACCAAAAGATGAGGGGGTGGGTGGATGCTGAGGAAGGGGAGTGGCAAGGTCGGAGGAGGAAAACGGAGCAGGGGGTTGATGGGGGCAGATTCTGGAAACCAAGTGCCACCGTTTCAAGGAAGAAGGGTCCACCAGGCCCAAACTCACCCAGGCATCAAAGATGACGGTGATGGCATCCTTGGATTTGGCAACTAGTGACGTTAGCAAGGGTGGGGGGGGGAGCCAGACGAGGGGGGGGGATGGGGAGCTATGAGTGAGGGAGTTGATGACCAGGAACTTCTTTCCAGGCCCTTCATCCTATGAAAGGAGAGGGGAGGCCTGAGAATTGGGAGCTGCAGGTGGCTGTGGGGGTTGGGGTGGCCGCGGCTCTTGCTTATTGCTCAGGAGATTCCAGAGTTGAAATGTTGATAGGAAGGAGGCAGTTTGGAGGAAGTTAATGATGACTGAAGCAAGTGAGGGAGGGCATCCCTGGAGGAGGTCACTGGGGTGGGGAAGCACAGAAAATGTCCTCAGGCTGCTGGGATTGGTTTGGGGGGGGAGGGGAGTTGGAATCCCCTTGGGTGGCATCTAACTTCCCCCTGGAGATGGAGGAGAGCTCTCCCTGGGGGAGGTGGGAACGGGGCAGGTCTTGCAGCTCTGGCTGATTCTGTTTTAAGAGGGCGTCAGAGGGTCTCTCGTATATGCGGAACTCTACCGCAACCTAGAGACCGCTGCGCATAAGGGGAGCGAGTGGCTCCAGGTCGGCGTCCCGCGGCTCCCGCCCCCTTACCCTGAAGAGCGCCGCGTCCTGCTGCGCCTGGTAGCCTTGCTGGGCCGCGTGTTTCCAGGGGATGCGGAAGAGGGTCTTGCCTGCGTCCTCCCAGCGCAACCCCGCATAGCGCCCGCTCTCGATCTGCGCCACCAGCCAGTCGCGGAGGCGCTGGGGACCCCCGGCCCCCGCCATCGGTCGCCTGCCGTCGGGGACCTGCCTCTCCTCCCTCCGCCAGGGGTCGCCGGCCATCCGAGCCGCCGTGCGCCGGAGGGGCCAGGTCCTGGGGAGAGCGGGACCCCAGCGCGACAGTGGATCGCGAAGCCACCTGGGTGGCGCGCGGAGGCGGCGAAAGTGAAAGTTCTGGAAAGACGAGTTTCGCTTTCCTTTCTGCCCCCCTCACCCGGGAAGCCTTATCCTTTCGCCCCTCCCTGTGGTAGCCTGGCGGCGCCGAGGGGGCAGAAGCACGGTGAGACGCCAAGATCCATTGGAAGGTAGGGGGTGGGTAGCCCGGGATATGTCCGTCCCCAGAGTGGACGGGCACCCAGAGGCGTCTCTTGCCCCGCCCGTGCACCTGTTTTCTGTTCTTCCCAGCCTACGGGACCTAGACTGTAGAGGTTGTAAAGCCATAATGCTTCTTAGACTAACTCCAATCAGAATTGAGAGGCAGAGACTGGTTTAAAATGTACACTCGTTGCCTCCATCCCAGACCCGCAGAATCAGGCTTTCTGGGCAAGAAGCCCAGTAATCTGCATTTAACGAGTTCTCCCAGGGGATTCTGATCCAGGTGATCCAAGGGTCACCCTTGGAGACATAGCTCCTTGAATATTGGAAGTCCTCATCTGCTGATGCCTCACTACAGTGTTGGCCAGGCTAAAGCCTTTCCTGCAGGGTCTCAGTTGGTTCTCACAAGGCATGGTGAGGTGATAATTACGCATTTTATGATTAAGAAGAATAAGGCTCAGAGAGGTGAAAGCCCTCTGGGTTCTATAACAGGGTCATAGAACTAGTATGTGGGGGCAGTCAGGATCTGAACCTGTGTCTCTGTGTCCCCAGAGCCCAGGAACCTAAACAGTTCCCCACACTGCCTTCCAACAGCTTACGCCTGGGGTTTATGGACACCCCACCCAACCCCGCAGAAAGTGTATGCAAATTTTTTCATGCCTATGCATTTTCCAGGGCTTGTGTCTTTCATTCAATTGCCAAAGGGGGGTTGCGATTTGAAAGAGATCAGGCAGTGCAGCCTTTGCTGTGCACATGGGGAAACTCAAACCCGGAGGGAGCACAGAGCTGGATGCCCAGTCAGCATTGACCAGAGGCTGGTAGCACTGTCCTTCATGGGCGCCTTGAGGGTCAGGGGGGCCTTCTTTATGCTCCTCACCCCTCTGTTCTCACATGCCAACAGCCACTCAGTTCTGACACCTCTACGGGTGTGGCCAGGATTCAGACTCACTGTAGGGCTCCAGTGGGGGCCCAAAGCATTTCATAGGATTGAATCCAAGGGTAATGACGAAATCCAAAGGTAATGACGAAACTGAAGTGTGTCAGTCTCTTCATATTGCTGGGTGGCAGAATCATAGTAACTAGGAGAATGGCGTGCCCTCAACTTCCCAGCCTGACTGCTTGGATTCAAATCCCAGCCCCACCACTTGCTAGCTGGTGACCTTGGACACCAACCTGTTTCCTGAGGAGCAGGTTGGGCAGCAGGTGAGGATTATTTCATCCGTCCTCATCCTCGCACTCCCAGTACTGGCATCTGGGCCTCCCCCACAGCTCTGAACACAGTCTTGGTGCATAGTCTCTGAACAGTGCTTGGTGCATAACAGGAACCCCATACAAGTGGCTATTAGGTCAGGGTTTTTTCAGACCCCTCTCAACCCCAGTTGAAAGTAACCTTTAGGTTAGGAAAACTCAGCTCGGATGACCTCTGTGTACCCTTGGGGTCAGTTTGCTGCTTTCTTGGGCTGCCCTGAAGCCTCCTCTCCTCAGTGGCTGCCCTGGGGCTTTCAGCTCTAGGTGGGCAGGCTCTTAGTGGGAGAAGGTATTTGCAAATGATCTATCCAAAAAGGAGTTAATATCCAAAATATGTAAAGAACATATTCAAGTTACCACCAAAAAGCCCCAAATAATCCAAATAAAATGGGCACTAAGGAACTGCTTCTTAACAACCACCACAGGGCACAGACTGCCCAGGTTCAAATCCAGCCTCCCCTACTCTAGCTGTCCTCAGGCAAGCTGCCTACCCTTTCTGAGCCTGTTTCCTCCCGAGGATTAAGTGCACTCATGCATGTAAACAGGCAGGCATGAAAAAGGCACTCCCCCATGGCTTCCTAGCTAGGATCTGTAAATAGGGAAGAGGAGGGAGCTGGTGAGGAAGAGAAGGGCTCAGAGGAAGAAAGAGGTTCAGGGAGAAGGAGGGGTTCAGGGGCCTTTTCAGGAGGCCAGGGCTCCGGGGACGGGTGGGGGTGGGGGGTCAGGGCAGCGCATGGAGTCTCGGAGTTCAGCCCTGCCCACTGCAACTTATGGGAGGTGGCAGGCTCCAGCCCCCGGCAGATTTCTGCACCCCCGCCCTTGCGGAATGATTAGGAGGAGCTCAGACGGACAGCTTCTGTGTCTCTTTAATATCCTCCAGGCCCACCTAACCCCCACCCACCCATCCCACTCCCGCTGCCTTTAAGGGTGGAGGCCCGGGTGCCCCCTCCCCCCGGCCCAAGGACTAAGGCACCAGGCGGCTGCAGCAGGCCGGCCCAGACACAGAGACAGACGCGCAGAGTTGGAGAACACACAGACTGCGGACGCGGACGAGCAGGGCGGGCATGGGGGCGGGGCTCAGGCCGCCGCGGGGGCTCCCACAGGCTCTGGGACCGTCCTGGAGGCCGTGGGCGGCCCAGACAGCCCCGAAGGGGACCAGTCGAGTCGGGAGGAAGAGGGGCGCGACGGCGGGCCGGGATCCTCACTTGCCGCCCTTGCGGGACAGACACCGCGGGAGGCAAGAGAAAGTCTGCTTGACGCGCGCCAGCAGCGGCAGCGGCCGGTGGGCCTCCCGGGGCGGCCGCGGCACCAGGCGCTGCAGGGTTCCCTCGGAGGCCGCCGCGTGCGGTGCGGGGGACGCGGCCGCGGGCGCAGAGCCTTGCCGGCAGCGCTTGCACAGCGGCAGCAGCGCGCGCACCTCCTCCTCGTCGCGGAAAGGGCTTTCTCCGAAGCGCTCCTCCAGCTGCCGGCGGAGCTGGGGGAAGGGAGGGGGGTGGGGACGAGACGGGGATCGGTGCCAGGCCGCCGGCGGATCCCCGCACCCCGGCCCTGGTCGCTTCCGCCGGCCCGAGAGCTCTCCACCCCTCTCTGGGCCCCTCCCCTTCCTGAGCATCCTCCCACCTCGCCCTAGACGAGCCTCCTCCTCCCTATCTTCTCCGGACCCCCCCCCCCCTTCCCCTTTGCCACCCCGTCTTCCGACCCGCTAAAGCGACGCTCACCCGCCCCCGGCGCAGCGGAGACCCTCTTCTCTGCGCATCAACTCCACCCACGCCGGCCTCTTCTTTGCCCGCCTCTTTCCTAACGTGGCCTTGCACATCAGCCTCTGAGAACCAGCCTGCCACCCCGGAGAGAGCCTTCCTGCGGCTGCTTCTCTTATGTCTCTCATCCCTTGTTCCGAGGGAGGCCTCGGTTCCTGCCATCCCCGTGTGCCCTCTGCCCAGTGGGCCTAAGAGAAGGAACTGATTTGGCCTCACCAGGGACCCAGGGGTGGAGTAGGGAAATGGCATTTCTCCCCAAAGGGGTCAAACATTCAAATGCCTTCAGGTTCCAGGCAGGTAGAGCAGGCAGTGCTGGGACCTGGTCAAATTGAAGGGTCCATAGTCTGGCCCAAAGGCAACCCAATTCTAAACTAAAAAAGAAAAGGGAACATCTGGCTGACCGAACAAAATACACCTAGGGACTAGATTAGCTCAAGGGTCATGAGTTCAAGACCCGAGCAAAATCTCCTGCCAGCTCTGAAGCATAGGCTAAATTCTTTGCAGTCGGTGCTCAACTCAAGCAGGAAGAGTCTCCTAGCCCTGCCCAGCTCCTGCCTCTGCCCAAGCCCCTACCTTCCGGGAACTGCCCCAGCCAAACTCTTCAAGCTGCTGCCTAAAGCCTGGGTTGGGGTTGGCGATGGGCCGGGTGGCCTTGATGGCTTCAAGCACGTCCCGCCAGCCAAGCCCCGTCACAGTCATCACATATGCCGTCACGATGGTGGTGCTGCGGGAGATGCCTGCAAAGCTGGGAGACCCCCCACCCACCCACCCACCAGGCTTCAGGGAAGGTCCGATCTCCTCCATGCCCTACCCTCAGGCACCCGGTCTCCACCTCAGCTCTCCCACCCTCTCCTCCTGAGCTCCCATCACAAAGAACCCACTAGGACCTGTTTTCCTATTTCCTTTGCCCGTGCTGTTCCTTCTGCCTGGAGTATCCCCCTGGCACTCTCCCACATCAAAGGTCCGAGTGAAACATCACTTCATCCATTCAACACACATTTCCTGACCATCTGTTATTTTTCAGGAACTGGGGACATGGCGAGGAATTAATAGACATTGTCTCTGCCATCCTAGGGCTTACAGTATGGTTGGGGGAGACAGACGCTAACCAGGGAAACAATTCAAGGGTGATAACTGCTCTGAAGATGAGTCCAAGAGCTAGGAGATCCTATAGGAAAAGGTATTAATCTAGTTAATGGAGAGGGATTAGGGAAGGTAGTGCCAGCAAGCTGAGTCCTGAAAGATGGGTAAGGGTCAGTCAAGAACATTCTGGGCAGTGTATGAAGCCCATGAGGTAGGAGCTGGTGGATTTGAAGTGTGGGGAGTTGGCCAAGGCGGCTGGAGTGCGGGAAAGGGGGACAGAGGGTGACAGGTTGGAGGAGCTGCTCCCATGATTTGGGCTCTGGCAGGGCTGCCTTGAGTCCAGTGTAGGGTAGGTGCTCAGTGGGAAGTTAAGGGATGAATGACCTCAACTGATCCAGGGGCTATGGGAGGACTCAGGGGTCCTGTCTCCCAGCCCAGGGTTCCTGCTCTGCCCTATTTCCTCAAAAGCCTAGAGGGGAGGAGAGGGAGCCAGAACTGTTGGAGAGTGTCGAGCTACCTTCCTATCCCTCCTGGTAGCCCAGCAGGTCAACATTCTTTTCCCTATTTTACAGATGAGGAAGTGGAGCCTCAGGGAGAAACCGCTCTTTGGCCTTGGCCACACAGCTGGTAAGGCACAGGGCCCTGGTTGGAGCCCCTGATCAGCCTCCATGAGAGGACTGATGGACTGTCATATATGGCAACAGGCTGGAGAAGGTGCCTCCCAGGTTCCCCATTCGCCATAGGGTGAGTGTGTGTTTGGGAGGGCAGTTCCCCTACTTCCTGCCCTCATTCCTCTCTTAACTCACCAATGCACAAGGCAGTTCCCCCCATTGAGGCGGCAACAGTGGATGAAGTTGATACATTCTTTGAAGTGCTTTTTGCTAGAGAAGAAAGCAATAGGGTAGGGAGCGCTGGGGGGCAGGTCTCCTGGGAGTTGTCTCCCTCCCCACTGACGGGATGTCAAGAGCCCTGGATCCTCAGGTCAGCCAGCCCATGCAGCGAATAAGGGCCAGGACTATAGTACAAGTGGAGGTGTGTGTGAAGCAACAATGGTGGCATGTCAGCCAGTGAAAGAGGCCAATAATGAGAAATCCTGCCACAGAGGCAGGAGCACCTCTCCAGTGGGTCCCACGGATCCTATTGTCATAGAGGGTTTATCTTGATCTTTCAAGGCAACGAGTGGGAGGAGACAGAGGAGTCCCACTCCTCTGGGGTCTGCAATCTGATCTTTGATCCCTCTCAGAGAGGGAAAGCAATTCGTGCAAGGTTACACAGCTAGTAAATGGCAAAGCCTGGCTGGAGCCCAGACATCTTAACTCCAGGGCCAGGAATTGGCTGAGCCTTCAGATCTGCTGGGGCATCTGGTCCTGAGACAGGACAGTCTCTCCATTTCTTCAGCTGAAGACACCGAGCTCTGGGAGATTAAGAGTCTTGGCCAGGGGCATTGGCCAGGGCATGGCTGAGACAGACATAGGTCTGAGTGACCACTGGTGCGAGGGTCCCCAGGACAGCTTTCTGGTGTGAGTCCTCTCTGTCCTCCCCCAGACCCCCCCCCCCCCCCCCCCCCACCGCATCACCACAGACGGCAGCTGTCTGTCCATCTGTTGGTGTATCCAGAGAACTTACATGGGTACCTCAGGGGTGTCTGCCACAGGGATGCGAAGGTAGGTTATGTCCTGCAAGTACAAAACACACATGGGCAGTGGGGGGCCCTTGGCTGCAGCCCTGACCCTGGCCTGGGCTGCCCAAGCACCTCCTGATCCCAGGCCAGTTCCCACCCCTCTCCGACCACTGTTGCCCTCTCTATCTGAAGAGGGTAGATAGCATGCGTGAGTGCCTCCCAGCTCTATCCAGAAACTTCTGAGAAGATGGTATCCTAAACTCATAAGGTGACTTGGGCATGAGGGCTTGATAAAAAGGATCCAGGGACCTTTAAGAGGTGGGAAAGGGCCACAGCAGTAACTCTCTTCCAAATGAGGATTACAAAACTATAGCATAAAAAGGGCAAAACAGGGGGCGCCTGGCTGGCTCAGTCAGTAGAGCATGCAACTCTTGATCTCAGGGTTGTGAGTTTGAGCCCCATGTTGAGCACAGAGATTACTTTTTTTTTTTTCCCCAACGTTTTTTATTTATTTTTGGGACAGAGAGAGACAGAGCATGAACGGGGGAGGGGCAGAGAGAGAGGGAGACACAGAATCGGAAACAGGCTCCAGGCTCCAAGCCATCAGCCCAGAGCCTGATGCGGGGCTCGAACTCACGGACCGCGAGATCGTGACCTGGCCGAAGTTGGATGCTTAACCGACTGCGCCCCCCAGGTGCCCCGAGATTACTTTTTTAAAAAGAGCATGGGCGCCTGGGTGGCTCAGTCAGTTGAGCATCTTGATTTCAGCTCAGGTCATGATCCCAGGGTTGTGAAATCGAGCCCCATGTTGGGCTCTGCACTGAGTGTGGAGCCTGCTTGGGATTCTCTCTCTCTCTCTCTCTCTCTTCCTCTGCCCTTCTCCCCCCGTGTGTGCTCTCTCTCTAAAAAAATTTGAAGAATATAATAAAAAATAAAATTTAAAAAAGGGCAAAACATTTTATTACCTTGAAAAGAAACAAAGCCATGAAAATAAGTTTATATGGCTCATTAATTATGGTTATCAAACTATGTGCTAATTATTAAAATAATCAAGGAAAGCATTGCCAGTAATTTCTCCAACAAACTTGCTATTATATCCTCTACTTCATGCTTAACCTTCACACAAGATCATAAAGATGATTTGTGCTCAAGAATCACTTTTCTCAAGGACCTCTTTTAATTCTTTGATATTCAAATGACTCTTTTCAAGTGCCTGGCCCACCCTCAGCCACAAGCTAAGGGACCCCAGGCCAGATTCTCATTTGTTAATGGCCTTGGGTGAGATTCCAGCCCTTCTCTGACTCACTTTTCCCAAGGTCACACCATCCTGCATCTTTTGCAAGGTTTGCAATTTCACTTTGCAACACATTTGGCCTTGGGATTGCTTGCCATTATCAAACCCTGGCTGGTAAATAGACGGGGAGGCAGGGCTGCCTGTGGGAAGAGGGGAAGGCGGTTGGAGTGGGGACTCGTTTGGCAAGCAGTCACTTCATTAGTCAATCTGTTCACGACTTGACAACCTTCCCTGTGCAATCTAGTGACTGCATACTCCAAATACTCCAAAACAAGCCTGCCCTATAAAGCAAAGTCAGACTCCATTGACCTGGATATTTCTTGTCTGAATGACACTGAGCACCACAGATTATTGGAAGTTGCTCTTAGAGACCGTCAAATCTGACACAGGGGGAAACTCAGGCCCAGAGACTGAGAGGAACCTGTCCAAGGTCACACAGCAAATCTGTGAACCTGGTTTGAGCTCAGATCTCCAGAGCCCTTTTCTACCCACTGTTCTTCCCCTTTAGTGGGTGACACAGACTCTAACAGATTAGGAGGAGCGGGCTGTCTTTATGGGATAAGAATATGACTAGCTTTGTTATATCACCTGTAAGTTGTTGGCTGTTTTGCGGCTGTTAACAACTCAGTGAGGTAGGTGCAACTGAGGCTTAGAGAAATGAAGTCCTGTGCCCAAGATTACAGAATAAGTGGTCTGGATTTCCTAGTTTTCTCTTCTGGTTTATAACACCCGTACCCCGTCTTTTCCAGGACTCCAGAAAACCGGTATCAACCCTTCCGGTGGGGGCCGTGCTTTACAATGTGCAAAGCATCTTCACCGTCCTGCAGCCCCTTTGCCTCCTCACAACAGCCTCTCTGGGGGCAGACAGGACTGAGGGATCAGAGGCCCAGAGAGGTGAAGTCACAGCTCAAGATTACATGGCAAGACACAGAACCCAGAATCATCCATTTGTAGCCATCCATTCAGCTGGGCAACGGGAAGCCCATGTAGGGTCCTCTTTAAGATTCAGGGTGAGGCCTCTGGGGTCAGATGGTCAAATCTTAGCTCCTCAGCTTCCTGAATGTGTGACCTCAGGCAAGTTACTTGACCTCTCTGGGCCCTAGTGGCCAAACAGGGATCAAATGGGGATGCTAATGTAAAACAAATCAGTTTTTAATGGAATGACCTAGTATAGGTCAGGAAGACAGTATAGGACCCGGCGCATGGTAAGTCCTTGATAAATGGGTGCCACTGGGGGTCGGAAGCCCCCTTCCCCACCTACACACGGCCCAAAGATGGGGGTAAAGAGTACCTGCAGCAGAGGCTGGGGTGACTCGTGGATGGAGATGATGTGTGTGATCTTATTCCGGCCCAGCTGGTCCGGGTCTTTGGCATCTGAAAAGAGACAGGATGCCTGAGCCAATCTGGTGGGTGCAGCTTACGTGTCCCTGTTGGCCACGAAGGGTGGGAGCTCACTGCCCAGCTCCCCTCCCCACCTCTCCCTCTCCACTTTGGCCCACCCTCTGCCAGCTCCCTGCTCCTTGGCCACTTCCTGTCACGCTCCTGCCGTGACAGGTCCTACCACACCCCAACGCTTCAGTCTTGTCGCGGGGGCACCCATAAGTAACAGCCCAGCCTCTTCCTGGTCTTGCCCAGGCTGTTCCCTTCCATGGCAAACACCCTTCCCTGGCATATCCTTGATCCAGCAACTCTTATTTCCAGGAATCCTGTCTACAGAGGGGTTTGCTCACACAGAAAGCTGGGTGTAGAGGATGATGTTCTCTGCGGTTCTGCTTATAATAGCAGACACACCAGAAATAGTTAAAAATGGGGGCAACCTACACGTCCACCGTAAGAGAACTGGATAAATAAGTATTGTCATCCTTGAATACTGTGCTGCCCATTGAAAAGACCTCTATGTGCTGATGAGCCAGTGTGTCCACAATATATTATTAAATAGGAAACAGGTTACAGAACAGCATGCAGAACAGGTTCCCATTTGTATTTTACATATTATATCTGTATCTACAAAGATCTATGTAAACTGACCCAGGGATGAACCTCATGCTTCCATCAGTGGCTATTTCTAGGAGCTGGAATCCCAGTGTGTACAGATTTTTTATCATTAGAATAAATAACACTCCTCCCCTCCTTCTCCAAATGTCTACTTCATTCAACACATTTACTGAGTGCTTACTAGGTGCAGCCTTGGCTGGGTATGAGGGTGTGGGGGCAGTTTCGTGGCCCCTACCCTCATGGGGCTACGGACTTAAAAAGGATTCAGAGCTTACTTAGCCTAATACTCCGAAATCAAGTGGCATGAACTGCCGAGGGGCCTTCCAGGGAGGAGATCAGATTTATGAGAGTGGAGCATCTAAGCTGGGTCGGGTGGGAGAGGCGCAGGCGTGGTGGGGAAAACCCTGCCCCTCGCACAGATGCCCCTCCCTCTCTGAAGTTTTCTCTGACTGCACATGGAAATGTGTGGAGTCTCAGGATCAGCCTGTCTCTTAGCACAGGCCTGGGATAGATAGAGTGCCATGGCCTTGGGAAAGAGGGGACAGTGCTCACTACCAAGTTTCTGAGGTAGAGTCTAGTCTCCAGAGACCGCCCCTCTGTGTAGAAGGTTGTGGTGGGGTGGGGAAGGCTCCCAGTTTCCCAGCTAGAAGCAGCACCCCCAAACAGACCTCAACTCAGAACCTCAGGGCTGTAAGAGCCCTTAGAGGTGAGTGGACCTTGTGCTGAGGGAGAGGCTGGGGCTCAGAGCAGGTGCAGACTTGCCTGGCATCTGGCAGAAAGGGCGGTTCTGAGCCCTCCGCACTGAGGACATTCCCCGCCCACATATCCCTTAGTCCTCATGAGCTCCCTCTCCCTCCCAGCCTGGCATTGCTTCCCTGCCCCCGGCCCCATTCCTGAGCGCTTCCAAGGTGCGTGGGCTGGAGCATGAATGGTGGACACAGGCCTGGGACAGGCAGAGTGCCACAGCCTTGGGACAGTGTGGGCAGTGCTCACCAATGAAGTTTCCGAGGTAGAGTCCAGGAAGTACCTACAGGAGAGACAGGCTGTGGTCAGTGGGGTAAGGGTGCACGCCCTGCCCACCTGGCAGCTGGGGGGCCCACAGCCCATCTCTGTCCCATGTGAGGTGTCTGGACCTCAGGACTCAGGGAGCCATCTCCTCTCCCTCTTGGGCCTGGACTGTGAGAGGGGCCTGGGATGGCAGGAGAGGGGCACCAGGGGAAGCTAGCTTGGGCAGGGGTGAGAAGAGAGGGAAGGAGGATCACAGAGGAGTGGGGCAAGGGGAGAGGTGGACTTACCAGGTGTGTGGGGGGGTGTCTGAAGAGGGAGGTGGGAAGGCAGGGACAGGTGGAGGGTCAAGCAGAGGCAGAGGGGGAAGGATGAAGAAACAGCACCAGACAGAGTCCAAGGAGTCAGAGACAAGGGACACAGAGACACCTGGAGACAGGGAAAGGGACCCAGAGAGATAGAGTGTGGGAGTGACAGCCACAGAAAGACCCAGCAAGAAATAGAGTCACAGAAACAGGCAGAGAGACAGAGGCACAGGGAGAACAGACCAGAGAGACACAGGAAGACCGAGACGTAAGCAGAAGACACAGGGACGCAGGGTCAGAGAGTCACCGGGAGATAGAGATCTGGACACACAGAGCGTCAGAGAGAGGGCCAGAAGGTCAGAGGCGGGCACAGCGACCGGGGCAGAGCCTGCGCCGCGGCGACACTGGGGGCGGCCAGGTGCGAGCTGCGCGATCCCCGACCCCCTACCTTGGTCATGCCATTCCCCATGATCACGGGGACGGGGGTCCGGGCGCACCCCCAGCTCGCCGCCCGGAGAGCGCTCGGGTCACAGCTGCCCTGCTGGCCCACGCCCGGCGCCTGCAGCCTGGCGGGGAACAGGGGCCCCTGCCCGGCCGCCGCCGCCGCCGCCGCCACCACCGCCCGCCGACCCCCGGCCAGGGAGGGAAATGGTGGTAGAGCCGCCGCCGCCGCCGCCGCCACCGCCGCCGCAGGCTCCTCCTACCCCCTCGGTCATGTGGGGCCCCCCCCACCGTGGGTCGCGGCGGGGGGCTGGACAAAGCCCCAGTGTGCCGGGCCCAGGGCCCGCGGGACAACGGCAGCTTGTTGGGCCGCGTGGGGCCGCCACCTCCGGAGGTGGGGGCGGGGGCTCCCCCCCCCCCCACCTGGCACCGTCTGGCGCGGGCGGGGTGGGCGCGGGGGCGGGAAGAGCCCCCGGCCGGTGGCGCAGCCGCTCAGATCACAGCTCGGGCGCTGCCCGGACCTCCCTGCGGGCCCTGGGGCAGCACGCCCAGCTCCCTGGGCCTGGCCGCGGTTTCCTAGCAGAAACGTGACGGGGGCCTGAACTTGGATCGCTGTGGGTCCCCCCATATTCAGACACTGTGTGGGTAATTCCTTCTTTCGGTCCGTCCCCACTCCTGCCCCGCCCCCATGCGGGCCTCCTACCAGCCAGCCATCCTCGTCTCCAATTCATGCAGCCATCTGCCCTCCCATCCTCCAGTCCACCCATTCATCCCTCCCTCGGTCCGTCCATTCATCCATCCATCCATCCATCCATCCATCCAGTGTCCCTCCCTCTCATCCTTTCCTCCCTTCTGCTTTGGGTCACCATCTGCTGAGACCAGGCATAACCACCCTTAGAGGCTTCAAGAAATCAGAGCTAAAATGTGAGGAGAGGGAGGTGAGGGGCGGGGGTTACAGACACCTGGGTCCCTTGGAGTAAAGGAGACTCCAGGGGGATATAGTTAGAGGCAAGAGTCCTGGACCTGATAACGTTCCAGGCCCTCTTCAGCTCTGCCCTGCTGGCTGACCCTGGACAACTTCCTCTGGGGTTCCAGCTACCCTATCTGTGTCTCAGGGTGTTGAAGTGAGCCTTTCTGGCTGCTAGGACCAAAGATGAAGAATGTAAAAATAGTTGAGACCAGGCACCTCCTGGGGGTCTGAAATAGAAGTAGCTGAGCCAGCTTGGCTCCTCCGGCCACCCTCCCCCCCCACCCCCCATCTACATAGTAGGTGACTGGGGTGGGGGGGAATGTTGGTACAGAGCAGGACCGAGAGTTAACTCGGTTTGAAATGCAGTGACTGGAGAGAACTAAAACTCCCTGGCATTTCTTTCTCCCTTGAATTCACACTATACATGGGTCTGCCTGTCTCATCTCTCCCTGTGCACGGGGTTCTCATAAAAACGAAATTACTCAACAAATGCTTACTGAATACCTACTATATGCTAGATATTAGGGACACAGAGGTGGCTAAAGCAGAGACGGTTCCTACCTTCATTGGCTAACAGTGTAGACCAGCACCACCCAACAGAAATGTAACGTGGGCCACACGCGTAATCTTAAATTTTCTAGCAGCCACATTAAAAAGGTAGAAAGAAACAGGTTGTAAATAAGTTTTTATTTAACCCGATATATCAAAAATATTATCACTTCAACCCGTAGCCAATATTTTCAAATTATTGAGACATTTTACATCCTTTTTAGTGTATTAAGTCTTCATAATCCAGTGTCTATCTTACACGTACAGCACATCTCAGTTCTCTCTCCAAATAAATAAACTTTAAAAAATTAAATTAAAAAAAAAAAACACTTCAGTGTGGTTCATTGTGGTAGGCAAAATAACGATCTCCCCACAGACGTCCATGTTCTGATTCCTGGGAATTGTGAATATGTTATGTTATATGGGAAGGGGGAATTAAGGCTGTGGATGGAATTAAAGTTGCTCATGAGCTGGCCATCAGATGGAAAGATTGTCCTGGATTATTTGGGTGGGCCCAATGTAATTACCCAGGTTCTTATAAGTGAGAGAGCGAGGCAGGAGAATAGAGTCTGGGGGGATATGACGATAGAAACAGAGGTCTTGGCAATGAGAAAGAATGAAATATGGCCTTTTGTAGCAACGTGGATGGAACTGGAGAGGGTTATGCTAAGTGGAATAAGTCATAGAGAGAAAAACAGATACCATATGTTTTCACTCTTATGTGGATCCTGAGAAACTTAACAGAAGACCATGGGGGAGGGGAAGGGGGGAAAAAAGTTACAGAGAGGGAAGGAGGCAAACCATGAGAGACTCTTAAAAACTGAGACTAAACTGAGGGTTGATGGGGGGGATGGGAGGGAGGGGACAGTGGGTGATGGGCACAGAGGAGGGCACCTGTTGGGATGAGCACGGGGTTTGGTATGGACACCAGTTTGACAATAAATTTCAGATTATAAAAAAAAAAAAAGAAAAGAAAAGAAACAGAGGTCAGAGTGGTAGGATTGGTGGCTTTCAAGATGGAAGGGGGCCATGAACCAAGGAATGCAGGTGGAAAAAGCAAGGAAACAGATTTTCTCCTAGAGCCTCCTAGGAACCCGGCCCTGCCAACTCCTTAATCTCAGCCTAATGAAATCCACCTCAGACTTCTGACCTCAAAAACTGTAAGCTCGGGGCGCCTGGGTGGCGCAATCGGTTAAGCGTCCGACTTCAGCCAGGTCACGATCTCGCGGTCCGTGAGTTCGAGCCCCGCGTCGGGCTCTGGGCTGATGGCTCAGAGCCTGGAGCCTGTTTCCGATTCTGTGTCTCCCTCTCTCTCTGCCCCTCCCCCGTTCATGCTCTGTCTCTCTCTGTCCCAAAAATAAATAAACGTTCAAAAAAAAAATTAAAAAAAAAAAACAAAACAAAACTGTAAGCTCAGGGCGCCTGGGTGGCTCCACTTCAGCACAGGTCACGACCTCACGGGTTCATGAGTTGGATCCCCGTGTCAGGCTCAGCGCTGAGAGCTCGGAGCCTGGAGTCTGCTTTAGATTCTGTGTCTCCCTCTGTCTCTCTGTGTGTCCTTCCCCTGCTTGTGCACTCTCTCTCTCTCTCTCAAAAGTAATAAACATTTTTTAAAAAACCCTGTAAACTCACGTGTTTGTGTTGCTTTAGGTCACTGAGTTTGTGCTAATTACAGCTACAATAGGAACATCATACACTCACCAATGCCCTTAGGAAAAAGCTCTATCTCTTTAGCATAGCACACAAGGCCTTGTGAGATCTGGCTTCTGCCTCTGTGACTTGGAGCAAATTTCTTAACTTCTGTGAGTCTCGGTATCATCAGCTGTAACACAGGAAGGAAAAACCTCATAGGTCTCTAGTGAGATGAGGAGGACATATTTCAAGTACCTCGTAGAGAGACAGGCATATAATACATCTTGGTTGTTACCATTGTCATTATGATTTTCCTGGAGCAACTGACAGGGAGTTAGGAAGCCCGGGTTCTGTTCTCCTCACTAGGGCTCTGTTTCCACATTTGCGAAAAAAAAAAAAAAGGAAACAGCAAAACATACAGGGTTGGCAGCCTCATCTCTCCCCTCTTCCCTAACTCTTTCCTGGTCACTGATCGGCATTCACTTCCACAAACATGCTTCACTCTCTCTGATTTCCAATTTTGCACATGCCATTCCCTCTGTCTGGAATGCGCTTCCCATCCCCTTTACCAGACTAGCTCCCATTTCGTCCCGCCAGTCTGCTGACTCCAATTAAAGATGGTTAGACCCCACAGTTATGCATTCCCAAAGCATCCTAAAATTCTTCCTCTATGGTAGTACTGATATTCTTTTATTACTATGGCAAAAACCAAAAAATAAATCCGGATAAGACTACTTCGGCTAATTGGCTTCAACTGTGTTGCTTAAATAAAACAAAATGTTCCAAATAAACTTAAAGCAGTTGGAGTTTCCTCTCCTCTCCCTTCTTCCTTCACTCTCCCTAGAGGAAACCACTATTGTGAGTTTGGTGTGCATCTTTCTAGTCATATTTGTAAACTTTGAATGCCAATATATCCGTAAGTATGTAGAATACACTTTTATATGTTTATAATTAATACAAATTTCAACCTTTAAAAATATTTGTCATCCTGCAAGTCTCTTTTATTCACTCAACAGTAAGTTTGGGGTTACTTTTATGTTGATATAGATCTGGAACATTAATTTTTAGCATTATAGTATTTTTATTAGAATATATTCCATTTTATTAATCCATCTCGCTAGGAGTGGACATTTAGATTGTTTCTAATATTTCTTATGAGTATAAAGAATGTTTTGGGGTGCCTGAGTTGGTTGAACATCCAACTCTTTTTTTAATTTTTTAATGTTTATTTATTTTTGAGAGGGGGGAGGGGAAGAGAGAGAGAGAGAGGGAGACACAGAGTCTGAAGGAGGCTCCAGGCTCTGAGCTGTCAGCACAGTGCCCAGTGTGGCGCTTGAACTTACGAGCGTGAGAGCATGACCTCAGCCAAAGTCAGATGTTTACCCAACTGAGCCACCAGGCTCCCTGAGCACCCAACCTTGATTTTGGCTCAGGTCATGACCCCAGGGTTGTGGGATTGAGCCCCACATTGGCCTCTGCACTGAGTGTGGAACCTGCTTGGGATTCTCTCTCTCTCTCTCTCTCTCTCTCTCTTTTCTCTCCCTCTGGCCCTCTCCCGCTTGTGCTCTCTCTCTCTCTTAAAAAAAAAAAAAAAAAAAAGAGGGGCGCCTGGGTGGCTCAGTCGGGTAAGCGTCCGACTTCAGCTCAGGTCACGATCTCGCGGTCCGCGAGTTCGAGCCCCGCATCGGGCTCTGGGCTGATGGCTCAGAGCCTGGAGCCTGCTTCCGATTCTGTGTCTCCCTCTCTCTCTCTGCCCCTCCCCCGTTCATGCTGTGTCTCTCTCTGTCTCAAAAATAAATAAACGTTAAAAAAAAAAAAAAGAATGTTGCAATGAACATCCTTGTACATATAACCTATGAACAAGAATGAGAATTTCTTTAGGGAAGGATGACGTCTTGCCTCAAAGTGATAGTCCCCAGGTTGTGCAGCTATATTCAGAGAGCTTCTAGAATATATGTCCAGTAGTGGAATCAGGTTGTGAGTTGTGTGCATTTTCAACTTTATGAGATATTGCAAATGGCCTTCCAAAGTGTGACTGTACCAACAGCATATAAAGGTTTGATTTCCACACATCCTTAAAAATACTTGACATTAGGGGTGCCTGGGTGGCTCAGTCAGTTAGGTGTCCAACTTCAGCTCAGGTCATGATCTCGCAGTTCATGAGTTCGAGCCCCACATCGGGCTCTGTGCTGACAGTTCGGAGCCTGAAGCCTGCCTACTTCCAATTCTGTGTCTCCCTCTCTCTCTGCCTCTCCCCACTCATGCTCTGTCTCTCTCTCAAAAATAAATAAACGTTAAAAAAAATTTTTTTTAAATGTTCTTATTTTTATCTAGATGATGTGTTTAAAATAATATTTTATAATTGTTTTGATTTACATATCTCAATTTGCTTATTGGCTACTTGAGTTTCTTCTGCTGAAAGTTTTCTATTCATGTACTTTGTCCAGTTTTCTTTTGTGAGGCAAGAGTAGTCTTTTTCTTAATAGTTTGTAGTTCTTTGAGTACTGGTCCTTTGTTATATGTGTTGCAGATATTTCCTCCTCATCTGTAGCTTGTCTTTTTGTTTTTTTACCTTTATTTATTTATTTTTGAGAGAGAGAGGGAGAGAGAGAGAGAGCACTAGTGGGGAGCACTAGTGGGGGAGGGGCAGAAAGAGAGGGAGAGAGAGCAAATCCCAAGCAAGCTCTGCACTGTCAGCGCAGAGCCTGACACGGGGCTTGAACTCATGAAACCGTGAGATCATGACCTGAGCCAAAGTCGGACACTTAACCGACTGAGCCACCCAGGCACCCCTGTAGCTTGTCTTTTAATTGAACTTACAATGTTTTTTTGTTGTATGGCAGTTTAGATTTTGAGAGGGTCACAGATTAATTTTCTCTGCTGAGTTGTGCTTTATTAAGAAATCTTTCTCCACCATGACATCATAAAATATTATATATATGTATATTTTCTAATAGCCTGAAGTATTTGTTTGCTGTATTTATTCTTTAACCTGCTTGAATTAGGCATCTATTTTTCACTCCTACAGAAAGCCAGTTTCTCAACGCTATATACTGAGCTCCCCATCCTTTCCCCACTGACTTATGATGCCACCTCTATTGCACATCAAGTTAAAACACACACATGCACACGGGCACCTGTGTCTGTTTCTAGGATCCCCTTATTATTCCATTGATATTTGCCTCTCTTGGGTTGAGACGGTTTCGCAAAAATCCTGACTGAATTTGGGAAAATACACATCTTTTTGATATTGAGTTTTCCAGTCCATGAACAGGGTATATTCCTCCATTTATTCAGGCCTTCTTTAATGTCCTTCAATGTTTTGTAATTTTCCCTGTGAGAACATACACTCCACAAGGACAGTTGCTTGTTGGTTTTGTTCATTGTATCCTCAGAGTCAAGAATGAGGCATGCCATAAGACTAGAGGCTTAAAATTAAAAGAAAGACTAGAGGCTTAATAACTTGTTGTTTAATGAAGCATCTTGCATATATTTTATTAGATATATTCCTACACAACTTATATTTTGTTGCTATAAAACAAACAACACATTTTTTTTTAACTGTTTCTAATCAGTTATGGTTGGTATATAGATCCCAAGACAGTGGAGAAGTGAGGCAGGAAAAGGCAGGGAGTCAATACAGGGTTCAATGGCAAACAAATTGCTACTTCAGGCTATATGTAGTGTAGAGACACGATGGGATTCGTGTTCTAGAATGCCCTATAGGGGCGCCTGAGTGGCTCAGTGGGTAAAGCGGCCAACTTTGGCTGGGGTCATGAACTCACAGTTCCTGAGTTCGGGCCCCCTGTTGGGCTCTGTGCTGATGGCTCAGAGCCTGGAGCCCGCTTCAGATTCTGTATCACCCTCTGCCTGCCCCTCCCCGACGTGCACTCTGTCTCTGGCTCAGTCTCAAAAATAAACATTAAAAACAAATTTTTTTTTAATGCTCTTTAGCTGCAGTGCCAAGAATGAATTGTTACGGATAGGCACTAGCAGACTGGTCAGCAGGCGTTGAGGTGACTCCTGGCATCGAGTTGGTGCCTAAGAATTAGAGAGAGTGGCTGAGCAAAAGCAGGAGTGCCTGGCCACGTTGCCAACTGACCAACTGACAAGGTGACTGACTTAGTGAGGCACCGAGTAAAGAAACAGTGCCGTTGCATTTACCAAAGACTGGCCACTTTTCAGGCTAGCTGCTCTTAGGTCAAGCGAAACGTAGCTGGAGGAGGCGCAGTAAGTGCCTGCGAAAGGCAGCCAGTCTCCGGCCGGGTGCGCCCCCGGGTCGCGGAGGCTACGGGCTGGGAGGGAAAGGTCTGGGGAATAGGGTGATCTGGGCCTCTGGGGCGCGCGAGCTTCCCGCGCCCCGGGTCAGGCGCACCAATCTCGCGGAGAGGAGGCGCCTCGGATCATCCAATCAGCACGACGGATCCGGGCATCCTCTGTCGCCTTGGCAACGGGACGCAGGGGCTCGCGCGCGGCGAGGTGGCAGTTTGGGTCTGGTCCTGTGGAATCGTATTATGTCGCGCCCGAAGGTAGGAGTGCCACGGGGTCCAGATGTTTTCAACGTCCCGAGAGAGAGGGAGGGAGGCCGCGGAGGGATTCAGACTCGGGGGGTGGGGTGGGGGGTGGTGTCCCCGCGGAGTGATTCCGGACAAGGGGGAGGAAAATGAATTCAGAGAAAAGACTTCAAGCCCTGGCTGGCCTCGCGCCGCCGCCCGAGATGCTGCGCGAGTCCGCAGCCGGGGCTTGCTGGCGGGAAAGCTACGAAAATCTGGGATTCTAAACTGTACTCAGCGATTTCGGGGACCCTGGGGGCAACCTCAGAACCTGGAAAAGCTCTTAGAGATCTATTCATCCCGCCTCCTGTTTGCCTACCTATCCATCCATTCGTAATGCATTCATCCCCAAACGCTAATCTTTGGCTTCTCTAAACCGAGCCCACTGCTGACCAGTGAGGAGGACACAGAGGTGAATCACATAAGTCCCTGTCCTCTAGGAGTGCACAGGCCAGCGCTCCCCCCCCCACTTTAAAATGGGGAAAATGCGGTCCAAAGAAGGGAAATGAATTACTCTAGAATCCACCCTCTTCCCCACCAGCCTGCTTCTTATCCTGTGTTCTCTCATGCATGGCACCCCAGTTCTTTTAATTCCATCTCACAACAAAAAACAAGTGATTACATTGGGCTCACTCAGATAATCCAGGATAATCTATTTTAAAGTCAGTTGATTATGTCTGCAACTTTAGTTTTCCTTTGCAATGTAACATATTTACAGGTTCTGGGATATTAGGACATGGGCATCTTTTGGGGGATCATTATTCTGCCTACCACAATATTCTATCATCAAATAACTGGAAAATGAAATTGTAAAAAGTACTATTTAAAAAAGCATCACATGGGCACCTGGGTGGCTCAGACAGTTAAGCATTCTACTCTTGATTTCAACTCAGGTCTTGATCTCAGGGTCATGAGTTCAAGCCCGCAGCTGGGCTCCATGCTGTGCGTGAAGCCTACCTAAAAAAAAAAAAAAAAAAAAAAAAAAATTAAAATAACATCACAAAATCAAAGTCCTATGAAATAATTTAATTTAAAATGTCCAATGGAGGTGCCTAGGTGACTCAATTAGTTAAGTGTCTAACTCTTGGTTTCAGCTCTGGTCATGATTTCACAGTTTGTGAGCCCTGAGTCAGGCTCTGCACTGACAGCTCAGAGCCTGCTTAGGATTCTCCCTTTCCCTCTCTCTCTCTGGCCCTCCCTCGCTTGTGCTTTCTCTCTCTCTCAAAATAAATAAACATTTAAAAAAGTCCAAGACTTCTGTACTGAAAACTAGAAAATATTGTGGACAGAAATTAAAGAAGAGCTAAATGAATGGAGAGATAGATCATATTCAGGGATTGGGAGACTCAATACATAATGATGTCACTTCTCAATATGATCTATAGATTCAATACAATCCCAGTAAAATCCCAACATGCTTTTTTTTTGTAGAAATTAGCAAGCTGGTTCTAAAATTTATATTGAAGTGCAAATGACCCCAAATTGCAAAGACAATCTTGAAAAAAGGCAAAGTTAGAGGACCTATGCTACTTGATTTCAAGATTTACTAGAAACCTATGGTAATTAAGACAGTGTGGTGGTGACATAAGGGTAGATAAATAAGCAAATAAGATGTAGTCTAGAGACAGACCCACATATACACAGTCAACTGAATTTTGACAGAAGAGTCAATGTAATTCAGTGAGGAAAGGAAAAGTTTTTCAACCAAATACTCTGAGCAACTGGATAAACTTATGGAAAAGAGAACTGAAAACATGAAAGAGTATAAAAGATACAATAATTTAAAAAAGAGTGGGACACCTGACTAGTCCTGGGGTACTTGGAGGGGCTTGTGTATATGACTGAGATAAGAGTTCACTTGCTTTTGTGGGGGGCTAGTTTCTGTCTGTTTCATAAAGCAGTACTCTCTATCCCTTTCCACTGTCCCTATCCCTCTGAGGGATAGGATGGTGTGGTAGGCAGAATTCTAGATGGCCCCCAAGATTCCCACCCCTTATGTACACACCTTGTGTAATTCCCTCCCCTTGAGTGTGGGTGGAGTCTATGAATTTGATGGGATAGTTACGACTGTGATTGTATACTGTGCATGGCATAGGACTCTATCGTGGCTGACTTGGAGAGGAAAGGGTTGGAAGTCAGAGAGATGAGCTCCTGCTGGCCTGGAAGAAAGCAAACATCCATGTTGTGAACTGCCTAGGGGGTTATGTTGAAAGGAACTGCGTGGCCTCTAGCTGCTGAGAGCAGACGCCAGTCGACAGCTAACAAGTAAACAGAGACCTCAGTCCTGCAGCCCCAAGCAACTGAATTCTGACAACAATCTGGATGATCTTGGAAAAGGACCCCGAGCCCTGGATGAGAAACATAACGCAGGCCATCACCTTGGCTGTAGCCCTGTGAGACCTGGGCAGAGGATCCAGCTAAGCTACTCCTGGCCAGCGGAAACTGCAAGACATAAATCTATGCTGTTTTAAGCCACTAAGTTTGTGGTAATTTGTTATACAGTAATAGAAAACAAATGCAGATGACAAGTCTGTCTAAGCTACAGAAGTCATCTTGCACAAGACCAATTTTGATTTCTTTCTCATACCTGCCGTTAGGGATCAGTCTTGCCAGGACTGAAGGCCAAACTGTTTTAGACGTGGTAGAAGCAAAATAATACCCACTCCGCTTTGAGGATTTGAAAGGCCCATTTTGGATGCAAGAGATTAACTTTGCTCCGAGCCTTTGACTCAGTCCACTCCTGGATCATGGATCTAATCAAACATGTTTCAGCTCCTTCTCACAGAGCCTGCTGAGCTCAGCCCTTAAAACTCAGCCCTCAGAACTGGGATTGGACCTTTGGAGCGCTGAAAACTAGGTGTTCACTCTACTGGTCATGCTTGCGGAACAATCCTATGAGGTGGGCCCTTGAATACCTGAGGATTTATCCCAAGGACCAAGTTGCTGGGCACATATTGACCAATGTGAACTTGGCCAGGCAGGTCCTTCTTGTCTCAGCATCGGGCGATATTACATCTGATGGTTTCAGCATTTTAAGATCTGCGGTCAGTTGAGCTGGGAAGGCAGAGTGGATATGCAGAACCAGTTACATCACTTTCCTTTTCTCATTGCAGAATCAAAATTACAAGGGCCATGGATTATCAAAGGGAAAAGAGCGGTGAGTGGTCCCATGCAATCTAATAAACGCAGAACTAAATTCCTCCTCTCTCCTCCCTCCCACCTCCCTCCCTCCCTTCTTTGCTTCCTTCCTTCCCTTTTCCCATCTCTCCAGCCCCGCTTCTTTGCTTCAGTAATGACAACGATAATAACAAACAATCACTGAGCACTTACCATGTGCCAGGCTAGTTGTTTTACCTGTAGTATCTCTTTGAATCTTTACCACAGTCCTTTGAAGTAGATACTGCTATTGTGTCCATTTTATAGATGGGGAAACTGAAGCCCAGAGAGGCTAAGTAGGTAACTTGCTGAAGCCTGTAGGATCAGTTAGTGGCAGAGCTTGTTGGGCTCCAGGGCCCACGATGCCCAAAGCAGGAGGGAGCTGTGTGGACTTTGCTGGAGGTTTTTTGTGAGAAGTTAGAAGTTACACCACACACGCCGTGGCGCATATTTTCGATACTTCTGTTTCATTAGGTATTTCTATTCTTTCTAAAGTCACATCTGGCCATGTCACCACTGAGGAGGGTGTGTGTGGTCTCTGACCCCACCTCTCGTGCAGCGCCCATCGACTTTGCCTTCTTTCTCTACGTACTGAGAGAACTTTGCCACCAATTTCAAATCTCTTACTCTCTTCCACAGAGCGGCTCAGCTCTAGTCTGGGTCCTGACCCTAAACTTACACACCCACTCCCACCCCAGCCAAAAAAGGGCACTTCAGTTAACAGGGTCTATTTTATTGGGTCAGACACCAATTAGAAATGTGTTTAGCTACAAGTAACAGGAAACCCAATTAATAGTAGCTTTAAACAATTATATTTGCTTTCCTCATATAATGAAGAGTCAAGAGGGCGGGTGCAGAGTGGTTCAACGCTCTCAGAGCTAGCATCTCTGTGATTGCCTTGACCTTTTCCTTCTGGACACTAAGTGGCTGCTACAGCTCCAGCCTTCATGTCACGATCAAGGTGGGAAGGAGTGGTGAGGGAAGTCTCAAGCCACATCTCTCTCTTTCTTTCTCTTTCTTTCTTTCTTTCTTCTTTCTTTCTTTCTTTCTTTCTTTCTTTCTTTCTTTTATTTTTAAGGTTTATTTGCTGTTGAGAGAGACCGAAACAGCGTGAGCAGGGGAGGGGCAGAGAGAGAGAGAGAGAGAGAGAATCCAAAGCAGGCTCTGTGCTACCAGCACAGAGCCCGATGTGGGGCTTGGACTCATGAAACTGAGATCATGACCTGAGCTAAAACCAAGGTTTGGTTGCTTAACCGACTGAGCCACCTAGGCGCCCCATCTTTCTTTATTTTCATTAAAAGAACCAGTGCTTTCCAGGAACCCACCCTCTTTAGCCATCTTATGTTTTTATCTTACCAGAATCGTGTCGCCTGGACACCCCTAGCTGCATGAATGGTTAGGAATATAAGTTACATAAGTGACGTTATCGTGTTATTATTCTGCACCCTGCTTTTGTCACACAAAATTCTATTTTCAGTATTTATCCACGTTGGTGCACGTAGCTCTGGATGCATTTTGACTATTATCTGTGTTCCATTGTAAGCCACGAGTTATTTATCTGCTTCCTGTTGAGAGGCCTTCTGGCTGGGCCTTAGAATTGAATTAGAATTAGAAAGCACACCCTGAGACAAGGGTGTGTGAGCAAGTGGTTTATTTGGAAGGTTGGAAGTTGATTTCAGTAAGCATTGGCAGGGCAGGGGGGATGCGAGGCATCCAAGGGAAGGAAACCAATAAAAGGGCATTACAGACAGGTTATTGTGGTGGGCCGGTGGGGCTCAGTCCCACTGGGGATTCCTAGGAGATAGTACAGAATACTGCAGACTCGTCCCCACTGAGTGTTGAGGAACTGGAGGACTTACCCATCAACTCCAGTCGTCATTAGTTGTATGCTGGTGTGGGAAGGGCATTTCGGACCTGCTTTAAGCACTGGTTGAGCTGACTGCGTGCACAGGAATGGAGAATGTCCAAGGGAAAAGGGTGGGCCACCAACCGTGTGCTGCAGGTTATTTCCGTAAAAAACAGTAATAATTACAAACGAACATCCGTATACATATAATGCCTAGGGTATCTATCTAGGGTATAGAGCTAGGATGGAATTGCTGGCCATAGAGTATGTGCAAGTTCAGTTTCACTAAATACTGCCATGTGGCTCTCCAGAGTTCCTTCTACCAGTACAGGAAGAGTTTCCGTTTTAGCACATTGTTGCCGAACTTGGACGTCTAGGTTTTTGCCAGTCTAATGTGCCTGAATAGTAACTGACAGTTTTAATCTGCCAGATTGCTCTCTAAAGATTTATCCGATTTACAGTTCCATCAGCATTATAGGATAATTGTCATTTCTCTACATTCTTGTGAACACTTGGTATTTGTCTGATTTTAAACATTTCCCCCGATCTGATGGATATTAAAATTGGGTCTCTTCATTGTTTTGGATTAATGTTTAAATACTCCTTACTTTACTACTTTATAGCAGGGGTTCTTAAAATTTGAGCTCAAGTTTTCTACTTCAAAATTATTATGGACTCTTGTCAACTTTTATCATAAACACTTCAAAAATTAGAAATTGAAAATGATACATTTAAAAAATTTTATTAATTCATTTAGAAAGCAATAATGGACTCATTACCTGGTAGTGTAAATGATGCATTTTTACGAACTATAACCGTATTCTCCCTCCTCCAAATTTATTATGATGAGTAGTAAATGTTTGCACATCTTTGTGTATTTCTTAAATGTCTGGCTTAATAGACAACATTTGGCTTCCTGAACCTTCTGGATTCAATCTGTTGTGATATGTTGTTTTGGTTGAAGAAGAGGAAGGAAATCCAGCCTCACAGATATATGTAGTTGGAAACTTGGACCACCCACCAAGAACTGCTGTTTTAGGGAATTACAATACGCATCCTTAACTCATCACTGTCTACTGTGAATCAGTATTATACCACTTCGTGCACAATGGAAGAACCTTAGAACAGCTTGCTCTGTTTACTCCCCTCTGGTCCTTTGTGCTGTTATTTTTGTCGTGTATTAAAAAAAAAATTGTTAATGTTTATTTTTGAGAGAGAGACACACACAGAGCACGAGTGGGGGAGGGGCAGAGAGAGAGAGAGAGACACAGAATCCGAAGCAGGTTCCAGGCTCCGAGCTGTCAGCACAGAGCTTGATGCAGGGCTTGAACCCACAAACCATGAGATCATGACCTGAGCTGAAGTCAGATGCTCAACCGACTGGCCACCCAGGTGCTCTGACTCTTTGCCATGTATTTAAACACTAAAGAAAGTGCTTCAGGGTCAAGGAAAATTATCCCTGATGGAGATTCAGATGTACCAAAATGGATATGTGAGTAGAAAGAGAGATCAATTGATTGATTTTCCAGATGATGTAAAAATGTTAGGGTTTAGGAGCTAACAGTCAAGAAGGAATTCTTGAGACATCTTTGGTGCAAAAAGGTGGTTAATTAAGGCATGCAGACAGGATCTATGGGCAGGAAGAGCTGCACAGGGAGCGCCTGGGGTGGCTCAGTCAATTAAGCATCTGACTTTGGCTCAGGCCATGATCTCAGCGTTTGTGGGTTCAAGCCTCGTGTCGGGCTCTGTGCTGACAGCTCAGAGCCTGGAGCTTGCTTTGGAGTCTGTGTCTCCCTTTCTTTCTGCCCCTCCCCCACTTATACTGTCTCTCTCTCTCTTTCTCTCTCTCTCTCAAATATAAATAAACATTAAAAATTAAAAAAAAAACAGATGCACTGGGGTTGTGAGGAGTAGCTGATTATATTGGGTTTGGGATAACGTAAGTCTCTAAGGAATTTGGAAGCAAGGTTTCCAGGACCTCGAGGGGCTAGCTGTTGTTAGGATACAGTCATTTACAATGGTCTAGTAAAACCTTAGTCATGAGACCCTTCAGATGGATGTCAGTGGGCCATGTGTTTGGAGGACGATTGCTAACATATATCTTGGTTACAGGGGGCAGGGGGAGAGGTAGAGATAAGGGATTTTCTTTACAGGATCCTAGAGGTCAGGCTAATGTCAAGCTAAGGTTGCCTTTTATCTCTAGCAAAGTATTAACATGGAGGCAGTCGAGTTTCTGGAGGAAGGTCACTCTGTCTCAAGGACTTGTCAATGTGCTATAAGTTGTAAAGAAATTTAACTTTTTTTTTTCTTTTGCCTTTGTTCTCCACTCCACAGAGACCGTAAGCCCTTTCTTCTGACCACTACTTAGGGTTAGGGGCTAATCATTTGAGTCCTCCTAAAGCTGAGTGGAACATGGGTTGGGCCAAAGCTTTACAGTGAGTTGGCTCCAAGGCCAACCTCCTGTACTGCCATTTTGAGCCTTTGCCCCGGAAGGGGGTTGAACTACAGTTCCGTGTTTGTGTGTTTGTTTGTTTGTGGGTTGTTTTTTGGTTCATTTTTGGATTCGATCTGGCAGGGCTGCCAGAATGCCCACACCACATCATTGTGCAGGAGTATGGGTTTTCTCTCTGCTTTACTACATTCCCTACTGCTTCTTTCTTAAGCAAATTTGCCGCAATGTTGTTTTGGTTCGGTTCGGTCTGCTTTGGTTTCGGAATGGGACTCTTCCAGATTTTGATTTGTTTGGCTGCCCTCCCTCTTGTCCAAGCACAGCTGCTTTCTCCTGGTGACTGCTTCTCCGTGGCTGGCTCGTTCCTCCCCTTGCCCGAACTCAAGACGCCCCCCCCCCCCCCCCCGCAGACCTGGACACCTGCTATAGCTCTCTGCTTCTCCCTAAGGGCTTTTTTCTCTCTGGAATCAGTTCAGGTTTTCTTTTGTCTGTTGCTCCCCACTAGCCCCATAGTCAAGTGTGCTGTTTAGTTTGCACATTTTTCCCCTCCCTGCTTCAATAGGACTGAGAGTCTTTCGCAGCCTCTTCCACTATAACCTGGGATGTTTTAATTTGCGTTTACTTGATTGTCGAGAAGGTTGAGAATCTTTTCTCGTGCTTACTGGTACGTTTCCCCTGCTATGAATTGCCTGTTCAATCCTTTAGGCATTTTTGTCTTTTTAAAAATGATTTGTCGAAGCTCATTATGTACTTGGTCCAACTGTCTTACAGATTGTAAGCATTACAAATATTTTGTCTTAATCTGTAACCAGTCCTTTAAGCTTTATTCGTGGTGTATTTTGTTACAGAGTTCTGTTGTATATACAGAAAGGTGCATGTGTCATAAGTTTATAGCTCAGTGAATTTTCGTCAACTTAATACACCCACATATCAGGAATCAGAACATCACCAACACTCCAGAAACCCCACTCATGCTCTCTTTCTATCATTCCCCCACAAAGGTAGCCATTATCCAGACTTCTAATGATGTGTTAATTTAAAAAAAAAATTTTTTTTTAACGTTTATTTATTTTTGAGACAGAGAGAGACAGAGCATGAACAGGGGAGGGTCAGAGAGAGAGGGAGACACAGAATCTGAAACAGGCTCCAGGCTCTGAGCTGTCAGCCCAGAGCCCGATGCGGGGCTCGAACTCATGGACCGCGAGATCGTGACCTGAGCCGAAGTCGGCCGCTTAACAAACTGAGCCACCCAGGCGCCCTTGCGTTAATTTTTTTAATTAAATAGTTACTTTGAGATAATTGTAGATTTATATGCAGTTATAAGAAATACTGTAGTGAGGGGCGCCTGGCTGGCTCAGTTGGTAAAGCATGTGACTCTTGATCTCAGGGTTGTGAGTTCAAGCCTCATGTTGGGTGAGGAGCCTACTTAAAAAAAAAAAAAAAGTATAAGAAATAATATAGTGAGTTACCATGTGCCCTGTATTTGCTTTTCTCCAATGGTAACAGAGAATACAACTATAATGCAGTATCGCAACCAGGATACTGACATCCATACAGTCAAGATAAGGAAAGTTCCCATCACCACCGATCCCTAATATGACCATTTTATGACCACATCCACTTCCTCCTTCTCCCTGTGCCTTCTTCCACAACCCTACCTCCCCCCGTCCTTAACCCCAAGCAACTGCTAATCTTTTCTTCATTTTAATAACTTTGTAATTTCAAAAAGTTATATAGGGACACCTGGGTGGCTCAGTCAGTTAAGCGGAGAACTCTTGATTTTGGCTCAGGTCATGATCTCACAGTTTGTGGGCTGGAGTCTCGCGTCAGGCTCTGCGCTGACAATGAGGAGCCTGCTTGGGATTCTCTCTCTCCCTCTCTCCCTCTCTCCCTCTCTCCCTCTCTCTCTCTCTGCCACCCCCCTCCCCCACTTGCATGTGCGTGCATGCTCTTTCTCTCAAAAGAAAAGCTATATAAATGGAATTGTACAGTATATAAGAACGTTTTAGGATCGGCCTTTTTCACTCGGCATAATTCCCCAGAGATGCATGCAGGTTGAATGTACACATATATCACTCCTTTTTATTGCTAAGTCAGTATTCCATGGTATGGATGGACCGCTATTTAACCATTCACCCATTGAAGGACATCTGGGTTGTTGCCAGCTTCGGGCTATTCTGGATAAAGCTGCTGTGAACATCCACGCACAGGTTTCTGCGTGACCCTGAACAAGCGATCTGTCACCCTGTCTTGCAGAGAGCAGAGAGCTTCAATCCGATTCAAGACCACTCTCATGAATACTCTCATGGATGTCCTTCGCCACAGGCCGGGCTGGGTAGAAGTAAAGGAGTAAGACGCATCCCCACCCCCTGCCAATCTCGGCCCTCTTTCCCTTTGACTCACCAGGCCTTGTCTCCCTCTGTTTTCTCCCAGTTCCTGTGGGTGGCTACTGGGACTTGTCCCAATTTGGCTGTGACAGGGACCAAAATTTATTTAGCACTCCGAGTGTATCAGGCACATTACAGACGCCATCTCTGCCTTGTCTAAGTCTTAGAACCATCCAGCAAGATATGATTATGTTCAGAGGGATCAAGCCAATTGTTGAAGGTCACACAGCACATGTGTGTCAGAGTGGGAGTTGCTGCCAGTTCTGTTGGACTCTTCCGTAGCCAGGGTCCTAGAGCTCTCTGGAGAATCAAGGAGTGCAGCCGTCACAGACTAGCTGGCTTGAATCCTCTGGGGATGGCAGGTCGAGGTCAAGGGCTGCTCGTCCCTGGCCACTTACTAGTCCTGTGACTTTGAACGAGTTACTTGACCGCTAAGCCTACATCTCTTCTATGGTGGGCCCTGGGGATGCTGAGATGAACAATGTCTGGCACATAGCAGGTGCTAATGTTAGTGAGGGCTAAGGTTGGGCTGCATATAACACAGACCCAAAGCAAAAGAGGCTCTGACGGACCAGAAGTTTATTTATCTCTCCCACCAAAGTCCAGGTGTAGGAATTTCAGAGATCGCATAGAAATTTGGAGCCACCTGTTTCCGTCTTTCCATCCTGCCATCCCTTGGGTGAAGCCCTTCTCACGGTCTAAGGTGAAGCTCCAGTCTTGCATCCACAGGGCGAGCAGCAGTAGGTAGGAAGGAGACAAGAAAGTACACGCCCTGCCCTTGAAGGACACAGCCCAGAAGTCCCTCACGTTGGCCAGACTTAGCCTAGCTGCAAGAGAATCTGGAAAATGTAGCTTTTATTTTGGAAAATGTGGATTACATTTCCCCAGGTAAATGTTGGGAATTCTATTACTGTAGACAAAAGGGGGAGAATGGATAGGAGGGGGGAGGGCCACCAGCTGCCCTGACCTGGTGCTCAACCAATGTTGTTGCATAACAATAGCTGAGCCCGTTAGACACTCTTTACTATAGCAGTTTACACGCCTGACCTCTGAATCGTCCAGCAAACCTTCTTCTGGGAGGTGCTATTGTCATACCCATCTGCTGGAAAACGGGACACCTGGGCATGGAAGAGTAAAGAGTGCCATGTTGGAGGTCACTTGGCTTGTCAGGGCTTGGACTGCACCTAGTCGGTCTGTGTGCAGAGTCCCAGGTGCATCTCTACCCTCTCGGTGAATGAGGAAACAAACGAACCAATGGATGAATCCATGATTCCCACTGCCTGGTGCTGGAGTCTAGTCTTCAGTTATTGTTGTAATTTTGTAACTTAAAAAAACAAACAAACAAAAAAACAACGTTGGAAGCAATGGTGGTGGCATTATTTTCTTTCCTGTCACATCCTTTTCAAGCACCTCCTCTCTGCACCCCAGCTCTGGCGTCGGATTCGGTAGATTAGTCTGGGTAAGAATGCCGATGCTGCTGTGCCCTGGGCGAGCGAGGTTCTCCTCGACTGAGGGCTCCAGGGATGATTGTAGTCACCTCTTGAAGCTGTTCTGAGGACTCAGTGAGGGGAGGGCTTTGTGGACAGGGAAGGGCTTACAGATGTTATCGGGAGGCACTGCTTGGTGATGTGGGCCGGGGGTGGCAACCCAGATGCTTCTAGAGCCCAGGCAGGTAACCTGATCAGGTGAGGCTGGCTGGTTGCCATGGGCCGTAGGCAGTGGTAGGTAGGGGCTGTGATCTGGAGAGGGTACGTCCCAACTTGGTGGCTGTTCCTCACTCCCGCTGACAGGTGTCAGGAGGCATCAGGACCCCGTGTGGCCGATACCCCGGTTGTTCAAAGGGAACCCAAAGGAAGCCGGCAGCCTGGATTTGTGTAGGAATATTTCTCCCGTTCTCACTCTGGCCTAGCGAAGCACACTGTGGGCAGGGCTGGCCCACGGCACCCCCTTGAGGCTCCTTATGAACCTTGCTTGTCCCTCAGCTGCACCTCCGTGGGCCCCAGGCCCTCAGCAGTGCTGAGGTCCTTACCTCATGACCTTTGTCCCACCCACTCCCAGTGAAGGGGACTGGGATTTCTACTGGTGTGACGTCAGCTGGCTCCGGGAGAACTTTGACCACACCTACATGGACGAACATGTGCGGATCAGTCACTTCCGAAACCACTACGAGGTGAGCTGGGTGGGCTGGTGGTGGTGGGGGAAGGGGGGGCGCTGAGTCGGCCACTTCATGTCACTGGATGTCGCAACGAGCAGGGGCTGGCACGGGAGTGCAAAGAGCAGAATGGAAAAGCGTAAGGGAGTTTGGGGTACATGCCAGGTGGGGAACATTGTGCACAAGATACACGATGGGCTAAAGGATGTGAGAGGGTAAGGATCTAATACCCGAGCAGCAGGCTATCTTGGGGTGGGGACTCAGGTCACAGACTGGTGGGCATGTCAACACTACAGATGTGAGGGGCAGCCTGGCTTGGGGGGCGAGGGCCGCAGGAGCAGGATGCTTGAGCCATATGGTGATTTCAGGGAAGAGACAGATTGAGCAGTTGGGAGTCTAGAGCTGGGAGGGAGGTCCGGGAGGAATCAGATCACAAATCACACTGGAGGAGCCAAAGATGCTGAGATTTGAAAAGGTTAGTGCAGCTTAGAAGTTAGCAACATGAACTTCGGAGTCAGACAGGCCCGGGTCAAGTCCTGGCTGTGCCTTCCGTTAGCTGGGTAGCTCTGGGCAATTGACTTGGCCTTCCTGAGCCTCAGTTTTCTTGCCTGTAAAGTGGGGATGGTTATAGAATAGCAGGCTCTCAAAGTTACTCTTACTGTTATTGCTACTTCGTGGGCCGAGAATGGAGGCTGTGGGAGGCAGTGGCGATGGCTGGGGCTGGGAGGTGGAGCAGGGCAGGGGGCACGAGCACTAACAGCCTGTCCACCCATCCCGCTGCCCAGCTGACGCGCAAGAACTACATGGTGAAGAACCTGAAGCGGTTCCGGAAGCAGCTGGAGCGCGAGGCAGGGAAGCTGGAGGCAGCCAAGTGCGACTTCTTCCCCAAAACCTTTGAGATGCCATGCGAGTACCACCTGTTCGTGGAAGAGTTCCGCAAAAACCCGGGGATCACCTGGATCATGAAGCCTGTGAGTGCCCGGTGCCCAGTCCAGGGACCAGGGGGAAGGGGCAGGGGGAGGGAGGGCTGCGCAGGTACCAGCAGGGATCCTTCATGGCGCATCCCAAGACAGAACCCCTGCCTGGGATTTCAGCCTTAGATGCACCATCTGCCTCCGCAGAAGAGCTTTTTTTTTTTAAGTTTATTTATTTTTGACAGAGAGACAGAGTGTGAGTGGGGGAGGGGCAGAGAGAGAGAGACACAGAATCTGAAGCAGGCTCCAGGCTCTGAGCTGTCAGCACAGAGCCCGATGCGGGGCTCGAACTCACAAACTGTGAGATCATGACCTGAGCCAAAGTCAGACGTTTAACCGACTGAGCCACCCAGGTGTCCCTCTGCCGAAGAGCTTTGTCTCCTCTTTGCAGTGTTTGAACCCAGCAGCTATGACTGCTAGTACACAGTAGGTGCTCAATACATGTTTACTAGATGGAAAAGTATCCTCAGGACACCAGGGCAGTGAATCCAGAGCCTTGCTGGAGCTCAGATCCCCACCTCTCTTCCTGACATGAGAGAAAATGGTGGCAGTCAGGTCATGCCAAGCGCTTTGCCTGCATTACCTGATTCTCCAGATGGTCTTTGGGATGAGATATTACCTTATTTTATTTTATTTCATTTCATTTTTAAATATGTATTTATTTATTTTGAGAGAGAGAGTGTGTGTGCGCTTGCGTGAGAGCAGGGGGTGGAGGGAGAGGTAAAGAGAGAGAGAGGGAGAGACTCCCAAGCAGGATTGTCGTGGGGCTTGATCTCACAAACCATGAGATCATGACCTGAGCTGAAGTCAAGAGTCAGACGCTTAACCCGACTGAGCCACCCAGGCGTCCCAATATTACCTTGGTTTAAAGATGAGGAGACTGCGACCCATTTATTCAAGCATTCCACAATGTTTACCGAGCGCTGGCTACGTGCCAGGCATAGAAGTAGGTGCTAGGGACACAGCCCTCAGCAAATTGGAAGTGGGTCTCTACCTTCCTTGAGTGCAGACGATACAGAAGATACCTGTGTGAGTACAGTTGTTCTAAGTGACACTAGAGAGGAAACAGTAGGAGGTTCCCTGCTGCCCAGCGGGATTTTCTGAAGGGAGATTGGGCTCCAAGGTCAAATCCCTTAGTTTAAATACTGCCTGTACCACTTACTTGCTGTGTGAGCTCAGACAGGTTACTTAACTTGTCTGTGCCCCAGTTTTCCCATCTGCAAAGTGAGACTGTGTTACCTGTCACATAATGTTGTGGTGTGATTAACACAGGTAGAGCATACCTTAAGCACTCCATAAATGATAGCTGCCATTGTTATTAGTATTATTTTTATTTTTTTTTTTTTTAACGTTTATTTATTTTTTTGGGACAGAGAGAGACAGAGCATGAACGGGGGAGGGGCAGAGAGAGAGGGAGACACAGAATCAGAAACAGGCTCCAGGCTCTGAGCCATCAGCCCAGAGCCCGACGCGGGGCTCAAACTCACGGACCGCGAGATCGTGACCTGGCTGAAGTTGGACGCTTAACCGACTGCGCCACCCAGGTGCCCCATGTTATTAGTATTATTAAAAGAATCTTGACTTTGACTGAAAGTCAAGAAATACTGACTGTGGCCTGAAGGATGCCGAGGAGTCAGCCTGGTGAAGGGCAGAGGTAGGGAAGAGCATTCTGGGAAGAGGGACTGCATGCATGAAAGCCTTGCATCCGGAGGTAGCCAGCCCTTCGGGGATCAAGAAACTGAGTGGAGGGTAGGCGCGGCAGAGCACCTATGAGCCCCTCGATTGTTCCTCGTGCCAGGGCTGGTTTCTCACCACAAAGCCACCATAGCCTTGAATGGTATCATCAAAGCCCCCTAATATTTTCTGGGCTTGGGACCATGCCAGGCCCCAGGAAGGGAGCTGGGGGGAGGACGTGGGGGGCAGCCCTTCCTCGTGCAGCTGGGGACTAGACCTGGTGTTGGCTGATATGCACATTCAACCAAGAGCACAGCTGCTTGGAGGGGGAATCGACGTGCCAGACAAAAACGACAGATCCTCCCGACTGGGTCCCAGCCAGCGTTGACCCCGGGACCTCCTGCACCTGTCCCCTCCTCTGCAGCCGGAGAAGAACGGAGAAGAAGGGGTTCGTTAGGCACAGGAAGACTACAAGCCACAGGGCGGTCCCAGCTCCCAGCATTAGCCTCTCAGACAAATGGTAATTTGTGCTAATTGGGATGAGCAATTGCATATTAAGTTGATTCCTTTCCCAGCCCACGGCCTTTGTTAGAGGCAGACACAAGACAGCTGTAATTAAGAGGAGGCATCTTGGCTGTGTGCGTGTGTCCTTGCTCCTGAATAGCTGTGGCGCCCTGTCTGGGGTGTGGGGAGACAGGAGTGGGTGCTCTGAGCTCTAACTCTGTACCCGCCACGCATAAGCCCTGGGCAGGTTCCTCAACTCCTCTAAGTCTGCGTCCTCATCGTCCTCATCCATAAAATGGAATGAATGAGTGCACCTACCTGCCGGGCTTGCGAGAGAATCCAGTGCGGTTATACACATTATATAAAGGGTTTGGCACTTAGGTGTCCAGTCATTGACCGCTTTTATGGTTATTTCCAAGACTCCAGGCGACACCTGGAAAGCACGAGGTCGGTGCTTCCCAAACCCAAATGTGCCCACAATCATCAGGCAACCTGGTTAAAGGCAGAGACTGATTCGGCAGGTCTGGGTCGGTCTGAGAGTCTGCCTTGCTAACCAGCTCCCAGGTCAGGCCCTTGCTGCTGGTCCACGGACCACACTTTGGGGAGTGAGACCCTAGTGGAATCATTTTCAAAACTGAGAGTGCATCAGAATTTTCTGGAGAGCTTATTAAAGCCCCCCTCCCATCCCCCAGGGTCTGATTCAGTAGGCCCGATGTGGGTGGGGCCAAAGAATTTGCATTTCTAACAATTTCCCAGGTAGAGCAACCAGGGTTCTCTGGAGCCACAGAACCATGAACCGCTGGGACGGAGTATTAGTTCTGGGATCCTGTTGTTTGGATCCTTTGGGGTGGGGAAAATGTTAAAAAAAAAAAAAAAAAGGACATTACTCCAAATTCAGAAAATAGAAAAAATCCCGAATCCCTCCACTCCTCCCACAAGGCCTGTCTCTGTGAGCCAGCTTGTCCTCGTGCACCCACACACAAGAGTTTTCACATAGCTGCCATGGCCGACGGGTCAGGGTAGCCACTGGCCTGCCTTTTCCCTCTGGCATCTCCTCTGCACGGTGCCCTAGGGCCTGCTGACTCTTCAGCTTCCTCCTCCACTCCTGGCAGCAGAGCAGGGGCAATGCGTGGTGGGGTGGGCGGGGCGAGTTGGACTCAGAAGGGAGTAAGCAGCATCATCCCCTCCCTGCCATCCTCAGGAACCCCTATTCCCACCGAGCCTGAGCCCCAGCCCATCTCAGAGTATAAGAACAAGCCCTTGGCTTTGCCATTTAAAAGTCCAACTGATGTAAAAATTGCATCGATCCCAACTTCTTTGCCATCGAGACATTCTCCCTTCCTACCAGCTCAGGCCCTCTGGGTGGGCAGGAGGTCGGCAGGATGCCTTGGGCAGCAAATAACAGAAATCACGACTACAGGGAGCCCAAACGAGAGGGCTGGTAAAAATAGTGTTTCACACGGTCACAAAATAGTGTTTTTTTTTTTTTTTTTTTAATTTATTTTTGGGACAGAGAGAGACAGAGCATGAACGGGGGAGGGGCAGAGAGAGAGGGAGACACAGAATCGGAAATAGGCTCCAGGCTCCGAGCCATCGGCCCAGAGCCTGACGCGGGGCTCGAACTCACGGACCGCGAGATCGTGACCTGGCTGAAGCTGGACACTTAACCGACTGCGCCACCCAGGCGCCCCACAAAATAGTGTTTTTAAAAGGATAAAATAATTTGGTTATAAAAAGAAGCAACTCTATTGAAAAACAGTTATCAACCGGTTAGTCTGGGTCCTCTGAGAAACAAACAAACATGCAGGGAGTTTTGCCCGTGAGGAATTGGGGGAGGGAGTGGGGGGAGCCTGGACGGCAGTCAGACCCCAGCGAGGGAGAGAGGGAAGGAAGAGAAGCACCTAGAGGCCGGGCAGCAAGGCCTGGGGGAGGCCTCATGCCAGAGGAGGCCCCACTCTCCAGGGAGTGGGCTAGCCTTCAAGGCCCCCTCTGTCCTCCGTCCGTGGCAGGAGCGTCCCCTGCAGGCGGGGCCCCACAAGTGCAGCATGGATTGCGGTAGTAGAAGCTGGCGGTCAGTCCAGCACCTTCCGAGGTCGGAGACTTGCTAGCATGTTCTCACAACGGCCACACAAACTATTAAATGATCTGTATGCAGTAACAGTAACAATATATGTGCTTTTCATTAACAGTGAAAGAGAGTCTAACAGCAGGCCCCATTGTTACCATACTTTCAAAATCATCACAAGCAAAAACAATATTTTGAGACACCTGCAGCAACTCTAATGTGATCTAAAAATAACCGAGATTTCCTCTGAGAGTAAAGTCACAGGCTTGGCTAGTACTACTAGGATTTGTTGTCTGCATTCATAATGGGAAGCAGTGGGAAAATCTGGTTAGGATGAAAAACTTTCTTCTCATTCAAGTTTACAGACCCCAGGACATTTCCTTTAATGACGAGAGGTCGCTTCCAGGGATGATTCAACATCATAGGGCAGCTCGACGTCATCATCGGTTCCCACCCCAGGGGGCTGGCCGCTACTCTTGGTCACAATGTAGCTGCCAGCTCTAGCTTCACCTCCTCACGCCTCCACTATTGCCACAGGATTGAAGGAACACCCTGGTCTTGTGTGTCCCTTTTGAAGAAGACACAAACTCCCCAGAGGTCACTGCAGTAGACTTCCCCTGGCATCCTGCTGGCCCTGCTTGAACCGGTCACATGGTGGGGGCATGGGACCACCGTGGGCATCAGACCCCGCAGAGGGCAGGGCCACCAGGAAGAGGTGATCCAAATGAGGTTCTGTTGGGAGCGCCTGGCTGGCTCAGTTGGTGGAACAGGTAATTCTTGATCTCAGGTTCGTGAATACAATGCCCACGATGGGTGTAGAGCTTACATTAAAAAACAAATACCCAAATGGGGTTCTGTTGGCAGAGAAAAAAGGGAATTTTTTTCCATACTTGGCGTTGCTGAGTGGACCACCAACTACATCTGTAACACCCAATGAATGCCACACAACGAATGCCTCATGAGAAATGATCCCCAGGGGCAGGGCATCGAGGGCCATGAGTGGCCACAGGTTCTAAATCTAAATATCTAAATCTAAATCTAAATATGGTTCATTCTAACAATCTGTTCATATATATATGTTTTTTTACATTTATTTATTTTTGAGAGACAGAGCACAAGTGGGGGAAGGGTAGAGAGAGAAAGAGACACAGAATCCGAAGCAGGCTCCAGGCTCTGAGCAAGCAGTCAGCACAGAGCCCGACACAGGGCTCAGACTCACAAACCGTGAGATCATGACCTGAGCTGAAGTTGGAGGCTTAACCGACTGAGCCACCCAGGCGCCCCAACAATCCATTCATATTATTTTCCAATTGAAAACATATCTTTTTATAAAAATAATATTTTACTCCCAGATTATCAAGTAAGATTGATAGTCCCAACAGTAGGACCATGTTGACCGTGGGGGTTGGGGGGCGCCTGGGTGGCTCAGTCAGTTAAGCGTCTGACTTTGGCTCAGGTCATGATCTCACGGCTTGTGAGTTCGAGCCCTGCGTTGGGCTCTGTGCTGACAGCTCAGAGCCTGGATCCTGCTTCGGATTCTGTGTCTCCTTTTCTCTCTGCCCCTCCCCTACTTGTACTCCGTCTCTCTCTGTCTCTCAAAAATAAATAAATGTAAAAAAAAAAAAATAAATAACTACCTGGGTTTGTCACCTACAGGCTGGGTAACCTTGAACAGAGTGCTTGGCCTTGTTCCTTGGTTTCCTTGGCTGCAAAAGGGGGATAATGTTAATGCCTCCATAGAAGATTCTTTGTAAAGCTTTAAGGAGCTCATGGGCATAAGTCTTTGTGCCTGGCACCCAGAAAACATCTGAGAAGTATTGGCTACCATTGTTAGAAACCATTCCCCTAAAGTCAGTGTGCTGGTCCTATTCCCGCACCCCAAAACTCAGTGGCTTGAAACGAAAATCCTGTCTTATTTATTAGCTCATGCTAGTTTGGGCAGCATTTGACAGGGAAGGCTCTTTGCTGTTTGAGCATCTACTGGGACAGCTCCCGTGAGGGCTGCAGGATTCTCTTCCGAGCTGGCTGCCTCACTGGGCTGGCAAGTCAGTGCTGGCTGTTGGCTGGGAGCTCAGCCAGGGTGGAGGGCTGGAAGACTCAGTTGCCCTCCGTATGGACCTCTCCATGTGACCTGAGCTTCCTCACGGCATGGTGGCTAGGTTCCAAGGGCAACCATCCCCAAAGAGAAAGCTGTGTGGAAGCTGTGTTGCCTTGGAGGACCCAGCACTGGAATCCACACAATGTCACTTCTGCCATATGCAATTAGTAGAGACAGTCCCAAATGCTGGCCCAGATTCGGGGCGGGACATTGAATTTACCTCTTGATGGAGGGTGGAGGTAGCAAGGTTCTGGGAAAACATATGGGAGTGGAAATATTTTTGTGATTGTTTTTGGAAACTACAGTCTGCTGGAGCTAGGGAGCAGGTGGTGGTTTCCAGCCTCAACAACCCTGATAGATCACCAAGCAGGAAGTTTACTTTTCACCCTAAGGATTATTCCCTTAGGAGGGCATCTCCCGGAACAGGCGTGTTTGCCAACATACTAGCAATGCTTCAAACAATAAAGGCATTTTATCACCTCATATAACAAGAAAGCCAGAGGTAGGAAGTTCCAGGTTTGGGGGATGTGCTCAGTGGTGCTGTGAAAAGACCATATTCCTTATCTTTCTTCTCTGTCATCACTCTGCATCCTCAGTGTATTGGCTTTCCTCCATCAGACTCGTCACCTCATTGGTGACGGTTATAGTCCTCACCTCCCCAGAGTGTAGCATTCAAAGAAAGGAAAGGAGGCAAACATCTCTTTCTCTCTCTCTCTCCCTCCCTTCCTCTCTTGCTCCCTGCCTCTCTTTCTCCTCTTCCTCAACCCCAATGTATTTTTTTAAATGCTTGTTTATTTACTTTGAGAGGGAAGGAGGGGCAGAGAGGGAGAGAGAGAATCCCAAGCAGGCTCCGCTCTATCAGCAGAGCCTGATGCAGGGCTCGATCTCGCGAACCATGAGATCATGACCTGAGCTGAAATCAAGAGTCAGACACTTAACCAACTGAGCCACCCAGGCGCCCACCCCAGTATTGTTAACAAGGAAAAAAAAAATCGTTCTCAGAAGCCCCAAGTCCCCAAGCCGATGTCTCTTTGGGCCTCATTGACCAAAACTAGTCGCATGGTTCCCGTGAGCTGCATGGGAGGCTGACCACACAGGTATCTGGTCTTTCCAGCCTCCGTGTGAGAGCTGGGCTCTGCCGGCCAGAAAGAAGGAAGGGGAATGGCCACAGGAAAGGTGGGGGTGGGGGGTCCTAGACCCAAAGGCAGGAGTCTTTAAAAAAAAACTTCTGGGGCGCCTGGGTGGCGCAGTCGGTTAAGCGTCCGACTTCAGCCAGGTCACGATCTCACGGTCCGTGAGTTCGAGCCCCGCGTCGGGCTCTGGGCTGATGGCTCAGAGCCTGGAGCCTGCTTCCGATTCTATGTCCCCCTCTCTCTCTGCCCCTCCCCCATTCATGCTCTGTCTCTCTCTGTCCCAAAAAATAAATAAAAAACGTTGAAAAAAAAATTAAAAAAAAAATAAATAAAAAAAACGTCTTAATTGAAGTTTAGTAAAGAGAATATGCTCCAGTCACAGAGGCACAGCTTGGTCAATTTCATGAGGCGAGCACACTTGAGTAACGAGCACCCAGACTGCAATCAGGGCATTGCCAGCCCCTCAGCAGCTCCCCTCCGACCCTCTCCCACTCACTACCCCTCGGGTCCCTAACAGCATGGATTCATCATTTGTCTGCTTTCATACTTTGTGTAATTGGAATCACGTGGTATGGCTCCACTGCGTCCGCTTTCTCTCCCTCAACATCGTGTTCAGGCGACTCATCCACACTGACGTGGGTCGGTGCATTGTTCATCATCATTGTCGACACGATTCCGTTGAGTGTGTACTTGTCCATTTGGGAGTTTCAAGGTTGGAGCTATTGTGAATCGTGTGCTACACGTCCTGTACATGTCCGCGGGTGCCCGGGTTTCTGCCGAGCAGGTGCCCAGGAGAGGAGTTTCTGGGTCAGAGCAGATGCCTATGTCCAGCTTTGGTGCACGCCCACCAGCAGTTGTGAGTTCTGGTTTCTCCACAGCCTCGCCAACACTTGCCGTTGTCGGTCTTTAGTTTTACCCACTCTCAGGGAGTATAGGGTGGCATCCTCTTGGGGTGTTCATTTGCATTTCCTTGAGGCTAATGAAGTTGAGTGACTTTTTCACTGTTTACGTTGGGTCATCTTTTGTGAGGTGAATGTAAGTCTTGTGGGTAGCTGGGAACTGTGGGAAGCCCTTTGTGCACACTATTGCTCTCCCAGGTCTTGCGGGCACCCCATCTTCTGGGCGTACACAACCCCGAAACAGGCACACAGCGCAGCAGGCAGAGCGGGGGCTGAGTTTCAGCTCCCACTGGCCCCATGACGGGGAGCCCTTGTGCAGTGGACAGCCTGCCCATCCATGCCTGACAGCCCTGCCTGCCCCTGCATTGTACAGAGAACATCACATTAACCAACTTGGCCCTGCTCCGAGAAGAACAGAGGGAAATGAGAGTTTGCATTACCTGGGTGCCTTAATGCCAGAGAAAAGACGCCTCGAGGGGATCTGCTCAGTGGCTGCAGATTACCCAAAGGGCTGCTCTGGGGCCCAGGGATCAGATTTGTTTTAGGAAGCCCTACAGGCCAGAGCCAGGCTGGCAAATTTTTAGCTCGACACAGGTTAGGCTGTGAAAGCTCCATGAGGTCTGGGTCACGGCTATAGCATAATGCCCAGCACACAGTAGTCACCTAATGGATATCTTTGGGATGACTGCTTCATAGAGCGATCCTGCAACAAATGAGCTGCATCCGGAGGTAGGGGGAGGGTGGCGAGCTCCCTGGCAGGTGACCGTCACAGAGGGATTTCTCAGGGGGGAGTAATGCCTTTGGTGCTGACTGCTCTGCATGATATTAAAGATCTTTCCAGCCCCTAGACTCTGTGAAGCCATGAATTATCCATGCTGGGATTCAGTAAAGGCAGACTGATCAGTATTAGCTGAAGCAAAACCTAATTAGGGAGGCAAATTGATTTCCAAAAAAAGAATTGGATGATGTGTTCCCAAGACTGTTAGAAATGGTTTTTTAATTGTCTGTTGTTTTGTATTATTCATGCCATTGTATGCCTTTGTGAGCGAAGTCGGCTTCTCTCTTTCCTCCCCCCCTTGCCTCCCTCCCACCCGCCAGCCAGGCTTAGTGCCTTCTCAGTGGCTGGCCCCATGGGGCTGGGCTGGGCCATTCCTCTGGGGAGAGCTGGAAGCCCATGGGAGAGATAGAGACAGAGAAATGGTGGGGAGGTGCCCCAGGCACAGGGGCCAACAAGGAACCACATAGAGCTGAGAGCAGACCTTTCTGCACTCACCCCCACCCCAGGTAGCCCGGTCGCAGGGAAAAGGCATTTTCCTCTTCCGGAGGCTGAAGGACATCATGGACTGGAGGAAGGTAAGCTTACCCCTCCCCCTTGCTCCGGAAATCTCCCTCTGCCCTTGCTGCCATGAGGGGCCCCTCCTTCCCTCCTCCAAAGCTTGAAGGGCTGGCAGCGAAGCTCTGCCCCTGGGAACGGAGTCTCTGAAGCCAGATTGCCTGGGCTCAAATCTTGATTTTGCCCTTTAAAAGCTGTGTGACCCTGGGCAAGATGCTTCTCCTCTCTGTGCCCAAGTAAATGGGGGAGAGTAGTAACAGTGCCTGCTGAGGACGAGTTACCATGCCTAAAACCTGAGAACGCTGCCTCTGTACCTGGGCCTCCTGCTCACCTGATTGGGGAGAGCTTGGCTGACTCTTCCTCCAAGTCCCAGGCCGAGCCTGAGGTAGCTCCCTCCCTCCCCATGACCCATCCTTATCCCAGGATGCGGAGTAGTAGAAATCCCGCTTCCAATCCTGCCCCTGCCACTCAGCAGCTGTGTGATCTTGGGAAAATTGCTAACCCCCTCTGAACTTTAGAGATGATAATGCTGCTACACAACCAGCACCTGCTGCATGAGCAGGTGCTCAGTAAGTGAATTGCCTCCCTCCTCTGTGTGTCTGATTCCTTCCCATCAGGGCACCGCTGGGAAGAAGCTCACCAGCTCAGAGGCCCAGCCAGCCCGGAGCGCTGTCAATCCACCCGGAGGCCATGTGAGTACAGGTGCCAGGTGGCCCGGGGCCCAGGAAGGGAAGGCCTGGTTGCCTCTGTCTTGAAGCAGCTTGGCGGTGGAGGGGGAGGGGGCCGGGGGATGATAGCAGGTGTAGAAAATTCTGCCCTGGGGGCCAGAGACCCTGAGTTCCAGTGGCTCCCTGCCACCAGGCCCTTGTGTGACCTCACCAAGTATGCGCCACTCGCCTTTGGGCCTCAGTTTTCTCACATGGTTACCGTGAAGGGGACAGCGGCTGAGAAGGGGCTTTACAGACCATGGGGTGCTGTGCAGGTGTGAGACAGAGCCTTGCTGGGCTGGCCAGGAAAGGATTCGCAGGCAGAGACGGGAGAGGAAAGTCCCCAGGCACCTGAGTGGCCCTCCAGGCAGCACGGACCAATGGAATTTTCTACAGAGGCGGAACGGTGTATGCCTGTGCTCTCCGGTACCGTGACCACTAGTTACGTACTGACGCTGAGCACCTGAAATGAAGCCGGTGTCCCTCAAGGACTGGATTTTAAATTTCTTTTCGTTCTTTTATCTACATGACATTTACCATCTTAACGACGTTTAAGCGTATAATTTAGGGGCACTAAGTGTATTCACATCATTGTGCAACCACCACCACCATCCACCTCCAGAACTCTCGTCCGCTTCCGGAACTCTGTCCCCAGGAAACACTAATTCCCTGTTTCCCAGCAGCCCCCCCCAATCCAGCCCCTGGCAACCACTCTTCTACTTTCTGTGTCCGTGGATCTGACTCCTCCAGGGACCTCGTCTAAATGGACTCCTACAGTGTTTGTCCTTTTGTATCTGGCTTATTTCACTTAGCGTAATGGCTTCAAGGTTCATCCACGTGATAGCATTTAAATTCACTTATTTTTAAGCAGTTTAAATGTAAATAGACAGCACAGGTCTAGAGGTTAAATGCGGAAGCTCTGGGCCCAGCCTGCGTGTGGGTCCACGTCCCAGCTGTGCCACGGAGCAGCTGTGTGACCTTGGGCAAGTCGCTTCCCCTCTCTGTGCTTCAGTTTGCTCATCTGTAAAATGGGGGATAACGTTCGTCCTTCCCTGATAGGGTTGATTTAAAGACCAAATGAGGAGAGTGTCTAGCACGATGCCTCCTGCACAGAAAATGCTCCGTAGATGTTAATAATAGTTATTGTTACAACCAGGACGCAAGAAGTTCTGATGACCAGAAGGATGAAATCCCCGTGGAGAACTACGTAGCTCAGCGCTATATCGAAAATCCCTACCTGATAGGAGGTGAGATGGCGGTCTCTGCCCAGAACAGAGGGCCACTTGGCTCCTCTCACCGCTTCGGGCAACATCCTCCCTCCCCTCCCCCAGTGGCTCTCTCGTGGCTTTCAACACCCCCAGATGCCAGTGACCTCCCAGCTTTCTGTCTCCAGCCAGGACCTCACCCCGGCAGCCCGGATCCTGAGGTCCCACCGACCCTTGGGCACCTCCTGGCAGCTCACACCCAACATGCCTAAGATCCAACCCTCGCCCTCCCGCTGCCATATGGCTCATTACCCAGCCTCCCCATCGGGATACAGCCCCTCCAGCCCCTGGTTGCTAAGCCAGAGGCCGGAGACCATTGTGGGTGTGTTTCTCTCTTCCCCTCCCGTGTCCGACCTCCATCAAGCTCCCACGCAGCTCTTGAATCCATCTGACCCCCTCTGTCCTGGTTCTGGCCACTGTCCCCTCCCATCCTCACTGATGCCCGCTGCTACTCTGGTCCCCTATGCTCCGCTCCAGCACAGTACCCAGGGGGACAAGATCCCCTCAGTGGCTTCCCATGGTTGCTAAAACAGAATCCAAATATTGCACGTGAGCTGGCCCCTGCTGACCTCACTGACCTCGTCTCCTTCCACTCTGTCCTTGGACCGAGCCCTTTGCTCAGGCAGTCCCTCCTGCCCCAAGGCCCGCCCCCTCCAGGCTGGGGGGCACCTCTCTTCCTCTAGGCCACCACTTCTCCACGAAGCCTTCCTTGATCCCCTGTCTCCAGCTTTTCCCCCACATTAACCACCTCCCCTCCTCGTTACCTTCTCCTTGTACCTCTTGTGCTTTTATTGGCATTCACCTCTGCCTGTCCACTGCTCTAACCCCCAAACCTACCATGCTGCCCGGCACACGGTCAGTATTTGTTGCATGGATTCTTTCCTTGCCTGACAGGCCGCAAGTTTGACCTGCGCGTCTACGTGCTGGTGATGTCGGTGAGTAGCTAAGATGGGGCCCTCCTCCAGCAGCAGGTAAGGAAGAGCTGGGCCAGGAGACGGGGCAGAAGCCATTCTGGGGGCGCCTATGTGAGCCTGCCTGGGAGAGCCCAGGGGGCGTCTGAGGGTAAGGCGGGGGCACGTAAACAGATCCCATTTCTGCCATCTCAGAGACCCGAGTCTGGATTTGCCGTCCGCCTGTCCTTTATTCACTCAGCCATTCGTGGTAACCGCAGCTGACCTTTAGTATCAGCAGGTTTTACTACGTTTGGTCCTCCTAACGACCAGGGAGGCGGGTTCTGTTATTATCCTCATGTTACAGATGAGGAAACAGAATCAGAGGGTGTTGAGTGGCTTACCCGAGGTCACGCACAGGTGACGGACAGACCTGGGCTCCCAATCCAGGCGGCCTAGTGCCAGAGTCTACTCTCAGACAAGGAGCTGCCATACCGCCTCTCCCCACCCATTCGTTCAGCAACCGTTCAAACCTTCGTGAGGTGCTCCTCAATGTGGGGCATGAGGACATAGGGGCGTGGGAGGCGGGCTCAGCCCCTGGGCTCCTGGAGCCGAGCGTCTGGTGGGGAACGTGGACACACCCGGAAGGGTGTCGCGCGTGGTAGCGGAGCAGAGAAGAGTCTCCTTCATTCGGTTCCCTTCTGCGTCTTCTCCCTGCCCCTGACACCAGGGAGGGAGGGGGTGGAATCAGAGGAGGCTGTTTGGACAGATTCTTGAGGGGTGATGTGAGAAGGAAGGAAGGAAGGGCACTCCAGGTGGAAGAAACAGCGGGTGCAAAAGCTAGGAGGGGCAGCTTGCTCGTATTCACCCCTCTCCCCTTCCTCTCCCTCCTTTCCCTCCTCGACACAGTACATCCCGCTGCGGGCCTGGCTGTACCGGGACGGCTTCGCCCGATTCTCCAACACCCGCTTCACACTGAGCAGCATCGATGACCAGTGTATCCTCGGATCCCGTCTGCCCAGCCCCCTTGCGCCCTGCCCCTCCTCCTCCCCCCAGCTGGTCAGGGAGAACTTCTTCATTCCACCAAGTGCCAAGCTGCGGTCTCGGCACAGGAGATACAGCAGTGGACAAGACGGGCCTGGTCCCTCCCTCCGGGAGCTGGCAGTCTTGTGGGGGTGGGGAGCCCCTGGTGATCCCAGGGGAGCAGCCCCACTCTGCTCAGAGCAGCTCACCCCAAACTTCTCTGCTCGCTCCACACTGACTCACATTCACAGGATGGGAGAGCTCGAGCTCCTTTGGAGAATGTTTGCATCCTTCCATGTGCCTAGACATTGGCTCACACATTCACTCGAACACAATGCCCTCTTCACCCATCAAACTGGCAGAGACCAAAAATATGATCACACACTATGCTGGCGAGGCTGGGGGAATACGTGTGTCGCTGGTGGTGTGTAAGTGGGTACAACCACTCCAGAGGCAATCTGGCAAATGTCTATCAAAAGACAAAAGCACATACCCTCTGACCCAGCAAATTCCCTTCTGAGAATTTACCCGACATGTACACTCACAACATAGGAAAAGAGAGGTTTAAAGGCAATGCACTGCTCAGCCTTGTTTGTGAGAGAGAGAGAGAAAAAAAGGAAATAAAACAAACTGCTCATTTACATGATGGAATACTATGCAGCTGTTAAAAAGGAACGGGCCCGTGCTTGATGTACAGATATGAAATAATCCCTGTGACGTATTGTTAATTGGAAAAGAACAAAGTATAGAACTCTGAAAAGTATGCTTCCATTAACATTGCAAATTATATCTCTGTATATGTTTGTATCCGTGCGCAGACATCTCTAGAAGGAAGTATAAGAAATTGGGAACGGAAGTTGCCTTTGGGATGAGAACTGGGCGGGTGGGGACAGGGGTGGGGAGGAGATAGTTCCTCAGGCACATTTTGATGCCTTTTGACTTTTGAACCACGTGAGTGTATTATCTGGTTAGAATACTGACATCAAAAATAATGTTTCTGGGGCGCCTGGGTGGCGCAGTCGGTTAAGCGGCCGACTTCAGCCAGGTCACGATCTCGCGGTTCGTGAGTTCGAGCCCCGCGTCGGGCTCTGGGCTGATGGCTCAGAGCCTGGAGCCTGTTTCTGATTCTGTGTCTCCCTCTCTCTCTGCCCCTCCCCCGTTCATGCTCTGTCTCTCTCTGTCCCAAAAATAAATAAACATTGAAAAAAAAAAAATTAAAAAAAAAAAAATAATGTTTCTAAGATTTTTAGATGTGGGGCGCCTGGGTGGCTCAGTCGGTTAAGCGTCCAACTTCGGCTCAGATTATGGTTTCACGTTCATGGGTTCGAGCCCCGCTTCGAGCTCTGTGCTGATGGCTCAGAGCCTGGAGCCTGCTTCGGATTCTGTGTCTTCCTCTCTCTCTGCCCCTCCCGACTCATGCTCTGTCTCTCAAAAATAAATAAACATAAGATTTTTAGACATGAGCATCAGAAGCAAAGAGGCCGGCAATCCAGAAATGGAGAGATGATAAATCAGCAGGACTGGATTACCAGCCTGTGGGGGAGAAGGCTACGGAAGGTGCTGCTGCTGCTGCTGCTGCTTGGACAACACAGCTAATGTTTCCAGCCAGTTCCACCCCCTGCCTTAATTTGGTCTCTCGATTATGTGTCTGTCCCGAGCTCATGCACATGCATCGCCTGCGTGTTAGAATGGGAGTTGGCCCTGCAGAGTATTTCTAACAATTTCCCCCCCTATTTTTCCAAGTCCAGCATTTTTTAAATTTTTTATTAAGAAGAAATTTTTTAACGTTTATTTACTATTGAGAGACAGAGAGAGACAGAGCATGAGCAGGGGAGGGGCAGAGAGAGGGGGAGACGCAGAATCTGAAGCAGGCTCCAGGCTCTGAGCTGTCGGCACAGAGCCCGACATGGGGCTCGAACTCATGAACCGTGAGATCATGCCCTGAGCCGAAGTTGGACGCTTAACTGACTGAGCCACCCAGGTGCCCCAACTCTAGCATTTTTAGTATGTTTGTTTATGTGATTCTAGCAAGCATTTAACATATGCAAGTCATCATTCATTGTAGTTTTATTTTTTGGCCGCCATGTGTTTTGTTAAAATTAAATGACACGCATAAAACCCTTAGGACAGTGCCCGGCACAAAGTGAGCGTTCAGCACACGTTAGTGGTCCCCCGTTCCCTACTTAAAAGTGCTTGTATATCTCGGGTCATGGCGCCTTGTTAAACAGACCCCGGCCTTTCCCAGGACTAGTTTCTAGTGAACAAGCCTTTGCTGTTTTCACAGTGAGTCAATGCACATGATGTTCTACAACTTCTTTTAATTGTTTTTAATTTTCAAACGTTGAAATATTTAAAATATATACAAAAATGCAGAAAAAAGACTGTAAGAGAAATCCAGGCATCCACCACCCAGATTTAGCAGATATTAATATTTTGCTGTATGTGTTTCGTATATTACACACCAACTTTTAAAATAATAAAGCAGGGGCGCCTGGGTGGCTCAGTTGGTTAAGCGTCCGACTTCGGCTCAGGTCATGATCTCGCGGTCCGTGAGTTTGAGCCCCGTGTCGGGCTCTGGGCTGATGGCTCAGAGCCTGGAGCCTGCTTCCGATTCTGTGTCTCCCTCTCTCTCTGCCCCTCCCCCATTCATGCTCTGTCTCTCTCTGTCTCAAAAATAAATAAACATTAAAAAAAAAAATTAAAAAAAAATAATAAAGCAACTTTGGATCATAAAGTAATAAGACATATTTTAACCTGACCTTAAATATACAGATTTACATTTTTAAAATGTTTTTTTCCTTTTATTTTTTTAATTTACATCCAAGTTAGTTAGCATATGGTGCAACAATGATTTCAGGAGTAGATTCCTTAATGCCCCTTACCCATTTAGCCCACCCCCGTCCCACAACCCCTCCAGTAACCCTCTGTTCTCCATATTTAAGAGTTAGAGATTTATATTTTTATATATAGTTCACATACAGTTATTCAAATATATATGCATGTATGTGCACACACAAAATATAAAAATAATGACCTCAGCACTGTAACAATAAATAGAAACAAATTAAAACACCCTTGAAGGATGGCAAAATGAACGATAAAACATCTACATGCTATTGTACAGCTGTTATAATGAGGCCAATTAAAATATCATGGAAAGGTATCTAAGACAGACTATTAAAATGAAAAACAACATACAGGTATAGACCTGGTGTGTTTATAATCCTAGTTTTGCTCTTAAGGAAATATGTTTCTATTCAGAAGAAAGTCAGAAAGGATGTTCACTAATTTATAAACTCTGAACACCAAGGAGGATTAGAATCAGGCCAGGAACGTTTATTTTCACCTTTACACGTTTTCCTATATTATGAATTGTTTTTACAACCATTATGTATTACTTTAATAATAAAAATAATAAAACACTTAAAGAGTATAGTTTTCACAATATAAGTAGTAAAGCCGTTTAAAGGCAAATCAGAAAATTCAGAAAATGTACAAAAAGGAAAAACAGAAAAGAAAAGAAACCTTCTGTGTTCTTATTTTCTAGAGACAATTACTTACCCTGACGTATTTTCTCCCAGGTTCGTTTGTACAGTTTGTTGTTGTTGCGTTTTATAAAGGAGTGATCTCAACTGTATAAACATAACTTTTTTTCACTACACATATCAGTATTTTCCTTGTAGATATTTTTTATTAGTTATAAAGTATCCCACCGAGTAGACTTATTGGTTTATTAATCTTCCACCCTGCAGGCATTTAGAAAGTATTCTGCTTCCTCCAATTATGACACACAATGCTGGAAAGAAACATATTTTTCATAAATCTTTTACCATATTTAATTTTTCCTTCAGATGACATTGCAGAGGTGTAAATACTGGGTCAAGGGTATATGGGCCAGATTGTTTTACAGAAGGTTCTTTTGTATTTTTATTACCCTTCCATTGACAGGGCCCATTTTATCCCAGCTCTCCCTGCTGAAGACAATCATTTGATTTTATTTTTTCAAACAGTTTGGAACTTAAAAAAAAAAAGTTTATTTATTTAGAGCGCGTATCAGCGGGGGAAGGGCAGAGAGAGAGAGGGAGAGAGAAAAACCCAAGCAGGCTCCGAGCTGTCCGTGCAGAGTACGACACTGGGCATGATCCCACGAACTGTGAAATCATGACCTGAGCTGAAATCAAGTCGGATGCTCAGCCGACTGAGCCACCCAGGCGCCCCTGAAGACAATCATTTAAAAAAGACATTTCTGGGGCGCCTGGGTGGCTCAGTCGGTTAAGCGTCCGACTTCGGCTCAGGTCATGATCTCACGGTTCGTGGGTTCGTGCCCCGCATTGGGCTCTGTGCTGACGGCTCAGAGCCTGGAGCCTGCTTCATATTCTGTGTCTCCCTCGCTCTCTGCCCCTCCCCCACTCGTGCTCTGTCTCTCTCAAAAATAAATGAACATTAAAAAAAATTTTTTAAAGACATTTCTAAAACGATTAGCACCGGTAGATGAAGCCTATATGGGCATTCATTACTCTTGCAATGATTCTGTGAGTTTTGAGTTTTTCCAAATAAAAAGGTTAAAAAATATGTAACCGACTTAATGGGGAAGCAGGGTTTTGCCTTAGAATTTGCGTTTCTTCCAATTTGTACTTCTTTCTCATTTACATCCCTTTATTTATAGCTTTTTAATTGTTTTTTAATGTTTATTTAGTTTTGAGAGAGAAACAGAGCGCGAGCAGGGGAGGGGCAGAGAGAGAGGGAGACACAGAATCTGAAGCACCTCCAGGCTCCAAGCTGTCAGCACAGAGCCTGATGCGGGGCTTGAACTCATAAACCATGAGATCCTGACCTGATCTCGTGAAGTCAGATGCTTAACCAACTGAGCCACTCGGGCGCCACCCCTCCCCTCCATTTACATCCCTTTAAAATTATGTATCTTCTATTACTAGAAACGTCAGGCATTTTCCCAGATGGTCTTTTAGCAGTTATGTTTTCCCTGATGTTTTCATACCCCTATATCTATGTATCTATTAGGGTCATAAATTTTTATTGTTAACAATTTATGTGGGATTTTCATGTGATAAAAACATTAGTCTGTCACATTTGCTACAAATCTTTTATCTAGTCATGCTTGCTTTTCATTCTTGCCCTGATATCTGCTTATTTTTATTTTTACATGGTTGGCTCTGTTCATCCACTGACTTTCTCTGTGATTTCTATTGTCGTTTTTAAGCTAAAAAAAATCCCGCCGAAAGATTGCATAACTAATCTGTCCAGATAGGTTTTGATTGTTTGCTTCTGTCCAGATAGGTTTTGATTGTTTGCTTACTCTTTGCCCGTTTCCCCCACCTAAGTCCCCCCACTTAATAGAGCTCAGGGGTTAAGTGACTTGCTCAGGGGCGCACAGCCAGTAAAAGGCGCAGGTGGGATTGGAACCCAGGCCCATCTGAACTCAAGGCCCACATATGTGACATCTGGGCCATTGTGGCGCCTTCCTCATCAATGTCCAAGCACAAGTCTTAGTCTGATCTCTGGGGGTTCCGTGGAACAGGGCTCACCCTTCTTGTTCACACTTGTCCTTGACCACCTACCTCTCCCAGATGTTCACCTCACCAATGTCGCTGTGCAAAAGACCTCTCCTGACTACCATCCAAAGAAGGTGAGGAAGCTGTGCTTCTGGCCTCCAGAGCCAGCCTTTTGGGACTGGGTTGGGGTGAGGAGATGGTGTGCCACGGAGCCCAGGACAGGCCAGTCTTGGGCTCATAGTTCCAGTTCATCAGTGAGGTCAGGACCACCCTTCCCACTTGCAGGACCCAGGACAAGAGTACAGAAGGAGGCCCACACATTGTGTGTCTGAATATTTAAAAGTTACGAATCAAAGACACACACCTTGTAACAAAATGTGTTCTATCCTCCTACCTTGAAAGTATTTTCTTTCTTTTCTTTCTTTCTTTCTTTCTTTCTTTCTTTCTTTCTTTCTTTCTTTCTTTCTTTCTTTCTTTCTTTCTTTCTTTCTTTCTTTCTTTCTTTCTTTCTTTCTTTCTTTCTTTCTTTCTTTCTTTCCCTTCCTTCCTTCCTTCCTTCTTCCTTCCTTTCTCTTTCTTTCTTTCTTTTCCTTTCTTTTTTTTCTCTCTTTTTCTTTCTTTCTTTCATCTGTCTATCTATCCATCTATCTATCATCCATCCATCCATCCATTTATCTATCTAATAACCTACAAGGCCAAGTTCGAATTTAGAATTCTCAGACTTCTCAGAGTTAAGAGCCAGAACAGAGGGGCACAGGGAGAGCTGGCTCCCAGCTCACACCCGCTCCCGTCTTTTCCCTCCCCCAGCTCCATCCTACACAGTGGGGGCCTCCTGCATATACGTACCCCTAGCCCCCCGAAAACAGTAACCAGTTGGTCATCTTTGGGCCTCAGGGTACACCATGGTCAGTGCAGTCTGTCCCCAGGAAGGCAGGCCCAGGGAAGAAACCTGTGCAGGGTGTTGGGGCAGCGACTTCTGGGAGCCTGGGGACCCAGGCTATGTTCTAGAAAGAAGCACAGGCTCTGGGAGGGCACATCCACCCCTTCCCCTGAGCATGCAGTAGCTTTGCCCTGCAAGAGGGACAAACTCAGAGTTCTCCTAATCACAGGACCCTGTTGGGAGCCTCTTGTCGAAACCCAAGGCCCGTGCTGATGGTGACTGTTTGAGGGTCCCGGCCGGCCAGGTCCCAGTTAACGAAGGCTCCCTCTCCCCCCCTCCCTGGGTGCTTGGGGCCCCAGGGCTGCAAGTGGATGATCCAGCGCTTCCGCCAGTACCTGGCGTCCAAGCATGGGCCGGAGGCGGTGGAGACACTCTTCAGCGACATGGACAACATCTTCATCAGGAGCCTGCAGAGCGTGCAGAAGGTGATTATCAGCGACAAGCACTGCTTTGAGCTGTACGGCTATGACATCCTCATAGACCAGGACCTCAAACCGTAAGTGGGTGGGCCGGCAGCCTGGAGAACGGGGTGGGGGGGTACGTTTCACACACACTGCACCCAGACGGCCCAGGTGTGGTCTCTGCCGCTTCCTGGTTGGACACACTTCCTAGTTTTGTGACTCAGTTTGCCCATCTGTAAAATGGACATTGTGCTTATAGAATTATTATGAGGGATACATGAGGTATTGTCTGTAAAGCACCGAACCCCCTGCCTGGCACTAAAAGACCTTTCCTGAACATCTGCTGAGTCAGCAATCCTTCCCGAGTACCAGGCAAGAAACTTCTCTGTAAGCCCTGCTGCTCTCAGGATGCAAAGTGCCGTGTAAGGGAATATTGTTACCATGTCACTTCCTGTTAAGAATGTGGTGCATTCATGGGGCGCCTGGGTGGCTCAGTCAGTTGAGCGTCCAACTTTGGCTCAGGTCATGATTTCACGGTTTGTGAGTTCCAGCCCCGTGTCGGGCTCTTGCTGACAGCCCGGAGCCTGCTTTGGATTCTGTGTCTCCCTCTCTCTCTCTGTCCCTCCCTGCTCACGCTCTGTCTCTCTCTCAAAAATAAACAAACATTAAAAAAAAAAAAAAAAAGGAATTTGGTGCGCTCCCACAGTCCCCACAGAGGAGGTTGAGCTGATGAGGAAGACAAGCCTGAGGTGGCAGGGACCATCGTGATGGCCCTCATGTGACACAACAGGACACAGAAGCCCAGTGGGTTTGTTCTGGGCGCTTGGGGTTACACATTGTCAAGGGCAGAGCCAGGTCATAATTCCTGGGCTGAGCTACTCCCTGCCTGCACTGCGGCTCCCGAGCTCCTTCCCCAGGGTCACTGGATAGGTGCTGAGGGCTTTCCAAGCCAGCAGTTGGAGCTCTAGACTGATACCTATGTCAGACCCAGGTTCAAGGAAACAGGGTCCGGGTGCCAGCGGGTCTCTCCTTTGCCCCCTGCTACAAAGATGTGGCTGCGGGTATTAAAGTGGACACCGATGGAGAAACAAGCTTGGGGGTGGGAGGGGGACCCGAGTCTGCCACTCACCTGCCGGATGGGTCCTTCCCTCTCTGTGCCCCAGGTTCTTGTCTGTAAATGACCGGATTTGCACAAAACAAGAGTTTGCAAGCTCTAGGCCCTTGGGCTGCTTTTGGCCACAGACGCTTCAATTTTGGAGTTCAAATTATTTTCCTTGTAAATTCATTTGAGCATCTCGAAAAACTGGGAGATGTTTACACAACAGTCTGGATGTTCGCCTTTTCTGGAAAACTCAGAACCCTGGGCTCACACTCCCACAGGGTGACAGTCTCCTGGAGGGGCCACCGCTTTAGAGTGGAATGTTCTTCCCGGTTCACCGCTCTCCACCCCTCCCAGCTCCTGCCGTCCTCAGTGGCCATTGCCCACGCATGCAAAAGTTCACTAGGAAACGGGACTTTGTCTTGTATTCACAGCTCTAGTGGGAGAAGGAAGAGCAATACGAGGGCACCAAGATCATTCCACCCCCTCCAGCTTGCCTCATTTGGGTACCACCTGGCCCCAGTGGGGATTTCAAGTTTGTGACAATTGTTTTCAAAAAGTTTTAGCCACTGAAACCTTTCTTCTAGTGGAAAAATGGAGACAGCAACCTTGGTTGAATTGAGGGTTGGGCCCAGGCACCCCATCTAGCCTCTCCATGAAATTCCAGGGTCCCCAGGGACCAGGCAACCCTAAGGCTCTCCATTCCCCTCCTTCCCCAGGTGGCTCCTGGAGGTCAACGCATCCCCATCGCTGACAGCCAGCAGCCAGGAGGACTATGAGCTCAAGACCTGCCTTCTGGAAGATACCCTGCATGTCGTGGACATGGAGGCCAGGTGAGGGAAGGCAGCCTCGCTCAGGCACCCCTGTATGTGACAGTTGGGGCTCCCATCAAGGAAGACAGAGAACTCAGAACCCTGGGACTTGAGTGGCCCTTAGAGATGGTTCGGGCCTGCTCACCATTTTACAGATGGACAAACTGAGATGTCCACACAGGGTTGGATCCTGGTCCAAGGACTCAGCCCTTTTGAGGCACAGCAGGGCCAACTATATAGCCTTCTGAGATTCAGTCCAGCAGGATTTCCATGAGACCCTGGACTTCACCTGTCTAAGCCTGTTTTCTGGTCTGTAAAATGGGAAACCTCATGTTAACCCCCAGGATTGTTAAGTTAATCTACTAAGATAATTTATTATAAAGTGCCTTGCTCATAATAAGTGCTCAATAAGAGACTATCTACTGTTATTTTTTTTAATGTTTTTATTTATTTTTGAGACAGAGAGAGACAGAGCATGAGCAGGGGGAGGGGCAGAGAGAGAGGGAGACACAGAATCCAAAGCAGGCTCCAGGCTCTGAGCTGTCAGCACAGAGCCTGACACGGGGCTTGAACCCACAAACCATGAGATCATGACTTGTGCCAAAGTCAGAAGCTTAACCGACTGAGCCACTCAGGCGCCCTGAGACTATCTACTGTTATAACGATGCGCATATGATGGGAAAACCCAGGGTCTGACTTCAGGAATGGCTGAATCCAGATGCTCAGTCAGTATTGGTTGATTCCCTTTCTTTCCCTTTCTCCTTCTCCGTGACCCACCTCTTTCCTGTGTATTAGCTTTTTCCCAATTATTCCAGCAAAAGTTTGAGGGCTAACTCTCATTCTTATTCGTGGGGATTATGTCAATGCCTATCTCTGAACCAATCATTGTGACTCTGATTGCCTGGGCCTACATGTTGTGCCCATCTCCCAGGGGAGTAGGATCAGCCCTGAGCTGAGCCATGTGAGTGAGAGAGGGAGGAGTGGTTCTCAAAAAAACCCAAGGTACCCTGAGGCTGAAAGAAGCTGAAATGGGTGCTGAGCAGGTAGAACCTCAAGTGTCCTCTGTATCTACCATCATTCACTCATTCAACAAACATTTGAGCTCCTACTATGTGCCAAGACCTGTGCCCCACACCGGGGACACAGTAAAGGACACAACAGACCTAGTCCCTGCCTTCCTGGAGTTTATAGTCTGGGAAGGACAGCAGACTTTAAGTATAAGTAGGTTCATGTTACCGAGGGCAAGGGTGGGAGCCTGGGGACAATATGGGAGACGACCCCTCTGAAACCTGGGAAATGGGTGAACAAAAGAAGAAATGCTGACAGCGTGGGCACGTGCAGGGTGCCGGGAGGGATCAGGAGCCTGGTCTGGGTCTTAGGGCTTCATCAGGTGCACCTTCATTAGCCCCTTGTATCTCCTGCCCATCTAGGCTCACAGGAAGGGAGAAGCGAGTGGGAGGCTTTGACCTCATGTGGAATGATGGCCCTGTCAGCCGAGAAGAGGGGGCTCCTGACATGTCAGGGATGGGGAATTTTGTGACCAACACACACCTTGGTAAGTGGGGCCAGGTGGGGAGTGGGCACGGGGGGATGTGTCATGAGAGGAGCCAGGTAGTCTAGGAGGCAGCTTGGCATAGCGGTTAGACCGTTTTAATTTGATCTACAATTTACCAGCTGTGTGACCTTGGGCAAGGGACTTAACCTCTCTGTTCCTCATCTGTAAAATGGAGACAAAAGAGTTTTTATCTCAACATATGCCTAGAACGCCACCTGGCACATGGCAAGAGATATTATTCATCTATCAGGAGGTGGACTGCAAAAGGCTTAGGTGGAAAAGAACTCCAAAATGTACAATGTGGTAAAAGAAATTAAGGACTTCAGGGCTTGACTTTAAACTTGGTTTTTAAAAAGTGAAAAATTTTCTTGATTATAAAAATTATTCACTCATTGTAGAGTATTTGAAAACTAAAAGGGAATAAAAAACCATCCAGACATAACCAGCTTCAACAATCTGTTGTATTTCCTTCCAGTTTTTCAAAAATGCCTATATTTATACTTTTTTCTTTACAACATTGGCATTGGGCTGGAGTTTTGAGTCCCACTTTTCCACATAGTATATTCCATGTCATTCAACAATACTAATAAGAGTCTCTCTTTTGGAAACACTTTTTGGCCAGGTCCAAGCTTTACGTACATCATTTCATTTTTAGGCAGCTTGTATCATTTTATAGATGAAGAAATGGTCTCCAGGTGTTACACAACTTGCTGAAGGTCCCAGTTATAAGTGATGAGGAGTTGAACTCCAATCCCTCTTACTCTAAAACCTGAATGCTTGGGTGCTAGAAAATTCTATCCCTTAGCACAATTAAAAACAAAATTACTCTACAGCTGTAAAATATTCCAGCTTGTATATAGGTCAACCTTACTAAATCAATTTCTCATAATTGAACATTTGGTATGATTCCAATTTTTTTCTTATAAGTAATGCCATGCTGTGATGAACATCTTCTCACATCAAGCTCAGCTGAAATTCTGGCTATTTCTTTAGGACAGATTCCTAGAAGTAGAAGTACTGGGTCAAAGGGATGGACTTATTACAGCCAAATTGCTTTTTAGAAAGAGTACACAGATTTGCCTGCTCTGAATAAAACACACACACACACACACACACACACACACAACACCACAAAAACCCTTTGTCAGCTAGATAGGTAAAAAAGATTTGTTTTTATGTGCATTCTGTTGATTACTGGTTATGTTGCAGAGTTTTTCAATTCGTATTTCTTCTTTTGTAAGCTGTCCATAGTCTTTATGCAGTTTTCAGTGGCTTGTTCTCTAAATTTATAAAGGCCTTGGATATCAATACATTGATGACATTACCCCTCTGTCAAATGTATTTATAAATATTTTCCTGAATTTGTTATTTGCTTTTTAAATTTCATTTAAGTGGCTTTTTTTTTTTTTTTTGATGAAAAGAAGTTTTAAATCTTTTTTTAGGGTTTGATAGGATTTAGGATTGAGTTTGGCTGCAAGCAACTGAAAAGCCAAATAATTGTTAGGCAGAAAGGGAATGATCTGTTTTGAGCCACAGGATGTCTTGGGGTAGGTGACAGGGCTGACACAATGGATGCAAAATGCCCCCAGAGACCCAGCGCTTTCTTCTTTCCATTTGGCTACACTTAGTGGGTTGCCTTGGTGCTCATGCTTGTTGCCTCATGGTTGCAATATGGCTGCTCCTACTCCAGACACTGTGTCCTTGTCCCAGGCAGGAAGAAGCAGGAAGGCCCAAGGGCCAAGGCTTTTCCTTCAAGATTTGACTCTTTATTCCAAAAGGGAAACCCTCCCAGGGCTGTCATCTTACTGGCAAGAACTGGGTCACATGGCCACCCCAGCTGCAAGGAAGCCTGGAGTGTCGATAAATAAAGAGGAGAGGGGATTTATGAAAGGCTTTTCTACAGCAGTGCCACCTCGTGTTGTTGCAAGATGACTCTACAGAGCTTTCAAGCTTTGATGTGCATATATATAATCATCTGGAAATCTTGTTAAAATGCAGATTACGATTCAGTAGGTCTGGGATGCGGGCCTAACATCCTGCCTTTCTAACAAGCTCCCAGGTGATGCTCTCCTAGTTGTTGCTATGTAACAAACAAACTCTCCCCAAACCTAGAGGCTTAAAACAACTTCTGTCCCATTTGCTGATTCTTCAGGTCTCGCCTGGGGTCATTCATAAGGCTGCAGGCACCTGGCCGATTCACTGAGACACAAGGCCTAGAATAGCCTCATTCGCACGGGTGGTGGTTGTGATGCTGTCAGCGGGGCCTCTCTTTCCAGGAGGCCACTCATCCTCCAGCAGCCCAGCCCTGGCTTCTTCCCATGGTAGTCTCACGTTCCAAGAAGGTGGGAGACCTAGCAAAGCCCCCTGAGGCCTAGGCTCAGAAGTCCCACGGCGTAGTGTCATTCCGTCACAATCCATTAGTCAAAGCTGCTGTAGCCCAGATTCACAGGGCAAGGAAATGGAGCCCTCCACTGGGTCAAGGAGCAGCAGTCACCTTGCAGGAAGGCGTGCATATAGGAATGGAAGGAGTTGTTGCAGCCATCTTTGGCAACCATCAGCCTCAGATACTAATGCTGCTTATCCCTGGACCCTGTCTGAGTCGCAAAGATGCAGAACAGTGGCTCTCCATCTTGGCCGCTATAGGAATTATGCTGGAGCTTTCAAAAGTACTAATGTCTGCTGAAGGTAAAGATACAGTTGATCTGGCCCTTAGGAGTTTTAAAAGGTCCCAGCTGACTAAAGCACAGCCTAGTTGAGAACCCCTGCTTTAGAAGTCTCTAGAATAATCCCCAAGTCTCCAGTCGAGCGTCTGGGTGCGAGCACAAGAGAAGCTGGATGAGTTGGGAAGAGCCTGGATGAAATGAAGGGTTGAAGGGTCGCCGGGTGAAAAGATCAGCAGGTAACTCAGAGATGAGTCTAGAACTCCAACAAGAGGCTTGCATTGGACACAGAGATTTGGGAGTTATGAAGGAACCAGGTAGTTCCATGGAACTCACTTTGGAAAACCCAGGGGACCCATATAGTGGGCCTCAGCTCAGTGAAGCCTTGATCAGTTGAGTACCCAGGAAGCTCTGGGGTGCTGAGAGGGCAGATGCCTCCAGGTCAGTAGTTGTGGCCACAGCGATGCAGTCATTCAGCCAGCATCTGTGAGCGCCATCAGTGTGCCTGGCACAACTAAAGGACCGTGGTGCTGCCTCACAGACCAGCCGTGAGAACAAACAAGAAGCGGGTAACGCTGTGAAGGTGCTGAGAGGTGTCTCAGAAGCTCCTGTCGGCCTCTCAGCAAGGATTGCCTGGGACACCCTTCCAGGAGTAGGGGCCACTTGCGGGGAAAATTCCTCTCTTAACCACTTGTGCCTGCCATATGGGGTTGGGTAAGGAAGGGAAGGAAGCTAACGTTTAACCCGTTAGGTACCAGGCACTATGCTAGCTTGCAATGTTTTCACCAAGCGAAGCCAAGAGGAAAGGTAGTGTGGGGTAGTGGTTAAGAGCTTGGTCTGTCTGTGCTGACAGTGCAGGGCCTGCTTGGGATTCTCTCTCTCTCTCTCTCTCTCTCTCTGCCCCTCCCCTGCTCACACTCTCTCTCAAAATTTAAAAAAAAAAAAGAGCTTGGCCTCGGGAGCTAGATCTGGGTTCGAGTCTCAGTTCTGCTACTTGCGGTATGATTCGAAGCAAATTTCTTACCCTGTCTGAAACTCAGTTTTCTTCTACACGTCATTCCTGTGAAGGCTCAGCAAGTTCATCCACATTCAGCACCGGGGTTGAATGTTACCTTTTTCTGGTGATCCTTACATCCAGTCCACAAAGCAGGTATCCTCGTTGATCGATGAGAAAACTATGCTCAACAGGGGAGAATGATCTGCTTGAGGGCGTGCAGTTCAGGAGCGGAGTCCGGACGAAAAACACAGTCCATCCGGGGTTGCACGGCTCCTGCGGGCCCTCCCTCTTCCAGGAAGTGGGAGCACAGGCCCCTCCACGCCCCCCATGTCTCCTCTACCAAGGACAGGCCATCCCAGCTAACACTCCATTTCCCTTCCAGGCTGTGTCAACGATCGGAAAAAACAGTTGAGGCAACTGTTCCGCTCCCTTCAAAGCCAGAAGAAAGCCTCCAGTTAGTCCCCGCGGTGGGGAGGAAAGCGACCCTGGGAGGTGCCAGCACAGTCCTCTCCCCCCTCTTTCCAGCACAGCGGTGCCTCCAAGCACTCACCTCCCTCCCTCTGGCCTGGCAGCAGCGTTGCTGCTTACTGCTTGTTCCAGGTCCCCTGGATGCCCCCACCTGGGCACCTCTGCACCAGGAGACGGCCAATCCCTGGGACTGGATGCGTATTAACCTTGAGGGATTGGCCTGGCCATCGGGCCTGACAAGGACAACCGCAGCAAGTTCTGCTACCCCAGAGAGATCCTGTCGAATAAATGAGAACAGACCTCACTCGGAGTCACTGGGCACTGGGCCTGGCTCAGGGCATGATGCTGACTGGAGCCAGGCCCTCCTGGCTTTGAGCCTTTGATGTCTTGAAGGTCAGTGCTTAAAACGAGCCTTCAGGAGCAAGGGGTCAGGGGCTAGGGAACTGGTCTTAAGGTGTGCTTGCAAAGCAAGCACTTACTGGATTACTGGGGGTCTGGGGAAAGGCTGAGCCCTAAATACACCTTTCCCTCCATGCAACACCCTGACTTGGCCTGTCAGGAATTCATGGAGCTCCCCTGACCGTCTTAACATCAACAGGCCAGAGCATCCTTGTTTTTCAAGTGGACAAGGTAAGGATCGGGAAGGCCAAGCTGCTTAGCGAGGGTCTCTGCAAAGGTGCACTTGGGAGGCAGCTAGGTGATGTGGGGCCTCTACGCACCTTCCTGAGGTTGGGAGCTGAGCTTTTTAAGCCAGAAGGCCTTGGCCTGGCCAGCAACGGGATACGGCTTGGGGAGTTGGGCGCAAATGAAAGTTCTGCATTCTCTATACATTCCACCATTCCTAAGCCTCCTGTTGGTTTAAGAGAGACTGCAGCAGAGTGGGCTGTGGGCAAACTGCTCCATGGGGGACCGCCTAGGAGAGCCCAGGCAGCTCCCACTGCAACTCTCCCCCCTGCAGGACAGTTCTTTTGGCTGCAAATAGCAGAAGGGGAAGGGGAAGGGATTTTTGGAAGGAAAAATACCGGCAGACCCAAGAAGTGAACCAGTGGCCTTGGGAAGGCCAGAAGCTAGGCCACTCTGGGCCTCCTGCCTCAGAGCGTGGGAACCTCCTTCCACCCATGTGACTGAGGCAAGGCCAGACAGCCCTGGACACAGGTTCCTCATTTCCAGGACAGGCAACCTGACCGGCTCCTTTGGCCAAGCATCCACCCTGCCACACAAGCAGGGACAACGTTCAGACAGAAGTCACGCGCCAGGCACACATACAGACAGCAGCTACCAGGGCGAATGCTCCGGGCCCTTTTTTACATTTTTATGTAATATGTACTACAAAGGTGAGGTGTCCTTCTCTTTCACCCTTGTGCTCCAGCCCTGCAGTTTCTGTCTTGGGGAGGGAACCATACAGTGTTTGCACACAAATTATCGGCTTAGGAGACCCTGCTCTGTCGTCTTGCTTTTCTCACTTACTCTACCCTGGAACTGGCTCCCAATCAGTGCACAGCAAGCTTCCTTATCCCTGACTGTAGGTGTAGCGTATTCCCCTGTCTGGAGCCGTTGACTCCTTTAACTAGTCTACTATGGATGGACATCTAGCTTCCAATTCTACCTCCCCACTTTAGGACCATGATGGGGAAAACAATGTAATACTACTTTTAAAACTCAGGAAGATGCAAAATTGTAGGTATGGGGCCAAATTTGGCTTATGTAGGGTATTTTGCTGGCCAAAACCTAAGTCTTTAAAACTCTTCTGTATTAGTGATGTTTAAAAGGCAGAAGATTCAATTTAAAAATCCAGATTTCTAGCTCCTCTTGAAAAAAAAGTAACCTCTGGACATACCAGCCTGTGTTCCCACGTGATCATCGGCTGGAGCCAAGTGCAGTGAGGGGACCGGGTGAGGCGTGCCCGCTCCGTGTTACCAGTGTTGGTACTGGCGGTCTAGTCCTGCTAGCATTTCAAGGCTGGTGGCGTCCTAAAGGCAGCGTGGCCTCGATTAAGGACCAAATGAGGTAAAGAACAGAAGCTACTATTCATTCGTTTAGGAAACATTTATTAAGCTCTCAGTGACATGAAAGACAGCGTGCTGCCTCACAGCACATTAGGATCTGAGACCAGCGAAGGCAGGCCGGAACCCTGAGTGGCGCTGACCCAGGCCCCGCCTTCAGAGGTGGCAGAGGGCCTCGTGAAGAGGCAGCTCCCCCACCCGTCCCTGGTGCGGGACTCTGCAAGGCCTTCCTGACTAAAAGACAGGTGCAAGAGTTTGATAAGCAGCACCCACTCTGGGCTCCATTCTGGGGGCAAGCAGGAAAAAAGCGTCAAAGTGGAGGCGGTGCTGGGGGAGTGGTGCGTCTGGCCCACAGATGGCTGTGGTGAACTACGAAACACTGATTCGGCCTTTCATTCAGAAACCACCTGTGAGCCTCCTGCTTTATTCCAATTCCACTACATGCTGCTTGAGAATGCCTCTCTTCTGGAGAGGAATGCAGGAATGATGCTCCCCGACGTCCGGGGCCCATCTGAACAGGGGCCCTTGTTAAAAGTGCCTGTTGTGGCCATTCTCACACCCCCACAGGCGCTGCCCCCACTCAGCACTGGTGGCTGCCAGGGCCTGTCAATGGGCCTTGTGTCCATCCAGCCCCAGCAGTCAGCCCCAGCAGACACTGGCAGGCTGAGGGCTCCCTCCTGCCATCACGGAGAGCCAATCCCCCCCAGACAAAGGCTTTTCATGGGGCAGATCTTCTTTACATCTTAAAGTGTAAAGACGCCCATCTTCTAGCAGGGTGGATCGTGTCCTTGCAGGTTTCAAAGCTGGAGTCCTGGGTCCTCCATGACCTCAGGGGGGATGCTGTCCTAGGTCCCCCATCTCATTCTTGAATTTCATCCTTTTAAAATGATCTTGAGAGCTTTAAGCTCATCCTGGTTGAGGGGATTCAGGTTAAAACCCTTCAGCTCTGGTTTGCCTAAAGGGAGAAAACAATCCATCAGCTAGTTGGGCCTCCTGTTGTCCAACTCCTGCTGGCCCTGGAGTCAGGCCCAGGAAAGGGGCTTATGCTGCATTCATGTTGCCAAACACTTGGCCTTGAGGTCTGACAGGGAAGGGCCTCAAATTCTGCAATGCATTGGATAAGGCACAGGAGTCACCAAGAACCTGACTCTGCTGCCCAGAAACCTCCAGATTTCTGCCAGACCCGTGACCAATCTGGAGGGGTTAGGTTTACCCAGAAATTTAGTTCTGGCCTTAACCACCTGACTGAGGCCCTCTGAGTGCCCTGAGTCAGAGCTATCCTGCTTCTTATACCATGCCTAGGATTTCCTGTGAGATAGCCCAGGCTGTTCCTTGTGCCTGGAAAAGGACTCATGACAGGAATAAGACCCCACGACCTTCCTTGTTCATTCCATCTCTGGGCAGCTACAACCACTGTCCCTGCCCACAGCTTCAGCACCGCTCGCTTGCTGCCCAGGCCTTTGCCCGCCTGGGAGAGGCTTCCACCCTGCTCTGCAAAGTCCATGCTGACAGTCCTCTCTCTTCCTAGTTTCCATTTCCCGCCAGGCCAATACCTTGGGCCTCAAAGAGGCGGTTGACCTTCACTTTAAGTTGTTTGCGGAGTTTCTCTATTTCTTTATCCAGATGGTCCTGATCTGAAAAAAACGAGGTGGGCAGAGGATGAGGTTACACCACAGACAGACCCACCCAAAGGGAGAAGCCCTCCGCTTCTCCCCCCACTCCTTGAGATCAAGGGCTCCTGGCATTCGGGAAGAAGGGGACTTGAGAGACCAACTGAGGAAGGAAGTGAAGCCTAGAGAAGGGATGCGATCTGCCCAAGATGGTCGAGTAAGCCCAGGAAAGGACTGAGCACTCGCCTCTCCGTTCACTGACCTATTTTCATATGCAAAGTACCTTCGGCTGCTCAGTGGGTGGGGAAGGCAACATGGGACTTTAGGTCACCCTCCCACAATGAAATCACAGAAAATTCAAACATCAAACCAGAGTGAAGAAGATGGTTAGGAAAAGCATGGCTAAGGAGTTTTACAAACCTAACTCCATCAATACGAGGGGTTTTTAGGTAACAGGACTGTGGTAACATGTGACCTAAACGATCAATGGACAAGCCCGATGCTTGGGCTTAACCTAATTAACCCTGGTGAACAGAAAAGGTTATCTTGCCAAGACTGTTCATACCTTAGGGCACACTGCATTATGAGAAGTAGACGCCACAATGTTTGGTGACACCACTGCCTAATGTCACCCAAACGACCACCTGCTGGTTTGTCTTCCCCACAGATTTTCATTCTTTCCAGTGGGGAGAAGGCCTGGGCAGCGGTTCTAGTGCTCCTGGTAAACGAGCAACGTTAGGCCCTCAGGGGCTTGGTTAGCTTGGGAGGACCCAGAGAACCAGCGACAATCATGTCCCAGAACCCCTCGAGGTATGGTGACAAGACCATATCTGTGGACCAAGACAGCTGAGGACCAGATCCTGAACCCAGGCAAGCAACCCCCTCTGAAAGCTTAGCCTGAGTGAACTGTGGCCACCACCCAAGTGCAATGACGACTCTTAATTTTATAACCATAGTATTAGTGTACATTTTTCAAAAGCGCAGTCAGAAACTTCTTTAAGCTGTTCTAGTCTCCTTTGCTAAAATTTTATTTCAACAGCGCTAAGGAGACTCTGCCTTCAGGGACGGGCGACCTTGCCGGTCCTCTTGGTCTATACATTTTCCAAGGGTCGGGAGAGAAAAAACTATGCATAGTCTTTCCTTTTCCCAGGCAAGGACCCATTTACAGCTTGACTTTTTGCCGTTATGCTCCTACAAAGAGCCTCGAGGGTCGTGGCTATGAAGATCTGAGTACATGCTGAGTGCCCAGACTGCAGCAGAGCCCGGAGGCTCACTCTCCCCAAACCTCCATTTTCAATGCAGTCTCTACTACAGGGGACCTGAAAAATAAAGAGCTCACTCTGCCAGGCTCCCTTGAAGCTACGGGTGGCCACATGACTTAGTTCTGGCCAACGAGATGTCCGAAGTCTCTAAGGAGGACAGCCTTACTTTGAAACAGAAAGCAAGGCCATACACGGAGCAGGCCCTCTGCCTTTCCTACAGCCTGGCATGAGGACACGAGGCCTGCAATGACCACACCGCCACCACGAGAACACGTGAGGGTGACCTTGCTGTGAGCAGCAGTGCCAGTCCTGGACTGCCTGCCTCTGGACAACTACTGAGGAGAAAAACAGAACCAGGTTTCCTGAAGCCTCGGTTTGTTGGGTCTTTTGTATTTGTGGCACAAACTGTTTCCCACTGGTAAACAAGCACTAGGCTAAGTACATATACTGTTTTATCCCACCTTCACAAGTGTGCTACGGAGATGCGTCCCCCCCCTTTAGAGACGAGAAGTAGCTCAGAGTGGCAGAGCAGGGACTCAAACCCACACCTACCTGAACACTGTAACACAGCTGCCTCTCCTCAAATGGCCCAAAGCCTGACTCTCACTCAGTTCTGGGTTACGATTGGGGCTGGTGGGGGAGATGTGTCCCTGACTCATCCCCAGAAGGCCTTACCTTTCTCAATCATCTCCTTCGTCTGAGGGTGAGGCATCCTGATGAACATGTTCCCGAAGCAAACCATCACATCTTCTGAAAGGGCAAATGGTCACTCTTTCAACAAATATTTTGGAGCACCTACACTCTTGACAGGCATTGTCTGAGATGCTGACAACACAGTAGAACGACACAAAGTTTCTGCCCTCACAGAGCTTATGTTACGGTGGAGGAGAAAGAATAAATAAGCAAAGATAGGACCTGTCAGACCCTGATAAGTCTAAGTACTCCACAGAAAAATAAAGCAGGGTAAGACGATGGGGAATGTCAGGGTAGGGGACGAACTTGTCATCGGTATCAGGTGGTCCGAGAAGACCTCAATGATCATGTGACATCTGGGCAGAGACTTGGAAGAAAGTGGGGGTGAGCCCTGCAGACATCTGGGGAAAGAGTGAGCAAGGCAGAGGAAACAGGAACAGCAAGACCAGGGTGAATGGAGTCGATGAGTGAGGGGGAACAGGAGAGGAGAGGATGTTGGAGAGTTCCAGGCGGTCTTACAGGACTCCGCCTTTTACTCTGGTGAGATGAGAAGCAATGAACAGGTTTTAGGCTTTCTGGTGCACTTTAAACCCTGGGCCTGGCCTCTGCCCATCTTTCCAGCCACATCACATGCCCCCCCCCCACCCCCCGCTTACTTTGTCTTACCCACCTGTCCTCATCTGAAAAGCCCACAACCCCTCCTCCAACACCCACCTCATGTCCAATTCCTTCCTCAGCTTTCTCACAACTTCCAATTATGTATTTATGCTGTTTTATCTGTAAGAGCACAAGGGCAGGAACTGCACTGTGTCCATAACCCCCACCCGGCACCTTCCTAGTGCCATCAGTGAGCCAGCAACTAACCTCCATCGTGGAGATGAGCCGCTGAAACCCTGAGCCACAGTCCGTGTCAGACCTGCAACACTTTCTCCCTCATCTCCACAGGCTGTGTCACACACGTGGGGCTTCCTGACTTGTCTTTGTTACAGATAAGTTGAAAGCCTTAGAAGGAAGATAGAACAGGGCTCCAGAGCCACAGTGATGAAACCCTGACTTACCGGAGAGGCTGAGATCCTTCTGCAGAGCCCGCAGGCCCTCCCGGTTCTGATTCCTTTTGGTGTCCAGATCCACAATCTGCAAAGCACAGGGGTAGGAGGGAACTCAGCTCCCTCTTGCCCCAAACCATTACCTTCCAACAGACCAGAGGCTTTTAAAACTCAACAGACACAAGGCATTGTCCCTGGGTTTCTTCCAATGTCATGCCCAAAACACACTGATGTGCAAATGTACTTCTCCTATTCAGTTTCCAGGTCCTTAAAGACAATGCTCCGTGCAGGTGCTGTCCCCACAGAGAAAGGTGCTGGGGAAAAGTTCGCTGACTAAATGGATAACTTATTATTCACTGGAGTGCTAGTTCTCAAGTTGCAGAGCATTTCAGAATCACCATGGCAGTAGAAACCGCTCCCTGGACAAGTCCCTTCGGCTGATGCTGACCTAGTATCAGGAGAAAGCCAACATTCCTGGACTGCAATAGCAGGGGTGGGGGCACTGAAACAGTGCTAACAACACAAAAGCTACTAAGGAAGTGAGGAGACGCTACGGTATCCTTCTGGAGAGCGCTGGCTCTGGAGCCACGATACCCAGGTTTGAATCCTGTTGCCCGCCACGAGCTGTGTAATTTCACCTTCGGAGAAATGGAGATATGAATAGCACTTAGCTCATAGGTTATTGAGCCAGGAACTAAATGAGTTCGCATAGTCCTTGACACACAGTAAGTACTCGGCAAATTTTAATCGCTTCTTTATTATTATCATCCAGCACACCCTGATGCAGTGTTTCATTTAATGGGCACTTATTCATCCAAGTCTTCCCCTTCTCAGTAAACACCCGACCAGTCATCCAATTATTCTAACTGGAGACGAGTCATGAATCACTCTTCACTCCTCCCACTCCCTCACCCCCATATGTAACCACATCAAGGCCTACTAAAGCCCCAAAATATACCTCTGACCCATTCGCTTGTCTCCATCACCACCAGCTAGAGCCAAACCCATCTCTTGCCTGAACCTTGGCAGTGGCTCCTCACAGACCACCCCCCATGCCCCCCTATATTTTGTGCTCCACACACCAGCCAGAGGAACTCTTTTAAAGCCTAAATCCAATTACATCATCCTCCCTCCCCCCATCAACTCCCTTCAAACCCTCAACGCTTAAATTAGCACAAGACCCAAGACCCAGACTTCCAGGTCAGGTCTACAAGGCCCTCCACGACCAAGGCCCCACTTCTCCAGCGTCCCCACCTGCCCAATCACAAGACCACTCTTTTCTCTTTCTCTTGTCCCCTGAGAGCCTTGGCCAAGGCAGAGCACCCACAGTCAGTGGGGCGAGGCAGCAGGAACTGCCCTTTGAAAAAGATGTTCAGGTAAACCTACGAAAGAGGTAACGGCTCGGGATCCCGAGGGCACGGCGAGGGACGGAGAAAGGATGGGCACAGGGAATCTCTGGCACAGAGCAGGCGCCCACTTAACACGTGCTAATAAATGCGTGAAGCGAGGCGCCGTCACAGGCGTCTGGGCCACCTTACCTTACCGCCGCCCCACGTCTGTAGTCACAGCCGTGAGCCCACCAGCCCAGGTCAGCCCACTGCGTGCCCTCGCTGGAGCCGGATTCCGCGCCCAGCGCGCGGCCTTACGGCGGTCGCCGCCAGGCCCCAACCGCCGAACCCCAGCCCCAGCGCCTCGGACCGGCCTCCTACCTGTCGCTTGTCCGCCAGCACCTCCTCGGCGAGCTCTTCCACCTCCACCAGGTACCGAAGCACCCGTTCCGCCTCGGGTGAAAGCATGCCCACCACCTCTGACTCCACTCCACTCGGCTCGGCTGCGACACAGCTCAAATTCCGTTCGGGCTCCGCTTCGGCTGCGCATGCGCACGCGCAAGCGCCGCCCGGGCAGGCCTTCCGGCGGGCATGCGCAATTAAAAGAACTGTGTCGCGCAGGCTCCAACACTCGAGAGAGAGGCGGGCCTAGCTTTGGGGGCGGGACTGGAACGCCCCCTGCAGGCCCAGAGCGCCTAGCGTGCAGCGCTGCCTTTGAACCCACCTGCCTGCCTTTCTCTATTTGTTGAGCACCTACTAGGCGCCAGGCAGTTTTAGGTGCTGAGGGCGCAGCAGTGAACGAAGCACAGTCTCTGTCCTCATGCAACGTCATCCTAGTGGGAAACACCGACAATTCATGACAAAACATATAATTACATACTATGGTGTTTGGGAGTAATAAAATCATTCTTCCCCTGTTTCAGGAACACTAAGAAGGAAGAAGGTCCATGTGTCAGAGTGAGTGGCTTATATTTAATCTCTGACACCTTCAGTTTCCAATTTATAAAAATGGGAGTGAACAAAATTCTCCCTCATTGTGTCTCTGCCGGATCAGAAGGAGGTAGGCATCATTTTAAAAATTCAGCTTTCACCAGTATTCATCGAGCCCCTGTCTCAGGCCCAATGTTCAGAGTAGTTGACCTAGACCCAGGGAAGGGGCTGGAAAACCATGTGCAGTGAACAATGAAGTGCCAGCTCAGAAAAGAAGTTCTGTAAGTGTTAGAAAGCAAATCGGTGTGGGCCATAGGCTTTGGAAGGATGTCCAAGAAAAGGCAGGCAGGTGGAACATGGCTGCCACTCAGAACTAGAAGGTTCCCTAGAGATCTTCATGCCTGAACCCCTCATTGTACAGCTGAGAAAAACTGAGGCCCAGAGAGGAGTGAGGACCTTACACAGCCAACAGCCGACCTAGGATTCTGACCTCCTGCCTCCCTGATTCCAGCTTTTTATTCTCTCCTTTGGCCCCTGGTAACCAAACCCCTTAATGTCCCTTGCCTCACTTGAATTTCACAATTTTTTGTACAGATAGGTTATTACCGCCCATTTCATAGCTGCAAAGTGAGGCCAGGAGAAGCACAATGCCCTGTCACACAGAAAATCAGGAACAAATGTGTGTCTAGAAGCATTCTGGTCTCCATACCACAACTGTCTTTGGATCCTGGGGGAAAAAACTCCCCCCACCCCAGACTGTGGCCCCAGAAGCCCCACCTCCTCTTTGCCTGGCCTTTGGCTTCCTTCAAGTGCCAGAGGCACGGCTAATTTTCCCTGCAGCTGCCCTGCGTGGGGAAAGAAGATTCATTAAGGATTCCTCACTGAGGGTGAATTTGTCGCCAAACCCAAGATGTTTTGTGTAAACACCTTCTGGTTCAGAAACGTAGGCACAGGCCCTATAAAGGAAAGAGGAACATTTGCCAAAGGAGAAACAGGACTTACCAGGCATCCCTGGGGCCTAGACCCCAGGACTGGGTCTCCTCCACCTTGGGGCCCAAAGAGGGCTGGACCAGGCTAACCCTTGACCCCTGCCAGATGAGCCTGGATGGGGAAGGGTTAAAGTGGGCTCCCAAACTGACTGTGACTGGCCCTTAGAGAGCACCCCTGGGGAGAGAAGTCATATGTTTCATTTATATCCAAAACCATCTATTTCACAAATATTTATTGACTGCCCTGATCCCGTTATAAGGATTCCACCATGGGCAAAAAATGGACATGGTCTTTGTCCTCAGAAAGCTTCCAGTCTGACAGGAGAGACAAACAATAAACACACGAACAAGTAAATGTATCATATATCAGGTGGTGATAAACGCCATGGAGAACAACAGAGCAGGATGGTGGGGAAAAAAATTATAGAGGGGCTATATGAAATAATGTGGCCAGGGGGCTTCTCTGAGGCAGTTGCATTGGAGCAGAAATGTGGAATAGGTGAGGGGTGAGCCATGTGAATATCTGGGGGAAAAGTGTTCCAGGCAGAGGGAATAGCAAATGCAAAGGCCCTGAGGTGAGGCTTTATTTAGTAAACTGGAAGAATAGCGAGGCCAGTGTAGGTAGAACAGGATGAGCAAGGGGAAGAAAGTAGGAGGTGGGGTCAGAAAGGTGAAGGAGCACGGAACAAAGAGTTCTACAGAAGGGGCTGTGGGTGCCGGGCCCAGATGGGCAAAGCCCTTCCTGGAGGTCACCTGCGGTCACTGCCGCACACGTCTGTGGCTTCCTGCTTCTCTCTGCCCACGGAGTGGAGTGGGGGGAATGCCGGTGAGTTACGGCCCAGAGACGTGACCCTTAACCAAGAAGAGAGGAGTTAGTGACTGAGTACCCCAGCTTCTCTGCCCCTCTGTGGGACACCCAAGAGGAGGCTGCCACAATCATCCAAGTAGGAGAGGATGGTCACTGCACTGGGAAATAGCGGGGGGTGGGCAGGCAATGGTGAGGGATATCATGGCCTTTGCGCTCCCTCCTCCATTAGCCTGGATTAATTTTCTCCTGGACCTTTGTCACTGCCACATACCCCCTACTTATCAGCCTGGTGTCACCTCCTCCCAAGGGTCAGGAGTCTCCTCTAGGAGCACACAGCTTCGTGGGCTTCTCCCATCTCTGCACTCAAATACTATCTTTTTCTCCGGTCATCTCCCTCCCCAGCCGTAAGCTCCAGGGTGGAGACTGTATCTGTCTTGCTCACCGCTGTGAATCCCGAACTGAGAATGGTGCCTGGCACACAGTGGGTACTCAGCCAATGTTGACGGAATGAATGAGTAGACTCAACACGAAGCAGAACTTTGTCAAATCCAAAGTGTTCAAGGATGAGCAGAGCTAACCCAAGGGTAACCCAGTTCCGATCCCAGAAGCCTGGACTGCCCCAAGCTGAGGATATTGCAGAGGATAGATCCCTCTGCAGCCTGGGGTGGAGGTTCAGGAGTGGGCAGGTGATCCCTAACCAGAGAAACCCTGCCTGGTCACATCGGGCATGCCCCCAATCTTTAGCCCAGGCAAAAGGGACATGGCTGCTGGGACTTCGGTGTTTGGAGGCTGGAGCCAACAAGAGCAAAGCTACACCCGTTCCCCTGGGGTCCCCTTTTATTGTGCACCCCCTTTGGGTATGTGCCCAGTGAGCAGCACCCACTTCTCCCCTTAGCGGGGACTGCCCTCAGGCTGCTGGAGCCTCCTGGGGTGACTTACCTTCCCCTTAAGCTATGACCCATCATTGTAGAGATATGAAAGCCCACCTTCCTCACCTGGGATGATCGTGGGGGTACGGATGGGTAACTCCGAGGAATAATTTGCACTCCACAGTCCCCCCGTGGGATCAGGCTGAAGTTGCCATCCACGTGACATCTGCTGGGCCTGCTCGGCTTCCCCTCCTTCCCTGCCCTGCCCTCCTCACTCCCTATGGTCAAAACTCTCCAATACTCCCATCTCACTCAGTAAAAGCCTCCTCACCAAGACCCACAAGACCCTGCCTGCGCTGCCCTGCCTCTCTGAGGCATTTCCTACCTCTCTCCCCACTGTTTCCCTCTGCCCTACTATCTGCGTGTCTCCTCCTCTCACTTGCTCAAGTCTTTGCTTAAATTTCACCTTCTCAGCAAGACCTACCCCAACCTCTCTACTGTATTTAAAAATGCAGACCCTGCCCCTCCCTGTCCACTGATGAACTTCCTCTGCTCTACTTTTTTCTCCTTTTTTTCCTAGCATTTGTCCCTTTCCAGGGTGTTATATAATTAACTTTCTTATATTTGTTGTTCATCTCCCTCTGCTAGAAAGGAAGTTTCACAAGAGGAGGAATCTTTGTCTCACTTGTTAATGACGTATCCCAAATGCCCAGAACAGTACCCGGCCCCCAGTCGGTGGTGAATAGACATTTTTGAATGAATGAATGAATGAATGAACGAACGAATGAGGAAAAGAGCCAGGACTCTAACCGAGGCAGATTCTCTCTGAGGCCAGGCTCGTAACCCCTCTACTGGAGGTGGGGGATGGGAGTGGCAGATCCGACCAGGGCTTGTCGCTAAGGTAAGGGGATCAGGTTTTGCTCACGGATCAGTGAGAAGCTGCTGGAAGGTTCTGAGTAAGTATGGGACATGATTGGGTGTATTTTGTGAAAGCCCTCTCTGGCGGTGGGGATAGGATGGGCTAAAAGGGAGGAGGGTTACAGTCCAGGGAGTGGGCGTTAGGAATGGGAGGGTGGTGATGAGGGCTTGGAGAGGCAACGGGGCTGTGGCTACCCTGGGACTGGGAGCAGCAAGAAGTCTGCTCCATATCCCAATTCTCCAGGCAGCCTGGGTGGTTGCCCCATGGGCTCTGGCCCGTGAGTAGTCCGGGCCGGGCCTCCCAGCTGCTGACAACGTGCCCGTCCCCCAGATGGACTGTTTGCTCTCCCGGGTGGTCCCCAGCTCCTCCCTCCGCTTCCTTTGCGCCCTTGTGGGCTTGGCAGGAGGTGGGGAGGCCTCCACTCCTTCTCCTCTCCTGACCCAGAGAATAATCCTTATATTCATATGATCCTCCTCCTCCGTGCCCTCACTTCATCCTCCCACATCCCCCAGTAACACAGAAACCTGATTCCCATAGGGCAGATGAAGATATTGAGGCCCAGAAAGGGGATGAGACCTTCCTGAGGTCATGAAGCCAGATGGGGACACCAGGTGGGGACCCGTCTTCCTACTCCCCTCGCCTCGATTTCATCAGGCAACAGATGGTCCCATGGCTTGACTTGAAAAATCTTAAGTGACCTCAAAGAGAATGCAAGCCCAGAACATTCCAGGCCTCCCTGAGCTGGCCGTGACGACTATCTTTAATACTAAATCTATTCATTTTAAATCGCAGGAATAGATTCTTCTTTAAAATTTTTTTTTAACATTTATTTATTTTTGAGACAGAGAGAGACACAGCATGAACGGGGGAGGGGCAGAGAGAGGGAGACACAGAACCCGAAACAGGCTCCAGGCTCTGAGCTGTCAGCACAGAGCCCGACGCGGGGCTCGAACTCACGGACCGTGAGATCATGACCTGAGCTGAAGTCGGCTGCCCAACCGACTGAGCCACCCAGGCGCCCCTAAATAAACTTTTTAAAAAAGAAAAAAAAAAAGAGCTGCACTCTTCTGATTGAGCCAGCCAGGCACCTCAAATATTTGAGGTTCTTACAAAGTGCAAGTAGCTGTTTTGTGTGTTTATGTATTTTTAAAAAATCTTAATGAGGTCGTCACACACACACACACAGATGGGCACAAATCATAAGTGGACAACAGTTCAAGAACTTTCCAAAACTGAACACACCTATATAACCAGATCAAGCAACAGAACTGGGAGATCCCCTCCAAGGCCTCCCCACCGCTAACTACCCTAAGAGTAACCACCACCCTGACTTCTAACACCAGACATTGATTTTGTCTGTTTTTGAAATTTAAACAAATGGGAGGTCACAGTGTGTGCTCTTTCGCGTCTGACTTCTTTTGCTCAACACTTTGTTCATGAGACTTATCTCTATTATGTGTGTGGTTGTTGATCGCTTACTTTCAATGCTGCAGGGTGCTCCATTGGTGGGATCACACCACAACGAAACCATTCTGCTGCCATTGGTGGACATGGGCTGATTTCCAGCGTGGGGCCGTTACAAAGCGCAGACATGAGGGGCGCCTGCGTGGCTCAGTCGGTTAAACATCCGACTTCGTCTCAGGTCATGATCTCACCGCTTGTGGGTTCGGTCCCCGCGTCGGGCTCTGTGCTGCCAGCTCAGAGCCTGGAGCCTGCTTCGGATTCTGTGGCTCCCTCTCTCTCTGCCCCTCCCCCCGCTCGTGCTCTGTCTCTCTCTCTCTCAAAAATAAATAAACATTTAAAAAGATTAAAAAAAAAAAAAGGAAGCGCTACAATGATCCTTCAGGGACATGTCTCCTGGTATTTGTCTGTGAGCTCCACTTCTTCTTGGCCTCATCTTCCCCCGCATTTCTTGAAAGCTAGTCCTCCCCCCCGCCCCCACTTGAACACCCTCCTTCTCACCTCTCTGCCTTTGCTCAGGCCCTGCCCTTTGCCTGGAATATCCTTTGCTTTCCTTCACCACTTGTTGAGGGCTTACTCTTCCCTGAAGGTCTCTCCTCCTAGAAGACACCCTCCTCCCACACGCCTGATTCACCAGAAAGGTTGCTCTCCCCCAGGTCTGCCAGAGGGAATTTGGTCCTTCTTTTCTTCTGACATCAACCACTTTCCTGTCTTGGGCTGCTTGTTTTTTGCCACTGTTTTGGCTTTCTCACTAGCCATGGAGCCCACTGGGGCTAGGGGCTCCATGGACTTCCCATCAGGTGCCCGGGACCCCCAGGAGAGGTCTACTGAATGATTGAGTGTGTCCATGACCTAATCATATGTTGGAGGAAATTAAGGGTCCTGTCCGTCTGTCTGTCTCTTTTTCTCTCCCCTCTCCTCTCCTTCTTCACCAACCAGAATCTTTCAGGAGATGCCCATTCCACTGGAAATAGGGTGGAACATGGAGTCAAGACTTCCCCTGTCTTGGGTGGAGATGAGAGGCTCAACTCATCTGTAAAATAGGTCTTGTCACTCACTCAGTCACTCAAGGCAATGGTTATTGAGTGCCTACCCTGTGCCAGGCCCTGGGGACCCACTGGTAAAATAGGACAGGTCTAGACCTGAGTCTGGCGAGCTTTCAGTCACAAGGATAAGATTAACATTCATGCATATACCGTTTCTAACTGCAATAAGGCTCATATGAAAAGCTCAGAGTCCAATAAGATAATACAGAGGGGTGCCTTAACCTAAATCAGGGAGTAGAAGTAAAAAAAGCTTTCTATAAAAAGTGACATTTGACCCAAGATCTAAGGCTGGGTAAAAATAAACCAAGCAAAAGGAAACACTACGGGTGAAGGTGAGGTAGACAAATTGTTCCAATGGCGTTGTGGCAGGAAGGAACCTGGCAGAGGCCAGTGTGGCTGGAGCCCAAGGAGAAGGGGAGAGAGAGATAAGGAATGAAGTTGAACTGGGTAAGCAGGAGCTAGGTCATAATGGAGGGCCTGGTGGGCAAGGTGACATTGAAAAGTGGATTAATTCACTCCGTAAGTAATTATTGGACACCTTCCATTCGCCTGGAGGTGCCTCTGCCAGGGAACAAGGCAGACAAGATCCTCGTTCCCATAGAGCTCACAGTCCAGGGGCAGATAATAACATTAAACAGAGGAGGAATGGCTTATCTTTATAGAGGCCCTACTGTGTGCCAGGAAAAATCTCGTTTGATCCTTACTACCACACATCACGAAGTAGGATACTCATATTACTGAAGAGGAAACAGGCTTAGCAAGGCGGAGTGATTTCCTCATATGCAAGGAGTCTTGAGGATGTATTGCAGTCCATTTTCAAAGCCCCCTGACAGCACTTTTACTCAATGCCAGTATGTGAAGGATAAACTGCCGTATTCTCTGTAGAAGCCTCTATCTAAATTATAAACACACAGACCATTCCGTCAGCAAGTGGATTGATTCTACAGATATCCAAAATAATGCGTCCACAAAATTATTCATTAATGGATTATTACAACAGGCTGGGGACAACCTAACTGCCCGTTATTTAGGGGCTTGGAGAAGCAGATTGTGGTACATCCATGCAATGGGGTGCTGTGATGCCATGAAAAGGAACAAGGGCCCTGAAATATGCACCGATAACACACACACACACACACACACACACACACACACACACACACACACACACACGTTTGTTTAAAGGACTTTCAGATTCTATAGGGAAGAAAGTGACAGCAAAACAGGGAAAACATTCCAGGATTGTTAAATCGAAAGTGACTTCCTTGCTTTACAAATGAGGAAACTGAGCCCAGAGAAGAGAACTCCAGGATTGTTGAATCCAAAGTGACTTCCTCGGTTTACAGGTGAGGAAACTGAGGCCCAGAGAAGAGAAGTGAGGTAACTTGCTCAAGGTCACCTAAGCAGGTAACTGGCAGACTCAGGACTGGCTGTCGCCTGAATTAGAGACCTGTGCCCTTTCATGTCAGCTGGCTCGGGATCACTACACATCTGTGTGCCAAGTTCCACTAAGTGCAGAAGACACAGTGGTGAGCAATGTAGGCATGACTGCTGCCTCCACAGATCTTATATCCTAGACCAGAAACAAGCACATATTATCACATCATGTAGTGATACATGCTTCGGATGAAAAATAAGGCAGGTAAGGGGATGGAGTGTCAGGGGAAAATTACTAGGAAAACCCCTCTGAAGAGGCAACCTTTTAAAGAAGAGAAAGATGGAGGCCTGTGAATTCCTGGGGGAGTTGCAAGAGTAAAGCCAGGCAGGACGGATTAGGTTGGCATGGGAAGAGAAGAGCAGAATCAGTGGCTGGAACAGAACAAGGGAGGGAAAGACAGAAGCAGGTGAGGTCAGAGAGGAGAACAGGAGAGAGATTATAGTCAGGGTTGAGGACACTGGCTCAAAGTGAGGAAGGAAATATTCAGACGGTTTTGAGCAGACATGGAACCTGATCAGATTTCTTTTTCAAAAAGGCCCCTCTGGCTAAGGGTGGAGATTGAACATTAAGAGCAAAAGAGGGGCTGTGGGGAGCCCAGGGAGGAGGCTGGTGTGATCCAGTTGTCCAGGAGAGAGGTGACAGAGCCATGGCCTGGGGCAGTGGATAGGGAGCAGAGATTGGTCTCCCCATCTGTGCACTGAAGGAGTTGGATGACATGGTCCCTTAGGGCCCTTCTAGTTCTGGCGTTTCGTAATTTGGTGAATTAGCTCAGCATACACCAAGTAGGTGCAGCCAAGCCCATGTTTTCCTTTTCTCACAATCTCTAGATTTTTCCTTTTGGATTCTGAGTCTGGACAGAGCCCAGTGATCTGAGGCTCAGCACGGGGACTCCTGCCCACCCCCATCACTGCCAGCCTCACTCCGGTCCCCACCTCCCATTGACAGATGGGTGGGCAGCAGGAAGCAGCTGGGCCTCGAAGCCTGCAGGGCCCCGGGGGAGGGAATTATCTGAGAGTTCATAACCCCTCTCTGCCTTCCAGATCTTGAGTTAAAAGCCCCAAATGTCACATCCCCAAGGGGCAAGGGCATGAGGGTGCCAGGAGAGGGGCAGGACAAGGGGCATGACAGCGCTTCTCTGTCCTCTGCTGCCCACACGGGGGTGGGGCCCTGGGGTGCTGAGAACTCCAGCTTTGGGAGCAGGAAGCCATTAGAGGCTGAAACTGGTGGCCCTCAGGCCGTGTCTGACCCACTGACCTATTTACTTGGCCTGAAAAGTGTTTGAGCAAAAATGGAGCCAACATTTAAAAATCAAGAGATTTTACAATAAAATCCAGATTTCTGGTTTCTCTTGAGTAATTAGAAAATCTGACCGTGCTGACCGCCTATTCCCATAAGACAACATTCAGCAATCGCTGAGTAGCAGCTGTCCTCATTATTATTTTATTTTATTAATAGGTAAATACACTCATGTGATTCCAAAAAAATTATAAATGGGCATATAATGAAGTCTCCCTCTCCCATCCTGTTCCCCTTCTGCCTTCTTTAGTAATCTCATGTTCTTATATAGACTTCCAAAGTTTCTTTATGCATATACAACAAATAGATTATTCTCCTCATTTTCACTCAGCTTCACCCCTGTTCTGTCCCTTGCATGTCCCCATGGAGACCTCTCTGTATTAGGAGATGGAAAGCTTCATTGCCTCCCTTACGGCCACATGTCATTCTGTTGTCAGAAAGTCCATGATTTATTTAACCAGTCCCCAACTGATGGGCATTTGGGTCATTCCCAATATTTGCTGCTATAAACAATGCCGTGCCAATTATCTTGTGCATAGTTTACACAAGAAAAACAGGAATATTACTAGAAGCTGCTCCAATCAGAGGGTGCGGTAGGCACGGACTGAGTTTTGAGCTAATCAGAAAAATGTGATAAGGACTGTTCCCCAAGAGTGATTCTTCAGATTCCCACCAAAGCCCAGAGACCATGACCTAGGGACCTAAGGAAAGGCTCCCAGATTTGCTTCTGCCCCTTGCTAGATGTGGGACTTCTCTCTGGGTCTCAGTATCCCCATCTGTAAAATGAAAGAGGGGCTTGGGGAGCTGGATCAGATCTCAGGGCTTGTCCAGTTCTAAACAGCTGTGGTCCACCTTCTCCTTCTACACTAGCCACATCCAGCCTCTCCTCAGCCCTTGTATGAGCCTGACTCAGTCCCACTGCAGGGCCTTTGCTCAAGCTGTTCTGTGCCACACCTGCCCCCCACCACACACACTGACACACCCCTTCCACTAAAACACCATTCCCTTACTCCCTTATTAGTCTTAGTATGAATCCCTGATCCTTGATTTCAGACCACTCAGAACACGCCAGTCCAAACCATTCGGGTCAGGGTCCCCTCTAAGTACCATTGGTAGGTGGGTCACTCCCACCTGGCCCACACTTCAGACATCCCATCAGATCCTTCTTCTGTCACCTCTCCAGTGGCCTGAACTAGCGTTCTTGAATGCCAACTCTGCTACTCCCTAACTAATGGCTTTGGGCAAGTGACGGCACCTCCAAGGGTCCCAGTTTCCTCACGCAAAAAAAAAGGGGGCGCAGTTTGAGGGCAACATATAGTCATAACCATAACTTCTTAGCACAACTCCTGATACACAGAATGGATTGATAATTCTGTAGGCCACCGCCCTTGTGTGAATCAGTTATCTGGTTTATAAATTACAGAGAACAACAGAACTTACTTCATAGAGTTGATCACTCACTCATTCCTTCAATGATGTTCATCAAATACCTATTGGGTGCCAGGGACAGCATTGGGCACTCAGCAGTTTGTCGGTGAAAAAAATAGATGAATTGTCTCAACTCTCACGGAGCTGTCAGGAAATTCCAAACAGGCAAACATAAAAGGATAAATCGGACTAACACGTCATGGAAGTTCATAACAGGGGAGCATCAGGGAGATTTCTCTGAAGGATAAGGAGCATGGCACAACTGGGTGGGAGATCCGGGAGGGCTTCCTGTGGAAGGCATCACCCTAAGCTAATAATTAGCATTAATTCTCCTCACCACAGTTCCAGGAGGAAAACACTGGTTGCCCTTCCCCATTTTGCTTTTTTTCCCCCCTGAAGCTAAGAGAAATTGAGTGACTTGCCCAAGGTCGTAGAGTCAGGAAGGGGTGAGTAGCTTTCAAACCCAGGTTCCCTGGCTCTAGGGCCTCAGACATAAAAGTATATCTTCTACTGCCTGTTTGAACAGGTTTATATGAGGATGTAGAAAGGCATGGGAGGTACAGAGCTGCCTTTGTTGTGGTGGGGCCCAGAGGTCAGAACCTAACTGTGAAGCCCCATCCAGGTACCCATGAGAAGGTAGAGATCCAGACACACACAGAACCGGCCCAGGGCCATTACAGGGTCCAAGGTCAGAGCTTCGCTCTGCCCAGGGCTCTGTGCACTCCATGAGTCTCCCTGCCTAGGGCTGTAAACAGAGAAAAAAGGAAAAGATATTGTTCCTGCCTAAATCACATTGGGATTCAGACTCCCCTCCAGCCCAACCCACAAAAACTCCCACTAGTCTACACATGCCTGTGGATAGAGACTACTAGCTTTGAATCCAGCCTGGAAAACTCCTTTAATCCCTAACTCTTCCTTTTCTGTTTCCAGCTTTGGGCCACAGCTGGCACTCCAACCTCCTGAGCATTGCTGGGACCAAAACAGTCCCTGGACACAAAAGGGCTGCTGGGTTGCAGGACTGCAGATGGCTGCTCCTTGCTGACCCAGGGCAGCTGTTTGCCCTCCATCTTCCCTTCCCAGCTACTCCGAGGCAGGGTGGTCCTCAACCCTCCCTCCCACCTTGGGAGATAGCAAAGCCTACTCTGGAGCCAGATGATGGCTTGACTTTGTCTCTAGCACTTAGTAACTGTGTGACTCTGAAGAAATGAATTAACTTCTCTGTGACTCAATTTTTTCATCTGTAAAATGGGAAGACAAAATGTAAACTACCTCACAAATTGTGAAGATAAAATGAGTTAGTAATTGTACAGTGATTCTGGTGTCTCAGGCAAAGAGAAATTGCTACATGAGTGTTTGTATATCCTGATATATCCAATTTGAGCAAAGGGGTTGGGGGTGTGTGGGGGGGTATCCGGGATGTATGAGCAACCCTACCTCCTCTCCTAGATTACTGTTATATTCTCTCTTTGGCTTCTCCACCCCCAAGTTACTTCGCTTCTCTGGCTGCAAGGGCTTCTTTCCAAATCTTGACTTGATTGCATTTGTCTCCTGCTCAAATTTTGCGGTGGTTTCCCATTGCATCTTGGATAAAGTATATCTTCTGGACTTTTAGGATCTCATTCCTCAGAATTCTCCAGCCCCATCTTTCCAAGCTTTGCACCTCCCTGGATCTGTGGTCCAGACTTTCTTGACAATATGCCCTCCAATCTCAGGCCTGCAAGCCTGTGCACTGTCTCTTCCCTCCACCTGGTGTTTCCTCCCATTCCCTTCCCTCTGATGTTGCCCCCTTCCCTGCCCCTACTCTGCTAGGGCTGTAGCCAGTTGAAGGCATTCCCTGAGGGAGGGAAAGGGGAGAGTGGGGAAAAGAAAACAACCCTCAGAGCTGCAATTTTCTCAGATTCAAAGACAATAAGAAAAGGGACCCTTCAAGATCAAATATGGGAATGGAACAATATGTGAACACTCTGGAAACTAGGAAGTGGCTTGTTAGCATCCAGTGATTGCTAAAGAGTTACTGACGTTCCTGCCTAGGCACTCCCTTGCTTCCAAATCACTGGTCCTCTACTCTCCTCAGACCTAAGGCACCAAGGTAAACAGAGGATAAATGGAAGAGGAGAGGATGGAGAGGGAGGCGGTGAAGAAAAGAGGAAATAAGGAAGTGCAGTGGGGTGGGAGAGAGGCAGAAAGCCTGTGGCTGGGGCCCCACGCCTCTGAGGAAGGAAGGAGAGGATGACCTGGGATGCTCTCCACTCCCTTCCCCCTCTCCATTCCCAGGGGAACTGCCCCCATCCGGCCACAGCCCTGGCGGGGTGGGGGAGGGACGGGGGCGGCGCCGAGGGAAATGAATAATTGAAGTAGAGGGGAGGAGGAAGAAGAGGAGAGGAGGAAGACGAGAAGGCGGGAGCCTCCCGCACAGGGTCCTCCCCACTCCGCACCCCACCCCCTCCGCCGCCCGGAAGTCGCTCCCCGCCTCCTGCTCTACCAACATGGCCGCGAAGTCGGATGGAGCGGCGGCCGCGGCCGGCCCGGGGCCGGAGGGGGCGCCTGGAGGAGCCCGGGGTGGTGCAGGCGGGCGCGGGGAGGCGGCGGCGGCGGTGGCCGGGGGCCCTGGAGTGACCGGGGCGGGGGGCTCGGGGCCGCGCTACGAGCTGCGAGACTGCTGCTGGGTGCTGTGCGCGTTGCTCGTGTTCTTCTCCGACGGCGCCACGGACCTGTGGCTGGCGGCCTCCTACTACCTGCAGGGTCAGCGCACCTACTTTGGCCTCACGTTGCTATTCGTGCTCCTGCCCTCGCTGGTGGTGCAGCTGCTCAGCTTCCGCTGGTTCGTCTACGACTACTCGGAGCCCGCGGGAGCCCCGGGACCCGCCGTCAGCACCAAGGACAGCGGCACCGGCGGGCCCTCCATCAGCACCAAGGACAGCGCCGCCGCCTTCCGTACCAAAGAAGGCAGCCCCCAGCTGGGTCCCGGGCCCGCGCCCTCCTCGGCCAGCGCCTACCGCCGCCGCTGCTGCCGCCTCTGCGTCTGGCTGCTGCAGACCCTCGTCCACCTCCTGCAGCTCGGCCAGGTCTGGAGGTAGGAGAAGCGCAGGTGGAGGGAGCTGAGCCCAAGGAGTGGGGGTGGCAAGGGGGCTCCCTGCCGCCCCAGCCCTGCTCTGACCTCTTCAGGTCCCCCTTGCGTCCTGACCTCCGCCCCGCCCCACCCTATTGCAGTTCTGATTTCTTCTCTGCCAGCTTCTCTTGCCCTCTACCCTCAAACACTGACCAACCTCAGTACCATCCTCTCTGATCTGGCCATTGAGGGAGGAGGGGATGGGGCAAGAAGAGAGAAAAAGTGATCCTCAGGGGTGTGAATAAGGAGGGCCAGGGGCTGAAGGGTTATGAAAGGGAAGCTTGGAACAGGGCCCCAGGGCTCCCTCCAGCCTTGACCCACTCTTCTCTGCCTGAGTGCCAAGCCTCAGGTTAGGAAAGATCTCAGAAGTCCTTCCTTGCTCTCAAAGATTCTCAGTTTGGAATTGCAGTCCATTCCCAACCTCCCAGGAGAAACAGTCTGAGGCAGCTAAATGAATATCCCGCCCAAACTTTTTGGACTTCTGGTTAAGGGTGTGCTGGACCCTGCTGAGAAGCTGTCTTCTGTTTTCTAGGACTTCCCCAGTTGTCTCCCCTATCCCGACAGGGCCAAGGGGATTTAAGATCTTGAATCTGAGATTAAATGGCCACTAGCTGACCTTTAATCCCAGGACAGTAAAACAAAACTGAGGCTTTGTACAAGCAGCCCACTTTCAGGCTGTCTGCTGAGCTGAGCTAATTGGAGACAGGGGGAATTCTGAACCTGGGGTTCCCCTTGAATCAGAATCGCTCTGGTAGCGTAGGCTCTACTGTGCACTGACAGAATAAACTTGCCCACTTTATGGTCTTAGATAAACCTCCCTCCAAGCCTCTGTTTCCTCACCTGTGAAATGAGGGAGAATTCCTACTTATCTCATCTCATGGGTCTACCATCCCATTTTATTACCTGTTGGGATGGCAGGGTGAGAGAAAGTCTGTGTGAAGGCCTTGCAGACTGTAACATATTTTAGGGATGTAATAGATTGTCATGATCACAGATGTAGGGAAATCAAGGAAAAAGTCAAAGTCACTGTAGAGACGTAAGGGGTGATTACTGCTGTTGTTATATTTATTCTGCTACTTGTTAACACGTTCTGCCTAACTCAGAAGATTCAGTGCTGGGCTGAGGGTTGGAAACAGGACTCCCAGGGTTTGTCCCAGCTGCTCACTTGCTGTGTCACCCTTGTTGTGTTGCTGAGTCTCTCTCTGCCTTGGTTTCCCCATCCACGCCTTGCTGAGATGGTGTGTATTTTTCATTTAGCTTGCCCTGGGGGGAAAGGGAGGTGGAGCTCTAGCCACACAAGGTGGTGTTATTATTATTAGCTTGACACATAAAAATATTCATGTCTACATCCAGGAACTAATCTGCATTTATCATTCTGTGCCCGAGTGGACAGATGGTGATAGATATTTTTAGATTCTGAAATGGCAACTTCCTATTCTTGGTAGCCAAAGCTTCATCCCCCTTTCCCTTTAGCCTAAAATGGGCCAGCTGCCCCTCAACTCACCGGCTACCTCAAACCCCCTCCTCCCCTTGTTTAGAATCTACTTACAAGAAACAAATACTTCTTTCTTGAACATAAACTGAGATTCCCTCAAACAGGGCAAAAAATGACCATGGGGTAGGGGTGGGGGTCTCAGGGAGAGTACCTGGAGATGGCTGAGGGTCCATTGAGCTCCATGGCTTCTCAGATAAAAGGGCTATTTCCACTCTCCCTCATATGTAAAGTGAGGGGCTTGGGATGAGATGATTCTCCAGGGATGACAAACTAATGTCCCCAGGTTTGAATACGGCATACAAACGTGTTTTGTTTGGCTTGTATAGTATTTCAAAAACCAAGAGTTCTAGCTTTTCTTGGGGGGAATAAAAAGGAATCCAGCAGTATCAGGCCTATAGCCATGTATACAGGGTATATGTCTCCTGGTTGTCCAGCTCCATTCCCTTTGGTCACATCTGGACCATTTCACTTAGGCATTAGAGGCATGAGAGCCCTAATTTACAGCTCTATAACAATTATTTTATTAAGCACTCACTTTGTGCCAAGCCCATTGGTTGCCTTTTTATCCGTTTCATCTCTTATATCCCTCCTAATAATCCTGGGATGTGGTGGTATTATTCCGACTTACCAGCTGAGGGAGTGGAGGCTCAGAAAGGGGGCATCCTTGCCCAAGGTCACACAGCTAAGCTGTAGTAGAGCTGGGACTCAGGACTCTCTGCCTTCAAAGCCTAAGTTCAATTTATCCATCCTGCAGTTCTGCCATGAAAGTGTCCCCCAAGCTCAAAGAATTATGAGTCTGAGATTCCAAGATTCCAGGAGATAGAAAGTCAGGGCTTCTGCTGCACTGAGATAAGAATGTGAAAGGAGGGGGAGGGAGTTGAACTATGTGGGTGAGGATGGGGAGACAGCGTGTATCGTGGGGAGAGTGCTGGACTTGGGGTGAGGAGATTAGGAAACCCATGTCATCATCAGGGTTTGCAACTAGCTTGCTAGGTGACCTTGGGTGAGACTCTTCCCACCTCTGGGCCTCAATTTCCCTGTATGTGGAATGAGAACATTAGATCTGATGACCTTAAGAGCCTTCCCTTTCTGGAATTTTGACTCTGGGACTAGTTACCAGAGCTAAAGCCTCTGGGCCCCTGTCCCAAAAGCTCTGGATTCTAAAATGGCTAAGTGTCTGGCTAAATGGAGGAAAACCCAGACAAGATAGAGAGAAGCCACTGGGGCTGGCATTCCTAGAAATTAAGCAACGTTGGCATATGTTTGCTTACCACGTGAAATGTTCCCACAATGAACATGCTCACTGTTCAGCAGGCCTTGGTGCAGATGTTCTGAGTGGTAGAACTTGGTGTAATGAGGAAGAGCCCTACAGGATCAAAGCTGGGAGGCTGGCCAGTCCACCTTCTGATCTCACACCCTCAATTCTGAATAAAATAATTTGAATTATAAAAATATCTTTCAACTCTTCAAGCTTATACAATGCTGAATCAAAAGTCTGAATACTTTAAGGAGCCAGGTAACACAGACTCGTATCGGTGCATGGCTTCAATTGATAAGGCTGGATTCTGTTTCCAAACAGCCCTGTGAAAATGGGTGTTACTATTATTTTAAACCCAAGATGGGGCTCTGAGGAGGAAGACGAGGGGAAGGAATTCATGGACACCGCACACGCACCATGACCCAATAGACTCCATATGAGGTGCTCCAGGCACAGGATCTCGTTCTACCCTGAAAGCTCCCCACTGGTGGCAATTGATATACCCAATCAGACAAGAAAGTAGGGCTCAGATGAAGTCAAATAACACATCCAAGGTCACCCACTGAGGAAGTAGGGGGAGCTGGGGTGTCAACCCAGCTGTGTCCAACAACTCCCAAGCCTAAGTCTTATCTCTGGCACCACACAGTGGCTGCATTGGAGGATCCCAGAGCAATGGCCCACATAAAGACATATTGATCCCTTAGAAAATCAAATCCAGATCCTTTGGTGGGACATGAAGCTGGCTGTGAGCTGGACAGCAACATGTGTTTTCATCCCTCCCGGCCTCCTCAACGCCAACCCTCTGAGCTGTTAAGCCACTCAGGGTTGTTAAGCCAATTAAAGTCCTAACCCTGTCTTCCCTGACCCTGTGGGCAGCAGAGCGGTAGACAATGAATCCTGCTTTCCCTAATCTTGAACTCACTGGGCCCAAGCTTTGCCCAGATAAGCATAATTTGCTAAGCCAATTAGTGAGAGATGATCTGGCATAGATTCCTCTGAGGCTGCCAGGATCTGGGGACCCCAAAGTGGGGAGGGAAAGGAGGGGGGCAGGCAGGCCTCTAGAGGGAAGGCCTTCCCTCTAATACTCTTTCTATGTCTAGGCCCCAGCACTGCTCCCTCTGCCTCCTCACAAACCCCGCACTCAAGAGAAGTTCTGAAATGAATGAGTAACCTACTGGGTGCGAAAGTCAGTCTCTGGGTCTTCTCTCTGGGAAGTTATATTCTTGGCTTAATGGTTAAGAGTACTGACTTTGGATTCAAATGTCCTCACTTCAAATCCTGACCCGTCTACTTGCTATATGTGATTGTGACAAGCTATATAATCTCTCTGTGCCTGAGTTTCATCCTTCATAATCTAAGGACCACCTCTTGGGTTCTTTCTAGGTTTATTTTTTTTTTCAACATTTTTTAATTTATTTTTGGGACAGAGAGAGACAGAGCATGAACGGGGGAGGGGCAGAGAGAGAGGGAGACACAGAATCGGAAACAGGCTCCAGGCTCTGAGCCATCAGCCCAGAGCCTGACGCGGGGCTCGAACTCACGGACCGCGAGATCGTGACCTGGCTGAAGTCGGACGCTCAACCGACTGCGCCACCCAGGCGCCCCCTTTCTAGGTTTAATATGACAACACATACCAAGGATTTAGCAGAGGGCTGGCCCCATTGTTAAGTATTCAGAACCATTGGAGGTGATTACTGCCATCAGCCTGGGCTTTGTTTCCTGTGGACGGAGATTTGTTCACTTCACACTTAACCAGGGAGGGGCAGGAGGGCAAGAGGGCCTCAAAGGTACCTGTGCACTCAATCTATAGTTATTCATTCCACAATATTGCAGAGCACCTGCTATATACATGCTAGGAATAGAGTGGTGAATAAGACAAAGTCCCTGTTCTCATAGAGCTCAACAGTCTAACGGGAGAAACCGATAAGCAAGCAAAATAAAATATGGTAATACATTTTAAACAGAATATAAAATATAATGAGTCAAATAGTAAGTGCTATGGAAAAAGTGAAACAGTGCAGGGGGCTACAAAGTTCCAGGGAGGAGCGTTTGGCTCTTTGAGATAAGATGATCAGGGAAGGCCCCTGCAAGGAGGTGGCTTGTGGGCAGAGGGCAGAATGAGGTGAGGGTGAGCTGTGTGGAGGCCTTGGGAAGGATGTCCAGGGCAAAGGGAAAAAGAAGAGCCAGGAGAAGTCCTGTGTGGCTGAAGCAGAGAGTCGTGGGACCGTAGGAGATGATGGTGGACAGATCGGCAGGGGCGAGATCACACAGGGCTTCGAAGGCCACAGGAGGACTTGGTCTTTTCATCCTGCATGAAGCGGGAACCCCAGAGGATTTGAGCAGAAGAGGAATAGGGTCTTGACTTAAGTTTCACAATGTGTACTCTGGCTACTGGAAATAGACTGGAGGGTGGCCTGGGTAAGCCTGGAGACTGGTGAGAATCCTGCTCCATGATCCAGGTGAGGGGAGATGAAGGCTGGGCCAGGCTAGTGGGGGGGGGGGGGGGGGTTCTGTTTCAGGCCGAGTGGACAAGGTATCTTTCCCTCTTTTGTCAATTTCCCCACTGGGGCCAGAATGTTAATGGTTAAGAATTCGACTGTGGAATCAGCCATATCCCATGTTGACCACTTTCTGTGATTTGGGGCAAACAGCATAACTGGTCTATGCCTTGATTTTCTCATCTGCAAAATGGATATTCTAATAACAGTACCTATCATAGGTGGCTTGAGGGAGTAAAATAATGTATACGTGGTGTTTAGCACAGTACCAGAAACACAGGAAGTGTGCAATTCTTCTTAGCCATTCCTATTTGTATTATTATTTATAAAGCCGGCCAGAGAGCAGATTCCATAATGGTTTCCAAACCGTTTCACTCCCTTCTCACTATCATTTCAACTGAAATCTCTGAGGTTCTCTTTTCTGATTATTTTGGTTACCTACCTAGGATTTGTTTTGACAGGACCCCTGCTGAAACGGGTTTACAACCCCCCTGAACTCAATGACTGTCCACAAGGTTCCTCCCTGCTCTGACTCTGCAGGGTTGTTCCAGCCCAGCCTCGCCACCTACCTCCCGGGAGACCCCTCTCCAGGAGGCGCTCCACCCCCCACCCCCTTCTCCCAGCCCATCCGCCTGCAACAGGCCATTAGAGCTGCTCCTAACAGACACAGCGGCGGCAGTTGGGCCCAGCGTCCCCTGTTTGATCTATAAAGACCACACAGGAGAAGCCCTGTGGGGAGGATGGAGGGCTGCCAGGAAATGGCTTTGAACCCCTGCAGCTGGGGCGAAGGTCCCTAGGGAGGAGAAGGACGATGGGTTGGGATCTACTCTGGCCTTTCCATTCACCACCCAGCCTTTGTTAGGGTCTTGAAATTCCTCCCCTGGGAAATCCTATCAGCCTCCAGTTCCCTCCATCCCACCCATCCCCCTCCCGCTGCCTCCACCTGCAGCCGGAAGGATAGTTGAATGCTCAAATCTGACCTTGCCACCACTCCAGTCTAGATGCTTTAGTGGGGCATTAGGGCCCTTGACCTCTTGCCCTTTTCCCTCCTCACCCTCCGCCGCCCCACCCCCCCCTCAAAGCAAGCCACACGCTTCTTTTCTTCATGTCCCTGAGCAGCTGCCTGTAGTCCTTCTGGCAACACTCTGTCCCATTCTCCTCCCAGTGAAATTCTGCACATCCTTAAAGGTGGGCTCCAGTGGTGCCCTTTCTGAGAAGCTTTCCCTGAACAAACCCGTTCTGCCCTCAACCCTTCAGACCCCACCCCCCACTCTCTCACTCAGGCAAGTTGTTGTTGTTTTTAATCTAAAGTGGAAATTGTTTCATTGTTTTGTATGTCTATAAAGGAACTATATACTCTTGTTTAAACCTCAGGCAGCATAGAAAAGGTATAAGGAAGACTCCCCTCCCCTCATTATCTTGGGGGGCAGAGAGGTGGGGTTACGAAAGATTTCTGCTTACTAAGTGGCTATTTCTTGTATTGCGTAAAGATTTTCTTTGGTTTTAATTAACCAAGAAATACATGTACACATTCACCTGTTTTTATACTTTTATTTAAAATTTTTAAATGTTTGTTTATTTTTGAGAGAGATAGCGGGGGAGAGGCAGAGAGAGACACACACAGAGAGAGAATCAGAAGCAGGCTCCAGGCTCCGAGCTGTCAGCACAGAGACCGATGCAGGGCTCGAACTCATGAGCCTCGAGATCATGACCTGAGTCGAAGTCAGACCCTTAACTGACTCAGCCACCCAGGCACCCCTGAAAATTATAGTTACCTTATAGAAACTTCAATCAGATCATTCCACTTCACTACAATTCTGTCAAGTAGGGAGAGTGGTGATAAAGCGTAAGGACTGTGGAGCTCAAACTCTGGTTCTGCCATGTGTGAGCTAATGGGCCTTGGGCAAGACATTTAACCTCTCTCAGTTTCCTCATCTGTGAAATAGGATAATAATGTCCCATGGCTAGACAAGTAGCCATTGTGAAGGCTTATTGCTAATATATGGAACATGCTTTGCCCAGGACTCAGCATACCATTAAGTGCTCAATTAGTGTTGGCATTATTGGCCCATATTACAGATGTGGAAATTGAGGCACAAAGAGGTAACAGCGTCCCAGTTAGTAAAGAGCAAAGCCACGGTTTAAAGTGATGCAGTCAGGCTCCCAAGTCTGCTAGTTAAGTGTATTCCTACAACACAACCAATCAAGGTTTGCTTTGGGAAGAGGGGGAAAAAATCAGAAAGATATTTTTAAGTTTTTATTTGAATATAAAGTACCTACTGTTAACATTCTGGGTTCTTCCTCTCAGACTTTCCCTCCAGGCACAATTACTCATTCCTCTGCAGCCTCACAGTCCTGATTATATTCTGTTGTGATCGCCTGCCCACCTAGCTGGTTTTCCTACCAGATTACAAGCCTCTGAGGAAGTGAGGCCTTGCTCTTTCTTTCCTCCGTCCCCCATGGTGACCGGCCCAGAGCAGACCCTCAACTGCTGTGGGCGACCTTGCACCTGGCCAGCTTTGGCAAGGTCCCTAGCAGTTACTAGAACATGAGTCTGTCGAAGTAGGCTTTGTATCTGTGGCCGATGTGGGGGGCGCTAAGGCAGTGTGGGACCCCAGTATGGTTGTGGGCACAGTTGGGGTCTGCTAGGCCTATTATCTGCAGGCTTCCACACTGTCAGTGGACAAATGCAGGCTAAGGGCAATGCATTTCTATTTGTATAAGATGCGGTAGGAACAGCCCTGGGGCTAGGTTCCCAGAAGGATACAGGAATGCTGGCATGGCTGACTTCGGAGATGGATCCAGTAGGTCCTGAATAAATGTTTGTGCGAACTAAATGGATTCTTTGAAACAAGAACCTTGAGCAAGGCACTTCACTCCCTAGAGTTCAGTTACCCCCATCTGTAAGTCCAGTTAGGGGCTCAAGAACACTGGCTGAATTCCCCGGGACTCGGACGAGAGGGCAGAGTAGCTGAGAGCTTGGAGTGCTGGCGGGCTCAGGGCTCCATGACTTCCTACTAGTGTGACCCCGGGCGAGTTGCTTCACCAGCCAGAACTCTAGTCTCATCTGTGAGGTGGGGATGGTGATAACATCCACTGCTTTAATTTTTTTGTAATGTTTATTTATTTTTGAGAGAGAGACACACACAGAGTGTGAGCAGGAGAGGGGCAGAGAGGGAGACACAGAATCTGAAGCAGCTCCAGGCTCTGAGCTGCCAGCACAGAGCCCAACAAGGGGCTCGAACTCATGAACTGCGACATCATGACCTGAGCCAAAATGGGACGCTTAACTGACTGAGCCACCCAGGCGCCCCTAACAGCATCCACCTCTTAAGGTTCTTGTAAAGATGTCCTGAGATAATATAAATGCACAGAGCTTTCACATTCTATATGCTCAGGAAATATTTACTGCGATCACTATTATTATTGGCCCAAGTAGCAGCCATCCCACTTGCTTAGTCACAAGATAGGGGGTAAAGGAGGGGCATCGGGAGTCCTAATGCGTGCTAACCCTCATCCACAGACAATCTTTCAAGGAAAGAGACTTTTCCTGTGGCGCCAGAGATAGTGTGAGGACAGATAACAACCCAAGGTCCAAGGGAGGTAGAATCTGTCTGAACAGGAGCAAGAACACCCTGACAATCAAGCTGTCCAGGAACTGAGTGGGCTGTTCCTGAGGGTGTGAATTCCCCATCACCACACAAGTGCAGACAAGAGTGACTGACTTTGGCAGGGAAGCTGCAGCCGGGCCTCCTGCTCTGCTTGGAGGGTAAATTAGATGCTCTGTAAAGCCCCTTATGGTTTTAAGACTGTGCAGATCGAACTTGGGGGCTTCGTGAGGCTTAACTGCCAGATCACAGGTTGCAAATCAGTGGCCCATGGGCAAATCCAGCCTGAGGATGTGTTTGTTTGGCCCACACAGTATTTTCTCCCTACTGCTCGATGAAACTGTTGATTATGGAAAAAAAAATTTTTAAATATACAAAAGTAGAGGGAACAGGATAATGACCCCCCTACGTGCCACCACCCTGCTTCAACACTTAACTCATGGCCAACCTTGCTTTATCTAGGCCAGCAGCATCCAATAGAACTTTCTGCTGTGATGGAAATACTCTACATCGGCACTGTTCAATACAGTAGCCACTAGTCATGCATGACTATTGAGCATTTGAAGTGTGCTGGGTGTGACTGAGAAGCGGAATTTTAAATTTTATTTAACTTTAATTAATTTAAATTTCAATAACCATATGCGGCTAGGGTTGGACACTCAGATGTTGGAGAACATAGGTCTAGACCCCACCCTGTCTCCTTCCCCTCCGTGCTATTTTGAGGCAAATCTCAGACATCATATCACCACATCCACAAGTATTTCAGGACATCTCTAAAAAGACAGACTTTTTAAAAGTATAACTAAAATACCTAATACTGTTATCACACCTTTAAAAAGGAATAATAATTTCTTAAAAATTCATATGGTATTTTAAAAAATTAGTTGCCAACATCTCCAAGTTGGAATTTTTTTTTTTTGCATGAATATCCTAATTTCCATCTATTCTTGAAAAATTGCAATTCCATCCATACTGGGCTCACAGTCTCCCAGGGTAGCAGTCAGCTAGAGCTGTTCTGCTCTCTAGGCAAGGTAGCCATCTATCCTTGCCCAGAGTCCCCCATAATATCAGCTTGGTCTCTCTATAAGTTAGGGTCCCCCAGGCCAGGGACAGAAAGAAATGGTGCTTCCTCCCTGCCTGGGCCTCCAAGTACCTTCAGATGCCACCAGGAGACTGGACCCTAACCCCTGTGCCCCAGTGGCTCATGCCTTCCCAAATAGGGATGACTCTGCCCAAAGATATCAGAAAAAGAGAGAAATGGAGGGGAGGGGGCGGGCAAAGTGCCCTGGGCTAGAGTATAGGGTCCTGAGTTTTAGTCTCTGTTCTGCACGCATTTCACAGATGGGGAAAGTAAGGCTCAGACAGCGGAGATCTGGCTGCACGCACACAGTAAAGGACAAACCAGGTGGGAAACCTCGTCCCAAATGCTTTGCTGGAGAGGGGCTGCCTACTTCCTGCTGAGTGAAAAGATGAGCCGATAGCAGTGGGTGGGAGGGAGAGGGTCTCAGCTTTTCAGCCAGAGCCTAAAATTAGTGGCAGGGAAGTGTTTGGCCTTAGCCCAGCAAAAAAAAAAAAAAAAAAAAAAAAAAAAAAAAAAAAAAAAAAAAAAAGAGAGAGAGAGAGAGAGAGAGAGGTGCTGTGACTCTGTAGAGGGCTGCTAAGGAGGAGGGAAACAGCCCAGCTCTCAGCACCACACGAACGGGAGCCAAACGTGTAAAATCACATTCTTTTCTGACATTTATGACTCATTTGGCTGCCAACCCCAGGAAGGTCCCATTTTGCATCCTTACAGGAGCGCTCAGCATTGAGGGGTAGGCAGATGGGGAGGGAGCCTCAGGGCCGTTCCAGAGCTTCCTGAGCCCCACCGCAGGTAAGGTGGCTGTTTAAGGGGGCCCCACTGTTTCCCAGAGAACCCAGAGACTGTACCTGGGTCTGCAGGGCCTGACTCAGCCTGATCTGTGCCCTGATTTTGAGATGAGGTGCAACTCTGATGCTTCTGGCTATTGACCTTGGACCAGTCACTTTCGCAAGTGCCTGCTACTTGCGTCTGGAGTCCGTGCCCTTCTGTGGGGGCCACACTCAACTCTCACCTGTAACTGGTCTCCCACCTTCTATCCTTGCCTCTCTCCTTTCTGCTCCCCACAGTGTGTTCCTTCTAAAATGCAGAAGTGCTGGCTAGCCCTACCCTTGCTCCCTTGTTTTAAACCTCTCCATGGCTCCATCACTCTTAAGATAAAGACCAAATGCTTCGCCACGGCTCACCCCATCTCACACTTTCTCGCTTCCTTCTCTGAGCTCCAGCCCCTCCGATCACTCACTGCTTCCTTGCAACTCAGGATCTTTGCCCATGTTGTTCCTCTGCCAGAAATTCCCTTTGCTCCCTCCTTCACCTGGTTAATTCCTGTGCCTGCTTCAGATGATGGCTTAGCAGCCACCCCCCCTCTGAAGCCATCTCTGACTGCCACACCTTACAGGGCCAGGCCCGATCTTCCTGTCCTAGAGCACAGAATCCTGTTTGGAGCATGTCTGGTACCCATGGAATGTTTGTCGCTACAAGTTTACATGATGATTTAAATAACGTCCAGGTCTCCTACGAGGCAATACCTGACATGGGCTGGGTCTGTCTTGCTCACTATCGTGTCCACCAACACTTTAGCACAGTGTCTGGCGCTGCGTAGGTATTCACAAATGCAGGGTGAGTAAATGTCAAACAAACCTCCTCTTTTCTGGGACTCCATTTCTGCATCTGGAAAATGGGAATCATGCCCATGAAATCTCACGGGTCTGCAGTGAGGATTTTAGCAAAGTACATTCAGAAGGCCTCTCGATGAGCGGGGGTTGTTTCTAAGACCCCCAAAGAAGACCCTGCCCTATGCATTTTCCCCAAAGGGACTTCTCTGACCCTCTGCCTCCTGGGAATAGGTCCTGCCAGCCTAGGAATAGGTCTCAGGAATAGGTCCCAGACACGAAACTGGAAACCACAAGGCTTCCTCTTCCTGCTGAGGCGTCCGAGTCAGGCAACTCCTAAAACCTCCCATAGGTCAAGGGCCCAGAACTGGGCTGGGAATTTTATGCTTATCACCACTTTCTGATTTCATAGCTACTCTATAAAATGGGCATTGAGCTGAGGGGTTCAGAGAGGGAAACAACTTGTCCAAGGCTACACAGACCGTAAATGATAGATCCAGAATCTGAACCTGGGTCTCCCTGACTCCCAAGCTTGGGTTCTTTCTCTCTGCACTTGACCGCCTTTACTTGGGGAGCTTATTAAGTAGATTTTATAAAGCCAGGGGGCCTGGCTGGCTCAATTGGTAAAGTGTGTGATTCTTGGTATCAGGGTCATGAGTTCGAGCCCCACATTGGGCATGGAGCCTACTTTAAAAAATTATATAACAATTTCATAATTAATATAAATATAATAATATAATAATTATATTTAATTATATATAATATATAATATAATCATTATACAATATATTCATATAACATACGAATATATAATATATATAATTAGTTATAATTATATATATTATATATTTGTATATGTTATAACATATGAATATATAATATAATTAATTATAATTATAATATTATATATTTGTATGTTATATGAATATATTATATAATTATTACATTATATATTATATATAATTATAATTATATATAAAGTACATAATATATAAGGTACATTTACACAATTATAATTATATATATAAAGTACATAATATATAAGGTACATTTACACATTCACTCTTTCAAGAAACAAACATATATTGAACATTAACTCTCTGCCAGGCAATAGGGACGTAGCCAAAAACAGGACAACCATGGTCCCCACCATCAGAGAGAGACAGGCAGCAAATATGTAAGCAAGAAATTTGACCATTTCAAATTGTGATATGTGTCATTAAGAAAAGAAATCAGGGGCGCCTGGATGGCTCAGTGGATAAGCGTCTGACTCCTGGTCATGATCTCAGGGTTCACAAGACCAAGCCCCGTGCCCACTTGGGATTTTCTCTCTCCCTCTTTCTCTGCCCCTCCCCCTCTAGTGTTCTCTCTCTCTCTCTCTCTCTCTCTCTTTCTCTCTCTCTCAAAATAAATAAATAAACTTTAAAAAAAGAAAGAAAACAGTGACAGGACAGAAAGTGGCCAAGGGGTGGGTAGAAATGCTCTGGAAGTGGTGTGAGGGGGATCTGGGGAGGTGACACTGAGCTATGGAAAGACTGAGAATGAAGCCCCTGTCCAGGCAGAGGTCCTGAGGCTGGAATGGGCTTGGGGTATTCAGGAAGCAGCTGGAGAGGCATAAGAGGGGAAGGTGGAGGCAGATGAGCTCTCCAAGGTGGACAAACCTGGATCACACGAGGCCTTGAAGGTCATGGTGAGGATTTTATTCTAAGATAGTAGGGTGTGGCACGACCTGATCAGAATTTCACAGGACTCCTCAGGCAGCTGTGTTAAAAATAAGCTCAGAGGGCAGAGAAGGAAGGAAGGAAGGAAGGAAGGAAGGAAGGAAGGAAGGAAGGAAAGAAAGAGAGAGAGAGAGAGAGAAAGAAGGAAGGAAGGAAGGAAGGAAGGAAGGAAGGAAGGAAGGAAGGAAAGAAAGAAAGAAAGAAAAAGAAAGAAAGAAAGAAAGAAAGAAAGAAAGAAAGAAAGAAAGAAAGAAAGAAAAAGAAAAGAAAGAGACCTCAGCTACCGCTTGGCGTTCAGGGGCCTGCACTAGAATGGTGCCCCCTGGTGGAAGGAAGTGCTTGGGTTCAAGACACTGCTGTTGGGCCCTAACGTTACCAGAACTGGATGGGTGGGCTGTGAGCCTGATGACTACCCGCTGTGGTAGGCAAGAATCTGGTTACTAGGGCCCATTTTTCAGTGGAGACTGAGGTCCCCAGAGGGGTTAGACTTTCCCAGAAAGTCCAGTGAAGGACTGAGCCTGAGTCCTCTGACTCCAATTACCAGTGTCCTACCTCCTCCTGTTTGCTCTGAACACTTGTCATTCAGTCAAAGCTTTTAGGTCCATCCCTGTCCAACACGGGTCTTCCCTGGCAGCCATACTGCACAGCCTCCAGGGAACCGAATCACCTCCGAGGCAGGGGCCCATGGAGAGCCAAGTCGGACTCCTAGGTCTGGCACTAACTTGCTGTGTGACTTATACAAGCCCCACTCCCTTTCTGGGTCTCCATTTCTTCATCTGTAAAACGTGCATAATAATAGCACCCACCTCAAATATCTGCCGTGAGGAACGGACAGTCTGTATAACAAGGCTTTGCGTGCAGTTGGTGCTCAATAAATGTGAGCTATTATCATTATTATTAACACCTGCACGCTGTCCCCCTACACACCTACAGAACAGTCACGGGCTCCGCTCGGGTGGGGTTCCTGCTCCTTCCCATCAGTTCCACCGGCTCACCTTCCAGAATCTGCAGGCCTGGCCCGTGTGGGAGACCAGAGAGCCAGCCATGTGGGGGGGTGGTTCCTGGATGGAGCCCGAGTGGGGGAGCCGCTGGAAGCTGCTGTGTTTTTGGCCCGGAGCCGTGAGGGGGAGTGGAAAGGGGCGAGAACACACACTCAGAAACGCCGAGACCGACAGATGGAGGAGCTGAGGACGTGAGAGACGCAGACAGACAGAAAGAGACCCAGAGTCGGGAGAGGAGGAGCAGGCAGGGGAGGACGGCAGGAACACTGGCAGTCATGCCGAGCCACGAGCTGAGCAACAGACCACCAGATGGACCAGGCAGCCGAGAGACTGAAAGACAGACAGACAGAACAACAGGCAGACCCAGGATCCTAGAAACAGACAGACAGACAGAAAGGCAGGTGCAGTATCCAAAGGGACAGACAAGCCATCCTGACTTCTAATGGACACACAGACGGATGTTCCCAGCCTCTAAGAGCAGACAGATAGGCTGACCCAGGACCCTAAGGTCAGTCTAACAGAGGAGCATAGTATGTGAGAGGCAGCGTGACCCGTAGTCTAAGGGACAGACAGGTGGGTTGACCCAGGGTCCCAGGGTGAGACTCAATAACAGACTGACTGACTGACAGTAACTGAAGAAAAGATAAATAGGCTAACCCTGCAGTCAAGGGATAGACATGACAACAGGCTGATCTGAGTCACAGACAGAGACAAGGCCCCGGACCTGATCTGAGGGCAAACAAAACGATGGGTCCAAGCTGGCCATCTGCATGGAGACTGAGGCCCAGGCCAGAAATCCTGGCCACCACGAGAGACTCCGGGTGATACAAGAACGAAAAACAGGAGAGAGACAGAGTGATCCAGACACTGGGCCCGGGAGCCTCCTGGTTTCTCAGGGACATGAGATCCCTTCATCCTTCCTCCTCCCTTCTGCCCATTGAGGAGAAGTTCCCAGGTCTGGGGACACTGGGAGGTTCCTGGGTCACAATGGCAACCAGACCCAGGAAGCAGGGAATGAGCTCCATCCACTTCTGGATCCTGCTGCCTGCTCTCAGAGGCAATGGGGTCTAGAAGAGAGAGCTTTTTGCATATCTGAGCAAGCGATTTCATTGCCTGCCTGCTGGCTTCTCTCTTCTCTAGGGTGGGGTAGGTTCCCCCCACCCAGCCCCACTCTCAACGATACACACTTACCTGCTCTGCCAATTCCTCCCAGACAGGCTTCTTCTTCTCTGAGCACAAAATGGGCAGCCAGCAAATTAATCCAAAAGAGACCTCTGAGCACCCGTTTCCACACTGTAAAATGGGTGACGGTAAACCTGTTAGGTTTCGGTTCACACCGGTCTCGGCAGTTTAAGTCAGTGTTGTGTGGGGCCCAACCATGCTAAGAAATATCAGGGAAGCCTTCCTGGAGGAGGAAGGACAGGAATGAGTCGGTGAGGACAGGAGTTGCCCACAAGGTGTTCTGGCCATAAGAAAACTCAGGCGAAGGAGCCCCAGGGCCTCTGAGGTCAGCAGAAAGATGCACGCGAACACTCTCTCACCTTTATTCATTCAACAAATATTTATTGAGCACCTACTACAGGTACTAATGCTGAGGAGACAGTGGTGCCCAAGACAGAGTCCCTACCGTCATAGAGCTCAGTGGTAAAACAGAACATAAATGTGTCAAGTAATAAACAAGATTGTTTGATAGGCTATATTAAGATCAGACAGGGCAATGCAAGTGATGAGACTGGGGTGGGGAGGGCAGAGGGCCCACAGGGGATGGCTGACCTGGGAGGCCTCTCTGACAAAGTGACACGGGAGCCGGTGAGGACCCAGGACCCAGCCACGGAAGGGTCTGGAGACGGATGTTCCAGTCAGAGCAAGTAGTAAGTGCAAAGGTTCTGAGTCAGGAACAAGTTCGGCCCGGTTTGAGGAACCTCCAAGCCATCTGGAATGCTGGCTTGAGACGAGGAGAGAAAGAGGCCGGGCCAGATGGTTTAGGGCCCACGAGCCAAGGGAAAACCACTGGACTTTATCCTAAGTGTGATGGGAGGCCCTTGGGAGGTTTTGAGACGGGGAATGATGTGATCTGACTGGTTTTTAAAGTATTCCAACAGTTGCCACGTGGAGAGTGGACTACAGGGGGCAGGAGAAGTCAGGGAACCCACCGAGAAGGCAAAAGATGATGGTGGCCTGGACCAGGGTGGTGGCAGTGGAAAGGATGGATGGACCGGGGATGCCTTTTGTTGAGACCAGATGCACCCCCAGACCCCACCCCCAGGTTGGATTCCTTTCCCTGAGATGGGGTGTCCTTTTCTGTGGGTGGTGTTGGTCCCATTTGTGGTGAAAATCAACTTCTTCCAACTTCCCTTCAAATAGGGTGGAGCAGGGTGGGCTTCCCAGAAGAGGTTTCAGGAGAGGCTGCTCGGTGATCGGGAGGAGCTGGAGGCCCCCACCTAACATGTGCTCCCTCTCTCTGTGCACACCCACCCCTCTTAGTGTAGAAATTATTTTCAAACCCATCACCTCCTTCAATGTTCACAACCAAGACAGAAATGAGGCTCAGAGAGGCAAAGAGACTGCCCAAGGCCACACAGCATCCAGATCAGGGCTGGGAGGCAAACGCACAAGCCCAGCATTTTGCCACCTTGCCTTTCTGATCCCCACCCTAGGGGCTGTGACACAGGCAGGATGGTGAGTGCAGGCCCCTTCTTTTTTTAAAATTTTTTTTCAACGTTTATTTATTTTTGGGACAGAGAGAGACAGAGCATGAACGGGGGAGGGTCAGAGAGAGAGGGAGACACAGAATCAGAAACAGGCTCCAGGCTCCGAGCCATCAGCCCAGAGCCCGACGCGGGGCTCGAACTCCCGGACCGCGAGATCGTGACCTGGCTGAAGTCGGACGCTTAACCGACTGCGCCACCCAGGCGCCCCCAGGCCCCTTCTTAAAGAAGGTAAAACTGAGGCGCAGGGAAATTAGGTGGTATGTCCTGGGCAGGGCTGTTTTAAAACCTTGGTGGGCCCCACATCTATCAAGCATATTAAAATGCAGCTACATCAAACACCAAATGTAAATTATATATAACCAGATAAGAGCCAAATTGCAGGCAACTGGCTGATATCATGTTCTGTTTTGCAGACATTTAATTAAACATTTATTAATTTTGATTCTGCAGTTTTTCCCTGTGTTTTAGAGCCAATTTTTTTTTCCAGGCCTCCAACGTTTTCCTAGGCTCATGAAAACCTCACAGGCCCTTGGCAGCGAGTGTTTAGTGATGGCTGAAAGGAACCCACACTTTGGGGTCCTGTTGCCAAAAGGGGCAGAGTGAGGTAGTACCCATGTCCACTCATCCCCAGAATGCAGCAGGGTCTTTCCACACTCCCTGCCCAACACCATGTTTTTGGGAATCAGAGGCCTCCTTCCTTCCCCTCTCCCTTCCTTGCTCGGCCCACAGTAGCCCTGGGCTGGGTGAGCCCTTTGTCTGCGGTTATCTGGGACGAGGGGCCTTGGGAGCTGGCAGGGGAGGGGGCAGGAGGGGGCGGGGAGGTGGGAGGCAGCCTGTCAGGTGGTGAAGGATGCTGGCTGGGCGAGGGCCTCCCTCATGCTGACCCGGGCCAGGAAACAGATGGTCCTCAGCCTGAGAGAAACTTCCAGGGTGTCGCCCTCCCCCAACTCCCCAGGCCCCTTCATGTTGGACCAGCTGGTCTCTCCTCTCTGTTCAAAGCCAGAGCCACAGGAATAGGGAAGGGAATAGGTCTGGGAGAAGATGGAGGCTGGGGAAGGTGGTCTGTGCTCTGGGCTCCCCAGAAGCTCTGGAGGCCATCTTGGTCTCTCCCATAGCCCCCATCCCCCACACCTAGCCATCTCTCCTCTGCTCTCTGCCCCTCCTCTGTGCCCTGCCTTTGCTCAGCCTGTCATCTCAGGCCTGGACCAAACCCCAGCCTCTCCTGGCTTTCCTCCAAGCCAGCCTCCAGAGCGAGCTTTCTAAGCCAGCAAACCGATCACATCACCCTGACTGTGGGATAGAATTCAGATTTAAAATAAAATATGAACCTTTCAGTCTGGAATTTGATGCCCTTCACAATTTGAGTTCCCTTCCGGCCCCAGCAAACCACTGGCCGTTCCCCTAAAAGGCCATGCCCTCTCATGCTTCTATGCTTTTGCCTCGGCCGTTTCTTCTGCCTGGAATGCCTTTCTGCCTCCTGTGTGCCTTCAAATCCTACCCATGCTTTAAAACTGAGATGAAATGTTTCTTCTTTGAGAAGTCTTCCCTGATCTCCTCTCCGCCCAAGCTAAAGTTACCCATCTCTTCTCTGGGCTCCCAAGCATCTTAGAGCATCTACTTCAGATCTTATCTTATCTATGTCCCTTGGGCACAGGGCCTGGCACATAACAAGCGATCAAAATATACTTGGTAAGTGAATGAATGATTCTGGCTGAAGGGATCCTTAAGTGGTGGGGAAGGCAGGGGCCCAGAGGATGGAAGGCATAGGGAAACACATTTCTGCTCATCAGAAGAAACACAATCCAGTCCTGAAGGTGCTCAGAAGGCAAGGGCCCTGCCTTAAGAGGTAGGGACTCCCCATCCTGGGGAGCGTGCAAGCAGAAGGTGTAAACACACGAGGCTGGGAATTGCCGAAGGAGTTCTAGGATTGGATGGGGGAGTTAGACTGAGGGCCTTTGCATTTGTTCAGTCCACTTCTGAGGGACCAGCCCTCTTCCCCTTCCCAGCTGCTGGTCCTACACTGTGTCATGTTGAAGGTGTGTCTACACCATTGATTGGTGCTGGGAAGACCCAGGGATGGGGAGGAGAGCCTTGAATGGGATGTTTCTGGCCACATTTTGGGGAAGGAGGTTTGAGCCCCAGAACATTAGCTCTAAAAGGATCTCCAGAGTCATCAAGCCCATCCTTCTTGTTGGTAGATAGGGAAACTGAGGTTCAGGGAGGGCCACACCATTCCTATAACTGGGATACTCATTTTGGGAACCTCTGGGTATCAGCTGATACCAAATTCCAAGGGGTACCGTGATTCTCCTCGTGGGCTGGCAACACACAGTTGAATACAGTTGGTCCCCAGGTTCCCAAACAACATGTTAAAAATGCCAGCACTTCACATCTGGGAGGAGACCCCCAAATATCTGGTTCCTCAATTTCAGATTCAAGTGATAGGATCACTGAATCTGTGTTGGGATTTTCTCCCCTGATTTCTGGAGAGATAACTTCTAGAAGAGCACTCTCTGATTTCAGCAAAGGGTGTGCCTGCCCCATGAATCAGAGAATTGAGGGGCTTGGGGGCCAGGGTCTATGGCTGCAACAACCCAGGGCAGAGCTTCTAGGCAAAGAACAAGGGCAGAGAAGGAAAAGCACATCCAGAGATCTGGATGGCAGGTCCCTCCCTTCTCATCCCACACGGGCAGTGCACTTCATAGGTGCAGAGTATATTCTCATCCATTTCATTCTCACAGCCACTTTGGGAGGGATTCACTAGGGCTCAGAGAGGGTCTGGCTCAAGATCACAGGGTAAATGAGAAGCAAAGTCAGAACCTGCACTCAGGACTTCAGGATCCTGCCCATACCCCCTACTGGGTTACCAGATTTCCATTTAATTAAACAAACTTCCAACACAAAAACAAACAAAACCTTGCAATTATGCATGCATTCATTCTTTGAGCCAACACAGATTGAGCACCTACTGTGTGCTAAGAACTGAGGGTACAGCAGTTAGCAAGCTGACCTAGTGATCCTCATAGAGTTCTCAGCCTGGGGGAGATGGGCGCATAACCTGGCAGTTACAACCCACTGTGGGTTAGAGAGAAGCCCGGGAGAGGTCCCTACCCCTGGTAGAAAGTGGTTAGCAGACGCTTCCTGGAAAAGGTCATGTTTAAGGGCTGTGCCTTGGAAGAAAAGCGGGAGTTGCCAGGTTTGGGGCTGGAGTGGGGTTGGAGGACCCGGACGGGTGTTCCAGGCAGAGGGAACAGCAGGTGCAAAAGCCCAGCAGTGAGGGAGAACATGGAGAGTTGGGGTCTGTGACCTGCACAGGGCAGTTGGAGCCATGACGTTTGTTGGGAGAAATAGCTCAAGAAGGAAGCAGCAAAGTCTCGTGCCAGGGGATCTATGAGCAGCTTCCCTGTGCCCTGTGGGGAAAAACTGGCCACTTAGAGGTGGGGTTGGGCAACAGGCCCGGAAGCTGGGGGTTGGCACCAGAGAGTGTTCCTGAAGGAACCAGGCTGCTTGGGTTTGAATCCCGGTTCCACTGCTTCCTAGCTGTGTGACCTTGGACAAGTGGCATACCTCTCCGGGCCTCAAGTTTCCTCATGCGTAAAATGAGGGCAATCACGAGGCTACTAGAACCTCAGTGCACTGTGAAGTGTCAGGAATCCTGCAAAGAAAGCGGGCCCCGGGAGCAGAAATGAAGGTGAGAAGGCTGAGTCAGGGGCTTACTTTGTGCCAAGCGCTTTAAGCTAATGAGCGCGCATTCGGGGTCCCCCGACGACAGCCTGGGGAGGCGATCCTTCCGATATGTCCAGGCCACGGCCGAGGAAACAGGTTGGGCTGGGCGCTACTTTACAGAGGGCACACGGCGCGCTTGCGCCGGGCGCTGGCCTCGCGGCCCGGGGAGGGCGGGGGCTGGGGGCGAGTTGGGAGCCGAGACCCGGACTAGTGCGCGCGGGGCGGTGAGGAGGGGGCGGGTGTTGGCCTGAGCACGGCGTCCCTCCCGCAGGTACCTGCGCGCCATGTACCTGGGGCTGCAGAGCCGCTGGCGCGGGGAGCGGCTGCGGCGCCACTTCTACTGGCGGATGCTGTTCGAGAGCGCCGACGTGAGCATGCTGCGCCTGCTGGAGACCTTTCTGCGCAGCGCGCCGCAGCTGGTGCTGCAGCTCAGCCTCCTGGTGCACCGCGGCGGCGAGCCGGACCTGCTGCCCGGTGAGCCCCGCCCCGCCCCGCCCCCGCCCGGGGCTCGCTCATCCTCCGTAGTCTGCTTGCCCCCCTCCTTCCTAGCACCCCCACTCCTGCCCACCCTCGGGGATTTGGAGGCCCCGCCCCTGCTACTCTCACCACCCACCAGGCCTCTGGAGACCCCCCCATGTCCCTTCCACCGGCTTGCTTACCCTCCGTGTTGGGAGAGGCCTGGCTCCACCTCCTCGCCTCCCCTTGGCACCCCTGGGTGCTGCCCGCTCTCGCCCTCCTCCCCTTCCTCCTTGCCAGGGCAGAGCAGACCCCATTTCTGCTAAGTCCAGAGAGGCCCTTGACCCCATCACCACACCTCGGGCCCTTTCTGGAGTTCCCCCGCTCTTCATTCCCGGAAGTGTCCTGATCCCAGATTGCATCTCTGGGGGACCCCTCTGACTTACAGACCTGCTCAGTCACCCTCAGTCTCCAGAGAGTCTGTTTACTTACCCCCTCACTGGCCTTCACTCCCTGGGGACCCCTCCCAGGCTTACCTGGTCCCCAGGTGCTCACCACCAACCTTGCCCCTTCCCTAACTCTCACAGACCAGGCCAACCTTCGTTGTCAGACAAAAACCACATCCGGGCAGCACCCCCGTGCTCCTCCCACCCGCACGCTGTCCATCCCACTTTCAATGACCTAAAAGATTCTATCACCACCCTCAGGCCCCTGGGAACCCCTTGCCTAGGATACTGTGCCCCAATCAAAACTTCCCACTGCAGATTTCTTCCCGTGCCCTCAGCTGTGCTTAGCTTGGACACCCCTCGACATACCCCAGCTTCACCCTGGTGGCCTATAGCTACTAATAGTCCCCTCCTGGCTCCTTCATGCCCTAATCGTGACCCCCCCCAACTCTTCACTTCCCTTTTCACTCCCAGAATCCTGGACCCTAATTTCCCACCCTTCCACCAAGACTCCTGAATCCTGATATCCCTATTCTAGAAACCTGGCCCTGGCCTTTATGGAGACCAAAGTCACCCACCTTCCCTCCCCCTTTATGCTCCCACTCCTCCAGAGGTACCCAGCCCCATCCGCTCTACCTGCCCCCATCACTGCTCTTGAAGGCCACCCACCCGGACCCTCCCCACAGCCCTCCTGATTTATAGACCCTTCCCCTCACACCTCCTCGGAACCCAGCTCCTGACCCAGAACCCTCCCCCCTCTCCCCACACCCCAACCCGGACCCACCCCTAACCCAGCCCGCCCTGCCCTCACCCTGTCTCTGCAGCCCTGTCCACCTCCGCCTCGCTCGTGTCCCTGGCCTGGACGCTGGCCTCCTACCAGAAGGTGCTGCGGGACTCACGGGACGACAAGCGGCCACTGTCCTACAAGGGCGCTGTGGCCCAGGTGCTGTGGCACCTGTTCACCATCGCCGCTCGCAGTCTGGCCTTCGCGCTCTTTGCCAGCGTCTACAAGCTCTACTTCGGCATCTTTATCGTAGCCCACTGGTGCGTCATGACCTTCTGGGTCATCCAGGGCGAGACGGACTTCTGCATGTCCAAGTGGGAGGAGATCATCTACAACATGGTGGTGGGCATCATCTACATCTTCTGCTGGTTCAACGTCAAGGAGGGCCGCAGCCGCCGCCGCATGACCCTCTACTACTGCATCGTCCTGCTTGAGAACGCTGTGCTCACTGGCTTCTGGTACTCCAGCCGCAACTTCTCCACCGACTTCCACTCACTCATCCTGGTCTGCGTGGTGGCCTCCAGCTTCGCGCTGGGCATATTCTTCATGTGTGTCTACTACTGCCTCCTGCACCCCAATGGGCCCATGCTGGGTCCCCAGATGCCTGGCTGCATCTGCCCTGAGGCCCCAGGACCCTGTGGCCCACCGGCCGACGCTGTCACAAGCCCCCCAAGGTCCCTGCCGAGGACTACAGGCACTGAGCGGGATGGGGCCTCTGTGGGGGGCGAGCGTGCAGGGACCCCCACGCCACCTGTCTTCCAGGTGCGGCCTGGCTTGCCTCCCACACCAGTGCCCCGTACCTTGCGGACAGAGGGGCCTGTCATTCGGATCGACCTGCCCCGTAAGAAGTACCCTGCATGGGATGCTCATTTTATTGACCGCCGGCTCCGGAAGACTATTCTGGCGCTGGAGTATTCGTCTCCTGTCACTCCCCGGTTGCAGTACCGGAGCGTGGGGACCTCCCAGGAGTTGCTGGAGTATGAGACCACGGTGTAAGCCACAGTCTCCCCCACGAAGAGGGACAGGCTTGGCCGACCCCACATCGACCACAGTGTTGAGCCTGGAATTTCAGGGCCGCCCAGCTACAGGGGTGTGGATCTGTTGGTCCAAGTGTAGAGTGGCCCTGACCTTTATGGAGAAAGAACCATGGGTTCTTTCTGGGGAGGGGGCAGCCTTGTGGAGGCCCCAGCCCTAGGCCTGTTTGCAGCCCTGTGGCCCATCTCCTAAACTCCCCTGAACCAGGGCCCAGGGAATCAACTGGTGCTACACTCCTCATTAGCTGCCCCGCTTCCAAGGAGGCCTCCGTGCCACGTCGGGTGCCAGGGGCACCACAGCCTCTCCCCTGCCTGGAGTCACCCACATGTCGCTCCTGGTGGACCTGCCAGAGAAAGGGCACCGTCTGGGGTCCGTGACCTAGGCCCTGTGCTCCTCAGGGGGTGTTGGGTGTGGGCTACTTCTCTGGAGAGAGGAGATCTCTGAGCAGGACGGAGGAGGCCGTGGAAGATGTGAGGGAAGGTTGAACGTCTGGTGGACAAGGCTGGTGTAGCTCCTGTGGGGTCTGAGGTCCGGAGCCTGGACAAAAGGGGGCTTAAAAGAGGGAGCTGGAGTGGGGGCTGACAGGAAGAAGAACCCTGAGACAACTGAGGGGGTCCAAGCCAGCAGAAGCATGAAGAGATAGCAGGTTGGGGGGAGGGGAACCCTCAATGCACAGCATAGAGAATGTTTCCAAGGTGAACTCATCAGGAGACACCCTTTGTTATGGGCTCTGTTATGGATGAGGTTCCAGAAACCTCAGGTGAAACGTTTCAAGGAGCCATTGTTTGTTCTAGATGAGTCTCTAGAACATTTCTTCTAGATAAAAGTCTTGAATACAACAGATACTCTGTCTGGTGAGGTCCTAGCACACTTAGCAGGGGAATTGTTCTAGAGAGACATTCTTAATTCTGGATTAAGTTTTCAAGCACTTAGCTGATAAAATGTCCTAAGGAGTCATTCTGATCTGGATTCTGTGATGAGGGTGAGGGCACTGGAGCCCTGCTACTCTGCTCTGGGGGATTCTGGCTCCTGCCAAGGTGGTGGGGGAGGGGGCTCTAGAATCCCATGTGAGTGGAATATTCTAGGAACGGGTACTCCAGTTCTAGATCTCTGGGATTTATAGGAGTTCTATGCCCCATCCACCTTGGTCCACAGCCGTCTTCCCCAGAGGAAATTGTCCTCACAACCCTTGAGACATTTCAACTGCCAACTGGTTTCCAGCTGGAAAAAAATTAGCTCTGGGGACATGACATAAATCTTGGCTCTCAGCCACCCTGCAGATATAGCTCCTTGGGATGTCAGTTTTCCAGCTGACTTGTTTTGCCTCAGATCTGACAACTCCCTAGGACCTGCAGTCCATTCCTGCATATCCTGGGTGCCCATGGGACCACTTGCCCGTGGCCCCTCCTCTCTAGCTGGGGCAGCCAGTCCTGGATGGGGTGGGGGAGTGTGGGAGCAGAGAAGTAGGCAGTTCTGTGGGCTGAGGGGACGGAGCCTCTAAGCAGAGCTTAGAACCCCCACTATTTAGTCCCCACCCCCCCCCCCCATGCCAGCTAAGGTGTGTTCAATGCAAGGGCACAGCAGGCGATATTAAGGACAGATGCAGACCTGGGCTGGGAGTGAGGAGGTGCATGAGAATCCTAGACTATGCAAATTAGAGAGGCACTTTGCCCTCTCTGGTTCAGCCTCTCTCGGCTTATAAATGGGAAACTGAGGCCCAGAGTGGCAGCTTAGCCCCACAGGTCCCAGACTCCTGCTGTCCCTTCAGATAGTGATTAGTGAGGGTGAATTTGCTGAGGATATAAGGAAAGGACCACATTCAACGTGCAGGGTGACCCCAAAGGCAGAGAGGGCAGGACTGCCCACATACACATATACACAAGCACACACCACACCTGTGACGCAAGTCCCCTCACCGCCTGGCACACAGGTGACTGCGTAGACATCCACACAGGCCCAGATGGTGAGTGCGTCCCTCCCGCCAACACACAAAGAATGCTTTTCCTACTTGAAGAAAGTACTTCCATGATCCCTAAGAAGCTTCAGGAACCAGGCCTGAAGGGGATGGGGAGGGGGGCGGGGTCCAGGGCTGACCCAGACGCCCTCTGGTGGGTTCACCCGTTGGGGAGGCAGACACAGGTCTGGCCGACCGCTTCCCCAGGACTGACTGTTTGTTTCACTTAAACTCGCCCCTGTTTGCAACAGCTCTGCAAGGCAGCTGTTATCAACCTATCTTACAAAGGAGTAAAGAGGCTCAGGGAAGTGACATGAGGGTCAGCCTTGGCAAGTTATTTTACTCCCCAGTGTACTACAGTGGTCCGTCTGGCTGCCCCATGATCCAGCACCCTAGAAGGAAAAGTTAAAAATGCCCTCCCGGGAGCTGGAAATTCTTACAGATCCAGAAGCCACCAGAGAACCAGGGAATAGGAATGAGCTGGCAGTGCTAAGAGGCAGCGTGAGGCTCTCAGGGAAACCAGGGCCACGTTTTTGGACCTTACTCCCTCCCCACCCCTACATCTCTCTCCCACAAAACCTGCCTTCAGAGCCTCTGCCTGCAAGGACAACCCAGCACTGGAAATGCCACAGTCAAAGGGCCCTCGGAGCTGCCTTCTCCTGCTTCTCACCCTCAGGAAAGAGCTTAGTCTCTTAAGGACCACCCCCCACCCCCCATATATCCAGGAGCTCAGGACCCCATCGCTTCCTGTCCTGAGGTCATGCTCTCCACTGGCCTGTCTCTACTTCATCTGGTCCCCGTGAGTCCTCATTTCACTGGGATAGAGCGGTCAGAGTGATGAAGGGGCATCATCCCATGTGTTGTTGTTTTGGTGTTGTTTTTTTTTTTTTTTTTTCTGTGACACAATCTACCTCAGCCAGTCCCTCTCTTCCTTGCCAGAATTGGACCCCCTGGGTCCCTGCCTCCTGCTCCCCAATCTCTGTCCTGCACCCTAGCCTGGCTGCTTAGTCCTTCCCAGAATCCCTACAGGGTCCTTGCAGTGAGAGAATATTTCAGAACCACAGCCCCCCAGAACCTTGGGGTCCCCTAAGCTACCTGCCCTCCACATCTATTATAGAAGAGAAATGGAGGCCCAGAGAGGGCCAGGGACCTTCCCAAGATCACACAGAAAGTCAGTGGCAGAGTTAGGCTTTTCCTGGAGCCGAGAGGTAGTTGGGGCCATCTTAATTTTGCCAAGAAGAGAAGAGGACACTGAGTACCAAATTCGCCCTCGATATCTCTACCCCCAGGAGACCACATCGCCATTTCCAGGATAGACTTCTGTCTCCTAGTTTTCTTGAACTGATCTCCCATCTTGTTGACTGCTCCCCGAACCTCTCCAGGCACAACACACCCCTTGTCACACCTCCATGCACTGATGTACCACGTGCCTTGTAACTGTCACCCTGGTTAGACAGCACAGACCTCCACCCCTCCCCAGCGGGGGTTCCCCAAAGGAAGGCTTTCTTGGTCCCCTCCTCTCATCTGTCCCATCCTGTGTCCCCCCCAAATCTGCCTTACCCCTGCCAGCTCCCTGCCGCACTGAATCCCACAGAGGCATGTCACTAGAAGAGTTGGGGAAAGGGAGAGAAAAGGCCAGGGAGAGAAAAGCCTGGCGAGGGCCAAGGGCGCTGCGAGTATCTAGGGAAGATCTTACCTGGCACCCCAATGCCCTCCAAAGGGCTAAAGTCCCACAGGTCCTTCCCTTGGAGCGCACCTGGGCTTGGAGTTCACAGAAACCTCAGGCAGTGGGGAGGTTTTCCTGGACAAGGGTGTATGGGTTGCAAGTTCAAATGTCTTCAGGTGATGAAGAAAAGGAGAGAAGGGCAAGTGCCATACAATAGGGAGTGGGGGGGACTCTGGAAAACACAGGGGGTACATGCCCTGCCTATAGGCCCTAGAACTCAAATGTTTGAAAAACCCTGTGCTGGCCAAACTAATCTCAGACTTGGCCCATGGGCCGCCTGTTTGAAATCTCTAGTTCAAAATGCTGAGAAGGTTCGAGGAAGCCGTGTGGAGTCTGGAAACCCCTCTGGGGAAGTCAAGGACAGAAGCCCTGGCTCCCTCTGAGACTTTTCTAAACCCCCCCCCCCCACCAACTGGCCACCTGAGAAGTGTCTCCCCTTCCCCCCTCATCTGAAAAGTGGAAAGGGGAGGGAGACCTGGGTGTTCGCAGGGTCCCTGCCTGGGGAACCATCGTCTGATAAGGGTTACAGGCCTCTCCATACCTGAAGGGGAAAAGCTGGAGGCTGGGGTATTCTCCAGTGTTGGGGCCCCCGGTTAGGAGGAACTTGCATTGTGTGAAGGGAGAGTCCAGGGAGAGGAGGAGGACCGAAAGCCAAGACCCAACTGCCGCCATCTTGTGCTGGCCCCTGTCACCCTTTGGCACCTACCTCTGTCCCAGGTAAAGCTGGAGGCAGGGACTTCAGGGGAGGAGCTACCAATTCCTGTACTGATATGCGTTGTGAGGTCTCCTTGAAAGGGACTGAGTGCCAAGCCATATATGGGCAGCAGTGGGCAAGGGGGCTAAGTCTCCCCTCCCCAACCAGAGGGCCTTCTAAGACTTGGGGCCTGGGGGGCAAAGGGATTATAACATGTCCTTCTGGTTGAGGACAGGCTAGGACATTTCTGGGTCCTTGGTTGTTGCAGGTGGAGGCCAGGGGAGGAAGAGCAGGAAACTATGGAAGTGGGAAAGGAAGGCCCCTTCCCGGGATGGCCTGGTTCCTGGATGCAGACCTCCTCCCCCCCACCCCCGGGCAAGTGGGAAGAGGTCCTCCAATGCCTGGCCTTATCCACCCTTCAGCAAGGCAGGATCCGCCCTCTCCCCAGCAATCCTGGCCTTTTTTCTATGCACAATCATTGTAAGGGCACCCTCAGGCCAGGCTGAAGGGGTGGGGGGCCCCTGGGCACCTGCAATAATCCCAGAGTGGAGGGTAGCCTGAGACAAAAGGTGGGGCGGAGGGCAGGGGTGGGGTGGGGAGAAGGGTATTCCTCTACCCCTCTCTCACCCAAATATCCCAGAACCCAAACCAGACCTGCCTCCCTTGGGCTAGCCCACCAAACTTGGCAGGGGGAGCGAGCTCATACAACACAGCCCCCAACCCCCTTGGTTTTCCAAACTCGTAAAATAGCTAGAAAGGACCCGAACAATTCCCAGGGTCCCCTCTTATTATTTTCACCCCTGGGGATCCTATAGTTTGGAAGATTTTTCTCCCAAACAAGTCTCACTTCTTAAAGAATAATTCATCTTTCCACATTAAAGTAACTCAAGCTGAGCTTCTGATTGCAGATAAAGGCTACCAAGGCCTCTGGTTAGCTTTTAGGGCTTGAGGGTTGGGGAATGTCTGTATTATATTGGAGTGTTTAATACATAATTCTGAAGAGCACTCATGGGCCCCCATTCCTGCCTCCAGGGTTCCTTAGGGTCTGGGACCCCAAGTTGGGAATCTATGTATCCAGCCTCCTGTTTTATGGAAGGGGGAAGGCCTATGGAGGCAACCAGCCCAAGGTCACTGGGCCGTTGGTGGCAGGGTGGGACCACAGGCCACGTCCTTTGGGAGTCCCACCAGAACACTCCCAGCACTGATGCTTCCCTTTCCACTCTGTCTCCAACTCCAGGAACCACTAGCCATGGCTGAGGGGCTGATTTCCCTCCCTCAGCACAATTCTGGTGATTCTCCCCTCCAGGTCCTCTCTTTGCTCCCTAATCGGTCCCGCTCTGGCCCACCCCTGTTTCCCATTCCTTCCCGGTCCCACCTCCTGGTATTTACTACATCTGTGCCATCCTCAGTCCCCCACCCCCACTCACCCCTCTGTGCTTCCCCCAGGAGGGGGAGGAGACCCCAAGCTGGGGCTTCTGTACTGAGACTCTTTTGTACACCACAAACTTTTTGTATATTTTTAATTTTGCTGCAACATGAGATATTAAAAGTCATTTCAGTACGTGCTGCTTGTGTCCTATTGTTTTGGTTGTTCTGGGCCAGAGGAAGGCAAAAAGGAAGGAGGGAGAAGGAAGGAAGGATATCTTCTGCCACAATCCCTCTGGTTCCCCTAAGAGATGAAGGCAGTTGGCTAGGAGAGGAACCCAGAGTACTCTGAGGGATTATCTCCAAACGCTTCATTCTACAGATAAGGGGAAGAAAGAGATGCGGCTGGGGACAGACTTGCCTGGGGTCCCAGAATGAATCCAAGACAAAATCAGGACCCAGACTGAAGTTCCTAACACCGCTAGACCAAATATTTGTTGGGCACCTATCATGTGCCAGGCACTCTTCTAGGCACCGTGAACAAGAAAGATAAAAAAACGAGCATAGTCTCTGCCCTCATAGAGCTTCCGTTCTAGTGAGTATTGCCCCTAAAAGATCTCCCTGCCTCCTCTCTGTGTAGTGGTTTTCTAACTTCAAAGTGCATCAGAATCACCTGGGTAGAGTGGGGGGGGGGGGTAATTTTAAATGCAGATTTCCATCTCCCGAATGGATAGAGCTTGCCTGGAAGTCTGCATTTTACAGGTTCTCCAGGAGATTCTGATGCAAGGGGTTTGAGAACCTCTCTTTGAGGCCCACTGCTTTAATGTATTCTCATCCTCTTACAAATCTCATCACAATAGTTCTTTGCTTTAGAACCTCCCTGGCTCCCCAGGGCCTTCAGGATAAAGAGTGAACCCTTTGCAAAATGCTGGTTTTCACTACTGGGCCCCGAATACTCCTTGATCCTTATCTCCAACAGAGATAAGGGCCTCTCCAAACCGTTCATCTTCCTGTTTTTGTGAGCCTCTCCTGGCTCCCACCCAACAGCCTTTCTCACCTTTCTTTCACGCAGGTGGAGCCTCACTTCCTAGGGACCCCCATCCCAAATGCTCCAGGAATGCAGCCTCTACCTGGCCCCAGGAAGCAAGTCAGAATTGGCCCAAGACAGGGGTTCTCAAAAGGTGGTCCCTAGACCAGCATTACCCGGATATTTGTTAGAAATGCTGATTCTCAGGCCCCACCCAGACCTACCTAATCAGCTACTGTGGGGTTGGTTGGGAGCAGCTTGTTTTTATGTCTTTCAGGTGATTCTGATACTCAAGTTTGAGAACCATTGCTCCAAAATGATTCCCCTGACTGAAGATTGGTGGGGGCAAGGGCATATGACTCAATTCTGTGAGGCAGAGACTTCTATGTGTCCCCCAGTAGCCATGCTCCCTTTTGTCTATAAAGGAACTTTTTTAGTTGGGCTGGTGGCCACCTGGGAGACTACATTTCCCAGTCTCCTTTGCAGTTAGGTGTGGCCAAGGAAACAAATTCTAGCCAATGGGATGTGAGCAGTAGAATTTCATATTACTTACAGGTTATCCCTTTAAAAGGAGGGGTTGTGCTCTCCTCCGGCTAGGTTTACCTTTCCTATTGGCTGGACCAGAGCCGTGTTGAAGGTGAGAAAAAAATCCTAGTATGGGGAGTAACAAGATAGGAAGCCCCTAGGTCCCAGACATCTGGAGCTGCCATGCCTGCCCCGACTGCTTAGGTGATAGAAGAGAGAAACTTCTATTATGTTTAAGCCACTGTTATTTGTGTCTTTGTCACAGCCAAAATATGTCCTGGCTCATACATGTGGCTCCTAGACTCCTCAGGGAAGTCTTTTGAAGAATCTGTGGGACAGGTGTTCCTTCACAATCAAAGAAGGGGAAACCCTTCAGCCTTATCAGGGGTTGATGGCCTCACAGACTGGTGCAGCCACTCTGGAAAACAGAATGGAGTTCCCTCAAAAAGTTAAAAATAGAACTACCCTATGGCCCAGCAATTGCACCACTAGGTATTTACTCAAAGGACACAAAAATACTGATTTGAAGGGGCACATGCACCCCAATGTTTACAGCAACACTATCAGCAATAGCCAAATTATGGAAAGAGCCCAAATGTCCATTGACTGATGAATAGATAAAGAAGATGTGGCATGTATATGTATACACACACACACACACACACACACACACACACACACACACATATATATAGTGGAATATTACTCAGCCATCAAAAGAATGAAATCTTTCTTGCCATTTGCAATGATGTGGATAGAGCTAGAGTGTATTATGCTAAGTGGAATAAGCCAGTCATATGATTTCCCTAATATGTGGAATTTAAGAAACAAAATGGATGAACATAGCGGAAGGGAGAGGGGAAGAGAGAGAGAGGGAAGCAAACCATAAGAGACTCTTAACTACAGAAAACAAACTGGGGGTTGATGGAGGGAGGTGTGTGTGGGGTGGGCTAAATGGGTGATGGGAATTAAGGGGGGCACTTGTGATGAGCACTGGGTGTTCTATGTAAGCGATGAATCACTAAATTCTACACCTGAAACCAGCTTTACCATATATGTTAACTAAGTAGAATTGAAATAAAAAATTGAATAAAAAGGGGGGGGGAGTTGATAGCATCACAAGCAGGACAGTGATGGATGGCATTGTGTCTGTATTATTCCAAAAACCACTGCACCCATCTGGCCAACGGTATCAATCTGCTGGGCCTCCGTAACAAAATATCGCAGACTGAGGGGCTCCAACAACAGAACTGTATTTTCTCCCAGGTCTGGGGGCCGGAAGCCTGAGATCAAGGTGCTGGTTCTTCTGAGGCCTGGTTCTTCTGAGGGCTGGTTTCTTCTGAGGCCTCTGTCATTGGCTTTTGGTCGGCTGCCTTCTCGCTCTGTCCTCCTGTGGTCTTTCCTCTGTGTGTTCACCCCTCGTGTCTCTCTGTGTGTCTGAAGTTCCTCTTCTCAGGAGGGCACCAGTCAGATGAGATTAGAGCCCACTTTACAGCTTCATTTTAACTTAATCACCACTTTAAAAGCCTTATTTCCCCAAATAGCCACACTCTGAGGTACTGGGTATTAGGGCTTCAACGTATAAATTTGGCGGGGGTGGGGGGACATAATTCAGCCCATAACAGCAGCACAGTAGGAAATGTATGGAACTTGATGTCATTTTGGGGTGCTCAATTAACCAGCCCTGAAATCAATTGCCTTTGGGTTTCTTGTCTTGAGAGGTAATACAGTTTCCTTACTGTCAAAGCCATCTTTGATTGGGCAGCCTGTTCTTTGGAGCCAAAAGCATCACAACCCAGGCACTGTGTGTTTTCTCAAGCTGTTTCCTCTGCCTAGAGTGACCTATCTTCTGTATGTCCTTCAAGGCTCAACTTGAATGCATTGGAGTTCGGTGAATGGCCCATGATTCTGCCTTCCCCAAATGCTTGGCTTGCATCAGAGTTTTTGCTTATGTGTCTCTCCAGCCAGATCAGGGTCAGCATATCCACCATATACCTGCTGTCACATCCCCTCCTCCTGTCCCATGGCAGGCATTGATAATCAATCCCCTTTTGGTTCTGAGAGTAGATCTGGTTTTCATAATCTTTTAAAATTTTTTTTTTTTTTTTTTTTTTTTTTCAACGTTTATTTATTTTTGGGACAGAGAGAGACAGAGCATGAACGGGCGAGGGGCAGAGAGAGAGGGAGACACAGAATCGGAAACAGGCTCCAGGCTCTGAGCCATCAGCCCAGAGCCCGACGCGGGGCTCGAACTCACGGACCGCGAGATCGTGACCTGGCTGAAGTCGGACGCTTAACCGACTGCGCCACCCAGGCGCCTTCATAATCTTCTACACAGAGCTCTAGGCAGCCCCTGCCAATCAACCGGAGGTGGCCCCAAAGAGATGAACCCTATTTGCCACAACTGTTAAGTCTTTGAGAACACGGACTTTGTTTCACTCATCTGTTTTGATTCACAAGCTACTTTTATTTTTTTTTTTAATTTTTTTAATGTTTATTTATTTTGGGGAGACAGAGACAGAGCGCAGCAGCGGAGGGGCAGAGCGAGAGGGAGACACAGAATCTGAAGCAGGCTCCGGGCTCCGACCTGTCAGCACAGAGCCTGATGCGGGGCTCGAACCCACGAAATGCAGGATCATGACCTGGGCCGAAGTCGGATGCTTAACCGACTGAGCTACCCAGGCGCCCCCACAAGCTAATTTTAATAATCAATGTTACCATTGTATGCTTCTGTTCCCATTTAATCCCTATAGCAGCCTTATGAGGCAAGCATCATCATTATCTTGCTGCTGACGCTTGAGACTCTGGGGCTCTGAAAGATGACCTGTTCCAGGTCATACACATTTGAACCTAAGTCCACCTGTCTCCACCTATTTCCGCTGACATTTACTGAGCACATGAATTTACTGTTTGTGGCCCTGGGGTGGGCATGCAGGGAATGCAAAGATAGTTTGCTATTTCTAGCAGCATTCAGAACACTTCTCGTCCTATTTGGTATTCCCAGCAGTTCGGTGATACTTGGAGTTAGTCCAGGAATAACAGAAGTCCTCATTTTACAGATAGGGAAATTGAGGGATTCGGGAGTTGCTCAAGGGGTAAAGTGGGTGTTTGGGTGTCCTGGGTGTCAGGAGCTGTTAGGGCTGGGGTTGCACATCCCAGCCTCTTCCTGTTGGGCCTGGCGGGCTGCTGGACATCTCACTTCCTGATGCTGGGACTTGACAGCCGGATATAGGGGAGCGGGAGGGAGGGGCTGTGTGAGCTAGCACTAAGCAGCCTGGACTATTTCTCCTCCCCCGAAAGGGAGGGAAGGCGGAAGGCTAGTGGTTGGAGGCTCCGTGGACCTCACACCCAGAGGCAGTGGGGAGCTCTCTCTCACTCCTGTGGGCACTGATCTGGCACACTCGAGCTTCAAAACAGTCCAATGCATTAGCCCCTGCCCTTCACAATTTCCAGCTGCTCTGTCTCATGCATAGTCAGATGCCTTTCCTGCCACACCTCTGACTGCAGGGCAGGGTATTTGGGATCGTTGCTCCCACTGGAAAGATGAGGAAGTGAGACCCAGAGAGGTTACAATAAGCAGTCTGCCCTAGATCATACAGCAAACTGGGACCTCTAGAACCCAGGTGTCATGGAGGTGTGGATGGGTCAGTCAGAACCTCCCCAACTGTCCTGGGTGGGACAGGCTGAGCACACTGGCCCTAGAGGTAAGGAACTAGGATTCAGATCCAGACTTTCCAGAAATCCCAGGTTCTCCTCTTACAAACGCTATGACTTTCTCGGGTCAGCCTCTGCAGTTGAGGCTGACGTATAAATCTGTATAAATAGGTATAACGATACCCCAACGCTGTAAGGAATAAGAGAGATGAAATATGTAAAGTGCTCAGCACAGAACCACAAAAGGAAACTTGCCTCACTAAGATTCTCCCAAGAGAGAGAAAAAGAGCCCGGGACACACAGACACATAGATAGGGAAGTAGTTAATATTCACGAAGCACTTCGTATGTGTCAGGAGCTCTTCTAAGTGCATTTAATCCTTACAAGGTCACCGTGAGGTCAGACCGGCATGATGCCCATTTTACAGATGGGGAAACGAGTGGATAAGGGACTTGTCCAAGGTCATCACCCTAGTAATTGGCGAAATCAGGATTCAAACTCCGGCAGCCTGTCCTCAAAGCCCATGAATACTGCCTCCTTAAGAGTAATGATTAAGGGGCGCCTGGGTGGCGCAGTCGGTTAAGCGTCCGACTTCAGCCAGGTCGCGATCTCGCGGTCCGTGAGTTCGAGCCCCGCGTCGGGCTCTGGGCTGATGGCTCAGAGCCTGGGGAGCCTGTTTCCGATCCTGTGTCTCCCTCTCTCTCTGCCCCTCCCCCGTTCATGCTCTGTCTCTCTCTGTCCCAAAAATAAATAAAAACGTTGAAGAAGAAAAAAAAAATTAAAAAAAAAAAAAGAGTAATGATTAATTTTTAATTAATTAATTTTTAATTAAGTATCCTATAGTTTGGGAGGCATTTTCCTACCCACTTTTGCATATGTTCCTCACCACAGAGAGGGAGGCAATTTTATTCCTAATTTATAGAGAGGAGGGGGCAACTGAGGCTGTGAAGGGAACTGACTTGCTTTGCCAAGGTCACACCACAAGGTCAGTGGCAGAAGTAGGGTTGGGATTTGGGATTTTCTGACTCCAAATCAGGGGACCCATCCCTAGCCTAACTCAGTTCCCAAGCGCCCCTCAACAGCAAGCCTTCTGGCTTCAGGCTGGAGGCGTTCTCCCCGGGACAGTTGCTCTGGCTGGGTTTCCTTCCACCCTTCAGCTGGAGGGGCCCAAGGCTGCATCCTGCACCAGCCTCCATCCCCCCACCCCCCACTCGCTATCAGACGGGAGGGGCAGGAACTCCAGGGCTGGTGGAGTTTCCGACCAGGCAGGAAAAAGAACAAAGGAACTGTGTGGGGGGAGAGGGTGGAGGGGGTTGGCCAGGAGGGTGGCAGGAGTGGAGGGGACGCTTCACCATGGAATATGAAGTCAAGAAAGGAAAAAAGGTAGGTGGGAGGTTGGGAGGGATGCCAGGTAGAGAAATGTCCCTGGAGGGAGTAAAGTGGAGAACCCGGGTGGGGGTGATGGGCAGCGAGTGGCATAGAGTCTTCCTTCTCATTTGGAAAGACCGTCCTTCCCACCCTTGGGCAACCAGACATTTGGGCTCAAACTCCCTAACCTGTCTCCCGGCTCTCAATGGCCTCTGCCATCCCTGGAAGGGACACTCAGGCACCTTCCAGGGAAACCCAGCCAGACAGATGACTTTGGGAGATACTCTCAAACTGCTGCCACAGTTTTCCTGGGGTTTCCTCAGACTGAGGGACAGACAGACACCCAACAGACCCATTCCTCTTCTCCCTACCTCCCAGACAGAAGGACCTCAGCCAGGGCAGCTCTGTGCTATGAGGCTGTCTATCCAGATTGAGACACCTACCTGCTCCCCTGCTGGGTTCCAGCCTCGTCTGCGCCCTGCCCCCCCAGATCCTCACTCCTCCTTTCTGTCAGAAGTTTTCTAGTCTGGTTCCCTGGACACCTCACCTGGTTGTCTTTGCCATTCAGGGAGTCCCTCAGATTCCAGCGCCCACCCCCACCCATCCCTCTTCCCCCAAGAATCCTAGGTCAGGCTATGTGAATCGTGAGGGCTCAGAAGGGAGCCAAGACCTAGGTGCTTGTTCTCTCTTGGCTCATTCCTTCTGCAGATGTGCACTGAGAACTTATTTTGTGCCCCACACTGTGCCTGGTGCTGGTGATGATGTAGCAGTGAGCAAAGTCAGACAAGGTCTCTGCTCCCTCCCTGGAGCTCACAGCGTTTTGGGGGAAGGCAACTTTGAAGAAAAGCAATTAATACAAAGTTGCATGAGAGACGCCATACGTGGTGCTGGGGTACAGAATATTAGGGGACCCAGCCCTAGCCTGGTCAGCTTGAGCTGAGATCTAATGGGCAGAAGGAGACAGGGTAGGGAAGTGTTTCAGGGGGAGGAACAGCGTGTACAAAAGCTCTCAGTGGGAAGGAATGTAGCAAACAAGATGGCCCTGTAGCTGGAGGGCAGGAGTGAGGGGACAGTAAGATAAGGCTGGAGAGGTGGGCAGGGCTGGACCACTGAGGGCCACAGACCAAACTTTTACCTTTACACTCCACTCTTACACACATATTCACACACACAGAATAAAGTCCCGGCTCCACAGCTGACATTCAAGCCCTCTGTGGGCTTGAATCTTCTTCCCACCCTTCTCCAGGCTCATCATGTTCAGCCAGCCCTGCCAGCCCCCAGACGTTCAACACATGTCGTGCCCTCTGCCTGGAACGCCCTTTCCCAGACCATGTGCTCTCATTTAGCAGAACCTCCATATATCTCATGCAGGCTCCATGATACTGGTTTTAAAATCTGGGCTGGGCACGCATCAGAATCACCTGGAGTGTTGATTAAAACATAAATTATTGGGGGGGGGGGCGCGCCTGGGTGGCTCAGTTGGCTGAGCAGCCAACTTCAGCTCAGGTCATGATCTCATGATTTGTGTTCAAGCCCCACGTCGGGCTCTGTGCTGACAGCTCAGAGCCTGGAGCCTGCTTCAGATTCTGTGTCTCCCTCTCTCTCTGCCCCTCCCCTGCTCACACTGTCCCTCTTTCTCTGTCTCAAAAATAAATAAACATTAAAATTTTTTTTAAAAACCCACATAAATTATTGGGTCTTACCCCTAAGCTCTGATCCAATAGGTCTGGGATGGAAAGCGAGAATATGCGTATCTCTTAAGTTCCTTGGTGCCGCTGCTGATGCAGGAACCATACACTAAGAACTGCTCTAGAGTAGTGCTTTCCTGTGAGATTTAGATTCTGTTGGGCTGGGCTGGAGTCCTGGAATTGGCTTCTTTAACCTTGCTGTAGGCCATTTTTATGCAAGTGCCTGCTGGATTCTACTTAAACATACTTATTAACTATTTTTTTAAGTTTATTTTTACTTATTTTGAGAGAGAGAGAGAATGAGTGGGGAAGGAGCAGAGAGAGAAAGGGAGACAGAAGATCCAAAGCGAGATTCGCACTGACAGCAGGGAGCCCAATGCAGGGCTCGAACTCACGAACCACAAGATCATGACCCAAGTCATGACGCTTAACCAACTGAGCCACCCAGGTGCCCTTACTTATTAACTATTTCTAATTTTTAGGAAAACACAGAGAATAGCTTAACAAATATCTGTGCATTCACCACTCGGCCACATTGAATCTTTTTTTTAAAGTTTATTTATTGAGAGAGAGGGAGAAAGAGAGAGAATGAGTGGGGGAGGGCCAGAAACAGAGAATCCCAAGCAGACTCTGTGCTGTCAGTGGGGCTCAGTCCCAGGAACTGTGAGATCATGATCTGAGCTGAAATCAAGAGTGAGACGCTTAACCGACTAAGCCACCCAGGCACCCCTCAGCCACACTGAATCTCAATATTTTTCTTACTTGTCCCAGCCTGGACCCACTCCTTACGCCTGGGCCTGGGCCTGGGCCTTAGCAGGGTCTCCGCCCTCATCTGGGTGTTTAGAATGGAGATTTTAGAGCCAGACTATTGGTTCTACTGCTAATAGCTGGTGATCTTCTCGGCTAGTTCTCCCTCTGAGGCTTAGTTTCTCCATCCATAAAATGGGGATCACAGAGGTACCCCTTCTGCAGAGTCTATGAGAATTAAATCAGGTAATAGGGAAATAGTTAAAATGTTGAATGTGGACGTGCTTGATAACGTCAGTTGCTATTATTACTGTTATTTCTCCTGCACACCCCCACCCCCAGGGCTTTGTCTCCCCCATCCGGAGGCTGGTGTTCCCCAAGGCCGCACGCCGGGCAGCCTTTCGGACCAGCGTGAGTCGCCGGCCCCTGCACTCGATGCCCCTTTATCCCCCTGACTACCTCATCGACCCCCAGATTCTGCTGTGTGACTATCTGGAGAAAGAGGTCAAGGTACGTGTGGGATGAGGAGAAGGGTGGGCAGAATCTTGGGGCAAGGGGTAAAGGAGGGGTAAGGTTTTCCTCAACTCTCTTAAGGGTCCCTGGCAGGATCTGAAAATTGAGCTGACAAACAGATTAACAGGAGAAAAGCGTACACATTTTATTAAATGTTTACACGTCCATGAGAGCCTTCGCGAGAGAGTGAAGGACCAAAGAAGTGACCAGAGCATGAAGCTTTTGTATCTTTTTTACAATCAGTTAATTTGTGAAGAACTGACAAGGCAGAGGGGTGGGGGCTAGGGGTAGTAAAGGGTGAAGAAAGAACAAGGTTTGTTTATACAGCCTTCTCAGCCCTAAATTCCCTCATGAGAAGGATGTCTGGTTCCCTTCCGGTACAGGGAAGGTACCTTTCATGTGGGAGGTTCATCTTCTGCTTTCAGGGAAGAAAGGTAGGGGTGGGGGCAGGTCAGAGGGACCTTCCTGCTTCTACCATTTTCTTCAACTTCTTCAAACTTAGGATATTCTGTAAGCCGAGGTGCCATATTTTGGGGTAGCATGTTCTGGATCCCGTCAGGAGAGACTGCACCTCTCCCCCACACCAAGCCCTGACCAGCCCAGTCTCACACAGGGGAGGCTCAAAGGAAAGAGACCTGGGTTCAAGTTAGCCTAGCTCCTGCCTTATGCTGCAGCCCTTCAGCAAATGATGTCCATCTGCTCAGCTTCAGTGTTGTCATCCCAGCACGAGCCTCAAAACCTACCCACAAGGGAGAGCAGATGGCAAAAGCCATACCTTCCTGTGAGATTTTACTGCAATAACGTTGTCAGTACTCAGTCTCCAGGGTAAAGGAACCCAGCTCAGCAAGCCACAGAGGACTTAGATCACTCAAGGCCTTTCTTCTATTTCAAGAGCACCATGAAAGAGCAGTGGAGAATCCTCATTGCCCAGGGAAGATTGCTATGGGGATAGGAGTGTCAGGTTTGACAGGCTGCCCATTTAAATGTGAGTTTCAGATAAGCAATAACTACTTGTGTCGTATTAATATGTCCCAAATATTGCATGGGACTAAAAATACTTTAAAAATTTTTTGAAGTATTCACTGTTTATGTGAAATTCAAATTTAACTGGCATCTTGTATTTTACCTGGCAACGATATATGGAGGGTAAAGCTAACCGGTGCACATAAGAAATTTCATAGAGAATAAAAGAAGAAAACAGTTTGATTGCTGGAATTCACCTAGAAGAACAAAACTATTACTCCATTATTTTTTTTTTAATTTTTTTTTCCAACGTTTTTTATTTATTTTTGGGACAGAGAGAGACAGAGCATGAACGGGGGAGGGGCAGTGAGAGAGGAAGACACAGAATCGGAAACAGGCTCCAGGCTCCGAGCCATCAGCCCGGAGCCCGACGCGGGGCTCGAACTCACGGACCGCGAGATCGTGACCTGGCTGAAGTCGGACGCCTAACCGACTGCGCCACCCAGGCGCCCCTATTACTCCATTATTTTAATGGAAAAAGTTAATTCTTACATTGAGTAACTTAAAGTTTGTGATAACATTAAGTTATAACTAAGAATGGATGGAGAATTATTGATTGATTTGGGGCATCATTTTTTGGGTCTGGCTTCTGTGACCACCTTAAGAGTTATTATCAGGTTATTATTAATTCAGATATGTATACCTCAGTCTATCTACATTGCCTCAGTGAGGAGGTCTGGGTCCTCCAAAGCTTCAAAGTGACTTCTCTCTGCCCTTCTCCCACCCACTCCCTCATTTTGTATCCAGTTCCTGGGCCACCTCACCTGGGTCACCTCCTCACTGAACCCCTCCAGCCGGGACGAGCTCCTGCAGCTGCTGGACACCGCCAGGGTGAGGCCCTGGAGAGGGGGGGAGGGCAGGGTCTTGTCCCCTTCGCCCTCTCCCACCCGAGTTCCTCCGGGACCCAGGAGATCCGACCCACCCCGCAGCAGTTGAAGGAGCTGCCGCTGAAGACCACGGCGGAGCAGGACAGCATCCTGAGCCTGTCGGCCCGCTGCCTGCTGCTCACCTGGCGCGACAACGAAGAGCTAATCCTGCGTATCCCCACGCACGAGATCGCCGCCGCCTCCTACCTGCAGGACGACGCGCTGCACCTGCTGGTGCTTAAGACTGGTACAGCTGGCGGGGCCTGGCCAGGGGCAGGGCTGGGAGGTGAACAGGGTGAGAAAAGACCCAGCGTCTAGTCTTGGGAAAGGCGGGGGCGGGCAGGTGGGGGTGTTGAGGATGGATGGTGTGTGATGGGAAAGGCCTGAGCGCGCTACCCTGAGACGAAGGGCAGGCCATGGCTATAAGCAAGAAGTCGCGGCCCAAGGTTGCGGTTGAAGGGTGGATCGCCACCAGCCTGAGGCCAGGTGCCCGGGCCTGGGAAGGTTGGAGGAGCCCAAATTCTGAGACCTGAAGTTAAAGCGCTTGGTCAAACAGAGCGAGATCGCTGCTGTCGGAGAGAGCTCGGGCTAGCAGCCGGGTCAGATCCAGGGGCGTGGCCATACGCCAGAGAGGCGGAGCTCGCGGCTGGGGCTTCGGCGGGACAGGTCAAACCCCGCCAGGCTAGGGGCGTGGCCTGGGGCCAGAGGCGGGGTTGAGGGGAAACCGGAATCAAAGAAGAGGTCTCTGAAACTAGAGACTGGGGCCGAGGTAGGGCCAAACAGAGGGAGGAGACTGCCTGGCCACCGCCCTCAGACCAGAAGCCAAGCGAGGTGTGGCGGGTGGAAAAGGCCTGCGGGACAAGACCAGGGTGGAGCCGAGGCCGGGGTGGGCCCGAAAGTAAGGGCACGGAGCGGGGCGGGTTTGGCCTCCAGACTTAGAAGGCAGAGGTGGGGCCACGCGCCGCTCGTCCCCAGCTGGCCTCGTGGGGGGCTCTTAGCCCAGGTCTCCTGACCGCCATCCCGCCACTCCTAGGTCTGGGCGTGGACCCGGTGCCAGCCGGCGTCGACGCCAGCCCCGGCGGCGCGGGGCGCGACCCAGGCCCGCCGGGCGCGGCGCCAGAGAAGCGGCGGGTGGGCACCACGGAGCGGCGCCACACCATCTGCAGCCTGGACTGGCGGATGGCGTGGGGCGGGGGCGCCGGCGCAGAGGCCCGGGCCGGGGGCGGCGGCGGCGGCGGCGGCGGCGGCAGCCTGGAGCGCCAGCGCGCCGGGGCGCGGGCGTCGGGCAGCTGGGAGCGGCGGCAGACGTTCAGCGGCAGCTGGGAGCGGCGGCACGGTGGCGGCGGCGGCGCGGGCAAGCCGGGCGGCAGCTGGGAGCGGAGGCAGGCGGGCGGCGGCGGCGGCGGCAGCTGGGAGCGGCGCCACCCGGGCTCCAACCCACTCGACCCGCAGGACCCCAGCCCCGACGCCTACTGCAACCTTGTCATCCTGGCTGTGGCCAACAGGGTGAGCCCGAGGGCACCCGGAGCCCCAGCGGCGTGCTCCCCGGGCACGTCCGGCGATGGAGGGCGCAGGTCCCCGTCCCACCCCGCCCTGTTCCTGGGGTCTACCCTGGCCTCTGTCCTTTCCCCTCCTACGGCCCTGCCTAGGACTTCAGGTACTACCTGTGTGCCCACGACGCCAAAGGGCTTCTAATCTCCAGCCTGGACACCTCCAGGACTGTTGCCCCTTGCTGTCCCGGTGAGATGAAAACCCAGAATAGCCAAAACAGACCCCCTCCTCCAGCCTTGCTCCTTCTCCCACGTCGTCAATGTCAGCACTACCACAGTAACAATCATGAGGACACTAATCACCAGCATGAATGGAATGCCAACCCATGCCAGACAAGGAACCAGCATGAACACATTTCATTCTTTGACTAACCCCTAGAGGCAAATACTACAACCATCCCCATTCTGTAGAGAAGGAAACTGAGACCCAGAGGCTAAGTAATTTGTGCAACATCACACAGGAAGCAGGTGGTGGTTTCAACACTGGGATCCAGGAAGTTCAGAGCCTATACTCTTGTTAACTATGGCAGTCACCCAAGGCAGAAGCCTTCCATTCTTGCCTTCCCTCCCCTCCCCCCTTGCTTCATATTCATCCTTGCTTTTATTCATTTGACCATCTTTACTGAGCAGCGACTTTGTCGTAGGCATTGGGCTAGGTGCTATGGATACCAAGATGAACAAGACATATTTGGTGGTTTCCCTTAAGGAGCTCACAATCTAGCAGACACCTTCAAGCCCTAGGCTGTCTAAACTTTTCCTCTGACCCATGGCCCCCAACCCTCCCCCCCGCCCCAGCCCCAGCTCCCTTATATATATCTTAGTGAACAAAACAGTCTCATGGATTTAAAACACCGAGAACTCCCCAAATTTTATCTTTCACCAAATCTCCAGGCATGTTTCTCCAATCAGCCTCTCCATTCGGTGGGCTGATGGCCATCACTAACTTAACACATCCAAAGCTAAGCACCCAATCTTCTCCCCCAAACCTGCTCCTCCCTTGGTCTCCTTGTTTTGATTAATGGCAGCTCTGTCCTTCCATTGTTCAGACCAAAACCTTGCAGTGATCTGTGGCTGCTCTCGTTCTCACACAGCCCATATCCATTCTGTCAACTCTATTGGCCCTATTTTTAAAATATATCCCAAACCTATATACGTTTCCCCACCCTCCACTGCCCCTGCCCAGGTCCATGGCCCATCTTCTGTTATCCAGATCACAGATTTGCCTCTCGCTTACAATCTGTACCCCCCCACAGTCAGAGCAGTCCTGTTAACACATAAGTCACATCTTATCACTGCTCAAAATCTTCCTGTGGCTCCCCACTTCCCTCCAAGGAAAAGTTATTGTCCTTACAACTGCTTGTAAGACCACCCACGTTATAGTGGTGGCTGAAGTCCATTTCTTCTCTGGCCTCATCTCTTTCTGTGTCCCCCTTTATACACTCTACTCCAGCTGGACTGGTCTCCTTAGAGAGTACAAGAGACCTGTGCATTCTGGATGGTTCACCGTGATATTGATATCACCTGGCACCCAATAAGTATTGAACAAATGGGTGAAATAATGTATATTATAGTATTATACCTTAGGATGCAGACCAAAAAGAAAACAAGCAGATTGCAGTGGTAATGAAGGAGGAGATCCAGTTTGCATAGAGAGAGTTTGCTCCTTTTAAACTGAAAGGTGAAGGGGAGCAAAAAGCAAGGCGAAAAGCCAGGAAAATGAATTCCAAGCAGAGGGAACAGTGTGCTCTGTTTATCGCACTGGATGGTGAGGGCTTTAGGATACAGACCTCATCTGAGACCCCAGAGCCTGGCCCAGTGCCTGAAACAGGACTAAATGAGAATTTGCAAAATGACTAAATAAACCAAGAGTTGCATTCCAGGAGTATCTGATTCCCTGGCCTCCTATCCAAGGCCTTGTGGTCCCAAGGAGGGTACAGGAGTTAGAGTCAAAAAATCTGAGTGCCAGTAGTAACCAACGCTGTGAACTTGCTATATTAGCCTGGGCAAGTTACCTAACCATTCTAAGCCTCGGTGCCTTTAACTATAAAATAAGAATACTCTCTTCCCTGCCTATTTCTATTATAAGGATCAATCCTGCCTATTGTGGCTTACATTTTAATGTATACCCTGGGCTTTTTTAGAGGCAAAAATATGAAATAGTATCATGAAGATGGTCTCATCAGTTATTGTCTTTCTGTGTTTCTTGCTTACACATAAAGAATTAAATTAGGCAAATTCCCTTCAAATTTGCAGTCTCAAAAAAAGTTTCACCCAAGAATTGAAATTCCTGCCTTCTATCAGGAGACTGAGGTTTGTGTATTCATCCTACTTCCATTTTTGCCCTGGATGCCAGGAAGCTCATATCTAAATATGGCATCCAGTAGCAGTAACTATGTTGAGTCTAAAATTTTCACACATGTGATTCTTCCTCTTCCTAGTACGTAACAGGAGACCTGGGTTCTAGTGCTGGCTAATCACTTTACCTCTCTGAGCCCCAACTTCCTACTGACAAATTTAAACTAGGGCTTATTTTAGATAGGCTTCAGGAGGTCCTATGAATCCCCCAGAAGTTTGGGGTGCGTTTTTCAGAGCAGAAGACTTAGCGTTGCTGCTGGACTCTATATAGGAGTCTAAGACCCAGAGGGTGGCCATGTAATTTTGATAGGAAATGCTCTGCAAGTCGATTTAAAGGTGCCCATAGATGCGCGTGTGGCCCTGTGAACCTCTTCACACTGTTTGAGGAAACAGAGGTGTCCTGGGCACTGGAGAGGCCCTGAGTGCTCTGTCCTCCTCCCTGGGCCAGGATGCTGCCGAGGAATCCTGTGCCCTCATCTGTCAGGTCTTCCAGATCATCTACGGGGACCAGAGTATTGAGTGCGTGGACCGGGCCGGCTACCACTACACATCAACGCCTGAGCGGCCGTGGCTGTGCAGTCGCAGTGAGTACTGGAACTCCTGGCCACCCCTCCTGTGAAACATCCCAAAAGGCCGGCGAGGACTCCGGGACTCAGGGCCGATGAAAGCCCGTAGAGGCCCTGATCTCTACCGCAATTACAGTGTACTCCCCCCCCCCCCCTTATGTAGTTAAAATGAAATGTCAGTTTTCACGATGACCTCAAACTTAGCGTCTGCACAATGTTCTGGTTGCCAGATTTGGAATGAGCCCCTCAGAGCTGAACTTTTCTCTCTCCCTTCTGTTTCTGATGTCCCTTCTTTGCAGAAATGCAAGCACACACATTGTCTGTTTACTGAGCTGTCTAGCCCCGCTAGGATTCTAGGTCAAAACCAAGATTTCCAGGCCCACCCTTGAACGCAATCAAAGGCTAGAATGAGAATGAGACTAGGAGAGGCATTTATTGAGCACCAACTATGTGCCAAGCACAGTACCACTGTGACTCATAGCAGCCTTGTCGGTCCTATTTGCCACTGTATCCCATGGGCCAAGCAGAGGTCCAGGGACATCATAGGTGCTCCTAGATAAAAGACTTCTTTGAGACCTTATGATTCTAATTTTACAGATGAGGACATTAAGGCTCAGAGTAGTCAATGCATTGCTTAAGGTCACACAGCTGGTAAGTGGCAGAGTCAGGATTCAAACCCAGGTGTGTCTGATTTCTTTTTATTTTTTAAAAAAATTTTAATGTTTGCTTATTTTTTGAGAGAGAAAGAGAACGTGTGCAAGCAAGGGAGGAGCAAAGAGAGAGGGAGACACAGGCTGCAGGGTCTGAGCTGTCAGCACAGGGCCTGACACGGGGCTTGAACCCACAAACTGCGAGATCATGACCTGAGGTGAAGTCGGACACTTAACCAACTGAGCCACCCAGGCACCCTGGTGTGTCTGATTTCTAAAGCTCCTATCTGCAACAGCCTTGCTCCCATGCTGCCTTCAAGGCTGCTAAGTGAATTTCCTCAGCCGCAGCCCCCTCAACGTGGTCCCTGTCTGCAAAGCTCCAGGAACAGAGCGACAGCTCATTACTTCTGCAGGCACCCCCATCTGTAGGAACTGAGGTTATTAGGAAGTTGGGATAGTTCATCAACTCTCACAGGATGAGATAAACAAATGAGCAAATGATGGATAAATAAATGAGTCAACAAACATTCCAACAAATTCATTTTTTTTTTCTTTAAAGATTTAATTTTTTAAAAGTAATCTCTAGGGGCGCCTGGGTGGCTCAGTCGGTTAAGCGGCCAACTTCGGCTCAGGTCATGATCTCGCGGTCCGTGAGTTCGAGCCCCGCGTCGGGCTCTGTGCTGACAGCTCAGAGCCTGGAGCCTGTTTCAGATTCTGTGTCTCCCTCTCTCTGACCCTCCCCCGTTCATGCTCTGTCTCTCTCTCTCTCAAAAATAAATAAACGTTAAAAAAAATTTTTTTTAAGTAATCTCTATACTTGGGGGCTCGAACTTATAACCCTGAGGCCAAGAGTCACATGCTCTACTGACTGAGCCAGCCAGGCACCCCCAACAAATTCAACAAGTATTTATTGAGCACCTGCTATCACCAGGACATACTGGTGAGCAAAACCAGGTGTGGCCCTGCCCTCACAGCCTTGCATTGCTAGGTAGGCCGACAGTAAATAGGGACACAAAATGTAACCACGTGCTGTACTCTGCAGACATAGACTGAGGAACCAGCCTCACCTGGGAAGTCAGGGCGGTGTCCTGAGGAAGTGACACTGAGGTGAGCCAAGATCAGAAGGGTAAGGCTAGTGGAGTCAGAGAAGTAACAGGACTAGGTACAGAGCAAGTTCTCTGTGAACAGTGCTGCTATTCTCTGGAGATCTTGAGTTCCTTTCCCTCAAAGTTCTTTTTTGTTCTCGCCTCAGACATGTACAGTTTTCAAAACATCCCCTCACCTGTTCCCTCACCTGCTGTTCTCAAGACCACTCCCCCCCCCCCACCCCCGCAAGGCAGGCAGGCAGGTGGTATTGTCCCAACCTTGGGGAAGTTGAGGGCAGGGAGAGAGGAGGTGAGTTGCCCAAGGTTGGCTGTGAGTTGGTGATGGGGGCAGGTTTCATGGTCAAAATCTTCCAGCAGCTGCCCAATTGCACTCAGAGTAAAAGCTAACACCCTCACAGTTGCTTACAAGGCCATCCGTGCTCCAACCACCATCCCAACCGTAGGGTGGGACTGGGGTTGGGGGCTCAGGGAGCTGGGGACGTTGGTCCTTTCTCTGCTGCCTCTAACAGCCCCTCTGTCTGCTGACCCCAGGTGAGAGCTGCCGCACAGACGGGACGTACGCCTATGACGCCGACTTCAGCTGCTGCAGCTCCTTGTGGGTACCGCCCCACCCCCACCTTGCACAAATAGGGTCTCTCTTCTAGGCATTCTTGAGCTCCCAGTGGGCAAGAAAGGGTGGGTGAAAAGGACCCCACCTCGATTTGTGCTGATGCCCTGAGCCCTGAGGAGGGTAGGCGAACTGACCTCTCCAGGCTCTAGTGAGCTCATAGGATCCAGACCCAGACCCTAAGAGGCCTGGGGGACAACCGGAACCCTGAGTGGTTTCCACGTAGGCCTGTAGTTCTCTGCCAGTCATCCAGACACAGTGGCCTGCCTAGTCCCAAAACACAGCTAATGCCAAAAACTAATTTTGGTTTAATTCCACGTAATAGAAAACCCTAAAAAGGATTTGAGTTTTAAATAAGATCGAGCTTCCCCCCCCCCCCCCACCTCTTACGTAAAACAGATCAGGAGTTTATGGCCCTTATGGTCATCGAGGGTACAGGTCCTCGGCACCTGGTTCCGTACTCAGAGTTACCTCATGGACCAAGATGATGGTCAGAGCTCCAGTTATCACAATGGCAATGCCAGGGATGTCTGTAAAGAGCTTCGCTCGGATCCTGGCCTGATGATTTCTGCATATGTCTTAGTGGCCAGGACTTGGTCACATGGTCACAGCTAGCCGCCTCAAGGCTGGAAAATGTAGGAGGTAAAACAAAACAAACAAAACAAAACTCAGTTGGCCATATTGTCCAGGGTTCTGTTTGGTATGACTAACCACGCTAGCACTGAGGGGTTTCCCAGGACTTGGGATTTTCTATACTAAAACCAGGAAAGTCCCAGGCAAACTGGAACAAGTTGGTCAAAGTTAGTTCTCTTACTAAGGCCTCTGGCTTGACAGATATCAGGCTCTGCCACTAATATATGCCCTACTTTTATTTTTTCCCTCTTCTGTGTCAATATTTGTGGCTTCCTTATACTGTGTGCCCTTGGGCTAGTCCTTAACCTGATATCTGCTGCCAGATCTGGATCTGCTAGAGTCATGATAATGACTAACATTTGTGCTTGCTGTGTGCCTAGTGCTGTTCTATAAAGCACTTCATTTTTTTTTTTTAAAGTAAACTCTACTCCCAATGTGGGGCTTGAACTCATGACCCCAAGATCAAGAGTCACATGCTCTGCCAACTGAGCCAGCCAAGAAAAATCTACATAGCAACATTACAGTGGCTGCTGTTTATTTATTGCTTCTAGTCTATGACTCTGAGCGCTGTACGAATAGACTCCTCTAATTCTGATGACGTCAATGTTTGTCATCCCATTTTACACATGGAGAAACTGAGGAATAGAGAAGCTAAGCAGGCTTGCCCAAGGTCAAGCTGTAGGCCTCAGATTTGAACCCAAGCAGCCTAGCTCTAGGTCCACACCCCCTAACCACAATGCTACACTGCTTTTCTGTAGCTAATCATAGAAGATGGTTCTGGAACAATTTAGAAACCAGAAGGCAGGTTAATTTTTTTTTTTACTCTTTTTTTTTAATAAAATGTTTCATTTATTTTTGAGAGAGAGAGACAAAGCATGCACGGGGGAGGGGCAGAGAGAGAGGGAGACACAGAATCTGAAGCAGGCTCTGAGCTGTCAGCACAGAGCCCGACACAGGGCTCAAACTCATGAACCATGAGATCTTGGGCAGGTTGATTTTTTTATTAAGCAAGAATTATTGAGTACCTTTCATGTACCAGGCACTGTGCTGTGTGCTAGGGTTACGGTGGGGAACCATACAAGGATGAGACCCGTGACTGGCACGCAGTAGGTACTCAACAAATAAGAAACCAAGGTTCCTGCTCCTGCATGGTTTATCGTGCAAGCACACTTGCAGCGTCTAGCACAGGAGACGATGAAGTCATTATTTAACAGAAATAAGCATTAACGATAACTAGAGAACGAGCACTTCAGAGCACTGAGAGAGACCCATGGGGAGCCTACCTCTTTGGGGGTCGGGAGGGCCTCTCAGAGCTCATGAAACTTGAACCGAGGCCCAGAGGAGGAGAGGGGAAGAGCACTCCGGGCAGAGGGGCAGAAAGTGCAAGGGCTCTGAAGCAGGAGGACAAAGCTTGGTGCATTTGAGGAGCAGCCAGGAGGCCACCGTGGATGTCGGTGGGGAGGATCTGGGAAGGCCTTGCGTGTCATGGGTAGACTTATGAATTTGTGACCACATTTGACAGAGGATCAACCCAGTCATGGGGAGGGGAGGGTCAGAGAAAACTTTCCCGAGAAGGTGACATTTAAGCTCCAATGATGAGTAAGCGTTAGTTGGACAAAAGATGGGGTAGAGAGGCATTCCAGGCAGAGGGAACGGCATGTGCAAAGGCCCAGAGGTAAAGAGGTACTTGAAGTATTAGAGAAGATGGCAGAGAGGCCTGAGCACACAGAGCAAGGGTGAGATGAGGCTTCAGAGGCAGCCAAGGGCCAGATAAGTGGGGCTTTGGAGGCCAAAATGGGATCTAGGATGAAGCCCAGAGCATCAGTAGCTGTGCCCTCCCACCCCCACCTGCTGTAGGGAGAGGAGCTAGAGGAAGGTGAGTGAGAGCCCCATTCTGCCTGTCTCTGCAGCAATGGCTCCCAGGATACATTTGAAGCGTGTTACAGTGGTACGTCCACACCCTCTTTCCACGGCTCCCACTGCAGCGGCAGCGACCACAGCGGCCTGGGCCTTGAGCAGTTGCAGGATTACATGGTCACGGTGAGCAGGGAATGTGAACAGCACAAGCAAAGGTCTGGAGGCTGGAGAAAACACAGAGAGTATTTCAGGAATCCTGAATATTCCTGGACATAATTGAAGTAGACCTTGGAAGATCGGGGGCGGGGTGGTGGGGGGGCGGATATGAGGTTAGGAAAGTAAACTGGACAGCTTATGAAAGCCTTCACTAATGTCAGCTAGCATTCATTGTGTGTCGTCTGTAGAGCAGGCACTGTTCTAAGCACATTTTATGCGTTTATTTTCATCCTTTCAACAGCCAAAGAGGGAAGTGCCATCATTATCTTTACTATATATAAGAAAATCAAGGGTCAAGGAGGTTGCCCCCTACCCAAGATCACAGAGCTGATCAACCAAGGGGCCAGGATTTGAACTCAGGCACATCTCGTGCTTAGATTCAGCCTAGTGTCTGCATGCCCCCCCCCCCCAGTAGGCCATGGGAAAGGTTTTGGGGGAGATGTTGGCCAAATACACCCTTACAGAGGGTTTGGGTCTTTTAGGCAAAGGCTGGGTGGGGATTGCTCCCTGGGACTGACCTTGGATGTTGTCCCCACAGCTGCGGAGTAAATTAGGGCCCCCCGAGATCCAGAAGTTTGCAATGCTGCTGCGGGAGTACCGGCTGGGGCTGCCCATCCAGGACTACTGCTCAGGCTTGCTGAAGCTCTATGGGGACCGGCGCAAGTTCCTCCTCCTTGGTGAGCCCCCTGCCACACCCCCCGAGATCAGGCAAGGACCCTGCTCCCAACTGGTCCACGACACTCCCGATTAGGCATCAGGCTAGAAGCATTTTCTCCTAGTCCTCAGCCTCCGATAAAGCCAAGATCATGAAATCCATGGCACATTTAAGGAGACAGGCGCAGGGCAGGGAGGGACTTGCTTGCAGTCACAGCCCATCAGTAGAGAGCACTGGTATATCCATTCACCTTCATAGCAAAGCTGGGGTGGTGGGGGGAATATTCTCCCCATTTACCCCATGTGGCAGCTGACGCTCAGAGAGGCTGAGGCACTTGTCCAAGATCACACAGCTGGTAAGGAGGGCTGATCATAATAACAGGAATAATATTAATAAGCTAACAGGTAATATCTTTGTCAAGCATCATCTCACTGAATGCTTCAGTTTGGGAAGGTAGAAACTCTCATTTGCCCCCATTTGGCAGATGAGCAAAATGAGGCCCAGAGAAGCAAAGTAAAGTGCTAAAGTCACATAGCTTGCGAGTGGAGATGGAAGCAAAACAAGCTGACTTGTATGAAGCACGCAGTGTGCTGGCCCCTCGTCACATCCCCCCCTGGGAGAAGAGGTGCAATCATCTCAGTTCTACAGGGAGGAAAGTAAGGCCCAGAGCAGCTGTTTAATGAGGGTCACACAACTAATAAATGGGAAAGTAGCAGTTGCAATAATGACAATAACGATAAGCTAATGTGTAGTGAGCATTTACTATGTGCTGAGCATTAGGTCATTGTTCTCTGGCTCAGAGTCAAGGAACTTGTGCAGGACCACACAGCCAGAGAGCGGGCGGGCTGGGGATTTGAACTCGGTTCTCCGGAGAAGGTGATTCCACGATGGGAGGCGAAGGGCTGAACCCTGAGGCGTCCCTCTGCCCCTGGCCCCGCAGGGATGCGGCCCTTCATCCCGGACCAAGACATTGGCTACTTCGAGGGCTTCCTGGAGGGCGTGGGCATCCGCGAGGGGGGCATCCTCACCGACAGCTTCGGCCGCATCAAGCGCAGCATGAGCTCCACGTCGGCGTCGGCCGTGCGCAGCTACGACGGGGCGGCCCAGCGGCCTGAAGCGCAGGCCTTCCACCGGCTGCTGGCCGACATCACGCATGACATCGAGGCGCTGGCACCGGACGATGAGAGCACCGATGAGGAGGCCAGGGACTCCCCGGGTGGGGGCGACACGGTTGAGGACAACTACCTGTAGCCGCCACCCATGCGGAAGGCGGGGAAGCATCCTCAATCCCACCTGTGTCTCACTCGCTCCTGCCTGTGGGACCCCAGCCCCAGGGCCCCCCTCCCGGGGTCGGAGTGTCCGACCTCGCCCTTGGCGCTCCAGTCCCTGCAATACCGAGAATGTCCTGCAGGGGGCGGGACCCCCAAAATCGCAGGCAGTTGCCGGAGGCTCAGCCAGCCCCCCTCTGCCAGAGCTGGGTGGGCAACATTCTACTGTGTCACTAGCCCCAGGTGCCAGGGACAGCCCCTCTCTCCCACCACTCCTGCAGCTTTCTGGAGGCCAAAGGACAGATGAGGAGTGGGCTCCACCTGCTGACAGACTGAGAAAAGACTTCCCAGAGCCCAGAGACCTCTTGTTCCTCCTATTTTACAGTTTGAGAAACAGGTTCAAAAAAAGGTGAAGGAACTTGAGGAAACCTCCTATTTCTCCTGAGATATTACCTCAAAGTACACATACAATAGCGTAGAGGGCCTTTTTAAGACTCTAAATGGCAGGGTCGCCCCTCCTCTGATGGCAGGAATTGGATCACCAGTGTGACATATCTCCACTGACAGTTGGGTCAGAGGTAGGTGATGGGGGTCCCAGTCTTGGCCCTAAGACTCTGAACAAGTTGCTTGTTCGGATCTTGGATTGGGAGCCAGACAGACCTAGGTCTCCTGTCTGGTTAGTGTTCTCACCTCTTGGTGACTTCCATTCCCTAATCTGTCCCATAAGGTTGGCCCCATCCACCTCACAGGGATGGTTGTGGGGATTAACAAAAGCACAAGGCCTTAGTGCTGGGTCTAGCCCATAGTAGGCACTCAATAAATGTTCCCTTCCACTTCTAACACTTTCGGACTTGGTGTACCTGTCTTGGCTGGGCGCAGTACGATGGAAACTGAGGTGGGGGTCAGATGTAAGCAGATCTTTGGGAAAGTTTGTGAAGAGGAACTAGGACTTGCCCTTCATGGCCCTATTACACCCTGGCTCTGTGCTCAAGCCCCAAATGAAAAGTACCTGAGACTCCACAGGCTATCATCACAGGGGGCCGGGGTGGTTAAAGAAACCTGACAGCCGGGTTGAAGAGGTTAGAGAAGTCGGCATGAGGACAGCTTCAACACAGCCTGAGTAAAGGCTTGGAAGCTAGAAGGAGTGACCCCTGAGAGGGGGCCAGAGACTCACGCAGAAGTGCTGAAACTTATCTGTAAAGCTTTAGAGCCTTCCATGGCCAGACACATGGTCCTTACCGTGAGGTAGGTACAATTATCACCAATTAAAAAAATTTTTTTAAATATTTATTTATTTTTGAGAGACAGAGAGAGACAGAACATAAGCAGGGGAGGGGCAGAGAGAGAGAGAGAGAGAGAGAGAGAATCAGAAGCAGGCTCCAGGCTTTGAGCTGTCAGCACAGAGCCCAATACGGGGCTCGAACTCACAGACCGTGAGATCATGACCTGAGCCAAAGTTGGCTGCTTAACAGACTAAGCCACCCAGGTGCCCCTAATTATCACCAATTTTTTTTTATTTTTTTTTCAACGTTTATTTATTTTTGGGACAGAGAGAGACAGAGCATGAACGGGGGAGGGGCAGAGAGAGAGGGAGACACAGAATCGGAAACAGTCTCCAGGCTCTGAGCCATCAGCCCAGAGCCCGACGCGGGGCTCGAACTCACGGACCGCGAGATCGTGACCTGGCTGAAGTCGGACGCTTAACCGACTGCGCCACCCAGGCGCCCCATAATTATCACCAATTTTAAAGTAATATTATTATTAGGGCTTCAGGTCCAGGGTTCCAGGATTTATACTCAGTTTGTAGCAAATGATGTTTTCTTTTGCTTTATTCCCCCCTCCATCCACCCATTCCCCACCTTCCTTCCCCTCCCCATCATGGGCACCCACCCTATGTGTTGATCTATGTCCTGGACGTAAAATACACAATGCATCGTGTGTGTATTTACACCACATGAATGGTATTGTGTAAAGATCTCAACCTGACGCTTCCTTTTTTCACTCCATCATATGATTATTTCTAAGTTCCACCCATGTTTCTGTGGGAAAATCTAGCCTATTGTATCATATTGCTGCAAAGCATTCCAAGCTGAGCATCCATGGCATTATTTATTCACCCCTATCCCCCTGTGATGGATGCCCAGGTGGCTTCCAATTCCCTCTCACCACAAACAACACTGTGATGAACATCTGTGTACATGACCCTATAAGCCTGTGTGAAAACTTCTTTGGACCCTATACCCAAGATGGAATCCTAAATCACAGGGCACATATTTTTTACATGTCACTAAATTCTACTAGTAGCGTGTGAAAGATGCTTGTCTCCCCACATTTTCAATTTTGCCTATAGTTTGGGTATAAGGTCATCTCAGTGTTTGAATTTCTCTGATGATATGAGACTCAGAATCTTCTGTGCTTGCCAGACATTTGGGCTTCCCCTTCAGTGAATTGCCTGTTCCTGTCTGGTGCCCATTATGAATTGGGTTTCCTGTCTTTTTCTTGTCGATTTGCAGGAGTAGCCTGTAAATTTTAGATATTAATCTCTTGCTGGATATTGATGTTCCAAGTATCTTCACCTAATCCACTGCTCATCCGCTGGGTTTGTCTGTGGCAGTGGCTTTCAACTCTACCGTGCACCAGAATCTCCTGTTCGGCTTGCTAAAACACAGATCGCTGAGCCCCACCCCAGAGTCTCTGACTCAGTAGAGTAGGGGTGGGACCTGAGATTCTGCATTTCTAACAAGTACTCAGGTGATGCTGATGGTCCAGGGAGCACACTTTGCGAACCACTGGCCTATGGTGACTTCCTTTGAACAAATTTGTTCCACTGAACAAATCCATAATTTTGATGTTTTCAAATGTATTTACCTTCATTTTATGGATGAGGGAACTGGAACGTAAGGAGGTGAAGTGAATGACCCAAGGTCACACAGTAAGCTGGGATTCGGACCCATATCTGGCCAACCCCAGCGCGCATGCTCCTAGCCGCTCTGCTATCCTGTCCGGCAGCTTTTGGGGTGTAGTGACCACAGGCTGAGGCATTTGTCCTGAGACTATAGGGAACTTTAATAAGTTCCTGAGTGAGGCAGACGTAGAGGGAGAAGCACAGTGACAGGGCTGCCCAGAGTCACTGGAACATTCTTGCCTCATAGCTCCAGGGATGGAGCAATTTCCCTCACACCCCGAGGAAGTCCCCACCCACCCCGGAACTACCCTCTTACCAAAGCCATGTAATGCCTTGGTTTCTGAGGTCCAAAGGGCCCTGACTGGGGCAGTCTAGGCTCTGAGCCTGCGGACTCTGGCCACACTTCCTCCTGTAGCATTCAAAGACCCTGCCAGGATCACTTCCCAATATGGTTTCATTCTTGGCACTGCAAGAGGGGAAATACCCCTGGGCATGAGATAGCTGCTTCCCAAAGACCTCTAGGGGTGGGGTAAGGATGGAATTTCTGTACCAGCTCGGTCTCCTGGGCACAGTTTTGACCCATGGACAAGTGGTAAAGTTAGTGAAATCATCTCCAGCTGCCCCTTACAGTGTGGCTCCTTTTATTTAGGGCCCTGCAACTTAACTTCTCTCCCTCCCAGCTTCCAACAGAAGACTCCTAGCGGCGCTCCTTGACTGTGTGCTGGGAAAAAGTCCTCTGGCCGCTGTCATTTGATCACCAGGTGTTTAGAGAGCATACACTCTGTAGCAGGCATTGTGCTAGACAAGAGGGAGATATAGAACAATCCCTGCCCACTGGGGGGGCTCTCAGCTTGATGGGAGTCCCCAAATCACTACAGCATAAAGTTCTCAACTGTCAAATCAAAGAGTGCGAAACTATCTCTTCCTAGGGAAGACAGGAAAGGCTTTGCAGAGGGGGTGACTTACGAGCAAGACTTTGAAGGAGGAGCAAGATTTTTGGCAAGTGGAATAAGGTAGACAGGAGAGCCCCACCCCCCCTCCCGGGCAGGGCCATCATGAGCAAAGGGCAGGGAGCACGAAGGAACATGGCACACTCCAAGGACTGGTAACCAGTTAGCTCTACTGCAGTGGTTAGGCACTGGTGGCCCCGGGGGTCAGACCAAGTGACTTTTGAATCCCAATTCTATCATGTGCTAGTTGGGGGACCTTGGATAAGCTCCTACATGTCTCTGGGTCTTTGGTTCCCTCACCTACAAAATGAGGCTAATAATAGCATCACCCTCAGAGATCTTGTAGATTGCTGAAGACTTCAGGATAATCCACGTAAACGTACATGCCGCAAGTGCTCAATAAATACGACCATTTTTATTGCTGGAGGAACATGGGGTGTTGGGGGTGGGGAGCAGGACTTAAAGGAGAGGAAAGCAGAGGAGTGGGCAGATTGAGAAGGCTTTTGAAATGCAGGCAATGGAGAGTGACCTAAAGGGCTTACATTTTACTGAAGTGAGTCTAGCTGCTTGGAGAGGAGGGTTGACTGGAGGTCCAAGGAGAGTCTGGGCCTGGGAGCTGGGCAGGACCTGAGGAGAAAGGCAGAGACCTGACTCAGATAGGGCGAGGAGAAAGAAAAGGAGAAGGCGTGTTCCAGGAGGGGCAGGGTTGAGAGGGCTCCCTCCCTGTTCAGAAACAGCTGCCTTTCACATCCTTTGATTGGATTCATTCATCCGTTATTTAGCACTTGAACCCTGGCCTCGTGGGGCTTACATTCTAGAAAGTTTATGTTCCTATTAAATAATGTTACTTGGAGCCCGCAGGTGCAGTATCCACCTGTTTAGGCTTAAACTATCAGAAATTGTCAGTCCTGTTGGTGTGCCTTCCATTTCTGACTTGTCTATGTCAGACATTTCAGATGAAAGGCAAAGGGTCTTAGAGCCAGGCCAGCCTGTCCTGCCCGCTTCCTGTGATGGTGAGTTCCCTGTCTCCTGTGACAGCCCTTTTCATCCAGTGCAAGAGCTAACAACTGCCTCCTTGCCCACTCACCTCCTATTCCCCACCCCCAGGTCCCAGCATCACCTTTTCGAGCCCTACATGACACAGCTGCTCCCTTGGACCCCGGGCAAGCTCTGCAGGGATGCACAGAAAATGACACAACCTGCAGAAACTTCTCGTTTATCTGACTCAAAGCAACTTGTTCCAAAAAAAAAACCCAAAAACTTCAAAACCTGGGTTTTGAAGCTTATCATGTAGACAAAGGGATAGGGCCTCTGATGTGCAGAGGATATTCAAATAGATAATAAACACCCATAGCCCAGTAGCAACTTGTACAGTTCACAGAAAAGAAAATACAGGGGTCACTGGGTGGCTCAGTTGGTTAAACATCCAACTTCGGCTCAGGTCATGATCTCACAGTTAGTGAGTTGGAGCCCCACGTTGGGCTGTGTGCTGACAGCTCAGAGCCTGGGGCCTGCTTTGGATTCTGTCTCTCTCTCTCTCTCTCTGCTCCCCCCTCCCCCACTCGTGCTCACTCTCTTTCTCTCTCCCTCTATCTCAAAAATAAATAAGCATAAAAAAAATTTTAATGAAAATACAAATAACTCTGATATGTGGTAAGTGTCAAACTCACCCATAATAAGAGAAACACAAATTAATACTACATTGAGAAAACATTTTTAAAGTGCTGGGTTGGCTAAGCTTGGAGAGTTTGGTAACGTACATGTGGTTGCAGGTGCAAGGAAACAGTCACATATGGCAGGTGGAAGGGTACATTGGTATAAACCCTATTTAACAATATTTTAAATGCACAGACCCCTTGATGCAACAATTCCACTGCCAAGAATTTCTCCTACAAGTATACTCACACAAGTGGAGAAGATGGATGTGCAAGGAAAATCATTGAGATTAGAAATAAACAGGGGTTGCCTGGGTGGCTCAGTCAGTTAAGCGTCCGACTCTTGGTTTCAGCTCAGGTCATGATCTCATGGTTTGTGAGGCAAACGTGAGCCCCACGTGGGGTTCTGCACTGACAGTGTAGTGCCTGCTTGGAATTCTCTCTCTCCCTCTCTCTCTGCCCCTCCTCTGCTCTCTCTCTCTCAAAAATAAATAAATAAACTTAAAAAAAGAAAGAAAGAAATGTTCAGGGATAGGAGACTGGTTAAATAAACTGTGGCTCACGCAGACAATAGAATGCCATACAGCCATTCATAAAAATGAAGAAGCTGTCTATGAACTGATATGAAATTATCTCTAAGATAAAGTAAGTGAGGGGGAAAAGGCAGGGTGTAGAGCAATGCACTTTGAATAGTGCTGTCTTTTTGCGTAAAGAGGGTGGGAAATGTCTTTGTGTATATGCATGGAATAGTTCTGGAAGAATATACAAAACAGTTGTAGTTGCTGCCTCTGAGCTCTTGGAAGAGTGTGTAGCTATATAACAAGGAGAGAAGGAAACTTTGTTTCATGATGTGTCTTAAATGTTGTACCATGAATGTGAATTATAGAAAAGCTTTAAAAAAAAAAACACTATTGTAATATTTATCATACTCTGTAACACCATCTGTTTCCATGTCTATCTGATCTCCATCCTCCACCCCAACACACACACACACACACACACACACACACACACACACACATCTTGTGAGGGGAAGAGGGATAGCTGGTTCTGACTCATTCCTGCACTCCCTGGAGCCCAGCGTAGCACCCAGCACAAAGCAAGTGCTCAGAAAATTTGAATACACATTCACAATGACTACCTTCTCCAAGGAGACCCCGGTTAGTCTAGCCTCCTAGTATCCTAGTATCTCTGCTCTCGTGCAGACCATTCCCACATTGAACAGGGATGACCTGGAGAACTAATGTGATGCTTCACCCTGCTCTCCGGGATCCTTTTCTCTGGGGGAAGCCAGCCACCGTGTCATGAGTACTCAGGCAAGCCTTATGGAGAGGTTCACTTGGTGAGGAACTGCCACCTCCTGCCACGAGTCATGTGAGTGAGGCATCTTGGAAATGGATCCTCAGCCCCAGTCAATCCTTTGGATGATTCCAGGCCTGACCTTGATGGCAGGCTGGTGAAAAACCCCAAGCCAAACTACTGACCTAAACTGCCTCCAAATTCCTGACCCCCCCCCCCCCCGCCAAATTGTGTGTGATAATTACTGTTTCTAATGTTTTAAGCTGCTAAATGTACACAGCAATATACACCCAATGCAATCAATAAATCTTTATTAAGCTTTTACTGAGTTTCAGCTCCGGGGCAGGGGGATTGCAAGAGAAAAAGGCATGACTTCAGGGGAGCAGGCCATGTGCACGTTCATTCCTTCAGCTAACATTTATTTTTTTAAAGATTTTATCTTTAAGTAATCTCTACACCCAACGTGGGGCTCGAACTCACATCCCCGAGGTCAAGAGTTGCACGCTCCACCCACTGAGCCAGCCAGGGGTCCTTCCGCTAACATTTATTGAGCACTTACTATATACCCGGCCCTGTGCTGAACGCTGACACAAAATGTTGGCAATTAAAATACCCTCTAGGACAAAAGGGAACTTTCTAGAGTGATAGAAATATATATCTTATCAGGTTGAAGTTACATTGGTGTACGTGCATTTATAAAAACTCAGCAAATGAACACTTAATCTTATGCACTTTGTTGTATGTAAATTTTACACAAAAAATACTGTAAACAAACGTTGAATTCCAGTTAATAAAATGTGAGCCAAAAAGTGAAAGTAGTCAGAGAAAGACAAATCATATGACTTCACTCATATGAGGACTTTAAGATACAAAACAGATGAACATAAGGGAAGGGAAGCAAAAAGAATATAAAAACAGGGAGGGGGACAAAACATAAGAGACCCTTAAATACAGAGAACAGAGGGCTGCTGGAGGGGTTGTGGGAGGGGGGATGGGCTAAACCGGTAAGGGGCACTAAGGAATCTACTCCTGAAATCATTGTTGCCTTGTATGCTAACTTGGATGTAAATTTAAAAATAAAAAAAAAATTTTTTTAATTAAAAAAAATGAAAATGTGACCTGAAGTAATTTACTTTGAAATACATTTTATTTATTTAAAAGAAATTTTTTTTAACATTTATTTATTTTTGAGACAGAGAGAGACAGAACATGAACGGGGGAGGGTCAGAGAGAGAGGGAGACACAGGATCTGAAACAGGCTCCAGGCTCTGAGCTGTCAGCACAGAGCCCGACGTGGGGCTCGAACTCACGGACCGCGAGATCATGACCTGAGCCGAAGTCGGACGCTTAACCAACTGGGCCACCCAGGTGCCCCTGAAATACATTTTAAAAAGGGGAGTGGACATGGGGCGCCTGGGTGGCTCAGTCAGTTGAGCGTCCGACTTCAGCTCAGGTCATGATCTCACCGTTTGTGGGTTTGAGCCCCGCGTCAGGCTCTTTACTGACAGCTCAGAGCCTGGAGCCTGCTTCAGATTCTGTGTCTCCCTCCTCTCTCTCTGCCCCTAACCCACTCACATTCTGTCTCTGTCTCTGTCTCTCTCAAAAATAAATACACATTTAAAAATTTTTTAAAAAAAAGGGGGGGAGAGTGGACAAATGGCTAGATGGACAGACATGTGAAGAAGCCAGGAGAATATTAATGGCGGAATGTAAAGTGGTAAGTCCTGTAGGGGTTTTGTTGTAAAAGTCTTTCAATTTTGCTACATGCCTGGCAATTTTCATTAACAAAATGTTTGGGGAAAAGACCTTCAATAACCATATATGTCAGTCCTCTCATTAATTATTAGTGTTTCAATTACACAAAATAAAAACAAATACAGTCTGGTTTAAAAATGGAAAAAAAAAAAAAAAACAACTGAGAAAAAGTCATCCTCTCTTTCCCCCTGATTCCAACTTTCCTTTCTTCTTCAGCGACAACGTCTGTTGTTGCCGGCTGTGTAGTTTCCAGACCTTTCTCTCAGCATCTCCATACATATATGGGTAGATACAAAACCGTGTTCTTTTTTTTTTTTTTTTGATGAGTGTGTTTTCATCCTATCCTGCCAATGTGTCTTGAGGATCTCTCCACCTCAATTCATGCAATGGCCTCAGTTTTAAATTGCTGAGTAGAGGACGTGCCGTGTTCAAGACGCGAAGCTCGGGCACGAGGTATTGCTCAAGAGCAGACGGTAAATCCGAATTGCTGGGACACGAACCCATTCTCTTGGTTTCTGGGGCGTGGCCGCACCCTCCGGGAGCCCGGCCAAGGCTGAGGGGGCAGGGCAGGTCTTTTTTTTTTTTTTTTTTTTGATTGTTTATTATCTTTGAGAGAGAGAGAGACAGAGAGCAAGCAGGAAAGGGGCAGAGAGAGAGGGAGACACAGAATCAGAAGCAGGCTCCAGGCTCTGAGCTGTCAGCACAGAGCCCGACGCGGGGCTCGAACTCACGGACTGCGAGATCATGACCTGAGCCGTAGTTGGCCACCCAACCCAACCGACTGAGCCACCCAGGCGCCCCTGGGCAGGCCTTTTATGTCGGGGAATGCTGGGGGGGCGGCAGGCCTAGGGGGCCTGCCTGGGTTTGCCAACGCGCAGGGGCCCAGGAGGAAGTCAGATAAGCGCTTCCTCTTTTCTTGCCCTCTGGGGACCCTGGGGGAAGGCAGGGGGTTGTGAAACCGAGCTGTCCCCCAATCCCCCTGGGGGGGGGAACCCGTCAGCTGGAGGAGGCCACGCAGCTGGGGGCAGAAAAACAACTTCACGGGCTCCCCTCAGCACCCCCATTCCCGCACCACACCCCTGGGCACAGGTCAGCTGACCTTAGGATGGTACCTGCTGTAGGGATCCAAGGCACTCATGGTGTCCGCGGTCACCACAGGAGAAAGCCCCAGCTCCTTATCAGCGTCTGCTGCCATTTCCAGCCTAATTTTCCACCTGTCTACGCCCGAGGGCTTCAGGCACCAACAATACGGTTCATCATTCGGGCCAGGCTGTTCCTCCCTCCAGCCTTCGCCGGGCTGTCTCTTCTGTCTGAAATACATTGCCATGATCTTCTGTTAGCAACCTTGAAAGGTCAACCTATCACCTCCTTCAAGAAGTCCTCCTTGATGCAGCCCAGGCTGGACCAGTGTCCCTCCAACTTTTGGTCTTAACAGTATCATGGGCCTCACTCCCTCCCACAGCATTTTCCGCTCTGCATCTAAGTTATTGGTTTAAGTTTTTCTCTCCCTAATCGGACTGGATGTTGCTTGAAGGCCAAGACTATCTTGTCCATCTTTTTGTGCTTCCAGCCCCTGGCAGAGACGTACATAATAAGTCCTTAATAAACATCAATAAAATTTATCAAAGTACGAAGGGTTTGGATCTCAGTGCTATCATTCACTGGCTGTTTGCAAACCTCGAGCTTCAGTTTCTTCATCTGTAAAATGGGCACACGAACAGCACCTGCATGGAACTTGCAAATAAGCAGAAGAGACACACGATAAACAGATTAACTTATTATAAATAAGTATTACAGTGCCTGGTGGTGACAAGTTCTCTGGAGAAAAATAAGGCAGGGTGAGAGGAGAAGATGGAGAGTGGAGGAACTCTTAAGAAGGGGTGCCAAGGACCTGCTGGGGGCTGTTGTTGAGTTCCTCAAGGGCTAGTCTTCTCAGATTTTCATTTGAGCGCAGCACTGACCTGCCTGGGAGGGTATTGCTGTGAAATGAGCATTGGCTACTTTGCAAATTAAAGGGGAAATATCCGAGTCCTGAAATAATGATTGTGGCTCTCTTCCCCACCCCCCCCATCTTGTTTTGAATATGGAACAATCAACAGTGGTCCCAAAGAATTCGAAATATGAAATGCAAATGACCCCTAGAAATAGGGAAATATATTTTTGGAAGAGTCAAATGACTCACTGTAAAGTGAAGCCCATGTTGTTCCCTAGCTCCTGCCCTCCCTCCAGGACTGAACTCTGGGGTGTGTCCTCTGGTCCCAATTTGTCTCTCTATTCCTCAGTTTCCAGGGCACACTTACTGAGTTTGTGTACAGATTACAAGCACCGGCTTTGGAGGTACACCTGAGGGTCCCAGACTTGGGAACCCCAAGCTCTCCCATTTGCTGGCTGTGTGACCTTGGACAGGTGTCTATACCTCTCTGAGCCACCCCCTTATAATCATTCCTATCTCAAAGAGATTAAATGAGATGATATAAGTGAGGGCATAATAATGAGAGCTTTTTTTTTTAAATTTTTTTTTCCAACGTTTATTCATTTTTGGGACAGAGAGAGACAGAGCATGAACGGGGGAGGGGCAGAGAGAGAGGGAGACACAGAATCGGAAACAGGCTCCAGGCTCTGAGCCATCAGCCCAGAGCCTGACGCGGGGCTCGAACTCACGGACCGCGAGATCGTGACCTGGCTGAAGTAGGACGCTTAACTGACTGCGCCACCCAGGCGCCCCAATAATGAGAGCTTTTAAGGCAAGTTTTAATGACCTGGTGAAGTAAGTATTCTTATCATTCCACTTTGCAGATGAGAAAACAAAGTCACGGCTGGTTAAAGGCAGTCAGTCCAGCCTTTGCTTCCATCTTTCCTCCATCCTCGACCCCACTGTCAAGTACATACCAAACTTTTCTTGACTTTTTTCATCCTCTGGAAATCCTACCCAGCCTCAATTGTATCTTGTCCGTGAAGTCTCTGATTTTTAAATTGACTTAATTTTTGAGTAGTTACTATAGTCAAGTGATCCAGAGTTAAAGAGTACAGAGGGTCTACCAGGACCTGTAGGTCTCCTTCCCTGTTCTGTCACCCGGCTACACAATTTCCCTCCCTGGAAGAAACCATGGGGACTGTGTTTAGGTGCGCCCTTCCCGACTCAGCCCAACATGTGCTGGTCAATTCCCATGTATGTTTGGTCTCTTGTTCGACACAAATGGTAAAATACAAGAGCTGTTGTGCACTTTGCTCCCTGCCCAATCCACTTACCCACTTATCCCCTAGTAGTACCTAAGGAGTTTCTTCATTCTTTCAAAAAAATAAATGTTTTTATTGAATTATGACTCACATAGCATACATTCATCCATTTTAAATGTACAATTCAGTGGTTTTTTGGTATATTCTGAGTTGTGCAACCATGACTGCAATCAATTCGAGGACATTTTCATTAGCCAACTCCCCCTCAAAAAAACATACCCATTAGCAGTCACTCCTTATTTTAGTCTAACCCCCAGCCCTAGGCAACCACTAGTCTACTTTCTGTTTCTGTAGATTTGACTCTCCTGGACATTTCATATAAATGGAATCATACAATATGTGGTCTTTTGTGACTGGCTTCTTTCATTTAACATAACATTTTCAAAGTTCTTTTGTGTTGCAGCATATATCAGTACTGCATACCTCTTTATTGCCAATTGCCAACTAATATTCCATTGTATGGACATACCCCATTTTATGTATCCGTTGACGGACATCGAAGTTGTTTCCACTTTTTGCTATGATGGATAATGCTGCTATGAAATTTTCATTTACAAGTTTTTTGTGTAGACATATATTTTCAGTTCTCTTGGGTATATACCTAGGCATGAGATATCTGGGTCATACGGTAACTCTATGTTTAACCCTTTGAGGAACCTCCACACTGTTTCCCAAAGGCACTGTACCATTTTACATTCACATCAAAAATATATTTGGGTTATAATTTTTTCTTACTCTCATCAACACTTGTGATTGTCTTCTTGATTATAGCCATTCTTTTTTAATGTTTATTTATTTTTGAGACAGAGAGAGACAGAGCATGAACGGGGGAGGGGCAGAGAGAGAGGGAGACACAGAATCGGAAACAGGCTCCAGGCTCTGAGCCATCAGCCCAGAGCCTGACGCGGGGCTCGAACTCACGGACCGTGAGATCGTGACCTGAGCTGAAGTCGGACGCTCAACTGACTGAGCCACCCAGGCGCCCCGATTATAGCCATTCTAATGGATGTAAAGTGACATCTCATTGTGGCTTTAATTTGTATTACCCTAACGACTAATGACAAGAGGCATCTTTTCATGTGCTTATTAGCTATTTGTATAACTTCTTTGGAGAAATGTCTATTCAAATCTTTTGCCCACTTTTCAATTATGTTGTCTTTTTATTGTTGAGTTGTGTTACTTATGTATTTGCAATACCAGTCCTTTACCGGATCTGTGATGTGCAACTATTTGCTCCCATTCTGTGGGGTGTCTTTTCATTTTCTTATTATCTCATTTGCTACACACGTTTTTAGTTTTGATGAAGTCCAGTTTATTTTTGATGTTGTTATTTGTGTCACACGAAGAAGGCTTTGCTTAACTCAAGGTCATGAAGGTTTACTGCTAAGAATTTTATAGTTTTAGCTTATATCTTTAGGTCTATGATCCATTTTGACTTATTTTTGTGGATGGTGTGAGATAGGGATCCAACTTCATTATTCTGCACGGGGATATCTAGCTGTTCCAGCACAATTTATTGAAAAGACTCGTCTTTTCCCCATTGAATTGTCTTGGCACCTGTGTTGAAAATCAGTTGGCCATAATGTAAGGGTTTACTTCCGGACTCTCGGTTCTGTTCCACTGATAGGTATTTCTACCACACTGTCTTGATTATTGTAACTTTGTAGTAAGTTTTGAAATTAGAAATTGTGAGTCCTCCAACTTTGGTTTACTTTTTCAAGATTGGTTGGCTCTTCTGGATTCCTTGCATTTCCATACAAATTCCAGGATGAGCGTGTCTTTTTTTTTAAAAGATGAGAATTATGTTGATCAATTTGAAGACTATCCTCACCTTAACAATATGAAATCTTCCAAGCTATGAAAGAATGTCTTTTCCATGAGATATCTTTCCCACCCCATGAGATGCCTTTGTTGAGGTCTTCTTCAGTTTCTTTTGAGGGTATTTTTTTTTTTTTTTTAGGTTTTGAAGTACCTTGCACTGCTTTTGTTAAAATTATTCCCAAGCATTTTATTCTTTTTGGTGATATTGTAAATGAAATTGTTTTCTTAATCTTATTTTCAGATTGATCATTGCTACTCTATAGAAATAAAGTTAGTTTTTTAATTAATTTATTTTTGAGAGAGAGAGAGGCAGAGAGAGAGGGAAACAGAGGATCTGAAGCGGGCTTCACGTGGACAGCAGGGAGCCCGATACAGGGCTCAAACTCATGAACCACAAGATCCTAACCTGAGATCAGACGCTTAACTGACTCAGACACCCAGGCGCCCCGAAATACAATTAGCTTTTATACATCCCTATTCTTTTCGACAATAGCTTGGTACTTCATTATTGTCTTATCATTTATTTTCCCAGTCCCCAAATGATGGATATCTAGGTTCTTTCCAGTCCTTCCCTAGGACTATTCCTTTTCTAGGTTATTGACTAGTCCTTTTCGAGGTTATTTCCAGTAGAAGTGGCACTGTAATAACTTTCCTTGTACATACCCATGAAGTCTCAGGTATTCTGATATTTTCTCTCTCTGAGTTTTTATGATTGTCAGTTGCCACCAGCTTGTCCCAAGCTCACTGTCATATTATCCTTGGATGACTGCCTCAGCCTGCTCACTTGGTTCCCTGCTTTCCTCGTGCCCCTCCAATCCATTCTTCACCCAGCAGACAGAAAGATCCTATTAAAATACAAGTCAGTGTGGCTTACTCCTCTGCTCAAAACCCTCCAGTGCCTCTCATCTTGTGTCAATTAAAGTTTCATATCAACACCGAGACTTCACGGCATCACAATCTGGCTTCGTTACCTTTCCAACGTCATCTCCATCACTCTCTTCCCTATACCCACTCTGATCCAGCTACGTGGGCCTCCTTTATTTCTTAAACACACCAAGTGTGGACGCACCTCTGGACCTTTGCCATTATTGTTCCTTCTGCTTGGAACACACTTCCCCTAGATTGTCACATGACTCGCTCTCCCAACCCAGTGAGTCTCTGCATGTTCTCTCCTCCTGAGGTCTTTCCGACCACTCTGTCTCAAGTCACATCCCGCCCTCTTTCCCTGATTTATTTTTCTTGGAATTCTTATCACCCCTGCGTGTAAGATGTTGATTGATTTTCACAACAACTCGCTGAGATAAATACTGTTGTTATTTCCACTCGACAGGTGAGGAAACTGAGGCTCAGAGGGGTGATTTGATTCATTCAAGATCACTCAGTTGGTACATGGTAGTGACAGGGTTTGAACTATAGACTGACTCCAAAGATGCAGCATTTAACACCACTTCTTGGGGTCTGCTACATTCCCCGTGGCAATGAATGAATAGGCAAAATGTTTGCCATCCCGAGTACTGGTAAGGATGTGTTTCCGGATAAAATTTGTGATTGTACAAATGTTTTTTAATGCTAATATGAGGTAGATAAGAAATACTTTTTTTAATTAAAAAAGAGTGACAATACCAAATTGGCAAGGATGTGGAAAAACTGGAAATCATACGTTGCTGGTTTGAATACAAAATGATATGCACGTTTTGAAAACTGATTTAGCAGTGTATCATCAGGTTAAAACTTACACGTACTATATGACCCAGCAATTCCAGTCCTAAGTATTTACTCAAGAGAAATGAAAACATGTGCAGACAAAGTCTTGTACCTGAATGTTCGTGCAGCTTTATTCATGTAACCAGAATCTGAAAACAGTCCAAATGCCCATCACAAACAAATGGATAAACAAATAGTGATACATTTATACTATGGAATACTACTCAGCAGTGAAAAGGAACAAAATACTGCAACATGTAACAACATGGGAAATCTCAAAAGCAATCCCTAAGTAAAAGAAGACAGACAAGGGATGCCTGGGTGGCTCAGTCGGTTTACTGTCCGACTTTGGCTCAGGTTATGATCTCACAGTTCATGGGTTCGACACCATGTTGGGCTCTGTGCTGACAGCTCAGTTTGGACCCTATTTTAGATTCTGTGTCTCCCTCTCTCCCTGCCCTTCCCCTGCTCACGCTCAGTCTCTCTCTCTCAAAAATTAATAAGTGTTAAAAAAAATAAAAAAGAAGACAGACATAAAAGAATCATACTGTATGATTGTGTTTATAGAAAATTCTAGAAAAGACAAAGCTAATCTAGAATGACAAAGAGCCAAACAGTGGTTCCCTAAGGCAATGGGTGGGAGACATGGACTCCAATAGGCATAAGGGAACTCTCTGGAGTGAGAGAAATGTTCTGTATCTTTTTTTTTTTTTTTTAAGTAGGCTTTACATCCAGCGTGAAGCCCAGAGCGGGGCTGAACTCACAACCCCGAGAACAAGACCTGAGCTGAGATCAAGAGTCGGATACCCAACGAACTGAGCCACCCAGGCACCCCAAAGTGTTCTCGATCTTGATTAGGGTGGTGGTTACACAGATGTATACCTTTGCCCAAACTCATCAAGTTGAATGTTTTAATGGTGCATTTTATTTATAAAACTATGCCACAGTAAAGTTTATAGGAGCTTTGGAAACACATACAAGAATTTTTATTGCAGAAGTACTTCAATAGCAAAAAAAAAGGGGTGGGGCGGGGAGGCAGAATAGGCTATTAAGAGGAGAATGTTTCAGCTATCTGTGGTCCTTTACCATCAGAATAACAAATTTGTGGAAGGTGTAGCTGATGCTAATGATGACACTCTCAAGTCCCCAGAACACGTATCTTTCTTCCTGGAGGCTCCCTGTGGTGGCTGGAGCACACATGGGGCAGGCCAGAAGTGCTGGAGGATTAATACCTCTTGGGAGCATCCCTCAACCAATGTCTGCCAGGAGTTGGTATAGAAATGCCCAGGCTCCCTCATCACCTAGGCAGGGTAACTCTGAAGTGAAAATAGTACACTGTCTCCAGAGTTCCTGCTCCAGCAGGAGTGAGCTCCAAGAGCCCACAGTTGTAACTTGCTTAACAATGCTCTCTTTCAAAAGAAAAACAAACAAAAAACCCCAACTTTATCTTGAGAGAGAGCAGGAGCAGGGGAGGGGCAGAGAGAGAGGGAGAGAATCCCAAGCAGGCTGCGCTGTCAGCATAGAGCCCCATGTGGGGCTCAATCTCATGAACCATGACATCACGACCCAAGCTGAAATCAAGAGTCAGATGCTTAGGGTGCCTGGGTGGCTTAGTCAGTTGAGCGTCTGACTTCAGCTCAGGCCATGAACTCATAGTTCCTGAGTTTGAGCCTTGCATCGGGCTCACTGCTGTCAGTGCAGAGCCCACTTCGTATCCTGTCTCTGCCCCCCTTTCTGCCCCTCCCCCCCAAAAAAATAAACATTAAAAAATTTAAGAAAAAGAAGAGTCAGACGCTTAATCGACTAAGCCACCCAGGCACCCCAACAATGCTCTCTTAGTTGGCTTTCTTCCCTCTCCTGTCTCATCCACCTACTCCCTACCAGTGTTTTCTGCATCTCCCAGATAACCTACTTTCACTCGAATCTGTGTCTAAGGTCTGCTTCTGGGAAACTCAAATTAAGACTAATGGATGATACCAAGAGTCCGTCAAGATGTGGGGAAATGTTGGAAGAATGTTGGCAGCAGCCCTTCTGCAAGCATCCATCATTCTTGGCAAAGAAAGTCTTTACAAAATTCTTACAAGTCCATAGGAGGCATGGTAGTTGGGTACAATGTAGGTGTCCATGACTAGGGGAATGGGTAAATAAACTGGAGGATGTAGACAACGTGGGCTACTAAATATTAGTAACAGTGATGTTGTGGGGGGGGGGCACAAAACTGAGTCTTATTCAAGTACATTAAACACAGAATTAAATGTATTTTTAAAACTCACACATATGTATTTAAGCACATATACCAAACACGTAAGAGCAGGGTCATTATCTTTTAACTCATGGTTCTACCGCCCCTTCCCCCCACCCCACCCCACCCCCCACACACATTTGGTCATGTTTGGAGACATTTTTGGTTGTCACAACTGGGGAAGGAGGTTAATCTAGTGAGTGCAGCCCAGGAATGCTGTTTATCATCCTACCATTCCCAGGACAGCTTCCCACAGCAAAGAATCATGCAGCACCAACCCACCCCAAAAGAATTATGCAGCCCAAATGTCAGAAGTACTGAATTTGAGAAGCCCTGTGTAGCCCAGCACAGCATTGCTGAATGAATGAATGAATGAATGAATGAATGAAGAGATGGTAGTGGTGGGAACATAGAAACGCACCAGGATTCTTACACATCTCGGAAGCGTGCGTGGCAGAATTTAGTGCGACAATATCTCTCTTTTTCCAGGAACAGGTGTGCTCTGCCCTTGCCGGGTCCTGAGCACGATCGTGTGGGGCCTCCAGCTGCCCTCCAAGCCCGGCAGGCATCCCGCCCCCCTAATTTTCGAAGTCCTCTGAGCTGCCGGAAGCCGGCCAAGAATGAGCCAGGGCGGTGCCTGCGGGTGAGAAAATTTGCATGAGGTTTGAATAGCGTAGGGCCTGCGGAGCGGAAACCGCGGACCACAGAAGTACCAGGAAGGCTTGGGACACGGCCTGGGGGAGGGATCTGGGCTGGGACACGGCCTGGGGGAGGGGTCTGGGCTGGAGAGAGTGGATCGGAATGGTAGGGTAAACCGATCAGAATGCTTGGGGCGGGAAGAAGGGGATTAGAATCCTGTGAGAGCGAGGGGGATAGGGGTTAGGATTCTTCTGGACCCAGTTGGAATCCTTTGATGAGAGATTAAAATCTTTGGAGGGTCGGATTGGAATCTTTGGATGGATCGGATTGGAAACCTGGGGCGGGGTGGATTAAAATCCTTTGTGAACAAGATTGGGGTTACCCAGGAGCGGGATTAGAATCCCTGGGGTTAGGGTTATAAATCTGGAGGGCTGGGTCAGAATCGTTTGAAGAGAAGGGTTGGGATCCTTTAGTTAGCTGGATTAGAATCTTTGGGGACAGGATTAGAAACCTCTGGTGGGCGAGATTACAAATTATTCAAATGTGAAATTCAAAATCCTTTGGGGCAGAATTGGGATTTTGGGAGGAGGAGAGGGTGTTGCGGTTCTTGAAGACAGGTTAGGATTCCTGGGGTGGGGTTAAATCCCTTGGGGACCGCGTTAGGTTTGGGGAGGGGGGGATTACAATGCATTGGAGGTGTTGGAGGGGATGGGGTTAGGATCTTTGTGGGACTGGTTAAAGTTCTTACGGGCGGGCTTATTATCCTTTAGGCAGCGGTTTAGGATCCTTAGGGGCAGGTTTAGCAACCTCGGATGGGCGACGGGATTAGGATGCTGGGAGGTGGGGCCTGGGATTAGAGTCCCTGCGGCGGGGTTGGAGTCTTCAGGGGCGGGGCTAGGATACTTGGGGGCGGGGCTAGCATCGCTCAGGGCGCGGCTAAGGAGCCCAGATGGCCTGTGGGTGCCACGGCGTTGCTGGTCCCTGCCCGGGCGCACCGCCGGGGCCTAGAGGCGAGCGGGAGAGGACGCGGGCAGTTCTGCGCCAGGGGAACCGGAGAAGCCCCGCGGCGCCCGCCGAGGCCCCTCAGGGCGTCATCCTTGCCTCTCGAAAGTCAGCCCGTCTCCCTTAGGGAACGGGCGCCCCGGGACGCCGGGGGCTGCTGAGCTGGGGGGGGGCTCGAGCTGCGAGGATCCGGGCTGCCCGCAGGACGAGGAGCGGGAGCCCAGGTGAGTGCGGCGGACGGGGGAAGCGGGGCAGCCTGAGGGTGAGCGCGGCCTGAGGGTCTTTGGCTGTTGCGGAGGGAGGGGGGTGGGGGGCTGGGGCTGCACAGGGCGGGCTGGGGTGCGCAGCGGGAAGGTGCCGTCTGGGAAGCGGCGGACGGGCCGTGGGATGAGGGGCCCACGGAGCGGGGAGTGGGGCAGATGAGGGGCGGGATTGCCCTGCGAACCTGGAAAAGCTCGAGGGGAGGGGAGCTCTGGCCACGGAGTGACTTTGTTCCAGCCTCCACTTTTCGGGGCCGTCCAGGTTCCCCTTCTGCAAAAGACAAGAAAAACGAGAAGGAAGGGATGGGGCTTCGCGGAGACCGGGAGGGGAAGGCCCTTACGGTTCCTGGTGGGGGTGGGTGACGGGTCACGGCAGGTTGGCAGCCGGGTTGGCGACCTTCGTGGGGAAGGGGCCAGCTGGCCGTAGGCGTGACGTGCGAACCACACCCGGGCGGAGCTGCAGCTGGGCCGGCTGTGCTCCCTCCTCCTCCCGCGCTGGGCCCTGATCCCCAGCAGTTCTAGGTCGAACCTCAAAACCTCCTGGACAGACCGCAGGGTGGCTGCCGGTCGCTTTCCTCCTTGTGACACCTTGGGCAAGTCGCTCTCTTTCTTCCAATTCCAGTTTCCTCATCTGTTAGGTGGGGCTGTTGTTTTCCCAAGGCCACAGGGAGCCGGAGTATGTGAAGTCATGTTTAGTGTGGTGTAAGGGGAAGGGGGTTTCCGGGAGCAAGCTGCCTGTTGACCTTGAGCAAGGGATTTTGCCTTCCTGTGCCTCCGTTTTTACACCTGTCGGCTAGGGATAATAATGATAATGGCTCCCTCAACAGGGTTGTTTTGAAGGTTAGATTAAGTTAAGCTCTTAGGACACCACCTGACAGGTATGCATGCTTAATACACGTTAACTGTTGTCATAGCTACATTATGGTCTAGCCCAGTGCCTCGCAAACTTCAGCAGTACCCCGGAACCACCTGGAAGGTTTGTTAAGACACAGGTTTCTGGGTCCTGATCCCAGGGTTTCTGATTCAGTAGGTCTGGCCTGGGAGTCTGAGAATTTACATTCTGGAGTAATGCTGCTGGTGGTCCAGGGACCACACTTTGAAAGCCACCACGTTAGCCTTCGGCCAGTACAGAGAAAGGCCTCAATAGATATTGCTTCCTTTACCCATGGCTTTCTCTTCACTATCCTTTTTTTGTTTTGTTTTGTTTTCCTTAGGAGGGGAGGAGGGAAGGTTAAAATAAAGAAAAGTGAAGAAGACCCTATACCAAATATCCCAGGAACCCCACCACCCAGAATTAACAAATGTTAGCATTTTGTCATGTTTTTGCTTCTGATTTTCAAAAAATGAAATTATTAAAAGTGATGATAAAACGGAAGCCTTTCCGCCTTGTATCCCTCTCAGTCCTGTTTTCTCCCTTCCCAGAGGCAACCATTGCCATGAAATATAATCCTTCCTGGTCTGTGCTTTCATGAATGTATTACATAGAGATGAATGCACAAATTATACATAGAATTGTTTTCTGTGTATTGAAGATCTCCAAAAATGCTATCCAGCTGTGATTCCTCTACAGTATCCTTTGTCCCTGCCTTCTCATCATTAAGGTGTCAGGGTCTAGCCAGGATGAGAAACAGAGGGAGGCCTAGTTCATTCCTTCTAAGTGGAGTGTCCCAGCAAGTGACTGACCTCCCTACCTTAGTACCCGTTCCCCTGCTGCTAAACATTCAGGTGTGGAACAGGTGTTTACTACAACAAACCATTCTGCTGGGACCATCCTGGATGGATGGCTTTGGAGGTGTGGGGTGCAGGTGTTTCTTGGGGAATATGGAGAGAGGGGCCACAAGTCCTCTTGTGTATGAGGTGGACTAAAGCCGGGAAGGGTCACCTGAGGAGTCTGGGTCTGCTGACCTCCCAGGGCCGCTCGCTGTTCCATGTCTCCTGTTCTCCAGCAGGAGGGCAAAGCTCTTCATCTGCCTGACACTTGGTAGAAACTCAGACCATGGAATCACGTCTCCTTTAAAAAAAAAAAAAAAAGTTTTTGGATAACAAATAGTTTGTTTTTGCGTAGTCTTCTTTTCTGTGCCCTTTTTATTTAACATAATCAGTAAACTGCCGCGTATACAATTTTCATCCTAGTGATTTGCTTCGCACTACATTGTAAACATTTTCCTATGTCATTAAGACAGCCTTGGATTTTTTAAATTGTCATTTTATTTTTCTCAGTTTACTTATTTATTTATTTGTTTAAGTCATCTCTACAACCAACATGGGGCTTGAACTCATGACCCCGAGGTCAAGAGCCACATGCTCCTTCGGCCAGGCCCTCCAAAATATCCTTGGGTTTTTAATGGCCACATATCATTCTACTGTTTGGATGCACTATAATTTGCTTAACCGTCCTAGGAGAGCACTGTTAGGTAGTTTGCCATTTTTAAGAAATGTTTATTTATTTTTGAGAGACAGAGAGACAGAGCATGAGCGGGGGAGGGGTGGGGAGAGAGGGAGACACAGAATCTGAAGCAGGCTCCAGGCTCCAAGCAAGGGGTCCGCACAGAGCCCGACACGGGGCTCAAACCCACAAACCCACGGACCATGAGATCATGACCTGAGCTGAAGGGATGCTTAACCGACAGAGCCACCCAGGCGCCTCTGCCATTTTTTTAACTGTTCATTTCTTTTCAAGAGAGAGTGAGCAAGTGGGTGAGGAGCAGAGAGAAAGACAGACAGACAGAAGATCTGACAAGGGCTCCATGTTGACAGTAGAAAGCCCTGATGCGGGGCTCAAGCCCACCAACCGTAAAATCATGACCTGAGCTGAAATTGGACACGTAACCCACTGAGCCACCCAGGCACCCTGTAGTTTGTAATTTTTGACTTTTGAGTCGAAATTCACATAGCATTACAGAATTAACCATTTGAAAACTAACATTTGAGTGGCATTTAGTCCATTCACCGTGCTGTGCAACTGCCACCTCTGTATAGTCCCCAAGTATCATCATCTCCCCAAAAGGAAGCCCTGTACCCATTAAAGCAGTCATGCCCATTCTTCTTTCTGCCCCACCCCCCACCCCCCGGCCCTTGGCCACCACCTGCCTGCTTTTTGTATTTTTGGATTAATTTATTCTGGCATCTTCCACCTAAGATAATAATGTTTTCAAGCTTCACCCAACTTGTGGCATGTATTCGTATTTCGGTTCTCTTTATAGCTGAATAATATTTCATTGTATGTATATGCCGCGATTTGCTTATCCGTTCATCTGTAGATGGAAATTTGGGTTGTCTCAGCCTTTTGACTGTCGTGAATATTCACCTAGTGTATTTGTTTGAGCTCCTGTTTTCGATTTCTTGGGTATATACCTAGGAGTGGAATGGCTGCGTCCTGTGGTAATTCCATGTTTAACATTTTGAGGAATTGCCAGATTGTTTTCCACCGCTTTCCACTCCCGTCAGCCATGTAGAAGGGTTCCAATTTCCCCACATCCTTGCCAACACTTGCTATTTTCCTTTTTAAAACATTACGGTTGGGGCGCCTGGGTGGCTCAGTCGGTTGAGCGTCCGACTTCAGCTCAGATCACGATCTCACAGTCCGTGAGTTCGAGCCCCGCGTCAGGCTCTGGGCTGACGGCTCAGAGCCTGGAGCCTGCTTCCGATTCTGTGTCTCCCCCTCTCTCTGCCCCTCCCCCATTCATGCTCTGTTTCTCTCTGTCTCCAAAATAAATAATCATTAAAAAAAAATTTTAAAAAAATACCAAAAAACATTACGGTTATTATAGCCACCCTAGGGGGTGTGGGAATCTTAATCTCACCCCAACCAGGCTGCTCGCTGGGGGCCCTTACCCCTGAGGGTGAGGAGAAAATTACCTGCATTCAAGGGATCTTCCAGGCCTTGCACACTTTAAACGCTTCTAGAAAGTAAAGGCTCCTAAACCACTCTGCTGCTAACACATACTAAGTGCCTGGCACATGGTAGGGCCTCAGAAACATTGTAGGAATGTTGAACAACCTCTCCCCTCTCTTGCCTGAGATATTTCAGCATATAGGTGTATTTTAGTTGGCCCCACATACTGATTCTTTATAATTAGCTGCCAACTTTTTTTTTTAAATGTTTATTTATTAGAAAGAGAGAGAGAAGTGTAGGGGAGGGGCGGAGAGAGAGGGAGACACAGAATCCGAAGCAGGCTCCAGGCTCTGAGCTGTCAGCCCAGAGCCCGAGGCGGGGCTTGAGCTCATGAACCTTGAGATCATAACCTGAGCCGAAGTCTGCTGCTTAATGGACTGAGACACCGAAGCGCGCCTAATTAGTCGCCAAGTTTTAAAGTCAAGAGAACTCACACAAATCTGGGTTTCTGTCTTGTGAAAAACTGGCAGAGTTGGCCATAGCGAGGCTAGAAATTCCGTCTCCCATGCCCATCTGCTATTCACTCACGGCAGCATCGGTGAAGCGGTGTGGGGGCCGCCCTGTACACTAACCCTGAGCTGTCGGCTTGCACCACCCTTTCTTGGATCACTTTCCTCCCGTGGGTGTCCCTGTGGGCCCCTGTAGCCGTTTTAGTTTTCAAGTCCCGCCTCCCTATCATGACAAGGCCTTCCTTTTCACCGAAAAGGAATGTCAGGTCCGGAGAGGGTAAGTAGCTTTCCCAAAGTTACACAGAACATTAGTGCTACCATGTCTCTTAGCCTCCACCTTTCTAAACAACCCCCGCCCCCGCTCCGTTTGTCCAGTTTCCTTAAATGGAAAGTGTGCCCTTGTTCCTGGCTGGTGCCTGTGGCCACACAGGCTGCACCCTCTGCGTGTCACTGCACCCGCCGGATGGCACCGAGTAGGGCCTGCATTCCTAATACTGCCCTAAGCAGCCCAAGCTCTCACCATCACCCTGAAATCCTCTGGCCTGGGAGACGTAGGTGCAGCCAAGCGAATAGCAGACTTTCCCTCATCTCTGCCAGAGAAATGAAGAACCGGAGATCGGGCGTGGGAGACCTGAGTTTGGGTGCTGACGGTGCCTCAGATAAGTTGTGGTGCATTCAGCCAAGCCGCTCACTCTCCTGAGTCTCAGTTTCCTCATCTGAGAAATGGGGATAAGGAGGATACAACCTCACAAATTCACGAAGCACAAATCCTTTGAGGTCAACACACAAAAAAACAATACTCCACAGTACACAAATTCACGTAGTACAAACCTTTTGAGGTCAACTCACGTAGTACAAATCCTTTGAGGTCAACACGCAAAAAAACGATACTCCGTAGTTTCCATGGACATAGGTCTCAGTTTGAGTTTCCTTAGAAACAGACCTTAGAAAAAATCTCATATGCATTTATTATTTAGTGTCTTTGGGAGAGGGTCCCAGAAAGCCCTGGTAGGAGAGTGGGGAAGTGAGACGGAAGAGAAGGCAGCCAATAAAAGTGTGTTATCGCACCAGTCACTAGCGTGGACACCTGGAGGGCAGGGAGCCCTCGAGCTCTGAGAGCTGGTGAACGTGTTCAAGAGGTGAGGGAGCTGGGGTATTTATGCACCTGCTGCTATCAGTCACTGGTTGAAGGTTGCTCCCGGGGCGGGGGCGGATGTCTCTCTAACACTCCCACTTGCCAAGCTCACGGGCTGAGCAGACACCGATGGCCACAGAGAAATCTCTCAGGGGAAGAAACACAGGTGCTGCCTGCAGGAGTGTTCTGAAACGGTAACAGGCAAGGTGATGGGATGTGCATGGACAGGTTCACGTGCATCAATACGCATAGGTGTAAACACAGAGGCAGAGGCTACCTGAGGGGAAAGGAGTGGCCATGGAGAGCCTGCAAAGGGAGTAATCCAATGGCATCTTAGATTTATCTGCAATGTTATATATAAGGACGATGTACTGTTTACCAGGTGATGAAAGGTAATTTAAAAAACAAAATACCCTCCAAAACAGAAAAGAAACCGAGATTCTGTCAACTATAAAAAAGCAACTGTAACATGGTCAGAGCAGGCATTATGGCAGCTTCAAGGTTTCCCTCTGGGGTCGGGGGGAAGATTTGGGGGCAGTTGACCTTGGAGCATGATGAGAAGCTAGGGTGAAAAGCTCTCCCCACCCCTGGGGGCAAACTGGCCACCATGTCCTGGGTGAAGGGGGCAGACTCCAGTCAGTCACAGTCAGGGAAGGATGTTGCTCTTCTCCAAGCAGAGAGGAACAAACACGGATATCCCTTTCCAGTTTAAACCTGCATATGTAACTTGTTTTGATGGGGAAGGCTGGGGCTCCCAGGAAGCTGAAGGAGACTTAATTCACTTGTTCAAGAATTTATTGAGCACCTACTGCATTCTCATTTTATACTGGGATACAGCAAGGCACATGTGTCTTACATCCTATGGGAGACAGATTATAAACAAATCCCTAGGTAATATATTAGTGCATTAGGTGAGAAGCAGACTCTCACTTCAGAGATTAAATATGCAAGAAAAAATTTTTAAATGTTTATTTATTTTGGAGAGAGAGAGAGAGTGTGAGTTGGGGAGGGACAGAGAGAGAGGGAGACCGAATCCGAAGCAGGCTCCAGGCTCTCAGCTGTCAGCACAGAGCCCGACATGGGACTCAAACCCATGAACTTGGAGATCATGACCTGAGCTGAAGTCAGATGCTCAACCGACTGAGCCACCCAGGCGCCCTGCAAGAAAACGCTAGGAAAGCCAGCCAGCACACAGCAAGGCATGTTTGACTCCAGATGAAGAAGAAAGGGAAGGAGAGGCGGAAATATCTTAGACTACAGTCCAAGGAAGGCTTGGCAAGGCTGCCTGAACCCCTTAGCCAAAGCCCCCTGTCACAGGCCCCCCTGGCACGGCCTGCCTCAGTATCCCTGCCACATTCCGTCATTGGCCGGGAACAGCCCATGGCAACAGTGATGATGCACTTCAAGCACAGCAGCTGGGGCCATTGGTCAATGCCACTGTCTGCAGTCAGAGATCTGGGAGGCTCATCTTCATGGCTGCCACATCAGCTGGTGGTCAACGCCATGAAGAATTCGGCTGGGAAGGGCTAGAAAGTGATGGGAGTTGGGGGGGGGGGTTCCCATTCTTAGCCAGGGTGGTGAGGGAAGGCCTCTCTGAGACAGAGAGGTCTGCAAAGAGACTTGGGTGGCATGAAAGAGGCTTTCTGGGGGAAGGACATTCTGGAAAGTAGCATGTGTGATGGCCCCAAGGTGGAAGCGTGGTTGGTGAATTGAGGGACAGCAAGAGGCTAGTGTGGCTGGAAAGGAAACATCAAGGGAGGATGACAGGACCTCAAGGTTGGGAAGAGCCCAGATCATGGAGCCTTGGCAGCCATAGAGGGGACTTGGCTTTTATTCCAAGTGAGATGGGAGCCCAGGAGTTGTTGAGCAGAGGAGGGATATGACCTGATTTACAGTTTAAAAACCTTGCTTGGGGCACCTGGGTGGCTCAGTCTGTTAAGTGTCTTAACTCTTGATTTTGGCCTAAACCATGATCTCACAGTTTATGGGTTCAAGCCCCACATGAGGCTCTGCACTGACAGTGCAGAGCATGCTTGAGATTCTCTCTCTCCCTCTCTCTGCCCCCCCCCTCAAAATAAATAAATAAACTTTAAAAAAGAAATAAACTGGGGTGCCTGGGTGGCTCAATTGGTTAAGCGTTCGACTCTTGATTTTTGGCTCAGGTCATGATCTCACAACTCATGGGATCAATCCTCGTGATGGGCTCCATGCTGACAATGCAGAACCTGCTTGGGATTCTCTCTCTCCCTCTCTCTCTGCCTCTCCCCCACTCATTCTCTCTCTCTCTCTCTCTCAAAAATAAATAAATAAACATTTAAAAATAGATAGATGATAGATAGATAAATGAATAAATGAAAAGGTTTGCTTGTCTCTAAGAGGCAGGATTGGTATTCAGAGTTAGCTCTTTGTGACTTCAAATCCCATCCCATATTTTCCAAACTTGCCTGCCCCCTGCTTACCTTAGAGATAAAAGTATTCCAAGGAGGGTCACAATTGCCCTGGCATTCCGGACTTTAACAGGTGATCCAGAGGTCGCAATGACCATGCTAGGAATCTAGTACATGTTTGGAGCAAACAGGTGGGAAAATGCACCTCAGGGCCAGGCCTCTGGGCGAGTGGGGCAGATGACCAGAGGCCTTGAGTTCCTCTTCAGCGTGTTGCTCTGTCACTCGCTGTTGTGTAAACGTGGGCACAACACTTGCCCTCTCCGGGGCTGCTGTTCTGCCTGTGTAACAGAGGTCTCTCCGCCTCCTTCCTTTTGAAAAGTCCAAGTTTTGAGCTCTTTGATCAGAAAGAAGCTGGGGGTCAGGAAAGGGGAGAGATGAGGAGTTGGGGTGATCCCCGCACGTCCATTAGGGATAACAGTCACTTTGGGTGGTTCATTGAGAAGATCGTCAGGGAACCAGAGGAGAGGGCTCTGCAGGGCTCTGCACCCCTGCAAACTCTTTAGGAAATTGTCCCGGATGGGGGAGGACTTTTTCCCCACCTCCATGGCTGAGCTGTTCCGAGAAGGGAAAGTTCCTCTAGTGAACAGTCTTGAGCCCTGGGCCCCTTGAGGTCTGCCTTCCTGAACTTCCTGTTGGGGTTCCTCGCCCTCACCCTGCAGTTCCCCACTGCAGCCTCTGGGGCTGCCTACTCCCCACCCCCCCCCCCCCCCCCCCCCCCCGAGGATGAGAGGCAAGAGAGCTGTGTTCTCATTCTACCTGCCAGTGACCCCCTGGGGAATCTCTGTGCCATGGATCTCCGTTTCCCTGTCTGCAAAATGGGCTCTTAATTCTGGTACTGCTGACTTCAACCAAGTATGGTCAGGCCTGTAGAAGGTTGAACACAATATATTTAGTCCACAAATATATATGGAGGTCCTAATACATGCCAGGCACTTCCTAGGCATGGTGTCAGTGCCATCAGCTGCTTGGGGTCCATATTGCATACATCCTCACCTATCCTAATGGGTCTAGTACCCTCTTCTCATCCATCAGTACCTGCTGTCTACGAAGTCTTTGCCCTAAGCCATTTACACTGAAGTATGAATTGCAATCCCTTGTAAGAATTTCCTCTGCATGAGGCGGCACTCTTTGAGGTTTAAGGGGGAGGGGGCAGAAATCCAACTTAAACTGGCTCAAGCAGAAGAGGGATATTGTTAGAGAGTCCGCAAACACTTCCACTTTAGGAAGGGCTGGATTCAAGGGCTTGGGAATCTGTATTCCTCCATTTCTGGGCTCTGCTTTGCAACTCTCTTCCAGCCAAAGGCCAATGGATGACTCTCCTTGTCCAGGACTGGGTCACACATCCAGCTCTGCTTCCGTTACTGCAATTCCGATTGGCCAGACTTGGTCAGACTTCAGCCAGAGGTTGAAGTCAGCCCTACCCCGATGCACGAAATGAGAATGCGGGAGAGGTGGTGACAAAAGGAAGACTGGGGAGCTGTTCTCCGAAAAAGGGGGAGCAGAGACTATGTAGGAAAGAACTATAGCTGTCCCCTTCAGACAACTTATCCAACACCTCGCTTCATATTTGGAGAAACTGAGGCCCAGAGAGTTTGGGACTTGCCTGAGCTCACACGGTGAGCTTGTGGTAGAGGCGAAACCAGAATCCAGGGCTCCTCGGCCCCAGCCCTGACAGGCCTCTGCTTGACCCTAAAAACTCCTTGAAAACAGTCTCCCTCCCACTCCACAGGATGCCCAGGCAGTACACTGGCCTCTCTCCTTGGGCTTCACTCTGAGCACGCAGGAGGAGTCTCTAAGGCTCCATGGCCTACATGGAGTGACCGTGGGAAGGTCCCAGGGCAAGGATGCCGACCTTTCTCATATCCCTCCCATGTAGGGCCAACAGAAGCTGAATGGGGAAGGAGCGAGTTTCAGTTTCCAGGATTTGGGCAGTGACCTGAGGACGTGCCTTTGTCAGGGGTCAGCAGTTCTCAACTGGTCTGGGGCCAGGCAGGCCACTTCTGCTCTCAGAGCCTGGTTTTGAACCACAATTAGACAAGAATCATGTGTACAGAGGTTTTCAAAAGCCTTTCACATCCCCGTCACACAGGATGTCAGGCCAAACCTGAGAAGCAAGAGCCTCCTATTTTACAGGGCAGGAAATGAAGTTGAGGGGAGGTGACTTACCTGAGGTCACATAGGCTTAGGGGCAAAACCGGGATCCAAACCCGAGCATTCTCACCCCAGGTTCAGCCCTCACTCTACTACATTGGTGGATCTCACATCTTAGTGTGGATAAGAATCTCCTGAAGAATTGTTAGCAATGCAGATTCCGGGCCCTCATCCCCAGAGACTCTGGTTCATTCGGTCCAGATCATGGCACAGGGATATGTAAGAAGCAGTGAGGACTGTTGGGGTACCAATGGTAAAAATCCATTTCAAACTGTCTTAGGCAATTGAGAATTTATTTGCTCACAAACTGGAAAAATCCTGAGGTTGGCAAGCTTCAGGCACAGCTGGCTTCAGGTGTTCATACATGTCTTCAGGAATCACTCTGTCTTCATTGCTCGGCTCTGCTGTCCTCTGTTACGGTCTCACACTAAGACAGTCACTCACTTTAGTTTCCTACGTCTACATCTATATCTGCCTCGACACCTGCACCTACATCTGCATCAGCAATCCTTATAGAAACAGAGTGCCTTTTTCCTAATTTTCCCAGCAAAATCCCAGGGCTAACTTTGATCGCCTCAGTCAGGGTCACTTACATACTTATAAGTGAATCGGCCACCGTTGGCTGCCAGGGGGACACAGAATTCTCTGATCGGCCAGACCTGTATCAAGTTGTCACTCCCTGAAGGCAAGAGTGGGGTTAGCCTCCTGAAACACCTTGCGCTGAGTGGGAGAAGGCTGGCTTCTCGAGGAAAAGCCAGGTGCTGTTATCAGAAGAGGGATGGATGCCGAGATGTTCACTGCTTCTCAGCTAGAATGATCACGCAATTCATCTGGGCCTTGTTGGAGTGCACGTTCTGATTTGGGCGATGGGGCTTGAAAGTCTGTATTTCTAACAGCTCCTCTGTGCTGCTGCTGCTGGTCCCCACCGTGATCACACACAATAGCCAGGCATTCGGTTACAATTCCTTTTTTTGTTTTTGTTTTTGTTTTTAGTTTCTTAAGCGTTCATTTATTTTTGGGAGAGAGAGAGGGAGGGAGGGAGGGAGAGAGACACAGAGCATGAGCGGGAGAGGGGCAGAGAGAGAGGGAGACACACAATCCAAAGCAGGCTGCAGGCCCCAGGCTCCAGGCTCCAGGCTGTCAGCACAGAGCCCAACGCGGGGCTCGAACCCATGAACCGTGAGATCATGACCTGAGCCAAAGTTGGAGGCTTAGCCAATTGAGCCAGGTGCCCCTATATATCTTTTTGTTTTTAAGTTTATTCATCTGTCTTGAGAGAGAGAGAGAGAGAGAGAGCATGAGCAGGGGAGGGGCAAAGAGAGAGAGAGAGAGAGAGAATTCCCAAGCCGGCACCACACTGTCAGCACGGAGACCAATGTGTGGCTCGAACTCCTAAACCATGAGACCATAACTTGAGCAGAAACCAAGAGCTGTAGGGAGGTGCTAAGCCAAACACTGAGGGGCGCAGATCTATGTAGGACCAGCCTCTGCTGTGTTGTGATAATGGAAATGTTCTATGTTTGTGCTGTTTGATACATTAGCTTTGAGCCCAGCCACTTGCACCTGAAACATTGGCAAATCTTAACGGAGGTGTGCTAAACATGTAATATACACACTGGGATTAGAAGACTTAGAGGGAAAAACAAGTATAAAGTATCTCACTGATCATTTTTAACTTTTTTTTAACTTTTTATTTTTAAGCCTAGGCCCAACGTGGGGTTCGAACTCACAAACCTGAGATCAAGAGTTGCATGCTCTACCGACTGAGCCAGCCAGGCGCCCCTCATTGAGCATTTTTATATGGGTTACAAATCAATCATTTTTTACATATTGGAGAAAATAAATGTATCTTAAAATTAATTCACTTGTTTCTTTTTACTTGGAAAAATATGGCTGTAGAACATTTTTTTTTTTTTTTTTTGCTGTAGAACATTTTAAATTACATACATGGCTCACATTACATTTCTAGGTCTGGTGGTCACGAAAAGAACATGTCTGAGGCCATTCCACACCAGGGAGTAGAACAGTTCTCCTGATTTAGGGGGACTGTCACATTTTATGCAAATTTGACTCTTGCCAGCATATCACTTTTTAAAAATAATATTTTATTGTGCAAAAGTTGAACTAATGGGAACTCCAGTTTAACTTCTTTTTTTTTTTTTTAATGTTTATTTACTTTTGAGAGAGACAGGGCATGAGAGGGGGAGGGGCAGAGAGAGAGGGAGACACAGAATCCAAAGCAGGCTCCAGACTGAGCCGTCAGCACATTGCCTGACGCGGGGCTCGAACTCACAAACTGTGAGATCATGACCTGAGCCGAAGTTGGACGCTCAACCGACTGAGCCACCCAGGCGCCCCTAAAGGGTTAACTTAAGTGTTGCTGTTATCTCTAAGCTTGTGGGTCAGAGGAATTGCCATGTGGTTTTGCTTTATCCCCCAGAGCATGTGCATGTTTGCTAGTAAACAGAATTGGTTATGGTCAACATTTTCTGTAGTGCTTACTGTGTGCCAAGAACCTTTACATTTATCAACTCATTCAGTACTCACCCTGTGAGGGAGAGCCCCACCATCCTGTCTCAGAGGTGACCTTGGATCATGCACGAACATGACCTCAGAGACCCATCCCTCCGTCCCCTGTGGCTATCTTGAATATGTAAATTGACGATATAAATGAAATTCAGTAGGTACTCAGAGAAGCAGAAGGAGCTGTTCTGCATCACAGCAGTGTTCTTCCCAGAACTTTCTTATGTAATCAAAATATATGCAATGTAATATAATTGTATCCCATACAGAACCACACACTATGCGTCTTATTTCCAGAACTGTAATGCATACGTATCACAAATCAAAGAGAGGTGTTTTAAATGCATACAAGTACATTATAAAGCAGTGATTAATTGTGATAATTTTTCAAATTAATGATCCAGCACTCCGGGAGTCTGAACCAATTCCTTACTTTATTCACAACAGACAGGCAAGTGAAGCAGAAACCGCTTAAGTCTTGAAGTGGTAAATTGTTGCCAATTCCCACCAGGACAGACAAAAACATCCTTGTGATTAAAAATCTTTTTTTTTTTTTTTTTAAAGTAACTCCACTGAGCCTACGAATATGGACTTTTTTCCTTAAACCACAAACATGTGTTTATTTAGCCAGATAAGTATAACTGAGGTCTAATTGCTTTGGAAGAAATGCGTAATTGTGCAGAGATGAGGAAAACAATTACTCTCTTATGTGGATGCCTATGGCGTGTCTTCTCAGCAAATACATGTGGGCATTTTGAGAGAAGAAGTAAAACATTTCTGCCACTTTCTGCAATTAAGTTTTGACTCTGATCAGGCAAACAGGTTTTCTTTAAGTATCTTTAAATTTCATGAACCCATCAGCAAAGTCTGTCATCCTTACCTCCCAAATGTCCCCCTGAATCTGTCCAGTCCATTGCTTACAGATGTCCTCGATGGTCACCACCCTAGGTCAGGCCACCATCCTCTCATGCCCGGACTCCTGCAGTGGACAGGGTTCCCTGCCCTGCCTCCTACAGTCCATACGCCACCCGGCAGCCATTATTTGAAGTGCAAATGAATCCCATCATTCTCCTGCTTAAAACTTTACATGGTTTCTCATCTTTGGAATTAAATCCAGATTGCTGATTGGCTGTAAAAGATATGGCAACCTTGTGCCATACCACACTCCTCTTCTATGCCTGTGATCTCCAGCCACACTGGCCTCCTTTCAGTGCCTTATTCTTTCCAAGCACATTCCAGCCTCGGGGCCTTTGCGCTTGACGTTTCCCTCTGCCCCAGCACGGTTTCCTTAGAATGTTACACGACTTGGCTGCTTTGTGCCGTTCGGGTCCCAGGTCTGACGTCACCTCCTCAGAGAAGCCTTCCCCAATCATCCTGTCTACAGAAGCCCTGCACTGTTGTGTTCTGTCACATCCTTTTGAATTGTCCTCACACGTTTCACTAAATTTATCTTGTTACGTATTTGTTTGCCTGTTTTTTGTCGGTGTCTCCCATTCATCTCCAGGGTGAGCTCTTTAAGGGCATGACCTTGCTTGTCTCATTCGTGGCTTCGAAAAATACTCCATAAATCTTTGCTGAGTAAATGCAGGAGGGAATGACCAAATACACCCACAAGAGGAAGAAAAGAAGGAAGAAAGAAAGAGAAAGGGGGGAGAGGAGGAAGGAAACTAGTGCAAGGCAATTGTAAAATGATACTAAGGGATATGGTGCCTTTACCATGATCATTTAGCTAGATTGTTTGAGCCATACGATGTGACCTCACCTTGGTCATTTCATATAAAATGATAATTTATTACATGATAATAGTGTGATTTCACTTTACTCTTTGCTCTGAGCCCCACGCTGGGCTGAGTATTTCCCCGCCTACATGTTTTCTCACCCTTCCAACACCCTGCGAGTAGGCTACAGTATTATTATCCCCACTTTGCCGATGAGGAACTGAGACTGGGGAGCAGGGCGAATGACAAGTGTGGTGTCGGTGGGGTGGAGGGGCCACGTGTCAGCTCAAGGCTTTCTGATCCCAGACCTGTGGTGCCTACCACCCACACTGCTCCAAGGCTCTGCATGTTGAATTTTGATGATCATCATGATTCATTGTCTGGATAAGTTCCCGGTGGCAGGGGTCCTCGGTAGCAGGACTGTGACAGCTAGTCAGCCCTGTGTGGGTATGTGGCCGACATGGACGTGGGGAAACCCAGAAGTGGCAAGGGCAGAGTGAGCTCGTGTGGCAAGGGTGGGGTGAGTGGGGCTGGTAAGGGGGGGGGGGGGGCGGAGACAGGGTAGGGGAGAGGGAGCCAGTCTGAAGGCAAGGGGCCTGGAACTCGGCATCCAAGACTCCCCTGTGTGGGGCTCGGGGCAAGCTGGGCTCACTTCCCTTCTCTCTGCCGCAGGATGGGATGCATGAAGTCCAAGTTCCTCCAGGACAGAGGCAAGGTCTCAAAAACCGAGCCCAGTGCCCTGCACAGCCCCGTATATGTGCCGGATCCCACGTCTGCGGGCAAACGGGTGAGTGGGGGAAGAAAGAGGAGTTCAGTAGCCTGTGGGCTGCCCCGTGCTGCCCCAACTCGCCCTCACATCCTCCTGTGTTTCCGAGGGTGAGCAGGGTGTGTTGGGGTGACATGGAGCTTACCCTTCACCAGCAGATGTAGTCCCAGCTCTCTGGGCTACATCTGCTCCGAGTACCCAGGGCAGTGACGGCTCTCCCGGTCCCACTGCCCAGGCCCTGGCCTCTCAGCCTGGGCTCCAGGGACCAGGTCCTAGAGGGCACGAGAGAGGCCCCGAGCCTGGGAGGTAGCATGAGCGGTGCTGAGAGTTGTGAGTGACCTGACCAGTAGCCAACAGTTAAAGTAGAGGCAGTGATCATGGTACAATTGTGGTAGCAATCACCATGGTAACAATTGTGGTAACAGCAAGAGGGGTGGGAGTGGAACGGCCAGCGCAAAAGCAGTAAATAAGAGAAGCGGTCACACTCGGTAGAGGCATCTGCTTGCTTACCTTCTGCTTAAACAGAGCTTATGAGGAACCGAGCCCCGGCCCAAGGGCTATACGGTTGTCAACACCCTGAAGCCTCACGGTCACCCTAGGTCACGATTTTTATCATGCCCATTTTCCAGGGGAGACGCAGAGCTTCATAACGTGCCGGAGGCCACGTGGTTAGTAAAGGGTAGAGGCGGGATTCAAACCCAGGCAGCGCAAGTTCCAACCGCTCGTGAGGCGTGGCGGTAAGGGCAGGAATAGTGGTGATCATGGCAGCCGGTGTAGCGGGAATCTCTCGCCGCGGCTTTTTTTCCAGGAAGCAACTTCATTCGTGCCGGCCCCGCTCAGTTGGGGTTCGTCCCCGAAGCACCGAGCACCGAACGTCACGTGGCATCGTTTTTTTAGTGCATTTTCGATGTCTTTGTCTCCCACGGATGATAACGCGCACAAACGTGTAGTCTGATTAACTGGTCGCAGGTCACAGGGTCATGAGGGGTGTTGTCACAGAGGCGCACAGCCAGGTCACCTTGAAGTTGTTTTGTTTTGTTTTGTCCTTCTCCTTAGGGAGGGGACCCTCCCACAAACAGCAGCACCACTAGCCACGTAGTTGTGATGGTAAAATAGGACAGCGGCAATGCTAGACACGGGTGGTGCCAACAGTAACGCCACTGGCAAGGGTGGTGACGGTGGTTATAGCAGCAGGAGCAGTTGTAACAACCGTTACCATTCTTGGAACACCTACCGTGTTCCGGGCAACTGGGGTGAAGTGTTTCTACATCGTTAGTCCCCACCGAAAGCTGTGAGCCAGGACTTATGCCACTTGAAAGCCACTGTAAGTGAGGATCGAAGAGGTGAAATGCCTCCCCGGGGGTCATACAGCTGGGCAGCAACAGGGCTGGGTCGCTCTAACCCCAGGGCTGGGGTTCTGTCTCCTCTGGAGTCCTGGAGTCCATGCCCTTATCTGAGACCATCTAGGGAAGCACAGCTTCTGCTTGCGGTCTCTAGAGGTGGGGGTGGACTGCTTCCTGGCCTCTCTCCATTCTGCTTGCCCTTCCCCAGCATGATGCCTAGAATAGGACTAATTCTGGGAATGGGCAGATGATGGAATAGTCAGTCGCCTCCCTCCCTCTGACACTTGACCTCTATTAATACAGCCTGCGATTGCATGAGCTTCTCACCAGTAATGTCCTGAACTGACATCCTAAACCCTAAGTCACTCCTAGATCTGTTCCTTCCTAACCTGTGTGGCCCTGGTCCCTTTCTGTGGCTAGGGTTCCAGATTCTCTGAGTCCCTCTAGCCTGGCACCTGTGGGAGGCCGAGGGCTTTCTCCCACTAGTTTTTGGTTGTCTCCTGAGCATCAGGTTTAAAGGATGCTATTATCAGCCTTTCGTTGTTCTCTTGCAGAGCATTAGTTCAGTGATGAGTTAGTAAGTGTTCTTCAGACAGAGGGTTCCTAGGCCAAATCAGTTTATAAAACACTGGGCAAAACAGGGTCCTTTCTGGGGCACCTGGGTGGCTCAGTCGATTGGGTATCCGACTTCGGCTTGGGTCACGGTCTCACGGTTTGTGGGTTCAGGCCTGTGTCGGGGTCTGTGCTGACAGCTCGGGGCCTGGAGCCTGCTTCTGATTCTGTGTCTCCCTCCCCTCAGCTCCTCCCCTGCTCACACTCTGTCTCTCTCTCAAAAATAAATGAAGATTAAAAAAAATTTTTTAAAGACACAGGGTCCTTTCTTGTGGAAGTCCTCAGAGCTTTCATGAATCTTAATGTGCTTTTTGAATCTCCCTCCAAAAAGACATACTTGTCATCGTTTCCCACACCTGTTTCTGTAAGTTGACTTATGTGTGCAACACACAAATACATTCCCCTTGAAAAGAAAAATCATCCAGCCCCAGTTAAAGCTACAGTTTCTTCTCATCAATGGCCCCCCTCCCCAGAGGCATCAACTGTTGTCAGTTTGGTGTGGACCCTCGCAAACCTTTTTCTATGAATTTACACTCACACACATATAGTAACATGTGCACAGAACATATTTAGGATGTGTGTGTATGTGTTCTTTATATATGTATCATGTTTATCCTTCTGAAGAACTAGCTTTGTTCACTCAACAATGTATCTTTAAGGTCTATTTGCTCCAGGAATGAAGTCCCTCCCCCTCCCTCCCCCCCCCCCCCCCCCCCCCCCGCCTCCACCACCGCGGCTAAGGGCTGCTCAGAGCACCACAGTGGATGCCAGTTCCCTCTGGAGGAACAGTTTCTTTCATAATTATAATGGAGCCTTTACACATGGGACATACTGGAAGACCTACAGTTTCTTCAAATGTATCATAGAAAACACTGATCTGGACCAATCCCTCACCATATGTCAAGGTGGGGGGAACAGGCCAGTGTCCCCCAGTATACCCAAGGCCAAGGCCACAACCCAAGCGACCTGGATCTTTGTGGTGCCTCTAATGCGCTGTGTGACCTCACATCGGTTCCTAGCCCTCTCAGGTCCTCCTCCCATGACACACAGGGCTGAGATGAGATGCTCTCGGGTATCCTTTTGGACACAGACCTCCTGTGGCTCCCTACACACTATTGGATTCACCCCTTCTCCCATTTCTTCCCCGCAGCGGCCTGACAACAGCAACGACAACCCACCAGGGCCGACAGAGGGTAAGTATTGGGCAGACGAGTGGTGGAGTCTTGTGTTGTGTAAAGGATTAGGTTAGGTTCTCAGTCAGAGCTTAAGGCCCAAATCCCAAACAGTCAAAACCACGCTTGCAAATCCTTTCAGTTGCTCGCAAAGTACTTTGTATAGGCTATTTTGTTTCTATTACACTGTCTGGTAACACAGACAAAACACCATTAGCTTTAAACTCCAGAATCCTGCCCCACATGGCAAGATGCTCATACCATGAGACAGATCCCTCAGTGGCTCCGGGGCTGGGTGCTGGTTGTTGGGATGGGAAACACCCAGGACTGTGGCGGTGCTCAGATAAAGCCTCACCATCCCGTGTCTCTCTCCCTGAAGGTCCTGACGACATCACTGTGATTGCCCTGTATGATTACAAGGCCATTCACCATGAAGACCTCAGTTTCCAGAAGGGAGATAAAATGGTGATCCTGGAAGAGTGAGTTTCCCACTCCTAAGACATAGCTACCTCCAACACTCAGTGTGCTCTCCTCTGTGCTTCAATAAAGAACCTGACAGACTATCTTTAAAAAAAAAAAAAAATGTCTACGTAGGGGCACCTGGATGGCTCAGTTGGTTAAGCGTCCGACTCTTGGTTTTGGCTCACATCATGGTCTTGCAGTTTCATGAGTTTGAACCCCACGTCTGGCTCTGCACTGACAGCAAGGAGCCTGCTTGGGATTCTCTCTCTCTCTCTCTCTCTCTCTCTCTCTCTCCCTCTCTCCCTCCCCGACTTGCACTGTCTCTGTGTCTCTCAAAGTAAATAAACTAATAACAATTTTAAAAATACATTTATTTATTTATTTTTGAGAGACAGTGTGGGCGGGCAGGGGAGGGGCGGAGAGAGAGGGAGTCAAAGAATCCCAAGCAGGCTCTGCGCAGAGATCGACGCGGGACTGAAACTCACGAACCATAAGATCGTGACTTGAGCCCGAGCTGGACACTTAACCGACTGAGCCACCAAGGCCACCCCAACAGGCTATCTTAAAGTAGGGAGTAAATGGCTGATAAGAACCTCATCATAATAGAGGAGAAAGGGTTTGCTATTAATCTGGACGAAAGCCACCAAAGAGGGCCTTGTGTACTTACTAGTGGTGCACATCCAGGTGACAGTGAACGGGCGAAAGGCTTTCTCAAGGAGGCTTTCCTTGGGCTCCTGTAATTAAGGTACAGGTTTATCTATGGACCAGACCTGCTGAGGTACGTTTGCATTCAGGAATCTCCAGATCTCGGAGTTTGCTACCTCCAATCCCCAATACTCTTCACCATATGGTGGGGGGGGGGGGGGGGGGGGGGGGGGGGGAGGGACTGTAGTTTCACTGTGAGATGGGGCTCAAGATATGGGAGTGCTTGTCCTTGGTCAGACCACTCTGGTTCTTGGCCCACAATGAGTCCACCATGGGCACAGGGCCCTATACCCTGAGTAGGGACCCCTGTAGGTCCCGGGGAAAAGAGTGAGGCCAGAGACCTAGGGCTGTGGGCTGTGGAATGCAGGGATAGGGCTTGATTCCAGACCCTTGGACGCACAGTGGGGACTGTTGTAAAGATCCCTACCCTAATCATGGAGTGCGTGCTGAGGACTGGGACACTAGCAGCCTTGCCCCTTACCCTATCAGCTTCCTGGGGTTGGGGGTGTATTCTAGGCCAAGGCTGGGGGGCCCAAGAGGACCGGGGGGATTCCCTCTGCTCCCTGACTCCTTTGCTCCCTCGTGTCCTTCAGGTCTGGGGAGTGGTGGAGGGCTCGATCCCTGGCCACCGGGAAAGAAGGCTACATTCCAAGCAACTACGTTGCCCGCGTTGACTCCCTGGAGACAGAGGAGTAAGTATTCCGTTTTTCCTGCTCTACAGAAGGCAGTGTGGGCTCTATCAGGTTTGTTCCTGCCTCAGGGCTTTTGCACTCGCTATCTCCCCTCTCTGACACACTCTTCCTAGGGATCTTGGCTTGCCTGGCTCCTTCTCACCCTTCATATCCGAAAGAGGCCTTCCTTGACCATCCTGTCTAACGTGGATCCCTCCGGGCCTCTGTCTCTCACGGACACCTGTTTTATTCCCTTCTGAACACTCCTCGCTAGCAAAAACAATCCTGTTTCTGTGGTTGCTCACACGTTCACTGCCTGTCTCCCCCTCCAGAATGGGAGCAGGGGCCTTGCCTGTCTGTGACTGCATCCTGGGCACAGGCTGGCATGCAGTAGGTACTCAATACGTGTTGGCTGAAGTACACGGCCTGTGCCAACGAGGGTCTTCTGAGAGACGAGCCAGCCCACGCTTGTTCAGTCACCCTTTGTTTAGTTCATTCGATAAATACGCACCTGCACGTCACCAACCCTGTGCCAGACCGGGGACTGCAGGATCCAGGAAGACACAGCCCTGCCCTCAAAGAGCTCCCTGTGACCCAGTGTGCTTGGCTGCAGGCTCTTCTTTGCATCTGTCTTGACTCTGAAAACATAGACAGTTATACGTCATTTATGCACCCAGCAGCCCCGTTCCAGGGACACTAGGTGACTCAGACAGGGTTTTTCCCTGGAGACGTTCACAGCGTGGTGGGTGGGACCGGCGAGTACAAAGATGGCCATGCCACAGGGCGACGAAAGGGTCCAGTTCAGGACGAGCCATTCAAAAAGTTAAGACACGGCAGTCCCTACGGTTTTCTCTCCTCTGCCTCCTCCCTCTGGTTGACAGTTTGAAATACTGACCAGTTAAAAATGACAATGTTTGGGCTTTTTTTTCCCCATCTTAAAGTCATGCTCTTGTTAGTGCATATGAAACCTCTTTGCCTTGTGAAGTCTCCCTTCTTGTGGCCGTGAGGAAGGCCCCTCTCCTACCACGGACTCTTCTGTCCTGGACTACCCCCCAGCACACCTCCAGCCTGCTGCAGGTGGGTGTTGCTTCCTTCTTCCTCCTTCTAGGCTTTCTCTTGGCACATCCAGTGCTCTGCTCCCGGACTCCAAGATCTGAACACTCACTGAATCCCTGCACCACACCTCCCAGCAGCCTTGGAGGAGGCATGGCTGGTGGTACTCCTCAAGGTCAACACGCTTGCCAAGTGGGAAAGGCAGGGTGCAGACAGCATGTATGATGGGTTATCATTTGCAAACAAGGGCGATAACCTAAATGGTGGTTCTCAAACTTGAGTGCATCAGCATCACGCGGAGGGCTGGTTAAAATGCTGGTTTCTGATTCAGAACCTGGTATTTCCAGCAAGTTCTCAGGTGAGGCTGCTGCTTGTGTCCAGGTTCTCACCTTGAGAACCACTGACCTAAATAGACACAGCAGTCTTGCAGACTGCACTCACAGGTTCTTGTACCTGCATCAAGAATCTGCTAACAGAGGGTGCCTTTGGGGAGGGCCTTCCCAGCATTGGAAAGCAGAGGGGGAGGGGATCTGACTTCCTCTCCCTCCTTGAAATAAACAATGCTGTAAATGTTTCAAAATGCAAACGGAGGCGAAGGACATAGAAGAGAGTGAAAAGTCTCCCTTGCCCCCTTGTCCCCCCACCAGCCACTTCCCCTCCCCCAGAAGCAAGCAGTTTTATGAGTCTTCCCAAATGCTTCCTACGGTGGTAAGAAAAATACATACAGCTCCCATTGTTTTTACACAAGTGGAAGGTACCACGCCTGCTGTTCTGCACCTTTTGTTCAGATCCTTTCACAGCTGCAGTGTCCATTGTGTAGACGCCCTACCGCCCCCTGTCAGTGGTCATCAAAACTGCTTCCAGTCTTGTGCTATAATGACTCTCCGTGTGTATATGTCATTTCTTCCTCATGCAAGATCCCCTGGGATAACTTCCCGGCGGGGGGGGGGGGGGGGTTGCCAGGGAGACAGCTCTTACCGTGTACCCTGTTCCGTTGCTTGAAAATTTTACCACCGCAGGACTCACTCCACAAAATGAAAGCAAAGAAGGCGGGTGGGCAGTGTCTCAAGGTGATTAAGAGTTAGCCTGCCCAGATTTGAATCCTGCCTCCACCACTTCCCAGCTGGGTGACGCGAGGCAAGTAGCTTGCTCTCTCTGTTCCTCAGTTTCCTCATCCATAAAATGGGGATGATAAGGGCCACAGTTCCATGCAGTTGTTAGGTGGATGACAAGAACTTGATGAATGTTAGCTGTCTTTCTCCCCCCGTTGATGCAGAGGAAACAGAGGCCCAGAGAGGGAAAGCAACTTGCTCAAAGTCACACAGCAGGTTGGTGGCAGGTCTAAGGCCAGCTGACCTTGGGTCTGGGACTCTTTCCTTAAGAGCACACAAACCACTCCTCACCCTGCTGACGGTAGGATTTGACAGCTGCTGCTTGGACTTTCCCACTCAATATCCCAAACATCCCCGGGGGAAAAATGAAAAGATCCAAGAATATGGGTCCAAGTATAAAATTATTTGAAATCTCACATTTTAGCTTGAAAATTCATGCTGAATTTATTTTTTAATGTTTATTTATTTTTGAGAGAGAGAGAGAGCACACATGAGCTGGGGAGGGACAGAGAGAGAGGGAGAGAAAGAATACCAAGCAGGTTCCATGCCATCAGCACAGAGCCTGATTGGGGCTCGAACTCACGAACTGCACGACCGTGCCCTGAGCTGAAATCAAGCGTTGGCTGTTTAACCGAGCCACCCAGGCTCCCCTCTTGCTGACTTTGTATTCAACTTTACACACAGAAGAGGATACACTGTGAAGTTTACAAATCTCAGGCCTCCACTCACATGGACCTCGGAGACCCTGAGAGGATGGTCATGTGGCCTTGTGAAATTTGCAAAAGCCAGATTTTGACCACAGTTGGTTAAGACTGCTGTTACCTTACCATTCCCGTCTTTCTATCCATCACCATATCCCTAACACTGGGTGGGTGGCATTGGAATGACCCATGGGCATTTTGTATTTATAATGCTGTATTCTTTTTCTTTAAAAACAGTTTTCTTTTTCTTTTTTTTTTTTTTAATAGTCTTTTGGGGAGGGGGGCTCTTTCTTTTGGTATCATTTTTCTTAAAGAAATCTCCCCAAATTGCATAAGTTTCTATCTCAGCAAACTGGATTCACTCCTAGTAAAAATGTCTCTGTTTTGATTTCAAATCACCATTTGGGAATGGTGATTTTTCCCAAAAGAATCTTGTAGGAAAATGAACGCTGCAGGAAGCCAGGCACTCTGTCTCCTGGCGCCCCGTGGAGGTGGGACAGGACTGGCCTACTCCGAGGTTCACACAAGGCTCCCACCCCTTTCCACCAGGTGGTTCTTCAAGGGCATCAGCCGGAAGGATGCGGAGCGCCAACTTCTGGCCCCGGGCAACATGCTGGGCTCCTTCATGATCCGGGACAGTGAGACCACCAAAGGTAACACAGCCCTCCCCACCCTGCCCGCCCTGCAGGGGTGCCCCAGGCATGACTGGCCGCCACGCTCCCTCTACAAATGCAATTCTGCTGAGTAACTCACCCAGCCCACCAGACTGCCAAATTTTCTCCTGCCCTTTGCTCGAGCCTGGTTTGGGTCTTCTTAGCTTCTGTAGTTCCTGGTTGGGTCCCTAGAAGTAAGCCCCAGTGCTTGTGGACCCTTAACAAAAATATTCTAGTGAAGCTTGATCTTTACCAGCTTGTATTACTTAAAATACCCATCGCAGTGTATCTTGTCCACAAAGCTGATTGCCCCTCCTTCCATAAGGAAGGGGTAGACCAGCCCGCAGGAAGAGCCCCAGGCCAGGCTCCTCTGAGACTGCTTCAACTGTCTCTTTTGATGTTTTTTGGAAGTTTTGATGTTGGCGACCTGCTTCCTGAAGTTCCTGGGCGGTGAGGTTGGTTTTCTGCAGGGCCGTTGCACGGGAAGCTAGAACAGTACCCAAAAACATCACATCACTCAAACTGGCATCAGTTGAGGCTAACTTTCCCAAAGGAAGGAATAGAAATAAGGAGTCTCGTGATGTCAGATTTCATACATGGAGGCATGTTTCCTAATATGTTTAGACTCGAAGCTGCTTGGTTCAGATTAGTCAAGTAAATTGTACAAAGTGTGACCCCACAGTACCCTAAGCAGTTTTGGGGCCATCCAACAAAGGCGTCTGTGTGGTCCTCTACTCTACTGCTGGATGTCTGAATTGGCCAAGCCTGAACATGGCAGGATAACACCACTCACAATCAGTGTTTCAGACCAGTGAATATTTAGGCTTAATTTTCTCCCACCCAACAAGCCCCCTTCAAGCCCAGGGACAAGAGAAATAGGACAAAAAGGCAAAGCTGTATACAACCCCCAGCTTCTCCTCTCCAGCTGCTCCCAGGGCAGCTGGGGGATTGGTTGAGCTGGTCCATTCTGCAGATAGAGGCTGAGAAGCCAAAGAAACAACCCAGACCTGCAGGGCAGAAGGGTGAACCTGGTTCCCTCTCACAGCTCTCCAGAGGTAGGGCCGTAGGGACCCATTTAGCCAATTTAATAAAAGCGGCAGCACGAGTGCCCTGAATCCCGGCCTGCTGTTTCTTGGATTCTGCCCCACCCCATCTAGCATCAGCCAAGCCAGCCTCACCTTGGCTGGGCAGAGTGGCAATGAGTGCGGTGGGGAGCCAGCGGCCTGGGTTTGAATCCTGGCTCTGCGGCTTACCAGCTGCATGGCTGCAAGTGAGTTAATGCACCTGCCTGGACCTCAGTCTCCTTGCCTGTAAAATGATGGTGCTATAAAACCTGTACCCATGTGGGGTTATTCATTCATTATAATAAGTTATGTAATTCATTATATTCATATCATTACAATTCATTGTAGAGGCTATTATTCATATTTATTCATAGTTTATTTGGACAAAGTTCTTAGGACAGTGGCTGGCATATATGGTCACTTGTTATTCATGCAACAATTTAAACCCCTGCAAGATCCTGAGACACAGTGGAGCAATGGAGCTCCATTGTGGTGGAGCAAACTGAGAGACAGAGAGGCTAATAGCGTGCCCAAGGACACACAGCTTGCAAATGGCAGAAGTATGGTCATGGACTGAAAGACTTGGGTGTTTCTGCTCTATGCGATGTCATGCACATTAGGTTCTATTCTTGCGGTCACAAATTACCACGAACTCTGCGGCTCAAAACAAGATAAATTTATTATCTTACAGTTCTAGAGCTCAGAAGTCTGAAATCAGTCTCGCTGGCCTCAAGTCCCGGTGTCCGCAGGGCTGGTTCCTTCTAGAGACCTCAGGAAATAATCTGATTCCTTGCCGTCGTCAGCTTCTAGGGGCCACTGGCATTCCTTGGCTCATGGCCCCTTTCTCACTTCTCTCCAGCTTTGTGTTTCCATCTTCGCATGTCATAGCATTGCCTTCAACCTTCCCACCTCTTCTTATAAGGACCCTCGTGCTTCCATCGGGCCCACCTGGACAATCCAAAATAATGTCCCATCTCCAGATCCTAATGGAACCACATCCTCCAAGCCCCTTTACTACATAAGCTAAGAAAGTCATAGGTTCCAGCCATTAGGACAGGGACATCTTGGGGGGCTGCTGTTCAGCCTACCACAATATTTCATGTTTACATTTCAATAACCAGACTGCATTTTGTTGTTGCTAATTTTTTGTTTGTTTCTGAGTAACGTATTTACCAATCCGATGTGGTGTCTTGGCTTTTGTGATAGATGATAGATAGATATAGATGATAGATAGATAAATGAGAGCCAACATTTACCGAGTGTTCACATCTCGAGTGCTACATTGCATTACTTCTTTTATTTATTTATTTATTTATTTATTTATTTATTTATTTATTTATTTATTTATGAGAGAGAGAGAGAGAGAGAGAGAGAGAGAGAGAGAGAGGGAGAGAGAACAAGCGGGGGAGGGGCAGAGAGAGAGGGAGACACAGACTCCGAAGCAGGCTCCAGGCTCTGAGCGGTCAGCACAGAGCCCGACGTGGGGCTCGAACTCACAGACCGTGAGATCATGACCTGAGCCGAAGTCGGACGCTTAACCGACTGAGCCACCCAGGCGCCCCAGCATTACATCTTTTAATCCTCAGGCAATGTGATAAAGTAGGGGGAGTGATGGTGACCAATCCCATCTCACAGATGAGGAAGCCGAGGCACACGGCGGTGACATAGCACTTGTTCAGAGTCTGTCTGCTGGACGTGGAGGAGGCTGGGCAAGAACCCAGACGGCCTGACTCCACAGCCCACTCTTAACTTGACTCCACTGCCCAGGTGCCCACACAGTGTCAGCAGTGGCCTTACAGGGGTGTCGGGAGGGGGTGTCAGAGTGCTAACACGAGGTGGCAAGGCTGAGACCCCACTCCTGAAGGATTTCTCTCTGGCCAATGCAGGAAGCTACTCTTTGTCAGTGCGAGACTACGACCCCCAGCACGGGGACACGGTGAAACATTACAAGATCCGGACCCTGGACAGCGGGGGCTTCTACATCTCCCCACGGAGCACCTTCAACACCCTGCAGGAGCTGGTGGCTCACTACAAGAGTGAGTCCTGCCCAGGGCTGCGTCCCAACCAGCGTGGACTCGTCTCTCAAGAATCCTAGTGAAGGGTGCCCTGTAGCCTCTAAGGCCTGCCGAGCTCTTCCTGACCCTCCCCAGACAAATAGTTGCTGTGAGGGTTTTTTTTAATGTTTAGTTTTGAGAGAGAGAGAGACAGAGACAGAGAGAGAGAGAGAGACAGAGCGTGAGTGGGGAAGGGGCAGAGAGAGAGAGGAAGACACCGAATCTGAAGCAGGCTCCAGGCTCCGAGCTGTCAGCACAGAGCCCGACCGCGGCTCCAACTTATGAACCACGAGATGATGACCTGAGCCGAAGTCGGATGCCTAACCAACAGAGCCACCCAGGCGCCCTGACAAATAGTTGCTTTGATTCTCCTGAAGTCTCAGGCTTGTTGAGCAGGAAAGTCAAGGTGGCATCTTGGGAATGTCCCCGATGGTAGCAGCCACAGGCAGAGGACAAGGCAGGGAGGCCTCCAAGGGCAAGCCTCTAGCTGGCTGCCCTCCACTAACCAAGGGCTCTGTTCCAGAGGGGAGTGATGGACTCTGCCAGAAGCTGATAGTGCCCTGCGTGTCCTCCAAGCCCCAGAAGCCATGGGAGAAAGATGCCTGGGAGATCCCACGGGAATTACTCAAGCTAGAGAAGAAACTTGGAGCCGGGCAGTTTGGGGAAGTCTGGATGGGTAAGGATCCAGGGCCAGAGGGTGGAGGGAGGGCAGAAAGACAAGGAGGTCTTTGCTTCCAGGAATGGACTGAGGCAAAGTGGGGATGCCACCAGGTATAAGGGGAGATTTGAATAATAACCATAAAGGAGCAATTCCTTTGATAGCAACCACATTGTCCTGCTATGCAAACACTGATTTGCCTTGGAGGCCAGGCTTGTTGGGGTCCAGGTCTTCCTTCTGGGAAGGAGAAGTCCTGGATGAGGAATCTGCTTCCTTGTGTGGAGCTGGAACAGTCCACCAGTCTGGGGTAGAGATAACCAGAGGCCTCCTAGGATGATGAAAAAGTGGGGAAATGTAGTTTGGAGATTTTCAGGTAAGTTCAATGTTGCCAACTGATGAACAAGCTGCCCTGAGCGCTCGTCATGTGCCCAGTGCCACGCGAAGGCATCGTGGGGCACCCAAAAGGCAGGCTGTCCTGCCCCTAATAACTTGAGAACATCAGTGCCTTCTCTGCAGGACGTGGGGTAGATGCCTGGCCAGTGCCCGGTGCACTCCACCATGTTCCAAATGGGAGCGAAGGTGACTTACAGAGATGCAAACAATTCAGCCAGAAAAAATAAGTTTAAATTTCATGTATTTCAAATACATTTACTAAGACCCTGTTGTGTGCCAGGTATTGAATAAGAGAATGTGGCAGAGAAAGTATGGAGAAGAATGTAAAATGGATCTGGGTGATAAGGTTAGAAAACCAAAAATATTATGTAAGGCCTTAGACTCTCACCACAGGAAGACCTCAGATCTGGATTTGAGCTTCCTGGCAGCCAAGGCAAAAATGGAAACACAAGTAATTATGAGATTTACAAGATCAACAAGATGAAGCAGGGGTGTGGTGGGTTGGGTCCCTGTGGTGGGAGGGGGAGTTGGGTGCTTGAGAGACTGATTGATAGGCAGGCTGATTGGTGCACAAAAAGGAAGGGGGAGTTTGGTGGATGAGGAGGTGGGCAAAGCGGGCAAGGCCAAATCATACAGGGCCTGTGGACCGTGATATGGCTGGTGTTTATTTTGAGAGCAGTGTTAAGATTAAAACATTTTAAGCAAAGATAGTGTGTATGTATGATTATGTGTCAAAGCAAAAGTGATGTGTGTGTGTGTGCCCATGCGTGTGCAAGTAATAACTGAGCGTTGTTTTGAGGCGATTCTTGAATCCTGACAACAGCCCTTCAAAGGCAGTACTGATCCTTTCCACTTGGCACATGAGGAAACCACAGCTCAGAGAGGTCAAGTGACTTACCCAAGGGCACATGGCCAGGAAGTGGTGAACTAGCCTTCAAGCTGCATCTTTCTGAGGCCAAAGCCTTTCCCTTTCTGAGGACTGAGATAAGCAGGGAAGGCTTTCTGGAGGAGGCAGGCCTGCAGCAGGGCCTCCCAGAGCTGTGGGGAAAGAGCAGTGGGTTCTGACCACCTTTCCTGTTCCCTCTCCTGCTCCAGCCACCTACAACAAGCACACCAAGGTGGCCGTGAAGATGATGAAGCCAGGGAGCATGTCCGTGGATGCCTTCCTGGCAGAGGCCAACCTGATGAAGACTCTGCGGCATGATAAGCTGGTGAAACTGTATGCAGTGGTCACCAAGGAGCCCATCTACATCATCACAGAGTTCATGGCCAAAGGTGCTGCCCTCTGGGGGCTGGGGATGCAGGCCGTGGCTCATACTAGTCGATTACGGACTCAGAGGTGACTCTGACATGGCTCTTGCCCTCAAGATGCCCCTGGTCTGGCCAGGAGCTCTTCTTGAACTTGAGTGCTTGGGCCTCCATTGGCAGTGAGTGGCCCAGCCCTCCTGGTTCATGGGGTAAAATCATGGTAAGGGGATGCCAGAGGACGGGGAGCTCACGGAGCTACAGGAGAGGGCAGTATGGCCAGAGCCCCGCTGGGTAATGCTAGAAGAGGCTTAAGCCTTCGAGGCTGGGGGCAGCTCCCTGCCTCACCAGCCATCCCTCCTGTGTGGACCATGCTCTGGAAAAGAGTTGGCCAAGCACTCGTTCCGAGCTGCCCGCACCTGGCCGACCTGTGATTTCTCAGGGAGTTTTTTTAGGCCACCGCTCCACAACTATTTTCAATCCCTGCCCATTTTTTGTAAACAGCAGCACATCACGCAACCTCATTTAGTGCAATCTGGAAACCTGAAAACGCTTTTCATTTTCTAAATACACAGTTATGCCGGCGCCCTAAAGCCATGGCCCTGTTCCACCAGGCTCAGAAAGCTCTCTTTCCGTCAAAAGAAATAGAGATTGCCCCCCGGTCTAGGAATCACAAAGTCATCTTTAAAAACACTCAAATTGTATGTCTCAAACACAAGGAGTGGCAAGTAAATGTTTTTATTGAAGTCCATCACAACAAACAACTTTAACCATTCACCAAAACAGTGACCGCAGTCCTGTGGCTTCCCCTCCTCCCCCCACACAGGAAGCCTGCTGGACTTCCTGAAAAGTGCAGAGGGCAGCAAGCAGCCATTGCCAAAGCTCATCGACTTCTCAGCGCAGGTGAGTCTGATGGGGAAGTGGGGGGAGGGGACAGGAATTCAATGATTTATGTAACACGTTCTCATTGGACACGTGCTGTAATAATAGCACGCAATCATAGCTAACATGTACTGAGCGCTCAGAACAACAGTCCAGCTGATCCTCCAACAACGCGAGTGAACTGTGGCAGGTCCACTTATAAGTGGGTTCTTTTTTTTTTTTTTTAACTTTTTCTTTACATTTATTTATTTTTGATAGAGAGGGACAGAGCATGAGTGGGGCAGGGGTAGAGAGAGAAGGAGACACAGAATCCGAAAGCAGCCTCCAGGCTCCGAGCTGTCAGCCCAGAGCCTGACACGGGGCTCGAGCTCACCAACCCGAGATCATGACCTGAGCCGAAACTAACAGCCGGATGCTTAACCGACTGAGCCACCCAGGCGCCCCGCGGATTCTTTTTTATAGAGTACAGTACCGTAAATGTATGTTCTCTTTCTTATGATTTCCTTAATACCATTTCTCTTCTCAGGCTTGTTTTATTGTAAGAACACAGGATATAATACACATAACATACAAAACACGTATTAACCAATTGTTTATGTTATCGGTAAGGCTTCCTGTCAATAGTAGGCTATTAGTAGCTAGGTTTTGGGGGGAGTCAGAAGTTATATGTGGATTTCTGACTGTGTGGGGGTTGGTGCCCCTGACCCTGTGTTGTTCAAGGGTCAACTGTATACTTAAAAAAAAGGGTTTTTTTACATTTATTTATTTTTGAGAAACAGAGTGAGACAAAGCATGAGCGGGGGAGGGGCAGAGAGCGAAGGAGATGCAGAATCTGAACCAGGCTCCAGGCTCTGAGCAAGCGGTCAGCACAGAGCCTGATGGGGGCTGGAAACCACAAACTGTGAGATCGTGACCTGAGCCGAAGTCAGACGCTCAACCGACTGAGCCACCCAGGTGCCCCAACTGTATACTTTTTATGTGTCTTGTAGGTACTGGTTCATCCAGTCCTCACATGAACCTTAGAGTGGGATTTTTATGATCTGTTCTTATGGAACAGACTATTCCAAAGCTTAGTAGCTTGAATTAACAGCAATGTATTATTTCTTGTGATTCTGTGGGTTGACTGGGGTTGGCTGGGTGGTTCTTCTGTTCCACATGGTGAAACTGAGGTCACTCATGTGGATGCATTCTGCTGAGAACTTGCCTGGGGCTAGAATGGCCAACATGGCGGCTCATCCTCCGGGGTCTCTCTCCTGTGGACCTTCGTCACTTGATAGTCCAGTCAGAGCTTCTTTACAGCATGGTGGCTCGGTTCCAAGAGGGAGTATTCCAACAGGTCTAGCTCTGTGTGCAAGGCCTTATGAATCCTCTCCTCCTATCATGCTTGCTACTGTTTCATTGGCCAAAGTATGGCCCACAGCCCAGACCAGAGTCAGTGTGGGAGGGGACTGCACAAGGGCATGAGTCCCAAGAGACACAGTCCATTGGGGGCCACCAGTGTAGCAGTCTGGCCACAGATAGGTAATTGTAATCCCATTTTACAGAATAGGATATTAAGGCATAGAGAGGAAACTGAGGCCCAGTGAGGTTAAGTAGTTTGCCTAAATCACTGTGTTGATTTGGGGGGATATGGCAGTGAATGAAATGGAGAGTATTTCTCTCCTCCCAGAGTTTAGAGACATTAAACAACTGAATCTCTGAAAGAGCCATTACCCAAGTGATCCTGGCTCAGCGTCAAAAGAAAGCAGTATCCAGCAAAACAAATAATGTACACAAACCACAGAAGCACTCTTAAAATCCCAATTTCTTTCTCATCTTCCCTTTACTCTTTGCAGCTCTTCTTACCCGCGGCCTGAGTGCTTTTCACTTCTGTCCTCTGTCATCCTCTCCTCTCTGTGGGAAACCGGGAGGAAAGGGATGCTGTGGGAGTACATGGCTAGAGCATTTATCATGGTCCAGGAGCAACCCAAGAGGTCTTCCCAGAGGAAGAGGCTTCTAGGCTGAATCCTTAAGGGTGAGTGGAAATTAGGCAGCTGGAATGGAGAGAGAAGGGTATTCTAGATAGAAGAAACAGCCTGTGCCAAAGCCCATGGGGGAAAAACAAAAGAGCTGGGCCTGGTCAGTAGGAACCTGGGACTGGCAAAGATAAAGGGGGTGTGGTTTGCAGCCTGAAGGGTGTTAAGTGAGACGTGCCTAGGGCCTAGGGCTGTGTCTTCTGGAGATCTTTAAGGCAGAACTCATTTGAGTATGAAAATCCCAATGGTGGGGGAGGGGATGTTCAGAGGTATAAAAAAAAGAGACCTTAAATTTTTTTTATATTTATTTTTGAGAGAGAGAGTCAGACAGACAGAGCATGAGTTGGGGAGGGGCAGAGAGAGAGGGAGACACAGAATCTGAGGCAGGATTCAGGCTCTGAGCTGTCAGCACAGAGCTCGATGCAGGGCTTAAACTCACGAACATCGAGACTGTGACCTGAGCCACAGTCAGACACTTAACCGACTGAGCTACCCAGGCACCCCAAAAAAAGGCTTTAAGTTTTGGAGCCTGGAATGCCAGAGGCATATGGAAATCAAGGCCTGATATTTATTTTCACTGTAATGGTCCCTGTCCCTAGGCAAACAATAGTCTGGCCTGTAACTAAATTATAACCATCAGACTGGCAAGTAATCTTGCTGGGGGAGAGTCAGGCTGGGCAGAAGCCACTTTCCCTGTTTCACAGATGGGAAAACAGAAACCAAGGGAGCGAAAGAGGTTCCTGGCCCTTGTATGTCCAGGGCAGAGGGTCTGGGGATAGGAAGGAGGCAACCTGGGGACTTGGTCTTCACCTCCAGTCCTAGAGAGGCAGATTGTGCAGTAGAAGATGCCCCAGCCCTGTCACCAACTGGCCGTCTGGGCCTCAGATCTACCATGAACCTGAGTGTCTTCATTTGTCAAATGAGGGAATTAGACCACATCTGTACTCTTCAAGTTCAAAAGCCCTTTTTTAAGCCATAATTCTGTTGATCAAATGAAATCTTATATAGCAGCTGAATATTTTGTTTAATTTTTTAAAAACGTTTTTATTTATTTTTGAGAGAGAGAGAGAGAGCATGAATGGGGGTGGGGCAGAGAGAGAGGGAGACACAGAATCTGAAGCAGGCTCCAGGCTCTGAGCTGTCAGCACAGAGCCTGACGTGAGGCTCAAACTCACGACCTGAGGCAAAGTCAGATGCTCAACCGACTGAGCCACCCAGGTGTCCCAGGAGCCAAATATTTTAAAACAGAGCGGCTCTGATTGAAGAGGGTGCCCTTTGCTTTGTCCTGTCATCCACAAGACAACCTTGAGGTATCAGTAGGATTCGGTTTGAAGAGCCCGGAGCTGGAACAGCCCTACAGACCCTTCCAGCCCTAATTCTGTGGGTTCCCTGATAACTCTCAGAAGTAAACCCAAGTTTTAATGCTCAACATCAAGGCAGCCTGCTTGGTGCTTATGAAATCTCACCCCCTCAGCGACTCCTAGTTCTTAGACCACCCCTGAGCCCAGGGAACCTCTTCGTTACTCATTCAGGTGACAAATCCTTGAGAAGCAACGCTGTGTAGGTACATGGGCGGAGGAATCACAGAGTTTTGGTATTGATCCCAGTTCTGCCTGTGTAGCTTTAAGCAAGTTGCTTAACCTCTCTGAATGCCACTTTCCTCAACAGGGAGCATGAATAGCCACTGTTAAAGTGGATACTTACGTGCCAGACACTGTTGTAAACCCTTGATGCAGGCATGGAGGATTAATCCTCACATGACCCCTCAGAAGCAGGTTCTATTGTTGCCCTCCTTTTACAGAGAAGAAAAGGAAAGCACAGAGGAGTGAAGTAGCTTGCTTGAGATCACAGAGCTGTGGGGCTCAGGCTGAGCTGGTCCAACTCCAGAGTCACTGAGGCATTAACCTCTACTATCTCCCAAATTGGGTTAATCCCACCTGCCCCACTGAGCATATGTGAATATCAATAACGTGAATGTCTGCCTGTGGGCACTAAAAAATGGTAACTGGTAGCGTGAGTGCCTGTTCTTTCAAATCTAAGGCCACAAATCCAGGTAGAGTAATGGATTAGTGCACAGATGCTGAGCTGGGCTTTTGGGGTTCCAATCCTGGTCTCCACTTGGACCAGTTACTTATTTCTCTAGGATTAACCTTTCTTGCCTGGGAAATATGGCTGATAGCAATCGTGCCTCCCCCCAAAGCACAGAGTAAATGCGATTTCAGCTCAAGTATCATCTTCCGATAAATGAATAAACGACAATGTTTTCCATTAACATAATAACCCTTGTTAACTCTTCTGTCGTCTAAGGACTCCTGATAAATGTCCCCCTCCCCCCGCCCCGGCAAGACCTTGTCTCATCTCACCCCTAGCCTGCGATTCCCAACAAAAGCACAGTCTCAAGTTTTTGCTGGAAAGCTTGAAGACTCACACCTCAGTTCCAGTAGCCATGGGTGCCCCCTGCTGGCCACTTCCCAAAAGTGTGCCCCCCACTTGCCTCTGACCTTGAGTAGGCTTGTTTTGGTTTGGTCTGTCTTGCCATGCTCCCCTATCCCACCCCCCAAATCTCACCAGATTGCACCCAGCTGCAATCCTCCAAAACAATCCTCCAATTCTGCAGTAATTAGAGGCAACGTGGGGCACAGGTATTGGAAATCCACAGACTGGTTTGAATCCGGCATCCAAAATTTTCCTGGTTGTATGATCTGGAAAGTGTCCCCCCTCTATAAAACATATAAACGTATTATAATGAGACCTGGCCCAAGGAGCTCAAAGCCCAATTTGTAAACTGTAAGTACTGTTTTCTGGGTGTCTGGGAACTCATTATAAACCTCTTTATGAGAGTTAAACGCACAAACCCTTGTAAGTGAAAAATGTCTCTGAGGAAAAAAATCCCACATCTTTCTGTCAGAGGCTTCCAGGGACCCATTCATTGTGAATAAGAATCCTCCATACAGGGGCACCTGGCTGGCTCAGTTGGAAGCGCATGCGACTCTCGATCTCGGTGTCATGAGTTCAAGCCCCATGTAGAGATTACTTAAAAAAGATTTTTTTAGGGGCACCTGGGCGGCGCAGTCGGTTAAGCGTCCGACTTCAGCCAGGTCACGATCTCGCGGTCCGTGAGTTCGAGCCCCGCGTCGGGCTCTGGGCTGATGGCTCAGAGCCTGGAGCCTGTTTCCGATTCTGTGTCTCCCTCTCTCTCTGCCCCTCCCCCGTTCATGCTCTGTCTCTCTCTGTCCCAAAAATAAATAAACGTTGAAAAAAAAAAATTAAAAAAAAAAAAAAAGATTTTTTTAACTTAAAAAAAAAAAAGAATCTTCCATATAGTCTATTATTCATTCAGCAGCCATAATGGCATTAAAATATGTATCAGGCCATGTCATACTCCTGCTCCAGTCCTTCTACCATCCTCCCATTGCACTCAGAATACAGTCCAACCCCTCTTCAAACCTAGAAGGTTCTTCACAACCAGCCGCCTCCCTTTCAACTTCAACTCCATGTGGCAACTTCTGCTCAGCCCCCTGTTCCGTGAACACCCAAACTCATTCCTACCTCTGGGCCTTTGCATATGATGTTCTTGCTGCCAGGAATACTCTTATTTCACACACTTAGTACCACCACTTGGATCTTTGCCAAAACTTCACCTCCTCAAAGCAGCCTTCCCTGACCACCCAATCCAAAACAGCCCTCTACACTTCATGTCCTGCTTCTGCTTTATCCTTTATGGCACTTACTGCCACCTGCAGGGGCATTGCCTGCCTCAGCACCCGCTCAAGTAATAGGTCTGGCACCCGGGAGACACTCAGATTTTTGTTGAATGAATAAATGAATTTTCCCCACCCAAGCTTGAGAATGAAGAAGGTACAAGAGATATACAGCAGAGTATGACATTAGCCTAGGTTGTCCCCAGAAAGAGGGCTGGGGATGAAAGTACCTCACAGTATCCTGGTGTGTGTGTGGGCGGGGGAGGTTCCTGGGAAAATAATGCCATTGCTTTTTCCTCAAAGTAGTCTCTGGGAGTTTGGGAACCCTAGAGAAAAACCCCCAAAGAGAACCAGGCCCTGAGATTCCCCCCAGCCTGGACATGAAGGGAGAGAAATGCCAACCTGAGCTCAGGACCCTTCCATAAGAAAGGGGGAGCTGCGTGCACACACTTCCCCGTTTTCTCAAACTTGGACGCTCCTCTTGTGTTTTGGGGTGGGACCCACCTTGGACTGGGCCACTTGTGAGGATGAAGGTGTCTCTGTTTTGGGTGGAGATTGCAGAAGGCATGGCCTTCATCGAGAAGAGGAACTACATTCACCGAGATCTCCGAGCCGCCAACATCCTGGTCTCTGCGTCCCTGGTGTGCAAGATTGCCGACTTTGGCCTGGCGCGTGTCATTGAGGACAATGAATACACGGCCCGGGAAGGTAGGGAGCGCCGCCCAGGGACCGTGGGGCCACTTGGGTGGGCTGTGAGTGCTGAGAGTTGAGACATGTGTCTGTCCTGGCACCAGCTCTTGTCATTAAGCTTGATGGAGTCCTTCTGGATAGAGTCTCCAGGCCTGTAGTCTCACCCAGTGGCTCTGATCAATTTTAGGTTGCGCTAGCCAAGTGCATGTTGGATTTAAGGGGAGGGCAACTTTGTGGGTAATAGATGAAAACTGGGAAAAATCCAAATGTCCATAAGTAGTAGAATGGATATATAAGTTGTGGTACATTCATGTAATATGATGTTATGCAGCAATGGAAAATTCCAAACCAGTGCTACATGCAAAAGTCGTTGCAGGATGGCTCCATTTATATACAATTCAGAAACAGGCAAACTCGCGTATGAATAGCAACATTATTCATAACAGCCAGAAAGTGGAAGCAACAACGGAATATTGTTCAGCCACAAAAAAGGAACCAAGTACTGATACATGCTAACCGTGGATACACTTTCAAAACATCATGTTAAGTGAAAGAAGCCAGACACCAGGATGGCATATTGTATGATCCCATTTATACGAGGCCTTAAGGACCCTACTCTTCAGGGGCTGTGGTTCACTGCAGTATCAGCTGAATCAACGAGGGGGCCCAGAGTGTCAGCTCCCCCGCCACACCCCACACCCCTCTGCCTGTTCCTCTCTACTCTAGATATCTGTCCTGAGGATAGATACCCCTTGCTTCCGCAGAGGCGGGACTGAAGGGTGTGCCCCTGTCCTGTTCCCTAGCACACACCCAGCCCCGACTGCTCCCAGACTCTCGCTGACTCTGCTCTGTCCAACCCCACAGGGGCCAAGTTCCCCATCAAGTGGACGGCTCCTGAGGCCATCAACTTTGGCTCTTTTACCATCAAATCAGACGTCTGGTCCTTTGGTATTCTGCTGATGGAGATCGTCACCTATGGCCGGATCCCTTACCCAGGTAGGGAAGGGGGCATCAGCTGCGACTGCTTCCATGGCCCAGCCTGGGTCCCTTCACTTGTCAGTGTGTCCATTCAGGCAGAGATCTTGATCCTTGCCCCCAACCTCCCCTCACCTGCCCCATCTCAGTTCAATGTACCACCATCCACCCAATTTCTTAGGCTGAAAATCTGGGGGCTTCCTTGGTCCTTCCTTTTCTCTCACACCTTGCTACATGCAAGCAGTCACAAGATTCTGGCCATTTGACTCCAAAATACACACCCAGGGGCACCTGAGTGGCTCAGTTGGTTAAGCAACCGACTCTTGATTTTGGCTCAGGTTATGATCCACGGTTCTTGAGTTCGAGCCCTGCAGTGCAGAGCCTGCTTGGGATTCTCTCTCTTTGCCCCTCTCCTGCTCATGCTCACTCTCTCTCTCTCTCAAAATAAATACACTTTAAAAAATACACATCCACTTTTTTTTTTTAATGTTTATTTTTGAGCATCATGATCTCACAGTTCGAGGGTTCAAGACCGGCGTCGGGCTCTGTGCTGACAGCTCAGAGCCTGGAGCCTGTTTGATTCTGTGTATCCCTCCCTCTGTCCCTCCCCCGCTCATGCTCTGTCTCTCTCTCAAAAATAAATATTAAAAAAAATTTTTTTTTAATTTTCCCCACCAGACACTGAGCTCTATGAAGCCAGAAAACACGTCTATATTCCTCATTAATATATCTGCACTGCTCACCTCTGTGCTTGGCACATAGTCGATACTTAATAACTATTTGTTGAATGGATGAATGTATCCCCAATGTCTATGGGCAGCACCCTATGCTGAATAGACCACGTAGGTACAGATATACCCAACATGTAGATTGCCCAAGACTCAGTAAATAATGTCATTTTCTGTTCCTTTTTGGTCAGGATGTGTCCTTATGGATCTGTAGCCAGAATACTGGGAAGAAGGGGACAGGTAGATATAAAGGGTCCCTGACTTTATGTTCTTGCCCCATCCACGATTACACTTTGAGAAATTCACTTCGCTTCTTCTACCCCAGTGTTCTCACTTTTTAAAAATATAGGCAATGACATCAACCTTGCAGAAGTGGTTATGAAGATTAGAAATAGGGGCAGCTGGGTGACTCAGTCAGTTAAGCATCCAACTCTTGATTTTGGTTTAGGTCATGGTCCACGGCGTGTGAGTTAGAGACCCGCACTGGGCTCTGTGCTGAGAGCGCAGTCTGCTTGGGATTCTTAAAAAAAAATTTAATTTTAAAATTAAAAAAAAATTAAATGTCTTTAAAAAAATATTAAAGGGGGCACCTGGGTGGCTCAGTTGGTTGAGCTTCTGACTTCGGCTCAGGTCATGATCTCACGGTTCGTGAGTTCAAACTCCACATCAGGCTTGTTGCTGTCAGCACAGAGCCCGCTTCAGATCCTCTGGCCCTCTCTCTCTCTGCCCCTCCCCCGTTTGCACTCTCTCGAAAATAAATAAAATTTAAAGACATTTTTGAAAAGATTAGAAATAAAAGATGTAGATACTTGGTTCATTCATCACTATTGATCAAATACCTACTATGTGTTGGGCACTGAGGATACAGTGAGAGACGAGGTCTCTGCTCATAAGAAGCACATCCTAGCCATGGAGCACATCCAGGCTAGCATGTCATCCTAGGCTCTCCATCTCAGCTGGAGATCACTGCTGAGGAGAATATGAAGCAGGACGTGTGTGAGGGAGTGACATGGGGCACCTGTGAGAGAGGGTGACATGGGGCTCCCCAGCACCTGTCAGAGCAGGTCATATGTGACTTGAAAGACAGCTCAGTGAGGATCTAGAGAAAAGATTCCAGGGAGAAGGCATTGCTTTGCTAGCTCTTAGGTTAGGCCCGGAGGTGTGCCTGAAGAAAAGCAAGGAAGCCTGGTAGCTGGAGACAAGGAATGAGAGCAGATGGTGAACAATGAGGTTCGCAGGGACCAGATCAGGTAGGGCCCATGGTCATGGTGAAGGGTGTGGATTGTGGATGTTAGTCTAAGTGTACGGGAGCCATTGGAGAGTCTGGAGCAGGGAAGTAGCATCATCTGATTTCCATCTTTAAGTGATGCTTTGGTTCAACATGGAGAGTGGGTTGGGGGCTGGGGAGAAGGTAGCAGCCATAGCAGTGGGGACAGGGAGAGGTGGTAGAGACAGACGCAAGTTGATGGGTTGATACTACATTTCAAAAGAAGGAAAAATGTGACTTGCGGATGTGGAAGGTGAGACAGAGAGAGAGAGGGAGGAGAACCAAGGTCGACCCTCTTGGTTTTAGTGGAGTAGCTAGGTAGATGTTGGTCGATGGTCTAGGGATAGAACTTCAAGAGTTCTGGTTTAGCCCTGTTAAATTTGACGTGACTTGTAATATCCAGGTAAAGATGTTCAAAGAAGCACTTGGATGTATGAGTTTGGTGCGACTGGTAATATAAAATCGGGGATCATAGACATGTGGAAGATTGCTCTTAGGGATACCCCACATTGGGGCGCCTGGGTGGCTCAGTTGGTTGAGCGTCAGACTTTGGCTCAGGTCATGATCTCGTGGTCTATGAGTTTGAGCCTTGCATCGGGCTCTGTGCTGACAGCTAAGAGCCTAGAACCTGCTTCGGATTCTGTGTCTCCCTCTCTCTCTGCCCCTCCCCCGCTCATGCTCTGTCTCTGTCAAAAATAAATAAAACATTAAACAAAAATTTTAAGGATACCCCACATAAACATCAGTTGAACAAGGAAATGGTCCCACTCACAGAGTGACATAGAGACAGGCTGCCTGTTTTTTTCTTGAGAGTACACCAGTAAAAACCAGGCAATCGGTTATGGGACCTGAATCCATTAGGATGCATTAGGCTGGAAGTAACAAAATAACTAAGAGTGTGGAAACAGTAGGCGAGTTCTTAGTCCCCAGGATGAGGAGCCTGGCAGGATCATGTGTCTGTGTTGAAGGAAAGCGGAGGGGTGTATCTTCCAAGACCTCTTTTCTCATCAGGGAGGAACACCTTTCCTGCAGTCTCCTGGGAGAATGCCCCTCAGCTCCCATTGGCCAAAACTGGGTGCCATGTCCCTGCCCTGCCTGCAGGGGAGGCTGGGGAAGGGGTACCTGGCTTTCCCAGTGGGAGGGGCTCAGCTCCCAGGAGAGGTAAGAAGTGATGGCTCCTGGGGATGCAACAGTGTCTGCCACCCCAGGATTCCCTGTCCCAGTCCCTCCCTTTTTCACTCCATGGCTCCTTCTCAGGGATGTCAAACCCTGAGGTGATCCGGGCACTGGAGCATGGATACCGGATGCCTCGACCCGAGAACTGCCCCGAGGGACTCTACAACATGATGACACGCTGCTGGAAGAACCGCCCTGAGGAGCGGCCCACCTTCGAATATATCCAGAGCGTGCTGGATGACTTCTACACGGCCACGGAGAGCCAGTACCAACAGCCATGATGGGCAGAGCCTGGGCAGGGCCGAGTATCCAGCTGACGCCCGAGAGGTGGTTCCAGCACCATCTGCCTGGTGCCTGCTTGTCCTTCCCACTCCCGGACACCCACCCTCGTCCCAGCCACAGCGCCTCATCTGTCAGGTGGGTGGGCTGAACTGGACAATCTCTTTTTGACTCTAGCAATCTCCAGTCTGCCATCCTCAGGAGACCCCAAGCTGATATTTCTTCTAGTGCCTGGGACAGCTGGATTCCGGTTACAGCTGTGGTTTGGACGGGAAACTTTTAAAAATCATGAAATAAATATTTAAATAAAAGATACAAATGCTAAAGGTTTTCCTGACAGCTTGTCTTGTTCTGCCAGTTCCTGAATATCTATTTGCCTTTTTGCTAGATGACAAGACAGAAAGGGGCAGGGACCCTTCCAAAGACCAGCAGTCTGAAGAGAAATGGGGGCCAATGCTCCAGCTTTTCTAACTGCCCCCCAAGTAGTCGCTGGCTATGTTAGTTTCCTTTGGCTTCTGCAACAAATGACCACAAACTTGGTGGCTTAAAACACAAATTCATTATCTCACAGCTCCAGAGGTCAGAGTCTGAAATGGGTTTGGCAGGCCTACGTGCCTTTTGGAGCCTCTAGGGGAGAATTCATTTCCTCGTCTTTTCTGACTTCTAGAAACTGACACATTCCCTGACTCGTGCTTTTCTTCCACTCGTCACTCCAGACTGCTTGTCCTCACATCTCCTTCCCTGATCGGCTCCTGCCTCCCTCTTTCACATGTAGGGATACCTGTTAGTACATTGGGCCCACCTGGAGAATCCAGACTAACTTTTCCCTTTCAAGATCTTTAATCACATCTGCAAAGCAAAGCCCCTTTTGCCATGTAAGGCAACATCTTCACAGGATCCAGGGATTAAGACAGGGACATCTTGGGCAGGGAGGAGGGGCCTTATTCTGCTAATCACATTGGCACTGGGATGCTGGATGGGTTGTGTCTCCAAAGAGCTGAGTTTGCCAAGATGATAGGAATGATTTTTCATGACTGGAGCCCGGACTTTCCTGCCAAGCCACAGTGATACTTGAGCTGGTTAGTCTGGGTCTCCCCTAGGGCTGCAGGGCTGTCCGAAGCCGGGGCATTTCCCATGGCCAAGCAGCCATCGTGGTTGTTAAGATGGTATCCACCATCGTAGGAATACCAGAGTCTGGAGATGTAGTTGCTGAGACGTATCTGGTTCCCTGCGTGGGAAGTTCTCAGTAGAGGGGAGGGAGATGTGGGAAGGAAGTAGAGAGGACAAGGATCAATGGGCCCTTTCTGCATGTTGTCTCAGTTGAAAGTGCCTGACATTAGCTTTCGTTGGAAGGGGAACAACGGGAAGAGGTGGACAGCGAGATGGGGAGCCAATGACACCTTTCTATATCATTGCATCCCCTGAAAGATTTACTTCACAGCACCTGCCAGGGTCCCCTGGAGCCCTATCCTGAATTGCTTCTGTACCCCCGAGTAGCACAGAGGAACTGGGTATAAGCAGTGGAAAGCACATCTGGCAGTGTTTCAACTTACCTAGTTGGTAACTGAATTTCTCTCCTGCTATCTTGTTTGGGATATGTTTTTGGGTATCTGAAAGCGGAGCTCATCTCCTACAGTAGGAATTTGCACTAATGATTTGTGGTGCATTGGATTGCTGTTCAGTGATCCATAGGAGGGAGCCTATTGCTACATGGACAAGACCAGGGGTCAATGCCTACCCTCCTGCTCTTTCAGTTTAACTGCCCTCTACTGTGATTTATCCATCTGGTCACAGGAAAGACAGATTAAAACATGGGGACATATACAGCACCAAAGCACAGCCCATGAAAGAAAATATTGATACACTGGACTCCATTAAATTTAAAAACTCTGCTCTGAGAAAGACACTGTTAAGAAAATGAAAAGACAAGCTCCAATCTGGGAGAAAATATTTGCAAAACACATATCTGATAAAAGACCGGTATCCAAAATATACAAAGCATCCTTAAAGGCCAACAATAAGAAAACAAACAAGCCAATTAAGAAATGGTCAAAGACCTGAACAGACACCTCACAAAAGAAGATATGCTCAGTCTGTTAAGTGTCTGACTTCAGCTCAAGTCATGATCTCACAGTTTGTGAGTTCAAGTCCCGCATCCAGCTCCGTGCTGACAGCTCAGAGCCTGCAGCCTGTTTTGGATTCTGGGTCTCCCTCTCTCTCTCTGCCCCCCCGTGGCTTGTGCTCTCGCTCTCTCTCAAAAATAAAATAAATGAACATTAAAAAAGAAATAACAGATATGCAGGTGGCAAACAAGCCACCTGAGAAGATGTTCACCTGAGAAGACAAGAAGATGTTCAACATCATATGTCATTAGAGAAGTACAAATTGAAACAATGAGATATCACCACACATTACTTAGAATGGCCCAAATCCAACCACTGACAATACCAAAAGCTGGCAAGAACTTGGAGCAGCAAGAACTCTCATTCATTTGCTGGTGGGGATGCAAGATGGTGCAGTCACTTTGGAAAACATTTGGTCGCCTCTTACAAAACTACACATGTTCTTACCATACAACCCAGTAATTGCGTCCCTTGACATTTACTCAAGCATGTTGAAAACTTTTGTCCACATAGGAACCTACACGCTAATGTTTGCAGTAGCTTTATTTACAATTGTCAAAATTTGGAAGTGACTAGGATGCCTTTCTACAGGTGAAGAGATGAACAAACTGTGGTATATCCATATATTGGAATATTGTTCGGTGATCCAAAGGAACGAGCCATCAAGACACGGAAGAACCCTACACAACACAGAGCTAAGTGAAAGAAGCTAACCTGTAAAGGCTACACACCATGAAGTCCAACTGTGCCATTCTGGAAAATGCAAAACTTCAGAGATAATAAAAAGATCAGTGGTTGCCAGGGGTTTGGCAGAGAAGGAGGGATGAATAAAGAGGAACATAGGGGATTTTTAGGGTAGTGGAACCATTCTGTATGATACTTTTAATGGTGGATACATATCTGTCAAAACTCAATGCATAGCACAGAGTGTATTATAATGCAAATTACAGAATTAAGTTAATGAAAATAAAAATAATAATAGGCTCACCAATTGTAACATGTAGCATACTAAGGCAACATGTTAATAATAGAGGAAACTGGAGGCCAGGTGAGGGAGTATATGAGAATTTTGTGTTTTCTACTCATTTTTCTGTAAACTTACAACTGCTCTAAAAAATAAAGTCTGGGAGCACCTGGGTGGCTCAGTCGGTTAAGAGTCCGACTCTTGGGGCGCCTGGGTGGCGCAGTCGGTTAAGCATCCGACTTCAGCCAGGTCACGATCTCGCGGTCCGTGAGTTCGAGCCCCGCGTCAGGCTCTGGGCTGATGGCTCAGAGCCTGGAGCCTGTTTCCGATTCTGTGTCTCCCTCTCTCTCTGCCTCCCCCGTTCATGCTCTGTCTCTCTCTGTCCCAAAAAAAATAAATAAACGTTGAAAAAAAAAAAAAAAAAAAAGAGTCCGACTCTTGATTTCAGCTCAGATCATGATCTCACAGTTCATGGGTTCGAGCCCCATGTCAGGCTCCACAGTGACAGCACAGAGCCTGCTTGGGAATTCTCTCTTTCTCTCTCTCTCTCTCTCTCTGATCCTCTCTCTTTCATGTTTTCTCTAAATAAATAAATAAATAAATAAATAAATAATAAGTAAATAAACGTTAAAAAATAAAGTCTGCTGGGGTGCCTGGGTGACTCAGTGGGTTAAGTGTCCAACTATTGATTTCGGCTCAGGTCACGATTTTTCATGGTTTGTGAGATCAAACCCCGAACTGGGGGCTCTATGCTGACAGCACAGAGCCTGCTTGGGATTCTCTTTCTCCCTCTTTCTCTGCTTCTCCCCCTCCCTCCCTCTTTCTCTCTCTTGCTCTCTCTCTCTCTCAAAATAAATAAACATTCTTTAAAAAGTCTGTTAAATAAAAAAGTGAAAGAAAAAAAACATGGAAATAAATTTTGTGCCACCAATGCTTTGGGAAGACTTCATGGACTCCTCCCCTGCAAGGTGGCAAAGGAAAGTGTAGATAAGATGCCCCATTCTAAGGGGGTACTTGGGTGGCTCGATCAGTTGAGCATTGGACTCTTGATTTTGGCTCAGGTCCATGATCTCATGGTTCTTTTTTTTAAACAACTTTTTGAAAAAGTCTCTGGTAACACTGGTACTGTATCCACTTTACAGCAATACATGGAATAAATGAACTTTCAGATCTTTCCCAATTTTAACACCATGACTCTTTTGAGTCCCCTTTCCAGATATTGGAAATTGAGGCTTAGCAAGATTGAGTAACTTACCTCCAGTCACACTCTTAGCTAACCAGGCCATGGTGAAGTCCATATTCAAAGATGTCTTCCTCCATGAAATACGCTGCTTTTCATCGTTTAATAAGTAGTGTATTGTATTGGGCACCTACCATCTACCTGAAGGATTATAAAATAAATGTAAAAAGACAATTGTTTATTGAATACCTACCATATAACATTATATCATTAGATCCTCATCATAAGCCTATTATTATAATCCCTACCTATTTTGCCAATGAGAATAAGGTAGTACAAGGTTAAATAAAAGAGCGGATCCTACCCTCATAGGAATCACAATCTATTAGAGAGGATATAAAATAGTCAAGCAAATAATCATATACTTAATTACAAATTATTCTCGTACTTGGACTGCTATTGGAGCTCTGGTACCCATCCCACTCATTAAATCAGGGCCTCAAGTAACCCTGGCAACGGGTCTTCCTGCCAATAGTAAAGATGTCGTCCAGAGAACAAGCGCGTTTACGCACACCCCCATTACCCACAATACAGTGGGGAAGAAGAGGAGGAGCAGTCTCTGCCAGGAGTTAATATGGCCCCCATAGTTACACCATCCTTTCGTCACCTAATCAGCGACCTCCCTGCCCAGACCAGGCTGCCGATCAGGAGTTAAGTCTTCTCGCCCCCCTGCTGAACACGACTACAGGAGAGATCGAAGCCAGGCAGCACCCCACGGAGTTAAACTCCGTAACCAGGGAAACACCACTTCCGCTGACGTCATTACGGCGACACGTGGATCCAAGATGGCGGCGGCGATGGTGAGTGAAGGAGACTCCGGGAGCCAGAGCTGGAGCGGGGTCCTCCGGGGGCTCCCAGGACCTTCCAGCGCCGCATGCCTGGCCCGAGCCACCTCCGGGACCCCTAGCTCAGTCCTGAGGGACGTCCCTGACTGGGCTTGTCTCTCCCAAACTCCCTCTCCCCGACCCTGGCCCCACACTCAGGCTTGTCAGGGCCCAGAGTTTTGGGGGAGGCACTCGGTAGGAGGGAAGGTCTCGGTTACCGTCTCGGCCGGTTCCTGTTCCTGCTTTGGTCCCCACCTCCTGTGACCCCCTTTTTTTCTAATTTTCACTTCCCAGCCCCGACCCCTCTGAAGAGCCCCCTATTATTTATTTCCATCCTTGCTCCTCCTCCTCACGTCCAGACTTTGGTCTCTCCGCCTTCCGCCTCCCCTCTGTCCTGACCGGTTCGCGGATGCGACCTCACCTCTGACCAGCCTCCCAGCCCAAACCCCGTCTTAGATCCTTTCCGGAGCCCTGTCCTCACCTCCACCTTCAACTGTTCCCACCGCGCACTGGTCTTGACTGTCGCTACCCCGGAGCGTGCCCTTACACTGCCCCCCGCCCCCACCCCCCCATCTTCTGTCTCCAGACCCTTCCCTAAACCTTTGTCTGGTCTTCTCTAAATCACCTGTCTGCCTCTCTTCGGGGGAGCTTTTATCCCATTGGTTCTCAGACTTCACTGTGCATAAGACTCGGGGTGTGCGTGGGGGAGGCATGTTAAAAATGTAGTTTCCTGAGCCCCACTCCCAAAGTTGTAATTCAGTAGATCTAGGTGATGCCCAGGAATCTGCACTTTTAGAAGCACTCCAGTGATAATGATGCAGGTGATCTGTGAACTGCGTTTTGAAAAACACCTTACCAGCCTTGTCTGCTGCCTCCCTCTTGGGTGCCCCTGCAGGGCCACACAGCTCTTTAGGTGGAGGGTTCATTAGAATGGAGCTTGTTAGGATGAAGCCTGTGAGTGGATAAGAGTGCAGGTAAAAGAGCTGTGCCTGGAATGTGGGTCAGAACATTATTGGCTCCTAGTACAGAACCCGGGAAGTAGATCTGTGAAAGACAGACCTTCCTTCCAGAAGCTCAGCTCACATTCTCCTTGTCAAGAGACCAGAACCAGAATTGAAGTCACTTCATCCAGAGCGATTTTCTAGGTCTTCCTGTATGTTGCTTCCTCAGCAGATAATTTCATCCTGAGAGTAAATGCAAAGGAAGACAAAAAAAAAGGAGCTGACATTTAACTTCAGCAAAAAAAAGAAAGAAAGAAAGAAAGAAAGAAAGAAAAGATTCTTGTGTAAATTCTTTGGTGTTGGTTTTCTCCAAACAATGGTATGTTAATGGCTGACAATGAGTTTCCCTCCTGTTAACCAATTGGTAACATCCTTTTTGTTTAATGAGGGATTCCTTATTTAGAACCTCGGAGGTTAGGTAAAAGATTTCATAGCCTTGCTTGATTTCTATGGTTTCAGACTCCAGTTTAAACCACAAGTGGTGTGTTGAAACTGATTTTTCTCTGGACTATGTTCAAAACAAGAATGGTGTAAGAATGTAACAGAAAAAGTCACACCCTCCTTTGCCGGAGGGGAAAAGTTCAATAAAGTGGCATTTATCACATTGCACTGGGGAAGTTCCTGCCCTGTTCAGAGGTTTTTAAAGAGGTAATAAGTTAGCAATACGTATTTCTGGCACACATTGACTTAATAAATATATGAGTGCCTGCTCTGTGGCAGGAACTAGGATGTAGTTGTGAATTCGAGGGTCATGATCCCCCACCCTTGTGGAGCTTTTCTAGTTCTAGGAGAGGAGACAGGCAGTGAACGAGTGAACAAGTAGATGAATGATATAAGGTCAGATTGTGATAAATGCTGTGGAGACAGCAAGGTAAAGTGATAGTGGTTAGGGGCGATGGGGTGATGCAACTACTTTGGATTAAATGGTCAGAGAAGTCTTTTCAGAGGTGATGTGAGTTGAGACCTGACTGACAAGAAGGAACCAGCATAATGCAAAGAATGTTCCAGGCAAAGAAAATGGCAAGCATAAAGGACCAGCGTGGGAAAGAGCTTAGTATATTTGAGGAACACAGAAGGCTGGAGGGGCTGAAGCATGGTGAGGGGTGGGGGTGGGAGAGAATGATGCAAAATGAAACTGGAGAGGCAAGAGCAGCTGTGTTTCTAGAAGCACGCCTATCATTGCAGTGGATTGTAGTCTACAGTTTGTAGTCTGTGGGCTGCATTTTGAAATAGACTGTTCTATTAGGGTGCTTCCCTTTCCCACCCCTCCAGAACATTCCATTTGGGGAGCCGGCTTGTTTTCAGCCTGCAGGGAAACCATGAAAAGGAGTTGGGATTTTATTCTAAGTTCGGTGAAAAGCACGGTCAGTGATTTGGTGTTTGTCACATCACTTGGGAGTATCGTCCTGTGCTTTCATGGTGTATAGAGTAACTGATTTTAAGCTGAAGCTGTAATGTATACAGTGACTCACAGAGGCCAGTTTAAAGGGTGCACACGAGAAACTTCATGTTTGATGCAATAGTGAAAATGAGTGGAAGCAAGTGTATTACAGAGGGACGTGCGTAACAGGGCAGAGTGGGGTCACAGATAGACTTGAGTTTGGTCTGTGTCAAGAATTTATTACACGGAAGTGAGAACAGTCCCCACACCCTTGTATAATTAATGTTTCACAACCAGTGGGGATGGAGGTGTGTGGATGTGCTCTGGGGGTATATGGGTTTCCGTGGTAAGTCATACAACTAAAGAGGAACCGAGCTAGTGGATTCAGTGACCATGGGAACAGGCTGGGTTTTTGGTTTGTCCTTTTGTTTTGAAAGTTAGGGTTATGGGTGCAAGCTGCTAGAGATGTTTTATGGAATTTTCCCTCCCTCCCTTTTCTTGGTGAATGGCTCTTCTTCCTCAGGGGTTGGGCTGCCACCTCTCAGGTCTGTGTTTGCACAGTGGGTGTTTCCTAAAGCTGCAGGGCAAGACTTCTCCCACCATAGCAGTGGATGGCTGATCTAAGTGGAAGTTCTGTCAGTTTCCTGCTTTCCTCGTACCCTGGATTTAGATGACTTTATAAAGTAACAGGATACTGAGTTGTTCTACCTGGGTCTTGGGTGAGAGGCAGGCCCATATCTCATTGTTGCTGGAATTACTGAGCATATGAAATATGTTTTGGGAAATATTTTGGTGGCATTTGGAAAATCCATTGAGTACATTTGTAGGCACCTCAGGAATGTGGAGACCTCCAGTTGGAGAATAAAACTGTACTTCTCTCACGTGTATCATGGTTCATACGATCTGGATTTTATCGTTTTCCTTTCTTTATTGGATATAATTCATATACCATTAAATTCACCCTTTTGAAATGGCAGTTTAGTGGTTTTTCATATATTCACAAACTTGTGCAATCCTCACTACCATTGACTTCTAGAGCATTTCATCACCCCAAAAAGAAATGCTTTAGTAGTTACCTCCCAGTCTCCTCTGTCCCTGTCAACCACTAACCTACTTTTTATCTGTATAAGATTTGCCTACTCTGGACAATTCCTATAACTGGAGTCATAGAATATGTGGCGCTTTTTTTTTTTTTTTTAACATAGTATAATGTTTTCAAAGATCATCCATGTTGTAGCATGTATCAATATCTCATTCCTTTTTGTGGCTGAATAATGTTCCACTGTGTGGATAGACCGCATTTTGTTTATCCTTTCATCTGTTGATGGACGCTGGGACTTTTGGCTGTTGTGAAGAACGTGGCAGTGAACATTTATGTGCATATATGTTTTTTTGTGCAAACATATTTTCAGTTTTTTGGGTGTGCACCTAGGAGTGGAATTGCTAGCTCAGGTCACAGTGTTTTGAAGTTATTTGGGTTTGATCCAGTCCAGAAGCAGGGGAATGGGCCGAATGACCACAAGCTTCATTTGGACAGATGGAGGCAGTGTAGCCAACTACCCCCATCCCAGCAGTTCCAGTCAGAAGCACAGGAACTGTTTTTAATGGCTCAATCTGGATGGTAGAGGGCTGGAGTGCAGGAGGCCTGGACTCTGCCAGCAGTCCCATGTGTGGGAAAGTTGCTGTTTTGTCCGGGCCTCGCGTGTGGCTTGGAATCTGCTCATTGAGAACAGAGCCCTGGAGCCCGAGTCAGCAGTCTGGGCTTAGTCCCAGCACTGACAGCGATCCACTTTGTGGCCTGAGGCAAGTCACTTTGGTGTTTTTTTGGTTTGTTTCCACAAGTGTCATATATGAGATTAAAGTTTGGACTTAATGGTTTCAAAATTTCAGGTTGAAAATTCTGTACTTCAGAATACTCAAATTTAAGTGTTTTTTTTTTCCCCCGTGATCACAGTGTCTGTAGTCTTTCCCAGCTGCTGTCTACTGGGTGTGCTGCCTCTTTGATCTCTCCAGTTGCCCTACCTGGTATGGATTGGATTCCACAGGAGCCGCTGTGTCCTTGGAGTTAAGGTGCCGACCCCAGGCCCTGGTTCAGATGTGTTTCTCTGAGGAGTCCCTTTAAAGGAGCACCTTAATCCTCTCAGGAAGTACAAAGGAGACTGAGACAACATTAAGTTGCCTCTTGGTTTCTTTTTTACAACTTGGACAAAAGTTCTCCTTTGATCTTGGCATTAAAGAAACAGGTCACAGAATGCTGGAGAAGGTTGAGTTTTGATCTCTGGGCACTGGCAGGAAGGTGGGAAGGACCCAGGATGAGCAGGGCCATCTGGCCACGGACGAATGATAGCCACCTACCACCCCCCAACCTGCTTTGATCCCTGAACCATTTGCTGACACTAGTGTTTCCCAAATGGGGCACTGTTGGGGACACCCAGGACTTCTCAGTTCCATCTCCGTCCTCTTCATTGCTTCCTTCTCTGCCTTCCTAACATGATTTCTCACCTATGCCTGAGCATTAAACTGACAGGCCTCCCACGGTTTGAAATCCTGAGGTTTTGCATTCAGAGGATATGCTTAGTGCTACTAACAGTTCTTAAAAAACAAAATCAAATCATAAGTTGGAACTGAATTCTTAAGCCGGTTTAGAAGGAAGTGTGGGTGCCCTGGCAAGTCACTTAACATCTTCGGGCCTTACTTTCTACTCGTGGTACATTAGATGCTATAAATTTCGCAGTCCATGGGCCACATCTTCACGTGGAGTTGATTTGGGGTGGGGTTTTTTAAATTTGTTTTGTTTTGTTTTGACTGGCACAGGCTTAAAATTTTTTGAGTTGGTTGCCAAAACATTTCATAATTGGGAGATTTCACATTTAAAAGCTTCTAGGTTTTCATTTTCTCTTGAGAATTTGGGCCCAGATTCCCTGTCAAGGGCGTTCTCCATATGGGGCCCAGCTCACCAATCCTCGGTGCCCTCCTGTGTTACTCTTGAGCAGCCTCACCGTTTAGGTCACGTGCATGGTCCCACTAAGTGTTTAAATTTGCAACCCCCGAATAAGTTGGTCTCTTTATAAAGTGTGTCCTACTCTGACATTCTGATTCAAAAGCTATCAAAGGTTTGTAGTAACCACCTATGTGACCTGACTTTAAGAGAAAAATTTCTACTCACATGATACATTTCAGTTGATAAACCATATGCCCATCCAGTATTCCATATAATCCTTACAAAAGTCCATTTTACAGGTGAAGAAACTAAGCCTTGGTCTAAGGACCTGGGCTAGAATCTGACACTGTGATTGATTTCATAACTTTGGGCAAGCTGTTTTTTAAACCTCAGTTGCCACTTTTTAAATTTTTGTGTGTGTGTTTAAAACAAAATACATATATATACACCTGTATGTACACATTTATCATTGTAACTTTAAAAAAAATTTTTAATGTTTATTTTTTGAGAGAGAATGAGCAGGGGAGGGGCAGAGAAAGGGGACAGAGGATCTGAAGCAGGCTCTGCACTGACAGCAGAGAACCCGATGAGGGGATGTGAGGGGATGAGGGGCTCAGGAGATCCTATCATTGTAATTTTTTTAAAGTATACAGTTCAGTGGCATCAATTACATTCACATTGTTGTGCAACACTCACCACCATCCATCTTCAGAACTTGATATCATCCCATACTGAATCAGTTTCCTGATTTAAAAAAAAAATTTTTTTTTTAATGTTTATTTTTGAGAGAGAGAGAGAGAGAGCGAGCACGAGCAGGGGTAGGTGTAGAGAGAGAGGGAAACACAGAATCCAAAGCAGGCTCCAGGCTCCGAGCTGTCAGCGCTGAGCCCGGTGTGGGGCTCAAACCCACGAACTGTGAGATCATGACCTGAGCCAAAGTCGGATGCTTAACCGACTGAGCCACCCAGGTGCCCCCAGTTTCCTGATTTTTAAAACGAGAATGATACTGTCCTCAAAGGATTGATGTAATGATTAAATAGACTATGAGATGAGAGTGCCTAGCACAAAAAGAGCTCTCTGTAATTTTTCAGTTCCAAGGTTTGAAGTCTTCCAGAGGGGAAACATTTAAGCCTGTTGGTTCAACAAACTGAGCGTTCTTTTATAAATGCCCAAAGGGGAGAGGGAAGGTGAGTGCATTTCTTGTGTTTTATTTCTGCACTTTATGGCCTGTAGGTTTAGGCCTGGTTGTCTGTTGCTTGGTGAGGGTAGTTATTATTTTCACTTGGACTCTTGCACAGCTGGCTGTGGGTTTTCCCAACTCCCAAAGAACAGCTTTGAGTCTTTTATGTATCTGCTCAACAGCAACTCTGTATCTATGAGCTCTGAAATAAAGGCTACATTTTCAGAGCCTCCTGTGGCTAATTTGGTTCTCCCTCCTCCCTTTTTCTTTTTCCTTTATTAGTTCTTTAGCTCCATGGGGGCTGCTTGGTAAGTGGTCCTAAGCTGTCATTAGCCATCTTGCATGTGTGGTTGAATTCTTAGGGAGCTTTAACTGATTGGGTAATTGATTTCAGTTAATTGTTGGCAAACTGTGCCCCAAAGCCATTTTCTTTTCCTTTATTTTTTTCTTAATCTGGGGAGCAGTTACTACATGATCTTAAAATGGTGACTGTATCTTTGAGAAGGAAATGAAAGAATCTAGCTTACTGTTCAGGAAGGCGCTGCTTTTGCAGCAGGAGAGGTGTGGAATAAGAACCAGAAAAGCTGTTCAGACAGGCCAGACTCGATCACTGGGGTGATGCTATTTATGGGAAAGAAGACTGCAAGGCAGGGGGCTCCAGAAGAGAAAATGTTAACTTACGGCTACAGAGAAGTATGAGTGAATGAACTAATTTTTAGTTCGTAGGGGGAAGAAACTTATTTTCCTTGGAAGAAGTTAATTGTTCACACCTTTCAAACTGGGTGGAGCAAATTTTAGGAGGAAAGGGGTACTTTTTAGTCCTACCAGTTCTTCATTGGACTCTTGGGAGAGATTTTTCTGCCTGCCCAGCCCCCCAAGAATAAAATAGGTAGGGAGGGCAAGACCTTGATTCTTGGGTCTCTTGAGCTTTATAATTTTCCAGGTCACCCATATCTTTGCCAGTGATGGCGTGTTAGATTACAGCATGAAGGGCTTCTAGATTGCTATCGCCTTGTTTCTTGACATGCTACCTTTGCTGCCTCGTGACTTGGAAACCGAGTAAAGCAAAATAATGTTGAATGGGCTGGTTCACATGTTAGGACTCCCACTCCTTGGCTCTGAACAGACATTTGCTAACTACTTAATTGGCTTTTCATACTGAACCACACATGGAAGTTGCTATGATGATAATTAAAAGTTACAGGAAGGTACAAAGGAATTTCCTAAAAAGCAGGTATTTTGCTACTTCCTAATTTCCTTACAGAAATGAAGTGTGGATCAAACATCCTCTATCAGGTTGTCTGGGCTGCAGCGACAATGAAGTCAAAGAGTCAGAAAAAGTTGGAATGGTAACAAGTACAAGGGTCTTATCTCTGGGACCGGTGAACTTCTAGGTCCATAATCCTCCTGGGGTCATATTATCAGATTGTGTTTTTTATTTTATTTTATTTTATTTTATTTTTATTTTTTTTTTAACGTTTATTTATTTTTAAGACAGAGACAGAGCATGAACGGGGGAGGGTCAGAGAGAGAGGGAGACACAGAATCTGAAACAGGCTCCAGGCTCCGAGCGGTCAGCACAGAGCCCGATGCGGGGCTCGAACTCATGGAGTGTGAGGTCGTGACCTGAGCCGAAGTCGGCCGCTTAACCGACTGAGCCACCCAGGCGCCCCCAGATTGTGTTTTGGAGTGTGTTTTCTGGGAGCAGGTTCTAGATCCTTCTTTTTTTTTTTTTTTAATTGAAGTATAGTTGACACACGTGTTGTATTCGTTTCAGGCACACAACATTGTGATTGTTAACTTTAATCGTTATGCTCTGCTCGCCATCTGTCACCTTACCACACTGTTCCAGTATCATTGACTGCCTTCTCTATGCTGTACCTTTCATCCCAGTGACTTAGAAGAGTTTCAGAGGGGTCTGCGGTGCTCTCCGCAAGGTTAAAGATTACTGATCTTGTTTGGTTTCTCACACATCTTTGCACAGGGGCCATGCTAATCGCCGTTATCGTTCCAGTTCTAATTAGTACATGCGATGCTGAAGCCAGCACTGGTTATTCCTACATCTGTTGCCAGAATCCCCTCTGCACCGTCCTTGCCTTCTAGCTCCCGTTTTCTGTACATCTAAAGAGGAATTTGCCCAAGTATTTTCAGAGGCAACCCATTTCCTTTCCCTTCTTAAAATGTAAGTATTTATTTTGAATACGGGTGATCCATGTACCTGGAAAACAGGATAAATAAGTTATCAATGAAAAAGTCATGCAGCTACCCTCCTAGTCCATTCATCAGGGGTACATAGTCTTTGATGAAAAAAGAAAAGTTCCTCTAGAACATTTTTGTACACATAAAAATCTCTAAGACAACTTTTTATTATAACAAGTGTTCAACATGTACAAAAGAAGAAGACACGGCATAAGGAGCCCCCATAGCCCATCACTCAGCTTCAACAACTACCATTCTGTTGCCAGACTTGTTTCCTCTGTGCCTCCCTTGAGCTGGTTATTTTTTTTCTTCAGGTTTATAAGGGTGTCATTCAACACCATAAAATGAGTAATGTTAAGTGTAGAATTCAGTAAGTTTTAGCGAATGTATAGACTTGTGCAATCGTCATCACAATGACACAAAGTTTTGGAACATTTCTGTCACCCCAGCAGGCTCCCTTCCAGCCAAGGGGATGACACTTGGAGACCACCCCTGCTCGAACACCAGCCCGCCACTGATCTTTCTGTCTCTAGATTTGCCTTTCTTGGGCATTTCGCATAAGGGAATCCTATACCATATAGACTTGCATTTGGCTTCATTAACCTAGTGTAATGTTTATGGAGTTCATCAATGTTGCAACATGAATTGGTAGTTCCCTCATTTCTGTTACTGAATGGTATTCCATTGAGTGACTACTACATTTTATTTCTCCATTCACCAATTGATGGTGTTTGGATTGTCAGCTTTGGACTTTGTGATTGAAGCTGTTAGAACATTCATGTACAAGTCTTTTTTTTTTTTTTTTTTTAAATGTTTATTTACTTATTTTGAAAGAGAAGGAGCATGAGTGGGGGAGGGGCAGAGAGAGAGAATCCCAAGCAGGCTTTGCCCTACCAGTGCAGAGCCTGACAGAGGGCTCCATCTCACAAATCATGAGATAGTGACTTGAGCCGAAATCAAGAGTTGGAGGCTTAACTGACTGAGCCACCTGGGTACCCCCATGTACTAGCCTTTGCATGGACTACTGTTTCCTCTTCTCTTAGGTAAATGCCTAGGATTGGAGCTGCTGAATAGTATACTAGGTTTATGTTTAGCTTTTTAAAGACACTGCCAAACTTTCCCATGGCTGTACCATTTTACACTCTTATCAGTATATGAGAGTTCCAGTTTCTCCCCATCTTCGTCCACACTTGTTACTGTTTTTCAGGTTAGCCATTCTTAGGGATGTGTGGTCTACCTCATTGTGGTTTTGGTTTGCATTTCCTTAATGACAAATGATATTGAACATCTTCTCATGTACTTATTAGCCTTTCATACATCTTTGGTGAAATGTATATACAGATCTATTGCCTATTTTTATTTATTTAAAAAAAAAATTTTTTTTAACGTTTTTATTTTTATTTTTGAGACAGGGAGAGACAGAGCATGAACAGGGGAGGGTCAGAGAGAGGGAGACACAGAATCCGAAACAGGCTCCAGGCTCTGAGCTGTCAGCACAGAGCCCGACGCGGGGCTCGAACTCACGGCCCGCGAGATCATGACCTGAGCCGAAGTCGGCCGCCTAACCGACTGAGCCACCCAGGCGCCCCCTATTGCCTATTTTTAAATTGGGTTGTTTGTCTTATCATTAAGTTATAAGAATTCCTTATATATTCTAGATACAAGTCTTCTATCAGATATGTGATTTAGAAAGATTTTTCTTCTTGTCTGTGACCTTTCGTTTTCTTTTTTTTTTTTTTTTCAAATTTTTCAAATTTGAAGTATAGTTGACCTACAGTGTATTCATTTCAATTGTACAGAATGGTGATATTTTATATACATAATGAAATGCTCACCACTATAAGTGTAGTTACGTTTGTCACCATACAAAGTTATTACAGTACTATTGACTGTATTCCCTATGCTGTGCTTTACATCCCCATGACTTATTTGTTTTATAGCTGGAAGTTTATAGTTCTTAATCTTCTTTGCCTATTTTGCCCATCCCCCTCATCCCATATCCTGTGGCAACCATTGATTTGTTCTCTGTGTTTATGAGTCTGGTTCTGTTTTGTTCATTTGTTTTGTTTTTTAGATTCCACATACAAGTTAAATCATATGGTATTTATCATTGTCTGATTTATTTCACTTAGCTTAGTACCCTCTTGGCCCATATCTTTCATTTCCTTAATGATATCTTTTGAAGTGTAAACGTTTTAAATTTTTATGAAATCCATTTTATCAAATTTTTAAATATAGATTGTGCTTTTGGTGTTGTATCTAAGACATCTTTGCCTAACTCAAGGTCACAAAGATTATCTCCTTACTGTTCTTCTAGAAGTTTCAGCTTTTGTATTCAGGTCTAAGATACATTTTGAGTTAATTTTTGTGTATGGTGTGAGGCTCCTTTTGCAGATAGCTACCCAGTTGTCCAAGAACCATTTGTTGAAAAGACTATCCTTTCCCTATTGAATTGCCTTCTCAACCTTGTTGAAAATCAATTTAAACCTATAGCTTTATTTCTGGACTTTGAGTTCTGTTCCTTTGGTCTTTATGTATATCCTTACCACACTGTCTTGATTATTATAGCTTTATAATAAGCTTAGAATTTGTTCTTTTTATAAGTTGTTTTGGATGTTCTGCGTCCTTTGTGTTTCCATATAAATTTTAGGATCAACTTTTCAATTTCTACAAAAAAGGCTGCTGGGGGGCACCTGGGTGGCTCAATCGGTTAAGCGTCCGACTTCGGCTCAGGTCATGATCTCATGGCTTGTGAGTTCGAGCCCCATGTTGGGCTCTGTGCTCACAGCTCAGATCCTGGAGCCTCTTCAGATTCTGTGTCTTTCTCTCTGTCTCTGCCCCTCCCCCGCTCATACGCTGTCTCTCTCTGTCTCTTAAAAATAAGTAAACATTAAAAAAAAAAAAAGGCTGCTGGGAATTTGATAGGGATTGCATTGAATATATAGATCAGTTTGGGAAGAATTGCTACCCTAACAATATTGAGTCTTCCAATCCATGAATATGGAACATCTCTCCAATTACTTAGAATGTTTTGTAATTTTCAGTATACAAGTCTTTTTTAAAAATTTATTCCTAAATATTTTATTCTTTTTGAAGGTATTACAGATGGAACTATTTTCTTAATTTTGGGGTTATTGCTAGTATGTGGAAATACAATTAATTTTTATGTTTACCTTGTAGTCTCTGACCTTGCTCACTTTATTAGTTCCAATAGTTGTTTTGTGGGTTCCTTAGGATTTTCTAGATATATAATATGTGATCTACAAATGAAACCTCCTTTACTTTTCAGTATGGGTGTCTTTAATTATTGCTTCAGTGCGCACTGTCTGCATTTATGGCACAGTGTTGAATAGAAATGGCAAAAGTGGACATTCTTGCCTTATCAATCATTTTGGGAGGATCATTCGGTCTTTCACCATTAAGAATGATGTTGGCTGTGGGTTTTTCATAGCTGCTCTTAGACTAGGAATAGGAGGGGCGCCTGGGTGGCGCAGTCGGTTAAGCGTCTGACTTCAGCCAGGTCACGATCTCGCGGTCCGCGAGTTCGAGCCCCGCGTCGGGCTCTGGGCTGATGGCTCAGAGCCTGGAGCCTGTTTCCGATTCTGTGTCTCCCTCTCTCTCTGCCCCTCCCCCGTTCATGCTCTCTCTCTCTCTCTCTCTGTCCCAAAAAAATAAATGTTGAAAAAAAAAAAAAGGATAAAGACAATGTCTTTCCTTTCTTAAAAAAAAAGAATAGGAATAGGAAGTTCCTTTCTATTCCTAGTTTGTTGAGAGGTTTTATCATGAGTGTGTTGGATTTTGTCAAGTGCTTTTTCTTTGTGAAGGTTGCGTGGTTTTTGTCCTTTATTTATATGGGGTATTACATTGAGTTTCTGATATTAAGCCAACCCTCCTGTATTCCTAGGATAAACCCCACTTGGTTAAGATGTATCTTTTTTTTTTTTTTTTTTAGAGAGAGAGAGAGAGAGAGAGAGAGAGAGCGCGTGCATGCAGGAGCAGGGGAGAGGGGCAGAGGAAAGGAGAGAATCTTAAACAGATTCCACGCTCAGTGTGGAGCCCAGTATGGGGCTTTATCCCACAACCCTGGGATCATGACCTGAGCTGAAATCAAGAGTTGGACACTCAACCAACTGAGCCACCCAGGTGCCCCATGTAGACCATTTTATATATGCTGGATATGATTTGCTAATGTTTTGTTAAGAATTTTTTCCATCTGTGTTCATGAGGACGATTTGTAGTTTTCTTATGATGTCTTTGGCATGCTTTAAAAAAAATTTTTTTAGATAAATGAGATTATGCTATACACACACTGCTGTGCATCATTTTTTTACACTTCATAACTTATGTGGGCAGTCCTTCAAAAATAGTTCTACCTCCCATTTAAGTATATATTACTAAATTGCCTTCCCTAAAGACTGTACCAGTTTACCTATATCTAGTATATTCAGATTTTTTTAAAGCTTTGTGACTCTGACAGGTAAAAAGTCAGATGTTGTTATTTTGACTTGCATTTTTAAAATTATTTTTAAATTTCTGTTTGGCCTTTTGAATTTTTTTTTTTTAACTGCCCATGCATATTCTTTTCGGTTATTTGTCCTTCCGTGGTTTGTAAGAGCGCTTGGTATACTGAAGGAATTCATCCTCTGTTGGGTGTATGGTAAATATTTTTACCCAAATTGTCTTTTTCTTTGTCTATAATGTATATAATTGTACATTTTCCTTCCTTTTTCCTATATATATCCTTTTTCTTTCTAGCTTCTGGATTTTGTTTCATTCTTAGAAAACTTTCCATGTCAAGATTGTTTAAAAGTATATCTATATTTGCTTCTAACACTTCTGTTTCATTTTGTCTGTTTAAGACTTTTTTGCCTTCTCCAGTACCAGTTTGGAGGGCTCTGTATTTTAGTATTTCATAGAACGTAACCAGCATTCAGTCAGTGTTAGCTGCCGTTGTGATCAGTATCATCCTTACATGCTCATCATCTCTTAATGCAGCTCACCTGCCTGAAAAGAGCATCCCTGTTCCTCTGCCTTCTCAGCTGGGTCAAGTTATTTAATCTTTGAGTCTCGGGTTAACTGGCAGTCATCTGTGAGATGGTGACAGAAATCCCCAGGCAGTTGTCGTTGTGAGAATGGCACCAGTCAGTATTTGTAAAGTGGAAAGGACTGTGTGCCACAGTGCCTTGTACTTACTTGGTAGGTGCCCAGTGGCTCTGTGGCTTGTTGCTTTTTCGTGTTGAGTTTTCCACCAGGGTGAGTATTGTCGTTGTTGTTGTGTCTTTTTGTTTGGTTTTGGTTTTGGTGTATGTACTTGTGCTATGGGTTCAAGACTTTGGAACAGAAGCGTATTGAAGCCTTTCAGGATTTGCTTTTCATTTCTCTGCAGCCTTAAGCTCTCAGGGAGCCCCTTAGTTGTCCAGGGCAGTATCTCTGTTTCACAAGAAGGTAGAACTGGAGTAACTTCTTAGATTTAATTGGCTTGATGACTACAGAAGGTTGTAATCCTCTGCCCTGGCTTCAAATCACATATTAGGTAAGGCAAAAAGGTCCGGTATCTGGCTTTCTGAGAGGAGAAATTCAGAACACATATATTTTTGATTAGCAAGAAATAATGATGTTAACTGTGGGCTTTTCATATATGGCCTTTATTGTGTTGAGGTAAGTTCCTTTTATATCTTTTATGTTGAGAATTTAAATTGTGAATGGATGTTGAATTTGATCATATTCTTTTGCTGTGTCTTGAGATGATCATGTGGTTTTTTTTTCCTTTCATTTTATTGTGGTGTATCACATTGATTTGCTTAAGTTGAACCATCTTTGCATCCCAGGGATAAATCCTGATTTTGGTGTATGCTCCTTTTTTTTTTTTCTTAATGTTTGTTTATTTTTGAGAGAGAGAGAGAGAGAGCACGAGCGTGCGTGCAGGAGTGGGGGAGGGGTAGAGAGCGAGGGAGACACAGAATCTGAAGCAGGCTCCAGCCTCTGAGCTGTCAGCACAGAGCCTGACGCGGGGCTCAAACCCACAAACTGTGAGATCATGACCTGAGCTGAAGTCGGACACTTAGCCGACTGACGCACCCAGGTGCCCCTGGTGTATGCTCCTTTTAATGTGCTATTAGATTCAGCTTGCTAGTATTTTACTGAGAATTTTTGCATCTATGTTAATCAAGGCTATCGGCCTGTAGTTTTCTTGTGGTATCTTTGTCTGGTTTCGGTATCAGGGTGATGGTGTCCTCATAAAATGAGTTCAGAATTCTGCCCTCTTTTATTTTTGAAGAGTTTAAGAAGGATTAGTATGTATTATTTATTGAATGTCTGGGAGAATTCACCTGTGAAGGGAGCTCTTTGATTACTGATTGAACCCTCTGCCCCCCCCCCCCCCTTTTTTATTGGTCTGTTTTAGTTTTCTGTTTTTTCTTGATTCAGTTTTGGGAGGTTATGTGTTTCTAGGAATTTACCTATTTCTCCTAAGTTACCCAATTTGTTGGTGTATAATTTTTTATAATAGTCCCTTATGATCCTTTTTATTTCTGAGTCACCTTTTATAATGTCTCCTCTTTCATTTCTGATTGTATTTGAGCATTCCCTCTTTTTCTCTCATTGGTGCTGCTAAATTTTGTTTAGTTTCATTTGTCAATTTTTAGCTTTTCAAAAAGCCAAAACAGTTCTGTTGTGGGTGGGGTTATTTTTGTTTTATTTTGTTTTGTTTTTTACTATTTTTAAAATCCTCCTTTTTATTTCTGTTCTAATCTTTATTATTTCCTTTCTTCTGCTAACTTTGGGCTTCATTTGTTCTTTTTCTGGTTCCTTGAAATGTAAAATTAGGCTTTTTGAGATATATAAATGTATAATGTAGTTGTTTACCCCTGTAAACTTCCTCCTAGTGCTAGTTTTGTTGCATTCCATAAGTTTTGGTAGGTTGTCTTTTTCTTTTGTCTGAGGTACTTTTAATTCTCATCGGATTTCCTCTTTGACTCCATGGTTGTTCAAGAGTGTGTTGTTTAGTTTTCACATATTTGCTTATTTCCCATTTTTTTGTTAATGATTTCTAGTTTCATTCCATTATGATCAGAAAAGATATGTGGAATGATTTCAGTCTTCTTAAATTTGTTAAGACTTGTTGTGTGAACCTAACATGTGAACTGTCCTGGAGAGTGTTCTGTGTACAGCTGAGAAGAACGTGTTTTCTTCTGTTGGGTGGAAGGTTCCATATGTGTCTGTTAAGTCCATTTGGTCTATAGTGTTTTTTGAGTCAGCTGTTTATTGATTTTCTGTCCGGATGTTCTGGCCCTTATTTTAAGCGAGATATTGAAGTCCCCTGCTATTACTGTATTGCTGTCAGTTTCTTCCATCAGATCTGTCAGTATTTGCTTTATACATTTAGGTGCTCTGATGTTGGGTGTGTATATGTTTATAACTTAGATATAACTGTTATATCTTCTGATTGAATAGACCCTTTTCTCATACAGTGACCTTCTCTGTTTCTAAACACAATTTTAAACTGTAAGTCTGTAGTGTCTGATAGAAGTATATCTACCCCTGCTTTCTTTTTGTTATGTGGAATATGTTTTTCTATCCCTTCATTTTCAGCCCTCGTGAGTCTTTAGATCTGAAGTGAGTGTCTTGTAGACAGCATATTGCTGGATCTTATTTTTTTTATCCATGCAGCCAACCTGTGCCTTTTGATTGGGAATTTAATCCATTTACTCCCAGCTTATTCTGATATGCATCAGGGTTGAGAACCACTATCCTAGATGTACAGATAGGGTATAGGGGTAATAGATATTCTCCAGGAGTCTCAAACTAGATCCTTGGACAGGCGGAAAGGTAGGAGGTATCAAGAACTCCTTAAATTTAAGAATTAAAAAAAAAAAAAAATCAGATTCTTAAGGATACAGCAGAGATTAAGAACCATAACATTCCCCGGTGCCTGGCTGGCTCAGTCCATGGAGCATGCGACTCTTGTTCTCAGGGTTGTGAGTTCGAGACCGATGTTAGGCATAAAGCTTACTAAAAAACAAAACAAAACCCATAGCATTGAATCTTATGTGAGTGGATGGTTTTATATTTTTATAGATCAGAGGTTGGTTGATGCTTATTATTAGTTTGAGTACTCCCATAACATGGCTAGACAAGTAATTAGTGCAGGTGGACAGATGGCAGAAACTTAAATGACCACAATTCAGCATGAAATGTACTATAGTAGTGCCTTAGACAAGTGCAGATTTAAGTATTGGCCAAATAACATAAGCACTAATCCTTGAACATGTACAGATGTGAAAGTTGGGTACTGGGTAGTTTCCATTCTCTTGCCTCTAGTGACATCATAGAGATATTTACAAGGTACCTTGAAAAGAAAGGGAAAGAATAATACCACAAAATATGTACATAAAAGGATGTTCACAGCATTATTTGAAATCGTGAAGTTGTTCACTAAAATAGCCAGTATTGGGGTGCCTGGGTGGCTCAGTCGGTTAATCGTCCGACTTTGGCTCAGGTCATGATCTCGCAGTCCGTGAGTTCGAGCCCTGCGTCGGGCTCTGTGCTGACTGCTCAGAGCCTGGAGCCTGTTTCAGATTCTGTGTCTCCCTCCCTCTCTGACCCTCCCCCATTCATGCTCTGTCTCTCCCTGTCTCAAAAATAAATAAAGGTTAAAAAAAATTTTTTTTTAAATAGCCAGTATTAGTGGAATAGGTTAAATTATAATGTATCCACTTACCCAGTTATATACTTATTAACGTAGTATATAACTAGGTAATTAAAAAGGAAATTGCGTATATTCCAGAATTTCACGATTTTAAATAACGCCATAGTGAGCATCCTTTTATGTACATTTTGACATATTTGTGGAGATCTGAAGGTCTTGAAGAACATTTCAACTGGACCTTCAAGTGTAGGTAGACTTGAATAAGGTGAGAGCAGGTGTGAAAAACAGCTTGAGCAGAGGCTTAAAGGCAGCCTCACCTGACCAAGTCTGCTCACTAAGGGGCAAGACAATCTTGGGATTTTCCTGAAGGCTTAGAAACAAAAGGTGGAAGGTGCTGATGGAAAGGTATCTTGGGCCAGCAGGTTCAAGTCCTTCCATACCGACCTAGAATTACTCTACCCTAGGTGTTCAGAAGGGTGATTTTTTTTTCTGTGTAATTTACTTTATTATTTTTCTTAATTGATATAAATGCTTTATAATCCCCTAAGAAAAGTTAGAAATAGAGATATAAAAAAAGGAAGAAAGTCCATTACACCCAGAGCCCGTTTTGCCTGCTACACATTTTCTCAAAGGTAACTTTTTTAAAAAGGGGAGAATCCTGCTATGCAGTGTTCTATCCCCTGCTTGTTCTACTTAGATCTAAAGCTTAAATGTTCCCATTCAAGAAATATTTCCTTTTTAGTGAGTATATAAATAGGTAAGTGGATACATTATAGTTTAACCTATTCCACTAATATTGGCTATTTTAGTGAAAATTTCACAATTTTATTTTATTTTTTATTTTTTATTTTTTTTAAATTTTTTTTTTTTCAACGTTTATTTATTTTTGGGACAGAGAGAGACAGAGCATGAACGGGGGAGGGGCAGAGAGAGAGGGAGACACAGAATCAGAAACAGTCTCCAGGCTCTGAGCCATCAGCCCAGAGCCTGACGCGGGGCTCGAACTCACGGACCGCGAGATCGTGACCTGGCTGAAGTCGGACGCTTAACCGACTGCGCCACCCAGGCGCCCCGAAAATTTCACAATTTTAAATAACACCATATTGAACATCCTTTTGTGTACATTTTGGCATATTTGCCGTATTTTTCTTTTGTTAAATAATTTTTCCTTTTTATTTTGAGAAAGAGAGCGTGAGAGAGAGAGAAAACAAGTGGGGAGGAGCAGACAGAGGGAGGCACAGAATCCAAAGCAGGCTCCTGGCTCTGAGCTGTCAGTACAGAGCCCAACATGGGGCTCTATCCCACGAACCATGAGATCATGACCTGAGCTGAAATCAAGAGTTGGACACTTAACCAACTGAGCCACCCAGGTGCCCCTGCCATATTTTTCTTAACATGTCTCAAAGTAGAATTGCAGGGTCAAAGAGTATGTGCTTGGGGAGGAGGGGGAATGCTTTTGATGGAGTGCCAGATTGCCCCCTGCTCCAGAAGGGTTCTAGTTAATTATCCCTCCAGCCATATGAGAATATCAAAACAGTGACATTTTAATATCTAAAACTGACAGTGTCATTTTGATGCACCCCCTAATTCTCAACTGAACTTCTGAATTGCTTTTGGTTGCCAACTTGTATTATTCAAAGATGATAGCACATTAAGGAAATAGCCTTTGCCATTTTTCATTGGTTGATCCTTCCTCTAAGATCCATTGATGTGTGCTATGTTGATAGTATCTTTGCGTGAGGATGGTCTGTCTTCTGCCTCGTTTTTCAAAAATTCACAGGTGGTTTTTTTTGTTTTTGTTTTTTAAACATTTGTGTGGCGGTTTGTGCCAGAGCTGCAGGATTTGTTCTCCTTGCATTTAGTGAACTGGAATTCAGGTAGAAAGAGGAATTTGGGGAAAGAGGACCTGATTTGTTTCTTTGACTCAAAGCACTCACATTCCTAAAGACTGACCAATGAGGCCTAGCACAGGGCTCCAAAGAGGAAGGGCCATAATCTTCTCACAACAGGTCAATTAGAGGAAATTGTCTGCTGGAGAGGAAATCAGATGCTGTAGCCAGCCTGGGTCCGTAGGCTTTCCATCACAAAAAGAGAGAATAAATCCTATTTGTTGTTGTTGTACTCAAGACAAACTCATACTACTAAACCCTTCTCTTTGTGAGTGCGTAAAATGTCTCTAGAGGGATTTTCAAGGAACTGGTGATAGCAGTTGTCTATAGGGAGCCCAAGTGGGAGGAAGATTTCTTTTTCATGGTATATCCATTTGTACTGTGTGAATTATTTACTGTGTATGTGCTACTTTTTCAAAACATTTTTAAGCTAGTTATTTTTAAAAGCCTTGCCTGCTTGTAGTTATGTAAACTGTTAACATTAGAGGAAACTGGGTGAAGAGTACATGGAACTCTCATAGTATTTTTACAACTCTTTTATAAATCTAAATTTACTTTAAAATTGAAAGTTTCTGGGGTGCCTAGGTGACTCAGTTGGTTAAGCATCCTGCTCTTGGTTTCAGCTCAGGTCATGATCTCAACGGTTCTTGAGTTCAAGCCCCATATTGGGCTCTGTGCTAACAGCGCAGACCCTGCTTGAGATTCTCTCTCTCTCCCCCTCTCTCGCTGTCCCTCCTCCTCTTACTCACACACACACTCTCTCTCAAAATAAATAAACTTAAAAAAATAAAATTAAAAAAATTTTTAAGGGACAGAAAGGGGAAAGTATTGTTTTCCTATATAGAATCCTACCCCATTGATAATTTTCTACCTTCTGGTCTGGTCATTTCTTTTAAATATCCTGCTGTCAACCCCTGACCCCATTGATTACTAAGTACAGTACAGCTGTCATAGTCCTCTTTCACTGTTTTTATTGGGGTCGCACTGTTCCTTCGTAATTTCATAATGAACAAGCTGGCAGATACTTACATTTACAGCAAATTGGGGGGGGGGGGGGACACTCTGAATATATTCTTTTTAAGGCTTTAACCAAGCTATGCATCTACAAAAAGTACACCAAGCTCAGAACCTTAAACTATTAAAGCCACTTTTTCTCAGCTTGTGCTCCTGGTAAGAATGCAGATGAGGCCACATTTTTGGCAAGCCCCCTGAGCAATTCTGACTCCATATAAAACTGAGTTCCCAAAGAACCATCTGAGTTTGTGTGTGTGTGTGTGTGTGTGTGTGTGTGTGTGTGCGCGCGCGCGCACGCGCGTGTGTGCTGGTAACTTGAAGGATGGAGGGGCTGTGGAGGCAAGGTGATCAGAAGGCTGTGTCCAGTGAGAGGAAACAAGGGTCTGAAATGCTGTGACAGTACAGGGGGCAGAGAGACAGGGCAGATGCAGGAACACTAGTGAATCTGTGATCCGGGTGTCTGGACAAGAGTCCCTTGTCTAGACCAAATGGAGAGAGAGAATCAGGAAACTCTTCTAGTTCTTTGAGGGGGTGAAGCATGTTGTTAAGGGAAAGAGATGTTTCGATGGAGTGCATTTCTTGAGGCCAGTAATTGGTCACTCTTGTCTTTTCCCAGGTGACTATCCTGCAGGTAGGTCATTTACTGAGTGCCTGCTCTGTGCCAGGCACTGGGGACACACGGAGATCACATTCAAGTGGAAGGGGACAGACTGCACAAATAAACACATGCATATTGTACATATCAAGTACCAAAGTCCATGAAGAGACATGAAGCAAGGGGGCTGGAGAATGGGTAATGGGAACCGTGGGGGTGCTTATTTTAGATAGGATTGTCAGTGAAGGCTTCTCTGAGGACGTGACGTCTGAGAGGGACCTGAATGAAATAAGGAATGAGATTAGCCATGCATGTATCTGTGGGAAGGACATTCTGAGCAGTAAAGGGGATGGCCCTGAGGGGTAGAGAAGGGCCTGCTATCAAGAGACAACAAGAAAGCCAACATAGCTGGAACTGAGTGAGGAGGAGAGTGGCAGGGGATGAGGCCCATACAGTTTGGAGAAGGCGTGTATGAAGCTGTATTGGTGATATGGAACCTTCCTGACAAAGTAAGCCCATTGCTACATAGAAAAAAGGGAATTTGTGGAACATTGTGGAGCTTAGCTTCCTGCTAGCTATACTGAAGAGTGATACAACATGACATGGTGGAAAGAACATTGATCCGGAAGTGGGGAAGTGTGGCTCCTGTATGACAGTCTTCCCTTTTGTCCCCATGTTAATTACTTCACTCATTTTGTGACTCGTTTCCAGAAGTGCAGAAGTGCAAGATCTGTGCCGTGTGGGACTCTTGGGGGCATGTGGAAGGCAGCACTTACAGAGTAGGGATGACACTGGGTCAGGTAAAGCAGACGTGAAGGTGTTATGACTTGACCTGCCCCAGGGAGATGTTCGCTTCTTTCCCCCATTCTGACTACAGCCTCTCTTCTTCCAAGCAGGATTGGTTGCCGTGGTCCCTGATGCTTCTCTCGCTCGCGTGTGATTCTCACGCCTTCTACGTCCCTGGGGTTGCACCAATCAACTTCCACCAGAACGACCCTGTAGAAATCAAGGTAGGTGCGTTTCTGGACTGTTGGAGCCTCTGTGCTGGCAGCCTGGCTGGAGGGCCCTGGTGAGATGGGCCCAAGCTTGCAGAGAACAAAAGCCCGTGCCAGTCGCCCTGGGAAAAAGCGAGTCCGCTGCGTGCTGCTTGGCTGGAAGGGGAGTGCTGTCCCGAGTCCACCGTTCCGGGCACTCTGCCTCTTCATCTCTCTCTCTTTCCCTGTCTGCAACTCTGCTTGTGGGAGTGTGTTCTCTCTGTGTCCCTTTCCGGCTTTCTCTTTGGTTCTGGCTCTGGCCAGGCCTGTGTTTCTCTCTCACTTTCATCCTCACGTGTGTCCCTGTTCCTAGTTGTGAGTGTGTGTGCGTGTCTGTCTGTCTCTCTCAACCGGCTGCCTCCTCTGTGGCACCTCTGCCTCCCTCTTTCATCAGTTTCCCTTCTCTTCTCAGTCACCAGTTTCTCTTGCATAACCCACATTGTCCGCACATACACAGCCTATCGTATACGGCTGTGTTTTTGCTTGCAGATTTTGCCACAGCTGGATTCCCCAGTTCAGTTTTTCTAAACTGTGTACTACCCATCTGAGTGGGGGTATATGAGGTGATTTCAAGTAGTTGACAAATACGATTTATTTTAATAGCTATTTTCTTTTAACGTGTATTAAGAAATATAAGCTACTGCTTCAACTCATGATTTTATGGCTGCTCTTGGTTTTCCTTTTTTTTTTTTTTTTTCCAACGTTTATTTAATTTTTGGGACAGAGAGAGACAGAGCATGAACGGGGGAGGGGCAGAGAGAGAGGGAGACACAGAATCAGAAACAGGCTCCAGGCTCCGAGCCATCAGCCCAGAGCCCGATGCGGGGCTCGAACTCACGGACCGCGAGATCGTGACCTGGTTGAAGTCGGACGCTTAACCGACTGCGCCACCCAGGCGCCCCGGTTTTCCATTTTTAATAGTGATAATAGTATTAGCTTCTTAAATGTATTTCCTTAAAAAATGAATCAGATCCAAATAAATAGTGGAATCAATGGTAAATAGATAAGGCAAATTGGTGCATGAACAATTCAAGTGTAAAGAGAAGCCATCCCACCAGACACCTTTGCTTTTCAAGCTAGATGTCCACCTGTCGGTCAGTCAACTAGCCAGGGTGGGGAACGAGTCTCTTAACATATGGTTGGTCAGGGGCAGTGGGCAAGCTGGCACTTTGATTAGTGGCTCTTTAACAGTGTACTGGTGGTGGCATTCTCAGAGCCCCAAGTAGGGCTAGGGGTTGGTGGTGGATCTTTTTGGATCCATACAAACTCTGAGGTAGAGATATGGTACAGATTTATTGGATAGGCTCTCAGGGTCAGCGCTCGGGAGGGAGTGAGGGAAGCAGGACTGGGCAGAGGGATTCACTGAGGCCTGCAGGAAGCTCTGGAACTGGAATGGCTGACCCTTCAGAGTTGTTCCAAGTTGAGGCAAGAGGACTGGTTCTTTGTATCCCTCAATGAACCAGTCATTGGATATGGACTGCCACCAGGGAGGGCGGGGAAGGGGCGTAATCTTGTGCAAGGGCTCCCAGCCAAAGGGTCTTTCCTCTGTCGTCACCCAAATATAACCACTCTTAATACTTTGGTATTTTTCTGGGTCTTTTTTTTCCTGTACAGTGTTGACCGTGTAGGGCACTTGGCATCCCCTCGCCTCTGTAAATCCCCAGTTACTTGACTACTACACTGTTCCTCCCTTGGCAAAGTAACCAGTAGTTGAAAGTTTTGAGTAGTCCTTCACATCCTTAGTGATTTTGTAAAAAGGGCTAACAAAACTTAGTTCCAAAAATAAATCCTGCTCCTAAAATAAACGTACATTTCCTGCCTCGTTATCGTGGTGATGTGAACCACATCTTCACTGGTCTGTGCAGAAGCGACTCAGTAAGATTGCATGAAAATCAAGTTTGTATCCTTTCCTGAGCGTCACAGTGTCCAAAAGGAGAAACAGAAGACAAGAAGGTCACAAAGGGCCGTCTACCTAATGTGCCACCATGTATGGGCCCCTTTGTTTGACACCACATTTTAGGTATTAGCAAAATGACAGCTTGCTATGTGTCGTGCTTATTTGGGGCATCACATACAAGCAGTTTGTGATTGTCCAGGAGTTGTTAATCAGTGAAGAGGATAAATATATAAATAATACATTTGTTTAAAAAAAAAACAAAAAAACCGAAAACTGCTATGAATCAAGTTGTAAAAGAGCTGGGATCTTATCTGTCTCAATCACTGCTGTGTTACCAGCTCCTAATACATAGCCTGGCAGGGTGTATAAGTATGTCTGAAAGCATGTAAATATGTTAAAAAGCATCTGCATTTAGAACTAAGCAGTAATTAATGAGTAGATGCAACATTAGGTGTGTTGCATTATTGTGAGCATCTCTATTCCTCGGAGGTCAGACTGTTACTTTCAGGAGCAGTAATTAAAGTAACATTTATTGAGGGTTATGTACATGCCAGGCATTATGCCTGATTTAACTCACTATTCCTCCCTCTCCGCCCCCCCCCCCCCCCGGCCCAGGAACCCTCTGAGGCAGATACTGTATATTTTACAGATTTACCGTATATTTTATAGATAAGGAAACGAAGGCCCAGGGAAGTAAACCAACTTGCCCAAGGTCATATGGAGACAAAGAAGTAGGATTAGTTCTTAACTGCTCCATCTCTTAACTACTGCAGTGCCCTTCCTCTCAGTGCTTTTGTCAAAAGCTGCCTCCAGAGCAAAGCTTGTGGCACAGGGAGGAGAGGGTGGCTCTGGCTTCCAGTCCTGCCAGGCTGGGGATGGAAGAGGGCACACTTTGGGTTGGGGGAGGGAGGGTGGGAGGGAACATAAAGGTGGGGCTCAGTTTCTTTGCAATGTGGATTCTTTTTTGATTATCCAGAAAGAGAGAATGGGAGAAACACAAAATAGCAGGCTGTTCTAATAGACAGTAACTTTTTGGCCATTTTGTCTCAAGCAATTCATGAAACGCTTAATAGATGTCCTCTCTCTCTTAGTTGACATCTAAAAAGCTCTGAAACCCAGTTTTTCTAAGTTCCTTATAGACAAGACTTGGCCTGAAGTGTTTGACTTTATTTATCCCACTTAGTATGAACATTTTTGCATTTCTTTACACAGATAGTCATTAAATATGGGGTACTGCTCCAGACTCAGCTGGAGGGCATTGTCCACCCTGCCCTTTTAAAATAAAAATTTTTGTGGCTCCTGGGTGGCTCAGTCAGGTAGTGGCTCAGGTCATGATCTCGTGGTTCATGGGTTTGAGCCCTGCATCGGGCTCTGTGCTGACAGCTCAGAGAGAGCCTGCTTCTGATTCTGTGCCTCCTTCTCTGTCTGCCCCTTCCCACTCATGCTCTGTCTCTCTCTCTCTCTGTCAAAAATAAACATTAAAATGTTTTTAAAATAAATTCCTAATTTCAAAGCATGAGATTTTTTTTTTAATTTAAAGCCAAGTTTGTTAACATATGGTATAATAATGATTTCAGAAATAGGATTTAGTGATTCATCACTTACTTGCAACACACGAAGCTCATCCCAGCAAGTGTCCTCCTTAATGCCCCTTGCCCATTTAGCCCAACACCCCTCCAACAACCCTCAGTTCGTTCCCTGTATTTTAGAGTCTCTTATGATTTGTCTCCCTCTCTGTTTCTATATTATTTTTGCTTCCCTTCCTTATGTTCATCTGTTTTATATCTTAAATTCCACATATTAGTGAAATTATATTTCTCTTTCTCTGACTGACTTATTTTGCTTAGCATCATACACTCTACTTCCATCCATGTTGTTGCAAATGGCCAGATTTCATTCTTTTTGATTGCCGAGTAATATTCCATTGTATATAGGGGCACCTGGGTGGCACAGTCAGTTAAACGTCTGACTTTGGCTCAGGTCACAATCTCATAGTTTGTGTGTGGGTTCAAGCCCCATCAGGCTCTGTGCTAACAGCTCAGAGCCTGAAGCTTGCTTTGGATTCTGTGTCTCCCTCCCTCTCCCTCCCTCCTGTCTCTGCCCCTCCCCCACTTGTGCTCTGTCTCTCTGTCTCTCTCTCAAAAGTAAATAAACATTAAAAAATTTTTTTAAAAAGTTATATTCCATTGTGTATATGTATATATACACATATATACACCACATCTTTATCAATTCATCTGTCGGTGGACATTTGGGCTCTTTCCATACTTTGGCTATTATTGATAGTGCTGCTGTAAACATAAGGATGCATGTGCCCCTTCAAAACAGCACACCTGTATCCTTTGGATAAATATCTAGTAGTGCAATTGCTGGGTCGTTGGGTAGTTCTATTTTTTCATTTTTTAAGGAACCTCCATATCAAAGCATGAATTTTAAAAAAGGATTGTGGACCTGGATTCTAAAAATTATTTGTCCTTTTATAGATGATGCATGAGGAATGGTTGATAGTTTCTAAATAGCAAAGATAATTTTATTTACACGTAGACTAGAATTTTTTTTTTGCGACATTTTGTTCTGTTTACCTACGGTTTGGTGTTATCTATGACTGTCACTATTTTCAGAGCTATAGTCTGTGTGCATGTTATCAGTTCCTAAACATTCTCCTTCATGGTCTTCTTAAACCTCATTTTTAATGGTTGCATGATATTTAATTGGATGAGTATATTATGGCTTACTGACCATTGTGGGGGCTTATACTTGTTTTCACGTTTTTCCTCTCTTCTGTCATGCAGCAAACATTTAATGAGCATTACTGTGTGCCTGGCTCTGTAGGTCCTTGCCCTCATGAAGCTTAAATCTTAAATTCTAGTGGGGGAAACTGATTTTTTAAAACAGGTAAACAAAATAATTTTGTTGTATCAGACCTGTTACCTGGGAAACTACACATGTTGGAGTACAGCAAATGAAGGAATGCCCTTAGATGAAATAGTTGGGGAGAGACTTCCAGACGAGGGGCCTTAAGCTGGGACCTAAATGTGAGAAGGAGCCAGACAGGCACGGGGTCGGACCAAGAGGAGCAGCGGGTGCAGAGCCTGATGGGCTCGAGGAACTGTAGGCACTGTAACCACGCTGTGGTTATGAGCAAGGAGTGGACCTCTTTGTTCCTAAAGTTTATCCTCGTTTGGAGTTATTCCTTAGGAAAGATGCCCGGAAGTGAAATTATAGGGTCAAAGGACATCAGACTCTCAGTGTATTTGAATTTGGTTATGATTTTAAACAAAATCTGTGATGTAGTCTAAAGCTGATGACACACGAAATCAGAATTGTAGACTTTCTCGTGTGTAGTATGCTACAGTTGCATCTGCTGCACTTAGTTTGCTTATTTGATAACGTTGCAACTATACCAACGATGTGTGGGTACAGGTGGAACTCTTGAAACAGCTGTCTTGGTTTCTGGATGGAGGAACAACAAACAGCCTCTCTTCTCCCACTAGGCTGTGAAGCTCACCAGCTCTCGAACCCAGCTACCTTATGAATACTACTCGCTGCCCTTCTGCCAGCCCAGCAAAATAACCTACAAGGCAGAGAATCTCGGTAAGTTTTTTCTCTCACTGTCAGCCTGTCGCAGATGGGAAGCCAGATCTTTGCGTAATGATGATAGCCGTGAACCCTGACTTTACCGTGTGCTGGACACCATTCTACGTGGTTTACGTACATATCAGCTCATTCAATCCTCGTAACATCCCCGGGGAGGTAGTTGCTGTTTTTATGCCTATTTTACAGGTTAAGTGACTTGCCTCTGGTCATGTTGTTAATGGCTAAGCTGGGCTTGGAGTCCATGTGTTTGGACTTCAGAGTTGCAGGCTACTGCTCAGACTGGCTCTCCCTTGATTTCTAGATACTCCCTTCTGTCTCTCTTGGCTTCTGTAACCTACTCTGCTTTTAATTAAAAGAATGAGTGACTACCTCTGGCCCTAAAGGAAGCAGAAACATCACCATAGTTCTTGCTAAGTGGTTGTGCAAGACTTGCCTCAAATAATGTGTGAAGCACCCAGCGCAGTGTCTGACATATGTGTTCCATAAATAGTAGCCATTTTATTCTAATTCAAATAATTCTTCATTTGGTAGAATTTTAGACTTAAAGCAAAGGACACTCATTCAGAAGCCTCTGTTCCTGACAAAATTATTAGTACTTACTCTGTGCCCATCTTGGTTTTGGAAGGATGCTGTCCCTGACCTCAAGGAACTTAGGAGACTTCCCTCTTTTAGCTGAGGAGGGAGAAAGGAGAGAACTTTCTTGAGCAGGCCTCTGAAAGGGCTGCCTTCTCTGTCAGGGCTACCCATGGCTCAGATGTTTTAGTCAGCTTAACCAGAACCAGGCAGCACCTCCCAGCCCTCAGTCTTGACTCGTACTGTTGCCTCAGGGCTGATTTCCACTGACTGTCTGGGCTGCCCCTCCTGCCTGTCACTTATGCTTCTTTTCTCTTTCCACACCACACCATGCCACGCCCAACCACCTGTCTCTGTCTGAGAAACGTGACCTGCTTTGTCTTCCAGGCCCCTTGCTACCCGGACCCTTGAGAGCAGCTCCTCCCTTCCCATGAGCTGGTGTGGATTCGTTGGCAGCCTGTGGCTCAGCACCTCGGTGTGACACTGGGTGATCTTAACCTCTCTGAGCCTCTGCCATATCTTCTATGAAGCTGGGGGATGTTCCTGCCTCATAGAAATGGAAACCTCTTGGGGCACCTGGGTGGCTCGGTCAGCTGAGCTTCCAACTTCAGCTCAGGTCATGATCTCATGGTCTGTGGGTTCAAGCCCCGTGTCAGGCTCTGTGCTGACAGCTTAGAGCCTGGAGCCTGCTTTAGATTCTGTGTCTCCCTCTCTCTCTCTGCCCCTCCCCCACATACACTGTGTGTGTGTGTGTGTGTGTGTGTGTGTGTGTGTGTGAAATAATGGATAAACATTTAAAATTTTTTTTAAAAAGAAATAGAAACTTCTGTGTACAAAAGTTATCCTGCTGTATTGTATCATTCTGTCTTCAAGGAGTGGCTCCCTTCATGGCCTAGGGGCTCTTAGAGTGGAGGGATCATGCCTTCCATTCCTCTCTCTCCCACTTCTGACCCAGTGTAAGAATCCACAGGAGGATTCAGTCAATGTTAGTGTCCTACCTGAATGGAGCAGAAACCTCCTTCATTATATACCTGTTGGATGGCAAGCCTTGTACTTAGCATTATCATCATCACCACCGTTAGTATTTACAGGGCTCTTCTAGGAGCTGGGCATTGTTCTAGGCCCTTCTCTGCTTTAACTTAGTTAATTCTCACAGCAGCCCTTATGAAGGTAGCTACCCTTACTATCCCCTTAACATAGGTAAGGGAAGTGAGACAAAAGGAGGTAAAGTCATGTGCCCCAGTCATTCACCAATAGGGTTACCCCCATTTCATAGTAGAGGGAACAGCAGCTTCAGGAGTTAAGACTTGCCAATAGGTGGAGAAACTGAGATATTAGCCCAGGTTTTTTTTGTTTGTTTGTTTTTAACTCTAAAGACGATTCTTTCTGTTGTCCTGGCTGCCTTCCCCAGAAAGGTTCATTTGGGCTGTCTGAGGGCTGTGCTCATGGTGATCGCACTGATGGAGGTTCATATCATGGCGTGCGAGGGAGTGTCTGTGGCAGATGCACTGGAGTACAATGTCAGGCTCTCTTAGAGGGTCCACGTTCATAGCTTGTAGCTCATTCAGCCTGGCTGGCTCTCTGCTCCAGCTATTAAAGGTTGAAAGGAATACTTCTGTATTAGAAATGAGCCGTTCCAAACCAGCATGTCCTCTTTCCTGGTTTAAATTTAATTTCTAAATATCAAGAAATGATACCTGCTGGCTTGGTCTGCAGATTGGTTTCTCTCTGTGTATGTCCTTCCTTTTCTCAGGTGAGCTCCTTGTAAACTAAAAAGAAGTGGGCATTAGGGCATGGTGTAGAGGAAGGGGCCCAAGAGCTTAGCACTACCACAGTCCCCTTGAATGATCATGGGCTAGTCACTGTCCCTGTCTGGTTCTAGCATGGCCGTCTGTGAAATGAAGAGTATGACCTGAATCATTTCGACAGTGGACCGTGCACGTGTCTTATTGGCATCCTTGTTCTCCACTGGCCAGTTGCTCCCTGAGTTTAATGGACTCAGCTGCTGTTACTAGGCTTCTAAAAGGGGGAGAAGGGGAGTCCCTCTCCTGAGTGGCCTCGTCCACACTCGTCACGGCTGCTACTTTGCATGGCTGTGTCGTACTCCCTGAGGTGGCACAGCTCGTGCCCTGCCGCACGGTTTACAGGCCAGCAACTCACAGCTTCTATCCACAGCCCTGACCTGGCCTTTGAGCCCTAAATTTGGATATCTCACCTCCTGCTTGACATACCCACCTGACATCTCCAAACTGAAAAAATGCCTTCGGTCTAAATTTGCTCTTCTTCCTGTTTTCCCCCTAGCACTCGGCTGTGAAAACCTCAGTCTACCTGATGTGCACCACTCCTCACTCATCCCTTTTATCAGTCAGCATCAGGTCCCCTAGTTTTGCCTGCTCGGTAGCTCCTGAATCTGTGTACGTGCTTCCAGCCTCAGCATAGCCCTGACCAGCCACCGTCATCGCTTACGTGCATGACTGACTGGCATCGCCCCAACCAGTCCCTTGCCTCTTCTGTGTTTCCTTGACAAAACAGCCAGAGTGATCTTTCTGTCATCAGAATCAGATACTATCTTCCTTCAGCTGTTAGCAACCCTTCACTGGCGTTTCTTGCTCCCTGGATAAAGATCGGACTTCCAGCACAGCCCCCAGGCCCTCAGGTCCAGCTCTGGCCCATCTCTTGAGCTCACCTTAAGTCACTTTCCCACGTGCCCTCTGCACTGCAACCACACAGGTGTCTCAGACTCACCACACTTCTCCCACCCTCAGGAGCTTTTGCATGTACTGTTCCTTCTGTCTAGAATGTTCTTCCTCTGTCTCGTTACATAGTTAACGCCTCTCTTCTTTTAGAGCTCACTTTAAACATCACTTCCTCAGAGAAACTTTCCTAGACCTGCTCCCCCATGTCTAGAGCAAGTTCCTCTTGTTACACGATGTAGTCTCGTTATCCTGATGATTTAACCAAAGTCTGTCTTCCCACTACACTGTAAGATCCATGAGTATGTCTGTTCAACATTGCATCTTCAGGGCCCAGCACGTAACCAATACTAGTTAGGAACAAATGAACAAACGAATGAATGAATGAACAAATGAATGAACAAACAAACAACTGAAGGAATGACTGACTGACTAGGCAGAGAGTGCTGTATCCAAGCAGGTCCATGCTGGGAAGCACGTGTTAGACCAAGTGTTCGTGCAGGAGCTAGTCCTGCCTGTTGGCTTTGGTGGGTCTTCAGCTTGCCCCAGTTTCACAATGTCCCAGAAGAACTGTTAGTAGAGTTCAGAATGAAAGTGCCATCGGTTTTAGTTGACAGTCCCTAACTGCTCAGTGCCTGCTAGCATGACATCCGGAGGCCCCTCTGAAGCAACAGGCATGCACAGGGTGTGCCAGTTCGTTAAGTAAAAACATGTTTTGGCTAAAAAATCTCAGGTGCTGGATTTCAGTCCACTTCCTCTCCCTGCCTGAGCTAGGATCTGAAGACACAGAAATGAATAGGACACATTGTCGGCTCTTAAAAGAACTCAGAGGTCGCAGAAATTTAATATATTAACACATTGTGCAAAGTCACATCATTGACATGGAAAGGTGCAAAGGTGATGCTGATGATAAAAATAGTATTTGTTATCTGCCTGCTCTGTGCCTGGTACTTTATTTTTCATTGTAACCCTGTGAGATGGTTACTATTATAATCCCCATTTTACAGGTAAGGAAATTGAAGTTTGTTGAGATTAAGTAATTTAACCAAGACTGCTAAGATAGTGAGTGGCAGAGCCAAGGTTCAATGGCCAGTCCTGTCTTCGCCACTGTACAAGACTGCCTGTATACAGAGGCAAATCAGGGAAGAGGGTGACGGGCTCAGCCCTGAAGAACTCAGAAAGCACTTCCCAGAGGGTGAAATAGAAACAGCTTGAAGAGTGAGGAGGAATTTCCCAGGAACATGGGGCAAGAAGTAGCACTCTGGGCAAAGGAAGTGACATGAGGCCCAGAGGCATGGAATGACATGGCATATTTGATGTGCCCTGGAGAGTCTGGGGGTGATAGAGCAGAACGGGGGTGGAACGTACAGGTGGGAGTAGGATGGGCAAGCTATCTACAGACAGGGCAGAGCATTGAGTGCCAGGTGCAGAACTGCCAGAGGCCCTGCAAGTCAGCCTGGTGTCCCCGTGGCTCTGCTGGCCTCAGCAACCTCAGGGCTGAAACTCTGAGATCCATCTGTCTCTCTTACGGCAGGAGAGGTGCTGAGAGGGGACCGGATTGTCAACACCCCTTTCCAGGTGCTAATGAACAGCGAAAAGAAGTGTGAAGTTCTGTGTAGCCAGTCCAACAAGCCAGTGACCCTGACCGTGGAACAGAGCCGGCTTGTGGCCGAGCGGATCACGGAAGACTACTATGTCCACCTGTAAGTTGTCCTCTGCTCCCTGCAAGCCTCGCCTTGGTGGATGGGAGGGCACTGGCGGGAGAGGCGGCCCAGAGGGACTGAGCGGGCCTTCGGTTTCCAGCATTGCCGATAACCTGCCTGTGGCCACCCGGCTGGAGCTCTACTCCAACCGCGAAGGCGATGACAAGAAGAAGGAAAAGGATGTGCAGTTTGAGCATGGCTACCGGCTTGGCTTCACGGATGTCAACAAGGTAGGGTGTCTCGGCGGGCTGAAGGGCTGTGGGAGTTTCACCCTTTAAGGCAGGAGCTCTTGGGGCCCCAGGGAAGGATATATTTAGCTAGAGGTTTATCACAAAGGTAGGATGGCCAGGGCAGCTTTCTCTTAGTGCCCCTAGGCATGGCCTGTCAGAGTCCGAGTGCTTTGGGCAAGGCTCTGGCAGATGCTACACAGGAAGTGGAAGGCACAGTCCCTAAAAAGTTAGATTCCACATTTATAAGACTAAAACAAAAGAAAAAACACAGAATTCCATCAGTATGTAGGAAAGAGAGCTTTGTAGTGGTCTAGAGCATGCTGGCTTCCTGGGTTTTGGATCTCACTTCCACCACCTACTAGTTGTTGAGTGACCTTGAGCCTACCTATTTCCTCACTGTGCCCTCGATTCCTTGTCGGTGAAATGTATGTAATGGCCATACCCGCCCTTTGGGGTTGTTATGCAGTGTAAATCAGATAATTTGTGTGTCTGCTTCATAGCACAGCCTCTGAGAAATATGCTGATAATGGCAATGGTTGTAATAGTGATTCTCCTATCTTTCTAATTTTCTAAACGGAACTCCTACCGCGTGGGGAATAAAAGGCAAAACCATTTCTTTTGAGGCAAAATCCCTGTCCTCAAAGGGCTTCTGGTCTCAATTAGGAAGAGGACTGACCATGTAGACCCTGCATCTTAAGTCCTAGTTGCTGCTCACTGATGGTGCTGGCGCCATGACGACTGATGCCAGCGGAGTTCAGAAGAGCTTGTTGTGCGTTCAGGTTGTCATGGAGGAGGTGGGCCTTGAAAACTAGGTAGGCTCGAGCTGAGTGGAGTCGGGTGGTATCCTAGCTGCAGCAGATGTGAGAACACAGCTGCGGAGTGGGGACTGTGCACGGGGCAGGGAGATGTCAGGGGAGACTGCGGGGGAGCTAGATGTCTGAGAAGATGATAGAAGGCCTTGAATGGTGGGCCTAAGCCCCAGGGACCCCTAGAGGGTTTCTGAGTGGGGAGTGCTGTGAGAGCAGTGTTTCTGGCAGGTTGAAATAGCTCGGCATGCTGGACGAGGGGAGGGACCTGCTACCTGGGGTGATTCTCTGGCTATTTCTTGACTGCTGGTATTTTGTTCTCTCCATCGCTGTTTTAGATCTACCTGCACAATCACCTCTCGTTCATCCTTTACTACCACCGGGAGGACCTGGAAGAGGACCAGGAGCACACGTACCGCGTCGTCCGCTTCGAGGTGATTCCCCAGAGCATCAGGCTGGAGGGTGAGTGGGGAGGTGTGACCAGAGGGGCAGGGCTGGATGGGCCTGGGCTTCCACACCCAGGGTCTTCTCACACTCGTTTCTGAGACGGCTGATAGGCCACTGTGTTATATGGGCCCGGCCAAGGTAGGGTCACTGCATTCCCATCAGAAAAGGTGACGAGCAAGGGGAGAGCTGCCATCTGTTGTGTCCTGGCCTGGCACCTTCCCAGTTTACCACCTCCCGGCAACCCCTGGAGGTATGTGGTGATCATAGATGAGGAACCAGAGACTCAGAGAGATTGGTGACCTGGCCAAGAACACACAGCCACTGGGACTTGGCTAGGCCTCTCATAAGAACCAGCCGGCTTACCCTCAGTTGAAGAACAAAGGGGCAGGCAGAGCGGTCGGGCAGCTGGTTTCTGTGCTTCTCTTCCTCTGTGTGAGTGATTGGCGTAGGCTAGAATTGGCCCAGGTCAACAGTTGTGCAGGAATCTGAGAGCCCAACCCTAGCCCTATAGGCCTGATAGGACCTGGTCCAGCTTCTCACCTGTCAGCCTTTGCTCACCATGGGACATACTTGGATTTAGCAGGCCTGGCCTTGGTCCAGGTGGTAGTGGGTTTCTGGCTTTTTTTTTTTCTTTGTTTTTCTTTTTAAGCTATGGAACCTCGTTTTCAGTCATACCCAGAAATCTCATGTAAGACATAGATCCTGTGCTTTCAGAGCACTGTGCTGCTCCTCCTTCTGGTGAGTGTCGTGAGCACAGCTTTACGTTTGCCGTGGGATTTTTTGACATCATCTCTCCCCTCAACTGTTTCCTTGAGTTTAGAGACTCTGTCTCCTTTTCTCCCCATTTTGTTTCTAGCACAGTACTGGGCACGTAGTAGGTTCTTATTATGTGTTAAATTGGTGGACAGATAACAGGATGAACAGATGAGTAAATGAAGAACGAAGCATCTGATCGCAGTACTGAAGTGTTGGGCCTTTGGAGACAGTGAATGAGAAAACATGATAGCATGAATTGGTGGTATTTTTCCTGTTTGGTGAGGGTGACTGAGTGAATACGTGAATGTTTGAATTGAGTGAAGGAAGACATTAAATGAGGGTCTCAGACCCCCTCTTGCACACCCAGCACATGCCTCTCTGCATCCCCAACGGCCCTTAGGAAGGTCAGGGCTCTGGGATGCACAGTTTTACAACCGTCTTGCATTCTGCTCAGACCCTGGGTCCCAGCAGCAGGCCTCTGAGGCCCCCCTCCCAACCCCACAGAACAGTCCATGGGTAGTGTCACTGGCCCCCACAGGAACAGACTGAGTCTCTATCTCTCACAGACATCAAAGCAGACGAGAAGAGTTCTTGCACCCTGCCTGAGGGCACCAGCTCCTCGCCCCAGGAAATTGACCCCACCAAGGAGAATCAGCTGTACTTCACCTACTCTGTACACTGGGAGGTGAGAAGGGGCTGGAGCACATGACAGGGGAGGCGGGTTCTGGTCTGGGCAGGAATTGTCTAACAAGAGACCTGACTCCCAAGTGCTTCTTTTCCATCCTATCTTCCCCCTCCCCCTGCCACCCTCCAGGAAAGTGACATCAAATGGGCCTCTCGCTGGGACACTTACCTGACCATGAGTGATGTGCAAATCCACTGGTTTTCTATCATTAACTCCGTCGTGGTGGTCTTCTTCCTATCAGGTGAGAGATCTGTGGGATGGAAGGTAGAGAGGACAAGAGGGTGAGGGAGGAAGGTCTGAGGCATCACATTACTTAAGGGGGACTTCTAGGGTGTTCCAGGGGCCGAGTGTAGGTCAAAACAGACATCAGGGCTCTGTGCTAGGCATCAGGTGTGCAGAGGTGAAGAAGATTCAGTCTCTACCTTGGAGAGCTCCCTAGGGAGAGACAGATACATCTCTTCGTGCACACCTTCCTTGATTCATTCGACAAGATTTTGTTGTTGCCCATGCTGTGCAGGCACTGTGCCACAGGCCGGGGATGTGGCATTGAGCGGGTCCAGCCCAGTCTCTGCCCCCAAAGAGTCTGTTCTGGTGGTAGGAGAGACAAAAAAGCAAAAACATGGTTGAGACCTGAGGGTGATAAGTGCTGTGGAGCAGATACAGGGTGACCAGACGCCCAGCTGTGGAAGGCTGCTTTAGAGAAACCCTCTCTGAATGAGGAGCCACCATTCAGAGACCCGGGGAAGGACTGGTCCAGCAAGGCCACGGCCCTGCGGTAGGACAGGCTTGGTGAGAGGCTGGCGAGCAGGGGGAGGGTAGTGGGCAGAGGTAGAGTAAAACTGGTCATTTCAGTATCATATGGGAAGTAAAGATAATGCCTGCTGCTCTGTATTTCACACTTACTGAGGGCCAGCTGCTGTGTTAATAAGCACTTTACAAACCTCTCATTCCTTCAGATTCCATGAGCTAAGCCTAAAATGTTAAGTTAGCTTGAGGTCATACAACACGTTCTCTTAACCACTGTCGTGTGCTGCCCAGAGAGGCAAACGAGCTACTGTGGAGGTACAAGTGAGGGGACCTCCAAACCATTTGGTGTGTTGAAAGGCAAAGATGCCTAGAGTGAGTCTTGCAGCGGGGGTGGGAGTCAGGGCAGAGTGGGGCGTTGCAGGCAAAGGGAGCAAGGAATAGCCCCAGTAGAGGCGTGAGGTGAGAGTAGAGGAGGCTGGGAACGGATGACAAAAGGAGCAGACAAGCAGGGCAGAGTAAGAGGTGAGTCTGGGAGGAAGTGAGGCTACAGAAGTCAGTAAGACCAAGCCACAGAGCAGCTGGGTGCTGTTCTCCCTGGTATAAAAAGCACTGTGCTTTGGCTGCCCACGCCTGTCCCCTGCCCTCTTTCCTGCCCCTACCAGGGGAGCAATCCTCCGTGTGCCCTTGTCTGGATAGCTGGGGTAGAGCTCTGCTCAGGAGAGGCAGCTGCATAGCCAGTTCCCACTGGAGGAAGTTCCCAGCCATCACTCAGCAAAACACCAAGCCTAGGAGGGCATGCAGCCCAGGAGACCGTATTGGCAGTACTCACAACTCTTCTCCCCACCCGTTTGTTTCAGGCATCCTGAGCATGATCATCATTCGGACCCTCCGGAAGGACATCGCCAACTATAACAAGGAGGATGACATTGTACGAGGTCTTGGCTGGGGAGGGATGGACTTGGAGAGGGAGGGCAGACTAGCAGTAGGGCCATCAGACTGTGTGTGTGTGTGTGTGTGTGTGTGTGTGTGTGTGTGTGTGTGTGTGTTTCATAGAGTAGTTTGAAAGGGAAAATAAATGTGTGTGTGTGTGTGTGTGTGTGTGTGTGTGTGTGTGTGTGTGTGTTTCATAGAGTAGTTTGAAAGGGAAAATAAATGTTTAATCCCAAAATGATGGGGATAGGCTTTCTGATTTCCAAGCACAAAAGGATTGGGAGAAATCACAGAAAGAAAACTTAATGGATATGACATTAAAAATCTAAAAACTGGGGGCACCTGCCTGGCTCAGTTGGTAGAGCATGCAACTCTTAATCTCAGGGCCGTAAATTCAAGCCTCGCATTTGCTGTGGAGCCTACTTAAAACAAAAAATCTAAAAACTGTTCTGCATGTCAGAATACATACACACACAAAACAGAAAAGTGGGAGACAGTATTTGCAACAAACTTGAAAAAAGATGATACAGTTAAAAGAATTAAAAAGCCCCAGAATTTCTAATGTGAGAAGGAACAAAAAATGTATAGACTATACATGGCTAGTAAACTTGCAAATAACCATTTTTACCTCAGGGATAACCGCCCCCCCCTCCCCCCCCCACAAATACAGAGTCCAACAATAATGAGAAGACAGTGGGGCACTTGGGTGGCTCAGGTGGTTAAGCATCCAACTTCGGCTTGGGTCATTATCTCACAGTTTGTGAGTTCAAGCCTCTCACCGGGCTCTGTGCTCACAGCTCAGAGCCTGGAGTCTATTTCAAATTCTTTGTCTCCCTGTCTCTCTCTTCCCCTCCCCCTACTTGTGCTCGGTTGCTCTCTTTCAAGAATAAACATTTAAAAAAAAAAAAAGTTTGGACCTTCAAATCAGCTCAAGTGTTTTTTAGTATAATACTTACCATTGGCACGGTTGACCTGAGCTAAACACCTTTGCACACCACCCAAGCAAGTATAAATTGGTAGTTTTCTGAAAAGTAACTAATCAGTCTATATACCATAAGCTATAAAATGATTTGCTTGCTTTGACCCAGTAATTCTTCTAGAATTTTCCTAAGGAAAACAAAAACACAAAGGCTTGGTCTAGAAATATTTATTATAGCTATATTTATAACTCGAATAAACTGGATGTAGCCTGATATTCCATAATAATGGATTGGTTATGTTATGGTACAATTACACAATGAAAAATTGTGCAGACATTAAAATAGTAATGCAAGGAATATTTATTGGAAATGATGAAATGCTCATGATCAAACATCAACTGAAAATAACAAAGTACGCAGTAAATACAGTATGATTCCAATTCCATTGTTTAAAAATTATATGTACATATGCACATATACATATATAAAGGGCTAAAGGAAATGTATCAAAACAATGGCATTGTTTTATGTCTTTCTGGGTTTTTAAAAACTTTTGACTGTTTACTTATGAGTTTTATATCTTTTGTGTAGTCTTTCTGGATTTTTAAAAAATTTTCTACTTTTTGTCCATTTGAATATCATGCCATATGCCAAAAAAATATTTTTTCACTTTTTTATTACACAAGAACACATAATTTTTTTAAGTGTATTTTGTGAGTGAGTGAGAGACAGCATGCGCATGTGTGAGCTGAGGAGGGAGGGAGGGAGGGAGAGAGAGAGAGAATGAGAGAGAGAGAGAATGAGAATCCCAAGCAGGCTCTCTACATTATTAGCGCAGAGCCCGATGTGGGGCTCAACTCAATGAACTGTGAGATCATGACCTGAGCCGAAATCGAGTTGGATACTTAACCAACTGAGCCATTCAGGCGCCCCACACATACTACTTTTATAATCAGGTAAAAAAAGCTGGCGGTGGGGGGGTGGGGCACCTGGGTGGCTCAGTCGGTTAAGCATCCGACTTCGGCTCCAGTTATGATCTCACGGTTCATGGGTTCAAGCCCCGCATCAGGCTCGGTGTTAACAGCTCGGAGCCTAAAGCCTGCTTCAGATTCTGTGTCTCCCTCTCTCTCCCTGAAACCCCCACCCCCACCCCCCGCTCACACTCTCTCTCTCAAAAATAAACATTAAAAAACTAAAAAAAAAATTGCTTCTAAATCTCACCACCCAAAACCCCTCAGAGTTAACATTTCATTTTGTTGATGTTTAAATTATTTTTTCATGCCCGAGGCATGTGGAATTTGGAGAGGAGGTTTGCCTTTTATGTAGCTGTCAGCCTCATATTTGTGCCCTCCTTTTCCATGTGACAGTTCTCTGGGAAGCGCTATTTCATTTGCTTACACCCCTGTCAGAGTGGAGGCTGGTTGATACCTGAGGGACCCTCAGCCCTAGTCAGGTGGCATGGGTCCTTGGGGATGGTCCCTGCAGGAGCTGCCTCCTCTGAAGCCCAGGAAGCAGCCTCATTCTCTTACCCTTTCCTGCAGGAAGACACCATGGAAGAGTCTGGGTGGAAGCTGGTTCATGGTGATGTCTTCAGGCCCCCCCAGTACCCCATGATCCTCAGCTCCCTCCTGGGCTCAGGCATTCAGCTCTTCTGTATGATCCTCATAGTCATCTGTGAGTGGGCCTGGTGGGGCTGGGTGTGGGGTCCTGTCACCAGAGGCACACAGGCCTGAGTCTGAGAGAGGAGTGGCTTCCCCCCTGGAGAAGGGGGGCATGTCAGCAACACAGGGCCAGACAGAGTCAGCCATCCCAGTGGGAAGGCTGGGTCCTCTCAGCACCAGGCTCTGGTGGTGTGATGCCCCTCAGAGTTTTCCAGCACTATTGATAGCCTACCACGCCCACTCCATCAGTGAAGCCGCACATCAGCTGTGACATCAGCCTCTCTCTACAGTCAGGCCTTAGTGACTAACACAAGTCAGCAATGGCATTGGGAACAAAATCAGGTCTTTTCTCAGAGAACAGCCAAAAAAACCCTAATATATGGTAATTCTAGATGGTTCTTAAGTCAGTCTGCCTAAATTTTTTTTTTCCATTTTAACTATTTTTTGACGTATAACACTGTGTAAGTTTAAGGTAGACAACACAACAACTTGATATATGTATAGATTGTGAAATGATCACGACAGTACGTTTTGTTAACGTTCATCACCCCACGTAGGTACATAATTTTTTTTCTTTGATGAGAACTTTTAAGATCTAATCTCTCAGCAACTGATCTGCCTAAATTTGTATCTCAGCCTCACGCCTTTAAGCTTTGTAACTTTGGATAAGTCACTTAACCTCTGCGAACGTGTTTTCTCATTGGAGAAATGGATAACCAGCCTCTACCTTGGAGGGCTGATAGGGCAGATTCAGTGAGCTGGCGTTCATAATGCTGTCTGTCAGCTCAGTGCCTGGCTGGTTGCAAGTGCTCTGTGGGCTGGAAGCCACAGTTAAGATGTGTCCAGCCAAGGCCCAGTGCCACTGTGCCCCTCTGCATCGCAGCTGAGACCGGTCTTCCCCTGCAGAGAGGAAGGGAGTATGCTGTCAAGAAGGCCAAGGGAGAAGGGAGCCTCATTTAGCCTCATCTGCCCTGGGCCCTGTGTGCTATCCTGGGATGGGGGCTGGGGCCTGGGACCATGGCCATCAGCCACCCTGACTCTCTCTCTTCCCCCACTCCCTCCACAGTCGTGGCCATGCTCGGGATGCTGTCGCCCTCCAGCCGGGGAGCTCTCATGACCACGGCCTGCTTCCTCTTCATGTTCATGGGGTAGGTGTGTCTGAGCAGGCTCTGGGGCTGGCATAGGCTGCCTGCCCTTCAGCCAGCAAATCCCATTGGTGTGGATCCCTCCCATTTCCCTGCAGGGTGTTTGGTGGATTTTCTGCTGGCCGTCTGTACCGCACTCTAAAAGGCCATCGGTGGAAGAAAGGAGCCTTCTGTGTAAGTATCCTAACCTCCTGCCAGTGTTGGTGTGGAGCCAAGAAGCTTCTTCCTAGGCTCCTCAGCAGTGTAGGCAGTCTGTGGTGGGGGTTAGGACCAGAGGCAGAGCAGCAGAGTGATAGAGTTGGGGCGGGGGCGTACTCACCTGAGGGTCAGGAACACTGGGCTGTCGCCATAGGCACCTTGAGACCTCCAAGGGCCTTTTGCTGCATGTGTAAGAAGAGAGGATTGAATTGAGGTGATTTTTAGCTTACACTGTCTGATGGCTCAAACAAGAGAAGAAATAGAAAATTCAGAATAACAGGATTTGGGCACCAAGCCTAGGTGTCAAAGTTTAAGGCCAGAAACTGACCACCAGGGCTGCTGAGAGAACATCCTGCGCCATGGAGCAAAGACAAGTACCCGCCAGGGGTAAAAGAGGCCTGGCCGTGGTGCTTCCAGCCTATCTTCTGGACTTTGTTGTCTCCATTTCCTCTTCGGGGAGAACAGGTCCTGCCTTCTGTCCTCCTGGTGGTGAGGACAGTTCTTGGCAACAGAAAAGACCATAGAAACCCAGGAGGATGCCTGGGACTTGACCCTACCTCTCAGGGAGCCCTGAGCCCCCTCTCCCAGACAAGTGAGGCCCTCCAGGACCCAGGAACTCCCTGGTGCCAAACTCAGAGAAGCTTGTGGTCCCAGCTTTCTGAAACCCTTCTCTCTCTCTCTCTCTCTCTCTCTCTCTCTCTCTCTCTCTCTCTCTGTCTCTCTCTCTCTCTCTCTCTCTCTCTCTCTGTCTGTCTCTCTCTCTCTCTCTCTCTCTCTGTCTGTCTCTCTCTCTCTCTCTCTCTCTCTCTCTCTCTGTCAAAAGCCCCAGGGGAGCTCTAGCTGCGACACCCCTGGTACAAATTAAGCCCTCCCTGTAGAAGAGCTGTGAAGGGGACTGTTCTAGAAGGATCAAAGAAAGGTCCTAAATTCTTGATGCATTGAGTATTTTTCTCAGGCCACGGTGTGCCAAGAACTGAGGACCTATGGAGGCGTGGAACCCAGCCCCACCTCCCCTGGTGCGGCTCTTCCTCCCACAGCACCCCCAGGACCTCCCTCAGCCAGCCCCACACCAAACCCAGCCTCTCTGCTCCGCACCTGGGCCTTGCGTCTGAGGGCACCATCATTCACCTGGACCCCCAGGCCAGACTGTTGCGTCGCTTCCCAGCCTCCTGCTCCCTCCTGCCCACCTCCTCTCGGGCAACAAGTGTTGAGAGTTTTCCTGCCAGACAGTCTGTGAATTCCCTCCCAGCTCCAGCTCTGGCTCTGGCTCTAGAACTCTTGCCCAAGTTTAGGATATCTTTACCTCTCGCCCGGACCCTTGACTATCTCAGGCGCCCCTGGTGTCCCTGCAAGAGATGACCCTTCCCTGGGGCTCTGCCTCTGCCCACAGGTGAGCATGTGCTACGGCCCACAGCTGTGCAGATACTCATCTGCCCTTCTCCAGCCTGTCTTCCCCTGTGCCCGGCCACACCACCCCCTCTCTCCTCCCACCTCATCCATAAGGTCTAGCTCCAGTGTCACCCTCTAGAAGCCTCCTCCTCCATTCTGACCTCTGTGTCCTCCTTGACACCCCAGAGGATCCTGGGCAGAGCCTCATGCCTACAAATAGTGCCATGGAGCTAGTTCTCCATTTACGGGTCTGTCTGCCTCGCTGGAATCTTCTTCCTGTTCTCACCCCTGGTACCTAGCACAGTGCCCACTCTGTAAATTTTGGCCAGGAGGGCAGATGAATGCCCTGCTGCACAGTGGTATGAAGCAGGAACACGCAACAAGGGAGGAAATGGCATTTGAAGTGGGCCTTGAGGAAGGTTTCAGATGGGCGGAAGCAGCCAGCAGGGTGGTCTGGGGTTCTGGAATCTCCTAGTTCCCAGTCCTGGCTCTGTCCTTTCTCTTTCCCCATCTCCGGTGGTGGATGGTTGCACCTACCCCTCAGAGTTGTTGTGTGGATAGACAAACTGAATGGAAGGCCCTTGGCACGGCATTAGCACTCAGGAGGCAGATACCCTGAGATGTTGATAACTCTGCATAACAGCACAAGGGCAGTGACCCGTTGTGGAGGGCGGGGAAGTGGGGCTATGGGCCTAAGATGAAATTGGCATTGGAGGTTGAGTGCCGGATTGCAGGGGGCCTCAGGCAATGTGGTTAGTGGCCCTCCTGGGTGCTTGGGCGGCCACAGCAGTGAAGAAGGCTCCTGTAGGCCCAGGGCTTTGGTTCCATTTGCCTGGGCCCCAGTCCAAGAGATCTGAGTGGATGGTCTACAACACAGTGGGTCAGGAGCTGGGACTCAGGTTATACTGCTTGTGTTTGAGCCTCTGATCCACCTTAGCTGTGTGGAGTCAGGGTGTGTATTTAACATTGCTGGGCCTCAGTGCCCTCTTCTTTAAAAAGGGTAATGCTAATTCTCCATCGAGGCAGGCATGTAGTGAGGAGTAGGTGAGAGGATGTGTTGTGAGGCCAGCACCCACCACCCCTAAGATTCAAAGCTTATCCACCACTCTAGGCTGTTTGGGTGAGGCCCAGACATAGGTGTTTCATAAAAGTTTTATTCATTCATTCCTAGGGAGTTGCATTCATTGCAACTAGGGAGCTGCCATTCCTGTTCAGCAAATGTGTATTGAGCAGCTACTGTGTTCTAAGGATTGGGAGCAGCTCAGTAGGCAGGGGGAGCTCCTGAGGAGCTTCCAGTCTCGGGGATAGGCAGACATTGACCAGGTAACAATACATATTCACAGACTGGGATGAGGGCAGGGGAAGGGCAGATGAGGGAATGTTTTCTGGAAGGAATGGTCCTTGAGCTGAGTCCTGAGGGACAAGGAGGGTTGAGGGCCTCTAGTCTGGGGACCCCACTGGAACGGGTGGCAGCTCCCTAGTTGCAACCCCCAACTTGGTCTCCCTTGCTTCCAGACGGCAACACTGTACCCTGGTGTGGTTTTTGGCATCTGCTTCGTTTTGAATTGCTTCATCTGGGGAAAGCACTCATCAGGAGCAGTAAGTAAGGGAGGGACGGCTATGCTCGGTCCCACTCCCACAGGTCACTTCCTGCTGTTCCCTTCCCTTTTCTGAGTCCCCAGCATTCTGTTCCCAGTCCCAGGGGCTGTGGACGAGCTGGGGTTTCCCCAGCCCTGCCCGTCCGGCTGCCCATACTCCAGCCCTGGCCTTCTTGTGGGCTCTTGCAGACAGCTGGCCAGAGCTCACTTCTCTAAAGGGAGATTTCCACAGTCCAGGGGCCAGCTGGGGAATCTCCCGTTGCCTCGGCCAAGGGAACGTTGCCTGCTGTGGGTTTATTAGGTCAGTATCCCAAACAAGGCTCTCCGCCTGTCGCTGTCCCGCAACACCAGCCCCCGCGCGTTGTCCTGCCCTCAGAGCGGGGACCCTGCCAGCCCCGGCCATTGGTAGTAACTTGTGCGGGACTCATGGAGTAGGATTGCAGACTCAGCTGGGGGTGGGTTTTGATCCTGTGGCAGGATTGCAGTGGAGGGGGAGGGCAAGCATTTGCCATCCTGGCCTCAGTGGCGAGAGCCACCTCCCCTCCACCTGCAGGTGCCCATTGATCAGAGGTCCTTGGGTGAGGCTGGGAGTCCGGGGTGCCAGTGGACTGGCTTCTCTGCAGCGGTTGGGGAAGCCGCCCTCAGGAAAGACAGAGTCATGTTCATCCTCTCACTTCCTCTTTTATACCTGTGTTCCTTCTCTCTTTCAACATTTTCCTCCCAGTTAGTTACCAACTGCTCATTATAAATACTCATTGTAGAAATTTTGGAAAGTACAGAGAAGTTGTAGTATATTTTTGCAGTCTTTTCAGCTATATTTAAAATAGAATGATATAACTTTAAAATTGCAATGTAACAGCAGGCATTTATATTGTGCTTACATTGGAATAAGTACTGTTCTCAACACTTTGTATATATTAATTCACTTCTTCCAGTTTGCATGACTCTTGTAACAACATAATACTGTGTAGAACAGGATAAAGAAGAAAATGAAAAATCACTTGTAATCCCTACATCCCATCTGATGAAGTACTGTCAACTTTTCAGCATAGGCCTCTGTAGGCACATATACATATAAATACTGGGCTGTTTCTATTAAAATGGAGTCCTATACATACAGTTTTATAACCTGCTTTTTTGGCTTCATAGTGTATTACGGTGTTTCATTTTAACAAAATTGGGAACACACAATTTGTGCACTTTTGTTTTTTCCCTTTTGTCTTCGGTTAACATACCATGTAATTCTTCATCCTGACCTCTTCACCACCCCATTATGTTCTTGCTTCCTGCCTCCTCCCTGGATGACGAGCCCCTCTGGGATGCCGGGGCTCCTTCTTTAAGGTCCTCAAGCTGCCCTCCATGTTTTCTCAGGGCTGGATCAGCCCCAGGAGGTTCTGGCCAGGAGCCTTGTGGGGGATGTGTCTGCAGGATCTTCTCCGTTGTGGTGGCCTTCCTTCCATGGGACCCATTAGGTCCCCCTCCTCCCTGCATAGCCCCTGGCCTGAGCTTCAGGGCCTTGTGGGGCCTCACGGTGCTGTGCCCGCAGGTACCCTTCCCCACCATGGTGGCCCTGCTGTGCATGTGGTTCGGGATCTCCCTGCCCCTTGTCTACCTGGGCTACTACTTCGGCTTCCGCAAGCAGCCATATGACAACCCTGTGCGCACCAACCAGATTCCCCGGCAGATCCCCGAACAGCGGTGGTACATGAACCGATTTGTTGGGTGAGTCTCTGGCAGGGGTGAGGCCAGGGAATTCTAGAGTGGGCAAGGCGGACACTGCCCTGAGCCATTTCCTTAGAACGTGGAACAGGGTACCCTCCCCTGGGATGTTGTGCCTGGTATTTTGCAGCTCCAACAGGCTCTCGTAGACTTCGTGAAAGCTTAACTCGACGCCACATTAAGGAGACCAAGTTGTAACCAGACTTGGTGTTGGCCTAAGAACCCCCAGGATAGGGAAGGGAGGGATGGAAAAGTGCAGATGAGACAGGGGAAGACCATCACTTAGATCTAGGCAAGTTATGCCACCTCTCTGTACCTCACTTTCCCCATCTATAAAATGAGAAGATTGATGCCCAGCTTGCCTCTCTCTCAGGAGGCTGTCATGGTCCAAAAAGTATGCCAGAGAATTAGAACCACCACACCTGTGTGAGCACCATCCCTCATGCTACCTGGGAGGAGCCTGGATGCCCAGTGGCCCGGCTCTCCTAGCGGTGTTAACCCTCCCCTTCTACCGTAGCATTCTCATGGCTGGGATCCTGCCCTTCGGCGCCATGTTCATCGAGCTCTTCTTCATTTTCAGTGTGAGTACTGCTTCTCCCCGGGGCTAGGTCAGCCCCAGGAGGTTGGTAGGGTGCTCCCCCGCCCCTCCACACAACAACCTTCACCCCTACTAGCCTCGTCCCTGTCCCTCCACTTATGTGCTCTGCCTCTTACCACCTGAGAGATTTCAGACAGGCCCATTTATGCTCTCAGGGTGTCCACTCCTGCCCCTCAGATGGCTTGGAAGGATAAATGAGATAGGCCATCATATATGGGGTCTGGTGTGTGGGAAGTGCTCAGTAAATAGAAGCTGTGTCAGTAATATGGCAGCCAGTCTCCACCATGACTAACATCATGGCATCTGATTTGATTTCCAGGTCCCTATACATCTTTTTACCTATTATACTCTGAACTCTCAGGAAAGCGGGGGGAGGGATTCCTAATTCTCAGGATTGTTGTGAGGCTAGAATGTGACAATGTCTATAAAAGGCACAGGGCTTGGCACTCAAGCAGAGCTTGTTAAGTAGTAGCTGTTGGGATGATGTGACTCCTGCCCAGGCTTGCCAAGATGGAAGTTGGCAGAAGGGCTCTTTAGAGCCATCTGCACCTGGCTGAGCCAGCTCGGCACTCTGCACCTAGAGTGCCTTGCACCAAATCTATACTGGGCCAGCATCCGCTGCCCTGGAATGGTCCAGCCCCTCCCTGCTGATATACTGGCCCAGCATCTGCTGCTCTGGAATGGTCCAGCCCCTCCCTGCTGGGACCCCCTTGCCCACCTAGCCCTGCCTAGGAAAAGGGTCAGAAGATGGGTTGGCTGCCCCCCAGAGGGGGTACCTTACTCTTTTTGTGTGACCCTGGGCCAATCGCCAGCCTCTCTGAGCCTTGACTTCCTCATCCATGAATGGCCACGCTTTCATAGGCTTATATCTGGAGATGCACATAAAGCATGTAGCACCTTGTCTGGCACACAGTAGGCTGCCCGTAAGTGGTGGTGGCTGCTGTGTAATTTTGATTTGGGTGGGATTCATTATTTTCCACAAGTTGTCAAGTTCAGGCTGGGGCCCACCCATTGCAGGATCAGCCATGCTGCAGCTCCTCCCTGAGAACAGCCTGGCTCCCCCTGTGCTCCAGGGAGGAAGGGCCAGTCAGACCCACATGCGAGGCCTACAGGCCCCAATGGTATCATGATGGTGTCTCCATTCCTGTCCTGATGGCAGGTGGTGTACCAGTTGGAACTGAGGGGTGGCTTTTCGAGAACAGGCAGTATGTGCCAAGGGAAGGGGTCGCTGGGTGGAGGCAGGCTAGCTGAAGGCCAGCTGTGATGTGTCCACAGGCAATCTGGGAGAATCAGTTCTATTACCTTTTTGGCTTCCTGTTCCTTGTCTTCATCATCCTGGTGGTGTCGTGTTCACAAATCAGCATCGTCATGGTGTACTTCCAGCTCTGTGCAGAGGTGAGGGGAATGGGGCCAAGAGTTGGGGGTGAGGAAAGCTGGGTCTGGACTGGATGGGTCATGAAGCTGTCTGGGTTTCCCATGTGGGCCCCCCTCCTCTGGCTATGAGGTCTTAGGCAAGTACATCACTTCACTTAGCTGAACCCCCATTTATTCAGCTGTAGACTGGATTTAAGAATCCCTACCTCACAGCATAGTCACATGGAGTAGTCACTGCGACTTGACAGAAGGACACTTAGATTTGTCAGTACAGAGTCCACTCCAGTAGTGGTTTCTCCAGTAGCTGAGGCAGATGGGACGACCTTCCCTCCCTCTGCAGACTAGCTCTTGGTGGAGCCCCTTGGGAAGGGCTCTGGGACAAACAGCCTGAGCTGAATCCCTGGCTCCTCCATTAGAAGCCCTGGTTGGGCAGTTGGTTAACCTCTCTGTGTCTTCTGTTCCTCATCATGTGACAGGATAGCCAGAGGGCCTGACTCAGCTACTACAAGGAGTAGATGAGCTGATTCATGTATAACACTTAGAATGGTGTCTGGCCTGCAGCGAGCATTTGCTCAAGAAATGTTAGTTGTTGTTATTACTGCTCTTTTGCTGTGGTCCTTGTTGATTTTTTTTTTTTTTTAATTGAGGTATCACGTATGCAGAATAAAGTTCACCGATTTTAGTCTACAGTTCAGTGAATTTTTAGAAATGCATATGGTTGTGTAACCATGATCACAGTCAAGATAGAAAACATTCCCATTACCCCAAATATTACTGTTCTTATCTAGGGTCTTTAGCCCCTCAGGCAACCATGAAACTTGGGGAAGAGAGATTGTGCCTAGAGACAATAACTCTGCTCTGTTTCCTCCTCAGGATTACCGCTGGTGGTGGAGGAATTTCCTAGTCTCCGGGGGATCTGCGTTCTACGTCCTTGTCTATGCCATCTTTTATTTTGTTAACAAGGTACTGCCCTGTGTGAGGGAGCCCCCAGCCCTTTCAGGGCTGGTGGAGACGAGGGTGCTGGGGGAACACCCAAGTGTCTGAGTCTTTCCCACCAACAGTGGGAAGAACCAAAGTCATTGTGTTCTAGAACATGCTGCCTTTTAGGACAGAGAGAATCTGTGTTGTGTGTGTTTGGGAGACAAAAGCCTTCAGGATAAGTGGCACAATATTGCACGCGAAACCTGTGAGATACAGCCAAAGCAGAACTTAAAGGAAATCTCTCACCTTACAGCACTGTTCACAGGAAATTGGAGACACTGATAATGAGGTACTCAGCTCAAACTAAGAAAGAAAGAGCAAGAACGTGAAAGAACAAAGAATGTAGATGAGAAGAGTTAATGAGGATAAAAGCAGAACATTCCGAAATAGGCTTTGGCGCCCAAATTTAGGAACTCGGGTTCACCCACTGGTGGCATAGAAGGACACAAGCAGATCCCCACTTGCCACAGTGGTTTTGGTAGGTCTGTGCATGACACATAAGCCAGATGGATGGGCCACTGAGAGGAGTTTGGGCTCACTGTGGTGGACCCCTCCCTTCCAAGGCTACCACCGAAGACGGTCTCACCCGCTGTGCCTCAGGTCTCCAAAATCCAAAAACAGGCAGAGTCCTCTCTGCTTGCAACCAGGGTGTCCTCCCAAACCAGAGTCACAGGTCAGTTGGTGGAGGCTTAGAACGCCCTTTGGCCGAATCGTCAGGTTGGAAAGAACTGTGTGGATCATCCTGTGGTACTCCACCCCTGCTTCCGGTTTGCCGACTGTGCCCCTCTTTTCCAGAGATCCCAGCAAGTAACCATGTAGTTCAGGGGTCAGCAAACTATAGTGCGTGCGCCAGTGAGCCTGTTTCTGTAAATAAAGTTTTATTGGAACACAGCCATGCTCGTTCACTTACATATTGTCTATGGCTGCTTTCACACTATAGTGGCAGTGTTGAGTAGTTGTGACAGAGGCCACATGGCCTGCAAAACCTAAACTATGTATTATCTGGCTTTTGAAGAAAAAGCTTGCTGACCCCTGCTCTAGCACCTCCAGTGACAGAAGACATTCCCTCCTGGCATTCTCAGTCTCTTTGGTTAGCTCCTGTCATTATCAAAGTCTTCCTTGATTCACACTGGAATCCATCACCCTGTAACTTCCATCTTCAGGCCATCCTCTTATTCCTGGAATCATCCAGAAGAAATCTAATTTCCCTCCTCTATAGCCTGTATTCATCAGAACTTTTGAGCGGAAAGTGACCAAAACTCATTTCCAACTGGCTTAAGCAAAAAGAGAATGTATTAACTGGTATAACTTGGGAAGTTTGAGAAGCTGGAGTTCTAGCTTCAGGCATGGTTAGATCCAGCATTTCAAATGGTGCTCCACATCCATTCCTCAGCTCTGTGTGTATTCTTGGCTTTAATCTGCATGCAGGATCTTGCCTCAAAGTGGAAAGATGCCAGTGGCAGCCCTAGAGCTAAAAGAACATCTTTCCTCTACCGTCAAGTTACCAGTCCCAGGGAAGATGCTCATTGGCCTGGGTTACATGCCATCCCTCTGCTCCTCAGGTCCCATGGGATGGCGTCCTCTGATCGACCTGCTTAGGTTCTGTATTAAAACTGACAGCCCCAGCAGGGCCACAGAGTAAAGGAGTGGGTACCCCAAAACACTGGGAAGATGGAAGATGGGAGACAGTGTTGGGCAAATGAAACCTAGCTACAGGGCCTCCTAGACTGCCCCCGGGGTCATATCATGATCTCCTTTTCTTCCCTGTGCCCCAGTCTTTCTTCTCTGCTCTAAAAACCTCCACCCCAGCCCCAGATCCTGTCTGTAAAATGACAGCCTTGGCCGGCCTGAATTCTAGGGGCCTTTCCAGCTTTGCCTATTTGCCTTGTACCTTTCCTGGTTTTGCCACTGGGTTTACCTACCACTGTCCTGTCCCCTACCTCCCTCACCCCATCTCCAGACACAAGAAAGTATGAACCTGGGGAGGGTTAAGCCTGAAAACATGGCCTTCACCCCCCCAGTTAGAGGATATATTGATTTTTTCCGAGCTCCTGGCATTTTGTGACCATGTGTCTGCCCATGAGCCCCAGCACAGGCCCCACTCAGGCCCTGGTGTGCCGAGTAGGTCTTGATACCAAGGTTCCAGATTAGCTCTGCCCAGCCCAGCAAACACCACCACAAACAGGTCTCTAGCATCCCTGCCAGGCCCCTAAACTCTGCAGGAGAGTCCAGCGTGCTCCAAGATGAATTCCCTGTGAGATGTTAACAAAAGTGACAGAAGCATTCTTAGGAGGAGAGGATTGTAGGCTGGCTTAATGGTGGCTCCTGCTCTTTAATCCTGTCTCCCACCACCTCCCGGCTGCTGCTCCAGCCATCCAGGATTGTTGCCATGCTGTTCTGGGGACTGTGGAGGGTGAAGAAGTGACACAGCTGTGGCCATTCCTAAGGCATGCTGGCCCTGGCTCCTCTCTCTCTCCCAATGAGCTCTCAGGCCCTTCTCCAGGAAGATTCCTACCCCTACCCGCCCGCCCCCCCTCCCCTCCACCCCCCCCTCCCCCTTGCACAAGAAATGGCCTAGGATAGTGGAATTGGGCCTTGGACACCCCTAGCCCTCCAGCCCAAGGCTTAAATTCTACCTCCTTCTGCTTCCTAGCTGTGGAACCATGGGTGGTGTTGGACCCCTCTGTCCCCCATCTGTGGCTGGTTAAAAACCTGCCATGGTGGTCATGAGCACTCAAGGCGGTACCCGGGCCCTGCTGCCGATGAAGGCTCGCCATGGCTGTGAGCTCCGCCTGCCCCTCCCTGCCAACTCGGAGCAAGCCCCTTCCCCTACCAGGCCTCCGCTTCACCACAAGATCAGTGAGAAGGTCGGGGGTGGGGGGGAGCGGTGTCCAGGTTGGCCATGGCAGGCTGACACTAAGTGTCCACCCCTCTCTTCTCTCTCCACTCGCCCAGCTGGACATCGTCGAGTTCATCCCCTCTCTCCTGTACTTTGGCTACACGGCCCTCATGGTCCTGTCCTTCTGGCTTCTCACGGGCACCATTGGCTTCTATGCAGCCTACATGTTTGTCCGCAAGATCTACGCTGCTGTGAAGATAGACTGATGGGGGTGGACCATGGCCAGGCCCACTCTGTCCACGGACAGGAAGCCACTCTGCGTGGGGAACTGCAGGCACGCAAATAAAATAACTCCTGCTCGTTTGGAATGTAACTCCTGGCACAGTGTTCCTGGATCCCGGGGCTGCGTGGGGGGCGGGAGGGCCTGTAGATAAATCTTGGACTTTTCTTCATCAATTTATTCCAGTTCTGTGGGGGATGAGGTTTTTGTGGGTTGTTTTTTCTTCAGTGCTATGAAAGTTCCCTCCAGCAGGAACTCTCAGACCTGTTTATTCAGGTTTATTTTTGGTTGGGGGTTTTTTCCTTAGTTTTTTTAACGTAAGGATCCAGGATGGATAAATCACCAAGACACTGGGTTTGGTCACTGTCTCCACCTCAGTTCCTCAGGCTGTTGGCCACCCCACAACTAACTGGAAGAGGAAACGCCTGGCCTTCTGGGGCTTCGGTGAGGTTTCCGAGCCTCTCACGGCCCATCCTCACCTCTGATGCCGCGACAAAGCCCAGCTCTAGCCCGGACGTGCATCCTCAGTGCCGACCAGCCTCTACCAGCCCTCTCCCTCACTCTTCTCTCCCCCCAGCCTCCTCCCAGGGCTGCCCAAAGCAGGGCTTCCAGCCAGGCCTCCAGGGTGACCAAGTCTTATTGCTACAAGAAAAACCCCGGGAAGTACTTGGGGCCAAGTGCCCCAGGACAGCAGGACTCACCCCTGCTCAGAGCAGCGGGAGTTTGCTGGACCAGAGAAGAGACTTGCAGTGAACTGTGCGTGCCAAGAAACCCTGGATCCAGGGCCAAGTATTTACAGAGTCAAGCCAAGCATCCACGTGTCTGTCTGGGACAAGGGTCCTCACCCCTCAGGATTGCTCCCCAGTTCTTTCCCCGGGGGGTTGCTGCTCTTTGCGAAGTGTGCTGGTGGCGGGCCCTCTCCACTCTCCCTACCAGCACAGAACAAGGCCGGGAGACCTCAGATGCCCTCCTTTAGGTGGCATTCTATCCCTGACATTCCCCAGCCTCAGTGCTCATGCTCAGCTCTTTCAGCCAGACCCATCCCCTCCACCTCCACCTCCATCTCCCGTCTGTCTGATTCTTGCCTCCTTGGGTGACACCTGCTTGTGGGAAGGAAGATGGAAGGTCAGTTCTGTCACTCTTTCCCTGATTCCCAGGAATAGGCAAAGAGCCAAGTTAGAAAGAGGGAGCTAGCTTTGCGAGCCTGGCTCCTCTGTCAGCACCCAACCCCCTGTGCACCCTGTGCATGTCCCAAACCAAACATTTGTTCTTAAGTTGCAAGTGGCCAAACCCACCCTGGGGTTAGCGTTTAAGTAACAGCCGCTCACCCTTGCATCAGCCCCTTTGGGACTCCCACCACAAGACAAAGCTCAGGATGCTGGCTAAGCTCGGAACACACCCCACCCCCATGACACCCTGCACCCCGACTCCAGGTTCTCCCAGCAGCCCCTACCAGCTCCACCAGTCAAACCAGTGGACTTCTCAACCTTGCTCACAGTGACTCCGTAGCGCCAAACGGTGTCCACCAAGAATCAGGTTGGAGAAAAAGGAACCCAAGCAGTAGAGAATGATAATGGAGGCTTTTGTTCATTCAAATCTCGGATTTTTTCCCTAAGAGATTCTCTTTTTTGGGGGTGGGGGGAATTAGGAAATGGACTCCTCATAAAAGGTTCAAACATCATCAATTTTTCTGACTTTTTTAATCATCATCATTATTATTTTTAATTAAAAGATGCCTGTATGCCTTTTTTTGGTCCGATTGTAAATAAATATGCCATTGACCTGTTGTCCTGTCTCTTGAATCTCTTCGAGGGGTTAGGAGCCTGAAGTGAGACATCGTCCCTACGTGGGTTGAGCTGAGTGGTTTCCCTCTAAGCTCAGTCTCATGTCAGGCTTTCGGGAGCTCAGGCCCCTGTTCCCCTGTGTGGTACAAGCCCATAGCGTTTCCCATTGGCTCGGTCCCTCCATCCTGAATCGCAGGCATCTGCCCTGGTCCCACAGGTAGGAAGTGGCAATCAAGTTTGAGCTTGGGTAGCAGTGAGACCTGGTTTTGGATTCCCAGCTCCAATATTTTACTGCCAACTCACTTCACCTCTCTGTCCTCTAAGACTCCTTCAAATAGAAACATAGGTCAAACTGTCTTGTGTCCCAAGGGGAATTGACTAGTTCGTAAGTCATCAAGGAAAGGAGTGGTTCGGCTTCAGGTATGGATAGATCCAGGGGTTCAAAGGCTAGCCTTAGGATTCTCCCTTTCTCCATTTGCTTCCCTCAATCCCATTCTGCCCCATTGTCAAAAATCTTTCCTATGAGGGAGGCGGTAAGGGCATGTCACAGATCACTCTAGGCTTACGTTAGCCAGTTTGGAAAGCCTAGAGGAAAAAGACCTCCCCTTCCTTGCCTCAGTATATTCAATTTAGATCAATCCCAGAAAAGGTTTTTGATGGGCCTGGATTACTGTTTGCACATACTTTAGAGCATCACTCTATCCAGGAAGACAGGGTTCTGTTATAGGCTGCATGCTCCAAGGGTATTGGACACTGAGTTTTAGCCCCACCAGAATCCCTTGGAAGGGGTAGAAAGAATAATTAACCACAGCAAGGGATGCAAAGCAAACAAAAACAACAATTACCTCATACCCTACTCCCTCCGCTCGTGCCTTGGTTTCCTCTCCTGTGGTGAGAAGGGCGCTGGGTGCCACTCATGGAATACTTCCAGTGTTCCAGATGCTGTTCCACTTTCCACATATTAGCCATTCATTCTTGAATATGATCCTCTAAGGCATGTTCTGTTATTAGCCCCTTTTTACAGAGGAGGTAACTGAGGTATCCTGTGGTTGAGGTAGCCTGCTGGGGGTCCCCTGGCAGGTGTGTACCAGAGTATTTTTCAGCTGAAAACTCCCAAACATGTTCTTCTAACCACTACCATAGCTGCCTTTTAAAAGAACCATCCATCCATTGGGTCTATCCATCGACCTGAGTTTCCTATGTTGTTTGGAATTCTGCCCAACAGCCTCTAACCATCCACAAGAAAACACCAATCTACTTTCGGTCACTATAGAGGAGTTTGCATTTCCTAGGGCTCTATATAAATACAGTATGCTTTTTCTCCCATCTTTCTCATTCAGCAGAAGTCTTTTGAGACATCCGTGGTGTCGTGTGTCAGCAGTTGATTCTTTTTTATTTCCAAGCATCATTCCTTTGTATGGATATACCAGAATTTATTTGCTTATCTCCTGATGGATGTTTGGGTTGTTTCTAGCTTGGGTCTACTACAAAGAATGCTGTGAATAAGTGGAGAAGGAAAGTGCCTAGACCATGTGATAGGTGTGTGTCAGTTAAACGTGGAAGCTCTTCCAAGATGATCATTTCGCTTTTCATTCCCATCCCAGTATATGAGAGTTCCAGTTGCTCCGTATCCTAATACCTGCTGTGAGTAATCTTTTTAATTTTAGCCATTCTAACAGGTGCATAACATCACACTGTGATTTTAATTTACATATCCCTAAGTGACAAATTATGTTGAATCTTCTCATGTGCTTATATGTCACTCGTATATCTTCTTTGGTGAAGTATCCAAATCTTTTGCCTTTTTTTTTTCATTGAGTTGCTTGAGTTTTTAAAATTATTATTATTACTAACTTTTGGGAGTTCTTTATATATTCTGCATACAAGTCCTTCACCAGATCTACGCTTTGCAAGGATTTTCTCCCAGTCTTTGGCTTGTGTTTCCATTCTTTTAGCGGTGTCCTTTAGAGAAGAGCAGAAAATTTTAATTGTGAGGAAGTCTGGTTTATCAATTGTTCTTTTCTGGATTTAGTTTTTGGTGTCATATCTAAGACATCTTGGTCTAACACAAGATCACAATGATTTTCCTCCTCTTTTTTCTTTTAGAACTTCCATAGTTTCGGTTTTGTGTTTAGGCCTATGATCCATTAGGTAATTTTTGTATATGGTGCAAAGTATGGATCCAAGTTCGTTTTTCTTACCATTTGTTGAAAAGTCATCTTTTCTCTTTTTGTGCCTTTGACAAAAGTCAGTTGCCCATATATTTGTAGATTTATTTGTGGAATTTCCATTCTGTTCTACTGATCTATTTTTATACCAATACCATACTTTTTGTTACTGTAGCTTTATAATTCTTAGGATCAGGTGTTTTTAGTCCTCCAATTTTGTTCTTTTTCAGGGTTTGTAGGCCCTTTGATTTCCATATGAATTTTCAAATTATCTTAACAATTTCTATAAAAACATATGCTGGAATTTCAGTCAGGATTAATATGGATCAATTTGGGAATAATTGGCATCTTAATAATGAGTCTTCTGACCCATGAACAAGATATATCTCTCCCATTTATTTAGGTTTTTAATTTTCTCTCAGCCATATTTTGTACTCTTCAGTGTTTGGGTCTTTCACATCTTTTTGTTGGCTTTTTCCTAAGTATTTCATATTTTTGATGGCATTATAAATGGTATTTTTTATTTCTGATTTTTCATTATATAATTGAATGCAAATTGAGTTTTATATATTGATCTTATAGCCTGACAACCTTGCCAATAAATTCATTTACTAGTTCTAGTAGCCTTTTTTGTATATTCCATCAGATTTCTACAGATACTCATGTTGTCTGTGAATAAAGACAGTTTTACTTCTTTTTAAAATTTTGAATGTTTTTTTATTTTCGAGAGACAGAGAGAGACAGAGCACAAGCAGGGGAGGGGCAGAGAGAGCGGGAGACACAGAATCTGAAGCAGGCTCCAGACTCTGAGCTGTCAGCACAGAGCCAGACATGGGGCTCGAACTCACAAACTGTGAGATCATGACCTGAGCCAAAGTTAGACACTTAACCAACTGAGCCACCCAGATGCCCCTCGACTTTTTCTTTTTAATGCCTATTTATTTGTCTTGAGAGAGCACATGTGCAAGTGGGGAAAGGGCAGAGAGAGAGAATCATAAGCAGGCTGCATGCTCAGCACAGAGCCTGATGCAGAGCTCGATCCCACGGCTGTGAGATCATGACCTAAGCCATGAGTCAGACACTTAACTGACAGAGCTACCCAGGCACCCCATATTCTACTTTCTTAAGACAGAAGCTGAGTCATTTATTTGAGGCCCTTTTTGTGTTTGTGTGTCTCTATTATGGGTGTTCAGTGCTCCAAATTTCTTCCTAAGTAGTACTTTAGTGACATCCCAGAAATTCTGATATGTTGTGTTTTTATTGTCATTCCATTCAAGATAACTTTTAAATTTCTGTTTGGCTTCTGTTTTGATTCATTATTGAGACGGAGAAGTGTATTATTTAGTCTATAAATATTGGGAGATTTTTTTCCAAGGATCTTTCTATTACTGATTTTTATTTTATTTTATTTTATTTTATTTTATTTTATTTTATTTTATTTTATTTTAATGTTTATTTCTGAAGGAGAGAGAGACAGAGTATGAGTGGGGGAGGGGCAGAGAGAGAGGGAGACACAGAACCCAAAATGGGCTCTAGTCTCTGAGCTGTCAGCATGGAACCTGATGCAGGGCTCGAACCCACGAACTGTGAGATCATGACCTGAGCTGAAGTCGGTCGCTTAACTGACTGAGCCACCCAGGTGCCCCCCGATTTTGAATTTAATGCTGTTATCGGCAGAGACCATAATGGACAAACACTGTGTATGACTTGAATCCTTTTGAATTTATTGAGATTTGTTTTATGGTCCAAAATATGCTCTATCTTGGTCCGTGTATACTTGAAAAGAATGGGTATTCTGCTGTTCTTGGGCAGAGTGTCCTATAAATGTCAGGACAAGTTGGTTGGTAGTGTTGTTCAAGTCTATGGTACCCTTGTTGACTTTCTGCCTGCTTGTTGCATCAGTGATTGAGGGAGGGGTATTGAAATTTTTGACTGTAATTTAGATGTGTATATTTTTCCTTGCAGGTCTGTTTTTCTGTATGTATTTTGAAACTCTTTTAGGTGCATATTGTCCTCTGGATGAATTTGTTTCTGGTAATAGTCTTTGCTTTGAAATCTACTTTGATATTAGTTGAGCCAATCCCACTTTCTTTTTTTTAAAAAAAATCTTTTTAATGTTTATTTTATTTTTGAGAGAGAGAGAGAGACAAAGCACAAGCGGGGTAGGGGCAGAGAGAGAGGGAGACACAGGATCCAAAGCAGGCTCCAGGCTCCGAGCTGTTAGCACAGAGCCCGGCATGGGGCTTGAACTCACGAACTGTGAAATTATGACCTGAGCTGAAGTCGGCGCTTAACCGACTGAGCCACCCGGGTGTCCAGCCAATCCTACGTTCTTCTGCACATCTTTTTCTATCCTTTTACTTTATTTTTTTTAACTTTTATTTTTAATTCCAGTGTAGTTAACACACAGTGCTATATTCATTTCAGGTGTAGAATATAGTGATTCAACAATTCTGTATATAACTCCATGCTCATCAAGATAAGTGTACTTTTTTTTTTAATTTTTTTTTTAACGTTTTATTTATTTTTGAGACAGAGACAGAGCATGAACAGGGGAGGGGCAGAGAGAGAGGGAGACACAGAATCGGAAACAGGCTCCAGGCTCCGAGCCATCAGCCCAGAGCCCGACGCGGGGCTCGAACTCACGGACCGCGAGATCGTGACCTGAGCTGAAGTCGGGCGTTTGACTGAGCCACCCAGGCGCCCCAAGATAAGTGTACTTTTAATCCCCTTCACCTATTTTACCCATCCCCTCACCCACATCCCCTCTGATAACCATCTGTTTATTCTCTATAGGTAGAAGTCTGGTTTGTTTGTTTTCCTTTGTTTTGGTTTTGGTTCATCTCTCTTTTTTTCCTTTGTTCGTTTGTTTTATTTCTTAAATTCCACATATGAGTGAAATCACATGATATTTGTCTTTCTCTAACTGGCTTATTTCACTTATCTTAATAGTCTGTAGATCCATTCATGTTGTTGCAAATGGCAGGGTTTCATTCTTTTTTATGGCTGAATAATATATAACTGCATCTCCTTTATCCATTCTTCTATCGATGGACACTTAGGTTGCTACCGTAATTTGGCTATTGTAAATAATCCTGCAGTAAAGATAGGGTGCTTATGTCCCTTTGAATTGACATTTTGATATTCTCTGGGTAAATACCCAGTAAGTGGGATTACTAGATCATAGGTACTTCTATTTTTAATTTTTTGAAGAAGCTCCATTTTGCCTACCGGCACCAGTTTGCATTCCCACCAACAGTGCATGAGGTTTCCTGTTGCTCCACATCCTCACCAACACTTGTTGTTCCTCGTGTTTTTTATTTTAGCCATTACAACAGGTATGAGGTGATACCTCATTGTGGTTTTGATTTGCATTTCCCTGATGATGAGTGATGTTGAACATCTTTTCCTGTGCCTGTTGGCCTATCCTTTTACTTTTAACCCATTTGCATTTTATATTTAAACTTTTTTATAGGCAGCATATAGTTTGGTCTTGCTTTTTTTTCAACCTTATAATCTTTGCTTTTTATTTAAAAAAAATTTTTTTTTCAACGTTTATTTATTTTTGGGACAGAGAGAGACAGCATGAACGGGGGAGGGGCAGAGAGAGAGGGAGACACAGAATCGGAAACAGGCTCCAGGCTCGGAGCCATCAGCCCAGAGCCCGACGCGGGGCTCGAACTCACGGACTGCGAGATCGTGACCTGGCTGAAGTCGGACGCTTAACCGACTGCGCCACCCAGGCGCCCCAATCTTTGCTTTTTAACTGGAGTGTTTGGACTATTTACATTTAAGGTGATTGTTGATTTGGCTAGGTTTAAGTCTATAATCTTGCCAGTTGTTTCCCATTTGTCCTAACTATTGTTTCCTTTTTCCTCTTTTTCTGCCCTCTTTTGGGTAAATCAAGTACAGTAGCTACCCCCCCCCCCATTTGTGGCTTTGCTTTCTCCAGTTTCAGTTACCTGCAGTCAACCATGGTCTGGAAGCAGATAATCTTCCTTCTAACATACCATCAGAAGGTCAATGGTAGCCTAACACTACATCACAATGCCTACATTATTCACCTCACTTCATATCGACATGTAGACATTTTATCATTTCACATAGAAAGGTGAGTATGGTACAAAAAGATATTTTGAGAGAGAGAGAGAGAGAGGCTACAATCACATAACTTTTATTACCGTATATTGTTATAATTGTTCTGTTTTATTTTTAGTTGTTATTATTAATCTCTTATTTTGCGTAACTTTAAAAAAAATATTTTTTAATGTTTTTATTCACTTTTGAGACAGAGACAGAGCATGAGCAGGGGAGGGGCAGAGAGAGAGGGAGACACAGAATCCGAAGCAGGTTTCAGGCTCTGAGCTGTCAGCACAGAGCCTGACGCGGGGCTCGAACTCACAGACCGTGAGATCATGACCTGAGCCGAAGTCACACGCTTAACCAACTGAGCCACCCAGGCGCTCCTACTTTGTGTAACTTTAATTAAACCTTATCATGGGTATGTATGTGTAGGGCAAAACATAGTATATATAGGGTTTGTACTCTCCATGGTTTCAGGTGTCCATTGGGGGTCTAGGAATGTATCCCCTGCAGATAAGGGGGAACTACTATATTTTTTTAAGTAAGCTTTACACCCAGTGTGGGGCTTGAACTCACAAACCCAAGATCAAGAGTCATATGTTCTACTAGCTGAGCCAGCCAGGCAGCCCAGGACTACTGTATTTTAATCTCCTTCATTGGCTTATTGGATATTCCTTCCTGATTTGGTATTTTAATGATTACTTTAGGGTTTGTATATATATCTAACTTATCACAGTCTACCTTCAAGTGATATTATACCACTTTACATAAAGTATAAGAACATTAAAATAGTTGCTTCCATTTCTCCCTCCCCAGTGTTCATATTATGATTGTCATTCCTTTTTACTTTATAAATCCCACAATATACTCGTGCTGTTTTTATTTAAACAGTTGTCTTTTAAGAATTTAAATAACAATAATAAAAAAATCTTAGCTAAGTACCCAGGTAGTTACCATTTCCAGTAGTCTTTGTGCTGTTGTATAGATCCAGATTTCCATCTGGTATCTTTTTCCATCTGCCTGAAAGACATCCTTCAATGTTTCTTATAGTGAGGATTCGCTAATGCTTAATTCTTCTAACTTGTGTATGTCTAAAACATCTCAATTGTACTTTCCTTATTGAAAGATATTTTTGCTGGGTGTAGAATTCTAGGTTGACAAGTTTAACCGCCCCCCCCACCCCCTTCCTAGTACTTTAAAGATGTTACTCTGCTCTCTTTTATTGCTTGTATTACTTCCAACAACAGATCTGATGTCCTCATATTTGTCCCCTCTATATGTAACAAGTCTCTTTTCTCTGACTGCTTTTTCTATATCACTGGTTTTGAACTATTTGATTATGGATATTGATGTAGTCTTCTTCATATTTCTCATGCTTAGAGTACATTGAGCTTCTTAGAACTGTGTGTTTATTGTTTTCAGTAAGTTCAGAAAGTTTTAGACCATTATATCTTCGAATGTTTTTTCTGTCCCCCATCTCTCTACATTCCTTCAGCAGTTCTTTTTTTTTTTTTAAAGTTTATTTATTTTGAGAGAGACAGAGATAGTGCAAATGGGGGATGTGGAGACAGAGAGAGAGAGAGAGAGAGAGAGAGAGAGAATCCCAAGCAGGTGCCACGCTGCCAACACAAGGCCCGATGCAGGGCTCAAACTCCCAAATTGTGAGATCATGACCTGAGCCAAAACCAGGAGTTGGAGGCCTAACCAACTGAGCCACCTGGGCACCCCTCCTTTAGCAATTCTAATTGTCCAGTATGTTAAGCTATTTGAAGTTGTCCCACCGCTGATGCCCACCCACTGATGTTCTTTTCTTTTCTTTTGTTTTTTAAATTATTTTTTCTGTGTTTCATTTTGAGTAGTTTCTGTTGCTATGCCTTTAAATTCGCTAATCTGTCATGTCTCCTGTGCCATTAACCCCATCCAGTATGGTCTTCATCTCAGACATTGCCTTTTTAATCTCTAGAAACTTGATTTAAGTGTTTTTTATATCTTCCATACGTCTACTTAACTTTTTGTGTAGAATATGCAAAGCATACAACAATTTACCATTCTAGCCATTTTAAAGTGTATAATTCATTAAGTACATTCATAATATTGTGCAACCATCACCACTAGCCATCTCCAGAACCTTTTTTTAACATTCCAAACTGAAACTCTGTTCTCATTAAACACTAACTCTTCATTCTCTTCTCACTGTAGCCCCTGGTGACCACTACTCTACATTCTGTCTCTGAATTTGGAATTAGTGGAATCATACAATATCTGTCCTGTTGTGTCTGGCTTATTTGACTTAGCATAAATATCTTCAAGGTTCATCTACATTGTGGCACATATCGGAATTTCACTCCATTTTAAGGTTTATATTCCATTGTATGTATATACCACATTTTGCTTATCCATTTGTCCACCAGTGGACAGTTGGGTTGTTTCCATTTTTGGCAATTGTGAGTAATGGTGCTATGAACATGGTATATAATGTATACAATGGTATATAAATATCTGTTCAAGTCCCTGCTTTCCAATTCTTTTGGGTATATACCTAGGTGTGGAGTTGCTGGATCATGTGGTAATTCTATGTTAAAGTCTTTGAGGAACCACCATACTCTTTTCCCCAATGGCTGTACCATTTTACATTCCCACTCTGAAAGTTCCAATTTTTCCACATCCTCACCAACACTTCTTTTCTTTTCTTTTTTTTTTTCTTTTTGATAATACCCATCTTTGTGGGTGTGAAGTGATATTTCATATTTTTTATTTGTATTTATCTAATGATGAGCAATATTGCACATTTCTTTATGTGCTTATTGGCCATTCGTATATCTTCCTTGGAGAAATGTCTATTCACATCCTTTGCCCATTTTTTAGTTGAGTTGTTTGTGTTGTGTTATTAAGTTCTTTATATATTCTGGATATTAATTCCTTCTCAGATATATGGTTTTCAAAATATTTCCCCCCATTCTGTGAGTTCTCTGTCCTTTCTGTTGATAATGTCCTTTGAGATACAAAGGTTCAATTTTGATGAGGCCCATTTTATCTATTTGTTTTGTTGCCTGTGCTTTTGGTGTGACATATGAGAAACCGTTTCCAAATCCAACATCATGAAGCTTTCCCCCTGTTTTGTTCTAAGGGCTTAATAGTTTCAAGTCTTACAGTTGAGTCTTTGATCTGTTTTGAGTTCATTTCTGTATGTGGTATAAGGTAAGGGCCCAACTTCATTCTTTTGCATGTAGATACCCAGTTTTCCAGCACCATTTGATGAAAAGACTGTCCTTTCCCAGTTGAATGGTTGGCATTTTTTTTGTCAAAAATCATTTGACTGTATTTGTGAGGGTCTATTTAACTTTTTAAATGCATGAAACACAGCTATAACTTCTAATTTTATTTTAACATCTGAATCTGTTGTGGGTTGGTTTTGATTGCTTGTTTTCCTCATTATGGATCATGTTGCCTGCCACTTCATCGACCTGATAATCGTTGATTGGATGCCAGACACTGTGAGTTTTACCTTGTTAGGTAGTGGATGTTTTTGTAATCCTGTAAACACTCTTGAGCTTTGTTCTGTGACAGTTAAGTTACTCAGAAACAGTTTATCCTTTTGGGTCTTGCTCATAAGATTTTTTTTAGGCAATTCCAGAGCAGTGCTCATTCTAGGGCTAATTATTGGCTGCTTTTTTTTTTTTTTTTTTTTTTTTTTTTTTTTTTTTAATGTAGACTTCATGCCCAAGAAGGGGCTTGAACTTCATGACCCTGAGATCAAGAGCCACATGCTCTACCGACTGAGCCAGCCAGGAAGCCCTTATTGGCCACTATTAAGGCAAGACCTTTCTCAGTATTCTCCCCAATACTTCATGATACTCTCCCCGGTGCCATAGCTGTGGGAATAGACACTATTCCCCACTCATGTGAGCACTAGGCACTAGGCACTAGTCCCTTTAATCCCTCCTGATGGTCTTTACCTGGCCCTAGTTAGCTTCCTCACATGCTTGTGCTGGTTAGTATTCCGATGAACACTAATTGGTCAGTGTTCAGAGCCTTGAAAACCACTGTTTCATGTATTTTATCTGATTTTCTGGTTTTTTCAGGTGAGAGGATAAATCTGATCCTTGTTATTCCATCTTGGCTAAAAGCAGAAGTCTACTGCTGCTTTTTTTTTTTTTTTTTTTTTTTAATACCTGTAAGACCACAGGGTCTCGGTGAAGGACTGTATCAATTCTGGTAAGTGAAAAGGTCACTCACACAGTAGGTTCTCATTTATCCCCTTTTCACCTACCAAAGGTGATTCTAAAGACCCTGACTCTTAGGAAACTTAGTTAGGCAGTGAGTTGGGTAGACTTAAGGAACTCTCAGGTCCAGAAACCTTACATTTGAACCTGCACTAGCCCAGAAGTCAGCGCCCTTGAACCCGGAGGGCCATCATGGGGTGAAAGTGCCACTGGGGGCATCCCACACGAGGGCTGAATTATGATTGTGAGCTCCCAGAGTTAATCCCACTGGACATCGTGGACATCCATTTCACTTTCCTGCTCTGATGCTTGTCCCGAGCAAGCCGTGACATTGTGCTTTCTCTTGCCATAACTCATTCAAGAGTGAACATGTTGTACCCAGCTCTGGACAATTAGATGCAGGATCTGGAAAGTCTGGAAAGATGCAGCATCACAGAAAGTTTCTGTGAAAGGTTTTCTCCATTTTTTAAAAATTTTAAATGTTTATTTATTTTTGAGAGAGAGAAATAGAGCGTGAGCAGGAAGGGGCAGAGAGAGAGGGAGACACAGAATCCAAAGCAGGCTCCAGGCTCTGAGCTGTCAGCATAGAGCCCGATGCGGGGCTTGAACTCACGAACCTTGAGATCATGACCTGAGCCAAAGTCAGACGCTTAACCGACTGAGCCACCCAGGTGCCCCAAGGTTTTCCCCATTTTAAGGGAGTCATGGGAAGACACAATCAGCCTTCTCCGGAGTTACTGTTTCCTAAAATGAGTCTTGGAGCTAGTGCAACCATCTTGGTACCACGTTGAAGATGAAACCAACAGGAAAGACAGCAGATCAGAGAAGAAGTCTTAAGTCCTTGAAAACATAATTGAGCTGCTGAATCACACAGCCCCCAAAGCCCGTCTCACCTCTGGATGTCCACGTAAGGAAAAAAATCAATTAAGGTCAGAGTTTCTGTTAGATGCCACCAGAAGTATTGTTGCTGAGCCAGCCACCTGGCGGGCTGGAGGTATACATGGAGGTGGGACACCTTAAAGGAACTTTCTCCCTCTCCTAAGGAACTTCAAGTTCTTTGTTAGATGAGAAACAGGCTGAAAACTGCAGAAAGACATGCCCAAGGCCACACAGTGGGGAATCAAGAGCACACAGGCCTACCAGCCTTCCAGCTGGTGCCTGGTGCCTACTCGACCACAGCCCTGTGCCCTTGAGATCCTGAGTCAGCATTGATGAGGGGGCTTGTAGGGTGGGGGCCTCAAAGTTCACCAACCCAAGTCAGTGTTCAGTTCTGCTGAGCAAGGGCAAGCAGATACCAGAGACTTCCTTGAATTTTTGTGTTGAAATCACGTCCTTGGAGGAAAAAAATCAAAGTCCCCCAAACCGTAATCAGGGCAGTTACAGGTAACGACTGATTGCAATAGTTTCGGAACAGATTTTTCTGATTGTAAAAACTTGTCCAAAGTCCCTCCCCAGGCCAACAAAGTGGGCGGACTCCTGAGAGCAGAGGCGAACAAAGACCTGAGGTCAGAGGTTCCTGGTGCTCTCCATGCCAGAGCAGGAAGCCCCTCCTCACATGGACCTCCTTCCTCCACCCTTGGAGCGTGTGTGAGGCAGGCAAGCAGCTCTGTAGGAGGAACCAGGAATGAGCCCAGACACTGCCTAGAAAACAGCTACAGTGGCCGCACGGAGTTCCTATCCCCACAGATATCATCTTCCCCTTGCCCATCTAGAAGACCCTTCTAAACTCTGAGGATGTTAAAGTACTTACTGATCCCACAAAGAGTGTCTGGACCCTGAGCTGTGCCGGTTGAGGGGTATCCAGCAGTGAATAAAACAGGTCCTCACATAGGTAGAGAAAAAGGCAGGTACATAAATGAATAAATGCCTATAACGTTAGGTGGTTGTAAGTGCCCTAACAAGAGCCAAACCACAGAAAGGGAGGGACAGCCATGGTGGTTTTGAGAAGGGGTCATCAGGGAAGACTTCCCGAAGAGGTAAAATTGTAACCGATGCGCTGAAAGACCTTAATGAATCGAGAGCCAGCCATGCAAGGAGAAGGTTCCAGGCAGAGGGAGGAGCAAGCAACGTTCTGAGCCTGGTTTGAAGACCAGAGGGAGGTGGTGTTGTTGGAAAGTGATCTGGAGGAGGCGAGGCAGAGGAGATGAAGTTAGACAGGTGACAAGAGGTCAAATCATGAGGCTCTTGAAGGTCATGAGGAACATGTTGGTTTTTCCTCTTGCATGAGGTGGCAGCTTTGGAGGGTTGGGAGCAGAGGAAGGACATGGCCCAACCCCGGTCCTGAGCACCACCCTGGCTGCTGTATGCATGTCAGCCCATGGGACATAGCAGGTACTCACTAAATGTCAGTGGTTGGATTCACTGCTTTCAGCCTCACCATTGGACTCTTGAAGCCACAGAGGGCACAGATCAGAATAATCCTCTTGTGCCCCCCAGTGCCCCGTATGGAGGGGTACTCAGACACGTGAATGAGTGAGCAAGCAGGAGTAGGTTAAGACAAGACTCATGCCCCAGATGGGTGGCTGGGACACATGGTAGCCACAGCCCTTTGCTGAGGTCAGCCACAGGGTGAAAGAAGGGTGCCACCGGCCGTGCAGCAGGAAGATCAGGTAAATGCCTGCTTTGGTAAGCACCATCATCTAGGGCCTAAGAATGTGCAGGATGCAACTGGGCCCAAACTTAGGTTGCAGGAGCCAAAGTTGCACCTGTCAACCACCAGTGCAGGGCAGGCAGACGACATGGGGCACCAATTTCTAGGATCACCACGATGTTTAGAGGCTCACTCTAATTCCCCTGGGAGCATCACAGACAGGTGTTTGGCACAAAAAAAGAAACCCAGAGAATGTAACCCAGCCAGGCACTGGTATCCAAAATTTGGGTTCTAGGCTGTACTTGGAAGGTGGCAGATTATTGTGGTCAAAGACGATCATGGAGGGCTTCCTGGAAGAGCTGCAGCCTGAAGTTAAACCGAAGACACTAGAGAGCTGGAGTTGCAGACACTCCCCTCTCCTTGTGTCCAGCTGCCCTGTGAACTCTCTTACCTCCGAACCACAACTAATATTCCTCCTCACTATCCATGGGCTAATTAATGCTAATGAATTCAAAGTTCCTATTTCCAGAAAATGGCCTTAACTTACCCCCCCCTCCCCACCCCAGCCTTGTCTCTTCCAAGCAGCCACATCCAGGGCACACACTATGCCCTGAACACATCACGCATCTTATACCCCAGTGCCTTTGGTCAGGTCATGCCATTTGCTCTCTCAGGAATTCCCTCTCCAGCCCCACTTTACCTGAACTATTGCCTTTTCCTCATACCCCAGCTCCTGTGTCCCAACTTCAGGGAAGTCTCCACCCTCCGATCTATCACACACACTTGGGGTGAGCTGCATGCCAAGCTCGACTTGGTTGGGTTTAGTCTCTTTGGGGTGATCATTCTGTACCGGTTAGGCTACAGACTAATAGCGTAATTGTTAGTCGTGCCTCTTTCGCCCCCAGATGTGTTCCAACTCAACAACAAATTACATGGTTACCCTGCACTGCCCTCGCCCTTCTCTGCCCAGCTGAAATCCTTTGGGCAGGAACTATGCCTCATTCTTTGCTCTGTCAGGGCCCAGGGTAATACCCTGACACATCTGGATACAGTCATTCACTCACACAAGTGATTTCTGAGGTGTGATGGGGGCAGAGCAGCAGATGGAAAGGCCCCTGTTCTCCTGACCCATCAGAGGTGGAAGGAAGAAGAGAGGAAAACAAGACCATTCCAGGGAGTGACGACGATAGGGAGAAGGCCACGAAGAGGAGGAGAGAAGATATAGAAGGGGGTAGATGACTTTAGACAGGCAGGGTGGGGAAGGCCTCTGGAGAAGTGGCATTTGAATGAGGCCTGAAAGAACTGAGGGAGCTAGAGATGAGAATATCTGCAGGTAGAGAATTCCAGAGAGAGAAAGGCAAGTTCAAAAACCCTGAGGCCAGGACGTGTTCAGTGTGTTTAAGGAACAGCAGAGAGGCGGGTGCAGGGTGAGTGAAGAGGAGATCAACGGGAGATGTCAGCAGGGGCCAGACAATGCTGGGCTTTGTCAGCCATGGCAAGGAATCAGGACTTTTTTTTTTTTTCCTGCCAATGGAGGGTTCTGGATCGGGGAATATCATGATCCAAATCATTTTTTCCCCAGACTGAGAGGTCTTTATTTTTCAATCACGCAGATAGAAGACAGAAGTGCCAGGACTCCTCTTCTGATTGGATAAAGCCACCCCATGAACATTTCTCTGTTTAGAGGCAGACACGTCAGTTACAGCGATGTCAGTTACAACATGGTCACCAGGGACCTCATCATCAAGACCTTACCGGTATCTTTCTGGAGGTTACCCTCAGAACATGGTAACAGCTTCTAGTCGTAAGTCCTACAAAACCCTTATTCATACTACTTCTAAGTACAGGGCTATGTTAACAGGCCACAACAACTTGATAACAACCACGAATAGCCATCTGAGTTTCCAAATGGTGTGGTGTAGAAACATTACATGCACATTCTTGTAAATGCTCTCAGCTAAAAGCAACAAGCAGGCCTGGACAGCTCAATTTCTCCACTGAATGGAAAAGGGGAAGGAGATGCCTAGGGTCTTACTTAAAAGCAGTGAAATGAAAAACACACAGCATTAACTTTATACATGCACAGGTCATACCTGGGCCAAGAGAACCTCTAAAGTTGCAGTGTTCAGTTAGTAATTCTTCTAATTCAAAAAACATCTTGGTGAATCAGACAAGTTCAGAAGAATCAGGGGGCTCTCCTCCCTACACCCTGTGGGCTCTCAGCCACCCTGCCTTTCCAGCGGGCTCTGGCTTCGATTGCATTCCCCTGCCTAAAGCATCCACCACTGTGTTTTGTGTCAAGCCCTTCCCTCCCCATACCCAGGTCCTGGAGAGCAGAGGATAAGGCCTTCCAAGGGAAGGGGGACTCCAGGAGGCAGCTAAGCTCTTCTACCTATACAATCCCACCATGGGCGGTTAGACCCAGTGGAAGGAGAAGAAAGGAGACCGGGGCTAGAGTTGGTCTAAAAGAACCCAGCACCAAACAAAATGATGAAACAGCCCCGCCCCTGGGGACCCTTGCTGAAGGGGGTAAAGAGGCTGCAAAGATCCAGCCCAGGGGTCTACAGCACAGCCCTCCCTCTCTGGAGCCAAAGAGGGGCAAATTCAATAAGAAAGACAGTCTCCTTAGCTGTTCTTAAGAAGCTTGCTCCTTCAGTTGTTTGTTTTTGAGCTGTCATTTTAAAGAAAATGAGAAGAAATATGTGAGATCCGAGCAGGTATGGACAGGTCCCATGACTAGAAACAGCCCTGCTGTACTGCAACCTGGCAGCCTAAAGATGGGCAGAGACTGGAGATGGGGGCAGGGGCCCAGGGGATTCTGTGTGGGCCCAGTGACTGGGGAAGGTAGGCTTCTGGGAAAGAACCCCCATCATTGCCCCTGCCTTGAGCACATGCCCGGATATGCCAGTGTGGCAGAGTTCCTAGGGGGCTGGGGGTTTTCTTGCGCATTGGCAGGCGGTTGTTGAGGTCCTTACAGACCTGGGAGCAGGCAGCACCGGTGGGAGCCTGGGTGGAACTCAGAAGGGATGATGGCCAAACACTGGCAGGATATCACAGATCTTGATAAGCGGATAGCAGGCCGTGGGGTAGTACCAATGCAGGGGTAAGAAAAGCAGTGTGATCACAAAGAATGCCTTGCCCACTGCTTCACAGCCTTGACCCCATCATGTGGTCCTGCAGTCCTGAGGCGCTGAGGCGCTGAGGCTATGGAATGTCCAAGACTGGCTGACAGGCAGCACCAAATGCATCCCCTTCTTGGATGATGAGACTCAGCTTGCCACAGCCAATATTCTGGATGCATAAATACGAAGCCCAATGTGTTGTGGCCTTGAAGTAGTGGGCCTCCAAGAGGCCCTGGTCCTCCTAGCGCTGACTTGTGGGTGCCCTTGTCAAAAGTGGGTGGGAAGGGGGCGCCTGGCTGGCTCAGTCAGTAGAGCATGAGACTCTCGATCTCAGAATCACTGAGTTCAAGCCCCACATTGGACATAGAGGTTGCTTTTAAAAAAAAGAAAAAAGGTGTGGAGTGGGAAGGCCATCATCAGAAGCAGGCTGGGGCCACAAAGATAATGGGAGTACACATCCATAGCACTGGGTGCCTGGGTAGAACTGTGGCATGTGACAGCTATGTGATGCCCAAAGGCCGCATGGAAACAAAAGAGCTTGGCCATGGAGGCCACAATCTTGGAGCAGAGTCCACTGAATGTTCGGAGGGGCCAGGGTGCATGAAAGAGAAAGCAGACAGCAGAGCTATGTCATCGGCTTGAGCACAGGTCCACAAGAAGCAGAAGGCAGTCTTATGTAGGTGCCAGGTCCTAGCGCAGGGCTTAGCCAGACTGGTACCTGCAGGACATAGGAGGGGCCTCTGTGCGCCACCTTGCTAGACCTCTGCTGGCTCCGCGGGGGGTGAGGTGGGGGGGTGGGGGGGTGTCTTTCCCCCAGTAGGTAGTACTGCAGGAGTTGGGGCCACAAGTCCTCTAATAATCTGGGCAACCTTGTCAGCCTCTGGGAGGTTGTTCTGTGAGAACCCGCTGAAGAAGCTGCGAATAGTGTCCCAGTTCCTGTGTACCAGAACAGGGGGTTCCTTGGCCCTGGTGCCATCGGATGAGACTTGCAACTGACACCACCGGTCCTGAGGATCTGCACTCATACTCCTTCACGAACACCTTGTTCCAGAAGAAGGGATGGTTCCAAAACTTGAAACTGCAGCGCGTCCTGGCATGCCTGAGCTCCCTCACCTCCAAATTCACCAAGTACCAGGGCACGTCTTCATCACGAGGACTGATCATGTCTGACAGATGCGGGTGGTTCAGAAAGGCAGTGACCCAGAAGCCAGAAATATTCTGGATGATGAAGCGCCTACGTACCAAGTGCAGACGGCGCATGCGTCCAAACCTGCGCTCCAGCCGCAGGTAGGGCCAGTCCGCCTGGGCACTCACAGCCTCCAGCTCCCACTGGATGGCCTCCGGCAGGTCCGCGGCTGGGCGTTCCAGGTTTATGGGCCCCGCTGCACCGCCACTCCCACCTCCGGGTCCTCCTCCCCCACCAGCCCCTCCGCTCCTCCGCCCCTTCCAGGAAGATGGCGCCCTGCCCAGGCGTCACTTCCTCGGCCTTCCCGCCGCCTCTCGACCGCGACCCCGCCCCCCAACCTCGGAGCGGCGGGTCCCAGGGGCCTCGGTCCGACTAGGCCCGGTGACAGGCGGGGCGGTCCCGGGGGCGGGGGCGGGGCGCCCGCGTGCAGCGGCTTCGCTGACCCAGCGGCGAGGTCGGGCGACGGGCGCGTGGCGGTTCTAGGCCCCCCCCCGTCTCGTCCGCCATCACCTGAGGTAGCCTCTCGCCTGGAGGGGCTCGGGGTGCGTGGACGACACCGCGGGTCCCGCCGGAGGGGCGGTACGGCGGCTACGGGACCATGGCGGGAGGTGGGAAGGAGCGGTCTCCTCCTCGGGGCGCGCTCCGCTCCTCGCGCCCTCCTTCGGGGTGTGATTCGCAGAGGTCCCCCTAGCTGCGAGGGACGAGGGTCTTGCCGGCCTGGCTGAGTGGCACGGGGCTGCCTGAAGGGGATGCAACCGCAAGCGCCGGACGGAACTGGCCCCAACATTAGTAGGACAATGGCGATAAAGATGGGGTGAATTGCAGGGGTGTACCAAGCAAGGAATAGTTCCGAGTGGGCACCAAGGATCAGGCACAACTCCGGTCCCGGACACACAGAACTTTCCATCACAGTGACCACGCCGGGCGATTACTCTTCCCGGCGGTGGACACTGGCGGCCACCGGGCACCCACACTCGACTGTGGTTTGGGGCAGCTGTAGACTTGCAGCTTTGCACAGGGTAAATTATTCAAGCATATGCAGAAAAGACTATGCAGACTCAAACTGGAAGCCGCAGATGATGGTAATTACCTGGCACGTGGAGGTGCCGGAAGTACTTCTATAGAGAAAGGAAGAAACAAACTTGGGAGTACGAGGATCTGGGGCAAGGGAAGGTCTCAAACGCTGGCAACGGGGAGCATATTGGCATCTGTATGTACAAACTATCTTCCTGGGCTTGTAGACTGAAAGATGGACATTGTTCCACCTTGCCCAATGCCCAGAGGCTGCCTCTTGCTCTATACCAGACATTTCACAAAAGTGAACCTGTCTGAAATGCAGGGAATGTGCTTGGATAGGATAAGAGCCTGGATGGACCAGCCTTGCAGCCCTGATCCTGCAAATGCATCTGCACTCCTGTGGTCTTGGCTCCCAAACTTGTGGCTTATGGAGGTCAACACACCTAATTCCCCCTATGCCCGGAAGTCCCTGCTACCTCCTCCAGAAAGCTTTCAGTCTCCTCCCGCCCGATGAATAGGGTGGCGCTGAGCCCCCAGACCCATCCTGGGGTATACACTCCCTAGAGAGCAAGGTGTATTCCCTTGGGGCTCTAGCCAGGGATCTGACCCATTGGGGTGGACATTCAATCTTTGTCAAGTAAATGGAAGGCCAAAGAAATGAAGGGCTAGCCCACTGCCTTTGTGCACAAAACACCCGTAACACACATTAACAGTTGTTAACGTCCCATGGACTCTTGGGCTGGACTCAGGACTGTGTGGCTGTGGACAGTGGCTCCAGACCACAGAATAGTTACTCAATCTGAGCCCTGGATAGGAGCATCTCAGTACGAGTTGCAGGGCCTATGATGATGAGGACTACCTTCGTTAGACTGGCAAAACAGCAAGGTCAGAAGCCACGTCAGCCTTTCAACAGTTTGTCTGAACCCAGTGAGTAGGTACAAGTGTGACAAGGTCAGGTCCTAGCTCTGTCACTTGCCAGCTGTGCACCTCGGGCAATGGATGACATCTTTTCTCGGACAACCAGTATCCATTCTTCATCCTAACAGAAGCCCCAGTTTCCTTTGAGAAACCACTCCTATCTCAGCCTTGCAATTGCTGGCTGGCTTGGGGGAGAGCACAGAGCCCTTTCAAGGCCAGTGAGACAGGAGATGCCTGGGAGGTGGGGGGCACTTCTGTGAATACAAGGACTCCTCTCTCCTTTCTCTTCCTGGTCAGCACTGAGAATGACGGATATGGAGTCATGGCAGCAATTTACTCCTACACCAAGGGATGAGCCACTTTGTAGGGCCTGAGGATGAAGTCCCGACTACACAAGAGGGTGGAGAGAAATAGGAATGACCAACCATGTTTGAGTTGCTGGATCCATCCTAAAGACTGTGCTACATCTGTCATTTTTAGTTACATGAAATTTTCGTGAGGCCAATGAGAGTTTCTTCTTGCATCCAAGTTTAAGTGATAGCATGATGCCACTTAGCTCAAGATCTTTCATTTCAAAGTATAAAGTCTGTAGGTGCTAATGTGAAGGCTTGCTACTGTCTGCCCTACACTCACCATCCCCTGGGATGCTAAAGATGTCTGTTGTTTCCAGTTCTTCCCCAGGCACTCTCCAACCCTTTCCCAATCAGACAGGTTCACAACTTCCAAACGCATCATTCAGAAGTTTTTAATAAACAACTTCATTATAAAAACTTTTTTTGAAAATGTAATTCTGTAAAACATTGAAAAATCTACTTTAACAAAGATACGCCCTGTGCATTTTCTAATGGCACTTATATTTTACAATTAAAAACCTTGTTTTATATAAAGCCAAAAATACTCCAAGAGGTTATTCACTGTGTTTACAAAGTGCTAGAAGGTTTTTGTCTTGTATTTTTCTCTTTAAATAATCTGGCATTACGAAAGAGTGGCCCCAAAGCCTTGATCACCAGGAGGGAGGGAGGCAAATGAGAAGTGGTGTCTCAGGAGTTCTAGTGCCAAATATTTAGAGGTGGAGAGGGGCAGCTATGGAAGTGAGCTTGCATCTGAAGAAACTGGGCTGGGATACTTCTTCCAGACCCCACCACAGAAGCACTAAATTATCACGGTGAATCCTTCTCCTGTTAGAACCGGGACACCCCTTCCCTTGCCACAGACCCCCCTCTCCAGTGGTGAAGGTCATAGCCAATTCCTTCCACAGCAGGTTCAGAGCTCCAGGAGAGGCCAGGGTGAGGTCCCAGAGGAATCTGGACTTTTCTGGCCAACACCTGCCTAAGGCAAAGTTTCTTATTACATAAATATCCTTGTTAAAAAGCAAAATATTGATCCTGTACAATATAAACTGTTAAAAAAAATCGTGCTTAAAGACAGCTCCTAGATAAGAGGGAAGGTAGAGGGAATGGGGAAAACAGCTACCAAAAAGAAAGGGGGTGGGGGGCAAGGATTCAGACTACTAGGAGAAGTTTAGGGCAGTGGAAAAATTTCAACTTAGGACAATATCTACGAGCAAAAAAGTAATCACACCTGCTTCCCGGATTTCCATTAAATGCCATTTGTATAAGGTTGGGGGGAAACTCATTGGTGCTCCTTTTCCCACCTCTTCCCTCTTTAAAAGATGTGCACAGATCCTGAGCTGACACAGCTGGGTAGGTCATCCCCTGGCCCCCAGGACCACACTCAACCTTCACCAGCTGTGTGCAGGATGCGAGGTGCCTGCCCCCTGTTCAAGGCAACTCATCGCTGACAGAGGTTGGAGGTGGTGGGGAAAGGGGTCATTACCCCTTTTTCCTGGTCCCTGTTTGGTCTCTGCCACATGCCATGGCTCCTGTTGTGGGCAGACACCCCTCAGGCTCTCATGGCCTCAGTAAAGGTACTGAAGTGGGTTTGGTACTGAACGTAGGATAAAGCTATTCTTATCCTTTGAACAACCAGGCCAAGAAGGCTTTTTTTTTTTTTTTTTTTAAATTTTGGGAAGGGAAGTTTAAGAAACAGCTGGGTGGCTATGGTCCAAAAAAAGGTGAAGGCAGATGTTCCTCTGTACCAGCAAAGTTCACAGTGATAGGGAAATTCCTTGTGTGGGGTGAGAGTACTGACGGAAGAGTAAAGGAGAAACAGGATGGAAGGAGAGGGGAGAAGGGGCAAGGCCCCACTTACAAGGCTTTAAATAGTTGCTCTGCCTGTTCTAGGAGTTTCCCAGCATCACTAATGGGGGAGAGAATTCAAGGAAGGGACAGGAAAGGACAGGCAGGGAAGAGTGGACTCTTTAAGCCTGAGATTTTATACTCCATGGCCAGAGGCCCACTTGCCTCTATAAATGAGGTGTGCACGGAAGGTGGCAGGGAGCGGATGAAGGGTTGCTGGGTCTAGTGATGAAGACCAGAGACAATAAGGAGAATGGCAGCACTGAGTCCTGCTTGGATCCTCACGTACCATTTCCTATAATACGAGTCCCAATAACATGCACAGCATGCAGGAGGTGGCTGCGTACCAAGGTGGACGCTTTTAAAAATAAACCTTAATTAGTCCCTGGGACTCACTGAAACGAATTTTTAGAAGCAAATCACCTAGTCTGATCCTAACCTTGCCAGACATTTTTATATCTGGTTTGTTTTTTCAAAAGTATCCCAAGCTACCCTGCCTAAATCAAAACATGCTTATTCACTCCACATTGCTTCCAATCGAGGGCCAGGGAGCTACATTTTAAGGCTTGCACCTCAAAGAGTACTGGCCTGGGCTGAAGCAAAAGCCTGGGTCTTGGACCTGCTCAGTTCCTGATGATAAAGCAAAGTGATGTCTAGAAGGAAAGAGGGGGTGTGAGGACTGGGCGGAGGCTGAGGCAGTTCCTTGGTAGTTTGTCCTGAAACCCTAGTGGAAAAGCCAGCATGAGGCACCGCTGAGAAAAGTGCCCAGAAACTACTGGCTGCATGTGTAGAAGTTAACAGTAAAGAGGTAGAAGTGTGTTTCTGAATCAGACTGGAGGTGTCTCATGAGGGTCCCACATTGGTGGTCCCTGAGCTGCCTCCCTTCTGTGAGTGGTGAGAGTAAAGCCCGTGCGGAACTGAGAAATGAAGCAGGGATGGGGTTCGGCTGGGCAAGGGCTGTGCTTTCTGTGGCAGGGAGCCCCACAAGCCAGAAGAGTCATCTGTTGCGAGAAACCCTGCTAAGTACTGGGGGCAAATTGAGGGGGGGGCCACAAGAGGAAGGTGGGATTACTTTGATGGGGAGCAGAGAGGCCTATGCACAGTGGCCCTGAGTCCACTGTAACTGCAAAGTAGAGGAGTGGGGAGACTGTGGATAAGAACAAAGGTTGGTATGGGAGCCAATGACGTACCCACAGGTTAGGACTCAACTATCTGCCCAGCCCTAACTTCCTGAAGACTGTTCTTGCAACAATTCCACAACTTCCTGGAAAAGGGACAAGCAGGAGACACACATCAGGGGTTCACACCCTCTCCTTTGATAGCCAACCAGGTTAGAACCCGAGTCCCTCCTTCCAAGACTAAGGATAACAGCTCATGTTTGGGGTGGGGGCTGGGGAATGGGGGCGATAGAAGCGGGCATGCCTTTCATTTCTTGCCCTCTCCTGTTCAAGAGGAGGAGGAGGGCTCATGATGTACTTGGAGAAAAACAGAATTGCAGACCTGTGAGAAACCTGCTCCAATCTTCTTGCCTGTCTCGCAGACACTGCCGAGGAAGGCAGGAACAGACAGTCATGGAAGATGGCAGAGACTGAAGCAGTCCAAAGTCAGTTTATTTCCCCACAGGGGAAAAATGTGACCTCAAGTGAAGAGAAGTCAGTGAGACCCGACTCCGCCTTGTAAACAGGGCTCCAGTTAACACCGGGTACCAAATGGTTCCGGCTGGTGCCAACTGGACTGGACTGGTGGGAATGAATTCACGGCGTGTAAACAATGTTCACTGCAATCATTCTAAGGCTAACAGCTTGGCAAGGGAGGTGAAATGGTGTGTCTGAGGCGACTGTGTAAACGGTACCGTTGCTGGACAACACTGACTGGAAATGGAGGTGCTGCTACAGGAGGGACGGGGCTGGTGGGCAGGACAGAGGCCCTCTCTCCTGCCTATTGGTGGGAAGCAGGCGACGGAGCCAAGTGACCCTTTGCAGCAGGGCCTGACCAACTGCCGTGGGGTCTGCAGGTTGGGACCAGAAGGCGGGCTTCTTGGGCTATTTCTCTCGAGGTCATCCAAAGTGAAACCCTTTGTGTCTCCAAGAGGCCTCCCCCTTCTCCAAAGAGGAGGAGGTTCTGACACTTTGGAGAGGGAGAGGGCGAAGTGTGGCTCCCGATTCAGATCAAAAAAAGTAAAAGTAAAAATACCTGAAGTTCTATGGTATGAGATCTTTTCATGGGGTTGGGGCTCAAGGCTCCTCCCAGAACTGATCCTGGAGCTTGAGCCCCCAAACCAAGTGCTCCATACAGATACTGGAATTTTTTTCTTTTTGAACCCAGCTCTGAAAGCTCAGCTGCCTTCATGGGAGATGCAGATGGGGTGGGTACAGAGGCTCCCTGACAGAGCCTAAGACTGGGCCGAGGGCCTCCCTGGGGGCTACTGGAATGCCTGGTGGAAACGAGGCAGGGTGGTGGTGCTCAGGCCAGAGGTGAAGACAGGAGGCAAGGAGTGCAGAGGTCCAAAGTTCAGTGGTCCACCAGCTCCCGGGGAATCTTGAGGCTGAGCCTGCAAAGTGGTGAGTAAGGGCTGTGCCTCGGCCTGGGAGTAGCCCATGACCAGGCCTCCGGTGGCCCCGGGTGGGTTACACGGGGGTAGGTTGAGTGGAAGAAAGCCCAGTAAGTGGGAGAAGTCCACATTAGCAGCGCAGAGGGCCTCAGAGAGGTTGGCGGGGCTCTTGGTGAGCAGTGCTTCATCTAGGAGGGCCGCAGCTGCCGCCGGCTGAGGTGAGGCGGGCTGGGGTTCAGCGGACGAGAGAGACAGGCTTCCAGGAAGCTCCGCCAGAAAACTATCCACCTCCACTTTGGGCAATTTGTCGGGCAAGTATGAGGTAGATCCAAGCTGGTATTTTGGAGGAAGCTGAGCTGGGGAAGAGATAGGTGAGGATTCCAGGGGGTAGCTCATACCCATGGGCAGCGTGTTGTGCACCAGGGAGTGTGGCATGCCCGTGCTGGGCATGGTAGGGATGTGGGCGCCATACATGCCCATGGGCAACATGCCAGGGAAGGCCTTGGCCCCCATCACGTCCCGAGAGGCCATGCATAGCACAGGGCTCAGCTCTTCCTTCACACTGACTGTGGAGCTGCAGCTGAGGAGGCCTAACATGTCCACTGGCTCTGTCTTGATTTTGAGCAACTCCTGCGAGTGGCTCTTCTTGACATGACGTGTCAGGTGGTCCTTGCGGCCAAACCGCTGGGCACAGTACTGGCACAGGAAGTCCTTCCGGCCTGTGTGCACCACCAGGTGCCGCCGCACATCCTTACGAGTATAGAACCGCCGGTCACAGTGGTCACAGGGGTGCTTCTTCTCTTTGGCACCACCTGCTACTCGGCGTGAGTGGGCCTTCAGGTGCTCTAGCAGGGCCTGGGTACTCTCAAAGGTCTGCAGGCACACCTTGCAGCTGAGGTCACCGCTGCTGGCGGCATGCATAGCCAGGTGGCGCCGGTAGCCTAGCTTCGTATTGTAATTCTTACCGCACTCAGAACAGTGAAGGGCCTCTTTGTTGGGGTCATGGGTCTGCAGGTGGTTCCGCAGATGGTCCTTGCGGTGAAACATCTTATCACAGTACATACACTGGTGGGGTTTCTGGGCTGAGTGGGTGGCCATGTGCCTGGGGGTAGGGATGGAGGATAGAGGAGAAACAAAGGAGATCACAAGGGCTGGCCAGACAACTGAGGTGTCCATTAACAGGGAAGTAAATACAAAAATTATGGTAGAGACACGCAATGGAATACTATGCCAACTATATTCCATAGATATCCTCACCCACCTGCAAAATCACATATGTACTCCTAGTCTTTGCAGCACTGTTTGTAGTAGTAAAAAATCAGCAACAATCTAAACGTCCATCAATAAGGAATCGGTGAAATAAATTATAAGTTCAAAAAATGACTCAAATAAAAAAAAAAAAGGCAGCTTTATATGTACCCACGGGGAACAAACTCCTAGGATACAATGAAGTGGTAAAAAGCAGTGGGACAGGACAGTGCATGCAGAATGGTACTACGCATAAGAAAAGAGGGAAAACAGATGTATGTTTGCTTGTATGTGCTTAAAAATATTTCTGGAGGGGGGCGCCTGGGTGGCGCAGTCGGTTAAGCGTCCGACTTCAGCCAGGTCACGATCTCGCGGTCCGTGAGTTCGAGCCCCGCGTCGGGCTCTGGGCTGATGGCTCAGAGCCTGGAGCCTGTTTCCGATTCTGTGTCTCCCTCTCTCTCTGACCCTCCCCCGTTCATGCTCTGTCTCTCTCTGTCCCAAAAATAAATAAACGTTGAAAAAAAAAAAAATTAAAAAAAAAAAATTTCTGGAGGGATATATAAGAAACTAACACTGGTTCCTTATGGGGAAAAGAGATAGGGAAGCTTATGGGTTTGATGGAGAATTTCCATTTATACCTTTTGACACCTTGTGAATTTTATGTGAATGTATTTCCTTTTCAAAAAATTATATTTAAAAAATTTTAAATGACACCGTAAAAGAAAATTGAAAAGAAAAAATCTAAACTTCTCTATGTGGAACAATCCCAAAACATAATGACGGGTTAAATCAAAACGGGAAGTTCAGTTTGGTGTGTGTAATCTAATCCCTTGTGAAAATAAAAAGGGAAGGGAATACATATTTCAATGTCTTAGCATGGATACACAAGAAACTGACCCCATTGGATACCTCTGGGGAGAATGGTAGCTTCCAGCATAAGGACAATGCATTTTTCACTGAATGCTCATTTGTACCATTTAAAGTGTTTGCCGTGTAAACCAGCAACATTTAAAAAAGTGTTCCCATGGTATAGTACCTCAGTGTTCCTTGGTTTACCTGCTCCCATCTGGAGGGACAGGAGCTCAGAGTGCAGGAGTTACAATCCAGAGCTCTACGGGACTTTCAGAATCAGTAAGACTTCGAGGACCCACCATCTGCCAGGCCCTGTGTGAGTTGTCATTAACCTTGTTCTCCACAAGAGGCCGAAGCACAGGACAGCCCCACCCACGTCAGTAAGTGGCAGAAACTGAATTTGAACACAGTCCTTGAAACCTGGGTTCACTCAGGTATACCACAGCTGTCTCTAGTATAGCACCCAGTGATCCTTCCTACCTGGAAGGTATCGAACGTAGCCATTACCCTCAGGCTACGTGTGAGTGCTCACACCACCGAGAGCTACTATTAACCTCCTGTGACATATCAGACATGGTAATGTACGAGAGGGAGGTGCTGATGGACCCACAGTCCATTTTCCTCATTTTACAAGCGAGGAAACGAAGGCACTAAGAGGTTTAGTGACTCGCCTAAGCTCACGCAGTGACTAAGGTTGGAGTCAGAGCTCCTGCCTCCCAGACCCTATAGGACCTTTCCTGTAGCTTCTCGCAGACACCCAGACTGTCACTAAGGAAGTCTAAGAGGATGGCCCCAACTGGAGTCCACCTCAGACACAGGAGCACACAGTTATCAAAGCATTCCTGAGGACCACAGAACTGTCATGAGGGCAATCCTGGTCACGCTGCCCTATTACCTGCTTTAGTTCCTTCCTATCAACTGTTTTCCAGACAAGAACTGAGGCTTTCTTTGGTCATCTTGTTCATGCATTTACTTGTCTGCGGTCTGTCCCCACTATTAAGATAGACTCAAGGAGCACCCCCATCTGGCTCACTACTCTGTCCAGGGCACTTAACACCATGTGTGGTATGCAGCAGGAGCTCAATAAATTATAGTTGGCTAGATGAGTGGATGAAGCAGTGTGCATCAGGCAGTCTATCTCATTTGTAAAGGGCATATTCCTGTTCCTCTGATGGAAAGGCAAGGATAAAGTCAAAATCACTTTGGGGCAGGCGCCCCTCCCTTCCAAGCTGCTCTGCCATATCTACTTTATACTAGCACTTTCACATTCTATTTCACTTTATGTAGGGCTCTTGGGCTTAAAGTTTCAGGAAAGCTGCTGACCGAGAGGACACCAGAGATTCCACAGAGACGGAAGTAATCATGTGAGTAGCAGGCTGGTTCAGAAGAGGCACTGCAGGACCAAACATGCTATGGGACTTTGGGTAAGTTACTACCCCACTCTGAGCCTCCACTTTAAAATTTACAGATGGGACCAGAGGGTCTCCTTTTCCTTCTCAAGTTAAGACTGATTTCTAATTTCTGGCTAACATTACCTGGCATTACCTGGCAAAGGTGGGGAGAGTAGTATTGAAAACATCGTTTAATCTAGTTTGTTCATGACGGTCTGATATTTCCCCATCAGAGTCTAGTGTCTGAATACAAATACCACCAGTAGCTTTTAGTGAGGGATTTCAAATTGTTGGTGTTCAGGGTACACTTATGGGCCAATAAACGTCTACTCTTCTGTCACAATAAAGCCTCCCACTCAGTGGAGTCTTTCTGGCTTTGTCCTCTGGGAACCTCAGGGCAGGAAGAGGTATGGGAGCGTCACCTACCTATACAGCTTGTACTTGGAGGCAAAAGCCTTGCCACAGTGCAGCTGAGGGCAGCTATACGGTCTCTGCTCTGGATGGGGGAGGCTGTGAGGCCTCAGCTTCTCCCCATTTGAGAAGGGCGTCCCCGAGATTTCGCATTGGCACTTCACTTGACTCTCCGCCTCCCGGCCCCGAGGCCTGGGAACTAGTTTCCAGCCCACTTCCTCCTCCTGCTTTGCATCTTGAATCCAGGGGGGGACGCTGGTGAAAAATGTGGTCATGGCAAGACTAATGGCGAAGGGCCATGTTATTCAGAAAGCCTCCCCATCAGCTCCACACGGGCTCTCTGCTCTGTCACAGCCTCCAACGCAGCAGCCTTCAGAAAACAATCTCTTCACCTGAAACATCAGAACACCTGGTGTTAGGGAGCCCAATACCATGAAAACATGGGCTCTGGAGGCAGACAGATCCTGTTCCGATCCCAGCCCTTCCACTTCAAAGCCACGTGACTTTCAGCCAATTACTTCCCTGAGCTATCTCATTTACAAAATGAGTTTAATAATCTCCTAAATCATAAGGATATTTCGAGGATTAAATGAGATAATGAATACACAGTATTCAGCAGAAGGCTGGGCACCTAATAAGTGCTTAATGGTAACTATTATTACTAGTTCTACCTAGGCTAATAAGAAACGAGATAATCTAAGGAAGTAAAAGCCCTAAACTCCAAATATTCTCTTCCGACTTCACTTTGATATCCTTTCCACTAAATTTAGAGAGGGCAGCTCCTCCTCCTTCTCCTCCTCCCCCACTACTTTCCACAATTCTCCTCCTCATGAAGGTGCTAAAGAGCAATAAAATGCCCAAAAGGCAACAGAGAAGGAAGGAGAAGCTTTTGCTTAGGAAATTTACACCCTGGAAGGACAGCCCCTGAGCCAGATGTGTTTCTCAGTAGCACATCAACAAGAGCTTCTGCCTGAGGAGGCAACAGCAGACTCAGCATTTCTCCTAAACCAGTCCTGGTCCCATCCCACCCTCCACCACCTCTCTGGGTCTCCCAGGCCATGCTTCTTTAGCAAAGCCGTCCAACACGCCACGTGCCGAGCAGCCCCTCCTGCAGACCTTTGTAGCACACATACATTTCTCCATTATGAGCAGGAAGCATACTAGCATTAGAACTCCTCCACCAAGTTGATTCTTTGAAGGCTCAGATCACAGTTCTTTCATTTCCATACACTTAGCATCTAGAAAAGGACTCTCAACTTTCTTACCGTTCGATGAGTAAATTAGTCACTGAATGCAAGTTGATGCAAGGCTCAGTTATGCTCACAAAGTTCTGGTTTAAACTGGTGTCACAGCTCTTCCAAAGTGGGGAGCCAATACCTTGAAGTCTGATCCTCTCTCTTGTTGAGGCAGGGGGAGGGGAGGGGTGTGGGAAAGGGGAAAACTGGAGCAAAGATGACAGAACTTTTCTCCTGACATCAATTCAGAGAGGATGGAGATTACTGTACTGACTCTCCAAAGGGGGACAACAGACCCACATTCACACTAATAAGATTACCAACTGCAAAGCAACTTGCTACAACAGGGGGATTCCTTTTGAAGAAGTCATGCCAAAATTTGGTCATGAGGCTTTCCCATGTGAAGGGAGCAAAGGACAGTGGGGACTGTCCACGAGAATCTGGGGAGGGCTCCAACCGCACAAACAGCTGTGGGCCACAGAATGCTTGCTCAGCTCATTAGCACCTGCTGCTTACAGTGACCATTCATCTAACAGACTGGCGGTGAACGAGATGATGGGATCAGCGGGTTCATGCCCCAGAGAGCTTTGCTCATCATTAACGTGAGCTACGTCCTGTTCAGGAACCATTCCTCTTGTTGAAGAAACACTGCAGTGTAATATGATAAACATTTCCCCATCACGAGTGGAGATCTGCCTAGAAAGATCTGCACAAAGGTGGCTGCATTTTGCATGAGTCACATGCCGGGGAGGGGTAGGCAGTGCTAAAAAGTAGTCCCACTTGAGCCTTCAAGTCATCGTGGCATATCTGCCTGCTTCACTATAAATCTCCAAGGCCTCTGACGTCTGCCTTTCATGGGTTAAGTCCCTCCTTCTCAAGGGTGGAATCACCTGTTTATAAAACCAGCGATTACTACGCTACCTTGGAATGGGGCAGAGAGCAAGCATGAATTCGAACATCTACTTTGGAGGGAATTTACCCCACCCTCAAAGTCAAGTTCTGCTCCCCGCTGCTATCTAAAACCGTGCATCTCAGCCTCTGAAAAGCTGGGAACGGCAGCCAGAGGGAAGCAGGTCGCATCACTTTGGCCGACATGAGAGGGGAGCCTAGCCCTGGAAATTCCACACAAACTCAGAAAGAGAACAGTACGTCCCCCACCTCCCACACATACACCTCTTCTGTTCTCCTGAACAAGCACAAACAAGACAGAGCAGTTTAGTATGCTGCTTCTGAAAGAGTGAGTAATGGGCTTCTAGGAAAGAGGCTGGTGGTGGCTAAGGAGAGCTCAAGAGGTTGTAATGACAGAACCAAAGGAGGGAGGCAGCCATGTGCTTGCCTTGATCTGCGTTTAATGGGGCTATGGCCCTAAAAAGAAAACAGCCAACACCCTGATCCTATTCCCCCTATCCTTTCAAAAAGGCACAGGGGAAGCCCTCACCCATAGTCACCGACAGGCTGCTGCCGGTGTTACCTTAGGAACCCTTTTGGGAATCTAGTCTCTCTCCCTCTGTCCTTTGTCTGCAAAGTCCTCTCCTCTAGGAAAATTCCTGGGCCTCTCTCCTTCAGACTTCCTGGGCAAAACTGAAAGAACCCTGCTTCTCTTTCAAAGCTGCTCTTCTGGTCTCACACTCTAACCTTAACAACTGTAGAGAAGCTGACGGAACCTGTTCCCATAAAACAAACACAATCAATCCCTCCCAGTTACTGGTATAACTCGGTGTATTTTCATCCAAAGATCGCTTCTGGCGCCTGATCTGAAGAGGGAGGTAGTGTGGAGAGAACCTTGGACTTGCTATCCGAAGAGCTGCCACTTACTGGCTGTGAAAGCAGGTGCAGGTTACTTTGTTTCTCTGAATCTCAGATTCCTCAGTTTCTAAGATAAAGACGTCTTCTCCTTACCTAGAATGGTCTCACAGAGGACGAAGCGTCTGACACAAAGTGTGCGCACACATGCAGTGCCGTCTACACCGTGTCTGCCTCTTTTCCGCACAGGGCCCGAGCAGTACTTCTTTTTCTTCCCCCTTTAATGTTACTTCTCAGGCCTCTGAGTGAGTTTCCTTCCCTTCACATCGCCCCAGAACGCAGCCTTCCCCTTTTCCCTCGCCATCAGCCGCCAGCACATCCCCTCGAGCCAGTCGCCCTTGCGCTCCCTTCCCTTCCTCCAGCACCGTATCCCGGCCGGAGCTCTCTCTCTGAGTCCCTTCTGTTACTAAGGCTCCGCGCCCCCAACACAAGTGCTTTCTAAAAACTCCCGAAGGCCCTCTTTGGCAGCCGAAAGGAGACAAACTGCTCTCCAGTCTGTCTGTCCTGCTGTGTGCCATGATGCCTGCTGCCCTCTGACGAAACTATAGTTTTTATGGTGTTACATCATCTCTATAGAAACTGCGTTCTTTCTCCATTATTAGCCTGTTTCCTCATCTGTAAAGCTAAAAATACTTACCTCACAGGCTTGTTGTGAGGATTATTTTAGTCAGGTATGCAAAGGGCTCAACATAGGGCTTGGCTTGCTGTAAGTCCCCAACAAAAGGCAGCTATTATCTTTGCCTTTGTACTGAGTTGCACGTTCCCACCTTCTGCTGCCACACTAAATTGTCCCAACCCTCCCCAAACCGTGGAGAAGCAGCCCCCCTGCAGCAAGGAAAGCGTTAATCTCTAAGTGTTCTTAACTAGAGAGACCCATAGAGGATTAACAGCTCCACTCCAGTGACTACCCTAAAATAGCTTTTATCCCTCCTGCCCAAGAGCTACTTGGGGATCTGAAGAACTCAATTCAACACCTGCCCAGGAGGAAACGTACCCGGGAACACACCCTGGAACGTTCTTTAGGGTGGACAGACTCTTCCCTTAAGCAGAGCCCAAAATAGCAACTGGGAAATTATAAATAGACCAAGAAAAAAAAAACCCAGGTCTTGACCCCAGCACCAGAAACAAATCCAAAAGACACACCGACTGGCTGGAAAACAGTGAGAAAGGGGAAATGAGCATAGCTGCCCCCCTCACTCACTCTCTCACACACACTCCAGAGTGGTGGGAGAATTAAATTACAGGGAGGCTGGAGAGTCTCAATGACTTGCATCATTCCAAGAGACATCAAACAGGATTAGCAGGGGTTGGATTTACTCTCGGGCTGCTAGTTCTTCTGTCACTGTAGATGGGCCCTCTTCGGAGTCCCTTTGATTCACTATTTCCTCTGAATCCCGCTGCCTCCCACTCCTGCGGAGGCCTTGAGCAAATGGCTGCAGCTCACTACAGCCCCATTTTCATTAAGAGGAAACCTGGTTGGACACCCCCTAGTATTCCCACCCCCCCCCCCACGCAATCTAGCGGCCTCACCTTGGGGGGCAGGGTTAGAAATCCAAGGCCAGACTCTATCACAGTCCCAAGCTAACAAGATGGAAAAACACACAAGCCAGGAGATGGGCTACTCGTGCAGGTGAAAGCACCAGCAACTTCTCCCCCCCCCCCCACCTCCCCAGTTGTCCCCTCATCTTCCACCTTACAGGTCCCTTTCTCCCACCAAGCTGGGGCCATAGCAGGGGACTGGATTTGCAGGGAATAACCAGGCTCCTCCGGCAGCTTCTAGACCACTCCACTGTGTGGTGGGAAAGGTTAAACTCCCCGGGAGCTGGGAGAGATGGGAGTGGACGCCTGCCGGAGAAGGGAGAAGGCACAGAAATTCGGGGAGAAGTCTAGAGGAAGTCTCAGGGATGGGAAGGAAGGGCAAGTGTGATGAATCATTAGCAACTTAACTGGGTCTCTAAGGGACCTCCCCCTGGCCGAAAGAAAGAAAGAAAGAAAGAAAGAAAGAAAAAGAAAGAAAGAAAGAAAAAGAAAGAAAGAAAGAAAGAAAGAAAGAAAGAAAGAAAGAAAGAAAGAAGAGATGGGTTATAAAGGCTGGAGGATTCCAGGGATTGAAGATAGAAGTGAATTCTCTGAATTTCAATGGTCTCAAAACGGGTAACCAAATAGATAAGGTTTGGAAGTGTAGTCACTGAGGAAGGAATTATAGGTAGGGCTTATCTGGGTTCTCCAGAACCAGGTATTTGAGGTAAGTCTCAAAATGGGCTATGCGGTTCTGGAAAACGAAACAGAGAGTAAAAAGCGACTATTTGGAGCAGGAAAGGGGGTTCTGTGGGTCCGAGTAGGCGTGTCTGAGGGGAGGGAGCAGGTGCAGCTTATCTGCGTCCCCCAGACCCGGGTCCCTGGTAAGGTCAGCAGCGTGTTATCTGGGTCTCCAGGGAGCCTGGGGGTCAAGAGTAGGGGACCCTCAGGGCTGCGTCTCCAGGTCTCGGTAGGGAGGGAGCCAGTGGGGTTTCTTCCGGTCCCCCAACCCAGGTGTCGGTTCCAGGGAGAGATTTCGTCACCCTGGGGCCTATCTGGGCCCGAACTGGCGTGGAGGGGGCCCCCGGTCGGGGGTGTAGGCGACCGCGCCGTGGGGCCCGAGAGGAGAGGCGCCGCCGCTCCGGGTGTCGGGCGCGCGGGCGCAGCGAGACGGCCTCCCGCCCCGCTCCCCGCCGTCCCCCGGGGCCCTCGCCGGCACTCACCGCGCTCGGGGCCCCGCGCCGCGGGCCGGGCCGCGCTCGGGCTCCGCCAGGCCCGCTCAGGCCCCGGTAGTGGCGGCGGTCGGGCCATTGTGCGGTGCATTGTGGGAGCCGCGCGAGCGGGCGCTCGGGCCGTGGAGGGGGCGGTGCCGCGGGCTCTCTATGGTCCCGCCCGCCCGCCGGCTAGAGAGGCCGGGGCGGCGCGCGGGCGGCGCGCGATGACCGCCGGGAGCGGGGCGGACGCTCGCGCCCCTCCTTCTCTCCCCGCCTGTGGGCTACCCCGCGCTCGGGCTCCGGAGCCGTCATGGGCGCCGCCGCGTGGGCACCGTCGCCCCTGCTGCTGCGTGTGTCTCTCCTGATTCTGATTCTGCCGCTCCCGGGGCTGCCCGCGGGCTCCTGGGACCCGGCCGGTTACCTGCTCTACTGCCCATGCATGGGTAAGGCCTCCCGAGCCCTCTGCTCAAATAGGGAAACTGAGGCCCAGAGAAGCGAAGGCCCTCTTCTGAGGCACTCAGAGATACCTTGACATGTCCAGGACAGAAACCCAGCGCAGGGCATGGCCTGCTCCTCGCCTCCCTGCCCCAGTTGCAGTGGCCCTGAGGGACCTCTGTGTCCAGCCTTCCAATGTGGCAGATGAGGAAACTGAAGCCGGAAGAGGTGATGTGTCTTGTGCAAGGTCTAAGCCATCCCAGAGTTCAGTAAATGGAGTTTGCTGGGGCAGAACTTGATATGACTGACTCAACGTTGGCTCTGGACGATTTTTTCACCAACCAATAGTATTTATAGGACCCTTACTCTGTGTCCAGCCCTGTTTTCTGCTCTGCGGATACAGCAGTGATAAGCTAGAAAACGCCGTGCCCCTGTAGAACCTTCATTTTAGCGGGGGAAAGACAGACAATAAAAGATACACATAAAAAATAAGTAACTATGTGGAGTATCATAGAAGAGGATGAACACCGTGGGAAAATAAAATAGAGAAGAGCAAGGGGGAATCTAAAAGCTGGCTGAGGGGTGCAATTTAAATGGGGTGGTGGATCATCGTAGAAGTCATTTCTTTTTCAGACCCTGCAGATCTTGATGATTTGGCTCTCTGCGCATCATTACCACCACTCCCTTCTCCCCAGGTCCTCCAGCTGCAGCCACTCTTTATTCCCTCTCTGTTTTTCACACATAATCAGGTCCTGAAGCCTGTGCTATTCCCTCTGCCTGGAACACCTTCCCCTTCACTTCTGCCAGATCAACTCCTTCCCATTCTTAGGTCGCATCTTAAATGTCACCAGAAAGGGCTTCGCTGACCTCGATGCAAATAATCTCCACTTTATTGTCTATCAATCACCAAACTTTTCCTGTCTTGAAATCATCAGAATGTGTCACTGTATACTTGTTTACATGTTTAATGTCTCTGTAGCTGGACCGTGATTGCCTCGAAGGCAGAGACCTTATCCTTCTTGCTCAATCCCGTATTCCAGTACCAAGCAGAGAGCCTGGCACATTGTGGCGTCTCTCTATTTGTGGAATGAATGAATGGATGTCATGCTAGGGACATGGAAAAGAATCAGATAGGGTCCTCACCCCAGGCCCCCAAGGTATTTACAGGCTGAAGACACAGCCAGTACAAAGGCCAGGAAGTGAGAAAGGACATTTGAGGAAAAGTGAAGAACCGGAAATAACTCCAGTCTGAGGTGGGAGACAGAGGAGGGGATTCAGGATAGCAGAGGATTGGTGAAAGGATCCCAGTGAATGAGGCACTGGAGTTGCCCCTTTCACGCACAAGTGAGTGGAGATAGAGGTGGAAAGGCAATCCTGGATGAGAGAACCCCAGGAGCAAAGGCATGGGGTGAGGATGGAAAGTGTAGAGCATGTTTGGGAACACCAAGGCACCTGGAAGGTCTGAGGCAGAGGGGTAGGACCTAAGGGCCTTGATTGTCAGACCCAGGAGTCCACACCTGGATCCTATGCTGCCAGCTCCCCTGGCTCTCCTTGGTGTCCCGGTCCTCCTCACCCCTGGCTCTGCGTCCTTTCTGGACCCTGCATGCCCCATGCCCTCCATGCCCCAGGCCTCACCTCAACCACCATATACCATCCAGGGCGCTTCGGGAACCAGGCCGATCACTTCTTGGGCTCCCTGGCTTTTGCAAAGCTGTTGAACCGCACCTTGGCTGTACCCCCTTGGATTGAGTACCAGCATCACAAGCCTCCCTTCACCAATGTGAGTACCTCCCACTGACCTTAGCCCTTGTCCATCTTACCCCAATCCTGCTTACCTCCTCCTGACCCCAAGTCCTTCTCTGGGCTTTACCTCCCACTCCTCTGAGCCTGCCCTGCTCCCCACCCAGAACTGTCTTCCCTGGCTACCTGGCTAACACTTATCCAGTGCCTTCGGTCTGCCAGGCACTGTCCTGAGCACTGCAGGAGGACTAGCTCTTTTCTCCCTCGTTACATGCCTATGAGGAAACAGGTTCCCAGAGGTTAGGTAACTTGCCCAAAGTCACACGGCTTATAAGTAGTGTAGAGCTGGAACTCAAGCTCATGTCCGTCTGACTCCAGAGCCTGTGATAGGAACTTAAAGCTCCATTTCCACCACTGATTGGTCCCACCCTCTGGGCATCCCATTGGTCAAAGGGTGATGGATGCTAGTGTCAGTCTGAAGGAGAAACTGAGGCACAGGTTAGTTAATAATGTGTCCAAGGCCATAAACCCAGGCGGTCTGGCTCCAGAGCTGCCTCACCCCATCACAGTGATACTCAACACCCTCTAATTCCTTGCTTTTTATTTGTGTCTTCCACTGATCCTGTGTCTGTCTTTGTTCACACTATGTCCCCCAGAGGCCTGGCAGTAGGAATTAATCTGATGAACTGACTTTAAAAGTTTTTAATAAACTTTAAAAAACGATATTTAGTATGTACAAAACACTGTATTTCATTCTTACAGCTTTTTCTCTGCGTAGGTTTTATTTATTTTTATTTTTTTCTTCTGCATGCCTATATTTAGAGAGGTTTTTATCAGAAGTTAAAAGCCAGAGTACCTGAGATCATAGTTTGGCTTTGCCACTTACTGGCTATGTAGACTGGACAGAGTACTTACTTGATCTCTTTGTGCTCAGTTTCCTCATCCTTAAAAGAGGCTGATAGTAATTGTGGCCACCTCCCATAATGAGTGAGTGATTGTAGCATGCCTTGAACATTGTATGCCTCTCTCTTAGAATCAACTAAGTTCATAGGGGTGCCTGGGTGTCTCAGTCAGTTAAGCGTCCAGCTTCGGCTCAGGTCATGATCTCGCGGTTTGTGAGTTCGAGCCCCGCGTCGGGCTCTGTGCTGACAGCTCAAAACCTGGAGCCTGCTTCAGATTCTGTGTCTCCCTCTCTCTCTGCCCCTCCCCCGCTTGTGCTCTGTCTCTCAAAAATGAATAAATGTAAAAAAAAATTAAAAAAGAATCAACTAAGTTCATCAATGCAAAGTGTTTAGGACATAGGAAGTCCTCAGTAACTGGGAGCCACTGATGTGCTGATTTTTTGCACTCAGTGTTATAGTTTAGACATTGTCTGTTCATCTCACTCTGGCTTGTTTTCTTTCTCTGGCTTTGTCTTCTCAGCCAAAAATCTTTCCGAGTCTCTACTTCTTGCTTTTTTTGGGTTACTCAACCCGTCCAATTACTCTCCTCTTCCCCACTGGGGCTGTTCTCACAGAGGTCACCAGGGACCTCAGAATTGCCAAATCTAGGTGTCATTTCTCAGTCTTTCCCTCAGGTATTCTCCTGGTGACACCTGGTCCTGTGAGCCTTTCTCCTTCCTGAACGTCCCTACTCTCCTGTCTTCTAAGACACAGCCTATTCCTGGGGCGCCTGGGTGGCGCAGTCGGTTAAGCGTCCGACTTCAGCCAGGTCATGATCTCACGATCTCACGGTCCGTGAGTTCGAGCCCCGCGTCAGGCTCTGGGCTGATGGCTCGGAGCCTGGAGCCTGTTTCCGATTCTGTGTCTCCCTCTCTCTCTGACCCTCCCCCGTTCATGCTCTGTCTCTCTCTGTCCCAAAAATAAATAAACGTTGAAAAAAAAAATTTAAAAAAAGACACAGCCTATTCCTGCTTTAGCCCTGACCTCTCAGCATTTTCCTCTTTGTGTTGTATTGGAGGCTTTTCTCTCTCCACTCACTGTTTAAATATTAGTGTGTCTCCTCCTCCTGTTTGGGTATTAGCTCTGTGACCTCAGTTGAGTTATCTGGATTCTGTCTGCCTGGGTTTCTTCATAAGTACATTGGAGATAGTTATATTCCTACCTCTTAGAATTAGATGAGCAAGTCCATGAAATGTGATGAGCATACTAAGTCAGCACTCAATAAATATTAGTTGCTGTTATTACCATCATTTGCTTTGTTGTAAATTTCTGTTAAATCTTGTGGCTTTCACTGTTTTCCACGTACCTCCCAATTTACCTGAGGCCCAGATCCTCCTCTGATCACAAGCCTGTGTTTCTAATTCCTAAGCCCTTGAGTCTATTTGGATGTCCCACAGATACCTCAAATTCACAAAGCCAGAACTGAACTTGGCATCTTTCCCTCACAAACCTGTGTCACCTCCTATATTCCCAGCCTTAGTTTATGTTACCTCCATTCACCTGGATACCATGCCAGGAATCTAGAAGTCATCCTGAATACCTCCTTTTACCCGCTACTTCATCTTCCTTTACCTCTCCTAACCTGTCCATGCCTTCCATCTTCACCTGGACTTATGCTCAAAAATATATGTTGAATGAGTACTTGAACAAATAAAGGGATCGCTGCAGTACCCTCCTGATTCCTCTTCCTCCTCTAATCTTACCATCTATATGTTCTCTTCTCTGCCACTAGAGTGATCTAAGAGGCAAATCTCCTATTATTTCTGTTTAAAATCCTTCAGCAAGACCTAGTTGCTAATGGTTAAGTGCCCCAAAGTCTGTTGGAATGCCAATGGCTTGTGAAGGAAGGGTGCAGTGGTTAAATCAGCTTGGGAAATTATATTCTCAATACCCCAGCCTCCCAAACTGGAGATTCAAACTACGTATTACCATACTGCAAAGTCCTGTAGTAAAGAAATCAGCTCAACACAGTGTTTCCCAGGTCTGTGTAACTCTGGAGCCTTTTGACTGCAGAACTCTTTATTCTCCTGAACTAGTGGAACATGCTTGGGAACCCTGAGCTATAGGATAAAGTCTACATTTTTATTCCATGGTGTTCTAAAAAGCTTTTTTAAATCCAGAAAAATACAGAGATTAATACAGTCACCATCCATGTACTTACCACTAGAAGTGATCGTTGTTAACATTTTCTTCTTTGCTTCATCTTTCTTTTTTTTTTTTTAATACAAGAAATAAAATATTATTACAGATGAAGTTGTTAAAAGATAAAGCCTCACGTGGCTCCGGAGGCTAGTCCCGCTCCCCTCCCAGTCCCAGAGGCAACCACTGTCATGGATATAGTGTCTTCAGTGTGACTCCTTCCAAGGTCTTTCTTGTACTTCTGCTGCGGCACTGAGCATCCTTACACCCATCTCCTGGTGCAAAGTGGGAGAGCTTCTCTAGGGAAAATACATAGAGGTGCAAGGAGCATTTTAAATTCTAGTAGATGCTGCAAAATTGCATTCTAAAGTGGTTGTTCCAAAACGTATACTTTGACTACCAGCCAGGTACAGCAGTCCCTGTTTCCCCACATCCTTTCCAAAAACTAAAGTTAAGTTTTTAGGTCCTGGGTGGCTCAGTCAGTTGAGCGTCTGACTATTGATTTCGGTTCAGGTTTCACGGTTCAGAATATTGAGCCCCATGTTGGGCTCTGAGCTGATAATATGGAGCCTGCTTGGAATTCTCTCTCTCTCAAATAAATAAACGTGAAAAAAAATTTTTAATAAAGCTTTTTAAAAATGTTTATTTATTTATTTTTGAGAGAGAGAGAGCACAAGCTGGGGAGGGGCAGAGAGAGAGGGAGACACAGAATCCAAAGCAGGCTCTAGGCTCTGAGCAAATTACTGTATTTGCCCAGAGCCCCACACGGGGCTCAAACTCACAAACCGTGAGACCTGAGCTGAAGTCAGATGGTTAACCAACTTAGCCACTCAGGAGCCCCTAAAGTTAAGCTTTTAAATCTTTGCTGGTCTAATGAGTGAGAAGTGGTCTTGTAATTGCAATTTGTTTTTTTCTAATTACTAGTGAGTTTGTATATCTTTTGAGTGTATTGGCTATTTGAGTTTTCTTTGCTGTGTAAGTTTTTCACTCCTCTCCTTTGCTCACATTTTCTTTTACAGCCTATGTCTTTTTTCATCTAGATCAGCAAGCATTTTTGAACACAAGGGGTGTTACTATTTCTTTGTTAGTTTGCAGATAAATTCTCCCAGCCTGTTTCCGTTCTAAGTTTGGTGTCCTTTCCTAAAAGTTTTTCATTGGCTCACAGTCTGAGTTATCTGGGTCTTGGATGCATGCTTTTATTAAATGTCTTTAATAGAGCCACTAGGATACTGAAGAGGGACCTCTGCCTCTCCTTTTCCATCTTTTCCTGTAGCTCCATGTGTCTTACCAGAAGTACTTCAAGCTGGAGCCCCTCCAGGCCTACCATCGGGTCATCAGCCTGGAGGACTTTATGGAGAAGCTGGCACCCACTCATTGGCCCCCTGAGAGGCGAGTGGCATACTGCTTTGAGGTGGCAGCCCAGCGAAGCCCTGATAAGAAGACGTGCCCCATGAAGGTGGGTCTGGGGGACCCTTTATGCCTGTTCCACGTCCTTTAGGCCCCTGAGACGCTGTGATGGCAATATGTGGGGGATGGCACTAGAAGGGCTTAGAGTAGAAAGATGGAGATTTAAGTCCCATTTGTGATATTTGTCAGCAGTGTCACTTTGGGCAGAGTACCTTGATTCCCTTGAGACTTTATTTTACCAGCAAAATAAAGACACCAATCCCTGCTCTGTCTCACTCATAAATGTCATGAGGGTCAGGTGTAAGAGTGCTTGTAAACTGTGAAGTGCCACATCAGTAATAATAACTAATACCCATATGGCACTTACTACGTGCCAGGTACCATGCTTAGAGCTTTACACATGTTAACCCAGTTACTCCTCAAACTGCTCCACTAGGGAAGTACGATTAATATCCCCATTTTATAGATGGGACATGAGCGTAACACAAAGAGGTTTGGTATTTTCCCCAGGGTTACATTAGCAAACAAGTGGTGGAGCTGGGATTCAGCCCCAGGTGATTTGGCTCCATTGTCCACCCTCTTAACTTGTATACTTTCCTGCCTTTCAGTGGGTAAATAAGAAGCTGTCATATTTTATCAGGAGAAATTTATAATTTTCTGGCACTTTGGGAATAAGACAATCCCCAGTATGTCTGTAGGTGCTTATGCTAAAGTCTGGGGAGGGTGGTTGGTGGAGCCACAAAACTTGAGAAAGGAAGACTTGGCTTACAGCCCCAGCACTGGCCTCACCTTGGGCAAGTGTTTTACCCTGTCTGGACCCTGGTTTCCATCTTGAAAATACAGGCATTGAGGGGCACCCAGGTGGCTCAGTCAGTTGAGCTTGATTTCAGCTCAGGACATGATCTCACACATGGTTCATGAGAGTGAGCCCCATATCTGGCTGTGCTCTGACAGCCTGGAGGCCACTTGGGATTCTCTCTCCCTTTCTTTCTGCGCCACCTTCTCTCTTCCTCTCTCTTAAAATAAATTTAAAAAGCATTTAAAAGAAAAGAAGAAGGGCGTTGTATTAGCTGGTCTTAAAAGTCTCTGGAAGCTCTAGTCCAAGATCCAAGGCCCAAATCCAAGGTTCACTCCCTCCCCACTTACCCCACCAATGCTGCTGCAGCTTCAGTGGGATATGGCATGTAAAGGAGGAAAGACTCCTTTAGACACTGGTGAACATTTCCTGCTGAAAACCAGGTTGGAGGCCCAGCTGCTCTCCTCAGGTCTCCAGCCCAGGCTTTACAAAGTGGCATTCCTATTGGGCCATCCCATGAGGTGTTTCAACCTGTGTCCAGTCCACCAGAGTTCCCCCACCCACAATTCCTTGGCCCCATCCCCAAAGGGCTTTCCCTCCTCAGTAAGCCTTTGATCACTCTCTTTCTGCAGGAAGGAAATCCCTTTGGTCCATTTTGGGATCAGTTTCATGTGAGTTTCAACAAGTCGGAGCTTTTTGCAGGCATTTCCTTCAGCGCCTCCTACAAAGACCAGTGGATCCAGAGGTACTTGGAGGGGGCAGTGTTGCTGGGTTTAAGGGAGGGGCCTGGGGCCCATGAGCATTCAGCACCTTCCTGACCCTCTTCCCCTCCACCACACCCTGATGTATGAGACCAAAGGTGCAGCCGTTCTATCTGTTGAACTTGGGATCCTGTGTGATCTGTTCCCATCTCAACGCCTGACACGGTGGGACGTTGACCTGCCACAAGGTTGAGCAAGAGTTTATCAGCCGATAAAGGATGTCATAAAAAGATTATTGTGCAGTCACATGGGTCCCGATTTCCTCCTCTAGGCATGAGAATCATTCCCCTCTTAACCTTCCTCCTCACAAGGTGAAAATTGGAAGCAGCGTCTAGAGAAAAGCAGCTTCAGGTGCAGACTGAGAGATGATGTCATCCAGATAATAATTGGATGTGCTTTATTAATTGTGCTACGGTAGGCCCTATTAAAAAAAAAAATAGGTTAGCAGGGCACAGGCACAGGCTGTGAAATATTTATAGAGCGTCTGTCATGTATGAGACATAGTGCTCAAAAGCCAGAGGTGATATATAAAAATGAAGAAGACCCAGCCTCAGCCCTCAGGGAGCGACAGGCTGGTTACAATGATGATAACTATCAGAGTGCGCTTGCCTTGATGCTAGAGCATGGCAGGAATGAACGTGGGCTTGAAAGTCAGACAGGTTGGGAGCTGTGAGGGACATATGAATTCACACAGGGTCACAGCACTTGGCATTCAGTAGACCAAGGACAGACTGATGTAGAGAAAGGAGTCACGCTCATGATAAGTCAGACCTGGGCTCTGATTCACCCCTGCCTCTTTCTCAGGCGACCCTGAGCAGCCTCTCCAGCTGTCTGGCCTGAATGGAAGGAGCACTATGGTATCTGCTTCCTAGAGCTTAGAGCGCATGGCACATAGTAGGGGGCCAACCAATGTTAGCTGTTACTGTTGTTATTCACATGCTTTATTTCATACAAGCCTTTGAGAAACTTCATGAGGTGGGTATTATGATCAATTTCCATTTGGCAGGTAAGGAAACAGCTCAGTGAGGTAACATAACTTGCCCAGGGTAACTGAGCTGGTGAGAGGGCAGCTGCAGTCCAAATGTAACTCTTCAATAGATGAGAAAGCTACTGTTTATTTAGTGCCTGTTGTGTACCGAACACTGTTCCAAGTTTTCCTTTTCACTACCTAAGTCTCCTAAGGTTACTTACTCGATACTTCCACAAGTCTGTATGACAGGCATTATTGTCTTCTGCGCTTTACACTTAAGGAGATTGAAGCAGAGAGGAGTGAAATGTGTCCAAGGTCACACAGCTTGAAGTGGCAAAGCTAGGATTTGAACCCAGGCAGTCTAATTCCAGAGCACCCATTCTTAATCACTATGGAGAAAACAGCTGTGCCTGGAACAGGTGGCAATTCCCATTTGGGACTTCCGAGCTAATTAAGGAGCTACTGAGGACACTTGGTCATGGCAGGTTCCACTCCTCCCTCATGGTTGGTCTAGGACATTCCCATTTGATCACCTACTTGGTTCTTCCTATTCAGTTCTGAGTGACCTGGAGCTATTGCCAAAAGGTAGATCTGCCCTCCAAGGGTGGAGATTTTTCTCCTATTGACAAAGTGCCAGGAAAAAAATATATGACACCAGCTCCAAAATAGTTCCAAAGCAAATTCCAGAAAACCAGAAATATCACACAAGCCTGGTTGGAAGAGAAGGTACAGTGCTGCATGGATGCATCAGTCAGGGAATGTTGCTAAAACACTTGCTCAGTGCCTCACCATCTTGTTTGAGTTCACTGAGTTGTAGGAATTGCATGATGGCTTGGGAAAGCTTGGGCTTTACAGCCAGATTTCCCTCCCCTCCCCTCCCTCCCCCTCCCCTCCCCTCCCCCTTATTTAAGAAGCACCTGCTGGGTGCCAAGTACTGGTCTGGACACTGGGGTTACTGGCAAGAATAAGACAGATAAGGTCCCTGCCCTGATGGAGCTGAGTCTAATGGGAGAGACAGTGAATAAGCCTTTACAGAAGATAATTCCAGAAGACAAAGTACTATGAAAGACACACACAGATGTTGTGTGTGAGACCTTGTCTCAGTCAGCTCAGGCTGCTATAACAAAATAGCACAGACTAGGGGTTTAAACAGCAGGTGTTTATTTCTCGTGGTTCTGGAGGCTGGGAAGTCTGAGACAGGATGCCAGTATTGGGTTCTTGCATTGGGTTCTGGTGATCTCCCTGGCTTACTGCCTTTCTGCTGTGTCCTCACATGTTAGAGTGAGAACAGGCTCACTTATAAGGCACTAATCTCATTATGGGGGCTCTACCCTTATGACCGCAACTAAACTTAATTGCTTCCCAAATGCCCTACCTCCTAATATTATCACCTTGAGGGTTGGTACCTCAACAATGGATTTGGGGGGACACAAGCATTCAGTCCATGAGAGACCTGAAGAAAAAGACCCATCCGTGGAAAAAGCTGGAGAGAAAGGTAGTTCTTCATGGTGGGGACATGGAGAGCAGAGGCTCTGAGGCAGGAACAAGCTTAGTATGATCAAGGGGCAGACAGAAGACCAGTGTGGCTGGTGTGGAGTGAGCGAGGAGGAGAATGGGAGACTGTGCCGTTGTCTTTTGCTGCATAATAAACCATTCCAAAACTTAGTGGCTCAACAGCAGTGTATTATTATTTCCCAGAGTTCTGTGGGTTGACTGGGCTCAGCAAGGCAGTTCTTGTGTTCTTTGATTTTCCATGTTCTTTATAGAATCCCAACTGTACAAAGTTTCAATTCATGTTAAACATCAAATTTCTTGGTGTAAGTATCCTTTAGAATATCCACCACAGATTTGGTGGGAGATTTTAAAAAAATTTTTTAATAAAGAAGAAAATTAAATTTACTCCTAATCCACCACCCTGTCAAAAAACACTCTTTGCATTTTGATGTATGTACTTCCATTCTCCAGTGCTTTTTTTAAATGTCTTTTTAATTTTTATTTTTGAGAGAGAGAGAGAGGGAGAGCACGTTGCATGAGCGGGGGAAGGGGCAGAGAGAGAGAGGGAGACAGAGAATCCCAAGCAGGCTCCGCGCTGTCAGCACAGAGCTCGAACTCCTGAACCAAAGATCATGACCTGAGCCAAAGTTGGATGCTTAACCGACTGAACCCCCCAGGCACCCCTCCAGATACTTTTATACAAATCTACTTACCTATACAGATTAACTTAAAACGAAATTACTGCATATAGTTTGTAATTGAGTATTGTTTATCATTTCTGAAGAGTAATTAATATCAGTATTCACTAGGTTAGTAAATATTGCTGGCAGGATTAGTTCTAAACATAAAAATGTGAGATTTCAAAAAATGGTTACCTTGGTGTATATATGTGTATTTGTGCCACTGGAGTGTGTCTGTTATTTATTCATTTACCATTGTAACCACTTTTTTAAGTGTACAATTCAGTAGCATAAGCACAGTGAATTGTGTGACCACCACCACCGTCCATCTCCAGAACTTTCTCATCACCCCAGACAGAACCTCTGTACCCATTAAACACTACTCCCCATCCTTCCACACCTCTGCCCATCCCTCTATTCAATTTTTCTGTCTTTGAGTTTGCCTGTTCTAGGTCTCGTATAAGTGGAATTATATGATATTTGTCTTTTCATGCCTGGCTTCTATCACTTGGTATAAGGTCTTCAAGTCTTGTCTGTGCTGTAGTATATATAAAAATTTTAGTCCTTTTAAGGCTAAATAGTTCATTGTATGTACAGACCACATTTTGTTTATCCATTCATCTATTGATGGACACTTGGGTTAGCTGGGCATGTCTTGCTTTTTGGTCAGCTTTCAGCTGGGGCTGGAGTCTGAAAGCTCAGCTGGACTGTGCGTCCACAAGGGCTTGCTCATGGCTAGCAAGCCGGTAATGCTGGCTGTCACCTGGGAGCTCGACTGGGGTAGTTGATCGGTGTGAGTACACTTGACCTCTCCATGTGACTTGGACTTGTGACAGCATATCAGCCAGGTTGCTGAGGATGCATCCAAGGGAATGAGTGTTCCAAGAGGTGGGCAGTAGAAGCTGCTGGCCCCCAAAGCCTGGGCCTGGTGACCGGGACAGTGTCACTTCTGCTCCATGCTGTTGGGAGGAGACATAGAGCCCACCCAGTGAAAGGCGATTTGAAGAATTGATCTGCCACACACAAGGAGATTGGAGAAGCGGGCAGGGGTCAGACTGTGCTGGGCTTTGTAGGCCCTGCTGATGCGGTCTGATAAGAAGCCTGAGTGCTTTGTAGGGGTGAGCTGGCGAGTATACATATTTTAAACATTTTTTAAAATAGCGGACACTTGCTTGCTGTAGAAAGTTGTTCTCTGGGCCCGCGGGTATGAGTGTAGGGAGAACGGCATTGGAAAAGGTCAGGCTCTTCCCTGGCTTACTGTATGAGTAGGCAGATTGCTTCCCTTCCCTGGCTAGTGTTCTAACTGTAAAATGAAGGAGGGGAGCAAGATCAGTGGCTTCCATACTGTTCCTCAGAATTCTTAAGAAGTGCCTGTAGTCCCACGAGGCTGGCAGTGCAAAGCCTGCTTGGATGGGCTCTGGTCCCCTCCCCCACTGCCTTTAACCAGTAATTCTCTTGTGTAACAACTGACAGTTTGGATGGCCACAGATCTAAGTGTATCAGGCATAATTTAAGCTACATGTTACAGAAAACCCCAAATAACAGCAGATTAACAAGATAGAAATGTATTCTCTTTTTTAATGTTGTATTTATTTTTTACTTTTTTAATGTTTATTTTTGAGAGAGAGAGAGAGAGGGAGAGGGCAAGCAGGGGAGGGCAAAGAGAGGGCAGGGGAACAGAGGATCCAAAGCAAGCTCTGTGCTGACAGCAGAGAGCCTAAGGTGGGACTCACACTTATGAAGCATGAGATCATGACCTGAGCCGAAGTCGGAAGCTGAACCAACTGAGCCACCCAGGCACCCCAGAAATGTATTGTTTTCTTAAGTAAGAGAAGCACTAGGGTATGCAACCCACGGCTGGAAGGCAGCTCCCGTCTCTCTGCCCAGCCGTCCCAGTACTGACTTTTATCCTCAGTGTCCCCTCACAGGGCTGTTGAAGCTCCAGCCATTACATCCTTGCCCCAGGCAGCTGGAAGGAAAAAAGGGCAGAAGGGGGCCACAGCCTCACCTTTTTAAGGAACCTTTCTAGAAGTCCCAGACAACCCTTCTTGAATCTCATTGGCTAGTCTTAGACACATGGCCTATACCTAGCTGCAAGAAGGACAGAAATCTTATTTGGGGCTCCCATATGTCCAGCTAAAAATCGGGTTCTAGGAGAAGGGATAAGAGGTATTTCTTCCCCACTAGGTGATTGCTGAGAATCCTTCTAGCTCTGCTGCTTCTGAACTGAATCCCCTGGTGGAGGTTTAATTCAACAGACATTTATTGCACGTCTGCTGTTGGAAGACTGTGGACCATCATGCTGAACCATTCTCGTGGCATGAAGGTAACCAGTATTTGGAGCTCTTAGGAAATCCTATCACCGTCACCACCATCGTCGGTATATTGCGTGAAACCCACTGCAACTTTTTAGAAATTCGACTTTATGTTTTAGAGATTTGGCCACATTGATTGTGTTAGCTTCTCTTGAAATTTTCCATTTTGCACGAATAAACACAACAGCTGTGGTGGGCACGCCCCTTTCTTCACACCCAATGCAAACACCTCCCAGTTCTCCAAGACCAGTCGCCACTCCCAAGCCACAGCTCCTACAGGAGGGCTCCCTGTCCCACTTCTCCTCTGCTGCCTTCTGCACACTGATGTGCTCGACAGCCGTCTTCCCTGCTCTCACGTCAGCCCTTATTCTTCCAGGCTGCAGCCTTCCTGAGAGGCCCTAAAGAGGTGACATGTAATTGGCAGGTCGGAGACTCGAAGGATGAGGAGCCAGCCAGGCAAAGAGCGGGAGAGAAAGATAGTCCTTCAAGATAGGAACATTAAGAGCAAGGCACTGCCTCGTTCATGTCCCTGCATCCTCTGTACCCAGCATGGTGTTCATCCACTGTCCCACAGATGTAATCTGGGCGCATAAGTGGATGCTGTGCATACAGAAACCCCGGCTTGGGGGAATCTCAGTAGAGTAGGGTGAGGGGTGGCGGGGGGGAGAAGAACCCCAGACGTTTACTGCACCCAGCAACAAGAGCATATGCCTTGTTCAACTGGACAGTGACCAGGCTAAGGGCCTGATCTAGGGCACTCAGGCATATGGAGCTAGTCAATCTTTCTTTCCAAACAAGATCCCTAATGCTCCCTTGCTTTCCAAACAACACTTTCCTCTCTCATTGGGAGTAAATAAACACATCATTCTCGGCCTCTTGGTGCTTTGACTGCTCAGAGCTGATGTCCCAGTGGTGCAACCATGTGCCAGTCCAGTTCTAAGGAGAGGGGAGGGACATTCCAAATCTAGAAATCACGAAGGGTCAACTGCAGGTTCTCTCCAAGAGGGCAGAGTGAGCACAGATCCTGATTTATCCTAGTGTTCTAGCCTCCCTGGGAGATCACAAACTCTGGCTTTCCTTTTAAAATCTTTTGAGGTGACATCTAAAAGGAGTTTGGCTGAGGGCCTGGCAGTAGTAGGTGTTCAGCTCATACTCACTTCTTTTTCCTCTGACCCCTGACAGCCTGGCCTGGTCTTTCTGGTAAGACCCTTGAATTCTTCCCATCCACTCATTCATTCATTCTAAAGGTATTGATTGTACCCCCTGTGTTAGGGGTTGGTGATCAGAAACAAGACCCAGACCTGGCCTTTGAGGGGCTCGTTGATGGCACTGGGGGGCTGAGAGAGAGGTGCATAGTTAACACAGGTTCTGGGGACACCTTGGTGGCTCATTCGGTTAAGCATCTGGCTCTTGGTTTTGACTCAGGTCATGATCTCACAGTTTGTGAGTCAAACCCCGCGTCAGGCTCCATGCTGACAACTCCTCATGTGCTTGGGATTCTCTCTCTCCCTCTCTTTTTGCCCCTCCCCAGCTCGCTCGCTCTCTCTCTCTCTCTCTCTCTCTCTCAAAATAAATAAACTTAAAAAAAAAGGACAAGCCCTACATCAAGGCATCAGCGCAGAGCCCACTTCAGATCCTCTGACCCCCTCTCTTTCTGTCCCTCCCCCACTCACACACACTTGCTCTCTGTCTCTCTCTCTCTCTCTCTCTCTGTCTCTCTTTCCCTCAAAAATAAGTCCCTCAAAAATAAGCAGACTGCCCAGACTCAAATCCCAGCTTCACCAGTTCCTAGCTGTGTGACCATGGGCCTGTTACTTAACCTTTCTGTGCCTCGATTTCCTCATCTGTAAAAAGAATAACGATAGTGCTTACTTCACAGGGCTCTTGTGAGAATCAAATGAGTTCATACATGTAAAACAATTAGAACATTGCCTGTTGCATAATAAGGCTCGATAAATGATCCACATGCACATATGTATAAAATTATTATTATAACAAAGAGCCAGGATGTCAGCAAACACTTGATTGTTGCTTCCTTGGCATAGGCCCTGGACCAGAGTGTGTGGGGCTCACGGTGAGCATGACTGCCCAGGCTCCTACCCTCGTGGGCTGACGTGAGAGCAGGGAAGACGGCTGTCGACCACATCAGCGTGCAGAATGCAGCAGAACAGTGGGACAGGGAGCCCTCCTGTAGGAGCTGAGGCTTGGGAGTGGTGACTGGTCTTGGAGGGTTGGGAGGTGTTTGCAGAACGAGGTGTTTGGGTTGGGTGTGAAGAAAGGGGCGTGCCCACCACAGCTTTTGTGTTTATTCGTGCAAAATGGAAAATTTCAAGAGAAGCTAACACGATCAACGTGGCCAAATCTCTAAAACATAAAGTCGAATTTCTAAAAAGTTGTGGTGGGTTTCGCGCAATATGACAATAATGATGGCAATAGAATTTCCTAAGAGCTTTCTATATGACGAGTATTGTTCTAAATGCTTTGCTTATGTTAATCCATTTAATCTGCTCAAGAGCACTGTGACTTAGGAGCTATTATTAACCCTATTATACAGATAAGGGAACTGATGTACAGAATGGTTAAGTCACTTGCCTAAGTTAGTAGGTGGCATAGTCAACATTAGAACAAGGCTGTCTGGCTCGGCAGCCTGTGCCTTTACGATTACACTGTGTAAAAAGCACACAAAATAATACCTTTTTGTACAAATAGTAAAAGTGTAGTCATGCACAAAACCACAATATCTTCTGGGAAGAGGAAGTAAAGGAGGGAAAGAGATGACAGGATAGACCTTTTATTTTGGTCTTTCTTTTTTAAAAAAACCTGAAACAGAGCAAAGTAGTAACATCTGCTAATTTGGGTGGTGGGTTATGTGGGTTGTAAAATTATTCTCTGTATTTTCCTGTATGCTTTGAAATACCTAATTTTTCATTGAGATTTTTATGGAGGTAATTATAGAGTCACACATCGTAAGAAATAATACAAAGACAAGAAAACAACAACAAAAAGAAAGACCACAAAGAGGTCCCAGATCCCGTCCACCCAGTTTCCCCCAAAGCTGGCGTTTTGCAAAACTGTAGTGTAGTGTCACAGCCCACCCACTGTATCCGGATTTTCCTAGTTTTACTTGTACTCGCTTCTCTATGTTCATGTTTGTAGGTTTGTGCGTATGTTTAGGTCCATTCAATTTTACACAAATTTTACACATAGGTAGGTTTGTGTGTCTACCATCACAGAACACCTGAACGATTCTAACTTCCCAAGGATTCTCTGTGGTCAGTTTATAACTGCATCCATGTCCCTAAACACGCACGCACGCACGCCCACATGTGCACGCACACCCTAGCCCCTAGCAACCACTAATCTCTTCTCCACTTCTGTTCTCTATTTTGTCATTTCAAAAATGTTATGTAAATGCAGTCACACAGTATGTAAGATTGAGGGCTTGGCTTTTCTAACGCTGCCTAATTGCCTTGAGATCCATCCCAAATTGTTGCCTGTCTCAGTGGTTTGTTCCTTGATATCTCCGGGTCGTATCTCATGGTGGGATATCCCACAGCTTATTTAACCTTTCACTTGTTGGATGTTCGAGTTGTTTCCAGTTTGGGGCTAATAGGAGTAAAGCTGCTGTGAACATTCATGTACTGGTCCGTGTGTGAATATAGGTTTTTGTTTCTTCGGGATAAATGCCCAAGAGTACAATTGCTGGGGGATATGGTAATTCATGTCTGTCTGTCTGTCTATTTGTTTAATGTTTATTTATTTTTGAGACAGAAACAGAACATGAGTGGGGGAGGGGCAGAGACAGAGGGCGACCCAGAATGCGAAGCAGACTCCAGGCTCCGAGCTGTCAGCACAGAGCCTGACACGGGGCCCGAACCCACAAACCGTGAGATCATGACCTGAGCCGAAGTCAGACGCTCAACCAACTGAGCCACCCAGGCACCCCGCATGTCTGGTTTTATAAGAAACTGCCAGACTGTTTTCCAGAGTGGCTGTGCCTATTTCATAATTTTAAGAAAAGGTTTTTGGCTGACAGAGGAAAGGCAGTCCAGGTCGAGGCAAGAAACATACAGAGATCTGGAGCCGGAAATTGCATTCAGGCTTGTGGAACCAGCAGGATGTGTCGTGTTGCTAGGACAGACTCTGGGGTTAGGTGAAGAGGGAAAACAGGTTTGCTCCTCATTCAGTCAACAAACACTTACTGGGCTCTTCCATGTGCCAGACACTGTCCAGCACACGGAAGCACCGCCTTCAGAAGCCTGTGTCTAGCAGAGAAGACAAGGTGAAATAATTACAAGGTCCATAGTTGACAAGGGTGAAGGAGAACCTTCGGGAGGGTGTGACGAGGGCATCTGCAGACATCAGGTGCTTTCTGTGCAGGTAGGGACGTGTCTGTCTCGTTCTCCCCCTGGGCCCCAGCACATAGTAGGCAGTCAGCATATATGTGTGAAATGTTGAGCGGATGCTCTCACGCAGTGTACCCACTCCCTGTGAGCATGTCCTGTCCACGGCCCTCTGTAAGCAGCTGTGTGTCCCAGTCCCGCCGTGTGGGTAAAAGGGCAGAGGCGAGGCCCAGACACCCCACCCCGCAGTGAATTACCACACCACAGATTGGAAGCCAGCGTGACATACAAAAGGTTGGAATGCTCTACTGTAAATTTTTAATTGTTAAACAAGCAAAGAGGGTTGTAAATTCCGTGCGACGGGACAGTATTACATATTGTGCCTGTTGTCGCCGCCACGGTTTCTTATCAGCCCGTTGGGGTTTCACAGCCTCTCGTGCTTCTTGCATGTTAGAGGGGCCCCTCCGCAGGGTCTCTGGGGCATGGTGCGACACCATCCTCTTTCCTGTGGGGGTGGCGGCCAGCTCTCTGTGCATCCTCCATCTGACTTCCCCTCATTCCGTCTCATGTCTAGATTTTCTCCAAAGGAACATCCAGTGCTCGCCCTCCCAGGGGCGCCGGCCCAGTTCCCCGTCCTGGAGGAGCATAGGCCACTCCAAAAGTACATGGTATGGTCGGACGAGATGGTGAAGACGGGAGAGGCCCACATCCGCGCCCATCTCATCCGGCCCTACGTGGGCATTCACCTGCGCATTGGCTCTGACTGGGTAATTTCTCCCTTCCTCCCATGGCTGGCTTGACGTGTCCCTGACTAGGGCCCATGCCTGTGGGCGTTGAACACTGAGCCCACTGCACCAAGTCCCAGGCAGGGCAAAGAGGTCTCATTCAGCCAAGTCTGTGGTACTGTATTCCATGATCCTGCCATAGGCACATCAGAAATGTGGCTCCAGAGTGCTTACTTGCCAACCCTCATTTTGACAATTGCCATTTTTGTCCGTCCTTTGCAGATGGAAAAAGAAACATCAAGGTAGACTCCAAGTCAGGCAGTAAGCCAGAGAGAGACCCGCAGCTCAGGAGTCCTCTGGTCCAGCTCAGCGTTTAGCCAGTAGACTCTGTTGAAAAACAAGCTCTGGAGATTGGGTGGGGCCCCCAAGAAATGAAGATGTCATCCTCCAAATTCGGAGGCTGCTTAAATATGCAGAAACCTCATCAGATTATCTTCTGTGTGGAAATAACAGAGCAACGTAGACAGTCTCCTTAATTTACACCAGAAGATGTATGTGTGTATGTATATTAGAAATGCTCATTGTGGAAGACTTGAAAAATACTGACGAGTATAGAAATTAGATCAAAATTCACTCAGAGTCCATTGAGGAAGTACAGGTGACCCTTGAACAACTTGGGTTTGAACTGCGCAGGGGCACTGAAATGCTGATTTTGTACAGTGCAGTGCTGTACCTGTGTTTTCCTTACGACTTTCTTGGTAACTTTTTCTTGTTTCTAGCTTCCTTTGTTATAATACAGTACGCGGTACATATAACATACAAAATATGTGTTCATTGACTATTTATGTTATCAGTAAGGCCTTTGGCCCACAATAGCCCATTAGTAGTTATGTTTTGGGGAAGTCAAAAATTATATGCAGGTTTTTGACAAAAATTATAAGCATAGGGTCAGGGATAGTGTCCCTAACCCCTGTGTTGTTCAAGGGTCAACTGTAGTCACACGCGTATGCCCTTGACTCCCTTCCTGCTCTCCTTCCACAAAGAAAAGAAGCCAGGCTCGGAGTATCTTGGCCCAAAATATCTTGTGAATGGTTTCAGCCAAACCTTTAAGAAACAGTTTCTGTCCATATGTGCTTAGAACATAAAAAGATATAAGATGCCATTTTTTATAAAGCTAGCATAGCACTAAAGCAAACTCAGATAAGGTCAATTCAGAAGAGTAGATAGTGCCCATTGTCACAAACACAGATGCCCAAATTCTAAGTAGAATATTAGCAAGTAAACTCCAATAACATATTAAAGAGCATGTAACACAAGTAAACTTCATCCCAGGAATGTAATTCACCGTATTAGCACCCAAAGAGGAAAAATCACATAATCATTTCAATAGAGGCCAAGAAAGTATTTGATGAAAGTCGACACTCATTCATGATTTAAAAAAAAAGCAAGGAAAAGAAAAACTTCTTAACTAACCGGGAAAGAAGGGACCCACCTTAACTTGATAAAGGCTATCTCTCCGAAACCCACAGCAAACATGTACTTCATGGGAGCTATCAGAAGTGTTCCCACTGAAGTCAGAAATCAGATAAGGCTGCCCATTATCACCACCATGGCTCAGAATTCTATTGGAGTTCCCAGATAATATAGTAGAACTAAGAAAAAAATATTTTGTAAAAAGCCAGTACGCCACTACACGGCAGTAACCGCTGTTACTGTTTTGATGCGTTTCCCTCTTCCCTCGGTGCTTTTTTAAAAAACACAATGCAGCTTCTGCACAGCCTTTCTCCACTTAGTGGCTCCTGCCCCTGGGGTCCCGGGCCGTTTGCAGCCTTTAACCCTGTCCCCCTTCAACACTGCAGAAAAACGCCTGCGCCATGCTGAAGGACGGAACCGCAGGCTCCCACTTCATGGCCTCCCCGCAGTGTGTGGGCTACAGCCGCAGCACGGCGGCCCCTCTCACCGTGACCATGTGCCTCCCTGACCTGAAGGAGATCAGACGGGCCGTGAAGCTCTGGGTGGAAGCGCTGAACGCCCGGTCGGTCTACATTGCCACGGATTCTGAGAGTTATGTGCCCGAGATCCAAGAACTCTTCAAAGGGAAGGTGTGTGTGGGCCCGGTGGGGGTGCAGCGGGAAGGGAATCAAAGAAAGCTCCAGGGTGGCCCCACGGCTCCCTCTACGTGCTTTATGTCCTTCTGACACTTAGGCATTACCGCTCCGGTTCCTATCCTTCCTTCAAACCCTGGCCCAAACACCTTGGCCCATTCTCTCCAGTTTCCCCTGCATTCTTGTAGCTAATGTGTCCCTACTGGAGCTGTCACAGTATTTTATCACAGCTGCTCTCGCGGCACTGTCTAGTCTGTGTGAGACTAGAAACACGTCCCACTTCTTCCCAAACGTCGTGGCTTCTTGAAGGCAGGATCAGAGGCTGACTCACCATTCTGTTCCTCAGCTTGTAGAGGCCTTGCCGTCACCATTGTCTAGGTCAGTGCTTAACACAGTAGACACTTGGTGACTGTTGAATAAGGGCTTAAAGAGTGGGCCCTTGGGAGAAATCCAGTGTAACAGATTAAGAGCTGGACTCTGGAGCCAGAGAACTTGGGTGCTACTCATTGTGCAGTCTTGCACAAGTTACTTTAGTTCTCTGTACTTCTTTCGTTTTCTGTAAAATGGGACTGAGAGTAGTCCTGTTTCATAGGGTGATTGTGAAGATCAGATATGAAGAAAATAAAACCATTCCGGTGCAAAACAAGTGCTCAATAAAGTTAGCCATCACTGATAGTAGGAGTAGGTGGTTGATGAATAAAGGGAATGCTCTTTTGTACTTCGTAAATGCTTAAGGAAGTGGTGAATAGTAAATATTGAGTGTGTGACTAAAGAGTGGGATGTGCTTGGTGCTCTATCAGTGGAGGGTAGGTAAGAAATATCAATAAAGTGACTGAATTAATACCAAGCATTCAATAAGGTTTTGTGGAATGAATGAAAGCCCTAAACACCTGCACAGACCTTAAAAGGTTTGCTTTCTAACAGTGGGAACCCTTGGCTTTATGTGAGGGGCTCCCTTCTCTCTTTTAGCCCAGACACCAGCAGGAAGCCCTGACTTGAAAAGAAGGTGCCAAGTCAGCGCATCCTGGCCTGCCTCCCTCCCACCTGCTTTTTAGAAGACCATCAGAGCTGGGAGACCTTGGGGCTCCTCCAACTCAGCCCCTGCATGTTATAGCTGAGGAAACCAAAGTCCCAAGAAGGGATAGAATTTACCCAGGAGGTCTCAAAGCTAATGATAGTGGGTATGACACGGAGCGGGTAAGTTTCAGGGCGTGGGTGGAATTATTCGGGGGATTTTGGCCATGATTATACTAGTATTATTTCTCTGCTACCATCCAAATAGCAAGATGATGATTTTTGTTAGATCAGAAATCTCTGTGTGACAGCAAAGCACTTTCAGCCCCAGCTCTGCCCACACCCCCACTTCTGTACTAAGTTGAAGCATTTGGAGAGTCCCTGGGAGTTTTTTCGTGAGTTTTTAGAGTTGATATATTTGTTACACGTTAAGTCTCTTGCCATTTTCTATTTCCTGTTCATGTGCCACTGTTGTCGTCCTTGCCTACTTCTCAACCCCTCTGTCCATGGGGTCAGAGCCCACCCTTGCTCCTCCGTTAGGCTGGGCCACTGCTGAGCTGAGGATGCTGATAAATAAGATGTAGTCTTGCCCTCCAAGACTCCCAGTCTAGACTCAGGAAAAGAGACTTTGCACAGAACTCTAATATATGCTGCAAGAGAGGTCCGGGAGCTTGAGGAGAGGCAGGGGCTCATTCATTCCTGTGTCCAGTCAACAGATATTTATTGAGACAGGCCCCAGCCAGCAGTGACAAGAAGACCACCACAGCCTGGCCCCATCAAGTGCAGGAGGCTGATCTTAATCAGAGTGAAAACTACAAGCTGAGATGTGTGCTCCAAAGTAAAGGAATGTGGTTCTGTGAGAGTATAGAGCAGAGGACCCTGGCCTAGACCAGGGTCTGCAGAGGTGAGACTGGAGCTGCAGAGTGAGGGTCAGGTAAGAAGCAGACAAAAAGATGAATGCCTCAAGCAGAGGGAGAGTGCATGCAAAGGTCCTGAGGCAGGAAGGGCCTGGTGGATAGTGGCTAGAGCTCAAGGGATGATGGGGGAAGGTATGAGAGGTGGAGAGGTGGCTTGGACAGGGCCTTGTAGGCCACATTCAAGATTTTTCATCTTCATCTGAAGAGAAGTAGGGCACCATTTAAGGGTGTTCAACTTGCAGTGGAGGGAGGGACAGAGAAAAAGTTTTTCCAGCTGCTCTGTGGTTAGCACACAGAGGCAGTGAGGGGACCCATGAGGAAGTAAGAGATTGTGGTGGCTGGGCCCCTGGAGTGATGGTCCACCAAGGGAAGGGGTCACTTTTGGGGAGTATCTCGGGGACAGACTGAACAAGACTTTGGGGCTCAGAGGCATCCAGGCAGCAGAACAGGATGGGTGGAGCCCTATGTGATCAGATCACAGTTTGATGGGGAGAGCCACACCTGCTGGCCTAGGGCTTCATGAGAATGGTGGAACTCGAGCTGAGCCTTGAACTAGAATAGGAAAAAGACACTCCAGGCAGAGGGAACCACACCAGTGAAGGAACCACACTAGAGGGTGAATGATGCTGTATTTGGAGCTGAGGCTGGCAGTGGGGGAAGGGTGTGTGCCATGTGGGGGTGTGCTAAGACAGCATCTGGGCAACACTGCCGGCGGAATGCCCGACCCCATGTCTGAATCCTCTGTGCACCTCCTTTTGTGTCTGGCACTTCTGTGCAGGGGAAGAAAGCTGGGGGTATGGCGGCAGGCCTTGGCCAGACTGGCCACCTTTGCCTGCAGCCACCCTGGTGAAAACGTTCTGCCCTCCCTCCTGCAGGTGAAGGTGGTGAGCCTGAAGCCCGAAGTGGCCCAGATCGACCTGTACATCCTTGGCCAAGCCGACCACTTTATCGGCAACTGTGTCTCCTCCTTCACTGCCTTCGTGAAGCGGGAACGGGACCTCCAAGGGAGGCCGTCCTCTTTCTTTGGCATGGACAAGCCCCCTCAGCTGCGGGATGAGTTCTGATCCTGGCTGGAGCATGTCACCAGTCTAAGCTGGTCACACTTGCCAGGCCTGACAGCCAGCAGTGCTCCCAGGACCGATTCCCAAGGATGCAAGCTCTTCCCCCTCGCCAGAGACAGGAAAGCACCAGGGACTTCTGGAGGAGGAGGACTCCATCTCCCGGGGCACAGGGCTTTCAGGCTCCCCAGCCAGAGCGTCTCCAGTCCCTGTGTGCCTCTGCTGTTTCTCCTGGGGATTTCTCACACTGGCAAAGCAGTCTGACCTCCATCTTTTGGTCTGCCCTGCTCTGAGCAGCCTAGGGGGCTGAACTCTTCTCAGTGATTTTTTTATATAAAGAGAGACAGAGGTTCTTATAGTTTTGATATGAGGTCATGACTACACTAGAACTCTCCCTCATTTTTAAAAATCAGTGAATTTCATTACCGTAGGTATCTAAAGTGACCTTGAATGAGGATGAGGCCAGGGGTGGAGCGGTTGTATTGACCCCTTTTCCAGCTGACCCCCAAAGTAGCCCTTAGACTGGGCCAGAGCCAACCCCACTGCCTGGCCAGAGCCATCATCTACCCCTCTTCCGAGCCCATTTCCATGCTCATTGGGGCATGAGCACTTGTCTCATTATAAACACTATGCAAGTAGAAGTTAGGAATCATGATGCTGTGCACTGCTCTGCTGCAGACACGGAGTGCTGCCCCCACAGCACGTTCCAAGTAAGGAGCATCTGCCATCAAACGAGACCATCATGCTATTGCTCTCAGAGTCTCCTGGTGCTTGGTGACTTGCCACAAACCTGGCTCCATCGAGATCTTAGAGCGTATCACCAGGGACCAGCAGTGGATGGCCTGGTGGCATCCTTCTGAAGGCTGCCCTCTCCTCCTTCATCTGTGTCCTAAGGGGCCTGGTTGTAGAATTTTGCCATTAAGTTGCTATCCAAAACCTGTCCCCGCAGCCTCCTGCCTGTGGCTGGAGCTCTGAGGCCATATTCTCACAAGGGAGCGTTTGCTAAGCCTCTGACCAGGTAGGAGATACCCCTGACCCAGAAGCCATCAGATTCCCAATTTGCCCTTTCCTGTCCGATAAAATCTCTGCCAACCCCATGAGGCTTAAAGTATTACATTCTGCGGTTTTTTTGTTTTTGTTGTTATTGTTGTTTGTGGGGGTTTTTTGTTGTTTTTTGTTTTTTGGGGGTTTTTTTGACTTTCAGATGCTACAGTTGTGATAATCCATGACTCCTAAGATTCTGTGATGTTTTGGCCTTGTGGTTCTAAAATTCATGTCTAACACCTGCTGGTGTCTTCCCTGCCATGTGCCTTCCCTTGGCCTTCAATCCTGGGAAGGTGGAGGAGAGTCTAATGAGAGCCAAGCCCAGAGCTCCGTGCAGGGCTTCTCCCTTAAGTTACCTTTGGGAAGAAACATTGTCTTTGTCAAGGCCAGAGGTTGCAGAGCAATAAGGATTTCAAACACCAAAGGTGGCCTTTGCTGCTTGGAGCTGCTGCCCGACTTGAAGCAGAGAAACTAGAGAAAGGGCTTGGGAAATGTGAGATGTTCTAAATCCTGGGTGGACCCTGAGAGATGGCTTGTCTGTTCAGACTTGTTCACAAGCTTCACTCACGGGTGCAGGGGCCTGTGCACGCCTGCCTCTGTGGGGTCGCTGGGGAGGGGCGGCTCACTTCTGGTTTTGTGTGCTGAATTTGTTCGCTGTTCACAGCCTCACACTAGGCACACGCTTTAGAGTCTGGGGCTCTGATGGGCCATCCAGATCACTTTGATTAGCGTTGGCAGTGGTAACAACTCGTGTTTCTGGCGAGAAGATGCCAGCGTTGTAGTCAGATTCAGTTGTGTTCCACAGGCAGGCACTCTATTCCTCTTTGACCCAGTTGCCTCACCTATAAAAATGGTGATAAAAACCGACGGGGTTGTTGAAAGCCTCAAATCAGATAAAGCATGTATAAGAGGACGTTGTAAACTAGAAAGAACCAAAGGCGCATATATGGCTGCTGATTAATTTGATGGCCTGTTGTCGCACACCTACTCTGTGCCAACACTGTGCTTGTCAAGTGCTTTATGGGAATTTAGCCCCCACTCCAGCCCTGGGCGTAGGAACTGTTAATATCCTTCTCTTGCTGCACAGGGAAAAACTAACACTCGAAAAAATTCTCATAATTTTCTCAAGGCCACATAGCTGGTGGTGTTAAGCCAGGATCTGACCTCCCAAAGCAATTACTATTAGCCCCACACCCCCCCCCTTACTGCCACCAGTTCACAGGATGTACTTTATGCAGTGGGGGGGGGGGGGGAGCGGGGTTCAGATGGGAGAATGATCAGCCACTTTAGTTCCCACTGGGCTCCTGCTATGGGTCTGTTACTGCCAGGAGGTTTTAGGGAAGGAGAAATCACCCAAAAACAAAGCCCACATGAGGCTTGTAGTTATTTCGGTATTTATTCCCACATTCTTTCATTCGAGTCACCAACTATGTGCCAGGCTGTGTGTTAGGTACTAGAGACTCAGCAGAGAATCAGACATAAAGTCTGTTCTGAAGGGATTTGCATTGTAGTAAGTACACGACCCAATGAAGACATGTCCTGGGGGAGGTACTGACCAACTGCAATGAAGAAAAATAAAGGGTCTGGGGTGTTCGCAGTGCTGTTCTGGATGAGGAGTTCAGGTAAAGCCTCTCCCAAGAGCTGCCAGAAAGAAGGAAGGGGCCACTCATTCAGATATCTGGAGGCAGCACATTCCAGGCAAAGGAAACAGCAGGTGCAAAGGTCCTGAAGCTGGAATGACTGAGTGAAGAGTGGCAAGGAGCTTGCATGTTTGGAATGGCAGGACTGAGGCAGGGAACAGAGCAGTAGATCAGAGCAGGCAAGATCCTATATCCTGGAAGCCAGTGGTAAAGTCCAAACTTTTATTTGGAGAGATGGGGAGCTTTTGCAGGGTTCTGAACAGAGAAGGATCAAGATCTGCTTATAGTTTGAGGGACCCTTCTAGCTGCATGTGGAATAAAGGTGGGAGGGTGGAAGCATGGAGACCAATGCAGGGCTGGTGCTGGGATACAAGCCAGGTGGTGGGGCTCAGGCAAGGACCATTGCATTGAAGGTGATGGGAAGTGGGCAGATACTGGATATATGAATTATTTTTAAATTTCAAGCTTTTTTATTTTTTTAAGGTTTTATTTTTAAGTCATCTCTACCCCAATGCGGGGCTCAAACTTAGAGCCCTGAGATCAAGAGTCACACACTCTACTGACTGAGCCAGCCAGGTGCCCCATTAAATTTCAATCTTTTTTAAAGATAGGAGTCTTTGTATATTTTAATAATGCAATGTATACAATTTCATATGTTGTTTTTCACTTAATAGTATATCACATTGTCCATGTTGGTACACATCCTGAATAAACGTTTTTAATGACAAGATTCTATTGAGGGGCGTCCCATAGTTTAATGTCCTATTAGGAGAACTTAGTATGTTCCCAATTTTTCACTATTATTATTTGAATAATATTTTTATTTACTTTTTTTTCCTGTAATATGTTCATGAAGATAAATTCCCAGAAATGGATTTTATTTTTATTTTTTCATTTTTTTAAGTTTATTTATTTATTTTGAGACAGGGCGCGTGAGTGGGGGAAGGAGCAGAGAGAGAGAACCCCAAGCAGGCTCTGCACCATCAGCACACAGCCTGATGCGGGGCTCCAACTCACGAACCATGAGATCATAACCCAAGCCAAGGTCAAGAGTCAGATGCCTAACTGACTGAGCCACCCGGGTGCCCCGCAGAAATGAATTTTAGATCAAAGACCTAAAGGTAAAAATTTTTATTATGGAAAACCTTAAATCTACATAAAAATTGTGAGTAATGAACTCCCAGATCAGCGATTCTCAACATTTCACGGGTCTTGTGTTATTTGCTCTTCCACCCCCAAGTCCACATGCTGGAGTCTTTCAAAGAAAATCTGAATATGTTTTGAAGGAAGAGCCAACAGAATTTGCTGAGGCACCGAATGGGGGGTAAGAGGGAACCAGAGTCCTAGGATGCGCTAAGGTTTGGGGCCCAGGCAATGGGAAGGAGTCGTCCCCGACTTACAGGCTGGCCTTGAAGGTGGGCCACCTCACCTCCAAGTTCCAGGTGCTAATGGTGGTCCAAGCAGTTTCTTCGAGGTGGTCTTCAGAGACTCCTTAGCTGGTTGACAAGGCAGATTCTGGGGACCCGCCCACATGAGGAATCAGAATGTTTTATAGGTAGCGCCTAGGTATCTGCATCTTTTTTTTTTTTAATGTTTATTTATTTTTGAGACAGAGAGAGACAGAGCATGAACGGGGGAGGGGCAGAGAGAGAGGGAGACACGGAATTGGAAGCAGGCTCCAGGCTCTGAGCCATCAGCCCAGAGCCCGACGCGGGGCTCGAACTCACATACCGCGAGATCGTGACCTGAGCTGAAGTCAGATGCTTAACCGACTGAGCCACCCAGGCGCCCCTCCAGGTATCTGCATCTTAAGAAGCACCTACAAGTGATTTTGATGCCCAGTGGCCCAAGATCTATCTACTCACTTGTGGTCCTCAGACCAGCAGTATTGACATCACCTGGGGCAGCTTGTTAGAAATGCAGACTCCCAGGGGTGCCTAGGTGGCTCGGTTGGTTGGATGTCCGACTCTTGATTTCGTCTCAGGTCATCTCACCGCTTGTGAGTTTGAGCTCCATGTTGGGCTCCGAGCTGATGGCACAGAGTCTGCTTGGGATTCTGTCTCTCTCTCTGCCACTCCCCCTCTTGCTCTCTGTCTCTCTCAATATAAATAAATAAACTAAAAAAAAAAAGGGCAGACTCCCAGGCCCCATCCCAGACCAGCTGAGTCAGAGAATCTCTGGGAATGTGGCCCAGGATTTTTTTTTTAAAGATTTTATTTTATTTTTAAATGTTTATTTTGAGAGAGAGAGCACACATGAGCAGGGGAGGGGCAGAGAGAGAGAATCCCAAGCAGGCTCTGAATTAGCACAGAGCCCCACATGGGACTCCCATCTCATGAGCCATGAGATTATGACCTGAGCCAAAATCAAGAGTAGGACACTTAACTCATTGAGCCACCCAGACACCCTTAGATTTTAATCTGTCCCCCCTACCTGGGTCTTGAACTCACAACCCTGAGATCAAGAGTAGCATGCTCCACCGACTGAGCCAGCCAGGCACCCCTAGCCCAGGAATATTTTAATAATCACTCCAGGAGCTAAAATCTGAGCAAAGCTGCCTGCGGCAGGATGTGGGGATCATGCACTGTGATCAGCCAGCAAGTGTTAATGGAGGGCCTTCTCAGCAGGCCCCTCCCTGACAAGCCTTGAAGTTCCCACCAAGCGTGGTCAATGGGGTAGTTTTAAGTGCCTGGTAGTTCTCAGTTTGGGTTGTGACTAGACAGAATTTGATTTATTGAATTTCATTGTTTTAGGATGGGGTCAATTTATGTAAGTGAAACAATGGGAATTACATTTTTTAAATGTTTTATTATTTTTGAGAGAAAGAGCACGAGTGGGGGAGGGGCACAGAGGCGGCGGGGGGTGGGGTGGGGGGGCCTGTGGGGACAGAAGATCCGAAGTGGGCACTGCACTGACAGCAGTGAGCACTCGGATTCAGGAACTGAGACCATGACCTGAGCTGAGGTTGGACACTCAACCGACTGGGCCACCCAGGTGCCCCACATTTACAAAAAAAAAAAAAAAAGTAACTCCGGTAGAGGCAGGTTGTAGATTAGGCAGAAATGAAAAAGCTGGTATTCAAAGGAACCAAAGCTGGGAAACGCTGTCCTGATACATCATAAATCCTTCAGAATATATGGAATGGAGTGAAAAGGAAGGGAGGAAAGACAAGGAAGGAGAGAAGGGATAGAAGGAAGAGGTGAGTTCTCATTTCCATGTTCCGATCACTTCAGAGAAGCTTAGTGAATAATAAGATTTGCCTGGCCCCAAAATAAAGATCCCTTTTCCTCCTCAGTTTTCTCTCTTTCATTAGTGGAGTTGACAGAAAAAACCCCGTAGCCTAAAGGCAAATCCTGCAGTCTGGATTATGTTGTCAGAATTAATTCAAATTCTTACTTGAAACCTGGTTTATTTCAGAGCTGGGACGTTTCCCTTGAAATAACATTATTTAAGGACAAGCAGGTTTAGTTTGTTTTTACGTCTAATCCTTTATTGATCATCAGCTCAGGGTGCCAAGCCCAACCAGGTGAACAGCGGGACTGGATGGCAAGGGACAAAAGGCCTGCCCCAGAGACTGTCTCCTTCTCAGGTACGGTGACTCAGCACAAGTGAGGAACAATGCCCACCCAGGGGTGGCAGAGGAGGAGCCTGGGAAGATGCCCCATCCCTCTCTGAAAATCTGCCTCTCTTAAAAAAAAAAAAAAAAAAAAATTGGCAGTGCACCTTGCCATTTGACATGTGTTCTCTCGAGTGTGGGGGATATTTTCCTCTCTAACAATGTGCTCAATGGCTTAGGGGGTACAGGGCGCTAGCAAAAGAGAATTATCTTCTTGTTTTCTCACTCCTGCTAACAATGCCAAAGAGAAAGTCTCAGTTCAGTGCCAGCAGGTCATTAATTTCTGTACCACTTGCTAATAATCTGCCCGGGCAACAGAGAGCAGACCTCAGAGTCAGACATTAGCTAGCTAGAATTTAGTGACACTGTTTTGCTTTCATTTTGTTTATGTCAGAGATGCTTTGTATTTGTGTTTTTTTCATTTACAGATGTGGTTGACAGCTTCCTTTTAAGAAATGTATTTAGTTTACAAAAAGTGAGTTGATGTAGAGAAATGTATTAAGTAAATGATGTGGTGTGGATTATGAAGGTGAAACCTGGGAGACCTCACTGAGCCTCATCTTTATGCCAGGCCCTGGAGACCCTCCGAATGAGACCCACAGGGCTGTCAGAGGGGAGAAGCAAGTGCTGAAATTACTGTGAGAGAGAAACTCCACTGTGCATTCGTATTCCACTCGCCCTTCATGTCTCCTCGCTACTGTTTAGGCTTTCCCTCTGCTTATATCACACTCAGTAGTGTTTCAAGATCTTACTCTAAGAAATTTTCCTCTTCTGAGCTCCTAGGACCTTGAAATTGTAGTAATACCCAATATGTATCGTTTACCACTTGCCAGGCCATGTTTAAGCACTTTATATAAGCAACCATCTAGTTCACAGACTAACCCTATGAAGTTGATCCTCCTATTATCTCCATTTTACAGATAAGGGCACTAAAGCACAGAGAGGTGGAGTAACTAGCTCAAGGTCACACAGCTTATGAGGAACCCTGGAAGTAGGAGATTAAGAACCAGTGTCCTTGGGGCGCCTGGGTGGTTCAGTGGGTTAAGTGTCTGACTTCATCTCAGGTCATGATCTTGTGGTTCATGAGTTCAAGCCCTGCATCGGGCTCTGTGCTGCTCAGAGCCTGGAGCCTGCTTCGGATTCTGTGTGTGTCTCTCTCTCCTTCTGCCCCACCCCCGCTCACACTGCACTGCCTCTCTCAAAAACAAATAAAAAACATGAATAAAAAAAATTAGTGGCACCTGGGTGGCTCAGTCAGTTAAGCGTCTGACTTCAGCCTAGGTCATGATCTCACAGTTTGTGGGTTCGAGTCCCATGTCGGGCTCTGTGCTGACAGCTCAGACAGAGCCTGGAGCCTGCTTCAGATTTTGTGTCTCCCTCTTTCTCTGCCCCTCTCCCGCTTGTGCACACTCTCTCTCTCTCAAAGATAAACATTAAAAAATAAAAAATAAAAAAAAACTGAGGGGAAAGACTGTGAAGTGAAAACCAGAAAGAGAGCTAAGTTTGTGGGGAGCAGTGAGCAGTGTTGTGTGGGGATCCAGGGAGTTGGAGAGCAGAGATGAGGTTGCACAGGAAGCCTTAGCCTTTTCCCTCAGGGAGCCAGAGAAGGCTTTTCAACCTAGAGTGTTTGATCACATTTTAATCAGGGCTTGTCTCTGGGTCAAGGGCAAGCAAATAAGGTGATGGTGGAAGGAGGGGCTTTTCAGGGCTCACTAAGGGCCCCCTGAACCATCTATGTGCAAAGGGGTCCCCGTGGTGCCCCTTGAGGGCAGAGCTCTGACTATGGAAGTTATTCAAAAATTTTATTGAAAATAAATTCATGGGGGCGCCTGGGTGGCTCAGTCAGTTAAGCGTCCGACTTCGGCTCAGGTCATGATCTCACGGTCCGTGAGTTCGAGCCCCGCGTCGGGCTCTGTGCTGACAGCTCAGAGCCTGGAGCCTGTTTCAGTCTGTGTCTCCCTCTCTCTCCGGCCCTCCCCCGTTCATGCTCTGTCTCTCCCTGTCTCAAAAATAAATAAAATGTTAAAAAAAAAAAAAAAAGAAAAGAAAATAAATTCATGCTCAAGGTAAAGCATTCAAAAAGTACAAAAGAATGTACCTGTAGAGTGAAAAAAAAAGTGTCTGCTCCTAGCCCAGAACCCTCCCCAGAGGCAAACAGTGCTAACAGTCTCTTGTAAGCCTTTCAGAAATTTTCCATGCTATCTCTGGAGCTATGTCTATGTATATATCCTCTAAAAAAAAAAAAAAAACCCACAAAGTCGTACTGTCTGGCTTTTGCTTTTTTCACATAACACATTTAGAGCTTTTTCAGTATCAGGTGTGCAGATCTTTTTCATTCTTTTTTCCCTCCTCATAATATCCCACAATATGAATGGAGCATAATGCATTTAACCTATTCTGAGATATTCGAGTTTGGTGTTTTGGCCACATGTGCAAATACATCAGTGGGATACGTTTCTGGTAGTGGACCTGGTGGGTCAAAAGGGGGTGTGTATGAGTTGGTGAGTTGCCTCAGTTTGTCTCCATAGGATTGTTTGCGTGTCCTATCAACACTGGCTGGCTTCCCCCAGAGTGAGTGATTCAAGAGACCAAGGCAGAAGCTGCAGTGTCTTTTATGACCTGGCCTCATAGACCATAAGTCATACATCATCACATCTGTCACTTTAATTGCTCACACACGCCAACCCTCTTCAATGTGAGGGGCAGAGGTAGGAGGAGGTGAGGATCATTGTGGGCCATGTTGGAGCCTGACTACCACAAGCTGTTTGTTTGTTTCAGTTAACATGCAATAAAATTAACTCTTTTTTTTTTTTTTTTTTTTTGGTGGATAGGTCTAGGAATGTTAACACGTGCCTTTGTGTAACCACCACCGCAGACAGGAAACAGAACAGTTCCATCACCCCTCAAAAAACCCTTGTGTTTCCCATTGTAGTGACACACTCTCTCCACCCTTAACCTGTGTTAACCACTGATCTATCATTATAGTGTTTGTCTTTTGGAGAATGTCACATAAATGGAAGCCTGTAGCATGGCACCTTTTGAAACTGGCTTCTTTCGCTCAGAATAACGCCATCGAGATTCACCTAAATTGTAGCAGGTGTCAATAGTTCATTCCTTTTCGTTGCTGAGCTGTGTTCCGTTGTATGGATGGACCACATTTTTGTTTATTGATTTACATATTGCAGGGTAAATCCAAATTGGGAGGGGAGATGAATAGAGCTGCCAGAAACATTCATGCACCAGACCCTCTCTCCCGTCCTTCTACTCTGATGACGACCGCTGTGTTAAACCTTTTAACATTGTGCCACAGGTCCCATAGACCCTGCTTATCTTTTTTTCAACCTTTTCCCCTCTGCTGTTCATTTGGGGCAATTTCTACTGACCTGTCTTTGAGTTCATAGTTTCTTTCTTTCCTGTGACATCTCCATTCTGCTGTTGAGCTCACCTATTGAGTTTAAAATTTTTGTTTAGGGGCGCCTGGGTGGCGCAGTCGGTTAAGCGTCCGACTTCGGCCAGGTCACGATCTCGCAGTCCGTGAGTTCGAGCCCCGCGTCAGGCTCTGGGCTGATGGCTCGGAGCCTGGAGCCTGTTTCCGATTCTGTGTCTCCCTCTCTCTCTGCCCCTTCCCCGTTCATGCTCTGTCTCTCTCTATCCCAAAAATAAATAAACGTTGAAAAAAAATTTTTTTTAATTTTTGTTTATTGTATTTTTCCATTTCAAATCTATATTTGGTTGGGGCACCTGGGTGGCTCAGTTCGTGAAGAGTCCAAGTTCGGCTCAGGTCATGATCTCTTGATTCATGAGTTCAAGCCCCACATTGGGTTCTGTGCTAACAGCTCAGAGCCTGGGGCCTGCTTCAGATTCTGTGTCTCCCTCTCTTTCTGCCCCTCCCCTGCTAGCACTCTGTCTTTCTCTCTCTCAAAGATAAACATTTTAAAAAATTGTTTTAATAAAAAAATAAGATAAAAAAATCTATATATTTGGTGTATATCCATATACCAAATGGAGATCTTAATGTATATCTGCTACTTATGAAAAAACTGAAGAAAGCCCAGAGTCTCCATCCTTACTTCTTGGAGTCTTTTATTTTTTTTTAATTTTAATTTTAATTTTTAATGTTTATTTATTTTTGAGAGAGAGAGAGAGAGGGAGAAAGAGAGACAGAGTGCAAGCGGGGAAGGGGCAGAGAGCACAGGGCCTGACGCGAAGCTAGACCTCACAAACTGTGAGATCATGGCCTGAACTGAGGTTGGATGCTTTAACCAACTGAGCCACTCAGGCGCCCCCCGCCGCCCCTCACCCCGCTTTTTTTTTAAGGAAGCTCCAGCCCCAATTTGGAGCTCGAACTCATGACCTTGAGTTCAAGAGTCACATGCTCTACTGACTGAGCTAGCCAGGCCCCTCTCAAATTTACCGTTTTAATCAATTTTAAGCATACAGTTCAGCGGCGGTGAGTACGTTCCCATGGCTATGCTGCCATCACCACTTAGCCATCTCCAACCCTTTGTCTTCTTCCCAAACTGAAACTCCATACCCATTAAGCACTAACTCCCCCTGCTCCCCCTGAAGTATTTTTACAGCAGTTGCTTTAAGGGCTTTTCCAGATCTTTCCAGCACCTTCGAGTTGGCATCCTTTCATTGTCTTTTCCCGAGCAAGCTGAAATATTCCTGCTTCTTTGTGTTGTGAGTCATTGACCCTGGACATTTTTAATATCATGTTATGAGCTCCGGGTTACATTGAAATCCTGCAGAGACAGTCGATGTGTTTGTCTCAGCAGGTAATTGGCAAAGTGGGTTTGAACCGCAAGCTCTGCCTGCCTTCTCTGGGTTGTGGTTCCAGTGTCAGCCCTGTTTTCAAACCCTCTGTGACGCCACATACATCTGTCCCGTGCGAGTGTCACTCACTGGGCAAAACTCCGGCATCAGCCTAGTTCATGATTCAGCTTCTCAAAGTGTGCGGTGAGCTGTTTAGGCTAGATCCACTCATGCGCAGCTACTGGGTGAGCCCAGAAGTCCATAAATAACTTTGTGGGGTCACTTTCCCAAAGTCCTCTCTCCTGGCAACTTTGTGGTTCCCTGAAGCTTCATTTACCTGACTCGGATGCGCATTTCCCACAGCTGCACCCACATCTGGGGCCAAAGCAGTATGGGTTCATCCCACCATCTTGGGAGTCACAACTCTTGGGCTCTTGGGAGCCACAGCTCCTGCAGCTAGAGAGGAAGGTTCTTCCTCATAGTTTCAGGCTCCTGTAGGCACCGGCCACTGCCTCTACCACCAGGAAAGCCTGAGGGCTAGGATACAAGAGAATGGGGAAAAGAAATGGGAATCAACCTCATCTCTCTGATGGTTAAGAGACCTCATTCCTGTTTCTGGAGCCAAAACTAGAAGGTGTCTCTCTTTTTTCTTTTCTTTTTTTTTTTTACATTTATTTATTTTTGCGAGAGAGAGAGGGAAACAGAGTGTGAGCAGGGGCAGGGCAGAGAGAAAGTGAGACTCCAGGCTCTGAGCTGTCAGCACCGAGCCCGACATGGGGCTTGAACCCATGAACCATGAGATCATGACCTGAGCTGAAGTCCGATGTTTCACCGACTGAGCCACCCAGACGCCCCTAGAAGGTGTCTGCTGTCACCCCCTCCACTTGCACTGATGCCCACCTCTAGGTTCGGGGCTTCACTGACACCAGCCCAGGGAACACCAGAAGGAAAACCAAGTGTAAACTCACTGCCAGGTTGGTGGTACTTCTTCCCCGGTCTGCCTGCGACTGTTGACTTTTCAGAGCCTGCCTGAACTGCTCCAGGCCTCTGTCCAGAGTTTGGAGCTACCTTCAGCAGCAGAGGTCGGGTGGAGACTCCTCACCATCCTACTGGAAGTTGAGGCATGACCTGGGTTTCATTACATCAGCCCCTCTGGCTGTCGAGCATACCGTGGACTGACACGGCTGGGTTGGGCACAAGGAGGCCTGTGGGGCTGACAGGGGAACCGTCACAGAGATGCCCCATAGGTTGAGTCTTAAAGATGGGTGGTTGTTTTCAGAAGGCTGGATTGGGGATAGAGCTTGCAGGGCAGAGGGATCAGCGTGAGCGATGTCTTGGAGGGGTTTAAGAGCAGATCGGGGAGTCTGGGGCGATGTCTGCAAGACTGAGGCAGGGTGAAGGGGGAACACCATGGGAGAGAAGTCTAGAGAATAGGGTGGGACTCCATGTTGGGAGGTGAGTGGTTGGTTGCTGATTTCTATGTGTTGAAGAAAAAGGCCAGGTAGTGTTTTCCACTAGTGTGCACAGAAAGGAAGCCCCCACCCCCAGACCCGAGACAGGATGTGGGGATGCGCGTGGGCGTCTGAGGTCTTGGCAGGGAAAAATGGCATCTAGGCTGAAAAGGCCAATGTCCCAGTTCCTGTGGAGAAAGAAGGGCACAGTCTTACAGCTGCTGAAAGGGACATCACGCTGCTGCAGACTTTCTTGGGTCAGATGATCTGTGAGAAGGGCGAGGGACATGTCTGCTTCTGTCCCCAGGATGATAAATCTAACATTCCCCAAGGCCTTACTCCAAATTAAGTGGGGGTGAGAGGAGAGGATAGAGGACCAGGTGAGAGTTTAGAGGTGATAGTGACAAAGAGTTTCTACTACATCCTTTTTAAAAAAATTTTTTTAATGTTATATTTATTTTTGAGAGAGAGAGAGAGACAGTGTGAGTGGAGGAGGGACAGAGAGAGGAAGACACAGAATCTGAAGCAGGCTCCAGGCTCTTAGCTGTCAGCACAGAGCCCGATGTGGGGCTGGAACTCACGAACCGTGAGATTATGACCTGAGCCGAAGTCAGACACTTAACCGACTGAGCCACCCAGGCCCCCCCACTACATCCTTTTTTATATATTTTTTAAAATCTCGAACCGCACACAATAATATACTGTTGCAGATAAATTACTCAGTAATATATTAAACTTGGTAGCTTAAAACAGTGGACATTTATTACTTCATGCAGTTTCTGAGAGTTAGGAATCTGGGATCAACTTCATTGGGTGGTTCTGGCTCAGGGTCTTTCATGAGGTTGAGTCAAGATGGCCGGGGTTGCAGTCATCTGAAGGCTTGACTGGGGCTGGGGGCACCTACTTCCAAGATGGTTCATCCATGTGACTGTTGGCAAGAGTTATTCCCCATGTGGGCCTCTCCGAACGGCTGTTCATGATACAGCAGTTGTTTTCCCCAGAACAAAGAGAGAGAGAGAGAGAGAGAGAGAGAGAGAGAGAGAGAGAGAGAGAGAAACTGAGCCAAACTGAGCCAAAGCTGCAGTGCCTTTTAGAACCTAATCTTAGAAGTGGCACACCAACATTTTTGCCATATTCTATTAGTCATACAAGCCACTGCAGTTCGGTATGGGAGAGGACTATGCAAGGATTTGAATTCAGTGTGTGTGAGGGGGTCGTTGAGGGTGTCCTTGGAAGCTGGCTACCACAACATGTGAATGGATCACTAACAATTCAAGTTTTTTTTTTTTTTTTTTTTTTTTTTTTTTTTTAAATTTAAAAAGATCACTGAGACTTTGTTATTGAGAAAAAGCAAGTTGAGTTTTTCTATTTTCTTACTTAAAAAAAACCCACAAAACCTATATCTTTCTATTATACCCACATATGTAAATGTATAGAAAAAGGTCTGGAAGGATACACTTAAAACCGCTAACTGCATTACCTCTGGGGAGTGAGATGGAATGAAATGTTGTGAAAAGAAACATATCACTTTTACACATATTTTTCTTTATGGCTTGGATCATTGGGTTACTGTTAAAATTTTATGTTGCTGGAGATCAAACCACCCCAAACTTAGTGATACAAAGCAACAATCCTTGGGGTGCCTGGGTGGCTCAGTCGGTTAAGTGTCCAACTTCAGCTCAGGTCATGACCTCACAGTTCGTGAGTTCAAGCCCCACATCGGGCTGTCTGCCATTAACACAGACCCTCCTTTGGATCTTCTGTCCTCCTCTGTCTCTGCTCCTTCCCTGTTCACATGCACTCTTTCTGCCTCTCTCAAAAATAAACAAACATTAAAAAAAAAGAAACGTGCCACAGTTTTATAATTTTAAAATCTATTTCAGGTAAAAAGTGGGAAATAAAACTTGGAGGCTGCCTTTCCTGGGAGCATCTAAGCATATACTCACAGCTGCGGCATCTAGACTCTTAGGTCCTTCTGTTCTTTGTGACCTTGAGCTTGAGAATTTCAGAGAAATTGAGATAACTTGACAGTTACAACTCATACAACTTACAAGCTATACAAGCTATTCAATGCACAATTCTTTTCTGTTGTTGTTTCTTTTCTATACCGGGAACCAAGCCCGTTATGTAAGTATTTATTATAGATTTATTTGTTCCCCATGCCTTGTTCCAAAAAGGATTTGAGGAAGCTTATAAGAATTCATACAGCATACTCATATGATCAAAATATATAAATAGATCAAGAAACTAAGGTGAAGGGAAAGGAAAGTTGAAACAGTAAGTTGAGACCAGAAGGGGAAGTTAGTTCTTAACAATATATGCTGCAAAGTCGTAAGTAAATATTTGACATTGCAGGGCCAGAAGGGACTAGATGTTATTTGACTCAGTTCCTCAACTGGCTCTTGAAATCCCTTCCCAACACCCCCAGTGAGTAGCCAGCCAGCTTCAGTTTGCACACCTCTGGTGATGGCAAGCTCACTACATCCCAAGGCAAATCCAACTACTAGGAAGTGTGAACCCAGTAGTCATAAACTCAAATGCTTCCAGGGGCTGGACAGGCAACAAAAATGAATGAGGCAGGTCAGTGGGAAGCTGGGGAGCATCTGACAGAATGGAACACACACATCAGTTGTCCCTGGGGCAACTGTGACTCCCTCCAGCTAATGATTGCCACATGGAAACCCAGGTCCAGTGTGGCCAAGTCTTGGAGATCCCAATTTATATGGGATCTCCCAATTTATATGGGTTTTTTAACATTCACAACTAATTCTCTATAAAGTGTTGAGTAGGCCAAATAAAACACAACTGCAGGCAGATGTTGCCTGTGGTCCTCCACTTTGTGAGTCCAGAAAAGGCCAAAGTTGTGGGCTTTCAAGCTGCATTAGAACAGACTTTGACTCTGGCTCTGCCCCCTTATTCATTTGGTAATTGCTCCATAGCCTCAGTTCTCATCTGTAAAATGGGGATAATAATAGGTCCTACCTCTTAAAGAGATAGCTATGTGGTAAGAAAGATAGGCTGTGAAGTACTTACCACAGTGCCTGGCAGAAAGGAAGCACCCAATAAATGAAGTGCTGTAAATAAATAGTTTATAAATAAGAGAGGAGGGGAGGGAGGGAGGGAGGGAGGAAGGAAGAGACGGAAAAAGAAAGAAAGAAGAAAGAAGAAAGAGGATATTTATAAATAAACACGCAGTGCTAAATAAATGCAATAAATAAACACACTATGAGGGACTTTTCTGGGCTTCCTTTCATCCACTATCTCAAGTCTGCCTATGAAGGTTATTTTTTTTTTAATATTTTTTTTTAACTTTTTTTATTTATTTTTGAGACAGGGAGAGACAGAGCATGAACAGGGGAGGGTCAGAGAGAGGGAGACACAGAATCTGAAACAGGCTCCAGGCTCTGAGCTGTCAGCACAGAGCCCGACGCGGGGCTCAAACTCACGGACTGCGAGATCATGACCTGAACCGAAGTCGGCCGCTTAACCGACTGAGCCACCCAGGTGCCCCTGGTCTCTTCTACTCTTAAAACCTCTCAAGCATTGAATTCATTTTCTTTTTGACAATTATCACCAAGGTAAATACCCGCAAATTATTTTTTCAAAACAAAACCAAAACAAATCACATTGTCCACAAAGGCTTTTAACATGAAGCAACTGCTCTCATTCCTCTTTACCTGAGGCCTCTCCTCAGAGGCATCCTCTTTTTTTTTTTAATGTTTTATTTATTTTTGAGACAGAGAGAGACAGAGCGTAAGCAGGGGAGGGGCAGAGAGAAAGTGAGACACAGAATCCAAAGCAGGCTCCAGGCTCTGAGCTGTCAGCACAGAGCCGGATGCAGGGCTCGAACTCCAACTCACAGACAGTGAGATCATGACCTGAGCCAAAGTTGGCCACTTAACCGGCTGAGCCACCCAGGCGCCCCTGAAGGTTATTTTTTGATCAGGGTTGTTGAGAGGTTTTTGTGTCCAAACTCTGGGGGACTTTGTTTTAATTTTAATTTAATTGTTTTTATTTAATTTAATTATAATGTAATTGTGTAATTGCATATATTTTCCCATCAGGTGCTAGAACACACAGCATATTCCTATGTCCAGGTGGGGGTGAGGAACGGATAGGGACAGAGATGTGCCGTGTGTGTGTGTTTGCGTGTCCATGTGTAGACGGGGTTCAGGGGAGAGAGCGTTCTGGCAGGGAGAACCCCTAAAACAAAGGCACAGAGAGGCCTGTGAGCTGGTAGAGCCAGGCCAGAGAGAAAAGAGAAGGAACCCACCGGCAGTGACAGGAGGAGCCTGGGGCCTGTTCCTTTGGAGAGGAGGAGGCCTCAGAGAGTTGTGGGCAGGGGCAGGTCTGCAGGGGCAGGGGTAACTGAGAATTATCATGGTTTGCCAATCACTGAATGTGCTGAATGTGCTTCTGTGGGCCTTACCTCATTTCGGAGTAAAGCGTTTGTGTCTCCTGTCCACAAGACTGGCAGCCTCCGAGGAGGAGGGGAATAGAACATTTTTTAAATCTTGCTGCCTTAGAGACATGCCCATTACCTGCAGAGGGCTTGAGAGAGTGAAGGGCCTGCATGGGGGCCACCAGACTGAGTGCAGAGGTGAGAGTGTGGGCTCCGGGCTCACGTGGGGACTCTGTCCCCTTGGCTAGTTTTCCCATCTGTAGGGGGGTGATGTAATCATACCTTTATGCTAGGGGATTGTAAGGATTGATTTCTTTTTTTAATGTTTATTTATTTTTGAGACACAGAGAGGGAGGGAGGGAGAAAAAGAGAGTGGGAAAGGGACAGAGGGGGACAAAGGATCCGAAGCAGGCTCCGTGCTGACAGCAGAGAACCTGATGTGGGGCTCAAACTCACAAACCATGAGATCATGTCCTGAGCCAAAATCAAACACTTAGCTGACTGAGCCACACTGGCGACCCTGATGTTCTTGACTTGTTGTAAATGCTCCATAAATGTCTCTTCTGGAACTTTCAGCTCTCCCAGTGGCCTTCCCCTTGGTCTCCTTACCATAGGCCACCATCTTGCTTCTGTGGATTATCTGTCTCCCTCCCCATCTCATCTGCTCTTTCTCATTTCATCCCTTGATCCCACCACCCTGAGGTCTGTCTCTGTAATTCTGACTACTTTAAGTACCTCCTGTACATGGGATCATGCAGTACTTACCTTTGGTGTCTGGCTTACTCATTTGGCATCATGTCTTCAAGGTTCATCCTGCTGTAGCACATGTCAGGATCGCCCTCCTTTTTTCTCCCTCCCTCCCTCCCTCCCTCCCTCCCTCCCTCCCTCCCTTCCTTCCTCCCTCCCTCCCTCCCTCCCTCCCTCCCTCCCTCCCTCCCTTCCTCCCTTCCACGTAATTTCTAGACCCAAGGTAGGGCTTAAACTCAAGACCCTGAGATCAAAATCACACGCTCTACCAACTGAGCCAGACACGCACCCCAGAATTTCCTTCCTTTTTAAAGCTGAATAATGTTTCATTGTGTGTTTATATCACATTTTGTTGATCCATCCAAAGGACCCTTGGGTTGATTCCACCTTTTAGCTGTTGTGAATAATGCTGCTGTGAACATGAGTGTGCAAATATCTCTTTGGGACCCTGCTTTCAGTTCTTCTGGGTATGTGTCCAGAAATCCAATTACTGGATCATATGGTAACTCTATTTTTAATATTTTGAGGAACTACCATACTGTTTTCCACAGTACTGGCACCAGTTTATATTCCCACCAACAGTGTGCAAGGGTTCCACTTTCTCCGTATCATGACCAACACTTGTCCTTTTCTGTTTTCTGGCAATAGCCATCCCGATGGGTATGAGGTGATATCTCATTGTGGTTTTGATTTGCATTTCCCCTAATGATTAGTGATGTTGAGTTTCTTTTCATGTGTTTACTGACCATTTGTACATCTTCTTTAGAGAAATATCTATTCAAGTCCTTTCTTTGCCCCGTTTTTGAAATCTTTTAAATTTTTATTAAAAATTTTTTAATGTTGATTTATTTTTGAGACAGAGACGGAGAGTGAGAGAGAGGCAGATGCAGAATCTAAAGCAGGCTTCAGGCTCTGAGCTGTCAGCACAGAGTCCTTCATGGGGCTCAAACCCACGAACTGTGAAATCATGACCTGAGCCAAAGTTGGATGCTTAACTGACTGAGCTCCCCAGGTGCCCCAGTTCCTCCTGAATTTTTTTTTTTTAATTTTTTTTTCAACGTTTTTAATTTATTTTTGGGACAGAGAGAGACAGAGCATGAACGGGGGAGGGGCAGAGAGAGAGGGAGACACAGAATCGAAACAGGCTCCAGGCTCCGAGCCATCAGCCCAGAGCCTGACGCTGGGCTCGAACTCACGGACCACGAGATCGTGACCTGGCTGAAGTCGGACGCTTAACCGACTGCGCCACCCAGGCGCCCCCTCCTGAATTTTTAAACATTGGTTGGAGTTGTACCTTCAGCAGATGAGCAGGAGGGCAGTCAGAGGAGTGAGGGGAGGGAGAACTCAGATTGAGGGCCAGGAACCCCCCAGTTCTGGTTTGTTTTCCACCACTCAGTTGTCCCTGAGATTCTGGCCATTCCTCTTCTGTAAGTGAGGAGTTGATCCAGAAGGTTCCCTTACATTTCTGGCATTCTTTCAGAGTGCCAGTAATCATGAGTTTTTGGAGGGAGGTTGGGGTTCATGGGGTTCAGAGATGACAGCCAAGAAAGAATTCTTGAAGACATTTTTGGTGCAAAATGCGATTTTATTAAAGCATGGGGACAGGACCCATGGGCAGGAAGAGTTGCCTTAGAGAAATGTCTATTCAAGTCCTTTGCCCAGTTTTTTTTCTTTCATATTTATTTATTTTTGAGAGAGAGAGAGAGACAGACAGACAGACAGACAGAGCGTGAGTGGGGGAGGGACAGAGAGAGAGGGAGATGCAGAATCTGAAGCAGGCTCCAGGCTCCAAGCTGTCAGCACAGAGCCCAATGCGGGGCTCGAACTCACGGACTGGACTGCAAGATCATGACCTGAGCTGGAGTCGAACACTTGACTGACTGAGCCACTGAGGTGCTCCTCCTTTGCCCAGTTTTTAATCAAGTTGGTTTTTTGTTGAATCATAGGAGTTCTTTATATATACTGGTACGATTTGCAAATATTTTCTGTAGGTTGCCTTTTCATTCTGTTGATTGTGTAACAGACTGTTTCTCAGTGACCACCATGGAACATTGAAAGTTTTCCTAATGGGGGGCGCCTGGGTGGCTCAGTCTGTTGAGCATCTGATTCTAGGTTTGGGCTCAGGTCATGATCTCACGGTTCATGAGTTCAAGCCCTGCATTGAGCTCCACTCTAGCAGTGTGAAACCTGCTTGGGATTCTCTCTCTGCCCCTCCCATGCATGCTGTCTCTCAAAGTAAATACATGAACTTTAAAAAAAGAGAGAAAGTTTTCCTAATGGATATAAATACCCTATCTCTCCCCTAATTCTATTTTCATGAACATTTCCCCTTATCATTAGATGCACTTCAAAAACATCATTTTCAGTGGCAACCTAATGTTCCTTCTTACTGACAAATCTTAGTTTATCTGACCATTCTCCTAATATTGGACACAATATTTCCCTATTCCAAATTAAGCTGGGATGAACATGTTAGTGTCTAAATCTTTAGGAGCATCTCTCATTATTTTCTCAGAATTGATTCCTTGGAGGGGCGCCTGGGTGGCTCAGTTGATTAAGTGCCTGACTTCGGCTCAGGTCCTGATCTCACGATTCTTGGGTTGGAGCCCTGCGTCGGGCTCTGTGCTGACAGCTCAGAGCCTGGAGCCAGCTTTGGATTCTGTGTCTCCCTCTCTGCCTCTCCCCTGCTCATGCTGCCTCTGTCTCTCAAAAATAAAGAAATGTAAAAAAGAAGAAGAATTGATTCCTGGAAGTGGAATGGGCTGACTCAGATGGTTCTTAGTCACCGTGTTAATTTTCCTTACAATTTGCCAATTTCATCCCATCAGCAGGGGATAAAAGTAATCCTCTCTCTGTCCTTGCCAACATTGAGTATTATGCTTTTAAAAATCTGCTAATGTGAAATATTAACATTGATATTATATCAACATTAATTTTTTTAATGTTTATTTATTTTTGAGAGAGAGAGAGAGAGAGAGAGACAGAGCGTGAGTGGGGGAGGGGCAGGGAGAGACAAGAGACACAGAATCCGAAGCAGGCTCCAGGCTCCGAGCTGTCAGCACAGAGCCTGATTCAGAACTTGAACTCACAAACTGCGAGATCATGACCTGAGCCGAAGTCGGGCACTTAACTGACTGAGCCACCCAGGCGCTCCTAGTATGTTTTTTAATAGTGTGTTGTGTGTTGCTGTGCAGAGATGATACAAATAACTATGACAAAACCCAATCCTGGGACTTTAATTCAGGTCCTAGTTCTGTCACCAGACATCTATGACCTCCTTAGGGCTCTGAGATTTTAATTATCATGGTTTTTTCTTTTTTTTTAATGTTTATTTATTATTTTTGAGAGATAGAGACAGAGCGTGAGCGAGGGAGGGGCAGAGAGAGAGGGAGATCGTGACCTGACTAAAGTCTGATGTTTAACCGACTGAGCCACCCAGGCGCCCCTGTTTCCCCGCCACTCCCCCCCCCCCCCCCCCCCCCCCCGTGATTTAAGGTGCCTTACAGCTGGGAGAGCAGTTTCCCACCCATTGTCACAGCAACCCTCCAGGAGGCAAATGGGGAAATGAGGTTCAGAAAGGTGAACTCACTTGCCCAAGGTCATACAGTCAGTTAAGGGCCTGAGGAAGAAGCAACTAGCAGCCAACTCCATCTGGCTTTCTTCATAAAACATCAAAGATGGAAATTTAGAAGGCATTAGCTTGATTCTCAGCTGATAGAGCCTCCCTCAGGTTGCAGGCCTTCATCCAAACAACCCAGGCACTCAGCCAAGTGAGAACCATCCAGGGTATCTCAGATGCTTGGCCTTGGTCCAAGCCTGCCATCTTATTTCTTCCTGAAAGGGGCCCTGGGATGCCATCTCCTTGCATGCTAATAAATCACTCCCTTTACAGTCTTTTTTTGAAAATTGAGGTATAATTGACACTATATTAGTTTCCAGTGTACAATGTAATGATTTGATATTTGTATATGTAGCAAAATGGTCATCACAATAAATCCAGTTAACATCTAGTCACCATGCCTAGTTACAAGATTTTTTTTCTTGTAATGAGAACTTTCAAGATCCTCTCTTTCAGCTACTCTCAAAATGCAATAGAAAAATCATTGACTTCACTCATATGAGGACTTTAAGAGACAAAACAGATGAACCTAAGGGAAGGGAAACAAAAATAATATAAAAACAGAGAGGGGGACAAAACATAAGAGACTCTTAGATATAGAGAACAAACAGGGTTGCTGGAGGGGTTGTGGGAGGGGGGATGGGCTAAATGGGTAAGGGGCACTAAGGAATCTACTCCTGAAATCATTGTGGCACTATATGCTAACTTGGATGTAAATTATAAAAAAAAAAAAAAAAAAAATTAAAATTAAAGGGAAAAAAAGAAAAAAAACCACTGACTATAGTCAACTGTGCTGTACATGACCTCCTTGGACTTATTCATTTTATAACTGGAAGTTTGTACCTCTTGATCCCCTTTACTCCTTTGGCCTACCCTCCACTCACCATCTAAGGTAACCAACAAGATGCTCTCTGTATCCATGAACCCACACTTTTGTTGTTGTTTTTGATTTTGATTTTTGGTTTCCACATATAAGTGTGATCATGTGGTATTTATCTTTTTCTTTTTGACTTATTTCACTCACTTTTGCAGTCTTTTCACATGACCCCCTTTCAGCCCACTTCTCCAGATGGTATTAAGTTTCCAAAAAGATCAAACTCTTTCAATTTTTTTTTTTATGTTTTATTTATTTTTGAGAGACAGAGCATGAGCAGGGGAGGGTCAGAGAGAGAGGGAGACACAGAATCCCAGAGCCTGACACAGGGCCCAAACTCATGAACCACGAGATTGTGACCTGAGCCGAAGTTGGATGTTCAACCAACTGAACCACCCAGGCGCTCGAACCCATAAACCATGAGATCATGACCTGAGCCAAAGGTGGACACTTAACCAACCGAGCCACCCAGGCATCCCAAGACAAACTCTCTTAACCAGCAGAACTACTTACATTTGCAATTATTGTTTCCCTGGAGGACACTATAGCCCTCACTCAATAAAAGAAAGAAAGAGATCCACCATTTACAGAGCACCTAAGTGCCAGGCATTGTCCCACACCATGCCTCAGTAATCTTTACAACAAATCTGCCCAGTAACATTAATAGCCCCATTTTGCAGATGAGGAAACTGAGTCCCAGAGAGTTAATGTGACTTGCACTGGGTCATTCAGCTATCTGGTGAGACGTGGAGCTGGGATTCAAACCTAAGACCATCTGGACCCCACAATCTAGGCTTGTGATTTTTCATAGCCCAGAGCTGCACTGTCCATATAAATGGACATTACATTAATTCAAATTGAGTAAATAAAATTCAGTTCCTCAGGAGCACTAGCTACATGTCAACTGTCAATAGCCACATGTTGTCAGTGGCTACCACATTAGACACTGCAGATGTAGAACATTTCCATCGCTGTGGAAAGATCTTTTGGACAGTACTGCTCTAGAATGTCAAAGAGAAGAAAGAAAATTTGGTGATTTTCCCCTCACAAGAGGATCCAAGCCACCTGTCATTTGTCAACCCTGTGGGGAGTCCATCAGAAGTTATTTTCCCTGGATGAGGTCACCATAAAACTGTCTATGAGTGTTCATGCTGTGTTTTACATTTCTCCTGGTTTGGAAGGAGACTGCAAGCTGGATCCATTCAGTCCCATCCATGCTAGGTACCAGCAGATCCCTTTCTTCATTCTCCTCCTGCCCCCAAATCCCTAGGTATCCAGTAGTCTCCTCTGTCACAGTGCATTGGGATGTCTCCAACCATTAAAATGAGATGTCCCCACAGGACAAGACAGATGAGGACTGAGAAAAATTTCATGGCACGGTGGGCTTAGTTCTGGCTTGGATGGTCACTGGGTGACATCCTTGCTCCTGGGGAGAGGCGTCCTTACTCCATAGCGATGAGGGGGAGGACTGATGGAGCTCCTTGGCAAGGGGATGTCTGATCATAATGAGATATGTTTCTCCTGCCTACCAATAGAACTCTTTCCAGAGTTTGGGAATTCTCACTTTGTAAATAAAGGCAGAGCTTCCCGCTGTCATAGAAGCCCCAAAGTTCGGATGTTTACCTTTACAGCTTCTACTACAGGTAAGAGATGGAAACGTGATCAAAGCTGGACCAATCAGAACGTGGGTGACCAAGAAGCCGGGACTTGGGGAGGGTGGGTGAGAGTATTGAGACAGTGTCCATGGCCAGATGTCCATGGTAATAGCTGGGCACCCAGTGTCTTCACCAGCCCAGCCAAGTAGTACATACTCCCACATGACTTGGCCTCCCGCATTCCTGGCCACTTTGAGAAAATTCCTGGTGATTTTTTTCCCATTACCCTTTTAATAAATCCCATTTCTGCTGCTATCAGTCAGAGTTGGTTTCCTTTGCTTATGATGAACAGTACAACTCACTGGAATTAGACCAGATCATTTCTAGGCTGGAATTTGCTCCAGCAGGCAGGGAAGGGTCTCTGCTCTGGTCCACATGATCTTTCTATAACAGGACCCTTTGTCCCTACCCCATTGGGCTCATTCCCCTTGTTGCATTCTTGCCATTTCTTCCCTCAAACTTAGCAAATCTCTGGAATCAGGAGGTTGGAAACCCTGCTCTGACTTGTCAATACTTCTTTCATTCTGAGTCCCATCTCCAGGAATCTGGGGACTCAGAAAGTCCTATCTCTATTTTTCTGCTGAAATAATTCTTCCCTGAACATTAAATGCCCCATAGTCCAGGTTGGATGGAAAAGGGGTCTCACTGTGAAAAAGAAAGGGAACATACTAGTAATATATCAAAAATATTGTCCTGCCACACCAGGCTCACCAGACACCCCAGTTTGCCCAGATTGGGAGCTTTCTTGGGACATGAGACTTTTGGTGCAAAAACAAAGAAGGTCCTGTGCAAACCAGGATGAGTTGGTCACCCTACACTTTAGTACTGTTATTACTACTACTAATCCTGTTCTTCCACATAGCACTTTACAGCTTGCTAAGGACAGAATCAAGACCAGACTCGAATCAACACTGTTTTATCAAAGGTATTTTTTCTTTCTGATTAAGTGAAAACAAAATCTTATGGTTGTTGAATATTTCATTTTCTTCAATATGAGTGAGCAGAAGCATCTTTTCATATGTTTAAAACCATGTTTTCTATTCCTTTTCTTGGAAATGTCTGTTCATACCCTTTTATCCACCTGTTTGTTTTTGAAAATTATAAAGCAAAAAGGACACCCAGTTAAATATGATGGATTGATGATACTTATATGAACCCCACTCATCTGATAATAAGGAATAAAAGAAAACATCAGCTCACAATGCTAATGGTACAGGAGGGAGATATTAATGGTCCAGAAACTTCAGCAAACTTTTTACAGACAGAGACAGAAGGGCAAGTAGTAACCAACTTAACAGGGAGGGAGTTATAACCTAGAGTTTGCAGAAGGAAGTATTGATGACTGAAAGAGAAGTCCAGAATCCTTCCATAGAAAGGATGAATGCTAAAGTTGAGGAAATCTCCCAGAGAGTAGAACAAAACAGAACAAGACAAAAGCCCAAAAGAGGGAAAATAAGAGAAAAACAATGAGAAAAAATTAAGGGCTCAGTCTATGAGGTTCAACTTCTTTTTTTTTTTTTTTTTAATTTTTTTTTTTTTCAACGTTTATTTATTTTTGGGACAGAGAGAGACAGAGCATGAACGGGGGAGGGGCAGAGAGAGAGGGAGACACAGAATCAGAAACAGGCTCCAGGCTCTGAGCCATCAGCCCAGAGCCCGACGCGGGGCTCGAACTCACGGACCGCGAGATCGTGACCTGGCTGAAGTCGGACGCTTAACCGACTGCGCCACCCAGGCGCCCCTCAACTTCTAAGAAAATTTCCAGAAAGAGAAAACAGAGGGGAAAAAATAGGGAGGAGAAAATTATCAAAGAAATAATACAAGAAAATTTCCCAGAACAAAGAGATACAAATCTCCAGATGGAAAGGACCCAGCTAACACAACAATGAGGAAAATCACTCACTGAGGGGAGTTATCAAATATTATAATATTAGAGATAAAGAGAACAGCTTAAAAGCTTCCAAAGATTAAAAAAAGAATTAGTCATAGACAAAGGAACAGGATTCAGAACAGTGTCAGGGGTCTTAAATGTAGATACCAAAAGATAGTCATGCAATGCCTTAAAAATTCCAAGAGAAAATACTTGTCAACCTAGATTTCTATAATCTGCTAAACTATTAATCAAGTGTGAGAATAGCATAAAGACATATTTAGGTATACAAGGGCTAAACGTATTTGTTTCTATGTACCCTTCCATACTGAAAGATGTGCTACACAGAAATGAGGGAGTAAATCCATGAACCAGAAGACACTGGGTCTGGGGAACAGGGAGTCCAATCTAGGAGAAAGACATAGGAAGGTCCAAGTATGACAGACAGTTCTGCATTAGGTTTGGAGAGCACCAGTCTAGATTGGAGCTGAGGTCTTCAGGAGAAAACAAAACAAAACTCATGGACTTTTTGTTGTATTTAAGCATCTGGAAAATTCAATTCTAAGCATTTACTTGATTTATTGACCCTATTAGAAAATAACAATAGCTATAAAGAATATTAATGAAAAAGAAAAAAAATCAAGGCAATTTTTAACCTCAGAAAATACAAAAGATATAGAAGAAATGAAACATAAACACAGTGAAACACAAACACATTATTTGATTCAGTAGAAAATAGCATTTGTAGTCCTTATAGGGTAAACATGATTTACTGACTTTGCTGTATTGAATAACGGTGGGTAGGATAGTAGGGTAGGTAAACAGGAGAGAAGTAAACTGGGACCCAGAGGGTGATTCAGAGTTAGGTATCTTAGTTGGGACCAGCTAACTACGGTGACAAAAGCCTCCACATCTCAATCACTGAATCCAACAAACATTTATTTTCTTGTCCACCTTAAGTGATGGAGGTTGGCTGGCTTCCTGGCCAGCTGCCTTTTTTTTTTTTTTTTTTTTTTTTTTTTTTTTATTTTGAAAGAGTTCGAGCAGGGGAAGCACAGACAGAGAGGGAGAGAAAGAGAATCCCAAGCAGGCTCCACAGTGTCAGCAGGGAGCCGATCCTGGCTCAAACTCAAATCCATGAGGTCACAACCGGAGCTCAAATCAAGAGTTGGGCGTTTAAGTGACTGAGACTCCCAGGCGCCCCCAGTGGTTTTTAAGGAGTTCCTTCCATTTTGCAGCTCACTCATCTCCTAAGCCTTGGAGTCCTTCACTTTTTTTTAAAGCTTTTATTTATTTTTATTTTTTAAAATGTTTATTTATTTTTGAGAGAGAGAGAGAGAGAGCAAGCAGGGGAGGAACAGAGAGAGAGGGAGACACAGAATCTGAAGCAGGCTCCAGGCTCTGTGAGCTGTCAGACCAGAGCCCAACCGGGGGCTGGAGTCCACGAAGTGCAAGGTCATGACCTGAGCCCCACGCTGGAGGCTTAACCAACTGAACCACCCAGGTGCCCCTAAGCTTTTACTCCAATTCCAGTTAGTTAACATACAATGCTATACTTGTTCCAGGTGTAGAGTGGAGTCCTTCACTTTAAAGCAGAGACAGTGTGAACAGTGTATGGGAGGTTTTTATGGGTCACGCCTGAGAATGTACACATCATATTCAATTGGCCGGAAATTGGTCTTACCTGCAAGGAAGACTGAGAAATGTAGTCTAGTTGTGTGTTCAGGAGCAAGGAAAAAAGTTCTGGGGAGCAAGTAGCAATACCTGCTACCGTAGGCAAAAATAGGGTGTGGGATGAGGAAGAAGAGCATCTCAGAGCATTCATGCAGCACTCAACACATATTTACCGAGCACCTACTATAGACCAGACAGGGTTTCAGGCATGGCAGCTGTAGTGGCAAATAGAGACTCTGCTCTCATGGAGCTTCTGTTTAGTGGGGAATGGCACATGGATTCTTACTTGGGGGGGGGGGGCTGTGAGGGGTGCTGGAATCTTGCCTTCTAAACCAATGTGGCTGGAACAGACTTTTAGCAGTTTTGTAGGGATTTTGGATTTGATTCTAAGACCAGTGAGAATTCCATCAAAGAATGTTAAGCCAGGAACATGACATGATTTAGTTTACTATTTATTTGTTTGTTTATTTATTTATAGGCTCCATGCCCAACGTGGGTCTTGAACTCACTGGCCAGATACCAAGAGTTGCATGTTTTACCTACTGAGCCAGCCAGGAGCCCCTGTTTTACCTTTTGAAGTGATCACTCTGGCAGCCTTGGGGAAAAATGGCTTGGCAGAGCAGGGCTGGACAGGAGTAAAAGCAGACGTTTCAGGCAATCTAGAGGGGAGGGGAGACCCGCCTGGCATGGTGCGGCGGTACTGAAGATGGAAAAAGGTGGAGAGACAGGAGAAATATTTGAGAGGTAGACTAAGAGATACGGTGACTGAGTGCATGTGAGGGCGTGAAGGCGAGGGAAGAGAAAGGAATGATTCCTAAGGTTTTTGGGTTTTTTTTTTTTTTTTTTTTTTGGCCTGAGTGCGTGACCCTAAGTGGGAGCAGTCTCAGTAGCGGTTTGGGACCCAAACCAGATAATGGATGTGAAAGCGCTTTAGGAAAGGTCAAGCGGCGGCTGAAATCGCATGGTGAGCCCGAGGCAGTGAGTTCCATCTTACATTTGGGGAAATTGAGGCACGAGAGACCGGCAGGTGGGGTCAGGCCACGTCCCACACCTCTTCCGTGGATGAAAGGACAGAGGCGCGTGAGGTACCTGCTAAGCGCCCGTACTGTGCCCCGCCCCGCCGGCTTCCCTGTCCGCCGCTCGGGTCCCAATAAAGTTATTGAAATTGACACCGGTTGCCAAGGAAGTGGGTCGCCGAGCCGGGTTGCTAAGGAAGTGAGCGGCGACCATCTCTCCCCATCCGGGGCAGCGGGGAATGGCTGAGCCCGGGGCTTGCCGCCGCCCCCGCCCCCGCCGCCGCCGCCGCCGCCGCCGCCGCCGCCGCCCGCTGTCGGCTCGCGCCTCAGGTGAGTCGGGAGGGGCCCGGGCGCCACCGGGGCAGGTCCGTCGCGCCCGCCGCCCGCGATCCGCCCGGAGGCCCGCGCCGGCGCCGCCGCCTGGCTCTGCTGCTTGGCGAGCGGGAGCATCCTCTGCCCTGACTCCCGGGCATCCTCCGGCCGTCCGGGCGGCCTCGCCCCTCCTCCTTCGGGCGGAGGCGCGGCCTGACCCTCAGACCTGGCCGCCAGGGGCCGGGGGCCACCCGGGGGCGTCTGGCGCCGCGGTCAGGGACCCAGCACTGGAGAGAGGCAGGGGAGCGAGAGCCTGGGGACCGAACCTCGACCGCTGCCCCGGTTCACTGTATGACCTTGGGCCAGTCCCTTTCCCTCTCAGGCTGCAGCCGAGTGTTTGTTCAGGGGTCTCCTAACACTTGCTGCTCAGAGTGCTTAAGAGGATGAGGTGGGTACGTTGAAAGAGCCCTAAATGGGGCGAGGGAGAATTCTTAGGGCCCCCTGACTTGGGGACCAAGAGTCCAGTTTTAAATCGGGAGTGTCTGCGTTGGAGACCCTGCATCTCCATTTGGTGATTGTTTGGCCTCGTCTTGGGCAAGTTGATCTCTGAGCCTTCATTTTCTGTAAAATGGGTTAATGAATCTCTGTGGAAAGCCAATGAAACAGAGTATTTGTCAGGTAGCTTGGCACATAGTAAGTGTCCCACAAGCCATTAGGACATTAGGAGGCATGTGGGGTGGTGTGGGCAAGGCTTCCAGGAGGTGACTTTGAGACTGATGGGATTTAGGTGTGTAGAGTGCCAGCCTGTATGTGTACTCCTTCCCTGTTGACACCACCCCACCCCCCATTCCCAGTTTTACTTCTCCATGCTGTGCAGAGCAAGGAAGGTGGTGTGGACCTGCACAGGTAGCCCTGGGGGTGGAAACCCAGAGGTCAAGTCCTTGTAGATGGCTGAGGTTAGCTGTCGTTTTCAAATACTTGGACCCTGTTGGCCCGTCCAGAGCAAAAAGGTATCTTATGTCTTTTGGGACGTGCTTAAAGCTTAGTAGCTATTTGCAAGTGTATGATTAAGAAGCACTTTTCAGGTACATTATCTCATTTAATTTTCACGGAGGCTTTGCCAGGTAGGTGGTGACGTTATCCCCATTTCACAGATGGGACTGAGGCTCAGAAAAGGGAATGACTTGCCTGGGAATCTTACACCTATTAAGTAGTGGAGCTGGACACATTTCCAGGTGAATCCTGTATTTTCTCCCCTGTACCCTGATGTCTCTGCTTTCTCAACCATAACTGTTACAAAGCCACAGAGTATTCTTTTGTTTCTTCTGATTTCTATGGTTAGAGGCTTTTCTTCCAGTGGCGAGGAGATAAGATCTTATATAAAACTTCATTTAAATAGATGTCTTCCAGGGACGCTTGGGTACTTAGTCCGTGAAGCATCTGACTCTTGATTGTGGCTCAGATCACGATCTCACCGTTTGTGAGATCATGCCCCATGTCAGGCTCTGTGCTAACAGCATGGAGCCTCCTTAGGATTCTCTCTCCCTCTCAGTCTGCCCCCCCCTCCCCGGCAAATAAATAAATAGATACCATCCAAAGTGTGGACCTCAAAAAAGAGCTGGAATTTTTTTTTTTAATTTTTTTTAACCTTCCTTTATTTATTTTTGAGACAGAGAAAGACAGGGCATGAATGGGGGAGGCTCAGAGAGAGGGAGACACAGAATCTGAAACAGGCTCCAGGCTCTGAGCTGTCAGCACAGAGCCCGACGCAGGGATTGAACTCATGGACCACAAGATCATGACCTGAGCCGAAGTCAGCTGCTTAACCGACTGAGCCACCCAGGTGCCCCAAGCTGGAATTGTTTTAAAATTTTTAATGTTTATTTATTTTTGAGAGAGAGAGAGACAGAGTGCAAGTGGGGGAGGTGCAGAGAAAGAGAGAGGGAGAGGGAGACACAGAATCCGAAGCAGGCTCCAGGCTCCGAGCTGTCAGCACAGAGCCCAACGCGGAGCTCAAACCCATGAACCATGAGATCATGACCTGAGCTGAAGTCAGACGCTCAACTGACTGAACCCAGGCGCCCCTAGAGCTGGAATGTTTAAAAGGCGACTTCTCTGTCCTTCAGTTCCCTCCTCTTTAAAATGAAAGAAGCAGGCTAGATAGTATCTGAAGGCCCTTTCAGTGTTCTTGTGCAACTCTCCTTGCAAGCTACTGGTTTTAAAAGCATGGAATCAGGCTGTCTGGGTTCAAGTCTCAGCTCTGCCACCTCCAAGCTGCGTGCCACTGAGCAATTTACTTCCATCTCTGTGCTGCAGTTTCCCCACCTGTAAAATGGGGATAATGAAAGTATCTACTATGTATGGCTGTTGTGAGGATTCCTTGGAGCCTAATACGTTAAAGTGCGTGGCCTGTTTGATAAATGTTAGCTCTTATTATTTGGGCTTCACCTATACTACATATTATATTTATATACTTTATATCCTGTTTATGCTTGGTGAGTGAATAAATTGAAGTATGTGCATACTACCAGGCTTGTCAACTTCAGAAGGTCACTGCAAGCTTGAAACAGTAGTTGTCACGGTAGAATATTAATGTCAGTATTATTATAGGGTCGCTCCAGGAACGTGCAATCCCCTGCCAGAATGGGTTGCAAAGAGAGATGAAAGCCGGTGGTAGGATGTCAACTCCCAATTGAGTAAATGTGTACTAAATCCCTCTGTGCCAAGCACAATAGAAGATGTGGAAATCAGTCCTGGGGTGTCCGGGTGGCTCAGTCAGTTAAGCATCCAACTCTTGATTTCGGCTCAGGTCACGATCTCACAGTCTGTGAGTTCAAGCCCTGCTCTGGGCTCTGTGCTGGCAACATGGAGCCTGCTTGGGATTCTCTCTCTCTCTCTCTCTCTCTCTCTCTCTCTCTCTCTCTCTCCCTCCCTCCCTCCCTCCCTCCCCTGCTTGCACTCCCATACAGTCTCTCTCAAAATAAACATTTTAAAAATTAAAAAAAAAAAAACCCAAAATCACTCCCAATGCCATATACTTCAAGGACCTCAGAACGTAGTTTGTAGGTTACTAGCTTTTGAAATGATTTGACTTCTTTAAATGAATTCATGACTTGTGTTTAGCCCTACCGCAGAGTAAAGCTGCTTGTTCAGATCTCTTCTTTTTTGTCCCTAGGCTTCTGTTGGGTGTCTGGGTTAGCAGCTTCGTTTTATCCACTGGTGTGTGGGGCCCTGAGAAAGATCCTTCTCTTGTGCCACTTAATAATACAATGCTCTCCGTGTGGTTTACAGAAGTGCTTAAGTGTGCCTTCACTCATTTGGTCTTATAATAACCCTGTGAGGAAGGTAGGTTACAGATTTAATTTCCCCATTTTGTAGTCCAGGCACCTGAGGGAAGAGAAGCCCCTGCTACCAGTAAGTGGCCCATTTCACATGGGAATTGGGTCTTCCTGCTCCAGGTTCAGTGCTGCTGCCCTATGCAGCCTCAGTTTGATTCGCTCCACATTTGCTGAGCACCTGGTATGTGTCAGGCCCTGTTCTAGCCTGGAGATACGATGGTTCCGAGATGGATGAGATCCTTGCTTTATGCAGCAGACATTCCAGTGGCAGCAGTGGAAAAATAAACCAAGGCCACCATTTGGAAAAGTGGCAGAAGGAACAGCAAGGGTAAACTGCTCCAACAGTGGCTGGAGCAGGTGAGTTGGGGTGGAAGGAGACAGAGAGAGGAGAGGGGGGCTGATGGGGAGGGGTGAGGCCTCAGATCATACAGGGCCTTGTAGGCTAGAGTAAGCACTTGTGGTTTGATTCTAAAAGCTTGGGAGGCCAGTGAAGTCTTTAGGAAGGGGAATGACCGTAGTCGATTTTGGGTTTTTTAAAAAATCGTTCTGGCCTCTGTGTGGCCAATGGATTTTAAGGGGAATAAGCATGGCGGCCAGGAGGGTAGTTAGGAAACTGGTTGAGAAGTGATGAAGGCCTGCTGCAGGGGTGGCAGTGGAGGTGGGTCCAAGAGGGTGGACTGGGGATATATTTTGGAGGCAGAACCAGCAGGATGGTGGTTGGGAGAAGAGCTGAAGGAATCAAGGATGATTCCTGGGTTTTTGGCCTGAGCAATTAGGTAGATGTTGGGTGGTGCCATCTGCCTTTAAAATGATGAAAGGACTTTTTGGCAAGGTGCCCTGTGGGGAAGCATTCGCAGTGGTTCACTCGGAACCTGTTGGAGGGGCAGAGGTATAAACATCATACCTTACAGTTCGTGGGGACGAGATCCCAGATTATGTGCAGGAGCGCAGACAGATGCATCTCCCTGAAGCCCTCACCTTGGACTTCCGCAAGCCCTACTTTTCTTGCACTCTGGCTCTTTGCCGGCTAGTGGAGTGGCAGGCATGGGCTTTGCCAGGGCAGTGCCCATCTGTCTCATGCTGTTGGTGTTGATGTCCTGACTCGAGATCTTGGCTGATGAAGGCTGGAAGGAGGCTAGCCAGCTCTGGGAGAGAGTGAAGCTCACTGTCAGGGCCTCACACGGCCACAGTTTCCCTGCCAAAGTGGTTCTTTTCCTGGGCCCTCAAATGACATTTCTAAAGTTTCAGAGCTTTTGATTTGGGAATCCCTTGTGAAAAGCTGTTGTGTTCTGCCAGAATTCCTGGAGGATCCTTGAATGGAGTATCTCTTCTGAGCAAGAGAATTCGAGCCTTTTTTTCCTATAGGCTAATACTTGCACTGGTAAATGTAGGCTTACGATGTTGCAAGTTCCACATGGTGAATAGAAGACTAATAATCCCACCGCCTCCACTCGTATAGCCTTGTTTGCTGTTTAAAATGTTCTTTCCTCTGTGTTCTTATCCAGTAATGCCAGTCCATGGAGGTCATGTGGAATATGTACCAATCCCCAGTTTACAGACGAGGCATTGAGATGCCAAGAGGTCGTTGTTTTTGTCAGTAACGTTAGGCACCTGCTAGGTGCTGGGTGAGGGAGATTCTTGCAGCTCAGGGAGTGTGTTTTTCATGTCAGAAGTACCCTTGTCCCCTGGAGCTTGCTAGAAGCGCAGAATCTGGGCCTAGATCTAATAAACCGGGCTGCATTTTACCAAGACCCCTGGGTGTCTCCTGTGCAAGTTAAAACTTGAGAGGTGCGCTTATTTGGTACTAAGTGGCAAAACTAGGGCTTGCCTGTGATAACGATAATAAAAGTGACAGGAATAGTTAACATTCATTGAGCCGAGCACTGTTGTAAGTACTTGACCCACGTTGTCTCATGCAGTCCTCATAGCAACCCTGACCATGGGTACTGTTACGAATCCCACTTTCCAGAAGAGGAAAGCAGAGGCACAGAAAATTCCCATAATGTTCCCGGATCCTTTGCTCTTTCTGCCGCTGGGTTTTCCAGGTGGGCAGTCCGTCCCTGCTGCCTTGTCCAGAGCCGTTCTCTTCTGTACGTGATACTAATGTTACATGCTGCTGAGAAAGTGACTTGAAAGAATGTTTGAGGAAATCAGGGGAAGAACCCTTGAGCTATTTTAACTGAATGAGATGGATGTCAGTCACTTGACCCATAGTCAAGAAACATATGCAATTTATAAGATAAGCACCTCTCACACTTCTTAACAGTCCAACACTCAAGGCCGTAACAGCTGATGTGGGTAGGAACTGCCAGCCTGTACTGAGTCATTTGACCCTACACTGTTTCTTGATGGTGGTGATAATATCTGTGCCAAGAAGAGGGCAGCCAAAGTCCCATACCACCCGCTGACTGGCTGCAAAGGATGCCTCAGTTTTCCCTCTCTGCCCTGTGGCCTCATTGTTTTCCTTTCAACATCTCCTTATCTCAGAGCTTAAAGTCTTAGAAAGATTTCTTGGTCAAGGTATGCCCGTAGAATCTTAGGTTTCTTGGTCACAGGAAATTCTGGTGTGAAAAGGCAGTGGGATCAGGTGGGGTGGGGCAAGGATTCTGGTAGCAATTCTGCCACTTGCTGTGTGACCTGAGGCAAGTAATTCAACCTCTCTGGCTCTCAGTCGCAGTCTCTCTCCCTCTCTCTCTCTCTCTCTTTCTCTCTCTCTCTCTCAGTCTCAGAGTCTCAGTCTCAATATATACAAAATAAGGACCTGGAACAACTTTCCAAGGCTCTTCCAGCCCTGCCTGGAAGAATGAGTGTGGAGTTGAGTGGTATTTTCTTTCTTGGCGACTTCATGCTGGGCTTTCACCCAGACCTTCCAGGGTGGGGCTTTTAAAGCACATTTCTGGGCCGCCAGAGATCCTTGATTGCCATCAGCTCATCTTATCAGCCTCACACATCTGCATTGCAGCTGGGGATGTTTCTGTTTAAGGCTCAACTAGTCCTGGTGACACATTGTGTCTCCTCACTTTGTCACACTGCAGGCATTGAGCTCTTCACACACAAGCAGATCTATCTTTAGTATGCTGATTTATTTAAATCAGAGTTTGCATTAGAGAGCACCAGTGATCGTTATGGTGGGTGTGGTTTTATTTTTACAGTTTTTGGCAGGATATTTGCAGCACTTGCATTTTGTCATATTTGAACATGGTGTATAAGTGGAAGCGGGTCCAAGGGAACAAGGAATTAGAGCAGATTATCATGCTCTTACCTACTCTGGGGTCCTTCACATCACCTTCAGCAGAGGTTCCAGGAACTGCCTGCTTCGGGGCTGTTGTGTGGGAATAAAGTCAATGGAAACTAGAAGCTCATGGAATGGTCTCCAGCAGTGTAGTGGATTGCAGTAATCATTACTTTATAACACATTTCAGTAACCTAAGCAAAAAAAAAAAAAAAAAAAAAAAAGAAAAGAAAAATCTAGCTAGTAAATCACAAAAGATTCCATTCAGGTAAGATAAAATATCAGCTCAGGTTACTTAAGATAACCACAAGAAGATTGTTCTTCGTGGAAATAGTTACTGGTTTTGCAAGATCTGCAGTAACCAGTCAAATTCTAGCCTAAGAAATATATCGTGTTTTTCCTTCCTTATTTCTTCAGCTGGCAGCATTTTTTAATAGCATTTTTTTCCTGTTTATAAAAATAATGAATTTCTGTTGAGGAAAAATGAGGAAAGTCCTGAAAAGATCCAACTTAAGATTCACTTTGGGGCACCTGGCCGGCTCAGTCAGTGGAACATGGGACTCTTGATCTCGGGGTTATGAGTTCAAGGCCCATGCTGGGCATGGAGATTGCTTAAAAATAAAATCTAAAAAAAAAAAAAAATGCTTTGAAAGATTCACTTTAGGTGTGTCTGGGTGCCTCAGTTGGTTAAACGTCTGAGTTTGGCTCAGGTCATGATCTCGTGGTTCGTGAATTCGAGCCCTGCATCAGGTTCTGTGCTGACAGCTCAGAGCCTAGAGCCTGCTTCAGATTCTGTGTCTCCCTCTGCACCTCCCCTGCTCGTGTTCTCTCTCTCTCTCTCTCTCTCTCTCAAAGAATAAATAAACATTAAAAAAAAATTTTTTTTAAAGAGTCACTTTAAGTCTTACTGCCCAAAACTAATCACTGTAACATCTTACTATCCAAAGGCAAAGATATCCCTAAATATATTTTATCTAGTGGATGTACAATTCTTACCTATTTCCCCTATTGTCATTTAGGCTAGTTTCAATGTTAAATATTATAAATAATGCCACAGAGAACATCTTGATGATTATCTTTGTGTAAACCTTTGTCTGCATTTCTGATGATTTCTTTAGATTATTTAATTAAAAAATTTTAATTACAAAGGCAGCCTCCTTAAATCACATTTTTAACAAGGCAATGTCTAAATAAAGTTGGAAAGGCAGACATTTTACTACAATTTGGTGGAGAGGAGTTGCCTATGAAAATGGTATTCTAGGGGCGCCTGGGTGGCTCAGTCGGTTAAGCGGCCGACTTTGGCTCAGGTCATGATTTCGCAGTCCATGAGTTCGGGCCCCGCGTCGGGCTCTGTGCTGACAGCCCAGAGCCTGGAGCCTGTTTCAGATTCTGTGTCTCCCTCTCTCTGACCCTCCCCCATCCATGCTCTGTCTCCCTCTGTCTCAAAAATAAATAAACGTTAAAAAAAAAAATTAAAAAAAAAGAAAATGGTATTCTAACTCAATTTCGGCATTCTTGTCTACTTGCAGATATGTTCTTAGATAAATGTACACTCAAAGCGTTACCTTTCATGTTGCATCTGGAAATGTTCATTTCATATTTCAGAACCATGTTTCCATGTTTAGTAGTTATGAACTAGTAAACTTTCCCTGGCATTGGGCATTTGTTTCCAGACTTTTACAATGACATAGCGGGCTCTAATGAACATCTTTGCTTCTCTCTCTCAGCCTCATAAGAGAACAATTCTAATAAATAAATAGATGGTTTGGGGAAGGTTAGAATTTTCAAAGTTCTAAAGGAGAACCGTATGTTTTCCTTCTTAAAATTTTATTGGGACCCTCCAAAAGTGTTAAAAAAAAAAACAACTTTATTGAGATATAATTCCCATACCATAAAGTATCTTTTTTTTAATTTTTTTTTTAACATTTATTTATTTTTGAGACAGAGAGAGAGCATGAACAGGGGAGGGTCAGAGAGAGGGAGACACAGAATCCGAAACAGGCTCCAGGCTCCGAGCTGTCAGCACAGAGCCCGATGCAGGGCTCGAACTCACAGACCGCTAGATCATGACCTGAGCTGAAGTCGGCCGCTTAACCGACTGAGCCACCCAGGCGCCCCATAAAGTATCTTTTCATAGTTTTTCTCAGCCTTCTTTGCTCCTTCTCCTGCATTTTCTTTTTGATACAGGATTCGCACTGTATAAGACCCAGAACACGGGCCTATGTAAACCCTCCATTCCCTGAGCAGGCTGTTGGCTGGTGACATTGACTGGAAATACTGTACATACATTATCAGGTTTGTGCACTGCACGAGCTCTCACTATGAGAGCAAACATATCATTGTGGAATTGGACAGTGCACCATGACAACTGGACTTTTGGAGAGGGATTTTTAAAAAACATTTAACTCATCAATTACTGAAATAAGTTCTATGATTTATGGGAGATTCTGCTTCGTCAGCTTTGGGAACTGTTTGCTATAGAGGTGGCACATGTAGGGCGAGCTTCTCCAACATGAGTATACACGCAAATCATCAGAAGTCTCAATACATGGGATTCTGATTTGGGGGGATCTAGATGGGGTTAGATTCTGCAGTGTTAAACCAGGTAGAACAGGAGAAGATTTTAGGTCGCACTCAATACAGCATCCAAAATTATATTGAATGACATGGATTAGGATGAGGTTGTTAGCGTTATTCCCTTTTAAACTTTCTTCTGGCTATGTCAAGGAGAACATTTGTGTGCTTCCTGTCTGTTTATTAACACTTGCTAAGTTGGTTTTCTAACCACGAGAGATCAGACCGTCAGCCCTTAGGTAAGCCATAGTATCTAGCTAGAATTTAGTGACGTTGTTGTGTGTCCTTATATTTATTTTCATAGTTACCTTCTGTGTATAGTAAGTGATACTGATTTTCTATTCATGCTAGTGATACAAAGTTTCTTTGTGTTAGAAGAAAGTAGATTTAAAGAAAAACCTTGAGTAAATAATAGTACAGGTGGTTCATGGAAATGGTAAAAATTGTGAAGAGACAATCAGATGACTGATATTTAGGGCTGGTGTAGGAAAAAGGCCATGAACTTTGGAGCCAGGCAGACCTGGTTTCTGCGTATTTTGCCACTTATTAACCCGGTGTGCCATGTTACTGCCCTCTCCCCTGCTCAGGGCTTTTCTCCTCCAGATTGGGTCAGGGCAGAAGCACCTCCTGTGGGCCAGGCCCCGTAATGCTTGTCTCCTCTGATGCTCAGACAACTCCATGTGGCAGGGTATTGGTGGTCTTCCCATTTCACAGACAAGCAAATAGCCTCAGAAGGAACTTGTGCCGGGTTCCAGAGCTAGGAATGGTAGCACTGGGTTTCAATCTCACGTGTACCTGAATGTCTCTTTTCATTACTCCAGGCCACTTCCCTCTTTTAAATGTAGATTTTGCTCTGGCTCTCTACCCAGCTGAATGGCAGTCTGATTAAAATGAAACGTCACTGAGGGGCGCTTGGGTGGCTCAGTCAGTTAAGCCTCTGACTCTTGATTTTGGCCCAGGTCATGATCTCCTAACTCATGAGTTCGAGCCCCACATGGGGCTCCGTGCTGGCAGTGTGGAGCCTGCTTGGGATTCTCTCTCTCCTCTCTCTCTCCTCTCTCTCTCTCTCTCTCTCTCTCAACAAATAAACTTCAAATAAAATAAACAGAAAATAAAATTGTTAAAAAAAGAAAAGTCATTGCGCACACCCATGTTCACTACAGCATTACTCACAATTGCCAAGAGGTGGGAGTTGCCCAAACGTCCCTGGACAGACCAGAGGATAAAGAAAATGTGGCATATACACACAATAGGATATTATTTAGCCTCAAAAAAACAAGGTGATCTTGTCACATGCCACAACACAGAGGCAGAGTGGTGGTTTGCAGGGGCTGGGGAAAGGGGGAAATGGGGAGTTTCTGCTTGATAGGTATAGAGTTTCAGTTTGGCACGATGAAAAAAGTTCTAGAGCTCTGTTACAATGTGGATGTAGTTGGCACTGGATTGTACACTTAAAAGTGGTTCAGAGGGTACATTTTGTATATAAGTGTAGGGTTTTTTTTACCACAATTAAAAATTTCTTAAAAGTAGAAAAAGAAAAAAAGCCATTGGTCAGAAGGCATTTTTTTTTTCATTTTGGAAAATGTCAAGCGTACATAAAAATAGACTAATATAATGAACCATGAACCCATTACCCACTTCCAGCAGTTATCAGCACACGGCACTTCTGTTCTACCTACAACCTCCCGTGCACCCCACCCCACTCTGGCACACAGTACGTAACTTTATCTGAAAACGCTTTTATGTGTACGCCTAAAGTAAGAACTTTTTCTAAAGAGCACCATTTTCACACCTAAAAAAAGGTAACGATAATTCTTTAACCACCTAATATCTGGTGTGCAAATTTGCTCGATTGTCTCATACATTTTGTAATAGTTGGTTCATTTGGCTCAAGATCCAAAAAGGGCCCCCGTCAAGCACCAAATGTTATATTTGGTTGATTTAACTGTCTTACATCAAAAGAGTGTATACATTTTTATTTTTATTTATTTTTTTAATTTTTTTTAACGTTTATTTATTTTTGAGACAGAGAGAGACAGAGCATGAACAGGGGAGGGTCAGAGAGAGGGAGACACAGAATCTGAAACAGGCTGCAGGCTCTGAGCTGTCAGCACAGAGCCCGACGCGGGGCTCGAACTCACGGACTGCGAGATCATGACCTGAGCCGAAGTTGGACGCTTATCCGACTGAGCCACCCAGGCGCCCCAGAGTGTATACATTTTTAGCAGAGAAACAACTTCATTTCTTTCCTGGATGAGTACTTGGAATGAGAAGTTCCTGGAAGGAAGGCTGTTCTGGCTTCATAGTCTAGTGGTGGTTCAGAGTGTAAGTTATGTGTGTTGGGCTGGTGTGGGCAACAGGGTGCACTGGCGGTGGGGGGATTAGTGAGACAGCCTGGGGAGGGGGTAGATGGTGCCCTCTGTCAAAAAGGAACCTGCATAGCTTTTACAGCTCTAGGAATGGATCCTGCTAATTACTCCTACCTGTAGCTAACGGTGTATGTTCAGGATATTCACTACGGCATCGTTTGCAGTAGCAAAAGACCAGGAACCATGAGAAGACGTCCCGGTAGTGGAATAATCAAACACCTTAAAAATTTATTTTATTTATTTATTTTTTTAAGTAAAGTCTACACTCAACTTGGGGCTGGAACTCATGACCCTGAGATCAAGAGTCCCATGCTCTACTGACTGAGCCAGCCAGGCGCCCCATCAACCACACCGTGACGTCTAGGCAGCTGTTTGAAGGAGGGGGGTGGTGGTAGTGCAGAAATTGCTTCCAGGATCTATAAAGTAAGATGGAGAACAGTACGTCGTATACTTCCACTTGAGTTAAAAAAAAAAAAAAAAAAGATGGGCGAGCAATACAGATACATTAATGCTTAGGTATGCATTGAGTATTTCCCCAGGGGTCGGGGGAAGATTACTTGCTCATTACTGTACACCCTGAATTGTTTTAATCTATGCATATATTGATATACACATGTACATATGCATATATATGTGTGTATTAAGAATAAGTTTATAGGTAGGCCTTTAAATAAGATAAGCCTAGTTTTGAATCCTGATTGTTCCACTTAATTGCTCTGAGACCTTGGGCAAATTAATTTCTCTGAACCTCCCATCCTTATTTTTAAAATGAGGCTAATACCTTTTCCTCATAAGGTGATGTTGAGGATTAGAAGAGGAATATACGTTAAGCTCTTGATATACTGTGAATTGCAAGTGTCAAATATGACAAAACCTCAGACCTACACTGATCCTAATAAGAAGTAGCCTCTAGATTTGACTATATTTTTATGAATGTATTTTCTGAATGTTTCACAACTGGATTAAAAAAAGAAAGGATTTCTTTCCCACTTTTTCCCTCTAAATAAATGCTTTCTTTGTCTGCCTGTTTGGGTTATCAAATGACAGGGCATGCATGGTGCCAGTTTGAATTCAGGGCAGGAATTTATTTGTTCAGGGTTCTTGTATGTAACCTTTGTAGGTTTCTTTCCAGATAAGTAGCCTATCTTCCTAAAACACTTAATCTGAAATCAAGTTGCTAGACTTTTTCCCTCCAAGGAAACAATAGCTCCATTGCCATCCCCCTTCTTGATTATAAGAAACAAAATATATGCAGCTGTCAAAAAGGCCAAAGGAAGCAAAAAAAAAAAAAAAAAAAAAATCACTTGCAAGCTCAGTCCCAGAGTAAATTAACTTTACTAATCTTGCACTAGGCTAAGCACTGAGCATTAATTTATTGGTTTATTTGATCCTTAGAACAGTTCTTTAAGGTATGTGTTATTAACTGCATTTTATGTAAGAAACTATGACTTAGGTAACTTTGTCAAGATTTTGTAGCTAAGTGGCAGTGCAGAAATTAAAACCCTGACCTGTTGGACGCTAAAGCTCATGCTTTTAGCGCAGAGCCTGCTTGGGATTCTCTCTCTTCCTCTTTCTCTGCCCCTCCCCAACTTGCACCGTCTCTGTCTCTCTCAAAATAGATAAATAAACTTAAAAAAAATAATAAAGCTCATGTTTTTAACCATGACTTTACCCTGTTTCCCTCACATCTTTTTCTGTACATGTGCGTGTACACATGTAAACATAAATCACGTCACAGTAGCTCTTCTCTTTGGTAGTCTGCTTTTTTTTTTTCACTCAGCCAAATGTCACGAATATCTTCCTAGAAGTAAATACTTAGAGGTTTATTGCCATTCTTAATGACTGCATAATTTCCCATTGTAGAGATATTTACCGATGAGTAGTTAGGTGGTTATAGGTGGTGCTGTAATAAATATAAACATGTGTGTGCATCTTGCATATATATTCAGGGATTGATGTCCTTAATTAGATCCTTAAAATAATTCCAAGAAATGGAGTTGCTGTTTGAAGGGAGTGTTACGTTTTGACTATTACACTTCAATGGATTGATTGACTGATTCAAGATATTGATTACTCAACTGTTAGCAAATAATCTGTGCCAGTTTGAGATGCTGTGGCTCTTATACGTACTGTAAGGGACAGCTTGAAAGTTTTTAGACAATTCACACAATTATGTGGTTATAAACAGTACCTGTAATAACAACAGACTGTATTTTATTAACCTTTGCTCTAAATGCCTTTAGGGCGGAGACTACATGACTTGCTACAATGACATTAGAATGTTAAAGAGTCTAGTACTGTAGACCTCATGGAAGCTCTTTTAGACACTTCACCATAAAGTTGAGATAAGTATTTTTACTCCTAGGGCCCTTTGTTCATCAGTTAAAACATTGCCTTTCCCTTCCTGCCTCTCTTTCTTCTTTCCTTCCTTCCATCTTGACGCCCAGCTTGGCTCTCAGACCCACGACCCTGAGATCAAGAGTCACATGCTCCACTGACTGAGCCAGCCAGGCACCCCAAAACATTTTTACTACCTTATATTCATGGTGGTCAGTAAAACTGGGTAGATGAAAGGAAGAAAATAATGAGTTTTAACAATTGGATATTACTTTACTAATTAATTTCACAAAATTTTTCCATCTCCTTTTTCCCCTAATTTTATTTTTCTGACCACACAGTATATTCCCACTAGTCAAAACCCAAGAGGTCTAAAGGGTATACATGCAAAGTCTCCCTCCTGCTCTTACCCCACGCCGTATAGCTCTTTCCTTATAGGCAGCCAGTGTTGTTATCTGGCTCATGAACATCCCTTAAAATGTATCTTATGCACATATAAGCAAATATAGAACTGTTCCCTCAACACAAATCCAATGTTATTTTTTTTTAAAGTTTTTTTTTTTTTTTTTTAAATTTTTGAGAGAGAGAGAGACAGACAGACAGAGCGTGAGCTAGGGAGGGGCAGAGAGAGAGGGAGACACAGAGTCCAAAGCAGGCTCCAGGCTCTGAACTGACAGCACAGAGCCTGACATGAGGCTCAAACTCGTGAACTGCGAGATCATGACCTGAGCTGAAGTCTGGCTTTCAACCGACTGAGCCACCCAGGTGCCCCAAATCCAATGTCCTTTTAAACATTTTTAAACATGTTTAAACATTTTTTTTTTTTTTTTAAGGGGGGAGAAAGAGAACTTGCACATGCATGTGAGCACAGGGGAGGGGCAGAGAGAAAGTGGGAGAGAATGAATCCCAAACAGGCTCTGTGCTGTCAGTGGAGAGCCTGACTCAGGGCTCAATGTCACAAACTGTGAGATCATGACCTGAGCCAAAATCAAGAGTTCGATGCTTAACTGACTGAGTCACCCAGGCACCCCCCAATGTCCTTTTAAAAGTTCCTCAGTGATGTTATTTTTCAACAAGAGATGAATAATCTTGTTTCAAAAATTGTGTAACTCCCATTAATGGGAGACCCAGAATTGGGCTTGCTCTCTGATACTTCAAAACAGCGCTGGTTGTGAGAGTAGTGTTGATGGTGATGAGGTAGATACAGAGTAGAAAACAGCCACTTCCCCTGAGAGAAACTTGCACAGGGAGTTGGCTTAAGCCTGGTTAATAGGGAGCTGCTTTATCTTCTTGCCCGAGAGTTGCAGTGTTTCTCAGATGGCCCACGTGATCTGTGGTTTCAGCTGCCTTTCAGATCCTCTGAGTCCTTGAACTCCAGGCCAGGGCGGTTGGCAGGTGGTTGCCTGGTCTGATCTTAGAGGACACTGCATTGGAATGCATTGATTAAAGATGCATTAGCATGCACTCTGTACACCTGCAGATTGCTCCGCCTTGCAGGGCTGTTTCTGGTAAATTGTCAGACCTTTATTTTTTTCCACTTTGAAGATACCGCATGCTCACTAAAGAATAGATCACTATTGATGTTTTGATGGGACTTATTTTTATATAATTGTGATTGCATGGGTTCAGTTTTGTAAACTGCTTTTTCATTTGTGATAAGCATTTTCCATGCCATTACAGACCCTTGGTAAGTGCCATTTAAAAAGATCGATTAGGGGAGCCTGGGTGGCTCAGTTGGTTAAGCATCTGACTTCGGCTCAGGTCATGATCTCTCGGTTCGTGAGTTCGAGCCCTGCATGGGGCTCTCCATTCTCAGCGCAGAGCCCACTTCAGATCCTCTGTCTCCCTCACTTTCTTCCGCTACCCTGCTCGGGTACTCTCTCCCTCTCAAAAATGAATGAAAACATTAAAAAAAAAAAAAAAGATAAAGGTCTAGGGGCACCTGGTGGCTCAGTCGGTTAAGCATCCGACTTTGGCTTAGGTTATGATCTCGCAGTCTGTGTGTTCAAGCCCCGCGTTGGTCTCTGTGATGACAGCTCAGAGCCTGGAACCTGCTTCGGATTCTGTGTCTCCTTCTCTCTTTGCCACTCCCCCACTCACATTCTGTCTCTCTCTCTTTCAAAATTAAACATTTAAAAACAATTTAAAAAGATAAAGGTCTAAAGAAAACCTCCTCTTAAAAAAAAAAAAAAGACTTGCATGGCAGGACTTTTTTTTTTAAAGGTTTTTTTTTTTTAAATTTTTTTTTTTCAACGTTTATTTATTTTTGGGACAGAGAGAGACAGAGCATGAATGGGGGAGGGGCAGAGAGAGAGGGAGACACAGAATCCGAAGCAGGCTCCAGGCTCTGAGCTGTCAGCACAGAGCCCGACGTGGGGCTCGAACTCACAAACTGTGAGATCATGACCTGAGCTGAAGTTGGACGCCCAACCAACTGAGCCACCCAGGTGCCCCCAGGCCTTTCTTAATCAGATCATGTATACGTGAATTTGGTTATAGACAGAGATGCCTATAGGAGCTAGGCAGGAAATACAAATGGGCAAAGCATGCTGGGTGTGACTGTAGAGAGCGGGGTTGGGGCAGATTGGAGAGGCTGGGCTCTCCAAAGTGGCAGGTGTTTTCTCAGTTCCCATTGCTACCATTTGGGTCATGGGCTAGGGGCTGTCAGATATTCCTATTCTTCAAGAGAAGCAGAAAACCTGTTTTTTTTTTTAATTTATTTTTATTTTTTATTATTAAAGAAACTTAAGTTTATTTACTTTGAGAGAGAGAGAGAGTGTGAGCATGTGTGTGCAAGTGTGCACATGAGTGGGAGGGTGGGGTAGGGGAGGGAGGGGCAGAGAGAGAGGGAGAGAATCCCAAGCAGGCTCCACACCATCAGTGCAGAGCCCGACACAGGCCTGATCTCACAACCATGAGATCGTGACCTAAGCTGAAGTCAGGAGTTGCATGCTTAACTGACTGAGCCATTCAGGTGCCCCAAACCTGGTTTGTTTGTTTTTTAATGTGAAGTTGGTGGGGTTTTTTTTTTGTTTGTTTTGAGAAAACAAATTTTTACATATTCAGAGAATAATATGGGAAACAATCAGGATTGACAGCAGTTAACATTTTCTCTTATTTTCTTCAAGCCTCATTTCCCTGGGGTTTTTGTTTGTTTGTTTTATTTTGTTTTTTGTTTGAAGTAAACTCACCTCCCAATGTGGGGCTTGAACTCATCACCCTTAGATCAAGAGTCGCATGCTCCACCAACTGAGCCAGCCAGGCACCCCACCCTGTTCTATTTTTTTTAAGAGGAATGATAAAATATTACAGATAAAATTGAAATATCCTTCCCATTATTTAAAATTTTTTTTCAATTTTAGAGAGAATGAGCGCATGAGCAGGAGAAAGGGGCAGAAGGGGAGAAAGAGACAGAGACAGAGACAGAGAGAGAGAAAGAGAATCCCAAGCAGGCTCCATGCTCCAAGCAGAGCCCTCTGTGGGGCTGACCCCACGACCCTGGGATCATGACCTGAGCAGAAATCAAGAGTCGGACGCTCAATTGACTAAGCCACCCAGACGCTCCAAAATATCCTTCCCAGTTTTAATCCCATTCTCCACCTCTCACCCTGCCCAGTTTGGGCAGCTGCTATCATAAATTGTTGTATATCTTTCCATCCCATTTTTTAATACTTACAAATGCAGCTCTATGAGCACCATATTATTTTATAAATTTTTTGTTGTTGTATAAATTTTTAATCGTAATTATCACTCTGTACTTGCTTTTTCACTCAGCCCGTTTATTTATCCATGTAAACATATATAAGTCTAATTCAGGCTTGGCAGACTTTTCTGTAAAAGTTCAGGCAGTAAATATTTTAGGTTTTCTGAGCCAGACTGTCTCTGTTACAGCTACTCAACTCTGATATTTTATAGCTAATGCAGCCATAGGTAATGTGTAAACAGAGGAGGTATGGCTATGTTCCAATAAAATTTTATTTACAAAAACAGGATGTGGGCCGGATTTGGCCCCTGGGCTAGAGCTTGCTAACCCCTGCTCTAATGTGTTCCTTTTTCCTACTGAATAGTATAGTGTGTATGATATGATTACACCATATGCTATTTTTCAATTCCCCTGGTTTAGGTTGTTTCCAGCTTTTCTATTTTAACATGCTGCAGGAAGCATCCTTGTCCATGTTTCCTTGTGTACACATTCAAAGGTTTTTCACTAGGACATACACATAAATAGAAGTGGAATTGCTGAGGCTTTTTTTTTTAATTTAAACAAATAAAATGGACCAAATAAAATGCTTCAGGTAGAAGGATGTAACCAGTTTGAGACCTCTGTCCTAGAATCTCTATAGGAAGCCAATAGTTAGTGAGAATCCAACCCACACTTACTTCTAGAATTTGAGGTAAGAATCCGTGACAACCAGCAAAGATGAGGGTGCATTCACCCAAGTATAAGAGCTGGAGAATGATCTGGAAGCGTGTGACCGCCATGAGAAATGCGTAACTGACTTCCTCAGCGGACAAAAGTGGTGAAGTTAGGAAGAAACTCAGCTTTTCGTGGGTAGTGGCCATTCAGATGGTGGTTGTTAACGTCGGAATGATCAGTTCTAACAGAAAAGCTATTCAGGATGAAGGTGACGAGCTGCTGACCTGTGGTTGCTTCTTTCCTGGCAATGCTGAGTTCCTTTAAAGATTTATCACTGCAATTAGACCGCCTAGAAGAAGAGTAAGGAAGGTAATAAAGCAAAGAAAGAGCGTCAGGGCATCCTTCCAAGAAAACCCTCTCCTCTGAGGAGGACCCAGAGCAAGTTTTTAAGCCCTGGTGGCAGGAAATTAAATTAGCCCATCTTCCTGAAACAGTATGGCAACAATACGTGACTCATGCAGTCGAGCTCAGCGAGCTCAGCAAAGAAATGGTATTATTCTGTGTTCTGAGTTGAGATTTAATTAAGAGGACTCGGGCTTTGGGAATTCCTTCTTTTTGAAACATTTTAAGCATGATTGTAGGTCATTATCGTTCCTTTGTTTTTATCATTTGGAAGAGCGCAAAAAATATACGGTCACCCTGCGGTGGACCTTTTCATTTTTTTAAACAGGCTCGGGGCCACCTTGTTTTGATAGGTAAAAGCTGGACAGCTCTGCCTCTTCTGTAATGCAGAAAAATTGGTCTCTTCTCTGACCCATTCTCCTCTTACCCCCCTTATGTTTCCTTTAAAAATTTTTTATTTTATTTTATTTAAAATTTTTTTAAAAATATTTATTTTTGAGAGAGAGAGAGAGAGAGGCAGAGCATGAGCAGGGGAGGGGCAGAGAGAGAGGGAGACACAGAATCCGAAGCAGGCTCCAGGCTCCGAGCTGTCAGCACAGAGCCCGACGTGGGGCCGAACCCATGAACTGTGAAATCATGACTTGGGCCGAAGTCGGACGCTTAACCGACTGAGCCACCCAGCTGTCCCTTTTCTTTCTTTCCTTTTTTTTTGAGTTTTATTTATTTAAGTACTCTCCACCCAACATGGGGCTCAAACTCATGACCCTGAGATCCAGAGCCACATGCTCCTCCCACTGAGCTGGCCAGCCTCCCTCCCTTACGTTTCTTACTCCAAGTCTATGGGATCTTGTCTAAACCATCCCATGTGCTGCAGCAGAGGCCTCCCCATGGGAGGCTCAGGGGCTTGGGGTTTGAGCTTGGCCCCTGACTTTTGCAGGTCTCTGCTGACATGGAGGTAGAGACAGGCAAAGGATCAGCTGCAGTGGTAGCTTGGGGGCCATTGCCCTGGAAAAGAAAGGGAGAACAGACCGGCCATTCTAACGTCTAGTTCTTTCTTATCATCAGACAAAATTGTAATAGCGTATAGAAAGTGATGAACGAGGGGCTGTCTACATGCTTTTCTTTAAATGGCTGGAGCTTCACTTCTAATTGAACATGGATTAAGTATTTGGATCTCAGTTTAATCTGATTTTTTTCAGGGTGATAACTATAAAACTGAACAAGAGAATAAAAGTTAGGGCTCACTAGTCATCTCTGGAATGATCGTTTGACAAAGGTTTTGGATGAATCTGTATTAGTTAATTTTAATTCCGCTTTATGTTAGTTCATAAAGTGCTTCCACCTTTGTAAGTACTGCCTAGTGTCACGATCATCCACCAGGAAGGAGCATTATCCCTCTTTTACCAATTTTACAGAAAATGGGTTCAGAGAGGGTAAGAGGTTTTCTGGTTCTTCATTCTAGACATTATTTTATTACATCTAACAACTAGAGAAGTATGAAAAGTAAATTTTCGTGTTCCCGTGTGCTTAGCAGCAGAAGAATCTTTTATAAAAGCTTAGTGGGGGAACACGTTGACTCTCTATTAACCTGCAGCACATTTGCCTAGAATGGCCCGTCACTGCTTCACATTCTGCCACTCCTTTGTTGGCAGGGAATAGGTCATCCTCACAACTAAAAAGAAATTGTTATCACTGTTCTAAGTGTCTATTAATATTACAAATGCATATATCCTGTGAGCCGGCAGGTGCACACCTAGAAATTTAACTTAGAGCTATACTTGCTCACACATGCAAGGATGTGGTTCCAGTTTTTTCACAATAATACCAGAAACAGCTTAAATTTTTTTTTTTAACATTTATTTATTTTTGAGACAGAGAGAGACAGAGCATGAATGGGGGGAGGGCCAGAGAGAGAGGGAGACACAGAATCTGAAGCAGGCTCCAGGCTCTGAGCTGTCAGCACAGAGCCTGATGCGGGGCTCGAACTCACGGACCGTGAGATCGTGACCTGAGCGAAGCCGGACGCTCAACCGACTGAGCCACCCAGGCGCCCCCAGAAACAGCTTAATACTAGAACTTAAGCTGCCGTACGGTGGGATATTTTGCTGCTGTCATAAGGAATAAGGCAACTCTCTGTCTACTGAGCGAACAGACTCCAAGTTATGTTGTTATTGAGGAAGGCAAGGTGCTGGACACTGTTGTTCCTGTGTATAACCTTCTATGCTTGTGTTAAAAAGGAAGGGGGCAAGTGGGCGCCTGGCCGGCTCGGTTGGAGGAGCGCGTGACTCTTGATCTTCAGGCCCCACGTTGGGTGTGGAGATTTGCTTGAATAAAGAAACTTAAAAAAGGGGGGGGAGGGTAAGTATGTATTAAACATATTTGCTTGCTATGCATAAACTGGCTCAGGAAGATTAAAAAGCTAATAATACTTGCTGTGTGGGCAGGGACTTGGGTGGCTAGAGAACACGTGAGGCGAAGGGACTTGTCACTGAAGAGCGATTTGAATCAAGAAGCATGAGAATTACCTATTAAAAAAACCCCAAAAACCCACACCAAGGTTTTTGGGAATTTGAGGTCCTCATACATACCTCTTTACTCTGATCTGTTTGCTCTCTTCCCCTTCCCAGAGGACCCACTTAATCATCCTTTCTCTTGTTCCCCGAGTTTTCTGGCACCACCAGATGAAGTTACTTAAAAAACATTCTTTTTTTTTTTTCTTAACGTTTATTTATTTTTGAGACAGAGAGAGACAGAGCATGAACAGGGGAGGGGCAGAGAGAGAGGGAGACACAGAATCTGAAACAGGCTGCAGGTTCTGAGCGGTCAGCACAGAGCCCGACGCGGGGCTCGAACTCACGGACCGCGAGATCATGACCCGAGCCGAAGTCGGACGCTTAACCGACCAAGCCACCCAGGCGCCCCTAAAAAACATTCTTAACACCTATTTTCTTATTTGCATTCAGATTGTATTAAGTTTGTTGATTGAATAAGTGCTTTCTCTGTTTGAATACATTTTGCACAAGCCATAGTTTATGATTTTAGGGTGGAAGAGAATTATGGGCACGAGATGGGAAATTCAAACAGCACAAACAAGTGCACAGTGAAGTTTTTTCTCTCTCTTGACCTGAGAGTCCTCTAGGCCCACAGTCCCCCTGCTGAGGCTGCCACTATTACCACTTTGTTGTTGTGGTCACCGCTTTTATGTGCATACTTCTAATAATATTGTTTTGCCTATCAAACATAAACGTGCATCCACGTATCCCCATGCTTACACAGTGTTAACCATTCTGTACACACTGTTTCCCATCTCCTGTTTTCAGTTAGCAGCACATCTTAGTATAGGGTTACATTTAGTTTAGCACATTCTTCTCAGTAACTGCATAGGATTCCCCTGTATATACTATTATATATGTTTAATTTATTTAATCAGCCCCTTCTTGATGGGCGGTCCCAGGCAGTCTGTAGCTGTAGTCTGCCGCTACCACAAATGATGCCACAATGAATATCCTTGTATCTGTGGGATAAATTCTTAGAAATACAAGTGCTACATCAGAAGGTACTGCTAGATGGTTCCAAATTGCTCTCTGTAGATGCCATAGTACTTCTTCAGGATGGAAGATCATCCAGGCTTTGAAAAGGTTTTGAGCTGCCACAACCTGTAGTCTGAGATAAAGTGCCAGGTGGAGGGAGGACGAGCTTGTGCACACTACTGGTGGGCTAAAGTTTTTCCTTTACCGCTGCAGCTCGTTAAGACCTGGTGAAGAACTACAGTGTGCATTCAAGTCATCAAAAAAATAAAAAAAAATCTTTTTAATGTTTATTTTTGACAGAGAGAGAGAAACATAGTATGAGTAGGGGAGGGACAGAGAATGAGGGAGACAGAATCTGAAGCAGGCTCCAGGCTCTGCGCTGTCAGCACAGAGCCCGACGCGGGGCTTGAACTCACAGACCACGAGATCATGACTTGAGCCGAAGTTGGACGCTCAACCGACTGAGCCACCCAGGCGCCCCTAAAAAATTTTTTTTTAATGTTTGTTTATTCTTGAGAAAGATAGAGACAGAGCATGAGTGGGAGAGGGGCAGAGAGAGACAGAGAGAGAGGGAGACACAAAATCTGATGCAGTTTCCAGGCTCTGAGCTATCGGCACAGAGCCTGACATGGGGCTCGGACCCACGAACCGTGAGATCATGACCTGAGCCTACTGAGCCACCCAGGCACCCCTTCAAGTCATTTAATGTAGCCATCAGAAGCTTGGTAAGACAAAGGTGATGTGGGTGTGTCAGGTGCTGTTGAGCAGCCCCTGGTGACAACTGTACTGTCCTTACTTACTTTTGCTTTTTTTTCTAGGACCTTAGCCTCCTGAGACATTTTGGATTCATAGCCCTCAGGGGTTGACCCGGCCAGAGTTCATCATGTCAAAGCTAAAAAGCTCAGAGTCCGTCAGGGTGGTGGTTCGCTGTCGGCCCATGAATGGCAAGGAAAAGGCGGCTTCATATGATAAGGTGGTGGATGTGGACGTGAAGCTGGGGCAGGTATCAGTGAAGAACCCCAAAGGAGTGGCCCACGAAATGCCCAAGACCTTCACCTTCGACGCAGTCTATGACTGGAATGCCAAGCAGTTTGAACTCTATGATGAGACGTTCCGACCACTCGTGGACTCTGTCCTGCAGGGTTTCAATGGGACGATTTTTGCCTATGGACAAACCGGGACTGGGAAAACATACACGATGGAAGGAGTCCGTGGTGACCCTGAGAAAAGAGGGGTCATCCCTAACTCCTTTGATCATATCTTCACCCATATCTCTCGATCTCAGAATCAACAGTACCTGGTCCGGGCTTCTTACCTGGAGATCTATCAGGAGGAGATCCGAGATCTGCTCTCAAAGGATCAGACCAAAAGGCTTGAGCTCAAAGAGAGGCCTGACACTGGAGTGTATGTGAAAGACCTGTCTTCTTTCGTCACCAAGAGCGTGAAGGAAATAGAGCACGTGATGAATGTGGGGAACCAGAACCGCTCTGTCGGTGCTACCAACATGAACGAGCACAGTTCACGCTCTCATGCAATTTTTGTCATCACCATTGAATGCAGCGAAGTGGGCCTTGATGGAGAAAACCATATCCGTGTAGGGAAATTGAACCTTGTGGATCTTGCTGGCAGCGAACGGCAAGCCAAGACTGGTGCACAAGGAGAAAGATTGAAGGAAGCGACCAAGATCAACCTGTCCCTTTCAGCCTTAGGTAATGTCATCTCTGCCCTGGTAGACGGCAAGAGCACTCACATTCCGTATCGGGACTCAAAGCTTACCAGGCTCCTCCAAGATTCTCTTGGTGGCAATGCTAAAACTGTAATGGTGGCCAACGTGGGACCTGCCTCGTACAACGTAGAAGAGACTCTGACCACTCTGAGATACGCCAACCGTGCCAAAAACATTAAGAACAAGCCAAGGGTCAACGAGGACCCTAAAGATGCCCTCCTTCGAGAATTCCAGGAAGAGATTGCTCGGCTCAAGGCCCAGCTGGAAAAACGGTCCATTGGCAGAAGGAAGAGGCGAGAGAAGCGGAGGGAAGGTGGTGGCAGTGGTGGGGGTGGGGAAGAGGAGGAGGAGGAGGGAGAAGAGGGTGAGGAGGAAGGGGATGATAAGGATGATTACTGGCGGGAACAGCAAGAAAAACTGGAGATTGAGAAGCGGGCCATTGTAGAGGACCACAGCTTGGTTGCAGAGGAGAAGATGAGGCTGCTGAAGGAGAAGGAGAAAAAAATGGAGGACCTGCGACGGGAGAAGGATGCGGCTGAGATGCTGGGCGCCAAAATCAAGGTACTGGACCCTCCCTGAGGCCCTTTCCTCTTTCAGTGTGTTCTGTTTTCGCCAAAAAAATGAGATGAGGGATGATGTCCCTTTCAGTTTTACGTTCCCAACAGCTTCCGGTGTCCGGTGTCCAGTAAGGATTTGTGGAACTGAAATAAAAACAATTTCTTCAAATTTAAAACACGAAATATTGAATGCATAGGAAGAATAATTTTTATATATGTGCAGGGTATAGAAACCAGCAATAAAACCGACGCCCATGCCCCCCTCCCCGCCCCGCAGTGTGAGAAATAGAACATAACCTGAATCTTTACGAGTTCTTCGTGTCCCCCTCCCCCAGAGGTAAGCATTGTCTTAGGTTTGGTGTTTATTATTTCCTTACTTTTCTTTATAGTTTTCCCATTTATGTATATATGTCTAAAAAAATAGTTTCGGTTTCACATAATTTTTTACCTTTATATGAATGGAATCTCACGGCTGCAATTTGCTTTTACTTGCTCAGCCTTACGTAATGAGATTTGTCCATATTGATGCCTGGAGCTGTGATTCATTCATTATTACCGCTCTGAGAATCATGTGGTATTCCATTCTCCTGATAGTGGGTTGTTTCCATTTTTTGCCACAAATGTTTTTGTACTTGGCTCCAGGAGAACGTGTATGAGCAAGAATTTCTTATCTGGCGCCATTAGGTCCTTGGGTATGTGCAGTCCTAATTTTACTAGATAATCACAAATTGTTCTCGGAGGTGGCCATGTGAATTGAAGCTTCTGCCAGCACATTATGAGCTTTGGTTGTGCCTCATCCTTACTGGCACTTGTGACTCTCCGACTTTTAATTTTTGTATGTCTGGTGTATATAAAATGGTATCTCATTGTGGCTTTAATATGCAGTGACCTTGTGACACAAGATACAGAACAGTTCCTTATGCCCTTGTAGTCAGCCCCTTCCCTCAACCTCCAACCTCTGTGAGTCACTGGCCAAGTAGCATTCTAGAACGCGGGGACTCCTGTGCATTTTCTTTCTGGTGCCAATGGGCTGGACTCTGGGCTGCCACGGGGCTTTAATGGCAGAGGAGGGGACAGAGCTAACCCTGGCAATCTGACGACCATTGCCTGACCACAAGCCAGAACTGCTCTGAGGTGTTGGGTTCTTTCTTAGTGAATTCACGCAAAATCTGGTTTCAACTCTCAAATGTTTATTAATTTAAAAATGACAGTGACCTCTTCCTCTCCTCTCCTTTCCCCATCGCTATATGAAGCCATGCTTTATCTGTGGCTTCACAGTAGCCATTTCACAGAGCTGGGTTCTGTTTTACTTCAGAAGCAGGGGTCTTTTCTAGAGCTTTCAAGACCTGATATGAACATGGAGTCCTATACAACACAAATAGAAGGTCACCTTGTCCTGTGGGTTCCTTCACTACAAATGCCACTTCATGCCTCTTCACTCCTGCACTTGAAGTGTTAACAGGGTGTGCCCGTGTTTGGTTTGCATGCTGGGTTTTAGGATCACATCTATTAACCAAGCCAGGAACACCTAGATGCTCTAAGCAACTTGGGTTATTTGGGCGACTCTCAGAGGCCAAGTGTGGCAAGACTCAATATAACCTCAAGGTCACATTGTGTTTATGGCAGAATGGTATTACTTCTGTCTCTTGAGATCTCTAGATGCTGTAAAATCATAGGACAAAAGTACTTTAGAGCTGGAAGGAGTGTGTGTGTGTGTGGGGGGGGGGCAAGGGGATGGTTGATAATCCAGTCCAGTCACTTCCAAACAGGCTCAAGGGCTCACTGAAAGATGGCTGTCATTAATGTTCATAAGTTTCTTTAAAACAAGGTTGTGGAGTTTGTGGATTCCATGCTTTTCAGGAGCAAATCATTCCCATGGCTTCAGGTACCATCTAAATGCTCAGGGTGTCCTATCTGTATAGCCAGCCCAGAGCTGTCTAACATCCAAGCCTAATGTCTCTGCCTACTGGACATTTCCGGAGATGCCCACGGCCACCCAGAGCCTATTCCTGCCTACCTTTTCTCAGTCAAGCCAGAGCCCTAGGAGTTGTCCCTGCTGGCTGTCCCTCGTTCTCCCTTAAGGCCCAGTCAGTCCCAAGGCCTCTGAGTCCTGTGCCATCAGCTCTCTTGGACCCATCATCCTCTTTGTTCTCTCCCACCACTGCTGCCCTAGCCCAGGCCTGGATCCTCAAAACAGCCTCCTGTTCTGGTCTCCCTCCACCAGGTCTGTCCTTTTCCAGTCACCCTTCCTGTGGTAGGGGAAGAATGTTTCTAAAACACAAATCTGACTGTGTAACGTTATGCTTAAAGAACAGTCAGTATGATTTGTGTGCTTTGCAGGATCAAGTTTAGTCTTTGAGGTTTTTGAACTGACCCGTAGTTGCTTTGCCAACTTCACGTATCAGTACTCCCTACCCTACCCTCTCACACACATAACATTTTTGTTTTCTTAGCTAATTCCTATTTTTACCTCAGCGCTCTTGAGACAGGAAGCTTTTCTTGACTCCCTCCAAAAGCCTGAATTCTCTCTCTCCCATGTGCCTCTCCCATTATTATTGTGTTTTCCTCATGATGGCGTCTGACTCCATAGGGTAAGAGCCTGCTTACTTGTCCGCGGCTCTCAGTGAACTCTTTAGCCTTGTGATTTGTATTCAGTTGCATCCCCAGTACCTAGCACGTAGGAGGTACTCAATATGTTTTAGGTAGGGTCAATGCTTGGTCCATACAAGCCAAAAAAAAAAAAAAAAAAAAAAATTTTTTTTTTTCAAAGAAAGCTGAAATTCCTGTATGCCTGGGGAAGCTACATCTTCAGTGTTTCTAAGGTAAAGCTCCACAGCGGTGATAGTAAGGACACTGCCGAGCACAGTCTGTGTTCCCCCAGAGTTCACCCCTTTGGCTCAGTCCTGAGCTCGTTATGTTTTACAGGCTTCCCCAGGAGGAGATATGTTCTGAGGGAGATCAGTCACGAGATGGATTCTACTTTTTCTCTCACTCAGGCCATGGAGAGTAAGCTGCTTGTTGGAGGGAAAAATATAGTAGATCACACAAATGAACAGCAGAAAATCCTGGAGCAGAAACGGCAGGAAATCGCAGAGCAGGTGACTTTTCATTCCTTTTTGAGGAGAAGGGGGTGGGATACGGTGCATTAACGCTACAGAGAAAATGTCTCTTGTATTAGATTCTTCAGAAGGGGTGGAAACGAGGTGCTTAGCCCCTTCCTAGCGGGAGACTCTGATCTGGAGCCCCCCAGCTCTGTGTTCTTGTACAGACATTGTCTCTAGGCAAGCTGATGAATTTTGTGATGTTGCTCAGAAACGTCGAGAAAGAGAAATCCAGCAACAGATGGAAAGTCGAGATGAGGAGACCTTGGAACTTAAAGAGACATACAGCTCATTGCAGCAAGAGGTGGACATCAAGACCAAAAAACTCAAGAAGGTATAAAGGAACGAGGCCGGGCAGAGGTGTCTTGAGACTTGGCGGTGGGGAGCGGGTAGGGAAGAACTCTGTTGTCTGGAGGGCTGCCCTCCTCACCGGCCTCTGGCCTCGCTTCCAGCTGTTCTCCAAGCTTCAGGCGGTGAAGGCAGAGATCCATGACCTCCAAGAAGAGCACATCAAGGAGCGTCAGGAGCTGGAGCAGACTCAGAATGAGCTCACCAGGGAGCTGAAACTCAAGTAAGTTCTGGGCCTTTCGTGGCACCCCCAGCCATTTGCCGGGTGGTTGCTTGTTCAGTACGAAACATGTCTCTGAGGACGGTGCCCCTGCCTACTTCTCTCTAGATCATCCCCTGCCACCTTGTCTGTTTTCTGTTTATTCTTGAGAAAGTCACTTTCTGTCTCTGAATCCCATCTGTTAAGTGAATGACTTCACCAGATGATCTCCAGGTTTCCTTCCACCCTACTTCTTGAAGCTTTTAAAGGCTCCAGCCTCTGTTGACAAGAAGGGATCTTTTATTAACTAGAATTTTCTGAATGGTATAATGAATACCCACCACCCAGATTCATCGATAAACAACCTTTTTTCATTTATCTTTTCATCGAAATATTCTAAAACCTCATGTAATGTTAACCTCATGTTATCTCACTCCTGCATACTTACATATATGATCACAATGCTATTTTAAATTTTTAAAAAAGTTATTTATTTATTTATTTTGAGAGAAACAGTGACAGCATGAGAGGGGCAGGGGCAAGAGAGAGGGAGAGAGAGAATCCCAAGCAGGCTCTGCACTGTCAGCACAGAGCCCACCATGGGGCTCAAACTCACAAAACCATGAGATCATGACCTGAACCGAAAGAGAGAGTCAGACGCTTAACCGACTGAGCCACCCAGGTGCCCCCACAATGCTATTTTTAAAAATGCTTTATTGAGATGTAATTTACATACCATACAGTTCACCTATTTAAAGTATACAAGTCCGGGGGCACCTGGGTGGCTCAGTCGGTTAAGCGTCTGACTTTGGCTCAGGTCATGAGCTTACCATTTGTGAGTTCGAGACCTGTGTCAGGCTCTGTGCTGACAGCTCAGAGCCTGGAGCCTGCTTCAGATTCTGTGTCTCCCTCTCTCTACCCCTCCCCCACTTGCATTCTGTCTGTCTCTCTCTCAAAAATAAATAAACATTAAAAAAAAATGTTTTTTTTTTAAATTTTTTTTTTTTTTCCAAGTTTATTTATTTTTGGGACAGAGAGAGACAGAGCATGAACGGGGGAGGGGCAGAGAGAGAGGGAGACACAGAATCGGAAACAGGCTCCAGGCTCCGAGCCATCAGCCCAGGGCCTGACGCGGGGCTCGAACCCACGGACCGCGAGATCGTGACCTGGTTGAAGTCGGACGCTTAACCGACTGCGCCACCCAGGCGCCCCAAAAAAAAATGTTTTTTAAAGTATACAAGTCGGGGTGCCTGGGTGGATCAGTTGGTTAAGCATCTGACTCTCGATCTTAGCTCAGATATTGGTCTCAGGGTTGTGAGTTCAAGCCCCATGTTGGGCTCTGTGCTGGACGCGAAGCCTACTTAAAAAAAAAAAAAAAAAAAAAAAAAAGTATATAAGTCTACAGGATTGTAAAACCATCATCACAGTCTGATTTCAGAACATTTTTGTGTCCCCCTTTCTCCCCAAGGAAACCCTGTATCAGCAGTCATTCCTTATTACCTGCCTCCCCCACCCTAGCCCTAAGTACCTACGCATCTACTATCTTATAAATTTGTCTATTCTGGACATTTCATATGAATGGAATCCTATAATATGTGGCCTTTTGTGACTGGTTTCTTTCACTTAACATGTTTTCAAGGATCATCCTTGAATGTAACATGTCAGGACTTCCTTCTTTTTTATGGCTGAATGGTAATGGATAGTATGAATATACACACATTTCATTTATCAGTTGATGGACATTTGGGCTCTTTCCCTTCTTTGGCTATTATGGATGCTGCTGCTGTGAACATTCATGGACAAGTTTTTGTATGGACATGTTTTCATCTCTGGGATATTTACCTAGGAGTGGAATTGTTTATGTCGTACAGTAACTCTGTGTTTAACTGTTGGAGGAACTGCCAGACTGTTTTGAATGGCTGCATCGTTTTATATTTCTACCACCAATTTCTCCACATCCTTGTTGACACTTGTCACTGTCTGTCTTTCTGAGTGTAGCCATCCTAATGGGTGTGAAGTAGTATCTCTCTGTGATTTTGATTTGCATTTCTGTAATGACTAACCATGTAGAACATCTTTTCATGTGCTGTCTAGCCATTTGCATACCTTCTTTGGAGAAAAGCCTGTTCAAATCCTTCACCCATGTTAAAATTGGGTTATTTATTGGGTCTTTTTATTATTGAGCTACAAGAGTTCTTTATATATGCTGGCAAAAGTCCCTTATCAGATACGTGGTTTGCAGGTATTTTCGCCCATTCTGTGGGTTGCCTTTTCATTTTCTTTATGGTATTTTGTTTGCGGCACAAAAGACTCATCATGAGGTAGTCCAATCTATCTGTGTTTTCTTTTGTCGCTTTAACTTTTGGTATTGTGTCTACATTTTCCTATTTTGGACATTGTGTATAAATTTATAATGGAATAAGGTGGCCATTTGTTGTTGTTCTTGTTTTTTTAATTTTTTTTTAATTTTTTTAAGATTTATTTATTTTTGAGAGATGGAGTGTGAGCTGGGGAGGGGCAGAGAGAGAGAGAGACACAGAATCTGAAGCAGGCTCCAGGCTCTGAGCTGTCAGCACAGAGCCCGACGTGAGGCTTGAACTCACAAGCCGCGAGATCATGACCTGAGCTAAAGTCAGACGCTTAACTGGCTGAGCCAACCAGGCACCTCATGTTGTTGTTGTTGTTCTTGTTGTTGTTGTTGTCGTCATCGTTGTTGTTTTTTAATGTTTATTTATCTTTGAGAGGGGGGAGGGGGAGACACAATGTGAATAGGGGAGGGGCAGAAAGAGAGGGAGACACAGAATCCAAAGCAGGCTCTAGGCTCTGAGCTGTCAGCACAGAGCTGGATGCAGGGCTCAAACTCGAGAACCATGAGATCATGACCTGAGCCAAAGTCGGATGCTTAACCGACTGAGCCACCCAGGTGCCCCACATGTTGTTGTTTTTTTAATGTGGCCATTTGTGGCTGGCTTCTTTCACTTGGTATAGTGTTTTTAAGGATCATACGTGTTCTAGCACATACCAACATTTCATTCTTTTTTATGGTTGAATAATATTGTATGAATATATCACATTTTAGTTTTTCATTCACCAGTTGATAGACCTTTGGACTGTTTCTGTCTTTTGGCTATTGGGAATACTACTGTTACGAACATTTGTGTACAAGTTTTATTGTGGACTTATGTTTTCAATTCTCTTGGGTCATCTTAGAGTCCTAAAGTCTTAGGTCTTACATTTAAGTCTATGATCCATTTTGAGTTAGTTTTTGTGTATAGTCTGAAGTAGGGTTCCAAGTGCATTCTTTTGCATGTGGATATCCAGTTGTCCCAGCACCATTTATATAATTTTTTTTTAAGTTTGTTTATTTATTTTGAGGGAGCATGAGCAGGGGAGGGGCAGAGAGAGAGGGAAAGAGAGAGAATCCCAAGCAGGCTCCACACTGCCAGCGCAGAGCCCGACTTGGGGCTTGAACTCACAAAACTGTGAGATCATGACCTGAGCTGAAACCAAGAGTTGGACACTTAACTGACGGAGCCACCCAGGTGCCCCTCTAGCACCATTTATTGAAAGGGTCTTCATTCAGCGTCTTTGAACCCTTGTTGAAAATCAGTTGATTTTCAAATGTAAGGGTTTATTTCTGAACTCTCAATATTGTTCCATTGATCTTTTTGTATGTCTTTATGCCAATACCATGCTGCCTTGATTACTGTAGCTTTGTAGTAAGTTGTCCTCCGACTTTGTTGTTCTTTTTCAAGATTGTTTTGGCTATTCAGGGTTTCTTGCATTTCCATATATATTTTAAGATCAGCTTGTCAATTTCTGTGAAAAAGCCAGCTGGGATTTTGATAGGGATTGTGTTGAATCTAGACATCCATTTAGAGAGTATTGTCATCTTAACAGTTAAGTCTTTTGATCCATGAATATGGGATGTCTTTTTATTTATTTAGATCTTCTTTACTTTCTCTGTTTAAATATAATTTTAATGTTTATTTGTTTTTGAGAGAGAGAGAGTTTGTATGTGTGTGAGCAAGGGAAGGGCAGAGAGAGAGGGGGGCAGAGGATCCGAAGCGAGCTCTGCTATGACATTAGAGAGCCCTATGTGGGGCTCGAACTCATGAACTGTGAGATCATGACCTGAGCCGAAGTCAAAGCTTAACCAACTGAGCCACCCAGGCGCCCCAAAAAGATAGTCTTTTTCTGTTAAGAATGTTTTGTACTTTTCAGTGCAAAAGTCTTTGTGCTTCTTTTTTTATTTTAATTTTTGTTTTAATCCTAATTTTTCTGTGAGAGAGAGAGACAGAGTGTGAGTAGGGAAGGAACAGAGAGAGAGGGAGACACAGAATCCAAAGCAGGCTCCAGGCTCTGAGCTGTCCGCACAGAGCCCTACCTGGGGCTCAAACTCACAAACCTTGAGTTCATGACCTGAGCCAAAGTCAGATGCTTAACTGACTGAGCCACCCAGGCCCCCCTGCACTTCTTTTGATAAATGTATACCAAAGTTTGTTTTTTTCTTTGTTATTGTATACGGAATTGTTTTCTTTAAAAACATTTTTTTAACATTTATTTATTTTTGAGAGACAGAGACAGAGCATGAGTGGGGGAAGGGCAGAGAGAGAGGGAGACAAAGAATCTGAGGCAGGCTCTAGGCTCCGAGTTTCGGCACAGAGCCTGATGGGGGGCTTGAACCCACAAACAGTGAGATCATGACCTTAGCTGAGCCACCCAGGCACCCAACCCCTGGGGTTTTTCTTTAAAGACCTCTTCAGAGGGATTCTTTTCATGACCAAGTTTTAAATTTGGAAGGAGCCCTTAAAATTAAGTGAGTCTGCCCTCTTTCTGGGTATGTACCCCTAGGAAAAAAAAATCAGAACAGGATATGTCAAACTATTAATAATAGCTACCTCTGGATGGTGAAATTATATGTAATTGTATTTTTCACATTTTCTACTGTAAATAGAAGCTTTAAAATCAGAAAAAAATACAATATATGTCACGAAAAACAATTTCTTACATGTGTCAAATAAGATGAATAGAAAATTTAATCTCTCTGAAATATTTTTTCCCTAGGGAAGCCATTTTCATTGTTATTTCTCTTATTTATATCTTTTGAATAAACAGTGAGTCAGCCTCTTTCTCAAGGTCAGTACCCTCCACCTCCACCTCAGTGGTGTTTGTTGTGTGTCTCTCCCAGTTAACACCCCTTTGGCATTGTTCTGTCCTGAGGTTTTGAAAGCCTGAATACAGAGATGTGGCAGGGGACAGTTATCACCATGGAGAGACACAACCCAGTGGGTTCCAGTTTCATTGTTTGCCATGTCCCCTGGCACTTCTGAGGCAAAGACTCTTCTCAGGAAGAGGTCTTTATTCTCAGTGCTCTAAGGGACTGAAATCCACTCAGTCTTGCTCTGTGTCCTAGTGATTGGAACGGAGAGCTTTCTAGCTTGGGCAACAACCCATGGGATTAGAAGAAGGCCGTTTAATTCCTAATCGGTTTTCCGTGTTTTGGAAGTTAATGTGCTGGGTTGGCAGTCCCAGTGGCCCTCTAGAAGACACTTCAGATAGCACACGTTCACTCCGATACGGCCCAGGCATGGTCACTTTTCTGCAGTCCTTTCACCTTCTCAAGCCGCTTCTCCTCGGGCAGAAGTGGCCTCCCTGTAGTCCTAGGGCAGCCCACTGTCGGGACCTGTCACAGCTAAGACGGCTGCACCATTACCTCACCAAGTGTCATTCATCTGTGTATGCCAGCTCTCTGTATGATGGTGGGCCCATCGTGCCTGCCCAGTAAATGTTTGCTGAGTGGCTTGACTCTCATCTAATGACCTCCTACACATGGGACCAGGTAGCCAGTACTCCATCTGCATTCTTTCTCTACCTGTGTTCACTCATGTATGTGTGTTCTTACAGGCATCTTATTATAGAAAACTTTATCCCCCTGGAAGAAAAAAGTAAAATTATGAATAGATCCTTCTTTGACGAAGAGGAAGACCATTGGAAATTACATCCTATAACCAGACTGGAGTAAGTCCCTACTGACTTTAAGGTGGGGAGGTGGGGAAGAATGTTGGCAAGCTGGCCTTGGCCCAAGGGGTTTGGTGAGAACACAGTGTGAATCATTTGAATTGGAACCAGCCGCATCTCCGACTCTGTGACTGCCAAAGTCCCCGAAGTAAAAGACGGCAGAGTGGTGTTAGGAATTGGGAGACTATCCCAGTGAACTCACACCCTTTCCCAAATTCCTGAATTTCCGCTTCCTGAGCTGTCAAGTGAAGTGTGCTAGGCCAGGTGAGGGGCAGTACCTAGGTGCCCTCTTGTGTGGCAGTCTGGTGGTGTGTTGGGGGGGATTTTCAGTCTGAGCCTGGGTCTTGCTGGAATCATAGGAGACTGTCTGCTGGGGACACGGGGGCGGGGAATATTGACAGCCATGTTTTACGCCTGCCACCTAAGAACTGGATGATGACTCACCCCTTCCAGCTTAAGAGATGCAGGACACTAAGCATTTGGATCGGAATGTGGCTCAAACAGAAAATAGCAGCAGCTCCTGCCCCGTTCGCCTGGCAGCCTTCAGTCCAGGGCTTCACTTGGTTCAGGTTCTGTCTAAATAGGCTCAGTGTCTTCTGAGAGTTGGTTCCACAGGATGATCCTGGGACTGTGGGACACACTCCAGCCAGGCTTTAACCACTGCAGTCCATTTCCAGGAACCAGCAGATGATGAAGCGGCCAGTCTCAGCTGTGGGATATAAGAGGCCATTGAGCCAACACGCAAGAATGTCCATGATGATTCGTCCAGAGGCCCGATACAGGGTGAGAAGATCATCCATGTGTTTCTCCCCTCTCTCTTTTCGAGGAGTTTAGATTTATGTAAACTCTTACGCACCATTCTGCAAAGTTACAGAGTTTGTATCCTGACTCTTTGCAGAGGTTTCTGAGGACATTTATATTAACATAACAATGATGCCAAATAGTAAAGCAATATACTAAATAAATAACAAGTAAAAAGAACAAATTATTATGAATAAAAAGGTAAAATCAAATGAGATTTAGAAAACTGGGACTAGGGAAGGAGGAGAGTACAAGCCCACTGTCCTAATGGCCGATAAACATCAACACTAAGCCTGCAAATGGTTCTGTGCGAATGCTGGAGGGAATGCAGGTGTGTAATGACTGGAGATGAGTTAAAGAACTTCTGGTACGTCCATTTAACGGAATGTGGCTCAGTCAGGTAGTCATTTCAAGTGACATAATTGAGGACTATTTAACGACCCAAACATATTTTACAATAATAATACTGTACGAGCTGCTATTTATAAGTGCTTGCTGTATGCCAGGCATGTACTCAGCGTTTTAGTGGTTTCTCTCATTGAACCCTCCCACCTCCTCTACGCAGCAAGTCCTGTGGATGAACCAGGAGACACAATGTATTGTTAAGCTGTAAAACAATTGGTGCTAGAGGTTTACATATGAATCAAACCAGCTGCAAAATATATCAAAATGTGAACTGATTACCTCTGGTTAATGGAAGTGCACTCAATTTAAATTGCCTTCTTTTTGCTTATCTGTATTTTAAAGTTTATTTATTTTGAGAGAGAGAGAGAGAGAGAGAACAAGTATGTGTGTGTGCGCGCACGCACACACATATACACACACATACACACACACACGTGAGCAGGGGGAGGCACAGAGAGAGAGGAGAGAGAGAAAATCCCAAGCAGGCGCTATGTGGGCCTTTATCTCACGAAACGTGAGATCAGGACCCGAGCCAAAATCAAGAGTCGGCTGCTTAACCGACTGAGCCACCCAGGCGCCCTTGCTTATCTGTATTTTATATTGGTGGGGAACCTGTATTATTTTTTTTTAATGAAAGATTTTCACTTGAGAACTTTAAACTGTTTTTGAGTCCCTTGGCCGCCAGAGCAAAACAGATGGGAATTAATTAGTTCATCAGGTGCTGTTTCTCCTGGCATCGAGTTATTTAAAATAAAGGAAGCAAAAGCAGAAAAGATACATCAGGTGGGGTTTTCTATAGTGGAAGGTGAGTGATGTATCAGGTGGAATCCTCAGAAGCGTTTTTTTTTTTTTTTGTAGCAGTTTCAGAGGGTGTACACCTTGTCCATTATTTCATGTCTCAAAACAGCATGATTTCAAAGCCTACAAATCAAAACATGTGGGTTTCCAGGGGCTTAACCTGATCCAAAGGTAGAATTTAAAGCAGTGGCTCTCAGATGTTGTTAGCAATGGACCCACTCCATTAAGAGAGATTTTAAGCAGCATCTCCATATATAAAGTGGATTGAGGGAGCCACTCCATCTCCCCACCTTCTCCCTGCAGTGGCAACCTCCTGCCCCCTCTGGGGCTCTGGGGCTTGGACTCCACTGGGTAGGAGGACCTGGAGGAGGAGATGTGTACCATACGTGTTCTTCCCTCTACACACTCATCTCGGTGTGTGGGAGCCAGGGAAAGGCCCACCACAGGACATCAGCTGAGGGAATCCAGCCATAAGGCCAGTTATGAGGCAGGACCCAGTACGACTTTTGAAATGTGGTTATATATGCCACACAACTGCCACACACTCTCCATATATGTGCTCCAGGCCTGTCTCCTCCCCAAAAGGTTCATCAAAGCTGCTGTGGGTGGTGAGATGATCAGTGATTATGATCTTCTTTATATTTCCTTATATTTTCCCATTGTTTGCAGTAAATGGGTTCTACTCTTTTCCCTGATTATTCCCCTTAGGGTATAATATATGTTCATTGTTTAAAAAAATTCTTTTTTGAGGAACTAAAGGAAAGCCTAGAGAAGAAGATAAAAATCATCTGTACCATCACCAGGAAAAAAAGTTATAAAACTGTGTCTCTACAGGCTCTTGGTAGGCTCTGAGTAGCAAGAAATGTGCAGTTCTGTTTTTTGGAGGGGGGGGCGGTCTAGATTGCTTGCGCTGTGTCTGATCGGAAGCCAGCCTCACTGGTTATGGCTCTGTTTCTGCAGGCAGAAAACATCGTGCTGTTAGAGCTGGACATGCCCAGCCGGACCACCAGAGACTATGAGGGCCCCGCCATCGCTCCCAAAGTCCAGGCTGCCCTGGACGCAGCTCTGCAGGACGAAGATGAGATACAGGTGGATGCGTCATCCTTTGAAAGCACTACAAATAAGAAATCCAAGGCCAGGTGAGTGACTTTTGATGACCTGTGGTTAAACAGAACATGTTTGAACAAGGACAAACGAAGGCTGAGGTTTATCGTGGAAGGCTTCACAGAACACGCCAGAAAGTATTGCCATATTGCTCCTGTGTTTATTATTTGTTCCACAAATATTTATGGCTCAGGCATTATGCCAGGTGTTATGAATACCAGAATGCCCGATGTGCCCAGTTCCTGCCATAAGGATCGTGGGTTCTAGTGAAGCAGGGGGCAGTTCTTTGGTCCCCACCAGGTACTAGGCAGTTCTGAGTGCTTAAAAAAAAAATTCTCTTCATGATTTCCTGCAAAGACTTAAAAGGGAAATATTATCATCAATCCCATTTTACAGTTTAGAAAACGGAGTCTTAGAGAGTTTGAGAAAGTAGCCACATTCAAGGATGTAAGTACAAAGCCAAGGTTTAAACCTCGGTGTGTCTGAATCCACCCAGGCTCTGAACCTCAGTGCTGAATTGACTTCATTTAAATAACCTGTTGAATAACCAAGTACTTAATTTGATGCTAAATTAGAAATGCTACCTTATTAAATTTTGGATTAGAAGTTTAAGGAAAACAAATGGGTAAAAAAGCAAAAATGGAAGAAATTCTACCTGCACACTTAATATTTTTTACCAATTCGGAGAAGACAGTCAAGATCTGATTTAAATGGAAGAACAGTTTCTGAGAACCAGGTCCCTTCCCTGAGCTGTCACACCCTGGCCACTCACCGAGGGTCAGGCGCTGCCTGACAGTTGAAAGTATACCGGCTCTCAGGCCATTAAGAAAAGGCTCAGGGTCCTTGATGAGGTAAGACATCTGATCTGCGTCGAGGATAGAGGCAGGGACGTGAAATGTAAACATGTGCTTGACCTTTGCAGGCCCAAAAGCGGAAGGAAGTCGGGACCCTCCTCCTCTTCCTCAGGAACCCCCGCATCTCAGCTTTACCCACAGTCTCGAGGGCTGGTTCCAAAATAAAGCCAGTCCCTCCTCTCCCAGGGTGTAAATAGCATTTGCCTTCTGAGAGAAGAGACAAGCAAAAACCCGCCGAGAGGACTCAAGCCCAAACTCAGAACCGTGCCCCTGGGGAGAAGCTATGGCCTCTTTGCAGATGAACCACCTGAATCTGGTTGAAATGTGCTGGTCCTCATCTGGCACTCAGCAACTCTGGGAAACGCCCTTTAATTAGCATCTCAGAAATGCATGGGTAAGGTAAAGTGTGATAGTCCAAGTGGAAAGCAAGAGAATGACCAGTGACCTTGCTTCCCCTCTCCCTTGCCTTCTCCTCTCCCTTTGCTTAACCTCCCTTCCTCTCACCTCTCCTTTTCTAGCTTATTCTTTGTACTGAGCTCCTTTCTTAGTGAACATCAGGGCAGAATCGGGAGTCACCTGAGCAGGACCAAGTCTTTGGAGCCTCAGGATAAAATGACAGTGAGGTTGAAAAGTAAACGCCCTAGAACTCGAATAGGTGCTTGTTCCTGTGGGTGGAATGAGAATTCTCTTATGGATCCAAGCCCCCGATAGGCATGATCCGAGCACCTCAGTAAGAAGGGGATCTGTCGTTCAGGAACTGCTGAATAAGGAAACGTTTTCCAAGAATGTTGGAAGCAATAGAAATAACATTCCCTTTGCCTCCTTGGAGAGTTTAGGGAAAACAGCTTCTTAAAAACCTTAAAACCACGACCATCCTGTCAAAGACGTAAATCTGTAAGCTGATGCCACATCCATACACTATGTCACTTTACTCTTCATCTGTCACCATCTTTTCCCTTGCACGCATCCTCTGAGTGTCCCTGCCCAGGCCCATCCTCTGCCTCCAGAGCATGCTCAGCCGTGGGCCTGTTTTGTGGGAAAAGGGAGGTTGGCTCTGCTTTCTCTGGTGGGACAAGAGCTGGGGGAACGAGACATACAGTGGCACTTTTGAATTCCCCATTTTGTTCCATATTTGCTTAAGGGTGACCAGGCAGTGCAGAGACAGAGACGTGAGACTCGGGGCAGTGGGAGAGGAAGATATAACGGACGGGAGCAAAGGAGTCCTGCCTGCCTTCAGCAGAACACCTAGAACTGTGGCTCCCTGCAGCCAGAGCCCAAGGTGGGGGCCAGGAGTGGCGGCGCGATTGAATAGGCTCAGAGGAGAGAGTTAGGAATTCCCCTTTACATATACTAGTTTGGTCTGTAAGTTTTAGTTCTTTGTATTATTGAAATTCAAAGCTTCATTTTATGTTGGTCATTAGGTGAATGTTACTCATTTCTGCCCGCGCCCCTCCACCCCAGGGCGGCTCATAAGTGTGTGTGGGTGTGCAAGCACAGTGGTGCCTGTGTTCTTTGCGTGTGTCCATGTGTGTCTGTAAGAGAGAGACCAAGGACTTGTCCAGTTTTAGAAATACACTAATGTGCAGTTGTTGCCTTTGTCTGTATTAAAGGCCCATTGACTGACTAATCCAGGCTGGATGCGCTCCCATGTGAGCGTCTGAGTCCACGAGCCAAGCCTAAGGAGACAATAGGAGTCCCCAGGTTGGCCACCCTGGTGCACCTTGCTGGCACGGTGCCCCAGGAAAGTGGCGACTCAGGTGGGCCTTGAGTTCTATTTTAACTCTGCTGCTGAGTTCCCAGGGCACATTTCTGGATCAGAGCCTGTGGGAAAGAGGAGGTACCAAGTGCAATGTCTTAGCAGTCTACAAATGGAGATCTGGCATCTGGCAGCTTATCTCCTGTTTAGTTACCATTCTTTCTGAACCTGGGGCCCTTGTCAGCAATTCCCAGAGCATAATGGAGCCTTCCCTCATCTTTCTCGGGATCAAACCCTGCTTCCTATTTACTAAGATTTACCTGTTTGAGTAGGAACCAAATGATGAGGTGGATAGTCTAAGATGGTTGTCTGCCAGTTACACCTGTCTCTTGCACCACATTCCCTCACAGCTAGTCTGAATTCCATAGGCAGAAAATATTCATCTAGCAAATCTGAGACCTGAACACCGCAGTTAACACTGTACCTTAATACTGATGTCTCAAGGTGGTTGTTCTGAGCAAGGGTGGTTGAGTGACCGTGGGACTCTTCTAAGAAGGTGAAAGAAGAAAGGCAAGTTGACAGGCAGGATTATTAAAACAAGCTTGCCTTACACGCAGCTGTGTTCGTCTGGCAGCCTGTGAAAACAAAGTAGAACACCTGTGAGGAGGCGAAGCTGTCCCTCCCCAAGCAGTCTCCGGTGCTTTTCTTCTCTCCAAATGGATCCGATAAATATTTGAATAGAGCAGACAGGAGAGTGTCTTATTGCTACCAGGAAGCTGCTGCTTTGGGCTCTGAACTGAGCCAGCTGTGTAGAGGACCGACCTGGTTTTTGCGTCTGTAGTCATGCTAGAATGTTCCCAGCCATCTGAGGGTCTTCACGCCAGCAGCAGCTAGTGAAGTGTGGAAGCAAGTCTGAACAGGATCTAAGAAGATCATCTGGGAGAAGGAGTTTGAGACTGTGTGCGCAACCCCCATCCATCCCCCTTTTGCTCTGATCAATAGGAATGTATCTGGCTTCATATTTTCAAGTCCCATGTCTCCCAGGTCCCTGGATTCAGAGCCCACGGCCACAAATCATAGGCATGAAGCACTTTCTTGAGACTCTGACCTAATGTTGGATTGTTCCCCGTCGAATGCCTGCATGCTGCTTGAATTGTACCACCCACACCTCCATGACCAAGGGCGTCAGAGAGTTCTGCAGTTCAGGCCTGGGCCACTCTCTGCTTTTCCTGTCTGACTCTTGTAAGTCCTCCCTCACTGAATGTAGAATTGTCGCCAAGTTTTTGAGAAGTGTCGATTCCCTGTGAACATGGGATATCAGTTCTGCCTCACGTTTCCCACTCAGGGTCGAGGCTCGCTGTAAACAACACCTTGGGCCATCGCAACACCATCAGTGGACAAAAATGGGGCTATTAATACACTCTAAAAGCCATAATCAAAATGCTCAGAAGGAACTGGATACGGACAGTGGGCCTGGCTATTGTCTACTGCGCAAGGTTTTGCCTGGCACTGTTTGGAAATCTGCCACCTTTCTCCCAGCCCTTGTTTTCTTGAATGAAATGCTTTTGAGATTATTTATGAAAAGAGTGATCCTGGAGCAGGCAGGAGGCAGTGGGCTTTATGGCTCTTTGGAGTTGCTATTGATCTTGACCTTCTCTTTGGCTACCTTTAGACAAAGAATATGCCAATACTTGGGGCTCTAAGTTTTACAATTGATATTTATTTGTATCATCTCTTTGTCTAGGAATGTAAAAGTGATTCTAAACTAAGATGTGTAATAAAAATCAATCAGATTTATTGTACCTACAAAAAGGTGTCCTCATAAATGACTAACGCTTTTGAAAATGACAAGCCCTTGGCTGACACACTGCCACTTTCTTTAAACATTTAAAATTTTCCGGTGAAAGGAGGGTGGGAGTGGAAAATAAAGATTGAGTTGGAATGCTGGCATTACAAAAAAAATAGCAACAGGTAAAGGGACATAAAATGAAGAAAGAGCGACAGAGAAACGCCTCACATGGTTTTCCATGGAGGCTCCTGAGATAGGCCTGGGCAATAGGCATGACATTTCTTTTAACTCTTGTGTTTTGTGTTTAAAATTTTGTTAAGTTTGTTTCATATTATAAAAAAAAAAATGTGTCCTTTTTTTTTTTTTTTTTTTTTTAAACACAAACGTATTTTATGTTCTTTACCATCAGGTAAAAAAAGAAATACCAGAAATGGGCCACGTGTCGGTCTTGTGGTCCGTCATACACTCAGACCTCTTGGAGTGTCCCCCCAGAGGGTTGAGAAGGGAAGCACAGAACCTGGACTCTGAGCTGGGTTTGAGTTCTGGTTGTGTTTGCTTACTAGCTATGTGACTATGAGGAATTTAATTTACCTCTTGGGCTGCCTGGGTGGCTCAACTGGTTGAGCGACCAATTCTTTGTTTCGGCTCAGGTCACGATCTCACGGTTCGTGAGTTCGAGCCCCGCCTCAGTTAGCCCCACATCGGGGTCTGTGCTGACAGTGTAGAGCCTGTTTGGGATTCTTTCTCTCTTCCTCTCTCTGCCCCTCCCCTGCTCCTGCGCACGCGCTCTCTCTCTCTCTCTCTCTCAAAATAAATAAACTTTAAAAAAAGAAATTTAAAAATCCCTTTAAACAAATAATAATTTACCTCTCTGAACCTTGGTGTCCTTGTCTATAAAATGGGGTAGTAATACCCACCTGCCAGGGCCATTATGAAGATTAGCAGTGCATTTAAAGCAGCAGCACACAAGTATGTGGAGCAGAGCAGCCATTTTACAATGTGGTTATTGCTGTGATGGGGCCCTGTGTTCAGAAGACACCATGAACAGTGTGTTCGGCAATGACTGGGCATGTTTAGAAAATCCTGGGCCTTTACAGAAAAACTGCTAACCATTTAACAAATATGTGTTAAGTACCTGCTATGTGCCACACTGTTCTGGCACATATAGATGTGAGCAAGACTGTCTTGGTCCCTGGCCACATAGAACTTGTACTTTGATAGAGAGGGAGGCAAGCTGAGTGTTAAAATGCACACAAGTGTACAATTACACATTACGACAGGTGCCATGAAGTGATGTTATAGCATATTACAAGAGAGTGATAGGTTTCTAATTGGGGTTGGGTGGGTAAATAAGGGAAGGGCTTTCTGAAGAAATGGCACTTACAGAGAGATCTAAAGGATGAGAGATTTGGGGCGCCTGGCTGGCTCAGTCAGTAGAGCATGCAACTCTTGATCTTGGGATCATGAGTTCAAGCCCCACGTTGGGTGTAGAGCTCACTTAAAAAAAAGCGGGGAGGGGGGATGAGAGGTTAGCTGGGTCAGAGAGTTGGGGAGGGAACTTGTGAAGGTCTTGTGGAACAGAGAAGCCGAATTTCACAGGGAGGTATCTGCGTTCCTTTCTTACCCTCACTACAGGGAAGCCCGGGGAACTGTTAGGGAAAAAAATTACAGCATGAGACTTTAGAAAAACCCAACAGATTTAAAGAGCATAGAGAGAATAGCGTCCTATGTGACTTATTAGGCAAAGGATTTGTAATTGTGTTTCTTCATGATGCCCTCAAACTATGTATAATGTTCCTGTAACACCCTTTCCCCCTTTTCTTCCAAAAAGCTAACCATAGTTTGGCTTGACCTAAATAATTATTAGTTTAGAATAATTCAAAATCCATTAGCCAGAAAGCAAGAGTTCAAAGTATGATTTGAAAAATTCTGAGTGGGGGCACCTGGATGGCTCCGTCAGTTAAGCGGCCAACTCTTGATTTTGGCTCAGGTCATGACCTCATGGCTGTGGGATTGAGCCCTGCATGGGGCTCTGCACTGGGCATGGACCTCGCTTAAGATTCTCTCTCTCTCTCTCTCTCTCTCAGATCTCTCTCTCTCTCTGCCCCTCTTCCCTGGCTCGCACTGTTTCAAAAAAAGATGACGAAGAAGAAGAATTATGAGTGTGTTCTTGAAAGTGACAGGATTCTGGATAGACCAGGGGCTAATTCATAGGGAGGCACAGGGCAGTGCGGCTGGGCAAGTTGGAAATTCCTGTGACTCACCAGGTTGTCTTCTCATCTGCTGGGCTATTAAAAAAAAAAAAAAAAAAATCAAGAAACTACACAAACCCTGTGTGATTCAGTAAGAAATACATGTTTGGTTTTTGACCCTGAAGAGCTTCTACAACCCTTGGAATTTCTTGAGTGACAGAGGTGAGTGATAGGAGGGTTTTGTGGTATTCCTAACAAGCTCCTTTCAGCCCTATCTGAGCCTATGCTGATAAAATGACTCTAAGTGGGCCCCTAGATAGCTTCCTAATGGGGGCTGGTTGCCAGAGGAACCAATCGTGTGTGACTGAGAGGGTGGGAACTTTCAGCCCCACCTGCTGACCTGGGGGGGGGTGGGGGGGGAGAGGAGCTGGAAACTGAATTAATCACCAATAGACAATGATTTTAATCAATCGTGCCTATGTAATGAAGCCTCCGTAAAAGCCCCTATATGATGAGGGTTCTGAGGGCTTCCAGGTTGGTGAACACATCAAGGTGCTGGGAGGGTGGCGTATCCGAGGACAGCTCATGGACACCACACCCCTCCCCCCATACTTTGCACTGTGCATCTCTTCCATTTGACCGTTCTTGAGTTGCATCCTTTATAAATTGGCAGTAGTAACTAAAACACTCTCTTGAGTTCTGTGAACTGTTCTAGCAATTATCAAACTTGAGAGGGTCATAGGAACCCCCTGCTGTATAGCCAGTTTATAGTTGGGCAGAAGCATAAGTGGCAGCCTGGGACTTGGAACTGGCATCTGAAGTGGAGCAGTCTTGGACTGAGCCCTTAACTTGTGGGGTCTGTGCTGACACTGGGGAGTGTCATAATTACAGGACACCCAGTTGTTGTCCGGGGAATCAAAGATTTGGTCGTCGAATGGAGAGGAAGAAACCTATCTATTTGGTTGTTGGAAGTGCTGTGAATAATAAGAACAGTTAGCTCTGGAAACTGTATTTTGAACTTCACACTAATGGCTTAAGTCTTGGGCATGCAATTTTGGCAAGCCCTCTTTTACTAGAGTTGCCCTCTGGTTGAAGTTTACCTCGAGAATATGGTTTCCAAGGACCACGTGGTGGTCACATCTGTCGACTGGGTTGTCAGTGGCATTTGTCAAGGACATAACTGTAGCTCTTGCAGCGGCTCCTGTTTTCTCCTCTTTTTCCATCACCAGAATTGTGGTTAGCCATCGCCAGGTGCCTCAGTTAGGTGAGCCATCTGGAGACCTGCTTTTGGAGGTGGGGGAATGGGCAGAGAGGTGGTTCACCCGCATCTTCAGCGGGCAGTGGAGCCCTCAGGAACTTGTTGGGTGCCCATTTTTGTGCCGTGTGTCTTGCTCTGCACTGCAGATAGGGAGTGGAATGTACCTGGGCCCTTTGAGGACACAGTTAGGACGTACAAGAAGGCCCGCCTTCTCTCCTTGCACCGCTCTCCCAGCCCTCTGAGGCTGGAGCCACACAGGCCCTCCTTTTGGTTTCTTGACTGTGCCAACTGCTTCCATGCCTTGGCACCTTCACGTGTGCTGTGCCCTCTTTCTGGAGATTTCTCCCCGCTCTTTGGTTGACTGCCTCCTACTCATCTGTCGGGTACCAGTTTAATGACCCCTGTCCCAAGAGACCTTCCCCAAGCATCCATTCTGGTTTCTCCCCATCTTCACCTGGCTGTGTGGTACCCTCTGTCTTGTTTCCCTCTTAGCCCTTTTCCCAACTTACAATTATGTATTTTTTTGCTTTGGTCTCCCCCACCCCCCCACCCCTACTAGACAGTAAGTTCCCCGAGGGCATGTCCTATAGTCTTCTCAAGCTTGACGCTTCTATGAGTTGGATGGTTCAGTATGTACTGACACCTACAGCCGCTTTTCTGTCAGAGGAAGAGGTGATGTGGCACTCCAGGAAGGAGGGGTGGAGAAGGGCTTCGCAAAGGAGGCAGCATTTGAACTGTGCTCTGTGAAAACGGGTAGGGCTTCACCTGGGAAGGAGGGAGGAGCATGCCAGACAAAGGGAATAATATGAAGGAGCTGCTGGGGAGTTCCTGGTGGTTGGGGAACCTGAGAGTGATGGGAGTGAGAATGAGAACTGGGCTGGGAAGGGTCTTGACTCCATGACACAGGCTGAAGACAGAACCCTCAAAAGCCTGTGTGTGTGTGTGTGTGTGTGTGTGTGTGCGCGCGCGTGCGCACGCATGCCCGTGAATGTGTGTGAAACACGGCCCTATTTACACTTGAGCATTTTCTCCTTAAGCCAGCCTCACATGCTATTATTTCTCTTTGAGATAACAGAAAGCAATTTCACTAAGTGCTGCTTTAAGTTGCCTGCTGTTCACAGGTTTTCCGGGCTCGGCTGGCAAATTCCATTCTGCAGGGAGCTTTCTCTGGCACAGCGACCCAAGGAATTCCAAGAAGCACTTGAACTTGACTTCAAGGTCTTAGTTTCCTAGGAATGGGACTGAGGCATTTTTCAGTGCGGTGGGCTCGAAGGTGGTCCCTTGGCTGCATTTGGGAACTGAGAAATTGCTGTTGGTTTTGAAATTTCTCCTTGCCCAGTCAACAAAAGATTTATGTCTGCTGTTCATTCAAGTCTGCGCTCGGTGTCATGGGCTACGGCTCAGGACCTTGCCCTTCCAGAGCTGCCAGTCCGGTAGGGAATTGCTGCCATTTACAAATAAGTCCAATTCAAGGTGGTCAGTGGCCCCTCTGAGGGGATGCAGAGGGGGTCGAGGCATGAGTGGGGGAGGGGCAGAGAGAGGGAAACACAGAATCCGAAGCAGGCTCCAGGCTCAGAGCTGTCAGCACAGAGCCCGACGCGGGGCTCCAATTCAGGAACCTCGAGATCATGACCTGAGCCGAAGTCGGATGCTTAACTGACTGAGCCACCCAGGCGCCCCAAGTAAGGAGCATATTAAACGCAGTGATCAGTCTCTTTGCTGGATTATCTGAGGGGTGGCGAAAGAAGCCAAAGGTTTGGTCTTAGATTAATGTATTGATTTTTTGAGTATCTACTATGCTCTAGGCATTGTTCTCGTCCCAGGGATCCAGGATACAGCCCGTGCACTCAGGAATGTCACATTCTAGTGGTGGAGACAGATGGTTAACAAAGAAGTATGTGTTGGGGCACCTGGCTGGCTCCATTGGTACAGCAATGTCTTGATTTCAGGGTGGTGAGTTCGAGCCCCACGTTGGGAGTAGAGCTTACTTAAACAAAAGAGAAGTATGTGTTATGTCGGGTGTCATAGGTGCTCTGAAGGGAAACAAGGCAGGTCAGGGGTTAGAGCGTGCCAAGCTGAGGGAGGTGGTGACTTAGATTGGGAAGTCAGGGAAGACTTCTCTGCAACAGTGACATTACATTTGAGCAGAGCCCTGAGTGAAATGAGGGAGCAAGCATGTGGGTATCTGCTCCGGGAGGAAGAGTATTCCAGAGAAAAGGAACCATGGTGCAGGGGCCCAGAGGTGGGAGTGTGTTTGAGGACAGCAAGGAGGCAAGACTGGCTGGTGGGCAGTGAGGTTGGGAAGGTGGCCATGGCTCAATTCTGAATTGTAAGTGAATTTTATTTTTTAGACCATTGGAAGCTTTTGAGCAAAAGAGAGAAATCTGACAGAAATGCTTTTAGAAGGCTCTCTCTGGCAGCGTTGTAGAGAACAGGTAGGGAGCAACGGGCAAGGTGAGGGACTGCTTGAAGGGGTCCGGTAGTTGGGGGGAGGGACCATGCTTGGGATGAGGCGCTGGGGGAGGAGAGGAGAGGAGAGGTTGACGCCTCAGGGTGTGGGTTGATTGCTGGTAACTGGATGTGAGCGGTGAGAGTAGAGGCAGCGGTGGGACCAGCGGTTCCAGGGCGTTTGATCTGAAGCCAGTGGAAATTCCACCACTGCCACTTCCTTCCGTGTGTCCTCCCCCCTTTCAAAATAAAAGGCTTATTAAGGTATAATTCACCTACCACACAGTGCACCCATTTAAAGTGTATAATTCACTGGTTTTTAGTGTATTCACAGAGCTGTGCAGCCATCACCACCATCAATTTTTTTTTAATGTTTATTTATTTTTGAGAGAGAGTGTACATGAGTAGGGGCGGGGCAGAGAGGGGGGAGACAGAGGATCTGAGTCAGGCTCTGCGCGGTCAGCACAGAGCCTGACGCAGGGCTCGAACTCACAAACCTGAGCCAAAGTCGGACATTTAACTGACTGAGCCACCCAGGCATCCCACCACCATCAATTTTAAAACATTTTTCCTCACCCCCAAAAGTACCCATTAGCAGCTGCTCTGCATCTGTTCCCAACTGCAGAGCCTTAGGCGACCGCTAGTCTATTTTCAGTCCAGGTCTGGCTCCTTCAGGGTCTCAGAACCCCTTTTGGCTCATCTATAACTTCATGGGGCGATTGTGAGGTTTAAAGGAGAACATGAAGAGAAACATGAAGACATGCCTAACGGGCCAAGCCAACTGGTCTAGCTCTTGGTAAGTCCTCAGGAGATGCCAGTCCTCCCCGCTGCTCTGGCTCCTGGTTCATCACCTTATGGAAGCAACATGGGCAATGATGAACAGGGTGGGCCCTGGGCCCACGCTGCTGGATGGTGAATTCTGAACTCACCATTTACTAGCTTTGCTATAATGGCACAGTTTCTTAACCTCCTTGGGCTCTCAGATTGCTCAACAGTCAAAAAGGGGTCATTGCAAGTACTTTCTAGGTTGCTGTGAGTCACTGGGAACAGAACCTGGCACAGAGCAAGCGCTCAGCCAATGTGCAGCGTTGTTACCATTGTTAGTCAATTCTAAAGTCAGGCTAGGAATGGACATTTCTCTTTCTTTCTTTCTTTCTTTCTTTCTTTCTTTCTTTCTTTCTTTCTCTCTCTCTCTCTCTCTCTCTCTCTCCCTCCCTCCCTCCCTCCCTTCTTTCTTTCTTTCTTTCTTTCTTTCTTTCTTTCTTTCTTTCTTTCTTTCTTTCTTTCTTTCGTTCTTTCCCTCCCTCCCTCCTTTCTTTCTTTCTTTCTTTCTTTCTTTCTTTTTCTTTCTTTCTTTCTTTCTTTCTCTCCCTCCCTCCCTCCTTTCTTTCTTTCTTTCTTTCTTTCTTTCTTTCTCTCTCTCTCTCTCTCTCCCTCCCTCCCTCCCTCCCTCCTTTCTTTCTTTCTTTCTTTCTTTCTTTCTTTCTTTCTTTCTTTTTCTTTCTTTCTTTCGTTCTTTCCCTCCCTCCCTCCTTTCTTTCTTTCTTTCTCTCTCTCTCTCTCTCTCTCCCTCCCTCCCTCCCTTCTTCCTTCCTTCCTTTCTTTCTTTCTTTCTTTCTCTCTCTCTCTCTCCCTCCCTCCTTTCTTTCTTTCGTTCTTTCTTTCGTTCTTTCCCTCCCTCCCTCCTTTCTTTCTTTCTTTCTTTCTTTCTTTCTTTCTTTCTCTTTCTTTCTTTCTTTCTTTCTCTCTCTCCCTCCCTCCCTTCTTTCTTTCTTTCTTTCTTTCTTTCTTTCTTTCTTTCTCTCTGTCTCCCTCCCTCCCTCCTTTCTTTCTTTCTTTCTTTCTTTCTTTCTTTCTTTCTTTCTTTCTTTCAGTTTATTTACTTTGAGAGAGAGAGAGAACCAGCAGGGAAGGGACAGAGAAAGAGGGTGACAGAGGATCCAAAGCCAGCTCTGCACTGACAGTACAGAGCCCAATGCGGGGCTTAAACTCAGGAACCTTGAGATCATGATCTGAGTGGAAGTTGGACACTTAACCAACTGAGCCACCCAGGCACCCCTTTATTATTTTTTAATATATTTTTTGGAGAGACAGAGAACTAGTGGGGGAGGGGCAGAGAGAGAAGGGGACAGAGGATCTAAAGCAGGCTCAGTGCTAACAGCACAGAGCCTGATGTGGGGCTCAAACCCATGAACCGTGAGATCATGCCCTGAGCCGAAGTCAGATGCTTAACTGACTGAGCCACCCAGGCACCCCTTTAAAAAGTTTTTTTTTATTATGTTTATTTTGAGAGAGGGAGACAGAGACAGAGTGTGAGTGGGGGAGGGGCAGCGAGAGGGGGAGATAGAATCCAAAGCAGGCTCAGGCTCCGAGCTGTCAGTGCACAGCCCGACTCGAGGATCGAACCCACATGTGTGGGTGTGAGATCATGACCTGAGCCGAAGTTGGATGCTCAACCAACTGAGCCACCCAGGTGACCCGGCACCCCCCCCCTTTTTTTTTAGAGAGAGGGAAAGAGAGAGAGACAGAGAATCCTAAGCAGGCTCCACGCTGTCAGCACAGAGCCCAATACTGGACTCAAGCTCATGAACTGTGAGCTCATGACCAGAGCCAAAGTCAGATGCTTAACCAAAGGAACCAATGGACATTTCTGAATCCAGATGGTTGCAGAGCTAATGGAGAGAGAGAATCCATGGGTCTATTTTTAATGTTGTCTTCTTGTTGGATCTGTACCTTTGCCAAAGTCACTTGTTTCGTCTAAGCCTCAAGTGGCTTATCTGTAAAGTGGGGGTAAAAGTCATTCTTACTTCACAGGGCTCTGTGGAGAATTTAGTGACCTACTGAGCACCTATTTGCCAAGCACTGTTGTGAACACAACAGGGAAAAAAACCTTGCCCTCCTAGAGTTGTGTGGAGCTAGAGGAGAGACCCAGAAAGTAAGTAATAATCACAAGGGTCATAATAATCACAATAAATAAAATATACATGAAGAAGAGAGAGTATACGTAAACCACCCGGTGCCTGGCCTGTGGCGAGCACTCTGTGAATGGTAGCTATTACAATCACTAAGTGAAAGCATTTTGTAAAGCAGGGCAGCACAGCAGAGAGGTAGGTCTCCTTGTGACAGACAGAAAGCTTAAATGTTGCTTCATTTAAGCTTTACCTCATCTCTGCCCAATTAAGTTTCATTCGGCTCCAAGGCCCCTCTCGAATTGCCTGCTTGCAATCCTTGTCTCTTATGGCGTAGAGCTTTCTTCCCTCTTCTTTTCAGCCAGCATTTAGCAAACGCCACTTTTGCTGGATGCTGGGGCTGTGAAGCAGTAGGGGTGTGGTTAGGAGGGAGGTGGGGTGTGGTTGAGGGGAGCCCAGAGACCAGGCAGAGGAGAGCCAGGCTGTGTAAGAGTATGGCTGCCTTGGTTTTATGCTGCCAGGAGAGACCCTGAAGGCTTCTAAACTAGGTGATGAAGTTAGCAGATAGACTAAGACTTCACATTCTTGGCTTAAATACATTTCAATAAAAGTGGACATTTGCATTATGATCAAAAGCATAATCTGTATTTAAGCCCCATCAAGCGTGGAGATATGAGGACGTGTGGAAGTGCAAAGACCTCAGGGCAAATAATGTCTCAAAGTGAAGACGGTATGCTGCTAGATCAGCGAGAAATGTGGCAGAATGGAGCAGGGAGGTTTCGGAACTGGGTAAACCTGGGTTAGCACTATTTACCAGCAGCAAGCTATTCCACCTTGGTGAGAGGGTAAATAACCCCGCAGCTTTCAGAGTTGCTGAAAGGATTAAAGAAAACATCCACCAAGTGCCTGACACTTACTAGGTGCATGATAAGAGGCATACATTATTATTTTACATTTACTTATTTTTGAGAGACAGAGATAGAGCACGAGTGGGCGGGGGGCAGAGAGAGAGGGAGACGCAGAATCGCAAGCAGGCTCCGGGCTCTGAGCTGTCAGCACAGAGCTGGATGTGGGGCTCGAACTCACAGATCCTGACCTGAGCTGAAGTCAGCGGCTTAACTGACTGAGCCACCCAGGGGCCTCGCGTTTCTTTTGTTAACTGCCTGCTTAAGCCATTATTATCTGACCATTTTCCTGTAGAGGTGTTTCCTATTGACTTTTTAAGAATTCGTTTATTAAGGGGGCACCTGGGTGGCTCAGTTGGCTAAGATCTGACTTTTGATCTTAGCTCGGGTCCTGATCTCAGGGTAGTGAGTTCAAGCCTCACTGGGTGTGAAGCCTATTTAAAACAGAACAAAACAGGGGCACCTGGGTGGGTTGGTCGGTTAAGCGTCCGAATTCGGCTCAGGTCATGATCTCACAGTGTGTGAGTTCCAGCCCCACGTCGGGCTCTGTGCTGACCGCTCAGAGCCTGGAGCCTGTTTCAGTCTGTGTCTCCCTCTCTCTCTGCCCCTCCCCTGTTCGTGCTCTGTCTCTCTCTGTCTCAAAAATAAATAAACGTTAAAAAAAATTAAAAAAATAAAATAAAACAGAACAAAACAATTCTATCAGGAATCTTAACTCTTTGTCGTATATGTGACAAATATTTTCCCCACTTCATTGTTTGTCTTTAACCTTGTGTGCGATATTTTGTTGCTGTATATGCACTTTTAATTTTATGTAGTGAAATCTATCAGTTTTACCTGATGGGTCTTTTTTTTTTAACTTTTATAACATGCTTAGAAATCGTTCCAGTTCCCGAATTATAAAAATAGCCACTTTTTTTTTCTCTCTCTCTCAATACTTTCATTGTTTCTTTCATGACATATAAATCTTTGATTTAGGTGGAAGGTAGATTTAAGAAGAGGGGCGGAGCTCCAGTTTCATTTTTCTCCAAATGGCTACCCAGTGGTCCTGTTCTGTTTATTGCCTTCCATCTTTTCTCCATCAATTTGAAATGTTACCTTTATTATGCACTGCAATTCCTTGTACACTTGGTTCTATTTCTGTAGTCTATTCAGTTTAGTTGGTCTATTTTTTTCTTTTGTAAAAATTGCACTTAGTTGGCATAGCTACTGAATGCATTTTAATATGTCCCAACTCATTAATCTTCTTCAAACTCTTTTTGGCAGTAGGGCCGAATGGCTAAATTCGTAGAGCTTGGTTTCATTCAGCCAGCCTGAACTTTAATCCCAGGCTAGCCGCTCACTAGCTGTGTGATCTTGGGCAAGTTATTTTTTTCTCTCTGAACCTGTGCTTCCTCATCTGTATAATGTTGATAGGAATGGTACTACCTTAGCGTGTTTTTGTGAAGACGGGCTGAAATGATGCATAGCAAGCTCTTGGGATAGGCTCTGGCATGTGGTAAATGGTCAGTAAATGTTGCATCCTTTTTGTTATGAAAATGGTGCATCTGTTTTTCCAGTTGAATTTTAGGGCAGGGCAGTAAATAGGCCTACAATCCCTGACCTCATCTGCCTTACAGTCTAATTCAGGAGCAGACACTGAAGAAGTCATCATCAGTGTCAAGAATGAGTTCTATTTTTCCCCATTATAATTTGAAAGAAGCATAGGGAGTATATCAGACTCCATGAGTTTAGGGCAGCAGGGAAAGCCTTGCTGAAGAAATAGGTAAGGGGGCATCCAGGATGACTCTGCACCCCTCTCTTGCTCCCCCTCCACTGCAGACCAGTGTTAGCACCCAATCCTGCTTGAATGAACCCATTCAACAACCTAAGAGCTCCCACTCTTGGGTCAAGCCCAGTGCTGTTGTGTCTGCGTACAATTTATCTGGAAAGAGGGTCCCCTGCTTTTCAGTGGACTTCACAAAATTTAAGAACCATTCAGAAGGAAGGTACTATGTCTGTGTTAGTTATCTACTGCTGTGTAACAAATTGTCTCAAAACTTAGTGCCTTAAAACAGTAAGTATTTATTATCTCATACAGTTTCTGTGGGTCAGGAATCCAGGAGTACCATATTCGGGTGATTCTGGCCCTGGATCTTTCATGAGGTTGCAGCCAAGAAGATGTTGGCTAGGGCTGAAGTCATCTGAAAGCTTGTCTGGGGTTACTGCCATGTGGACCTCTCCATAGGGGCTGCCTGAGTGTCCTCATGACATGGTGGCTGGCTTCCCCCAGAGGGTGAAATCCAAGAGAATAAGGCGGAAGTTGCCATGTCTTTTATGACCTAGCCTCAGAAATCATACAGTTATTTCCAAATATCCGTTTGGGTCTACAGTTCAGCCCTCTTCCAAGTGGGGCCTAAAAAGGATGTGAATAATCAGGGTTGGGAATCATTGGGGGCTGTTTTGGAGGCTGGCTACCAGTGCCTTAGAAGGAGTTTGGAATGAGGGGTTTGAGTCTAAGTCTTGACTCCAACACAGCTAACTATGGGATTTTGAGAAAGTTCCTTTGATTTATTGGCCCTGATACAGCCAAGGCTGTGAAAGCCACTTATCTAAGCCCTCAACTTCACATACAGACATTAGCAATTATTGAAGAAGGGGAGGAAGAATAGCCATTTGGGGCAGGGTGTAAACTGTTTTCATTTTAAAACATTGAAAAGGAAGAAGCCATCTACCAATCATCACATTAGTACCACCACTCTTAGAATTTTGGTGTTAAAATGCACTTTAAACTGACACGGAGACCAGAAAGATTTATAGTAGGAAGGAGTATAGCTCTCTGGCATTAAGAGAGATTAAAAATTGGGATGGGCTCCTTAATGAGGTCCTGAAATCTTCACTTAAAAACGTTAAAGAATCTGGCAGGTGGCTGATATTTCCCACAATTCTGGTAAAAAAAAAAAAAAAAACTAGGTCAGATCATCCTTTGAGGCCATTGGGGGGGGGGTCCCACTTTGTTTTTTTTTTTTATAGTTTATTTATTTTGAGAGAGAGAGAGAGAGCATGAGCAGGGCAGGGACGGAGAGAGAGGGAGAGAAAATCCCAAGCAGGTTCCACGCTGTCAGCGCAGAGCCTGACATGGGGCTTGATCCTGTGAACTGTGAGATCATGACCTGAGCCAAAATCAGGAGTTGGACATTTAACCGACTGAGCCACCCAGGTGCTCCCCACAAATCTTTTTAAAGTAAAATTAAAGGAGGAATTTTTATTGAAGATGTTCCCTCACAGGGCGCCTGGGTGGCTCAGTCGGTCAAGCGTCTGATTCATGAGCTTGAGCCCCGTGTTGGGCTTTGTGCTGACAGCTCAGAGCCTGGAGCCTGCTTCAGGTTCTGTGTCCCCCTCTCTCTCTGCCCCTCCCCTGCTTACACTCTCTCTCTCTCTCTCTCTCTCTCTCTCTCTCTCTCAGAAATAAACATTTTAAAAAATTGAAAAAAAGTAAAGGTGTTGAGCATGAACATTTTAATATTTCCAACATACTTGTATATGAGTAGCACATATTCATTCTAGGAGATTTGGAAAATACAGACAAGTATAAAGAAGTGAAAAACATTACATCTGCCACCATAATCTAAATGCTTTGTTTTGTGGTTGAATTAAAAAAATACTTTTCAATTATAAAAATGTAATACTGGGGCGCCTGGGTGGCTCAGTCGGTTGAGCGTCCGACTTCGGCTCAGGTCATGATCTCACGGTCCGTGGGTTCGAGCCCCGCGTCAGGCTCTGTGCTGACAGCTCAGAGCCTGGAGCCTGTTTCAGATTCTGTGTCTCCCTCTCTCTGACCCTCCCCCGTTCATGCTTTGTCTCTCTCTGTCTCAAAAATAAATAAAAACGTTAAAAAATAATTTAAAAAAATGTAATACTTCGTAGAAAAAAAAAAGATAGGAAGAAAACCAAAATCTGACCTCAGTCTTACAACAGAGAAGTAACCATTATTACCATTTTGGTGGAATAAAATGGAATTTAAACACCTTTTTCAGCCTCATGGGAGACTGAAAAGCAGGACTGGATTTGAACGATGGTGAATGGCAGGTAAACTGAGTTAGGGCTGCCCATGATGTGGGCAGATTCTGTGCCTAAAAAATGCCAGTGAGGTCATGAAGTCTGATCTTTACAATTTGCATAAATACGTGTGGGTGAAATTTTGCCTGGGTCTTTCCCAATTCTGCTTGGCGCATTCCAGATAACTGTTTAGGGGAAACAGTTCAGTGGGAAATTAATCCTCAGGGATTTTGTCCAATAAAGTAATTATTGAGTAAGGTCATTTATTCAACAGACTGAGTGCCTACCATGTGCCAAGACTGTGCCAGATGTTGGGGGAGTGATGATGGACCCAAGAAGACGCTAAGAATACAGACAGTAAACCAAAAGTCATACAAATAAGTGAAATGTGGGAGGAACCAGGAGAGAAACACATTTGCTGATCATCTGTTACTCTGGAAGTTTAGTAAATGGGGTCTCACTTAATCATCTGGAACCTAGCAGAGGTAATTTGACCTCTGAACCTCAACTTCATTTGAGAATAGGGACAGAATTACTGGGAGAGAATGTTTGTTTGAGTGGAAAACTGTTCCAGAGCTTAGTTCACTGAAGTATAAAAAGGAGGCACTTTTTATACTTTAGGCTCTAAAGCTTTTGTGAGGCAAAGAGAGCTGGCATTTAGTGAGTCTCCTGTGTGCAATTCACTTTAGAAAGATCCTATTTAGGGGCACCTGGGTGGCTCAGTCGGTTAAGCGTCCGACTTTGGGCTCAGGTCATGATCTTGTGGTGTGTGAGTTCAAGCCCCACATCAGGCTCTGTGCGGACAGCTCAGAGCCTGGAGCCTGCTTCGGATTCTGTGTCTACCTCTCTCTCTGCCCCTCCCTCCCTCATGCTGCGTCTCTCTCTCAAGAGTAAATAAACACTAAAAAAAATTAAAAAAAAAAAGAGAAAGATCCTATTTAATCCCAATTCCACCTTTTGAGTTAATGAGAAGTTTCAGAACTTGACCAAAGCCAGTCAGCTAGAGAGGAACTGCAAAAGAAGATTCAGACCCAGGCCAGCTGATGTCCAAAGCTCATGGCAATGCATTATCTCACAGTGGGGTTGAGGGGTGTCCTTTTGGGAGTTCCTGAGTCTGCTGGTGCTGTGTGTTATTCAAATTCCTGAATGTGTGCTTTGCTTGTAACTGTGCAGTTTGAAAACAGTGACTCATCCCCAAACAGAGCAGGGTTGAATACAGTCCTGTTTATCTTACACTGCCCTGTGGCACCTGTGTTGACTTAAAAGCTGATTTGTAATAAAAGCAGTGTTATAAAATGGAAAACACACACACCAAAACCAAAATGTATAGGTTGTTTTTTGGTGCTTCTGACAACAGAATAAACGTGAGTCTTATTTGCTTTAAAAAAAAAAAAATCACAGCTACTTAAGGTTTAGTGACTCACGTCCATTTTCAACACAGTATTTCATACAGTCCTCTGAACGTACTCTTTTCACACTTAACTATGATGCCATCAGTTTCTGTTTAATTCTGTAAGGGCAGAGACCTTGAAATAGTCACATCTGGATTCCCCCCGTGGCTTGACCGAAATGTGGAGCCAGTCAGTATTGGCTGAAACAATTAAAGTCATTTCCAGTGTATTAGCTTTTTTTTTTTTTTTTTTTTTTTTTTGTCACTGTAAGAAGTTACCACAGGTTTAGTGGCTTAAAACAACATTCATTTATATCTCATGCTTTCTGTGGGCCAGAAGTCTGTGCATAGTGTGGTTTGGTAGGTTCTCTGATACAGCTAAAATTGAGATGTTGGCAGAACTACATTCCTTTCTGCAGACTTGGCAAGAGGGGGTTACTGCTTGCGAGCTTATTCAGGTTGTGAGAATTCTGTTCCATGACCTTATAGGATTGAGGTCCTGTTACTTGCTGGCAGGACTTGTTCTTAGCTTCTAGAGGCTGCCTACATTCCCTAGCTCATGGCCCCCTTTATTTTATTTTTTTTTTTAATTTTTTTTTTCAACGTTTATTTATTTTTGGGACAGAGAGAGACAGAGCATGAACGGGGGAGGGGCAGAGAGAGAGGGAGACACAGAATCGGAAACAGGCTCCAGGCTCTGAGCCATCAGCCCAGAGCCCGACGCGGGGCTCGAACTCACGGACCGTGAGATCGTGACCTGGCTGAAGTCGGACGCTTAACCGACTGCGCCACCCAGGCGCCCCTCATGGCCCCCTTTAAAGGCAGCAACACTGGGTTGAGTTCTCTCAAGCTTCAAATCTGATTCCTCTCCTGCCTCATCTTTCCAAAGCATCTCTTCTGCCTTCTTCTTCTGCTTTTAAGGGTATGTGTGATTACACTGGACTCACCCAAATACTCTGGGATAATCTTGTTGTTTTCCAGTCCTCAAGTCTATCTTCAAAGTCAATTTTGTGGTGGAATGTAGCATATTCACAGGGGCCCGGGACCAGGTCATAGAGAGTTTGGGGGTTGTGTGTTGGGGTAGGCATTATTCTGCCTACCACAGGGCCTGTGATAAACATGTAAATTTTATGTTTTTAATGATTTTTAAAGTTTATTTATTTTGAGAGAGAGAGATAGAGAAAGCATGAGCAGGGGAGAAGGAGAGAGAGAGAGAGAGAGAGAGAGAGAGAGAGAGAGAGAATCCCAGGCAGGCTCCACACTGTCCGCACAGAGCCCGAAGGGGGGTTTGAACTCATGAACCACCATGACCTGAGCTGATATCAAGAGTCGGATGCTCAACCGAGCCACCCAGGCGCCCCTAAACATGTAAATCTTAGAGTGCATCTTTTCTAGTTACTCCTTGGAGATCAAAGGAGGGCGAAGCTACTCAAGAAGAAAACATTTGAAACAAGTCAAATGACTTGTCAAAGGTTACTGTGTCAGCTGTAGATAAAAAAAAAAAAAAAAAAAAATCTTTGTTAAAAAAAAATCAGGTCGAACAATTTTTTGGTGGTGGTGGTAGGGGTTTGTTCTTCCTTGTCCCCTTCTTGGGGTGAAGTAAGAAGGGGAGAGATTTCATTTCACCTTCTATAGTCTATTCCCTTTGCAGTATTTCGTTTATTGGACACGAACATCTTCTGTGTGAGGAGCATTAAAGCAGGAGCACTGAATTCTGTGGTGCCTCTTAGCACCGGCTCTCCCATGTGCTAACATCAGGGGATGGAAGGTTATTTCGTTACCCAGGGAAACCTTTCAAATTGTGGCCATTGACCCCGCCTCCCTAATATTTAAGGCCTGGCTGCTCATTAATCCAGTTTAGGACTGATTTTAGGAACGTTTCCGGACAAACAGGTACAAAAACCCTATGTGCTGGGCACTCTGAACCAAATTTCATTTCATATTCAGCAACCAAGGCTCATAGAGGCTACATACATTGCCCACTGTCTCTCAGCGTGTACTAATCATTAAACACTTGCTCTATGCTAGGAGTCAAATTACATGGAAGTCTCCCTTCACACCTTCCCAACTGCCATGTGTTTTATGCTCATTTTAATCCCAATAGTGCTCTGAGGTATTATTAGACTAATGTTGTAGATTAGAAAATTTGAAGCTCAGAGAGGTTGAGCCCCTACTTTTAGGTCGATACCCAGGGAGTGACCTAACCAGAATTCCAGCGTAGGAGTGTCTACTTTTGACTCCAGGGCCTGTGTTCTCTCCAGGGTACTGCCTCTAAGAAGGCCTCAAGTGCATTGCGGTCAGTATGGCCCCAAAGTCCAAGTTCTTTACACCTCATTATCACGAAGTTCACCAAGTGGTAACATTCTAGGCTGCGGGTGCAGCTTCTGCAAATATAGCTTCTGCAAACACATAGCGGCATTAGGGGCATGAGAGCAGAGGAGGAAATGGGGAACTGTTTAGGTCCATCAAGCGTGGAATAACCGTTTTACTGGTATGAGTGTCTCATTGTCTCATTATTATGCGGCAGTGAGTCATTCAGGGAAGGACCAAAAGGGAAAGTCCTGCCCCTTGTCATCTTTTTGAAGTGTCAGTGAGAACCGTTTAGGCGGGGAGAGGCATAAAGTGGGCCCTGGGAGTCGAGCTACCAGTTCTCCATCCTCACCCTTAACCGCCCGGGGGCCCGGAGGCGAGAAGCGCCGAAGGGGTTAAGTGTGGCAGGGGAGCCCAGCCACCGCCCCTTCCCAGCATTGCCTCCCAGAATGCCTCAGGCTCGCATCCAGTTCCCGCACCTCGCGAGACTCCGCCCAGTCTCTTCCCCGAACGACTGCCCGTCCCCCTTCTTTACCGAGGTTTGCGCGAGGCGGAGGAAGGGAGGGGAGGGCGGAAAAGACGGGCCGCGAGAGGTACGCCGGGAAGTGTGGTCCAAGCGCTTCATGCAGCCATATTCTTCCGGAGCCGGGGAGGCCAGAGAGGCAGTCGGGACTACAATTCCCAGCCGCCTTTTCGGTTTGTTTTTGTTCAAAAAAAAAAAAAAAAACCCACACTCCCCCTCCTCACTCTTCACACACACTCACACACACACACACCCACGGCAGACACGCACACACCCGGGCGCCGAAGGGAAAGCCGCGTCTCGGTTTCCCGCCCCGCCGGCAGTCCTGTCTCGGCCCCTCAGCAGAGCGGGAAAGCGGAGGCTGGAGCCGTGACCTCTGACCCCGTGGTTATGCGGAGCCGCCGCATTCCTTAGCGATCGCGGGGCTGCCGCCGCCGCCGCTGCTGCCGCCGCCGCCGCCACCGCCGTGGGCGACTGACGCAGCGCGGGCGCGTGGAGCCGCTGCCACCCCTCCCCCATCGCCGCCCTCGCGCCGGGTCTCGCGCCAGCCGGTCCCCGCACGCCCGCCCCCTCTGCCCGGCCGCACCCGAGTCCTCGCGCGCCGCCGCCGCCACGCGCCCCCCGCCGCCGTCGGTGCCCCAGCCCCGCGCCGCCGCCACCCGCCCCGCCCGGAGGTCCCGCGTGGAGCCGCCGCCGCCGCCGCCGGGGAGGAGGAGGATGAAGGACAAACAGAAGAGGAAGAAGGAGCGCACGTGGGCCGAGGCCGCGCGCCTGGTGAGGCGGGTCGCCGAGGGGGTTCAGTGGGGGACGCGGGGGGTGGGCTCGCCGAGCCCCCTCCACCGGGAGGGGGAGGGGCGAAGCCCTGCCCACTGCAGGAGGGGGCGGGGCCACCAATTCTCTAGGAACGGGACCCCCTCCCCCCCTCCCACCGCCCGGCGTTGGGTGGGGAGAGGTCCCCCGCCGGTTGGATGTGGCGCCTTTTTCTGCGGCTCCCCCCACCCCTTAAATTCCTGCGGAGGGGCGAGCTGGCAGGCCGACTCCTCCCCCTCTGGGCGGCGGGGCCCCAGCCTCCCCTTCCTCCCCTCCCCCACTATTTGGCAGCGTCTGGGGGTCTGGGGAAGCTTCGTTTACGCACTCGGGGGAGTTAGGTTTCCGGGAAGGGTCGGAAGCTCCTCCCTCGCTTCCTGGTGGGCAATGGGGTGGTGCGTTTGACTCCAGGGGTGGGAAAACACCCCCAGTTTTGAGGACGCGAGTGGCATTTTGAGCCTTCCCAATCTAAACCAGGTGTGTGGAGGGAAGCAAGTGCTTACTCCCTGCGGGAACCTTGAGTAGTGGTTCTCAAACTTTAGCGTCTTGGACATCTGGGAGGTTTTTAGGAATGCTCGTCCTAGGGCCCTACTTAAGATCCTCTGAGTCCGAGGTTCCGGAGTAGAGTCTGAGTGTCTTCATTTTAACCAGGTTCCTGTGTTGCCTGTAATGCAGGTGGCCCCGGACCACACTTGGAGAAACGCTGACTAGAGTGTTTTACTTCCTAAGCCAGACTGGAGCTAGATAGGCACTGTGCACAGAGTGCCTCTACTTTGCAAAGAACGTATGTGTGAGTCCACTCCTTAGCGTACTGGTGCATGTAGACGTGAAGTGTTGGACAAAGACCAAGTACCTCTGTTTGAAGATACTGCTCGCTGAGAACTTAGCAAAGGAGAGAGTAATTTGAGTGTTGGAAGCTGCCTGGTGAGGAGGGTTGTGAGTTTTTTCACAGCGTCAGAGGACTTGTAAGTGAAATACCTTCCTTTTGGATTTGCACCCACAAAGCTGAGATACTGTGAGACGTGTTCTCATAAAATCTTTCAGATGACAATAGTAATAGTTCATACTTCTCCCAGAGATGTCACTTCCTCAAGTGTCACATAGCAGGGTTATAGTGTGGATAGCATACATTCCTCTTGGCACCGTGTAGTTGATACGTAATTACTATAATCGACTTTTTAATGGTGAATGAAGCTTCATCTTGTAGTCTTTTGCTTTATTTTGGGAAGTGAGGTTCCTGCCTCAAAGGTGTTGTGCAGACAGAGATGGCTGTGTGTTGAGTATTGTTACAGGTCTGTGGTAGGTACGCCTTTTTCTTACCTGGGGTGTATGAAACTCAGTTACTGACTTACAAGAACTAAAGCTGTTGGGTTTATAAGAGAATTTTCACTGGTGTTCCTGATTGTCTTCCCCAGGCACTTGTTGCCCAGTGAACAGAAATAGCAGTTGTTTGTGTGCTCAAGTTTCATGCTTCAGTTAATTTGTTTTGGTTTGGCATGTGAAAATTGGAGATTTTGAAGTTCCTAAATATTTTTTTGATTCGGTCAAAATTGAAAGCTGTGGCTGGCTTTGAGATCTCTTGGAAATTTTAGGATTTCTCCAGTGTTGCTTCACTTGGAAACAAATTTAGGCCTGAAGGAGAGTCGGGGAGAGCCAAAGGATGTGCTTGCTCTCTTTCTCCTCGAGGTTGACTCTTGGGTGTTCGTTGGAATTCTCCTCCGAGTCCCTGTTATGTAGGTGTTTATGACTCTGGGCACCAAGAGGAAATTTGCTTGCCAGAGTTACTTGTTAGAGGTAGGTGAAAGTACCTTTAAATCCTGTGTTATTTATGTTCTGATGGAATTTTAAAGTTTGTCTCAAAGCTCTGTTGGCTCTTACTAGATGAAAGACTTCAGGAACTTGGGGTCCACTATTCTGTTAAGCCTCTTTAGGTTCTTGAACTTAACTGTGATGTGATCTGAACTCCAGTATCCAGATTGCTGCTTCTGTTTTACCATTGGCTCAACCGCATGCCAGATTATCCAAGTTCTTTCTCTTTTTGTTCTCTTTTTGTTTTATGGCTCTTCGTTAAAGAATAATATGAGTGGGAATTACTTTGTAGTGCCCTTGAACATGTGAAAGAGGACTTTTGGAAACATGGTGCATAATTGTGCATATCTGTATTGTTTTTCTGTTAGAATTTTCTATCCCTTTGGATGGGACCACTTGGTGGGTGAGGAGTAACTTTTTAGCGTTCTCTCCCCATGTAAAGAAAATTTTTGCAACCTGGAGTGCTAGAGAGTTTGTGAGAGCTTATGCTGGACATAGAGCATCTTGACTAGAGAAAGCTGTAAGGGTAGGGAGGTTGATTAAATCTACTCTTTGGACAGGTGAATTTGGACTGCTTGCCATGGCAATCAGAGGCACTTGCTTTGGGGCGGTTTCATATTGCTCCTGACCTTGATTAGATTCATGGCTAGAGTGATACTGGGAAGTCTTTTAAAAACTATTTGGGTAGGAAAGAAGAGACTCCTGGAGAAGTTCAGTAGGGTAGTATACCTCAAGAGATTGATTTTTGTAGATGTTAGTTATGTTGTTGAGAAGTAGATACTCCTCTTTGAAACATTCTGTAGTATTGTCTTTTCTAGATATAAGAGGTAGACTTTAGAGGGTTGGATAGTGTAAATCCTCTTGCTTGTTAGGAACAATTTGTTTGGGAGAAATAGCCAAGGGGATTTCCCTTTAAATTGAATGTCCTTAAATGGATTCTCCCTGGCTTTGAGACACTCTTCATTGTACGCTTTATCTTTCACTTTGATTCATGACTGACCATTCTTACATCAAACATTTTTTTTTTCTCTTTGAAGTAGGAGAAGAGATACTTTTTTTTTTAAAGTGTGCTAGAAAGAGACTAGGAATAGAACACTGCTGAATTGTTCTTGTACTAAAAGCTGGAGGCATATACAATTATAATAAAAGTGAATACTTTGTATCTTTTGATGTAACTTCCTTTTAGAGATTTTGTTTTCTCTCAGATTCTCAGGCTCATCCTGACTGTTGCTTAAATAATTGGTAACTGATTTTTCAGAGTCATGCTTCTTTTTAAAAAAAATTATGGTACAGAAATTGACTAGCTCAACTCACATTTAGTATCAAAGAAGTGATACCTGTGGCAGTGAGCATTAGTAGCTTGTAACCAGGGTTTGTTGTGGATTTGTTCAAGTCAGCACTGCTTAACTTGGCTCTTAGTCAGGTTCTTAGAATACAGAGGTGAATAAGGTTTGCCCTTGAGGAGCTTATGGTCTTCTGGGAGTGGAGAAGGTCTAGACCCATGAGTAGCATTTTACTACTTGCTAAGTGCCATTGTAGATGTACAAATGATAAACAGACATCCTGGTTCATGCTTATTGTCCAGGCATAATTATGACTACTTTCTCTCTTTCACTCACAAGTGCCCTACTTTGGAAGGTAAATTATGTGTTGTGGACTAGGAGGACACTGAAAGCAGACATTTAACTCTGCTTGGCAGGGATCAGAGAAGGCTTCCTGGAGGAAGGTGCTTTCCAAACTGAATCTTGAAGGGTGAGCGGAAGTTAGGGCCATCACAGATGATGTTAGCAGGAGCTAGTGACAAGAAATAGCAGTCGTGTGTGTGTGCTCGCACATGTGCTTGTGCACAGGGTGGAGAGTGTGGGAATTGGGTAGAACTACACACAGTTGTTGGAACGTGAAGCTTGTGGATTATCAGTTTGGCAGTGAGGTAGAGAGACAGGCAGGCACCGGATTCTGAGGACCTCGTGTGCCAGGCACCATAGGCACTTACTTCCATTATCTCTAATCTGTTTAACAACTCTTACGGGAAGACATCAGTATCCTTCCATCATAAGTGAGGGAATTTAGGCTCAAGTTGGGTAGATAAGGTGCCCAAGTTTAGCAGGCAAGAATTTGAATCCAGGTCCGTCTGGTTCTATATAGCCTGTGCTTTTCCAGTGAGGTGGTGAACTCTTCAGAAGCTTCAGCTTTTCCTGTATATGATTAGGTTGCTTTTGAAGGAGTTTAAGGTGGGAAAGTGATGAGGGCAGGTTTGTTTTGTAGGGTTGACCTCAGACTATAGCAGGTAGCTGGGATTTGGTCTTGTTTATGTTGAATTCCTAGAATTGTCCCTGGCACAAGTAAATATTTCGTGTATTTGTTAAGTGAAGGATGGCAGAGAAGGAAGAATGCATTTGAGGAAAGTGGGGCTGGTTATGGAAGTATTAGTGAAGGGCCTGTATATCGGGTCAGGGAAGGAACTGGGGGACAGGCGAGAGTAGGAGTGCTGCCTAGGTTTCTGCATTAGGTGAATAGACAGGTTGTCAATCAAGGGCAGAGATATGGAGGAAGAGGCACGATTAATTGGAGTTGCCAGTTAGATTAGAACAGATGATCAAGGGGGGAATGTCAGTACAGACCTGAATGTTTGAGTCAGAAGCTGGGGGAGAAACCCAGGCCAGAGGTAAATATTTGGGAGTTAGCAGAATATAGGTAGTAGTTGAAGCTACGAGAGGTGCTAATGCTACCCGAAGAGAATGTAAAAATTGAAAAGAGAGGTCAACAATGGGACCATGGTAAATAGGGGCTTTATTTCAGCACCTGCTTCTCCAAAGCATGACTTACTTCCATTAGTGCTAGGGGCTCATGTTCTTCCATAGGGAGAGCCTTTAGCAACAGTCCTGTCAGACTGCTTGCTTTACATTTTATTTGAGACAAAGTAGTACTTAGTTGTTACAGTTGTTACAGTGACTGCAAGATATTGGTGTGGTTTGGAGTTACCTCAGCAGCTACTGGTAGAGACAGTACAAAGCTACTGGCCGCTTCTTTTTTCTCCCCGAGAAGGACAGCATTTCCAGAATCTTTTTTCTCCCAGAGAAGGACAGCATTTCCAGAACTTCCCTGCACCTTCATGTGAGAGAGATGCGGTTGCTCACTAAGAAACTGCTGCCACGACCCTGTTGCAGATGATGCCAACGTAAATGGGATGCTCTGTTTCCCATTGCTTTGCCTGCCCCCATCGTGCAGAATCAGAGCATCATGTTGCCAAATGGCAAAATGTACCGTGGCAGTTAACACCAGGATTTCACAACACAGTGGCAGAAACCATCACTTAAAAATACGGCTGCCAGGGGCGCCTGGGTGGCTCAGTCGGTTAAGCGGCCGACTTCGGCTCAGGTCATGATCTCACACTCCGTGAGTTCGAGCCCCGCGTCGGGCTCTGTGCTGACAGCTCAGAGCCTGGAGCCTGCTTCACGTTCTGTGTCTCCCTCTCTCTCTCTGCCCCTCCCCTGCTCATGCTCTGTCTCTCTCTGTCTCAAAAATAAATAAACATTAAAAAAATTTTTTTTAAATAAAAAATACGGCTACTAAACAGACTTCCTTGGGAAAGAAAATCTGAATGCATTTCTGTCTTGTCATTTATTGTATAGCCCTACGTATTCTGTGGTTTAGTCATGTGAACAACGTGAGGTTAGGCGGTAACCAGGGTTGCTGAGGCCCCACCCACGTACCAGAGCATGTATGCTAAGATGTGTGTTTTTAGAATTAAGAATTAGACTGTTTATGCTAATTTCAGTGACTTTTAGCAACTAGATAGATATATACGTAATTTGGTTCCTGAAGCAGTTTTAACTATGGAGGGACCAAATTGTCAGCAGTGGTATCTCACAGCAGAACTGTAGCTAGTGATACAGACTGATGGATATAAATGGAAATTACACAGTGAAATCAGAACATTTGTATTTCTTCTTCAGGTACTAGAAAACTACTCAGATGCTCCAATGACACCAAAACAGATTCTGCAGGTCATAGAAGCAGAAGGACTAAAGGAAATGAGGTTTGTATTGTTCTTCTTCTTTTTTTTTTTTTTTAACAATAGCAGCCAACATTTCTTAAATAATGTATTGTTCTTGCTGCTCAGCATGAGGATTTCATAGGGCTTGTGTCTTTCTGTAGATACATAGGGACATGAGTAAGTGCACATATGCCTCCTCCCCCCCTCCTGCCCCACGCCTGGCGTGGTATGGAACTATCTCCCAGGCTGTGTCTCCTCTGAGTGGAGGGTGAGAGTGGGTGAACATCCATTTGTTTTCATTAGAGATGCAGCAGTTTCCCTATTCTTCTTGTTCTTCTTTAAATCTTGACACGGAATGTGTTCTTTGTGTAAGGAGTCTGCACATTTTCTTTTGTATTCTCTATTGCGCATTTTAGTAATAGAGAAGGGGCAGACCCTGATAGGCTCTGTCTTGTTTAAAACTTCCTTCTTTTTTTCCCTTCTGTATTTTTCTGCCCTTCTTTCTATATCTCTGAAGTCCTTTATTTTAGGATCAAAGAAGGGTGGTCTCATCACTATAACAGCCACTGACCTTTTTTTCCTCCCTATTGATTCTAGCCATTTATCGTAGGGAATATACTAAATTTTAGAGTGACCTTGATTTTAGTCTCCTGTGATGTAGTTTTCCTAAAGCAGCAACAAGTTAGAAACCAGAGGAGTCGCAGGCATGCAAATCAGCAGCTGTCTTTAATCCTTTTCTCTCTTCACTCTCACCCCAACCTGTTTGTTTGTTTGTTTTGTTTTTAATTTAAATGAAAGAGGAGAGCACAACACAGTGTCCCTTCTTGGGACTCAGAACAAACAATGTATGTTTTTGCTGGTTCAGCTTTATCTGCTTGAAATTGACCTTTTAGGGTCAAAAGATGCTCACTTTCCAGTCATCAATTCAAATCTTCTCGAGTTGACAGTTTGTGGGGAGGGAAGACCAGGATTACCTAGATCACATTCATTTAAATAGTACCTGTGCACTGTGTAGTGTTATAATTGTGCTTTATTTTTGTTTTTACGGGCTATTTCCCATCATGCTGCCGTCTGCACTGCTGTTGGACCACTATACCTGTAGAAGGTAAATTAGTCCCTTTGGGACAGATGGAACTGAGAACCTTAAATTGTTTCTGCTCCTTGCTCTTATAGGAATTAGGGAAGCAGTCATGGTAGCTCGTGATGAGTGAGCAGCTCTGTAATTTGTAGACAGAGGTCTAGTGTGTGGGAGTCACTGTTCTGCTGAAGGACTCTGCCGGCATGCCACGCCCCCTCGTAGCAGAGATGCTAGCACACCCACCGGATACTCCAGATTCTGCACAAGGTTCCTTTTAGAGATTGGTTCTTGGTGAATTTTTTTTTTTTTAGCATCCAGTGTGTTCCAAAGCAGAATAAGTAATAGGTTTTTTTTTTTTAATGGCTTTTTTAGACTCAGAATTTATTTTTAACACTGCATAAATTAAGGCCTCTGGTTCCGAAAAATCTTAAGAGGCTTTACTTAAGATCTTTATATATTTTCTGCATACTGGGGAGAGGGAAGAGAAGGTGCTCAGGTGAACCCTAGCACTGACGTGCAGGTGCCACACTCCGTTAGTATTAATAATGGACGTTTGTCTGTGTTTTGACAGCTGTTCTATTTTAAGATTCAGTAAGTAGCCTCCAACTCAGTTATCATTGTTTTGGAAGCAACTGTTGTAGCAGGGACTGTGAAATAGCTTAATAATTCTTTTTCCCTTTTTATCTTTCTTGGTTTAATGTTTGAACATTGTTGGGTACCAAGTCCGTTTGACTTACTTTTCTTTTTATGTTCCAACTTAAGTGATTGCTCCTGGGTAGATGTAGAATAAAACCCATCCTTTCCCCTTGAGAATAGAGGAAAAGCAAATGAAATATTCTTCTTTTGTGTGCTTATTAGAAAATATTTAACTGGGGATGAAAAGGTATGCTTATTTTCTTGGACGCTGGCATTGATTCTGTGGTCTTTGTGTTGATAATATGTGGCAGCTTCTGAGTATGATACATACAGGTTGGAATACAGAGGCAAGGAAACACAGATTTCTTTTTTTTAAATTTTTTTTTTTTTTCAACATTTATTTATTTTTGCGACAGAGAGAGACAGAGCATGAACGGGGGAGGGGCAGAGAGAGAGGGAGACACAGAATCGGAAACAGGCTCCAGGCTCTGAGCCATCAGCCCAGAGCCTGATGCGGGGCTCGAACTCCCGGACCGCGAGATCGTGACCTGGCTGAAGTCGGACGCTCAACCGACTGCGCCACCCAGGCGCCCCCAGATTTCTTTTTAATTAATATTAAACTTTAATAAAAATACTGGGTAATGTGTTTTTTAAAAAGACTCGTTGAACTTCAACAGTCATTGTGTGCTTTTTCTAAGTCTCTTGAGAACTTGGTTGGTATTGTCAAAAGGCACTAAGGAAGTGTCAGGTGTGGAACAAGGGAATCACATGACATGTCTTATCCGGGTGTGATTGATGGGAACTTCATTCGTTGCTGTTTTACTACTTTCAAAGTGGAATTGTTATGGGCCCTTTTCTGCTATATTTCTTGCTCTTTTCTTCTTGATTTAAGAACGAGTTAGAGGGTATTAGATCTTTGAGTAAGTAGGCATATAGATTTATATAGCCCTCATCCATCCTTGTATGTTTTCACAGTGGGACATCCCCTCTTGCATGTCTCAATGCCATGCTACATTCCAATTCAAGAGGAGGAGAGGGGCTATTTTATAAACTGCCCGGCCGAATCAGCCTTTTCACACTCAAGGTAAGTAATAGCAACTCTGTTCTTAAACTTTTAGTGTAAGTCACCTGGTAGGTCTGAGATGAGGCCCATCAATTTACATTTCTAATAGGCAGGTGATTCTGATTCTGTTGGTGCTAAATGGCACCTTGAGATGTTCTAGGGCGAACAGGGTTTTAGGAATTATTTAGTCCTATCAGCTATTTTGTCTGTATTCATCTTTTCTTTGTCTATGTCTTTGCAGATTGTGTGCAATGGAGGGATAAGTATGTGTGGGGATAACTGCAAATGTGCTTTAATTAGGGTTTTGTTTGTAATAGTATTGTGAAAGATAAATTACCGGGCAGCTAAAATAAGACCTACTCTATGGAAAATAACTGACGTGTGAACATACTTGTGGAAATTCAAAAACTCATTAGTGTTTTCTAAGTGACGCTAATTACAAAGGAAGAGAAGTTAAGTCAGGTAGAGTTCATAATAAAGCTTAAATAGAGCTGAAATGAACAGGCTAATTATTTTTCTATTACTTGTGATATACATGGCTGTCATTTAGGAGACTGACATGCTGCCTGCTGCGCTAAGGAGGCTAGCTTATGTGGCTATCATTTAAACCAGGGGTTGACCTACTTTCTGTAAAGCGCCAGATAATAAATCTTTCAGGTTTTGGGGATCATACTGTCTCTATCGTAGTTCTTCACCTCTGCCATTGTAGCAATAGAGCAGCCATAGACCATTCATAAAGGGATGGACAGGTTGTGTTCCAATAAAGCTTTATTTTCAAAGACTGTGAGAGGGCCAGATTTGGCTTGGGGCTGTAGTTTGCTGACCTGATTTAGTCATAAGATGACCTGTTGAGGAAGCTGAAAATTTGATGCTGACCCTTTTACTGCGTCCATAATGTGGTTATAAATTGCAGTAGTCTATATACAGACTTTTCCCTTTTAGTTTCCTTTTCTTTCCTTTTTAAATGTTTATTCATTTTTGAGAGAGTGTGAACAGGGGAGGGGCAGAGAGAGGGGGACAGAGGACAGAAGTGGGCTCTGCGCTGACAGCAATGAGCCAGATGTGGGGCTCGAACTCACGGGCTGTGAGATTGTGACCTGAGCTGAAGTCAGACGCTCAATCGACTGAGCCACCCAGGCGCCCCTTGTTTTATTTTCTTGATGGACTGACTTTCTTTAATTCAAATTAAACACTTGAGCAAATACCAGTTACATCACCTGCTATCATAAAATTTGATCTTTATGTATACTTTATGTATATTTCAGATGTATCTTATATTCGGATGTCTGTGCTGTTTTCTATATTATTTATAATATTTTGGCTTTTTTTTTTTTTTTTTTTTTTTTTTTTGTTAAGAGGCAACGTAATGTAGGGTCAGGAACCGAGCCTTGGTAGAGACAGAGCCCTGAGTTCAAAACCTAGGTTTATAACCTGGGACAGATTTAACTCTTCTTTATGGTAGTGTCTGCATCCCTGCTACAGAACCAGTCCTTAATAAATGCTAGCTTTTTTGGTGTTTCTTTAGGTTATCTTCAATTGCTCGTTAATGGCATTTTTCTATTATATATTGTTGTATATAACATAATGGTACATAGGTATGTATAATTATGATTGTATTGCATATATAACAAATATGCATGTTGATGGCATATTTCTATATTGGGAGGAGAAATACCTTTTTCTATGAACACCTTGAGGGTAAGAACTGAGTTTTGTCTTTATAACTTGACCACATTTGCTTTATCCCTCTCTACATATGCATGCCTTCCCCTCTCCCCCCCCCCCGCCCCCAAACTATTTGCAAGTATTAGCCAGAACTGGTACTTCATTATTCTACATAACCATAATTTTATTATCACATTCAAGAAAACTAACATTGATACAGTAGTATTTAATATGTAATCCATATTCAAATTGTTCCTACTTCCCCAAATATTCTTTTTATTTTTTTTACTTTAAAAATTTTTTTTCAACATTTTATTTATTTTTGAGAGACGGAGACAGCAGGAGCAGGGGAGGGGCAGAGAGAGAGGGAGACACAGAATCCAGAGCAGGCTCCAGAGCTATCAGCGCAGAGCCTGATGTGGGGCTCGAACCCACGAGTAGTGAGATCATGACCTGAGCCGAAGTCAGATGCTTAACCGACTGAGCCACCCAGGCGCCCCTCCAAATATTCTTTATAGCTTATATTTTCAGTCCAGTATCCAGTCAAGAATCATGCATTTCAGTTGGTTGACATGTCTCTTTAATCTTTATTAATGTAGAACAGTTCCCTTGCCTTGTTTTGTCCTTTATGGCATTGATATTTTTGAGCAGTTCAGGTCATTTGTCTTGTGGAATTAAATACATTTTTGAAGGACTAATAAAAGTGTAGAAATCTTGGTTATTTCCAGAGCTTTTTGTTTGCACTGTCGGATCATGTCCACTGTTCCAGGTTGTGGTACAGAGCCACTCAGCAATGGAGGGTGGAAGTGATGGGATGTGTGGTATAGTAGTGATGGGTCTGGGTCTTGCCTGTAATAAGGGACAGGAAGGCACAACTTATTTAATTACGTTTCCCATTTTTTCTTTGGAAGATTTCTAGTGATACCTCTGAAATCCTGTGCCATTTACTTTGCCTAAGTTTTATGTGTCAAGAAAAAGCATGTGCAGAATGGCTTCTAGAGTTTCTGCCCTCTGCTTGGAAATATCTTCTAGTGGGGCCGTCAAGGTCAGAATTCTATCCATCCATGTGATTTTGCTACTTCGTGGAAAACAGGAATTTTTTTCAGTTCTGGATACATTTGTGTGGCTGTATCTATGATTACCAAAGGTTTACTGATAAGCTGGAGTCCTTTTGGGTATGCCACAGGGTTTCTTGTCTGATAAAAGTTAGTTTTGTGTCATGTGATGGTACATTTGACACTTTATATATAGATGTTTACATCAGTCCCCAGAGCTAGTCCTCAAGGATGGATGGGATAGATGAAATCTATCCAGGCTTTTAATTCTTTTTTTTTTTAATGCTCATTTATTTTTTAGACACACACACACACACACACACACACACACACACACACACACACACACAGTGCGAGTGGGGGAGGGGCAGAGAGAGGGAGACCCAGAATCCGAAGCAGACTCTAGGCTCCGAGCTGTCAGCACAGAGCTTGACACGGGGCTCGAACCCACAAACCATGAGATCATGACCTGAGCCCAAGTCGGATGCTCAACTGACTGAGCCACCCAGGTGCCCCATGTTTTGAATTCTTGATTTGAATTGCTTTCCTTAAGCCTTTCCTCAAGTCAGCTGTCAGTGTCCATTATTGGTTAGAGGTAGGATTCATACTGTTGTTTACACTTGGGATTCCCTGTTCTTATAAAGCCACTCTGAGCTTCTTTGTAGTATTCTACATTTTTGGACTTTGATGCTGAACTACTACTATGATTTTGTGACTTGGTGGTTGTGTCACTGATGAGTGTTGCCTGTATTGGACTTTACAGCACTTACTGTCGGCATAACTGCAGTCACGTGAACATCGTTCAGTTTGTTTTTTTTTTTTTTTTTTTTTTTTTTTTTTTTTTTTTTGTGGAATGATTCTCACATCGATACATCACTTTTGTTACTTAGGGCTATTCGCACTTTATTATACCTTGTGTAAGATATAGGGCTTACCCTTCAGGGTCTTTTAACCCAATTAACAAGCCCAGTTGGATCTTTATAATATGTAGAGCATTTTTTTTTTAAGTATAAAAAACATCTTTAGGAAATAGGTGACCGTACTTGAAGTATCCATCCATTAAAATCCACAGTTTGCAAATAAAAGAAAGGAAAAAGCAAATGGAGGAAGGGAGAGCAATGATTATTGCAGCCTCACAATGTTATTTATATAACTACAATTAAAATATTCAGGTACAACTCCACACTTACAGCAGTTTCAAAGCTATTTATGTTACTGTTAAATACCGAAAGAACAAATGAAGTAAGCCTAGACTTAGATACGGTGAAATCATGGAGACTGTCATTTGAAAGGCAGTATCAGAGAACATTTTGATTTGACTTTTGATACATGCACAGCAAGCAGAGTGGTCTTTTAAAAATGCAAATCACAGGGCATCTGGGTGGCTCATTTGGTTAAGCGTCAGACTCTTGATTTCTGATGAAGTCGTGAACCCAGGGTTGTGGGATCGAGTCCCTTGTCAGCTTCTGTGCTGAGTGTGGAGCCTGCTTAAGATTCTCTTTCCCTCTGTCCCCCGCCCCCTTGCACATGCATGCTTATGTGCTCTCTTTCAAAATAATAAGTATATATAAAGCAGATTACATCATGTCACTATTGTGTCTGGCCCTTGCCTACTCTGTGATGTGTTGTCCTGGTACTTTTCCCTTGGTCGTCACTAAAGCCGTCCTGGTCTTTACTTTGTTTCTCAACCCCTCAGACTTGTGTCCACCATAGGGCCCTGCACTTGCTAGCCCTTCTACTATAAAGCTCTATGGTGACTTCTTGTCCTTTGTTTGTTTTTTTACTGTTTATTTATATTTGAGAGAGAAAGAGAGAGACAGTGTGAGAGCATGGGAGGGGCAGAGAGAGAGAGATGGAGACGGAATCTGAAGCAGGCTCCAGGCTCTGAGCTGTCAGCACAGAGCCCGATGCGGGGCTCAAACCCACAAGCTGTGAGATCATGACCTGAGCTGAAGTTGGACACATAACTGACTGAGCTACCCAGGCACCCCTTTGTCCTTTGGTTCTTAATCCAGAAGTATCTGTTCAGTGAAGTTATCTCTACCCATCTAACGCTACAACATTAGGAGGGTTTTTGTTTGTTTCATAGCCCTATCAGTTTCAGAAATTACCTTGTTGGTTTGGTTACTTGGTTATTGTTAGTCTCTCCGTACTAGTGTATAAGTGCAGGGACTTTGTTTTCACGGTATCTCCTGTCTCTGGCACATAATAGGTACTTAGTAAGCATTGGCTAGATGAAAAGTAGATTATGGTATCATCAAAACCTTAGCTATCTAGTTCTCCCTGTAATTCACCTTTCTTTTATATCAGTTTTATAATAGAATATGCATGTTTTGGGTTATATTTTCTTTTGCTCAACAAGTCGACTTCTAAGAACCTTTTTTTCCCCCTTGCCCTCTTTAGAGCAGTTCTACATAAATCTGTGAAGGAATCTGCTGACACTAGAAATAAATCTGTCCCAGACAATGGCCATAATCTGGTTCCTCTTAATTGCGGAAGGCAGAAACTGAGCCATTAGAAACAGTTTAAACGTTTTAGGTATGTTTTAGATACGATGTTATTATTCCTTTTAGAGTTTTGAACTTTGATCGTCTTGGCTTGTTACAAAAAAGAATTTCTATTTTCATTTAAAATGGTAGTGACATTTTAAGACAATGTCTTTGATAGTCTGTGTTAGTCTTATCAAATCTATGATCTTTTAAATGCTTAGAATCTTAGAATTTTAGTGTAGAAAAGACTGTCAAATCATCCAGTTCATTTTCATTTTGCAGATAGAAAACAAACAGCATCTAACAAATTAAATAATTTATCCGTGATTATACATCTGTGTGACAAATGCTTGTGGCCAAGTTGGGAGTAGAACCCAGGGTCCCACCTTTTGAGTTTAAGTTCTTTTCATTATGCCAATTTAGAATAAAGAATTTTTCTACAGGTTTTTTGACCTTTGGTCATTTCATCTTTTTGGAGCAGTTTGTGAGTTCCTTGATGCTTCTCGAAGTGTCAGTTTTAGTGTCTTTAGTGAAAATCCTTATAATTGTTTGCTTACTAAAGTAGCTTTTCATGTTTGGAATGTGAATTTTTAGTTATGGCTGGTTGAATTTCTGCACTCTGCATTAATTACATTGGCGTTTCTGATCATAGGTGTTCTTGTCTATGCTAGGATAAGTGATACATGGTGACAGTAAGAGCACCAGACTAGGAGTCAAGGTCTAGGTTCTATTATAAAGCATCTCAGGTCTTACTGAACATGTCCATTTATCCTTCTTTGTCTCTAATGCTCAGGAGTTGAAATGGATTGGTCATTTAAATACTTAAGGTGTAAAACCCTTTTATGTTGTGAAATGGAGCTGCAAAATACAAATAGGTGGCTGTGAAACTGCTCTGGTTGAAACAAGCATGAGGGCCCATCTTCTCCTCTCTTGTGGGTTGTAGTGTCCCCACCTATGCCCCAGGCACTTAAGGATCTTTCCCAGACCCTGGAACTCTGTTGAAAACTTCCTAGAGTAAAAAATCTGTCAAGATCCTTCCTGTGCTCACATTCTAGCATCTAGACTATTTTGTGTGAAAAGTAAGTCGCCATGGAATAATTTTTTTTCTTGTTCCTTTGTGATGCATTTGGTATTTACTGGAGGCAGACCGTTTTATTGCGAGCCTTGTTCCACTCTGAACTGTAGGAGGTCTGCACAGAAGGCCCAGTTGGTAGAGCAGTGCCATTTGCTCTGGTTGATAGTAGCAGCAGTTTAGTTTCGATGGAGGCTTTGACCCCTGAGTTGGTAAGAGGTTCCTTATTTGTTTGAGTAATTCTCAAGGGATGTCTGGATCTGCCTGTGGAACAGGGGGTATTCTGTTGTTAGGATTCCAAGCCAGCTCAGAGAGAAGAGAGAACTTGATTGTTTTTGGAGCCCTGGTCACACTCTGGTTTTATGTCTAAGAGATGAACTACCTTTTGTCCTTCTACTTCCTGAAGTTCAAAGCCCTGTAATAATAAAGTGTGGTAAAGGTCAGCTACCACAGGTTTCGAAAGCACTGCCACCGGAACGGTTTTGTGGTCGCTCAGCGGGTGGGCAGGATGATAATTTCAGGGTTGCTAAAGTGATGTGTATTTTTGAAACAAAAGAATTATACTTCTAAAGTGTGACTGTAAAGCACTGGGGTTCTAGGAACATGAGGAAATTGTGCATGCTCCAGACTTCCGTGGGACTGTGTTTGCAAATACACACTTTTCTTTGGGTCGGCCAGGATGAAAACTGGGAGTATGATCTCTTCTCTCAGTCGTTCAGATCAGACTTTTTGGGAGAGTTCTTTGAGGAGCTTGTTCAGGCTGACAAAGTAGCTGCTTCTAGTTTAGTGAAGTCTGGAAGAAAAGCTGGGAACTGACATTTGAGTGCTAATTGTATTGCAGACAGGCATCATACTTCTTGCATTGGCCTCTTGCATTGAAACGTAAATACTTGTATTCCTGTACTAATGGGGAAGCAGTCCGAGAGAGTTTAAGTAAATGGAACCAAGTCACCTTTGTGGTTATTTGAGAGATTTGTATCAACACGTGGGGGACAGGCTTAAGAGGTTTGAAGTTTTGACTAGATGAGTTGGTTCTCAAATGGGGAGAATCTTTAAATTCTTTGTGCATCACGAGGCGGGAAAAGAATGGGGAGCAAAAAAGGTCTGTGTTTCTGTTCTGGAAGATGCTTTTTTGATTCAGTTTGACTAGATGTGCTTTCACATGTGTGCCTTTATGCGTCCGCGAATCCCTTCTGTTTTAGTCTTTGACTCTGTGTGCCAGTTTTTCTTGGGTAAATTAACTCGGGACAATTCTCCTTCTACTTCTAACCTCTTGTACTTTTTTTGGTGTCCATCCCCATTGCCCATCACCTGAATTTAACCTATCCTCATATGCCGGATACTGAAATCGCTCTTGCCTGGGCCCCTTGCTTTCACTGTTGTCCCCTGAGCGTCCACTTTGCTCCTTGATAATCCACACAGTAGCTGGAGAGACTTTTTATTTTATTTTGTCTTATTTATTTATTTTTTTTAATTTTTTTTTTTTAATGTTTATTTTTGAGACAGAAAGAGAGACAGCATGAGCAGGGAAGGGGCAGAGAGAGAGGGAGACACAGAATGTGAAGCAGGCTGCAGGCTCTGAGCTGTCAGCACAGAGCCCGACGCGGGGCTCAAACTCACGAACTGTGAGATCATGACCTGAGCCGAAGTTGGACGCTTAACCGACTGAGCCACCCAGGCGCCCCAGAGAGACTTTTTAAAAAACATAATTTGACCACGACACATGTCTTTTTCGTGCCTGTCAGTGGTTTCCCATGGCATTTACCAAAAAAATCCAAACCTTGCTCAGCCACACTCCCCTTCTTTCTGTTCTTTGAACTTCTTAAGTTCTTTCCAGTTTTAGGGTCTCCCATTTGGAACTCTTTTCTGCTTTTCCCTGGTTGTAGATCTTAAATGTTCGTTCCTCAGGACCTGTATCTCTAAATTGGATTTTCCTCTTGGGCCCCGTATTTTACTTAACGCTTACACATCTATGATTCTATAATTATTTAGGTGATTGTTTACAGAGTGTCTCCTGACTAGGTGTTGGGGGTAGAGAATCTGTATTATTTTGTTCTTGGCCTCAAATATCTTCACCATCTATCATAGGAGGTGCTCAGTAAATGTTTGTTGGATAAATGTAGTGGAAAAACACATAGAAGGAGGTCATTACTACTTGACTGGTAATAGTTCTCTATGCCAAACAGTCAAATTGGTTTAGGGTAGTAAGTTTTAGTATCAAAATTGAAATATATAGTATGGAATGTTTATCAGGATCTCTTTTCCATGGAATGAAGGATTTGAAAATCTGTGAAATGTAAGCTTTCTTTTCTCAAAAAAAAAGGCGCAGTTGCTTTTTAAAAAATTTATTTATTTAAAAAAAATTTATTTTATTACATCTATTTGTTTTTGAGAGAGCGAGACTGAGCATGAGTGGGGGAGGGGCAGAGAGAGAAGGAGACATAGAATCCAAAGCAGGCTCCAGGCTCTGAGCAAGCGGTCAGCACAGAGCCTGCTGTGGGGCTCGAACTCACGAACTATGAGATCATCACCTGAGCCGAAGTCGGACACTTACCCGACTGAGCCACCCAGGTGCCCCAGTAGGCCCAGCGTTGCTTTTGAAAATTAGTGCCATATTTATTCCTGATCATCTGTATGTGCCTCCTCCTGCCGCCCTTGTTCTACTGCCTGTCTCTGGAAGCTTTTAGGCTCTTTTCCATGGGTATATACTTTAGTGTGTGTCATTTTTCACCCCATGTGGCTTACTCAAATGTCTGATGACATGGGTTGAGGGCTTATTCTTTATTTAAGAGCCAGGCTAGTGGGGAGTTCAGTGTGGTGGTTTTGTGGCTTCACTCGTCTCCTGCAGCAGTGGGAGCAGTTGTTGCTTAAATGCATGGTACTAGATTAAGGGCGTCTGTCTCCTCCTAATGCAGACTTTTAACAATTCCTCATCCTTGTCTGCCGTAGTACCTGGTTTAAAATCTGAGCACTCTGGAATTTAGAGGATGAGTCTACTTGGTTCTTTTCAGTACCTCCCTCTGTAACACTTAGATTTCATCTTTCTTTGTTTTGCTGACTTGTTTCCTTTGCTTCTCTGTTTTTTTCTCACCGACAACTTCCAGATTATATCTCCACCCTGGGTATTTCCCCCTGAACATCAAATTTGTATCTATTAAATTGCTTATTCAGTGTCTCTATTTGGATACTAATGGCATCTCACAATTAACATGTATAAAACCAATCTCCGGATTTTCCCACCTGAAACCTGTTGCACCCTTTTTTTTTTGCCTAAATCGGTTAAGGGGAATTCCATCTTTTACGTGGCTTAGGTTAGAAACCTTGGAGTTGTCTTGACTCCTTTCTTATCATGGCACATGTAATCATCAATAAATCCTGTTTGCTTAACTTTCAGAATATATCCCATTTTACCTCTATCCCTCACCCACACCCTGCTTTAAACCATCGTCTTTCCCCTAGATTATTATTATAACCTCCTGGTTGTCTCCTTGCTTCCATTCTTGCCACTCTCCTCAGCACTGGAGCCAGGAAGATTTTCATTTTCATTTTTATTTTTTATGTTAGATCATGTCATTCCTCTGCTCAGAACTCTCCAGGGTTTACCCTCCCTCGCGTTCACTTCGGGTCAAGGCCAAAATCTTTGGAGTCATTTGCAGTGCTCTTACAAGATTGGCCTGCACCCTCACTCTCATCCCCTTTCTTCTTACTCTGCCCCTGGGTCTCTCTGCTGGGTAGACACAGTGGCCTCCCTGGTGGTCCTTGAACGTGTTGCCACTGTTCTCTCAGGGCTTTTGTCCTTACTGTTTCAGCTGTCTGCCATGCTTTCCCCCCATGTATGTGCATGCCTTGCTTCCACAGCCCCTTCAAGTCTTGCTCAGATTGTACCCTAATCCCTCTCCACCCCTTAATACTTCCCTGTTCCCTGCCTTTTGTTTTTCTACTTGATATTTATATCTACTTGGTCTGATATTAGGTGTGTATTTTGTGTTTTGCTATCGTTTGTCTCCTTTGAGTAGAGCAAACTTTGCTAGAGGACGGGTTTTTAATTTTAGTTACTGTTGTCTCTCAATAAATATTTGTGTAAATGTATCATAGTTTATTTCTTTTAATTTGATAATATAGTAAATCCTGTTAACAGATACTTTTTTCCAGTGCTCAAACGTCCTTGTATTCCTAGTCTTTTTAAACATACATTGCTGCGTTTAGTATGAATCATTTATTTAGGATTTTTACATCTGTATTCATAAGTGATATATCTGTGATATTTTGATTTCAAACTTTATTCTGTTTTGGTGTGAAAACAAGCCATGCTGTTTTCCCTCTCTTGATTCCCTATAGTAGTCTAAGACAGATTTGTTCTATTAGTAGAACGTGTATAAAACCTACTGGGCATGATGTATTTTATTTTGCGAATATATTATCTTTACTCTTTTCTTGTGAAATGCATAATTTTTAAAACAATTTTTTGAATGTTTATTTTGAGAGACACAGACACAGCACGAGTTGGGGAGGGGCAGAGAGAGAGGGAGACACAGAATCTAAAACAGGCTCCAGACTCTGAGCGGCCAGCACAGAGCCCGATGGGGGCCTCGAACCCATGAACCATGAGATCATGACCTGAACTGAAGTTGGATGCTTAACCAACTGAGCCACCTAGGTGCCCCTAAAAATAATCTTCATGTGAATAGAATCATGTGTTTTCCTCTGAGTTGTTGCTTTTTATCATTTCTGAGCTTGAAATGTGCGGATGCGTTTAATTGACACACATATTTTCTGCTGTGTGCTGTCTTATAGTGTGAATATACCATGATTTATGTGTCCATTTTCTTCTTGGTATGTTTTTGGGTTTGTAACACACAGTGCTGCACTGAGTACTTCTGTACGCGTCTCCCGGTGTGCATGTGGAGGAGCTTTCCCTAGAGTGTGTGTGTTGCTGGGAATGGGACTGACCAGTAGGCCTTGCACCTGATGGGCATTACTAGGAAGTACAGCTGCTTTTCGGAGTGAATATGAATTCCTGTTGCCTGACAGCCTGAGTATTGTGGATGTAAAACAGTATTTTGTGCTTTTCTTCCTGTTTTTAAATTATGGCATAATTTTCATACAGTAGAATTAACCCATTTTGATGTAGTAATGTGCAATTCTGTGAAGTTTTTTAAAAGTTCATTTGATTTTTTTTTTTAGTTCACATTCATTTTGACATTTTATTGGGTTATTTAAAGAAATGCTGTAGTGGCTTTAACGCAGTTGCTCCAGTAACTGTTAATGCTAATGTGCTTCTCCATCCCCTAAAAATTCAGCTTTACATTTGTATACAGTAAAATTCACCCTTTTTTAGGTTATAATCCTTTGAGTTTGACAAACAAAATTACCATCATAATTAGGATACAGAGCAGTACCATCACTCCAGAAACTTCCCCCGTGCCCTTTTGTGATCTGCTTGTCTCTCCACCCTAACTCCTTGGCAGCCATTGATTTGTTTTCTATCCTTGTAGTCGTATAAATGGAATCATATGTTATGTAGCCCTTGGAGTCAGCTTCCTTTACTTTGTATGAGGTATTTGAGATTTTGCCATCTTGTAATGTGTATCGTATCAACAGTTTGTTTCTTTTTTATTGCTGAATAAAGTCCCATTGTGTGGATCTACGACATTTTGCTTATCCATTTCTCAGTTGATGACATTTGTATTGTTTCCTCCTTGTGATTACTTTTTTTTTTTTAAGCTTATTTATTTATTTTGAGACAGAGTGTGCGGGGGGGGGGGGGGGCGGGCAGAGGGATAGGGGGACAGAGGATCCTAAGTGGGTTCCATGCTGACTGGCAGCGAGCCCGATGGGCTCGAACTCACAAACCGTGAGATGATAACCTAAGCCGCCAAAGTCAGATGCTCAACTGACTGAGCCATCCAGGTGCCCCCACAGATGACCTTTAAAAAATATTATAGCATTTCACGTGAAATGTAAGATTCTTATGATACTGTTCTTCCACTCACCCATTCCTAGCCTTTGTGCTGTTGTTATACATTTTACTTCTTACATTTTGCAAAACATTATTATTACCTTTGCTTTAAACAGTTCTTTTTTAAAAAAATTTAAGTGGGGAGAAATGTTATTTTTACCCATGTTTACCATTTCTGGAGTTCTTTATTCCTTCATTTTCTAAGTTTCCATTTGCTACCATTTTCCTTCCTCCAGAAGAACCTCCATTCACACTTGTCCTGCAGGTCTGCTGTGACAGGTTCTCTCAGTTTTTCTTTGTATGACAGTCTTTGTTTTGCCTTAAAGAATATGTTAGCTAGATACTGATTTCTAGGCTTAAAGTTGTTTTTGTTTCTCCCTTTCAGCATTTCAAGTTTTTTTTTTTTAATTTATTTTTATTTTTGTGAGAGAGCATGAGCGGGGCAAGGGCAGAGAGAGAGAGGGGGTCAGAAGATCTCAAGTGGGCTCTGTGCTGACAGCAGAGAGCCCTATGCGGGGCTCAAACTGACAAACCCTGGGAGCATGGCCTGAGCCAAAGGCAGACGCTTCACTGAGCCACCCAGGGGCCCCTCCCTTTCAGCATTTTAAAGAGACCAATCCTTTGTCTTCTGGTTTGCATAGTTTCTGATGTTTGTGGCAGCTCTTATGTTTGTTCTTCTCTTTTCTGTTGAAGGCTTTAAAAATTTTCTCTGTATCTTAGATTTTGACAACTTGATGGTCATGTACCATGGTGAACTCAGATCTGTGGGTCAAATTTGAAATATTTTTAACCATAATTTCCTTAATTTTTCCCCTGTTGTCCTGTTTCTTCCGGGATATATGTATGTTTGACCACTCTGTATCATCCTACAGATCACTGAGGATCTGTATCTTAAATTTTTCCAATCTTTATCCTCTGTGCTTCATTTTGGATACTTTCTGTTGCTACTGGCCTTTTTTTTCCTGCAGTATCTAACTTGCTGTTAATCTCATCCAGTGAAATTTTTATTAGAGATAATTGTTTTAATCTTTAGAAATTCCACTTTTTAAAATATCTTCTATTTTCTTTTCATGTTGTCTGCTTAGATTTTTTTTTTTTTTTAAGTTTGTTTATTTTGAGAGAGAGACAGCGAACAAGGGAGGGGCAGAGAGAGAGGAAGAGAGAGAATCCCAAGTAGGCTCCATGCTGTCAGCGTGGAGCCTGTTGTGGGGTTTGAACTCACGAACTGTGAGATTGTGACCTGAGCTGAAAACTAGAGTCAGACGCTTAACCCACTGAGCCACCCAGGCACCCCCGGGTTTTTTTTTTGTTTTTTTTTTTTAAGCTTATTTATTTTGAGAGACAGAGTGAGCAGGGGAGGGGCAGAGAGAGAGAGAGAGGGAGAGCGAGAATCCCAAGCAGACTCCACAGTGTCAGTGTGGACCCCGCTCATGTTGTTTTTAATTCTTGGTCATGTTGTGTGTGTTTAGACTAGCTGTTTTAAGTCTTTGTCTCTTAATTCCATCTTGTCTGTCATATCTTGGTCTGTTGCTCTTGGTGGACTATTCTGCTTATTGGTCACATTTTCCTGCTTACTGGCATATCTAAGTAGTTTTGTTTGGATGCCGAACAATGTGAAATTTACGTTGTTGGGTACTACAATTTATCTTCCTTTCAAGAGTGTTGGGCTTTATTTTGGGAGGTAGTTAGGTTACTCTCTTGGAGGCTTGATTTTAAGCTTTCTCAGGGCAGGTTTAGCCTTTAATGATAGTTTAACTCTATTAGAAGGTATTTCTCTTCTGGGGTCTCTACTATAAATGCCTCAGATGTTTAACAATGTCCCTCCTCTTTGGCTGGCTTTTAACCCTCCCTCCCTAGGCTTTCTGCTCTGGGAATTATTCGTCATTCATTGCCCTGCCTGTGGAGTTTGAACCTGCACATATGCAGACACCCCATGCAGATTTCTGGAGGTCTTTTTCTGCATAGCTTCCTCCTGTCTGTGATTCTGCTTTGCAACTTTCAGCCACCTCAGCCTCCCAGAACTTTGATCTCTGTCTCAGCTCAGGAAAACCACTCTGCTCTGCGTGGGATCCCCTGGTCTTCTCTGTTGTCTGCATTGAACCCACAGGCAGAAAGCCAGGGCAGTTGTAGTAATCAGTTTATTTGTTTTTCTTGTCTTAGGGATAAGTCTTGAGTGCCTGTTTTCTAATGTTGAAAACAGTTTTTTCATGTATTCTGTTCAGTTCTTAGGTCTTTATAGCAAGAGGGAAAGTTTGGCAACTGTTAGTCTATTATGACCTAGAGCAAAAGTTTGCTTGCTTACTTACACATGTACGTGTGTGTATGTGTGTGTATTTTTTTTTCAGGCATGAAAGATTGTTTTATTTTTATTTATATTTTTTATTGAAGTGTAGTTGACATACAGTATTATATTAGTTTCAGGTGTAAAATCTAGTGATTCTACAATTCTATACATTACAAAGTGATCACCCTGATAAATCTATCATCTGTCACCAAAGGTGTTACAATATTATTAACTGTATTCCCTATGCTGTACATTTCATCCTAGTGATTTTTTTATTTTGTAACTGGAAGTTTGGTGTGTTCAAAGACAAAATATTTCATGAGTTCTTACTGATAATTCCAATTCAAATTCAAGACTGTAGGTTTTTTACTTGAACTTTTTTAGTCTTGTCTGTGTACCTCCTTTCTGTCATGCGGAAATTATGGTTTCCTGTGAAACCACAGAATTCCTTGTTGCTTCTTCCAGCAGTTTCAGAACAACAATACCAGTAGCACCAACACCAGCAATATGATTGCTCTAAAGTGGTTTTGTTGTTGTTGTTGGCCTTAGGGCATATCTCCTGAGGCTGCAGTTTAAAATCACTCGATATAATTAATTTGTGGGTATGACATCAATTTGATACGCAGTTTGGTTCATTACTTTTATGTGTCTTTTTTGTTTTGTTTTGTTTTTTGTTCAAGGTGGGAGGGATTGCTTTTATAAATTTTAATTTTGCTTTATACTGACATAAAATATGTGTGCTTAGATATACTGCATGATGTTTATTCAGTGAAGTCTAGCTCCTGTCCTGTCCCCTGTACACGTTCCTTCTTTCCCCTATGGGTGGCTAAGTGTTTTATTTGTTTTTTGTTTTTTCAGTTTCTTTCCTTTTTAGAAAGGTAAACAAATAACATATCTGTAGTTATATCTTCCTCCTTTCTTAGAATGGCATTGTAGGAGAAAAAATAAATTTCTCTTTACCCTGTAGGTTCTTGGCTGAGACGTTCTCTGTAGTAAAAGAGAGATTAACAGGAGAAAAACAAATTTAATTTCATACATATGAGGACCCCCACAGATATGAGACCCAAGAAAGTGACCAAAGGGTGGCAGCTTTTTATGCTTTTTAGATACGGAAGCAATGCATTTGTGAAGAATTGACAAAAGTTTGGGCTTGGGGTAGCAAATTAATGAAGTAGAGTACCATGGTTAGTTTATGTACCCTCTGTGCCCTGAATTCCATATCTCTGGCACTGAGGGTGCCTTCTACCCTCCAGGTGCCAGAAGGGTGCCCTTCACAGGGGGAGTTTGTTTCCTGCTTTCAGGGGGAGAGGAGGTCAGAGTGTCCTTGTACCAGCTGTTTCTCGAGTATCTTGAATTCAGAGTAGTCCACACGCCCCAGTGGCACATCCTAGGCCGCCTGCTGTCAGCAGCACACACATTTTTGCTCACTTTACTTTTTTCACTTAGCAGTACGTCCAGATTACCCCATAGCCGTATATAGAGAGATTCTTCATTTTTCTTCCAGTGGTGTAATGCATGTGGATTTACCACTGTCAGTGCTAATCAAACTGTGACCATAGACCAGTGTCAATTTGTGAACTATTGTTCCTTTCTGTGGTAGGTACAGGACTTGGGAGTGCGTAGAAACTTCTATCACAATTTGATATTGCCGCAGCATCTAGGAGCACGATTGGTAGGTCAGCTTGGGTAGTTTTCAGGCTTGCACAGTGAGTTATGTGGGCTGATCATCTGCCGGTAGCACCACATGTGGATCTTTGATGGGTTGGGGAAAAAATCCCAAACTGATTCTTAAACTCAGATGGATTGAAGAGGAGTATATGCACTCTGTGTACCCTGTTGGTGAACATGACCCCACGAGGTTTTTTTAAATTTTTTTTGTTCTGTTTTTTTTTTTTTTAATGTTTATTTATTTTGGGAAAGAGAGACAGCGCATGCAGGGGAAGGGCAGGGAGAGAGGGAGACACAGAATCTGAAGCAGGCTCCAGGCTCTGAGCTGTCAGCACAGAGCCTGACACAGGGCCCGAACTCATGAACCACGAGATCGTGACCTGAGCCAAAGCTGGATATTCAACTGACTAGACCACCCAGGCGCCCTGACCCCACAAGTTTTGACATGTGTGCTTTTATACTTTTCCAGTTCTAAATATTTTGGAATTTCTCTTATGAAATATCATTTAACTCATGAATTGTAGTGGTTTTAAAAAAAAATTTTTTTTTAATTTTTTTTAACGTTTATTTATTTTTGAGACAGAGAGAGAGCATGAGCAGGGGAGGGTCAGAGAAAGAGGGAGACACAGCATCTGAAACAGGCTCCAGGCTCTGAGCTGTCAGCACAGAGCCCGACGCAGGGCTTGAACTCACGGACTGTGAGATCATGACCTGAGCTGAAGTTGGACGCTTAACCGACTGAGCCACCCAGGCGCCCCTAAAAAAAATTTTAAATATATATTGTATCCTCCCATTTTACCCCTTTTACTAAATCAGTGTCGAAGAAGTGTTCTGTGTGTTTTGGATTCTGTTGAAACTTCTTTTCTGGCTTAATATATGGTTAAGTTTTTTTTTTCCCATTAATTTATTTTTAAATTTACATCCGAATTAGCGTATAGTACAACAGTGATTTCAGGAGTAGACTCCTTAATGCCTCTACCCATTTAGCCCATTTCCCCTCCCACAACCTCTCCAGCAACCCTCTGTTCACTATATTTAAGGGTCTCTTATGTTTTGTCTCCCTCCCTGTTTTTATATTATTTTCCTTCTCTTCCCTTATGTTCATCTGTTTTGTCTCTTACAGTCCTCATATGAGTGAAGTCAATGATTTTTATATTGCATTTTGAGACTAGCTAAAAGAGCAGATCTAATTTCATTTAGCGTAATACCCTCCGGTTCCATCCACATAGTTGCAAATGGTAAGATTTCATTCTTTTTGATTGCTGAGTAACACTCCATTGTGTGTGTGTGTGTGTGTGTGTGTGTGTGTGTGTGTGTATACACACCACATTTTCTTTATCCATTCATCCATCGATGGACATTTGGGCTCTTTCCATACTTTGGCTATTGTTGATAGTGCTGCTATAAACATGGGGGTGCATGTGTCCCTTCGAAACAGCACTCCTGTATCCCTTGGATAAATTCCTAATAGTGCATTTGCTGGGTCGTAGGATAGTTCTGTTTTTAATTTTTTGAGGAACCTCCGTATCATTTTCCAGAGTGGCTGCACCAGTTTGCATTCCTACCAGCAGTGCAAAAGAGATCCTCTTTCTCCCAATCCTTGCCAACATCTGTTGTTGCCTGACTTGTTAATGTTAGCCATTCTGACAGGTTATATGGTTAGTTTTTTAAGTCTTCAGGATACACTTTAATGGTGTTTATATTTTGTGCCTATCTATTTTTGTATCACAGTATTCTGTATACATGTTATCAGTCAAGTTTTTAAGTTTTAAAATCTCCTCTTTAATTTTTTAAAAATGTTTATTTTTGAGAGAGTGAGAGCAAGAGAGAGCGAGCGAGCAAGCATGAGCAAGGGAGGGGTAGAGAGAGAGGTAGACAGAATCTGAAGCACGCTTCAGGCTCAGAGCACTGAGTACTCATGTACTGTGAGATCATGACCTGAGCCAAAGTTGGATGCTTAAACGACTGAGCCACCCAGGCACCCCTAAAATCTGTCTTTAATTTTTAATGTGCTTTATGTATCAGTTTGAGAAATAGCTCTAATTGTGGATTTGTCAATTTCTCCTTAAGATCAGATAATTCTTCCTTTCTCTCCCTCCCTCTCCCCCCCATATACATGTATGTATATATATACACATACATATATATATATATTTTAAGTTTGTTTATTTTGAGAGAGAGTGCAAACAGGGGAGAGGGGAGGGACAGAGAGAGAGAGAGAGAGAGGGAATCCCAAGTAGGCTCTGCACTGCCAGCACAGAGCCCGACATGGCCCTCAAACTCCCAAACCATGAGATCGTGACCTGAGCAAAAATCAAGAGTCAGACACTTAACCTACTGAGCCACCCAGGCGCCCTTTTCTGTATGTATTTTGAGGCCAGGTTATTTTTTCTTTAGTCATGTGTTATAGTACACTAACCACATGAAAGCTTAGTGTTTTAAAACAATAACCATTTTGATTGTATCTTATGAATCTGTGGATTGACTGGGCTCAGAAGAGTGGTTCTTTGGCTCCGTGTGTTGTCAGGCTGGTGTTGCAGACACCTAGGGTCTCTATTAGCCTGACATGTCTGAGACAACTCACACGTTTTGCAGGTTGGCAGCAGTGGTTAGAAGGCAGGGCTTAGTTTGGATGCTGGGATGGCCGGGCTTTCTCTCCACATGGCGTTGGGGCTCTTCCCTTTTTCACAGTCTTTCCTATGCTGTTTCCCTGGCAGGAGTAGCCAGCTTCTTTCCGTGGCAGCTCAGGGCTCTCAAAAGTACAAGAGCAGTGGTTGCTAGGCATTCTTAAGACGTAGGCCAGGACTGGCATAGGGTCACCTCCATCACATTCTGTTGTGCAAAGCAAATCAGGGATCAGCTCAGATTCAGTGGGAAGGGACTATCTAAGGACAGAAATACAGGGATACTTCATTCATTGGGGTCATTTTTGGAGAGTAGCTACCACAGTGTACATTCAGGTTTTTGATTGTTATAGCTTTTTGGGTTGCTTTTGTGTTGCTAAAAAAAAAAAAAAAAAATCCCCTCTTTGTCTTTTGCTTTATAAATTCTTTTGTCTTTGGGTGGGATATGTTTGCCATATCCTCTTCAAGTCTTTCACTTTGGACCTTTTTGTTAGTGTTTTGGTGTTGCTTTTATTTGTTTATTTTTTAAATGTTCATTTATTTTGAGAGTGTGCGCACACACAGGTGCACACACAGGGGAGGGGCAGAGAGAGAGGGAGAGAGAATCCCAAGCAGGCTTTGTGCTGACAGTTCGCAACTTAATCTCATGAACTGTGAGAGCCGAGATCAAGAGTCAGACATTTAACCGACTGAGCCACTCAAGACACCTTTTAAGAAGCTTATAGCTGAATTGGGGTGCCTGGGTGGCTCAGTCAGTTGAGTGACCAACTCTTGATTTTGGCTCAGGTCATGGTCTCAGGGTTCATGGGATTGAGCCCCTCAGTGGGCTCTGTACTGACAGTGCTGAGCCTGCGTGGGATTCTCTCTCTCCTCCTCTCTCTGCCCCTCCCCCACTCCTGTTTCTTCTCTCTCGAAATAAATAAACTTAAAAAAAGTGCTTATGACTGAATTAAAATAGTCTAGAATTTCTATATTTTAATAAGCAAATTGTGATTGGTAATACTGTATTTTTATCTTCTGTCTTTTAAAAAATACTTAACTGTTTTTTCTTGCATTGTTGTTCCCTTTCTGGCTTGTAATAGACTCGTTTAAAAACAGTTATTGTCACTTTCTTTTCTTTCTTTTTTTTTTTTTTTTTTTTTTGTTAATGGTGGGCAGATATACATAAGATTTACCATTTCAACCTCTTTTGGGGGTAGATACCTTTTTTTTTCTACTTTTATTTTAATTCCAATGTAGTCAAATACAGTGTTATATTTCAGGTGTATAATATAATGATTCACCAATTTTGTTATGTCAGTGATCATCAAGATAAGTGTACTCTTCCAGTGCCTGGCTCGCTCAATTAGAAGAGTGTGTGACTCTTGATCTCAGGGTTGTGAGTTTGAGCCCCATGCTGGGTGACTTAAATAAATAAAAACTTAAAAAAAGAAGTGTACCCTTAATCCCCTTTAGTATTTCACCCATTGCTCTACCTTTCCTCTGCTAACCATAAGTTTGTTCTCTAGTTAAGAGTCTGTCTTTTGGTTTGTCTTTTTTTTTTTCTTTTGTTTCTTAAATTCCATGTACGAATGAACTCATATGATATCTGCCTTTCTCTGACTTGTTTCACTTAGTGTTATACTCTATAGATCCATCCGTGTTGTTGTTGTAAATGGCAAGATTTCATTCTTTTATATGACCGAATAATCCATTGTGTGTTTGTGTGTGTGTGTGTGTGTGTGTGTGTGTGTGTATAAACACCACATCTTCCTTATTCATTCACCTATCAGTGGCCTTTTGGGCTGCTTCTAAAATTTGGCTATTATAAATATAATGCTGCAGTAAGCATACGGGTGCATATATCCTTTCAAATTAGTGTTTTTGTATTCTTTGGATACTCAGTAGTGGGATTACTGGATCATATGGTAGTTCTGTTTTTAATATTTTGAAGAACCTCCATACTGTTTTCCACAGTGGCTGCACCAGTTGGCATTCCCATCAACCGTGCATGAGGGTTCCTTTTTCTCCATATCTTTGCCAACACTTGTTTCTTGTGTTTTTGATTATAGCCATTCTGACAGGTGTGAGGTAATATCTCATGGTGGTTTTGATTTGCATTTCCCCAATGATGCATGATGTTGAGCATCATTTCATGTGTTTGTCAACCATCTGTATGCCATCTTTAGAGAAATGCCTGTTCTTCTCTGCCCATTTTTTAATTGGATTATTTGGGTTTTTGGTGTTGAGTTGTATAAGCTCTTTATATATTTTGGTTACTTACCCTTTGTCATACATGTCATTTGCAAATATCTTGTCCCATTCAGTAGGTTGTCTTTTAGTTTTGTTAATAGTTTCCTTTGCTGTGCAGAAGTTTTTTTACTTGGATGTAGTCCTAGTAGATTATTTTTTGTTTCCCTTACCTCAGGAGACATCTAGAGAAATGTTGGTACAGCTAATGTCAGAGAAATTACTGCCTGTGCTCTCTTCTAGGATTTTTATGGCTTCAGGTCTCACATTCAGGTCCTTAATCCATTTTGAGTTAACTTTTGTGTATGGTGTAAAAAAGTGGTCCAGTGTCATTTTTTTTGCACGTAGATGTCCAGTTTTCCCAGCACCATTTGTTGGAGACTGTCTTTTTTCCATTGCGTATTCTTGCCTCCTTTGTCAACGATTAATTGACCATACAGTCATGGGTTTGTTTCTGGGCTTTCTGTTCTTTTCTGTTGATCCATGTGTTTGTTTTGTGCCAGGACCACACTGTTTTGATTACTGCAGCTTTGTGGTATAACTTGAAATCTGGAATTGTGATACCTCCAGCTTCGTTTTTCTTTTTCAAGATTGCTGTGGCTGCTCAGGGTCTTTTGTGTTTCCATACAAATTTTAGGATTGTTCATTCTAGTTCTGTGAAAACTACTATTGGTATTTTGATAGAGATTGCATTAAATCTGTAGATTGCTTTGGGTAGTAGGGACATTTTAACAGTATTTGTCCTTCTGGTCCATGAGTATGGAATATCTATTTGTGTAATGTCCAGTTTCTTTCATCATTGTTTTGTAGTTTTCAGAATACAGTCTTTTACCACCTTGGTTAAGTTTATTCCTAGGTATTTTATTGTTCTTGGTGCATTTTTCTTATTTTCTCTTTCTGTTGCTTAGTGTAGAGAAATGCACGATTTCTGTACTTTGACTTGGTATTCCTGTGACCTTACTGAATTAATTTATCAGTTCTAGTAGTTTTTTGGTGGAGTCTTCAGCGTTTTCTATAGTATCATGTCATCTGCAAATAGTGAAAGTTTTACTTCTTCCTTACCAATTTGGATACCTTTTATCCTCTTTCTTGTCTGATTGCTGTGGCTAGGACTTCTAGTACCATTGAATAAAAGTGGTGAAAGTGGACATCCTTGTCTTGTTCCTGACTTTAGGAGGAAAGCTTACAGTTTGGTTTTGTTTTGTTTTTTTACCAGAGTATGATGTTAGCTGTGGGTTTTTCATATATGGCCTTTATTATGTTGAGGTGTGTTCCCTCTTTTTTTTTTTTTTTTTTTTTTTTTTTTTTTTTTTTTTAAATTTTTTTTTTTTTTCAACGTTTATTTATTTTTGGGACAGAGAGAGACAGAGCACGAACGGGGGAGGGGCAGAGAGAGAGGGAGACACAGAATCGGAAACAGGCTCCAGGCTCTGAGCCATCAGCCCAGAGCCCGACGCGGGGCTCGAACTCACAGACCGCGAGATCGTGACCTGGCTGAAGTCGGACGCTTAACCGACTGCGCCACCCAGGCGCCCCGAGGTGTGTTCCCTCTAAACCTACCTTGTTGAGAGTTTTTGTCATGAATGTTATACTTTGGCAGATTTTTTTTTTTTTTCTGCATCTTTTGAAATGATCATATGGTTTTTCTTCTTTCTTTGTTTTTGAAGTTTGTTTATTTTGAGAGAGTGAGCGAGTGCACATGAGCTGGGGAGGGAGAGAGGAAGAGAGGATCCTAAGCAGACCCCATGCTGTCAGCACAGAGCCCGATATGGGGCTTCACACATGAACTGTGAGATTATGATCTGAGTGAAAACCAAGAGTTGGATGCTTAACTGACTGAGCCACCATGGTGCCCCCTCCTTTCTCTTATTGATGTGACATGTCACATTGATTGATTTGTGAATATTGAATCACCCTTACATCTCGGGCATAAATTCCACTTGATTGTGGTGAATGTTTTTTTTTTTTTTTTTTTTTAATGTTCGGTTATTTTGAGAGAGAGAGAACAGGGGAGGGGTTGAGAGAGAGAGAGAGAGAGAGAGAGAGAGAGAGAGAGAGAGAGAATCCCAAGCAGGCTCTGCACTGTCTGCACAGAGCCCGACTTGGGGCTCAATCTTACAAGTAGTGAGATCATGACCTGAGCCAAAATCAAGAATAGGACCCTGGGGCACCTGGGTGGCTCAGTCAGTTAACCATCTGACTTCAGCTCAGATTATGATCTCCCGGTCCATGAGTTTGAGCCCTGTGTCAGGCTCTGTGCTGACAGCTCAGAGTCTGGAGTCTGCTTTGAATTCTGTGTCTCCCTCTCTGCCCCTCCCTCCCTCTCTCTTTCTCTCTCTGTCTCTCTCTTTCAAAAATAAATAAACATTAAAAAAAATTAAAACAAAAGAATAGGACCTTAACTGACTGAACCACCACCCAAGGTGCCCCTGGATCTGTAAATTATAAACTACTTTTGTTTGTGTATCTTCAGGCCTCTGTTTTACTCTTCTTCTTAGATGGCATTTTAGCTGTGTGATGATTTGTAGTTGACTATTATTTTCCTTCTTAGGAAGAGGTTGTTCTCTTGTTTTCTGGCATGTGTTGTTGCATTTGAGAAGTCTGATGTCCAATTGTTGCTTTTTAATCATTCTTTTCTTTTTGGTTGCTCTTACTATATTTTGTTGGTCTTTATTGTTCTGCAGTTTTGCTGTAGTGTATATTTGAGTCCCTGGCAATGTGGAGACCCCTGTCAATTTTGGCAAATATGTCTTCGAATATTGCTTTTCCTGCTTCCTCTTCTGATACTGGTATTTCACCGTGTTAAAATTTTGCATTGTGTATTCCATACTTATCTTTCATATTTCCATCTCTTTATCTTTTTGTGCTAAATTCTGTGAGATTATTTCAGATCAAGAATATAGTTCCCTAATTCTTTTGTTTTGACCATTCAGCTTTTATTTTTATTTTATTTATTTATTTATTTATTTACTTATTTATTTATTTTTGAGAGAGAGAGGAGAATCAGAATGAGAGAGAGCACATGCTAACACGGGACTCGATCTCATGAATGTGAGATCATGACCTGAGCCAAAATGAATAGGTGCTTAACTGACTGAGCCACCCGGGTGCTCCCAAACAGTCAGCTTTTTAATCACATATTTTTATTTCTAGGTTTTCTACTTGTTTTTTGAAATTTGCCTATTCTTTTCTCATTCTATCCTGTTCTTGTGTTTTTTTTTTTAAGTTTTATTTATTTTTTTAAAGTAAATTTTACACCCAATGGTGGGGCTTGAACTCACAACCCTGAGATCAAGAGTTGCATGCTCTACCAACTGAGCCAGCCAGGTGCCCCTGCCTTGTGGTTTTTATTTCTAACTTTATTTTGTTACCTTTTTTTCTTTTTTTTTTTTTTAGAGAGAGCTAGTGCGTGTTAGAGGGGGAGGGGCAAAGAGAGGGAGGGAGGGAGAGAGAAAGAGAAAGAGGGAGAGAGAATCTTAAGCAGGCTCCATGCTCAGTGTGGAGCCCCATGTAGGGCTCCATCCCATGACCCTGGGATCATGACCTGAGCCAAGATCAAGAGTTGGACGCTCAACTCACCAAGCAACCCAGGTGCCCTTGCACGTTTTTAAAAAAAGATTTTATTTTATTTTTTAAAGTAAGCTCTGTGTCAAACATGGGATCGAACTCAGTGCTGAGGTCAAGAGTCCCATACTCTACCAATTGAGCCAGCCAGGCATTCCTGTACATTTTAAACATGATTATTTTAAAGCTTTTTATTTTACCTATATTTTGAGGTCTGAGTTTGCCTATTTGTTGTGTCTGCTAAAAACTCCCCTTCCCCTTTGGTGGTTCATTTCTTCATATACTTTACAGTTTTGACTTACATGCTCATATCATCTGTAGAATTTATTTTTATTTATTTATTTATTTAAAAATTTTTTTTCCAACGTTTATTTATTTTTGGGACAGAGAGAGACAGAGCATGAATGGGGGAGGGGCAGAGAGAGAGGGAGACACAGAATCGGAAACAGGCTCCAGGCTCCGAGCCATCAGCCCAGAGCCTGATGCGGGGCTCGAACTCACGGACCGCGAAATCGTGACCTGGCCGAAGTCGGACGCTTAACCGACTGCGCCACCCAGGCGCCCCTAGAATTTATTTTTTAAGTGAGTCAGGAAGTTTTGAGTTTCTGCTGAACCTAACAGGTTTTCTTAGTGCCATACCTGTTCTTGGGCTCATTTCTTGGCTTGGGGTTTATGGACCACTTGAATAGTGTGATTTTGGAAGCCATACCTGTGATAATGGAGTTTCATTTTCCCAGAGGTGAAACTTACTCATCATGGGATGGAGATTGGAGTTCACGTTATGTGTAGTTCTTTGTGGCTTTTTGGCATTTTAATGCAACTAACTCATTTCCAATTTCCTGTCTCTCATTCTTGCAGTCCTGTCCCAAGCTCTAAGACCTGCATCTGGTTTAGGTGGCCCTGGGAGTTATTTGGACTTGAGTAGCTTAGTTGTTTGTTGCATCAGGGAATTTCCCTTTCTTGCTTTCAAGCTTGCCTATGTGCTGGGGTTATATTTGCCCAGCTTTTCTATATATTTGGGCTTGGAAATGAGTGCTTCTGTGTCTGGCCTGTCTGCTATATTCCCTGCAAGATCTGTGATACATTTGCTTACTTGTAGGTACCTCCTGTAAAACAGGTATAACTCACTAGAAACTAAATGTTCCTGAATTCTGTCAGAACTCATGTGCTGCTGGTGGTACAGCTGTGATGTCCCTAAGATTGTTTCACCTTGCACATAAAGCATTGTGTCAAGCTGCAAGGATATGTCAGTTGACATCACTGTTGGGTCCTTTGCAGCTTGATGGATCAGAGTGCCCTTACTGCCTTGTGCTGAAGCATAGTTCTTTCTCATCAGCAGTTCTTAGGGGAAAAAGTCATTGCAGTAGCCACTCTGTTTTTCTGAGGAGTTTGCTATATCTGGGCATAGAGAAAAGACCTCATCGTTTCCTGTAATGTTCTAGTATTCAGCTGTCCTGCCTGAGTAGGCAGATGCCTAAATCTCTAATTACAGAACTCTAGATCTGCATATCCAATAGGACATTTCCACTCAAAGATTCCACTGTTACCAAAAATCCACCTCTTTCTTCATCTGTTGTCTAATTACTGATATCACAAGTTGGCCTTCCTCTTAGATTTCTTGTTTCTGTCGTTGTCTTCTCAGCAACTCAGACGAAAAACCTGACCTACACCAGACTTTTTTTTCCCCCTCCTGCATGCATTCAGCTGTTAAAAATCATGTTACTGCTTTCTGTAGAAGTCCTATCCTTTCTCTTTCCAGGACAGTATCAGGGGGACATATTTCAGCTTAAAATCTCATTCTCTCTCTTCTTATTCCCTTGTGATCAGTCTGTCTGTCTACTATATCTGCTTAGCTTAGACCAAGATCCCACCTCCGCACCCTCCTTTCTCCTAAACTTTTGGTGGAGTTCCACAGAATGTGTGTCTGTGGCTGTTTGTGTGCTGGGGATATTTTTTCCTTGGGGATGTTAGGACATAACTAGAAACAGAACCAGAAATGCATTACCCGTTTTTCTTCTGTTTTAAACAAGTTAGTGAGTTCTTACGAAATTGTGTGTGTGGTGGTTGGGGTGGGGGAAGGGCTGGTCTTAGAGACTTGAGTGTTAGTATTTAACAGAATGACTTTGGATAAATGAATGATACTTGTGAGCCTCAGTTTCACCATGTACAGTAATATCAAGGGGTTGAATTGGCTGATGATTCTAGTTAGCATTTATTGAGCTTTTAATTTACTGGGCCAATTAGTAGTTTTTCATGTATTGCCAATTTTTCAAAACTCTTTATTTGGAAGTAATTCTGAACTCACAGAAAAGTTTCAAGGATAAAATAAGTAGTATAAAAAAAGAATGCTTATTCCATTTGCTCAGATTCAAGTATTATTAACACTTAACATTTGTTAGCATGGATGTTGTATTTTTTCAAATGCTTTTTCTGCATCCACTGAGATGAATATGTTTTTTTTCACTTTTAGTCTGAACATTAAACTAACGTTTGGGATGAAACTCATTTGATCATGATCTATTATTATCCTTTCTATAAAATGTCGTTGGATTTGATTTGCTAAGTTTATTAACAATTTTTACGTTTATATTCATGATGTGTATTATAGTTTTCTTATAAGGTATTTGTCTGATTTTCATGAAAGTAAAAGTAATACTGTCCTTGTCTAATGAATTGGTGTCTTAGTCTTTTTGGGTTGCTGTAACAACTGAGCAGCTTATATACAACGGAAATTTTTTTCTCACAGTTCTAGAAGCAGGAATTTCACAGTGGCCCTCTTCTGAGTTGCAGACTTTTTGTTAACTCACTTTAATTGTAAACTTTGTGGGACTTTTTTTTTTTTTTAAGAGCACTAATCTACCTTCATGACCTGATCACCTCCCAGAGACCCCACCTTCTAACACCATTACATTGAACATAAGGATTCCAGCATGTGCATTTTGTGGGGCACACATTCAGACCATAGCACTTGGGAAGTATTTCTTCCTTTTAGATTTTCTGAGTTTTTTTTTTTTTTTAATGTTTTTTCAATGTCTGTCTATTTTTGAGAGACAGAGCATGGGGGGGGGGGCGGGGAGAGGGTGGGCAGACAGAGAGGAAGACACAGAATCAGAAGCAGGCTCCAGGCTCTTCTCCAGGCTCCAAGCTGGCAGCACAGAGCCCAACGTGGGGCTTGAACCCACAAACCATGAGATCGTGACCTGAGCTGAAGTCAGACGCTTAACCGACTGAGCCACCCAGGTGCCCCTAGATTTTCTGAGTTTTTATAGAATTGTTATTATTTCTTCCTTTAATGCTTGATAAAATTCACCAGTGGAGCCATCTGAGCCTGGAAATTTTTTAATTACAAATTCAGTTCTTTTATTCAGATATAGACATTTTTAGTTTTTCTACTTATTTTGATGTGAGTTTTTGTTTGTGTCCACTTCATCTAAATTGTCAAAATTTAAGGACGTTCATAATACCTGCAGAGTCTGTAATAATGTCTCTGCTCTCTTCCTGATATTGGTGATTTGTGTTTTCTGTTTTTACCTGATGACTCTGATCCATTTTAGAAATTATCTCAAAAATCAGCTTTTGGGGGCAGCTGCGGTGTCTCAGGTGATTAAGCATACAACTTCATTCAGCTCAGGTCATGATCTCATGGTTTGTGAGTTCAAGCCCTGCGCTGACAGTGCAGAGCCTGGATTCTCTTTCCCTCTTTCTCTCTGTCCTCCGTCTCTGCACCTTCTCTCTCTCAAAATATATAAATAAACTTAAAAAGAAATCAGCTTTTGATTTCATTGACGTCTTTTGTTGTCTGTTTTATTGATCTCTCTCTTTTTTTTTATTCTTTCTTAGGCTTGAATTAGGTTTAATATAGCTCTTCTTTCCTTCTACTTTCTCATGATGGAAGCTGAAGTATTTGAGACCTTTCCTTTTTTCTAAGATAAGCATTTAATGTGTACAACAGAATTCAATATATTGTGTTTTTATTTTCATTCCATTCAAAATATCTTTATAATTTTCTTTTGATTTTTTTCTTTACTGGTTATTTAAAAGTATGATCATTTAATTTCCCTATATTTGGGAGACAGAGAACTTTCCTGTTACTGATTTCTAATGTAATTCCATTGTGGTAAGAGGGTATATCTTGTATGGTTTGAATCCCTTTAAATTTTCTGAGGCTTGTTTTATGGCTCAGAATAAGGTCTGTCTTGAAAAATTTTCCATATGTACTTGAAAAGAATGTGTAGTCTACTGTTGTCACGTGCTGTGTTCTGTAAATGTTGATGAGTTTATTGGTTGATAGCCTTGTTCAAATCTTCTGTATTCTGACTGATTTTATATCCACTTATCCTATTAGTTACAGAGAGAATTGAATCTCTAATTGTGGATTTATTTCTTCATTTAGTATTATCAGATTTTATTTCATGTATTTTGAAATTCACTTAAAAATACATAAACATTTAATGGGGCGCCTGGGTGGCGCAGTCGGTTAAGCGTCCGACTTCAGCCAGGTCACGATCTCGCGGTCCGTGAGTTCGAGCCCCGCGTCGGGCTCTGGGCTGATGGCTCAGAGCCTGGAGCCTGTTTCCGATTCTGTGTCTCCCTCTCTCTCTGCCCCTCCCCTGTTCATGCTCTGTCTCTCTCTGTCCCAAAAATAAATAAACTTTGAAAAAAAAAATTTTTAATAAAAAAATACATAAACATTTAAGATTGTCTTCCTCCTTTTTTTTTTTTAATGTTTATTTATTTCGGGGCGCCTGGGTGGCGCAGTCGGTTAAGCGTCCGACTTCAGCCAGGTCACGATCTTGCGGTCCGTGAGTTCGAGCCCCGCGTCGGGCTCTGGGCTGATGGCTCGGAGCCTGGAGCCTGTTTCCGATTCTGTATCTCCCTCTCTCTCTGCCCCTCCCCCGTTCATGCTCTGTCTCTCTCTGTCCCAAAAATAAATAAACGTTGAAAAAAAAATTAAAAAAAAAAAATGTTTATTTATTTTGGGGGGAGAGAGAGAGAGAAAGGAAGAACAAGCCAGGGAAGGGGCAGAGAGAGACAGAGACACAGAATCTGAAGCAAGCCCCAGGCTCTGAGCTGTCAGCACAGAGCCCAACTTGGGGCTTGAACCCACAAGCTATGAGATCATGACCTGAGCCAAAGTTCAAAGTTGGATGCTCAACTTACTGGCCCACCCAGCTGCTCCAAAATGGTCTTCCTCCTGATGAACTGACTCCTTTGTCATTTTTTTTTTTTTTTTTTTATGTTTGGTTATTTATTTTGAGAGTGAGAGAGAACAAGAGTGAGCGAGCAGGATAGGGGCAGAGAGAGAGGGAGAGATAATCTCAAGCAGTTGACCCGATGTGGGGCTTGAGCTCACAAACCGTAAGATCATAACCTGAGCCGAAATCAAGAGTCAAGTGTTTAACCAGCTGAGCCACCCAGGTGCCCTCCTTTGTTATTTTGAAATGACTTTCTTTAGCCCTGGCAATATTCTTTGATCTGAAATCTACCTTCTTTTATAACGACAGAACCACTCCTGCTTTCATTCAGTTAGTGTTTGCATGCTATGTATATTTCCATCCTTTTATCTTTCCAGTGGGGTGGGTTTGTTTGTTAGTTTGCAGGCATCATAAAGTTGGATCTCACTTTTATCCAATTTGATAATCTGCCTTTTCTTTGGGGTGTACAGACCATTTACATTTAAAGTGACTACTGATGTTGTAGAGTTTTTTTTTATTTTTTTAATTTTTTTAATGTTTATTTATTATTGAGAGACAGCATGAGCATGGGAGGGGCAGAGAGAGGGGGAGGCACAGAATCAGAAGTGGGCTGCAGGCTCTGAGCTGTCAGCACAGAGCCCAACATGGGGCTCGAGCCCATGAATTGCGAGATCATGACCTGAGCCGAAGTCAGACGCTTAACCAACTGAGCCACCCAGGCACCCCTGTAGAGTTTAAATCTGCCGTCTTGTTAGTTGTTTTCTCTTTGTCCATTTGTTCTTCATTCCTTTTTTTTAATGTTTATTATTTCTTTTGTGAGAGACAGAGTGAGTGGGGCAGGGGCAGAGAGAGAATCCCAAGCAGGCTCTGCACTGTCAGTGTGGGGCCCGATGTGGGGCCCGAAGTCAGAACCGTGAGATCATGACCTGAGCCGAAATCAAGAAAGAGTCTCATGCTTAGCTGACTGAGCCACTCAGGCACCCCGTGTTCTTTTTTTTCTCTTCTTTTTCTGTCATTTGTTGGATTAAGAATTTTTAAAAAGTATTTTCAGTTCCCTTTTTGTCTCTGAGTTGTACCTGTCTTTATTTTGTTGTTTTACTGGTTGCTTTAGTGTTTATTGTATAGATATTTAATTTATCACAGTATATCTTCAGATGACATCATACCACTTTACCTGTATTCTGAGAACCTTATGAGTAGTTCACTTCCACTTTCCCTGCTCAATCTTTGTGCTGTTGTCATATACTTCACTTCGATATGTTTTAAACCCCACAGTACATTGTTACTATTTTTCATTTAATCCATTGTCTTAAAAAACAAAACAGTGCACTGTTTTTTCAAAATATTTAAGAAATAAGAAAAAAAGTCTTATTAGTACCTATATATTTCTGATGCTCTTCATTGCCTGTGATTAGGATAGATCCACATTCCCGTCAGGTACCATTTTCATTCTGGTAGAAGGACTTCCTCAATGTTTCTTGTCATGCTTGTCTGCTAGTGATAGTATTTTAATTTTTTTTAATGTTTATTTATTTTTGAGACAGAGAGAGACAGAGCATGAACAGGGGAGGGGCAGAGAGAGAGGGAGACACAGAATCTGAAGCAGGCTCCAGGCTCTGAGCTGTCAGCACAGAGCCCGATGGTGGGGCTCAAATTCATGAGCTGTGAGATCATGACCCGAGCTGAAGTTGGTCACTCAACCGACTGAGCCACCCAGGCGCCTCTACTAGTGATAGTATTTTAAAGCGTTTATGTATCTGAAAAATGATTTCCTCTTTTTAAAGAAATATTTTCTTGATACGGAATTCGAGGTTGACAGTTTTTTCTTTCTGTACTATAAAGAATTTGCTCCACTGTATCTAGCTTGCATTATTTCTGATGAGATATATGCTGTTATTTTAATCTGTGTTCTTGGATCAAATTTGGTAAATATTCAGCCATTAGTTTTTCAAATATTTTTCTCCTACACCTTTCCTTTCCCTTTGGGTATCTGGCCACGTGAGGTTGTAGCTTACTGATGTGCTGTTCATACTTTATCAGTCTTTTTACTCTGTTTGTTTTGGGTAGTTTCAGCTGGTATATCTTCATTCTCATTCATCTTTTCTTCTGCAGGGTTCAATTTGCTATTAATCCAGGCATTGCATTTCTTACCTCTAGAAGTTCTGTTTGGGTGTTTTTTATATTTCATACATATCTGCTTCATGTGTTCAGTGTTCACATGAAATACAGTTAGAATAACTTTTTATCTCTTCCTCTAGTTCTGTCATCTGTATCAGTTTTGGGTCTGTTTCTATTACTTTTGTCATTATAGGTCATTACAGATTTTTCTGGTTCTGTGCATTCCTGGTTTTGATTGAATGAGAGCTATTGTGATTTTTACTTTGGGTTGTGTATATTTTTGTACTTAGGTTTTGAGCTTTGTCCTAGAATGCAGATAAAGTTACTTGGAAATGGATCCTTTTGAGTCTTGCTTTTCAGCCTGTTAAGTGGGGTTTATCCTTTCGGTGTTTATTTTTACAAAGCTATACAGATATATATGTTCTCTTACTTCCTTTTCTTTCTTCTACAAAAATAGCTTGGATATGTTCTTGTCATTCTTTCTTACTTACATCACAGTCTTTTCCTTACAGTTCTGACATTCTTACTCAGGTAGCAGTTACTTCTGGCCTGACTACTGCCTTCGTCTCTTAATATTTGTCTGGTTTTCAGATTCTGTGCATCTCTCATGCAGTGTTCAGATTGTTGTCAGAATTATTCTGAAGCACGCTCTGATCATGTCACTGCAATGCTTTCCATTGCTGACGGCAGTGCGATTCACGCTTTAAAAAATTGTCCCTTAATGGCAATAAAAACATTTTGAGTTTACATCCTAAGTGTGTGTGTACTTGTTTATACCATTGTAACTGGATAGAAGTTAGCATGTATTCTTTCATAATATGCCCATTGTGAAATACAGTCTAAAATTTAAGGGTATTTAAAAATTATAGTATATTGGGGCCTGAGCCTGGGTGGCTAAGTTGGTTAAGCATCTCGCTCTTAATTTCAGTTCAGGTCATGACCTCACAGTTGGTGGATTCAAGCCCCACATTGGCCTCTGCTCTGATAGTGCGGAACCTGTTTGAGATCCTCTCTCTCCTCTTCTCTCTCTCTGCTTCTCCCCTGCTTGGGCTCTGTCTCGCTCTTTCTCTCTAATAAATAAGTATGAAAAAAAATTTTAATTCTAGTATATTTTAAAAATAGTTAACATGAAAGTGAATTTATTAATGATAGAGGATATATTCTATTCCAGCCTTTGAAAACTTCAAGTAACTTCTTTTCAGGTATGATAATGCTCATCATTGATTTTACCTTGTAACATACCTGATGAAAAGTTTATATATTCGGTGTAAAAACGTCAGCCCTACTGTTTTCTTGGTGTCCCTGTACTCACATTATTATTATTATCATTATTGTCATTGTTGTTTTTGGTATTCACATTATTAGTGTAAAAGCTATCTAATGAGGCATATGAAACATGTTGAGAATAAGTATGTGAATTTCAGAATACTTAATTTTTTTTTTTAATGTTTATTTATTTTTGAAAGAGAAAGAGAGACAGAGCGTGAGTAGGGCAGGGGCAGAGAGAGGGAGACACAGAATCCAAAGTAGGCTCCCTGCTCTAAGCTGTCAGCACAGAGCCCGACGCGGGGCTTGAACTCACAAACTGCAAGAGCACGACCTGAGCAGAAGTCGGACGCTTAACTGACTGAGCCACCCAGGCACCCCGAATTTCAGAATACTGAATATGACATAAGACTTACATAGGAATTGGAAAAGGGCAGCAGTGTCAATCGATATACTAAATGAGTGAAGCTTAATTTGTTTTATTTTTATGTTAAAAATATGTACGTTTCCTTTTGGCATTACTGGCCCCATCGATAGAGACATTTCTGCCTGATCATTGAGTCCCACTTGATTATTCCGTATGGCTAAGTATTTCATGTGTGTTGTGTCTGTTAGCTTTTACTGTGTAACGGACTGTCCCAAAATTTAGTGCCTTAAAAACAATTGTATACTTAATTCACAATTCCTTGTGAGAATTGTTGGGATAGGCTGTATTTTTGGTCTGGCCTGGTTTAGATTATCTGCAATTATCTGGCCTGGGCTCTTCTGTATGTGGTCAGCTGGAGAGATGGCTGGAGGCTAGATGCGTTAGGCAGAATTCTAAGATTATCCCTGATAACCTATATCTGTTATCATTTTTTCTGTCATAGGAGTGAGAACTGCAGTTTGCTTCTCACAATAGGATATGGCAAAGGTGAGGGGCGCCTGGGTGGCTCAGTCGTTTAAGTGCATCCTAACCGATCTTGATTTTGGCTCAGGTCATGATCTCCCAGTTCGAGAGGTATGGCAAAGGTGAAGAGATTTTACAGGTATAATTAAAGTCCCTAGTCAGATGGCTATATCTTGAGTAGGCTTGACCCAATCAGGCAAGCCCTTTAACAGAAGACCTGAAGGTCTGAGATGGAAGAATTGAGCAATTCTTCCTGACTTTGAAGAAGCTAGCTGCCATATTGTGAGAGGGCCACATCACAAGAACTGTGGAGATCCTTAGGAGCTGAGCACAGGCCCCGCTGATCACCTGGAAAGAATTGACCTTAGTCTTACAACCACAAGAAATTGTTTTCTTCCAATAACCATGTGAGCTTGGAAAAGGACCCTGAGCTCTAGAAAAGAAAGCAGTTCAGTTGACACTTTGATTTGAAACTCGTGAGCCCTTGAGCAGAAGACCCATAAACCGTGCTTAGGCTCCTCACCCCTAGAAACGTGAGATAATAATAAATGTGTGTTGTTTTAAACCACTAAATTTGTGGTAATTTGTTACACAACAATATAAAATTAATCTGCTAGATCGTATCTAGGATAGCCTTATTACAATTTTATCCTTTCCAGAATGGAATAGAATCATATAATATATTCCCTTTAGAGATTGGTGTTTTTCACTCATCATGGTACTTGGGATCTATCTAAGTTGTTGTGTTTATCAACACTATTCTTTTATTGTTGAACTGGTATTCCATTTTATGAATACCAGGTTGTTTATCCATTCTTCCAGTGAGGAACATTTAGTTGTTACTAGTTTGGGGCTATTACAAATAAAGCCACTGTGAAAATTTTCTTACAGGTTGTAGTATGAAAATAAATAGCTATGAGTGGAATTGCTGGGTTACAGGATATGTGTATGTTTAACTCTGAAAAACTGCTATACTTTTTTTCCAAAGTGGGAGTACCATTTTTCATTCCCACTAGTAGTGTTGTGAGTTGTTGTGCTTTCTCCACAGCACTTAGTATTGTTATTGTTTTTCCTTTTCTCTCTTCTAATAGATGCACAGTAATTTCAAAGACTTAATTTGTGTTTTCCTAATAGCTAATGGTGTTCAGTGTCTTTTCATGTACTTACATTCCATTTCAATATCTTTTGGTGTAATTTATTTTTAAATCTTTTGTCCATTTTCTAATTGGGTTGTTTTCTTAAATTTTTTTTTTTAATGTTTATTCATTTTGAGGAGACAGAGGGCAGGGGCAGAGAGAGAGGGGGACACAGAATCTGAAGCAGGCTCCAGGCTCTGAGCTGTCAGCATAGAGACTGACGCGGGGCTCTATCCACAAGCTGTGAGATCATGACCTGAGCTGAAGTTGGACGCTTAACTAACTGAGCCACCCAGGCACTCCTAATTGGGTTGTTTTCTTATTATTTCTTATTATTGAATTGAATTCAATTATTGAATTGAATTACTGAATTGCTCCTAATTGTGTTGTTTTCTTATTATTGAATGTATAGAGTTGTTGAGATACAAATTGTTGGATATGTGACTTGCAGATATTTTCTCAAGCCTATAGCTTATCTTTTTATTTTCTTACGCATGTCTTTTACAGAGCAAAATTTTTAATCTTGATGAGATCCATTTTATTGATTTAAAATTTTTATTTTATATATTTTTTGTGTTTGTGTGTATCATGTCTAAGAACTCTTTGTCTAACTCTAGATGATACAAATTTCTCTTATATTTTAAAAGTTTTATTTATTTTTTTAAAGAGTTTATTTTTAAGTAATCTCTGTATCCAACATGGAGCTTGAACTCATGGCCCTGAGATCAAGAGTCACATGGTCCACTGACTGAGCCAGTCAATGCCCCTAAAAGTTTTATGTTTTACAAATAGGTTTGTTATTCCTTTTGTGTTAGTTTTTGAATTAGGTATAAAATTACATCAAGGTTCATTTTTTGCATTGGAATGGCCGGTTTTTGAATTACCATTTAATTGTGAAGACTATCTTTTCTCTGTTAAATTGATTTTACAGGTCTTCAAAAATCCATTGGCCATATTTTGGAAAAGGTTCTGCTTTTGGACTCTATTCCATTTACCCCTACGTTTGTTCCTCTGTCAGTACCATACTATTTTGATTAGTGTTACATAGTCATGATAGGATGTAAAATTAGGTGGTATGATTCCTTCAACTTTATTATTTTTCAAAATTGTTAATAGCTATTCTAATTTATTTGCCTCTCTGTGTAGAATCATTTTAACTAGATCTACAAAATTTTTTTTTTGCTAAGATTTTAATAGTAAATAATACATTAAACCAGTAGATCAGTTTGGGGAGAATTGTTATTTTGACTGTGTTGAGTCTTCCAATCTATGGATATGGTATGTCTTTTTATTTTCTTAGATCATCTTTGATATTTTAATCAACATTTTGTTGTGTTTGTTTCTGTTTTGTTTTCGTTTTTTTTTTTTTTAGAGAGAAAGTGCATGCGAATGTGCTCGTGCAAGCGGGGGAGGGGCAGAGGGGGAGAGAGAGAATCTTAAGCAGGCTCCACACCCAGCACAGAGCCTGTCTCAGGGCTCGATCTCACAACCATCACATCATGACCTGAGCTGAAATCAGGAGTTGGATGCTCAACTAGTTGACTGAGCCATCCAGGCACCCCCAGCATTTTGTAGTTTTTAGCGTACAGATTCTGTATGTGTTGTTAGATCTGTACCTCAGTATTTAATTTTGGGGGGGAGTTATTATAGATGGTATGGTGCTTTTAATTTTGATTTCTAATTACAGATTGCTAACATATAGACAGTAATGATTTTTGTGTGTTGACCTCTAGCCTGTTGAATTTGATAAACTTAGTTACTAGTTCTAGGAATTTTTCCTCTAAATTCCTTGGGATTTTCTATATAGGCCATCTTGTCATCTGTGAATGGGGCCAGTGTTATACATTCCTTCTGATCTGTCATTTTCTTCTCTTGACTGATTTCACTGGCTAGGATTTCAGGCTGTGTGTTGAACAGCAGTGCTGTAAATGGATAAACTTGCCTTCTTCCCAGTCTTTGAGGGAAAGCATTCAGTTTTTCACCATTAGTAGGATGTTAGCTGTAGATATTTTGTGGGTATTTTGCTGTTTATCAAGTTGAGGATGTTCCCTTCTGTTCATAGTTTGTTGAAAGTTTTTATCATGAATATGTGTCAAATTTTCTCAACAATTTTTCTGCATTAATGGATATGATTGTATGTTTTTCTTTATGTCTCATTGTTTTAATTTACAATTTTCTGATAAATGAATACATTTTAATGTGTTTACTGGCCTTTTTTATCATCTTCCTATTTGAACGTCTAATTAAGTATTTTGCCCATTTAAAAAAGAATTTCTTTTTATTTTGTAACATTGATAAGCTTTCAGAAAAGTTTTTAAGTACAGAACAAAGAACTTCTTTTTTCCTGAACTGCTTTAGAGCCTCATGTCTTAATTCCTTACTGTTAATACTTCAGTTAAAGATATCTGTTGCACTGGGAGAATTAATATTGTTAAAATGTCCATACTACTCAAAGCAGTCTACAGGTTCAGTGCAATCACTATCAAATTACCAATAGCATTTTTCATAAAACTGAAATAAATAATACTAAAATTTGTATGGAACCACAAAAGATCCTGAATAGCCAAAGCAATCTTGAGAAAGAAAAGTAAGCTGGAGGTACCACAATTCTAGATTTCAAGGTCTATACTGTAGAGCTGTAGTAATCAAAACAGTATGGCCCTGGCACAGAAACAGATACACAGATCAGTGGAACAGAATAGCCCAGAAATAAACCCATGATTATATGGTCAATTAATCTATGACAAAGGCAAGAATATACAATAGGAAAAAGAGTCTCTTCAATAAATGGTGCTGGTAAAACTAGACAGCTTCATGTAAAAGAGTGAAACTGGACCACTTTTTCACACTATGCTCAAAAATAAACTCAAAATATATTAAAGACCTAAGTTGTGAGACCTGAAACCGTAAAAGTCCTAAAAATGTCTCATATGGCAAAGGAAACAAAAACAAAAACTAAACTATTGGTATTACATCAAAATAAAAAGCTTTTGCACAGTGAAGGAAACAAAAAGCCAGCCTACTGAATGGGAGAAAATATTTGCAAATGATCTATTAAGGGGGTTAATATCCAGAATATATGAAGAAGAGCTCAATACCAAGAAAACCAATCTAATTAAAACATGGACAGAGAACCTGAATAGACATTTTTCCCAAGGAGACATACAGGTGGCAGACAGATACATGAAGAGATGCTTAACATCACTCATCATTAGAGAAATGCAAATCAAAACCACAGTGATATACCACTTTACACCTGTCAGAATGGCTAAGATAAAAAAGGCAAGAAATAGTGTTGATGAGGATGTGGAGAAAAAGGAACTCTCCTACACTGTTGACGGGAATGTCAGCTGGCACAGCCATTGTGGAAAACGTGTGGAGGTTCCTTAAAAAATTAGAAATACTATATGATTCAATAATTCTACGCTAGGGTATTTACCCAAAGAAAACAAAAACACCAATTCGAAAAAAATAACGCAACCTTATGTTCATATGTTCATTGCAGCATTATTTACAGTAGCTAAGATATGGAAGGAAACTAAGTGTTCTGTCAATAGACAAGTGGATAAGGAAGACATACACATATATATACATATACAATAGAATATTATGCAGCCATAAAAAAGGATGAGATCATGCCATTTGAGACATCATGGATGGACTTAGATGGTATTATGCTAAGTAAGTCAGAGTGAGAAAGAAATACCATATAACTTCATCTCATCAAAAAACACCCAAAAAACATGAATAAACAAAAGCAAAATCAAACCTATAAAAATAGAACAAAGTGATGCTTGCCAGAGGGCAGTAGAGTGGGGAGCAAAGTGGGTGGGTGGGGGGGAGTGGGAGATCTAGGCTTCTTGCCAGTTAGGGAATGAATCAGTCATAGGAATTAAAAGCACAGCATAAGGAACATTGTGATACTGTAGTAGTGATGTATGGTGACAGATGGTAGGTACACTTGTGAATGTAGCATAATGTATAAACTTGTGGAATCACTGTTTTATACATCTGAAACTAATGTAACATTGTCAGCTACGAAAAAAAAAGGGATGTCTGTCAGCTACATGTCCAAAATGCATCCGTCAAATTCGGAAAATTACATTGAGAAATTTTTATCATCAGATTCCATTAAAGTTTTGCTAATTGTTCCTGTAATATCCTTTATGCCTAAAGGTTCTAGTTCAGAATTACATGCCACCTGGGGTTGTCATATGTCTTTGGTCTCCTTCAGTATAGAACAGTTTTTGTTTTTTTTTTTTTAATCTTTCTTTGACTTTCATGACCTTGACCCCTTTGAAGCTTACAGACCAGTTATTTTATAGAATGTTGTTCAGTTTGGATTTTCTTGGGTTTTCTCATGATTAGATTCAGATAGGTGTTTTCATCAGATATATCAGAGAAGTGATGCTATATTCTTGGTGCATCCTGTCAAAAGGCTCATTATTTCAATTTGTCCTATTACTAATGTCCACTTATATCACTTAGTTAAAGTAGCATTTGGTAGGCTTAATCACTGTAAAACTCTTTTTCTCCTGGGGAGAAGCTTTGAAACTCTATTATCCCATTCTCCTTCTAAATTTCAGTTTATTTATTTATATCTGTATGAAATCATGGTTTTCTGTTTTGTTCAGTGGGTTGTAATCTATAAACTATTTAAGTGTTCAAATTGTTCCTAATTTAGCTGGTGGGGATTTTGTCAATCTGGTTTCTATGTCCCTTTGACAAATTCCCATCAGTCTTGGGGTGCTGTTGCCAGAAAGATGATGTAGGTTCACTGTGTACTTTCCCCGCCCTCACCCTTACTATTAGCCATTTCTCCATGGAGCCCTGGTTCTTTTAGTATATAATGGTATCGAGAAACCAAGATTTAGGTTCTAGTGTGCTTGCTGCTATTGGGGTATTGCTGATACCAGTTCCTCTCAGTAGGAAGAGGCTAAGGAAAATCTGGGCATATTTACATACATATACATATATGCACTTACATCTATATGTCTAGCTTCATCTGAACATGTTAAAAACCATGAATTTACACCAATACCACAAATTCTAATACAAGTCCGGAGGATTCATTCTCATTTTTCTCTTTCCATATTTGTAACTGCCTTCACCAACAGTAAGAAATCTAGCTCCTATTTTTCCTGTTACTTAATATATTTTTACTTGTTTAACCCTCCATCCCCTTACATAGTTTTATCTCCTCTCCCATCACTATTGCTGCCTTTCTCTGACAAAGATGACCGCTCTACCCCTCATGGACTCCCAACACCGTATATTGCATTGGTCTCCCAGGGATGATTGCTTCATTTGCTTCATGCTCTGATTGCCTACACCAGTGCCCTCTCATATAAATGCCCTCCTCACCCCAGCTGAGCTTTGGCATTTTGCCCCCTTGTCATACCTTCTTTGGGCATTTCACCCTTCTTGAGCTTTGACTCCAACACCATGCCATCCTTGTGCATGGAGACCTTCTGTGCCCTGCTCAGGCATGGTACCCTACTCTTGGCCTCCAGGGCTCTTCTCCCCCCCACCCCCCCATCCTCCCCCTGCCCCCAGGTAAGGAAAGATTAGTTTGGGGAGGAAAGTGGCAGCTTTTCCTTTAAAAAAAATAGTTTGTCTTTTTATTTTTCATTTGTAGAGTTTTTTTTTTTTTTTAAATATACTTTGGATGTAAGTCTTTTGTCAGATATATGTGTTGCAAATATTTTTTGCCAGTCTTTTGGCTGCCTTTTCATTTTTATTAAAGTGTGATTAGAGGTTTTCAATTTTGAGAAAGTCATTTTATCACATTAAGAAACATATAGTTAATGTTTTTAGAAATCTATCCAATAACACAAATATTATATTTCTTTCTAGAAACTATATTTTTGGTTCCTGTATTTAGGTCTGTGATATAAATTAATTTTGTTTTTCAAGTTTTTTTTTTTTTTTTTAAACTTTTTTTTCAACGTTTATTTATTTTTGGGACAGAGAGAGACAGAGCATGAACGGGGGAGGGGCAGAGAGAGAGGGAGACACAGAATCGGAAACAGGCTCCAGGCTCTGAGCCATCAGCCCAGAGCCCAACGCGGGGCTCGAACTCACGGACCGCAAGATCGTGACCTGGCTGAAGTCGGACGCTTAACCGACTGCGCCACCCAGGCGCCCCTCAAGTTTTTTTTATTTAGGGGTACCTGGTTGGCTCAGTTGGTTAAGTAGGCATCTGACTCTTGATTTCGGCCCAGGTCATGATCTCACGGTTAGTAAGTTCGAGCCTTGCATCCTGCTCCATGCTGATAGCATGGAGCCTGCCTGGGATTCTCTCTCTCTGCCCCTTCCCTGCACACGTGCTCTCTCTCTCTCCAAAAAAAAAAAAAAACCAAAAAAACAAAAAAGCCTTAAAGCTTGCTTATTTATTTTGAGAGAGGGAAAGCATGAGTAGGGGAGGGGGCAGAGAGAGAGAATCCCAAGGAGGCTCCACACTCAGCACGGAGTCCTATGCAGGACTCAATCTCATGACCGTGAGATCATGACCTGAACTGATGTCAAGAGTCAGACAGACACCCTACTGACTGAGCCACCAGGCCCCCATTCCAAATTTTGTGGTGTAATTTGAGGTAGTAGTTCAGATTTGTGTTTTTGTTTATTTAGTTGTTTCAGTCTTATTTATTGAAATGACTTTCTTTTTTCCCCATTGAATAGTCTTGGTGCCTTTGTCAAATATCAGTTGACCCTTATATACGTAGATATGTTTTGGTATTCTATTCTGTTCCATTGATCTATTATCTTTATACCAGTGTCATACTCTCATGATTTTTAATAAGTCAAGAAATCAGGTAATGTTAGTAGTATGAGTCTTCTAACTTCTTCTTTTTCAAGAATTGTTTTGACTGTTCCTGGTCCTTTAAGTTTTCATATAAACTTTAAAGTCAACTTGTCGGTTTTTGCCAAAACAATGCCTGTTGGGTTTTGATTGTGGTTGTGTTGAATTTGTAGATCAGTTTGTGGAAAATTAACATTTTGATGTTGATTTTTTTTTCCAGTCCATGAATATGGTATATCCATTGATTTAAGTAGTCTTTTTTTTTTTTTTTTCCTAGCAGTGTTTTATAGTTTCCATTGGGGTTTTGCCTGTGTTTTGAAATTTTTAAAGTGTTTTTTAATTGCTATTGCAAGTGGAGATGATTTTTAAATTTTTTTCAGTTTTTTCTTTAATATATTCAGTTGATTCTTTAAAAACCTTAATTTTACATACTTTATCACATTATCATATTTTCTCTGTCATTATCTACATATTTTTTTTCCTGTATCAGAGTAAGTTGCAGACATAATGTTCCTTACTAAACAAGGAAAATTCTCTTTCATAACCACATTGCAATGATCAGAGTTAGAGTATTAATGTTGATACAGTATTGCTTGCTGGCTCATTTGCATACTTAATTCAAATTTTTCCTGTTGTTTTATTAATGCTAATTATGAAATTCTGGTTCAGGATACATCTAATCCTGGATCAGATGGTGCATTTGTTTGTCAAGTCTCTTTCATTTCCTTTAATCTGGAAAAGTTTCCACAAATTTTGTCTTTTGTGATCTTAGTATTTTTTAAGAATACAGGTCATTCACTTTCTAGAAAGCTCCCCAAGTCTGGGTTTGTCTAATGTTTTTTCATTATTAGATTTAAGTAGTAAGCTTTTGACAGGAATATTTCAGAAGTTATGGCATTCTCAGTGCATTGTATTAGGATACAAATGATTTCTATTTGATTTCTCCTAATGATAACTTCAGTCACTTGGTTGAGGTGGGGTCTGCCATTTTCTTCACTGTAAATAATAAGTACCTTGTAAAGAGATGCCTTGAGTGTATATAGTCTCATCAAACTTTCATCCGTTAGTTTTAGCATCTCTTGATGAATGGGTCTTACCTGAAAGTTACTAGTCTGATGGTTGTCAAGTGGTGATTTTAAAACAATGTTTGTTTATTTTGAGAGAGAGCGTATGCATGTGAGCTGGGGAGGAGCAGAGAGAGAGAGAGAGAGAGAGAGAGAGAGAGAGAGAGAATCCCAAGCAGGCGCCTTGCTGTCATTGCAGAGCCTGACGTGGGGTTCAGTCCTAACGAACCCTGAGATCATGACCTGAACCAAAACCGAGAGTCGGATGCTTATCTGACTGAGCCACCCAGGCACCCCTCAAGTGGTGATTTTTAAAATTCATTTGACATTTATTGGCATTCTACAGTAAGAAAGAGCCTTCTTTTCTCCCTCATTTGTTTATTCATTATGAATTTATGGATTGTTATTTTATTATTATCTGTTACTGTTATTAACTTTGTTTAAAAATTTTTTTTAAATGTTTATTTTTGGGAGAGTATGAGTGGGGGAGGGGCAGAGGGAGAGAGGGAGACACACAATGTGAAGCAGCCTCCAGGCTCTGAGCGGTCAGCCTAGAGCCTGATGCAGGGCTTGAACTCACGAACTGTGAAATCATGACCTAGGCCAAAGTCGGATGCTTAACCAACTGAGTCACCCAGGTGCCCCTACTGTCATTAACTTTAATGCAGAAATTGTACAGAAGTGGCCAGCAGGACTCCCTTCAGCGTGGCTTTTGTGTCCTTCTAACAGGTCCCCGTCATTCTAAACTCTTTTTCACTTCTTTGTTTTCTGGCCCAGCCATGTGTCTGGGCTTAGCTTGTATTTTCCAGCCCCAGCTTTGGTATCAGTCATTTTCCCAAGGAGCTCAGGATCCTCAGGAGCTATACATGTACACATCTGTGTCTTTTTCTGTATTTGTCTGTTTTTACATATGTTGATTCATACTGGTACCTCTGATTCCAGTCTTTTACTGCAGGTTCATTCCAGCTTCACACCTTTCCGTATTTATAACTAGCTGCTCCAACAGTGAGAATCCTGGCTCCCATGATCTACTTTATTATCAGCTCATTTGCTTAAGTCAGAATACATCTAATGGTTTCAGAATTGCCATTCCATTCCACTGTGAGAAGCAAATCTATTAAAAGGAGAGCTTATTATTTATCATTTATTTAGTTCTTTAGCCCAAGTGTACATAGTTAAAATAGTGTGTTCAAAAGTTACTTGGGTTAGATCCACCCCTGCCCTTCTTCAGTGTGGTTCTGTTAGTCATTTGAAATACTTTAAAGTTTTCTGCACATATGTATCACAATAATTTCTCTTTTCAAAGCTGTGGGAAAACAGGCACTCAGACATTGCTGTTATGAACACAAATCCACTAAACTTTTTCCAGGGGAATTTGGTACTGTTAACAAAATTTCATTTACATTTAACCTTTGACTCAGCATTTCTACTTCAGGAATTTACCCTGAAGAGGCACGTTTAACGATACAAAAGTACAGAGTCATGAGGTTATTCAAGGCAGTAATATTTCTTTGTGAAAAAAGCCACCTAAATGCCAGTACATGGGGGAATGTTTGCATAAATTTTGGTACATGTGTATGATGAAGTTTTATGCAGCTGCGAAGAGAATGAAGGTTATCTATGTAGTGATTGAGTGATTTCCAGGATATATGGTTAAGTGAAAACAAATATTGTCTGTGGCATACAATTTGATGATAAAAGGGGAATAAAATAGATGTGTATATTATCATTTGTTTAGAAAAGAAACACAAGAGAAATAAACCAGAAACTAATGGGATTGATTCCCTAACGGGGTGGGTAAGAATGGAGTGGAAAGTTGGTGGGGTGGGAAGAGAAGGGGATGAGGGTAGTGTTAATTCTCTGAGTGTAACCTTTTAAATAGTTTTGACTTTTATAACCATGCTGTGTTTCATATACTTACAAATAAATACATAATAAAGATGAGGGATAAAAACCAAAATGGATTACAAATAGGAAAGATGAAGCTATTGCTTTTTAACAGCTATGAAGTTCTTCTTGATGTGGTCAAACACATCAGTTTCAGTCTTCCTTTTTTTTTTTTTTTAAAGTTTATTTATTTATTTTGAGAGAGAGAGAGAAAGAGAGGGAGGGGCAGAGAGGGAGAAAGAGAATCCCAAGCAGACTCTGCAGGTCCCGACTCAGGGCTCAATCCCAAAGTTGTGAGATCATGACCTGAGCCGAAATCAAGAGTTGGATGCTTAATCGACTTCCACCCAGGTGCCCCTTCAGTCTTCTTCTGAAGGTTAGTCCTGGAACTGTTCTTTCTCCTATTCCTGGTATGTTTGGGGGGGGGGGGGTGGCAACTGTCCTGAGAAATTTCCTGGGGCACAGGACTTTTAGTGCTGAAACTGGAAAGTCCCAGGCATATGGGGGTAAGTTGGTTACCCTGTTCGACATACACATAGCTGTTTACCTGGGCTTTCCCTTCATCATCACCTTGGAAATTCTTTTCACCTGTATTCTGTGATATATTCTCTTTCCTAGATCTTGAGCAGGTATCATTTTTGTTATGGTTTAGTTTGTTTTTTATTATTTATTTGTGTAATATAGATTCTCCAGTTACTTCCTGAGAATAGGTGCATAGGAGGTAAAAGTATTTGAAGCCTTACATATCTTTATTCTGTATTCCATACTGGATTATTGGTTTGACTTAAGAATTTTAGAAGAGGGGTACCTGGCTGGCTCAGTCAGAAGGGCATGTGACTCTTGATTTTGGGGGGTCATAGGTTTGAGCCCCACGTTGAGTGTAGAGATGAAGATTACTTAAAAAGAATTTTAGAAAATATTACATTCTTCAGAACGGCTCTTGAAGAAGCATGATACCATTCTGATTCCTTTGTATGTGATGTGTTCTCTCTGAATGGAAGATTTTAGGATCTTTTTTTCATTCATTGTGTAAGGGCATTTTGCCTTATTAAACCTGGAAACTCAGGTCTTTTCATTTTGGGAAAACTTCTGTCTTTTCTATTTTCTCTTGGAACTTCTATTTGATGTGGGACTTTCTTGATGATTTTCTTTTTCTTCTGAGTCAGTTCTTTGGGAAATAACCTATTTGTTGTTGCTGGGGGGTTTGTTTTGTATCATTTTATATTTCTAGCAGATTACTCACATTCTCTGATGTTCCTTTATTATTTTTTTTTAAATAGCATTCTGGGGCGCCTGGGTGGCTCAGTCGGTTGAGTGTCCGACTTCGGCTCAGGTCATGATCTCGTGGCTTGTGGGTTCAAGCCCCGCGTCGAGCTCTGTGCTGACAGCTCAGAGCCTGGAGCCTGCTTCATATTCTGTCTCTGTCTCTCTCTCTCTCTCTCTCTCTCTCTCTCTCTCTCTCTCTCTGTCTTTGCCCCTCCTCTGCTCACACACTTTCTCTCTCTCTCTCCTCTCTCTCTCTCAAATATGAATAAACATTTTAAAAAATTAAAAAAAAATAGCATTCTGTACTTTTTGTTTTGGGGCTCTTTGAGAACATTTACTGTGAAATCTTCATTATCTCTGCTTCCTTTCAAGTCCTTTTGTTTTTGGTGGTTATGTTTCATCTGACAGTTGTGCTCAGATCTCTGGTGGCCCTTGACAGGTCATACGTGGTGAGAGGACTGGCAGATTCTGTGCTTGTGGACACTATTTGTTGGCTGGGATGGAGAGTGGGGACCCAGATGCTTTTTTGAGATCCACAGTTATCTACTTGAAGGTATTTTCTCTTAGGCTAGTCACTTTTTCCAGGAAGAGAAATCCTCTCCTCTCTTGCCCGCCAGCTGAGAGCAGGGCAGGGCTGGGATTTTGGGGCCGCCACTGTTCGGAGAGCTTTGGGAGCCAGGTTGGGGAAGGGAGCTGATGGTATCACTGTTTTGTATGTGGTCTTTGACTTACTGCTCCTGTTTAGGGCGTGGCACCTCATTTCCTCCCTGACTCCTTGAGCTGGAGTCTTCTATTCTGGACCCTCCATGGTTGAATCCAACTAGAATATAAATCTGTTTTCTTCTGAAGACGGAGAAGAGTATTGCCTGACTGGGGACAGAGAGGGGACCTGAGGTGTCCAACTTCTGGTTCAGACTTCCAGCTAGTTCTCAAGTCTTAGTTCCTATGGCTCACCTCTGTGTGGAGTGGTTCCTGGTACTTTTAATCACTGTCCTGTTGGGGGTTTTGCAGTACTAATTGGCGGCTTTTTGGATTTTCCCTCTGCAGCTTCAGACTTCAGCTTTCTTTTCCCTGCTGAGTCCATTACTTTCTCTCTTCCTGCTATCCATCTTCCAGAATTCTGTTGACATCTCTCATCTGCTGCCTTTTTCCTCCCCCTTTCCCTTTGTCCATTTATACCTTTATTTTTTTCCCTTATAATCATTCTAATGGGGCTTCAGGAGGATGCAAAGAATTGTGTCCATTTTTGCCGTGTTTAAATGGAAGCTCAGGTCTTAGTGCAGAGAAAATGGGAAATGACCTTGACTTCCATGCCTCCATGCCAGAACGGACCCCTATCCCTCCACCTGCCACCCAGGACCTATGACCCTTGTTCCTTCCCAGTAGCAACCATTGTTACTAATGTGTGTCCTTCCCATTCATGTGGATCCATTAAAAATGTGTAGTCTATTTATATAGGTGTATTTTTTCTTTCAACTCCTGTTGAATAGTGTATCATACCAATATACCTAATGTTACTTATCCAGTCCCTTATTATAGATGTTTGTGTTTTTTACTATTACAAATAGCACTGCAGTAATAACCTTTTTACTTTTGTATTCTCCATGTGCAAATGCATGAGAATTTTTCTAGAGGACTACTTACCTTGACATTTTAATGGGTAAAATGGAGGTGATTTGGAGGCTTTCTCTGAGGCTTTGAGGAAAACATTTTATTTAATTTGCTTTACATTTTATTTTATAACTATGGTGAGAAATAGAATTATAAAACTTCCAAATCTTTTAAAAAAACTGTACTGAGAAACATGCTTTCTTTACTGTCTGTATTATTAACAATTCTGAAATCTAAAATATTTTGAAACTGGAAAATTTTTTTCCTAACTCATTTGGCAGTAAACTTGACCAGTCTTAAACTCCTTTGGTAGCCAAACTCTGATCCCGACTGACAGAGCTATTTATTTTAGTTGGTATGAGCATACATGTTCTTTAGAAAAATATTAATGTGTGTTAATATATGATACATTAAAACTATATGCACTATATTACCACCCAAAATTCAAGAAATCTTGAATTCTAAAACCTATCTAGATCTAAGGGTTTCAGGGGAGGGATCATGGGCCTGTGGTCAAGTCATAATCAACTGGAAACTTTGCAGTGGTGGGTGGCAAATCATAGATGAGAATTTATTTCTCGTTGATGGAAACTTTTTTTTTGTCTTTAAGAAGAACTCAGTTTTTTTTTTCTCTTTAAACTGTGTTCTAAGAGTGTTCATTTTTAAAATAACAGCTGTCTTCTTTCTTTGACAGCTATAATACTGAAATTGCTTGTGATAATGCAAATGGATTTCAAATTCAATAGAACTTTTTTTACATTAAGTATTTTAAAAAATGATGAAGCCTTTTTTCAAGCATACAAGGAGTTTACTTTGCTAGCTTTAATTCCTCTTTAGGATTCATATAACAAAATTAAAACATCGTTAACAGACCATTTTAGCCTCCATTGTCTAAAGTTGAATTTTACCTTTGGATCTATAAACTTTCTGTACACATTAATAGTTTTTATGTGGTATTTACAAATTCTCATTAAATTCATTCATGTTTTCAGAACTGTTGGTTAAATTTAGTAAGACTTTTTTTTTTAACGTTTATTTTATTTATTTATTTATTTATTTTTAAATTTTTTTTTCAACGTTTATTTATTTTTGGGACAGAGAGAGACAGAGCATGAACGGGGGAGGGGCAGAGAGAGAGGGAGACACAGAATCAGAAACAGGCTCCAGGCTCTGAGCCATCAGCCCAGAGCCTGACGCGGGGCTCGAACTCACGGACCGTGAGATCGTGACCTGGTTGAAGTCGGACGCTTAACCGACTGCGCCACCCAGGTGCCCCTTAACGTTTATTTTTAAGATCGCACAAGCAGGAGAGGGGCAGAGAGGAGGACAGAGGATTTGAAGCGGGCTGACTGTAGAGTCAAGAAAAATTATGTTTTATTGGAATTTTATTGAATCTACAAATCAGTTTGGGGAGAATTGACATCTTTACAATGTTGAGTTTTCTTAATATAGAAGATGGTGTGGCTCTCCATTTTTTTAAAGTTTATTTTTGAGAGAGAGAGCATGAATTGGGGGAGGGGCAGAGAGAGAGGGGGACAGAGGATCTGAAGCAGGCTCCACGCTGACAGCACCGAGCCTGACACAGGGCGGGACTCGAACTATGAACTGGGAGATGATGACCTGAGCCAAAATCCAATGCTCAACTGACTGAGCCAGCCAGGAGCCCCATCCATTTTTAAACCTTTCTCCATAAAGTTTTGTTTTCTTCATTAGATGATTGTATGTCACAAAATTTTTTTGTGAAATTTGCCCCTGATTAACTTATATTCTTTGTTCTTATAAATTACATTTTTTTCATATAAAAAATTTTAAGTTTATTTTTGAGAGAAAGAGAGAGAGTGGGGGAGGGGCAGAGAGAGAGAGAATCCCAAGCAGGCTCTGTGCTGACAGTGCAGAGCCTGATGTGGGGCTCGATCCCACAACCATAAGATCATGACCTGAGCTGAAACCAAGAGTCAGACGCTTAACTGACTAAGCCACCCAGGCACCCCTATAAATTCCATTTTCTAATCGGTGATATTACTGCTAATGTTGGAATCGCTGGAGTTTTTAATATGATCTTGAATCTTAACAACCTCGTTGAATTTCTTACTGGTCTGAATCTCTTGGTTCCTCAGTGAGAACCTAATCTTGGGCAGTTAAAACTTCATCAGTTTTGGGGTGCCTGGGTGGCTCAGTAGGTTAAGTGTCCAACTTCAGCTCAGGTCATGAAATTGTGCTTCACGAGTTCGAGCCCTACGTCGGGCTCTGTGCTGACAGCCCGGAGCCTGGACCCAGCTTCAGATTCTGTGTCTCCCTCTCTCTCTGCTCCTCCCCCACTGGTGCTCTGTCTCGGTCTCTTAAAAATAAACATTAAAAAATTTTTTAAAAAACCAAAAAACTTCCATCAGGTTTTTTTTTTTTTAAAGCAATCTCTACACCCAATGTGGTGCTCAAACTTACGACTTGAGATCAAGAGTTGCATTGTTCTTCTGACTGAGCCAGCCAGGCGCCCCAAAACCTCATCAGTTTAAATTTTAGTGTTCCATTTTATTCATGTTTGGGGCTTGTTATATTCACGGTGCCTTTTATTTTTTTAAACTCTGACTCGGGGCACCAGGCTGGCTTAGTTGGTAGAGTGCGACTCTTGATCTTGAGGTTGTAAGTTTAAGCCCCATGTTGGGGGTAGAGAGTCTTTAAAAAAAAAATTAAAAAAATAAAATATCTGACTTATGGGAAAATATTCAGGTTTATTTATTTATTATTATTATTTTCACCATTAGCCTCTTTTCTAGTTGCCTTGCCAAACTAATACACTTCCCGTGTTTTTATTTTATTTATTATTATTGGTTTTTTGTTTGTCTACTTGTTTGCTTGTTTATTTGGAAGAGAGCAAGAGTGGGCAGGGGAGGGGCAGAGAGAGAGAGAGAGAGAGAGAGAGAATATCTTAAGCAGGCTCTAGCAGAGCCTAACTTGGGGCTTGATCTCACGACTGTGAGATCATGACCTGAGCTGAAATCAGGAGTTGGATGCTTAACCAACTGAGCCATCCAGGTGCCCTCATACATTCCATGTTTTAAAAACCCTTATTTGTGTTAGGAGGTGAATATGGGTAAAAAGTATAGGCAAGTATTCTTTGTGCTTTTTTTACTATTCCAGCTTTTTTGTATATACAAAATTATTTCCACATGAAAGTGTTTAAAATGTATTTGTAAAAGTAACACATGCCCATGATCAGTATTTAAAAGTATCTGGAACAGGGGCGCCTGGGTGGCTCAGTTGGTTGGGCGTCCGACTCCAGCTCAGGTCATGATCTCACAGTCCATGAGTTCGAGCCCCGCGTCGGGCTCTGTGCTGACAGCTCAGAGCCTGGAGCCTGCTTCACATTCTGTGTCTCCCTCTCTCTCTGCCCCTCCCCTGCTCATGCTCTGTCTCAAAAATGAATAAAAACAAAAAAATTAAAAAAAAAAAAAAGTAAAAGTATCTGGAACAAAGAATTCCTACAACTATAACAAAAAGACAACTCAGTTTAAAAATGAGCAAAAGACTTGAACAGACACTTCAAAAAGGAAGATATGAGAATGGCCAATAGCATATAAAAAAGTGTTCAATGTCTTTAGTCATTAGAAAAATGAAAAACTTAAACCACAATGAGGTACCACTGCATCCCACCAGCATGGCTAAAGTAAGATTGACAACCCAAATGGTGAGGATGTGGAGGGTCTGGAACTCGATACAGTGCTGCTGGGAGTGGAAATCTGTGGAAATGTCTGGAAGTTGTTTTTCTTTTTAATCATTCATCCCATACCAAGCAATTCTGTTCCTGAATATTTACTCACAAGAGATAAAAAACCTGTCCAGAAAAAGGGGTGTGCAAGAATGTTTGTGGTAGCTTTATTAATAATTGCCAAAATCTGGAAATAATGCTGATGTCCTTTGATGAGAGAATAGATAAACACATGGTTGTATATGACCACTACTCTGTAATAACGAATAATGACCTGATGCCTGTGGCCACACGGATGAATTTCATCAACATTAGACTGAGCAAAAGAAGCCAGGGACAAAAGAATATGTACCGTATGATTCTATTTCCATGAAGACCACAAACAGGCAAAAGTAATTTTTGGTGATAGAAATAAGAATAATAATTGTGTCAGTGGGTGGGAGAGGCAATGTAGAGTTGGGGTTGACTAGGAAGGGGCACAAAGGAACTTCTAGGGATGTTGGACATGTTCTGTATCTTGATATGCATTTGTCAGACTCATCAGATAGTATACGTAAGATCTGTGTTTTACTCTGTGTAAATTATATCTCATTTTAAAAAGTAAGAGAAAGGACACACAGGGTGTATACATTGATCCAAGAACATTCCCGTATATTAAAATGCAATGCAGTTATCATATTCAGAAAATGTAACATTATTGCAGCCTTGCTGTATGTACTATGCAGTCACATTTAAATACCCCAATATTGTCTTTTATAACTTTTTTTTTTTAGAGAGTGGGGAAGAGGGGGAGAGGGAGAGAATCTTTTTTTTTTTTTAATTTTTTAATGTTTATTTTTGAGAGACAGAGCATGAGCATGAGCAGGGGGAGGGCAGAGAGAGAGGGAACACAGAATCAGAAGCAGGCTCCAGGCTCTGAGCCGTCAGCACAGAGCCTGACGTGGGGTTCGAACTCTTGAACTGTGAGATCATGACCTGAGCCGAAGTCAGATGCCTAACCAACTGAGTCACCCAGGTGCTGAGAGAGACAGAGAGACAGAGTGAGAGACAGAGACAGGAGAGAGAGGAGAGACAGAGAGGGACGGGGGTGGGGGAGAGATAGAGACACACACACACACACACACACACACACACAGAGAGAGAGAGAGAGAGAGAGAGAGAGAGAGAGAATCCTAAGCAGATTCCATGCTCAGTGTGGAGCCTGATGCAGGGCTTGATCCCACAATCCTAGGATCATGACGTGAGCCAAAATCAAGAGTTGGACACTCAAGCAACTGAGCCACCCAGGCGCCCCTTTCATAGCATTTTTTGTTTTTAAGTGTTTACTTATTTATTTTGAGAGAGCAAGCATATGCGTGCACACACGGGAGAGGCAGAGAGAAAGAGAGGGAGAGAGAGAATGCCAAGCAGGCTCCTTGCTGTCAGCACAGAGCCTGACATGGGACTCGATCTAATGAGCCTGAGGTCATGACCTGAGCCAAAATCAAGAGTTGGATGCTTAACTGACTGAGCCATCCAGGCATCCTGCTTTCGTAACATTTTTAGTATTCAGGTTTCAGTGAAGGATCACTTATTACCTGTTAATTTCTTTAAACACAGTTTCTTGATAGAAAATATCCTTGTGAAAAAAAAAAAAAAACCCAAAACAAAAAAACAAAACAGTCTTGAGTCCTAAGGCATATTATCTGATGCCTATAATTCTCAGCCCATTTCATTTTTGTCAGACATCTACAGTTAATGTTTGGAAAGTTATGGTGTCAAATGTGTAGAGTTTATAAAATGGAAAGATTAAGGATTTTTAAAAAGGCAGAATTAGAATTGCTAATCTTTCATTTTCTTAAAAGTTCTGTTTGCATTTTACAGAAAATATGGCTTTAGAAACTTGGGATGGTAGTTTGAATTGCAAACAAATTTTTTTTGCAGTATTTCTGTTTGTTTAATTAATGAGATTTGTAATCAACACTAGGTTCCCCTAGACTCTAGGGCCTCTGGAAAGGAAATTAGCTTTTAGTGACTTACTTGCCAGAGAAGCATTTAGCATTATAATTTTTCTTTTTTAATGTTATTTTCTTGATCACAAAAGCCAATATACATTAATTGTAGAAAATACCTCATGTTGAAAAGAAAGTCCTTACAACTCTGCCACCTAGAGGTGGCGATGACTAACATACATAAGGAATATCATTAATATCATTGTTCTTGTCTTTTGTTTATGCAAACACATTCACACAATTTTTTTAAAAACAGGTGATGGAATCATACCATATGAATTTGCTTAATTCACTTGCTGTATCATCATTTCTTGTCATTAAATACCCTGCAGCTTTATTTCAAATGACTGTCTATGGTAGTGTTTCTTGATGGAAATACTGGAATTATTTTTTTGTTTTAAAACTTTTTTATTGTAGAAATATAAGAGTAAACTGCTTACAACATAAATGTTCAGCTTGATGAATGTTGTAAAGTAAACATCCTTGTAACTGCCACACAGATCATCAAGACATCAAGCGTGGCCAGCAGCCCCCAGAACCCTTTCCCACTCACAGCTCCCTTCTTCCCCTCAAAGGTAGTAGCTACTATCCTTTTTAGAGGTTCTATTTTTGTTTTTCCTTATTGTTTCCCACCTGTGTTTGCATCCCCAACAGTGTAGTTTATTTTTGCCTGTTTTTGGAACTTCTTACAAATGGAGTCATTACAGTGTGCTCTGTTTTGTGACTGGCTTCTTTCATTCAACATTTTTTTTTTTTTTTTAATTTTTTTTTTTTCAACGTTTATTTATTTTTGGGACAGAGAGAGACAGAGCATGAATGGGGGAGGGGCAGAGAGAGAGGGAGACACAGAATCGGAAACAGGCTCCAGGCTCTGGGCCATCAGCCCAGAGCCCGACGCGGGGCTCGAACTCCCGGACCGCGAGATCGTGACCTGGCTGAAGTCGGACACTTAACCGACTGTGCCACCCAGGCGCCCCAACATTTTGTTTTTAAAATTCATCCATATTGTTGTAGTGGCGGTAGTTCATTCATTTTTCATTGTATACTACCAAGTTTTGATTCTACTGATGATGGGCATTTTGGTTATTTATAGCCCAGGTTACAAATGTTGCTGCCATGAACACTGGATCTGCTTCACGGTGTGTGTGTGTGTGTGTGTGCGCGCGCACGCACGCGTGTATTTCTCTAGAGAATCACATGTAGGACTGACATTGCTGTGTTGTGGGATGTTTGTACCTTCAACTGTGCCACATAATGCCAAACTATTCTCAGATGGTTGGATCAGTTTTCCTCATCCTCATTAGCACTCCTTGGTATGGTTAACTTTCATTTTAGCCATTCTTATGGATGTGTTGATATCTCATTGTGGCCTTAATTTGCATTATAATGTGTTTTCCTTATTGTTAGTGAGGCTAAAGAGGTTTATGTGTGAATGTTGTTCATTTGGATATCCTATTTGGGACAGTGCTTTAATTCATGGTCTTTTGCCTATTCTTTTCCTGGGTTCTGTTTTCTTCTTGATTTATGTAATCTAGATACATGTTCTTTGTTGGTTGTATCTTCTCCAACTCTGTAGGTAGTTTGCCGTTTTTACTTCATTAATGGTGTCTTGTGGAATGAAGGATCTTAATTTTAATGTAGTTCAATTGATTGACTTTCTCTTTTTAAGGATTCATGCTTTTCATGTCCTGTGTAGTCTTAGAAATGGAAGCGTTGGGACGCCTGGGTGGCGCAGTCGGTTAAGCGTCCGACTTCAGCCAGGTCACGATCTCGCGGTCCGTGGGTTCGAGCCCCGCGTCAGGCTCTGGGCTGATGGCTCAGAGCCTGGAGCCTGTTAACGATTCTGTGTCTCCCTCTCTCTCTGCCCCTCCCCCGTTCATGCTCTGTCTCTCTCTGTCCCAAAAATAAATAAACGTTGGAAAAAAAAAAATTAAAAAAAAAAAAAAAAGAAATGGAAGCGTTGGGTTAAGAGGACTTTAGATTTTTGTTTACAGCTTACTCTCCCACTGGTAGCACATGAACCTTTGATACCATTTTCACTCTCACCAAGAATGTAGGCACGATTCCTTCACACTTACTAGAACTGGAGTTCTGGGGTCAGTTTTGCCCTTGTAACAGACGTCCTTGATTTATTAATGAGTATTTTATCTTCGTTTGCTCGTGAGACTCAAAGAGCAGGTTTGGTTCATCATTCTATGCACATGGCAGCCATTAAGCATAATTCCAAGATTGACACTAAAAATATTCTTTAGCTTTTGATTCTGAGGAGCATTTAGAGCTGGCAGGGAAAGAAATAAAGATCTAAAATGCCATTTTCTTTTTTATTAATTTAAGGCAACATGATTTTGGCTTAAATTAATGGAAATGATGAAGATTTAATACAAGGGGTCAAGGGACCCATGAAATTGATGAGTTAGAATTGTGTAGATTTCCTTTATAAATTTCTGGTGTATTTGTAAGAGGTAGAATCATGATTTTATCTGCTCTTCTTCACACACTTTATTCAAAGAAGAAGAACTCCTCGTCCTGATTTATCTCTGTTCCTCCTCTCCTCAGCCCCCAGTATTCATTCAGAGTCCTTCCTAATTGTGAGGTGGAAGGTGGCCCCTTGGTGTTCCCTGGGTTAGCGGTGGAGTTGAACTAAGACTCTGCCACAGAGCCCGTTCTCCATTAGGAGAAGAAATCAGGAGTGGAGCTCTCCTGCACTCTGGTCTGCTTTCCTTGAACTCATGGTTTAGGTGGCCAGCACTTTCCCTGGGCCTCACCACAGTCCCAAGTCCTCTTCCTGCCTGCAGACTTCCCATCATTGCCAGAATGAAATTCCTGCGGCTCACATCGTGCCCCTCTCAGCGCCCTTCAGAGACTCGCAGATAGTCAGAATCTTGGTCCCGCAGCGCAGCGTCTCATCATTTACCTGGCTGCTCGCTCTTGAGCCTTATGCACCCAGTCCTCCAGGTGCTTGTTGAAATCTGTGCTTTCCTTGCATTTGGAATCTTCTCCCTCCTGTCTCCTACTGCCAAACCATCCACCTGCTAGCTTAATGCTAGTTTAACTTTTAAAACTCAGCTTAAGAGACACATCTCCCTGCAGGCCTTACCTCCGTGCCCTCTTTCCTCCGGCTCACTGAGTTAGGTGTCCCCTCTTCCGGACTGCCCCAGCTCTCTCTGTACGTCTGTTGCTGTGCTTTGTATTGTAGTAGATTTCATTTTCTTTCCTACTCCTTTGAGTTCCTTGAGGGCAGGACCCTGATTCTCCCTCCTTATACACCACCCCCCACCAGGAACTAGCATGGTGTAGCTTATAGGGGGCACCTCATAAATGTTTAATGAGTGAGTGAACATGAAATTGTGTCTAACTTTCATGACGCACGTATGAAAAGAACTTGCAGAGAAAGAGGTCAGTTAGAACGGGATAGGAACTTATCAGTATTCTAAATCTCTCTTCTCCAAAAGCAGTGCGCATTTAGGAGTGACTGCTGTGCCTGTAGCATCTGTCGGGTTTTGCTCACCTGAGTTGTGCCTTGCTGTCACAGAAGGATGCCCTGCAGTGGTCTCGCAGTCCGGCTGCAGTGGAGGGAGAGGAGCCAGAGGACACAGCCGACGCGGAGAGCTGTGGGTCTAACGAAGCCAGCACTGTGAGTGGTGAAAACGATGGTAAGTACCCTTCACAGGATGGGCCAGGAGCTGCAGGCAGCTTGCTAGAGACTAACCTTCACTTCCCCCTCTTCCAGTTTCTCTTGATGAAACGTCTTCGAACGCATCCTGTTCTGCAGAATCTCAGAGCCGGCCTCTTTCCAATCCTAGGGACAGTTACAGAGCTTCCTCACAGGTAGGGAGGAGAGTTGGTGGCTAGGCTGGGGCTAGTTGGGGCCAGGCAGGAGATAGGACTCTTCTTCTGTGTTAACTGTGAGCGTGTAGGGAGAGTGGAGTGAATAAGTTTGGTCTTCACCTGTTGGTACAGTTCAGAGTGGGCCATAGGAAAAGTGGGCTGTGGATCTGAGAGCAGAGTGGTTTGTTTTTCTTCATTACCACAGATAATATAGTTTGCCTCCTACTTCTGACAAACACAGGAATATCTGGGACGGGGAAGGCACAGTGTAGAGTGGGGAAGCAAATGAGCTTGGGAGTCAGCACTTGGAATTATGGCCCTGCCGCTCACCAGCTTTGGGACCTTGGGCAAATTCCTTATCTGTAAAACAGGGTAACAATACAGTACACTCAGCCTGGAGTGGTAGTTGGCAAGGTGCTGGCCACGGCTCAGTAACACGAGTCAGTGCCACTCCCCCATCACATGCCTGAGCTGGTTGGATATATGAACTCTGTTGTACGAGATGGTGGGTGGAAACGTGGTGGAGAGGGACCACTCTTGTGGCCCTGCAGGTGACTCGGGCTCCTTTTGTAATCCCTCGGCGATACAGGCAAACAAGCAAAAGAAAAAGACTGGGGTGATGCTGCCTCGAGTTGTTCTGACTCCTCTGAAGGTAAACGGGGCCCACGTGGAATCTGCATCAGGTATGTGCAACCTTGTGATATGATGCTCCTTCCTCAGGTCTTGGGGCCTGCCTCCGTCTGGCAGCAGTGTCTGACCTAGGTGGTACGGTGCCCGTCGAGGCAGGAGGCCCTCCTGGTGGGCAGCACGCTGTGGTGGTGAGGCCTGAGCTAGGTTCCGGTGCTGAGCTCTGCCGTGCACACCGCCTTTTGGTCTCCCAGGGCGGCATGAGGGTCCGATGAAGGAGTGTGCAGGTGCTTGGTAAAGGTGCAGTGCTGTGCAGATGAAGATGGCGGTTTGGCATTCTTTCGTGATACCATAAAGCCAGACCATGCGGTGGTGATCTCTGACAGCCCAAGGTTGGGCCACGGAAGCACCCGCTATTGCTGGCAGTGTCTCAGGGAGAGCTGGGAGAAGTAGGCTTGTCTGAGAGCCCTGGGCGCGGCGGGTGATGCTTTTGACCAGTGGAATGCTGTGCCTTCAGGGTTCTCGGGCCGCCACGCCGATGGCGAGAGCGGCAGCCCGTCCAGCAGCAGCAGCGGCTCTCTGGCCCTGGGCAGCGCTGCTACTCGTGGCCAGGCCGAGGTCGCCCGGGACCCTGCCCCGCTCCTGAGAGGCTTCCGGAAGCCGGCCACAGGTGAGTGGCTTGGCACTCATTTCTCTGCCTGTAAAGGGGGCCCCTGCAGGCCTAGTGAGGAGAGGACATCTTCTGTTCCACTTCCTGTACCAGTTTATTTTGATTTCTTGGGTGGACCTCTAATTTTTTTTTTTTTTTTTAACCTCGTATTTTGGTTATTGCACGTGTAGATCTCTGCTAGACTAGAGAGAACTCCTTGTGGGCAGAGGTGACGCCACGTTGTTCCTTGTATGTCCCTGTAAGGGCGTGGCCCGTGCCTGCCGTGGTGCTGCTTAGCAAGTGTTGGAGTGAGTGAAAATTGCTTTTGAGCTTCTCAGGGAAGAATTCCAGCATTTATTTTCTTTCTTGGGTAGCATCCTGTCACGTTTGTTCTCAGCACCCAGAGTTGCGGTCAGGACCCCTTTTTGTAGCCTAGTCAGCATGTTGCGGAAGGAGGCCTGTGTTGAATTTGGAGTGCTCCTCCCACCCCTCGGGAGGGCTACAGGCTATTTGCAAGGCCACTATGCTGTTTGCGATTTCAGAATTTACTTCTCAGAGCCCACATGCTGGTTATTTGTAGACGGGCCACATGAAACCATTAAGAAGACTAGCCTTGGCTTCTGAAAATTCGACTAAACCGTTGCCCAAGTGGGACCTGGGTTTGTTGTCTTGCTGCTCTTCCAACTCCTCCGCAGTGCTTAACCTTAAGGTCTCATGAGTCTCTATTCTTAGTGATTTTCTCAAATACAAGTGACATTTGCTGACGCTTCTGTGAGAGAGATTGACAGCTCAGCGGCTTTAAACGGCCCTTACTACTTTGCCGTGTGGAGATCACCTCTCTCCGTCCCGTTGAGGGAAGGCGTCTGCAGAGTCGTCTGTAGGACACTCAGTAGATTCACTTTCAGACAACCGCCATCATGTCGCCACTTGGCTTTGTGGAGCCTGTTCTCCAGCTTTGGAGGGAAGCTCGCAGCCTGCCCCCTGCCTGCTTCTCTGTGGGAAGAGTGTCCCTTTCAGCCTGTGTCCCGGCACGGCACAGAGTCTCGTCTGAGGATGCAAGCCCAAGCGTTCTCTTAGGTTTGGTGGCAACATCAGTGACCTGGACAGAGTGATTGTGACGTACAGGTTAGGGCGGCCTGGATGTATGTGCGGATCAGTTCCGCGTAGTTTGGGGGCTGCCGGTAAACGTTCTCCCTCAGTTGACATTTGTTCCTTCGCTTTGAAAAGTCGAAAATCTGTACCTTGCTTCTCACTGCTTTACAATCACAGGTCAGATGAAGCGCAACAGAGGGGAAGAGATAGATTTTGAGACGCCTGGGTCTATTCTTGTCAACACCAACCTCCGGGCCTTGATAAACTCTCGGACCTTCCATGCCCTGCCAGCCCACTTCCAACAGCAGCTCCTCTTCCTCCTGCCAGAAGTGGACAGACAGGTGCAGAGGGGCGGCCTCCTCTTTGCTTCCCTCTGGGTGGGCTTCTGTTCTCTCTCTGAGTTTCTTTATTGTGCTTTTTGCCTCGATCCCTCTAGGTGGGAACAGATGGCCTATTGCGTCTCAGCAGCAGCGCACTGAATAACGAATTCTTCACTCATGCGGCTCAGAGCTGGCGGGAACGCCTGGCTGACGGTGAGTAGACGTTCTCAGACGGCTTGAGAGGCGCCTGCCGTGTGTGGTGTCGCTTGTCCTTGGTATTTAAAACCCAGACATTCATTTTTCACCAGTCTCTTCTTTTTCTTCAAGGGAGTATTCAGTGTAAGGTAGGCTTTCCTTGCAATACTAATGAATGTGGTGGGCGTTAATGTGCCCTATAGCTTTAAAGAAGGTACAGGGTGTTTGGGCTTTTGCCGTGTTGTGTGTATATATCCACCACGTCAGCGTCATTAAAACTTTCAACTCCTGTCTTTCGGGTAATCCTGGCATTGTCTAGATGGGTGGAGGAAAGTGCACTGTGGCGTTGACCTATACGCTGAGCTCTTTTTGGACATTGCCACTTGAAGTGATTGTCAGCTTCTCTTAATTTAGTTTCATGGGAGAGCTGCACGGGGAGTGTGCTGGGAGGTCCCCAAGACTCCCTCTGGGTTTGATGATTCACTAGGAGGACTCATAGGACTCTGCATGTAGTCCTACTCAGGACTCATGGGACTTCGCATATAGTTGTACTCATGCCTGTGATTTATCACAGTGAAGGAATACAGAGCAAAGTCAGCAAAAGGAAAAGACGCTTGTAGTGAAATCCAGGGAAACCAGGCGCAAGCTTACAGAGTCCTCCCAGAGGAGTCACACAGGATGCGCTCAGTTCTCCCAGCAGTGAGCTGTTGACAGCACATGTGAAATGTGATCTGCTGGGGAAGCTTGTTGGAGACTCGGTACCTAGGTTTTTTTTTTTTGTTTTTTTTTTTTTTTTTTTACTTGGAGCTGATCATGTAGGAAGCCTCTGCCTGGCACATAACTACATTCCAGATTCCCTGAAGGAAGGCAGGTGCTTGCCATAAACCATCTTGTTTGCATAAACAGTTTAGGCACAGTGAGCCATTCATGTCAGTTAGCGGGGGTGGGAACCCTCCTGAAATCCAAGTTCCCAGATGTCAGCCAAGGGCCAACCTTGTAAGCAGGCCTTTCCAAAGATAAGCAGTCAGGCCTGCCCTGTTAACTTTTTTCTGCACAGGGAGTAAGAATGGTTCTTTTATTTGTTTCTGTTTTGCTTTTTTGATCCATGTGTTGCTTTGCTGTTGAATGACTTGATTATCTGTGGGAAGAATAAATTTCCCTAGTAATAGACATGTTAGTTCTGTCATGAGTGAGAGCATGGTGTGGCTCTGGAGGAGACAGAAACCAGCATGAAGAAGGTAGGGTTTAAAAAAAAGATCTCCACGCTGAAACCAAAGTCATGTGTATTTTGAAAAGTCCTGATGTGGTGGAATTGCAGGATTTACCTTTCCATAAGATAGACATTAATATCCTGAATGCACACACTCAAAAAGCTTTATTTCTCTTTAGGCGAATTCACTCATGAGATGCAAGTCAGGATCCGACAGGAAATGGAGAAGGAAAAGAAAGTGGAACAGTGGAAAGAAAAGTTCTTTGAAGACTACTATGGACAGAAGTAAGGCCCTCGGTGCTGTGAGTCCTGGTCTGGGCTTTGGAGGGCAGAGAAACAAATACTCTCGAAGTTGTGCATACCAGTGTGCGGGGTGAGGACAGGTTGACCGCAGTGGCTTGCTAGTCTCACTTAGCTTAATGCCACTCTTGAGAAAGCTGATAATACATTTTTCTATGGTTGGTATTATGGACCATGCACATTTATTTTGTTCTGAGATACCTAACATCTAGAATAAAATAGGCATGTCCTCTCTGCCCCGTAACTGATGGTATGAATTTGGTTTGCAGATTGGGTTTGACCAAAGAAGAGTCATTGCATCAGAACGTGGGCCACGAGGAGGCTGAAATCAAGAGTGACTTGCGTGTCCCAGGAGAATCAATGCGGCCACAGCGTGGTCCAGCTACCCGGCAGCGAGATGGGCATTTCAAGAAACGCTCTCGGCCGGATCTCCGAACTAGAGCCAGAAGGAATCTTTACAAAAAGCAGGAACCAGAACAAGCAGCGGTTGCTAAAGACACACAGTCTGTGGTACCAGACATCCCCCTCTACAAGGACGGGGAGGCTAAGAGCGACTCAGCAGAGGCGGGAGGCCCCCATCTGCCTGGCATGGCCTCTGCAGCACCTGACCCAGAGAATCCCGAATTCCTGACCCAGCCTGTGGCTTCCCGGACCCAGACCGATCCAGGCGACCTGGCACGTGCTTCCGCGTCTCCAGACAGGATTCCCAGCCTGCCTCAGGAGACTGCGGCTCAGGAGCCCAAGGATCAGAAGAGGAAGTCCTTTGAGCAGGCGGCCTCTGCGTCCTTTCCCGAAAAGAAGCCCCGGCTTGAAGACCGTCAGTCCTTTCGTAACACAATTGAAAGTGTTCACACCGAGAAGCCACAGCCCACCAAAGAGGAGCCCAAAGTCCCGCCCATCCGGGTAGGAGGCTGTTTGGTTCCTGGCTGTCCTGGAGCCAGGATCCCTTTGAGGGCCAGGAGATGTGCAGAGCCCCTTTGTAGAGATGGAAGGCTCTGGGCCATCGTGTTAATTACATGAGCGTAGAGCCCTCTGCCAGAGAACCATTCTTGAGACTGGTAGTCAGGGGGATAAGGTTCTTTTTCTTCCTCACTTCTTTTTTACTCTGTTGAAGTTATCTCGGGAGGTCAGAATCCTTTGGGGTTTTTAAATCTTGTATTAGGTGGTGGTAGATTCTTTGTGCAGTGACTCACACAGTCCCACCAGAAATTAAATTTAGAAGCATGGCATACAACAGCCCTGGAGCTGAATCTTCTCAGAATGGGGTGGTGTCACAGACAGCCATTTTACCACCATTATTTCATTTGTAAAGAAAATTATTTGATTCTTTAGGCCATGACTCCTAAGCTACTAGAATCCCAGTTTAGCCTTACAGTTGCTAGGTCAGGCCACCCAGTCAATAAAACTGTCTTCCAATTCTTCTCTTGCAGATTCAACTTTCACGTATCAAACCACCCTGGGTGGTTAAAGGTCAGCCCACTTACCAGATATGCCCCCGCATCGTCCCCATCACGGAGTCCTCCTGCCGGGGCTGGACTGGTGCCAGGACCCTCGCAGACATTAAAGCCCGTGCTCTGCAAGTCCGAGGGGCGAGAGGCCACCACTGTCATCGAGAGGCGGCCACCACTGCCATCGGAGGGGGGGGTGGCCCGGGTGGAGGTGGCGGCGGGGCCACCGATGAGGGAGGTGGCAGAGGCGGCGGCAGTGGTGATGGTGGTGAGGCCTGTGGCCACCCTGAGCCCCGCGGAGCCCCGAGCACCCCTGGAGAGTGTGCGGCAGATCTACAGCGAACACAACTACTGCCGCCTTGTTCTCTAAACGGGGAGCCTATCCAGGCTGGGTCTGCCGTGTCCAGAGCCAGGAGAGAGGACCCGATCGCTCTCAGAAAGGAGGAGAGCTGCCCGCTACGGAGGCTTCCAGATGTCCTCACAAGTGGTCTGGAAGATGCCTCCCAGCTCCCCATTGCTCCCACCGGGGACCAGCCGTGCCAGGCTCTGCCCGCACTGTCCTCCCGAACCCCAGTACCAGAGAGATTAGTTGAGCAACCTGCGTTGCATCTAGATGTTAGAACTGAATGTGAGTCTGGTACCACTTCCCGGGAAAGCGATAATGAGGATCGAGGACCCTCTCTTCTCCGAGAGAATGATCCTGTGCAGTCTCTAGCGGGGGGTGTTGTACTGGAAGGAGGACCTGGCCAGACCCTCGACCATGACAGTGACCCCACCATGAAGCATCCTGTGAATGTGACCCCCACTTCCACCACTGAGTTGTCTTTGGCTGGTTGCCTGCAGGACAGACAATGTGATGATGAATTAGGACTTGGTGATTCATGCTCACCCACGAGGGAAAGTGCTACTAGACAAGAAAACCTGACAACTGAGGCCCTCGTCTCTGATGGTGCTGCTCCTTGGGTGCCCGGCCTGTCAAATGATGAGGCGGTCGGACGGCCTGAACCAGACTCCAGAGGACGTGTCCCATCTGCTGAGCCCCAGGCTGTGGAAGAATGGGAGAAAGCTGCCCCCCTCATTCCTGTGTCAGCTGGGGAGTTGACTGAGGAGGGGCTAGTTCCCCCGGAGCACTTCTCTTTGGTCTGGACGGTGCCGTTGCAAGGGTGTGCTGACAGTGCTGGTGGCCACCGCAAACCGGTGGCAGGTGAGAAGTTGAAGATCAACGGAGAGTCTGAAGCACTAAGTCCTCACGGCGAGTCCACAGACACGGCCTCTGACTATGAAGGCCACCTGTCTGAGGACAGCAGCGAGGCCGACAGCAGTGAGGCCACAGTGGTGAAGAGAGCCTTGGTGGCGGACACGGATGAGAAACACGATTGGAACCACTCTGCCTCACTCTCCAAGGTGAATGGTGATCGGAGTCTGGTTATGAGGACAGACAGCATGGCTCCTCCTCAGAGCTGGGTGTCTCGTGTATGTGCAGTTCCCCAAAAGTTTCCAGATTCCCTGCTGCTGGCCAGTACTGAGTACCAGTCAAGGCCCACATTGCTGGGCAGGCCTGGGTCCTCCATGGAGGCCACTAACCCGCTCGTGATGCAGTTGTTGCAGGGTCACTTACCCCTAGAGAAGGTTCTTCCTCCAGCCCAAGGCAGTAGCAAACCCGAATCCCCACGACTCCCGCTTATGAAAGAGCAGGGCCACGGCGGCTCCCTGGGAGTGGGATCTTTGCAGGACCCTTTGGTAAACAGCTGTGCAGGTAGCAAGACCAGCCCCCGTTCTTTAAGAGCTTCAAAGGAGCTGCTTCTACCTGAGATCCGTGAAGTGAGCACTGGTCTTGCCAGGCTGGAACCCACCCAGGCTCCTGGAGCTCCCCAGAAGATTGCCAAGACAGCCCCAAGTTTAGACTCCCTGTATCCAGTGACAAAGTTGATGGCTGCCTCTGGGAAAGTGGAAGAAGTGGATTCCAAAGAGCAGTTCTCTCCTGTTAGTGTGGAAGATCGGAAGGAAGCCCGTGACCTGTCCCAGCGCAGTAATTCAAATGCTGCCCCAGGCAGAAGTCCAGGAAATCTCACTACCTCGAGAGTCCCTTGTTTCTCATCTCCAAACGTGATCTCCTTGGATCCCGATCAGACAGGTCAGGCCCTGGGTAATCAGAATGGTGCTGGAGGTCAAGGGAAGAAGCTCTTTGGCCCTAGGAATGAGGCCGCGGCCCTTCAGCGCCCCAGACCCGTGGAGCCGACGCCACTGCCCGCTGATGCCCCTCCTGGGTTTCCCAATAGGAAGTTGGGGCCAAGCAAAAACTCTGTGTCCGGTGGGGTACAGACTGCCAGGGAAGACTGGGCTCCGAGGCCACCGCCTGCCTCTCTTGGTGGTGTCAAGAACGAGAAGACTTTTGGGGGCAGTCCTCTCAAGGCAAATGCAGAGAACAGAAACGCAGCTGGGCCTGGTCCTCGGGAGCTGGTGGATCACTTGCAAGGGATGCCCTTTGTTCTTGACCTGCCCTTCTGGAAGTTACCCCGAGAGCCTGGGAAAGGGCCTGGTCAGCCTCTGGAGCCTTCCTCCATCCCCTCCCAACTCAATATCAAGCAGGCATTTTATGGGAAGCTTTCCAAACTCCAGCTAAGTTCCACCAGCTTTAATTATTCCTCGAGCTCCCCCACCTTTCCCAAAGGCCTTGCTGGAAGTGTGGTGCAGCTGAGCCACAAAGCAAACTTTGGTGCGAGCCACAGTGCATCACTTTCCTTGCAGATGTTCACCGACAGCAGCACGGTGGAAAGCATCTCGCTCCAGTGTGCGTGCAGCCTGAAAGCCATGATCATGTGTCAGGGCTGTGGTGCGTTCTGTCACGATGACTGTATTGGACCCTCAAAGCTCTGTGTATTGTGCCTTGTGGTGAGATAATAAATTATGGCCATGGGAAAAGTTGTATAGTTAGTGTGTGTATTTTGATAATGATTGATCTTCCATCTGTGTACAGAACCCCATTGATATAACAGACTCTGTCTCTAGGCAAGAGCACTCTTGCCCCTCCCTAAAACTTGTAGTGCTAAGGCCCCTCTGTCGCTTACCAACTCTGCTGGTCTTGCTGCAAGGGCTTCCTGCGGGGCAGCTCATTGGGCCGCCCGAGGCCGGCTGGCCAACTCAAGCTCTCGTGCAGACAGAGCCTGGTGTGGCATGGGGAGCTTGCTTGACACCCAGAGGGACTCGAAACTGAAGAAAGAAGGTTGTGTTCTCCATCGAGGGAACTAACCTACCCGAACTGAGTAGAAATGTCAGTCTTCCACTGCCCCCTCCCTGCCGTGTTTCCTTCTGCTTGCTACTCCGGTCCTGGGGGAGTTAGTTGATGGCTGGGGAAGCCAGCACAGGGTTAAAATAACTCCCAGCAGTGCCCACCAGGGGGCCCAAGCACCTGCTGACCTCAGGGTCACAGTTCTGGCATTGGCCAGTTGACAGGAGCCGGTTTGACCTTTGGTTCTATTGCTGAAGCAAATTTGGGACTTTCCTGTCTCGGTACAATTCACTGGCCCACAGGAGCTTTTGGAACCTCGAATAGACTCGCTTGGACAACGGGGTCGGGCATAGGGTTGTCTTTCCTCTTAAAATGCCATCTGTAGACCTTGTAAGTCAGATGTCCAGATATTTGGCAGGTGAATTCCTCTGCTTGACACCCTCCCTGTCACTTTGGACTCCGTGGGAGTGGGCATCTCCACGCACCTGTGTATGTGAAAGTCATTTTACATTTCAAAGCAGTGTGTGTTTCTTATTTTTATATTTTTAACTCTTTATCCTTGGATGTATAAAGTGAATTTTTTGGCTTCTGTAAGTATGCTCTATGCACCTCTAATGTTTTATCATGTATTTATATGTTGTACACAGTACTGGCCGATTCTGTAAATGGATGTATTGTACAGAGAACACAAGTGTCTCTCCCTTATTTTCCGTCTTCGGCATCATTGCATTAAAGTGGTGTACTTCTCTCCACCTGTGTCAGAGCCACTGCGCGCTGTGCTGCCCGACATGAGGGTGGAGTGACTGACTTGTGATCTGCCAGCGTGGCTCGGTCGCCTAGTGGACCTGCTGTAGCGTGCAGAGCCACAGCCAGCCCGCCCACCCGCGCTCAGCTGAGCAGACGTGTCTCGCCCCTCGCGTTTCTTCTCTTCCGACCTCCCACTGGCCGCTCGCTGCCGTACGTGACAAATCACCGCCACGGGCGTTAAGTGCTCTGGAGTCCAGGGTGAGTGCCCTGGGTGGCCCCAGGCAGGCTTTCCAGATCTGGCTCCAGGGTTACCACCTTCAGCAATAGCTGGGGCCGTGTTCTCCTGGGGCCCGAGGGCTCCGTCTGATGTACTTCTGACAGCAGGTTGCTGAAGAAACAGCCACGCTCGTTGCCTGCCTCTCTCCCGACACATTAACAGCGCAGACGTCTCCATAGTTGTCTTCCCTCACCCTGCTTCCTGCCTTACTTCTTACACCTCGACTTGTGGCAGAGTTCAGAGCCCTCATTTGACTTAGGTCTCCCTATGTGAGTGCTTCTGTGTAAAGTAGAAAATTGGTGTGACTTCAGCAAGTGTCATTTCACCCGAAAGGTCTCTCCCCACCCCCCCCCACCCCACCCCACCCGGGTTCATCCACTGTGGCATTTTTGTCATCTGAAGCACGAGTGAGAAGTTGGCAATCATGTGACTTAAATGCAGTACTGGCCAAGTCCCGAGTTGGCAGCTTCAAGAGTCTGTTTACCAAAGACAGGGAGCAGAGGCCCAAGTGTGTTTGATCCTCTTCTTCCTTCTGCTGTGACCTTTGGCGGCCTCTAGGCTACAGGCAGAAACTGGTCTGGTCCATGGGGCTGCCCAGGGACAGCACTGTTCTTGTATGTCTCGTGGTTTTGGAAAAATAAACGTGTACAGCCTGCGCTTGTGGTCTCCGTCCTCTTGTGTGGCCGCCCCGCCGGGCTGGAAAGGAAGGCCAGGAGTGCGAAAGCGGCACCACAGGAGCAAACGTCGGCTCGCTTCACCTCAGCTCCGGCTCCAGTGCTGATGTCCTCGGGCTGGAAGCTCTTCTGTGAGGTCAGTGCCGAAGGCCCAGACTCGCCGCTTTTGCTGGGTCTTTAGACTCTGGGTGTGACTGCGTTGACTGGAAGCCAAAATCGAACGAGAACAGTGAGGGCGCTCATCCCAGCTGCCCTGCTGAGACACACTCGCCGAAGAGCTTTCTGGTGGCTGGTGGCCTAGGGGGTGGTGGCCAGTTCTGACCTTGAAAGATCTGTAAACACGAGCACCTCTCTGCATAGCGGGCAGCCAGCAGGTGCTAGTGGCGTGGGCCCGAGGGTGACGGCTGCAGGACGTCCCAGTCCGTCCCCAGACATATCTGGAGTGCTGACACGCGCGAGTTTGTGCTGCTCAGAAACAACCTTAGTATAGAAACAAGCCAGAAGTAAAAAGACACACGGCGGAAGTACAGATTGACTAAAATGTGTATCCGTTAGCTCGTTTCCCGTGAGTTGGTCGAGGTCGGCTTTCCGTGTGGTGGAGTACCTCCTGGGGCAGTTCAGGCTGCAGTTCTGTGCTGCTGCTGTCGATGGAAGGGCAGGTGGAGAAGTGAGGTTGGGTGGCCCTGTAGTGACTGGGTGGCCTCCTAGTGGTGATGATGTGTGTGTACTTGTGCTGTCGGGGCACGGCACCCGTTGGCTCGCTTAAAGGCCGCGGGAGCTTAGAATGCTTTAGAAAGCAGGCCTGGGACCTGACCTTGCGATCGCGTCTCGAGTGTCGTGAAGGAGGCAGCCGAGAACGGTGGGTTCAGCACGCGAGCCCTGTTCCCCCTACTGGCTGTGCGGTCTCCGCGTCCGTCTCCGCCCGCGCTCCCGCCTCAGAATGGGGACGGCGATTCCTTCTTTGTAAAGTCGTTAGTGCCTGGCACGCGGGGAGTACTCTGGACTTTTAGCTTGCACCCGGCAGGACAGTGGCGGCCTGACCTTGGAGTAGAGGTCTGTGTGACGCCTGCCACCTGCCCGATCCTTGCCCCAGAGGGGGACTGTGGAGAGGCGGGCCTTGGGCGCTGAGGGGTGGGGTGGCGGCCTCTCACCGGACATGTGGCTTCTGGCCTCACGCTCAGACTGTAGTTGCTGAGTGCACAGCCCTAAGTTCAGAGACTGGGTGTCTGGCAGAGGAGACTGTTTGTACTCATGATCTGAAGGACAAGGAAACCTAAGGTTTCAGGATACGGAGAGACGATTATTGTACTGGCCTGGTGAGTATCGTGACTGTTTTATGTCCATCCTGCTCTAAAGAAAGTCAGAAGCTGCTCGAGAGAGGGATGGGGAGTATGTGTGTGCTTCATAGAGTAGCCTGCCTAAAATCAAGGGCCCCGGAGACCAGAGCATCTGCCTGCTTGCCTCCTGAGAGGAGGTGGCACAGGCTGTGTTGCACTTGTGTGTGGGCACCGTTTAAACTGATGGGGAGAGTGGGCTTTGTGACCCTGGAGACTAATACTTGAAACCAAATGTTGACGGTGACCATACTTCCTCCTGTCTCCGTGCATCAGTTTGAAGGCCTGGACTAACTACTGAAGGTGCAGGCAGAAGCTCTAGAGGGAAAATAAGAGCGACTAAAAGAGCTATCTGGGCAGTGGCTTTTAACCTTGCTGGGGACACAGACCCCTCGGAGAGCCCGACGGAGGCTCCAGACACCCTCCCCCAGGAAGGCACATCCACACCAACTTGTGTGAAGTATGTCATAGGGCCCATTGGCTCCTCAGGCAGCTGGGGACCCCTCATTTAGGAGCCCCTTGACTGCCGGGAACCCGAATAAAATCTGGGTTGATACAAAAGATCAGGGAGGGGAGAGAGGACTTTGCAAAGGATTCTTGGGTTTCTTGTAAACTGGGCTTCCCCAGTGCATCATAGTTACTTTTAAAATGCACTTCTGTGCCTGTTCTCCCCTTCCCTCCCCTTCCCTGAGTAAAGGGAGGGTTGCCTGTTCTGTCATTGAGTAAATTTTAGTTCACTGTTCCGTGGGGGCATTTCCTATTTGACGTTGTCCTGTACGCTGTTAACAACAGTGGTCCTGGGGCCCCAATTAAAGAAGCCAGGCTGGGATCAAGCAACGCTTCTCCGTCCTTGAGTGATGATGTCTCCTCGATCTCCGTGCCGCCGTCCTGTGGAGCTGTGTGGCACTTCATCCGGAGGTAAGCGCTTTCCTGGTCTGCGTGCGTGGTCTGTGTGCGGTGGGCCTGGGCCCAGGGTATGCCATCCCAGGTTGTGGGGGTTTCGGGTCCCTTGGTGATTCTCAGCAGTGGTAGTTTTGGTAGGACAGGGGTTTTCATGGTATCACTGAGGCATTGCCGCCGTTGGTCCCTTTGTTGTGTGAAGAGGGGCACCTAGCTGCTGTCTTTGGCTTTCACCGTCCCTGCCGTCCTTGTGAACAATCGCCCTTATGAACAGACGGGGTTCCCTGGGTGCAGTGTCTTTCAACTATTGTCCCCTCTCTTTTCATCTTTTTTTTTTTTTTTTTTTTTTTTTTTGAGAGAGAGAGCACAAGTGGGGGAAGGGCAGAGGGAGAGAGAGAACCTTACGCAGGCTCCACATTCGGCACAGAGCCCGACATGGGGCTTGATCTCACAACCGTGAGCTCGTGACCTGAGGTGAAATCCAGGGTCGGATGCTTAATCGACTGAGCCACCCAGGTGCCCCCCCCCCCGTTTTTAATGTATTTTATATATTTGAGTTTTATACAGAATTTCAGCTTTCAAGATTCTTCTACCATTACAAAATATAAATGTTTTAAAAACTGTCACGTGTGTCTGTGTCTGTACGTACACACACACACATTATAACAGGAAAACTGACACTTACGCTTGTAATTCAGAATTTTTTTAAGAACTCATGACAGGTTAGCCCCAAGCCATATTCCTGCAAGTTTTCCTCCAGGGTTAGCCTAAATGATCTATGTAGGATGAAAAAAAGACTGCGCACAGGTAAACTGCCCTTTTCCCTTAAGGTGGGATTGGGAGTTTGGGGTCGAGTCGGACGTCAAGTGCAGAAGGTTCAGGATCAGGGATGGTGTTTCCTCAGTTTTCCAAGCCAGCACTTAGCGGGGCCAATCCGTGTGAGTTTGGTCTCGGCCGGCGAAGAGCTGCGCGCTGGGGCGAGGGCAGAGGCCGCATGTGAGGGACCTTGCTGGGTGACTGGTGTGCACCCCCGGGAAGGTGCCTCCTGCACCTGACACCTGATGAGTACCAGTAAGGTTCGTTTCCTTCTCTTTCTGACGGGCTAGCTGTTGAAATGACAGGATTATTTGTTCGAGAACAGTTGACTGAGGGCCTGCGGTGGTGGGCTAGGGCGTGGGCTGGGAAAAGGTGGTCTCCTAGCAGAAGGCCATGTCTGTCGGTGCCGAACTAGATTTGCGGGAGAGTCGACTGGCAGGGCTGTTGAGAGGACACGGCGGGAATGAAGCGTCTGATTTGTTATTCAGTGTTTATTAAGTAGATTCAGTCTTATATATGATATACAGATTCAAAAGAAAAGGGATTCCACATACTTATGAAATCAGTGCATTTAGCAAGTAATACCATGGAGATAACAGCTCGATTAACAGCTCATTGGTCTTTTGTTAAGTGAGGGAGAGGGACTTGGCCTGTGCTAGTCATTCCACAAACAAAACAGAATTTAGTTGCATCACATAAAGAAGACACAGTCTAAGAATTAAAATATTAAGCCACATTTACTGGAAAAAACTCACTATATAGAACACAAATAATTTTTATAGAGCGTTGAGGAGGAAGTCCTCACCTGCTTAGAAGAGCCACGTTAAGTTGCATAGGTGCATATCTGTAAAAATATAATTTAGAGGTGTAGCCATTGATTAAGTAATAAAGAGTCACCTTTAAAAGTTGGTGCCGCCCGCTGTTTGTCTCCAGTGCCATATGCTTACCGTCTGGAGCCCCCTGCCCCTCCTCAGAGGGTGATGCCTCGCGAACAAGCTGCCTCCAGGGGAACCCTGAAGAAATGTTGGTACCATCTGCACTGGCAAGTCCTAAAACCTCATCTCGGATGGGGAACTTGCGCTCTTCCGAAACATGTCTAAATTATGCCAGAGGATTGACAGCCTCTTGGGTCGTCCCTGAATCCTGGGCGGCTTGACCCTGAAGGTCACAAGGGTCATCTTGACCTCCCTGCTTCCCGGGCTGCTGGAAGAACTACACCGGCCCACAGCCCTGCAGTCAAGTCCTGCTCGCGCTCTCCGAGAGGCCACGCAGGTGCCCCCGCTGGCAGCCCCTGGGAAGTGTCTGCTCTGACCCCTGCTCCTCAATGGACCACGTGAGAGAGGCCTGTGGGCCATCTGACGCACGGAGATTTTTCTGAGCTTAGAAAAGTATTTTTCAGCAAATCTGAGTTCTATGTGGCGTAGGGTTTTTGCTTTTGTTTTTAGGTGGAAACACAGGTAAAAAGTGAGAGGTTTTTGTTTTGTGGCTTTGCTAAGCAGATGAGCTTAGTGAGGTGCCCCTTCCTCCTCAAGAGCGAGTCTTGCGGAACACACAGGGACGGGGGCATCTGTACATGTAAACAGTACACTTTCACTGAGTCCAAAATTAGGAGCAAAAATACAAAGGTTCACATTGGTCTTAGGTAGATACAGGCGAAAAAGGATTGAGCTGTTTAGCTCAGAAACAACAAAAACAAAGTTTCTAAAGCACCACTAAATTATATAAAAATCAGACCATGGACGGATTGAAACTGGTATTCTGGTGAAATACTTTACTATCTTGTAAAAAGTTTTACAAAAAATTACAAATTAAAAGTATCAACCCTCTGAGTTCAAAGCAGCATTTTGAAAATGAACTGGTAGTTAATCCTGTAACCACCCCTGGAGTCGTAAGTGGCCCTTGGGAATAGGGATGGCCGGGTTCCACCTGTTTGAAATCCTTGAAAACCCTGCTCGCCCCCTTCGGTCCCCCTCCCCCTCAACACTGCCCTTGGGTATAAACTGTCCTGGAGGTGATGGTAAAATGAATTTCAGATGGGTCACACCATTACTGGTCGTCTAGTTATCCACCACTAAGACCAAATTCCCATTTCTCCTGATTCTACTCTTCTGCTGGGATTAGGCCCCTGCAAAGACTCAGGAATTGGTGTATTCTAACTCTTGAGTTACCTTCTGGCTTAGGATCCCCCATGATGAATCTGCGCCCCCGAGGCCCTCCGTCAGAATTTCAAATGGCTGTGGGGCAGGGCCTTGGAAGCTCCCTTTAGGAGAAGGCAGTCCCTGGGGTGAGGGTGCGGGTGCGGGTGCGGGTGGGACGGGTGGGACGGCAGTGAGCTAGGTCCAGCCGAACCAGCTCTTTGGTGCCCTCCAAGTCAGGAGTGGGGAGGGGTTGAAGCTGCATCTTTGAAAAACAAACGCAAAACAGAACAAGGTCCCTGACTGAACTAGCTAATGGAGTCCTGTTTCCACACAGTGACTTGCTCCTGATTTTGCCATGACCAGGGCTTCAGGCATAGCTTCACGGAGGGGCCCACCCAAGCGGTGGGGTCACCGCGACAGAATCCACTGTCCCGGAGGGGCCGCGGGGAGCCCTGGCGGGCCTTCACCACGAGCACCCGGGGCCTTCCTCTCACACGAGTGTGCCTGCGCTCTTGCCCAGTGCTAAGGCAGGCCGAGGTGGCCGGCTGAGGAGAGCCGACTTCCAACTGGAGCTTATGCTGATCTTTAGCTCTAATCCCTTGCGTGTGGGTGGCGGCCGCAGCCCCTCCCAGCCGGCCTCTCTCCTGTCTGTGAGAGAAGCGCGCGCGGTGCCTGGCTTGGGTCCTGCCTCCGGGAGGGGAAATGACGCGCAGTTGGTATCAAGAATTCTAAGGCGGCGATTGTCTCTGCCAGTTTTCAACTTTAGGATTTTCGCAAATTGCCTGGGGGAACGTTTTGCAAAAGACCTGCTGATTACTTTGTAGTATTGTTCACTCACAAAAATAAATATTTACACAAATTGAACCGGGAGTAGCACTGAGCAGGTGGGGCTGGACATGTGGGTGGCCGGGTTGGGGGACAGGCCTCGGGCACTGGAGCTTGTGCTGTGCTAAGGGGAGTCTCGGGTGTCCTGGCCCTGACTGGAGGCCGGGGGATGGGTCCGATGGAAGGCAGAGGTGCTGTGGCTGGGTAGGGCGTTGGAGGCCACTTGAGAGAGAAAAGACCACCCTGAACTGCTGGGGGCTGGAAGTAAGCAAGGGGCGGGGCGCAGGGCACCCTACCTTTCAGGGTTCCGGATCCAGGGCCCGCAGCTCGGGCCTGGATCCGAGGCGGGTTGGGGCCTCCACGCTGGAGCCCCTCCCTGGCGCTCCTGAGGGTGGTCTGCCGCTGGTGCCGGGAGGCGGTTGGCTGCAGAAAGCTGGTTTGGGAAGGGGCGCCTGCTCTGGGGTCGAGTGGCTCTCTGTGGCCGTCCTAGGGTCCACGCAGCCCTGGCTCCCCTGGGGCCTCTCTGCTCTGAGGGAGGAAAGGCAACAGAGGGCTTCTGCCGGCTCTGGGCAGGGGCAAGCAGCGGAGAGCTGCTGTCATGGCTACGGAGTGTTGCATGGAGAGGCCCCTTGGGCCTTCTGAGGTCTGGGTGAATCCCTGGTTTTAGCAGCACTGGTAGGTATTGCACTGAGCAAGAAGAAGTGCCTATCGGGGAGGAAGGAAACCGGGCCAGCCTTTTCTTTTTGTCCTTTTTCACACTCCAGGGATTACAGGTTTCTTCTAGGACTGGCCCCTTGACGAGAAGGGTGCGTCCTAGGTGAACCCAAGTGGCTTCTCCACTTCTGATGGTTCCTTTACTCCAACCACAGGGACGGAGGATGGGAGCTGCCAAGTCCAACCAGGGGCTCGCAGCTGCTTTTTCCTGTTTGGTGGCTACCTGACAGCTGAGGGCTCACCCTGAAGAAACAGGCCCTTCCTAGCAGGTGTCTGAGGGCTCTGGGCCTGTGTGGAGAAGTGTTCAGACCTGGCTCCCTGGGGGCAGGTGCCCGCGAGCTGCTGCTCATGAGGGTCCAAGCCCTCTCTGGGCTCTAGCTCCTGGCCACCCCTCTGGACTTACCTCCCAGGCAGACACATGGTGTGGGGGAGTTGGGCGATAGATAGCCATTCAGAACAGGCTCAGGGCACATCCTGGAAAAAGCCCACGCTGGAGTGTGAGGTAGAACACAGGTGACCGTGTGACGGGGGCTTCTGTGGGGTGGGGGTGGGGGAGCCATTTTTGCCTTTGCTTTGCATTGGGTGTGGGCGAGGTCCTCCGGCTTGGCTGTGCGGCTTGGCTGTGCCGGGTGCTCAAGGGGACAGCCAGCCCGGCACCTGCCCCACCTCACCCCGCCCTGCCGTCCCCCAGCCCGCGCCAGTGTAGTGATATGGAATGTTAGGTCACAGGGATACATCCTTCTGATCAGACAGACACAGACTGGCAATCTGTACAAACACAAAAGAATCCATTTTCAGAAAAATAAATTACTAAGGGGGGAGGAAGAAAGGGTCCACTTTGTTTTTCTCAATAAATATGCAATTCTGCTCACCTAAGACTTGAAAGGTAATTATCTGGGGGTGGGATTCTAACATCAGGGTCCACGAAGATGATTCTAAATAGAGCTGCGTCCCCAGCGCCTCGTCAGGGGAGCCCCAGCCCTTCCAAAGCTGCCCCATGGCCTCTTCCAAGCAGGTCAGAGCACCCGTGTGGTGAGATTCCAAAAAAAAGTGTCCTTGTGCCCAAAGTCGCAGGTGCTTGGCGTGTGGCTAGAAACCGCTCTTTTGGATCCCACCTCTTTCAAAAACCAAAATGTACCAAGTGGTGAGGCAGGAGGCCGGGCCGGCCTCCTTCCCTAGGGTAGTGCGCTTCAGGTGCCGCGGGTCAGTTCTGCTGTAAAATGAGGTTTTCCAGTTCGTCCGCGGAGCGCAGCAGGAAGGCCGCGGACTCTCGGTAGCCGGCGATGAGCTGCCGCACAGCGCTGATCTCCGTGGGGCTGAGCTGGGCGGTGGGCATGGTCCTGCTGGTGCTGTTGCTGGAGGGCGTGGGTGTGGGCGTGCTGGAGGCGGTGGCGGCCCCGCCTTTCATGCTGAGGTCGGTGGGCCCTGCAGAGGGAAGTGTGTGGGTGAGGAGCGGAGGTGACACCTCCCATGGCACCGGAGGCCATCACTCTGTGTTGTCTTGGGGGCTTGCTGTGACTCAGGCACTTGGGCCTCTTGACGGGTGTATGCCAGTGCCCGGAATGGGGCCTGGTGCCAGCAGACGAAACGTGGGCTTCTCTGTTAACCCTCAGGGCGATCCTCAAGGAAGGGATCCTCAAGGAAGGGGACCTCGTCGGTGACGTGGGGGGGGGGGGGGGTGGGGGGGAGAAACAGAGACCTGGAGGTCGAGGTTTGCCAGAGATCACATGGTGAATGTGGGCCCTCGGCTCTGCCTTTAGGGCAGGGTGGGACGTGGTGGGGGCACGGGCTTTACATCAGCCAGCGTGGGGCTCTGACCCTCGCTCCCCGGCCCGGCTCCCACCTGCACGGCTCTCTGGGGACCCTCAGGCGGACAGCGCTCCCCTACCGTGCACATATCCCAGCTCTGGCAGCCGGGCGAGGGGGAGGCCTCAAGGCAAAGAACTGCCTTGCCTCTCTGCACTGTGGTGAAGCAGAGCTCCCCCTGGGAGAACGGCCATGGGCTATCAGCGTCTGCGTGCGCCGGAGAGGTGTGCTGTTCCTCCCAGCACCGGGAGGCTGTCCGGGAGAAGGTAAGCACCTTGCAGCAGGCACCCGACACCCTGAGAGGCACAGGTGTGTGGAAAGCCTTGGAGTCCAGAGTGGAGCCGCGCGGGTGCTCAGACCGGGGTGGGACTTCTGTCCAGGTGGAGAAGACCAGATGCCCTGCTTGGCTGTGGGAGAGGTTGAGGCCAGGCCGGGCAGATGGTGACGGTGCCTTGTGGGGGCGGGGTGCCTGGCACGGAGTGCCACGTGGAGGAAGGTGCTGTGGGTGCTAAGCCTGTTTCCGAGGAGCCGCAGAATCCCCCTTCCTCTGAGGAGGTGTTCTGTGCCTGAGCAGGGGGAAAGTCCATGCTGTGGGGCAGGTGTGCGAGGGTCGGAGTGGTCGGGACAGGACCTAGGGGTGCTATCTGGAGAAGGCCCCTTCACCCTCTAAACGGTGGCGGCAAAAAAGGAGCCTGAGGTTTTCTGAAACAGACGGGAGGATGTGAGGCAGGGGCCACCAGGCCCTGTCTCCTCTCTGCCTTTCCCAGGCCACTCCACGGGTGCCTGAATGCAAGGCCTGCTCTGCCACTCTGCAGGCAGCTCAAAGTCCCTGAGCCTCAGAACAGGAGGAGGCTGCTGGGAGGCTGAGCCCTGCCTGGGAAACACTCCGCGTGGCCGTGAGCTGCCAGGCCCACTGGGAAAGGGCTTCCAGACAGGTTTGGGGCGGGGGGGGGGCGGCTTTCTGAACGGGCTCCCAGGAGATGTGGAAACTCCTGGGAGTTGAAAAGCATTCTTGAGAGGTGTTGAGCGAGGAGGAGGAGGAGCATACCTGGAGCCTCCTCAGGGGGCCGTCTCCCTGCTCCTGCCTACCCACCCTCCACCCCGGGTGGTCTCACCCTGGCAGGTAGGCGTGTGAGGCTGTCCTTGGCTATCAGCCATTTCCCCACTACCCCGTGGGTTCTGACGGCCAGCTTCACTCATTACTGCATCTGCAGTGGCACTTTTTATGCTGCTGCAGAGAGAGATGGACAAGCTCCAGTCTATGGAGACGCCGTGCCTGGAAGTGACCTGCTGGTTGACACTGGAAGCGGGACCTGCTGCTAAAGGAAGCTGGTGCAACCCGAGGCGGGGGTGGGGGGGTGGGCACCTGTCCCACGGGCTGCTTCCTCTTTGACCAGAGCACGTGGACATCAAGAAGCAGGTCCTTGGAACTGGCTTGCTAAGGACCGTCCTTGGAATTGAGAGTCAAGGGAGCAGCTAAGTCTGTTCAAATGAAATGCAGGAGGAAGAAGCAGGGCTGTGACTTGCTGGAAACAGCAGCCAAGCAGGTGGTGGCCTCCCCTGTTGTTGGCCAGAGGGCTGCAGGGGACAGGTAGGGGGCAGGGGTGCCTCCGCAGACTCCTGGAAGCTGCAGGGCTGCCTCCGGGCTAGGGGAGGGTTGGTTTCCCCTGGAGCAGCTCCCAGTCTCTCTCAGACAATGAAGGTGAGAGCCGCCTGCCACAGTTGGTGTGACCGGGCCCTGGGGTTCCTCTCTCTCCCCTTGCCGAGCCTTGTCCTCTTGTTTCTCTTGGACAGTAGCTAGAGCCCAGAGAGGAGAATGTCCCTATTTCCTGCAGCCAGTCTGCTCTGGAGCCATCCTCCCGCAGGCGCTAGTGCTGACACTCAGGTGTGGTTGCTGGAGGGGCAGGAGTGGGCATGAGATGCCCAGCACCCCAGGAGAGGGGGCCAAGCGGATGTTATCTAAGCTCATTTGCATCTCCCAATGACAACCTGATGAGCAACGTGTGGAGTTCCGAGCGGCTAACAAATCGCCCTGCCAAGGCACCGGTCTGACTGAAGGGTCCCTTGCAGGGCTGGCTGCTGCCAGGGAGGGCAGGAGGGCTGGGGCGGCTGCTTGTGGACAGCTGCTGGACTCCAACCCAGTGCTTGCAGGGCATGTGCTGCCCCAGGCCGGGAGGTAAACGAGCAGAGCTCTGCTACAGTGACCTCGCCACCCACCTCTAAGGAAGGAGGGTGCATACGGAAGGGAACGGAGGCCCCGGGAAGCACAAAGGGCAGAGCCAGTTGCCTCCCTCAAAGGAAGATCTGGCTGCTGCTGGAGCCTCTCTGGCAGGTGTGAATAGGGCGCAGAGGGGAGCAGGCCCAGCGCCCTCCCTGGCAGCTGCAGCCCGGAGACGGGTCACGCTGCATGGACCAGGTCGGGGCTTGTCACCATTGCCTGCTGCCTGGAAAGGACTGGGCCTCACGCTCCTCATGTATATCTAGGGGGTCCTAACTTCTCTGCCCTGGGGCCTGTCTTCAGATACTCTAATAGGGTCCCTGCTCAGAGGTCAGATGGCTCTTCTTCCTGGAAGAAAAGCCACCCTTCTGGGACAGTGGTCCCACCTCTCACTGGGGCTGGCCACTCCGGCTTCAGCTTCAGGGATTAAGGCCAGGCAGCCTCTTATTTTAGGTTAAGAGGCATTAGGAAGGGATGAGAAGTTAAGCCCAGGCAGGAATCTTCCGGGGACCTGCACACACTTCCTGGTGGTGGGGGGCAAGGTGAGCGGAGGGGGCTTGGGCTTCCTGCCGTGGGTATGGGCCAGCCCCTCCCTTGCTGCCGGGGGAACGTTGAGGGGTCTCCTGAAGCCAAGGACAAGGGCTTGAGAGCAACTCTCAGGCATGTTCAGCCAAGACCTAGAACCAAAGTTCCCTGGCCTATGGGCAGTACTTTTCTCCAACCTACTCCTCAAGCAACTTGGGGTCACCCTCAGTTCTCCTCCTCCCCACTCTGGCTTTGAAGGACCCTCACTGCACACAGCCGCTGCCTCCTGCCCTTCTGATTCAGATCTCACCACGAAGACAGAGCAGAGTTCACAGCCCTGCTTTGCTTAAAACCTATCAGTGGCTTCCACCGCATACACAACCAATTCCAAGCACCCAGCCCTGAGGTCACCGCCCCCCCAACCTACTCCCCTCTCGTTCCCCGAGGCCGCCAGGCTGCTCTCCACCAGCCGGGTCTGCTCTTCCCCTGCTGCTCCCACCCCGGCTTCAAGTGGGGCCCAGCGTGAATGGGCCTCAGGTCCCCACGCTAGTTCCCACTCAGGGTGATGCTTAACTCCACAGGGAGGTCTGCATCTTCTCAGGGACCGTTTCTCCGATACTGGGCTATGTCCTGTCTGCATCAGAGGCCCCTGGGAAGTACTGCAGGGGCACCAAGGGAATCACCAGCTTAAGGGGTTGGAGTTGGGGGAACAGACAGTTAACTGTCACCCCAGGTGACCTAGATGGGGCTCCTAGATGGGGCAGGGGCAAGGGCTAAGGCCTGGGGAAGGCGAGGACCTGCCCAGAGCCACTAGACAGGCCCCCCGCAGGCCACAGCTGCTGAACTAGGCCGTGCCCGGGCCTGATGCTGGCTCTGCTACCAACTCCGAGTGACCTGGGCCAGTGGCCACCTCGCCAAGCTCTGGTCACTGGGGGTAAAGCAGGTGTGTGGAGAGGATTCAACCCAGAGCAGGACCTTGGCTGCAACTCAGTGCTTGCAATGGCCTGCGAGGAGCCGGAGCTGGGAGAGGGCCAGCAGCGCATCCAGTCGAGCGCTGGGGCAGCCTCCTCGGAGGCGAGAAAGGACTGGTATGCTCTGTTTTAACCAGCTGAGGTTTCCTCACCGTCCAACCTGAGGACTGGCCAAGACTGTGAAATGGGGCGGGTGTCTGTGCCACGCAGCCTCTGCCTCCCCACCTGCCCTGCCCCCTTCTCCAGGCTGCGATACACACAGACCTGGGTTCTGGTCAGGGAGCCAGAGAGCCCGGGTCCCCCCACTCACCGTTACTGTGATTTCCTGTTTGGAGGGAGGCGGGGGGCTGCAGGTTGCTGCCCAAGGCCCCGTAACCGCGGTAACTGTAGTTGAGGCCGCCGTTGACATACACGGGGTCCTGGGAGTAGGAGGAGGCTGGCAGTGAGTAGGTGGAGTGGGTGATGGCTGCAGAGTCCCGGGAGTGCTGCTTGTCCAGGGCAATGGGCTCATCCTGCAGAGTGGGAACCGAAGGGTGCTTTGAGCTACGGGCCTCTGCTCATCTCTCTGGGGGGCAGATTCGATCCGTTCCTGCCTGGCTCAAAAACCCTCTCAGAGGCCGGGCTCCCGAGGTCTGTGAGGCCTGTGTGACCAGGCCCTCTGACTTTCCCCATCTGCCCCACTGCAGCTCCGTCTGAGTCCCAGGACGGCCTTTCCCTCTCTCCCTGTCCCCAGCTGTCTCCAGCATGACTGACGGTCACCCTCTCACCCCTGCCACGCCAGGAACAACGCCCGGGCAGCTGTGGGTAAGCAGGTACCTGGGAGGACTGGTAGATCTCCAGGCGCATCCTTTTGGCTGCTTTTCTCGTCTCGCTCTCGCAGGCTGCCGCCAGGATGTTTTCTGCCATGGCCGAGGTCAGGTGGGGAGGTGTGGGTCTCGTCTGCAGGCAGAACGGGGATGGGGCCGGTGCTGGGGCTTACCGAGACCCTGCCCTGGAGGTGGCTGGGACAGGGCTGCCGTGTGCGCCCCAGGACCGTGATCTATGGAACCGCGTAATCTTTCTGGGCCTCAGCTTCCCTCCTCTGAGAATCAGGGATCGTGGTTCCTGCTCCCAGGGGCATTGGGAGGGTCAAGGGGAAGTGTCTGGCCAGGGGGGCCACCCAGGAGTCCCCGGGGGGGTGGCGCAGAGGGAGCAGGTGGATCGGGGACGAGGGGCTCACCATCTCCATGCCGTTCTTCTTCATGCGCCGGCAGGACTTGAGGTATGTGCGGATGCGCTTGCGGGCCCGCTCCTGGAACTCGGGAAACTGCCGGCTGCAGGACTCGATGATGGCCTGGATCTTCTCCTTGGGCTGCTTGGAGATGGGCACCATGCGGTCCAGGTTCTCGTCCACAAAGAGACGCACAAACATCTGTGGGAGACACCGGCTGTAGGAAGGGCCGCCGCGGCTGTGACCCCGGCCCCCACCCCGCCCATCCCTCACGGCGCTCACATTGAAGGCCTTGAGGCGCTCAGGGTCCATGCCCTCAGAGTCGTTCATCTTATCGTTGTCCTCGTGGTCATCGTGGTCGTCATCGTCGTCGTCCGCCGTGGGGGCCCGGCCCACCGTCAGGTCCTCAGGGCAGCCACTGACCTCGGTCTTGATGGAATCGTAGCTCCCGGAGCTGTAAGGGGGCGACTGAGAGAGGGCAGGGGCCGGAGGGTCAGACCAGGCCCGCTCGTGGTCTCTGACAGCCACAGAGAGCTCGGGCACTGGGATGGTGAGCGCACCTAACCGCCACGCTAGCCACAGTTTCGAGGTCCTGTGTCACTTCCCCTCTCCACTCCCTTCCTCCGCGAATGGAGATGCCCAGGGGCAGCAGCAGGCAGGGCAGCAGAGGTCTGGGCCCGTGTGAGTGAGTGCTCTACTTGGCGGCAGCGCCCACAGCACGACCCGCCGCATCGTGTGAGGGACGGGCACTCGTGGGAAGGGTTCCCAGCCTCTTCTCTTCTGCCAAGACTGGCTCTGATTTTGGGGTTTTCCTCCCCGATCCCCAAGGAGCCGCAGCCCGAGCCGGCAACCGAGCTGTCACACAGGCAGCGAGTAAGCGCCGTCTGTCAGGGAGGAGGAACAGACGGGCTGGGAGAGGGAACCAGCCAAGGCGACAGGTCCATCAGGCAAAGCGCATTCCCGAAACTCCTGGGCTGGGGTTCCCCTATCTGCTGCCACTCCTGGGGAGACACCGTGAGCCCCAACATGGGGAGGGTGTGTGTGCAGAAAGGGGGAGTGGGAACCAGGCCCAGCTCCCCAGGCAGTCACCGTGTCGTTCAGCAGAGGAGGGACCCAGCTGCCTACTCCCACCCCGTGAACACCTCAGAGAATAAGCCTCTTTTTGCGGGGATCACAGCTCTCGCTGAAGAACAAACGGATAAAGATGGACACTGACCGGCGCCCGGTCCTGCATCGGCTGCGGCCACCAGGACTCTGTGTGACCATCCCACGGGAGATGTGACCCACCTCCCAGGGCCCCCGGCCTGGTGCCCAACTCTTGATCCACACACAGACTTTAACGGGCAGAGACACCTAGGTCCTCCGGCCGGGTCACGACAGACTCGCAGTGGAGAGTCGAAAGACCTTCCAGGCCCTGGGCCAGTCCCATTCCCAAGCTGCTCCTCGGCCAAGTCCTCTGGCAGGGCCCGGGGAGACAGAAACCGCGAGACACAAGCTGCTGGTGGCACGGGTGCTCCCATCTCACTTCCTTGGCCCACACACGTGGCCTGAGCTCACGGCGGCAAACTCCCCCTCCGCAGCTCTTTGCTCAGTGCAGGCGGCAGCTATGTCTGACCTCCGTGGCCTGAGCTCAGGCACACAGTGACAACCGAACACCCGCTCATCTGTACAGAACCTTCCCGTGAGACAGGCCATCAGAGGCAAGCACTGGCACCTGCCCTACGCCCTCTGCAGAAGAGAAAGGCCCAGGGAGGGGAGGGAAGCTGTGTAGGGGTACCCGGCTGGAGCAGAGGGGTGTAGGGCTCTGATGAGTCACCTCTGGCCCTCCGGCCCCGGCAGGAGAAAACGCTCCTACACAGAGAGAGTTCAAGTGCCCAGTGACGCACCGTACCACTGCAGGAGACCCCCGTGGCCCAGAGGCAGCAGGCGCGAGCGGAGGGGGGTGGGGCAGAAAGCAGGAGGGAGTTCCCGGTGGTGGGGGCACCTGTACTGGCCAGCCTTCCCTGGTGGCCACCCCCGCCTCCCATCAGCGTGGCCTACTGAGTTTCAAACATTCACATCCCTGGGGCTTCAGAGGCCTCATACTTTTTCCGCACCATCTGTAAAATGGGGACAGGCGTGCAGAGTAGCCGAGAAAGGTGGGGACTTGGTGCCGAAAGCGGCCACTTGCTGCTGTAATTTGCAGCAGACTCTGTGCTGGGGGTTGAGGGAAATAGGTCACACGTCACCCGCTACCTTCATTAAGGTGGGGCCCACCCCTCTTTACAGGTGGTGACACAGGCTCAGAGGAAGGAAGGCCTTGCTTGAGGTCACACACTGTGTGATTTCTTATTCCAGAGCCTTCCCAGGAAAATGACAGCAGCCACAGCCTCCTCCCTGACTTGGTGTCACAACTCTGGGGACACACAATGTCATTTCAGCTTCGTGCAGCCCTGACGTGTACAGGAAGCAGGGGGCTCACATCTCAGGCGGGCCCACAGCCCCACACACCTCAGGGGTGGTCTTCACCCCGTACTTGACGCGGCTCCGCAGTCCATCGGTGCCACAGCCGTCCGAGGGGTAGGATGGTGTGCCGAGTGCTGTGCCCGGCGGGAGCTTGTCACACAGGTTGATGGGCTGATCTTCGGAGGTGGCGGTGAAGTCCATGGGGGCCACGGCGCCGTTGCCATTCATCTCGGGGAAGGCGGGGTCGCCCTGCGTGCTGCTGGACGTGGATGGGTTCAGGGTGGAGGAGCCATTGCCGCTGCCACTCTCGGAGGAGGAGTCATCTGGAACAAGAGGCCTGGGTGTGAGGCTCCACCTCAGCCCCTCCTGCCCCCTAATGCGCCCTGGGGGATCGTGGCCACGGCAGCCACAGGGAATACTTGCCCCGTCTTGTCCTCACAGGCGTCTCCGGGCAAGAGGTGAGCCCTGCTGTCGAAGAGGCTAGCTGTGCCCCTGCCCGATGGAGGGGCAGGGCCCCTCTGCCTGAAGCAGGCCATCAGGAGTGGAGCGCCCGTAGTGATCTCCTGCACTCCACACCCGTGACACCACATCCAGGCTCAAGGGAGGCCCAGCCTCAAGGGCCTGGGACTGAGTGGCTGCAGCCTCAGGTCTGACCAGCCTGCTGCACGCCAGAGGTGCTTGGACACCCAGAGCTGGCTTGGGGCCGGACCGGCATCCCCCTCTTCCTCTAACTCGCCACTGCCCTGCCCCTGCACACCCTCTCCCCACAGTGGGCTCTCAGCTTCCTTCATCTGCCCAAGGAAAAAGGGATAATGCCTCCATTGTGACCTCCCCCCCCCCCCCCCCCCCAGTTACCCACTCTTCCTACATGTGGGCCCTGCCTAGTCCTGGCAGCTTACACACAGACAGTGCCCCCCGCTCCCCCCAGAGCTGCCTTCTGTGCAAGGTCAGGTGGCCTTGGACATCCTGAGCCAGGGCTGCAGGCTCAGGGGGCTGCATTCCTGGCATCTCAATAGGCTATCTCTGCTTTCCAGAGGTGACAACCCAACAAAGCTCTGCCGAGGGCGCCCCCTGCTGCGGAGAGCACAATATTGCCTGGGGGACCTGGGAGGACAAACTTCCAACTGAGGGGCTAGACATTTTCAGATAAAATTCCAGGCCCCTCTCCCCAATCCAGGCCCAGCCTCCTGCTTGATCAACTGAGACGGCGGAGGCCAAAGCAGGTTGAGCTCCCGGGGTCACGGCCAGGTGAGTACCGAGCTGTTCCCGGTGGCGCCCAGGTGCCCCCGGGGCTCGGCACCAGGACCCAGAGCTGGTGGGGGAGGGGGGAACCACAGTGAGCCTAGACCGCATCCCAGGCCACCCCTTTCCCCAGGCCAGGGTCGCGCAAGACCCCACCCCCACTCTCCCAGCCAGCAGATTATGAAGATTTAGTCCCCGGGGCTGGGCATTGGGCACGCGCACCGCCAGAGCGTCCCCATGGCGACCGAGAGGCTCTAGCGCCCCAACCAATCGCTGGCCTCCCGGCTGCCCGGGGGCGGGGCCGGGCTGCCCATCAAGCAGCCGAGCCCGGGGCAGAGGGGGATGGGAAAGGCCGTGGTGAAGTGGCACCCCTCCCCCCCCTGGCTGCCGCAGGTCCCCTGGGCCAGGCTGCCCCTCCTTCTCCTCTTCCTCCGGGCAGCTCACTGCTCCCTTCATCCTCCTGCAGGTCAGCTCCAGGCTCTGCTCAAAGCCGCCCCACAGCTCCCTGCTTGCTGAAGGACACCCCAGAGTCCCTGGACCTGCGTCCTTGCAACCTCCAGGACCTCACCACGCGTCCGCTGCCCCCCTCCTCCTCCATCACAGATGGGCCTGGTTTTCCTCCAGAAGGATCTCCAGCGACCAGCGCAGATGTTGGCGGAATGAACAAATTGCCCGGCAGTATTTACTGAGCACCTACTGCATGCCCGCACAGTCCCAGGCAGAGAAACAAAGTAACAATGACAACCAAGGTGCCAGCCCTCCTGGAGGGACAGATGCTCATTACCAAACCACAGGAAAGTGGCTGCCCTCCCTCCCTTCATCACACCCACCTCCACCCCACCCCTTTCCAGCACCAGCCTATTCTTGTTCCATAACCTTCCTGCTCTCCAAAGACCCCTGAAGACTATCCTCCAGACTCCCGCTGGGTGTGTTCTTAGTCCCCTGACTTCTGGAGTCCAGACCCCACCCTCCTGGCCACCACGGGACCTCACATCTCCAGGCCTTTGCTTGGGCTCAGGCTCTGCTGTCTGCCTGCCATGTTGCTTCTAACTCAGAAAATTTCAGTCTACCTTCGAGGCCTGGCTCAATGCTTCCTCCTCAGGGCAGGCCTCCTCTTCCACTGTCCCTGGGAAGGAGTTACAGCCCAATGTCTGTCCTTCCTGGGGATACTTCGTGCCTCCTTTGCCTGGCCCAGGGTGAATTCTGACGGCTGCCTAGAAGCCCCCACATATGCAGGAGCCTCTTCTGGAGCTGAGGAGCTGGAAGGCAGGGATGGACCCCTATACTGACTGATCACGTGAACCCCTGTTTGCTCTGGCAGGTGCCCATTCTTAGCCCACCTTATAGGTGAGACTTCACACCCTGGCATCATTCCTAATAGGCCAGCTGCTTGACCTTGGAGGGCTTTGGCTTCCTCTTCTGGAAGGAGGGGTTGCTAGGAAGGCACCATGCTCTGCACACAGTGAGCCAACTGTCCCAATGCAGGGGTGTCAGGCCCACGGCCTCCTGCGGTGCCACACCCCTGGCACAGGCCCACGGGTGGCACCCCAACCACCTGCCTCTCTGACTAGGTTTCGTCGTGGGAGGACGGACCTCCCTTGCCCTACACCTATGGTGGAAGGGGGAAAGGAGATGCATGCCTACTCCCAGCCTCCCACAGCTCAGGAGCCCAGGGTGGCCCCAGGGCTGTGCATCCTTGCTGCTCGGCCAGACAGCCACAGGCACTGGCTCCGACCGCAACACAGCACCCTCTTCCCAGTACTCCGAGGCTGCTCTCTTCCAGTAAGGGAAGTGGCTGCGCAGGTGGGACCAGGAGGTGCCAGGAGTCCAGACCAGGCATCCTGAGTTTTTAGAAGAAACCGGAAATCTGCACCATTATGTAAATATCCAGATTTTAAAATGTTAATGACTGACTTACATTGTTTCCATTTTGAAAGACCTTGCCAAACCAAATGTGGTCTATCCATGCAATGGAATATTGTTCAGCCCTAAAGAGGAATGAAATACTGTCACACGCTACAACACGGATGAACTCCGAGAGCATTATGCTGAGTGAAAGAAGCCAGACACAACGGGACAAATACTGAATGAGTCCCCTTCCACCCAGTGTGTGGATTAGACACATGCATAGAGACAGAAAACGTGTCAGGGCCTGGAGGAGGCGGGACAGGGAGCTGCTGCTTAATGGATATAGTTTGGGGTGAGGAAAACTATATTTTGGAAATAACGGTGCTGGTTGCACAACACTGTCAATGTCCTTAATGCCGCTGAATTGTACGCTTAAAAATGGTTAAAACATAACATAAGATTTTTATGTTACACATATTTCACCACAAAAGTCCCCCCAAAACCAAAAGAACCCCAAAACCTTGAGCAGGCCAGCGGGCCCCAGTTCACAAGCTCTGTTCCCACCTCCTCCCGCCACAGGCCAAGGCCCTCCCACCTCCGCACCTCGCCCAGGGGCAGGGAAAGCCAGCCACACACACAGCCCACCTCGAGCGTGTGCTCCCCCGTCATCCTGCCGGGGCCACCCTCAACCCGTGTGCCGACCACCCGCAGCGCCACCCGCTCACGGACTGCCTCCCACTTGGGTCCGTTTTTTGCCAACTGGAGAGGCCGTGGGTTTTAGGCAGAATGCAGAGGGGCCGTGTCACCTTGAAGATGCCACTTTACCTCCTTGAGCCTCGGTTTCCTTTCCAAATGCGTCTCCTGTCAGTAAACCAGGATGCATGAGGTGTAGACAATACTGGCATAGAGAGTAGGCGCTAAAAAAGAAAAAGCTGGTTCTCTATGCCCCGCTGTCTTCCTTCATAACGCACCTGCTTCCTACACACAGGGGCTCCGGACGGCCCCGCCAGAGCCCGGGTGCGAAATCTGAGGTGGGCCAGGGAGGAGGAGGGGGAGGCCAGTGCCCGCAGGATGCTCTTCCCACCCTTGTCCCTTCCCTGCCTGAACACTTCCTGGTGTCAGGCCCATGAGGGGCACTGGGGACTCAGCAGTGAAAAGAGAGGGTGGTCGCTGTCCTGGCGACTCATACTCCAGTGAGCAAAAAACCAGACACAGGGCTCCAGAGGAGACTAGGCCCCAAAAAGACAGTCGTGAGCTTTCTGGCCCTTGAGCCCCGACGGCAGAGCCCTATCTCCAGAACTCCTCCCAAGGAGGGAGGGAAGGAGGGAAGGCTTTTTGTAAGAAGCAGCCCATGGAAGAAGCCTCACGGGAGGAGGCTGAGAAGGCCCTGGGACTAGGGAGAAGGCCCCTGACCCTGGTGGGGGCAAAGGTGCTGCTGGGGAGGGGGGTAAGTGTATCCATCCGTCAGCCCCCCCCCCCCCCCCGCCCTGCCCCGGCAGCAGCAGCTGCATGAACGGAGTTCAACCCACTAAGTGGAAGCCAGACTCCCTCCAGAGGGGGCCCCTTGCTGCCACCCACTGCAGCTGCGCCAGCTGCCTACCTTTTCACTTGCTGTTCCCTCTTTCGACACTCTGTCCCCAGCTGCCTCTCCCCCTCAGGGATTTGCTTCAAGGTCACCTTCTCAGTAAGACCTCCCTGCCCCCGCTCTGACAGGCTGACCCCTTTACCTACTTTTCCCAGACCATTTTAATCACCTTCTGACATACTACGTCTGTGGCCTGTGCCCAGCACCCCTTCCCCACGTAAGCTGCCCCAGCCCAGCAGACCCAGGGTCAGCAGGGCTGTGCTGGGTGGGCCCAGATCACTCCCGCCTCTCCAGAACCCATACCCCTTCCTCTGGGGGAGGGCACCCCGAGTCTTCCAGGGGGAAGTACGTGCCCCACGCCTGGCCAGTCGGCACAGCCCATCCCGGCGGTCAGTGGGCATGTGACCAAGCTGGACCCGTGAAAGTCAATCCTGGGGCTCTGGCTGAAATGTTTGGAAAGAAGTGCTCCCCCAAGCCCCCAGGGCTGCTGAGCCCGTTTGGCAGGGCTGAATAGCTGTCAGGAATAAATCCCCCTTATATCCATCCCTGCCTAAAGCCAAAGAAGAACCTAGACTTTTTGGTTACAGGAGCCAACAGTTTCCTTACTGGGGAAGGGAGCCGGAGTCTCTGAGCGATCCACAATCCTCCCTCTGGGAGGAGCCCAGGGACTGGAGCCCAAGCCAGGCTGTCTCCTCACTGTGGCCCACCACAGCCCCACTGGGTCGGTCCCCCTAGCTCAGTCCTGAGGTGGCTGGTACCCGCAGGAAGGGCTGGCGGCGGCCCCCGCCCCCGCAGCGCCTGGCACCTTTTGGGGAAAGAAGGAACAGAGAGAAGCGTCGGCACCCCAGGCTGAGGCAAGCTGGGTTCCGGTCCGGTCCCAATTCTTCCCTCCTCCCCACTCCCTCCAAAACAGTGTGATTCAAAGGAGATATAGGCACGTATTCAAACGCGTGCCCGAATGAGGCCGGCGGGGTCAGGGCAGGGGGAGCAGGTGCGGGCCTCGCTGTCTCCCGACCTTGGGCACAGCCCGCCTCCTTGGCTCCTCTTATCTGCAGTCCAGGGAGTTGCCGCTGACGCCCTGTTGGGCTCTGACACTTTATGACCCTGCGAAAGAACCCAGCTGGCCCCACGGGCACCAGGGGCCCTGACACACGGGGTGTGGGAGTCGGGCCCTCCAGGGCGCAGGCCTCCGGCCACGGGTCTCCCCGGGCGGACATGTGTTCTGGTCCAACCCATCCCAGACCTGGCCGGAAGTGACCCTCTTGTGTCTACCCGGTCCTCATCCGTGCTGCGGTGGCAGGACAGGCATCCCACCCAAGGCCAGGCCGCCGGAGCCTAGAACAACGCCAGCGGGGTGAGACTGCCCCCAGCCTGTGACTGTGTGTGAACAACAGACAGAAGGGCGCCCTGAGTGGCCGCAGGGGAGCCGCTGGGGGGTGCACCCCTTCTGAACGTTTCCACAAAGCCAGGCCTCCCCGGCTCTGGCAAAGGACACCTCCCGATTCGGGCAGGACGCGGAGCCCACCACCTGTGCCCGGAACGCCTCGGGCAGGGAAGGGCCGAGGTGCCCATCTATTTAACGTGGGGCGATGTGCTGCTATTCCAATGGGGGAATTAGCGATGAATGGGGGAAATTGTTCCTCCCTCTGTCCCGTCTCCAGAAGGAGACAAAAACCCCTTTTACCTCGGCAAACAATGCCCTTATGTGGGCGCCAGCGCCCCGCAGCCCGCACAAGCCCGGCTCTGTGCGAGCCGCCAATCGCCACACCGGGCTCTGGGGCCGCAGCCAGCGGCACCCTCTCCCAGTGGGTGACCCGCACCAGCTCCCAGGGCGGGCTGGGAAAAGGTGGGAAGGTACCCCACCACTGAGACCACGGGCCGGACCTGTGGCCACGCCACCCGGCATGCCCAGCGCGGGCTGCCTTCTGCGGCCAGAGGGGCGGCGGCTGAGGCAGCGCCCCCTCCTCCGTGGGCTTCTGTCACAGCGGCGGCCAGGAAGGGGAGAGGAGGGGGCATCGATAATTCACACACAAAAGAGCTGGGCTGGGGGGAGGAGGGGGGTAGAGGGCTGGAGCCGGCAGCCCCACCATGGGCTCGGAGGAGTAGACACCAGGGCAGGCGCAGGGAGTCTGCAGAGCCGGCCCTTCCTCCTCCTCCGCCCGCGCTCTGAATTTGGGTGTGCACCTCACCAGGGCCGGTCCCCGCCTGCTCTGACAAAGGCCAGTGGCCTGGGCCATGTTTACATGATGCATAGTTCCCAGGAGCACCAGGCTCCTGGCAGGCTACCCTGCTCTTCCTCCCGGAAGGAAGGGGGAGGGCCTTGGGGTCAGACGGGGGACACAGAGGAGTTGGACCAGGCGGTCTTGCTGGGATCCCACCATCCTGGGTGACAGGGCCACACGGGGTGCCCGCCCCGCGGTCTGGCCGTCAGGCCCCCGGCTGCCCACCGAACCGTCCCTTCGGAGCATCCCATTCCACCCTTGTGGTTCCAGGGGCAGGCCGGCCCCTGCTCCCCACCGGCCTCCGCTCTTGCCTCCTAATGCCACGGACCCGGGGACGCCGGCGCCTCTACTCCACGGCATCGCCTTCCTGCCTGGCCTTTTGCAGGTCGTTCCTTAGGCAGGCACCGACGCCCGGGCCCTCAGGGACTAGAGCAGTGCTGTCCAATAGAAACAGAACGTGAGCCAGCCATGGACTTTCCCGTTTTCTAGTAGCCACATTTAAAAAGTGAAAAGAAACAGAGAGAATGAATTTTAATAATCTATTTTATTTAGCCCAATATAGTCAAAATCTTATTTCAACAAGGAGTCAATACTGTGTTAAAACTGAGCTATTTTACATTCTTTTTTCATACGACGCCTTTGAAACTCAGTGCATATTTCACACACACAGCACACCTCAGTTTGCAGGAGCCTAACAGCCATCTACAGCCATAGTATCAGACAGCGCAGACCTAGATTTCCCCCTCAAACTGAAATCCTGTCTCTCAGTGCAGGAGCCCCTAGTGAGGTGTCTGACCCACAGATGAGTTGGGTCTTGGGGGCAGGGGGCCGGAGCAGGGCTGGCATCAGGGCACTGGGGACGGGTGCCACCTTCAGTGGGGGAGATACCAAGTGTCAGGCGCCAGGCACACTGTTCCCGATCTGCGCAAGCACCCCACGGCAGGCATCGGGGAGGAACCAGGGGCTCCCCGAGGGGAGTCATCGGCGATCACACCGCGTGTGTGGCAAAGCCCAGATGGGCCCCCGATTTCCAAGGCACCTGCCCTCTTTCTCCTCTAGGCCTCCATTTGCCCATCTGTACTGTGGGACGGTCCCCACCTCTACTGCCACCCCACTTCCTTTGGCTTCTCCCCCAACACGCACTGGTCAGGTATGCCCAGCGGGAGGTGCTCCCGCTATGGACAGGCTGGGTCTGTGTCTTCCCAGGCCTGACATCTCCCTGGCCCCACCCTCTAGGTCAAGCACGGGCAGCGAGAAATCCATGCTAACTCAACGTACAAAGCTCCAGCCAATATGCCCACTGCACCCCTACGACCCCCCCCCCCCACCAAACAAATCGTGTGTTCTGAGAGCAAACAGAGCCACTTCAGGTGACCATGTGTGGATGATTCACGGGGCAGGGCCCAGGCCCCAAAGCGTGTGTGTGTGTGTGTGTGTGTGTGTGTGTGTGTGTGTGTGTGTGTGTGTGTTTGTGTGTATGTGTGTGGCATCTGAGGGCCCTGGAAGGTCCTCCACCAGCCTTCCCAGAAGCCGGCCTGGGTTCGGTGCACCTCAGTCCTTAGGTCAGAGTGATGACGCCACCATGGCTCCGGTCACTTCCTGGTTCCCGAGAAAGCTGCCATTCGACAGACTGGGGTGGCAATGCCTCTCTTGCACAGCCCCCACCCACCCTGGGTATGCTCTCCAGCACAGCAGGGCTGTGTCTGCAGAGGGTCAATGGAGAACTGGGGTCTAACGCATCCTAGACCGAGGGGCAGGAGCAGCAGGACGGCTCTGATCTCCCCGACAGGCCGGCAGATGCAGGCTAATCTCCCAGGGGTGTGTGGGGGGTCGCTCTCTCCCTTAGCAGGTCAACCTCACCACCCCAGGCCAGGGAGTCTGTCCTGCTCTAATGTCCTCACAGGCATCTGGGGGCCTAAGACCCTGGCAGCCCACACAAGGCCAGGGCTGTGCAGGCCCCGCCTGCTCCTGGGATAAAGGGATCCCTCGGTGCTGTCTCCCAGCCTCTCTCACCCCTCAGTGGCTGGAGGCCAGGACAGCCTAGCATTGTCTGTGCAGCCAGCGGCCCAGCTGATGATGGACACTTTCCTGTGACCCAGGACTGCCAGGGTGGCCCATGGCCAATCCCAGAAAGCCTTGGGCCCCAGTTCTCTGTTCCTTGGGGGAGGGCAGGGCAGAGGGATCATTCCGTGTGGATGTTTGGAGCCTTGACTAGGAACAAACAGCTCGTGCTCTGGAAGGAGGGAGTGTGACCTATAGCCAGAGAATGGGGCCCAGACCCGGTTTCTAGCCTTAGCTTAGACAAGTAGGGTCAGGGGTGGCCAGGGCCAAGACGACCACAGGTGTGAAAGAGAGAAAGCTCAGTTTAAAAGCTCACTGCAGGACAAGTCCCTCAGAAGCCATCCCCAGTTGGCCACGGTGAAGGGGCCACAATCCTCCCCCAATGTGACAGTGACCAGGGCAGACACGCAACCATGAGCGTTGGGGTCCCCAGGGAGTCAGCTGTAAGCAAACCATAAAGCTCCAACCCCAGCAGTGGGCCTGCCAGAGGGCGGGCACCATCCACAGAGCACACTAAGTATCCGGAGCACAGGGGTGGTGTTGGGGACTGTCTGAGCCCGAATGGCCTGCTCCCAACTCCTACTGAGCTCTTCCCCACTAGCAGGGTGGCCCCTGTCCTCTCCCTTGCACGAGCAGCATCCACCCCTTGCTGGGAACCCTCCCGTGGCGTCCTCAGTGCCCAGGAGCCTTCTCCTTGGACAGCAGAACAATCTCACAGCTGCCTGCCTAGCTACCTGCCTGTGTGGAAGCTTGGAGACAGGGTCAGCCGGATCCAGAGGCAGGGGCTTGAAGGACTCAGGGTCCCTGGCACATATGAGCAGGGTGTGTGACAGGAGTTCACAAGATGACAGGACAAGCTGTGAGTACCTGACCTCCCATCCCAGCTCTTTCCAAAGAAGCAAGGCTCTGGGTGGGTGGGTGGGTAGGTGGGTGGATGGGTGTGTGTGTGTGTGTGTGTGTGTGTGTGTGTGTGTGTGTGTGTTGTACAGCAGGAGCAAGGAACACTGGTGTGACGCTGTAAGGGAGCCGTGGTCAGGACCACATGGAGATCATGTGGCAGACGGGACCCAGAGGGACCTGAACAGATAGAGAGACTGGACGGGACCAAGTGAGGCTGGTGAAGAGTCTGGAAATTGGGACCAGTGAGGAGAACCCCTCAGTCTTTCAAGGGAGGCCCTGACCTGCCAACAGCCCCTCAGCCCGCGCGTGCCAGTTGGCAGTGAGCCCGGGCGCCCGGCCCTCCAGCACAGCCCCCTGCACCAGGCTGGCCACTTGTGAGGAAAAGGCCCCACACCCATTTGTTGAGCCTCTCCCGTCCCAGGCTTGCGCTAAGCTCTGTCACTGCCTCACCCAGCTCTCATCTCTCTGTCCAGTGACGGCAGATCACTGCCCCAGGCCCCACAGCAAGGAGCGAGGAGTTGCGAGTGGAGGCAGGACCGAGCCTGGGGCAGGGCAGCAAGGCTACGGCCGCCCCCTTCCCCTGCACACTGCGCTGCAGGGAGGTGGGGGAGGCACACCGGGAGAAGCCCCGGCTGGTGAGGAAAGGAGGGACAGCCCCACTGCTCCCCAGGGGACAGCCCCTGCTGCCTGCACTGTGTTTCTGGGCAGTGGAGGGCCTACTTATCAGCAGGCAGGAAGCCTTGGTCTTCTCTCAAAGAGCTCCCAAGGACCTCAGGGCTAATGGTCACATTAGCCTGTCCTACGTCAGCAGAAGCCAGGAATCAGAGCTAATGACTTGCCGAGGACCACCGGGCAGGGACGGGACTGGCCAGAACCAGCTCAGGAGACCCAGGGCACAGTGCCAGGGCCTGCCTGCAGGGGGCCACGTCCAACTGAGACCTGGCCCACAGACATGGCCCCGACTCTCTCCATCCTCCTGGCTGCAGCCTCCCTGCCCCGTCTCTCCTGTTTGGAGGCTGGAGTCCTGGAGAGCTTCTGGAGACATGTGACCTAGGAAACCCCCAGCCCTGGCATTCAGCACCTTTTCCCCTGCCCAGCCTCCTCCCTGGGAGGAGCACAGACGTGCTTGCTACCTGAGCCTCCCAGGCACGCCTCAGGCCCCCTGTGCCTGCCTTCAACATCACACCAAACACAGCCTGCTTGCTCCCACGGGCCTCCTCTGGTCCCCCATCTCTGCCACTAGCTGCTCAACAGCCATTGGTTGAGCTGCTACTCCATGGTCAGAGCTGGGGGTAACGGCCAGAAGAGGACACTCATCCCGGTGCAGGGCCCTGACCCTGAGGATGCCCCCTGTGGCGCTGTCTGAAACAATGAAAAAGAGGAACTCAAATGTCCTTCCCCACAAGTGGCCCAAACGCTGGCTCCAGAGTCAGAGAGACTTGTGGTCTGGGCCAGTTACTTCCCCCTCAGGAGGGGACATGTCCTTCCCTGTAGGAAAGGCATGGTCATAGCTCTGAGCACCCAGCAGGCTTGGGAATGGGGATTCCAGTCACTAGGATGACTGGACAGTCTTCAAAAAATGCCACATCACTGACAGGAGAGGCAAATAACATTAAGAAGAAAAAAAGGTGGCTGCAACACTACATAATCCCCCTGCCTTTTTTTTTTTTTTAAACAAGACTTTTATTATATGCAAAGACTGAGAAAAATATGCCCCAAATATTGATATTTTTTTCTTTTCTTTTGCTCCATTTTTCCCCCTAAAATTTCTACAATAAATGTAATATTTGTGAAACCAGGGGAAACCTAAGATAGGTTTCTACAGAGGCACACCTGCCCTCAAGAGGCTTACAGCCTGGCAGGGATCCCACATTCTTGTGCCTGTCCCTCTCTGCCTGACTCCTCAGAGGCAGGAACAGGGGCTCAATCTTCCCATGACCAAACTGATAAGAGTCCTGAAAGAACTGAAGACCACCCCCCCCCCACCCCCTACCAGTGCCTTTGGTCATGGGCACCGGAGGGGAGGCTCCAAACCCTCCCCATCTGCAGGAAGGGAGTGCCACACCGGGTCACCGGAGGGAGGGAAGAAGAGAGGTCCAGTGTGGTGTCCTGTGGGCCTATAGGAGCGGTCTCGTCTGAGAGGCACATACGAGGGTCCCTGAAATGCCCCAGGACACCACGCACCCCCTGGCCGGCAATCCCCACCCCCACAATCCTGCAGGAAGACGACCAATGCAGGAAGAGGGAAGCTGGACCCTCTGCTCTCCCCTGGCGCTGGCTTCCTGTCTGCTGGAGAGGTGAGTAATGTCCGCTCCCCACCCCCTCGCATCCCTTCTGGAGGCCAGGCCTCACATTTTCCGTTCAGGAAGGGGCAGAGCAAGAGGCCAGTGAAGCACATCAAGGAGAAATCAAGGAGTAGGCCCTGGCCTGGCCCCGCCCTCTGCAGCCCAGACTGCCTAGCCGGCCCATGGCCCCCTGGGACCCTGGCCTGGCCGGCATCTGAAGCCTGGGGGGGCCTGCCTACGGGCTTGCCTTGCCCATGTGTGTGCTCTTGTTCACCATTTCATTCGCACATCCATTTGACAGACCATTACCCCCACCTGCTCTGTGCCAGGCTCTGTGCTGGGTTCTGGGGTCCTAGCTTTCAGGGTGCTTATGCTCTCTGGCGGAGAGATGGACATTAGGCAGATAATCCCACCGACGGGACATGACTACAGACTGACAAACTGGTCCCAAGTCAACTCCAGACTACAGTGTCTCTGGACAAAGTCTCAACAGCTAGCTTCTCCCAGGCGTCTTCTCTCTACCCCAGAAGGCACCCCCTGAACCAAGTGTCTTTCCAGGCACCTGTGATGTACACAGAGTTCCATTTGGACTCATAGGCCAAAGCCTCAGATAGCGCCTAGCTGCAGGTCTGGAAAAGACTTGGCCACGTGTGGGCAAGAGGCCGCAGCGGGAACAGCCTGGATCACTCTGGCCCCAAGAAGCCAGTGCTTGGAATACGTGAGGGGAAGCTCCTCTGGTTCCTAGGCTCCCCCCTACACCATCTTCTGGGGAACTTCACACATGGCCAATACCTGCCAAGGCAGAAACAGGGCAGCCTCCTTCGGCACTACCCCGAGAAGAGTCACATCACCCAAATTCTCTTCATCATCTCCTACGTCTCATGAGGTGGGACAAGACTGTATGCTCACCCACGGCAGCGACAGCCCCCAGCAGGGAAGCACCTTGTGCGTGGTGTGCCCCTCCCCCACCCCGGCCCAGTGTCTGCTGCTGTGATTTCAGGGAGCCAGGAACAGCACCCAGAAAAGAGATCCGTGAAGTACATCCTTGCAGGCAGTGGCAGGCTTGGGGAAAAAAGCACAACCATGCGTGTTTCAGGGCGAGTGCATTCCCACTCCCTGCACATCTCAGAGGCAAGTTCCCAGGGGTGAAAGCTGGTGTGCTAATTCACTTCTGGTCTGGCACGGGGACCTGGCCCACCAAGACCCAAGTCTTCATCTGCATTTGTTAAAATTTGAAAAGGGAAGGAGAGAAGAGGGGGTGGTGAAGGCAGGCGGGGGCAGGGGGGAGGAGGAGGAGGAGGAGGAGGAGGAGGAGGAGGAGGAGGAGGAGGAGGAGGAGGAGGAGAAAGAGGAGGGTCCAACACATACACCTACAGGTGTGAATGTGTGCAAGCTACCTGGCTTCCCGAAATGGTTCTGGGCCGCATCACTGGCCAGCACGAGTGGTGCGCTCCCTGGGACAGCCTTGGAAGCCCCCACACTTTCTGGCTAAGGGAAAAGACCCAGGTGCTCAGATTGGGGATATCCTCAGGAACAAAGAACTCAACTGGTCCCCAACAAGGGTGGGCCTATATCCCCTCCGGATGGTGTGCTCAGAGGTAGGTCTTGATGAATGTCTGTTTCTTTATTCATTCAGGCAACAAATATTCAGCAGGCCCCTATAACGTGCCAAGCATACAGCTGGAGTCACTGGGGACAGAGTAGAGAGCAAGATTGACATGGTCTGTGCCTTGCAGGACTCACAATGGGGGCTTTAGACCTCATCTTTCCAATTTGCCAGCTCCACGGAGGACGGAGGGCCGGAGACCACACAGCAAGCCACCACGGAGGGTTGTGGCTAGGTTTGGAGTCCAGGGTAGACCAGAGCCTCTGCTTGGCCTGTCCCCACCCCGGTCCTTCGTTAACAACAGGGGATACGAGAACACCCCGTAGTCTGACGGTCTCCCGTTGATTCACTGATGGGAGCAGGATCTCGGCTTGTGTCTGCACTGTAAGCACCTTTAGAGAGGGGAGCTGGCTGCGTGCCACTGTGGGGGCTGGGGGGCTGGAGGAGGGCTCTAGGCCAGGTCTGTACCCAGCCAAAACCCTATGGGAACCCACTGCTCTGGAGAAACACAGCAGTCACCAACAGATCCAGGACCAGCAGGGGCAGCAGAGACCAGGCCAGACAACTGGGCCTTCTCAAGGCCTGCGACCCCCCGCACTGGGTCTAGGTCGGCCTCCGGCCAGCACATCAGCCCACAGCCTCCAGACACAGCCTCTGATTAAATAATTAAATTGATGGTATCACAGTCAACACCGTCCTCCCTGTCTCCAGCTCGGGCTGCCTGCCCTGATAAACACCCTGGCACTGTCAGCAGGCCAGCCTGCTTCAGCCCAGTGCCCACAACCAGGAAGGCCTGGGGCGGCGGGAGGGGCGGGGGGACTGCAGGACTACACCCAGGCCGGCTCCCCCTGGGAAGCTCTTGTGGGACCAGCTGCAGGATGTGCAGACCCCAGTCTCTGCTTTATCTTCGTGACCAGCCAAGCCCCGGGCAGCGGGGCAAATGATGCTGAGGAATCCCTGTGACCCTCACAGAAATACTCCCTTCTGCTACCTGAGCCTGGAAACTCCCCACAAAGTGCCAAGTCTCCCTGGGAGATGTCTCCAACAAAAATCAGACTCCTAAAGGACGGTTTTGAGCAACAATAACATAAGACTTTTTCAAGAGTGAGTTGCGGGAATATGGCCCCCATTCAGTCCTACTACTCTGAGTTTTTAAAAAAAATGTTCTGGATCCTTCTTGGGAAGGTATAACCCTATGCCCTTGGCTGAGCTCTGCTGGCACAGCCCTTGGTGTGGCCTTTGGGCGTGGCCTTTGATCGGCTCAGATGAGGAGGGAGGTCAGCTGCTGGGCACTTCTGAGCCCCAGAACCCCCAGCAGCATGTGGCTGCCCCCACCCTGTGGGAATACTGGGAGGCGGTTACTGGTCTGGGAGGCTCTGGTGGGGAGGCTCACAGCACGAGGGGGTCGTGCCGACCTCACGAGGTGTCAGGGCACAAAAGTCTTTTCTTTCCCAGCAGCCTTATACTCCAGGCCCGGCAGAACCACCCTCTGGGCTCCCCAGCCCCTAGCCCAGCTTCCCCAGCTGCCTCCAGGCTGGGTCTCCTCCCAGACAAAGCCGGATTCAGGCCTGTGAGGGCAGTCGGGAGGCAGGCGCGCGCGGGTTCTGCCATGGAGACGAACTTTGACCCAAACTGCAAGGCTCCTACCCCTTATTTACTCTTTAAGGCTAACCCGTTTCACAGAGTTAACATTACACCCCTTTTTAACCCTGCACTTCCCTCCCGCATTCCAGGCCCGACCTTTGACCCTTCCTAATTGCTGGCTCTACACCCCAGATCTCTGAGGCTCAGCCCTGGGCTCAGCCCCCGCCCCCAATCACCTCCCCAGAACCCAGAGCCCCACCAGAGACACTGACCACAGGTGCCACCCGGGTCCCACAACTGCACGTGACTGACACAGGCACTGTCGTCTCAGAGCCCCAGCCCCTTGGGGGTTTCACACAGGTGCTCCAGAGTGGACCCCTGGGATCTGACTTCTGACCCCAAGACTCCCATGCCAAGAAGAAGGCCTCCGTTCCGAGGGAGGCCACAGGAAGCTGCCTGGCTGGCCCTGGAGGGCAGTGGGGGCCAGGAAAGAGGCCAGACGGCTCCTGAGCTGGGCCACTTCTTATCACAAGGGCCTGGGGACACACAGTGGACAAGCTTATTGCCTGCTGGCTCACAAGATGACAGGCAGGGACCCTGTCCTATAGCCTCATGCTGAGTTGCAGAAGCCTAACTCTTGCTTTCACTGCTGAACTCTTCCGGGTCAGGCAACTATTAGCCTTCCCAGACCTGAATCACGGTAACTTCGACATCCATATCCCACCAGCCTGTGAGCGTCAGGGCAAACAGACAGGCAGGACGGCCTGTCAGGCTGCCAGCCCCTGAGAGCTCTCTCCGTTTACCTTTGGGAGGACTTGCTCTCTCTGCAGCCAGGGGCTGGAGTGCTGGTGGAGATGCTGAGGCCCTCCAGTAGGACCCCTCGCCAGGCCCCAGCTCAGATTTCTAGGCCCCTACAGGCAGGCACAGCCCCTTCCTCACTGGCCACTCAGAGACACTCACCGTCCTCTTGGCTGTGGAGGTTCTGAGGGCTCCGCATCCTCTCGTCCTGGCTGGGACTCAGGCTGGAGGCCAGGTGTGGGTCAGCTGACATCCATGTGGAGTCGTTCATATCAAAATCTTCACTGCTCACAGAAGTTTCATCCTGATCAGGGACAAAGAAGGTGGATGTTTCAACAGGGACAGGCTCTGTGCAGCCCCAAGGCAGCATTCTGGGTGAACCCTAGGGCCTGTGGGCATTTGGAAGCCTCCAAAGGCCACAGGGAACCCCCAAACCTTGCCCCCCGTGCAAGTGGTTCGGGCTCTGGTTCCTGTCGGAAGCCAGGGCTGAGGGCCGGCGCTGTCTGTAATTGAAGACAATTATGAGGTCTTGCATCCTGGAGGGGCGGATAGCAGGGCCTGGCTCTTACCCTTGTGAGCCAAGGTTGAAGCAAGCGCTGTAAACAAGGGCCACCACTCCCCGCCCGCAGCCCCGGGAAGAGGGCTCGCTGTGCACAGGGACGGGTGGCCAAAAGCGGGTAGCGAGACATGCGGACACTGCTGAGGCCAAGCAGACCGCCCCCACTAGGACTGCCTCCGACTCCAGCTCCCGTGGAGCATGCATGGAATTCCTTTCTCCCACTCCCCCAACCCAGAGGACATTTCTGTCTTCCTCCTTCCTAACCTTTGCTGTGCTTCAAAGATATGCTCTTGGGCAGCTTCCAGGGCTGAAAAGGCCAGCCCCAGAAGTGCAGAGAAGGAAGGGGGTGGGGTAGGCGAGGAGGGTTCGGATCAGACCGCAAAGGGGGTTTGGCTCCGGGGCCTGGGGGGCCGCCAGGGCCTTCCAAACAGCCGGAGGGCCTGTTAGAGAGGACCACGCCTGCCTCCTCTCCCCTTGCTGGCTTCAGTGAGCCCCTGGCCAGTCATCTGGGAACCCCCAGGGCGGGGCCCCTTCAATCCAGCCCTCCAGTGGGAAGGGACCCCACCTCCTCCTGGCCCAGCCTCTTTCAGGAGCAGCAAGCAACTGTGTTTGGGAGCTGGCTGTAAAATGCAAGAAAGATGGCCCAGCAGCTCCCCACCCCCCCAACTGGCTTTGCCCCCTCCCCTCTCCTCTCTAGCAGGATACAATGGCATCTGTGGGCCCCCAGTAAGGACCTCTGGCAGAGCCCCCCCACCCCCCAAAAAAAGCCTCTCCAGGGCCCCCTCACAAACGACTCTTTTATAATGAGCAAACACACTTTGGTTCGAACTTTCTTCGGAGGCTGTCCCTGAGGCAGACACATCTGTTCTCCAAGTGCTAGGGAACCGGCGTGGATTATCCACCCCTCCCCCACTATGGCAGGCTGGCAGGGAGTTTCCTGGAATTTACAGCTTCTGTGCAGCCAGTGTGTGCCCTCTGCGGCCGAATCCACCACACCAGCTCTGCCCAGCTCCGGGGTCCCCACGAGGCACACCCAGAGCCTCAGGGGACAGAGACCAGGTGTCCTCTTGGGACTTATTCCCCTCCCACCCGCTCCCACACTTCCACTCACCCTGCCTCCCTCCCACTGGCCGCCCTGCTCCTTACGCACAAGCACATCCACCCAGTCTTCCTTGGGTGAAAGCCCACTCACTCACATTCACTCAGACTATGTTCTCACACCCAGAGGGACACACACAGTCAAAAGGCTCTCTCGGCACAAAGGGACAACAAAACTCTCCTGTGTGGCCCCCCGGGACGGAACCTGGCCCCCCAGGACGGAACCTAAGAGTGAGACAGGTGGCTGGCCAGAGAGCGGACCCTTGGAGGCACAGAGCCCACCGAGGCTCTGGGAGCCAGGGGCAGACACATCCTTGCTTGGGCCGCCTGCTCCTTCCCAGCTGCCCAGAGCACACTGTGCTCAGGGTCTGACCTGAGGTAGGAAGGCCTTTCCTGGCTCTTGGGTGTTGTTGAAACACCCATGATTTACAAGGCTGAATCTATTAACATCCGGAAGCGCCACCTACTCAAAACGCTTCATGCATTCATTCAACAAGCATTTATTGAACACCTACTATGAGCCAAGCACTTTCTAGGCGTTGGGAAGTTCAGCAGTGGACAAGACAGAGTCCTAGTGCTCCTGGCACTCCCTGTCCCGCAGGGGAGGAGATGGATAATCAGCAGAAAAAACACGTAACAGCTGTGGTGATGGGCTCCGGAGCAGAACGAAGCAGAGCAAGCGGGAGAGGGGCCCGTGGGGCCGTGTTTGTCAGGTGGCCAGGGAGGGCCTCGCCGGTTAGGAAACATCTGAGAGGAAGCCCACAGGAAGTGAGGAAGGTTACCATGCAGGGGTCTGCACAGGGAGCCTTCCAGGCACTGGCACATGTTGGTGGGTCCAAGGAGCAGCCAGGAGGCCACTGTGACCGGAGGAGAGGGGTAGGCCAGGGGCGGCGGCGCCACACAGGAGTGTCCCCTCCCAAAGTGCGCACAAGCCTGGGCGGGGCTGTCCTCAGCCGGTCCACTAAGCACACGGTGTCCTCACCCAGGAGCCAGGAGCGGGGAAAAGTCAGAACCGCTGGGCGCAGCACTCAAGGTGCCCACACTCTACCCTCGCTCCACCAACTTGAAAACGTGAACAGACGCCAAAGTTCATTAGGCGCCAAGTGCTCCCCTTTGATCGTCTCATGTCATCCTCCCCACAGGCCCACCTGTGGGCCTCATGAGGCAGGTGTAGTCATCAGCCCCATTCTACAGATGAGAAACGGCCGCTCCAAGGGGTTAGGGCGACCGCCCAAGGTCGTGAGCTTACAAGCGGCAGAGCCAGACGTGTGCAATCCTAGAGGCCCAGACGCGCCATCCTTCCCACCTGCGAGGCTGCGCCCAGGCTGTCCCCCTCACCCGGAACACCCACCGGCCTGTGGCACCGCACAGCACAAAGTCCGAATGCGTACCTGTCTCACCCACCAACTCCGGCTGTCTCCATCACTCTTACACAATCGTTCCGCACCAGCAGCCCCCTGCAGTCAGGCACACGCCCCTCAGCTGCGGCATGTCAACATACTCTGGGCTTTGCCCTGACTTTCCCCAGAGAACCTGAAGTCCTTCCAAGGGTGGGGACGAGGCAGCGTGTCTCCCGGACCCCCCGCAAGGCCTGCGAGACGCGGGGCACTGGCTGAACTGCCTGGCGGGATCCTGGCGTTTGAGGAGGATGCGGCATCAGCTCGACAGTGGCGGCCTCGGTCCCGCCACACACGGTTCTCGAATGGAGACCATATGAAACCCGGATGGTGGCTGGCAGGCTGGCGGCAGCACACGGCCCCGCAACGTCTCCCCGTGGCACATGCCAGCCACCCCACGCAGGGCCTAGGGTTTCTCTGACTCAGATCGCTTAACTGTCCACCAGAATGACCCCCTCCACCCTTCCCTGCCCTGCCAAGTCGAAGTGGGAAGAGGTGAGCGAAACTTTACACTGAAGTTGACTGACAGCGAAAACCCAGTACCCACCGTGCCACCGGGGTCTTTGGGGGCAAGGGTTTCACGAGATTTCCCTCCCATGGCTCCATTAAAAAAGCAGGCACCCACGTCAGGCCTGTCTCAGTATGTGGGACCCGCCCCTCGGAGATCGACCCCAGCTGCCCAAGGGCACCACAGCTAGCTGCAGAGCTGGGCTCTGAACCCAGGCGGTCTGTGCCCAGAGCCCACATCACAGAGCCGCCACACCGCGCTTCCTCCCTTCAACTGAAAGAGCCAGACTCCTTAACGACAAAGTGTCTCAGGATGAGACCCACAGGAGACTCATGGGAGATGGAGCTATATTTACACATACTCCCACACGCGCTCCCTCTCTTCAATGAGTGGCACACATTTTCTGAACATCTACTATGTGCTTGTGTTGTGCCGGGGGCACAGACGACGAAGGCTCCTTTCCTTCAGGACCTTGTTATCTATGGAGAGACACCAGCCAAAAATTCTGCCCCGCTTAAGTGCCAGGAGAAAGGGGCTACGGACCCCTCCCAAGCCACTGATGGACTGCCGAGCTCTCCCCTGGAGAGTGTTCTCACAGCCCCGCGGGGTCTGCTGCACGACCCCTGGCTCTGAAGGCGGTGGCTCTGTGCAAGGTTCCAACACCGCTGCTGTAGCCGCTTTTTAGGAGAAACCAAGCGTCGTCAACCCGGTTGAAACACAGAAAACGAGTACGTTCTGACGGAGCTGCCATAGCTACTTTTGTGGGAGAGAAGCCTTCCCAGACCCCTTTGCAACCTGGCTGCTACAGCGCAGCCCCCAGCCGCAGAGGGCAGGCCGCGACCTCGTCCCCTCGATGGAGCCGAGGCTCCAGGAGCAGGCTAATTACACAGGCAGTCGCCGGTGCACGCGGCTCTGAGACCGTCCATGACTGTGTAGGGCGGGAGATGCACTCCTTTCCCGAGGGATCAGCAGGAGGTGGCCAGCGCGGCCTTGTGAGCCGCAGGCTCTTGGGCCTGTGGATTGACTTAGGGTGTTCTCCCCCTGCTCACCCAGAGGTCACGAGTTAGGCCCCTCTTGCTTTTCCCTTCTGGACTCTCAAGGGAATCTGATCTACTAATTTCTCTCTGTAAACAAACTTCAGTGAAATTTTCATTAGAGAATAAAAGAGTGTATACAATCCAGTCTTTCTGGGCCACCTCTCCCCAGACCCCATGAGAGTGACCAGCCAGCTGCCCCCTTCCCCCAGCTCCTCTTACCTCAGACACCTTGAAGCCTACAGCCTTGCCACCTGTTGATAAAAGTCCATCATTCAGCACCAAAGGGCCTGAGCCATTGTGGGCGTCAAAGTGATAGCACCACTGCCTTTCTGAAGGGGGGGACCTTAAGAATATGTGGGGAGCAGGTGAGCAGCACCCAGCCAGCCCCTAGGACACACCCCAATCCTGGAGCCCTGACTCTGGGCAGAAGGAGAGGAACCGGACCAAACCCTCCCTGCTTATCTGCAGTCCAAAATTCATGGGCAGGTTCAGTTTCTCTCCACCCAGGTTCTGAGGCCCTTCCTCCTCTGCAGGCAAACTAGCACCAACCACTGCCCAGCCTAGGAGGAGGAGAAAACGGGAGAGCAGAGGGGAAATGGTGGAAACGCGCCTGTATCCATGGCGGGTAACTAGGAGCAGGTGCTATCAGTAACCTGATTATTTTACAACTGGGGTCAATTTCTTGGGAACTAGGTTCCTGGTGCCTCTGAAGTTGAGCCATTTGCATCCTCCAGGACAGGGATCCTGGGGCGTGCCTCACACAACATTTTCCAGGCCTTTCCTCTCAGCTGTAACTCTATCTCTACCACTTGCTTTGAGGAAAAAAAAAAAAAAGAGGAGGATTTGCTGAGAATTTAGTGCAATTGTAAGCCATAAGCCCTGACCAGGAGCCTTGGGTGTACGTTTCAGAGAAGGGGAGTGGGGGAGGGGAGGCAGGGATGTGCCAGAGGTGTTTCTGGGCCAGGCAGGAGACAGACCCCTCTGTCTAGCCCCCACAGTCTGTTTGATGAGAGGCTGAAGCTCCTGCCAGAAAGATCGCCAGGCTGGGACAGTTGCCCCAGCACTAGCTCTACCCCAAGGAGGCGGGCACCAAGATGTAGAAAGTGAGCACCTCCTTCTGGAACACCTGCACGTTCCTTCTGGGCCCTGGAATTCTTCAGTAAGAGGCAACTCTTCCCCTTGTCTCCATGTCAGCGAGCATTACACACACAGCCTTCTGAGCATGCCAAGAAGGTACTGAACCGCATTTGACCCCAACTTAACCCCTTCAGTTCATCAGATGGCTTATTAATGGAAGACGAAAACCCCCCAGGATTGAAAGTAGTGAAGGGATTGCACAAATGAAATCTTAGGGTGGTCTGAGCCGCAGCTCCTGGGAGCTGTGGGGTCCCAAGGCTGCCACTGCATGCCCCACACTGAGCCCACCTGGCCACCAGGGGAGGAGGCCAGCCTCCTGGGGACACTCCCTGCACAATTCCACTCCTTCCTGCTAACATACCTTCTCTGCTGACTAGTCCTGTGAGCACAAGCCCTTCTGGGAAACGTGGAGTGGGGAGGGCTGAGGCAGCCAATCCCCTAACACCTTTCAGGTGTTCTCGTACACACGCATAGGGTCCGCAGAAACACACATACACACATAGGGAGATGCTCTGTTGTCCTTGCTGTCACGAAGGCCTGAATGCTGGGAGTGAGCATTTTCAACACCTTCCTACTAGTGTGTCGAGTGTAAAATGGGCTTTTGTTTCCTAGGCAAAGGCAACTGGCTGTTTTCCCAGCACTCCTCACCACGAGGGCCTCACTGACACCCCAGGCCCTGGCATTAACAGGGGTCTCTTTAAGAGGGTGGCTGGAGAGAGGAGTTGCAGCAGACGGGGTTCTTCCAGCCAAAAGGAGAGCTGGAGAGGAACCACTCTGAGCTAATCCCCTGCAGGAGTTTCCTTCCAAGAAAAGGACCCAGACAAGACAAAAAAGTTCTTGAGAAACTCAGGGCAGCCCAGCTCCACATGGCCCCAGGGTGGCTGAGGCCACAGAAGTTTCCCCAAATCCACCTCCTCAGCTGGGAGGAAAGTTCTGGGGTGTTCTGCTCCCGAAAGGTGCTGAATGGGGTCATGCCACACAGCTGAGGTAAAGTGGGTGTGGGAGGAGGTGCTGTCTTAAAACCTACTCTATAAAACAAGCCCAGCTTGAGATGGGATTAGACAGGAGCTTGATATTATTTAAAGACACATTTGGGCCCTAATGGTTTTGCAACGAAGGGGTAATTTACTATGTAAGGACTAAACTACCCCCAAGGCCTGGGCCATATAGGGGTCTTTCCCCAGACCAACCTCCAGCCCAGAAGCAGGGGGCCAGACAGCACCCCTAGTCCCATCACACAGATGGTTCTCCCCAGAGGAGCTGTGAGAGCCCCTGAACACCTCTCCCCACACCCCCACCTGGTAGGCTGGGGGCCCCAGGCTGGGGTTTCCAGCTGATTCTGGGATAAGTAGGGCTTTATCTCAAGGGAGAATCTATTTCAAGCCACAATCCTTCTCAGAAAGAGGAGGAAATCACAGAGTCCAAACACCATTTCAGGTGAAATCAGGAGGTTATTAATCTCCCCTCAGAGCAGACAGAAAGAAAAATCAATGTTTTAGAGGGGGGAAAAAGGTTCCATTTGAATTAATGGGTTTGTGGCTTCTCCATTGATCTGCGCCTCTTCACACTTTCTTTTTGTGCTTTTGTGCTCTTGGGGAGGGGGAAGGGAGAAGGGAATGGGGAGGAAGGGGGTGGGCCTCCCGGTAAGGAAAAGGACGGTCTAACCTTAACCTTTCTCCAGGAATAATGCTAATTAGCCAGGCTTAATGAGAACTTCCCCCAGGAAGCGCGGCCCAGTAGGGGCGACCGGACTCGGGCAAAACGCTGCTCCAGGTGGGAGCAGGGAGGGGGAGTCATTTCTGAACTCGAGCCGCTGGAATAAAAACTGTGGATGGCACACCCCCACCCTGCCCCACGAGAAGTGTCCGGTCCAGGAGGTCTAGGTGGAGAGCGGAGAGTGGCCGGCGGAGGCGTAAATTCAACTTAACGTGGACGCGCGCCCTCACTCCGGCCGGCTGCCCCCGCCCCGTGTGTCCCCTTCATTTAGGAATGCCCCTTCGCCAGGAGCCGCCGCCGCCCCCGCCCCCCGGCTTCCGCTCTGACGGTACACCTGAGCAGGGCACCCGGTCCTCTCGGGGGAGGGACAGGGGCCTGCCGAAGTGGGCTCAACTCTGCAAACCTCATCTCAACTCCCCGCGCCGTGGCGGGGAGCCCCTCCCTGCCACTCAACGCTTCCCGTCCTCATATCCCCAAACAGTCCACTTCCCTTCTCTCGGCGGCCGCGGTGGCGGCAACCCGAGCCCGGCCCCCACCCCGCCGCCTGCGAACGCCTTCCTCCCCGGGACGCGGTGCCGAGCCCGCTGCAAACGGTGTGGCCGCCGCACAATACCGCGGCGCGGCGCAGCGCAGCGCACACAATCACCGCCCCCCAGGACCGGCGGCGCGCACGGCCCGGGAGTGGGGTGCGCCCGGCGGCCCCCCGGCACTCGCCGCCAGGCACACCTCTCCGGGACCCCAAAGCCCCTAGAGTGCACCTCCCCTGCCCGTCCCCCCCCCCCCCACTCGGTCACACTCACCCGCCCCCCGCCCCAGCCCACTCCGCCCAGGGCGCAGCCGCTTCCCTGCGCCCCCCTCCTCAGCCCCGGCGCAGGAAGCTCCCCCGCGTCCCCCTCCCCAGAACCCCCCAGCTCCCCCACCCCCTTAACCGCAGCTCAACGGCCGGCGGCATCGGCGGGAGAAGGGGGGCGGCGGCCGGGGGCCCGGAAACGGCCCGATCGCGGGGATCCGGGTCGGACTCCGTACCTGGGCGGGAGGCGAGGCGGAGACCGGCGGTCGGGCTCGGCGAGTGAGCGGGGCGGGCGGCAGTGACAGCCCCACAGCTCCAGCTGCTGCTGCTGCTGCTGCCGCCGCGGCCGCCCGGGGAGAGGGGCTGGCACCGCCGCGGCGCGTCACTGCCCGGCCCGGGGGCGGGGGTGGCCAGGGGGAGGGCCCAGGCGAGCGGCGGCGGCAGCGGCGGCGGCGCCGCGGCCGGGAGGGAGGAAGAGGGAGGGGGGCACCGGGCACGGGGAGGCGGGGGAGGGGGGGCGGGACCGGGCACGGGGCGGGGGCCGGGGGGAGGGGAGCGCGGGGAGGGCGCACGCAGGGGGAGTAGGAGGAGCAGCAGGAGGAGGAGGTGGAGGGGCTGACGAGAGGGAGGAGTGGGCACGGGGGGAGGGGGAGAGAGGAAAAGGAGGCACCCAGAGAGAGGAGAAAGGAGGGAGAGGCCGGGGGGCGGGGAGGGGGGAGAGGAGGTGGAAGGAGGGGGTGCTGGGCCAGGTAGTGGGGGAGGGATGAGGGCGCACTGGACGCGCTGCCGTGCGCTCCGGGGGGAGAGCGCTCTTAAGGGGGAAGCGCTTCGAGGAAGATTCTTGCTGGGGGCTGAGCCCCGGAAAGAAAGCGGTGGGGTGTGTGCCCGCCCCTCGCTCCTGGAGGCCGCAGTCTTCGGGTCTGGGGGTTGGAAGGGGAGGCACCCGGCCCGCCGGCTCTCTGCGTTCAGGCCAGGAGAGGAGAGACTTGGCCCAAAGAAAGTGACTCAGGCACCATTAGGAACTCTCCGCGCCCTGGGGCCTTCGGGCAGCCCTGGACCTCCTCGTGTCCCCTGGTTCCCTGGGCACGCGGGTCCTCGCTGGGCGGGGCTGCTGGGTCCCCGGGCGGTCTCAGCGAGACCCTAGTCTGGGAGAATCAGGCACGTGGCCGGCTCTCTCCCGCCCCCCCCCCCCACCCCTATCTCAGGGCCCCCCTTTTCTTGATCAAGTTCAAGATCGGGGTCCTTAGCGCGCTGCCCCCCCTGCCCCCTCCTCTCCCCTCCCCCTCCCTATATTCCGTACCATCTCGCCTCTTCACTCTTCCTTTGTCTCTTTCCCACCACTTAGTTTACACCCTCCCATGCTCCCCTTCTTCCTCCCTGGCGGGCGCCTGGGACTCCAAGATGCGTTCACCTGTCCGACCCAAACATTTCTGCGATCGGGAGCGCTCGCCGCCGCCTCGCTCTCTGCTCCCTCCCGGCCACCCCCACCCACTCCTCCCGCCGGTCATTGTGCTCCTCTAGACCACACCGTACCGGCTCCTTACGGCGCACGAGCTACAGTTGTAAAGTAATAGGATAACATCACGAATGCTGCTCCATCCCAGACCTGGGCGCGTACTGTCCGCGGAGACACAGCGTGGCAGGAGAGGGAAGACCCAGGCGGATCAGAGACGCCGTCCTCCGCACAGGCGGACCTTGTCCGCCTGGGGTGCTGGAGAAGACCGCGTGGGGCGTCGCGGGGTGGGGGGTGGAGGACCCTGGACCTGCGAGCAACCTCAGACTCAGCCTAGAACAGAACTCGCTCGTCCCCAAACAGCACAATTAGACAGACCCCAACAGACAAGATGGGTCAAGGGCAGACGTCCCCCTCCTCAGATTCACAACCTCCGTTACCACGCATCAGCTTTCAGGAAAAGCTTGTGCTTTAACAGGGATGAGGAGCTGCCCTCGTGGAATTCTGTGAGGAAATGGCCAAAAAACAAAACAAAAATACCAACAACGATCCCACCTCCTGGTCCCTCTAGTCGCATCCGAAAAAGAAGGGCAATTTCTACTGACTTCACGCTACAACTCATTCACAGTAGAACAGCAAAGAAAAAAAAAAAAAAGACAGCCATCTCGGTTGTTTGCAATTTTGAAACAGACTGCCTTTAACCCTCCAACTTTTTTTCTCTAAAAGCCTTTTTCTTTCTTTCACTGAAAGCTTTGCATTGTGAACAATCCGAGGTAAACAAGGCTCCCTCTACAGGTGTGAGTGGGAAGTACAACACAGGTTCAGAGCTCAGTATTCACCCCTTAGAAAAATAGGATGGCAACATATCAAATTAAAGGCAGACAGACTTGTCCCACACGTGCTAAAGATTTATTGTCAGTACAGAACTTACACTTTATTTTTAAAAGAGGGTCTAAGCATGTTACTCATTAGCGCCTTTTATTCCTAAAATCCAATGTGTTTTCAAACCAATGCACCCTTCCCAGTTTTCTCTAATAGATCTTCTTGCCCATTGTCGTGGGGACAGCCTGGAGTCTGCATCACCTGAATGTCCACACGTGTTGGTGCCCAATAATGATTTTTAGAATTTTAATTAGTGGCCATGACTCTCCAGTTCATCCAGGGAAATGCGGGCGTTTCCAACATGGGAAATGCCCTTCCTCACTTTGAAAATGAGATAATTCAGGCCCGGATTTCCCATCTCTTCCCACCACATTTCCAGAGACCTTTGACTTCTCTTGGCCTGATTCACTATTTCACAGCAGTGGTGGACATCTGGGCTTGAAATATAAAGCCAAATCCAGCTGAAGTTCAAAGGTGGAATTGAACCCAGATAACCCACCTCCTTTCTGACTAATAAAAGAGAGCCAGTACCGCCCAGGAGAGCAGAGCAGTGATTTTCTCTAGGCATGAAATGTGAACTCATTTACCATCCCTGAGATAAAACAGCCTCAGCCCCACTCAACCCACAGAAAGCAGTTGGGAGCCCTAGAGAAACCTGGCTGTTTAGCAGCACCGAAAATTAGGTGAATTTTCATGTGTGCTGAAGCCTGCAGAAATCTCCCAGATCCTTATTCCTGCAGGAGTGGCCACTCCTTGAGTAACCTTGTGCTGGTTGTTTTCAGTGTCCTTGTGCCTTTGGACAACTCCCTCGATCCTTAAAGTGGCCACAGCACGGGTCCCAACAAGGAATGGCATGACCTAGTTTCTTGACCACTAATTCTCCCAAGGATGCGACCTTCCTTCTTTCGGCCCCAGTCTTGGTGGGAGAGTATGGCAGGGAAGGCTGCTCCCATCTGCTTCAGAGGGCAGTACTGCCTTCATGTCCCCTTCATGTCAGGCTCTGCAAGCAGTGGGTGCTTTTTTTTTTTTTTTTTAATGTTTATTTATTTTGAGAGAGAGAGAGAGAAAGTGGAGGAGGGGCAGAGGGAAAGGAAGACAGAGAATCCCAAGCAGGCTCCACACTGAGCTCGAGCTCATGAACCGTGAGATCATGACCTGAGCTGAAATCAAGAGTAGGATGCTCTACCGACTGAACCAGCCAGACGCCCCAACAGTAGGGGTTTTTGTAAGTGGACAGTTGGCAGGGCATTTGCTCTATAGGACAGTTTCTTAAGCAGCAAACTCCTCCAGACAGACTCCTATATGACATGAGACATCCCCCCCACAAGTAGGGACCTGGCCAAGGGGATCAAGGGTTTGTTACTATTAGGAAAAACAGGAGCTTAGTCTGATCAGAGAGGATACTGTTCAAGCATCTCAGAGCATTTAAAAACCCATCTATCCCTATATATTACTTATGATGGAAGAGAACATGTACCTGCACAATGGAGAGACTGGCAGGCACCCATAACCATGCGATCAAATTCAGGAGCCCCCTGAAGTGGGGCCACCTGACATGATGTGCTCACCTCCTGAAGAGATGCAATCATCACCCACGTTGTGTTCTCCAAAACGCATAACCTGAATCTGATTATGAAGAGACACCCAGACAAGAAATCTAGAGAGACTCTCTACAACATGACTGTCCTGGACTCTTCAAAAAGATTCATTGTTATTAATTCGGGTGTTCTAAACCCTGAGAGTAAAGAGAAATAACAACTAAATGCAAAGTTTGAATCCTGGTTGGATCCTGGAAACAAGGAGTAAGAAGGAAGATGGGGTGAAGGAGAGGCACAGGAAGTTGGGGCGAGGGATCGAGTGGAGACGGGTTGAGGGTGGAGACAAGGGTGGGCTCTGGGCTGAGTGGTCAGAGAAGGACCCTCTCGAGAGTAAGCCAATGTGTGCCCTGACCCCAGGGTGGCTGAAGTGGACAACTGGGTGAAGACCTGGGGGCACAGTCTTCCAGGCAGACGGAAGAGCTGGTGCCACGGCCCTGAGGTAGGAAGGGACTTGGCATGTTTGAGGAACAGAAAGGTGAGCAGTGTGACCAGAGTGAGATGGGCCGGGGTTGGGGGGACAAAGGTGAGAGGGTATTCAGGGCCAAGCATGCAGGGCCATGTACACCACTGTAAAGTATGTGGATTTTATTCTAAGAGTGAGGAAATGATGCAATATGAATTATGTTTTTAGATCAGAGGGGATGAGATTATAAGGAAGCAAGAGTGACAGCAGGGAGACCAGTGAGGAGGTCCAATAGAGTCTAGCCACATGGGACTGGTTCAAATTCTGGTTCTGACACTCAAGTGACTTTGGGCACCACACTTAAATCTCTTTAAGCCTCAGTTTCTTGATCTACAAAGTGGATAATAAGAGTGTGGTTAATGTAGTATTTGACACCAAATTTCCCCTTTCAAATTGGACACTGTGGTGGCCAGCCTCCAAGATGGCTCCGTGTGATCCTCACCTCCTGGTATCACACCCTAGTGCCCTGTCACAATGGTCACAATGAATAGGGCTGTGCAAGCTATTAGGTATTGTGGAAATGAGGGTGTATGACTTCTGAGGTTAGGTCACAAAATGCAGCTGGATATCCTCCTGAGGGGTAGTATTTGGCAAATGGCAGCTTTTATCATCATCATCAGGATTCTGAATTTTCACAATGATAACCCCCCAACCCCCTGCACAAATGCTGCACTGGTTTACTCAGCCACCAGTGACGGGTGGCAATTCCCATTTCATGGCATGCTTGTCAGTGCTTAGTATTAGCAATCTCTTCTGTCTTTACCAATCTGAGAGGTGAAAAATAGTATCTCTTATTTTCCTTTGCCTCTCTTCATTTGGCGGTGTGAGTGTATATTTATGTGTATCATGTATTTATCGGTCACTTGCATTTCTTAGAACAACCTGTTCATATTCTTTGCCCATCTTTCTATTTGGGTTGGTGGTATTTTTTTTTTTAAATTTTATTAAAAAATGTTTTTTGACATTTATTTTTGAGAGAGAGAGAGAGAAAGAGAGAAAAAGAAAGAAAGAAAGAAAGAAAGAAAGAAAGAAAGAAAGAAAGAAAGAAAGAAAGAAAAAAGTGAGCGGGAGAGGGGCAGAGAGAGACAGAGACACAGATCCGAAGCAGGCTCCAGGCTCTGAGATGTCAGCACAAAGCCCAATGCACGGCTCAAACTCCTGAGCTGTGAGATCATGACCTGAGCTAAAGTTGGATGCTCAACCGATTGAGCCGCCCAGGCGCCCTGGTGGTCTTTTTTTTTTTATGAAGGAAATTTAATCTTTTGTCATATATTTTGCAAATATGTTGTCCTTTTGTTGTCTTTTTTATTTTATTTGTGATGAGATTATTTTGCCATATGGAAAATTTTTATTTTTATATCCTCTCAATTTTTTTTTTTTTTTTTCTGTTAGGGCTTAAAGGTTTCAGGCCAGAACAAAGGTTTTTCCCACTCTAAGATTATAAAAGTAATTCACCCATATTTTCTTGTAGAGCACTTATAGCTCCATTATATTAAATCTTTTTCTTTCTTTTTTTTTTTTTTTAAATAAGCTCTATGCCCAATGTGGGGCTTGAACTCAGGACCCTGAGATCAAGAGTCACATGCTCTACTGAGTGAGCCCACCAGGTGCTCCAAATCTTCATTCAACCTGTAATTTATCTCCATATAAGTAGTGAGGTCTACTACTAAACCTAGTTTGTATTTTTTTAAGTGGTTCTCCAAGTTGTCCCAATACCATCTTTTAAATAATTCATCTTTGTCCATGGGTTAGAAATGCCACTATTATAGTACACTACACTAATTTTCCCTTATTTTTAGAATTGTCTATTCTATTTTATTGATCTATTCCTGTCCCAGTATTATAGCTCTAGAATATATTTTAATATCTAGTAGGGCTGACATCCACCTCTATCCCCCAAGAGCTGTCCAATTAAACCCAGGCCGTAACAGAGAGGTGCCCTAGGTGCAGACAATCATGGAGAAAGGAGGGGCTTGGGGTAGGAGGTTCTTGGAAGAGATGCCATCCATCTGAACCAAAGAAGGCAGGAGGAATGTGACAGGTGGCAAGTAGGGAGGGCATCTCAGCAGGAAGAGGAGCATGGATGGAAGCACCAAGGGCTTCACACATGCCTGAATTCAAAACACCTGATCTGTGGATTGGGGCCTAGCTTGGCTTCTCCATCTATTCTTGGCATTGGCTGATTTTTGCACAGCTGGCTGCAACCTCATAGTCAGTTTGACCACTTTGCTGAAATCTAGAAGAACTGTCCAATACTGTGTCCTCATTCCTTCTCTGTTTAGATAAATTTCCCATGTGAATATAACTAAAAGGGCCTGGCTTGTGGAAATGTACTTTCCTAACAACCACAACAAAAGGTAGAAATTACACTTTCACTCAATCTCCTTTTCAGTGATGTGTTGCTTTAAAGTGTCATCAGTTAATCTCTGTTCATGTCGCTCTCCTACTCCAAAACCTTCAATGGCTCCCAGTTGCTGGCAGAATCAAGTTGCAGCTCAATGGCCTCGTGTTCAAGGCCTTCCACAGCCCTGCTGGCCTTGTATCCTTCTGTTCTAAGCGGTGAACTCTGCTTCAGAGAGACTCACTATCTTCTGTTCCCCAATCACCCATGTGTGACCCCCTTCCTTCCTTTGATCATGCCTGCTTTCAGGCACATGTTCTTTCCACAAATATGTATAGACCCCCTATCACATGCCATGCACCATGATAAGTATGGGAGACCCAGCAAAGAACAATACAGATATAAGTCTGTCCACTCAGAGCCTGCAGGCCAGCAGGAGAGAGAGAGAGAGAGAGAGAGAGAGAGAGAGAGAGAGAGAGAGATTAAACAAATGACCACATGGTTTCTGGTCACAGGATGTACATTCAGTTCGTACTTGACAGTTGTGGGGCCTGTTGAGAACAAAGTCCCCGGCATGTAAGAAGGACATACTGGATCCTGGAGGGATCCACTGAGGAGGTGACATTTAAGTTGGGCATTGAAGGATGCATGCTAGAAAGGTGCTTTCGGCCATCAGCAAAGACCCCCTCCAGCCTTGCCAAATCTGGAACCCTCTGAACCTGGAGCAGCCAATTTCGCAGACCACGCGGCTGGCTCTTGTGGCAGGTCTCCGTTACTCCCGTTACCTAATGTGCTTGTACTTCCTGTTTCCTGCTTTATACCTCCTTTCCCCAACTGGACATGAACTCTCAGGGCTAGGACAGGCTCTTAGGCGGCACAGTCCCCGGCAGAACTCCTCACTGCATCACTCAGGACCCCGTTTCGCCCTCCGCCCAGTACAGCTCTGAGCTCCACGACGCAGCTCTGAATTAGGCACACCATTTGCAACCCAGGCCGCGCTTTGTAACTCCCGCAGAGCACGCGCTCCCCCCTCCTCTCTCTTCCTGCGTTCTAGCACCTTTGGAGAGGCTCAGCCAAAAAGCCAAGGCCGGCTGTAACCCAGCACTTCCGCTCCTAGGTACACACACAACAGACCAAAGGGGGACGGTCCCTACAGAACACATTCTAGAAGGATCACAGAACACTATTTGCAGGAGCCCCAACCCAGAAGCCACCCGAGTGAACGCTAACGGAGACTGGCTGGCCGTGGCTCCACACGTGCTGTGGAATACCCCTCGGCGACACAGGGAGCACCACACAGATGATGCTCACAAACTCAGGCTTGTGAGTGAAGATGCGCATGTTATATGATTCGATTCATAGTCACTTCTAGAATAGGAAAAACCAATGTATGCTATTAGAGGCCAGGGTGGTGGTCACCCTTGGTGGGGGTGGTGACTGGGAGGGGGCACAGGGGGTCTCTGGGGTGCTGACAATGTTCTGTTTCTTGATCTGAGAATTGGTCACAGGAGGTGGATTCAGTCTGGAGAAACTTACTGAGCTGTCCACTTAAACGATGTGTGCTCTTTTCTGTTTGAGTGGTATAGTTTAATGAAAGTTTGAAAAAGAAAAAAAAAAGCTGGAGCCAGTTACCATGGTCGAGCAGCCTGGAGCTTGGTGTGCTCAATTACTGCGACCCACTCTGTGCCAGGCAGTTACGCTGGGTGGTAGTATATGTTACCTTATTGAATCAGCCAAATAGCAAGGTTGGTATTAATTGCCGTCGTGTAATGACAAGTAGGGGCTCTGGGAGGAAGATTAAATGACTCATCCAGTCACCCAACAGTGAGGAAGCTGGCATTCAGAGGCCAGGGGACATGCCCGCAGTCACAGAGCTGGAAGCTAGTGGCCGTGCTGGGGTTCGAACCAGGGTGTGTGGGTCCCCAGAGTGTGGGGAGTGGCCTGCTGAGGCAGGACCGCTGAGTCGGACCATGTGGTGTCATACTTCACCGACGTGCAGCACAGAAAGACAAAGCCCCAGAGCAAGTCTGGGCCCTCAGAGGTCTCCCTCAGGCTGAGCACTGGCAAGGGGCTGGGGCTGCTCCCCCTGGTGGGACCCCAAGGCTTCTCCATGCAACCCCTGAGGGAAGCTGGGCCTGGGGCCTTTCCTTAGCTCTTCAGCAGGTGATGGGAGGAGAGGCCAGGGCCCCTCTGCCAGATGCTGCAGCTACCGGATGCTGCTCCAAGGAAGACAGGCTCGGCTGTGGGGACAGGTTGCCAAGAGAAAGGGGCGGGTGGCACTTCCCCTTTTCGGCCTGCACCCTCCGTGACAGAGCCCGAGGCTGGAAGGTGTGTGGGTCATGGCCAAGGGTTCTGGGGGCAGAGTTACAGCACAGAGAACTTTCTGACGGCTGGAGTCCTGTGCCTGGTGGGCAGTGCCGGGGTGGGGGTACAGCCAGGGAGCAGGTGACTGGGGTGTGTTCTGTTTACATTCAGGCCCTTCCTTGACGTGACTTCAGGCAGGCAACCTAACCTCTTTAACTTTGTTTTCTCATCTCTAAGATGGGGGGACAACAGGGACTCGCTCTGAAGGCTGCTGTGAGGTTTAAATGCAGCGATGCATTTAAATAAGTAGTTTGTAATAAAGGCATCAGCCAAGATACTTTCACCGAGTCCCTGCTGTGTGCCGGGTCCTGCCCCACATGCCAGGACTGTGGTGCTGGGATAAGAGGACCCAGACCCATCCCTCTGAAGCTGTTAGTGCTGGTGCCACTGGGGGCCTTGGCCTGTCTCTATATTTGCTCACTCTCACCTTCCTTTTCCTTTCTCTCCTCCTTCCTCTTCCCTTGGGAAGTAATAGCATAATGTTAGAGGGAACAGGGCTCTCTCGCACTAGCTCTATGACCTTGGATAAGTTACCTGAGCTCTCTGAGACTGAGCCTAGTTTCCCCAGCCACGTGGGGGACCTGGCACACAGAAGGCCTCCAACAACCATTCCTTCTCTCTTCCTTCCTCTCCTTCTTCTCTTCTTCTCCCTCCCTGCTTCTCCTCTGTTTCCCTCCCTTCTTATTATTTTCTCCCACCCGATCCTTTGGCATCTTAATAACCCAAGTGCATTATCAAGCTCAATTGATCGCGCCCAGGCCATGGGAGATACTGTGGACTAACTTATCTGATACCCAAACTCGACATTTCTCCTTTCCTTTTCTCAACTAGAGAGGGTAGAAAAACAAAATTCTTCCTTTCAAAGCCTCCCTTGCAGCTGGAGGTAGCCACGTGACACTGGCCGATGTGATGTCAACAAAAGTCTATTGGCGATTTTCTGGGAAAGCTTTTGCTTTGCTGGACTAAGCTTACACCACCCCTTCCCATCTTCCTCTCACCTTGAATGTGGACAAGATGGTTGGAGCAACAGCAGCCAACTTGCAAGCATGAGGAAAAGGTCAGCAACATCAGAGGCATCAACAACATTGTAGACATTAACCCCAACAATGGCTCCTCCGCTCGTCTTGTTTCGGCAGTAAAAAAAAAGCTTCAAGTTTGGCTGTACAGTCAGCTGACTTTTTGCTCTTATAGTCAGGAGCATGCATCTCTGAATGATTCATGGGATTCCTGTTTGTGGTTGGACTGGACAGCAAGGACCCCACTCCTATGTGGCTTTTTCTCTAGAATGTAGACTCCTTAAAAAGACTGAGGAAGGCGGCTATGTCCAGGCACCTGCTGTGCACGCGTGGTGCCTGGGAGAAGACAAGCTCTTATTTCCCTTCCCTATGAACTCTGCAGGAGGGGACGGTGCCAAGGCTATTGCACGGCTGTGCCTGGGCACTTCCTGAGCCACAGCACTGCACCAGTTAAAACATATCTTCTGTTTCTATGCTATTTTTTTCTTGCGGCACTTAAGAGACATTCCAAAGATCCAAGCCTTAAAACACCATGGGGCTAGCAAGGGCTCAGTTACTCATTTCCACCGAGGAGGAAACTACAGGAGAGAGAGGAGTCCTGGCCTGAAGCCAGGCTGCTTGTGGTTATGCTGGGCTGAGCCCTTCTGCCTGTCTTTAGCACCTCAGCCCAAAGCTTTCTAGGCCCTGTTATTGGGGTCCTATGGAAAGGTGGAGGGGGTGCCGCCTGGGCATAGGAGAGGAAGGTGGGCAGAGCTATGGGCCCCTCTGCCAGCTTTGCCGGCAACATGCCCGCCTGTTGCTGCCCCTTGATATGCTGGACTTCCTCCCCAAAAGAACTTCCTTGAAGGAAGGGGTTCCTCTGTCAAAAGGCAAACTTTGGAAACCACTAAAGCCTGGCCTAAATCTGCTGTTTCAGTAACAGGGAAACTGCAGCACAGAGAAGTGAAAGTCAGATAGCTGGTCAGGGGCAGGGCCACACCTATAACCCGAGTCCCTGGACACCCTCTTGGGTGCTCGTCTCTGCTCGTCACCACCCCCAGTAAAGCCACCAGTCTCCTCTGGTGGTGGAAAATGCAGCCTAAGGTTTCACACTGAACACGACAAACTTCATATCCAGCTGGCGGGCCCAGAGGGGGCTGTCCTCTGCAGACCGCTCAAGCTTGTTCAAGCGTGTCTCCACCTCACTCCCTCTGTCCTAGCCCCCTTGCTGTTCCACCCCAGGGCCTTTGCACTTGTGTCTGCTTCACCTGGCAAGCCTTTTCTCCTTCACTGCCCCACGTCTGGCTACTTCTTACCATTCAGGTCTGACTACTTCATATCCATCTGGGCTTGGATTGCCACCTGTTCAGAGAGGGCTTCTCACCCAGAGGTGCAGTCTATCAACTCTCCCTATTTTAATTCTCTGCCCCAAACTTCTCACTTTTGTGTATTTTTTCTTATTGATTTGTTTATCATCCCTACAGCCTGGGAGTTCCCCGAGAACAGGATCCTTGTCTGTCTCTTTCGCTGCTGTATCTTCTTTGCTCAGAACATAGTAGGACATAGTGTCCAGAACATAGTAGGAACTTCAGTGACTTTTGAATGAAGGAAGGAAGAAAAAATGTTAAAGCTGTACAAACACAGGGTCACTGGGAGGGCACGGGTCTGGTGGGCTGTGAGCAGAAGCCGCGGGCCTGTGTCTCTTCCGTCTGAGTGGAGGTGGGGGGACGACCGGCTGCCAGGGGTCCGTGCCTGGTCACCCTGAGTGACACAAAGCAGCCGGCACAAATTCACAGTGCAGCACTGTGCCATCCCACCCTCAAAAAAGAAAAAAAGAAAAGGCTGCTAATGAGGTAAACACAATCATAACCAGGAAAATCTTGGCCATGCCTCTTTGCGTTCACCCAAAGCCATTATCTCTAATTGATCTCCAGACATCAGCTGCTGAAACGTCTGAACTCCTCCCGCATCCCCCAGGTCTGGTTACAGAGCCCTGGCTCACCCACCCACAGGCCCACCCAGTGGGGTCACATCTCCCCCAGCAGCTCTTTGCTGGGGTGCCGGGACCCATCTGCCCCCCATGTGGGAAGGAGCAATCAGGGCGGTAAGAGTCGGGGGGGGGGTCAAGAACCTATGGAAAACCACGACCCACAGATGCTCAGCTGCCAGGGGCCCAGAGACCTATATTTCAGGGCCTTCAGTGGGAGGCTAGACAAAGCCACCAGGGGACTTGCCCTCCCACCAAATGTGACAGAAAACAGGGAGGGCTAGAGAAAGCACGCTGCCCCAAATAACCTACTTGCTCTAGATGGAAGATACCTTGAAAACTGAGGTTAGGAGTTCAGTTGTGAAAAACAGCAACGACAATGACCCAATGGGACTTGGTCACAAGACAAGGCCCCTCTGGGCCTCAGTCAGGCTGGGCCCAGAGAAGGGGGGGGGTGTCACAAGGTCAGCTGTGGGTTCAGTGACCATCTGGATGTTTTGAGTTGCTCCTTCCTGGCCCAGCCCAGCCCAGGAGAGACACCTCCTTTCCTGCTGGATCTCTCTTGTCCTTAAAGACAGAGCAGGAGTCAGCTCCCCAGGGTGCCTCCCAGGGGCGGTTTACAGTCAGATTCTGAGGAGACAGAGCTGCTTCCCATTCAGGAGGCCCAGGTAGCGGCTCCTGACCTTGCTCCCAGCTTTTCCCTTGACACAGATAAAGCATCCCCGGGCTAGCCTAGCATGCAGGATTCTGCTCGTGGTACCAGGCGGCTCTCCTGCCTGTACCAGTAAATTATGGGCACTGTGTACATTTTTTTCCTGGATAATGAAGTTGAAAGGCCAGGTCGGCATCTTCACATGTTGGGGGTGGATGTCAGCAGCCTGGAAGGGGACTGAGCCTTTAAAAACTGATGGGGACGTAGGGCGCCTGGGTGGCTCAGTCAGTGGAGCATCTGACTCTTGGTTTCAGCTCAGGTCATGATTTCACAGTTTGTGGGTTCAAGCCCTGTGTGGGGTTGTCATGCTGGTGTTCTCTTTCTCTCTCTCCCCATCTCTCTCCGCCCCTCCCCCCACTCACTGTCTTTCTTTCAAAAAAAAATACAATAAATTAAAAAAATAAAAACTGATGGGGACAATGAGCTGTTTAGGTTTCAGGTATCTACTGACTCCATCAGGCAACTGGCTTTTGAGACAGGATGTTGGTTGTTTTCTGCTTTTTTCCCACACAACTTCAGGGAAGCAGGAAGACAGAAGAGACACAGATCTCTCTGAACCCCAGGCTGTCCTAGCAAAATAGCCATAATGCTCATTTTCTTTGAGCACCTGGAAACTGCAGCAAGTTTCTAGAAAGTACCTGAGTATCCTCAATAGTATGTATTAATCTCTAAAACAATGCCCTATAACAAAGATGTTTAGGGGTACCTGGCTGGCTCAGTCAGTACAGTATGCAACTCTTGATCTGGGGGTTGTGAGTTCACATCAGGCATAGAGCCTACTTAAAATAAAATAAAATAAAATAAAATAAAATAAAATAAAATAAAATAACGTTTGGGAGTGGGCTCTTCACTCCCTTATTTGTCCTCTCAAAGAGAGGTTGCCAAGAAAACCATCCCTCTCAAATTTAGAAATGCCCTTTTTTGCTTGACACCATCCTTAGGAGGATGGGAATGCTGGGCTGTCCATGTTTATAGCCCCCAGATAACGCTGGGGTCATGATGCTCCTGGCTCATAGTCCACCCCTGTTTTTTGGTGAACAGAAAGGCCTGCAGTAAAAGTGTCTTGACTTAATATTTACTTGGTTAGATCAATAGTGCCTTGGGCATCTGGGTGACTCAGTCGGTTACGTGTCCGACTTCATCTCAGGTCATGATTTCATGGCTTCTGAGTTCGAGCCCTGCATCGGGCTCTGTGCTGACAGCTCAGAGCCTGGAGCCTGCTTTGGAGTCTGTGTCTCCCTCTCTCTCTGCCCCTCCTCCGCTCATGCTCTATCTCTCAAAAATGAATAAATGTTAAAAAAAAAACAAAAAAAAAAAAACACCAAAACCCAGTGCCTCTGTTATCTTTCCCCCACCAAGAATGGGATACAAAAATTTTCAGGCATTAAACATTTTTTTTTCAAATAACTTTCTTTTCAAGCCAAGATAACTTGGAAAAGATGGAAAACAAGGAAGGGAACCATTCCTACCAGATATTAAATAGACAAAGAGTCCAATGGGCTGAATAGAAGTAGATTCTGTTTCAGATGGAAATTTAGTAAATTATAAAGGTGGCATCTCAAATCAATGGGGAGAAAATAGACTCTTTAATAATAAGTGATGCTTCCACAGAAGGGTAAAACAGGATCTGTGTCTCAGAATATACCCGGATAAGCTCCAAATGGATCAAAGATTAATTGAAAAATAAAAACGTGCTTATTTTTTGCTCCTTCTGCTTAGATGGTCTAAAAGGAAGGAAACTCCAGTAGCAATAAGCACACCTAGCACCCAGATCATGGTTTTTAATACAATTCTTCTTTTTTTTTTTTTTTAATTTTTTTTTTCAACGTTTATTTATTTTTGGGACAGAGAGAGACAGAGCATGAATGGGGGAGGGGCAGAGAGAGAGGGAGACACAGAATCGGAAACAGGCTCCAGGCTCCGAGCCATCAGCCCAGAGCCTGACGCAGGGCTCGAACTCCCGGACTGCGAGATCGTGACCTGGCTGAAGTCGGATGCTTAACCGACTGCGCCACCCAGGCGCCCCTACAATTCTTCAATAAAAGGAACCAGAGCTCCTTTGAGATACGGCCGATCTAGGATTGGGGCAGGAAATATACAAGATGGGCCTGGAGCATCTCATAGTGCCAGAAAGTAAATGCAACCTTACGAAGAACAAACCCCAAGACCCCTCCATCAGGGTTTGCCAGAAGAGCACAGGAGCCAACTGAAGGAGCTCCCAGTGACTAAAGTTGGAACAGTTTCAGCATCAAGATAAATAAAGTAGTATTGGATTATAACCCAAAGTATAAAATAAATAGCCATATAAATTACTGAACGATTAAATAAATTTATAAATGAGGTAGAAGGGACAAATGTCCCATGTCAAAGAATTCCAAATGATATATGTAGATACCTCGCCCTCAAGTAAGGAAATTATAACCCCCACTCCTTAGGTATGGGCTGTACATAGTGACTTCCTTCCTGGAGGGGGGGAAAAGTGCAGCTTTACAGTTTTGAAACCTGACAAACATTATCTCAGCCAGGTGTGACCAAGGCCAACAGCAATGGTCATGAATCATGTTGACAGTATGTACCCCTGCTATAATGTGGTAAAAATCACACTCTATGTCTGTGGTCTTCCTCTTAATAGCCCATAACCTCAGCTTTATATTGAGAAAAATACCAGACAAACTCCAGAATTCTACACAATACCTGACCAGTAGGTCAAAACTGTCAAGGTCATCAAAAACAAGTAAAAGCTGAGGAACTGTCATAGCCAAGAAGAGCTTCAGGAGACACGACAACTAAATGTAAAGTGGTATCCCCAATAGGATTATTGAACTGAAAAAAGGAAATTAGGTAAAAACTAAGGAAATCTAAATAAACTATGGACTTTAGTTAACAATAATGTGTCAGTATTGGTTCATTAGTTGTAACAAATGTATTGTAACCATGTAAGATGTTAATAGTATGGGAAACTGGGGCGCCTGGGTGGCGCAGTCGGTTAAGCGTCCGACTTCAGCCAGGTCACGATCTCGCGGTCCGTGAGTTCGAGCCCCGCATCGGGCTCTGGGCTGATGGCTCAGAGCCTGGAGCCTGTTTCCGATTCTGTGTCTCCCTCTCTCTCTGCCCCTTCCCCGTTCATGCTCTGTCTCTCTCTGTCCCAAAAATAAATAAACGTTGAAAAAAAAAATTTTAAAAAAATAAAAAAAAATAAAAAAAAAAATAGTATGGGAAACTGGGTGTGAGTGTGTGTGTGGGGGGGGAGTGTAATGTGGGAATTCTATACCATCTTCTCAATTTTTCTGTAAACCTAAAACTTTTCTAAAAAGCAGTCTATTAAAAAAATGAAAACATGAAAGTACTGAAGGAGAACATGGAAGTGGAGTTACTTAGCTTTTTAAAGAGTCAAATGCAGAAGCCATTAAAGAAAAAAAGATAAATTTGAGCACATAAAGACAAAAATAAAAATGACAAAACACACACATCGTAAGCAAGATCAAAAGATAGAAGGTGAAGGTTGGAAAAAAGAGGCAATGGCTAACTCTGGGGAATCAAAAGAAAGAAAATGTAATCACAGTATGCTCATAGGCTTAGCTATGAATAATCTATGCACAGTCATAATAATATAGATAATGAAGTGATTTATCCAAATAGAGAGGTATGGAAAATATTGAGGGATGCAGGAAGGGGAGATAATATATGTATTTATGAAAGGGTATAATAGTATAAATATCTATCTTATACAGCAAGAAATTGAACAACATCAATCCAAACAGCCCAAATTAAAAAACCAAGAACTAGCAGCATGAGCATAGGTTATTTAGAAATAAAAGGTAAAACCAGAAGAGAGAGCTAAAAGATAACTAAGAAAAGAGGCTGTCTCTGAAAAGAAGAAATTAAAGTGGGAAGGCCAGGGCAGGGTCTGCTGTTTTTCTATCTGATTTTTAAAATATATATTCTTTTGATAAAAATAAAAATGAATACAAATAAACAAAAACAAAAAAAGATAAAGGGCCACCTGAGATGCTGTTTCTGAAAGTGAACCACCCTGGAATTATGGGGGAGGGTCTAAGGGGCACAGGGCAGAATCTGAGGGCAACTACCCCACCTGCACATCATCTCACAGCAGAAATGCTCTAAGGATCATTCTTTGCCTGGAAAAATCCAAACAGCAGCCTTGGTCAAGGTCAATATTTCAGTTGCTTTTTGTTTTTCTTGCCGCAGCACAAACCTTCCACAGTGCCAGGGATTTACTGAGACAGGAAAAAGTTTGGGCTATAGTTTCTCAGATCTTGAAAATGGAGCCAGGGCCATTTCAGGTCCTTTTTGGACTCTCATGGAGTCAAGCTGCACCCCTTCAGTTCAACCACATAACAAGTCATAGGTGGGCTGATACCAGAGGCTCGTTAAGGGTGTCTGAGAGGCAGGAAGCAAGAGATGAAGCAAGAGAAGGAAGCCAGGAAGGCCAGGACTTGGGAGGAAAGGAGGAGGCTGGGAACTGAGAAAGCAGTCCAGTATGCCTTGGTGGATGAGCCCAGTCGGGAGAGGAGGAGAAGGACTAAAATCCAGGTAGCCAAGGAGCAGATCCACATTCTTACAAGTTCTTCAGGGTCCACGCCACATTCTGTTACATGCACATTTCCAGAGAGCAAACAGAGATGCTCAAAGTTTGAAGATACTGGTCTAGAGAAGTGGCTACAGCAAGACAGTACCACAAATGACAAAAGGTGAAGAGAATGATGATGGGGACACAGAAGAAGGATGCTGCCTCTCATGGTGAAGCCTAAAGGCACTACTTATGTTCCACAGGACCAACCACCTCCTCAACCTCCCCCAAGGGCAGACTTCCAAGGTCAAGAGGCTCTGAAATCTTACTGGGAAACTGCCTTTGATCAACATGAAATATCTCACTTTGCCCTATTTTTTTTTTTTCAACGTTTTTTATTTATTTTTGGCACAGAGAGAGACAGAGCATGAACGGGGGAGGGGCAGAGAGAGAGGGAGACACAGAATCGGAAACAGGCTCCAGGCTCCGAGCCATCAGCCCAGAGCCCGACGCGGGGCTCGAACTCACGGACCGCGAGATCGTGACCTGGCTGAAGTCGAACGCCTAACCGACTGCGCCACCCAGGCGCCCCTCACTTTGCCCTATTTAATGCTTTTTTTTGCCTTAAACATTTGCTTGTTTGACAGGAGCAACACTGCCTTCTCTTTCTCTTGATTTCATCTTAGTTTTTGTGTCATTAAAAAAATGTCTTTTGTTTGCCATTAAAAAAAACAAACAAACCTTATCTGAGCCTCTTTTTTTTTTTTTTTTTTTTTAATTCTCTGCAGTGGAATTTAACCCGTTTACATTTACTGTGATTTACTGGCATTTGGTCTTGTTCTTACTAGCTTATTTATGTTTTCTACTTATTATTATCTCTTTTTAGTTGTTTCTTCTTTTATTCCCTCATTTAGTTACTCTTGCTGCATTGGTCAAGTTTTCTTTATTTCTTTTATTTTCTCTAGGGATTGAAAAGTTCTAAATTCTAGTTCTGTTCCATGGAGATTACTGTTTAATTTTAAAGAAATACTTCAGAACCTCTGCTTTCTTAAGAGACCACCAAAGGTTACATACACTGAGCCACAGCAGGGGACATGGAAATGATTTTTTTTCCTGTTATTTTCCCCCTGAGTTCACATCTTGCCTGGGCTGCAAGACAGCCTGAGGAGGGGGAAGGAAGAGATTATTTGATCATTATTGTTATTTTTTAAAAGTAATCTCTACACCCAATGTGGGGCTTGAACTCATGACTGCAAGATCGAGAGTTGCATGCTTTTTGGACTGAGCCAGCCAGGTGCCCCAGAGATCATTATTGTTACCAAGCTCTTAAATCTGGATATCAGAGTCAGTGCTCATGGGTTCTCCACAGGTAAGAGCCCTATGAGTCAGGCACTGTTTAAGTTAAGCAACAGGCTCTCACTTCTTCTTTGGGTCCCCCCATTTCTTGGGGTCCTTCTGAGGTTGAGAGTGTTCATGAGAAAAGAAAGCCACAAAGAGGGTTAAGGACTCAGGGAGAGAGGGAACAGAGCCCTGATTTAATTCTTCCTTGTCCTGCAACCTGGTCCAATAGATTAAAAAGTGAATGTGGTTAGCCAAAAAGTGGACACAGCCCAAACGTTCATCAGTGGGTGAAGGGATACATAAAATATGGTTTGGTAAGTAATGGAATATTAGTCAGCCATAAAAAGGAATGAACTTCTGACACATGCAACAACATGAGTGGCCCTTGGACACACATTACACTAAGTGAAGTCAGCCAGACACAGAAGGACAAATATTAATTATGTGATTCCACTTATATGAGATCCCTAGGTGGTTATATTTATAGAGACAAAAAGTAAAACCTAGGTGGTTACCAGGGGCTGGAGGAGGGGAGAACGGGGAGTTATTGCTTAACGGTTATAGACCTTCTGTTCAGGGTGATGAAAAACTTTTGGAGATAGTGGTGCTGTTCGCATAACATTGTGAATGTACTTAATGCCACTGAACTGTGCATTTAAAAATGGTTAAAGTGGGGGTACCTGGGTGACTGAGTTGGTTAAGCGTCTGACTCTTGATTTCGGCTCAGGTAATGATCTCGTGGTTCCCGAGTTCAGGCCTCTCATCGGGCCCTGTGCTGGCAGTGAGGAGCCTGCTTGGGATTCTCTCTCTCCTGTCTCACTGCCCCTTCGCCCCCCCCCCCCACTCTCTCTCTCTCTCTCTCTCAAAACAAATAAATAAGCTTAAAAAAATGGTTAGGGCTGCCTGGGTGGGTCAGTCGGTTGAGCATCTGACCCTTGATTTCAGCCCAGGTCATGATCTTATGGTTTGTGAGTTCAAACCTGGCATCGGGCTCTGTGCTGACAGTGCAGAACCTGCTTGGGATTCTCTCTCTTCCTTCTCTCTCTGTCCCTGCCCCAGTCCCCCACACACATACTCTCTCTCTCTCTCTCTCTCTCTTTTTTTTTTTTTTTAATTTTTTTTTAACGTTTATTTATTTTTGAGACAGAGAGAGAGCGTGAACAGGGGAGGGTCAGAGAAAGAGGGAGACACAGAATCTGAAACAGGCTCCAGGCTCTGAGCTCTCAGCACAGAGCCTGACGTGGGGCTCGAACCCACAGACTGTGAGATCATGACCTGAGCCGAAGTCGGTCGCTCAACCGACTGAGCCACCCAGGCACCCCCCTCTCTCTCTCTTAAAATAAATTTTTAAAAATTTAAAAACAATGGTTAAAATGGCAGAGCGCCTGCCTGGCTCAGTCCAAAGAGCATGCAACTCTTGATATTGGCCGAGGTTGTGAGTTAGAGCCCCACACTGGGTGCAGGGATTAATAAAAAAAAATAAATAAACTTTAAAAAATGGTCAAAATGGCAGACTTTAAATTACAAATATTTTATCACAATTAAAAAACAAAGTGAATGTGGAGAACTTTTTGGAGTGGGCTTGTTTTCTCCTGCACTTAGGGAGGTTGGGACCTGAGAAAGTTCCACACTTGGATTGTGCTCACTTCCTGCCCCCATCCGTGCCTCGCTCCCCAGTGCTGGCTGAGGAAAGGGCTCTCCTGTGGCCTCACTGCCAAGAAAGACCCATGCTCTGAGCCTCCTCCTCCTCATCTGTCTCCTTTCTCCTACTTTCCCCAAACTGGCTGTGGCCTTCACCAGCTCAGCGTCTCCTAGGGCTGTCGACTCTCAGCTTCCCTCACCTGGGCCCTCTTTGCCAGGTGGGCTACAATGAGAGGCCCAAATCTCATTTTAAAATAAGCGAATGTCCCCTGAACCACCTGGCAGATTCCTGGCCCCTTCTGGCCTCTGTTTTCTGTCTGGGTCACAGTTCCATGGCTGTTGTCCCGTCTGTTAAGAAGAGTTCCTTGAGAACAACTATACTTCTTATTCAACTTTACGGCCCTGGTCTCTTGCACAAGGTCATCCACTGTGTCTATTAAACACAAGGTGCATTAACAGCAGGAGAGGTCACTCCATAGTTCTAACGTGCCAGGCACTGTGCTAAGCACTGATCTTGCCTCGCATCATTTACCTCTTGAAACAACTCTATGAGCTAGGTGTATTCTTACTACTCTCGAGTAATAAAGCACAGAGAGTGAAGCAATTTTCCCAAAGTCACATAGCTGGTAGGTGGTGGAATTGGTGCCGTCAACCTGCCTCTAGGGTGTTTGCATAGGTGGGGGGCTGGCGTCCTGGCTAAGAACAGTGCTGCTCCAACAGGCCGGCTGCAAGGAGCATGAGGGCCCAAGCCCTGGAGACTCAGGGGGCTGTGGACCTTCCAGGCCCCACAGGTTTGCTGGGGCCTTCAGGGTCCTCCCACACCCTCTGGGACCCAAGGAAAACTGTGGGCCGGGAGAAAGGCCGTAGAAAGGGAGGCAGAGCTTAACGGAGACAAGTAAGAGCTTCCATCACTGGGGCTTAAGCAATGGAGCAGCACCACTACACAGGCTGCTGGGAGAATGATTAAAACCATTAGTAGGACATTAGAACAGCTCCAGGAACTGGAGAAGGTCTGACAGCCTTCCCACTCCGGACAGAGCAAGAACAGAAACCACCACCACCACCAACAACAACAAATAGTCCAGGGGTCTCAGCCTCCACTTCTATAAAATGGAAGTATGTGTCAGAAGAAAGAATACAATCTGTCTCCCTCCTTCCAGATCGGGACATGATTTCTATAATAGGGTCTTGGGTCAAACACTGGGATCTAAGAAAAGATCAGGATAACATCACCCGTAATGTGCATATCAAATTATACACGTACCCCCGCAGATAACTGAGCATACACGAGGTAGGGGTAACCTTCCTCCCAAACCCAGCCCCCTGCCAAATTCCTCTTGTGATAGTTCCTTAAGCATCATGTATTTATTTTTTTTTCAAAAAAGATTTTTTTAACGTTTATTTATTTTTGAGACAGAGAGAGACAGAGCATGAATGGGGGAGGGTCAGAGAGAGGGAGACACAGAATCTGAAACAGGCTCCAGGATCTGAGCTGTCAGCACAGAGCCTGATGCGGGGCTCGAACTCACGGACCGCGAGATCATGACCTGAGCCGAAATCGGCCGCCCGACCGACTGAGCCACCCAGGCGCCCCAAGCATCATGTATTTAAAGCAGATCCCAGTTCCCAGGCCAAACAAAAGACCCTTGACGTGCTCTGCCAGAATCTCTGCTGAGGACATTTTCCCCCTCCAACCCCGTGGGCGACACACCTGCTTCAGATTCTAATGAGCACATCCTCATCCAGTAAGTGTGGACAGAAGCAGGGCTTGGGGCTCTGGCAGGTGCCCAGGTTCAGGGATGGAAGAGATCTGAGTTTCATTCATGTCAGTGGTTGTGTGACCTCGAGCAAGTGCAGAACCTTTCTGAGCCTGAGCTATGGAATCTGCAAAATGAGAATAATGGGACCCTGCAGGGCTGTGAGGGCAAAGGGTAAAGTGTGAAGTGCTGGACACAGAACAAGTGCCTAAATTAATAACCCAGTGCCTACAATGGCATCCACCTGGCTCACTTCCTTGTCCCTCCTCTAAAACCCCAGGGTGTTGATTTGGGTTTTCCTTATCTCTATCACTGAACTCTGAGAGCCAGCAGGGCATAGACTCGCCTCTGTTCACCACTGTTCCCTTAGCGCCTACAACCATGTCTGGCTACAGTGTGCAATGGATGGAAGGATGGATGGATGGGTGGGTGGGTGGGTGGATGGATGGGCGAGTGGATGGATGAGTGGGTGAATGGGTGGATGGGTGGATGGGTGGAAGGATGAGTGGATGGATGGGCGGATGGATGAGTGGATGGATGGGTGAAGGAGCGAGGGAATGGCAGGAAAATTATATAACCAGTTTATTTGGTAGGTGGGAAATATCTTGGCCAAGAAGGTAAAGAGACTCTGATAACATGGAAAATCAGCATCAGAAAAGTAAAGCACCCACCCACCCTGCTCCTGGGTGGCTCAGTTGGTCGAGTGTCTGACTTCAGCTCAGGTCATGATCTTGCGATTTGTGGGTTCAAGCCCCCACCATCAGCTCTGTGCTGACAACTCAGAGCCTGGAGCCTGCTTCAGATTCTGTGTCTCCCTCTCTCTCTGCCCCTCCCCCACTTGCACTCTGTTTCTCTCTCTCTCTCAAAAATAGAGAAACATTAAAAAAAATTTTTTTTGAAAGAAGAAAAGCAAAGCACAGTGTTTGTGTGGGATAATCCCCTTTCTGTTCAACAGTCTGGAAGGTTGGACCCCAAAATACTCAGTGACTTGAGTGGTGGGATGGTGGCGATTTTTATCACCATGCTTTTGCTTTTGACTACTGAGGTCAGGTGCTACCTGTGTAATTAAAAGAAGTACGGGGACACCTGGGTGGCTTAGTCGGTTAAGCGTCTGACTTCTGCTTAGGGCATGATCTAACGGTTCGTGAGTTTGAGCCCCACGTTAGACTCTCTGCTGTCAGCACAGAGCCCACTTTGGATCCTCTGCCCTCTGCCCTTTGTCCCTCCCCTCTTTGTGCTCTCTCTCTCAAAAATAAATAAACGTTAAAAAACATTTCTTAAAAAAAAAAAAGAGGGGGGTGCCTGGGTGGCTCAGTCGGTTAAGCGTCCGACTTCAACTCAGGTCACGATCTCGTGGTGTGTGAGTTCGAGCCCTACGTCGGGCTCTGGGCTGATGGCTCGGAGCCTGGAGCCTGCTTCCGATTCTGTGTCTCCCTCTCTCTCTGCCCCTCCCCCGTTCATTCTCTGTCTCTCTCCGTCTCAAAAATAGATAAACGTTAAAAATAAATTAAAAAAAAAAAGAGGTATGAAACCAGTGGCCACATAAAGAGGAGACCCTAGCACTCCTCTTCGGTGCATCTTGCACACAGCCCTAAAGGGGGATGTGCCAGGCCAGCCGTTGTGGATGGCACTTGTCCTGTGAGTGTGGCACGTCTCCCTGAGACCTCATCTTATGACAGAATGCTACAGAGCATTCTCCGAGAGACAGTCCGCAACTTATGAAATCCTCCTACCCCGCCCCCTATAAGAAAATGTTTTCCTCATCAGTACAACAAAATGTGATTTCAGTTTTATGTCTTTATTAGAGTTTTCCCAAGCAAGGGGGAAAAAAGATTTTTATCAGACTACAGTCCCCTATTTTCAGCTCAATGTGGCCCCTGCGATGATAGCTCCCAGGCTCTGTGTCTTAGGATGGAGGTCCTGGAAGGCTGGTGTCTGATCCCCAAATGTCTTGCATGTTGAGGACACCATTAATATTTGCTGCATTGAATCAGACCTCAAGAAGAATCTTTTTCCTTTGTGTGAATATTGTTATTAGATTTTCATATTACCTAATATCCTCTGTGGAGAAGGGCCCATTTCCCGGCATATTAATTTGACACAATTGGACAAGTAACATGATTCTGTCCAGTTCTCAAGTAAATCCCACCACCTGTTCATTGTCTGCTAGAAGCAAAGCGAGGGCAACATGTTCTACCTGCCTTACTGTTTGTCTCCTGGATATCGAATGCTGGAAAAAATGAATTATTGGGATTTTTCTTACCCGGAGTTTTTAGATGGAGGGTTTTGTTTGGCATTAATAAATTATCACTTATCCAGCTCCTGTTACATTAGAATTAGGTTTATTTTCCGTAGGGCCTGCAGGAGTGACCTGCAAACACTTAGGCCCTCTGTCAGCATTTCGGGGCCAGAGGAGGCTTCAGGGAATAAAGCCGCTTTCAGAGCCTCGGCGGCGGCACACGAGACGTGACAGCGGCAGAGGCAGGCCCCTGGCTGCGTGTTCGCACGGCATGCCATTCACTGGCCCCGAGGGGAGCCCAACTCCCACTCCCCCCCCGGGGAACAAGCTACCAATTCCAATAAACGTATTTTTAGTTCCAACTCAAACTGAAGAATCAAAGACTTCTGGGTCCTTGGCCCTTCCTTGCTCCTACAGATAAATAATCTGATGAGCAATGCGATTTCTGGTTTCACCATGTGCCCAGCCATCGAACAGGGATGGCCTGAGAGAGTGAGGCCTTGCGAGCTCACCGCTATGCGGGGAGTGCTGGAGCCCAGCAGATGCCAGACCCTAGGCTCGAGGAGGGATGCTGCTTCTCCTGCCCGGTGTATGCAAGGAAGGTCGACACCTTTGATCTCCTGCAGCACAGGGGACAGGAGAAGAGCGGATACTGTCCCAGGGCCCCCACCTGGGAAACTAGGAATGGAGGCGAGGAAGGCAGAGTCGACTCTGAGACACTTGCCGTCAATTTCAGTCCCAGCTGGACTCTCAGAGCACCCTGGAGAGAAACACCTTCCCACAACCCGCCTTTCCTTTGTGAGTGGCCCAAACCTCACCAGGGTATTTTATCCATCTTGTTTCATGACCTTTGGTTCATTCACAGATACCCAAGTGCTTCTTTGCCCAACACTTGTGTCTTCCGCCTCTTTCTTCAGGAACAGAATACCTCACACTCCCTGCAGCGGCCACATCAGCCTCTCAGGTTCTCAGAGGCACTGTCCTCCCTCAAGCCACAGGGCCTCGGCACAAGTGGTTTCCTTAGCCTGGAGCTCTTCCCTTCGGACCTCCACCTCAGCTCAAGCACCCCTTTCTGAAGCAAAGCCCTGCCTCGGTCCACCCCTCATGCCCATCTAAGAGTACTCATGTACTGTGTGTCCTCCCGTGTGGCATTTGTCGTAGCTGCCCTGTGATAACCGATTCATCTTTCCCTCCAATTATTTATTGTTACCTCCTCTGAGCTGGGCCCTTGTGTGTGATTCTTTTTCATTAGTGTCTGTTTCCCCCAAATCATAAGAAGGGCTAGTAATGGTAGCTCCGAAGACTTGCGCATCCCTAGATGAGCTCACGGGGCAGGGCTCCATAAATATTTGCTGAAGGATTAAATCCTTGCAAATGCACCTGGCCGATAGTTGTAATTCCCCACAGATAGCAAGAATTCGTATCACGAAGCAAAATAGCACAGCATCCAGTAATGGGGCTACCCTGACCACTACTGGTCCTGGTGGCGATCTGAATCTAGCATCGTTCTGTGGGAAAGAAAGAGGCATGAGGCTGTACCGCCAGCTGTCTGAGTGGCTCTGCACTTCATGGTGACGGATGGGAATGGTGAAAAGAAGGTGAGAGAAGCCAGGTGCTTATGACTACGTGGATGGTTACGGGAAAGGAAATTACTCTTCAACGTAGTCAGAGGTCTCGCACTGAACCTGCATGGTGGTGTTTGGATTCTGTAACTATTAACAAAAACACTGCCATATTATTGGCATTCCTGCACAGAAACAATTTTACCGTTGTGAGTTAGAAACCCCCACATCCTTTCCCCCACTGACATTATTTTTGAGTACATGAAGCTTCTTAGGGATGTAACCATCATAGAGGAGACTATGTCAGGCGAGAAGATGCGGGAGGCACAGAGACACAAACAGCCCTAGCATCCAGAACAAGGCTTATTTTGTTCAACCTTTATGGGCCGGGCACGGTATGGGGCTGGGAGGACATCCCTCCTCCTTTGGGGAAGGCAGAATGGGTCATGCTCAAGCAGGCCAGCTCAAATCCTCCAGCGGGTGCCACAGCCCCAGATGCAACCTAAACATCCTGCTACATCACCTTGGAGCTGGCTGTGGAGCCATCACCCACTCTGCGTACACACACTCAGGTTGTCAAGGAGACCAGCAGTACTCGGGACAGCATGCACCCAGGGCCGGAAGTCAGACTCTCGGTGGGGGTGGGGAGAAAGAACCCATTCCCCTAGGGAGGCCTCAAAGGTCTAGTAGGTTCATACGTCACAACAGATGAGAAGATGTGAAGCTGTGTGAGAAATTATTACTCTGATTTTAGGCAGTGGTGGAGGCAGGGGGTGGCATTCACCTAGTCCTTCCTTGAAGGACAGTCATGCTACTTGCTTTGCAAAGGGCTAGAAGGTAGACTGTGTGGGGAAGCTGGCAAGAGTGGTTTTCTTTTCAGATCCAGTTTCCATGGTGCCTGACAACACTTGGCAATCCACAGCTGGGGAGTCTTGGACAGCCAGGGGGGCCCAGGGCCTTATCTCACCCGGGCCACCCTCCAAGGCCTCTGGCCTCTCTGGGCCCCCAGAGTGAGAGACCACAGGTGAGCAGCCAGGGCACCTCTCTCTCTCTCTCTTTCTCTCTCTCTTTCTCTCTCATGGGGAAAGGAGGTGAGTGACACAGGAGACAAAGGGCAAAAAGCAGAGAGAGAACAACCTAAGAGCCAAGGTCTACAGCTCATGCACACCCCCTCCTTCACCCCTGCCCTTGGGGAAAGTTCTGTGAAGCATGAGCTTCCTGAGTTTCACTGAAGACCTGGCAGGGCTGTCTGCCCAGCAGATCCCTAACTAAGAACACATTCTTTCCACCCCCACACCCCTCAGCCTGGACTGCAAGGACCAGATAACCACGTACGGTCCCCTTCGATTCCTGGTGTGTTTACACCTGCTGTGGTCCCCACATCCTGGAAAGGACCAACCGCACCCAGACAGGTTGGGACGCTTCCAGGCGGGACGAGGAGAGGAGAGACATGCACCTTACCTGTTCCTGGGAGTTCATCACTCGCAACTTCATCTGCTTCAGGTACGTGGAGGTAAGGGGCATGTTGTAATCGATAATCCCGGAGACCAGAGGAGAGGGAGGTTCGTTTTCTGGCAGGAAGAACAAAAGGAAGCCACTTTCAGTCTGGGCCAGGGGCCCCCAGGCAGGCACCACACCCTGTCACCCACACAGAGCCTAAGGAGGAGGAAGGAACACGCCAGAGCTCACAAGCTGGCGGCTCACCTACCACATCTGGCCTGTGGATGCGGACTGCGAGGCCCTGAAAATATTGTTCAGTTAGGTACCATTGTTTAGCAAGCGTTCACATGCTAAAAATCGGGACTATCTGGCTTCCTTGGAAGCTGGAAGGTCTGGTCACACAGGGCCCACGCTCCCACCTGGCCACCTACCAGGGCAGCCTTGCAGCAGCCACTTTAGCCAGCGTGTGAACTCTCCATTTTGCCACAGTCCCTACCGGTTCCTATGCGCATTTTCACTTGATTATGACACTTGCCGGGCCCTCAAAGGCATTTTCGTTTCCAGCTCTGGTCTAAGCCAGCTTCCTGGTGCACACCTGCCACCACCACCTGACCCCATCTCCCACCCCGACAGCGTCCCCCAAAAGGTACCATATGGCTCACAGGTCTGGGCCAGGCCTCCACTACCCCCTCCCAAATTCTGGTTCTTCCTTAATCACACAGAGAGGAGCTCTGTTTCCCCCATTTATTGCTTTCTTGTCCTGAAGATCAAAGTCACGCATGTTCTTTTTGTAAAGCATTTGCAAAATGTGGAAAAATGTAAAGGCCAAAAAAAAAACCAAAAACCAAAAAAACCACCCAAACCCAATAATTGCACTGAGCAGCTTGACATATGCTTCTGTTTATTTTTTCTCTGTGACTTCTCTTCTTTATGCACTTGATATTAAAATGCATACAGAAAATTATAGTTCGCTTAAAAACATTTTTTCCCACTTAACATTGTCACAGTCATTTCCCGCACCATCAAAAATCTTGTTTTGCTTTGCAAACAGTGTTTTTATGGCTATGTACTATTTTATCATAACTTGCTCAAGTCATTTGCTTATGATTGGCCATTCAGGTTGTTTCCTATTGGAGGCTATTATAAACAGTACTACAGGGAACATCTTTATTCATGAATATTGGTCTGTATTTCTAATTGTTTTCCAAAAAATGGAATTTGGGGGCCAAAGGGTAGGACTGTTCCAGAACTCTTAAAATCTCCAGCTAAGCTGCCTTCTGCAGAGGCTGCTGCAGTGGACAGTGCCCAGCTACTGTGTTCTGCGTCTGAGGCCCCACCGTGGGCGTCATAAGGGACAGACTAAAATGGCACAGTAATAAGTCAAGGAAGATGGGGAGCAGGACTGAAAGGGAGCCCCTTTTCCCATTCCAGCTTTCTCTGCAGATGCCCCCTGCTATGACCAGTCTCAAAACCCTGGAGTCACCTGCTGGGACCTTTCACACAAAGCGGGGCCTCCTTTGGTCATTTAGTCACTTGACCCAGCTTCACCCTCCGCCTGGGGCATAGTCTTGGTTACCTGTTCTCCGGCCTCCTCTTCCTGCCTCCAAGACTCCAGGCCTTTGGCCCAAAGTCCCCCCTGGTGCTCAGTTCTGTTCATGGGCTGGGATTTGAGCAGTGTGAGGAGAAGGAGGAGAAGCAGGAGCGACTTGTGGACTTGCCAAAGCTTGCCCTCCACCACTGCCACCACCACCATCGTGCCGGAGAGACGGGCTCAGGGGCAAGCGGGCGCTGGGGCCTCGGTGGAGGAATGCGGGAGCCAGGGCCCAGGCCAGGAAGGTCCCTTCGACCTTGGAGACGCTATGCTGAGTAAAAGAAGCCAGCCACACAAGGACAAATACGCTAGGATTCCACTTAGCTGGACTATCGAGAGCAGGCCTGGTCACTGAGACAGAGAGTTGAACACAGGTTATTGGAGACCGGGGGTTGAGAATGGGAGTTATTGCTTCATGGGCACGTGGTTTCTGTTTGGGGTGGTGAAAACGTTTTGGAAACACACAGTGGTGAGGGTGGCTGAGTGGTGTGACTATCATTAATGCCACTGAATGTACACTTAAAAATTATTAAAATGACAAGTTTTATGTTATATTTTACAATAAAGAAAAAAGCCCCTGCAAACAAGGGGGTGAAGCTACCCAAAGGGGACAAGGGAGTCCCTGCCTTGACCAATACAGAAACAGAGAACGGGGTCCACGGAGACTGGGTCTGGGGCCGACGGATGTCATTTTGAGGTGGTATACTTCTGGTGACGGCACAGCTTGAATATCATCAAGGTTTATAAAAATGCACAACTATGGTTTGCTTTTTAAAGCTATGTTGTCGCACTCAGGGTTTTTGTGCTCCTTGAGGAAGGTCTTTGCTCTCTGAGGAAGAAGTGAATGTCACAATAGAATATCTCAGAAAACTGGCTTAAAATGAGCTGCACTTTCTTTCCGTAGACACTTCCTCTTGGTTCCATGGCAGAGGGTTCTGACACCGCTGCACGTTGGCGCCTTCGCACAGACGACTGGCACGGCGAGGGGACTGAAGTCGGTTTCAGCGTCCGTTAGTCCTCTTCTTGCTGCCCCACCCTCAACCCAGACTTGACCTCTTTAAGCCCAGGAGCACACTGGGACCTCCCTCCCCCACAGAGCGTCGGGGTTGGAGGCCGTATGTGAGGCAGACATTTGAGCAACCACATTGAGAGGGTGTCACTCAAAAGAGCCATGGTTCCTGTTTTCTGATCCTGGGTCTCCAGACAGAGAACTCTGCCATTTCCGTTTCATTTCCTCAGAGACATGGTTGTCTGGTGAGAAGCTGTCAGACAACATGGTGCATGAGCAGGGCCACCCTCGTCCTGGAGATCACTGGTCAGAGCCGCAAATGAAGAATTCATGGAGTGTCATGGCAGCTCTCCGTGTTTGGCCATCCGGGGAGGCCAGGCACTGTGTTTTTTTCCCTGATGGTCACCCATGTCCTGCCTAAAATACCACGACTGCTTATGAGAAGGCACCTCTAATAAAGCCGGGTACAGCTTGGCTTAAGAAAGAAAACAGAAAACCAATGGCTAGGATGGTACTCTTGGGAGGAGGGGAAAGGGGTTTTCCTTGGCCTGTTCCGTCCCCGGCAGGTCCACAGATCAGAAACCACTTCCAGTGCCCAGAGGTGAGCCAGGAGGGCTCAAGAAGAGGAGGTAGGATGCCTCGTCTGGGGGGAACCCGGATGCCTTGAGCATGCACGCACAGATCCATCAGAGATCCAAGTGCAGTGGAATGCTCGTGCCTGCGGCTCCAGAAGCGAGAGTGCTGGTGGGGAGGCGGGACCTTGGTGGGCAGTGGGGAGGCATTCCAGGTGAGAAAACATGCCAGGGAGCTGGCTGTGGGACCGCAGTGAGGAGAAAGGCAGGCAGGGTTTCTGCCAGCCAGGAAGTTCCAGAGGTGGTAAGTGGCTCACATCAAGAGGATCAACTTGGTAGGAAAGAGGGGAGGTGCAGAAGCCAGTGGTAGCTCCGGGAACTCCGTGGAGTCACGTGCTCACAGGCCAGACGAATGCCAGGATGGGCATAAGCTAAGGTGGACGCATGAATGGGTTACAAGTGGCTTCCCTGGCCTCTGCTGAGGCAGGTCAGCCCCCGCTGGGGTCAACACATACAGTGGCCGCGCTCAAGCCACTAAGCGATACCGCTGGTGAGTTAGGAGATCGCCACGGTCGCAGAGCCACCATAATCCAGCAGGCTGCTGGTGACAGAAGCAGAGGAATCACTCAAAGAAATGTCTCAACATGCTTTGCCAAGGAAAACTGACACCCGCCCAGGAGCTAGCCCTGGCTTTATGGGCCTCGAGAATAATCGTGATGCAGAGGCTTGACCCAGGCCAAGCCAAGTGCTGGCCTCCACAGCTACGCTCCAATGGCATGCATCAATCGAGGCAAGCTTCAGCGCAGGTAGTGGCCCTCACTCCTCCACGTAGAGCAAACGCGGGCAATTCTCCTGAGCTTTCACCTACAGAACAGAACTCAGTCCAGAGAGGCCTGTGGCTTCAGCTGCCAGTGGCAAGAGCTCTCCCAGGCAGGGCTGGATGTTGAAGGATACGTGCGTGATGAGGGCCCAGAGGAGCCACGAGACCAGCCAGCCTGTGTGGGTGTTCAGATCTGGAAACAGAGACCCAAAGCCTGGGGCTGGCTCAAAAGGTGATGGAAAGCCTCTTTCCCAGGGGAGTGAATCAGTAGGCCAACAGGTATTCGAGGAGCACTGATGTGTGTACCTTCGGCGGGAAAGGTAGGGGGGACTCTGTAGGTACAATCCCTGCACTCGGCGGGGTGGGACTGATGCGGAGTCCATTAGAGGTCAGAGGAGGAAGAGTTCAGAGGCTCTGGAGTAGTTCAAGACAGCTTTATGGAGGGAGGATCTGAACAATGTTCAATCACTTAGCTGACGGCTACTCAGCACCCGTTAGGAGCTCCACAAAGACCCTCCTGCTCCAGGAGGTGGGTACTAGTATTAACAGCCCATTTTACAGATGAGGCACCCTCCCCATGTCACACAGCAAATGAGTATGAGAACTGGGCCAGGCCAAGCCAGCAACCAGGCCAGCATTGGAAAGACTCTGCAGGGGCCTAGGAACCAGCTGCAATGGGGTCACGTGAAGGGAGGAAAGGAAGGAGGGATGTGGGGGGGGGGGGTGCACAGAGGGGGTTGGACTGAGACAGAGGAGTCTGGGCCTGGCTGTGAATGAATCACCACCTGAGTGGACAACTCTGTCTCCAAGGCAGGGACCCTTCAATAGGTAACTGGGTTGCCCACTGCTAACTCCTAGTTTGCTGCCTTGCAAATAATATTTTGCCACATCGGATGGGAGAAAACCGGAGCATGCCTCCAGAGGCCCTTTCCCCAGGAGCTAGGGCTGGTCTGAGGGCACACCCGGTTCTCACTCTGTCCCATCTCCGCCTGGACTTGCTGTGGGGTGGTGGAAAAGGAGTGTGGAGCCGGGAGGCCCTGGAATTTCCCATCCCTGGACTTCCTGATCCTCAGCTGCCTCCTTTGTTTGTGCTCCTGGCGTTGGGGGGAGGGCACGGGACTGTCCAGGCCCCCAGGCTCTGTCGGGGACAAACTGCTGAGCAGGGGAGGCTGCTTTGCTTCCTTTCTTTCTTTTTAACACGAGGCCAGGAAGCCAGGAGTTTTCCCAACAGCCCCTTGAGAAGTCTCCATCCTGTTCCCTGTCCCCCTCCTGCCCCACCTTCCTGGGACAGGAACCCAGGCCTGCCTCTGGGGCCTGGGGCAGGAGAGGGAGGGGGGAGGGCTGGCATGGCAGGGGCGCCTACGAAAGAGCAAGCAGTATGGCTTCATCCAGGGAGGCCAGCACTGCGGGAGACCAGCTCTGTGGGCTCTTAGCTGGGGTAGGAGAAGGGACGCCCTGCCAGCTGGCAAGGGTGGCCCAGGCAGCTAATGCCTCTGGCCATTAAGCAGACAGGGGAGCCTTTCCCACTCCAGAGCTCCTCACTGGCAGCTTCCAGAACCAAGCCCTTCCCTTTTGCTTAGCGACCAGGTTGTGGACCCAGGGTGCTCACCTAGGTAGGCTGACTGACCAGAGGTCTCCCTGCAGGGCCACCTGAACATTGGCATTCTTGTGTCTCAACACCATGGTGCACACACCTAATAGGGTGGGAGAAATGGGCTGATGTTCCCCAGGTACCTGCCATACCAGATGCCCTACAGAATAGGCTCCTTTAATTCAGCTCCAAGAGGGAGGCATTGCTCCCATCTTGCTGATGATAAAATAAGTTCTCCTGCCTTCTGGTAGGGCTTGGACAACTAATTTCACCATGACACTTGTCTGTGCCTCGTTTTCTTAGCGGCAAGGTGGGATGGATACCTCGTAGGATCATACAAGCTGTTAGGAGCAGGGAGGTCCCCAGCCTGCCACAGGACATACAACAGGGACCAGGCACCACACCCAGGTCTGCTGGACCCCCAGCCCAGGCTTTTCCGTGGGTCGCACCGTCTCCTGCTCCCTCAGTGTCTCCTCTTCTCCCTGCATGGGAAGCTCCTCTCCCGGGGTCAGAGAAGTGGCATTCTGCCTGAGGACCGGCAAGGATGGGCACCACGCAGCTTTACGCCTCCTGTGCTCCGTCCTGCCTGGAGCACACCCCTGGGAAGGGAGGCTCCAGCACAGAGCACACGGAGCTGGTTTATATTCTAGGCGGTTCCCTTCTGGCGTGAGTACGCGCGCGCGTTCTTTCTCTCTCTCTCTCTCTCTCTCTCTCTCTCTCTTTCTCTCTCTCTCTCTCTCTTTCTCCCCCTCTCCCTCTCCTTCTCCACCTCCCTCCCATCACTCTCCTCCCTCCTCCTCCCTGGGGGTGGGGGCCTGATGGTGGCAGCCTGGAGAAGAAACCGGCTGCCGCTGTGCTCAGCATCGCCCTCTTGGCTGTGCTGGCCATGCCGAAGCCCACAGATGAGGAGAAGCGGAGCTGCAGCCTGGAGACGAGACCTTGCAGCCTTCACTGAGGAGTTGGGGGGCGGGGGGTGAGGGACGTCCTCCACACCCGCAGAGAGCAAGGGACCAGAACAGAGGGAGGCTGCAGACACCCCAGAGCGGCCCACAAATGCAGTCCCTCTTGGCCTGGCCTCTGTTCCCCTAGGCTAGTGCTTCAGTGTGACTCGGCCAGTTGCTATGGAAACAATTAGGCCAGAACAGGAGGGGACAGGCAGCCACCACCAGGGCACGTGCCCCTGGGACTCAGACCCTGACAGGGTGGGGGTGCAGCAGGGAAAGCCCTCCTGGCCTATTTGCAGGGACCAGACACTGCCCTGGCCCAAGGCTGCGGCCACTCAGCCAGGGCCAGGCCCAGTGGGGCGGGGGCCTCTGAGGCATGCGCGTTACCATAATAACTACAACCGCCACGGTTCCCTCCTCTTGTGCGGCAGCCGTGTGCCGGGGTACAGGGATTAACTCTCCAACCTTAGCCCCCTGACGTAGGTCCCATGATTCACTCCACTTAACAGATGAGGAAACTGAGGCTCAGAGAGACGAAGTCACTTGTTTAGGATGCACAGCTGCTGACTGGCAGAGATTCAGACCCACCCAGTGCGCCTTGGGGGCTCTGCTCTTAAACCAGGAACCCAGCGTTTGTGAGGCATTAACCACACTTGTTCCCGTCCCCCATACTTTAGAAGCTACCCAATGTGCCTGGTGAAGCAGCCATGGCCTAGCGACCCCATGGACAGGAAGGCTTCTGGATTTGGTGAGTCAGCAGAGATCACCAAAGTGAGAAAACCCCAAAACACTTGATACCTAGGCTCCAATTTCTTTGTTGTCATCTACTTTGCTTGAACTTTGTTGTTGATTTTTCCTTCCCCAGAAATGGGGGGGTGCCACTTGAGTATCACCCAAAGTGAACAGCCTGCCCTTCAGCCTGAGTCTGTTCCCATCCTCAGGCAAAACGCCCACTGACTTCAGCAACCTTTACAGACCTGATGCCCAGGAGCAGCCTAGAAGCCCTGATAAATCGCCCACCTGAGCACCATTTCTCAGGGCAGAGTTACAGTCACACCGGCCACACGTATCGGCCCACCTTGCTGTGCCAAAGCCACCTGCGAACAAATGAGCCCCAGACTTGCTGGAGGCCTCTGGGCGTGCTCAGGGTGAGGGGCTGAGGAGGACTGAAACGGGAGTCCTTGCTGCATCTCAGGGGGCAGGGCAGAGCTGGAGAGCATGGACACTGGCCCAAGGAACCAACTTTGCCTGGTCACAAGTGCTCTGGGCATTTACATTCGAGGTAATTCCCACAGATTTCCTGGACGTTCGCAGCGAGGGAATAAACACTGAGGGAGGACCGACTACTGGTAGGTGTGGGGCTACAGGGTACAGAGGTACCCGTGGCGAGGGGGGTGCTCCTGTCTTCAGAGAGCTCACAGTCAGGGCGGTGAGACCAGACCCATGAGGACACTGCCCCGAGTGAGGCTTGGGTGGCAAGTATTCAGGTGCTCAGGGACTAGGGCGAGGTGATCATTGCCACCAGGAACCTCAGTGGGAGAAGAGGGTCTTTTTTCTTTTTTTTTTTTTTTTTTTTTAATTTTTTTTTTTCAACGTTTATTTATTTTTGGGACAGAGAGAGACAGAGCATGAAGGGGGGAGGGGCAGAGAGAGAGGGAGACACAGAATCGGAAACAGGCTCCAGGCTCTGAGCCATCAGCCCAGAGCCTGACGCGGGGCTCGAACTCACGGACCGCGAGATCGTGACCTGGCTAAAGTCGGACGCTTAACCGACTGCACCACCCAGGCGCCCCGAGAAGAGGGTCTTAAAAGGAGGTAGGAATATACCATTGGTTTTTTAAATGAAACCTGACATTTTTTTTAAGCTGAAAAAAAACCCCCAAAAAACCCCAACCAAACCAACAACGAAGTTCTCTGGGCATGGACCCACACTGGCCTCTGGGAATTGTGACAACTGCTGGCCATGCACTTTTCCGTCTGTGCCAGCAAAGGGCAGGCCCTGCTGGTGGGAGGGCCTTTCCCTGCACAACCTCCCCCAAGGCACCAGCATGCCTGCCTTCTCCCCTACCTTTGGGCTCCAGGCCATTGGAATTAAAGTGCATCCTCTTCTGACACTCTGTGCAGCTCATCAGGAATCGAGTCACGGCTTCTCGCGGAAGGAAGGCATAGGTCTCTGCAATCTGGGGGAGAGAGGAGGTTTGCTCATCATATGGACCCAGGGGGAGGTCACTTGATCACCAGGTCACCGAGGTCAGTGCTCAGGTGGCAGGTGGTTGGCCCTTGCCAGGAAGGGAAGGGATTCAAGGAGCAGGTGGCAGGTGCCCTCAATTCTTAGCCATGGAAATGAGTGAGGACTCTTATGGAAAACCATTTGTTCTAAAATTTTGAATAAAGGAGCTTAAAAACTGAGAAAGCAAAACATGTAAACATTATCTAACCTATGTTTTAATAAGTAATACTCCTCTCAGAGCATTTTATTGTTGCTACTGAAAAATTAGCTTATAAGCATTGCTCTAGGGGAGGAGGAAAAATTTCCGTTCTTAGAGATGGGTAAACGGAGACCCACTTACAAAGCTACTGGCTCCGGGCCTATGAACAGAGCCCAAGGTTCTATAAGCTCTTCCTGCAATAACTCACAGATCAAGAACATTTTTAGAGAGAGCTGTGAAAGTCTGATGCCAAGGGATCAGGTTTTTCAGACTGGGCTGCCAATGACCCCTATGTTCCAGGTGAGGTCACAAGGCCCAGAGAGGTAAACCAACTTGCCCAAGGTCACACAGCTCTTTAGAGGCAGTGCTGGACCAAAAGCCTGTCCTCCATAGTTGCCTCCAGAGGGCCTCCCCTAGCCAGGGAGGAGAAAGCAGGTGTGGGAAGGAAGTTGGAATAGATGGGAGGGAATACAAGAAACAAGCTGGGCAGGGGAGTGGAGAAGTGGGTGCGGTCCCAGAAGCCCAGGCCATCTCCTCTCGCTCTGGGTTTTGGGAAATGGACTGGCCCTGGTTTGGCCGCCTCTTGGGCCCAGGTTCCCTCGGCTGAGGCCGGTAGCTGCCCAGCCGCTGGTGTTCGCACGTTTCCCAGAGCCGGAGCCCTTCCGCTCCTCTCCACTAAGGGGCAGCATCACCCCAGCATTCCTCCCTCCTCGCCGCAGCCCAGCTGGGAAAGTTGGCGGAGGGCTCTGGTCAGCCCTCAGGGGGTGGGGACTGCTCTCCAGGACCGCACCAGGTCTGCTGCTTGGAGGTGCACGAGCACCCTGTCCCATCTCTGTGGCGATCAGGAGGCGGAGTAGGGTAGGGCAGAGCGGATGGGGCTGGGGGGGGGGGCAGGGTCCCAGCACGGGGGCCAGGCCGTGCCCCCAGCTCAGCTGGCCTGTGGACCTCCGGGGCTACTCCTGCTCGGTGGCCGGCTGCAAACGCAGAGTTAATTTTGGTGACACAATTGTTATTTCTCAGCTGATTTGATGCTCTGCAGAGCAGGCAGTCTCCTTGATGAGTTATCTCCCTTCCAAATTCCCTGTCTGATTGCCTTCCTCTGGAGGTCAGGGACAAGGGCAAACCCCAGCTCTCTGATTGGAGCCAGTGGATGGGAGGGCATGCAGCCCATCCTCCTCCGGTCTCAGGGCTGCGGGATGGGGGCCTTCCTGCCACACACGTGGACATCTTCATTCTCAGCCCCACCTGCCTGGAAGTCTTATGGGTGGCGGGTGGTGTGCACCTCTCAGGCCTTCAGGGTTGGGAGGGGTGGGCCCCACTGAAGGGCTGCCGGCTGCAGGAGTAAACGGGCAAGAGGGAAGGGCACCTGCTGGACAAAGAGGGGGGTGTGGCTGAGTCGGGCAAACAGGTGACCTCCGAGGTGCCGCAACAGAAGGGGTGATATCCCAGGTCAGACCTAGGAGAGGTGAGCTGAGGGCTTGGGGGAGGAGGGTCACAGTCTGCTGGGAAAGGAGGAAAGTTCCAGAGGGAGAGCACGATTCACTATACAGAATCTCTGCCGCTGGGCAGAGAAATCATTTTCCCAGCGCTCAAGGAGAGCCCTCCTGGCCTGGCTGCACCTGACCTACCAAGGGCTCAGGGATAGTTCCCAAGGAGGGCCCAGCCCAGGGGCCAGGATGGTGGCCACAGCTCCCTTGGCCTCGGCAGGGACCCCAGCCATACACATAGCTGGCCAGGGGGCACGGGGCGCACACCTTCTGGACCTGGGTCCCACACAGGGGTGGCTGGGGTGGACCCAAGTATAGGTGAGGAGTCCTTGGAGCCGTCTGAGGGCCAGGAGGGAGCCCTGCTCTGGGTGGCTGGAATGTCTGCAGCCTCACTAAGTGCTCCACGGGGAGTCAGTGAGGTGCAGCGTCTAGCCCAGCTCCATGCTGCTGTAGGGGCTGGCATGGAGGAGGGGGCAATGTGTGGCCTTCGGCCTCCTCCGGGCATCTTTTGGTTCACTCTCCTGGCTTGTCCACGTGAGAAATGGGACATCCATTTCTGTTCTACAGCATGGATGCCCAAGGCCACAGGACTCCGGATGAGCTGAAGAGAGGAAGACAATCCTAGCTCATGCTCTAGTCAATAGGGTGGTGGTTTTCAGATAGTTTTAGAGCTCCGGACACAGTTCTGGAAGTAGTCTCTTATGCTGAAGGCCAACGTGTGAAACAGAGATGGAGCTGCTGTGTTTAAGGAGGGGAGCCCAGGACCACTGTCCCCACCCAGCTTCCCTCGGCTGCCTGCTGCTGCCTTGCTTTCAGGGCTTCCTGCCTGGACACTGAGACCCGTAAGTGCATTTGCCTTTTACGTTTTCCCTCATGGTAAAAAGGAGATTTCACTGGCAGGGAGAGCAGAAGCTATTTGCAGAGTCGTTGACTTGTAAGGCCCCATTTCGCTCCCCAGCTCAGGGGCCGACAAGGACACATGAGGCCAATTGGGGGGATTTGCACCACTTTACAAGATCGTGCCACTGCCCTGCGGTGGATTAGCACGCGGTGGGCCTGGAGCAGCTGCTGACCACATCTGGCCCCACCTCCAGAGTGGTCAGGGCAGCCAGATCCGGACTCCGTAGCTTGATCTAGCTTACCAGCACCCTGGGAGAGAGGAAGGAAGCAAAGAGTTTGCTCCAACCCAGATGGGTGCGGACACCAGAAAAGCCCCCTTGAAAGAGGCCCAGTCCTCTATGTGGGCTCAGAGAACTCTGTAGAACCACTTGGAACCCTCCCCAGACCCTGGCATAGGCAAGTCCCCCTGCGAAGCCTCTGGATCCTCTGGTCACACTGCATCAGAGGCAGCTTAAGGCAGAAGCTTCTCTTCCAAAATGGGAATCCCCTGCATTATCCATTTAAATGGCCATCTATCCCTGGCTCATATAGCTTCAGTTTCAGAAAGCTCATTACCTGCCCTCTCTGATCTACTGCTGGATAGTGGTAGGTGCTAGAAGCTTCTTTTTCCCACAGAATAATGTGCCTCCTTCAATACCCTTGAACAAGTCTGCCCATCTCCCTTCCAGCCCCCTGCTTCCTGCAGGCACCCCAGGCCTATAAGAATCTGGAAGGTCTCCGGTGCCCTAGAGATGGCAAGTAAGTCCCAGGATTCAGGTTTGGCAAAACACACAGAGACAGGTCCAAAAAACCCTCAGCCGGGGGCCTGATGTAAACCCCACTGTGCCAGGCTGTGCCTCTCTGCAGTCGTCAGCACAGAGTTTCCTTGGGGGCTCTTTCCCTGGCATGGATGGGACTGAAGAGCTATGCTTGGGTTGAGGAAAATGGGAGCAGATGAAAAGCAGGGGGACAAAAGCATCCAGGCACCACCCCCACCCCCCAAAAAGGAAAGGGTGGCAAGAGAAGGGTGACAGATGGGGAAGAGGAGGGGGAAGGGAGAGGAGGCACACGGTGGGGAGGGAGGTGCAGCAGCCCCCTTGGCCTTCACACCCGCTGCAGGAGGGCCCTGGCCTGCTCCACTCAGCCTTGGCCCTGCTGCTGAAATTCCAGCTCTGTGCACAGCCCAGCTGGCCCACTGCCAGTCATGTGCCAGCTCCAGGCTGGGCAGCGGGAAGTGGGGCACGCGGCGGGCATATGGACGGGAAGCCAGGAAGTGCAGAGCAAAGGGCTGGACACAGAGCCCAGGGACACAGAGGCTGGCGGAACCAGCCCAGCCCAGCCCTCTCTACAGCAGGGAGGCCGCAGACCCAGCCTTCATAAATACCCAGGGAGTGCCTGTGGGTGAGGCTTGGTGCTAGACACGAAGGGGACCAGGGAAGTCATGTGGTCCGGCTGGCCCAAGCCCATTTACCTTGACCACAACAAGTCTTGGGGCTTACTAGCTGAACACGGGCTGTTCGTGGAGAGGCAGGATGTGTACCGGTCAGGGCACAGGCTCTGGGTCCAGCTGCCTGCCTCCAAGCATCAGAGGGGTGACCTCAAGGCAGGTTATGTGTCACTCTAAGCCTCATTTTCCTCATCTGTAAAATGGAGATAACATTAACATATACATATGTCTGTGTGTGTGTGTGTGTGTGTGTATACACACACACACACACACACGCACACACACACATATATACATGACCTCCATCACATATGTATGTATACATACACACTCTTTGTACGAGTGAAGGCTCAGAGAGCTGGTGCACAGGAAACTGCTGAGTGCAGAGCCTGGCACACGCAAACTGCCCAGCACTGACAAATTTAATGCTTAGAAAATGTGTTGGGTCTCAGTAATACCAAGGGGCCCACAAAGGCCCTGGCTTGGCTGTCCCTCCCTTCGTCTATGACCCTCTGGGGGGAACACCCTCAGAACTCAGGCCGTATAGGAAAATTATAGACTTATACAGGCTACCTCCACAGCAGTCCAAGGCTATTTATATGAAGAATTTGGGGTAGGGGTGGAGTTCACAGCTGCCTTGGGTGGGGAAGTCCAGTTACAGAGGGGCAGGTAAGAAGCCAGAGAGAAAGTTGACACACAGGGGGCATGAGGACACCAGCTGTCTGTCACATAAGTGCTGTGTGACCTTAGATCAACTCTTTGGGTCTTGGTTTCCTTAACTGCAAAATGGGACCATAGTGCCTCCATCACAAAATTGCTCTGAGGCTTGAATGAACGTACAGTGTTTGGCTTTACTGGTTTAGTGGTGGGTCTTGGGTTCAGAGCTGTGCATGATCCGTGGCAATGGCAGTCAACAGGGGGATGGGACCAGAACGCAGGCAGGCTCCTCCTTCTCTAGCCACTGTCTCCCACACCTCCCCATGTGTGACGTTTCCTAGCCCTAGATCACCATCTCTGCTCCCTTCTGCCTACCCAAGCTTAGAATGCCAGCTTATGCACCATCTTCTCCATGAAGCCCTCGCTGGATTAGCAATAATATGAACGTAAGGGTTCTGGAGGTGCCTTTGCTGAATGCCCTCAGGGTTCTTGTTCCCTCAAAGGTAGGGACCAGGTCCTCAGACTTCCCCTGGGGAACTTGTTGTACTGACTTTGCAGGGTGGTGGAGGACCGGACGAACTCACACAGGAAGCATTTAGGGCAGGCCTAGCACACAGTAAATGCCATGGAAGCATTTGCTCTTTCGATTATTATTATCTAGCCACCCCTACCCCCACAGTCCCAGAACAGGCTGCAAGGGGCTAGGGTGGGAGGTGGGGAGGGGAATGAGTGAAGCAGAAACCAGGAAGAGGGCTTTGCTCCTGCCCTCGTCCCTCTCCTTCCCTCCCTCACTCCCTTCAACCTGCCTCTCCTTTGTGCTCAGACCACAGAACCCGCCCCCTCGCCCCCCTTGAGCCATCTCTGGCTGCCATGCCCTTGCCCTGTGCCCCCCTGGGTCCCCAAAGGCCGTTTCATCACGCCTCAGCTCCCTGCCCCGCCCCCGCCCAACATGTGCGGAGCCCATGGCCTCCTGCCAAGGCCTGGGGCTGCCCACAGAGGCCCAGAGACAGAAATCTCACCGCTCGGTAGGTTTTCTTCTGCCCAGCGTGCTTGGGGGCTTTGCCTGGCTCCGCTGAGCTCTCCACATGCATCGAGTAGATGATGTCAAAGAAATCTTCCACCACAGCGACCCGCTTCAGAGAGATGCCCTCCGGCTCCGACAGGCCATCTGCCCCCTGCGACAGGGTGGACAAGCTGTGTTAGTGTCAGGGATGATGGCAGGGTGAGAGCTGGGCCCTGAGGCCTGGCAATGGGTCGGGGGCAGGGACGGCGCTGCTCCCTGACCCGCAAGGCCTCCAGAGGTAGGTCTGGAGGGTTGGGGGTGGAAGGAGCCTGCCGAAAGGGCCCCGGAGACAGGGGCACCAGAGTCAGGGCGGTTGCTGCTACCAACTCTACCAGAAACAATGGGAAGAGAATGACAACAACGAAAATACAAATTAAAAAACCAAGAGGCTCCATGTTCACAATTTCAGACAGATTGTGCCAGACTCAGGCGGGGAGCTCTCGAATCACATGCTGTGCCAAGACCATCCTGGAAGTCTCTGGGGAGGGGGGGGTGCTAAATAGATGCAGCCCCATCAGGAGCTCGCCAATTAGCAGTAACCTTTCACTGTGGTCCCGGGCTGGGGTCCCAGGGGAATGGCTCGGATCACCTGGGTGACTCCTGCCTCCACCCTGGCCTTTCTGAAAAGCTTTTCACCGCTGCCGGCCCTCCCCACTCCAGCAGCTGAGCGCCGGCAGCAGACCCAGGCTCTTTGTGTGTGGAGATACAGAGAATAACAGACACAAGGCCACGTGGAGGTGGCGGGGCCTCATGAGCAAGGTGGCCGTAGGCCCTTGAGCCTCTTACAAGGCTGGCAGGGGTGCCGTCAGCTGGTCCTGAAAAGGTGTGCCAGGATTGAGAAGGGGGTCCTGCTGCTGGGCAGACACCTGCTGTCTCCCACCAGCAGGGATGGGAGGGAACCAGGAAACTGCAGGGCATGAGGCTGGTGGGGCGGGGGGGGGTGTGTGTGGCCGGGTCCATAAGGGAGCAGACTGCAGAGTGAGGTCTTTATTCATAGGGCACAGGATACACACATGCTCGGGGACACCCGGCTCCTAGCCATCATCTCCCTATGGGGAGACCTGGAGAGCTCTGGGGAGCTTCACAGATTAAGAGCAACCAGGTGTGTGTGTATGTGTGTATATGTGTGTGTGTGTGTGTGTGTGTGTGTGTAAGGGGAAGATGGGGGAAAAGGAGATAGGATATTCTCTAAAAGTGTCCAAAACACAAATCTCCCAGAGAATTCTTTCCTAAAGGATCTTGCTCACGGCTCAAGAACATCAGCTGTATGAGGATGTGCACTTCATCTCTTGGCTCTTGTCTGTCTCCCTAGCACCTAGAACAATGCCGGACACATACTAGGCTCAGTAAATAACCGAACGCCTGACTGACTATAAGCAGCAGCCAGGCAGGGTAGTTGAGACATATGCTTCCTCAGTTTGCGGCCCATCATCGAAGTGGCTGTGTGACCCTCAGCAGTTATTTTGCTTCTCTAATCCTCAGCTCCTTTATCTAGAAAATGGGGATAACAGAAGCACCTTTCCTATGAGCTACAGAGAGGAAGAACTGAGATGCGTGTGGAACACTTAGCAGCAAGCCCAGCCCATAGGAACTGCTGCACAAATACTATAATTAAGAAGGGCTTTGTCGTTTGCAAAGTTTCCCCTAGCTATGATAGGGCTGAACATTGTGACAAGCCTGGGAGGTTGTTGGGGTCAGGACCTGCCTGTGGTATGGTGCCTGGTAAGTAGCAGAGCTGGTTTAAGACCTCGGTCTTTGCAGTCCAAGGAAAACAGAGGCGGTGCTAAATGGGACACTTGCTTACAGAACATTCTGGCCACAGACGGGGCTTGGTTTTGTCCAGCAACTTTCCCAATATGCCATGATGGGCAAATAGGGCTGTCTCTTTGCCAGTGGCCCACTTGAGACCAGATGGGCATCTGGAGTGGAGGGTGCCAAATCCTACAGCCAGTGGGCAGCATCCGTGGGTGGTGACCCTAGGTGGTGACCCTATTGGCCCTGTACAGTTCCTCTTGCCAATGGCTTCCTTCCTAGTCAGGATCCATTTCAATAGGGACTTCTCAGATAGCATGCATCTGGTGTGTGGTGTGTGTGTGTGTGTGTGTGTGTGTGTGTGTGTGTGTGTGTGTGTAGGAGGAGCTGCCTGCTGGTCCTGCTTCCTTGCTGTGAGATTGTGGGCAAACTCTTCAGCCTCCCTGAGCTTCACTTATGAGCTGAGCTGTAAAATTCCATGACTCTTCTTTTCTTAAACTCTCTCAGGAGTTACCGTTACCTCTTTCCTGGGGGTATCTGAAGTCCCCTCTGACGTCCTGGGCCATCTGTAAACGGGGCTCATCAGTGACAAACTTGATCATTAGCTGACTTGTAACTACCCAGCATTTTGGGGATCTTCAAATACTGCTGTGACAGAGTTGGATGAGACAAATATTATGACAGTCCAGTAATAATATCCTTCTAACCAGAGGTTCATGTTGGCAAAAACTAACAAAAGGATCATAAGAATAAAAATATAACTGGGTTTCTATTTCTTGAGCTGGGTGGTAGTTTTACAGGTGTGTTCGGTTTGTAAAGAGCCATTAATCTAAACTTCACAATCTGTGCACTTTTCTATATGTCTGCTAAGCTTTAATAAAAAAAAGTATATTAAAGAAATATAATGAGGTGGGTAGTTCCACAACATTTTGATAATCTGAATCTAGAGGCATAATGAGGGGCTTAGCTGCTTAAAAGTGAATAGACCTCTCTGCTTGTAAAACCATTTCGAGCAAGAATGTAGACACCTCTGGAAAATGGAGATACAATTTGGTGGGAAGGAATGTAGAAAGAAAATAATCTGATGAAAGACAGTATTTCAGGTAAGTGAAATGGAAAGTGTCCCCTAACCAGCTTGGTGACCTTGGGCAGGTTCCTTCTTGACCTTTTTTTTTTTTTCTTTTTTTTTTTAATTTTAAGTAATCTCTACACCCAATGTGGGGCTTGAACTCACAACCCTGAGATCAAGAGCTGCATGCTCCACCAACTGAGCCAGTCAGGCACCCCACTTCTTGACCTCCTGAAACTCGGTTTCCTCACCTGTAAAATGGGCCTAGAAAGTCCTTGTTGGCTGTTCCAAAGATTAGGCTAAGAGTGTATGTCAGACATCTGACACATATAGGCTTGTAAATGTTCATCTCTTCCCTCTGGACCCACTGAATTTGGACATTTTGTGTTTAGGAATTTGCTCTTATGTCCTGTCCCTCTGATCCATTCAGGTTACAGCACGGGTCCCCCAAGGCAATACCCACCATCAGAGGAGATGCATAGTCCTATGCAATTCCTAAGTAACATGCTAAGGCTGTCACACAAACTTAAAATACATTTTCTGAAAGTCAAGGTGTAACTAATCAACCCAGATTAAACAGCAAACCTCACTGCCCAGTGCCTGGCCCATCTCTGTCCCAGCCTTTCACCCCCATTCTAAGGCAGACACGAGTACCCGACAGCTTGGTACCTGGTCCAATGTGACTACAAAATTGTCCCAAAGAAACTCTTCAGGGATCATTTTTAGTAGCTCCCGCTTTAAAGATCTATTGTGATCTCCCCTGATGTTCAAACCTGGGTCCTATAACTGGTCTCTCTCAACTGCAGAGATGTACACAGGAAAGGAAAGGGCTTGTAAGCAACCCAAATTCAAACCACACAAGGTCTGCAGAGCCCCACCTTGAACTGTCCTCTGGTGAGCTGTGGCCACCTGGACACCATGTGTGCTACACCCTAAGGGAAGAACACCAGGATATCTGTCTGTCCTTCAAGGAGAACCCTGGGAAGAGAACAAAGGGATCCCACGGCAGTCACGTGCGAGACATCTCTGCCATGCCCTGCATCCATAGAGGTAATAACCTTCATGCTAAGTGCTGCAGGAGAGGCATGCCTTCCTTAGCTGAGAATCCAGACACAGTGCTATAAGGCAAGAGCTGGTAATTAAAGGAGCAGAAAGCACCTTCCCCATAGCCTTGGGATGCCCCTGCCAACCACTTCTGCTTTGTACCCAAATTAGCTTAATCTGATCCATGGCCCTAAGCAAGCTGGGCCTTGGCTTGACAAAGCTCACTTCATTTACAGGCTGAATGAAGAGGGGGCCCAGAGCCTCCTGACTCACCCTGGCTTCCTGGGACCGCCAGCCAGGAGTGATGGAACGGAACCCTGAAGCACCTCAAGGGAAAAGCCATGAGAAATACACGGTCAGTTGCGCAGGACCAACCTCTGGGGCCTTCCTGCTTGGGGAAGAGTATTGCCATGGCAACATACTACATCCTTTCGAACCAGCCAACTCCAAAACAGCCAGTCAGACCCAGGCCAACAAAAACAGGCATGGCAATAGTTTTAAAGATTTCACAGAGCTACGACCTTTCTTGGACATCACCATCTTCCTTTAAAGCAGTCCATGTGGATTCTAAACTAAAGGCCAGGTTGCGAATTATGGAGGAAATCACCAAACGTCTGTTTATATACTGCTCGTGTTTCAAGAATATTTACAGCAGTGGCCCCAAAGGGTGGTCCCCAGACTGTTTGAGTTCGCATCACCTGGGGACTTGATAGAAATGCAAATTCTCCGGCCCCACCTCAGACCCACCAAATCTCACTTTCTGGGGGTTTTAACAGGGCTTCCCTGATGATTCTGACGCACAACAGATTTTGAGGATTGCTGATTAGAATGTCTCCATGATTCGGACAGGGAAACTGGTATTGGCTCATTCAATATATGCTTGCTCTGTGCTTCTAGGCCTAATATTCTTTTCTTCTCCTTCACTGAAGGCCAGTTTTCCTGATGGTGAGAACCAAAGAATCTTCCTGGGCAACGTTGGTATAAATTCAAAACACCTGTCCAGAGACTTCATGCAAATTATGAGTAGAAAGGGCAGGAGTGCCCGGCGTCCTGACATCAGATTTTTAAGTCCTCCCTGGCAAAAGTAATTAACACTTCGGTGGGTCACCCCTTGACAGGTCTTTTCTGGCTTCCTCAGTTTCCTCAACTGATCTGAATGCTCAGGACCAGGAGGATTGTGACACCAGGACTGCACACCTACCCAGAAGAGACGAGCATATCTTGCCAGGCCATTAGGTCCCTGGCCAGGGTGGCCTCCCTCAGGTGAGCTGCCGAATCTGCCTGAGCCTTGCCTGTCTTCCCAGCAAGCCAATTAAATAGACCCCCGTCCAACGGCTGATGGATTTCAGGTCTGTCATCTCCACTGGAACTTCGAAGTCACTCGCTGGTAATAAGTCGCACACCTATCGAGATGGGCTCACTGTTTCCGGTCATGAGGGTGCTGGCTAGTGCATCACCACAATAAAAGCAGCATGTGCCTCCCAGCAATGAGGAGGCCATGGCTGAGGGGATGTGGCTAAATAGCACCGACATGTCTCAACTGGGTTCCTACAGCAGAGGAAGAAACCACATAGAAAGTCCTTAGGATGTGGCCTTTTGGTGCATTTCAGGGCTGGCTCTTGACAAAGCGTACAAATCAACAAGATCGCCATCAGGGGAGAAAGTCAGTCAGCAGAAGAACCCACCCCGGGGGAGACACCTCTGGCTACCACTTATGTGGGACTCCAGGACTTCAGGGGGTTGATTGCACAGGCAAGTGTGAGGATGCTGTGCCGTCCTATCTCAGCCAGCCGGCTAAGTGGCTGTCATTATAGCCAAAGTTCCTGCAAATATCAGCTGCATGCTACTTGCAACTTCTGGAACTGGGGCTGTTCCTCCTGTCCCCCAAACCATACTTTAATAAATTCAGGAAGGGCTGAGGTTTTGCAAGTGGGGGTAGCAGTTTGGGGACGGGGTGGGGAGGGGGGTTCCTACAAAGTCTCCTTCCGGCTCCTGGCAAGGCCGAAAGAAGACCCGAGGGGGAAGAGTCAGCCTCCTGCAAAGGGTTCTCAGAGGCAAAGGAAAGAGGTGGATGGGAAATTTATAAGGCACCCTAAACTGAGAGACTGAAAAGAAGAAAACTGGAATGAAGACCCGCACCCAGAGAGCCAGAAATTTTCTCAACAGAACCCCCACGAGAAGCCAGTCATCGTTAGTAAAGCTAGGCATTCAGGTGATCGAGGGGAGGGCATTGCCTAAATGGAACAAGGACGGCATTTGAATATCTCTCAGTTATAAATACTACCTACTGTGGGCTGGAAACCAAAACCAAAACCAAACAAAACACCAACCCTCTAACACAAAGATGCACCAGAATTTTAGGACCCACAGTTGCAATGAGCTCTGGAGGCCTGGATGGTGAGGGAGGAGACCACACCCCTGATAAATAAATAAATACGTAAACAAGGCGCTGAGGACTCAGTGTAGCACCTGCCTCCTCTCCACCCCTTTGCACAATTTCCAACTGCTAGTGCGGGCCGCCACGGCGGCGCACCTGCCATCTGGAACAGGCCTCACATATTTCCAAGACCTCCTTTCTGCTTCGCTGAACCTCCATCTTCTTTCAAATCACGCCGGGGACCAAAATGCACACCCCAGGCCACAGAAAGGTGCCTGGGATCAGCCCCCCGAACGACAGCGCTACCTTTGAGGGATGCCATATCCTTCAAGCAGTTCTGAATATTTCTTTTTCTTTTCTTTTTCCTTTCCTTTTTTTTTTTTTTTTTTTTTTGGTTAGCTCTGGGATGTCTGGAAAGGATGAGGGAGAAAGGGTGGGAAGGGAAAAGAGTCAAAGGGTCCCCTTTTTGGCAGGAAGGGGCAATGACCCCAGGTTAAGGGACGGAGGGAAACAGCAGCCAAGGGCACTGTGGGGCAGGAGGAGGGGAATGGGGGGTGGGGGTCCGGGCCTGACTCCGGGATTCTGGGCTGGGGTGCCTTTGAGGCCCCAGTGCCCTAGGGGTGAGGTCACAGGCCTGAAGACAATCCAGCCCTGACCCTGGCCAAAGAATTGGCCTGCCTGGTCCTCAGTTTCCTCCTGTGTCGAGGCGATACAATGTGACAGGACGGCTGTTGGAACGCGAGTGGCGCACAAATAGCGCCTACCCTGGGCGAGACCCCCATAAATGACCGCTGTCGCAACCACTCCGAAAGGGTGCGTTCCAGGACTCTGGGGACCCGCCTCCCTCGGGCGCCGCGGCCAAGGACCGGGAATGGGGTCGCTGAGGGGGGGCTTCTAGGCGGAAGGGGGCGGCTCTGAGCCAAGCAGGCCCTGCGGGCAGGTCCCTCCGGGGCCGCGGCGGGCGGCCTGGCGCGCTAACGAGCGGAGGCCCCAGGTGCGGGCCCCACCCTGCGCTGGGGTGGGGGGTAAGGGGGAGCTCGAGGGGGAGGGGAGGGCCCGCGCGCTAATGACTGTTGACAGCGCGCGCAGGGCCGGCCGGGCCGCGCGCGCCGCTGACAGCTGCTCGGGCGGGGGGCGGGGGGCGGGGGGCGGGGCGCAGGGCGGGGGTGAGGCCGCTCTCGCTTCCCCCCACGGCGCACGCGCGTGCGCCTCGGCGGGGAGGGGCGGGGAGAAGCGGGGAGGGGCGGGGAGGTGCGCGCGCGCCGGGCCCGGGTTCGGAGGGCCTGCTGGAGCGGCTCGCGCGGGCTCCTCGCGGGCAGGCAGGTAATGAGAGTAACCATGGCAACCCACCAGAGGAAGTGTATTCTGCAGGAGACGTTAATCCCCTCTCCCCGGAGCTGGGACAGCCTGACTTTCCATTCTCACACAGTAATTAGATACCAGCTGTCAGTGCAGGGGGGACGGCTCCGCGGCTGCAGCCCGGCTGGGGGGGGGGGGGGCGCACAAAGGGGGCGGGGGGGGGGGACGCGGGGAGGAGGGCGTTAAAGACACAGGGACGCTTTCGGGCTGTGGGCCAGGGTGACGCGCCTCCCCCCCGTCGCCGGCCTCCAGGCGCGCGTCCGCTCACCTGGAGACCCCGCCCGCGCGGGGCCCCGCCCACTCCACACGCACCTGCTGCGCGCCCGCGCGCCCGCCAGCCCGCCCTCGCGTTCCCCCCTCTCCCAGCCCCGCCTCCCCACTCCCAGCGCACCTGCCCTGCGCCCGCTCCCTCCCCCGCGCCCCCGCCAACCCCGGGACGCTGCCCACCTGTCCTTTGTGCGGGCTGGTACCATTCGATCTGGCCAGCTCTCCTTCAGGGAGCGCCCGCTATGTGCCAGGCGCTGTGCCAAGCCTGATCTGTGTAATCCTCACAGACCCTGTGCGGTAGGAGCCTGTGCTGTTCCCCGCCCAAGGCGCAGCGGGGTGTGGCCATTTGCCCGGGGTCACGCAGAATTGAACCCCCATCCCGATGCCCATTTAACCACCAAGCTACAGCGCCTCCCCATCGCCTCCACATCCGTTATAGCTTTCGGGGGCCTCAAGGAGACAAAACAGTCACACTGGTAGCTGGCATCGTGGTGCACTTAATGTGTGCCAGATATTCACTGCCTCATTTCACTTTCCCAGCAGCTCTGGGAGGTTTATTACTCTCATCTCAGAGGTGAGGAAACTGAGGCACAGAAAGCTGAGGCGACTGGCATGCCCACGGTCAGGATGAGCAGAGTGGTGGAGCTGGGATTCAAACCCAGGCAGTCGGACGCCAGGATCCATGCTCCCAGCTACTGGGCACTATTAACTGCACCCCCAGGTTCCTGGTGGCTGGAATGCAACCCAGGTCTTTCACTGTTCAGCCCACCCACATCCCACATGAGTGAGGAGCTGTCTCTTACATAGCCATACTGAGAAATCTAAGAAGTTCCTAGGCCTAAAGCTACTGCCACATCCCTAATTTCTATCAGGCCTCCTAGGAGCCGTTGCTGTCGCCGTAGGTAGACACTGGGAAATCATTCTAGGCCAGCCTCTCCGTTTCCCAGGTAGGAAAACCAAGACCACCAAGGCCGAAGTCTAGCCCGAGGAGGAGACATCCTGGTGGAGACTTTGGGGGGAGTTCAGTCCCCAAAGGCCCAGCTGTACCTCCTGCCTCCTACCCCACAATCAGGTCTGTGGTGGGCACATCAAGGAGGGGCAGGAAGTGCTGAGAAGCAGAGCAGGCTCCTGTCCCCAGTGGCAGCCGGTGTCTGGGGCTGGAGGAGGCTATCTGATCCCTTCCCCACTGCCCCGGCCATGACCTCCTCCCTCCCTCCATCTCTCCCTCCTCCCTCAAGGCCAGAGTAGCCAGCACCCTGGGCTGCAGCTGAGAACCCTGTGTTCCCCAACCTGGCCCGCATTCCTGGGGGAGGAGGGGTTGGGGGAGGCTGGGCCAAGGGCGTTAGGGACAGGGGTACCCCTGAGGCCGCCCCACCGTATGCAGGCCAAGGCAGGGCTGCCTCCAACCTCACCGTTTCCTGCCTCCGCTCTCCCCATCTCTCAGTAGCGGAGCTGCCTAAATTTGGCTCCAGGAGGGAATGGGGGAGGCGGCAGCAGGCGGGTGCTGTCAGAGGCCAGGGCGCAGCTCCCTGTCTAGCCGGCTGGCATTTTTGCTGTCTGGAGGAGGGCAAGGGGGGGGGGGCAGCAGCTCTCTCTGGGAAAGGGAGATGTTCGTACCTCCTGACATGCACTGAGTAATGTGCAAACGACATACAAACTGAGCTTCAAATCAGCATCCTAGCCAGGGAACAGCTTGGGTGCTGCTTTTGGGATGAGAACAGAAGGACCAGTGGCCCACTCCCTAGGGGCTCCAGTTGGGGCTGAGTGGAGGGGTACAAGAGTGTCCAGGGCTGAGAGTTGGGAGATTCAGTTGCTCACCAGGTATAGCTTTGGGGCTTCAGCGACTGGACCCTCTGGGTCCCAGCCTGAGGGCAGAGCTGTGGCTTTCTCTGCCTGCTCTGGCATAGTGCTTGGCACACCCTGGCACATGGTTAAGCACATGAGTTCTGCATCCACTTTGTGCAGGTTTGAACCCTGGCTCTCCACTGGTGAACTCCTCAACAGTGTACCCAGGTGAATAGGTAGTGAGATTGCGCATCCCTTTTAGTACAGCCACTTCCCTTCCCGGGAAGTTGGGCATAGGGGCATGGCCTGAAGGAACATGGGCTTTAGAATCAGACCTAGATTTCAGGTGTGGTCAGCCAGCAAGACTCTGTGGGTCTCACTCCCCTTATCCGAGAAATGGGTTCAGGATCTCAAGGTCAGTTGGGATGTTCCTGGGGGGGCCTGGCACACAGTGGGCAGGCACCCCAGAAGTCTTCCCACTGGCCTCAAGTCATGGCTCTCTGCATTCATCCAACTAATTTCTCTGTCCTGTCCCCATCTCCCCTCTCCTCTTTGCCCTCTATCCTGGTTTTTCTCTTGTCTCTAGATAGTTATAAATTTCTCGCAGTCTCTCTCCTCCCTTTCTCCTCACTTGTCTTAGTCACCTCAGACACGTCACTGCCTCTTAGAGTCTCAGTCTGCACATCTGCTAAATGGGGTTCATGGGAGGTGGATGATGAGCTCTGTCTGGAATCTGGGGTGCAACGGGCACTTGACAAGTGGCAACTCTTCTTTACGAGGCCTCCCCTCCCCATGTGTCATCCCAAATGACCAGGAGGGGTGGGCTGTGCCCTCAGCTCTATCGGGTACAGGGCGTTGGGGCCCTGCTTCTCAGTAACTCTGTTTAACCCCAGATAAGTGCTCTCCTGCCCCTCGGCCGGGGCTGATATGAGCTGAATCCAGCTTCCTGCCACCCAAAAGCCACTTCCTGCCAAACTTGAGCTGATACCAGAAGAACTTGTTTTCTGTGCACAGAGCAGTCCTTGGTGGGGCAGCCATCCGCCTGCCCGCCCCGGGTGTGAACATTTTTTCCATTTGCCTGTCTGCCTGGTGGGGTTGGGCTGGGGAGGATGAGGACTCTGCCCTCTTCACCTCTGAACCCTAAACCTGCCCGTCCTGCCCTGCCCCACAGTAGCTGCCTATCCTGCCAGCCATCCCTGGAAGGGTGCCAAGTGCCCCTTTGGACCCAGACAGACATGTGTAGGCACATGTGATATACAGGCTGACACAGCCACACACACACCCAGTCACTTTGACAGAGTCCCCACAGCCATGGGCATTTGGGGAAGGGCTCCAGGAGACATGTGTGTGACACCGTCAGATATAGACTCGCACCTGGTCACCGGAGAGAATTCCACACAGCTATACCCAGTCTCAGAGCCACTCACACACATGCACACAGATAGGAATCTCCCATGGGGCTCCCCACACTTGCCCAGCACCCCGCTTCCAGATGCGCTCATTGATTCAACAAATACCCTTTAAGGATCTGCTCTGTGCCAGGCCTTGGGTAACCCATAGTAAGAATTATTGAAATGGTAACAGATAATTAGGTGACCTGTGGTGCTGCCTCAGTTGCCTTATCTGTGCAAGAAGGAAAAGAGCCCTACCCCACAGGGCTGTTGGGAGGGTTACTGAGCTAACGCATGCCACGGCCCTGGGCTATCACCCCAAGTGACCAGGGGGAGTGGGGCTGTACCCTCAGACATGGCACCATCTACGTTAGGCTATCTTAGTTAGCCCGGAGCATCCTGTACCCAGCACCATGCTGAGATCCCACGTACGTTACCTCCTGAGTCCTGGCCCCAGCCCCAGCGGCTAAGGTCACTGTCCCCGTTTTCACAGATGAGGAAACTGAGGCTCAGGGGAGAGGCCCAGAGTCCTTAGGGTGCCCCCACCGACCCTGTCCCCTGCCACACTCTCACTTTGCTGCTCCAGCCTGCCCCACTACCCACCCACATGCCCACCCCCACCCGCACACACTGTTGCCTCTGCCTGGAATGCCCTTGCCACGGGTCTTGGCATGACCAGCTCCTTCTGAACTGCCTACTTACACAGCAACTCCCAAAAGCCCACGTCAGCCCCTGTTCGCTTCCCTCAGAACACTTATCATTTGTGAAGCAGTAACCCCCCCCCCCCACTGGACATTAAGGGCCAAGAGCAAGGACCATTTTGTCCTGTCCTCTGGCACACGGTAGGTGCCCCCAACTTCAGAACTAAATGAATAATCCAAGTAGCCTTCTCTTCACAGCTACAGAGGGCAGATCCTGGAATCAAACCGAGGCTACTCAAGCTAGAGCTCACTTTTCTGATACTGTACTTCTCACACCGCCAGCAGGCACTTCATAACCTGTGAATGAATGAATGAACGAATGAACGAAACCAAGATCTCAGGATCCCGGTCCAGTGCTCCCTAAGCTAAACCTCCTTCATTTCATGGCCGTGTGGACATGAGCCAAGCTCTAGCTGCCTTGGATGGTGGCAGGGCTGACGGGCCGCCTGAAGCCGGCTGTCAGGAGCTCGTCTGGCCACGGCCGCCAGCAGGGGAGACCAGCTGGCGGTGCAGGGTCCATCGGCCCAGGCCTGGAATCTGAGCCGTCCTGAGAGGCCCAGCTTCTCTCCAGGCCCCCACAAACTGGCCTTTGTTCCCCAGGCCGGCCGAGACCCAGCAGCTTGGGCTTTCTCTCTGCCCGCGGCACCCGCGCTGAGCCGGCAGGGTAAATGGGCCAGCCTCCCCTCTGTCCGTGCCCAGGACGTCGCTTCAGGACTAAATGGAGATGTAATTTTCTATACAAATCCATGACAATTTAGATGGAGTGATTGTAATTGGCTTTTCAATGGGGGTTTTGTCCAGCGCTGGTGGCTAGAACTGGGTGGCCTGTTTAAGGCAGGCTCCATTTAAATGACAATAAAGCAATAATATTGAGGACTTGTACAGTGCCCAGAGCCCCTCCTGGGCCCAAGTGGAGCCTCATGTTTATGGATCTGGTCCTTCCCTGGGGCTGTCTGGACAACTGGATGGGGGGAGCACTGAGCCTGGGAGACGGGCTGCCGCATCTTTGAGCTTTCAGATGCGGCTCTGGGACGGCTGGGGCAGGGTCCCCTGTCCACCACTTACCTACTCCCGCATTCGTTACACACTCACTAACTGGTGCCGCCTGGGGGCTGGCTGCTATTCCAGGTGTTGGGGATGCCAGGATACAGAGAACCCTCTAGGCAGGTCAGGGGGAGGACGGTACAATGGCTAGCACAGCGTGACCCACAGCCAGACAGCATGGTTCACATCCTACCCCTGAGCTCCAGCGCGTCGCTTAACCTCTCTGTGCCTCCGTCTCCCCAGCCGTGATGTGGAGTTGCCATAAAAGTTACCGTGAGGTCAAAGCACCTGGCTAGGCCTCAGCGGTGTGCCTGGCACAGGGAAGGTGCTGTATGGAAGTTACTGCCCTCGTTGATGAAAGGCTCCAGGTCTGGTGTCACGCTTGCTGGGTGACTGTAGGCACGTGACTGAACCCCTTTAAGTCTCCACTGGCTTCTCTTTAAGGTGGGGCTCTTAGGAGAGCCAACCCCACAGGGTTGTGAGGATTTACGGAGAGAATGCGGGAAAGGGCTTAGCACAGAGCCAGCGCTTGCTCGATAAACATTAGCTCTCTTCACTGTGACGCTCTTCGGCCTTGAGGAGCTCGCCATCCAGTGATAATTATAATGTCGAATGTGGGAGACAGAGAGGGAGAGAAGAACGCTCACGGGAAGCCAGGATGGGGTAGTGCCTGCCGGCAGGGGCTGGCCCGGGAGGGGATGATCCCAAGGGGCCTCGGGAACAGGGTGGGGCATGGGGCTGTGTTAAAGAAGGAAGGCTTCACCAAGGACTTTGGGGCTGGGCCTTAAAGGATGAGTGGCGTTTTTGTCCACAGAAAGGGCAGTTACCAGTGCCAGGCTCTGTGGCCGCAGAGTCCCAGGTGGACCCTTGCGGCCTGGCCTCCTGAACAAGTGATCTGCACCTGTGGGCAAAGCTCAGGTGGGGGAGATGTGGGCAGGTGGGCAGGGAGGCCACCTGAAGGAGTGACGTGGAAAGCATCGAGGAAGGGAAACAGCATGTGCAAAGGCCCACAGGTGGGAAGGTGGCTGGCATTGTAGGCGGTGGCGAGTGGATAGCGTGGAGAGACGGGATGGGGGTTGTGGCTTCACTCACAGTGAAACAGGCAGTCACGGAGGGATTTTAAGTAGGCAGGCGACACCATCCAAACTACATTTTTTTCAGGATCCCTCTGGCTGCTTGTGGAAAATGGGCTGCAGAGAGGAAAGGGTAAGAGGGAACGTCGGGAGACCGTGGAGAAGCCATCGGTCACTGTGGGAGGGAAACGGCTGGATCCAGGAAGTGGCAGCACTCAGGAACTCTTGGATGGATTATGGGCGGACAGAGCTGGATGCGGGGCCGGTATATAAGCGGGGTTGGTGGAAGGAAATGAGAGAAGAGAAATGAGGGCCGCCTCCCACCTCCTCATGCCAGGCTAAGGTTCTTGGGCTTTTTCCTAAAGGCAGCAGGAAACCAACATGGTTTTTCTCCAGGCAGGGAAAGACCATGCTGAGATTTGTGCTTTTGAAAGATCACTCTGGTGGCAGGCTGGAGGGGTGGGAGGTGGTGGGTGGGTAGGCTAGAGGGAAGAGGGCAGGGGGCGGGGAGCGTGGTGGGTGGGGACTCAGAGGCCTCAACAGGCATTTTGGCCATTGCCCAACTCCAGAAACACACACTTCTTTCTCAGAGAGATCTAAAACTTAGTTCTAGGTCACAGAGCTTGTCAAGAGAGAGATGGGCTCTCACCCCAGAGCCCAGTGCTCTTTTCCCCTTTGGCATCATCTGCCTTGATTGCCAATAAAGTCCATCATGAGTAGTGCTTCAACCTCATTGTCAGCTATAGAGCACTTACTATGAGGCCAGGAGGTGGGTACTATTATCGCTCCCATTTTACAGATGAGAAAGCCAAGGCTCTGAGAGGCTAAGTCATTCGCCCAAGGGCACACAAGCTGGGAATGGAGAGCCAGACTCAGACCCAGGCAGTCTGACTCCAGACCCACACACCAGATGTCCTAACCAGGCCACAGGCCAAATGAGGCCCATGGACATATTTGGGGGGGGGGGGGGGCATGTAGAGATTTATTATAATTTTGAATTTATTACTAAAACATTGGAAAATTTCATGGAAGGAGAAACCCTGAACTTTGGACGGAACTTCCCGATGTTGGCAGCCTCAGGACCCAGTCCTTGAACCTCGTCCATCTCGTAGCCTTCAGGGGAGGTCACACCTCCAGCCTGCAGCTCTCCTCTGCCTCCATGTGGCTGGCTGGCCAAATCTGAAAGCGACTGAGTAGGGCCCCTCTAGATGGCCAGGGAAAGGCATCCATCCAACAAGTGTTTGGACCACCACCCCCTCCACTGCCCAGCCATCCACCAGCTCTCCTCCAGCAGAAGCCTCCTCCATCCCCACTCACTCAGGCCAAACCCTGGAGCCATCCTGGGTTCCTTCTGCCTTCTCCCACGTGCCCCACGCCCATTCCATCCACCAGCAAAGCCTGTTCGCTCCACCTTTAAACTACACCCAGAATCCAACTGCATTCTACAACTCCCCGGGCTCCTGACCTCCTGGCCCAGGGCCTGTGGGGCACCTGGGAAAGGCATGCACTGGCATTCAAGGGCCCTGGGGCCTGGCTCCGGTCTCCCTTCTCTGGGTCTCAGTTGCTTCATCTGTAGGAAGGGTGAGACAAAGTGTGTCATTTGACTCCTATTGTCCGTTTGTCCAGATTTTGGAGCTAGACACTTCATGTTAAGATCCTAATTCCTTTCTGGCCTAGGAAGGACACCCTGACGGCAGGTCAGGAGCTCTCTGGGGTAGAAGCTGTCTTGTTTACCGCTGACTAGATCCCCAATATCTACCAGAGCCCAGTACAGACTAGTTACTCAGGAAACATTTATTGAATGAACAAAGAAATGAATGAATCCTCAAGTCACTCCAAAGGAACCCTGGGCATTCGCTCACTTGCAGAGACCTTAATTTTCCCATCTGAGAAACAGAGTAATCTAATGCCTTGCCTTTCTTCTTGTAAAAATTAACATTTATTGAGCACTTATTATGCACCAAGCGCTGGTCTAAGCATTTTATTTTTATTTATTTATTTATTTTTTTAATTTTTTTTTTTCACCATTTATTTATTTTTGGGACAGAGAGAGACAGAGTATGAACGGGCAAGGGGCAGAGAGAGAGGGAGACACAGAATTGGAAACAGGCTCCAGGCTCTGAGCCATCAGCCCAGAGCCCGACGCGGGGCTCGAACTCACAGACCGTGAGATCATGACCTGGCTGAAGTCGGACGCTTAACCGACTGCGCCACCCAGGCGCCCCTAAGCATTTTACATATATTAACTCATTTACTCTTTTTTAAAGATTTTTTTTTAATATTTATTTATTTTCGGGAGACAGAGAGACAGAGTCCAAGCAGGAGAGGGGCAGAGAGGGCAGAGAGAGAGGGAGACACAGAATCTGGAGCAGGCTCCAGGCTCTGAGCTGTCAGCACAGAGCCTGATGCGGGCTCGAACCCACGAAGCGTGGGATCATGACCTGGGCCGAAGTCAGAAGTCCAACCAACTGAGCCACCCAGGCGCCCCTTAATTTTTTAAAGTAATCTCTACACCCAATGCGGGGGTCGAACTTACAACCCCAAGATCAGGAGTTGCATGCTCTACCGACTGAGCCAGCCCACTGGTTTACTCTTCACTGTAACCCTGGAAAGTATGAACAGCTCCCTTTTATGATTGAAGAAACTAAAGCCCAGAGAGGTTAAGTGACATGACCAAGGTCACACAGCTTATAAGTGGCTGGGCCAGAGACCACCCTAAGCAGCCTGACTTTAAGAACTCTCATTCTTAAACACTCTTTCAGGCTGCTTTCAAGAAGAAATGAGGTTTGGGGAATCCTGCCCCAGGGAGGCAGCCCATGTTGCAGATGGGGTTATGTTGGGCAGGGATGCCAGCAGTTTCGTGGCTCCCTATTGCTGGTCACATGAGACCCAATACCCGCATCTGGACTCAAGGTCCCTGGATGTAGCCCCAGCCACATCTCCTCCTCACCCCGGCCCCAGCATAAATCTAATGTGCCAGCGGTCCTAGCTGCCTCTCTTCCCCATCAGACCAGGGCTGTCCTGCCTCTATGCCTGGACACACACTGTTTCCTCTGCTTGAAATGCCATCACCTGGCTCCTGAGCCATCCCTCCTCCGAGTTTCATTCAGTGCCCTTCTACCCACTCCCCCTGCCCCATGAAGACTTCCCTGATCCCTAGCCATATGTCTTGCCTTTGATTTCCTGTAGCACTTTGCCCACAAGGATAATTAGTGTATCTGGATATGCCAGTAGGTATATGAACAAGGTCATTTTACAGATGAGGAAACTGAGGCACTAAGAAGGGAAGTGGGTTGCCCAAAGTGATATGGGATGCAATCAGGACTGAACCCACATTTACCTGACCCAAAGCTAGACCTCTGAGTCAGACCACGTCTCCCAAAGTCTGTCTTTGAGCCTTAGCTGCCTTCCTTACGAGGGGGGACGCAGCCTGAGGGCAAAGGCCACTCTGCACTTCTGGGACAGTGCCAGGCATATAGTAGGTGCTCACTCAAGACTTCCTAGTGATGGGATGGCCTTTGCCTTCTGCACAAGTGCGGTTTTAGAAAGAGATCTTCCAGGGACCACGTGCAGAGTTGGCATTCTCTCAGTAATCATCTGGCAGGGGCTCGAGGCACTCCAGAGGCACAAGGGGGATAGGACGGTGGGAAGTTGGCAGGGTCAGGAGTTGGAGAGACCATATGACCTTAGGTCACTGTAAAGTGGAGATTTAAATCTCACCATCAGCGTCATTGTGAGGAGATGTCTCTATATAGTGAGCAGTCAGTATACAGTTACCATGGTTATTAATTAATGGTTCATATTCTGGACATTGCCACCAGGAGTGGGGGGCACTATTAAAGACCAAAAAACAGGGGCACCTGGGTGGCTCAGTCAATTAAGCATCCAACTCTTGGTTTCTGCTCACGTCATGATCTCAGTTTGTGAGTTCGATCCCCACGTCAAGCTCCACCCTGACAGCACAGAGCCTGCTTGGGATTCTCTCTCTTCCTCTCTGCCCCTCTCTTGATCACTCTCTCTGTCTCTCTCTCAAAATAAATAAATAAACTTAAAAATAATTAAAGACCAAAAAACATATCATCCCCGGACCCAGCAATTCTACTCCTTGATATATACGCTCACACGTGTATGAAATGGCCATCTACATTCAAGGATGTTCATTGAAGTATTTTTTCTGAGAGAAAAATATTGGAAACAGCCTAAATGTCCATTAACAGAGGACCAGGTAAATAAATAATGGTACATCCATAAAATCGAATACTACACAGCTATAAAAAAGAATAAAGAAGTTCTTTATGTTCTGACCTACTTATGCATTGACAGTACATAAATTTACTGTTTAATGGAAAAACAACCTGAAGAATGTAAGTGTTAAAACTATCAAGCTCCTAGAAGAAAACGTAGGGATAAATCTTTGTGTCCTTGGATTAAGCAAGGGTTTCTTAGATATGACACCAGAAGAGCAAGCAACAAAAGAAAAATTAGACAGGGGCGCCTGGGTGCCTCAGTCGGTTAAGCATCCGACTTTGGCTCAGGTCATGATCTCACGGCTTGTGAGTTGGGCTCTGTGCTGACAGCTCAGAGCCTGGAGCCTGCTTTGGATTCTGTGTCTCCCTTTCTCTCTGCCCCTCCCCCACTTGTGCACATGCACTCTCTCGCTCTCAAAAATAAACATTAAAAATTTTTTACAATAAAAAAAGAAAAATTAGACAAATTGGAGTTCATAAAAATTAAAAACTTTTGTGCTCCAAAGGACACCACCAAGAAAAAGAAAACAGGGGTGCCTGCCTGACTCAGTCAGTGGAGTGTGGGACTCTTGATCTCAGGATCATGAGTTCAAGCCCCATGTTGGGTATAGAGCTTGCTTTAAAAAAGAAGAAGAAGAAGAAGAAGAAGAAGAAGAAGAAGAAGAAGAAGAAAATGAAAAGAGAACTCACAGAATGTAAGAAAATACTTGCAAATCCTATATCTGATAAGGGATTTTTATCTACAATATATAAAGAAGTCTTATAACTCAATAATAAAACAACAAATAATGCAATTAAAAATGGTCAAAGGAGGGCGCCTGGGTGGATCAGTTGGTTAAGCATCCACTTTGGCCCAGGTCATGACCTCACGTTCGTGGTTCGTGAGTTTGAGCCCCGCATCAGGCTCTGTGCTGACAGCTCAGACCTGGAGCCTGCTTCAGAATCTGTGTCTCCCTCTCTGTCCCTCCCTGGTTTGCGCTCTGTCTCTGTCTCTCTCAAAATTAAATAAACATTAAAAAAATTTTTTTTAATGGTCAAAGGATCTAAACAGATATTTCTCTAAAGAAGACACACAAACAGCCAATAAGCACAGGAAAAGATGCTTAACATCATTCACCATCAGGGAAATGCAAATCCAAACCACCATGAGATACCACTTCACATGCACTTAGAATGGCTCTAATCAAAAAGACCTACTAGTAAGTGTTGGCAAGGATGTGGGGAAAATCAGAAGCCTCACACACAACACTACTGGTAGGATATTATAAAATGGTGCAAACGGTCTGGCAGTTCCTCAAAAGGTTAAACATAGAGCTACCATATGACCCAGGAGTTCCACTCCTAGGTGGAAGATAACAGAGAACATATTCCCCAAAACTTGGACATGACTATCCGTAGCAGCATTATTCATAATAGCCCAAATGCAGAAACAACCCACATGTCAACCGAGTGTTGAACGGATACATCAAATGTGCTATATCCATAACAGGGAATTTTATTTGGTAATGAAAAGGAATGAAATATGTGCTACAACATGGACAAACCTTGAAAAACTATACGAAGTGACAGAAATCAGACACGAAGGACCACACATCGTATGATTCCATTTAGAGGAAATTCCAGGTAAGGCAAATCTACAGAGAAAGAAGCAGATCAGTGATTGCCCGGGACTGGGGGAGCAGGGGCGGGGGAGTGAAGATTGATTGCTGATGGGTATAGAGTTTCTTCCTGGGATGATGATAAGCTTCTCAAATGGATTGTGGTGATGGTTGCACAACTCTGAACAGACCAAAATCCACTGAATTGTATTTTATTTTTTAATGTTTTTTAAAATTTATTTTGAGAGACAGAGCACATGTGCATCAGAGAGGGGCAGAGAGAAAGGAGAGAGAGAATCCCAAGCAGGCTCCATGCCGTCAGCACAGAGCCCGACAAGGGGCTTGATCCCACCAACTGTGAGATCGTGACCTGAGCCGAAATCAAGAGTTGGACGCTTTACTAACTGAGCCACCCGGGTGCCCTTGAATTATATTTTAAATGGGCGAGCTGTGTGGTGTGTAAAGTATATCTCAAAAAAGCCATTTTAAGAAAAAAAAGCAACCTGCAGAATATTTGTACAACATATTTTATGTAAAAATAGAAAGAAACCCCACAAATATATATGCATGTGTGTGTGTGTGTGTGTGTGTGTGTGTACACACACACACACACACACACACACACACACACATCTCTGGAAGGACACTCAAGAAATAATAATGGTTGCCCCTGGGGAGGGGAGCTCTCAGTGGCTGGCAGGCAGGAAGGACTAGGAAGTAGACTTTTTTTTCCCCCTATACATGAGTACCTGATGAACTGTTTCTGTTTTTGTTTTGTTTTTTTTTTAAGAAATGAGATTCTATTACCTTTGCAAAATGTTACACTCTAAAACAAACAAACAAACAAACAAACAAGAAAACAAACGCCCGGTGGTTTATTAGTGGCCCTCAGCCAGAGGATGGGTTGGGCCAGGCGGCTCTGAACACAGGAGATGGAGAAGAAAACCCAACCTGACAGTTTTCCAAGCCTTACCAACATCTAGCCTCTCTTATTCCTCACACAAGCCCTGCCAGAAGGTTTCAGCACCAGCCCCAGTTCCACCAGCAAATCCTGTGGCTCCTCCCTCAACCAAACCTAGAATCTGCCCACTTCTCACCATCCATGGGCACCATTCAGGGCCAGGCTGCCATCCCTTCTCACCTGGCTCGCTTGGATCGTGGCACCACCCTACTCCCAGCTTCCACCCTTCCATCTGTACTCCACACGGATCTGTCCTTGCCACCCGCCCCCATACCCTGGGCATCAGCCCACTGACTGTTTTTCCGACTCCCCAGGCACTTCCTGCCTCAGGGCCTTTGCACTTGTTCTGCTGTCTGTCTAGATACCCACATGGAAGCTCCCTCACCTCCAACATTTCTCTGCTCTGATGTTGAACCCACGAAGCCAAGAGATCATGACCTGAGCCAAAACCAAGAGTCAGATGCTTAACCGACTGAGCCACCCCAGGTGCCCCTGTACCTTTTCTAGAAATCTAAAATTGTTCTAAAATAAACTGTTCATATAAATGTTTTAAATGTGTTGAATAAAAGCACAAATATACAAACTGAGGCTCAAACTTGTGGGCACTTGCCACAGCTACATAGCCAATGAAAACCAGGGACTCATGGGCAAAGAGACCCAGCAGACAGCCCCCAAGAGAGGAGGCTACTATCACCGGAGATCTATTTATTTTGCAATGAAGGGCAATGTTGTATTGGGAGAGGGGGAGTTTTTCTTTCCACATATCACAGGGGGCTCAGGCATTCTACTGAGAATCCACACCTGGTCTTATAGAGCTCACAAGTGAGCCACACTCAAACAGGCACCTCCCCAGAAAACTGTCCTTTTCTCCTTGGTCCCCAGGAGGCCCAGACAGCCTCTCCAAATCATGATAAAGTTTGCCAAGGCTTTTCTTGGGTCTGTTGCTCAGGATCTCAAGCTGGGTCACACAAATCAGGGTAGCAGATGAGGAAGGGCTAAGAAAGAACAAGAGTGGTCTAGGCAGGGAAGAGAAAAGGAACAACTTAAAAAAAACGTTTACTTATTTTTGAGAGACAGCGAGAGAGAGCACAAGGGGCAGAGAGAGAGACAGAGAATCCCAAGCAGGCTCCGCACCATCAGCACAGAGCCTGACATGGGGCTCGAACCCACAAACTTCTAGGGGCTGCCATCGGACAAGACGTTTCAGGCTTACGTGACCTCATTCCAGGCTCCCCAGCTGTGCAAGGCTGATTTGGTTACTCCTCTCTCACCAGCAAGGAACCCAATGATTGGAAAAGGATGCAGAAGGGGGTTATGAAGCAGCCGCAGTAGGACGCCATCTCTCCACACCCTCCCTGCACTCTAGCCACGCTGGCTCCTCTCTGAACCACATCTAGGCCAAATGCTCCCTCCTGCCACCTGGCCTTTGCCCATGCTGTACCCTCTGCCTGAATCACTCTTTTTTTCCCAATTACTAAGCTAACTTCTTTTGTTTTTGTTTGTTTGTTTGAGAGAGATAGTGAGCGAGGAGGCAGGGGCAGAGGGAGAGAGAGAATCTTTTTTAAAAAATTTTTAATGCTTATTTTTGAGAGAAAAAGAGACAACACATACGCGGAGGAGGGGCAGAGAGAGAGGTAGACACAGAATCCCAAGCAGGCTCCAGACTCTGAGCTGTCAGATGCAGGCTCGAACTCACGAACCATGAGATCATGACCTGAGCCGAAGTCAGATGCTCAACCGACTGAGCCGCCCAGGCGCCCTGAGAGAGAGAGTCTTAAGCAGGCTCCGTACTCAGCATGGAGCCCGACACGGGGCTTGACCCCACGGCCCCGGGATCATGACCTGAGCCAGTATCAAGGATCTGACACTCAAACCAACTGAGCCACTCAGGCACCCCTACGCTAACTTCTATTTGACTTTGAGGCTTCAGCTCACGTGCTGAATTGTGTCTCTCCACTCCTCCCCACTGCAAATTCCTATGTTGAAGGCCTGACCCTGTACCTCAGAACGTGACCGTATGGAGACAGGGTCTTTAAAGAAGTAGTTAAGTTAAATGAGGTTATTAGGGTGGGCCCTAGTCCAATACGACTGGTGTCCTTTTAAGAAGAGGAGCCTGGGACACAGAGACATAGGGAGGGAGGCCCAGGTAAAGACACAGAGAGAAGACAGCCACTTGCAAGTCGAGGAGGGAAACCGCAGAAGAAACCAACCTCCAACAAAGCGGCCTTCGATGCACTGCCTCCAGAACCGTGAGAAAATAAACCTCTGTTGTTTGAGTCCCCAGTCTGCAGTATGTGACTATGCAGTCCGAGCAAATGACTGGGGTGCCTCAGAGAAGCCCTCCCCGATGCCCTAAGCCTACGTCGGGCCCTTGTGAGCACCACTGCCTTCATGGCACCTCTCACAATGGCCACGCTATTTACTTGTGCAACTATTTAGTCAGTGGCCATCTCTTCCGGTAGATGGTGACCCTCACGAGGGTGCCGACGGGGTCAGCCATGCCCCCCTGCTCCGCCAGGGTCCAGCACAGTGCCTGCACACAGTAGGTGCTCCATAAACAGGTGCTGAAGGAATAAGGGATAAGCAAAGCTCCGTGGCCCTGGGGAGTTCTCTTGCCCCCCCCCCCCCCCCCCCGCCGCTTTGTGCCCGTTTCCCTGATCATGAAACAGCAAATCCAAGGCTTCTGGAACTTTTAAACTTCATTCCCCCTCTGAAGCAAATATTAATTTGTGGAGTGGGGGTCTGCCCTGAGGCCCCTCTGCTCTGCCAGGCTTGGTTCTGCCCAGCAACTTTAAATCAAATCCTCGCTGGAAAAGGGTAAAATTAATTCGCAGAGTCTCCAGAAGGTTCCTCACCCTCCGCTACCTGTCCCTCTGTCTCCTTGAACCCCGTTCTTCCTTGCTCCTCAGTTCTGGTGCTGCCTGAATCTGGCCATCTCCCTGGGGTACATCCAAAAACTTCACTCCCCCAAAACCTCACCCCTGGAGAACCTGGAGACGTGAACTGGAGGCTCAGAAAGGGAAAGACAGTGGCCCAAAGTCACACAGCCAAGCAGGGACTGGTGCATCTGTGAATCTCTGCTGAGGGCCCAGTCCCATCTCACAGGGCATCAGCCGTGGTATCTGCCCACAAAAGTGTCCTCAGCCCTGGGGAAACTGCCCTGCCCCCTCCCCTCCATTCACCCCACCCAGCAGATCTGCTCTGGACTGAGAAGAGACTGGCCAGAGCCAACCTCAGGCACAGCAGATGTCCTGGGGCACAGAGAGAACGCGGCCTGCCCAAGCCCACACAGTCAGGAAAGAGTGGGGCCAGATCTGGGTTGTGTAATATTGATCCCGCCCCTGCTGTAGGACAGAGCAAGGAATCTTAGGACTTGGGCAGTCCTGAGTTCAAATCTAGCCATGTGGTCTTAGGCAAGGGACTCCATGGCTCTCGGATGTTTTTCCTCAACTGTAACTTTGGGGTTCATGGCATCTACCTGGTGGGATATGAGGAAGGTTCAGGGAAAAGATGTTAAGGTTAACATTCATTCATGCGTGTCAACTTTAAAGGTGAAGAAGCCATTAACCCAGAGCCTGTCTACCACTCAAAGTGGGGTCCACCCACTCAGTCCACTCCGTAAAGTGGGGTCCACCCTCACCCCCCACCCCCCGCCCCCAATGATGGGCCCCCTCGCTGCTGAGCTGCCCTGTGGTCCCATCTGCGGGGTCACGGCACCGACTCTCTTCGTTCCTCGCTTTGTGGACAGTGCTGAAGGTATTCAGGGTAGCCAGTTAGAACTTCCTTAACTTCTCCTTGGTGTCTACTTACTGCTTCTACAGAGACACCCTCTGAAAGTAGGACCCTGGGCCTCCTCTGCAGGGACTTCGGGAGCAACCCAGCCAGCTTCCCAAATCTTCCCATTTGGGCATGCCCAGTGCTCGGGCAGTGACAGGATCAGGTGAGGCTCTGCTCCCTACCAAGCTCTGTGACCTCTGGCAAGCCCTGAACGACTGACAGGGAGCAAACTCTTGACATGGACCAGTTCTCTCTAGCTCTAGAAACAGGCTCTGTACATAAGCATTTGCCTCTGTATGCATCAGCTGGCTCTGGAAAGACAACGGGCTGGTCACAGCCGTGCCTTGGGAGAGGGGAACTGGGCAACCGGGGAAAGAAAAGGGGCAGGAAGGGAATTTTTACTGTAACTTTTAAAACGGTCAAGTTTCAAATCATGTGAATGCACTGTGTATTTAAACGAAATTACAAATATAACAGAATCTAGGATTCAGCACCCCAAGTTTGCATGGGCCTCTGCCATTACTGCAGGTAACTGACAACCGGCCAGAGAGGAGTGGCTGATACACAGCGAGCTGAGAGGGGTCATTTCACCTTACGGGCCTCGGTGTCTCCTCGGGATCGAGGTAGCTATTGAAAGCCATGCCATAATCTAACCCCAACTTGCTAGTCTCTTGAGATCAGCTCTGGGGGGCGGGCGAGAACCAGTCTATCATGGGAGCCATGGGCTGAGGGGATGAGCTCGTGAAAGCCCAAATGGCCCAGCACTGTGAACGGGACTATCAGGGACATCACCCAGGCAGCCCCCTTGTTTTACTGATGGGGAAACTGAGTCACGGAGCTGGAAAGGGACTATGTGCCTAGATGACACCACCAAACTGGGCATAACACCACCCCACAGCCCAGCACCACGTGTCTCCTGACAGAGGCATTTGGAGGGGGCTCCGTCTATACTAAAATCGCCCCTGCCCCCTCAAGAGGCCACATGGGCAGGTGGAGAATCTGGCCGTACACGGCTCCTTCTGCAGCCCAGGGAGGCTGGAGGGTCGGCTGCACTAGGCCTGGCTGGGCCTTGCAGGCTGCAGTATGGAGTCTGGTCTTTGTCCTAAGAGCCCCTGGGGAGCCACTGAAGGGTTTTAGGCTAGGAACTGATGCTCTCTGATTTATGTTTCAGAAGATTGCTCTGGCTGCTGGGTGGAGAATGGACTAGAGGGGCAAGAGAAGGAGCAGGAGACTGATGCACAAGCCGACGCAGCCTGGGCCAGACACGGAGCAGTGGGAGAGCTTGAATGGGTCCAAGGAAGGTGAGCTGATCGCAAATGGCAAAAGTATATTTGCCCCTGGGTTGTAAGTTCCCCGGCCCCGGACATGTTTAACTGAGCCCAGGCCACAGCATGACAGAGCTATTATAGTAGGGACTTGATAAGTCGGACCATAATGCCAAGATTCCAGGTCACCTCCTCCAGGAAGCCATCCCTGACTTCCAAGGCTGTGTCGGCAGCCCCGAAGCATCCCATATCACAGCACTAATTATCCTGGGACACAATCACTGGTTTCCAGATCTCTGTGCCCTTTCCCACCAAGAAGGCAGGGGCTACTTTGCTTCTCTCTGGATTCCCAGTCCTCAGCAAAGAGCCTGGCACACAGTAGGACCTCATATGTCACTCCCCCTCCCTTTCTTTCCCTTGTCTCCCCAATACCCCTTCTCTCAGGTCTTTCACCTGGGTATCCTTAGTGTCCAGCCCAGATGCTGGCACACAGTAGGTGCTTGGTAAATGTTGCTCTTTTTCTTTAAGATTTTATTTTTAAGTGATCTCCACACTCAACGCAGGACTCGAACTTACTACAACCCCACAAGTAAGAGTCACATGCTTTACCAACTGAGCCAGCCAGGCGCCCCTCAGTAAACATTTCCTGAAATGGATCATCTCTCCAGCAGATGTAACACACAGTAGGAGTTAAATGTTCGGCCCCTTCCTCTTAAGGGCAGCCTCTTCCTTCTTTGTTCAATACTGCACTGCTCTAAGTACTTGAGGTAGGACTATTAGCTTTATTTTGCAGACGAGCTAATGGAGGCCTAGAAAGGTGTGGGGCTCTGCCAGAGCCACACAGCTGTCCAACAGCAGAGCAGGGATTTGAACCCAGGCTGTCAGGCTCCAGGACCGTACCGTGTGGTCTCATTCTGAGGGCCCAGCACTCCACTGTTCCTGGCACATATGAGGTGCTGAGACGTGTCTGTAGCGGACTCAGAAGGACACAGTCATCCCCAAACCAGCTGCTATAGAGAGCTGCAGCGTGATCCCACTCTCCTCCCAGGCTTGTGTCTCCCTCCCGCCCAAGTGGGCCAGGCCGTCCCTGGGGGCTGCTGCCAGCCCAGGCCTGTCCAGGCCCCACCGCCCACGCGGCCTTCCCTGAGCCGCCAGCAGGCCGGCAACGTGGCCTGCCCCGGGGGACTGAGCCTGGGCCGCAGGGCAGCCCAGACAAAGGCCGGCAGCGTGCCCAATCCCCTGGCACTCGGTCTGCCTCCTCCTCCTCCTCCTCCTCCTCCTCTCTCTCTCTCTCTCTCTCTGTGTGTCTCTCTCTCCCTCTCCAGGGCCCAGGTTGGGGGCACTGGCAGAGGTTATTTTCAAAAAGGAGGTGGAAGGAAGGATGAGGGACTGGACTGGACAGCCCTAAGGGCAGAGGCTGGAGCAATCAGAACGATGGTCCGGGAACAGGGCAGTCCTGCAGGGCTGAGCCGCCCAGAGATCAGGTGGGTGGGGGGCTGGCACCCAGCAGGCGCCAACTGAGGTTTGCTGAATAATGGGTAGAGAGTACTGTCAGGATCGGGCCCTGGCCACACAGCAGCACTGAGCCTTCCAACCAGATGGGGCTTCAGGCTTCTACCAAAGAGAGCAGGTATCAAACTATGAATTCTCTCCCCAGTTTAGCTGGGAGGAAACTGAGGTTCAGAGAGGCAAAGTGACTTGCCCAAGGTCATAGTTGCAAGTGGGGCAAATGTGAGCCCCACCCAGGTCCATGTGATGGCAATAGACCTTATGCTTCCCACTGCCCTTATTGTCTCTTTACAAATAACGATAAAAACAGGGGGCGCCTGCGTGGCTCAGTCGGTCAGGCGTCCAACTTGGGATCAGATCATGATCTCACAGTTCCTGAGTTTGAGCCCCCACGGGCCTCTGTGCTGACAGCTCGGAGGCTGGAGCCTGCTTCGGATTCGGTCTCCTCCCCCCTTTCAGCCCCTCCCCCCTTCGCACTCGGTCTCTGTCTCTCTCTCAAAAATAAATAAACATTAAAAAAAGACAATAAAGGGGGGCCTGGGTGGCTCAGTTGGTTGAGCGTCCAACTTTGGCTCAGGTCATAATCTCACAGTTCATGAATTTGAGCCCCTCATCAGGCTCTGTGCTGACAGCTTGGAGCCTGGAGTCTGCTTCTGATTCTTGTGTCTCCCTCTCTCTCTCTGTCCCTCCCCCGCTCATGCTCGCACACTCTCTCTCTCTCTCTCTCTCAAAAATAAACATTAAAATTTTTTTTAAAAAACAATAAAAATAGAAACAATAATTACTATTTCCTGAGCATTTAATATGTGCCAGGCACTGTGGCTAGGGCATTACCTATATTGAATCATTTAATCCTCATAACAACTCTATGAGGTAAGAGCTATTATTACGCCCATTTTACACATAAAGAAAATGAGGCCCAGCAAGGTAAAGTAATGTGACCAAAATCAAACAGCCAGGATGTGGTGGAGTGGGGTTTCAATCCAGCCATCTGGAGCCTGCACACTAAACACCGTTCCATTCCGGATGGATGGATGGATGGATGGATGGATGGAGTGCCTAATGGATAGGAGCTCTGCTTTGTGCACCAGGCCTGCAGCTGGACACCCAGTAGGTGCTTGGCTAGCAGTTGCCATGACAACGCTGTGCTTTCTCCTGCAGCCCCTGTAGAAGGGGCCTCGTGTCCCCAGCAGAACTGGAGCTTGGGGGCCATGGGCCCTGTGCCCGGGCTGCCGGGGCGGCCCGAGCTCCCTCACTGAGCTGAGCTGCGGCATGACGGATGCGCCCGCCGCCGCGGGGAGCCCGGGGTAGAGCAGTTGCCTGGAAACAGGCTGCTCTGGCGGCCCACACTCAGACCTTTGTCACCATCTCAAGGACCTTTTATTCCTCCTCCTTTCTCGCTGGAGCCAGACCCGGCACACAGGTGAGAAGCTGCAGCCAATGCCACCCGCACAGGGGACCCACGAGGGGCCCACGGCCCCAGGTGGGGGAGAGGGAGGCAGACGCAGGAGAGACAGGGGAGGCCAGAGGCCGAGCCAAGGCGGGGGAAATGGTGCTCCGCAGGCGGCCCAGCCACGGCCTGGAAAAATCCTGATGCTGGGATGATTCTCTTACTGGCTTTATTTCTCCCAGTTTCTCTGACAAGAAATGAGCTTTAGTCCTTTTTCTTGCGGCGCAATACTGGAAACATTAGCTTTTGGAACTGAGGGTGGTACCAGAAGAGATCTGGGCAGAGCTGAGCCTCTGGGGATGGGGGGTGCCCAGGGCAGGCGGACAGGTGTAGTGCCCCCCACAGAGCAGGTGCTAATTGGCCCTTGTGCTGGTGGGCCGGAGAGGGGATTAGTGGGGCCCAAGGGAACTGGCTGGGGACTGAGCCACACCCAGCCAAGGCCCCCGCTTGGGGACAGGGTGTGGAAGGGCTAAGAGCAAGCGCTGGGGGGCCAGACCAGTCTGGGCTCAGGTCCCAGCTCTGTCCCTTAAGCGAGTCATTTCTCTGTGCCTCAGTTTCCTCCTAAGTGAATGGGGACGGCCTGCCTAGAAGGGCCGTCATGAGAATGAAATGATATATTCCTTACAAGACACCCAGCATAGAGTGAGCGCTCCACGAAAGATCACGGGTGCCTTCTGAGGAGGACCGGAGGGTGCCCAGACCCAGCCGTGTCACAGGGATGATCTCAGTCTCCCCCCAGGCACTCGTGGAGGCAGGTCTACAGCCTACTCACTGGACACACACAGTGCTCAAGCTCCAGGAGCGATGCAGGGTTTGCCTGGGTCGGACACCCAGGGAGGAAAGACGCCAGGCTGACCCCGTCAGGTTCCCAGGTGGCACAACCACCATCTTAACCTCCCCCAACAAATGGGGCTGCAGCTAGACTTGGAACATCAGATCTCAAGCCTCCTGCCCCAAACCTTCCTTGGCCCTCCATGGCCCGGATGGAAGCCAGGCGTATTTGCTGGGCATCAGAGGCCTCAGCGAGGTGGCCCTGTTCACTGCAGCTTTGAGCAGTGCTTCGTGCCTCTGCAAGGCTATCTCCTCTGTCCAGGACACCCACCCTCTGCTTAGCTCCAAGATGAGTTGAGCCTTGGCTCTAGGATTCACTATTCCCGAAAGCCTTCCCAACATGGCATTCTTCAGACCAAGCCAGGGGCCCCTTGTTCTGTGCTGGGAGACCCTCTATGAACCTCCACCCACAGCCCTGAAAGATGTCCTCTCTGGACTCCAGGCCAGGGGGGAGAACGCACCTGGCCTGACATCCGAGTCCTAGCGGGCAGAGGCCACCTCCCGAGTCTCTGCCCCACCTCAACCGGCCACAGCTACCTGGTGGCAGCCTCTGTCCTGGGCCGTCTGCCTCATAGTCTCGGCCCCTGAGCAGACCGCTCATTTGTGCTGTCCTCCTGCGCTAGGCCCCGCCTCATACATACAGCCCCGCCACACAGGCACAGCCTGCCACACTGCCCTCCCCATGCTGCCCAGCAGCGTCCTGTCCCTCCAAGTCCACTTCAGACCCTCCCTCCTCTGGAGCCTTTTCCTGACCACCCAAACCACAGGCAGTCCTTCCATCTGCTTTTCCTGCCTCCCTTCTGTGTGCTCCTGAGGCAAAGGGAGCTAAGAAGGAGGCAGGGCGAGGGAGGGAGAAGAGGGGGAAGAGGAGAGGGGGGGAAGAAGCTCCACATGTATCAGCACCTACAGGCCCTACACTAGGCACGTGACTACACAGTATCTCAATTATTTCATTGCATCACTTAGAGGAGCGAAATGAAGTTCAGGCTCAGGGAGACTAAGCCTCTCGATCGCCTGAGGGCCCGAGGCCTAGCTGGGCTTCTCCTGCTGCCTATGAAGCTAGGGTGGCCCTACAGGGTCCCCAAGGGGTTGTCACGGGCTTACATTCCTTATGTTCTCTCACCTGAGCCAGCACAGACCCAAGGCCCTGGAGTGGTGACAGCAATAACGGTAATAATACTGCCCGCTGATAACGACACCGTTCAGGTGCCAGTCTCCAAACCCACACAGTCCTACAGTTAAAGGTGAGGAAACTGCCGCCCAGAGAGGCAAAGCAACTTAGCCGAGGTCACACAGCTAAAAAGTCACAGGGCCGGGATCTGAACCTCATGGCTGAAAGGCCATGACGTCCCAGAGCCCAGGACATTGCTGGGTCTCCCAGCTGAGCCGGCACCAGCTGTAGGCAGCTGTAGCCCCAATTCTGGCCACCAGGCCCTGAGCCTGTCCCTCGTGGCCACCCGCTAATTAGCCAGGCGGCTTCTGCTTGCTCAGTGGCTGCTTTGGATAATTCTCCCAGGGAAGGCCGAGCTTGCAGGAGCAGGAAAGGTAATTGCTAATTGGCACGAGAGGAGACAAAGGGGACAAAGGCGCCCTTGGCCGCCCAGTGCAGCCTGAGCGGGTCCCACATCCTCCACCTCACCCACTACCCACCGGGACAGACTCCCGGGACGTGTCTGTCCGCAGGACACATCCACACAGCCCCCAGCCAGGCTGGGTCACTGGACCAAGCCCCAGGAAGAGCCAAAGAGTGTAACGGCCCCTGGCCTCCTGTCGAGCCCTGCAGGGAAGGGGTAGACAGGGAGCTCAGTGATTTCAAAACAAACGACCCCTGTAAGTGTTCTTCCATTTTCTGGGCACTCTGTACTGCTGCCCATGAACCTCACAACAGCCTGGGGGCGGTACTCCTCTCGGCTCCGTTTCCAGGTGAGAAAACTGATGCCCTGGGAGTGGTAGTGACTGCCCAAGGCCACCCCGCTAAGAGGTGAGGGAGGCAGGAGGCGCCCTCCGCTGTGCCCTCAATGGGGACTGTCCAGTTCCCCTCTCCCATTTTGCAGCTGAAGAAACGGAGGGCTGGAGTCTACGTTACAGAAGAAGTACAGGCTCTGGAGTCCCCGCTCTGCTCTCACGGCCTGTGTGCTTCAGGACATAACCTTGCCTCATCGTGCCTCAGTTTCTTTGTCTAGAAAATGGGCCTAGAAACCCCCGAGTTGTGTGGGCACTGAGGAAAGGCACGGGGGCCTTAAAGGCGCTGAACACAGAGGGGCTCCCTGACCTCTCCTTCGGAGGGTCACACGGTCGGTCTAGTGCCCACAGCGGGCTGGTGCAGGGTGGCGCTGGAACCCGGGGCCCGTGAGATGAGGGCTGGGGCTGCAGCAACGGAGGAGCAGAAACTGGTGGGCAGAGTCCCCTGTCAAGGGCTAGGCGGCTCACTCGCGGCCAGGAAGGTGGGCCAAGGGACGAAGAGGCCCCTGCACAGAGCCCGCCTGCTGGTACCTGGCTGAGCCATGGCAAGCTCCCTGGGAGGAACGGCCTGGGCTGGGGCTAGGTCGGGAGCCACTCCAAAGCAGGGCTCCCCATGCCAGCCCGGCTTGCACTCCCCGCAGCTCAGCTTCCTCATTCATGATGCTCCACCCCCCACCCCCCAGAGCTTTCCTGAGGCTCGGGCGCTGATCTGGACGAGATAAGGCACCGGCCAGGCTGCTGGGAGACCAGTCTGGGGACCCAGCCCTCCCTGCCCAGCAAGGCCAGACACCGGATGGACAAACAGGCCGAGTGGACAATCACATGAGCTCAGACCTCTTCCTCTTCTTGGGGACCCCAGACTCCGCCTGCCTGCGGCCTGAGCTTCCCCACGCTCCGGGCCTTTCGACACCCTTACAACAGACCTCCTGACCCACCAAGCCATGCCTTACAAAACCTGCTCGGGGACCACAAATCTGAAAGTCGCTATTATTTCGTGGTCCCAGTGATAGGTAAGCACGTGTACACGCACGCTCATCATGTTCATGGGGTCAGGCGCGGGCTCTGGACACTCTCCACTCCCCTGGATCCCCAGGGTTCCCTGAGCCAGAAGACCTACATTTTAGCTTTCTATCGGCCCTGCCTCACCGTGGCCCTGGGATCGCCCCTTCTAGGCCTCAGTTTACCCCTTTATAAGTTGGGACTATTCCTTCTGCCCCCTCTTCCTCATGGAGTTCTTAGAAGACTCAAGTGATAGGACAGATTCCAACAATGGTGAACATAGTTCAAAGTCATACACATGTTAAGTTCTGGTTTTAAACATTTACTGAGCTCCTCCCACAGGCAGGCACACAGCTGGGCACTTACACACATGCTTTCTGGGATGTCTCCCGTCTCCCATCCCATCAGCCCTGTTATACAAGCATCATATCACCATTCTGTAGATGACGCGGAGACTCCGAAGATGATTTTCCTGAGGTCACATAGCCAGAAAGGGGTGGGCCCAGGACTCAAGCTCAGGGCCATCTGAGAGTCAGCCACACGGAGTGAGGAGTTAAGACAATGGTGTTCTCTTTTCCAAGGACCCATGGGTCTTAAAATCCACCCTACAGGTTGAACAAACGGGTATCAAGGCCCCTCTCACTAGCTCTCACTGGGACAGGCTATGAGAGCTCAGAAATAATTCTGTTCTGGGGACTAAGGTCCTGAGGGATAAACTGTGGTCTTTTGACTCCCAAATACAAGGAGTGGGGGCAGCTGGGGACAATGGCCTCCCGGCCTTTCCTCAAACCCACTTGACATACTCCTGCCTCAGGGCCTTTGCACTTACTGTTCCCTCTACCTGGAATGTTATCCCCCCAGATACCTGCATAACTTGCTCTCGCACCTCCTTCAGGGCTTTGCTCAGAATGTCACCTACTCAGTGAGGCTCTCTCTGACACCCTGATTAGAATTCTAATACCTCCCTCCCCAGCACCTCTGATCCTCCTAACTCCGCTTGGTTTTTCTCTACAGCGCTTAGCTGCATCTGACAAGCTGGGGAGCTTTCCTCGTTTATCATGTGGTGTCAGCCCCCACTAGGCTGTCAGCTCTCTGAGGGCAGAGATTTTCATTTGCATCTCCAGAGCATGGCACACCGCCTGGCACAGCAGTCGTTGCATAGGTATTTGAACAACTGAAGAAAACTGAGGCTCAGAGAGGGACAGCATTGGGCCCCAGGCCACACAGGGAGCACAGAGGGGCCTGTGTAGGTGAAGCAGCGAGGGGAGGGGGGCGGTACGTACAATGTGTCTATCCAAGAGACCCTGGCTCCCTGCCTGCACCCTCCACATCTCAGATCCCAGAGGCAGGATTCAGAATAGAACCTTCGCTGCCTTCTTGACTCCTGATTTAGGGAACGGGGTCCCCCTGAAAACATCAACTGCTACAGTGAGGCTGGTGGTTCCTTGCCTTTCCAGTGGCCTCCTTGGGAGACAGTTCTCCCCTTTCACATACAGGGTGCTGGGGGCAGAGGAGGGAGGGCACCACTCGCTCAAGGTTGCTGGAGCAAAGCCAGACTTCAAGCCCTGCTCAGGCAAGTCAGGCTCACGTACCTTCCCCCGTGTGGGCCCCGTGCTGGGTGCTGGGTCCAGGAGGCGAGGAAGGGACCCGCCTGTGGCTAAGGGAGGGAGCTGCCTGCTGGAAGTGGCAGGTAGCCATAGCTGGGAGCAGCTGCTGGTCAGTCAGCCTGCCTGGGCTTACATCCGGGTGCCGCCCTTTGCTCACAGCAGGCCTCGGGCAAGTTGCGTAAGATCTCTGCCTCGCAGGGCTGTTTCAGGAGCCCAGTGTGCAAACACACAGGAAGCACTTAGTGCAGGCCGGCACCTAGTGGGCACTCCATAAATGTGTGCTGACACACCTCCAACCACACTATCCCCATCTCACCCTCATTACCACTACCCCTGCCATCACCACCATCATCATCATATCACCGTCACCACAACTGCCTGTCCCCTGCGATGCATCCTGAGCCCTACCAGGGTGGGACACACATCTGTGGGGCTCACCACTGTACCCCAGGAGGCTCTCTCCAAGTTGTTGAGCGAACTCATGAGTGAATGGATGAATGAATGATGAATTGGCTTTTATGGAGGACAAAGCAGCTGACACGAGGAGGAGGAGACAGACCCATTCCTGTAGCCCCTCTCCAGCCCACCCCCCCCTCGCCCCCTTGTGTCTGTAGCTTCTGCTCCCGTTTAGGCCATTGTGCCCTGGAACCCAGACCCATCCTGGGCCTGAGACTTCAGTCTCTGCTCTGCACACACCAGACCAGACTCGGCTCCCTAAATGCCTCCCTCCCCATGGTCCCCTGTTCTGCAATGTCCAATAGTTCCCGCTGCCTGAGATCTGGCCTTCTGGGGTCCCATTAAGGGACCGGCCACCAAGCTACATCGCCCCAGCCCCAGACCTCCCATCAAAACAGCATCTCTCCCCCTCTTCCCACAGCTGTGTCTCTGTTCCACCTGGGCTTCTCAACATGGCCAGGAGCGAGTCCAAATGTCTCTGTGACCGCCTGCTGACCCTGCCAGCCGCCTCTGGCTCCCTCAGCCCTAAGACTGGAGGAGCCTGCTTGTCAGGCAGGTCAGACGGCCCTAGACGGGACCCTGACCATCGCACCAGCCCTCATGTCAGCCCCGCAACAGCCCTGGTCCTTTCGTTCTGCAGAGGAGGCAACTGAGGCACAAAATGGAGAATGAAAAGGTTTGAGACATTTGTTTAACAAATATTTACTGAGTGCTGACTAGGCACCAGGTGCTAAAAACACAGCAGTGAGCAAGATAGCCGATATCCCGGTCCTCACAAAGCCCAAGAGGAACTCACACACAAAGACGGCACTGGCCAGAGGTTAATAAAGGCTCCAAAGTTAGAGGAAGGGGCAGAGAACATGGGGACAAAAGGCATTCTGGAAAGGCAGTCAGGGAGGGCCTCACTGCAGAGGTTACAATGTAGCAGGGCCCAGTGAGGGCTGGGGGAGCAGCCTGCGGGACAGTGTGGCTAAAGGTAGTGAGCAGGAGCCCACAGGTAGAGAGAGGGGCCACAGCTGGGCCTGGTGGGTCCTGGTGTCCTTTGCTCAGAGGCTGATGGGGACCCACAAGAAGGTTTTAGCAGAGAAGCAACATGGTCAAGTTTGCCTTTTTAACACAGCCATTTAGCTATTGTGTGAAGAGGGAGGAAATAGGAGGAAGGACAATGAGCTAGTGCTGGGGACGGGGTGACAAGAACTGGGGTGGGGGGTAGAAATGGCCCTGCGCTCCCCACAACCCCCAGAGGTTACCTCCCTGGGAAAGGGGGACCCAGAGGAGCCAGACATGGGGATGGCAGGGCTAGCTTGGGGCCATCAGGCAGAAGCAGCCCCCGTAAGCTCAGCAAGCCTGGTACAACAGGGCCAGGGGTTGCCTGAGCCAACCAGCTGGATGGCACATCAGGCCCTAGGCTGCCCCTGGCCACCAGCCCGTGTGGGTACCTGCGACTCCCAGCTCTGGGAGGGCAAGGATCATGTCTGTCCCGTTCACCACTCCCAACACGTAGTAGGTGCTTGGTAAATTTTTGAATGAATGAATCGGTGAGTGAATGGATTGCCTGCAGCCCTGTACTGTTTGCCAGTGGTTTCTTGTATTAGGCTGAGTTCCTTAAAATAATCGTAACCGCCGCTGATCTCAGAGCTTTGCTGCGAGCCAGCCCCCACCCCCCAGCTCAGCCTCTTATGCTGCATCCAACACAGCAGGTTCTATTGTTATGTCCGTTTTACAGAGGAAGAAACCGAGGCCCAGGGAGGTTAATCAATTCCCCCAAGGTCACTCAGCTAGCAAACAGCACAACTAGGATTTGAACCCAGGACTGGGTTATCCTCAGCTACATGTTAATACCTCCTACCTGGGGATCTTATAAATGACACCATCAGCTCAACTGTAAATCCCCTGAGGGCAGGGGCCCCACGAACAGCCTCAAGGCCCTGTCACATCTGAAGGGTTGCCTTGGATCCCCACCACAGGCTGAACTGCCATCCTGATAAGGAGCCGGGAACTTTTTCAGCAACGGTAGGGCTGAGCAGTGGCAGAGGAGGGAGGCAGGATCACCATCTTCTGAGCCTGGACAAGGGCTCTCTCCACAGCCTACCTCATCCTTCCCCTCCCCACCGCCACTTCATGTCCCCAGCACAGGAACGGGGGATCGAGTCCCCAGGCCCCCAGCCCTGGATGAGACAAGTGGCTAGTTCCTGGGGCCCAGTCAATGTCAGAAACCCCTCCGCATCAGAGGCCTTTCTGAAGACCCAGGGCCATTGGGCTGGCCTCTCACCTCTGCCTCTTGCCTAAAAGGGTGGAAGCCATGAAAACTGAGCTTCAGGACCTGCAAGGGAAGCGGGGCGTTAAAACCACACGCATGGCGTGCACGGCTATGGGCACGCCACAGTGATCCCAGCCACGGCGGCAGCAGCAGTAGGGACAGTCGGCACTCATGGAGCCCTCGGCCACGGGCCCACCTCAGCTAGGCTCAAAGAGCCCTGAGTCTCACAACAGTCCAGAGAAGCAGGCCCTCATATTACCTCCATTTTAGGTGTAGAAACTCAGGCACAGAGAGATTGAGTAAGTTGCCCAAGTCACACAGCATGTGCATAGTGGATTCAGGATTCAAACCCAGGCAGCCCAGCTCAGAGCCAAGTATACCGGGGAGAACACTTAGGGGACTGGATCCCTCCGGGCAGGGAACTAGGTGGCGTGCGATGGGGTGGGCCGGGCACTTTGTACCCCCTTGGTGGCTGCTGTTTTGTGGTTATTGCTTTAAGTCACGTATGCACATTACCTCGAAAACATACTTCTCTTGCACCCCTTTGTCCACAGCACGCTTTCCGCTGTCCGGGGAGGTCATCTCCCATTTCTTGACTCACCTCCTCGTAAGAGCCTCCCTTAGTTCCTCCCTAGTCTCCATTGACCCCCCTCCGTGTCACCCAGATTAGGCACTGGCCATCCACCTCCTCCCGGGGCTGCTGGTGGCTGCCTGTGACGCTGGCATTGAGCTCTGCCTTGCCTCGTGCTGGTGGGCACAAGGCTCCCCCTGGGTCAGCTGCAGTGCAGCATGCTGGCCGACCCGCTTGCTATGTGGCCCCATGCCATAACCTGGCTCTCCCTGAACCAAATAATCCCTCGGTGACCCTGAGAGTCAACCCTACCAGTAGATCCTGTTTGCACCTAAACAGCGCGTCCCAGGGTCAGCACACTCTGCCAGACAGACTCACGGCCGCCTCTCCGTCCCGAGAAGGGGCACTGGGCAAGCCTGTGGAATGCCACAGGGACCCCAGGATCTGAGACTTGTTGTCAAGAGGCTAAGTGATATGGGGAGCTGAGGACACAACAACCTCACCAGCTCAAGTCCCTGCTCTGCCTCTTATCAGCTGTGTGGCCTCGGGCCCGTTACTCAACCTCTCTGAGCCTCAACGTCCTCATCAGCAAGAGGAGGATCACAAAGGGAGCCACGTTTGGACAATCCCATGGAGTCATGTGCAGACGGTGCTTAACAGAGTGCCTGGCTCTTCGTAAGCAGGCCACAAATACTAGCTGTGTCACGACTGTCATTGTTTTTGCTCAGCGGCAGACGTTCCCTGCGTCCTTCGTGTATTTCAAACTATCCTCACAACTCTGAAAGGCGGTCGATATTAGTATCCCCATTTTATAGACGTGGAAACAGAGGCTCAGAGAGGAGGGCGGGGTGTATCTGAGGCTGCACAGCTGGTTGGTAAGGCAGGATTCGAACCCAGGGCTCTCTGGCCCAGGGAGCATGCTCACTCTCAGCCCCAAAGTGGGCAGCCTGGACCCGGTGAAGCCCACTGCCTCTCCCGTACCTCTCCGCTCTAGCTTCTCTCGGCCCTGCCCCAGACCCCATGTCCCAGGTCCAACTGGCCCCAGCCACACTGCAGGTATAAGAGACAAAAGCTCCTATTTCCTGTGCTGAGCACCTGACATGGAGTCTCTCTGCACCTCCCCACGGCAACCCCGTGAGAGCAGTCATACCACTGGGCCCATTTTACAGAGGAGGAAATTAAGGCTCAAAGAGGGAAAGGGACTTGTTTCAAGGCCGCCCAGCTGGTGAGTCACAGAGCTCAGTTCAAACCTGGGGCCAGTCTGTGCTCCAAAGCCCCACTCAGCAGCACCGCTTCACCGAGTCTCATCACAGGCTCTGGGGTTATTGATTCAATCACAACCAGAATCCTAATTATAGCTCCCTTTCATCGAGGGCTCCACTATGTCCACACCCCGGGATAGTTGCCTCTGTATCAGACAACAGAGTTTAGAAGGGAGATATAAGTGAAGCCACGGCTGTCATCACCCCATCCTGCAGATGAGGAAACTTAAGCTCAGAGAGGGGAAGTGACTCGCCCAAGGCTGCACAGCGGTGAATGGCGGAGCCTGGACTCAGCCCCTGCCTCCACATGCCCCACTCCTCCTGTGACTTGCAGGGGCCTTACATTCAACCTAAAACCCTCTGCCCCAGCCCACTCCTGTCCCAGCTCCAGAGCTCCCAGAGAGGCCCCCCCGTCCACGGCCTTCCCAGAAGGAACCCTCTGAGGTGCGAGAGCTCTCGTCTCTCTTCCCCTTGGCCTGGGCATTTCCTACTGCCCCACAAAGTGCTTCTTAACCACCCGTGCTATGTGGTTTGGGGGTCTTTGCACTGGGAAGAGGGGTCTTCCAAGGGCCCTGGAGTTGGAGCGGCAGGCCCTGCTCTGTGGCCTGCCTGCCAGGCTTGGCTTTAGGACATCTTCCCAGCTACTCCACAGGATGTGGGTTATCAGCCACTTCTACACAAGGGGGGCAAGAGATCGGAGCAGGCAAGCCGTTTGCCCAGAACCAGAAGCTGGCAGTGGAGTTGGGATCCAAACTCAGGTCTATTGTTGGCCATGTTACTCTCTGGTCTTCCCTATTTTCGCTCTATCCGTAGACAGCCCCTATTGCCTGGGCAGATGCCTCTCCCTGTCCCTAGGAAAATGACAACGCCGCTATTTAAGCATTTCACATGATTCCCTCCCTGGGTTTTCCCAACAAACCTGTTGGAGGGAGGGGCAATCATCAGACCCATTTTTCAGGTGGAGAACTGCAGCAGCAAGAGGTTACTTAGCTAGTCGCCCGCACAGGCTCTGCCTGGGTTTGCTAACCTGTAGAATGGGGTCATAACCGCCTCCCAGGGTGGCTGAGGACCGCGCAAGACTGTGGAAGCCAGGGGCTCTTGGAGACACGCCCTCAGGACGCTTGGAGATGAGGCCCCAGTGCGCTTTTCTCCACCCGCCAGCATCCAGTCAGGGCCTGGCCTGCCAAAGGAAGGGCCCCATGTCTCCTTGAACATTTTCTCAGCCCGGGGATGCCGAGAAAACGATGAGTCATCCACCCAAGCATAGGCCTCCCAGGAGCCTGCAGTCGGGTCCCAGCCGGGGCGCGGGAGGTTCCAAGCTGGGAAGGGGGCCCCGTGGACACGATGACTCCCGAGCTGGCCCCCGGAGCCCTGAGTCACCAGCTCCCCACAGCCCCCCACTGCCACATGCTGCTGGCCTTAAGGACAGCTCCCGGACTCCACCCACTGGCCCCTGAGCCTTCACCCCAGATCTGTACATCTGTCCACATTCCTGGTGTCTTAACCTCCCCTGCTTCCATGGAAGAAAACTGGGTCAACCCTGACCTTCGAACAACCCTTGCTCCCCACCTTCCCTGTCACTCGGTCCCAGTCACTCCACGTCTTGTCCTACGGGGGAGGCAACTCCTCTTCTTCGTCCCAGGCTGGCCTTCCCTCTCTGCACCTCACAACTCCTTCACCTCCTGTTTCCCCGACATGGAATATGTCTCCCTCCTGCCCGGCATTCCGAGGGTTCCTTCTAGAACCCAAATCTGACCTTATCTCCCCCTCCGCTAAAAAACCCTCCTGTGGACTCCTGGCTTTCCGTCACGATGACACAAGGAGATAAGGATACACCAGCTCCTCTGAGTGGCTTTCCAGATCCTTCTCTCCCATCTGGCTCCAAGTGATTTCACCAGCTCATCCCCTCAGGACCCCACAGCGGTTCTCGAGCTGATCTGACCATTTGCCCACCCCCACCCCATGTGCAATGTTCTGCGGAGCACGCTGCTCCGGGAACGTGGCCCCAGTCGCCTCCGTCCACGGCCTGCGCTAACCTGTGAAAACCTGCCCCACCTCCAAGCTCTTGCTCGCATTCCCACCCCCTGGAATGAGCTCCTTCGTGTTCTGCTCTTGCTGAAAAATGTGTTCGGGCCCTCCAGGTCCAGCTCAAATGTCGTCTTCCTGAGGACTCCCTGGACTCTCTCGGGCAGGAGGGACGGTCTGGGCCTGGGGGCTCCCGAGGCCCTCCGAGCACAGAAGCCATGCTCTGCTGCCCCCCACAGCGGGCAGTCCCTTTGGGCAGGGGCTATTCTATGTCCTGTGGACACAGCAGCGAACCAAACAGGCTGGTCTGCCCTGGCAGAGCTCACAGCCTTGTGGGGAGACAGGTACTAAACCTATAAACTAAAAAACATACCTAATGTCGGGGGCAGGGGGGATAAGAGCTATAGAAAAAGATTAAATAGAAAGGGGGGGTGAGAGGGTCGCCTGGGTGGCTCAGCTGGTTACGCGTCCGACTTCGACTCAGGTCGTGATCTCAGGGGTTTGTGAGTTCAAACCCCACATGGGACTCTGCGCAGACAGGGCAGATCCTGCTTGAGATTCTCTCTCTCCCTCTCTCTGCCCCTCCCCCACACTCATTCTCTCTCTCTCTCTCTCTCTCTCAAAATAAATATAAACTTAAAAAAAAGAAAAAAAAGAAAGGGGTGAGAAAAGGGTCCAAGGGACCTAAAATGGTAAAACAGTCCTGACTAGGTGATTGGGGAGGGCCTCTCTGAGGAGGTGGCATTTGAGCAGAGACCCAAAAGAGGAGAGGAACCAGCCACGTAGAGATATGGGAGAAGAGTATTCCAGGCTGGGGGGAGACAGCCAGTGCAAGGGCCCTGGGGCAGGATTGTGTTTGGTAGTGTTTGGAAGAGCAAAGCGGTCGCTGTGGCTGAGACCCAACGGGCAAGGGGAGAGTGGAGTGAGGTGAGGGCAGCAGGCAGCTGGGGCAGATCATACAGGGCCTTGGAGGCTTCAGGAGAGACTCTGGCTCCCGCTTTGAGTGAGACGGTTGTCTTGGAGGGTTCTGAGCAGAGGCAGGTGAGAATCTGACTTCCTTTCTGCAAAGTTTTCTCTGGCTGCGTGAGCCAGAGGGGCTACGGAGGGGGGGGGTCAGAGTGGATGCAGTGGGGAGGCTGGAGGGAGTGGAGGTGGTGAGAAGGTAAAACCTGAGATGTATTTGCAAGGTCAAACCAACAGAATTTGCAAATGAGTTGGATGGGGAAGGAGGAGCAGGAAGAGAGGAGTCCTCAGTGGAGTGTGGGAGCAGGGGCAGGATGGGGCTGCCCAGACGGGGACAGCAAGAGAGCAAGTGAAGGGTGAGTGAATGAATGTGCGACCAGCCAGGTTTGGGGGCCTGCCTGTTCACCCCCAGCTCTGGCACTCTCTGGGACCTTGATCTCGTTCTGTCCACTCTCGGCCTTAGTCTCCCCCCTTCCCAGGCTGGTGAGAGGACTGGATGCTGAGGGAGTGGATGACTTCGTGGGGAGAAGGGTCGGGTCTGGAGCAACAGTTGAGGTGAGGGGGTGGGGAAGCCAGCGGGGAGGGGAGGGGTGCCATCTGTCTCCCACTAGGCTGGGTCTGGGCAGGTGGGGGGATGCCTCGAGCTCTGAGAAGCTTTTGTGGCTTGCCATCAGACGAGGGGGCACCATGAGCCTGGGGTGCAGAGAGGTGGAGAGCTACGGCCCCTGTGGACCCCTGCCTCCACGCCCTGTAGCTTTTAGGGTCGGATAGCCATGGAACCCAAGCCCTGCCACTGCCTCACAGAGGGACTCGGAACGTTCCCTGGCCTCCCTGATGTCAGGTTCTCACCCACTTCACAGAGTCTAGGGACAATTAAGTGAAATAAAGTATCTGGCACATGGCAGGGGCTAGAAAACCCAGGAGATGTGCTCAGACCCCTGCCCAAGCAGCCTCACTGTGTTCTAAGATCCCAGAGCCGACCCAAGTCGAACAGGACGGGAGCAGGGGTGGGGATGGGGGGTTGAAAGGAGAAGGCCTCCAGAATGCTCATCCTACTACTTTCTACCTGGGAGATGCCTACAGGCCTTGGTAGAGTCCCCACCCTCACCCCTCTACACCCCTCTCCTTGACCTCTGGGACCCAGCACCCAGCACCCAGCACCAGGAAGGGACTCAGGGGCAGGAGGGACCAAAAGAGCAGTCCCTGTGTAATAACTAGGGAAACGGAGGCTCAGAGCAGGGCAGGAGCCGACCAGAGCAGAGAGACCCTGAGCTTTTAAGTCCCCAGGCCTGGGGGTTTGTGCCACGCCTATGCCCCTCACCAAGGCTCTTCGGGTGTTCTGTGCAATTCAATACACTAACCAACCCCGAACAGCACTGGAGACATAGAAATGACTCAGATACAATCTCCAGGGAACTAACAGTTACTGCCCACCAACTATGTGACAGGGATTTGGCTGGCTGCTTTATCTCCACTGTTCCATCTAATATCCATGACGTCTTTCATCACCATCCCCATTTTCTGGATGAGGAAACTGAGGCCCGGTGAGATCACAGAGCACCTAACATTTCCTAAGATATGCACATTCTTAAGGTTCTGCATTGATTCATGCATTAATCTTCATACCAGTGCTATGAGGGAGACAGAATTATCAGCTCCATTTTGCAGATGAGAAAACTAAGGCCAAATTGGTGAAAGGGCAGAGCTGGTATCTGAATCCAGGGGCCTGGGTCTTGAAACCCCAGGCCCTTCCCCTCCCGTGTATGTCAGGGGGGGGTAGGGGCAGAAAGTGGACTCAGGAGTCCTTGTTCTAGTAGGCTGAGCCCTCTCTCCCAGAAGGGCATACCCACCCTCCACGGTGCTTGAGGAAGGCTGGAAACAGGGAGGTGCCTTGGCCACCGTCATGGGGACAGGGACAAGGCATCATTTCTCCTGTCCACTGCCTCCCTCACACTTCACTTCCGCAGCTGCTGAGACTCCGGGGGCAGTGGGGGCCAGGACGGCAGCTTGGGCCGATTCTGTTATGATGAAGGACACCCCTGTCAGCACTGCACTGCCAGACTGATGGGATTTCTTCCACAGGAGCTTGAACATGTGTGCACGCACACACTCACGCTAGTGCTCTGCCAATGCCCACACCCCAGGTGCTTGCACATCTGCCAACGCAGACGCCCACGGTCACACACACTCACAAGCACACAGTCTCCCCTCCACCTGTACACACACACACACACACACACACACACACACACACACACACTGCCCTGGGCACACGAGCATCCCCAGCCTGCACATGGACAAGCACACTCACACCTACACAGTCACACTGCCACACACACACACACACACACACACACACACACACACAGCCTCCTCATGCACACACACGCTCTACCCCGTGAGCACACACGCACCTGTGCACAACACTCAATCAATCCCACAATCTCTAAGTGGAGAGCTGGCTTGGAGAAGCCCAAGTTGGCCTGGGGCTGAGTCAAGCTCTCGACCTTCGTCCCTGGGCAGCCCCAGACACAGGCTGCCCACCCCCCAGTCTTTCCAGTAGCATTTTTAGAGTCCCAGATGGGCCTCCTGACTTTCAGACACCCCAGGACAAGAAGGCAGTCTTTGGGGCCATGCCAGGTTTTAGCCAAGGAAGAAGGGGGTATCCTGTCCTCATGCCCAGCAGAGAGTGACCCAGGACCTGGAGGGGAGACCCCAGGAAGGCAGAGCCTGATCCTCCAGCATCACCCAGGCTCCAAAATGAGCCCCCAGAGTGCCTGAGACCACATTTGCCCAAATCACCGAGGCTTAATTGACAAAATTGCCCACTTCTGACACTCAGGAGAAATCTGAACAGGGCCCACACCAGATGCCATTGTCAACCTTCTCCTCAAAAGTCCCTCAGGACCCAGGCCTCCTCCCTTCTTCTCACCCCTTCTCCGTCCTAGTGAGCCCCAGGAAAGTCCCCTGACACCTCGTGTGGAGCCAGTCCTGCCTCAAGCACTAGCCTGTGACATCTTGAACAGAGGGATTCTCATAAACTATAATTCAGATTAAGGTGTAATGGACTGAAAGCTTGTCACGAAGGGACCTGTGCTTTCCAATGAATCAGGCTGCAAGGCCCCTCAGATGAGGTAAGAATGGAGATGTGTGCAAGCAGTCCCCAAGCTCAGGGCCTGCCCCTGTCAGCAGCATGGCGCTAAGGAAGTTCTGAACCTTGCTGAGCCTCAGTTCACTTATCTGAAGGATAGCGAAAATAACGTCATTGACCCCCGGGGGCCATCCTGGGAATCTGACAAATTAGTGTGTGTCAGCACCCCAGCACAGTGACAGGCACATAGTAGGTGACTCAGAAATGGTCAGTGTGGTGATAACTTGGAGAAAAGCAAGAAACATCGAGGAATTCAAGCGAAGGTCATGGCGTATATTACACTGTGCTAAGTCAGAGGCCATTTCCCGCCCAGACCAGTGGCCGCAGGTGCCAAAGGTTTACACAAAAGCTCTGGGGAGAAAGACCGAAGACTGAGAAAACGCTCTCCACTAAATGAACGTTGTCTGCAAACTGGGAAAAGACCACCATTAGTCAATTTGGCCAGCGGAACACCTGGGGTCCGGCTCGCAAAAGCCTAATGTTGACAGTGGGGTTTGGCAAGCTGGCGTTTCCCCTCGGGGGAATGGGGCTCTAATGGGGGGATTCATGGCCTGTGATGGGCCCACAACGCCCACTGCGGAGCACAGAAATCTGCATTCCAGTCCTGCCCCCTACCAATGGAAACCGCCTCTCTCGAGGCCTCAGTCTTCCCATCTGGAAAATGGTAGAGTTGAGCTGAGAACATCTATCTCCAAGGAGGTCCTGGGAGTTGACAGATGGCCCGGGGCCCTGCCCCAGTCATAACCTGTGGCCCTTGCAGGCCCCAGGGACAGCCCCACTCAGAGACCAGGGGAAAAGGAAAGGGGCTGGTTCACTTTGTGGTCGACGCTGGAACGAATTTAGAGGGTCTCGCGTCCAAGGGGTTTGCTTCCTCTGCGTGGCAGCGCACGGAGGCTGGAGCAGGCCAAACACAAGAAATAATAAATCCTAACCAGGCTCTGCCCAGTCAGGAGGCCCCGGCTGGCTCTTGTCATAAAAAGATCTTATCCCCAAGAGCGCCCCGTGCCGCTGGTGGAGGACTCCGCCCTCCTCCCCTCAGCCCTCCGCCTCCACTTCTATTTCCTGTGACAACCTGCAAACTGAAGACCAACTTGCCTCTCCCCCGCGCCCAGGCTCTGGCTCGACCCCCGCCCCGCCCCGCCCCCGCCCGGGCCCCAGCTGCAGGAGGCCCCGGCACAGAGCAATTCCCCTCGCCCTCCTCTCCGCCCTGGGCCCGTCCGGACAGATTAAGCCTTTGTCACACACACCCAGAAAAGCTCAGGGCCAGATGGGACAGGACAAGTGGTGTCAGATCATCGACCCGCGGCCGGCCGGCCGGGACTAGGGAAGGGCCCGACCATAGCACCGCATATGGCTGTGGGAGGAGGAAAGGGGGCCCAGGGAGGGGGCAGCCAGAGAACAACATGGAAGAGAGATGACATACCATGGCCACCCTTGGGACCGCACACCGCGCCCGCCGGGGGCCCTTGTTCAGCTGCTGGACGACCCAACTCCCACACCCCCTCTTGCCTGAAATCGGTCTGCCTGTCCGCCCTCCCTTGGTGGCTCCGTGCGCGGGCTTCTTTATCACATCCTTCGAGATGCCCACCTCCCCCACCAGCTGGGCGCCCAGGAGCAGGCAGAGTCTGACCCGCCCCAATACCCAATACCAGGCCTGTGGGCACTGAACAAACGCCTCAGACGAAGGTTTAAGGCCCAATGACCTTCACAAAAACCCACCCAGGACAAAACTACAGGATGTCTCCCAACTGCCACCAGAGGCAATGGCAACTTTGTGTGTGTGTGTGTGTGTGTGTGTGTGTGTGTGTGTGTAGGCCAGTGAAGGTAGGGGATGTCCTTTGCACCTTTCAAAGAAGGTCCCATTCAGCCTCTGCCAGGAAGAGGCCATGGCTGGCCCAGAATTCCCAGCAGGATTTGTTCCTCTTAGATCAGTGAAAAGAAAAATGGAAATATAAAAATAATAAAAACTGAGCCCCAGGAAGGTGCTTGGAGACGGGGGGGGGGGGGGGGGGGGGGTGGCAGGACCAGGGGCATCTCCTGCGGCTGGCTCCAGTTGGCTGGGCGAGCAGCAGGTAACTAACAGGCTCTCTAGGGACCAGCAGGCCAGGCAAGAAGGCACAGGGAGCTGGAGGGGCAGGCTGTCAGAGGAGGGTACGTCTGTTCTGTGTTCGTTGTCCCCCCTCCCTCCCCACCCCACCCCCCAGCCTGGGCAGGGAGACTTGGGTCCCCTTTCCCTGCCTCCCAGGCAGGTGGTCCCTTGGGGAAGGCTTATTATTGGTCTGGGAGTCAGGGTGGAGCCTCATGAGGCCCCTGATGCCAGGGGCAGACAAGGCAGGTCAGCATGGGCCTCATGAAGGGTCTGAAGAGACTAGCTGGGCTTCGAGGACCCGGAACCCAGGCCTAGCACTGAATTTCTGCGTGTGGCCTGCATGGGTGTGTGTGTGTGTGTGTGTGTGTGTGTGTGTGTGTGTGTGTGTGTGTGTGTGTGTTGGTTCGAAATCACCCCTGCTCTGCCTAGACAGCAGTATCGCTAAGAGGATAGGGAGACTGCCCCAGGATGCCCACTCCCTAGGGAAGAGGTAAACCCATGCAGAGAAGCAGTGAGCCAGCTGCCAACTCGGAGGGTCACCTGCCTCCCAACTTCAGGAGTGGGTAGAGTGGGGGACCCTGCTGCCCGCTAAGAAGATTGAGCCAAGACTCTCAGCTCCCTGGGGAGGGATAACCAGGATGGGGTAGGAGGTGCTAACTGGCCTGGATGGCTGAGGGCACTGTCGCAGGGCAGGGGGCACAGATCCAGTCAACCACCTGGTGGGCCACTGACCTGGAAAAACCACACTTAGATTGGGGACACTAGCCCAAGATGGGGGAGAACCCAAGGGGGTAAGGAAGGCAGGGTGGGGAAGACCGACCTACGCTGGGGAAAGGCACTGACCCATATTCCCCTTAAGGGAAGGTGGGCACTGATTTGGGCTTGGGGGGGGGGGGGTCCCTGCCTCCATCAGGGGAGGGGACAATGATCCAGACTCCCCGGGTTTGGGGGAGAGCACTGATTGGGGCTGGCGGCGGGGGGGGGGGGGGTCCCTGACTCGCGCAGGGTGGGACACTGCTCCAGCCTCCCCCTCCGGGAATCCCGCCCCGGCGCACCCCTCGGCCCGGGCCCCATGCTTCGGGTCCGGCCGGAGGCGGCAGCGGCGCAGATGGGCTGCTGGCGGCCGCAGCGGCAGCGGCGCGGTTATCAGCGCTCCTCGCAGATGGGCCGCCCGCCCTCCGCGCTCACGGCTCCCCACTCCCCGCGGCCTGCAGCCCCGTCCCCTGGGCGCGGGGGGGAGGCGCCTCCGGATCCGCTCCCCGGCTCCCGCCTCCCTCCCTCGCGGCCCCCTCACCCCGCGGGCCGGGCCCGGGCGGCCGCCGGAGGGGGAGGGGGAGGGGACAAGTGCACTTTTCGTAACGACCGAATCAATTGTGTGTGAAGAGCCCGCTCCGGCCGGGGACGGGGCTGAGCGCGGGGCGGGCGGGCCGGACGGGGGAGGAGCACAGAGGGGGGAGCGGGGGAGCGAGGGAGGGAGGGAGGCCGGCGCGGGGCGGCCCCGCTCGCTCGCTCGCTCGGGCCGGGCGAGGCCGGGGAGGGAGCGAGGGGGGCAGGGAGGGAGGCCGGCCGGGCCGGGCCGGGCCGGGCCGGGGGCTGAACGCACTAATGGAGGGTCTCCACGACGGAAAGTTCAAAGCTCAGCAGCGCCCCGGGAGCAGCCGCCCCCCCCCAGCCCCCACCCGTTGCAGAACAATGAGGTCCCGGCGGGGGAGCCGCGGGGCCCGCGCCGCACGCCCTCTCCAGGGCGCCCCGGGCCGGAGGGGACGCCCCCGCCCGGCCGCCCGCCTCCTCCCTCCCGGCGGCTGCGGTTCCCCGCCCCCTCCCCCACGCCACCCCGCCCGGACCCGGCCGGCCCCGGGGACGGGGGAGGGGAGGGGATGGATAGGTCAGGCCGCCCCCGTCCCAGGGAGGGGGGGAGCTAGGGGCCCGGGGGGCGGAGGGGGCGCCCCACCCACCCGCGCGAGGCTGCTCCTGCGCCAGGCTGCGGCTCGGGCCGCCCCTCCCCGGGCCAGCCCCGGGTGGGGTCTGGGAGACAGTGCCCTGGAGGGCCCCCCCATCCTGGCGCTGGGGAGTCGAGTGGACTCCCCGTCCCGTGGCTGCCCCTGCCCCCCCTCCCGCAGCACCACCCTCCACACACACACACACACACACACACACACACACACACACACACACACACACACACACACACACACACACACACACACACACACACACACACACACACACACCGCCCAGCCGGCCCGGGGGCGGGAGCGCGAGGCGCCCGGGACAGGCAGCCCCGGGGCGGGCGGGGGGTTGGGGGGAGGCTCGGGCTTCGGAGCAGCCGCCTGCTGGCGGGGGGAGGGGACGGGAGGACGGAACATGCTGGGGTGAGCAGCCCGGGACAGCCCGCTCGGCAGGGCCACGGCCCGGGCAGCGGCGCAGAGGGGGGCAGGGACGCCCCGAACCCGGAGCGCTGCCTGGGCGGGCCGGGGCAGGCGGGTGAGCAGAGACGCGTGCGCCCCGGGCGGGCCAGACCCACGGACAACCTCAGGGACACACGTTCGGACACACATCCACACCCCCACACCCCGTCCCCGCCCGCCCCAAGCCCCGCGGCGGGACCGGCCCGCGGCCGCCGCGCGCGCACTCACCGAGCCCGTCTTGACCGGCACATACACCACTTGGCCCATCTTGGGTTCCCGGCCGCTGCCCAGGCGGAAGCCCTTGGAGCGCACCCAGAACTGGAACTTGCCTTTCTCGCCGGCCGCCGGGCCGCTGCCCGCGCCGGTCCCGCCGCCGCCCTGCAGGACCTCGGCGATCCGCTGGTATTTGCTGCGTGTCACCGTCTTGGTTTTGGCCGAGTCGCCGTAGGTGCGCAGGCACCAGTCCCGGAACTGGCGGCCCAGCTCCGAGTCCCCGGGGCTGCGCTCGCGCTCCCAGCCCCCGCGCAGCAGCAGCGTCGGCTTCGGCATCCTCCCGCCGCGCCCGGCGCCCTCGGGGGCGGGCCGGCCGCCGGGCCGCCCGGTGCCGGGACTGGGCTGGGCTGGGCCGGGCCGGGCCGGGGCGCGCCGCGGCCCGGGCTGTCCCGCGGTGTGGCTCCGGCGCGGCTGCTTGATGGGCACGGGCGGCGGCCGGACGCGCGGGGCTGCGGCGCGCTCTGTCCTGCTCGGGCGGCGGCAGCGGCGGCGTTGGCGGCGGCGGCTCCGGCTCGCCTCCTGCTCCGCCTCCTCCTCCCCCCCGGCCGGGATGCGGGAGCGATGGAGGCAGCTCCGGGCCCGGAGGTGCAGAGGGGGCGGGCCGCCCCGCGGGCGGCCGGGGGAGGCGGGAGGCGGGGAGCGGCTCCGGGCGCGGGGAGCGAGACCGAGCCTGGGCGCGGGCGGCGGCGGCGGCTGTCAGCTCGCGCGGCTCATCCTGCTCCTGCTCAGGCTCCCGCTGCCGCTGCTCTTCCTCCTCCTCCTCCTCCTCCTCCTCCCGCGCCCGCCTCCACCACGCCGCGGGATCCCACCTGTTAGAGCGTCGCAGCCTTCGCCGCCGTCCCCCCCCCCCTCCCTCCCGCGCCCGCCCGCGGGGCCCAGACCCCGCCCCGGCCCGGCCCCTGGGGGCGCCGGGGCCGCCGCGCCCGTAGCCGCGGAGAGGGCAGGAGCCGCAGGCGCGCAGTGCCCAGCCCAGGGACCGAGTTCCTCTGTCCGGGCCTGGCCGGGAGCCTCGCAGGCCGCGCTCCGCCCGGACCCGGCGGTCTCGCAGGGAGTAGGGCGCAGACCCCGCCTGGCCACACGCGTCCCTGCCTCCCCGGGCGGCCCCGCCCGATTTTAGTCCAGCGCGGGCGGTACCGGGCAGGCGCCTTTCCCTCCCTCCCGCAACTGGCCTGATTTCTCCGGTGCGAGCCCGGCGCCAGAAGAGCAGTGTTCCCCCTGGGGAACCCCGAACCGCCGCCCTTTGGGGCCCCCAAACTTCCTTCCCTCTCCCCTCACCCTGAATTCCCCCGAAGTTTAGCCGGCCTTACTTCTGGCAGTCCCACTGCTCTGGGACAGCCCCAGGCCCCAGGAAAATCGTCAACATTGGCCCGTGGCCTCACTCAGGCCAGCTCCACCAAGGCTTCAGGCCACGCTCAGCACACCCACAAATTCGTTCCCAAGACACCCTGCTTTCATGCCTGCACCTAGAAGCTCTTGCTGAGTAAACTGAGGTAGTCCCCTATCCTCTTCCTCCCTGGGCAGGACTGACCTTGGGGTAGAGCTGACCCTCTCCCCCTTAATGAAACCACTAACACAAATAAAGGCCCAGGCCAATTCCCCAGTATTTCTGCCCTCCTTTCCTAACAGGTTGTGAGGAATTACTTGGTTTCTCTCCTTAGTGTTCCTTGGCGGCCACCCCCGTATTTCCAGGCCACTCCTGTAAGTCACCAACTCAAACCCGAGGCCCAGACTGTGACCTGTGCAGGGCCATTTTCTTCTTCTAATAGAAACCAGTGGCTACCCCCAGCCAAGGTCCCACACCCTGGAACCTACAGTGTGCCATGTACTGGCATCTCAGAGGCAGAGAGGATTGGCCCATTTTACAGATGAAGGCCTAGGGCCTGGAGAGGTAGCCTGACCTGTTCAAGGTCATGCAGGGAGGAGGGGAAGGTTGCAGCCCAGGGCTGTCTGTCTCCTGCTACTACACCCCACATGAAGTCTCCCCCCGCCATCCCACTGGGAGGAAACCCCCGCAATGTATGTGCCTACCCCACTTCTCCCAGTAGACCAGGGAGCTCCAGTCCAGCACAGGACCCATGTCTGACTCATCCTTTTATGCCCAGGCCCTAGCACAGTACCAGGTACACAGTTGGTGCCAATAAATGCTGAAAGAACTGAAGAGGTCTCCCAAGTCCCAACCTCGCACTGCATTTCACATAGAAGATTTATTTTTAGATAATTTACATTTCCATGTTACTTTATATACACCAACAACTCCACAGTCATTTTTCTTCTTCATCTCCCCAAGAGCTCTTTTTGGTTCCATGCTGGCGTGTCCATTTTTCAGAGATTACTACTGGGGCTCAGAGAGGGGAAGGCACCACCCAAAGGCCACCCAGCCCCGGAGGTATGCTTCTGCATGACTTGGAAGCCCCACGCCCTGACTTTTCCAATATACTCGTGGACACTTACCCTCACAGCTGACTTCCTTCCGGAGAGGAAAAGTGCCCTCACTTAGCGTTGTGAACGACCACCCTCAGCAAGGGTGCCTTGGTGCCTAGGTGGTGGGGCCCCCCATTGGAGCCCAGGTCTCTCTCTTCAGTTCCAAGACCCAGTTGAGTAACCACTAAGCCAGACCACCTGTCCATGAAATCTGGGTCTTTGCCCGCCTTTCAGAACCTAGAAACCTGCTTACCAATCTTGGGCTGGGTTCTATTGTGGCAGAAGATGTAGCACAGTGGAAAGAACACAGGCTTCGGGTAGAGTCAAACAGACTTGGGATGGGATCCTGACCGCTCTTTTCCAGGGCATTCTTCATGTCCACGGGTCCCAGGTGGCTGCTTCCCAACTGAATAAGCCCATCAGTCCACCCTTCACTGAACCCCAACTTCATCAACTTCATCACCTATTTAATGGCGTGGGTGTCGTGGATGTAATCATATACATGAGAGCGCCTGGTATATAACAGGTGCCCAATAAATGCCATTTTCTCCTTCATACGGTTGCAAAGTATTCAAGGAGGAAAATGGGGATTGTTGATACTTTTTGTGTTTCATTCATTCAACAAACCTCTCTTGAGCAGTCATTATGCACCAGGTGCTGGGGATCTAGCCAGGGGATTCTGAAGGTCCTTGCCCTTGTGGAGCACACTAATGGGTGGGGAAGATGGCCACTGAACAGATCAGCCATCAACAATGACAGCTTTGGGGGGTGCACCTGCCTGGCTCAGTCAGTAGAGCATTCAACTCTTGATCTCCGGGTTGTGAGTTTGAGCCCCACTTTGGGAATAGAGATTCCTTTTAAAAAATTAAAGAAGAAAATCTTTAAAAAAATAATTACAGCTTGAGGAAAGGGCCTTGAATGAAATAGGGAGCTGTGATAACAAATGGACACAAGGGACGGCTTTCCTTAGGGGATCAGGGAAGGCCCCTCTGAGGTGGTATATTTGAACAGTGACTTAAATGACAAGGAACCATCTAGGCTGTGTTCTGAGGGAAGAGCATTCCAGGCAGAGGGAATAGCATGTGCAAAGGCCTTGAGGTGGGAAAGATATTGGCATTTTCTAGAAGCTGAAAGAAGGCCAGGGTGGCTAGAGTGAAGTGAATGAGGAGGCAGGAGACCCTAGACTCTGGATTGCATTCTAAACGTGATGCAAAGCCACTGGTGAGTTGTAAAGAAGGGAGAGACTGAGGAGCAGAGGTGGAGTGAGGAGTGGAGGGCAGCCCAGTGGTCTGTGATCAAGGTGCCTGGAGGTCAGAGGCCTTGCCCTCTCCTCCCGTGTGTCAGCTTACTCTATACTAGGCACATCTCAGCCTCATGCCCCAAAAAAGTACCGGTAAAAAAAAGTAGAGATGGCCGAGCAGAAGAATGAGCCCAAAGCAAAGCCCCTTCTGCTGAAACGGATCCCTGGACTTCTAGCCTGTTCATGTCAGTGGCATCCTTTAGCAGAGGTCCTGCCCCAGAGCATGCTGGGGGCGGCGGGGGGGGGGGGGGGAGGTAAGCTTCTCACAATGTCCATCTCAGGGAGGGGGACGGTCATGGTCCTAGGGGACAACTGCTCCTCTTTTCTTCACATTCCAGCCACCTGCCAAAAGGACAAAGTAGGCTGTCCCATTAATCATAGGTCAGTAGATCCCCTGGAGTTTTTCTTTAATGCTGACAGTACTATCCTGGATCACAAGAGGCCACCGATGAAGGGTCTCTAGAGAGTATATAATACAAACTCTGCCTTTTACAGATGGGTAAACTGAGTCCCACAGAGGGGAAGAGGCTCAGGGCCACAGGCATAGCCTTTACCTGATTTGACCAGATCACCTGTATTTCACTGAGCTCTGACTCTGGGCCTGGGAATGGTGGGGGGAGGGAGAAGGGGAGAGTGCGGCGGGTGGAGGGGGGAAGGTGATGGGGTGGGAATGCCTACAACTCAGAGGTGAGGTGGTCCCTTGCTTCCCCCTGGCCCCCTGTAGTCTGCCTGGGCACACCCCCCTGCTGTTCCAGGGCCACCTCACCCAGAAAGGCTTCCTGACCCCTCAGTTTGGCTCAGGGACCGCCACGGTTCCTCGCCCTCCGACCCCTGGGCTTTCCCCATCCCGGCTCTGACCACACAATTTCACATTTACCTGGTTTCCTGTACTTTCCTAAAAATGCACACCTCAAAGTTGATGGCATTTTCACCATACTACACTGCCTCCCTCTTAACCAGTCAGTCTAGCAGCATTTAGTGTCTCCTCCCGGCATACTCTGCTGCTCAGTGACCTGACGTGAGTTCCTTGCTCTAAGCCTCAGTTTGCAACGCTGGTAAAGTGGGGATAAAAGTTACCCCTGACTCACAGGCCTATTGTGAGAATAAGCCCTCGATAAGTATTAGCTCCTAGCGTGACTATGTCTGCTTGCCATTTATTTATGTTTATGTTATATTTATGTTTATTTATGTTTTGAGTGCCCTCTGTGTCGGATGCCATGCCCAGTGCTGGGATACACGAGGTGGACCTGGCCCCAGCCTTCATGAAGCCCAGGGAAGAGCTGACTTTCCAAAGATTGTGACAAATGGGTTGAGAATTAGAAAACAAAAAGGTGCTCCGAGAACATATGGTAGGGGGGCTCAGCCGAGCATCTCCGAGAAGCCCTGCCTGAGGGCTCCTTGGACAGAAGCACTCGGGGCAAAGAGAAGAGGAGGGAGAAAAGTGTCTCCACATCTACAATGGCCCATGGCATGGTGCCTGTGGAAACACAACCCAGTGGGAAAACATTCTGTCCACCTCACAGAGTTTGAAAACCTTTGGAGTCCAGTGTCTCCCTTTTCCAGAAACGAAAGCATAAAGAGACAAGGAATTTCATTCAAATGTCACCTCCCCAGAGGAGCCCTCCTTGACAGCCCTTTTCAAAATAGTTCCCCAGTGATTCTATCTTCCTGCCCTGCTTTATTCACCTTCCAAGACTCAGCACCACCTTCCAGTATATGTATTTGTTTCCTTGTCTCTGTTCATCTCAGTACTGGAATGTATGTTCCCAGAGGGCAGGGATTCTGCCTTGACTGCAGTATCTCCAAGTCCAGAATGGCCTGGCACATAGTAGGTGTTCAATAAATAGCTGTTGAATAAATGAATGACGAAACCCCAGTGTGTGTGCGCGCGCGCGCGTGTATTGTAACTAAAAATTGAAATGAGATCCAAGATTTATGTTGAATTAGAAAGGAAGGGGGTTTTTCTTTCTGTTATTAATTGTGTCTTTTGCCAATCGCCTCCCTTCATCAAGCCTCAGTTTCCGCGTGTGTAAAATGCAGCTAGCACCTGCTTTGCAGAATCATTGTGAGGCGCCAATCAAATGCGGTGCAAAGCGCCCAGATGGGGCCTGGCGCACAGTAGGTGCCCTGTGAGCAATTCTGTTTTTCTGATGGCGCCCTTGGCGGGAGAGGCTCATGGAGGGGGATCCCCTGGGCCTGAGCCTTCCTGCATGACACAGAGGAAGCTGACACTGGATCTGTCCCGTCACTTGAACTTGCCGGTAATTTATTGATGCTCGATGCTGGCACCTAGTAGCTTGCCGGGTCAGCCTCAGGGAGCAGGTGTGGGGCCCCCGGGGCCTCCCCCCAGCCTCAGCCAGGTGAAGCAGGATGGGGAGAATGAATCTGCATGGCCCAGGAAAGCGGATAGATTAGCCCTTACAAGCCCCCTACGATGTGCCAGACACTGGGGGACTGGGAAAAAATCCAGGTGTAGTCCCTGGCTGGCCTGAGCTCATAGAGGAGGAGAGGGACATAATTCATAATCTGAGCAATGACGAAACAGTCGTGAGGGCTGCATGAGAGACCATGTGCCAGGAACTTTTTACATATAACCACATTTAAGCCTCATGTGATGCCTTGTTCACATTTTATAGGTCAGAAAAGGTCTTCAAGGAGAGGTCAAATGATGTGTTCAAGGTCACACAGCTAGTGAGTGACGCAGGGAGAATTTGAACCCAGATCTGACCAGCATCCAAGGCCCAGGTACATGTGACTTGCCACCCTGCCCCCACCAGGCTGGCTGGGCTAAGGGGCATGTAAAAAACAAAACCAAAAAACCCAAAGAAAGAGCTCTGGGAGTTCAAAAGTGAGAAAGGAGGGGAGGCCCGTTCCTCTAGCTGGCTGTCAGAGGATGGGTGGAAATACCAAACAGGGGATGTGTTTCAGGGCAGGGAAACATCCAGAGCAAAGGCTTAAAGGTGGAAGGGGAACGGTGTATTTGGAGTGTGGTTGGCATGGCCCTCCAGATGACCATGCGTGCCCCATGAGGGGGCAATGGGCACGCTGGGGCCTTAAATTCCTCATGGTTGGGCCATAGGGAGCCATGGGAAGCTACTGAGCAATGAAGCCACTGTTTCACCCCGACCTGTGTATCCAAGGAGGCTGTCCAGTTAGGCCAGAGGGGGCCTGGCGTAGAAGCACCTCTGACGTCCCTCCACCCCCTTTCATCAGCCCTCTGGGCCTGCCGTGCTCACCGGTTCCGGAACATCCTGCTCACTCTCACCTCCGTAGCTTTGTTCTCCCAGGATCCTTCCTCCCAGAGTGCCCACTCTACCTGCCCCAGTCCTTCTCACTGTGCAAGTCTCCCTTCCAGGCCCCTTTCCTCCATGGAGCACACCCTGACCACCCCAGCCCTCAGCTGCGTGCCTCAGCCTCAGAGGCAGGGCTGGGCAAGGGCCCATCCCCCACCAAAAGCCACAACAGTCGCCACCCACAGCGGCCAGCTATTGCTTTCACCTGCCTGGCAACACCCTGCTGCCGGTCATCCGAAGTTCCTTCGAGAAACTGCCCCTGCCCCATATTCGGAGCATGTAGCTGGAGCATGACTGACCTGAACACTGGCCATGAAAAAATCCCATCCCCTGGACCGATGTGACTGTGGCCGGATTTCTGACAATATCATTCGAGCCCCTGGATCCAGTCATGCTTGAAGGCCCTTTTCATTTTCACCTAGGTCTCCTTGTGCTGGATTTCTTGCAAACCAAAGATCCTGGTCAGATGTGCTGTCTGTTCAATGCAGTTTGGGCCTCCTCTGGTCTGGCCCAGACAGCAGAACCAGCTTCCTCACTGGACTCCTGGCCTGTAGGTTTTCCCCTCCACCCCAATCCAAAGGGTTGCTCCTCTCAATTATGGCCTCTATTATTCCCCCAGAATACAATCTGAACTCCTTGGCTTAGCATTCAAGGCCTTTCACGCTCCTATTCCAGCCCACCCCTCTCTGCCAGCCACGCCGTATTTTCCAGCCTGTGGAACAATGAACCCTTCACACGACTGACTTGTACATGCTATTCCTACCCCTGGGGCTGCCCTTCCTCTCTAATTCTCTTCCTGCAGAACTCCTACTCGTCCTTTAAAACCCTATTTGACCGTGAACTTCTCTGCCATACTTCCCTTGACCCTCAGGCAGGGCAAGATGCCTCTTCCCCTGCCCGGTGCTTCAGGCTCCCTGACCGGTCTCCTTCAGAGCAATGGCCACACAGTGTGGTCACTGTCTTCCGCTTGGCTACCTTCTCTCCAGAGAAGAAGCACCTCAAAGGCAGGATCATGTCTTGTTCACTTACCTTCCAAGGGGCCCGTGAATAGTTGTCAACTTACCAACTTACTGATAGGAGTTCAACTCAAGGTTATGAATCATTAGGTGACGATTTTTGCTGGTCAGGTTTTCCAGTTAAGCACTCACTGGCTTTTCTTTACTTTGGGACTTCTCAGAACCTTTCATGTGCTAATGGGCACTGGGAGCCTGGGTGCCAGCTTGAGATCACTTTACCCAGTTGCGGCCTTTCAGGAATGACAAGGGGCAAGAGAGGGACAAGGACTCATCTGGGCGGTTGACAGCAGAACTGGCCTGGGGCCCAGCCCCCTGCTGCCTCAGCCCGTGCTCTCTCCCGTGCGCCTCTGTATCTCTCTCCTTTATGTCTCAGGCCCCCGCTAGGTGCAAGTCACTTTTGTAGCGAAATGTTAAGAGTGGGGGTCCCTGGAGCCAGACTGCCTGCATTTAAGTCTTGTACCCCCTCTCCCGAGCTGTGTGCCCTTGGCCAAATGGCTTAACTTCCCTGAGCTTTGATCTCCTCATCTGTGGGGTGTTGACAGTAACAGCACCTACCTCATGGGGTTGCTGTGAGGGTTCAGGCGAAGTAATCCACATAGAAGCACTTAGCACAGGGGCCAGCCCACAGTAGGCCCTCAGTAAATCGCCACCAGCATCCCTATGAGCTCAGCTTTCTCCGGAAGTACTGGGCACACTGAGCCCTGACATCTTGGGGGAGCCGTGGGTCTCTCTGGAGAAACCCAAGTAAATGCTACGTCCCGACTCAGCTCCCCTCTGCAGGGTTCGGAATCCGGATCTTAGCACCGGGCCTACTCATCCGGATGTCCAACTGCCGGGCTTTCCTCCTCCCTGATTTGAAAAAAGACATTTTTTTGTTTAGAGGAATTTTCCCCCACTTCATATTGGCTCCATAAATTGGATTTTGTTGAGTGGTTTCTGACAAGCAAGTCGAACAGGCATGTGTGTGGAGGAAACGCAAGGCCGCCTCTGGCCACGGGGGTGGATCTGAGGCCTTGGGTTCCGCTGGTTGCTGGCCGCGAGCTCAGTTCCCAGGCGGCTGCGTCCTGGGGAGCGTGTGTGTCCTTGGGGTGATCCAGAAGGACTTCTTCCCCGAGGAATTCTTTCCAGAGTTTTCCCAGAACCTTCCCCTGGAGGAAAGGCCCTAATAGCAAATGGCCTGTCTACCTCCCCCACCCCATCCAGCAAATGAGCTCCTGCATTCAGATTCATGGCGGGGAGGGGGAGGTGTCCCTGAGTCTCCTACGCCCAGCTCAGTCCCCTCCACAGTAATAGTCAAGGACCATGAGGTGGATGTTGGTGCTTCTCCACTTCTTCAGGCATCCAAACAAAGGAAAGCTGGCACAGTAAAGCAGGAGGGGTTTCAGTTAGACAGCAGGAAGGACTTCCTCCTGCCAGCTAGCTCAAACCTGGGTTGTGCATGACCTTGGAAAGAGCACTAAACTAGGAGTCAAGACAGCTTTAACTGATGCTTGCTGTGGGAGTTTCGGTCAGTGCTTCATTTTCTCCTCTTGGCTTGCTCATAACAAGATGGGGGTTATAATTTCTGCTCACTACAGAGGATTTCAATTGAGACAGTGGGATGAGGACTTGAGGCCAGTGGCAGGAGGCTGGAGCAAATGACCTTCTAGGTTCCTTTTCCTTTCTTGTTTGGAAGGGATTCCCAGGGCTATGGCCGGCCCTGGCCTAAGGCCCAGGGACCCACTGGTGAAGTGTGTGTGTGTGTGTGTGTGTGTGTGTGTGTGTGTGTGTGTGTGTTACATAGTAGGTGCTAATTTAACATTTTATATTCTCCCTCTTCTCTTGGGATACTCACCAGATGCAGAAAGAGCCATGGGCAGGGGCTCCTGGGTGGCTCAGTCAGTTAAACGCCCAACTCTTGATTTTGGTTCAGGTCATGATCTCCCAGTTGGGTTCATGGGATTGAGCCCCACATCAGGCTCTGCACTGACAGTGTGGGGCCTGTTTGGGATTCTCTCTCTCCTCTCTCTCTGCTCCTCCCCTGCTCATGCCTGTGCTTACTCTTTCTCTCAAAATAAATAAATAAACATTAAAAAAAAAAAAAAAAAGAGCCATGGGCACATGTTAGAAAGTCCAGGTTCCAACCCTGGGTCTGCCCCCAACTTGCTTTGACCTTGCCCATGTCCTTTACCCAACTGAATCTCAGTTTCCCCCTCTGTATCATGAGGATTTTGGGTGGTTTCTGAGGTCACTTCTGTCCTGAAACCATGAAATCCATGACTGACCCAGCAAGGTCTGACCCCCTGCTCTCCCATCTCCCTCAACAGCCATCAATGGACGTTCCAGATACACCGACTTCCTTTGCTTCCTTGACTTTACCAGAGCCTCGGGAATGAGCTCAGGCCCCTCTTACAAGCCATGTGATGCTGGACATGTCATTCCCTCCCACCACTTTGCCCAAACCCTTCCCCTCTTGCCATGAGTTCACCTAATTAAGTCCAACTCATCCTCCGAGCTGTCAGCCTGGGTGGAGTCCTTGAGGGAGGCCCGGGGCCCAGCCTTGCAGGCCGAGGAGAACCCAGTCAGCGGGTGCTGGTCGAGTGTGCAGCTTGAGCCCCCCACGTCCCCTGGGGTGGGACCCTGGGTGTGTCCTATTTGGTAATCACACCATTTGCCTAGTGCCCGCTGGGCAAGCTCTGTGAGGGTAGGGCTGGGTCTCTCACCCCCACTATTAGGGCAGCTGGCTGGGCCCTGGGCCAGTGCTTAGTGAGTGCCTGTTGAACCTGCAGTGCGCTGGGCACTCTGCTGTCTCCAGACCCCCCAGCAACCACGAGCACCATTCTGCAGGTGAGAAAACCGAGGCTCTGAGTGGGGAAGGTCTTGCCCCAGGCCACACAGGTCTGTCCGATATGTGACTCCTCCAGGGATGGGATCCCAGGGCCTACGTGTCCCTCCTTCAGCAGCCAGCACGTGTGACAGACCCTGGAAGGCAGGCAAGATGGAGAGGGGTGGGGAACATGCAGCATCTTGCCCAAGGTCTCACCAGGCATAAACAGTGTGAAGAAGGGTAGCTTCTCTGTGGCCCTAAAAGTTCCAAACTTAAGGACCCGCATTAGGGCTCAAGGAGTCCAAGCTCCCCCTTTTATAGATGGAGAAACTTAGGCCCAGAAAAAGGATGAGCCTAGGGCCACGCGGCAGGTAAGGCACGGCAGGGTAAGTACAAAGGCCCTGTGGCTGGCACAAAATATGAACGAGGCCAACAGGCTGACAGGAGATGAAGCTGAAGTTTGGTCGGGCTAGGGGTTTGGGCTCTAGGCCACAACAGTGGGAAGTTATGGGACTGGAAAGGTCTATCTGTGGGCTGGCCTGCAGGAGGGCAGGAGGGGAACAGGGAGGCCTGGGAGGCAGACACGGCCACTGCACTCAGCCTGCTCCTGTTCCTGACCTCTAGACCTGCTTGCCCACCTGCTGACCCCCTATCACCACTCCAAGCTCCCCATTTCCTCTCCGCATCTGTCCCTCCCACTGCCTCCTCACTTTAGCACACCCCAACTCCATTCTTCCCACTGCTCAGCCAGAAAACTTGGAGTCACCTTTACCCTCCCCCCTCCCCTCTCTCTCACTGCCACCTGACCCGGCAGCAAATCCCTTTGGCTCCACCTTCAAAACAGAACCAGAATCTGACCGCTTCTCCCGGCCCTACTGCCACCCCCAGCCCCACCAGGATGGCTACCCCCCACCTTTTCCTGCCCCCACACTGGCCCACAGTGTACCTCTGTGTACCTTCCAAAGGCAGCGGGAAGCAAACCGTCCCTCCCCTGCTCCAAAGGCTCTCACCCTCTCTCCTCTGCTGCAGCGCTCTCTCCTCCTCGCCGAGGTGGTATTCGTGCCTCAGGTATTTGCACGTGCTGTGCCCTCTGCCTGGAATGCCCTTCCCGGGGTTCTGCAGGACAGCCAGCTTTGTCACTCCCCCAGGCCATCAGATGTCACCTTCTCGGGAGGTCTCCTTCCACCCTACTTAAAATGACAACTCCTGTGGCACCTGGGAGGCTCAGTTGGTTGAGCCGACTCTTGATTTAGGCTCAGGTCATGATCCCGGGGTGGTGGGATCGAGCCCCGAGTCAGGCTCCACGCTCAGCATGGAGCCTGCTTATGATTCTCTCTCTCTCTCCCTCTGCCCCTCTCCCCCGCTCACACTCTCTCTCTCTCAAATAAAATAAATAAATAAAAGTTAAAAAAAAATAAAATGACACCCCTCCTCCCAACACACATACATCCCTTTCTCACCTTCGTTTTCTCGGTAACTCACCTGGCTCTTTAAAATTCTTAGTTATTTACTTTTGAGAGAGGGAAAGCGAGAGCACGAGTGGGGGAGGGGCAGAGAGAGAGGGAGAGAGAGAGAATCCCAAGCAGGCTCCGCATGGTCAGTGCGGTAACTGACCATCGTCAGTTTCGGTAACCGACCATCGTCAGTTTCGGTAACCAGCGGAAACCACCGCACCTAACCAACTACACCACCCAGGCGCCCCAATTCACCTCGCTTTCTAAGACACCACGTAATTGGCCTATCCCGTTGCTCAGTCTCCGCCCCTGACCGCCTCACCCCCCAGAAGGGCTTCCGCTTCCCCAGGGCGAGGGTCTTGGAATCACCGGTGCCGAGGGTGGTGTCTGGTGCTAACAGCTGCTAAATTAGGCGGACTCTCGCTCGGTTCTACCGAGATGGGGGGCTGCCTCAATTTCCTAGCACGGAGGAGAAAACGGGGGGTTCGGGGAAGGCAATGATCTGCCTGAGGCCGCAGGGTCGGGACACAGTGGGGCTGGGACTTGGACCCCGACAGCTCAGGCTGAGCCGGGGGCCTGGAGGGAGCGGGCTTGGGGCTTGGTGGGGGGGGGGGGGGGGGGGAGCGGCTCCTGCCAGCCCCCTGCGGTCAATGCCCTCCCCGAGGAGCCAGGGCGCCCGGTAGGGAGAAGGCTCCAGCGCGGTGGTGTAAGAGGGGCATTGGGAAAGGCCCGGGGGCACCGGGTCCATTCTACGGTTGCCCAGTCCTCGGAGCCTGAACGGCCATGAGTGAGAAAGGAAGTCAGCAGGATCCAAAATAGGTCTGTGTTTTGGGAAGTGAAACTGGGTGCTGGGGACACTCGGCCAGGGGAAGACCTGGGCCTCCTGGGTTGAGGCTGTCGGGGCAAGGAGTCTTTCCCTGCCTCCTCAGCCCAGGGAGGGTGCGTCTCCGGAATGGGCTCAGGCACCTCTCACAAGCCACGTGACCTTGGGCCTGTCACGTGGGCTCTCTGACCCTCACTCTTCTCTTCTCTAAAATGGGACTGAGGTAACGGGACCTGGAAAGGTGCGGCAAGACCATGCCCTGAAGCGGGAGGCTGTTGCTCAAAAGATGGTAACAGTTACTGTTGGTGTTCCAGAACCATCTTGGTGCCTCCTCCTCCAGGAAGCCTCCCCAGATCCTTGGGTCAGAATGAATCTCTCCTTCTCTTTAACTTCTCTGTGTTTCTGTTCGCATGTGTCTTTCCCACCAGAGGACGCCCGTCTTTTCTAGGTGAGGACGCTATCTGAGTCCTCTAAGTGTCCCCAGTGCCCAGTACGAGGCCCGACATGTGGGAGATGCCACAGATTGAGACTGACTGGGGGAACCAGAGCGGAGGCTTATTTATGCCCTTGAGGGTCTGATAGCTGGACCCTGAGTACCAGTTCCTTGGGGTGGCCTGGAGTTGTGGCAAGAGGAGGGCTCTGAGAGTAGGTGAGTTATGTTTCCTCCGAGCCTCAGTTTACTCATCCATAAAATGGGGACACTTGGAAAATATGCCAGAGCTTCTTTGTCCTGAATCAATGAAACTCAGGCCACCCGAGATGCCACCCCAGACACCTCAGAGTGTTCCTGGGGCAGGGCTTCCCCAAAGTGGGATCTTTCAGACCCAGGAGGCTTTGCATTCTCCTTGCTCTAGACCCTGTCCTGCTCTGATGAGAAGCAGGCCTTCAAAGCTAAGAAGCTCCCCAGATATAGTTTTGGACTTGCCTACTAATGAAATCAAGAAGCTCTAAATAATGATGGGGTCATCAGTCTGCAGGAACACTTACATCACCCCGGTTTTATAGATAAAGCCCAGAGAGGTTAGGTTACTTGTCCAAGGTCACACGGCAAATTAGAGCAGAGCAGGTAGAGTTCCCAGTCCTGAATTTTGGTCCCAGGACTCAGTCAGCACATCTTACAGTTACCGCGTCTCCTCAAAGTGAGAGTCAGGTTACTCATCCTCTAGATGAAGACCTCAGGCTTCAAGAAGTGAAAGCTCTTTCCCCCAGAGGCTCTATCCTTGGAGCCTCTTTAAAAAAATTGTTTTTAAATGTTTATTCACTTTTTCTGAGAGAGAGAGAGAGAGAGACAGAGAGAGAGAGAGAAAGAGAGCACAAGTGGGGGAAGGGCAGAGAGAGAGGGAGACAGAATCTGAAGCAGGTTCCAGGCTCTGAGCTGTCAGCACAGAGCCCAATGTGGGGCTCAAACTCACAAACCATGAGATCATGACCTGAGCTGAAGTCAGACGCTTAACAGAGTGAGCCACCCAGGCACCCCTATCCTTGGAGCTTCTTAGGGGCTCTTGAGGTCCCTTGAAGGCCGAGCCTTCAAATCCAGGGACTAACTCAGGGCCAAGGCTTCTCCTGGAGGGACTCCGAAGGGTCTTTGTGGCCCCGAGTTTCCCATCATCCTCTCGTCCTGCCAAGCTCACCCACGAGCCAGCTGCTGGTACACGTTTCTGGGTGGAAGCCGCCCTGTGCAGCCAACCGGACAGACTCAGACTAATGATCACAAACACACTACATGACATTTATTGGGTGCTGAGCCCTAGTCCAAGGGCTTTACCTGTATTTACTCATTTGAGTCTCAGCGACTTGGTGAGGTCAGCTCCGTGCCCCATTTTGTACACGGGGAAACTCATGCACATCCCAGACTGAGCTCTTCTGAAAACCTGCTCCTCTCCCGGTTCCCAGCCCAGGGAGAAGTCCCCGGGCAACTGCTCTGGGTACCTGAGTCACTCCTAACACCTCCTACTGCCCCTCCCTCAACATCTAGTCAAATCCACCTCCTAACCTGCTCTGTGAGCTGTGACTAGTGCCTGAACCTCTCTGGGCTGAATCTGTCAACTAGGACAACAGCCCCGCCTATGAAGTGTAGGGCAGAGTAGTGGGGATCCGCCATCACTCCTGGCTGTGTGACCTGGGCCAGGAGAACCGACCTCTCTGGGCTGCGGTTTCCGATTCCGTAAAGCAGAAACGGTAGCACTGCTCTCCTCCTAGGGTGGAGGGGGCGGGGATGATTCAGGGACCCCTTCCCTCTGTCTTCCCTGAGACATCGCTCTAGCAATTCTCCCCTCTTAGAACCCGCCAGCATTTCCCCGTCTACCTGCTCAACCCGAGCAACGTACACACCGCTGGGTTTTCTCCCGGAGCCCGCGATCCCTCCCCTGCTGTCCCGTCTCTCTCCCACCCTGCACAGGAAAGTGAGTCTTTCCTTGCGGCCCCCTCTCCTCCCTTGAACCAGCGCCCCTCAGCCTATCGCCTCCCCTCTCAGGAGACCAAGGACCTCCGCATTGCCAAACCCGTGCTATCTCTCATTGCCCTTGACCCACCAGCAGCATCCGATGCAGTTAACCCTCCTTCGACGCCTTCCTTGCTGGCTGTCAGAATGTTCTGGTTTGCCTCCTGCTCCCTTGGCTGCCCCTTCTCAGCCCCTTTTCGGCTTCCTCTGCCCTCTCACCCCCACCTCTGAGGGTTGCCCCCCCCCCCCCATCCAGTGTCTTCCAACTACCTTCCTCCCTGGCTGACTTTAAAGACGGCTTCTCCACGGGAATCCACCCCCAACACCAAGAGCACACTGTACACACTGCATGTTAGCCAATTCGACAATAAATCATATTAAAATAAATAAATAAATAATAGAATACAAGAAGTAAAAAAAAAAAAAAAAAATGAAAACGGCTTCTCTGCGGGCGACTGCCTCTCCGAGACCGCCAACCTGGACGTCTCCCTGGAGCCCCCTGCTCCTCCCGGCCTCCCCAGTTTACTTGGCTCCCATCTGATCTGATATTTGCACGTTGACCTGTTCCACCCGCGACCTTCCTCATCCCAGTGAATGGCAACTCCGGTCTTCCCACGGCCCACGCCAAAACGCTGGCTGACGTCCTGAACTCCTCCCTCTCGGACTCGGGCTCTGGCTCCGTGTGCGTGTGCATGTGTGTGTGTGTGTGTGTGTGTGTGCATGTGTGTCTCATCCCGCCCGGGCAGCACCAGCAGGTCCTGCTGGCGCCAACCTCTCGATTCACCTCCGTTTCCAGCGCTCCTCGCCAGTCCCTCACCTCCCCCTGGATCAGCCTCCATCCGGCTCTTCCCTCCGCCAGCAGCCTCCCCAGCCTCCCACGGGCCCGTTTCTGCCCTGCTGCCTGCAGTCTATTCTCCACGTGGCAGCCAGAGGGACCCTGCTCCGAGGAGAGCCCCACATGGCCTGCGGGGCTTGCTGCCTGGCGGGTGGCGGGCCCTCAGAGAAGCCTGGCTCCTTATAAACACCCTTAGGCCCCGCAAGCTCCGCACCCCCTCTGGCTGTCTCCCTCCTCCTCCCCAGGTGCCTCCACTCCAGCTCCTGCGTTAGGGGGTTTGCTTCCCGGAATGTCCTTCCCCAGAAGCATTCAGGCACACAGAAGTCTCCTTTTGGGGAGGCCTTTGCTGGCGCCCTATCCACAGTTTCGACCTGCCACTTCCTGTCTCCTTCCCCATTTTCGTTCTCTCCCCTTAGCACTTAGAACAGTCCCGCATACATGTATTTTTACTTACCGCCTTTGTAGCCAGTCTCTCCCAGGAGGGCACCGGTTTGTCCTGGGTTCATGTGCTCCTGCCTCCTCCCCTCAGCCTTGAACAGGGCCTGGCTGGGCAGTCAGGGGGCTCGTTTGGGCCTGGGCCTGCTGGAGGCCTTCCTGCTCCCCCACGGTCTCCCTGCCTCCAGCCATCCCCTGGCACACTCGGATCTTCCATTCTCCTCAGTGGGTGCCGGAAGGGCTTTAAAAAGCCTGGATCTAATCATGTCCTCCACCCACCCTAGCCTTCAACGGCTGCCCTTGGCCCTCGGGATAATGTCCATTCCCTGCATGGCACGGGAGACCCCTGGAGACCAGCCCCAGCCACCACCCTGCCTCTCCCTTCCCTGCTGGCTCTCGCCACCTCCCTGTGCCCGCAGGAGGGTTCTCCAGCCGGCTCCATCAGACCCTGTGATGGTGAGCGTGCTCCCTGAGGGCCTGGGTGTGCAGGCCCTGCGTGGGCCAGGAGCTCGGCAGCGGTCCACGCTCCTCCAACTGCCCCCCACGATAGCAACGCCAGACGTCTGTTAAGCACCTACTGTGTGCTGGGCGCCAAGAACAGAGCGATAACAAAGACATACCTCCTCAGGGCCTCTGCCTTGACACCTTTCCCACCTGCCATTGCTTCTTGAGGTCTCTGCTCCTCTGCTGCTGTCTCTGTGAGCCCCCTCCACCATAGGCCCCCCAAATTCCCCACCCTCTAGCCATTTGCTTTATCTTCATCTGTGTCACCCACTAGAATGTGCCCTCTGGGAAGGGCAGGAAAGGATTGCCTCTGCTCTCTCCCCAGCACCTAGGACAGTGCCAGGCGCCGAATGAAGGAGTGCCATCTAGAAGCACTTAGGAGAACATCAAGTGCCATAGAGAGACGGAGATGGGGTTGCTCTACATTATTTCATTTAAAAATGTTTTTAATTTGAGAGAGAGAGAGAAAGCGTGCATGTGCATGCAGGAGAGGAGCACACGGAGAGGGAGAGAGAGGGAGAGAGAGGGAGAGAGAGGGAGAGAGAGAGAGAGAGAGAGAGAGAGAGAGAGAGAATCTCCAGGCCCTGTGCAGAGCCTGATGCAGGGCCTGATCCCACGACCCCGGGATCGTGACCTGAGCCAAAATCTAGAAGCCGATGCTCAACCGACTGAGCCACCCAGATGCCCTGGGGTGACTCTATGCTAGCCAGGGGGGGGGGTCCCGGAGGCCTCTGTGAGGAGGCAGCAAGAGCAGATACTCAGGCCGTGAAGACTGAACCTGAGGAAGAATGTTCCAGGTCGAGGAAGCAGTAAATTGCAAAGGCCCTGAGACAGGTAGAGCTCGGGGTGTTACAAAACAGCAAGTGAGGACAGAGCTGAGTGAACCAGGGAGACTGGGCTGGGGAGGCCCTTTCCCACGAGGGTCAGTGGAGGCCCGAGGAAGCTAAGTGACTTACCCAAGGCCACAAAACAAGGAGGTGGCAGAGGTGGGATTGGACTCAGGCCTGCTGGGATTTGGGGCCCCTCCCTAGGTGGGGCCCCTCCTGATCACTCTCCTGGGGCTCACCTGTGCTCTGCTCATTAATAGCTAACCCAGGTGGGGCCCTGTTAGGTCAGGAGCCAAGAAGTATTGGCTCAACCCAGTCACCTTTGGGGCCAAGCTCAATGAGCGAGTGGGCAGGCTGGAGCCACTGTCCCCTGCCCCCTCGAGAGGCCCAATTCGCTGGAGTCAAGGGTGACTGGCTGGGACGGGAGACATCACAGCCAAGGCCTCGAGGCTGTGCAGAAGTCGGACGGGGGCGGGGGGGGCCGCCGCTCAGAACCTCCCCAGGGCAGGTGGGCCTGCCAAGCACTGTGGGACCGTCTCCGGCTGGCACCCCAACTTTCCCCTCCCCATGGCTCCTTGCTGCTCCCAGACAGTGGAGGCCTGTCTCACTCATTCCCCCCACAGGCTTTAGCCCTTGCTGGTCCCTCTGCCAGGGACTGTCTTCCCCCAGTGCTTACAGCTGGGCCGTGTGTAGCCTCAGGCCTCAGCTCCAGCGTCCCCTCCTCAGAATCCTCCCCCGACCACCTGTCTAAAGCAGGCCAGCGCCCACCACTTCTTACCCTCCGTCAGGGGGCACTTTCAGGCCTTTCACGGCACTTAACAAAAATGCCGGTCAGCTTATGTGTTGTTTGCTTCTGTTGTCTGTGTCTCCATCTCTATATTGGGGTGTGAACTCCCCACGCGTTCCCTGGAGTCTCCTCGGGGCCTACCATAGGGCCTGGCGTGCAATGGATGACCAGTGAATATTTGTGGAATGAGAGCCTACCCCCTTCATCGTACAGAGGCAGAGTTGAGGTTCAGAGAAGGCGAGTCACTTGCCCAAGGTCACACAGCAAACCAGAGGCAGAACTAAAGCAGGTGCCCAGCTCGGCTCACCTGACACCGTGTCCAGGGTTCTCCAGCCTGCACCATAGCTAGCTAGTCCTCAAGGCACAGCCGGCCCGTCCCAACCTTTTATACAGGGCCTCTATCCCTCACCACTCTCTTTCATTTCTGGGAGAAGGGAGAAGCGGGTACAAAGGGTGGGAGGGGGCAAACAGGGAAGTGACTGTCTAAGATGAATGGGTCCTCAGGAGTCACCTAGTCCCACAGGGAGGGGTCCAGTGAGGTTGAGCGTCTGGCTGGGGCCTCTGGGCCCACAGTCCACTCTTGCCCTTGCCTGCCTGAGCTGGAAGGGGTTAAATTTTGTGCTGCCTCCTGGCTCACTGTGGACTGTGGCTGGGACAGAACATCTGTCTGTTGCTATGGTTGCCATACATTTGAAGGGGACGGCTGGATAATTATGGCAAACGAGGCCGAGTGAGCGAGCAGGTGCCCAGAAGTGGCTCAGGACCCCTGCCTGCCCAGCACAGTGGCAGGCTGCAGGCCCCTCGCCTGGCCGGTTTCAGCATCAGCCTTGTCCCCGGGTTCCAGCTCCTGGGCCAAGGGGAGGGGAGTCAGCCAGTGCCACCTTGGCCTTTGCACAATGAATGGGCTTGGCCATGGGGCTTCTGGGAACCCTGGAACAGAGCAGGCGCAGGAGCTGGAGGGCAGTGGGCCAGCTAGCGTGGGTGGTAGGTTATGATAATGCCCAATGTCTCTGTGTCCTGGGGAGAAGCCTGCCATCTGTCCCTGTCCCCGTGGGTCCCGTGGAGCCCAGGAAGAAGCAGGTAGAGACTGGGTGCCTAAGACCTGGCCTCTCTGCTCTGCCTGTTCACTGGGCAACACGGGTGACCCACTGGCTTCCCTGAGCCTCAGTTCCCCATCCGCCTCTGGAGGATAAGAGCGACAGAGCTGAAAGAGCTCTATGTGGGACAGGGTCGGGGCAGAGGTGGCTCTGGGACAGCAAATGGTTGCCCCACCCTGGCTCATCAGGTAGCTGGTGAACCTTAGCTGTTGTGGATCCCTCACCTGCCAAGCGTGGTCTCGTGGCGAGGCTGAAGGCTGCCCGGCAGCGACGAATCGTGTGACTTGTCCTTGGACCCGACCCCGGCCCTGATGAGGTGTGGACAAGGCAGAAGGGCTTCTGCCAGAAAGGGCCCCCCCGCCCCCGCCCCCGCCCCGCCTCCCCCACCCCACCCCCCTAGTCAGGGATCTCAGCTTCCTGAAGACTGCAGACTCAGACCAGCAGACCCCAGAGGCCTGAGAGCTGCTGCTTCCAACTTCTTCCGTGCCAGCTGGAGACAGAGGCTAGGCGCCTTCCCCAAGGTCACCCTTTTGGGTTCCCGGCTCTCCCCTTGCCACTGCCCCCTCCTCCTGGCAACCTCTCCCCTCTCCCCCATCTGCCTCCCTCACATCATGATTGCAATAATAATAACCACCATCGTGCAGGTGCTGGGCGCTACGTGCATTTGCTTGTTTACTTCTTTCAACACCTGTAAGGAAGATGCCATTTTGAATGCTGTTTTCAGGTGGGGAATATTGAGACACAGAGCAGTAAAGTGATCTGCCCAAGGTCCCCTGGCTGGCAGTAGTATAACCCAGAAGGTCAAACCGGGGCCACTCTGGGCACCGCCTCTTCTTCTGTCTCCCCTCCCCGCCGAGATGACCTCCTCGTGTCAGGGATAGGTCTGGTTCTTCTGTTTTGCCAGCTCTGTGCACGGAGGAGGCACAGACAAATGTTTCTGTCCGCTCATTTATGCACGCATGCATTCATTCAGTATGCACTGAGCACCTCTTATGTGCCAAGCCCTGTGCCCGGTGATTCCACGGATCCCCTTCCTCACATCGGCCAATCCAGAAGTCCCCAAGGACAGCTGACCCCAGTGAACAGAAACTGATTCAAACGAAGCATCCGAGTCTGGGCAGCCTGGAATCTCTCACTGGCCTGAGTGGGGCAGAGCAGTGGCCATGGCCTCACACTATAGCTGAGGAGAAGGGAGTATAGAGACCAGAGGATCTGCCCAAGGTCACACTTGTCCCAGGTGGGGCAGCCCCTAGGAACCAGGAATTTTTCCACCCCACAGGGCTATCGGCATGGGGATTGCTTTGGCCTTGATAGAGTGCTCATAATAGAGTGACCGACACGTCCTGGTTTACCCCCTTAGCCTCAGACAAACTAAACAATAGTTACCCTGCTCAGGACCTCCTAGGTGCCACAGACCCAAACTTTGGAATCCAGCTGCCTGATCTGGGATCCAGGCTCCCTTCCTTCCTGGGAATGTGATCCTGGGAAAAGGATGGCCCCTCTGAGCTGGGGGGTGCCTCCCTGCCCCACCCAGGGACCTGTGGTCCCGCCCCAGGCTGCCTTAACAGGAGTCACAAGGTCTATACCCAGGAGACACCAGGCCTGCCCGGTTCCTGTTCCTCAGGGAATGCTGGTTGGGTAGGGAGTCCCAAGCCCGCCTTAAAGAGACAGGCACAGGCCATAGCCAAGCTCTGCATATTTAACAGGCAGCTCCTGTGAGCCATGAATCAGCAGCCCAGGGGCCCTCTGGGCGGCACAGAAGCACTTTCTCAGACAGGCCCCTCCTGCAGCCATTGGGGTGGGGGGGGGGGGTAAGACAAGGATGTCTGCAAGGAGGGGCTTGTGGGCCCAGGAAGGCTACTCCCCATATGGCTGCAGGGCCTCCTTAGGGATTGAAGGGTCCCAGGAAGGACTTCCAGGAGACCCGCGAAAGGGCTGCAGTCGGAGGTGTGGGGGCTCTCTGATTCCAAGGCCCATCCTCCTGCTTCTCGGCGATGGATGGGGACCTGCACTTCTCCTGGCCTCAGTGCCCCTGGAGCAATGGCATCTGGCCTCTGACCTCTCGGGCCCCTTCCAGCCTTGCTAAGATTCTCTAACTGAAACCAGACTTCCGGATTCCCAGTGAGAGTGGGATAAATGCTCGGCTTTCTGGTCCCTGGGTCTCAACACTCAGTCTTATACACAGTAGGTGCTGAGAAACACAGAATAGAAAGATGGATGGATGGATGGGCAGATGGATGGATGGATGCATGGATAGATGGATGTGTAGATGGATGGATGGATGGGCAGGCGGATGGATGGATGGATGGATAGGTGGATGAATGGATGGATGGATGGATGGATAGGTGGATGAATGGATGAATGGATGGATGGATGGATGGATGGATGGATGGATGGATAGATGGAGAAGGGGACTCTTGGGCCAGTGGACTACTCAATGCCCAACAAAGGGCAACTCAGTGGGTGAATGAATATTTTACTCCTCCCTTGCTCTTAGCCTCACATCCACTCCACCCTCGGGGCCGTCCATTTGACGTTTCACTTCCTCTCCATCTCCCCTGCTACCACCTGGCTGAGGCCACTACCCTCTTTGGCCTGGACAATCATAGCACCCTTCTCACTGCGGTTCCCTTCATCCCCTTTCAGATTATTCTCCAAGAGCAAGAGGACCCAGGATGTAAATTATCTCCCACTTCCCCCTGCCTCAAACCTCCCCCTGGCCCTCCTTACCCTGGTCCACAGGCCTCACATGATTGAGCCCCCGGTTACCTCTGGACCTCACTTCCTGCCCCCCACGCACCTCCCGACCTCTCCAAGCTCTTCCACGCTGACTGGCCTCCAGTGTCCCCACATGCACCATGCTCCTGCCCACCCCCAGCCCCCTAACCAATGCGCCCACACTTCACCCTCTTACCTCCTACTGCCTTCCAGACCTCAGCTCAGCGGCCGCTTCCTCAAGGAAGCCCTCCTTGACCCCAGCCCGTGCCAGTCACTCCCATTGTACACTCCCAAGGCACCCGAACCTTTATTTTACAACTCTTCTTACAGCTGCATCCATGTGCTTGTGTGACTAATAACGCCTGTCCTCAGTGGACCTGCGTGAGTGGGGCCCTGTCTGTCTCATTCCCTCCTGGGGCCCCCGCACCCAGCACAGGGGCTGGCACATAGTTAAGACTCACTGAGCATTTGTTGAACGAATGAACAGACGGAAGGAAGGATGGATGGGAGGATGGATAGAAGCAGAGGATGGAGCCAGAAGGTGAAGGATGAAGTGACAGCTGTTTAGACAGGGCGGCTGGGGGCCAAGGGAGCCTCGGTAAGGCGGTGACGTTGGAGAAGGGTCACAAAAGCAGGGGAGTATCTAAGCAGAGGGAAGAGCGTAGGCACCGCTGGTGGGAGGCGAGCACACCCCAGGTACATCCGCGGGCCCGGAGACAGGGTGCGAGGGAGCGCAGGGCCGGGCAGGGCGCAGAGGGGCCAGGCACAGCCTGTGGACCCCGGAGCGCGTCCCAAGTGACACGGGAGGAGCCTTCTGCACTCTGCACAGAGCAGTGGCTCCGTGCATGTGTCCCCGCCGCTCCCCGAGTGGAATGCACACCCAGCGAGGGCAGGCCCTGGTCCAGCTTGTCGGCTGCTACCTGCTACGTGAGCAGCACCCGGCGGCTGCTCCCGGTAAAGGAGGGTTGGGGATCAGTGGCGTCGTCTTTGTGCGGGCATCTCAGGGGACTTCGGCCATCCCTCTCCCCCATACAGCCCATTTCCACCCAGTCGCGTCGCGTCTTCCCTCTGCTTGAAACCCTCCCGTGGCTTCCACCTGGAGTACGAGCCAAAGGCTTTGCAGTGGCCCACGGCCCCATAGCAGGGTTCCTCCCCTCGGGACTAATGACGTCCAGGGCCCGGGCGTTGTCCACTTTAGGGCTGCCCCCTGCGCTGCGGGAGGTCAGCAGCACCCAACCCCCAGGGCAGCAACCCCAAATCTCCAGACACTGCCGAATCTCTGTCTCTGGGGCTTGGGGGGCACACTCTTCCCTGCTGGGGTCTGGGATTTGCTTCATTCCCCCCATCCCACCCTGTCCTGGACCTCCTTCTGAAAATCACACCTCCCTACCCCAGCCTTCTTTTCTCTTTTTTAATTTTTTAAATATTTATTTTGAGAGAGAGAGAGAGAACATGTGTGCAAGCGAACAGGGAGGGACAGAGAGAGAGAGGGAGAGAGGATCCCAAGCAGGCTCCGCACCGTCAGCGCAGAGCCCCACGTGGAGCTCGATTCCACGAACTGTGAGATCATGACCAGAGTCGAAATCAAGAGTCAGGTGCTCAGCCGACTGAGCCACCCAGGCGGCCCCAGCCTTATTTTCTCCATAGCTCTTACTAGCGTTCAACATTTCTCTTGTTCACTCGTGTGTGTAGCTGGTCGGACCTGCCACCTGGATTGAGCTCCGTGAGGGTGGGCGTTGGCTTGGGTCCCCAGTGCCCAGCGCGAGGTCGCCTATATATTTGTTGAGTGGATGCCTGAATTCAGACCATCACCTCCTGCTTTAGGGATGAGAAAACTGTATCAGGAAACAAAACCAAAACCAAAACCAAAAACACAAAAACTGGATCAGAGAGGTTTGGTGACTTACTTGTGGTCACTCGGCTAAGTCTGATGCCAAGACAATGTAGGGCCTCTCCCTCTAGATTCAGGATCATTTTACTCTGTGTGCGCCTTTGAGGCCTGGGACAGGGTAGGCAATGCAGGGGGAGGCCAGTTTCCCTGAGTCCCAGGAAACAGGATTCCCCTGGGGCTTGAACCCACAACCGCCTGGCTATGAAGCCGATATGTGATCTCCCCAGTAGGTGTCACAGCGTGGGGCAGAGGGAAAGGGGGCCTTGCAGGGGGTGGATGATTAATTCATCCTAATTGACAAGGTTTTATTGAATTCCTAAAAGGCCCCAGGCTGGACATTTCAGAAAATATCGTTGCAGTGTCTCCCTGGGAAATGTCCTCCAGTATCAAGCGAGCAAGCAGATGCACTTTAAGATAAAAGTTTGTTGCATTTACCCAGTAAACATTCAAGTTTGGGGTGGGGGAGGTGGTGCTCAGAAGGGGGTGTGACTTCCTGAAGAAGGGAATGCGCTTTTCATAAATTACCAGGAGGAAAATTGTATGTGTCGGAATAAACTCTGTCCAAAAATATAGCAGGGCTACCTGATAGTTAATAATTCAGAGCTGTTCCCCAGCACGACGCAGGCTTTTAAAAATATTTCCTTGGGATCGTTGTTTAAAAATACTGTTAGTGGCTGGGAACCTTCTCGTTGCACTAGATGGCCATGATGGGCCAGCCTTGGTGGGGTCCCAGCGGACAAAGGACAGCGATGTATCTGATGCATCATGATGTGTGAGTAAGGCTGTGCTCCTCCGGGAAAGTGCCACGGACACCCTCTCATCTTCCTCACAGTCCTTCACAGCACGGAGAGGGAAGACGGTGGGGCTCAGAGAGGGCAAGAGGCCAGCCCCAGACCACACAGCTAGGAAATGGAGGAGGGGCTCTGAGGAGAACCCAGGAGGGGTGATGGAATTGCGATGCCCACCCCCCCTGCCCCCGGCTCTGGGCAGGGATTTCCCTTCTCTGTGCTTCAGTTTCCTCGTCTGTAAAATGGGGATGTTGATTCACCAGACAACACATAGTTACGGAGTACTCATTAAAATCGAAGTGTTTGGGGGGACTGCACGCTGGTAGGTCAGTCGGTTAAGCGTCCAACTCTTGATTTCAGCTCAGCCCATGATCTCATGGGCTCGTGAATTCAAGCCCTGTGTTGGGCTCTGTGCTGACAGCACGGAGCCTGCTTGGGATTCTCTCTCTCCCTCACTCTCTGCCCCTCCCCCATTCTTGTGCATTTGCTCTCTCTCTCTCTCTCCCCCTCTCTCCAAATAAATAAATAAATTTTATTTAAAAAAAAAATCTAAGTGTTGGGGTGTCTGTCTGGCTCAGTCGGTGAGACTCTTGATCTCGGGGTTGTGAGTTCAAGGTTGACATTGGGTGTAAAGATTACTTAAAAATAAAATCTTAAAAAAAAAAAATTGCAAGTGTTGAATGGTGTTTGACCAAGACAGACCCAGCAGTCAGGTGGAAGAGTCAGATGAAGTACAGTTACACCCCATCACAAACGCTAATCCATGCTATCAAGAAAAATAAAGGGGAATAAAGGGACAGGGCAGGGACTGGATGCTTTAGTCAGGATAGTTAATCAGGGAGAGCTCTCGGAACAGGTGCTAATTGAGTAGAGGCCTGAAAAAAGGAGAGAGCCGAGAGAATTTGTGGAGGCAGAGGGCAGACAGAACAGCAAGTGCAAAGGCCCTGGGGTGGAATCGTGCCTGCCATATTGGAGGAACAGTGAGGAGGTCACAGTGGCTGGGGCAGAGGGAGCCAGTGGGAGAGAGAGGGAGGTGAGTTCAGAGATGCCAGCAGTGGCCAGATGAGAAAGCACCCTGTGGAAGTCTGGATTTTACCCTGAGAAGGCTAGGGATCCACCAGAGGGGTGGTTTGCAAGGGAGGGACCAGCCATTCTGTTTGTTTTTAAAAGCCCTCTGTAAATTCTCCAGATTGATTGTCAAGTGAAGAAAAGCACGGGGCAGAACCATGTGCGTGGTCTGCTACTGTCTGCTTAAAAAAGAGAGAGAGAGAGAGAGAAAGGTATGCATTGGCTTGTATATGCATAAAATTATCTCTGGCATGATAGATGAAAATAGGAGGAAACAGTGCCTGCCTCTGGGGAGGAGTTCTGGCTGGCTGGGCCAGGTGGGAGGGATACTTTCTTTTTTCTACATTCGTTCTCGCACCTTTTGAATTTTGAGCCATGCAAATTTGTCACCTATTCAAAAAATAAATACTTTTTTGGAGGTGAAAGAAATAAGATAAGAGAAAGGCCCCTTTGGCTGCCGTGTGGATAATAGATTTTAGATGTGCCCAGATGGCGGTGGCTGGGAGATGAGGAGGAGGCCGGCTGGGGCCCCCTGGTCAGAATTTTTTGCTCCACTTTACAGGGAGGACTGTGGGGCTCAGAGAGGGCAAGCGCTGAGCCCCAAAGCACACAGCTAGGAAATGGAAGATGGTCCCAGATGAGAACCCATGCCTCGGTTTCCTGGGATTCCTCACTGCCTCCTTCTGTCCTCTGCTTTTGGGTCATCTGCCCTGCAGCATCATCCCCAAGACCCGGTGTGAGGGTTTTGGCTCCCAGGCCCTGTACCGATGGCGACCTTGCCCGAGGTATGTGCCCATAAATGTGTGCTGAGTGATAAATTCCTTCTGTCATCCATCCGCTCGTTCATTCTCTCGACAACTGTATGGAGTGCCTTCTCTAGGCCGGGCCCTGTGCTAGGCCCTGGGGTTCAGCCGTGAACAAGACAGGCCCTCACCTTGGTGGCACTCGCACTCCTGGGGCCAGGGTGTGGGAGGCAGGTGATTGCACGTTAACCAAACGGTGCGTAAGTGCTAGGAAGAAGACTAGAGAGAGGAGGGGGTAGTGAGTGAGAAGGGAGGCACCTTTAGATGACCACAAGAGCTCCTGTGGGGAGGGGGCATCAGAACAGAGGCTTCAAGGACACGCAGGAGTTGGTAGGGATCTAGGGGCAGAGCACCATAGGCAGAGGGAACGGTGAATGCAGATGTGTAAGAGGCATGTGGGAACTGGATTACTCCAGGGTAACAGAGTCATTCTGGAGGGTGCCGCGTCGTTCCAAAGGAGTTTTGCAATGAATGGAGCTACCCCCTACGTCCCGTTTGTGGGATGGGGATGGTGGTGGCCTCGGCTCCGTGGGCTGCCTTGTGAGAGATTCTGGGAGAAGAAAATCCCAGAGTGGTGAGGCCAGAAGGGACTGTCCCATCCTTCGAGGATTCTGGGGTGTGCTGGAGAGGACCCGGTCATGTAGACAGAAGCCAGTGACCGTTCCTGGGGACTCAGCTGTCTGCCTTGTCACAGAGGGCAGGGTTACAGATGAGGAAGGGCTCCTGAAGGCTGGTGACGCTTCGCGCCAAGATCAGCAGTGTGACCACCGCCGATAGAGACTGACCTGAACAGCTGAGGCTCTGCTAGGAGGAAGGGAGGGCCTGGAGGCTGCTGGCGCCCCCGGCCACCTCCACGGTCCGTCCCACCGCAGTCCTGGCTCTGGCCCGGGAGACCTGGGTCTGGCCTCCTGTGCTGTTGCCATCTGTGCTCCACGGCTGGCCAGGCGTGCCCTGCTCTGGGGTGCCCATCTGGACGCCGAGCTGACAGCACATCCGGCTCAAGCAGGGCCTCTGACAAGGGGCCATCGTCCCTAGATTCATCAGGCTCCCAGTGATTTTGTATTGGCTTGCGTCTGGCCCATCTCTTCCCCGGTGGTACTGCTGGGGAACGGGAAGGGACCCAGGGGCTCACACTTCCTGTCTGCTCTGTGCGGGAGCCATCAGCTCATTCCATCTTATACGAACCCCCCCCCCCCTTTACAGGTGTGGAAACTGAGGCTCAGCGAAGAGGGCGGTTTGTCTAAGGACACCTAGGTGTTAAAAAGCCAAGCCAGGATTTCAACCTCGGACTATTGGATTCCAGACCAGCACTTTCCACCAAGTCCCAATTCCCCACTGGCCTCAGACACCCAGAAGGGACTTGAGGTGTGGGCAGGGGGTTGACAAAGCCACACCTTCATCCCAGGTTCTGGGCTGGGGAAGGCCCGGGCCATGCTTCTCTGAGTTACGAGGAAGAGGAAGCGAGCCAGCCAGTAGGCTTTATGGGAACATGCTCCCTCCTCCCCGTGGAGCAGCCGGGACCTGGGCTCAGGTGACATATAGCACCTGCAGCTCGAGCCACCGCCTGCTTGGCCCACCAGCTACAATATTCCCAGAGCAGCGGGCAGGCGGGCCAAGGGCTTCAGTTCACTGGCCCGGCCTCGGGAAGCCCAAAGAGGGAGGTCAGGAATGCTGCTGTTGGGCTTCCAGAAGCGTCTCCAGTTTCTGTAGCTGTAGCAACGTCTGGAATGGACCCAGGGCAGTCTGACCCCTGCCCAGACCCCCTCCCAAATGCTGGCTCCCACTTGCACACTCAGGGGTCACTGCCACCAAGAATGGTGCCTTGTGCTCTTGGCTTGTTAGGGGCCTTGGAGACTCTGGGGAAAACCCACAGTAGTGGCCCTGTGCCTGAAATGCCACCATCAGCCAGCATCACTGTGGGTTAAGAAATGCCTTGTCCCAGCCACCTTTAAAGAAAAAAGCCGCCTGTAATCTCACAAGGGAGAAAAGGCCAACTCTTGTACATATCAGTGAAATAATAACCGGCCAGAGGGGAGGAAAGAGCACCAACTTCCTGTCAGGCTCATTAGACTTGAACTCTAGCCATGAGCCAGGCCTCCATGCCAGAGGCCTCTCTCTGCTCACCCGGCCCCACCTCTGCCCTTCGGCCTCCCTCAAAGGCCTCCCCTTGTCCTGCCCCGGGGCCCCTGTGGATCAAGACCCCACCAGCCCTCACTTGCACCACTGTAGCAGCCTCTCGGCTGGTCTTGGTGGCTCTACCCACCCTCCACAGAGGCCACAGAGTCTTTCTTCTCACACGCAGCTCCGACCCTCTCTCTCCCCACCTCAAAGCCTCACCATGACTCCCCAGAAGCCCCAGAACTGGATCCTGACATTAGCCTGGCCTTCAGGGCCTTTTATGGCCCAGTTAGAATCATCAGTCCAACCCCACCCCTGAGTGTTGGAGGGAACGGACTCTGGGTTTGCTGTGTGACCTTGAGCAAGTTACTTGACTTATCTGAACCTTGATTCTTCATTCTGAAAGGTGAAATCGGCCGCTGCCACAAAGAGAGCAGGGTTTAAATTGTGTGATTCCAAAGAGCTCATGCCTTGTAGCCCTGGGCCAGACATACAGTCAGGGCTCCATAAAGGTAGCTGTCCTTAATTACCACTGGTCCCACGAAACCACTAAAATATTCTCCCACTGTGCTGTGCTGTTTCCTGTTTTTGAACCTGTGCAGGTGCTGTGTTCTCTGCCTCGGCAACACGGTGAACTCCTATTCCTTCAACACCCATCTCAGAAAGTGCCCTGACCAGTGTCATCTCTCCTTTCTTAGGACACTCCTCCATATTGGCCAAACAGCTGACCTGGAATTTTTCCATTTACTTGTTGATCCTCCACCATATGACTGTGGGCTCCCAGGGCAGCGGCTGACAAATGACTGGACCAAACCATCAAGGAAGGACTGGGGTGATGGGGAGGGGGAGAGGTGAAGGGAGAGGGTTTCTGTGGTTGGCCACTGCAAAACAAAACTTCCATTCATTCAATCATGCATTCACTCATTCATTCATTCATTCATTTAACAAATATATATTGACCTCCTTCTCTGACTAAAACCACTTGCTGACTTTCTACAGCTTCTAGAATCATATCCCAAAACTCTCCTCTGTGGCCCACAAAGCCCTGGAGATCCAACCCTGTGAGACCTCACTGACCTCAGTCTTCCTGTCCCTCTCTGCTCCAGAACCCTGGCACCCCTTCGGTTCCTCAAGGAAGGCCATGTTCTAGAATGTCCTCTTCCTGACCTTTCCAGGCTGGCCCCCTGGAGAGGCCCTTCCGGCTCACTCTGCTTAAATGGGGTCTCAGCCCTTGCTTGGCACACCCCATCTCAGCCCCACATCTGTCTCCTTCCTCACACTCACAGCCCACACCCCAGACACACTTGCGGGATTAGGCAATTAGCACCCGCTCCTCACTAGGCTGTGAACTCCCCACTTCCGAGCCTGCTTAGCCTCTCTGGTGCCTGCTGGAGAGGCCTCGCCTTCAGAAAGCCGCCTGGAGAGCCCTGGGAGGCCAGAGCCAAAAGGGGCTTTGGTGAGAGCGTAGGTCCACCTCCTCGTGTTGTAACAATAATAAAAATAATCATAATTCCAACAATAACAACAGCTAACACTTCCCACGTGCCAGGCGCTGCTGTTTCCATGCACTGTTTTCTTTAATCCGTGCAACAATCCCATAAGGGAAGGTTCATTATATCCCCCACTGGACCGAGGGGAAAACTGAGGCTGGGTGAGGTTGACTCGCATTCCCCCCCCCCCCTTCCCTTTCCCAGCCCAGACCAAAGAGTCTGCGCCCTTACCAACTACTGGGCTACACTGCCAGATGACAGATGACTGGGGAATAGCCACAACAAATACCACAGCGATGGCAGGGCCGTGACAAGCCGGAACTGGCTGGACACTCTCTATTTTCAGCGGTGTGACCTCAGACAGGCCACATAACCTCTCTGGCCTCAGCTTCCCCATCTGTAAAATGGAGGTAAATGTATCCCCTTCATCAGATCAAGCATTCTCAGGAGGGAGGCCTACGGGGCCTTTACTACCGAGTGGAGGGGCCTGGACGCCATCAGGGCAGGATTCTGGGGGTCCTGAAGCACTGCCTCTGGGCCCAAGGCCTCCCCCACAGGCAACCCCACACACAAAGCCAGCCCTGCCCACAACAGCTCTATGCCTGGCTCCAGCAGGACCCTGCCAAGGCAGCGGGAGTAGAGTCATAAACACCCTTCCTGGAGAGCCCTCAGTGACTGCGCGCTCCCCTCTGGAGAGGGGAGATGACATTGGGGGTGATTACACCCAAGGGTCCTGGGTGAGCAGCGGGCAGCCGACCTGCTCCGAGTGGAGCCCTGAGCCACAGGGACCCCAAGCACCCCCAGTCCTGACACCTGCTTCCCTTGCCCCCACGGGTCCTGGCAGCGGGAACGGGGCGTCGCTGGAGCCTCCCCTGGGCCGTGCCAACCTCCCTGTGCCCAGACAGAGCCCCCTCCCCCTGGCCTCTGGGGGAGGGGCAGGCTGGGAGAGGGAGCCAACAAAGGCAGCCAGTGGGGCTGCGCCTGGGGCTCGGGCGACCCCCTCCCCGACCTGCCCAGAGCGCCCACACCCCCTCCTGCCACTCGGCCGCCGGCTCGGCTGGGGCGCCCGGCACCGTTGCTATGGCGGCCGCTCTGGGGAAGCTGCAGCTGGGTAATTATTGCGAACATCCATCCTGCCTCCTGCCCGCCCGGGAGAGCAGGGGAGCGAGCAGCCGGGGCCAGGCCAGCCCCTCCTCGCCCGCCGGGTGGCCGCACCCTGGCCTGGCCCGGCGCCGGAGGTATGCGGGGGGAGGAACGCCGCGCAGGCAGCCCGGTGGGCAGACGGCTACCCAGCTCTGGCAGGGGCCCGCAGGGCTGCCCTGGAGACCCCTGCTTTCGCCCCTGCCCCCCACCCCTGGCCCACCCTTGGAGCTGACCGACCAGCCCGGAACTTGTTTTTTCTAACTATAAACACACACCACACACAAAACCAGCCAGAGAGCCTCCTTTGTTCAAACAGAATCTTTCCTTGGCCTTTTTTGGGGGCAGTGGGAGCCAACAGCGCCTGGTCTGGGCTACGGCCTCTTACACGGGACCGTCCCCCTAGATGAGGAGGTCCCCCTGGGGCCCCACCGTGGGCTCCGCAGCCTTCTCTGGCCCAGAAGCTCGCCCTGGCCCCGGTGTCTAAATATAGCTGCGCCTGGCTGAGCCTGAGGTCACACACACTCCCGACTGCCTGGGGTGACCATGCTCAGGCCGGCGAGTGACGTCCATGGGTTTGGGTATCAGACGAGTATTTCAGGAGCCAGGGCAGTGCTGGGCTCAGAGCCCCAGCCGCGAAGCAGGTGTGCCTTTCCCCCGGGGCTCATGGACCCCTCAGAGAGACTTGCAGCCATGGCTTACAGAGCACACACTGTCAAGGGGACACAGACAGGCTCCCTCACACACCGGAGGCAGGATGGGAAGAGGGCCCGGAGGGAGCCTTGATGCCCATGAGGCGATGTCAGGTTTGAGGGAAGGGGTGGGGTCCGGGCAGAGGGGAGAGGGGGCAGGCACAGCCTCTTGTGGGCAGGAGTGGGGGGCGCACCTCGGTCAGCATGCAGGGCCCAGGAGCAGCGGGAGGCCACTCTAGCAGGCCAGGGGTCAGCAGGCTACAGAACACGGGGACACTCTTCCTCTCCTTTGGCCCCTGTTGCCCCTTGGGGCTCTGCACAGGCCGGGACACTTGGCAGAGGGCACTCGGCAGGAGAGATCTGCCGGAATCCTTGATTTCCAAAGGTCTCTGGTGGCAAGAGAGGAAACGGAGGGGCCATGAGGGCGGTGGGGAAGCTGGCACGGGCCACCGGTAAGGCCAGGACCCCCAGGAATAATGGGTTCGAGGAGAACAGGAAGACCAGACGGGACTTGGGGGCTGAGAGGGAGCAAGGGCTTGGTCTGCGTCTCTGTTTGCCCAGGGGTGTGGGCTGCCTGTGTATCCCGCCCCCCAGACTTGGGTCATCTAGGTGCTGACCAGGGCCCCGCAGGGGAGGTGGGCATTCCAAAATAAGAGGCAAAATGTTGGTCAAAAGGGAGCCCAGCCCTGGCATGTCACCACACGTTGGGGCCCCGGGGAGAAGGTCATCTGCTCCTTCACCACAGATGGAGGGAAAGCGGCCTGGGCTCCAGCACAGCCTTCTGGGCAGGGGCCGTCCAGCCCCGATGGCCTTTGACCCTCACACTTACAGTCACGGCAATAAATCTTCCCAATGGGCCAAGTTTTCCATCCGCAAAGCTCTTCCCCATCCAGCATCTTACACTGGCTTCATTCGAACAGCCCTGGTGCTGGGCTGGGCAGGAGGAACAGCCATCGCAGGCGTCCAGAGACTGAGGCCCGGAGAGGCGACCTGACCTGCCCAGGCAGGGAAAGAGGGAGGGATTGTGATGTCAGGTGCCCGATAAGTGGTGGGTACCAGACACGCTCACTCAGGCTGCAGCTAGAAAGTGTCAGGAGCAGAGCTTGAACTCATGGCTGACCCCCGGTCCAGGGCGGCTCTGTCCTCCTGAGACAGAGGCTAGCAAGGGTCTGAGGTGGGGCCACACTCCACTCCCTGTGCCAACATGTCTTCTGAGACCAGAAGCCAGAGGAGCAGGGGCCCAAGACAAGCATAAATACCCATAGCAATTATCCAGTCTGACAGTGACCACTTCTGTCTTACACACGGGGAAACTGAGGCTCTGGCCAGAACCAGACCCAAAGAGCCTGCTGTTTCCCAGATCATGGAGTGGCTGGAGCCGGGTGGGTAAGTCCCATGTATTCCCAGAGCTCTGTGGGGTGCAGCCATCCAACAGTGCTTGCGTTTGGAATGTGAGACAAAGAACTGTGGGTGTAAATTCAGAAGGAAGGGTTCCGGGCCAAGCTCGCGGCTAATAGCGGCCCTGGGAGTCGCAGGTCACTGGGGTAAAGCGGCTCGGGTCAGGAGGGCTGAGGAAGGCCACACCACAGCCAGCACCCGCCATCTTCAGAAACCCAGAGGGTGCAAGGGGCCGTGACGGTGCGCGGCGGGGCGCCCCACGCCCTCATCCCTCCGTCTGCCTTCCTCCTCCCTCTGTCCCTCTCGTCCTGGAGGGCAGTCCCAGGGCTGGGCACAGGGCATACCGGGGTGGGTCAGCAGCCGTGATCCGGCCCCCTTGGTGCTCCATTGTCAGTTCCTCGTCTGCAAAACGGACGTCGTGGCGGCCATGTCCTGAAGTTGTTGGAAGGGTGCGCTGACACGTGTGGAAGGCCGGGGTGATGGCAGCTGTGTTCATGTCACTGACTGTAGATAATAACGGCGGTGGTGATTAGCTGCAAGCCAGCTCCCTGCCTGGCATTCACGGCAGGCAGTGCAGGGCCCCTCCCCGCCCCCCTCCGCCGCTTCCAGCTTTGCGTCTCACACCCAGACCCAGACCAGACCCTTCTCCCATCAACATGCCAGGTTCACCCCAACCTCGGGCTTTTGTTCAGGCTGTTCCGCCGACCCCGGAAGGTGCTTCCCTTGCTCCCCAAATCCCACTCGTCTCTCGATCCCTTTCCTCACCAAGACACACACACGCTTCTCCAGCCTTCGTGTATCTTGGGCTCCCCGGGGAGTCAGCACTACCTTCTGGCACACATTTTTAGCTCCTTGCCATTACAGGACCTGGGCTTTGAGGCTGTATAGGCCTGAGTTCAGATCCTGCTTCCCCTCCCTCTGAGCCACGGCTCCCTCACTTACAAGGTGGGGGCAATTACAGCACCCAGTGCAGGGAGTGCCTCAGGCTTGGTGTGGGGTCAGGGGCACTGCAGGTACTTTGTAAGGAATAGGCCATTATTACGGTTCTATCTCTTTGGGTTCCTGCTATGCTTTCCACCTCCCAAGCCTGCCCTTCTTTGTTCCACACTGCCCGTGTGGCGGAAGCCTTAGGAAAAAGAGCTCCCAAAAGGGGCAGGGACTTCACCAAACTTCCTCTTCCTTTAGATATGGGAGAAATTTGGAGGCTGGGAGATTCCTCCGTTTTCTCTGAAATCACCCCAGGCAGGAGGTCACTCACTAGCAGGACAAACCAAGATGGCTGGAAAGTTCCCTGTAATCCAGGTTTCAAAGCCATCCCAATAGAGTGATTGGAGGCTTGGGAAGTAAGGATCATGCTGGGGAGAGATGGTCTGATACAAAAATGTGATACACTGGGCAGCTGAGTGCCAGTGATGTGCACAGAAGCAGGCGGTCTATGCCCTGTGTGGGAGTGTGGCTTTGCTCTCTGGCTTCCCCGGGCTGCGATTTTTTAGTACTCGTCACAGATGGGGTACCCAGTGTCTTCAGTAGTGCTGGGAGGTTAGCCAGGTACCTATCCCAGAGAAATTGCTCCGTGCACAGTGAGGCCTGCCCAGGGCCGTTTGTGGAAGCAAAACAATAGAAATCATTTAAATGTTCAATAGGGGACTGGACAAGAAACGACGGGCCAGCTCACATGGTGGAATAGTGCTAAGCTGTTAAAAAGCAGGTGGTTGTATGTCTGCGGACCCAGAACAACGCCCATATGACATTCAGTGAAAAATGAGGCACCTTGCAGAACAGAACATGCAGAACGTTACCACTTATGTGAGAAGCACACACACCTCTACATCCATAGTTATAGATACAGTTGATGCAGATATAGACGAAGGTATAGTCACACCCGCAGATGGAAATGTACATACAGAGGGAAAGATACAGACATATACACAGGATAGCAAAACGTTCAAGGGCATACCCACTAACAGGCAGTAATGTTTGAGGGGAATGAGGCTCAGGAAATTCAGGGGAATTACTCCGGTTTTTGTCTGCTACATTTTGTTAATGCTTGAGATATTGCAAGGAGAACGTTTCCCTGAAATATGTGCATAACGCTAAAAATTAAAAAAGAAAAGAGCCTGGCCACGTGTCTGGCATCTCAAGGCAGGGCTGGGCCGGGATCTCACGGGAGGCTGCTCTGTGGGGGTCAGGCCCGCTGGGTAGTCTCAGGCTGAGCCTGGAGCTCCTTCCTACACCAGCTGTGGCTCTTTCTCCCCAAGGCCAGAGGCAGAGAGAACTGGCTTTGGTGGCAGCAGCAGCACATGCAGGTTTCCTAGTCTGGGAAGTCTGGAAGTATGTGAACGCTGAGCACTTACCCTGCAAGATGGGCTCACTGCCACCCCAAGATGCAGGGAGAGCCCTGGAACCTGGCAGATGGCCACCTCGGAACATGTAGGCACAGAAGCGGGTGAGGGTCCCGTGAGCCCCAGGCCTGTGGTTCCCAGACTGTGTGTTCCCAGACTCTGCTTGCACCTGAGCCGGATGAACACTGTGCCCCTTGCTTACACAGACCCGCAGCCAACGAGGCCATGGGTGGGAGCTGAGAGAAGGCCATTCATGTACATCCTGGGTGCTGGACCCTGAGCTAAACGCTTTTCCTGCTGTGTATCTTTGGCCTTCCAACAATCGTTTAGAATCGTTCTTTTTTATTTTAATTTTGGGTTTGTTTGTTTGTTTGTTTGTTTTGGACAGACAGAAGTTGAGGAGGTTTTTCAACCTGATGAGGACAACAAAAGGTTAAAAGCCTTCCAACAACACAAAAGGATATATAGTGAAAAGCTGATCTTTTCCTCACCTTCTCTCCCCAGCCACCCAGCTCCCTCCCCAGAGAATCCACGCACATGAACATGTGTGTGTCTATTCACACCCCTCCTCTGATACTAGTGGAAGGTCTCCACACAAAACGTTCTGTACCTTGCCCTTTTCACTAAAAATATGTATCTTAGAGCTTCTTCCATTGCGGTACATGCGAGCTGGCTCATTCTTTTTCATGACTGGATTTCCATGGCACATGGAAGTCTTTAATATTCATGTAATCGATCTAGAATTCTACTCCCATGGTTTTCTGCCTTTCCCCTGTGCTTACTTCTGTTGTGCACAACAGCCCTGGGAGGCGGGCGGTTCCCCATGTCCCAGGTGAGGGAACTAGGGTGACCGACCATCCCCGTTTGCCTGGGACTGTCCTAGTTTTAGCAGGGAAAGCACCGCATCCTGGGGAAATCCTCATTCCTAGGCAAACCAAGATGGTTGTTCGCCCTAAAGGAAACCGAGGCTCAGAGGGGGTAGGGACATTCTCCAAGACCTTGTGCTCGGTCAGCACAGGCTACCTGATGATGACAACACCTCAGGAGGACTGGCAGCATCTCCTGCTTAGTAAGTGTTTCCTCCGTGTGTAACTGCACCTCCTCTGGTCTCACCACAGCCTGGGAGGGAGACTGCAGGGAATCACGAACAGAACCTGTGGTCTCCAAACCTGGGTTCCATCTCGGCTACAGGGCTTGCTCGCGTGTGTGACCGTGATGGTCAGTTCCATCTCAGCCTCTGATCCTGGGCCCAGAACAGACACTCAACAAGTGTCTGTTAAGTGAGAAAGCAAATGAATGAATGAATGAATGAATGAATGAATGAATGAAGTACTAACATTTGTTATTCACATTTTATAGGTGGAAAAACTGAGGCACAGAGAAGCAAAGTCACTGACTCAGAATCACACAGCTTGTACACATCAAGGTCAGGATTTGAATCCACGTGGAGGCTCCAGAGCCCATGAAACTCTTCCCTCTTCTGGAATGTTCTTGTCCACATTACCCTCCATTCGTGCCCCCCTGCCTCTGACTCCCAAGGTCAGTCCCTAGTTCACTCCCTCCTTTGCTGCCCTGCACTGCCCAGGCCCCTGCTTCCTTTCTCAAGAGTATGCCCTTCCCTGCTCCTTGCTCTTGGCTCAGGGGCCCTGCTCTGCACCCCACTCTGTCCCCCTGCACTGGATGCTCGTCTGAAGTCCAATGTCTGAGCCCCAGCCTCCTCCATGGACTTTGTTTCATTTGTTCAATTCATTTGTCCAACTCTCCATTCCTTTGCTCAACAAACATTTACTGAAACTGAAATGAGCCAGCTCAACCCCTGGTTCTGGAAATTCAGAGATGAATCTAGCCTGGGCCTTGTCCTCAGGGGACAAGGAAAACCAGACAAAGAAACAGCACTTGTGACCCCGCAAGAAAGCACTCCGGTGGAGATGGCCCAGGCACACAGCGGCAGAGGGAGTGGCGGTGGGGAGCTCCCAGCCTGGGGGCCCTGGGAAAGCTTATGCCAGCGTCTGGAAAGATGAGGAAGAGTCAGTAAGACAGAGAGAAGGGGGAAAAGAGAGAGCTCGGGGAGGGGCGTTGTAACACCCAGACAAACCGGTCTGGAGGTAGGTGAGACCAGAGGCACTTAGAAAGTGCAAGTTGTTCCCTACAGCTGAGGCCCAGGCTGTCCTCAGGTGGGACCGGGTGGCCTTGGGAACCCTACCCCCTCTCCTGGTTACCCAGCCAGCTCCGCGCTGAGCAGGGTTTCCAAGAATCTCATGTCTAGGAACTGACCAGGAAAAAAAAAAAATCAGCGATGTGGACATGGAATTATGTATGTATGGAGGCTGTTTATCACGGTGTTCTTTGTTACAGCAGACAAGTGCAAACAGTGCCCAGCCATGAAAAATCACCACTTTAGCCAAGAATCCACCACTGGCTGGAGTCATCCGAATGGCTTAGAAATCAGGTTAGCAGAGGTTATTTAACGGCACTAGAAAAATGCATCTGGCGCAACGTTAAGTAAAAAGCAGCAAAATGCAGGGGCTCCTGAATTTTGTACACCGTGCCACTCTCGATCTCCGGGTTGTGAGTCTGAACCCCAGGTTGGGTATGGAGGTTACTTAAAATCTTTAAGGGGCCCCCGGGTAGCTCAGTCGGCTGAGTGTCTGGCTCTTGGTTTCCACTCGGGTCATGAGCTCAGGGGGCGTGGGATTGAGCCCCGCATCAGGTTTGCCGTGCTGAGCCTGGAGCCTGCTTGGGATTCCCTCTCTCCCTCTGCCCCTCCCCCACCTGCGCGCGTGCGCGCTCTCGCTCTCTCAAATTAAAAAAATAAAAATAAAATTTTTAATCTTCAAAAAAACCCAAAGACAGCATGATACAAACTAACTTATTATTCTAGGTTATAAGTATGTATAGATACATGTATATATAAAGATATTAGGAAATGCGTCAAATACTTCACAATGGTTACCTCTGGTGGTGGGCTAACCTAGGGGTTGTATTTCCTTTTTTAAGATAATTTCCTGTGTTCTCTGATTTTGCAACAGTGGGCCAGTCTCACTTTTATTTTCAGAGGCGGAATCGAGGAGACAAGGTCCGTGAGGCCACAACTTCCCTTTCCAGTCTCTCTCGAACCCTCCATTGAGCCACACAGAACGTCCTGTTGCCTCAACATCCCTGTGCCTCCAGTCTCTGAGCTTTTGTCTCTGCTCTTCCTCCATCTGAGTGCCCTTCCCTTTCCCTTTCCATCCTGTGAACCCCGGCTGCCCGCCTCCCCCGCCCCACTCCCACCCCCTGGCCTCCCAGGCCTGCCTCAGGGCCCTTCCTCTGAGGACCTCACACACACAGAGCACCCACCCTGTGGAAAGGCAGGTTTATGGACCCAGACCCCGCATCAGAGCCTGGGCTGCTGGAGGGAAGGACCCTGCCTCATCTATACCCTCCCCAGATGCTCTATATGGGGCCGAGGACTTATTTTTATTTACTCTTCACCACAACATTTTCTGAATATGTCTAAACCTACAGAAAATAATGCAACAAACACCCCTCTACCCTTCAGTTAGACTCTCCACTATTCGCTTTGAAATTCCCTGTCTTGCTGACCCAGTGCAGACATCTTGGCCAGAGCTGGGAGCTTGGAAGGTGCTCAATGCTCGCTGGAATGAAGGAAAGGAGGAACGAGGACATGGTATTGCTCTCTCTCTCTCTCTCTCTCTCTCTCTCCTCTGCCTCGGGGAGAAAACTTGCAGAGCAAAGCACGGCTTTTTCTAAAATGCAGACACAGGCACCCACCTGCTTGGAAGCCGGCTGCCCACAGTCAACGCGGCCCCCGCACAGACCCCCAAGGCCCCGTCATGCCTTCCCGCCCCATCGCCTGCTGACCCCTGGAAGACAGTGTTGTCCCGTACCTGCAGCCCCGACAGGCTCTGGCACTGGTGATTTGGGGCCTCTGTCATCCTCGCTCACCTGGCAAGGGCGCATGGCCTCTCCCTTCCCCATCCCTCGCAAGGGTCACATCCTCAGAGAAGCAAGTGGAGGCCTTTGCTGACCTTTCCTGGGCCCGCTGGTACCGAGGGCAATCTCTGTGAGGGAGACCACTTGTCCTGGTTTGTCCGGGACTTTCCGGTTTGGCACTGAAAGTCCTGTGTCTCGAGGACACCTCAGCCCCGGGCAGATCCCGTGACTGGTCACCCTAGATTCTGCTTCCACTCCTCCCACCAGGCCTGCTAAGGCCACATAACAGGCCCAAGGAGATGTTTGGTGTCACTGGCTGACTGCCTGGAGGGAGGGAGGGAGGGAAGAAGGAAGGAAGGAAGAGGAAGGAAGGAAGGAAGGAACAAATGAACAAACGAGTGAATGAATGAATGAATGAATGAACAAATAACCCCACCTCCCTTAAATCTTTGCTCAGATACCCCTTCTCCACAGGGCCTCCTTGGCTCCCCTGTCTCAGCTAACAACCTCTCCAGTACCCTCCTCCCTCTCCCTGCTGGACGTGTTCTTCCGGCATTTATCACGAACCAGCATTCTCTCTGTGTCACTATTCATTTCCTTTGGGGTCTGGCTCCCCTATGAGAGTGTCCCCTCTACCCTGGCAGCGGTTTCCCTGTTGTGTTTGCTGCTGGATCCCCAGTGCTTCCAATAGCAGGTGCTCAGCAGGCAATAGTTGAATAAAAGAATGAACGGTGACCGAATGAGTGGACCCTGCACTTTCCCCGCTCCACCTTCTTTTTATGCATTTCGTCTTTTGTTTAGTTTGTTCAACAGACATCAGCACACACCGTGTCCATGCAGGGTGCAGGCGGGGGCCTACAAAGCAGAGTGCCCAGTCTAACGGGCTGGTGGTGGGAGGGACAGAGACCAGGCTGTATGTGGGTCCGCAGACCTGGCATTTGGAGCTGGGGTCCCTGGGGCAGGACTTGGGCACTGCAACAGTCCTAAGAGGCCAGGATCATAGTAACCATGGCCAAAATATCTTGAACATTTGCTACGTCCCACCCACTGTTCTGAGGCTTTTACATGTAATTTTCTCAGTGAATTCTCAAATTGTGGAGGTGCAGATGAGGAGACTGAGGCTAGGGAGGCTGAGTTACTTTCCCAGGGGGCCACAGCAGTAAGTGTGGGGGGTTGGAATCGGACTCTGGAGCCAGCTGCTAACCTTGCTACCATAGGGAAGGAAGGAGGCTCGGGGTGGGGGGGGGGGGGCGTCTCTTACTGAGGTCACCGAGCTGCTCAGAGGCAGGGCTGGGCTTCACAAAAGGGTCCACAGGACTACAAAGGCAGCCTGGGTCCCAGTAGGTGGCTGTCCTAGAGTTGGTGCTGAGGGGGATGAAGGGAAGATGGACAGGAAGCAGGGGAGGGGTACAGAGACCAGGCCAGGCCGGTTGGGGTCCATGTTGAAGGGGTACAGAGAAACCGCCTGGGACAGGCAGACAGGGGGTACCCAGCCTGTCTGGGGAGATGGGGGCAGACTTCTTGGTGGCGGTGTCCCCTTCCTCTTCTCTCCTAGCCAATGGGTTGGGAAGCTGTGGCCAACTGTCTCCAAGCCTTCACATGGGCTGGCCACCCATCCGCTGGGTCTGGAGGGGAGCATACAAAACGCCAGCGTGGGCAAAAGCCCCCTCAGGGGCCCTTCCTCCTGGGCTCCCTGCCTCTGTCAGCCTGGCTCACCCCAGTGATACCAAAGCTCATCCCATGTCAGGAGCTACGCTGAGTGACCCCAGGCACTCTAACTTATTCAGAGCTTACACCCACCTGTCACAGGAAAATCAAGTTCAGACCGTGGGGTAACTGCCCACGTCACCAGTGGAGGTGGGGTTCCAAGCCCGACTGTCTGGCTGCAGAGCCTGTGCCCCTCACCCCTACCCGGGAGGTGGGGCCCTGGCTCACCCTGGCGGCCACGCTGCCAGCCTGTGCATTGAGCAGACACCACATTCAAGCCCCTACTGTGTCCCCACAGCCCAGCAGAGGGCTCAGAGCAAGTAGGCACACATGAACACATCTCTTGTTCAAAATCTAGCAGCAGTGACTTCCTCCTTGGGCTGCTCCCTCTCCAGGTCTGGGAAATAATAGCCCAATCCCCAATTTGGACAGGATTCAAGGCTTTTCGGAGGTGTTCCTTCCTTGGAGGACAGCAAAGCAGCAAGGACACTGACTTTCAAGAGGCAAACCTGGAAATGAACCTTAGCTCCACCCTCGACTGTTTGCAAAGGGCAGGCGGCAGCTCCCTGAGCCTCAGTTTCCCCATCTGTCACATGGGGTTGATGGTATTGTAAGGAGACAACATGAGCCTACGCCAGGCACACAGTAGATGCTTGGGAAGGGTGGTTTCTTTCCAGAGGGTCATAACCACCTCCGGGGTCAGTGCCTGACCACCCTCCCTACTTTTAAACCATGAATGTTTTAAACCATGATGTGTCGGAAACATACAGAACAGCACAGAAAGGAGCTGGGCCTGGCGGAAGTGCTCAGCTAGGCCCAGATGGAATCTGAACAGGGCCTCCACCTTCAGAGTGTTTCCCTTGGGCCCCGTGTCTGTATCACGTGCCTTACGTGTGCCATGTCCTTCCTTCTGTCCTCTCTGCTTCCTCTGGAGGGGGTCCTTGGGTTGCCCCACCTTACAGGTGGAGAGACCAAGTGTCTGAGAGCTGAGGTTGGCTTACCCAAGGCCCATAGCCAGGGAGTGGTTGAAACAGGATTCGGTTTTACATCCAGGTAGGTTTACCGACATGTTCTCCATGTATTATCAAATGAAAAAGCAGCATGTAGGGCAACAATATAATTTGGGAGAGTATCATTGAGATGTAACAGGGGAGGGGGCACTTGGGTGACTCAGTTGGTTGAGTGTCCGACTCTTGATTTTGGCTCAGGCCTTGATCATGGTCATGAGATTGAGCCCCGCACCTAGGTCCACACTGACAATGGGATTCTCTTTCTCATCTCTCTCTCTCTCTCTCTCTCTCTCTCAAAATAGAATAGGATAGGATAGGATAGGATGGAATGGAATGGAATGGAATGGAATGGAATGGACTAGAATAGAATAGAATAATAATAAAATAAAATAAAATAAAATGTAACAGGGGAAAAAAATAAATAAAATGTAACAGGGGCTGTCTCTACATGATAGGATTATGACCTTACCATTTTTTTTCTTTTGCTTATCTGTATTTCCTAACTTTTTATAGCAGCTTTATGCTGATGTAATTCACATATCACACAATTCACTCATTTAGAGTCCAATTCAACGGTTTCTGGTGTATTCACAGAGCTGTGCATCCAACACCACTATTTGCTAAGTTTGTCATCATTCCCCCACAAAACCCTACTCATTAGCAGTCACTCCCCATTTCCCCAAACCCCTGCTCCTAGCCATAAGCAACCACTTTTTGTCTCTCCAGATGTGTCTGTTCTGGACCTTTCATATAAATGGATTCACACAATGTGTGGTGCTTGTGTCTGGCTTCCTTTACTTAACATGCCTTCAAGGTTCACCCGTGCTATAGCGTGCGGTCGGCACTTTATTCCTTTTAATGGCTAAGTAGCATCCCATGTTATATTTCTCAATTCATCAGTTGAAAGACATTCAGGTTATTTCTATTTTTCTGGGTATTATGAGTAATACTTCTATGAACATTTATGTCATTTGTGTGTGTGGACATGTGTTTTCAAGTCCCTGGGGGGATCCACCTAGGAGTGGAATTGCTGGGGCATAGGATAATGCTATGTTTCATCTTCTGAGGATGTTTTCCAGAACATCTGCACCACTTTACATTCCCACCAGCAGTACATGAAGGTCACATTTTCTCTATGTCCTCGCCAACACTTGTTATGATCTGTCTTTTTGATTAGAGCCATCCTAGTGGGTATGATGTGATATCCCACGTGGTTTTGATTTGCATTTCCCTGATGGCTAATAGTGTTTAGCATCTTTCGTGTGCTTATTGGCTCTTTACATATCTTCTTGGGAGAAATGTCTACTCAGATCCTTTGCTCATTAAAAAAAAACATGGGTATGGGGCGCCTGGGTGGCGCAGTCGGTTAAGCGTCCGACTTCAGCCAGGTCACGGTCTCGCGGTCCGTGAGTTCGAGCCCCGCGTCAGGCTCTGGGCTGATGGCTCAGAGCCTGGAGCCTGTTTCCGATTCTGTGTCTCCCTCTCTCTCTGCCCCTCCCCCGTTCATGCTCTGTCTCTCTCTGTCCCAAAAATAAATAAACGTTGAAAAAAAATTTTTTTTTTTAAAAAACATGGGTCATTTGTGTCTTTATTATTAACTTACTGAAGTAGGATTTGAACCCACGTCCTGTCCTACTGTCAAGCAATAGATCCTGCCCATACAGTCATGCACCCCTGACTCCAGGGAGATCTGGAAGCATCCTGGAGTCCTGCCTACCCTCTGGGCAAGTGAGGGCCAGCACAGCTGCTACGGAAGCCAGCCCAGCTGGGGCCAGGCCCACGACAGGTGTCCAATGAGGGTCTGTGGATGGACACAGACGGACAAACAAGTCCACCTCCAGGAACCGGTGAACCAAAGGGAAGAAAAAACACCCGGAACAAAAAGTCTGCGCCCCAGAAGGAGGAAATGGCCAAGACCCTGCTCCGGGAGCTGGAGATAAAGCCCTGAGTGGCCGAGAAGCCTCCATGGCAACTGCTTCTTGGTGGCAGCAACCTATCCGCCTGTTTTTATGCTACTGACTGTTGGCCTGTGTAAGGCTGGGAAGGGGAGGCCCGGAGACATTAGCAAGGAACTGGAGAGTGTATCTGTCCAGAGGGGGACTGTAGAGGATCGGTAGGGGCCATGGCGAGTCAGAGGAGAACAGGGCCATGGTGGGGCGTGACCCTGCTGCAGTGCCCCTGCCCTGGCTCCGGAAAGCCACTGCTTTGTCACCAAGGGCACCTGAATCCTGAACACCCAGCTCTGGAATCCAACTGCCTGACTGTGAATCCCAGCCTCACCATCTCCTGGCTGTGTGGCTGGGACAATTACTTCCCCGCTCTGAGTCTTGGCTCCCCTCTAAGCCTCTCCTGCAAGAATGGAGAAACTGGGGTGCAGATGAAATGAGACCATAACAGAGCCTCTTGGTGGGGCCACACTGCTGCTAGGCAAGCTGTGGACAGCAGGGCTCACCTACTGGGTGTCCCCAGGCCCTGGTTTCAGAGCTTGAAGACTCTCATCCTGTGAAATGGCAGGCAGACTCTCCCAAGAACACTGGAGACCAGCCTCTTGCAGGAAGCTTAACCGTCAGACAGGAGCCTCGGCGTGTGGCTGCTGGGCAGGGCCGGCTTCACCAACCCAGCCTCCGTGGTGAAGGCATGCGCGGTGGTTGTGTGTGTAGCCCCTCATTCAGGCAGCCTGAGTTCAAATCCCGCTTACAAGCTGCGAACCTTGGGGAAGGGCCTGCCTCTCTGTGCCTCTGTTTACCCTCAGAAAAACGAAGACGACAGCAGTGTTTACTCTCCAGGGTGGTTGTGAGCTGACGCACATAAAATAGGGATTAAAGTCTCAGCTTTTCAGAGATTAGTTTATTTTTAATTTCTGCACCCAATGTGGGTCTCAAACTCACGGTCCTGAGATCAAGAGTCACACGCTCCACTGAATGAGCCAACCAGGTGTCCCAAAGTCCCAGCTTTAAAGTAAAGGTTGGAGGGGCACCTGGGTGGCTCAGTCGCTTGAGAGTCTAGCTCTTGATTTCAGCTCAGGTCATGATCTCATGGTTCATGAGTTTGAGCCCCACCTTGGGCTCTGCACTGACAGCACACAGAGCCTGCTTTGGATCCTCTGTCTCCCTCCTTCTTTGCCCCTCCCCTGCTTGTTCTCTCTCTCTCTCTCTCTCTCTCTCTCTCTCTCACTGTGTCTGTCGCTCTCTCTCTCAAAATAATAAATAAATGAACATTAAAAAAAGTAAAATAAAGGTTAGAGGGGTGCCTGGGTGGCTCAGTCTGTTGAGAGTCTGGTTCTTTGATTTCAGCTCAGGTCATGATCCCAGGGTCATGGGATTGAGCCCCGAGTTGGGCTCTGCACTGAGCAGGGAGCCTACTTAAGGTTCTTTCTCTCCCATCCCCCCCCCGCCTCTCCCCTCTGCTCATGCACTCTTTCTCTCTCTCCCATAAATAAATAAATAAATAATAAATACAAACACCATTTAGAAAATAAAATAAAGGTTCGAACATCCTCCAAGTCCTTTCAACTTGTTTGGCCCCCATCTTCCCCTCATGTCCTCCAGCTTTCATACATGGAGGAGGGGGAAATTTTCAACCGTTTCGGCATTTCCCAAAGTGAGTTCCATAGCCCTCTAGTCTCATGAGATGCTTTTTGAAAAAACAATTTGAGGGACGCCTGGGTGGCTCAGTAAGTTAAGCATCTGACTCTTGGTTTCCGCTCAGGTCGTGATCTCACGGTCCGTGGGTGTGAACCTCACGTCATCGGACTCTGCGCGGCTGTGAGGAGCCTGCTTGGGATTCTGTCTCCCTCTCTCTCTGCCCCTCCCCTGCTCATGCTCTCCCTCTTTCTCTCTCAAAATAAATAAATAAATTTAAAAAAGAAAGGAAGGAAGGAAGGAAGGACGGAAGGGAGAGAGAAAGAAAGAAAAGATGGTTGAAAAGAACATGACCATCCAACAGGCCTGGCTGCTGGGTAGGTACAGCCCCTGCCCTTAGCAAATGCTCAGGAAAGGGCCTGAGAAACCTGCAGTGAGGAAGCCCATCGGATGTTCATGGTGGTGTTTCCCAAATTTATTTGACCACGAATGCCCTTTTCGGCCCAATATCAACTTAGCATCTTCCTGGAAAAACACTGATGGTCAAGGTCATATCTGGCTCACAGTTTCCACCTCACAGAAAAGACAGAACGTTTTCTAAAAATCATCCTCCTTGCCTTGAAAACCCCCTCAGAAACCCCCAGTTTTTCAAGCACGGTCACGCTGGCCCACAGGCGAGCGTCGCCCTGCCATGTGCCCTCAGCCCTGCTCCACGGGTCAGGGGGGGATCGGAGCGTGAAGGCCCCTCAAGGATGCCCAGCAAGAACTGACCCAGCCCCCTTCCACCCTCCGCAGCAGCCTCAGCTCTTACAGACCACACGCAACACCCAGACATCATCAGGACAGAAGGCGGCGTCTTGTCTTGTCAGGAGCCTTTGAGAAAAAGGACTTGCCAAAGAGAAACCTCTGTGAGTTGGGCAAGCCCAGCCTCGGGCAAGAGAGAGGTGTCTCAGGCTCAGGAGACTCCTGGCACCTGCAGAGGAGGCCCTGTGACCACCAAGCCCCATTAGCAGGGACAGCACCACTTGCAAATCATCTCTTCCATCTTCTTGTAAATGTTCCAGCAATTCTAGCATTTGGCAACCAAAGTACAAATCCCAGACGGCCGTGTGAATACAGGACAAGTGCCAGAGTTTGTCTCTAGGCCCCGTAGGGTTTGGAAAACAAGATTACTTGGCTAGTCAGTGGAGGAGAGTGATTTATTGAGCACCTACTACAGGTTGTGCATTGTGTCGGAAGCTCTATCTTTGTGGTGAGATCTCGGCCTGATAACAGCCCCGTTTTACAGATGGGGAAAATGAGGCTCACGGTGGTGAGTTAGCATGCCCAGGGACACAGCAGAGCTGGGCGTCAAACCCAAGCGTGGTTTTGCCTCCCCGGTCCCAGCATTCTCCGCTCCACGGTGCTGTTCTGATGCAGCCTGGCTAGGATCACTCCAAGATCCCGGTCTACACCTAGATCCCAGGGCCCCCTTGTTATTACTAACCCAGGTTTTCAGGGCCTAGGGTGTGAGGAAGGGAACCAGATGGGGGGCTAAAGTAGTCTGGCCCATAACAGTCTGGTGCACACTGCAGATGAAAAAACTAGCATTTGGGTTTGTCCTGGAGAATCTGATTGTTTTAGCCCCCAACATTCTGATCATCCCGGGGTGGGCAGGGCAGGTAGATGAATCCGTTTTCTGAGCCTGCCTGGCTGGAGGCCAGCCCACCAGCCTGAGGTCACACTGCCAGTATGGAGACCCCCAGGAATCCAGCCTAAGCTGGCACCTGGGTGCCCGCTTCTGGCTGCGGCCTCCTCCTCTGCATCCTGACCCAGCCACCTCCCCACCCCCGCAGGGTCCTGGTGCTCAGCCTGTGTGTGGGTGTGGTGGGGGGGGGGGCGGGCATCACACAAACCTTTGGAAACCCCCCTCCCCTCTCCTGACTCCTCAGAACTCCTGGGTCAGCAGCGTGGCTGCGTGCTGGGAGGCAGTGGGGAGAGGGTTCCACCCATCCCTCTTGTGGGCCGGCCCCCTGCTCTGTCTGCACAGCTGCAGGGAAGGAAGGCCCCACCTGGGCTGAGGGCCCCCTGAAGCACCCACCTGGCCGTGCCCTTCCTCCTGCCCATCATGACAATCGGGGGTGAGACCAGTGTGCCCGGAGCCTGCCCCACGCCTGAGCTCTCCACCACTTGCACTCACCCTCAAGCCATCTGAGAGGAAAGCTTCCTTCTCTTTGTCCTGGGGGGGAGGGGGCCGCATCGCAGGGAAGACGGTGACTTGCCCGAGGCTATGCAGCCAGGCAGTGGTGGACATCAGTCCTGGGTCCGGTGGGCTCCAGAGTCGGGGGCGTTTCTCCCAGGATGGTGCCGCAGCGGTGCAGTGGGTTCTGAAGTGAGCCAGCCGGACTCAGGTCCCGGCCCCTCAACCCGCTCAGAGTCACCGGGGGCTGGTCGCACAACCTCTCTGTGCCTCGCTCTCCTCATCTGTACAATGCTGTCAGAGAGTCCCTGAGTCTGAACCCTGTGGGAGAGCGACTTAACCTGCCTGTGTCCCAGTTCACTCTGACTTAACGTGAAGGGCTCAATACACGCACGGCAAGGCTGGGGATGAGGATGAGAAAAGACAGCCCTGCATCTAGGGCTTTCTGGAAGGTGGTACCAGGGGACCCGCCGATGGTCCTCTGGTGTGGTCTAAGAGTTGTCGTCCAGACCGCAAGGAACGGGTCTCAGCATCTCTGGGGAGGAAAAGTGAGGGGGAGGGGGGAATCTAAATTGTCATCTATCTGTTGTTTTGGACTTCCAGAATTTTGTATGACATACGTGTGATGTTACTGTTACTGGAGTGGATTACGTAACTATCACACAGAGGTGCTCCCTTGCCGTGACACATGGTCTCATGCTGGCCAGAGACCGCATCCACAGGGTGCCTGGCTTGGCCCACCCCTCCGTAGCCACACCCACACCCTCTTCTATCTTAGCCCTGTTTATTTTCTTCATGGCGCTTACCCTTACCCGAAATTGTATTTTTTAAATAAACTTTTTTGGGGGAGGGATAATTTTAGGTTCACAGAAAAGCTGCGGAGACAGTACAGAGGGTGGCTGTATACATTTCATCCACTTTTCTCCACGTCACCGCGTCACTTAACCTGACCATGGTACATCTGTTAAAACCAAGATGTTAACGCCGGCACATTACTATTAACTAAACCGCAGACTTTGTTCAGATGCAATTGCACTTTTCCTTTATTTACTTGTTTTCATCCGCCTCCCCCACCGGAAGGAAAACTCTGAAAGGCAGGGAGATTGCCATATTACTCACCACCAAGTCCCTCATACCTGGCAATAAATATCGATTGGTAAAAAGCACGGGAAATCATGGCAGAAACAGCCAATGATTCCTCCCTCTGCCAGGCGCCTTTCTGAGTGTGTTAAACATCGTGAATCATTTAATCCTCAGGACAGCCCACGAGGTAGACATTATGGGGAAACTGAGGCACGGCACAGTTTGGTGGCTGGCCGCGGCCACGCAGATGGTCAGTACCAGAGAAAGCGCGAGTCCTTCCGTGTCCCTAGTCCATATCGGAGCAGGGGGGCCGGCACCCTTCTGTGGGCAGGACTGAGGCCCCAGGGCGGCTGATTTGCCTGAAGCCACAGGAGGGACTGGGGCGCAGGGCTGCTGGAACCTGAGCCTCCAGCCTCCAGCTGGCTGCCCTGAGGCGGTGGCACCCCGGCTCTGCCCGGAAGGGTGTGACCGCGGCTGCCGGGGCCACCAGCTCCGCCCTGCTTCAGGGCAACAGAGGGCAGCTGGTTCGGCCACACGCCGTGTGCTCTCTCCTGTGCCCCCAAGGCCCCAGAGCAGGGCTGAGATGCCTCACCACCTCCCTTTGCCCATGGCCTCGGCCCGGGCCTCTGGGATCTGAGCACTGCGGAGGCCCGGCTGGAGGAAGGGCCCTGTCCCCCGCAGTGGATGCACCCTTCTCCGGGGGGCTTGCTGGGCTCTGGGGCAGGGAGGCGAAGGAAGAAACAGTCGTTCCTTTCTGGTTGTGCGGTGCGGGGGGGGGAGGGGGCCGGGGGGGAGCAACAGGGAGGATTATTAAGCTTTTCCCAACACCCTGGGACCAGCTGGAGAGGTGTCCCGGCACCTCCCAAAGGGAAAAGCCGTTCTGGAACAGTTGGGACAGGACGGCGGCCGGCCACCCCCATCCAGCCTGGGTTCCGCCCAGCGCCAGCCTGGCGCAGACTCGAAGCCCTAATAATGTTTGCTGGATGCTTTGAATACAAGCGTCAGTGCCCAGAATCTCCTTGAGGTTTCAGCCAGGCGTGCCCGCCCCATCCCCCCTTCTGGGGAGCAGAATAAATACGGTGGGGTGTGTGTGTGTGTGAGAGGGGACACCATGAGGTGGTGGCAGCCTCCATGAGAGAGGCAGGCTGCTCAACCCAGAGCTGGGGGGTAGGGGTGCCTTGTGCGCGGCTAATTAAACAGTGACTGAGATGAATCGGGGAGAGGCTGCTGCTCGCTAATTAAAGGTGCGGGCGCCTTGCCTGGCAAGGAGGGAAGGCAGCTCTGGGACCATGTCAAGAGGCCAGGCCAGCAAGGACAGCGCTGGCTCCCGGCATCCCTTCCATCCTCAGGCCCTCCCAGCAGGGCCCCACGGCCCCCTCCCCACTTCCCTATCTCTCCTACCCACCTTGCCGGAGCCCAGGGCCTCGGACTTCCCCCTCCCCACCAACCCAAATTGCTTTCCTGATAAGGGCCCGGGCGTTGGGGAGGAGGAGCCTGCTGGTGCCCAGTGTCTGGGCTGGAGGGTGGGCATCATTTTGAGCCTCTGAGGTACTTCCTTTCACCCTCTCCCAAGACCCCCGAGTTGGGCAAATGAGCTCGACCAAGATGGGAGGCTGGCTGTTGTGGATGAGACCCCAAGATGACTTTTCGAATCACAGATTCTGAGACCCATAGGGGCTTTGAGGATTACCCAATTTCCCTGCTGTGACAACACCTGCTGTAGCTGGGGTCCTGCTTTGCCCCACAGGCCCTGGTGTGTGTGTGAGAGAGAGAGAGACAGAGATTGAGAGGAGGGGTTCCTTTCTGGTCTCGGTACACAAGTCTAGAAAAAAGGATCAGAACCGAGGATCTGTGGTCCTTGGAGGTTCCTATGTAGTGGACAAAAAGACCCCAAACTGCCCGTCCCAGCCCCACATCTGCTCAAGGCAGGAAGTGGCCCAGGGGCTAAGAGCGTGGGCTCCAGAGGCCAGAGGTCCAAGCCCCAGTCCCACCTTTTGCCAACTGTGGGACCTTGGGCGAGGTAGCTAATCATTCCATGCTTCGGTTTCCTCATCTGCAAAGCTGAGGACGGTAACGCGTCCTCCTCACAGGGTCGCTGAAGGGATCAAGAGAGATGACCCAGGTGAGCTACTCAGCACAATGTCTGGTGCACAGAAGGGGCCCAGAAAACGCCAGCCATTATTTGAAAATCCCAGGGAGTCATGTGGCCTGCTGTCCACCTCTCTTCCATGTGACCTCCTAGCTGACACCACAGCTGCAGCAGGGGTGATAAGGGCCTGTGTCCCTGTGTCAGACACAGGGAGAGCAGGTCACCCTTCACACCACGGCTCTCATCTCCGCTCTGACCCCCGTGACCGTCTGAGGGAAGTAGAGGAACAAAGGAAAAACAAAGTGGATGCGCAGAAACCTAAGTGACCTGCCCAAAGTCGTACGGCTCAGAAAGGGGCAGAGGCAGCCCTGGTCCCCGGAGTGGGAGACGATGGGGTCAGGGTTCCCATGGTGACACCTGCTGAGCTTCTCTACTGGACGCCAAGTCCTGAGCCAGCCACCCTGAAGTGGACGTAGGGGAACTGGACACTCACTCTGCCTTCAAGAGGACCCGGTGTGGAAGGGGGGGAAGACACAACAATAATGGGGGCTCCAGGCAAATGTGGTGGGCATCTGGGCACGTGCTCCCGTGTCCTTCCACGCGAGGGGCTGAGAGCTGCTGCTTTGACTTGGAGCTCGATTTGAAAGCAAAAGTTCTGCTTCTATTTGGAGGGTACAATCAGCATCGGGGGGAGGCTAGAGAGGGCTGCTGGAACCCCTCTGGTGCTCCCAGGAGAATCCTTCACCACGGGGGTCAGATACTCTGCCCTGGGGAGTGTCGGGTGGTCTCTGATGCCTAAGGTGCCTAGTTCTGAGGTTTGGGGAGTCGGTCTCTTGAGGAATCTGGGAGTCCCAGAGGGTGTGGTTTCAGACGCGACACTGTCCAGGACCCCCGGCAAGAATCCATCCATGTCCTAAAGGGGCTGTAATTGTTCCCTTCCAGGTGGCCAGGAACTCACCAGGAGGGAGGCTTTGTACTGCCACAAAATGCAGTAGGCAAAGGATGCGGTGCCCACAGGGGCCCAGAGACAGTAGAAACCTTTCCCGGCTGAGACACTCAAGGCTGTTGGCCCTGACACCGGATGCCTGGGCCTTAGGCAGCCAAACCAAGGCAGTCAGGGATGAGTGCAAGGTCACTGGCCTTGGGGGTGATGTCTCCATCCTCCCTCCTCAGAGACCAGGGCTCATCCAGAGGAATGAGGCACAGGGCCTGGCAGGTGTAGCCACAAGGAAGCCTGAGCAAGCAAAGCTAGCAGCTCCTTAAAAACACACCCTGCTTCTCAGCCTCCCCAGGGCCCCCTGTGCCCTAGCTGGGCCAAATGCTGGTCTGGGGTGCCCTCTGGTGGCCACTCTGGGCAGTGGCAGAAGCAGCCCAGGTTTAAGGGTGGACGGTCAGACGGGTCAGACGTGGAGACTTCAGAGTTGAACCACCTCTCCCACTGCACAGATAGGAAAACCAAGGCCTGGGGCTGCGAGGGGTGTGGAGGGGGAGTAACTTGCTCAAGGTCATGCAGTAAGTCCGTGGCCAGGTCCAGAACAAAAGCCAGGTCTCCTTCTGCACCAGTGGCTGCTCTTGGTGGGTCACGAGGCATCTCCATCAGGGGAGGGAAGACTGAGTGCCCCAGAGGCTCACTCCCCACTGACCAAAGACAATTGGCATGGCAGGTAGCTGAGCAACTGTGTGATGATGTATGCAGCACTTCCGCTCTCTGGCCTTGGGCTCCTCACCTCTAAAACCTGGAGCTACTGACAAGGAGATTAGGGACTGGGGTCCCTCTCATATGCTGCTAATAGTGAGGCTCTAACCAACCAGCCTTTCAGGAAAGCCTAAAATGAGCCTTCCTACAGAGAGTATTGGGGATCGTACTTAATGGTGAAAGACTGGGTGCTTTCCCCCTGAGACCAGAAACAAGACAATGACGTACACGCCTGCCCTTCCAGTCAACATTTTACTGGAAGTTCCAGCCAGTATACTTAAACAAGGCGGGGAAAGGCATCCAGGTTGCAAGGGAAGATGTAAAACTATCTCTATTTTCAGGTGACATGACCTTGTAAATAGAAAATCCTAAAGAATCCACACACACAAATTTAGAACTAAGAAATGAGTTCAGCAAGGTTGCAGGATTCAAGATGAATATACCAAAAAAGTCAACTGTATCTCTGTGCACTTGCAATGAACACTTCAAAATGTAATTAAGAAATTAATTCTATTTATACTAGCATAAAAGAATAAAATGCTTACAAATAATTTAACAAAACAAGTATAAAACTTATACTCTAAAAATTACAAAATACTGTTGAAAGAAATTAACGTAGACCTAAATATATGGAAAAACATCCCATGTTCATGGATCTGAAGACCCAATATTGTTAAGATGGCAAGACTCCCAAAATTGATCTTCAGATTCAATACCATCTCCAACAAAATTCCAACTTGCTTCTTTGCAGAAATTATCAAGCTGATCTTAAATTTCTTAGAGAAATTCAAGTGACCCCAAATGGCCAAAACAATATTGAAAAAAGAAGAACATTGTTGGAGAAACCATAGGAAGTTTCTACAAAGTTACAGTAGTTAAAACAGTGTGGTATTGACATAAGAATAGATATATAGATTAACAGAATGGAATGAGAGTCCAAAAATAAACCCTCACATTTACAGACAATTAATCTTCAACAAGAGTGCTCAGACAGGGGCGCCTGGGTGGCTCAGTCGGTTAAGCGTCTGACTCTTGATTTTGGCTCAGGTCATGATCTAGCAGTCATGGGATCATGGGATTGAGCCCCACATCAGGCTCCATGCTTAGTGTGGAGCCCTCTTGAGATTCTTTCTGTCCCTCTCTTTCTCTGTCCCCCACCCCCCCCCCCCAAGATAAACACGTAAACTTAAAAAAAAAAAAAAAAAAGAGTGCCCAGAAAGTTCAGTGGGGAAAGGACAGTCTTTTCAACAAATGGTGCCTGGGGCAACTAGACATCCACATTGCAAAAAAAGGAGGCTGGGCACCTTCCTCACACCCTACACAGAAATTAACTCAAAATGGATCTTACACCCAAATATAAGAGTTAAAACTATAAGACTCTTAGAAGAAAGCACAGGCCTGAATCTTCATTACCTAGGATTAGTCGATAATATGACGCAAAAGCATAGCAACAACAACAAAAAGAAAACAGGTAAATTGGACATCATCAAAATAACAAACTTCTGTGCTGCAAAGGACATCGTCAAGAAAATGAAAAGACAGGGCGCCTGGCTGGCTCAGTTGGTAGAACGTGCAAGTATTGATCTCGGGGTTGTGAGCTCGAGCCCACGTTGGGTGTAGAGATTACTTAAAATAACATATTAAAAAAGAAAAAAGGAAAAAAAAGTGAAAAGACATAGAATGGGAGAAAATATCTGCAAACCATATATCTGGATAAGGAATTGTAACCAGAATACATAAAGGACTCTTACAACTCAGTACTAAAAGACAAATAACCCAATTTAAAAATGGGCAAATGATCTGCATAAACATTGATCCAAAGAAGATATACAAATGGTCCATAAGCTCATGAAAAGATGCTGAAAATCACTAGCTATTTGGGAAATGCAAATCAAAACCATGAGATGCTACTTCACACACAGTAGGTTTGCTGTAATCAAAAAAAACCAGTGAAAAGTGTTGGCAAGGATGTGGAGAAATCAGAACCCTCACACGCTACTGGTGGGAATGCAAACAGTGCAGCCATCTTGAAAAACAGTCTGGGAGTTCCTCAAAAGCTTAAATAGCATGACCACGTGACCCAGCAGTTCTATACCTGGGAGGTACAGATCTGAGAGAAGTGAAAACATATGTTCATCCCAAATCTTACATGAATGTTCACAGATGTATTATTCATAATAGCTAAGAAAGTAGAAACAACCCAAATGCCCATCAACTGATGAATAGATAAAATGTGGTCTAGCTACACACAGAAATATTATTCAGCAAGAAAAAGGAAAAGAGTACTGATACGTGCTGTGACATGGGTAAACCCTGAAATATATGCTAAGTGAAAGAAGTCAGTCACAAAAGATCGCACATTGTATGGTTTCATTTACATGAAGTGTCCATAATGGGTGAACCTTGCAGACTCTTTTACAGCAGTGATTGCCTAGAGGTAGGGGGAAGGGACTGGGGAGAAATGGGTGTGGAGTTCTTTCTGGGATGATGAAAATGTTCTGAAATTGATGGTGGTGATGATTGCACAACTCTGAACACACCATTGAAAAACTATTGAGTTGTGTGCTTCAAATGGGCGAATGGGATGGCAAGTGAATCATACTGTTAAAAAAAAAACAAACAAACCTATTCTTTGGACCCATGACTCTACTTCCAGAAATGTCTTCTAAGAATTACTCAAGTGCATAAAAAGATAGGTATAAAGATTTCCATCACAGTATTGTTTGTAACAGCAAGAGTGTAAACCTAAGTGTCCATCAGTGGGGGGGACCGGTCAGTTATGTTCAACACTGGGATGGAACAATGGAATCATTGAAAAAAATAAAAATAAAAATGAGAGTCACATTTACTAACATGGACAAGGTCTAAGATAATACTGTCATGTTTTGTAAAAAAAAAAAAAAAAAAAAAAAAAAAAAAAAAAAAGTTAAAAAAATACATCTATAGATTAAAAGGGACTTAAAAGAGATTTTTTTTTAAAGACAAAATTATAGTATCTAGGGATTCACACTGAGTGATAACTAGCAAGAAAGTGATGACCTTAAAAGTCAGGATAACAGTGGGGCGCCTGGCTGGCTCAGTCGGTGGACCATGATTCTTGATCTCTGGGTCATGAGTTCAAGGCCCATGTTGGGCATAAAGCTTACTTTAAAAAAAGAAAGAAAAAAAAAAGGCACCTGTCTGGCTCAGTCAGTAGAGCATGTGACTCCTGATCTCAGGGTCATGAGTTCAAGCCCCATGCTGGGAGGAGAGATTATTTAAAAAAAAAAAAGAAAGAAAGAAAGAAAAGAAAAGGAAAGAAAGAAAAGAAAAAAGAAAAAAAAAAGTCAGGCTAACAGTAACTCTTTGTGGTGGGGTAGGGTGAGGGGGCACACTGAAGGCTTCTAGGGTGGCTGGCAGAGTTCTTCACCTGGGCAGTGGTTCCAGAAGTTTGCCTTATAATAATATGCCAATTGAACAATTATTTTGTGTGGTCATTCTGTGTCATATTTTGTAACAAAAAAGTTAAAAATCAAGTATTCTCAGGGCACCTGGGTGGCTCAGTCGGTTAAGTGTCTGACTTTGGCTCAGGTCATGATCTCATGGCTCATGGGTTCGAGCTCCGCGTCGGGCTCTGTGCTGACAGCTCGGAGCCTGGAGCCTGCTTCGGATTCTGTGTTTCCCTCGCTCTCTGCCCCTCCCTTGCTCATGCTCTGTCTCTCTCTCAAAAATAAATAAACATTAAAAAAATCAAGTATTCTCATTTCAATTTTTAAAGCGTGTATCATAAGAGTTGATCTTTGTAAAAACAATCTGTATCTTTATGTGCATATGCACAAAAGCAGCCAAAAGTTTGGGATTTGGGGTGGGGTGCTCTTAATTTACGCTTTTCTGATTTTTTTTTTTCTGCAATGAACAAGAATTACTTTTACAGCCCGAAAAAAAACAATAAAGCTATTTGCTGTGGCATTCCTTCGGCGCTCTGACATTGTGTGGTCAGAAAAGTAGACGCTGGGGCACTGGGAGACTGCACAGGGGCACTTCAGGAGAAGACCAAAGTTCATTGTCTGCTCAGCACCCCAGGGCTTAGCCGAAACCCCAAGGCCCAGCCTCCACCACGGCTTCCTGGAGACTCAGCCGGTCAGGTAGCTGGCAGCAGGTGCTGCGTGGCCATCCCCTCCCTGCGCTCCAGACACTGGGAGTGCGGCTCTGACCTGGCAAACCCGAGGGAGGTCACTCTGGTCCCACCTGTACAAGCCTCCTATTGTGAGCCAGAGGAAGAAGCCCTGGGCAGGGGGCAGGGCGGGCGGCGGCAGGGTCTCATCCTGGCTGGCTTTGCCCACTAGCGGCACAAAATCCCATAATAACGAGCTAAATGAGCAATATATATTTGTGCTAGGTGGGTTACATGGTTGGTTTTATGGAACCTTCCCGATGACCGGAAGCCATGGGTGGGATCATCATCTCCATAGTACACCTGGGCAAACTGAGGTCTGGGAAGCCTGGGTGCCTGGGGAAGTCACTCTCACTGAGGCTGGACTTAGCCAGACCCTTCGCAGGCACAGCGTCAGAGGCTTCTCCCGGAAATCCAGGAAGGTGGCCGCCCTGGTTTTGCAGATGAGGACACGGAGGCTGAGAGAGGGAAGTTACCTGTCCATGTCCCACGGTGACTATGTGGCAGGGCCAGGCACAGAGGCAGAGACTCTCAGAAGCTCCGCCAGGCGGCCTCCGGTAGCTGCGAGAGGCCCCGGCACGATCCCCACCTCCGTGGGCTGGCTCCTAGTAAAGTTACTAGTTACCGTAGCACAACCTCAGGAGCGTGCGGGGCAGAGGTGAAGGTGCATTGTTTCATTTGCTCCTCTCATCAAAACTGCAAATCTTCCATCTGATTGAAGCCTGGAGACGGGAGGTCCAGAGCCATGAGTGACAGGCAGTGAAGGCATGGGGGCCCCCATGGCACGGTCCAGGGCAGCCTGGTGTGGAAGCTCCTGGCAGTGCAGCCAGCTCCCTTCTCCCATCACAGGGGCATCAGGAGAACAGTTCTCCAGCGGAGCGGCCTGCCTCCCAGCCGAGCCCCCCCCCCCAGCCCCCCCCACCCCCGCTGTAGCGTGAGCCTTCCCGGCGGGGGGGAAAGGGCACTGAATGGCAGGGCCAAGGCGAATTGCCAAGGACAGCTGCAGGGGTCTCAGGGGATCTGTAACCCTCTGCTGCCTCTCAGGTAGCCCCAGCTCAAGATTATCTCATGCCCCTCCCAGAGTCAATTGTTCAGCCAACTCGAGTCAGAGAGCTCATCATGGACAGAGCGCCAGGCCACTGGCAACAAGAGGGGCCGCTTCTTTGGGTACCTACCACCTTCCAGGCACCAGCTATATGCAATCGGGCACCAAGCCTCATAAAGCCCTTTCAAGACATCATATCTGCCTCATTTTGCAGAAGAGGCGATGGGGGCTCAGAGAGGTAGAGTGACTTGTCCAAAGTCACACAGCCAGGAAGTCTCAGAGTTCCTGGCGGCCAACTTCAACCAAGGAGGGACAGAGGGATGGATCATCCAGGACCCTTCAGAGGGAGGCCAGGGACCCACTATGGAGGGGAGGTGGGGAGAAGGAAGGGCCTGCGTCATGAGCTCTGACTCTCTTGGGACATGATTTATTCATCAATCCATTTGTTCTCTGTTTATGCATTCATGGACCTCTCCACATGTCAGTGTCTTTGCTGGGCATTGAGGACTCAGGTAAAGTGGGCTCATCTGTGCTCTCGCAGAGCTCATGGCCTAGCAGAACAGAAAGGGAAATTGAGGCAGGAAGAGGCCACCACTTGCTTGGGTCTGCTAGAATTTACTGAAGGCTTACTGTAGGCCAGGCCCCTACAGTACAGAACCGGGGGCACCAAGTAAACGAGAAGCACAAGGCTCTTGCCCTCCTGGAGCATATATTCTAGTGGTATCCAGTTCCAAACCTCCAGAAACCCTGCTTGCGTGACCCCTGAGCCCTGAACACAATGGGAAATTTCTCTAGGGGTTGGGTTCTCCGTGAGTCGTACGTGGGCCTGGTTCTGGGATGCTGAGCAGGGATCCAGAAAGGGCAGGGAAACCCAATTAATGCCTTAGGAACAAGCGTGTGTCCCTTTGCTCCCCACTGACAGCATACTGGCTCAGACGCAGCATTACGGCATTCGGTTGAGCCACTCTGACATCAGGTCCCTTTCACAGCCTAGGAAACGGAGAAACGGGGCAGGGGAAGGACTGGCCCAAGATCACACCAGCCTGTGGCACAGGCAAAACGTGAACCAAGGACTGCCAGCCCTCTCCATGCCAGCTCACATGCCAAGAAGCCACCTGCAAGGATGCGCACATCTACACCCAAGCTGGCTATGCCCGTGGTTCTTCACCGCATGAGCTGCAGGCACAGAGGGAAACTCCTTTCCTTTTTTAATTAAAAAAAAATTTTGCTAATGTTCATTTATTTTTGAGAGAGAGATGGAGACATAGAGTCTAAAGCAGGCTCCAGGCTCCGAGCTGTCAGCACAGAGCCTGACGTGGGGCTTGAACTCACGAGCCGTGAGATCATGACCTGAGCTGAAGTCGGACGCTTCACCGACGGAGCCACCCAGGGGTCCCAGGAAACTCCTTTCCTAAACATCCCGATGGTGGTGGTTTTTATTTTTTGTTTTTGTTTTTGTGTTTCTAAATACTCTACCTCTGCTGTCACCTGAGCTGTTCAACCTGAGAGGCCCCTCTCAGTGTGAATGGCAGAGAGCAACCCAGAACTGTTCCAACTCAGCAGCTAAAAAGCTGGATCTAAATTTTTAGGTGGAATTTTATTTTTTTGAAAAAAGTATTTCTTAATGTTTACTCACTTTTGAGAAAGAGAATGTGAATGGGGTAGGGGCATAGAGAGGGGGACAGAAGATCTGAAACAGACTCTGAGCTTACAGCAGAGGGTCTGATGTGGGGCTCGAACTTATGAACCGTGAGATCATGACCTGAACTAAAGTCAGACTCTTAACCGACTGAGCCAACCAAGCGCCCTTTGGGCAGAATTTTAAAAACTGCCAAGTCTCCTTGGTTTAAAAAGAGAGAGAGAGGGGCGCCTGGGTGGCGCAGTCGGTTAAGCATCCGACTTCAGCCAGGTCACGATCTCACGGTCCGTGAGTTCGAGCCCCACGTCGGGCTCTGGGCTGATGGCTCAGAGCCTGGAGCCTGTTTCCGATTCTGTGTCTCCCTCTCTCTCTGCCCCTCCCCCGTTCATGCTCTGTCTCTCTCTGTCCCAAAAATAAATAAACGTTTGAAAAAAAAAAAAGAGAGAGAGAGAGAGAGAGAGAGTCAAAATAGGAGAATGAAAAAAAATAGGAGAATGGCTAAATTATTAACACAATACCATATAGCCATTAAATAACTTTAAAGAAAATTTTAACTGTGAGAAAACATTTCACCATATAACGTAAGGCAGGGGGTAAAGCCAGCTACAGAGTATTATTATAATTAAAAAATGCACTTATACGCATATGTATGATCCAAATAGAAAAACAGGACTGGAGAGAAATATAACAAAGTAGTTATGACAGTTATCTCTGGGCAGCGAGATGACAGATGACTTTCATTTTCTCCTTTGCACCTTAATGTAGTTCCCCAATTTTACAATGAGTATGAATTGCTTTTATAATTAGACATAAAGCAGAAAGGCAGAGAAGGGGTTGCCCTTGCCCAGGCCCGTCCCCTCCACCTCCACCCGCCCCCTGCACACAGCTGGGTGGCCTCTGGGTCTGTCCTCACTGACCAGCCCAGCACTGGCCAGAGCTGAGGGGCCCTGGCCAGGCCACTGGAGGCCGAGGGCAGCCGGCACAGAGGTCGTGGGATTCACCAGCCATCTCTGCCCATGAAGGAACCAGCAAGGGGACACTGCCCTGTCTGGGCCCTCCAGAAGGGTCAATGGCAGGCTGTAAATTTCCTGGCTGGGGACATTGGGATTTGATGCTCTCAGGGGCTGCGAATCAGAACATTCATTATCTGCTGTATGAGAGAAGTCAGCTTCTTTGTTCCTTGCATTTCTTTCAGAGCTGCTGAGTACAGCAGGAAGGCTGGAGGACAGCTGGCCTTTGTCACCCTCTCACTGTGGGCTCAGGCAGGCTCTCGGCTTCCCCACATGGGACTGGAGTGACTGACCCACCTCGTCTCCCTGGGCCCTTGTAACTAAACTGAGAGATGAAGGCCCAGGGGTGCTGGCCTGCGTTCGCCCTCCCAGGTTACTGTGCTCCAGGAGCGACTCAGCTTTGCCTCTGGCAGGGCTGCCTCCTGTCCCACCCCGATCTCACCCAGGGGGGCTGGATAAGGCAGAGTTTCCAGAGAAGGGCCTCCCTGCTCTCTGGAGCTGCAGACTTGGGCAGGTTCCAAGAATGGTGCCCTCACTTCCTTCCAGCTGAGATCTTAGCCACCCCCTCCCTGTTCTGGAAGCTTCCGCCCTCCTCCTGGGCTATTTTAGCAATCAGGTCACCCGTTGGCTCACTCCGAGCTTGCGGTCAATTAAAACCCACAGGCCCTTTTCACAGAAATGGTGGCATCTCTCCCTCCTCCAGATGCTGCCAAAGTCAGTGTCCTCAGGGTGAAAACGGCATGAGGGGACAACCCGGTGGTCCTCCCGTAGCAGGGGGCCCTTGCTCAGGAGCTGAGGCCATGCATTATTTCCACGCCCACTGTGGCCGGCATCCTGTGAAGGTGGCTGAGGGCAGGAAGGGCGAGCTGGTCACAAGGATGTTCTGATGGCCTGAACACCTATGTGTCCCCACGCCGTACCCCGCTGGTGACACACAGCCCTCCCTCTGGTCCTCACTGGCTCTAGGCAGGGAGCCAATCCTCACTTAAATGGGAGCTGGGTGACCTCCAAAGGTCACCGTGTGGTAAGCAGCAAGGCTGAGAGGGACCCTGGGGTGTCCCAGCAAAGCCCAAATCCACCTCGGCTGCACTGGCGATTCCCAATGACCTGGCACACATGACCGCTGACCCAGGCTGCCAAACGGGTTCTTGTGATGAAAACTGGGGAGGCTTCGCACCGTCATCCTACTGACACGGCAGGTGCCCCAAACCCCACACAAAGCCCAAAGGCCCTCTCTTAAAGTCCGTGTGTGTGTTCTGCTCAGAGCCGCTGAGGATCCTGGTCACCTGCTTCAGCTAAAACCTGGCCAGCAGCATGCGGAGCCCTTTGGCTGGAGAACCCGGGTCAGTTCCCATCCTTCCTTCCGCCAGGTATGTGATTGACCCCAAGCTCTTCCTGGCTGTGGTCCAGAGTCAGGTGGTGGACCAAGGGCAGAGCACCTGCAGTGGGGGACCCCGACTCTGCCTGGGGCAGCAAGACAGCAAACAGGAGAAAGATTGCAAGGGTGCCTGGGTGGCTTAGTTGGGGAAGCATCCGACTCTTGGTCTCGGGTCAGGTCATGATCTTGCAGTTTGTGAGATCGAACCCCACATCGGCTGTGCTGACAGTGCAGAGCTTATCTGGGATTCTCTCTCTCTCTCTCTCTCTCTCCTCATTCTCTGCCCCTCCCCTGCTCTCTCTCTCTCTCTCAAAATAAATAAATAAACATTAAAAAAAATAACTTAGGGGCGCCTGGGTAGCTCTGTTGGTTAAGCATCTGATTCTTAGTTTCGGCTCAGGTCACGATCCCCCAGTTTTGTGGGTTCGAGCTCCGCATTGTGCTGTCAGCACGGAGCCTGCTTGAGATTCTGTCTCCCTCTCTCTCTGCCGCTCCCCCACTCACACTCTCTCTGTCTCTCTCAAAATAAATACACTTAAGGAAAAAACCTCAATAAAATAAATAAATAGATGAGCACTTAAAAATAAAATAAAATAAGAAAATCAAGATTTACTTTAAAAAAAAAGGAGAAAGATTGCAACTGCAGAGGGCACTGAAAGTGGCAGACAGACATAGGCCCTGCCTGCCTGAGGGAAGACCTCGGGCAGACCAGGAACTGACAAAGGCCAGCGTGTGGCTGCAACAGCACTGTCCGATGGGACCAGAACACAAGCCATGCTTGGAATTGACAATTTCTAGTAGCCACGATAAAAAAAAGAGAGTCTTAGTCAGTTGAGCGTCCCACTCTTAATTTCAGCTCAGGTCATGATCCCAGGGCCATGGGATCAAGCCCCACATTAGGCTCTGTGCTGAGTGTGGAACCTGCTTAAGATTCTCTCTCTCTGTCCCTCTCCCCCGCTCCCCTGCTCACGTGCTCATTCTCTCTTTAAAAAAGAAAAAAAGGTAGGGGCGCCTGGGTGGCTCAGTCAGTGAAGCCTCTGACTTTGGCTCAGGTCATGATCTCACAGTTCATGAATTTGAGCCCTGTGTTGGGTTCTGTGCTGACAGCTCGGAGCCTGGAGCCTGCTTTGCATTCTGTGTCTCCCTCTCTCTCTGCCCCTGTCCTGCTCACGCTCTGTCTCTCAAAAATGAATAAGCATTAAAAAAAATTTGTTAAAAGTAGAAAGAAGTGAAATTAATTTTAATAATGTATTTTGTTTAACCCAGTATATAAAAAATATCATTTCAACATATAATAAATATCAGGGCGCCTGGGTGACTCAGTCTAAGCGTCTGATTCTTGGTTTCAGCTCAGGTCATGATCTCACAGTTCATTCGTGAGTTCAAGCCCCGTGTTGTGCTCTGCACTGACAGCATGGGGCCTGCTTGGGATTCTCTGTCTCCCTCTCTCTGCCCCTCTCTCTCTCTCTCTCTCTCTCTCAAAAGTAAATACATTTTTTTAAATTAAAAAAATAGACATATAGTCAATATAAAATTACTAATAAGGTATTTTACGCCCTCTTTTGGACTATAGCTTAGAGAGCCAGTGTGTATTTTATATGGACAAGCACATCTCAATTTGGACTGGCCACATTTCAAATGCTCAGCAGCCCCATATGGCTAGTGGCCACTGGCTGGCACAGCACAGCAGGGCTACAGGGTGCTGAGCAAAGGGGAGGTGCGAGATGAAGTCAGAGAGGCGGGCAGGGGTCATGCTGGGTTTTATTCCAAGAGTTCTGAGAAGCCACGGGAAGGCTTTAAGCAGGGGTGTGATGTGATCCATTGTTGTCTTTTAGAGGCTGACTCTGGCCACTTGCAATGCTGCAGAGCAGATGAGATTGGCTGTCCAGAGACATGCCCAGGTCAGGGCCAAAGGTGGCCTGTACCCTGGTGAAGGCAGCCACGGTGAGCTTCAGGGAACACAGGAGAGGCCGTGGAGAGGCAGCGAGACAGGGGGAGAGGCCTTGCCATCTGCTTTTTTCCTCCCTCTCTGCCAAAATTCTTCCCAAGTAACCCTGTCTCAACAGTTGCCTCCCTTCCAGGAAGAGATCTGCATGGTAGCTATTTAACAAAGCCTAAAGGAACTCGACCAAAAACATGTTGCCAAGGGCCCAGAACTGAAACAGCTGCCACTTTCTGTATCCCAAAGAATCACTCAAGAAAAGATAAATCTTCTAGATGCTCGTATCATATAATGATTAAGTGGTCTCTGGGACTGACCTGCTGGGGTTTGAACCCCTGCTGCCCTCTAATTAGCTGTGTGACCTTGGAAAGATACTTGACCCCTCTGGGCTTCTGTTTCCTCACCGTATAGTGGATGTGTGAATGATCTTGATCTCTGGGGGGTGGCCAGGAGGAGTTTATACCCTATATAAGTGCTTAGGGCAGTGCCTGACACATAGGAGGCACTCATTACACGTTAGCCTGTTACTATGCTTGTTGTCGGTGTTAACAGACCAGACAACTAAGACACAGGGACAGAAAGGGACCTGTTTAATGTCACACAGCAAAATCTAAGGCAGAGCAGGAAGCAGAATCTAAATGTTCTCATTTCTGGCTCTAATGGCTGCCTCACAATTGAAGTTGCTGGCTATCCCTTCATTCGGACATTTACCCTGTTCTCCGCATGTGCCAGATGTCGTGTTGGCAGCGTGGGGGAGACGCCGAGATGGTACAAGCCTCATCTCTACAAAATCAAGGCTTTCCCATTGAGAAAGAAAAACCTCTTTCTCAACCACTCTGGGCCACCGGGGAAGAAAATTTTATTCAATGCAGACAGAGCTACAGGCCGATTCGAGTGCAGTCAAAACAGTACTGGCCTGAGAACTGGGAGAGCCCAGGCTGAGCCACCTCTGGCTGACCCGCTCTGTGACGGGGGCAAAGGGTTTCACCTCTCTGATCTCAGCATCCCTGGCTGCATGGAAGAGAACAAATGTTAGCTGAGCCCCTACTCTGTGAAGTCCCGACTCCAAAGTGCTCACATTCTGGGGAAAAGGAACTAACTGCCAGTCAGACTGGGATGTGGCCTCTAAGGACATAAGTCCTACAGCTCAGATTTTTTCTGGAACATTCCTGACTGACCCATTCATCTCCTAAGAGCTATGTGCATACCAGACCACACATTCAAACTTTTAAAATATAATTGGACACTACAACAAAATTATGAGACTCTGGTTCACAAGATTTCACAGACCAATAACATTTCTAAAGAAACATTGGGGAACCTGCAAAGGACTGAACATTTGTGATTCTGCCAAGGAAGGCCCTTAAAACCAAATAACAAATGGTAGTGGGAAAGCCAGATACCCACGCAAAAGAGTGTAAACGGGCCCTTATGTTAGCACACACAATAATCAACTCAACATGGATTGAAGACTTAAATGTAGCACCTGAAACTATATAACTCCTAGAAGAACACATAAGAGAACAGCTTCATAGCATTGGTGTTGACAGTGATTTCTCGGGTATGATGCCAAAAGTACAGACAGCAAGAGCAAAACTGGACAAGTGGGACGCCATCAAACTGAAAACCTTCTGCAGGGCAAAGGAAACAGTAAACTGAGGGCACCTGGCTGGCTCAGTCAGTAGAGAGCATGAGTTCAAGACCCACGCCAGACATAAAGCTTATTTCAAAAAAAATTTTTTTTTCAACGTTTATTTATTTTTGGGACAGAGAGAGACAGAGCATGAACGGGGGAGGGGCAGAGAGAGAGGAAGACACAGAATCGGAAACAGCCTCCAGGCTCTGAGCCATCAGCCCAGAGCCTGACGCGGGGCTCGAACTCACGAACCGCAAGATCGTGACCTGGCTGAAGTCGGACACTTAACCGACTGCGCCACCCAGGCGCCCCACAAAAAAATTTTTTTAAAAGGGGAGCCTGGGTAGCTCAGTCAGTTAAGTGTCAGACTCTTGGTTTCGGCTCAGGTCATGATCTCACAGCTCGTGAGATTGAGCCCCACATCAGGCTCTGCACTGACAGCACACAGCCTGGTTGGGATTCTCTCTCCGTCTTTCTCTGCCCTTCCCCAACGTGCGCATACATGTGCACTCTCTCTCTCTCTCTCAAAGTAAACTAAAAAAAAAAAAAAAAAAAAACAACAGAAAAAAATTGTTTAAGAAGAAACAATTAACAAAACAAAGAGACAATCTACAGAATGGGAGAAAATATTTGCAAACCATGTATCTGGTAAGGGGTAATATCCGCACTATATAAGGAACTCCTAACAACTCAATAGCAAAACAAACAAAAAACCTGATTTAAAAATGGGCAAAGGACCTGAGTAGACATTTCTCCAAAGAAGACATACAAATAGTACATGAAAAGGTGTTCAACATCTCTAATCATTAAGAAAATGGATATCAAACCACAACGAGGTATCACCCCACGTATGTTCGACAGCTGTTATCAAAAAGGCAAGAGACAAATGTTGGAATCTGTGGAGAAAAGAGAACCCTTGTGCACTGTTGGTGGGGATGTAAAATGCTGCAGGTGCTAGGAAAAACAGTATGGGGGTCCTTCAAAAAAATAAAAAATAGAACTACCATATGATCCAGCAATCCCACCTTTGGTATTTATCCAAAAGAACTGTAATCAGGATCTCAAAAGGTATTTTCCCTCCCACGGTCACTGCAGCATCAGTGACAAAAGCCAAGAGATGGAAACAACCTGCATGTCCACCGATGGATGAATGGATAATGAAAATGTGGTCTATCCATATTATGGAATATAATTCAGCCATAAAAAAGAAGGAAATCCCGTCACATGCTACAACGCAGATGCATCTTGAGGACATCACGCTAAGTGAAATAAGCCACTCCCAGAAGGACAAATCCTGCAAGATCCCACTTATAGGAGGGATCTGACGTGGTCAAATTCAAACTCACAGAAACAGGAAGTTAGAGTGGTGGTTCCCAGGGACTGGGGAAGGGAGGAAGCGGGAGCTGCTGGCCAGCGGGTACAGCGTCTCTGTCACACGAGATGAATACATACCAGGGACGTGCCATCCAGCATCGTGCATTTAGTTAGCAATACAGTACCACACAGTTAAAAATTTGTCAAGAGGGGCAGGTGTCACGTTATATGCTTTTTACTACAATAGAAAAAAAAAGAGGGGGCACCGGGCTGGCTCAGGTGGTGGAGCGTCTGATTCTTGGTCTCAGGGTCGGTCATGGGTTCAAGCCCCACACTGGGCGTGGAGCTTACTTTAAAAGAAATTTTTTTTTTCAGAGCAATGAAACAAATAAACAACAAAGTACCTCCTGGACAGGACATTAAAACACAAAAGAACAGGAAGGTCATCATCTCAGAATAAAGAATAACCCTTCAAATTAAATAGCTTTTGGGGCGCCCAGCTGGCTCAGTCAGAAGAGCATGTGACTCTTGATCTTGGGGTTGTGAGTTCAAGCCCCATGTTGGGTATAGAGATTACTTAAATAAATAAAACTTAAAGTTTTTTTTTTCCAAATTAAATAGCTTTTAAATAACCATCATGTGCGGGTGTCTCGATCTCCTGTTCTCTTTCTCTTCATAGCCCCCTCCCCCACCCCGCCCAGACAATTCCTCATCACACTAGGCCTTGTATTTGGAAATCCCAGGGGAAGGAAGCCATGGACTCCTCCTCCACTGACCACCACTCCTCCCTCCCCTTCTTCCCCCAAGCCTATAGCTCTCTGCACACTCATTTGCAGAAAACTGCTTCTCTTGCTCGCTCAGGCCTGGCTCTGCTGTCTGCCCACCGGGCTGGGGGCTCCGGAGGGCAGGGAGCGTCCCACCCTCTGTCCCCTCCTCTACCCAGAGCCGGCCGCCAGGTGGAGTCCGGTAAGTACTGCGGCTGGGGAATGGATTCTGACTGAGACACACGGGAGGCACAGCTGGCGTCAGGCCTGGGAGACCATGGAGGACCTGAGGAAGGGAAGAGTGGAAACCAGCAGCGACGAGGGAGCTGAAAGGGAGTGTCGGTGAAAGAAGCCAGCCAGCCCCAAGATGCCTCCCCTCACGGCCTGGGAGGAAGGTGGGGAAGGGAAGTGGAAAGGGGGTGGGGAGAAGCCCTGGAAAATGCCTTCCTGACTAGACCCGGGACAAAGGGCAGGAAGAGGCTGGAGTGGGCCCTCAGAACCACAGACAAACTGGGAGGGGGGAGGCCCTCAGTCCTTCCTGGGACAGTCGGGCTGCCCCTCCTGCTCCCCTCAACGCTGGCCCGAGATGCCTCAGCCCCACCAGCAACCACAGGGACAGCAAAGGGCGGAAGTGGCCGGGACTTCAGACCTGGCTGCCGGAGATGGGCTCAACGGCCACGCGCCCCCACAGCGGGGGAGCCCCGGCCACAACAGGTCCCGTGGGCCCAGAGGCCCAGGTGGGGCTCCAGGGGACACGTGAGGGCAGGGAGACTCAGACAGCAACTTCAAAAGCACACAGAGATCTTTCTGCTCGCTCTTTCCCTCTGACACCCACCCTGGCTTCAAACCCTTCAGGGTCACCTTGTGCTTTTAAGATAAAGACAGGGGCTGAGCTGGGGCCAGCTGCAGGCTCCCCTCCTCACCCTGTGCTCCTCTGGGCCTCTTGCCCAGGCCGCTTGGCTCTGTTTGCAGTTGTGTGTTTCTTGGTGAGATTCTTCAAGTTCGCAGGGATGTATCTGCTTTTGCTCATTGTGGCATCCCCAACAGGAAGCAGGGAGCCTGGTCACCTTAGCCACTTAAAGCTGTTTGTTGATGGAATGGATGGAGATGCGGGGGAGGGAAGGAGTGGGCGCAGCAAAGCGTTTGGAGATCAGACAGGTCTGAGAAGCAAAGCCAGCTGAGACCTACTAGCTGTGTGACCTTGGGCCGGTCGCTGTCCGGGAAGACTTTGCCAGCAGCTGTTCTCTCAGCCTTTGCCTGCTAGCTGAGCACGAGTCTAACATACACCCACTTCTCGAAGGCAGGGTAGGAGCCGTGCTGCCCAAAAAAGACTGGTTCCTTTCCTTTTTTTTTTTTTTTTTTTTTTTTTTAAGTCTAGACCCATCATTTTATGGACAGGACACTTCGGGGAAGTGATCTACCCTGTCTCATCTTATTTATGTTTAAATGGACCAAAAAAGGTGGTGGTGGGGTGGCGCCTGGGTGGCTCAGTCAGTTAAGCAGCCCACTTTGGCTCAGGTCATGATCTCACAGCTCGTGGGTTAGAGCCCGGCGTCGGGCTCTGTGCTGACACCTCAGAGCCTGGAGCCTGCTTCGGATGCTGTGTCTCCCTCTCTCTCTGCCCCTCTTCCCCTCATGCTCTGTCTCTGTCTCTGTCTCTCTCTCAAAAATAAAAATAAGTAAACATTAAATGGACCAAAAAGGGAGTGCAAACTGGTGCAAACTTTTTTGGAAAAAGACTTAGACATAACTTGCCTACATGTAAAATGCTCATGGGGTGCCTGGGTGGCTCAGTCAGTTAAGCGTCTGACTTCAACTCGGGTCATGATCTTGTGGTTTGTGAGTTTGAGCCCCATATTGGGCTCTCTGTCCTTAGCACACAGCCTGCTTCAGATCTTCTGTCTCCCTCTCTCTCTGCCCCTACCCCACTGGTTCTCTCTCTCTCTCTCTCTCTCTCTCAAAAATAAATAAACTTTAAAAAAATAATAATAATTGGGGTGATTGGGTGGCTCAGTCAGTTGAGCGTCCAACTTCGGTTCAGGTCATGATCTCACAGCTCGTGAGTTCAAGCCCCGCGTCGGGCTCTGTGCTGACAGCTTGAAGCCTGGAGCCCGCTTCGGATGCTGTGTCTCCCTCTCTCTGTGTGTCCTTTCCCTGCTTGCACTCTGTCTCTCTCTCTCAAAAATAGATAAACATTAAAAAAAACTTTAAAAAAATAAAGTAAAATAAAATAAGTAGTAAAAAATAAAATGCTGGTGTCCACCAACCCTGCCCTTGTGCTTTCAGGAATTTATCCTATAGAAAATATGTTGTATTTAGATTTATTTGTTTGGTACTCAGGAAAAAAGTACAGTACCTTGTTTGAATGAGGGAGAAAAAGCAAGCCAGAAAACATTGAGCATTTTTAGAACCAACCACCAGGAGGCACCTCTGGGTCAGGGGCTCAGTCAGGTTAGCCCACAGCGTCTGGATTTAAATGACAAAAACAAATGACAAGGGGTGCCAGGGTGGCTCAGTTGGTTAAGCATCAGACTTCTGCTCAGGTTATGGTCCCACGGTTTGTGAGTTCAAGCCCCATGTCAGACTCCCTGCTGGAGCCTGCTTCAGATCCTGTCCCCCCCACCCTCCACCTCTGTCTCTACCCCCCTCCTTCTCTCTCTCTCGAAAATAAATAAACATATATATATATATATATATATATATATATATATATATATATATTATTTAAAAACAACAAATGACAATACCCAGACCTTCTTCAAAAACAGGCCAGTCTTTTTGCTTCATCTCGCCCAAGAAGCTTTAGTTGTTGACAATATCTACATGTTTGGCTTCCTTTCTGTCCTTCCTCACAAACAGTGCCCCTTAACCAAAAACAAACACACAGAAAACAATTCTAACTCTTCTATCCTCACATTGTTCTGCTGGGATTATTTCTGTCCAGTTCTCCATCTCTCAAAACTCCACAGTCAGGGGATGCCTGGCTGGCTTAGCTCGTAGAGCACGCGACTCTCGATCTCAGGGTTGTGAGCTCAAGCCCCATGTTGGGTATGCAGCCTACTCAAACAAAACAAAACAAAAAGCCAGTTTCCCACAGGATACTCCTTCTGGGTTTCTAGGTACCCCTGGGTTTTCCTCCCACCCTCTCCTTCTCCCCCCGCTGCTTCTCCCCCCCCACTGCTCCTCCCCTTCCAGTCTGGGCCAGACACTGTGACAGGAGGACATTCACTACATTCACTTTGCCAGCACTCTGGGCATCAAGCACTGCCCTCAAGGGCACTGGGACACTTGGGCTCTGGGAGTGCCTCTCTTTGGGCCCCAGACTCCAGTCTTGAGGACCCCATGCCCTTCTTAGCTCAGGCATGCCATACTCTTGCCTACCCCTGTACAGCAGCTTTTCATTATGCTAATCTTTTAAGGAGGAAAAAAGAAATACAAAGAATTTTTCTTGCTCCTGACCTCTAGGTTATTTATAATGACAGTTCATGAGGAGCTGGGCTTCGAGCTGAAAACACTCCATTTTGGAAGGGGTGAGGCCTGGAAGGGAGGCAGAGAGGAAAGCAATGGTGACAGCCTCTATTCTGGTCTCTTGCCTCCCTCTTCTCCCACCCCTCCTGGGAGAGTGACAGGAAGGCCTTTTGACAAAAACAAAACAAAACAAAACAAAACAAAACACCTTCCAGTCTTTCTACTCTCCAGGAGCAGTACTGGTGTGGTGAGCAAGGCCCCACAGGGTCTGGCAAACCTGCTCATTCGTTCATTCGTTCGTTCGTTCGTTCATTCATTCGTTCATTCACTCACTCATTTGTTCATTCACTCACTCATCAAATATGTATTCAGCACCAAGCCCTGGGCTGGGAGAGAGAGTAAAAGGTGCAACATAAACATATTGTCGCACCTGATGTCAAGTGTCACAAAGAGCCATAGGAGGGGCGCCTGGGTGGCCAGTCGGTTAAGCGTCCGACTTCGGCTCAGGTCATGATCTCACGGTCCGTGAGTTCGAGCCCCGTGTCGGGCTCTGGGCTGACAGCTCAGAGCCTGGAGCCTGTTTCAGATTCCGTGTCTCCCTCTCTCTGACCCTCCCCTGTTCATGCTCTTTCTCTGTCTCAAAAATAAATAAACATTAAAAAAATTAAAAAAACAAAACAAAGAGCCATAGGGAATGCCGAGGTGTGCAGGCCTCCTGGGGGAGATGACACTGAGCTGAGACCTGCCTAACGAGGAGGGGTTAGCATGGGAGGCCACAGGACACCAGAGCAGCAGAGAGGGTGACAGAGAGGCAGGGGCTGGACCACGCAGGACTGCCTGACAGGTGGGGGAGCCAAGGCACAGCGCCAGGTGACTTACACATGGACCCGAAGCTTGTTAGGCACCCCTTCCTGACTGCCCCCACCCAAGGCACCCAACCCTTTGTCCAAATGGTTCTGAATCACCTGCCGTGGGTCACGTGTCCACCCTGGGGCTTCCAGGACAGAGGGTGCATCACATCCATCTTGGAGGCCCAGTGGTGTGTAGGAGGTGCTCAATAAGCATTTATTGAATTGGCTCTTGGTGTCTCCAGGATGCTCCGAGAGCACGTGGGCTGAGCCGACACTGCCCTCGGTGTCACTCAACAGGCAGAGACGATGGGGTGGCAGCCGCACGGCGCTCCCACTGCTTCCTGGCCTCCTTGCTACCTGCTGATTAGCGCCATCACAGAAGTGTGGGGTCTTGGTGGTGCTAGGGCATCAGGGGCCCCTAGAGAGCCTGAGCCCAGCTCCTCACATTGGTTTCACTTCCAGTTTGTAGCCCTCTCAGTCCAGTACGAGCTCAAGCCTCAGTGGTAGAAGTTGCAGAGCTGGTTTCAGGGTGTCTTTGGCAATTTCAAGGATATTACTTACATGCTCTCCTATCTACCTTGACAGTAGTACGTGCTTTGGGAAGAAAGCCCCGCCCATAAACATGTATCCAGCAAACACATATCAAGCACCTCCTCGGTTTGGGGCCTTCTAGGATGCTGGGGGTGGTACGATGGGCAGTGGCTGTGGGCACCCCCACGGGCCCGTTTATCAGCTCTCGCAGAGGGACAGAACCACCAGTTCAGGATGTGGCAGGTGCGAATGGAAGAGGAAGTGCATGATCTGCAGCCTGGCTCCTTCTCAAGGCAGTCTGGGCAATCGTCTGCTTCTCCCGGTGCCAGGGGTTCTGCAGGGAACACATCAGCCCCACGCTCCCAGCAGGAACTCGGCAAAGTAAGGGGGGGGGGGGCGCGGGAAGCACACAGTAGTACCCTGAGGCTCAGAAGCAGGAAGGGCCCTGCCTCCCCTCCTCTCCCTGCGAAGACTGTTAAAGCATCCATCCAACAATAATGGGTGTCGGCTGTAGGGCGCACAGCCCTAGAATCACAGGAGCTCACCATCTAGCTGGGAGACAGATGGGTAAAGAAGCAAGTACAGTGCAGGTGCTCAGATGGAAGTCCCATCACAGTGCTGTCGGGGGGCAAAGGAGACGGCTGCTTCCATCCGGGGACAGTGTCCAGCATAATGCAAGGGGGTGGGCTGTGTGAGGTGTTATGCCAACAGTAACAGCCACCCTCAGCAGCGATGGCTGTCACGGACTGACTCACCCTGGATGCCAAGAATACACACTTGGCTTCATGTACTCCAGCAGCCCCAGAGTAGGAATTGCTTCCATTTTATTTATCTTTTTCATTTTATTTTTTTAAAGTAAGCTCTCCGCCCAGTGTAGGGCTCGAACTCAGACCCTGCCTGAGTTCAAGAGTCTCATTCGGGGCGCCTGGGTGGCTCAGTCGGTTAAGCATCCGATTCTTGATCTCCACTTAGGTCGTGATCTCAGAGTTTGTGAGATCGAGCCCCGCGTCGTGCTCTGCGCTGCCCCTGTGGAGCCTGCTTGGGCTTCTGTGTCTCTCCCTCCCTCTCTGCCCCACCCCTGTTCACATTCTCTCTCGCGCGCACTCTCTCTGTGTCTCAAAATAAATAAAGTTTAAAAAAAAAAAAAAAGGCTCATGCTCTACTGACTGAGCCAGCTAGGTGCACAGGAATTGCTCCCATTTTAGAGATGGCAAAATTGAGGCACGCAGAGGGGAGCAACTTGCTCACGGGCCCCCAGGCAGTAAGTGTAGGTCTGGAAGGAGGAAGCTGGCATGCCGGTTTCCAGAGACGTTCCCCCAAGGGAGCACTGACAGGGGCTTCCAGGAACCTGATATGTTTAAACTTGCCAACTTGTTCCGTCTTGTTTCCAGCATCACTAACCAGCCTTGCTACTTCTAGCCCCTCTCAGCTAGCAGGGTGGGGCCTTGGTCCTCGGCTGTGCCACAAAGACAAGGATGAGGGGGCAGGCCTGACTCAGCCTGCAGATAAGTCTGGGAGGAGAAGACCTTGACCCAGATGCTCCTCAGCAACTAGATTTAACAGGCCCTCCAGAGGCTGCCCCCTCCCCTCCGCCCCCACCGCCTGCAGCCGGCTGCAAATTGCTTCCAAATGTTGATAATTACAGCAGACCCAATCTAATCAACACCTGAGAGGGAATAGGGGGCTCCTCCTTCCAGAGTGTCCCAGAGCACTTGGCATCCTCATCTCCCTTGAGCCTCTAGTATGGAGGCAGGATGTGGGTCATGGACCCCATTCTCTGAGGGCTGGGCTCAGTGACTTGCCCAAGGTCACGCAGACCTTTCAGGCAAAGAGGAGTCAGAGCTCAGCTTCCACTTACCAGCAGTGACTTTCCTTCCCAGAACTGAACCAGCTTTGAAGGAAGAGTGGAAGATCCCCAGGAAGGGGCTCTGGTAGCCACAGCCAGGCAGGACTCTCAGCCAAGTCAGTCAGCGTCCAGCCCCCCTGCAAAGCTCTGGGCCTTGGCGGGTGATTTCAGAAGGAAAACCTTGGCACGGGCAGGGATCTCAATAGCATCTAGTTTAAACCCTTTCTGGTACAGATGGAGTAATGGAGGAGCAGAAAGAGGGCGCAGTTTGCCCAACATCACACAGCAAGTTTGATTCTAATCCCTGACTCCCCCATCTCGTCCTTCTCTATGGCACACACTAAGAGGGACTCTTCCTCCAAATTCATCTTCTTCACAGGGTTTCCCTCCCAGAGGAAGGGGATGAAGTGTAAGGAATGGCTTTAGGGCTAGGCAGACTGGTTGGAAGCCTCACTCCCCGCAACTTAACTGCTGTGTGTCTTTGGGCAACTGGATTCCCCTCTCTGAGCCTGTTTCTTCATATTTAAAATGGGGAAAATAATAACTGCTTCTTAATGTTGTAGTAAGCAGTTGATGACATAAGGTGTCTACAAGATGGAATGTTCCACCTGGGCCCCCGGCGGTCCTTCCTGGTGCCTAGTAGGCGGTCAGACATTCCACAGATTCCCTTCCCCCTCTCCCTCACTTTCCCAAGCTCAGAGACACACATCTGTCCAGGCTCTTGGACGGGCTTGAAAATCCTCCCACGCTGGCCACAAGCACAGGGCTTCTTTCTGGAATGGTTTCTCTGACCCTGGGGAGATGACAGAGTGAGTCAGGGAATTCTCTGGGGGAGAGCTCCCAAGGGCTGGTGCACGGATGGAGGAGGCAGAACTGTCCTCACCAGTCTCCCTGGCTTCCTGAGAGCTCAGCCCCCTCCCTCCAGTCCCGCCCAGAACCTGCTGGCTGTAGAGGCCCGCTGGGCAGAGGGGCTCTTAGGGAGCAGCCTTCCTCTCCCCCCAACAACCCCCCCCCCATACACACACACACACACACACACACACACACACACACGCTGCCCACAGACACGAGGCTGCTGAGAGCTGCACGGGAGTGAGGCGGGCACTGGAGCTGAAAGCTGCTGACGGCAGGCCTCTGAGGAGGAGCACGGTGGGGAGGAGCGGGGGAAGGAAAAGAAAGGAGGAGGAGGAGAGAGGCCTGGTGGGTCCTGCTGGACAAGCTAAGAAAAGCTCTGGGGTAGAAAAACCGCCAGAGATGCACAGTTGCCCTCCCCTCCAAGCGGGCGGGAGGCCCTTCCTTCCCCGGGGCCAGCTGCCCCAGGCAGATTAGTACGAGGCTCCGGAAAAGCAGGCCCCACACACCCGCCTGCGGGAGGCTGCCAGCTGAGTCAGCCTCTCTACCTGTCAGGAAATCATTCATAAAAAATGACACCTTCCCAGCGCCCGGCTCCTGGCCTCACCCCAACCACTGTCCCCGAGCCAGCTACACAACACAAGGACATTACCTCCAGCCTCCTCCCTCCCGCCTCTCCCCCGCCCACTTTACACTCTCCTCCTGGGATAAAGACCAATGTGAAATCAGGCCAGCTCAGCCTTGGTAAATCGCATCTACTGGTTTTTTGCCCTGGGGACAATGTCAGCGGTGGACACTTCTTTATCTTCAGTGTATGTACGGGTAGCTAGAGGCTCCCAGGACACCTCAATAGACATAGATCACTGGGCCAGTCCTCCCACAAAGGGAAACTGAGGTCCACAGTGGTGAAGTGACTCGCCCCAGGTCACACACGTCCTCAGACTTGAAGCCCATGTCCCCTCAAATGGAGATGTCGTAATTTGTCCTTCTCACTTCCCATCATTCAAACCCCGATGTACTCCTACCTGGGAGATAAAATGCAAGTTGCTCTCCTGAAGAACTCAATTCCTTAGCACAGCCCTGTGTGCCTGGGCCCTGCTAACCTCTGTCCTCATTACACTCCCCCTTGCTGTCCTTCTCCAGCCACCCTGGCGTCCTTGTTTCTCAAACCCACCAAGCATGCCGCAGGGCATTTGTACATACCACGCCTTCTGTCTACCATACATTAGTCGCCAGGCTCCTTATCATTCTCCAGGACTAGGTTTCTTGTCACCTCCTCAGAGAGACCTTCCCCGACCACCACAAGAAGCCTCCCCCCACCACACATTATCCCCATCCTTGCATTAAAATAGTTCCCAACCCAGGGGCGCCTGGGTGGCGCAGTCGGTTGAGCGTCCGACTTCAGCCAGGTCACGATCTCGCGGTCCGTGAGTTCGAGCCCCGCGTCAGGCTCTGGGCTGATGGCTCAGAGCCTGGAGCCTGTTTCCGATTCTGTGTCTCCCTCTCTCTCTGCCCCTCCCCCGTTCATGCTCTGTCTCTCTCTGTCCCAAAAATAAATAAACGTTGAAAAAAAAAATTAAAAAAATAAAAAAATAAAATAAAATAGTTCCCAACCCATATTACAATTATGTACTTCTTCACCTATCTATTGTCTGCGCCCATGTGTAGAGTAAGCCTGTAAGGTTGGTTTTGCTTACAATGGTGTCTCCGTGCCTGATGCAAAGCAGACCTTCGGCAAATATTTATTATATAAGTAACTGAAGGACTTATCGTATATGATCAGAACCCCTCAGGCTGGCACTCAAGTCCCTCTGTCCTCTGACTATATCACCAAGTCGACCAGTCAAATGATCAGAACATGTCCATTCTTTTCACTGTTCTTACTTTTTTTTTACCTCGATTTTTTTAAGTTTATTTATTTAAGTCAACTCTATACCCAACACGGGGCTCGAACTCACAACCCCGAGATCAAGAGTCCGTGCACTGTCAACCAAGCCGGCCAGGTGCCCCTCATTGTTCTTATTTGACATTCATGAGAGAGGGGTCAGAAGGACACTGGAGGGGGGGGTGGAGCCAAGAGTCTGGAGCCCAGGCACAGGGCTCCACCCACTCAGGTGAGCCCCCCACCCTGTGGATGATGATGTGAGACAGCATTCTGTAGGACACTCCACAAACTGCCGTCGTCCCGTTCTCTGTGGCCCCAAGCATGGCAGAGTCATCAAACACCCATGGCTTCATGACAGGTGTTTCGAGCCTGTCTGGGTCCCCCTCTGATCAATCTCTAATCAGCATTTACGAGCACCCACTAGGACCCAGACCTATGTCAGAAGGCAAAGCAAATACAGTAAAAACCTTGGATTGTGAAGAACTTGGTTCTGCGAGTGTTCCACAAGACGAGCCAACATTTCTAATAAATTTTAACTTGATGAACGAGCGATGTCTTGCAATATGAGTACGACGTGGCACCAGATGTCACATGATGACGACTGAGCCAATGGTTCTCTCTCTCTCTCTGCAGGTTTGTGGGTAATGCTCCCCTGCTCGGACTGTGAGTGACGTCTCCCATGCTCGGATGCTCAGTCTCAGGCCGTGGTGTTTGGTGGAAATCAGTGATGTTTCAGAACATTGGTGCCCACAGGTGCCCACAACTGGCACTGGCATATTTTTTGTCACTTTGAAGCACCTGCGGACAGTCCTTTGCTTTTCCAAACAAGAGTAAACTTAGGGATGTTTTGATTCATTCTAGGTCAAGCTGCCTGCAGATATAGACCCCTTCCTCTGCTGCCTTATTGCCAGTTATGTTAATTACAATATATGACAGAGTTTATTAATACTGTACTGTAGTCAATATCCATTAGTGATAGTGAAAGTGGTCCTACAAAACAACCCTCCTCTCTCTTGTCTCTCTCACACCAGCCACGAAGGTTTTCAAAGGTCAGTGCAAGTTAATTTATTTACTTTTCTTTTCTTTTTTTTTAAATGTTTTAATTTATTTTTGAACGAGAGAGAGACAGAGCATGAGCCGGGGAGGAGCAGAGAGAGAGGGACACATAGAATCCGAAGCAGGCTCCGGGCTCTGAGCTGTCAGCACAGAGCCCGACACGGGGCTCGAACTCACGAGCCGTGAGATCATGACCTGAGCCGAAGTCGGACACTCAACCGACCGAGCCACCCAAGCGCCCCTATTTACTTTTCTTTATATTTTGTATTTTCTTTGTTATTTTGCATTATATTACATTATTGTAATCATTTTTATATGAATATTTTGGGGCTGTGGAACGAATCCTCTGAGTTTCCATTATTTCCTATGGGGAAATTCACTTCGACATACAAGTGTTTTGGATTAGAAGCATGTTTCCAGAATGAATTATGTTTGCAAACCAAGGTTCTACTGTACATCCAAATGATAGGATCAAGTGTTCTGAACATTGTGTATACATGAGAATCACCCAGGGAGCCTATTAAAAATGCAGATGCCCCAACCGTGCCCCCATCCCATGCTAATCTCACAAGTCTGGAATGGGGCGAAGCAAAGGCCCTGGTGGATTCTGATGCACACCAAGGGACCTGAGGAGCTTCTGAAAACATTGATGCCAGGCCCCTCTGCTGCCAGAGATCCTGACTCAAGGGCCAGGGACCTGACATTGGTGTTTTCAAACATTCTTCAGGTGATTCTGTGGTGCAGCCAGAGTTAAGAACCACTGCCTAGATCCTCGTTTTCTTTTCTTTTTTTTTTTCTTTTTTTTTTATAATTTTTTTTTTCAACGTTTATTTATTTTTGGGACAGAGAGAGACAGAGTATGAATGGGGGAGGGGCAGAGAGAGAGGGAGACACAGAATCGGAAACAGGCTCCAGGCTCTGAGCCATCAGCCCAGAGCCCGACGCGGGGCTCGAACTCACGGACCGCGAGATCGTGACCTGGCTGAAGTCGGACGCTTAACCGACTGCGCCACCCAGGCACCCCTAGATCCTCGTTTTCTAGATTACTCCAGCTGACCCAAGTCAGAGGACCTGGATCATCTTGTGGGAAGTGGATGTTCAGGGTCAAGGCCACCCAACTTCTGTCACCAGCACTCTTGGCAACACTGAACACTTACTATGGGCTGTGCTGGACACGTCCCCTGCCCTTGAGTCCTTCACTCCCACTCGGGCTGGGAGACAGCTAGGAGGAGGGCCAGACCAGAAGGCAGGACACGATGCTCCTGTCACTCTTTTGAGTAACACCTGGCTGTGACTCCGTTCAGGACCAAGTCCTAAGGCTGGCCTGCTAGGATCTGGTCCTTTACTATCTTATGTTAACCCTGGGTCTCCGTCACATCTGTCACCTCCCTGCAAAGGCAACACCGTTCCCTCAGCAGTACCATCACCCCACCTTTCCTGCTTGCCCAGATCCTGCTGGTACCTCTCCCCAGTCTGAGTCAGACATGCCCCTCTGGGGCTCCTGGGTATGCCCTGCACTCTTCCTCCAGTGGGCATCTGTGACGCTGCCCTGGAGGCACTGTCCCTAAGAACAAAGCTGGGCATCCCAAGTATTGAGCCCAGGCAGGTAGTGGTCTGGGGGAGCAGAGGGTAAGCAGGGACCAGATGTAGTTTCAGGTTACTGTGGCCAGGTTCAAAAGACTCCCAAAAGGACACAGAGCCTCAGGCAGGGCAGAGAGGAGACTATTCTGTACCAACTCAAGGACTAGAAGATTGCCACAAGAATGGAAATCTATAAATTGACAGTCTAGGAATTACCGTTTACTTTATCACTTGGTTAAACTCCAGACTCTACCATATACCAGCTGTGGGTCTTTGGGCAAGCTATTTAATCTCTCTGAACCTCAGTTTCCTCATCTGTGCAATAGAGATCATTATAGTTCTAAGTCAGGGTTACTCAAAAGCAGTGGAACAAGCCAATGTATATAAAGCACTTTAGGTAGTGCCTGGCATAAAGAATCATTCAGTAAATGTTGGCAATTATTATTGTTATTATTACTCATGGAACACTCATACTGAAAAGGCCTTTAGAGATCATCTAAATTAACTCCTGCATTTTATAGCTGGAACTGAGGCAGGAAAGAGGAAGGTCTCACTGGCGCTCTGTCCAGCCCTCATAAACCCAGTCGACAGGGTCCCCTTCTAGGCCACTGGGGAGAGCAGGTGAGGGGCTGCTGGGAATCAGCTGATGTGCTGGCAGGATCCCAGCCTGGAGTTCCCAGTGACTTAGAGCCTGACAGAGTCCCAACATCTTGGCTCTGTTTCCGGCAAAATCGTTCAGCATATTTTAGGATCAGCAAAAACCCACAATGCCTTTGGCTGAGCACTTTTCCTCTTCTTGTTGAAGCCCAGGGGTATTTTCTAGGAAATTGAGTCCATCTGTTTCTGATTCATTTGTACTTAACTCATCACCAAGCTGTTTTGTAAGAGCCCTTTGATGTGAAAGCCGCCTTATTCTATAAGCCTCTGTAAGCCTTTATTTAGTCAACAGTAGGTAAATGGTCTCTCGAAGAGGCCAGAGGCAGCTTCTTGATCTTCCTCAACACACTGGGCCATGAGAAGGGAACGTGTGGCCCTGGCACTCCCCCTCTTTCAGCCTGTCAGGGCAAAGCGACAGCTCCTGACTCTGGACCAGCCTGCAGTGAGGCCTCCACAACCACTCACCCCCTCTCCTCCCCGGCCGGTGCTCCTCCTTGTCCACCGTGCACAGCCTGTCCAGACAGATTTACCATTTCCGGTGTGTTGCCTGAGTTTCTTGAACTTGATTTCAAGTTCCTTGATGATGAGAAGCTAGATATCCTAATTCACTCTGCGCCCCCCCCCCCCAACACCCCCTGCCACGCCAGCACCATGCCTCGTACAGTTACAGGGACTATTACTTCCAAACCAAAAACCTATGGAAAAGATCTCACAAGCTTAAGGGTTCCCAAAGGGAAAAGGGGGCAGAATTTTGAAACTGGGGCTGCCATATACCCAGCAAACAGCTCAAAAAACCATTGATTGAAGGGAACATATAAGAGTATAACAGGGGGTGCCTGGGTGGCTCAGTCAGTTAAGCATCTGACTTTGGCTCAGGTCATGATCTCATGGTTTGTGGGTTCAGGCCCCACGTCGGGCACTGTGCTTACAGAGGCTGCTTCAGACTCTGGGTCTCCCTCTCTCTCCCTGCCCGTCCCCTGTGTGTATGCCCTCTCGCTCTCTCTCTCTCAAAAACAAATAAACTTAAAAAAAAAAAAAAAAAAGTATAACAGGAAGAATCTGTCTTCCCTTCTCTCTGATATCCAGACAAAGCACTCCACAAGTCTCAAACCTGCCCTGTTTCGTACAGCAGGATGAAAAAAAAAAAAAAAATTGAAGAACAACCTAATCCACTAGATGAAACTCTTTACTAAATTCAAGGGTGAGTTCATCATGAAGTGCTCCTGGGGGAAGCCAACGCGTTTTAAGGGACGTCTCTAAATTTCAAGGCTCCTCAACCCATGCTTCAGAGGCATCTCGGTCAGAGGTAGAATCTTAGCAGGGTCCCCCTTGGCCTGGTCATATTCTGTGTTTATTAAAGACGTGTTCAGGGGTCTCTCAAAGGCAGGGGATGGTGTATGTAATATAGGGGTTCTCAGATTGGAGCGTATACCACAATCACCCTCAGAAGCTTGGTTAAAACACAGATGACTGGGTCCCACCCCAGAGTTCCTGACTCAGTAGGTCTAGAGCGGGGGCAGAAGAATTTGTATTTCTAGCAAGTTTCCAGGAAATGCTGATGCTATTGGTCTAGGGACCACACTTTGAAAACCACAGGTCTAACCATTCCTTCAGTCCTGGGGTGAAACTTTTAGGGAAGGGGTGCAGTTACCCAGTACCAATGATTTTATTTCCCTTTTTCTCTTTACCAACAACCCAAAGATGGGTGACAGCAGTGACAATGCACCAACCCCTCTGCAGCAGGCCCTGGGCTTTGCACCGGGCAGTGGCCACCTCAGTCGGTCCTTACAACCACACTGTATATAAGGCAGCCACTCAATTCTACAGATGAACCCAAAGGTGCACAGCGGTGAGGCGAACCTCTTCAAAGTCACATGCAGCTTAGCATCTGAGCTGGTGCACATCAAGTGGCCAACGTATTCTCATGGAACAAGCGTATCCAGGAACACAGCTGGTAAGAGGCAAATTTGAACCCAAGTCTCATTCCAAAGCTCAAACTCATTCTACCACATCAGCGGGAAGCATTAAAAGTCATGCAAGTTCTGGGAGGCGAGGACTAAGGACTAAAGCTTCTTTGTTGGTTTTTTTTGTTTGTTTGTTTGTTTGTTTACTTATTTATTTTGAGACTGTGTGTGCATGCGCGCATGGGCTCAAGGGAGGAGCAGAGACAGAGAGAGAGAGGGAGAGAGAGAGAATCCCAAGGAGGTCTACAAGAAACCTGACTTGGGGCTTGAGCCCATGAACCTCGAGATCATGACCGGAGCCGAAATCAAGTCAGAGGCTTAATGGACTGAGCCACCCAGGCGCCCCTCTCTTCCTCTACTCCTTTTTCTCTTTTTCTCTTTCCCTCCCTTCCTTCTTTCCTTCTTGATTTTATAAGAGTAGAGATACCTGAAAGTTTTTCTGAATTAAATATACCGTCAAGATGCTCAGGGCTGGATCTAGGGGCACAAGAATGAAAAGACACAGTACAGAGCTGGCTCCAGAGGGGCTGTGGGAGAGAAGTGGGGCCACCAGCTAGAAGAATGGACTCCCAGGTTATGGGCCCACATCAGCCACATCATGGCCTTTTTAGGGACAGGGCAGAAATGTTAGGGACAGAAATAATTCAGGTCGTTGGTGTGGAGGAAGTTCAACTGTTTTGGTTGAAAAAGTTTTTACAAAAATAATAGCTGTTCTTAGCAATCTGAGGGGCAGGGAAGGAGGTTGTTTTCACTTTTCATCATTTTCAGTTCTGTTTGAACTTTTGATTGTGCACCTTTCATGTATTATCTCTACAAATGAATCATATGCTTATATTGAAAAATTTAGAAACTACAGATAAGCAAAAGAAAAAATTAAAATTAATTAAAATTATTTTTAAATTAAAAATTACATTTCTATGTAAACATTTTTTACAAGAGTGGGTTCGCTTTGACCTGTTTTGATAACCTGATTTTTTTTTTTTTTTTTTTTTTTTTTTTGCCTATACACCATGACCATGATCCCTTTCACACACTGTCTTCTTCAGTATCAGCTTCAGTGGCTGCATGCTATCCCATTCTATACCTATATGTAATGTATACAACAAATCTCCGATTACCTAATACTAGATTGCTCTCAATTAGTTGCTATTACAAATGTTTATTTTTAGACTACTACCTTTAAGTCATCATTGGATCACTCATGATTCAAAAAGAGCCCAATATGGATCAAAAAATGGTTTAGGGTGCCTGGGGTAGCTCAGTCAGTTGAATGTCCAACTCTTGATTTTGGCTCGGGTCATGATCTCAGGGTCTTGGGATCAAGTCCTGTGTCTGGGCTCCACGCTGAATGTGGACCTGCTTGAGATTCTCTCTCTCTCTCTCTCTCTCTCTCTCTCTCTCTGCCCGTCTCCCCTGCTTGCACACTCTCTCTCGAATTTTTTTTTTTTAAATGATGTTTTAAGACTCTTCCTGTCTTAGCACAGAATAAGAAATAAAATATTCTTGGAGATGTTTCAGTGGGGATTAGATTGTATAATACTTCCTAGTTTATGTAATTCTGTTAATACCTTTCCAATTTTATAGAATTTTATGGAATGTGGATTATCTCTCAATAAAAAACAAACAAAAACCCTTTCTATTTGGGAGTTGGATGACCAAGGCCCCAAATATTGCCCAGTGACCCCATGTAAGCATAACCCTTGGTGTGTCCTTTTTCTCCGACCTGATGTAACAACTCCCAACTCTGGGGGTGTCCTGGGCTTCAGAAGATGAGGGATGTGAAAGAATGAATGCTGAAAAAACTATATTACTGTTCTTTATTCATAATCACCAATGCAGGGAACAACCCATTCCATTGGTTAGCAGTAAATAGATAAAAACCAAACAAAACACCTGAGGTGTATCCATACCATGGAATGTAAGCCAGGCATAAAAAGGAATAAACTACTGATGTGTCAATAACATAGATGAATCTGAAAAACATGCTAAGTGGAAGAAACTGGGCACAAAAGGGTGCATATTGAATGACTGACTTACATTCTGGAAAAGGTGAAACTATAGGGACAGCAATCAGGTCAGTGGTTGCCAGAACTGGGGGTAAGAGGAGAGGATTGCCTATAAAGAATAGGAGGGAACTTTCTGGGGTGATGGAAATATTCTGTATCTTGATTGTGGTAATAGTTACATGACTACATACACCTACTCATTGAGCTGGGTGCACCTCAGTGGCTCAGCCAGTTGAGCATCCTACTTCGGCTCAGGTCATGATCTCATGGTTTGTGAGTTCGAGTCCCACATCAGGTTCACTGTTGTCAGTGTAGAGCCTGCTTCAAATCATCTGTCCTCTTCTCTCTCTGCCCCTCCCTTGCTTGTGCTCTCTCTCTCAAAAGTAAATTTAAAAAACATGAAAAAAAAACTCATTAAGCTGTATACTTAAAAAAAGTGAATTGTATTGCACATGAGTTATGCCTTAACAATTCTGACTTCCCTCAAAAAAACCAAAAAACTATAGTGCCATCCAAATACAAGGTATCATCCATCAGACATTATCTGTAATGCTTTTCACAGTTCTGAAATATCTTTGTGAAATATAACAAATGTAAAAAAATACAATCCAGAAAAGACCAAATATGTTTCAGGAAGATATGTGTTGTTCGGCTATCTGCCTTTTCGAAAGGTCATTTTGACACCCCAGCAAATGCTCGTGTGTGAGGCAGCTGGTCCCACAGTGGAGCAGCTGACCACTTGAACTGTTTGGGGATTTTCCTTGTCATCACGTTTTGGGTTTTTTTGTTTGTTTGGTTTTTTTTTTTCTTTTTTCTTCTTTAAATCACCAGAGTAAAATTAATTCTGTGTCAGAACTGAACAGTGAACGTCTCCTCCACCCCAACCAGGGCAGTCCTTTTTCCTCCAGGGAAAGAAGGCAGGTATTGCTGATTGATCTTTTGGCCTGACTATTGCCATCTTAAGAAACGCTATGCTCCAAAAGTAAATAAGATATAAAATAAGAAGAATCTGTAGCCAAAGACTAGGTGAACAGACAGTAGATTTTTAAGCAGAATAGGAACAAGAGTGAATCAATGCAAAGGTGAAGTGCTAACAGTAAGAAAGACCCTGCTCAGAGGCCCCAGCACTGCAGCAGAATCTCTACCTAACAGTCTATAGGCCCTCTGTCTGATCAATGCCCCTGATTCGATAGATGATATTTGGAATGAAATTCCAATCGATAAAGTGACTGGAGGAGTTCCTGGGGTTCATAATGAAATCTGCACTAGAACAATTGGAAGTGAGGATATAATCTCCTCTTGCATAGAACTAGAGGCACTGAAAAGACAAACGGCCAGTTACCGGCGTAGACAGCTTATTGTCCACAGGGACCAGGAGAGCCCTGGCCCACAGGAGGCGCTCCAAGAACGTTGGTGGGATCATGTAGCAAGGTGTTCAACAGCTCCTGGAAGAAGGCCCTTGGAAGAGGGGCACCCAGCCTGGCAGGCTGCCTTGTACTAAGACTTATCTATGATCTATGTTAAAACTAACCAATGATAAGCCAGGCCTGTTCAACAGTCCTGCCACAGAGGATCTGCACACAGCCTCATTTCATTTTGACTGACAACAGGACCTGTGACCAGGTGGGGGTTGGGATGCCAAGTGTTAGGGTTCCTGAGCCGAAAAACAAGTCTTATCAAGGAGCTCACAGACTAGTGGGGAAGAGAATCCTGGAAACAAATAATTACAATAAGTTGATAATGAAGAGCTCACCGTTAGTTGAGCAGGCATTATGAGCCACCCGATAACCCTGTGAGGCGAGAACTATACCTGTTTCACAAATGTGGAAACTAAAGTTCTGAGAGGTTAGGAGCTGGCCTGAGGGAGACACAGAATCTGAAACAGGCTCCAGGCTCTGAGCTGTCAGCACAGAGCCTGACGCGGGGCTCGAACTCACGGACTACGAGATCATGACCCGAGCCGAAGTCGGACGCCCAACCAACTGAGCAACCCAGGCACCCCGGGGAAATATTTTTTTAATGTTAACTTATTTATGGGGGTGGGGGGTTACAGAGAGAGGGAGAGAGAGAATCGCAGAGCCCAAGCTGAAATCAAGAGCCAGATGCCCAACCGAGCCACCCAGGTGCCCCCTGTAGTGGAAGTGTTGGCGGAGACCAGAGTTCTCCTTATTATGGCCCGGAGACGTCAGAGGAGGTCCTCTGAAGTGCCCTGGATGCTACATCTCGAAGCATTGGCAAGCACTGTGGGCCCAAGGGGAAAAGAGGCAGATGGCTTCATGGCTTGTCAGCTGTCAGTAGGCTGGTAGACCGGACACTCCTATACGGGACACATGCCAGGAGGCAAGGGGGATGGAGGGGTGGAAGATATAGGCAGGACCAGACTGTGGGGGGTTGGTGTGCTAAGGAGTTTGGACTTTCCCCTGGATACCATGCAGAGTCACAAGCATTTGGATCTGTCTACTGACATGAGACTTGCCCACAAGAATGCTCACACAGGAAACAGGCCAGATAGCAGAAGCTGTGAGGTTGAAGCCTGGGGTGGGGCCATCAGGAAGCCACTGTTGCGATCCAGGTGGGGCCGGAAGGCTTGAATTGGGCAGGGCCAAGGAGTTCCTTGGTCAGAATCTGTCCAGTGGCCAGCTGGGTGCAACCGTTACGGAGTATCCTGACTGAGACCAGCACTTGCCAGGCTGAATCCCCTTCACGTCTCTCAGGATTGCATTTCTGAACCAAGCAGGACACCCATGGCTCACAGGGCTCACCTTTAGCCAGTGACCAGTTTCAGTCTCTAGGACTCCACTTCCCCATTTGTAAATATGAGTGGATTTAACTAGATTGTATGTACATTTAGGGTGTCTTCCTGTTCTGACATTCTGTGAATTCTTTTTACGTTAGATTTTCATGGTTTCAGGCATATGAGGCCCCCAGAAATCTCACAGACACATTTGGACATTGTCCAAAGGCACCAATTTGCCCTTCTTTGGTATTTGTAAGATTAATTTGGTAATCTTGCATACATTGGAACAATCTCTATATGTCAGTTTGGCACCGTAATGGTTAATTTTATGTATTAACTTGGCTGGCCTGCTAGGGCCAAATATTTGGTCAAATATTATTCTGAATGTTTCTGTGAAACTTTTTTTTTTTTTAATGAGATTAACATTTAAAGTGGTGGACTTTTATATGAGAGTAAAGCAGATTCTCCTCCATAGTGTGGATGGGCCTCATCCAATCAGTTGAAGGCCTTAATAGAACAAAGACTGATTCCCCAGGGGTGCCTGGGTTGCTCAGTAGGTACAGCGTGACTTTGGGTCAGGTCATGATCTTGTGGTTTGTGGGTTTGAGCCCTGCATCGGGCTCTGTGCTTACAGCTCAGAGCCTGGACCCTGCTTCAAATTCTGTCTCCCTCTCTCTCTGCCCCTCCTCTGCTCATGCTCTCTCTCAAAAATAAATAAACATTAAAAAAAGAAAAAAAAAAAAGACGGATATCCCTACCTCCCCCAGCAAGAAGAAATTCTTCCAGCCTATCCCGCAGATTTTATTTTTTACTTTATATATTTTTAAAGTTTATTTATTTTTCTAGTAATCTCTACACCTAATGTGGGGCTCGAACTCACGACCCCAAGGTCAAGGGTCTCGTGCTCTTCCAACTGAGCCACCCAGATACCCCTATCCTGCAGACTTTACCAAATCTCCACAATCATGTGAGCCAATCCTTGAAAGTCAATCAATCTGTCTGTCTACGGTTCTGTGAATATGCTACAGCCACAGGAAAGAATGCACTTTATATACTGACATGGAAAGTTCTCCAAGATATGTTAAGGATAGTACATATAGTGTATAATCATCTGTATATAAAACAAAAAGAGCAAACATTTAAATTCTCATTGGTTATATGTTGGGGAAAAACCCTCTGGAAGGATACTTAAGAAACTAACAGCATGGGGCGCCCGGGTGGCTCAGCTGGTTAAGTTGATGTCCGACATCGGCTTAGGTCACCATCTCACGGCTCTGCGCTGACAGCTCAGAGCCTGCTTCAGATTCTGTGTCTCCCTCTCTCTCTGCCCCTCCCCAACTCGTTTGTGTTCTCTCTATCTTTCTCTCTCAAAAATAAAGTAAAACATAAAAAAAATTAAAAACAAAAAAGAAACTAACAGCAGGGATTATCTGTTGGAGGAGAGTAGTAGGGAAACTGAGTAAATGGGATAAGGCAGAAGAACTTTTTGTTTTATTTCTTTTCATACTCTTTGATAAATGCACATATTCTTTGACCCAGCAATTCCACACCCATTTGTTTACCTTATAAATACACTTCCACACATGCAAAATGACATACCTACAAAAATATTCAGATGCAGCATCATTAATAGGAGAAAAAGAATGGAACCAACCTAAACACCTACCAGCAGGAAACCGGTTAAATAAATCATCCATGTGAAGAAACATGGTGCATTTGTTACAGAGGACTGCTCTCTCTGTTCTGATGTGGAACGATTTCCAGGGTAAGTAGAAAACAAAGCAAGACGCAGGATGCCGTGTGTACTTCCCACTTGTGTGGGAAGAAAATCAGACCCTATGCCTGTGTATTTGCAAACGCAAGAAAAGAGTCCAGAAGGGCACAGAATAAACTGTAACAGTGGTTACCTCTGGGGAAAGGCACCAGGGAACTAGGGAATGGGCGTGAGGCACAAATTACTTCACAATGTACCTTCTGAACTACGGGCACGTATTATCTACTCACAACGCAGAGGACTAACCACTACACGATCACGGCCATGTATCATCTATGCTCAATTTAAAAAATTCCCGAGGAGGAGGGATGAGGCAGGAGGGGAGAAATCACATACGAGGTGGGGGCCCAGAGTCAGGGGAACACAAAGCATTCGTACGCTACGATCTTTGTAATGTTTTTAACCTGAATCTCCCCTGAACTGCTCTTACAGATTCCAACTTTGGACGACAGTTTCACAGAAGACGCAGGGCCTTCCCCAAAACCGGGAAAATAAGCGTTGCAGATTAGAGCAACAGTGTTCTGCGAGGCAGATGACTCTTTCATCCATGCACAGAGACAACTGGATTCACACCTTTTCTTCAGAACCTTTTTTATTCAACATCTAACCAACAGAGAAGGTCAGCCTGAACCAAAACAAGCTAAAATAGCCTCAGTACAACACAATAGGGCACAACCCGAAACGAGGACAGAGGTTGGCCTCGGTTCTTTTCTGAGCAGACGAAGCAAGTATTTATACACAGGTGCCCCGTTCAAAACTGATTAGCCATGCACCACCACCACCGCCACCACCACCGAGGCAGGGCGCGCACAGATTGCTGGGGCTCCCCACGTGTGTCAGCCATCGAGTCTGCCTCTTCCTCAGCCATAAATAAGCCCTTGCTTTTTGGAGGGGAGGGTGATCAGCGGGCATCTTGAGTGATGGCACCATCTGTTTACTCTGAAACTTTGATGGGGAAGTGACAACTTATTTCCTCCCCTGAATCTGAGAAGCAATAGCCTGTCTGAATACCTAAAAAGTGTCCTGGGAGATATAGGTGCTGGAGGTTCCCTTCACAAAGGATTCACAGAGTAATCGTGTAGGGCTCTTTAAGTACTTAATCCTGTTGTTTTCCAGAAACCTTTGCACCTGGGCTCCCGAGAAGCAAGCAGGGCTGTTATCAGCACCCCACAGGCCTGTGGGTGAGGCGCCTCTCAGAGCAGCCACCCATGGAAGGGGAGGGGGCAGGGAAGGGGGCCAGACATCAGCTGAAACACTCCATGCTGGCTCTGACCCGCTCCATCTCGTGCAGGAAGCTGTAGAACTGGGGCAAGGTTAATTCTGGGGAGAGAAAATTCAGCTTCAGGTACATGTTTCCAACTCCACAGAATCATCCGAGAAAACGAATTTCCACCGAAAGAGTTTTTTCTGTTTCTTTTTTGACTTAGTACATCTAAGCAGCTCTTGATGGGTAATTGACCGTAATAAAGAACTGAGAGCCTTGAGCAGAGAAGGGTTCTCTGGGCTCCATACAGAATTTAAAAGCGGCCTAACTCCACAGCACAAAGAGATGAAAGGACATTAGTCAGGACGCTCAACGCGACTTCTGCAGCAAGGGCTGCTTGCTCTTCAGTCTTGCCGTCCCTTCTCCCTGCGCTTTCCCTTTTTCAAAGAGGCCCTTCAACTGTGGGGTCTCCAACCTGCCGACGGCTTATTATTTACGAGAGGAGAGGCAGCGGAATGGCTCCTCCACAGCTCGGTTATGACTTTGTGCTAGAAGAAATGATTTGTGGTGCTTCACGAGCCCACAGACTGAGGAGAACGCGGGAAGAGTGAAAAGGCTCAAATGGGAATTCGGACTCACCTATGTACAAGTTTTCAGTTTGATTTCCTTTCTTAACCACCAACTTTAACTGATTAAAAAAAGAAGAAATAAAAAGCTGAAATTAAAATGATGACAACTAGGCAAAGAAATTCTTGAAATCCTTCCACTTAAATATCAAAGCATCCAGCTTCGGACTTGAGAGTAGGACGGGAGCGGTCTGGGCGTCTATCACTGAAACTTCTAACAATTTGCATGATTACAGAACAATCGAGCTTTTAAGAACAATGTCAGGATCCTATTAATCCGAGAGTAGGCGTGTCAGTGGCCACATTTTTGGCTGACAATACTGCTCGGAGATACACAGGACCTCCACATCCAAACTGGGTATTAAAAAAAATCCAATGTCGATTTTATAATTATTAACCAAGTCAAAAATCTACCCATTTTCACAGATCAGGAAACTTACTTGTAAAAAAATACTTCCCACTTTTTCCAGTTCACTGCTCCCGGATGTCACTGTGACACAAAAGAGAAAAGTAATAAGTGATGGGTTGACAACGGACTCTGAACACCCCAATCTTGCAGGCCGTCCAGCAGAAGCCGTGTGGGGACGAGTATGAGGACAGCAAAATGTGCTCTTCAGGAAGTCAACTTACTGAGAGCCATGGATAGAAACAGATGCCCAGTGGCAACACAGAGCAGCCGCTGCTGGCCCCAATCGTCTTTGAGGACTGAGGACCTGTCCTCCCCCTGGAAGCTATCTGAAAGCCTCTGCACCCCCGCCCTACATCCCCCAAATGACCCAGGACTGGCTCTAACTAGTTACCTCCAAATTTCCACTCCATATCTATAAGCTGGTTAATCATCAGAGTCTGTCCTATGGCCCATCGAGCAAGGGTGGGGGCATTCTGCTTCCACTGAAACAAAAGCAAAAAGCCAAAGTCATAACAATGGGGAAAATCCCCCTTCTTCATTCTGGCCCCAACACGGCAATGTATTTATTTATACAGACAAGGCGAAGAATGCAGAACTAAGGGCCTGGCCTATAGGCACAGATCTGGGGGATGTGGGAAGCAAAGAGGGGCAGAAGACGATATAAATGTTTTTCTTCTTTTAATGTTTTATTTACTTTTGAGAGGCAGAGGGGGACAGAGGATCCAAAGCAGGCTCCATGCTGACAGGAGAGAGCCGACACAGGGCTCGAACTCACCAACCACGAGATCATGACCTGAGCTGAAGTCGGAAACTCAACCAACTGAGCCACCCAGGTGCCCCTAAATGTTTTCTTTCATTCCAAGATTTGTTCCAAATTGGAACAAAAACTGTATGACAATTAAAGTCAGACAAATCAGAGGCAAAAAATTAGAGATGCACCAAATAGTGCCGTTTAAATGCTGTATGTATGTTATTTGCATGAAATCAAATGAAAACCAGTAAGCTGGGGAAATAACACATAATGATGAGTGGTTTCTCCTTAGTCGGCATTTCTCATTTGTTTCTATTCATGAAATAAAAGCAAACAATCTTAATTAACCTTGATTAAGAGGAATTATGATACCTTTTCAGAAAAGTAAGTGGCTTTCTCCTCACTAAGACCTATAAGAGAAGAGAAGGAGATTTTAACATCATAAAGAGCCACTGGGCCTGTCACCCTGAGCAACCTCCCTCGGTGATGACCTACCCAGAGTTATGAAATCAGCCCGGACCTGATCAGCTGTGAGACTCTTCTTCAAGGCACCTGGGAAACAGGGGAGAAAGCAGTTAAAAAGGACAAATCAGTAATCAATTGGCAGTAGGCATCAACGGGCAAAAGGGATACACAAAGATGTGGCGGGTTCCAGGAAGATCTCAACCCAGCTGCAGAAGATGCAGAAAGGAAATGACTGGAGAACGTGACAGCAGGTTCTATTTATTGTACAACACGGGTGTTCACCCCTCCAGAAAGTACGAAGGAAGCTAGAGACAACAGAAAGGACTTTATGGACTTGGGGCTGGGGGGTCCCTGATCAGAGGCAAGAATAAGGCCTCATATTCCTGGGGCAACATTGGGGAGCTCGACGTCAGGCTGGGCGTAAGGGCAACAGCCTAGAACTGTGCTGAGCAATACGTAACCATAAAGATGTGTGGCTATTTAAAGTTTCTTTCTTTCTTTCTCCCAGCACTCTCTTAGGTTTTAATTAATTAAAACTAAACAAAATTTAAAATTCTGTTCCTCAGTTGCACTAGCTGTTCTGAGTCCTTGACAGCCACGTGGGTTCAGTGGCCATGGTACTGGACAGCACAGATCAGAGACCATCTCCATCTACCTAGATAGTTGCACTGGCCAGTGCTGCCATAGAGAACCTGCTTTCAGGACGTAAACCAAGATGGACTAAACAGTTGGGCCTCTATGATTCACAAGTTACTTCCAGAGGGGCTGGGCAAAGCTCCTCACAAGCCCTGCGATCACTCCCCTGTGGGGGCTGCTTTGTTCTGCTTGCGAGCTCCAATTCCTGAAAACAAAGTGTCGCCAGCAACCTGGGCTTCTCAGTGTTTAACCTCAGACTACAGCCTAGAGTCACAATTTGGAAACCACTTTAAAATTTTCCACTTCTTAGTCTTCCAGAAGATGACTAATTAAAGAATAAGAAGATATCCACCACCATCCAGGGAGGGCCCTGAAGTAATACCCTAAACCCAACTCCCCACCCCCATCTCACTCCAGAAAAACAATCCTAAAGCCTGTCCGCTGCAAAATAAACCATGTAAACAAAGGGAGGAAATCTTTTATCGTCAAAATCAGACTGAGCAAGGAAGCCATAGGGAAATAAAAAAGGCAAGACACCAGGAAACCCTGGCCATAAAGGCCCTAGAAAAAGGCCACTTCCTAGCCAATTCAATTAATTCATAACTACCACATGTACAGCCCCTTAGTGTATACCTAGCTCAAATCCAATATTTTGCTTGATGATCCCAAGGTAGTCTGAAGTGGGGGATTGCTATCGAAGCCTTTAATTTACCAGGAAAACTAAAGATCAGAAAGATTAAGCTTTGGGGGAGAAAATCTGGCAAAGGCACATAGTCAACAACTGCACTGCCAAGAAGTCACCCAACAGATACACTCCCGAAAGTGCACTGAAATACACGTGTGGCAGCGGCCGGCCACCTCTAGAACCCCTAAGCTCTTCTCTCCCTTGCTCACTCAGCTTTTTCTACAACATGCCAGGCAGGTTCCTACCTCCTGGCATTTGCCTTTGGAGTTCCCTCTGCTGGGGACACTCCTCCTCAAATCTGCACACAGTCATTCCAGCCTCTCCCTGAACATCCCCCCTCCATTTCAGGCGGAGCCGCTCTTCACTGGCACCCTCCTACTGCTACGCTTTTCTGCATTGCATTTATAACCACCCAGTTTCATGTTACATATTTATTGTCAATTTTTCCACTAGAATGTCTGTTTGATGAGACTAAAGACTTGGTCCGTTGTGCCCACTGTTGTGGCCCACGTCATACTTTAAAAATATATTTGCAGGGCACCTGGGTGGCTGCTCAGTGGGTTAAGCATCTGACTCATGGTTTCCGCTCGGGTCATGATTTTCCAGTTCATGAGATGGGGCCCCGCATCAGGCTCTGCGCTGACAGCTCAGAGCCTGCTTGGGATTCTCTCCCTCTCTTTCTGCTCCTTCCCTGCATGTACTCTCTCTCTCTCTCTCTCTCTCTCTACTCTCTCTCTCTCTCTCTCAAAATAAACATTCAAAAAAATTTAAATAAAAAATCTTAAAAAATATATACATGTGTGCGTACACACACACACACACACACACACACACACACACACACACACCTATATATATTTGCATCATGCTAGGCCTCAAGCCCTTAATGAATCTTCCTTTCTTTTTATTAAGATATAATTGACCTATAACGTTGTGTAAGTTAAAGGTGTACAATCTGTTGATTTTGATACATTCATATATGGCAATATGACTGTCACTGTAGCATTAACTAATACCTCTATCACATCACATAATTATCATTTCCCTTCTGTGGTTAGAAACTCTAAGATCTAGCCTCTGAGCAATTTTGAAGTTTATAATACAGAATTGTTGACTATAGCTCTTAACTTCTTTTTCAGCTTTCTCCTTTGGTGATACCTTTGTCCTAAGCACAAGACAGGCCTGAAGCCTTGACTCTATGTCAGACAGAAAGAAAACTGTAAATCCAGAGCTGGAGTCCCCAGAACATGCCACTTGGGGAAATCTGAGAATGTCCATCTTTAAACACATCTAACCAGGGGCGCCTGGGTGGCTCAGTCGGTTAAGCGTCCGACTTCGCCTCAAGGTCATGATCTCACAGTTCATGAGTTCAAGCCCCACGTCGGGCTCTGTGTCCAGAGCTTGGAGGCTGCTTCGGATTCTGTGTCTCCCTCTCTCTCTTCCCTCCCCCCATTCACACTCTTTCTCGCTTTCAAAAATAAACATTAAAAAAACCACACATATAACCATCTGAGATGGTTTATAAAATCCTTGAGCACCAATTGTCACTGGAACAGTTGCCTTGGTAAACCCTTATTGCCATCAAACAGTATGGGGGACAACACAGAAGTGTATGTCCAGGGGGACAGTTTCAGTTTTGCCAGGAAACAGTTGGGAAATTAGTGAATTGTTCTACTAGCCAAAAATCTACATAGGCTTATTCTGTGTAATAAAGGAAACTCAAGGAAAAGAACTAAGCCTTGGTTAAAACTCCAGGAGAAGGAAGCAGATGGGAGATGATGGTAAGCCACATTTAGTGAGCCATCACTGACCCTGGAGGCTGACCAGCTGAATCCACTTCCCTGAAGTTCACGGAAGGACAGAAGTCATAGTCACTGTGCATGCATTTACTGAGCACCTACTAGTGCCAGCACGATGCTAGATGCTGGCAAACATCAATGTCTGCGGTTGTGAGGCTTACAGTCTATCAGGAAGAGAAAGACCACAACAATAATGTAACAAGTAAGAAAGCCATATAGAATATGACTAAAACGTGCCATAGAAAGAAGTAATAGAGGGAAGTGAGGTTGGGAGTCCTGGGGAACTTAGTTCTACAGCTGTTTAATACCATTTGTGACTATTGTTCATTGTTGATTACTCTATTTTTGCCCAGCCAGAAAGAACTCCTTTGGGAGAAATGAAGGGGAGTTATCAACTTTTCCTAAAAAAAAAAAACAGTTACTGAGTGTCCACAAGGGCCACATATCTTGCTACGTATTAAAATAAAACCAGGCTTTGGGGTGCCTGGGTGGCCCAGTCAGTTGCGCATCTGACTTTGGCTCAGGTCACCATCTCACAGTTCGTGAGTTCGAGCCCTGCATTGGGCTCTGTGCTGACAGCTCAGAGCCTGGAGGCTGCTTCAGATTCTGTATCTCCCTCTCTCTCTGTCCCTCCCCCATTCACACTTTGTGTCTCTCTCAAAAATTAGTAAACATTAAAAATTTTTTTCTTTTTTTTTTTAATTTTTTTTTCAACGTTTATTTATTTTTGGGACAGAGAGAGACAGAGCATGAACGGGGGAGGGGCAGAGAGAGAGGGAGACACAGAATCGGAAGCAGGCTCCAGGCTCTGAGCCATCAGCCCAGAGCCTGACACGGGGCTCGAACTCCCGGACCGCGAGATCGTGACCTGGCTGAAGTCGGACGCTTAACCGACTGCGCCACCCAGGCGCCCCAAAATTTTTTTCTTAATAGGGGCACTTGGGTGGCTCAGTCGGTTAAATGTCTGACTTCAGCCCAGGTCATGATCTCGTGGTCTATGAGTTCGAGCCCCGCATCAGGCTCTGTGTGGACAGCTCAGAGCCTGGAGCCTGCTTCAAGTTCTGTGTCTCCCTCTCTCTCTGCTCCTTCCCCATTCATGCTCTGTCTCTCTCTGTCTCTCAAAAATTTTAAAATAAAAGTAAAAAACAAAAAAAGTAAAAAAAAAATTTTTTTTTTAATAAAAAAATAAAACCAGACTTCAGTAGTAGCCCTACAGCCAAGTAATCTGTAATCTGGGAGCTCCCTGTGTCTGGGAGACAACTCGTAATGATAACAACAATCATAATATTAGCAACAGTGCGGCCACTGCTTATTGAAGGATTTTACAGTTATTATCTTTATTCATATAATGATATATGAGCTACTATTAGGAGCTCTGTTTTCTGAAGAAAACAGATTTTCAGAGAGGTTCAGTAACTCGGCTCAAGATCTCAAAGCTGTTAAGTAGCTGTGGTGACAAGTAAGCATACGAGGGGACATCCAGCAACCAAATGCAATGCGGGCCTTCCCTGGATCCTGATGGAAGCAACCAACTATAGACAAATAAAATGTGAGACAATGGGGACACTAGAACACTGACTGCATATTTTAATTTTAGATAATGGCACTGTGGTTTGATAAGGGGGAAAAATTTATTTTTTAGAGATGGTAATCAGGTATTCAGAAATGAAATGATATGACCTGAGACTTGCTTTAAAATAATCCAGTTTGGAGAGCAGTGAGAAGTGGACGGGTTGTACATGAAACAGTCTGGCTATGGGCTGATAACTATTGAAGTCAGGTGTTTTTTTAAAAATTTTTTTAATGTTCAGTTATTTTTGAGAGAGAGAGAGACAGAGCGTGAGCGGGCAAGGGGCAGAGAGAGGGAGACACAGAATCCAAAGCAGGCTCCAGGCTCTGAGCTGTCAGCATGGAGCCCGACGCTCCATGAGCTCCAACTCACAAACTGCAAAGTCATGACCTGCGCTGAAGTCAGACACCTAACCGAATGAGCCACCCAGGTGTCCCTGAAGTCAGGTGTTTTTTTAAGAAATACACACTAGTTAGTAAAAGAAAAACATTAAAACACACACACACACAAACCACTGGGCTTTACACCAACCAAGGGAGGTAGTAGCCCCAGCTTTTCTACTGTAAGATCCTAAGCAAGTCACTGTCTTCTCTCTAGGGCTCTGTCTCTATCTACAAGACAAAGATTAGACCAGATCAGCCTTTACAAAAAGGTTTTACTTGACCCTCCCCCTACAAGGAGGAGGAGGAGGAGGAGGAGGAGGAGGAGAAGGAAAAGGAGGGTTTCATGGTTAACTGTTTCTCAGATACCGGATAAGCAGGTTTCTTTATTGCAGGACTTTTCAGAGCCCAAGATATGTTAATGTGTGTGTCTCTTCAAGGTTCCAAGGCTGGGGGAGCAGGAGGGGACAGTATTTCCTGCTTCTAGCTGACCACATAAGCCTTTTCTGGATGAAAACACCAAGTTGGAGACAACTGATCTGGAGGGTTGAGGCTCCTCCAGCTCTAACAAGGAGGTCTTACTGCAAGGCAGGCCTGGGATGAGGAAGGAGGTGAGGACCTCGAGGCCCCTGTATTTCAGATGAGATTGAGAAAGGCCTTGAACGTCACTCTGAGGGCTACAGATGTCATCATGTGAAGCAAATAGTTCAGAGGTGCAGCGTGACCCCCGCTGTGCTGCAGACCGTACTCCAGGCCAGGCTGGAACCTGGGACGGAAGAGCCCCGTTGGAGACGCCACTGCCGCAAGAAGGCACGAAGGACTAAGGACTTATTCCGGGCTGAGGAAAAGGACAAGTGTCTTATAAGTTACACTCTCAGCTGCTCAGTCCTCATAGTCTGAGGAGTCATAGGACTGAAATCAACTACAATACATAAAGCGAAGCTTAGCAAGCACCGAATTAAGTGCTTTGCATATATTAACTCATTCGTTCCTAATGCCACCACCATAAACTGCTCTTATCGCTCCATTTTTCAGATGTGAAACTGAGGCTGATTTGCCCAAGGCTGAATAGCTACATAGGTGATGTGATCGACCCTCAAATCCACGTGAGACTGCAAAGTCCATCTCTTGATTGGTATGCTGAGTTCCTTGGGGTTCTCTGCACCTATAGAAAATGATCTGCTGTAAACAATGACAACCAATCTTGCCTGAAAAACGTACGCCCGACATCCCCTGGGAGGCGACAGGATCCCCCAAGTTCAGTTCAACTCGCGCAGCATATACTGAGCATCGCTTCGTGTCATCACTTTACTTGTAACCTTGGCTCAGGAAAGAAGTACGAGATCTTCCTCTGACTTCAAAGAACAAGCTCTCTGTCGAAGCCACAAAACAGACACATGTAAAACAGCATGAACAATAGAAAACTGTAAGTGACTGTGGCCCAAAATGGTAACTGTAGATAAACACCATCTCTCGGGAGCTGAGAGGAAGGGAGGTCACTGCAGACTGAAGTGGTTTAGGAAGGCTTTCTGGTGGGAGTTCCCGGGCTGGGGAGGGGTGAAGGCAGTCTGACAGGGCTGAGGGGCATGGGGAGCAGAGCTAAGGAAGACAGCAAAGGAGGGAGGCAGGGACGCCAGAAGACAGAGGTCTCCTGAAAAATCAGTGTCCACAACAGCTGTTGGGTGGACAGGTCCCCACCTGCAGACAAACCCACTCCCACAGATGTAGGCTAGAGAATGAGAAAGAAGATCTGCATGCTGGGCAGCTATCCTAACGCTCACACTCGGGAGGGCACAATGTCCTGAGGATGTTCACCACGGCACTGTTTCTAAGAGTGAAGGGCTAGAACTAAAATGTCCGGCCACAGGAGACAGATGGTTAAAAGATACATCCAGTCCATGGCACATACAGCCCTGAGAAGAATGAGGTTCACATGGACAGGTCCCCATGACGTAACAGGTATGACAAAATACAAGCTGCACGAGCACTTTTATGGTTTACCACCATTTACGGCAAACAGAACATGAATGCACACGCGTGTGAAAATATAAAAGGATACACAGCAAAATTAAATTGTGATGGTGTCTGCAGACAAGAGCAGCATGAGGGTCAAAGGGGATCTTTCCCTTCTGACTCTCCAACAGCTCCGCACTGTTGTAGGTGTGCAATGAAAAACGTATGCCCGCGTTACAAAAGACTGCACATTCTCCTACAGCCTTTGGTTCACGTGCCTTTAACCCGCCACGAGAGCAAAAAATGCGAGAATCACACACACAGAGGATGAGAAAATGTTACAGTTGGAAACATTGGGAGGTTCTGATTCGAGCCCCCAGAACATCAGGAACCTATGACAGGCAAAGGAAAGGACCTGCACAGAGACATGGGAGGGCGCCCAACTTTCAGCGCAGCAGCACCGGGCTGAGAGCCTGGGGAACATCAGCCCATTACCAATTTGTAAAACGTGCAAACCGGGGATGCTGTTTCACCCACTTTCAGCCGGGTCAGCATCGACTCATTCTTTGAGACTGGGCTCAAATGTCGCCCCTCTCTTTACATAAAATTAACTTTTAATTAAGTTGCCAAATTCTAGCAACTTTTTAGGCAAAACATAGCCAACAATAAACAAGACAACCTGCTGACCCTCCACCCAGATAATATAGTCACAGTTAACATTCTTTTTTGTTTTTGTTACAAAAGTAGGACTGTGGTAGTTTTATAAGCTATTATTTTTATTAAACAGTTTTATAAACTGTTATTTTTATTAAACTATTATACTGCGAAAGATTTTCCATATCATTACATTTCCTTGATAGCGTCTTTTTAAATTATTACAGAATTTCAAAAATTAGAGCAACCTTTTACTGAGGTACCATGTTAAGCATATGTTTTATATTATCTCAGTCTTCAAAACAAGCCCCCTCCACACACCAAGAAAAAGCTCAGACTGGGGGGAAAACGTGAGAGAGGGGCTGCTGCTTGGGGTTGGGAGACAGAGGGTACTTGGACAAAGTCACACTGCTCATTGAGTGACAGACCCACGTCTACCTAACTCAGAACATGAATTTTTGACCCCCATGATGTTCCCCTGTAGAAACAGCACATTATACTAATCTCCAACTATTGGGCTATTGGTTTCTAATTGTTCTAGACCATTAAAACAGTGCTGTAATGGATATCTCTACAGCTAAACCTTTGTGATCGCCTCCCTCCTGGCTAGAAACTTTTCCTGATTGCTCTAGGCAAACTCTACCTCTGAAACCATCTGTCATGGAAGACCTTTTCTATTTTGAATCCACTGTGGACTAATATTTTTGAAAAAAAAAACAAAACAAAAAAACAATGGAAATTAATTTCCAGAAATCTGAAATGAAAAACCACATACAAAATATAAGCCCCGGGGCGCCTGGGTGGCTCAGTCAGTTAAGCGTCCGACTTCAGCTCAGGTCATGATCTCGCGGTCCGCGGGTTCGAGCCCCACGTCAGGCTCTGGGCTGATGGCTCGGAGCCTAGAGCCTGCTTCTGATTCTGTGTCTCCCTCTCTCTCTGCCCCTCCCCCGTTCATGCTGTGTCTCTGTCTCAAAAATAAATAAACGTTAAAAAAAAAATTAAAAACAAAATATAAGCCCCAAATGGTTAAAATGGTAAATTTTACGTTATGCATATTTTACCACATTAAAAAAAAAAATACAAGCCCATGGGGTGCCTGCCTGACTGGCTCAATCAGTAGAACATGTGACTTTTGATCTCCGGGTTGTGAGTTCAAGTCCCACGTTGGATGTTTAATGTTTATTTATTTTTGAGAGAGAGAGAGAGAGAGAGAGAGAGAAAGAGACAGAGCATGAGCGGGGAAGGGAGAGAGTGAGGAAGACACAGAATCGGAAGCAGGCTCCAGGCTCTAGCTGTCAGCACAGAGCCCGACATGGGACTTGAACTCACAAACCCTGAGATCATGACCTGAGCTTAAGTTGGACACTTAACCAACTGAGCCACCCAGGCACCCCCCCAAAAATAAAATCTTTAAAAATATATATAGATAAGCTCCATTTTAAAAATCAGTAAATTCAAAATATTTTGCCAGATTGCTCTAATTTCACAAAAGGAAGCTAACTGCCTACTCTCGATTTCTATACACTGTGCAGGGGACCAGACAGCAGTTTGGGGATGGAAGCTGGGATACAGACTGCACTTTTAGCTGTACCTCTAGTTCACTCTACTGCGGTGATCTGTGTACCTGGCTTCCCTCCTAGACCGAGTCCCGCCCACGTCTGATTCTCCATTGAATGCACTGGCTCAGCGCCCAAAGCACGCTTGCCAACTCCGTGGTCTGAAACACTGTTCAAAGAACGTCTCTGGCCTCAGCTGCTAAGAGAGGCTACTCACCATTTGGAACCAGAAGGAGGCTTTTCACAATGCTTCTGAGAGGGCCAAGGCTGATCTGATTGGTGGTGGCAAACTCAGAGAGCTGAGCCAGAAACCTTTCCACCTGCAGAGAGGGAACAAGCCAGGCCTTCACTTTCTAAGCATCCCAGGGCTGTAGACCCACACTCAGCACTCTCCTTATCACAAGGTACTTTACCTCTTTTGGCTCAGTTAGGAAGTGGAAAAGCACTTCTGTCAAGGCTGAGAACTGCTGTGAAGAGAATAACACAGAACATCAGCAAAATTCTACTCCTGGGTCAGTGTTCCCACATCTCATCCACATATAGACCCTTTGGAGAGAACACACAGGTGCTGACACCTGTCTGATCATCTTATAGTTCAAATATTCACAATACCCACTACCCAGTATCAATATATCAGTATCACCATATTGTCTGAAATACTTGTATATCTTAGTGGAACACCTGGGAGATATGTATTGAGAGACTGTGAGTGTATGCACACACATGCACCTCTCAAGGGTCCAAATACACACACACACACACACACACACACACACACACACAGCCTGGAAGGAAAATCATTGGAAGATTAATAGCAGTTGTTTTGTTTATATTTCCACATACTTATTATTCAAACATAAGCCAATCCAAATATATAATTTCTTATTCTGTCCCACTCAAATGTTAACATACTTCATAAACTTTTTCTCTGTTTTGTTTTTTTTTTTTTTTTTTTTTGAGAGAGAACGCAAGTGGGGGAGAGGCAGAGAGAGGGGGACAGATCTGAAGTGGGCTCTTCATGGACAACAGTGAACCTTACGCGGGGCTTGAACTCACAAACCATGAGATCATGACCTGAGTCGAAGTTGGGTGCTCAACTGACTGAGCCACCCAGGTGTCCCTCTACCTTGTTTTTTAAAGCAGTTATTTCTGTGGAGTGAGATTTTGGGTGATTTTTATTTTCTTCTGTTTTCTCTATCCATATTTTCTGGATTTCTTCCCCCACAATAAATATTATTATGTATATAACAAAATAGTAAAATTTACACTTCCTTATACACTGTCTTAGAACAGACTCTTATTCTTTTTTTTTTTTTTTTTTTTAAGATTTTATTTTAGGGGAGCCTGGATGGCTCAGTTAAGTGACTCTCGACTTTGTCTCAGGCCATGATGTCACTGTTCATGAGTTCAAACCCTGCATTGAGCTCTGTGCTGAGTGTGGACCCTGCTTGGGATTCTCTCTCTCCTCTCTCTCTGCCCCTCTCCCACTTGCACTCCCTCTCTGTCTCTCGAAATAAATAAATAAACTTAAAAAAAAATTAAATAAATACAAATGGGATGTAAGTGAACCCACACACTGCATCTTGCCTTTTTACATTCAATTATATCTTAGAGATTGATCTTATCAGTAGATATAATTCTACCCAGTTTTTCCCCCCAAGAGTTTATTTTTAAGTAATCTCTACACCCAACAGGGGGCTTGAACTCACAACCCAGAGATCAAGAGACACATGCTCCACCGACTGAGCCAGTCAGGTGCCCCTCTACCCAGTTCTTTTAACAAGTGCATGGTATTCAACTGCATAGACAGTATAATTTAGCTCCCTAGGGATGAACATTAGTGTGTGTGTGTGTGTGTGTGTGTGTGTGTGTGTGTGTGTGTATCCATGTGTGTGCACATGTGCTTTGTTGATGTTACTGCAATGCTGCAATGAATATCCTCCCACATATTTTTTTGACATACGTGTCTACAAAATACTTTTTAAAAATTTCTTAGGTCAAATAATATGTGCATTTTAAATTCTGTGTAAAATGGTGCCAAGTTGCCTTGCAAAGAAGTTGCATGGATTTACATTTCCACCAGCCAATGGCACATAAGTATCTACCTTCTCAAAACTTCATAGATATTCCCTGGAAACATTTTAACCAATGCTGACCCAGGGGTTGTCTTTCTGTGGTATTTATGATAATAGCTTTGCCTAACTGCTGATTCTATATAGTAAAAACAAGAAAAGTCAGGGACAAGCTTCAGACAGTGTCCTCAAACTGTGAGTTTTCCTTTATTTAATTTTTTTTTTTTTCAGCTGTGAATCTGTGGACCATCAGATCTTTGGCTGACCCTTTGCCACCCTGAGCCTTTTAAGAAAGAGAGCAGCTGTGAAGCCCTCCAGCAGCTTTTCTATTTCCAGGCCTCAGCCTAGCATTCAGGCTCAACCTCCCTGTGAGGCCTCATTCCCCCATGTCTCCTCTCAAGGGGAGCCTCAACTTAATCTGGTCTGCAGGACATGCTGACCCCCATCCCTATCTCCACTTTTCCAAACCCTCCTTTATCCTTCAATGCTCTGCCAAGACACAATGACCCTCCCAACAAGAAAGTGACCTACCCAGATTCTTAACTTCTAAGGCTCCCTCTTGGAACCTTGCCTGAGGGCACTTAGAATTTTAAATCTTGATAAGAAAAGACTTGTCTTAGCAGAGAAGGTTCCTTGTATACGTTTGTATGGTCACAGAACCTTAGTTAATGAAAGTGCATAGTTAAGTATTTGTTGAATAAATCTCCCTAAACACTTTCCTCATTCTTTGCCTTTTTGTATCTGCATAGCTGTCTCCCTCTGGAATGCTCACCTGCCTATCACCATCCGAGAAATCAAAATCTTAACTGTTCTCACTAGCGAATACATGGAAAGATGCTCCAGATCATTCCAGAGAAATGCAAATAAGCAAAATAAGGAAATGCCACTGCTTTACTTATCAAATCTTCAAAAATAAAGGTATGATGACACCAGTGCTGATGCAAGTAAGTGCCAGGAAACAGATGTGCTCCCACTGCTGATGAGAGGACAAACTGGGGCAACCTTTCCAGACAGCAATTTGATAGTCATATCTAATTTTTATTTTTTAATTTATTTTTAAAAAACATTTATTTTTGAGAGACAGTGCGAGTGGGGAGAAAGGCAGAGAGAGAGGGAGACAGAGGATCTGGAGTGGGCTCCACACTGATGGCAGTGAGCCCCATGTGGGGCTCGAACCATGAGATCATTACCTGAGCTGAAGTGGGACGCTTAAGCAACTGAGCCACCCGGGCGCCCTGATAGTCATATCTAATGTTTAAATGCTCATATCTCTTGACCTAGTAATTGATTGCAGGAAGAACACCCTTCAGATATGTTCCCAAAGGTAAACCCAGCCACATTTACACAAAGCAGTTCCTCGGCAGCACTGTTCAGAAAAACAAAAGACTGAAAGCAACTGAAGTGTCTATTAACAGAGGGCTGGTTAAACAAATTATGGTAGATGCATTTCAAAGAATATCATGCAAAAGAGAAAGAGGCTAGTCTAATCTCTTGTGTAAAAAAGAAAATGTTTTAAAGGCTACCCATATATATACAGGCAGAGGCAGACTTTTTTTTTCTCCAAAGATACACAAGAAACTATTAAAATGTCAATTTCTGCAGAGAAGAGAAACAGGTATTTTAACTTTATACCTTGAATACTGTTTAAATTTTCTAACTGCATGTGTTGTTTTCATTTATAGCTAGATGAGAGGATTACAGACCATTTCTTTTTTTTCTAATGCTCATTTATTTAATTTGAGAGAGTGCACACATGCCCACGTGAGGGGGACAGTGGGGAGGTGGGAGTAGGGGTGATGGGGGAAGGGAGGGAGAGAGAGAATCCCAAGCAGGCTCCCCACGCAAGAGTCCATTTGACACTCCACTTGATCCCAAGACTGCAAGATTAGGACCTGAGCTGATATCAAGAGTCGTACACTCAACCAACTGAGCCACCTAGGCGCCTCATTCTTCTTTATATTTTTCTGATTTTCCTCTCAAATAACCATGCTAAAAATTATTTTTATTTTGTTTTTAAAATATTTTTTAATGTTTATTTTTGAGAGAGAGAGAGAGAGCGCGAGCAGGGGAGGGACAGAGAGAGAGGGAGACACAGAATCCCAAGCAGGTTCCAGGCTCTGAGCTGTCAGCACAGCTTGAGGAGCTCGAACTCAAAGACCATGAGATCATGACCTGAGTGAAAAGTTGGACGCTTCACCGATGGAGCCACCCAGGTGCCCCCAAAATTATGATTTTTAAAATCATATTCTCAAGGCTCCACATTACCTAGGACTGGTCCAAGCCATTACAGGATGTATCTAGGTGAACTCAGCACTGCACTTTGTCTCCACTTTCTGACCTGCCCTAGCAGATCAAAATTTCCCCAGCATAAGAGGCTGTGTCCATCAACCCTTTGCACACCTCACTGTGTTTAGTGGCTATTTGGGTACAGTAGGGCATTCAGATAAATACCCACAGAGTGAGCAACAAATGGTGATGCCCACATTAATACAATGATTCTTTTTCTCCTTGATATCTAGGCCTCAGACTTCAAAATAAATTCGGCTAATAGAGTGGGTACTCGGGGAAATCTGATCACCCAACAAAAGGCAGGGAAAGGACTCTGCTAATTTGCTCATCAGGAAGACGCTTTCTGTGTTAAAAACCAAGGTAAAGGGGCACCTGGCTGGCTCAGCCAGAAGAGCACGCACTTCTTGATCTCTCGGGGTTGTGAGTCTGAGCCCCACACTGGGTGTAGACATTACTAAAATTAATAAATAAACTTAAGAGAAAAGGGTTAAAGGTCCAGAGTATAGTTTAAGGTTAGAATGAGTAAAAAGCAAGCTCTGATTTTAAAGGACGTGGTTTATATTTTTCCATGAATACCAAATTGGAGGAGGTAACCTTAGGCGTCATAGCATCCTGTCGCTTCAAAAAAGTTTTTTAGCAGCAGAATCTTTTTTATTCTCCACATGGAAGTCTTCCAGAAAATCCTGCCGCACATACAAGTAAAAGCTAAGCAACATCTGGAAAGCTCTGTTCTGTATATTTAATCCCCCGGAATCTAAAATCAAGCATCAGGTCCTGAATTCCGGGTTCTACCACCCCCGGTGCCTGACCTTAAACAGGTCAATTTCTGGGGTGTCTGGGCGGCTCAGTCGGTTAAGTGTCAGACTCCAGCTCGGGTCATGATCTCACGTTTCAGGCGTTCAAGCCCTGCGTTGGGTTCTGTGCTGACAGCTTAGAGCCTGGAGCCTGCTTCAGATTCTGTGTCTCCCTTTCTCTATCCCTCCCCTGCTTCTCTCTCAAAAGTAAATAAATAAACATTAAAAAAAAAAAACAGGTCAATTTCTTTCCCTGAACCATTTTTCTTATCTGTAAAATGGGAATTATAACAGCACCTACCTTTTATTTTTTTTAAAGCTTTTTTTAACGTTTATTTATTTTTGAGACAGAGAGAGACAGAGCATGAACAGGGGAGGAGCAAAGAGAGAGGGAGACACAGAATCTGAAACAGGCTCCAGGCTCTGAGCTGTCAGCACAGAGCCCGACGCGGGGCTCGAACTCACGGACCGTGAGATCATGACCTGAGCTGAAGTCGGACGCCCAACCGACCAAGCCACCCAGGCGCCCCAGCACCTACCTTTTAGAGTTGCTACACATAAAGCACTGAAAACAGTGCCTGCCACATGGTACATGCTCCATAAATGACAGCTATTTTTGTTCAACTACTCTGTGATCTAGTTTCCTTAATCTGTAAAATGGGGATGATAATAAAACCTACTGCCTAGGGTGTCTGTAAAGACTCAGTGACTTAATATACATAAAAGCACTTAGAAGTGCTGTATGATAAGCAGTGGCCACTAGCCACATGTAGCTATTAAACACCTGAAAAAGGCTAGTCTAGGGACATCTGGGTGGCTCAGTTGGTTGAGCATCTTAATTTCAGCTCAGGTCATGATCCCAGGGTGGCAGGATTCAGTCTTTTGTTGGGCTCATGCTGAGCATGGAGCCTGCTTGAGATTCATTCTTTCTCTCTCTCCCCCTCTCCCCAGCTTGGGCTCTCTCTCTAAAATAAAGAAAAAAAAAACTCAAAACCCTATTAAAAAGAAAAAGGCTAGTCTAATTTGAGATATGCTGTAAATGTGAAACGCACACCAGAATCAGAAAAATTAGTACTAAAAAGTAAAATATTCCCCATTGATATTTTTTATGTGGATTAGATGTTGAAATGATAGTATTTTAATATACTGGATTAAAGAAAACATTAAATTAGCTTTCTGTTTATTTATTTCTTTACTTATTTATTAAAGATTTTATTGTCAAGTAATCTCTACTCCCAATGTGGGACTTGAACACACAATCCTGAGATCAAGAGTCACAGCCAGGCACCTTCTTTTTAATTTTTACATGTGACTGCTAGAAAATGTAAAATTAGACATGTGGCTCGCAATTTATTTCTGTTGGACAAAGGGGCTTCAGAATATGTCTGGCATTGCAATTACTTTAGGAGAAAACAGTAGGTTGTAGGGGATGCTGAGATGAAGGACAGGAAACCCCATCTCCTGGGAAGTTAAGACTTGGTGGGGGAAAACAGATGCACCTTTACAATGGTGGTGAGAAGTGTCATTTTAACCTATTTATTTTCGCTGCCTTGGTGCTTTGAAAAGGGCATCCCGACCAGCACAAGGACAGGAAGTCGGCTGGCTGGCATTTGCTGCCCCAACAGGCAAAAATCAGCCTCCCCACTTCCACTATCAAGGTGGGGGGCGGGGGAGGGGTCCTCCACTGTGTAGACTATATGGCTTCTTTCTTTAAGGACTGCCAGGTATTCCTCTTAATTGGGAGGTAGGACAGTCCCACCCTGGCCTGGCCATTACCCAAACTCACATGCGACCCCGGATTACCTGCCCCTACTCCAGGCTCCCCCACCCCCACCCCCGGGCTCCCAGAGGATGCAAAGACCCTCAGTCTCCCCAGTTGGCCTCCCTACTGAACGTCTCAAATTCCACGACTCCCCAAACTCCCTAGGCCTCCCGACACCCCAGTCTGTTCCCTCGGTTCCCCACAATGCTTTCAGCCTCATCGAGGCTCTCCTCAATTCCTCTTCCGAGATCCCTCCCCGTTCTCACGCCTCCCGGAAGTCCCACGTCTGAGTCCCCACGCCCCCGGGACCCCTCAGCTGGCCCTAAGGCCTCCTTAGAGCCCTCGGCCCCCCTAACTGTCCTCAGACCCCAACTTCCCTCTTAGCCCGCCCCTGAATGTCCCTAAGGCCACACCGCGCCCCGGACTCTCCCCGCCCCCCGGGCGGCCCTCGGCCCACACCCCTCCCCTCCCTCGGCCCTCGGGACCGTCGCGGGCCCGCGCCCCGGCCGCCCGGCCCACCTGCGCGCCCAGCTGGTTCAGCTGCTGCATGTCGCCGCCCACGGCCTCGGGCACCGGGTCCTGCGTGCAGTGCAGGCGGCCCATGGCGTCGGCCCGGCCTCGCAGCGCCCGCCGCCTCCCAGCTTCCTCCCTCGCCGCCGTCCGCCTCGCCGAGCTTCCGCAGCCGCACTTTCGCCACGGGCCCTCCGGCCGCCGCCGCGCTCCTCCCCCGGCCGGCCTCGGGGCGGGGCACTAGCGGAGCCGCGGACACGCGCGGGCCCCGGGGCGGGGCAGGACGCCCTGGCTGGGCAGCAGGAGCGTGCGGCCGCTGCGACCCCTGGAGAGCCCGGAGGAGCCCAGCCGCGAAACGGGGGATTCCATGCCGGATCTCCCGCTAGGTGACCCCAGAACACCTCAATACCCTTGGCCTCCCTGAGCCTCAGTTTCCCTATCTGTAACGTGATCCCAGCGACGGCTGCTTAACTGAGCTAATCCTCCTAAAACGTTCAGAACATAGCCTGGCACAAAGGAGGCCCTCAATCAATGGTTAGTGGCTATCATTATGATAGTTATTATGCATTCAGCAGATATTAATTGCACGCTGACCATGCCAGGCCCCGCGGATAGAGAAGTGAACAGTGCAGGCCCAGTGTCCCCAGGAGAGCTTACATCAGAGCAGAGCAGTAAAGTCTCAAAGTTGGGCTTGCATCAGCATCTTCTGGAGGTCTTGTTGTAAAGCAGATTGCTGGGCCCCACCCCCAAAGCATCTCATCTGGAAGGGTCTAGTGTGGAGCCTGAGAACTTGGATTTCCAGCAAGTACTTAGGGACCACGCTTTGAGAACCTCTGGAGTGGAGGACACTGCCCCAAAGAAGTACTAATACTGTGATAATACCAGGAAGGGTGGTGGTGGTCAGGTCCATGAAGTGAGATTATGACAGTGGTAATCACTGCAGCCCCTGAAACACTTTAACCCCCAGTCTGTCTCTTCCCAAGGACCTCCCACAGCCCCACCTAACTTTTACCCTGATCTCCATTGGACAGAGAAGAAAACTGAGAGATGCTCCCTGGAACCTAGGACAGGACTCCCAAGTCCAAGAGCCTCTTCACCTATCCCTGCACTAAACTTTGAGGGTAGGGAGGTGGTACCTAGAAACGTGGAATGGGAGACCGTGGAAAGGATTGGCTGGCTTTCCCTACCAGGCTTTCTTCTCTACTTTGTACTAAATACCCTCTGGAAGGGTATGAACAAAATGCCTTCTACCTAGAGGCCAAGCACCTCCCCTTTAGTCATTATTTCACTCATGTACTCATTCATTAGATAATATCCGGTGTCCACTGTGGAGTAGATGCCGTGACAGGTGCTGGGATACCACACTGCAACCAGATGCGGTGCCTGACTTGGGACAAGTCAGAGTTTACTCAGGATAGCAGACACACACATGGGAAACTCACATGTGCCTGAAATTGTTGACTTATGCCAAGAAGCACAAAGTGCTTTGAAAATATATGCAGAGCACTTGTCCAACTCCAAGTTACCTGGAAGAGAGTAAACCTTCAAGTTACGGACAGATAGGAACTGAACTCAAGCCCCCTGACTCACCCTCCAGGAATTTTTATATTAAAATATTTTTTTTAATTTTTTTTAACGTTTATTTATTTTTGAGACAGAGAGAGACACAGCATGAACGGGGGAGGGGCAGAGAGAGAGGGAGACACAGAATCGGAAACAGGCCCCAGGCTCCGAGCCATCACCCCAGAGCCCGATGCGGGGCTCAAACTCGCGGACCGTGAGATCGTGACCTGAGCTGAAGTCCAGCGCTTAACCGACTGAGCCACCCAGGCGCCCCTATATTAAAATATTTTTAACCTTTTAAGAAATATCCCTGAGTAAATATAATGCCCTAGCATTATTCGTATGCCCCAGATATTTATTCATATCTTTAAGTGTTAAATCAACTTTGTTGAGGTATAATTTACATACAATGAAATGTGCTTTTAAGTATGTTTCTTTAAATTATTTATTTAAAAAAAGTTTAATGTTTATTTTTTAAAAATTAATGTTTTTATTTATTTTTGAGACAGAGACAGAGCATGAGCTGGGGAGGGGCAGAGAGGGAGACACAGAATCTGAAGCAGGCTCCAGGCTCTGAACTGTCAGCACAGAGCCTGATGTGGGGCTCAAACCCACAAACCATGAGATCATGACCTGAGCTGAAGTCGGACGCTTAACCGACTGAGCCACCCAGGCACCCCTAATGTTTATTTATATTTCAGAGAGAGAGAGACAGTGCATGAGTGGGGTAGGGGCAGAGAGAGAGGGAGACACAGAATCCGAAGCAGGCTCCAGGCTCTGAGCTGTCAGCATGGAGCCCGACTCACAAACCGTGGTATCATGACCTGGGCCAAAGTCAGATGCTTAACTGACTGAGCCAGCCACCCAGGCACCCCTAAATTATTTTTAACTTAAAAAAATTCTTAAGGAAACCATTGGATTTCTTTCATTTCTGCTCCCACAGTGACTGGTGCTGAAGCACTCAATAAATATTTATGGAATTGAATTAACCCATGTGACCGAAAATAGACAAAAGGGGGGGACACCTGAGTGGCTCCATCAGTTAAGCATCCAACTCGTGATTTCAGCTTACCTCATGATCTCACAGTGTCTGGGTTTAAGCCCTGCCTCGGGCTCTGAGCTGACAGTGCGGAGTCTGCTTGGGACTCTCTCTCTCTCCTTGTCTCTCTACCCCTTTCACATGCGTGCTCTCTCTCTCCCTCAAAAGAAAGAAAGAAAGAAAAGAAAAGAAAATAGAGGGAAAGAAATCCACTCAAAGCTGCTGTCCAACACTGTAGTAACACAATGACTGTCTTACTTTCCAGTTTTCTCCCACATCACAGGTCCTTGGGGTTTCTGTGATTTGTTTTGTTTTTAAATATTCAGCGCTTCCCACTTCCCCAACCTATTTACTCTCTGATAGTCAAAGTGTGATCCTTGAATGACATGGACACCATCTGGGAATTTGTTAGAAATGCAGACTCTTAGCACCCGTCCCCCACCCCCAGACCTGCTGCAGATTCAGGATCTGCATTTTAACAAGATCTGCAGGTGATTCCTGGGCACATTCAAGTTTGGAGTATAAATAATAACAGCCATTTTTAGATGCTTACCATGTGCTAGGCTTTACCTGAAACACCCGAGTGGACAACACGTAACATCGTCTACGTATAGTCGCTCATATTGTTTCTATTTTAAAGTTTATCACGTTGCATTATTGCTGTCATTTGCACATCTGTCTCCCTCACTTACTAATAATGTTGTCTTGGGCAAAATACTAAGCTTTTTGTGCCTCCATGTCTTTTTTCATTTGTAAGAATGGAGACAAAAATAGAACCTACTTGAAAGAATGAAATGAGACAAAGTTCATGAAACAGCACAGCAACTGGCCCATGGTAGGTGCTCAACAAATGCTTGTTATTATTATTCCAATTTTTTAATCTTACAGAAATATGGCAATAAGCATTTTCCCCCACCTCTGATGATTTATTTATGAGAAATTCCTATGAGGGTCAAGGAATGTTATGTTCAGACTTTCTGGGTTCTAAACAGCAAGAAAATGGCCAAATTTTCTAGGTAGGGAGAGACCAGGACTGATCTCAGAAATTAGCATTTCACCCTAAACAGTGATCCGGGGGTAGTTTCCCTGATGATGCTCTTAAGAGCATCTCGCTCTTCTTCCAACCCAGCTTCCCTCAGCCTTGAGGAAAATTCCAAATCCTCTAAAAAAAAAACCTCAAGATCTCAGACAATGCCATTCTTGGCTTCAACTATAAACGCTATTAGATGCTGCCTACTATTCTTCTGAGCGAGAATATAATGCTCATAACTAATCCCCAAGGATGCCTATTTAGGGCTTTACAATTTTTCAATTTTATTAAGTACTTGGCAGTTAATGAAAATAATAGGTAAAATGGTCTTTCCAGTGTTACCCTTCACAGTCCATTCTTGGTTGCAGGAGTGGTGATTATCGTTAATGCCATAACTTTGTCGCAGGAAATGCAGACCTGGGGCCAGGCCTCCTTTCCAGAAAACCCCCGCCCCCAGCAGCTCCCATTTCAGCCTTAATGAGAGACCTTGCTCCCTTCATTCACTTTAAAATGTCCCTGTGGAGGGCAAAGGAGGCGCCCTCCCCCCACCCCTGCAAGTGAAAGGAGCTCATTAAGAAGTCCTTTCTCAGGCACGAGGATTCCCGCTGGGAATTCCACCACAGGGCCAGGTTCTTCCTGGGAGAAGGGTTGACCCTTCCTGCTCTGAAATGCCAAAAAGCATTTTTAAAAAATTAAATTTTTAATTCTGTGACAATTGTAGATTTATGTACAGTTGTAAGAAACAATAGATCCATTATACCTTCACCCAGCTTCCCTCCACGTACAGATCCTATCTTCTAAAGCAAAATACTAACACTGGTAGGAGATGCAGAACATTTCCATCACCATTAGGATCTGGCATGTCACCCAAGGGCCTTATAACAGAAGGGGTAGACTCCAGGTCCTCCTCCTACCAAAAACTGGGGAAGAAAAATACTATGGACATTTTCATGTTTCCGTTTATTATTATACTCATCAGACCTCCAATACTAGCTCCTTTATTATAAAAGCACATAACGGAATGCAAAATTATAGTTGGCCTAGACTCTTCAAAACACCTATGTCATGAAAGTCATCAAAAAAGGAATACTGGGGAATTGTTCCAGATTAAAAGAAAAAAAAAAAAAAAAGACAAGACAACTAAATCCAATGTGTGGTCTTGGATGGAGGTAAGCAATTGCCATAAAATATGTTATTGGCACAACAACGTGAATATACTTAACATTACTGAACTGTATGCTTAGAAATGGTTAAGATGGCAAATTTTATGTTATGCAGGTTTTATTTTTTTTTTAACCACAAATTTAAAAAAGGACATTATGGGGACAATTGATGAAATTTGAAGATGATTTTAAAGTAGATAATCCTATCGTATCAATGTTCAACTTCCTTTGTACTTTGGTTATGTAGGAGAATGTTTTTGTCCTTCAGAATTACATGCTGAAAGTAAGGTACAGAGGGATGAAATGGTTCAAGAAAAAAACCCGGAGAGGCGGTTAAAAGCACAAATATGGCAAAGATGAACAGTTGTTGACTCTGGGTAGGGTGTATGGGTAGTCTTTGTATTCTTGAAACTCTTTCATCAATTTGAACTTATTTACAGAATACATTTTTAAAGGAGTGAAAAGAAGTTAAATGATCTTTGTTCCCATCCTGTCACAAGGGAAATAAATTTCTACTTGAACTAATATATCTGAGTACTCACTCCGGGAGAGGTGTTGGGCGTTTACCTGCATTTTCTTCCTTAATCCTCTCAGTAACCCCACCAGGAGGTCTTAACTCTTATCCTTGTTTTTTGGGGGCAGGGGGTTGGGGCCTAGGGAGGAAAGGTGCTATCCAAGGTCCCACGCTGGTTAGGGGCAGGACTGAGATCTGAACTTCCCCAAAGTGCTTTAGGATCATTCTAGAATGGCTGAGACTTCTTTCTCTGAGTTATTATTTTTGGTTCGCACCATGGACTCCTGCATACACTACTACACTCTTCAGCATCTTGCCTTTTCATATACAGAGGTATCCATGCAAACAGATATCTTATGAATGGCATTCCTGGGTCTTACAATGGAATTGCTGGGTTGGCCCCTTTCATTCGGGTAGGAGTTGCAAAATTGCCCAAGATTTGAAGTCAACCCTGTGGATATATTTGTCCATTCATGCAACATGTCTTTACTGAGAATCATGCTGGGTGCTGGGACAGAGCAGTGAACCAGACAAAACTCCCCTGTTGGGAGGCTGTTACTGGCTGAAGAAATGAGCCACTTCAAGTAGGAGGGTTAAAAAAAACAACAACCCCAAAACCAAAAAAAAAAAAAAAAAAAAACACACATAAATCAGGACCAGGTAGGGTGCAAACTCACCAACATGTGGAGCAGTAGAGAGATTATTGATTGACTAGGCTTCAAATTGGCTCTGAGCTTGCTGAAAGCTGTGGGGAGAGGGGTCATTTCCTTTTTAGCTTTCTATCCTTACACTTGCACATTAATGTAAACATTCCTCTATTGTTGGACTTCTAGGACAGTTCCAATTCTGATTTTTGAATAGGATGTAGAGAAGACGTTGCTCACCTGTTCGAAAACCTCCCTGAATCTCAAGATTTTTCTTTGACGTAAATTTTAGAAGTGGAGCTCCTAGGATAAAGGTGAAGCCCTTTTAAGACCCTTGGCCTAAGCTCCAATGGACTTTTAAACGGTCCCTTCTAGAAATGTGCTTTTCATTTATTTTATATATATATGTGTGTGTGTGTACATATATATATATACATATATATGTGTGTGTATTTTTTTTTCTTTTTCTTTTTAGAAATTTGCTTTTTAAAGGCCCCTTGGGAAGTTCCTAGTTTTGAGGGTGGGGGTGATAATGCCTCCACCTTAGGAGAATCTCACCCCTTATTTCAAATTCATGGTTGGAATCTCTTTGCCTGAGAAAATGAGGCCTCGGATCTCTATTGTCTGTTTTGTTTTTCTCCTCAGGACAATTATAAAATGAATGCCTGGCCTCGCCTGAGGTAGGACTGCAATGCAAATGGCCGCAGGGTGCCGAGAACACTGCCTGGGTGTAACCTTGGAGGAGTTACCAGGGGAACTTTCGCTTCTAGACCATCTTTCTCATCTGAAAGATGGAAATGTCCACTCAGTCATTCTGGCAGCAGGTATTTACGGAATACTTTCTGTGTCCCAGGCCCTGTGCTAGGTGCTGGGGACACAGTGGTGACCAAGACAGATTACTGCCCCGCCCCCCCTTCCCCCTTCCCCCCAGCAGCTCACAATCTGATAGGAGAGACCCACTGCATTTAGAAAGTCGCTCAAAGACATTGCAAAGCGGTAAATTCTAGGAAGGAGGGGAGGTTGTGAGCAGGTTCAATGGGGGTGAAGCGTCCGTGGGGGTAAGCCATCTGTGGGTAGACCTGAAAGACGAATGGAGGTTAAGGCGACTAAGTCCTCCACCTCTGACTGGCCGTGGGCATAAACATAACAACCAAGGGGGAAACCCTAGGGTTTGGGGCTTGCCACCCTGCCTTCTCCCACTCCTCCCCAGGTCAGCATGACTCAGTAAGCACTTTCCAAAGCCCAGCCTGCAGGCAGGGTTATCTGTAGTCTGTGTATATGGACTTCCTGAAGCTTGGAGGGAGAGGGCCTGCCCAGAGGAGATAAGGACGGGTCTGGACAGGTCTGTTTATCCCAAAACAAAAGAGGAGGCAGAGTCCAGATCCAGAGCAAATCCCGGGAACTAGAATCCTTCTTTTCCAGTCCCTCAACAAGGACGGTTGTTATTATTACTATATCAGACACTGTGTTAAGCACTTTCCTCATGGCTTCTTGTATAACCCTCAGGAAACTTCTGAAGCAAGTACTAGAAGGGCCAGGGAACCTGAGTGACCTGGTGTTGGAAGCCAGTGCCCTAAGTCATAAGGTCTCTTCACTCTTAATTAGGCAGCACTCTATAACATGGAAACACATGGTATATTTCACAACAACACAACGAGGAAAACATTGAGAGCCTTTTTAAAGGGAAGAATCCAAGCCTTAGAAAAGATCATTGCTAGAGGTAAGTCCCAAACCCATGTTCCCTGACTCCCCCACATATTTACTGAGCACCTACTATGAACTAGGCCCTCTTCTAGGTGCACAGTGAACAAAATATAGCAGTGGTCAAAACAGATAAATAAGCTGTCCCGCATGGAGCTTACATTCGAGTCAGGTAGACAGGCAGTAATAAGTAAGTAAATACATATCACATTGGACGATGGTAAGTGGAGATGGGGAGTGCTGGAGGAGGAAGGTGAAGGCTTGCTCTTTAATAGGCAGGTGAGTGAAGGCATCTTTAATAAAGTGTCATTTGAGCAAAGACCTGAAGGTAGTGAAGAAATGAGCCATGCAAGTATCTGGGGGGAAGAATTCCAGGTAGAGGGAAAAGTAAATGCAAAGGCCCTGAGGTCAGAGTATGCTTGGCATGCTCAAGGAAAAGCAGAGGTCAGTGTGGTGAGAACTGAAGATGGTAGGAGGTGGGATTGGGTCAAGGTCATGGGGGCCCTTGGAAAGACTTTGGGTTTTGCTCCCAGTGGGATAGGGAGTCACAGGAGGGCTTTGGACAAAGACCGGCCTGGCTGCTCTGGAAGAGCAGACAGGAATGGGCAAGGGTGGAAGCTAGGGGCTCAGTGAGTAGGCTGGGTGCAGGATTCTGGTGGAGTGAGGACCGTAGCTTGTACCACGGTGCTGGCACTGGAAGAGTGGTGAGGGTCAGATTTGGTATCAGAGCTGAAGGAAAAACTGTCAGATATGCCGGTAGATCCTGTGTGGAAACATGAGAGAATGGTGTGAAGAATGACACTAAGGTTTTTGGCCCCATTCCACACCGTCCCATCTTCCTTGTTTGACAGTGTGGGAAGCCAGTGCCCAGACTGGGGAAAACATTTGCACAGGGTCACTCAGTGGGTTGATGGAAGAATGAGACCAGGCTGCTGACCTTCTTCCCTTTACCATCCTACCCTCCTCAGGAGTCCAACCTGAGCTTCCAGAAATAAAGGAAAACCCACAGGTACTTTATGGTGTGTCTGAAAGTAAGAGAAAAATAAGTTAGGGTTTCAAGGGAAGAAACATTTATTGAGCACCTGTTGTCGGGTAACTGTGGTCCCTACACTAGGGTAGCTCAGAGCCTAAATACATGTGTCCCAGGGAATGAGAAGTTAATTGCTTATTGGAACTCAAAGAAGGAATAGAACTTACCTGACCAGGAAGAAATTCCTTTAGGCGTTGGAGAGGAGGTGAGATACTTTTTTTCTCCCATTAAAATAAAAGGAAGAAAAAATTGTAGGTAGGGAGTGTTCCTCCCCCCCTCCCCCATCCTCACACTCATTAAAAAAACATAAAGACCTAGAACAGGCAATCAGTGGTGGAAAAAATTAGAACACCAATGGTCTCTGCAAGAGTTGGGGCAGAGATTGCCTGGAAAGGACAAAAGAACTTTCCAAGGTGATGATGATGTTCTGTATCTTCATAGGGGTTTGGGTTACACAAGCACACACCTGTGTATATGTGCATATAAGTGTTCAGGGAATGTGCACTTGAGATGTGTTCCTGTCTTTTATGCAAATCTTACCTTGAAGACAAAAAAGTGTAAACAAATGTTAAACTCTAGTTAATGAAATGCATTTTGAAATGTTTAGAAGGAAGTGTACTGATGTCTGCAACTTACTTTGAAATGCTTCAAAAAGTAAGATGGATGGCTGGATGGATAAAATGTTAACAGCAAAATCTGGGTGGAGGTATAAGAGTGTTCCCCATAAATACTTTCAACTTTGCTGAATGTTAGAATATTTTCCATAATAAAATGTTGGAAAATTATAAAATTAACTAATATATTGTTCCATAGTCATCTTGGACAATTGAACAGTAACTATAAAACTAGAAGTGTATATACATATGAAGAGGAAATATAGAAGAATGTTCTTGGTAACCAGGATTGTAATGGGAAAAACTTGTAAACAGATGAATTGTCCATGAGCAGGATCCGTTGTGAAATAAACTGCAGTTCATTCATCCTGTGGGATTCTGGGAAGCAGTTACAAAGAATGACAGTCATATGTGTTGACATGGACATTTTGTCCATATGGATTGGCCGAGGAAAGGACAAGATGTTACACACATAAACATTACGTGGCCTCAATCCTACCTCCAGGACTTTGGGTTTTGCATCAAGAGTGACCTGTGTCAGGGTTTTAAGCAGAAGCTTGAGGGCACTGGAGTAGGGGTGATGAAAAAGACCTTATAATGTAAGATCCTTTAGGCATCCACCTGGGTGTAACAGACAAGAACTTCAGGTGGAACCCTGAAACCTGGAAGGTGGACTGAGGTCTCTCGGAGGCCCTGAGAACAGAAACAGAACTGGGGTGGGCCTGGGGCCTAAAACTTGTAAAGGTAAACATGGCCTGGTCACTGGGCACCTGTATTTCCCTGTCACCATCTCTACCACCAGCCCAGCTGATGTGTCTTCAGGAAAATCTCCAGGCTCAAGTCTGTGCCAATGTGCACGAGGACAGACATGAGGGCATGCGTCATTCCTTTCAACACTCACCATACCACACGTTACAGATGGAGACGGTAAAGCTCAGCCAGGCGAGGTGGCTCTGCTGGGTAACAAGTGGCAGAAGCAAGACTTACTCAAAGAACTTCCAAAAGTCAGAAACCGATCAAGTATGGGTGAATACCTTATTTCATGATCGTCACAAAAAATGGAGGGACGTTCTCTCAAAAGTAAGGCATGCTATCTGTTTTAAGGCTCAGGATGGGGAAAGCAGTAAGTGGTTCACACCTGGGACCCAGGTCAAAAGCCAAAAACGGATCATGGACTATTTTGCAGTGGGGCCTCTTCTTAAAAGGGCCATTCTGAGGAGTGTGTTTCAGGGCAGTGGTGGGCAATAGTGTTGTGTTTTCTTTCCTTTTCTTTTTTTTCAAGTTTGTGTATGAATGTACATCCATGGGTACGTATGTAGCCTCTACAGCCAGTATGGGGCTGCAACTCACAATTCCGCGATCAAGGGTCACTTGCTCTCCTGACTAAGCCAGCCAGGTGCCCCAGGGCTGTGTTCTCCTAACTGTGTCTCATACCTTTTAAAAAATCATCTCCTAAAAAAAAAAAATAAATAAATAAAAATAAAAAATCATCTCCTTAGGCAATTCAGGGGAAGCAAATTAGGAGTAATATTGTTACCACTATGAATAATAATGATGATAAATAACTTGAGCATTCATTCATTTGATGTCTGGAGAAATTGGGATAAAATATTACCTACAGGTACAGAAACTTGCAGAATGGAGGGCTTTTTTGCTTTCTATTAGCTACCATTGTGCCAGACACGATGCAAAATGCTCTATTTACATCTGATCACATTACTAATCTGTCTGCTGAAAACCCTCCAATGATTTCATTGCTTAAGGTCTCGTGATCTGGCCCTGCCCTCTTCACCGGATTCTTTCTCTCCAGTTGCTTGCTCGAGCCACATACGGCCTCCTCTCAGTTCTCTGTGTTCCAGGATCTTAGCAAGTGCTACTCCCAGTGCCCAGAACACACACACATTTCCCTCCACCTTGTAGCCTGCATCCCCTCAGAGCGCTGTTGGACCATCACTTTCTCAGGGAAGATTTCTCAGGCCCTAAAACCGAAAACGTTTCCTCTTATTCACCGTGTCTTTGTCTTCTTAGCATTTAACACAGCTGTAACCTCCTAATTGTTTATGAGATAAATTGAATTAGTGTCTGTTTCCCTACTTGGTTGTAAGCTCCAGGAGGGCAGAACCAGGACTGAGTCCATTTTTGTTGTGTGCTTTGCCCCCAGCCCTTCCCACCCATTCCATAGATATCTACACCCTCCTCCACCAAGGCATCCTCCTCAGTGACAGCAGCGAGGAGAGAACTGCTTCTGTAGGGAATGGAGAGAGGAAGAGTGGCCTACTTCCTATCCTAACTTCCATGCCCACCCCAGGGCATTTCTCTGTTTTGAAGGAGGGAAAGGAGGAGGAGAAGGAAGATGCCAGGAGCAGAGCCTCAGGACAGAGTTTCCCCGGCTGAGAAGGCACGGGCGGACTCACTTCCCCGGGCAAAGGAAAGTCAATGGGGCTGTGCAGGGAGCGAGGGGCTCTTCGGGAGATGCAGGGTCCCTTCACCTGCTCACCAGTGCCACCTCATAGGCATCATGCTAAAACTTTTACAGGGTAGCAAAGTGGTTAAGACCACGGCTTAGAATTTAATCTCGGCTCTCGGCACACTTCCTGGCAGTACGACCTGGAATAATTATTCTGCCTCTGTGGCCCTCAGTTTCCCCGTGTGTCACATGGAGATAACACCGCTTTCTACTTCGTAAAGGGGACGCAAGCATCAGTGTGTAATAATATGTGTAAAACACTCAGCCCAGTGCCTGGCACAGGGTTATTCCCTTGATGGCTGTGACTAGCATGCTTAGTTAATAATAACTAATGAATAATACCTGGCCAGACTCTGTGTACCTGTCTAGGCAGGTATATTTAAAGCAGATATTTCAATGGCCCATTTTTAGGTTTGAAAGGCATAAAAGAATTCCTTCTGTGGGTCGACTGGGGCAGAGAGAAATCTGGGTGTTCCAGCAGAAAATGAAAGGTGAGGAACCCACTTTGCAAATGAAGGTGGCCTTTAATGACACTACAATTGAGACTGAGTAGTTTACAATAGAGTTCTTTCACATACCTGGGCTCAGAGAATGCCGGCAGTCACTCCAGGAAGCAGTCATTACTATTATTATTATTCCAATCAGACTGGGAGTTGACTGAGGCTCAAACTCCTTAGCATAGCACACAAGGTGGGGGGGGGGGCGGCGCACAGGGTGGGGGTTGAGCTGGGAGTCTAGTTCCAGCTCTGCCACCGGCCAGTTATGGCTTTCAGGCAAACCTCCTTACCTTGCACAGCCTCAGTTTCCTCAACTATTATATGGGGCTCATCATACTAGCCACTGCTTGTGGATCCAGCGGTGAACTGGGTTTGCCTTGGCAGCCTGGAACCCAAGGGACAGGGCTATGTGATGCTGGGGAGGCAGCGAGAGCTTTTTTCTCTGCACCTGCCAAGAGCTGGGACAGCAGGGGATAGGAGCAGCATGAATTCATGTATTTTTGGGAGCCGCCTGGGTGGCTCAGTTGGTTAAGCGTGATTTCGGCTCAGGTCGTGATCCCATGGGTTCGTGGGTTTGAGCCCCGCATCAGGTTCTCTGCTGTCAGCGTGGAGCCGGCTTGAGATCCTCTGTCTCCCTCTCTCTCTGTCCCTCCCCCGCCTCTCAAAAATAAAAATAAACATGAAAAAAATAACAATGTATTTTTTAAATTTACTAAGCATGTTTATGGTTGTTATGGTTCAAAATGCCCTCTGTATATCAACTTACACGATTCTCACGACAATCCTATGAAGTGCTCTTATTACCTCCATTTTATAGATGATGAAATCGAGGCATAGAGAGATGAAGTCACTTGCTCATAAAAATACCTACCACATGTGAAAAACCTATTATGCAACAACCACAGTGCTTAGCACTTTGTATGTTATTAAAAACCTGTAGCTGCTTTGAGAGTTGAGAAAACAGTGGTAGAATTCAACACAAGTACCATATTTAACCACAACTTAAGTGTAAATCCATCAATGTGTTGATTAGCATGATATTTACGTGTGCTTTAAAAATTTTTTTTTCATTGTTTAGTTATTTTGAGAGACAGAGAGAGAGAGAGAGAGAGAGAGAGAGAGAGAGACAGAGCATGAGTGGGGTAGGGACAGAGAGAGGGAGACACAGAATCCGAAACGGGCTCCAGGCTCCGAGCTGTCAGCACAGAGCCTGACGCAGAACTCGAACCCACAAACACAGAGATCATGACCTGAGCCGAAGTCAGATGCTCATCCGACTTAGCCACCTAGGGGCCCCTTTGTGTGTGCTTTGTAAAAAAATTTATTTAAGTAATCTCTACACCCAGTGTGGGGCTTGACCTCAAGGCCCCTAGATCTAGAGTCACATGCTCTACCCACTGAGCCAGCCAGGTGCCCCTGTGTGGTTTCTTTTTATATTTTAGTTTTTAATTTAATTTAAATTAATTTTTGAGAGACAGAGAGCATGAGTGAGTGAGGGGCAGAGAGAGAGGAAGAGAGAGAGAATCCCATAAGGGGTGGAGAGAGAGAGAGAATCCCAAGCAGGCTCTGCACAGTAAGGAGCCCAAAACTGGGACTGGAGCTCACCCAGTGCGGGGCTTGACCTCACCTGGGCTGCAGTTAGATCCGTAACCAACTGAGCCACCCAGGCACCCCTGGTTCACTTTTTTAACGTTAATTTTTGGGGGGCATCTTTTTATTTGCATAAGCTCTAGTTTACAGAAGAGTTGTAAGACTAGTACAAGGAACTCATGAATGAATGCCTTAGCTAGATTTTCCATTTGTTTACATTTTGCTCCATTTGCTTTATGCGTATATATACGCATATTATTGTTTCTGAACCATCTAAGAGCAAATTGGTGATATTGTGCCCCTTTACCTCTAAATACTTTAGTGTTTATTTCCTAAGAGCAAGGACATTCCCTTATCTATGTGTTTTTTCAGATGACGAAACAAATGACCTTTAATCACAGAATTTTTGTTGTTTCCTTATAAACATTGATTACCATCGTGAGTATAATTGTGATCTGCTTAGATAAATTTTTATTTTTGCTTACTATTTATTTTTAAAGATTTTATTTTTATTCTTATTACTATTTTTAAAGATTAAAATTTTTTTTTTAATGTTTATTTATTTTTGAGACAGAGAGAGACAGAGTGCGAGTGGGGGAAGGGCAGGGAGAGAGGGAGACACAAAATCTGAAACAGGCTCCAGGCTCTGAGCTGTCAGCACAGAGCCTGTCCCGGGGCTCGAACCCACGAACCATGAGATCATGACCTGAGCTGAAGTCAGACTCTTAACCGACTGACCCACCCAGGCGCCCCTATTTTTAAAGATTTTTTTTTTAAGTTTATGTATTTATTTTGAGACAGAGAGAGAGCAAGTGAGCAGGGGAGGGGCAGAGAGAGGGAGGGAGAGAGAGAATCCAAAGCAGGCTCTGTGCTGATCCTGTCAGCGTGGCAGCCCATCATAAGGCTCAAACCGTGAGATCATGACCTGAGCCGAAATCAAGAGTCTGTTGCTTAACCAACTGAGCCACCCAGGAGCCCATTAGAGATTTTATTCTTAAGTAATCTCTATACCCAATGTGGGGCTCGAACCCACAACCAGAGATTAAGATTCAAATGCTCCAGCGACTGAGCCAGCCAGGCACCCTAGCTACATGGTTTTTTAAACATCAAAAAGCAAAATCTTGGGGAGTCTGGGGGAAGAAAGAAAAATCTTTCATAAAAATATTTCTTTGGGGCCTGGAGCCTTGTCTGCCCAACTGGGTAATCCAGCATCAATGTTTTCATTTAAGGTCATTTAATGCTCCCTGTGCCAATGAAGTATTTTCTCTCTCTGGCTGGGGAAACCGAGGCTCAGAGAGACCAGGTGATTTATCAGATTCAGGCAACTTTGGAGGTGGGATTCCAACCACAGTGTGTGATGAAAAATCCCTTTCTAGGACACGTGGGTCCATCCTTCCGAGAATGGGTCCACCACCCTGGAGGAGGGGTGTGGTGTGGGAGATGTAGATGGCATGCCCTACCACTCAGACAGTGAGAGGAGCACTGGACACAGTCAGGGGACCTGGGTAGCAGCCCAGACCACAGTGTGACTCCACATTCATGCAGCCAAGGCCAAGGCAGACTTGCTGAGCTCCCTTTCAAATCCGCATTACGTAAACCTTCCTCCTTTAGGTAAATGCGCCACCCTTCACCCAGGTGCTCAGGCTGAAATTCTAGGGGCCATCCGTGGTGCCATCCTTTCCTCTACCCCCTGGAGCCATCAGCACTACTTGCCCCAATCCCCACAGCCTATCCCAAATTCAGTCCCTTCTCTCCACCTCCTCTGCTCCCACCGTGGTCCAGGCTACCATCCTCAGTTTTCCAGACCAGGTCCCTTCCCTGTCCATCTCCCCACCTGGATGTGTTTTAAACATCTGAGTCAGATCGTGGCTCAAATGGTGACATCCAAATCCCCTGCCATGGCTTACTAGGTCCCACAAGACCTGGCCCCCTATTATTTCTCCCCTCCTCACTCCCTCAGTCCTGGCCACACTGGTGTCCTGCTTGTCCCTACCACATGCTGTCCACAAGCTGGATCCTGACCTAGGTCTTCCCCTGGCTACATCAGTCTTGTCTCCATTTTATCTTCTTCCCAGATTGATCTTATTCTCTTATTTCCTTATATGTGTTCATTTTCTGATGCTCTCCACCCAGCAGGTAAGCTATGGGCTTTCTTGTCTCAATTTCTAGCCAGCCACCTGCCACATAGCAGGTGCTCAGTCAAGGTCAGGCTGCCTGGCTGACCCACTTTGCACAAGTCCATCTCTTCTCTGGGCCTCAGACCCCTCATCTGGAATGGGGTGCCTGATTCTCCTTGCCCTGACTCCTCATGGAGTGGCTGTGAAGTTCAAATGAGGTGGTGACCATGACCAATGAACTTTGCAAATTATAAAGTGCTGTGCCCTAGGGAGACGTCATGCCATTTTTCCTTCACCCATTCTGGCATTCCTTCCTTTCCAGATGATAGGACTCAACACTTGCTCGTTCGGATCCTCTACTTTTTTTCTGAAGTTAGGTGGTCTGCTTTTGCCAGAGATGTCTGCATGTTCCGGAAAACCACCCCTTTGGCACCTAACCTAGGCCTCCCAGGCACTCCTGGTGGTACAGACATCTTTTTCCATGTGGCAGATCTTGGTTTATGGATCAGAAAATGGGCCCACCAGCCCTCCCCAAAGGCCCACCAGCTTATATATTTCTTTCCACTAACGGCATACCTCAGATGGGGGCCAAGCCCCAGGTCCTTTGAGAGATCCCATTCTTCCTACACCAACTGACTGGAAGCCAATTTTGGATGTTTGGGCCAGAGGCCAAGAAGATCTCGCTGCTCCTTCACGGGAGGCTCTCCCATTTCACTTTCATATTTCCTCAACCTCCATCCAGGTTCCTAGGTAGAACAAGATCCAATAGGTTTAGAAATGTTTGTAGCTTCTACAGAGTTTGCCATGTAGTAATTTGCAAAGGCCTGGTAAGAGATGAAGGGAGAAAGCTGTGGTTTTACTCAGAGATCTGGAGCCCTGGAGGCTGGAAACCTGTGTTCATTCATTCATTCAACAAACTTGCACTGGATGCCTCCTGTGGGCACTAGACATCCAGCTTGGAGCAAGATAGATGTGGTTTCTGCCCTCACGGAGGATAGTTTATGGTACCTGTGTCACAAGAAAAAAACAAGAAAAAGAAAGATGTAAACAAGGAAGTTGGCAAAACAATGTGAGAGAGCTCAGAGTGCTATCTAGGGAATGAAATAGGAGGGATGGAGAGGGGAGACTGTTATGTGGGGTGATCGGCGGCAGAGTGGGAAGGCCTCTCTAGAAGATGACCTTTTGGCAGAGAACAGAAGGGTGAAAGACTGGCCATGTAGAGATCTCTGGACAAGGAACGTCCAGGAACATGCTCTATGCGTTTCAGAGCAGAGTGGTGAGAAGGCTGCCTAAAGGGGGGGGTGGGGGTGGGTGAGGAGGATAGGAGATGCAGAGAAAGGCAGGCAGGAGCCAGCTCCTATAGGGCCTTGCAGGCCATCATGTTATCACCCGTTTGTTCTTTCACTCATTCATTCAATACATATTTATTAAGCACCTACTGTGTGCTAAGATACCCGGAGATCCATCCTGCCCTCACAGTCTAAAGTGTGGAGAGACACGCACGATAAGAAGACAAATAAATATATGAATATAAATACCAGGGTGCGATAAATGTTAGTAAGAGAGCTGTTTTCCAAAAGTTCAACGCCCTTTAAGGGCAGAGGCAGTGGAAAAACCTAACAGAGTGGGGCTTCTCCTTCTGCTGGTGAGGCCTGCGGGACCAGAGAACCCAGGCAGCCAAGGACCTGACTGCCTTCCCTGTCTGCTCTCCTCTCCCCTCCCCTCCCCTCAAGATGGCTGACAAAGGCCCAGCAGGGTGGGAGGAAGGAAGGAAGGACTGGTCCGAGGGTCCAGAGGGGGTGACTGACCGGCGGGGGCAAGGCAGCGCCCTGGTAGCATTGGGGCTGAGGTTGGGGTAGAGGGAAGACTCAACTGCTGTGTGACTCCAGTGGGGGCGCTTCCCTCTCTGGGCCCTGCATCCAGACCGGCGCGTGCCAGCTTGGGGTGGGGGGGGGGTGGGGGCGGGGAAGCAGGGTCACCGGTGGAGTCCCGGAGTTGGGGGGATGCCTGCGAGCTCCCCATCAGGGCCGGTTCGAGGGGTGGGTAATTTAACAGGCCAGGGGTAAGGTGGGGGGGGAACAGGAGGCGGTGCCTGTGGAGGAGGGGCGGAGGGGAGGCTCCGGAGTGATTTCAAATTTCCCTCGTCCCCACCCCCGGCTCCCCCCGCTCGCGCCCGGGGCCCGCTCTGAGTGGCTGCGGCGGGGGCGCCCCTTGGCGGGGGCGGGGCGAGCGCCGGGCCAGGGTTACAAGGGGCCTCGGCACCGCCCCCTCCCCACCCACTCCAGCTGCCTGGTCCGGCCTGCGCTGCCTCCGCGCCGCAGCCGCCCCCCAGCCCCGCGGACCCGGCCCGCGTGGACGCCCCTAGCGCCCCCCGACGGACGCCACCGGCCCACTGGCAGGCCGGCGAGCGGGCGGCCGCCGCGCCCGGCCGGCAGCGCGGGGGTTAAGTGGCCCAAGTAAACGTAGCTCGGTGATCGGCGCCGGAGATTCGCGAGCCGAGCGCCCTGCGCGGCCGCCCGCCGGCCTCCCGCCAGCCTGTCCCGACCCGCGGTTCGACCGCGGAGCGGCGCCCGAGCCAGGCTCTCGGCAGGTGAGCGCCCCGTGGTCCGGGGGAGGCTCGCCCGTCCGGGGGCTCCGGGGGCTGGGGTGGGGGGAGGGAAGAGACAACAGAGGGGTCCCGGGACTGGCAGGAGGGACCCGCTCTCCGGGACGTCCGGGGGAGCGGCTCCCATCCGTCTAGAGACCCGGCTTGGTAGGGGAGGAGAGGACCGCTGGACCACCTGGAACAAGAAGGAAAAATAGGGCGGGGGGTGCTGTGTCTTGCAGGGATAATCTTGCTGTAGTCCCAAGACCCCGGGGAGAGAGGTTTGTCTTCAGGGAGGGAAGATGGGGTGGCCTTCCTGGGGTCTAGACTGGAAGGGAGGACGTGTTCCTCCGGAGAAAAATGGAGCAAGAAGGGGTCTTGGTCATCAGGAGGGGGAGTCCTTACCTGGCCTCGGCTTCAGAGGGAGCCTCATTAGGGGCGGGGGAAAGAGGAGAGAGTTCAGCCAGGAAGGTGGGCGTCCGTCCCTTAAGACTTGGACTAGAGGGTTTCGGGCGAAACCCGTTTAACCCCCTCGCAGGGATGGGAGAAAAGTAATGGGTGTGGGTGCGGGCGAGCAGGTGGGCCAGGGTGTGCACCAGGGGGGTGGCCTCCCGAGGTCCTCTCTAGATGAGCCACCGGGGCGAGGCACAGCGGGACTGCCGGGACGTCCTCGGGAGGGGCTGCCCTCTCCCCTTTGCACACCTGGCCGGGGAGGAGCCCGGCTGGGGCGGCGCCACCCTGCCCCGGCCACGCTGCCTGCCCTGGGGGCTCACTTTCCATTTTTCCCCTCTTCCGGGATGAAGCCGGTCCCACTTCCCAAACTCCGCAAACCGAGGTCTCAAAACCTTTAGCACCTCCCCGATACCGGCTTCCCTGTTAGTGTGATGGTTCGACGAGGGAGAGTAGGTGTTGAGTCCCACTTCGTAGGAGAGAAAGTGGAAACCAGGAAAGACTGCGGGGTGGACTTAGCAAGTTAGCAGCAGGGAGCCGCTCTTGGGCTCGGGCTTTCCTGCTGGATTTACTCACCTGTGGCAAAGAAGGGCAGCCTTTCTGGGCCCAGCCCCAGGCCTGTGCCTCCAGTCTGCCCTTTCCCCTTATCCTCTGGCCTGAGAGACTGGGCTCCTGTGTTTCCCCATCTCCCCACTTCCCTCGCGCCCGCCCCCCCCCCTCCAACGCTCCCCCCCCCACGTCCTACCCCGCCCCCAGCTGAGAGAGTGCATGCATTAATGAGAATTACGGACAGTGAATTTGGACCGCTTCCTGATTTCTGGATGCTGTGGGTTTAGACTGACGGAAATTTTCCCGAGGAGGGGTAACCTTTCTGCCGCTCTCAGGTGGAGGGCTCAGGACACCGACCTACCCCTGCCCTCCTCCCCAACACCTGCTCTGGCCTCTTGTGCCCCCACCATGGATTCCAAGACTGCCTCTATTTTTCCAGGGTTGAACTGATGATACCTATTTTATAGGGCTGGTATACAGTAATTACTCAATAAAAGTCTGCTACTGTTGGCATCCTTAGCTAGCACGTGGGGTAAGCTGGCTGCCCTCTTTAGCGGCACACAAGTCTTTGGCATGCATTTAAATCTGTCCCAGCAACTTCATTTCCCTCTGTGCCTTAGTTATTACATCTGTGAAATAGGAACAGTGTTACTAATAACCCTAGGTTGTGTAAGAATGAAACCAGTTTTATGCACGATTTAACATTTAACCCTCTATGTTCCTTAGATGTCTGATGGGTGTCAATAGCTCCTTCCACACTGGGCTTGGGGAAAGGGCTCGATGGGATAGTGCTTGGCATAGCAGGTGATGAATGTTAACATCTGAAATAGTTAACCAATAGCCCCTCTTTTTAGGGCAGCCACTAATGAGAAAGGGGGATGAAGGGAGGGACCTCTGCTGGCCCTACCTATCCTGTATTCCACCAAGGTACCCTATTCCTTTCAGTTAGGAAAGCTTTTCCAAATCCTTCCAAAGCTTTTCCAACTCCTGTTGGGAGTTGGCAGGAAGGAACGCCTTTGTTACTTTTTGAAAGGAGCCAGGGTTTTTGACGGGTTGGGGCCGCTTTTACCATCCGTCCCCCAAAAGTTTGAGGCCTACCTTGGAGGCATAATTGCAGAGCTAAGTGAGATCCTTTACCTTTCCTCCTTGGGGTAAAGAGGGCCAAGACAAAGGGGTTGGGCCTGGCTGCATCATGCGCCTAAAGCATAGGCATTACCTGCCCCTCCTTCAGACCCTAGGAGGGGAGGAGAGTATCTGGGAGCTGCAGGGGGTGAAAGGGAGGAGCAAGGGAGGTAGGGTTGGGGGAAGTACCTTGCCTTCCTTTCCTTCCTTCAGCCACGTGGGGCCTGCGACCCAACGGTGCCTGTCACCCCTCATTGCAGCCCCAGGGACCCGTTTCCGATTTGGGAAAGTTTTTCCAGGAAAACTTACCTTGTGATTCCTTTGTCTCAGACCAGCTCTCATGCAAGCCATCTTGCTCAGACACCTTTTCCAATTTCATCTGAGGTGGTGCATTTTATTATTTTATTTTATTTTATTTTATTTTATTTTATTTTATTTTATTTTATTTTTATGGTTTTAATTTTATTTTTGAGAGAAAGTGAGAGCTGGGGAGGGGCAGAAAGAGGGAGACAGAGGATCCAAAGCAGGCTCTGCACTGTTAATGTAGAACCCAATGCAGGGCCTCGAACCCATCAACTTTGAGATCATGACCTGAGCCCAAGTGGGACGCTTGCTTAACTGACTGAGCCACCCTGGGCTAGTCCATTTTAAATCTCTAACTCCTCCTGGGTCCTATATCATGACAAATGCCCCCACCTTCCTCCAGCACTTGATAGGTATAGGGCCTCAGCTCTGGCCCGTTCTTGTGAGTTATTTTTTAATTGTGAATTCAGGTTGCTGGATCAGAGAAGTGCAGAATTCCTCATTTCATTTTCAGACCATTCTTATCTTTGCAAAGTGAGGGGCTGATTTGTCTAACTTTTTGTGGGGGCTGATCTCATCAGATCCCTTTTGTAGCTGATGGGACCAGGGGTTATGGGCACTGACCCCTCTGCCTCCATGCACTGGAAAATCCATGTATAACTTAACTCCTCCAAAATTTAATGGCCTACTGTTGATGGGAAACCTTACTGAGAACATAAACAGTCTATTAACACATACTTTGTATGTTACATGTATTGTATAATTTAGTCTTCCAATAATACCTAACTTAAGTTTTTTCGGGGCACCTAGGTGGCTCAGTTGCTTAAGTGTTAGACTTCGGCTCAGGTCACCATCTACTGTGGCACAGAGCCTGCTCTGGATCCTCTGTCCCCCCCTCTGCCCCTCCCCCACTGTCCTTTCTGTCTCTTAATGAATAAATGTAAAAAATTTAATTTTTTCCCTAGTATTGCTAGCTTATGCAGTTAAATCTTTTTTTTTTCAAATTGTTGTACATTTCCAAACTTTTTTTCAATATATTTCTTGAAAAAAATCAGCATATATGACACCTTTAGTTCAAGCCCACATTTTTCAGGGTCAACTGTATTGTAAAAAAGCCTGGTATCCATTGGGTCATATTATTAGTCTGAGGCAATAAAGGGGCCTGGGCATTAGAATCAAGTCTGGATTTATATACCTGTTCACTCCATTTATAAGTCACTGGCTTGAGCCTCAATTTCTCCATCTGTAAAATAGTCCAAGAATGGTTGGCTAATTGCAGGGGATGTTTAAGTCTGTTGAGTTGCTATAGCTTAAAAAATTGAGTAAATGTTGCATGTTACGGGGGCCCCTGGATGGCTCAGTTGGAAGAACATGCGGCTCTTAATCTCGGTTTGTGAGTTTAAGGCCCATGTTGGGTGTAGACACTACTTAAAAAATAAACTTGAAAAAATGCATGTTATGTAGTAAACACTCAAATATTGGCAAGTGGTTATTCTTTACTCCAGAAGGGAAACACAGTCCCAGTTTGCACAGTCTCCTCAGTTTTCTTCCAGGGAATAAGCAAAGATTTAGGAGGACCTGTTTTGTGTAGGGAATGGAAGTACTTCAAAAAATGCTTCATACAAGTGAAAATCAAATTTACCGTCTTCAGATGCCAAGAAGAAACTAGTCATCACCTGTACTTTCACAATGCCAAGGTAATCAACGTTTTGCTTTTATTTGGGGGCCTCCATTTCTATGTAGATAGGACCAGGAGGCCTTTCTAAGGGACCTGGATCCAAGGAGTACAGACTGGCAAGGAAAGACGGCTCAATTGGTGAAGGCCTTAGAGGGCACTGTGGTCACCATTGGGGCTGGCCTTTGCAAGCAGATGGAGAATAGTTTTGGGGATCAGGGGGAACAGAGTCTCGAATCTGCCACCATTGGCTTCTGTTTGTTTTTTTTTTTTTTTAAATTTTGTTTTTATTATTAGCTTGCCTGGTCAAAGTTGCCTGTGACTCACCCACAGAGATTTCATTCATTAAAACTGTGGTCTGTGGGCTCTGCCCTAGCTCAAACCCCTGTGTGCCCTCTACCTTCTCTCTGTCTGCTTTAGTTCTGTGACTCAGGGATCAAACTCAACTTTTGCAGAAAATTGTCTTTTTATAGCCTTTGAAATGTGTGAAGAGCGGTAGCCATAGAAAGACTACAGGAGATTTAGAAATGCGCTTTCAAAAATGTCCGAGAATTGATGGGTGGGAGAGTAAACAGTTGTCAGTGGATAAAGGTTCTTAACCAATACATTTCCTTTTGGGGGCAGGTGGATACTGAGCAGGTGTGGGATGGGAAGAGGCCCAAGGTGGCTGGGGGCTCCTAAGGTTGAGGGAATACATTTCTTGGATCATCACCTCCCTAGTTTTTTTTCTCCTCTCATTCTATAACTCTTAAGTCTCCTGGCCTGGTGGAATTTTCTTGGACCATTTGTTCTTATGTTCTGCTTTTTGGGAGATGGTCCTCAGCTTCCAAGCCCTAATATTTTAATTTTTGTCTTTTGTTTTGAAGTGTTCTTGTCCCAGAAATTCCATGTGTAATGGAGTCCTCATCCATCTTTTATCTCCCTGAGAGTATTGTTCTCTGTTTAGTGCTCATTCCAATATTTATTTCTGAGGGTTTTTTTTCTGTTTACTTTTTCTTTTCTTTTTTTTTAAAGGCTTTTTTTTAATGTTTATTATTTTTGAGTGAGAGGCAGAGACAGAGCAAGCAGGGGAGGGACAGAGAGAGGGAGACACAGAATCCAAAGTAGGCTCTAAGATCTGAGCTGTCAGCACAGAGCCCGACCCGGGACTCCAACTCACTACAAGATCATGACCTGAGCAGAAGTTGGACACTTAACCCACTGAGCCACCCAGGCACCCCTTTTCTCTTCTCTTCTCCCCTCTCCTCTTTTCTCCTTTGTGAGAGTGCAGGCGGGGAAGAGGCCGAGAGAGAGAGGGAGACAGAGGATCTGAAGCGGACTCTGCTGACAGCAGCGAGCCCAGTGTGGGGCTTGAACTCCAGAAACGCAAGATCATGACCTGAGCAGAAGCCAGGTGCTCAACCGACTGAGCCACCCAGGTGCCCCTACAGTTTTCATTTTTAATATTTAAGTTTTGAGCTTGATCTTCATGATTGAGAAGGACGAAAGTCATCTGAGACTTGAACCGGAGCATTTATTTCTCTGGGACAATGACTTGCACATCCCTATGGGTCTCCCCAAATAGAAACGATGTTCTCTGCCCTTGGGTCTGTCACCAGAGGAGAGGGATCTCCTAGTGTCCTGCCTGAGAGGCACAGGCCTGGCTGCAGAGAATGTGGCTCTCAGTCTCAGGGATCCTGTGTAAGCCTCTGGCTGGAGGAGGAGCATGGCCTACAGAACAGGCTGACCCAGGGGGATACCAAAATATTTCTTTACCATCCACCCTACAGTCCCATCTTCTGAGGCTAATTGGGTCTATTCCTAAGCAGCATTTGTTTGCTGTTGGAAGTGGACACACTTGGGCCACAGCTGGGGCTGGAACCCAGGCTTCCAGCTCTAGGAGAAGGGACGATGCTTTCTCGGGCAGTTGGTGTTCCCAGCAGCCAGCACAGTGCTGGGCCCCTGGCTCCATGAATGTGCGCTGTTCGGCTTGACTGAAGCATTGCTCTGCCTGAGTTTTGTGGCTGCAGCACTAGAATCTAGAGGAGAGAGGAGCAGAAAGAAGCAGAAGGAAGCTGGCTCACCCGGGATGTGGTGAGAAACGGAGTATTAACTAGGCTAGAAGCCTGAACAGGCAGGTGCTGTGACAAAGATCTTCTGGGTCATTCCGGGTTATGCAAGAGGCAGTGTGCGACACTGGGTGGAAGGATTTGGAAAACTCTGAGCAAATCTGTATAGAGGTGTGGGCAAAACCTGTCCTGTTGTGCTCTTGAAAAAGGGTCTTAATTATATTGGGAGAGCAGTGTAGAGTTTGGGGTGAACCAGCCTTGTTATTGTCTCCTCCACCACCTGGCTTTGTCCTACCACCCTCTCCTGAACCAGCTGTGGGCTCCGTGAGGATGGGCTGTTGGCCGTTGTCTGTCTGCCTGTGCTTCTCAGTGCCGAGCATGGCTCCTGAAGCCCGGGGGGAGCTCCTGTCTGATGCTTGTAGGAGAGTGGCCTTTGCCAGCATGCTGATCTGTCTTGGGAAGTTCTGTGTAAGCGCCGGACAGAGTGATTGCTCAATATTAAGCTTGATTGTCACCATTACCTAAGGCCACACAGCTAGCAGGGAGTAGAATGTGGATGGCAATGCTGTTGCATTTCTTTGAGACCTTTGTCCCCACCTGGCTTGGACTCACAGAACTGGCAGGATGCACAGATGTGTCGGGTTAAGATACTCAGGAGTGCCCGCTACAGCCCGCTCTTTGCCTGCAGGCCTGCTTCACCACTGTTGAGACTGGCAGACCCTTGCCCATACCAGGTAATTGTAGCTAGTTTTTGAGAAAAGTGGTTTATGTGGGACATAGGCTTTTTTTTTTTTTAATGTTTATTTTTGTCAGAGAGCAAGCAGTGCCTGCACAGGAGGGGCAGAGAGGGAGACAGAGGATCCAAAGCTAGCTCTGAGCTGAGAGCAGAGAGCTGGACACGGGGCTTGAGCTCATGAACCCTGAGATGATAACTTGAGCTGAGGTCAGTTGCTCAACTGACTGAGCCACCCAGGCACCCCTAAAATTTCTTTTAATGTTTATTTTTGAGAGAGAGAGAGGCAGAGTGGGAGTGGGGAAGGGGCCGAGAGCGAGGGAGACACAGAATCTGAAGCAGGCTCCAGGCTCCAAGTATCAGCGCAGAGGCCTATGGGGGCTTGAACTAGTGAACCACGAGATCATGACCCGAGCTGAAGTGGGAGGCTTAACTGACTGAGCCACCCAGGCGCCCCTATACTTTTTTTCTTGTGCAGAGAACTTTTAAGGTTTGCTGTCTTAGCAACTTTCAAACATACAATATAATATTTTAGTTGCCGTGCTGTATATTACTTCCCAGGGATTTATTTGTACCTTTTGACCATCTTTAAGTCATCTCTACACCAAACATGGGGCTCAAATTCACAACCCTGAAATCAGGAGGCACATACTCTTCTGACTGAGCCAGCCAGGTGCTCCCAAAATTTTGTCTTACAAAATATACTAAAAGAATACATACATACATACATACATACATACATACAACACACACACACATAAATATTATGACTTTCTGATTATGGTAGCAGTAATCTGTAAGTCCTCCCATGTTGAATCAACTAGAAATGCTGTGTAAATTTATTTGTGTGCAGAGCTAAGCTCCCTAGAAAAATCCCCTGGGGACTAACTAGAAGAGGGAACCAGAAATAAGAAAATGTAAACTAAGGGATGTGCAAGACCTTTAGGGAGAAAACTGGCAAAAATTTTCGGTAAGGTTGGCAGGCTTGCCCTAGCATAGGAGCGCTTATTAGTAAAGCTACGATGATTAAAAGGGGTGGCAAGGGATAAATGCCAAAGGGAAAAGTCAGTCCAGAAACATCCTACATACATGGGGGGACCTTTATAAAAGAAGAGGAGTTGGGACATGCTTGTCATTACGTGTGTTTGGCTTTCCTTATAGGGAAAAATGAGATCCCTACCTCATACCATACACAAGTAAATTTAGATTGTTTAAACTTGAATGGCCATTTTCGTTAGAGTTTTTTTGTTTTTTTTTGAGAGAGAGAGCACAACAAGGGAGAGGAGTAGTGGTTCAGTGGTGGAATGGGGGGAGAGAGAGAGAGAGAGAGAGAGAGAGAGAGAGAGAGAGAATATATCCCAAGCTGGCTCTTTGCCCAGTGTGGAGCCCGATACTGGGCTTGATCCTATGACCCCAGGATCATGACCTGGCTGAAATAGCCAGAAGCTTAACTTAGTGAGCCACCCAGGCGCCCCTTGTATGGCCATTTTCTTTTCTTTTTTTTAATGTTTATTTTTGAGAGACAGAGACAGAGACAGTGCGAGCAGGGAAGGGGCAGAGAGAGAGAGAGAGAGAGAGAGAGAGAGAGAGAGAGAGAGAGAACCAGAAGCAGGCTCCAGGCTGTGAGCTGTCAGCACAGAGCCTGACTTGGTGCTTGAACTCATGAACTGCAAGATGATGACCTGAGCTGAAGTCAGACATGTAACAAACTCAGCCATCCAGACGCCCCTTGAGTGGCCATGTTCAAAGAAAGAAACGTTTCTTGGACAGTATCTGACTGTAAAAGTAACATGAGCATATGGTAGTTCACTCACAAACTACCCTCCCAGGAGACCTGACTTTTTACAGTTAGAGAACAAAATGCTGGAGGAACATGGCTTAATGCATATGCTAGCGTATTAACTGAGACTGTGTTGCACAGACTGTCATTTGACAAAGCTTCATCTTCTCTTCATTCCCTCATTCGTTGCCTCTCACTACCATCCCCCACTATGGCTGCATGGGATTTAGGCAGTCATTTGTTTGGAGCTTTTGCTATGATAAACGGGACAGCAGTGACCATGCTTGCACTCAGGTCTTGGTAAGAGCTTTGGGCTGTGTTGATTTGTAGCAGAAGAGTCCTGTGTAACAGGATATGGAACATTTGGCATTTTTAGGTATTGTCAGTTTGCCATCTCAAAGGCTCACTGTATCCCCATTGCCTCTAAGAGGACAGTTGAGATTTAAGGCATTGGCTGTGTGGCAGCAGGAGCAGACTACTGTGAGGGGCAGACCCAAGGTGGTGGCTTTATAGAAATTTGGTCTTCACTTACGCCTTAGGGGAGAGGGCAGTGGGCTCTTCCACTCTGGCTTTACTAAGGGACACATGACTATAGGAGCGAGCACTGCAGCTCCCAGAATCCTTTGCTCCTTTGCTTCCCACCCATCATTGTCAGAGTTAACCATTGGTTTCCGCTCCACATTTGCACACCCTTCCATGGGTTTCCCAAATAATTGTAGGGGAAGGGGGCTGCGTTTGTTTATAGGGTAAAAAGCTTGACTCGAAACTCCGCTTTAAGTTGCCTTTTCTTTGCAGATCTTTCTGTATATTCCTTGTGTTTTCTCTCTTTAGTTTAATATTTTATTTTTAAGGAATTTCTACACCCAAAGTGGGGCTCAAACTCACAACCCTGCGTTGAAAAGTCACACACTCCACGGACTGAGCCAGCCAGGTGCCCCAGTTTTTTCTTTTTCTGTGAATTATCTATAAGGGTAATGGTATATAATTTAATTCCCATCCACTGAAGAACATCTAGATGTTTGTGAATATTTTGCTAATATGAGCAGTACTGCAAGGAACATGTTCCTATAGCCATTTTTTTTTTTGCATTTGTCTAATTTGACCCCTGCTGGGATCAATTATTTTAATAATTCTGATCAATATACCAAAGTTCAGTTTTTACTGTACGATGAAAGTGGCGCTTGCAGCCATGGCCTAGAGGCATGGAGCAGTTGTCCACATTCCTTCTGAATGCCCCAGGATGAAGGGATGCTTTTGTGAGGCAGAGCTGGAAAGTCTGGCAGGATGGCACACGGAAATGTGTAAGCCCCGGGTTCTTCTCAAGGTTTCATCCTCTACGTTGGGGGTCCCTAGCACCAACCACCCAGGGATTTAGGGGAGGTCATCTCATTTCACAAATGATAAAACTGGGGTTTGAGAAAGCCATTGAGGGCTTTTTCATTCCAGCTTTCCATGGATCTGGTAATTTCTGGAATTTAGCAAAGATTTCCTAAAAGTCAGGTAAAGACCTTGAACTCTGTGACCTCATACTCTGCCACCAGCCAGGTGGGCAGCCTGTTTCCAGCCTCTTAGACTGTTGTACTTATTGTTCCCACTTCCCTCCTTCTCTCTGCTCACCTGGGTGAGGTGTCCCTACCCAGGTTTCACTTTTGTAACTATACTTAGCATATTGGTTTTAAAATGTCTTTGAGATCTGGCTCCTGAGTGAAGTCTAAATCTCTATCACTTAGCTGCTGTGCAAGCCTGGGCAAGGAATCTGCCCATCTGTTACCTCTGAGCTTCAGTTTACTCATCTGCAAAATGGGGCATCATAAGAGTAAGCTCTCTCTTTTTTCGGTGAGATACATAGTAATTACTCCATCTCAACTATTTTGTTATCTCCGACAAGGGAAGCAGCTAAGAAAGACTTGGGCGGCTGAGGGGGAGGATACAGGAGTCTAGATTTCCCTCCCAGGGGCTGTGGAGAAGACAAAATTTCTTTAAAAGGTGAATGGGAATATCTTTCAACCTCCCTTTTACTTCGCGTGATCTCTAACCCCTGGGGGGACTCATGTGGGGCAGGGATGCCCAAGTGGCCCCGCCTTCTACCTACTTCTCCATCATGTCCACCATCCTCCCCCCTTCCTGTATTGTGCATTTAATTAATGCAATTAACATTTACAAGATGCTGTGAAATGACTGCTGCTGGTGCCAGCCTGGAGGAAGTGAATGACATCACTCCTCAGCCTTATAGCTGGGTCGGGTGGGGGGACGAGTCCCTGAGCCTCCTCCCTGAGTCTAATTGGGGGTGCCACCCACCCTTCTGTCTGCCACATTGCATTTGGACACGTCTGACCTGGTTCAGTTGGGACACAGGCACCCTGCACTAATGAGGCAGAGCCTTGCAGGGAGAACCTTGCGGGTGAGCCCACCCTGTGCTGCTGCCCGCCCCCAAATCATGTGCTGGACCCCAGCTTCTGGGAAAGGGTCAGGGTTCACCACGCATCACGGTGGGTCCTGTCCCTCAGCCCTAAAGTTCCTCACAGTCTCTGGGATGGGTGAGGCAGTGTCCCTAACTAGAATTCTTGGCCGCCGTGTCTTGGCACGGCAGTTACAGGCACGTGCCCTGGACTGCCTAGGCATGAGTCTTGGCATTGCCACCTTGATGGGTGACTTAATTAATTCATCTGAGCCTGTCCAAAGCAGGTTGATAACAGGACCTGCCTCGGGATCTGGTGGGGGCTGAGAGAGCGGTTTGTACCACCTTTAGCTTTTACGGTCAGGACCTGGGCCCTGTTACAACACTGGGGTAGCAAGGCACGGTTGTTCGGTTAGCACAGCAAGTACTCTGGAAAAATCCCTCCGGAAGGTGCCATCTCGTTCAGGGTGGTAACCCAGCCAGGCTATTCTCCAGCGCTAGAAAGATCACACTAGGTAAAGCACTCGGCTTGTCTTGGGGGCCACATTATCCAAGAGGTGGTGGGAAGAGATGACGGTGATTTGTCTCTACCATTCGTTACACGCCGGTCTCTGGTACTAATTTCTTCCTGTTCTCAAGAGCATGTGGTTAAGTTTATGTGTTCTTCTCTAACTTTAACTGGACTTGAGCACGTTAACAAGTCACGCTGGTCACGTGTGTATTATGTTGCTTAACAAGTGTGTGTTTTGTTGCTTAATCTGTGCCTCAGTTTGTCCATCTGTAAAATAGGGATACTGTGAACCACATTGAAGGATTAAATGAGTTGATGCAGCTAGAGCACCGAAGAGGGTGTTGCATATAGGGTAGTAAACGCTGAAAGAAAATTACTGTATCTTTAGGTGAGAGGATTTGTGTGCGGAGGGCCAGGTTATTACTTTTTGGAGCAGGAGTATTGGGAGAAGCCTTCCCGACTGTCACGATGTGGTTTTGGAGTCTGAACAACAGGGAGGTATGTGGTAGAGAGAGATGGGGAGGGCTTCCAGGCTGAGGAGGCAGCCGTAGCACATGCCTGGAGGCGCGCTTCATTCATCCTGTGTGTAGAATTGGTCAGGGAGAGGCACTGAGCTGGGCACCTTTCAGCCTGCGCAGGTTCTGGATGCCGGTGTGTGTTGTGACAGTAAGACAGCAAGGGAAGCTCATGTCAATGCACATCCGGGGTGATGCAACTCACATAATCGAATTATACGTTGGGAGAGGGGGAGTATTTTTAAATTTTTTTTTTTTCAACGTTTTATTTATTTTTGGGACAGAGAGAGACAGAGCATGAACGGGTGAGGGGCAGAGAGAGAGGGAGACACAGAATCGGAAACAGGCTCCAGGCTCTGAGCCATCAGCCCAGAGCCCGACGCGGGGCTCGAACTCACGGAACGCGAGATCGTGACCTGGCTGAAGTCGGACGCTTAACCGACTGCGCCACCCAGGCGCCCCGAGAGGGGGAGTATTTTAAAACAGCTTCCCCGCTGGGGTGCCTGGGTGGCTCAGTCAGTTAAGCCTCTGACTTCAGCTCAGGTCATGAACTCACGGTTCGTGAGTTCGAGTCCCGCGTCCCGGCTCTGTGCTGACAGCTCAGAGCCTGGCGCCCGGTTCCGATTCTGTGCCTCCCTCTCGCTTTGCCCCTCTCCTGCTCACGCTGTGTCTCTTTCTCTCAAAAATAAACTTAAAACAGCTTTCCCGGGCTAGCCCAGGTAGCTGAGGACACTTAGAGCTGGTTGGTGTCCTTCCCTGAACCTTCCTCCAGTCCTCATGTGCCTAGTTTATAGGGGCAGGAGATTTTTCCTGAATGTTGGCATGCGGCTTTGGGAAGGGTGCTCTGCTCACATGTCTGCTTGGTAGACTGGGGGACAGGTTGGCGCTGCTGAGGCCCTGGGGGAAGGCCCGAGGTAGTTAATCATTGTCTGCTCCTGGCTGCAGGCTCCACCTGGGCCTGTCTAGGAGGGAGCCTCCTGACTGACACAGTAAAGGGCTGTCTGAGGGAATCTTGGGCCCTGGATGAGAGGGAAGTAATGGCCCTCAATTTCAGCCTCTGACCTGCTTGTTACCAGCTTCTGACTGGAAGGCCTCACTGCCCTCCCCCCCTCCCCAAGCTTCTGTGTACCCTTTAGTGTCTTACACCCCATGACGCAGACGCCCTCCTGGTGTCAGGCTACCTAGGTTATTTAGTTCACTGGCTTGGCCAAGGGTAAGACGCTGGGAATTAATTATTACTTGGAACCACACTCCAGCAGTTTTCCTCGGATTTTGGCAGCTTGGCCTCACAGGAACTGGCCGTAGGTCAGCCAACCTGTTCTTCCGGGTCAGGGCTTGGCAGTGAATGGGGGTGAGGAGCAGCTGATCAGACCAGGTCAGGCATTCCTCTGTTTCCGTGGGGCTGGTGAGGTTCCTTAACATGTATCAAGAGAAAGCAGACCAAGAAGTGTGGCCCTGTACACCCTGGACCACGTGGGGTAGGTAGATGCCACCATGTGCTATGGATCAGTGTACATTTAGAACCAGAACAATGCTTCTCTAACTTGCACATAATCACCCAGGGGTCTTTCGAACATGTTGGTCTTGACTTAGGAGGTCTAGGGCCAGTGCCTGAGATTTTGCAGCTCTGACCAGCTCCCAGGTGATTTCCAGAGGTGCTGCTCCCTGAGCCTTATGGGAAATACAGCAGGGGTCTAGTTGCCCCATGCCCTGGCCTGGGGGACGGACAGGTGCAGAGGATGGCTTCGGGACCCCAGGGCACACCGCCCATCCACCTGGGGGCGCTGCAGGCCAATTCAGACCGCTCCCCACATCGCCCCCTGGTGGATGTGGTGCCACATCACTATTGCAGTCCACCGCCCTGTAGCCTAGAGGATGTTTCTAGAAGGTACCCTGGGAGGCTAGTGTGCGTCATCTGGTACGGTGCGGTGAGTCCCCAAGATGGGGCCCAGGGGTTGGGAGTGCTCAGTGCTGATGAGCAGCCTTTTGTTCAGGAAGCTTTTCCCAAGAGCTCAGGAAGCTTTTTCAGTCCAGAGCAATAGGGTGTGGTGGCAAATACCTCTGGAGTAGTTTGGGGGAAAGTATGGAATGGGTGTCTGGGGGCCTCATCTACTACCTAGGTTCTAGTTTTGCCTTGGTGCCCTACCTCTTAGATGTGATTTTTGGCCTTGGAGACTAATCCTGTCTGTCAGTTTTCCTTTTCTATAAAATGGGCCCACAATCACATTAATAGGCGTAAATGAAAGGTGCACGCTCTTGCAGCCAACATCTGTTGAAGACCAGGATGAAGGTCGCACAGCCCTTCAAACCTTCAGCGAGGACCTGGCCTGAGCTGGTCTGAGCTAAATAGCCTGGTGATGATGCAGTTACCAGGACAGGCAGCAGTGGGGAGACAAAGGCCCAGAGGTGGGGTGAGGCTGGAGCAGATGGGGAGCATGCCCCTTGTTAACTGCCCCAGTCCTTTGCCTGTGCTCCTCCATCCTTTCCCTTCTTGGGAACTTGGGACTCTGAGCCCCAGCTGGTGAGGGAGGAGGGGAGTGAGCGACAGGCCAGCAGACCAATGGGCCCCTGAGGTTGGGGTGGGGCGGGGCTTGTGCTGCCATGGAGAGGAGAGAAGCTGTTCTGTGGGGGAGGAGGGGGCGGGTGGGAAGAGGACCTGGAGATTGAGGGGAAGGGAGAGAGCAAACAAAGGGGTCAGGAGGGAAAATAATGCACTGGCTTCCTGAGGCCCTGCGGAGGCTGGGCAGGGAGAGGGGGCCAGGGGCAGAGGGGACCAAGGCTGGCTGCAGGCAGACCCGGGCAGGCGGGTCCTAAATGGCATTGTTTGAAGTGGCCGGCTAATTGCACAGAACAGCCTAAGCCTCAGACCACAGCCCAGCCCCCTCCTCTGTCCTGGGTGCTGGTGTCTGAGCCTTCGGGCCGCCTGGCCACATGGAACCAAGTCCTGAGCCTCCGAGTTTGGTGAGGGGGGCAGGCTATGGGGTGGGGGGGGGCAGCCTGGGTGGGGTCCTTGGGTAGGAGTATCACCCGGAGAATATGTCAAGGGGCCTCCCTTGGCCTGAGGACGTAGAGCCATTGGTGGGAGGTTTGGGGTGTGCTGCCCCCTTGTGCCCTTGTTTCCCTGCTACCCTACCTATTCTGGCCCTCCTGCAGGAAACAATGAAGGGAGACACCAGACAACTCAACAGAGAGGAGGACGCCAGCGGGAGGGAAGACTCCATCATCACTAACGGGGGCTGCAGCGACCAGTCTTCTGACTCCAAGGATGCGCCCTCACCCCCCATCCTGGAGGCTATCAGCACCCCGGAGATCAGAGGTGGCCGGGCTAGCGGGGAGGAGGGGTGGGACAGGCCCTGCAGCTGGGACATGAGCCTCCGAGCAGGCTCGAGGCAGGTTGTGGGGAGAGGCTCTGGTCTCTGACAAGCCCCGCCACATCTCCCAGGAAAGAGAAATGGATGGAGGCAGAGCCCAGCCCGTTTCTCATCCCTGCCCACAGCCCTTGCCCCCCCTTCTCCTCTCCCCTCAGCTGGGACTCTGAGGAGGTAACCCCGGGGTGATGACCCCTGTCCTTTTCCAGTCATGATGGGGTTGCAGCATAGCCTGGGGTCTTTGGCTCTTCTGCAGAGGGACCCCTCTCCCCTTGCAGGTGATTATGTGGCGAGAAGACACTTGCCACATATGTGGGGGAGGATCTGAGGCTTGCTTCCTTTGCCATCCTGCCCTCCCTGCCCCTCCCCTCCACAGTTCTGGGTCACATCACCTGGGATCCACCCCACTGAGATTTCCTGACCCAGATGGTTTGGAAACGCCTGTATTGTCCCATCCTGTTGTTGAAATCCTCTAGAGCTGTGCTGTCCAACAGAACACTCTGCGAGGGTGAAGTGTTCTGTTTCGGCGTGGTGTGCTAGAATAGCCACTAGCCACATGCGAGCACTTGAAATGTGGCCGATATGGCAGGCACTGGACTGTTCATTACTTGCAGTTGGTGGCCATAATTCTGGAAGGAAATTGATGCCTTTCCTGCTGAGTACCTTCAGTCATTGTTTTGGGTCCTATTATGTGCCTGGCCCTGTGCCCTGTTGCCTTATGAATACATTGAAGGGAAATCAGATCCTGAGGGGCTCAGTTAACCCTCTGAGGATGCCAGTGGGTCTAGAGAGATCTCTGCCCCCAACCCAGAGAGGAGACTACAGGGGACAGCAGGTCAGCGAGGGAAGACCCGGCTGCCCCCTGGCCCGGAGGCTGGCCCTTCCACAAAAGACAAGACCGGTTCTTTTCTCCAGGCCGAAGATCAAGCTCACGACTGTCCAAGAGGGAGGTCTCCAGTCTGCTAAGTTATACTCAGGTATGTGTCCTCATGTCCCTCGTGCAGGATTCGGGAATTCCCTTGAGTGGCATCCAGTAAATACTTGTTGAGTGATGGATTTGAAAACTGCTAAGCACACAGAGGGCTTTGAACAACCTCATGCATGAAGGCATTTTCTGCTACGTGCCAAGTCTTTTTTTTTTTTAAAATCATAAACATTAATTTTACTCCATTTTAAAGTTTTTTACTAAATGCTTCCCAGCATATTTCTGAAATTCTCATTTTCCCAGTTCGGAGGATCCAATTACATTGATAAAGTTTTAATGTAGTAAAATCGCTCCTTTTATTCCTGGAATGAGCCCAACTTGTTTGTGGTGTGTTTTCAATCTGATTTCCTTTCACATCTATTGATGAATAAAGTGGATGTGTGATTTTTTTTTTTTTTAATTTCTTGGAATATATTTGTGTCTGGTTTTGATCTCAGGGTTATGTGGCCTCAAGGATTTTTTTCCCCTCACGTTGGAAAGAACTTGCCTTAGGGGACTTCTAACAATCATTGCAATGTCTTTTAACGGCTGCTGCAAAGTCAAGGTTTCTACTTGATCAATTTTTTTTCCACCTTAGTCTTCCCATAATTTTTTTTTATTCCCGACATTTATGCTTTTCTTGTTCTTATTAGTCATAGTAGAGTTGGGTTTTTTTTTTTCCCCAATTTGGTTACTTTTTTGAAAGAGCTGGTGTCCAGCGTTGGGGACAAAGTTACAGACAAGTGTAAATTCACATTCGCACGGCTTCTGTTCTGCTGGAGGGCAACCAGTGGACGCCCAGAGGATGAGCATAAGAACTGTGTGAATATTTGGGACTGGGTGCTCAGGACACCTGTTTTAGCTCTGGTGGACCATCAGCAGGAGTGGCAATGGAACCTCCGGCCTGAGCATTTCCCCTGAGTCTGGCCTTGAGTGAGGCCTGCGTTGCTTGATTCTCTCTTTTTTTTTTTTCAACGTTTTTTATTTATTTTTGAGACAGAGAGAGACAGAGCATGAACGGGGGAGGGTCAGAGAGAGGGAGACACAGAATCTGAAACAGGCTCCAGGCTCTGAGCTGTCAGCACAGAGCCCGATGCAGGGCTCGAACTCATGGACCACGAGATCATGACCTGAGCCGAAGTCGGCCACTTAACCGACTGAGCCACCCAGGCACCCCAGTACTGTTACAGTTTTAAAGAGTGAAATGGACTCACTCAAGGCCTCAAAATTGGCAAGTGAAGTGAAAAAATCAAGTTCTTACTATTACATCCAAAACTCAGGCTGCTTACCAGTGCACAAGTTTTTGGGTTTTGCTGTGCAGCATGGGACATGTTCATTGGTGCCATTTCTTCCTGGTCCTTGTATCAAGAAGCATCTCCTTTGAGCCTTTGATTTCTCCCACTTAATTGTGCAAATTGACCAGCTCTCCCTGTTAGTCCTAGCCAAATCAGTCTCCCCAAGGTGCAGATCCAGATTGCATTCATACTGTGTCTTAGATTTTCTAATTCCACTGTTTTGTGTGTGTGTGTGTGTGTTTTTTTAGTGTGTATTTATTTTTGAGAAGAGGGGGGAGGGGCAGAGAGAGAGGGAGATGGAGAATCTGAAGCAGGCTCCAAGCTCTGAGCTGTCAGCACAGAGCCCGACGTGGGGCTTGAACTCATGGACCGTGAGATCATGACCTGAGCTGAAGTCAGACACTCAACCGACCGAGCCACCCAGGCGCCCCAGGGGTTTTCTTTTTTGATCATGTCTTGAATTTGTGATCCCCAGGGTAAGCCACTGTAATGTCTTATTGGAACAAAATATTTTGAAAATATTTCCAGGTAACTTGGGCCAGTATTGTTTTCAGTATGATTGACTTTTCATTCTTAAACCGTTTGGGGTTATGTCACCTTTTGATAACATTTAAAGTTCATAATGCTTTCATTCATAAAGGATCTGACAGGTGATGGAGATGGCGAAGGGGAAGACGGGGATGGCTCTGACACCCCAGTGATGCCAAAACTCTTCCGTGAAACCAGGACTCGGTCTGAAAGCCCAGCTGTAAGTCCCCCACTTCCGAGCCCAGGCACTTCCAACCAGACATAGGCCTGCATAAACACACACACACACACACACACACACACACACACACACACACACACACAAAACCAAAAAGTGGTCTTGCATCCTCCAGAGAGAACTTTGGAGAGAGAGGTGAATACATGTTTTGAAAGTGGAGAATGACAGACAGCAGGGCTCACGGATAGTCAGTGAAGGTCTTCTCTCCCGTGGTAGTGTTTCAGGTGTTTCAGCTCTTTTCGGACACTCCTGGCTGCAAGTGCCCGAGACTGCTAGTTTGTAGGTGAATGGCTCAAATGCCTATTCCCTCTGGGACTCATTTCCGTAAGTGGAGTCTGTGACTTAGTGTGTGGTGTGGAAATGGGTAGGCGATCGTTGCTAGTGGCCTCCCACCCCATTAGAGAACAGGCTGACGCTTGAGGACCGTGGCGGGTCTAGTTTACAATCTCCCCCAGAGTATGATGGAGGTCATCCCCATTACAGAGGACAGAAGGATCTGGTAACTAACCCAAGGTTAAACATTGATTCTTGCGTGCAGGATTCGAATACAGGAATTGTGCACCACCCAAGTTCATGCCACTTTGAGAAAGGAGCCTAAGGGCTTCTCATCCAGCTGCTTGATCCACTACCTTCCAGAAGAAGACACAGTCACTCTAATGCTTTGGGGGGACAAAATGTTTGGTTTGGGGTAAACTGGATGTTATTTTCCATTCAATCTGCAGGTGCCAGTTGCCTCTGACGGGCAGTGCGGGATCTGCTGTGGACCATCGGCAGCCCTGCTGGCACCCTACCCCTTCCCCCAGTAACAGGGGAGTTTCTGGGGGAGATCCTTTCAGCCCAGAGTCCTTCCCTGCTTACCCACCTCTTCACTTCTGGGGACCTCAGGCGACCCCTCAAGTCCGAAACTCCATGCCTGTAGTCACCAAAGGCCTCCTGCTTATCCTCTCTTGCTTCCAGGTCCGAACCCGAAATAACAACAATGCCTCCAGCCGTGAGAGGCACAGGCCCTCCCCACGCTCCACCCGAGGCCGGCAGGGCCGCAGTCACGTGGATGAGTCCCCCGTGGAGTTCTCAGCTACCAGGGTTGGTTCCCCGGACACCCCCAGTCTCTTAAGTGGAAGATCCGCCTCTGTCACTGTGCCACTGAAAGCAGCCGGCGTTTAACCTATATCTATTCCTCACACTCAGCACCTTTTCAGGGTCTTGCCTTTCCTTTGGCTCCCGGGTGCTGGGTAAGCTTCTCTCCTGGCCTGATCCTGGATGGAACCCTGGTGGAATGTGAGAATTCCCTGTTGACTGGGTTCTTGCTCCTCCTTGGGAATGAGCTCAACTCCACTGACTCCAGAACTGTTTTGTCTCGCTATTTCTTCACTGACTGTCTTGAGGCAACCCCAGTGGTCACAACAATTCTCCACTCCTGTTGCAAGGCTGGGCACACAATAAGCATTTAAGGAAACCAGTGGCCCTCTCTGAGCTTGGCTCTGGAGTCTCTAGACATCACTCATGCTTACTCTGCCTTTGTCCTATCTGTCATGATTCTGTCCCTGTTCTGATGGAGGTTGCTTTTTCCCACCACTCAAGGGGTGCTCACTCGTTCCTGGAAAACCATCCTTGGTGGTGTCTGTTCTCAACTTACACCTTCACGCTTCAGGCTTGCCCGGGATCCAACTGGGGGGACCACCGGTCTCCGGTCACCTGCCTGGTTTGCTGTGGCCCAAGATCTGTGTCCTTCTGTCCACAGTCCCTGAGGCGGCGGACAGTATCCTTGGCAGGCACACCGTGGCCGTCCCCCGCCAGCCCCTACCTCACCATTGACCTCACAGATGATGATGTGATGCCCCAGAGCAGCAGTACCCCCTACGCCCGCCTGGCCCAGGACAGCCAGCAGGAGAGCTCGGAGTCCCCGCAGGTGGACGCGGAGGGGACAGATGCCGACAACACCGAGTATCAGGTACCACTGGGAAGGCCCTACGTAGTAGGGAAGGGCAGCCACTCACCCAGAGGAGCCTACTCCCACGTCTTTTTTTGGTCACATCTATTCTAATACTTGAATTTCTTTTCCATATGCACCAGTCCTTCCTTCACCCTACTTATCTGCCAGATATAATTCAAACACCTAATTGATTTCCCGAACATCACATTTGTACCCCCAAATAAGTGTACCCTGTTTGTACATGCTTCTGTTCGTCCTGTTTTACGTACAATTGGAGACCAGCCATTTTCACTTGTTAGGAACTGGAGTTGTCTCACTTTCTTGTCTATAACCCATCTAGTGTAGAGTTCGTAATTAACCAGTTGGGCTCATTTATTTCACTCCAGCATTGCTGCATATATACATACGTGTCTGCATATATCATGTAGATAACCTTTTTTTCTTATGTATATCAGACTATAGGTATATTTTCATAACTTGTTTTCATGGGCATCTCACATTTTATGGTAAGCTTTTTATGTGCAAACGTCCATATATATTTTTTTTTTTTGCATTTCATTGCCTTTGTGATAACCTGTGTAATGGCCTGTGGTGGGAATACCCAGTGATTGTCATTATTTACTCTAATGTTATGTTCTGTGAGTTTTCAGTCGGCAACTTTCATTCCTAGATACTAGGTTAAATGTATTTGTGAAATGTTGTAAATCTAATATAATCCCATGTTCCTATCAAATAACCAAACTGGTCCCTTATTTTCAAGGGGTTCAAACTCATAGTTTTAATTTTTTTAAAGTAATCCTTGCACCCAGTGTGGGGTTCAAACTCACAGCCTCAAGATCAAGCGCCTCTCAGCTGGGCACTTGTTTTTTAATATTTATTTTTGAGAGAGACCCCATAAAAGCATGGGGGAAGAGGCAGGGAGAGGGGGACAGAGGATCTAAAGTGGGCTCCACGCTGACAGCAGAGAGCCTGCGGGGCTCCAAATCACCAGGAGATGGAGATCATGACCTGAGCCGAGGTTGTACCTAGGCTCCCAGGGGCCCCCATGCTGGGCACTTTGGAGGGAGCCCCAAGTTGGTCCCTCAGGCAGTGGCCATTGGGGTCAGTGGGGTGGGCAGGACTTTTCCTTGGCCCAGGCAATCTGTCTCATTGGGATTCTTTTTTGTGGTTCTTCCTTCTAGGATGGGAAGGAGTTTGGAATAGGGGACCTTGTGTGGGGAAAGATCAAGGGCTTCTCCTGGTGGCCTGCTATGGTGGTGTCATGGAAGGCCACCTCTAAGCGACAGGCCATGTCCGGCATGCGGTGGGTCCAGTGGTTTGGTGACGGCAAATTCTCCGAGGTGAGTCCAGTGCAAGGCAGGCTCCCGGGCCACAAACCTGCAGCGTTTTCCTCCCTTCCTTGTACACTTGATGTTTTACGATACAAGGCCCGTGATTGCTTTCTCCAGATGGATGAGGCTATTTGACTCAGTATGTCTAGGAAGGATAAAAATTTCTTGTTAAATAGCATAAACACATATTTAGGGTCTCATGGGGCTTAGAGCTCTGTGTGCTCTTCTAGGAGACAAAAAGCTGGAACGTTCTCTGAATCCACTTGTGGCCACTTGTGCTCTCTTTTTTACTTTTTATGGATTCCTGTGGAATTGGGAATGGCCACTTGGGTAAGCACCCTCAAAGATCTTTGGAAAAGCTTAGAAGAGACAGGAAGGGTGGTCTCTGCCTCTGAGCATCATTTAGCCCTGGAGGCATGTGGGGAGGAGCATGTCTGGCTGGGCCTAGGGTCACCTGGTGACAGTTCTGAAAAAGTTCAACTCAGAGTACCGACTTCAGAGTTTGTTGATTATGTTCTTTTTGTTGCTGATGATATATATATCCTCTAATGTTTTATATATATAGATTATATATATCTATCTAATTTTGATATGATTAACATGATTATGTTCTTTTTGTTGCTGATATATATATCTAATGTTTATTTTATTTTTGAGAGATAGATAGAGTGGGAACAGGGGAGGGGCAGAGAGAGAGGGAGACGCAGATTCTGAAGCAGGCTCCAGGTTCTGAGCTGTCAGCACAGAACTTGACACGGGCTCGAACCCACGAACCGCGAGATCACGACCTGAGTGGAACTCGGATGCTTAACCAACAGAGCCACACAGACGCCTCTGTTGTTGCTGACATTAACCACTTTATGTTCTTTCTTGATGAGAGTCTGTGGGACAATAGCTGTGTTGGGCATGAATCAGGCACTTTTGATTTCTTACCTGTCCAAAGCACACTATGAGATCTCAGGTTTTGATGAGAATAGTGTAGGCAATACTTTGCCTGGGATGGTCTCTTTTCAAAATGTTAGTCCAACCTTCAGCACGTCCAGAGGTTAGATGAGGAACAACAACAAGCTGGGCTGGGATGGAGGCAGATGTGGTAATGGAGGGCCATTCAGTACATCTGTGTGATTCAGCATCAAGTTGAGGTTCTGTTTTTTCCCACGATTTGGGCTTCCTCGGGATCATTTGCCATAAACACGTTGAAATTCCCAATAGGCAGGACGAGGAGGATTTGGAGTCCCCCTCGTAGGCAGAATACACGTAGGTACTCTGTTTGACCAGCAGAGGGAGCAGGTCAACAAATGTCCCGGGCTTGTGCTCTCCCTGAAGCCTCTAACTGAAGGATGTGGGCTATGAGTTCTGTGAAATGAAGCAGCAAGGATTGTTTGTAACTGCTTTGGCCCAGTGAGACACAAATTGAGCTCTGCAAGGCTGGTCTGATGTTAGTAAGATTATGTGGGGGGGCTACTAGCATTATAGGATAGGGTTGCAGTGCACGTCTTGGTGTTTGGGGTACGCATTGCATGCAATAGAGCAGTTCAGGACTGGGAACAGCACTGGTGTTTTCAATGTACAATCACACCGACCCCTAGTTTCTTTTAAATGCTTTTTTTTGAAAGCTTATTTTGAGACAGAGAGAGAACTCAAGTGGGGAGGGGCAGAAAGAGAGTTGGCGAGAGAATCATAAGCAGGTTCTGCAGTGTAAGCACAGAGCCTGACGCGGAACTCAACTCAAAAACTGACATCGTGACCTGAGCCCAAATCAAGAATAGGACGCTTAGGCGACTGATCCACTCAGCAGCCTCGTCCCCGCCCCCCGGCCAGTTTTTTATACGTGGTGGCAATTCCCTGTCATGGAAGGTCAGGATTAGAGGTATAAGCGCAAAACGGAAGTTGGCACGACAGAGAGCATGAGCTGTGGGGAACCAGACATCACCTGTCTTTCAGTGCTAATCAGCATCCCGGGACAGGAGTTTCATCCCCTCCCTTTGGCGGCCTCATTAGTTCATGCAGGCCCTGGAGACTTGGGGAATATATGGGTATTTAGCCCCAATGGAAGGCACATATCAACAAATCAACATAACTAGAAAGTGCTTACTTTTGCCACACTATTCTCTAAACATGTACATTAAATTCCCTTAATAAAAGGCTAAATAGTTAATCTCAGCTGTCATTTGTCATGCTCACGAAGGAGGGAAGGACATGTACAAAAGCACCAATATTGGAACGTCCACTGTGCGTGTCAACACTGAGATGGGGCCCACACCAGGGACCTGTGGGTCATTTGGTCTCAGCACATAACACAAATACAGGGTGCACCCTCCATTTGGAGAATCCTACTTTCTCCCATTTGGAGTGTCATGTTCACTGTGCTTCTGGCTATAGGGTGTGTCAGAGGCTGTGTACCAGTTCTGTTTTCTACTTTCTCTAACCTCCTTTTCAGTCTGTGAACATGATCCCCAGGAATAAGCCTGGGAGAGATACAGGCTGCAGACGGGTGTTGATGATGGCTTTCTCTTTCAGGTGTCTGCAGATAAGCTAGTGGCCCTGGGGCTGTTCAGCCAGCACTTTAACCTGGCGACCTTCAATAAGCTGGTGTCTTACAGGAAGGCCATGTACCATGCTCTGGAGGTAACATGGTAGTGGGTGGTGGGGGTCTGGACCCAAGAGCAGAGTTAAAGCAAGTGACGTACAGAAAGCCAGCTCAGGCCACAGCATAGCCAGTGCTAGCATGGAGGGGAGACATGAAGTGCGTGCAAATATGACAGTAGCCTGATGATTGAGAAGAAAAGGAAGGGATTTGAGACTTCCATGCCTTCCCGGCTCTATGCCCCCTTCTCCGTGTACTGCTAGAGGGGGGAAGAGCACTGGGAGGTGGGAGACCATATTCCTATCTGTCGAGCTTTTCCAGAGCCTCAAAAGCTGCTGGAGAGCAGCTGAGGCCTCTTCCCCTTGTCTGTGGGGGATCCATCAGGCTGTCATTCCCTTTACCTTGACGTGGAAAGAAAATGGCCAGTGGCCTCAGTCCAGCATTTGTGAGCCAGGCTTTGTGCTTATATGACCTGTAAAACATCATAGTGCTTCTGTAATAGGACTTAACACTTGATGTCTCCCCAGCTTCATTGGGGAAAAAAAACACAAGAAATCTGGAGCTTTCTTAGAGGCAATGAGACTGTGCTGTGGCTGATGCCTCTCCTATATCTAAAAGTGACAGAGCTAATTCTGATCCTCTGGCCTCTGAGAGGGAGCTGACCACTCAAAGCCCAATGGGGAAGAGATGCTCTTTGGTGCCTGCATGGAGAGACTTCATTCTCTGCATGGCCTCCTGCCTGTCTCCGTACACAGGCACCCACCCCCCCCAACCCCAGTCACATACCATAGCCCAGGACAGCTGCTAGGCTATGAAAGGGGCCAGTGTGAAGAGGAATGCAGGCCCCTGCTGGGTGAATCCCTGGGTGTGGCCTGGCAAGCATCCACCCCTCCTGTTCATCCCGCCTCTTTATCTCCACAGAAAGCCAGGGTGCGGGCTGGCAAAACCTTCCCCAGCAATCCTGGTGACTCCTTGGAGGACCAGCTGAAGCCCATGTTGGAGTGGGCCCACGGGGGTTTTAAGCCCACCGGGATCGAGGGCCTCAAACCCAACAACAAGCAACCAGGTGGGATTGGGTCCCTGGGCAGCACCCACCATCAGCTGCTGGTGGGGACAGTCTTGGGAAATGCAGTCACCCCTTGCTGCCACCTACCCTACCCCGGCTTCCCAGCAAGCTGGCAGCCCTGGAGCGCTTTCACCCTGTGAACCAACCGCCAGGGAAGCTGGAAAAGTGAATAGGCCAGCCTTTTCCAGCTTCCCTGGTTACCCTTCTTGCTAAAGGTCAAGTATGCGTAATTGGGATTGAGTCTGTTGCAGAAACTTGGGTAAATAGAAGGCCAAGACGGAATTGTCACTGATGCCCTTTTATAAATTTCTCTTACAAGTTTTTGCATATTTATTTTGAGACAGAGAGAGCACACTTGCGAGAGTGAGAGGGGCAGAGAGAGAGGGAGAGAGAATCCCGAGCAGGCTCTGCTCTGTCGGCAGCACAGAGCCCCATTTGGGGCTTCATGTCACAAACTGAGATCATGACCTGAGCTGATACCAAAATGGGTGTTTAACTATTTGAGCCACCTAGCTGCCCCATTAGTGCCCTTTTGTTTAAAAAGGAAAACAATAATTAAGCTATGCTTACTGGAGAAAACTTGGGAAGACTTAACCCTTCCCCAAACCCCACAGGCCACCTCCATTCAGAAAGCAGCATCATCCATGCTAAAGGTTTGACCGGCACCGTATTTCCTCTCTAGGTGTGGTTTCACATTGTCACTCCCAGGAATCCCAGATGTCTGAAATCCAGGATTTTATTTGTCTTAACAATCCATACGTTTAACATAGTATTTTCTGTTTTGTTTTGTTTCCCTCTCCCCACAAATAAGTGGTTAATAAGTCGAAGGTGCGTCGTGCAGGCAGTGGGAAGTTAGAATCGAGGAAACACGGTACTCCCTTCCCGTATTTTGACTATGCACTGTTTTCTCTGCACTTTCTTTCAATTTCTTGCATATACAGTGGTCACTGGGAACAAATCCAATCTGTTAAAAAGTCAACCTGAGCTCACACCTACCCCTTCACTCCTATCCCTCACAACTGCCCTCCAGGTTAACGTTGTTGGGTGTGCACACCCTCCCAGACTTTTCTATACACTAGTTGGATTCCTGCTTTCCCTTAATTTCTCAACTCTAATGGTATGTGCACCGTCAAATGTAATTTTGTCACTAAAGGGTTCTTAACGATTTCTGATGACTATAATTTTCCTTTACCATGCTCCTTATAGATATTTACAGGTTGAATAAAAATATAAAAGGAATGTATAGAAACAGAAACAATGGCCATAGAATATAATTTAAATTTGTTCTGGTAGCAACGTTGGAGAGAATACAAGAAACAGGTGAAATTAATATAAATCATGTACTTAATCTAATATTTCCAACATTTTGGCATTTCTAAGTCAATATAAAATATGAGTTTGGACTTTTCTAAATCTGTATTTTTACATGTCTTATGATATTTCAATTTGTGTGCTGAATTTTTCATTAGAAATAAGTGATATATTTTTTAGAGATGTCCGAGTTCCAAATGAGCTGTTTGGTTGGCTTAATTGGGCAGGTTTTTTTTTTTTTTTAAGTTACTTATGTAAGTATCCTCACCCCGTGTGGGACTTGATTCCATGACCCTGAGATCAAGAATGCCCTTCCTACTGAGCCAGCCAGGCTCCTTCAATGGGCAGTTGTTAAATTTACATCAAAATTAAGTGTAACATGCATCTGCTGAGTCAGCACAAGTCACATCTCAAGTGCTCAGTCACTACCTGTGGCTGTTAGCCAGCGTGCTGCACATCAGAGGCCAGGCTTTGTCTGATGTTCCCGGTGCTGGGTCTATGGGGATGTATTCTCTTATACTCCTGGCTGTTTAAACCCCTGTAAATAAATACAGAGTGAGGGATTTTGAATTCCTCTGACTTGTCCATAGAGGGGCGGTCAGCACGCAGTGTGGACCCATGTCACGGCCCAGGTGCGGCTGGCACCCAGGCATGGTCCTGTCCTGGGGTCATGGTTTCCCCGCACCCCCCTTCGCCCCCACACCCCAGCCACGGCTGCCATCTCCTCACCTTTCCCAGAGAACAAGACCCGAAGACGCACAGCCGATGACTCGGCCACCTCGGACTACTGCCCCCCACCCAAGCGCCTCAAGACAAACTGCTATAACAATGGAAAAGACCGAGGAGAGGAGGACCAGAGTCGAGGTGACTGTGGGGCAGTGAGGAGGCCGGCGGCCTGAGCTCACCCACTGTGGGGGGCTTGGGGGGGTGGGGACAGTACGGAGGGCCGTTCAGCAAGCGAGTGTGGCTTAGCTGATGAGTAACAGGCTACCTGACGCCATGTCCCATCTGCTCTTTTCTCAACAGAACAAATGGCTTTGGATGTTAGCAACAACAAGGGTAGCCTGGAAGGTAATGTACTCTCCTTTGTAGTGGTCTTCCTTCTTGCCCTGAGTAGTGCTAGGATGTACCCTGGCCTGTTTATCTGCCCTGTGGGAGTTTAACCCAGTGCTCTGTGCCTTGACCTTGGGCTGGGGTGCGGACATCTTAGTTGCTACATTTAATGCAGTGAATTGTCTGACTTTCACAGAGACTGATCCTACCCCCTTGAGTATGTAGGAAGGGGAGGGTTGGCAGTTTGTCCTCAGGGAACTCCAAACGAAACCGTGACCTATGACATCTTTAGTCTTTCTCAGCGAAGAGCCAGAATGGGATTTGAGGTAAAAGGCAGACAGACTTCACCACCATCACTCTCTCAGGCTAACTCTGGTCCATTTATCCTGGCTGGGAACGAGCCCCTGGAATTGCCCAGAATGTATCTGAAGGAATTCAGAATGTGTGAGGATGGATGGACTCTCTCTTGCTTCCTCAGCCTGATGTCCGTTAGTCAGCAAATAACTTTTTGAGTGGTTCCCTCAGTGCTGGGTAGTAAAACAACCGCTCCTGACCCACAGCGCTCTGGGGGGAGCTCAGGTTTGGAGCAGTCCCTGACAGTCCCGGAAACCTTGACCCGTCATCCTCCTATCCCCCAACACTCTGTCACCCATCTGTGCTTCCTGGCTGGGGATGGTTGGTCTCAGGCACTTTAATGACCGTGCCCACATGGTCAGCGATGTGGGCCATTCCTGACCTGCTGAAAGGAGGGGAAGGCAGAATATCCTAATGGGAAGGGACCAATGTCCTGAAATCATGACCAGATGACAAGCGATGGGCATTTTTTTTTTAAAGATTATTCATTTTGAGAGAGAGAGAGAGAGAGAGAGAGAGGGCAGAGAGAGCGTGCACAACTGGGAGAGGGGATCAGAGGGGAGAGGGAGAATCCCAAGCAGACTCCATGCTGTCAGTGCCCAGCCTGACCCCAACGCAGGGTCGATCTCACAAACCATGAGATCATGACCTAAGCCCAAATCAAAAGATGCTTAACCGATTGAGCCACCCAAGAGCCCCTCACGTTCCTCTTTAAAGAGTCTCGGGAGTTTTCAGGCCAGGCCCTCCCAAGAACATCCCACTGCTAGAGTGGCCCCTGCTCGGTGTCCTGCCTCAGGTCTTCCATTTGGGCCTTGCCTCTGCCCGCCTCATGGGACTTCCTGCCTGGGGCTATGGTTCTGGCCTCTCCCCATCTCTGGAATGGGGACTGTGGGCGCTGTGACTTTGAAGTGTTGCCGAAAGGAACAAAGCGTGAGGAGTTACTTAGCTAACATGGAGTACGTAACAAGAGCGGTTAGACTCCAGGCTTCCACTGTGCTGTTGTGACCCTACTTGCCAAAAGCTGCATCCCTGTCTTTCTTACAGATAGCTGTCTGTCCTGCGGTAGGAAAAACCCTGTGTCCTTTCACCCTCTCTTTGAGGGTGGGCTCTGCCAGACATGCCGGGTAAGTCCTAACCTGGGGCTTTCCTGCCCCTTCCCCACTGCACTTCCCTGTACTGGCCCAGAGGAAAGCACCCACGTGTTGGCAATAGAGAAGCCTCTGGTGCAACCCCTGCTCTGAGCGTTAGGTGCTGCAGAGGGAGGCCATCCTGCAGCGGCACGCAGACCCCTGCTGGGGTCCCTGGACAGGACACCAAGCCACCCGTCATCTGTTCTGTGGCTGCGTCCTAGGGCCTCAGCCAGGGAGCCAGCGGGACCTGGTGGTCCCTGATCTCTGAATTCATGGGCGTTTCTCTCTGGCCGCCAGGACCGGTTCCTCGAGCTGTTCTACATGTACGACGATGATGGCTATCAGTCCTACTGTACTGTGTGCTGTGAGGGCCGAGAGCTGCTTCTGTGCAGCAACACGAGCTGCTGCCGGTGAGCATGGGCCATGGGCCATGGGCTGCGGGGCCTGGTCTGTGGCCCTGAGGGATCCGAGGCCATGGTGCTGGGCCCAAGCCGGTATCCCACAGGGCCATGGTCATCGTGTCCTGGAAGTAGAACTGGGGTGTAGGGATGGGCTTTAGAAACAGATCTGTGAGGGGGCGCCTGGGTGGCTCAGTCAGTTGGGCGTCTATCTTTGGGTCAGGTCATGATCCCACAGCTCGCGAGTTCAAGCCCTGTGTAGTCAGCCTGCTTTGGATTCTGGGTCTCCCTCTCTCTGCCCCTCCCCCACCCCCACTCATGTGCTGTCTCTTCCTCAAATATAAATAAACCTTAAAAAGAAAAGAAACATAGGTCTGTGAGGGTGGGCGTGGCCCCCTGGAGATGGGCCATTTCTGGTGGGGAGATTTTCTGTGCAAAGAACCTGTGGGCTTAGGTTGCGTGGGCATCCAAGGAAGAGGTTAGCGCAGCCCAGATCATGACCCCGTGCCTTCTAACCCTTGGGGAGGCACAACTGGGGCCCCAGGAAGGTTTCAGGCAGTCCATTGCCCTCTAGGGAAGGTGGGGGTATGTAGGAGGGCTGCCCGGTGGCTAAGGCGGCCCCCCCTTGGCTACCTGGCACAGGTGCTTCTGTGTGGAGTGCCTGGAGGTGCTGGTGGGCACAGGCACGGCAGCAGATGCGAAGCTGCAGGAGCCCTGGAGCTGCTACATGTGCCTCCCACAGCGCTGTCACGGCGTCCTGCGGCGCCGGAAGGACTGGAACATGCGCCTGCAGGCCTTCTTCACCAGCGACACGGGGCTCGAATACGTAAGCCACAGGCTTCTTCCCCCAGCACCAACCCACCCCAAGCGCGCTCTGGAAGTCTGTCGGCAAGAGTTAATGGAAAAGATGCGTTGTCCGGACGAGCGTTTGAGAGCCTCAGACCACATCCTCTGCACAGTTCTCGAGCTTCTCTAGGGCTCTCTCTCCCCTCCTCCGTGGCCTCTCATTGATTGAAGGAATGGTTATAGAACTAACCAAGCCTTAGCCTTAGTGGAACTGAAGAGGGAAGGGAAGCCTGTGACTTACTCTTAAGTCTTAGTGGAACTGGGCTCCTTTCTGCAGTCCATGGAGGGAGGCTCCAGGTCATTCCTGGATAGGGTAACGTGTCTCTGTGTGTGTGTGTATCTGTACCAAAGTCGCATCTGTGTTCATGTCTAAGGGTAGAGTGGCCATTCTGTGCCAGAGCTCCCGAGGGGATCCCAGCTAAGAAGCTGCAGACAGAGCACAGGGCTTGTGACTCTCAGAGGAAGGTCAGCCCTCCCCTCCACCAGAGGTTGAGTCTTCCCCCTGCACCTTGACCTCCATGACCTCCTTCTTTAACCTGGCAGGAAGCCCCCAAGTTATACCCTGCGATTCCCGCAGCCCGAAGGCGGCCCATTCGAGTCTTATCCCTGTTTGATGGAATTGCAACAGGTGAGTTTGGAGTTCACCTAGGGATGCTCACCTGCTCCAGGTGTCCCGTCATCAATGCTAAGAAAACCCCCTAGGATGACCTGTTGGTCACTTGTTCTCAGAAAGCCACTGACTCTTTGTTTCTCTCCTCAAACCTCTCCCACCATTTCACCTACCTGGCCCTCCTTTGGGCCTTTCAAAGACAAGTATATCTTAGCTGTGTTGTATTTTTGTATTATGCACAAGTATCTTGGACAGTGGTTTTCCATTCCATAAGCATAGATCTGTTGGAGGTGAATTAGGCAGTTCTGAGTATCTGTAGTCTTGGTTCCCTTCCACATCCCCAGGTTGCCCAAGTATAGAATGAGCACAAGCCAACGTGCGTGTTGGTCCTGGAAAGTTGGCCCAATTTAACTTATTTAATCCTCAAAGCCACCCTGTGATGCATTGTTAGGAACATCTCCATATTACCAGAGCAGGAAGAAGTAGAAATGAGCTGCTGTGCAGTTCGCATCATTTGTACTTCATGTGTGTACATTGGTGTCCAGATTCCCAACTCAGCGACAGCTTTTAATGACTGGGTCCGGTCATTACTGGTAGCTTTTCTCCACTCTGTTGGGCCTTATAAAGACTTGTTTGTGTCGGCACAGATAACCCATAGTAGGACTAAGCCTTGGCCATGCCACCAGACCTTAAGAGTTTTCTGAACATGGTTTTGGTGAGGATTCCTGTCCGTGTGTCTGTGTTTGACTGTGCTGGGTGGTAGGTGCTGGAGTCTTGGCTAGATCCTGCCGGTGGGCTACGCCAGTTATCCATACATTTTCTTCATGAAACTCCACAAACCAGAGAGCCTGGTGTGGCCAGTGTGTGGTTTCTGTGCCATCCGCCCGAGTTCTCGAGGACAGCCATGTCCTTGCTGGGTCTGGTCTGAGCTCTAGAGATGGCTTAGAATCAACTGCAGGGAGGGCCCCATGGAGGACAAGCCTAATGCAGTTTCTGTCCCTGACGCCCTGTAGGGTACTTGGTCCTGAAAGAATTGGGCATCAAAGTGGAGAAGTACGTCGCCTCCGAAGTGTGTGAAGAATCCATCGCTGTTGGAACTGTCAAGCATGAGGGCAACATCAAATATGTGAATGACGTCAGGAACATCACAAAGAGAAACGTGAGGGCTGCCTGCACCCCTGCTGGGCTCTGCCCCACCCCCTCTTCCTCCTTCAGCACTGAGCCCCACAAGTCCTTATGGCTATGTGGTCCCCTTCTCCATGCCCAGGGCTATGGTAGAAGAGAGAACGTGGGTTTATGTCAAGCTCTAGTACTAAGATCCACAGGTTGGAAATTATTCATAAAGATTTAGATCTTAGCGTGTCTGGAGCATTAGGTCTTCCTGGGTCATTAATGGAGTTGGGGGAAATAAATGACCAAACAAGATTCTACTAGTGGGTTTGTTCTTTCGTTCTTTCTTTCTTTCCTTTCTTCCTTCTCTCCCTCCCTCCTTCCTTCCTTCCTTCCTTCCTTCCTTCCTTCCTTCCTTCCTTCCTTCCTTCCTTTCTTCCTTTCTTTCTTTCTTCCTTTCTTTCTTTCTTTCTTTCTTTCTTTCTTTCTTTCTTTCTTTCTTTCTTTCTTTCTTTCTTTCTTTCTTTCTTTCTTTCTTTCTTTCTTTCTTTCTTTCTTTCGGGCTCCACACCCTTTGTGGGGCTTGAACCCACAGGCCTGAGATCAAGAATCACATACTCCACTGATTGAACCAGCCTGGTGCCCCTAGAAGTGGGTTTTCTCAGGGCACCTGGGTGATGCTGTCAGTTAAGCATCTGACTCTTGATCGTGGCTCACATCATGATCTCATGGTTTATGAGTTCGAGTCCCAAATCAGGTCTGTGCTGACAGCAGGGAATCTGCTTAGAATTAGGGTCTTTATTTCTTTCTCTCTGCCCTTTCCTGTCTTTCTCAAAATAAATAAACTAAAAAAAAAAATGGGTTTTCTTGATAGTTGCTTGGAACCTAGGCTGCATCCTTCCATCATCACCTCCATCCCTCCCCTAAGAGTGTTTTTCTTTCACAGATTGAAGAATGGGGCCCCTTTGACTTGGTGATTGGTGGAAGCCCATGCAATGATCTCTCAAATGTGAACCCAGCCAGGAAAGGCCTGTACGGTGAGTATCCCAGCTGACCCTATGTCACCTGAGTGCTGGTCCAGGAGGAGTGGTCTAAGAAAGAACTATTTGTTTCTGGCCAACCTTACCTCTTGGCTCTTTCCTTGTCCATAGTAAATCCTGTCCCACAGAGATACCAGTAAATACTGCACTGCTGATGCCCATGTCCTTAGTCATTCCAAAAGACTGCAGGTAGGAAGACTGTAGGGTATCAGCTGTAGTCAGGTGATCCCTGGGGAACCCACTGGTCTCACTATGGAGGGGTGGGCTGAAGGATTTGAACCTGGCTCTGCTATCTTGTTTTGTGGGCTCAGAGGGCACCGGCCGGCTCTTCTTTGAGTTCTACCACCTGCTGAATTACACACGCCCCAAGGAGGGTGACGACCGGCCCTTCTTCTGGATGTTTGAGAACGTGGTAGCCATGAAGGTCGGTGACAAGAGGGATATCTCTCGTTTCCTAGAGGTAAGGGACCTGGGGTCCTGAGTATCCAGAGTGCATGGGTGGGTGAGTCCTGCTGGCATTGGGGGTGGTTGGGTGTTTCCGCTTTGGGGAATGACTTTGGGTTCTAGATGGAGGACATGGCTAAACCCAAAAATCTAAAACTAATGGAGTCAGGTGGGTTGATTCTTTTTAGTACATGGAAGACAATTTGATCTCGACCTCACCCTGAATCCCCCTGAAGTCTGATGATGAAATCCTCATCTCCCTACTTTTGGAGGCCTCAGGGGATTTGACTAAACTTTTGTTTTTCACTCTGGGGTCATTTTTCTCCTCCCTGTTCTGAGAACTGCTGTTTTAAGGGGCTGCCAGCAGTTCATTGACACAATATCATCAAGAATTATAGTAAATGCTTTTTATGCATTTAATTCCTTTCCTCCAAAACTTTATAGCTTGTAGTCAGCTAGAGAGGTTATTGAACTGGCTCCTTAGTTCCCTCATGGTGTGTGAACCTGGCAGAGGGCCGACGGAAGCCATATTTTGCCAACTATATTCCTGCACCCACCTTCCAACTTGACAGATTTCAATTTTGAGCTACTTTTACTCCCTGTACATATAGCACATTCTGTAATTATCTGGCTTGTCCGAGGGTATATCCTCTCTTAGAACCTGCAGGTCCGGTCGGGTGTCTCTTGCCACCATTAATATCTGGGCACTTCTGTCTTCCAGCCAGATTCTTACCATTTTTTTAAAGTTTATTTATCTTGAGAGAGAGAGAGCACGAGCAGGGGAGGGACGGAGAGGGGGAGAGAAGGAATCCCAAGCAGACTCCATGCTATCAGCATGGAGCCTGATGCGGGGCTCGATCCCACAACTGTGAGATCAAGACCTGAGCTGAAATCAAGAGTCAGACTTTTAATAGACTGAACCACCCAGGTGCACCCAGCTAGATTCTTGATGGGAATTAGTCTTTCCTCTTGCTGAGGGGAACCATGCCTCTTCTGTAGCAGAGGCTGCCCTGTCACCTGCCCCGGTCAAGCCCCACCCTGGCTTACACCTGAATACTGACATGAGCTCCCAGCTGCTGCCCTTCTCTCTGCAGTGTAACCCAGTGATGATCGATGCCATCAAAGTGTCTGCTGCTCACAGGGCCCGCTACTTCTGGGGCAACCTGCCTGGAATGAACAGGTAACAAGGGGCTCATGCTGGGTCAGGTAACGGCCGAGTTAATTGTAACTAATGGTGTGAGCCCTAACTGTGAAGTCTTGTGACCCAGAGAATCATTCAAACCTTCTAGAAAGCACTAAATCTGCTGAGAAATGGCCCCAGCTGGGATTCAGACTGGTGTTGTGGTTGATGCCTGTTGGGAAGTACAGCAACTACATGGAAATCGGAGGCCAGGATTCCTTAGTCTTCTCTGACTTGTTACCACTCTGCCTATGGGGCAGGTTCTTAAAAGTGCCTGGAGCTGGGATAGAGCAGAGTGCTAATGCCCCACCTGTTCTCCAGTTGGTATCCAATTGAGAAATAAAAGTAAATTGTTAGATGAAGTGATCCCTGGATGAGGCCTGTGGTGACCAGCCAGGTGGCAGAACTGTGCTAACCTGTCTCCCTTGGATTTTCTTAATCAAGAGTTTTCACAACTTTTTATCAATCTTTTCATGTTCAAAGCCACAAAGTAAACGGCATTGCTGAGGATTCGTTATCTCCTATATGTGGTTTCCAGGAGAACAACCTGCTGATTAAGATACACGATGTGATGTTTAATGTGACATCCCAGACTTGCAAATGAGTTGAGCTTAAAGAAATTTCTCCTTTAGAAAGAAGGACTGAAAGCATAATAACTTTCAGGCATTTAGCAAAGTGTGAACAGAGGGGAGAAGGTGCTGGAATAGCTTGTAGGATTTCTGTTGGGTAGGCTGTGTTTTTATTTGGCTGATCAGCCAGTGAAATGGAAAATGTCCATGTCTGGATGAAGTGGGCTTTTTCTTTCTTTTTTTTTTTTTAACGTTTATTTATTTTTGAGACAGAGACAGAGCATGAACGGGGGAGGGTCAGAGAGAGAGAGGGAGACACAGAATCTGAAATAGGCTCCAGGTTCCGAGCTGGAGCACAGAGCACGGAGCTCCGAGCTGGAGCACAGAGCCCGACGCGGGGCTTGAACTCACGAACCGCGAGATCATGACCTGAGCCGAAGTCGGACACTTAACCGAAACCGACTGAGCCACCCAGGCACCCCTGAAGTGGGCTCTTTCACTCAACACTTGAGCCCTCTGTGCCAGCCACTGCTGTATGTGCTGCCAGCTTAGTGGTATGCACATTAGATGTCAGTCGCAGCTCTTATGGAGTTGACATGCTCATGGCAGATGGGTAGAGAAGACAGTAAATAATTTTGCAGTCATGGCTGGAGGTGGGGGCATCGTAGGAACCAGTGGGGACGCTTCTCCTTCCGGCAGGGCGTTAAATGAAAGAATAGAGCCACGCGGCTATTAGAGGGAAAGACAAACATTCCGGGAAGAAGGAATAGGGGAAGGGGCGATGTTGAAGAATGCATTGGAAGACCGGCTCAAGAACTGTTCCAGGGGCCAGAGTGGCTGGGGCAGTAAGGCAAAGGACTCAGAAGTATGGGCCAAGTTATGTGGCCCTTCTGGGTCATCGCATAGAAATTCGTGAACCGTTTTAAGCAGGTGAGAGTTGGATCTCATGTTCATGGTACTTGCTCATAGAAGGATAGACAATAGCAGGATGAGGGCAGCAATGGGGAGACCAGTGAGGGTGGGTGTTCAGAGGAGGGCCCCAGGAGGCACCACCCATACATAATCAACACAATGCGAGTATGGCTCTGGGTGGGGGGTGGTGGTGGAGTCCTGTGGAATTCGGCAGGACAGATGGATCAGATTGTGGGTAATGTGAGGGTAGGACTAAGAGAATTTGCCGACCCATTGGGCGTAGGGTATCGGATGAAAGGAGTCTGCAGTCTCCACAGCTTTCTGCCCAATTGTGAGAACTGAATGGCTACAGCTGTGCTGTGCAGGGCTGTAGGAGGGGTGACCCAGCCGTCACCTGGTGATCACAGACCCAAACCCAGCCATTAGTCTACACACCTTGGTTGTGTAGAGTCCAAGCTGCCTTCACTCCCTTGGGTTCATGGAAGACTCAAGATTCGGGTAGGCAGGCATTTTGAAGCTTGGAAGGTGAGGTCAAGGGAATCTCTGACAGAATCTAGGGGAATGTTTTGTGTGATTCAGAGGCCCCTCCTATGGGCACCATATTCATTCTTACATCTGATTGCCTTTTGGCCTTGAAGTTCCTAACACAGGGGTTGCTGTGGTGTTCGTGAACTCTGTGCATTCAGACCTTCTGCTGGTTTTCTGCTCTGGAACTGCTGAACCCCTTGGTTCCTCAATTCCTCAATTTCTAGCCCTTCCCCTTCTCAGACATCTGTCTGCCTTTCTCCATTTGCAGGTTTCAATGGTAAAAGTTAAAAGAGTGATTGGTAGTATTGTGAACCCACCTCCTGTCTCTCTTACTTGTACTTCCTTTTAGCCATGAAAGCTTCTGGAGGCCCCATCCACCCCCTAGTGTAAGCCACCAAATCATGGGTTTGATGTGCTAGTTGTAACGAGTAGACCCACAAAGACCTAACCCAAGTTCCTGATGAAGCCCAGAGAGGGGGCCTAACTTGCTCAAGGTCACTCAGCCAGTGAACAGTTGGGGCTGGACTGGAAGGGTTTCCTGACCTTTTCCAGTGTGCTTTCCCTCATCCTGCTCTCAGGGGAGAGCTCTGCCTAATATTAAAATTTGGAAACGGGGAGCATTTGCTCTGGGACATTGGGCTGCCTCTTCAAGGGGCTAGTCTGTCCATAGCTTTGTTGCAGAGTCATGTGCTCTTGCGAGGCTCATTTTTTTTATCAGGAATTTGTAGCAAGTTCACTGCCAGAGCTCATTTTGCAGTCTTTGGCCCTCACTCCCACCTTGGGGAGCGCCTAGCCGAGGCCCCTTTGTAGTTGGTAGAAAGTAATGGGTTTTGGATGTTCCCAGGCCCGTGATAGCATCAAAGAATGATAAACTCGAGCTGCAGGACTGCTTGGAGTTCAATAGGACAGCAAAGGTAAGACGTTCTAACAAATGGTCTCTGGAAACACACTTGGTGACCTCCAAGCGAGGACTTGACCGTGGTGTCCAGTTTGTTCCTGCCACCCCTCCCCTCCCGCCCCCCACATGACTCCCTGGTGCTGGGCCTCTTTCACCATGTCATTGCTCTCTCCCGTCTTTAAGCACAACGGTAGGAGAGGTTCTTGATAAACAAATAATCACCATGAGAAAAGGCAACTAGACTTTCCAATTGTGAATAGAGACACAGATTATTTCACCTCATCCTCCTGGTAACAAACAAGTAATTCTACCTTTGCCAAAAAAAAAAAAAAAAAAAATGTCTGCTGTTAAGTCATAGTTAATTACAAGACCTCCATAAATGTAATGTTTATATCAAGCTAAGTTTCATTCCTTCAAAACCCAGTGGGCCATTCTCTACAATCTGGGTGGGTTTTTTTACTTTTGCTTAATCCTGCTTGGTCAATAACTCTGGTGTTTTCATGGCCCCCATGTGATCTCATTCATGGTCACTGTTTTGTTTATCTGCTGTTCTCTGTGAGGCTGGTCCTTCATGTTCATTAACTTCTTGGTGTTTGTGGGAAACACAAAATGTTCTTGCCCTTCCAGCTCTCCTTTTCTCATTCCCTCTGTGAGCCCATCCCTGCCCCCCTCTCTCCCACACCTGCCTTCCCTCCTGCATCTTCCCTAGGTGCTTTTGAGCCTTGACTTGACTCCAATCCTTCATTCTGTGCTCACTCCATGATGTCGTTTTGTTCTCCAGTTAAAGAAAGTACAGACAATAACCACCAAGTCGAACTCGATCAGACAGGGGAAAAACCAACTTTTCCCTGTTGTCATGAATGGCAAAGAAGATGTTTTGTGGTGCACTGAGCTAGAAAGGTGAGCAGGGCTGCACGTGAAGAGGGAAATCCCACAGGCAGAGAGAAAGGGGAAGAACACGTGGTTAAGGATGGCAGGACAAATGGCCAGGTGCTTGCCTTAATTCTGCACGGTCTCCCTGACCTATGTTCCTGGGGCTGGGAATAATACCTTTTCAGAGTTAGTGCTGATTTTCCTGGTAGAAATGACAGAAGGGTGGTGGTGGTGAGGAATCTGAACATGAGGTCATTAGATGGCACCATCTCTCTGTGTTCTGGCTGTGCTGCCCTGGCATTTACCTCCCCCAACATGTTGGGGTTCCAGAATGTATGAGGAACCAGCTAAAGAAAACCCCATTGACTTGCCATTGGTCTTTCTGAGAAGATCCCTTCGGCCAAGTTGTTGGTTCTAAAGCTGATTCCTACTTAGCCACAGTCTGTCATCTTCTTCCATTTACTTGGCTAAGTTGGTAGTTAAACTATTTTGATTCAAAAAACTAGCTCTTGGATTTCAATTCTCCTATTCTGGTTTCAATTTTTTTTTCTTTTGTTTTCCCTTATTGTTCAAAATGTAGGAAGGACTATGAATATTCCTTTTTACATTTTTGGCTGTGTCTCAGGATTTGATAAGAATACTTTTATTCCAGTTAGTTCGGTCCTACAGCTGGTTTTATTTCTAATTTGATTTAACAATAGTTTTCTTAGTTTTAAAGTTAAGTTCTGATTTGTAGAAAGAAACTGGTGGGTATTCTTGCCATTCATCTCGTGGGTTATTCTGTATTTTGAGACCTAAACCTAACATGCTGGGCTGGCTCTGTGATATGGGGGCTGGTGCAGATGGCTGTCGTTTATAGGCTAAACAAGACAGAAGCCTAAGGTGTTACATCTCTGACAGGTTTCTTCAAACCCATTCAGCCATTGGCCCATTGGTGTGCACACTAAAGGGGTTAGTTTGTAAAGCCAGGAAAGACTGAGGTCCAGTGTATCTGTAGCCTCTCACCAGGCCTGGTAGAATCCCATAGAGGAAGCTCTTGGTATATTTGGTTGCCACCTGCGTTACGTCCAGCTTGGACCCTGATCTAACAACTGGCTTTGAAGAGAGAAAGAAAATGCAGGATAAGTCAATGTAGTCACGGTTAATTATTTGAGCACATGCTGATCCATTTCTGGAAGTGTCCTTATTTCTTATTAGGGAGATTGCCTAACTTTTCTCATCTTGTGGTTTGAAGGCAGATACATGTCTCTTTGCTTGCTGTCTGGCTTTCTTGGCATGCATTCACTCATCCATCCATTCATTTTATTCACTCATTCTTATGGGAAAGGTCCACTGAGCACCAGCTGTGCGCCAGGAGCACAGTGCTAAGGCTTGGGTATGCACAAAACAGACATCCTCATAGAGGAACCCTGCCCTCATGTGCTGAAGAACCGGTGGGCCTGACCTCTGGGGGTCAAGAGAGGGCTCGTGTGCAGGCCTGGTTGGCCTGATGGGATAAAGGGCAGAAAGAACAGTGCCATACTGTTCACGTTTAAGATCTTCCAGAGGTGCTAAGCGTGGTGGAGGGGGGCGCTTCTGACTCCCTGTCTTTGTACTCTGGTGCCTCCCGCCAGGATCTTCGGCTTTCCTGTACACTACACGGATGTGTCCAACATGGGCCGTGGTGCCCGCCAGAAGCTGCTTGGGAGGTCCTGGAGTGTGCCTGTCATCCGACACCTCTTCGCCCCCCTGAAGGACTACTTTGCCTGTGAATAGCCCCCAGGCACCCTGAGCCCAGGAGCACTGGGGCATGTGGGGCAGAGCCAGGACCCAGGAGGTACAGCCTCAGCTCTGCCCTTCCTCCGCTCCGCGTTGTGGGGTTGCGCCACCTATCCTTGGCAGGAGCAGAGCCGTGCGACCCCCTCCTGGCAGGGAAAGCCTGAGGTGCTGCCTCCTTGTGCACAATTCAGACCTGGCTGCTAGGAGTGGCCAAACACGGTGCTCGTTTTGTCTTCTAAAATTTTTAAAACTTGAAGTAGGTAGTAAGATGGGTTTTTTTTTTTCCCCTCCTGGGTTTACCGCTCAGAGAAACAATGGCTAAGATACCAAAACCACAGTGCCAACAGCCCTCCAATACTCAGGTTAATGCTGAAAAATCACCCAAGACAGTTATCCCAAGACTATGATTTTTAAAAAACATCTGCGGCTCCTTGTTTCCCAGGACTGCAGTGGTAGACATGTAGCTAAGGGACATTTTAAGGGCCCTGGGTGTTTTTCTTCCTAGGGCTAGCAGAAGAGGAGATGATGTCTATGTCGTTCTTGAATTTTCCCTAGCACATTCCCCTGGCCTCAGTATAAAGGGCTGGGACCCGCTGTCAGGGCCCGTGTAGAGTATTTTCTGTAATGATGATGATTTCAGCAGGGATGACCTCATCATCACATTCAGGGCTATTTTCCCCCCAACAGACCCACAGGGAGGACCACCCTTAGCGATATCCCTCCCAGTGACTGCAATAGAACCCTCCGGGGAGCTCAGGAAGGGGTGGGCTGGGTATAAATTGCCATATGTTATGCGGACAGGTATGGCTTCTCGCTATCTCCCTCTTCCCCACTAGAAGGGAACAAAGGAGTAGGCTTAGGTAAGACGTCCCTGCCCACCCCCAAAATGCACCCTTCCAGACTACTCTGCAGGCACAGGTCTCCACATTAGAAGTAGGATACCCCAATTCCTCAGCCTTTTTCTAAACTGAGAAGCAATGACAGCCGGGGCACAAGCACATTCCCTGCACTCTCCCCTCATCTAAGAGATTGCAGGGGGAAACTGCAATAAAAGCTCGACCCTCCTTCCAGAGATTTTAAAGTCCTTTTGTATTCCATGAGAAGTTGTTTTTAAGGGGAATGGGAGGTCGGGAAAGCTGCATTTCAGAAATGCTGTCGTAATGGTTTTTAACACCTTTTACTCTTCTTACTGGTGCTATTTTGTAGAATAAGGAACAACGTTGACAGGTTTTGTGGGAATTTTTTTATACACTTTTTTTTTTAAATCACAGACTTCTATTTTTATGTTTTAACATTTTCATAAAAAGTTTTTTTTTTGTAACTGGAGCCACGTAACAAGTATGGGGGAAAATTGTGCCTTGTTTCAACAGTCTTGCTAATTTTTAGGCTGAAAAATGACAGATGCCTAGAGTTTACCTTATGTTGAATTAAAATCAGTATTTCTCTAACAGTCTGGTGTCCCTTCTTTTGCAGGTCAGATGGGTGGGACGCGGGAGGGCCTGATTCCAGTGGAATAGGTGGGAGTCGAAGTAGGCCTTTGGTTCACGCAGCAAGCACGGTGTAGAAGTGAGAGTGAATGCAAGCCGGGGAGAGTGGGAGAGAGGATCCTAAGCAGGCTCCACACTCAAGCCTGTTGCTGATGCCGGGCCCAGTCCCAGTACTCTGGGATCATGACCCGAGCCAAAGTCAACAGTCACACTCAATGGACTGAGCCACCAGAGCACCCCTCCGGGCTGTTTCTTATAGCTCTTGGGTAGCTGATCAAGATGATTAAGGGCTCCAGAATCCCAAGGCTGCTTCCCCCAGTTCCACACCTTGGTTGGAATCCCTTGCACCCGGACGCACTACTCCCAAGTTGTCCTGTCCCTGTTCAGTCACAGGACTCACGGTAATGGCCCTAGGAATCTAACCTGTGGCCGCACCTCTTTGGGTAGAGTATCCCCGTTGCTCTGCAGGACTTTCCCAGCGGGCCAGCCAGGTGTCCCAATACCCCAGCCCATCATGCCACAGTCCTATCACTAGATCTACTAGATCTAGCCTTTGGTCAGGGACTAGGAGCCAGTGAAAAGTTTCAGTGCCTCTCCCAAGGTTCATCTCGGTCAGCTGATGCCTGCCGAGGGAAAAAGGTTTGTAAACGGCTGCACGTGCAACGAGTCAATTGAACACCAGCTGCACGTGGCAACTATATGTCTCTTCCTGTAAAAAGTGTTCTAGTCCTGGCCACCTCCATGACTGTAGTTGTGGGCCTTATTAAGGCCACTGTTGGAATGGGGGATGAGAAACGTTTTGCAAGACACCATGGTGAGACGGTTGGCAATTAGCAAGCGAGCTGGCACTCCTGAGGTGTTGAGGTCCCAGGGGCCTCGGCTGCCCTATTAAGCCAGGTTGGTGTGCAGTGCTGCACCGAATACCTGGGCAGAATGAAACGAAATAAACAGCCCCGGCCTCGAATCCCCAAGAGAGGAGGTGGACTAGCCCTCCAGGTGAGGGGCTCTTGGGTGGCCTGGTCCATTTGTGGGGCAGGTTGGGGGTTGGCTTTGGAGGGGCTGTCAGAGCTGTTCTTTAAACGAGATGGGGGGCTAGGTTGGTGTCTCCATGATCCCTGGCCTGACGGCAAGGGGGAAAATGCGACAAACATTCTGATCCGGGGGAAGGGGTTGGACCTCGTGTTACCTGTAGGCCTTTTCTGGAACAGTCTTCCAGTTGTCTGGAGCTCTATCCAGGAAGATAACATCTTTAGCAGGTAAGGAGCATAAATCCTGCCCACTTCCTAGGGCTGCTGTGAGTGTTCAAGGGCATGATCTGGGTAAAGAGCTTTGTCTGGTGCCTGGCATGTAGTAAGCCCTCGTGCGTACGGGATGGCTTTGTGATAACAAAAGCCACTAGTCAACGCAGTGTTAATGCCTGGGTGCTGGTAGTGATGGTGACATCCGATATTTATTCATGTATTAAAGTCTTAAGGAAGAGCAGGGCAATAATCCCCCGGGTGCTGGGCTGATGATGCAACAACCTCTTGTGTTCAAGTTGTGTTCATCACCACCCCCACCCCCCCACCCCTCGATCATGTTAGGGTCCCCTTGCTCCTTGTTAGGGAGAATTGACGGGGGTGGCCTTGGGATCTGGCACCCCAGAGTCCCGTGGAAGGGATCTTGCAGAAATATATTTTCTGATCCAGTATCCATTCTAGAACCACGCATTGCCCTTGGTTATTTATTTTTGAAACTTGTGAAATATACAGAGCCATGCATAAATCCCAGTGTTTCAGGCCTTATAACCTAGTGTCCTCTCTGAGCCTTGGTTCATCCTGAGGTCTCAGCATCGCAGAAGGGAAACAGGTGGGCATTACTGGAGTTGGTGATATTTACTCTGAGTCTTTGCACATGCTGTCCGGAACAGCCTGCTTGCCAAACTAGTCCTCCAGTTCTTACTCTCCCAGGAAGCCTTCTTTGCCCCGATTCAAGGCAGGATTAGAAGCCCTTTCCTGATCTGAGTCCTCCTTCCCTGTGGATAGATAGGAGAATTTATCTTAGCACAAAGCACACTGTATTATAACTTAGTTTTGTAGTCTTCTCTCCCTTGAGCTTGTGAAGTGCCTAAAGCAGCCAAGACCTCCCAACACCAGTTTTTAGCTCAGGAAACTTGTCATACGTTTGGAAAGCTTAGGCCTTGAAGTCATACTTTTTGTTTTGTTTTTGGAGAGGGGACTCACATATTCTACCTGCAATAAAGAGATCACTCCCATGTTAAAATAATTGCTTAAAAACCCATGTTGAAGTCTTCAAAGCTATTTTTCCTGCTGGAGAGAAACTTGTTTTTCACTATTCTCTGCCCTTTTGCAGTCAAGGCTTAATCTGACCCAGATAATCTTGGCTAGCACCCTCCTGAGTAACATTCAGACTGGAAACTTTTAAAAGCTCAGAGGCTAGGGGCACTTGGGTGCCTCAGTCAGTTAAACATTCTACTCTTGTTTTCAGCTCATGATCTCACAGTTCGTGAGTTCGAGCCCCACATCAGGCTCTGCACTGACAGTGTAGAGCCTGCTTAGAATTTCTCTCTCTCTCTGCCCCTCCCTGGCTTGTTCTCTCTCTCAAAATAAACATTAAAAAAAATTAAAACAACAAAAAAACTCAGAGGCTAGGGGCGTCTGGCTGGCTCAGTTGGTAGAGCCTGGGACTTTTTAACTTGGGTCAAGAGTTTGAGCCCCTCTTTGGGCCTAGAGCTTACATACCTCAATTTATATATATATATATATGTATATATATATATATATATATATATATATATATATATATATATACATATATATATTTATATATATTTATCTTAGAGAGAAAGACAGCACAATCAGGGGGAGGGGCACAGAGAGGGGGAGACACAGAATCCCAAGCAGGCCCCACGCTCCGAACAAAGAGCGCCAGGCTGCGCTGGAACTTAACAACGTGAGATCACGACCTGAGCCGAAGTCTGAAGCTTAACCGACTGAGCCACCCAGCCGCCCCCATAGAGCTTACTTTAAAAAAAAAAAAAAAAAAAAAGTCACAACTAAAAGCTCAGAGGCTATGTCTGGTTTTTGCTTACTATGAAATACCTAGGGCCTGATTGGTCAGAAAAAATAAATATTTGTGGGACGCATGAATAAATGATACCTAGACAAAACCCAGCTCAAAACCCAGGTCAGCTTCTGTGATGCTGGGCAAGTCAATCTCTGAGCCTCAGCTTCCTCTTCTTTAAAGTGGGTGTCACTCATTCTTTCAGCAAAGTCAGGCAGTGGGACACAGACTGAGAAGATCCTTGCTTTTGTGGAACTTAAGGAAAGGCAGACAAAGGCATAAACGAATAAACACGAGGACTTCATAGGCACTGAGAGGAAAATAAACGGATGATGAGATCACAGGGTCATAACAGTGTTCACAGGATGTGTCTCTGAGGTGACTTTCAAGTCTTTCCTCAAAGCTCTTACCAAGTGTCTTTATTATCCAATAGCCCATTTTTGTAGAAATTCATTGTAATACCGTTTTTTTTTTTTGTTTTTTTTTTTTTTTTTGGCTCCTGGGGTGGGGAATTTGTAACTGGATTCTTCCCACTAGGCAGGCAAACCCGGACTGGGGCGGGATCTCATTGGCTTCGGCAGACCACGTGGCTGATTGCCATGGCAGCCGGCGTCCCGCCCCCGGGGCGCCCGGGCAGTCTATCACTGGCCGGGCCCCGCCCCTGGCGCGCGGCTCAATCCCTCTCTATAAAAGGAGCCGGCGGGGACTGACGAGCCTGTACGTCTGCGCGTAACGGGGCGGGGGGTGCGTGTGAGGTCATCGCGCGGGCGGGCGGGCGGGGTCGGGCGGTTTGAACGAGACGAAGACGGAACCGAAGCCGGGCACAGGCAGTGGACGCGGTCCCGCCGAGAGCCGGTGAGTCGGCTAGCGGGCACGGGGCGGCGGCCAGGGGGTGGCCGGGTGGGCTTCGGGCCGGGCAGGCACCGGCGGGCCTTGCGGGCAATGACTGGGCCGCTCCTCGAGGCCGTGCAGATCGGGTCGGGTGGGGGAAGGGCGGGGCCGTGACCCGGCGCGCGCGGACTGGGCTGGGGGCGCGCGCCGAGTTCTGCCATGGGCGGGGCCTCGGGCCGGAAGTGGGGGCTGCCCCTCGGTAGCGTGGGGGCTTCTGGGCCGCGGCCTAGGTGTGGGACCCGGACCGCGGTAGCGGGCGGTTCCGGGTTGGCCAGTCCGGGTAAGGGGGTGTGTGTGGTTGAAGTGAATCCTGCTAGGAGCTCTGGGGACCCCCACTGTAGGAAGCTGTCGCCTGGTGGTCAAGCGTTCGGTTTTGAATTCAGACCTGGGTTTCATTCCTTGCGGTGCGACCTTGGGCAGGTGCTGGAACCTCACGGCCTTAGTTTCCTCATCTGTAAAACGGGGACAATGATAAGACTACAGAAAGCTTTTATCACATTATGGGGCAAGAAGTAGGCCAGCTCAATGGACTCCTTCCTTTCGTCATGCGGTATTTGTTGAGCGCCTACTAAGTACTAGGTGTTGTGCTGAGCGTTGGCTATAACCCGGGAGCAGGAGGCAAAGGCGTCTGCCTTGTGGTGGGGAGACAGATAGGAAATAAGAAAATGAATATATGGACAAGATAATTTCGGGATAATTTCATATAATTACTATGAAGACAGTATAACAGGGTGATAGGAACAGTGCTTTTCCAGTCCCTGCTTCACAGCTGCCCTGAGGTGCTTCAGGTCAGAGTTCACCCTCTGCCCCATTTTGAAGATGAAGATCCTGAGGCCCATTGAAGGGAAGGTACACTAAACCTGGCATTCACTTCCTGTTGGGGTGCTGTAAGAATTGTGATAATAATACACTTGATCTTAGCCAAAAGGCCAAGAAGCGATAGAATTTGATAATAATAGCTATTTGCTAGTTGGGCATTTGCTATGTGCCAGGTATTGTGTTAAGTGCTTGCTGTGGCATTGTATCATTTAATATCACACTATCTCTAAGAGATCCTATGTTCATTTTTTAAAATCTTTTAATGTTTATTTTTGAGAGAGAGCGAGAGAGACAGTTTGAGTGGGAGGGAGACAGAGAGAGGCAGAGAGAGAGGGAGACAAAGAATCCCAAGCAGGCACCAGGCTCTGAGCTGTCAGCAGAGCCCGATGTGGGGCTCAGACTCACAAACTGTGAGATCATCACCTGAGCCGAAGTCAGAGCTTAACCAACTGAACTACCCAGGCCCCCCTGTTCATTTTTTTTTTTTTAAGTTTATTTATTTTGAGAGAGAGAGAGAGCACGAGCACATGTGCGCACGGGGAAGGGGCAGAGAGAGGGGGAGAGAGCATCCTGAGCAGGTTCTTCACTGTCAGCACGGAGCCCTGACCCGGGGCTGGAACTCATGAACCGTGAGATCATGACCTGAGCTGAAACCACGAGTTGGGTGCTGAACCGACTGAGCCACCCAGGCTCCCCAATCCCGTGTTCCTTTCTACAAATAAGGGACTGAGACTCTGAGAGGTCAAGTGATTTGCTTTATACTGTCCAGCAATTGACTGAAGCCACATCTGTGATGCAAGAGTCGAGGCTCTCAACACCTGTATTATGCTACCTCCCTGAGAGCTAGTGTGTTTCATAGCAATGTGCCCCTTGTGGTGGTGTGTCAAAGTGCCTGGCACAGTTTCTGGCACACAGAGAAGCTCAAGACATGATGTGCTTTTCACTGAAGTGTTTTCACTTAGATCTCATGTAATCCTCACCACCACCTTGTGCAGAATGTATTCTTCACTGTTCACAGGTGAGCCATTTGTGATCCAGAAAGGGTCACATGGCTTTTGTCTGGTGGCACCTTCCCTCCCCCTTTCCATAGGGCTCACTATGGTGCCTTGGAAGTAATAGGGTGCTCCTCAGCCAGCATCCAATCAGAATGGGTTTCAGAACCTGCAAGGAGAACTGTGAAGGAGGACAGATACCTGGGGAGGTTAAAGAGCTTTTTCAAGGCAGTTGAAACCTGGATCATGGAGCCTTCTAAAGGTGAGGCTTGCATGATGGTCATGGGGTGTGCCATTGAAGCCAAGCAATGGAATTCTTACGGGGGAAGCTGTAGGTAGCTGTAGCTCTGAGAACTAGGCTCTGTTTTGACTGCCTGGAAGAGCCAATTAATTGGTTGAGTCAGTGGATGTTTATTGCATGTCCACAGGGTGCCTGACCCCATGTCTTTAGTGGCTGCAGAGTTTGCGGAGCACATGGGACCAGGTATTAATGTACTGCTAATGAAAGAGTTTTAAATTATATGATGATGAAAGGCCATTAACGTTTTCTGAGCTGGGGTGTGGTCAGGAGACACACGTGTCCTAACCAGCTGCTTACATTTTATGGTAGCATGACACATACAATACCCGCAGTGTGTACGAATGTGGCCAAAATAGATTACAAGTGCTTAGCCTGTGACCGTGCTTTTTGTTTGGATGTATCTCTCCTTGGTCCTCGGTAATAGTGTTTTGCACACAATATGCGTTACATGTATTCATTCAGGGATTTTAAACGGGGGAGACACTTGATCGGATTTATGATTCAGAAAATTCTTTGTGGCTGCTGTGTAAGGACAGATTGAAGCAGTGAGACTAATTTGAAGGCTGCTGCAGTGGATGGGGATAAGAGATAGTGGGGCAGGTCTTGGGCACTGTTTTTGGCACTGCAGGTAGGAGGATGAGTGAGACAAGGCCCCTCCCTGCCTGGATCTTGTTTGTTTAATACCTGGTATGTGTCAGATACCACGCCGAGTATTTTATGTACCTTACCTCATTTAAACCTCACATCGTAATTTTCAGATAGGTGGCATTCCCTCGTAAGATAACTGAGGTGTACTGAAGTTAAGTACCTTGCCCTGGGTCATACAGGGAAAGAGCGACAGCCTCACACTCAAACCCGGGTCTTCTTAGCTGGAAATCCTCAGCTCTTTTCATAGAGCATATTGCCTCCTGGCCCAAATCTGAAATGATTCAGAAATGAAGAGATAATGACAATCCAATGTAATAATACCTATCATAGAGATTTGAATGAAGTACTGTGGGATCAGGAATTAATTTCCCAGTGGAGTCAGGAATTAAATTGTGTTGGCTTCCTGTATAAAATGGTTTTATCGTCTGAATTTAAAAGCTCAAGAGCGTTGATGGTTTGCTTTCTGAAAAAAGTGTACATGGATACAGTTTTCTGCCTTTGACACTGTCCTGCCCACCTGAAAACAAATAGCATTTATTGCGTGCCCGCTGTGTGCAAGGCACTGTGCCAAGTGCTGTGGGGGATAGGTGAATATGGGATGTGAGAGCACAGACCTGATGAGTTATTTATCCTGCCAACCCTTAGTCACCCCTGCTCATAAAGAGGGGATTGGTTGGGTAGATCACTGTCTCTTCTAGCCCTCTCATTCGGTAGCTCTATGAGTCATGAGGCTTGCAGGAAACCGGTGTGGGAAAACCAGCTCATGTAGTAGGCACGAGGTGGATGGAAGGAAGTGCCACGAGAGAGCATGAGGTCTCATGATGGCTCCAAATTTGCTTTGAGTTTTTGTTTCCCCAGTTGGTAATATTGATGTCTCAGGAAATGAGAGAAATTCTAAGTGTCAGGGTCACTATGAAATCCAGTCCTTTATAGTTCGTTGTGTGTCCTCCTGGTAATTGCCCGGAGATTTCACTCGGTCTGGATTAACCTGACCTTAACTCACATTGCTTGAGTTTTCCTTTCCCACAGTCCTCTACCAGCAGTTAAGTCATTTGGTCTTTTTCACATGTCGGGGAATGAGAATTCTTGTCCCCTTCAAGATTCTTCTAGCTGGACCAAGAATCAAATTGACATGAGACAGATTAACAGGAGAAAATCAAATTTAGTAGGTGTATGTATGGAGAATTTGCATGGTCACGGGAATTCCAAAGACAGGCAAAATGAGGTCTATATGTTCCTCTAAGGAGGGGTCTGGGATTTCAGAGGAAAGGAATGCACTTCACAGGGCGATAAGAGCAGGTAATTAGATGTTTGCCCTACCATACAGATGGGTCACTCATAACATTTATCTCTGCTAATAACCCTTTTTCCTGGGAAAGACCCCCAGTTTAGATTCTTCTGTGTGGTTAAGGAAGGGACAAAAGTTTTTTGTGCACACGGGGTCTTGAGTGCCTTCAGCTCAAAATAATCCACATGCTAAAGTGGCACGTTCTGGGGGCATGGGGTGGGGGGCTGCCCTGAACCCCTTCACAGACTTAAATGAGAGTGTGATTCTACCCTGTTTAAATCCCCACAATGGATTCTTTAACAATTACAGAATAAAATCGAAACTCCTTACCTTGGCCTGCGGAGTCCTGACGTGATCTGGCGTCTTAATTTCTTTTTCCTCTTCTGTTCCCGCTCTCCTTCTTGCTTGCTGGGCCACAGCCACCTTTCACATCTCAGTGTGGCTGTGTCCTTCTGAATCTTAAGCTCAAACATCAAGTCAGAGAGGCTTTCCCTGACTACATTCCCCACCACCCTTACTTCCTAAATGGTTGATAGGAAATGACATTTGTTTGTGGGTTTGGTCTGTGTCAGACTTCCACCGCTAGAGCGGGAACTACCGGTGGGCAGACAACTTGTTTCTCTTGCTTTTCCATTTCTTTGGCCCTTGAACAGTGCTTGGTGTACATTTGTTGACTGAATGAGGATGATGATGGCATCCACATTTAATAGCATTTGAAGTTACTGTGTTTCTGTGTGTTTGTTGTTTTGCACCCGAAAGCCTAGCAGAAGGTTGAGGGGCAGCATTTTCTAGTGGCTGGGAGAGAATGTGGATGGTGGGGCTGGACAGGTTTGGCTGCCATTCCCAGGGTTTCTATGTTGAGCCTCTCTCCTCATCTGTAAAATGAGGAGAACGAGGGGAACCTTACAGAGAGTTGTCGGGGTAAATGACAGGTGTCTGTGAAGCTCCTTAGATGTCTTCCTGTCCCCAGGTGGTTTAGCAGAGAATAGCAGCAAGGTCTCTTCACTGTAAGGTTATTTCCCAACATGTTTGTAGTACTTAGGGTTTTGAAAAGTTTTATTTACTGTTTGATTAGAAAAGTGGATATAGTCTTTAAAGAAAATATGGAGAATAGTGAAAACCAAAAAGAGGAATTAATAAAAGCCCACCATCTGGGGGTGCCTGGGTGGCTCAGTCAGTTAAGCGTCTGACTATGAGTCATGATCTCATAGTTCATGGGATCCAGCCCCACATTGGGCTCTGTGCTTACAGCTCAGAGCCTGTTTGGGATTCTCTCTCTCCCTCTCTTTCTCTCTCTGCCCCTCCTCTGCTCAAGCATGTGCTTTCCCCTCTCTCTCTCTCTCTCTCTCTCAAAATAAATAAATAAACATTAAAAGAGAAAAGCCCACTCTGAAGGAAACTTCTGTGAACATTTTGATATGGTAATGGGTAAGTTTGGACTGACATTTTCCCTTTCTTTCTTTCTTTCTTTCTTTCTTTCTTTCTTTCTTTCTTTCTTTCTTTCTTATTTCGGGATAGAGAGTGAGAGCGAGTGAACGAGGGAGCATGCAAGCAGGGGGAGGGGCAGAGAGAGAGTGGGAGACAGAATCCCAAGCAGGTTTTGCACTGTCAGCACAGAGCCCGATGCGGGGCTCAAACCCATGAATTGTGAGACCATGACTCAAGCCGAAATTAATAGTCGGATGCTTAACCGACTGAGCCACCCAGGATCCCCTGGACTGACATTTTCTGAACAGAGAACATTCTTGTTCATGCATTAGCCTTCCTTCATAAAGCATTTAATCATCTCTTTATATAGTGTCTTTGTTATCTTCAAATTTTATACAAATCACATTAGAATGGGGCCTAACTTTTAGGCTGGTGGGTGTTGGGCAATTCATCCAGGGTCATGCTTATGTGTGGCACTCCAAGCTGGTGGGTGGAATCGTAGTGTTTGATTTGGCCTCTTGGGGAAGAATGCGAAGCTTAAAAATTGTGTGCTACGGGTTTGGGTGACTCTCCAGGAAATGGCTTGCTCTCCCTTGCATGCCTAATAATGTGAGCCCATCTCTTTTCCTCACCTGCTTCCTCACTTGTAGAAGATGGCAGTGAACGTATACTCAACGTCCGTCACCAGTGATAACCTAAGTCGACATGACATGCTGGCCTGGATCAATGAGTCTCTGCAGCTGAATCTGACAAAGATCGAACAGTTGTGTTCAGGTAAGAGAAATCCACTACGCCATTTTTCCAGGAAAGCCTGCAGGTCCTTTAGGAATGCACAGGCCTGTATCTGACTGCAGAGGCCACTGGTTCAGGTTCTGTGTCAACCCTGCCCTAGTTCCACTTCTAGAAGGAACTGTGCTGGGAGGGTGCTTCTGGCCCGCGTGCCACCATCTCTACACCCTGCCGCCTGCTGCCTAGCCCGGCTTTTCCATCTGCACGCTTGTGCATCCAGATTTGAAATATTTTATTTGAAGATGGAAATTCTAATTGTTCTAGTTTTATATTTTATCAGTGGCATTTCTTATTCCCAAGTAGCACAAGACCAAAGACCTGCAAATGCCATCTCAACCACAGTTTTATTGAACTGTTGTTTAACAAGGATTTCGCAGAGAGGTAATGATTTAAAACAAGAACAAAAACGTGTTTTGTTTTTGTGTATACTAATTGACATTTAGAAAACTGAAAAGAAGAAAATAAAAAATGCCCATAGTTTCAGTATTCAGAGAAAACTGCCCTTGGGGTTTGCTTTCACTTTTCTGTGCACATATATATATTTGTATATGTCCCAGCTTTTTTCAGTTAACTATGTTGTGAATGTTCTCTGGTGTCATTCACTGTCATAAAAATGACTTTGTTGTTTAAAGTTTATTTATTTATTTTGAGAAAGAGAGAAAACATGCATACACACATGAGTATGGGAAGGGCAGAGAGAGAATCCCAAGCAGGCTCTGCACTGTCAGCACGGAGCCCGACCCAGGGCTTGAACTCACAAACCGTGAGAGCATGACCTGAGCCCAAACCAAGAGCCATCTGCTTAACCAGCTAAGCCAGGTACCCCAAGAGATGACTTATTTTTTTTTTTTTTAAACGTTTATTTTTGAGAGAAAATGAGGACAAGTGGGGGAGGGACAGAGAGAGGGGGACAGAGGATCCGAAGCAGGCTCTGTGCTGACAGCACAGAGCCTGATGTGGGGCTTGAACTCACGAATCATGAGATCATGACCAGAGCTGAAGTCTGATGCTTATCCAGTTGAGCGCCCCCAGGTGCTCTGAAAAATGACTTATTTTTAATGGCTACGTATGGGGCGCCTGGGTGGCTCAGTCGGTTGAGCGTCTGACTTCGGCTCAGGTCATGATCTCGTGGTCTGTGAGTTGGAGCCCCACATGGGGCTCTGTGCTGACAGCTCAGAGCCTGGAGCCTGCTTCGGATTCTGTGTCTCCCTCTCTGTCCTTACCCCGCTCATGCTCTGTCTCTCTCTCTCTCTGTCAAAAATAAATAAACATTAAAAAAAAAATTTAATGGCTATGTACTATTTCTTTGGATGTGCTGGAGTTGTTTAACATCTTCCTGACTGGGGACATTTAGGTGGTTTCTAATTTTTCCATAGTGATTTCTAGAAATGGAATTATTAGATTAAAGGGTATGAACTTCAGGCTCTTGGTAATTATTTTTCATGAAGGTGTTATTGGTTTCTATGTCCCCTGAACACTTTCTGTCTCACCTTTTGAGGGTTGTGCTACCTGCTCCTGACTGTCCTGACATGATAAGGATTGTGTTGGGGTTACCAGAATTGGATCTACTACAGATAGGAGGTGGGGTCAAAAATATGCCAGAAGGATGAGATGTGTATTCTGCTGCTCCTTCAGTTGTTAATCTTGTTTGTGGGGTAGAGAATTAGAACCCTCAGCTTCTCATGGTAGTAACAGTAGCGGTCCTTTAATTGAACGCTTACGTGGCAGGGCCACGTAAATGTTTTTCCAGTATCTCTTCGTGTAACTCTCACTATACTTTCATGAGGTAGAGATGTTTATTAACCTCAGTTTACAGATGAGGAAATGGGCTTAGAGAAATTGAGTAACAAGTCCCCAGTTATACAACCAAGAACAGAATTGAGACTTGAACCTTTGTTTAAATCAAGAGCCGATGTTCTTCAGCTCCTATGCCCTACTTGCTCTCCAGACTTTTCCTTTACTGGTTCCATTTGTATTGATTTAAACTGACTGGTTTCAGGAGCACCTGGGTGTTCAGTTGGTTAAGCGTCTGACTTTAGATCAGGTCATGATCTCTCGGTCCATGAGTTCGAGCCTTGTGTCCTGCTCTGTGTGGACAGCTCAGAGCCTGGAGCCTTCTTCGGATTCTGTGTCCCCTCTCTCTCTGCCCCTCCCCCGCTCACACTCTGTCTCTCTGTCTCTCTGTCTCTGCCTCTCAAAAATAAACATTAAAAATAAAATGACTGCTTTCATTTATGTGTTTTTTTTTTTTTTTTTTTAAATGAATTCAGCGTCTGTACTTCCTTATTTTATAGCTAGGTTCTAGTCTTGCTCTTAGTTTCACTTGCTTGGCTTGTTATATCCCCTGGGATGTTTAATCTGGGTTTTACAGGTGGTCAGAGGAAGGCTTCATGTAAAGTTCTGTAGTGAAATGGTGCCTATGAGTCATGCTTGTTTCTCAGTCGTAGTGGGCACAGGTTGGGTGCGGGCACAGGTTGTCAGCCTTAGATCTGCGCTGCCTTTCCCCTGGTTTCCGTTCACTTCCTCAGTCCCATCACCGCATCCCCATTTGTTTGAGGCTCTTAAAGCACTTGTTTGCCCCGTGATTTGTGACTAATGTGGGGATGAGGTCATCCTAATTTTCATTGGGGCCAGCTTTTTCACCAGCAATTTCTCCCTAAAATTTATCTCTTTCCATGTATATACTCTGAGGTATATTTCACTTACTCAATTGGAAAATGAGAACTCTTTTCATGTGTAGATAAGTGGTACATATATGACCTGGCTCCAGATTTAGCTCATTCAGACAGGGAGCTGCTGTGGATAGTCAGGACTGGGCATGAAGAGGCTTCAGTCTGCTCTGAGCCATGTGATTTTGGACGTGTCCCTCCACGTTCTAGTTCCTCATCTGTAAACTAGGGAAGTAGGACCAGGCCCACCTATTGGGCTGTTCTGAGGCTCGTCTGTAAAAATAGCTCTCAGATACTGATTCTTGCCAGACTCTGGAGGTGAGTGTAGATCTCTCTGGGGAGGGTGCATGCTTATCTTAGAGAGGAGACTGCCCGTGGGACACAGCTTATGCATTACAGAGCCTGGTTTTGAACCCACATCTTTCTGACCACAGAGCCTACACTCTGCTGCATACGTGATAATTTTTTTAAAAAGAAGCATTTGGAAGAGAGTTAAACAAATGTGAATTACATATCATTAATTATAGTGATACTATCTCATTAAAAACCCCTGTGAAGAATTTCCACTTTGTAAGCTGCCTGCCGTTTTTCTTACCCTAGATAAAGTGTTTTTCCCTAGCAGAAAGTGCTAAGTGTAGGACACTTAACCACGACTTGTAAACAAACTTTTATTCTTTCCTCTGGAGAGTTTTCCTCTGGAGAGCCGTTTAGGAGTTCTTTCCAAGTATGCAGATGTTTGCATTGTGTTTCACCCTGATGCTTAGAAAACCCGGTCTCGGCTTTCAGTATGAGACCAAACAGGATGAGCTGCAGAAACTGTGTCCCTGGAGAAGGCCTGCTGCCAGGGGATTGGAGTCATAGAGAAAGTGAGCTTCCTCAGACTCTTGAATTTCCCAAGGCCTAAGCAGCCTCCCAGTAGCCTTTAACCAAAGCTGGTCCCTCCTGGTCTCACCTCTGATAAGCATAGCATCAAGCTGACTAGAATTTTCTTCCAAATACAAGCCTAGAAGGGTAGGGATAGGTTTTTCTCTGGAGAGGGCAAAGCTCTGAGTTCCTACACAACTAATGTGCCGGTTGCCTGTGAAATGGCCAAGTTTTGTCAGCATTGTGAACCCCCCACCCTCCTCCCCGTCCCAACAGTGAAGCAAGCCTTGCTTGGCTCTTGTGAGGTAAGGCGAGGATAACTTTCAGAGACAGAGTTGTCAGGTTGTTTCAAGATGTATTTCCATTTCATAGTCTCCCTGTTTTTGAGAGCTAGTCATCAAGTATTTTGGAAGAACAGCCATCAAGGAAAAACCCCTAATCGCAGAGAATAATTTGGATGAGGGATTGCTTGTGTCAGAGAGGGGATGCTGGTTGCTTTTTGTCAACCAGTCCTCTGTTCCATATTCAGGCCCCTCTGCATGTTTCCAAGGGTCCAGCGTGGTGCTTTGAACCTGTAGAGTGGCCCTCACTGAATGTTCTCGTCTCCGCTTTCTCTAATTGTCTTCTGTTCTCTAGCCTGGCCTCCTCCATGGTTCCTGTGCTGCACAGAATAGGAAAGGTGTGAGGTGTGCAGGCAGTCCCTGGCAAATGCTAGATTTTAGATTTCCTTTTTCCTCAGCTGGTTGCAGGAGCCCTCGAGTTTCTCTAAACAGCCTGTCAAGCTTGCTCATGCTGCTCCGAGCGTGACCACGCCCCTAGCCAGGCCTCCTCCACTTTTTCTCCTCAGGTTTTCCAGACACTCATTTGGAGCCACGATTCCACTGTTCTTCTAGTGTTTCAGGCCTCAAAAGAGGCTAATTCACCAAGTGCAGTATGTCTTCTGAGGGATGCTTTGGATCCCGCCCCTTTTCAGTTTGCTTAGTGCTGCCACAGTGGCCTAACTAGGCACACGTTCCCCTCGGGTTCCCCTGCCCCCACTCTCTCATACTACAGTGGTCTACAGCCTTTCTCAGAGACCCCAGCCCCCCCTTCTTCTTTTTTAAGAGAGAGAGTGTACCTGAGTGGGGGCTAGGGGCAGAGGGAGAGGGAGAGAGAGAATCTTAAGCAGCCTCCATGCTCGGTGCAGAGCCCAACCCTGGAATCATGACCTGAGCTGAAGTCAAGAGTTGGTTGTTTAACTGACTGAGCCACCCAGGTGCCCTGAGACCATGTTTATTGAGTCACAACTCTGTTCAAGAAAGTATCTCTTCCAGTTTTTTGCCTGACTCTTCAAGCACCTCCTTGATTTTTCTTTGCTGTAATTAAAACAAAAAAGATAAAGTTTTTTCTTTTTTTTAAAATGTTTATTTTTGAGAGGGGGGAGTGTGCGTGTGTGTGCACACGCACGTGCACGGGGGAGAGGCAGAGAGAGAGGGAGACAGGATCTGAAGCGGGCCCCGAGCTGACAGCACAGAACCCAGTGCCGGGTTTGAACTCATGAACTGTGAGATCGTGACCTGAGCCCAAGTTGGGCGTTCAGCTGACTGAGCCACCCAGATGCCTCAAGAAATTTTTTTCTAATATAAGTAATTTAGGTCTTCCTTATGGAACATTAAGAAAACCATAATTTGCTGTAATGTCACAATTAGTGATAGTCATTGTTATCTTTTAGATGTATTTTCCCCCTTAATTATGGCTTTATTTATTGAGCACTTATCATAGGCCAGATACTTTCCAGAGTGCTTTACATATATAACCTGGGAGATGAGGACTGTCATCGCCATTTTATATGTGGAGAAACTGAGGCGTAGTTAAGCAACTTGCCCAAAGTCATTCATTTTAGCTGTACTTTCAGTACTTTCCTATAAGCGTTAAACATAATCGACATACACTGTATATATAGTTTTTATTTTTTGAATAACTGAAGGTTTCAAAGTGGTTTAAAATTCAAAAGGAACAAAAAGATAAACAAAGATTAAAAAAAGATAAATTGAAAAGTTTCCTTCTAACTCTGTCAACTAGTCACTCCCATTTTTGCTCCAGAGAGAGGGTATATGTACAGGCAGAAACATCCATCCATATTTTATGAGTGTGTGTTCTCTTTTCCTCCTTTTTACACAGATGGTAGCATGTGTAATCACATTATATATTCCAAAGTGTTTCATCTCCATATAGCTGATGCCACTTTGCTTTCTTTTTTGTCTGTGTAAGACCTGGTTTCCTCAGAGCAGTCCCCTGTCAGTGGACATTTGGTTTCTTTCCAGTCTCTTGTTCTTACAGACCCTTAAATTAAATAACAAGTACAAGCGCATGTATGTGTTGGACAGTTTTGTTTCCTGCTTTTAAAATTAAAATAGGATTATTTTTCCCATGTTAAAATAACTTGAGCCTGATTTTTTTTTTTTAATTTTTAAATTTTTTTTTGTTTTTAGAGAGAGTGCATGTGAGTGGGGTAGAGGGGCAGAGAGAAAGTTTTTTTTTTTTTAATGTTCATTTTTGAGGGGGGGGGAGGGAGGGGGGAGGGAGAGAGAATGAGACTGTCTTAAGCAGGGTCCGTGCTCAGCGCAGAGCCCGACATGAAGCTGAGATCATGACCTGAGTCAAAATCAAGAGTCAAATGTTCAACCAACTGAGCCACCCAGGGGCCCCTTGAGGCTGATTTTTTTTTTTTTTAAGTTTATTTATTTTGAGAGAGAGGGGGAGGGAGTGGGAGAAAGAGGGAGACAGAAGGGGGCAGAGTGAGGAAGGGAATCCCAAGCAGGCTCTGCACCATCTGCACAGAACCTCACATGGGGCTTGAACCCATAATGACCTGAGCAGAAATCAAGAGTTGGACAGTTAACCATCTGGGCCACCCAGGCGCCCAAGGCTGTTTTTAATGTCTGCATTAATGGCTCCTCATAGCCCTCTTTTTCCCAATTTTATTCCTCCTTTAAGATGACTGACGCCTCACCTATTCTCTAAAGTCTGAACATGCTTACATTTAGTAGTTAGTGTGTTTTCCGTGTGATGTGTTAGAACCTTGGGAGCTCTTCATCTGGAGTCTTCTGGTAGACAAGCATCTCTCGCATGGAATGTTGGCTACAGCTTTCGTCTCATGCTTCAGGGCTCTTCGCACCCGAAAGGATTGAGAACCAGTGCACTTGAGATCTCGCAGGCTTTTGGAGTAGGGGTTGCACTGTTTCGTGTTCTCTGCTTGCAGCACAGATCTTGGTAGGGGGGTGCCGTAGCAGTTGGTGAGACTCAGCAACATACAGCTGGTTCTGCCCTAAGTCCGTCTACATCTTCAGGCCACAGATTATGTGGGCCTGTTCTCCTGCCACAGATCGCTGGGTCAGCAGCCATCTGAGAGGGGCCCTGCTTGTGTTGCCAGCCTTTGTTCTTAAAGCAGACTGGACTGCAGGCTCCTTTTAACCTGTTCTGTATCCAGTTGAGACATTTCTAGGCCAGGAGTTTTCAGCCCTTTTGTGAAAGGCAGCTGATAAATTTTTTTCTTTTAAACATTTGCCTTCTTTTTTTGTGTGTTCTTTTTTTTTTTTTTAATTTTTTTTTTAATGTTTTATTTATTTTTGAGACAGAGAGAGAGAGAGAGAGAGAGACAGAACATGAACGGGGGAGGGGCAGAAAGAGAGGGAGACACAGAATCGGAAGCAGGCTCCAGGCTCTGAGCCATCAGCCCAGAGCCCCACGCGGGGCTCAAACTCACGGACCGCGAGATCGTGACCTGAGCTGAAGTCGGACGCCTAACTGACTGAGCCACCCAGGCACCCCTTTTTTTGTGTGTTCTAATTATAGAAGTAATATTTACTGGGGCTCCTGGCCAGCTCAGTCAGTGGAGGGTGTGACTCTTGATCTCAGGGTTGTGAGTTCAAGCCCCACGTTGGGTGTAGAGTTTACTTAAAAACAAAAAAATTTTTTAAAGTAATATTACCATAGTACATAATTGAATATTTAAAAGATAGAATGCATCCAGTACCATCCCCCAGAGATGGCCACTATTTAGTCATTTTTGATCTAAAAAACAGTAATTTTGTATGGTTTAACCGGATAGGTTGTATTTTCTTGTAGTTATTTTTCTATACATATATATTAAATGACTATTTATATGTATGAAGATATTTTGTAGATAAGTTTTTTATATCTTGCTCTTTCTTTTAATATTAAATCTTGAGTTCCCCCCCAAAATAAAAAAATGGATTTAAAAAAAATTTTTTTATAGTTTATTTATGTTTTGAGAGAGAGAGAGAGAGTGTGAGCAGGGGAAGAGCAGAGAGAGAGGGAGACACAGACTCCAAAGCAGGCTCCAGCTTCAAGTTGTCAGCACAGAGCCAGACGCGGGGCTCAAACCCACCAACCACGAGATCATGACCCGAGCCGAAGTCAGACACCCAACCTACTGAGCCACCCAGGCACCCCCCCAAAAAATGTATTTTGGATACTTGCATAATTTCTCAGGAAGATGGTGTGCTAATTGATTGCTCTTACTGTTGGACATAAAGGTTGCTTCCATTTTTTTTTTTTTAACACCCGTGAATAAAGTTAGCATAGTTTTGTAAGTGAATCTTTGCCCTATTTTTTTTTTTTTTTAATTAACTGTCTTCGACTGGATCCCCGGATGTGTTTATATTTCTTTTGTGAATTGTCCAATTACCTTGTCCATTTTTATGAGGTGTTAATTAATGTTTTTCTTTATGTATCATTTTTCTGCTTCAGCCAGCTACAGTGTAGCAGCATGGTATATCTTTTCTCCCCATCTAGGAAATGCTTCTTTATTCAACTGTAAGTTGTTCTAAGAGGATGTAAGATGATGGTACTATGCAAAAGAACGGTGGGCGGGGAGTTCAGGATACCTGGGGTCTGGTTCTAAGCTTGCTCTCTGGCCTCTGTGGTCTTGGGCCACAGTTTTTCGTCCTCAGTTTTTAAATTTATGATGGCTCTAAGGATTCTTCTGGCTCTAAAATAAGGAACTGTGATAGTTCATCAAACAGGTTTTTTTCTGAGAAGCATATGACTACTGCTTTTAAGTGGTTTTGGTTGACTTTAGCCAGAAGTTCATGGATGGCTTGAGAATAGTGTGCATTTAGTAAATGCACATTATTTTGCTGTTTCAGAAAATTTCCTTTCATGTGTAGAGCAGTGCTGTGGGTATAGATGCTTAATAGATTATTTTCTGTGTGTGTGTATGGGTTTATGTGCATGTGTTTTTTAAGCTGATTTTTATGCATCACATTTACATTACAATTAGTAAATTGTAACTCTTTTTATTTTTTTTTTAATTTTTCTTTTAATGTTTATTTTTGAGAGAGACAGAGACAGAATGTGAGTGGGTTAGGAGCAGAGAGAGAGGGAGACACAGAAGCAGAAGCAGGCTCCAGGCTCTTGAGCTGTCAGCACAGAGCCTGACGCGGGACTCGAACCCACGAGCCGTGAGATCATGACCTGAGCCAAAGTCGGACGCTCAACCGACTGAGCCACCCAGGCGCCCCAAATTGTGACTCTTTTTAAATGTAACAGATTACCCTTCTTTATGCTCTCAGTTTGTTAAAGAAACTTGGTCATTGTCCTCTAGAATGTAGGAAGCTCTTGGTGTCCCTATTTTAAAAATATAAATACTGCTAATTGAGTCCCTGGACCTAGAATTCCTTCAGTATATTTTTGTTGGACAAGAAAGTAAATCTGGCACCTCGAAAACCAGGCTTTCACTTTCTGATGCTTCTTTCTACTCAGACTGTCACTGTGGTCACTGAAGTGCTTCTGCCCTTTGCATCTTCTTTCCAAAAATGATGATAATGGCACTGTTATGCTAGAACTGGCCGGGAGCCAGATTGGCCTGATTTAAAGTAAGTTGACAGTGCGTATTACAGCAGTCTCGCTCTGCAGAATGCCCCTTGGTTCGTCCCTCGGTTTCTTGTCCCTACCCCTGGTTGGCTCCTTTGGCCCCTTTAACCTTTAGCCCTGCAGGGACAGTTCAGTGCACTGGGAACCCTTCCCTGTCTGAGGAGAGTGTGGTCTGGTAGGCATTAGAGGAGTTACATTCATGGACATTTTAAGCACCAAGGAAATATTTTTGGGGGTGGTGATGGGAAAAAATGGGAAAGTGGGGGGAAGGAATGAAATTGGAAAGCAAATGGGATGAAATCTATGTAATGATTGTCTGTAGTTACTTTAAAAAAATTAAATGGGAGAACACAAAAATGTCTTCTATTTAACTTTGTTTATAAACTGTTGGGTTAAGTTTATGTAGAGATGTAAAACCTCAGGGAGACAGTCCTCTTAGAAAAACATTTATTTAACCTGGGTCAGAGGATGGATCTTTAAAGTACTTGGGAAATCCCTACTCTTGCTTGTGGAAAGGAGGGTATGTCCTTGCAAAAAACCAGAGTCACCTCTCTTTCTGTTTTTGCTCTTCTAGGCATTCGTTTTCTTTTTCTTTTCTTTTTTTTTTTTTAAGTTGTTTTTAGAGAGAGCACACGTGATTGGGGGAGGGGCAGAGAGAGACAGAGACAGAATCCCAAACAGGCTCCACAGGGTCAGTGCAGAGCCCGATGTGGGGCTTGAACTCACACCCTGAGATCATGACCTGAGCTGAAATTGGACTTAACCAGCTGAGCCACCTATGTGCCACTCGTGTTAATTTTTCTTTATAGTGGTCATTTTATTGTCATGCTGGTTTGTTACAAAGAATAGTTTTAAAATTTCATAGAAACATTTCTTTTCTCCTCATCACAGGCTTCTGCATTGCAAGTGTGTTAGAACTTAGGTGAAACCAGTCTTGTTACTGATTTTGATTAAAATTTTTTTTTTTTCAACGTTTATTTATTTTTGGGACAGAGTGAGACAGAGCATGAACGGGGGAGGGGCAGAGAGAGAGGGAGACACAGAATCAGAAACAGGCTCCAGGCTCCGAGCCATCAGCCCAGAGCCTGACGCGGGGCTCGAACTCACGGACCGCCAGATCGTGACCTGGCTGAAGTCGGACGCTTAACCGACTGCGCCACCCAGGCGCCCCTCTTGTTACTGATTTTGAGAAATTGACTGAAGTCATGTGGTAATGAAGCTTTTGGGTTTTATAGATCTACCTTGTTTTTTTTTAATTAATTAATTGTTTTGAAGTAAACTCTACCCCCAATGTGGGGCTCAAACTCACGACACCAAGATCAAGAGTTGCATGCTCTGTCAATGGAGCCAGCCAGGCACCCCAGTAGGGTCCGATTTACCATTTTTTGAATTGTACGTGGGTTAAATAGGTCTGAGTAAAAGTTCATCCTGCTTTTTTAATCATAGCATTTAATGACCTAAGTGTGTATTTTATTCTCTTGTTGTTCATTCAGGGGCTGCCTATTGTCAGTTTATGGACATGCTGTTCCCTGGCTCCATTGCCCTGAAAAAAGTGAAATTCCAGGCTAAGCTAGAACACGAATACATCCAGAACTTCAAAATACTACAAGCAGGTTTTAAGAGAATGGGTGTTGACAAAGTAAGTAAATTTTATTCTTTCATTTAGATTTTTCTTTTTAGGTTGTTTCTTAACTAGTAATTGTTACTAGTGGACATTTGCTCCCCTTCCCCCCTCCCCCCCCCAGCCCAATTCATATAGTTATCTTTTCTCCAGTTAACATAGAATTTACTGGGAGCAAAGTTTCCCTCTACCCTCCTATCCTTGGTTCTCCTGTTTTTCTCCTTTATTTTGAAGTTACTAGTGTTTGGAGGAATCAACCTGTAAATCTGTACTCATGATTTTTTTTTTTTAAAATAATACTGTTTAATCTTTATTAGTCTGAGATCTAATCCTTTTTATCCCTGGATTTACATCTGTAAAGCATAGCATATGGTAGAATAAGTAGTTCTAATAGAGAAGATTTTAGAGATACTTGCTTTTTATAGCAGGGTAGAGGGAAGATCCCTTGTGGGTGCTGGCAAGTTCCCTTTTGCCCCCAATGATATTTGAAGGTACCAGAAACACAGTCCACCAGACTTCATTAAGGACAAATGTTATCTCTTTTTTTTTTTTTTTTTTTTTCCAACGTTTATTTATTTTTGGGACAGAGAGAGACAGAGCATGAACGGGGGAGGGGCAGAGAGAGAGGGAGACACAGAATCGGAAACAGGCTCCAGGCTCTGAGCCATCAGCCCAGAGCCTGACGCGGGGCTCGAACTCACGGACCGTGAGATCGTGACCTGGCTGAAGTCGGACGCTTAACCGACTGCGCCACCCAGGCGCCCCTATCTCTGTTTTAATAGATAATGTATTACTGCAAAATTAATGTTTCTCCCCTCCCCGCTCATTAGAATGGTTCTTTTATTTTTTTAAATTTTTTATTAAAGTTTTTTAAATATTTAGTTTTGAGAGAGAGAGAGATAGACTGAGTGGGGGAAGGGCAGAGAGAGAGAGGGAGACACAGAATCTGAAGCGGGCTCCAGGCTCTGAGCTGTCAGCACAGAGCCTGTTGCAGGGCTTGAACCCACGGACCATGAGATCATGACCTGAGCCAGAGTCAGACACTCAACCAACTGAGCTACCCAGGATCCCCTAGAATGGTTTATTCTTTTAAGTCATTTTTGGGGAAAAACATTTTTTTAGTAAAGTTTGTAATCACTCATTATCTTGCTGGTGTCGCTGGTCTGTATTTGCTGTGAAATCAGTCTTATTTTTATTTTAGTTTTGTCTCTATAGAATACATAGAACATACATTTGTATTGAATGAAAATCATTTTGTTACCAGGCATAGTTTAAACTAGGTGTAGCTTATTATATGCAGTAATTTTTCTTTTCATAGAATTCTATTTTATTCTATTTATTAAATTTTTTTTAATGTTTATTTTATTTTTTGAGAGAGAGACAGAGCGTGAGTAGGGGAGGGGCAGAGAGAGAGGGAGACACAGAATCTGAAGCAGCTCCAGGCTGTGAGCTGTCCATATAGCCCGATGCGGGGCTTAAACCCATGAACTGCGAGATCATGGCCTGAGCCAAAGTCGGACACTTAACCGACTGAGCCACCCATACATCCCTATGCTTTATTTTTTTCAACAAGGAAAATTTCTAAAGCATACAGAAGTAGAGCGACTAGTACGATGATCCCTCATGAACTTCAGCAATTATCAAATCATGGCCAGTTTGTTTCAGATATACCTTTACCCCACCTGCTGTAGTCAGGGAGTATTGAGAAGTGAGTTCCACATGTAACATTTTGTTTGTAAATGCTTCAGTATCATACAAAGTAATTTCTTAAAATTGTATTTATTTGCTTAGAGGGGTAAATATGGTTCAGATTATTACATACATTCTTCTTTATAAAAATACAATTGCCACTGGAATCCTTGAAGAGTTAAAAGATAATTACACTCTGGCCAACGGTCCAACAATTTGAGGTCATAACTGATAACATGATCCTTGTACAATAAAAAAGTTTACAGGGTCCTTAAAGTATATTTTAATAGGATTGGAATTACTTGAAAAACATAACCGTTTTGTAGAAATCTGTTCTGGGACTGATTATGTACCTTGAGCGGTTTTTAAGACAGAATTTTTTTCCCCCTTTCTTTTTTTTCTGGATGAATATATTTTTTTTTTTCCAGTTTTACTGAGATGTGGTTGACATGACAGAATTTTCTTTAACAGTTCATTGTAGGTACCGGTGGTTGGTTTGTGCTCTAGGTTTCAAACTTTGTGATAGGCACTGTGGCCGTGCAGGTTGCATAGGAGATTTACTCTTTACAGTGCAGTGACATGTCTTCAGATGCCTTTGGATATGTGTATGTGACTTCTATATGATACAAATGATGCTTATTCTTTTGCCTTTCTAATTCCTTTTGATGGACTGGGAGGGTGGTTGCCAGGTCTAAGTACTTTGTGGAAGGCAAACTGAATTAAACTCGCTCTATAAACTTTCAGGGGCTTACTTAGCACTAAGTTCTTGCCTCTAAAAATTTTTTTTTCTCCTTTTGGCAGAGCTTTATACTGATTTGATGCATGGACATGTTTGATGCTTGCCAAAAGCCTCTTGCTTTGGGCTAAATAGTCTTGATATTTCTCTGCAGATAATTCCTGTGGACAAATTAGTAAAAGGAAAGTTTCAGGACAATTTTGAATTTGTTCAGTGGTTCAAGAAGTTTTTTGATGCAAACTATGATGGAAAAGACTATGACCCCGTAGCTGCCAGACAAGGTCAAGAAACTGCAGTGGCTCCCTCCCTTGTTGCTCCAGCTCTGAACAAACCGAAGAAACCTCTCAGCTCTAGCAGTGCAGGTAAAACAACAAAACAAAAACACCATTTCCAAATAATAGTATTCCAAGTATTCATTCATTCAGCCTTCAGTCAGAATCTCTTGAGCAGCTGTTGGCTTTGGGAGATTAAGCAGCTCACTCCCAGCCATGTGGTATGAGCATGGGTTGTGGCACAAGGCAGACCTGTGTTTGTTCTTGGGTCACTGTCGCCCTGTTTAAGCCATTTCATCTCTGCCCCACAGTTTATTTCTGTATAAAGTGGGAATTTCAGTACTTGTCCCAGAGGGTTATTCTTGAGGCCTGAATGAATTCAATGAATTTAATTTTGTCAACACTGTTTACTTGTGTGGGGTAGAAATTCTTCAGGTCAGCTCACATAGAAGAGAGCTTTAGTTTGAACATGAGGACATTTCACAGGACCCTAGGATGGGAAGTTACAGCCAGATGTGAATACCTAGGAACTGAAGGAGTTTCCTAGGTCTCTTAGGGACTGTGCTTGGCTCTCTGCATCATCGTTCTGTCTGCAGACCAGCTTCCTGTGCTTACTTCAGGCTTCCCTGTCCTCCCTAAAATTTGAGCTGCTGAGTGGCTTTGGCTTGCTGTGATGCCAGCAGAATCTGGGAGGCAGTTTTTAGAGACCTTCTCTAGAAGGTTTTGGCCTGGTAGGTTTCCCAAAACCTGTAGTGTATTCATGAAACACACATACGCTTTGGGACAGGGCAGGTGTTCTACAAATGCTAACTCCTCCTTTTCCAGAAGGTAGCAAGAATATTAGTTAAGATCCCATAGTACCTTGAGAGAGAGGCTGATCCATCTGGTAGATAGAGAGGGACATTGAGTACTCTTAATTTTCATAGCTTTATGGATATACAGCTTTATTAAGATGTGATTCATTTGCCGTACAATTCATCCATTTAAAATAGACAATTGAGTTCTTTTTAGTATATCTACAGGTATGTTCAACTATCACCACATCCAATTTTAGAATATTTTTATTACTCCCAAAAAGAAACCTCGTGTATGCCCTGTCGCAGTCACTTCCCATTTTCCCCTAGCTCTTCCCTTCCCCTGATTGCCAGGCAACCACTGATCTGCTTTGTCTGTGGATTTACCCATTCTGGACATTTCACATAAAGAGGATCATAGAGTATGTGGTCTTTGTGTCTGGCTTCTTTCACTTAGCATAATGTTTCCCAGATTCATCCACGTTGTAGCACGTGGCAGTACTTGGTGGTTTTTAATGGCTAAGTTATACTGCATTGTATGGCCGTACCACGTACCATGTATCTGTTTACCACTTGATGATCATTTGGGTTGCTTCCACTCTTGAGCTGTTATCAGTAGTGCTGCTTTGAACACTCCTATATAGGTTTCTGCGTGGGCCTATTTTTTCATTTCTCTTGGCATATATCCAAAGGTATATACTTGTGGAACACAATTCTTGGGTCATGTGGTTACTCTGTTTGACCTTTTGCAGAACCATCTATTTTCCAAGTGGCTGCAGCGTTTTACATTCCCATCAGCAGAGTGTATGAAGGTTCTGATTTCTCCAAATACTGGGTGTTAGCTTCTTAGAGTGGGGATCTGTGTAGGTAACCCTGTGCATTTCGTATTTCAGGTGCTGGTAACAGGCAAGTGGAGACTTGTAGTAAGCATTCAATCTTGGGGATGAACGCAGACTAGAAATCACCCAGAGGAATGCCTGTACTTGTGGGTGAAAGGCCTTATGGTTACTGAATAGTTTGGGGTATCAGGAAGATCAGATATTTTTAAGCCTGGCATAATGTGCAGCTTTACAAAATAGTTGCTGAATACATGATTAAAATCATGGGTGATAAATTTACCTCAAGGTAGCCCATCCTTGATTGTTTTAACTTGACTGCTCTTTCCATGTTTTAACTTCACTACCTTTTTTGGCTCTACTTACAGAGAAGTCTGTAAATCCTAGTCAGGGTGCTGCTTTTCTCTCATAACCCTCCTAAACACCTTCTAAAAGTGAACAAGGTGCAGGTTTTGAGGTAATTAGCGGTAACAGCAGTCTCTACCACCCTCCCCTTCCCAAGCCAAGAAGCTTGAGGTTCTAAGGTAGAGGGCATCTGACTTCCCAGATGGGGAACCTTGGGCACCTGACAGCAGCTGGGGCTGTGAGCTCACTCCTGGCATGAAGTTTGCCTTTGCTCCATGGAGTTGTCCCTGTTAGTGGATTTGGTTGGAGCTAGGTTAAGGTGGACCGTCTGTATGCGCCAGAATGACTGTGTCTCTTTCAGGTGATAGTCCTCTTAACCCCAGTGGAAGAAAGACCTCACAGAGGGACTCATTCCCAGCACCAAAGATGGTGGCTAAAGTCGGTACTTGACTCTGCTGCCAGGATAAAAACCACCTTGGGCAAACGTGGGAGTGCTGTCTTGCATGCTGGGCTCTCTACGTTGGGCCCCTTCACTACACAGCTGTGGAGGGCAGTTGTTCACAGCCTCTTCTTGCCCCGTCCGTTCTTTTGGTCTTGAAATTTCTCCTCTTAAAAAAAGCTCTGCTCCTCTCTCAGCTCCACAGAGGCCCATTGCGACCCACAGAACTACTGCAACCCCTAAGGCTGGCCCAGGTGTGGTGCGAAAGAATCCTGGTGTGGGCAACGGGGATGACGAAGCAGCTGAATTGATGCAGCAGGTAGGCACCTCCTCTGTCCAAGACGGGAGTCGCTTCGGGGGACGGACACTTGGCAGCACTGACCACGGGAGGGCTGTCGGTGCTCTTGCAGAAAGACCTGCCGCGCCCCCCTGCTGAAGCAGTTCTCGTGGCATGTGAGCGCTTTGGGTGCTGTGTGGGGACCGAGAGGGTGCAGGAGGAGGTGGAAGAGAGGGGTCAGGCGTTTCTAAGATCTGTTAGTGTGATGGAGACCGATGTCTTTGGAAACCCACCCCTACGCTAGAACCCTGTCGAAGGTTTCTGGAACCGTTAGGGTTCTGTGGGATTCAGAGAGTGTCTCTTGAATTTTGGCTCTGACAAAAGATGAAGGAGAGTTCCTTTCTAAATAGTAATTAAAAGAAGACTGCACGGGCTCTCTGCTGAAATCCTGGGTCACTAGAGATCCAGGTTACAGTGGAACTGGTATGGAAAGCCCGCTGTTGCTCTTTTGTTCTTAATCAGTTCAGTGATTTGAAATGCATACTTCAGGATTAGATGTTCTCAAGGTACTTGTCAGAGGTCTCTGTGGATCTGAACAGAGTTTAGACTTTTACGTGTTTTCTCACCAGTCCGTAGAGTTTTGTTTGTTGGATTGCTTTTGGATGATTCTATTGATTAATTCCAGTTTTAAAGTCAGGGATGCTCTGTGATTCCTGTGAGTTTGAGATCGAATCCTTTCACTTTCCTAAAAGTCAAGTCTTAAAACCTAGAGGCAGTGACCTCACTTTGACCTGGAACCTCTCGTGACCCCAACCCTGCTCCTTGGAGTTCAGGACGTAAGAACCTGCCAAGAGATCACAGTTTTTTGTTTCGTTTCATTTCGTTTTGTTTTGTTTCATTTTGTTTTGTTTTGCTTCGTTTCAGTCTTCCATTTCTGCATGCCCTGTGCTCCTAGGTGCCATGGGAATGTCAAGGTGACTGGGTCACCGTCCCCATTAGTGTGGCTGCCTCGAGTGCCCCCTGGGCGTGGTCACTGTGAAGTACAGAAGTCCTGGAGAAAAAGACTTCCCCGAAACTGTTGGTTTTCAGGCAAGGATGTACACAGGAAGCAATCTCATAGAAAAGCAGTGTTGCTGAGGCCAAAGCTGGGTGGCCAGCACAGGGTTGATCTTGTACTCTGTAGGAGAAGACACGGCAGCTTCTGTGAGACTGCTGCTCTTGGCTCACTCAGCTTGTGTCCTATGTGATGGGGCACAGGCTTTGGGTTCTATACATTTGGGGATTTTCCTGACTCTGCCATTTAACTTCTTGGGGTCAGTTAACCTCTCTGAACTGACTGTGTGTTGTGTGAGGTGGGGCTGATATTTTGCTCATGGTAGTTGAGCGGGCCACATGAGCTGATGTGCTGTCAGGTTCTTCGGGTGGGGTTTGGGATAAATGGGGAAAATGGCAGTGGATAAGAGACCATTGTAATTATTATGGCTGTTGTCTGTGGTCTTGATAGAGTGAAATAGATTCTGAATTGTCTTTCTTAAAAGTTCACGGGAGCCCGATTGTCTCGGTGAAATATACAGATGTTAATGATAAAAACAAAAATAGCTGACGTTTTGAGAGCGGTTTGCCATTGCTCTCCCAAGTGCTTCAGTTTCACTTTTGCACTTTTGTGTTAGTCCTGTGAGGCCTCGCAGACCAGGACAGTGTGCCTGGGGAGGTCACGGGACCTGCGCTGGGGTTTGAGCCAGCTGCCTCACGCCTGCCTCAGAAGTACTTTGGCTTGCATGGGGTTTCCATTTTAATTTTTTTTTAATGTGAAGGATTTTTTAGATTTTCTCCAGGTTGCCAGAGTCCTTACCTGTGATACTCTGTCACTGATCCCTTGGCTCATTGACGTGATCTGTCTGGCCCTTGGAAGTATTTGAATTTGTGCCCCTTGATAAAGGTGTAGAGGTCTGGGGAACGTGACTGATGTGGGAAATAGAGCAAGATGCGCTTCTTACGATAAGAGGACAACAGTGTATTCTTCACAGATTTCCTCGTGGTGTTCATTTCCTTAGGAGAGCTGCAGTGATTGCACCTTCTTAAGGCATCCTGGAGAAATTTACTTTTGGTTGAGTCCAAAGCAGCAGTGTTCGAAAGAAGGAGAATGCAAACCAGACATGTGAGGCGTATCTATAATTTAAAATATTCTAGTAGCTACATTTAAAAAAGTGAAAAGAAACACATGAAATTTCTTCTCATGACCCATTACCGAATCTATCCAAAGTGTTATCATTTTAACATGTAATCATTACAAATAATTATCAATGAGATATTTTATGTTTGAAGACTGTACTAGGTCTTTGAAATCCAGTGTGTATTTAATATTTACAGCCGGTCTCAATTGCATTGGCCACATTTCAAGTGCCCAAATAACTACTTGTGGCCCCCAGCTACCATAGTGGCCAGTGTAGGTCCAAAGCATTCTCCTTGGGTTTCCTAGATTATGGCTATTACTTTACTACAAGAGAAAGTTTAAGAGTGGCATTGATGACTAGCCACAGGGTTTTAATAACCTCATTAGTAAGCATTTAGAGGAGTGGGGAGTGAAAGCCAGTGACTTGTTAGTGTATACTGAGTATTTCGTGTGTGTTTCTTGTGGATACATAGTTACTGAGTGATATCCTGGAGGAATGCTGCGTTGGCCCCACAGGTGGGGCCCAGAAGGCTGGGTTCTGGTGCCCTTGATGATTTGTAGGCCTGAGGAGGTTTGAGTGGGTTTGTGGGTGAGGCACTAGTGAATCATGAGTGGTAGACTCCAAAGGATAGCATACCTTTTGAAGCCATTTTGACTTCCTTTTCATCCTCTGTCACTGATATGATTAGAAGGCCTCTTCCCTGGCTCTTGGATCTTGGAACTGAGGATTTAAGGCAGCTTCCTACTGGTGGGGTTGGTCAGTTCTTGCCCTTCTATCCCCTAGCATGTTCTGCTTTGGGGCTGATAGTTTAAAGAAAGCAACAAGCAGCAGTAAAGTGATTTCTGTGGTTGATAAAGGATGAGTGAAAGACTGTTTAGAACCTTGATTCGGGTTGGTCTGTTCAGGTCTTTGATGATGAACATTGAAATTAAGTAATTGACAGAATGGTCCTGGTGGTTCTTGTCACCCGCTCCTCATCTCCGGAGGCTTCGTGATGGCAGCTTCTGAAGGGGGAGTTTTCTTCCACCCTGGGACAGGACTTGATCCCTTTGACTGTAGCTGGCTGCTTTGTGAGGTCATGGGGAAGCTAAAGAAGTGGTTTGCTTCAGATTCCAGCCAGTTCAGAAGGTTGGACTAGATTTCTGCAGTGCCTTTCTGGCTCTCAGAATTCCTTGCTACCCAATTGTTCTCCGCAGCTGCACCTTTGATTTCCTGGCTTGGCCTTCTCTGTGGCCCCGGCCTGTGTGTCCTGTGAGGATTTTGTGCTGCGTGGTATGCCTTTTAATTTTCATGTCGTGAGAGTTAAATCAAATTCACATGTCATAGATTTGAATACACTGGAATGAAGATATGTGTCGTGCTTCAAATGTGCAAAGGGCCCTGAGAGTTGTTATGACTTTTATTGCTCTTGGTTGGATAGACCTGGCCTAAGCACTGAAATTTATTTCTTCATGGGCCTTTTGGGGGGAATGAGAGCCCCTCAGCAGGGCGCCTGGAGGATTCTGCAGCACGCATGGTGAGCCGATGGGATGCTCAGTGGAGCTAGCTGTGGAACATGGTGGGTCTGCCCCTTGCTTCCGTGTCCTGTCTCCCTTTTTTTTTTTTTTTTTAAATTTTTTTTTTTTTTTTTTTTTTACGTTTATTTATTTTTTGAGACAGAGACAGAGCATGAACGGGGGAGGGTCAGAGAGAGAGGGAGACACAGAATCGGAAACAGGCTCCAGGCTCTGAGGGGTCAGCACAGAGCCCGACGAGGGGCTCGAACTCACGGAGTGTGAGATCGTGACCTGAGCCGAAGTCGGCCGCTTAACCGACTGAGCCACCCAGGCGCCCCTCCTGTCTCCCTTTTGAAACTCTCTTGGGAGAGAGACAGGTGCCAGGATCCTCTCCTCTTCTTTTGAGTCATGGATCGCTTCCCCCGTCCCCAACATACGGCAGCCCGGTAAGAACCATTGAGTTTTCCATGCCCAGGCCTCTGTCACTTGTAGCTGTGTTTGACTAGCAGTAGTCATCTTTAGTCTTCCCCTCCTGGCTCACCATTTCTATCCTGATTCTCTGGACCAGACTGTCTCTTTCCATTGACCTTCACATGCAGAAAGACTTGGATTTGACTGACCAGTGCCCTGATAAGCACACAGTTTATGATTGTTGGCCACCTTGCTTTGCTGGGTTGTGGACTCTGCTTCTGTATTTGTCTCTGGATCCCATCGTTTTTTTCTCCTTGATCTTTTCTCAGTCCCTGAGAAGTTCCCTCATGTTTCATGGTGTGGCCTGCCTTTTCCTTGGGGTTGTTAGAGTCAAGATGGCCATGAACAGGCCCACATTATTTCTTTGGAGATGAAGAAAACCGATATTAAACTAAAGTGGGTGTTTGTCCCTGTTAAGAGTTTGATGGAAGGCCACCTCTTCTTCTGGGTTAGCAGGTGGTGTGATATGTTATTGGTATATAAATGCCAAGTATCTCACCCTTTTCAATGTCTTATGCAGGTCAACGTATTGAAACTTACTGTTGAAGACTTGGAGAAAGAGAGAGATTTCTACTTTGGAAAGCTAAGGAACATTGAATTGATTTGCCAGGAGAACGAGGGGGAAAACAACCCTGTATTGCAGAGGATCGTGGACATTCTCTACGCCACAGACGTACGTGTTGACATGAGGATGTTTTCTTGCCATTTGCCACCAGAGAAAATAAATTTTATCTGGTTGGTGTCAGCCGACTCAGTGCTGATGCTTGTATGTTCCAGCGTAGCAATTATCAAAAGACTTGGACTTTGACCCCTCAGAGTCAGCTAGAGAACACCTCTGCTCAACCTCCGCCTCTGCCTTGAGGTCTGTGAGCCTTTGAGTCAGGAAAAGGACATGGAGGTGGCTGGCTTGCCCTGCTTCTGTAGTTCATGGCCCCTGATAGGCGATGAGTGCTACAAAATGCTCATAACGCCACCATCCCCACTCCACCCCCTACGGCTTGGACCCCTCAGCCTGAGGTGCTAGCTCCATTTTATCATGACCTGGGAACCAGGTACTGGCCCCTTTTCGATGTTCCCTGCCCACATCTGTCAGATTGTATCTTTGTGCTTGGTTCCCATTTCCTCCCAGTAGTTTATGGGCCAGTTTCTTGGGATCCATGTGTATTAGTACACAACCGAAGCTGCTGATATTAATCATGACACATTAGTTGATCATGGAAGACTGATTTTCCCTAGATTTAGGATTTGCTATCTTGCTATGTTCACTGTTGACTGGCTTTACTTTTGTGTAAATCTGCCATACCTAGCAAGGTCTGTAGGATCAAGCTGCAGTGTATATCTGAGTGTTTTATGGTATAGCAGTATACGAACATAAGGTAATATTAGTATTGTCATTAACGCTGTTCTCTAAACATATCGAGTGAATTTGGGGGGGATCGAGACATGATGAAAAAAATACTTTGTTCAATAAATCCTTATTCTGGGCTTGCTCTGGGCAGCTAATGAAAACAGAGGTGACGAAGATATAGGGGTCCTTGGGCTAGTCTGAGTATTATTTTAGTGGTGTCATATCTTAGGTAAATTCAGCTGTAGAGATTTAGTTTAAAAAAAAAAAAAGATGGTAGTTGAAGGGGAAGTCGGATTTTTGTGGTGGTGTAGCCATTGTCACATGCCAGAATGCCCGGAGCCGGTGTGAGGCAGGAGCCGTGAATCTGCTGTTTTCCCATGCCACTGAGGTGGAGTCAGTCTTACCGCTCTTGTGGGTATTGTGAGTGTCTTGGGTGAACCCACAGCACCTGCAATTGCATGAGTGGTTCCTAAGTGTGATCAAAAGAATGCGGAAAGGAAAAGCAGGCTGTGGGACAGCTTATTGACGGGAGATGGCGTTACATTGAATTCCGTCATGACTTCAGGGATTTTTGAGGGTAAATTTTCTTTTTTTTAAAACAACCTTATTGAGGTATAATTGACATAACGAACCATACACATTTAAGTACAACTTGATGTGTGAAATCATTGCCAAAATCAAGAAATCAACTTTTGAGAGTAAATTTGTGCTCAGTTCTTTTGCCTTTTGTGAGATTGTTTCTACTGTCTAAGAAAAGTAGCGGTCACTGGCCTTGTGCTATTAAATGTCAAGTGTGTGGTAGAGACAGGAAGAGCCGTAGACTTTGAGAGGCTTTCAGTATGAGGAAAGTGACCCCACAGTAGAAACTGATGGTTCACTTGGTGCTGAGTAATAGCTTTCCCCTCTCATTTCCCCATTTTAGGAAGGCTTTGTGATCCCTGATGAAGGGGGCCCACAGGAGGAGCAAGAAGAGTATTGACAGCCTGGACCAGCAGAGCAACATCCGAATTCTTCACTCCAAATCATGTGCTTAACTGTAAAATATTCCCTTTTATTATTCTTAGAGGACTCACTGGTTTCTTTTCATGAGCAAAAAGTACCTCTTCTTAAAGTGCACTTTGCAGAAGTTTCACTCTTTTTCCAATGAGTTTGAGTTAGGAGCTTTCACCTTGTAGCGGAGCAGTATTAACACCTAGCTGGCTCACCTAGGGAGCAGAGAGGCCGACCATGGGGCTCCCCGTGTGGACGCTGGTAACACTGATTGCTGGAGAAGGTGTTTTTATGTAATGCACTGAGGTGGAGACCTCAGTAGAGAAATGTAAAGACTGATTTGAATTTTAAGCTAATGTGAAATCTTGGCAGAGAACGTTTTAATAAATAAATGCCTTAAGAGTATTTAAAATATGCTTCCATATTTCAAAATATAAAATGGAACGTGACAGATTTACGTGTTTGACATTGTGTCTGGGAAGGAAGGGCCAGACCTCTGGACCTTTGGTATCTGCTGTTCACAGGCCTTGCAGGGCTGTTTGAATCTGCAAAGGCCTACACCTTGGCCCAGAAGGAAAGTTTAAAAAGTTGCTCTGTAAAGCCATTTGGTGTCCTTGACCAGTTGTATCCTTGCCCTGAGAAGCAAGAGGCATTGTTGCCTGGACGAACAGAGGGTGTGTTTCAGCCCTGACATGTTTGAGTTGTAGAGCTTCAATTTCAGTGAACATTTCTCTGACGATTTTTCCAGTTATCCCTGAAATTTCTATGTATTATGTTTTTTGGGAAATGAGGTGTGTCCAGTTTTTAAATCTAACAACTACTTTTGGGGACTTGCCCACATCTCTGGGATTTGAATGGGGGTCGTGTCCCATTTTACTGTCTTTTAAGTTTACATTGAACATGTTTCTCTTCTCTGCTCCCCTTGCCCACTGGGGACTCCTCTTTGGCTCCTTAAAGTTTGCTGCTTAGAGTGTAAGTTCAGCAGGCAGGTGGTCACGCTGCAAGTTCTTTCTGGACCTCTGGCAAAGGGAGTGACCAGTGAAGGCCGTCACTACCTTGGGCTCTGCAAGGCTGGGTGTTCTTGGTACCTGCTGTCCACAGCCCTCCACTGTTATCGGAATACTTTGCCAGTGCACTAATCTCTTTGGAGATAAAATTCGTTAGCGTGTTACTAAATGTTAATTTTCTTTTGCAGAAAATACAGTACCGTGTCTGAATTAATTATTAATATTTAAAATATTTCATTCCTTAACTCTTCCTCATTTGCTTTACCCCTAGCCTATTCAGTTCCTTTGTTTGGCAGAATTCTGCAAAATGTGTGTCACCCACTACTGAGATTGTTCAGCCCCTGATGTATTTGTATTGATTTGTTTCTGGTGGTAGCTTGTCCTAAAATGTGTGTAGAAAGCAGATATTTTATGATAAAATTGTTGTGTAGTGCATGCTCTGTGTGGGATTCAGAGGAAAACCCAGATTCAGTGATTAACAATGCCAAAAAATGCAAGTAACTAGCCATTGTTCAAATAACAGTGGTGCTATTTCTCTTTTGTGGCCTTTTAGACTTTTGTTGCCCTAAAATTCCATTTTATTGGGAACCCATTTTCCACCTGGTCTTTCTTGACAGGGTTTTTTTCTACTTTAAACAGTTTCTAAATAAAATTCTGTATTTCAAGAGTGTCATGTCTTCTGAAGTTTGTCTTGCCCTGGGTATATTCTTTTAGGTTCAAATGGTAAGGGGCCAATTCTTCTTTCTTAAATTTGGACTGATCTTTTCAAATCTTTCACTGTTTTTTTTCAAATGTGCTTATTTCTAAGCCTGTTCCTTTTTTCTCTGTTCTTGACATTACATTTCTCGGCTTCCTGCTGTTAGACATTCTCATGTTACTGTGAGAGGTTTTTTGAGAAGTCCAAGGCTTGGCCCATCTGCCTTGAAGTCTTTTCAGGCGGATTCCACCTGAGAAACGTACTGCTGGATAGTGCTTGCTGGATACCATGGGGACATAACTTTTTTCCCCCCTGAAAGTATGTTTCAAAGGCAGTGGACACAGTCTGAATCTATGAAATAACCTGAAATTGTCATCATTTTTCCCTCCTTTTTAAAAATTCTGTGCCAGAAGAAGTGAGTTCAGAAGGAGACTTGCTGCCATTTTCAGTATGAAATAAATGGGTAGGAGGTAATTTTCTGTGTGGTCTTTAGGGTGCCTGCCACAATCACGGATGCTCTGTAAACCCAACTTGATGATTTTGCGTAGGGTTAAATCCATGTTACTTCCTCTAGAAGTTAAGAGTATGCGCCTTCAGAAGGAATTTGATACCCCATGTGTTGGTAATCTACAAGAAGATGCCTCCAGGCATGCTTAGAGTTTGTGAAGATACTGTTGGGTAAGGTGCACTGAGAAGTTACCCTGGAAGGAGTGAAGCTGCTACTGCCTGCACCTCTGACCTAAGTCTTTTGACCTCGTTCTTTCGGCTGAGGCCTATGAAGTCCTTTGATCTGACTGGTTCAGCTTAGGTCACTGGTGCAGTTAACTTGAATAAGCTGCTTGGTTTGCTTGGCAAGTTCTGTGTTGTTTGAGGATAGGTAAACAGACGGGTCCTCTGGCTGGATTTGGATTTAGGATTCACTCAGGCTGGTGGTCCTCAAACGGATGGGCTTCAGAATCATCTGAGAAACTTGGCTGACATAACGTGTTTCTAAAGTCCATCTCCAGAAATTCTGAGTTGGAAGATTGAAAATCTTACTGTGTACCTCAGGTGACCCGGGTTTGATGCAGCCCTCAGACTTGCACTTTGGCCTTACGTATGTGCCTGCAAGTTCAAGTCTAATTCTGACAGGGGGGAACATCAGGTTTGAGTCCTTGCAGGCCCCTCTTAGCTTTGTGACTTCTGAGTTAATGGATCTCTCTTGTTCTGACCTGCACAATGGGGATGATGAGGTTGGCCGAAATGCCTCCCTCACCGGCCTCTTGTTGGGATCAGAATGAGCGGACAGAAAAAGCAGCCCCAACCTAAGAAAGCCCTACATAGGTTCTTCAGCTCCAGCTCACATTCTCTAGAATTTTTAGATGAGAAAAGCTTGGAGAGGGTTTTTGTATCCTGAAAATCCAGGAGGGCATTGCTTAAGATAGGCTTGGAATACTTTGTAAAATAAGTAACAAGTTCTTTTACTGTTTCTTGTTCAGCTTGGTGGTGGTATTGAGGAGTCAGCTCCTTTAGGTTTTCAGACAGTGATTTTGATCCTGTTTTCCCCAAGTGACAGTGAAGTCTAAACACACATTTCACTATTTTCTTTTAAATAAACATTCGGTGATTCAATCATTCAGATTCATGGATTTAAAAAACTTGTATTTTCTTCAAGGTGTACTCTCTAGAATGTAATGTGGTTTGGGAAAGGAAGCAGTTCTCTTTTGCTATAATCAGAGTGACTCTAGAGAAGTTTTTCTGTAAGGATTTTATAAGGTTTGGTATGAGGAGCTCCTTTTGTGATGTTGACCCCAGTTCACCACAGTCCACAAACAAAACCTAGGCTTTAAGCCTGATGAACCTAATCAGATTAGCTTGCTAGGTAGCGTGTGGGTGACCCAAATCTGACCAGTGTCAGCAGAGAGAGTGGAAGTTGAACCACACTGAACCCAAGCCTGTGGTCAGTGTTGACTTAGAATTAGGACTGTGTCATACTTTCGAATTCACACATTGCAGTTATAAAATTTTAAGATCAGATGAGTTCATATTTAGTTCTGATACTTGATTTTTTCTTACTGTTTTAACATTTGAGGATATAACCGAGTACAGGGTCTTTTGTCTGAAAGAAAGTCCATGGAGGGATTCTGTGCTTAACACATGCAGCTTGTCTGTGGTTAGAACCATTAACCCAGATGACTTCAGCCGGATTGTTACGCAGTTACAACTGTTGTAGGTCTGTTTCCCTTTTGGCCAAATCTGAATTGGAAAGAAATGTTATCTTAGTCCTTGGAACACAGAGGCGCTCAGTTGAGGTGGTTAGGGTAGTGTCGTTAAACTGGTTATGTAGATAAGCAGGTCTACCCTTAGAGTTGGCTTTTTTAGGCCCCTTAATCCAAGACCTTTAAGTCAGGACCATAAAAATGAAAATCTAAATAACCTGTATTTATACTGGAGGCTTTGAGGTTCTGAAATGTAAAATGAAAATAGCCTGCACAGACCAGTTTCTGCAGGTAGGGAGAGGCAAATCTTTGTCCTGTGACTGTTTGTAAGCAAACCAGGTTAGCTGCCAAAGCTTAGAACTTTGTAGATGGTATCGAGAGAGATTAAGTGATGTCACTGGTTTGCAGTTCTGTCTGATGTCTGTCTTTAAAAATTAAAAAAAAAAAAAATCCTCCTTTTTCCTGGTTTATTTTGAATGTTTTTCCCAGTCTGCAGGAATTGTTGGTGGGGATAGGCTGGATGCAGGTATGAGGAACGAGGAGGAAGAAGAATTTATTACATTTACTGATGTCTTTAACTTTCAGTTCTGGTTGTAGAATGAGATTCGGGAAGTTGGTAGGTGTGATTCAGCCCATCTGCGTTAAGTTCTAACAGAGCTGGATGGTTCTTACTAGTTTCCAGTGGGGGCAGAGGTGAGTTTCTAAGATTCAGCCTTAATGGATGATTCACAAATTGCAGGGTAGACTATTAAAGTTAAGTCCAAGATCAAGCATACAAGTGGGTAGACTGAATATGTAAAGGGAGTGTGTGGCTAGAGTCCTTCTCTGACCTTTACCGAAATGAATGAGGGAGTCAGTGCTTTGGCCAGGAGGCCAGGGACCAGGAGCTGAGAGACCACAGCCCTTCTCCAGGGCCCTGCGTCCTGGGTCTGCAGAGCAGAGCTTTCCCCTGGCTCAGTGAGGAGTGGAGCAAGGATGGTTTCCCCAAGATCTCTTCTGGGCCAGGAGAGAGTTAACTTAGGTCTGTAAAAAGCTGATAGGGTACTGGAGCAGAAAAGAATGGAAGAATGCCTAAGTTCCGGCAGATATTGCCCCTGGAGTCCAGTTTTCATCAGGAGAAGGATAGGATTTGTTCAGAGAAAAGCACAATGTTTCTCAGCATCAGCTGCCTACATTTTGCATGTGAAATTATTTTTTTTAAATATGAAATTTATTGTCAAATTGGTTTCCATACAACACCCAGTGCTCATCCCAACAGGTGCCCTCCTCAATACCCATCACCCACCCACCCCTCCCTCCCACCCCCCATCAACCCTCAGATTGTTCTCAGTTTTCAAGAGTCTCTTATGGTTTGGCTCCCTCCCTCCCTTTCTCTTTTTTTTTTTTCCTTCTCCTTCCCCATGGCCTTCTGTTAAGTTTCTCAGGATCCACATAAGAATGAAAACATATGGTATCTGTCTTTCTCTGTATGACTTATTTCACTTAGCATAATACTTTCCAGTTCCATTCACGTTGCTACAAAAGGCCATATTTCATTCTTTCTCATTGCCACATAGTATTCCATTGTGTATATAAACCACAATTGCTTTATCCATTCATCAGTTGATGGACATTTAGGCTCTTCCCATAATTTGGCTATCGTTGAGAGTGCTGCTATAAACATTGGGGTACAAGTGCCCCTATGCATCAGCACTCCTGTATCCCTTGGGTAAATTCCTAGCAGTGCTATTGCTGGGTCATAGGGTAGATCTATTTTTAATGTTTTGAGGAACCTCCACACTGTTTTCCAGAGTGGCTGCACCAGTTTGCATTCCCACCAACAGTGCAAGAGGGTTCCCGTTTCTCTACATCCTCTCCAGCATCTGTAGTCTCCTGATTCGCTCATTTTGGCCACTCTGACTGGTGTGAGGTGGTATCTGAGTGTGGTTTTGATTTGTATTTCCCTGATGAGGAGCGACGTTGAGCATCTTTTCATGTGCCTGTTGACCATCTGGATGTCTTCAGCATGTGAAATCTTGAAAAAAATCTCACTGACAATGAAATTCTAAAGTGTACAACTTCTGTGTTTTAATGCAAGTTTTGACTCTAAAAGAAGAAGCTTTGACAGAAGTAATAAGTGGTTCAACAACACGTGTTTGACTGCAAGCTGCAGGAAGAGCTTTGCCAGTAATACAGCAGGTCCCTCCTTGTCCTCAGAGGATGCATTTCCAAGACCCCAGGGGCTGCCTGAAACCATGGCTAGTACTGATCCCCATGTATACTATGTTTTTTTCCTGTACAGGTATACTTATGATGGAATAATTTACAAACTAGGCACAGTAAGAGATTAGCAACAACTGGTAATAGAACAGTTGGAAAAGTATGCTGTAATAAAAGTTAAAGGTATGTGGTCTCAGAGTGTCTTTGTGTACCGTACTTACCCTTCTGGTGACGATGTGAGATGATGAACTGCCCACGTGGTGAAATGAAGTCAGGGGGACGACGCAGAGGCTGTGACGTAGCATTGGGCTACTGTTGACCTTCTGGGGGTATGTCAGGAGGAGGGCGCAGTTGACTGTGGGTGGCGGGGGCTGCAGAGAGGGAACCGTGGATGAAGGGGGACTGCTGTGTGCCTGTCCCTGAATCGCCCTGTGTAGTACAAGAATCTAAACAGCCCACACCCAGGACCTGCCATGGCTCATCCTAGTCGGGCATGAGTTGCCTTCGGGTTCCTTTCCTCTGTCGCTGTCTTGGCAGTTGTTTTATCGTGTTCATATTTGCATTTCTTGCATTGGGGCCGTTGATAGATTTTGAAGTAGTTCTAGTGGTTTTAAGGTCTGTCACACCTCACGGTCGTTTGGATTTTAGCATTCTAAAGGTTTCTAACCCAATATCCGCCTTTTTTTTTTTTTTTTGTATTTTATGTGTTTCTACAAAATGATGTGAGAGTTAAAAAGTATGATTATATATGAGTGCTGTTTTTAGTTTGAAATTTAAATCCTGCATGGTCGAATGGAATAAACTGTGTTTTTTACAGGTAACTCTAGGCTATCCCAGCTTGCTTCTGTGTGCACCTCCCTCCCTATTAATTTTAAAGGCTGAGAGAAGAAATAATGTCGAATGAAATAAAAATAATTAAAACAATTTTCCTAAGAATTTCTAATTCTGTGACTTAATATTCTCTCCACCCCCCCCCCCCCCCCCGTCTTTAAGGAGTGTTTTTCTTTTTTGGGGGAGGAGGGTAAGTAGTTACTGAACCACATTGAGAATCTGCCTTTTTTCTTGCATCATGGTACTTTGAAGTCTCTGGCATTTGAACCTGAGTTTGGCACTGGTGTGGAGAGGAAGAGCATGGTTTTAAATGTCATGCGAGTGGGTAGAGTTGTTGACCTCAATTAAGGTGTGATCTTGAACTTGATACTAATCTTCAGGGTCCCCTCCAGTTCCAGCAGTCACTGACTTCCCTCTCGTTTATTCACGTTCGAAAAGGAAAAGCCTCTCTCCTTGGATATCAGGTTGTATCTGAAAATTGTTGACAAATTATATAAAGCAGAAAAGAAAACAAGTTTTTGTTTGTTTTAAAGTCTGTCGAGGAATAATTGACACACATAATTAGGACACAGGTTTTGATGTCTTGAAGCTCTACAGTGGTAGAGCTGGAAGGACGGTGTTGACACCGCTACTCAGTGGAGCAGAGGTACCACCCCTGCAGCGGGTTCTTGCGTCCGTCACCGCAGCCCTGGTGGCCCGGGAGTTGCTCCTTCCGGCAGCACCCTGGCATCTCTGCCGTAGGGAACCACCGTCTCCTTCGGATTGGCGGGGGATGCCCGAGCTAGTCTCAGGTAGCTTTTTCCAGAATTCGTTTTTGTGCAGAGATTGATCTAGAAGATTTTACTTCTAAACATCTTCCTTCCCATTTCTGTTTTTGGTTTTTTGGGTTTTGCTTTGTTTTGTGTGGTCTTTTGTTTTGTTTAACCTGAGTTACTGATGATCATATTTTTACTCTTTTTAGGTAGAAGTTTTCTGAACTTTCTTTACCTAAAAAGAGAAATTCATCTTAATATTTCTCCATTTTTCTCCTGTTTCTTCCCACGGAAGGAGAAATATATTTATTATGACAAAATTTAGCATATTTTAGTCCCATATGGAAACATTGGTAAGTGCAGGAGCTACTGTGAGTAGAAATGGGACATTGGACTGGAAAATGAAAATTCCCCCCAAAATGAGTGGGAAGCAGTTAAATGTGGGGGCATTAGCCATGTTTTCTTTTTTTTTCTTCAATAAATCCTTTTAGTTTATTAATATCTAATTCAATAAAACTCTGATTTTAAAGACCTCGTGCACCTTTTATGACCTTTCATTGAACCACTTTACTTTTGATGTTCTCCGTTGTGACAAAATTGTGTTTCCATTATTGATGAAATGGGAGCAGACTTTTTGTCTGTTGGTGTTATCTTTGTGGTGTAGGTCTCGGGAGAAGATCTTGTTTGGTGGTAAAGTAACATTTTGGTAACATCTCGGTAATGAAATGCGATTTAGCTGGGTATCTTTAAACCTGGCATCCATGTCCCTGGGTGGAATCTTCCCACGAGATCTACCTTTGGCCGAGTCACCCTGCTGTGTTGTGCCCTGGACCAAGATTGAACACTGCTGCATCTAGTCCAGGCCTCTCTCAGGCTGACTGAAGGACCCCCATCCACAATGCCCTTGTGGCCTTCCTCTTTCCAAAGCACTGGAGCTCATGCAGAGGACAGCGTAGAGAGCTGCTGTGCCTTCCAGTGTCCCAACTGTGGGGGTCAGTTGGCCTTTTGGTTTTGGTGAATCCTGCTTGATCATCAGGCTCCCTGGCGTTTTCCACAGTTTCTGTGACAGGTGGGCACTGTCCTGTGTGTATGTCCTATGGGTCATTTTGTACTCACGCTCGTCCTGGCTGTGTGTGCTGTAGCTTCTGTCATTGCTGTAAGTTCAACTTTATCAATAAAAAGAATGTCTCACATTGGATGACAGATGGCTGTGTGGTATGGTTTGTGGGATGGAGTCTGATGTTCCATTTCGTGTTCTGTACATGGAATGGTCTCCTCTTCCTGGTTCTTTCTAAACGTGGCCAGCTGACTCTGGTGGAGTCAGGTGGAAGCCCTCGGAGTTCCATGATGACTTCATAGAGGAGGTACTTTGGACTCGGGGACAGCTGCCAAGATGTCTCAGTTGAAATGGAAGTCGAAAACCAATATACCTCTGTCAAAAATAGCCAGCAAGGTTACCTGGGGAGAACAAATTGGGTCAGGGTGAGTGAGGGTTTGGGACTGAAGTTGTCTCCCAAAGATTGGACACCTGGGCCCTAAGATGCGTTTGCCAGCAACTGAAAGCTGAACAAGAGGGCATCTCCTAGCTGTTTCCAGGGCAGCTGTAACTGCTTTTGGCCTTAAGTCATCTGCCCCTATGATTTTTTTTTTTTTTTTTTTTTTAGAGCACGAGCAGGGGAAAGGGACAGAGGGAGAGAGAGAGAATCCCAAACAGGCTCCATGCTCGATGTGGAGCCCGATGCAGGGCTTGATCCCACAACCCTGGGATCATGACCTAAGCAGAAATTAAGAGTCAGACACTCAACCCAACTGGCTGAGCTGCCCAGGTGCCTCTGCCCCTATGAATTAAAAACGAATTCAGCAAACCAATGTTTCTCTTCCCTTCCCTCCCCTAGTGGCTACTCCATCCTCTCTTCATTTCCAGGCGTGTGCCGTGCCCCACCCCGCCACTTGCCCTAGAACAGGTAACTGTGAGGGCGTAGTTGTGGGGATAGCTTTTCCTGATCATAGCTGTTCTCTAATTCCAAATAGAAAATTCTCCATCTCGATTTTTCTTCCTCCAGTATTAGAGGACTAGTACTTCTCTCTGCTTCTTAGTCTTACCCTTGACCTTTTCTCTTCGAGGTCTCTTGCCTTCAACCAGTGTTTTTCCCTTGTTTCCGTCCACAGACATAAACAGAACAGTGTGTTTTGGTCAGACACATACTTTTCTCTTAATGAAACTTTTAGTAATTTGAAATAATTAAAAATATTTAAATAGTTAGAAGAATGGTATCAAGAACTCCCCCTTTGTCCAGACTGTGAACATTTTGCTTTATCATTGTATATGTTTGTTGAACATTTGAGAATAAATTACACTGTGCCCCTTATACTATACTCAAATGTGTAGTTCCTAAGAACAAGGACATTCTCTTTTATAACCACAGTACAGTAGTCAAAAGCAGGAAACAACATTAACTTGGTCATTATCTAAGAATATAGATAGTGTTCAGATTTCAAATGTTCACATTTTACCAGTGGACCTATTCATGGCCCTTAGAGCCCCCCCAGCCCCCTAGCTCTAAATACTGGAATTCTCTGCCCAAAGTGCTTTGAATCTGATTCTTTGTGGGCCTGTTCCCCAGTGCATCACTTTTGAAGGCAGCCCCCTAGGTTTAAGGTAACTGTGGAGCAGTAGTGGTGAGGTGTGGCCTGCATGTGGGCTGAGGTGTCCGTCCCACATGCCACCATGCAGAAGCCCCTTGTCAGGATGGGTTGGGCATGGCAGGTGCACAGAGGTCTTGGAGGCTGACTGTCTCCACATGGCCAAATTCTGGCACTTAGCTGAGGAGTTAAAGAATTCTAATTTTTTTTTTTTTAATTTAAATTTTAGTTAACATACAGTGCAATTTTGGTTTCAGGAGTAGAATTCAGTGATTCATCACTTACATACAACACCCCATGCTCATCATCACAACAAATGCTCTCCTTAATGCCCGTCATCCATCTAGCCCATCTCCCACCCACCTCCCTCTCAACCCATAGTTTGTTCTCTATCATTAAGAGTCTCTTGTGGTTTGTTTCCCTCTCTTCTCTCCCCCTTCCCATATGTTGGTCTGTCTTGTTTCTTTAATTCCAGATATGAATGTTACCATATGGTATTTGTCTTTCTCTGATTGACTTATTTTACTTAGCATGATACATTCTAGCTCCATCCATGTCATTGCAAATGGTAAGATTTCATTCTTTTTGATAGCTGAGTAATATTCTGTTGTATGTATGTATGTATATCTATAAATATATATATACACACACACACATCTTTATTCATCAGTGAATGGACATTTGGGCTCTCTCCATAGTTTGGTTATTGTTGATAATGCTGCTATAAACATTAGGGTGCATGTATCTCTTTGAATCTATATTTTTGTATCCTTTGGGTAAACACCTAATAGTACACTTGCTGGGTTGTAGGGTAGTTCTATTTTTAGTTTCTTGAGGAAGAATTATAATTTGAACCAGGTTTGCCAGGTTGTTATGAAGGTAGTACAGTAACTTGATTTATAAGCACTTAAAAAGACTTGCTATGTGGACCTATATTTGTTCTTTTGCCCTCGGTCCCATAACTGTTAAGGGTAGTTGTTTACAAATGTGTGTATATACATCAACACGTGTTCTTGTATGTGTAAATACATACCTATTTGTCATTCTTTTATAAAAAGTGGCATTGTGTGTTCTGTTTTTTGCATCTTACTTATTAGTACCTCATGGAAATCCCTGCTGGTTGTCTGCTGAAGGCCAGATTCATCCTTGTGAGTACGTTGGGGATGTTCTGAGCGCAGGTGTATGGATTTACTCAGCCATGCCTCTTCCATAGCCATTCACCTTATTTTTTTGTCACTATCAAAAATGCTGCAGCAACCACTCCTACTCCACTCCAGTGGTCTTTCACAGATGAGTCACGTAAATCACTATCCACCACTTGACCCACTCCACTGCAATAAATCCTAAAGATTGCTGTGAAATTTTTTGAATTAAAAATAGAGAAATGCATGATTTAGACTACAGAAATCGTCCATAACCCACCTGCCAGAGATGACCACCATTAAATTTGGAGTATATTTTTCCAGGCTCTCTTTCTGTGCATGTGCCAACATATACATACCTAATATTCTTGACAGAAGTGGACTTCTAAATACACTTCTGCAGCTTTTTTCCTTGGTGACCTTTAAATGGCCCTGTTCAGTGGCCTTGTCTTTTTCTTACCATCTTGGTCCCGTCTGTGGCATCCCTTCCTCCTGTCTTTTGTGTGTTTCCCCTCCTCTTTCTATCCCTTAAGTGTAGCCGATTCTCAGTTTCAGGCCTCATATCTCCAGGTATTTGTTTTTCATTTCTAATTGGACAGCCCAACGTCATTGGCATGAAGCCACTTTCCCTACTTGCTTCCTTTCCTGGAAATGTTCCTGGCATTTCCCTCAGTTACCCTGGTTCTTGGCTTCCACATCTCCTTTCCTTTGGCTGTTATCTCTCCTTTGGTTTTTAAATCTGAGTTGTCGCCAACACAGTTTAGGTTGGGACTCTGTTGGCCAGTCTTCAATCTTCCCTCCACGTACGCTGATGAATTTCCACAATTGCCCCTCATCCCGCTCAGACTCCCTGGTGAAATACTGCAGGTTCTGCATTCTGCTTCCATTTTTCTTTTCTCTCTTCCCTCCCACTATGCCTTCCTTCCCCTCAGCCCCCAGAGCCCTTTGTCAAGCCAGGCTGGCTCTTGAGCTGTGTTCCCTGAGCATGTCTGCGGCTGGACTCTTTCCTGGCCGTTCATTCCCCTGCCATCCTAAAGTGCTCTTCGAGTCTAGCTGGCAAGGCAGACTGACACTCTAATAATCCTAGCAAAGTGCTCTCTCCCATCATACGTGGAGGAGCCACTGACCCTGTGGAAATATGCCCTTCATATTTTCGGAGCAGAACTCTGGACTGGACTGCACCCACACGCTCGTGTGAGCCCATGTTGCAGTGAGGAGAGTTCTGTCCATTCTCCCAAAGAAGTCCTGTCTCCAGGCATACTGGAGGGCAGATGGGGGATGGGGGGTACATGCAGTGGCAAGCGGGGCCATCCTAATCCCTCCCTACCTCCAGAGCATGTTCGACCCTTTGGACAGATGCCCATCCCTGGAGCTTATCTTCCTGACATGTGAATTGTAGTTAGTCTACATGGTCTAACTGCAGGCCTCCCAAGCCCCTTCTCCCTCTGGAAAGTGTGGCCTGCTTTAGAAACCCTCTGGCACTCACTTGGGAAACCGTAGAGCTTCAATAAGATGACTCATTCCCATCAGGGGAAAGAAAGCTTGCAGGCATAAGCTTGGGAACAGCTTCCTGCCGGAGAAGCTCCCGTGGGGAAAGGGATGCTCACCAAATGTGTGCTGGGGGTGTCTATGGGTACAGGGCAGCACCTTCCACCCTGGCCCTGACTCCTTTTCCACCCTCTTGTGACCTGGCTAGGTCAGCCCCCCACATAGTCTTACAAAGTTAAAGTGACCATGATTCCTTATTCTAGGTCAAAGCCAGTGTCTTCTGAGGACTTAAGAGAGAAGTCTCAGTCTCAAAAGGTAAGAAGACCATCAGAGGTTGATAAAGGGGAGGGGTGTTCCAGAACCGCCCAGACATTGCTCATCAGCACAGAGGTCTACCAGTTACCCATCTCGGCACCAGGGTAGCAAACTCCGATATTCACAAGGCCATGTAGGTAACTTACCTGGCCACTGCTGCAGGCTTGTTTTCCCTTTTAAAAGGGTTGTATTGGCCAAATGCAACAGATCTGAGGCTACCAATTCAGGCTCTATATGGACTATCCTTCCTTTTGTCCAGCCAAGTTGTGGCAACGGTGGAATAGGCCGTACAAATTACTATCAAGCCAGATAAGTATTTAGCATCTATTGTATGCTTGGGGCTGGGGAATAGGGAGATAATTAGTACGAATTAAGATTAAATTAAGATAAATTAAATAGGCCCTTGCCTTCAAAGAGCTCACTGTGAGACAGGAGTAATAATAGGAGCTGTCATTTCTTGTGTAACTACAGTTTGCTGAGCCTTCCAAGATGTTTGGGGGCCGTTTAGATCTCACCACAGCCCTGCACGTTGGGCACTGCAGATCCGTTTTGCTGATGAGAGGTGTGTGGCTCAGAGAAGTGATGTGATCTGCCTGAGATAAATTAGCTGGGAAGTGGAGAGTCAGGCAGAATTTGAACCCAGAGCTCTGGGACGCTACAGCCGTGTGTTTCCCATCACACCTTGCTGTCTGCATGGTCAGACAGACATGCAAAGCATCATGCATGCATGGCAGAGAGGAACAGTTTGGGAGCGTGGAGGTGGCAGTGATGAATGTCACCTGAAAGCTGTGGAAAAACTCCTTGGAAGAGGTGTCATTTGAGCCAGGCTTTGAACAATGAGTAGGAGTTCATATCCAGGGGAGATGGTCTGCGTTGCATAGAGGGAACATGTGAGTAAAAGTAGATTGTTTGTTGTCTGGGGATGGTGGGGAGCAGTTGGTGTGCCTGGACCATGGTGTGTGCATCGAAACTAGAAAGACCGGTCAGGGCTACAATGCAAAGGGCTTTGAATGGCACACTCAGCAGAGGGTGGTGGTGGTGGTTGCCTGGAAAGTGTCAGAGCCAGGAGTAAAGTCATAATCAGCTCTGCCTTCCAGAAAGACGACTGATGCCAGTGTTGGCAGGTGGATTGGAAAGGAAGGCCAAACTCTTGTCCCAGTTAGGGGACATCATTGTACTTGTCCCAGCACAAGGCCAGTGTCTGGGATAAGCCAGGGATGTGGGGGAGGAGGACTTAGGTGTAGGAGAAGAATCACAGTAAGAACGGGGGACAGTACGAACGTATAGGAGAAGGGACAAGCCAAAGATAGTGCTGAGATATCTAATACAGGGCCTGTGTGGCTGTAGGAGTATTAACGAGCTCATTGGTTGGGCTCCACGAAAACAGGTCTTTTACTCTGTTCGCTCGTGTATCCAGGTGCCTGGCACTCAACAAATGTGTGTAGACCATGAGGGAATGAATGGAATTACACAGGAGGATGAGCACGTTTGCTCGTTTGGTAGGGTTGGTGTAGGGAGAATGAGCCATCTAATTTACACCTTGTCTTTTGGCTTTTTGAACCAAACCAGGCTTCTTGAAAGCCCAAGACCCAAAACAGTGCATTTCAGTGAACAACACACACTCAGCGGTTAATTGTCCACTCTTGGAGTCTTTTGGGGGAAACGGCCTTTGATGACCTAAGCCTTTTGTGACCTGAAGCATTGTGCTAGCTTGTCAAAATGAGTCCTGCAGAGAAGAGGCATTCATTGTTGAGGACTGAAGGGGTGGGATCAGCTATGTGGGGACTTGGGGAAGCAAGTGGGAGGAGGAAGCTGAAGGCCCCCCATCAGGGGTGTCTGCTAGAGCCCTGGTGTGCGTGCAGACGATCTGATCTGACCCTGACCCAGGCAGGTGTCTGGGATGCTCAGGACCAAATCAAATTGGCTGGGGCAGATGCAGCTGGATTCCTCGAGGTCTTGAATTCTGAGCACTGAAGATTGAAACAATATAGTCACTGAACAGAAGCGTTACAAATTGGAGTCCTGGTATGAGTGAAGTGAGAGACCTGGCTCTGTCCACTAACCCCGCCGAGCCTCAGTCATGGCATCTGCAAAACGGAAACAGTAGTGAACTCCCCAAAGTCAGGAGAGGCAATCTAGATCTTTCTTGGTCTTCTTAGGTCTAAAGTGGTTAGGATTTATTTGACGGCCTCACTATAACCCTTCATACCCTGTCCTTCCCCAGAGTCTCTCTTTCAATATGATGTGCTTAGAAATGTTCAGCTCAGGAGATCAACCTTCTCAGTCCCTGGTTCTTGTAGTCATGTTTGTTCCAGGCACCCACCCCAGGTGGATTCCAGAAGAGCGAGGAGGTTCTTAGCTCCCCAGCGTCATCCATCACTCTTAGCCAACGTGAGTCTCAACTGTTTACCCAGCTACCCATGGCCAAGATGGAGAAGGTGTTTGAGGAGGATGTTGACTCAACCGGAGGTAAAGCCACCTTGTGGACTCAGTCTCTGGTTTTTGCACAGGGTGGGACCCATACCTGGGTGTGTGGAGGGTTCAGATTTGACAAGCAGTTTTTGCATTCAGTGACTCCTTTAAAACCTTGTCATTATGTAAGTATTATAAGCACATTGGAGGCTATTTCGTATCTAGAAAAAAAAAAAATACCCCCAATCCAAGCACCCAAATGTAACCAACTGTCAGCATTTTGGTGTATTTTCTTCCAAACAGTTTCACATGTATGGTTTATTTTTTATTGCTGTGTAACAGTATTCCCACAAACTGAGAGGTGTAAACCACGCGTTTATTGTCTCACAGTTTCGGTGGGTCAGGAGTCTGGGCATGGCTTTGCTGGCTCCTCTGCTCACTAGCCTGGGGCTGTGGTATCATCTGGGGCTTGACGGGGAAAGGATCCGCTTCCCAGTTCACTCAGGTTGTTGGCAGGATTCAGTTCTTTGCAGCTGCAGAACCGAGGGCTTCTGTTTCTTCCTGGCTATTGGCCGGCAACTGCTTTCAGCTCCTACAGCTGCCCTCTATTCCTGGCCGTGTGGGACTCACCGACACGGCAGATTTCAAGGCTCAGGGTAGCCAGGGAGCTCACAACTCCAGCAAGATGCGTGCTACGGTCTTGTCAGTGTGCAGTCGTGTACACATAGCCCCATACATCTGTCACCTCTGCCATATTCTGTTGGTTGGCAGTGAGTCACGGGTTCTGTCTTACTCGAGAGGATCACGGGAGGGCATGAACACTGGGAGGTGGGCATCCTGGGGTCACCTTAAGTATCTCTGCCACAGATGGCTACGTGTGCTTTCACGTGTCTGTAATTATACCACTATGTAACTTCAGACCCCTCTTTTTCTCTTAGTGTGTAACACCTTAAGGGCTTTTCCATACTGCTGTGTCGTCTTCCAAACCATCATTACTAATGAATACACACGTTCTACTGGGGACTAAGCCATTCCCCTGTAGTTGGACATTTAGGTTTCATTGAATTTACATAACATTGTTAAGAACATCCTTTGTGCATCAAACTTTTTCTCTCTTTGGAGCTTCATTTTTCTCCTTGGGATGATACGCATCAAGGTCAATAATAGGAATACTTAAGGGCATCTTTGTTCATATCCACTAGACTCTGAGTACCAACTCTGGGGGCATAGCTCCTTGCCCCGTCAACTTGAGTTTTACAGCCATACCGCGATGTGGGCGGGAAAGGGTAACAAACGCCCAGTGTACAAATGAACAAAAAGTGAGGGGCAGGGCGGGATGGTGAGTGTCTGCCCTGAAGATGACGTGGTTCCTCATTGGAGCTCTTTGGTGTCCGTGTTTGGCAGCTGGGAGTTGCCACCACTGTGCCTGGAAGACCCCGAGGGTGCCAACTTTGGTCACGATTTTATTGTGTTTGTGTTTGTCTTGAGCAGGCAATATATCCATGCAGTTCACAGGTCAAAAGGTGCTTTTCCCATGATACCCTGGGCCCGGCCCTCAGCTGCCCAGTTCTGTTCCCTCAGTTGGTTACTGCTCTCGGTTTCCTGTGACCGGTGGAGGCCCAGAAGTTCAGGTAGTCACTCCCCCGCTGTTTTATGCAGTGGCAGCCTATTGTCCATGCTGTTCTACGCCTTGCTTTTTTAAATTTCAGCTTTATTGAGCTATAGTTGACATAAATTTAATATATTTGAAGTGCACACCATGCTGATTCGATATCTGTATGTATTGAGAAAGGATCTCCCCAATTGTCTAATCCTGCCTTTTTTAATTTTTTTTTTCAACGTTTTTATTTATTTTTGGGACAGAGAGAGACAGAGCATGAACGGGGGAGGGGCAGAGAGAGAGGGAGACACAGAATCAGAAACAGGCTCCAGGCTCTGAGCCATCAGCCCAGAGCCTGACGCGGGGCTCGAACTCACGGACCGCGAGATCGTGACCTGGCTGAAGTCGGACGCTTAACCGACTGCGCCACCCAGGCGCCCCTACTCCTGCTTTTTTTAAAAAAATAACTTTTATAAAGTTCCCCCTATTGCTTTTTACCTAATGTGTCTTGAAATCTTTTCATATCAGTGTAAAAAGAACTTCTGCATAAAAAAAACAAAACAAAACAAAAATGGCCACGTTTTAAATGGAGGAAAGGAAATTCACCTTTTGTTGATATAGGGTAAAAGAAAATAAGATCATTTTTCTCTTTCAAAAGTCTTTTAAAAAGGTGGATTATAAACAAGGGCTCCAAAGCCTTTCTTAGGAACCCTAACCATAAGTGACTGTGTCAGAGGGAAAAGGGGAGATACTGAGGTTCTGGTCTCTGTTCTGCAGGTTCCCTTTCGGGGCCTTAGTTTTTTTATTATTTGTTGATTGGAGGTCTTTGAGAAGGGTTGGTGGTTCTTTTATTTATGTATTTATTTTTAAGATTTTGTTTTTAAGTAATCCGCATACCCAATGTGGGGCTTGAATTCACAACCGTGAGACCAAGAGTTGCACACTCCATGGCTGAGCCAGCCAGGCGCCCTGAAGGTCCGTGGTTCTTAAGGGGGAGTCCCATGCATCTCCCAGGAGGTCTTCAGAGTGTCCATGTGCCCTTGACCCTTACCTCTGGGGCCTGCCTGGGGGAGCCTGCGGGCTGCTGGGGGTGGGGACCGAGGGAGAGCCATTGAGCTGGCGGTCCTGCAGCCCCGAGCCTGTGAGCCGGTGTGGCACTGACCTTGCATACAGGTGCTCCTGGGGGGACATGGGTGGCACACAAGCTGAGTGTGCCTCCACTTTCGCCAACAGACATTTCATCAAGCGCTGCCAGGCACGGTAAGAATTGGTGTTGAGGGGTCCTGGCTGGCTCAGTCAGTAGAGGGTGCAACTCTTGATCTTGGGTTGTGAGTTCAAGTCCCATGTTGGGTGTAGAGATTACTTTAAAAAATAAATTTTAAAAATGTGTGTGTTTTTTTTTTTTAAAGTTTATTTTAGAGAGAACACATGTGGGTACACACGAGTGGGGGAGGGGCAGAGAGAGAGAGAGAGAGAGAGAGAGAGAGAGGGAGACAGAGGAACCAACGTGGGCTCTGCACTGACAGCAGTGAGCCGAACACGAGGCTCAAACTCGTGAACTGTGAGATCATGAGCTGAGCCGAAGCCAGACGTTTAACTGGCTGAGCCACCCAGGCGCCCCTAAAAGAATACTTTAAAAAAAAGAATTAGTGTTGGTACAGAGCTACCTGGGTTACCAGGCCACCTGTCAGATTTGATTCAGTTGTCACGAAACCCTGTGACTTTCCTTATGACTTTACACAGGAGGGGCCAGACACTGATGACAGGCCCAAATGCAGTGGCCTGGGTGCCCTGACATGGAAACTGCTCCCGTGGGCACCCCACACTGAGTGTAGCACTTCAGATACCAAAGTAAGTGAAGGAAGTCCCTTTCCCAGGAGAGCCAGGGGGTATGACTGTGCAGTGCTCGTGCTTGGTGACTGTGTTCCAGGAATGCAAGCACTGTGGGACACATACGTACTCCCCCCCTGCACAGCAGAGGGGAGGCTAGAAGACATTTTCTTAAATATTTTAAATACAGCATTTATTTTTAAAAATGCTTACGAATATATAAAAAAAATAGAGGTAAACAGTTCATAATCCTGCCTCTTGGCATTATAAAAAAAGAAAGAGAAAGGTCAAGTGGGAGTTTCCCAGGAGATGGGGGGGAGGGCAGTTCTCAGCAGGGAACGGTGGAGGAGAGGTGTAGGGGTGTTGCTGTGCTGGGGGGCAGTGAGGGGTGTCCTGGGGGCAAGGCTGGGAGGGAGGCGGCCACAGAGGACGTGGGTGCACTCAGGTCAGGAGGGGCCCTGAGCCCCAGCAGCGATCTGACGGGGAGGTGACACATCTGGAGCTGCTGGAGAAGGACAAGAGTCTCTGCCAGCGACTCGGAGGGACGTGGGAGGCAGGGGATTGGCTCCTCCCATGACCACCCTACAGAAGGTAGTGGACATTACGATGGAGGTGAGGGAAGGCTTTTGGTTTCACATCCTCCCAGCGCCATTATGTGTTCTTGAGTAAACCCAGAATGTCTCTGTGCCTCTGTGTCCTCACCTGCAAGATGGGGAGAATGTCAGTAGCTACCCGCTAGGACCATGGGATTCTTGTGAGGATTCAGGAGGGAGGGCGCTGCGTGCCCCTCTCGAGTCTCCATCCCGGGTAACTAGCCGGAGGTGATGTCATTAGCAAAGATGGCAAACATAGGAAAGGCGAGAGTGTGTTGGGATAATGATAATAAACTGGATTTTTTATTATTTTATTTATTAAAATTCTTTTTTTAACATTTATTTTTGAGAGACAGAGATAGAGCACGAGTGGGGAGGGGCAGAGAGAGAGGGAGACACAGAATCCGAAGCAGGCTTCAGGCTCTGAGTTGTCCTCACAGAGCCTGAACTCATGAACCATGAGATCATGACCTGAGCTGAAGTTGGATGCTTAACTGACTGAGCCACCCAGGCGCCCCTAAACTGCATTTTAAACATGCTGAGTTGAACGGGTCAGGGGGACACTTGGGAAGAGAGTCAGAGACATGGGAGAGACATTCTCTCCTGAGATGCAGAGATGGGTGAATAGGTGAGGTCACTGGAGAGTGTCAGAAAAGCAAGGGGACAGTGATGAGAAGAGCAGAGGCAGATGCCAAATGACAGGGCAGGGCAGACAGTGGAGCCTGGAGGAGATGAGAGTGACCAGTGGGGTCGCTGCTTGAAGGCAGGAGGCCCCTAAGGCAAGGAAGGGCCCCATCAGGTGTGCTCCAAGGTCACTGGTGGCTCAGGATAGTGAGTGGGTACAAGTCAGAAAGTGGTGGATAGAGGGGGTGTCCAGTGCTGGGCGCTGGAGAGAACGTGCCAGTGGGGCACAGGTGTAAGTTGGGAGGGTGGGAGCGAGGGTGGACCCTCCCCGAGGAAAGGTCCCAGGACCACCCAGGTTGGGGAGAGTTGGCTGTCATAACACCCCCTCGTCTTCTGAGCTGGAAGGGGTGGCAAGGGGGAAGAGCTGGCTAAGGTTGGAGGCGCAGGGAAGGGCGGTGAGAGAGTTCACAGAGTGCAGTTCAGAAGTGAAATACATGCATCTTTACACTGAGGTGTAGTTTACTTGCCACAGAATGCACGGGTCTTAGGGTCCATCCAGCTCAAGGAGTCCTTCATGTGCATACATTCACGTAACTACCACCCAGATCAAGCTATGGAACATTTTCTGCCCCCCACAAAGTGTCCTGCCTGATTTCTAGTGGTGACCCTCCTCCCCAGGGAAATGGTATTTTCACATGCAAGTTTTGACCGATTAATTAACCATGCGGCTTGAGGTGGGTGAGAGCTGTTTTTTAGAGGGGAAAGGGGGCCCTGCCTGGACCCCACAGTGTACGTTTCCTTTCCAGAGTATCTTTGCGTCTATTGTTATTCTCAAAAAACTGTCTGGTAAACTGTTTATAAGAAGTGTATTAAAATAACTTGGTGTTGGGGGGGGGGGTGCGCCTGGGTGGCTCAGTCGGTTAAGTGTCAGACTTCAGCTCAGGTCATGATCTCATGGCTTATGAGTTCAAGCCTCGCATCGGGCTCTGTGCTGACAGCCCAGAGCCTGGAGCCTGCTTCTGATTCTGTCTCCCTCTGTCTCTGCTCCTCCCCTGTTCACTCTCTCTCTCTCTCAAAAATAAATAAACATTAAAGAAAAAATAAAAATAAAAAATAAAATAAAATAACTTGGTGGGGACCAATATATACGGCTTCTTAGACACCTGAGAGAGGGGCTGGCCCCTGTGGTGCTCTCAAGGGGCATTTGTTCACTCAACACTGCACAAAGGCTCTCTGGTCCCTGGCTCCCTCCCATGTGGAAGGCTCTGTGTTACGGACTGCCCTCTGACGGATGCCCAATCTGCACACAGAAGGACCAGATTGCCGGGGCCAGCCTTGGGCACCACCCCGTGACCTTGGGCACATGAGCTCACCACTGCGTGCCACAGTTTCCTCACGAGCCCCTCTCATTAAATGGTCAGTGTGAATAAACACAGAGAAGCACCCAGTATCATCGAGTGCACATCCCAGGGTCAACAGCAACACCTGGGGAACAAGCATCTGCTGTTGGCCAAGCAGTCACAGAGGGCACAGGTTCCCCCTGCCCTCACAGAGCCCATGGCCTAGGGTGGTAACAAAGAAGGTCATGGTGGGGGAGGGACAGTGAAGCCGGGTGATGGGGGTGGGGGCCTCCCTAGATAGTACCCAGGAAGGCTTCCCTGTGGAGGGGACCAGATGGTATAAAGGCCTTGAGGTGGGAGTACACTAGGTGGTGTGAGAAATGGCCTGGGGACATTATGGTTGGAGTCGAGAATGAAGGAGACAGCAGTGGGAGGTGAGGTCTGAGAGGAGCCAGAAAATGCACAGCCTTCATGCTCTGGCGAGGATTCCAGATACTTGTTGGGGACTTTAGAAGCACTTTTTATAGACTGTGACTATAAAAAAAAAAAAAAAAAAAAAAAAAGAAAGAAAATCTAGGCAGTGATATTGGCCCATAGGCAGCCAGATTCCCTTATAGTCACAAAATCCAGCAGGGGGAGAACATTTTATCCCTCCCGTCTGCTCCCCTCCTCTCCCCATCTTGCCCTCCAGCCAAAGTTTGCGTTTTATCTGCCTTTAAAAGACTTCACCTCTCCCTCTGTGTATTTGAATTAACTTATGTTTCTTTGTTGCCATTATGAGTTATTTTCTTTTCTTTCTTTCTTTTTTTTTTTTTTTTTTTTTTTTTTGAGTTTTCATCTGTTTCCTTTGTCTCAGTGCCTGGCCCGTCTTACTTGTTCAGAACTGGGATCTGATCTTTTCTCACCGAGTGGTGCTGTGGGGCCATCACAGTGCTCTGGCGTGGAAGGTATGTGGCCACTGTCTGTGGGCTGGCTGAATGCTGAACACGTGGGATGCAGAAGACAAGCCCGCAAACAGGATTCTCCGTGTGCCCCTCCCTCAGCACCCAGACACCCAGGACACCGCCGCGGCTGCTGACAGGGCCAGTGACTAGCTGTGCAGTGGATGATGTTCTTTCTTCTCTTTTGAAGCCCTGGGCGTGAAGGCTTTCATTAAGGCCACGAAGAAGATTCTGAGCAGTGTGTCGGATGAGATGCTGGAGGCGCTGTTTTTGAAGGTGGACACAGACTGTAATGGCTCCATCACCTGGGTGAGGAAGGGGCCCCTGCTTCAGGAGTCGTGGCTTAACTGCTCTGTCATCCCTCCCCCTTGGCTTATGTGTACATTCTGGTTGGTTTTTGATCAAAATTTTTGATTTTTGTGTTGGTGTTTTCATTTCTCTTAATATCCTACAATAAATGTGTTTCCAGAATTCTCTGCTATCTACACCATTATCTTTCTTAATAACTCCCTCTTTCTTGTATAGTGTATGGTGTATGGTGGCCTACTTTGGCCTTCATGAGGCTGGTTAATAGATTCTAGAATTGCCCTAGTGACCTGGCTTTGGGGTCTTCCGTTGCTGTTAACTTCTTATATGAGCTGAGACAATTCATCTCTACTGTTAGGAGCCTCAGTCTCATTATCCATAAAGTGGGGATGAATAAAGAGATTCAAACAGGATGCTGAACATGGGGGTGATGCGGAGATACATTTAGCATTACAGGACCTCATTAAGGAGGGAGGTGCTGCTATGTACCTACTAATAGGCCCTTCACACGTCCCAGATTCCAGAACAGCTCAGTTGGCTTGGCTACTCTCCTTGGCCACCCTCGGGAAGCATCAACCAGAGCCCCTTGGAAGGGGCTGGTAAAGATGGGGGAGGAACCGGAAGCCGGGTGTGGGTTCCCGAAGCCCAGTATGCCGAGCGTTTGGCCAGCGCTGTCCTGCCTTCGTTTCTTCCCGAGGCAGCAGAAGTACGTGGATTACATGATGCGTGAGTTCCAGAGAAAGGAGATGATGAGGACAAGCCAGTACCGCCTGCGCTTCCACCTCCCCATGAGGATCATCCCCCTGTAAGGAGTCTCTCCCCTGACCGAAGGGGTGTGTGTGAACGGGGTGGGGGCTGGCCCTGCTGTGAGCGCCCCTCCCTAGATCCCTGAGCCACTCTCTGTGGGGCCACCAAGGGTCTGGCACTAGGCTCATTTCAGCCCCTCAACCCTGCAGGCGAGCCTGAGCGTGAAGGTAAGTGATGTGTCCCCACTTTACAGACAAAGTAACAAAGGTTCAGAGAGGTCGAAGGACGGTGATGGGGTTGCTGTGTTCGGCCTTCCCTGTCCCTGCAGCATCCGCTACTCCTCCTGCTTCCCCCCACCCTGCAGCCCAGTGGGTCAGGGCACAGATGGCTCACAGGGCAGGGAGTAAAAGCCATCATAGGAGACTGCTCCTGGAGGCCACACCAGGCCTCCAGAACGGGCCATTGGTCACTCCTGGAGCAGTGGCTCTGTCCATGCCTTGACTTCCTCGACCCTGCCTGCTTGCTCCTCCTTCTGGCTCCTGTACACTGTGCCCTCTGGACCTTCACCTCATCTTTCTGTGCCATGGCCCTGTCTGCCCCCTCCCCTCTGAACTCCCCAAGAACGAGGAACCCTCCAGTGGCTCTGGCCAATGGCCCAGGCCTCTTCCCGTAACCCACCTTGGGTTTGCACACCTCCTGCCTCGTGTCGGTGGCCAGGGCCAGGGATCTGGGTCCTGTGGTCCAACGCTTGGTGATGTGCATTTGTGGCCTGCTTAGGAGGGGCTGTGGTCCTCAGGGGACTGCCCCCGGAGCAGGCTGTGGGGAAGACCATGAACCAGAGGCAGTCTCTGCCCTGGAGCACCTGGAGATTCAGAAGGATGGTAATGAAAACCACGAACGGGCAACTAAAAAAATTTTGGTCAAAATTTAATTGAGGAATAGTCAGCAAATATGAATAATGAAGGATTTTATAACCATGTGTTTTGACCTAAAACTTTGCTAGAGACAGCCAAACCTTCACGGATCTTTGTTTCCTCGGGGCATTTAGATTCCCAAGGTGCTTAAAGGGCCAGAACCAAAAACGTCAAGAAGCCTGTCCCTATTTTCCCCTATTTATTTGTTCCCAGAGAGTATTTCCAGCTTGACAGAGAAAATAGCCAAATCCTATTTAGTTATTTTCATGAAAAAGTCACCTAAAAGTTGGCTCCCCTCTCCTCAGCCTGGACCAAGCTCACCAAACGCTCGTCTCCTGGGTGCTGGCCTCGTGGGATAACGCCTCCCGAGGGCTCCCCTCCCTTCTCATGGCTCTCACCTGTTGCATCTACCCCTCAGAGTCTCGTGGGCCTGATGCCAGAGGTGGCACTGGGAGTGATGGAGGGCAGACTGGGCAGAGCTGGGGGCTGCGGGTGGGAGAGAAAAGAGCCATATCCAGACACACCATTGCTCTCTCTTCTGCTGAGAATGTTTTGAGGTAGAATTTCAGTGTGGGTTCGCCTTCAGCCACAGGTCACACGGTGTCCACAGCAACCTTTGGAAAGGGCTCTGGCCGGAGTAGGGATCGAGGTGCCTACGTTCTAGTTGAAGCTCCGCCCATAGCCAGGACATAACTCCAGGAAAATGCTTATCCCTGGGTCCCTGTGAGGTGAGGTGACATTTCCTGCCCTGCTGGGGCCTGGAGGCATGGGAGCACCAGGATCGTGTGCTGAGCCGTGTCCAGAAGTCAAGATGGCGGTGCCCTTTAGTAGCCAGACAGCCAGCTTAGCCAACTTGGGGCAGGACAGAAGGCACTGGAAGGCATGACTGTAGCTTGCTGGGAAGGCTTCACGGTGGCTTCCTGTGAGTCCCGGCCTGCCGCAGGAGCTGTTTGCTGTGCTCAGCACATGGCCTTGGAGATGAGGAGTTGGGTATGTGGGGCTCTATTGGATACGTTGTCCCCTCATCCACTTCTATCTCATGCTTGGCTTATATTCCCTTCTCTACCCTGAGATGCCGAAAACTGTTATTTTGAAGGTTTCAGTCACAATCCCCCCTCCACTCGCCACCCGTAGACTCTTTTTCTTATAAAGGAAGGTTTGCAAAAGACCTCTGTTCTCTGCCTTCTCTGACCCCATCCCATCACGAGGAAGCCAGCTGGTTGTTTGAAAGGAGAGCTCACTGCCTGTGGAGCCCTATCTCATACCAGCGGCCTACTCGGGTCATTTTCTTTCGGCCATGGCTGATAATGGTAGAAGCCCGCCCAGCAGAGCCCCACCTCTGGAGGAGCCAGCTTGAGTTTCTTGGTGGTGGTGGTGGTGGTGGTGGTGGTGGTGGTGGTGGTGTGTGTGTGTGTGTGTCTGTGTCTTGCTTTGCCCTTCCCCCTCTGTGCTTTTCATTCTGTTTTTGTTTGGGTCCTTCTCTGTCCTGTCACCTTCCACAGGAGCCATGGATGTGAGATTGTGAAGGTGCAGATTTTAATCCAGCAGTTCAAGAAGATTGGGCATCTCCTGACTGTCACCAAGGACGGGATCTTGCAGATCTGGTCTGAGACCTTCTCGCTGATTAACTCCTTTAGGGTGAGGGGGACCCACACGTGGAGCACACACAGGGTGGTCGGAGAGCCTTTGCCTTTGTACCCCAATAATGAAGGTGACCTGGGCCCCGAGTGGGCTCATTTGGGGGTTCACAGTCTAAGCAGCCTGCACGTGGAGTCACTGCTCCTGGGGCCAGGCTCTGCTTCACGTGGGACTGCGACCCTCGCATTTCACTTCTGTAAGCAGGACTGCATCTGGACGTCCATTCGACTTGGATGTCCAACAGACAGACACCTCACACCCAGTCTGTCCAAATAGAATGTCACTGTAGCTCTCCCTGGCCACCAGGCTTACTTCTCCTGTGCCTCATCTCAGTGAATGGTGTTGCTATCTACCAAGGTTTCCGTGTTAGCAGTCTGCTACCTTTCCTTTCCCTGTCATGTCCCCTCTGTCACGCAAATCCTTTACCTGGACCAGGCAGGAAATCGCAGTGGTTGTGTGGGCTCTGGAGTCCAACTTAGAACCTGACTGTACCACCTTCCAGCTCTGTGACCGTGGACACTTCGTAGATAGCTCCCTGTGCCTCAGTTTCCTCATCTGTCAAGTGGGGTCACAGTTACCCCCTCAGGCTGCTGGGAGGATTTAATGACTTAATACGCATACGGTCCTCAGAGTAGGGCAAGGCACACAGCAAGTGCCGACAAATACAAGATGACCTCATCATTGTCTCTGTGCTGTCAGCTCCTGGTTGAGTGCAGCGAGTGAGAAAACACTCAGGAAAGCTGGCTGTGTACGTAGTGTTGCCAGGCCAGTCCAGAATCCTCCAGCAAATGAGGAAGGCACAGCTCTCCAGAGAAGAAAGGCTTACTGAGAACGTTGCCGGCAGCATGAAGGCTTTCCTAAGCCCGTGAAAGAGCAGAGTGTTTCACAGTTGCCTCAGGGGTCATCCCTTGGGGCTGGAGGGTTCTGGAGGCAGCTGAGGTCTGTGGAGGTCAAGTGACTCTTGAGTACTTGGTAGCTCAGGACCAGGGGTGACTCATACCCGAGTTCCTGAGGCTGGGATTTCTGGCACCTTCCATCCTTTTTCTCTGTGTGTTTATTTTGTTGTGTGTGAGAGGGCACATTATAGCCTGAGCTCCTGGTTGTGGCTGCTACTCGGTCACCTCAGCATCCTTCAGAGGCCAAGTCTGGGAGGGATGAGGAGGGCAGAGGGAGGCTCCCCGGAAGGCCCAGCATTCCTCTTTGAGGGGCTGCTCGGGAAAGTAGATGTTGGCAAGAGTGATCCACTAAGCACCATCCGTGAAACCCACTGCATGCCATCCATGGTCATGCAGATGGAAAGCCCTGGAGTTTGGGGTGGGAGGGGGGCTGGGCTTTACTTCCCAGCTGTTCGACCTTGGGCAAGTCACTGGAACTCCCTAGGGCTCGGGGTTTCTCCAAGGCACGTGGAGGTGATGGGCGTACCATCTGTTGTGTGTGGGTTAGAGGCCCCAGGGGGCCTGGCCCCCTGTCCTCACTGCCCAGCCGCCAGCAGGGACCTCTCTGTTCTTGGTGTCTCTGAGTTGTGATGGGACAGTCCACTTCTTGCCCCTGCCTTTGCCATCCCTTCTGCACAGCCACCTAGAGGAGCTGCCTTAATCCTCCGCCCTCCCTTCTGTTTCAGTCTGTACTGCTGTCTGCTTTCTCCAGTCCAGAGTTTGTGGCCTTCTTACAGGGAGTAAACTACAAATGCCTTAGCTGACCACCCCTAACTCATCTCTCATCCTCCCTGACCCTGAGCCTGTCAGGCCGGCCTCCTCTTTTCTCTGGACACCAAAGCCCCTTTCTGCGGACATGACTTTGTGTGTGGTGTCCCGTACCTCGAGGGCCCGCTCGAATTCCGTCTGCATGAGTGTTACGTGAGGCTGGCACCTCACAGCCCGGCTGGGTGATTTCTTGTCAATAAGCCACTTGAGCGGGAGGACATCTGCAGATGGTAAACAAAGTGCAGACAGAACAAACAAGCAACAACTAATACCATGTCACATGTTCGTTATATCTCAATAAAACTGGTGTGGGATGGGGCGCCTGGGTGGCTCAGTCGGTTAAGCGTCCGACTTCGGCTCAGGTCATGATCTCACAGTCTGTGGGTTCGAGCCCCACATCAGGCTCTGTGCTGACAGCTCAGAGCCTGGAGCCTGCTTCTGATTCTGTGTCTCCCTCTCTCTCTGCCCCTCCCCTGCTCATGCTCTCTCTCTGTCGCAAAAATAAAAACATTAAAAAAAAATTTTTTTTAATAAAAAAAACTGGGGTGGGGGACAGAGCCAGACCTGCAGAGGGGCAGTCAGTGGAAAGTCATTCTCCCTCTCCCACACCCGAATTCTCTCCTGGAGGCAACCGCTGTGACCAGTTTTGGGGCACTCTTCACGGTTAGCCTGTACACGCACCCTCCGCACCCCTTTTTAAATATACGCATGGTAACACATGATAGTGCTGCTTTCCACCTTGCCTTTTCATTTGATAATGGATCCTGGACACTCTTCTGTATGGCGTGTGCACAGTCCCCTTCTTTGTAATGTCTGGGTGGTGTCCTGTGGTGTGGATTTGTATCTGCTCTCCTTTCCAAGTGGTCTGTGGCCTGTTGCTATCACAGCGGTGTGGCGGGGCCTGCCCTCACACACACTTCTCTGTGAGTACATGTGAACACATCTGCAGATGTGTCCTGGAAATAGATCCCGGGATCACGAGTCATGCACAGTTAAAACTCTGAGGAAGCTTGTCAAGTGGCTCTAGAAAGGGGTTGTGAGGATGGGTGTTCTTTAAGCCCATTTCGCAGATGTGGAAACTGAGGCTCGGGCTAGGGAACTTGTCCAAAGCCCTATCAGCAGCTGGTAGGAGTGCTGGGCTCCAAACCAGCTCTGCTGCCCCCTCCAGGGCCTCGGGTGGTGGGAGAGGGTTCACGGGACCCTGCGCCTTGGTGCGCTCTGCCAGGCAAGCCTCCCCAGCTCGGTCGCTTCTGCTCTTCCCCTGGCCAGCTTAACCAGATCCAGCAGCCCCACCACCAGCAGATGTGGGTCATCGACATGGTCTGTCTCCACAACATGAACCTGATAGCGATTGCATCTACCGACCAGAAGATTGGTGAGTCCCTGACGGCGCCCCAGGCCTACCGTCAGCCGTTGGAAGGCATGCGTCTGCGCTTGGGGATCCGTCACCGGGCCAACTGTGGGCGTGGGTTAGAGCCCTCTGGGGGTGCTGTGGCTGGTAAGCAGAGGCTGCGTGTTGTCCCCAGAGGCCCCCGAGGCCTGGGATGTGGGCCTGGGCTCCATGCATGCCCTCCCCCTCCGTCTCTCCCCCAGAGTTCTTTGATATCAGCAACCACAACTGTGCCCGGGCCTTCACCTTCACTGATCTGGACAGTTGTGTCCTGACCATAGACTACTGGTGAGTCTCGGGGGGAGACAGGTGCAGTCTTGGCAGGAGCCGCATCACTCGGTGCGGTTGGGACTCCCAGAAAGCCTCTCTGGAAACAGCCCCGGAATGATTCCCACCCTATGTGCCTGTGTCCTCCTCGCCAAGCTGCCCTGCCTTGGGGGTTACTCAGTCGTCTGCCCCTCTTCCTCCCACTGCCCGACCAAGTCAGCCATCGAAACCCGGCAGGGGCTTGTCCCGCCGTGACTGAGGGCTCTGGGAATGCCGTGGTCCATCCGCAGGAGGGTGAGCTGGTAACAAGCAGCTGGAGGACCAGGAATTTGTTTGTTTTAGCGTTCAAAAAAATTACTGATTTCTTTTGGCCCCAGTTCACCGGTGATCTGGGTCTGGGCGGCTGGGCCCATGTTTGTCAGCCATTGAGGGCAAAGCTGGCAAGTCGTGTGGGAACTGCCCCTCGCTCCCAGGTGCAGGGAGGCTGATGGGGGCCGGGAAGGTGGAGGCTTGCAGCCCTGCGCCCAGCCCCGCCTCTTCTGTCTCCACCTTCCTCAGGTCTGACTGTCACAGAGGTGTGTTCTGCTATGGGGACACCAAAGGCAATGTCATCGTCTTCACCTCCAGCAATGTGACCCACGGGCTGTTCAACCCCCGAATCCTCCCCAGGACCTCCAAATGGGGTAGCTAAGATGCTAGGGAATGTGCGGGTGGGGAGATGACCCTTCCTCCCAGCTCAGGAGCCTCGGGCTACTTCAGCTCAGCTGAGGAGTACACCCGTAGGCTCAGCTCCGAGTGGCCCGTGGGACGTGGGGTGAGGAGGTGACCACAACAGCCAGAGGGGGCTGAGAAGCGGGGCAATCTCTCTGAAGGTGGGAGGTTGCACAGGTGAAGGTGGAGGGGAGAGGCTTCCGGACCCCCCTCATCCCAGCAAGGACCAACCTGTGCCAGCTGTGTGACCCTGTGGAAGTCACTCACCCCTTCCGGGTCTTGGGATGCCAGCAGTAACCTTCTCCAAGGTCGTGAGGAGGGTTCTGCTCTCAGCTGGGAGCCGCTTTTGGTGGGGGGGTGGGGGTGGGGCAGGAGGGCTGCCCTGGGGGTGGGCTCAGTGGGGCCTGGGGGAAAGCCTGGCTCAGCATGGCCATGAACCTGAATAAGCACAGTGACACTTACTGTGCATTTGCGTGCCGAGTGGCTTGGGCACGTCGCCTCCTACGGCCCTCCCCCTGCCCATGGCCAGCAGGGAGCTGCTGCTGTTACAGCCCATGAAGAGAGGAGGAATGGAGGTTCAGGGGGTGAAGCACTTGTGTAGGCCCCACAGGGTAAGTGTCCCGAAGCAGGCAGTCTGCCCGAGTCTGCACCTTAACCCCTTGCTGGGCTATACCCTAAACTCACTAAACACTGAAGGACGCTGTTCAGGGCTGTTCTTCCAGGGGCACTAGGGCCCAAGGCTCTGGGGCCTGGGACTATCAGGGACGCGCCTGAACTGGACCCTGTCCAGGATCGAGCCCTTGGAGTGTGGTGTCAGGCCTCCAGGCTGCTTCATACCCATCTAGAGGAGGCCCTGGGCCACCAGGGGCCCCAGCCCATGGGGACACTGACTCCCATCCAGGACACCAGAGCAGTCCCTAGGGCTTCCAGTCAGAGTTTCTGAGCCGGACACCCTGCAAGGGCTCCCCGGCCTTGGTGACCCATTCCCCCCCACTGGCCGGATGGAAGATAGATCCCACCCTGGATACAGCAGTGGGCTGGCACCCTCCTATATCCTTGCCTCATCAGCCTCTACTCCTGGTGCCTGCCCTGCCCGGCCGCGGTCACGCTGTGGCACCCTGGGAAATGGCATGGGAAGTTGTGGTAGTCGTTGAGCTGTGCTAGATGGGAGATCGGAGCGGGTACGGATGAAGCCGGAGTGTAGGATAGGAGTCCTTCCATGCCACACGCTGCCTGAAGGCTGGGGAGGAACATGAAGGTGGGCTCACCCGTGTGTTGACTTGGGAGGAGTTGGACAGACCAGCTCTGTGTGAGCTGGAACCAGTTGCTTGACCTCTCTGTACCTCAGTTCCCTTTAAAACAGGGATGAGCATACTCAATTCATGGCTTTCCTATAAGGTGGGAGGAGGGCATATGGGGTGAGGTGCACGGTAAGGACAGGGGGACTCCCTCTCCTGACCTCCCGGGGCTCTCCCAGCCTCGTGGTCGAGGCAGACACGAGAAGTGAGGCCCCTGGCTAAGCTTCCGCCTTCCCGTGCCTGCCCCACTTCTGCAACACTCCACCCCTTGGGACTTCCTTTTCAAGCTTCCTCCTGCCCTTGCAAGATGGGGCTGGTGACTTTGCAGCATAAAATGCTTGGCATAAGCCGCCAGGTCCCCTTCTCTTTTCCGCCTTTTACCTGGGAGTTTCTCTCAGACTTGAGCCCAGATTGTCCCAGTCTTTGGGACCCACCTCCTTAAAGCCTGCTCTACAGGGAGACCCGTGCTTGTCCCATCACTGCTAGCCCCATCTGCCTGCACCCGGGGCCTTTCCTTGGAGGCTCCCAGGCCGCCGGCTGGATGTGGGAGGTTGCGGGGGCCAGGAGACCCTGAACGCCGCCATGAGGGCCAGGCTGTGCTCAGTGTGATTGCTCCAGGCACACTTGCTGGGTGCCCCCCTTGGAACTTGTGTTTGCAAGACAAGGCGGGGCATGTAGTTCGAAGCATGATGGTAGACTTCCAAATGATCCTTTTCAGAATGAATAGAGCCTAGGGTCTCAATTTGTTCTCCACTCCAGCAGACTTGGAGCTCCCTAAATGAGAATCACCTTGGGGGCCGCCTGCTGCGGCTCAGTCGGTCGAACATCCGACTCTTGATTTCGGCTCAGGTCATGATCTCACAGTTCAGTTCATGAGATTGGGCCCTCATCAGGCTCCATGCTGATAGCATGGAGCCTGCTTGGGATTCTCCCCTTCCGTCTCTCTCTGCCCCTCCCTCACTTGCGCATTCTCTCTCTCTCTCAAAATAAACTTTAAAACATAAATGAATATATAAAAACTAAAAAAAAAAAAAAAAAAGAGAGAGAGAGAATCACCTCATTTAGATTGCAGCATGTGGGGAGAGGGAGAAGGCCCGAGATGTGGGGCCAGCTCTGTGAGCCCTGGCATAGGGCTCTGGGCAACAGTGTTACCTGCCTGTGTCTGTGTTCTGTGTCAAGTTCATCCCACTGAACTCACCAGGACACAGTAAGGCTGGAATGAGCATTTGGATGGAAAAGTTTTGAGACATACAGGAGTGGCAAACCAACTCGAGGTGTCCACTGGGGTTTTTGCTGGTCTGGCGAGGTGGGGAGCTGGTGATGTGGACCTCGGTTTTCTCTCCTACCAGATCACTGGACCAACGTTTCCGCACGGAAGCTCCTAAATGAAAAGTCCCCTTTGTATAGAAGTTACTGGCTGAAAGTAAGTCATCGCTTTTCTTGGCCCGTTACCATGGTGATTATCTGTACCCACGAGCCACTCAAAAGTGGATTCGCCCGCTGGGTTCAGTCTTAAGCCTTGAGGCTTGATCACTGGGAGGATGAAGGCAGCTGTCGGGTCCTGCAGCTCTCTGATCAGAGAACGTAGATATCCCGGGGGTGGCTCGTCTCTCTCACCACCTCCAGTGCTCAAGCCTGGTCCCGGCGGATACCGCCTCTCTCCTGGATGGCTGCAGTGGCTTCTAGCTGTTTCCACCTTCCTTTCTCCATGCAGTGCTTTACTCCATTCAGCAGCCAGAGGAATTATGAGCTAGAACCAGCCATGTCACTCCTTTGCTCAAAATCCCCCAGTAGGCGCCTAGGTTAAGCGTCCGACTTCGGCTCAGGTCACGATCTCGCGGTATGTGAGTTCGAGCCCTGCGTCAGGCTCTGTGCTGACCGCTCAGAGCCTGGAGCCTGCTTCAGATTCTGTGTCTCCCTCTCTCTCTCTGCCCCCTCCCCTGCTTGCGCTCTGTCCCTTTCTCTCTCTCTCTCAAAAATAAATAAGAAAACATTTAAAAAGTTTAAAAAAAAACATTAAAAAAATAATCCCCCATCGCTTCTCATCACGTTCAAACAGAATCTCAAGTGCTTACCATGACCATCAGGACACAAGGTGACCTGGCCCCTGCCTGCCCCCCATCTCGCTTTCTACCTTTCTTTTTCCCATTTACTCAGCCGCAGAGACACAGGCAATCCTGCTGTTCTCTGAACACGCCAAGCCTTTTCCCGCCTCAGGGCCTTGCCACGCTCTAGCCCTCAGGCTGCTGGGTTCTCCCTTCGGTCCCTGTTTGCTCCTTTCTCTTCTCCCTCCAGGGCCCTAACCGGCCAGCCCGGAACAGCCCTGCTGCCTGCCTCTGCCCTTGGCCCTTCCCGCTGCAGCATTGATACGATTCTGACACCAACTGCAATGTGTTTTTCCCAAACCACCATGCAATTCTCAGACCTCAGCTGGGTGGCCTACAGTTCTCTACCTGGAGATAGCGTCAGACCCTACAGGTTAAGGGTCAGTCCCACGAGACCGCCCTCCACTTCAGAGGCCACTTACAAGCTCAGGTTGTCACCTGTGTTTCTGACCCGCTGGTTATAAATCAGAGCTTCCCTTCACTCTCTGGGTTTGATTAAATGGCTAGAGTGGCTCACGGGACTTGGAGAGACATTTTACTTACTACAGCACCGCTTTATTAGAAAAGGATACAACTTAGGAATAGCGAGATTGAAGAGATGCGGAGGGCAAGGTGTGGGGAACGGGGGCCTGGGGCTTCTCTGCCATCTCTGGGCACAAACCTCACCCCACACCTCCACATGTTCACCAGCCCAGAAGCTCTCTGAGCCCTGTCCTTTTGGGGTTTTTTTGGAGTTTAATCACATAGGTATGATTGATCACATCATTGCCACTGACGACCAATTCATCCTCCAGCTCTTCTCCTCTCCCCAGGGGCCAGGGGGGTGGGGCTGAAAGTTCCAACCCTCCCGGCTCCTGCTTGGTTTCCCTGGCAACCAGTCCCCATCCCCAAGGGCTTTCCAAAAGTCATCTCATTAATGTAAACTCAAGTGTGGTTGACACGGGTTTGTTATGAGTAGGAACACTTTCTTACCACTTAGGAAGTTCTGAGGGATTTAGGAGTTCTGTGCCAGAAATGGGCATGAAGACCAAATATATGCTTCTTTTTTTTAAAAATTTAGGGGCACCTGGGTGGCTCAGTCAGTTGAGCGGCCGACTTCAGCTCAGGTCATGATCTCGCGGCCTGTGAGTTCGAGCCCCGCGTCGGGCTCTGTGCTGACAGCTCAGAGCCTGGAGCCTGTTTCAGATTCTGTGTCTCCCTCTCTCTGACCCTCCCCCGTTCATGCTCTGTCTCTCTCTGTCTCAAAAATAAATAAACGTTAAAAAAAAATTTTTTTTTAATTTATTTATTTTTGAGAGAGAGCGTGCAATTGAGGGGCAGAGAGAGGGAGAAAGAATCCCATGAGGTGCAGAGGGAGAGGGAGAGAGAGTGTGGAGCCGGAGCAGGGCTTGAGCTCACCCAATGCGGGGCTCAAACTCACGAACAGTGAGATCATGACTGTAGTCGGATGCTTAACCGACTGAGCCACCCAGATGCCCCCAAATACATATTTATTACAAATCACGGTATCACAGCTTACCACCTTCCAACTTTGTATTGTCCACCCATTCGTTTCTCATCCTGTTACCCTCTCGGGATTGACAGCTCCTAAGGACAGGCACTTAGCCTGTTGTCCTGTCTCCAGTGCCTAAAAGGGCTGGGCCTTAGTGGGCTCCCAGTACATTTGTTGAACAGATAAACAAACGAATGAATGAATGAATCTGACACTAGGGGCAGACTGAGTTGTGTGGTCCCAGGCTCCTAAATGCTTCTTTTCTGGCAGGTTGGATCCCTCAGGCCCTGGGACCCTATCAGGGAGAGTCACCCACAAATACTGTCTTTTCTGTCTTCTGTGGGAATCTCATCTTGGGCTTGGTTTTCTGTCCCTGTTGCTGAGTGTCCCACATTCTGTCTGGTGCCCTGGATTTGGCACCTTCGCCATGATAGATGCTCAGTGAGGCAGCATATGCAAAACCTAGCCCAGTCCCCGCAGCCCCCTCCATGTTGTCCTGAAGAGGGAGGTCCCCAATGCGGAGGCCAAGCACAGGGCTGACCCGCAGAGCCAAAGCTAGAGAATTCTGAGCCTGTGCCATCAAGGCTGCCCCTTGGATTGTGGGTCTCAGCCTTTCGTTGCCTAACTTGCACCAGATAACATTCCCATGGGGAAGCATCCAAGGCTCCCTGTGGATAAGAGGGACTGAGGGCTTGGCTGACTCCAATCCGTTCTCTCTCCTGCGTGGGATGCGGTGACAGTGATGTCACATGGGCCTGACCTTGCCTGTCCTCTAACTTACAAATTTGGGTGCTTTTCACCTGTCTCACTGACCAAGTGATGCCACAGGACTAGGCTGGGATCCTGGGGCCATGTTGCTGTGTCAGAGCTGTGATCACTAGAGGGTATTAGACATGGTGACTTCCTGGCCCTTCCAGCCCCTACCACTGCCACTCTCTTTCTAGGCTCTTCATCCCAACTGGTGCCAGCAGGTCAAGTTCATCCCCCAGCTGAACATGGTGGCCTCCTGCTCAGCCATTGAGAAGTCCTCTCTGGTGCTGACCTTATTGCCGTCCAAAGGTCTAGAGAGCCCCAAGTAAGGAGCATCTCTCTCCAGGCTGGGGTGGTGGGGCTGGGAGGGGGTGGTGTGATGGTGCCTCGAGGGTCTAGCTTCGCCTCAGCCACATGTGGCCATCCCTGCTGAGAGTGGGCCCGCCCCCAGGATGGTGGCATCCCGCGGATCTTGCTGGGTCTGAGGAAGCAGCGCGTGTCCTGTGGGCCAACAGTGGGGTATGGCTGTTAGCAGTTGGGCTCTACCGTGTATTATTTTTTAAATTAAGATGTAACTGACATATGATATTATGTTAGTTTCGGGTGTACCACAGAATGATTTGGTATTTGTATATATCGGGAAATGATCACCACAATTAGTGCACAGTTACAATTGTTTTTCCCGCTACAAGAACTTTTATGGAGTCTGGTTTCACTGTCAGCAGCAAAAACGTAATAGGTTTCTTTTATCCACCAGTTTATACACAACACTCAGCGCAGAAGCCGGCACATAGTGTGAGCAGGTGGCAGGAAAATATTTTCTCAATGAAGGAGTGACTGTGAGTTGCTTTACCTCGTGCTCCTCACTCGGTGCCCCCGTCTGTAGAAGGCGGTGATGGCCCCACTCCTTTCCCTTAGTCTTAGTCTAAGTCTCGAGGCTTAGTGGAATGACTGCTGTTGGTGATATATGGTCATTGATTGGCAGCACTTACCCTTTGGAGATGGTTCTAATCTAGTTCCTTTGTTCTAAGTTCCTCTACCCCAGAGTCAATTCTTTTCTTTGCTTTTTTTTTCTTTCTTTTCTTTTTTTTTCCTTTTCCTTTTCCTTTCCTCTGTCCCTCCCTTCCTTCCTTTTCGCTTCTCCCTCCCTCCCTCTATTCCTTCCCTCCTCTATTCCCTCCCTTTTCTTTCTTTCTTTCTTTCTTTCTTTCTTTCTTTCTTTCTTTCTTTTCTTTCTTTCTTTCTTTCTTTCTTTCTTTCTTTCTTTCTTTTCTTTCTTTCTTTCTTTCTTTCTTTCTTTCTTTCTCTTTCCTTCCTTCCTTCCTTCCTTCCTTCCTTCCTTCCTTCCTTCCTTCCTTCCTTTTCTCTTCTCCCTCCCTCCCTCTATTCCTTCCCTCCTCTATTCCCTCCCTTCCTTTTCTTTCTTTCTTTCTTTCTTTCTTTCTTTCTTTCTTTCTTTCTTTCTTTCCTTCCTTCCTTCCTTCCTTCCTTCCTTCCTTCCTTCCTTCCTTCCTTCACAATACTGATTAGTCACACAAGTCTATGTACCTACGTGTCCCTGTAAAAAAGTAAAAACATTATAAATAAAGCTGCAATCCTATCCTTGCTCAGTCCTCACTGTCTCACTCTGCTTTCAAATGTCTCACCTCTATCATTTTCGTGTGTACCTCTCACTGTGCATTTCACAGTAGATTTTTTTTTCCCCCTGAGGGTTTTTTTCCCCCTCTTGCCTCTGCTGTTTTCTTCCTGCTGCACGTCTCTACTCCTTGGACCCTTCAGGTCTGTGACATTTTGCTCCTGGGCAGGTGGAACCATGAGGGGCAGCCCCGTCTCCCTGGGGGGAGTAGCAGGAGATTCAAGGCCTGTGTTGGGGGGAGCAGCTGGGTGAGGCACAGCAGGAAGATGGAGGGCCATTTAGGCCCCATCTCTGTCCCTTCCTGTCCTGGTTGTTTGCCAGAGGGAAATTCAATCCTGGGATGGTAGGGCTAATTTAATCTGAACTCCTCATTCTATAGATTGGAAACTTGAGACTCAGGGGGAGGAAGTGATTTGTCTTGGAGCAGACGTCTGAGCGGGGGACGTGTTCCAGGCCTCACTGTGTGTCCAGTGTCCTGTTAACCAGAGTACTCTGTGCACATCCCCACCCGAGCCCTGGAGCTAACGGCTGCTTGGGGGAGGGGGCCTCGGAGAAGGCTGATGTGGTGGGGAAGTTTCGGTCTTGGCTTCCGTGCTTGGAGTGGGGCAGTGTGGTGGGGTTCCACTTGGAGCTGTTTTCCAGCAGAGGCTCATCTTTGCTTTGATGGAAGTATTACCTCATGTCTGTGATATGTGTTTCATTCAGCTTCTTATTTTATTGGGTCTACATGGCAGGTGGATATCACAGGATTACCTCATCCTGGCCATGAAGGCATCGTGGTCTGTCCCTGCTGCCTCCCTAATCTCACCCCTTCTACCTTCCCACTCCAGCTACAAGGGGAACCCTTGTGGGGGCGCCTGGGTGGCGCAGTCGGTTAAGCGTCCGACTTCAGCCAGGTCACAATCTCGCGGTCCCTGAGTTCGAGCCCCGCGTCAGGCTCTGGGCTGATGGCTCGGAGCCTGGAGCCTGTTTCCGATTCTGTGTCTCCCTCTCTCTCTGCCCCTCCCCCGTTCATGCTCTGTCTCTCTCTGTCCCAAAAATAAATAAACGTTGAAAAAAAAAATTAAAAAAAAAAAAAAGGGGGAACCCTTGTGGTTCAGCCGTTCCCTGCCCCTGGTGCCTTTGAATTGCTTCTCTCTGCCTGGTATACCCTTGTGTTGTTGTTGTTGTTGTTGTTTTTAAGTTTATTTATTTTTGAGAGAGAGAGTGAATGGGGGAGGGGCAGAAAGAGAGGGAGAGAGAGAATCTCAAGCAGGCTCCACACTGTCAGCACGGAGCCCGATGTGGGGCTGGAACTCACCAACTGTGAGATCATGACCTGAACGGAAACCAAGAGTCAGACACTTAACTGACTGAGCCACCCAGGCGCCCCGCCCTTGTTTTTTGTTGTGTGTTGTTTTTGTTTTTTTAAACATTTCATTGCTAAAAATTCCAAACACACACCAAAGTAGAGAAAAATATTAAAGTAATGCTTTAATATCACTGGTACCTAGTCCAAGTTAATCTTCCCCCATTTGTCTCAAACGTGTCTTTTTACAATTATTTGGAAAGAGATATAAACAAGTTCCTAGGTCTTGAGCACAGGAACGGTGAGGTCTGATGCATACCGGCATCCTTTGGGCCGCTCTGTTGCAAGTGAAGTGATCAGGCGTGGAGATGGGCACTCCAGTGGTGACGCCATTGTAATAATTCAGCCTCATGGTGATGGCCTGGAATCGGGCGATGGAGAGGAGACAGAGAGATCTGAGATGTATTTTGGGCGCAGGTTGGAGAATGTGTTTATACACAAACCTGCCCCTGTGCTTCTGGTTGTCTGCATGCAGTACACATGTCAGCCAGCAGGTGGCACCATTGGCTGCTTGCTGGTCTTGAGTTCCAGGCAAGGACCTCTTGGGGCGTGGCCTCCGCAGGTGGGGTCTGGCACTGTCACCCCAAACTCTGCCTCTAAGTCAATATTGCCCAAAGCAATCTACACATTCAATGCAATCCCAATCAAAATTGCACCAGCTTTCTTCTCGAAGCTAGAACAAGCAATCCTAAAATTTGTATGGAACCACAAAAGACCCCAAATAGCCAAAGTAATATTGAAGAAGACCAAAGCGGGAGGCATCACAATCCCAGACTTTAGCCTCTACTACAAATCTGTAATCATCAAGACAGCATGGTACTGGCACAAAAACAGACACACAGACCAATGGAATAGAATAGAGACTCCAGAATTGGACCCACAAATATATGACCAACTAATCTTTGACAAAGCAGGAAAGAATGTCCAATGGAAAAAAACCAGTCTCTTTAACAAATGGTGCTGGGAGAACTGGACAGCAACATGCAGAAGAATGAAACTAGACCACTTTCTTATACCATTCACAAAAATAAACTCAAAATGGATAAAGGACCTGAATGTGAGACAGGAAACCATCAAAACCCTAGAGGAGAAAGCAGGCAAAAATCTCTCTGACCTCAGCTGCAGCAATTTCTTACTTGACGCATCCCCAAAGGCAAGGAAATTAAAAGCAAAAATGAACTATTGGGACCTCATGGAGATAAAAAGCTTCTGCACAGCAAAGGAAACAATCAACAAAACTAAAAGGCAACCGATGGACTGGGAAAAGATATTTGCAAATGACATATCAGACAAAGGGCTAGTATCCAAAATCTATAAAGAAGTCACCAAACTCCACACCCAAAAAACAAATAATCCAGTGAAGAAATGGGCAGAAGACATGAATAGATACTTCTCTAAAGAAGACATCCAGATGGCCAACAGGCACATGAAAAGATGCTCAACGTTGCTCCTCATCAGAGAAATACAAATCAAAACCACACTCAGATATCACCTCACACCAGTCAGCGTGGCCAAAATGAACAAATCAGGAGACTATAGATGCTGGAAAGGATGTGGAGAAACGGGAACCCTCTTGCACTGTTGGTGAGAATGCAAACTGGTGCAGCTGCTCTGGAAAACAGTGTGGAGGTTCCTCAAAACATTAAAAATAGATCTACCCTATGACCCAGCAATAGCACTGCTAGGAATTTACCCAAGGGATACAGGAGTGCTGATGCATAGGGGCACTTGTACGCCAATGTTTATAGCAGCACTCTCAACGATAGCCAAATTATGGGAAGAGCCTAAATGTCCATCAACTGATGAATGGATAAAGCAATTGTGGTTTATATACACAATGGAATACTACGTGGCAATGAGAAAGAATGAAATATGGCCTTTTGTAGCAACATGGATGGAACTGGAGAGGGTTATGCTAAGTGAAATAAGTCACACAGAGAAAGACAGGTACCATATATTTTCACTCTTATGTGGATCCTGAGAAACTTAACAGAAGGCCATGGGGGAGGGGAAGAAAAAAAAAGAGAGGGAGGGAGGCAAACCATAAGAGACTCTTAAAAACTGAGGGTTGATGGGGGGGTGGGAGGGTGGGGAGGGTGGGGGGTGGGCATTGAGGAGGGCACCTGTTGGGATGAGCACTGGGTGTTGTATGGAAACCAATTTGACAGTAAATTTCATATTTAAAAAAAATTAACTGTTTTCTAATTCGAAAAAAACAGAAAAAGCCTCAGCTTCCGAGGCAGTGTGGGCCTGAGAGGTTGGCTCCCTGGCAGCCAGCCTGAGCTGAGTTCTTGAGGTGCTTGCAGCCAGCAGTGAATCTGAGTGGAAGAGCCCTGGTGGAGCCCGAGGGAGCAGGTAGCCGAGCGTGTAGACCGGCCCACAGCGTCTCCCCTGCTTCCCCTCCTTCTTCTCTCACTTCTGCACCGCCACCTAATTAAAGCCACCTGAGCTGCTTGCCATGGCCTTCTTCCCTGCATCCCCTCTGAGCTTCCAGTCCCTTCTCTGCCCAGCAGCCATCTGCAGACTGGTCTCCTTCGGCTCACCTATCAAAGCCACCTGTTTATTTCCCTGCAGGACTTACCATGATTTGTGAATGTCCATCTCCCTGTCTCTGTTCATTTATTTGCTCCTGCTGTTTCTCTCTGGAAGGAAAGCTCCACGAAGGCAGGGGCATCACATCTATGTCCACAATAATCCTGGAAGGGCACAGGAGCCAGCAAATCTTTGTTGCACCAGTGAGTGAGTCAGCCTGAAATAATTTCTAGTGACCGTTCTTCCAGAAGGTTTCTCTGTGTGTATATGCACACAGGGAGATATATCTGGTTTGACAACAAATGAAATATGTTTATTTGTTATGTTCCTCTTGAAGTTTCAATTTTTTGAGGAATCCTTCTGGCAGTAGAAAGGAGAGCAGGTTTGGAGGGGGAGCAGGACTAGAGGTCAAGAGACGCACTGGGAGGCTGCACAGAAATGAAGGAGGCCTGAACTAAGCAAAGGCCGGGGCGATGGTGGGATGTGGGCCATGAGGGTTTAGGGCCCAGCTGGATGATGGGAATGCTGGAGAGGGAGGCTGCAGGATGACCCCCAGGCAACCAGGTTAGAGCCCTGGGGAGTGGCAAAGGAACCAGTTGAGGGGCAGGTTCAAGGAGGGCGAGCTGTGCTACAGGGCTGGTGTACCGTTCGATGGGGGCCTCTGAGTTGAGTTCATTAGAAGGGAGAGTTTGAGTAGAAGGAGCTGGCAGAGTGGGATGGATGGGTAAGAGGGAATAGCAGATGCAAAGTACTCTGGGGCCTGGTCTTCCTGAAACTCTTGCCTGCCTCACCCTGGCCCTCCTGAGCCCCATCCAGCCCTGCTGCCCTCTTCCTTTCCTGCCACACTCACCCTGGGTCTGAATCCTGATGCCCCCACCTTGCCAGCCTTGTGGCCTTAGGCAAACTCCTTACTTTCTGCTTTCTGTGTCCGCATGACATGGTACAGGGCTGACAACGCTTTCTAGGATTATGTGAGGGGTGCAGGTGATACACGAAACAGGAATCAGCACAGAGCAGGAAGGGGCACAGCTCTCGGTAGCTTTTGTCCCTTCCCTCGGCCCTTGGAATATCCTCCTCCTCCTCCTTCTTTTTCTTTTCTTTTCTTTTCTTTTCTTTTCTTTTCTTTTCTTTTCTTTTCTTTTCTTTTCTTTATTCATTTATTTATTTATTTTTAGTGTTTATTTATTTTTGAGAGAGAGAGAGAGACTATGGGTGGGTGAGGGGCAGAGAGAGAATGAGACACAGAATCCGAAGCAGGCTTCCGGCTCCACACTGTCAGCACAGAGCCTGACGCGGGGCTCGAACTCGTGAACCGTGAGATCACGACCTGAGCCGAAATCAAGAGTCGGATGCTTAACCAACTGAGACCTCCCCAGGTGCCCCATGGAATCGCCTTCTTTTTAAAAATTTTTATCACGGGTTGGGGGAACACCCGTCTCAGTACGGTTGGAGCGAGGATCACGTTAGGTTTGCCCTTGGACCGAGGTAGATGTGTCCCAGCACTGAGTTGTTGCTCGTGGCCTGGGGTTGCTTCCCCTACAGGTGAGGGGTGGGCGCCTCCTCCACGAGACCTGCAGCAGTCGCTCTGGCTACAGTGCTCAGTCCTGACTTGGCTGCAGGGTGAGCCCTGGACAGGGTCTCTGAGGCTGCTCCTGCCCTTCATGGGAGAGGTGATGACTTCTCCCTGGCCTCCCTGCGGCCCTGCCTCCAGCTCCTCTCCACCCCAGCCTCAGAGACTCCCCAGGGCCCTGGCTCCCAGCCTGCAGCCTTCCCCCTTTGCTGTTGTAGGTTTTCAGTGCTGAACTTAAGAAAAGGGATTCTTTGCTTTGATTACTGCCCAGACAAGAACTTGGTGGGTAAGTAATCTTCACGGCGCACGAAGCCGCTGGCCTGGTGGAACTGGAGTGAGGCTGCTGGGGGCGTGGGGACTATCAGAGCTGAGGAGGAGGGCTTGCAGGGCCCGGTTCCTCTCCTGCTGCTCTGGTCCCCACCTGTGGGCACCTGGGGTGGGGTGGTGACTCAGTCTCTGCTTAGCACGATAGGGCAGCAGGGGGGTGGACTGTCACGACCACCCCCTCCCCCCCCCCATCTGCTGCACCTGCCTGGGGTCCAAGGCATGGTCCCAGGAGAAGTTCTCAGCATAGGACCCCAGTGGTTAACACCCATTTTTTGACCCCAGTGACTGGCGGCTACGACCCCCTCATCCGCCTGTGGAACCCCTTCTTCTCAAAAAGGCCCATGTGGCTGATGAAGGGGCATCAGACCTCCGTGACGCACATCCTCATGAACAGCAAGAACAGCAGCATCCTCTTCAGCATCTCCAAGGACAAGGTGCTGCCCTCATGGAGCATGGCTCTTACACCCGCTGGTCCCTGTTCCCTGGCAAGGACGCTGGCCCAGGGATGCTGATCTAGCTCGGTCAGCTGGGGCCCAGGGGAATGGTGTGACCTCCCTGCCTGTGGCTGCACACCTAGGCTAGGGCGTAGAGGGAGAGGCCCCAGGTGGAATCACCAAGAAGGGGCCATGGGTCTCGAGAGCCCTGGCCAGAGGCCTGCGCCCGCTCTGAGCGGTCCGCCAGAGCTGGGTTCCCGTGTGGCCCAGCCTGGCTTCTTACTCTGCGGTCCTGGGCCAGGCCCTTCCCTTTCCTGAGCCTCTGTCCCCTCATCCACAGGATGGGTTGTTGGGAGTTAGAGGAGAAGAGCTGGTGGTAAAGCCGCGGTGTCATGTCTGGCGCATAGTAGGTGTGTGATACGTGGGAGCCATTCCCTCGCCTTCCCTCTGCCCCCGGACCCAGACTCACACCTCAGCTCTCCTAGTGACCCCTTCTCGGCTGCCCTGGCTCTCAGGGCCTGACTGGAACTTCTCCAGTGCCTGGGGCTCCCTCGCTCAGGGCCTGTCCCTTTGCTGCCCCGCATCGATTGGTTCAGAGTACCCCCCATCTGCTGGGCTGCCGGCTGTTCTGGTCAGTGTGGGAATGAAGGCCAACGGCTCCAGGTGCCCTCCATCCGGGCACAAGTTTGTGTCTTCTGGGACTCAGGAGACTGAGAATTGGCTGGACCCTTGGGTTAGCCAGGCCACCCTCCCTAACACGGCCCACACTGGCTGTTGTCTGGCATCTTCCCGGCAGCCCCCAGAACCGGGCATCATGGCCTATGCTGAAGGATCTGAGGCTGGAGGGGCAGGCGGCAGGGGCGGGCGGGCCCCGTCCTCACAGTAGTGATGGGCAGAGCCAGGATATGGACTGGAGTCCGGTCGGTCCCAGTCCCTGCCCTTCCCTACTTACTGCTGGTGTCTCCAAGCAACGTGTGTCCCGGAGGGACTTCGTGGGGCCTCTCTAGGGACGGCTCCTCCACTTGCGATGAACTCGATGGGCTGCCCTGGAGACAGGTGGGCTTTTTCAGCAACTACGTTGGTAGCCACTGTGTGTCCTGCCTGGCGTTAGCTGAGGTCGGCTGGAGTGGAGCCTGTGAGGGTCTGCAGGGGCGCGTGCCGTCTCGCTTGGTCTTCATCCTCAGCCGTTGAGGGGAGGCCATGGGGGGAAGAAGCCTCGGGGCAGGGGGGGGGGCGTTGCCCCAACTTTCTCATCTGAGCGTAAGAATGGCAACTCTGTTACGCGGTCGGGATCTGTGCAGCGGGCGCGTAAGGAAAGTGCTTACACTGCGCGCGGCTGGCCCTGCTCACATCCCAGGCCTCAGGGGCCGGCCGTGTCCCCCAGGGCCCACTCTCGGCCTCTGCCTGCTTCCCACCCCCCAGAATATCCGCGTGTGGGACATGCAAGACTACATATGCCTTCAGTCCTTTTGTGGGAAGCTCTTTGCCCTGGGCAACTGCCCCATCACCAGCGCCTACTTCCACGAGAACGAAGACAGCCTCGTCTGCACGACCTACTCAGTGAGTGCTGCGCGGGGAGGGAGGCCAGGGGCAGAGACTACGTTAATCAGACGCCGCCCATCCCTCAAGGAACGTAGGCCGTAGAAGAGCAGAGAATGTCCGCAGAAAATGCTCCACGTGGTGATGGAGATTTATGCCCGGTGCTTCTTGGAGCATAGAGAAAGGGTCCTTAGCCTAGCCTGAGGTAGGGCATAGTCAGGGAAGGCTCCCCGGAGGAGGAGACACCAGATTGACGCTTTTTGCTTCCTAGAAGTTATGAGGGACGTTGGGACTCCCACAGAGTAGGGGTGAGAGGTATCGGCAGGCATGCTGAGGAACCAGGAGGCCTTGCTGGGCTCGGGCCTGCGCACAGTCAGGATGTCTTAATGTTGCAATTTATTGGAAGTGTTCCCCTGGGGCCAGTCACTGAGGGCAGAACCCAGTGCCCAGTTGCCTGCCCCTCTCCTCACCTGCAGATTGGGATCCTAAAAGGCTACTTGGAGACCAAGGGGCCTGGGAAAGCAGGGGAGAAGACCTCGACTTACAGCACACCCCTGTGCGCCATCCTCTACAGTAAGATTTTTAAGCAGGTGAGCGGGCTGGGGCCAGCCGTCTCTCGGGCTGGCAGGAGTGCCGGGTGACGCAGGGCAGGACCCAGACCTCCTGTCGTGCCCGGAGAGCAGTCAGCACAGTGGTGGGGTGGGGTGGAATTCATAGCATTGATGGTGGTGTGGGACAGCTGCTTAGGGGTGAGAAGCAACCCCGAAGAGGGGTTGGCAGCCTGAGGGGGGCAGGGGCTCTACCACTTGGTCAGTGGATCACCTCATTCCCCCCCAGCCTGCGAGCCCCTGGCCACTGCTGCAGGTCAGCTCTGGACGCGCCGCCTCTGTACGCGGAGTATGAGGTGGAACACTAGGTGTGGACCGCTCTGCGAGGTTCCCCAGGGGGGTGCTGTTCCTGGGTGTCATTATCCAAGAAAGCCCAGTCCAGGGAAGGGAAGTCCAGGGAAGTCTAGCACCCTCATCCCGAGTAGAGATCTCTGGGTGGAGCAGAACAACTGGGCATATGGTTTTTGAGGGGTGGGGACAGAAAGGGCTCCCAGGCCCTCTTCCCACTTCCACTGGGACCCCTTTTCTGGCCTGGGCTCTGAGCAGGACAGGCTGTATCTGCTGCAGAGATAGCCTTTGGCTGCACGAGGCCATTGTTCACCTCTCTGCACTTCTCTCTCAGGCTGGTTCCCGGCACCACCATCCCGCACACCTTAGGGCCCTTCGATGCCTTCAAACAGTTAAAAAAAAAAAAAATCCCCAGTTTTTCTAGATTGTTCTCAGCAGGAGGGTTGGTCTGAAACAGGCTCACCTGCTACTGTTGCATTGAAGTGGAGTGACTATCCTTTGTTCTCAGCATTTCCTTTCTTAGGGGGCAGTTAGTGTATTTCCTGTTGTTTTCTTCCCCCTCCATTAATGATGCTTCAGTAAACATCTTTTCTGATTTAGAGATTATTTTCTCTGGATAGATTCTGAGTTAAAGGGGATTTCACCAATGTGGTTCCTTCTAAAAGAGTTGTGCCAGTTTGCACTGGCCTGTGCTCCAGAGCAGAGGAAGGCCTGTTTTCAAGAGGGGCTTATCCAGCAGCAGGAACGCCTTGAATGCCTGTCTTCTCAGTGCATAGCGGGGAAGTGGGGGGCTGGGCTGGCCCCAGCCATGACAGGGGGAGGCCACCCTTGAGAGTGGGGACACTCTGTTCTCCAGGAGCCCCAGCCGTGTGCTCCCCCACAGGTAGTGAGCGGCTGCCTGAGCAGCTTGGTGACAGTGTGGGAGATCACGACGGGCAGGAGGATGATGGAGTTCTGTGTGACGGGGGACCAGCACGTGGAGCTGACCACCATGTGCCTGGATGAATCAGAGCGGCGCCTGCTTACGGGTTTGTGCGACGGCACCATAAAGATGTGGAACTATGCCGTTGGCGAATGCCTGCTGACCTTCCCCAACCCGGACCAGCTGGAGGTCGGTCTGGTGTGTCAGTGGTGCCCGGGGGGTGCCTTGTGAGAAGCAAAGCGTACCTCTCATGACCCTGGGGGCGCACTATCTTTTTATGCCTCTTTTTAAGGCTGTGCCTATAGACTGCCTGGCTTCTTGCCTTCCTGAGCCTTTGTGTTCTTGCCTGTAAGGTGAAGGTAGGGAACAGTGCCTGTCCTTAATAAGGATTCTACGAGGGCTGGCTACCCTTGTTCTTTTAATTTGTTGGCACTCCTAGCCCCAGGTATGAGAGCTTTGGATGGCATTTCCAACAGTGGGGCCCGGTGAGCCCCATGCTCACTCCTGTCTGGGAAATGCCGGGTCAAAGGGACGGGGTTATAAAGACAGTCTGTGGGTGTGGCATGGAGCAAAGCCAGCAGTCTCACTTTGGGACTTGAGCCCACTACTAACTCTTACGAAAGTCCTTGAACCAACTCAGAAGGAGCATTTGGCCAAGTAGCCAGGGATCTGAGTACTGGTGCAGATCCTATCAGCTATTTGACCTTCCCCGTTATCCCCCTGTTGAATGGCCATGGATCCCTACCCTGTCTACCTCCTCCGAGTCTATCAAGTGAAATCATGTGATGTGAGAGCGCTCTGAAAAACGTATGGTGGTATCACTAGAGAACTCTTATCATCGTGGAGAGGGTTGACTTCTTGCTCGGTATGATTAAGAAGACATTTGGGGCCCAGGGCCATTTTCTCTGAGGCACCTTAAGGCTCTGTTTTCTTTTATCGTCAACAGGTTAGTGGGATTGTCCACATGAACAAGGTGTTCTACGTGACAGGATGGAGTAAGAGAATCACTTGTTTCACGTGAGTGGCAAGGGTGTGTGTGGGGAGCTAAGGGCGGCTGACGGTTCTCTCTGCTTCGGGTGGGTTCCCCTATTCCTAGCTTCACTCGCTTTGGAAGTCAAGCAAGAAATTCATGGTGGGTAATGTCCCTTGCTTCATTTGCTCATCCATCCGTTTGTCCACCGTTCCTTGAGTATAACATGTCCTAGGCTTTGTGCTACATGCTGGGGGTGGGTATAAGCAAGAATGTGTCCCCATCTTCCTAGAGGGAGGCAGATGCTAACCAAATAACTTCATTTATAATGGTAAAGTCTGTTGAGTGCTGTGGGCAGGAAGAAGTACCGGTTTGGTTTTTTTTAATATTTATTTTTGAGAGAGAGAAAGGCAGAGTGAGTAGGGGAGGGGCAGAGAGAGGGGAACAGAGGTTCTGAAGCGGGCTCCTTGCTGACAGCACAGATCCTGATGTGGGGCTTGAACTCACAAACCACGAGATCGTGAGCTGAGCCGAAGTCGGACGCTTAACCAACTGAGCCACCCAGGCACCCCAAAAGTATAGGTTTCTATGGGAAGGGAAGGGAAATCGGATTTAGTCTCAGGGGCAGTCAGGAAACGCTCATCTGAAGCTGTTGTGGGTGGAGTGGGATCTTCTCAATGAAGCAGCAAGGGACTTGGGGTGGGAGGAACATTCCAGGCAGAGGGAACAGAATGTGCAAGTCCTCTTCCTCTTCAGGGGGCCTTTCCAGGGCCATGGCTTCCCTGCTTTAATCCTTACTCAGCTGTCTGAATGGGATGAATCTGTAAGATTGGTTGATGTCAAGCCCCTAGGACAGGGCCTTTGTAGTAGACACATGGTAGCTGCTTAGTGAATGAGGTCAGCGGGGCAGAGCTTCCACCTGAGTGTCCTCTTCTGAGTCGCCTCCCGGAATCTAAAGGCCTCGGTGATCCCCCGACCTGGTGTGGCACTAAGGCCAAGCGCTCTGCCCTCCCGCCTCTGGCCCTGTGTGCAGGCTCCACGAGACCAAGCCGATGCTTCGGTGCCACCACTGGCAGAACTTCCACAAGGAAGATGTCCTGAGCATGGCCAAGTACCAGAACCAGTTCCTCGGGACCTCCTCCTACAACGGGGACGTCCTCCTCTGGAACGCCAACCTGTTCAAGCCCATCCTCAATTTCAACGCCTCTAAGAGCCCCTTGCCTTTGCTGCCCAAGAAGGTATGGTCAACAGGGGGCACCCCCCACTCTTTCTCAGCGGTGGGCCAGAGTCAGATGTAGGGCCCGGGGGGGGGGGGTAGGAAGGACCCCCAGGAAGGAGAAGGGATGGGATGACTTCTTTTGGAGGAGGTTGGGAGCTGGGTAAGTGGGTGCTAGTTTCTATAATTATCCTCATTTGACAGACAAGGAAAGTGAGGCACAGAGAGGTTAAGCATCTTGGCTGAGGTTGCACAGCCAAGAAGGGATAGGTCTGGACCCAGGTAGTCTGACTGCAGAGCCTGTGGACTGCTGGTCCTGTTCTGTCTAGTAGATGACTCTCTTCTTGAAGGCGGCTCACATCTTACCCATCACTATTATGCATTACCACTCTGGGCTCACCGGGCCCATGGTAGGGACTTAGGAAACCCACACCATCTCAGAATTACCTTATCTTTGCAGATCAAAGCTACAAGGGGACTTTGGGGTCACCTCGTCCAAGAATTTTCCAAACATGCCATGGAGAAATTCTCTGAGGCTACTGCAGTGGCTCCTAAAGCAGTTCAGCTTTTTATCTATTTTACACTTTGGAGCTTCCCTTAAGATTAAAAAAACCCTCCAAAATATTTGGAATCCACTGTCCATTTTACAGATGGGGAGACTGAGTCCCTCACGGGAGCAGTCTCCTGCCTGTGGGTACTCAGGGCGTTCGCGGTTGGCCCAGGGACAGGGTTATAAGCTCTGGTTTGATGCCCCTAAGGGTACTCGGTTTCTAGGGAGCAAGCCCTGGGTGCCTGGAGGGCCCTGCGATGTTAGCATTAGGCCCAGGAAGCCCTGCATTTCCCTCTGGGACACTGCAGCACTCCGAGGGCGGTTGTCTCCCTGGCACAGATCCAAGAAGTGAACGACTCCCCGGCAGAGGGTTTCAGGTCCAGCAGGACCTATGCGGAGCCCAAGAAGTGGGCACACAAAGCCCCCACACAGCCCCCGGACCCCAGGGCCAAGACTGCGGCCAACGCCCACCTACAGCGGAATGTGATGTCAGCTCCCCCAGTGATGAAACGCCCCAGAGACAGGGAGCCAGAGAGGCCCGTGCCTCCGCAGGTAGGAGCGGGAGCCGAACCAGGTGGCTTCGCTGTGTGTGTGTGTTTTCTTACATGGAGGCACTTTTTCCAGAGCCCCTTTAGGTAACCTCGGCTCCTTCTGAGCACTGCAGCCAGGCGGGCCACCTCCCTGGTTAGGTTCACTTCATCCATCGCCCTCTGCTGCCTCCAGCCTGGGCACGGTCCCTTCCCAGAGCATGGCCAATACCGGACCCCAGCGTCTACAAGCTTGGGGGCAGGACCTGGAGGCAAGACAATCCAGGGAACCTAGAGTCACAGGCTCGATCCTGGGCTACTTTCTCGGTCCTCCAGCGTGTGTGTCCTGCAGAGATGAGCCACTGGGGCCCACCAGCCTCCCCACCCAAGCCTCATCTCCCTGGAGACCAAGCTCCAGAGGCCTGAGGCCTCAGCAGAGGCAGACTCAGCAGAGGCAGAGGAGACTGAGCCCTCCTCTCTGCTCCAGGATTCACCCTCCCAGGCTTGACTGATGCTCTCATTTTGGGGGAGTAAGGAGATGGAGCAGGGTGGTTTGGCCTCCGACTCTCAGCGGTGGATACGGTATCTCTCGTGTGGGTCTGGGGTCAGAATACTTCAGCGATTGAAGTCTGATTCCTGTTCCTGGGAACTGAGGCTTGAGAGAGAAGCTCCACCTTAGAGACAGGCTCCACGCGATGCCTGTCCGGCGTAAGCAGTGCAGACCTAGATCCCACGTGGCCCGCTCTGCTGTAACGACACACGCACTGTGCGTTCCTACAGGGACGCTCGGACCACCTCTGGAGTGTCAGGGTTGTGCCACCGCACGCACACTTTCCAGAACCATGAGTATGCGCTCCCCAGTCCTCCCCTTTGGCCAGGGTATCTCTTCCAGGACAAGGAGAGGGTTTCCCCAAGGGCAGACTGAAGTCTCTGCCCCAACAGAGGAAGCTCCTGGTTACTCAAAATGGAGACTCCCCAGCACGGGCGTGTCTTTATTGCAGGATCCATTAGACACCTGGCTGTCCCTTTCACAGGTCGGTGTGTTTACTGACGGGGGGCTGGGGTGCTCGTTCTTTCAGCATCTGCCTCTGGTCTCCCCCCGCCGCCCCCGCCGCCCCTATGATGACCTGGGAGGCCCATTTTGCTTTCCAGAAACCTCTCAGTGCTGAAAGCCCTAAGCCGTTTAGAATACCCTATGGCAGACAGTCAGTTCTCAGAGATGCTCAAAGGAGAGGAGGGGAGTTCCAGAAGAAGGTTCTGCTGCAATCCAATGCATCGGTGGAGAAGGTGGGCCACGCTCAGGCAGGGTCTGGGGTATGAGCTGGGGTTGGGGGGTGGGTGGGTCTGGGATCAATCAGGATGGGTTGGAAGGGGAGGGCCTATGAGCCTAAGGGGCCAACCTGGTTCTCCCCGGGACCTGGAGAGGCATGGTGGAGGTGAAGGTACCACTCAGGACTCTGGCTTCAGGGCCACTGTGTCTGGGGGAGGCTCCTTGAGTATATGCGTGGAGGAGGGTGCAGGGTCCCCCCCCGCGCCCGGTTGGTGGGATGGCCTGGGATGTAGGAGAAGCAGCATTGCCAGAAGCCACTGTTAAAATGTCCTCCCGTGCTCTGGGAGGGTGTTTCGTACAATATGTGAGTGGGGCTTGGGTCATCTTTGTTCTTCTTCCTTCCTCCTGCACCTTTCCCCCTTCTGACCCTGGATGCCCCTCACTGTGCCGTCACCACTAGATGAAGTGACCACTCAGGCCCCTTCTAGCTTTGATGTGCAAACATAAGGTAATTTGGAGGCTCTCCGGGTTTCCTAAGACCCTACCAGGGGCCCAGTGAAAACCCAAATCATAGTTGTGTTAAGGTGTGGCAGCACCGTCCCCTTCCCCAGCTCCAGGGCGCCAGGGACTTGGGAATAGGGGGGCAGTGCCAGCAGGGCTGGGTCCTGCGGTGGCGGAGTGGAGAGCTGCAAGCAGCTGGACAGTCTCTCCTCCACGTTGCAAATGTGCTTTCCCCTCTTTTAAAAAAGTGCCTTAGGGGCGCCTGCCTGGCTTAGAGCATGCGACTCGTGATCTTGGGGTTGTGAGTTCGAGCCCCACGTCGGGTGTAGAGATTACTTTTCAAAAACCTTTTTTTAAAAAACCTTTTAAAAGTAGCGATTCTAGTTGGTTAAAAAAAAAAAAAAAAAAGCAGCAGCTGCACAGTACCCAATAGTAGCAGCCCTAGTCACCGCTCGAATTGGTAGATTGGTTTAGCCTTCCTCTTTTTTTTTCCTTCTTCTTCAGTGTTAAATTTGTCTACATGCTCACATCCTTTTTATTTTTAGACCAGTGATGTAAAATTATAGCTATGTCCTGCCATTTGCTTTTTAAAAATTTAACTACATGCCATGGATATGTTTCTGTATCAGTAATTTAGATCCAGCTTATTCTTTTGTTAACTTATCTTTTTTTTTTTTTTTTTTTGGTAACAGTTGCATAGTGCCCCATAATTTGCATGTATCACAGACTCTTAAGCCAGCCTTCTCTTGATAGACATGTAGGTTGGTTCCAGTTTTTAACTTTGAGCAGCTCTGCACGGAAAATCCTTGTGCAGATGCCCCTATGCGCTTGTGCGAGTACATTGAAAGGGTGGATTCCTGGAACCAGGGTTGCTCAAAAGATCCCATCCCTTTCAGCCTCTGAGTCTGACCGAAGTAGATGACTCAAAGCCCAACCTTTGACTGTGACCTGGTCCCATCAGGGCCCAGACGGTTATTCATTGAGTGTTTTCCACGTGCCAGGCCTGGGCAGGCAGCAGTGAATAACAACAGAAACAAAAACCTGTGCCCTCATGGAACTGACATTGTAGTGGGGTGAGACAGACGATTAACTAGCTAGTAAAATAAATGGTAGGTCACAGGGTGAGCAAGTGCAGCAGAGAACCCAGAAAACCAAGGCGACGGTAGGGGGTGGCATGGGAGGTAGAGAGGGCATAGCTATTTACATAGGGGGATCAGGGAAGGCTTCACAGAGGAGGGGACATTTTCACAGAGCTTGAAGCCTGCTGTCATTTGGAAGGATGGTGACCCTGGCAGAGGGAGCAGCAGGCACAAAGGCCCTCACAGAAGAGCTTATTTGGAATGTTCAAGAAAGAGCGCTTCTCTCTCTCTAATTAGGAAGTGGTACATGTCCTTCATTTAAAATGAAAAATTCAAGGGGCGCCTGGGTGGCGCAGTCGGTTGGGTGTCCGACTTCAGCCAGGTCACGATCTCGTGGTCCGTGAGTTCGAGCCCCGCGTCGGGCTCTGGGCTGACGGCTCAGAGCCTGGAGCCTGTTTCCGATTCTGTGTCTCCCTCTCTCTCTGCCCCTCGCCCGTTCATGCTCTGTCTCTCTCTGTCCCAAAAATAAATAAACGTTGAAAAAAAAAAATGAAAAATTCAAGGGGCGCCTGGGTGGCTCAGTCAGTTAAGCGTCCGACTTCGGCTCAGGTCATGATCTCGTGGTTCGTGAGTTCAAGCCCCGCGTCAGGCTCTGTGCTGATGGCTCAGAGCCTGGAGCCTGTTTCAGATTCTGTGTCTCCCTCTCTCTCTGACCCTCCCCCGTTCATGCTCTGTCTCTCTCTGTCTCAAAAATAAATAAACGTTAAAAAAAAATTTTTTTTTTAATGAAAAATTCAAGCCTTATAGGGGTGTCTAAAGTAGAAGAATGACTTACCTTCTTCCTCCATCTCCAGGGGTAACTAGTGTTAAGGTGTGTTGTAGCCTTGTGGACATTTTTCTGTGCATACGCAAGTATATACATGTACGAATGTGTATATGTACCTCTAAATATTTTTTCACCAAATAGCATCAGATTATACATACACTACTCTGCCATTTGCTCTTTTTCACCCAACACCTCATGGCATCTCTCCCTGCCAGTGGTTGGGAGGCCACGGCCCCTCTCTTCGCAGCCGCGTGGTATTTTGGTGTAGGTGGTACCTATCCAGCCGGCCTGCTCTCACTGGTAGAAGGTTAGATTGCTAGGTTTTGCCTTTATAGCTCACGTTGCCATGGACATCTTTGTACACGAATTTGTTAGCTCTCTTGTCTATTTCCCAGGATTAGAAATGCACTCTTAGGAAGCTTTTGATACATTGTGTTATACTGCAGCCTATTAATAATATCAGAGTAGTTAATACTTATTGAGCTCTTAGTATCTGCTAGATGTGAGCTTCAACATTTACATGAATTATTTTTCTCTCTCTCAAACAGCCCTGGTGGGTATGTACTATTATTATTTCCATTTTGTGGATAAAGAGACTGGGGCTCAATGAGGTGAAGTGACCTGCCCAAGATTCTCCTGTCAGAAAACGGCTGAGCCAAGGCCTGATTCCAGATCTATTTGTTTGCAAAGTCTGCATCCTTGACTATTTGTGCTGTTACTGTTGGCAATTCCTTGGCTTTTTGTAATCTGGCCTGGTGATCTGAGTGTAATAGGATTTGTATCATGAATCTTGACAGGATCTTTGGAGATTATATGCAAAGGACTGAATGTCTATTGGTGAAATTCCAGGTACTATGGCTGGTGTGTGTGTGGGGGGGGGGGGCTGGCAGTCATGTCTAAGGCTGGCCTGCTTCTTCTTTTTTTAATATAATTTATTGTAAAATTGGCTAATGTACAGAGTGTAAAGTGTGCTCTTGGTTTTTGGGGTAGATTCCCATGGTTTATCACTTACATACAACACCCGGTACTCATCCAACAAGTGCCCTTCTCCTCAATACCCATCGCCCATTTTCCCCTCTCCCCTAACCCCCTTCAGCCCTCAGTTTGTTCTCTGTATTTAAGAGGCTCTTATGGTTTGCCTCCCTCCCTCTCTGTCTGTAACTATTTTTTCCCCTTCCCTTCCCCCATGGTCTTCTGTTAAGTTTCTCAAGATCCACATATGAGTGAAAACATATGATATCTGTCTTTCTCTGACTGACTTACTTCATTTAGCATAATACCTTCCAGTTGCATCCATGTTGCTGCAAATGGCAGGATTTCATTCTTTCTCATTGTCAAGTAGTGTTCCATTGTACATATAAACCACATCTTCTTTATCCATTCGTCAGTTGATGGACATTTAGGCTCTTTCCATAATTTGGCTATGGTTGAAAGTACTGCTATAAACATTGGGGTACACGTGTCCTTGTGCATCAGCACTCCTGTATCCCTTGGGTAAATTCCTAGTAGTGCTATTCCTGTGTCGTAGGGTAGTTCTATTTTTAAGTTTTTGAGGAATCTCCACACTGTTTCCCAGAGCGGCTGCACCAGTTTGCATTCTCAGCAACAGTGCAAGAGGCTTCCCATTTCTCCACGTCCTCGCCAGCATCTATTGTTTCCTGATGCTGACTCTCCTTCCTGGCTTCCAAATACTCTGTCTTCCACCCCCATTGTTTCCTAAGCAGCAAAGTCCTTTCCCTCTGGGTTACTGGGTGGTAGACCGTGGAACTTCTCAGGATGCTGTCCTGGAGAGGGTCCGGAGCTCCTAGGTCACCCTCAGTCCCAGCCTTTCCTTAGTGGATGAGAGAGAGGGTGGACTGGGGCAAGGACTCCTGGGGGAGTCTTACCTGTCAGGTCTCCTTTGCCACTGTTTCTGTCTGGCCATGTCCGAAGACTGCGGGGTATGGCAGATAAGGGCACATGGAAGGAGACAGGAAATAGATCCAGGCACAGCCGTGTCTCTTACCATCTGTGGATGAACCCAAGTCCTTGGCCCTTTCCTTAGTGGTAAAGGACCAGATAGGTGGGGAGTGGCAAATCCCTCTGAAAGACATGGGTAGCTTCAGCTTCTTCTGAAGGGGTCTCCGGGCAGACCTTTAGTACCCCTGCACTTGAGAGCTCTCTGAGACCACTGGGTGGAGTGAGACTGGAATGTCTAACCTCAGTCCGGAAGCTCTTTCCAAAGGGGGCAGGAGACTATCTTTGAGGCTTCAGGGGCCAGGTGCAGAGTGCAAAAGGCATAGTGTTGGTTACCTGCCTTCCAACCACACGGATCCCGCTCCTTCCTGTCCAGGGTGGGGTATCCTACTGTGCCCCTCTTCACTGTGCCCACTCCTTATCACTGGCCACACAGCCCCGACTGTGTGCTCTCACAGGCCCACGGCCCTCTCTGAGCCTGCAGAGGTTCCTCCCCATCATGCGCCTTCAGCCTGCCCATTCAAGCTGTCCCAGGGCTGGTGCAGAAAGGATTGGGAAGGAAGCTTCAGTTTTCCCCAGTTCAGAAATGGGAGATCTTTGTGGCACATCATTTTGGTGAATCCTGTGTAGCTATGAGGAGTCACATTTTAAGAGAATACTTGATCTAGAGTATGACAAAATTTACTTTAACAGTGATAATGACAATGATAAAAAAATTAAGTGTGCATCTTTGAGATTTTTAAAAAATGTTTGTTTATTTATTTATTGTATTTATTTATTTAGAGAGAGTGTGCACAAGCAGGGAAGGGGCAGAGAGAGAGGGAAACACAGAATCTGAAATAGGCCCCAGGCTCTGAGCTGTCAGAAGCTGTCAGCAGAGAGCCTGACACAGAGCTCAAACAAACTGTGAGATTGTGACCTGAGCCGAAGTCGGACACTTAACTGAGCCACCCAAGCACTCCAAGATTTATTTTTATATGCCTATATCTCGATCTATTGATAGATCTATCCTGCTATAGATACACACACACACACACACACACACACACACACACACACACAGAGGTATAGTGCAAGCGGGGGATGGGCAGAGAAAGGGGGAAACATAATCCCAAGCAGACTCCACATTGTCAGCGTAGAGCCCGATCTGGGGCTCGAACACACGAACCGCGAGATCATGACCTGAGCTGAAATCAAGAGTTGAACGCTTAACCGACTGAGCCAAACAGCGCCCCCTGGTTTTGTTTTTCTTAAACAAGACTGGGAGCATTTGAGACTGTAGTTCAGCTGTTGGATTTTTTTTTTTTTTTTAATCTAACAATGTACAGAGGACAACCTTTGCTGTCAATACATATAAATCCATCTACTTCATTCTTGTTAATGGCTTCATAGAGAAGGCCAATCTATGCTTTTTTGAGCCTAAAACTTACACAATTTGGTTCGCACATTTATGGAAAATAACACAAAATTATGAATAAAAAATGAGATACAAAAGGGAAAATTTACTTAAAATGAGAAAAGAAATGACAAATTTTCTTTTTTTGAGAGGCTACACTTTGAATACTTTTTATTTCCTTCTTTACCCTATGTCCTCCCTCCTCCAGTCTGGAAATACAGCAGCAGGGAGCTGTGATAAGATTTTTAAAATTTACTCTCAAGTTCATGAAACTCTGAAATATTTACATCATTTAGTCATTTATAGATTTGTGTATGTAAAGTATTTCAGAGGAGATACTTTTTTTTTTTTTTAATTTTTTTTTCAACATTTATTTATTTTTGGGACAGAGAGAGACAGAGCATGAACGGGGGAGGGGCAGAGAGAGAGGGAGACACAGAATCGGAAACAGGCTCCAGGCTCCGAGCCATCAGCCCAGAGCCTGACGCGGGGCTCGAACTCACGGACCGCGAGATCGTGACCTGGCTGAAGTCAGACGCTTAACCGACTGCGCCACCCAGGCGCCCCATCAGAGGAGATACTTTTTAAAAAATTATTCCTAGAACTATTGTTGTTGTTGTTGTTGTTATTATTATTATTATTATTATTATTATTATTATTATTTCTTGATATAGAGATCAATATGGTTACATTTTATTTAGAAATTTTTCTTTCTTTCTTTCTTTGAATCTAAGTTAACATATATTATAATAATGATTTCAAGAATAGAATTTAGCAATTCATGGGGCACCTGGGTTGCTCAGTTGATTAAGAGTTCAGCTTCAGCTCAGGTCATGATCTCACGGCTTGTGAGTTCGAGGCGCACATGGGGCTCTGTGCTGACAGCTCAGAGCCTGGAGCCTGCTTTAGATTCTGTGTCTCCCTCTGTTTCTGCCCCTCCCCCACTCGTGCTCTGTTTCTCTCTCTCTCAAAAATAAACATTAACAAAAAAACAAATACCTTAAAAAAATTTAGTGATTCGTCAACACCTGTTGTTGCCCGAGTTGTTAATGTTAGCCATTCTGACAGGTGTGAGGTGGTATCTCACTGGTTTTGATTTGTATTTCCCTGATGATGAGTGATGTGGAACATTTTTTTCATGTGTCTGTTAGCCATCTGATGAGAAAGGACAATAAATTTTAAAACTTACAGCTGACAATTGTAAGTCTCCACAAGTTGCTAATTCTTCCCAGGACCTTGGAAGGGCCTTGAACTTGACCTTGAACTTTGCCTTAAGCTTTATGAACTTCACTGGTAAATCTGCCCCTGGCTGCGGTATATTTCTTTGGATTCACTATAATTTAATGAATGCCCAGTTGATTAGACATTTAAGTTGTTCCTAGTTTTTTGCTATTATAAACAAAGGTGTGATTGAAATCCTTATAGATTTATCTGTGCAGTTATGCTATATTTTCCATAAGTATGATTGATGGCTCACCAAGTGAGCACAGTTTACATTTCAATGGACGAAGCCATTTTGCTCTCCAAGAAGACTTCCCTCCAACAGTGTGAGTCTGCCTTTGTTCTTACACTAAGCCAGGAATGGATATTAGCCTTTTCTTAATTCCTGCCAGTCTGGCGGGTGGAAATTAAAAAAAAAAAAGTTCTTTTGATTATTCGTAATATTGAGCTTTCTATATGTTTGCTAGACATTTGTATTTCTTCCATGAATTAAACATCCACTTATATCCCTTGTCTATTCTTTTTTGCATTAATTTATTAGAGCTCCTTAGATGTGCTTTGGAAAGTGAATCCTTTGCTGTTGTGTATTGCAGATATTTTCACCTCATCTGTCTTTGTGATATCACACTGAGGTTTTAGTCTTTATCTAGCCATCTTTGTTATTTTCCTTTGTGACAAGAGAGAAAGGCATTGTTTATCCCAAGATCACAGAAAAATTTGTTATATTTTCTTCTAGACATTTATAATTATATATTTATTTAGTCATCTTCTTGTCCCATCTAAGTAGTTTTGTGTATGGTGTGATATATGAATCTAAAATTGTTTTTCTAAATTGATAGCCAGTTGTTCAAATGCCATTTATTGCGTAGTTTATCTTTTCTCCACTGGCTTGAAATTCTATCATTCTTATATAATATTAGAGTCTTCTATAGTCTATTTCTGGGATCTCTCTTCTTCCATTGGTATTTTCGTCTATTCTTGCATGTATATTTAATAATTAAAAAATATAATGAAAGTCTTTACAGACGATGCATTAGGGGCGCCTGGGTGGCTCAGTCAGTGAAGGGTCCAACTTAGGCTCAGGTCATGATCGCACCGTCCGTGAGTTCAAGCCCCACGTCAGGCTCTGTGCTGACAGCTCAGAGGCTGGAGCCTGCTTCGGATTCTGTGTTTCCCTCTCTCTCTGCCTCTTCCCCACTCATGCTCTCTCTCTCTCAAAAAAATCAAATAAAAACATTAAAAAAAGAGACATTGCATTAAAATCTTCATGGTGATTATTTCTGGATATTGGCATTTTGTGAGTGATTTAAGTTTCTTCTCATTTGTGCCGTCCACATTTTGTACTGCGTGCAAGTACACTGGCATAAAATGGGGGAAATGCTTGTCCTTTGTCTTTGGTTTAGGGACTCCTGGTTCTGTGACCCTGGCATTTGGGCCAACAGGAAGTAGGTTAAGCATTTTGTTTTGGACATGTGTGACAATCAGGATATTTCAGAATTTTTGCTGTCGGTGACATGTTTTGGGGACACATAAGCCACCACACTGTAATTTCTGATATAGCAGGAATTCTGATATAGCCTCCAATTTCCCCCGTCTGGTCTGATTCACTCTACTGCCTGTGCTCTCTGCCTCATGTAGGATGGGGGCCAGGAGAGCAGCTCTCTTCTCATGCCAGCCATGCATGATAGCTGTCCGCCCCCATCACCCCTGCCTGGGCCACAGAGTGACATGTAAGGTGAAAGTGAGCAGAGGGGGGAATTAACAAAAGGCATGATCACCACAAGACTTGAGTGAGAATTTGGTTAAGATGCTTTCTTGGCAGTTGGCTGGAAAATCTGGCATCTTACCATAGACGTATACGAAGGAGAACGAGTGTGTTCTTCAAATCGCTTTGAGTGGAGTTACAGGTCTTAGAAACTCTTCTTTGAGTCTTGGGGTGCATCAGATTTGTATGTCTTTATTCAACAAATCTTCATTGACCATGTAGCATGTGTCAGACATGACTGTAGTTGCTAAAGATAAAAGAGTGAACAAAAAAGACACCAATTCCTCCCCTCAAGGAGCTCATAGTGCAGCCAATATTCGTTACCAGCTACGTAGGAAGAGTGGTGGATCATCACCATCCTCACTGGGCATCTAGGAAATTGGGGGAAGAGGGGCGGGGTGACTTGCCTGAGCCCCTCAGCACCGTGTAACAGTGGCCAGGGTGAGTCCCGGCTCACAGCACTGCTGAGCTGGCCCACCTCTCTCGCACAGATCATCTTCCTGCAGACCAGGCCTCGCCTGCCACACATAGCCACCCTGCTGAGCAGCTGCGTGGATGGCCACATCTATGCCTGGTCCATCCATGGAGGCGGAGGTCTGCTCGGGAAGTTCCCTGTGGACTTCGAAGACAAGGGGGATGTGGTTGTGGGCGCCATGGCCACTGATGAAAAAGACTTGATCCTCGTCACAGGGGATTGTAAAGGATACATCAAGGTGAGGAGGAACTGGCTTGAGATTAAGGGGGCGGCGTCAGCCAAGCTCCGGCCACCTCTTTGCTAAATGTGGCGCTAGCCTAGTCTCTTCTCCCTCTGGGTACTGGTTTCATTTGTAAAACAGTGGGCAGTAAAAGTCCTCTTCTGCTCTGGTGTGCCCAGGAAATGAGTGAGGACGTGGTTCCAAAAGGCCCTCCAAGAAGCCTCTCCCGGTGGGTCCCCTATTCCATCGTTCTCTTCCTACAACTCCCTCACCCCCCAGCTATGCATCTCTCTATGAACAGGGGTCTCAGCAGCCAACTTCATAATTTATGGTGAGCCATGGGGCAAGAATGTCTTGTCCTTGGGCCAGTCACACCCTCTCTGCCTGCCGGCTAATAGGTCTGGCTTACAAGTTCCCTTGGCCCCCTTCTGACCCGAGTGTCTGGGTATCTCAGAGGTGTGAGTGAGAACTGCCCCACTCACACCTCAGAGTGAAGACAAGTAGTTTGGGAGGGGCCCACAGTGTGAGCTGGTGTTGGTGTCAAGGGATGCTGGGCCACTAACCCACATTTTGTGCCTAGATCTGGGACATCAAAGATTATTGCACATTCAGTGACAAGTGTCCACTTAAACCCAATGGAACAAGCAAGTTCCAGTTCTTAATTCCTGAACGGGTCCAGATCAACCTTCCACACTACATCCCCTTGAAGGAGAAGGAGGTAGGAAGACTCTGGGGGAATCTGAACCCCACTAATGATCTGGGGCCATGGCTCTCTTCCTGAGATTCTGAGTCTTTCGTGTTTCTTGTTCAATGTTGTCTGGTTGATGTGGAGACATTTTTGTTAGCCAGAAGTCACCATTAACCAGTCAAACACAAGTATACACACCTGCATACACATGCACATGTACACACACACACACACACACACACACACACACACACCATTTCTACGGGCTTTAATCTTTGCGATGAAGGCCCTGGACTCATGAATTCGTTTTAAGATAATGAAAATGTTTATGTATTTTCTTGAGTAGGTAATATATTTACATAGTCAAAAATCACTTGATATTTCCCTAATGACTAATGAAGCTGAGAACCTTTTCCTTAGTTATCAAGAAAATGCAAATTAAAACCACAGTGTGATACCACGACATACCTACCAGGATGACTAAAACTAAAAAGACAGGCAATACCAAATGTTGGCAAGGATGTAGATCAACTGGAATTTCCATTGCTGGCAGGAATGTAGATTGGTGTAATCACTTTGGGGAACTGTTTGGTAGTTTCCACTAGAACTGAATATGTGTCTACACTATGATCCAGCAATTCCACTGCTAGGTTTATATCCAAGAGAAGCCTGTGCTCTAAAAGATAATGAATAAGAACATTGATATAATTACCATTTGCAATAACTCCGCATTTGAAACAACCCAAATGCCCATCAGTGTAGACTGAAATATAAATTGTGCTATACACACCATATAGAATAATACCCAGCATTAGAAATGGATGGTTTGCAACTATTCATTACAAAATGGGTAATTATTTGAACAAAGTAGGTTAAAGAAGTCATACATGAAAGAGTATATATTGTAAGTTTTATAGTTCGATCTATATAAAGTACAAAAACAGACAAAACAAACACCCTATTAGAAGTGATTATCTTTGTGCGGGCATGGATTGGTCAGAAGGAGCCATGAGGGGGACTTCTGGTGGATGGACAATGTTCTGTTTCATAATCTGGGTCTGGTCATACAGCTGTGTTCAGTTTGTGAAAGTTTATTCGTTACATTTATGATATGTACACTTTTCTATATGTATGTTATACACTAGCGAAGATTTTAAAAACTCAGGGTGGCAAAAGGCCTGTAGTAAGGACTTTTAGTCCTACACCTATTCCCCACTGCCCAAAAACTGCCAAGAAAAACTTCTTGTTCCACTTCTGCTGATTTTTGGTTATTCTTCCAGTGTTTATTTATGCAAACAGAAATGTGTAAAGTTCTCTCCTTGTTTTTACATGAAGGTAGCATGTCATACACACTGGTGCTCACCTTGTTTTTCTTATTCCATAATATATCTTGGAGATCTTTGCATATGAGTACATTATTCTTTATAGCTGTGTAGTAAACCATAGGACATGTTATTGATATAATTCCCTTTGAAGGGAAATTGAGGTTGTTTTCAATCTTTTGCTCTTAACAAAAGTGAAGAGTGAATGTTGTTTCATATGTGTGAAAAATATGCCTGAAGGATAAATTCCTGGAAGTGGGATTTCTAGATTAAAGGGTTGTATGCATTTGCAGTTCTGATAGCCATCTTGCAGTCTTAGGTGCTTTTTGAATCTCTGCACAAAGATATTATGTCTAGTCTGGTTTTAGTAAGAAGAAAATGTCACTGCATTCAAATCTGTTGGGAGTAAGTCACCCATGGGTTCACTATATGAGGAATCTGTAATGTTAATATAATCGTTATATTAACAACAACGCGTGTCATTTATTTACTGCTTAATGTGTTTCAAGAATTGTGATAAGTGCTTTTATGTGTTCTCTCACTGATTCTCCGTAATTGCTCTGGGAGAGAGATGTTACTTTTCAGATGAGAAAGATAAAACTGTAGAGCTGGAGGGACCTAAGTTCACACAACTGCCAGTGTTGGACCTGGGCGTAAACTCAAGTCTGACTCCAGACTCTGTGCTCCCGACCATCTGCACTTAGTGTTATAATGATATAGTTTAAACAAATTGGGATTATACTGTATGTAACTAGAATTTTCTATATTATCAAACATTCTTGAAAACCAGACTTTCTAATGAAGAAGTAATATTTCACTGTATAGAGGTACAATCATTTATTTAACTTATTGTCAGACATTAGAACAGTTTTTAATTTTTCATTATCAAAAAATGATAGAAAATGGATAAATTCTTAGATATGAACTACCAGAATGGGCTCAAAATGAAATAGAAAATTTAAAGAAATAGAAAACTTGAATATCACAAGAGATCGAACTAGTAATAAAACTTCCCACAAAGAAAAGCCCAGGTACAGATGACTTTACTGGTGAACTCTACCAAATAATTAAAGAAGAATTAATGTCAATTCTTCAAGAATTCTTGCCAAAGAGTTTTCTGTGAGGCCCCTGTTACCTTGATAACCTAACCAGACAAGGACATCACAAGAAAATAAAACTATAGGCCAATATCTCTTATGAATACAGATGCAAATGCCACCAATAAAACACTAGCAAATTGAATCCAGCAACATATGAAAAGGATTACACATCATGACCAAGTGAGGCTTATCCCAGGAATGCAAGGTTGGTTTAATATCCAAAATCAATTAATGTAATACACCATATTAAGTGAATAAAGAACAAAAGACACATAATCATCTCAATAAATACAGAAACAGCATTTGACAAAATCCAACACCCTTTCCTGATAAAAGCGCTCAATTAACAAAGAGTAGAAGGGAACTTCCTCAACTACTAATGTTTTACTGGAAGGGCAAGTAGGCAAGAAAATGAAATAAAAGGCATCCAGCTTATAATAGCATCAAAAAGAATAAAATATTTAGGAATGAATTTACAAAAGTAGTACAAAACTTGTACTATTAAAACTACAAAACACTGTTGAAAGAAATCGAAGACAACCTAAATAAATGGAAAGATATCCCATGTTCATGGATTGGAAGATTTAATCTTGTTAATATAACAATATTTTCCAAATTAATTCAGTGTAATCTATCAATCCCCACTCCTTATTTTGCAGAAATTGACAAGCTGATCCTAAAATTCATACAGAAATGCAAATGTCCTAGAATAGTCCAAAAATCTTGAAAAAAGCCAGAGTTGGAAAACTCACATTTCCCAATTTCAAAACTTACTGCAAAGCTACAGTGAAAATAGTGTGGTGCTAGCATTAGCATAGACATATAGGTCAATAAAATAGAATTAAGAGTGGAAAAATAAACTGTCAAATTTCTGATCAATTTATTTTTGACAGAGGTACCAAAACAATCAAATGGAGGAAAGAATAATTGTTTAAATGTTTTTAAATCTATTTTTGAGAGAGAGAGAGAGAGAGAGAGAGAGAGAGAGAGAGAGAGAGAAAGCAGGGGAGGAGCAAAGAGAGAGGGAGACAGGAGACAAAATCACAGACAGGCTCCATGCTGTCAGTGCAGGGCCTGATGTGGGGCTCAAATTCACGAACAGTGAGATCATGACCTGAGCTACAATCAAGAGTTGGATGCTTAACCGACTGAGCCACCCAGGGGCCCCAGAAAGAATAATCTTTTTAAACAAATGGTGCTGGGAAAACCGGATATCCACAGCAAAGAATGAACACACAACATAAAGGAAAACATATTTTACTTCATAAATTAACTTTCAGTGGTCATGGACCTAAATGGAAGAGTTAAAATTAAAAGACTCTTAGAAGAAAGCATAGGGAGATATCTGCATGACTTTGGGTTAGGCAATATATTTTTTAATTTTTTTAATGTTTATTTGAGAGAGAGAGGGAGAGAGAGAGAGCAGAGGAGAAGCAGAGAGAGAAGGAGACACAGAATTCGAAGTGGGCTGCAGCTTCTGAGCTGTCAGCACAGAGCCCAATGTGGGGCTGGGAGAGCCATGAGATCATGACCTGAGGCTAAGTCAGAGGCTTAACTGACTGAGCCACCCAGGCGCAAGGGTTAGGCAATATTTCTTTTTTTTTTAATTTTTTTTAACTTTTATTTTATTTTTGAGACAGAGAGAGACAGCATGAACGGGGGAGGGCCAGAGAGAGAGGGAGACACAGAATCTGAAATAGGCTCCAGTCTCTGAGCTGTCAGCACAGAGCCTGACGCAGGGCTCAAACTCACGGACCGCGAGATCATGACCTGAGCCGAAGTCGGACGCTTAACCGACTGAGCCACCCAGGTGCCCCAATATTTCTTAAATATGACATCAAAAACACAAACAACAAAATAAACAAATAAATTGAATTTTGTCAAATTTAAAAACTTTTGGCCTACAAAAGACACCATATAAGAAAGTGAAAAGATGACATATAGAATGGGAGAAAATATTTGCAAATAATGTACATGATAAGAGACTAGTATCCAGAATATTCAAAGAAATCTTACACATCAACAATAAAAAGACAAATTACCCAGTTAAAAATGGGCAAAGAGTCTAAATAGACATTTCTTCAAGAAGATTCACAAATCACCAATAAGTATATGAAAAGATGCCAAACATCATTAGCCATTAGGGGAATGTATATCAAAACCATAATGAGATCCCCGTTCACACTCATTAGGATAGCTGTAGATAATAAATGTTGGCTAAGTTGTGGGCAAATTGAAACTCTCATACATTGCTGGTAAGAACGTAAGGTGGTACAGCCACTTTGGAAAACGATTTAAGTTTCTCAGAAAGTTCAACATAGGGTTACCATATGACCCAAGAATTCCACCTCTAAATATACACCCAAGGGAAATGAAGAGGTGTCCACACAGAACCTTATATACGAGTGTTTATTTTATTTTATTTAAATTTTTTTCAACGTTTATTTATTTTTGGGACAGAGAGAGACAGAGCATGAACGGGGGAGGGGCAGAGAGAGAGGGAGACACAGAATTGGAAACAGGCTCCAGGCTCTGAGCCATCAGCCCAGAGCCTGACACGGGGCTTGAACTCACGGACCGCGAGATCGTGACCTGGCTGAAGTCGGACGCTTAACCGACTGCGCCACCCAGGCGCCCCTATACGAGTGTTTATAGCAACATTATTTACAATAGCCTAGAAGTGAAAACAACCCAAATGTCCACAACTGTTGAACAGATACATAAAGGAATGATGTGCTGATCCACGCTACAACATGATGTATCTTGAAAACATTATGCTAAGTGAAAGGAGCCAGTCATAAAAGACCACATATTGCATGATTCCATTTATACCAACTGTGGAGTGATGGAATGGTCTAAAATTGAACGTGATGGTGGTTGCAAACTCTGTGAATATACTAAAAATGACTGAAGCGAGCACTTCAAATGGGTGAATTGTGAATTATATCTCAATAAAACTGTGTTTAAAAGGTAGAAAAATGGTAGAACAATTTTTCCTTTTCACAAATCTTTTTTTGTTTATTTGTAGTTGTTCGTGCATCTGGTAATTTATCTCCTGGAAATAATATGGGGAGAAAGCATAAATCTTTCCAAGGCTTTTAATGTGTACCGCCAAACTACACTCCAGAAAGTTTATAGAGTTTTGCACATTATTAGCCTATTCTGCTTTATCCTTGCCAACATAAAGTATTTATTATTAGCGGTATTCATCCGAGTGAGCGTTCCCTGGGTCTATCAGAGTGCCTCGCTTAGAGAAGGCATTCAATAAATAAATGTTCGAAGTGAAACAAACCTTTGGCTGATTTTTAGATACAAATGGTTTCCTTTGATTTTAATGAAGCTATCTTTGCTTATTAGTGATGTTGACATCTTTCGTTATTTTATTGGCCATGTATAGTTTTGGGAATTGTCTGTTCACATCCTTTGTCCGTTTTTCTTGTCCTAGCCTCACCACTATGTGGCTCTGGGTTCAGTTCTCTCCTCTACGAAATGGTGAGACTCATACACATCCTGTAAGGTTGTTATGACATTCAAATGGAATAATCTGTATAGACACATCTGGTAAACAATATAGCAATATGCGAATGCTTTTTTATGATTTTACCAAAGGGACCAGTGAGGGCCAGAGAACTACCAGGATTTACCTGAAGTCACCAGAAAGCTAATGTGGGAACATGTCTAGAACTAGGACCCTGGGATGTGGGCCATGGGACCGTGTCCCAGGATCCTTCCAGAGGGCTCTGCTGCCTCCAGTGTCATGTGCCCTCTGGTGAACCTGTGTCTTGGGATAAGTAGTTCTCCTGTGTTGTCCCCTGTAGGTTGTGGCTGGCCAGACCATTTCCTTGGTTCCTCCCAAGCTTCTGAATACCTGGAAGGACCATTTGGACAGTGTGGCAGACATCCTATATGTAGATACCTTCCAGCTGGTTATCAGTGCTGGCCAGGACTGTAATGTCAAGGCTCGGAAACTCTCCGGTGACACCGTTGGTATGGGTCCTACTGAAGTTCAGCCGTGCCACATGGCCCATTGTGGTTCTGTCCCTGTTAGAGCATAAACTGGCATAAACCTTATATCCTATGGGGTGGAGTTTCAAGCCATAGCAGCTGCCTTTGCTCAAATAGTATCACAGGATATGTGCCTTTCCAATTGTCCGTTCAGCAGTGTGTCCATTCATCCATCAGCTGTCCATCTAACCCCCCACCCATCCACCCAACATTATTTGCCTGTGTATATTTTTGCAAATCACGTATCTGAGAAGGCACATTCCTTTCTCTTTTTAAAAATAAACTTGGGGTGCCTGGGTGGCTTAGTTGGTTAAGTGTCTGGCTCTTGATTTTGGCTCAGGTCCTGATCTCACACTTTGTGAGTTCGAGCCCATGTCAGGCTCTGTGCTGACAGCAGAGTCTGCTTGAGATTCTCTCTCTCTACCTCTCCTGCACACTCATGTGCACTCTCTCCCTCTCTCTCAAATAATAGAAAAATAAACTTAATTGTTGAGTTATAACCTATATAAGGTAAAGCACACAAACCAAAAGGGTTCAGCTTGATGAATTTTCAGAAAGTATACATATATCCTTATAGCCATCACAGAAAAAGCACCGTATGCTTTCTTACACTTGATACTTGCACGGTCTATGTCTCAGCTCTTCTGCCCTGCCCCCAGCCTTCACTGGACTGCCACTATATACCCTGTGAAGACCTGAGGGAAAGAGTTGGTGGGTAGCTACAGACTTGCCCTGTGGCTTGAACATCCTGGATTATAGTATGTCATGCCATGTGAGGCTGTTCAAAGTTCACTAAGCACTCATCTGGGCTTATCCTCCTCTCATTACTCTGTCAGGGCTGAAAGCAGCCTTGGTCTCTTGTCTCTTATCAAAGGTTTATTCCTTTCCTCGCATTTTTAGCTCTTATATGGGTAAAAAACTCTTTGATTATTTTTATTTTATTCCTGTCCTTGGATGGAATTCCTCATTTTATAGTTTACATCCTTGAACATATTGCCAATGCTATTTTAAAGTCTTTGATAACTCTAATATCTGGTTCACTTCTGGGTCTGTTTCTATTGCCTATCGTTTCTGTTGGCTCCAGACATGATAGACTAACAAGGACTGGATTTACATTCTCGCTTTAAGCAACTAAAAACATGAACAAAATGTATGTGACAGTTTCCAGACATTAGACAGCAGGCAGCAAAGAATAGTAAGCCCTGAGGTATTATAATTTATACATAATATACTAGTATGTATTGTATATATTTGTAATATTATAAATTACATCTGTATTATATGAAATATAGATATAATATTATAATATATAATATAAGTAAATCTATAATATTATGAATATACTTCATGTGTTACAAAAGGTAGAAGAAAACATCAAAATGTTAAGGAGAGAACTCGAATATATATATATATATATATATATATATATATATATATATATATATATATATATATATATATACATAAAGACCCAAATTGAAATTAGAAATTAAAAATAACAGTGTCTGAGATAACAATACACTGGATGGGATTAATAGCAAATTAGACACTACAGAAGAAGGGATTAGTGACTATGAAGACATAGTAATAGAAATATAGAAAAAAAAGACTGAGTAAGCTGGTGTTTTATGTGTATAACATGATGATTTGGTATATGCATACACTGTGAAATAATCACCACAATCAGGATAATTAATACATCTATCACCTCACATAGTATTTGTGCAAGGTAAGAATTCTTAATATCTACTCTCTTAGCAAATTTAAAGTATACAATATAGTATTGTTAACTATAGTTGCCATGTTATACATTAGATCCCCAGAATTTATTCATCTGACCACTGGAAGTTCATTACATTTGCCAACATGACTTTTCAACCTATCTCTGTCCTTATATGTGCCTCTTTTAAACAGCATTGTATTTAGTTTTATTTTTTTCATCCTGACAATATTTGCCTTCTAATTGTATATTTAGTCCATTCAAATATTAATGGAATTACTTATATGGTTTCAGTCTATCATCTTGATACTGTTTTTCTATTCTTTGTTCCTTTATTCTTCCTTTTCTTTCTTCTTTTGCATTAATCAAGTATTTAAAAACAATTATCGGGGCACCTGAGTGGCTCAGTCGGTTGAGCATCTGACTTCAGCTCAGGTCATGATCTTGTGGGTCATGAGTTTGAGCCCTGTGTTGGGCTCTGTGCTGACAGCTCAGAGCCTGGAGCCTACTTGGGATTCCATGTGTATCTCTCTCTTTCCCTCCCCTGCTTGTGCTTTCCTCTCTCAAAGATAAATAAATAAGCTTAAAAAATCAATTATCTTGTTTTATTCCTTTATTAACTTTTTAGTTGTATGTTTTTATATTATTCTTCAGTGTTCTTTAGAGATTCTTTAGAGGTTATAATATACACTCTTGACCTGATACCACTTCTTGTGCAAGAATCTTACTTTCTTGGGGCACCTGGGTGGCGCAGTCGGTTAAGCGTCCGACTTCAGCCAGGTCACGATCTCGCGGTCCGGGAGTTCGAGCCCTGCGTCGGGCTCTGGGCTGATGGCTCAGAGCCTGGAGCCTATTTCTGATTCTGTGTCTCCCTCTCTCTCTGCCCCTCCCCCGTTCATGCTCTGTCTCTCTCTGTCCCAAAAATAAATAAACGTTGAAAAAAAAAAAAAGAATCTTACTTTCTTCTCCCCACTGTTTATGCTATCTCTAGCATAGATTTTATTTCAAATATGTTATGTCTTCCCACAAGGCACTGTTATTAATGTTACTTTAAGCAGCCTATTTCTTTTTATATTTACCCATATTTACCATTTCTGATGCTCTTTATTCCTTCTTGAAATACTGGGGTTCTGTCTGCTATCATTTTCCTTAAGTCTGAAGAAGTTCCTTTATTATTTCTTATAGAGTCCATCTGTACTGATCCTTAAGCTTTCTGTATCTGAAAACATATTTATTTTGTCTTAAAATGTTAAGACTCTTTTACTGGGCATAGAAATCTCAGCTGGAAGTTAATTTTCTTTCAATATTGAAAAAGAGACTTTTCTATCATCTTTGGCTTCCATATTTTCTCTCAAAAAGTCAACTGTAGGGGTGCCTGGGTGGCTCAGTTGGTTAAGTGTTCGACTTTGGCTCAGATCATGATCTTGCAGTCCATGGGTTCAAGCCCTGCGCCGGGCTCTGTGCTGAACTCTTGCTCAGAGCTTGGAGCCTGCTTCAAATTCTGTGTCTCCTTCTCTCTCTGCCCCTCCTCCGCATGTGCTCTGTCTCACCCTCTCTCTCAAAAATAAATAAATGTAAAAAAAAATTTTTTTAAGTCAACTATAAGTTACTTTGACAGTAATTTTTCTTTTCTCTCTGACTGCTTTTGGTTTTCAACAGTTTGACTATGATGTTCCTAGTGTGCTTTTATTTGTATTCATCCCACTTGGAGTTCACTGATCTTTTTAAATCTGGGGGTTGGTATTTTTCACCAGTTTTGAAAAGTTGTCAAATATTATCTCTTCAATACTGCTTTTGCCCATTCTCTCTCTCCTCCCATTATGGAGTTCCAATTTATATGTATGTTAGAACATTTGACTCTGTCCCATATGGCTCTTATGCTCTGTTCTGTTCTTTCTGTTTTTTTGTTTGTTTCTTTTTTGTTTTTGTTTGTTTTTTATCTCTGCCTTCTAGTTTGGATATTTTCTGATGACCTGCCTTCCAATTCGTTAGTCCTGTCTCCTTCTGTATGCAACCTGGTATTAAATCCATTCAGTTAATTCTTAATTTCATATTTTTTTTAGTTCTCGAATACCGATTTGGTTCTTTCCTGTAGAATACAATTCATTGTTGAAATTCTCCTTCTTTCCCTTCATTTTGTTCATATTTTCCTTCATTTTATATAACTATTTGCAATAAAGTTTTATCTGCTAACTCCTGTGTCAGAATTATCTGTGGGTCTATTTCTAATGCCTATTTCTTCTCTTTATTATTGGTTATACTTTTCTGTCTTTTTATATGTTAAATGCATAAAAAACCTACCTCTCCAAAACCCCCCAAAATGAAACAACCCCTCCTCAAACCAAAGCCAAGACTTTTCTAGACTTTGTATAAAAGAACCACAGAGACGGAAGTTGATGGATTTTCCTCCAGCACATGTGCTCGTTGCTCTGTACAAGGCTGCTCATCTCATTGCTGTCAGGAACTGAGCTGGATTGGGTCTGGGTTGCAGCTTTAGGAAGACTTGGTTTTCTTCCATCTTCCATTGTGAAATCGTCTCTGTTGTGTTTTCAAAGGTTTTTTTCCTCCAGTGGGACTTTGTCTCCCAACAACCTCATTCTATCTGTCTAACCCAAATTCCAGGTCCTCAGCTCCCCTAGTGCTCAGCAAATGTCCTATGGAAAACACGTCTATGCATTTGAGATTTCACTAGACTTGATCCCATTCTGCCAGCCAGAATGGCTGGCAGAAGCTCTGATGGTTTCTTTTGCTTCCAGGAGCTTCCTTCTGCCTAAGCAGAACCTGATTCTCACTCAGCCTGTGCCCAGACTCCCAGAGAAGGAATCAGATCTCAATTTCAGTTCTTCTTGGAAGGACTCTTCTCTTTCTATAATTTTATTTTTTTATTTCTCATTAAAAATTTTTAAATGTTTATTTATTTTGAGAGAGAGAGAGCAAGCAGGGAAGGGGCAGAGAGAGAGGGGGGACAGAGGATCTGAAGTGGATTCTGTGCTGACATCAGAGAGCCCAATGCAGGGCTTGAACTCATGAAATGTGAGATCATGACCAGAGCTGAAGTCAAACCCTTAACCAACTGAGCCACTCAGGCACCATCCCCCTTTCTGTAATTTTAGCTAATCTATTTTTTTTTTTTTTGAGAGAGAGAGAGAGAGAGAGAGAGAGAGAATGTGCACGAGTGGGGGAGGAGCAGAGGAAGAGGGAGAGATGGGATCCCAAGCAGGCTCTGCACCCAGTGCGGAGCCTGACACGGGGCTCAATCTCAAGACTGTGAGATCATGACCTGAGCTGAAATCAAGGTCGGATGTTCATCTGACTGAGCCACCCTGGCACCCCTAGTTCATCTACTCTTTTTTTGCTTCTACAGCTCCCCAAGAGTTTTTAAAATATGACTTTTTAACTATATTTTTTAATTTTTAGAAATTCTGCAGCAGGACAATGGCCTACTACTCACCACGCCCTGCCCCAAAGCAGGACTCATGTTTCTCTGTTCTTACTACCTGCTTTCTCCTCCAGCCTTTCTCCTCTCTAGTGCCACACCAATCTCAGGTCTGGTGGGTGCCTGATCACTTTATGTCATTGCTACTTTACACGTGAGCTGCTTAAGCCCAACTGAAGATCACTCAGTCATTGCCATAGAGGTCTTTCCATCTCAGCCTACATGTGGGGCAGGATGTTTTGGCCTGAGCTCCAAGTGTATCGTAGGACTAAGGGTAGTTCCTTCAGGTATTTGTTAAGTAGCCGGCATAATGCCTGGCATGTGGTAAGCATCATGAAGTGTGGGCCAAGGGTAAGGGGTTGCTAGCTGAGTCTTGAGGGTGGAGGGGGAGGGGTAGCAGGTTCAGAGAAAGGGAGGTAGGCCACTTCTTGTGACTGAGCTGCTTCTGGTTAAATCACAGGGACGTTCGGCCTGAGTGTCTGGAAAAGGCTGCGGGATATTCAGATGGTTGGTGATCCTGAACTGAGAAGAAACTCAAAGGAGGAGGATGACACTGTAGTTGCTGCCCAGAAGGCCTTCCATTCAGAGCTGCAGTGAGTTATCACAGCCCAGCTGGTATTTGCTGGCCCAAGGAGGGGGAGGCTGGGAGCCTCCCCAGGTCCCAGGCAGCCTCATCTGGGTTGGGTAGCACTGGGCATATTTGGTAAAGGCCAAAGGTTTGGGACTTGCAGGCAACTTGACTCTACAGGTGGCAGCTGTGGCCTAAGAGCCCAGGTCCACTGAAAGTTTGAGTGGTACAAATCAGCAGAAAGTATAGAAAGGCAAGCCGTTAGATGGGCCTCTGCCCCAGAGCCCGGTTCAGATTTGCCAGGGCTGGCTTCCCTGCTGGGGCCATTTCTATGTGGCTAGAGGTCCCTGGTAGGACAGTGCCCAGAGCTCTGGTCCCGAACACACACTTGTGTTATTTCCCTGATCCACAGGAAAGTCAGGCTGCTTGCTGCTTCTTTCCTCTACAGGTTCCTTCTCCACCCATGTTCCACTCTTATTCCTGACCAAGTCTCAGATAATTTGGGGTCATCCCCCAAAAATATTTATCAAGGTCCTGCTGACTCCCAGACTCTGTGCTAGGTTCTAGAGGTCCAGATACAAGTCCTGCCTCAGAGAACTCAGAGTCCACTTGGGGAGATTGGCACGCAAACTCATGGTTGTTGTTTTATCTGATAAGTGGTGAGACTATTAAGAATAGGAATGGCTCAGAGGACAATCACCTCATTGGGTGGATCAAGTAAAAGAGAAGCTTCATAAGAGAAGAGATTCTGGAATTGGGTTTTGATATGTCAGTAGGAGTTTTCCAGGCACCCGTACAGTCCTTGTGGCTCCTAGTCTCTTGTCAAGGCATACCTCTTTACGGTCCTACGTGGGGTTATCAAACAAGGTAGAGGTAGGGTTTCCCTGGAAGGGAGAGGATGTTTAAATATTCCACATTTGGGGGGACCAGGTAAGGTCAAGATGGGGTATTAGACCTCCATGGGAAGAGCTCAGGGTGCTAGGAAAGGTCTCAGGACTTGTTGGGGGTCCGTTTAATCTAGTCTTTGCTGATGTTAATTGGACACCTGTTTAGTGTTGGTCCTGGGCAGTATGACCTCAGGAGAGGGATAAGAAGGTAGAAGAGGATCGGGCCCAGGTGGGAGAAACCCGTTGTGCTCCCCGGGAAGGCTGCTTGTGGTGTGAGGGCGTCTTATGAAGGAAAGCGCCTTCCATCAGGGAGGAGCGGGCTCTGGCCGAGGCCCTGGTGTACCAGCGGCAGGAGGAGGCGGCACTCGTGGCTCTCCTGAATGGGAAGCCAGACACGGAGGCTGAAGCTTGGGCCAACCTGCAGAAGATAACCCAGACGTCCCCGTGGGCTGGAGAGCGCTCCCAGGAAGACGTTGAGAGCAGCTGGTGCAAGTGGGAGTCCAAGGGCAAGCAGGTGAGGCTGGGTGGGGGACACGGGGACACGGGGGCATAGAAGGGCCCTCAGCTGTCAGCCCTGAGGCCTCACTCTTGCCCGTGACTCCTGCAGGAGAGCAAAGTTGTGGGAGCCGCGTACAAGCCTAAGGACCGGTCACGGAGTCCTGGACTCCAGTCCACCAACGTGCAGTATGGCTGGATGAAGTACCAGGTGAGGCAGGGTGGGGCTTGCTCCCTGAGATGCTGGAGGCTGGGGATCCCAGCTCCATTAGCAGCCTCCCTTGAGCCCACAGGGCCCTCTCGTGGGGGCGAGGGAAGCACCAGCCCTTTAACAGAATTCTGGGATGAAGCTGGTTGGGTTGATTTGTTTGCAAAGGCCCTGGCCAACGCCATGGACACAGGTTTTGTCTTTGAGGACACACCTCATCGGGCCTATGGGAGGAGGTTCTCTGTGGACCTGGGACTTTGATAGCCTTCAAAGAATTTCCCAAAGTCTGTGGCTGTGCGTTTGGTTGGTTGTTAGTCTCCGTACTGTGGGCTACTCTAGAGCAGACACGGGGTCTCCCGGTGCCATGTGAGAGACACAGGGAATGGAATGGGGGGGCTCTGCTTGGGGAAAGAAAGAAAGAGCTGGGACTTTGCAAGGCAGCTTTGAGCCCCATCTAAGCAAGCCTCTTGCTTGGGCAGACTCCAGCCTCTTTCAGAGGCATCTGCCATAGGGGCATTTATGAGAATTTCCTCCCTCTGTGATGGGCACCAAGTGAAGTGAGAGAACCCCTCTGTCCCGGGCTGGGAGAGGTCAGTGTGAAGGGAGGCCACATCCCTGCCTTCTGGAGATGGGCCTCAAAGCGCAGCTTGGTGAGTGCTGACAGGAGAGGTGGGAGCTTGTCTGGGGGGCTCCTCCCATCTGAGCCTCAATCAGGCCCAGCTTGAGGCCTCATTCTAAGATGGGGACGGTCCAGTGCTGACCTCAAAGCGTTGTTGCCAACCCCAGGAGAAGGGCTGGCTGCCGGGCCTGGAGCACAGTGGGCTTGCAGTTCCGGAAGGCTGTGGACATCAGTGACAACCACGGTACTCTGGAGACTTGGCCCATCCTCCCCGTGAGCCTGCTCTTGGTCCTGGGTGAACCCCTCAAACTCCCCTGCTCTGTTCCCCACAGATTTCACCTCAGATCTACCAAAGCCTGCACTTCAACAACCTGTCGCCCACCCACATGTCTGACCTCGTGTTGCACAACGTCCTGGGGCAGCAGGGCCAGCGCACCCACCCGGTGACCCACAACCGCCAGAAGGACCCGGATGCTGACAGGGAGACTGTGCCCAACACCACGACCAGCTCGCCCACTGCCTCCCTCTCTCCCAGAGACTCCCTCTCCTGGACAGCCTCAGGCTCCAGGTTCCTGGAGTCCTCCCCCTCGGTCTTGTCCCAGGCATCCAGGTACATCGTGCAGAGGTCGGCCACCCCCATGCCTGTTGCCTCGTCCGTCAAGCAGCTCTCAAGACCCCCGAATACCACCCTTCTGTCCTCCATGAATAGTTCCCGCATCGGGTTCTGAGGTGGCCCCCCGTGTCTCCAGTCATCCAGCACAGTGACCAGGCCCATGGGGGTCCTGTCTGTCCCTGGCTCACCCCTGCCAGGCCCAGAGGATACAGACCTCCTTCTATTGACCTCCTTCTTCACTAGAGTCCTGGAGAAGAAAATAAATATTTGCAGATATCAGAGGCCTCCAGGCCGGGAGGTCAGGCTGTGTGTCCCTTTACCCCCTTAAGCGTCAGGCTGTCTTGGAGATTGGCCGCGTTCCCCTGATGAGGCCCTGGCTGGATGCAGGGAGAATCCCCTCCCCCGAGACACCTGGCCCAGCTGTCCAGCAGGTGAAGCATAGGGACAGGGCCTCAGAGGCTCCCTGGTGTTGTGGTCAGTGGGTCATGCCACTAGGGTGAGCGGTTTGCATCTGAAAGTTGGTTCAGCCTCACGGCTGGAGTGAGGCCCTGCAGCCATCCGGAGGTGGTTTGTCTCCTGCCCTGCCTTGTGCCTGTTCTCCCCCACCACCAGGCACTCCACCCCAGGGAACTCTGTGTTTACAAACTGTCCTGCCCCTCAAGGTTGGTGGAGGGGCATCCTGGCCTGGCTCTGTGACTGTCCCTTTGGACCCAGGTTTTTCTGAACCAAAGCCCCTTGACCCTTCCGCTGTGTGCTGCTCTGGGCGGCGTCTTGGGTGGAGAACTCAGGGCGGTGGTAAAAGCCGTGGCAGGGTCAAGGCCTCTGCCCAGAGGTGGAGGGAAGGACATGGGGGGAGGAGGGTAGTGAGGGGTAAGGATGGGATGTGGCAATTACCAGGCCTCGGGGAATTTTCTTAAAGGCCTGTGCACAGCCCTCACCTGGAGGGAGGTTCTCTCGGACCTCAGATCCTGACTTAGGGGCCATCTGGCTGGACACTAGGGGTCAGGACAGGTCAACCTCAGGGGAAGACTTCCGCGAGACTCTGGGACTCGGTGAATCCTCCTCTCAGTAGGACCCAGCCCCTTACAACAACATTTTACGGCCTTTGCCCACGTGTTTCATTGTAGGCACTTAAGAAAATAAGTCTGAGTCTCCACTCCTGCCCTAGCTGCTGCTGCCCGTGGGGATTTGTCTCTGGCCGTGGGGGCTTGCTGGCCACCCCTCCAACCGGCAGGCACCCACGATACAGAACCCCAGGCCCAGAAGGCATGGCGGGGCTGAGTTCTACCTACGGTGATGTGAGTGATGCTTTGTCTCTCCTGCTGTTCCCACCCTGCCTCTCCTGGCCCAAACCCCAGGTGGGATACGGGACAGATAATTCTAGAGCATCGGGGTCAGATGGAGCTTAGAGCCCAGATGGAGAACTGGAGGCCGGTGTCACACTGGAGTTGGTGAGTGAGTGAAGCTGGGTTGGTGGCCCAGTGTCCTGTCTCCTGGTCATCTGTGCTTCCCTGAGCGCCCCTCTTCACCTCCCTAGGCCCAGGTGTCTACACAGCCACACCAGTCTCCTCTCTGCCTGTTCTCTGCCTTCTGCATCACTGGCCTTAAAAAACTACTTATATTTAGCTCTCCTCTGATTCTAAAAGTAGCAGAGGCTGAGTATAGAAAAATCAAGAAAATACCGAAAAGCATAAGAGCCAATAAAAACCATCTGGATTCTATTTCCCAGAGATCAGTTTGGCGCATTTTCCTCTAGATGTTTTTCTGTCTTTACGCACACGTGTGCCCTCACAGCCTCGATTCCCACTCACTCCCTCCTCATATGCTCACACCCACACGGCCCGTAACCTTGGCATCCCGGCTTTGAATGCAGCCTTTCTCACAGGATGAGCAAATGACATCGCTGTGTTGCTGTAATTCCTCGCGACCCTCGCCAGTGATGGCTGCATTCAGCCCTGCTCTGGGTCGCTTTCTTCAGGATCTAGGGCTACCTCCACACTGCTCTTGAAAGAGGCAGGAAGGCACGTGCCTCCTGTGCGCCCCCTCACGATGTACCGCTAACAGTCCGACAAAGGAACAGACATTTGTCTCCAGTGGAACAGAAACGTTTTCCTGGGCCCGGCTGGCCTGAGGGGTCATGACCTCAATGGCAGACTGAGGGTGGGCGTCCTTCCACCAGCAGATGGGGCACGAGAGAGCACCGAGGGGCTTGGAGACAGCCTTGCCCTCAGAAAAGCCATCCTTGACCTTGTTTTCCGGCATCGCTTCCCTGTTTCACACTTGTTCAACACTTACTGAGCACCTGCGGTGTGCCAGGTACTGCCCTGAACACCGGGGACACCAGAATGAGGAACGCTCAGCCTCGGCCTACTGGGGACACAGACCACGCCTCTGTAGCGTGGATGCATCTTCTCATTAGTGTAGCCAATAGATTCTCTTACTGAGCGCAAGGATTGGGCATCCAGGGGGAGGCAGGCGGAGCTCGTGGGACAGTGTGCAGATGCAGTGGGGACCAGGAGAAGCAATCTGAAGTGGCTTCCTGGGGGAGGGGGCCTTTAGCCCAGAGCCAGCCAGGACCTTTGTGTTTGCTGTCTGCTCTGCCTGAGAAGGGCTTCTGGCCCATCAAATGGCCTCTCCTTTATGCCCTCCTCAAATATCGCTTCAGGGCCTGGTACCCCTGCACTTTTTACCCCCCTCCTCCCGCCCTGCTTTATTCTCACCACAGTACCCCTGCCCCCAGGACAGGGCCATGTCTATCTTGTTCCCACACCTGGCCCAATACTTGGTGCATAGCAGGCCTTGGATAACTGTCTACTATTAGCTCAAAGTCTATCTCAAAGTCTACCTACCAGGAGGTCCCCTGAGATTGCTCTCACCCTGGTTTTCTCTCCTCTGGGCCCGGGTGTCCCCTATTTGCTAGCCCTGGATGGACTGTGGAGCGTCCCTCCCCAGTGACAGACTCTGTCTGTGAGCCCCAAGGGGCTGCTGGGAAGGAGCAGAGGACCGGGGCCTTGAGGTCCTGCCCGGTTCTGGTATCTGGGCTTCTTTCTGGATTCGATGCTGAGTGGATCCTGACTGAGGTCGGGAAGGGGAGGCAGGTCTTGGACCGGCTGGTGGTGGTGCCAGTCAAGGGAAACTGCCGGGGCGAAGGCCTGGGAGTGGGGCAACGAGGAGAGTCTGGGAGCCGGGCTGGGGGTCTCGTTGTTCCGAAGGCCCGACCGAGGCTGGGTGTTCAGGGTGCCAAGTTCACCACGGACATGGCGTCCGCTGTGTCCTGGGCCGGGGAATGAAGTGCAGATGTGGAACGGCGTGTCGCCCACGTCCTGGACACGCACCACATCCATCATGTGTCCAGCACATGAGAGGCAGCCGGGGGCACAGGGAGGGTGCATCCTTGCCCAGGGTCACCAGGCCCTTTCCTGTTGAGCGGTGCCGTCTGGGCTTTGTGACCTGTTTCCAGACCAGTGCCAGTGGGGGCGGTAGAGAGGGGGCCGTCCAGCAGAGAGAACAGCCAGGGAAGAAGCCCCAGGTGGGAACGAATTGGCATTTTTGGAGGCCAGTGTGGCTCAGTGGAGTGAACGGAAGGAGGGAGGGGCTGTGGGGAGAGACCTTAAGGGGCCAGTGACACGGGGCTTTTTTCTCTTGGGAATCCTGAGGGCATTTTAATAAAAGGTGCAACACAGTCTCACTGGTGTTTTGAAAAGCCCCCTCTGGCTGCCTAGTGGTGATGGACTGTGGGGGCAGGAGTGGTTCTGGGAGACCGGGGTGGGGGCAGGCAGGCACCATGGGTGGCCTGGACGAGAGGGTGGCAGACTCTCATGGCCAGGAGCTGACTGTGGGAGCCTCGGAGTTGTGCAGGAGAGGAGCTCTGGGCTGCTCTGGGCTGCTTTTCCTTCAAAACCCTTTTTTCTCCCCTTTCGACTTCAAGAGCTTTTAAAAACTATCGTATTTCCTCAATTCTCAGACATAATTTTAAAATTGTATTAAAAACAAGGTTTTTAAGGTTTCAGAAGTTGGGATGTGTCTCATAATTCAATGATTTTTTCCCCCCCTTGGAAAGCTGGTATGACTTCGATAGGAACAAGGCGGTGAGGGCACGCCTGCTGGGGAGGGAGCGCCCCCTGGTGGAGCGAGATGCGGTTACAGCCCCCGGCCGGTTCAGAGGCGCGGAGGAGGGGATTCATTCTTTCCCCGGGAGAGGAGTCGGGCTAGTGGCGGGGAGTGAGGGAGGTGGGGAGCCTGTAGTTCTCCTTGGAGGCTGTTGACGGGATGCGACGGGGCGGGGAGGAGGGGGGTGAAGTAACTTTCCAATTTGCCAGATGTTTTACACACAGTTTCTCGCAAGGTTCCTATGTCGTAGATCATCTATCCCCATTATACAGATGAGAAAATGGAGGCTCACACAGGATGAGTTGCCCAGGGCCACCTAACCAGGAAACGTCACAGCTAGGTTTCCAACCAGGGATTTTAGGTGTTTCTGCCACTTCTGGGCCAAGATGCTCAGGATTTGGGGGTGCTGCCTTTGGGTGGGGCATCCCTTGGACACTGGAGACAGAAAAGTGGTGGAAAGATTCCTTATGACAGGAGACCTCCACCTCCTGTGGCAGGCAAGGTCAAAGGTCAGGAAAGGGAGTGTCCAACCCATCTGGCCCATCCAGCCTCAATGTTCTCCTTGCCCACTCCGTCACAGAAGCCAGCAAAACTGGACAGAAACGTCATCTTCTCCCAACCTTCTCTCAGTCGTTACTTCTTCACACACAGAATTAAGTCCCCTGGGACCTCTCGATTTTATTTGTTTCAGGGTGATGGGTGGGCATGAATAGGTGGCATGTGTTGTAGCCCCTCCCTACCCCCCTCTTGCCCTTGGAAGACAACCTCCTCCCAGCCCCACTCTTGCCCTTGGAAGACAACACCACTGGATCATGCACTTTCTTGCAGAGCCCGCATATGACTTCAAACTCCTTTCCTAGGCAGCCCCTTCCAATCGATCCCAGCTGGCACTTGAGATTCAACTCAGTTATCCCAGCTGCCCAATCCCCCTGCAAGAGGTTAGTTTTACTCTGAAGTCAGTTCATGGGTGTCTCTCTTTAGAGAGACAGGAAGCCAGAAAATAAAGTACATTACCACTATGGGCAATTAGAATTCAGTCCCTGCTGAAGTAGGATAGAATGTGCCTCTGTAGTGGGAATTTGATGAGATTATCGCAGTGCCTGGCATGGAAGAGTAACAACTTTTTATTGAGTAGTTATTTTGTACCAGGCATGATCACATTTAACCATTATGACAATAGGACTCATAGAAGTTGGGTAACTGACTAAGGTTACATAGCTAGGAAGTAGCCATACTCCTAATCAGCCCTCTATGCTGCATCTGTGGTAATAATGACACATTTATCAAGCACATACTATGTGCCAGGCACTGTTCAAAAGACTTCACATGTTCTAAAGTCTTTACTTAAAGTAATTTTTTTTAGAGAAATGATAGCTTAAAAAATTTTTTTTCTATGTTTATTTTCTATGTTTTCTATGTTTTTTTCTATGTTTTTTTTCTATGTTTATTCCTTTTTGAAAGCAGAGAGCACAGGCAGGGGTGGGGCAGAGAGAGAGGGGGGACATAGAATCTGAAGCAGGCTCCAGGCTCTGAGCTGTCAGCACAGAGCCCAACACGGGGCTCAAACTCACAAACCGCGAGATCATGACCTGAGCCGAAGTCGGATGCTCAACCAACTGAGCCACCCAGGCGCCCCTAAAATATTTTTTTAATGTTTATTTTTGAGAGAGAGAGAGAGAGAGAGAGAGAGAGAGAGAGAGAGAGAGAGAATGTGAGCAGGGGAGGGGCAGAGAGAAAGGGAGACACAGAATCTGAAGCAGGCTCCAGGCTCTGAGCTGTCAGCACAGAGCCCAACACGGGGCTCAAACTCACAAACCGCGAGATCATGACCTGAGCCGAAGTCGGATGCTCAACCAACTGAGCCACCCAGGTGCCCCTAAAATATTTTTTTAATGTTTATTTTTGAGAGAGAGAGAGAGAGAGAGAGAGAGAGAGAGAGAGAGAGAGAGAGAGAATGTGAGCAGGGGAGGGGCAGAGAGAAAGGGAGACACAGAATCTGAAGCAGGCTCCAGGCTCTGAGCTGTCAGCACAGAGCCTGACGCGTGGCTCGAACCCATGAACTGCAAGATCATGACCTGAGCTGAAGTCGGACACTTAACTGATTGAGCCACCCAGGCGCCCTAAAGTCTTTACTTTTAATCCTCACAATTTAAATAAGTGGATACTGGTATTATCCAAATCTGCTACATAAGGAAACTGAGGCATGGAGAGGCACAGAGAAATGTGCCTGGTTAGTGGTGAGGTTGGGGTTCGAACCTGGGAAAAAGCCTGGCCGCAGAGCCTGCTTTGTGTTTTGTTTTGTTTTGTTTTGTTTTGTTTTGTTTTCCTTTTCTGTTCTTTTTAAATAGGCTGTGTTTTTGATCAGCACATTATCTTGATTCTCTGAAGGTACTTACTGCCCCGTAATTGTTTTATTGTATTATTATTACTATCACTGTTATTACAGGTATAGGCTGGAGGCTTGGGGAGAGGGGCAAGTCGACTGCAGGGCACCGACACGCTGAAAGAATCAGGTGTGTAGGGCCGAAGATGGTTCCATGGTTCAGTGAGGAAGGGGTTAACAGCTCCTCTATGTGCCGGGAGGAGCCACGTCCCTTTTGGAAAGAATTCCATCAAGATAGAATAAACAGAGACGTGGCACCTGCCGGAGCTGGACCCTTGAGGGCAGGAAACTGACATGGAGATTCACATGGGTGACACCACCCTGAAATGGTACCTGCCAACGCCCCTCCGATGTTTGTTGAGAACACTGTACCTCTTTACACGGCCTAATGGCTGTGGTCTTGTCTGAGCCTCAGAACAGCCCTTGCCAGGCAAAATGATTGCTCCATTTTATGGATTAGGAAACTGAGGCCCAGAGAGGAGTTTGACTTGTCCAATGGCACTCTGGCTTCCTGCACTGATTTCTACCCCCAGACTGGAATGCTCACACATGCAACGTGGGGCACAGCTACTCTGCTTTTACAGGAGACGGGTACGCAGAGGCCTGGGTCCTTGCCTCTGGTGTAGCTCCTGGTATTGAAGCCCAGACAGGGTTTGACTGTTAGGCCCTCGCATGTTCAGTTTGCAGCTTCTTGAATCTTTATCCCAACGATAGAATCACAGGAAGAAAAGGCTCAAGGAGGTCTGGCTTCATGTCCATTTTTGCCAGACATTCTGGGCGTCCTCAGGCGAGCCCTGGACCTCTCTTAGCCTCAGTTTACCATGTGGGGCTTGAATTAGATTTGTGTTTCTCAAAGTGAGGACCTTGAACCATATATGGTACGTGAGATGATTTTAGGTGGATGTGGGGTTAAATAACAGTCGATGTACACTTAGAACAAATATTTTGATTTTAGTTTTCTCATTTAAAAGATTTGCATAGATTGGTATTTCTTTTTTTATTAAGTTTTTAATTTTGATTCCAGTATAGTTACCATACGGTGTTATATTAGTTTCAGGTGTACAATATGGTAATATAACAATTGTATCCATTACTCAGTGCTCATCATGGTTAAGTATAGTTTTAATCCCCTTCACCCCGTTTCCCCCATCCTCCACCCACCTCCCCTCTGGTGACCACCAGTTGGTTCCCTATAGTTGAGAGTCTGTTTCTTGGGTTGTCTCTCTTTTTTTCTATTGCTCATTTGTTTTGTTTCTTTTTTTTTATTTTTATTTTTTAAATTTTCATCCAAATTAGTTAGCATCTAGTGCCAATGATTTTAGGAGTCGATTCCCCAGTGCCCCTTACCCACTTAGCCCATCCCCCCTCCCACACCCCCTCCAGCAACCCTCTGTTCATTCTCCACATTTATGAGTCTCTTGTGCTTTGTCCCCCTCCCTGTTTTTATATTCTTTTTGCTTCCCTTCCCTTATGTTCGTCTGTTTTGTCTCTTAAAGTCCTCATATGAGTGAAGTCATATGATTTTTGTCTTTCTCTGACTGACTCATTTCACTTAGCATAATACCCTCCAGTTCCATCCACGTCGTTGCAAATGGTAAGATTTCATTCTTTTTGATGGCCGAGTAATACTCCATTGTGTGTGTGTGTGTGTGTGTGTGTGTGTGTGTGTGTGTGTGTGTATATATATATACACACACACACACATATACCACATGTATATACATACATGCATGTATATATATACATGTATATATATACATGTGGTATATATATGTATATATATGTATGTATATATGAATATACATATATGAATATGAATATATATGTATATGTATGTATGTATGAAAACATGAGACTCCATGTTTTCCAGAGTGGCTGCACCAGCTTGCATTCCCACATTTGTTTTGTTTCTTAAATTTCACATATGAGTGAGATCAAATGGTATTTGTATTTCTCTGACCAACTTATTTCACTTAGCATTGTACTCTCTAGCTCCATCCATGTTGTTGAAAATGCCAAGATTTCACTCTTTTCTCTGGCTGAATAATATTCCATTGTATACAGATACCATATCTTCTCTTTTTAAAAATAATTTATCTTTTGTTGGCGAGGATGCAGAGAAAGAGGAACCCTATTACACTGCTGGTGGGAATGCAAACTGGGGCAACCACTCTGGAAAACGGTATGGAGGTTCCTCAAAAAACTAAAAATAGAACTACCCTACGACCCAGCAATTGCACTACTAGGCATTTATCCACGGGATACAGGTGTGCTGTTTCGAAGGGACACGTGCACCCCCATGTTTATAGCAGCACATCAACAATAGCCAAAGGATGGAAAGAGCCCAAATGTCCATCAATAGATGAATGGATAAAGAAGATATGGTGTGTGTATATATATATATATATATATATATATATATATATATATATATATACACACACACACACATACACAATGGAGTATTACTCGGCAATCAAGAAGAATGAAATCTTGCCATTAGCAACTACGTGGATGGAACTGGAGGGTATTATGCTAAGTGAAATGAGTCAGTCAGAGAAAGACAAAAATCATATGACTTCACTCATATGAGGACTTTAAGAGACAAAACAGATGAACATAAGGGAAGGGAAACAAAAAGAATATAAAAACAAGGAGGGGGACAAAACAGAAGAGACTCATAAATATGGAGAACAAACGGAGGGTTACAGGAGGGGTTGTGGGAGGCGGGATGGGCTAAATGGGTAAGGGGCATTAAGGAATTTACTCTTGAAATTATTGTTTCACTATATGCTAACTAACTTGGATGTAAATTAAAAATAAATAAATAATATTTTTTAAAGTTTATTTATTTATTTTTAATAATCTCTACACCCAAAATGGGGCTTCAACTCATGACCCTGAGATCAAGAGTCACATGCTCGGGGTACCTGGGTGGCTCAGTTGGTTGAGCAACTGACTGACTCTTGGTTTTGGCTCAGGTCGTGATCTCATGGTTTTGTGAGTTCGAGCCCTGCGTAAGACTCTGCTCTGCCAGTGCAGAGCCTGATTGGGATTCTCTCTCTCCCCTCGCTCTCTGTCCTTTCCTCTGTCTCTCTCAAAGTAAATAAATAAACCTAAAAAAGAAGTCACATGTTCTTCTGACTGAGCTGGCCAGCGGCCTTGATACATCTTTTTTTTTTTAAGTTTTTAACAAAATTATTTTTTCAATTTTTAAAAAATATTTGTTTATTTTTGAGAGAGAGTTAGAGCGCAAGGTGGGTAGGGCAGAGAGAGTGAAATATAGAATCCGAAGCAGGCTTCAGGCTCTGAGCTGTCCAAACAGAGCCTGACGCAGGGCTCAAACTCAGAAACTGTGAGATCATGACCTGGGATGAAGTTGGATGCCCAACTGACTGAGCCACCCAGGCGCCCCTAAAATTTATTTATTTTGAGAGAAAAAGAGAAAGTGGGGGAGAGGAAGAGAGAGGGAGAGAGAGAATCCCAATCAGGCTCTGCACAGTGTGGATCCCAATGTGGGGCTCAAACCCACAAACTGCGAGATCATGACCTGAGCTGAAACCAAGAGCCCGATGCTTAACTGACTGGGCCGCCCAGGTGCCCCATATCATATCTTCTTTATCCATTTATCTATCGATGGACACTTTGGTTGCTTCCATAATTTGGCTGTTGTAATGCTGCAACAAACACAGGGGTGCATGTATCCCTCTGAATTAGTGTGTTTTTAAATTTTATTTTGAGGTAAATACCCAGTCGTACAATTACTGGTCATAGAATAGTTCTATTTTTAACTTTTTGAGGAACCTCCATACTGTTTTCCACAGTGGCTGCACAAGGTTGCATTCCCGCCAATAGTGCACAAGGGTTGCTTTTTCTCCTCGCCAACGCTTGTTTCTTGTGTTATTTATTTTAGCCATTTTGACAAGTGTGAGGTGATACCTCATTGCAGTTTTGACGTCTTCCCCTGATGATGAGTGATGTTGAGCATCTTTTCATGTGTCTGTTGGCCATCTGTACATCTTCTTTGGAGAAATGTATGTTCAAGTGTTCTGCCCATTTTAAAATTGGCTTATTTGGTTTTTTTGGGTGTTGGGTTGTATAAGTTCTTGATATATTTTGAATACTAGCCCTTTATCGGATATGTCGTTGGCAAATATCTTCTCCCATTTGTCTTTTAGTTTTGCTGACTGTTTCCTTTGCCATTGCAGAAGTTTTTTATTTTGATGTAGTCCCAATAGGTTATTTTTGCTTTTGTTTCCCTTGCCTCAGGAGGCATATCTAGAAAGATGTTGCTATGGCCGATGTCAGAGAAATTACTGCCTGTGCTCTCTTCTAGAATTTTTATGGTTTCAGGTCTTACATTTAGGTCTTCAAACCATTTTGAGTTTATTTTTGTGTATGGTGAAAGAAAGTGGTCCAGTTTCATTCTTTTGCATGTAGCTGTGCAGTTTTTCCAACACCATTTGTTAAAGAGACTCTTTTTCCCATTGCATATTCTTGCCTCAAAGATTAATTGACCATGTAATTGCGGCTTTATTTCTGGGTTTTCTATTCTGTTGCATTGATCTATGTGTCTATTTTTATGCCAATACCATATTGTTTTTATTACTATAGCTTTGTAATATAACTTGAAGTCTGGGAATTGTCACACCTCTAGTTTTGTTGTTGTTGTTGTTGTTGTTGTTGTTTTTCAATATTGTTTTGACTTTTCAGGGTCTTTTGTGGTTCCCTAAAATTTTTAGGATTATTTGTTCTAGTTCTGTGAAAGATGCTGTTGGTATTTTGATAGGGATTGCATTAAATCTGTAGCTTGCTTTGAGTAGTGTAGACATTTTACCAGTATTTGTTTTTCCAACCCATGAGCATGAAGTATCTTTCCATTTCTTTGTGTCGTCTTGAATTTCTTTCATTGGTGTTTTATAGTTTTCACCTGTTTGGTTAAGTTTATTCCGAGATATTTTATTGTTTTTGGGGCAATCATAAATGGGATTGTTTTCTTAATTTCACTTTCTGCTGCTTCGTTATTAGTGTGTAGGAATACAACAGATTTCTGTACATTGATTTTGTATACTGCAACTTTAATGAATTCATTTATAAGTTCTAATAGTTTTTTGGTGGAGTCTTTAGGATTTTCTATATATAGTATCATGTCATCTGCAAGTAGTGTGAGTTTTACTTCTTTTTCTTCCTTACCAATTTGGATGCCTTTTATTTCTTTTTCTTGTCCAGTTGCTGTGGCTAGAACTTCCAGTACTATGTTGAATAAAAGTGGTGAGAGTGGACATCCTTGTCTCATTTCTGATCTTAATTTTCTACCACTGAGTGTTGAGGTATGTTCCCTTAAACTTACTTTGTTGAGGAGTTTTCATCATGAGTGGATGTTGTCAGAACTGATATTTCTTCCTTAAATGTTTGATAGATTTCACCAGTGGAAACATTTGGACTTGAAATTTAATTTCTTTGATAAATGACCATTCATATTTTCTATTTCTTCTTGAGTTCATTTTGGTTATTTATGTTGTTAAAGAAATTTGTCCATTTCATCTAAGTTGTTGAATTTATTGGCATAAAATTGTTCATGATATTCCCTCATTTTCCTTTTAGTGTTTGTAAGATAGGTAGTGATGTCCCATTTAAATTTTTATATTGGTAATTTGTATCTTCTCTTTTCCCCCCTTGATTAGAAGAGCTAGAGGCATCAGTTTTCAATTTTTCTTTAATCCTTCTCATGAAGCTGAAAAGGAAGTCTATGTGTGGTGCTGATAATACTTCAAAAATAGCTCTGATGTTCACTACTTGTCTTTTTAAAGAGGTGGAGGGAGGCAGGAAGGGAAGGAGAGGGGGAGAAGGGGAGAGGGAGAGCAAGCAGGTCAGGGCCTTTAGCATCCAGCTACAGTTTAATTACGTTTTGGGGAAAGTTTATTCACTCTTCAGTTTGCTTTGTATCTCTGGAGAATAATTCTGATTTTCCATTCATACTAGGCAGCTACAGTTCCCTTTAAAAACAAATTTATTTAAGTAAAAAGGGAAATAGTTAATGTAAAAAAAAAAAAACTATTGAGTTAGCAAGAAGAGAGATAGCTCACAGACTTGCCCAAAGGAATGGCTGCAGTGGGGGCCACTGAGTTAGCTGATCTCACTAGCCAGGGCTAGGAGTCCTTGCACTTGGGCACCCTATCTTCCTGTCTGGGAAAGGGCAGGACGTAGGTTTGCACCAGGAGGTCCTGGGCCCTGAAGACAGTGACACTGGCTTGTCCCCAACAGCACCCTGACTGTGACTCACTTAAGAAAGTTATCTTCTGATGTTCCCTGCCTTGGTAAGTGGCTCCTGGGGCTCTGCCTGAGAGGCTGGGAAGAGGTGAAAGGTTTGTGGGGGATGAAAGGTTTGTCTAGAGGGGAAGGCAGTGGTGGGAGAGGTAGTGTCAAGTGTGCGTGTGTGTTTGTGGGGGGAGGGTCCAGGAAGGGACATCATTAGGGGAGGAAAACCCACCTGTTATCCTTGACTGAGCATATTACATGGACTCCGCCTTCGTGGGTATTTTTATGCTAATTTTTAGATGAGGAAACCGAGGCTCTGAGGAGTTATGTAGTTTTGTCCGGCTCCCTAAGGCATTAGAGGTGCTGGGAGTGAGGGAGTGGGATGTGCCCTAAGGACCCTGGAGCCGGTGGTGTCTCGGGATTGAGCTGATGCTCTGCAGAATGCGGGCTGCAGAGCCGGACCAACTCGTGCTCAAATCTTAGCTTCTCTACTCCTTCCTGGAATGACCCGAGGCCAGTGACTAAACCTCCCAGAAGCTCAGTTTCCATATTTATACACTGAGGATAAATGTTTGGTGGCTGAACTCCCTGGAGGGAAGGAGAAGGGGACGTGGCCTGGCAACAGAGATTCTGGGTTCCCATAGAGCCTGAGGTCGGCAGTGGATGGCCCTCAGTGCCACCCGTGCCCTCCCCTGGGGCCCCTGGTGCTAGAGCAGAGAGTGTGGGAGGAGAGATGGGTGATTATGAAGGTATGGCCCTTGGGAAGCCAGTGAGTGGCCAATGGCTCCCCGGTCCTGCTGCTTAGACTCCAGGTGGTGAGGGCTGCACAGGGGCACCCTGTCTTCCTGCGCCTTCCCTCACCATCCCTGCCTCAGTGGCCCTTAGGAAAGGCTTTGCTGGACCCTTCCCCACTGAGGTGTGAGTGACTGAGAGCGGCACAGAGCAGGTTCAGGGAGCTGTAATTCTAGGCAGATCACAGGACGTCCCACAGGAAACTGAGGCTGGGAGGGCCCTGGGGGGCGGGGCATCACTCGGCAGCCTCTCTTTGCCTTGCCCCACCCTCCTTTGCAGGACCCAGTCCTCAAAGTCAAGTGTATGGCTTCTGGGTGCAAACTCACGGTCACCGTGGACACATCAGTTTCCAGACCTACCTCCTGCCTGCCCTTTCATTGCCTGAGCCCCAGGAAGCTGGGACTTGGGAGAAGCCACATGTTCTTCCAAACCCGCTGAGACAGGGGATCCCTCCCTACCCACTGCAGGGTATAGACACCTTAGGAATGCAGGGTCCCGTCCTGATGCCACTCACAGGGTTTGGGGGGAGGCGAGCTTTGTGTCCTTCGGTGGCTTGAGAACACAGGCTTTGGTGCCTGACTGATCTGGGTCCAAATCCTGAGTTGCTGTGTGACACGGGCAGGTTACTGCCCTTCGGTGGCCTCATCTGTCAAGTGGAGGAAAGCAGAAGCACCGACTTCCTGTGGCGGGGAGATAAAGCAGGTGACAGGCGTGGCTTGTCGCAAGGGCAGCATCTCTTATGACTGCCAAGGCAGTGCCGGGCAGGCAGTGCAAGGCACCGCAGGGCAGCCGGTCCCGCCAGCACTTCTGCCTGGTGCCGGGGACCCTTCTGGCTCATGTCCTGGGTACTGAGATGGTGGCATCACCATGAAGATTACCCAAGTGAGCCCCCTGGGCACGGGCACCCCCTGACTCCTGGCCCACTTGCATGCAGGAGCTCGGGGCTGTCTTAGGGCCCTGGCCTGCGGTGCCTCAGTCCTCCTGGGTGACAAGTGACAGCACTCTGCCTCTCTAGAGACCTTTCCTACCTCTCATCACCCGGAGGAGGCCAGAGGGCAGAAATCAGCATGTCCTTTGCAGGTGCAGTGACTGAGGTCCAGAGGGAGATGTGGCTAGACCCCAGGCCTTCCACCTTCCAGACCTGTCTCCCTCCTGCCTGTTTGCAGTGAGACCCATGTTCTCCAAGCAATGCCACTGGCAAGATCCTGGCCCTAGACTTGGTGAGGACCCTCAGGGAGTGTCCCCTTGAGACTTGGGGGAGGCCAGGCTGTGCCAAACCTGCCCATCTTAATGGGCCTCGTGCTACCCCAATGCTCTGTTGCAAGTGAATGCCCTTGTTTATTCCCGGATTCCCAGAGTCTGAGCCTATGCTGTCCCCACCACAGCTCAGTGGTGTCAGCACCCCTCCTGTGTGAGGTTCACCCAGCAGGCTTTGTTTCTGGAGCACCCACGTATAAAGGCTTTGTGCTAGCTCCGGGGACACAGCAGGGATAAGACCAACTCGGACCTCACACGCAGCAAACGAGGGAGAAGAGTAAAAATGATCAAATGATGTAGAAGCCAATAAAGCCGGGGGTGGGCAAGACAATGAGGAGGTGGGAGGTGACAGAGCGTGAACTTGGACACATGATCAGGGAAGGCCTCTCTGAGCAGCTGAGCAGCAACCTGCAGGACCCAGGAGCCCGCTGGGTGACGTTCAGGGGAAGAGAGTTTCGGGCGGGGCACAGCTGAGACCTCACAGTGCTGCGGGAGTGAGGCCAGTTTCAAGCAGCAGCAAGGCGGCTGATGCAGAGCGAGCAGGGGTGAGGGGTGGGGGGTGGGGCGAAGCAGGTGGGGAGAGGAGGTCAGCCAGGCAGGCAGGGCCTTGCGGATAAAGAGGAGTCTGGAGGTCACTCCAAGTAAGAGGGGTTTGGTCAGATTGGAGCGGAGCCAGGGAGGTGGAGCCCTGTGGGGAGGGGAGGGGAGTGGGGAGGTATTCAGGAGGAGAAGGCCTGTTGTACCCGTTTGCAGGAGTGAAGTGTGGGGAAGGGAGGCGTCTCACTCAAATCCCTGGTGTTTGTCCTGACGCCCTGTGCACTGTAAGGTCCCCCGAGCTCCTGGAGAGGTGGGTGGTCTTTCTCCCACTTTATAGAAGAGAGTAGAGGCTCAGAGAGGGGAAGTGACTTGCCAAGGCCACCCAGCACAGAAGCCAGAGTGGGATTTGCACCCAGGCCGGGCTGACCCCTACACCTGGCTCTGCCCCTAGCTGGCTAGGTGACCATGGGCCTAAATCCTATGGCTAAATCTCTTCCAGCTTCATCTGGAAAGTGAAGCAGCCCCTTCTGGTGATTACAATAAGAAATGCCAACGTCCAAATGGGTGGCCCTCGACACACCATCCGGGGCTGAGGACCCCTCAGGGAGGAGGAAGAAGGAGCCACCTCTAAAACCAGGTCTGAGAATCCACAGAGTTCTGGGCTCCGGAGTAACCCCACCCCACACAGGCGTGCACACCTCCTGGGACAGGGGGCTCAGTCCCTGCACGATTGGATTGTTAGAAAGTCCTTCCTTGGGTGGCATCCACTTCTACCTCCTGCTCCGGCCCAGCTCTGCCCAGGAGGGCCATGTGGGGTGGGGGTGTTCCCTCAGTTCCTCACAGGGGCAGCGGGAGAGAACCAGCCATGCCAGCTTGCGGGGGCCCTGGCGCCTCCTGCCTCCCCCTCCCTGTGGACCCACAGCCACGGACCCTGATCCCTCCCAGCGCCTCCAGCAGCGACTCCAGAGCTAGACAGCCAGCCTTGAATTCCGGCTCCGTGGCTCACAAGCTGTGTGACCACACGCGGGCCACTTTCCGGTCCATTCCTCCAACGGCACCTCCCTCACGTGGACGTGAAGATACACAGCAGGCGCCCAGCTCCAGGCCCAGGAGGGCCAGCCCTCCATGAAGGGTGCTTGTCATTTGTCCTTTGTATCTCCACCCACCCTTGCAAAGCCCAGGGTCTCAGAGCCTCCTGGGATGCCACCTGGCTTATCTGTGCTGTTTGGAAAGGACCATCTGGGAACTTCTGTCCCACCCGAGAGGGGCCTTCTGGACGTCCAGACCCTCCCTCAGACACATGGCTGGCTGGTGGCATTGATGGTGAACAGGCTGGCAAGGAAAGAGAGGAGAGGTCACTGGGGAGCTTTGCCATTCTGAGCCCTGGGGACGGACCAGGCCTCCCCCTCCTCTCCTCTCCCACCTCAGACCCACTGCAAAAGCCAAGGGGCTCAGCGGATTCAGGGCTGCATGTTGGGGGGCAGAAGCTCACTGACCCTGGGCAGGAGGCTGGCCTGAACCCTCCTGGAGCCCAGCCCCTGGAACTGCCCCCGAGGACGGAACAGGCCAGGAGGTGGTTTGCCACCATGGTGGTAAAGGGGCAGCTTCTGTGTGTCCATAGACCAGGAGGATGTAGGGGTGCTGGGGGCCCCAGAGTCTAGGCCGGACTTCCAGGCCTCCCAGAGCTTCCCATAAACCCTTGGGCCCCGTGAGTGAGAAGAGGGGTAGATGGAGCGTTTCCTTCTCGGACCCTTGCCTGTGACCATGATGCATGGTGACTAGCAGTATTGACTCCTCCTTTTTGGGCTAAGTCATCCCCAGAGTCCTGACAGGGTGACAGTGACCTGAAAACTGTATGGGGGCTTGGAGCTGGATTTGACTTGAGGGTAATGTGCTACTTCCTTCACTTTGTATGTGAGGGGTTTATACCCACCACCGCGGTCAAGCAGGACCAGCATTTTGGGGGCCTCAGGCTATCTCTGGCTGGGATGAGGTGAGGACTAGCCTCTCCTGGGTCCATATGGGGAAACCGAGGCTAACAAGGTGACTTCATCCGGGTCACACAGTGAGAGAGCACAGGGCAGGGGTGAGGGCAGGGCTTTGTGTCATCACTGGTCCAGGGGTTTCTGAGTCTTGGAGAAGCCGAGGCCCCTCCCATCTGCCCTACCTAGCCTGGCGTCCGGGTATTAGTGGGATTAGCTCAAATCCTGCGGCTTGAGCTAGGCTTATCGGAGGTGGAGGCGCCATTCTGGGGGCCTTAGCGGCGTGGTTTGGCACCCTTTACCTCCGGTTCTGCCTTGGTCGCTGCAGAGAGCAGACTCTCACCCTGGCCGGCGGCCCACTCCTCTGCTCCAGTCCCGTGGGTGGGCCAAGTGGCGGGCAGGCAGCCAGCCTTGTGCATTGTGGACCTGGACTGAGGGTGGGGGGGAATGAAGCCTAGGGGTGGCCTTTGTTCTCCTGCAGGATGCTGCCACAGCAAGGAGCCCCTCCAGGGAAGGGACAGCCCCTGCCCCCTGCTGGGCTTAATGGGTTTCTGCTGTGGGTCTTGGATGAGACTGGGTCCCTCTCAGGGCCTGTCCCCTTATCTGTGCATTTAAGTGCACTGTGGACCGTACCAACCCAGAGCCCTTTGACCTTGGAGATGGGCTGGGCGGCAGGGGAAGGGGAGACACAGGTGAATAAAGGGAAGCCTGATCATCCAGGCAGGGGGGCCAGGCTGAAGCCGTGGGTGCCCTCACGAAGAGCAAGGCTCCCCGTGGATCAAGCGCCTTAGGCACTGCCTTTCCGTGCCATCTGTGTCATTGCACGGGAGACCTGGGTGGGATGAGGCGACCAGACAGCTCTCGGGGCCCAGCTGGGACAAAACGCAGGAATCCTGCCCTCTACTCATGGTTCCACGGTCGGTACACCCGAAGGTGCTGGAATTTGAAATGACTGTGGGAAGGGTTGAAGGGAGAGTAAGGGCTCTGGGGCCTGAGGGCTGGGCTGGTGTCACAGCCCCGCCATAACTCATTGTGTGACCTGAGGCAGTGGCTCTGCCTCTCCTAGGCCCGGTTCCTCATCTGCAGGGGTGCTGTGGGGACGAGATGAGGTGGTGGGTATGAGCACACTTGGGCATCATGGAATGTTTGTGGGGGTGACATGAACGTCCCTCCAGAACACTGGGGAGAATCTACCGGAATCCTCCAGAGGGTGGGGACCATGGAGGAGAGGAGTGCCACGTGAATGTCAAACAGCAGGGGTTTCCTCCACAGCTGCCCAAACCATAGAAAACGTCCCCGAGGGTAAAGATCCCATTGGCAATCTCCCTACTGCTGGTAAAACATCCAGGATTAAATCTGACCAAAAAAGCGCAGAATTCATACGAAGAAAGCAATGACACGTTGCTAAAGCCGCTGAAGGAAAATCTGAAGACACAGAGAGAAGATTCCATGTTCCAGGAAGCGAGGACCTGACATGGGCAAGAGCTTTACTCTCCCAAAAAGAACGCCACTTGGCTGACAAGCTGATTGGAAAGTTTGTCTGGAAGAGAAAGAGTCTGAGAAACAGAAATAAAGAGTGGGGTGCTCGTGAAAGCACACACACCAACGCGTGTTCCAAAGCTAGAGTAACTCAAAAGGTATGGTGTTGGTGCGGGTGAGGCGGGGGGTTCGGTGAAGAAGAGACCAGAAGTTGTGCATTGACTCTGTTTCCAAGCTACGGAAGAAAGATAGTCTATTCAATAATGATACCATACTGTGGCCTTTGGGTAGTAATTTAGCAAAAATTAAACTAGACCCCTACCTCACACCACGCACGAAAATTAATTCCAGATGCACGGAAGAGCTTTTATACATCTGAACCTTGTGTGTGTGCACCACAGAGCATATCCATCATCTATCACATATCTATTCTTACATATGTAATATCTATAATAAGATTAGTAGAAGAAAGAGGAGGAGTATATTGTTAGAATCTTGGAACTGGGCAGGTCCTTCCTGACAATGCATACAACTAAGAATCTATAAAGGAAAAGATGATTTAACTACATAAAATTTTCAAAAATCCCTGCTGAACAAAATACACTCTAAACAAAGTTAAAAGACAAATACTGGAAGAAAATATGTAGAACATCAGAGTGAGGCTGGGAGGGGCATTTGGAGGAGGAAGCGGGGTGTCTATGGCTCTGCTTTTCATCAAATCTTGGTACGGTATAGCTTTTTAATAACAAGAATGGTTCTCATAAAATCTACAGAAATAATGCCAGGTTGGATACTTGTCTCTCCCTGGTCCGCTGATTGCTGGTAGCAGCCAGAGAGTGGCAGGATTATGAGGTGACCCCTGAAGCCCATCCCACCATGGAGACCATTGGATGGCAGGTCCTGGGGCCAGGTGCTAGTGAGGAGCCTGGCAGATGTCCAGAGGGACAGATTCTGGCACAGGGCACGTGCCAGTCCAGCATGCCCTCCCAGGAGACAAGCACATTTCCGATTCATCTAGCCTTCTAATGCCCAGCTGGACCCCTGCCAGCCTTTACACCTGTCTGCCCCTTCTCGTATGAATTCCCTCCCTTGCAGACTCCAGTCCCTGTGCCCTTTCCGGTTTGGTTAGCCTGTCCCCTTCTGGGGCCCTGCTTAGGGGCAGTGTCACCCCCTCTCCCCCCAGAGGACTGGGCCTCCTATCACCTGCATGGGGATGGAGGTTGACAATTACCTTGGTGATCATTTACCCAGCACCTACTGTGTGCCATGCTCCGTGTGAGAGCTCTGTGGACAGAGTCACGATAGATACTGTTATTAGCATTTAAAAAAAATTTTTTTTTAATGCTTTATTTTTGAGAGAGAAACAGAGTGTGAGCAGGGAGGGGCCGAGAGAGGGAGTCACAAATCCGAAGCAGGCTCCAGGCTCTGAGCCATCAGTACAGAGCGCGACTCAGGGCTCGAACTCACGAACCATGAGCTGAAGTCGGATGTTTAACTGAGTCACCCGGGCGCCCCTCTGTTTAGCATTTCTGTAAGCTCTTGAGTAAATACTAAACAGGTGGGACTCAGCTAAGGCAGAGATATTGCATGCAAAATATGAGTGACGGCTTCAGGGAACAGCAACTTAAAAAAATTTACATCTGCGTTTCTAATAGTATACAGTAATGACAGAATGTGCTATCAGAATTTATAGGATTTTCTTATGTTTCTGAAGTATCTCAAATTTTTTCCGTTAAAGGATTTAAGGTATTTCATAGATTTTTTTTTTCAAAATTTTATTGTGGTAAAATACATGCAGTATAAAATTTACCATCTTAACTTTTAAAATTTACAGTTCAGTGGTATTAACTGTATTCATACTAAAGTGCATCCGTCTCCGCCAGCCATCTCCACAGCTCTTTCCATTTTGTACGATGGGAACTCTCTACCACTAGACAATTAACTCTCCATTCTCCCCTACCCCCAGCCCCTGGCAGCCGTTCTACTTCCTGTCTCTGTGAATTTGGCTAAGGATGTCATGTAAGTGGAATCACACCATGTCTGTCTTTTTGTGACTGCCTTATTTCATCTGGCATAATGTCCTCAAGGTTCATCCATGTTGTAGCATGTTCCAGAATGTCCTTCCTCTTGAAAGCTGAATAATATTCCGTTGTATGGATGTATATGTCAAATTTTATCTGTTCACCTGCTGTTGGATGCTGGGGTTGCTTCCATGTTTTAGCTGTTGCGAACAATGCTGTGATGAACGCGGGTGTTCAAATACCTCTTTGAGACTCTGCTTTCAATTCCTTTGGGTATAAACCTAGAAGCAAGATTGCTGGATCGTATGGTAATTCTATTTTTTTTAAAGTTTATTTAATTTATTTATTTTGAGAAAGAGTAAGAGCGTGCAAGGGAGGAGCAGAGAGAGAGAAAGAGAGAGATAGATGGGGAGAGAGAGAATCTCAAGCAGGCTCCGCACTGTCAGCACAGAGCCCGGCTCAGGGTGGGGCTTGAACTCACAAACCAAGAGATCATGACCTGAGCCAAGATAAAGGGTTGGACGCTTAACTGACTGAGCCACCCAGGCGCCCCCGATAATTCTGTTTTCCACAGCGACTGTATCCTTCTACATTCTCATCAACAGTGCACAAGGGTTCTGATTTCTCCACATCCTCATCAACAATAAGCATTGATTTTGTTTTGTTTTGTAGTAGCCGTCCTAATGGGTATGAGGTGGGATCTCACTGGAGTTTTGATGCGCATTTCACTAATGATTAGTGACGTTGCATGTGCTTATTGGCCATTGCATATTTCTTGGGAGAAATGTCTATTCAAGTCCTTTGCCCATTTTTTATAAGTTCATTTATATATTTTGAGAGAGGGTGGGGGGAGAGAGAACACGAGTGAGGGAGGGGCAGAGAGAGAGAGAGGGAGGGAGAGAATCCCCAGCAGGCTCCTTGCTGTCAGCGCAGAGCCTGATGTGGGGCTCGAACTCATGAAATGAGAGATCATCACCTGAGCCAAGATAAAGGGTCGGACGCTTAACCAACTGAGCCACCCAGGCGCCCCCTTTGCCCATTTTTGAATTGATTTTTTTGTTGTGGTGGTGGTTGAGTTTTAGGAGTCTATATGTTCCGGATGTGAATCCCTTATATAATTTGAAATATTTTCTACCATTCCGTGGGTTGTCTTTTTACTTTGTTTACACACTATCTTTGGAGGCACAACATGGAATAGATATGTGTATACCTGGAAAAACTGAGGTCCAGAGAGGGTGTGTGTCCTGTCTGATGCCACCCAGTAAATGGTCTGTGTGATGTTGAAACACTCTGTGCTGGGCAAGGGTGGGACCTCTCATCTCCCACCTCATCTAATACAACAGCCATAATCTTGTTCCTGTTGTACACCTGGAGAGTGAGGCCCCGAGAGGGCTGGGTCTTGCCCAAAGTCGCCCCTGGTCAGGGGCAGAGCATGACTCGAAGCCAGGGAGATGACGTATGTACAAGGATGAGACTGGCTGGGTTTGAATCCTGGTGCTGCCCTTTGTGAGTTGTGACCTCTGGCAAGTTTTTGCTCAGTGCCTTCACTGTCCCCATCTGTGAAATGGGGCTTCATGGGGCTGTTGCGAGGGTGCCTGGACACCCAGGATGAGACTGAGAATCGCTAAGTGTGGCCTCAGACGTCACATGCTAGCCCACCCTCACTCTTTGGAGCCAAAAAGACATTCCGACTTGGGCTGGGCTGCAAAGAATAAACTTTAATCTCTCTCTGGGTAGGAGCTCTGAGCAGGCTGCTCTCTAGAGCTGTCGAGGTGGGGTCACGGAGCCGTGCACACGCACTCGGTACAGGCAGGTGAAGCGTGGGTTCCCCCAGTTGCTTGAGATCTTCACCTTGACGGCACCAAAAGCTCGGACAGGCTGGTTCTGGAAGAGTCACAGACATGGGGCCATTGGCCTCCACTCTGCCTGTCCAGAGAGGTGTTTGGGAGTGGAAGGGAACCCTCCTATTTCACAGGTGGAGAAACTGAGGCTCAGAGAGCGGAATGAACTGTCCCGAAGCCGCACAGGAAGTTGGTACTCAGGGGTTGGGATGGAAAGTACTGAGGTGAGAAAGACAGATATACTGTGATGGGGAAAGTGTCCCAGCCTCGGGGCCCTGGACAGATGGCTGTGGGACTCCGGGGCAAGTCACTGCCCCTCTTGGGGCTTCAGTTTCCCCGCTCTGTAAGATGGGCTGGGGGGGGGCGGTAATATCTTCCCATGAGACCAGACCCTGGAGCTAGCTGGCCTGTAGGAGATGCTCGGTGAGCATGCCTCCTCCTTGAGAGGGGACAGAGCCCGGTGCAGAAGCTGGGGCTTGGCCTCTGAGATCTCTCTGGATGCTCTTAACCTTCCAGGGAATTATACCAGGAGAGACTGAGGCGCAGAGACGAAGGGAATGGCCCAAGATCATGCAGATTTGTGGTACCAGGATTTGGAGCAGTATCACTGATTCCCAAGTGCTGACATTCCACTGAGTCTCAGGGCCATCCTAGCAGCCACCCCGCTGTGTCCTGCTCCTGTCCCCGACTCCCTGCCCTTCAGGCCTCAGTTTGCCCTGCTGTGGTTAGATCAGGTGCTGATGATGGGGCCTCCCAGTACAGAGATGCTAAAGTGGTCCCCCTGTTCAAGAGCTCCTGTCCATGGGAGGAACTGCCACAGGAGGAACTGCCACGGGAGGAACTGCCACGGGAGGAACTGCCACAGGAGGAGCTGCCACGGGAGGAACTGCCACAGGAGGAACTGCCACAGGAGGAACTGCCACGGGAGGAACTGCCACGGGAGTGCTCCTGGGCAAATCAGGGAGACAATGCACTGCTAGAAGCTGGACAGGTCTCCTCCGGGTCCCACTTTTGGCCCTGGGCAGTGGCTCCATACTCTGAGCCTCGGTTTCCTCGTTTGTCACGTGAGTTAGTGACAAGTGTGCACTGCGAGGCTGTCGGTGGATGAAATGGGGCTCCCGGGGAAAGCCCTGCACATGGTGCACATTTGCTGTGTGCTCAACGTAGGCAGCCTTTCTCAGGTACCTGGAGCGGGAACATCTGGATGATGTTTTCCGGCTGAAACTGAAACGCCCCCAGGAACACCTCCTCCTTGGGAGAGCCTTCCATGCCCTGTGGAACCAGAACCAAGGCAAAATGGTCAGGTACGGGCAGGGCCTTCAGAGGGTGTTGCCCCTTTCCAGCTGAGACTTGCATACCTCCCAGGATGGGGAACTCCCTACCTCTTTGGGCACCACTGCATCGCAGCACAGAGGAATAGATAGGAAAGAGCACTGGATTGGGAATCAAAAGGCTGAGGGTCCTCTTCTAATTATGCCACTGAGTTGTAGGTTTTGGGTGTTTCCCTGACCCTTTTCTGCACCTCAGTTTCCTTATCAGTGTCTCTGAAGACTAAATTGGCTCTGAAAAGCTTGGGTTGAAATAAAGTGGCTGTTTATCTCCTATCCTTAAAGGCTGTGATCAACGCCGAACCTGGCCATTCTCAGCCTTAACTAAGCCTCATCCAGCCCCTCTAGCCTGCTTGGGTTGTGCCGACAGAGTGCCTGGAATCCCACCAGACGAGGCTGTCTCCTTAGTTAAGCATTGCTCCCTGTGGGGATGTGCTCACGTAAACGACAAAGTCCTTGGGAGCAGTGTCCAGGTTGCCCGACAGTGAGATGGTCTTGGGGATGTGCTGCAGCGTCAGGTTGGACAGGTAGACCTTCTGGGCCATTCGGATGGTCACCTGGCCTCGGTCACCCGAGAAGGCCCAGCAGTTGCCGGGTGTCACGTTGGGCTGGAAGGGGCAGGTGCGATGGGGGCTATGCTGGGTGGGTGGGTTAAGGTGAATTCCTCATCCCACCCTGGCTCTCCTAGACCTCCTTTGCCTCCTGGGTGAGCCGGATCCCTCCATCTACAAAGCTTGACTCCAGCGCCACCAACTCCAGGAAGCTCCCCTGATTGCTGACAGTAAGAATGAACCTTCCCGTCAGCCCAGTGCAGGGCAGGCAGGGGCCTGCTTGGGGCTGCGAGGGTTCCTTGACCCTCAAGTCTTGAAGGGCCCCCTTCCAGTGCCAAAGCAGACTGTCCCTGCCCGGCGCCTGCCCCTGCTCCTGCCCAGTCCCCTGGTGGTTCCTGCTGTCTATTCTTGCCTCTTGCCCCTATCGCATCTCTGTCTCCTGTTCCTATCCCTAGCCCCACACCGGGCCCCCACCCACTTTGTGCGGACCCCAGTGTCTGCTTCCAGGTCCTGCCCCCAGGACCCTGATACTCCCTCTCCAGTCCCCCCATTCCCCCTGCCTCGAGGATCACGTCTGGGGGCTGCGCGTAGTTCCATAGCCGGATCCAGTTCCAGCAGGAGCGAGCCTTGTCGTAGTTGTATGTGGCAGACGTTTGCTCAAAGTCGATGGAGGCACCTGTGTGGGAGTGACGGTGTCAGATTGGGCACCGAGCACGTGCTGGGCGAACACTTTAGGTGAGTCACTGGCCCTCTGTAAACTTCAGACGTTCCCTGGGTGATGGGAGGAATAATAGAAGCCATAATCGTGGTAACACCCCCCTACCTCACGGGGCTGTTGTGAGGTTGAAGTGAGTCAATACAACAAAGTCCTTCCAGCCAGCCTCATTATTATTTCCGTGGCTCTTGCTGTACCTGCTTCACAGAGGAGGGCACTCTGGCTCTGAGAGGTCGAGTGAGGCCCCGAGAGTGTAAGCCAGTGCCCTCTGACCCCACGTGCCCCTGGGCCTGGGTCAGCTGGTGCTGCCTGGCCGGCCCCACCTCTCCTCCTTCCGCATGTCCCCCCGCCCCCCCACTCCTGCTGCGCTGTCACAGGAGGACCGTTCACATGGGTTCCCCTGGGTCTGGAAGACTTTTCCCTCCTCTCCAGGTCTCAACTCAAACATCCTTCCGCACAGGTCTCTGCCCAGGTCCCCTCCATGCCAGTCACCTGCTTCGGTTTCCCGCAACACTGATTCCCAACTACAACTGGGCCTGCGTTGGTTTTTTTAGACGGTCAGTCTCCCCGGCTCTGCCGGCCTCTGGGTTTGGAGGGGGGGGGAGTGGAGGGGCGGGGTGGGGGGGAGTAGATGCGGGGCGGGGTGGGGGGGGAGTGGAGGGCCTCCCCTCCCCACCTCAGCCCCCTTTAGAGAAAATAGAAAATTGTAGCAAAAAAAAAGTCGTCTGGGGGGCAGAGGCTAGCTCTGAGCATGAACTTGCCAGGAGCAGAGGATACCAGACCAGAACTGAAATCCACCCACTGAAGAGTTTCTGAGGACCCTTGAGGCAGGCTGTTGGGCGGGGGCGGTGAGGGGGAGTCGCTTACCTATAGACTTTAGGGCAAAGTCTGGCTTTTCAATATAATCTCCTTGTATCATCTTCATTATTTTCTGGGCCATTTTTTGCTGAGAAGGCAGAAAACACAAACCGTGTGCCGGTGTGTTCTTATAGATCCTGTCCACGTGCGGGTTCGCACCCGGTGACAGGTGGCTGCAGGTATCCTCGTGTCCCTAACTGCTTACCCCTGCCTGTGGAGGCCATGGCTGGTCCTGGCACAAGACCACCGGTCACTACACTGTGAGGAGGCCCGGGTGACACGGTGCCATCGCTACCCCACCCACTGGGTCTACGACGGGGTCACACGTGGGACCAGAGTCTCAGGGAAGTTAAGGGCAGGGCGTCCGGAGTCAGACAGACTTTTACCGCTGTGGGGCTTTGGGCTAGTTACTGCCCCTCTGAGTCTTGACCTTCTTGTCTGTAACATGGGGATGATAATTACATCCTCCTCCTGCCGCTGTGAGGACTAGAGCTAACGCTTGTAAGGCTGCTACCGTGTGCCAGCACTGTCCTCAGTGTCACGGAAGTTCACTCTTATCCCCTCACAGCAGCCCCAGGAGGTATGTGCTGTTATCACTTCCATTTTAAAGATGAGAATACTGGGGCACAAAAGGGTAAGGTGTCCAAGGTCACACAGCTGGTAAGAGGCAGAGCCAGGCGTTTGGTTCCAGTGTTTGGGCTCTGAGCTACTACACTCTCCTGCCAGATAAAGGCTGCAAAGCACTTAGCATGCTTGGTACTCAGTAAATGCTGGCCACTATTTTTTTTTAATGTGTATTTATTTTTGAGAGACAGAGAGAAACAGAGCACGAGTGGCGGAGGGGCAGACGCAGAGAGGGAAACACAGAATCCAAAGCAGGCTCCATGCTCTGAGCTGTCAGCACAGCCTGAGGCGGGGCTCGAATCCACAAACTGTGGGATCATGACCTGAGCCAAAGTCGGCGCTTAACCAACTGAGCCACCGAGGTGCCCCAATGCTGGCTATTATTTTTATTAGACTCTTCAAAACTGTGGCCACAACCAGGTCTCTCCCACTCCACACCCTTCTTTCAATATGACTTTGACACTCTTCCCATTGAGAGTTGGGGCTAAGGTTCCCTCCCATAAGTCTGGGGGGGCCTGAGGCTATGGCAGAGGTGATGCCGTGTGACTTCTGGGCTAAGCCTAAAGGGGGATACAGCTCTATTTCATGGGGAGGCTCATTCTTGGAGCTGCCAAGCTGTGAGGAAGCCCACACAACACTGAGCGCCCACCTATGGTTGCATTAGTCAACAGCCCTGAGTTCCCAGCTGATAGCCAATGTCAACTTCTAGACATGTGAGTGAAGATGCTTCCAGATGGGTCCAGACCCAGATGCCAAGTCACCCCCAGCCTTCAAGTCTTCCCAGGTGAGGCCTCAGACATCGTGGAACAGTGACAAACCATCCCCACTGCACTCCGTTTGGATCCCTGACCCACGGAATCTCTGCACATAATAAAACAATTGTTTTGCACCACTAAGTTTTGGAGTGGTTTGCTATGTGGCAGTAGTAACTAGACCAGCCACGGTGCTACACGGCAGGGATTTGTTGATATGGAAACTCAGAAAGGTTGATGACCTGCCTAAGCTCCAAACGGTAAGAAAAAGTGTTGTATCCATAAAACAAGAATATGGATCTATGAAAAAGAACACCCAGAGAGCAAAAATGAAGTTCTTAGGAATTCAGACTATGTTAGCAGAAATGAAAAACTCAATAGAAGTTTTGGAAGATAAAGCTGAGACTATTTTCTCATATCATAACAAATAGAAGAAAACAGGAAGAAATGAGAGAAAGAGGATTAGTTCAAGAATTTAACATCCAAATAATAGGAGTTTCAAAAATGAGAATAAACCAAATATGGCTGGGAGGGGATACATCCATTTAATCACACAATTAAAGAACACTTTTTAGGACTAAAGGGCATGAGTTTCCAGATTGAAAGGGCCCCAAGGGTAGCTAGCCCATAGGCAAATTATCATGACATTTAAGATGTAAGGTGAGATGTAAGGCTTCCAGGGAAGATATAGTAAGTTACAGAGGATCAATGTTCCCACTAAAAACAACTAGTAAAACCAGATAGTTTATGAAATCATATTGTAAAGCCACCACTGAGCTATGGGAGCAATGAGGACCAGATGTATTAAAATTCTAGAGAGGAGAGAACCATTCCGAAATTCATGCACAATTTTTTAATGCCTGGGGGCATTTCATGATCTGGGCATGGGCTGAAGACATGGGCATAGGCTGGACAATGGCTGCTATTGGTGAAAGAGAAAGCAGCAAAGATTTTAATAGACACACAGGACTAAAAGGACAAAATTGGAGACTTGATGAACCTCAAACCTGAACAGTTTTCCCCATAAGATGTTAACTGAAACCCAGAACTATTAAGAGGCCAAAGAGCTAACTTGAAAGCTTCTGAAAGACATATTAAAACTTCCCAGTCTCATCATGCTTAGAAACCAAGCCCATTTCCGTGAAGGGACCCCAAAACAAAATAAGCAAGAGATTAAAGCCTTACAAACATCTTCTTAGTATATATCAGAAACATTGGAGGGCTTGTTGATACATGATTGGCTCCCATCCTCAGTAGGTCTGAGGGGGCCCATTAATTTGAATTTCTAACATTTTCCCAGGTAATGCTGATGTTCCTGATATGGGAGCCACACTTTGAGAACCGCTGCCCTAGAAGGAGTGGTGAATCAATACTGAGAGGCTGTAGCCGCACCTGGAGGCACTAAACCAATTATGGGCACAATTAGAGGCTGAGAATCCAAGCTTGCCCCTGGCAGAGAAGGTTACCACTAGGGCTGCAGATTTTGCATTCATGCAGGGCTGGGAGACAAAATTGGAGACTTGAGAGGGGTGCCTGGGTGGCTCAGTCCATTAAGTGTCCAACTCTTGATTTCGGCTCAGGTTGTGATCTCAGAGTGCGTGAGTTCAAGCCCAGAATCAGGCTCTGTTGCTGACAGTGTGGAGCCTGCTTGGGATTCTCTCTTTCCTACTCTCTCTGCCCCTCTTCTGTTTGTGCTCACTCCCTTTCTCTCTCATATTAAATAAATAAATTTAAAACAAAAACTTTTTTAATTTTTTTTTTTAATTGGAGACTTGAGAATCCTCAGACATATGGTCAGTCTTTCCCATCAAGATATCTACCAAAAGTTTGAAGCTGCATGGGAAGGGCACTAAAGGGTTAGGCTGAAAACATCTGACTAAATCTTACACAAATTGCCACCCAGGTTTGAAACAGCTCAATGAACATCTACATAGAAGTGATAAGTGTACTCATCTTCCTTACAAAGAAAATGGGGAACTCTCTCTAGTTGAAGTTATACCTATCTGGAGCACAGAGTTCTTTTGTATACAATGTCCAGAAAAACACTAAAAAATTACTGGACATGAAAAGACAATACCATATGATTGATACTCCAAAGAAAAACAACAATAGAAAAAGATCATAGATGATCCAGATATTGGACTAAGGAGATAAGGATATAAAAATTACTACAACAATATATTAAATAAAAGAAAGAAAAAATGGACGACATAGGTAAGATGTTGGAGAATTTCACCATAGAATTAAAATTTATGAAAAGAATCAAATATGTATTCTAAAACAATGCAATATATGAAATTAAGAACTTAATGGAAAAATTTAACAGTAGATTAGACAGAACAGAATACAGGATTAGTAGCAAACTTAAAGAAATGTGAATCGAAAATATCAAAACTCAAGCACATAGAGAAAAAGAATGAAAATCAAACACATCAGGTAGTAGCATAAGAATTATGTGGAACACACTCTAACAGTCTAGCATAGATGTAACTGGAGTTCTAGGAGAGGAGATAGATAATGGGGAAGAAACAATATTTTAAGAAACAATAGCTAAGCATTTTTAGCAACTATTGAAGAAATAAATCTGCAGATCCAATAAGCTCAGCAATCCAATCCCAAGCAGGTTAAATATGCAACACTGCGGATAAAAAGAACATCATACAAACTCCCAGAGATAAAAAAAAAAAACAGATCACACTCAATGGACCAATAATAAGAGCACTAACAGACTTCTCAACAGCAGCAGTATAACTAGAACACAACAGTGGAATTCTTTCAAAATGTTCAGGGGAATAGTTCCTATCTAGAATTCTATACCCAGCCAAACTATCAATCAAATGCAAGGGTAGAATAAAGATATTTCCAAATGTGCAAGTTCTAAGCAAATTAATATGCCTCTTATTTAACTCTTTCCCAGGAAATTATTGGGGGATGTGCTCCACCAAAAGCTGGGAAATAGGAAGAAGGGCATCAAACAAAGAAGTCAGATGTTTGGGAGCAGAATGGCCAGTATCTCACCTCATCTGACATGGCTTCCATCAACTGGAGCTTGGCAATGAGTTGGGTCATGTTACCTCGGAGGTCCTGGATTTCCCCAGAGTGATGCCGCACCTTCTCCTGGTACATTCTTACAAGAAAGGAGTGAGAACATGGAGTGACTGATTTGCAATGCTGCTATTGTCACCCTCAGCTTCTATCTGTGTCAGTCAACCTACAAAGAACTAGCTTCACATTTCCTCACTCTTCTGGGCCCATCCCTGGCCCTACCCAGCAGGTTCTTGTCTCTTCCTCCTACTTGGAATATCTTTAAATTTAACTCATTCCTTCCAAATATTCCTATTTTGTTTGCAATTAAGGATGATGCCACCAGGTGGTATACTGTTGGTTAAAATTTCTTCTCAGCTTCCACTTGCTGAGTGTGATTTATTCAGGACAGTTGACATCTTTAACGTTCATAATTACCCAGAGCAAGGTGGGTGTTATGTCTCATCTCATAAATGAGGAGTTGAAGGCCCAGAGAGGTGAAGTGACTTGCAAAAGTTTAGCCAAGTAGGAAGTATGGGAGCTGGGATTTAAACCTAGGTTTATCTGACTGTGGAGCCCACATTCTCAGCCAATACCTTACAGGTCCTGGATATAGTTCTGGTTTTTAGGTGATAGTAAGATTATTTAGCAGATTCTTCTTACCTCAAGCTCTGCAGTGGACTATCTATGCTGTCATCCTGGTAGGGTGTTGCAGAAACAAGGGATCTTTTTCAGATGGCCTCATCTGGGCCCAATAGAACTTCCTCCATTCAATCTCCCACAACCATAAATCTATCCATTCATCTGCCTTCCCATTTACTCTTCCATCTATCCACTCACCTACCATCTATCCAAAATCCAGTGTATCCTCCATTTTAAGTCGATTCATCCAAATCCACATTCATCCACCCTTCCACCTATCCACCAGCCCATCCAACCACCCTTTCTCACACATATACTCCTCCATTTATCCAACCTGCCTCATCCCTCCTATCCACCCTCCCATTCATATAACTTACCTTATATATTGTCAATACCCTTTCATCAATCACTTCATCCTCCCATCTATCTACCCTCCCATCTATCCAAACTCCCATTAACCATCTGTCCATCCATCCATCCATCCATCCACCCATCCATCCATCCATTTATCCATTCATATAGCTAATCTGCCCTCCTATCTGTCCATCTGTCCATTTTCTCATCCATTGAGTCTTCCATTCATCCATCCATCTATCCCCCCAGCCATTTTCCCACATCCCTACATCCATCACTTCTATCGTCTCATCCATTCCACATTTCCATCTGATCATCCAATTAACCAATACTGATAGTGGCAACTTTCTGCCCAGTCCTGAGGTGGACATCACTGGAGTGAATTAGACGTGGCTCTGCCTTCAAGAGCACCCAAAAAAGTTGGGAAAATGTCATGGTTGCATTCATGATTAGAGAAAATTGTGGGAGGAAAGGGGAATGTCATCCCCTCCACCTGGTATTTCTGGGGGAAGTGACATTTTAGCTGGATCTTGAAGTATATGAAGGAGTTTATAAGGAGAAAAGAGTAGAGGGAAGGACAAGCTCATCAGATCTCTTTTCTCCTTAAGCATTCTGAGACTCTTTGTTGTCCTCTGACAGGGAGCGCTAGCCATGATTTCCTCCTCCTTTCTCCCCAGGAACCACAAAGCAAATGATCTTATTTCATTTGAACAGAACAAACCGCCTTGAGTAGAGAGAATTGTGTTCCATTCTCACTATCGTTCTCTAGGAGGGAGATTTGATAAAGGAAAGATAGGTCACCTCTGGGAGGGAGAGGCAGGAGAGCCATTCTGTAGGATGGACTATTGAATCTGGTCTTTAAAGTCACATTTTGGTGAGAGAGATGGGTTCCAGGTGGGTGGCATCGCAAAGACAGAGATTTGGGGCTGGAACGAGTCAGGAACTGATCAGGTTCCAGATGTGATGAGAGTGAGAGAAGCTGATGTAGGCAGCATTGACTAGTTGGGGTGCGGCCAGTCAGTGCTGAGGCCTGAAGAGAGCACACACTTACCCGCCAGACTTCCATTTTAGACGGTACGTGCATAGAAAATATCCAGAATCCTGTGGGGCCAGGAGAATGAGAGTGAGATATTTAAGATGAAAGGTTAAAAGCTTAGGCTCTGGAGTTAAGGCATCTAGACTCAAATCCCAGCTTTGGCACTTACTAACATTGTACAACTTTGGAAGAATTTACTTAATCTCTCTATACCTCAATTTCCTCCTCTGGGAATTTCTTCCTCCTAAAATGGGACCAACAGTAATATCCACTTCATGATCAAATGATATCGTATATGTAGAGTGTCTCACATAAACCAAATAATCCATGTCCCCTCTCTCTCCCCTGCTCCAATTCTACTGGGGATAATTGATGAAGAGAAGAAAATGGGATAATGTTCCCTGTATTTTATAGTCTCTGTGTTGCCTTAAATCCTACCATTCAAGCCATTATTAAAGCTCTTTAAAACCTATTCATTGTTAATGATAAAACAATCAACAAATCAGGAATAGAATGGAACTCCCACAATCTGATAAAGCCCATTTATGAAAATCCCCCAGCTAAAAAACACTTAATGGTAAAATATTGGATGCATTCTTCCTAAAATCAGGAACAAAACAATTATGTCTACTCTTGCCATTTCTATTTAACATTGTCATGTAGGTTCTAGCCAGGTCAATTAGTCAAGAAAAAGAAATAAAAGGCAGATGACACAACCTTGCATACAGAATCTTAAAGTATCTAAGACTGGATGTCATGCTCAGTGTCAAAGCAATAAATGAGTTCAGCAAGGTTGCGGGATACAAGATCAGTATATGAAAATCAATTATATTTTTCAACACAAGCAATAAATAATCTGAAAATGATATTAAGAAAACAACTCAATTTACAATAGCATCTCAACAAATAAAATACTTGGAATAAACTCAACAGAAGTATAAACTTTGCACTCTAAAAGATACAAAACATCATTAGAAGAAATTAAAGACAACATAGAGATATATCAATAATAGAAAGACAGCCCATGTTCATGGATTGGAAAACTTAATATTGTTCAGGTGACACTACTCCCCAAATTCATCTATGAATCAATGCAAACTCCCTCAAAATACCTATAGCCTTTTTTTTTTTAAGAAATGGAAAAATTGACGCTAAAATTCATATGAAAATGTAAGGGACTATAATAGCCAAAACAATTTAAAAAGAACAAAGTTGGAGAACTCATAATGCTGGATTTCAAAACTTATTACAGAGTTATAGCAATTAATCCAGGGTAGATAGATAGACAAATAGAGAGATGGCAAATAGATAGACAAATAGATAGATGGCAAATAGATAGACACATAGATCAAAGGAGTAAAATTAAGAGTCCAGAACTAAACTCTCACATTTATGGTCAATTGATTTTCAATAAGGGTAGCAGACAATTCAGTAAGAGAAATAATAGTTTTCTCAATAAATGGAACAACTGGATATCTACATTCAAAATAACAATGTTGGACTCTTACCTCACAACATATGCAAAAATTAACTCAAAAATGGATCATGGACCTAAATGTAAAGGCTAAAACTATACAAATCTTGGAAGAAAAAGTGGGAGTAAATTTTTATAGCTTTGGGTTAAGCACTAGTTTCTTGCACCTGACATTAAAGTACCTATGGAAAAAGAAAACATGGATAAAGTGGACTTCATCAAAATTTAAAAAATTTGTGCTGCAAAGGACACCATCAAGAGAAAGTGAAAAGACAACCCACAGAATGGGAGAAAATATTTGCAAATTGTATATCCGATAAGGGACTTCTATCCAGACCATACAAGGAACCCTTAAAACTCAATAATAAACAGACAACCCAATTTAAAAATGGGCCAAGACTGAATAGACATTTCTCCAAAGAAGACCTATAATTGGCCAATAAGTATATGAAAAGGTGCTTAACATCATTAGCCATTAGACAAATGAAATAAAAACTACAATGAGGTACCACACTTCATGGCTAAAATTTTTTTTTTTATTTTTTTTAACGTGTATTTATTTTTGAGACAGAGACAGAGCATGAACGGGGGAGGGTCCGAGAGAGGGAGACACAGAATCCGAGACAGGCTCCAGGCTCCGAGCTGTCAGCACAGAGCCTGACGCGGGGCTTGAACTCACAGACCGTGAGATCATGACCTGAGCCGAAGTCGGCCGCTCAACCGACTGAGTCACCCAGGCGCCCCATAAAATTAAAGACAGGTAATAACCAGTGTTGGTGAGGAGGCAGAGAAATTGGAACCCTCATACATGCCAGTGGGGATGTTAAGGTGGTACAGCTACTTTGGGAAAAAGTTTGGCCAATTGCTTAGATAGTTAAGCATACAGTTGCCACAAAACCCAGAAATTCCACTTCTAAATAGATACCCAAGATAATTTAAAACACATGTCCACACAAACATTTTACAGGATCATTCACAGGAACGTTACTAATGGTAGTCAAAAAGCAGAAACAACCGTAATATCCATCAACCGATGGACAGATAAGCAAAATGTGGCATATCCAAACAATGGACTATTTTCAGCCATAAAAAAGGAGGAAACGCTGATGTATGCTACGCCATGGATGAACTTTGAAAACATTATGACAAGTGAAAGAAGCCACAAAGACCACATAGTGTATGATTCTATTTATATTAAATGTCCAGAATAGGCAAATCCATAGTCACAGAAAATAGATTAGTGATTGGTCGCCTAAGACTGGGGTGAGGGGGAATGGGAACCAACTGTCTGGGACTGGGGGGGGGGGCGGTTCTTTTGGGGGCAGTGAAAATACTGGAATTTGATAACGGCGATGGCTACAAAACTTTTTTTTTTTTTTAATTTTTTTTTTCAACGTTTTATTTATTTTTGGGACAGAGAGAGACAGAGCATGAACGGGGGAGGGGCAGAGAGAGAGGGAGACACAGAATCGGAAACAGGCTCCAGGCTCTGAGCCATCAGCCCAGAGCCTGACGCGGGGCTCGAACTCACGGACCGCGAGATCGTGACCTGGCTGAAGTCGGACGCCCAACCGACTGCGCCACCCAGGCGCCCCCAAAACTTTGTGAATATACTAAAAACCACTGAATTGTACACTTTAGAATGGTGATCTTTCTGGTATGTGAACTATATCTCAATAAAGCTGTTATTTAAAAAAAAAAAAAACTTATTTGTTAAGTTTCCTAGGAATTTCAAATTTCCTAAGACATTCTCTCGACCCCACCCCCACCCCACTGCCCTGCCTCCTTGGGCCAGTGTACTCGAGAGGAGGGAGGAGACTCCTTTGCTCGAGAAAGCAAAGCTGCGACCTGGGAGGTGGCAGCGGTGGTTGGAAGGAATCCGCCGAAGCTCAGAAACAAGTAATAACGATCATACCACGGTTGGGGGGAGAACTTGAGTTTTCAGCGCTTTTCTTAGTGTTCAAAACATGTTCTTGGTCATCAGTTAATTTAATCCTCACAGCAATACTCATTAACAGCCTTCACTCTTTTCCTCCCCAGGTTGGGCAAGAGCGCAGGGATACCTCCACCTGGGATGGGGCAGGGCCCTGGAGACTTACCAAAAGCACAGAGGACGAGAACACCTGTCTTTTCCATGAGCTTCTGGAAGAGCAGCCTGCATCTGGAAAAGAGAGAAGCAGAGATCAAGGTGAAGTGGAGTTTTGCATAGGCTAGCAAGTCCTGGCCTGGCCCTTGCCCTCTTCCAACCCTGAAGCGCAGGGCCCTCCCTGGGCAGTGATACCCCCTCCAAGATGCTGACCACGTTCTGTGACTGCACAGCCTCACGGAGGAAAGAAAGCTCTCACCCCAGCATTTGGGGCCATCAGAGATCACTGACCGTGGTCCACCACGTCCTTTTCACACCCGTCTCCAGCTATGTACTGTCTGTTCCCTCCCTTCTGTCCTGGTGAGCGCACCCTTCAGGGTTCAGCTCAAACAAACGTCCCCTCCTCCTATGACCTTCAGAGTCAACACTGCCCACCCTCACCCTTAACACCGGGTTTGGTGTCTTCCCCCACTGGGAGCTCAGGAGTGGTGAGGGTCAAGGCTGGGCCCAGAGTAGGCCTTAAGATGTTTAGGATGCAGGCTCTAAATGGATGAATGAGGGCGAAAGCTTTGCGGCACTTGGGAGGAGTTTGCGTGGGACAGAAGAGTGAAGGGAAAGGAAGGGACAGGCATGCCAGGAAGAAAAACAGCCTGTGCCTGGTGCTGAGGTGGGAGCAGGAACGGCGGGCCCAGGGGGTGAGAACCCTAGTCTTGCTGGCCCAATGGGTCCACGACAGGATGCAGAATGAGAGCAGCATGGAAAGAAAGGGTGGGGCAGGATTCCAGAAGGTTGCGGGCTGAGGTGCTGGAGCCCTGGGGAGCCACAGTGGGTTCTGAGGTGAGAGAATATGCCAAAAGCCAGGTTTGGGATGGCAGGTCTGGTCCGGTGATCAAGGGATCATCCAGGCCAGTGAGGGGACTGTCATAGGAACGGGCTGCGTGTTCCCAGCCCCCATCACCCTCCCCTCACCTGCCCCCACTCACCTGCAGTTGTTGAACAGAATCTGGTGAGCCTGAGTCCTCAGGAAGCAGGCCAGGCAGGTGATCCAGGCTGCAAAGGAGGCAGGAGAGCAGGGAGTAACCACACCCTTGTTTTTATCCCACCAACCCTTGCAGGAGGCGAGGTCCTACTGCTGGGAGACCCTCTCAATTTTGTAATCGAGCCCAGGATAGCCCTGCTCTGGGGCACACGAAGCCTGGGATGTGCCGATGCCCATTCCCAGACACTGGGGGCTTCTCAAGGGCAGAGTCCTTGTCTGGTTTATCCCCAGGTACCCAGTGTTGCCCACCATGGAGCTAGGTAAAAAGTTGGGGTTCAGGATGGATGAGTAGGTGGGAGACACGTGAACGGACAGGGGAATGGTAAGAGAATGGTTTGGAAGGTGGATGAATAGGAGGACGGTTGAGAGGAGGGGCGGACGGAAGGATGGATGGAAGGACGGATGGGTGGGTGACTGGATGGGTGTGAGTAGTAACAAATAAAGGTATGTGTGGCCGATGGCTGACGCAGTGAACCCATGGGGTGCGTGGATATTACAGCAGATGGATATGAGGGCAGATGGCTGGAGAAATGACTGAGTGATGAGGAAATGGAGGGGTGGGTGGGTGAACACTGGCATAGAAGGCTGATCTTTAGGGGGTGGTCAGACCCCGTGCCCGAAGGGAGGGCACACCGCGTCACACCATTCCGTGGCTTCGTCAGTGGCCCCAGGGGCCAGGCTGGCGGGAGAGTAGCGGAGGGCCGACAGTCAGCCCCTCCAAACAGCAAGTCTGCCTCCTATCCCCTCTCCCCGACCACCAAAGAGACTCTGGCTGGAATGACGCCCCTGCCACCTTCGCTGGGAAGTCCTCCAGGGTTCCCTCCCTCCCCTGCAGCCCAGTGCAGGCCTTACCCCCACCCAGGCCCACGTTGACGGCCAGGGCATCTCTTCGGTGTATACGTACAGATACAGGCCAGCACGCACTGGGCCAGGCTCAGGGCCGGGGCGTTGATGCGGATGGGCAACACTATGGCATCACCTGCAGAGAGCACGGGGCCTGTCACGTCAGCGCCCACAGACACGGGGAGCACCCAGAGCGTGGTGCGGCCACGCCTGCTCCCTAGCCCGCCCCTTGCTGTGTGACTCCGGGCTGCCCATCTGACATCTCTGAGCGTCGGGCCCTAGTTGTTCACGAAGACCCCAGGGCCCCTCTCGTCCCTCCCTGCTCACTCGCGTTTGGCAAGGCGTCCTGGGCCATCCTGCAGGTGTTCCGGCCTCTTTGGGTGACCCTGGGGATAACAAGATTCACAATCGCATTTTATAATTTTTTCAAGAAACGTGGTGTCCCCGCGTTCCAGATTGAGAGACTGAGTGGCGGACAAGTTCGCCCAAGACCACCAGCCTGCGAATCAGGGACATACCAGGTCTGACCAACCCCAAACGCAAGTCTGTTTTGAGGAGAGGACTCGGTTTGCTGTGGCAGTCACAGGTGGTTATCCCCGCAAAGCCAATCGCTCCCGTCACTGGCAGGAGGCTGATTTTGGTCCCTCGTCCACTCCTACCCCATGTGATTTTAGACAATCCCGATCGCTCCAAGCCCTGCTGTCACACTCCCAGTGCCTTTGCTGTGACTGGCTCTGGTGGTGGTGGGGGGGAGTTCCTACGGGATGAGGTGTGGGGCTGGGCTGGGTATAGAGGCCTTGGGGGAAAGGCTTTCTCATTGCTAAAATGAGACCCACAGGAAGCAACGTCCACTCTCCTTGCACCCTATACAGCCATGCTTCTCCGTGCTTCTGGAACCCTGGTGGCCTGTGACGGCGAGGAGGCCAACAGGAAGAGCAAAAAGGTGGCAGGGACCTGTATCTTAGGGGACATTGCAGAACCGCAGAACTAATGTGCTCTGGAACCACACATGTCTTGGGACCTCTTGGCATGTGAGATAACAAATTGTCTTTATCTCTTAAGGCAAAGGTCTCCAAACATTTATTATCATACTCCCCCGATGTATTTATATTTATGAAGCAATTTTATATATATAATACCATGTATACATATATATGTGCATAGCTCCAAGTGTGCTAACATATTATTTACTTTTTCAAATGTTTATACGTTCTTGAGGACTACAAATTAAAAGAGGGTGGGCTAAAAATATACGCTGAAGTTCGGATGATTTGTCCCCTCACCCCAGCAGATTGTTTTGTATATCCTCTTTTTAAAATATTTTTTAAAATGTTTTTATTTTATTTTTGAGTGAGACAGAGTGTGAGCAGGGGAGGGGCAGAGAGCGAGGGAGACACAGAATCGGAAGCAGGCTCCAGGCTCTGAACTGTCAGCACAGAGCCCGACGCGGGGCTCGAACTCACAAACTGTGAGATCATGACATGGGCTGAAGTCGAAGGTTTAACCAACTGAACCACGCAGGCGCCCCTGGTTTGTATACCCTCTTGGGATATACACCCCTTTTGGGGGCGCAGAAGTGGGCAGACAGATGGCAGAGGTGCTTGTTTGCCCGTTTACCATCTCCCTCACTGGACTGTGACCTCCGTGGGGGCAGGAAGCACTTCCGCCTGGCGCAGCCCCGTGTCCCCAGCCCCCTGCTCAGTGCTTAGTAGGTGCTCAATAAACACATGTGGAAAGGGTGACTGCCCCATCACTCCCTTGGCTGGGAGACTTTAGGAAAGCCACAGTCAGACCTCTCTGACCTCAGTAGCTGCCTCTGTCAAGTGCGGCTGGTGACCGCCCGCTCACCTCCAAGGAGAGGGCAAAGGCAGTTTGTAAACCGCAAAGAACTGGGCAGACAGGGGGGCTGCCGTCCTCACCTCCTGGGTCTGGCATTCTCAGGCGGGTCACACGGGTCCCTGGGGTTCCTCAAGGACCGTGGCATCAATTTTCTTCTCTAGGAAATCTAGGGAAACGGTGCTGGGGCTCTCTGGGAGTCGGCAAGGGGGAAGAGATTACCACTGCTGCCACCTCCTAGCGTTCCCTGGAAGGTGTCATGTGGGATCTAGCCGGGTCAAGTGGAGTCGTGGGCACTGTGACCTCACAGAGCGGGGGGGAGGGGCTCTGCCCAGTCTCCAGCTTGGCCCTAGAACTTCCCCTTGGATGAGCCCATTCTGACTCCCTTTCTACTTATAAGATGAGGAAATTGAGGTCCCAGGACGGGAAGGGCCATGCTAGGATCTCAGGGCCTGGGCAGGGTTGAGAACCGAGGCTCCCATATCCAGGCCATGCTTTGTTCTTGCCCCCAGACCCCTTCCTGCCTCCAGCTTCCCGGACTTGCCACCTATTAAGGCTGTCCGTGAAGGTTTATAATGCTTGTCTTCTCGCTAGTGGAGGTTTTGCATAACACAAAATAATGTATATGTGGTTGCTTTAATCAAGTTCTACTTCTCCTGCAGAAAAATAAACGCATAGCAGAGTGGAAATGTCTGGCTATAGATATTTTTTTCCGTCAGCCCTGCTAATGGAGAGCCAGTTTGGATTGTGAAGCTTAAAGGAACTCACTTTTGCCCCTTGATGGTAGTTGAGCAAATTGTAGGCTAAGTTCCAGCAGCCTGCAGAAGAAGGGTCCCTCAGGGAGTCCGGCATACAAAAACAGAATGTGTTTGTGTGTTAGGTTACAGAACAAAGATGTGACGCTTGCAGATGGGATTGAGGTTGCTAGTCAGCTGACCATGAGGTAGGAGAATATCCTAGATCACCCAGGCGGGCCCAGTGTAATCAGGGTCCTGTACCTGGCAGAGGGAGGCAGATGGGAGAGGGTGGCTGCACTAGCAGCCCTCAGCCCTACTCGCTGGTTTGAAGGTGGAGGAAGAGGCCTTAAGGCATGCAGTGAAAACAGCCTCTGGAAGCTGGAAAAGGCAGAGAAACAAATCCTCCCCTAGAGTTTCTGGAAAGGAACAAAGCTCTGCCAATACCTTGACTTCAGCCCAGCGAGATCCATTTTGGACTTCTGACTTCCAGCGATATAAGACAAGAAATTTGTGTTTAAAGTCACGACGTTTGGGGCGCCTGGGTGGCGCAGTCAGTTAAGTGTCCGACTTTAGCCAGGTCACGATCTCACGGTCCATGAGTTCGAGCCCCGCGTCAGGCTCTGGGCTGATGGCTCAGAGCCTGGAGCCTGTTTCCGATTCTGTGTCTCCCTCTCTCTCTGCCCCTCCCCCGTTCATGCTCTGTCTCTCTCTGTCCCAAAAATAAATAAACGTTGAAAAAAAAAATAAAGTCACGACGTTTGTCATCATTTGTTACAGCAGCAATAGGAAACTAATACAGTACTCTTAAGAATTTTCGGTGAAGGGGAAGCCCTGAAATACTGCCACTATAATTGTTCCAAGGGTCTTCCAAGTGCACATACATGCATTCGTTCCACGAATATTTACTGAGCACCCGGTATGTTCCAGGCACCGGCTGCAGAGGTGAGCAGAACCAGCTCCCATCCCTGGGGAGGGGGGTCAAGGGGCTAGATCACCCAGGATGCTACACCGAGCACGTAGCAGGCGCCTGCCCATGCTTGCCACTTCTGTAGGGAGGAGGGGCTGGTGAGAATCTCCCTCCTTTGTATCCACTGGTTGTCAGTCAGTGTCCCCCGTGCTGGATGTGTCGAGGAAGAGGAAGTGTTTGTGCTGAGAGCAAACACTGAGAGTGGCTTTGGTCAATATTTGTGCCCCTCTCCACCGTCAGCTGTTTGCCCCGGCTACCGCGAGGGCCGGGCGGCCAGGAGTCGGATGTTAGGGAGCTTGTGGCTGGCATAAGAATAGGGCAGGGGAGCTCCCGTCCTTTCAGGGGAGGGCTTGCTGATGTCCGTGGTCCCTGTCAGTTCTGGGGGCACTCGTGGGGATCCAGCACAGGGTGGGCTTGGGCCTGGTGTTTGGGCTGGTGTGGAGTCAGCGGGAGCCATGAAGGGCTCTGGAGTGGGGGAAGGCTCCAAGTCCCCTTGTGCCTACACTCCAGCTAAGCCACGCAGAGGAACATAGGGGCGCCCTGCGGTTGTGCTGTCACCTCCCGTGCGTATGTGTGTGTACACGCACAAACACGTATACACCCTCCCAATGCCAGGAAACAGTCAACTACTCACCCATACACACACACACACACACACACACGCTTGCAACACACACACTTTCCTCTGATGCTAGTGATTATTACCTAATGCACATGTGTCTGTGTGACTACACGCACACAACCACATACTACACACACAGCCCTCATACACACATATATACAAACTTCTTCACGTATACACACAGCTCCTCGGGCCCCAGATGGCCCAGGTGGGGCCTGGAGTTTGTAATGTGGAAAGAGATGACGGGCCACACCCATGGCGCGTGAAATATGCGTTCGGAGAGAGCCTGAGGTGTTAGGTAGCAGGGACTCCCTCTCATCCGTTGCCCTTTGAGTTAGGGTTCAGGGTGTGGCCAGGAGCAGGGCTCAGTCAGTGACTGGGGTCAGGGATCAGGTAGCCTCCTGCTCCTCCCGAAAGGGCCACGTTTCTGAGAGAGCTTAGAGCCACCAGGCCTGAGAGGTCGGTGAGTCGTGTCCCTGACTTTGGGCCTGGCCAGGTCCGGCTGGAGTGCTGAGGGGGCCCTGCGAAGAGTGGTCCTCTTTCCAGAGATCTCCTGGCCTAGGAGGCCCCAGGGTGGCCCATCCCCAGGGTCCTGCGGCGCTTGGCAGCAGCCCGGTTACGTGGCCGCCCCACCACGTATAGGATGAAACACTTTGGCACAGGCCGTGTTTGCAGGGAAAACACTCGCAACCACAAGCAAACCTGCCCCTCCCTGGGTCCCTTTGCAGTGAGCCACACACACCTGGGAGCCTCATAAAACAGCTTCCACACCTGCTAGGGGCTGAGAATCCACCCGTCCCAGAAAACCACCTGAGGTAGGAATGGGAATGGGGCTGGCACCCCTCCGGGGAGGAGCCTCGACTTCCCCATCTGTTTAACGGGAATACGACTTCCAAGCGCCTTCCACAGAAGGGTCCATCCCCGGTCTTGTGGTGGGACTTTGGGCAAGTGCCACCTCGCTGGGCCTCCATTAGCCCATCTCAGCAGTGGCCCCTCATTCCTAAGTCAGACACAAATCCATCCGCTTGGCTGGGCTGGGTCTGGAGGGGTTTGGGGGCCATGCTAGAGGCCTGCATTTAGGACAGTCCTCAGCTGGTACAGGATAAGGTGAGGACAGGAGCCACCCTGGCTGGGTTCGAACAGCTGGACACTAGGATGGGCTGTCACACTGGGCTGGACTCCTGGCATCAGGAGGAACAGCCCTGGGCTTGGGGGTGGTGGGCCCGGGCTCTCTCCTTGGGGCGGGAGGCTGCTCTCAGTCTCCCTAACCAGGAATCTCCTCCACCTCCTCTGGCATGGCGTGGGTCCTACCGCCGGCCCTAGTTTGCTGTGTGGCCTTAGGCAAAGCCATGTCTTCTCTGGGCCTTGGGGCCCGCTTCCAGACCAGATCTCCCTGTGGCTCCTGAGGAAGCAGGCTGGGAAGGTGATACCTCCCAATGCAGAGATGCAAAACGGACGTGTGAGGGTCTCGGGCAGGGCTGCGATCACCACCCAGGGCTTGCGACCTCCGGGCTGGGGTGGGGTTCAAACGGCCAGCGGGGTGGGGACGCATTCTGGGCAAGCTTTCTGATGCTCGTCCCCGCCCCAGCCCACAGATCTCGGGGAGGCAGTGGCCAGGACAGCCATGGCTCCGGCACGCAGGGTGGGCCTGTTACTGTCCCTGCTGCTGCCTGTGGTCAGCGCCTCCATGCCGGGCACCGTGGTCAGACTCAACAGGGCCGTGCTGAGCTACGGTAAGAGGCGTGCTGCCGGGCTACCCCGTGTGACAGGGCACGAGCATGGGCACGGTCCCAAGCGCGCCTGCGGATCTGTGAACTCAAAAGCCGCACAGGGACCGGGGTTTTATCTCCTGGGCCGCTGTGTCCCTGGCCCCCAGATAATGGCTGACGAAGTGCGGCTCGGCAAACGCTTATTAAGTAAATGCCCGAGCGGGGGTATATGTCCTGTCTGCCACGCGTGTGCGCATGCACGGCTGTACTCGTGTGGCCCTGCGAGGTGGGCAAGGGTTGGTGTGGGTGTCTGCTTTTGCTCGTGCGTGTCTGCGTGCAAGCCTGAGAGTTCATGGAGATGCATGTGCCCATGTGTGCGCTTGAGTGTCAGCAAGTGTACTGACTTGTATGCGTGCAAGCGCCATGCACGTGCCTGGGTGTGAGCATACAGGTGTGGCTGCCAGGCCTGCACATGTACATGCGTGCATGCAGGGTGGGCTGTAGGTGCACACACATGTGCTGGGGGAAGGCACGTCTGGCACAGAACTGGAGCTGGAGCTCTGTGGGGTTCACAGGAAGAAGACCAGCGCTGCTCTGGGCCCCTCTCGGGCAAGGTCTCTATCCTACGACTCTGCCCGTCCTTCTAAGACCTGCTTCATCCCCCGAGGAGGGCACAATGAGAAGACGTAGGCCCAGGGAGGGACAAAAGCTACCTCCCAGTTGCCCCCGGGATCCCACCAGAGCTGGGTCAGGGGTGAGAAATCAGAAGCCGTTTCTCCCAAGTCCAGACCAAATTCAGATTACAGCATGAGGCACTCAGGTCAGACAATAGAAGGGACTTTCAGTGGCCCAGGCCACGAAGTATGGAGGCAGCAGCGCCCCTGGCACACACACAGCCTTCCGGGACCTTGTATCCGGGCAGATAGGCAGGCAGTGAAAGGGGTCAGTGACCCGTGTTAGTCTGTCACTGGGGCATGGAGACGTGCGTGGAAACTACAGGCAGGGACATGAGGCCTGCTGCCTTCTGCTGGCCGTCATCGCTCTGCCTGTCCTGTGTGAGCCTCCTTTGTCCCCAAGAGCCATCCCAGGTGCACCTGTGTGTGCTCTTGGTGGAAATCCAGCAGGAGGCTCAGACTGCACACACCTCTTTCTAAGGTGGCGCTGGGTGGCTTCTTAACAGTGTCTCTCCAATCCCGTCTTGCAAACCTGTGTCAGGCGAGCACTGTAGGTGGAGTCTAGGGGCCTGGGTGTGAGTCTTGGCTCAGCCACAGAAGGTCAGGCTGGAGAGGAGTATCGAGAACATAGAGGCCGCTGGCCTTCTGCTCCAGGTCTAAGGAAACCAAGGCCCAGAGGGGCGCAGTGGTTTCCTGGTTCCCACAGTGAGTCTGAGTGAAGTCCAGGCCTCTGGACTCTTCATCTGGTGCTCCCTTCCAGCACCATTACCTCTCGTTTTCATCCCACTCATGTTGGATGGTTTAGTGAGCACCTCCCTCGCCTGGCCGCACAGGTGCATGAGGAAGCTCAAGGGCTTGGAGGCCAGACGCCTCAGCTGATCCAGCATCCCCTTGCCAGATGTCCTCACTCTCAGTAAACTGGGCACAATGTAGTACCTACGTCATAGAACTGTGAGGAGAGGCAAAGCCCTCAGAACAGTGCTGGGCACAAAAGAGGTGCTAGAGAAGTGACAGTCATTATTATTATACAAATAAATAGCAGTGAAAGCTAACATTTACTGTGCATTGAGGCTTTACAAGGACGCTGTGTGACAGGTACCTTTATAATCATTGCAAATTTACAGACGGGGAAACTGAGGCACAGAGCAGCCACAGTGGTAGTGTGTAGCAGAGCTGGGATTTGTACCCAGAATCTGAGGGACTCCAGAATCCTCAGCCTCTGGCCCCCCAAGGACAGCACCCCCATTCTCTGTCCCACTCTACTGGGAAATGCTCCTTCTGCTTGGGGACTTGGGGGAAGGCTCCAGAAGAGATGGGATTCGATCAGAGTCTTGCAGAAGGGCAAAGGATGTTCTTGTTTATGAGGAGTGGGGCAGACAAGATTTAGAAAGGCAGGGGGCACCCGGGTGGCTCAGTCAGTTGGGCGTCCGACTTCAGCTCAGGTCACGATCTCGCGGTCCGTGAGTTCGAGCCCCGCGTCGGGCTCTGTGCTGACAGCTCGGAGCCTGGAGCCTGCTTCGGATTCTGTGTCTCCCTCTCTCTCTCTGCCCCTCCCCCGCTCTCTGTCTCTGTCTCTCAAAACTAAATAAACATTAAAAAAAAAAAAAGATTTCAAAAGGCAGAAGCAAGAAGGGGAAAGGCATGCCTTGCAGGGCCTGGTGTGAGTAACACTCATGGGGACCCAACTGCATCCCCCACCCCCTCCCTGCCTGTGAGCAAGTGTAACACCCTTCCAGTCTCCAAGTTCCCTCTGCCCAAGATGTGGGGCAGGCGGTGGTGGGTGGTGCGGTCTTGCTCAGCAGCTCCCGAGGACAGTCTGACCTCACCTGCTCTGGCCCTGCAGTGTCTGAAATTGGGAAAGCCCCGCTCCAGCAGGCCCTGAACATCACAGTCCCGTATTTCCTGGACTGGAATGGAGAGGTGCATCAGCCCACAAGGTGAGTGCTCCCACCTCCTGGGAAAAATGCTTTAGGCACTAGATGAGTGCCCCACATATTGGGGAGTGCTCCCTACCAGCTCGAGGGGGGCTTCCCCCATCAGGTACGCCCACCCTTCAGGTGAGTGGTCACAAGATGATTGAGGAGCTGGGACCAAGGTGGAGACATGGGGGTGGGGGTGGTCCTGGGGCCTCTAAATTAGCATATTTCTGTCCCCAGGAGCCAAGACTGGGTCCTGGGTCTCCAGGGCTGGCAAGACCCTTGGCTACTTCCTCCAAAAGCGAGACACTGAGTTGAGACACAAGTCTGAGCCTAAGTACCCCCACACGCCCTGTAATGAATAGAGACTCAAAGGCAGAGGTGGATGGGGGCCATCTCAAGCTCAGACACCCACAGGGGCTGGGCCAACTGTCCCCATCCATGTGGGAACAGATTGACTATTGCCAGATCTCTGGATACCCAAGAGAAGTCATATATATATTTAAAATCTATCAATTTTGGAGGTGCCTGGGTGGCTCAGTGGGTTAAGCATCTGACTTCAGCTCAGGTCATGATCTCGCGGTCTGTGAGTTTGAGCCCCGCATCGGGCTCTGTGCTGACAGCTCAGAGCCTGGAGCCTGCTTCAGATTCTGTGTCTCCCTCTTTCTCTCTGCCCCTCCCCTGCTCATGCTCTGTCTCTTTCTCTCTCTCAAGAATAAACATTAAAAAAAAATTGATAAAAAAATCTATCGATTTTGAATGATGGCAACTTACCAAAAAACACTTAAAACAGCTGGTGTGGAGGCCCCCAGTTTGACACTCTTAGGGTAGGCCTGGGGCACTGCTCTTGGCTTACAGTGGAGAACTGAGAACGACATAAATACCCAAGAGTCAGGGATTCCTTAATGTTTTATAGTTGGCCACACGTGTCCTTGTTTGTAGAAGTGGGAAGACAGCCAAGGCGGGTGTCAAGTGAAAAGAAGCAGGTTCTAGGTCAGCCTGTGTCCCAAAGAGAGTCACAGAAAGATGTCAGCTAAGTGCTAACAGTGAGATTGTTCGAAGGTGGAGTTTTGATGTGACTTTTAAAGTTTATGTCATTTTGTATTGTCTGAATTCCCACCTCCAGCTGTGCAAGGGAAAACATGACTCATTTAGGAAAAAAAGGAAAAGATAGCTAGAAAGTGCTTAGAGGGGGCACGTGGGTGGCTCAGTCGGTTAAGCGTCTGACTCTTGATTTCAGCTCAGATCATGACCTCACGGTTGTGAGATCAAGTCCCTGGATCAAGTCCCAGGCTCTGCACTGGGTGTGGAGGCTGCTTGGGATTCTCTCTCTCCCTCTCTCTGGCCCTGACCCCTTGCTCTCTCTCTCTCTCTCTCTCTCAAAAAAAAAAAAAAAAAAAAAGTGCTTAGCGATCAGAATAGGCAGCTTTGAAGGGAATGACTTTCCCATCCCTGGAGGGCTACAAGCCAAAGCTGTTGACTAGAATGCCATGGAGGGGAGTTTCTGCCTTCTGTGGAGCCCACCTTCCAAGACTTCCCCACTTCTGTCAGAAACCAAAATCTCTCCAAGACCCGAACAATCATCCCACTCACTTCTTGCCCAAGGCTGGGAATCCTCTCTGCATCCTTTCCCCACCAGCTGGTTGTCCAATAGTGACTTGCATGCCCCCTAAGGTGGAGAACTCACTACCTCTTCCTCATGCCATGGTTCCCACAGTCAGAAAGTCTTCTTTATAACATCAGCAGCGTGGCTCAGAACACCCACCCCAGAGGTGATTCCAAGGTTTAATGAGGCCACCCCATCACCTCCACTCCCACCCTACAGGATCCAGACTTTGAACATCCGTGTGCCTCACTTCCACCTGAAATTCGTTGCCGACTTCGGGGTGCGATTGTTGGTAGCAGCCAATTTTACTTTCAAGGTCTTTCGGTGAGCAAATCTCCCTGGGGGCAGGGGTGGGCAGCAGGATTTTCAGGGAAGCTCCAAGGGGCAGAGTGAGGGGAGGGGAGTTAGCAAGTCCCAGGACCTGCACCCAAGCCTTCCACTTCCTGTCCAGTGCTCCTTCCCCACCCTCCAATTGGGGAGCGAGATGATGAGAGAATTTCTGAGAACCTGGACCCTGCTCAACAGCTGTGTCCCCGGGGAAGCCATTTCACTCCTGCAGCCCTCAGTTTCCTCCTCTGTGAAGTGGGATGAAACTCTGCAGCATGGCTGTGAGGGACACAGTGAACGGATCTGTTGCCGTAATTCAAATCACACCTCCTACAGGTGCTCGGTAGATGTAGCTATCAGAATTATCCCCGTGTCCCAGGCACTTTATGTGTGTTTGATTTCCAAACCATCAGCGTGGGCATCCAGAGGGATCTCTTATTTCAACCCCTCTGCGCTGACACGAACACCGTATGAGTGCTTGCTGTGGGCCAGGCTCCACGCAGGGTGTTTTCACATGGCCACCTCTTAGAAAGCTCAGCACAGCCCGGAGAGATAGGCACCATCAAGCTTATGTCCATTTCACAGAAGAGGAAACTGGGGCTCAGTATGGGGAGTGACTGGCCCAGGGTCTCGCAGTGAGAGGGTATGGGGAACCAGAGTTCAAGCCATCTGCAGCCATCTGCTGCAATGGCTGTGACCTTGAGTGGAGTGTGGAGGGCTCTGAGCCTGCCCCAGGCGGGGCCATCTCTCACCTGCCTGCGTCAAGTGGAGGGCAGGCTCGGGCCGTGGGTGGGGGGGGTTGTAGGGTAGGCTCCGCTGGGTGGTGCCGCTGGGGCTCAGGAATGGTATCCCACAGAGTCCCAGAGCCCCTGGAGCTGACGCTGCCCGTGGTGGTGCTGGCCGATGCCCATGTGGCCCAGGGCTCCATCGGGACCCCCGTGGTCAGCATCTCTGCCTGCTTCCTGCTCTTCAGCAACGCCAATGTGTCCGATGGCAGTTCCAGGTGAGTGCCTGGTGAGGGCGGGGCTGCAGAGTCCCAGCTGCCCAGCCTGTGGTACCATTTCTCGAGTTTCCTGCTCAAGCTTTCACCCAATTGCCCCAAGGGGCTTAAGAGACCCCCAGTATCACACCTGTTTTATGGCTGAGGACACTGAGGCTCACGGAGGGGAAGGGACTTGCCCAAGGCCACACGGCGAGGTCATGTCCCCTCTACTGCGCTCCCCCCGACCCACAGCACATGACGATGCACAGCCATTACCATACTGCTCAGGGAGGATGCTGGCCTGACGTGGCTCTTAGGGACCTCAGAGGTCTCTCCCTGCAGAGATGGGGATTCTGAGGCCCAGGGGGCTGGGACCCGTCAACTTCACTGTGAGTCAGGGCTGCATCTAAAGCTGACAGGGGCTCCCACCTCCAGAGCACCTGCTGTGTGCTGTGCAGGTTCTAAGCCCTTCACGACATCACAGTAGTCCTACCAGGAAGATGTAAGTATTCCCTTGTTTTATGAGAGAACAAATGGAGACCCAGAACAGTTAAGTAACTTGTCCGAGTAACACAGCTGGCAAACGGCGGAGTGCGTTCAAACCCCCGTAGCCTGACTCACCTCCTGCATGATGTCTACCTTCTCACATGTGAGCTGGGTGGGCATTTGGGACTGGCCTTTCTCCCCCCAGAGGGGGCTGGGCACAAGTCCGCCCATCTTGGGTCCCATGATCTTCACGTGTAACACACGACCCCTCGCCGTCCTCACGGGCAGGGGCTGCTCATGGAGAGGAAAGCCCAGAAGTTAAAGACATTAGAAACACAGCTGTCCTTCTCCCACCTCCCTTGAGGTGCAGTTCAGTGAGCTTGGGCTGAGGCTTGGATCAACATTTATGAATGGATAAAGAAGATACAGCACACACACACACACACACACACACACACACACACAGGAATATTACTCAGCCATAAAAAAGAAAGAAATCTTACCATTTGCAATGACATGGATGCAAAACAAAATGAGTCAGTCAGAGAAAGGCAAATACCATATGATTTTACTCATATGTGAAATTTAACAAACAAAACAAACCAGCAAAGGGAAAGAGAGAGAGAGAGAGTCAAAATAAGAAACAGACTCTTAACTAGAACACACTGATGGTTACCAGAGGGGAGGGGGTGTGGGGGGGAAACAGGTGATGGAGAGGAAGGAGTGCACCTGCCTTGAGGAGTGCGGGGTGATGTACGGAAGTGCTGAGTCACTAACTTACACACCTGAAACTAATATGACACTGTATGTTAACTATACTGGAATTTAAATAAAAACTTAAAGTAAAAAACCCCGAAGAACTATAGTCCTATGGATCCCCGCTGAGAAACAACTTAGACCCATCTCCCATTGTCCAGAGGGGAAACTGAGGCGCAGAATGAGGAAGGGACTCTCCTGGCTGTGTCACCGAGAACTAGAGCCTGAGCAGGAAGCACCCCCAGCTCCCTGGGCTCAGAGTGGCCATGAAGCCAGTGGGCCAAGGACGGGGCTGAGTCCGGCTTTCACGGCGTCTTCTCTGTCTCCCCCGAGCCTGACCTCATAATCACGTTTTGGCCACTTCCGAACCTCCAAACCAATGACCTCTTTTTTGAGGCCCAGTTTCCTCATCTGCGGGGACAATGGTGCCAACACTGCGTCTGGCACATGGGAGTGAGGAATGGGATTCACTGGCCCCCCTGGCTCAGGGGAGACCCTTGTCTCTGAGACTGTGGGCCGGGAGAAACAGGCCGGAATGGGAGCCCCGGAGCTCAGGAGCGTTTTCTGTGACTCTCCCTCAGCGTGGCCCCGGGGCCGCTGGCCCTGGTGCAGAAGCACGTCAGAGCTGTCCTGCGGAACAAGGTAAATAGACCTCCTGCCAGATCTCCCCGGGGCCAGGCCATTGCTTCCCCGTGAAGGCGTGGTGCATGAATGGGGGATTGTAGGCATGGGGGCATTGGGACAGTCAGTGCTTTTTCTAAAATAGAAGGCCCATGGGACTTCTCCAATTTTCCCACGAGGGGAGGAAAGAGGCTGAGGGGATGGTCTGGGGCAGTGACAGACAGGATGAAATAAGGGTGGATTTGGGGGCTGCGGGGAAGGGAGGCCCCTGCTCCTGGGCCAGCCCCAGTTCCATGCCGGAGGGTGGCGGGGAGGCAGTGCTATCAGGGGCCGTGGGGCTTATGAAAAAGACAAAAGGAAGGCGGACAAGAGCATGGGCACTGGAGCCAGGTGTGGCCTGGCTTGAATCCTGGTCCCCTCCTTCCCGGCTGTGACACTCGGACAAGTCACCGAACCTCCCTCGGACCCCATTTCCACATGCGCAGCACAGAGAGTAAACCTCCCTCTCCGGCCAGGTAGGGTGGAGTTGAGCACATTAACATCTGTGAGGAGCTTAGAACAGTTTTGGCAGAGTGAGCGCTGTGATTCCTGTCGCTATTTCCACCCTTGTCATTGGTCAGAGACAGTGCCTCTGGAGCTAGGGTCGCACTGCCAAGGGCGGGCCGCTTCTCCACCTCTGCCCCTTCCCACGCCACCCCATCTCCTGATTTGGTCCCTACAACCCCAAATCAGCCCACTCGGTGCCATCCCACACCCAACAGAGGCGGGCCCCAGTGTTCCCATCTTGCAGATGGGAAGACTGAGGCCCAAGGGCTGAAGGCAGTATAGCCTGAGCTGGCCCTCTCCTCTGCCGCCTGGCCTCCCCTGGCCCAGCCCCAGCAGCTCTGTCTGGACAGGCAGTGACCACCCTTGGCCTTGTGGTCTCTCCTTGCCCCACCTTCTATCACACTGACCCCGGCTTAATACACTTCTCGGGCTGCCCACTGTGCCCAGAACTCGGGACTTGCTCTCTGACCACTGCCTGCCCTCACCGTGTGCAGCACCCATCCCCCAGCTGGCCTCTGGGCCCCAGTGCAGCAGGCTCCTTGACCCAATTGTCCGGGCCCAGCTGTGGTCCCCTCCTGCTGTGTCCCACTGCCCCGTTCTTTCCTCGACGCTCATGGGCCCCAACTTCTTTGAATCCTCAGTGCCCAGGAGAGGTGCTGGAAGATGCCCACTGGGTGGCCGAGGAAGGAAGGGATTCCAGACCTTGGTGGGCCAGAGGAGGCTTCCAGACTGGCACCCTAGACCCTCCCCGCCTCACCCCTCCAGCCCCAGTGCCATCCTAACCAGCCTCCGCCTCTGTCTTGCCACAGCTGTGCCTGAGTGTCTCCAACCTGGTGCAGGGCCTCAACGTCCACCTGGGCACTTTAATTGGTAAGAACTGGGGCCCAGGGGGAGGGTACTGGGGCCTCTGAGCCCCTTCTGGGGTCCCTAAGACCCTTCAAAGGGCCCCCCAGTCAGGGCTGACCTCTGGGAGATCAACCGTAGGATGACTGAACAATTATTGATGGACTTGGGGAATCTCCAAATTCTAGAATCATGTCTTCGAATGTTTGCCGTGTGCGTGCAGGTGTGCACATGCGTGTGGGGGGGGGGGGCGGGGGAGTACATTCAGTCTGCAGTTGCCTCCTCCCCTGCCTGGAGACTCAGAGACCCCATTGTCCCCTGGTTTTGTTCCCACACCTCCCACGTTCTTTGCCAGACTCTCCCCACTGGCAGTTTGGGGCTTAATGTATTCTATTTCCCACCGGACACCTTCTCCGGCAGGCTTCTCTGACTCAGCACGTGAACTCAAGCTCGTCTGCTCCCAAGTGCCCCTGCCCCCACTTGCCTTCTCAGCCGCCATCCACCCATCCAGAGGCGAGCCTCCCTCTCCTCTCCATCTTCCGTCTGGCTTGTCGGCCTCTGACTTTTCTAGGGGTCTTCATATGCAGGAGTACCGGGAGCAAGGCCTGTGGGGATAAGCCCCCCACCCCCAAGCAGACCCTGAGACAAGCTGCTAGCCTATGTGGCCTGAATGGGGTGGGTCCTAGGGGTACTGGTTGGGGAGGGGTGCCTGTGGAAGGGGAAGGAAGGTGTATTCTCGAGCAGAGGCGCTATGGTGGGCAACTGGGGCTCATGCCACCGGGGGGCTCTTGGCGGCCGAGGCCAACGTGCCTGCATCCTGCCCGAGGGACAAGAGCTGGGGTGTTCATCTGCCAACACTGGTCACATCCCCACTGCCCCCCACGCCTGCCTCTGCTACCACGGCTGGGCTCCCAGGGCTCGGAGCCACAGTGCATGGTCCACGTGGAAGCGTGGCTGCAGTAGTGACCTGAACAAGGCTGGGTCAGGACTTGCTCTTACGACACAAAGCTAAAAGCTGTGAAAGCAGGCAGGCCTCGTTTTGTCCCAGTGGTTGTTTATCCGCATTAATGACACGCTGGCCCTGGTGGGGCGCCTGTGCGGCTCAGTCGGTTAAGCGTCCGACTTTGGCTCAGGTCATGATCTCACGGCTCTGGGTTCGATCCCTGCATCAGGCTCTGCTGACAGCTCGGAGCGTGGAGCCTGCTTCGGGTTCTGTGTCTCCCTCTCTCTCTGCCCCTCCCCCCCCCCCTCTCTCTTTCTCTTAAAAGTAAATAAACATTAAAAAAGAAAAAAACCCACTCTGGCCATCACCTGCCCTGCCCCGGTCGGGTCAAAGAGTGCATCCTTTGTTGATCTGGGGGTTATATGTTCTCCCGAGCCTGAGCATAATCCAGGGCGCCCTCCGTTTTCCTGCAAACCTGTCTTAAAGATGCTCCTGTTGGAAGCACACCTTCCTCTATCTGAGCACTTTGCCCGGGATTCTAGTGCTTCCCCATGTCACCATCGCTGCCTCTGTAAAATCCAGAGGCGTTGACTGTCGGCAGATACGCCTTGCAATGGGAGTCAAGGCTTTACCTCTTAGCTGTCACGCGGTGTGGGACAGGTGTGCAGGGACAGGAGGCAGGGCGGCATGCTGGTGTCAGGTCAGGAGGGATGGCCGACAGGGTCCATGTTTATCTGTGGTGGGTTCTTCAGTGAAGACTTTCGTATCAGGGTAGCTTTGGCTTTCTTGGGCAAACGTTCAACAACAGTCCCGTGAGGCGGCCTCCTTCCCCCCAGTTTCTAGACGGGAAATTGGAGGCTCCAAGTCTAAAATCCTCAGCACGGTGCTAGAACCACCCATGAGCTGGCTCACGCTGGCTTTCTCCTCTGCACGTGTCCACCCACTGCTCTGCCCACACGTCATGGCCCGACTCACCGTCCCCGCAGGGAACAGTCCTTGATTTGGCCTCCTTCCCTCATTGCTGCAGCCCCCCCCCCCCCCTCCGCCATACTAACCTTAACAGGAGGCACCGAGACATCAAGGAAACTGGACCTGGAACCAAAGGACATGAAGTTAAATCCTGGCTTTGTTGCTCAAATGCTGTGTGGTCTCAGGAAGTCACTCCACCTCTCTGAGCCTGACGAGTTCAATCCAAACAAACGGGGCTCAAAATCCTTATTTCTCCCATGTGCTGCTATGGGACAGCACAGGGTAAGTGCCTGGCGGGCAGTAGGCTCAACAAACATTCGTCCCTCCCTTCTCCCTCGTGGAGTTAGCGCCATCAAGATGCTTGTGGCTGGGCTCATAGCAAAGACCAGCCCTTGCCCTTTTCTTTGAGGAATTAAAAAAAATCTGGTAAAGGAAATCTAAACGTCCAGCCCTAGGGGACCCTTTATACGAGTCACGTACACCTGCGGCGTGGAGTGACAGGAGCCATTAAAAGGCATAGCTTTAAAGGGCATTTAATCACCCAGCAGCATGCCTGGCAAAATACAGTATAATAAAAGCTAATATTTACTGTAGTATTATTAGCTCCGTTTTACAGATGGAGAAACTGAGGCAGCCTGCCTTGAGAGCCGTGCTCTTGACTAAGCTATAACGCAACCCCGTAAAGAAACTACAGAAGGACCCAAAGCCACACACGGCTTCGGTGCAGCTTTACTGAGGGGAGGACAGATGGCAGGGAGTTAGTCTCTGCAGGAGAAAATACCGACAAAAATAAATTTGAGATTCTGGGCTATATTTTTTCCATCTTTCAAAAAAAAAAAAAACCCTTCTGTATGTCCACAGCGCAGTATTTAAACATTTTTAATGTTTTTATTCATTTTGAAAACATACAGTAATTTTCTCTTTTAAGTGTCCAGTCCTCTGAGTTCTGACAAATGCATACAATTGTGTAACCACCTCCAAACTTGAGCTACAGAACACCTCGCCAGCCCCGCAGATTCCTCTGGGCCGCCCCCCCTCCTCCCCCCCCAATCTTCTGACGGCCACGGAGCTGTAGAAATGGAGTCATACTATATTGCTTTTACAAGCACAAGAAATTTCCAGAATACTGAGGAAACAAAATTAAATCCAGAGGAGACATTAGAAAATCAGACCAAAATCTGATGGACACACACACACACACACACACACACACACTTTGGTCATTCAGAGCCTTGGAGGACCTATTGCTAAAAGCTGGGTTTTCATGACCGCAGGGTTGAGCCTTCACCTGCCACGCCGGCTAGCCTAGCCGTGTCCAGAGATGTGGCTCCCACGAGTGACTCACCCTTTGCAACCTTCCCAGTCACAATATTCTGAGCTTTGGGGGAACTTGCCTTATAACAATTGGACTGTAATTGGAACAAAAGTTTCCCTGAGGGTCTCTTGGGGAGCAGCACTGCTCTGCTCCCGCAGTGCATGGTCCCAGGGGCATGTGTCTTTGGACTATCTGTAGGAGGCTGTGTGATCAGGTGGAGAGAGACAGACAGGTTTACAGTCCCGGGCACAACTGAGCTCACCAAACTCTGTGTGTGTGTGTGTGTGTGTGTGTGTGTGTGTAAAACGGGCTCCTAACCTTACAGGCTAGTGGTAAAGATTGAATGGGACAGTGTAAGTCAAATGTCCAGACCTTGACACATGTGAGCTCCGTTCTTTTTCTGCCGTCCCTTCTTGCTTTCTTCAGGGAGTATTTGTGCCTAGAGTGACCCTTCCCTTTCCTTCTAACTTGGGGGTCTCTAGTCTTCCAATGATTCGGAAAGTGAGAAACCAAAACTGTTAGAATTGTGTGTAAAGTAAGAGTCCACAGGCTGTAAGCGGCTGAATCTTGGGTGCGTGCATTTTGTGACATAAGTTCACTTACTCAGAGACCTTTTTTTTCTTACCTCCTCGGCTTCTTGGCCTGGGTAGTCAGATAATTGAGTTTTCTGGATAGATGAGGCATTGGTAGGTAAGGCTAAGGATGCCATTTTTTCTTCTTCATCCCGCTTTCATTTAGGCCTCAAACCTGTGGGTCCAGAGTCCCAGATTCGCTACTCCATGATCAGTGTGCCCAACATCACTAAGGACTACATTTCCTTGGATATCAACGTAAGTGCCACCTTGTCAGCCCGGAGTCCTTGGGCTTGTTGCTTCTGGCATCTTTGGACTACAGGAGGGAGGAGGAGCTGGAATGGCCTTCCAGGCGGGAGCAAGGCATGCGGGCAAAGGTGTGAGGCTGGACAGCATGTGGCATATGGGTGGGTGGCATCTCAGAGCCCCAGGTTCTGTGATGGAGCCACCACCCCGCTGAGGCCCCATTGCTTTTCTCCCTCTCACCACCCCCCAACCCCATAGGCCGTTCTCTTCCTACTGGGCAAGCCCATTGTCCTGCCCGTGGACGCCACCCCCTTTGTGCTGCCACTGCACGTGGGTGCCGATGGAACCATGGCAACCGTGGGTCTCTCCCGGGACCTGTTTGACTCTGTCCTCCTGCTGCTGCAGAAGGCTGGTGCCCTCAACCTGGACATCACAGGGCAGCTGGTGAGGGTCGGACCTGCTGCCCAGGGCACGTGGGACAGGCACGCCCGGTGGCCCAGCCTGAGGAGGCCCCGCAAAGGTCAAATCGCGGGTGGGGCAGCTCGAGATCTGGGGCCACGGGTTGGCTGTTGGAAAGGTTAAATGGGGGTTACGGGGAGGCAAAAGCTGGTCTCGCTTGGGGAGTGGCTGCCCTCAAACCTGTCGTGATGTGGGGGCTGATTTCAGGAGTCGGGTGACAACCTACTCAACACATCTGTGCTGGGCCAGCTCATCCCCGAGGTTGGTGACATTTTCGGTCATTTCGGGGGCTGAGGCCCAGCTGGGACTGGAGTGGGGGAGTCTCTGGCTGTGGGGTCTCTGCTGGCTCGTATGTGTCCCATGCGGGCTTCAGTGCCTGTCCTTGTAGCTGCACCTGCTCTATCTGAGGAGCGCCCCCAGCTCCTATGCTCTTTCCCTCCTATGCCCTCATCCGGGCACTGCCCTCTGCCCAGAAGGCCTTTTCTGCTTCCTTTTCTCTCGTTCATCTTCAAGACCAAGCTCGGGGTTACCTCCTAGGGGAGGCCCCGACCCCTAGCCTGGTCCAGGAGCCTTCTCAAGCTCCCTCGGCCCCTGAATTCCTGTCCCTCCTGGCACAGATCACAAGACTACCACCCCTTCAGGCGGGGCGTCCCTGAGACGCCAGCCTGAGACCCAGTCACATCTGAACAGAGACGGAGGGGTGAGGAGTGGAGAGTCCACCCAGCCTTTGCCCCTAGGTGCCCTCCTCCCTCTCTCCCTCCCCTCGTCCCCAGGTGGCCCGCTGGTTCCCCAAGCCCATGCCTGTGGCGCTCAAGGTGCAGCTGGGTGCCACGCCCGTGGTCACACTTCATACCCACAATGCCACGCTTCAGCTGCAGCCCTTCGTGGAGGTCCGGGCAGTGGCTTCCAACTCAGCTTTCCGGTCCCTCTTCTCCTTTGATATGGTGAGTGAGGTGGGCTGGTGGGGCTGGCTGGGAGGGTGGTGACACCCAAGACCCCACTTCGGCACCACTTTCCTCACTTGCTCTGCTCTATTCACACTGGGCTCCTTGCTGTTCTTTCACTATGCCATGACATTCCTGCCACAGGACCTTTGCATGTGCTGTCCCCTGTGCCCAGGACACTCTTCCCCTAGCTCTTGGCATGGCTGGCTTCTCCTCTTTCAGGTCTCAGCTTAAAAGTTGCAGCCCTTTTTTGGGGGCGTTTGGGTGGCTCAGTCAGTTAAACGTACGACTTCAGCTCAGGTTGTGATCTCAAGGTCTGTGAGTTCAAGCCCCGCATCGGACTCTGTGCTGACAGCTCAGAGCCTGGAGCCTGTTTCAGATTCTGTGTCTCCCTCTCTCTCTGCCCCTCCCCTGCTCATGCTCTGTCTCTCTCTGTCTCAAAAATAAATAAAAACATTAAAAAAATGTTTCTTTTAAAGTTTCAGCCCTTTTCAGGGCAGGCTTTTTGAACCACCCTGAGAAAGCTAGGCCCCACCAGCCCTCTCCATGCTCCCACTCTGCCTTCACAGCACCTGCCACTCTCTGCAAGGCCCTTGTCTGGTTACTTTGGTTATTGTTCACCTCCCCTGGCCTGTGAGAGTTCCCAAGGGCAGAGACCTGGTCTGTCTCGTTCACACTGTTTGTCCCAGGGCTGTGTGCAGGGCCCGGCACCTCCGGGGGCTCCACAAACACCTGAATCAGTCAGGGAAGGGGTGGGAGCTGGTGGCCAACTGAGGACTCCCACGTGGCTCTGTGCTCTTTGACCTTGCTCTCCCCTCGTGCCAGGTTGTGAACCTGAGCCTCCAGCTCTCTGTGTCCAAGTTGAAGCTTCGGGGGACCACATCTGTGCTGGGGTAAGGAAGGCCTCTTGGATCCAGCAGCCTCTGTGTGTTCCTCTGTGCAATGGGCCTGCAGCCCCTTGTCACAGTGTCACCCATCAGTGTCGGGCAGGGGAGCCTGGAATGCAGCACGTGGTACATGGTGGGGGCGGGGCGGGGGGACTAGGCCCCAGCACTAACCCTCCTGCTTCTCTTCCAGGGATATCCAGCTCGCCGTGGCCTCTTCCAATGTGGGCTTTATTGATGTGAGTGTGGGGCTGGGGTCTCCAGAGACCCCCTTACTGGGTTGGGCAGGCCTTGAGCCGTGTGCTTGCACATGAGTGCATCTGTACGAACCACCGTGATCGAGCTTCCTCCTGGGGTGCCTGGGGACAGCGGCCAGTCTGTCTTGCCCAGGCTGTCTGTCGGCTGGTCGGTCGGTCCGTCAGCCTCGGTTCTTCAGTGGGGCCCGTCAGTTAGCCTGCCTGTCACTGCCTGGTGGTCGATGACCGGTCAGGCCAAGAATCACTGCGTCTGTCAGTAATCAGACAAGCCAGCGTTGGACAGGGTTGGCTGCTCCTTCAGTCATGTGCCGTGGCCGGGTCATTAGCCACCACGCCGTCCTTTGCTGGCCGGCCTGTCAGTCAATACGGTCCATCAGTCTATCCACCATCAGTCCATCTGTCCATTGGTCAGCACCAATAAGGCAGCCGGTCCCCTGGCATCGGGCAGTCTGCCAGCCACCTGTTGGGCACACAGGGTCAGCCAGGTGCTGGTCTGTCTCCTCTCCCGAGAGCGGTTTCTGGGGGCCAGATGCTCAGAAAGCTGTCCTGACCCCAGGAGTAGCTGGGCTCTGCTTGGAGGCAGGACTGGGATGACCTGCCCTCCTGCCCACACCCGTGCCTCTGCCATTTGTGTGCCTGTCTGTGTCTGTCGTCGTGTTCATGTGTGGCCCACCTGTCCATCTCTCTCGGCCCCTCACTGGAGCGGGCCCACGGCCTCCCTGACTACGTGGCTGTAGACAGATCAAGTGCACCCACTCATGGACGCCGTGTTCAAGAAGCCCCTGCTGGATCACCTCAACGGTGAGCCCCGCCCTCCACGCCAGTAGGCCCCTACGGTCCCCTGCTGACCCTCCTCTGCTCCAGGTTCCCTTCTCGCCCCCTACCCACCGCCAGGGCTCAGAGGTTATGAGGGTGGGCGTTTTTAAGTTTTTTTCCCCCCCTCCCTAAGCCTCAGGTGTCCCTTCTGTAAAATGAGTCTAATAATAATGGCTCCCGCTCCCTGGCTGTCTGTGGGACTCAGTCACGAGGCACGTGAGGACTTCAGCACGGGGCCGTCTCCTGGTGGTGCTCCCTTGCGGCCTCCTGGCTGACCTGTTTCTCCTTCCCCTCCTGCAGCTCTCCTGGGCATGGGGATTGCCCTCCCCAACGTGGTCAACCTCCACTACGTCGACCCTGAGGTCTTTGTCTACGAGGTGAGAGCTTTGGATGTGACCACATGGGCTTCCTCCACCCTCGGGGGAAGGCTGGGCTCAGCGAGGCAGGGGTGCCTCCCACCCTTCTTTCCCGCTAGTACGAACAGTGGGGTCTCTGGGTCAGCCAGGCCTGGGATGTCCTCTGTTCCTGTCAAGACCATGCCATGAATCCTTGGCTGTAACGAGACGGAAAATTTCGGACGTTTAGAGACATTGGTACAAGGGTCCTCAACAAATATGCCAGGCCACATTAGGGGACTCAGTTATCCCACAATCTATGCCCTGGGCTGGGGGCACAGCCTCTTTGGTGTCTGTGGAAGATGACACACGCAGGCTTCTTCTGGTTTTATACACAAACCTCCATAGGCTGGATGGGGGACAGGGGCTTCCAGACCCTTCTAAAATCACCTTCCCTGTTGGGAAACTGTGGGCCCAGGGTGAAATTCCATCTTCACTGCCCAGGGTGAGACCTTACAACTTCTTGCCGTGTCACCTGAGATATAAATGATAATATTCTTTCTATTCACTCATCAAGATGTACAAAGGACAGAAAGCTTAGCCAAGGTCCCTCAAGCCCAACATCTGTGTGTGTTATTCACATCTTCCGAGTGGGACCACTGATGTTTTCCCAGGGATGATGCCCATGTTGCTTTAGAACTATGGTCCGAAGGCACTTGGGTGATCCACTCCCCCCCCAAAAAAGGAACAACTACCACATGTTGGAACTTGGGCTATTAGTGAAAATTTCCCGGAGACTCTCCCAGATAGGTAGGGTCAGTGGCTGACCCACCCGCCGGGGTGCTCACCAATGTAGCCAACTGGGTCCAAAGTCAAAAGTCTCTAGACCACCACTGTCCAAAAACACGTTCTGTGAGGATGGAAATCTGCACTGTCCAACACGGTAGCCGCTCTCAGCCCCTGGGCACAAGTGGCTGTTGGACACTTGAAATGTGGCCAGTACAACTAAGAAGCTGAAGTGTAAATTTTATGTAATTTTAATTGGCTTTAATTTAATAATGGCTATTGCACCGGACCATGTATGAGCTACAGGTGGGCAGGGCCTGGGTCTGGCTTGTCTCCAGCATGTGGAACAGGGCTCGGCTTGCGGCAGAGGCTCAATGAAGATTTGTGGAAGGAATGACTGGATGACCGGCAGGCCCTGGGCACAGTTCTGCAGTGCAGGGATGGAGGATATAGGGAAGGCGTCTGTCTCTCCCGGGGAGACCCGGACGTGGAGAAGACGCTCAGTGGTTTGGACCCCCTGTCCTAACACAGCGCTGGTCCCAACGGCGTCCACAAGCACGCACTGAGCCCCAGCCCCATGCTGGGGGCTCTGCCATGTGCCCTGGCTGCATCCTCGTTGTAGGCCTATAGAGTGGCCACTCCCAAGCGACAGCAGGAAGCTGAGTCCCAGAGAGGCGAAAGACGGCCCTCAGGATACCTGCAGCAAGAGTGGCAGAACATGAGCTCAAAGCCAGTCTGATGGGGCGGCTGGAGGTCCTACTGGCCCTCGTGTGGCCTCTGACCTGGCCCATGGTTTTCCTCGCCCTCCAGGGCTACGTCGTGATATCCAGCGGACTCTTATACCAGCGCTGAGGTGGGGCCACCAGGGGAGCTGAGAGTGGGCCGGCTGCCTGCTTCAAGGTCTCTCTTGCCTCAAGCCACTTGGGAAACTGAGGCAAAGCCACATTTAGCCATCACCGGCAAGCCAGATGATCCAGCCAGGCTGTTTAATCTCCACTGGGTGCCTGAGCAACCCTACCCCTTCCCCTCTCCCTCTTTCCCCCTCCCCCGCCCTCCTTCCCTCCCCTCCTCCCCCCTCCCTCCTCCGTCCCTGTGAGCACAGACCATTTCTCCAGGCTGTACAGACCTGTCCCCTCTCGCATTAAACATTTTCTCGCTGCAACCTCCAGCCAGACCCAGTGAACTCTGTGCAAACCTGAGGCTAGTTGCCTACGTCCAATTCTTGGGTCCTGTTTGTCCCCGGAGCCACCAGAGCCACCTGGCAGAAGAAGAGGGTGTGACCACATCTCTGCTGACCGCATCTGTTGACTCCCTCACCTCCTTGCCCTGGGAAGCTCATATTTTGAAAGGGGACCATGGAGAGCAGCACAGATGGCTGGCAGTTACCAATGTCATAGTGGGACTTCAGGCACTGTGTCCTCAGCTGGTGGCATTTCCCCTCTACAGTGTCAAGTCCCATCTTGCTCCTAGCACCTCAGAAGAGCCTCGTGAGTCAGGCAGGCAGGCCGTGGGGTTTCATTTGCCAGATGCAGGGACTGAGGCCCAGCAAGGAGAGGAACATGGCAAGTCGCAGAGTGGGATGGTGGCAGACTTCTAGGAGAGGGCCCTTCTAGGACTCCAGGAATAAGATGTCCAGTGCCCTCTTCCATCACCAGCACCCCATCTGGGGTGTCCTTGGGTCACAAGCCTCAGGTGACAGGGAGTGCACTGTCTTCTTGGGCGGCGTCTCTGTCTTTGGCTTACCGGGACACAGGTAAGGGTCCATTGGCAGGAGGGGACTTGCCTCCTCCTGGGCCTGTGGCCTCAAGTGTGTCTAAGTCCTTTCCCTTTGAAAGCTCTTCAGACTCAGCGGCTCACGCACGACAAGATGGCCTAGGGAAGACCAAGGGACGAGAGCCCTGGCAAGCCAAAGCCATGTGATTTTCTTCCCTTGATAAGCTAAGCTCTTAGCCAGACAGAGTGTTCCTTCCTGCCTAGATATACGGGATTCACATTCTGTTTATTTCTCTGCGGGAAACGGCCTGAATTCCCACCGAGACCTTTGGTACAGTGTGACACTAACAGGTCACCCTCTAAGGGTTGCAGGTTCATCCCGACTCCGTGTGACAGGAGGAGGGGCCCGGAGCGACCCCAGGGTCTGGGTGGTAGGGAGAGGCACGGGCAGCGCTGAGAAAAGGGAAGGCCCGACCCTAACATCCAACCTCGCGATTGTGCTCAGGACAGCACGGCTGTTATTTCATTTGCTTGCTTAGTGAATTCATTCATTAATCCTACTTTTATTTGGACTTAAAATGGGCTCAGTCCAGGGCTAGGTGATTTGGAATATGACAAAGGCAAAAATTTTAAGAATACAGACCCAACCAGGAGAGAAAGTTAATAGCTTAGAAAAGGATTGTAAGCTCGGTATATAGGGTCCATCTATTAAGTGGCCAGTCCAGTGATCCAACCTTCCTTCCTTCCTTCCTTCCTTCCTTCCTTCCTTCCTTCCATCCATCTGTCCATCCACATATCTACCCATTTATCCAATCAGCTTCCTCACCCAGATAGGCCTTTGTTTGTACCCATGATGTGCCTGGTTCTACAATAAATGCTCCTTCGAGAGTTGGGGATGAGCACTGGGGAGGTGGCGGCTGCATGCAGACACATGTGGGTGCTTACAGAGGGAGTCCGGGCCCTGACACGGGCAAGAGGCTTTCAGATCGGATGCACCAGAGGGGTGGGGTGGGGGGGTGAGGTAAGCGCTCTGGTTTGTTTGGAAAGGGCTGCAGAGAGCCTGTCCCAGGCTGAGGCTGCAGGGTGGCAGAGGGGGTCACGTTCTGGGCCAGTTGGACGGTCTCGCAGCCACACGACTAAGTAAGTGCAGGAAGCCCCTTCCTCTTGCACGCCCTCCCATGCCCGCAGCTGAGGGCACACTCACTCTAAAGGGGAAACGCTGAAACAAATCTGAGTGTGGGAGGGTGCATGCAGAGCAGTGGGACAGTCACTGCTGACACGTGGGGCAGAGAAGGCGAGCCTGCGCCCTCTCAGGTCTGGTCTGGCTCCTTCACGGGTCGCGTCCCCCCGCCCCCCATACACCTTGCACACACTTTCTCTCTGAGCCGTTGCTCTTTCTCCCCCTGGGACACCTGAATCTGAACCAGTTTACCCCTGTCCACCAGCTCAAATGCAGTCTCCCCTGGCCACACCCAAACCCCTCCACCCTGGTGACTGACGTCCTTCAATTTCAGACCACTGTCGTTGGGGCCTGTGGCTTCCCTCACAGAGCCTAGCATGGCAGGTGCATATAAATGTGTGGTTAGTGAGCTGCTGACCGTTGCATATGCTTGGTCCGGGCTTGCCCCAGCCCCCAGCCCCAGGAAGCCGCGTGGAGACCAAGCCCCATAGGTAAATGGGGGAGCCACCTTTGTTGTGTCCCCAAAGCATCTCCAGGAAGGGGAAAGATGGCACCGAACTTCAGAACCAGCCCAGTCTTCTGTGTCAAAGAGGTAGGGGAAGGAGGGAGGCTGGAAGGATTCCCTGGAGGAAGCAGGCTGGATTTGGAGCAGTGGTGGGCGGGTGTTATAGGGGACCAGGCAGGGCGATCCTGGGGTGTGTGGAAGGGAGGTCAGACGGGCAGGCGGGAGCCTTCTTGGATGTGCCTTGGAAGGTCTTGGCCTGGGATCTGGAGTCCCTTGGATCCAGATTTAACTCCTGGTTGTGCCATCACTTGCTGTATGACCTTGAGCCTCAGTTTCTCCATCTGTAAAATGGAGAAAATTGGGGCGCCTGGGTGGCGCAGTCGGTTAAGCGTCCGACTTCAGCCAGGTCACGATCTCGCGGTCCGTGAGTTCGAGCCCCGCGTCGGGCTCTGGGCTGATGGCTCAGAGCCTGGAGCCTGTTTCCGATTCTGTGTCTCCCTCTCTCTCTGCCCCTCGCCCGTTCATGCTCTGTCTCTCTCTGTCCCAAAAATAGATAAACGTTGAAAAAAAAAAAAAGATTTAAAATGGAGAAAATTGCCAAAGTGCTCATCTCATAGGGTGGTCCTAAGGTTTAAATGCTCTAGTGCAGATCAAACACTTAGCAGGATGCCTGGCGCAGGTCACGGGCACAGTAAACGGCCCTCTTATTGCTTTTATTATTGGCTGAATGAAAGCTGGGTCAGAGCAGCTTTGAGAGGTCCAGCCACAAGCTTGCTGGACCAGTATTCCCCGAGGGAACCCTGAAGCCACATGGCGACCCAGGGCCCCAGGAAAAACTCTCTGCTTCCTTACAATAATTTCATTTTTAGGGAGATTGCCTCCTACCTGGCCATTGGAAGTCAGGTAGGACCAGTTTACTTTGAACTTGGGGGGACAGGGGATGACATGAAGGTCCTTTTCCCTCTCGGAAAGCGTATTGTTATTCTTCTCACAATTATAGAGAGGATAAAACAGCAGCCAAGGCCACACTGTGGGGACAGTGGCTGGGGCGGGGGCCCAGATCGCTGACACTAGGCAGGGGGCTTCTCCAGCCTTCCCGCTCTCCCCACAGTACCTGGGATGGCCCTAGGGGGAGGCAAGGAAAGCCAGGTGACCTGAGGTATACCAGGGCGGATTTGCACTGCAGGGGGAGGGTAGGTGAGGCTTGTCTGTCCCTCTGTCTGTTGGGGGTGGATCAGCAGGGATAAAATGATGCTATCTGTAGACTGACTCCTCCAGCTCAGGGCTCGGATCAGGGTGAAGCCTGGCTGGGCCGGCCTAGGCCCTTCTCTCCTCCTGTCCCAACCTGGCTTCAGTCCTGCTGACCTCAGGCAGGCCCTTGCCCCCTCTGGCCTCAGTGGCCCCATGTGCACATTGGGCACAGCAGCATCCTCCAACGTTCAGACCTATGGGCTCCCTGTGGGTAGATGAGGAAAACCTCAGGCCTCCAGCAGCCCCCTGCGACTCTCTCTCACTCTCGAGGTGCCCCCAGCCAGGCCCCCTGAGGGCCTCAGGTTCCGGCCCCAGCTCTGTGGCCAGCCTGCGTGTGGCCCTGGGATCACTCTGCCTTCATTGTCCTCTAGGTTTGGAGCTCGAGAGAAGCTCACCTGGTATTTGCCAGCTCCTGGCATTTCCTCTAGGAGGGTCCCTCTGATGATATCCCACTGGGCCATTAGCTCCCAGTGCCCTGTATGAGTCTCAGATGCTCCAGGCAATGCTGGCCAGGCCTTTGCATCGCCGGCACCTGCCTGAGACACCTGTCCACTGCCTTGAAGAGCTGGCTTTGCTCACCCTTCAGGCATCAGCTCCAACACCCTCTGCTCCAGAAATCTTTGGCTTTAATGTCAAGCCCTTTCTTCCCTTCCTATCCCATCCCCCTGGTTCAGCGGCTTCCACCACCCTTACCTCCCCAGGAATGACCTGGCTCTATGATTATTGATTTGTCACATGCCCGTCTCCCACTGTAGGCTCCAGGAGGAGCCCCATCACCCCGTTCACTGCAGCACCCCTAGTAGGCCTGGCACACAGTAGGTTCTCAATCAATGTGAAAGAAACAGATGAGTGCCCACTATGTGTCCAGCCTGGTGGGAGGTGCTGAGTCCAGGGGAGTGGGCAGCGTGAGCCCTGTGGCCTGCTAAGGCAACCGCATCCCCTCCCCAGTGCCCACCCTCATGCAGCCACCCAGGCTCCCCAGCCACTCTCCTCCTCTGTGCTATTTACATTGGAACGGACCGAAGCATCACGTGAACATCAGGGCTCTGTTCTTTGGACCTCTAGATAATTATCTGGGCCTTATTAAGCCCTTAATTATCCAAACAGCTAATCAGGCTCCTGAATATAAGGACTTTCTCGCTCCTGGGTCAGGAGGTAGAGGTCGGTCATCTGCAGGATATCCTTGGGCTCAGCAAGGTAAGGACAGGCCCCACCTGTGGAGCTCTCCCCAGAGAATGTCTTTTACAGTTGAGAACACTGGGGCCCAGAGACGGGAAGGGACTTGCCTGAGATCACACAGCAAGGGCTCGATCTATGTCCTGACGGCTACCCAGTGCTCCCCACCTAACAGGAAGCCACTGGACATTGAAATCTTCAGATGCTGCAGGACTTAGGCAAGATCAAGGAGACAGAAGACCTGAGGGGCCTCCCTGGGATCCATCTGAAGCTGAGGGAAGACCGTGGAGGTCCTTCTTTGCAGGAGCTCACAGCTGAGCTGGGACAACAGCGGCAGGGAGCAGGCAGCTAGGCATTTGTCAGGCAAAGAGAGGGAGGAAGGGACTTCAGGTGGAGGAAAATGTGTGAGCAAAGGATGGGGTGGGGGCAGCAGGGAACGCTCATCTTGGGTGGGATGGATTAAGAATACAATCAAGTTCAAGCTGTGATCTTTGAAACTGAGGGTGGTTGGGGATGGAGGGGAGGCTTCCCGGTGGAGGAGGCAAAGACTGAAACTAAGACTTGATGGACAGGCGGGCTGTGGATGGGTGGGGGGAGGGCATTCTAAGAGGATGGAACAGCTCAGGCAAAAGTCAAGCAAGGTCAGAAACAAAACCCTGGCATTGGCCGTTTGTCTTAGAAATACCTGCGCGACGTTTTTACCCCAAGGGCAAAAAAATCCTGCCCGAGTAGCCTTACTGCCTGGCAATAGGTCTGGCCTGGGAATGTGGAGACTGAGGTGGTGCTTTCTTGGGGCTCAGTCTCCCCAGCTGGGAGCCGGGGCTGGGGCTGGAAGAGACCTTCACCAAGCCCCTACCAGCTCTGACACCCTGACACCAAACTTGGCAGTTCCCTTGGGGATGATTTTCAAAGACACTTGGCACTGGGCATGCATGTACCCGGCACATGCCCGTGGCACACGAGTGTGTGTGTCCATAGAGGTCAAGGAAACACCAAGAGTGATTATATTCAAGCCCAGATAGAGCTTTACAAATTGAATGGGATGAGAGAGAAGTAGATCACACTTTCATTTAGCAAATATTGTGATCATAGGCCTGAATGGTCTCCCTGGGGCGGTCGTTGTTGTTGTTGTTGTTGTTGTTGTTTTACTGTTTATTTATTTTGAGAGAGAGAGAGAGAGAGCATGCACGAGAGAGTGGGGGAGGGGCAGGGAGAGAGGAAGAGAGAGAATCCCAAGCAGGCTCCACACTGTCAGTGCAGTGGGGCTCGAACTCACGAACTCTGAGATCAGGACCTGAGTGGAGGTCAAGAGTTGGATGCCCAACCGACGGAGCCGCCCAGGTGCCCCTCCCTCGCTTTTTAAAAGCTTCCTGCTTCTCATCCTTCAGATCTCTGCCTGAATATCTCCTCAGAGTCCTTCCCTGAGCACCCCACCCCGTGCCCCGTGCGCACGCACATACACAACTCATGCATTTTATCCCATTCTATCACTTCTCTTTAAGATTCAGGAGGAGCAGGACTCTCTCTGCCACGTGTACCTTGTAGCCTGGCCTGCCTGGCACATAGTAGGCACTCAATAAATGTGAGGCAAATGAATGAGCGCAGGTATGGGCTCGGACTGGGGAGGCGGCCCCGGTAGGCGCCCCTCTCTCTGGATCCGCGCAGCCCTCAGTGGCCGAGCCTGGTGTTAGCAGGAGTCCAACTAGAGTTCCCCGTCTCTGGGTGACACGGACCAGGCCCTGCGGTCCCTTCTGGATTCTTTTCAGCCACAGCTCAAACCTGAAATAAACACTTGGCCTCTGCTTGGGAGCATTTCAGGTCTCAGTAGGTGAGAGGGAGGGGTTTCTGGGGGCCCAGGGTTGGGGTGAGGCTTTTCTGGGCACCTTAAAGGGCCTGGAGTAGGAGGTCTACTCACTGCCTGTGGGACTGTGGGTGTGTGCCTCAGTTTCTCTTTTGGTGTGGTAATGTCTCATCTCAAGGGGTCTTAAGGGGCTGTAAGTTGAGATTTCTGGAGGTGAGACTGAGCTGGAGGGAGTGGGGGTGCCATTGGCTGTAGTGTCAGGGTCAGGGGAGCAGAGGGCCCCCGTTCCCATGCTGCCTTGGGAATTCCCAGTCCCCTCTGCGGCCCCAGCATTGCCTGGCACTGAGCTGCACTTGGACTTATGCAAAACTGCAGCTGAACCTCCCACCACCCCCTTTACGCGGGCTGGTCAGAACACGCATCACGCCGACCGATGGGGAAACTGAGGCTTAGAGGGGGAAGTGACCTTCCTGGGGTGACGCAGAGGCCCCGTGTTCAATCAGGACACTCTTTGACCCCTCTGGAAGTCAGTAATAAGGTTTGCTGAACTGGAGTTCAGAGGCCCCTGGACCCCCAAGACCATTCAGGGGGCCTGTTGTCTTCTGGAGCACAGGAGGTCCCCGGAGGAACCAGGATCTAGGGGACCAGGGTCTAGGAACCAATTCAGGCCCCACGGCACAGGTGGAGCCATGCTGCGGATCCTGTTTCTGGCACTCTGTGGCCTGCTGACCCACACACGAGCTGACCCCGGGGCGCTGCTGCGGCTGGGCCTGGACATCATGAACCGCGGTAAGCTGGCGGGCCCGGGGCCGGGGCTGAGGGGCAGATAGCGATCACTCATGTTTGCATGGCTGTGAACACCCTATGAGCCTCAAAACAAAGTGAGCAGCAATGATATTACTCTGCCATCTTACAGAGGAGGAAACTGAGGCCCAGAGAAAATGGGGTGACTTGGCCCAGGTCCCTGCGCAAGTTGGAGGCAGAACAGGAAATCCTGCTTCCCCGGAGCCTCTCCTGGCCCCGACTGCAGGGCTGGTGGCCTAAGAGGGCTATGGGGAAGACAGACGTGAGCCAAATCCCAGCTCAGCTACCGATTTGCTGTGTGACCTCAGGCCAAGTGTTACTGCTCCGCGTTACTGTTTGCTCATCTGTAAATATAAAATGTAAAGAAATTGGGGCGCCTGGGTGGCGCAGTCGGTTAAGCGTCCGACTTCAGCCAGGTCATGATCTCGCGGTCCGTGAGTTCGAGCCCCGCGTCGGGCTCTGGGCTGATGGCTCAAAGCCTGGAGCCTGTTTCCGATTCTGTGTCTCCCTCTCTCTCTGCCCCTCCCCCGTTCATGCTCTGTCTCTCTCTGTCCCAAAAACAAATAAAAAACGTTGAAAAAAAAATTTAAAAAAAAAAATGTAAAGAAATGTAAAATAGGGTAACCGGTCCTTACTTGGGCAGATGAAATGAAATGTGAGATTAAAACCTCCTGGAGGGGCTTTAGTGAAACTTACTTCCCACCTCCCAGCTCCATGACTTTGAGGGAAATGAAGTCGCACGGAGGTGCAAAGAGGTGGTGACAGCTCTCCCGGCTCCGTGTTCGTCCCCTCTCTGGGAATCGGCCTATGACCGTTGTGCAGGTGTTTGTTTCTGGCATCGTGGCATTCAGGGTTGGGGCCTCCTGGCCTGGGGAACCAGCAGAATCTGCATCTTTAACAAGCTGTCAGACGAGTTCCCTAGTCCCCCGGCTTTGAGAGTGGCTGGGCCACAGGATAAGGTCACCACTCTGGCTTGGGGTTTAGGGCCCCCTCTTGATACGCCCCCCGCCCCCCCCCCCCCCCCGCAAACTGTTCTAGTCTCTGTCATGCCCCTCCCCACCCTCCAGCCATGTTGGGTTTCTCACCCTTGCCTCACCCTGCCACCTTCTTCCCTGCTTCTCTACCTTTGCATTTTGTATGCCCACTGCCGGCAGTGGCCTCCTTTACCTCTTTGCTTCCTGGTGAAAATTCCTATCTTTCCTGCTCCTCTCAGGACCAACTGAGATGGCACCGCCTCCTGGAAGCCTTCCCCAGCTCTTCTCTTCTGGCCCAAACCCCTCCTGTGGTTCCTCCAGCTGCCCCAGTGTATTATGGCTCTTGTCACTTGTTACTGTTGTTGCTGGCAACTGTCTCCCCTGTGAGGCTGGAGGAGGACAGGGGTCAGGCATGATTCCTCTCTGGGTCTCTGGATCACCCAGCCCCGGGTGGGGCACAGTGACTCTGGGCACAGAGTGGTGTCACTTGTGAGTGGCCTGTGCCTGGGATGCCTGAGAGGTTGGCCCAGGGCAGGAAAGTAGTGGGGAGACCAGCTAAGTGTCTCTCTGGATACCCCCCTTTTCCAGAGGTACAGAGTGCCATGGATGAGAGCCATATCCTGGAGCAGATGGCAGCTGAGGCGGGCAAGAAGCGGCCGGGAATGAAACCCATCAAGGGCATCACCAAGTGAGCAAGGGGAAGGGCTTTGGGGGTGGCAGGGAGAGGGTGGTGGGGAATGCTGTGCCCAGGACCTGAGAAGGCAGGAGGGAGAGCTGGGGCAGGGCCTGGGGCCTCTGCCCTGCTTTGCCGGTGGCTTGCTATGTGACCCTGGGTAGGTCACTGCTCCTACCTGGGCCTCAGTCATCCACTGGAGACAATTCCTGCCTCTTGTGAGCATTGGGAGGAGGAAGTAGGTTGAGAAGTCAAATCCCAGCTCCCTGCATGCAGCCGGGACTCACTGAATGCACGTGAAATTGAAGGAAAATTTCTCAAATGACAGAGCCAGAAAGGTATCAACCACCATCTAATGATGAGGCAAATTGGTTCCATTGCAAACGCTCGGTGGGATCGATTGGTAGGGGCTGCCTGGAATGAGGTGCTGGGGAGGGTGGGCTCTGTGGCACAGACTGTGATCAATTAGCAATGTCTGCCAAGAGCTCAGGAATGGAGGGGAGGATTAGGCGTGCCATGTCTTTGTTATCCTGGATCTCGACTGGTGGTTTTCAGCCAGGGGCATTTTGCCTCCAAGGGACATTCGGCAATGTATGGAAACATTTTTGGTTATCGCGACTTGCTGGAGAGGGTAGGCAGAGGTGCATATGGTGCCTCCAGGGGTGGAAGCCAGGGATGCAGCTAACCATCTTTCAAGACACAGGTCAGCCCCCCACAGCAAAGAATTATTCTGCCCACATGTCAACGGTGCCACTGTTGAAAAGCCCTGATCCAGGCAAACCTCCCCATTTTGCCAGTGGGGAAACTGAGGCCCACCAAGGGGAAGGGTGCAGCCCCAGATCACCCGGCCAAGTCGTACACAAGTACTTCTGTGTACAAACTGGTTCGTGTCCAGCCCTTGCGTTTCTCAATGGCCAGGCAGGCTTCTCCTTATGACATGGGATGGGGGGATTAACGCAAGACTTCCCCAGCCAGGGGGTGGAGGAGTGGGTTAAGAGCCTGGCTCTCACCTGCCTGGTTTCATTGCTGTGGATGTCTGTCACCTCCCAGTCTGAAGGTGAAGGATGTGCAGCTGCCTGTCATCACACTGAGCTTCCTACCTGGGGTGGGCATCTTCCAGTGTGTGTCCACCGGCATGACCATCACTGGCAAGAGGTGAGTACAGCAGAGGAGGGCGGGAGGGAAGGGAGATGGCCTCGTCTTACTCTTACATGTACATGTATTGCATACCTACTGGGAGCCACCTGGGCACTGTGGTCTGAGATAGTGCATGTTGGGTTCCTGCATTTGATGGGAACCAGACTTGAGCACAGACGATCACAAACTCAGTGACTAGCCTAGGACAGAGGAAGCACTGGCAGCGTGAGGGGAATCAGAAAAGGCTTTGGGGGAGATAATGATAGCTGAGTAGGGTTTTGAAGGATGTGTAGGAGGTTACCAAAGCAAAAGGGAACAGGAAAGACCCATTTTGTGACCTGGGGCAAATCCATCTTCTTTTCTATCCTGTGGGGGTGGTGCCTCACCCTTTCCTCCTCCCAGAGCTGCTGAGACTGAGGGCAAAGAGGAGACAGGGAGAGTGGCCACAGTGGCAAAGATGCCCATGATGCCTGCTTGCCCTCTCCTCCAGCTTCATAGGTGGGAACATGGAGATCATCGTGGTTCTGAACATCACAGCCACCAACCGGCTTCTGCAGGATGAGAAAACGGGTCTCCCCACGTTCAAGAGTGAGGGCTGTGAGGTCATCTTGGTCAGCGTGAAGACCAACCTGCCTAGCAAGTGAGGGGCTCTGTGGCTGGGGAGGAAGTTGGGGTCCACGCTACCACCCCTGCCCAGCTTCCCACTTCCCGAGCCACTGCACTTCCCCAGTTGTGTCCCTGAATGTCCTGTGCCTAATTTCCTGCCATCTGTGCCCTGTCCCCATCCTCTGTGTCCAGCATGCTGCCTAAAGTTGTCAACAAGTTCCTGGACAGCACCCTACACAAAGTGCTTCCTAGCCTGGTGAGTACCAGGGCAAGTGTCAACCCACATCCATAGGTGTGCTTAGACCATGGCGAGTGCGTTTTCCCTTGGCTGTGACCCTGACTGACTGACGGTAGCTGAGGAGGATTCTGAGGCTGTTGGTGTCTCTAGTGATGTCTGCCATGAGCACAGAAGGAGAAAATGGCAGACTACATACCACAGCCTGCCCCCCCGCCCCGCCTCCATTACTCATTCCTCTCATTGGGGAATGAGTCTACTCATTTTCAGGCTGTGGTCAGAAGCTCTGGATTCTAGTCCAGGTTCTGCCATTGATTTTCCATGTGATGTGTAGACTCGGTTTCCCCTTCAGCCCTTGTCCCTCCAGGGCTCTTGGGTCTCCCCATGGAGTACCATTCAGCTGTGAGAAGTGAGGCTTCCATGCAGGGGCCCCCTCAGCCCAGTACCTTCTCTGCTTCCAGATGTGTCCAGCCATCGATGCGGTCCTGGTGTATGTGAACAGGAAGTGGGCCAACCTGAATGGTAGGTAGCCCTAGCCATGCCTCGCTCACACATGGGGACATCAGGATGGCTGGACTTTGAGGCCCCCATTCTCCATTCAAGCATCTGCTCTAAGCCCAGGCTTGGGACTGAGGAGGTCTAAGGTCATGGTGTCCCTCCATCTGCCTACTGTCCAGATGGGAGGCCTGAGGCCCTGAGGGACTCTGGGCTTTTTGTCTCCGCCTTCCATCCAGTGTTCTACCCCTCACCCCCTAGACTCCAAGAACAGCAGCTATCGTAGGCTCATCCACAAAGCCTACACCCTGAATAGTAATCCTATAGTGGTGACCTCTAACTCTTTCCTTTGTCGAGGGGATTTACTACCTCTGTTTTCTCAGGATTCATAGGGTTCCCTAGTCAGGTGACAGGAGAGCCCAATGGCTGGGCCTGAAGAAAACTGGCTCGTGTGCTCAGTAGTGTGGCCTGGAGCAAATCATTTCATTCCTCTGAGCCTCAGTTTTCTCGTCTGTAAAACAGAGCCAATAATCCTAATCACGCCAGTCTATTGTGGGAACTGAGCCACAACACCCCTCAGGAACTCTCAAGCTCTGTGCCTGCAGAGAGGTGTGTGGGAGGAGGATTTCCAGGCCAGCCACCATGGCCTCCCTCCTACAGATGGAATTACTAAGACCCCGAGAGGCTCAAGTAACTTGCCTTGGGTCACACGAGGGCAAGGGTTCCTGGCACCCAGGCCAGCTCAGGTGGCAGCTGACTGGTGCCAGCCTCTATGGCTTGCCCGCAGTTGGTGCCTCTCTGAGTAGAACCTCCTTTTGCACAGCTCCCATGCCCGTGGGCCAGATGGGCATCGTCAAATATGTCCTGACATCCATGCCAACCACCACAGCCAACTATCTCCAAGTAGACTTCAGTGTAAGTGCCAGGGGGCCACCAGGGGACAGGGCTCTCACCAGCCTGCCTCTGCCAGGGGAGGCAGCTGGACTGGGTTGTGGAGGGTGTGAGGGCTCCTCGGGCCCTGGCAGACCAGGCCCGCCATGAAAGTGTTCCCCGAAACTGAAACCTTCTCCCTCTTTCTGCTGTCAACATGAACCCTTCGTCCTGAGCTGACTTCCAGGACTGCTGACCCCATACATGCACCTTCTCCGAGGCTGTCTGCTTCTCCCAATGAGTGGCCCACCCAGTTGTACAGATGGGAACACTGGGGCCCAGGGAGGAGGCAGGACTTGGTTAGGGTCTCACTGTGAGCTGGTGGCAGAGTTGGGTCCTCACTCAGGTCTCCAGATCTCCAGGTGACTAGGTGAGATGCCTCCTCCAGGAATGGGAAGAAAAATCCCGCAATGTCATCTCCCTGTGAAGTCTCCCTCCGGTGTGGTTCTTCCAGGCCCCACGTTGTTTGCTATTTACCTCTTCTGAGAATACACAGAAAGCAGGTCTGTATCAATGAGTGCTCCAACTGGTCAGTCAGACTAAATGAAGTTACTTAAGCAATCCCATCAGCCACCACCATCGATTAGTGACTGGTTCCCTTATCTTCACAGGTCCCAGTTTGCCCATCTGTACACTGGGAGGGTAGCCTGCTCTTGGCTCTCCCATCTAGGGACTTGCCAACTTGGAGGCTGATTTAGTTTTGAGGGCAGAGCCTTGCCCGCAGCCATAGTTCTTCATGGCCAAGGCTAAGCATGTCTCTCCCCGCTGTCCCACAGCCTGTGGTGCAGCAGCAAGAGGGCAACACCATCCAGCTTGCTGATGCCGGGGAGGCCCTCGAGTTCCCTGAGGGCTATGCTGAAGGCTCTTCACAGCTGCTGCTCTCGGCCACCTTCCTCACCACAGAGCTTGCCCTTCTGCAGAAGTCCTTTAATGTGAATGTCCAGGATATGAAGGTGAGCTGCCCTGTAATGACAGTCCTTGCCCGGTGTGTCTATTCTGAGAATTATCCTGGGGCCATGGGCAACACCAAGACTGGGAGATGCCAGGACTGATCTGGGTTTCTATCATCAGTTTGCCCCAAAACCTACCATCTCTCTGTTCATGTAACCACCATCTACTCATCTATCCTTCCAACTGTTGACACAGCCAGGTATATATCCATCAACCTGCAACTCTCATATACTGGCCATCCATCCACCTTCTTTTTATCCAGTCATCAGCCACTCATTCATTCATCTCGCTATCATATATTCATGCTGTAGACTCTAGCCTTCCAGCTAGTATCCATCCACCCTTTATGCCATCCATACCTAGAACAGGGTCTGGTACTACTGAATAAGTGAGTCCACGTATCTGACCTTAGTCACCCAAACACCCATCTATCCACCCAACTCTCCATTATTCATCCTCCTACTCATCTATCCATTCATCCGTCATCACTGATCAAGGCATTCATCCCCCCATCCATGTAACCACCATCCATCCATGTACTTTCTCATCCATCCTCCCACCAATCAATCCATTCATCATCCATTCTCCCACCTGTTTATCAGACCATTCCACACCTTCATATCCACTCTCCTCCCATACGTCATTCCTTTCATCCTTCCATCCACCCCCCACCTGTGCATCTATTATTCATTCTCCTACATAAGTGTTCATCCATCCATCCATGCATCCATTCAGCACTCATTTGTTTATCCATTTCCCATTCATCTGTCCATCCACAAAGCTGTCCACCCACCCCCTCTCATACATCACATCCATCCATCTGTCTGCCACTTTTTCATCCAACATTTTCTCAGCATCTGACGTTACGCTAAGAGCCATGGGCATTGGGATGTATAAGCCACAGTCTGGGCTAGCCAGGGTCTCCTTACCTACTTAATCACAGAGTAATAAGGTTATGATGAAGGGAACCTCAGAGGGCATACTTTATAGAGTCTGTTAGGAAGGGTAGGGGAGGGCTTTAGTAGTCCTAACCTTGATTTTGTTTTGTAGATTGGTAAGCTGCCCCCACAAACCACTAAGACTCTGGCTGGCTTCATCCCTAAAGTGAGTGCCCTGACCTGCCTTGACCACCACGCCTACTTGGCCTTGTTTTCCAGTTGAAGGGACAAGGGATTTGAGAGGCATCTTTTCTTTTTTTTCTTAAAAAAAAATTTTTTTTGTTTAATGTTTATTTTTGAGAGAGACAGAGTGCAAGTCGGGGGTGGAGGAGGAGGCAGAGAGAGGGAGATACAGAAGCTGAAGCAGACTCCAGGCTCTGAGCTGTCAGCACAGAACCCAATGCAGGGCTTGAACCCGTGAACTGTGAGATCATGACCTGAGCTGAAGTCAGACACTTAACTGACTGAACTGCCCAGGCACCCTTGGGAGGCAGCTTTTCAAGGCCACATTTCCCTTGACTGATGTGGAATCATCCCAACGTCTCCATAAAGTGCTCTTTGGGTCCAGCATAGAAGCAGCTCAGGTTTTGTGAGATTTACTTTCTATGTCCAATAAGAAATAGCCAGATTGTCTGTTTTGTTTATTTCCTGATAGACACATTCCAGCCCTTGCATGCCATGTTTCCTGTGTCCAAGGTACAAATCGCCTTATTTCAGGAGGGACTCCTGGTTTCAACTGAAGCCACCAGTCTGAGGTGGCATTCCCTGAGGAGAATTTCCTGCTTTCTGTAGGTAGCTAAGGCCTATCCCAAGCCGAAGCCCTTGGTGACCCAGATCAGGATAAACAAGCCCCCCAAAGTCACCATGAAGACAGGAAAGAGCCTGCTGCACCTCCATGGCACCTTGGAGATGTTTGCTGCTCGGAGGCGAGGGAAAGCTCCTGTATCCCTCTTTCTCCTGGAAACTGTGAGTAGAATCTGTTCCCCATTTAGGCCCAGCCTTGTGGCTGTTCAAGACTGGAGTGTAGGATCTTAGTTAATAGCCAAGTAATGGATTGAAGAATCCTTAATTACTGTCATTTATGTGATCCTAACCTCCTGGGAACTGTCACCTGGCATCTGATCCTTGGCTCTGCCACTAAACCTTTGAATGGCTAGAAAGATCAACAAACTGGGGTCAAGAGTTCAGTCCTTCCTTTCTCTCTCCTTCCTCTCTCCTTTTGTTCTCCCCCCCTTCCTCCCCCCCCCCTTCATTAGCATCTACAAAGGCAGAGAAGGGCTCACCCAGGGGATTATGGGATCCTCGGAAGATCCCAAATCTAGTTGAGGAAATCACAGAGGACTTCCCAGAGGAGGTGATGCCTGAGCTGTGTTTTGAAGGTTGAGCAGGAGCTGTCCAGGGAAAGGGTTGATGCTGGGGAGGCTGGTGATGGAGGGCACTCCAGGTAGAGATCACAGGATGTTCAAAGGCTGAAACAATAGTGCGGTATGCACAAGGACCTACAAATGTGCTAGGTATTCTGAGAGTCTTGTCCTGGGGCAGCTACAGAGAAGATAAGGAGCCTGGGCTGGGGGCAAGGGGAGACTACTGGATTCAGTTCCTGCAGATAAGATGGGCAGAGAGGAAGACCTCTACTTTGTTAAGGCAATGGTACTGGGAAGGTGGGGCCCCTGGTTTTACCACTGCCTTCTCCCTGCTTTTGTCCCCACCCACCACCCACCAGCACTTCAACCTGAAAATCCAGTACTCAGTTCGTGAGGACCGGCTGCTGATGGTCACCTCTCTGGACAGGTAGGAGTCTGCTGCCTGTGCCGGCGTCCCTGTACTCCCGCGTGGGCATTACCACCAGTGCTTGGTTTTCTGCTCCATAGTCTCCCACTGGTCCATCCAGCATGGCCCACACTGCCAGGCTGCTCTGGTCACTACCCCTGTCCTAAAATCCTCACTAGCTTGTTACCTGCATGATCTTTTCTCAAATCTTAGCCTGGTCCTCAAGTCCTTTCTCAAATTCTCCCACCAGTGCTCCCACTAGGCTCTTGCACAGCACGTCTGATCGTGGGTCCATGTCCCCCTTTCCCTTAATAGGCTTTTCCCTGTGCCACTTCAAATGCCACCTCCTCCTGGAAGCCTGTCATGCTAGCAACAGCTAACATTTATATGGGAGCAGTGGCTACGTATATTACACTCACTATCCTACTTCAACATCCTAGTTTTCCATCCAGTTACTCATTAATTGTTATATCTGTCTTAATCTTTGATCTGACTTGTATTCGGCCAGGATTCTTTCAGAGGCAATTTCAACTTAACTGGCTTAAGCCCAAAAGGGAATCTTTGGGCTCACGTGATTGGAGACTCTAGGGGTAGATCTTAATTTCAGGCATGGCTAGATCTTAGGTGCCCAAAGTCCTCAGGATCTCCCTCCTCCCTTGGCCTTTGCTGTCCACTTTGTTGGCTAAATTCTCAGGCAGCCTCTCCCCGCAGGGTGGTGGCAAAGAGGCCAACAACAAAAGAGGCCTGTTGTCCAATAGTTCTAACTAAATTACCAAGACTGCTTCTCATTGGCTTAGCATGGACCACATGGCCAATCCTAAACCAATCACTGACACCAGAGATGAAATGCTCTGATGGGCCGGGTCTGGGTCATGTGCTCATGCTGCGACTCTGTAGGCCTTGGAATGAGAGTGGAAAATGGAGGGTCTGCTACTGGAATAAAGAATAGAATTTGGGAAGATAAAGCCCCCAGACGACCATCACGTGGCCTGTTCTGGTGCCATCATGTATTAGTGCTTATTGGAGGCTGTGCAGGGAAGGAGGTCACGTGAAGGGTCCTAATCTTGTGCCCTGCAAGGATCTGGAGCTGACTGGTTGGGCAGCAAACCTCTGCATACCTGGCCTTGGGCAGGAGCAATAGATGTGACTGGGGGTCCCAGAGGGAAGAGTCAGGACCAATGAGATGAGGAAGTGATTTGAGCTATGGCAAATAATATGGGCTATAATGAAAGGTGATGAGTGCCCCGTCATAGGTAGTATCCAAGCAGAGGCTTATGAGCACCTGGTCTGAAGGCTGTACAGGGACTTCTGCCTCAAACAAGGGTTGTGGGTATTTGTGGTCCCCTTTATCCATGGCCAGGGGCAGTGGCTCTGACTGTGCTGTCTGCTCCTTATCCCCCTCAACACCCCATGCAGATTACTGAGCCTATCACGGGAGTCCTCCTCGATTGGTGCCTTCAGTGTAAGTATCTCAAGTTCTTCTTCCTGACCTGGTTTGGGGGCAAGACTGTGCCTATTCTCCCTCGGCACTGCGGGGACGGGCCCTGAAATGGAGGCAGAGTGAATAGAGCGACCACTGTGGGGCTTGGGGCAGCTGACGTGCTTTGTGACCCTGGGAAAGTCACTTAGCCTCTCTGAGTCCATCTCCTTTTCTGGATAGATTCTGGACATCTCCCTGGATTGGTTTTAATAACACTGTCATGCATAGCAGCAGCCTGAGGCTGGCTTGGTTGGCCTGGCTGTCATTTTTATTAGTCTTTGTAGCCTCAGGGCCCAAGATGGAACCTGAGCAGCTGGTCAACAATAATAACAACAGCACTTGTTGAGTCCTCACTCTGCTCTGGGCTGTACCCAAACTTGCCAAATCCCTGTGCATAGGTGCTATTACATTCCACTTTCACAGATGGGGAAACTGAGGTACAGAGTGGTGGTGAGTGAATGACTGATTGAAACTACTGAGTTTTCTGTAGGAGCAAAATGAAGTCCACAGGTCACCCACGGTGTCTTGAATTCCTCCTGCACTATGACCCCAGGCCCATATGTCACTCAACAGGGACCAAGTGGAGGTATAGGGCATCAGCCTACAGTTAAGCAGGGTCCAGCCCAGTTTTGACGCTAGGTGGACAAATTATTTCATGTCTCTAATATTCATTGCTGTGGTCCCCACACCCAGTCGAAGTGAGGGCTGCGAAAATCTGAGCATCAGATTTTCCTACTTCAACATCCTACTTTTCCATCCAGTTACTCACACTGGATGAATTGAAGTGAAGTGAAGTGAAGTGAAGTGAACGATGGATGTGAGTATTCCCTCTCCTCTCTCACCCCCAGGAGAAGGAGTTGACTGGCTTCATCACTGATTATCTCCAAGAGGCATATGTCCCAGTCGTCAATGGTGAGGGCTCCTGTGGGCTTTGATTTTGCTGGTTGTTAAGAAGCACTGTAAGCAGGAAGGGATGCCACCTGGGTGCTCTCAAGGCCCTTTCACTGACCCCAGATAAGGGAGGCTAAAAGGGAGTGAATAGTCACTGCTGAGTCTTTGAGGCTGATGTAGTCTATTTTTTTTTTAATGTTTATTTATTTTTGAGACAGAGAGAGACAGAGCATGAATGGGGGAGGGGCAGAGAGAGAGGGAGACACAGGATCGGAAGCAGGCTCCAGGCTCTGAGCCATCAGCCCAGAGCCTGACGTGGGGCTCGAACTCACGGACTGTGAGATCGTGACCTGAGCTGAAGTCGGACGCTCAACCGACTGAGCCACCCAGGCGCCCCAAGGCTGATGTAGTCTAATGTCACCTACCTGGGGACAAAGGCCCCTCCCACAACTTGGGACCCTTGCCCCTTGACCCTATGCCATGGGTCCGATCTTGACCCAGGCCTGGGGTATAAATACACGGTGGTGAGGCTTATGTGCTCTGTGCCTGTGCGGCTGGCAGACGTCATCCTTCACTCACCGTGCTGTTTCCCACTACTCTGTTCCAGACAGCCAAGGAGTGGCTTTAAGGAGTAGTCAGCTACAGAGCAGTCGCTGAAATGACTCTTACTGTGTTTCTCAGATGTGCTCCAAGTCGGGTTCCCACTTCCAGACTTGCTGGACATAGATTACAACCTGGCGGAGCTGGACATAGTAGAGGTGAGGAAAGGAGCTGAGAAAAGCCGTGTCAGTCAACACGTTTGGCCAATGAATCAGGAGCAAAAGCCTTCCTCTCTCAGCCTGGGGGGAGGAGGCTTGAGGAGGGCAGTGGCCATCAGTACGATCCTGCCACTCCCTTGAGCAAGACCCTGCCCCTCAAGACTTGGGCCCCCTTTGGCCAGGGGCTCCCCAGGAGGGAACCTGGATTCTGCTGCCTTCCTTCTCCATCACCTTGGGCAAATTACTTCACTTTTCTCTATGCCTCCGTGTTTCCGTTGATAATAGGGGTGTACCCACCTCAGAGAGCTATTGAGATAGTTCACCTAAAGGCATACAGTAAGTGCTTAACAAATACCAGCTTTACGTTACATGCCAAGTATTGTGCTTGGAGCATTAAATGTACATTTTTCTCACTTGATCTCTCCACTCCGAGAGGGAGGGATGCTGTCCCCACCTGACCATTGAGAAAACTGACACCCGGAGACACGAAGGGCCACAGGCGGGTCTAGTTTAGCCTCTGCTCCTGGCTTCCATTTCGTGGCCATGAGCCCGACCGGTCCTATCCCCTGCCACGGCCACTCATCCCCACCTGGCCCTTTGCCTCCTGCCAGAATGCCCTGGTGCTGGTGCTCAACTTGAAGCTGGACTGACGGGGGCAGGGTCTGCCCGCATGCCACCGACCGCCTGTGCCCTCTGGAGGAGCCCCCGATTGGAGCCGGTGGGCCTGGCCCCTTCCCACCAGTGGACACCTCCTTTGAAGAGGAGTAAGCGGGGCAGGCCGGGCTGGGCCTTGTCAATAAACAGGAGAAAGATCCTCACAAACATCTGATGGTTTGATCTCTTTATTTGTAATAAATTGACGTCTGCCTTTTCTTCCCCCTCCGTGGGTTTTGGGGTATCAGACCAGCTTGGAGTCTGAGGGATGCTGGTCACGGCCTTGGGGGGCAGGCACGGGCTCCCTCATGAAAACCTGCTGAATGCCATGCTCTGGCTTTACTTGTACTATCTCATTTCATCCACACAATAACCCTATGAGAGAAGGGCAACCATTGCCATTCCCACTTTACAGACGAGGAAGTTGAGGCACAGGGCCAGCTCCCTTTACCAGGTCACACAGTTTAGCAAATAGCAAAACTCTTCGCAGCCCGTCTCATCTACTTGGCCCAAATCTTATCTTGAGGGTGGCTCTGACAACAGGGAGCCTGTAGAAGCCCAGTGTGTTCCCAGCTCTCCTGTGTCACCCCCTCCGATCCTCAGAACAATTAAGGGAGGTGAGGACTGTACCTATTTCACAGATGAGGAGACTGAGGCTCAGAGAAGTAGAACTACTAACCCAGTGCCACCTGGCAAGTCAAAGGCCAGGGCTCGAATTGGAATTTGGGCTCTCGAGCCCGTCTGTCTGGGTTCAAATCCTGGCTCTGCCTCCTTGCTGCTGTGTGCCCTGGGCAAGTCACTTCCCTCTCTATTTTCTCACCTGGAAAATGGGAATGATGACGGTACTAACTTCTGCAGCATTGTCGTGAGGATTAAATGAATCAAGCGATGAAAAGTTCTTGCGCACACAGTAAGTGCTCAATAAGCGCTCAGCACAGATGAGTTTTTGAGGCCAAAAGAGATGTGAACAGGTGTGTCTGGTCAGGGTCGGGGAAGGGGTGCTAACTGTGCAAAACCAAGCGCCAGCTTGTGTGTTTTCAAGCCCCCGTCAGTGTGTGAAGAGCCCACGGGTGGGGGCAGTTTGAGCCGCGTGTGCAGACGGGAAGGTCCGTTTGTAGAGGTTTGCATGTGAAAAGGCCTCCGGTGTCCTGTCCACCCATGTCTGTGGGTCTGTGTGTTCCTGTGGACGCGGTCTGTGCCGGGGGCATTTCCGCATCTCACAGACAACACTCGTGGGGGGATTGGCTCCAAATATTTGTCATATCTGCCCCATCACCTCTCCCGAGACTGGCACTGATCCTAGTCTCCAAATCGACTCCCCTTAATAGCAAATGTGGGACACTTCAATTTACACAAGGCAATAGGCCAAGCATATTTCAACTAAAAATAAAGAAATAAAGGAGCACCTGGGTGGCTCAGTCGATTAAGTGTCCGACTCGATTTCCGCTCAGGTTGTGATCTCCCAGTTTGTGATATCGAGCCCCACGTCGGGCTCTGTGCTGACAACACGGAGCTGCTTGGGATTCCCTCTCTCTCTCTCTCTCTCTCTCTCTCTGCCTCTCCCCCACTCGTGCTCCCTCTTAAAAATAAATAAATAACCATTTTTTAAAAAGATATTAAAAAATAAAAGAAAGGAAGAAAAAATAAAAGAAAATGTAGTTTATACATAATAAAGTGAACAATGCATTTTAAAACAAGTGTCTTCTATGTGGACCCTCGAAATCAGTGTCTTTTGCTAGAAGGTAAAAAAAAAAATCCGTGGGGCGCCTGGGTGGCGCAGTCGGTTAAGCGTCCGACTTCAGCCAGGTCACGATCTCGCGGTCCGTGAGTTTGAGCCCCGCGTCAGGCTCTGGGCTGATGGCTCGGAGCCTGGAGCCTGTTTCCGATTCTGTGTCTCCCTCTCTCTCTGCCCCTCCCCCGTTCATGCTCTGTCTCTCTCTGTCCCAAAAATAAATAAAAAACGTTGAAAAAAAATTAAAAAAAAAAATCCGTAACTTTGAAAAAAAAATGTACATGAGGGGAGATTGGTTGGTACTCCAGTCCTGGAAATTACTGGCGTGGTGGCCACGTGTCTGTATCTCTCGGTGTTGGTGCATGCGTCCGTTAGAATGTCTTTATCCCCCCTCTCGGGGATGAGTCTTTGTATGTGGGGGGTCTGGGTGGGTCTGTGACGGTGGGGGGTCCATGTCTGGGCACACATAGGTGTCTGTGGGTGGTATGGTGTGGCCAGAGTCTGGTCAGGAGGCCAGCACTCCCGGAGCCTGTGGGGCCTGGACAGGTCCCATCCTGGCCCCAACCCATGCCTGCCACAGAGGAGGGAGGAGGGACAGGAGAGGGGAGGGAGGAGAGGGGGTCCTCCCTGGCCCAGGCCCAGACGCCAGGGCTGTGTCTCCTTGTCTCCTGCCGCAGGCCTAATCCCATCACCCACCGTTTCCCCAGTGCTGGGACAATGGCAGCATTGAGGCAGGCCTGGCAGATACAGAGGCCTGTGTGATCCAAGGGTGGCTGATACTCTTCCCTGGATATGCCAGAGACGCCCCTTCCACTCCCCCAGTCCCGCCCTTGGATGTGCATACGGTACGCTCGTGGCCACCGGAGCCTCGCTGCCACCTTCCCCAGGCCCACGCTCAGGTGGAGAAACCAAGGCACAGATCTGTGGGAGTCAGGAGGCCTGGGCTCTCACCTTGGTACGACCAAGGGCACGTTGTATGTGCCAGCTCCTCTCTGGACCTCAGTGTTCCCATCTGGGAAATGAGAGAGGGGTCAGATGCTCTCACCTCCACTCTGATTTCAACATTATTTGAGTGGTCAGTTACCCTGGGCAGACATGGAGGCCGGGCTGGCAAGGGGAGCCCGGTGCTGTGACCCCACCCCCTGGGAAGATAATGACGGAGGTTCTCTACCCATGTGCATGGCTCACCTTCCAAGACTCTCCCAGCCCTAGATGAGGAAGTGGAAGCTCAGAGGGGTGAAGTGAGTGGCCCAAGGGCACACGTGTGTGTGAATGGGACGTGAACCCCGTCTGCCCGAGTGTGTCTCCTCCTTCCTCCGCACACCACACTCAGTAGCAGGATGCATCATCCTCCTTTAAAGAAACGAAGTCCAGAGAAGGTGTGTGATTGGCTCAAGGTCACAGCAAGAGAAGGAAGCAGGTCTTTGATTCAGGTTGTTGTTGTTGTTCTTTAATGTTTATTTATTTTTGAGAGACAGAGAAAGAGCGCAAGTAGGGGAGGGGCAGAGAGAGAGGGAGACATAGAATCTGAAGCAGGCTCCAGGCTCTGAGCTGTCAGCACATAGCCGACATGCGGCTAGAACTCACAAACGGTGAGATCATGACCTGAGCTGAAACCAAGAGTCAGACGCTTAACTGACTGAACCACCCAGGCACCCCTAAAGTTGATTTTTAGAGTGATGTGATTGAGTAACCTGGCTCGGCGTCTGAAGTCATCAGGATGAACATTGTACAGGCAGGGGTTCTGAGATTATGGGGTGAATGAGGCAAATACTATCCCACCTCCCCATCTCACCAGGCAGCGGCTCAGGGCTCCATGCAGGAGACAGACCTACAAACACCCAGAAACAAGGCGACAGCCCTACGGGTCACAGACTCTGACAGAGGGAATCCCAGGGGGCTGTGGGATCACAGCCAGCTTGGGGGTCAGGAAGGCTTCCCGGAGGAGGGGATGCCTAAGCCAGTTCCCGGAGAAGAATGGCACACAAAAGCCTAAGACCCTACGTCCATACAGTAGCCTGTAGGGCCCCATCGTGTCCTCGGCCATATGCTCCGCACTGCCCTTTGACCGCACAGGCCTCCCTGGTGTTCCTGGAACACAGTATCGCAGCCCTTTGTTCTTGCCCTTCTCTGTGCCTGCTGGGCTCTTCTTCCCCAGACATCCTGGGCCCACTCCCTCTCGTCCTGCAGGTCAAAAGTCATGCCTGCTCCGGTACGAGCCCTCCTCTGACCACCATATTGAAAATTGCATCCCACCCCTGCTGTATTTTTGTCATTAGCCTCTGACTTACTGTATCCTGGGTTTATCTGTTTCCTCCAGGGCTGCACTGTCCGATAGGGTGGCAATATCCCTAAAAGATAATCGAGCACTTGAAATGTGGGGAGTCTAAATTCGGTGTGCTGTTGGTAGATTTTATAGATATACTATGAGAAAAAGATTATAAATCATCCCATCAATAATTTTATACTGATTAAATGTTAAATGATAATATTTTGGATATATTGGGTTAAATAAACTGTACTATTAAAATTAGTGGACTTCGGAGCACCTGGGTGGCTCAGTCGGTTAAGCAGCTGACTTCGGCTCAGGTCACGATCTCGCGGTCCATGAGTTCGAGCCCCGCGTCGGGCTCTGTGCTGACAGCTCAGAGCCTGGAGCCTGCTTCAGATTCTGTGTCTCCCTCTCTCTCTGACCCTCCCCCGTTCATGCTCTGTCTCTGTCTCAAAAATAAATAAACGTTAAAAAAAATTTTAAAAACAATAAAATTAGTGGACTTGTATGTTTTTACTTTTTTAAAAAATGTGAGGGTGCCCAGGTGGCTCAGTCGGTTGAGTGTCCAACTTCAGCTCAGGTCATGATCTCGAGGTTCGTGAGCTCAAGCCCCACATCGGGCTCGCTGCTGTCAGCGCAGAGCCCTCTTTGAATCCTCAGTCTCCCTCTCTCTCTGCCCCTCCCCCACCCCCGGCTCATACTCACTCTCTCAGAAATGAATAAATACTTATTTTTTAAAATGTGGCTACTAGAACATTTAAAATTGCCTTGTATTTCTATCGGTCATCTCCTTCAGGGGTGGGGATTTGTTTCTCCTGTTTATTGCTGTATCCCCAGCACCTAACAAGTAGTAGTTACTCCACAAATGCCTGCTGAAGAATGTATGAATGAATGGATGAGTGAATGGATGGATGGATGGTTGGATGGATGAATGAATGATGGATGATGGATGATGGATGAGTGGATGAATGAATGAATTTCTCTCCACCATCATTGGCACCAGCCTCAGGAATGGGGAAAAGTGCCTGTTCTGGAGCCCGGGGGACACGGGACCTTGGGAGGTGGGGGGTGGGGGGGGGGAGTTGGTGCCCCTCCCCCAAGTTGGTGCAGAGTTCTTCTCTCCAGGTCCCATGGCCATCTCCATGCCAGGCCTGGGGTAGGGGTGGCAGGGGTCTTCCTTTCTTCTCTCCCCTGGCCTTAGTTGGAGTAGGTGGGAGGCAGGGTAGATTCTGTGCCATCAGGGGGCCCTTGGAGAATCTTGGAGGGAGACTCCATAGGCGGGCGGAACGCCCCACCCTGTCCCCAGCTCTGGGAGGAGGTGGCTGCCTCCACAGCCCCAGACCTTCACTCCCGCCCCTGGGCACTAACCCCAGCCCCCACCCGTTCCCCCTTCTCTCCCCCCAGAAGGAAGGCTTAGCCCAGGCCCTCAGGAAAAACCGCAATTTGCTTCTGACATGACACATTGACGGATTTCTGGCGGCTGTGCCCCTTTGTGTCCCCAGAGCTGATGTGGGCATATAAGGGCCGCCCCGCGGCCCAAGAGGGTGGAGGAGCCGGCAAGAGGCTGGGAGCCTCCACCCACCCCTCGTGGAGCTGCAGGTGTGGGTAAGGCAGCCTGCAGCAGCCCTAGCCTCATCCAGATCCCCAACCATTGACCCTGCGACCACCCGGCTATCCCATCTGAATAATGGGCACAGAACGAATTCACCATAGGAGGGCACTGGGGGCTGCCTGGAGGGTGACGGGAGAAAAAGCCCATTTGCAGATGGGAAAACTAGGGCTCAGATGGGGGCAAAGGCAGGGATGTCCTATGGACAGGGCTCTAAGGGTGTGCATTTTTCTCTAAGCCATGGAAACCAACTGGTTTCCCATTGTGGGACTGTTTCCCTCCGCGAGGGACCCCAAGGTTACAGGGAGCCACTCTGGGATGAGTCTTGGAGACAGAAGACAGACACTGCTGAGATTGCCCCTGGTGCACATGACACCCATATGTATCTTTGCGCAGATGAGGAAAAGTGCCCTCTCTGGGCAGACACAGCCTGTGCCAGGGCAAACGGTGGGCTAGTGAAGTGCAGCTGGGTTTCCATCCCCTCTTGCCCCCTCAGCAAACACCCATCCAGCACACATCATGCACGGAAGCCCTAGATACAGTCTCTGGCCTCGGGGAGCTTAAAGAGATGGCAAACAAGGACACGAACACATAATGTATGATAGCATAATAGCACCTTAAAATAAATACGCCAAGCGATGCTTAGTGGCAAACAGGCTTCTTTAGACAAGGTAAAGGAGGGAGGCCTCTCCAAGCTGGCAACATTTATTCAGAACCTGGGATGAGGAGTCAGTCATGCGAAGAACCAGGGGAAGAGCCTTCCTAACAGCAAGAACAGCATGTGCAAAGGCCCTGAGGTGGAAAGGGGCTTAGGTGTTTAAGACCGAGAAGGTCAAAAAGGCAGTCAGGGACCTAGTGGGGAATGGCAGGAAGCCTGGGTTGTATCCCAAGGGCAGTGGGAAGTGGGGTTTAAGCAGAGATTACATGAGGGGTTAGATGGATATGTGACCGCATTAGCAGTCACTCCATAAAGACAAGTGCCATGCTATGAAACTAGTAAGTTAGCCCTGCTCTCACCTCCCATCTCATTCCTTCCAACATGGAAGGATAGAGGCCAGGGAGGAGGAGAGAAATGGGGCCTGTTAATGGGGGGGTCCCCAGTCAGCCACACCTTCTGAAACGGTCTCATGAGCCAATGGGAAAGCAGGTCCAGGAAACAAAGCTCCCAATCCTGCTGTCCTGGAAAGGAAGGCCCCTCTGTCACTCTCCCTCTGAGGCCTGGCAGGTCCACGTTCACCAGGGACGCAAAGGGCTGACGTGAGCTGCTGTTTTCCTGGGAGTGAGGCTGGATGGAGCCGCGCCGGGCAGGCGGGAGGGCCCCAGGCTGGTGATGCGGCACGGGGGTCAGGTGAGGTCTTGGGCACGAGCAGTGCCTCAGAGTTCCTGCTTCTGCCCCTGACAGGTGTGCCATCGATGATGTTGGGCATGTGGTCCTTGCTCCTCCTCTGGGGTCTGGCGACTCCGTGCCAGGGGCTACTTGAGACGGTGGGCACGCTGGCTCGGATTGACAAAGATGAACTTGGCAAAGGTGAGCTCAAGACGGGCAGTCTGTGAGGGGCCCAGCTGCAGTGTAGACATCCGCATGGTGATGCTAGAGTGGCTGCTTTAAGGAAGTGCTGGAAACAGGTTGTGATTTTCATCTGCTCGGAGAGCTCAGGGGTTAAAATTTGCTTGCAGGCCCCCTTGGGTGATCAGTTGACCTCCTCCGGAGAGGAGGACTGGGTGAGGCCTGTGAGGGCTGTGTCTGCCTCAGGGATGGGGCTGGGTGGGATGGAGGAGGCTGGCGGGCCCAGCGTCTCTGCCCCACGTTTCCAGGGTGGGGGGACTCAATGAGGCATTGCATGCTCTGGGGCCCAATGGCCCAGGGTGACTGTCTCGGGGGTAGAGCAGGGCAGTCGTGAACAGGAAACTCTTCAGGGAATCGGCCTGGCCTGCCCCAGCCCTCCCAAGGAGGCCTCTTCTGTCCTGCCTTTCTCTGCAGAGCCAGGCCAGGGGGGCCCAGGAAGAGCAGGGGTCACCTCCTCCATTTTGGTCAAGCCCTGGTGGCTATGTGCTCCCTCCTTTGCTTCTGCCCTTTCTTTTGGTGCTATGAGGTGGCCCAGAGTCAAGGAGCGCTAGTCATACTATTGGCCCCGAACCCAACTTGCTGTATGAGCTTGAGCAAGTCTCTGCCCTCCTCTGGACACTACTTCCCCTTCTGTAAAATGAACTTCCCCCTTCAATCCTCCCTGCAGCCATCCAGAACTCGCTGGTTGGAGGGCCCATTCTGCAGAACGTGCTGGGCACAGTCACATCTGTGAACCAGGGCCTCCTGGGCTCTGGGGGACTGCTCGGAGGAGGCGGCCTGCTGAGCTATGGAGGGATTTTTGGCGTTGTGGAAGAGCTTTCTGGGTGAGTCTTCACTGTGGCCTCTCAACTGCCCACATGCTATGTGCCCTACAAGAAGGTTGGTCTTTTTTCTTTCTTTCTTTTTCTTTCTTTCTTTCTTTCTTTCTTTCTTTCTTTTTTTTTTTTTGTTTTGCTTCAGGGAAGAGAGGAGAAGTTGTCTTCAATTTCTTGGCAGGCAGTGGGGGTGATGTGGGGAGCCCTGCATAGGGAGTCCCAGGGCCTGAGTCAGAAAATAATGAGTCTACTGTGTATCAGGAAACACAGGAATGACAGCATGTCCCTGCGGTTGAGGGTTCCAGTTCCGGGTTGACTTCAGTTATTCACTGTGTGACCTAGGGCAAGTTGCCTAGTCTCTCTGGGCTAATCTAGGTATCTGCACGGCTCCCTCTCACCTCCTTTGGGCGTTTGCTCCAAAAAGCCCTATGCCGACCAGCCCCTCCTTTTCCCCTCCCCTGCCTTCAAGTTCTCCAGAAGATGTATCACTCCCCTGCACCCCCTATCTTTACTGGTTTGTTTCTTGCCTCCCCTGCTAGGTTATAAACCCCAGGAGGGGTAGGGCTTTCGTCTGGCCTGTTCATTGCCATATCCCTAATATCATTAATATTATTAATATGTAATAGATATTCAAAAAATATTTTTGAATGAATGAATGAAATCACATAATAGCTAATATTTATAACTTAATCACCGCTTAGCCGGGTTTTCTATGTAACCAGCACTGTGCTGAACACTGTAAATTAATTATCCCATGTAATCCAGAAGTAGGACTGTTATCAATGGCATTTAACAGGTGAGATTGAGGCCCCCGGCAGTGAGGGGGCCTGCCCAAGTTCACCCAGGTAGGGAGTGGTGGGTGGGGGTGCAGGTGGTTAATCACCGGCCCTACAGCCTGCCCCAGGTGGGTAGGAACCATTCCCTCGTTGGTGGTGAATCAGGGGAAGGTCAATCTGGATAGCCAGGAGGAGTTAGTTAGCCGAAGGCAGATGCAGAGTGGAAGGAAAGTCAAAGGAAAAGTGTTGTAGACAGAAGGAACAGCCTGGGCAGAGGCTCAGAAGACAGAGAAAACAATCAGCTGTCTTGAACACACAAGGAGCTGTGTTCAAGAAGCTACCCGAGTTACACGTGCATGAGCCTGGAGATAGGAGTAGGGAGACAATGGTCCAGGTCAGAGACTGAACGAGGACTGAGGCCATGAGGATGGGGTGGGGGAGATCACTTTAATACACTGAGCCTCTAATGAGGATGATATTACATTTATTGAACACATGCTGTACCAGCATCAGTACCCACATCGTGTTACTTGTCTTTGCAACATTTGAGGTGGGTGCTTGTATCGTCCCACCTTCCAGATGAAGAAACTGAGGCCCAGAGAGGTGAAGTCATTGGGCACACAGTTGGATTTATGAGTTACAGATGGGATCTGGGACACCTCCCCGTCCAGAGGGTCTAGGCACCACCTGGTCTGAGATGGCCCAGGCACTAAGGGACTGACACTGGAGGGTGGCTGGGAGTGAGTGGCCCTCCCCCTGACTCCTGTCGCCGTCCCAGGCTGAAGATTGAGGAGCTCACACTGCCGAAGGTGTCGCTGAAGCTGCTGCCTGGGTTTGGGGTGCAGCTGAGCCTGCACACCAAGGTGGGCCTGCATGGCTCTGGGTGAGTGCGTCCCGGGGAACCTCTACCCCACTGCTCCCCAGCCCAGGCCACTGCTCCACTGGGGACCCCCACTCTGTTGTCCTGTCACCCCCATCTCACTGACCCCCCCCCATTTCCTCCCAGCCTACTTCCTCCCGAAGGGACACCCACCATATTGGATCTCCCCCCTCTCCCCCCCATTTCCCCTCCCGGAGACCTCCATCACACTGTTCTCCAGCAACTTCCATCTCACTTTCCTGGAGACCCCTGCCCGTGGCTCAGGGCTCACTCGAGGAGGTGGGAGAAGAGGATGCAGGAACATGAAAATGGGGCAGGGAGTGGCAGGAAGGCGTGGGGACCAGCCAGCTCGCCGGTCCCTGCTCGCTCCTCAGGGCCCTCGCAGCCCCCGGGGGGGCGTGGCCTGGGCGGGCGCTGTCGGGTGGGCCGGGCAGCCTGGCCACGCCCCCAGCAGCGGGTCTCGCAGGCCCCTGGGGGGCCTCCTGCAGCTGGCCGCGGAGGTGAACGTGTCGTCGCGGGTGGCTCTGGGCGTGAGCTCTCGGGGCACGCCCACGCTCGTCCTCAAGCGCTGCAGCACGCTCCTGGGCCACATCAGCCTGCTCTCGGGGTGAGTCCGCGGGCTCGAGCCCACAGAGGGCGGCTTCCACGCCTGCACGTGCGGGGGTGTGTGTGGGGGGCTCCTCGAGGGGCTCCTCTCCGGGGCTCACACTGGGGCATCTCCTGGGTCTCCGGCTGGGCGGGTCCTGATACCACCCAGCTTCCTGTCGGTCCGGCCAAGTTCAGCCGGCTTCGCGGACCCGCAGACCGAGGCCCAGCACGGACAGGGGGTACTGCCCAGCCCCTAGCTAGCATCACCCACTCCTGGGCGTCCCCCTTCTCCACCCCAGCCACCCTGGCCCGAGATCCTGTCGTCCCCTCTCCCAGATAGAGCAGACCCCGGCCATCTCAGTTCCCCAACTCAGTACATCAGAGACCCAGCTCTGCCTGTGACTTGTGTGACCCCAGAGGAGCCTCCTCCTCTGGGCCTGTCTGTATAATGAAGACCTAAATTTGATGATCCAGAAGGCTCTGGCACTTTTACCTCCCTCTCTTTCCCCAACTGTTCGGGACACAGTGGCCCTCCCTACACCGGTGTCGAACCATCACTCCTATGAGACAACTGAGGCCCAAAGAGGGCAAGAGACTTGTCAAAGGTCTCACACAGATTGCAGCAAGGATCTCATCCAAGGCTTTTCCCCAGGGCTCTGCACCCACCCCACACCCCTGGGGCACCTACCCCTCCCCTGCCTCACACTTTGCGCCGCCCCATTAGTTTCTAGATTCCAGGCTGACTCCCACACTGCCAGCCCATCTTCGCTGGGTGGCTGTAGCCGCGAGGGGTAATCCGACAGCTCTGTGTTAGCTCCCATAAATAGGGGGAACCAGGAATGCCTATGTTTCCAGAAGGGCTTTCCAGAGTTTCTAGGTGGGGTCTTTGGGCTCCTTAAACTCCAGTGGCTCCCTCCTGCTCCTCTGGGCTGGAGGCGGCCTTGGAGGAAGTAGAGCCTGGATGGTGTTGGCGACCTGTGGTTGTTGTTCTGTGGTTGCCACCCCTGCTCTCCAGGCTCCCCTAGAATCCAAACAGACCTGAACATCTTCTTCTTATTCATTCAGTCATTCAATCATTCAACAAATGTTCATGAATTCACTCAACAGATATTTATTGAGCCCCCGCTCTAAGCCAGGCCCTGTTCTGGACCCAAATGTCATTTGTCTATAAATGTTAGAGGAGACGCAGGGAACAGACATTTACGGAGCACAGACTGTATACCAGACATGAGTACATTCCCACTTAATCTCGGCAGCCAACAATTCTTTAAGGTGGGCATTGTACAGATGGGGAAACTGAAGTCATCCCCCTGCTTTCCATGGCAAGACAGAGCCAAGATTTAAACCCAGGTCTCCAAAGCCTGAGTCAACCCCCTCAGCCCCAGGAGGGGAGACAGGAGACATCCAGAGCCCCCAGTACCCACTCTGCCTTGTCATCCCAGTTGGTGCTGTCCCTGTGTGGTGGCCACACCCTCACACTTCTCTCTCTACCCAGGCTGCTGCCCGCACCGCTCTTCGGGGTCGTGGAGCAGACCCTCTTCAAGGTGCTCCCGGGATTGGTGAGTGTGTGAGTCATGGGCCAGGCATGCCCCTCCCCATGACTGTGCCTCTCCTTCCTCGGCTTTGAGTAAATCTGGGCGCCAGGCAGGATTAGGCTGTTCCTCCCTTCCACGCCCACTGGGTAATCCCATCCTGGCCTGCCCACGAGTCCCCCAGGTGCCTCCGGCAAGTCTGCAGGTGGCAGGACACAATCCATCCCCAGACTTCCGGATCCTGACTTTATAGCTCCAGATGACCTGAGTCCCCTGCTCCCATATCCAAGCCCCTTTCTTCCTCCCTGCTCTGTCTTTGCCTCCTACATTATTGACTTAATAGTTTTCTTGATTTCTTTATTTTTTAAAGTTTATTTATTAATTTTGAGGGAGAGAAAGAGAGAGCAAGAGGGGGCAGAGAGAGAGGGAGAGAGAGAATCCCAAGCAGGCTCCACACCGTCAGCGTAGAGCCCGGCACAGGGCTTGATCCCACAAACCCTGAGATCGTGACCTGGGCCGAAATCAAGAGTTGGACAGTTAACCGACTGAGCCACCCAGGCGCCCCTATGGTTTTCTTTAAACTAACTTTGAATTAAATTACAGCAGAGCCCTGGGCTTGGCAAACGTGTTCAGGAAACTGCATACACATATATTGATACATCAGAAGTTAAACGTGTTATAATTAAGCTGCTCTAGGATGCCTGCTCATGGCCTGCCCCAGCCGTCCTGGTTTCCTCCAGTGGACGTGAGCCACACCTGAGAAAAGCTGGTCTGTCCACAGCCCCCTTTCACTGAGGCCAGTGAGGGGATGGTCTTGCTGGGGTCATACAGCCAGCAAAGGGCGGCCAGACCTCCAGACCCACAGTTCTGGCAGGACCTCTCTTGCGAGTCCTTGTGAGGAATAGCTGTGGGAGCCTGTGGTTGGCAAAACTGGCCTGGGCTTGACAAAGCCAGTCGGGAATGAAGTGCAGGAGGAGGAGGGAAGGTCCCGGCGGCAAGGACCCTGACCCAGGCCCATTTCAGGCGGATTTCAACAAGCGGGAGTGGGTACGTTTAAATCACCGTCCCTAGGGACACCTGGGTGGCTCAGTGGGTTAGGCGTCCGACTTCGGCTCAGGTCATGATCTCGCCGTCCGTGAGTTTGAGCCCCCCGTCGGGCTCTGTGCTGACAGCTCGGAGCCTGGTGCCTGCTTCAGATTCTGTGCCTCCCTCTCTCTCTCTCTGCCCCAACCCACTCACCTTCTGTCTCTCAAAAATAAATAAACATTAAAAATAAATAAATAAATAATCACCGCCCCTAACCTGGACAACTGACTGCAAAGCAGGATTTGTGTAGCTCAAAGAGGTTTTAAAAATAAGACTTAGTTACTAGCATTTAGAGATTGGAGGTTTCTTGTAGCAATCCAATTTCTGGCTTCTCTGGTGCAGCCAGCCACCCTAGCCGCACAGAGCCTCCTTCCTGCAGGTGACACACGCTGGCACCCAGGACGGAGTTCCTCCTGCGTGGCCCGGGCCCTCTGGTCTCCTCCTCCTGTTTCTGTGACACGCCTGACCCCAGAAGCCCTGGAGTTGGGGGCCCTGAGTGTAATGAAAAGGCAGCCCTCTCTTGTCTCTCTGTGACCTTCTTGTCTCTCTGGGACCTTGGGCCGGTCACCTTTCTTCTCCTGTCCCAGCTGTAGAATGAAGGGGCTGGACTGGGTCACTCTGGGGTTCCTGCTCCAGTGGACTCAGATTCTATGACTTCCAGACCTGGGATTCTGGAAGCCACACCACTGTCTCTCCGTCCTCAGAGCCCAGCGAACACACAGTGGTGTTGTGTGTGCAGCAGATGCCCCAGGGCACAGGCCTGACTCTCTGGGGCTGCCCCCCCACCTCAGTGTCTGAATCCTAGGTTGCCCAGTGCCCCCCCGGATAGCAGGAGGGGCCTGAAACCTCAGAGGGGGCAGCTGCCTTTGCTCCACAGTGGAGGGCTCTGTCCCTACATCCCAGCTGGCCTCTGAATAGTGCCTCCCCCGCTCCTCCGGCATCCTTCGAGGTTTTCTGAGGGGGCCCATGGAACTGGCCCTCTGTACCACCCCCTGCCCCCTCGGACACTTCAGGCTCCAGTCCCCCCCTTGCCTCCCGCCCATGTGTCCCCCAATCTGTCTCACATTCTGACTTGCCTTGGTCCCCAGGACCACAGAGCAAATCTTCTAGAGAAAATGTAGCCTGTCCCCTGCACTGGGCTGGGGCCACTTCTATTTTCCTGTAACACGTGTCTCTTCCGGACACAGCTGTGCCCCATGGTGGACAGTGTGCTGGGCGTGGTGAATGAGCTCCTGGGGACTGCGCTGAGTAAGCTGGGGCCCAACCCCCTCCCCCTTGCCTCTTCTCCTACCCCTCCCTCCTATCACCCCAGTGGGTGGGGGTACCAAGGGAAACAGGAAGGGGCAGAATTCCAGGACCTTTCACTCCCTCCTCAGACTGATGGGGCCGCCACATGGAAGAGGTCTAATGGTGGGGTTCTGGGCCGAGGCCAGTTCAACAGGGCTTAGAGGCCCTGAGCCACCCAGGCCTCTCCCTGCCGGGGGCTGCAGGCCACTTGTCCACACTGATGGTGTGTTTGGCACCGTCCGGAGCACGAGGCAGATATTATTATCTGGACAGACCAGATGACTGAGACTCAGAGCTTAATTTAAGTCAGGAACCCAAAGTCCCACAGCCGCAGTGGTCCCCAGTCTCCCTGAGCCTTATGGAGACAGGGATGCCTTTGAAAAATACCAAACGGCAGAACCAGGATAAGGAGAGAGAATTAGGGGCACCTCTGTCTCTACATGTGGCCTTGAGCTGGTGACTTCTCTGCCTGAGCCTCAGTTTCTTTACCTATAAAATGGGGACGACCATAGTGTTCAAGTGAATGCTTAGTGGAAGGCCAGGCACTCAATAAATAGTAGTTGGGCCTATTGTTATTGGGGGCTGGGCTCACGGCATCTTTCTCCCTCCTCCCTTCCCCATACAGGCCTGGTGCCCATTGGGGCTCTTGGGTCCGTGGAATTTACTCTGGCCACGCTGCCTCTTATCTCTAACCAGTACATAGAGTTGGATATCAACGTGAGTCCCCGCCAAGGCCCTGCCCACAGCCGGGGTGTGCTGGGGCGCTGGCAGAGGCTGGGTAGGGGATGCTGGCTCAGAGCAAGGTGGATAAGCCATTCTGTCTCCTCCCATACAGCCCATCGTGAAAAGCGTAGCCGGTGACATCATCGACTTCCCCAAGCCCCCGAAACCCATCAAGGTGCCCCCCAAGGATGACCACACATCTCAGGTGGTTGTGCCTCTGTACCTCTTCAACACTGTGTTTGGGCTTCTGCAGGCCAACGGTGCCCTCGACATAGACATCACCCCCGAGCTGGTAAGTGAGGCTCCCTGTCCCACTATGGCTTGGCAGTGCTAGCGATGAGCTAGTCCCATCATCACTGGCCAACCTTGACTAGCCCTCTTCTCTATAGTTGGAGAGGGCTGGACAATTTATGGCATGCATGTGCCCACTCTTGTCCTTGTGGCAGGCATCGCTAATCGATAATGGCCCTCTGCTTGGCTAAATCTGAATGGGACCTCTGAATCCTTCTCAACGTGGCACTCCAGGAAGTGACCTTCGATTGGTCAGAACTGGCATATGAAATGTAGCTAGTTTTCCATCCCTGTACCTTATGAGTTCTTCTGGAGTCAGAGCCCGATTTTATACTAAAGTGTGAGTGGCTCACATTTCCACTGCTTTCTCAAGAGCAGAGTTGAGTTGGAAAAAAGAAAACCAGGGCTGGACTATACCAAAGGTCACTCGGACATTTGTTCTAAAGCTTCTAGGACCTCTCTGCTTCCATTCTGGCCCTTTTCACACCCTCAAGGATGTCTGGAAGGCCTAATCCCCAGGAGCCCCACCCAGAGACATTTTTCTTGGTCTCACCCTTTCCAAAGGCAGTGAGTCTGAGCCACCTGGGGCCCTTGCCTGCAGCTCAGGCTGAAGGGAGCAAGCGTTGATCACTCACTTCCTGAAGGTGGGGGTCCAGAGAGCACTGTCACAAGGCCTGTGGGAGGTGGGAATAGGGCCCTGAGCCGGGAGCCAGGTGTCTTCTAGCTGGGGGGAGGAGACTGGGAAGGCCAGGGAGAGACCGAGTGTGAAAACGTGTGTGTCCGAGCAGCTTGTGGGTGTGCGTGGGTGGCAGGAGTTGTCCTCCCCTGTGGGTGATAGCTGTGTGTTGGGCAAGTGTCTGCGAATCCTCTGGTCAGGAGAGAACGTGTGTGTATATTTACCCTGTGTGAACAGGCATGTTCTGAGAAGTAGGCACGTGTAGTTCAGGGACCTCAACCATCAGGGCTGGGGGCGCTGGGCCATTATCAGTGAAAGCCTGCCTGATGGGACTGTAGTGAACGAGGGAGCCTGTGCCTGCCTGCCACTCCGCTTCCCCAAGGGGATGGGGTACAGGCCCAGTGTGACCAGGTTTTCCAAATTTTTAGCCAGAGCCTGGCAAATTTATATGAAATTTCTTGATTTGTTAACACTGGAAGCAAACTCATCATTTTTGAAAATACTATTTGCATAAAGGGCAGAAATGTCTGGGACCAGATCCCTGAACCTTCAGATTGTGAGCTCTGGCAGAGGAGTTTAAAAATTCTGGAGTTAGCCTGCCCAGGTCAAATCCTGCAGTACGACTCACCAGCTTATGACCTTGGGCAGGAGCATCAGGCTTCCCGTCTGTAAAATGGGAGTAATCATAGCACCTACCTCTCTGAGCTAATGTCACAGATGCGGAAATGAGCAAAGGCACACAAAACCCTTAGCGCGTGCCTGGCGAGTAGTAAACACTCATCGTTGGCCAGTAGGAGGAACATGAGTGTGTGTAGGGTTGTGTGTGCGTAACTGGCAGGGGTGGGGTGGGGTGTGGGCAAAACAGCTTTGTGTGTGCTCAAGAATTCCTGTCTTGTCTCTGTATTCACCCTACACCCCACTTGGTCTTGGGCCCAGGTTCCCAGCAACGTGCCATTGACAACGACAGACCTGGCAGCTTTGGTCCCCGAGGTGAGTGACCCTCTCTTGGGCTTTGATCCTTGTAGCTCTTTCCCGATGAGCCTGAGTGAACTCCAGAATCTTTCCCAATACAGCTCTCCAGACAGCTGCAATTGAATGTTGAGTCCAAATCCCCACTCAAGTTTGAATCCCTGACACTTAATCTTTCCTGACAGCAGATTTTTGCTTGGAGAGGAAAGGATCAGAGTTTAACTGCCCAGAAGTCAGCTGGGTATTTGTCCTCTCCATGACAGAGGACAGGAGATTCTTCCCCTCTTTCCACCTGCCCAGCTTCATCCTGGTCTCGGTCTTCTCTGCCCCCAGGGAGAAGACTCTGGGTGCTGGCCTGGAGGAGGGAAGGAAAAGGAGAGGACTCAGCAGGGGGGTTTGACTAGTGCACATCAATCAGTGTGTGGCTTCAGGGCCTGGCTTCAGCTTTCCTGACTGTTCCACTAGGGCTGGACCAGCCACTTGCTAGCCGTGGGCATCTGAACTCATACTGAAGTTGAAATGACTCCTGCAAGGTCCTTATGTAATAGCAGATTCTGATAGAGGTGGGGGTGAGGCCCAGAAGGTTTCCACTGGGGAAGATCGAGGGGGCAGCTGAGTCTGGAGACACAGAGGACAAATTGAACTCTTGGTGGTGGTGATTCAGATCAGCCTTGGTGGATGTCGTAGAAGCCTCTGCTTCTTGGAGTCCTTGGCTAAAGGGCACAGGAGTCTTAGGCAAAGGAAGAGATGGGGCTAGACATTCAGAAGAACCTCCTGAGAGCAGGAGTTGTAAGATGGAGAAGACTTGGGGAGGCAGAAGTGGCAGGAATGGGGACCCATGCCTGCCGCAAGCCGGGCCACGTCCCTCCAGCTCAGGGAGGCTGGGCCTGTCTCGGGAGGTTGTAGCCTTTGTTCTCACAGCGTCAGAGCCCCATGGCCCCCGCTCTCAATCTGGTTCCGTGGCTTCAGAACCTGTGGACACATAAGGATGGGATCTGGTGACTCCCTGTCCTTATGACCCTGCAACTCTGGGAGTCTGGGCTTGGATTGGTCCCCAGATCCCAGTATTCAAGTGATTCTAAGCTCGATTCTGTGATGCCGTGGTTCCCAGCACTTCTATCATTCTATGACGTCATGATTATGAAACTTGGACTCTCTTGAGTGTGTGATTCATACAGTCAGTCAACTACCATTCACTGAGAACCTACTAAGTCCCAGGCCCCGTGCTAGGTACTGGGCACACAGACGGAGCAAAAGACAAAAAGCAGACAAAAGGCCTCTGCTTCAGGAGCTGCCGTCCTGGTGGGGGTGACAGACAAATGAATAAGTAGAATATACATAGCATCAGAAGGTGGAAGCGAATGGGGCAGTGAAGGCAGATTAGGAAGGTGGGGATAGTGCTTTTAAACAGGGTGCTCTGCAAAGGCCTCACCGAGGTGACATTTGACCAGTAGGCTGAAGGAGCTGAGGGAGGGAAGCACGCAAGTACCTGGGGGAGACATTTCCAGCAGAGGAAACAGCAAGTGCAAAGGCCCTGAGGTAGGAGTATACCTAGCAGGTTGGAGGGACAGCAGAGTGGCCAGTGAGTCTGGAGAGGAGAACGAGGGGCCAGTGGTTGGAGGTAAGATGGAGAGGAGGGCAGAGGACGGGTCATGTAGAGCCTGTGGCTCTTGCAGGGGATTTTGACTGCAAGGTGGGAGTCTGATTCAGCTGTCCCATGGGTTGATGTCTCCCCACTTGAATGTTAGCCTCAGAGGGCCGGGAGCAAGACAGTCTGGTTCAGGCTATAACCTTAGCACCCAGCATGGTGCCCAGGGCCCATTAGGTGCTCAGTGAGTGTTTGTTGACTGATTCTATTATCGGGGCATTGAAGCTGCCCTCGTGCCCCCTGCCCGGCCCCTGCCTCTCTCCAGGCCCTCGGAAAGTTGCCCCCGGGCCAGCAGCTCCTGCTCTTGATACGGGTGAAAGAGGCAGCCTCGGTCACTCTCCAGAACAAGAAGGCCACAGTGTCTATCCCAGCTAACATCCGTGTGCTGTCCTACCGCCCTAAAGGGACCCCTGAAGCCCTCTTCGAGCTGAATGCGGTGAGTGCCCGAGGGGGCCTGGCACCGGGGTTCTGAGCAGGGCTGCCCTCTCCGGGATGCTGGGGGGCCTTCCCCCTGATTTCAGAGTGGGACGCCCTGCGTGGCGCAGCACAGGAAGTGCCCCCTGCCATTGTCATCGTCTGGACCGAGCCCCAGCGCCCGCTTAGACTCCTGCCTGCTCCCGTCACACATCTGTCCTGGCCCGAGTCCCGTCCGCTCTGCTTTCCTCGGATCTCAGGAGAGACTCCCCATGTCCTCAGCCTCTGTGTGCTCAGACGTCTCTCGGGTGACCCTCGGGTGACCCTCGGGCTTCCTCCCGGCCCTCCACCTCTGCTAGTTTTCCCCAAGGCACCTCGGGGCAGAGGCGGGCCCCTCCCCTGCTCACTCCCTGCCCTGCCCCCCCAGGACCAAGCACCTTCGCCTGGCACTCAGGGCCCTCCTGCCTCATCCTCTGCCTTTCCTTCTCCCGAAGCCGCAGTTACTCGGGGCCGCCAGGTGCCAGCTCCCCACCTTTGTCGGGCAGGGTCCACCACCTGCAGTGCCGTCCCCTCCCCCCACACTTGGCTTCATCTTTCAAGATTCAGTTCAGGCGTCACCTCGCTGGGGACACCTTTCCTCGCTGTAGGCTGGATTGAGGGTCTCTCCAGGCTCCTGGAGGCCCCGAGCTTCCTCTCATACAACGTCAGTCACTCTCAGTCCTCCGCTTTTTGAACACCAGAACCTTCAAGCTACCTCCTCAGAGCCCAGCACAGACCCTAACACACAAGAGGGCCGTAGCAAGGATTTGTGGGGGGAACGGGTGGGTCCCTTGTTGCCCCAAGGGGACCTGCCCTCAAGCTCCTCCTGCTGAATTCATGGGTAACCTCCACCTGCTTTCCCCATGCAGGTTTTGACTTTAAATGCCCAGCTGGCCCCCTCGGCTACCAAGCTGCACCTCTCGCTGTCCTTGGAACGGTAACATTGGGTCCTGGGCCTTGTCTTTGGGAACAAGAATGAGGGACCCGCTAGAACCGCCTCCCATTCACTGAGCATCAACTAAGTTACCAGCATCTTCCTTGCCTCCAGGACCTGCCAGGGAGTGGTCGGTGTTAGCCCATTTTACAGATGAGACAATAGGGGCTCAGGGAAGCAGGATCCGGAGCAGGCTTCTTCCATCGCACCTGCTCCAAATCTGACCCTGGGAGATGCACCTGCTGCCAGGACACAGAGTCTGAACTTCCGAGTGATCAGCCGCAGAGGCTAGCCACAGAGATGGCTGTGCCGTGTTTTGTTATTCATGCAGGCTGCGTACTTCTCTCAAGGGCCCACCCCCCGTGGTAACTAGGCCCCATGGTAATCACAAGAGCCGAGACGGTGATGTTGATGGCGGTCCCTCCCGACACACGCCCGGCACTTTATAGTCGGCAAAGCCCAGGCTCACACAGTGGGTTGTCCCAGAATCAGGTCTGCGGTCTGGGCCTCCGCTCTCCAGGCCCAGTGCTGTCACGTTGGCCTGAGGCCTGGGGACCTGCCTGTCCCTCCCCTGGGTGCGGGGGATTTCCCAGGGGCCTCTGGGATCTGCCTGTCCTGAACCGTAGACCCCCAGTGCTCACCTGACCCCACGTTAGTGTCCCCTGCACCCCCCTGCAAGGCTCCATTACCACCATTTCTAACCTTGCCCGCTGCCTGGGTTTGCCTCCTCTTCCTGGTGGCAGTTCATGCCTCAGGCTTCAGGAAATAGAGGCGCGCATCCGGGCCCTGGCCCTGGCCCTGCATTTGGGTCAGCTGGGATCCGTCGGTGTTGCTGTCTTTAGTGCTCGCGTGCTGGATGCGGGGAACCCTGTGCCCAGAGCTTGGTCTGTGGGAGGGCCACTGCTTAGAGAGGTTCAGCCACTGGCCCGGGGCCAGCTGGGAGTGACACCAAGGCTCCAGGGCCAGAGCATCAGAGGGGACAGTCATGATATCTCAGAAGGAAGTTAGATCCCTTCAGGCCCATTTTACAGGTGAGAAAACTGAGTCTCTGAGTCGAGGCCGGATAGAGGCAGAGTTGGAGCTGTCACCCTGTTTCCTGATCCTGGAGAGCTAGGAGTAGCGCCCACTGGGGGTGTGGTGGGCGGCGGGCCCCCCCCAACATCTCTCTTCTCTCCGCCAGGCTTCGTGTCAAGCTGGCCTCCTCCTTTGCCCACGCCTTTGATGTAAGTTCCTGGGAGAGTGAGCAGCTTGCCAGTGGTGAGGGTCTGCAAGTGGGGGGTGGAAAGGGGTAGGATGAGTCACGGTCGTACGACTGAGCTGGCCTCAGTCTGGGCTGTGCCCCAGCAAGCCAGAGTGGCCAAACGTCAGAGCAGGTGTGCATGTGCGTGTATGTGTGTGTGAAAGAGTCATCTTAGGAAGGTGAACCTCATTGTCTTGCAAAGTCTTGGAAGCTCACAAATCGTTAACATCCAGAATCTCACAAGGGTTCAAAATTCTGGAACTTTGCACAATAATGTTCCGGAACTCAGAAAGTTCTAGCACTTCAGAGCCCCAGAGAGCCCTTAGTGTCCTGCTTCTCAGAGTTCTGAGGTCCTGGAGTCTCTCAATGGTCTCAGGTTCTAGAACATTCTAAGGGTCCCTAAATGAATAAGAATCTAAGAGCAGACCGCTCAAAGTTCTACTGGAGCTGGACATGGGAGCTGGGCATGTTTTCTGCTCTCTTTCACAGGCACTGCCCCTTCCAGGCCCCACAGACCCTTCGTCTAGGAAGGCAACTTTTCCAAGCTCATGGGGCCTGCGTGAAGCCGTCCTAAATCAGAGTCCCCTTTGGGGTCATTGGCAGCCACCCCAGTGGGCCCTGTGCCCACCAGGAACTGTGTCCTCAGGCTTTGGGGAGGCTCAGAAGCTGGACCTCTGGATTCCCTCCCTGGGGAGGGGTGTGCTGCTCCTTGTGAAACCACACCTCCCAGCCGTCCCTGTGCTCTGTTGCAGGCATCCCATTTAGAAGAATGGCTCAGTGATGTGGTCCGGGTGGCCTACGTGCCGAAGCTCAATGGTATGGGAGGATTTTGCTATCTTCTTGGAAACCTGGAGTGTCTGAACTCAGGATTGTTCATTGCTCTGATAGAGACACTGAGGCTGGAGGGGGGTTGATCCCATTTCCAAGATGCAGAAACGGAGGCACCAATGTTCCATTTCAAACCACGTCGATTAGTACCTCCATCACACCAGACCCCGGGCCCTGAGAGCTATCTGACCAGTGTCCTGTCCTCAAGCTCACAATCCAGAGGGAAATAGTCATATAAACGAATGACTAGAATATGGGCTTTTGCGTGGCTCAGTTGGTGAAGGGTCCGACTTCGGCTCGTGTCATGATCTCACCGTCCGTGAGTTTGAGCCCCACGTTGGGCTCTGTGCTGACAGCTCAGAGCCTGGAGGCTGCTTCAGATTCTGTGTCTCCCCATCTGCCCCTCCCCTGCTCCCACTCTGTCTCTCTCTCTCAAAAATAAATAAACATTTAAAGAATTAAAAAAAAAAAAAAGAATATAGATGACTCAGAGTGTGCAGGGGGCTGACAGAACCTGAGGGGAGACTCTGATGATATAGATACAGAAAAGGAGCGCTTTTGTTTGGGTTTAGTAGGATGGGTATGAGTCCGCCAACAAGGGAAACTGAGTCCCCAAGAACAGAAATGGCTGGCCTAAGGAAACTGGTCCCAGCCCCCACGTACCTTTGCTTTTAACCATTTCCTTTTCGCAGTGGACCTGGATGTTGGAATCCCCCTGCCTAAGGTTCTCAATGTCAATTTTGCCACTGCAGCCCTGGAGATCATAGAGGTGAGCCTCCCGTGCAGGTGTGGCCTCGCCGGGCCTTCATCTTGTCTCTGGAGAGGAGAGCCTCACTTAAAACTCCTGACACTGTCCGTCGGTCACAGAGTCCTTTCCTGTTGAATTCAGACACGTGTCTGACCTATAGAATGGACTCTCAGATTCGCTCCCAGAACCACAGCTCTGCTGGCCCAGGGGTGGCAAATACATGTCCTGTCTCTCCTTGACCTTGTGCCTGTGGCAGGCACGGCTAGTAGGTCATGACAGTTTTTTTTTTTTTTCTTGCTCGATAGCAACATGGCCTCACAATCCTTTTCAGTGTTGAGTCTTGGAATGGCTGTGGGAGGTGGGCAGAGCCAGGAGTTATGGATCCATTTCTCAGATGAGGATCAGGGATAAAGGAGGCCAAATTTCTGGCCCAAGGCCACACAGGAAATTAGCAGGAGAAATGGCCCGTGAACTTGGGTCTCTTGACTTAAGTTCGAAAGTCAGTGACCTCTCCCGCACTGGATGTCATTCATTCATTCATTCGTTCGCTCATTCATCCCGTTCCTGAGTGCCTGCTGTGCTCCAGGTTCAGTGCTAACTCCAGGGCGCGGGGCCAAGGGGAGAATTAGGAGGACGACACAGAGGTGGCTGCAGGGATGGAGGGCATGGCAGGGGTCTTGGGCACAAGGACCCAGATGATGTAATTGAGAACCATCGCTCCTTGCAGAATGCTGTTGTGCTGACCGTGGCATCCTGAAGCTGAGAGACGGCCACCTTCCCTCCCCGTTCACTGCCAGAGCCTGTACACCTGCCCACTCTGCCTCAGTTTCCCTCCCAGCCTCTAGCCTGCGTCGGTGACAGTATTAGTGTCCCTTACCCACCCAGGACCACCCAGGTGCTCTGGCCCTGCAGCTCTGCCCCCCCGCCTGGGGTGGGGACTATAGGGCTGGCCACAGGACTCCGCTTCGAAGAGAGCTCTGGCCTCAGGGGAGAGTTGTGAGCTTTCAATAAACCACTCCTCTATCTCCGTACCTCCTGGCTGGTTTGTTCCCCAGTCACACAGGGGCTGCCTTGGCCTCCGTTTCTGGACCCTCTCCAGCTCCAGTCCAGGGCTCCTGGGAGGTGAGGGACTTGGGGCCTGGTCTTTGTAGCTTTGCATCCCAGACTTACCCGGTTGGCCTGGGAAGCCTCTGTGTCTTGTCCTGCCTTCCTTCACCTCTGCCTCGAGCTCCTCCTGTCCCCTCCCCTGTCCTCTACTCCCCTCCCCCCTGTCTGTTTTTCAGGACCTGTGTCTTTCACCCTGTCTCTCTGAGCTGTCTGATTCTGCGTCTGTCTGTCTCTGTGTCTCTGAGACAGAATGGGACTTCTCTCTGAGCCAAAGGGTGAATAGGAGTCCTCTAGGGAGAAAAGGAGCCAGCATTCCAGGAAGCAAGGGTGACTTGGTCCTGCCCTGGAGGGATCCCTACTGTCTGCACATTGGTGGTGGACTTACCTGGGGACAGAACAAAGCTACACTAAATGCTCATAGTGCGGATGGGGAAACTGTTGGCAGACCCCAGACCATACAGCGGCAGAGTTGGGGTGGGAAACTGGGGGTCCCGCCTCGGTCCTGGCTCCTCCCCATTGCTCAGGATGGGCCTCCTGGGTCCTGGGGAATGGCCTCAAGTTGGCATTTATGGGTGGGCTCAAGGTGCCAATAAAGTTTTGGGAAGTGACTCAGGATCTGGGGAGGCAGAAGAGTTAGAGCCCATCTCAAAGTTTGTCCACCATAGGAAAGACCCCGTGACTACCCATCAACCCTCCCACCTTCCCACCCTCCTTCCCTCCCTCCCTTCTGCCCCCCTTCATCCACTCACCCTACAGTTATGGGAACCTATCGGCATGTATGCCAAGCCCGGTGCGAAGTGGTATGCTGGGATTTATCTTGACTCTTTTCCCACTTCCATTGTCCCCCCACTCCTGTCCAGAGCAGGGCAATGGTTAACTGAGTGGCCTGGGTTAGCTGTCCGAGTTCAAATCCCATCCTACCTGCTGATCAACCACGTGACTTTGGGCACGTCATTCAGTCTCTCTGACTCTCGGTTCTTCATCAGTAACTTGGGGATAATAGTAATAAGGTTTTGAGGGTTACCCAGCACTTAGCATGGTGAGCTCATGCACCGCTCTGCCCTCTCACCATGGCTTCATCTACTCCCTCCTCTCCGCCTGCACCCCGCACACCGTCCTCATCAATCTGTCCCTCCCTCCTCTCTCCCGTCCCATCCTCCACCAGCCCCCCCTTGTCCTCATCTGACCATCTCATCACCGCTGACAGCCCTTCGTTGTCTGGATTCTCACTGCCAGCAGGAAATCATCCAAAATCCCAGGGTGGCATTTGAGACCGCCCGTGACCTGGCCTCCGCCGACTCCTCTGGGAGCATGGAGAAGGAGCGGAGTCGTCTCTGTGTCTCAGGCTCCTCATCTGTGAAATGGGAACACTCTCGGACTCACTCAGAGGTCATCTGAGGATTAAACGAGAAAATGTGAAGCACAGAGAAGAGCGCCTGGCCTGTGGTAAATGCACGTGATGTGGAGCCAGGCCCTTGGATGGCATTTCCGTCTTCTGAGCACCAGACACTCCCCCCAAGTGTGCCTGGCAAACTTGCTGTCCCTCAACACGCAGGGCACCTCAGCCCCCAGCCTCTCCGTGCCATAGGCAGGGTCCATTATTGTACCCACCACATTGGATTGTCACCCCTTGGTCCCATTGTCCCGCTCGACCAAGAGCGCCGCCAGGTCAGGTATCTGCTTCATTATGGTGAGTCCTGTGGCCTCATGGAGTAGCAGTGACAGAAGCTTGTCTCCACTGGGCCCCAAGCGTGTATCAGTCTCGTGTTACATGCCTCACACCGCTTACCTCACTTCATTTTTATCGCGACCATAATCCGTGGACAGGGTCTCTCTGTTTTACATGTGAGGGAACGGAGGCTCAGAGACGCGAAATTGGACAGCTTCTCAGTGGTGGAGCCAGGACTTGAACCAGATCCTTCTGACCCTAGTTCCAAAGCCTGGATTTTTCACTGCTATGCTCTAAAAGTAATACTTGCTGCATTTGTTATGTATTTACTATTCCAAGTGCTTTAGATACACCATGTTTTCGACTCTGTGAACCAACCGTGCTTTCTAGGAACTGTTTTTACCCTCATTCCATAAGTGAGGATGCTGAGGCACAGAGAGGTTAAGTGACTTACCCACAGCCACACAGCTGGGAAGTGACAAGACCAGGATTTGAACACAGGCCCCCTGGCTCCACAGCCCAGCTCTGAACCTCTGCACTTAGAGTAGAGGCCTGAAATGAGATGTGCAGGGAGCCCCAGCACCACCACCATGGACAGCTCCCTTGCAGCCCTGGCCGCTGACCATTCATGACAGGAACGGGCTGAAGGAGGGGTCAGGAATGGGAGCGGTTCTGTTTCCTGCTCCCTCAGCCCCCCTGCGTGAGCCCCCCACTTGGCCCCCTGCGTGACTCAGTCACCTCCCAGGGCCTGGCTGCTTCAGCCCCAGACAAAGGAGCCTTTTGGACACTAAGTCCAGGTGATCTCCCTGGCGCCAGTGCTGTACTAATCCTCTTGGTGCCCCAGGGGACAGGCCAGCCTCATGGCTGCCAGGGTCTGGCTGGTCTTGGGCCTGAGGAGGGCACAGAGCCTCAGGCGACTGAGAGAACCACCTTCCTGTGTGCACCGCCCTCTATGGTTTATAGTGCACCCGGTGGGGAGTGAGAGCATGCGTGGTCCGTTCCCTACACTGGCGTCTGTGCCTGTGCTGGCTGGCGGTGGGGCACATGCCTGGTTTGCCAGAGCCACACCATATCACATGGGCTGTCGAAGGTGCTGGGTGGGCCAAGGAAGGGGCAGGCTTGGGGTTGTCACAGAAAGCTTTGCAGAGTAGCTGACATTTCTGTATGACTATGACCAGTGGAGTCTAGAGAAGGGTGTTCTGTGGCAAATATTGCACGTGCAAAGGCCCAGAGACAGGGAACGGAGGTGGGGAGTGGAGAGAGGAGCAGACCCACCTTGGATGCCAAGGAAGGGACCTGGGCTGTGTCCCAGCAGGTCTTGGAGGGGCAGTGGCTGCCTCTGGAGGCGTTGCCTGGGAAGGGGCAGGAGGGAACATTCTGGGGTGATGGAAAGTTCTATATTGAGACAGGGGTGTGGGCTCCATCATTGAATAAAATTGTCAAAGTTCAACAAATAAACACTTGGGACTTGTGCATTTCACTGTCTGTAAGCTTTACACCCAAAGAAAACAATCGCAATGGCATACGTATTGAAGTGTTTACAGGGAAATGTACCGTTCCCTGCAATTTACAGTTCTTCCAAATTCACTGTATGTGTGAACAGTTCATAATGAAATATTGGGAGAAAAATCTTCAGGTGAAAAGAAGCCCATCTACTTGTTCTCTTCACACCAGCCCCAAGTTTGGAGAGTCAGATCTATATACATCTCCCTGAATCTTCAAATCAGTCCTGTGAAGCAGGTGTTATACCCATTTAGCAGATGGAAATGATGAGAAGCACAGAGAAGGGAAGTGGCTGGCCCAAGGTCATGTGGCGAGTTGGTGGTTGAGCTGAGTCTGAATCTGAGTTAGCCTGCTGCTGAGTCCAGTCTGGGGGCACTTCCTGGCTGCCCAGGCCATCTGGAGTGGGCAGAGACTGACTTAGAGCTGGCAACCAGATGCACCTGTAGGTGTTTTTGGTTCCCCCACGTAGGGGCCTAGCTGGAGTCTCCAGTAACGTGTCTGGACCAGGGGCTGATAAACCTCAGCTCATGTGACACCATCCGGGAGTGAGTGAACGTAGCTCTCAGAATTAGCCACAAACCGCAGCTATTTGTGGTTTTGGAGCTCGATGTCTGATTTGCAGAGCAAATCTGGATTCTAGTCTCTCATAATTACATGGTGTTTCCCTCTCTAGGTGTGGACTCAGACCCAGCTGCTATATAAGGCCAGCGTCTGAATAGACTCAGGCAAAAGCAGAGGGCCTGGTGAACAGGATCTCTCAAGACTGAGCTGCCGGGACCTTGCAGGGTAAGGAGGAGCCCCTCCCCTATTCAGTGTCTGAGCAGGGAGGAGGCTGAGGCCTCAGGAGGCAATGAGGAGAGTCTCAGACTGGAAACCTGCCGGCGTAACCCCTCTCTGAGCCTCTTCTGTCTTTCCTATAACATGGGCATAGAAGAGCCTCTCAGGGAGGCTCTGAAAAGGGCCTGAGTCACCCCAGTGACCTGAGTTAACAGAGCTGCACTTACACTTCTCAGGGATTTGGGGTATCTGGTGCCTTTGCTATTTCTCTGAGACTCCTCAGCTGCTTGCCAGATCTCCCTCCATTGGTGCCATCTTTTTAACCGAAGGTGATGATCCCTCTTTGAACAGAGAACTTTCTGGGTAGTGGGTTAGGATGAGGTAAGGAAATCAGAAAAAGATTTTTTTGCACGTGTTAACCCTTCATATTCTAGTATAAATGAGTGCTTCCAATATTCTGGGAGTAGATGGAGTGGGGGAAAAACCTGGAGGCTTTGGAAAAGGGAAGAGGGTGCGTAAGTGGAGGGGGCTGAAGCCAATGATTTTACACTGTGGCCCAGAGGAGAGTCCGTGGTGCTCTGAAGCTGGTGCTCAGGTAGAGTTGACAGAGAGAAGTGGGTGAGGGCATAGAGGCAGCAAAATAAGGTTTCTTAAAGACTGAGCAGCTTATCCCAAAATGCATGCTTCCTCGCTCCCAATCGATAACACTCCACACCCACTTCTTTTTTTTTTTTTAATGTTTATTTATTTTTGAGAGAGAGAGAGAGCGAGTGTGAGCAGGGGAGGGGCGGAGAGGGAGGGAGACACAGAATCCCAAGCAGGCTTCAGGCTCTGAGCTGTCAGCAGAGAGCCTGATGTGGGGCTCGAACCCATGGACTGCAAGATCATGACCTGAGCCGAAGTCGGACGCTTAACCGACTGAGCCACCCAGGCGCCCCCCACCCACTTCTTAGGGGTCTAAAATAATAGTGCCAAAACAGTAACAGTAACTGCTGTTTATTGCCTACTATGTACCAGAAACAGTGTGTTAGTGATTAGGAGGCAGAGGTTCAAAAAGGTAAACTCTCTTGTCTAAGGATTAGAACCCAGATAGCTCTGATCCAGAGCTCTTAATCTCAAGTACCTGGTATAGAACTGTCTCCTTCAAAGAGGTAGGAGTGATTTTTGGCTGCATGGATGCATGAAATTGTGGCTAGATGAATGTGTTGATAGACGGATGAACTGATAGAAGGATGGATAGATGGATGGATGGATGGATGGATGGATTTATGAAGGGGTGGATGGGTAGACAGAAGGATGGATGGACAGATGGATGGAAGGAAGGAAGGAAGGAAGGAAGGAAGGAAGAGTGGATGGGAGGATGGATGGATTGGTGGGTGAACAGACGGGTAGATGCTGGAGAGATTCTCCCTAGAGTCTGCCTGCTGTGAGTTTGCTATTTTGGTTGGAGTCCTCATGACCTCTCTCTCTGATGCTCCATTTGGAAATTTCATCTTGGGGGATAATCAGACATCCATGGCTCTAGGACAGTTTGGTTAATGGGTCTGCTCTGTGTCTCCAGATTCATTTCATTCATTCAACTTAGAAGATGGTATTGGGAATTCTGGACCCTGCCTTGTATGTCCCTGGGCCTCGGGATCCCGATATGATTCTTGGCAGGGAGTGCCTAGCTCCACCTACTTCCAGGGTGGTGACTCTGATGCACTGTCTCCTCAGCAGGGAAGCAGTGCCAGCATGTGGACAGCCTGGTGCGTGGCTGCTCTGTCTGTGGCAGCTCTCTGTGGCACCCACGCAGAAACAAACACTGTCCTCAGGGTTACCAAAGACGTGCTGAGCAATGGTGAGTCCAGGCCTGCGGCAGTCAGGGGTGACGTGGGGTGGGCAGGGCAGTCCAGCCAACTCTGAAGTCCCAAGGGCCCTCTTCACGTCAGGTGGGTGGGTAAATTATTCCCCCTTTTGCTTTTGGTTACCATTCCCTACACACTTACACCATGTTGAGGACTTCATGCCTGAGGCGGTAGAAGCAGTGACTAAGAGCTTGGGTCCTCAAATCAGCCTTCCCAGGGTTCAAATACTGACCGACCTTAAGTCCACAACTTGAATTCTCTGAGCCTCAGTTTTCTCGTCTGCAACATGGATGTGATTGTGGCCCCCGTCATAGAGGACTGGTTTGAGAATGAACGAGGTAGCCTTCTGAAAACGTGGTCCCGTTCCTGGTACATACATTGAAGGCCTTCAAATGTGGGGGCTGTAATTATTCCCCCCTTTAATTCTTGGGAGCTCATTTTTGTCATCTGGCAAACAAAGACCTGCCCTGATGCCATCCAAGCAGGTTTATAAGCTCTAAAGTGTGGAGCACTTGAAAGGGAGTAGAAGGAAGAAAATCTTTCCAGGTTCGGTGAATGATGTTGAAATCTAGTTAAAGCAAGAGCAGGTCCAGGTTAGCAGTCAGTGAGCCCACCTGAATGTCAGGGCTGGATTGGTCTGGGGGAGTCTTCCCATCTGACCTTGACATTCTACTGGTGGGAAAGGTGGGGCCCAGAGAGCCAAGGAGTGGGCCAGAGGTGGCGCCTGGGGGAGGAAGCCCTCACTAATGCCTTTGCTTCTCTGCAGCCATTTCAGGCACCCTGCAGCAGAGTGATGCTCTCCGCTCAGCCCTGAGAGAGGTGCCCATGGGTAAAGCTGGTGGTGATGGTGGAGGACCTCTCCTGGGGGGTCTGCTTGGTGGAAGTGGAGGTGGTGGGGGCGGTGGCCTTCTGGGGGGCCTGCTTGGTGGTGGGAGCGGAGGGGGTGGTGGTGACCTGTTGGGTGGGGTTGGGGGAGGCTTATTGGGTGGCGGAGGCAGCAATGGCGGGGGGCTTTTGGGTGGCAGTGGCGGGGGGCTGTTGGGTGGCGGAGGCAGCAATGGTGGGGGGCTCTTGGGTGGCAGTGGCGGGGGGCTCTTGGGTGGCAGTGGCGGGGGGCTCTTGGGTGGCGGAGGCAGCAATGGCGGGGGGCTCTTGGGTGGCAGCGGTGGGGGGCTGTTGGGCGGCAGTGGTGGGGGGCTGTTGGGCGGCGGAGGCAGCAATGGCAGGGGGCTCTTGGGTGGCAGTGGCGGGGGGCTGTTGGGTGGCGGAGGCAGCAATGGCGGGGGGCTCTTGGGTGGCAGTGGTGGGGGGCTCTTGGGTGGCAGTGGTGGTGGTCTCTTGGGTGGCAGTGGTGGTCTTCTGGGTGGTGGCCGACACCATTACGATGACTACAGACGCGTTGAATTCCCCCGAGGTGTCGGTGGCATTCCCTACAACGATTTCCATGTTCGAGAGCGCCCCCCCAAATATACCAATGGCAAGCAGCTTGGCGGTAATTACAAGTATGGTCACATCGAGACCAATGACAACACTGCTCAGCTGGGGGGCAAATACAGATACGGTGAGATCCTTGAGTCAGATGGAAGCATCAGGGACCTCCGAAAAGGTGACTACCGCAATGCTGACAATGCATATGGCGGCCACAGGGGCCGTGGGCAGTACAGGTCGGCCGAAGGTGCAGCAGCCATGGGCAGGCTTCACCGGAGGGAGCTGCGGCCCGGAGAGATACCACCCGGTGTAGCCACTGGGGCACTGGGCCCAGGTGGTTTGCTGGGCACTGGGGGCATGCTGGCAGCCGATGGCATCCTGTCGGGCCAAGGTGGCCTGCTCGGAGGAGGTGGTCTCCTTGGTGATGGAGGACTTCTCGGAGGAGGTGGAGTCCTGGGCGTGCTTGGCGAGGGCGGCATCCTCAGCACCGTGCAGGGCATCACCGGGTAAGGAGGGGCCAGGCTCTCCCTATCAAGCCCAAATGATGAACTTAACAAACATGGTGATCACCCCAGGGGCCTAGAGTTGGAGGGGTGACAGTCTTCAGAGCCCCATGCACTTCAAGACTTGGCCTCAGGACTGGACATCTTGAGAGTCCCAAGTTGTGTGGCTTGGGGTCTAGTCACTAAACAACCCTGAATTTGAGTCACAGCTCACCTTTTTATGTATATGTGTGACTTTGGGCCATTGTTTTCATCTCTCTGAGTCTCAATTTCCTCATCTACAGAATGGTCATCATCATAGTTAAAGTAGAAAATGTGCAAGGATTTAAAACTACACACATATAATTTCAGCTATGCCCAGTCTCCTCATATTCTCATAGTCACTATTTAATTCAACAAATACTGAGCACGTCTCCTATGTGCAGGCCACTGTGTTGGCACTGGGGACAAGGACACATGGTTAGCCAAGAAAAGACACATCTCTAGTCCCCACAGAGCTTGCAGGCCGATGGGGTATATGGGCTTTGATAAAGACACCTGAAAATAATCATGCAATTATAACACTGGTTAGCAGCTCATGGAGAAATAAGGATGTGTATAGTGGGGGAGGTCAGGGAAGGCTTCCTGGAGGAAGAGGGTCTTAAACTGAAAGCAGAGAATTTGTAGGAAGGAACCAGGAAAAGAAGGGCAAGGATAAGCAGGGAGAATGGTATCTTTACAAGACAAAAATTCAAAGGAAATACAAGGAAATGTAAACAGTGGGCCTCCAGGCAATGAGAGTGTGGGTCATGGCATTTTTTCCTGTCACTTCTCTGTGTTTTCCAAGTTCTATCCACAAACCTCAGGTATCGTTAGAGTTAGGGGGAATGAATGTGGCACAGAGAAGGGGGTGTATGAACACAGGGCACCCCCAGTGAAGCGTGGCAGACCCCGGGGATGACCATCTCACCAGCCTGGGTCCTATGCAGGCTGCGCATCGTGGAGCTGACCCTCCCCCGAGTGTCCGTGCGGCTCCTGCCTGGTGTGGGCGTCTACCTGAGCTTGTACACCCGCGTGGCCATCAATGGGAAGAGGTGTGTACCCTCAGCCCTGGAGGGGTCCCCACCACCCGAGGTCCTGGATGAAAGATCTTGAGCAGGTCATTTCCCCTGTCTGCACTCCAGCCTCTTTGTCCGTAATGTGAGGAATACTAACACCGAATGTGTTACCGGCACCTGACTTATACCCTTGGGCTCAGGCCATCTTCCGGTCCCGGTCAGCAGTGAAGGTAGCCTGCATGGGTGTTAAGATCTGGGAGGCTAGAGACAGGTGACAGCCTGGCTTTGAATCCTGACTCTATTACAAGCTGTGTGACTTCTGGTCAGCCCCTAATGTCACCAAGTCTTAGTGTCTTCACCTGCCACGGACATAGTGACATCTCCTTTTCCAGGTGGCTGTGGCCGCAAGGGAGGGAAAGCAAGAAAATGTCTCCCTGATAGTGCCCGCCACAAAGTAGGTGCTTAGCGGAGGACTTTAGAGAGTGGACTTTTGTGCTGATTTCTCCCCATGGGACGAGGTCCTGTCTATGAGGCTAGGTCAGTGGGTAGTCACTTTGAAAACCAGAATTTATGTGTAGAGTTCATTTATTGACTCCTGTTCCCAGCCTTTGAGGCTCTCTCATTGACTAAGTGGGAGATGGATTTGTTCATGGATGTAGAGGGACCCGGGAAGCCTTCTGGTTTGGGACCCCTAGAGATGAGCAAGGCGCAGAATAGATGCACGACAGCAAGGGGCGGGGACAGCAAAGACAGCCCAAGGTGCAAGGTGCTGGGTAGAACTGAATGAGGCTGGAGGCCTGGAGGCTGAGGTTGACTAGCCGTCTCCCTGGCCCCACTACCTCCTCTAGTCTCATTGGCTTCCTGGACATCGCGGTGGAAGTGAACATCACGGCCAAGGTCCGGCTGACCATGGACCGCACAGGCTACCCTCGGCTAGTTGTGGAGCGATGTGACACCCTCCTGGGGGGTATCAAAGTCAAGCTGCTTCGAGGGTGAGTACTGGTGGGCAGTGGAGTGCCTCGGTGGACGGTGGAGCGGTCTTTGATAAACCATGTGGTCAGGAGCAGAGGCTCTAGAAGCAGCCTGCGGTTCAACCTCCATGATTCCTTGCTGTGTGACTTTGAGCAACTCTGCTGCCCTCTGAATCTGAGCTCCACTTGCTGTGTCTGTGAAATGGGCTAATTCTCTTTCCCTTTGGAATGGAGATAACGAATGCACAACAGTACAGAACCTGGAACATTTTAAGTTTTCTGAAGAGGGGCGCCTGGGTGGCTCAGCTGATTACACCTCCAACTCTAGATTTCGGCTCACCTCATGATCTCACGGTTTGTGGCTTGAAGCCCCGTGTTGGGCTCTGTGCTGACAGTGCGGGGCCTGCTTGGGATGCTTCCTCTCCCTTTCTCTGCCTTTTCTCCCCTCTAAAAATAAATAAATATTTTGAAAAAGAGTTTTCTGGGGCGCCTGGGTGGCTCAGTTGGTTTAAGCATCCGACTTCAGCTCAGGTCATGATCTCGCAGTTTGGGGGTTCGAGCCCCACGTTGGCTCGGTGCTGACAGCTCAGAGACTGGAGCCTACTTCAGATTCTGTGTCTCCCTCTCTCTCTCTGCCCCTCCCCCGCTCATCCTCTCTCTCTCTCTCTCTCTCTCTCTCTCTCTCTCTCTCTCTCAAAATTGAATAAAAATAAAAATAAATTTTTTTAAGAGTTTTCTGAACATATGTCTAGCAGGAATTTTCTGTCCCTTCGAACCCCAGCTCATGGGGAAGTTTCCCAGTTAGTTCTATTCAATGCAACCTTGGTTAGGGGTTGGGTTTTTTTCTATCATAGCCTCCCCACAAAGTGGCCAACACAACCAGAGAGGTTTCAAGTGTGTGTGTATTGAGGGGTCTGCTGCCTCCAGGTGATGGTCTTGGATGAGGGCACACCAGGGCGGCTCAGAGCTGAGCCCCTTTCTCCTCCCTCCCTGGCCTTCATCATGGGAAACGTGTCTTTTTGGCTTCTCTCATTGAGGCCTCTGGCTGCCTGCTCCTCCCCCTCCTGTCTTATCAGTCTCTTTGCCCCTGTCCCTCCAGTGCTCATCTTATCTAGACTTTGGGAGCAGATAACCTCACTGTACGACTTGACCCCAAGAATCTCTGATTCATGTGAGCTTCTCTGAGTCTTTGTTTCTGCTCTAGAGTGGGTCAGGACAGAGAAAATTGGCCCCTGATATTTTGGTGAGAAGAGGAGGGGAGAGAAGCACCCAGAAACCTCAAAGATTGATTTTTTAAGTTTATTTATTTATTGTGAGTGAGAGGGTGCGATGCTTGAACCCATGAACCGTGAGGTCATGACCTGAGCCGAAATCAAGAGTTGGATGCTTATTCAACTGAGCCACCCAGGCGTCCTAAAACCTCACAGATTTTTTTAATTTTCTAGGAAATATTTTTGGTAGTACATGGTTCAAAGATATAAAAAAAATACAAAGGCACAGACTGGAGAGCCCCTCTCACCCTGTCTCCCATCTCCCCGCCCCCCCCCCACAAGCTCACTGTGCTTGTTTCTTGATTCTCCTTCCAATTCTTTTCTACAAATGAAGCAAACATGAACATAGAGTCTCATTCCCCACCCTCCTTTTAACACAAGTGGACACATACTATAAACATCACCTTGCACTTTTTCATTTACTCTATTTGGAGATTTTCCTGTATTTGGACATCGAGAGCTTCCTTTTTGTTTAACTTTTTACAGCTGTGTGGTATTCCGTTGTCCGGATGAGCCATCATGTATTCGTCCAGTCCCCTGGTGTGGGGACATTGCAATTTGTCTAATCTTCTGCTCTGAGGAATAGGTTACAGTGAATTATGTACATTTTAAACATGGGCCGATGTATCTGTTGGATAATTTCTCAGAAGGAGACAACAGTCTGTGCCCTGAATGGACATAGGTTAAATTCAAATTACCCCCCCACACACACACATATGCACACACACGCACGCACGCACCCATGCATGGATAAATTCTCAAGGGCCTTATCGTCCACAGAGCATTGGAACCAACACAAGTTCCCTTAAGCTGTGAATCCACCTAAGAAGGAGACCAAAACGTGTACAGAAATGTTCTAATTAGGACATGATCTCAAGAAATGCTTTGCTCTGTCAAACTGGCAAGCGTTGGACACAAGCTGGGAGGGTGCAGGCAGGGCAGTGTTCAGTGGGGACAGAAGGGCGGATTTTTAAGGGGCCAAGCTATCGGTGACACTGCGTGAGGATGACCATGTTTCGCTCACCTTCTCATCACTGCGGGGCCTCGGGAAATAAACCCTTGCCCTACAAGTCTGTCTGTCTGTCCATCTATGTGTCTTGCCTATGCATCAATGCTATGATCTCTTTCCCCCCTTAACCAACTGGTTAGGACGGTTTGTTTACAGCTGGATGATGCACTTGGACCACTTCTCCAGAGCTGTTTCCTTGTCTGTAGAACCAATCCCATCTCCCAGACTTTCAACAGCAACAGCTCGTTTTCTCCTGTGGACCCCATGAGCACATTTTGTCGGCCAGCATTTCTCCTCCCCTCCCTTCCACACACATTTATTGAGCACGTACGGTGCCCCAGGTACTGTGCTGGGTGCTTGGACAGAGGAATATGTTCGTTTTCCTGCAGCAAGCAGCCCGCTAGAGGGGCAGATGAGCAGGAGGGAGTGACTTCTGCACACAGGAACATCCCAGCCTGGGCCTAGCCCAGTGCAGAGTTCAAGGAGCATCTGTTGAACGAACGGATGGATGGATGGATGGATGGATGAGTGAATGAGTGAATGAAAAGCCAAGCAATTTGCCTGGGCAGCCTGTCCGGCCAAGTCTGTGGTGAATGTACATTGTCTGTCTGGCTTTCGGAACAATTTTCCAGCACTCAGGGGTTCTTGCTGCCCAGGGCCTGGCTCGGGACGCTGCATGGACAAGCTTGGTGAGCTCCCTCCTCCTCTCCCGCTCCTCTCTCCTCAGGCTTCTCCCCAACCTCGTGGACAACTTAGTGAACCGAGTCCTGGCCAATGTCCTCCCTGACTTGGTAAGAACCTATCCTGGGATGGGGAGCAAGGAGCACAGACTTTCCCCAGACGGAGGGAGCGCAGTCCAGCCTCCATCCCTGCGGGCGTGCAGGTGACCCAGAGGAGCCAGAGGGCTGGGGCCTGTTCTTGGGGGTCTGGGGGGTACCCTGACGAATGTGGAGGGACAGATGAGTGACGGGATAAGGAAGTGGAGCTTAAGAGTCACACAGTTCTGGTTTGAATCCCAGCTCGGGCACTTCCGAGCCACGTGACAATGGGGATCAGGAGAGCGCCTTCCCCGCAGGGCTGTGGGGAGGACAGTGCCAGGCACAGAGCACGCAGGCAGTAAACGCAGCTATTGTCATTGCTATTCCTGCGCCCCGCGCCCCAGCGCCCAGCCCCGGCTCCAGAACCTCATGCCATCTCTCCCCCCACAGCTCTGCCCCATCGTGGATGTGGTGCTGGGTCTTGTCAACGACCAGCTGGGTCTCGTGGACTGTAAGTCCTTCCTGTTTTGCGTCATTCAGCCAGCGTCTTCCAGCCCTGATTTGGGCCCAGCCAGGGAAGGCGCCGGGGGGCATAGCATGTCTGGGAGGAAGGTCCAGTGAGGTGGGGGCACCAGGCCCCTCTCGGGCCCTTAGAGCGCGGTGTGGCTGATGTCACAGGAGAGAGGCTACCTGGCCTTCCCTCTTGGCGCCAGACATGCCCCCGGAGGGAGGAGCATCCCACCTGGCCCGGTGGCTAAGTCTCTGGACAGAGACAGTGAGGCTGGTCAGAGCCCTGGCTCTTTCCTGACAGCTGTGTGGACTTGGAAAGACTCCTTCCAGTTTCCTCAACTCTAATATGGGGGGCTGGCTTCAGCCCACAGAGGGATTGGAGAGTGAATAACAGGAGACACCATGAATACCGTTCAGGTCCCTAGAACCAGGCTCCGATACCAGCCGTGGTCCACGATTTCTGAGTGAACATTCCTGGAGGCAAGCCTGCCCCGTATGGTTGTGCGGTTCACGCACAGCAGGATGGCAGGGACCTCCTTTCACATAAACTGCAACATAACGGAGGCACCTGACTTGTGAGGTGCACAGTATCTATAGCCATACAGGGCGGCCCTCTTGGGTGGCGCTCCCGTCTCTCTGGGGTCCCAGGAAGTTTGGGGATGGCTTTTGCAGATGGGTGAAATTCTGTCCTTTTGTGGCCAGGAACAAGGGAGGGAGAGCCCAGAAGATGGGGCTGTTGGTCATAAGCAGTCAGGGAAATGCCAGCTTCAACTAAGCACCACGTTGTGGAACCTTAAAACTTCCTCCCTGGTCACAGTACTCCACAGTTTACAAAGCTTATCAATATCCAGAATCCCACAGACCCCACAATATGGCCCAAGGAGTTATACAAACCTATTTTACAGAGGAAGAAACTGAGGTTCAGAGAGGCACAGTGTCTTGCCTGAGGTCACACAGCAAGGAAGAGGCAGAGGTGGGATTTGAACCCGGAACTCTTGTTCTTTTCATGCTGCCGTCTGGAGCTGGAGCCTTGCTGCCCCGCCCCCCTTGGGGCATAAGAAGGGAAGGCATCTGGGAGGATGAAGGGTGCTACCTATGACCCCACCTTTTCCTGCAGCTCTGGTTCCTCTGGGGATATTGGGAAGTGTTCAGTATACCTTCTCCAGCCTCCCGCTCGTGACCGGGGAATTCCTGGAGCTGGACCTCAACGTGAGTGCCGGGGCCTCAGGGAAGGGAAGGCGGGCAGGGGTGTGAGCGCCAGACCCATGGGCTTCTACTCAGTGTCTGGGAAGCAGTGTCGGACCAGGACCCTCTTCTGATTACTTGAAGACCTTCCAGAAGCCACATCAGGAAACACAATCGCAGCCAACACTTACCAAGTGTTCGCTGCGTGGCAGGCACATTCCAAGTGCTTTAATGTAGATTGACTCCGTCTGTCTTCACAGCCACTGTATGACATAATAAGGTGACCTCCGTGCTGATGTCCATGCTCTAAAGACTCCCACCATGGCCAGTTTCAAGCTACTAACTTTATATCACATGCATGGAGCTTTTGCTCTTCCGAGCTAGCGTGAGCGGGTTCCAGCACACCACTGAATCTGACCCCTACCTGTGCACGGGACACACACACACGTTCTTCCCCCCCATCCTGTACCAACATGGGTGCTTCCCCCGCTGCTCTATCAGCTACAGAACTGCGGGTGAACCCCACGCTGCCACGTACACAGGATACGTGTGAACACATATACGTGCCCCCCAGTCTATTCGCAAACAGTAGTCATTCAAGAGGTGTTTGTCGGTTACCTGCTGTGTGCCAGACTCCGTGCTGGGGCTGGGGGTGCACCATGAACAAGGCAAGACCTCTACCTTAATGGAGCTTACAATCCGTTGGAGGGGCTAGGCCATCCAAGAGTCACTCAAATAAATACACAATTAAAGATCATCAGTTCTGTGCAAGAGGGTCCCAGGATATCAGAGCCTATAGCAAGGAGTCAGGCTGTATCCAGGGAGATCATGGAGGGCTTCCCGGAGGAAGTGACATGTAAGCTGAGACCTGCCAGTGAGTGGGCCATAATAAGAGAAGAGCGTGGGTCAGGGAACAGTATGTGGGAAGGAGCCACGGTGGGAGTAGTGAGGTGGTGGCAGGGACTGACCAGGGGCAGTAGGGACGGAGTGGCTCTCAACGAGGCGGAGAAGTCCCCATGGGCAGACCACACAGCATCTGTAGAGCAGGGAGAGGGGTCTGGTCTTCAGGGAATAGATACGCCATGGGCACTGTGCGGACACGTAATTAGCTCCTTTTGGCAGGGCAGAGGGGCAAGAATCCATGTTGGACACGTATTTAAAATAAAGGGCGATAGCTCATGGCTGTAAGTGGTCATAAAGTGAGAACTGCAGGAGGTTCCATGCCATCACAAACGAAGAAAAGCCAGGGACCATAAAAGAAAGGGTAACTCAGACCCAGTGGGTTTAATCGAGGAAGGCTGCCAGGACGTCACCCCAGTCTCAGCCTCCTCCGCTCATCTCCCTGTAACCCTCCCTGTGACCCCTTTCCTCTCTGCTTCCCCAGACTCTGGTCGGGGAGGCTGGAGGAGAGCTCATTGACTATCCACTGGGGCGACCAGCCACGACTCCCAGACAAAAGATGCCAGAATTACCCCCCATGGGTGACAACACCAACTCCCAACTGGCCATTTCTGCCAACTTCCTGGGCTCAGTGTTGGCCCTCCTGCAGAAGCAGGGGGCACTGGATATCGACATCACCGACGGCATGGTGAGTCATGGTCCCATCCGGAGGTGGGCTGGGCTGGGCAGCAAACAGCTCCCCGTTGGTCCTGTCTAGTCCCCACAGCCTTGGGCAAATTGCTTTCAAGTGAGAACAGTAAGCAGATAGTGCGCCCCTGACTCATTTCCCACTCACGGGCATGTATTGGTTATATCAGTGTTTACCAAAGCACGGTGACTGAGATGATTTTAGGCGATTCGTAGACGTGGCATTAAAGAACATCAAATCATATGATGATGATCTCTATTCAGTTCTATTTAATTTTATGACACTCCTTCTTTAAAATCATAGTGTATATTCTTACATACGTATCTCAATGTAAATGCTTAGGATCCTTTTACTTGGTAAACATTGGTATTAAATAACTAAAAGATACATAAGAATAAGGTATGCTCCAGAATGATTTTCTTTCCAAACGTTTTCTTCTAAAAATGTCAAGCCTTCAGAAAAGTTACAAAATAACACAATCGGTGCCCAAATATCCTTCACCTAGATTCACCAGTTAATATTTTGCCATATTTGCTTCATGTCTACGGATCCATCCATCTGCTCACCCACTGATCTACCCACCTACTCATCTGTGCTTCCTCCTCCCTCCCTTTCTCCCTCCCTCCCTCCCTTCCTCCCCTCTTTCCTCCCTCCCTTCCTCCCTTCCTCCCTTCCTCCCTCCTTTCCTTCCTCCCTCCCTTCCTTCTTTCCTTCCTTCCTTCCTTCCATCATTCCATTCATCCACCTATCTAACCTATCAGCAACCTAGCCAGCTATTGTTGAACAATTTAAGTTTTTAGAAACATGACATCCCACTCCATAAATTTGTGTGTGTCTCCTAAGAACAAGCTATTCTCCAAAAAACCACCGTATGAATTACGTCCATCTTGATTCCACCAAGAAGTCCCCATTTGGTGCTAGTATACAGTTAATCCTCTCTTGTACTTTTAAGTGTCCTCTTTGTAACTCAGAGAGAACAGGACTCACCCCCTCAAAGCCAACAAGATCCATGGAGAATATAATGGCATTGTTTCATTTTTATTGCGTTTACTTTCACAGTTGCCATTTCTTTCTGTCAAATGGTACTGACTTTTCATTTTTTAGTATTTGAGGTTTTCAAAAGCAGATCTTTGGATATGGCAGAATTATGCATTTAGTGGACACTGGGTTATGCACATGGACTCACCGATGTTCACCTTGTTTTGATAAAGAATTAGATTTAGGCGCGTCTGGGTGGCTCAGTCGGTTAATTAAGCATCTGACTCTCGGTTTTGACTCAGGTCATGATCTCACGATTTGTGGGTTCAAGGCCCACGTGGGGCTCCAAGCTGGCGGGCAGTGTCTGCTTAGGATTCTCTCTCCTTCTCTTTCTGCCTCTTTCTCTCTCTCTCTCTCTGAATGAATGAATGAATAAATAAATAAATGAATGAATAAATAAATAAATAAATAAATCAACAAAAAAAAGTTAAGAATTACATCTAGAGGAGAAAGAGTCAGGTCTTTTCTTACCTCCTGCCCCATAAAGTCATGCCTATAGTAAGCTTAAGTGGCTGGCCCTGTCCCCTTAACCACAAAACGGCTGCCGTGATCAGTATGTGGGTTGCCATTGGACAGGCAGGACCTCCCAAGGGGTCTTTGAAGGGAAGAAGATGCCCCTGCTGGTTGCCTGAGGGTGTGTAGGAGTTTAAGCACTGTGTTAGCAACTCCTGTCTGTCCCTGCAGCCTCAGGGACTCACATGCCCCTTCTTGCCCTGCAGTTTGAAGAACTTCCTCCTCTCACCACGTCCACGCTGGGAGCTCTGATTCCCAAGGTACGTAAAGCAGATGCGTCCCCTTGTCTTCAGCCCTCCCCTCCTTCTAGGTGTCCCGGGAACTGGGTCAGAAGAGGAGACGCCCACAACCAGGGTGGGGTGATCCGAGTGCATTGACAAAGGTGTGGTGTCCAAATCCCCATGCCAGGAGGGCATGGAGGGTTGAGGTGGAAAGACCCTGAGCTGTAGCAGTGGACTGGTCTGCACCTTTCTAATCCTCATCTGGCTACTTCATCGCTGTGTGTCTTCAAGCAAGAGTCTTAACATCTCTGAGCCTTGGCTTCCTCATCGGTAAAAAAAGGATGCGAGCTCCTACTCCACACCTTCGTCTAGGAGAGTGAAGGAGATGAAGGTGATGGTTCACGTAAAGATGCTGATACGCACAGGTGCATGGTGGCTCAGATGGGAGGAGCCAGATTTTTGGAGCAAACATGAACTTGAATTCCAGCTAAGCATGTCTCAACCATACTACCATAGGCAAATGACGTCTCTCTGAGCCTCCGTTTTCTCCTCTGGGAAATGGGGCTAACAATGCCCACTTCACCATGTGGCTGTGAACCTGGGAGTTGAACATAAGCACAGAGTAGGCATTTGATAAATGTTCACTATTATTGTTCTTGTTCATAATAACAAAATCGTTTTTTGTTTTTTTTTTTTTTTAAAGGGCAAGTGTGTTTTTGTCAGATTATTAGCTATATACGGTTGGAACAAAGGCCTTTCCGATCCCAGTTCTTGTCCCAGCATTGGTCCAAAACCTGTTAGCCTGCACCTGGCAGGAGAGAGCTTCTTACACAGTAAGTGCTATGCAGGTACAACGGATTGCTGTAACCTACGACCATTTTAGACATTTTTCATCTCTTTTCTACCTGTTATGCTCCTGGTTCGACTTCAGAAGCAGGAAAGGAGACCTAAGTCAACAAATGATCACTATCGCCCTCATGCGGTTGGAAGCTGAATGGCATAGCACCATTATCTGAGGTCAAAAACAGCGGCAGGTCCCAGGGGCAGGTAGAGTTCTATCAAATGGACCTTTTATTTACTGGACCACTTCTGTGTCCACTGCACTTTACAGTTTATGAAAAAAATTTAAGAATCCCCTATTTTATTTGGTTTTAATCATCCCCCGCATTCATGGAGCTGGAAAAGGGGAGCAATCCATTTCACAGACAGGGAAACAGAGGCTCAGAGAAGTCACACAACATGGCAAAGGCTGTGCTGGCACAAAGACTCAGACCTTGAAATGGGACTCTGGGTCTGCAGCAGCGGAGATTCAGGCTAGACACGGGAGAGTGTCCCCCGGAGATCCAGGCTTAATCAGAGCTGGGGTGTGCATCCTGGGTCTCCTGCTGCTGTGGGGAGAGTTTGAGGTAACCTCTCCGCGTCCGTGTGAAGGAAGGTGTTGCTAATTATTGGAGACCGTGTATGTTGGGGTTGGCTCCTCCAGGTATCCCCAAAATCCCCTTGTGAAAAGCCAGTTACCAAATTATTGATTTGTTGAAAGCCAATTTGCCAAAGGGTGAATTCGCTCAGTGGTCATTTGGCTAAATCTACTAGATTCACCAACAGATCAAGAGTTTGTTTAAAAGAATTTCACCTTGGGGCGCCTGGGCGGCTCAGTCGAATGCGGTTAATTAAGCATCTGACTCTTGATTTTGGCTCAGGTCATGATCTCTCCGTTCGTGAGTTTGAGCCCTGCCTCGGGCTCTGTGCTGAAAGCATGGAGCCTGCTTGGGATTCTCTCTCCCTCCCTCTCTGTCTCCTCCTCCCCCGCTTGTGCTCTCTCAAAATAAATAAATAAACTTTACAAAAACTTTTTAAAAATAAGTAAGAATAAATAAAAGAATTTCACCTTGACAATGTGTTCAAGAACATGAGTAGAATCTTCTTAGTTCCAGGATCCACACTGCTGCATTGCCTGTGGAGAAGTTTCCATTTACATGGATTTCTTTTTAAAGTAACTTTGTAGTTTTTCCCATATAGTTAAATTCTTTTAATATATATTTTAAAAAAATTTTTAATATTTAGTTTTGAAGAAGAGAGAGACAGAGCGTGAGTGGGGGAGGGGCAGAGAGAGAGGGAGACACAGAATCCGAAGCAGGCTCCAGGCTCCGAGCCGTCAGCCCAGAGCCCGACGTGGGGCTCGAACTCACAAACCACAAGATCATGACCTGAGCTGAAGTCGGGCACCTAACCGACTGAGCCACCCAGGCGCCCCCATTTAGTATATTTAAGAAAAGTGCTCCTTCGGGGGATCTGGCTGGCTCAGTCAGAAGAGCATGCAACTCTTCATCTTGGGGGTCATGAATGTGAGCCCCACACTGGGTGTAGAGATTAAAGTCTTTTTTAAAAAAAAGAAAGAAGAAAGAATAATGTGCCTTAAAATAAAGTTTTTGGTAAAGCAGTAATTCAGCACATATGGGAACTGACTTTTTGATGAACCGTCCCTTTAGCTCATTAGCTTTTGGGGAGTCCATTCACAGCAAACAGGCTCAGATTCCTCCCACCTGGGGGGCTCCAGAGACCCCTGCAAACCCAGGTAGGCTGTGCCTTGCTCTGAGTTTTCACTGTGAGGTGCCCCAAAATACAAACTTTCTCATTCCAGGTGGGGTGTCCAGAGGCAGCAAGAGGGGAGATGGGCCCTGGGCTTCTGAGTGACACAGCCCTGGGCTGCCATCTCAGCTCGCCTGCTGACTTTGGACAATTTGCTTGAACCTCAGTTTTTTAATTCTGTCACACGGAGAAAAAAAATACCCTATGGATTTGTTGTAATGATTCGATGCAACCGTGAATGTCTGGACAAACCCATCTTGCTCAGTCGCAAATTCTGAGCATTTCCATGCATCGGACGTTGAGCTCGAGGCTTTGCCGGCACCCCCACATTTAATTCTCGTAGCAACGCCCTGTGAGGGGCTCGGAGAGGGCAGCCCCCTCCCCAAACGCGGCAGCAGGTGAGAGCCCTCACGTGCATGCAGGGCTCAGGCATTGCTGCAGGTGCCCAGGGTGACACCCTGTGCCGTGTGTTTAGAGTTGGCTGCTGACCCCGCTACCCAGGGCCCCACTCACTCTGGCCTGGTGTCCCCCCCGCAAGGTGTTCCAGCAGTACCCCGAGTCCCGCCCACTCACCATCAGGATCCAGGTACCGAACCCGCCTTCAGTGACGCTACAGAAGGACAAGGCACTGGTGAGGGTGTTCGCCACCTCCGAGGTCATGGTCTCCCAGCCCAATGACGTTGAGACCACCATCTGCCTCATCGATGTGGTGAGTATCAGTGGGGGGGGGGCGCCGAGTGGTCTTCCGGAGTCCCCAGACCCCCTCAGATCCCCACAAAACCAACCGTAGTGACTATAAGCCCAACTTGGGGCCAGATGATCTGATTCAAATTCAACCTTTAGCACTTTTAGCTATGTGAGCTTGGATGCGTCTCTCTCTCTTTCTCTCTCTCTCTCTGCCTCTCTTGCGTTACTTGGTTTGTAGCCTTAACCTGACACTATAAAATGCATTTGTTAGTTTATTTCTGGACAGAGATGTAATTTGTCTTATTCACTACAGCATCCTTAGCCTAGCCACAGAGTGCTACACATAGTAGGTGCTCAGTAAAGCACCTATTTGTTGAAGCAATGTGCTGTGTTAAGTGCCATTTCCCCCTTGGTGCTTAAAGCTTAAGATTCAGACACTTAGGGTTCTGCCCCATCTGCTATGTCTTCTCAGTCTTTCCTCCCAGGGCTCAAGACCAAATGAGCCACTTCTAATCCGGGAAGTGGGTATTCTCAGCTAGACCATGCCAAGCCATGGTGTATTGGGGGTCCTTTCTGGGCATCATCAGATGTCAGATTCAAAGGGCTGGTTCTCACCCAGGGGGTGGACATGGCTGTGCCTGATTCAGTCCCCTGTTGATCAGCCCCTGCTGTGTGGAAATTTTTCCATCAATAGCCTAAATGTCTGTATGATCCAGCTCAGAGTCCTGCCATGGCTCTCCAGTGCCTCCAGGATGCAGCCTTGATTTTTCTGGCCCTGCCCGATCTGGCCCCTTCCCACTCAGTCTCCTGCAGCCCTCTTACCTCCTTGCTCTCCGGCTTTCTCTCTTCCATCTAACGCCATCCTCTTTCCTGCCCCAGGGCTTTGGCACATACCCTTCCCACTGTCTGGATCACTCTCACACCTTCCTTTTCATCTGGCCGAGTGAACGTTACTGGGGCCTCGGCCGGACCGTAAAAGGAGGTTTGGCCAAAACCTCGGGGAACAGCCTGTGTTACGCTGAGTGCTGACGCAGCGCCCAGCCAGCGCCTGGTGCACAGAGCGCTCCCAGTGGCGACACTTCGTTCTCATCCCTCTTTCCTCCAGGACACAGAACTCTTGGCCATGTTTTCCGTGGAGGGGGATAAGCTGATGATCGACGCCAAGCTGGACAAGTAAGGGGGTTGCAGACTCGGGCCCCTGCTGCTCAGAAAGGCCTCCTTGGTGCTGCCGTGCCTGGTGCCGGCTCCTGAAGGGACATCTGGGAGGTCACCAGAGGTCCCCCAGCATGGCTGTCAGGGCTGGGTAAATCCAAGAGGCTGCAAAGGTGAAAATGGGCTGGGACCGCCAAGGCCACTGGCGCGAGCTGGGCAGTGGGGGTCATGCCGCGAGCTTGCTAGAAGGAACCTACTGCCGACAACAACTACCATATCAATAATAATGATGACGGCCGTGATGATGATGGGCCAGGCTTTGCACTAGGTATTTATGTGCATTCTCTTGTTCAGCCTTGCAATGGCCCTGGGCATCTCCCATCTTAAAAAGGAGACAACTAGGGCTTAGAGAGGCGGGTTGCCTTACTCAGGCCCACACAGCAGGTCCAGAGAGGGGCTCTGGGCCAGCCCAGGTCTGTCTGAGCTGGAGCTGCATCGCGTGGTTACAAGTGCAGGCTTTGGAGCCAGGCCATATGAGCTCAGATCCTAACGTGACCACTGACAGGCTCTGTGACAGAGACCAAGTGACTTTGCCTCTCTGAAACTCAGCTTTCTCATCTGAAAATGGGGATAATAGTCCCTACCTCATAGGACTCATAATAACACTACGTGCCAGGCATTCAGCTAAGCCCTGAATGTGTCTCAATTCATTTCATTCTTGACCTCAGCCTATGGCAGTAAGTACTATTCTCATTCCCACTTCAAGATAAGTGAGACTGTGTGTAAAATTGTCAGCGTGTGCCTCGTTCATTATCACTTTTTCTTCTTAGGACAGTTGATCAAGCCCAACAATGGGAATTACTCAAAATAAGACATGACTCAGAGCCATCCAAGAGTTTCTAAGGAGGTGATGCCCGACCTAAGTCCTGGATGATGAGAAGGGGCCAGTGGGGGCTTGGGGGCAGCCAGAGCAGTGCAGGCAAACTTTAAAGGTCAGGAAAAAGCTGCGGTGTTGTGGATGGAGGGGCTGAGGGAAAAGGAGGGAAGGGAGTGGAAGTCAGCAGTAAAACACTGGTTTCTGTCCTGCTGGATGCCCTACGGCCCCAATGGCTTTGCCCCATGCGTGAGTCTGGTCTGGCCGCAGGTAGGGCTGTGGGTTTGCAGGTAAGATTCGAGTGCAGTGAGACTGAGACCCTCATAGCACAGACAGGGACCTCAAACCCAGGCCTCGAGCCTCCCTCCTCAGAATAGCCCAGCAGCCAAAAACGCACCTCAAGGCAGAGTCCTGGGCTTTCCCCTCTGAGCTCTGTGGCCATGGCCAGTTACCCCGGGAGCCTCAGGTTACTCCCAGACGGCATTGTCGGAAGGATCCGGCGAGGTAGGGATGATTGCTTATGTGTGCACGGCACGCACTATGTACCAGGCATGGGCTTGACTTGGATGATTCCTTTAGTCCTTGCAGCCACTCACTTTGCAGACAAGGAAACTGAGGCATAGAGAGGGTAAGTACTTTGGCCAAGGACATACAGCCAGTAGGGGTCACAGTTATGATTTGAGCCTTATGTACAGACAGTCCCTCCTTATCCGCAGGGGATACATTCCAAGACCCCCAGCAGATGCCTGAAAGTGTAGACGGTACCAAACCCCACCTCTACTGGGTCTGGGTCTTCCTGTACAAATGTACCTGTGATAACGTTCCATTTATAAACTAGGCCCGGTAAGAGATTAACAACAACCATAATAAAAGAGGACAATTATAACAACACCCCATAATAAAATTTACGTCTCTCTTTCTCAAAATACTGTGCTGTACTCACCCACCTTCTGGTGATGATGCGAGACGATAAAATGCCTAGGTGCCGAGATGAATGAAGCCGGGTGAATGATGTAGGCACTGTGATGTAGCATTAGGCTACCACTGACCTTCCAGCAGCACACCAGAAGGGGGATCATCTCTTCCAGACTGCAGCTGAGTGCGGGTCACTGAGACCACGGAAAACAAAACCTCCACTAAGGGGCTCCTGTGTAGAGTATAAAAGCCTCCGTGTCACGTCTAATACGTAGTTGGTGCTCAATACGCGGAGATCAACGTCGTTCTTACTGACTGCCCCCCGGGTCAAGCAAGGTCTTTGTGAGGATGTTCGAGGAGGGGCTTTCGATAGTTTATGGGAATATAAACCCCTTATGATTCTCAGGCAATCACCACTTCTAACAGGCCGTTGCTTTATTGGCAGGACTCACCTCAACCTCAGAACCTCAAACGTAGGCAACTTTGATGTAAGTACTAAGCGCAAGCTCAAGGGCAAGATATTCTGGGAACGGTGTCCCCACGTGGCTAGCTGGGGCCGAGGGAGTCTATGAATTCCAAAACATTGGCACCATCTCTGCGAGGCCTCCTTTACAGGTGGGGAAACTGAGGCCCCCAAAGCCAGTGAGGGGCAGAGTACAGACTCACGGCTCCAACTCTGCCAATGAGGCTGTCCCATTTTAATGGTTTTTATTTTTTATTTTTGAGAAAGAGAGAGAGAGAGCACCAGTGGGGAGGGGCAGAGAGAGGGAGACACAGATTCCGAAGCAGGCTCCAGGCTCCGAGTGTCAGCACAGAGCCCGACGCTCGAACTCATGAACCGCGAGATCATGACCTGAGTCGAAGTCGGACGCCCAACCGACTAAGCCACCCAGGCGCCCCAAGGCTGTCCCATTTTAAACCACCTGCTCCCATGGAGGCAACCTGGCCCAAATCCCTCTGCTCTGAAGCGGGGGGGGCGGTAGGGACAGCCACATCCCAGGACCCCTTCCTTTCTGGATCTGGAGGCTTGGCTTTGCCACTGACTCCTATGTGACTTTCAGCAATACCAACCCACTCTGAGCCTCAGTTTCCTCATCTGTAAAGCAAACAGTTCCGGATATGTTTCTAACCACACCTTTACCACCACGTTCTGAAATTCTGCCTTTCTAACCGGAGAAGCTCAGATTCTAGGGGTGGGTCCTGTTTCATCTGTTTATTCTTGGGTCCCCCCACACCACCAAGAGTCTCCAGAAATGCCCCTCTTCTCTTTTACAAATTGACAACAGATGTTTGCTTTCTAGAACAGTCGTGGTGAGACTTCCATGTGCACAGAGACAGTCAAATACCTACCGTGTTGCCTATTTTTGGGTTTTTCCACCCCCAGCCTCCACAACCCATGTTGCTGGATTTTATAGCCGCATTTTATAGATGGAGAAGCTGGGGCCCAGGGCTGGGCAGCGACGTGCCTCACAGCTGCCTGGGGCACAGCTGGGACCAGAACTGGCATCTCTGGACTCCGAGAAGAAAAGAAGCTCGCACAGTGTGAAATTAGAGACTATTTCTGGGGCCACAGAGACTGGCACCAAATTAAGCTTCTTTTTTTTTTTTTTTAACCAAATTTCTCTCGTTTAATCCTCACAACAAACTTATGATTTGGGTAGAGCTATTAGCCCGTTTTCCAGATAAGGCAGCCCAATGCAGAGAAGCTGGGGGGCTTGCCCAAGGTCACGGTGCTGGGATGAAAGTCCCGTGCTCTTGTCGTGGCTGCACCATGCGGTTCTACAGCCAGGCGGGGACTTTACACGGAGGAGTTTACATTCGGCTTTTACAACCGCTGTACGAGAAAGGAGTATTCACTCCTATCTTCAGCTGTGGAAACCAGGGCTTAGAGAAGTCAAGCACGTGCGCACATGAGAAGTCTCAAGGCTAGGTATTTTACCTGATCTGCCTGTGATCCTCGCCGCATCCTTGCAGGCTGGGCTTGCTGGCCCATTTTACAGCTGAGGAAACTGAGGGTCAGAGAGGTGAGAGAGACTTCTCAGAGGCCCACGGAGACTGAGCTGGGATGGAACCCCAGAGTGTTGGCTACACAGCCCGAGGGCCTTCCATGACACCAGGGTGGCTGCAGAGCGAGCCACGGTAGACCAGTGCTCCGGGCCTCCCCCAGTCCCTGCCTCACCATGAGCCTGGGGCCGGCGCTTGCCCTGCTCTGGGCCTCAGTCTCCCCAACTACACCGAGAGCAGGTGCACAGATGCGCCTTGCGGCTGTCCACCTAGGTGGTTCTAAAGTCACGGCAGCTCCCAGATTCTCCCAGAGCAGCTCTGCGCCTTCCGGCCACAGGGCAGGGCCTCAAGGGGCCCCCGGGGATCTGAGCGAACCAATGCCTGGGTTGAGTTCTCGTCCTTCCCCTGCAGGTTGGCCTCTTGGAGGTGCTGGTGGGGAAGATCTTCGACCTGGCGTTTCTGCCCGCCATGAATGGTGAGAGTGGTGCCTGTGCCTCCGCGGGGGTGGGGGGTGGCTTGGGGACCTGGTGGCTGCTGGTTCGTCAGGCATGTTTGACACACAGCCATTCTACCTCAACCGTATTCCTGAGAGCTTCATTCTAAGCTTATTTATTTAACCCTCTGAGCGCAAATATTGCCCCAAGGGTGCATCAACTTCCATATTTGCTGCTTCTGCCGCCTTCTTCTCTCCTTCTCCTCCTTCTCCTCCTTTTTCTCTCCTTCTCCTCCTCCTTCTCTTCCCCCTCCTCCTCCTCTTCCTCCTCCCTTTCCTTCTTCTTCACTTATTTGGCTGATTTTTCTGATTATCCATGTAAAATTCTGATCACACATGAAAATTATATGTGTGTAAGTTTTAGAAAGTCCTGAACAGTTTAAAAGGTAAAATCCCGAGACGCCTGGGTGGCTTGGTCGGTTAAGTGTCCGACTTCGGCTCAGGTCATGATCTCACGGTCCGTGAGTTCGAGCCCCACGTCGGGCTCTGTGCTGACAGCTCAGAGCCTGGAGCCTGTTTCCTTCTCTCTCTGCCCCTCCCCTGTTCATTCTCTGTCTCTCTCTGTCTCAAAAATAAATAAACGTTAAAAAAAATTTTTTTAAATAAATAAAAAATAAATAAAAGGTAAAATCTCACCTCCCAGAGGCAATTAATCTCGACCCCTGGTTATATTTCCTATTAAACTCTTTTTTCTCCATTAAAAAAAAATATGGCCTAAAATATTTCCTGATATCTTTGAGGTTTATTTTTAATCGTGGTAAAATACCCATAATGTGAGATTTACCTTCTTAACCATTTTTAGGTATATAGTTTAGTATTATTAGGTATATTGACATTGTTATGTCCCTGATTGATTTTTGTTTTTGTTTTTTGTGTTTCGTGTTTTGTTTTTTTTTTATCTTTGATATCACGTATTTAATTTTACATGCAGAGACAGTGTGAATACATTATTGTTGTAGAAAGTTTCGTCAGTACAGATAAAGCTAAAGTTGCTCTTACCGATCTCCCCAGCCTCCTAACCCAGAATCCTAACCCAGAATCCGCCCCCTAGGCAGCCACGTTATCATGAGAGGGTCTTCTTGCCCAACTTCATAAAAAGAAGGGACTGAGCATGATTCCCCCTCTCTGTGGTGCCTCAAGGATGTTATCAGGAAGCCACCTGACCTGCAGGGCCACTGGAGGCTGGGGTAGCTGAACCCCATTTTAACTGGAAACCTCGCCCCCAAGGCCTCCGCCGGTCTGGCCGCACCCTCCCTCTCCCTGCTTCTGCATCATGGAGAAGAGGACAGAGAGGGGCTGCTGTGAGCTCTACCAGTGAGGATTCGTTGGGGGTGCTCTTGATGTCAGATGGACCTTTATCCCGAAAACTGTCACCAGAGGAGGCCAAATCTCAATCACAGAACAGCCCTGGCCACCAAGGCCAGGCACGTTCACCAGCGGGAGAGGACGACGTCAGGAGCTAGGCTGGGCTGGGCTGACCTGTGAGGCAAAAGGTGGAGACTCTCACCCTGGCTTGGTCACTAAGAGGTGGTGTGAACTGGGCAGCAGGCCCCTTGGTCTCACTGTAATGCAATTTGCCATTCTCAAAAGTGAGAGATTGGACAAGAGCCAGGATTCTCAAAGTGGGTTCCGTGAAAAAATCCGTCCCATAAGCTACTCTTAAGGAAAGGGTTCCGTGGCGCCAAGCAAGTTTGGGAAATTCTGAATATACTACTCTGGGGTAGGTGTACAATGTCCCTTGCTCTCTGAAAAGTCCTGCTGGAGGCAGAAAATCTGTTTGACTTCATTTAATCCAGATTCCTTCACTTGTCTTTTCATCCCTCTCTTCCTTCTTACGTTCTTTCCTCCCTTCCTTCCTTCCTTCTCTCCTTCCTTCCTTCTCTCCTTCCTTCCTTCTCTCCTTCCTTCTTTCCTTCCTTCCTTCCTTCCTTCCTTCCTTCCTTCCTTCCTTCCCAGAACATGAATCAGTATGAATCTACTTCAGTTCTGCCAATCTAAAAGCAAACAGCACATCCCATGGCAGTCACTTGTTGGAGCCCCATGTGTATCCTTCCATACCTCCATTCAGCAAACATCTGTCCACTCCTCTGTGCCCAGCCCAGGGCTGGGTGACACCGGGGACACAGTCCTTGCCTGCAAGAAACTCACAAGACGGGTAGAGGTGACAGATGTGGAAGCAGAGAATTAACATTCTGTGATTTCAATAATGGTGGGGGGGGGGCAGTTCGAGGGAGAGGCAGGAGCCCAAGGTTCCTCGGCCTGGGGTGGAGGAAATCTCTTAGAGGGCATGACATCCAAACAGTCCCGGGGAAGGCTCAGAGCCTGGCAGGCAGGCAAGGGTGAGGGAGTGTGCTCTGGGTGGGAGCATCTACAAGGACAAAGGCCTAGAGACAGAGGAGAAATGGCTGGTTTCCTTGAAAATATTGGTAGCCTCCTGTGTGGCTGACACCTCTTAGCCACGCTGACTGTGCCTGACCGTTTTGTTGTTGTCTCTTTTCACAGCCGTGCTGGGCTCTGGCGTCCCTCTCCCCAAAATCCTCAACATCGATTTCAGCAATGCAGACATCGACGTCTTGGAGGTAAGGGAGGAAGAGCTCTTTTCGCTCTCCGCTCCATGCCCAGGAATTGGGAGGAGGAAGAGAAGGGAGGTGAAGGGTGGGGCAAGAGAGGTCTGTTTCCTCAAAGGGCGGGGCTGGGGGAACAAGACACCAAGCTTAAGAACCCTTAAATAAAGTTTTCCAACCCACCATCTCATTTCGTCCTCATGGCAGACGTCCTCGCCCCCATCTCGCAGATGGGAATACTGAGGCTCAGAGCAGTAAGGGGCTCACCCAAAGTGGAAGTGTGATGTAGTTTGTTGGAAAAACTTTTACTGAGCACCTTCTGAGTGCCAAACAATGTGCAAGGGGCTGGGAATACAGCAGTGAGCAAAATGTACAACCTTGACCCTTGCAAAGCTCGCCCAGCCAGTGGGAAGATGGGCCTTTGGATAAATATTCCTGAAGTAATTGCTAATTATAATCATGGCAGTTGCCTTGAAATTCAAATGCAGAGGGTCTTTTTCCACTATAAAAACCACATATGCTCATTATCTGCAATTTGGAAAACACAGAAAAGATTAAACAAACACCTGTTTATCCTCTTAGACATATTTGCAACCTAGAAATGAACATTTAGAGCATTTTGCTGTTTTCATCCCAGTCTTTCTGGAGTTTTATTTTTAAACACAATTTTGATCAGTAGGGCACAGGCATTAAAGAATGAGGATGCTAGAACCCAACAGCCTGGGTTCAAATCCTGCCTCTGCCAGTATCCTGCTGGGAGACCCCAGATAAGTTACTTAACTACTCTGAGCCTGTTTTCTCCTCTGTAAAAAGGGGCTAACCATAGTACCTAACTATAAGGCTACTTTTAGAATAAAGTGAGATTCTACGTGTAAAGTGCCTTAAACAGCCCCTGGCACACAGTGAGGAATCTAGAAGGGTCCATCATCCTCAGTGTCCTCATTGTAATAAAGATCCTGGTGCAAAAAGGTGTTTCTGGGTCTGGGATTCAGTACGCTCCTCAGAACACACTCCCAGAAATGGAAAGAATGGGCTTTTCCCCCAGAACAACCATTTCCTTTTCAAAAGATGGCCCCGTCCACACCGCCTCCAGCAGCGTGCAGAGAGCCCAGCTCCTCACACACCTGCCGGGCTTGGGTCTCAGCCCAGGCAGGGATGGCCCCCACCACCACCTCAGGGGAGCAGTCAAAGGAGGCGGGCAGTGACCTTGAAGGGGCAGTGCGGACAGAGGTCAGATGTAGGCGCTGGGATGGTCCTCAGTGGTACGTGTCCTGGTCCCATCTCTTGAGCTCCTGGAGGGCCTCGGTGCTACCCTGAGCCTCAGTTTCCTCATCTGAAAATGGGAACGGTAATGCCCCTCTCATAGGGTTTGTGATGAGAAATTAAATGAGATACAGCATTTTATTTATTTATTTATTTATTTAGAGCGCCTGCATGTGAGCAGGGGTGAGGGGCAGAGGGAGAGGGAGAGAGAATCTTGATCAGGCTCTCACGACCGTGAGATCCTGACCTGAGCTGAAATCTACAGTCAGACGCTTAACCGACTAAGCCACCCAGGCGCCCCAAGATACAGCATCTTAGTGTTAACTACTCTTCACTTTTAAAGGGGGGTTAGGAAATATGGATGGGATTGGCACAAATTTATCATCACCGTCACCATCATCATATGCCATTTCCCAAGCACATCCTGTGTCCCATGCACTAGTTCGTATGCATTTGGGCCCTAGCACAACCCTGGCTGCTGTTTGCCCTCATGTCATAGATGTAGGACCTGAGGGTCAGAAAGGGTAGGCCACCTGCCCGAGGTCAGCCAGCTCCTGAGAAGTAGGTTTTGCACTGAAATAACGGAGGTGGCGCCAACCAGTGATTCTCCACAGGGGCTGTATTGCAAGCCCCCTCCCCAACCTGAGAGCCCTTTTTAAATTACTGGGGATGATTTTTTCTTTCCTGGATAATCATGCTTGAGTATTTCACATCAAAATACATATTATTTCATTATAAACTACTTGCCTTTTGGGGCGCCTGGGTGGCGCAGTCGGTTAAGCGTCCGACTTCAGCCAGGTCACGATCTCGCGGTCCGTGAGTTCGAGCCCCACGTCAGGCTCTGGGCTGATGGCTCAGAGCCTGGAGCCTGTTTCCGATTCTGTGTCTCCCTCTCTCTCTGCCCCTCCCCCGTTCATGCTCTGTCTCTCTCTGTCCCAAAAATAAATAAACGTTGAAAAAAAAAATTAAAAAATAAAAATAAACTACTTGCCTTTTATTTCTTCTTTATATTCTAGTAAGGGATGTAAGTAGATTATATAGGTTATGAATTTTATTGCAGAATAATGAAAGAGAAAAAAAGAATAATAAGAGAGATAACACAAATACCTGTAATAAAATGTAAAATGGAGTGTTGGTTCTGAAAGGTATAGAACCACTGAGTTATTTATTTTTTGTGCATAAACATTTTATTTTTTATTTTTTTAATATAATTTATTGTCAAATTGGCTAACATACTCTGTGTAAAGAATGCTCTTGGCTTTTGGGGTAGATTCCTGTGGTTCATCACTTACATACGACACCCAGTGCTCATCCAACAAGTGCCCTCATCAATGCCCATCACCCACTTTCCCCTCTCCCCCACCCCCATCCACCCTCAGTTTGTTCTCTGTATTTAAGAGTCTCTCATGGTTTGCCTCCCTCCCTCTCTGTTTGTAACTATTTTTCCCCCTTCCTTTCCCCCATGGTCTTCTGTTAAGTTTCTCAAGATCCACATATGAGTGAAAACATATGATATCTATCTTTCTCTGACTGACTTATTTCACTTAGCATAATACCTTCCAGTTGCATCCATGTTGCTGCAAAAGGCAGGATTTCATTCTTTCTCATTGCCCAGTAGTATTCCATTGTATATATAAACCACATCTTCTTTATCCATTCGTCAGTTGATGGACATTTAGGCTCTTTCCATAATTTGGCCATTGTTGAAAGTGCTGTTGTAAACATTGGGGTACATGTGCCCCTAAGAATAAGCACTCCTGTATCCCTTGGATAAATTCCTAGTAGCAGAACCACTGATTTAAAGACCCAGTCCAGTCTTGGTCTCATACAACCTCTGTAAATAGTAGCTAATTCTTCTCCTTCTCTTCTCCTCCTTCTTCCTCTTCTTCCTCTTCTTCCTCTTCCTCTTTCTTCTTGTTATTATTATATGGGTCTAGCCATGTATTTTAATTTTTCATTTTCTTTTTTTGTCGTTGAGAGAGAGAGAGGGCGCAAGTGAGCAAGGGGCAGAGAGAGGAAGAATCCCAGAAGGGGAGAGAGAGAGAGAGAGAGAGAGAGAGAAGCAGGGATCACCCGAAGCAGGGTTCATCTTTTGCCTGAAGTGGGCTCGTGTTCACCCAAAGCAGGGCTTGAGCTCACCCGATGTGGGACTTGAACTCACCAACTGTGAGATCATGACCTGAGCCAAAGTCAGATGCTTAACAACTGAGCCACCAAGGCGCCCCTAATTTTTCATTTTCAAACAATTTTAGACTTACAGAAGAGTTGAAAAAATAGTACACAGAGCACTAGAACACTCTTCACTCAGTTTCCCCTAATGTTGCCATCTTTTATACCCAGAGTATAATGATCAAAACCAGGAAGTTCACACTGATACAAAACTATTAACTGATCTACAGGCCTTCCTTGACAGTTTTCCCACTGATGTCCTTTGTCTGGCTTAAGATCCAGGATCCCACTTTGCATTTGGTCATCAGTCCAAATCTGCGACAGTGTCCTCCAATGTGTGACAGTTGCTAAATTTTCCCTTGTGTTTTATGACCTTGACATTTCTGATGAGTCTGGCCCATTGTGTGGAGTGCCCTACAATTTGGATTTGACAGATGTTTTCTCATGATTAGATTGAGGTTATGTATTTTTGGCAAGAACACCACTGATGCGATGCTGTGTGCCTTCTCAGTGCACCGTATCGGGGGCACACAATGTCAACGCCTTCTTCCCAGGGATATTGACTTTGATCATGTGGTTAAGGTGGTTCCTGCCAGTTTCCCCACTGCTAAGTTACGATCTTTCCCATTGTAACTAATAAATATCTCACAAGGAAATACTTGGAGATGACCCAAATATCCTACTTCTCATCATGCTTTCTGCCACTCATTTTAGCATTCTTTAATGGTTCTTGTCTGCAACAGTTATTAGTGCGGTGTTTGCCCAATGGAGACTCTATAACTCCTTTCACATTTATTAGGTAGAAATCTCCTACGAGGAAGAACCATCCCTGCTCACCATTTATTTATTGATCCAATAATTTATATCAGTACAGACTCATGGGTATTTATTTTGTTCTGTGGGTTAAACCTATTATTTACTTTGTTGTAGATATTTTTAGTTGTGGAAATTGGATTTGGGGAGAGTGTGGACAGAGGCCCAGGCCTGCTTCTCTTATTTGGGAGAAGAAAGAGATGAGGGGTGGGGAGGGAAGTGTCTTGCCCAAGGTCCCCTGTACAGGGCAAGCCAATGACATGGCCAGGGTGATCTTCAGGCCCCTTGCCCCCAATTGTCTCCTCTCTTCAGAACTGCTCCTTCCCAGAAATGTGACTTGCCCAATCCAAAGGCAGGTGACTACTAGGCTGCAGGCAGAAGTCATCTCATCCATTAACTGGATTCTCTCTTCTGTTCTCCAAGGACCTTCTGGTGCTGAGTGCCTGAACAACAGAGGCAGAGATGCTGCCGAAGCCCTGGAAGAAGCCAGAACCAGCCCTGAAAAGGCTCTGCCTAACACAGCCCCTGGCCCCGAGTCCCTTCAGCCCCCTATGACAGTCCTTCCCCAGCCCTGCAACCCTCTTCCCACATGCCCCCCCCACAAAAAAGGAACCAGCCATTGGCCCTGTGGGCAAACAGTCCCATCCACGGTTAGCCCTACAGTCAGCACCCACAGGGGGAAGGAGGTCACCTGGAGGACTGAGGCCTTTTGGACTCCATGCCAGACTCCACACTGCATAATTTACACTTTCAATAAAAGATTCCAATTTCCCTGCAGTTGGGGCAAGTCTCCACAAAGACCTTCCCTCAGGGTCTGGGTGTTTCTTCCCTCGATGGCTGGCCAGGGGCACCTGGCAGCTGTAGCTATGACCTGATGGAGGATGGTTCAGGTCATGAGTGAAAAAAATATCAGATACCTATGAGGACCCTACAGATGGACAGGAGGGGATTTAATTCAGTTCTCACTGCCTTGGTTCAGGGCTCAATTTGGCTGATTCCTCTTGCCTCGGTTTCCCCCACCACTCCTCAGCACACAGGGAGGGCCCAGACTCAGAAGCAACAAGTTCAGAATCATCAGGCTCCACACTGCCAGAGGAACTGCCATCTAGCCTACCTCCCATGTGCCATGATGACGAGGGTCTCCTCTCCTTCCTCAGCTTTCAGCTGCTTTCTCCCTTCCTTTCCTCTTCTGTGTCCCCAGCAAGACTTTCCCAGGTCCTAAAGGGTGGATGGCTGTATCCCAGGTCCCAGGGGACAAAAAAAGATACCCTTCTGCCCCATCTTTCTGAGAGCTCATGTCCACCAAGGGCTTAACTACCTGCTGAGCCCTGCACTCAGGCTTTGTGTCTTGATCTCATTTAACCTCATGAGAGCACCATGAGGTAGGTACCAGGTGGGTCCCTATTTTGCAGATGGGGAAACCGAGGGATCAAGAAATGCAGGGACTTGCCCAAGGTCACACAGCTGCAAAGTGGCAGAGCTGGGGTTGGAACCTGATGAGTGAGCTCCAGAGCCCATGTCTTAACCACCCACCACACTGATTCTGTTCATAAGCTGCAGGGAGAAACCCCACTGAGTTTGGCCCCAAAACTGTCCTGAGCAGAAAGAAAGCACAGAGAGTCACACACCTGTACTGCTCCCATGCATCTGCTAGGAAGAGAGGCATATCACTTCTTCTCATATTTCATTGGCCAAAGCAGGTCGCATGACCCTGCCTGACCTCAAGGGGTAGGGAAGTGTGATCCTTTCTTATGGCGAGGAAGGGGAGGAAAACCAGACATATTGCTGAGCACAGGCACTGTGTTCCACGCTCTCCCATGTCCTCCTGGGGAGATGAGGCTAGGACAGGGGGATAGCGAGACTCCTGTTGCACAGAGATTCTACAGAAACCCAAGGCACCTCATGCCTTCAGGTCCAAACTGGGGAGGCCCAGATGCAGCAGCAGCCCAGAAAATGAGGTTCACAAACTGGTCCTTCTCATGCATGCCCTTGGTTTCTAGAAATAAAGCCCAATGACTCCAGGTTCGCTGAAACCCAAACCCTGCCAATGTATTGTCAGTTCAGAGTACCTGTTTGGCTAACCCACACCCAAAGGCTCCTGGAAACCCTGTCTGCCAGACAGCGAGGGGAACAGCCAGCGTCTTCATGTTCAAAACAATTACACGGCATTCTACAGAGAGGTTACCCTGCCAACAAGACAGCTTTGTGCGTCACTAAACTCAACTCTGGTGTCAGGAGGTCACTAGAGAATAAGCATCTTGGTGTCAGAAGGATGGGGCTCTTCCCTCTCTGCCAGTTGGTTGACTTGGTGAGACCCTTAGCCTTCTGAACTTCGGTTTTCCCTTCTGTAAAATGGATAATAATTGTTATTACACTCTAAGTGTGAAGCTATTTAAATGAGTTTTTTTTTTCTGAAGTGTTTGGCACTAAGGCTGGCACACAGTTAAGCACTCAATCTGGGCTTGCTGTGATTAGTGCTAGTGTTGCAAGTGTGAGCCTTCGGGGCCCCTTGCCTCTGATCAGAGCTAAACTGAGAACAAGGAAGGGCATTTGACATGCTGGCAAGAGAGTGCCCAAGGAACCCCTCCCAGAGCAAGGCATTGGCTGCTCTCCCAAATGGCTCCGTGGCTATGTTTAGAGCCACAGGGCACATTCAGAGCGGTTTCAGCAGAGCTATTTGATCCCAGCTTCCAGCCTTGAGAGGGTACAGAAACACTGAAGTCCCTTTTACAGAATTAAGATAGCTTTTCCTCCCAGGGATTTTTTTAAAGACTTTTTTTGTTGTTGTTTTTGTTTGTTTGTTTGTTTGGTTTGGTTTTTCTCAATGGTTTATGTAACTCAATAGTGTATTGGGTGTATTCCTGGCTGCATCATTCCTTCCTTCCTTCCTTCCTTCCTTCCTTCCTTCTCTGAGTGCCCATTCTGCCCTCACGAAGTTTAGAAGCTTAGATTCTAGTCCACAAGACACACCTTAAATAATAAGGCTGAAGAAAACAATAAGCAAATGACCAAAAAGGCTACTTTGAGATTGTCTTGAGGGTCATAAAGGGAGGGAATAAACAGGGACACGTATCAGAGAGGGAAAGGAGAGGGGGAGGCACCATTGGGTGGTCAAGGAAGGTCAACCTCTCCAAAGAGGAAACACACCATCATCAGGCAGACCTCTCTGGGGCAGAAGTTTAATTTCTTCTGCCATTTAATTTTCTACGGGATTTTTAAAACTTTTTTTTTTTTTTTGAAACTTTTGTATTAGCACTCTTCTTCCTAGCGGAAGGATCTAGGGTCTCTTTCTCCCGTGGTCTCCTTGGTAACGCCCAAATCCTAGCCCCAGAGATTGGGGGGGGGGGGGGGGGAGGCGGCAGCTCAGAGAGAAGTGGGGCAGGACTTCCTGTCCAGTCTGTTCTGGGAAAGGCTAGAGGAGAGGAAGTCCCGCCTTAGAGGGCGGTGTCTGTGAAGAGAATCCGGAACTTGGTTCCCAGGCGGATGGGTCATGCATAGCTTTGCTGTTCTTACTGCCATTGTGTTAGAACCAACTCCTGTAATTCCCATGAATTCGTCCATTTGTTTCTATTTCTTTTTTTTTTTTTTAATTTTTTTTCAACGTTTATTTATTTGTGGGACAGAGAGAGACAGAGCATGAACGGGGGAGGGGCAGAGAGAGAGGGAGACACAGAATCGGAAACAGGCTCCAGGCTCTGAGCCATCAGCCCAGAGCCCGACGCGGGGCTCGAGCTCACGGACCGCGAGATCGTGACCTGGCTGAAGTCGGACGCTTAACCGACTGCGCCACCCAGGCGCCCCCATTTGTTTCTATTTCTACACCTCCACCTTGGTTCCTCCCATCATCTCTCTTCTGAACCACTCCAACTTTGTCATTGGTCTCCGCTCTTCCAGGATGGCACATACTATCCATTTTCCACTCAGTGGCCAGAAGGTTTTTGTAATTGCAGACATCCAATCACCTCCTTTCCCTGCTTCAAGCCCTTCTATGGGCTTTTCATGGCATCCAGAGCAAAATCCAAATCCCACATCACTGTCCACAAGGACAGTGTAGGGTCTGCCCTCAGCCATGTGTCCCCTGGTCCTCCCTGGAGGAGGGGCAGTGAAGCTCTCCATGGGCCCCTTACAACCCTTCCTCAGACATTAAAACACACCCGTACGCTCCAACAAGTTTAATTTCTTCTATTTAATTTTCTAGGGGATTTCTAAAACTTTGGGGGGGGGGGCTGTGTAGAACTTCTGGATTATAAATAACTCGTTTCATTTTCCATCGACTGTGGTTTCTCAACATTCAAAGGACACGTTCAGTCATTCTTTAAAGTAGGAAGACGGAAAGATTTGGAAGAATAGGGAAGGAAGAAGGGACGAGGTTGGATCATATTAGAATTTAGGCAGAGTAGCACGGGGTTGAGGGTCCAAATGATGATACATGGTCCAGAATGCTTGGACTTCTGGGGCACTGGCGGGTGCTAGTGGAGGAGTGAGGCATGATGGGATTAGATTAGCGCAGCTGATACAACAGGAGAGGATCATCAACACCTGGCCGGATTGTTCAGGCCTCGGACCACACTGCCCCCTCCTCCTTCAGCTCACAATGATGTTGACCAAACCACCAAGTGAACAGTTGTTTCATTTTACTTTTTAAGATTTTATTTTTCAGTGATGTCTGCACCCAACGTGGGGCTCGAACTTACAACCCTGAGATCAAGAGTTGCACGCTCCACCGACTGAGCCAGCCGGGCGCCCCTAAACTGCTGTTTTAAGTTTAAAAGCGAGAAGAGCCTCTATTAAGCAGTTCCACAAGCTTCGAGGCAAGTAGGGCTGCTTGAGCAGGTTTCTGGTGGGACATGGCCATGAGACTTGCCATGTAACTTCACTGGTCTTCTTCTTCAGTCATAGCTGACGAATAGCAAACTCTGGAAGCCCCTGCCAGGAGCTCATTTAGAAGTTTCTGCTGCTAAGCCTGAGTAACAAGCCATCTCAAAACTTGGTGACATAAAACACAGTCTCAGTTTCCTCACAGATTCTGTGAGTCATGACAGCTTCTCTCTGCTCCAAGATATCCGGGCCTCAGCTGGGAAGAATGGCTGAGAGTGACTTGAGGGTTGCAGCTGGAATCATTTGGAAACTTCTTCACTCACCCGTCTGGGGGCTGATGTTGGCTGCCAGCCAGAACACCTCCACGCGGCCTGTCCATGTGCTTGCTGGGTTCAAAATGTGAGCCTCCCAAGGGCACAAAATGGAACATGCGTGGCACTTTATGATCTAGTTTTGGAGGTCACGTAGTGTCATTCCTGTTGTACTCATTTATTGTTTTTATTAAAAATTCTTTAAGCTTTATTTATTTTTGAGAGAGAGAGAGAGAGAGAGAGTGAGCAGGGAAGTGGCAGAGAGGGAGGGAGACACAGAATCCGAAGCAGGCTCCAGGCTCCGAGCTGTCAGCACAGAGCCCGACGCGGGGCTCCAACACACAAACCGTGAGATCACGACCTGAGCTGAAGTCGGCCGCTTAACCGACTGAGCCACCCAGGCTCCCCCCTGTTGTACTCAGTCAAAGCAGTCACAAAGGCCCTTCCAGGTTCATCAAAACGGCTACTTTGTCACAATGTCATGGAAACCTGTGAGCGTCCCTGCTGCCTGTGAAGTTCACTTCGTTGCCTCTTACCTTCGCCACCCTCACCTTCAGCCCCACACCTAAAATCCCACTTGTAGGCCCTCCACTAGAACCAGTACTATTCTAGTCCAGTGCTCCCACTTTTCAGATGAGTACGGGGAGGTGCAGAAAGGGGAAGGGCGTCCCCAGGTCGAAGTAGCAGGCACAACACAGGATGCTGGTGTGTTCAGTAACATTGCTTTTGAGGCTGGTAATTCCTAGAAAATACTCTGTTTCAATCACGTATTATATCACAAACCACTCCAAAACTTAATGGCTTAAAAATCCCAACAATTGATTATTTATCCTGCTTCTATGGGTTAACGGGGCCATTTTTCTAGCATGTGTGATGTTGACTAGGCGCTAGGGTGGCCGCAAGTTCCAGTGTTGAACCTGAGGCCTTTCCTTGCACCTGCTCAGTTTTCTGGTGTCAGTCAGGCAGCCAAAGAGGTTGGGCCCTGCCAGTGTCCTCCCGTAGAACCTGTTTGTCCCAGGCCATTTACACTGGCATTTGGCTGACACCCTTGCAAGTCCTTCCAGTCTCTGCTTGAGCCCAGGTCCCATCTGGGGAGGGGGGGAGTGCCAAGACCCTATCGCCAATCCCAGAGGGGGTCACTCACTCCCCATTTAAGCAGATGGTTCCAGGGGCGCCTGGGTGGCTCAGTCGGTGAAGCGTCCCACTTGGGCTCGGGTCGTGATCTCGCGGTTTGTGAGTTTGAGCCCCACATTGGGCTCAGAGCCTGGAGCCTGCTTTGGATGCTGTGTCCCCCCCTCTCTCTCTGGCCCTCCCCTGCTCTCGCTCTCTCTCTCTCTCAAAAATAAATAAACATTAAAAACAATTCTTTAAGCAGATGGTTCTGACCTAGAAGCACTGTGAAGTGGACTGTAGTCCCTAAGGGCACCAGACCACTCCTTGAGTCCCACGCTGAGCCCATCTGGTCTGTACTGTGGAGTCTCGGCCTTTCTCTGACGATTTGAGAAGGTATGTCTTTTGAGTCAAAAATGGGAAGACATCGTCGTCATCGAAGTCATTGCCATAATAGCAGCCATTTATTGAGCACTTACTATGTGCTGGGGATTGTGCTAAGCACTCACAACTACCATCATGCAAGTATGATTACTTCTCCTTCCCATTACACAGATGAGGCAACTGAGGCTCTGAGAAGCTAAGTTCCCATCATCAGACGGTGTGCAGGTGGCAGCACTGGGATTCTTTCCCAGGCCTAGGACACTCTGAAGCTGGTGCCCTGCTGTCAAATGAAGACCTGCCCAAAACTGCCACGTGGGATTGTCATGAGGTTTAAACACGGTGAAGCCATTTAATCCGTCATCCAACCTGGGACAGCTCTGTGAGTGAAAGGGGCGCTATTAACACGTACATAGGACGACAGGCACAGCTGGAACCATTCTTTGCAGAAGGGACGTAAGATCAGCCTAGTAAACACGCACCAAGTGGGTACCCAGTCCCGAGCCAGGCACAGAGAAGACATTCATTCAGCCTGTAGCTTGTCACTCCCAAACATGGCCAGAACCCCACATCAGCCAGCCACCTCCCGCCACCGCATCACGAGTCTTTACTTGGGGAGAGACCAGTATCATCACTGGTTCTGTCATCAAGCATCTGTGCACTGGGAGGGATTATTCTGAGGAGCAGTTATAAGGACCTTTGGGTAATCGAACATAATTGTTTTGGAATCTGCCCAAACCAGAGATGTCGTATATCCCTAGGCAGGATGGTGCTTGGATTCCTTTTTATCACAATCAGGCGAACTCTTGGGACCCTAGAAGACAGAAGCCAGCCAGGGAGACGTACGGGTTTTTATTCCCCATTAAGTAGAGTGCCGGGAAAACCCAAGTGTTATTTACAAGACGCCTCACTTTGACCTCAAGCCGGCATCCTCAAATTTTGAGACGTCCAAGCCCCAAAACCGACTCGGTTCACTTAGATTTGGGGGAAGACGAGAGCTGGTATCGGCCGTCACACTTGGCCTCGGCCAGCTGGACTGGGGGAGGAGGTGCTCTGATCCCGTGAGTGGGTTTCCCCAGAGCAGACCCTGCGGCCCGTGGTGACAGCCCATCCCACCTCTCTTAACTCACGCAGGACATTAAGAGACTCAGTGGGGTTCCTGGTCTTCCTTAGAAACATTACAATCTGACAAGCAAAACTCCCCGCAGGTAAAGATGTTCTGTGGAGGACACGTGCATGCGTGTCCCACATTCTCCTTTGTCTCTGACACAGAAAGGGATCGGACACAGGGTGGAGCATGGCCTTGAGTAAGGCTGCCTGGTCTAATCCTGCCACCCCTGCTGTGTGACCACAGGCAGGCTCCTTAACCTCTCCAGGGCAGTGTAAGTGTTAAATGCATGAATGTGGAGAAAGTGCTCAGAACAGTGCTATGTGCCACACACAAGTTTTGCTGATTTAATATCTGGGCAAGGGGCGCCTGGACAATTACAGGAGTGGCGTAAGGACAGTAGACAATCGACCGGCCCCACGGCTTCCCGGAGCTTCTAGCTGGTGCCGTGTGGTCGTGGCGGGGGGGGGGTTGGTGACAGCTGGGGTGGCGGTGGTGGTGGTCTTACGAGGAGTAACAAGCGGTTGGCACAGCAAGAAAAAGGCTGAAAGGAAAGAGAGAGAGAGAGAGACCCCACGCATGCTTTTCGGTGTATTGGTTTTTTCTGGAGGTGGTGGTCATCTCTGTTGTCCAGTGGTCCATTTGGTGGAGCACCCACATTGGGTCCCCTGGAAGCGTTGCTCAAAGATGGTGATGTCATCTGAAAAACAAGAAAACGCACAATGAGCCACACACGCTGGCCTGTGGCCCGTGGCTCCCACACTCCCCACGGCTGGAGCTTTTCGGCTCTGAGCGTGACCCTCCCCTGTGCCAGCACTGAGAGAGCCTCTTCTTTGAATACAAACCTCCCAAGGCCCCTTCTGCCTGTCCATCCCCACACCTCTGGTCACGGTCTTCTCAAAGCCATTTGGGAATCTTTGAGAAGGCAGCACCCAGGGCCCCACCCTGGGGCTCCTCAGGTAAAAGGAACCTTGATCCTTCTGGTGTTATTGGGTTGGTCTTTGGGTCGGGCAAAGCACGGGAGGGAGACACGACATTCTGAGTTTATACCCACTAAGGCAGGTCGGGTTAACAAAGGGAGAAGGATGGAAGGGGAAGTTCTAGCAAGTTCCAGGAGCAGTGACAGGCACTTCCTACCCATTATCTCACAAAATCCTTGAAACCATTCTGGGGGACAAAGGGGGTGATCCTCACTTCATAGATGAGGATGTGATGCTCAGAGGGCTCAAGGGACTTGGCCACGTTAGCACAGCAAGTAAGTGGAGGGACAGGAGCGTGGCCCAGGTCTGACTTCAGAACCTGCTCCTTTTCACTTCACCACAGAGAGCAAAGGCCAGAAGGAGGAAAGCCCGGAGACTCTGGGGAGTAGAAAAAAGACTAGTCTGACCAGAGCAAGTGAGCAGTGGAAGGTGGAACTTACTAGCAGGAAGCTCACAGCAGATTGTGGAGGCCTGCAGGTTTGGCTGAAGAGTTTGGATTTCCTCCCGTCGGCAGTGGGGAGCTATGGAAGGTTCTTGAGGAGGAGAGGAACCTGATGTTGGTGTTGGCTATGCTAGCGTGGACAAGGTAGCCCACAGTGGGAAAGGCTGGAGCCTCGGTCAGGGCCTTGGAGGAAGAGAGGAGACCACTGGTATGGGCCTGGTTAACCGGACATTGACATTTCATTTTCCCAGGACCTCCCTGTGTGAAAAGGACGCCCACCCAGTCTGAGGCCTAGACCCCCGCGATGTCCCTACCCCCGAGCCCTGAGGTCTGAGCTTAGGCAAGAGGGCCGTCCTATGCCCCCAACTGCCCGCTGCCACACTGAGGCTCTCTGACTGGACACAGGACTTCACCAACGTCACCAAAGCTTGCCCTCAAATGATTCAACTTTCCATTTTTTGCACAATTCTGGGGGAAGAGTCAATGTCTGCGATTCAATGATCCATCAGCCTAAAAGCCCCAAAGGTGGGGTTCTGGACACCTGGCGGGTGCTCGAGCAATGCAAACCCCGCCCCCACCCCTTGTGGATCATTAAGTATAGCCTTTCCCATTTTGGAGATGGGGAAACTGAGGCCCAGAGAGGCAAAGGGGCTAGCCCAGGGCTACGCGCCAGTAGTGTGGCAGGGTCAGGACCAAGTCTCTTGAGTCCACATCAAAGCCCCTTCCACTTCATCACTGTGACCATCTGTGTCACACCCTGGCGAACATAGAATCCCCAGGGCAGCATGTAAAAATGCAGGCCACCAGGCCCCCTCTCAGTGCTTCTGACTCAGTCACTTCAAGATGGGGAACTGGAATCTGAGTTTAATAAGCTTCACGGGCGGATTGGGGGAAAGACCTGGAGAAACACTGTTTTAGTCGACACTCTTAATTGTGCAATCAGTGAAACTGAGTCTGGAGAGAGCAAGGGGCACATAGCAAGCAGGTGACAGAGTTGGTGTTGGGACCCGGGTATTGGAGGCTGAACCCAGCTGGGCCTGACTGACTTGAGGGCGTTTCAAGCGATTCCCCAAATCCCATGAGTCTGCTCCTGTCCCCTGCATAGAGGTGACTATGACAGAGAGCCAGCCCAGCTGTCAGCTCCTGGCCCCCCTGCACTTTCCCCACAAGAGGTGACTTGGAAAAGGGCCAATGCAGAAGCTGGCCTGGCCTGGGCTTGATAAAAACAAGCCGGGCTGTTGCCCTAGAGGAGCCACAGGGCTCAGCTCTCAGGAGCCCTTGTCAGCCCTGAGCCCCCTGCCTGGCCCGGCCCCCACCTCCGCCCCATCTGAACACTAACATCTCACTTGAAGCCCCCCCCACCGCCCCGATTCACCTGCCCCCTGGGGAATTCTGCACTGCCCCTCACCCCCAGTCTCTCTGGCTGCACCCTCACAGCTCTCTCTGTCCTCCCTCTACCTGCCCTCATCCCTCATCCCGGATGTGCAACCGTTACCCTCTCTCCAAGTTGCCCAGATCGCTCAAACTGTTTATAGGCATTGTCCTGCTTCAGGGCCTTGTTCCCTGGTTTCTGCACCAGAAGAGTCTCCTGGCTCCTGCCCTTGCCCAGATCTACCCTTTCATGGGCCACGCATCTGATTCTTCATCTACCGATCGTTCATTGAGCAACTACTATGTTCCGGGGCACAGGATGAGTAAGACAGCCTCCCCTGCCTCCTGTCCTTTGAGCTTAGGCGGCTCTACTGCTTGAGAGGCCATGCTGGATCTTGGGAATCTTTGCCAAGGCTGCCAGTCTTGGGATCTTGGCCGCTACGCAGCCTCTAAATGCCAGGGTCCTCTCCTCTCTCTATGGCACTGGCAGAGAGCAGGGTGCAGGCCCCAGCTCCTCTTCCCAGACTTGGGCAGACCCTCCCCGACTGGAGGGTTACAGAATGTGCTGTAGCTGTGATTCATCTGACCCTCACGTGGGAGCTGTGAGGCAGAGCAGGGGTTGGGATTCCCATTTCACAGATGGGAGACTGAGGCATGGGGCATGGGAAGGTGTGACTTCCCAAGGCCACCTGGTGAGGAAAGGACAGGGCTCGGTGACAAGCCAGGCCTCCTGCTCACGCCCAAAAAACTCCTCGCCCTCATCCTAAGAGCAGCCGTGGTTCGGGCTTACTTGGTGCCTGACACGTGATGTGCCCTTGGCAGGCGACTCAGCCAGCCGTCGCAATAGCCCTTTACTTCACGTACAAGCGCCAACTGCATCTAACAGACAGATGAGGACACGGAGGCTCAGAAAGGTAGCTTGGGGCCACCTCAAGCGTGAAGAGCAAAGCTGAGATTCAAATGCAGGTTGTCCTGACTTCAGAGCATGTGTTTCTAACCTAAGCCACAGAGACAATGGGGTGACATTTAAACTCAGCCAAACACGGGGTCATGCAAAATGACCAGAGGAGTGGGGTGTGACGCTGGGAATCAGCAGTCCACATCTTACCAGAGTGTTCAAACTGAGCTCTTGACCAAATGAGAGTTTCCGGGCAGCCTGATAGAAAAACAGCTTTGGGGGTTGGGCCGCTTGGGTTGCAGGACAGTGGGCTTCAGAAGCTCTGCCCCTCCAGGCCCTCTCACTCCCAAGACAGCCCCTGGTCAATGAGGATAATAGTGGTGACAGTGGAGATAAAGTCCTATTAAAATCTTTTCACAGAAGCAGCCAAGATTCTCTGAGCACTTGCCATGTGCTGGCCAGACCATTCGTTACTGCCTTATTCTTGTCCCCGTTTACAGATGAGGAAATTGAGGCACAGGCGAGTTGGTCAATCAGTATGAGAACACACTGATAACAAAGGGCAGACTCAGGATTTGAACCCAGAGCCCGCAATGCGTTTCCTCACTGAGTCCCCGGGGGATGGAGCGGGGATACAAGAGAACTTTCTATGGCTTCATCTGCAGGACTGTGTTCTTTTTCCCAAGAACCTTCCTCTCAAAAGTGGCTTCTCCCACAAAGCTCCCCACCTTCCCTTCTACAGACATTCCTTCTCCCCCTTTCTGAAAGATAGTTCCCTTTCCGTCCCTAATCCCTGTTCAAGGGCATCGGCTGGGAGCCTGGCCGCCAGGGCTCTGAACAAAAGGGGTGTGATGGCCCCACCAATGCCCGGGAAGCGAGCCAGGTGGTTTTCAATTTGCTTTCAGCAGAAGAGGAGTGTTATTGCTGCTACCAATCTACTTAGAGTTATTGGGAAACAATCTTTGATCACAATCTTGTGATTTTTGGCATAAATGTTGGAAGCAGTTCCGAGAATTGAGCAACACCGTCTTAATGAAACTCCCCCATGTCCACCCGTTTGCCAAACAAATAAACAGCAATTTTTTATAGCACTTAGTTCTCCGAAGCTGAAAATTAGGTCTCTGCTGCTTTGCTGAATCCTGTCCCTTCCAGCAGTGACTAAATTCATGTGCAGATAAAAGAACAAATTGAGAAAAAGCTCTGTTCATTTCCTTAAAACATCCACTTCCAAATCAATACTACTTTGTGTTTAATCATTATTAAATTGTTAACAGACTATCCATGAATGTTAATTGTAATAACAATGTAAAAGATTATTTTAAACAGTGCCTTATGGTAAAAAACAAAATTGAAGAACTTTTAATCAAGATACATATTTTTGATTCAGAGGAGTGCACTTCCCTCTCTGCCTGCCACCCCCCTCCCCTGTTCTTTTCCCATTTGTTAGCTTTGCAACAGCCCTGCTGACCTCCTAACGACTCCTCTAACACACGGGCACCTTTTCCACCCCAGGGCCTTTGCACATGCTGCCCCCTCTGCCCAGACAGCTCGTCCCCGAGATATAATTATGGCCTCCTTTCTCACTTCCTGCAGTCTTTGCTCTAAGTCACCTTCTCAGTGAGGACTTCGCCGACCTCCGTATCAAAAATTTCTCCCCCTTTCTCTCAATGCTTCATACTCTCTGCCTTGCCTTTTTCCCTCTTAGTACCAATCCCCTCTTTGTATAAAGACATCATTCAGATTAGATTAGGGTTGACCCTCATGACCTCATTTTAACTTAATGACCTGTTTAAAGGCTCTCTCTCTCTCCAAGTGCGGTCACATTCTGAGGTGCTGGGAGTTGGGATTTCAGCATATCGATTTCGGAGGTGGACACAAGCCAGCCCTTAGCACACGGGAAGCTTCACTTCATGCTAATGCCGCCAGCTCTATGCTTATGATTTGTGCACTTTGTGTTTGCATGTTCTGCTTCAGTAAAGATGTGAGAGGCACATGGTTTAAACCAAATTGTATTAGTACAAACAAAATGATTTGGAGTCTGCTCAGGTGGAGGTTTCTCTGACTAAAAATTAGTGTGTCTTCCGAGGCTCTGGGGTAATGCTGCACGTAAATCCCCAGGGCTGTGGACAGATGGAGAAAGGGACAGCCCACGAGGTTCTGCATCTGGACCCCGAGTTGAGAGGGAGAGCTGGCCCGGCTGATTTGCCCCATCCTCCCATCTCAGCAGATAAACCTCCTGCCAACCCTCCTTGATGGAGGTCTCCAGACCTGTATATGCCCATTTTACAGATGGTACAAACTGAGGCTTCAAGAGAAGGGACTTACCCAAAAGCCACCCTGGATGTTTGGTTGTGAGCATCCTCAGCCCTGACTGAGACTGGTCACACCGTCCTATCCCTCAGGCCTGGCACCGTCCCACCATTTCCCATGAGCGAGGTGCAAAATGGGCAAAGAGCCTGCAGGCAGGGAGGGAGGCCAGCCAGCTCTTGCCAGGCAGCCTGCCCAGCCCAGGTGTCCTTTGGCCTGGTCACCTTGTGCCCAGCTCCGGATTCCCACACCAGTGGCATCCTAAGGACACAGGGCACAGCCTGCGTGCCTGGGAGGGATGAGAAAGTGGGGTTAAGATGAAATGAGACCTCCTCCCCTGTGGAGGTCAGGGGACCTGGGTCCCTCCTCGTGCAGCACTCATTTGCTGTGTGATCTCGCTGAGCCCCTTTGCCTCTCTGGGCCACAGCCTCCTCTCCCAGGAGAAACACACTGAGGATGAGTGAATGGCGACAGAAAGACCCATCCTCATGGCCACAACAGCCCTCCAATGGCACCACCCTTTAGAGTTTGCCGGTCAGCCTTCCCGACCACCAGGGAAGCACTGCTGAGGCCAGTGCCTGGAGGGCATCTGAGACCCTGTGATAGGACGTGACACATTCAAGATTCCCCAGCTGGCCAATGACAGAGCCCCTAAAGCCACTCTGGGGACTCTGAGCCCAGCCTGGGGGCTCTGCCGCTCCTTTGGTGACCCCTGGGAGGAGGGAGACTTCCCACAGGAGTACTGGCATTTCCAGAGAAATTGTGGCCCTTCTCTCAACCAGAACCGGAATTCTCCCAACAACACTGAGACTCCTTAGGGATGTTGACAATGCCCTGGAATTCCCTCAGGATTAGTGCACCGCCCCACCCCCCACCCCCAGACACTATATTCTTACAGAACACTGGTCTTTCTGAGCTGTCATTAGAATTCTTAGAAACAAAGGTTCTTCAACATAGAAAGATTTCGTAAGGAAAGGTTAGCATTTCTCAAGAATTGGAGTATCCTCTCAGAAATGTGAGTTTCCTTACAAATTTTGAGATTTCTGACACCCACAGAAAGGCTGACAGTCTCCCCCAAGTCAGTGATTCTCCCCCAAGAAAACTAAGAGACTCCACAGGAAGTTGCCTAAAAATGGAAGCTAACTTCCGGGGCACTTAAGATGCCTCAGGGAATCATGTAAAAGCCGTGGCCTATTCCCAGAACTTTGCAAGATGCACACCAAGAGACGTCGGTGCCTGCAGAGAACCCCTCCACACACACACCCACACACACAATTGCGTACATGATGCAACACACACACAGACACACACACACACACGCAGGGATTCATGGTGGTCTCAGGAAGTGACAAGTTCCCACCCAGCTGACCTCATGGCCTCATCCTCCTCAGGCCTCTTGTTCTCCACCCCACCTCCTTGCTGGTATCAGCCACAAGTGGCCAGTCTTCCAGAAGCTTTGCTCAGGGCCCCCAGGGCACCTGCCCGCCCCCTCCTCCCTGCTACTTAAGCTCTTCTCCACCGCTGGCTCTCACTCCAGGGGCAGGTGGAGGAGACCCGAAGGTCCCAGGTGACGGGAGCCATAACCCAGGTAAGGGTCCCACATTCCCTGCTCTCAGAGGCCTGGAGAGCAGCCGGGTGGTGCTGGATAAGGAGCTGGAGCCCTGGGTTCTGGTCCTAGCCGTGACGCTGACCTGCCAGATGACCCTGGGGCCTCAGTTTCCAGATCTGCAGAATGGAGACCCTCAACCTTTGGTATATTATGTCTGTCAAATAACCAACACCACACCTATGGGAAATCCAAAGCCCACTTGTCCAAAGACCAGAAATGTGTCGGCTTATGAACACACTGTGTTGATTTTGTTCATTTGTGGCAAATATTAAGGATTCAGAGCACTCCCTGCCTGGGAGGAAGGGACACAGAGATGAGAGATGAGTGCTAAGCGCAGGGCCCAGAATCTGCGGGCGCAATTGTCATTGTCATTGTTCTGGGAGCTGTTAGCCCAGAGAGAACAGGTGCTCTGCTTGTGTGTGAGACCGCTTCGGCCACCTCCCCGCAGGTCCCAGGCCGGAAGGGGGCATGAGCCCCCTTCACATGACCGGGGTCCTGTGGGGGATCCAAGGGGGTGGCGGGGTGGGGATTGCAATTAGGCTTCTGCAAACAACAATCGTAACTGTAGTTGTTCCATTTCTCGGTCCAGTTTATGAGCACGCAATCCCCCCCTCCTTCATCTGCAGGGTGCTCGAGAGGGGACCCCGCGGGCACCACATGACACCAGTCTTTTGTACATACTACCAAGAAAGCCAATGCGCTGCGAATTAAACACATGAATTGTAAGATGCCTCCTGATTTCAGAGACAGTCCTGTGAGAGAAAAATCTGGGTCAAAGCCACTTAAACGTGGTAGTAAAAACCAGATGGTGTAATAGATATGATGAGCTTCTGAGTCCTCCAGCAAAGGAGTGCCCTCCTGCCTGCCCACTGTCTGTCTGTCTTTCTTCCCTAATTCCTCCCTCCCTTCCTTCCCCACTGCCTTCTTTCTTTCTTTCTTTCTTCTTTCTTTCTTTCTTCTTTCTTTCTTTCTTCTTTCCTTCCTTCCTTCCTTCCTTCCTTCCTTCCTTCCTTCCTTTGTCTTTCTTCTTTCTTCCACATTTCTTAAAATTTCTTTAAATTTTAAAATTTCTTTTTAAATTGAGTTGCATACATAAAATGTACATCTCGATGACTCTTTCCTTATGTGTACGCCCATGTAATCACTGCCCAAATCTCAAGACAGAACACTTCCATCACCCAAGAGTCTCCCCTATGCCCCATCCTGGTCATACCTGCCCCCAGAGGGGACTACTCTTCTGACCTCTATCCCCATGGGTGAGTCTTGTCTCATCCGTTTTTGATCTCCATGGAAGCAGAATCTTACTGACTTCTTTTGTTCAACATAATGCCTGTGAGATCCACTCATGTTGCTGCGTCTGTCAGCTCTCTCTCATATTTCTTTCTTCTAACTCAAATGAAATCCAGTCCAGGAACCCTGGCTCCTCCCTTCTTCTGCCCTCCCCTCCCTGGGATGCACTTGGGCCCCAAACAAGTCCCCCCTGTGTGTGTTGGCTGTGCCCACTGCCCCTCACCCAGGCTGCAGAGTGGCCCTGGGAGGTCCTGCTGCCTCCTCCCTCAGCCTTCTGGTCAACCTGAGGCCTGGAGGCACTCCACAGGCCATTCTTTCCAGCATTTCTCACATTCAAGCCTTCGTGAGCATCCATCAGGTGAGAGCGCAGACCCAACATTCCTTATCTGCCTCCTCACGCCCAGGGAGGGTGAGGTCTGCCCTACTCTGGTGACCTCCAATCCCAAGCTCCTTGTGTCTGTTTTCCCTCCATCCAGCTCGCTCAGCTATAGTTCGGGGCTTGAGTTCTTAAACTGGCAGTCCCAGGGATGGAGCCCAGCAGTGTGAGTGCACACGCATGTGCACATGTGTGCATGTGTCCCACAACATATATTTGAATCACTTTTTTTATTAAGTTTACTTATTTATTTTGAGAGAGAGAGCATGAAGAGGAGAAGGGCAGAGAGAGAGGGAAAGAGAATCCTAAGCAGGCTCCACACTGTCATCGCAGAGCCCAACTCAGGTGTCGAACCCATGAACCGTGAGATCATGACCTAAGCTGAAACCGAAAGTTGGATGCTTAACTGACTGAGCCACCCAGACGTCCCTATTTGAATAACTTTTGAAATCTGACTTAGTTGCCAGTATCTTAAAATCAAAAGTTTCAATTCACACTCTTGACAAGTTGTGTGTGTGTGTGTCTATGATAAGCCAGGCCCTACTGTGGAGGCTGGGAATACGCAGTGAACAAAACAAAGACCTTGCCAAAAAAGGACCTTACATTTACAGGCACTTCATCAGAATTAAAAAAAAAAAAAAATCCCCGCTTTTCTGGAAAGTTCTAGGTTCTAGCCAGAAGGGGTCCACATCTCCCATATGGTGCAGTTGGCTAGTGTCTTGTAAAAATCACACATTTTGAAAGGCACTTGCCCTCCAGTGCATGGCAGCCCCTTCCCTCATTTGAGCTGCTTGCCTGGCTCCTGAAGGCATTTGAATCCTTTACCCCCTGGTTTAGACTTCTGGAAAGCGACTATTGTCAGTCCTGATCTACAAGGAAGGCTGATGAGGACCTTTCTCAGCCTTCTCCCTTCCCCACTGGGCTCATACCGTCTCCTCCCCACCTCCAACACACACAGAAAAAGCCCAGGCCTAGGACTGGAGATGGTTGGGGGTAGGGAGTGGGGGGTGGGGAGGGGACATTCCCTTCCAATTTCTATAGTATTAAAAACAAATTCCAGGTGATTCTCAAGAAGCTACCATCTCTGTTAGATTATTAAGAAATTACCTTTCCAGGGAGCGCCTGGGTGGCTCAGTTGGTTAAGCATCCCTCTTCAGCTCAGGTCATGATCTCCCAGTTTGCGACTTTGAACCCACAGCAGGATCTGTGCTGACACCTCAGAGCCTGGAGCCTACTTTGGATTCTGTGTCTCCCTCTCACTCTGCCCCTCCCCTACTCATGCTCTCTCTCTCTCTCTTAAAAATTAACATTAAAAATTTTTTAAACAAGAAATTATCTTTCCAGGAGTGCCTGGGTGGCTCAGTCAGCAGAGCATCTGACTCTTGATTTTGGCTCAGGTCATGATTCCAGGGTCATGGGATCGAGCTCCACTTTGGGCTCTGTGCTGAGTGCAGAGCCTACTTAAGATTCCCTCTCTCTCTCTCTCTCTCTCCTTCCCCTGACCTTCTCCCCCCACTCATGCTCTCTCTTTAAAAACAAATTAAAAAAATAAAAAAGAAATTCCTTTCCATGATCACTGCTATCTATTAGGGTTTCTCATGGGCCCAGTGCCATGCCAGGGGCTTTGTGCACATTATCTTATTCATCCTCCAACCTCCTTGTAACAAGGGTCTGCTCTCAGCTTCATTTTACAGCTGAGAGACTTAGGCTCAGAGAGGTAACTTGACTCAGCCAAAGTCACCCAGCAATTAGATGGTGACCCTGGAACTGGGAGCTGGATCTTCCTGCCTCCATAACCACCTATAAGCCCCCACTCTAATCCACTCCCATTCTTGCCAAAGGGGAGTCCTTGCTGATCTTCTCTGGAACTGAGGAGGTTGGCCCAGCTCACCACCCATCCTGCCTTTGTCTCCCTGCCTTCCCTGTGATGGGACTGAGCTAAAGAAAACGGGCAGAGAAGAATATTCCCACCATTAATGCCTGCTGTATACCCATAGGCTCTGTGCTAGGATCCAGGGAGTCTTTCTTCAAGAGGTGACACACAAGGGTGAGTAAGTTGCTATAATGACTGTGATAAGGGAGATCATTGGCTTTAGCCCTTGTTACCACTTCCTTTGCATCCAATTTAGTTATATATTGTTGCATAACAAATTGCCTTCCAAATTTGGTGGCTTCTATCAGGAATTCAGGAGCAGTTGAGTTGGACGGTTCCAGCCTGGACTCTCTCTGTGTTGGAATTAGGTATTGGCTGGGGTTGTAGTCACCTGAAGGCTTGCTCACTGACATGTCTGGCGGGTGATGCTGGCTATTAGCAGTGTCCTTGGCTGGGACTGTCGGTTGGAGCTTACCTGTGGACTCTGGATGGCCTGGGATTCCTCATAACATAGTGACTGAAGGCCAGGGCAGGTGTCTCCAGAAAGAGAGAATGGAAGCACAGCATCACTTTGGTTGTGCTGCATTCTTTGGAGCCATCACCAGCTTTACCCCGACTCATGGAGGAGGAATACAGACACCCCCCACCCCCGTATTAACACCGCATGCAGAAGATGTGGGACAGGATAAATATATAGTTGTGGTCATCTTTGGAAAATGCAATCTACCATAGCATCCTCATCCACTAGCTCAAGTATCCGAGGGAATTCAAACAGTAACCATCTCTCATAATCCTGGCTCTGTCATTACCGCTGAGTCACCTTGGCCAAAATTATCTCACTTCCATTTCTTCGGCTATAAATTGAAGTTAACAGTGCGTGCCTCTCAAGGTTGTTAAGAAGATTTGACTAAGTGAAATGGTGAGTGGAAAGCACCTAGCGTGGGAACTGGCACAGAGTAGGCCCTCGGCAAATGGCGACTGCTGCTTGCCGTGTCTACCAATGGAAGCGTTAGACCGTAGTATGCGCTCTGGGGCCCAGCCTGCCTGGCTTTGGGTTCTAACTGCCACTTATCAGCTGTGTGTTCTAGGGCAAATTATTCTCTCTCCCCACACCTCACCTCTCTGGCCATAAAGCAAGCATGATAAAAGCACGTATTTCATAAGGTCCTCGTGAAGGTAAAATGGGGTGATGGAGACAAAGTGCTTGGCAAGATGTCGGGCACATAACACACTTAGTAAACTCTGGCTGTTCTTAGGACTACATGTGCAGAGGAACTTACTGCCCATTTACAAAGCACTTCTATATCCAGGGCCGTGTTTTCCTCTCAAGAAGCAGGACAAGTAAAAATATGTCAGTTTTGCAGATGAAGAAGCTCAGAGGCTCAGAGAAATTGAGTGGCTTGATTCAGCCACACAGAAAGTGACTGGGAAGATCAAATGAGACGCCAGGGCTCCTGGATCCCAGACTAAGGTTTCCCTGTTGACCAAATCTTGTCTCCATCGGTACCCAGAGGGAACGTGGGGATGTTTGTGGGCTCTCTGCCTCCCCTGGCACCTGCTTAGCACAAGCCATGCTCATTTTGGAGGTCCCAGGTCCCAAACAGGTAAGTTACCCCATGCTCCTTGGAAGCTCCTTCCAAGGAGATTCCAGAAGAAACTCCCCTCTGTTGGACAAGCTGACACCTGTCACCAAGTCTGACTCATTAGAAGTGCTTAGATTTGCAAGTGATACAGGAGGCCCTCTCCCTTTCCTAGAGGTTCCTAATCCTTTTTGGATCCCATTTGGTGTCTAGATCGTATGTTTAATACAAACCTCATGTCATTTCTCTGCCCTCTCACTGTAGTCTTCTTACACTTGGTTCCCAGGCAAATCTTTCCAGCGTCCGTCTCTGATGACCTGAGTCCCATGAGATTGCAGTGCCAGCTGCTTTGGAACCACATTATCACAGACTTGTGGCTTCCGGTCTTCTGATAAAAGACTTTGGAAACCAGTCATATGCCTCAAGTCCAGAGTCTGGTCCATATTGTCTTTGACGGTTTCTTATCTGGAACCCCACTCCAGATACTAATTTCTGTCATAGAGATTGTTTGATTGCAAGGGACAAAAACTTTCCCTATGAAATAGTTAAGCAAAAAGGTTGATTTATCAAAAAGGGAGAGGTGTTATCCCAGTGATTTCAAAGTTCAGAAGTCCCCCGGGCCTCTCAGACCACTAACACCAAGATCTGGGAAGCTGTCTATAGTAAAGCAGTTACACCCCCCTTGAGGCCACCGTGCTTGTTTCTCAGAGCATAACTGCATCATCATTTTCTCTGCTCCATCATAAATAACCCCAGTGTGGTCCCCTTGTGTCTGACTTGTCATTGCCTCCTGAGTCAAATGCTCAATAAAATCTAGTAAGAGAGTCTCAGTTCTACATCTGCAAAGGTAATCCTTATCCTGGTTCCTGGGCAGGGTCACAGAGCTGTTTCTGGGATGAGCTTATTCCTGTGGCTCTAGTGGAAAGGTGTGGCCTTGAACTTACCCATGCACCTTTGTCCCGGCAGGCAGTAGAACTGGAGGTCTCCTGAGCAGCGGTGGTCTGTTGGACATAGGCCTTCTCAAAACTGGCCAGGTGCTTGGCCATGGTGGTGTGCTTGGGATGGGCCTTCTCAGTGGGAGCAACCAGCAGGCTCTGGCCACCAGCAGTTCTTCAAGTAGCAGAGGAGCTGTCCATGTCCGTGAACAGAACTCCTCTGAGAAGGACCAGAAGTACATTTTCCTAAGGACCATGACACTGAGAATGTCACTGAGTACAGTATCTAGCCCAAGAAATCCAGTCTTGCCCTTGAAAACAAACCTGCTGACCACACCCCCAGTGAGAACAGCTGGGCCAAGTCCTACTCCACCCATGAGAACCCATGTGGCTGGTTGGGTCACCGTGAGTTACCCTGATCAAAGTGAGATGAGGGCTCAAGGCTCTGCTGACAAAAGCAATGTGATGGGCCAAGGGTCTTTAGGCCACAAAAGAATGACTCTCCCTGGACAGCTTGGTCAAGAGGGTATGAAAAACCCTGGCTACTCTGACCACAGTCATCAGCCCAACCTGACATTATAGGTGTGGGAGTTATGAGTGTTTCAGGCAGTGGTCTTCCTGCAGATGGTTCTCTAGAAAATGCTGCCAGGTCTGAGGTGGCTGTGTCTGGCAGTTATAGTCAGTCTGGGTCATCTCGTGGTTTTGATCAATCTAGGGAAGAGCCAGTAAGTGGTCAGCTTGGGTCAGGGAAAACTGGTGGTTTGGGTCAGTCTGGGGTGGGATTAATGAGTGGTCAGACTGGTGTGATTATGATCAAATTGGTGGTAGGTCATCTGGTGATTATAGTCAAATTGGGGATAGGCCATCTGATGGCTCTGGTCAGCTAGAGAATGGGTCATGTGGAAGATATGGTCAATCTGGGGCAGAGTCAATAAATGGTCATCCTGAGTCTGGGTCATCTTGAAGGAAGCCCTTAGAACAACCCCAAACATTTGCTCTGGAAGGGGAGGGTTGCCTGCACTGCAGAGGTGGAGAAAACAAGACCAGTGAATTGCCTCCAGGAGTGGTCTGGGACCCAGGGAGTGCCCTGGCTGTGACTTCCCAGGCCACTCTTGCTTAGGCCCCCATTGGAGGTTCCCCAGGAACTCAGCTCACACTGTCCTCCTGCTCAGCTTCCTCAGTGGCTCCATGCTGGATGTGACCATGGAGGCTCCCTTAGCAATGCCCCAGACCAGATATGGCCAAGTCTTACTCGCTCTGCAGAACTGTCAATCTGTCTTCACTGGGATCCACATGTGAAAATGGTAGGTACTACACAAGGAGGGCACAGTGGGGGACAGTGCTAAGCACAGTGGCAGCTACCAGGCTCACTGGGGACCACAGTCAGGATGCAACAAACCACACCACCAGAGCCTCTGTCTTCTCATTTCAACCTCTGACCAGGTTTCTCCACCAGGGAACCTACATTTCTAAACAGAAAAGGATATCTTCTTGCTAGAAGCACGTATCTTCCATGAAAGTGTCCCTGAGTATTGCATGGCCCCTTGCCTGTGCTCACACAGAGAGACCCTGGGCAGGATCTCTGTCAAAGCACCTCTCACACTACGTTGTAATTGGGTGTGTGCACCTACGTGAGGTTTGTGGGAGTAGAAGCTGCCTTATATTTGTCATTAATTTGTTCATTTATTTACTCAACAAATACTGAGCCATTCACTATCGTGTTGCTCCTGGAGATACACTGGAGAACAAGACAGAGAAGGATGAGTAGATGGTTGGATGGACAGATGAATAGATGAATAGGAGGATGAGTGCAAGGATAGGTGGCTGGGAGGATGGATGGATGGATGGATGGATATAGGGTGGATGTGTGTATGGATGGAGAGATGTATTAAAATGTAAAAAGAGGGGCGCCTGGGTGGCGCAGTCGGTTAAGCATCCGACTTCAGCCAGGTCACGATCTCGCGGTCCATGAGTTCGAGCCCCGCGTCGGGCTCTGGGCTGATGGCTCAGAGCCTGGAGCCTGTTTCTGATTCTGTGTCTCCCTCTCTCTCTGCCCCTCCCCCGTTCATGCTCTGTCTCTCTCTGTCCCAAAAAAATAAATAAACGTTAAAAAAAAAATTTTTTAATGTAAAAAGATAAGCTGATGGCTCAAAAACTCTTTTGTGGTCTCCCCTAAAAACCTAAGTTTGGTTCACTAGATGAGTTCTAAAAATTCACACTTACTTAGTTTAAGAGCAATGAGCTGGGGTGCCTGGGTGGCTCAGTCGGTTAAGCGTCAGACTTCGGCTCAGGTCATGATCTCACGGTTCATGGGTTTGAGCCCCGGTTGGGCTCTGTGCTGACAGCTTGGAGCCTGCAGCCTGCTTCAGATTCTGTCTCTCCCTCTCTGCCCCTCCACTGATTGCTCTCTCTTTCTCTCTCTCTCTCAATCTCTCTCTCTCTCTCAAAAATAAACATTAAAAACATTTTTAAAAAGAGCAATGAACTAAGGGTTAATCAGATTCTGTAGCATTATATTTCAGACAGACCATCCCCTGAATAAGTAAGTGTCCAGATGCTGGGCTGGGAACCAGTCACCACCTAATGGATAATCTCTAAGATCATTTTTCATGGTTGAGAGGGATGCTGTAAATCACAGATGGGTGCTATAACTCAGGAGTGAAATTGAACATGGGTTTAAAAAGATAGGCAGGCGAGCCCTAGAACCCAACTGCCAGCTGTCTGTGGTCCTTTCTGGCTCCCAGAGTCTGAATTCAACGCCTCAGAACCAAGATCACAAACTTAAATGCCCATTAGGGGTAGGAAATTAGCAAAATCGGTAAGTGGGCTCCAGTTAAGAGAAGTACAACATACGAGTTCAGTTTCAGTTTTAGGGATCCAACAGAGAGTGGTGGGCACTACGGCAAACTGGACGGTATGTTTCTTATCTGAAGAGGACAATCCCTCTTTGGCTCCTGCTGGCTGTGGCCATTTGGGAAAGCGGGCCCTGTCTTGTCAGATTTCTGAATCTTAAACAGAAACTGAATATTTGGGTTTTTATGTAAAGTTACTTCATTTTTAAGTTCTGAAAACTCACTGTAAAATTTTAAAAGACTGTGCTTGCAAAAGAAGCAAGCCTGTGGGCCTCTTTTGGTCTGCAACCTGCCACTTGGCAACCACTATTTTAGAACATGGTTTCTAAGAAGAAATGCCTTCTATGCACCTTAAAGCAAGTCCCAAGGAATGTAAAAGCTCCCACCTGTTTATAAGGTGGTAGACGCCCTATTGATGACAGGTAGCCCTCCAGCCCATATCTTTCTTTTATTTACTGAATCGTCACAAGAACTTTATTTTCCATGCTACACAGGAGACGCACAGAGAGGCTATGTAAATTGGACAAGATCACACAGCCAGGAAATAGTGGCACTGGGAGGCAAACAATCTGTGTTTTTAACTATCATGGTAATTTGAGTTAATATTTGCCAAGCGCTGAGACTGGTCTTTGGAGCAGAAAGAAAAACATTTTATAACCATCAGCTATAATTGTTGTTATTATAAATTTCCCCGATCCCCTTTGCAGCCTGCTCTCTTCAGGGACAGAAGTCATGCTGAAACGGGTCCTGCAGAACTCCTTACCCAACGTGGTGAGTTTGACAAAGGTAGACCCCATAGATCAGCTAGAGGTACAGAGGGACGGCCAAGGTAGGGAGAGATAGTCCACACTGGCAGTTTTATCCCTGGACTCTCCAGCCTCCCAGAATTTTGCTGCCCTGTCCTTTGTCCGCGTCCCCGATGCTGGGGAAGGGGGAGAGAAATAGGGGACTGATGTTGCCAAGCCGTTTTCACCTGTGGAAGAAGGAGATTTGTGTCGTGTTTATAAAAGACTCTGATAAAATCACTCCACTCTGTACCTGGCCCGTCAGGGGCTGGGCTGGGCTGGAAGGGTGGCCCAAGCCTCCTGTCACAGAGACCTCTGCTTATCTGTATTTCGGCTGTGCCCAGTTGTCTGATTCTGGCTCTGCATCACCCATCTGTTGAGCATTCTGAAAAGTAAGATGTGCCATGGGCCTGAGCATTGCTCTCTTGCTAAGACACTGCAGTAGCCACCCCACCCACTCCTGTTTTCTCCCCTTCATGGCTTCAGAGAGATTTTTCTGACTCCTGTCTCTGATCAGAATCTTCTGGAGCTTCCCATTACCAGGAGGATCAAGTTCAAACCCCCAAAGCTGGCAGTCAAGGCCTTTCCTGCTCCAGCCTTATTGTCCTCTGTCCCCATCTTGCTGCTCCAGCCAGCTGATCTCAGACATCCCATAAACTCCAGGACCTTTTCACACTTTATAGTTTTGCTCCTCCCTCTGCCTGGAAAAATCCCACACCCCTTCAAGTTGTGGCTCCAATAGTTTGTCTTCTCCAAAGTCTTTCCAGATCGCTCCAGGTGGACTGACTCCCTCCTCAGGACTGTCACGACCTTGTGCGCACGTATCCATCACGCTTATCATATTGTATAGTAACTGTTGGTTTCTTCCACTAGAACAAAAGCTCCTTGAGGGGAGGGACTCTGTCGTAGTCTTTCTTGTGTTTGTCTTATAGCTCCTACTTGGGCACAGAGCAGGCACTCCATATATACTTTGTTGGAGTATGAACTGGAAATGAAAGGGGAGAATGTGGATGGATGACAGAACAAGGGGCGGAAGTATTTTTTTTTTTAATTTTTTTTTTCAACGTTTATTTATTTTTGGGACAGAGAGAGACAGAGCATGAACGGGCGAGGGGCAGAGAGAGAGGGAGACACAGAATCGGAAACAGGCTCCAGGCTCTGAGCCATCAGCCCAGAGCCCGACGCGGGGCTCGAACTCCCGGACCGCAAGATCGTGACCTGGCTGAAGTCGGACGCTTAACCGACTGCGCCACCCAGGCGCCCCAAGGGGCGGAAGTATTAACGAATAGTAAAATAGAAAAATGAAACCATGTATGATAGTATGGGTGGATAGAAGAATGGATGAGTGGCTGGATAAATACAAGGAGGTATGGACAGAATATGATGGAAAAAGTATGGAAAGAAGGAAGAATGAAGGAAAGGGAATTTAGATGTATGGGTGAATGGATGGAAGAATAGGAGACTGTATAAATGATGGATGGATATAAGAGAAGCGGGAAAGATGAAGGATAATGGATGGGTGTACAGACAGATAAAGGGATGGATGGACGGATTGTTATGTGCCAAGTTAAGAATGTTCCACTCTCTTGTGCTGGAAGACGGTAGGGCTCTGGGCCTATGATGTATTTTCCAGCAATTTGGGAATTACCTCCCCCTTCTGGATAAGTCTGTGTATGACAAGGACAAAGGAGGTTCTGAGTCTGTATTTCAATTTGATCTCTTGTGTCTCCTCTTGTCCTCCCGCCCACTGCCACCTCTGTCCCTCTCTCTCCTTCAGACGTCCACTCACTCAAGTTATTTAGGAACATTTACTCTGCTCTCACCCAAGTGCCCACATCGTCTGAGCCTTATTACTGCCTGGACTTTCAGGTAAAATCAGCAAGTTCTCTCCTGAGAATCTTCTGAGATTAGCCAAACCTTCACATTTGAGACTAGCTGGGTGGTGGCCCCACCCCATCACTCACTGGTCTTCTCTGTCAGGCAAATGTGCCACAGCTGCCCTGTCAAGAGAGGCAGGCTTGGCTGCTGCTTGACTGTGCAACCTTGGGCACATGGCCTTAGCTCTCCATGCCTCAGTTCTCTCATCTGTCAGATGAGAGTGATTATCAGACCCATATGAAGTGATCATAGCTCATCAATTCCAAGACACACATTTCCCCCACATTGTACCATTTCTGAAGTTGACATATGTCTTATATTCAATGGTATCCCATAGTTGGCGATTAAAAAAAAATTCCTAGTGGCACATTAAGATCATGTGTATCTTAATCTATGGTTTTTTGACATGTATGAACTATAGTACAATGATTAGATGAGAAGATGTCTGGTTCCAGAGTAGAGATTCAAAACTTAGTGGTTTATTCCCCTTTCCCCTGGATTTATATCCATAAAATAAACAATCAGGTTAGTTACTTAGGATCACAATATGTGGGGTCCAGGCTGGAGAAGTGAGAAGTGGTCCACGGTGGAGAAGTGGTCCATGCTGGGGGAGTGGCCCATGGTGACCTCTCCTGCATCCCTCTTTCTGAGCTTCTTCTAAACATGAACATGGTCCAGCCAGCACCCCGACTCATGGGAAGTTCTGATTATGAGGAATATGATTTGTTCCACAAAGTAGGACCTTCAGGGACCTTGGGAACAACAGCCCCCATGCCTTCCAGCACTCAACTGCCCAGACTCAGAGTTGGGAATCCAGATTGTAAGAACAGCTCTGCCACCAGCTCACTGTAAGACCTGGGCAAAGCAGTTCACATCTCCAAGTCTCCTTTTTCTTGTCTATAATCCCTCTATGGCAAGTTTGTTGTAAGGATCAAATGAGAGGCTTGGGGCCTGGCATGCAGATGGTGCTCAATTAATGGAGGCTTTCCAGTTTTTCCCAGGACAAACACTTCCCGGCCTCTTTCATTAACTGGCTGATTGAAAGTAAGTTTTTTCTTCTCATCTCCACCCCCATTGTTTCCCAACCTCATTGCCTTCTTCAGTGTTGAGCAGTCCTTTCTCAAGGGCTCTGAAAGCATGGGCTCTGGGGCCATGGAGAGCCTCCCTGACACAGAATCCATATTTTGATCCATAAGGAGCACTAAAGCTGGGTTTTTGGATAAGCAATGCCACAGTGACCAGTGGGGTTCCTGAGATAGCCTGCTCCATAGTGATTAATGTTAGATTTGAATTCTAGGTTCTCCTATTCCATCGTGATCCTTGTTATAGATTTTCCTGAAGCAGCCCATTCCATAATGATCAATGTAGGAGCGGAGTTCTGGGGATAGCCCACTCCGCAAGCATCAGCATTGAAATAGAGCTCCTGAACTAACCTACTCCATGGTGAAGAGTATTGTCAAGAAATTCACTCACTCTGTAATAGTACTTCAGGGAAATTGCTGAAATTCTCTACTCCATAATGATCAGTGTTGTGGGGTTCCTGGAATATCCTACCCCATAGGGAAGACTTCTATCATGGGGTTCCTCAAATATTTCACTGTTGTGGTCAGCTATCGGGATATCTCATTCCATAGTGAAGGTATTACCGTTGGGTTTCTGGGCTAGCCCATTCTCTTGGTGTTAAAGTGAGGTTGTTCTTAGTATTATATGTAAGTTTCCAGGCTGTCTCACTTTGGTGAAAAGCATCGTGGTGAGATTCCCGGGATATTGCACAACTCTATTGTGAGAAGCTCTCCAATAAAGCCAAGTGATCTCTGAGTCTTAAAGGAGGTTTTTTTTTTTTTTTTAAGTTTTATTTTATTCTTTATTTTGAGAGGGAGAGAAAGAGTGAGCAGGGAAAGGGCAGAGAGAGGGGGAGAGAGAATATTCCAAGCAGGCACCATGTTGTCAGTGTAGAACCCAACACAGGCTTCAAACCCATGAACCGTGAGATCATGACCTGAGCTGAAATCAAAAGTTGGACACTCAACTGACTGAGCCACCCAGGCACCTCAGGAAGGTTTTGTTGTTGTTGTTGTTGTTTGTTTTTGTTTTTTTATTACACCGTTGTGTTTTCATTCTATTTCTCAAATCCCCTATGCTGAGGGGTGGGGGAAGGAAGGGAGAAGACAGGAGCAGTGGACAAAGGAGAGCTGTCCTGGCCAGACTTCAGGACTATCATCATAGCTTGCCTCAGGCCACCTCCGTCTCCTCTAGGTTTCTCACCAAGATTGGGTCCCCAGCAAAAGACAGGGGAAGAGACGCGATCCCCTTCAAGCAGGAAGGGGCAGCCTGTAGTCGCCCTGGAGAGCCAGGGACGGCCTGACTCATCTGAGAGGCCTCTAGTGGCTTCCCTGGGATTCCTCCGTGGTTGTGCCGAAAACCAGGGAAGATGGCCAGAGAAAGCCCTGGCCTCGGCATCCTGAGACCTGAGTTCAAGCCACAGTTCAGCTACTAGCTCTCCAGGTGACCTTATACCAGATCTTTCCTCTCTCTGGGCCTCTCCTGTCCCATCTGTAAAATATGCACAGTTTCTGAAAGCCTTTCCCTCAACGATGAGTGTTGGGGACATAGGAGAGGACAAGGCCAAAGGCCGGAGAGGCCTGTAGTGGCCATGGTTTTTCCAGGGGCCTCTCCGGCCTCCGCTCTTGTCCTCTCCCATGTGCTACCACAGGCCTGCTTCACAGTGACAACTTTTCATGTCTCTCTTTGTTGCCAGTTGCAGAGGCCCAGTGGTCCTCCTATCTGCAGGATCGGCATGGCACCTTGCGGGGACTCCAGTAAGGATGTTTAAACCCCAGAGAGTCACTGTGGAACTCTGGCCCCATCTCGAGAGACCGTCACTTGATGATCTGCCACAGCCGAACTGCCAACAGTCCCTTTGTTGGGCTTGGGCTTGGATGTGCTGGAAGACGGAGTACCTCTCCAGGAAGGTAGGTCAGCATGGGGCTGGTTATGGCAGGGGAGTCTCTAAGAACTGAACCAAAGGAATGGAGTTCCAGTGGGGGAAGACCGGGCTGTGAACATGGCGCCCCCATCAGGAGGTAGGTCTGCCGTACAGCTGAGGGTTTGAGCATTGTCGCTGGCCGCTGAAGCTGGGGCCATCTTCTGCCGGGTAAGTAGGGCCACAGCATTCCCGTAAGACGCACGATACCAGGCCGCTGACGAGCTATAAGCCCTCCAGGGCCCAGAGGCAATGGGTGCTACCAGTGAGGTTGCCCGGGACCCTCGGACCCTGTACCCTCATCTCCCACTTGTCTGTCCTCTGCTTTCCTCTCCTGTATAACGAATTTGCTCCAAAGCCACTTTTTCAGGTTTAAGATACACTTCAGGATCTGCCTGGAAAAAATAAAATTGAGGAACAAGAGAACACACGTTTAGAATCCTGGAAGGTCAGAATCCGGGCCTCAGAGGGAACCTATCTTCCTGATGGGTGGGAAGGAGCAGGAATGTCAGGCCGGTAGGTCCCACATCACTGAAGCCCTGACCCTTGTTTTGCATGAGACCCTCATGATAAGGCTGTGACAGGGAGTGGGCGGCCCCTGTCACAGTTCTTTGGTGCAACTTTGGAGTCAGCTAGACCTGAGTTCAAATCCTGCCCTTCCACCGACTCTCTGAACCTCAGTTTTGTCTTCTGCAAAACGGGAGTGAGAATAGCCCCTATCTCATAGGGTAACCCTAAAAAACTTCATGAAGAGGGGCGCCTGGGTGGCTCAGTCGGTTGAGCGTCCGACTTCGGCTCAGGTCACGATCTCACGGTCCGTGAGTTCGAGCCCCGCGTCAGGCTCTGGGCTGATGGCTCAGAGCCTGGAGCCTGCTTCTGATTCTGTGTCTCCCTCTATCTCTGCCCCTCCCCCGTTCATGCTCTCTCTCTGTCTCAAAAATAAATAAACGTTAAAAAAAATTTTTTTAACAAAAAAAAAAACTTCATGAAGAAAGCGGCAGTGCAGAGGCTGGGACTGCGTAGCAAGCTGCCTCCACCGGGTAACAGTCTAAAACCAATGAGGCCAACGGAGCAACCATGCAGAGATGTGGATTGAAAACTTCAAGGGGGTGTGAGAACCCGCAGTCAAACCCTCCGCGTCACCCCTGATCCCCAGAGAGAAGCCCCTGCAATCACAGGGGTGGAAACTGCATGAGCTTCAGCTGCCCCCTCGCCCCCATCCCTCCACCTCCGGAAGGAGTAAGAACAGACTGGCGGGACAGCCGGGTGATGGGGGTGCAGTCCCCAGACGACACCACAAGGTGGAGCCATGCCCCTGCTAATCCATGCTTCCTACCCTGAAGCCTGAAGATCCTTATGTAAAGCAGCATTTTTGACGCCAGGCACCCCGCTGGGCACGGGACTTTCATGATCTTAATTTTCAAAGCCATCCCTCAAGATCAGTATCACTAGCTCCATTTTATATATGGGGACACCGAGGCTCAGAGAAGTGACATGACCAAATGTGAGGACTAGAGAGTCATAATACTTGGGCTCAAATCCCAGTTCCTTCAGCCCACTAAGATACTTAACCTGTCTGTGCCTCAGTCTCCCCATCTGAAAAGTGGGGCTAATAATAGCAGTAACATTATGATAGTTTAATAGACCTTAGCTATTTGTTTTTATTCCGTGCCCAGCCCTGTGCTCCGCACCTTACATGAATCACTTCATGCGGTCCTCACAACCACCTTGGGAGGTGGCCATTAATATCCTTTTTTTGCAGATGAAGAAACTGAGGCTCAGAGAGGCTAGCTGCCTGTCCCATTTCCACCCAGCTAGATGGAGGCAGAGTGAAATTCAAAGCCAGGTCTCCTGGCAGAGAGTAGTAGGAGGTATCCAAAACCTCAGAGGAGAGAGATGCCCTAGATTCTTGTCCCGGCCTACATCTCCCTCATGCTCTGGCCTCAGTTTCCCCACTGGTGCACAAGCAATTGGGATGCATGAAGCCAAGCCCCTTTGCCACCCCCGGTTCTGTGACTCACAGTGTGGCAGCCAAGAGACCCCGTTCTGGAGGTGCCAGAGTTGGGGCAGAGGAACCCCCAGGGACAGGAGGGCCCCAGGTCTCCATGGGTCTCCCCACACCCTGCACAAAGCGACCCCAGACCTCAAGCCTCTCGAGGCCTCCCTCATGTCACACGGACCCATGGCCTGAGGATGCACTGACAGGTGTGGCTCACAAGGCCATTCTGGCCCAGCAACACATATGACAGTATTCATTCTCTCGGCCGCCTTCTCCAGCACCGTATTTGCGAACCACACGAGGCGCCTGTGGGCCTGGAGGAGAGCTGCGTGGAGCCAGATGGAGGGACAAAGAAGGGAGAGAGGGGGAAGCGGAGTGGCCTTCAGCGTTCTCCCCAAGTCTCTGCTGTGCCCCCGGGCACCTGGTGTCCTCGGTCCAGCAATAAACAAGCCTGGAGGGGCCTCCAGTTGCCAAAGGAAGCGGAGCAGGAAGCTCTCGGGAACATTTATTCTTTCAGGCAACAAATACAGTCGGGTCACATTTGCTGTGAATCTGATTCATGCAAACATGGAATCGTGTCCTGCAAAATACTAATGAGGTTTCACCTTGTGAACAGAAAGTTAATTATTTCTTTCATTGTTAAGAGCACACAACCAAACACACCCCAGCCTGCCCCTCCTTGGGAGGAATCGAGGCCCTTTCCATTGACACCACACCCCCTCCGGCTCCCTCCCTCCCTCCCTCTCCCCCCTCACAACCAGCTTCCCCAGAGCTGAGCCGGGCTGCCTCCCTGGGCTCTGGTGAAGCTGTGGGTCCTGGCGGGGTTGGTCCGGGCCTGAGAGTATGCATTCCCACAAGCTCCCTGCAGAGGCTGAGGCTGCCGGTCCCTGTGTCACCCACTGAGCAGCAGGCGCGTGGGGGGCGCGGCCAGCCCCCTCCCCACCTGGCTTCCATCCGTCACCCCACAGCCCAGCTCCAACAGTGTCCTCAACAATTTCAACGTGGAGGAACTCTGTGGACCCTAGTCGGCTTCATCCTACGTGGCCCCAACACAGACGCTATTTCCTCCTCCTTGAAATTAGTTCTTCCTTTGGTTCCCCCCCCCGCCGCCCCCCACAGTCCTCCTGCCTCTAAACATTGCAGCTCTTCCTCCTCCCCCCCCCCCGGGGTGTGTTCCTACCGGCCAGTCCCTGTTCCTGCACCCCAGCCACTGCGGTTTGTTCAGAGCCCAGCATGTAACCCCAACTGGGCCAACGGGGGTCAGCCCGAGACTTTGAAGGAATCTCAGGGAAGAAACACCCTCTTTCTGCTACGGTTGTTAAGACAGGGTGCGGACCTGGAGCTGCCAGCAGCTAGCTGTTCCTGCCACCTTTAACGGGGAGCTAGTTTGAGAAAGAAGCCAGTGAAGAAAACAGACCACGTCGCGAAGAGGAGCGCGGTCCCGAAGATTCCTTTGAGCACTTGGATTCAGCCGCGCCTGAAACCCGTGGACCTTCAGGTTATGTGAGCAAGGACTCCCTTTCACACCTAAGGCAGTTTGGGTTGTGCTTCCCATTCCCAGCAACCCAAATAACCCTGATGGATGCAATTGACAAACGCATCTCCACTCACTCTGCGTCAGACATGGCCGGGAAATGAAATGAATCCCAGACAGACCTTGACCTCCCCGAGTTGACAATCGTGTGTGTCTGTGTGTGTGTGCACGCACGCGCATGCAAGGAAGACACCTGTTCAAAACCTACGAGTGAGAAGTGCCGGCTAAGTGTGCCAGTGAGGGCTTCATAGAAGGGGTGCCCTGAAGGAATGGGGGGGGGGGGGATCTGTCTGGGTGTGACATCCTCAGACCTAGCTCTGGGCACTGGGAGGAGTTGATGCAAAGCAGGTTCAGGAGGCCAGAGAGGAAGTCCTGGGGATGATCCAGAAGAAACAGAGAGCCTGAGCAGGGTGGTAAGCGGAGATCCCACTGGACCTAGGTCCTGTGAGGAAAGGCAGGCAGCTCGCTGTTTTCTCCATACTTTCTCCTCCTCTTTTACCTGGGCGGCCTCTACCTAGTGTTCTGGAACTCTGCCTTCTCTCACTTAATTACCCCCAGTCCCTCCTTGCCAGGATCGGCACCTGGTTTTAGAGAGAAGGTTCGAAGAACTGACTTACCTTGCCTAAAATCACAGAGCTGGTAAGAAGCAGGGTCGGGACAGAGACCCTCCACCCTTCTCCCAGGCAGGCATTGCAGGCCTATCTTAACTGAGCACTTACTATGTGCCAGGCCCTGTGCTGAGGGGCTTAAACCTCACCTAATCCTCACGCCAGTGTCAGCAAATTGGCCTTCGGGTGATTTCTATTTTGCAAATGAGTATTGGAGGCTCAGAGAGGTGATGTAACTTGCCTAAGGTCACACAGCTAGGAAGTAGGAGGGTTAGGACTTAAACTGAGGTCTGGTCAATTACTACAAGTCCCTGCAAGATAAACATACTCAAAGCCACCCCAGGCTTGGGGATTATGCCAGTGTTTGTTTTCTGTCTTCTCTGTCTCCACCTGTACCATAATGTCTTATCATTTCGTTCAAGTCTCAAAAGGCTCAGTTCAACGCGATTCTGTTTATGAAAGGCCTTCACCAGGACCAGGCTCTGTGTCAGGGACAGCAGCGAAGCCTCAGGAGGAAATATTCTGACCATCTGCAGGGGTTTTCAAAGCACAGAACATGTTCAAGTATGTTACCTGCTTCGTGGAGAGTAATCACAGGCGGGTATGTTTGCCTCCACACTCTGGTGGGGTCTGAGGGTAGACGCACACACGAGTGCTCTCTGGGGCGCAGCACCTGGCGTGGGGCAGGGCCAGAATAGAAGCTCCATAAATATGGGATGAATGAATGGATGAAGGGATGGGAGGATGGACCGGAGAGGGAGGCATAGGTTTCTGGAATCTTCTCGCTGGACTCTGGATCTCATCCCCTACATTTATCTATTCGGCCAGATGGCCAGCCTGTCCGTTACCCTGTTCTTTGCATTCTAATGCACTACAGTGTTTATGGGGACCCACTGCAAGCCAGGCCACAGCTGACTGCCGGACGCACAATGATGGCGGAGCCATGAGCCATGAGCCGTGACCTGAAGGAGCTCCAGTCCACGTTCCTCCAACTAACACATTTTAATGAGTGCTTCCTCTGACACCGACCTTGGGCTGGGTGGTGCTAGGGAAGAGACACGAATCCGAGCGCTTCCCCCACCCGTGACGGGCTCCCACAGGCCAAGGGGGTGTGAGTTACCAGGATATAAACGAGTGTGTGGTGTGAGAGGCTCGGAGCATGGACTCTGGGACAAGGCTACCTGGGCTCTGATCCCAAGTACTCACTGTGAGTGACCCTGAGCTATTCACTTGGCCTCTCTGTGCCTCAGCTTCCTTGTCTATAAAATGGGAACAAAATAGCACCTGCCTCTGGTTGTCTGGGGGGAGTGAGTACCTATGACACTATAATTTCCTGCCACTCATGAGTGATGGCAGGGGCTCACCTACTGCCCCACAGGGTGGCCCGTCTCTGGAACAAGTTCATCTTTGACTGCAACACAGGGTGTGGTATTCAGGAGGTGCCCAATAAATGGTGATCAAATGGAAGAGTGGTCCCAGCTCAAAACAACTTACATTTGTTACATGAATGAACGAACGAGGGAGTGAACGAATGAGGGAAATGTTTGAGAGCTGAAAAAACAAAATGTGTTTTCTCTAAAATCAGGAAAAGAAAACCAACGTCAGGATCCCAACATGTGTAATTAAAGGTCTTCAGACTGTGACATCATGACAACTTTGTTCACTGTTACATTTAGCAGTCGTGAAAATGACAATACATGGGAAAACATTTGTCACTTGGATCCCTCTTGTTTGCCAAGAATTCCTGAGTGGGTAGTTCAAGTGTGGGAAACTGGGGGCCTATTGTAAATTGGATGAATTATTCGCACCTGACTGATTTCAAAGGAAAAAGGACAATCCTTTCAGTCTTTTCCAGTAAAATAAAGGAATTTCACTGGGTGGATGAGTGGGTGCACATCTCTGCAGCCATCATCGCCTGAGGAAGGGGTGGAGAGGGGGAGCCTCAGCCCAGCCCCCAGGCCCCACCCCTCTGCAACCTCAGCCCCACCGCTCCCCCTGTCTGGTCTCAGTGAGCTGGATGACCTTTTAGGACCTTTCTTGCCAGGGAATTGAGCCATGTTGGGAAAAAGATACCAGCTCAGAGGTTAAGGGCTGGGTCAGTGGGACCAGGAAGCTGCCACGGTGGAGATTAGTAGTCACACCGAGGTAGCACGTCCCAGGCTTGAGACAGCCAGCTAATCCTTAATGCCTCACTGGAGATTTTCAATGAGAAATTCATCCCACGACCCTCAAGGCTGGGGCCCTTGTCCCCGAAAGGCAAATACCTGCCATGCGTGGAGACTGCCTGTCCCCTGGAGAGGGGACAGAGGGGACAGAATACACAAGAGGAGCCGTCACTGTTTCTGTTTCCGGGATGGCTCGGACGAGCGGCCTGGACCTCAGGTGGCCTCGGAGGGGACCGACCTCCCCGGCCACCACCAAAGGCCCTTTGCGTGCCCCCTCACACCCGTGTCCTGAGGGTCTGGAGATCGTTTGCTTGGCTGGGAGGGGACACTGATACAGCACCCCAGCATTGTGCCAGCCCCAGACTGACGTCCTCAGACATCACAGCAGACCAGAGAAACACTAAGCCCAGCATTAGCACCCAGAGCAGAGAGGCCAGGGAGACCCAAGGCCGCACAGCTGAGGGGAGAAGTGGGCCTGGCCAGCCAAGCCCATGCTCAAGGCCACTCTGCAGCCCAAGGGCCACCAAGCAGGTCAGCAAGCAGGGGCCAGAGCGAGAAAGGAGAGGTGGGTTGTGCCATAACCTCTGGGGAGAGGCAGATACGCGTGGAAAGTACTAGCAGACAGAGAGCCATGGCTCTCCTTTGGAGGAGCCACCTGTGGGCGAAGTCCTTGACCTGTGTGTAGAAATAATAACAGCGGGGCGCCTGGGTGGCTCAGTTGGTTAAGCGTCCGACTTCAGCTCAGGCCATGGTCTCACTGTTCGCGAGTTTGAGCTGTGCTGACAGCCCAGAGCCTGGAGCCTGCTGCGGATTCTGTGTCTCCCTCTCTGACTCTCCCCGGCTTGCACTCTGTCTCACTCTGTCTCTCAAAAATAAATATATGTTAAAAAAAAAAAAAGTTTTTTTTTTAAAGAATCCCTGCCTTCTGGAGCTTCCATTCTAGAGGGAGGATGAGAACCACACATCTTTCAAAAGCGCTTACAGGCTGTACACATGTTACCTTGTCTCCTTTTCAGACTGGTCCTGGGAGGTAGGCACACTTATTGTGCCCACTTAAGAGATGAGAAGGCTGAGTCTCTGGGAGGGTAAGGTCACAGGGCTGGTAAATGGCCGGGGGAGGATTTAAGCCCAGGCCTGTTGTGTCCTTTGTCATGCTCCCACACTGTCCCTTGTCACCCTCCCAATTTCCCTGGGCTCCTACACACTGTGCTGCATCACCCCTCGCTACTGTTTACTGTAGCAATAATAACGAAGATGGTAACTGTTACCCATGGAACACCTCCAGCAGGAGCTGAGCTGGGCTCTCCACTGCCATTTCCTCCTCTGGCCCCCCGCTAGCAGCTCTTCTGAGGTAGAGACCATTCTGATTCTCACTTTATGCTAAAAATAACAGAGGCTCAGAGAGGTTAGGGCACTGGCCTGCTGTCACACAGTCAACAAGGGGAAAGACTGAGACACACAACCAAGGCCAACTCAACGCAGATGTGCTCAGGCCAAGCCGGAGGGACCGTTAGTGATCACCCAGGCTCCTCTTGCCCGTCCTGAAAGGTGGCAGACATCACTCGCCAACCATCCCCTCCAAGCCCCGGAGCTGCCTCAGAGGCCATCTCAGCAGAATGTTCCATCGAGCCCTGCGATCAGTCAAAGTCGTGCATGAGACCAGAGTTCTCAGACCTCCCTAAATTGGCCCGGAAGGGGAAACTGAGGCCCAGTGAGGAAATGCACGAGCCACACACCAGCGGCCCAGGGAGCCAGGACTGGTGGGCACTGGCATACGGGGGGCCTGAACCCATTTCAGCTCATCAGGACCTCACTGCACACAAAAAGAAGAGGCACAGCCGCCGTTAGGTGAGCATGAAGCCTATCGGACGCACTGTCTCCTTTAGCCTTGTCACTAACCCCGTGGTGGCAGGGCTGCGTGCAGACGGGAAAACCGAGGTGGACAGGAGTGAAGGGACCAGAAACCAGCAATAACGATAATCACCCTCATCACTGCTGTTACCATGTGTCGAGGGCCTACCTCGTGCTAACCCTTCCACACGGGTTACCCTCCTCATCCTCAACAACACCCCTGGCGGGTAAGTCCCGCTGTTAGTCCCATTTCACAGATTGGGAACCTGAGGCTTCCAGAGACGACACCCCTTATCCAGGTCATTCAGCCAGCAACAGGCAGAGACAGGGGGTTCGAAGCCAGGCCTGCCCAAGCCCCGAGCCAGGCTCTGACCACCACCCTCAGAGCCCCCTCGGCACCTTTTTGATTTCCACTTTGCCCCTGGGATCCAGGCACGGGGGTGTTTATCCCATGTTACAGACAAGGAAACTGAGGCCTGAGGTCTTTACGACACATTCGGCCTTCTGGGCTGTGTTCCTGGGGCGGGAAAAACTCTCTTCAGGGATTTCAGGGCTGTGCCCCATGGCCGGAGGAAGAGGGGCCCCACGTTGGCAGAACTAGGTGTCAGGCGAGGCGGGGGGGGTCTGATGACTGGTCCAAGGCCACCCAGCACAGCTCTATTGGGTTCTCCAGGTCCCCGCCCCAGCTTGGGGACCTGGGCCGCCACCCTGCTCATGCTCTAATGGTAGCACCACGGTCAGCATGAGGAGAGCTAGGTCCCCAGCCACCAGTCCTATCCCACCCTCGCCCGGGCCACGTTTGCTTGAAGGACAGGCCGCCGGGTCCTTACTGAGTGGCAGGTGGGGGAACAGAGGAGACACACGGGATGCTCCTGAGCCCTCTGCCAGGGCTCCCCAGCCTGATGCCAAGTGGCACCCATTGGCGTTTCCTGGGGCCTGTTCCGGGTTGACACAGGCCCAGGGCACCAGGCGTTACAACCAACTCAAACAGCAGAGGCTGAGGGATAAACAGGATATTCAAGCTCCAGGGCTCTCCCGCCCCGCCAGCTGGCCTCAGTGTGACAGGGGTGGAGGGATCTTCCCTGGGGACCCAGATGACCAGTTCCTGTCTTTGTAAAGCCAGGGCAAGCCACCTCCTTTCTCTGAACCTCAGTTTCCTCAACTGGTAATGGGGCTCCCAAAACCTCCTCACAGGGTGGTCGTGAGGACTAGCTGGGGTAAGTGCCCCGAAAGCATCGAGCCCAGCACCAGGCACCCAGCAGCTGCCGGACACTCCCCTGCCTCTACCGGGTGCAGGGCACTTGGGCAGAAAAGGGGGACTCGCTGCTTCTCCCAAGAGGCCGCACCTGGAACAGCCGCTCTCAATCGGTGGGTTACCATTTCCCAGCCCTGCCCTCTCCTGTCCCGGCTTCGAGCAAGTTGTCTTTCCTGCCCCAGCCCCACGCTCCTCATCCGAGAAACGGGGCAGTAACACGCCCCGCAAATCCGCTGGGGAGACGAAACCAGATGAAGTCAAAGCACCGTACAAAGTAGGTGCCCAATAAATGGCAGTTGTTACTGTCCATCGTCTGTTGGTATGGGTCTCATACCAGCTTCTACAAGAGAGACTACACTGTAGGGTGCTGTGCACATGAGCTATAGGCTTGTTCCGGTCATGTCTAGGCTGAGCTGGGGCTCCAGAGGTTGGGGAAGGGTCATAGGTAGGCCATAGGAATCAAGGTACAAGACACCTCTGAGTGAGTCATCCAGTCCAGGTGTTTTCGTTTCTGGTCAACCGCCCCCCACCCCCGGGGGTAGCCTAGACACGGACCCCCTTGGGGCTCCAGGAACCCCTGACCCAAATTAGCTAAGGATGAGACTCAAGTACCTGTACGTTAAACATGCTTCCTAAGTAATTTTGTTTAATCTTTTTTTATGTTTATTTATTTATTTTGAGAGAGAGAGGGAGAGCATGAGCGGGGGAAGGGCTGAGAAAGAGAGGGAGAGAGAGAAAATCCCAAGCAGGCTCCGTACTGTCTGCCCAGAGCCTGACATGAGGCTCGAACCCACGCACCGTGAGATCATGACCTGAGCCAAAATTAAGAATTGGATGCTTAACTGACTGAGCCACACAGGCGCCCCTAATCTTTTCTTTTTCTAAGGCTATTGCCCAAATTAGAAAATTCCAACAAAACTGAAAGCCATACAAGAAAAGAGGAAGATAAGAGGGGTCCAAGGTCACTGCACAGTCCTTCTCCTTTTCTGGGCCACAGGCTCCCCAGACTTCCCAGCACGGAGGTTAAACTGATGCACTCTCGGCTCCCTCTGGCTTCGGGGTCTGCAGTGTTTTAAGTATAGGGTGGAACCCTCAAGTAGCCATCGGAAGGGAGGAGGCCAACGTGAGCCTACAAAGGTGTGAGTCAGGAAGAAGAAATTTATTTGAACCGAAAAGTCCAGAGATATACATGACTTCAGGTACAGTTGGATCTAGACACTCAAATGACAAACTTTCTCATTTCCTTAGTATTGGTTTCATTCTCCAGTGGTCTTCACCAGATAATTGTATCTGAAGTCCTTATTTGTTTATTTGTTTATTTATTTTTCATCTTTTTTTTTAATGTTTTCTACTTATTTTTGAGAGACAGACTGCGAGCAGGGGAGGAGCAGAGAGAGAGGGAGACACAGACTCCGAAGCAGGCTCCAGGCTCTGAGCTGTCAGCACAGAGCCCAATGTGGGGCCTGAACCCACGAACCGTGAGATCATGACCCGGGCTGAAGTCGGACGCTTAACCGACTGAGTAACCCAGGCGCCCCTGTATCTAAAGTCTTTAAAGGAAAAAACAGACCCAGGCAACCTGTGGAGACCCAAACCCCGCTTTGTGGGTAGTAAGCTCTTCTCATTCAGAACTGTGGTAACATGATCTCTAGGCTTCTGTACGTTCTCCTCGTTGCAGGCAGGGAAACATATCTGTTTTCTTCAGAGGAGTCTAGCTTGTGCCATCTTGTTCTTGCACGTGCACACGCACGCCCATATGTGTGCATGTATGCACACGTATGTAAATGTGCTTGTTCAAGAGTCCCACACCACTGTTAGGAGTAGGATCTGGAGAGCCCCAGGAAGAAGAGGGCCTGAGTTCCCTCCACTTTGATAGATTTAGCCTGGTCTACACCAGATTTGGGGGATTCCCCCAAATGCTCCAGCAGATGGGAGCCCTTAAGGGTGTGGTGAGGGCCTGTAAGCAGAGCCAGTGAAGCAGCAGAGGAGAGAATGATCCGGAGAATACGGCTCCTTAGGAAGCAGGACCTTTGAGCTGCACAGGGGAAGTGTAGGGCCCACTACTCACTCGCCTGTCTCTGTGCCACCCCAGGAACACCCCAGGGGACAGGAGCTTCTAGTCAACATCACCTCAGAGCTCAGCTGTGAGAGGCAGCTCTGCCAGGGGGAGAGGCTGGTTTTGTCCTGATGTGCTCTGTGCTGAGGAACGGTGCCACAGCAGCTACGGTGGCTCCAGGAGGCCACAGCGGGGCCAGGCAGGTGAGAAAAAGAAAGAGGCAGGAAGCCTGACGAAACCACATCCCCAGGAAGGCAGCCAGACCCAGGCAGAAAGAGAACCTGAAGGGAAGAATCGTGAAAATGCACATCACTCTTTAAACTTAGGTCAGTGAGATCTGGAACCACAGCTCCAGCCACATGAAGCTGCATGGGACCTCAGCAATCACCTAGTCCAATTTCTGAGCATCTCTGGTGATGGGGACCTCACCACCTGCCCAGGTGGGTGGCTGTGCTCCAGGGAGAGGCCCGGAACATTCTAAGGACAGGTCAGTGTCTTAGGGACCCATGCGAGAGAAAGGCCCAGAGCACAGGACAGTAACAACTTGCTGGAGGGCAGGAAACAAGTTAAAACAAAAAACCCAATTGTGATGATTTGTAGTGAAAGAAGCCGACAAGGAGCTGAGGGTGGGAGCGGCTGGCTCCCTCAGCTGGACAGTCAGGGAAGTTCTGGGGAGGTGGGTGTCAAGGGCTGGGGACAGCTGGGGATGAGAGCACAGCCTCTGCGAGGGACCATGGCAGGAAAGAGGTTGGCACCTTTCCGAAACAGAAGGAAGGCCAGTAGGGGCTGGGGAGGGAGAGGTAGGAGATGATTCTGAAAGGCAGAGCACAGAGGACACAGGCTTCGAGAGCCATGGCGAGGACTCTGGGGGTAGGCTGAGTAACACCCCTCCGGGTGCTGTGCTGAGAGTAGAGCGAATGGAGGCAAGTGGGCAGAGGGAGACCAGGGATGAGGCTGTTGGTGTGTATCTCCTGACACTGGCTGTGCAGCCTCAGGTGAGACGCTCGACTTTTCTGGGCTTCACTATTGCCCACATATATGGAGGTAATGTGGGGCAAATTTTGTTCACTCCCAGGAGGAGCTCCCGACCAGCTAGATGGAATAGGCTGTGGGGGATAGGAAGCTCTCCGTCAGCACAAACATCACACTGAGGCTGGCTCCACCACGCGAGATTTTGTGAAGAGCATTCAGACACCAGAGGAGGGTTGGGTAGAATGACCTCCCTGGTCGCTGACCCTGACTCTCTGTGAGCCATAATTCTAGCCCTACCTCTGGACCTGTCTTGCTGGGTGACCTCAAATTGGTTACTTCCCCTCTCCGTGCCTCAGTTCCCAAGTGAGGACAGAATTAGCTGGATGATCACTCTTGGTCCTCCCACCAGAACATTCTCCTCTTCATCCATTCTCAGTCTTTACCCCAACCCCCACTCACAATGGCCACCGTCTTGGCAGCTGGATGCTCCATGAGAACCTGGTCTTAGTCTTGGCAGAAAGTCCTCTGCATGTCCATCCATTTCAGTTCAAGCATCCTGGGTGACCTTTGGGCTGGAAATCTCTCTGCTCATCCTGGACAGGGGTTATTTTCTTTGGAATCGCTCTGGATGGCCCCGGAACCAGGGCTTGCTTCTGTGCACAGCCTCCCATCCTGTCACCACCACATAAAGGCCACCAGCCCCTAGCAGATCCCAGGAGACTGTGCAGAGGAGCAAGGATTTGCGGACATCCTCCTCCAAACCTGTGAGTGGTGGGCTTTCCCCCTGATGGCACCCCACGTGGTGATCTTCAGAATGTTTGGGGGGCAAGAGACAGAAGGATGGGGCCACTTGGATTAGCTAATATTTTGAGTGTAGCATTATTATTGACATCCAGAACTCTGATCAGAGGACGAAGACAGCAAGATGGTGTGTGTGGGGGGGGTGCCCCCTAACCTTGACTCTGGGAAGGGGCCAGAGTGGGCTTCACAGAGGGCATGATGTCTTACTGAAGCTGGAGAGTCAGTAGGAAATAACTTAGGTAAAATTGCAAAGACAAGGAGGCAGAGGAGCTAGCATGTGCAAAGGACCTTTGTGTAAAGAGCATAGACTTGGAACTAAGTGTGACTTGCCAAATTCCAGCTCCTCCACTCACTGGCTGTGTGTTTCTGGGCAAGTTGCTCTAGCTTTCTGATCTGGGTTGCCCATCTGTAAAACGGCAGATGACCACATCTACCTTAAAGGAATGTTAAGTGTAAGAGTAACAGGTGCTTATCAAAGATGATCCTTTTCTCTCTGGGTAATTCTCACTCTTGTTCCTCCTGGTGTCAAAGTGTTAAGACAAGATGCTTCAGCTTTGGAAACTTGTTCTCTTGTGCGGCCTGCTCACTGGGACCTCGGCATCTCTTCTTGGAGACCTTAGCAACGACCTGAATAATGTTGTGGACAAGCTGAAACCTGCTGTTGAGAAAGGACTTGAGACCATTGACAATACAGTTGAATGTGAGTTATCAAGATGATTGGCCTAAATTCTATGCCCGCATTACCAGAGGCTGCCACCAGGGGATGCTCTTTATGAGTGGTTTGCTGAGAAAGGTGGCTATTCAGTTCTAGTTCATTCACTTATTTTTCTAGGAATAAGCAATGCTCAAATGAATATCCCTTTACACACTACATCATGGCAAACTTTTCCTAATATATGTGTCGGATAAATTCCTAAAAGTGAGATTTCAAAAGTTCAAAAGGTATGCACATTTTAGGGGCGCCTGGGTGGCTCAGTCGGTGAAGCGTCCAACTTTGGCCCAGGTCATGATCTCGCAGTTCACGAGTTCGAGCCCCACGTCGGGCTCTGTGCTGACAGCTCGGAGCCTGGAGCCTGCTTCCGATTCTGTGTCTCCCTCTCTCTCTGACCCTCCCCCCATTCATGCTCTGTCTCTCTCTATCTCAAAAATAAATAAACATTAAAAAAAAATTTTTTTAATAAAAAAAAGGTATGCATATTTTAAATTACAGTCGTTGTTGACAAATAATCCCTTACATTAACATTCTCTCCGTTAGTCTTGGGAGAGCGCCTTCCCCTCTCCCACCCTTGACAGTACTAGTATGGGCAACTTAAGTGTTTTGCTAATGTCATAGACAAAAGATTATGACTCATTTCACTTTGCATTTCTCCAATTATGAAAGAATCCACTCATTTTTTCCATATTTTATTAGCTGTTTACATATTTTAGCACATTTTGTTCATATTCATAGCCTATTCTTCTGCTACGTTGTTCAATGTTCTTATTAATTTGTATTAGTTCATTGGAAATTAGCCATACTTAAGCCGTCAGCCTAGGTAGCTTTTTTTTTAAGTTTCTTTATTTATTTTGAGAGAGAGAGCACACACACACACACATGCACAACACACACACACACACACACACACACACACACACACACACACGTTTGAGTGGGGAGGGGGAAAGGGGCAGAGAGAGAGGAGGGAGAGAATCCCAAGCAGGCTCTGGGCTAACAGCAATGCTAACAGCTCCAAAATGGAGCTTGATCCCACAAACTGCAAGATCATGACCCGAGACAAAACCAAGAGTCAGATGCCTAACCACCTGAGCCACCCAGGCGCCCCTAAGCCTAGGTAGCTTTAAAGCTACCTAGCTTTATATTTATTTAATTTTGTCTCCTTTTTTAATTCTGATTTCTTTTTGTTGTTGTTGTTTTGTAAATGTTTATCTATTTACTTTCAGAGAGAGAGGGAGAGTGGGAGCTGGGGAGGGGCAGAGAGAGGGAGAGAGAGAGAATCCCAAGCAGGCTCTGTGCAGAGCCCAACTTGGGGCTCGATCTCACAAATTGTGAGATCATGCTCTGAGCCGAAAACAAGAGATGGACCCTTAACCAACTGAGGCACGCAGGCACCCCTTTATGAATGCCTCTAAATGCCTGCTGCCAAGCTCTCATCCTCGAACTCCCATTTGTCACTTTTATGAGTTGGAGCCATACTTTTCCCTTGATTCTGGATTTTCCATTTCTTAGTTTATTCTCTTCATTTTGTTTGACCCAGTTTCTGAAACTTGTGTGAATATCTCATTCAGAGCAATAGACCACCACCCCCCCACCCCATCTCAACTAGAAGCTGGTGTACAATTGATATCAATTGCCTCGTTCGTTGATTGATTGCTCTGGGTACGAATGATGAGTATGTATTAGTACAAAGGTAGCACAGAAGGAACAAAGGCTCCCCAGCCGCATGACTTTAGGCACATTTCTTAACCTTTCGGTCCTTTATTTCCTCATCTGAAAATGCAGATAATAACAATATCTACCTCATTTGTATTGTTAGGAAGAGTAAATAAAATAACATAGGCAAATGGTCTTTCCTAGCGCCTCGTACATGGTCACTGCTCCATAAATGGCACACAACTCTCAATGGCAATTGTTTTTGTCAGCTATCCTTCAGAAACTGAAGGCTGACGTGGCGGTGCTTCAGGATTCCAAGGTTTGGCAGCTGGCCAAGCAGAAGCTGCAGGAAGCTGAGAAGTTGGTGAACGATGCTCTTTCGAAGGTCCTCTCACTTAAGGACGGGACTTTGAGGTGAGTTGATGCTTCAAGATGGAGAGCTTTGCTTCAGGAAAAGGGAACACACACCTTTGGGGAGGTGAGTTTAAGATCAAAGACAGAAGGGTGGATAAATCTTGCTCCTCCTCATAGAGCTGAGGCCGTCTGAGGCCAGGTTCATCAGGGCTTGAGCAAATTAGAAGCAGGGCCGCGGGGCCAGTCCGAGCAGCTCATGGGTTTGGGCTTCCACATTCTGTAATTTCAGGATCCCAGTGAAGGTCCCTTTAATCCTCACCCCCACCTGCTTGCTGGTGCCTGAAGTCCCTCTTCCAAGGAATAAGACCTTTCTTCTCCAAATATAGCTGAGGGTAAAAGTCTGGATCCCCTCAGGAGAGAGAAAACTGGAATGCATACCACATAGCTGGCTCCACACATAGAGTTTTGGAGTCAGACGGTTCTGGGTTCAAGTTCTGATGCTGACACTTGTTGCTCCCCGGAATCTGTGGGGGAAATGACATCCGTCTGAGTGCCCGTTTTTGCTACGCCCCAACACGGAGAGGATCAAACTTCCAAACAGGGCGACCGTGAAGGCCAAAGAAGGCAGGGGTGGTGAGGCCCAAATGCTCAGCGTGATGCTGGCATCAGGGTAGCATGGCTGTCACGAGGAATAACAAAGGCAAACCGTGGTTTTTGCACAGCTTGAACATCCTTAACTCCCGCATCCTGAATATCAAAATTGAACTGACTCCTGATGGCGAAGGCATTAACATAAGGGTCCCCGTCACCGCTAATGTCACCCTGGCTCTGTGAGTATGCATTCGAATCTGGGATTGGGGAGTGGCAGTGCAGCATGGCCAGGGGATTCCCAGATTGGAACCAGGCACTTTTCCATGCTGCTATGTGGCCTTGGGCCTCAGTTTCCCAATCTGTAAATGAGGGGGCCTTTCCAGCTCTAAGGTCTGAGCCCTTAAAATGTTCTGATGGGGGCGCCTGGGTGGCGCAGTCGGTTGAGCGTCCGACTTCAGCCAGGTCACGATCTCGCGGTCCGTGGGTTCGAGCCCCGCGTCGGGCTCTGGGCTGATGGCTCAGAGCCTGGAGCCTGTTTCCGATTCTGTGTCTCCCTCTCTCTCTCTGCCCCTCCCCTGTTCACGCTCTGTCTCTCTCTGTCCCAAAAATAAATAAACGTTGAAAAAAAAAATTAAAAAAAAAAAATGTTCTGATGAACTTTGGCCATCACCAAGTCTCTTTTAAAAGAACCTTCCATTAAATATTTCTGAAATCGTAACATTTGTACGATTGTAAAATTTGTAACTTTTACAATCTAATTGTAAAATTTGAAAAATTGAGAAAACATGAGCATTCACAACTCTTTGGCAAAATTTCCTCCAGCATTATCTGCTCCCTTGAGACTCTCTTTGAATAGCAAGGACCTCTGTGCCTAATGCATATAGTATTGTACAGTATATAATGAAGGGCGTGTGTGACAAATACAATTTTAAAGTATATTAATGACTTTAAGAAAGATAGATAGGAGAATGAGCATGTGTGGAAGCAGATAGATGGAGGACACGGGGGCTCCATCATTCATTGGCAATGAGATCTTTGGATGGTTGCTTAGCCTGTCCGTACCAGTATTTCCCCATTTTGAAAATAGGGATAATAGTGCTTTTCCCTCATGGTGTTTGTGTAATGACATGGATTAATCCAGGCATTTTAGAAATGCCTGGCATATAATTTGCCCTCGATAACTGTTAACTATTATTATTTTAATTATTACAGTGGTGCTATATAAAAATGTCATATGAGCCATATCCATGTGGCCAGGCAAAGACGCCCCTAACATAAATATGTCAGTCTCATAAGGAATATAGATGACACTGACATCAGCCATAGACATCCTGGGTAGTGCGTACCCACAGTGGAGGAAGCTTAGCAGGCCTTCTCGACTTGCATTCACTGGGAATCTTATTTCCTACAGGCCTCTCATTGGCAAGAAGGTCAACCTGAAAGTTTCTTTGGACCTCCTGACTAGCCTCAGACTTGAAACCGATGCCCAGACTGGCATCCCCAAAGTGGTCGTGGGAGAATGCCTCAGTGACTCAGACAGCATCTCCATCACCTTGCTGGACGGGTAAGGCCCTTGTTCCACCTCAGCAGAGCTGGGCTCTCAGGGGAGTCGAGGACCCCTAATCTCAGCCCTATTCCTATACCCACGAGGCAGCACCATGTAGCGAAAAGGAGTTTCGCTCTGGAGTCAGACAGACCTTGGCTCTGCTACCAGCTTGTAACATTGTGACCAACTCCGAGCCTCAGTTTTCCCTTCAGTGAAGGTGATAATAATGCCTGCTCCTCAGTTGCTGAGCCGACCAGATGGAAAGACACAAGTGTCTGGCACCCAGCCTGGCACACACTAAGCTCTCAGGGATCATAATACCCGTACGGACTCTGTCTCCTTGTTCTCTCCGTTACCGAGACCAGAGTGTTGACCTCTGAGCACGAATCTGTTCGTTCCACCTTACGGTGCTGCCAGGATTCTGCTTCCTGCTTTTTGAAGCTCTGTTGTTTTGTGCATGTGCACATTTAGGATTGTTACTTTTTCTTGCAAAATGGACCCCTCTATCATTATGTTATATCCCGTAATAACAACAACAAACTGTATTCACCTTCTTGCCTCCATGTGGGGGTGGGGGGAGAAGAGAAGTCAGTGCTTACCATGGGCTCTAAGTTCCGATTGCCCCCAGAGAGGCCTCCACCCACTGGAAAATTCCCAAAATGAGATCTTGAAAACTCAATCCTCTCCATTAAAATCATCGATCCCTGTTAATCCACAAAACCTATGCCTTAAACTGTGCTTGAAAGGGCACGTTTGGCGGGGAAAGAAGATTGGGAGAGGAAGGGTGACCCTGGAGGTGGCTCATGGAGGAGGAAAGTCTGGAAGCTGAGGGCTGGGGCAGGTTGGCTTTGGGAGGAAACAAGGCTGGCTTCTCAGCTCTCAGCCGTGAGGGCTATGAGCAGAGGTCACTCTACCATACCCCTCTCGAGGGATATGACCGCAGGTTGCCTGAAGTTCCCTCCCCCCGCCCAAACCAAAGAAAGGCTCTCCTGCCTGATGTTATTTGGGAAGGCTGGGATACAAAGTGACAGACCTGAGCCCTGCTGGATACGGCCTTGTCTGCAGGTCCCAGGGAATTCATCCTGTCACTCTGGGTCTCAGTGTCCACATCTGTGAAATGGCATTCCTCTCTACTGCCCCCAGCCTGCTCACCCCAAGTGCTCCCCACAGCTGTCTGGGCTCAGTATGAGCTAGCCCCACCCTCAGATCACTGCGCTCTTGCCATCACTCACTGCATTCCAGGCACCCTGGCCCTTACTCAGAGAAGCTCTCTCCCACCTCTAGACCTGTCCTTGTTCCGGCCTCCTAGAACACCTTGCCCCTCCACCTCCATGTTCTTCTTAACCTTCAGGTTCTAGCAATGCTTCCTCCTGGGGCGCCCGGGTGGCTTAGTTGGTTAAGCGTCTGACTCTTGATTTCAGTTCAGGCCACGATCTCATGGTTTGTGAGTTCAAGCCCCACATTGAGCTCTGTGCTGACAGTGCTGAGCCTGCTTGGGATTCTCTCTCTCCCTCTCTCTTTGCCCCTCCCCCGCTTGCACACATGCTCTCGCTCTCTATCTCTCAAAATAAATAAATAAACTTAAAAAAAAGATTTTAAAAAGTTTCCTTCTATTCTCCCTCGAAATAGTCTACTCTAGCTCTTCAGAGTACTTGTCCCAAGTTGTCCTTATATATTTAATTCTATATTTATTTCATTGCTTCTTTTAGCCAAAAATGCTTGAACATCTGCTATGTCCCAGATAGGCTCTGAACTCTGGAGAATTTTTGATGACAACAGACAAGGACCCTGTTTTCCTGGAGTTTATTGTCCTGAGGGAAAGGCAGGCAGACAAGCTTCTAGTCCATCTGTAAAGAGCCCTCAAAGAAAATGTCAGATTATAATGTCAGACACATAGCGGTCTGATGCAAAGCACTCTCTTAGGCGAGCAGTCAGGGAAGGCTGCTCGGAGGAGGTGTCGGTCATGCTGAGAGCTGAAGGTGGGAAGGAGCCAGACTTAGCAAGACTTGTTTCATGCTTAGGTACCAGGAGGCATGGTGCTTGTGTTTTGCTCCTCCCCGTGGCCCCAGCCCAGCTTAGTGCCTGGCATGTAGGTGGTGATCTGTAAATATGTGTTGAATGAATAAATGAATGAATGAAGTCTTAAGGTTGTGAGGAGACTCTCACAGGTTGAGGTGAGCCTCTGGTCAGACGTGGGGTGCCCCTGAACAGCACTCTGTGGTTAGAAAGGCGTCACAGTGTCCCTGGGTCTATGTGACTTCAAGGTGCTACGTCATCTCCCACCCTCCTCCCCGCTGCTATGTGGCAGTTCTCCCCACTTGCCTGGCTTTATCAGTTGCCTCTCTTTTCCAGCCACAGTCAACTGATCAACAAGGTCCTGAACTCCATGACCAGCATCCTGGAAAAGACTGTGTCCCACCTAATAGAGAAGGAGGTGAGTCCTCCACTCCTGGAGGCCCAGAGACATGAGAGGGGCAGGGGGGAGAAGGGAGGCAGGTTTACCATTCACAGGCCTGATCGTATTCTCTGGCACCTTTTCTTCCAAGGTGCAAACTTCTCCTTGGGCTGTCAGCTGGAACCTGCACCCCTTTACTCAGCCTAGGGAGCAGGAGAGAGGAGCAGGGCCTGACAGTAGCTGAAATCATTGGGTCCCAAACTTGAGCCACTGGCCATATCTACCTGGCCTTTTTAGCTAATGTGTTCTTTTAAACAATGCAATTTTACTTAAACTTATTTAAATACATTTATCTTAAAAGAAAACTATACCTCCACCATAATTAGAAATTAGTATCACTTAGATAATTAATTAAAGCAATAAACACCAACCTGTAAAAATAGGTATTTTCATCATTTTCATACGTACACACATATGTACACACAAAGTTCCAGAGATTCTGAATCAGTCATTCTGGAAGGGGGCTGGGAATCTGGGTTTGTGAAAGAAAAATCCTCCACATGGCTCTGTGATTCACTGAATGGGAGCCTCACTACTCAAAATGTGGTCCTCTGACCAGCAGCATGGACCCTCACCAGGGAGCTTACTAGAAATGCAGGCTCTCAGCCCGCCCCCCTGCCCCATCACCACCCAGACGTGCTGAGTCAGAATTTGCATTTTAGTGAGCTCCTCAGGGGATTGTACACACAGAATGGTGAGAAACTCTGCTCTATGGTTCCCAGGGCCCCATTTGATTCCTTAAAATTCCAGGGTGCCAAGGTTCAAGGTTTCCAAGAGTGTAGGGTTCTGGGATGTGAACATTCTAGATTCTCAAGGTTCTAGGGTTCCAATGTTCTAAGGTTTTAGAATTCTAACATCCTATTGTTCTCTAGTTTTAGACTTCTAAGTTTCTGTTGTTCTAGAATCCTAAGGGTCAAAGGTTCTGAGATACTCCTGGGCAGCTGGCAGTTTCTCCCCAGCTGATAATGATTTGTCCTCCTTCCTGTTCCTGGCCCTCCTCCCCCTCCCTCCTTCCCTTCTGCCCTGTTTCTCCGCCCGCCCCCCCTCCCGCCCCACAGGTGTGCCCATTGATCCACCTCTTGGTCTCCACCGTGGATGAACATATTTTACATGACATCATTGGTAAGTCACAGCCTGGGGACGGCGGCAGGGTGGGGAGCTTTTCCCTCTGCAGCCTTCTAAGGTTAAGCACGAACCCTGCACCCACCCCATGGTAGGTCTGGCCAGGGGACCCTGGAGAAGCAGGAGGACCCAACGTCTGAGCAAGCTGGGGGAGTGTGGCTGGATGGAGTCTTTGCAGAACTGAGGGGGTTCTGTGGGCCTCTGAGAGCTCTCTATCATCCCTCTTTAAACCCACAGAACCTGCCTGTGAGATGTGAGAAGAGCGGCCATATCTGGGTTCAAATCCTGGCTCTGATATTTAGCAGCTATGGGGCCTTGTTCAAATGGGTCTGCCTCTCTGAGCCTGGGTTTCCTCCCAGGTGAACCAAGATTGTAAACACCGGAGGCTGATGAGTGGATTCAGAGGAAAAGCTGGCCTCTTTCCCTCCTTGTGAAAAGCCGTGGCTTCTCCTCCAGCCATGGGGGGTGGGGGAGCGGCTTTCTTTGTTCTCTGGGTCTCCAGGCGTGGCTGGGGTTGCCGAGCAGTAGAAGTGGGTAGGTGAAGGTATCAGGGTCCTGGAGGTGGCCCCTCTATGGAAACAGCCACAGGTCAGTTCCTTGGGCGATCTTTCTACGCTCTGCGTACACCATCCCATCGGAGCCTCGCAACAGCCCTGTGGGGTGGGTGCTGTCATTATACCCATTTTACAGATGAACAAACTGAGGCTCAGAGAAGTGGACTGACATGCCTGAGGTCCCATGGCTGTCAGACTGACCCGCTGGAGAGCAGCAGCCATTGGGGTCTGGTTTCTACTGGAGAATGAGGCCTGCTATTTATTTTGTCCCTTCAGATAAACTTCCAAAGGACAGCAAACCGCAAGCTGCTGCCTGAAGAGGGGCATGAGGAGGGCTTCTGTGATGCCCAACCAAAGGTAAGGGGTGGCTCTGTGCCCCATTAAGGGGATGAGGCCCCTCCACAGGCACCTGTGGTGAAGCCAAAGCAAGGCTTGGCTTCTCTCTTTTTAGCAGTAGGCTGAGCCCTAATTTTGGTCATAGACTGAGCTGTGACCCTGGCCCCAGCCTGAACCCTGACCTGGTCACACTCTGCACCTTGAACCTTATTCCGACACCCAGAATGAGCCTGGATCCTAGTCACAGACTGAGCCCTGACCTTGATCTCAGACTGATCCACGATCCTGGTCGTATACTGAGCCCTGAACCCTGGCTCTAGTCTTGGCCTCTGATCAGTCTTTTCACATCTGCCATTGCTCCTAAGGTGAGGGGAGAGAAGGGTGAGGGGAGGAGGATAGGTCCGTGTCAGGTGCCAGAGACAAACCCCAAACCACAGGTGCCAGTCCCTTCTCCAAGACGTGAGACTCTGTAGGATATTGTGGAAAAGAGTTCGGGCAGCAGGGTCTGGTGGCTAACAGGGATCCACAACAACCCCACTGCGGTCAGTGCCCTAAGCCCTTGCGGTCTCATTCCAGCTCAGTTCCCAGTGGCTTGACTGTGCCCCACGTAGCATCTCCATCTGGTAAGGTACAGCCACTATCCAACCAGAGTGACAGCCTAAGTTCAGCCAGAAGGAGCCCTTGCAGATCCTTCTCCTCATGGTTGGGACAGCAGCCTCTGTGCTCACCGCCCTCCACCCCCTGCAATAAAAAAACAATTTCTGCACCCTCCTGTGTGGCTCCTTTTATTCCCTCCATTGGCATGGGGAGGGGGCAACTGGGGTGGTAGAGACCTGGGTGGGATCTGGAAGAGATATTTGGGACTATCCATCTTGTTTCACAAGGCACAGAGAGGGCAAGAGACTGACCCAGGGTCACACAGCCAGTCGGTGGCAGTGGCAGACCCCTTGATTCATCCATTCACACGCTCGGCAGGTATTTAGTGAGTCCCTACTGTGGACCAGGCAAGCAGTGGGAAGGCGACAGTCACATTCTGGGTGACCCCACCTAGTGCTTTCGTCCCCTGCCCTCCAGGGACTCTGAGAGGCCTTGTGGAGGACTGGGGACATCTGATCCATGGGCTCAGGAGTACAGAGCAGAATGACATAGGGTCAGGGGCCTAGGCCACATCCCAGCCTGCCCCTCCGTGCCCCCTGAAGGGCTGGAGCTGAGATCAATTCAAGCAACCCCTGAGAACACCCATGGTCCCCAGACTCCAGGGCTCATCTCCCCTCCAACTGCCAGCCTGAGAGCCTGTGCGCCCACCTGCCAGGCTGCACGGAGGCCCAGCCAGCCTGGTGAAGCCAAGGGTCCCTTGGAGACCAGCTTCTGTCTCTAGCCGAGGTCCCTTCTTCCACACTCCAGAGCTCAGCTCACCCCAGGCTGTGCCAGACCATGGTTGAGTCAGCATCGCTCTGCTTATGTTACCACCACTGCCATCCTGGGGAGCTGCCTTTGCTGGCCACATGTGACCTCACCAGTTCTTAACAACAGCCAGGAAACACTGTTCTTGTCCCCATTTGACACATGAGGAAACTAAGGCTCACAGAGGGAAAGTGACTCATCAAGGTCACACAGTAAGCAAGTGGCAAATCTGGATCTGAACACACAACTATGAGAGCCTTTGCTCAGAGAAGTGATATCCCATTGCCCAGGCACTTTGGCTGCCTCCTCAGCCCCCAGCAGGCACTGCTTTCTTCTGCCCCTGACACATGAGAGCCTCTCGAGGCTGGTCTTCCTCCCTACATGCAGGCCTCAGTTTCCCCTTTGCCCTGCAGGGAGGAGGATGCCACCCCATCCAAAAGGGACTGCCTCATGGGGTCCAGTCACCTCAAGGGACTCTTGAGTCCCTGGAGTGGCCTGGAGGGGCCTCAGACCAGCTCTCCTGAGTGATCCCATGAGGACCTCAGTTCAGATGTGCCAAGGGGCTGCTGGGCACAGGGCGAGGGCCAGGGAGTTTGGCACATCTGAGCTCAAGATGGCCCCTGCCACTTTCTAGCTCTGAAATCTTGGGTAATTTACTTAGCCTCTCAGAATCTGGAGTTTCTCCCCTGTAGGGAATTAACAGTAAAACCTCGGTCACTAGGCTGTTGCAAGGATGGGAAGTGTTTAACTAGGGCCTGATAGCTATTGCGTCCCCTCTACACGCTGAAATTGCTATCACAACCACCCTAGTGTTTGTTGATTGACTGCTAACAGCCCTGATGTGGTAGAGAAAACCATGGTCCTGGGAGATCTTGGGTTTTCACCCCGTCTTTATCACAACACTGTCAATGATCTCCCAGTGGTCATTCTCTCCCCTCCCCAGATTTTAACTGGGCACATCGTCCCCAGCCAGAGACTACATTTCCCAGCCTCCCTTGCAGTAGCCATGCGATTAAAGTCTGACCAATGGCATATCAGCAGAAATGATGTGTTTGAAAGGAAGGAGTTCCTGGCTGGCTGGCTCAGTGTGTGGAGCATGTGACTCATGATCTTGGGTTGTGAGTTCAAGTCCCACATTGGGAAATGAGCTTTAAAAAAAAAAAAGGGGGGGGGTCCCTCTACTTTCTTCCTTCTATCAAGTTAGAAATGGGAATGAGCAGAACTGTCTGAGACCTAGAGGTGGAAGCTGTGTACTGAGCCAGCAGAGCTGCTCCTAAAGCCCCTGACCACCCACCTCTGGGCTCCATGGCAGTAAAAGAATGAGCTAGCTTATTTAAACCAGTGTGTTTTGGGGTCTCCTTGTCAAGGCTACTTTGTCTCTATTCCACCTGCCTCCTTCTGCCAATAACGTGCTGTGTGACATTAGCCTGCTAACTTCTCTCTGAGCCCTGTTTTCTTATTGCCACAGAGATCCCTAAAGGCCCTTCCTGTTCCAACAGGACAAAAGTTAGTGCTCCCTCCAGACTTGAATGGGAAAGAGAATAAACATTTATTGAGTCCCTACCACATGCCAGGCACTGTATTAGACTGGTGATTCTTTGCCCCCCAGGGGCATTGGCAATGTCTGGAGACATTTTAATTGTCACAGATTGTTGCAGATGCTACTGGCATGTCGTGAGTAGAGGCCGGGGATTGTCACTTAGCATTCTACAATACACAGGACAGCCTCTCACAAAAAAGAATCATCCAGGCGAAAATGTCAATAGTGTTGAGAATTCCTGTATTAAACCTTTATGCACATTATCTCATTGAATTCCGTTTTTTTCTGAGGGATGCAGTGAATGGGTCTTGGGGGAAGATGTGGCAACTAAGTAAGGCTCAGAGAGGTGAAGTGACTTGCCCAAGGCCACACAGCTGGTCAGGGGCAAAGCTGGATTTAATCCAAAGTCACCCTCCTCCAGAGCCGGTGCTTCCCTTCTGGTGGGGGAAGAAGGGTGAGTTTTCCTTTCTCGCTGTTTTGTGACAACCCCTCCTCCCACAAAAAATACACAAAGGAGGTCTCAAAATTCAGGGCTTCTTTGGGCAGTAACCAACTGGAGTCATTGCCAAGCCTTTGTCCATGCTGTTATGTCTACTGGGGACACCATTCCTCCTCCCTCCCCAGCTGGCTAAATCCTGCTCAGCCTTAAAACTTTGCTCAGGGGCGCCTGGGTGGCTCAGTCATTTAAGTGTCCGACTTTGGCTCAGGTCATGATCTCATGGTTTGTGAGTTCGAGCCCCGCGTCGGGCTCTGTGCTGACAGCTCGGAGCCTGGAGCCTGCTTCAGATTCTGTCTCCCTCTCTCTCTCTCTCTGCCTCTCGCCTGCGCGCTCTCTCTCTCTCTCTCTCTCTCTCTCTCTCTCTGCCCCTTGCTCACTTGTGCCCTCTCTCTCCCTCAAAAAAATGAAAGGAAACAAAAATCTTGGGCGCCTGGGTGGCTCAGTCAGTTAAGCAGCCGACTTTGGCTCAGGTCATGATTTCATGATTCATGAGTTTGAGTCCCACATGGGGCTTTCTGCTGTCAGCCTCAAACCCACTTTGGATCCTCTGTCTTCTCTCTTTGCCCCTCCCCTGCTCCCCCTCCCTCTCTCTCTCTCTCTCAAAAATAAATAAACATTAAAAAAAGGAAGAAAGAGTGTCAACTCTGGTTAGTATGGTTTTTCCCTTCTTTTTTTTTTTAATATTTATTTTTGAGAGAGGGGGAGGGGCAAAGAGAGGGGAACAAAAGATCTGAAGCAGGCTCCACCCGATGGGGGCCGCCAACCAGCGAGCCTCGAGATCATGACCTGAGCTGAAGTCGGATGCTTAACCCACTGAGCCGCCAGGCGCCCCGGTTTTCACCTTTCCTATTCATCAATCTGCCCCCATGAGCTCTTTGAAGGCAGGTACCTCGCTCCTCTCAACAGCCCCAGCGTCCAGAAAAGGACCAGATACAGTACAAGCACTAACAAATGTTGAATGAGTGAGTGAATGAATGAATGAATGAATGAATCTCTTCTGTCTGTATACAATCAGACACCATCTCCAGGACACCTGAGTGGGTAGGTGCACAGGGAATTTCTAGTAAGCCAGAACTGGGAGTATAGGAGACTTGTCATCATTTTCTGTCAATCAGGGCCAGATACCTGGGACTTGAGGACATAAGTGATGGACTAGGACCAAATGCGGGGCTCCTAGGTAATTGAAGCCAGAACATGGGGTGGTTGGGGCCAAGGCCACATGGCCCCACCGGTGACTAACGTGGGCAATGGAGGTGAAAGGAAAGAGGGTGCAGAAGTGACGAGGGCTCTGTTGTCAGCCTGGCGCCCCTGCTACCAGCTCTGGCTCAGACCTCAAAGAGGGGTGAGGGCTTCCTGGAGACAGTGACACCTCATGAAGGAGGCTTTGGGGACAAAGAGGCCATACGGAGGAGGAGAGGGAAGAACTGGCCTGAGGGAATATATGGGAAGAAAGAAGGCAAGACCTGACTGGACCCCGAATCAGCCAGAAAACAGAGAGCAAAACTGTCGCCCAAGCTCTTTTAAAGGTTTAATTCAATTAAATAAATGCTGGATCTTTCCAATGTTTACACCATCCCTTCAGGATAACATCTCAGGATCAAAATTATTTACTTTATGCCTTGGAACATTTTAGGATGCCAGGAACACATCATAGAACTTACCAACCCGGATCTTTCTATTTACGCTAGGATGAGGGAGTATATACATTTCACCGTATATTTGCCAGCAGATAGACACTTTTATTTTAAATATTTGTTCTTTGAATGGGAGTGGAATAAACTTCATCGCCCTGGAAGAGCTGAAGGTCCCAAGTTTGGAGAGTCAATTATTCCATCAACTCAACAGATTATTTTCTCAACTTTTTTTTTTTTAATTTGGGGAAATACTGTGTTTTACAGCTGAATGAAAATACAGCTCTGAGAACTGTGCTGAGCTGGTGTCACAATGATGCAAGAAACTGGGACTGGGTGGGGGAACTGAACGGGGATGCTGAAATTTGACAAATTTCATTTGTTGGGGTGACTCACTTCTGTGTTAATGTTTGTTCAAGAAATAGCATGGATTTTCCAAAAGGAAGAGGGTTGTTGAGCACCTAGCTAAGCCAGGCTCTGTGCCTGATGACAGAAACAGGACCCCCTGCCCCTGAGCGCAGCAGCCTAGAGGGGATCCTGCAAAGCTCCAAGTCCACAGCAGGGGCTGGGAGTGAAGAGGGCAGGACTCAGGCTCATAGCCCCCCTGGGAGGTGGGGGTGAGAGAAAGACTCGTAGGAGGGGCTTCTGGCCCAGCCTGGGGCTGAGGGGCATCGCATTTTAACAAAATGACGTATTTTATGAAAAATAACTCCATGTTCCAGAAAACATCAAAAGTGAGAGGAGTAGCTCTGTTTTACTTTCTTTCTTTCTTTTTTTTTAATTTCGTGGGGCGCCTGGGTGACTAATCAGTTAAGCATTCAACTCTTGATTTTGGCTCAGGTCATGACCTCACCGTTCAGGAGTTCAAGCCCTGCATGGGGCTCTGTGCTGACAGCATGGAGCCTGCTTGGGATTCTCTTTTTCTCTCTCTCTGCCCCTCCCCTCTCTCGGTCTCCTTTCTCTCTCTCTCTCTCTCTCTCTCTCTCTCTCTCACACACACAAATAAATAAATAAATAAATAAATAAACAAACATTTTTTAAAAATCTCCATAACGACTGGCTTAACAGAAGACAGCTGGATCCTCGCATCTGCTCTGCCTCCAGTCAGTTCCAGTATCACATGTCATGGAGTTCTCAGAAAAATCTGCTCTACACTTGTGAGATAAATGAGAGAGAAGAGGCAAATAATGTCTTCATATTAATTCAAAATTGTTTTGGACCTCGCAGACCTCCTGGAAGTTTGGTGGGGGCCCCCAGACTACACTTTGAGAACCACTGGGCTAGTTACTAGGAAGCCATGGAAAGTTTCCAGACAGGAGAGAGACAATCTCAGCAATCAGTTTCAGGAAGTTTCCTCTAACAGGTGATATGTTGGGTGGGTTGAAAGGAGGCAAAGGCCATGGCTGGTCCAGGTCCCACCCAGGGCAGGAGCTGTTGGGGTGGAGAGCTGGGCTGTGGACAGAGAGAGAGGGTAGCTTCCAGGGAGGAGGTGCCCATGAGAGAGGTACAGCTAGGGAAGTCCATTCTGCAACTTAATCATGCTGAGCCTTTGCTATCCTGGGCCCCCCAGACTAGGCTCTGGGGCCAGAGCTGATGGTTCAGGAGCCTACATCCCACCGTCCTCAGCTTAGGAAGGAGAGAGTGTTGCAGGAAGGCACTAGACCTCACCTTTGGTTCTGATTCTCTTTATCTCATATCCAAGGTCAGTAGGCAAAGTCACATTTGTCCCTGTTGTCCTGCAAGCACTTGCCCATCCAACTGACCCTCTGCCTACAGACACAACTGCTAACTGGAGCAGCTGTACTGACAATGGTATCCGTGGACCTACATTTCACAACCTTGATCGAAGCTTCCAGGGTGTCTCACCACACCATGCCACAATCACACCCCTTGGTATTTACCCAAAGGAATTGAAAAGATGTGTCCACACAAAAACCTGCACTTGGAGATTTTAGCAGATTTATCCATAACTTCCCCAGCTTGGAGGAACCAAGATGCCCTTCAACAGGTGAATGGATAAATAGACTGTGGCACATCCAGACAGTAGAATATGATGCAGCACTAAAAATAAATGAGCTATGGGGCTCCTGGTGGCTCAGTCCCTTGAGCACCCAACTCTTGGTTTCTGCTCAGGTCATGATCTTGTGGTTTGTGAGATCAAGCCCTGAGTTGGGCTCCACACTGACAGTGGAGCCTGCTTGGGATTCTCTCTCCCTCTCTCTGCCCCTCCCCTGTGCTCTCCTCTCTCTCTCTCTCTCTCTCTCTCTCTCTCTCAATAAATAAATAAATAAATAAATAAATAAATAAATAAATAAACATTAAACAATTTTTAAAAAGAAAGGAATGAGCTATCGGGTCATGAAAAGACACAGAGGAAACTTAAGTTCATATTACTCAGTAAAAGAAGTCTACTAAGTGAAAAGGCTGCATACTGGATGATTTCAACTATATGAAATTCTGGAAAGGGCAAAACTACAGAGACAGTATAAAAAAATCAGTATTGTCAGGGGCTTGGAAGGAGGGAGGGATGAATTGGCAGAGCACAGAGAATTTTTAGGGCAATGCAACTGTTCTGTATACTATAGAAGCAGATACACATCATTACACATCTGTCCAAACCTACTGAATGTACAACCCCCAGCGCAAGCCCTAATGTAAACTGTGGGCGTTGAGTGATAATGATGTGTCAGTGCAGGCTCATTGTCATAACAACAGCCCACTCTGGTGGGGGATGCTGATCATGGAGGCTGTGCATGCACAGGGACCAGGAGGTATACCAGAAGTCTCCGCACATTCTGCTCAAATCTGCTGTGAATCTAAAAGTACTCAGAAAAAGTCTATTCCAAACAAACAAACAAAAAAACCCTTCAAGGTGGAGGTTCCAAGCCTGGCATTGTGATTCCCTTAGAACCTGACCCCTGACTGCCTTTCTGCCTCCTCTCCTGGGCTTCCTGGCCCATGTTCTACAAAGAGGAGGCATGCAGTGATGTTTTGGTGGGTGGCCAGGAGCTCTCAAATGACCCACATTAGGATGGCCTTCTGGCTCTAACATGTATCCATAGGCAGAAAACATACTGGATGAAAGTGAGTCGTGATTAAGACCTTGGCTCTAGGATCTACCTCCTGGGTGTGGATCTTGGCTCTTCCAGGGCTGGAAGCACACCACTCAGCTTCTTGGAGCACCACCTCTTTGCCAGTAATGTGAGTGTTGGAGCATCAACCCCTCATAGGGTTTGGAGAGGACGAAATGAGTGAGGTATGCAAAGCATGTGGTGCAAGGCCTAGGGAGGCAGAAGAACTTAGACACAGCCCCTAAAAGCTGACACATTAGCAGCAGAAACTGAAATCCTCAAACCTGGAACTGAACAGGGGGACAAATGGTCCCAGCTTTGGAGCCAGAGAGAGATTAAGTTCTACCAGGGAAATCTGTAACACCTTCTTGGTAAGCGTGAGTGAGATTAGAACAAGGCTTCAAAGAATGGCTCCTTAATTCATTCATTCTTTTCACACAGATCTATGGAGTATTTGCTACTTTCCAGGAACACAGGAATAGTTCGAACAAAGGTCCTGAGGTAGGAGGGGGAGGGCATAGCAGGGAAACAATGTGTAGGCAGCACTGGACGTAGGCTGCATTTAGGGATGGTTGGCGAGAGATCAGCATAAGGTCCCCACAGCTTGGACTTTGTGGAACTGTCTGATCTTTGCCAGAATGGTTAAATGACTTAGTGTGGCAGACAAGAAAGTACTGTTCAGCTGTCCCTTCAAGGAGACCTGCCACAAAGAGGTTAGCTGGCTGGTTATTCTCCATATCTATGTGTATGTCCAGTTGCACAGAACGAAGACTAGAGAGCAATGAGCCAAAGTGCTAGTAGAGGTTATCTCTAAATAGAGATATTGTTGGGGCGCCTGGGTGGCGCAGTCGGTTGAGCGTCCGACTTCAGCCAGGTCACGATCTCGCGGTCCGTGAGTTCGAGCCCCGCGTCAGGCTCTGGGCTGATGGCTCAGAGCCTGGAGCCTGTTTCCGATTCTGTGTCTCCCTCTCTCTCTGCCCCTCCCCCGTTCATGCTCTGTCTCTCTCTGTCCCAAAAATAAATAAATGTTGAAAAAAAAAATTAAAAATAAATAAATAAATAGAGATATTGTTTTCTTTATGCATTTCTATATTTAAAAATATTCCCTCGTGGGGCACCTGGGTGGCTCAGTCAGTTAAGCATCTGACTTCGACTCAGGTCATGATCTCGCAGTTCATGAGTCCAAGCCCCATATTGGGCTCTGTGCTGACTGACAGTTCAGAGCCTGGAGCCTGCTTCAGATTCTGTGGCTCCCTCTCTTTCTGTCCCTACCCCCCCCACACACAAACATTAAAAAATAATAAATAAATAAACAAACAAACAAACAAACAAACAAACATTTCCTTGTAAACAGGGATCATGTGAATAATCTGAAATATATGTTTTAATATATTTTTGAAATTAAAGCTTGAGTGGGGTCCCAGTTTTTGGAGCAAATGATGAAGCATATCTGTCCTTCAGGCCTTGAGGAACAAGCCTTCTCAGTGTAACAGAGAACTGTTCCTCCTACCCAATAAGAAGGCCTCAGCTCTGCTCTAAAAGGAGGAATTTGAGATGTGGTGTCAAAGTTACACTCTTGGGCATAAGGCAGAACTAGATTCACAACCTGATTCTACTATAGACTAGCTCTATGATCTTACGCAAAATTTTCCTCTCTTGAGTCTTGGTTTCCTTTTCTGTAAACTGGGGCTAATAATAATTTTTACATGGTAAGGTTGCTATGAGGATTCCACAAGCATTTGTGAAAATTGCCTATCAGTGCTGGAATTATAATAGATGGGGGAACTGAGGCCAAGAAAGGGCATGAGGCCTGACCAGTATCAAAGAGCAAGGCATAGGTAGAGCCAGGGTAAAACTCAAGCCTCCCTGAACTGAAGCCAGGATACATCCCCCCTTGACTCCACTCAGAGTAGACTGAGTGGCTTCCTCCTTCACAGTCCTTTAGGTCCACCTCACTCATGGCACAAATGAGGAAACCAGCGGATAGGGCCATGAGTGAGAGTCATGAACGCAGCCTCCAGACTCTCTCAGGGCTCCCAACGTTCTCTACACCTCTGCATTTGCTGACATTCGTGATGTGCAGTTTGAAATATGTTTTTGACACTTCCATCAAATGTCTTAAGTGAGTCCCTATCTCCTTAATCCTCTAGGACTTCTATGCAGGAATGTTTGCTTTGGAGGTATTGGATGGACGTGGTGAGATTGAAGACTTGTCATCAGTTTCCTAGTGCCACGTCTTCCCAGCAATGGGGCCATTCGCCATTTATAAAGTCTGCCCTACTGCAGAGCCATCAGGATTCAACTGACGGAGACCCAGGGCATCAGAGTGGTCCTGAAACTGACTCTACTTACCTGGGATCCCCACAGGTACTGCCCCAAGATGCTGAAAGTCTCAGATCTCCTTCTCATCCTCTATAGGCTGCTTGCCCTGTTGTCTGCTCAATATTTGAATAATTGAATGATGTGTGAGTCTGTTATATTGTATATTTTAATTTCTTGGATTTCAGTCCATTTGTCCTTTTGTGCATGTGTGTATGCCTTGTAATTTTTCATTAGATGCTGAACATCATGATACAAATTATAGAGGTTCTAAACGATGTCATCTTTTTCCAAAGCCAACTGAAAGAAGATAGTCAAGAGATAGAATATAGGTGGATTGCTTTGATTCTGCTGAAGCTCAGATTTATGTTTTATGAGGGTGGAAATGTTTTGATTTTGCTCTTACTCTTCAGGGGAGCCTTTATTTCTAGGGCATGTCCCTTTCTCCTGCAGAATTGTCTTCTGAGTCTTAACTAAAAGACCAAGGTGTCCATTAAGGGCACTCCATCTTAATAAGGCTTGAATTCAAACCAGTGTCTCCCCAGCACCACATGGGGAGGTGCTGAAATCTGCTCAGCTTCTTAACTTTCAGCTGCTATTTTCTGCTGATGTCTCAAAGTCTAATGATTTTCACACCAAATATAATGTGCATTTATACACATTTATGCATTTCTATATTTAAAAATGTTCCCTTTCCTCCCACACCACCAAGAAATTTCTCTGACACTAGCTGAGTGTCCTACAGTTCACCTCAATTCTGACACACTCTACCCAGAGATGGCATTAGAGTCCGCAGCTTAAGAGCTCAGTCCCATGAGACTGCCCTCACTTCATATGCCACGTGCAAGTCCATGTTGGTTACCTGTGTCTCTGATTAACTGGCTATAAGTCAAAGGTTCGCATAACCCCTTCCTTGGGTTTGATTACTTTGCTAGAGTGGCTCACAAAACTCAGAGGAACATTTTACCTCCTAGATTACTGGTTTGCTATAAAAGAATACAAGTCAGGAATAGCTAGGCAAAAGAGATTCGTAGGGCAATGTGTGAGGAAAGAATCATGGAGCTTCCATGCTCTCTCTGGCTGCATCACTCTCCTTGAATCTCCACATGCCCACCAACCTGGAAGCTCTCTGGACCCCATCCTTTTGGGTTTTTATGGAGGTTTCATTACACAAGCATGACTGATTAAATCACTGGTCACTAATGACTCAACTCAATCTTCAGCCCCTTTCCTCTCCCCAGAAGACTGAAAGGTCCAACCCTCTAATCACCTGGCTGGTTCCTCTGGCAACCAGCCCACATCCTTAGGTGCTTTCCAAAAGTCACCTCATTAACATAACAAAAGACACCTTTATTGCTCTCATTACTTAGGAAATTCCAAAGGTTTTAGGAGCTCTGTGCCAGAAACTGGACAAAAACCAAATATTTGTTTCTTATTATAAATCATAATATCACAAGTGTCACACTGCACAGGTGAGCTTAAGTCCAGTGAGTTGAGGGAAATCTGTGCACCAATTTCAGGTTTCTTTCCCTGTGGTACCTCCCTCTGTGGGATTTTGTTCCTCAAGTACCAACTTGAAAGCTCCTAGTCCAATTTCTGCCTCCTCAGCCCAGTAAGACTGGTCCTTTTGTTTGGACTCTACTCCCCCATATGGCAAATTGGGAAATGACCTTAAGCAGAATTTGGGGTGAATGTGGAGCTCACCTTGAATGACACCCTTTTCTAAAGAATCACAGGCTCTCATATTGTACCTGCGTAATTTTTCATCGATACCCTCGAAGCACTGTTTTATATATTTCTATCTTATATAGTTTCGATTTACTGGGAAGTTTAGTCTAGTAACTCTGTCATGACCAAAACCAGAACTCTGCAGCTAGAATTTGACCTTATATCTCACTGGAACATTGTAACCACCCATTTAGGGCTCAGGGTGAGAAGGTTCAACACAGGAAATGCTGCAACCTTCCAAAAACAACTTCAAGATTGGTTATTTCAAGAAAATGTTTTATGGGATATAATATGGCAAGTGAGCCAAAAAAAAAAAAAAAAAAAAAAAAAATCCAAGTATGTTCATCCCGGGGCTGTTGGGATTTGAACACAAAAATGGCCAAAAGGAGGAGACTGATTAAATAAACATTGGTCAATCCATACATTAGAATATTCTGCAGATAAGGAGGTAGAAAGACAGTCATGATGTGACATTATTTGATCAAGTGATTCTATAGAAGCATGGCAGGACAATCCTGGTTTTTCATAATGTTACATGAATGTATGTGTGTGTATGTACATGCAAGTGTGTAAAGAAAAACTTTTGAAAGTAGAAACAGAATTTAATCTCTGAGAATTTATTTTTATTTACTTTTTTCTTTCTTTGTATATATCTTTTTCTAATTTTTCTACTGGTCTGAAAACAGATCATCAAAATTAAAATTAAACCAAATGGGCTACTTTACATGGGATTGGTAACCAGAACTGGCCTCAGACTCTTTCCTGAATCTGTCAGGTGTCTAAAGGGAGGATTGGGCCCTACCAGCATCTGCCTGTTAGTCTCAGGTCCCAAAAGGGGCCATTTGCACTGTCATTTGGATGAAGCCCCAAAAAGTCCCATCAACATTTGCATGAATGTTTTTGACCCATAAGGGGGTGTGAGGTAAGTGTCAACATCCTGAAGACCTATCCCAGCCCATGCCATATAAGCAGAAAGTTCCAACCCAGAAGCATGCCCTCCACATACTCTAGACCATGTCCATACTCTGAGGGACACGTCCATGCCATCGAACGTATTGTTTCCTGCCAACTCAGGAAGAGTTGAATCCCAAATGAGAATCATTATCATCATAAAACTCATCAGCATAATGGTGACCATTTATGGAGCACTTCCAATATGCAGAGTGCTGTGCTCAGTACTTACAACAAGGCTGAGAGGAAGGTATGGGTGTGTATCATCCACATTTTCCAGATGAAGAAATTGAGCCTCCAAAACTCTGCATTGCCCAGATTGTCCAGCAAGTAGTAGGTGACAGAGCTGGGATTCCATCCCAGGCCTGTCTGTCTCTGAAGCCAGTGCACATCACCACCAATGCCTCCTGTAAAATGAGGATAATATGTGCTCCATACAATGTCATGTGGTGAAGCAACTTGCCCTAAATCCCACAGTCCCACACCTGGTAAGGAGTGGAGGGCTTCAGAGACTGTTCTTGCAACTATAACATTGTGTAGTCTCTCACAGCGGCAGAGGGCAGCTGTACTGGGGAAGACTGTGTCCCTGCAGGAAAAGCTGCATGTCCAGCTCCATTGGCCTTGGGGAGCTGACTTCATCTCTTGTACCTTTCATTTCTTGCTCTATACTATGTGGAAAAGCATGTCTCCTCTCTGAAATTCACTGGCCCCATCTGTAAAGTAGGTCCACATGAGTTCTGTAGCCACCACAGACCTAAGCTCTGGGGAGACCCCCTCAGAGAATGACCCCATAGCTGACCCTCTCTGCCTGCTTCCCTACAGGTACCTGACCCAAGATGCTAAAGGTCTCCAGCCTCTTCATTCTCCTCTGTGGGCTGATTGCTTCATCCTCTGCTCAAGAGGTCCTCTCCAGAGTTTCTTCCCACATCACTGATGGTGAGATTGTCTTGCCTTGGGTCATACCTGGACTGATCAAACCCATAGGCCTCTCCTAAAATTCTAGACTGTCAGCCAATGTGGGTTAAGTTCTAATTAGCATAGTGTCTGGGACACAGTTAACATAATGAATCATTAGCTGCTCTGATCATCACATTACTATATTTAATCTTGTGTTCCCAAGATTCCCTCTTTCCTGTCTCCTTGCCCTGATTTATCTATTAAAACTCACCATCAAAAGACCCAGCCCTACCTGGACTGGCTCCTGTTCACCTCTCCTACCACCCTCCCCGCCGCCAATCACTGGCTCCCCTTCTACCACAGTAGCCTCCTCAACACATAAAGCACATCCCAGGACCTTAGCACTTGCTGGTCCCTCTGCCTGGAACACTCTTCTGGCATCAAGTCTCCCTTCCCTTCTTTCAAGTCTCTGCTAAAAATGTTGCATTTGCAGAAGACATTTCTTGACCTCCTTGCATGAATTACCACCCTCACTCAATATTCTCAATTCCTCACTCTGCCTTTTATTTTTCCCTCATGACAGAAATAGCTTCAGTAGAATGCACAGTATGGCTGCAGTGGTTAAAATACTGAAAAATTTTTTCTAAGCTCCTTGGAAAGTAGCCCCTTCTCAGAGATTCCCTAGGTGGCCCCCTCTCATCACCCCAACCATCCTACCTTAATCCCAGGACTCCAGGCTTCTCACCAACCAAAATCTAATGAGTCAACACCTGGCACAGCCCGGGAGCCACAGAACCAGGCTACAGAACTATGGTTGATGTCCTCTCTGGTTGGTTGGTGCCTATGCCCAACTGGTTGTTGAATATTTTGAAACCAGCCCCCTCATGGCACTTATCTGCACTTGACTCACACATGTCCCTTTATTCACTACTTTATCATCTCTCTCCCCTCATCCTCACCAGAATGCTGGCTCCACAAGGGCAAAGAATGCTGCCTATTCTCACTGGTACAGCCTGGAATGGCCCTGGCACATAGTAGGCCTCTAAAAATATTTGCTGCTGAATGATTGTGTTAGGAACTTGGCCTGGCACCAAGCAGACCAGGGAAACTAGGTGAATGAAGAATAAGCACCACATGTGGGACATTCTCAGAGGTCAAGGTTGCGTCCGAGAATCTTTGGCATCTAAATGTCTAATGGGGGGTGGGGGGGGGATATGTTTTTCAGCTTTGACACAAGGACTCCTTGGTATGAACTTTCTTCCCACCCTGCAGACAATTGACTTCCAGGGGCCATTGAAGGATGTCTTCAGCCTTGTCCTGGGCCACCAGCTCACCAATGGGGAAGCCAATTTTATGTGAGTGGCCTTTGATCACAAACCCCCATGTCCAGACTGTCCTGATTTGTTGGTTTATTAGCAGCCTTCTGGCATTTTCTTGACTCTACAGAGCCTCTTCCATCAACTAACAGCCTTTCCAACTCTAATGGACTAAGAACCCCTGGTTGGGAGAAATTCCCACTGGGAGCAGAGGCAGAAGCTAGGGAGGTGCTAAAGACAGGGGTCCAATCTCTTTGTCTGGGAAGAGAATGGCTGCTCACCAGCTGTGAGAGCACCACCAGTGTCTTCCCCTATCTGAGTCTCAACTTCTGCCCCTATTAAATGGGGAACTATAGCATCCAACCCTACAGGACTATTGTGAATATTAAATGAAACAACACATGAACCATGCTTACACAGCTCCCTGTCCTCAGCAAGCCCCCAGTCAGCAGAACCAATTACAACAACCTCTACAAATAACGATGTGGTAATCATAGTAATCAATGCTATCTGACAACCAGAGTGTAGAAGATGCAGGTCCCTTGTCTTAGCACATTCAAAACTACTGATGATTCCCAGCCTCCCAGCCTGCTTCTCCTCCAGCCCAGCCCATTTTAGCTAATGAAGCTCCATCCATCCTGCTGCTCTGGCCAAAACTCCTGACCTCGTCCAACACCCCTCTCTTCACTCACACCCCCATGCAGCCTGTCTGCAAACTCTGTCAGCTCTATCTTCAAAACACACCCAGGGGTCTGACCATTTTCTCCACCTCATCTGGTGTGAACCACCAGCATCTTCCTCTGACTTGTGGTCCCAGATTCCACTGTTTCCACTTCAAGCACCCTCCCCCATTCCTTCCACCAGTATCCAGAAGCATCTTTCTGAGAAGTAGGCCAGACACTGTAACTCCCTTGCTCAAACCCTCCAATGTCTTCTAGTTACTCTTAGAACCAAACCCAAAAGTCTTACCATTGTCCCACAAGGCCCCCTGTGACCTGGTCTTGACTGCCCTCTCCCTTTCCCCCTGCCCACCTGCCACCTGCCATGCTGAGCCTGTTGCTGATCCAGCCTCAGGGCCTATGCACTTTGTCTTCTCCCTGGTCCTTTCTTCCTCTGGCCATCTTTATGATCTACCTGTACCCTCACTCATTCATGATTCTGCCCTAGTGTCACCTCCTGTAAGAAGCCTTCCCTGACACTCTGTCTAAAATGTCACTATTCCCAGTGTTACCCTCTTCACCTGATCCCACCAGGCTTTTTCTTCACAGCACCCATCACCCGACACGTTCTGTATGCATTCACTTACTGGGTTTATTGTTTTACACACACACACTCTGCCCAAGCATGAGCTGTGTATAGCTTTCAGTCTTCTACTTTATTCATATTCCAGCCTGCTTGGTGCTGGCCAAAGGGCTAGACATGATGACCATTCTGTGATGCATTAAGGCAAGAGGTTTTTTTGTTCAGGGCTATATTCTCAGTGCTTATCTCACATGGCAGCTGTACAATAAATAACATGGTTAATGAGTCAGTAACTATCTTTGCATACATTCAGCCTCTGCTCTGTAGGGGACCTGCCTTTACACAAAGTGGGGCCCCCAGTGGCTAGAACCACAACCTTCCCTGCTTTTCTCACACAGGGTACAGATGAAAGACCTTCGACTTTTTCAGGTCTTCCTTGAGACCTCCCCTGACTTCAAGGGGATTGATTTACGGATGCCATTGGCGTTTTCCATACAAATAAAGTAAGTAACAGCTGCAAGTCACTGGTTCAATCCTGTACTTTTGCACAGGTGTGTGGGGGTTTGGGAAGTAGCCATAACTCAAGGGTGTCCAGTATAATCTTAGCAAGGCTCATTGTGTGGTTGGGGTAAAACACCCTCCCTCTCCAGGCCTGGGTCACTCTATGGGTAGAATTTGGAGGCTGCAGAATAACTGAATGCTTCCAAGCTGGGGTCCCTAAAGCAGATTCCTTTCCCTGCTTTATCCAGAGAACCCCACCTTCATTTATTTGGACTTCATGAGCCCACTCAACCCTGACTGAATACAACTTAAGACGAGAACACAGAATGTGCTCTAGATAGCAATGCCCCTTGGCACCGTTGCCTAGAGATTGTCCACAGATGTGTTTTGTTTGGTCTGCACTGGTGTCTTCAGAGAGACCAGACATTCCTCAGGTCACCACAGCTGTCGCCTCTCCCTGTGAAACCAGCCCCTGCTCTATCTGATTCGTTTCCATATCAAGCCTGGTCCTGGAGGCAGTGGAGTTGGTGACCTCTAGAAGAGTACTTTCCAAATTCAGTCTCTCAGTTCTGATAAGATGCCATACTTGCAATCAACCTTTTCCTTTCTAACTGTCCCCCAAGCCAGAGATAGTGGGTATCAGGTATACAGCCTGAACGCAGGCCTACCTGGCTTATCCACTGGCTGGATGGCCGACTTGGAGAAAGCCATTCCCATTCTCCAGTCCTGAATTATCTCTTTTGAAAGATGAGGAAATGATCTCACCAGGGTGATTTTGAGAGTCCTGCGCACACCAGGGGAACCTTCATTTTAGAAACAAATGGGAGTAAAATAAGCTCTGAGGTTCTCTCCCACCAGCCTTAATACTTCCCTCCCACAGGTTTCCGGCTCTTAATCCCTACATATTCCATGTACGGACAGATATGAAAGTCCAACTTTACTTGGAGAAGGATGTAGACAACAGATACCAACTCACCTTTGGGCATTGCAGGATTGTTCCTGAGACTGTATGGATCCAATCCGGAAATGTGTGAGTTCTCCATTTTTCTCTCTCTGCATCCAACTGGTTGTGATGAAGTCCCAAGGAGGCTTCACCTGAAACACGTCAACACCAAAGCATACCTTCCAGATGAGTCTTTTGTGCATATGGGGATGTATGTCCTACAAATAGAACTTCATAGAATTTAAAAATTTTTTTATTATGAAAATAATATTTTCACTGACATGAAAAGAGGTTCACTGAATAATAGCACCAAGGACAAACAAAGCAGGCTCACTTGATTATTGGTTGACATTTAGGTTATTTCTGAATTTTTTGCTATTATAAATAATCCTGAACCTTTTAGTGCAGGAAATTATAGATTCGTGAAATGATTGAAAAAGTATAAACAGTTCTATGACTTTCAAATTTGAAGGTATATAATAGTTTTAAGGCATTCCACATCACTTACCAAATACCTCGCCAATAGAACTGAAGTGAGGTGTTTCTGGCTGGCATCGGTCACTTTCACCCTATAGCCAATCTGGACCAATTACTCTCATGTTTACAACTTTTCTCTTCAGTAGGAAATTTCAGCAGAAAATCCCATGGGTGCCATTCTCTTGACTATCAGTAGAGCAAGGATGTCATCATTTGTGTATTAGTCTGTGACCTCTCCTCTTCAGAGTAACTGTTTTCAGAGGTTTGCCCTTTTACTAAGTTACCTTCTACATTTGTAATCTCTTTTTTTACAATATTCTTTGTAAGATTTTTTAAAATTTAGGCTCACATCTATGATTAACTGCAGTCAAATGCTCTACCACTGAGCTATACCCCCCATGATTAACTGAATCCAATAGTCATCACCAACCTATTGTACACCGTGTCTTTTTCATTCATGAATTTTGTTTTGATTCATTTCACAGTTGCTCATTGTTTTAAGAAAGATCTGAGTGTGGAATCTTTTCTGAGCCCTTACAGGTCTGGTAATGTCCTCCTGTTCTGTTCCAGATACAGTGTCCTTGACTCACAGCCATTCTGCCCAACTCTGTCAGTGTGGCTCCATATCTTTTGATATGTTGAAGAAAACCAGTTTTTCCTTTGAGGGAAATCTGAGTCTTCAGGCTGGAAGTGATAGATCAGCTGATTTTTATGTAAGCATTTTATAGAATAAAGACACAAACACTTTGCCTGAGAATGAGATTTACCCTCACTTGTAAGGATTACAAACTGAGCCAGGAACCTGAAGACACATTTACACTGCTGTTTCCTGATTTTTTCTCATCTCCCCCAACTGAAGAATGATATTACACTATTCCTTCCATTAAAGCATAACTATCAGGCTAAGGAGATAAGTTCTATTGGAACATAGATAATCAGAAGAATGGGAAAGCGTGCCAGAAAGAGAGTGATCAGGATCTAAAAGGGTGGTAGAAGCTGAAAGCATTCCAGAAGAGAAGAATGAAATAGGCAAGGAAAGGGAGGTGATGGGGAACAATGATGAGGGCAAGGTGATTTAAATTGAAAGATTAATTTCAGGGACACCTGGGTGGCTGAGTCGGTTGAGCGCCCAACTCTTGATTTGGGCTCAGGTCATGATACCAGGATCGTGGGACTGAGCCCCATGTCAGGCTTCATGCTGAGCATGGAAACTGCTTAAGATTCTCTCTTGCTCTCTCTCACTCTCCCTCTGCTCCTTTCCCCTATTCGTGCTCTCTCTTTCTCTAAAATAAATAATAAATAAATTAGAAAATAAACAAATTAAAAGATTAATTTTAAGGAGTCCTAAGAGGTAGGTTGGAGCAGAAGGGCAAGCCTAGGTATGGAGCGCCATGGAAACAAGGAGTTTAAATAATGTGGGGTCAACTAAATACATAAGTGATGTAAAGAAAGGAGGGTTTGGTGGGGTGTCTAGGTGGCTCAGTTAAGTATCTGACTCTTGACTTTGGCTCAGGTCATGATCTCATGGTTTGTGAGTTCAAACCTCGCATCAGGTTCTGCCTGACAGCACGAAGCCTGCTTGGGATTCTCTCTCTCCCTCTCTCTGTCCCTCCCCAACTGGCTCCCTCCCTCCCTCCCTCCCTCCCTCCAAATAAATAAATAAATAAATAAATAAATAAATAAATACTTTCTAAAAAAAAGAAAGGAAGGTTTTGGAGAATTTAATCTGTTCTACTTTCATTCTTCATTTAGCATCACCCCAATGAAAAACTTTATTGTGGAAAACATAGAGAGAGCCCTGGGAAACGTGATAATCCATAATTTTGGAGCAAAAGTAAGTATACAAACCCAGACTCCTTAAGTTTTTGACTCTGAGACTCAGAGCTTGGCGGATTGTGTCTTCTTAATAAACTGGAAGGAAATCTTCCAGGAAGGAGAGTTAGGGAGAGAGGAAGTGGCATTTATGAAGCTCCCATTCTGCAGCCAGCACTGGTGAAGTGCTTTACGGATATTAGTTAATTCTTCAAGTCAAAATCAGCATCTGTGCGACTGGAGATAAGTTGATAAGCCTCTTCAAGACTCAGTTTCCTTATCTGTAAAATAAGTATAAGTAATCATAAAAATTAACAGCTAACATTCGTTAAGCACACAGGCACTGTGCTAAGGATCTTACATGAATTTTCTTATCCTACAAACAGTCTCATACTCTAAATAACAATATTCTTTCCATTTGCCAGATTTAAGAAAAAGTTCCAGAGATGGCCAATGACTTATCTAAGTCACATAGCTGCCAAATAGCTCAGCTGACATGTGACCCCAAGGCAGTCTGTCGCCCAAACTCCCCTACCTGGTCGTTCTCTAGGTTGGCTTAGAAGGAGAGTTTGCCTTGATTGCCCCCTGAATATTCAGACACCATTGGTAGAGTCCTCCTTCTGACTCTTGCATATTTCCTTGTCTTTCAGATGTGTCCCTTCATTAATTCATGGCTTTATAACCTGAATCCGCAAGTGACTAACCAACTGATTAGTAAGTGCTGGTGGTGAGAAGACATAGGAACACCCAAGGAGAAAGCTCAGACCCCTCCTTCACTCTTTTAATCTCCTCTCCCCTAACACTTCCCCCAGACAAAACATCCCATCCCTGATGAAGCAGAATGGTCCCTACTAATAACAATCCTCATTAACTCAGCTGTCATTTACTGAGGAAGTCCTGTGTGCTATTCCCAGGGTTAAGCACTTTGCCTTCACTAGCCATTGAAACTCCACCGCTAGCCAAGAACATGGTGGTTTCAATTCTATTCTGGTCCCAAAAGCCTAGAGAATATGAGATATAAATGGAAGCTACTCTGAGGGAGAAAAGCTGCCTGATTCCTCTTAACTTTCCTCCTAGCTTAGATGATGCTACATTATGAGCAGAAAATTGACCTGGTTTCAACCCAAAGACTGCTTCCTTCCAATAGTCTCTATCTCGAGGCACCCAAAGTTTCCATGTCTGCCAGAAGCTAAAGCAGACAGCTGAAGCCCCCAGCAGGAATCTGAAAACCAACAGAATTTCTGGGTTGAAAGGACTCCCCCTTCATTCACTGAAGATTCACTAGTCCTTACCAAGTGCTAGATGCTGGAGTTTCTAAAGTTCCTTTAAATGTCTCTCCTGACAAGCGGTTTTCTGGCCTCTCCTCACATACCTCTATTGACAGGGAGCTCACTATTTATGAAGTAGGAAATTTGAGGCAGTTAATCTGGATGAGTATTAAAGCTCCCAAAGTTTGGTTCCCAGATTCACCCAAAGTAAATGTGAGTGGGGCAGCTCAACCAATACTGATATTGGGCTAGCATTCTGGAGAGGTGACCAGACAAATGGGGATCCAGCTGTTATAATGCCAACTTCCCCCACCATCTCATTTCAATGTACAGATCTTCAGTTATTAGTTTGGAAGGGAGTAGCTGTTCCCAATTTACGGATGAGGAAACCAAGGTCCATAACTGTCACTGAGGTGATCAGAGATACCAGCAACTAAGCATAGCCTCCAGGCCCAGCCTTGTGACTCCAAGTATTTGATTCATTCCCTGACCCTGCTCTGCCCCCATTTGGAGCAGGAGAAAGCTCCTTTGGCCTCTCTGGTCCTCCTTTACTCCCACTGTCTAAGGTATTTGTTTGCCTTCTAGGTCTGCTGCTGCAGCACGGCACATACCAAGCCACAGTCGAAATATCCGCAAAGTAAAGGAGCCATGTTTGCACCAATCTGGTGAGAGATCAGAGCATATGTCCATTCCTTAGTGATGACACTTGGCCTTTATGGACATTATAAATATGTCATTTGTTCATTCATAAAATTTCAATTAAGCATCTACTATGCGCTAACTGCTAGGAATATGGCCGTGAATAACACAAAGACTCTGCTTTCCTGAAGTTTGTATCCTAGTTGGGTGTGCTGACAATGAACTAAGAAATAAATGTATAGTCAGCTAAATTCCAGAGGGTGGTGGGTACTATGCAGAAAACAAAGTGGGGTGTGAGAGAGAGTTATGGGTGGGGGCAGAGAGGGAGGCATCACATTAAGAGAATATAGTCAGGCAGAGGGCTCTTTGAGATCTTTCAGCTGAGCCCTGAATGATAAGGCAGAAGTTGTGCCAAGACCCAGTTGTGCCAAGATCACAGACAGGAAGATAAGCATGTGCAAAAGCCCTGAGACAGGAATGAGTCTTCCTTTTGGAAGCAAGAAAGGGGAGCAATGTGGCTGAGATGTGGAAGGAGCTCAGTTATAGGAGATAACCTTCAAGGTTTCTGTAAAAGAAGATGTTATTATTCATGCATCATGTATTTATTTACAACTATTCTGTGCTGAATACACTCTGCTCAAGTATCACCCTCTTAGATCTCTCAAAAAAAAAAAAGCATATCTGCCACTCTCTTCCTTATTTTTCTTCATAAAATACATTATTATCTGACTTTTTACTATATTATGTGTTTCTTTTCTGTCTCCCCTACCAGAATATATATTTCATGAAAGCAAGGACTTTTTCTTTTTTTTTAATTCTTATTTATTTTTGAGGGAGAGAGAGAGACAGAGCATGAGTGGGGGAAGGACAGAGAGAGAGGGAGACACAGAATCTGAAGCAGACTCTAGGCTCTGAGCTGTCAGCACAAAGCCCAACGTGGGGCTTGAACTCACAAGCCATGAGATCATGATCCAAGCTGAAGTCAGATGCTTAACTGACTGAGTCACCCAGGCACCCCAGCAAGGACTTTTTCTATTCCTTGTTTTATCCCAGGTGCCAGGATTACAAAAAATGAATTAGACATGTCCCTGACTTCAAGAGTCCCAAGTCTAGTAAAGGATAAGACAAATAAATAGGCAATTTCATATGCAGTAAGGTGTTCTGGTTGGAGTTCTCTGGAAGTAAGGAGGCAAGATCCAGCAGCACTGCCTGAGGACTTCCAAGAAGACTTCACAGAGAACACAGCATTTAAACTCGATGTTGAAGAATGGTTGAGAGTTTTTTATGGGAAAATGCATTAAAAGAAGAGGATACATGATGTGCAAATATACAGGAGTAGGAAAGAACCTGATGCTCTAAACAATGGGAAGAAGCTTTAGGTGACTGGTCATAGGAGTCATGGAGGATGGAGGCATCCTCCTCTGAGGGCCAAGGAGAAGTGTATAGTGAACTATACATGTGCTTTCTAAAAATAAAGGTTCACATGATGGAGTGAGCCAGCGAGAAGAAGGTGAAATCCATGAAAGGGGGCATAAAAAACTGAATGGCCAATGCCATAATGGAATCTATGTCTTTGGGCTGATAGCTTAGTTATGTAAGATTCTAAACTAATCTTGTCCAAATAGAAATATAACACAAAACACACATGTAGCTTAGAGTTTTCTAGAGATGAAATTTTTACAGGAAAAGGAAACAGATTATTAATGAAATGTTTTACATTCCTTTTTTGTGCTAATTCTTTGATATCTGGTGTGCATTTCATAATTATAACACATTTCAATTTGGACTAGCTGCAACTGAAGTACTCAACATCCATGTATGGCTAGTGGCTGCCATATTGGACAGTGCAGTTCTAACTAACTTGCTGCCAGCTGCAAAACTTTGAAAAGCCTAGAGCATTTCATTTGTACCCACAAAAACATCTAGGCTGCCATCTAACACAGCAGCTCCAACTGTGCGCCATGTTATATTCAGTCGACAGACATATTTGGTTCAACCTAGAAAGTATTTTGTAAATGTGACTATGTTGTCAATATTAAAAGTAAGAAATATATCTTTTGATCAAGCAGGACATCTGACAATATTTTACATCCTTGTGTCATGAAGTAAGGCAAGGTGAGAAGGAAGATTCATCTTATCTGACGAGAGAGAGTACAGGGAACACAGCAAATTTTTTTGTCCAGGGATAGGCAGTGGATGGATGTCCAGACTGGAATATGGTTCAGCACCATGGAGAGTGGACAGCAGTACCAGAGGGAAGTGAGGTCGGGGAGAAGAGGCTCTCAGCTCTGGTTTACAGCCTCCTTAAAAGGGGGTAGAAAAAAAGGCGCCTGGGTGGCTCAGTAGAGTAAGCATTCAACTCTTGATTTCAGCTAAGGTCATGATCTGATGGTTAGTGGGTTCAAGCCCCACCCACCTCCCCCATGGGGCTCTGCGCTGACAGCGAGGACCCTGCTTGAGATCCTCTCCCTCTGCCCTTCCCCTTCTCTCAAAAAAAGGAGGGTATGCAATTGACTAATATCTTGATTATCTCACACAGAATCAGGTACTGCTTGCTGATCTCTTTGGAATATCCTCCACACTTCAGACCATCACCTGTATGGCGATGATCCTAGATGTTCATGTTGATTACTCAGCTGCTACCTGGAATTTCATTACCCACCCTGGACTCAAGGATCCCTACTTCTCTGGGTATGGAGGCTATTTCCCTGTAACTTCTCACCAGAATCCATGTGCTGATTCCCTGTAATATCTTCACAATAAAAAATTTTTTTGCAGCTCTGAGCTGTAGGCCGTCCTGCCTCCATAGTGCAATGTGGACAGGGGCACAGATAGTCAGAGATGGTGGTGGGTCTGATCGTGATGATAAAAATTTGCACAGTGGAGGAGGATGCCTAGGTTAATTTAATCTTTATATCAGAAATACTTCAACACTCTGGTCTGGAGATTCCCAAAAACTAAGGAATAAGTCTTCCTGTCTTGTCTGAGATGTTTTCTGGAAGATTCTGTGACCTTAGGTAGCTCCCCTCTTTGGGCCACAATCTCCCCACTGTGAAGTGAGAATTTTGGTCTTATCCAGTAAGTCCTTCAGGCAACCTACAAAGTTGTGGCTTATGGAAGAAAACATATCTTGGCCCTGGTAACTCCATTTTTCTTCCCCATATCACCAAACTTCTCAAGAGACATATTGCTATTCATTCTTTCAAACTTCTCACCTTTATCTAGAGCTCAATTTTGGATAATCTGGCTTATTTCCCCAACTCAAAATAACTTACTTTAGGTCATTTATAACTTCCTTCATGGACAACACCAGTGAACCCTTATTCAGTGTTCATGTTCCTCAAGTCATTACAAATTAATTTTGGAAGATCACTCCAATCTACTCCCCACCTGCTTCTGCTCCTTTTTTTTTTTTTTTTTTTTTCCTTATCACTACCTTGATTCATGCCTGGCACTCTTCTGTGCGTACATACATTACATCATTTGCTCTTAAATAAATTGTGTTTTTATTAAGCTTTTAGCTCTTGGTTACAAATATATCTTTCTGTACTCTGATTTCCAATGCTGGGCCTGGGACTCTGAAAACCACCTATCTTTTTTACCAGCTTGCTCCTTATTAGTATCCTTTACTAGAGGGAGATTGCAAGGCTGAAAGAGGAGAAAATAAATCTCCTCTCTTCTGTTTGCTTCCTGTTCCTCTAACCATCACCCAGCAATGGTTTTTCACCCAATCAGGGAAAGGTGGATTCAGTGTACAAGTTGTTTGTTTGTTTGTTTAATGCTTCCAAACCAGCTTTATTATGTTCCTCATAATATTGCACCAGCCAACAAGAGTCCCTTCTTCAGAAGTCTGTTTCCCAGTTCCATGAGGTTTCTCCTCCAAGATCTTTAAAACTCATCCCAACCACCCTTGGTTGTCACTAGACCCATAACTAGGTTCAAACCTCAGCATGCTCCAGGGGAGCAAGAATAGAGGATAAAATAACTTATATACTCAAAATAATTACCTTTTTTGCCGATTTATATCAGCAGACATGAAGAATATGTATAGCAATTGATTCTAAGTATGTTAGACCAAGGAAGATAGAATATAACACTGGGTTGTTCCTAATTAATTGATGAGTGCTTTTATCAAAGATTCTGGTTTTAATATTAGGTCACATAGTTAAAAATAGCTTTGAGAGTTTACCGTGTTGGTTATTGGAAATTGAACTCAATAATGATCTTCATTCAGGGCGACTAGGTTGCTCAGTTGATTTAGTGTCTGACTTCGGCTCAGGTCATAATCTCACTGCTCATAAGTTCAAGCCCCGCATCAGGCTCTGTGCTGACAGCTGGGAGCCTGGAGTCTGCTTCTGATTCTCTCTCCCTCTCCCTCTCTCTCTCTCTCTCTCTCTCTCTCTCTCTCTCTCTCTCAAATATAAAATAAAACATTTAAAAAATGGCCTTCATTGAATAAGGTTGAGAACTTTCTAGGTACAATATAAGTATCTAATCTAAAGGCTTGGGGAGATTGGACTGTTGGAGTGGATTGATCTTTTGCCAACACATATGCCCCAAATTACATCTCCTGAGAGGGCCCAAAGGACAATCTCTTCACTAAGATATTGAAAATTACATTAGTTAAGGGTACCCACATCCTTGAAAAGATCTGTGGTGGCTATTTTCTGGGAGCCACCACATCTGGGAGATGCTGCCACTGAAAAGGATTCCCTGATTTCAATGGGGGACAGTGAGATAAACAAGTAACAGAGAGCAAGTGGTGGAGCTTAACTGGCAGAAACAAGAGGGCATGCTTATTGTAATGGGTAGCAAGGATGAATTGGTAATCAGAGTATTTGGCAATTGCTAATTGATCACAGTTTTCCTAGAAAAGAAATCGTTCACCTGCTGAATGTTAATTAAGAGGATCTCCTGGTTTGGAATCCAGAAACTTGACTTGGGTTGCCAAAATTGAAAGTCAGAGCCTTTCACCCAATTTGCAGTTAAAAGCCAGTTCAGAATCAAGAACCCCTTGATTGAAGGGGAGGCAAGGGATCCTGGAATATTGCCACAGCATATGCTGTAAATCTTCCTTCAAGTATTTCCCAAACTGGCCTGTTGACATTTAGTAGAATCATAGTGCACTGTGTAAAAATACCCGGAACTTTTGGGGATATGAGATACTGGATCTCTGAATTTATGCTATTTTCCAGGAACCCAAAATACCTTTATGGTCCAGCAAATCAGGTTTGTGTTTGTCAAATGATAAGTGGAGTTTTGGCATAAGTTTGATTCAGAATGGCCTGATAATTACACAGACCCAGTCTGTGATTATTTCTCCAATTCTTTAATGTCTAATTGGAATAGAAATAATTCGCAACTGGCAGAATCCCCACTTGGCTCTGTGATCCATGGAGGGAGAGCTTTCGGGAGAGGAAAGGCCAAGTGGAAACTCCTGGAGCTTTCTCTTGTAACAGGATAATAAACCAAAGCAATACTACACCACTGGGGAACTGGAGAGACAGAGACCATCGTTTTAGTTTGAGAGTCAAAAAGATGCTGATACTTGTATCAGTCAGGATTAATGCAGAGAGAGAGAGACAAAGAGACGGATGAGAAGGAATCGACTTACATGAATATGGGGGTTGACTAAGCCAGACCAAAATCCATAGGTCAAGCTATCAGGAAGGGAAAATCAAGCACTGAAGCTGCTGTCCACAGGAAATATTCCTTCTTTTTCCCTTCCTCCTCCTCCTCCTCCCTCTTCTCTCTCTCTCTCTCTCTCTCTCTCTCTCTCTCTCTCTCTCTCCCCCTTTCTCCTTCTCTGCCCTCAGCATTGCTTTTAAGTCCCCTCAACTAACTGAATTAATCCTACCTGCATTATCTAGGATACTCTCCCTTACATTAAGTCATTTCATTATGGACTGAAAACTCCCTTCAGAGAAACACCTAGGTTAGCATCTGATTAAATAACTGGAGACTGTAGCCTAACCAATTGGACACACTAGAAAAAAACAAAAAAAACTTACAATACTTATCCCATCCTCATTTAACAAGACTGTTCACTGTCTTTAAAGTCAATCCAGCCTCTGACACCTGGGATTCACTATTGCCCTTGAAAACATTTTTCCTTCTATTCCAAGATGTAGGGGCCATCAGAATTGGCTTGCCTTACCTGGCAGGGCTATCAGCACACCTTCATAGTTTTTCTCAGTGCTATTCAGCAATCCTGCTCTCTACCATAATATAGTTTACAAAAATCTTGGTCATATTGACATCACAGAGCATCACATATGTCCAATACATTATTAACATTATGCTGATAAACTTGAGGAGTAGGAATTAGCAAGAATTTAAAGGCATCAGTAAAATACACACAAGCAAGAAGATGAGATGCAATCTCATAAAAGCCCACATTCCCACCACTTTGATGAAGTTTCTGCAAGTACAATGGTTTGGAGCATGCCAGGATATCCCTTCCAAGATTAAAAATAAGTTGCTGTGCCATGGCAATGCTTATTCTTACAAAACGACACAAAGTTTCACTGCCATTTTAATTTTTTTAAAACTTTTAAGGTAATATATACCACAATTAAAAGTATTATTCTGATGCATTTACTGAGTAACTCTTAAGGGACCAGTTTGAGTAGGAATCAGAACAAGAAAAGGCTTTCCAGCAAGCAGTGCAAACTTCTCTACCACTTTGTCCTTATGACCTAGGCAGAACCAATTATACTTTCAAAGTATCTATGGCAAGTGAGGATGTTTCTGGATGTACTGGCAGCTCTAATAGGAGAAACGCAGCACAGATCTCTAGGGCTTTGGATAAATGCCCTATCCTAGTCTGCAGATAACTGCTTTAACTTTGAAAAATAGCTCCTGTCTTGCTACTGAGTCCTGGTAGAGATGAATACCTTAGCATGGGATATCAAATAACCATGCAATCTTAGATATCCTTCATTGACTACATGAAATCTGGTCTATCAAGTTTGTTAATATGATGTATTACATTGATTGTCAAATGCTAAACCAACCTTGATTTCTTGAGATAAAGCCCCACATAGTCATGATGTATTACCCTTTCTATACATTTAAATCTGTTGAAGTCACTAATATGTTATTGAGGATTTCTGTCTCTATGTCATAAAAAATGTTGGTCTGTAGTATTGATCTTAGTCTGTGTTTGGTATTAGGGTAAGGCTGCCTTCATAGAAGGACTTAATAGTACGCCCTCCTCTTCAGTTTTCTGGAATAGCTGGGTATAATGTGGTGTTTGGTATGGAGCAATCTCGGCCTAGAGTTTCTGTGTCCTAAGGTTTTTATCCACAAATTCAATATCTTTAATAGATACAGGGCTTCTCAGGTTATTTATTTCTTCTTCTTCTTTTTTTTTCTTTTTTTTTAACTTGTTTTATTTTTTTATTTTTTAAAATTTCCATCCAAATTAGTTAGCATATAGTGCAACAATGATTTCAGGAGTAGATTCCTTAGTGCCCCTTACCCATTTAGCCCATCCCCCCTCCCACAACCCATCCAGTAACCCTCAGTTTGTTCTCCAGATTTATGAGTCTCTTCTGTTTTGTCCCCCTCCCTGTTTTTAATATTATTTTTGTTTCCCTTCCCTTATGTTCATCTGTTTGTCTCTTAAAGTCCTCATATGAGTGAAGTCATATGATATTTGTCTTTCTCTGACTAATTCCTCTTAGCAGCATACCCTCTAGTTCCATCCACGTAGCTGCAAATGGCAAGATTTCATTCTTTTTGGTTACCGAGTAATACTCCATTGAAAGATATGCCACATCTTCTTTATCTATTCATCCATCGATGGACATTTGGGCTCTTTCCATACTTTGGCTATTGTTGATAGTGCTGCTATAAACATGGGGGTGCATGTGTCCCTTTGAAACAGCACACCTGTATCCCTTGGATAAATGCCTAGTAGTGAAATTTCTGGGTCATAGAGTAGTTCTATTTTTAGTTTTTTGAGAAATTCCACACTGTTTTTCAGAGTGGCTACACCAGCTTGCATTCCCATATTTATTTCTTCTTGAGAAGCTTTAGTAGTTTGTGCTTTTCCAAGTTCAGTTTTCCTGAATGAACCCAAATATATATATACTTATATATGTGTGTGTGTGTACATATATATGTATGTGTATATATGTATACATATATATGTGTGTGTATGTATAAACCTAAAACCTCTTATAAACCCTCTAGAGTGTATCACATATACATATATATGTGTGTGTATGTATAAACCTAAAACCTCTTATAAACCCTCTAGAGTGTATTTATTAAAAAAAAAAAAAAAAAGTTCCTAGAAGCAGCAAGAAAAAAAATTCAACTGATCTTGGCTCAGAGGTTTCATTCAACACAAGGAGCTCGGTGTGGTGAGTGTGTGGTGAATGGAGGAAAAAAGGAAAAACAAACAGACAAAAATGAAAACACACAGTGCAGAGATGTATAAAGTAAACAGGATTGGCCTTCCATCACAACTGGTCCAAAGAGACCCCAGACCCCAGTCAGCTGGTCCAGCAGGACTGCAGGAAAGCCCTAGGAAATATATGCCTCCCTCTTTTCCAATTTCCTTTGCTGTTCTCACAATTCACATCTCCAAATGTTGTAGTATCAATTGAGATAAAGTTATTCATAATATTTCCTTATTTCCTTTTAATACAGTAAAGTCTGGAATGCTGTCATTCCTCTCATTCCTGATGCTGATCATTTGCATCTTCTCTCTTTTTCTGAATCTACCTGATTAGAGTTTTATCAATTGTATTAATCTTCTGGAAGAAACAGCTTCTGATTTCACTGATTTTCTCTAATTTTTTTTTTTATTTCATTAATTTCCATTCTAACCTTTATCACTTCCTTGCTTCTGCTTGCTTTGTTTTTAGTTGACTCCTTCTGATCAAATTTCTTACAATGGATACTAAGGTTGGATGTGCACTTTAAGAAGGACTCAAGCCCATTTCCTCCTCCCCACTGGCTGACATTTAAGGCAGGCGTGCCTCTGAATAGCTGGTCACTGTGAAGGGCCTGCCTCCCTCCTTTCCTCCTGAGAACATCTCCACTGGGTAGGACCCCGGGCTTCACGGGGCCAGTTCCTGCCCCCTAGTGGTTCAGAGCCTTCATGGTTTTGGTGAGACCTGCAGTCTTCACTCCCCCTGGTAGGTCAACTCCAGCTCACTGGCAATCTTTGACAGGCTGAAGGGCAAGGGCTGTGGGCGAATTTATCAGAGACGAGACAGAGCCTACAGAGCCAGACAGCCTGGCTTTGAATCCTGGCTCCACACTCACCAGTGCGTGTCCCCGGGCAAGTGAGTCCATCTCTCTGTGCCTCAGGCTCTGCATCTGGGAGGTGGGGCAATAACAACACAACCCTCCTGGGCTATTGGATTCATGAGATTAAGCTACCAAAAGCCTAGAGCAGAGCCTGGCGCAGAGAGAGAGGCGCCAGAGAGCAGAGCCTGGCGCAGAGAGAGGATGGAAAGTGAGCAGGAGAGGGGCAAAATAGGAGTCTGCTGCTGTTCCTCCTGCCTCTCCTTGCAATGCCTGTGAGGGCCGTGGGATCGTGTTGGGGAGCAGAGTGGGGTGTGGGAGGGGGAGGCCCAGGAGGAATGAGCGACAGCTCCTCTGATCTCCCTTCTGTGGGTCTGGTTGCCTCGCTCCTGCCCCAGCCCCACTTGCCCTGGCTGGTGACTTCAGGGATCTGACTCAACTTCTCTGTGTCTCTGCAAAGGGGGGCCAATCACAACAGTACCTACCTCAGAGGGCTGTGCGGGGGATTAAAGAAGCGATTAAAGGAAAGCACTTCGACTGCCCCTTGAGCACAGTCAGCTCTCAGCAAATGGCATCATCATTCTTATTTCAGCTCAGTGGTTCTCAGGCACCATGTACAGCAGAATCTCCCAGAAGCTTATTCCCAGGTCCCACCTCCAGAGGCTGACTCAGTTGCTCAGGGGTGGCCCAGGAATCTGCATTTTTACAAGTCCCATTTGTCCTCTCAAAAGCACTGCAATGCACCAGAAACGCCAGCTTTTCCACTCCCCTACTTTGTGCCACTCCAGAACCCAGAAGAGACATCCTCATCATCCTTTTTCAATCCCGATGTTCTATTCAGATGGCACCACACTCCCTGCCTACCTTCCACACCCTTTTCAAGTAAATTTGTCTTTGGGTTAAAGTTCCAGTCGTAGACCTCTATGAATGTTAAAAATATATATTTCTACAAAAAGTGGAATAAATGAATGCCTACATGAATAGTGAATTCCATTCCACAGAAGAGTGATTCCCAAAAAATAAACCAAACCAGTCCACCCTGCTTCGTTAGGTACAGGAAACTTCCACCATTCTGCTTCCACCCATTCTACTGCCCCCTGGAGTTTCAGGAATTCTGCCTTTGGCTGGGGACCTGGAGCTGCCTTTGAGCCCAGAGAGCAGCTGTGGGAGGAGTCTGGAGTTGGCAGGGAGGGGGATGTCTTTACCCAGCTATAGGAGGGCGCTCACGTGCAAAAGCCTGCTTGGCCCTTGGTTCAGCCAGGGGAAACTCCTGCCTCCTTGTCATGCTGGACACCCCCTCCCTAGAGCCATGGACGTGAGCCTGGGCACCTGGGCACCAATTTCTAACCCAGTAGACCCAGCCACACCCATTTTCCTTTGTTCCTCCAATCTGCTGAGCCCTTTCCCATCTCAGGCCCTTTGACCTTATAGTACTATCTGCCAAATGTGTCGTTCCTCCATCTACACCCAATGCAGGCTCTGTCTCCTCCTGGACTCAGCTCAAATGTCACCTTCTTGAGAGACCTTCCCTACTCATTGCTCAAAGTGGCCTCCCTCCTATTCTCAATCTCACCCAAACTTCCCCCCTTGGTATACAATTTGTGATTATTCCATGTATTGTTTATTTTGTCTTATTCTGATTCTCTCCCCAGACTATAAGTCTCTAGAGAAGCTGTGTGTCTGTTATTGCCTAGAGCCAAGCACAGTGCCTGGCACATTGTAAACCCACAGGAAGTAATGGTTGACTGAATAAATAAATTTTATCCAAGTCAAACTCCTTGAAAGCCAGTTACCAGGAGAGCAGGGGTTTTAACTTGTGCCAATGGTCACAGATTAAAAGGGTGATGGAAATCCTGCTACTATCAGCAACATTTTTTAACCAGTTTTTACATTATTTTTTCTGGACAAACCAAAGTTGTCATCACATTTTGAAAATGCCCCCCAAAAAGGTAAAGAAGCTTGTTCTAAAGCAAGTTATTTGAAATAGTAAAGGAAAGGGCTACTAGATGAGGTTTGGGGCAGCCAGCAGCTCCACCTTCCAAAGGAAACCTCTTACTCCTCTGGGCAGGGACAGAGAGCCAGAGAGCCTGCCGGGTGGCAGCTCGATCTGGTCCCAGCCCAGAGCTCTGTAGGCCTCTGGGTTTCTCTATGTCCCCAACCCTTCACGTGTGGAATGAGATCACACATGGAGCAGGCTTAGCACAGTGAATGAGGCCCACCAAATAAACGTCAGCGGCACCATCCCTAGAAGTAGCTGCCTGGGGCAGGAAGGCAGGCCGTGGGGGAAGAGGAAACACGACACCAGCTAACTTGTAGGCTTTCCCTTAAATTCCACTGTCTCCTCAGGGAGGCCGTTTTTCTGATAACCCCCCTCCCCACTTGTCTGGTGTCCCCACCCCCCACACCCCGCCAGGTATGGGAGCACCACGAGGACAAGGAAATCCAGGGCTCGTCCCAGAGCGGTGCCTTTCTGCTCCCTCGTCATGCACCAGGCTTGGAAAGTCTACATCCTTCACCTGCTCATTTCTTTAGACTCAGTGGCCCTGAGCACCACATCCTGCAATGGGGCAGGACTGACAGCCCTCCCCACTCCCAAGTTCAGACCTTCAAAGAGCCAAGGACAACAGGTTTGTTCCTCCCAACGGTGCCCACTCTTCTTTAATTTTCTTGACAAAAAAATAACAAAATCCCAACTGGTTACACAAGATCAGGAAGACTGGAAAAGTACATTTTGAGGTAACTGATATTCTACAAACATCCCCAAGGGGAGCGTGAGCCCTGCAAGAGGACATCAATTCCGGAAAGCCATCACCCTGAACGAATGCTTTAGTTATGATCTCTTACAAAACTGGATGTGAAGTGCCCAAGGATGGCCCCAGGGTTTCATGAGATTTGCAAAGGACCCTGAACATTCTTGGGGGGCGGGGGGAGGAGGGTTGCGGAGCACAGGAAGTCAAGAGTACCTTTGTCTTGGGATTTCACAGCAGCTGAATTGTGGGACCCAGACCATGCCCCCCCCCCCCCAGGCCTGTGTGGCTGCCAGGAGTGGGAGCAGATGAGGGACAGAGTGTTAAGAGGTAAGGTCAGAGAGAACAAACACCAGGGGACCCTGCAGGACCTGGGAGGCATTGCATGGAGTTTGACATTTGCTCTGTGAGCAGTGGGAAGCTTTAGAAGTTTTGAGCAGAGGAGGGCTGTGATCTGATTAATGTCTTGAAATGGTTAGGCAGGCTGCTGTGTGCAAAACAGATTGTGGGTGGGCAAGGAAAAAAGCCACGAATTCAGGTAGGGATCCCCATGCGATAATCCAGGCCAATGTAATGGTGGCTGAGAAGGAGTTATTAGATGTGGTCAGATTCTGGAAGTGTTGACAGGACAGATGGATAGTGGGTCATGAGGAAAGATTAGTTAAGAGGGACTCCAAGGGCTGGGGCCAGAGCAACTGGATGGATTATGGTGCCATTTCTTGAGATGCTGAGGACAGGAGGATTTGTGCTGAATTCTCTCTGACTCCCAACTTCAGAACAATGAAATAAGAGACAGGCTCTCTGTCCCTCCCCTATAAATCTTATCCATAAACCAACCATCCATCCATCCATCCATCCATCCATCCATCCATCCATCCAATCATTCATTCTTATCATTTAACAAACATTAGTAACTACCATGTGGTAAACATGGGAGGCATTGGACTCACACCCTGCCTTTATAACTTGGTAGCTTAACCCTCAATTCCTAGCAAGCAAGCATCATGGTAGACATTGTGAATGATCTTGCCCTTGAGAAAGTTCTAGTCCAGGGGAGCCTGGGTGGTTCAGTTGGTTAAGCATCTGACTCTTGATTTCAGCTCAGGTCATTATCTCACAGTTCATGGGATCAAGCCCCGTCTCTAGCTCTGCACTGACAGTGCCGAGCCTGCTTAGAACTCTCTCTCTCTCTGCTCCTCCCCCACTCATGCTCACTCTCTCTCTCTCTCTCTCTCTCTCTCAAAATTAATAAATAAACACTAAAATAAGTCCTAGTCCAATTGGAGAGCCTGAAATTAGTCATCCTCAGTCACTCATTCATTCATTCACTTACTGTAGAATCCCCAAGATCCAGCCTGCGCAGGGTCTGGGAGACAACTCCTGCTGGATGACCCAACAGTGGGCTCTTCTGGGCGTATCCAAGCAACAAGGTCCCCCTCTGGATCTCTGGCCCTCCCCACAGGGTTCCACCTTCTGCCCTCACCATGGGAGCAAATCCCAGTGGCAGCTGCCAGAGCCCATCACAACACCTCCCCACGGCATGTTCAGGGATAACTCTGGTGTCATCTTTCCACAGGAAACCATGAGTCCACTCACTCAGGCAGCCACCCCCACAGCCACCCATCTGGGTACCTTCTGACCCTTCTTGACACCTACAAGTCCCAGAACCTGAGATGTGCCCAATCTGGAGGCTCCTAGTTCTCCTCAGCTTGCTGTCTTTGCCCTCAGCACTGCACAAGCAGGGCCTGGCCAAAGCCCATGTGGACAGCAAACCAGCTCTGGCAAGAAGTAAGTTCAACCCATGCTCTGCCTACTGTCACAGGGTGGGTGGGGGAGGCGTCATCTGGGTCCCACCACTGACTTGCTGGGTGACCTCGGGTCAGTCATCCTCTTTTCTTCCTTTTTCTCTTAGACCTTTAAGTACAGAAAACTGAGGTTCAGTTGATCATATGCCAGTTCATAGCACATCATTGTTACTATGAAGGTCCTCTTGTGTTTTATTTTGTCATTTTCCCCTTTACCTCTTATTCTCACTCCCATCCCCTCTTCCTTGGCAGGCCCTGCGGTGTGTTTAATATTTGTTTACATATGCTCATGTCCTTATAAAACGTGCAGTGTTTTGATTTGTATAAATGGTACTGCCATGTAGATCTTGTTGTTCTTTATTGCTTTCACTGGATGCTGTGCTGTTGACATCTGTTGCTTCAGGCTGGTACTTACAAGTCCATGAGATTCATCCACTTCACCATCAGGTGGCCATTTCCCTAGGGATGGACACTTGACTTGTCTCTAACTCCCCACTGTTTTAAACTACAGTGAGATGAACATCCTTGTTCATGTGCTCACGCATGTGTCCCTGTTAGGAGCTGTGGAAGAATTTCTCTGGGATATACCCATTTCTGGAATAAATATGATATTTTTTATAATTTACCATAATGATATATTTATCCTGTACTATTTTTTATAATGTAATAGAATGTATTATAATGTATCATACTAAAAATATACTTTATAATGTAATGTAATGTAGTTATAGAGAGCTAATGTACTACTAGCTATCTGATTTATTAGCTAATAATTTTACAGGATGTTAGCAAAGTTTTCATACATGAAAGTGTTGTGTAACTTTCTTTCCTGGTACTTTTCTTGAAGCTAGACAAGTTGTACTAGCCTCATAAAATGAATTTTGCATCTTCTTTTTCTGTTTTCTTTCACAATTATCTCTTTACAGAGTTCGGTAAAACTCTTCCCCAAAACCATCCAGATCAAAAACTTCTGGGGAATGAAATCTTCAACTACTATTTCTATTTCCTAATGGTTCTAGATAATCAGTATTTCCCATTTCCCTCATCACTACTTGGTATTTTATGGATTGCCACAAATGTATCCATTTCATTACATTAGGAAATATATACCACGTGTATTTGTGGGCCTAGGCATCGTCATGGTTACAATGGTGCAGTTAGAATGGTATTTCATGGGGCTGCTTTTGATATTTAAACAAAGGAAAGCACGTGCCAAGTGCTTTTTCTACTGTGAATATATTTATCACTATAACCACCTCTCCTATCAGAGTATTTAGCTGCACATAATAGAAAACCCAACTCAATATGGCCGAAACAATGAAAAAAAAGTCACAGAACCAAAAATCATAGGTAGGACAAGCTCCAGGTATGATTCAATCAGCAACTCAAAGGTGCCATTCAGAACTGGATTTTGTCCATTTTTTTTTTTTTTTTTTTTTTACCTCTGCTATCAGCATAGTTTCATCCTCAGGCCACTAGTTCCCAGTGTGGCAGGAAAATGGTGGCCAGTGGCCATCAGAGCTACAGCCTGCCTTGCTCCCTTCCAATAGGAGACAAGGAAAGAAACTTCCCCTCTAACAGGAAACATAAGATCTTCTGTTTAGTCTGATTGATAGGGCCAACTTGGGTGATATGCCCACTTTAAACCTGAAAGAGTTACCAAGCAATGATGGTTCAGATAATCAAAGGCTTTAATCTGGATCAGGAATTGGAGAGAGAGCATGAATCTGAACAAGGTTCAGATGAGAATGATAGGATAGATGAATGGGAGGATGGATAGATGAATAGATGGGTGGATATTGGACAGATGGCTAGATGGAGGATGGACGGATGGATGGATGGATGGATATTGGACTGGTGACTACTAATGTGTACTGGTCACAAATTTACAAGTGTTGCCATCATCATTAACCAAGAACTGATAAGAGTTCTAGGCTATCACTCTATCTTTGAAACTATGTGGTCAATGTATGTCTCTCTTATTAGACAGACAACTGGTTTGTGTCTTTATGATGTACCGCAAGGCCTGATACCCAATAGATGCTCAATAATATTCTCGTTTGGATAAATTATCTCAATATTCCTTACAAGAATCCTGTGAGATGGGTATTATTACTGCCTCTGTTATACCAGTGAGGAAATCAGGACTCAGGAAGGTGACAGACCCAGGATTTGAACCCAGATCTATGACTCCAAACACACTTTCTCTTTGCAGGCGACAACAGAAACATGGGATACTGAAAGGGGGTCTGGGAGCAGGAGGGAGGAGAGTGAGGTGGAACCATGGTTTCTGCTGCTCTGCAGTGTGGGTTCTGACCACAGGGAGGATCAGGCAAGTGAAATAAAGGTGTCCTGTGTACCCTCTGAGGTTCATCAGCTGGGCCCAATCCTGGGCAGGAGGGTCTAGCGCTAATAGGCAGGACTGAAGCATGCCCATCACTTTTAAAATCCCCTTCCTGGGGCGCCTGGGTGGCTCAGTCGATTAAGTGTCCGACTTCAGCTCAGGTCACGATCTCGCGGTCCGTGAGTTCGAGCCCCGTGTCGGGCTCTGGGCTGATGGCTCAGAGCCTGGAGCCTGTTTCCGATTCTGTGTCTCCCTCTCTCTCTGCCCCTCCCCCGTTCATGCTGTGTCTCTCTCTGTCTCAAAAATAAATAAAACGTTAAAAAAAAAATTTAAAGTCCCCTTCCTTTTTGGAATTCATTCGTTTCTGCTGGTAGCTCCACATAGTCCTGCAGCTTGTTCTGGACACAGTGTGGGAGAAATTACATTTATTCTCTTCTTATTTACCCACCTATTTTTCTCTTCAACCAACATTTGCTGTGATGTACATCCCGTACGTCAGGTTCTCTGTTCCAGATTCAGAGATAGAACACTGGGCGAACTTTCAACTACTATCATCTCGTCAGAGCAGCTATTACCTGTCAGACCCACTGCATGTGTGTCCCATCAACCCTGCAAAGCACAGGTTCCCAGATGAGGAGTATGGGTTTCAGTGTGGAGAGTGGAGTTGGAGGGTGACAAGCACTGATCACTCAGCAAGAAGTGGATGCCCCAGCCTGCAACGTAGGCCCCTTGACTTGCAGTGTCACTGGTCCCTTGTCCATTTCCAGTTATTGCCCAGGGCCTCATGAAGCACAACGCAGAGCACCGAATCCAGAACATCCGCCTCCGCCTCATGGAAAGTCTGAATGCCTCAGGGCAGATGGCCCCAGGGATGGTGGGCTGGCTAATCAGCAGCATGAGCCTCCAGCAACAGCGAGAAAGCAGGTGAGGCCCTGAACCCCGCCCCTGGCCCTGGGACTCTAGGCAACTCTGGGTCAGAGGGCAGAGCCGAGGGGATGAAAGCACAAGGCTGTGAAGAGGGAAAGAAGGAAGATTGGAAGGAGGGGATAAAAGGTCCAATACAAGGAACGGGGTGGAGGGGAGAAGGCACTATGAGGAACCACTGGGGAGGGAGCATAATTAAAGCAGGATAATGAAAGCAAAGTCTCAGGAATAAAAGCTTCTGCGTTTAAATCCTGGGGCTGCCACCAACCTTAGGGAAATTGTGGGACCACTCCAGCCTCATCTATAACGTGGGTACCCAGAGCACAGCCTGGACAAACATCTGGGCTGCCAAAGGAACCCAGGTCTAGAGTCAGACATTTGAACCCCACTCTACTGTTAACGGCTGTGTGACTCTTGGCAAGGTGTTTGAGGTCTCTGAGCTGCAGCCTTAAGCCCTCATCAGTGAAATGGGCATAATAACCGTCCCTGCCTTGGGAGCTGGGAGCCTTCTCTGCCCCACATAGGGATGCAGAGGCAGCAGGCCCTCCGATTAACCCAGCAGAGCCGGCCTGGGCTGCTCACCTGCAGTTTCCCTCCTTCCTCTCGAGGGACGAGGCCTCCTCATCCTCCCAGGCTCCCAGCCACTCCACTGCGGTTCCAGCTGGCTGGGCCCCTGAGCCCCCGTCTCCCTGATTCAGTCCCTCACTCTCGCCATTGTAAGGAGCCAGCAGGGTTTCCCCTGATGTGTGTCCACAACCACCTCCCTTCTTTCATTCCCTTCCTAGTTGTTACAAGAATTCATTGAGCACCTACCATGTACCAGGACCTGGGCTGGGGTGCTTGCAATATGGCCATAAACAAGACACATGGTCACTGCCTTTTTGGATCCTACATCCTAGTTAGTGAGATGAGGCACAAAAGGAAATAGCTAATTTCAGGGAGACGGACATGTTAGGAAGACAACTTCAGCAAGGTAAGGGGTGACAGTGAGGGGTTGATCAGGAAGACCTTGCTCAAGAGATAATCCTTAGGAAGAATGAAGAGAAGGAAGCAAGCGACATGAAGGATATGGCAGTAAGTGCAAAGGCCCTGAGGAAGGAAAGAGACCGGTGTGTCAGAAGAAGAGAAAAAGTCCTGTGTGGTGGGTGAGCAAGGCCGGGGGGGGGGGGGGGGGAGGGGGTAGAAGACATGGCTGTGGAGGCAGGTGGGGCCAGACCCTGCAGGTCTTAGAGGCCATGGTATGGAGTTCGGGTTTTATTCCAAGAGCAGTGAGAAACCCAGGCAGAATGTTAAGTAACAGGGCTGCCTATCGGCTGCCGTGTGGAGAAGAGTTCGTAGAGAGGCCCAGTTCATGGCAAGGAACTCAGAGAGAAACTAGAGCATCCCCAGGCAAGAAGTGATGGTGACCTGGACCAGAGGAAAGGGACAGAAGTAATGAGAAGTTGCCAGATCCCAGGTATATTTTGTAAGCAGAGCCAGTGTGATTCACAGATGAGTTGAAGGTGAAGGTGAGAGATGGGGGGAAGGCAGAGGTGGCTCCCAGGCCTTGGGCCTGGGCACCTGGGCAGACAGCGGGGCCCTGTGCTGGGAGGCAGCTGCTGGGTCTGAGAACAGCAACTGGATCTGCAGTTGGCTGTGGGTCATACACATTTGTTGTGTGGAACTGTTGAGGGCCCTCAGGGACAGCTTGCAGGCCATGGCTCCTACAGGTGGCTCTTGCCCTCCAACCATTTTTAAAAGGATCTGACTCCAAAGCCCACTGTTTGTCAGCCTAAGGTCCTGATGTCCAGATTTCCTTACCCTTGAAGGGCCTCTGCTCTCTCCTTGTGTAGCGCCAACGTCACCAACATTCAGCTGGACTATGGTGGGATCCGGATGTCTTTCCACAAGGAGTGGTTCTCGGCCAACATCTCACTTGAATTTGACATTGACTTGAGACTGTGAGTCATACCTCAGCAGGGGCAGTGGGGCGCTGTTCCTCCCCAACAGGAATCTGGGAGCTGGTGGGGGAAGGGTGGAATTTGGCAACCTAAGGAACCCAGATCTTTCTGACTCCAACCTGGTTCAAATCCTGGTTTCTGAACTCACTTGCTGTGTGACCTGGGGCAAGTCACCTCACACCTCTGAGCCTTGGTTTCTTCAGCTGAAATGTGGACGGCAATTCCTGGTCAGTGGAGGCAGGTCATTTGCTCATTTAAACCTATGTGAGTTCATGACACTGATTCGAAAGAAAAGAGAGAAACATTTTATTTCTATCATCACCCCTCCCTCCATCTGTCAGACTATCCTTTAACATCAGCTGCCCCCAAGAAAAGGGAGGCCACAGCTAAACGGTAAAGGTTTTTTTTTAATAAGACTAACTCTCAACTTCTGAATTTCCAAAGGCCCCTAAGCCAGTCGAGTTAAAGAATTTTCAGAAGCCACTCTGTCTGACAGCATTTTCTCCTTTGTCGCCGGCCACAGGAGTAGTTGTTGAAAAAGTTGTTGAAAGGGTCACTCTTCTCTTGGTGTTGGCTGTTCCACCTCCTCCTCCATCCCTGGCCCTTTCTCTTCTCCTCCTCTCTCTTGTCCCCAGGTCCTTCAATAACAAGATCATAAAGATACACGTATGCATGAACCTCATTATGGAGTTCTGTCTGGAGAAAGACGAATTTGGCCGGAGGGATCTGGTGATAGGCAGTTGCGGTGTGGAGCAAAGCAGCATCTACACAACAGTTCTAACTGAGTAAGGTCCCAGCTGCCCTCCCCAAGGCTGGGCCCCTTCCCAACCCCCCCTAGGTGCGACCACATGTCTCCAACACCTCCTGGGTGAGCCCAAAATAGATCTCACCATTTCCCTAGGATCGACTTCTCTTCCTGAGCCAGCATCCCAGTGATGGCGCGGCCACCCTCCAGGAGGGACCTTTCCTCTTTCCCCACACCCCGCAGCCCATCCTCCCTGGCTCCCATCAATGACCTTCTGGCAGCCCCTGCTTGCTCCCTCTCTCTCCATCCCTCAGCCACTGCTCCCTCTCATAGACCACTTCCTGGACCCCTGCAGGAGCCACTCTGACACTCCCTGACTCAGACCTCACCTCCTTCACTGCATTCTGCCCCTGCAGCAGAAATAACTTTCTAGCACAGAAATGTGCCCCTGCTCCAAACCCTCCAGGTGTTCTCCAAAGCCCTCTGAATGAAGAGCAGACCCCTAGATGTCAGTCAGGGCCCTCCTCGTGCTCTCGCCTGCCCCACTCTGCAGCCCTTTGCCCTCTCGTGTCAATGAAGGCCCCACCTCTCCATCAACATGCTATATATTTGCATACCACCCTGCCTTTGCACATGCTGATCCTTTCACCTGGAATGCCCTTCCCTTCTCTCAAGCACTCCTCCTCATCACTTATTCATTCAACAAATATTTACTGAGAACTTACTAGGTGCCAGACATGGCATACTTGATGTTAGCCATACAGTAGGGAACCAGACAGAGAAAAAAAAATAGAGCTATTTATATGGTGCATCTATTAATAGAGTGTATAATAGACCTATATATACTGGCTGACCAACTCTGTCAACCTCAGCAGACTATGAGTCCCTTGAGGGCAATATGTGGGTGTGACTTCTCTCTGTAATTCCAGAATGCTGAAAGCAACCAGGTCGTCAGCAGGTGTTTATTCATTTATTCATCAGACATTCATTGAATGCCTAAATCATGCAGGGCATTCATGGCTAGGACAGTGCAGGGGAAGGACTGAACTCTGGTGCTCTCCTGACCTGGTTCTAATCCAGTCAGCACCAACTAGCTGTGTGACCTTGGGCAAGTCACATCACCTCTCTGTGTTGCCCCCTCAACTACTGCTAACAGTGATGCTTCTTGTAGAGGGCTGGCCGATGATTAAATGTCTGTGTAGGGTGTACTCAAGCAGTCAGTCCCAGCACTGGGACTGCAGAGATTTTCTGTTCTGTTCTACACATCTACCTCTCTTTCCAGAGATATCTCACCAAAGATGAAACATTTTCTCCGCCACTTCAGGGAGAACCTGGTAAAAGTGACCCCGCACCTGGTAGAAAGTCAGGTAAGTTTGAGAAAAATATTTTCCCCCTGGGTATCTTTGAGTCTGAGGGTCAGGATGTATATATTGGCAATTCAGAAAAGAGTTTCAAATCTTGGGCTTCAGAACCTGAAAAATCTCAGTTTTGTCATCTGCTGGCTGTGTATCCTTGGCAAGTGACTTAGCCTCCCCACACCTCAGTTTCCCCATCTGTAGCATGGGAACCATCACAGTCCCCATCTCATGGAGTCATCATGAGGATTCAGACACACTTCTAAGTGCTGTGCGTGGCCTCCAGTTGGCGCTCAGCACAAGGGAGCTGCCCTTGCTGCCATGATTCCTTGTGGAAATCCAGTGGAGTCTAAGGCTCCAGCCACAGGCTCTCTAGCTTTCTTCTCCTAGCCCCCAGCCTGACCCTTGTCTCTATGCTGGTGGCCCAGGTGTGTCCTCTGATCAGCGAAATCCTCAGACAGTTGGACGTGAAACTGTTAAAAAGCCTCATGGGTGAGTGTCTGTGTCTGTCCAGGGAGGAGGACTCAGGGTGGGCAAGTAGAGAGGCGCCCAGGGGGGAGCTCCCAGGGAGGCCTGCTGGGGGGTGTCTGCATGTGCCCTGAGGACACTTAGAGGTGACCATATGATAATGACCGTTACGGTCTCCCGAGAGAGCTAGGACAGCAGAGGGCACCCCTACCAAGAAGACTGGGCCCTGCCAAGTCACCAGAATCTCCAGACCACCAGAAACTGTAACTCCTCCCAAGATCTCCACTCAGTCCTTCAGGGACCGCTGGCCCCACCCCAAACCTGAGACCACCCTCCATATGTAGACAGACAGACACAGTCCCCGGGAAGCCAACAAGAAGCGCCTAACTACGTACCATTTGGAAAGAGTTTTAACGCAAATGCCTCAGGCACTGGCCCTTGGTCGGCTTGGATGGATGGGAGTCCCATTCGGGGGTTGAACAGGCAGTCACCCTGGTGATTGATCTTGTCTCTTCTCCTTACAGAACAGGCTGTTGCTCATAAATTCAACCAACTGTGAGTCCAGCCAAGCTTCCATGTGCCAAACTTGGAGAGTCCTCCAGCTACCTACTGATAATCAGGAGATTCCACATGTTGAGATCTTAAGCCTCCCTCAGAGTGGGGCTTCCACGGCCCCAAAATCCTTTACCACAGGCCCTGCAGAGTCCTGTCCTGTCCCTAATAAACTCTAGCTCTGAAGGGTACAGAGGTTCCCCTTCCTGGGTCCTGAGGTTAGAGTTCCACAAGTCAGACTTGATGAAGGTCCATCCTGAGACTAAATATGCCTGGGTTTGCTCATGAGCCCAGAAATAGCAGAGAAATCACTTTCTTTTCCTGTAATTTGCAGCCAAAAGCCCTTCTGGAGATTTACTTATCAATGCAGGGAGGGCCCTGTTGAGATTTCCCATTCCATCACTCACTCGAGCCATATTTGTTGAGTGCCTACTATGTGCCAAGGACTTTGCCAGGCTCCAACGGAGTGGAGAGAAAGGCTGACACAGTGGAAAATCATAAACGTCGGCACCGAACGGATCTGAGTTCAAATCCAATTCAGCCAAATGGGAAGTTCCACATGGGTATGAACCATGTGCATCAGAGTGACGGATGCCTCCTTCCCCACTGGCCACCAGCGTAGGGCTGGCACAGAGTGTGAGCCCAGCAAATATATGTGGTTAAGTGGTGGATGAATCTGGTTTCAGGACCCACTCGCTGTGTTTGGGACAAGGCACTTTACCTTCAGGCCTCCCTCACCTGCAAAGTAGGGATAGAAGTCTTACAGGATGTGGGGCAACAGGAACCTGGGCACTGCCTGGTGGGAGGTAAATTGCACCACCTCGTTATAAACCCGGGTGGCGGTTGCTACAGAAGTGCAACATAGACCCGCCCTGTGCCAGAAACACACGTGTGTGGACGCCACAAGACGTGCACGAGACTGCTTATAGCAGCAATGGTCATAATAGTCCCTGAGGAAAAGCCCTGAATGCCAATCAAAAGAGTGGGTAAATATCGTGGGATAGTCTCCCAGTGGAATGCTCTACAGTAATGAAAATGACCTACAACTACGCACGATCACATGGGTGGATCTTGTGCACATAACAAAGCCAGGCACCAAAGAGCACATGTTACGTCTCCCATTTATATGAAGTTCAAAAACAGCAAAACGAACCCATGCTGTCAGAGATCAAGATAGTGGTTACCCGTGAGGGGAGTGTTAGTGACTGGGAGGGGCTCAAGGGGGGCTTCTGGAGCCCTGGTAATGTCTGTTTCTTGATCTGGATGCTACTTATCGGGAGGCTGTTTAGTTTGTGAAAATTCACTGAGCTATTCACTTATGTGCGCTTTTCTTATGTATGTTAGACTTTAACAAACATTTTTAAAATAGAAAATATTTACCATGCAGGACATTTATGGGAGCATGTGAAAAAGCATTTGCAATATGTTTAGCATGTGCTAGGTCCATGGGAAATGCTTATTAAAAGTCATTTAGCTCATGGGGTTCCTGGGTGGCTCAGTTGGTTGAGCGTCCAACTTTGGTTCAGGTCATGATCTCACAGTTCCTGAGTTTGAGCCCCGAGTTGGGATCTGTGCTGACAGCTCAGAGCCTGGAGCCTGCTTCAGATTCTGTGTCTCCCTCTCTCTCTCTCTCTGCCCCTACCCCACGTATGCTGTCTCTCTCTCTCTCTCTCTCTCTCTCAAAAATCAACATTAAAACTTTTAAAAACAAGTCATTTATCTCATTAATTATTTGATTAATGACTATTCATTTCTGAAATATTGATTCCCGCCCTCCTCCCAAGGGGAAGGAAAGAAATCAAGGGGAAATAACACACACATATTAATAATAGTAGCCCACATATATTAAGTACTTGGCATGTGCCAAGCTTGGTGCTCAGAGTTTATATTCAGCGTCTCATCAAATCATCACAGCAAATCCATGCGTGAAGACCCTGTGGCTCAGAGAGAGAAAGCCACTTGCCCAAGATCACACAGCAAGGAAATGATCAAGTCGACTGTGCTCAGGCAGCCAGACTCTAGAGCCAGACTCCACGCTTGACCACTGTGGCTCCCCCTCCAGTTCTCCCTCCCTTCCTCTTACCACCACTCCCCCACAACACACACACACACACACACACACACACACACACACACACTGAGGGAAAAATGATGAAACAGGAGTTCGGCTGGATTGACAAGCTCAAACAAGGAAGTGTCAACAGCTCAGAGATGAGAATAGGGTGAGGGAGCCTCAGGTCTCCTTTCAATTCAGACTGCCTAATCCGAAATGCTTCGTTGGGGATTTGCAACCCTAAACGCCCATGTTCATTCACACAGAGGATTCCCCTTGACAGCCTCAAGTCTGGGGGAGGGGGGGTTCCTGCTCATGATTCAAAGAGCAAACAGAGGGCTGGGCCCCATCCTCCAGCAAGGGTGCCCTGTCTCTTGGTGAAGGCAGCTTTTGTCTGCCTTCCTCCTGACCCCTCCGGGGTGGCTCAGGGGCCTCCTTCCTCCAGCGGCCTCCTTGGGTTTCTCAGATTCTGTTTTCTTTTTGTTTTAAGGTTCATAGAGCCACGGACTCATCATGTTTTCTGCCGGCAGCTTGTTGCACAATGCACCTCTATTATGATCATGGGGTCTGGGGGGATTTATGCAGAAATTCAGCCCCAAGTGGCCAAAAGCTTGCTCCAGGTCCTGCCTATCTGTGCCTTGTAATTTTCACGCCCTTTCATTACAGAGTTCTGACTGCGCCACACACTGGGCTGCAAGCTACATTTGTTTCCCCCATTTAACCCTCTCACAGCTCCGGGAGGTGGGCGTCATCAGCCACGTGTTCTAGAGGAGGAAACCAGGGCGGCCAGAGGGAAAGCATCTTGCCCAGAGTCATCAGCCAAGTCTGACTTCTCAGGAGTGGGAAGGCTCCAGAGAACACGAACAAGAATTTTCTGAAGATTCTGGGACACAAACTTGCCCTCAAAGTTAAGAGCACTGAAGCTGGACGGCCCAGGACGACAGTCTGACTTCACGTCTTCCCAGCTAGGCTGGCCCTAGCCAGGTCACTGTGTTCTCTGAGCCTCAGTGCCCCCACAGGGTTGTTCTGGATGGTATAGAGATGATGTAGTGCTCTAGGCTCTCATAAAAAACAGTTATTATCATTAACTGCAAAGGTAGGTGGGAAATTAATCTCCACGGTAAGTGGAACTTAAAGCAAACTCTGCTGAACCAAATATAGTTTTCTCATCAAAGTGGGGGCCCCCAGCTCCCTGTGAACCCTTTATGCCACTGCCCCTCAACAAAACCACTGGGGTTTCCAAGGCCACCTGAAGATCTCCCTTGAACCCAGCCTCCAACCTGATCTTGCTCCTGAGCCACAGAACCAGCACCCCCCTGATCTGTGGGAAGCAAAGGGCACCACCTACAGTTTCTGAGAAACACTTTGGGAAGGCACTGACATCACCAACACGGAAAACACTGTCTTGAGATGTTAGCGGCATGACCTTCCACGTTTCTGATGCCCTACACCCCTTGCCCTCCCCAGGGCAGTGGGACATGCAGCTCCTGTGGCTTCAAGGAAGGGCAACTCCAACAGAAGCAAAGAGAAGGCTTGTGAGTTTCCAAAGCCTGGGACTTTGATGAAAAGGTAGAGACAGAGAACAAAGCAGTGGTTGCCAACCGGTGGGGGGAGGGTGTGACACTAAAAGGGCAGCTGGAGGGTGCTTGGGGAACGATGGAGCTCTTCTTTGTCCTGATTGTTATGGTGGCTACATAAAACTCTACATGCGTTAAGATTCATAGAACTATACACCAAAAGGAGAAAAAGCCAATTTTACTGTAGGTTAATGTTTTTTTAAAAAAATTTTTTTTTTCAACGTTTATTTATTTTTTTTGGGACAGAGAGAGACAGAGCATGAACAGGGGAGGGGCAGAGAGAGAGGGAGACACAGAATCGGAAACAGGCTCCAGGCTCCGAGCCATCCGCCCAGAGCCTGACGCGGGGCTCGAACTCACAGACCGCGAGATCGTGACCTGGCTGAAGTCGGACGCTTAACCGACTGCGCCACCCAGGCGCCCCTGTAGGTTAATGTTTTTAAAATTTTACACATGCACCCCAATGTTTATAGCAGCACTATCAACAATAGCCAAAGTATGGAAAGAGTCCATCAACAGATGAATGGTTTTAAAGAAAATGTGGTACATATATACAATGGAGTATCACTCGGCAATCAAACAGAATGAAATCTTGCCATTTGCCACTACGTGGATGGAACTAGAGGGTATTAGGCTAAGCGAAAGTAGTCAGGGAAAGACAAAAATCATATGACTTCACTCGTATGAGCACTTTAAGACACAGAACAGATGAACATAAGGGAAGGGAAACAAAAATAATATAAAAACAGGGAGGGGGGCAAAACAGAAGAGACTCATAAATATGGAGAACAAACAGGGTTACTGGAGGGGTTGTGGGAGGGGGGATGGGCTAAATGGGTAAGGAGCATTAAGGAATCTACTCCTGAAATCATTGTTGCACCATATGCTAACTAATTTGGATGTAAATTTAAAAAAAATTAAATTAAAAGAAAAAGAAAAAATACAAAAAATAAAATTTAATCCTGGGCTTTTTCCTAATGTTTATTTATTTTTGAGTGAGAGAGAGTGTGTGTGTGAGCGAGGGAGGAGCAGAGACTGGGACAGAGGATCCCAAGTGGGCTCCACACCGACAACACAGAGCCTGATGCAAGGCTGGAACTCACGGACCGTGAAATCATGACCTGAGCCAAAGTCGGACACTTAACCCACTAAGCCACCCAGGCATCCCAAGCCTGTGTTCTTTAATTTTGAAACTCAAGGCATAGAATCGCACATATATAATGAATTGAAGCAAGGTTTCCTGCCTCCAAGACTAGAAAATTCTCCATGTCAGGTTGGGGGAGTGTGAAAGCCCAAGAGAAATTGAAGAGAACACAGTTCTAGTGGGTTCTAAGAAGTAATTCCCTTGCTACTCCCCAGGCAAAACTTGGCACTGGAGGAGGGACAACAGAAACCCCCAGTCAGTGTGCTGGATTCAAGAACAGAGGACATCTGTGCCCTTCCAGAGCCATGAGAGGTGACAGGACCCCAGGGAAAGAAGATTATCCAGAGAGGGTCTAGGTGGGTCTTGGCAGATGGTCTGGGGTGGACTCCCACAGTTCTGTCTGAGACCCAAAGAATTGAGAAACCGAAGAACTATGCTGAGTGTTTGACAAAGAGTAAGAAGTAAATGCTAAATCTAGGGGGTGGGAGGCTTCTGGGCGGGAGGGAAGCATAGATTTCCTGGCAATTAGGGGGGACCAGATGGCATGTGGATCTCTCTCCATTTCCAGTCAAAATAGGGACAAGGCAGCCTCCTTTAGAGGAATTGATACAAATGAAACCCCTGGAACAGAAATAAAACTCCAGAGGAAAATGGCGAAGTTTCTGCTACCCAGCAAACTGACATTTGAAATGGTAACTAAGCTGTAGATACATTAGAAAGAAAAACACAGACATGCGAGTTTATGAACCGAGATTCATGCCAACTCCCCAGACATCATCTCCCACAGCCCTGAGAGGTAGATATTATCCTCCCACTTTACAGATGAGAAAACTGAAGTTCAAGGGATTAAAGTGATTTGCCCGGAGTCACAAGATTTGAATCAGGGCAATCTGCACCCAGACCCATCCCCTCTCTGCCATAAAATATATGTAGCCTCCTGGATCCACACCAGAGGCTGTTAGCTGTCCAGTAACTAGCTGCACAAACTTAAATCAGTCCCTCGACTTATCTGCCTCAGTTTCCCCACAAAGATAGCAACAACCTGACCCAACCCATAAGAGTTGTACCAAGATAACAAAAAACGGTACTTTGAGGACGACTGACAACATAGAAGCTGTGGGAAGAGTCTAGAAAGTGTTTCATTGGATATGTCAGTCCAGAGCCAGGGTCCTAGCCCCTTGGAGGCATCAGTCAGACTCTGACAGGAAGTGAGAGCAGATTCAGGGAGGGCCTGGCCTGGAGGAAGGCAGCATGGCTCACAGGGCCGAATCCTGATTCCACCACTCACTCGTTGTGTGTCCCTGGGAAGTAGTCCTCCTCTCTGAACCTCAGTCTCCTTATCTGACATTTGAGGGGCAACAATACCTACCAATGCTGATGAAGATGAGGTTCAGGTGGGGAGAGCACCTGGCACATAGTAAGCGCTCAATAAATATGCATTTCCTCCTCCTCTTGTACTTTTGCTCTTAAGATGTTAGGTTTTGCAGGACAAGAGCTGCTCTCACCAGTCTGCGACCTTGACCTCTCCACGTCTCAGCTGTTTCATCTTCAAAATGGATTCAAAGGCCCAAGCGGTGGGGACAGATGCCTTATTACTTCATTTGGGGGAGGGAAGAAGAAAGGGTAAAGGCAGAGACCAGGATACCACAGCATCCTTCAGGCCTGGGAACCTGGAAGGACTCTTCCAGGATACAAAAGTGAAATTTCATAAGAGCATGAGATGTGGGAAAGCAAAATGCAACAAGTGAGTGTGAGGAAGGTGTCTTCGTGCCTCAGCACAGTGACTCCGAGAACGGGCTGGAGTGTGAAGGCCTCGGCCCCGTGCCCGCTGTGCAAATCTGGACGTGTCCACTCACACTCCAAGCCTCGGTTCTCCCCTGGTAAAACAGGGCTACTCCTTCCCAGCCCACACCCTGGGAGGATTCATGGGGTTGCTGAATATGAAAAACAATGCCAGGCTGGCATTCAGCAAGAGCTCGGCAAGTGTCAGCTGTCGACACCGCTTTATTGTGATCGTCCGGTGAGAGAAATTCTGACTCTGCCCCATCCTCACTGTGTCTGGGCGCTTGTCCCACTGTGCAAAGGAGCAGGGCGGCATGCTCTCCCTCCCAGGGTTCTGGCGAGGATGTGTAGCCCCCGGCACGTCGTGCAACAGGGACCCAGAAAACAGGAGACCCCAGATGTAGGAAAGTCAGAGGCAGTTTGAAACTTCTGACACTTTGGGAGCAAGAATCCTCCAAATGGAGAAGAACTGGACCAGGAATGGAAAAGAGCCTCATTAGGAGAGGCTTCTTCCCGAGCCCCAGCTGGCTGCCTCTCGCGAGTTCCAAATGTGATCTGCCACCTGGGCGCGTGGGCCCCCAGCCTCAGCCCTGCGCATGAAACCATGAAGTCTTGAGTAACATCCCCATCTCAAGTTTTTCTCTGTTTAACTTGTCCATCAAGTGGCTTAAGTGTCCCACCTACTAATGTGATTGGCAATTATTTACTTTGGAGAGCCCTGAAAGACACCACCGGATCGCAGAATTCTGAATTATCTAGAAACCCATCATCTGATCACACATTTCCTGATTCGCACACTATAAAAGACGCTACCTCCTCGGCAGGAGCAAGCAGGCGAGGGGAGAGGAGAGCAGGGAGAGCCGCCAGGACCTCTGAGAAGCCCAGGTGAGACCTGCCTGTCCCACGCCCGTCCCACTCCCGCTAGCGGCCCTGGGTGGCAGGGCCGCCAGGCTCCTCCCTGTGTGGTGGGCACCGGCTGGCTGCACTTAGGATCACTCATTGTGGGTCTCTTTCAGAGGGATTTTTGGGGGAATGGGAATGGCCATTCACTCTGCTTCCCTGAGAAGGCAGTAACATCGATGCAAGGTTTGAATGTGGAAATGTAAAGAGAATTTGATGGCGATGGGGAGCGTATGGCTGCAGCTGCCATTGCACACTGCCAAAATCCCATGATAGGCTTCACTCAGGAGCGTGCTCTTCATACCCTAAATCAAAATCTCTACGGCAGGAGTGTTAACTTGAGGTTGCCATTGTGGATTCAGACCAGCATCCTTAGCTAGGGTCCTTAGCTTCCTCTGGATTCATAAAAGGTCTGTTTCCCAAAAGAGTTCAGAGAATGCGATCTAAGTTTGAGAGCCACAACTGGCTCTTGGGACCAAAAAGCGTTTTCGATTCCAGCCAGCCACAGCAATGAGGGTGCTTTGGCCGCATCAGCCAGTTGATGGAATTTTGCCCAAAGCAGCTTTTGACACCTTTGCTGGCTGCCAAATAGCTCTGTGACAGGGTTGGTGATATCTGGGAGGGGACAGTCCAAAAGGCAGCCAGATGTCAGGGACTGCCTCCAAATTTTGTTCAGGTTAGCTTGAGGGAGAAGAGAAAGGTGTAGAAAAGATAGTGTGTATGTTTGGGGAATGGGGGCTCGGAAACCTATCTCCAACTACAACGCTGCTATCAAGTTGCTGTGTGACCTTGGGAAAGTCACTACCCCTCTCTGGTCCCTTGATTCTCCTTATGCAATGAGGACTCTGAATGGCCCCAGGATTTCCCCAGCACTGGATGAGATGATGGCCATGGCCACATGACCTCTGTGATTTCAAAGGGTTTCCACAAACCATCGCAAGCTGGCCCTGGGCCAAAAGACTTCCTGGGGATAATAGCAAAGCAGTTCAGCCCCTCAGCCTTTCCATTCTCTTGTCTGGACAGCAAGAACTAGGGGCAGGCCACTGCAAGCAAGCCCAATTGGAGAGTAAATCTGATGGTCACTTAACTTAAGGCCTTTGGGTCAGACAGATCTGGCTTCAAATCCCACCCCTACTGTGTGCTTGAAACCTTGGGGGAAGTTACCTACACTCACAAGACCTCCCTCTGCTCATCTGTACAGTGCAGGTAATATGCTCCCACATCTTAGGGGATGGTTAAGATGAAATCAGTTACCAGGTCTGGAGTGCCTACCCTGATGCCTGGGCCAGAGGAAACGCTGAGTAGTGTTGTTAGCTATTGCCATTCACTTCCTGGTGTTCGAGAGCCAGGAGGCAGATGGTGGGTAATTCCTCTCTGGTATCTGGGCTACATTAGACCCATTGTTCTATCCACAGATACCAAGATAGAAGATGTTTCAAACTGGGGGCCTCATTGTCCTCTGTGGGCTGCTGGCCCATACCACAGCCCAGCTGGAAGTCCTGCCCTTGCCCCTGGACCAGAACCTGCTTTTGGCTGGGACTCCACCCCAGGCCCCACATCCCACAGATCTTGCTGGAAGCTTAACAAGTGGTGAGTCTGTGACAACCTCTTTCAGGGGTGTGTGTGTGTGTGTGTGTGTGTGTGTGTGTGTGTGTGTGTCCAACTGTTCAGTGTGGGGAGGGAGGCAGGGATGATTGGGAAAGAGGGGCTGAGGATCTGGAATTGTCAGATTTGACCCCCCCAAGGACCTACCCCTACACCATTTCCAGGTCTCAGCAGTGGCCTGCTCTCTGGGGGTCTGTTGGGCATTCTACAAAACCTTCCACTCTTGGACATCCTGAAGACTGGAGGAGACACTTCTGGGGGCCTGCTTGGGGGCCTGCTTGGGAAAGTGACTTCATTGGTCCCTGTCCTGAACAACATCATTGAGTGAGTAGTCATAAAATAGGGCCTTGGTCCCCACCCCCACCAGATAACCTCCATGGAGATCTGGGAGCCCCAGGCAGTGGCCCTGGAGGAGGAGGTGGGGGGAGGGTGGTCTGAACATGAGGCCAGGACTCATGACAGCCTTCTCACAGTCTGGTGAGGAACACCAGCCCTCCTGAACCGGGGATTGCCCCCAGTCCTGATGCATATCTTGAGACCCCAGCATCATCTATAACCCTCACAACCCTTTCAGGTCGAAGTAATAATCTCTAGTTTACAGATGGAAAAACTGAAGCATGGAAAGTTGCCTGTGCTTACACAACTAGAGTGATGCTAAGCAAGAGCTCTAACTCTAATTTACTTAAGTCCAAAGCCAAGGCTTTCCCACCACACAGTGGTAATTCTGTTCTCCTCACCTGTGGGATCCTTCAGAACACAGGTGGCCCTTGATGTAAGCAAGAAAGTGGACGCAACTCTCCTCAATTATGTCATCAGTGGATGTCCACTGAGCAGTCTGATGTGGGGTTCCCACGAGACACCCGAGAGCTCTCTAGGCAAGCGGCAATAATGGGAAGTTTGATGCCGGGGAGCTGGCAAATCCTGGGTCCTTGACAGGGCTGGATCAAAGCCATTTCCAAGATTCCTACCCACCCAGGCACTTGCCCTGACTTGAAGACAGACAGATAGCCTTGAGTTTGATTTCCAAATGCACCATGTACTTGCTGGGTGATAGGAAACCAAGGCACATAGTCTCCCTGGGCTTGGTTTCTCCATCTGTAAGATGAGATCATAGTACCCACAGAGAAAAACTGTCAGGGAGATTAGGAGAGATGTAATCACCTGGCACACTGGTTGTAAGATCGGCTCAGAGGAGAGTCTTGCTTCCATCCTCTCTCCATTCTCCCTGACTTCCTGCTCCTTGATCTGATCGTGACCATTGTTGATTGACCCACCACTGACGGTTATGGCAGGAACCAGAAGCAGTAAGTGCTTCTTACCCATAAATGTTTGTGAGGGACTTACTCCACTTACTCTCATCCACTCACCCACTCATCTATCCATCCATTTGTCCATTCTCTCTACCATCTAACCAGCTACTCTCCCATGCATCCTCCCACCCATTCATCAATCCACAAAGTCAACCAATATGGAGTAGGCCCCTTCTTTGTAAGACTCTGAGCTGGTATACAGGATGCAAATATAATCCAGACACAGCCTCCACCCTGGAATACCTCATAGACATGAGATGCAGAGAGGGGCATGGTGTGTTAGGATCTGACCCAGTGCAGAGGCTGGGAAACACTGATGTGTGACTCAGAACTCACATGGCCTTTGCTGCAAGACTCCCCTCTTTTCTCCCCCATCCCATCTCATGAGTAGCTCCTCCTCTGGGATGGGTACAGTTTGGATTAAAGGTGGTTTCCAGATTTGGGGCTGAAGGAGCTAATATTCCTCCCTCCAATGTTGCTTCTTGGACAGTCTGAAGATCACTAATCCCCAGCTCCTGGAACTAGGCCTTGTGCAGAGCCCTGATGGCCATCGTCTCTATGTCACCATCCCTTTGGGCATGATCCTCAATGTGAATACGTGAGTGGACCCCAAGGGGGAAGGGGAGGGTGGCTCACCAAAGGAGACCCTGATGCAATGCATAGCCATAAAGGGGTGTTGGAGTCTAACAGATATGAGTTTTCAACTCAGATACAGATGCAGCAAACTGTTTCCTCTGCAGGCCCCTGGTCGGAAGTCTGTTAAAGCTGGCTGTGAAGCTAAACATCACTGCAGAAATTTTAGCTGTGAAAAATGAACAGGGGAAGATCCACCTGGTTCTTGGTGACTGCACTCACTCCCCTGGGAGACTGCAAATCTCTCTGCTTGATGGGTGAGGCCAGAGGGGTGGCTTTTCCTGCCCAGAAACAATATTGATGAGATGATGGACAGATGGCTGGGAAGACAGAACAATGGGAGTATGGATGAGTGGGAGGGTGGAAGGGTGGGAAGATGGATGGATGGATGGATGGATGGATGGATGGATGGGTAAATAGCCACTTATCTTTTCTTTGGTGGGGCTGACCAGTTTTATGCTACATCAGGCAATCAAAAATCTGAGTTCAAGCCCACCTACCAGAGGGGCATGTGGAGAAGTAGAGGGATTCTTGTGTGAACATGGACAGTGCCTCCCCAGTTAGAGTCTCAGCGTACTCAGATCACCGTACTACAGAGGCACTTTGGGGCTCTTGATTGAATCCACTAAGACAACAGGTGCGAAAATGCTTTGTCCCAGTATGGGGTAAAACAGCTATGCAGCCGACCTGGTTTCCTTATTTCAGTTACCTGTCACAGGGGAAACTGAGTCATGCATAATGTGCAGAAGTCGTCCTCATCATGGTTAACATTCACTGAGCACGTATGTTGTATTTCACACATATCTCGTTGAATTCTCATGACAACGATGTACTAAGCACTGTTCATCCATTTATGGATTCTACAAAGTCTCACTGAATACCTACTGTATGCTGGAACTGTGTGCTTATTCTATTCATACCTACTGTATGTACTGCTGTGTAGGGTGCCACTCCCTTTGGCTGGACCCCCCGGTGTTCACCTGCATGAGGGTGTGAGTGGGCAAGGCCCCGTTTTAGTCATGGAGTACTGAGACCGACACGGGCACAGTAGCCCCTCTGAAGCCTTCTCCATACCAACCCCAGGCCTCTGCACTGCCCCCTGGATTTTCTCTTTCAGATTTGCTCCCCTCCCCGTTCAAAGCCTTGTCAACAGTCTCAGCGGCATCTTGAATGAAGTCCTTCCTGAGCTGGTACAGGGCAAGGTAAGTGAATAAAAGTGGCAGCTCCTGATTCTTAGGTCATAGGGCTTCTCAGGATGAAAGAAGCCCCTGGAGCGAGGTTTTCTGAACTCCTCAGTTTGATATGTCTCCCTGTCCGCTGATCCATCTGTCTGTGTTTCTTCTTTCCACCCTTCAAAATGCATTGATTGGTTCCTGCTGTGGGCCAGGCCCTGGGCACGTCCACACTACAGCTGAAATGGATTGGCCCCTGCCCCAGGAAGCTCCCAGGCCACCCTCACCAGGGCTGTAGGCAAGCACTCTTCCAGCCTATGCTAGGGTGCCTCCTATAACCAGAAACTCACCTCTCCCGAAGCAGCTCTAGTTAGAAGCAGGTGTCCTATCACACGGTGAACACTGGCTCATGTGATCGGGCGCTTCACGTACACAACTCCCTTTTCTCCCTCTGCCCGTGTGAATGTGTAAGCATTCATCTGTGAGACTGCTTAGAACCAACACTCTCAGACACAGAAAAATGATAGAAAATCTCCCCCAGAGAATCCATCCTCGGGATACTGCTGCACCCAGGGCCTCCCTACAGGTGCCACTTTGCCTAACGCCTCTCTCTGCCCCTGGGTCAGGTGTGCCCTCTGGTCAATGAGGTTCTCAGCCACTTGGACGTCACCCTGGTGCATTCCGTTGCTGGTAAGTACCCACTTCCAAGGCCTCTCTCCCTTTCCAGAACAGCGATTTTCCCCCAAGGAGCCCCATCCCTGCACACCATAGGAGAGAGCCAGATCCTTCCAGCCTCAGCTCTCCCCTTTGCGGTTTTTTTTTTTTTTTTTGCCTTTAATTATCCAGATAATGTCAATGGATAGGCCTTGCTTCCCCCCCCCCCCACCCGCCTCCAGCAGCCCAACACTGAAAACAGCTGAGCTGGTTGGTGGAAGGAGGTGTTAGCCCTGCCAAGCTTCACCCGAGCTTAGTGGGATCACCAGAGTTCCCAGTGCCCGTCCCCAGGCCTCCGGGGAGTGTGGGATATCTCTGAACTCCTTCACACTGAGATCATCACTCTGGTCTGCAGTGGTTATTCTTTCATTTTCCAGACATGCTGATCCATGGGCTGGAATTTGTCATCAAGGTCTAAGCCTTCCGGGAAGGGACCCAGCCTCTGTCAAACTGGTGAGTGCTGTTCCCCAATCCCCAGGATTTGGGTGCTGCTGCTATCTCCAAAGGGAGACAAACAGCCACACAGAGGTACACAGAGATGCACAGAGAAGTCCACAGAAATGCTGACAGAGGTGGAGAGACACAGACAGCACCCCAACACAGCTACAAAGAGAAAGACACATGGCTATGGATACACACACACAACACACATAGGTACACATGGATACCAATGCACTCAAACAAATGCACAAGGAGTCCCCTTGGCCCCAGGCCCCAGACGCTAGCCTGAGGTTCTCAGCCCCCTCCCCTTCCTTTGGAGGACAAGTTTGATGATGGGCCAATACCAACAAAAGTCAGTGACCGCCAGTCTCCATTCTGACTGGGGTCTTCTCCCAACAGAACCACTTCCTGATGCTCAATCCACTCCCTGCCCAGCTTCCGAGGGCTCACAGAAGGCTGACCCATGTCCTGGACAATGACACGGCCACTGTGTGGGGACCAGAGCAGCCTTCTCTCCAAGGAAACTGCTCTCCCTCCTTTCCCACAGGCACGTGTTACAGCCCACGTTCCTCACCAAATAAAGTTGCTCTTTCTCTGCACGGGGGCCCTTGTCATTCTTCACCATCATCTGAGAGCTAGTATATTGGAAAGAACCCCGGCCTGGGTGGTTGGAGCCATAGAACAGAGTTTGGACTTTACACTATAGAACTTTATGGTTTTCAGCTAGACAGGGAGATGTTCAGATGAGTGTGGATTTCAGAGCGACTGCTCTGGGGTCCTTAGGATGGGTGGACAAGGGGTTGGGGATAAACGTAACACTCCAGGCATAGATGATGACGCACAAGTTTGCCATACAAGAAGTGAAATGGTTTATTTGAGAGATGTTCAGGAGGTGGACCTGAGAGTGTAGGTGAGGGACCAGGTGAGGCACAGGTTGCTGCCCATGTACCAGGTTGGGGAGCCTGAAGAGAACTAGGGATATGGGAGGAGTAGACTCCAGCAGGAAGATCATGCCTTTAGCTTTGGGCATGCTGCGTGGAAGTGCCTGGGAGACCCTGAGGGAGATATCCAGGAATCTGGTGGATCACAAGTCATATGCCATTCCTCTTTGCTCACTGGCATCCAGTTAAACTAACTTCTTTTCTGTTTTCTCAGCAAGAGGGTGATAAGGATGACAAGGAGGAAGTATAGGAGGAAAGATAAACTGGTCCCAAGTGCTCATGGTTCACAGGCATAGAGGAGAGTCATTGGAGATGCATATGAAAAGATTATTGATGCCATAAGAGTCTTATTTTTGGAAGAAGACGCCTGGTTTTTAGGAACCAAGAAGAGGAAGAGATGAAATGAAGTTGAGAGTGAATGCAGATACAATATATGAAAAATTGGAGGCAAGAATGAAAAACAGGGCTACCCAGGCTGGGAAAGGTTGTCCCCTCAAATAAAAACTAATTTTGCAACCATTGTTTGAGGTCCTTAGAGGACTAGCCCAACTGTCTTACTCCACAGATGAGGGCACGGAGGCCATGGGGATATGTGGATGACTTGCACAGGTCATAGAATGACAAAAAGGCAAACTCAAGACATCACAAAAACCTTGTCCTTTGTGCTTTGGGAGACCCCACTGACCTTGTGAGAATGACCAGATTCAGGCTGGTGTTTCTCAACCCTTGCGAAACATCTTTCATCAAGTCCAGACCTACCACCATACCCACCTACTGTTGTCACTAACCAACATGGCATCATGGGAAGATAGTCATATAGTTCAGAACTTCAAGGTTTATTGTAGGAAACCAGCAGGTGTCTTCTGGTGAGGACGTAAGGAAGGAAACATCTTCCACCTTCACAGAAGTAGAAGATCTTTGAATTTTATAAGCAGATGAATGATCATTGTGAACATCTGTCTACCTAGTCAGTGCCCTAAAGTACAGAAGAACCTTCCAGACTGGAAACCAGCAATCAGGACCTGACTGGGTTTGAGGAGAGTCCAGGCATTAGTTACTTTCAAGTCCCTTTTTGGGTAGGCATGAAGTCAATACTGAGTGTCCCCCTTGGCTGAGGTCCCAAGAATCAACCTGAATAAGGACAGGTACACACACCTGGTACCATCAGCACTGGTCCTGCTGCCCTCTGGCCATGGCACCAAACTGCATTCCTATCTGAACACACATCCACTGCCCATCTCTGAATACTATTTTCCCAGTGCTCCCTTGGACTTCTTTCTATAGCCCACAGATGGGTCTTTCCCCTCTGCTAACAACTTCAATTCCTAACTAACTAGTCTAAGACTGCCCTGGATACACAATAGTCTGACAGGCAGCCAGGTCAATCAGAACACGTTCATGACTTTTAAATAGTGATAACATTTTCACATTTTAAAAGCTCTCTCAAAAGGATGTCAGTGACAATGGCAGATTGAAGACCTCTAAAAATTCTCTCCTATGGAAAAGCCATGAGAAAGCTGGCAAAAAAAAAAAAAAATTGTCAGAACCAGCTTTTTCAGAACCCTCTGAATTAACCAAAGGTTTGCAGCAATCTGGGGTGTGCTTATTCAATTAAAATTGCTGAATCTTGGTAAGGACAGCGAGCTCTGGGGCGTTTTAGTTGACCCTGGTCCCATCTCCCACCCTCCGACTTCACAGAAGACTTGAAAACCAAATGCCCACAATCTTGGTGAAAATCAGTAGCCTAGAAGCCACTGGAGACAGGCAGAACAGAATTGAAATAACTTCAAAGCCTCATTCCCATAAAATGGTCATTATTTGATCTGCCTTGTTAGTTCCCGGCAAGATCCCACTCTCAAGGCTGTCTTGACTTGACTTGACTCAGAGTTCACCTAGTTTCAACGGCCTTTCCTCCAAGGACCTTTGTCAAGATGGTAGACAGATGTGAAGACTGGGGGTTTCTAACTCTCAAGCTAGTCCACACTCAGGCTTTGGCAATTTGTCACAATTACATTTTAAGTGTTCCTCCCCAGCAGCCTCTGCTTCAGGTAAGCTGACCTCGGCTGTGATTTTATGTGTTCACCTGTCTCTCCAGATCTGGGGATGGCAGTTTGCCCTATGACAGGCCTGAGAGAGTTACTGATTGTCCATATTGAGCTCTTTTCTTACCATGAAGGTGGGAATGACAACTTCCGAGCTCTTTCATGTTGGCGCGGAGATGAGCAGTCTGGGTTTATAGTTTTCACCAGTTATGTTTGTTTCACGGGAGGATGGGCCCCCAAGCCTCCTCATACCGCCATCTGGAAAGTGAGACTTCACTGAAAGTTGTTAACCATTACTTCTTCAAATTTCTTTTCTGCACCATTCTTCTGTCATCCTGAGTCTCTCAACATGAATGTAGATCTTTTGTGATGATCTAAACGGGCTCTATTGAGGCTCTGCTTGTTTCTTTCGCTTTCTTTCTTCCTCTTATTCAGAATGGATCCATCTCCAATGTGTTGTTGTAGTAGACATTTTTATTTTTTTAAGTTTTTTTTAATGGTTATTTGTTTATTTCGAGAGACAGAGAGAGTGGGAGTGGGAGAGGGACAGAGAGAGGGAGAGAGAAAATTCCAAACAGGCCCCATGCTGTCAGCATAGAGCCCGATGTGGGGCTTGAACTCACAAACCATGAAATCACGACCTGAGCCAAAATCAAGAGTCAGACGCTTAACCGACTGAGCCCCCCAGGTGCCCCTAGACATTTTTAACACAATGTTAGGAGACTCTGGGTCCTGTTTAAATCCTGTGGAGAATTTGTTGGGGGGCAGGGCTGTTTGGTTTAGCAACTGACCCAGTGAGATTCAGCCTAAGTTAGTTTCAAGTTCCAATCTGCCTTCTCTGGGCTGTGTTCTCAAACAAGGGATTTCCTCCAATGTCTCTACTTGTAGGGCACCCTCCTTCCTGGTTCTTGGATCAGAAGGAGAGGACTTCTCTTGAAGCTTTTTGTATTCACACCTGCATACAGTGTCATGACTCACACTGCCTTTGAGTCCGGGAGGAAAGATACAGGAGGAATAAAAACTCAGGAAACTCAGCTTTGGATCATTCATTCTTTCAGTTATGACTTCCTTCTGCAGTCCACCTGCCACCATTTATCTTTCAGAATCCCCAGAGAGCTACTTCATTCACTGTATCCAGCATTTTAGTTTCATTCTGTAGGAAGGACAAGGTAGGGTCAGCTTACTCCATCCATCTCAACTCTCCAATCTGCAAAACCAAATGGCTTATGGCAGATGATGGCGGACTACCAGTAACTTAATCAAGTACCCTCCCGGTCGTAGCATCCTACTAGAACGGCTAAATGCAGCCTCTGGTGCTTGGTGTGCAGTTATCTCTCTGGAAAACGTGTTCTTCTCAGTCCTCATCAGATAATGACTTCAGAAGCAATTTGCATTCACTTGGGATAGACCACGGCACACATTCAATTTTGCTCCTGCTCTCCATCACAAGATAAAGTCTGAAGGGGTCCTCTCGTGTTCATGTCCTAGCTACTATTTCTGTGTACCATGCTACCCCCAAATTAAATGGCTTAAACAACAATACTCATTTCATGACGCTCTGTGGTTTCTGTGGGTCAGAAATTCAGGAAGACTCAGGGTGAAGTTCTGGCTCATATTCTCTGCAATCGCAGGTTTAACTTGTAATCGTTTCTTTAAGCCTCCGCACAGCCCTCTGAGGTAGGTACTGTTGTGATTGGCCCCCCTTTGCAGAGGCACAGAGAAGTTGAGTCAGATCCCTGAAGTCACCAGCCAGGGCAGGTGGGGCTGGGGCAGGAGCGAGGCAACCAGACCCACAGAAGGGAGATCAGAGGAGCTGTCGCTCATTCCTCCTGGGCCTCCCCCTCCCACACCCCACTCTGCTCCCCAACACGATCCCACGGCCCTCACAGGCATTGCAAGGAGAGGCAGGAGGAACAGCAGCAGACTCCTATTTTGCCCCTCTCCTGCTCACTTTCCATCCTCTCTCTGCGCCAGGCTCTGCTCTCTGGCGCCTCTCTCTCTGCGCCAGGCTCTGCTCTAGGCTTTTGGTAGCTTAATCTCATGAATCCAATAGCCCAGGAGGGTTGTGTTGTTATTGCCCCACCTCCCAGATGCAGAGCCTGAGGCACAGAGAGATGGACTCACTTGCCCGGGGACACGCACTGGTGAGTGTGGAGCCAGGATTCAAAGCCAGGCTGTCTGGCTCTGTAGGCTCTGTCTCGTCTCTGATAAATTCGCCCACAGCCCTTGCCCTTCAGCCTGTCAAAGATTGCCAATGAGCTGGAGTTGACCTACCAGGGGGAGTGAAGACTGCAGGTCTCACCAAAACCATGAAGGCTCTGAACCACTAGGGGGCAGGAACTGGCCCCGTGAAGCCCGGGGTCCTACCCAGTGGAGATGTTCTCAGGAGGAAAGGAGGGAGGCAGGCCATTCACAGTGACCAGCTATTCAGAGGCACGCCTGCCTTAAATGTCAGCCAGTGGGGAGGAGGAAACGGGCTTGAGTCCCTGCCCTTACAACACAGACCAGTCTCTGTTTGATGATTAATTTCAGATTTTTTTTTAGTTGTTTTTTTTTTTTTTTTTTTTTGAAGGGGGTGGAGGGCAGAGACAGGGGAAGAGAGAGAATCCCAAGCAGGTGCCACACTGTCAGTGCAGAGCCGGATGCAGGGCTTAAACTCACGAACTGGGAGTTCATGACCTGAGCTGCAATCAAGAGTCAGATGCTTAACTGACTTGAGCCACCCAGGCGCCCCCATTAATTTCAGATTTCAGCAATCTGACTTGTTCTCTCATTTTCCCTTCCCCGACTCCCTCACGAGGGCCTGGGTCTACTGCCTCTCAGACCCCTTCTCTCTCATGTCTTCATCATAAAACCTCAACAGTTTCTCTGCCACCTGCTTTCATTCCCTTTCTATTCCCAACACCCCTTTTCCTTCTTTTACTAATTATCCTCCATAGTCACATCTCAGAAATTGCTCACTCCATCAAAATTGGAATCTAAATTTTCACAGTATTCGTTACAACAAATCAAGGCAGTGCTTCTGTAACAAAGGGGCCTGACACTTCAATGAGCCCGACACGGGAAGTCTGATTCTCCATTCAGACATTCACTTCATATTCCATTTCAGGACCACCCCATCTACAGTGCACGACCCCCGCCGTCACCAGGATGGGGCAGTGAGGGTGGGCAGAAGGGCCGGATATCACTAAAGACTCGGCTGAAAGTGGTGTGGGTCACTTCCTTCATGTTCCACTGGGCAGACATTCAGAGCCCCAGTGTCCTTATCTGCAAAACCTCCATCTCAGAGGAGTTTTGTGAGGATCCAATCAGCCACTGCATGTAACACACGTACCTAGCACTGTGCCTGGCATGTAGTTAGTCAGGGCTTACCATAAGCTATTAATGGGGCACCTGGGTGGCTCAGTCAGTTAAGCATCTGACTTCAGTTCCAGTCATGATCTCACTGTTTGTAGGTTCGAACCCTGCATTGGGCTCTGTGCTGACAGCACAGAGCCTGGAGCCTGCTTCAGATTCTGTGTCTCCCTCTCTCTCTGCCCCTCCCCTGCTCACTTTCCATCCTCTCTCTCTCTCTCAAAAATAGATAAACATTAAAAAAAAATCAAAAAATAATAAAAATAAAAATAAATTTAAAAAAAGAAACATAAGCTATTATTATCATTCATGCCAACGATTTCCTGGAAGAGCATCTCAAGCAAATTATTTGAGCCTCACTTCATCACTGGAAAAGAGGGGAGAGGGGCCTAACAGTACCAGTGCATCATTACTGTAAACACAAAATAATGTGTACAAGACCTGGCTCAGGAAACGTTGCTGCCCTGAGTTAGCTAGCCTCAAGATCTTTCTTAAGAAATCATTGGTTTCACAGCAAATCAACCAGGATCCAAGAGTGGAAACAAGGAGAATGAGTATCAGGGTCAATCAGGGTTTGATCCGTACAGAACCACTAGGAGTGATGTATATGAGGGGGGTCTTTGTAGGGACCCCTTATCCCTAACAACTCACAGAACCGTGGGAGTGGCTTAAATGGGCTCCGCTAGGCTGTTGTCTTTGTGTCTGGAGCTGGAGCTGAAGTCAGCAGGGCAGACAGACAGGAACGGAAGATGGCTGTGATGTGGGGGGATGCAAAGACAAACTGGAACGTGCATCCATGTCTCCCCACCTCCAAGCCTCCAAGTCCAAGGACGCAGGGGTGCAGAGGAGGGTTCCTGCTCCTCTGGTGAGAGCCCGGGCACTTGATAAGGCAGTGGAGTAGGAGCCAGAGGCCAAGCACTGGTCCAGACCCAGCGCCCACTTGCACGTGATCTTGGATGGAGGCAAAATAGCCTCCTCTTGAAGATGGCTCAAGATCCCACGGCCCTCTTGAGGATTAACAGCAACGTGACCTGGAGCTCAATGCATGGCATCCTCTTCTTTGCAACTCAATCTTCTAAAGTGTGAAATGGGAGAGTCCAGAGTTCAGCTGTTGAGTCCTTGTCTCAGATGAAAACCCTTTCCCCAAAAAGGACATTGTTTTATTTGCACTATAGCTACACTTGGCTCCCTCTGTTTCCCCCTTGTATTAGTTATCTGTTGCTGTCTAACAAACTATGCCGTAACTTTGTGGCTTAAAAACATTTATTATCACATTGTTTCTGTGGGTCAAGAACATATAGAAAAGGCTTAGCTGGGGTCTTCTGGCTCAAGGTGTCTCATGAGGTTACAGTTAAGATGTTTTCCAACACTGCATCTCCCAAAGGCTTGACCAGAGCTGGACAATCCTCTCCCGAGATGATTCACACACATGGCGGTTGGCTGGAAGCCTCCGGTCCTCACCACCCAGATCTCTCCGTTGGGCTGCTGAGCATCCTCTCAACATGCCAGCGGCCTCTCCTGAAACAAGCCATCTGAGAGAGGAGGAAAGAGGGAAGCTGCAGGTTTTATGAGCTGGTCTTAAAAATCACACACCTTCATTTTCTGTCATAATCTCTTCATTAGAAGTGAGTCACTAAGGGGGCACCTGGGTGGCTCAGTCGGTTAAGCAGCCGACTTTGGCTCAGGTCATGATCTCACAGTTCATGAGTTCGAGCCCCACGTCGGGCTCTGTGCTAACAGCTCAGAGCCTGGAGCCTGCTTTGGATCCTGTGTCTCCCTCTCTCTCTCTCTCTCTCTCTGCCCCTCTCCCACTCATGCTTTGTCTCTCTCTCTCTCTGTCTCTCAAAAATAAATAAAGATTAAAAAAAAAAGTGAATCACTAAGTAGTCCCCCTTCTTAAAGGGGGCTTAAAGAATTTGTGGACACGTTTTAAAACCACTACGTCCCTCTCCATGCCAGGGGCATTGCCTTCAAGGTCCAAAGGCCCATTTTCCTGAGCAAACGAGCCTTTTCTCCTCGGATAAATTCTTCAGCCTCCACAGGAAGTAGAAATGGCTGCAGTGCAAGGTATGGATTTTGTACTGTTTTGACTGTTTAATAGCAATTTTCCTTTTCACTGCATTCAAACCACATAAAAGCAGAAGTGCTCTAGTGAAGAGGTGCCTGGGTGGCTCAGTCAGTTGAGCCTCCGACTCTTAATCTCAGCACAGGTCATGATTGCACCGTTTGTGAGTTCAAGCCCCACATCGGGGTCTGCGCTGAGAGCACAGAGCTTGCTTGGGATTCTGTGTCTCCCTCTCTCTGCTCCTCCTCCCCTCACTCTGCCTCTCTCTCAAAATAAATAAACTTAAAAAAAAAAAGGAATGTTCTAGTCAAAATGGAGATGAAGGGCCCAGTTTCAACACGTCTGCCCCCATCAGTGTCTCCTCCAGTGTCGACAGGTGCTGCCCCTGCTGTGTGAGACCCTGCACAGAGAAGGCGGTGCTGAATCACGAAGGGGGAACGTCCTTGTTCCCTTTTTCATTCTTTCCCCCCTCTTCTGATGGCAGCCAGAACAAAGTCTCAGTAGGAAGCTAGCCCGTCTTTAATACTTGGGGTGTTGTTGTGGCAAGCTCTCTGTTGAGAGAGAGACAGAGAGATGCTCCAGTTCGTCTTTTTGCCACATTGTCCAGGAAAACCCAAAATGTTTTCATTTTTCTGTTTCCCTTGTGAAGCCACCATGTGGCTGCCTTTTATTTCTGAAAGTTGATGCTAGGGCATTTAACTAAAAATTGTAACGTTTCCTGTTAGAATAGATTTCTTTAAAAACAGGGAGACAATTTGAAGGAGAATATTAAATAAATAAAGGTTATGGTGGCTGGTGTGTGGCAGAAGCTGTGGAGGGGATTTGATATGTGAGTGACTATAATCTAAGGAGCTTGGGGACCCGTATTCCAGTGCGTTACTAGCCTGGCTACTGGACCCCCCCTAAAGCCCCCAGGATCCTAGCCTTGCACCAGCTCGCGCTCGCATTCCTGTCCTGTGCCCACTAGATGGCGCTGTTGCAAGGCAACCTAGCAGTCATCTTGAAGATTAACATTTGTTTAGCAGTAACGAGGAGCCCAGCAACTTGCTAAGCCCTTTCAAAGCCAGATCTTATTTAATCCTCACAGAGAGGAAGCCTCTGAGGCTCAAGGTCATACAGCTTGTGAGCAGAGGATCCAGGATTCTAATCCCAGCAGTCAACCTCTAGAGCCCAAGCTCTTTGCCAGGGGTTACCAATTCATGAGCCTCTGGCCAAATCTGGTACGTTGTTTGTCATTTTTACTTTAAATTATTTTAAATACTGATTTTTTTTCCAATTGGGTGTGACTGTAAATGTATTCACTATTTCCCCGAACCCTATCACACCAAACTGTCCTATGCAATTAAATGCTTAGTCCCTAAAGTACGGTTGCCAGATTTACCAATGAAAGCACTGGACATGGCACAAAAACAGACACTCAGATCCATGGAACAGAATAGAAAACCCAGAAATGGACCCACAAACGTATGGCCAACTAATCTTTGACAAAGCAGGAAAGAATAGTCAATGGAATAAAGACAGTCTCTTCAGCAAGTGGTGCTGGGAAAACTGGACAGCGACATGAAGAAGAATGAACCTGGACCACTTTCTTACACCATACACAAAAATAAACTCAAAGTGGATGAAAGACCTAAACTTAAGACAGGAAGCCATCAAAATCCTCAAGGAGAAAGCAGGCAAAAACCTCTTTGATCTTGGCCGCAGCAACTTACTCAACACATCTCCAGAGGCAAGGGAAACAAAAGCAAAAATGAACTACTGGGACCTCATCAAAATAAAAAGCTTCTGCACGGTGAAGGAAACAATCAGCAAAACTAAAAGGCAACCGACAGAATGGGAGAAGATATTTGCAAATGATATACCAGATAAAGGGTTAGTGTCCAAAATCTATAAAGAACTTATCAAACTCAACACCCAAAACACAAATAATCCAATGAAGAAATGGGCAAAAGACATGAATAGACACTTCTCCAAAGAAGATATCCAGATGGCCAACTGACACATGAAAACATGCTCAATATCACTCATCATCAGGGAAATACAAATCAAAACGACAATGAGATACCACCTCACACCTGTCAGAATGGCTAACATTAACAACTCAGGCAACAACAGATGTTGGCAAGGATGCGGAGAAAGAGGATCTCTTTTGCATTGCTGGTAAGAATGCATGCTGGTACAGCCACTCTGGGAAACAGTACGGAGGTTCCTCAAAAAATTAAAAATAGAACTACCCTACGACCCAGCAATTGCACTACTAGGTATTTATCCAAAGAATATAGTGTGCTGTTTCCAAGGGACACATGCACCCCCATGTTTATAGCAGCACTATCAACAATAGCCAAAGTATGGAAAGAGCCCAAATGTCCATCGATGGATGAATGGATAAAGAAGATGTGGTATATCTATACAATGGAGTATTACTCAGCAATCAAAAAGAATGAAATCTTGCCATTTGCAACTACATGGATGGAGCTGGAGGGTATTATGCTAAGTGAAATTAGTCAGTCAGAGAAAGACAAATATCCTATGACTTCACTCATATGAGGACTTTAAGATACAAAACAGATAAACATAAGGGAAGGGAAGCAAAAATAATATAAAAACAGGGAGGGGGCAAAATAGAAGAGACTCATAAATATGGAGAACACACTGAGGGTTACTGGAGGGGTTGTGGGAGGGGGGGTGGGCTAAATGGGTAAGGGACATTAAGGAATCTACTCCTGAAATCATTATTGCACTATATGCTAACTAACTTGGATGTAAGTTTAAAAAAAAATTTTTTTTAATAAATAAAAGCACCAGACACCCAGTTAAGTTTGAATTTCAGTAAACAATGAATAATTTTTAGTGTAAGTATGTCCCAAATATGGCAAGAAATATACTTAAACTGATACATTATTCATCTAAAGTTCAAATTTAAGTAAGCTTCCTGCATATTTTCTGGCCAGAATAATTAAATGACTGCTTATATTTTTTTCTGGCAACCTTGCCCTACTGGTATTTGCATTTATAACTCCTGCCCTGTACTTCTTCCCCCACAGAGGGGAATATTTATTGAGCATCTACTATGCTAGTTTGGAGTGGGGTCTGGAGCAATAAAAAGGCTCTGCAGTGCTGTTGCTGGAACCATGTGACCAGGCTGACCTCATGGTACTAGAAGTATCTGTGATAGAGAAAGAAACCCTGTGGAGTGTCTGACACATCCCACTAAGGGAGTCACAGAGAAGCCTGCTAGAATTCCGGGTCAAGGCCATGCCATCTTCAGCTGTGATCCGTATACTATTGAAAAAGTGGCTCCTGGGGGCGCCCAAGTGGTTCAGTCGATTAAGCATCCGACTTAGGCTCAGGTCATGATCTCGCAGTTCGTGGGCTCGAGACCCACACCGGACTCTGTGCTGGTGGTGTGGGGCCTGCTTAGGATTCTCTCTCTCTCTCTCTCTCTCTCTCTCTCTCTCTCTTTGTCCCTTCCTCACTTACACACTCTCTCTCAAAATAAATAAAAGAGAAAAGAGAAGAGAGAAGGGAAGGGAAAGGGAAAGGGAAAGGGAAAGGGAAAGGGAAAGGGAAAGGGAAAGGGAAAGGGAAAGGGAAGGAAGAGAAGGGAAGGGAAGGAAAGGAGAAAAGAAAAACAGCTCCTGACATGTAACTGAGCGCTGGTAGAAAAGAAGCACCTGACCGTAGGGCATCAATTGACTATGAGACCAGAACTGAACATGCACTAGGCACGTTATCCACCAAGTCATAAAGTCAGGCAGGACCAGCAGCGATCCATGACCAGACAGAAGCAGTATGTCTAGTTTGGGCTTCAGAAGATCCAGCGGGCATAAGTAAGCAGCATGACCCAGACCCTCCATGTCACCTACGTCACCTCCTAGTACTGCGCTGACACTCCTCCCTCAGTTCACACCGATGGCCATGGGAGGCCATAGCAGGCATTCCCCATAACCAGCTGATGGAGGAGAGAAAACCCAGCGCTCACCATAGTCTCGCTCAGGGGTGACCTTGGAAGAGCAATGAGAGGAAATCCTCTCAGCAGGCTAAGCTTCAGGCAGCGCACTTTGTCATCCACTTTGAGAAAAGAGAAAAATGACTGAATATTTAGTGTCACGGGCTGAAGCAAGTGACTTAATAGTTTAGTCAGGGATCTGGAAGAGATAAAGATGTAAAGATGTAAAGATTGGGGACACCGAGGCTGATCTAGTTAACTGCCACTGAATATACAACCTGCTAACAACAGGGACCAACACTGCGTTCCTGATATGGTACCATCCATTCAGGTGACCAGCCCACCACTTGGACCAGCAGAAGTGGGGCAGATCGGGGTAATTTCGAATGGACAGTAGAGGAGGGGGACAATGAGTATCAGTTAAGGCCCCATAGTCAACTATGTCTGGTTAGTGTTGTGAGTTTCCCATGGGTCATGATACATCAGTTTGCTAGAGCAACCATAACAAAATAGTACAGACTTGGTGGCTTAAACTACAAAATTCATCTTCTCACGGTTCTGAGAGTCCAAGATCAAGGTGCCGGCAGGATTGGTTTCCCCTTAGGCCTCTCCCCATGACTTGCAGAGGGCTGCCCTCTTGCCGCAGCCTCACTCGGTCATCCCTCTGTGCACATATGCCCCTGACACCTGTGTGTGTCCTAATCACTGCTTTCTTTCTTTTTTTTTTTTAATTTTTTAACGTTTATTTATCTTTGAGATAGAGAGAGAGACAGAGCACGAATGGGGGAGGGTCAGAGAGAGGGAGACACAGAATCCGAAACAGGCTCCAGGCTCTGAGCTGTCAGCACAGAGCCCGACGCGGGGCTCGAACTCACGGACCGCGAGATCATGACCTGAGCCGAAGTTGGCCGCCCAACTGACTGAGCCACCCAGGCGCCCCATCACCTCTTTCTATAAGGACACCAGTGAGACTGGGTCGGGACCACCCTATGGCCTCGTTTTAACTTAATCACCTGTCTAAAGGCACTATCTCCAGATATGATCACAGTCTGAGGTACTTGGGGTTAGAGCTTCAACACATGAATTAGGGGGCACACATTTCAGCCCATAACAATGATCACCCAGAATTCTGGAGCAGCTGTGCATGGATACAGTGAACATAGAATGACAAGCGTAGCAAACTGAGCAGTGCACAGGATGGACTGTGGACACCGGCACGGCCCCGCCCGGATCCTCTTTACAGGGCGCCAACCCCCAGTCACTGTCGGGGTTGGCTACTGACAGCGCCCCCTTCTCTAGAGAATTGCCTTCAGACAGGAGCAGTCAATGACTGATACGAGGGTCAAAAAGGCCAGCCCCCGGGCCTCAAGGTGGAACAGCTCAGCGGTGTGCTTTATGCTTCCTTTCCTAAGGGCAAGCACAGCTGCAGTAGAAATAGCTGGAAGGGGCCATGGAGGCAGTGACGAGGGAGTGTGGGTGAGACGCCCATGGCTGGAGATAAGGGCGGGGAAAGCTATGGAATGATACACCCTATGAGATGAAATACTAAAACTGTTATGTGTTGATGTGCAAAAATCTCCAACGCACGTTAATGAGGGATGAGGGGAACAAGGTGCAAACGCAATGTACTTTGTGATCGTTGTAAAAAGAGAGGTCCTTTCTGGAAGCACAGACAAGGAAGTGTTTCTAGTGATTACAACTCCAGGCAGGGGGCGCCTGGGTGGCTCAGTTGGTTAAGCGTCCGACTTCGGCTCAGGTCACGATCTCGTGGTTTATGAGTTCAGGCCCTGCGTCAGGCTCTGTGCTGACAGCTCAGAGCCTGGAGCCTGTTTCGGATTCTGTGTCTCCCCCTCTCTCTGCCCCTCCCCTGCTCACACTCTGCCTCTGCCTCTCTGCCTCTCTCTCTCTCAAAAATAAATAAACATTTTAAAAAATATTAAAACTCCAGGCAGGGGCACCTGGGGGGCTCAGTCAGTTGAGCATCTGACTCTTGATTTCAGCTCAGGTCATGATCCCAGGGTCGTGGGATAGAGCCACACATCGAGCTCTATGCTGAGCTTGGAACCTGCCTCAGATTCTCTCTCTCTCTCTCCCTCTGCCCCTCTTCCCAGCTGTCTCTCACTCTCTCTAAAAATGAAAAAAAAAAAAAAAAAAAAAAAGAAAAAGAAAAAGAAACCCTCCAGGCAGTATAGTGGGTTGAGGGTGAGGAGACTATTTGTCTGTGTTTCACTCAGTATCCTTTGTACTGGTGGAATATCATCCCGTTCATGTATGACTTGTCCCTCAACATTTCATTGTTACAAAAATATTCAAACATACAGGAAATTTGAAATAATTGCATAATAAGCACCTCTAGCCCTACTACCTGGTTTCAATAATTAATGGTTTTCTGTGCTTGCCCTATCACGTGTCTGTCTATCCATCGTTTCATCCATCCAAGAATCTTGTTTTTTGATGCATTTCAGAGTAAACTGCAGATAGCAGTTCACTTTACCTCTAAACACTTCAGGACTCATTTCTTTAACTACAGAGTTCAATATTTGCTTATGTTTTTTAACTTTAAGATAAAAGTTATACAGCTTGAAATGCACAAATCCTTAAGTCTATCTACATATCTTCTTTATACCTGTTTCTTAAACTTTTTAAAAAAGAGTACGATGGGGCGCCTGGGTGGCGCAGTCGGTTGAGCGTCCGACTTCAGCCAGGTCACGATCTCACGGTCCGTGAGTTCGAGCCCCGCGTCAGGCTCTGGGCTGATGGCTCAGAGCCTGGAGCCTGTTTCCGATTCTGTGTCTCCCTCTCTCTCTGCCCCTCCCCCGTTCATGCTCTGTCTCTCTCTGTCCCAAAAAATAAATAAACGTTGAAAAAAAAAAAATTTAAAAAAGAGTACGAGTACCCATTGATCTGCTTCCAGTCAGCGCGTATTGAGCTCCTACTGTCTGCCACACAGTGTGGCAGTCTGCTGGGGCGACGTGGTGGCCGTGACAAAGTCACAGTTCCCATGAGCTCACTGTCCAGGGTTGGGGGGACAGACAAGAAGCACATCAATGAATAAGTAAAAAGGACCATTGATGGCTGTGATGGGGGCTAAGAAGGCCAGAAAGTGAGGGTCTGTGATGGAGAGAGATTGGGGCTGTGGGTGGGCAGTGCAGGAAGAAAATGCAAGAAGACCCGTCCAAGGAGGGGACATCTGAGCAGATGCCCAAGCGGTGAGAAGGTGCGCAGACATTTTCCAGCTTTGACGCATTCGTGGCTGTTTTCCGGAGCAGGTCTCCTCATCTCTCTAGGCCCCCACGTTTCTCGCCTGTGTCACAGGGATGGTAACACCTCTCCCTCCCACGGGGGAGTGGTGAGGATTAAATGAGGGAGTCGATGTGCCCAGCACAGGTGAGCATGTGGCAACTGTCAGCAGCCGTGCCGTTACCACGGCCGCCTCTGTCAATGCCGTGAAATGTGTCCCGAGCTCCTAGTATGTGCGGACTCTGTGCTGGGTGCTGGAAACACGGCAATGGGTCAGACGGGTGTCTCTGCTCAGGGAGTTCCCAGTCTAGAGGGTGAGGCAGTTACAGAGCGGGGTAATCAAAGCTGCAGGAGAAATAGCTGGAAAGGACCTTCGTGGCACTACGGAGGAAATGACTTCCTCTGAGTGACATGTCCAGGAAGGTTGCACGAAGGCGGTGACACGTATGGTGAGTCTAAAAAGATTACTGGGAGGTGGTCAGATGAGCAAGGGCAGGAGCACATTCTAGGCTGAAGAACCAGCCGTGAAAAAAGCAGAGAAAGAATGGACTGACCGGATGTGTGAAGGAAAAACACACGCTCAGGTGAATATGGTAGGAAAGTTAAAGGGGAGGCTGGACAGAGAAGGGCTGGACGTTGGAGGACGCAGAGCCAAGGCTGAGAGCTGGACTTCCTCCTGAGCGCCATACCGAGCCAGGGGCACGCTTCATGGAAAGATGGCATCAGCACACCCACCAGAAAGACTAAAATTGAAAGGAAGAGACACCACCATATGTCGGTGCCAGAGTGGAGGGACAAGAGTGCTCATACTCTGCGGGTACAAATGGAAACTGGCACAAACGTTGTGGGGAGGGATGATGGGTCTGGCTATGTGTACTGTGCAGACAGGAAATGCAGCTCTGCGATGCCCCCTCCCCCCCACTTCAGATGGGTCTGCTGGTTCGCCTCTCTCGTCTCCTGGAGGACTGGGTGACTTAGTAGTAAATGTTAGCACAGGAACCCAATCCACATGGGTGACTTCGAGTGAGGTGCCTGATGGGTCCCCCTGCTCCCCTCACGGGCCCCGGGAAGTCAAGATAAGCAAAGCACAAGACGCTGTCAATCCACAGAGATTGCAAGGCCAGAAAAGGTGCAAAGAACTCACTTCATCTGGGTGTTAGAGCCTCTGCTAGTGCCAGTGAACACAACTGCCTCACGGGGGTAAGATATTTGTGATCCGGCTCACGCACACTCAGAAAGTGCTCCAAAGCACTCTTTGATACGTGATAGATAACCTGGTGCAGCTTTTCCAGAAGTGGAGCTGCCTCTCACACCATCAGCGAGCATGAGAAAGTGTTTCACCTTCCTATTCTTTCTCCACCCTTCCAATACAAAGGGCTCAGCAGAACACTAGTTCAACACCTCTCCAAACACTGGATTCTCTCCAGGTGCCTCGAGCGGGCAACATGGCTAGCCAGAGTTCAACCATGTGTTTCTGCTTGTTTTCACCGTGACCTTAGAAAAAATATCTCACCTCTTGTAAAGGGACTCATCCGAACCTTATCTGAAAAATGAGGATAAAACAGTACCCACCTCCAGGCATCAGCGTGGGGTTAAATGGTCCCATTTAATAATGCAAGCAAAGGGCGCGTAAGTGCTCACTAAGCTTAGTTATAGCATCTAATACCCACTGTGACCGCTAAGGTCGTGTTGTCACCTCTGATTTATGGGAAGCAGTATTGTTTTCTCACTTTGGGTAATGTTATGCAATTTACGTAAGAAATAGAAAATCAAATGTATTTAAGTTTTCAAACGTGACTCCACTTACCTGAATGCACATTGAATAGATAGTGATCCCAGGCATTGGCAGACATTGCAAACCGTAAAGGCAGATGTGGCAGGCAGGTAAGGACAGCACCCCAACAACAGGCGTGCGGGAGGTGGTGGCTAAAAGACTGAGTGCCAGTTTCGGAGTCAGATGGACCAGAGTTCAGATCCTGGCCTCTTATCCGGGGAGCTGTGTGACCTTGAGCAAGTCAACCCTCCTTTCCGCACCTCCAATCCCTTATCTGTACAACGAGGGGAGGAGAGTGAACTGGCTGGCCGGAGGCTCAGTCTGGCAGGCAGTAAGCACTCAGAAATGGTAGGGCCATTCCTATTCTGTACCTCAGACAAGCCCTCCTTCCATACATAATCAGCCCCCAAAATTGCATTGCAAAGAAAGGAAACGTGTGAAATTCGGAAGCAGAACAAGGGGAGATTTGCCTGGTGTGTGTGTGTGTGTGTGTGTGTGTGTGTGTGTGTGTGTGTGTGGTGTTAGGGGAGGGCATCTAGTTCCCCGAGGGGCTAAAACCACTCAAACCCTCCTGCAGCTCTGATGGTTTGAGCATTCCATACCTGTTTCTTATTTTTGATCTCTGTCCTCATGACTGAGACAAGTGAGTGCTGTGTTTTTATATTTCCTTGTCCATTTCTGGCTCACTCTCTCTCTCTCTCGAGGAGAATGTGAGCCCGGGAAGGCAGGGGGCACAGTCTGTTTGCTCCCTGCTTCGCCCAAAGCACCCAGAATTGTGTCCACACACAAAGGGTGTGAAATACAACTAGCTGACCAGCCCACTGACCTGCTGGCTGACTGTGTCTGTCTGTCCCACCAGTCCTGAGCTACTAAAGAGAATGAGGGAGGGGCACCTGGGTGGCTCAGTTGGTTGTGTCTGACTTTGGCTCGGGCCATGATCTCACAGTCCGTGGGTTCAGGCCCCACATCAGGCTCTGTGCTGACAGCCCAGAGCCTGGAGCCTGTTTCAGATTCCGTGTCTCCCTCTCTCTGCCCCTCCCCTGCTCGTGCTCTGTCTCTGTCTCTGTCTCTCTCTTTCTCTCTCTCTCAAAAATAGACATTTAAAAAATTTTTAAAGAGAGAGAATGAGGAAGTCAGGAAGAAATATTGCAGATAGACCCCTAACCTGCACAGGCCCACACACACATAACAAGTCTCCAGCTCCCAGGTACCTCCCCAGGTCTGCCCAGGGGGGCCTTCCCACCTCCTGACCTGGTCACCCCTGAGAGGCTGCCTCTAAGGGTGACCATTTGGGAGGTCATGAGGCTGAACCTCTGAGGCCCTGAAACTGAGGCTCCCCACTTGGAGCCTCAGCTGCTCTCAGAGGCCTGATCCAGGAACCCCCACCTCCCAGGGGAACCCCCACTTTCCAGCTCGCACACATATCACACACCCAGACACTGTTTCTAAAGACAGACTCCAGGGGCGCCTGGGTGGCGCAGTCGGCTAAGCGTCCGACTTCAGCCAGGTCACGATCTCGCGGTCCATGAGTTCGAGCCCCGCGTCGGGCTCTGGGCTGATGGCTCAGAGCCTGGAGCCTGTTTCCGATTCTGTGTCTCCCTCTCTCTCTGCCCCTCCCCCGTTCATGCTCTGTCTCTCTCTGTCCCAAAAATAAATAAACGTTGAAAAAAAAATTTTTTTAAAGACAGACTCCAAAGGACAGTCCTCATAACAACTCCCAGCTTGTAAAACCACTTAGTTTTTCCAGTTACAGCTACACAATGTCAACAATAACGACTAAAATAACCTTCACAGAAATCTTCATATTAAGAGCGCCCTCACGCAGCCCCAGCTGGGCTTTAAGGAAGCACTTGCCACAGCCACTGTCGTCTGTGTGTAAAAGAGTTAACGGGGTGCCAGAACAAGGCCTGGACAGGGAGCGAGTGCTCATATGCTTGGGTGGTTCCTTTCAAGGTCCACAACTGAGCCAGCAAGTCAGTCATTGCTCAGGGACGAGGGCAGGGCTCCAGCCCCACCTGGCGGCACTTTGGCCAAGGCCACCCGTGGGTAGCTGGGAGGGGGGAGGGGGGTCGGTGGGGGATCGCCTCTCAAAGTGCCAACACCTGTGCTCTCCACAGGGCTCCCCCAGCTCCCTCCTGGGCCTCTGAGGTGGCAAGAGATGGACAGAGACAGGGACAGAGAGAGGCAGAGGAAAGAGGACAGAAAAAAGAGGCCAAAATGTACAGAAACCAGCTTGTGTGTGACAGAGAGAGAGAGGCCTCAAGACAGCTGAGGCCAGGGTGTTCAGACAAGCAGGGTCCTGGAGGCCTGGTTTCGGAGGTCACACCAGACTGGCCCCTGCCCCGAGGGAGGCTCCAGGGTGTGCCAAGGGGCGACCAGGACCCCAGCCTCACTTCACCTCCAACCTGTGGTCTAGTTTCTGGTGCAGATGGCCCAGCCTGCTTCCCTACCACCTACTCTGTTCCGTCACAAGACTTAGATGAGACCCCCAGAGTCTCTCTTTCCAAAACCCACCTCCTTCGTTTGCCCCTCCTCCTGGAAAGCCCTCCTCTCCTAGCCCTCATTATCAGCCTCTTACCATTATCCCCGAAGCCCAGATCAAATGTTACCCCTTCCGTGAAGCCTTCTCTGATCTACCCTCGTCCCCAGTCAGGCAGCGCATGCCCTCTGAGCTGTTGGCAACTGTCACATTCTAGGTGCACGTGGACCCCCCTCACAGCGCTGATCACCTCCCTCCTCTACCCTTTGACACCCTTTGCCTGTGCCCCACACTCTGGCCCTGATGACACGTCCTGTGCTGACCTCCATCACAGCACCCGGTGCAGTGGGCCTGGTCTCACCTCAGTTACTGCACTATCACTGTGGGCTTCCCCTTCTAAGGGCACTTACCAACACCTAGCTGACCTCTACCCTGTCCCACGCTGCCCGAGTTGGGGAAAGTCACCACGCTTATCCCTCTGCCTGCATTGACCCTGATCATGACCCAAAGCCTGACCTCTCCGTCCCTGTGGGACACACCCACTGTGTGTCCCCCACCTTGTGTGGACCCCCACCTTGACTGTGAGCCCTACAAGGGCAGGGCATATCTGGTCTTTGTCTCCCTGGGAAGAGTTAGAAGTCTGGCTTAGCCAATGCTTGTTTGCACTGAATCTATTCCCGTCCCACAAAAGAGGGATTACGCCCGTGAAGTTTCAGTGGTGGTTCCGGGACTGGCGTGACTGGGCTTTTGTTGGAATGGCTATCTATCCATCTGTCTATCTGCCGGCCCGTCTGCCACCCATGTCTCCCTGAAATCCTGGGCGGTGGGGGCTGTGGGTGACGCTGGGAAAGGAATGAGACTTCCTCCACTCCCCTGTTCTCCACCCAACCTTTATTTACTCATTTTCAAGCCATTTCATGGGGCTGTTTGCTGATCCAAAAAAATGTATTCAGTGTGAAAATGTTCTCAATTTTGAAAACACAAGGAAGGTGGTACAAGTCACCTGTGATGACACTTCCAAGAAATGAACACTGTTACCATTTTGGTGAGTTTCCTTCCAGTATTTTTTCTAGATGAAAAAAAAAAATTTTTTTTTTCTAAAAAACAGAAGTAACTTTCTAAAATAAACAATTTATTTGATGAGTCCCCTGTTGCTGGACATTTAAGCTGGTCCCCCCTTAGGGCTGTTGTACATAATGCTGTGCTGGGCCGCCTAACAGTTCCTTTGGCCCACGCCACTGGACAGGTCCCTCAGACAGAACCCACACTGGCCCTGGGTCAACGGGAGTGAGCCTTCCTGAGAACAGACGTGTCCTCCGGAACAGGCCGTTCCTCCCTGCTAATTCAGTGAACCCCCTCTGCCATAAGCAAAGGTTGCCTGAGCCAGTCTGACCTCCAGCATCAAGAAGCCCGGCGTCCTCACCTGACAGCTGGGGAGGCTAAGGCCCAGAGAGAAGAACTGACGTGTCCAAAAGCATCAGCAAACTCCATGTTGTCTGCATGTTTTCTCTCCGCTCTGTTATCTCCTTGATGTTCTACAAGGAACCGCAAAATCTTCAACCAGAACGCAGGTGGCACTCGGCAAGAGCAACACGTCGATATGGCTCGTGGCCACACTGCGAGTCCGTCATCACGCTCTTCCGCTGAGTCCAGACCCCTGAGGACTGCAACAGCCGTTACCAGGCAATGGGATGGGCGCAAGAGGTGAAATCTTTCTGCCACTCTCATGGTACCTTTGGTGCCAACAAAGCCCTTTTAAATTGAGGACCCGAGCCCACTCAGGAGAGCTTTGAAGGAGACTTCCATCTTGCCTTCCAAGATGGTAACAGTGTGTAAGTCCTCCGGATTTTCATCTGTCCAGCCTAGCCATGTCCTCACAGACTCTGGTTCTCCACAGGACCATGGACTCCTCAGAAAAGGATGTCCCTGTCCCAGCTGGAGGTGATGGGGTCCGCTGGGACAAAGGGACATGTCATAGGCTCCAGAGTCACACAGAACTGGGTCCAAATCCTGGGTCCACATTTTATGGCTGTGGGACCCTGGGCACGTCACTTCCCTTCTCCAAGGACCTCGCTTGTCTGGAAAATGGAGGTGTTAATCCCGTGGGTGTTATCCTTTCTGGGCCTCAGTTTGGTGATCTATAGAATGGAAGTGGTCTTTTCTACTTTGACACTTTGCTGTGGCTGTGTGTCCAGCTTTCGGTATCTTTGATTTCACACTCTCTCCCCACCCCTAAACCAAGGCTTCTATGGACTGGCTTGGTACAGACAGGGGAGAGAGGCTCATGTGCTCCCTCCCTCTCTCTCTCTCTCTCTCTCTCTCTCTCTCTCTCTCTCTCTCTCTCACACACACACACACACACACACACACACCTGTTCCCTTTCTCTCTGGCTCCATCCAGGGATGGAGCACAGTCAGAAAAGAGAGGAAAAGGGGGCAGGTTTTCCTTGGCTGTTAGTACTGCAAGATGGCTCTCTCATCTCTAGGGAGGCAAAAAATGTTTCGAGCTCTCATGGGCACCTTCTTGAGGGCATTTTCAAGCCTCCCTGCCAGGCCTCTTGAGCTGCAACCCCAGACAAGGGCAGAGCCCCGCCAGTGGCTGACCACCCTGCACGCCACCCCCAGCCCCTGGCTCTCTAGAATCCTTTCCGCACCTGTCCAGGAGATGGTGTTGCAAAGGACTTAAACCAACCCCAAACTAGACCGCTGTCCTGCAGGGTCCTTGGAAAAGCATACACACAAGCTTTGACTCTGTCCAGAGCCAGAATTTTCCTCAGAAGCCACTCTGCCCACTGTGACAGCAGCTCACAGCCTCTTTCTCTCAGGCAGAAGATAGAAACCAGGCCACTGCATGTCCCCTGGACCCCTACCTGGTCCCTGGAAAGCCCCCTCCCTCTAGGCCCGCAATAGGGGCAGATGCCCCTCTCTCCTCACCGGGAGAGTGGGAAGAGGGACCACAGCTGTAGCTGTCTCATAAGAAATACCCTCACAGACTCATAAATATGGAGATCAAACTGAGGGTTACTGGAGGGGACGTGGGAGCGGGGATGGGCTAAATGGGTAAGGGGCACTAAGGAATCTACTCCAGAAATCACTGTTCCACTATATGCTAACTAATTTCGGTGGAAATTTTAAAAAATAAAAAATTAAAATTAAAGAAAAAAAAAAGAAAGAAATACCCTCACAGGGTGCCTGGGTGGCTCAGTCGGTTGAGCGTCCGACTTTGGCTCAGGGCATGATCTCGCCGTCTGTGAGTTCGAGCCCCGCGTCGGGCTCTGTGCTGACAGCTCAGAGCCTGGAGCCTGCTTCGGATTCTGTGCCTTGCTCTCTCTCTGCCCCTCCCCTGCTCACACTCTGTCTCTCTCTGTCTCAAAAATAAATAAATAAAAACATTTAGAAAAAATTTTTTGAATAAAAAAAAAAAGAAATATCCTCACAGACCTTCCTTCTTTGCCCTCATGATTCTTTATCACCTTGATTTGGGTCAGAAGCCTCCACATGGCAGAACCAAGGGTGGTGCGACCGGTTCTTGGCTATCGGCTTGCACTGTGTTCTGGCCCCTTTTCTTAGTATGTGACATCATCTGTGGAACCATGGTGCTAGTTTGCAGACCTGAGTGCCGGTGGGGACACCCATCAGTGAGCAGTGAGAGAGAAGAGCAAGAAGACCCCTACCTTAGCAAGGGTGGCCAGGTAAGGAGGCCTTTCCAAGGAGGGGACACTGAAGCTGAGGCTTGGGGAATGAGAGGGAGCCAAGCTGGGAGAAGAGTACTCCTGGGAGAGGGCTCAGCATGTGCAAAGGCCCTGAGGTAGGAGTGAGAGGAGAGAGAAGCAAAGTGATGAGCGATGAGCCCTGAGAGGCGGGCTGCAGCCAACCAGGTGGGACCTTGTCAAGCTTGGATTTTCTTGTAAGAGCCACAGAGGCCTTTGGCGGGGGGGGGGGGGGGGGGGGGGGGGGGGGGAGCTGTTAATAAGCACAGATGTGGCAAAATCTGAGTAAGTTTTTAAAAGCTAACTCAGGCTGCTGGGTGGAAATTGGATTTTGGTGGGGTTGGGGGGGGACTAAGGGTGGGAAGAGGGAGACCAGAGAGGAGACTGGAATGAATTAGTGAATGCATAGATGGGTGGATGGATAAAGTGGACATCTCTCAAGGCAGAAGAGGATCCAAATCCCAAGAGAGTAAATAATTTGTACTTTGGGGGCTCCCGGGAGGATATCGGTCCAGGTGGGGCAACAGTCGGGCAGCTCTATGCAGATCTTGCCTTCTGAATTAGGCCTTGAAGATCAGTGACATTAATATTCCAACAATAATAACAGCATTTACCATTTACTGAATTCTCTGATGTTCCAAGAATGTGTGACTGTCAAAACAGTCCTAATTTACAACTGAGGAAACAGAGGCTCACAGAGGGAAGCAATTTTCCTGTGGCCTCACAGTTGATGAACCCAAGAGCAAGGATTGAACCACATCTGTCAGACTCCAAAGGCTTTCCCCTGTCCTGCTGCCCAGATGGGGCAAGATGGACCTTTGAGGGAATGGACCAGGCATTCCAGGAACAGGACACAGCACAAGCAAAGGCCTGGGAGCTGGAAAGAGGTGAGAGCGGGACAGAAAGGCCGTCAGCAGTCTGATGGGAGCGCTGAGCGGCACTGAGCACAGGGCCATGCCGGCCCTGGGCTCCAAGGTGTGTCAGGCCAACAGAGAGGAGTCGTGCATGGTGACTCCAGCGAGTGTATCAGAGCCAAGAGGCAGGAAGCAGGAGCTAAGGCAGGCCCAGGCCCTGGCACTGGACGCAGGCCTCCCACAGAGGGGCATTGTTCACAGGCAGCAGGCATGACCAGCCGAGGAGCACAAGAGGCAGCACTTGGCTCTCTGGAGACGCGCCCAAGGGACTGGCAAGACCCCTCCAGGAGGCCTCCCTTACTCCCAAAACGTCTTTGGGTGTTTGGCACATTTGCACACACAGCAGGATAGCAAATGCTCTTGCCTTTTCCCCCTTGACAACTCCAGGAGGGGGAGAGGGGCCAGGGCCAGGCCACCCACACACTGAGGGGCCTCGGGGCATTCACTGCCGCTCTCTTGTCCCCCTGCAAGATTCAGCAATGGCCCTCTCAGCTCTGAGCCACAAGCCACAAATCGAAGCAGGGCAGCAAGGATGCCTCCCCAGATCACGTCAAAAGGCCGTGTTCACATCCCGCCCTCCCGACACTGGCCTGGAGTCACTTGGGGAAAGGACAGTGGGTGGAAAGAGCTTGTGGTCTGGACTAGGTAGACTGGACTCCAGTCCCAGCTCTGGCAGCCCTGGCCGTGGGACCTGGAGCAAGTCACCCACCTCCCTGAGCCTCAGGTGCCCTTGGTGAGCCCGGGGCTGCCGACACCTGTCTGAGTGCCCGCAGGTTAAATGAGGCAAGGTTTGTACCCAGGCGGTGGGTGATAGGGGTCCTGTGGGACCATGGCTTTGTTCCCTCGGTTCGCAGGAATGCCTCATTACTCATTCGTTCCACACATGTTCGCGGAGATTCCTGAAGGCGGACGCAAGGCACAGTGGGTATAATCATTGCCCAGTGAATCACTGAAAGTACTTGCTAAGTGCTACGTGAGCATGCACCTCAGTTCACGCTCTCAGCAGCCTGTGTGGGAGGTGCTACTATATCATCCCCACCTTATCGATGAGGACACTGAGGCCCAGAGAGGTGAAGTACTTTCCCCAGGGTCACACAGCAAAGAAAGGCCCATCCTATTACAAGCAGTGATAACATAGCAACAACCACTCACATTTATTGAGCACGTACTCTGTGCCAGGACCTATGCTCTGAGCCATGTCCACTGTGCTCCTCTCAGCATACTAGTATGTGGGTGCTACTATTGTTCCCATTTCACAGATGAAAAGCTGAGACTTGGAGAAGTTAGGGGATGTCCCCCAAGTCACATATCATGGAAATGGCGGAGCTAGGACTCGGACCCAGACTGTCCACAGGACCTTTTATATCTGCCAAGCTGTAGAGACATCCCCAGATAGGTTTTGAAGTCAGAGTTCTGGCTGAATCCTGGCTCTGCCATTTGCTGACTGTGTGAGGCAGGTTCCTCCGTGGTGACGTTGTGATAATGGTACTGATCCTGGTGGGGACGAGGCTCCATTGACACGACCAATGTAAAGCCTAGGGTGGCACCTGCCATGTTGTAGGTGCTTAATACATCGTCACTGCTACCGTTCTCATCATTGTCCCCGTGGGAGTGACTGCCCAGAAGGCAGGGAGCCCCTTTCACAGGCCACACTGTGCCTGATTCAGTTCCTCTGCCAGGTGCCCCAGCGCCCCGCCCACCCCTCATGGCGGCCCAGACCCTCCTCTCTCCAAATCCTGGGAAGCTGGAGTCCCAAGGCTGCCTCCAGGCAGGGATGTGGTTCACCAGCAGCCACAAATATTTACCTTGGAGACCTCAGCCCAGCCCAAGGTCTCAGCCCAAATGCAAAGGGTGACTTCCCAGACTGGGGTGTGTAAGATATAAGTTAGACTTCCAGACCCAGTGTCCGAGGAGAGAAGACTGAGGACTCCGGCGTGTCCAGGTAAAGGTGTAGGAAACGGCCTGAAAGCCTAGGGCACCAGAAAGGTTCTAAGCTGGAGACACCTGTTGCAGTCAGGTCAAGACCAGGAGGGAGGCCTGTCCTGGAGGTAAGCTCCCTTAGTCCACTAGGACCCTCCTAGTAGAGGGTAGAGGCTCTCAGCTCTCAGCTCCCTTGCCCAGAAGACCAAAGAGCAGTGACGAAGGAATTGGACTGGCTGAGTCTTTCCTTGGCCTGATCCCAATGACATAAACCCACCCTGCACACACCAATTATTCTGTGCCCAGCTCTATGCTGGAGTGATTCTGGGGACAAAGAGAAGTATCAGACTAACCAGGCCCTCAAGTAATTCCCAACATGGGCCAGTGTGATACATGCTGTGCTCAAGGAAAGACCAGGGACATTGTGGTAAAGAGCAGTCAAGAAAGGCTTCCTGGAAGAGGTGGCATGTCACTTGAGAAGCCAAGCAGAAGTTGGCTGGACAAAGGAAGAGAGAAAGGCATCCCATTATAAAAGGAACTGCATAAGCAAAGGCCAGGAGGTGAGGCATGATGTGGCGGGTGTGGGTATGGTGCTTGGATCTGGGGAGGAGACCCTTTTCCACAGGAGGGGATGCTACCATACTATTGGCTCCCTGAGCACTCTGATCAGAGGACAGGGTGGTGTGCAAAGATAATGAAGGGAAATAGGGTCAGGGTGTTTGAAAGAAAAAGATTATGGAGTGGGGTGGGGGCTTCCTGGGCAGAAAAGCAGGGTGCCGGGCACCACCTCTCTTACCTTCTGGCTTTGATTCCAAGGTGGTTCCTTCTGACCCCAGTATTAGTTATACTACCATCATCATAAAAACAGCCAATACTCATGAACACTTGTGGCTCATTCAATCTTCCCAACAACGCTGTGATACAAGTACTATAATTACCCCTTATTTTTACAGATGGAAAACTGAGGCTCAGAGAGGGTAAGTCATTTGCCCAAGATCACACAGCAAGCGGTAGCAGCAGGCCTCCAGCTCGGGTCTATCTGGCCCTGAGGCCCATGATATTTCTCCTCCACTCTCAGTCTTGATGGCCCAAACCTGCTCGGTTGGGCTGGCTCAGATTCCCCGTTTTCCCAAGGCTCCCGAGGCCATTCATTCATTCAGCAACCATTTATTTATTAGACACCCACAGGTGTTTGGGACACAATGCCAGGTGCTTGGGACACAATGGGGAGCAGGTAGACCCAACACTCCTCCCAGAGCTCACAGCCCAGTCTGGGAGACAGATGTTGAACCATTATAGCAAGTGTCTCGGAGAGCTCATGTTGCCCTAGCCGAGAGACACATGCCATCCAGATGCCATGCTTGTCTTTGGCAGCAAGAAACCCACATGCTGAGCCGAGCAAGGGCTTGGATCTCCAGGTCAGCATCTTCCCTCCCTCCAAGCAGGAGGCAGAAGTTTGCCTGGGGGCTTGGAGACTGAGCCAGGGTGCAGGCTGGAGGGCTCAGGACCAGCTTCCAGGGGCTGATGCTCTGCCCATGGAGGGCACAGAGCAGCCAAGGAGCAGCCAAGTCCCTCTGCCAGGAGGCACCCATGGGCCTCTTCCTCCCTCTCTCTGCCCTTCTCTCCCTGGGTTCAAGCAGCCACCAATCCCTTCTCAGTCCCCTTCATATCAATCAAGCAAATTTCCTGCCCACTTTGCGTCCTACCTGAATAACCATTGCCCTCCTTTCTCCAAACTTCCTGTCCTGGGCACACAGCAGCCCCCAAGGCAGCATTTCTCCAAGCATAGTCCAGGGCCTCTGACTGCAGGAAGGGAAAAACTTTACAGAGAAAGGGAAATGTGAGCAGAGTTTAAAGGATGAATAAGAGTTCAGCAGGCAGATAAGGAAGGGGAAACACACTACCGGAAGCAGGAAGAGTTAGAACAAAGGCACAGAAACAGGAGAGAATGGGGTTATATTCTGGGAACTTCGAGCAGTTTGGAATGACTGGAACTTTATAGAGCAAGAGGGGAATAAGCAGGAGGTGAAGCTGGCCAAGGTTGGATTGTAGAGGGTTTTAAGTGCCAGACTCTATGAAGGCAGGTACTATTTCATTAGGCCCATTTGCTAGATGAGAAAACTGAGGCAGAGAGGCTAAACTGATTATCTAAGGCCACACAACTAGCACCTAGTGGCAGAGGCAGGACACAGACCCAAAAGTTGGGCTCCAGAGCCCACACTCTTAACCACTTCACTAAACAGCCTCTTCTGGACTTTATGCCCCAAGTCACCAGGCATGGTGGGCCTGTCCTTGACCTCTCTGCCCAGCTAACAGGGCCTTCTGTGCTCACCCCAGGTTCCTTCACCTATCACGCGCTGCTCACCGATCCCCAGAAAGATGGCTGGCCCATTAACCTTCACCCTCCTCTGTGGTTTGCTGGCAGTGACTTTGGCTGAAACCACCCTCCGCACCCCTGCGGTTCTTAGCCTCGGCCGTGAAGTCATCAAAGAGAGTAAGTCTCCGCTGCCCAAGCCTCACCGCCATAAGGCAAGAGGGCAGGTGGAGTGGCCCTCCGAAGGAGGGAGGGAGTCCCCCATCACTGGGGGTGTGCAAGGCACAGCTGCGATCCCAGATCCAGGGTGAGACTCGAGAGGATGAGTTATAAAGATTAGGAGTGTCTATGATCTCAAGAGTCCACGATTCCAAGATCTTCCCTTAAATTCCATGATTCCACTGGGCCCCTTCCTTCTTTACGTCCCTCCAGAGACTCCATGGACAAGCCTCCACATTTTGCCAGCTGGCAGAGGAGGAATATTTATGGGGCCCACCTCCATCGTCACAGCGCAGACAAAAAGACGGCTTTGTTGCCGAGAGGCAGTAACACACAGGGACTCTGGGACACAGTGGGGGACACACACCTGGGTCATCCTGCCTGCGGGCTGAGGGAGCTGGGGTATTTATACCGCGATTCCCATCAGTCATGGGCTGAGGGCTGCTTCTGGAGCTGCCTCTGAAGCAGCTGGAACTTCTGACCTGCTCTTCATACAAGCCAAATGGGCTCTGGCCGCGGGGAGAAAGTCCAGCAGGGACCAGAACCCAGGACTCCCGGCTTCTCCTATCTCAGCTCGGCACCTGAGGCTCTTTGGACAACAGGCCCATATGATGTGGGTGCCAGAGAATTGTTAGCAAGTGTGTTTTGGCAGCAAAACCAGCCCCAACACGGTCTTGTGGGTTCCCTGCCTCTTGGCTCCAGAGCTTGCTGCCGGCTGGCGGGAGGGATGCAGGTCCATACGCCTGTATCCTGGCCAGTGTTCCCGCAGAGGCTGGCAATGCTCGGAGCGTGAATGGTCCCACCTATGCCCCTACCTTTGTCTTTATGTGAAAACGGCTCATCTAGACCATCATCCTCAAAGCCACGTCTCCACAGCAGAAGGTCATCCATCCCCTTGCCCTTACGTCCGGGTCCAGGTAGCCCTGAGCGATGCCCCCTCCCAGCCTGAAGCCACTGCCATGCCGTCCGTCTTGCCCCTCCTGCTGGACCCTGATCTCTAGGATCTGCCTCCAGGGCTGACACAGGAGCTGAAGGATCACAACGCCGTCAACATCCTCCAGCAGCTGCCACTGCTCAGCACCATACGGGAGAAGCCAGCCGGGGGCATCCCCATACTCGGCAACCTGGTGAACTCCATCCTGAACCATATCATCTGGTGAGTGGAGCGGGACAGACCTAGGTGCTAGCTCATTCCCCACACCTCCTTCAGAAGCTCCCAGAGGAGTTAACGATGACCATAAGAGAGTGACACAGGTACCCTAACAGGGTGACCCCAGAGGAAGGTCCCCTGGGGTAGGAGAGTGAAGGGATAGAGTGACACTTCTCAGTGGAGGGAACAGGTGAGCCAATGACTCCGTGCTCACCAGAAGACAAGAAGAAAATGGCATTCCAGGCAGTGGGACCAGCCTGGGCAAAGGCACAGACTGGTGAGAGTCCGTCAGAAGAGCTGGCACTCAAGCCCCCAAGGTGAGGACGGAGGTCAGCGGGGCCACGTCACAAAGAGTCTTCCAAGTCAGCCCAAGGAACTGGGATTAGTCTCCAACATGGGGGAATCATGGGAGCATTTTGAGCAGTGGTGACAGGGAGGGAGAGGGCCAGGCCATGCTGGCGAGGAGTCAGGGGACAGGATTTAGGTCCAGCTGCTGGGCAGAAACCCCTGGCTGGCCACCAGGGGAGACAGAAAAGATGCAGTGGGCAGGTTTGGGGATGATACTCAGCTGAGCATAAGGTATGAATTTCATCGGTCCCCTGTCCCACCTAGGCTGAAAGTCACCTCAGCCAACATCCTCCAACTGCTGGTGCAACCCTCAGATGAAGGCCAAGGGCTAGCGGTCAAGATCCCCCTGGACATGGTGGCTGGACTCAACACGTGAGTGTCTCCTCAGTCAGACACAGCAGGCCTGACAGGTTCATTTACACATAGCCCCTTTTCTCCAGGCAGGTATCTGGTAAAGAGAGTCCCAAACAGAGAGAAGAGCAAGTGCAAAGATCCTGAGGCACCTGCTTTGTCCAAATAATGGCAAAGAGAGTGGAGAGAGGCGGGGAGAATGGTGGGAGGTGAGGGCTTTGTGGCGCCTTGTGGGCCAAGGTGAAGACTTGGCTTTTACTGAGTGAAATGGGAACCATGGAGGGTTCTGAGCAGAGGAGGGACAAGACATGATTTAACTTTAAAGAATCCCTCTGGCTGTGTGTTTGGAGGCAGGGAGGGCGTCCAGAAGCTACTGTTACATTCAGGAGGAGCCAGCGATGGCTTGGACCAGGGTTTGGAGGCAGGAAGGTGGTGAGCAGTGATCAGACTCTGAATATGTTTCAGAGGTAGGTAGAAGCAACAGGATTTTCTGATGGACAGAATGTCAGAGAGAGAGAGAGAGAGAGATTGAGAGAGGTCAAGACTGTCCCCAGGGACTTTGTCTGTGCAACTGGCAGGATGGAGTGGTCAGCAACCAAGACGGGAACGATCATGAGAGAAGCAGGTTTGGGGAAGGAGCTGGAGTTCAATTTTGTACATGTTAAATTTGAGCACCTGTCAGACATCTGGGTACGGAGTTGGGTATCAGTTTGGGAGCTGTTGATATATGCAGAGGATTTAAACCAGGAGAGGGATCCAAACCCTGAGCCTGGGACATGGTGGGGTGGAAACTGGGGGAGATGCAGAGAATCAGCAGAGGCGCTTGAGCTGGGAGGTGAGAGAGACAGACTGCATGTTTGCCCGGACCTGGGGCTGAGATAGCACGGAAACCTCCACTCCCAGGCCCCTGGTCAAGACCATCGTGGAGATGAACATGCAGACAGAGGTCCAAGCCATCATCACAGTGAACGCCAGTGAGAGGGGCCACACCCACCTCGTCCTCGAGGACTGCTCCAATAGCCATGGGAGCCTTCGCATCAGCCTGCTGCAAAAGTGAGTGTGGCCACCTGCCTCCATGTTCCCACCATGCCCGGGAGGGAACGTGGCCTTGCCCCGTTTTACAGTTGGAGAACACTGAAGCCCAGAGAAAGAAAGTGACTTATATCCCTCCTGACTCTTAGCTGAAGCTCCTTCCAGGGAATCTGTGATGCCAAAGAAAGTTCGAGACATCAAGAGCAGAATCAAGGATGGTGGGATTTCAGGCATCATGCCAGGAAGTGGGGCAAACATTTGAAGGCGGAGAGGAGCCACATTCCTAGGGCGCCTCCAACCACCTCAGGCAGCCTTGAGTGGAGCATTGGGTAAAAACACACTTTGGAGTCAGGCAAATGCATCGTCTTCATTTACTGTCTGTGCAATGCTGGCAAGGTGCGTCCCTATGCCTCCGCTTCCAGGCCACAGTGACAGGACGAGATCGGGCTACAGCCATAAGCATTCCCCACAGTGCATGGCAAACAGCCGGTGCTCAAAAACGTGCTTTCCTCCACTTCTTATCAGGAGAATGGGGACAAATGCCAATGCCATCATCCCAGTCTCCAGCAAACATTTCTAAAGACAACCCCCAGCCCCTAGTTCGTGAGAAGTCTCTGCCACCGTCTACATCTGGCTGGGGGTCTACTTCACACTCCGTGCTGTGTGACCATGAGCAAGTGTCTTCTTCCCCTGGGCTCTGTGTTCCCTTCTATAAAACAGCGTCATCTCTGGCCCTTCCTAATCTCTCTCCCCTTCTCCTCTCTGCAAGGCTCTCCTTTCTGGTCAACTCCTTAGCCAACAAGGTCATGAGCCTCCTGGTGCCAGCCCTGCCCAAACTGGTGAAAACCCAGGTAAGTGGAATCACGGCCTCTCTGGCCTGCAAAGATTGCCCCCCCTGTGGGTCTGGGGTGGAACTGCAAGCTGGTGCTAAGGGCCCCGTGTCTCCTTGAGTTAGGAAAACTCTGGGCCTGACCATTCTTTCAGTGGCTCATTGAGGCAAAGGTAACAGAACTGCCAGAAGTCACCCAGGAGGCCTTGAACAGCGATGTGCTGATAAATTATTAACAACCGACTCTCGAGAGGTTGAGGGGAAAGGAAGCCTGATTTGAAGCACTTGCTGATTTCTCTGGTATAAACACTTCCTCTGAGGCCAATTTCAAGCTACTAATGTGATGTCACTGAGCAGAGTTGGGAAGAATGGCACAGGAGCACACTATTGTATGGTATTTCTGCCACACAGATACAAGAGACGTAAATAACCTCAAGAGCAATAGATAAGAGTAAAATATAACAAAGTAATCAGGAAGTGATGAGTTTTGAATTCTCATGAGCTTTGCTTTTATTTATTTTATTTAGTTATTTATTTAGAATTTAATTTTTAATAATGTCTGGGTTTAGCACATGGCTCAGAAATTCCTGAAAACTTAACACTTGGCCCTTGCAAAGTGGTCCAGGCTGGTTCTAGCATACATGAGTCTCCTATCAACCTGATCAACCTGTGGTCTTCAGGGGTGTGTCCCCCACCAGGCCCTGCTGGATCTATTTTTCTGAGGCAATAAACATACGTTAATCTCAGTGTATATGTCCCTTATAGGGCACATATACAGTGAATTATAACTGTAAGTTGGATTCATTCACTTTGACCATTGATTTCCACTGTAAATTTCAAGATGGGTTCACCACAGTGGGCCTCCTGGAGATCAAAGCACCTTGTCAGATAACTGATGTTCTTTATAATAAAACTTTTTTGAATTGAAAAGGTGATATAATAACTGAAATGACTTGGGGGGAAAGTGCCCATAATCCTTCTACCTTAACTTGGCACCTATTCTCTCTTTTGTGTATATATTGCCTTCCAATCTCCATCCATATGCATTCATAGTTTTATGTGGCTCTTCTCAGCATCAATATAATTTAATAGTCCTTAAACTATACGCATGTTCTATGCCACTATATAACATTCATAATTATTGTAATAGCTGCATCATACTTAATACTTTACTAAACCATGCAGAGAGACTTCTAAAAAGAATCTGAAAATGAAGAATTTTGTAAAATTTGTCTCTTCTTACATGAGATATTTTTTCTTTTAAGATTTTATTTCGGGGCGCCTGGGTGGCGCAGTCGGTTAAGCATCCGACTTCAGCCAGGTCACGATCTCGCGGTCCGGGAGTTCGAGCCCCGCGTCGGGCTCTGGGCTGATGGCTCGGAGCCTGGAGCCTGTTTCCGATTCTGTGTCTCCCTCTCTCTCTGCCCCTCCCCCGTTCATGCTCTGTCTCTCTCTGTCCCAAAAATAAATTAAAAAAATGTTAAAAAAAAAAATTAAAAAAAAAAAAAAGATTTTATTTCTGCTTAGAGGTAGGAGTTTCTTAAAGTAGGACCCAGCTAGAAATTTTTTGCCAGTCTCCAACAAAATCATATTTTAACTGGCATCATACTTCACCAGCTAAAAATGTATTTTCCACTAGAAAATATGGCATAAAAATGTTCTTTGCATAATATCTCTTTTTAAGGGTGAAAGTTAAGTATAATGAATGATTCGAGAAAATTGGCATTTTGTTAATCACTATCGTTTCCCCACTGTGACTCAGTGGATTTGATTCAATGGTCATGTGAAAATTTTGCCTGAAACGAAGAGAAAAGGCACAGCATGCTTAAATCTGACAGGAGCCCATCTAGAAAATGCTGAAGCCCTTTCCAGTATAAATATGTGGGGCCCAGCCCCAGCTGCACATCAGAACAACCTGGGATAGCTTTTTATTTATTTATTTATTTATTTATTTATTTATTTATTTATTTTTGGGACAGAGAGAGACAGAGCATGAACGGGGGAGGGGCAGAGAGAGAGGGAGACACAGAATCAGAAACAGGCTCCAGGCTCTGAGCCATCAGCCCAGAGCCCGACGCGGGGCTCGAACTCCCGGACCGCGAGATCGTGACCTGGCTGAAGTCGGACGCTTAACCGGCTGCGCCACCCAGGCGCCCCTGGGATAGCTTTTTAAAATACTGATAGATACTCCAATGTCATGGGTGTGGGTGGCGCCCTAGTATCCTAGAGGGTTCTAGCTGGTATCCCGGACGATTCTAATGGGTAGTTAGGGTTGAGAGCCACTGGTGGAAATGAAAGAAAGAGAGTTGTGAGAGATGATTGCCAGCGACACCCTTCCCATGAGGAACAGGCTGGTCCCTGGCAGGTGAGTGGGTCTCCGAGCCCAAGCCCCTCATCCTCCCTGGGTTCTGGGTTGGCAAAGCAGCTAGGGGTAGGGAATGGGTTTTTCACAGAAAAAGTTAACTGTTCATAAAAAACTTTCATAGGAAAAGTTTCTCAAAGTGCACTGTCCCCTCTCAAGAGTGGCAATGGGTGGTCAAGCAGAAGATTCTTCCACCAGGGATATTGCATCTAAGACAAAGTGACAAAGTCTCAGTGCACTGCCCTAGAAAATGTGCTGCCTAGAGCAGAGAAAAAGGCTCTGGAGTCCCATGAGCAAGTGAGTGAAAGGTTTAACCTCCTCCTTAAGCAAAATAGGTGAGGCCAGGATTAGGTTAGACCAGAGCTTCTTACCTTCAGCGTTACTGACAGTTGAGTCATGTAATTCTTTGTTGTGGGAGCTGTCCCACACTCTGTGGGGGTGTTTAGTGGCATCCCTGGCCTCTATCCACTAGACGTCGATAAGCCTTCCCCCCCAGTTGTGACAACTAAAAATGTCTCCAGAAATTTCCAAATATCTCCTAGGCAACAAAATCAGCCCCCTGCTGAGAACTGCTAGCAGTTTTAGGGGAAGAAGAGCTCACTGGGCAAAGGGACATGTTGGAGCTAGAAACCCACAAAAGGCACAGAGATTGTTCATAAGTCTGGCTGGGTCTGCCTTGCCCGCCCCCGTTCTAGAGTCTGACATGCAGAAGGAACTCAGTAAACAGTGGTTGAATAAGTAAGTGAATGAAGAAATGAATTCTCCATTTCCCTCTTAAGGAAAACATGGGCTCCTGTGAACAGGACAAAGAGTCTGATGGGGAGGGCAGCTGGCTGGCCAGGCACACCGTGGACATAGGGGAAGGGACAAACCACTGCAAAAGATCCCAGGCAACACCAGGGGCTGGGGAGGGCTCCGGATGGCACGGATGGCTGGCGGAGTGGACACAACACCAAGTCCTCGATCCCATAGGCAAAAACCTCTATGGCCATGGACACATGGGCTCAGGCTGGGTGGGCCAGACACGGATCACTATGGGGTTAGGGTCCGGCCCCTCAGTAATGGAGCCTCTGCATTTGTGCTGTTGCAGCTGTGTCCTGTGATCAAGGAGGCCTTTGAGGACATGCATGTGGACCTCCTGAGCCTGGTGAGGGGTATGTGATCTCTCTCCCACCTTTTCCTTTGCTGCCGAGCTGGCCTCCACGCTCTGGCTCTGCCCAGAAGAGGCCTCCCAAGTCACATCTGCACAGCAACTTGGCCCAGCAGCAAGTGAATGAGCATCCATGGATCCCTCCCAAAGATAAGCAGACAGGAATTCACCACAGTTGTGACTTCACAAGGACCTACCATGTGCAAGTTTATGTGAGCCAAATTTCCAAGTTCAAATCCCAGGTCTGCCACTGACTTGTTCTATCACTTTGGGAAAGCCACTCCACTTCCTTATCCTCACTTTCCTCATCTGTAAAATGGGGCTCATACATCCCTACCTCACAAGATTGTTAGTGAGGATTACAAGTTTACAGGAAAGTCCCAGGCACACGGCAGGTGCTCTGCCTGGCACAGAGAAGAGTTTGCAAATGTGAGCTGAATGGATGAATGAGTGAATGAATGAATAAACAGATGCTATAGCAATTACTGTGGGCTTATTGAGGAGAGAAAACAAGGGAAAAGACAAAATGTGTGCTCAGGAAGGAGGTTGTTTCTCCCTTCCCAAGAGTAGCAGAGATGGGAGGACCCAGGCTTCTGTCCCTACGTAACAACTGTACTGTCCTCAGAGGTCTCAGAGCGGGGATTAGCGGGAAGAAGAAAATTCTACCATCCACTGTTTCAGGATCTGAAGAAGCTCACTCAAAGGGTGACCAGGGAGGAGGGGGGAGAGAAGAATGGAATTAGTACACATTGAACACCCACAAAGCACCTACTGGGCTGGGTGTTTTATATACACTGCCTCAGTGACTCCTCAGATAATTCCATGAAGTGGCCATCATTACCCCACTTCACAGATAAGAAAACTGAGGCTCAGAGAAATTAAGTCATTTGTCCAAGTTCACAGAGGAAATTAGGGATGAGGAAGGTTTGAACTCAATTCTGCAAGTTCCAAGTCTGGAGTCCTTCATATATGAGCCAACTTAAATAGGTACCAGTCCTGTACAACCTATGAAGCACGTATTACTGTTATACCTACCCCCATTTTAAGAGGAGAAAATTGAGGTTCAGAGGTAGGAACAGACTAGCCAAGGCTACTGAGGCTCAAAGGGAAGTCTGTCTGGCTCCTCTGTTCCTCAGGAGCAGGGCAGGAGGTCTCTCCAGGGGAGCAGGGGATCCAAGAATTCACTGCCCGAGCCTGTCTCTGAACCTCTCTGCAGCCCCGCCCATTCCCGGGCCCAACAGCCAGGGCAGATGAGACACCACTGCCACCTGGCGGCCAAGTGGGGAATCCTGAGGCAAACACAAGCAATCCTTTGCATAGATGGGCGTGCACCAAGTACTCTGTCCCATGGGGGGGGGGGGGGGGGAGAATGCATGCAGATCAACATCCCCTGGAGGAGGTGGAGAGTTATAAGCAATAGTTCAGTCTTGTTCCAAACCAGGATTCTGGCACAGGACCGACTGGGTTCAAATCCTTTCACAGTATGACCTTGAGCAAGTCATTTTGCTCTTCTGAGCCTCAGTTTTCCCATCTGTAAAATGGGGGTAATAATAGGCCCTACTTGCTAAGGTTACTGCAAAGACCAAATGAGTGTAAGTGTAAAGGTTTGGCACAGCCTGCGGTGCTTGACATACGCTCAGTAAATGTCATTCCCATCATCATTATCAACACTGCTATTCCTGCTCCTCCCTACAAACAGAAAGCCCAACCGGCCGAATGCAGCCCCCAAAGCGCCCTGCCCAATACTGCCCTCCTCCCTCACAGAACTTTCTTCTTGTCTCAAGCAGCGCCCATTTCCCTCGGCTCTAACTACCTGGAGTTTGACCCTCTGTCTCCTGCCATCAAGGGTAATGTTATCCAGCTGAAGCTGGGGGTGAGTGTCATGGGGCCTCAAAAGTACAGCAGGGACATCACTGCCCTTCTCTCACCGCCAAAGATCAGACACCACGGGTCTGTTTCAGGGGAGAAGATACCGCTCAGGGTTAGGACACACAGGCTGATTTAGAAAAATCTCCACGGGCCGAACGTGTCCCACGCACACCATCTTGATGGAGGAAGGCCAGCAGGTGGAATCCAAGGGCTACACGCAGAACGTCAGCCCCAGTGATCTGTCCTCCGACCCCGGTTTCCCCACTCAGAGGCCAGAGTACGCACCAGTGCTCTTGGCCTTCCTCTCAGGCAAGCCCTGCCAAACCCCAAATATCTGACGACTTTGAAACAAGAGCCCAGGACCAACACCCATCACTGGGGATCACACAGACCTAAGTTTCTCTCCCAGCTCCACAACTCCCTGGTTGTGTGACTTTGGGCAAGTTTTGTCACCTCACTGAGGCTCAGTTTCCCCATCAGTAAAATGTAGACAATAAAGTCACCAAGAAGATGAAGTGGCAGGCAGAGGGGGCCAGTAACTGTCAGCTGTCTGTAAAATGTGAGGCCGTGCACTCACACTGGGGCTGGAGTCCCTGAGGGACCTGGCCAACCTGGAAAGCCTGAATTCCAGGCCAGTTTTCATGGATCTTTTGGGAAGCTGTCACAATCAAACATTTTTATCAATTTTGTTGCAGTTTTGAATTTTCCCTTCACCCAAAGGGTTTCTGAGATATCTGAGAACTTAAAACCTAAATGCTAAATAAGGTATCTAGGTTTTAAAAACAGAGATTAACTGAGGGGTGCTAGAGGAGTAGAGGTTGCTGGCCACCTTAGATAACTCATCACCTCGGGCTAAGCTTCCGGTCAGCAAATGCAAAAAGGGAAACAGGACGAATGGTGTCATTTTCTTCTAGGTTGCTATTGGCTAAGACTTTGGAGTTAAGGTTCCCAGCCAACTCTCTGCTTTGTGTCTCTTTAGGCCAAGTTGGTGAACTCTCAAGGAAATGTGACCAAGTGGTTCAAAGAGTCTGCAGTTTCCCTAACGGTGCCCGCCCTGGACAACACCCCTTTCAGCCTCACTGTGAGGCAGGATGTGGTGAATGCTGCTGTAGCTGCCTTGCTCCCTCAAGAAGAACTCATAGTCCTGTTGGACTATGTGGTAAGTCTTGGCATGAGAGGACGGGGCCCCCACTGCTACATCATGGGAATTTCCTGAATCAAGGGGCCTCAAGGACTGCCCTAAGCCTCTGAGCAGTAATCCCCTGTCAGGCTCAGTTTAAATCCCTCCAGTAATGAAGAGCTCACCCCCTCCTCAAACAGACCCTGACTCTGACATATGGCTCTAAAGCTGCAACTTTCCTTGTAACATCCAGCGCCAGACCCAGTTCTGTCCTCTGGAACATGATACAGCTGCTTCCTCTACCAAATAAGAGTCCTGTCATGCCAAAGGGCATCTTAGATATTGAGTGGTCCTGGGACAGCAATCGTGCCCCTGCTGTCCACTATGGAGCCCACGGCAGACATCACTAATCAATCAGGGTCCTCCTTACAATTGAGCCTAGATGCCGACACGGCCCCGGAATCCTTATATTAACCCAGCATAGCAGACAATCACCACCCATCAGCTGGAGTGTGTCACCATCCTCTCGAATGACCAATGGGGAAACTGAGGCCCAAAGCTATGGGAGGGTGGCAGGAGTTCGGGTCAGCTGATAGGCAACAGATAACCAAGGTCTTGGAGATTAGAACTCAAGAGTAAGGGACCAAAACGATGAGAAAAGAGGAATGGTCACTGGCAACCACATTCATGACAATAGTAAGAATTGGGTCACTTCTCTATGTCCTCAGGGAGCAGGGAGCTGCCCAAGACCCAGAACCACCAACTCACAGTAAAACGCCAGGCCAGTGAGAACCCCATGCCCCGCAGCAGCTGACATAGGGGCTGTTTTCCACCAGTGACAGTCATGGGGCCTGGACCATCAGACCCACCAGCTTTTCTGGGGTTCTGGGGATCTGGGCAATGGGGCTGCTGGAGGTGTGCCTCCCTTTCCCCTCCAGCTGACCCACTCTGCCTTCCCCTCATCCTCAGCTTCCTGAGCTGGCTCGCCAGTTGAAGTCAAGCATCAAGGTGATCAGTACCAAGGTTGGTCCATTCGCTGTCTGCAGTTTGATGGGTGCTCGCTGTGATCTGTGCACTGTCCTCTGAGGAGTAAAATACATGTAGGACTGTTCCGTTTCCTTCTAGCCCTAGTGTCTGCAGCAGACCAGGTCCCTGTCCTCACAGAGTTTCATTCTAACAAGGCAGTGTGACCTGCATCAATATTACACAGATAATATTTCAGTTATAAGTGTGGTGACAAGGGATAGATTCTAGGGGTTATGAGGGCATTACTGGGACACCTGATATAATCCAGGAAATTAGAGAGGGCTTCTCTGAAGAGAAGGGTATTCCAAACAGGGAGAAGCAAGACCAAGGGCTGTGAGATGGGGAGAACAAGAATTCGTTCCAGGCTCTGAGAGAAGGACAGTGGCTGAAGTACAGAAAGCAAGTAGGGAGGCCAGGAAGGTGGACAGGAGCCAGGTCACAGGGGCTACGTGGGGCCTGTGAGCCATGGGGAGGCACTTGGGAGGCCTTATGCGGATCTCATATCTTTCCAGGCTGCGGATCAGCTGGGGCCCACACAGATGGTGAAGATCCTAACTCAAGAGACCCCAGATCTCCTTCTGGACCAGGGTACTGCCAAGGTGGCCCAATTGATCGTCCTGGAAGTATTTGCCACCAATGAAGCCCACCGCCCCTTCTTCACCCTGGGCATTGTGAGTCCAATTGTCTATGGCACGAGCAGCAACCTGGGGGACCTTCCTACTCACTGGTCTTATTCACCCCCTCTTGCTTTGCTGTTTCCAGCACTCTTGGCAGGGATGGGGGAGGGGGAGTTCTGAATCAAGAACCAGGAGCTTTGGTCCAACTCTGGTCCTATGACTTTATTAGTTAGGATCTTTAGGTAGAAACTTAATTCACATGCACAGAAGGAATTGTATTAGTTCATATAACTGAAAAGTCCAGACGGTCTAGCTTCAGAAATAGCTGGATCCAGGTGCTCAAACAATGGCATCTTCATTCTTCTCTTCTCACCTGGAAGCTGTGTTTTCCTATGTGCTGCCTTCATCCTCAGACAGATTATCTTCTCATGGAAGTGCCCGAAGCTGTATCAAGATATCAGGTTGGCAACATCAGCTGAACCAGCCTCTTTTCCTCTGGGTAGTTGCAGCAAAAGTCCCAAAGCTAACTCTCATTGGATGAGCTTGGATCATGTGCCCATTCTTGAACCAATCAGTGTGGCTAGAAAAATACACCTGAGTCGGGAGTTTGGCTGTATCCAAACCACACAGACTGAGGGGGAGAAGGGTAATTCCTCTTCTGAAGTATGAGCAGAACTAAATCAGCTCCAAGTAAGTTCTTGATTGATTTTCCCAGTAGCCCCAGCAGGTCACATCTCAGAGTTTCCATTTAGCAGGGGGACTCTGTGGGTAAAGGTATAGAGGTGGGGGGTCTGCAAAGGATAATCCCAATAGTATGGTATCTTAGGGTCAGGCCCTAGAAACAGAGCCTAAGAGAAGGATTCTTACAAAAGTAATTTATCGGGGAGAGCTGCCAGAGAGCCCCATAGAGGAGATCTGAGTGGGGCCCCAACCACATCCACGACAGAGGGCAAAGGGCAAAGGGAAAAGACAAGGCAGGATTCATGTTTGGGCACTGGAACCATGCTTAACCAAGGAGTCTGGAAGTATCCGGCTGTTGGTAGACTAAAGTTGACACTCCCCTTACAGCACGGTTGCTGCGTACAGTTGTGCAGGTTGTCCGCCCACACTGTCAGGGGGTACTGTTCACAAAGAATACAGGATGCACAGTGCCCTGGCTTCCTATATTAAAGGATATTCTGACCCCACAACCAGCAGGAGGGACTGCCCATGCCAGCCTCGCTCTTTATTGACTTGGCCCCTCCTTGGCCAATGGCAGACACTTTTCAAAAGGCCACCAAGCCCAGGCCTGCAGGACAAGTCTGGTCTCTGGGTGCATCCAACCTGGAGCTGGAGCCTGGCTCTGCCCTCAGGCTCACCCAGCCCACAGGTCAAGTTGATGTATATCTTTGACGCCCATATTGGAGACCTTGCTAGCTACTGACCTTCCAATAATAACAATGGTTAACATTTACTGGAGGCTTACTGGTCTTCTTTGTCCCTCAGTTTCCTCACCTTTACAATGGGGTAATAATAGGAGCCACTTCATGGGGTTGTGAGGATCAAAGGAGATAATCAGATAAAGTTACTAAAACACTGCCTGACACGCAATGAGGACTCTGTGCATATCAGCAGCTGTAATCATCATCATCGTTGCCCACAACAACCCCATGTTGTAATCTGGTCAGCAGACGGTGGGTACAAATACTGTCTCATTTAATAGAAGAGGAAAGCGAGGCCCAGAGAGGCCAAACCCTTTCCCAAAGTCAGAGCCAGTAGCTGAGATCTAGACAGTGTCGACCTGACCCCAGATCCTCCTTCTATAACCTCACAGCCCATGCTTGACACAACTCCTGAAAGAAATGGGGCCTGGGCTTCTCTTGTTGCAGGAAGCCAGCTCAGAAGCTCAGTTTTACACCAGAGATGACCGACTTATGCTCAGCTTTAACGAAATCAGGTAAACATGTAAATCACTGTCTCACCCTGTGACCAGTGGGATGTTTCGAATCTCTGGGGTGTGAGCATGGATGGAATAAAGGCTACTCCTAGATGGGCAGAAAGGTGACATTGCCTGGACTATCCCGCTTTGGGGACCAAATGTCAGAGAAAGGGAAAGAAAGGAAAGTGGCCTTGCAGCAGCCATGGGAACAGCCTGCCCAGCACCATCCCCTCAGCTCATTCTAAACACCTCCAGGACAGCGGCTTTGACAGTCAAGCCCAGATGCTGACCCCAAGCCCAGAAGCACAGGGCTCCAGCTGCCTCTTGTACTTCTCCCCACACCCCATAGCCCTCCTGTTGCCCCAAAGGGAGTTCAGGGGTTGCAAACTAGAGCCTGCTGGAACAAGTCAAGCTCTACATAGTAGGTGCTCCATAAATAGTTGTTGAATGAGTGAATGAATGAGTGAATGAATGAGCCTCTGAGAGGCCATTCTCACTGGCATCTTCTGTTGCAGTTCTGATCGCATCCACTTGATGAACTCAGGCATTGGCCTGTTCAACGTGAGTATTAATAGATTGTCCCTGGGGCACAGGGGATAGTCCGGGATGGTCCATTTCAAAGACAGACATTGACCAGGATTTGCTTCGAACAAGGTCCCCATAGGCAGCCCCGTGGTGGGCTGGCCAGCCTCCACGTTATCAGCCACAAAGTCCAACCTCCTGGCTCTGGTGTTTACTGAGCACCTGCTGTATGCCGGACACAGCTGAGAACGTGCTAAATGCTCACAGATACACATTTACTTTTCTTCTGTAACATTTTGGTCCTAAACGAGAAAACAAATCCCTTCTTTTTGCAATCTCATTTTGCTCATGTACTCATCTCAGTGACCCTGGACAGCCTCTTCCCTGAGGTCCTCTGTTTCCCCAGCTGAGACAGAGTGGATCAGGGAACTCAAACTGGCTGCTTCCTGTCTCCTGCCATGGTTTCGTTTTGTTTTGTTTTTTGGTCCTCATGTTTTGTTTTGTTTTTTAATTTTTTTTTTTTTTTTTTTTTGGCTAATTTTTAAGTGGGGAGGTTCTCACATGAAAATCAGAACTTCTGGCTTCACCAGAGAAGTCAAAAGTTGGGAAACAGGGTGAAATTCCCTCAGGGCAAATTCAGCTAGAACAGAGCAGTGGAGCCCCTGAGGGCAGGGAGTGCATCCCTCTAATATTCCCCAATCCCCCAGATGGGTTTGTACTGCCCCCAGTATGTCTGGTCCCCTGGATCCCTCACAGCTCTCACTGGCAGAGGCCTGGGATTCCAGTATGTCTCCTGGCTGCCCTGATCCTGGGGCTGGGCCATACCCATCCTAGGAATAGCTGGGGGGGGACTCTGGATCCTCAGGCAAGGTAACAATGCCCCTCTCTCTCACAGCCTGAACTTCTGAAAAATGTCACCACTGAGATCCTCAACTCCGTCCTACTGCCAAACCAGAATGGTGCGTCCCTTTGCCGTCCATCCCCCCCACTCCCTAGGGCTTTGAGGGTGGATGCTTCACTCCGCCTGCCTGCATCTCACTTTCTGCCAAATTCCACCTCCTCCAGGAAGCCTTGCTGGTCACCCAACTAGAAATGACCTCTCCCATCTCCAACTTTCCAGCCCAGTTCCTTTACTAGTACCAGTACATAGGCATGCAAAGACAAACCAGGCAATGCTTCCGCCTCACAGGGCTGATGGCAGAGAGACAGAGGTGTAAACAGACAACTAGGACACGCTCAAGGTGCCTCAGGTAGACCTGGGTTCAAGTCCCGATTCCCCTTCTTGTTGGCTACCTGGCCTTGAGCAAGCTGCCTTATCATCCTAACTCAGTTTCTCCATCTGTAAAATGGGAAAATAAAAGTACCTTGCTCAGGCACATAAAGGAGACGATGATTTTAAGGGGCTGAAGGAGGTGCCTGGCACAGTTGGGTCTCAACGTCTCTTAACTATTCCTGATGTTTGCATTGTTATTTGTGTTACTAGAGGTGGAAGTCAAGAGAAAAGGTGGAATTACTCTACTTAAGCCCCAAGTTGGGGAGGGAGAGGTGAATTACTAACCTATGCCAACGACATCTTTTTCATAATTTTATTAGAGTAGGAAATCTCAACGTACAGGCACCTCCCTTGTGAATGACAGGGAGGTCGTTCTTTATGACAGAACAGTCATTCTGGCTGTTCTTTAGCAGAGATGTGGGAGGAGGTGAAGAGTGCCCTTTGGAGCTACCAGCTACTGTGCTGGAAGCACGGGGAGGGGAGATGAGGCTGGGTGGATGCTGGGGCCAGAGAACAGGCAAGAAGCATGAGGCACAGTCCGAACTGGGTGTGCCAGGTCCCGAGTTCCCTGCCCACGGCTGCTCTATCCCACCCCAGTCTCTGACCACATTCGTTATTTCAGGCAAACTAAGACCCGGGATCTCGATACCGATGGTGAAGGCCTTGGGATTCGAGGAAGCTTCGAGCTTTCTTACCAAGGTGAGTGGGATTAAACATCCTGCCCCAGGGAGGGCACAGTTCCTGGGGAGAGCCCTGAGCTGCGAGGTAGGGCCCGCACTCCAATGCTGACCCCACTGGTCACTCATGGGGGGCCTTGGACAAGTCCCTTCTTTTCTCGTGGCCTCACTTCTTCATCTATAAGTGTAAGAGTGCGACTGTCCTAGCCTGGGGTGCATTTGTCTCCGGCTCTTTCTGTTCGACCTGTTATTCATTCATTCACTCATTCATTCATTTGTTCATTCATTCAGCAAGGCTTGGCACACCGTAAATGCTTAATAGATGCTCGCTGAGCAATGTCCCCTTGGCACCTACTAGGGAGTGAGGCTATCACAGCATCACTCCCACCCCCAAATATTATCATTAACAATATTTAATAGCCCATAATCACTCTGTGCCATTCAACAGCATCTTGTTCAGTCTTCACATTCACCCTATGTGGTATATCCCCATTTTGCAGACAGAGAAACTGAGACTCGTGAATGACAAATCCATTTCCAAGGACACACACAATAGGTGGCAAAGTTGGGATCTGCACTCTGCACCTGCCCTCATAACACCTGCTTTGGTCCCCAACTTCTGCAGGAGCCAATGACAGTGAGGTGGGCTCCTCTCAGTCAGCCAGCCAGTCAGCAGGCATTTATTAAGCACTTACTGTGTACCAGGCACTGATCACAACAGTGAACAAAACAGACAGAAACCCCTGCCTTCTTGGAGTTTCTAGTCCACTCTAAGTGGGGGAGACATTGAAAGCAGATTTTTTTTTTTAGTTTATTTACTTATTTTGAGAGAGACAGAGACAGCATGAGTTGGGGAGGGGCAGAGAGAGAGAGACAGAGAGACCAAGAATCTCAAGCAGGCTCCGCACTGATGCAGAGCCTGATGCAGGGCCCGAACCCACAAAACCGTGAGATCATGACCTGAACTGAAACCAAGAATAGGATGCTTAACCAACTGAGCTACCCAGGTGCCCTGAAAGCAGAATTATTAAGAATTAAGAAAATCCAGGGAGTTTGGGTGGCTCAGTCAGTTGAATGTCCAACTCTTGATTTCAGCTGAGGTCATGATCACACAGTTCATGAGAGATCAAGCCCTGCATCAGTCTCTGTTAAGCAGCATGGAGCCTGCTTGGGACGCTCTCTCTCTTGGTCTCTCTCTCCCTCTTTCAAAATAAATAAGATTTTTAAAACAAAAGAAAAAGAGGGGCACCTGGGTGGCTCAGTCAGTTAAGTGTCTGACTTTGACTCAGGTCATGATCTCCCAGTGTGTGAGTTCGAGCCCCGCGTCGGGCTCTGTGCTGACAATTCAGAGCCTGGAGCCTGTTTCAGATTCTGTGTCTCCCTCTCTCTGCCCCTCCCCTGCTCGTGCTCTGTCTCTTTGTCTCTCTCCCTCAAAAATAAATAAAACATTAAAATTTTTTAAATAAATAAATAAAAAGAAAATTAAAAAAAGAAAAGAAAATCCACAGGTGATTGCCCACCCTTCCATGGCCAAGGTGTCCAACCTAAGGCCAGAAGGCCAAACTCCTATTAGTCCTGATTTTCCTAAAGTTGTGGATTGGTATCAGTGAATTCCTGAATTATTAAGTTCTGGAGAAATTCACAAAGGAAAGAAGTCTCAGAAATGCCTCTCCACATGCCACGAGATCACATTGGTGGCAGGGTAGGAAGCTTTGTTAACTAGCTTCCAAGGCAAGTTGTGGATGACTTACTACCAGCTGCCCACACCCAAAATTTGTGTCTACCCTTCAGCTGGCTGTGATAGACAAAAACAAGGACAGCACTGTGGATAGTACAGAGAGAGGCTGAAAGTCTAGACTCAGAAACCAGAGGACCATTTCAATCCCAGCTCTGCCTCTCTCTAGCCATGGACCTCAGGCAGGTCCTTCAGCCTGAGCCCAGCTTTCTCATCCATAAAACCCAGCAGATGTATGAATACACAGGCCTTACTCTAATGGACTACATTGCAATGATCCAGTTAAAATATAAGCAGTTTATCTAAAATACATACTACACTCAACTCATGTTGGATGAACAGCAGTGTCCATACAACTAAATGGCTAGAGCTTGGTTTATTTCACATACCTCTCCTTAGGAGGCATTTAGCTACTTTCCTCTATTTTTTTTTTTAAATCAACTTGCACTGCATGGTCCATCATTTGTACTTTGGGTTGGAAAGGTATCGTTTCATTCTTTGGGTCTGTTTCCAAGTTTCCTGTTTTGCTCTATTCATTTGTTTTGAGATAGCAGTCCATCGATTTCCTTTTTATAGATGTGTATATGTTTTTAAAGCTAGCCGGAGGAATGAATAAGTAGATAGATATGAGATAAAGCAAGTATGGTTTAGAAAAAGCTAATGACAGAAACTAGGTGCTAAGTATACAAGTGTTCACTGGAAAATTCTTTCCACTTTGCTCTGTTTAATAATTATCATAATAAAATATTGGGGGAAATCTAATAGGTTAAGTTCCTTCCATCACATTTAGTTTAAAAAAAAAAAAAGAGCATTGTTAAAAAGTTAGCTTGCCTGGACCCAGTGAATACACCTAAGTATCTGCATTTTATGAAACTTCTTGGGGAGTTTTGGTGATCACCTGGGCTCGGGGACGACAGTCCTACACAATCCCATACTTTGCATGCAGACACTTTACCTGTGCTCCAGACCCCTGCACAGTATCACTGTTCACAGACAGACCCTACTCCTCTGACCCTTCCAAGAATTCTGTGTGAGTTCAGGGTCATGATTCCCAAAGCCAGCGGTCACCTTGTAGAAGATACACCAGCATAAACCACAACAAGGTAGGGGGTAAAACGCTGAATTGGTTTTTCTCCTCCAACTCAAGGATTCTCTTGTGATCACCCCGGCCTCCCAGTAGAGCCCCGGACCACCCTCTTGTCTCCCGTGAAGACTTGGATGATGGCCATCCAGGGCAGGCTGGGTCCCAGTAGGAGTATGGAAGCCAGCTCTGTAGACTGTCTCTCTCTGCAATAAATAAATACTTGTCTGTGACTCCCACAGCGTGGAGTGTATCTTTGTCCCAACTCAGGAGTCATTTGCAGGTTTGGGAACTGAACATCCAAGCCACATCAGAGTCATGTTTAGGCACATCTCAGCCAATCTGGCCTATGCCCGAGCTATGCCTGGGCCATGCGTGGACTATATAAAGATAACATCCAAGATCATGGCTGCTTCCCTGGGTTTCAGGAATAAGGCAGTCATTTGTGCCCTCCTTCCTTCTGTGTCAGCCTCAATAACACCTATGGTGGAACCATCTCTTTGGTGGGGGACACATGTTTTGTTGATCTAGTGTGATGGATTGAGGGCTCTCTGAACAGTGTGACTCTGGAGAGAAATGAACTAGGGTTTGAATTCTGGCATGACCCCTCAACAGTAGTTTGACCCTTGGGATGTGGCTTCCCCTCTATGGGCCTCAGTTTCCCTCCCTACAAAATGAGGAGAATCGTAGTCCCCACCTTGAATGGCTATCATGAGGAGGAAATGAGAGAGAAGTGTTCCTGGCACATGGAAGGTACTCAGACAATGTCATCTGTGGGTGATGTCATCGTACTATTGTTACCTGGACTTCAGGATGTTGGGCCTTATCACTAAAGGCCCCTCCCACTTGGACAGTGTGTGACTGCCATTGTCTCCCTGATGTTAGCAGGTTCAAGACAGACAATAGGGCCCCTGTTCTCTAGACTCAGGCTTGTCCCAGGACACAGAGGTCTTCAGTTACACAAAGGACCTCAGAGGATGGGACATTGGGTATTTCAGGAAAAGGCATTACCACCTTCAGGGTGTAAACAGGCAGGCGAATGGTGACAGCCTGGGAAGGCCGCCAGGAAGGAACTTCTCCTATCTACAAGACATGGGCGAGGCCAAGAGGGACACCAGGGGACAGGACAAGACCCTGCTCGAGACACTTACACAGGGTCAGCAAACACTTGCTGGGCAGTTGCTGAGTGCCAGGCTCCGCAGCTTCCACATACACCCCCAACTCCCAGACACAACTTTGCCATCTGTTCTCCACACATCACATTCCACTGTTTCTCTAAATCGTACTGAGTCTGAGGTTTGAACCATCTCTGACCAGGAAGATGAGAAAGTCAACCTCCATCTTGTCTGGGGCAGGTCCCTCCTGGCTCCCTAGGGTCGTGCAAGGATCTGAGGGGAAGGAGGGCTTCGAGGAGCCTGGAAAATGGGGTAGGGCCTCTCTCTGGTCTTTGGTCCCATCTGGTTCCAATGATGGGATCCCTGTTCCACCCACGACCCTTCAGAGGACAGTGGCTCCAACACCCAGTCTGAGGCACTTCTCCGAAATAGCCATGGCTCCCGGGTTCCAGCCACCCATGACCTCTTTCTGGAGGAGGGGCTTCCTGGAGGTTGATGGATAAATAACCCGCTTCCTCACCGCCTGGGGCAGGGGGCAACTCCAACCCCACACAGCACCCTACAGGTCCGAGCTCAGGTGCCCACGGGGGTCACTTGCTCGAACACACCTTTCTGGGCCAGCTCCTTCTCCACCTCTCTTTCCTCTTCTACCAGCAACTCCTGGGATCACCTCTCAAATCAGCCACCTGCACTCAAACCCTGCTCTCAGGGTCTGCTTCTGGGGAACCCAAACCAAGATAAGCATTTGCTCTACAGGTATCACGCTAAGGGTCTCACCCGGCCTTCCCCACGGCCTCTGGCAGCCCCACTTGACAAATGAAGAGACTGAGACTCTGAACACTCACCATGACTACCAAGCAGCCCCTAACCATTACCCCACACTGCCACTCTCCACTCTGTGCCTTCATCTCTGCCTCCCCACCTTCAGTCTCTACTTCCCGTAAAGAAGGAGAAGGGTTGTCTTCTGTGCCAACCTCCTTCTGTTTGGGGCCCCAAAGCAAAACCACCCTCCATGCACCTCTGAGGCGGGAACCCCCAGACCTGGAGCTCCAAGACTCCACCACCTTCCTTGGCCGGGGAAGCGAAAACTCTGCTTCCTTCCAAGGCTTAGCAGCAGCAGCAAATAAAAAACACCAGTGATTCCTCAGTAAATTACCCTGCCTCACAGGAAGTACTACTCTCTTTGTCTTACAGATGAGAGAACAGGTAATACACAGTCAGTGAGTTGATGGGAACCCAAGCCTCCCACCTGAATCACGTCAGGACAATAACCCAGTATTCTTATTCCTCAAAATAACAGTGACAGCTAAACAGCCTCTAGTCCATGGGGGCCGCTCAGTCCCCAGACAGGACTAAGCACTTCCTGTGAGATTAACATTCCCATTTTATAGATCCATAAACTGAGGCTCAGGGACAGAGAGTAAGTCCTTCCCAGGGCTTCCCTTTCATGAAGGAGACCCCCAGAAAATTCCCCATCTCTCAGCAGAGATTAGTCAATGAGGGGAACAGACAGAATCCATAGGGCTCCAGTCAAATTCGTCCCTCCTGCCTGGTTTAGAGAGGCCACGTTTGGGAAGGGAAAGATCTGCAAGCTTCCGCCAACATCCTACTCCAGTCCCCAGTGACTCAGTTGAGGACATTAACCCCAGAGCCTTTCTGTGCTCCAGACAGAAGGAGGACAGCACTTGGCAGTAATGTTGAGACCCTATCGACATATAGGAATGAGGAGGATCCAGCAAGTTTTAGAGCATCTTCCAACCAAAAAGTCCATGATTTTATGACTCTGAGATTCTAGAATAAGTACATCCCCATCAAAAACACTTTACTGAATCATACTAACATCAGCCATTTGCTTTTGACATTAACCAGAGTGAGAACTTGAGAACTACCTAACATTGAACATTGACCTTGCATTTCCTGGGCAGCTGCTGCCTCCCAGAACCCACTCGCCCACCATCAGCCCCTCTGCCCTGTGTGTCCAGCTGAAGAATGGAGCTTAATACCTACCCTGACCATGCCTCTGTGTTGTGAATGGGAAAATAGTTAATCATGGGGAGAACCCTTAGAAGATCTAAAAGCCACCTAGAGATGAATACAAGTGCCATTCACATGACCATGGGCAGCAGTTAATGGAGTCCATGCTGACAGTGACAGCTGTGCACACTCACAATGGTGGCACCGGGATTCCCAAAAAGGGACATTCCCAAAGAGGACCTTTGCCCACCAAATTTCCCTTTTGCTGGGTAGCCATTCCCCTCTCTGGGCCCGGATTTCAAATCCCACTTTTGCCACGGTGGACATGCTGTGTGACCTTGAGTAAATCATCCAACGTCTGTCAGCCACAATTCTTTTCTCTATAAGATAGAAATTAAAATAAGTGACTTTTCTGGAACGCTTCCTATGGATCAGGCCCTGTGCTGACATCTATATGAGTTGCTTCACAATCCTCACAAATACCAAAAAGACAGAGATGGATTTATTATTTATTTATTTATTATGCCCATTTTTTCAGACATGACAAGTGAGGCTCAGAAGAAAAAGTAACCTGCCCAAAACATGAATAGACACTTCTCTAAAGAAGACATCCGGATGGCCAACAGGCACATGAAAAGATGCTCAACGTCACTCCTCTTCAGGGAAATACACATCAAAACCACACTCAGCTATCACCTCACACCAGAGTGGCCAAAATGAACAAATCAGGAGACTACAGATGTGGAGAAATGGGAACCCTCTTGCACTGTTGGTGGGAATGCAAACTGGTGCAGTCGCTCTGGAAAACAGTGTGGAGGTTCCTCAAAAAATTAAAAATAGACCTACCCCATGACCCAGCAATAGCACTGCTAGGAATTTACCCAAGGGATATAGGAGTGCTGATGCACAGGGGCACTTGTACCCCAATGTTTATAGCAGCACCTTCAACAATAGCCAAATTATGGAAAGAGCCTAAATGTCCATCAACTGAGGAATGGAGAAAGAAATTGTGGTTTATATACACAATGGAATACTACGTGGCAATGAGAAAGAATGAAATATGGCCCTTTGTAGCAACGTGGATGGAACTGGAGGGTATTATGCTAAGTGAAATAAGTCACACAGAGAAAGACAGATACCATATGTTTTCACTCTTATGTGGATCCTGAGAAACTTAACAGAAGGCCATGGGGGAGGGGAAGGGGGGGGAAAAGTTACAGAGAGGGAGGGAGCCAAACCATAAGAGACTCTTAAAAATTGAGAATAGGGGCGCCTGGGTGGCGCAGTCGGTTAAGCGTCCGACTTCAGCCAGGTCACGATCTCACGGTCCGTGAGTTCGAGCCCCGCGTCAGGCTCTGGGCTGATGGCTCAGAGCCTGGAGCCTGTTTCTGATTCTGTGTCTCCCTCTCTCTCTGCCCCTCCCCCATTCATGCTCTGTCTCTCTCTGTCCCAAAAAATAAATAAACGTTGAAAAAAAAAAATTGAGAATAAACTGAGGGTTGATGGAGGTGGGAGGGAGAGGAGGGTGGGTGATGGGCACTGAGGAGGGCACCTGTTGGGATGAGCACTGGGTGTTGTATGGAAACCAATTTGACAATAAATTTCATTAAAAAAAGAAAAAACGAAAAAATTAAAACAAGAAAAAAAGAAAAAGTAACCTGCCCACAGCTACACAGCTACTGAGCGATGGTGGGAATTTGAACCCAGGTCTGTGTGGCCGCAGAGGCATGGCACAGAAAACATGTGTGGAAAAGGGCTGGCTCTACCACGCCCCCGCTGTCCTCCATACACCCCCAACACACTCTCTGACTCAGTTCTGGGTCTGCCGCATCCTGTATTGGGAGCCTCCTCAGGCCCCTCCCGAGAGCTGAAGGCTCTGCCCCAGGCTCTGCACCTCTGATGTCACTCCGAAGGGGAAGGCCCCACCCCCAAAACCACAGAGCCCCCACCCCCTTCCTCCCAGAGGTCTGTTGGCCAGGGGCCCAGTGCCTGTGCCTTCAGGCCTCAGTGATGAGCCCTATCGGTTTTGGCCAGTAGCCCCTTGCCACCTGGTGCCAGGAGGACCCCTTTCTCTGCTGAAGAGCTCCTCTGGGCACAAGTCCCGCCCCACCCACCCAGGCTTCAGAGCTCAGGTTATAAAAGTTGTGTCTTTCTGGGAGGCTGGAGACGAGGCCAGGGAGATTCCGGGCCGTCCTGTTATTGGAGAGGTAAGGACAAGGAGGGCACTTCTCAAATGTTTCTTGAGCACCTACAATAATGTGCAGAGGTGCACAGATTCTTAGTGGTTTGAATCCACGCTCTGCCACCTGTGTGACCTTGTGGTGATTCATTTTTCCTCTCCGAGCCTCAGTTTTGTCATCTGTACATTGGACTTGCTATCAGTGATCCCAGACCATGTGGTGAGGACTCGGGGATGTAATGAAGCTCTCTTTACAAAGTCCTTGGCATGGTGCCTGCCCCTTGACAACAACTCAACTAGAAGTTGGGGCTGGTAGGGATGATTGAAGGCATGAGTTGGAGAGAGCTGGAAGACAGTGTAATGTGTGAAGGGCAGGAAGGGAGGGGAGACCCGACTTGGGTGAACTAATTGAGAAAAGTGCCCAAGTAGAGGCTGACTAAACTCTGGTGGGCTGAACAGCGGGGGGTTTCACATCAGCCTGGAAGCAAAATACGAATAGCTAATGCCATGAGTACAAATTTTCCAGCCCCAAACCTGCATACGCAAGGGAACGGATACGTTTTTTATTATTCAGTGTAATCGTTGTTTGGAGCTCCTATGCCCCCAAGCAACCAAAAACTGACTGCTGCTAATTCAAGGCATCGCTGGGATTTTCTCAGCTACTTCAGAGCAGGCTCAGTGCCTTGGCAGGGGGGGCAGTGTCTACCCTCTGGGGGGCTCCTTCATTGGCGCGGCATGGCAGGGTGTGGTGGTGGTGCCTCGGCGGGCCTGCCTACACTGGAGATGTCTGCATCCCAGCCAGTCCCTGCCTGGCAGCTCCAGAGGCTGCATCTCCTGGTGGCACACCGTAGCCCACCCAGAGCGCCCCCTGCCTGCGGGCTCTGGGGTCCCAACTTTGCCCTTTGGCCACCAGGCAGGGCCGAAGTTCACCTGTTACAAACACACTGGTTGAAATATTGAAATATTTCCCTATTATCTGGTGAGGAAGTGTGGCTTCAAGCCCCTCCCCCCGCTGCCCACCCCAGCCAGTATAAGACCTCCCGCAGGACCCTCATCCCTTCAAGATCCAGAAATCTCCATGGTTCAAAGGGAGAGCTCCATCTTCTAACATCTCACAATGTCACCCGGCCACGTGAACAGCTGTTGAGCACACTGCTTGTCAAGTGCTTTGCACATATTGTTGAGTGTATTCCTCACAACAACTTATGTTTATCCCCATTCCACAGATGAGAACACTGAGGCACAGAGAGGTCCAGTAAGTGGCTCAGGGTCACACAGTCAGGAAGTAGCAGAGCCTGGATTTGAAGGCGGTCCACACGATGGGGAAGGGCACTCCAGGAAGAAGAAAACAAAAGCACTAGTGTGAGGTGGTGAGAAGTGCAGGGTGTGTTCAAGGACTAGCGGATCCGGAATGAGGGAGAAAGACAAGGAAACGGAAGCTGGAGAGAGGTTCCAAGGGAGACAGGGCTGGGAGACCCTAGACAATGGGTCCCCACTGCAGACGTGGAGGTGGCCACTGGGGTTTCCAGTTCTATGTCCACAGGTCCTGACTGGGAGGATGCTGCTGTTCTGGGGGTCACTGCTATGCTGGGGGCTGCTGCCCCAGGCTCAAGGGGAGGCCCGGCATCAGATCCTCCTGCGAATCAGCAAGGATCAGCTGAAAACAGGTAAAATTTAAGGGGTGGGCTTTGGGAGGCAAGAGCTCAGGGAAGGGCGGGGATGGGAGGCGGTACCACCATCTAGCCTCCCCATGGCCAGCAGCAGAATTTGCCTTCCTTCACCCAGACCTGACCTCATCCTTTCCCTGCTCTAACACTTGCTGTGGCTCCCTCATGCCTCAGGAGAAGCTCCAAGCTCCTCATCTTGGCATTCAAGACTCTGCATCCCCAGCCTCTTCCACTGCCACCTGTCCTGAGCACCCCCATAGACTTCACAGCCTCCTTCCCTTCCTGGGCTATTTCTTCTACCTACAATTCTCTTTCCCTCCTTCCCAACATGCTGAATTCTGACTCATCCTGTAAGGCAAAAGCTCTAACAGTCCCTCTGATGGGAATCCCGCCCCCACACCCCCAGTTTCCCCAGGCAGAAGGAGTCTCTTTCCTCTGGGCTCCCACAACCCTTTGGTGAAACCTCATCTATGGCATTTTCCTGATGTATGACACTTATCCTGTCTATGTGTCTGTTTGTCTCTCTCCCTCTTGACCATGAGCTCCTTACTGCCCATCCACCTCCTCCCCTACTTACCGCCATCTATCCTCACCCATCTTTTGGTTTCATAAATTCACTAGACTCCTTACCACCTCAGGGCCTTTGTACAAGCTGTTCCCTCAGCCTACATTGCTCTCCTCCTAGACCTTGCAATAATGGATTCCTTCACTTCGTTCAGGTCTCAGCTCAAATGCCTCCTCCTCAAGGAGGCTTTCCTTGACCACTCTGTCTAAAATAGACCTTCACTCACCCCAGTCATGCTCCAACTCTACTCCGTTGTTTTTTTTTTTCTTTGTAGCACTTACTTTCAAAAATTGCCTTGTTTGCTTATCTGAGTATTTGACTGTTGTCTATCTCTCCCACTAGAATGTATACTAGAATGCACACTGCTCCTGTTCCCTAAACCCAGAGAGAGTGCACACTTAATAAGTACTTGCTGCTAGGGGCACCTGGCTGGCTCAGTTGGTGGAGTGTGCGACTCTTGATCTCAGGGTTGTGAGATCAAGCCCCACGCTGGGTGTAGTGGTTACTTAAAAATAAAAAATTCTTTTTTTATTTTTTTTAAATTTTTTTTTCAACGTTTATTTATTTTTGGGACAGAGAGAGACAGAGCATGAACGGGGGGGGGGCAGAGAGAGGGAGACACAGAATCGGAAACAGGCTCCAGGTTCTGAACCATCAGCCCAGAGCCTGACGCAGGGCTCGAACTCACGGACCGCGAGATCGTGACCTGGCTGAAGTCGGACGCTTAACCGACTGCGCCACCCAGGCGCCCCAAAAATAAAAAATTCTAAAAAAAAAAAAAAAAAGTAAGCACTTGCTGCTAAATGACCATCTCAATTTTTTTTTAACGCTTATTTATTTTGAGAGAGAGAGACAGACCGACAGAGTGCGAGTGGGGAAGAGCTAAATGACCATTGAATCACTGGCTCTGAGCAGATGCTGGTGGGCATTTGCTGAATGACTGAATGAAGGGTGAGCCCCACCTTGAGAAGGGGCTTGTCTCCTCAGACATTTCAGACCTGTTCTCGGAGCACCACATCTTGGACCGCGTGGCCGGGATTCCTGTGACAGGGGCTGCAGGTGAAGGCGTCACCATCCTGGACCACCTGCCCTTTGTAAGAGAAGGCCTCTCCAAGAAGAGCAGTGGGCTTGATCTGTCACTGGTCGGGGACCTGCTCTCGGGGAAGCGCCTCCCACTGCTGGAGAAGCTGCTCCAGGTGGGCGGGTGAGTCCGCAGAAGCTGCCTCTGGCCTTTCTTCCCCCTTCAGCCTCCGCCCCTGAGCCATAATGTTCTCCTGTATCAAGAAGAGGACTGGGCAGGTGGGAGGCCCGGAGGCTCCCTATAGCCTGGAAAATGCACAGCAAGTGCGCCTTTATTGTTCTAAATCTCTCCAAGCTACCTAGAATCGTCCAAAGCAGGGTCTAAATCAAGGATCTCCACCTAGCAGCCCTCCAGACCCCCACATTCAGCCTACACCTGGGTACTGCAAATTTGCATGGTGTTTTTTTTTTAATATCTTAACTTTAAAAAGTTAAAAATGTTGTAATGAATTGCCAATATTTAAAAATCAAGAGGGTTTTAATCAAAATCAAGGTTTTCTGATTGTATGGTTTGTTAGGACTGCTGTAACAAAGGACCACAAGCTGTGGCTTAAACAACAGGAATTTGTTGTGTCACAGTCCTGGAGGCTGGAAGTCCAAACTGAAGGTGTGGACACAGCTGCTTCCTTCTAAGGGCCGTGAGGATCTCTTTTCCACGCCTCTCTCCCAGTCTGGGTGGTTTGCTGACGATTCCAGTGGGCACCAGATGAGTCACTAACTTGTATCTGATGTTTAAAAAGTACTCTGGGCCCTTCTCAGCTCAGGGAGAGGCTGGGACCTGATGTCACTGAGGGGAGAAGAAGGCTCATGTCCTCCCTCCTGAATGCTCAGCAGGGCAGATGGTCCCTCAGTGGATGGTGGCGAGATCACCTGCCATCTTGCTTTCTGAGTCTTGCCTGCTTGCTTCCCTTTTGCAGAATGCTTATACTTGAACTCAGGCAGCCTCACTGCACATAGACAGCCCCTCCACTGCATTCTCCCCATTTTGTAGAGGGTGATACTGAGGCCCACAGAAGGGAAGAGACTCAACCAGGTCTTCAAGACGTGGAGGCTGGAACTACAGCCCCATTGTTCTCCAGCTGGACTGGGATCAGGGACGGGGGTGTCCCAAACCTGCTCCTGCTCCTCCTGGGGTCCATCCCTATTCCAGCCAACCCAGATACACACACTCTACAGAACCACAGCAGCCTTAGCAGACCACACCAACACCCCCCAAACCTCTCACAGGTTGGTCATAGAAGATGCCGTGGGACCAGAGATCACCCTGCAAATCCTGAGCGACAGCCTGCTGCAGGTCACGTTGCGAACCAAACTGTACCTCTCGCTCCAGCAGTAAGTACACCGGGCACTTCCTCCCCACCCCCCTCAGTGCCAGGCAGGCCAACCCCTCATTGCTATGACTCAAGAGGCAGCCATGCAGGGCTTGCAAAGGCCTCCTGCCTCTGCCGCCATAAGCCTCATAATAATCCTTTCCACTCGGGCTTGTTTCAAAGCCATTTTCACTGATGGGGAAACTGAGGCACAGAGTGGCAGAGGGACCGACCCAGGATAACACAGTGAGTCAGAAGCAGAGACCGAAATAAAACCCTTGGACTGCCAAGTCAGGGAATATGTGTCCCATCTGAGTAAAATGCAGATGCATTGACAGCATGATCTGAGGAGGGTCTGATTCAAGCCCCGCCACCCTCACCTCCAGAGTATGGCATAACTGCACTCCACTCCTACTCACCATCTAAGCAACTTGAGCAAGGACATCTGTTCCCTGGGCCTCAGTTTCCTCATCTACAAGACGGGTATGATCAAGTATGCTCCTACCCTTGGCTGTTGTGAGAGTTCACTGCCGACCTGAGAGCTTGGATGTCTCACTAAGGTGTGGGTGATCATGCCGACCTGGGGTTGCAAACCGTGGGCAACAGAGGGAGTGCTACGGGTGGTATCTGCACGTGAAACAAATATTCCTTTTTTTTTTCCAGAGAGAGAGAGAGAGCACAGGAGAGAGGGAGAGGGGCAGAGTAAGAGAGAGAGAGAAAAAGAGAGAGAGAGAGAGAGAGAGAGAATCCCAAGCAGTCTCCACACTGTCAGGGCAGAGCCAGACATGGGGCTCGATCCCACAACCCTGGGATCATGACCTGAGCCAAAATCTAGAATCAGATGCTCAGCTGACTCAGCCACCCAGGATCCCCAAAACAAATATTCTTAAAAGCCCCTTGGGAATATGTCCACTGTTGGCTTTCTTTAAAATATGGCCTTCTTGGTCTACCTTCCCTTTTTAATAGAGAAGTGAGCACAGAGGAATATTTCTTTGGTAGAGAAGTGAGCACAGAGGAATGTTTCTTTGGTAGAGAAGTGGGCACAGAGAAATATTTCTCTCCTATACAATAAACGTATCATCGCCCTTATAGTGATGTGCAGTAAAAACACAACCTAACTCTTGGCCTCGTGGGGACTGTAGCACTTGGAGCACCTGTGCCCCATGTCAAGGTCACCTTCAGCCCCAGGTGATTGTCCTGCTGGCTGCTGTTTTTGAATCTTTCAGGTTTTCCGAAGTGAGAGATCCATATGTTTAATGACGTCTCCTAGTTTTTCATTTGAGCCCCGCAGGCAGCAGCAGGCCACCAGCCTGTGACTTCTGGCCTCCACGTCAGGTGGTGGCTTGGCACCTGCCTAGACCTGCTGCCCCTACAGGATACTGCGGCTCAAAGTCATCAAGAACATCCGCATTGGGATACGGCTGGAACAGATGGGGAACAAGACCAAGGTGGCCTTCGAGGAGTGCCACACCCCACCAGGATACCTCAGCATCAAGGTTCTGGAGCAGTGAGTACCTGCCCACACCTGCACTACCACTGGCCAGGAGGGAGTGCCAGGACTTCCCGCCCTTCATGCAGACTCCCTGTGGGGGCTGCTTTTCCCCAGCCTAGTTCTCTGGGTGACCAAGGGCATCAGGAACAGGGTCATCTGCAAGGCTCCGAGCTGCACACACCATCCATCAGCATTTCCTCTCTCCACACTGAATGTCATGGCTGAGAGTGGGCATCCAACCAGGTCAAACCTCAGCTTGGCTGCTTCCTAACTCGGGGACCCTGAACAAGCTATATGACTTTTAGAGCCTGTTTCCTCACCAGTAAAATGAAATTGTCCACAGAATCCAGCCAGCAGGGGGTGGGGGTGAGGAAAACATGAGCTGATCTGTGTGCTGAGGTAACCTTAGCACAAAACCACCTCCTCCAGGAAGTTTTCCATGACTCTCCCTCCTCAAAAATCCCAGAGACCTTTATCAGAGAGGAAATGAAGAGACAGAGGCAGAGAGGGACAATAAGGAAAAAGTAAAGACGAGGAAGTCATGGAGAGAGAAAGCAAGAAGGCAAGAGAGGGATAAAACAGAAAAAGAAAGGGTGGGGTTGGGGAAGGAGAAGAGAGACACCAAGTGGGGAAGGAGGCAGCCACTCTATGTTACACTCCATGTTACACAAGCCCATTGGCCCTGCCCTGGATTCCCGCCTCTGGCCTCAGATCCTGCATTCTCAGGTGTCTCAGATCCCACCTGCTCTCCCCCACCACTAGAATGGACCCGCTCCTGGTGAACAGAGCTCTGGAGTTGGTGACGAGTACCCTAGATAAGGCACTGCCCTTCCTCCTACAGAAGATAGTAAGTTGTTCGCCCTCGTCTGCCTCCTGGGAGAGGGGTGTGACCCCAAGAGAGAGCCTCTCAACTTGACAAGGACCCCATCGTGCCTTCCCTGCAGGTGTGCCCCCTGGCCACGACCCTGCTCAACTCACTGCTGGAAGACCTGCTACACCTCACTCTGCGTACGTAGAGTGGCCGAGAAAGCGGCTTAACTTCCATCCCCCTAACTGTGTGCCAGGAACCGTTCTGGGCTCTGAGAACAGGACAGGAAACCAAACAAAGCCTAGCTGCAGGGAGCCTACTTTTCAGTGAGGGAGAAAAAGGGCACTGTGCCTCATGACCTGGGCAAGTCATTTTCCCCCAGAGCCTCAGTTTCCCAACCTGTAAAGTGGGACTAATCCTAGACCCACAGAGTGGACTGCTGCAATAATACATATAACCCGGCACAAAGTTACCGCTCAATAAATGTTCATTGTTACAAGAGGCACAGGCCTAGCCCACAAGAACTTAAAGCTGAGCAGAGAAGTTCAATTTCTGCCTGCTTCACTGCCTCTCCACACCGTTTCACCCTCCCGCAGGGCAAGCGGGGTCCTACTTTCATTTTCCCATTACAGCCCCGACCATCTCAAGCCCAGAAGACTTCCAGTACTATGTCACCACCACGGAGTTCACAGAGGAGGCCATCCTGATGAAAGTCCAGGCGAGCCAGCACCCTGGCTAGGGCAGACCCTCCCGGGACACCCACTGGCCTAGGGGAGGATGGGCAAAGAGGAAAGTGAGATGGCCTTCTCTGGATGGGAGGCATACAGAGAGGCCACAGGTAAGGGTGGTAGGCAAAAGAGGAGAAGGAGAGGGAAGGAGGGAGAAAGAAGGGAAGAGCTGGTGGACCCCTGCCCTCGGGAGCTTGTGCTGAGGCCCACTTGAACCCTGGAGAGCAAGAGAGGCCATGAGGCTACAGGTGCTGTGAGTGGGGATGAGACTCCAACAAAAGGGTAAGTGGGGCAGTTCGTGGGTGCAGAATTATATGCAACACCCAGCTGGAAGAGATCCCTCAGATGGGGAAACCGAGGCCCAGAGAAGGGCCTGTCAGAGGTAGGTCAGGTGGACAGGAAGGATTTGAGTGGATAGGAAGGAGGTGCTGTTAACAAAGGCACAGAGAAGGGAATGGGGTCAGAAGAGGGAGAAGCGAAAAATAGGAGCTCGTGTGTTCAAAATGTAGCTCTACCTACCGTCTGTAGGACATTGAGTAAGTCATTTCACCCCTCTGGGCTTCAGTTTCCCCACCTGTCTAATGGGGACAGTAATAGTTCCCATCTCACAGCACTGCTGTAAGGTCGAAATGAGATTGTGCACATAAGTGTTCAGCACTGCCTAGCACATAGTGAGCCTGTGGTATCAGTTATAGCTATAATCGGTTGTTGGTCAGAGAAGCTGTTCGCACTGAATTTCTCCTTCCTCCCTCCTTTTTCTGAAGCTTGTGATGCCCTGCAGCCCAGGCCAGAGACCCCGAAGGCCTGACCACCTGACCCCCCAACCCCTTCCAAAATTAGCCCAAGGCAGCATGGCAGACCTCGCTTTTGGGCTAGAAGTCTACAATGACATCCTGTCCTGCCTCTACACCAGCAAGGAGATCCACGTGGACCCCCAGGACTCCAAAGTGAGTGCTCAAGAAAGGGGAGTATATAACTTTATTGCTTTGCTTTTCACATGAAGAAACCAAGATCCAGCTGGCAGAAGTGCCTTTCTGGGGGACCTAGGTAAGTCACTTCCTCTCTCTGGACCTCCCTGGAGAACTCCTCTTCAGCCCTCAGAACCCAGCATGGAAATCCCCTCCTCTAGGAAGACTTCCTTGAACACCCAGGTCCCTTTATTGCTCCTCTCTTCATAACACTTATCCATTCACTCATGCCACAAATCGCTCTTGAAGGCCTACTATGTGCTAGGCCCTGTGCACCCAGCGTCCCTGGCCTTATAAAGCTCAAAGTCAAGTGGGAGAATAGAAACTGAACAAGAAAACAGTCAGATAAATAAAATAATTTATCTTGTTTATAATAAGAGCACTGGGTCAGCAAGCGACTAGTGGAAATGACAGGGCTACCCTGGACACTCTAGTCAGTATAGACATCTATGAGGAGGTGGCCCGAATGGTGACAAGGAGGCATACACATAGAGATCTGCAATAAGAGCAAATGGCCAGGGTCAATGAGGAGACCAATGAGGGGGAAATCCAGATACATCACTGCTTAAAAGCCCCGAGCAGCAACTCGGCACACTCTGAATAACATCCAGTCGCTTCTCTGCAACCCCCTGCCCATTTCTCCAGCTCTGTCCCCTTACCTACTCCACTCCAACCACACTGGCTGAGCTGGTGCCCACCTCAGGGCCTTCGCACCTGCTGGGCTCGCTGCCTGGAACATTCTTCCTTCCACTGTTGGCCTCAGTGCAAATGTCATCTCCTCAGAGAGCCCCTCCTTGACTACCACATCTAAATATGCAGAATAGGCCTTCCCCCTCCTCGCCCCACTTCCCCTCTCTTTCTGTGCTTTTCCCTTCAAAACGCTGATCACACTGGGCATGTGTATGAGTAAAGTTACATATGCAAAGTCATATGTTGACAAATACACACACATGTGTTTATTTATTTAACTTTGTGTGTGCACTGCCTCCCCCATTCGAGGACACGGACTACAGATGGTGAACATGTCTACAGCATGCAGTGGGTGCTCCATAAACACTGAAACACAAAACCCTAAGATCTGTGTCTAGAAGAGATCTAATGCTACTGCTCCATTTTTTTACATGAGGAAACCAGGGCCCAGATAGGGAAAGAGACTTGCCCAAGATGACCCAGCAGTGGGATCAGGAGTAGAGCCAGGTGTCCCCACGCTGGGGAGACAGTTGTAAGTGAGCACTGAGACAATTGTAGGTGAGCATTGTAATTCCATGCCCGCAGGAATTCTTACCCCAGTGGGCAAGGGTACATATGCAAGGGTGCCCTTTGTAGCTTCACTTGGGATAGGGCAAAAAATAAAGTTAACCTAGGTGTTCATCAATGACAAATTGGTAAAAAGGGGTCTGGTTATGGTCATACAGGGTGGAATACTATGCAGCTGTCAAAAAGAATGGCGTTGGTGGAATGCAAACTGGGGCAGCCACTCTGGAAAACAGTATGGAGGTTCCTCAAAAAATTAAAAATAGAACTATCCTATGACCCAGCAATTGCACTACTAGGTATTTATCCAAAGAATACAGTGTGCCGCTTCGAAGGGGCACATGCACCCCAATGTTTATAGCAGTGCTGTTGACAATAGCCAAAGTATGGAAAGGGCCCAAGTGTCCATCGACAGATGAATGGTTAAAGAAGATGTGGTATATATATATATATATATATATATATATATATATATATATATATACATACATACAATGGAGTATTGCTCGGTAATCAAAAAGGATGAAATCTTTCCATTTGCAACTACGTGGATAGAACCGGAGGTATTATGCTAAGCGAAATTAGTCAGAAAAAGACAAATATCCTATGACTTCACTCATATGTGGAATTTAAGATACAAAACAGATGAACACAAGGGAAAGGAAGCAAAAATAATATAAAAACAGGAGGGGAGACAAAACATAAGAGACTCTTAAATATAGAGAACAAACTGAGGGTTGCTGGAGGTTGTGGGGCGGGATGGGCTAAATGGGCAAGGGGCATTAAGGAAGACACTTGTTGGGATGAGCCTTGGGTGTTATACGTAGGGGATGAATCACTATTCTATTCCTGAAATCATTATTGCACTAGATGCTAACTAACTTAGATGTAAATTAAAAAATAAAAATAAAAATACAAGTAAAGAATTCAGGGGGAAAAAAAGAATGGGGTTGGTTCTATATGTACTGATACTGAGAGAAAAAAAATAAGGTGCAGGACTGCATGGTGAGAATATTCTCTACTATGCATGTTTATATGTGTGTAGAAAACAGGATGTACTCCCAAATGCCAACAGTGGTTACCCCTGAAAATAGGATTTGGAGGAAAAGGGGAAGAGGTGTTGGTGTAGACTTGTCCCCTTTATACGTTTTTGTACTGCTTTCCATCATGATTTATGATTTTCAGGAACCAATGGAGTATGGCTAGATGGATAGAAATATAATGAAGCAGGTATAGGAAAATGTTAACTGAAAAATCTAGGTGATAAGTATACAAATGTTGAAATTCTTTCAACTCTGCTGCATGTGCGGAAATTTTCACAGTAAAACATGGAAAGGGAAAATCACTGAAACAATAAAGTTAACCTTTCCGGATAAATCATGGTGAGAAACCAGGTGGAAGTCTCCTCCGATGTCGACGTCGACTACGTGCAGGTAGTGCATTCAGCTGGAAGCAATTACACCTCAATGAACCCCAATGACACCCCTGAAACTGCTCAGAACAGAGCTACGGGATTCTAAAGGCCAACACACGGTTTGCCCTTTTTCCAGGCTGCCGACCTCATTGCACTGTTGTCACTGAGAGAGCTGGAGCGGGAGCCCAAGGTGGGTGTGTCACCAGCTTCCCCTCCCGCACCAGGGCCAGGATCTCAGGAAAGAGTCTGGGATGGGGGCAGGATTGGGCCACGTAAGCATGTTCCATCTGGCCAGAGTTTCCTACTGTGGACTCCAAAAACCACTGCACCTATTCCACTGGTGCTGTGAGGGTTGGGGGGGTTGGTTCAAGTAAGGCACTTAGCTCATCGCCCCGCCCAGGTGCCCATGGCCAGGAGGCTGGCGTTATGACTCACTACTGAACGGGCCCCTGCCCCTGCTAAGGCAGCCAGATGTGCACACGGAGATAACAGCGAGCAGTGACTATGTGCCAGGCTCCTCTACCTGCGTCAACATAATCCTCAGATACCCCACACTTCAGCCCATTTTCCTATGTGAGCAAACTGAGGCACAGAAAGGTGAATCCAGTTGCTCAAGCTCATATCACTCAGTCAGTGGCAGAAACAGGATTTGAAGCCAGTCCTGGACTCCAAAATCCATTCTCAGTGTCCTTTCTCCAAAGGCTCTTAGAACATGGCATCGGATGAACAAACAGTAATAGAAAACAACAGCATTACTAGGTGCTGGGCTCTATTCTAAGTACTCCACATGAATGAATTAATCTAATCCCCACAACAACCTTGTAGAGTAGGAATGATTATTCTCATTTACCAACTAGGAAAACAGAGAGATTAAGAGACTTGTCTCAGGCCACACAGCTTACAAGCGGTGGAGCTGGGATTCTTGCTCCAACATTTATGTTCTTACCTGCCATGCACGCCCAGGAAGCAGAGGATGTAATCTCACCTTAAAGGAGCTCAAGGAGGTTAAGTACACTTCCCAAGGTCAAGGGCGTGCAGCAAGTTGCTGCAGAGCTAGAATGAAACTTCAGACACCCTGGCTCCTAAGACGATCTTGTTCCCATTCTTCCAAGCCGGGAACTAAGGAACTCCATTCTCTGTACCTGCCTGCACCTTTTCTGCTTTAACCTCATTCAGACTTCCAAGCAGTCCGGAGGAAGTGTGAGACTGACCATCAGTACCCCCGACCCTCCCACCGTCCACATTGACGGCCACACAGCCACCGTCACCCAGCCGGGCTCGCTGGTCCTGCTGGGGACCAGCAACACCTCCTCTGTCTCACTTTCCTGGGTGAGTAAGCCTTGAAATTATTTGTTCCTCAGGGGGCCTGGGTCCACTTGGGGGCCCCTCTGGGACCGGGTGACTGAGGCAGCTGCAAAACTCACCATTGTGCCGCCTGCTAATATTCGATCGGTCCACACCCAAATAGATGCACCTGTTGTCAAAACATTACAATTAACACTTGCTCCCCTGTGTGGCTTCCAGTGCTCCCCAAAGACCTCCTCAACAACTAAAGGGTTTTGCCTCCAATACCTTCTGCTCAGTGCCTTGTAGGTAGTTGTTAAGTCTTCTGCCTTCCCTGGACGTGGCTGCCTCGAAAGCCCTTGTCTGCAAAACCAGGAGAAAGATCAGAAAAACAGTTCATAAGAGGCTAAACATATCTGTGTTGTCTACTCTATTTCTGGGGAAACACAGCTTCCCCCAAAGTTTCAACTTCTCTCTTCTGAGCCCCCTTGGGATTTCTATTTCCCATTCCACAGACCTTAAAATTGGGAAGGTACCTCAGATATATGGGGGGTGGGGGACCCCCCCTCCAATAGGCAAGCCCAGCAGCATCCAGTACACACACAGGATCCTAGAATCTTAGTTGGCATGACTCTGTGGTCAAGAAATTTGTCATCTCTGACTGGTAGTGAGAAGAACTATTTCCGGTCTACAAGGTGACTGTGAGACTTATGAAGGCCAATAGACAACCCCCTCAAAACCAAGGAGTCCTCTGGCTTCCAGCAACAGTGATTCAATGGCCAAGTGACTCATTGCAAAAGGCTTTCCCTTCCCTGGGCTGAGCCTCCCTGCGTTGTGCCCAGCCCCAGCCTCCCCTGGCCTCCAGGAAGACCTGACACCATGAGTGCCCTCTCCCACAGCACCACCCACACACATGGTCTGAACACACATGACCAGCATCTGGGGCAGCAGGGAAAGGACCGGTGAGAGGGGCCAGCCCTGGACAAGCATTCACGGGAGTTGGGGTGAAGGGTATCCCTCTGGCTGGAACATAATTTCCTCTCCTCTTCTGACTTAATTTCAACTCCCATAGAATCTCCTTTCAAAGGCTGTGTTTTCCTCGAGAAATCAGGAATTAAAACTCCAGTTCACTCCAAGCAGGTAATGTTTTTTTGGTTTTGCATGTTCAGAAGAAATAAGAATGACTGACAGAGAAGTAGGCGGGGGTGGGGGGGTGGTCAAGGGGTGCGTTTCCATGCCTGCTGTCAGCACACAGAGTAGTGGATAAGAGGGAGGGAGGAAAAGAGGGAGGGGGTGTTGTAACTGGAGCTCACTGACCACTGCACCCCCAAGCAGCTGCTGTGATCTGAAAGGGTGATCTCTTTTCTCTGGTAGCACCACAGTCACCCTGGGCCCTTATCCCGCCGGCCTTGCAAAGCAGGTGAGTCTCTCCTAAACTTTGGCCTCTCCATGGTCCTGAAGGACCCATCAGCAGGCCCAGAAAAAGGCCCTGAGTCACTGATGTAGGAAGTTGAAAGCCTCACTCACTTTCTATCACTGATCTCATCTTGCCCTGGAGTCCCCACACCCCCTGGGGTCAGGGGAGCCCCCAGAACTTAAACTTGTCCACTTCACTCTTTCAAACACTTAACAAATACCTACTGAGCACCTATGATGTGCCCAGACTTGACTTAGGTACTTGGGATATGTCAGGGAACAAAGCAAAGGACCCTGCCCTCATGGAACGTACATTCTAGCAGGGTAAGGTCAGGTAAGAAGCAATGAGCACAGTAAAACTGTAGGGTATGTACGCAAGTGATCATACTGTGGAAAAGAAAAGGTAGGAAGAGGGGATGTGCATCAGGAGTGCAGGTGAAGGTAAAACTAAAAAGGAAGGTTGGGGAAGGCCTCACTGAGAAGGTAAGTGTTTGAGAAAAGACTGGAGGAGGTGAGGGAGAGCGCTGTGGGGACATGGGAAAGAGGGGCCCCAAGGCCCCAAGGCAGAGAGGGGTGTGCCGATGGTTCAGGGAACAACGAGGGGGCCAGGGTAGCTGGATCAGAGGGATTGAGGGGAGGTTGTAGAGTGAGTAGAGCCTACTAGTGGGAAGCTGGCTCTTCCAGAGTGAGATAAAAACTGATGGAACACAGAAGGAGCAGTCTGGAGGGGACTGGAGTGGAGGCAGGTAGGCCATTGAGCAGGCTGGTAGAACAATGCAGAGGCTTGATGAGGCAGGTGGCAGCCAGGGGACTGGCTGGGTGCAGGACATATTCCCGATAGGACTTCCTGCTGGAGTAGATGTGGGAAAGGACTGAGAGGTATCCAGGATGATGCCCAGATTTTTAAGGGCACCTCCTCCTCTATAGGATGAAAACAGCCTCCTTTGGGAGAACATTCCATTTGCACCCCCAACATGGCCGTGTGTCTCCTCTCTGGGTTTCTACTCCCCTGGGATTCCCAGCATAGCATCCTGAGCCACCTGTGCCACCTGGGTCCCCATGTAGCAGTGAGGGGTTTCTGCTATAGTGTGACGTGTCTGGGCCCTCCCTAGCCTTGGGGCACTGGCTCCACCATCGTTTGCTTCCACAAGACTGTGAACCTCATGGGCCAGCCCTTAGTGGGGGAAGGCTGCAAGATGGAAAAACAACAAAATGAAAGGGCTAAACATGTATCAGGAAACACTTCAGAATGATTAGCCCTGCTATATTAGGCCTTGCTCTGGCCTTACTTGCATAGAATCCCAGCCTTGAAAGGTCCTGAAGATCATCTTCCCAGGTCAGGGATCCCTTCTGTGACATCATCAGAGGGCAGTTATCCAGACCAGGGCTGCTGTGTATGGTTGCACAGGTTGTGCAGTGTACAAGCCATCCACATCATAGATAATTATGAATATGTTTATAACAGTGTCCCAATACATGGGGAAAGAGTCTTAAAGAAAGGGAGTCCTTTTCCAATCTCTCCACATGGGTTGGAGCAGCTCTGATCAACCTCTTGAACTGCATGAACATCCCTAGTAACAGGAGGTTTGCTATCTCAGTGAGACAATTCCTGCCCCATCACCAGACAGGTCTCAGCATTGGAGAGCTCCTCTTTGGACGGACCCAAAGTTGGTACCTGTGAAGCTCTGGCCGTGGGTTTCCTCTGGCTCAACCTATTTCCTCTTCCCCTGGGCTATCCTGCAGAGATATGAAGACAGTCCCAGTGACCTAGGGTGAGGGTAACTCTTTTTCAGGCCCCTCAAATTTCCCTAGGCCCTTCACTATCTGGTCATCTGGCCCCAGTGCCCTTTAAAAATGGAGTCCCCTGGACTACTCCTGATCTCTTGTGGGCACCTGTACACTGGAGGTGCCCCATTCCCATGGTCAGAATCTGCCAGCCCAGCCGAAGTGACCTTCCTGTTTCTTTTTCATCTGTTGTAGGAAAAACGTATGGAGGCCTTTCTCTTAGAGCTTCTGAACAGGGTATTTTTGCCCCATCACAATGGTGAGCCCCACTGGGTTTCTTCTCATGCCCATACACCATGCGGCCTGGAGCTGCATCACCTGTGTCTAGAACTCTGCGCAGACAGCTGGCTTCTGCCTTGTCCCCTGGGGTTGGCTAAGAACTGTGCTTGGGCAAGGTAGATGGAGGCAGGGTAGAGACTGAAATTTGGAATGTGGCCAATGGGGGTGCCGGAAAGGGCCCGGGTGTGCTCCCCCCCATTCTCTGCCAGCTAGTGTACCTTGCGTGGACCCTGCTAGTACATGCAAGGTAACCAGTTCGGACCTTACGCACTTCTGAGAAATCACCCGGCTCAGCCTCCTTTTTTGCATTTGGGTTCAGTAGAGTAAAATGACTTTCCCAAGGTCACACAGCAAGTCTCTGGCAGAGCTGAGCCCAGAACTCTGGCATTTCATCTTCTTTCCAGGGGCTTCTCTCTATGCTCCAACTTGAGGAGTTATGTCAGGACTCCAGAGTGAGGCTAGAGGGCGAGGCTAGAGGAGTTCAAATGCTGGCTGGGCTGAAGGGTTTTGCATCATTCTGTGACCTGTGATAGCCAGGGAAAGTTCTGGGCATAAAGTGAGTAAATCTGTGCTCAAGAAGGGAGACCTATTAGAGGTGAGGAACAGCGGTAATGAAAGGCCCGGCAAGGCAGGCAGAAAAAGAGTCCAGGTGGGCAAGGATGCAACCTCACCTAGCCAGTGCCTACCACCAGCAGTTTATTCAATAAGTGTATCTTCGTCCTGGACCAAAGAGACCTATGGCGAGCATCAAGATGACCCAGGAGCTAAGTCTGGTTCAAGAAGCCTATATAATCTTGCAGAATCTGAACATCCAGGCCTTGTGTGTTGCACAATGCCAGGGTGCCATTCACACTGGGGTCCTGTCCAAACCTCCCCCACAAGGCAAAAAGGAGCAGGGCCAAACCCACTCAGGAAATACAGGAAAACTGGCTGCAAGAAGCAGCCTGAGGATAAGAGAATTGGCAGAGGAAAGATTCACAAAAGCCTGTGCCGCAGTCAGGATCATCTGGTCCCAACACAGACAGGATTGAAATGAGGAGGCGTCCAGAGGCTGGGAGCTGGGAGGCTGATGAGAAGGCATCTGCAGATCAGGGAACAGAAAGGACACCAGAGGCACCTGTCTCTCTTCCTCCATCCTGCTCCCCACCTAACTGGGCTGGAATACACATTGGGCCAGCAAGGGCCCCAGAGTGATGATGGGGGGCTGAGATGAGATAAGGGCTGGTCAGTGCAAAGGAGGGGGAAGGAGGGGCCCACGCCAGGCTCTCAAGTCAGAAACTCAGAAACTCAACAGGCCAAATGGTTAGTTCTTTGAAACTCAATTTGCAAAATTCTCCAACTTTACCATTTACCAACTTACCAAAAACTTACTCTAAGGACTATCTTTCATATATTTAATAAATGAGTATATTCATGAATATTTTCTTTGATATATTTAATGGATATTTTCTTATCATACAACCAAATCCCTAGTGTTTTAAGGTTGATTTTTCAGTTTATACTGACTTGTTTCTAACCTTTTTCTGAGACATTTTCTGTTTCTGCCAACATTTTAGCATTTTTAGGAGGACAAACATTGTTTCAGCAATGTTCCTCAATTAAACAAGAATGAAATTCACTAAGACGTTCCTAAGATGCCTTCAACAAACCGCACATTCCTTAAAATGCTGCTAAGAAGCCTATCTTCATAAGAATGTGTTCATAGTTCCTGAATATATTCTAGAAGAAATTCTCTCAAGATAGATTTTTAATGAATGGGTAGAAAAGCTATTTAGGGACCTGGTTTTCTAGAGTGGGGTTGCCTGAGAGAGGATGATGTCCCCTGAGGAAGGAGAGGAGAAAGGGGATATGCCAAGTCCTTTCCCTGTTCTGAACAGTGGAGCAGCCAGGGGTCAGCTGACCCGGGCCCTCCCCGCCCTTGCCCTGCACCCACAGACACCTCTGCTTGCCAGGGCACTGAGCTCCCCTACCCATACCTCTCACAGAGCTGCTCAGAGAACAAGACCTCCTGCTGCCCAACGTCAAGGGCATCTCCTTCGACCAGGCCCAAGTGGAGCCCTCCAAGGTAAATGCTGAGAAAAAGAGCTTCCTGAGACAGCTGGGGGAGGTCAGAGCTAGGAGGGTCTTGGAGCCCTACAGGTACTTTGTCCCCATCCTGCAGGGGCAGAAGCTGAGGCTCAGGCAGAGGAGGCACTCAATGAGGCAAGCCTTCTACCTCCCTTATCTCACCCTCTCATAGCCATCCTGGATGTGATGCCCCATATACAGATAAGGAAACTGAGGCCCCAAGGGGCTCCATGAATCCCTCAGGGAGCCAAGCCCTAGGTATCCTGAGAGCTTCAATGCCTCACATAGGTGGTCTTCACAATTAGTTCCATGAAGTCGATGCTATGATTTCTCCCATTTTACAAGAGAGGGAACTAAAGCTCAGAAAGGCAAAGAAACTTGCCTAGGGCGGGAGAGCCAGGGTTCCAACCAGGGTTTATCTGATTTCAAAGCCTTTACCCTTAGCCAGGACCACCTACCACCCTAGGGCTCAGGTGGCCTAACCCCCAGAAAAGGGCTGTTGCCGCTGGCACCTGCTCTCTGTGAACTGCCAGAGGGTGGGAACCTGGGCCGGCACGAGGCTGGCTAAATGCCAGGGAGGTAAGATGGGGCCACAGACCAGAGGGCTGAGAAAACCAGCAGAGGAACCACAGACGTGCTGCCGAGGGGGGTTGCCAGCTCTGAGTCTGCCCCAGGGGTCACCCTGCCTCCTTGGCACTCGCCCCTTCCCTCTGGAAGGTGAACCTGAGAAGAGGCAGATGGGGTTGGTGGGAAGGGGCAGAGCTTAGAGATGCCCTTCATTTCTTTGTTTCTTTGTTTCTTTGTTTCCCACCTGCTCTAACCCCTTGTCCAGTCTGTCCCTGACTCTGCCTTCTTGCCAACAGGGAAAGTTGTGTCCTTAGGATAGATAGAACCCCTCCCAAGATAGCTTGAGCCACCTCAGGGAGAGCCGGGCAGTGAGGACAGGTAGGATACCCCTTCCCTGCTTCTACCCACAGGGTTATGTGCTGCTGACTGTTCCAGACGAATAGCCGGTTCTTACCGAGGGCCAGTCCCTCTCCTCAGCCACAAGTGCTCTGGACCCTTGAGAGTACAAGAATGGCTGCTGTCACAATGGAAAATCTCAGCTGCAATAAAGATGATTCTTGCTTGAGAAAGAGTCTGGTTCTGAGTTTGCTACGGGGTTCTAGGAGATGGCAAGGCCCCCCCCCCTGAAATGCTTAATGGAAAGGTTTTTCTCCCTGATAGTTCCTGTGTTCCCTTGGCCCCTCAGAGAGAGATTCTGAATTCTGTATTCAGCATCTCAGGGAAGAGAGGCTCCTCAGAAAACAGAGAGGGCCTTAGCTTCAAGAGCCCACGCCCTGAGACGATGGGACATAGAAAGAACACAGGGAATTTTCACATACAAGGGTTCCCTGCTCGAGAGGGAAGAAGAGGAAGGAAGCAGAAGTTTTGATGTCCCTAAGAAACAGGGGACTCCAGGAGCCCAGAGATATTTGGGAGGCCCTGAGTGTGGAGGCAAGGGGTTAAGGGAAGAAGCCACACCCCTAAGGGTAGAGCCAGATCCAGGAGGCTGATGCTGATTATGATACCACAGAGCTCCCCTGGCCCTGAAAGGTGTGACAGGCAGGAGAGTGGTTGACATGTGCGCAAGAGCAGTGCCATCGAGGGAGAGAGTGAGGAGAACCCTCCCCATCAACATCCAGTCCCATGTGGCCCAGGCAGGGCAGGGTGGTGAGCAGAGAAAGCCTGGGTACCAGAGGGCTTTGCAGTCAGAAATGTGAATAGTTCCATTGTTGCCAAGAGCCACAAAGCGGGAAAAGGCCTCTTCTCACACCTGGGCACCTGCCAAAGCCCATGGCGAGTTAAGTCTGCCCCCAGACAAAGGCAGATGAGGAGAAACTTTGGATTGTGATAAAATCCCTATCACGGGCAGGTCTCTGTCTTGGGAGGGAACAAGTGACCAGCAGCCCAGTAACCTCAGCTGGCCTCTGGCAACTGGATGGCCGGTGGGGAGGCCCTCCTGGAGGCCAGTTCTCTGCCTACATCCCAAACCATTGAGCAGGCCTCGTGGGTCAGGTGCAGGATCTCTGTGCTGTGGTGGGAGGATGGAGCCCAGACCAAACCTTGCTGTGAGTTCCTTACCTAACTCCCCACCTGTTTTACAAATATGAACCACAAGCCCAGCCTTGAAGGAAATAAGTCTCCCAAAAACATCCCTCAGACAAGTCCTTGGGCAAGATGGCAGGACCGCCCTGCACTGTGGCCTTGCAAAGTCTCCCAGCCCTTGGTGTATATAGGATAACTTAAGATAAGGTGGAGGCTGGGAGACACTTTCCCAGAGGACAGTTGAATCCTAAGGCCAGAATTTCCCACCTGTGTGTGAGCACACTGCCTGGTGCATGGCACATACATAGTAGGTACAAAATGATGGAATGGAGACATCCTCAGGACCTTGAAGAAAGCTAGGCAGAAGGAGCAATCCAGGCAGGAGAGGCATGAGACAGCCTGTCCTACCATGGAAGCCCCTCATTCCTGTCCCATGACTTTAACAGGTACATCTCATTTTACAGTCTTGCAGGCACGGACAACTATTATCCCATTAGATTCTTACAATCACATTGAATGGCACTGGATGGGGGGTGCAATTACCTGCCTTTGCCCAGGCAGGGTTGCCCACACCATTTCTGGTGCTGGAAGTCAGTGCACTGGCTCCAAAGACCACCATCCTTCTCCCTCCACCCCAGATGGTCTCTCTTTGCCCACACGTCCATCCCAAGCCTCTTAGCTCAACTGGGGAGCAAACAGCCCAAAACACCTCTCCCCAAGGGGCGTCTGGCTGGTTAGGTCAGTTAAGCATCCGACTTTGATTTTGGCTCAGGTTATGATCGAATGGTTGGTGAGACTGAGTGCCATGCCGTGGGGCTCTGGGCTGACAGTGGAGCCTGCTTGAGATTCTCTCTCTCTCCCGCTTTCTCTGCCTCTTCCGAGTGCACTCTCTCTCTCTCTCTCTCTGTCTCAAAATAAATAAATAAACTTAAAAAACAAACAAACAAACTACCTCTCTCATTCACCTGCTCTGGTGGACTAAAGTCTTCCCCAGTAGCATCACTCCTGAAGATCTTTTTTAAGAAAATAAGTTTCCTTATTTTATTCCTCAAATAAAAGTTTACCTGACACATAAGACAGACGACAAGAGAGGTGCTCTGATTAGAATGAGGCTGGGGGCTAAAGTTCTGGCCCTCTAGTTCTACCTTCTAACAGCAGGCACCTCTAAGGAAACTATGCTCCGTGGAGTTAAGGCACTGAGTTACCCAGGAGGGAGGCCCCAGTGCATGAGCCATCAAAAAACAAGGAGCAGAAAACAAACAAACAACAAAAAAAAAAAAAACAAAAAACAAAAACCAAGGAGCAGAGCGCTAAGAGAACTGAACACAGGATGATTGGGTTTTGACAGCTAGGATAGTAACCGAAAGAATGGGGGAGGGGCATCAAGCTGGCTGAAGTGGTTGAGCTTGCTTCTCCGCTGCTCCCCTCTAGATCTCTGGGTTGTGAGTTCGAGCTCCATGTTGGGTGTAGAGATTACTTAACAAAATGAATGCAGGGAAATTCATCAGAAGAAATAAAGGAGCCCAGAAGGAAGGACACAAAAGGCTCTCACACTTCCCCACCTGCAAAGAGGCAGCACTATCCCCCAGGTGAGGGCTCTGCCTGCTCCACACATAATCCAACACCCAGTCCAGTCCTGTTGTCCTACTTTGTAAATCACTCTCAAATCCACCTGCAATACCACACTGGATAAGGCATCCACCATCTCTCACCTGGATAATTCCAACTGCCTTCTCTCCCTGGTCTCTTTGCTTCCACTCTGTGCCTCCAGGCTAGACCCCACGTAGCAGCCAGAAGAGACTTCAGAAGATAACCCGAATCATGTCACTCCCTGGTTAAAACCCTCTAACAGCCTCCCATCCATCGTCTTCACCACAGCCCCCAGCCTCTGCCTCCAGTGGTCTCCAGTGGTCTTCCCACTGCCCCCATCCCTCCCTAGTCAGTCACACTGGCCTTGACTTGCTCCCCACCAGACTGCTCCCTACCACAGGCTTGCGCAAGCCATTCTCTCTCCATCTTCACCCCACCCTGCATGGGATGGTTTCTTCTCATCCTTTAGATCAACTTAGAAATCATCTCATCTGAGAGGCCCTCCACCACTCCCATCTCAAACCTTCATTTCTTTCAAAACACTTAACACAACTTGTCATTATTTTATTGAATGGTCTGTTTGCTTGTTCTGTGTCTGTCTCTCCGACTACAAATTATAAGGCGAGAGACCATGGCTTGTTGATGCATTCCTGAGCTTGGTACATAGTAGGTGCTCAACAAATATTTGAGGAATACATGGAAGGATGGATGGATGGATGGATGGATGGAAGGAAGGGAGGAAGGAAAGAAGGAAGGAAGGAAGGAAGGAAAGGAGGGAGGGAGGGAAGGAAGGAGGAGAGAGGAGGGAAGGAAAGGAAGGATGTGTGGTAGATGAATGAACCCATCAGTACTAACCCAGACCCTGCTCACATCTGAGGACACACCACCGCTGGAAACCAGACAGAAGGTAGGGCCAAGGACTTCAGATTTCCATTTGCATGAAGATATATTCCATGGAGAAATAACCCTTATGTGTTAGAGCAAAGAGCTCTTCTAGGTGATGCCTTAAGCAAACAAAACCTAGTTTGAGATGGTAGATGGAGTCAAACTGCTCTTCATTCTAGTGTACATTTATAATTCAGATATTTCACTAAATGACACTCACCGTCCCCCCACAAGAAACCCAAATGTTTGAGTTTGGCAAGAGCAAGCCAGATCTCTCATGGATCAGGAAACTTGAAAATATTCATATTCTTTGAAATGCATATGATAAATTCCCACTTCTGGAAATTTTCTAAAGAAATCCTCAGAGATTCAGAGAAAGATTTAAGGGCAAGACTTGTTGCCACAGCATTGGTTTTGTGATGAAATTTTGGGAACAGGCTACATGTCCAACAATAGACAATTTATTTTTTATGATGAATTCTTAGTAAGAAATGTTGCATAGCCATTAAAGTCACACTTTTATTTTTTTTTTATGTTTATTTATTTTTTAGAGAGATTGAGAACATGACTGGGGGAGGTGCAGAGAGAGAGAGGGAGACAGAGGATCCAAAGAAGGCTCTGTGTTGACAACAGAGAGCCCAATGTGGGGCTCAAACTCACAAACCGTGAGATCATGACCTGAGCTGAAGTTGGATGCCAGAAGGCCCTAAAGTCATGCTTTTAAAGAGCATTTGGTGTCAAAAGAATATGCTCACAAGAACATTTAGATCCCAGATATGAATATATATAAAGTAATTCAAAATGTTTGTTGTGATTTTCAGATGGCTTGAGTTGGTAGGATTGCAAATGATTTTCATTTTCTTCTTAATATCTTTTCCAAACGTTTTATGATGAACATGGTTGACTTTTATCATTAGGGGAAAAAATGTTCACATTCATTCAATAAATAGGGTATCAAGCATCTACTCTGCCATGTGAGCAAAACAAAGCAAGAATGGTTTATGCCTCATGACACTTGTGAGAGAGATGACATTCAACAATTCAGCCAACAAAGAGACACATAACTGCAAATTCCAGTTATGGCTAAGAGGAAACCTACAGGGGGGTTCTAGGAGACAGCATAATGTCAGGGCAGTCTGATTTCAATGAGGTGTCAGGGAAGGCTTCTTAGAGAAGATATATGAGCTGAGACCTGCAGGATGAGTAAGTTAAGCAAAATGTGGAGGAAAGGGATCTAGGCCATGGGACCAGAATGTACAAAGGTCCTGAGATGGGAACAAGCTAGGTACACCCAAGAAACTGAAAGAAAGCCAGTGTAGCTAAAGGGAGTAGCAAGAAGTGTTAGAGAGGCAGACAGGAGTCAAACCAGACAGAGGCAGACAGGAGCCAAACCAGGGCCAAAAATAAAGGTGTTACAATGTGCAACACTGAATTATTGATGAGTATTAAGCACGAGAGCTATGTGATCTGAATTACGTCATATATTTTTAAGAAAAAAAGAGACTGAACCAGAGCTTCAAAGCTACAGATCCACAGAGCCTCGGGAGGAAAGCCAGCTAAATCCAGCGACTGTTTTAGCATGAGAAGTCAGAGGATTCATCCTGAGCCCATCCAAACTGACCACCTGAGGGAGCCCATATCTGCCCAACGCCAGTCTGAAAAGGAGTAGAGATAGGAGAAAGGAAAGCTGAAGACAGAAGGAACTCTGGCCTCATGTATGGCTGTCACTTTAAACACTCCGAGCCACTTTCTAATCTGATTCCTATAACCATTACATAACCGAAGACAAGGACATGTTAGCCTATTTGACAAACAGAGAAACTGAGAAGTTGGTCCATTCATTTGTTCATTCATTTAATTTGTCCAACATTTACTACCCACTGAGTGGAGACAAAAATGTACAAGGTAAGTAAGACGTGCCCCAGCCCTCAAGAATCTCATGGGCTAAGGGAACAAGAAGATAAATGACATGTCCTAAGTCAAGGCTTTGGCTTCAGGCACATCCTGGGCTTGAAGCCCAACCTGTCACTTCTGTGGAAAAGTCACTTAACTTCTGAGCCACAGCTTCTTCATCTCTAAATGGAGACATGGGTGATGGTGGTGATGCTGCTGTTGATGGCGGTAACAGGTAGTCGTAAGGGCAGAAAGTATTTTCTGAGTGCGCACTAGTTAGGGGTTTGGTGGTTATGGTCACAGCCTATGACTCAAGGTTCAGTGTGATTTCCATGACATGACCTTTCTCTCTTTCCCAGGCCAACCTAATGCCCCCCAGTGTAAAACCCAAACTGGCTCAATCCATGGGCAAATGTAACCATAGTGACACCTGCAGCTATATGTGGAGTCAAATTATTGCACTTCCAGAATAGGATGCCTACTAGCAGCAATGTATAGCCAGTGATGGCAAAGTCGTGACAGGTGCTCAGAGGGAGAGCAGCAAAGACAAGGTGCCTGTCAGCTACTTGCCCCCCTGGGGATAGTGAAAAGCTCCTCTCAGCATAGATACACTCAACTCTGGCCTACAAAGTGGAGACCACAGGCCTGACACTGGACAGTGCCACCTGTGCAGCAACTGGGTAAAACAAAGAACAGAGTCGACACACAGACATTAGCAAATGTGTCCTGGAGGTAAATACTTAGTCTTTTGAAACCTCTTATGCATTTGTGACAAGGTATATTCACAAATACAGTTGCAGTAGAATGTATCAAGAAAACTCTATCCTTCCACCAAAAAATGAAAACTCAGAGTAACATTAAAACATCTCTATATCTGGGGCGCCTGGGTGGCCCAGTCGGTTAAGTGGCCGACTTCGGCTCAGGTCATGATCTCGCGGTCCGTGAGTTCGAGCCCCGCGTCAGGCTCTGTGCTGACAGCTCGGAGCCTGGAGCCTGTTTCAGATTCTGTGTCTCCCTCTCTCTCTCTGACCCTCCCCCATTCATGCTCTGTCTCTCTCTGTCTCAAAAATAAATAAACGTTAAAAAAAAAATTAAAAAAAAAAACATCTCTATATCTGCCCTTATTTTGGTAAAAGCACTATAAAGGATCTTTTTTTTTTTGTAAAGAAACAATAAAAAAATACATATTTTCTTGTTGCAAACAAGGTATGAATAGTTGCCAAAATCTAGGGGAAATTAGGGAAATTATATAAAACCTGAGAGAGAGGTGGGTGAAAAAAACTGAAAATGGCCGATGCAATAGTAAAAAAGTCATGATGATGGTGATGATAGTAAATTATGGAATACTCACATTGCTAAGTTTGATGCTAATCTTGTAACATATTTCATCTCGCTTAACCCACATGACAATCCTATATAGGTATAATACTATCCCTACTTTATGGATGAGGAAACTAAGACACAGAAAAGTTGGACCAAACACCAGTAGGTAGCTGAACCACGACTCACACCCAAAGCCTGTACACAAAAACCTTGTCGCCTCCTAAAACAATGATTCTTTGCCTTTGATAACTCACAAAGCCCACTGAAAATCTCATAAGAGACATGTATCCTAAGAAATGAAAACTGACCCAAATTTTACAAGCAATTTAAGAGTATGCAGGGATACAAGTTCCCTGCAGGAGGTCCCTGTGAATTCCTGTTATTGGCCAAGATCTGAGATTGATTATACCAGAGCAGGAAACTGAGGCAAGACAAGACCACTGAGTTCCAGGGATCAGAAAAACATAGACAAGCATATAAATGTGTGCACAGGTGTGTGTATATCACTAAAGAAACACCTGTGAAAGGTCAAAATCCTGATGCCCGTCAGCAGGACATGCACAGCTCAGCCACATCTATGGAGACATCCTCACACAGAGGCCATTAAGAATTAGTACCTGCCTTATCATCTGCAATTGTGATCTCAGCCAAGCCTTGGCCAGCCTTGAAAGGGTCCTCTCTTTCAAGAGTCAGCAGGTCAAATCACTTAGGGCTTGGGAACAAGCAGGCCCTTTGCCCAGTGTGATAAGCCACCGTGAGTGAAAGAGCTTCCCATAGATTGTGGATTAGCAGAATCCAATGACTGCCCCACCTCCAAAGGTTGAAGGAGAGAAAGACAAAGAATGGGGAGGCCCCAAGAGCCATCAGGGGCTGCATCCGGGATGTGCCCTTTCCCAACCCCTGGAGTTGAAGTCATTCATTGGGTCCAGAGAACCACTAGAGGAAGTAAAATCAAGGGCCACATCCACCAACCGATGTCACAATTTTTGCCTAAAAGATGACTCCATTTCCCTCAGATGCCCAAGAAAAATAAGACCCAAGGCAGCTGGGTTCTGTCTTCTACTTATCATATATAAAACTCTATGTTCTGCCTTTTGAGAAAAGGTCAACTGTCATTTGTTCTTTGCATCTGACATTTCAGCAAAGCCCCAAATGGAACATTTGGCAAATGAAACTATAGCTGAGATTCACAGTATGGGAACTCCCATGGGGTTGAAGAGGGCCCTACAGCAAACATGCTGAGCTTGCTTCAGGGCAGGGATCCGGAATAATTCTGGACTAAGCTTCAGGTAGAGAGAGGCAGGAGATGATTCTGACTAACCAACCCCTTAGTCAAAATTATCTCCCTCTCCCATACTCTTGCACTGTAAAGCTGTAGTAACACCACAGGCTGATCATATAGGATGTACAAAATCACAAAATTTCAAGTGGTAGGAACCTAACAGATGACATAGGCTTTCTCTGAAATAGAGGCCAGAGGCCCAGCGAACAGTCTCTAAAGTTTCAGGAGCCATTAAATGAGAATGACAGATGAGAAAGAGCCTAGAATTCTTGAATACAAATGAGCACCACTATTCAAGTTTCATTCCAAGTGCGATTAGGGAAAGGAAAGGGGACTGAGCAAATTTTATAACTCCCATGCCTAAAATCCCCCAGACATGCCTTCATGCTCTCACCCACTGCAGACACTGTGTATATTCCAATCTTCCTACTTCCATCACTTCTCCCTTAAATCTTTGCAAGTTTGGATGCTTCTAACTGCACACATCTCACATAAAATGTCACTTGACCAGAAGTCTGTCCGTAAACACCCTTTCCAGAGGGATCCCATCCCCTCTCCCTCAGATCCCCACCCTAGCACTGGTCAATGCTGAGTGCCACCCATGGCCAGGGCATGGCACTGGCACCATAAAGGACTCTCACTGGGTTGGCACCTGCCAGCCTTAAACACCCCTCTACTTTTGCCATTCACCCAGTACCCACCTGACTCAAAGATAACAGGCTTGTGAAGGTTTAAAATAAGGAAGGGACAGATACTTGGCCTGGCTGCATCTCCAAAAAAGTTCCAAGCACCTTGAACATCTCTCAGAAAGACGCTGACAAATGTCACAACCATTAGCAGGTGTTGATCTTGGAAGTCAGCCTATATCATGCCACCCTTATCAGCACACTTGGATCACGTCCCTGCATGTCTGACAACTTCTGCGAGAGACACTGGTCTATAAAATGAGATGTAGCTTTCCTCTGACAGTTCACAAGCAAGAGCAGGAGGGGAGGCAGCTTCCAAAAGCGTTCTCCCATCAACATCGACCCATTAGCGTTGGACAAGGTAAGAACTTGCTACATCAAAATTCACGAAAGAGGGGTGCCTGGGTGGCTCAGTTGGTTACGTGTCCAACTCTTGATTTCAGCTCAGGTCATGATCTCACAGTTCGTGGGATGGAGCCCCACATCCAGCTCTGCATTGACAGTGAGGAACCTGCTTAGAATTCTCTCTCTCTCTCTCTCTCTCTCTGTCCTTCCTGCTCTCACTCTCTCTCTCAAAATAAATAGTTTTAAAACTTCATGAAAGAGAAATTCAAAACTCTGAGAAAGAAACAAGCATAGGACAGTTCAAGAAAAGAGACCTACTTAGGGTTTTGCATTTAGAATCTCTTTAGCAATGCCCCTCCCTACTGAAATGCACAGCACTGTACCTAGAGTGGTAGGCGTTAACAATTTCCTGGTATGTAACTTCTTTTAAAAATGGGGATCTCTTGGGGTACCTGGCTGGCTCAGTTCTTGGAGTTGTGAGTTTAAGTCCCACATTGGGTATAGAGATTACTTAAAAATAAAATCTTTTTTAAAAAAGGGAGGATCTTAAATGTCCATCAACAGATGAATGGATAAAGATGACATGCATGTATGTATGTGTATATGTGTGTGTGCGTGTGTGTACACACACATACATACATACACATAATGGAGTATTACTCAGCAATCAAAAAGAATGAAACCTTGCCATTTCCAAGTATGTGGATAAAACTAGAGGGTATTGTGCTAAGCAAAATTAGTCAGAGAAAGACAAATATCATATGACTTCACTCATATGAGGACTTTAAGATACAAAACAGATGAACAGAAGGGAAGGGAAGCAAAAATAATATAAAAACAGGGAGGGGGACAAACCAGAAGAGATTAATAAATATGGAGAACAAACAGGGTTACTGGAGAGGTTGCGGGAGGGGGGATGGGCTAAATGGGTAAGGGGCATTAAGGAATCTACTGAAATCATTGCTTCACGATATGCTAACTTGGATATAAATTTAAAAATTAATTAATTAATTAATTTCTAAAATGGGGGATCTTTCCTGAGATTTTTTAATGATTCCATTCAAGACAACATCTAATAATGCTGCCACAAATTCAGTCACAGGCAGAGAATTTTATTATTTTTTCCCTCACAGAACACTTAAAGTCACCTTTACACTAAATTCCAATTTCTCACAGGTAAGGGTAAAATGAGAAAAGTAATGAAAATGTGATGAGTTTTCTCCTAAAGTCTAACTTGTCCCATATGAAAGATGTCACTGGCTTCCCATTATGTCTTTCCCAACATTTCATCAATAGCAGTTCTTCTCAGTTATTTTTTTTTCTTTTTTTTAAGTTTATTTCTTTGAGAGAGGGGGGAGAGAGTGCAAGCAGGGGAGGGGCAGAGAAAGAGGGAGAGAGAGAATCCCAAGTAGGTAGGCTCCATGCTGTCAGCACAGACCCCAATACAGGGCTCAATCCCACAAACTGTGAGATCATGACCTGAGCCGAAATCAAGAGTCAAGACGCTTAACCGACTAAGCTACCCAGGTGCCCAATTCTCCTCAGTCTTGATAAATGGCAGGCAACTTGATTTGGACAATGCCTATGCATGGCAAGAGCAGAGGTTGATAAGCCTTATTTTATAAAACTTGATTAGGTAAGAAATGCAGAGAGGAACTCCAGAGTCTACTGGCTTCACTGACAGAACATACCCCAAGACACAAACCTCTGTATTACCTTAAACATTAGAGAGAGAAAGACTTGAGAGAATCATTGTAAGGGAGGAATGTGGCAGCCAGAGAAGGGAAACAATCACCACTGGGTCACACAACTGAGCTCAGAGTCAAACACGGGTTTTCTGCCTGGGTGGACCCAGCTCTCTGCCTTCTTGCTGAAGCTAAGGCCCCTCAGCTGGAAATGGGGTAATAATATTATCGAGTGTCTAGATTTGCTGTGAAAATTATAAAAGATGTTGTGGATGAAATAATTAGCACACGGACCAGTACTCTATACGTAGATATGTATGGATACATCCCAACAAAAAGAGGTAAAGTCAGGACTTATAAGTTTACACATTCACAAAAGTTATGGCTGCTCAACCCTGGCCAAGAAAAAGAAGCCACATGCCCCATGGTCGTTAGGACTACCCAGTGCCCTACAATAGAAGAGGCTACAGAAAGTGGGAAATGGGTTAACTTGATCATTGATCCACACACAGAGGAGCCTCCTGTGTGCCAGCCACCAACACAATAATGAGGATGGTCCAATGCCACCACTAGACCACGCTAATGCTCTCCCAGAACATGGGAACAGGCTTTAAAAAGACAAGAGAGGGCCTGAGATGGTCATACTGACATAAAGATGGTTCTGGCCTCTGCACACTGAGCTGAAATGCCAGGACAGCCCAATGACCAAATGGGTGGAGGGTGCCAAGCTCGGGTCTGATTCATTGGGTGATTTCATTCTGATTGGGCAAAACTAGCAGCTGGAAGCTGACCAGTGGGCACAGGAAAGCATATTGCCTGCTCTGTACCACAAGTTTCACCATCTATAAAATAAAGATAGACCCTCCTTCTCAGGGTTGTGTAGAGAGCTTAGAGCAGCTAATGTCCGCTTACTCTCCACAAAGGGACTGGCACATGGAAAGCTCATACCAACAAAGACAGTGCTTTATGTTAGTTGATCAAAAGCTGGGAGAGACCTTGACCACCATTAGAGCAATAACCTTTGTAGCTGGATCATTCAAAATTCTTGAATTCCCCAGTTGGTAACTGAGATGGCTCCAAGGGCATTTGAGAAAAGGAAACCTGGCAGGAGGCACATGTGGACCATAGAGGTAAGACTATTGGCAGGGCTTGGCCTGTACTCAAAGACTGCCACCAGCCTGTGGATATCTTCATGCAGAGCTGAAAAAGAAGTAGAAGAAAACAAGACTTTGCCATATGATGGAACACTGTCTGATGAATACAATATACAGACTAGAATGTCAACAATGTGAGTGGAACCTTTCCACAAGAGCGAGGGCCCTTGTAGGTGCATGTCTAATACAAACATAGTGGCACCCCTATGATCCACTGGGAGCATGGTCTCTAAAAGAACTTGCTTTTGCAGATATCAGTCACCAAGATGCTGACCCTCTGGGCCCTGGTCTTCACGCTGACCGTCCAGGCAAGAGCATTTGACCTGCAGAATCCATCTTTGCTGCTGGGAAATCTCTCTCAATTAGCCCTTGAGGTCACCAAAAAAGCCCCTCTCAATCTGCCACCCGGACCACTGTTCAGAAGTGCCCCAAAAGATTCTCCATCTAAGAAACATCCAACTAGGACCCCAGGAGGCAGGTGTCTACCAGTGGCCAGGTACTTCATGTCTAGCAGCAAACTCGAAGAATGTAAGTAAAACTTGTTTCACCTGCTCACCTTTGACTTTCCACCCGCTCACACACACTTCTCATTTCCAAGCCCAAAAGCTGATTACACCTTCAATAAGGAGAAGGCATCAAAATCACTTTGGGAGTTTGTTAACAAAACAGCTGCCTGGGCTCCACTCCCACACACTGTGATACAGCAATACTGCAGAGGGCATGAAAACCTGGTTTTCTAATAAGCTCCAAGATGATGTTGAAGCTACTTGTCTGTAGTCCACACATGGGGAAGAACTGGTCAAAGCAACCCTGGAGAAGGGAACTCTTGGATCCAGTCAAATGGCTACCTGCCTTTTATGTGACCCTTATCACCTGCACACTGCCAGGACCTCTCATGGCTTCCCAATGCTGGGCCCCACAGCTCATCCCAAACACCCACAAGTACTTAAAGCATCAACCTGGTTGACAAAGAGCCAAGAAATGGGAGATCCAAGTCCAGTACCAAACCCCCTGACCAGATTTGCTCTTTCCAAACGCCCTTCTCACACCCTTCTTGAGTCTCAGCCTCCTCCTTAAAGAGATGTGGAATTCTGTCCTCTGGCAGTCTCTTAGGGCCAGAGAGCAGAGGAGCTCAGGAATTACAAGGCTTGGCAAAGAAGTGACTCTCTTTGGGGACCAAGAAGGGAGTAGGACTCTTGAGCAAATGAAGGCCAATAGGAAAGTCCACAAAGCTCCCTGCAACAGCCTTCTGCAGCCAGCCTTCCAGGATGAAAGGACAGGGTGACAGAGGGAAAATTGGTGGCTGCCTAGTGATCATGGTACCCAGCCCCACAGCTCACACATCCACTGCTTTGCCTCTTTAGGAACATTTCCTCCACTCTGCCCACCACTCTGCCTTATGACAAAATAGTTGAAATATATAGAAAAGTTCAGACAGTGGTAAAAAAGAAAAAAATAACAGTTGTATACCCAACAAACAGTGATTTGGTGGTGGTGGTGGTGGTTGTTAATTTTGTCAGACATAAAATATATATACACATATATACACACACACACACACATATAGCAAATACTCTTGTACTCACAACTGAGTTTAAGGAATAAAACCCGGCCATAGGGCTGAGGGCCCCAAGGCTCCTGCAGGGCTGCCTCCCTCTCCCCCTTTCTCCTCCTCCCCCTGGAGGAGACCTCTGGCCTGATTATTTTTCCCTCACCACTTCTCTATATGTTGTGACATGCGGCTATTCCTATTCTGGAATAGGAATGTTGTCCTTTGGCCCAATTAAGCTCTTTGCTGAGGTAGACAGGGTTGACCACCAGCCAGATGTAATAGCTCCTCTTCTGAGTTCCTTTCTCAGGCCACTGAGAGCAGGATAGGATAGGACCCCTGTGACTTCACAGTTCTCCAAGTTGGCTCTTGACCCTCTCTCCTTCCCCACCATCTTCTGGGATTCCACTTCTCCCTGCCCTGCTTGTCTCCAGTGTGAAGGCAAAGACATGGTGAGCATCTCCTCCACCCTGATGATAAAAATGCTGGAGGATCAGTGCTGATGCAGGAGGTCTCTTAGTATGGGCAGCTTGTCAAAGGTGGCAAGACCTCCCGATGACCCACAAGGGGAAAACGAGGCCTAGAGAAGAGAAGAGACTCGCACAGAGTCACACAGATGGAGAACAGAGGAGTCCAGGTCTGTGAGCTCCACTACCTCTTCGCTAGCCAGAGGTAGCTCTTCTTTAGCTAGTACTTCGCTTACTGAGTACTTAAAACCAGCTCAACATTTGTCCTGTGCCCAACAACCCATGCTGCAGGTTCTATCACTCCTAGACAGGTGCAGAGACTGAGGCTCAGGAAAGAGAATACTCTGCCCCAGGCCACTTGGACTTCAAGGAAGTGTCTAGACCTTATATACTTGGGGCTACTGGGCTCCAGAGCTAAACTAAATTCTTTCATTCCATGCTCAAACCACTTTAGAGTAACATACTCAACACTAGGCTGGCTTCAGGTAGGTGGCTAACAAATGTTAACTCTTAACAGGGGACAGGTTATCTCTGTATCACCAGGCTGTCCTGTGGTGGGCAGTGGGAGGGAGTGATATATCCAGAAGGTATGATATACAGTAGCTAAGGGCCTAACAATTCAGAGGTGCTGGCTCTCCAGCTGGGAAGGTTCCTCTGGTTGAATCAGTTGGACACCCAACAGCAAGATCATGTCTCTTGACCCTTTTCAGATCTGAACGCTGCGCTGCCCCCACAGATCGAGAAGATGCTGATGTGTGAGGAGATAGATCTAGCTGGTGTGCTTGGGACAGTGATATCTACATTGTCTAACTCCAACCTACTGTCTGTGTTAGACCTCACTTCATCCCTCAACATACCTGGAAGTGATGTTCTTGGTGGTATCCTGGGCAAGGAAAGTGGTGGCCAGTCCCCAAAGCTCCCACTGTCATTGCTCTCAACAGCCACTGATGCCCTCAATATCCAAGAGACTCTGGGCAGACTACTACCCACTGGTGCAGAGAAGAATCCTGTAAAAGGACTTGTCAACACCCTTGACCTCCCAAATCTCCCCCAGCCTCTGAATGATATCGTTAACCAAGCCGGCAAGCTCACAGAATCCACCGAGGGTGTGCTGAACAGTCTAGTGCCAGTAGGTGTTAGTGATGCAGTCACAGGCCTGCTGGGAAATGCTGACCTAGCAGAACTCTTACTGGGGTAAGTGCTTCCTTGATCCTAAGGTCTGACACAAGAAGAGAGCTGCTGTTTGGGGACACTGAAGTTCAACCTCCAACAATACCATGGAAAGGGACAACCACATTTTCATGAAGCAATATTCTAGTTCTGTGCTGAAAGGGTGCCCTTTCAGAGGGAAATACGACCAAGATTTCTTCAGCTTAAAGAGCAGAGTGGGTAAGGGAGCCAGGGAGTCCTGGGAATGGATGGGTTGGTAAATTGTTAAATGGCTGCTTCAGGGGTACCTCTCCTGCTGCCCAGGATGATTTGTGGAGCCAGGACTGACCCATGATGCTGTCACTTTGCAGATTAAATGTTCAAGAAGTGACTGTGGAGAGTATGACATCAACCATGACAGGTGATGGGATCCTCGTCTCTACCACAACTACCGCCTTCATAGGTGGAAAAGGGTGAGCCTGTTTCCAAATCAGTCAGCCAAGACAGTTAGCCTGGAGACTTAAGAGCCAGAGTCCAAGGGCCAGGCAGAGGCAACACAGAATAAGGTTGGATGATTGAGGGTGGGGCAAACTGGGCACCAGGAATAGCTGCCTGTCTCTTCTACCCCAAAGGACCAATGCAGGAGAATGACCCCATGAAGCCCCATCCTCAAATAGTGTAAGCACAGCCAGAAATCCAGATCTCCATGTGAAATCTGCACAATTTTATACATGGGCAGTGAAGAGAAAACCCACAGAAAACGACATATACACTGGTATTATGGGAAATGCGGTCTCCAAATAATCTGGACCCTCCAAGAAGAATCAGCCCACTCTACAAACACTGTCCCAGGCATTTGGGGGGGGGGGTGGACAGAGATGATTAAAATGCATGCATCAGTCATCCACCTAATGGGTAATTAATACACATCTCTATACCAGATGTTGTGCTGGGCACAGGAGTAATGGCAGACCCTGTCCTCAGTGAACATCAACAGGTGGAGGACAGGTTAGCAGTGTAGGTCCAAGGCACACAGGAAGACATGAGGACAGGCAAACTACACTGGAGAGAAGGCAGCTTCTTGGACTATCACACACATGGCACTAAAACCTTTCACCGAGCAAACTCCAGCCAAGCACTTAACTGAGGCGCTCTGAACTCACTGAACCCTCCTGACAACCTCATCAGAAAAGCAGTCCTATTTCTACACTAGGAAACCAGTTTAGACTACCAAAACCAGTTACATACAGCTGACAGGGTTCAAACCCAGGCATTCTGCCTCCAGAGCCCATGTTTGTGACCACTACAGTTAGCAGTAGCAGGAAGGGCCATTTGTCTTCTCAAGAACATCTGACTTTAATGAGGCCTGGTTTTGGTAAATGGTGGGTTTTTCTTATGCTGTAACCCACACAACACACAGCTGGGGATGCTGGGCACAAAAGTGAACTTGTAATGAGCTTCTCATTACAAGTCGGCCTCGTGCCACCAACAAAAGACTTCATTTTTTTTTTTTAATGTTTATTTTTGAGAGAGAGACAGACAGAGTAGGGGAGGGGCAGAAAGAGAGGGAGACACAGAATCCGAAGTAGTCTCCAGGCTCTGAGCTGTCAGCACAGAGCCTGATGTAGGGCTCGAACCCATGAACTGCGAGATCATGGCCTGAGCCGAAGTCAAACGCTTCACTGACTAAGCCACCCAGATGCCCCAAAAGAAGACTTCTTGAAGGCTGGTGAGGAGAGTGATTTTATAAATGCCTCCCGTGAACCAGGATCTAAATCCTGTGTAAGAGAAGGCCAACCTTGAGGCATGCTCACTTGAAGAGCACCAAACTTTCCCTCTCTCAAATAATCTAGACAAACACATGAGGCTTACTCCCAAAATGCCTATTGCTTGGCCTGAGTGACATCCTGGAGCTAGGCCTGGTTTCACCTACATCTTATTCTCCACAGCCTAGCAGGACCTGTAGTCAGCCTACTGGGATATCAAGTACACAGCGATATAACTCTGAAAATTGGCATTTCCACAAACAATACCCAATGCATCAACCTCCAAGTCCAGGACAAGGACATCAAGTTCAAGAAAGTGAACCTTCAAGTAGTGGAAACGTACGTGAGACCATTTTTCTCATTTTCTATATCCATATGTGCCAGAATGTCCCCGTTGATACCACCCTTAGGGTGGAGTTTGGCCAACCCAATGGTTTGAATGATCAGTAATTGGGAGTCCCAGTCAGGGGTCTTTGCTTGAGAACGCCCAGCACATTTGAAAACAACCTTCTCTCACTCTGCCTGCATTCTGCTAAGCATACTCTTTGTATTTTGTTCTTTTTGCTTAAGCAATACATTCACCTAAATCAAAATCCAAAAGATACAAAAAGCCATACAATGAAAAGTCTTCCTCCCACCCATGTATACCAGCTGGCTAATACTCCTCCCTGGAAGCAACCAAAGGATCTAGTCTCTTCCATTGGCTTTCAGAGACACTGTTTGCATGTGCACAGTTGTGTGTGTGTATACACACACAGAAAGGGGTGAATACCATATACACCTTTCTGGACTCTGATTGCCTCACTTAAAAAATAGCTTGGAATCTGTTGCATCAATATATAAATAGCTTCTTCATTTTTTATGGCCTAGTATTCCATTATGAAGATGCACTGTAATTTAATAGTCCCTTATCAAGGAATAGTTCTGTTTTTCAACTGTTAACTTTTGTACCCAACTCCAACTAGTAAGGTCCCAGACAGGTCTGTTCACTAACATGAACGAGTGTCTGAAGAATAAATCCCTCTACATGGGATTGCTGGGTCAGATGTCAGGCATTGGTAATTTTCCCAGGGATCCTTGTAGTATCTTCCTTAATGACTGAAACTGTAGACAAAAGCGCTCGGGGGGCGCCTGGGTGGCGCAGTCGGTTAAGCGTCCGACTTCAGCCAGGTCACGATCTTGCTGTCCGTGAGTTCGAGCCCCGCGTCGGGCTCTGGGCTGATGGCTCGGAGCCTGGAGCCTGTTTCCGATTCTGTGTCTCCCTCTCTCTCTGCCCCTCCCCGGTTCATGCTCTGTCTCTCTCTGTCCCAAAAATAAATAAAAACGTTGAAAAAAAAAAAAAAAAAAAAAAGCGCTCGGGTGTTGGTACAAATTAAGAAGCAGGACATCATGCAGCTGTTTCATGAATAGATGGGTTTTCTCCAATGCCTGGGCAAAATCCAGAAATGCAAGAATCACATAGTCCTCCACATATCTTTCCCAGGGTCACAAATACTTTGCCAGTGCCTCTGCCTTTGGACCAAATCGTTTCTCAAGTGTTGACAGTAGCTATGAAAGAGAAGGTAAGTGTTGGGAAAAAGGAGGGCACCACCTCAGAGGTCTAGGTCACTGGGGGAAAGCGATTTGGTCCTGATGCTGGGCGAGACTCCAAAAGGAGACATCAGGCCTTCAGGAGTCCCAAGTTTAGAGCTATTCTGGCCCAAAAGACCCCAGCAGCAGGACAGGATAATGCCTCACACTGGGAGAGGGAGAGTATAAGTTCTGCCATAGAGAAGCCCAAGAAACAGGGAGAAGGGGAAGAGGATGGGGAGGAGGGGAAGATGAGCTGGGCTGAAGGGGAGGAGGACAGGCCTGCTGCACTTCCTTGGCAAAGCTCATTGGTGGTGATTTCACAGCTTCAAGAAGTAGAATCGTGTGACATTGATCTCAGTGATTTCAGCAAATGCAAGAACTGTGAGTACAAACACCAGAGCTCCCTGGGGGTCATGGGTCAATGGAGGACTCCTTGGGGATCTCACCAGATGACAGACAGGAGAGTGGGCGGCCGTGAGCTACAATACCTTGAGCCTCCAGGCACACAGACCCTCCTCAGCACCTCAAGGCAGAACATGTGGTAACTTACTGGCTTCCCTGAACCACTATGACACATTCTCCAGGACAGAGCAGGGCAAAGAGCCCCTTAGAAGTCTCTGTGGCAGCCCCGCCACCTAAATGGTTTGCCAAGCGCACATATGTGCAGAGTCGGAGCAAGGAGGATTCCAGGCCTCATGCCAGGGAAGCTGAGAAGCAAAAATTCCCTACAATGTCCTCAAACATATCCGGGAGACAGGAATGATAGGACATAGTGGGACAGCAGCTGCCAGGACAGCCAAAGCAGGAAACTGGTAACATTTCTCCAGTCCCAGAGTAGATGAAACTGGCACCTTGGCAACAAGCTTCTCTCTCTCATTTGCGGTTTTGGCACAAGAAGGAGAGGGCCAAGCCCTCATGCTGCCTTCCTCCCCGAAACTGGAAAACACAGTAGGGCAGCAGCTTTCTGCCTCAGACTGAGAAACAGGGAGGTGTCCACACTGGTCCCCCATCTGGAGGGCAGAGCCACCAAGAGCCCGGGGGTTACAGGGGTCTCCAGATGTTCTCTTTCCTCTCACCTGCAGCTACTGACTTGTTCAAGTACAACGTTAAAAGTTCCAGGACTTCTGCACAAGGTCTTTCAATCTTCTACTGTGTAAGTGTTCTTTGTGCTTACAATGGATTCCATAGGAGGGCTGCAGACATCCCTGAATTCATGAAATATATGCTACTTCAAGAACACTTAAATGGGGGAATTCACCTCAAAAATGAGGACTTATGGCTTCTCTTAGACAATCAGAGGTCTGATGGCCCTAAGTTGGACTGCATCAGGGCTAATCAGCTGGACAAGAGCAGTGCTTCCTCCTTTACAAAAGGTTTCTACTCTCTAATCTCCACAAACCCCACCACTTCCTACAGACCCCCAACACGGAGGCTGGGGGGGGGGGTCTACTGCTGTCTGTCATCATCCTTGTCCACTGCAGTCCTCATGGGGGCCACTTCACTCCTCAACATCTCAGCCAGGCTCCAAAGACATAGAAACTGATGTTAGTCTCACATGACAACAGGGATTTTTCTGCTTTTCTTTCTCTAGGCTAAAGCCTTCTTTAACAAATATATAGTCCCTGTACCTGGAAGTCCCCTTCCACCAGATCCTAGAAATGCCAACATTTCCCTAACTCTGTCCCATAAATTACTCACCGTTATCATCACACTGAGTGTCAAGCAGAGCTCCACCAAGGTAAGCCTCATCTACCCTGACGCCATTCTCCTCTTTGCTTAAGCCTAGTCTGTCAAACTCTAGAGAGAAAGGTAAAAATGCAGTGGGTTCCAGAACATTCTTCCAGAGGTAAATAAGAGGAAATGCTGTGGGATACAGCTTTTCCCTTAATGATGATCATAGAAATGGATATTTGTTGACACCAAAGGAGAGCAGAGAGCAGGGGCAGAGGAGGATAAATGTCTTCTGAGTTCCTGCTTCAAACCAAGTACAAAGCCAGGTGTCATTTCATCCTGACAATGGCACCAGGAGGTAGGGATTCTTGTCCCCATTTTACAGAAAACCAAAGTGAGAGAAGTACTTTACCAACAGTCACAGTATGAGCAAGAGAGTGGATTTATCGACATCTGAGGTATTCATTTGCTTCTGGCCCCAAGGGTGATAGAAGGAATAGAGGCAATAATAACAAGAAAATAATAATCATGGAGAACTTTCTATGGGCCAGGCTCTGTTTCAGCAATGTACAATGTTTCCTTAACAGGGTCTCCAAAATGATTAAGTGCAGAATGGTCTGCCAAAAGAGCATAGAAAGAAATGGGTTTAAGCTGGATGAGGGGTAACAGAAAAGCAAAATTTTATGTGTTAAATGACCTACTGTCCTTCTGAGAAAGGAAATGAGATATAGGAAAATATCTGGAATTAGACCCTATCTGCTGTGGTCACACCCACTGTGCCAGTACCCACCTAGGTGACCGACTCATACTAGAGAGCCAATAAATATCTGAATAAATGAACTGAATGATGCACAGGTATCTCATAAGGCACCATTCTGCAATCCTCCTTCTTCTCCATACTCTAAATGATGACTTCTTCACAACAGATGAATAACCTGGCTGCAAGCATCACCAAAATAGCCTACTCCTTCAAGTCAGGCAACCAACTCCAAGTCACCTTGTGGATTACCGTGGAAAAGGATGGTGAGAATTTTACTACCGTGGAAAGGGTGAGTACTGAGTAACAAATCAGGACTGAGCTGTGAGGAGGAACTAATAGGAGCACAAGTTACACGGAAAAAAGAGCGGTCTGGAGTGGAGGGGGCCAAATCCCCGAGGGCCCAAGTGCCTGGGTACCCCTATGACAAGGGTGGCTGGTGGGCTCAGCCCCTAGGGCAGAAGAGATAAACAGGCTGTCTCCTGCGACCAGGGAGTCTCCACTCCAGTCCTTACCTGTGATCTTGTTGGCCATATCACAATGTGATACATTCACTGACTAATCAGGTCAAGGTTGTTTGTTTTTTTTTTAATTTTTTTTACATTTATTCATTTTTGAGAGACCGAGAGAGACAGAGCACAAGTGGGGGAGGGGCAGAAAGAGGGAGACACAGAATCTGAAGCAGGCTCCAGGCTCTGAACTGTCAGCACAGAGCCCGACATGGAGTTTGAACTCACAGACCACGAGATCATGACCTGAGCCGAAGTCGGATGCTTAACCAACTGAGCCACCCAGGTCCCCCTCAAGGTATTATTTTTAATGCAAATTTGTTTTATATTAATGCAGACCTCAATCATCTCCCATGACAGCAAGATTTCAAAAGACAAATTGATACCAGACTTCAAGATTATGAGGTACTGTCCATAACTACAAAGTCCTCTTGACATTTGTCAGTATAAAAATAAATATCAAGAACCCAATTCAAATCACATGAGAAAAATAACAGAAAAGTCCCTTGGGAAATACCTGCATAATTACAGGGAAGCCAAAATGGAGTTTTACTCACCTTAAAATTGCTTTATCCTCTGTATTTGACATTTTATAAGTGGCTTTGAGAAGTGAACTAATACCTAAACTCTAGAATTGGTTAATATTTTTTATGTGAAAATAATTTTTCCTTGTACTTGTTTCCTGACAGCTCTGAAGACAAGGTGACACCACCTGAGGCTGTAAGTCGATTCAATTTTCAAAATATCTGTATGTGAGAAATTATTTTAATGCCAGATGCTCAGTGACACAGGGACTCTGGAAAGGAAAGGTCACACAGACTAGATCACAGATGCAATGTGGAGTAGGTTCCAAACCTTTACCCTCTCTGGAGAGTTCTTCAAGCTAGTTCCCAAAGCCATGACTAGAATCCCACATTTAGTCAGTGACTTAAGGAAGGCCTAAATCCCTGATTTTTTAGTGTTGTGGGTGATTCTGACACACAAGGAAGTCCTGGAGTCCACTGGAAGAATGAAAAGGTGATCTAGATTCTAATCTTGCCTGGGTTCATGAGAGCTGCTCACAAATATACCCAGCCTCACCCTTCCCATTGGTAGTTCCCATCAGTAATCCCGAGTGAGCATAGGAATCACTAGATGAGAGCCTGGGAGGTGAGAAGGGGGGAGAGAGAGGGCAGGGCCCAGGGAACAGGTTCCAGGAAATTCCCAGGAGGTTCACCAACCATACCCTCATTTAAGATATTTGTTCTTGTACATGTTCATGCCTTCACTCAACAAATGTTCAGGGAACACCACAATGTCCCCAGCCCTAGAATACAACATGAAATAGTGATGAGATCCCTGATTCTAAGAGTGACCCTCAAATTTAAGTAGGAAAACAGAGACAGCTGAAAATCATAAATAAATCAGCTAAATCATTAAGAGCCTAGGAGCCACACACTGGGTGGAGGCATACAATGGGCACCCTGAAGTGAGCAACCTTATGACTATGGGTGACTACGGGGACTGTCTGCATCTCATGTCAGCCCTGAGACAATAAGGAGTCAGTTGAGAGGCAGACTCTGGGAGGTATCGCAAGTCCAGTGATTCTTCATCTCATCTTTACCTCTGGGCTGCTATGTAGCATGCCAGGTTCCATGCAGGGGAAGGAATGTAGAAGGCATGGTCCCTAGCCTCATGTAACTACACACCTGACAGGGGTCACAGACATTTATGCAGAAAGTTGTCAGTGTAGCATAAAAATGACAGAGTAGAGACAGCACCAACTAGAAGGCAGACAGTAGGTTCCCTGAGAAGATGCCTGAACTTAACCTTGAAGAAGGAGAAGTCAGCACAGACCCAAAGTGTGTACGGGATAGAGGAAACAGAATGTGCCAAAGGTAGGCATCACAGAATCATAGGCCTTTCGAAGAGGGGAAAGGTAAGCAGAGTGCCAGCAGAGAGAAGCAGATCTGGGAGGCCCTTGGAGGGAATGCAAAGGAGGCAGGCTCAGCAACAATCAGTCCTTCCCAATACTGAATTCAACCTTTGTCTTGAAAGTATGCAGCTGCACCACTGAGCCTACAGCAGTCTAGAACGTAATATGACCCCATAAACATTTGTTCAAGGAGCCACCTAAGGCATCAAAACCTACTGAAGGGCTTTGGAAAACCCCCAATGAAGAAGCCTGAGAGACTGACCAACATCCACCTCCCCATATAGCCTTGTCCAGTAATAGATTTCTTACACTAGGAAAAAACCCACAAATGAGAGGCACCCAAGATGTACTGATAAAAATGCTCCTCCCATCTCTTCCAGGAAGCAGAAGTGCAAGATATATTGCTTGAGGTTCTGAAGAAATTTTTGTCTGCCCTTAATGGTATGTGGAATTAATTTAAACACTTAGGAGCACCTGGATGGCTCAGTCAGTTGGTTAAGCGCCCAACTCCTGATTTCAGCTCATGTCATGATCTCACATGGTCATGAGATCAAACCCCACATCAGGCTCTGTGCTGTGTGTGGAGCCTGCTTAAGATTCTCTCCCTCCCTCTACCTGAGCTCTTCCCCCACTTGCACACTCTCTCTCAAAAAATAAAATTAATTAATTAGTTAAAGGGCGCCTGGGTAGCTCAGTTGGTTGGGTGTCCAACTCTTGTTTTTGGCTTATGTCATGATCTCACGGTTCATGAGATTGAGCCCCATGCCATCAGCACAGAGCCTCTCCTCTCTCTGCCCCTCCCCCCACTTGCATGCACTCTCTCTCAAAAGAAATAAACATTAAAAAAATTAAAAATATCTATTAAAAAAACAATAATGTAAACACTTAGAGTCATAAGAAAGGGACAAGGGTGCGAAACCACATTACAGAACAGTCCATGGCACTGAGCACAGTATCATCCAATCACCATCTGGACTGAAAATCACTTCTTAGTTTTCAGATAGGGACTTCAGCATCTTGAGATGGCAAAACATGAAAATTAAATCTAAATGCCTCTTCTACGGGTCCTAATGAAATCTAGCTCCGTAGGGGTCATCTTACCACTTGGAGGAAAATGGACCTGGATCACCTAGTCACACAGATGCTGGAGTTGGAGAAACTTGAGACTGAGATCATAAACTTCATAACCACCAAGAGATGATGGTACAAAATGCTATCTGTACATATTTGTGGTGAACTCTAAAGGGGTTCAAAATAGTGCAAATGACACCAAAACAGCAGGGTCTTCTTCTTCTTCAGCTAGTGAAGGCAGACATGCCTATATGTCTCTTAATATCAATTCTCTGTGCATAGAATACCCACTTGGTTTCCAGTTCATTCTAAGGTCTTTTCTGATCTTTGTAAACTCACCCTCATACACACACAAGACTAAGAGACTATGTCTGAAATCTGTCCATTGAATGGGCAAGGGAGAGATTTCTCCTAGAGCCGTGCACTAACCAGAGATCCCTCCAGCTGGCTGTGGCTAAAACAACCCAGCCTGGCCATTGTTTCTTTCAACTCATATCACATTTTCTCTTTATTTCAGAACTGATAAATGCATGGAATGTTCCTCCAGGACTAACCTCAAATCCTCTAACCAATGCCAAGGTTAAAGTACTTAAATTGGTAAGAGAGAAATACCAATATTTTCCTTTTGCACAAAGGCCTACTGTGCACTTCAATCTTCACAGGAATGAAGGGGGCCAGTAGGCCTCAGCCTCAGTCTGTTCCAGGCCGCCCTACTGACTCCAACTAATCTCCCCACTCTTCCCTAGGCAGATTCATTGCCTACTTTAGTCACAAGTCCTAACAGTGAGATACTCTTGGTTATATATAATCAAATAATCTATCCACTGTCCCATGAGGACTCTCATACTTTTCTGAATATGTCTCAAACATTTCTTTGGAAACATCTCCACCATACATGCCCGATTCATCCACACTGTCACCTTCTGTGTGCTAGAGCCTCTCATTCTTTGTCATCCTGACTCAAATTTGCCCCTTCTTCGCATCTATCTAACCCTAAACCCAGAGAAATTTTCAAAGAGGACTTGCTTCCTAAGAAACAGGTAAAAGAATGGGATTTTTATTTAAATTTGTCACCAGGAAAATGTTAAATTATGAGGGTGGAACTAGGGAAGATATATGAGAGTAAAGAAGTTTAGAATCTCCATCACCCTTAGATACTCCATTCATGATAAACATGCTTATTGAGGAAAATTCTTCTATTTTGGCTCAAACCTCAGAAGTTATATATTCAGGTTTTTACTTAACCTCCAAATTTCCCCGAATCTGTGGCCAAATCAATTATTAGAGTACTAAGTGAAGTAAATCAGCATTTGCCTCAGTGTTGGTTTTCCACCTCCTGCTCTTACACTCCATGGCTCTGAGTGGCCTTCGACATACCACTTAGTGTCCCAAAGTCAGTCTTGAGTCAAAGGATTGGATTAGATGAATGTCAACTGTGTTCCAGCTACAAATGATAGCCCAACCAGAACTGGTTTATGCAACAACAATAAAATTATAAGTGGTGAACATCCAGGGATGAGACTAGCTTCAGCAGTGGCCTGATGCAGGGCCTAGACGATGACACCAGAATCTATCTCTTGCCTCTACTATTTCTGGGTGGGCTCTGTTTGGGCTGTACATGGAGGTCTCTACCTACCAGGAGCTTCACTCTCCATTTCTTTCTGGAATAGCTCAAACAATGACCCAGAAATAACCTCCGGGGCTCCCACTAACCTGACTTGTTCCATATCTCCATCCTTGAAGCAAGCACTATGGGCAGGGGGATGGAGTGCACTGGTAGTTCAGTCCGGGCCCGCAGCCAGCTTATGTATTTAAAAGTATAGGGGCGCCTGGGTGGCGCAGTCGGTTAAGCGTCTGACTTCAGCCAGGTCACGATCTTGCGGTCCGGGAGTTCGAGCCCCGCGTCAGGCCGTCAGGCTCTGGGCTGATGGCTCAGAGCCTGGAGCCTGTTTCCGATTCTGTGTCTCCCTCTCTCTCTGCCCCTCCCCCGTTCATGCTCTGTCTCTCTCTGTCCCAAAAATAAATAAAAACGTTGAAAAAAAAAATTAAAAAAAAAAAAAAAAGTATATAACTAGTTGTCTCTTATCTCCTCACAGAACGATCTTCAGGCAGCAAACTAACCCAGCACTTGATGTCAGAGAATTTTCCAGAATGAAAGCATTCTAAAACTTCTCTAAGAAATATTGAGCCAAGGACATCCTTATTTATCATTAAGGAGCCACGTAGAATAGTGTTCTGAACATGTCAACTATTCTTTGGAATCTCACCAACAATACCTTGAATTAACAAGCGCAAGAAAAGCAAGAATCCAGAGATTTTTGGTATTCTGTAATCACTTCTTTAATAATTAACCTGTTTTCGTGCAAAAAAAATGACTTGTCTTCAATTCATACAAATAGGAATTTTGTCTTATGCTTAGAATTAGTAAAAGAACTACTTACCAGGAACATAAAAGTTAATGGTATGAATGATGAGGCAACAAAACGCAGACTTCATTTATCTAGTGCACTAAGGGACAATCCTGACAATGACTTTTCTTCCTGTATCTCTGCCCTCCCCTCTCCAACTCCAAATGCTTTTTTTGCCTAATGGCCCAACATGAAAATTACACAGGGGCTAGAATCCAACTTCCCCCATCATCACATGCTAAACAGTGAGAGGCACAGTCCAAATGCTAAAAGTTGGATGGCAAAGAGCAGGTAAGAGCCTGGCAATACCACGAACAGGGCAGCAAATGATCTAGGTCCCAGCTTGGTAACTATAGACCATGCCAAGTGGCTGTGAGAGGAAAGCTAAGCTAAGCTCCTTTTAAGGAGACCAATAAGTACAAAGAATGCCAGAAAAGTAAAGAAGAAGGATACTGAGAAACATCACTGTGATCTCTACACCAGGCAAAGACTATGGCTTGTGCTCAGTGTCTGTTCTGGAACCAAAAGAACTCAGATTGTGGACACAAAGACAGATAGGGGAAGCAGGGCCAGATTCAAGACTCACCTCACAGCAAGGAGCAGCACCCCATAAAACAAAGGCCAAATCACATTATTACCTTCAGCCTTTTGCCCAAACCTTAGGTCTTGATTTCTCCCCAGGCCATACTTCCCACAGTCAATCCCATCTCGGTAAATGGCAATATGATCCACTCAGGTTCCCTAGTCAGACACGTGGAATCATTTTTGATTCCTCTCTCTTTCACCAACAGACCAAATCCTATGGATTCTGCCTCAAGAACACCTCTCATCTGTTTGCTTCTATCACCATCCTGGTCCAAGTCATCATCATCATCTTTCACCAGGGCAACTGGTCTCCCTGCTTCAGCCCTTGCCACCCACAATCCATTCCCCAACTGGCAGCCAGAGTGCTCTTTATAAAACAACAATGAAATTATAAGATAGTAAGTATCTTTATAAAACACATGCTCCCTACTTAAAAACCTTTCAACCACTGGTGAGTATATGGAGAAATCGTAACCCTTATGCATTACAAGTAGGAATGGTTCAATCTCTATGGAAAACAGGTTGGCTGTTCCTTAAAAAGTTAAACATAAAATTTACATATACTCAGTAATTCCACTCCTAGGTATATGTCCAAAAGAAATGAAAACAGGTATTCAAACAAATGTTGTACACGACTGTTCATGGCACCACTGTTCACAATGGCCAAAACATCTGAACAACTCAACATTTTATTTTTTTTAATTTATTATTATTTTTTTTTAACATTTACTTTTGAGACAGAGAGAGACAGAGCATGAACAGGGGAGGGTCAGAGAGAGAGAGGGAGGGAGACACAGAATCTGAAACAGGCTCCAGGCTCTGAGCTGTCAGCACAGAGCCTGAAGCGGGGCTCGAACTCACGAGCCGTGAGATCATGACCTGAGCCGAAGTCGGACGCTTAACCGACTGAACCACCCAGGCGCCCCTCAACATTTTAGATGTTCAAATGTTCATCTATAGATGAATGGATAAACAAATGTGGTATGTATACACATACACACACTCACACGCAGATGCATGCACACACAAAGGAATATGCTTCAGTCATAAAAAGGAATGAAGTATTCATACTTGCTACAATGTGGATCAACCTTGAAAAGATTATGTTCAGTGAACAAAGCCAGGCACAAAACATCATATATTGTACAATTAATTCAGTATATGTGAAATATTTAAAGTAGGTAAATCCACAGAAACAGAATGCAAAATGGTAGTTACCAGGAAGGCAGGGAGTGGCTAAGGAGCATACCTGCCTAACGGATATGGGATTTTATTTTGGAGTGATGGAAATATTTTGGAACTAGACAGAGGTTGCACAAAACTGTGAATGTACTAAATGCCACAACTCCATCTGAAACAAAGACTTCTAGAGATGCCTAGGTGGCTCAGGTGGTGGGGTGCTGGACTCTTGATTTCAGCTCAGGGCACAATCTCGTGAGCTCTGTGCAGAAAGCACAGAGCCTGTTTGGGATTCTCCCTCTCTCCCACTCTCTCTGCCCCTCACCCACTAGGGCATCTGTGTGCTGCGCTCACGCGCGTGCTCTGTCTCTCTCTCTCTCTCTCTCTCTCTGAAAATAAACATTAAAAAAAATAAAATAGAACAGAGACTTCTAAACAGAAACTAAACAAAACAGAGACTTCCAGGGAAGATGGCAGAGTGGGAGAACCCTAAGCTTACCTCATCCCACAGATACAACTAGGTAACACCCACATCAGTGTAAATAACCCAGAAAATGACCCAAAGACTTGGAAGAATGACTCTCCACAACTAAATGCAGAGAAGAGGCCACAATAAGGAGGGTAGGAAGGGAACAGAAATGGTGGAGAGATAAATGGACCTGCAGGACTGTCCATGGGAGGGAGGGATGACGAAGGTGTGGGTGCTGAGAGGGGAGAGAAACAGACCCTCACACCAGGCATCCCAGGCACGGGGAATCCACACAGGGAGACTGGGAAGACAAATCCCAATAATATTTGGCTATAAAACCAGAGGGGCTGAATTTGACGAGTTCTTACCATCAGAGGAGTTTAAGACCTAGAACTATAAAAATCAGCAGGCTCAGCTCTAGAAGAGCTGGGAAGTCATACAAAACAAAAACCTTCCCAGCCACAATAGCAACTAACCACCCAGATGTTGGTTTCTAATACCATTCTCTATAAAAGTAATCAGGACCCCTTGGAGAAATGGCTAATTTCTAGAGACTAGAAAGGACTAGAAAGAAAATACAAAAGATGACTCCGGAGCATCTTATTAATTACTGAAAGTAAGAAAGTGCTCAAGAAAACCACAATGATGGGAGTATGTCAAAGGGTTACAGGGGCAACTGGAAGAGCTGCCAAAGCTGAAACAATGGGACCGACAAAATAAAGTAGTACTGGATTATAACCCAAAGTACAAAATGAATATCCAGCAGTCTATACCGATAAAAATAAATTTAGTAAATAAATGGGGGGAGAACAGACAATCTCCTCTGCAGAAAATCCCTAACTGGTTTACATAGCTATTTCACCCTCATGGAGGTGGAGCAGAGCTTCCCACTAGTTAAGTTTCAGCTGCACAGTGACATTTGTCCCAAGAGCACAGTGCGGAAAGGGAGGAGAGCAATTTTGCAATGAAGAAACCTGACAAACACTACCTCAAGCCAGGTGATCAAGGTTAACATGAACAGTGTTAAGTCATATTAACAGTATGTACACTTATGATGTGACGAGAACGGTACTTTATCTCTGTAGTCTTCCTCCCCCAAACATGTAACTGCAGTCTAATCATGAGAAAAGCATGTGACAAACCAACTGAGGGGCACTCTATAAAGCATCTGACCAGTTCTCCTCAAAACTGTCAAGGTCATCAGTAATAAGTAAAGTATGAAAAATGGTCACAATTATGAATATACTAAAAACTAATGAAGCGTATACTTTAAAATGGTGAAATTAATGGGATGTGAATTACATCTCCATAAAAAAGGGAGAAAGGGAGGAAATCAGCCAAAGTGGTTATGGTAATATTAGACAATGTAGATTTTAAAGCAAAAAATATTACCAGGGAGGGGTGTCTAGCTGGCTCAGTCAGGGCAGCGTGCAGCTCCTGACCTTGGGATTGTGAGTTTGAGCCCCACACTGCGTGTAGAGATTAGGTAAGATTAAAATCTTAAAAAAAAAAAAAAAATTACCAAGGATAAAGAAGATCATTTCATAATGATAAAGGAGTCAATTAATCAGAGGAACATAAAAATCCTTGATGTTTATTCACCTATTGATAGAGCTTCAAAATATATGAGGCAAAAAATGACAGAATTACAAGGGGAAAAGAGAGAAATACATAATTATTTTCAAAAATGTCAATACCTTCTTAGCCACAGTTGATAGAAGAACTGGATAGAAGCAAGCAAGGATATTATAGACTTGAATAACAACCTAAACTGACTGACATTTATAGAACTCTACACCCAACAATAGAATATTCTTCTCCAGTGTACAGTGAACATTTACCAAGACAGATCATCTTCTGAGCTATTAAATAAATCTCAATAAATTCAAATGATTAAAGACAAAGTATATTCTCTGACCACAATGGAATTAAATTACATATCAGCAACATAAAGATCTCAGGAAAACCCCCAAATATGTGGAAATGAAACTTATTCTTTTTTTTTTTTTTTTAACGTGTATTTATTTTTGACAGAGAGAGAGACAGAGCATGAGCGGGGGAGGGCAGAGAGAGAGGGAGACACAGAAACTGAAGCAGGCTCCAGGCTCTGAGCTGTCACCGCAGAGCCCAACATGGGGCTCAAACCCATGAACTGTGAGATCATGACCTGAGCCAGTCAGACACTTAACCGACCGAGCCACCCAGGCACCCTGTAAATGAACCTTATTCTAAATAACCCATGGGTCAAAGAAGAAATCAAAAGGGAAATTGGAAAGTATTTTGAAATTAATGGAAATAAAAATATAACATGTCAAAATACATGGAAGAAATTCCATGGTAGCTTGGGAATAAGGGATCACTGGAGAGACAGACCACAAAGAAATAGGAGAAAATTTCAGAGGTGATGGATATACTCTCTTGATTTAGGGATGGTTTCATGGGTGTATACGTTAAAACTTATCAAATTGTACCCTTTCAGGGGCTCCTGGGTGGCTCAGTCGGTTAAACGTCCTACTTCAGCTCAGGTCATGATCTCACAGTTTGTGAGTTTGAGTCATGCATCAGGCTTTCTGCTGTCAGCACAGAGCCCTCTTCAGATCCTCGGTCTCCCTCTCTCTCTGCCCCTCACCTGCTCATACGTGCATGCGTGCATACACACACTCTCTCAAAAATAAACACACTAAAAAAATTGTACACATTCAACATGTGCGTATCAGTTGTATGTTAATTACACCTATCTCAATAAAGCTATCAATAGTGTTATATGTAAACATTGTGTAAAAACAAAGAGACACTAATCACTGTATATACAGAGACTATTTCTGAAAAGACTTAATAGGAAATGAAAAAAGTGCTTTTAGGAGTGCTGACAATACTGACTCCATCTTTGGCCCCTATCTTGTTCCTGTCTGCGTGATGACCTCCCTGAAGGCTGCATGTTCCCAGGCCCCTTAGAGGTTAATCTATGCCCGGACTGGAATGTGACAAGGCTGGTTCTGGTCTTCCCTAAAATTGTTTATATAACTAGTAGAGATAACACAGTTTCTTCCCCCACTTTCTGGCACACAGGTGGCACCACGAGGTCTGTTAAGTGTCAGACACTTTGACCTCATCACGATGCCTTCTGCACAAACCCTCGCTCTATAAAATCTGTGGGCTAAAGTCCAGGCTTTGCAGAGAATAGCCATGCGATACCTAGACTGTCACCTGCCCAATCCCATCAATAAGTTACCCTGAATAAAACTTGGTGTTAACTGTATAGAGTGGCCTGCTTCATTTTCCAGTGTCAAAATGCCTTCTCAGTTTGGAAGATACTTTAGTGTCCCTCCTCTACCTTCTGACAGTGCTGGCCTTCATAAAAGGATCTAGATTAGGAGAAAGTGACAGGAGGGAAGCTGACCAATTATAGATACCTATTGTATTGTTTGAATTACTTATCGTATGTATATTTTACTTCTTCATATGTCAAATTTCAAATTTCAAAACTTTTTAAAAAGTGCCTTTTGAATAAAGAACTGAGGTGAAGAGCCATAACAAATGTTTTCCTCCATAAATGGACCTTACGAGCAGAAACAAATCTTCCTGGGCGGAACCAGCATCTGAGGAAGAGTTCCCAAAGGCTGTCACGCAGGTGAGTGGAAAGGGTCTAAATGAGATCATGGCCAGACATGCAATAAAAGCCTCAACATACCCTAATATACAGTCTTTTTTTTTTAGAAGCAAAATCTTCCAATGATCATTCCCATGTAATAAGTACTCACTATTTCATAGGCAGTGCTAAACTCTTCACAAGTTATAATCTCACTGAACTTCATCTGAGATAAGCATTTTTTAGCCTTACATCATATGAGAAAACCAAGGCACAGAAGAATAAGGGGCACCTGGGTGGCTCAGTCAGTTGAGCAACTGACTCTTGATTCAGCTAGGTCATGATCCCATGATTTCAGGATTTGAGCCCTGTGTCGGGCTCTGCATGCTGATTGCACATGGAACCTGCTTGGGATTCTCTCTTTCCCTTTTTCTCTCTCTGCCCCTTCCCTGCTCTGTCTCTCTCAAAATAAAAAAATAAACTTAAAAAAAAAATAACTACTCAAGTTACTTTGACTGACTCCAATATTCTATGTTAACATCTTTTAGGTTTTTTTTCATGATACCCACAGAATGACATAATGTTGGTAGTGAATGGTCCAAGAATGACTGCTCAGTGCCTACTAATAGGTAATGACATTTCAAAAACTCCAAGTAATAACTGACCCAGTAATCAAAAAACCCAACAAACCAAAGCCCTGGACTAGATGGCTTCATAGGCGAATTCTACCAAACATTTGAAGAAGAGTTAATACCTATTCTTCTCAAACCATTCCAAAACAGAAAAGGAAGGAAAACATCCAAATTCATTCTATGAGGCCAGCATTATTACTTTGAAACCAAAACCAGATAAAAACACCATTAAAAAAGAGAACTACAGAGGTGCCTGGGCGGCTCGGTTGGTTAAGCATCCAACTTCGGCTCAGGTCGTGATCTCACGGTTCCTGAGTTCGAACCCTGTGTTGGGCTCTGTGCTGACAGCTCAGAGCCTGGAGCCTGCTTCAGATTCTGTGTCTCCCTCTCTCTGCTCCTCCCCTGTTCGTGTTCTCTTTCTCTCTCAAAGAATAAACATTAAAAAAATTAAAAAAAAAAAAAAAAAAAAAAAAAGAACTATAGGCCAATATCCCTGATGAACACAGATGCAAAAATTCTCAACAAAATACTAGCAAACTGAATTCAACAATACCTGAAGCAAATCATCCATCACAATCAAGTGGAATTTATTCCTGGGCTGCCAGGATGACTATTTGCAAATCAATCAATATGACACATCAGATCAATCAGAGAAAGGTTAAGAACCATGTAATCCTTTCAATAGATGTAGAAAAAGCATTTGACAAAGTACATTACACAAAGCATTAAAGCATTAACAAAGTAGGTTTAGAGGGAACATACCTCAACATAATAAAGGCCATATATGAAAAACCCACAGCTAATATCATCCTTAATGGGGAAAAACTGAAAGCTTTTCCCCTGAGGTCAGGAATTAGACAAGGATATCTATTCTTGCCACTTTTATTCAACATACTTCTGGAAGTCCTAGCCACAGCAAACAGACAACAAGAAGAAATAAAGGTATCTACATCAGTAAGAAATAAAACTCTCACTACTTGCAGATGACATGATACTCTATATAGAAAACCCCAAAGATTCCACCAAAAAACTGCTAGAACTGATGAACGCATTCAGTAAAGTTGCAAGATACAAAATCAACATACAGAAATCTGTTGCATTTCTATACACCAATAACAAAGCAGGAGAAAGAGAAATTAAGGAATCAATCCCATTTACAAATGCACCAAAACAGTATAAGATACCTAACCAAAGAGGTGAAAGACCTATACTCTGAAAACTGTAAAACACTGATGAAAGAAACTGAATGACACAAAGAAATGGAAAGACATTCCATGTTCATGGCTTGGAAGAACAAAGATTGTTAAATGTCTCTACTACCCTAAGCACTCTATACATAAGCAATCCCTATCAAAACACCAACAGTGGCACAAAAACAGACACTCAGATCAATGGAACAGAACAGAGAATCCAGAAATGGACCCAGAAACATATGGCCAACTAATCTTTGACAAAGCAGGAAAGAATATCCAATGTAATAAAGACAGTCTCTTCAGCAAATGGTGCTGGGAAAACTGGACAGCGACATGCAGAAAAAGGACCCTGGACCACTCTCTTACACCATACACAAATATAAACTCAAAATGGATGAAAGACCTAAACCTAAGACAGAAGTCATCAAAATCCTTGAGGAGAAAGCAGGCAAAAACCTCTTTGACTTCTGCTGCAGCAACTTCTTACTCAACACATCTCCAGAGGCAAGGAAAACCAAAGCAAAAAAGAACTATTGGGACCTCATCAAAATAAAAAGCTTCTTCACAGCATAGGAAACAATCAGCAAAACTAAAAGGCAACTGACAGAACGGGAGAAGATATTTGTAAACGATATATCAGATAAAGGGTTAGTATCCAAAATCTATAAAGAACTTATCAAACTCAATACCCAAAACACAAATAATCCAGTGAAGAAATGGGCAAAAGACATGAATAGGCACCTCTCCAAAGAAGACATCCAGATGGCCAACTGATGCATGAAAACATGCTCAATATCACTCATCATCAGGGAAATACAAATCAAAACCACAATGAAATACCACCTCACACATGTCAGAATGGCTAACATTAACAACTCAGGCAACAACAGATGTTGGCGAGGATGCAGAGAAAGAGGATCTCTTTTGCATTGTTGGTGGGAATGCAAACTGGGGCAGCCATTCTGGAAAATAGTATGGAGGTTCCTCAAAAAATTAAAAATAGAACTACCCTACAACCCAGCAATTGCACTGTTAGGTATTTATCCAAGGGATACAGGTATGCTGTTTCCAAGGGAAACATGCACCCCAATGTTTATAGCAGCACTATCAACACCAGCCAAAGCATGGAAAGAGCCCAAATGTCCATCGATGGATGAACGGATAAAGAAGATGTGGTATATACATACAATGGAGTACTACTCGGCAATCAAAAAGAATGAAATCTTGCCATTCACAACTATGTGGATAGAACTGGAGGGTATTACGCTAAGCAACATTAGTCAGAGAAAGACAAATATGACTTCACTTATGTGAGGACTTTAAGATACAAAACAGATGAACAGAAGGGAAGCAAAAATAATATAAAAACAGGGAGGGGGACAAAACATAAGAGATTCTTAAATATAGAGTACAAATAGAGGGTTGCTTGAGGGGTTGTGGGAGCAGGGATGGGCTAAATGGGTAAGAGGCTTAAGGAATCTATTCCTGAAATCATCGTTGCACCATGTGCTAACTAACTTGGATGTAAATTATTAAAAAAATTATAGAAAGAAAACTCTAAAAGAAAAAAAAATTCGAAAGGCAAAAAAACACCAACATCATTTTTTTTTTTTTTTACGGAGCTAAAACAAACACTCCTAAAATTTGTAGGGAACCACCAACCAACCCAAATAGCCAAAGCAACCTTGAAAAAGAAAACAAAGCTGGAGGCATCACAATTCTGGGCTTCAAGTTATATTACAAAGCCGTAGTAATCAAAACAGTACAGTACTGGCACAAAAATAGACATATAGATCAATAGAACTGAATAGGAAATCCAGAAATGAACCCACAACTACACAACTATATGGTCAATTAATCTTTGACAAAGCAGGAAGAACGTCCAATTGGAAAAAAGACAGTGTCTTCAACAAATGGTGCTGGGAAAGCTGGACAGCAGCATGCAAAAGAATGAAACTGGACCACTTTCTTACATCACACACAAATATAAATTTAAAATGGATGATGGGGTGCCTTGGTGGCTCAGTTGGTTAAGCATCTGACTTTGGCTCAAGTCATGATCTCATGGTTCGTGTATTTGAGCCCCATGTCAGGCTCTGTGCTGTGCTTTTTTTAATGGATGAAAAGACCTAAATGTGAGGTTTGAAACCATAAAAATCCTAAAAGAGAACACAGGCAGTCTTCTTTGACATCATCTGTAGCAACTTCTTTCTAGATATATCTCCTGAAGCAAGGGGAACAAAATCAAAAATAAAATATTGGGGCTACATCAAAATAAAAAGCCTCTGCATAGCAAAGAAAACAATCAACAAAACTGAAAGGCAATCTAGAGAATCAAAGAAGGTATTTGCAAATGACATACACGTAAAGGATTAGTATCCAAAATACATAAAGAATTTATAAAACTCAACACCCAAAAAAACAAATAATCCAATTAAAAAATGGGTAGAAGGGCGCCTGGGTGGCGCAGTCGGTTAAGCGTCCGACTTCAGCCAGGTCACGATCTCGCGGTCTGTGAGTTCGAGCCCCGCGTCAGGCTCTGGGCTGATGGCTCAGAGCCTGGAGCCTGTTTCCGATTCTGTGCCTCCCTCTCTCTCTGCCCCTCCCCCGTTCATGCTCTGTCTCTCTCTGTCCCAAAAATAAATAAACGTTGAAAAAAAAAAATTTAAAAAAAAAAAAAAAAAATGGGTAGAAGACATGAAAAGACATTTTTCTAAAGAAGACATACAGATGACAAATGGACACAAGATGTTCATCAGCACTTATCATCAGAGAAATGCAAATCAAAACTATAATGAAATGTCACCTCACGACTGTCAGAATGGCTAAAATCAAGAAACAGGTGTTGGTGAAGATGTGGAAAAAAAGGAACACTCATGTACTGTTGGTAGGAATACAAACTGGTGCAGCCACTGTGGACAACAGTATAGAGGTTCCTCAGAAAGTTAAAAACAGGGGCGCCTGGGTGGTTTAGTTGGTTAATCATCTGACTCTTGATTTTGGCTCAGGTCGTGATCTCACAGTTCGTGAGATCGAGCCCCACATCGGGCTCCATGTTCACAGCACACAGCCTGTTTAGGATTCTCTCTCTCCCTCTCTCTGCCTCTCTTCCACTTGTGCTCTCTCTCAAAATAAATAAACTTTAAAAAAAAGGGTTAAAAATGTAACTACCTGAGCATGGTGGCTCAGTTGGTTAAGCATCCAACTTCAGATCAGGTCATGATCTCATGGTTCAGGAGTCTGAGCCCTGCATCAGGCTCCATGCTGGCAGTGTGGAGCCTGCTTGGGATTCTTGCTCTCTCCTCTCTTTCTGCCCCTTCCCTGCTCGTGCTCTCTCAAAATAAATAAATAAAAACTTTAAAAAAGCATAACTACCTTATGATACAGCAATTATACTACTAGGTATTTACCCAAAGAATACAAGAACAGTAATTCAAAGGGATATATACACCCCTATGTTTATGGCAGCATTATTTACAATAGCCAAGATACAGAAGCAGCCCAAGCATCCACTGATTGATAAATGGATAAAGAAGATGTGGTATGTGTATGTGTATATATATACATGCATACACATACAATGGAATATTGTTCAGCCATAAAAAAGAATAAAATCTTGCCATTTGCAACAAGATGGATGGAGCTAGAAAGTATTACGCTCAGTGAAATAAGTCAGTCAAAGAAAGACAAACACTGTATGATTTCATTCATGGGCAGAATTTAAGGAACAAAACAAGTAAAGGGAATAAAATAAAAGAGTGACATATCAAAAAAAAAAAAAAAAAAAAGACTCTTAATTATAGAAAACTGATGGCTACCAGAGGGGAAGCAGTAGGGGGATGGATTAAATAGGTGATGGAGATTAAGGAGTACACTTATGATGAACACAGAAAAATGTATGTAAGTGTTGATTCATTATATTGTACACCTGAAACTAACATATTAGTTATATATAACAGTTAACTAAACGGAATTAAAACAAAAACATAAAATAACATAAAAACAAAAAGAAATAAATAATAAAATAATAAAATAAAACCATACTATAAAAAATCAGAAAACAAAAACAACCCAAGTGATGCCAGACCTAAGGGCAAAGAATGAACTGACAGGCAGACAAAAAAGGTCCATGAGGGAAATCCTCAGGTAAAATATGAGAATAAAGTAAGGACATAGGCAGCTGAGTCAATTCATTAAACCGAAATATTAGAAAGATCTAGAGCAGTTTTTCCTGAAGAGTTCCCTCCATCTTCCCCTCCTTCAGTCTCTAACTCCTAGGGCCCAGGGTACAAAATCAGAGAGGTTAGCAGTATCCACAGCAAGAACTAGGTTGGGAAACACTTAACACAGAACAGACTGTAGGGAAAATCCCAGAAACACTAACCAAGACAAAAGTGAAATAAAAGAAGAGAGACAAAGGAACCACTTTACTTGTGGTAAATTTAATGACTATAAGAGCTGTTCACATAACAGCAAAGAGACACATTTTCCATTTGACATGAAGTTGCTTCACCACTTGCAGCTTGTCTCCAGAGCGTCATTACCTCTTTCTTTAGTGACCAGTCCTATCTCCCTTCTTGTCAGAAGGACAGCCCATGTCAACTCTAAGGCCATCCACTCAGGTCAGCAATATGCTGAGGAGTCCTTCAGGGTGGTCCTGCAGAGAACATGTCCTTTAAGTGTCTGAGAGCTGGTGGACGTAATCTGAAAGAAAATCAGTCAGGAGAAGACAAAGTAAGCAGGACTGCACTTGAGAGACTTAATGTGGAGCCTCCAGAGGAGAGGCCACCAATAGAGATCTAATGGAGGTGGTGTCAGGCCAACAGAGACTGCATGGTTCCCATGTGCCCCCAATCCTGGAAGGAAAAGATATCTAACATCTAATGCAATGGTAATATGTATCATTGAAGAAGTCTAAATTAGTTCAGGTCCAAACTGCTACTTCCCCCTTTTCTCTTGGGAGATGGATGGCTCTTCTCCAGCACCAACCATGAGTTTCTGGTGTGGGCTGCCCATCACAGATCCTGTCCTCCTAACTAACCCCAGGGACAAGCTTTGATCCAGGCTTACCAGGCAAATTCTTCCTTAAGATATTTATGGCCCAAATTTGGTGAGAAAAGCTGTTTTTCCTCCCTGGGAGCTGAACGCATGTGGCCCCAAAGGAGATTTCAAGAGAAGACTGAAAACAAATATGTAAACAAAGATGACAACAGGCACTGAAAAGTGTTATGATGATAAAATGGGCTAATGTAATAAATAATGACAAGAGCAAGCAGAGGGAACCTGCTTTAGCTTCCCTAAGGAGAAGGCCTCTCAAGGAGGTGACAGTTCAGAGAGAAACTGAAAGTTAAAAAGATGGCAGTCATGTAAAAATCAAGAGTCTCCCAAACAACACAACATGTGCAAAGCCTCTCACTAGAACTTGGTCTGAAGGGCAAAAAAGAGGACACCAAGGCTGGAGAAGAGAGAAGTAAGAAGAGTAGAGGGGACATGAGGTTAGAAAGGTGGGTGGGACAGATCATATAAAGCCTTAGACATGGTGCATTTCATGCTGGCTCCAATGAGAAGCCACTAGAGGGCTTAAGCAGAGGAATGAGTGATCTGATTTAAAAAGACCCCAGCGACCATGACTACTACCGTAATGCAGACAGACTAGAGGGCAAGAATGCAAGTGGGGAGGGGAGCCTGGGTGGCTCAGTTGGTTGACCATCCCAGTTTGGCTCAGGTCATGGTCTCAAGGTTTGTGAGTTCGAGCCCCACATTGAGCTTGTATCTTTGGCTTGAGCAACTGAGTGTGCTCAGAGGGGCTCTCTGCCCCTCCCCTGCTCGTGCACTCTGTCTCATACTCTGTCTCTGTCTCTCTCTTAAAAATAAAATAAACATTAAAAAAAATTAAAAAAAAAAAAAAAAAAAGAATGGAAGTGGGGAATCTAAAGCCTTAGGAATTCTCATGCACTGCTGGTGGGAGTGCAATAGGGTACAATTACTTTTGGCTAGTTCTATCATACACCCTATGACCCAGCAATTCTAAGCCATATACCCATCAGAAATGAATACATATGTGCACAAAAACACATGTACAGAAATATTCTCAGCAATTCGATTCATAACAGCTCTAAAATGGAAACAACCAAAATGACCATCAACAGTACAATGCATAAGCAAATTGTGGGTACATTCATACAATATGGATATATATAATCACAAATGTACTGCACAACATAAGACTGAGGAAAAGAAGACAAGCACCAAAACTACATGCTATATGATTCAATTTTATAACAATTAAAAATAGGCAGGGGCGTCTGGGCAGCTCAGTTGGTTAAACGTCCAACTTTGGCCCAGATCATGATCCCACGCTTCATCGGTTCAAGCCTTGCATCAGCCTCTGTGCCGACAGCTCGGAGCTCAGACAGAGCCTGGAGCCTGCTTCAGATTCTGTGTCTCCCTCTCCCTCTGCCCCTCCCCTGCTTGTACTGTCTCCCAAAAATAAATAAATATTTTTTAAAAATTAAAAAAAAATAGGCAAAGCTGAACAATGGTATCAGAAATTAGAATGTAGGGAAGAGAAGTAACCAGTAGGAACATGAGGGTCTCTGAAGTTCTGAAAATATTCTATTTCTTGATCTGGGTGGTAGTTACATGGATAGGGTCACTTTGTGATAATTCATCAAGTATATAATATGGGCATTTTTCTACATTTATGACATGCTTCAATAAAATAATTCATCTTTAAAATACAGAAGCAAAAAATCATAAGAAGCCTACTGAAATCTCCCAGCCAAGAAATGATGGTGGCTTGGAGATGGAAAGAAATGAGTAGGTCTAAGATATATTCCAGAAGTGAGCTGAAACAGATGTACAGGAAAGTTGAGTATCTAGGACATGTCCTGTATTTTTGGCTTGAGCAACTGAGTGTGCCATTTACTGGGATGGGAAGGGCCTGAAAAGAAGAAAGGTGTAGTAACGAATTCATTCTAAGGGCGCCCGGGTGGCTCAGTCAGTTGAGCATCCGACTTCAGCTCGGGTCATGATCTCATGGTTCATGGGTTCGAGCTCCACATCCGGCTCTGTGCCAACAGCTTGCTCAGAGCCTGGAGGCTGCTTTGGATTCTGTGTCTCTCTCTCTCTCTCTGCCCCTCCCCTGCTCATGCTCTGTCTCAAAAATAAATTAAAAAACATTAAAAAAAATTATTTTTTTTTTTAAATTCAACTCAAGGTGCCCTTTCGATGTTCAGACTGAGAAGAGATTTTTATTTTACTAAAGAATTTCTCCTGGGAGTGCCTGCATGGCTCAGTTAGGCATCTGACTTTGGTTCAGGTCATGATCACACAGTTCATGAGTTCCAACCCCGCTTCAGGTGAGCCCTGCTTCTTTCTCTCTCTCTCTCTCTCCCTCTCTCTCTCCCTCTCGGGATTCTCTCTCTTTCTCTCTTTCTGCCCCTCGCTCACTTACACTCTCTCACAAAAAAAAAAAAATTTCTCCTGGAAGAAATTTCACTCCCCCAAATTATCCAACCCAGCATCCATCTCACAACGCAGGCCAAAAGCCCAAAAGGACACCTTACCTTCACCAGCACATAGTCCCCAGGCTGAGCTCTAACCCTGACCCCAGAGTTAGAAACATCCTCAGTCTCTACATTAGGGAAGATCACTTTAAGGTTTCCATCATTCCGGCCACACAGGTCAGTGGCAGAGCGTTTACTGTGCTGCAAAAAGAAGAGAAGAGAGTTTATGAATCTGTCACAGTTATCAGTTCTCAGACGGCAGAAATTATACCTTCTCTGTCTCAGAACCCTAAGGGTTTTACTCAAAGAGCATTCCTTAATCAAGGAATCACTTAAGACTACAAAGGGGCACCTGGCTGGCTCAGTTGGTGGAATATGCAACTCTTGATCTGGGGGTTCTGAGTTCGAACCCCATGTTGAATGTAGAGATTACTTTTAAAAAAAAAAAAAGACTACATGTTTACTGCTGCTCAGCAACAAGGACAGCGCATGGCACACTAGAGAGACTCCATAAATTTTGCTAACTATCTGTTAATAAATGACTCAGTCTTTCATTGCAGAATTACCTTCTTTAGGAATGGACTTCCAGTAGTCCTAAAAGCAAGAACACATGGGTGATACACTTAACAAACTGACTTTCACTTTATCCGATCTCATAGTAACCACTCAGGAATGTTCTGGGGTTGTTTGGCCTAGGTTAACTTGCCGTTAATGAACAGGCAGACATGAAGCCAGAGTCTCCATCACAACATACAGAAGACAGGGTCAGGACAATAATAAAACCAGTATGATGGTATTAACTTCTAGAATATATACAAGTTTTTCTCTTCCAGCCATGATGAAATGTCAAGAATCAAATTTATTCTCTGGCCTTAAACAGAAACTGGACAAAATATATGAAATCGCAATTTTCAGATACTGGACAACAGACTGTGCAAGACTGTGAAGCCAAGAAAAGGAAAACAAATGAGATGAGCCCTCCAATCACCCTTGTGTTTTGCCAGAAGGCATGTGTCAGACCAGGGTATGCCAAGCAGGCAGGAAGATCTTGAGGCACACCATAGTGGCTCTCTCTGGATTTAGGAAAAAGACATCAGAGTTCAGGGAGCCTGCAATAGATAGGAATTGTGGAGCAAGTTCTAAAGACGAGGGAGCTAAGCAGAAAAAGAGCTATAGAAACATGCACAGGGATCCCTTGAGTCTTTGCTGAATGTTTATCACAGTGAAACTCCACAAAGTCAGGCAAAAAAAGTAACCGGGGAACCGTCAGCAGATGTGCTTCCAGAGCTCATGCAGGGCTGGGAATCACAACTTATCACAATCACAATTAATGGCAGTCCTCATTGATTCCTTGGGACATGCAGTACTAATTCCAGAAAGCCACCCCTTAGCAATGAGGCTAAACTATTCCTGGGATAAAAAAGCTTTCCTAACAAAACCTGAAATCAAGCCCTGACAGGATCAAACTGAACTGCAGGTAACAAAATCACCTATCAGAACAAAGCCCAACACAAAATCCAGACCTTAAAAATTAGTATCACGATGTTAAATGTCCCATCAAAAATCAGTGGATATGCCCAGAAGCAAAAAATGTTACCTATAATAGGAGAAAAGTTTATCAAAAGAAACAGACCAAGAAATGATAGCAATGATGGAATTATCACAAAAATAATAAACCAGTTTTTATGATTACATTCAAAGGAAATTAAGTTTCAAAGGAAAACAAGAATACAGGAGACAAATAGAAGGTATTTGAAAAGAACTAAATGGACCTTATACAGACCAAAAATATAATATCTAAAATTAAAAATTCAATAGGTAATAGCAGATTACACAAATAGTGAACCTGAAGACAGAGCCAAAGAAACTATCCAAAACAAAGCACAGAGGTATAAAAAGCAGAAAAAAATGAACCACCTCAATGACCTACAGAAAAACCTTTTTATAAGTGGTTGGCCATATATGTAACTGGAGTCATGGAAGGAGAGGAGAAGCAGTGGGGGGTGGGTGGCAGGAAGCAGGAGGAGTACAGAAAAAATATCTGACGGAGCACCTGGGTGGCTCAGCTGGTTAAGCATTCGACTCTTGGTTTCGACTCCGGTCACGATCTCATGGTTTGTGGGATCGAGCCCCACATCGGTCTCTGCCCTGACAGCACAGAGCCTGCTTGGGATTCTCTTTCTCCCTCTCTCTCTCTGCTCCCCCTCCCCTCTCAAAATAAATAAATAAACTTAAAAAGATATACATCTGAAAGATAATAGATGAAAATTTTCCAAATTTGATGAAAATTATAAATTCACAAACTAAGAAGCCTCAACAAATCCCAAAGAAAACACAAAGGGATAAACACAAAGAAAGCCATGCCAAGACACATCAAATTTCTAAAAACAGTGATAAAGTAAATATCTTTAAAAAGCAGCCAGAGAAAAAAGGAATTTTATGTACACAGGAAGAAAGAGAAGGATGATTGCAAACTTCTTGTCAGAACCAAGTAAGTCAGAAAACAACAGAATGATACCTTTAAAACATCAACTTAAAATTTCATACCTAATGAAAAAATATTTTTTAAAGTGAAAAGACATTTTTTTCAGACAAACGACATCTGAGAGGATTCATCACAAAAAGATCTCCATTACAAGAAATGTTCAAAGAAGTTTGTCAAGCATAAAGATAATCATACCAGACAGAAACCTGAATGTACACAAGGAATGCAGAACGACAGAAGCAATAATTAAGTGGGGACACAGGAAAGAGTTTTTTCTTGTTTTTAAAAAAGTTTTTTTTTTAAAGCAACTGAGTATTGTACATGGTGATGGACTGATGGCGGGCCCTTCTCTGTGGGCCTCTCACAGCGTACCCGCACCAGAGGAGTGTGCAGCCCTGAACCACTGCCCTGCCTCCTGACTGATGGGCTGTGAACACTGACGGGGGCTCTACAGTTGATTATTCAAAGCAAAAATATCAACGTGTTTTGGGACACAGAAGTAAAAATCTATGACAACGATAGCACAAAAGGGGAAAGAAAGGATAGAAGTATATTATTTTAAGGGTCTTACATTATACATGCTAGGTGATGGCCTGTCTGGGGTTAAAACAATTGGCCAGAGACAATCCAAAAGGTAATCTGTTCTTAGAAAATCAAGCTCCAACGTCATGCTATATTCTTCAGTAACCAAAGACAGAGGAAGGAGTTTAGTTCTTAAACTAATTAATTACTACTTTAGGGAAACGGCAGTCAGGTAAGATTTAAAAAGATTTCCCACTATCTCCCTACAAAACACTTACTAGTTACAAAAGGAAAACGAGCACCTTTACAGTCGACAAGCTTAGCAGACACAACCTTAACAAAACGTTCAAAACGAGATGCTTAAAATTAACATCACCAGCAATGAGACCAGCAAAACCGTACACCACCCAGGACACAAATAAGAACACATTTCTCTAACATTCCGGCCTAAAAATACATAACCTCAATCTTATCACAGGGAAACTTCAGACGAACTCAAATTAAGGAATATTCTACAAAATAACTGGCCCATAGGGGCACCCGGGTGCCTCAGTGGGTTGAGCGTCAAACTCTTGATTTCAGCTCAGGACATCATCTCACAGTTCGTAAGTTTGGGCCCCACATTGGGCTCCATGCTGACAATACAGAGCCTGCTTGGGATTCTCTCTCTCTCCCTCTCTCTCTGCCCCTCCTCTGCTCATGTGAGCATACACATTCTCACTCTCTCTCTCAAAATAAATTTAAAAACTTAAGTAAATAAATAACTGGCTTGTAATCATCAAGTGTCAAGATTGTGAAAGTCAAAGAAAGACTGAGGAACTTTTCTAGACTGAAGGAGACCAGACAGACATGAAATTAATGCAACATATGATACCGAACAAACTCTTTTTCCTATAAAGGGCAGTTCTGTGACAACTGGAGAAATTTAAACAGGGTGGGGGGACTAGATCGCAGAAATCTAACAAGGCAAATTTCCTGATCTGGTGGTTGCACTATAGTTATGTAGGAGAATGTCCCTATTTATAAGAGAGAGAGATATATTACAGTATTAGAGGGGAGGTGAGGGCATCATCGGGTCAGCAACTAACTCCCAAATGAGTCAAGGAAAAAAAATTCTTGGTGTACTCTATTGCAACTTTTCTGTAAGCTTATGATTGTTTTATAATAAATTTTTAAAAAGACAGCATGATTCCATGATTTGAACCAACCACAAAAGAACATTTATGAAACAAAAAGGGAAATTGGAACACTGACTAAATATCTGACAATATTAACAAACAATTATCGATTATTTCAGATATGATAATAGCCTAATGTTGGGTTTTTTTCTTAGAGTCCTTCTCTTTTAGAGAGATATATAATGAAATATTTACTGACAAAACACAATGTATATGTATAATATGATGTATAAGTATAAGGTACTTGCTTCAAAACAATCCAAATTGGGGGAAGGGGGGGCACCTGGGTGGCTCAGTTGGTTAGACCTCAGACTCTTGATTGTGGTGATTTCATGGTTCATGGGTTCAAGCCCCACGTCAGGCTCTGCACCAACAGCACAGAGCCTGCTTGGGGATTCTCTCACTCCCTCTCTCTCTGCCCTTCCCCAACTCATGGTTGGGCTCTCTGTCTCTCTAAGTAAATAAATAAATAAACTTAAAAAAAAAAAATCAGTGCACCTGGGTGGCTAAATTCTCTCTCTCTCCCTCTGTCTCTGCCCCTCCCCTGCTCACACACACTTTCTCTGTCCAAATAGGTAAATAAACAAAAATAAATAAAAGCAAAAGGTTTAAAAGAAAATAACAATCCAATGGGGACAGTAAAGATGAAAAAAGATTAGCCATGATTAATTAACACTGTATTGACAGTTGTTGAGGTTGGTTAATGGGTATGTGGGCATTCATTATACTGTTCTCTCTATACCCATATATGTTTTAAATTCCCCATAATTAAAAAAGGGGGAAGGCTGTTGTTTAGAGGTTCTGGAACGAAATAGCCCTAAGTCAAATTCTGGCTCTGCCACACAAGCTGTATGACCTTCAGAAAGTTATTCCACTTCTCTGAGTCTCTGTTTCTTCATCTCATAAAAGGACTAATAATTAGCACTACCTCCAAAACCGTGGTAGGACTCAATGTACCAACGACATAAAGTGCACAGTTCCTGGCAAACAGTAAATGCTCAGTAGACATGAGTTATCATCAACTTCTCTGCCACTCTGGAGATAGCAACCTGATGTTTTAAACCAGCCAGGACTAGAGGAAAGAAAGTCTTCTCTAAGAGAAAGTAAAGACTCCCAACTGCTAGCCCTGAAAAATCCATTTATTCTCTAACCCCGAGTCATGGCTTATGCTGGACGCATAAGAAAGAATCTTGTTTTGATTTATTTAGTTACGACAGGTTTGCTGCAAGGCTAATGAAGTCAGGGACACAGAATAGTAAACTTTGAGTACTTATTCATTCATTCAAAAGATAAGTACGCTATTCTGTGCCAGACTCCGTGAAGAGAGCTGGGAATACAACAAGACCTAATTCTTACTAGATAAAATGTAGACTGCTAATAGACATGTACATATCTCCAGAATCACAGCTGACACCCTAAATCACAAGGTATTTAGTGAGGCAAAAACCTTTTGGGGTATTACACTAGCTCAGCATCACCAATCAGCCAACTGCTGGTCTAGACCACAGGAAGATCCCGTAGCCCAAGATGAGCTGACCAAGTACCCGTCCTGGAAATCTGAGCTGGGGCTGAGAGACACAACTGTGACCCATGAATAACGAGAACCATAACATGTAAACATAGGAACTACACAGCTGCTGTACTCACTCTGCAACAAAGATGAGGAAGCAGGAAAAGCTGCTCTAAGTAGCCAAGAAAGCCTGAAGGGCTTCCCAGACTGGGTACAGTCCTTTCTAGACACCTACAGTATTCCTGCCCTTGGGCTCCACAAGACACCCCTGAAGTCTTATACAAAAGATTTCTTTTTGGCTTAGGCTGAATGGCTTAAAGAAATTTCTGTTACTCACTACTAAAGAGTCCTAACAAACACAGATACCAGGTAATTGGTGGCTTTGATGCTACCATATCCTAAGGCATGAAACAGGACTCTCTCTTCTCAATCCAGGACTTAGGAGTCACAGAAAGAGCCCATCTCTCTCCTTCCCTTCCTCTCCAATGGCTGCAGCATGTAGCTTCATAAAAGGTCAGCTCCCAAACTTACCCCTTATTCCATGTGTTTAGTGCTCTGACGGTTAGGTTCCCCAGCTTGACCACAGATGCCTATAGGAACCCCAAACTTTCTGAAATACAGTACACTTCTAAGAAAATGTGATTTTAAAAAATGTGATTTTTAAAAAAGCCTGGCTGGCTCTATTGGTAGAGCATACAACTTTTTGATCTCAGGGTTGTGGGTGAGCCCCATGTTGGGTGTAGAGATTACTTAAAAAATAAATAAATAAGATCTTGGGGCACCTGGATAGTTCAGTTGCTTAAGCGTCTGACTCTTGATTTCAGCTCAAGTCATGATCTCATGGTTTCTAAGATTGAGCCCCGCATCAGGCTCTGTGCTGACCGTGCAGAGCCTGCTTGGGATTCTCTCCCTCCCTCTCTCTCTCTGCCCTTTCCCCACTCACATGCATGCATGCACACACACTCTCTCTCTCAAAATAGATAAATAAACATTTTAAAAAAGTAAAAAAGGATTACAAACAAACTGATTCTGAAAACATACATATGATACTGCTTCCAGAAAGATGGAGCAGACATACTTTTCCTTAATCTTTCTGCTGCTAAGCACAAAAATATCTTTTAAGAATGAAGGAGAGAGGTGCCCGGGTGGCTCAGTCGGTTAAGTGGCCAACTTCAGCTCGGGTCATGAGTTCATGGTTCATGAGTTTGAGTCCCACATCTCTACTGTTAGCACAGAGCCCGCTTTGGATCCTCTGTGCCCTTCTCTCTTTCTGTCCCTCCCCCACACTCTCTCACTCTCTCTCAAAAATAAACTAAAAAAAAAAAAAAACAGAATGAAGGAAAAATCAAGACATTCTAAGATGAAGAAAAACAGAGAATCTGCTGCCAGAGTGTCCAAAAGCTGTCTAAACAGACAGGAAAAGATAAAAGAAGGAAGCTTGGAATATCAGGAAGGAAAAAAAAAACATAAAAACATGATTACCTATGTAGAAAATCCCAAAGAAACTGCCCAAACAACTCCTAGAACTATTGAGTTCAGCAAGGTCACAGAATACAAGATAAACATACAAAATTCAATTATTTCTGTACAATATAATGAACATCTGAAATTAAAAATACAATAGCAACTAGCTATTTGCTATTGGAGCAAATAGCTTAAAAAAAAAAAAGACACTTGGGTATAAATCTAACAAAATACATACATATAGGACCTGTACACTGAAAATTACAAAAACTCTGATAAATCAAAGATGATCTAAATAAAAGGGAGACATACTGTGTTTTAAAACACAAAAAACATTGGTGTGCCTCTTGATCTGGGCTCAGGCCATGGTTCAAGCTCAGCATCCGGCCCTGCACTGACAGCGTGGAGCCTGCTTGGGATTCTCTCTCCCTCTCTCTCTCTGCCACTCCCCTGCATGCACTCTTTCTTTCTTTCTCTCTCAAAAATAAACTTTAAAAAACAAAACACAAAAATATATATGTATATACATATGACCTTACCCCCTCCACCAGCACTAGCTGGGTACAACCCACAGAGGCCATGTTGGCTTTTGTTGCTTCTTCTCGAAAGACAGTAATAAGTTCCTCCAAACGCCTTAATTTCACCTCTTCTGGAACATCATCTTTCAGCCTGTGATATGCCCTGGTTTTCTATAAAAATAAAAAGAGAGATGGAGGTCACCAAGGACCCACAGAATCCTTTTTTCCCCCCAGTGAATCCATTCTTAAGGTACAGAGGACCAGGTTCATTCCACTTGTAAGTTACAGACATATGTACAAGAACCCAAGCCACACCAGGAGGGTTCTCTAGCTCTAAGAGCATTCTAAGACAAGAAGTTTACTATGCAATAAAGTCACATTTTTGTAAGGGTTAAATTCTAAATTTAGCACATGAAAATTGTAGACTCAAAATTGTTCTTGATGTATTTATAGGATACAAATATAAGCTTTAGACAAATGTAACATATACTAAATAACTCATGTACCAGGTTACTCAGCAGCACTGTTTATAGATAAGACACAAGAGGCAAAGCAACCTAAACATTTACCAATAGGTTGTTAGTAAATGAATTATGCTTTATCCACACAACAGAATACTGCACTACTGTAAAAAGACTGTGATAATTCCATATGTATTGATATGATTACTTTCCAAAACATACTCCTAAAAAAAATAAGGTACAGATCAACATATAAATATGTTTATAAATACATGAAATATCTCTGGAAGTTTACAGAAGAAATTCCTAAGTGATGGCCTTCAGGGAAGGGAATGAAAAACCAGGCAACCTAGGAAGAAGGAAGAACAAGAACTTTTCATTGCATACTATTTTGAGCTTTTGAATTTTTTAAAATGAGCTCATATTACCTAGTCCAAAACATTTTTTAAAAGGAAATTTATCCTAGGGGCGCCTGGGTGGCTCAGTCAGTTGACCATCCAACTTCAGCTCAGGTCATCATCTCACAACACAGAGCCTGCTTCAGACCCTCTGTCTCCCTCTCTCTCTGCCCCTCCCTGACTGGTTCTCTTTCTCTTTCTCAAAATAAATAAATAAATTTCAAAAAAAAAAAAAAAGTACCTATAAAAAAAAGGAAATTTATCCTTGAAAAGCCTTTAAATTGTTTAAAATCATGGCATGCATGTATGTGTGTATATGTGTGTGTATACACCTATTTTTTAAGGTTTTATGTACGCAAGCTTATATAACACAGTTGGGAGAACCACTGAGCTAGATAAAAGTATGGAATAAGAGGAAAACCTATACATCCAAGTGAGGACATTTAAACCAACTGGTGTTTGAGACAACTACCAAATCCACAGAGGAAAATGGCGAATGGGTTTACTCTATTTTGTCTTATTAACAACAACTTGCCCCTATTGTGCATTTACCATTACCAAGGACTATTCTCATTTCACAGGTGAAAAGACCAAGGACCTTTCTCAAGATCACACAGTTATTAAGTGAGAAAGGTACAATTTGAGTGCTTGCTCTCATCCACTAGACGACTTCAATCTTTATAACCTTAATCTTAACCTAGAAATTAGATCCCAAAGTAAACACTCGTATTCAATGCCCATAAGATATGCTTCCACCACACAATGAAAACCCATTTCCCAACTCTAGCATTACAAAAAATTTGTCTTACATATTTATGTCCATGGAAGAGTAACAAAATGGAACCCAACATCTACTCTGAAGCTTCATCTCTGAAATAATTATGTAAGAGACCTAAATATATACAATGGCCTACTTACACTGCCTACAGAACACTAGGCAGTGGGCTTTAAAAGACATGAATTAGGGGGCGCCTGGGTGGCTCAGTCGGTTGGGCGGCTGACTTTGGCTCAGGTCATGATCTCGCGGTCCGTGAGTTTGAGCCCCACGTCGGGCTCTGTGCTGACAGCTCAGAGCCTGGAGCCTGTTTCGGATTCTGTGTCTCCCTCTCTCTGACCCTCCCCCGTTCATGCTCTGTCTCAAAAATAAATAAACGTTAAAAAAAAAAAAATTTTTTTTAAATTAAAAAAAAATAAAAGACATGAATTAGGTTGGCTGATGGCAGCTGAATGACAGTGGTGGCAAAGATCACGAGTTCCATCATTCATCAATCAGCCCTCCTGATCGGCCATCCTCCTCAGCCTCCAGCCCAAACACAAGGAAAGACACCCCTGAGCTGACTGGAGGGATGAGGAATGACCCATGGAAATTCATCCCTACCATCAAGAAAATGGCAGCAGAACGGAACTATCCCCTCTCTGCAAGAAATACACATTACTCTCCCATTCCTTCCTTATATCCTTCTGCTTTGTTTTCCTGGAAATCTGTGTTACAGGAAAAACTCTAAAGTGGTATCAGTAGGTTCACTTGGCCTAAAAAAATGAAAACTAAAAATAGCTGAGGATGGCTAGGAGGGCAACAAAATGCATCTGTAAGACAAATCACATCTGTAAGTCAAAAACGTTCTGCATGTTGAGAAATTATTTTACCCTTATAAAGAGAACAGCATCCCCCCTCCACAATGGCATCCCTCCCTTCATATTAAAATTCTAGACGATCTAAACATAATTTAAAATATTTTAATGAAGACAAATATTGTCACAACTGATCCACTTTCATCTCAAGTTGCTGAATTATATAAAATAGGCTGACTAGAAAAAAAAAAGAATGAGTGGTAAGATCCTTGTAGCTTCTCAAGGACTGCTCTGCTGCCACTTTCTTTTCTTCCAGTTGTCTACAATCAACCAGACACCGGTCAGGAATTCTGTCAGTGCCAGCACAGAAGTAGCTTCTCCCTCATCCCAGGGCTGACCTGTCTCATACTGTAGGCAAAGAGGAAGCCCATGTTATACTGAACTTCCCGAAGCAAAGACACCGTCTGGAGGTGATCTTCCTCTGTCTCACCACAAAAGCCAGCAATGAAATCGCTGCTGAGGCTCACACCTGCAACACATGACAAAAGACAACATGTCACTGCAACTTACATTCAAAAGAAGCCTTTCACTTGTGGGTTACAGAGAGAGAGAGACAGCAACTGTACACCTTCCTTGGAGTACAAAGTGACAGTCCACATGCAAGTGACAGAACAGTCATTATGGAGCAAGGCCTGCTTATCTACAATGTTACCATGCCAAAGCCTGGCTTCTCAGTCTATATTCCCCTCAGCACAAGAAAAGATATTTTTATTTCACATGTTGGATTTAGGGACACAGCAGGAACTCCACATTTTCAAACTGGTCCTGCTTTTAATGGTGAAAAGTTTGCAATATCTCATATAAACATATACTTTTGAAGCTAGTTTAACACAAAGTTTAAGACCATAGAGGGGAACCTGGGTGGCTCAGTCGGTGAAGCGTCCGACTCTCCGTTTCAGTTCAGGTCATAATCTCCCGGTTTCGTGAGTTCGAGCCCTGCATCAGGCTCCGACAGTGCAGAGCCTGCTTGGGCCTCTCTCTCTCTTCCCCTCCCCTGCTCACACTGTCTCTCTCTCAAAATAAATGAATAAACAAAAAAAAAAAAAAAAAATTTTTTTTTTTAAGGGGCGCCTGGGTGGCGCAGTCAGTTAAGCGTCCGACTTCAGCCAGGTCACGATCTCGCGGTCCGTGAGTTCGAGCCCCGCGTCAGGCTCTGGGCTGATGGCTCAGAGCCTGGAGCCTGTTTCCGATTCTGTGTCTCCCTCTCTCTCTGCCCCTCCCCCGTTCATGCTCTGTCTCTCTCTGTCCCAAAAATAAAATAAAACGTTGAAAAAAAAAATTTTTTTTTTAAATAAAAAAATTAAAAAAAATTTTTTTAAGACCATATAAACAATAACTACTAGTTACTAAACAGTACTAAGTGCTATATTTTCCTATTTAATATATTTAATTATTCCAACAAGCCAATAACATACTATCAACTCTATTTTTTTTTTAAGTAAACTCCACACCACACATGAGGCTTGAATTCAAGACCCCCAAGATCAAGAGTCACTTACTCTACCGAATGAGGCAGACAGGCACCCCTTATTAACTTTATTGGATAGATGAGGAAACTACAGCCCAGAAAGCCTCCATGCTATCCTGCCCCTCCAAAATGAAAAGTATTTATGCATAATACAAGTTAACAATAATTAGAAACTTGGAAACAAATGTAAACATTGTCACCAAATCTAAATTAAAAGACTACTACAAAGTAATTCTATTAGAAGGGAAAAGAGAAAAAGAAGTTATGATAATAGGAAAGGAATTACCGCTAAGGACAGTTTTAAAGATATCAACTGTCCCCAAATCAGAATTAATGTAGACCATACCTGCCAGCTAACAAAGAAGGAACAAGGTCTCTCCCATATGTTCAGAAACACAAATACTGTAGAAAAGAAATCTCTGGGAGATCTGGGTGGTTCAGTTGGTTGGCGTCAGACTCATGATTTTGGCTCAGGTCATGATCTCACGGTTCGTAAGATCGAGCCCCTCATTGGGCTCTGTGCTGACAGTATGCAGCCTTGCTTGGGAGTCTCTCTTTCTCTCCTTCCCCTGCTTGCACACGGTCTCTCTCTCTCAAACAAACAGGAGCGCCTGGGTGGCTCAGTTGGTTAAGTGTCTGATTCTTGGTTTAGGATCAAGTCATGATCTCACAGTTCGTGGGTTCAAGCCCCACATCAGGCTTTGTGCTGATAGCCCGGAGCCTGCTTGGGATTCTGTCTCCCTCTCCCTCTGACCCTCCCCTGCTCGCTCTCTCTCAAAAATAAATAAACATTTAAAAAAATTTTTTAATAAAATAAAAATAAATAAAAAAAGAGAGAGAAATCTCTTTAGCATTGAGGCCACAAGCTGACACCTTTGAGTATATCTAGCAAGACCAAGTCATTAAAAAACCAAAAAAGAGTAAAATAAAAGAAAGAGAAAAATGAAGAGGAGGAACGGAAGTATAAAAGGTAGTCCCTTTTTTTCATTAAGGTAGTACCACAGGCATTGCCTGCATCTGAAAAAAAACATTGTGATCACTGGTACAGTAATGTGCTCAGCAGAATACATTTCTTAAATGTACCTGGAATAGATTCTCTGATATGATGAACTAACTCCACATAAGCTTCTCTTGAATATCTGCAAGAAGGAACAAAAAGAAAAGGCTTAGATGAACCAATCTTCTTTAAATGAATGCTGTAAAAAGAGAACATTATGCATTACCACATATAATCACTTCTTATCCACATAGGACAGTACAAGCGTAGGTTAAAGTATCCAGAACAGTCCTTTTGATGCTAATCCTGCAGTGTAACCTAATCTAGAGCCCATGAGTCTTTAGTTCAAGAACATACATTAAATAGCCTTTTTAAAAATATAAATAAATAGCCTTTTATTTTTAAGGTTTATTTATTTTTGAGAGAGAAAGAGAGCGCACACGCGTGAGCAGGGGAGGGGCAGAGAGGAAGACACAGAATTTGAAACAGGCTCCAGGCTCTGAGCTGTCAGCATAGAGCCTGAAGTGGGGCTTGAACCCACAAAACGTGAGATCATGACCTGAGCTGAAATTGGACACTTCACTGAGTGAGCCACCTGGGTGCCCCAATAGCCTTTGATTTAATAAGTGAAGACAGATTAAATATTTAAGAGGATCTCTAGGGGCACCTGGGTGGCTCAGTTGGTTAAGTGTCTGATTCTTGGTTTGGGCTCAGATCATGATCTCATAGTTCATGATATCAAGCCCTGTGTGGGGCTCTGCACTAACAGCATGGAGCCGGGAGCCTGCTTGGGATATTCTCTCTCTCTCTCTGTCTCTCTCTCTCTCCCCTTTTGTCCATCCCATGCCCGAGCGCACGCACTCACTCTCTCAAAATAAATAAACTTTAAAAAAAAAAAAAAGGATCTCTAAAACTGCCAATGTGGAAAACAAGGCAAAGCACTAGTTCCACACAGCCTGCCATTTGTCACCTTATCCTTTCAGTCTTATCTCTACCGCGTATTAGTCCCAAAGTAAGTGAACCAAAGACACGTTTAAATTCTAACACTTAAAAAAACTTTTTTTAAGTTTATTTATTTATTTTGAGAGAGAGAGCGAACACGTAAGTGGGGAAGGAGCAGAGAGAGACGAAGAGAAAGAATCCCAAGCAGGCTCCAACCACCAGTGCAGACCCTGATGGGGTGCTCAAACTCACGAACCGTGAGATCATGACCTGAGCCTAAGTCAGAAGCTTAAATGACTGAGCCACCCAGGCATCCCTGGCCTAAAAAACTTTAATGTTAAAAGCTAAAGGATTAATATTTCAAAGAGTGTGCCACACAGTAAATACTTAATAAAAAACATGCTAAACAAATGAAATGAGTGATCCAGTCCTTAGTCTATATTTAGGGAGTAAATAGAAACAGGTTATAATGTCCATGGGTTTATTCACATAACAAATATTGACTGAGCAGCTACTATGTGCTATACACTATGCTGGTTCTTAGACACTCTGTGGTCCTTAAGAAAACATGGAAAGGTGCAGGATGCTCCCTCCCCCAAGCAAGTCTGACCCCCTCCGCATGGCCTCCAATACACGGCTGCTTCCACTCTGGGCTGGTAGGTGGATCTGTTTACAGATGTTGTCTCTCTCATGAATCAGCTGCAGAACCTGATCAAACAGAACACATTAAAGGTCATCACAGTCTCACCAAAGAATCCTGCATAAAGGAATACCACCCCCACTGTTTCTTAATAGGCTTTTTTTTTTTTAAGAACTTTAATGCTTTTTTTTTTTTTTTAACATTTAGTTATTTTTGAGGGAGAAAGAGACAAAGTGTGAGCAGTGGCGGGGCCAAGAGAGACAGAGACACAGAACCCAAAGCAGACTCCAGGCTCTGAGCAGTCAGCACAGAGCCCAACGTGGGGCTCAAACTCACGAACCGTGAGATCATGACACGAGCTGAAGTCAGATGGTCAACCGACTAAGCCACCCAGGTGCCCCTCTTAACAGGCTGATTAAACCAAACACATGAATTACCCAAATCCTTTACTTGTGCTCAAACCATGTTGTCTGTCCCAGACATTTCCCCTGATGGCATCTCCGCTTTGAAAAAGTGAAGCAAGCAAGCAGAGGTCAGATTCAAGCCATGGGCTGACATGGACAAAAAGGAAAACTGGTATTTGTTTCATCTAACTTCCAAACTAATTAGCTACTTTAAAAGACACCATCAAGAAACTGGAACAAGGAAAAAATATTTGAAAAAATACACTGACAAAGGATTTGTACCAAGAATACATAAAAAAAGTTTTACAACTCAGTAAGAAGACAATCCAGTGAGAAAAAAGTAGCAGTGGGGCAAAAAGACAGATGTTTCACCAAATCAAAAATACTTTAAGGGGCGCCGCTGGGTGGCTCAGTCAGTCGGGCGTCTGACTCTGGCTCAGGTCATGAACTCGTGGTTCGTGAGTTCGAGCCCTGCATCGGGCTCTGTGCTGACAGCTGAGAGCCTGGAGCCTATTTCGGATTCTGTGTCTCCCTCTCTCTCTGCCCCTCCCCGACTTGTGCTCTATCTCTCTGTATCTCAAAAATAAATAAACATTATTTTTTAAAAAAAAGTTTTTTAATTTTTTAAAAACTTTAAAAAAAGGTTTCACACGTAGGCTATACATTCTATGCTTTACTAAAGCACTTGGTAAATACCTTCCATACAATATACCTATTTCTCAACCCCCCCAAAAAGCAGGAGGTTATTATTAACCTCATTTTACAGATGAGAGGACAAGATGAAACAGTCATACCTACTAATAAAGCAAGGGAAGAGCTAGGATTTAACTCACGTCTTGTCTCAGGCCAAAGTCTGGACTGTTTCCCACTGCAACATATCGCCTCCCTTTCTGTCCTTCCCATAAAATCTTGTAATAAAACCTCTCTCCGCAGAGTCCTCATGGTCCCAGGTGACCTTAACTTCCCAGAATATCAGTCCTATCTCTATACTTGCGGTGAGCACAGCATAACATAAAACTTGCCAAAATCACTATGTTGTACACCTGAAACTATACATCATATACATATAGTGTGTCAACTATACATCAATCCCAAAAAAAAATAAAATTTTTTTTAAATATATCAGTCCTATCTCTGCCCCAACACTGGTGGACTTTAACTGTGGTGGAATCAAAGGGCAATACACCACAAGATCCCCTGAGCAAGATTCAAGGACTGCTATATCCCACTGGGTCCAGCCTTGGCAAGCTTACACATACTGGTAACAGCTTGGCACGGTTTACTGTTGATACTCACCTCATCAGGAAAGTCTTTGGGGTGGGGAGAAGTGAAACGGATCCTCATTTCAGGATCTACTCTGGAGACGTGATCCAGAAGGTGAGCAAAACGAAGGCCTCCTTGCTTGGGTTTACAGTTGGTGGAGAAGCCACGGCTGAGGTTGGTAGACACTGCATTGTTGAACTGGACCTCTGAACTGTCCCGAAAACTATTAACATTCTGACCAAGGAGTGTCACTTCTTTCAGCCCCTGAGAAAGGGAAAGTGAATATATTGGAAGCAATTTAAAACTTTTTTGGTAGTTTCATGCAAATCACTAATTGATATTAGTTCAACCCACCTAGAGCCATTCATAAATGTATTCTAGTCTATATTTTAACCCAGTAATTTCGTATTTGGGCATCTTGTCTGAAGAACTGAACTTCAGAATAACACTTTACAAGAGCACCTGGGTGGTTCAATCAGTTAAGCATCCAACAACGGCTCAGGTCATGATCTCATGGTTCGTGGGCTCGAGACTTGCGTCAGGCTCTGTGCTGACAGCTCAGAGCCTGAAGCCTATTTCGGATTCTGTGTCTCCCTCTCTCTCTGCCCCTCCCCTGCTTGCACTGTCTCTCTCTCTCTCTCAAAAATAAACCTTAAAAGAACTTTTTAATTTTTAGAAAAATAAAATCTTACATAAAAATTAATCTCCAAAGCATTTTTCAGAATAGCAAAAACCTGGATGAAATTCAATGTTCAGTAATAATGGTTAATCTATAGCACTATAAATCAAATTATGACACCATTCTGCCAGTTGAATATTATATAATCACTGCCCATAATGTATTCTTCCCAAAGTATTTAGTCTAAATTGAATTAAGCTTTTACATTTAACTTCCAGTTTATCAGAATTCAGAGGAATATTTTAAATGACAACATTAAGAAGCAATCAGACAAATCCAGATGTATCTGATCTCTTCAAAAACTTAATGTATCATTTGAAGCAAACAAAAAAAAATGAAATTAAGAGAGAATGAAAAAATATAAAAAACAACAAATAAAACCACAAAGTTTGACTGGATCTTAGTTTGAAAATAAAAAAGCAGTAAGATATTCTTGGGGTGCCTGGATGGCTCAGTAGATTAAGCATCCAACTCTTGATTTTGGCTCAGGTCATGATCTCAAGGTTATGAGATTAAGCCCCATGTCTGGCTCCACACTGGAGCCTGCTTAAGACTCTCTCTCCCTCCCTCTACCACTCATACTCTCTAAAAATAAATACATACATACATACATATTTTTGGACAATTAAGAAATTTTGAGGGGCATCTGGTTGGCTGAGTTTTTTTTTTTTAATTTTTTTTTTTTATGTTTATTTATTTTTGAGACAGAGAGAGACAGAGCATGAATGGGGGAGGGTCAGAGAGAGGGAGACACAGAATCTGAAACAGGCTCCAGGCTCTGAGCTGGCAGCACAGAGCCCGATGCGGGGCTCAAACTCATGGACCGTGAGATCATGACCTGAGCCGAAGTCGGACGCTTAACCGACTGAGCCACCCAGGCGCCCCTGGCTGGCTGAGTTATAAGAGCATGTGACTCTTGATCTCAGGATCGTGAGTTCAAGCCCCACATTAGGTGAAGAGATTACTTAAAAATAAACAAATAAACTTTAAAAAAGAGAAATTCTGAATATGAGTTACATATCATATAATATTAGTTGTTCAATTTTCTATATGTAATAATGGTATTATGAATGGAAAAACTCTTATTCTGAGAAGATGCATACTGAAATATACAGGGTTAAGAAGCCTGATATCTACAACTCAGCCTTGAAATGTTTCAAAAAACATATATTTATGCATATATAAAGACAGGAAGATAAAGCAAATATGACAAGTTTATTAACTGTACTTACTGTACTAGACTTTCAAATTATCTGTTTGAAAACTTGCATTATAAAACTTCACTAAGGAAAAAAAAGTTGCTATAAATAGACTATTTTTTTAACTTTATTTTGATGAAATTTCAAACTTACAGAAAAATTACAAGAATAGTAAAAAGAACTCCCATATACTCTTTGCCCAGGTTCACGGTTAACACTGCACACCATCTGCTTATCATTCACATGCTCACACTCAGATACACCCTCTCTCTGCACATACACATGCAAGCACATATTTTTCTGAGCCTTCTGAGAACAAGTTACAAACAACATGCTCTTTTGCCCCTAAATATCCACATACTATAAATCAAATTTTTAACAACGGTCCAAATAATGTCCTTTGTAACTTTTCTTAATTTGGTTTAACAATGGCATGACTAAGGGAGTGCCTTAATATTAGAGGTGACTAAACAATAATATTATATATTAATATTATATATTAATACTATATATTACATATTATGTTATATTGTTATATATTATGCACATATATTATGTATAATACATTATATTATGTATATTATATATATTATATTATTATAACAATATTATATATATTATTATATGTTTATATGTAAACAATTAACATTAATATTACATATTAATATTATATTATAAAAATATGTATATATAAAACTAAGGAAAATACACACACATATAAAAAGATATTAACAAGGGCGCCTGGGTGGTTCAGTCTGTTAAGCATCCAACTCTTGGTTTCGGCTCAGGTCGTGATCTCGAGGTTCATGAGTTCGAGCCCCATGTCAGGCTCTGTGCTGATGACGTGGAGCCTGCTTGGGATTCTCTCCCTCTCTCTCTGCCTTCCCTGCTCACACACTCTGTCTCTCTCAAAATAAATAAACAAATTTGAAAAATAAATAAATAAAATAAATGAACAGAATGTCTCTATCCTGAAGAGTTCTGCTACGGTGGGAGAGGTGGAAGGGGAGAAGGAGACAACTGGAGACCAGGAAGCACTTGCAGAGGTGGGGTATGGAGAGCAGCCAGGGACCAAACAGGGAACTGAGAACTAAGGGATGGAGATGAGAAGAGCGCACTACCAGACTGTAAGAAGAAACTGCTGACTAAAAACTGGAGCAGAGGCTAGCCTCCCACAGTTCCCGAGCGAAGCAAGTAAGGAAACAGGGAAACTCTAATGAAAGAAAAGCTCCATATTCCCACCTACTGTCCTCTTTTTCAGGGCTAGCAGATCCAGGCCTAGAGTTGGGGGGGAGACAAGCTCCCAATAGCAGGAAAATAGCAATTATCTCCCCTCTGGCCTCTGATGGGATTCACTACCCTCATCTGTTCTCTGTCCCTCAACTAGTGAGCTGGCTCTGTGATAAAATGAACAAGAGATTTGGGATGTTTCCTAGAATGGACAGATAAAGCATTCTCTGAAAATTTACTGGGTGCCAGGTAGTTTAAAAGCATTTAAACTGGGGTGTCTGGGTGGCTCAGTCAGTTAAGCGTTTAACTCTTGATTTTAACTCAGGTCATGATCTCACAATTCATGAGACTGAGCCCCATGTGGGGCTCTGCGCCAACAGCCCAGAGCCTGCTTGGGATTCTCTCTCTCCCTTTCTCTCTCAGCCCCTCCCCCAAGCCCTCTTGGGTGCGTGTGCGCTCTTGTTCTCTCTCTCTCCCTCTCAACATAAGTAAATGAACATTAAAAAAGTTTTTAACTATGGGGGGGCTCAGTAGAGCATGTGACTTTTCTAATTTGAGTGAGAGTGACAGAGAGACAGAGAGACAGAGAGAGACAGAGAGAGAGAGAGAGAGAGAGAGAGAGAGAGAGAGAGAGAGAGAGAACCTTAAGCAGTCTCCATGCCCAGCATGGAGCCCCATGTGAGGGACTCAATCCCACAACCCTGGGATCATCACCTGAGCCAAAATCAAGAGTCTGATGTTTGACTGAACCACCTAGGCACCCCAAAAATGTGACTCTTGATCTTGGGGTTGGGAGTTTGAGCCCCATGCTGGGTATGGAGATTACTTTAAAAACAAAACAAAACTGGGGCGCCTGGGTGGCTTGGTCAGTTAAGCATCCAACTTTGGCTCAGGTCATGATCTCACGGTCCATGGGTTCGAGCCCTGCATCGGCCTCTGTGCTGACAGCTTAGAGCCTGGAGCCTGCTTCGGATTCTGTGTCTCCCTCTCTCTCTCTGCCCCTCCCCTGTTCATGCTCTGTCTCTCTCTGTCTCAAAAATAAATAAATGTTAAAAAAAAAAAAATTAAAAACAAAACAAAAAACCATTTAAATTAGGACAATCCTTCCAATAACCCAGAATGGAAGTTACTATTTTATCTTCTTTTCATAGATTAAGAAACTGTGTTTAAAAGAAGACAGTTAGGGGGCGCCTGGGTGGCTCAGTGGGTTAAGCATCTGACTCCTGATTTCGTCTCAGGTCATGATCTCATAGTTTGTGAGTCTGAGCCTGGCATCAGGCTCTGCACTGACAGTGTGGAGCCTGCTTGGGATTCTCTCTCTCTCCCTTTCTCTGCCTCTCCCCTACTCACACTCTGTTTCTCTCTCTCTCAAAATAAATGAACAAAACTTAAGAAGAAATTTTTTTTCATAAATAACTAAAAGAAGATAGTTACATGACCTGTGCCAGGGCACTAAACCAGAGAATGGTGCAGCCAGAATTCACACTCAGTCATCTGACTGTAAACTCATGCTCTCTCCATTCCACTGTGCTGCCTCTGAAGCAAACTTCACATGGGCAGCAAATCAAAGATGTTCAGCCAAGTATTTCTTCCTGGCCAGGTATGGTTCTAAACTTCTACAGCTCGGAGACAGCACAGGAAGCAAAACTAGAAAGGTTGTCCTCATTCTCCTAAAAATACACTTATAAGATGAAAGCCAACAGAACTTTTCACCTGCTCAGAAAGCTTCCTCACTTCCTCTAGAATGGAAGCAACAGGCCGACTCCTCTCCCGGCCACGAGTGAAAGGGACGATGCAGTAGCTACACATATTGTCACAGCCTCGCATGATAGACCTGGGGGAAAAGCACCAAAACTTAGTAAGAGGAATGGGACACCTGCTCCCACCCAAGGAGCAGGTCAGAGCTCCCTAGACGTTATCCTCTGGCTCTGAATCCTCTTGGCACCATATTCACACTGGACCAATCTGAGACATTTTTAAGGCAGACATTTTTTATCTTTAAAAACTAGTATCTAAGCACATGATATAAACCACATCACAACTGGTAGACAGAGCAGTTACCCTGAGGGAGCACAGTGGTGAGGGAAAGGGTGCAGATGTACCAGGAGTATACCCCATAAATAGAAAACGTTTGAACTTTTTACATCTACACCAGAAAAATATATATATTATGAAGTGTGTATGGGGAGGAAAAACTTCAGATTTTTCTTTTTTTTTTTTTAAGTTTATTTTTGCAGACAGAGAGAGAAAGAGAGAGAGAGAAAGAGAGAGAGAGAGAGAGAGAAAGAGCACAAGTAGGGGAGGGGCAGAGAGAGAGGGAGACACAGAATCCAAAGCAGGTTCCAGGTTCTAGGTTCTGAGCTGTCAGCACAGAGCCTGACACGGGGCTTGAACTCATGGACAGCAAGATCATGACCTAAGCCAAAGTTAGACACTCAACCGACTGAGCCACCCAGGCGCCCCTGAGAAACTTCAGATTTAAAACAGGAATTCATAGTTCTCACTCATTCCTCATCCAATTATTAGGTTTCTAAGTTAAATCACTCTCTTCCATTTGCATCCTGTATATGAAAACATTAATTTACCTTAAGGAAATAATTATGAATATCAAAGATGTTCACTGAAAAACTGTTAAATAAATGTTAGCTATTGTTTTTATTAAGCTTTCCAAGAAGTGTGGGATAGCCATTAAAATGACAGAGGTTGACAAACTTTCTATAAGAAACAGACAGTAAATATTTCAGGCTTCACAGACCACACGGGCTGTGTCACGATTACTCAATTCTGCTACTGTAATGGCAAAACCAGCCACAGATGATATATAAACAAATGGTAAGGCTATATTTCAGTAACTTCATTTACAAAAAACAGGCTGTAATTTTTTTTTGCCAATTTGCCAATCTCTGTTATAGAAAATTTAATTACATAAAATTTAAATATTTCACCATTTAAAGTAAGGTTATAAAACCAAGTACATCAAGAGCCCATTTTTACAACTAAACACAGGTACAAAGCATACACACACAGGAAAGGACAGGAGTAATATAGCAAAATGATAACAGTGTTCATCATTAGGTGGTTGGAATATAGGTGACTCTTTCCTCCTTATGTTTTTTTTTTTTTATCTTTTCCACGTATTCTTCAACAAATATGAACTATTTTGTCACCAGATTTTACTACTTTTTTTCAGTTAAAGTTCAGGGGAAGAAAAAAAGGAATAGGAAAGCTGAAGATATTTTCTTAAGTAAAAAATTAGAATACAGAAAGAATGGTAGGAAAGATCCCATATTACATGTATGAATGGATATGGAAAGAACACTCCTAAAAGGATTATACAAGAAACTACTAACATGGCTGCCTCTGAGGTGGCCTACAAGACCGGGGAGAAGAGATGTGAAGGAGTCTGACTTTATCAGTTTTTTGTTTTTTATGTTTTGTCCTATATGCATGTATTAATTTGCTTTAATGTAGCAAAATTAACATTATTTTAAGAGAAAGGAGAAGTTCACTCCCTGTCTCTTGGGCAGTGTCTTACACGAAGGCAGATGTAGCACTGGGGCTTGTCTGGACTGGCATGACATCAGCATAGGTCTCATCCAGAGAGAGCAGCACATTGGCAGCTTGTTGACCTGACTCAGCGACAGCCAGCAGCCGAGGAAGGTCCCGATAGGCATCTGGACCAGCCAAAATATCCACCATTTTCTCCCTGTTGAGGATCTCCTCCTTCAATCTCTCAGCCATGCAGCCTGAGGAAGGAAAACAAAATAAGTACCCATTCACAAATGCATCTGGTCTCGTGGTTTCTTCTCAGTACACATTACCTCCAGCTACATTCAGAGACCAGGGCACAGAAACTTCTCTAAGAGTTTAGCATCATCATTCCCCAAATTTGCCCAATACTTCCATAGCACTGGAACCTGCATCTTCCTATATGAGAAAACCAAAGGAAGCAAGCAACTAAAGAAATCAATTAAATGCTCAGAAAAAAATTAAACCATCATCCAGGGGCACCTGGGTGGCTCAGTCAGTTAAGGGTCTGACTCTTGATTTGTTCGGTTGAAGTCATGATCTCATGGTTTCATGAGTTTGAGCCTCTCATCGGGCTCACTGCTGTCAGCACAGAGCCCGCTTTAGATCTTCTGTCCTCCCTCAATCTGCCCCTCCCTCTCTCAAAAATAAACATTAGGGGCGCCTGGGTGGCTCAGTCGGTTGAGCGTCCGACTTCGGCTCAGGTCATGATCTCACGGTATGTGAGTTCGAGCCCCGCGTCGGGCTCTGTGCTGACAGCTCGGAGCCTGGAGCCTGCTTCAGATTCTGTGTCTCCCTCTCTCTCTGACCCTCCCCCGTTCATGCTCTGTCTCTCTCTGTCTCAAAAATAAATAATAAAACATTAAAAAAAAATTTTAAAAAAAATAAATAAATAAACATTAAAAAAAAAAAAAAAACCTATTCTTGGTTATACACCTATGTTCATAGCAGTATCATTCACAATAGCCCAAAGGTAGAAGCAACCCTAGTGTCCATCAACAGATATGGTGTATACATAAAATGGAATATTATTCAGCCTTAAAAAAGGAAGCAAATTCTGATATATGCTATGATATGGATGAATCTTGAAGACATTGTGCTAAATGAAATAAGCCACTCACAAAAGGACAGATATTCCATGATTCCACTTGTATGAGTTACCGAGAATAATCAAATTCATAGAGGCAGAAAGTACAATGGTAAATTGCCAGGAGCTAAGGTGAGAAGGGAAATGGGAAGTTATTTAATGGGTAGAGAGTTGCAGTTGGGGAAGACGAAAAAGTTCTGGAAATGGATGGTGGTGATGGTTGCACAACAATATGAATAAACTTGAAGCCACTGAACTGTACATTTTAAAAAAGGGCTCAAATGATAAATTTCATGTTACCTATATTTTACCACAATAAAAAACAAAGTATTGGGGGGATTTCTGAAATTCCTAACAAAGATACAGCCAGGGGCTTCTATAATGAAGGCACTGAAATGAAACAAAACATTTCAGGGGCACCTGGATGGGCTTAATTAGATCAGCGTCCAACTTCAGCTCAGGTCATGATCTCTCAGTTCATAGGTTTGAGCCCCGCATCGGGTTCTATGCTGACAGCTCAGAGCCTGGAGCCTATCTGGGATTCTGTGCCACCTTCTTTCTCTGTCCCTCCCCAGCTCACTCTCAGTCTCTCTCTGTCTCTCAAAAATACATAAACATTAAAAAATAAAAAATAAAAAAAGAAACAAAACATTTCAGCTAATCCTTCCATCCTCCTGTCACTTAGTACATTAATCTGTATAACAGGATATGCTCCAACTATGTTTTGACCCATCAATAGGAATTAATTTAATCATTCCACAATGGACAGCCAATTTTAAAGTTAAATACATTAACTAAATTCTGGGACCAAGAGGGTACAGAATATTCATTTTTGAGATATGCTTTCCAGGTATCTAGATCAGAGGTGTCCAACAGAACTTCCTCAAATGATAGAAATATTCTTTATCTGTGCTGTCCAAAATGGTAGCCACTAGTCAAGTGTGACTACTGAGAAGTCAATATGTGGCTAGTGAGAGTGAAAAAGTAAATTTTAATATTATTTAATTTTAGCTAAATTTAAATAACCACATGTGGCTAGTGGCTACCATACTGGTCAGTGCAGATCTAGATCCTCACTTGGCTCTACTTCAGGAGTCAAGACGAAAGGTGCCTACACTCTAAATTCATGCTGTTCCTTCAGACGCCAAACTCTCTCCTATCCATAACTCTGCCACCATCAGCCCCATTAAACTCTAACAAGGACAGACCATATTCTGAGTACCCATGACTTCAAGGCACTATGAAAAGCCCTTTTTATGAGCTTTAGCTTATTTCATGCTACAGCCTTTGACATCAAATATAAAAGTTACATGGGACGCATGACATTTCTTCAAACGCTGGGAATCCAGCATCTAACGGAAACCCTAGCATACAAAGCTACATGAAGGGGCACCTGGGTGCTCGTCACTTGAGCATCCGACTCTTGATCTCAGCTCAGGTCATGATCTCAAGGTTCATGGGATCAAGCCCAACATCAGGCTCTGCATTGACAGCACAGAGCCTGCTTGGGATTCTCTCTTTCCCCCCCCCCTCTCTGCCCCTCCCCAATTTGCACATGTATGCACTATCTCTCTCAAAATAAACAAATAAACTTAAAAAAAAAAATTTTCAGGGCACCTGGGTGGCTCAGTTGGTTATGCATCTGACTTCAGCTCAGGTCATGATCTCACAGCTTGTCAGTTCAAGCCTTGCATCGGGCTTTTGTGCTGACAGCCCAGACCCTGGAGCCTGCTTCAGATTCTGTGTCTCCATCTCTCTCTGTCCCTCCCCTGCTTGCACACTGTCTCTCTTTCTCTCCCCAAAAATCAATAAACATAAAAAAAAAAAAAAAAATTTTTTTTTTTCATTTTCATGGAGCCCAACTATCAAAACACAAAATCTCCAAATTACCGGATACCTAGAATCCCAATCCTCAGAGGCACTTGGGAGCGGAGCCGTTTTGTCTTCAGGGCTTTAAGCTGATGTAAACGATTCCAGATGGTCTGTTCAGCCTTCTCCCTACAAAGATCAAAAGAGGTATAACTGAACCTGAAAATCAACTATACCACAAGCTAAAAGAGTAGGGCAACGGAAATAAAATCAAAAGAAACTTCAACCCTTTAAATGAATATCTACCTTTTAAGTTAAGGGAAGACAGGCAGGGAGCCAACTGAAGAAGCACCACTTGCTACAATTCACCATTCCCACAATGACACCCTTCCTGCATATCTCCACACCTGACAAGCCTTTACGTCAAACTCAGAATCTACTTCACAAAGCCTCGTACAGAGTCTGTCTGCCCTTTAACTGCCTTATAACTATACTTTTCCCTATACTTAGCAACTTCTCTTTTATTGTTTGATTTTTTATATAGTGCTTTCTGCCAGATGTTAGAGCTATTTGTGACTCTGCTTAAGTTCCCATATCAGACTAAGCTCCTTAAAGCAAGGCTCCATGGAGGAGGGTTCATTTCTGAATCTCCCAAAGCCATCTAGTTCAGTGTCTTACAGCAGAAACACCCCCAACAAAAATGCTGGATTCCATTAACACTAAGGAAACACTAACACAAATGTGCCTTGTACACAGAAACAAAGTAAGAAACAGAATATGTTTACTTCCGATGGATGCCACCCATCTCCGTTCAGAAGAACCCTGTCCCCGGCCACTGACTGCACCCTAACCCTCATGATGCTACATCCTAAACAAGTGCCATTACCTGCAAGAGAACCCTTAGGAAAAGCTGGGTGCCTCAACATACCCCTCATCTATAAAATGGGTTTGATTATAGCACCTACCCCATAGGGTGGTTGTGAGAATTAAATCAGTGTATGTATAGTGCTCAGCACGAGACAGGATACGCAGCACGTGCTCGGCAAATGTCAGCCCAGTTCCATCGCTGCTATCTCCCATGTTGTAAAACTGCAAGTCCACTGACTCATCTCCACAGGTAGGCCAGCCTGGCACTGCTAGCTCTGACACAAAACACGTTCACTCTCTAGGTAAAGAACAAACTCCCACCTGATAGAACATGTGACAAGGAGGATCACATCAGCCTGAGTGGAAAAATAGGAAAAAAAAGGGAAAATTACAATCTCTGAAATCTGCCTTGTAGAATCACTACCCACAGCTTTTTCTTTCCTATTATTCCTACTACTGTGGTAAAAACATACATAAAATTTACCATTTTAACCATTTTTAAGTGTACAGTTCAGGAACATTAAGTACATTCACACTATTGTGCAATCATTACCACCATCAAGCTCCAGAATCATTTCATGTTCCCCAACTAAATCTCCTCTGTTGGGTTCAGAGATTAAACACTAACTCCTCCGTTCCCCTCCACCTCACAGCCCATTTTTAACCTAGTTCCTTGCCTAAAAATGAGCACCACCATAAAAGTTTCAAAAATAACCAGAACAAAAATACACCTTAGTCCCATGCTACACACTTTACTCAAGGAAACCCACTCTCACCAGGCCATACCCTGTTTCTAAAGCTGTATCTAAGTCCTGGCACAGGGGCGCCTGGGTGGCTCAGTTGGTTAAGGGTCTGACTTCAGCTCAGGTCATGATCTCACGGTCCATGAGTTCGAGCCCCGCGTCGGGCTCTGGGCTGACAGCTCAGAGCCTGGAGCCTGCTTCGGATTCTGTGTCTCCCTCTCTCTCTGACCCTCCCCCATTCATGCTCTGTCTCTCTCTGTCTCAAAAATAAATAAACATTAAAAAAATAAAAATTAAAAAAATAAGTCCTGGCACAAATGCAGAGTCTCATCCAGGCCCAGGAAACAAGGGAAGCAGAAAACCCACGTACCTCTTGGAGGTTCCTGGTGCGCAGATAGCCACTCTTCTGTAAGACAGACCAGGCTATCTCTGTGTCATTCACATTCATCTGACAGCCATAGGTCTCCAGGTAGACTGCAATGAGAGGAGGATTCCACAGTAGGCAGACTAAAAGGGACCGTATGTCTCAAAAGGTCTCTTTCCCAAATGCCCCAGAAACATCTGAGGCAACCAGTTATCCAAGTCCCCTGTTGCCTCAATTCTAAGATACCATTAACTGCCAGAGGTACTGCCAAATTAACAACAGCCTTTCAGAACAAAAGAAACACTGCAATACATACATACATAATTACAGGCTATGTCATTTAACATACAGGGGAAACATGCACCTGAGAATCAAGGCAACGTGGTTACAAAAACAGAAAAGGGAGGACTAGCTGATAATGTTGATTATCAACTTAGGGGGAAAATTTTTTTTTTTTTTTCAACGTTTATTTATTTTTGGGACAGAGAGAGACAGAGCATGAACGGGGAAGGGGCAGAGAGAGAGGGAGACACAGAATCGGAAACAGGCTCCAGGCTCTGAGCCATCAGCCCAGAGCCCGACGCGGGGCTCGAACTCACAGACCGCGAGATCGTGACCTGGCTGAAGTCGGACGCTTAACCGACTGCGCCACCCAGGCGCCCCGAAAAAATTTTTTTTAAGTAGGCTCTATGCCCAGTGTAGAGCCCAACACAGGGCTTGAACTCACAACCCGGATATCAACACCTGAGCTGAGATCAAGAGTCAGAGGCTAAACCAAGTGAACCGCCCAGGCGCCCCAAAAATAAATTTAAATCCATTACACTCCTCCTTCTCAAAACAAGGTTCTCCAACCTCTGAAAATAACAACAATGGCAGGAGGGTACACAAAGCCACAAAATAAAAATGAGGTAACTTCCTACTACAAACAAACTACAAACTACAAACATACATTTCAAATGAAAGCAAGCATTGTGGCACCTGGCTGGCTCAGTCAGCAGAGCATGGGACTCTTGATCTCCAGGTGTAAGTTTGAGCCCCAGGTTGAAGTAGAGCCCACGATGAAGTAGAGATTACTTAAAAATAAAACCTTTAAAAAAAAAAAAAAAAAGTATGGCTCTATTATGACATAAAACACATTTGCATAAAGCTTCTTTTTTAATGTTTATTCATTTGAGAGACAGAAAGCATGTGAGCAAGTGTGCAGGAGAGGCAGAGAGAAAAAGGGAGAGGGAGAATCCAAAGCAGGCTCTGCACTGTGAACACAGGGTCCAATACAGGTCCCAATCTCACAAACTGTGAAATCATGACCTGAGCTGGAATCATGAGTCAGATGCTTAACCAGCTGAGCCACCCAAAGCTTTCACAACATCAAAGGGTGCCTGGGTGGCTCAGTCCATTAAGCAGTTAAGCGTCGGACCCTTGGTTGCGGCTTAGGTAATGATTTCACGGTTCATGAGAAAGCATGGGGCCTGCTTGGGATTCTCTCTCTCTTCCTCCCTCTCCGCCCCTCCCCTGGCTGCACTCTCTCTCTCTCAAAATAAATAAATAAACTTAAAAAAAAAAATAGGAACATCAATTTCACACTCTGGCAAGCCCTTTCAAACTAAATTCCTCTATCAACCCCTGTCCCCACTGGCAATCTTTAATCCACAGACCCAAATAAAGTCAAAATGAAGTTAAAAGTTGATGACAAAAAAATCCTATGAAAACCAACAGAAAAGAGCAGTAATTTATAAAAGAAAGAAACATCAGGTTTTGGGGTTTTTTTAATGCTCTTTGGCTCACTTTCCTTGTCTAAAAAAAGAGGACTAGTGGGTGTGTGGGTGGCTCAGCAGGTTGAGGCTCAGGTCATGACCTGACTTTGGCTCAGGTCATGATCTCACAGTTCCTGGGTTTGAGCTACATTGGGCTGTGTGTTGACAGCTTGGAGCCTGCTTCAGATCCTCTGTCTCCCTCTCTCTCTGCCCCTCCCCTACTTATGCTCGCTCTCTCAAAAATCAGTAAACATTTAAAAGGAAAAAAAAGGGGCGCCTGGGTGGCGCAGTCGGTTAAGCGTCCGACTTCAGCCAGGTCACAATCTCGCGGTCCGTGAGTTCGAGCCCCGCGTCGGGCTCTGGGCTGATGGCTCAGAGCCTGGAGCCTGTTTCCGATTCTGTGTCTCCCTCTCTCTCTGCCCCTTCCCCGTTCATGCTCTGTCTCTCTCTGTCCCAAAAATAAATAAACGTTGAAAAAAAAAAATTAAAAAAAAAAAAAAGACTACAAAATACCTAGCAGGAGTCATAAGATGTACACACTCCTTGATTTACTAATTCAACTCCTTGATATTTACTCTCAAAAAAAAGGTCTTAGAATATATACACCCACTTATATGTATATGTGTGTGTGTATACATACAAAGATACATATTATAGCATTACATATAAAAACTTTTGAAACAACCTAATGTCCTACTATAGGGAACAGGTATATCATAGTACAGCACAATGTAATATTTTGTACCAATTTTTAAAAATTTGATTATGAAGACTGCAGTACTTAGAAAAGTGTCAAATGAAAACATCAAGTTACAAATGATTTGTGCTATATGACTGCAACCAAATCTTTAAGAATTATGGAAGGAGGGGCACCTGGGTGCCTCAGTTAAGCATCCAGCTCTTGATTTGGCTCAGGTCATGATCTCTCAGTTGGTTAAGCGTCTGACTTCTACTCAGGTTATGATCTCGCGGTTTGTGAGTTCAAGCCCTGCATCAGGCTCTCTGGTCAGCAAAGAGCCAGCTTTGGATCCTCGGTCTCCCTCTCTCTCTGCCCCTCCCCGACTGGTTCTCTCTCTCCCTGTCTCTCTGTCTCTCTGTTTCTTCCAATAAACTTTAGAAAAAAGAAAAAGAAAAAAGGAAAAGGTATTTTAACTGACTGTATAGTGTTTCTCAGAAAACCTTTATTGAAGCATAAAAAGTGAATTTCTACAGCACCAATAGTGAAAGGTGCCTTATGACTTAAGACGATCTAAAAATCAGAACAGAGACTATAGGGTTTCCAAAAGTAACCAAAGAGAGGACTCTCCAGGACTTCCACCCCCAGTCACATGGACCAAAAGTATGAGTTTCTTTATATTAATGTTACTTGATAAAGTCTGACAATTCCATAAGCCAGCAGCCTTCCCATACTATTAACCCTGCAGAGCCAGGTCTGCAATAAAAGAACAGTTAAGAATCAGAAATGCTGGAAAGGAGCAAAGCAGAAGTCCAAAGAGAAAAAAAAAAAGAAAACCAACCTTTTCTCTGCCTCCCAGAAAGTTCATCCACTGTGAGATAGGGGGGTGGGTCCTCCACATCAGGCTTCTCTTGAGGATCTAAAGCACTTCTTAAAAAATGCTGAAAAGTCGGGCCAGCAGCCAGCCTAGAGCTGAAATCCTTCCGAACTCCATTTTCCTGCTGCCTCTCTGGACCGGGACATGTGGTGCCGTGGACACTACTCTGTGCCCTGCAGGTCCTGAGCAGCAGCCAGGACACAGAAGCCCAGGGGCCCCTTCTCTGTGCTTGCAGGACACACTGTAAAGGATGCATGGCACTAAACCAACAGCCAAAGTCTGCAAAAGAAGAACAGGTATCACCAATGTTTACTAACACGACATACAGGGCAACGCTATAAGCACTTCCAGTGTATTAATACATTTAATACACAAAAACCCAAGAAGATACTCTTAATATTATCCCTATTTTACAGGTTAAAAACAAAAAACAAACAAACAAAAAAAAAAACTGGGGCAACTTACCCAAGATCACACAAAGGGGTGCCAGAGATAAGATACAAATCCAGGCAATTTTCAAAACAAAAGGGTGGTAGAGAGATGAGATGGTGTGACAAAATAACAAAGTAGCACCTTGTGCTAGGAACAGTTTCAAGGGCTTTCCATGTAATAATGCATTAAATCTTCACAGCAATCCTTGGCAAAATAGACAGTAGACACCACTGTTACCCCATTCAGAGATGAGGAAACAGACATAGAGAGGCTAAGGAACTTACCTAAGCTCCACCTAAGCAACAGAGCCAGGACTCAAATGAAGGTCTATAGGACTACAAAGCCAGCGCTCCTAGCCACCTTGCTACAATGCCTGTTTCTATGAAAACCACTGTCTGAAGGCATCTTCCTTTGAGTTCCTTCAAATGGTAAGTATCTAACATGAGGCACCACGTCTGATCAGTGACTCCTCCCACCCTCCAAGAATCTCAAATTGCTGCCTTCAAAGTTCCTACCCAGGCCCTCTCACACACAGCTGGGGGAACGGAATATTGCAAATCTTTATACGGGATGATTTGCCACTTTCCATGAAAATTACACAAACACTTTGACCAAGCAGTTCCATTCCTAGATATTTATCCTACAGATGCAGTTCCATTCCTAGATATTTATCCTACAGATACAGTCTTACATATACAAAATGCCCCATGTATAAAGATATTCGATGCAGCAGTGTTTCTAATAGCAAAGGAATGGAAAAGATCTAAATGCCATCAAAAGGGAACTAGTTAAATAAGACATGGTACATCCTTACAATGGAATAAAATGCAACTGTTGGAAAGTAAGGCTGAATCTATACATGACAAAAACAAGGAAGCACAGTGTTCAACAGTACCTATAATATGTTGTACTTTAATCTGTGGGGGAAGGAAGGCAAGAATATTAAGGTACACACTTAAAAATGAACATAGTATCTACAGAATGCATAAGAAACAGTGGTTGCGGGCACCTGGGTGGCTCAGTTGGTTGAGTGTCCAACTTCGGCTCAGGTCATGATCTCACTGTCCGTGAGTTCGAGCCCTGGGTCAGGCTCTGTGCTGACAGCTCAGAGCGTGGAGCCTGCTTTGGATTCTGTGTCTCCCTCTCTCTCTCTGTCCCTCCCCCATTCGCTCTCTTTCCTTCAAAAATAAATAAACATTAAAAAAAAAAATTTTTTTTTTTTAAAGAAACAGTGGATGCCTCCCAGGAAGTAACCTAGATGACTCAAAGTATGAGATGGAGACATTCTTTCTACCACATGTCCTTAACAGACTTCAGACCCCTTCAGGGTCTCCAGCCTGACTGCCTCACTCCAGTCATACCAGACATTTCTGTACTGATCTTCCCTAGCTTCTAGGCTTTTATACACACTGTTCTCTCTGCCCAGTATATCTTCTATATACTTACTGAGCCAACTCCTATGCTTTTAGATCTGTTTCCTCCTAGAAGCCTGTATCCTCAAAGTCTAGGCTGGGGTCCTCCTCTGGGTTCCCGAAGCCTCCTTCTATTCTCTATCTCAAGACTCATCACACTCTGCTGTTAATTACTACTTACACTTCTGCCATCCCTTACAGGCAGACAGGTTCCTAAAAGCAGGGAACAAATCTCATTCATTTCTACATTCTCAGCATCTCCCATTCAGTAACTGACTCCTGGCAGGAGCCGTACGTGTAAAATGAGATGTGGCCGATGACCTCTCTCACTTGATCACCTGCCATATAGGCTACCCGCACTTTAGGCAGGAGCAATGCTAAGCTACATTCAAGTATCAGAGAACAGCAGTCTTTTAGAGAGAGCTTTAAAATCACTCTTTTCTGCCCCTTACTTGTTGTGTGACCTTGGGCAAGTCAAATTCCCATCTCTGAGCTGCCAATTCCACATCTGTAAAATAAGGATTAAAAGCAGTACCTGTGTCCCAGAGGTGTTGTGACAATTAAAGAAATATTAAAAACCCAACTTGGCTTACAGTAAGTCTTCAATAACTGCACATTTGCAGCCCACACTCCCTTTCCTGGGAGGTACAGAGCAATACAGTTAAGAGCATGAGCTCTGGAGTCGTAGTCTGACCCACATGCTGCCTAGCCAGGTAACCTTGGGCACCTGGGGTGCTTCTTAAACTCGAGGGCTTCCGTTTCTTAATAGTACCCATCTCTTCGAATGCTAGGGGGAATCAAATGTGATAACGCAAGCAAAATGTCTGCAGAACACAATGTAGGGGCTGGGGGGGGAGGGGCTCAAAAACTGGTAGTCGCCAATAACGTTAAGACGGCAACCTCACTTCAACAAAAGTGAACATAAACGATAAACATCCCAAACATTTTCTTGGGTGGTTACCAGGCTTCAGGCGCGGTGCTTAGCCCTTCCCATGGATTACAGTATTTAATCCTCACAGCAGCAGCGTAGAGCAGGTTCTATCATCCCCGCTTCACAGGTGAAGAGGCTAACGCTTGAGGGCAAGGACGGGTGACTTGCCCAAGGCGAGCAGGCAGCGGAGCTGGGGCGCGAACCCCGACAGACTGACTCCAGGGCCCGCGCCATCTCCCTTTGAACGCCGCGCACCTGCGGGGCCCCGCCGCCCTCCTGCCCCAAGCACGGGCCACCTCCGCCGCCCCGGCCGCTCACCTCCCGCAGCCCGAAAACCCAGCACCCGGCAACAGGAGCTCCCCTCAGGCGGCCTGGACCCCCACCTCCGCCTTCCGCCGCCGCGGAGCGCGCGCACAAGCGACTTCCGGTCCGCCTCGGCTTCTGTCCCTGACGGTGCACCGGAAGCGCCTCCTCCTGTGCCGGCCGGGTGGCTCCCGGCTCCCGGTTCCCAGCTCCCCACACCCCCGCCCCCCGCCTTGGGGAACCGCTGCGGTGCTGACCTGTCTGGTCGCCCCTAGTTGGCCTGCGGTAACCCAGCGCTTGGAATGGAGTGAGTGCGAGTTAATGTGCCCTAAATGTAAAATATACACCGGAGGGGCGCCTGGGTGGCTCTCTGGGTTAAACATCCGACCCTTGATTTTGGCTCAGGTCACGATCTCTCTATGGATGAGATGGAGCTCGGCATGGGGCTCTGCGCTGTCATAGCCTCTGTTTGGGATTCTCTCTGTCTCTCTCTCTGCCCCCCCCCACCCCTTAAAATAAATAAACTTTTTTTAAAAAAATACACAGCGGGTGTGGAAGAAAGACTGCAAAATATCAACCATTTTTATGTTGATTACTTGTTAAAATAATATTTGGGATATACTGGGCTAAATAAACATAATTTAAATTGTTTCTTTTTACTTTTTTAAGTTTATTTATTTATTTTGGGGGAGAGAGGGAGAGACAGAATACCAAGCAGTCTCCGCGCTGTTAGCGCAGACCCCACGCAGTCCTCAATCTCAGGAACTGTGAGATCATGACTTGACCTGAGACAGTCTGGCCTTTAACCGGCTGAACCACCCAGGCGCCCCTCTTTTTACTTTTTTACTGTGGCTCCTGGGAAGTTTTAAATTGTATATTGGCTCAGTCCGTTAAGCGACTAACCTCCGCGCAGGTCATGATCTCATGGTTTGTGGGTTCGCTGCTGTCAGTGCAGAACCCGCTTCAGATCCTCTGTCCCCGTCTGTCTGCCCCTCCTCCCCCTCCTCTCTCTCTCTCTCTCTCTCTCTCTCTCTCTCTCTCTCTCTCCCTCTCTCCCACTCCCTCTTTCTCTCAAAAATAAATAAATAGTTGAGCCTCCAACTTACACTTAGGTCGTGATCTCACAGTTTGTGAGTTCAAGCCCCACATCAGGCACGCTGCCATCAGCCTGTCAGGGCACAGCCCACTTCAGATCCTCTGTCCCCTCTGTCTGCCCCTCTCCCACTTGCACTCTCCCCCAAAATTAATATTTTTAAAAAATAATAAATGTTTAAAGAATAATTTGTATACGTGGCCCACATACTCTTTCTATTGGACAGCGCTGTGCTAGAGGTTAAAGACTTCCCATTGCCATTCCAGCCTGAACCCCCATCCTGAGAGGGTGGTTACAGATCCATAGTTCGGCTGCCTACAGGGACATGTCCTCTTGGGTGTCTAATGACCAACTCTACCTTAATACAGAACTCTTCATTTCCACACTCACATCCTCACCCAAAACCTGTTCCTTGCCAGGGTAACCCATCTCAGTACATGACCCAACCATCCTCCCAGTTGCACTAGGAGAAATTGAAATGGGCCATTTTTGTTTCCTCTCCCTCAACCTCCAGATTCAATCCGTCAGCAAGTCCTGCCAGCTCTAACTCAAAAATGTCTCAGGGCACCTGGGTGGCTCAGTGGGTTGGGTGTCTGACTTTGGCTCAGGTCATGATCTCACTGTTTGTGAGTTCCAGCCCCACATCAGGCTTTGTGCTGACAGCTCAGAGCCTGGAACCTGCTTCGGATTCTGTGTCTGCCTCACTTTCTTCTCCTCCCCTGCTCGTACTCTCTCACTCTCAAAAATAAATAAACATTTTAAAAATGTCTAAAATTTACCCACTTCCTGTGCTACAACTCTAGCCCAGGCCACCAACGTCTCATCAGAAACTACTGCAATAGCCAGCAAAGTTTCCTTGCTTCTGCCCTTGCCTTTGTCGCCTACAGACTATTTCCCATACCGAGCCTAACAGAATTTGTTTGTTTGTTTGTGTTTTATTGGCTAAGATCATGCCATTCCTCTGCTGAAAACTCTGGGTGGCTTGTCATTGCCATTGCAATAAAATCCAGATTTCCTACCATGTCCTAGGGCCTGCATGATCTGGCCTCTGCTTACTTTTACTTCCCCAACTTACTTCTAACATGTTCTCTCTAGTTGACTACACCTCAACTCTGTAACTTTATTTTGCTCCTTTCAATAAATACTCCAAGCACATGTTTATGTCAGAGTCTACTTAACAATTATCTTTCTGGAATGCTTTTTCCCAAAATTGTTTCTTGGCTTTTCCCTTCTCATTCTTCAGGTCTCACCTTAAATATCAGCTCTTCAGAGAGGCCCTCCCTGACCACTCCATATAACCTGCTCCCATCACTATCCCATCATTTTCTTCACGGTACTTGTCACTATCCAAAATGATGGCATTATTTATTTACTTGCCATTACCTGAGAGCAGGGATACATTCCGTCTTGTCCGTTGCAACATCCCCAAGATCTAGCAGAGAGTCTAACTCATGGAAGAGCTTAATAAATAGTTGTTAAATGAATAAATGATTGCGTTGTGTTTTAGTCTGGGTTCTCCAAAAACAGACCCTGAGACAAGGATTTGAATGCAGGTAGGAGGTCTCAGGAAACATTGACAGGGTAGTCAGGGAAGGAGACAGGGTAGGGGAGATGGCCAATAAAGAATGTTACCATGGTGGCCATCTGGGGTTTAATTCTGTTGGGGAGTTCTGGGAAACCGTGTAGCACACATACCTCAGAATTATTACACCCAAGAGGAGAGGAAGCTAGACTAGTTATATGCCAGCAGTCATGGTAGAAAGATGCTCCTATGTATATTAGTTCCTCAGCACTTCAGCTCTGTCTGGGCAGGGAGATCTGTGGTTTGGAAGAAAGTCCTGTGTTGATAAGGCACTGGCCCCAACACTCTGAACTGTAAGGCTCTGGGGGCCCTGACAGCCCCCGCTGCAATGACTTCTCTAACTCCTCACTCGAACTCTATGAGGTTATTATTAGCGCACTTTAAGGCAAGAAAAGTGAAAATACAAAAGGTGATCACATGCTGAAGCTCACACAGCTACTGCACAGCAGAACTGGGATCCACCCACAGGCCAGGCTGATCCCAAAATGCTATTCTTACCACTGACTGACTAAGTGAAAGTCAGACTGGCTGGGTTCCCATTGAGGTTCTGACACTTACCATGATAGTCAAGGCCAAGTTAGTCATCCCTGCTGATTCCCAGTTTCTTTGCCTATTAAGTGGCTGCCATGTAGAGAATACACTGCTTTGGGGGTAAGAGGATGAAGAGGCAAATAAGGAGAGCATTTAGGAGGCTGTGGCAGTTGCCCAAAGACTGGAGTCTCGGACCATCGTGCTGTCTTGGGGCGGTGAGGATGATGGAAACAAACCTGGATTTCAGGAGTTTGGGATATACTGGAATTAAGCTCACACTGTCTACTTAGATGACTGCTGGCTACCAATTCAGTCAAAAATACAAAGGCAAACACAGGCTGAAAACCGTATCATGGTTCTTGATTTTGACTGTGGTTCTCCAGATAACCTAGAATGTGATCTGATCATTTGGGGTAACTATCAGTACTATGAAAGTATACCAGAATTCCTGGAAAATGCTTAAACTCTACAGACAAGTCCCTGGATACTCTGGGATCTAAAGACTCCAGTTAGAAAAATATTCAGGTTTACTGTCAAGTTGCAAAGGGAAGATGTCCTGTCCTAATATGGCCATGAAGCAGGGGACACAGGGGCACCGGTGCCACACAGAGCCCCACCATGGTGGCAGCGTCTATATCCCAGTGTGAGTTCTTTTGAGAGAGGAAGCCTTCACACTGCCACGGGTGGACAATGACCCTTATCCTTCCCTGGTGACACCCCCAGCCAAGCCCAGCTTATAATAGTCAAACTTCAGTGAGCATGCAGCCCCAGGAGCATGAAAATAAATGCTTGTGGCTGTGGCCCCTGAGGCTGGGTATTTTTTTCCACAGCATTATTGCAACAAGAGCTGAATTTTAGCATATTCCTTTAGATGAACACCAGCTTCCGTGTCTCTTTGCGAGAGAAACCTCCTGTAAACCCCTAGAGTAGGTCAGGTCCCCACTGGCCCCTCTGTTATTTCCATGTCTGCCCAATCTGAATCACACATTTGATTGTGGGAGATCCTACTGAATTTCTGTTCCCTGTGCATGGGGACCTGTCAGTCTTAACTGCTTAGTCCAACACAATAGCCACCAGCCACACGTGGCTACTGAGCACTTGATATGCAGCTAATTTAATTGTCATAAGCACACTCAAGCAGCCCTATGGTTAGGCCCAGGTGGTGAGGAACTGGGGCTGCCTTCCCACAGCCACATGTGTGAGCAATGTGAGGAATGGGTCCTGTAGTCCCAGTCAAGCTGTCACATGAGTGCAGCCCCAGCCAATACCTTGATTGCAACCTCGTAAAAGCCCCTGAGTCAAGAACATCCCAGCTTAGCCTTTCACATATTCCTGATCCACAGAACCTGAAAAATAATAAACATTCACTGTTCTAAGCTGTTAGATTTGGGGGTCATTTGTCACACAATAACAGATAACAAATAGACTTTCTTTATGGCCCTGTGGTTAAAGTCTGCTCTCCTCCAGAGAAAGGAGTCCCACTCCTGGGTCTGGTCCATCTTGGGACTGTGGGAGCCACCAAAGAGTCCAGAGGCCAAGGCACAAACCACAAACACTAGGCCAGGCTGCCTATGTACTCACAGGCTGTTTATTTATCCAAGAGTAAGGAGGAGAGAGGATGAAGAGAAAAACCAGATGCCCCAAGGTGGTGGAGCTGAGGGGAGAAATGAACAGAAAGGTTCCTCCTCTTTCTCTTGCCATGGACCCCAGGGAACTCCCTTCAGATGAGGCCTCTGAGGGTGGCTTAGGGGCCTCTAGGAGGCCTGGCAGTTGTTGTCTGGGGTCAGGATCCCCACAGGGGCAGGTCCCAGGCTCGGAATGGCTTTTGTGTACACAAAATATCTCTCTGCAAAAGGCACTGATGTGGAGATGATGGGGCACCTGGGAGGCTACCCCATCACAGGCAGGATCCACTGTGTCCTGAGTCTGGGTCCCAGTCCCAAGACTATCCCAGCCTCCCTTAGAAGCTGGGACTCTGCACTCTTGTTCCTTTCCTCTCCCTTCCCTCAGCCCAGTGGTGAGCAGGCAGTCAGCGGAGGGCCAGGTCAGGCCATGTGGTAGATACCCTCTCTTCAGGGCTAGTGCATCCGGTGATCTCTAGGCCAAAAGCCCCAGGCGGGTGACTTTTGCCGAGAGGAAGGAGTGGATGATGAAGACCATGGTTTTGGGGCACGAATGCAGGTCCAGCTGCTGCAGGGTGGATGGAAAGAAGGGTCAGGAGCCCCATCCGGCCTGGCCTCCAGGAGAGCAAAGCCCCCCACGCCCTCTACTCACAATCTCTCCTTCAGCACCCCCAAAGTCCAGGAAAAGGAGGCTGGCACCATCATCTGAGGACATCTGCAGCTTCTCAAAGGGCTGCCGGAGCAGCACAGCTCGGGCCGCACCGGGCTCAGCCGCCCACAGCGTGAAGCCCTTGTCGATGTGCACAGAGAGGGTACAGGGACGGCCATTCCACGTGCAGGCTGCAGGGAGGCATGTGGGCACAGGCACAGCCAGCACCTCAGGGACCATAAGCCCCACCTCCAACCCTCACCAGCAACTCCGAAAATGGGGCTTCAATACCACCAGGGATGGGAAGCTCACTGCCTATTATGTCATCTGTATATTCACCCTGCATGGAGTTGCCCCCACCCTAAAATACAGAAAACGGGCCCTCAGAGAAGCAATACCCCACTTCTAGTCCCACTTTCAGCAACAACAAAAGTGGAACCAGAAAGAAGCACCCGCGTGGCTCAGTCAGCTAAGCATCGGACTTTTGATTTCGGCTCAGGTCATGATCTCATGGTTTGTGGGTTTGAGCCCCATGTCAGGCTCTGTGCTGACACCGTGGGGCCTGCTTGGGATTCTCTCTCTCCTCTCTGCCCCTCCCCCACTTGCGCTTGCTCTCTCTCTCTCTCAAAATAAATAAATAAACTTTAAAAAAAAAGTGGAAAGGGAAAGTTTAAACTCTGCCATGTACAGAAGGCCCATTCCCTCCCTCCCTATAAAGGTATCAGTAGACCCACCAAGCATGGCCCTTGAAGACCTTAGAGACCTGTAGAATTGCCCCATTAAACGTGAATTTCAGGTAAACAATGGATAATTGGGACATACTTATGCTAAAAAGGTGTTTGTTGTTTATCTGAAATTCACATTTAAGTGGTGTCCTATATTTTATTTGGCAACCCTACTCCAGGCACAATCTCTCACAACTTCACCACTGTAATCACAAAGCCAGGGCAAGAAAACCCAGGGAAAAGGGTCTCACTACCCACCGGGGCACCTGCACAGCCAAAAAAAAGAGAGTGTGGAGACCCCAAACCCCACTTTATATGCCCCTCCTGAAGCACCTGAAGAAGAAAGGTTGAATGCCTCTGGGGGTAAGAGGCTCATTACCAGAGAGGCACTCCCAGATCCACCCAGCCCACCTGTAGACACCTCCTGCACACCCTCGGCAGCCCGGTGACAGCCATCCACCAGTTGGCGGGTCCAGGCAGCCAGCTCCTGTGGTGACTCCACGCTGAACAGGTGAGTGTCCACACCGTGACGTGTGCCCGTGCGCAAGGCAAAAGAGAGCTCTGCATCATAGGGCACCGAACCCTTGGAGGGGCCTGAGTGCACCAGCCTAGGGGCAGGGGGCAGAGGGCTAAGTATAAGGCCTCAGACAGTCAGGAAATAGTTCTGGGCCAAGGGGGTGGTGACCTGGGAAGGGACCTGTGACTCCTTTACCATATAATCAGGGAACAGGACTTCCAGAAGGGCCCCGATTGACTCACAAGAGCCCACCTCTTGCCACCCTCCCCCTTGATCCCTCTGCTCCAGCCATACTAGTGTCTTCAGACACACCCAGCACATTCTTGCCTCAGCACTTCTGCATATGCTGTTCCCTCCATCAAGTACACTCTTCCCCGATTATCTGCACGACTCACTCCCTCACTTCTTTCAGATCTTTGTTCAAATGTTGTCTCCTCTGAGAAGCCCTCCCTAAACTTCCTGTCTAAAATAGTACCCCTGGCACTCACTACCCTTACTTTTCATCATGATACCAGAAATTATACTTATTCTTTATTTGTTTCCATTGGTTTTTGATTGTCTCTTTCACTAGAATATCTTCTAGGATAAGAATTTTTGTCTTATTTGTTCACCACTCTATTTTCAGCAATTAAACCAATGCTGAGCATATAGTAGATCTTAAATAAACTCTTGTGACCTGAATTCATGAGTCACTTGATTAGTTTGGCAATCCATGACCTGCTTGTCCTTGGCAGACAGGCAGCTCCTAACACATAGGCCAGAGCCCCACCCAGAGGAAAAGGCATGAGCAGCAAGGGCCTGGGCCTTCAGTTTCATTCCCATTTGCTGTGTAACCTTGGGCAGCTTACTGCCCCTCTCTGGGCAACAGCCTCAGAGTTCTGGCCCTTAGCCCTCTTCAGTTCCTCATTCCACACACACTCTCTCTTGTAGCTTCAGCTCCCCCCAGAGCTGCTGCTGACACCCAGTTTTCCATTTTCCAGCCCAGAACTACAAACCCACAAGTCCCCAAGATTCCTATCTAAGCCCCTCTCTGTCCCCAACACACTGGAGCATCTTGCTCCAGCCTCCCCGCTTTGCACTCTCACCCCTAGTCCCACTGCCCACCGGACCCCAACTCCAACACCCCCCCCATTCATCCATTCATCCTGTCCACCTCCCTCACCCTCCCCATCTGGCAAACACTAAGCCCAGTTAATTTTACCACCCGTGTGTCTTCCAATGCAAATGCGGCCTTTCTTCTCCATCTGCTGCCTCCACCCACCTCCACCATCTCTCCTGCATGACTGCACCAGCCTCCCAGCTTCCATCCTGCCCCCTCCACTGAATTTTCCACATGGCAACCACAGAGAGTCTTCTAAAACACAACCCAAGTCACCTCACTCCCAGGCTAAAACCCTTCCACTCGGCCACAACTCTTAAGATAGAACTAGCATTCCTTAACCAGGGACTAGAGGTTCTGTAAGATCAGGCCCTGACAACTCTCTGTTTCATTTCTCTCCATTTCTTGTACAGATTCTACATACTGGCTATAGCACACTCAAAGATCTATGAACATGCACCAGCCCTTAATACTTCTGTACTTTTGACCGTGTTGTTCTGTGTGAGATGACCTTCCACTCTTTCTTAAAGAGCAAACTTCTATTCAACCATCAAAGTCCAGCTCAATATCACCTCCAGCTAAAGCCTTCCCCATCAGGCCAGGCAGAGTTAAGTGGTTCCTTCACCTCCACGCTTGAAGGCTGTCAGCCTCCCCCACCAGACTGGATACTCCCTGAGGGCAGACTGTTGGGATCAGCTCCCTGTCCCCTGAACTATGCTCCACTAGGTTGGGCAGAGTAGGTGTCAATCAGTGAGTGACTGGTGGGACCTCACATCCTTCTGTTGCAAACCGCCATCTTACAGATGAAGAAACTGAGGCCCAGACAAGATAGAGGTTTGCTTCAGGTCACGTGGGAAATAACTCAGGGCAGAGTGGGGCTGGGGTCCCCCACCTCTGAGGCCCATCGAGAGCATCATCCCCCAACCTCTGGGTGAGACATACACCCCTGCCTGCCCATGGATACCTGGTGGCAATGAGTGGGGCAGTACGGGCTGGCTGGCTCAGAGCCTCCCGGGTCTGGGGTAGATGGCAGTAGAGAAGCAGCTCCTTCTCGGTCAGCAAGGCCAGGGTAGGTGCCGTGCCCCCACCGGGCAGCTGCAGGGGGCAAGGCAACAGTGAGGTGGGGCGGGGAGGGGAGAGGTCAGAGGGCCAGGGTGGAGTGAGATGATAAATGGGAATGGGGTTAGCTCCAGGGGAGGGGATAGGGGTAGCGGACAGATGCCTGGCCCAGCAGGCACCTGCTCAGTCAGCCAGCCGATCTGCTTGATGTCCTGGCTCCCAGCTGTGCTGGTGGCTGCCAGCAGTGCCTGCAGCTCGTCCTTGACCCAAGGCATCAGAGCGTTGACTTGGGCCTGGATGGCAGCTGCCCACGACTTTGCGCTAGCCTCATCCTTGGCCCTCAGGAAGAGGGTGTCTTGGCCATCTGCTGAACAGATCTCCAAATACCTGCAGGCACAAATAGAATGGAGGGGAGGACAAGTCCATTAGGCTGCAGCTGCCCAACCTTGAAATCTGGCCCGAAACCCCATTCACTGCAAGACCAGGAGAAACCACAGGGTGTCCACGAGACAGTCGGGAGCGATACTCACTGCTGGGGCTCCAGCCCAAACTGGGGCTTCATGGGGTCTAGGGACAAGAGACTACGACATACATACACAGAACCATATACATACGAATTAAACACATACTCAAACATGTGTGATAGGAGCCAAAATCACTGTGTGAGGATTCGTGATCTTACTCTTTTCTCCTGGTTTCTAAGGAGAAGGATTCTCCTGCTAGACCAGCTCCCAGCTCCCAGCTTTTCCTTTGTGGCACAGGACCAAAGTGATATACTGCAAGGGGGGCGGGGAGCACAGAACCTGGAGAGGCTTGAGAGGCCAAGTCAGTCTACACAGAAAGAGCTAGAGCTGGAGGAGTGAAGGAGGAAGAAGGGAGGAGGGATTGTGGACAAATGTGGGGGACGAGTTTCAGGGAGGTACCAAGAGGACTAGTGACAGGGAAAGGATTTTAAAATGTTATGTGGAATATTAAAGATTCGCTCCTCTTTGGCCTTTCTGTAACAGATGAAGCAGGGCAGAATCTAAAAGATGGCTCACACAATACCCAACCCCCTTCACCTTTGCCTCCCTCCACTGCAGAGCGAGGAAGCAAGATACTTGAATTCCCACCTCCCTTGCAACCAGGGCTGGCCAGGGGACCCAGGTCTGACCATGAGATACAGCCAGAAGTCTCTGGGGAGGGTGCCCCCTCCCAAGGGAAGGTAAAGCTTCCCTAGATGTGGTGGTTACTCTCCAAAGATGGCCTCCACCAAATCCATCCCTCTCTGAACATCCAGTCCACTTTTCTCATCAAGAGGTGAAGCTTATTTCTCTTCTCCTTGACCTTGTAACTTGGTTTGACAAATACAATGTGGCAGAAGTGACATTCTGGCATTCCTGAGCCACCACGAAATCCAAGTACCCAGGGACCAACTACCCAGATAGAACAAGCAAGGCATGTGGAAAGGACTTCTGGAAAGAGGAATGCTCAGCCAGCCCCTAGCTGTTCCAACCGTTCCAGCTGAGGCAGCAGACATGGGGGCAAAGCGGCCATCTTGTACTTCCAGCCCCAGCAGGTGCCACATAGAGCGGAAGAACTGGCCAGCCGAGCCAGCCCGGGTTACAGAATTGTAAGAAATAATAAACTGCTATCTTCTAAGCCACTCAATTTTCGGATTGTCTGTTATGCAGCAAAAGAACAAAATGCAAGGAGAAAATTTCCTTTGCCTTTTGCCTTCTTCCCATCTGGAACATGGGTACATGTTTGGGCATGCAGCCACCATTCTGCCTCCAAGAAGAAAATACACAATAAAAATGGCAGAGGAAGAAGCTGGAAGGCTGGTTCCTCAAAGGCATTCTTGACCCATGTTTCTTAAACATGTGGAAAAATAAATCCCTCATTTATTTAAGTCATTGCAGATTCGCATTTCTGATACTTGTAGCCCGACATAATCCTAAAACTTAGTAAAAGCTTGAAATATTTTTCATTTTTATTTTGGTTACCAGATTGTGTTCCTTTGACTGGAACATTGTGCCAATATGGAACCACAGTTATATTCATGTTACACACGTTACATATGTGCACATGGTCGAGCACGTGTGCATGCATGCACATACACATATGAATATTAACACAAACATGCACCAACACGTATGCACAAATCTACACCCATAGCCATGCAAATGCGTACATATATACACAAAGTTTTTGCGTTTACACGTCAACTACATGTGCACACACAGAAATGTGTGATATCTGGGATCAGGCTGGAAACCACGATTAACCTAATCATGTAAGTAAGTCTCAGGAAGGACTAATACCACCTTACCTTCACTCAATACAAAAGGCCCCTTTGGTGGAACACCTTAAGTGACCTGTGAATCACCAGTTCTTGCTTCATGGGGGCAGTCTGGGGATGGGGCATCGAGTAGTGCTAAAAGATTTGGAGCTGAACCTCCAGGTCAATGTTGGGCATCTGCCTGGCCTTGACCCCGGCTGTAACTAGGACCCACAGCACAAGCCTTTTATGCTCATGCCATATACACACTACCCCCAATACTGCATACCCCACTTGATCAACATATATTCCATTCACCCACCACCATCACTCAGGCACCTACAATTTCTAAAGCAGAGAGGGCTACCTGGAATGAGGCAAGTTCCATCCCTTCCTGGTTGTGTGATCTTGGGCAGGTTACTTCCTCTCTCTGTTCTCATCTACAAAATGGGGGTGAAATAATAGGACTTTGCTCATAGGGTCGCTGTGAGAGTTGAATTAAAATGTGCATGGTAAACACTCAATATTGTTGGTTGTTACCAATCTTACCATCAGTGACCTGTTAAGGGCTGCTCATATGTGAAGGATGGTATTTTCCATGGCCCTGACACGAATGTTACTAGACATCTAAGAACCTCAGCAGAGTTAGAAGAGACTTGAAGGGACCACTAGGTCTGAAAACTTTATTTCCCAGTGAGGAAGCTACAGGTCAGTGAGGAAGCTACAGGTCAGTGAGGAAAAGGGACTAGTCCACGGAGAACCAGGACTGGAGCCCAGGGTTCTTCCGCAGACCAAGCTCCTTCTCAGATGTGAACTGCTCAGAGGAAGAAGAGAGAAGCAAAGCATACCATCATCCCCTTAACTTCACTCTTACATCCATTCAACAAACATTTCTCAAGCCCCACTATGTTCGGACTTTGTACTGCCCACTTGCAACACAGGGCTATCTTTCCCTTGGCCCCACCACTTAACACCAAGGCGTATCCGTCTGAGCTGCTCCCCACCCCAGATTTACCTGGGCTCCGGGTCAGTGGGGGTGCACCTCCTCGAGACATATGCCATCTTCAAGGATATGTGTTTGGCATCACTGATGTCCCGGGGTGGGGGGCCAGGGGAAGACAGCTGTCGCTGAAGGGGTGAAGCAGGAGGCGAGTCCCAGCCAACCGAAGTCCCGCCGGCAGAGTTCTTGAAATACGGTGAGACCTCTTTCATGTACTTGACTGGTCAGAGCACAGGTCAGTAGTTACTGTTGTGACATGGGCTCCCGTGTGGCACACATCACAATTGTCAGTAATTCATAAGGGTTTAATTTATGTCCAATATCACTATCCTTCTCTAGGCCAAAGTCTCTGACAGAGCAGTGTGGTAGAAAATACTGGATGCATGCCAACATCCAAGCTCTCATGTTTCCCCTGGTTTATAGATCCATGCCACCTGGAAGAAAGACCACAGCTCCCAGCCTCCTTTGCAGTTAGGTGTGGCCATGTGACTAAATCTAACCAAGTAAGCAGAAGCGTTTGGATTTTGGGGATGACTGCCTAAAGGGAATGGACAACAGCTACAACAAGGCAGTGAAAGAGCACTGAACAGGAGTCAGGAGATGTGACTGCTCTGCCACAGGCTCCTTGTTTGCTTCTATTGCTTCAGCCTGCTCATCTGCAAAGAGGAAGCATTGAATGAGATAGTCCTGTGGGACAGGCTGGCAATTGTCATCCGATATAGCAATAGCCTCCCAGCTTAAGACTTCATTTTCCAGGCTCCTTTATAGCTATACGTGCTTATGTGGTCTAGTCTGGCCAATAGAATGAGAGCAGAAGGGATGTGTGCCGCTACCACATTCTGCCTATTAAAGAAAGGGGCATACCCTTCCTTTCCTCCTCTTTTCCCCTGACAGAGGTGAGCTAGCTGGGACACAGACTGGTGAAGCACCATCTTGACCATGAGGACATGAGCCACAGTCTAAGGGAGGCTGACCACAAAACAGAAACAAATGGATGCTGGCCCTTGGAGATGCCATGTCAGACTTGGACTGTTACCTAAGAAACATAGCATAAGAAACAAGCAGCATAACTTGTACCCTAACCAATATAGGTGCTCTTAGCTCTGACCAAACATCATTGAGTAAGTATAGTAGACACCTTCTAAAATAGCATCGTCCAGGGGTGCCTGGGTGGCTCAGTCGGTTAAGCGGCCAACTTTGGCTCAGGTCATGATCTCACGGTCCGTGAGTTCGAGCCCCGTGTTGGACTCTGTGCTGACAGCTCAGAGCCTGGAGCCTGTTTCAGATTCTGTGTCTCCCTCTCTCTGACCCTCCCCTGTTCATGCTCTGTCTCTCTCCATCTCAAAAATAAATAAACGTTAAAAAAAAAATTTAAATAGCATCGTCCAACAGATTTTTCTGTGATTATGTTAATGTTCCATATATACACTGTCCAATACAGTAGCCACTAGCCACATGTGGCTATTGAGCACTTGAAATGTGGCTAGTACAGGCGAGGAACTAAATTTTTACTTTTATTTAATCTTAGTTTAAAATTAAATTCGAATAGCCATTTGGAACTAATGGTGGCCACACTGGACAGCAGAGTTCTAGGATAACAGCTTTGATCTACTTCTCTGCCCAACGAACCCAGAAATTCACATTCGGATATGTGATCCTGCCCTTCTGGATATGCTATCTGGACCAGAGTGAACACCTGACCCACACTAGTATACCCAAATTGACAGTAGGAGAGATCCTCAGCTGGTATCTTGAACAAACTTGAACGCTATGGGGACAACGACCTTCTGCTGTGAAGAGGAGAAAGCTGGTTTATAAGAGAGAAAATTAGTGGAGATGCATGTTGAGAGACAGAGGGAAGGCCCTGCCAATCACCGGTTAACGCTCTTGTTTCTGATACTCGTCCTTTAGAATGTCAAACTGCCATCCCAACAGGAGTTGTGATATTTGCAACCAAAAGAGTCTTCACTGGGGCCTCGACCAATGCCTTTTTAGAAAAGGCAGATCTCACTAACAATGCAGCTACAAGTGAAAGGCAACATGATGAGAAGGTTGATCTAAGAAGAGCCTGTGGGAGTACAGATTCAGAAACAAGTCAGTTTTCTTGAATACCTACCATGTGCCAGGTATTGGACTGGCCCTAGGTAGGACTGGAATGGTAAACATATGCACTTGCGCTACCCTTTCTTTGTCCCTTGCTCATGGAAGACACCATAAATCAATCATAGTGCTTTATGGCAGCCATTACCAATCCATCAAGGCTAATTGGTAATAAATATTTTGGTCATTCTTGTTATATTTATTAGATGAGTTGGGCTGCAAATAATAGAATATATGATAAAAGTGCCTTAAGAAATAAAGATATTTATAATTTCACATAACAAGAAATCTAGGGGCACTTGGCTGGCTCAGTTGGTAGAACATGCAACTCTTGATCTCAGGGTTGTGAGTTCAAGCCCCATGTTGGGTGTGGAGTCTACTAAAATACAAATAATTAAAAATTAAATAAAATGCTATTAAAAAAAATCTAGAGGAAGGCAATCTAGGATTGGTTCAGTGACTCAATTAAATTGAAAGCAAGGTAGACCTCTGTGCCATTCTCTTGGCCTTCCCCTCATGACCACAAGATGGCTGCCACAGCTCAAGCCAATCATTCCTTACATGACAAAACCCAAAGCAGGAAGGGAGAAGACAGGCAGTAAAAGGTTTTCTCCTCACAATTCCCTTATCAGAGAGGTAAATATTCCCATGAAGCCTTTTATCTCATTGGCCTGACTGGGCTCCATGCCCACTTCTAGCACAATCATTAGTAAAAAGGGAATAGTCATGACTTAGACCAATCACAATTCAGCCTCAGGAGCTGAGCATATTTCCACCCAATAAAATCAGGCTTCTATTAGCAAGGAAGAAGGGGAAATAGTTGGTAGATTTGCCCTAGTATCTGGACTGTTCCAAATTTTTTTAAGTTTATTTATTTATTTTGAGAGAGAGACACCAAGCAGGGGAGGGGCAGAGAGAGAAGGAGAGAGAATCCCAAGCAGGCTCCACACTGTCAGCACAGAGCCTGATGTGGGGCCTGAACCCACAAACCATGAGACCAAGACCTAAGCCAAAACCAAGAGTCGGCCACTCAACAGACTGAGCAACCCAGACACCACTTTCCCAATTCTGATGAGTAGCAGTCTCCTCATCCACTAAGAGGTGCCTATGCCTGCTAGCCCTTGAGAAGCTTCCATTACTCTCCCCTCAACTACTATGCCCTCATGGCCATCTGACTTGCTAGCCATCTGACTTCTGCAGTCAAAGCCCAGCCAGTATGCTCTGCCTGAGATCAGACAAGCCAAGGGGTGAGGAAGCAGCTCTTGGCCCAGCTCCCTGGAAAAAACAGATAAGAAGCTATTTCTATCACAGAAGACTGTCCCTCAGGTTCAGACAGGATCCAAGACAAATAGCAGTGAGAATGAAAGGGAGTTACAAACCCTATTGGGGTTGGAAGAGCAGTTAAGTTGAAAATAAGTGCAGGATTTTTTTTTTTTTTTTTTTTTTTTTTTTTTTTTTTTTTTTTGAGAGAACCAAGACTAGGTCTGAAAGTTGGGAACTAGGACTAAAATTGACTCAATGACTCATCCTCATCATTACAGCAGTGACTTACCCCAGGACTGACTACTGGATTATGTCTCAAGGGGTGATAGAGCTGGGACACATCACAGCCTATCTGACAGCCAAACCATTTCCCCCTTTCTTTGCTAACAGAACTCTGAGCCCTACAGATTGGGCTTCTCCCCAAACAAGGAAGAAAATCATGATTGGTCAAAGTTAATCATGATCTTTCCATCCCTCTTGCTTGTGATTGGTTTAGATAGAGGCAGATGATACAATTCTGGCCAATGAGAAGTGAGGGAAAGTATATTCCCTTCCCTTCCTCTCCTCTAGCCTTTAAAAGTTGCTGGGAGGGAAGTTGGTCCCAAAGCAATGATAGTCACTTTTTTTTTAATTTTTTAAATTTACTATTTTATTTATTTTGGGAGAGACACAGAGAGAGGGGTGGGGAGAGAGAGAATCCCAAGCAGGGTCCACACTGTCAGCTCAGAGCCAGACATGGGGCTCGAACTCACAAACCATGAGATCATGACCTGAGCCGAAATCAAGAGTCAGACGTTCAACCAACTGAGCCACTTAGGTGCCCCAATAGTCACTTTTTAAGTACAAGCATGCTTAAACACACTAAGAATGGTGAGGTGTTAAATTAATTTACCCTACGGATATGCTGCTTTTAGGTATTCTGGAAGAAAACTCGTTTCCTTCAATGTTTCAACCTCTTTGAATTGAGTCCTGTTACTTGCAGAGAAAAGCACCCTGATTGATACAGTCCTCCCGCCCCCTACACCACATGGGGAGGCTACAACTGATATATCCCCCTGCTGTAACCAGCCACATCCCTCCCCTGACCAAAGTCCTGCCCTGGCTCCCATCATCAAAATCCAAGACTCTTCAGGACCTGGGCCTTGCCTACACCTGGCTTTACCTCCTGCCACATCCCAAATCTCACTCTCTAGTCTAATCATCCTGGCCTTCTCAGAGCTCAAAGAAACTGTATGAGTTTCCAAATGTCCACACCTTTCAAAATGCAGTTCCCTTTGCACAGAATGCCCTTAGTACATAGTTTAGAGACAGGCACTCTTGAGTTTGCATTCCAGCTCCAGCACTGTCTAGCTGTGTGACCACGGACAAGGAAATTCAGTTGTCTGCAAGTTAATAACAGAGGAATAACAATGTCTACTTCAGAGAGATGTTAGAATTAAATGAGATGCCATAAAACATGTGGCACAAGTCGGGGACTCAAGACACATGAGTTTCTTACCTATCAGCTACCCCTGCCCTTCGTAGAACTCTGCTGTGATTTTGTGGGTTGGGGCTGTCTCTCTCACCAAAATGGAAGCTCCTAGAGGACAGAAGCTGGACTTGATTTGAACCCAGAGTTAATGTTCTATGAATGGAGAAACGAATGCCAGGGCCGGACAGGTTCATTCAAGAGGGAGAAGTTGCCACAGCCCAGTCCAGCCCAGTCCCGTCACCCCACTAGGAAGCCTTTCCAGATGCCCACTCTGGATCCACCACACCCATCACTCTGCAGACCCCTAGACCACACTCCGCTATGTGTCTGTGTGGGAGTTTGTGGGCCCCACCAGGCTGGGAGCACTGTGAGGGCAGGGACCTCATCTGACTTATCTCTGTGTCCCCAGAATCCAGCAGGGATCTCCTATGCTACGTGTTCAGCAGATGAACATTTGTCAACTTTGAAGCCAGAGAAACTGCTAGAGCCCCTGCTCACCCGTCTGGGCCATCCCAGAACTGGGTCCTCCTTCTCCTTTCCCACAGAAACATACTATAAATGGACAGCCTACCAGCCGGTGCCCAAAACAGGGCTTGGGTTTCACAAACTAATTGGCTTGTCCCAGAGTTGGGGGTGGGGTGCTGGGGGCCCCAGAGTATGGCCATAAATAGCCCAGCTCTGAGGCCTCCTCCCTGCTCTGATTTCTGTCTGAGTCACCCGACCAGGCAGGGTGGGGCTATCCAAAAGCAGTGGCCTGAGAGCTGATGGCCCTGTGGTCAGCATTCTTGAGACTCCAAAGATAAACCCAGCTGGTATCTACACCCTCCCCAGCCAAGCTCCTGGCCCAGGAGCCCCAGGAGTCTGGTAAAGCAGTGACACATGGGCTTTTTCTCCCCAAGAAAGCTAAGACATACATAGAACACCCTGCCCCTTGCAGAGGCCCCAGTTCCCAGGGACTTCCTGCTCTGCCAACAAAAGACAGGCCCCAGCCCTGGCCCCAAAAGATTCTACTAGAAACACAAGGAACTGAGACAGGGCAGGACCATTCACCTGGCCCAGTACAATTGGGAGGGAACATATGTGCTTCAGGGATACATCTGTTTTGGCTCAACATAGTATTCCCAGCACGTATCCCAGTGCTCAATAAATGTTTGTGACTGAATGTGCTGGCTGTGAGTCTTGGCTGAAGCCTGCCATCTAAGCTCAAGCTGTTCCTTGTCTGTTCAGTGGGTGGTCACTTACTTGCCCCTACCAGAAAGTACACGGCCTATCCAATTGTTTACTAGGCTATACTCTCTCCTCCAACCAAAATGTCAGTTCCATGAGAGCAGGGACCTATTTTCTTGTTCACTACAGGATCCTCAGAATCTGGTATAGTACCAGGTAATCAGGTACTGACATATAGTACCAGGTAATCAGGAAGTATGAGATTTGTTAAATGAATGAATATAGACAGGCCTGAGGTTTCTCATCCTGGAAAGAAAACATTGAATGCGGGCTCTGAAGTGAGGCTTGGGTTGAACTTCGTTGCTCTGTGACCCTGGACAAGTGACTTGATATCCAAGATCTTCCATTTCTTCATCATTAAAATAGGAGGAAAATATATCTACCTCCCAGGGTATTGAGACTCAATACCTGCAAAACACTTTGCCCTGCTTAGCATAGAGTAAGTCTTCAATGAACAGCAGTGTGGTTATTATTTCCGCGGCTGTTCTCAGTATGACTGTATAAGGGGAAGGGCACAGGAAGCATGATAGGCAAAGATTTTAATCCGGGCCCTGTCACTTGCTATGTGGCATTGGCGAGTCCCAAGGTCTCTCTGAGCCTCATTTTCCTTATCTATATAATGGGCACTGATGCAACAACTCTCAGAGTAAGGTATTATGGGGATTAGTGTCCAGGCTGCCCACTGGCCCACCAAAGATGGTGTGGAGAGGACACGGGGTTCCAACAGGCTCTGGAAGGAGTGACCTTTAAGGTCCTGCTGGTCCAGCAAGGCTAGGTTATAAATAGTTCCCAGCCCCTGGCAGGCCCTGCATTAGGGCTGACCAACAGAGCCTGAGTTGCTACACTCTGGGGCATAAAAATCTCCCCTTCCTGCATCCTTGTGCAGTACAGGGGATACCATCTCTCAAGATCCTAAAGGCATGTGAACCCTTTGACTTAACAATATCCTTTGCAGGAGCCCCGCTTCATATGAATGCTCACGGGTGCACAGAGGGCTCACAGCACCACTGTCTGGGGGCAAAAGGGTAAGAACAACTTGAATGTCCATGAGCAGGGGTGGCTAAATACAAGACGTGAGCTCCCTGATCAGCAGACCGCTCAGTCTTGTGCATGGCTGTATCCATGGTGCCTCCATCGAGTCCTGGCACAGAGCAGAGGTTCAGTAAATACTTGTTAAATGGGGGTGCATGGCTGGCTCAGTCAGTAGAGCATGCAACTCTTGATCTCAGGTTCATGAGTTCAAGCCCTACACTGGATATGGAGCCTACTTAAAAAAAAAAAAAAAAAACTTGCTAAATAAATATATGAATCCCAATAATGGGATATTACCCAATCATTAAAAAGAATGAGACAGAGGGGTGCCTGGGTGGCTCAGTCAGTTGACCGTCCGGCTCCTGATTTTGGCTCGTGGGATCAAGCACCATGTCAGGCTCCACATTGGGTATGGAGCCTGCTTGGGATTCTCTCTCTCCCTCTCCCTCTGACCCTCCCTGCTCCTTCTCTCTCTCTCTCCCTCCCTTCCTCCCTCCCTCTCTCTCTCTCTCTCTCAAAAGAAAGAAAGAAAGAAAGAAAGAAAGAAAGAAAGAAAGAAAGAAAGAAAGAAGAAAAAGAATGAGATAGAACTACATGTACTGAGTTGGAAATATGTCCTCCTCAACTTGTTAAATGATAAAAACAAATATGGAAACTTTCTGAAAGTGTGAAAATATCAACTATGGTTATCTCTTTGAAAAGAGAATTGCTTTACATTCTCCTGGGTTCTTTTTAAGCATATATTGCTTTTTACATTTTTTATAATTTTTTTAATGTTTATTTATTTTTGAGAGAGAGAGAGAGACAGAGCCAGAGAGCGAGTGGGAAAGGGACAGAGAGAGAGGGAGACACAGAATCTGAAGTAGGCTCCAGGCTCCGATCTGTCAGCACACAGCCCAACGCAGGGCTCAAACACACAGACCGTGAGATCATGACCTGAGCCGAAGTCTGACACTTAACTGACTGAGCCCCCGAGGCGCCCCACTTTTTACATTTTTTAAAAATCTAGTTTACTTCAAAAAATATACCACCTCAGGACGCCTGGGGGGCTCAGTCGATTAAGCATCCGACTCTTGATTTCGGCTCAGATCATGATCTTGCCATTCATGAGTTCGAGCCCCATATCAGGCTCTGTTCTGACAGCGCAGAGCCTGCTTCAGATCCTGTGTCTCCCTCTCTCTCTGCCCCTTCCCTGCTCACTCTCTCTCACTCTCTCTCAAAAATAAATTTAAAAAATTTTTTAAAAAGAAAAATACATAGCACCTCATCCCAAACCATCTAAGAAGGATTCAGAGTTGAAGCCCGCATCAACTCAATAAGCAAAGGGTTTCAGGACCTTAGTAGTGGGAGAAAGAAGCACTTACTGAGTGCCCACTATGGACCAACCACCAAACTTGACCCTCACAAAAACATCTTCACCTAACTGCAACAGTTCAATGAGAAGGGTCTGAATCCTTATGTAACATGACTTGCAGTGCAGTATAAATATTTAAGAACATAAGTTTTTGCCTCTAACAGATCTGAGCTCAAATTCCATCTCTGTGTGACCTCGGGAAAACAGCTTTATCTCTCTGAGTCTCAGTGCTCTCATCTGCAGAGTGGGATGAATAACAAGCCTAATTCATAGAGGTCGTTTTGGGGATTTGATGAGAAAATAAATGGAAGGTACTTAGCACAGTGCCTAGCACACTGTAGGTGCTCAATAAAAAGCAGACACCATCATCACTATTATTATCATTATTATTTCTTCCACCACCATCAGCAGCCAGACTCATGCAGTTAATTGGGGCCAGAACCTGTCTCCAGAGCCCCACCGGCATTTTAATCAAGATCCAGGCAGAGATTAAGCCAAGTTTTATCTATAGGGAGTCACATGGCCCAAAGCCATGTGTGTGCATGTGTGTGTGTGTGTGCATGTGTGTGTGTGTGTCCAAATAAATGTTTCCTTGAGAACAATGATTGGAACAATAGGTGTTTGTGGCCATGGGAGGACTAGGCGGGGGCTCCATTCGTGACTATGTTCCCAGGTCAGAAATCTCTCAGGCACCTCAGGGGCACAGCATCATTTGGCTAAGCCAAGCAGGATAGCTTCATATTAGTTGCATCCATTAATTACATCCCTCTTTTAACGGTAGTGATATATTAAGCCAAATTTGGGGCAGGACACTTGGAAGTCCCCATCTGCCAGGGGAGGACTCAGCAGGAGTTCCAAGGACTTATAACCAACATTGTCAGGACTTAGTCAAGCCCAGCTTGAGCCTTGAGCCCCATCTTAAACATTTAGGAAAGTCAACTGAAACTGACATGGTTAAGGTAAAGTAGAAAGGGTCAGAGATGTACCCCACAGATCATTCCCTACTGGCCAAAAGCTAATGTGTGCCAGGCATAGGGCTCTGAGACAAACTACACATGAGTCCTGCCCTGAAAGACCTTCAAGTATACTGGAGAAAACAGTAATGATGGCTGCTGCTGATATAAAGATGATAAAGGCTGACATTCACTGAATGTTTGCATGTGAAAGACATTGTGCTACGCACTCCAAATGCATTGTCTCATCCTTAAAAATAGCAAATAAACTAAATGATCAAATACCTACTATGAGCACTGCCCTTGGTGTTTTATTTTTTAATCTTGCAAATAACCATGCAAGGCAGGTATTACCCAAGGCTGAAACAATATTGGCTTCTGCAACCAGACAGAGCTCAGTTTGAATTCTGTCAATTTCTTAGTCATACGACCTGAAGAAAGTTATTTATTCTCAACAAACCTTGGTGACCTTGTCTGTAAAATGGGAATTATAGCAATTCCTATCATTCTATACTGCCTTTTATCATGAATATTTATGGACATGCTACTCTCTGCCTGTTATTCTTTTTTAAGTTCATTATTTCTGAAAGAGAGAGAGAGAGAGAGAAAGAGAGTAGAGGAGGGGCAAAGAGAGAGGGTGAGAGAGGATCCCAAGAAGGCTCCACGCTGTCAGCACACAGCCCAACACAGGGCTCCATCTCACGAATCATGACATCATGATCTGAGCCGAAATCAAGGTCGGATGCCAACCAACTAAGCCACCCAGGCACTCCTACACCTGTTATCTTTTAAAACTCGACCGTTATGTGGAATGTACCTTCCCTACTTTGTACAAAGTACTGAAACTGACTTTAATTTTTACTGTCCTCTAGTATTATTATTTTTTAAAGATTTGATTTTTGGGACGCCTGGGTGGGTCAGTCGATTAAGCATTTGACTCTTGATTTTAGCTCAGGTCATGATCTCACAGTTCATGAGATCGAGGCCTGAGTCAGGTTCTGTGCTGACAGCACGGAGCCTACTTAGGATTCTCTCCCTCCCTCTCTCTCTGCCCCTCCCCTGCTTGCTCTCTCTCTCTTTCTCAAAATAAATAAATTAATTTTTTAAAAAACCTCTTATTAAAAAAATTATTTTTTTTTAGTTTTTTTTTAATGTTTATTTATTTTTGAGACTGAGAGAGACAGAGCATGAATGGGGGAGGGGCAGAGAGAGAGGGAGACACAGAATCGGAAGCAGGCTCCAGGCTTTGAGCCATCAGCCCAGAGCCTGACGCGGGGCTTGAACTCACAGACCGTGAGATCGTGACCTGAGCCGAAGTCGGACGCCCAACCGACTGAGCCACCCAGGCGCCCCTAAAAAAATTATTTTTAGGTAATGTCTTTCTTTCTTGAGAGAGAGAGAGAGAGAGAGAGAGAGAGAGAGAGAGCATGAGCTGGAGAGGGGAAGAAAGAGATGAAGAGACAGAATCCAAAGCTGGCTCCAGGCTCGGAGCTGTCAGCACAGAGCCGGATGTGGGGCTCAAACCCATGAGCTGTGAGATTATGACCTGAGCCGAAGTCTGATGCTTAACCAACCGACTGAGCCACCCAAGCACCCCTATATTTAAGCAATTTCTACACCCAACTCACAACCCCAAAGTCAAAAGTCATATGCTCTACCGACTGAGCCAGCCAGACGCCCCTGTCGTTTAGTATTATTTTTTAAGGCATCACAGGGTCACTGCTGTCCCCGTCATGCCAGACACACTGTGGGCGGAGGGAGGGGAGGCATTTGGCTGTCTCTCCCTTTGCTCCCAGGCCTGTCTCCAAGGGCCCAGGCTCCAGGTCCGTGGACACAATGGGCCTCTCTAAGCAGCAGACAGTTGGCTGCCAGCTTGGGCCCAGATTCCAATTGCGAACACATCCCTGTGGCTGAGAATAAGATGAAGACATTTGTGCAAACCCCTGAACTAGCAGGGGAAAAGGTCTACAAGGCAGGCTAGGGTTACCGAGGCCTCGCTGAACCCCTGACTTAGGTCAGAGAAGTAAGTCTGGCACCCAGAGTTTGCTAGTGACATCTGTCCTTCTAGGACGTTCTCTGGGGACTCTGTACCCATTGAACCCCAGGCCTCAGGAAAGATGCCCAGCTGCCCCGCCAGGTTCACATCCAAAGGAAAAGCCATCTTTCCATGGCCCCTTGGACGTGGCCCCAGGACTGGGATGGGGGTGGGAAAGTTTTGAACGATGTGGCTAGTAATTAGGCTGGAACATAGGTGGAACATAGGCCCAGAGAGGGTCCCAGGAACCCTGAGTCCAGACTGGTGAAGCTACCAGACCCTTATCTTCTCCATAAGCTCCATCAGATCTCAAGGACCAACCACATGCCAGCATCCTGGCTGCCTCATGTCCTCCAGGCTTCTCAGGTCACCCCTGCAATTCAGACTCTTGACCCCAGTGCCTGCCCCCACGCCTTTTCTGCCTTGGGTGGAATTACCCTTCCACAAATATGCTGTACTAGGAGAGCACCTTAAAAGAGACTTCAAATAAGAAAAAGCTGGAAAAAAACAATAAGAAGGCCACAACCTCCAGACTCTTCCTCTTATCCAAGCCTGCTTAGGTGAAACCATCACCATCTCCTTCCTGTTCACGGCCCCAGCTTCCTCACTGCCTTTCTGCATCCATTTCTGCCTCCCTCCAAAGGGAGTGCCAGGATGGTGCTGCTAAAACCCAGATCTGCCCATGTGCTGCTCCTGCTGAATCCCCATTAATGGCTCTCTGTTTCCTTCCAGAGGAAGTCCAAATGCCTTTAGCCTGGCATTCAAGGCTCCGAAGTCTCTCAGTCTGGATAATCTCCTCTTTCTCCACTCCCTTCCTTATACCGTAGGCTCAGGATAAAGCTAATTACTTCCCAGGCAGCTCCCCAGGTAAGTCAAGCCATTGACTTGACAAGACCTGAGGTCTTGTTCACACAGCTCCCCTGCCTGGAATGCCCTTCCCCAACCCCATACCCACATCTGCTATGGTTCATAAAGTGCCAGCATTCCCCCCGCCCCTCCAGGAAGTCTTTCCTGACTATCCAGAGAGAAGTAACAACTGTCTCCTCTGATCCATGGACAGATTCCCATCTCAGCACCTGTGACACGTTGGTAATCTAGCATTTTTGCTCAGCTGTCCGCCCACCCCACTAGACTGAGATTCCCCTCAAAACCACTGAGTAGACTAGTATAAAAGGAGAAGGAAAGAGAAAGCAGAGAACACTCTCATCCAAAAGGGAGGAATAATATGGGAAGATTATAAACAATTTATGCCAACAAATTTGACAACTTAGATGAAATGGACAAATTTTTTAAAAGACACAAACTACCAAAGCTCACTCAAGAAAAAATAGATCATCAAAATTGCCCTATTAAGAACACGGGAAATGCCGTTAAAAACCTTTCCATAAAGATGGCTTCCCTGGAGAATGCTACCAAACATTCCATGAAGAAATAATATCAATTCTCTATAAATGTGATGGGACAGGAGGGTAATTACTAACATTTATTGAGTGCCTACTATGTGCCACATCCTATTTGGGGCAAGAGATAGGCCAAGCTCCAGCCAGAGGCCTGGGGCAAGATTTGCCAAGGAAAGATCTTACCCTGGGAAAAGTCTCAAAAAACGTTAACAGCTGAGGACTCCCAGTCTTGGAATGGTACACTTCTCTTCCCTACTGTATCCATGATACACATTGTTAATCACTTCCAGCTCCTTTCTGCTGAGCCCAGACAAGACGCCCCAATCCTTCCAAATACGTGACTCCCAGTAGCCACCAGGGAAGATGGCACTCAAAACGAAAGCTACTGATCATCTCTGATCTGGTCTAATCCCAACTGATAGGGAAACTGAGGGCCAGAGAAAACAAGGGTCTTACCCAAGGCCAGAGATTCATCACAGAGCGGACAGATTTTTTTTCATTTTTATTATTTTTTTTCAAATTTGTATTTAAATTCTAATTAGTTAACATATAGTGTAATATTGGTCTCAGGAGTAGAATTTAGTGATTCATCACTTACATATAATACCCAGTGCTCATCATAACAAGTGCCCTCCTTAGTACCTATCACCCAGAGAGAATTTTAGAAACTGATTTTTAAATAGTTTCTATGAGGGGCCCTGGGTGGCTCAGTCAGTTAAGCAACCAACTCTTGATTTTGACTCAGGTCATGATCTCATGGTTTGTGAGTTCAAGCCCCGCATCAGGTTCTGCACTGACAGCACGGAACCTGTGCAGAACCTGCTTATAATTCCCTTTCTCCCTCTCTCTCTGCCCCTTCCCCGCTTGCACGCGCTCTCGCGCGCTCTCTCTCTCTCTCTCAAAATAAAGAAGTAAACTATAAATAAATAAATAAATAAATAAATAAATAAATAAATAAATATTTGTATGAATGAGACAGTGTTTATGTTTTATCTCCTCCACCAGATAGTGAGCTCCTGCAGGAGAAAACCTGGGTCTGATTTAGCTTCTGACCCAGTGCTCTGCACACCAGGTACACAGTAGGTGTCTATAAATGTTTCTTGGCTTAGTAAGGCAGGAATGGAGTACAAGAATTATACAGAAGGCTTGGGTATTAGCTCCTGAAGCCAGGAGATACCTCAAGCTTCTAACACTCAAAGATGTTATCTTCTCAGAATGACTCATGCTGAGAGCCCAGATAGACATTCTCACCCCAAAGATGAAAGCATGAGGAGGACCTCAGCGTGAATTAGAAATGTGTCTGCAGTAGAAATTTTACCATCTACAGATTAAACTTTCAAATAGCAGAACCTAGAAGAGTTCCTCAAGTCAACCAAAGAATGACATTTTGATGAGTTTCAACTGCATTACTGGCTATAAATACCAAAGTAATGAGGCATAGGGTAGCGGAGTCTTTTATACCCATATCATTTATGAGTGATCTTGTTATTTAACCTTGCTGTTAAACTATGACTGTTATACTTAAGCTTCAAGGGCCAATACTGCAGACTTGACTTTTTTAAAGTGTACATTTAAAAAATGCACCAGTGGCATTTAAATAGATACATCGAAAATGTAAAAATAAAAACAAAAGTGAGAAAGAACTGAGGTCAGGGCCACAAGAATGCCAAAGATCACCCAGAGCCTGTTTGTTTCTGTGGCCTCTTGGAGACCTGTTTGGGAAAACAAGGGCCACCTATCAGGATTCAGGCTTGGGGCTCAGCTCAGCAGCTTTGCTAGCCATGGCATTCTCCATCAACCCCCGCCATCTCCCTGTGCCTGTTCTGGGCCAAGAGCCAAACACACATTCCTCAGGCCCCCACAGCTTCCGGAACTGACAGAGGGGAGTTTGAAGAAAGGGCTGAGCAAAACAGAAAACCTCTTGAGTGAGATGGCAAAAGGCAGATATGGGACAGTCACAGCAAGAGACTTACAACAACTGATGGGGAAACTGAGGCCCAGAGAAGACAAAGGTCTCATCCAAGACCACAGAGTGCGGGGATAGTGGAGAGGAACCACCAAGGTCCCTCCTCCAAAACTCCTCTCTGATCCTTGCTGGAAGGATCTCATGTCCTGCAATGTAAAGGCCAAGTCCTCTCCCAAGGGAGGATGGGTCTCAGGGTTTTAAGGACCCTAGAGCTGGGAGCTCTCCAGTTTCCTCAAGAAAGAATATTAGCTGCCTCCTCCCCAGGCCCTGCCCCCTCCTTCCCTGATTCACTCACTGGGTGGAGGATCCTGCCATGTACCTTTTGTCCTGATCACACAACCCAGCAAGGGTTACAGAAATAACCCAGAAGTTAAATCTCTGTTTTACAGGTGAGGAAACTAAAGCTCAGGGAAACGAAATGACTTGTCCAAGTCCACAAAGCTAATGAACAGGAGAGAGAAAATGAAAACTAGGTCTGTCTGGCTCTGGGCCAGCTCTCCCACCACCACGCCATACTGTCTCAAGGCAGGTCCCCAAGTTCTGTCTCTGTTTTCATCTCTGCCCACCTCCCAGCCCCCACTGCTGGGCTGCGGCCACTTGAAGCCTGGGGAAAATAGGAAAGAAGTGAACATCCTTGGGGTCCCCGGTGCTTACCCTCCAGCACCACCTCTTTGCCCGTCTTCTTCAGGACCTGCACCGCCTCATCATGGGTAGCAGAGGAGAGATCCTCCCCATTTACAGACAAGATGGCATCCCCCACGAAGAGGGCCTCAGTCTGGTCAGCTGCCAGGCCCTTGAAGATCTTGGAAATGAGAATAGGCATCTTGTTCTCTCGGCCCCCTGCACAGGCACAGAAAGAGGAAAAACTGAGGCACACGCTCCAATGCATGAGAGTCACACGAAAGCAAAATTCTTTCTTTTCCTTTTTTTTTTAAAGTTTATTTATTTGGAGAGAGAGACAGAGAGCATGAGTAGGGGAGGGGCAGAGAGAGGGAGGGAAAGAATCCCAAGCAGGCTTCATGCTGTCAGCACACAGCCCAATGCAGGGCTCAAACCCATGAGCCGTGAGATCATGACCTGAGCCAAAACCAAGAGCCAACTGCTTAACCGACTGAGCCACCTAGGTGCCCCAAAGCAGAATTCCCTCTGAAGGCCTACCTCAGTGACCAGCCCAGTGCCAAGAAGGTGGCGATGAGAGAGTTAAGAGAATCTCAGAAATTAGTCTTAGAAGTCTGGAACACTAATAAATCATTTTCTAAATTCATAATGTAGTTTGGTCACTGGTGCTTTGGGTGTTTGCCAGTGTTTGAGTAACTTACAAAGTGCTTCAATAGTTTTTTCTTAAGTATTTTGGATTTTAAGTAATTTTCCTACAATGGGGGAACCCACTGATACTCCTTAATCTGGAATAAAGATAGAAGTCAGCTATTGCTATGGCCCCCAAGGTCCTCTTTAGCAATCAGAAAGTTTGACAATCTAGGACCCAGCTGAAAACCAAGGCCTTAAAGTCTAGATTTCAGGAATGCCTGGATGGCTCATTTGGTTGAGCATATGACTCTTGATTACAGCTCAGGTCATGATCCCAGGGTTGTAGGATCGAGCCCTACATCAGTCTCCACGCTCAGCATGGCTTAAGATTTTCTCCTTCTGCCCCTCTCCCCCGCCCACTCTCTCTTTTCTCTAAAAAAAATTTTAATGTTTATTTTTGAGAAAGAGAGACAAAGCGCCAGTGGGAGAGGGGCAGACAGAGAGGGAGACACAGACTCTGAGGCAGGCTCCAGGCTCTGAGTTGTCAGCACAGAGCCTGATGTGGGGCTCAAACTCACAAGGTTCATGACCTGAGCCGAAGTTGGATGCTTAACCGACTAAGCCACCCAGGCGCCCCTTTCTCTCTAAAATAAAATAAAATAAAATAAAATAAAATAAAATAAAAATTTTTAAGTCTAGATTTCAAAAGCCTATCTAAATTGCATCTCTGGTGCAAAGAAAGCTAATACATCTTACTGAATGATAAATTCTTGAATATCATTTTTATTTTTTTTAATTATTTTTAATGTTTATTTATTTTTGAGAGAGAGAGACGGAGTGTGAGCAGAGGAAGGGCAGAGAGAGAGGGAGACACAGAATCGAAGCAGGGTCCAGGCTCCTGAACTGTCAGCACAGAGCCCGATGTGGGGCTTGAACCCACAAACTGTGAGATCATGACCTGAGCTGAAGTCGGACACTTAACTGACTGAGCCACCCAGGCGCCCCTTGAATATCATTTTAAAATATGAATCGTCATAATAGTTCACATTAGTTCCACATACCAAGTGCCAAGCACTGTGCTAAATGCTTTCACTGTTGTCTCACTGCATCTTTACAACACCCCAATCACACATGCATGCTCAGTTTCCTATCAGGAAAAATGAGGTATGGAGAGAAGCCCAAGGTCATCCAGCTAGTTAGTGGCCGCAGAGCAGTACTTGAACCCAGGTCTCCTGGCTCCAGAACCAACACTCTTAACCCTATGGTGGACTGCAAGTCAGGCCCTCAAATATCATATCACCAGTCCATCCCAAAATATTGAAGATGAGGAACTAGTTGCCCATAGAAAGAAGGTCATTATTTCAAGGTCACACAACAAATTGATGGCAAAGGTAGGACTAGAATGCCTCTCCTGACCCCCACACAGGCTCACCGCACTGCACAGAGCTTGAAGCCTAGAAAGGAATGGGTTTCTATTTATACCTGCTCTTCTCCACCTGAAACTAGGGACTTCAGTCCAGTTTGAAGCTATGATCATTCTAGGCTGCCCCAGGCTGGTCTGGACCCTGGAAGGGAGGTTATCGTGGCAACAGGAGCTCAGTCTCTACCAAGGAAGAACTGAATGGAGCTGACACTTTCCCTGACCCCTCCTTTTTTTTTTTCCCCTCACCCCTCCTAAAAGTACCTTCCCACCTAGAACTATGGAGCTAGGGCGTAACTTTACCTGACCTTGGAAAGTCCACGCTCTCTCCAAGTCTCAGCTAGTCTATCTATAAAATAGAACTCTGTATTAACTCTAAGTTCCTCCCTCCTTTGACATATTGAGTGTGCAATTTCTGGATTGACCTGTTGCCCTTTCCCATTCTGGAATTTAGGGACAAGACTGGTGGGGCGCCTGGGTGGCGCAGTCGGTTAAGCATCCGACTTCAGCCAGGTCACGATCTTGCGGTCCGTGAGTTCGAGCCCCGCGTCAGGCTCTGGGCTGATGGCTCAGAGCCTGGAGCCTGTTTCCGATTCTGTGTCTCACTCTCTCTCTGCCCCTCCCCCGTTCATGCTCTCTCTCTGTCCCAAAAAAATAAATAAACGTTGAAAAAAAAAATTTAGGGACAAGACTGGTGCCCACTCTCTGTCTTCCCCATTTCTCCCTTTTAGATTCCTTTGGTTGGCTGCCTAGGAATCTGCCCTTCCACAGGGAAGAACCAACACCCCTCGGCACTTAAGAGGCCTGATAATTGAAGTTCAAATCCCAGCACTGTCACTCACTGTGTGAGCGTGGGAAAATTGTTTTACTTTTGTGAGTCTCACTTTCTTCACCTGCAAAATGGAGATTATGCTCCCCACTTTTTACCATTTCTTGCTGGGATGAAACAGATCATAAACCTAGAGTATTGGGCACAGCCTTCAGCACACAGTGGTAGCTGAGTCACTACCATCCCCAGCCCCTCACCCAGGCCAAAGGGTCTGGAGACACCAATGAATAAGACCCAGCACCAGGGAGAGAGACCTGCATATCCAAGATGATACAAGGGCTGACACCCCTTCCCAAGACAGATAGCAACCTGAGAAGCAGATGGGTAGGAATGGTAAACCCAGTGGCTGGGAGTATGCAGAGATTTTAAGCACTATGGTTAGTTGCTTTGGGAGTCTTTCCTGGGTTCTGTTTTTCCTCTCATCTAACACCAAAAATTAACCAGGAACCTACTATGTGTTGGCAGGGTGAGTACTTCAGACTCCTGTTCTCAGAGAATCATTACAACTCTATCATCATCCTCATTATATAGTAAGGAAACTAAAGTTCAGAGATGGGAAGTGATTGTCTAAGTTAACATGGATCCAGGACTCAAACATAACCTGGTTGCAACCTAAAGAAAGCTGTCTGTATTGGGGATGAGATTTCTCAGAGAGGCAACTCTATGGTCACCCCCTCTCAATTCTGGGCCAGGTGGAGATGGCCGGATCAGGAAACTCAAACCCAGTTGGTCAGGACTCTCCACCTAGGTACACAGGGCCCCGGACCCTCAGATTTCTAGATCCTTTCTGGACCCGGGTCTGTGAGCCCAGCCTGTCTACCCAGGTCTCCAAACCACCCTTGTGCTCCGAACTCGGGGCCTTACCCCTCCCCTCCACCTTGGTTGTGTCCCAGGGACTTCCTCCTCCTTGCCTAGGAGCTTCCCAGGCCTCAATCCCCTTTCTCCATCCTTTGCTCCCCTGGGGCTCCTCTTATCCTTCATGTCCATGCAACCCCTGACATCTCTATGCCTCCACACAGAACTCCCCATCCACCTGTCCTCGGTGCTCCCCAACCCCCTCCACCTGTGCCTTCCGGAGGAGGCCTCCGACTCCCAAAACCCCTCCGACCTTGGTGCTCAGGTGTCCTCGTTCCCTCTGTCCCCTCAGACACCCTCCTTGCCCCCAGACAGAAATCTTCCAACTCTATGTCCTCCGTACGCTGCCAGCCCCCGCGACCTCTGCGCCCTCGGCGGCCCCACAGACACCGCGACCCCGTGCCCTCGGTGCCCCCGGTGCCCCTGAGCCCACCTTTGATGCTGATGCCCAGCCCGCCGGCGTCGGCCTTGCGCACCGTCACGCGGCGCCGCTGGAGCAGCAGCGCCTCCGGCAGTTGCGGGGGCGCCGCGCCGGGCTCGGCGGCGCCGTTGAGCTGCGCGGGCTCCAGCTCCCGTGGGGCGCCGGGCTCCGGGCCGACCTCGCCGTCGGCGGGGCTCACGGTCAGCGCGTCCTCCGCCAGACTGAGCAGCACCCGCTGCCACCTCTCGGCGCCAGCCCCCGGGCCAGCCCCGGCGCGCAGTTCCAGCAGCCCGGTGCGCGGGGAGCGCCTGCCTGACGCCATCTTCGCCTCCGAGCCCCCGGGCCGCCGAGCTCGCCTAGCCCCGCAGTGCCCGGCCCGCTCCGACCGAGCGCCTAGGGCAGAGGGCAGCGGGGGCCCGGCTGGGCCAGCCGCCACCCCACCCCCGGCCGCTGGGGGTGGAGCCTCGGGGGCGGGGCTGGTCAGGGGGTGTGGCTACCGGCGAGGGGCGGGGCCGCAGGCATGCTGGCTGGAGGACTGGAGCTGCACCCTGCATCTAAAGGATGCAGTGTGGGACTACTCCGGGGTTGCGGTCGTAAGGGTGCAGGTGGGGTAGGGGTCAATAGGTAAGGAGAGAAGCAGTTGAGTGGGGAGATGGGCGGGGCTATACGGGGGCGGTGCTTCGTGTCCGGAGCAGGATCCCGCCGCGGAGACTCTGAGCTGGGCAAGGACGTCGAGGCAGGACTGTAGCTCTCCGACGTGGATGAGAACCATGGATCCTGGTGCGAGGCTTTGGCCGTCGGGGCAGAGCTATGTATGGCGGAGAGGTGCTTTCCAGAGACACGGCTTGCGTTTAAGAGGCAGGCATCGAGCCCTCAGGGACTTCTCAGTTGGGGTTTGGAAGGAGCTGGTTTCCCAGCTGGGGCTTTGGTCTGTGGGCGTGGCTTGGCTGGGGCGTGGCTTCTAAAGCTGACAGGTCCCGCCCACCGGGATGAGCACGCTGCAGTCTCTGCTTAGGTCTTGGGGAGGTGGTGGACAGGGTCCGCACGTCGAAATTGGGAGTTTAAGAGATTAACCCCTTGTTCTGTTAAGAGTCGAATAGGGTTGGGGCGCCTGGGTGGCTCAGTTGGTTGGGCGACCGACTTCGGCTCAGGTCATGATCTCACTGTCTGTTGAGTTCAAGCCCCGCGTGAGGCTCTGTGCTGACAGCTCAGAGCCTGGAGCCTATTTCAGATTCTGTGTCTTCCCCTCTCTCTACCCCTCCCCTGCTCACGCTGTGTCTCCTGTGTCAATAAATAAATGTTTAAAAAAAAAAAAGTCGAATAGAGAAAAGCCTGAAGTCCCACACTGAGAGACCTGGTTGGAGGAGAACCCAGAATTCCTGATGTGAGGAAACAGGGCTGGAAGGTGGGGCTCTGGGTTTGGACATCGCTCTGTTAGCTCCATGTCAACCTTGATCTCGTCACTTCACTTCTCTGGGCTTCAGTGTCCTTATCTTTGAAATGGGGGTCCCAATAATCCCTACCTCATGGAGTTTGTGTCAGGATTAAATCAATGCGAAAATGCATTGTAAACTGTGGCTTCTGCGCAATCAGTATGGCAGTTTTTATTTACTGAATGCTTTACCATTGGCCAGGCCTATCAGAGCATGTTCCTGTGTTATCCCAACATCACAGCAGCCTCGAGGAGTAGCTACAGTCAAGGACACTCCCATTACACAGAAGGGAAAACTTGGATTTAGAAGGTCTAACTGGCCCCCGTCACACACTTGTGAGTAGGGCAGAGCTGGGACTCAAACCCTGACTTGTTGACACCAGAGACTAGGCCATGAACCACTGCCAAACAGCTGCCAAATACAGAGGTGAAGTGGGATCATTACCAGAAAAATCCCCCCTCCCAAATCACACACCTCACCCAGCCTTCATATCTGCCCCTCATCTCCAGCTTTCACTCCTAGCAGGGACGTGTTGGGCAATAAATCCTTAGGGCCACATCATTATATAGACTCTCTGCACCTTCAGGTAGATACGATCAAGGGAAAAAGGAAACTCACAAGAAAACAGGTACATACACAAGTTGTCCACAGAAAACTTATGTTTGCAAATAACTATAGACCGACCCAACTGTCCCAACCATAAGGGAATGGCTCCATACCACTGAAAACCCACTGAGGCCACATACATAATACATATGTATTATATATACACGTACATATAATACATAGATGTCATTTATTCAGCTTGCTGTACATTGGCATATGAGCTAGCTGATTTATAGACTTTGTTATTTAAATCTCACACATCCTGCACAGCCGTGTATATTATTCCCATTTTATAGATGAGGAAATTGAGACACAGCACTAGTAAGAACAGACATCAATTCCAACTTGACTCTGTCTGGTTTCCAAACCCATTCACTCCCACAGCCACATAGCAGCAAAGAACAAGCTTACAATTCATTCATTCAACAATACTTATTGAATACCCCCTATATGCTAGGCATAGTACTAGGTACACAAGCACTAAGTTACAACAAGATAGTTGTAAACAAGATAGACAGGGGCTCACCTCACAGGACACACAGCCCACTGAGAGGCAGGATCCCAAGGTGGTGAAGAACTTTTCCATTTTCTATCTCTATGGTCCTAAATAACTTGTTTAACCCCCTTAGCTTTCCATTTCATAATCTGTAAAATGATAATATTAAAATTACTATCCTTGGGATTATTATAAGGGATAAATAAATAATGCCAGCAAACTGCTTAGCACAATTCCTGTACATAGTAAGCATTCAAAAAATGAGTTATAATTATCTTAGAAAAATAGCTTTAATTTAAAGCGGTAAGTATTGGGGCGCCTGGGTGGCGCAGTCGGTTGAGCGTCCGACTTCGGCCAGGTCACGATCTCGCGGTCCGTGAGTTCGAGCCCCGCGTCAGGCTCTGGGCTGATGGCTCAGAGCCTGGAGCCTGTTTCCGATTCTGTGTCTCCCTCTGTCTCTGCCCCTCCCCCGTTCATGCTCTGTCTCTCTCTGTCCCAAAAATAAATAAATGTTGAAAAAAAAATTAAAAAAATAAATAAAAAAATAAAGCGGTAAGTATTGGGGCCCCTGGGTGGCGCAGTCGGTTAAGCGTCCGACTTCGGCCAGGTCACGATCTCGCGGTCCGTGAGTTCGAGCCCCGCGTCAGGCTCTGGGCTGATGGCTCAGAGCCTGGAGCCTGTTTCTGATTCTGTGTGTCTCCCTCTCTCTCTGCCCCTCCCCCGTTCATGCTCTGTCTCTCTCTGTCCCAAAAAAATAAATAAAAAACGTTGGAAAAAAAAAATTTTAAAAAAAAAATAAATAAAATAAAATAAAATAAAGTGATAAGTATCAAAACAGAAAGACACACAACTAGGGTCACCGGGTGGCTCAATTGGTTAAACAGCCAACTTTCGATTTCCACACGGGTCATGAACTCACTGTTCCTGAGTTTGAGCCCTTCATCAGGCTTGGCACTAATGGTGCAGTGCCTGCTTGGGATTCTCTCTCTCTCTCTTTCTGCCCCTCCTCTGCTCTTTCTCGCTCTTTCTCAAAGATACATAAACTTAAAATTTTTCTTTTAAAAAAGAAAAGACACAACTAACACACACACACACACACACAGGGTCTGACATATGTATGATATTCAATAAATATGAAAAATAAACAAAGTGAGAGGAAGGAAGGATGGGAGGAAGAAAGAAGGAAATATAGTGTTATGCACTGATATTTTTTTAAGTTTTTTTTTTAGCAATCTCTGCACCCAATGTGGGGCTTAAACTCACAACCCCGAGACCAAGAGTCACATGCTCCTCCAACTGAGCCAGCCAAGTGCCCCTACGCATCACTATTTTAAAAGTATGACTTTTAGGGGCACCTGGGTGGCTCAGTCGGTTAAGCATCTGACTCTTGATTTCAGTTCAGGTCATGATCTCAATGGTTCATGGGTTCAAGCCCTATGTGGGGCTCTGCACTGATAGTTCAGAGTCTGCTTAGGATCTTCTCTCTCCCTCTCTCTCTGCCCCTCCCCTGCTCATGCTCTCTCTCTCTCTCAAAATAAATTAAAAAAAATTTTTTTTAAAGTATGACTTTTATGCTCTAAAGATGATGAAACCACCTGAGAAAATTAGGGACACTTACAAAAGTAAGTTACTGACAAAAGTAAACACTTATGATAAATGAGAACTACATCCGACTTGGCCTTTGGAAGCTTCACTCAGAAGGTAGGGAGGGAGAGGAGGAGGGATCAAGCAGGAGGCAAGAGACCAGATTCCTCTCCCAGGACCAAAGCCTGGAGCCAGATCCTTAAAAGTCCCCCCACGTATTGCCCTGCTTAAAAAAGACTTAATGAGCCCCAGACAAACTTGGTGAGAAAGAGCCCTAATACAGAATTCCTCCCCTAGGGGACTATTTTCAATGGTTATAATGGAAAGGGAGGAAGAAGGGTGAATGTGTACAGAATAAAAGGAGGCTAGCAGAGAAGGAAGAGGATGTAGAGCCAGAAAAAAAGAGTGATGTATGCATGTGTATATGTACATGTGTATGTGTGTGTGTATATATATGAGTATGTGCATGGGTGTTTCATGTGCATATGTGTGAGTGTGTGTGTGTGTGTGTGTGTGTGTGTGTGTCTGTGTCTGTGATCACAAAGTATGGGCAATGCCAATCAGCTGTGACCCAGTCAGCCTGCCCCCAGGAACCCTGTACCAATTCCCTGGAGGAATACCACTGTGGTCAGCTGATGTCTCTCTGCTGCTGTGGCTCAGAAATTGTCCTTCCAAACACACACACACACACACACACACACACACACACACAAGCCTGGCTCCCCACCAAACCCCAGGGCAGAGCTCCCAGAGGAAACCAGTTCAGCCCCAAGGGACGAGAGGAGAAAGGGCAAAGGAAAGAGGAAGGGGAGTTGCCCAGTTTACTAGTCTCAAGTTACCACTGAAGGCCCTGCAGGCTCAACCCCTTGGACCTAGAGTCTGGGGTCCTAGTCAAGTAGAGAGGTCTCTATGCACGGGCTCCAAGGCAGGAAGCAGACCCAATGATGGCAGCAATAATGCAATTTTACATGACCCACTGCTTAACGTAACTGCTTTCCATAGATCATCTCCTTCAATCTTCAAGACAACCCAGGAAGGTGTGGAAAATCACATCTTTTTTTTTTTTAACATTTATTCATTTTTGAGAGACAGAGCATGAGTGAGGAAGGGTCAGAGGGAGAGAGGGAGACACAGAATCTGAAGCAGGCTCCAGGCTCTGAGCTGTCAGCACAGAGCCCGACACAGGGCTTGAACTTACAGACAGCAAGATCATGACTTGAGCTAAACTTGGATGCTTAACCCGACTGAGCCACCCAGGCGCCCCTCTGCTTTTTTTTTTTTTAAGTTTATTTACTTATTTTTAAGAGAGAGAGCGCCCACTCAAGCAGAGGAGGGGCAGAGAGAGAGAATCCCAAGCAAGCTCCACACACAGCACAGAGCCCATGCAGGGTTCAACGTGGGGCTTCATCTCACAACTGCGAGATCATGACCTCAGCCGAAATCAAGAGTCAATAGCTTAATGGACTGAGGCAATCATGCACCCTGGAAAATCACATACTTTCTAATAAAACAAACACTTATTGGGCCTCGTCTCTCAATCTAACATCAATTCATTTATTTATTCATTCAAAAATATTTACTCAGTCCCAACTCTGAGGCAGGTGCTATGCTATGTATTGGGGATAGACCGTGGACAAGATATGTACAGTCCTAGGGCACCTGGCTGACTCAGTCAATACAATATGTGATTCTTAATCTCAGGGTCATGAATTCAAGTCCCACACTGGGTGTGGAGTCTACTTAAAAATAAATAGGGGCGTTTGGGTGGCTCAGTCACATGAGTATCCAACTCTTGATTTCAGCTCACGTCATGATCCCAGGGTTGTGGGATTGAGACCTACCTGAGATTCTCTCCCTCTCTCTCTCTCTTTCTCTGCCCCTCTTCCCCACTCATTCTAAATAAATAAATAAGATGTATACAGTCCTGCCCTAGTGGAATACATGGTCTAATGGGGGAGTCTTTCTTAAACAAACAAACGAAATAAATAAAATAATTATCCAACTGATGTGTGCCTGAAGAAAACAAATAAACAGAGGACAATAATAGAGGATAACAAGTGGCAAGACGACCTTCTGGAAGGTAGTCAGGGAAGGAGGTATATTCAATCTAAAACCTAAAAATTGACAAGGAGCCAATTATGCCTGGAGGAAAAGGTCCGTGCGAAGGTCTTCAGGTAGGAAAGACCTTGGCTTCGTTGGATGGCTCTAGCTTAAAACCAAGGGAGAAGGTGCGGAGAGGTCACAGGAGCCAAACAATGCAGATCCTCTGAGACAAGGAAATACACCGAGATTTTATTCCAAGCTAGAGGATACTGGAGGGTTTCAGTGGAGAACTAACACGGTTGGTTTGATAGGATTACATTTAATTTTCTTAAGTATTAAAAATATTGAGGGGCGCCTAGGTGGCTCAGTCGGTTAAGTGCCTGACTTCGGCTCAGGTCACCATCTTGTGGTTTGTGGGTTCAAGCCCCGCTCGGGCTCTCTTCTGTCAGTGCAGAGCCAGCTTCAGATCTTCTGTCCCTTTCTCTCCCTGCCCCTCCCCCACTCACACTTTCTCTCTCAAAAATAATAAACATTAAATAAATAAATAAATAAATAAATAAATAAATAAATAAATTTAAAATAATTAAAACATCTTGCTAATGTACAAAGAATAGGAAGAAAATAATCATGCACCCAGCATGCAGTTTAAAGAATAGAACATGATCATAAATAAATATGTGCATATATACATACATACTAAAATAAAGAACAGAACACGATCAATTCATCTGAGGCCTCTGACCCCCCTCCCTGATCACATTCCCCCTTCCCACATCCAGTGACCACTAATGAATTCTGTTATACTCACTTCCTTGTATTTTATTGCTGTGGTAATGTGTATGTATGAATCTTAAAGAAGCTATTGTTTATATTTGCTATTTTTTAAACATCTTACAAATGGACTCTTCTCTTTCTACTATTGGAAGTTATATTCTCTCATTGTATTAACTCTATTGTTTCTATGACTCTCTCCCAAATTATTTGTTGCATTTATCTAGCATTTTGGTGCTCATTTTTTTCCCCTTAAGCCCACAAATTAGATACCATCATTGCCTTACACAGTGAACATTCTTTCAGAGTTACCTACGTGTTTTCTCTGCTTTTTGCTCTTTCTTACATCTCAGAACTTTCTTCTGGGATTATTTTCCTTCTCTCTGAATTATATCCTTTAGAATTTTCCACAGTGAAAGAGGGCAGACTAATGGTAAAGTTTCTTTTTGTCTCTCTCTCCCTTTTTAGATTTAAAGAATTTTATTTTCTTTCTCCAGATAGGAAGGATACAAGTTAGAATTTTACCAAAGTTTGACAATAATCCTTGGGGCTCCTGGGTAGCTCAGTCAGCTAAGCGTCTGACTTCAGCTCAGGTCATGATCTCATGGTTCGTGGGTTCAAGCCCTGCATCAGACTCTGTGCTGACAGGTCAGAGCCTGGAGCCTGCCTCAGGTTCTGTCTCCCTCTCTCTCTGGCCCTCCCCCACTCGTGCTCTGTCTCTCTCTCACAAGAATACATAAACATTTAAAAATTAAAAAAAAAAAAAAAACAACAGTAATCCTTGATTCTTCAAAACAGGCACAGGTCTCTAGACAGTCCTCAAGTTACACAAAAGCCTCGTGAGACTGACTCAACAAGAACTATTAATTCCCCTTTCTCAAGAAAGCACAGGGTCAATGGTTTTCAAGAAGCCTGTATTCCAGCTCCATAGTTGAGAAACTCCTGGTACAGGACAGACCAGGCAGATCAGGCTGCAGTCAATGTACCTACTGCCCTGTGGCTCACAGTGCTCTCCACCAGCCCTTTACCACTCCCAGTCCACTCAAAGTCTGCTTTCTGCCAACAGTAAATCATACTGATGAAGAGACCCAAGGCTGTAGATGTCTACCTGGGTTCTCTTTGAGGCCCAGCAGCGATGCCCTCCTCCAAAATCCATACTGTATCCTTTGATCCCACTAACCACACACAGTAGCAAACCGGGATTCCCAGACCAGCTGACACTGGATGAGGCACAGCCCAAAGGGGACAAGAAAGGAAAGCGCCAAAGACACGAAAATCTCTGCTTTTCTTTATCTGAAAGTGTTTTTATTTTATGCTGTTCTTGAAAAATAGTCTCACTGAGCTGGAATTCTCGGTTGGCAGATTTTCCCTCTGCATGTTCCCTCAGCCCTGTCTTCTCTGTCTTCCACTGAAGCCATTGACAGGTTTGCTGTCAGTCAAATACTCCTTCCTTTTGTAGATAATCTGTCTTTTGGTCTTTCTTTCAAAAATCTATAATCTGGGGTGTCTGGGTGGTTCAGTTGATTAAGCATCCTATTTTGGCTCAGGTCATGATCTCACAGCTCATGGGTATGAGCCCTGAGTCAGGCTCTGTGCTGACAGCTCAGAGCCCAGAGCCTGCTTCAGGTTCTGTGTCTCCCTCTCTCTCTGCCCCTCTCTCACTCACACTCTGTCTCTCTCTCTCTCTCTCTGTCTCAAAAATATATAAACATTAAAAACAAAAAAATAAAATAAAACAACAAAAAAGACTATAACCTAAGTCTAATCATGAGAAAAACAACAGACAAATCCTAATAGAGTGACATTCTACAAAATACACAACTAGTTCTCAAAACTGTCAAGGTCATCAAAAATAAGGAAAGTCTGAGAAACTGCCACACCCAAGAGGAGCCTAAAGAGACATGACAACTAAATGTAGTGTAGTATCCTGGAGGATGGTGGAACAGAAAAAGACATTAGGCAAAAACTAAGGAAATCTGAATAAAGTATGAACTTTAGATACTAATAATGTATCAACATTGGTTAATTGTCACAAATGTACCATAATAATATAAGATATTGTTAATAAGGAAAACTTGACGTGAAATGTATGGGAACTCTCTGTAATATTCTCATTATTTTTGGTAAATTTAAAACTGTTTTAATCATTAAAAGTTTGGGGGCCCCTGGCTGGCTCAGCCAGTAGAGCAGGCAACTCTTGATCTCAGGGCTGTGAGTTCCAGCCCCACCTTGGGCATAGAGATTACAGTAAAACCCTGGATGTCAAGTGACTTCTTCTGTGTGTGTTCCACAAGATAAGCAATCACTTCTAATAAATTTTAACTTGACAAACAATGTCTTGCAATACGAGTTGTACCTGTGTGATGTCAAATGTCACATGATCATAACTGAGCCAATGGTTCTTTTCTCTCTCTCTCTCTCTCTCTCTCTCTCTCTCTCTCTCTCTCGCTGTAGGATTGTGGGTGATCATCAATGCTATGTCACATTTCCCAGAAATCCTCAAAAGGAAGCAAAAGCAAGTGTCATTGGATAAGTTCCTTTTTAAAGTTGCACGAAAAGAAAAAGAATCCGTTGAGCCAACAGACAGCAGTGATTCTGTCAGTGATAGTGAAAGTCGTCCTACACAGTAAGCCTCCTCTCTCATCTCCCTCACACCAGCTACAAAGTTTTTCAAAGGTAAATGCAGGTTAATTTGTTTATTTTTCTTTACAGTTTGTATTTTCTTTATTATTTTGTATTATATTATAGTATGGTAATCATTTTTATATGAATATTTTTGGGTTGTGAAATGAATCATCTGAGTTTCCATTATTTCTTATGGGGAAATTCGGTTGATATAAAATTGCTTTGGATTACAAGCATGTTTCTGGAACAAATTATGCTCGCAAACCAAGGTTTTATTGTACTTAAATTTAAAAAAAGAAAAAAAGAGGGGTGCCTGGGTTGTTTGGTTGGTTAAATGTCTAACTTTTGGTTTTGGCTCAGGTCATGATCTCACGGTTCATGGATTCAAGCCCGACATCGGGCTCCAAGCTGACAGTGCACTCTCTCTCTCTCTCTCTCTCATTCTTGCTCTTGCTCTCTCTCTCTCTGCCCCTCCCCTACTTGGGCTCTCTCTTACACTCTCAAAATAAATAAAATTTAAAAAAAAGAAAAGAAAAAAAACTATTCACCTGGAGGCTTGGGTGGCTCAGTCTGTTAAGTGTCCGATTTTGGCTCAGGTCATGATCTCACAGTTTGTGGGTTCAAACCCCATGTCGAGCTCTATGCTGGCAGTGCAGGGCCTGTTTGGGATTCTCTCTCTCTCACTCTCTGTCTCTCTCCCTATCTCTGCTCTCCCCTGCTCACATGCACACTTCCTCTCTCTCAAAATAAAAAAAGAAAGAAAGAAAGAAAGAAAGAAAGAAAGAAAGAAAGAAAGAAAGAAAAGAGCCATGTGTGGGGCACCTGGCTGGCTCAGTCAGAAGAGCGCAGAACTCTGGATCTTGGGGTTATAAGTTTGAGCACTGTGTTGAGGGTAGAGTTTACTTTAAAAAAATTTTTTTAATTTTTTATTACTTAAAAAAAATTTTAATGTTTATTTTTGATAGAGAGTGCAAGCAGGGGAGGGGCAGAGAGAGGGAGACAGAGAATTGGAAACAGTCTCCAAGCTGTCAGCACAAAGCCCGATGTAGGGCTTGAACCCACAAACCAGGAGATCATGACCTGAGCCAAAAGCAAGAGTTGGATGCTCAACTGACTGAGCCACCCAGGCAACACCGCCCTGAAAAATATTTTATTTTATTTTATTTTATTTTATTTTATTTTATTTTATTTCTGAGAAAAAAATTTTTTAAATAAATGATTCTAGTATTATAGTTAGGCAGCTCCTTAAATGTTAAATATAGGGTTATCATAGGACCCAGTTATTCTACTCTTAGGTATATACCTGAGAGAAATGAAAATATTTGACCTCACAAAAATTTATACACAATTGTTCACAGCATTATTATTATGACAATGATTATTATTATTGCCAAAAGGTGGAAACAACCCAAATGTCCCTCAACTGATGAATGGATAACCAAAATGTGGTCTATCCAGGGCGGCTGGCTGGTTCAGTTGGTACAGAAAGCAACTCTTAATCACAGGGTTGTGAGTTCAAGCCCCATGTTGGGCATGGAGCCTACTTAAAAAAAAACAAAACAGGGGCGCCTGGGTGGCGCAGTCGGTTAAGCGTCCGACTTCAGCCAGGTCACGATCTCGCGGTCCGTGAGTTCGAGCCCCGCGTCAGGCTCTGGGCTGATGGCTCAGAGCCTGGAGCCTGTTTCCGATTCTGTGTCTCCCTCTCTCTCTGCCCCTCCCCCGTTCGTGCTCTGTCTCTCTCTGTCCCAAAAATAAATAAAAAACGTTGAAAAAAAATTAAAACAAAAAAAACAAAAAGACAAAACAAAACAGGGGCACTTGGGGGGCTCAGTCAGTTAAGCATCCAACTCTTGATTTCAGCTCATGATCTCATGGTTTGTCAGATGGAGCCCCATGTCAGGCTCTGTGCTAACAGCAAGGGGCCTACTAGGGATTCTCTCTCTCCTTCTCTCTCTCTGTCCTTCCCCCACTTGAGCACACACTCTCTCTCTCAAAAATAAACATTAAAAAAAAATTTTTTTTTTAATGGGGGCCGAACTCAGGAACTGAGAGATCATGACCTGAGCAGAAGTCTGACACTTAACCAACTGAACCACCCAGGCGCCCTAACATTAAAAAAGAATTTAACAGATTCTCTCTCTCCCTCTTTTTCTGCCCCTCCCTCACCCACTTTCTCTCTATATAAAAAGAAAAAAATTTTTTTCCAAAGATAAAAACAAAAACAGGAGCACCAGGACGGATGGCTCTGTTGGTTATGCATCTGACTTTGGCTCAGGTCAAGATCTCACGTTTTTTAGCCCCACATTGGACTCTGAGCTGGCAGTGCAGAGCCTGCTTGGGATTCTCTCTCTGTCCCTCTCTCTCTCTGCTCCTCCCCCCACCTATGCTCTCTCTCTCTCTCTCAAAATAAATAAATAAATTTTTTTAAATGTGGTCTAAAAAAATGTGGTCTAATCACACAATAGATTATTATTGAGTAATAAGAAAGAATGAAGTACTGATACATGCTACAACATGGATAAACCTCAAAAACATTATGTTAAGTGAAAGAAGTGAATCCCAAAAGATCACATATTGCATGATTGCACTTATATGAAAGGAATAGGCAAATGTATGGAATAGGCAAATCTACAGACATAGAAGATAGACGAGTGGTTGCCTAGGGACTGGACGGGGAGGAGGGGAGAAGGATTGCCAAGTGGTAAAGAGTTCCTTTTAGAGATGATGAAAATATAAAGCAAGGGGTGCCTGGCTGCCTTAGTGGGTAGTGCGCGTGACTCTTGATGTCAGGACTGTGAGTTCAAGCCACACGTTGGGTGTAGAGATTACTTAAAAATAAAATATTTTAAAAAAGAGAGAGGCATCTGGGTGGCTCAGTCAGTTAAGCATTGGACTTCAGCTCAGGTTATGATCTCGCCGTTCGTGAGTTTGAGCCTCGCATCTGTCTCTGCTGATAGCTCAGAGCCTGGAGCCTGCTTCAGATTCTGTGTCTCCCTCTCTCTCTGCCTCTCCTCTGTTCACACTCTGTCTTTCACTCTCTCTCTTAAAAATGCATAAACATTAATTTTTTTTTAAATTCTTTAAAAAAAAGAAAATATAGGGGTACTTGGGTGGCTCAGTCAGTTAAGTATGAAATTTTGGCTCAGGTTGTAACCTTGGAGTTATGGGTTCAAGTCATAGGTCAGGATCTGCACTGAAAGCCTGGTTTTAATATACTTACAGAGTTCTATAACTATCACTATGGTTTAGTTAGATTTTCATTTTATTTATGTATTTTTTTTAATTTTAAAAAATGTTTATTATTTTTGAGCAAGAAAGAAAGCCAGAGTGTGACTGGGGGAGGGGCAGAGAGAGGAAGACCCAGAATCCAAAGCAGGCTCCAGGCTCTGAGCTATCAGCACAGAGCCTGACACGGGGCTCAAACCCATGAACTATAAGATCATGACCTGAGCCAAAGTCAGACGCTTAACTGAGCCACGCAGGCGCCCTGCAAGGAGACCATTTAAAAAACTATATATTACTGTGTAAAACACAACCCCACTCAGAGGCTTAAAACAGTGGCAGTCAATTGTGTTAGTCTCCGCAACTGAGGCAGAGCTCAGTGCGGACTGCTCATCTCTATCGCACATAGCATAGATGCAGGATGCAGTGGCTTTTCTAGAGAGTGGAAGATCTATTTTCAAGACAGCTCATTCACATGCCTAGCCAATTGATATGGACTCTTGGCTGGGAGGCCAGGTGGGGCTGGGGCCTAGGGGCTTCTGTTCCTCTTCATGTGCTGTTGGGCTTCCCCAAAGCATGGTGGTTGGGGTGCAAGATCATGTGTCCCAAGGAAGCAAGGTGGAAGGTCATGGTGTTCTTATGATCTAGGCTGTAAAGTTACATAACATCATTTCTGTTGTGCTCTATTGGTCAAGACAGTCACAAGTGTCCTCCCAAATTTAAGAGGAGGGGAATTTGACTCCACCTCTTGATGGAAGAATGAGAAGATTCTAGAAGAGTACATGGGATGGGAGCTATTATGATGATCATCTTTGGAAAATCCAATCTGCACAGAGGCGGTTGTAGTTGTCCATATGGCAGATGGTGGCTACTGGGTCTAGGGAGTGGCTACAGTGGTGATGGAGAGGAATAAATCTAAATAAGAAGTATTGAGGAGGAAAGATGGATAAGACTTGCTAAAGTCTTAGGTGCAGGAGGTCAGAGAGAGTCAACAGCAGTTGAAAGTGTGTGATGATGGAAGATAACCTAGGAAGAGAACAGAGATAGAAGAAAAATGAGCCAAGGTCTGAGCCCTGACATAGAAATCAAGCAGAAGAGGAGAGAGCAAGATTAAACAACCATCTCAGGGAGAAGGACATTTGCTGTTGGATGTGTTTTGTTGAGTGGGGATTAAGAGAGGGTTTTTACTCTTAAACCAGACAAGCGTCCTGGGGCTCTAATTCTAGCCCCCCAGCAAAAAAATAAAACTTGAGGGGGGATGATAATGGTTCAAACTGGGTTTTGATAATGCTCAGGTGAGTAGCAAGAAGGTTTCAGAGGCTGGAAGTAAAAGGGACAGGAACCAGGGCAACAGGTTTGGCTTTCCTCATTATCTCGAGGAACCAGGAAGGTGTCACACTTGGCAGAAGACAGAGTCAGAGTCAGAGTCGTGTCTGAGAGCTTTTAGTCCCAAATTTAGCATTTCACAAGGGAGGAACCAGAGGCCCTAAAGAGCCTCACCAGTCCTGGGCCCCCCACAGAGTCCCTAGAGAGCCTCACTAGCCCTGTTCCCCACCAGCCCAGTATTGGTCACTGGCAAAAACAAAAACAAAAACAAAAACAAAAACCACACTGTTGATGAGCTGGAGGCCAACTAATGATGCTGGGGCCACATGGTTTCCACATGGCTACCACATCTGACTGATGCCAGCAGAGGGCAGCAGAGAGCCAGGGCTGCAGGGTCTTAGGCAGGCTGACCCCCCCCCCCCCCCCCCCCCGCCCCCAGCCCTGGCAGAAGAAAGATGGGAGTCTAGAATGGGGCAAGTACTTTCTTCCCTTTCACATGTGAGGATTAAAAACAATTTTTTTAATGTTTATTTATTTTTGAGAGAGAGAGAGAGAGAGAGAGAGTGTGAGCAAGGGAGGGGCAGAGAAAGAGAAGCAGGCTCCAGATTCTGAGCTGTCCACACAGAGCCTGGTGTGGGGCTCGAACCCACAGACGGCTCAAACTCATGACCTAAACTGAAGTCAGCCACTTAACTGACTGAACCACCCAGGCGCCCCTCCTCATGTGAGGATTATACATCAATTTCACACAGGGTGATAATAATAATTGTTACCATTATTATACCATCCACCATTTTTTGAGCCCATCCCATCTCTGCACCCCTACCTCTCAGTCACTGACCCAGCCAATAGAAAAAGAACCCGTTTGGGGGTCAGGCAGACTTGGCCTCAAACCCTGGCTCTTCCACTAACAACGTGTGACCTCAAACACATCACTTCTCTGGGTCCTACTTTCCTCATCTGTAAAATGGGGATAATAAAACAAAAGGCTAAAGGGCTCTGAGAGCATGAAATGGCTCTGTATAAGGTGCCTGCCACATGGGAGAGCCTCCTTAAATTTTAATTCCTTCTTCTGGTTTCCATAGACTGTTCTATTTTTTTTTTTTAATTTTTTTTAACGTTTATTTATTTTTGAGACAGAGAGAGACAGAGCATGAATGGGGGAGGGGCAGAGAGAGAGGGAGACACAGAATGACACAGAATCGGAAGCAGGCTCCAGGCTCCGAGCCATCAGCCCAGAGCCAGATGCGGGGCTTGAACTGATGGACAGCGAGATCGTGACCTGAGCTGAAGTCGGACGCTTAACCGACTGAGCCACCCAGGTGCCCCTAGACTGTTCTATTTAGACAAATGTTATTAATGGCACTTGACAGACATTCATTCTGTGCATACTCTGTATGTGGTCCTATCCTGGGAGCTTGGGGACACAGGGTGGGTGTCCCAAATGGACAGGAAGCAGTAAAAGCACCTCTCTGTAAGGGTGGGTCCCCACCAAGTCTAGGGTTTGCCTATCTGGATTAAGAGCTAGGATTCCAAATTCCTGCTGCCTTGCTTGAAATTTTTCTTGGGCCACTCACTATGTGACCTTAGGCAGCTGATCCTGTTTCTGAGCCTCAATTGCATCATCTGTAAAATAGGGATAGTTGTAGTACCTAGAGGATCAGAATGACATTTATTTATTTGTTTAAAAAATTTTTTTTTAATGTTTATTTATTTTTGAGAGAGAGGCAAAGTGAGAGTGGGGAAGGGGCAGAGAGAGAGGGAGACACAGAATCCAAAGCAGGCTCCAGGCTCTGAGCTGTCAGCACAAAGACTGATGCGGGACTTGAACTCACAAACCATGAGGTCATGACCCGAACCGAAGTCAGACACTTAACCAAACGCACTGAGCCACTCAGGCACCCCTATTTATTTTTGTTAAGTTTTATTTATTTAAGTTATCTCTACACCCCATGTAGGGCTTGAACTCACGACCCAGAGATCAAGAGTCACATGCTCTTCCGACTGAGCCAGCCAGCACCCTCCACAAAGTGACATTTAAATGTGACAATACAGGGGCATCCAGGTGGCTCAGTCAGTTAAGCATCCGACTTCGGCTCAGTTCTTGGTCTTGCAGTTTGTGACTGAGCCCTGTGTCCGACTTTGTGAGATAGCTCAGAGCCTGGAGCCTGCTTCGGGTTCTGTGTCTCCCTCTCTCTGCCCCCTCCACCACTCGTGCTGTCTCTCTCTCTCTCTCTCTCTCTCTCTCTCAAAAATAAACAATAAAAAAAATTTTAATGTGACAATACACGGCAAATGCACATAGAAAATGCTCAGTAAATTTAAAATCAAAGCAGTGCTGGGCTCCCCTAAAGTTATTTCTCCCCTGAGCAGTCTTCACTGCTCACTCAGGTCACTAACCACCCTCCTCAGGTTTACCAAAGCAGGCTGGAATGAGACAGGAAGCAAAATTCCAGTATCTGAAGACTGGCTCCACCACCACAGCTGTCTAGCTGTGGGGCCTCAGGCATTTAGCCTTTCTGTTCCTCAGTTTCCTAAACAAAATACTGGGATCACAGTAGTCCCTACCCATGACGGGTTTTGTAAGGGTGAAATGAATAACTTGAAAGTGCTTAGCACAGTGTCTCATCGAATAAGTGCACAGTACCGATTCAGTTCTTCTTACTTCTTTTTTTAAACTTTATTTATTTTTGAGAGAGAGCAGTGGCATGAGCAGAGGAGAGGCAGAGAAAGAGGGGGACAGAGGATCTGAAGCATAATCTGCTCAGCATAGAGCCCGACACAGGGCTTGAACTCACAAACCAGGAGATCATGACCTGAGCCAAAGTCAGGCACTTCACCGACTGAGCCACCCAGGTGCCCCAAGTTGTTCTTCTATGACTACTATTACCATGCTATCTTCCACGTCCACACTGTCATCAATTCCTACGGAGTCAACCTCCTAAAAACCTCTCAAAGCGGTCCTCACGCTCCATTTCCCAGGTCTGGCCCTGCCTGTCATCTCACACCCCTATTCTGGGCTTGTTAAAACACAGATTGCCGGGGCCCCATCCCAGAGGTTGAGATAGCAGGTCTGCAAGTTCCCAGCCGATGACCACACTGTGATCCAAGAGTCACACTTTGACAACCTCTGCTTCTAAGCTCTTCCTAGCCTCTCTGACTCAGGGGTCGTCCGCCTAACCCTTCTCCAGGCAGAGGGCTTGGAACTGAGGTGACTGAGGGGCTGGATTTCACTCACAGTCAGAGGCTACAGGCAGGGGAATGAAAAGGAGATTGGATTCTAGCTCCAGGCTCAGACCTTCACCCTGGACTCTGCAAGGGTAATTTTAGGGCTTGGAAATCCTACATGCACCCCCTCCCCCGAGGGCTCTCCTCCACCCTGCTCCTCTTCCAATCCTCACCTGCAACACACACACACACACACACACACACACACACACACACACACACGCGCGCGCGCGCGCACACGCACACTCTCTTCCACTCACTCCTGCAGGAGTACCAAGCTGTAGAGTGTGGAGGGAGCTCCCACTGGGCCCCGAGCCTGACACCCTCATGCTCCATCCAGAACAATCCTTCATCTTTTCCTCACAGATGTTTCACTCACCCTTCTCTCTGCTATAAAATTCCCTCAAAAGCATTCACTAGTAATTTTCCCAAATCACAGTAATTACCTTATTACTTTGATATTAATAGACTTCACTTGGCATCAGGGACCCAGTTGGAACCTGCCTGGACCCCATGTGTGGGGAGGGATTCCTGGAGGCAGCCTGGCCATCAGGGCCGGTCTGGCTGCATCTCTGTGGCTAGCCCCTGCTAGCTCCCTCCCCACCCATCTTCCCTCCCTCATGCGCTTGCCCAGGTCAGAGAACGCTGGAACCAGACTCCTGAGGAACAGTGGGGGTCAAATCATCCACTCTCCAGATACCTAGAGTCACCCACCAAAATAGAGGCAGCACCCAGAAGAGAGCCCAGGGCCCCTGGATCCCCAGGCCTGCCTTTCCTCCTTCCTCCCCTTTGCTATGCCCCAAGACAGATCTGACTTGGAGACCTTCCAAACCCTAGCCTGGATGAGGGGAGTCAGAGATGACTCCTTGCCTCCCAGTAATAACTGATACTGATTGACTACGGTCCATAAGCTCTCCAGGTGAAAACTGACTTAAACCTTACAGCCTATGAGGTCACTACTGTCATTTAACCCATTTTACAGATAAGGAAACAGAGTCCTGGTCAAGAAGGTTACACATGGTACCTGGGGAAGTCCTCAGGTGGATCTCAGGTGAACCAGTCAACTACAGATGCCCTATGTTCCTCCTCTCCTCACTCTGAGAACTTCCTGTCTCTAGCAGTGTCTGCACCCTCTTTCTGGATCCCAGGATAATAATGAGATTAGCTCATATGTCCTGGGGGCTAACTCTGTACCAGATGCTTTCCAGGTATTATCTTACCTCTCCCTCAGGACGGTTTTCTCTGATAAAGATTTAATTAGCCCCGTTTCAGATGAGGAATGAGAGCTTCAGTGATCCCAAGAACTCACTCTCAGCAGCAGATCTGGAATTAATTGGGGTGAGGCCTGACTCCCAAGTCTATTCCCCTAACCATGAGACTCTTCTGCAAGCACCCTCCTCTCCAAGCTTCAGTTCCCCCGTTGTAACAATGGCAGGGACCATTGACGAGGGCTCACTGAGTGCCAGGCACCAATTTGCCATAATCCCTACCTGGCCCGTTGCACTTGATCTTATTAGTGCATTTGAATCTGTGACCTGGCATAACCACGGGGCAACACTGCCTTGGTCATACCTGCCCACTCTCAGGTGGACAATGAGTGGGTTTCCAAGTCCAAGGCTCCTCAGAAACATTGCTTGGGAAACTTCCCCCACAAATGGGATGGGGGAAGGGACCTTCTAGGCAGAAAGGCTGCCCAGGGCAAGGCAGGCCAGGGCTGAGAGTGATTGGCAGTCAGACTAGGCCAGCCACACCAGTCAGGGTGGGGGAGCAGTACAGAGGCTCCTTTGTCCGGCCAGAAGCTGCAAGGCTGCCCCATCCCCACCATCTGGCTCCAGCTCCAGCCCAGTGATGCATGATGGGGAAATGGGGGTGGGGGTGCTGAGGGCTGCCCACCTGCTCTGCCTCCTGGGATAAGCCAACCCAAGACCTCCCAGGCCCATCTGGCCAACACATCCCCAAGCCCTAACCACCCCTGGGGACTCCTTTCGACAGGCTGAAATTGGCCGGGAGTGTGGCCAGCCTGTCAGGGTCACAGGTCACCGTTAATCTGCCAGAACAAGGGAAGGCAGGCGGGTGGGCACGCAGCCGGTGTGGGCAAAGCCCTGGCAGTTCCTGCCGTCTGTTCTGGTGGCTGTGGAGGGAGATATTCCTCTTCTGGGAGTCACGGAGATGGGCTAGAGAGAACATCAGACTCTAGGAAAATTGAGGATGCTCACATCTTGCTAGCTACCAATTGCGCTTCTGTGTGGGGACCCCAGAGAAACTCTCACAACGTGCTTAAGGTATCATTGCAGCACTGGATGTGATAACAAAATATTTGCAATAACCTAAATGCCCAGCAATCGGGGACTGGATAAATACAAGAACCTAGACAACCTTCCTCAATGTTACTCAACTGACAGGGACCAAGAAACGAAGCCCCCGATATCAACATGACTTGACGATCTGTTCCAGGAAATTCTTGCCTGGAAAGATAGGACTGTAAACCAATAAATAACTTTACTATTTGCCCCAGGAAATTATTGTAAATGGATTTGTTTGGGCAAACAGTTTGCTCACCTTGGCAAATACCTCTCTTTGACAACAAACAAATGAAATGTGGTCTGTTTATACAATGGAAAACTCTGTAGCAGGTAAAGGGAATTAACTCAAAATGGACGGATCTTGCAAACATAAGGTTAAGTGGAAAAAAAATCAATTTGCAGGAAGATGTGGGAAAAATATGATGAAATATGTGATGTTTTTAAAACACACGAATAATATTATATAGGACTGTAGTGCAATGTAAGTACACTCATAAAAACGAGTGCAAGTGTAAAAACATTCATGGGATTTATGGAAACCCAAAATCTGAAGCTTTTGTGAAAACCACCAAACTCCCCCATGGGGAGGCAGGAAAAGCAGTGGGATAGAGGAGGAGTAAAGAGAAGGTTTCAATTGAAGCCATGTTTTACCATTTTTGTTGAAAAGGAAAACAAAAAAGATCTGAAGTAACTTGATTAAAATGGTAGGACAGTATTTGATTATTTGGGGAAATAGGTACCCAGATGATTTTTTTTTAATTTCCTAAAATTGTTTTTCACTTCCTTTTTTTTTTTTTACTTATCTATTTATTTAGAGAGAGAGAGCACAAGGAGAGGAGGGGTAGGCAGAGAGAGAGAGAGAGGGAGAGAGAGAATCCCAAGCAGGCTCCAAGCTGTCAGCACAGAGCCTGACGCAAGGCTTGATCTCACAAACTGTGAGCTCGTACCCTGAGCTGAAATCAAGAGCTTGATGCCCGATCGACCGAGTTACCCACGTGCCCCATACTTTTGTTGTTTTTAAGTAATTTCCATGCCCAATATGGGGCTTGGGCTCATGACCTAAAGATCAAGAGTCCCATACTCTACTGACTGAGCCAGCCAGGCACCCCAGAGTTCCTACTTTTAATTCTTTTGAGTATATATCTGGAAGTGAGATTGCTGGATCACGTGGTAATTCGACATTTAATTTTTTTGAAAAATTGCCATACCGTTTTCCATAGTACCATTTTATATTCCCATCAGCAGTGCTCGAGGGTTTCAATTCCACATCCCTAGCAACACTTGTTAGTTTCTGTTTGGAGTGGGTAATAGCCATCCTTATGGGTGTGTGAAGTGGTTTTTTTTTTTTTTAATGCTAATTCCTTAATGCAAATAATCTTATATGATTTTCTGTATTTAAAAAAATAAATGGAGGGGCGCCTGGGTGGCGCAGTCGGTTAAGCGTCCGACTTCAGCCAGGTCACGATCTTGCGGTCCGTGAGTTCGAGCCCCGCGTCGGGCTCTGGGCTGATGGCTCAGAGCCTGGAGCCTGTTTCCGATTCTGTGTCTCCCTCTCTCTGTGCCCCTCGCCCGTTCATGCTCTGTCTCTCTCTGTCCCAAAAATAAATAAACGTTGAAAAAAAAAATTAAAAAAAAAAAAATAATAAAAAATAAAATAAAAAAATAAATGGAATTTAAGAAACAAAACAGATGAACATATGGGAAGGGGGAAAAAAGAGACAGGTAAACAAACCATAAGAGACTCTATGATAAGAACAGTGTTGATGGAGGGAGGTGAGTGGGGGATGGGCTAAATGGGTGATGGGTATTAAGAAGGGCACTTGACTGACGTGGTGAACACTGGGTGTTATATGTAAGTGATGAATCACTACATTCCACTCCTGAAAACAATAATTACACTGTATGTTAACTAACTAGAATTTAAATAAAAAATCAAATTAAATTAAAAAAAGAAAACATTTCCAGAGCTAAAGGAAGAAAGGAAGGTCAGGCTCAGGTCCATGATCCAGGAGTTAAGTCTGTGTGGCATTAGACAAGTCCCTTCATCTGTCTGAACCCCCAATTTTGCCACCCAAGAAAAGGGAGGAGGAATAATCTCATTCCCAGAATTAAGGAAATAACCATTTTTCAGATGTTTGTGCAAAGAAAAAAATTTGGTCAGAAGGTCAACCGGCCAGCCTACACAAGTCGGGGAGCAGCATCTGGATGAAGACAATGGAAGCCCACTAACCCTCCACTGAGGACTACACATTTCCAAATTTTAAAGCCCTACCCATTATGCAAAAAAGGAAGTAGAGGCTCAGAGTGTCCAGGAACCTGCCCGTGGTCACACAAGGCAGAACTGGGATCTTTCCCCAGAGCTGAAACTCTAGGCCCCTACCATTCACTACCTTCTATGTGACCTTATCTTGATCCCAACAGTTCAATAGATTAGGACACTGCAGATCAGAAAGTCTGAGTAACTCCATAATAACAATAACTAAGATTTGATGAGCACCTGCCATGTGCTGGGACTACCACACTACCCTTGGGGTCCTCACACCCTACTGAGTAGGTATACATCCTGCTCACTGATTTGAAAATGGAGTCTCAGATAAGTCAGGGCTTTTGCCCAAAGTCACAAAGCTAATAATGCTGGCCAAATATTAGTGTTTCGTCTGTCTGGCTGCAGAGCTGGAACTCCCCATCCACGTACAGAGGACTCAGAATTCGAAACCACAACACATTAGGACTCGAAGCCAGTGCACATTCTTGGCACCCTCTGCCTCCCAGGGAATAAAGGAGTTCCTCAGACCACTTTTCTGCTGTCCTTCCTTGTGTCTCTTTCTCCCTCCAAGCTGTGGGCACAGCCCAGGGAGGGGCCTCCCACGTTACTTGGAGTCTGACCTGCTACAGGTCCTTCTGGCATCGTGTGGGGGGCTCGCAGGGCCAGTTTCTACACTATCTCTGAGCTTCACCAGTGGCACCTTCTTCCCAGGCTGCAGATGCTTCTACAGCTGTGTGAGCTTCATCTTGGTCTCCTGGGACCCCCAAAGCCTCCTCTCGGGACCAACCAGCCCCAAGCCAGGTAGGCTCTTACTCAGTCACCAGGCATTCACACTTGCTTGTGGGTCCCAGAAAGAGCTAAGTCAGCCCACACATATACACATACCAAGGGGTGGCCCTGGAAGGGAGGCAGGTGGGGGGTGGGCGAAATAGGAGAAGAGGATTAAGAATACCTATACCCATATCGTTGATGAGCACTGAGTAATGTATAGAATTGTTGAAATCACTCTATTGTACACCTGAAACTAATATAACACTGTATGTTAATGAAACTGAATTTAAAATTAAAAGAAAAAAGAGGAAGAGATGCCTGGTTGCCTGGCTGGCTCAATAGGTGGAGCGTGCTACTCTTGATCTCAGGGTTGTGAGTTCAAGCCCCACGTTGCATGTAGAGATCACTTAACGATAAAAAAATCTTTAGGGGCGCATGGGTGATTCAGTAGGTTGAGCGTCAACTCTTTTTTTTTTTTAACTTTATTTTTTATTTTTTAAAATTTACATCCAAATTAGCATATAGTGCAACAATCATTTCAGGAGTAGATTCCTTATGCCCCTTACCCATTTAGCCCATCCCCCTTCCCCCAACCCCTCCCATAACCCTCAGTTTGTTCTCCATATTTATGAGTCTCTTCTGTTTTGTCCCCCTCCCTGTTTTTATATGATTTTTGTTTCCCTCCCCTTATGTTCATCTGTTTTGTCTCTTAAAGTCCTCATATGAGTGAAGTCATCTGATTTTTGTCTTTCTCTAATTTCACTTAGCATAATACCCTCCACTTTCATCCATGTAATTACAAATGGCAAGATTTCATTCTGTTTGATTGCTGAGTAATACTCCATTGTATATATATACCACATCTTCTTTATCCATTCATCCATCGATGGACATTTGGGCTCTTTCCATACTTTGGCTATTGTTGATAGTGCTGCTATAAACATGGGGGTGCATGTGTCCCTTCAAAACAGCACACCTGTATCCCGTGGATAAATGCCTAGTAGTGCAATTGCTGGGTCGTAGGGTAGTTCTATTTTTAGTTTTTTGAGGAACCTCCATACTGTTTTCCAGAGTGGCTGCACCAGCTTGCATTCCCAGAGCATCAACTCTTGATTTCGGCTCAGGTCATGATACCAGGGTCATGGGATAGAGTCCCTTGTAAGCGTGGAGTCTGCTTGGGATTCTCTCTCTCTCTCTTTGTGCCTCTCCCTCCGTTTGAGCGCACACTCTGTCTCTCATTAAAAATAAAATAAAAAATAAAGTTATAAAATAAAATCAAATCTTAAAAAAAAAAAAAGAGGTGGCTCTGGGTCATTCTGGCCTCCATATTCCCAGCACTCGTTCCTGTGTGTGCCCTGCCCTTTTATCACCTCCTCTTTCCAGTAATCAGCTTAGACTTCTGGCATTCAGAGAGGGGGATAGAAACCAGCCTATGTTTTGGAGTCAGGCCTCAGGACACAAACCATTCTTTAAAGGCAGGGGAAAGAGGCCTGGGCTGGAATAATTATGAATAATAATCATTATTATAGTTAAACTAATTACAGTAACAAGAGAGCAACAACAGCAATAGCTAACCTTGAGAGCTTAGCTGACCTTGAGAGCTTGTCAGTATGCTAAACACACATTGTCTCATTCATTTATCTTAAGAATGCTGAGGTAAGATTGATTTCTTTCCATTTTGAAAAAGGAAAAACCAAGCTCAGAGAGGTTAAGGAACTTGCTCAAGGTCACACAGCTGCCAGGTGGTAGAAACTAAAGAATGAAGAGACTTGATAACCTAGACTTCACCCTGCCAGATGCTTCCTGGGGGGCTTTGAGAAAAGTTAAACCCTTTTAGAGCCTCAGTTTGTGCAGATGCAGGGGGGAAGAAAAGACGAGAGGACAGAATAGGAGCCAAGAAGTATGGAGCTGAGACTCTGAAGTCCGTACACAAGTTGTGTTTCCACAATGTCAGCTTTATTCGATCGTAAAACAAGATTAACATAATTGTAAAGCAGGTTCAGTATTTCAAATTCAATGACATTTCACTATGCGTTTAACTTGGCTTCATACAAGTCACACAAAATAAAGTACAATACAAAGTCATCCAACAAACACGATACAACATGGGTATGACACTTTTTGTAAAATATATATGAAATGAATTATTGAAAAATAGTCACATGCTTGGATATCATAGCAATATCAAATTATCATGAAGGTATTTATTTATTATTTTTAAGTAAGCTCCATGGCTAATGTGGGGCTTGAACTCAGGACCCTGAGATTACAAATTGCATCTATGCATGTTATTTTTACCAGCTTCCCTGCTGCTGAAACTCTGATGTCATGGCTCAAAGGTAGAGACACATACCTTTGTGACTGTTTGTCTTACCAATTGGCTGGGTAAGGAGCAGTTTCCAGCTCCCAACCTCTCTACCTTCCTGCCACAGGACCCTTGTACATGCTATTTGTCCCCTCCTCCTAGGCATTATTCCTCCCTTCACTTGGTTAACTCCCACTGATCACCGAGATTTTTGCTCCCCAGCTGCTTTCACATGTAGGTTTCCAGAATGAATGATTGATTTTTAAGTAAGCCCTACACCCAACGTGGGGATTGAACTCAGGACCCCAAGCTCATGGGTCACATGTTATGCTGACTGAGCCAGCCAGGCACCCTGGGGAGATTTCCTAATTGATTAGAATTTCATGGCTTCAGAGTTTTATTAGTTAGAATTTCACAACCAGAGAATGCTATTGATTAGAATTTTATGGCACTAGAGAAGTATTGATTAGCCCCAGAATTCTATTACTTAGAATTTCATGACTTGAGAATGCTATTGATTCGAATTTTATGGCAGGCGTCTTGATGTTCCATCAATGCATGCTTCCCCCCAGACACCCACACAGATCCTCAGCTCTCTGCTCAAACTGTTACCTTCTCAGGAAGGCCTTCTCTTATCTCCCTATTTCAAATGGTCTGCCACCTGCTCCTGCTTTATTTTTCTCCATGGTGATGGTCACCACTTAACACATCCAATACATTATTTACTGCCTCCTGTACTAGAATGTCAGAAGCTCCACCAGGGCAGGGATTTTTATCTGTCTTGTTTACGGCTGTATCCCTAAGACCTAGAACAGTGCCTGGCACATAGCAGATGTTTGGTAAGTATTTGCTGAATGTTTACAAATGAATCAATTACATTCAATAACATAATGAATAAACTGTTGTAATTATTACATAAAGGTACCATGCAATCATTTAAAAAAAAAAAGTGACTGCCTCCCTTCTGTGCCTGACTCAATACTTCAACTCATGATGGAGAGGGGAATGTCTCGCCTCTCTCTAGTTACACCCCTCTTCCTAAGTCAGGGATCTCATCTGAGTCAAGATCTAGACTCCTAGGAAAGGAAAAGGAATTGAAATTGGTAGGTAGGTCTAAAAGGGGATACCTATAATCTAGAACCCCACTAACTTTTCAGACCTCAAATGTTACCATCACCTTTTCTAGGAAGATCTCCCTGATGGCCAGATTAACCTGGCTCCCTTGTCAAATGCTCTCCAACTTCCATACACCCTGTTCACAGCACTCTGTACTGTTTGTATTTAGGAATAGCTAGGTGACTCTTGATATCTGTAGATAAGGATCACATCTGCTTTGTAACTTCTGCCTAGACCAGTGCCTGGTACACAGCAGGTGCTCCAGATCTGTTTGTGGAATGAATGCATGAATACCATAACACGCTCCTGCTAGGATGGAAAGGGATCTGCTAAGGTCAATAGCAGCCAAGGGTCCGAGAAGGCCAGGAGAAGGACCCTGAGGGGACTCTGAGTTTGGGTCCCCAGCCTCCCTCTGAGGCCATCTCCAGGGTAAAGGGTAGGGTAGGAGTGGGTAAACCTTTTCTACACATGGATAGCAAAACATAGGCTGCTGCTGTTGTAGCAATTAGTCACAGACAATATGCAAACAAAAAGTCAGCTGTGTTAAAAAAAAAAAAAAAAACCTTCACTTACTGGGGTGCCTGGCTGGCTCCTTTGGTAGAGCATCCGACTCAGGGCCGCTGAGTTCAAGCCCCACCTTGGGCTTGGGCGTGGAGCCTACTTTAAAACAAACAGACCAACAAAAAACCCTTCACTTACAGACCTAAAATTTGAACTTCATATTAAGTTTCACATGTCACAAACAACATTCTTACTTTGGTCTTCTCAATAGTTAAAAGGTGTAAACACTTCATAAACAGTAAAAAACAGTGGGGCAGGCAAGGGGTATAATTTGCAAAACCCCAAAATAAAACTTTAAGTGGAAAGTAAGGGTGAGAGACTAAGATGAAAGAGGGAAGTTTTCTAAGTCCTCCATGGTGCACGAGTCTCTTAACCACTCAGAGCCTCAGGCTCCTCCTTTGGAAAAGGGAGAAAATAAAAATCCTTGGTTCCCTAGGTGGTCCTGAGGATTAACGGAGGTAACGCCTTGCCTCCGTTCCAAACAGGCAAACAGGCGGTGGGTTGGGCCACTAGGTCACTACAGTTACTAATAATCATTATTATTATTATTACCACAGGGACTGTGGGAGGAGCAAATGGGAGGACGCTTGCAAATCCCCCAGCAAAAAAAGTCTGGCACGAAGGAGACCTCCATAGAACCTCCTAATTTCCTGTTTTCCACTCCCGCCTCTCATGCCACTTCTAGGTCCCTCAGGATAGACCTCTCCAGCATCCTCCACCAGCCGCCCAGGCTCTCCTGCTCCCCACAGGCCTTGCCCAAGATTGGAGAAGGTGCCCACAGCAGCTGGCCAGGGTATGGGAGAGGGCCGGGTGTGGAGGGAGGAAGGTTCTGACCAGGTCCCCCGCCCATTGTCTGAGCCAGCCCGCCCGCCGGCCAGCCCGCCAGCCAGCTGATGTCCCCAGTCTCCGACACCAGCTGGCTGGCCCCACCCCAACTCCCCCTCCTCCCAGGCCCTCCTTGTCACTCAGCCTCCGCCTGCCCCCACCCACCCACCCACCCACAGCCTCGAAAGATGCTGGGTGTGACCAAAGGATCTGAGCTTTGTCCCCCAAATGGTAGGCTGATTTGCATTCCTTTGGCAATTTGCACACTCCATTCATTTGTAGAGAGCTAGAAGTTGCAAAGCCTGCAGGGGTCTTTGGGTTTATCTGAGTGGGGTTTGAAAATGTGATTTTGGGTGTTCCCTTTCAGCCTTCAGCACTTCCTTATTCTGGAGCATTGGCCAAATGATGTTGCCATTCTGATCCTCAGTTTCCTCATCTGTAAAATAGGGACAATAACACCTTTCCTACAGAGTAGTAGTGGGGTGTAAATAGGAGAACGCATGCAATGTACCTGGCACAAAGTGTATGCTCAACAGATGTTACTTGCTATATATCATCATATATATGTATAATAGAGCCAACCGTTAAACCTGTGCTGTCCAATAAGGCAACCACTAGGCACAGGTGGCTATTTAAACTTAAATTGGCACTTTAGTTCATCAGTCACACCAGTCACAGTTCCCTCCATAGCCACAAGTTCTGGTGGCTGTCGTACCTAGCAGCGTAGATATAGAACATTCTCATTACCAAAGAAAGCTGTATTAAACTGTGCAGATGCAAACCTTTTTAATTCTGGAGCTTTTCTCCCTTTCCCAAATAGGGCTCTCCCTAAGGCAGTCTTTCTCCCCGCCCCCTTCAAGGTAATAACCTTGGTGAGTGGGTGTTCTTTTGTTCTCTGCACCTGGGCAGGAGGGTGGAGAACAGGTGTGGAGCTGTGCCCTGGAGCACTGAGGGGGTGGGCGCAATTGTCCGAGTTGTAAAGCAAACAGCTGCACCCAATTCTGCCCTAGCCACCAGCAGGAGCCTCCTAGGGCCCGGATGTGGACGAGGGAGGGGAGACACTGGGAGTTTCGGCCCCTGTCCCTTCCACCTCCCAGAGGCGGCTTAAGGTCACACAACATGTCTGAGCCTGGGATGAGCAGTTTCCAGCACAGCTGACACCTGGGGAAGGTGTACCAGATGGGAGGCCCAGAGTGGGGGGGGGGGGGGGGAAGGGGGAGGATTAGCAACCTCTCAACGCCAAGGCTCAGCTGCACCAGGGGCTGAAAGGCATAAATAGGTCACATTCAGACTATTTCAAGCGATATGCATCCTCTGTGGTCCCACCTCACTTCAGGAGTTTAACAACCCATAGCCAGACATATATATTTCCATGTGACTGTCCACTGGCATCCCAAAGTCAACATCCTTGAACCTGAATTCTTGCTTTTGCCTCCAGGATGTGTCTGTTCATCCCGCAGCTGTCTCCACCCCAGGAGATGGCTGCCGCATCCTTTCAGTTGTCTGACTCAAAACCTTAGAATCATCCTTTACCTTTCTCTTTCCCATACCCTACAAAGGAACTATCGGTAAATCCTGTTGGTTCCACCTTTAAAATATGTCTTGAGGGGCGCCTGACTGGCTCAGTTGGTGGAGCATGTGACTCTTGATCTCTTGACCTTGGGGTTGTAAGTTTGAGCCCCACGTTGGGTACAGAGATTACTTAAAATTTTTTTAAATCTTAAAACTAGAATATGTACATATATGATATGAGATATATATATTTCATATATATATATATTGAATCCAACCCCTCCTCACCATCAGCCTGCTGTCACCTTGGTCTGAGCCACCATTGTCTCCCTCCCAGATGGCTGTGGCAGCTTCCCACCTTTGCCTCCTCCAATATACTCTTCACCCCAGGGGCATGGAAATCGCTTCACTCCTGAGCTCCAAACTATTTAGTGGCTCTGAAATTCACCTGCAACAAAGTCAATTTCCTTACTGCTGCCTACTGAGCCCCATTTATAGGGCCCTGAACCCCTTGCCCAGACACATAGTTCGGTGTTCTTTCTGTGCCTTGCACACTCCTGCCTCAGGACCTTTGCTGCTGCTACCCTCTATCAGGAGCCCACTTTTTTTTCTTTTAATTTTAATGTTTATTTATTTTTGAGAGAGAGAGAGAGACACACACAGAATCCGAAGCAGGCTCCAGGCTCTGAGCTGTCAGCACAGAGCCCGACGCTGGGCTTGAACTCACAAACTGTGAGATCATGACCTGAGCCGAAGTTGGACGCTTAACCTACTGAGCCACCCAGGTGCCCCTACCAGGGGTCCCACTCTTACCTCAAACAACTTCTAGCAGCTTTCTCGCCTTCCTTTTTTCTTTTTCCTTCTTACCCTCTTACAGTCTTAGGAATGGAAATACCCTCTTCAGAGAAGGCTTTGTCACCTTATATAAAACAAACAGCACTCAGTGGGTCCTCATGCCTTTGTCTTATTTTTCCTCAGAGCACCTATCATAGTATTTATTGACTTGCTCGCTGCCAGTCCATTGTCTGTGTCCTCTCACAAGAAGAGTGGCTCCATGGGGCAGGGATTTTCACTATCTTGTTCACCGCTATATCCCCAGTACTCTGCACATAGTAGGAGTTGAGTCAAGGAAGGAAGGAAGCACAAGCCTTGTGCTAAGAACCATGTCAAGCACCTAATATGGCTATCTCATCTAATACCCATGGCCCCTAAGGCAGGCACTGTTATTATCTGGCTGTGCAGATGGGGAAATGAGGCTCAGAGGTAATGACTGGCCCCAAATTAGCAACAGACTAAAGTGTGTCTCTTGTACCGCTCCCCCACATACAATCGGAATTGACAGTCAGGGAGCTGTAGGAGACTGAATTCTGAGTGCCCCAGGTCATTTAGTTGCATCAGCACAACATCTGAAACCTTCTACTCTATGAGTGGGCAACTCTTAATAGATGAGTCTTTTACATGTTCTTAGAGGGAGCTCTAAATCTCTGGGTTTTTCTTCTCTTTTAGTGTAGCTTGTGGTCAATTGTTTAAAGGAAAAAAAAAAGCAGCAGCAAATCAGAGCTCTCTAGGGAATACTTGAAACCTTTCATATATGCTCCCTTCCTTCGGGCTGTCACATCCTTTCCCTGGTCTCCAAGTGGCAGCCCACTGAAAGGGTAGTGTGGCTGAGGTCTGAAAAGCTTAAGGGGACAGGTAAAGAAGAGGTGAGAGAGATGGGGCAGGAAGGGGGTCTGAGATACAAATAAGGGCCAGTCAATATAGGACTTTGTAGGTCCTGGTGGGCAGTTGGAATTTTATTCCCGAGACATAGAGGAGTCTTTGAAGTAGTTGTTTTCTTTTTTGATTTCTTAGTGAGGGACAACATATAGAGCACAAATCCTAAGTGTGAATTTTCTCAAGCGCAGCACACCTATGTGAAGGTGAGCACGCAGATCAAGAATCAGAATTATCACCAGCCCCCAGAACCTTCCTGGAAGGCCAGCCTTGTCACTATCCTTCCCCCATCCTAAAGGTCTCCACTATCCTGATTATAACAGCACAGATTAATTTTACTTATTTTTGAAATTGTATATGTAAATGGAATCACACAGTAGCTACTATTTTTGTGTCTGGCTTCTTAAACTCAACATTATGTGAGATTAATTTCTGTTGTCTGTATAGCAATAATTTATTCACTGTCATTGCTATGTAGTATTCCATTGCTGGAATATAGCACAATTTGCTTATCCTTATTCTCCTGTTGACAATCACTTGGGAACTTTCTCGTCTGGGCTCCTATAAATAATGGTCCTATAATTGTGTATGGGTCTCTCATGAACAGATGTAAGCATTCCTCTCCACTAGCTACCTAGGAGGTATCATTACAGGGCAGGCATATGTTTAGCTTTTTTAGATACAGTTTCCTAAGTGGTTCTACTACTTATAGTCCCACCACCAGAGTATGAGAGTTCATGAGAGCTTCAGGTAGAGAGTGACACAATCTGTGTCCTAGTCCAACATCTATGGACTAGATGGCACTGTCTATGGCACTGTTTCATCGGATACCATCAGACACTGGCCCAAGGACCAGCCATAAACAAGACCTCTGCCCCTAAGGAGTTCACAGCCTACATAGAGGGTTTAAAACTGTGCTCCAGGGGCTCTTGGCTGGCTCAGTCGGTAAAGACTTTTGATCTCAGGGTCATGAGTTGAAGCCCCACATTGGGCATGGAGCCTACTTAAAAAAAAAAAAAAATTAAAAAACAAACCTGTGCTCCAGTGGGGTTTATGGGGTCTAGGCTCTGTACAAGGGATCCTGTATTGTCTGGAAGGACCAGGGTACCCGGAGAAATAAATGGCAGTGGAAGAATATGACAACAGTTAGACAAGGACTTTAAGATTAGTTTACCTCTAGGCCTAAAGAAATTCCAGGGACCAATATGGGCAAAGGCCTGGAAGACAGTGCCATCTGGAGAAGACCAAGTATGGTGACCTGGAGTGAAAACATAGGTTCTGGGATCAGTCACCAGTTGTGTGTACTGAGACAAATCACTTGATCCTTGTGGGCCTCAGTCTTCTCATCTGATAAAAAGGATAATATGACAGCACTCAACCCAGCAGGACTGTGAACTGCGGCTTGAACTTTGCACATAGTACCTGACACGTAGGAAACATTCAATCAATGTAGCTGCTCTGAGTATTTCTGTGTGGCTGGAGAGGATAGCAGGGAGGCAGAAGATAAGCGTAAGCGAGATTGGAGTGTGCATGTACAGCCTCGCATAGTTCCTGTCGGGCAATGAGCATCCAGCTAGCATTTAAAGGAGGCTGGAGAATGGGCAGGGAAACTACATCAGAGGTGAGTTGTGGTCAGATCCTCCAGCTGCAGAGGACAGTTAGTGAAGGGAGAACCTTAGAGGCAGGAAAACCAATTAGGAGGCCTTTGTAATAAGCAGTGTACAAGTCTGCAGGTATGACATATTTTGCAATAAAATGTCTAAAGGGAGACCAAAAAAATAAAGAAGTGATGAGAACCTCCACCTGGACAGAGGAAAAAGACATGGATTCTGTGAAGTCAATGGGATGAAGCGCAGTATGGAAGGTGAGAGAAGCCAGCTTCTGTATCAGTGCCCCCAAGGCAGGAGATGCACTCCTTTGGGGTGGCATCCACTTCTCTTCTTGGGCACTTCTGAGTCTCATGAATTTACTTACCCTTCAGGGAGCAAAACTGGCCATTAGCAATGTATCACATTTTCATCCATAAATTTGGAAATGTTCTACAATAATTTTCATAGCCATTGTTAGGGTGTTGTGAGATGCGCATCCTCAACTACTGATGGAAACAGGATTTGGTAAAACTGTAAGCGTTGCCACTATTTGATCCAATAATTCCATTTTGAAAAACCTGTTCCTAGAATCAGAAAATAGGTATGACTGGGGGTGCCTGGGTGGCTCAGTCGGGTAAGCGGCCGACTTCGGCTCAGGTCATGATCTCGCGGTCCGTGAGTTCGAGCCCCGCGTCGGGCTCTGTGCTGACAGCTCGGAGCCTGGAGCCTGTTTCAGATTCTGTGTCTCCCTCTCTCTGACCCTCCCCCATTCATGCTCTGTTTCTCTCTGTCTCAAAAATAAACAAATGTTTAAAAAAATTAAAAAAAAAAGAAAATAGGTATGACTGATGCATAACAATGTTCAGTGAGGCATTATTTATAATAGAAAAAAATAAAAGAGCAGCAGCCTTAATGACTATAGGGGTCAGATTCTACCAAAAGCAGAGTATCCTATGACCGTCCATTAAAGTAACATTTATGAATAATTTTTAGTGACATGGAGAAATGCTGTGTATAGAATAGCGAAAAAAGGCAGGATGCAGAAATGTGTTAACAGCATGACCTCAATTATGAAAATATACTCAAGAATAGAAAACAATTGAGAAGGCTATAGAGTAAAATGGTGAGAGCGTTTACTTTTCAGTGTTAAGAATTAACACTTTCATTTGCTTCCTAATCTTGTTATAGCACACGAACTCCTCACTGTGAGTGAGTATGCTCACATTCCTCTTGTGATCATAAATAATAATGAATTTTAATAATACAACTCAGCTGGTTCATCTTTCCTCCTGGGGGCTCTTGGACTCTTCAGCCTTCTACGGAGAAAAGGTCTTGCTTATTAGAAAAGCTGCAGCCATGCCAAATATTTCTCCAGTGCACAGATAGGCTTTCTAAAGTGCCACGGACATTTCAGGCTTCTGTTTATCCAACAAGGATCATATACCTTTAAAGCGCTTCCCCTCACTGACTGTCATCTGGCCAGGCCTTGTGTTTATCATACATTAGCACAAGGGGCATGGCCAGTGCAGATGGCAGGCAGCATGCCTGTCTCCCTGCCACCCATCTTTATCCTCTTAGTCACTAAAGAAAAACAATCACTTGGTTTGGACAAGAAACAGCCAGAGCCACGAGCAAATTTCCTTAGGTCTATCAAATCTATGATTCCTTCAGAAAGTTGCAAGAAAATGTCAGAATTCTGTTGTTGTTGTTGTTGTTGTTGTTGTTGTTGTTTTAATTTTAATTTTTAAAAAAGTAATCTCTACATCCAACGTGGGGCTCAAACTCACAATCCTGAGATCAAGAGTCACATCCTCCACCAACTGAGCCAGCCAAGTGCCCCAAGAATGTCAGAATTGAATTCTGTTACCTAAGACTAAGCTTCTGACTCAGGCAAATTTTTTGGTAAGTCTCTTAACCTTTCTGAGATTCAGTTCCTTTGGATGGAAAACAGAGCTGTTACAAAGGTGAAATCAAATTCAGTTTATAAGGCCCCTGGCCCTGGGGCGCCCGGCGGTCTCAATCTGTGGAGCCTGAGACTTTTGGTCTCAGGCTTGTGAGTTTAAGCCCCGTGTTGGATGTGGAAATTACCTTAAAAAATTTAAAGAAATTTTTAAAAAGAAAACTTATAAGGCACCTGGTCCTGACTCTAACTCCTAAATGCTAGTGTCCCTGAGGCCTTAGGTAACAAAATCAAGGAATTGGTACCTTAGCTAACCAATCAACCACAGGCTGATGCTCTGTGTCTCTGATGTTTCCAGAGGGCCTCTCTTCCCCACCTTCAACACACATACACACCCTACCATTTTTTAAGCAAAAATGATGAAGTAGTGAACCTGTGGAGACTAATTCATTTTCTCTACGTCTGAAATCAGACAGAACTTGGGAAAGGTATAGATTTGAAGTCAGGCCTACCCAGGTCTTTAGCAAGAAAATTTTATTTTCAAAAACAGCGGAATGTGGTATATCCAAACAGTGGAATACTACCTGGCAACAGAAAGGAAGGAAAATTACTGCTAGATACAACAACACAGATAAATCTCAAAATCATTATGTTGGATGACAGAAGCCAAAAAAAGAGTACCTGCTGTAGGAGTTCATTTACATACAAGTCTAGAAAATGCAAACCAGTGCATAGTGACAAAGTCGATCAGTGGTTCCCTGGGTCCAGGTGCAGATGGAAGGATGGATTACAGCAGAACAGGAGGAATCTTACAGGGGTGATGGAAACGTTCTGTATCTGGATAGTGCTGGTGATTTCACAGGTATATACAATGGTCAAAATTCATCAAATTGAGCCCTTTAAATTGATGTGGCTCGTTGTACGTAAACTGTATGCCCCAATAAAGTTTTTGTTTCTTTTTTCCTTTCCTTTTTTTTTTTTCCAAGTAAGTTTCATGCCTAGCACAGAGCCCAACGCAGGGCTTGAAGTCATGACCCTAAGATCAACAGCCACATGCTCTACTGACTGAGCCACCCAGGCACCCTTCAATAAAGATAAAGGTTTAAAAAAGCAATCATGGGGGAGCACTTGGCTGGCTCAGCTGGTAAGAGCATGCAACCCTTGATCTTGGGGTTGTGTGTTCGAGTCCCACATTGGGTATAGAGATTACTAAAAATAAATAAACTTAAAAAAAAAAAATCACAAGAGTTGGGGATGGGCAGAATGGGGAATAACTGCTAATGAGTATGGGGTTTCTGGTGCTGGTTACACAACTCTGTGACTACTAAAAACTACCATATTATATACTTTAAATGGGTGAGTGTATGGTATATGAGTCATATCTCAATAGAGCTGTTAAACAAAAATCAATCATATAGCTATAATGATAGAGATCAGAATAGTGGTAACCTTTAGGTTGGGTATTGACTGGAAAGGGAAACTAGGGAGCCTGTTAGGGTGGTGGAAAATGATATAAGTGGTAGTTACAGGTGTTAAGCCTGAAATAATTCACTGAGCTGTATGCTTGAGGTTTGTGCATCTTGCCATACCTACACATTATACTTCAAATTGTCACTTTTACTTATTTTTTTAACTTTAATTTAGTTTTTAAAGATTTTATTTACTTATTTAAAAAAAATAAACTCTTTGAGGCTCCTGGGTGGCTTAGTCAGTTAAGCGACTGACTCTTGGTTTTGGCTCAGGTCATGATCTCACAGTTCACACATCGGGCTCTGTGCTGACGGTATGGAGCCTGCTTGGGATTCTCTCTCTGCCTCTCTGTCCCTCCCCTGGTCGCTCTCTTTCTCTCAAAATAAATAAATAAACTTTAAAAAAATTATAAATAAATAAACAATTTGCCCAATGTGGGGCTCGAACTTATGATCCTGAGATCAAGAGTTGCATGCTCTACCAACCAAGCCAGCCAGGCATCCCTCAATTTTTCACTTTTATATTATTTTATTTTATTTTTTACATTTATTTATTTATTTTGACAGAGAGAAAGCACGAGCAGGTGAGGGGCAGAGAGAGGAAGACAGAGAATTCCAAGCAGGCTCTGTGCCGTCAGCTCAGGGCCCAGGACAGGGCTCGAAGCCAGAACCCTGAGATCATGACCTGAGCTGAAACCAAGTTGAATGCCTAACCAAGTGAGCCACCCAGTCACCCCAATTTTTCACTTTTAAATTTACTTTTGAAAAATTTACATAAAATTCCTTGGAACTTTAAAAAATGTACAGTTCTGCGAGTTTTGATAAATGCATACAATCCTATAACCATCATGATAAACAAGATGTAGAACAGCTCCATCAGCCCAGAATTTCCCTGTGCCCTTTTATAGTCATAATTTACCCCTACCATAAGTGTCTGATGACACAGATCTATTTTCTGTTCCCATAATTTTGCCTTTTAAAAAAATCCTGTAAGTGGAATTACAGAATATGTAACCTTTTGAGTCTGGCCTCTTTCTTTCTTTTAAGTACTCTCTACACCCAACCTGGGGTTTGAACCCTGAGATCAAGAGTCACATGTTCTACTGACTGAACCAGCCAGGTACCCTGAGTCTGGCTTCTTTGAAATTCATCCATATTATTTTGAGTATCAGAAATTTGTTTCTTTTGATCTCTACATAGTGTTCATTTGTATGACGAATGTACCACAGTCTGTTTATCCATTCACTAGTTGAGGGACATTTAAATTATTTCCAGTTTTTGGTAATTTTGAATAAGGCTGCTATAAATAGTCATGCACAGGTTTTTGTGTAAACATACGTTTTTAGGGGCACCTAGCTGCCTCAGTCTGTGGAACCTGCAATTCTTGATCTCAGGGTCATAAATTCAAGCCCCATATGGGGTATAGAAATTACTTAAAAATAAAATCTTAAACAAACAAACAAACAAACAAAAAACAGGGGCAGCCGGGTGGCTCAGTTGGTTAAGTGACCAACTCTCAGTCTTGGCTCAGGTTACATTCTCATGGTTCCTGAGATCAAGACCTGTGTTGGGCTCTGGGCTGACAGCCTGGAGCCTACTAGGGATTCTCTCTCTCCCTCTCTGCCACTCCCTGCTCATGCATGCACATACCCTTTCCTGCTTTCTCTCAAAATAAATAAACTTAAAAAACAAACAAACAAACAAACAAACATAAGTTTTGGGCACCTCAGTTGGTAAAGCATCCAACTTCGGTCCAGGTCGTGATCTCACGGTTCATGAGTTCAAGCCCCACATTGGGCTTTGCACTGACAGCTCAGAGTCTGCTTGGGATCCTCTGTCTCCCTCTCTGCCCCTCCCCTGCTGACACACGCTCTTGTACATGTTCTCTTTCTCTGAAAAATAAACATTTAAAAATATATAAAAAATAAGTTTTTAAACCAGGCTTGCATTCCCAGGATAATCCCAATTTGACCACGATGCACTTTTTTTTGATACTATCTTTTTAAAAAATTTATTTATTTTTTAATTTATTATTATTTTTTTACATTTATTTAACTTTGAGACACAGCACAAGTAGGGGAGGGGCAGAGAGAGAATGGAACACAGAATCCAAAGCAGGCTCTGGGCTCCGAACTGTCAGCACAGAGCCCGATGCAGGGCTCAAACTCACAAACTGTGATATCATGACCTGAGCCGAAGTTGGATGCTTAACCGACTGAGCCACCCAGGTGTCCCTAAAAAATTTTTTTCAATGTTTATTTCTTTTGAGAGATGGAGGTGGGGAGAGAGAGAAAGAACCCCAAGCAGGCTCCATGTCAGCGCAAAGTCAGACATAGGACTCGATCCCATGAACTGTGAGATCATGACCTGAGCTGAAATCAAGAGTTCAATGCTTAAAGAAAAAAAAATGTTAAAAAAAACAAAGAAAAAAGAGTCCAATGCTTAACTAACTGAGCCACCCAGGCCCCTCTGCACTATCTTTTTTATATACTGTTTAATTCAATTTGTTACTGTTTTGTTGAAGATTTTTGCTTGTATATGTCTTCATGAGACATATTAGTCTCTAGTTTTCTTTTTTTGTAATATGTTAGCATGGTATTGCTATCAGGGTAATCTTGGCTTCATAAAATGAGTCGAAAATGCTTCCTCCTTGTTTATTTTCTGGAAGATATCATGTAAAATTGGCATTATTTCTTCTTAAATATTTGGTAGAATAAACCAGTGAAACCTTTTGGGTCTGGAGTTTTCTTGGCTAGGAAATTTTTAACTATAAATTTAATTCATTTAACAAATACTGAATCTGAATACCCCCCCACCCCACCAAAAAAATAAAAAATAATAAAAAATAAATATTGGAGTATTCGCATTATCAATTTTTTGAGTGAGTTTTAGTGGGTTGAGTCTTTTAAGAAGTTGGTCAATTTCATCTGAGTTACCAAATTTATAGGCATAAAACTTTTATTTATTACCCTTTCACTATTGGTGAAGTCTATACTAACATTCCTTCTTTCATTCTTTTTTTTTCCCTTCCATCATTTTTAAAATTGATATATTGTTACATTGTTTTATATATATATATATATATATATACATATAACAAATTGATATATTTGTTAGTCTTGTTAAAGGTTTATCGACTTTATTAATCTTTTCAAAGAACTAGAAATTTTGGTTTCATTGATTTTTATTCTTTTCTCACTTGAGTTCTGCTTTTATCATTATTATTTCTTATCATCAGCTTGCTCTGGGTTTAATTTGCTTTCTCTTTCCAGGTTTGTTGTTGTTGTTGTTGTCTATTTATTTATTTTGAAAGAGAAACAGAGAGAGGAGGAGGAGGGGCAGAGAAAGAGGAGAGGGAGTCCCAAGCAGCCTCTGCGTTTTTAGAGCAGAGCTGACGCAGGGCTCAAACCCAGGTACAGTGATATCATGACCTGAGCCAAAATCAAATGTCAGATGCTCAACTGACAGAGCCACCCTGCCCGCCCCCTGCCTCCCCCCCCTTTTTTAAAAATAAGCTCTACACCCAACGTGGGGTTTAGACTCACGACCCTGAGATCAAGAGTCCCATGCTCGGGGCGCCTGGGTGGCGCAGTTGGTTAGGCGTCCGACTTCAGCCAGGTCACGATCTCGTGGTCCGTGAGTTCGAGCCCCGCGTCGGGCTCTGGGCTGATGGCTCAGAGCCTGGAGCCTGTTTCCGATTCTGTGTCTCCCTCTCTCTGTGCCCCTCGCCCGTTCATGCTCTGTCTCTCTCCGTCCCAAAAATAAATAAACGTTGAAAAAAAATTTAAAAAAAAAATAATAAAATAAAAAAAAAAAGAGTCCCATGCTCTACCAAGTGAACCAGCCAGATGCCCCACCACTGGACATCTTAACCCTCAGCTTTCTAACCCTATAATCTATTCTCCCCACAGGAGGTAGAAGCATATTTTCAAAATGTCATCGGGTTAGGCCACTAACCTGCTCCAAACCCTGCAAAATCTCCTGCTGGTCTTACAATGAAATTCACATGCTTTTCCGTGGGTGCCAAAGCCCTGCAATATCTGGTTCTGCCTCCACTCCTGGACTCATTTCCCACTATTCCTCTCATCCACACAGCTTCAATCATATTGACCACTTTGTGCCTTACGTCCGGGAAGTTTATTTCCTACTCAGGGCCTTTGCATTTGCTGTCCTCCCTACCTAGAACACAGTCGCTCAGATATTCCTATGATCTGATACTTCATTTCACTATGGTCTCATTTAATGTATCATTTCAGAGCTACTTTCCTGCTTACCACTATAAAATGATAATCCTCATACTTCTTGAACCATCTCTCTCTCCCTTACTCTGTTTTTGACATTAAGTTATACTTCCACTTGTCTGTTTCCATAGACTAAGCTGCATGTGGGTAGCAGCAGTACCTTATTGATTACTTCATCCTAGCACAAGGCTTAGCACAAGATAGGTACTTGATAAATATTTTTCAATGAATAAATTAATTCTTTCCTTTCTTGAATATACTTCTATGACCCCCAACAGTACGTGATGGGAGGGATCAAAGGGGAGACTAGAAAGACTGTTATTTGCAGTCTCACAGCCCCTGTGTCTATCTCTACTTTAATATTTCCCTTATTTATTTAACAGATACTTATGGAGTTCCAACTCTGTCCCAGACACTGGAGATACAATGGTGAAAAAAGCAAAGTTTTTACAGTTCTCGTGGTCTACAGAGAATGATGTATAATAATTCAGAAATGGAGAAAATAACAGGTTATATGCCATGGAGAAGAGGTGCATGGTATTGTAGGAGTGGATATAAGGAGTTCTGACAAGTCTGGAGGGTTAGAGAAGGCTTCTCTGAGGGGGTACCAGATGAGCTGATACCTCAAGAGTATGTAGGAGTGAAGTGGGGGGTGGTTGTGTGGAAGGAGGAACATGGCTCCCACAGTTGAGGCTCAGAGCTCTGGTATACACTGGGTCTCAATAGGCCTGTCTGGTCAGCATGAGGGTGATGGAGATGTGGTCACAGAAGTAAGCCAGGTCTGGCTAGGCAAGGCAGGACAAGTGAGTCTTCTGGAAGTAGAATGCATTGTTCTTTTCCTCCACCTCTAGAGGGCAGCCCACTTACTGTTCCAGGCCTGGAATCTTCCTGATCATGGGTTTCTAAATCAGTTTTTTGCTTCAAATGATTTTGAAAAGCACTGAATTAGGGACTAATTTCTCACTAAATGTTTGACAAATGAATTCATGCTTGTTGGGCTGAACATGGTGGCAAAACATTCTTTGTGCAGCCTCTCTGGGCAACCAATTTATAGTATATGATCTTGGGCAGTTAATTATCTTCCCTTCTTCCTTGCTTCCTCCCAGACTTAATTCAGCAAACATTTCTTAAATGTCTGTGTCATAAAAATATTAAAAATGTTGCACAGTCATTATATCCCAGATAGCCAAGTGCTAAGTGAAGGCAAGGCATTATACAGCAGGATTCAAATGGTAATGGAATTAAAAAAAAATTTTGGGGGGTGGGAGGGGGGTGCCTGGATGGCTCAGTCGGTTAAGCATTGTACTCCTGATTTCAGCTCAGGTCATAATCTCATGGTTCTTGAGTTCAAGCCCCACATTGGGCTCTGCGCTGACAGTGTAGACCTTGCTTGGGATTCTCTCCCTCTCTCTCTGCCTCTCTCAAAAAAATTTTTTTAAAGTAGGCTCCACATCCAACGTGGGGCTTGAACTTATGACCACGAGATTAAGAGTCACATGCTCTACCAAATGAACCAGCCAAGTATGGAATTTTTTTGAGCACCTACTATATACTAGCAACCTCAAAACATGAAGGATAGAGACTGGGAGTGGGGTGGGGGGTGAGACAGTGGGTAGGAAGAGAAATTTTTTAAAAAGTGCATATAATAATAATTGCAACATTTAAAAAATGTACCAGGCACTGTGTTTTTCATGCAACAATCTTGTAAGCTATCATGAGCCACTTGCTGAGGCTCAGAAAGGTGAAATGACTTGTCTGAGGTTGTATAGATGGTAAATGTGGAGCCATGATGTATATCCAGGCTCTGGTATGTGGGCTCTTCGATTTAACACCATTTTAGAGTAAATATAATATATAGGTGTTGAAAATTATCCAATTATCCCAAACTTGGAGTAAAGCAAAAGAATAAATTCATGGAACTTCAATTTTCTTTTCCAGTTCACAATATGTGTTGGAAACCCTTTCTTATTACCACAAGTAGACCTACTTTTTACATGTTGCACATTATTTTCTACAGTTTATTTCACTAATTCTCCATGTAGGACACTCAAGCCAATTTTTATTTTTGTTCTTATAAATAATTCTGATATAAACTTCCTTCCTATGCATCTTTTTGTGCACATAAGCAAGTATTTCTTTGGGATGGGGACCCACAAATGGAATTTCCAACTCTAATGCATGAAATAGGGCAACTCATTGTTTTCCTGACTATAAGAGAGGTTGAACATCTATTTTTTTTTACACAACTTTTTTTTTTAAAGTTCATTTTTTTTTTAATTTTTTTTTCAACGTTTTTATTTATTTATGGGACAGAGACAGAGCATGAACGGGGGAGGGGCAGAGAGAGAGGGAGACACAGAATTGGAAACAGGCTCCAGGCTCCGAGCCATCAGCCCAGAGCCTGACGTGGGGCTCGAACTCACGGACCGTGAGATCGTGACCTGGCTGAAGTCGGACGCTTAACCGACTGCGCCACCCAGGCGCCCCTAAAGTTCATTTTTGAGAGAGAGAGAGACACCATGAGTGGGGGAAGGGCAGAGAGAAAGAGAGGGAGAGAGAGAATCCTAAGCAGGCTCTGTACTGTCAGAACAGAGCCTAATGTGGGGCTCGAGCTCTGGAAACCATGCGATCATGACCTAAGCCAAAACCAAGATTTGGATACTTAACCCACAGAGCCACCCAGGTGTCCCTGAACATCAATTTTAATGTTTATTAGCCATTCACATTTTCTTTTCTGTGTATTGTCTATTCATCCTCTTTGTTCATTTTTCTTTATTTTTAAGTAATCCCTATGCCCAACGTGGGGCTCAAACTCATAACCCTGACATCAAGAGTTGCATGCTCTACTGACTGAGACATCTAGGCATCCTAACCATTTTTCTATTGAATTATCTTTTTCTTCTTAATGTTTTATAGTTCTTTATTCTGAATATTGATTCATTGTTGAATATGTTGCAAATATTTTATCCCAGTCTTTTGCTTGTAAAAGAAACCAAACTCTACTTATGGTGTCTTTGTACATGGAGGAGTTTGGAATTTTTAATATTTTAATTTTAATTCCTGTTTTTGATTCTTTGGGAGGCAGCTCAAAGAATTGGGTCTGAAGTCAAAGTTTTGAGGATCCAACCCCATCTCTGCTTTATGTTAACAGTAACCCGTGGGCAAGTTGGTCGGTGGAAAAGCCCTTTCTGCATATATAGAAAAGGGAAAATAATACCTCTCTCCCTCATTGTGAGGATTGACTGGATGAGTGTATAAAAGTAGCACCTGAAGATGATGAAGTAATACAACGGTTATTATAGCTAACGGTTATTAATATTGTGATGACATTTTAGACATTTATAACAGAGTAGGCCAAAAGAGGGTAAGTGACTTACCCCATGACTTGTTCAGGGCGACAAGGCCTTAACCTGGAGAACTCAGGTGTGGCGCTGTCCCCTCCCCCCTAAGCTCCACCCCCTAGGCCTTTGCCTCCACCTCCCGGCCTGGGTCACCGCCCAGGCCACAGCCGGAAGCCCAGTGCCAGACGAGTGGGCCTTGCGCGTGACGGGCGCGCGTGACACGGGGGAGGCGGGCTTGAGAAGCTGGATGCGCCAGGATAGGGCGGTAGGTTCGCGCGGAAGGGGCGGGGCTTAGCTGGAGCGGGTCTTGGGGCCGGGCTTCCGTGTGCGTTGGTCGGGCAGGCGCGCGGCGGGGGCGTGCCCGGGGGGCGGGGCGGAGCCAACCAGGGGGGCGGGGCGGCGCGCGGCCTAACGGCAGCGTTGGCGGCAGCGGCAGCGGCGGAGCTGGAGCTGGCGAGCTTTGCTGCTCCAGGTCTCGCGGCGGCGCCTCCGAGGGACCCGGGCCGCGGGTGGAGGCGGGAGGCGCACGGCGGAGGCGTGCGGCGATGGTGGGCGTCCCTGGAGCGGCCGCCTTCCAGCGTAAGCAGGGCGGGAAGGCGGGAGGCTGAGGGGGGCGTGTGAGGGGCCTGCTGCTCCACAGGCGCCAGCTCCCGAGAGGCCCCCGGCGCCAGGCCAGATTGGGGAAACTGAGGCCCGAAGCAGGGCGGCGGATCCAAGGTCACGCGGCGGGCCGGGCCTTCCCGGGTTCTCGAGGCCGCCCGGGCGCTTCCTGCGCGGCCCGGAGGGCTCGGAGCTCGCGATGCGAATGAAGCTGTGGGGACCGCGGCCTCGGAGCCCAGGCCGGGCCGGCGTCCATCGGACTTCCTCGCGGACAAGGATTGTTTTGTCCTCCCGGTGCTGAGGCCACTGAGTGTTGTTTCTGGGGGAGTATTCCACACGCCCAATTTCGAGGGGTGTGCGGCGGATGGTGGGGGAGGCGAGGATGGCCTCTTTGAGGGGGCCTGTTGAGTGCAGGCTCGGGGATCAGACTGCCTGGGTTCACATCCTGGCTCCCCGGCTCAGGGGATATGACCTTGGGTCTTTCCTAACCTCAGTTCCATTCTGCAAAATGGGGGTGTAGAGAGCATTTCCACATCCCCACCCCCCATCCCCTCCGCCACGGTTCTTGGGTTTGTGAGGCCAGTAGAATGCTTGGCACAGACTGGGACATACACAAGCGTGAAAGCTGTTATTACTGTAATCGCTGATAAATTTCATCCAGGGTGAACCTCACTCGGAAAAGCCCGAAATTGGGCTCTAGTTGTGTATTTGTTTTACGATTTTTGTCTTAGGTTAGTCCTGCTTTATGATCCAGTTGTTTTTCTTACCTCCATTTCTCCATTCCAGCATTTATCTAGTGTTCCTCCTAGAATTTTGAGATCCTGGTGTCTCTTAATAACAACAATAAAATTTTAATTGTTTCTCGTTACAATAGCAGTGATAGTCAACATTTTTTCAGCAGCAGGCATTTTGCATTCTATTCATTCAGTGTTTCTTAAATCATCTATTAAGTAAAAAGTACCATTCTCAGCCATGGGAATATAACAACAAACTAGATGGACCAAACTCAGTCTTTAAGTTTAGTTTGGGGAAGGGGAAGACAGGTAAATGAGGAAAGCAATAAATCCATTTTGCATGTTTTCTCTTCATTTAATCCTGGTGACAGTGTAAATAAGAGTTAAGAATTTCAATATGACCATTTTGCAGAGGATGAAACTGAGGAACAGAAGGAACCCTGTGATCTAGCCCCAGAGCCCACGTCCTTCACAAAAAAGGGAGACTTTACACAGCCTCTCTTCTTTGACACTCATTAGATACTGGATTGAAGAAATGCAAAGTAGATGCATCCAGCAATGCCTCTTCATAGTCAAGCCCAAAATCGCTGCTTTTTGTAGTTTGCTCTGTTCTTCTTGGAGCTTATAACAAAAGAGAGGCAGAGCTGACCCTTTAGGTCTAAGATGCACCATCTCTGTGAAATGAAAGGAGTTTTAATCTGAACTTAAATGTTTTATGTCCAAATCTCTTTCATGCAATTTTTAGTTTAAAATATGTCCCCAAAGTACAATTTTAGTTCTATTATGTAACAAAGTTTTATATGTTTGTTTATTTTAGTGTTCCTAAGACAATTCTATATTACATTCTTAGCATACTTAATACAGTTTTTCTTTTAATCTGGAAGCATATAGTAAACTGAATTAAAATATTGGGAGGATTTTTTCTGTGAGGTTCCCATGATACAGTTAGATTCAGCATTGACCATCTGCTAAGCTCCAGGCCCTGTGCTGGTGTAGGGTTTACAAAGATGAATAAAAGCAGACTCTTGCCTCTAGGAGCTTACCTATAGGCTTGATTGGCTAATGTTTTTAACGGAAGTGCGGGGCAGAGAATGTAGGAGCTCTGAGTCCTTGGAGGGGGGCGGGGGAGTAGTCTAGAGCATTGGCCTAAAATGTTTTTCCATGTTCTTTGTATAGTAGATAGGGTTGAGTATGCACATACATGTGAATGTTTTAAGTTACAATTACATTGCTAATTAACTGTAGTCTATGTTAGGTACATTTTATAACATGCAAAAATAGACCTTTTTTGCAAAAGGATGATCTAAAATGTGAGTAGAAGTTCCAATTATTGTGTTTTCACATGTTGGTGAATAATAACTGGGCATCTTAGGGGTGGGGACCTTTGGTCTTGTGGTGGGACCTTCTTCTTAACCTCTGAGGTTGGTTGAAATTCAGTTCTGGAGTTGTGCTGAGGTTGAAATCTTGGGGTCCAAAATCCTATTAGCTTTGAGACTTTGGGCACATTATTTAACCTTTTTGTGCACTTTATTTTCCTCATCTGTAAAACTGAGTTGATGAGAGCCCCTGCCACATTTACAGTTTTGTGATGATCAGTAATATGTATGGGGTATGCATATGATAATATATGGGAGTACTCATACTGTGCTTGACATAGTGTTCTGTATGCAGTTTGTGCCTGAGGGTATAAAGAAAACTTAGGATCTCACAGGCTAGTAGGGGCCCTGCACCTGTATGTGGATAATGATAGTGCTCAAAGCAAAGTCTTTTGGGAATACAGGGTTGGCATAACTAATGGTTCTTTGAGGGTCCAAGTAAGTTTCAGTTAAGGAGTTAACATTTGGACCAGCCTAAGAAAAAGAGGGGCTTTTTTCCAGGAGGAGGAGGGGTGGACCTCTTGTGTGCTTGGTGAGTTGTTCTCCAGATCTGGACCTGCAGGGAACCTGATTGAAGCTTTTGTGTACCTTGTTGATAGGATAACAGTGAGTTCTGGCTGGACTTGTTCTGGCAGGGGCCAGATGGCAAGGAAGCCCATTCCAGAACTTTCCACAATACCGCAGCTCTTTTCTCTCTGGTGACACTTGACCTCATTCTGCCTTCTTAGTTATCTAAGAATATAAACTCCTAAATGTAAGCTTCTGCATTTTTGTGATCTTATTTTGCCTAACAAGGTAAGTGGAAAGTCCCTAAGGCTGGAGAAAGGTCTGTAAATTATTGGACTTTCAAAGAATTGTGAAATTACAAGTAGAATGGTAAATGACCACACTTGCTAGTGAACAAACTTGATTACAAATATGGTAGACAGGCCCTGTGCCTTACCTAATTCAAAAGGGGTGAGAATTGTCGTGTTCAGTAACCTTTCCTTATCTGGCATTTGTCCATTAGCATGAAAGAAGAGATGGGAAAGTTTACCTGAAAGACTTCCTGGAGGTTAAATTAGGTACCTTCCATTTGTTCTTCTAGGTCCTACTTTCCATCTGTTGCCTTTTCTCTGCCCTGGAAGGCTGACTTATGCGAACTACATCAAGAGTTTCCTTCTCATCTAAGGTTAGGGAATTTTAATTTCCTTTCTCCCTTCCTATGGGTGTTGCCTCTGGCTGGCTGTTCCTTGATTGAAGATTGCTATTCCTCGAAAGGAGGGTTCTTTCTGCGACTCACTCCTTTGGATTTGCAAAGTTTTAATTTCCTTTGTTCCTCAGGCTTAGAAGTGCTCTCACTAGTCTCAGGATACTACAGCTATTCCTTGTGATTATTACCTATTTGGTCCTGTTATTAAACCCTCCTTACTCTGGAATGTGTTATCTTTCTTGCTGGGACCATGACTATGATTAAAACTTGTATACCTAGTTAATAGCATAACACCTCAGACTTTCACTTAGAGCTCACTCATATTCTGCACATTCTTCAAACAAAGATACCTGTCTGAGCCCAGCTCATAAGCAGATTTTACAGTTTATTTATGTGTTTAAGTAATCTCTATACCCAACTTGGGGCTCAGACTCAGGACCCGAGGATCAAGCATTTGCATGCTTTTCCAGTTGAGCCAGCCAGATGCCCCTTTTCAAGCAGATTTAAAAAGCCACAAATCAGATGGAGAGATGGGAGGCTATCCCAGGTAAGCATACTGACAATGAGAGACAGGGTCTCATCCTCTCCTGTGGTCCTTAAGTACTATGCCACACTGATGCATTTAGTCCTTTTCGCCTAAACTATTGGATAAGAAAAAAAAAAAAGAATACAATTAAAAGCACCATAATGTGTGACCACACAATCAAGACCTGTTAAATTTCAGTTAGTAGCCTATTTAAAAAGGCAGAGATAGGGGGCCTGGGTGGATCAGTCAGTTAAGTGTACAACTTCAGCTCAGGTCATGGTCTCACAGTTCATGGGTTTGAGCCCTGCATCGGGCTCTGTGCTGATGGCTCAGAGACACTTCAGATTCTGTGTCTCCCTCTCTCTCTGCCCTTCCCCAGCTTGCACTGTGTCTCTCCAAAAAGTAAACAAAAAAACAAAAAAAGGCAGAGATGTGCATGATCGCATATCATCATACATTGTGGATCCATAATGGAAAAGCAAAATTTGGAGGCAGACTTTGGGTTTGAGGTCCAGTTCTGGGAAGTTTTTTAACTTCTGAGACTCCATTTGTTTAATCTATAAATGAGGATAATTCTTGCCTAAGAATAATAATAATAATCCCTAATAGTCCATGTTTATTTTGGGCCAGATGTCATAAACTTTTTGCCTTTTAATCCTCTACTCTTTTAGGTAGGTATATGTCCTCATTTTACAAATCAAGAAATTGACTCATTATAGAACTAATAAGTGACCAAGCCCAGATTAAAATCTAGATCTTTCTGACTGCAGAGCCTAAGTTGTTGACATTAAAGTAACTATTATTTAAAAATGTGTTAACTGGGGCACCTCACTGACTCAGTCCATGCAGTTTGCAACTCTTGATCTTGGGACTGTGAGTTCAGGTCCCATACTGGTGTAGAGATTACTTAAAAAAAAAAAAAAAAAAAATCTTAAAAAAAAAAGTGGGCATCTGGGTGGCTCACTTGGTTAAGCATCTGACTTTAGCTCAGGTCATGATTTCATGGTTTGTGAGTTTGAGCCCCGTGTTGAGCTCTGTACTGACAGTGTAGAGCCTGCTTGGGATTCAGACTCTCCCTCTCTCTCTCTGCCCCTCCCCTGCTCTCTCTCTCTCTCTCTCTCTCAAAATAAATAAATAAACTTAAAAAAAATGTGTTGGGGTGTCTGGGTGCTCAGTCAGTTAAGCATCCAACTTCGGTTCAGGTCATGATCTCACGACCTGCGAGTTTGAGCCCCACATCAGGGCTCCATGCTGACAGCTCAGAGTCTGCTTCAAATTCTGTGTCTTCCTCTCTCTCTCTCTGCCCCTCCCCTGCTCACGCTCCGTCACTCAAAAATAAGTAAACATTAAAAAAAATGTTTTAAAAATGTGTTGGCCTTCAGAGTATCTGTCTAGCTCAGTTGATAAAGCATGTGACTTTTGAGTTGTGAGTTCCAGCCTCACTTTGGATATAGAGAGTACCTTAAAAAAAATGTGTTGACCATCAATGAATGGGAAAATCAAACCCCTGTTCCTACACTCGGTCACTGTGAAGTTCCTACATTTGAAAAGTCATTTAAGGGATACCTGGGGGGTTTTGTTGGTTAAGTGTCCAACTCTTGGTTTTGGCTCAGGTCATGATCTCACAGTCTTGAGATCAAGCCCTGAGTCCATCAGGCTGAGAATATAGCATTTATAAGGGAAGGGAAGCAGTACTTACAGATATCTAAATATTACTGCACTACAGAACTTTTTCTGGTTGTTTCTCCCCTTTTTGAGGGTGATGTTCAGAACCTTTGTTGCCTCATGTCTCACCTCTATCCCATGGCAGAGTCCAAGTGAGCTGAAGGCTTTTAGAGTAATAATATTGCTACAAAACTTTACTTAGTTACTTGCTATCTGGATGTTAATTTAGAGTTGATATTTCAGTGAGTCCTTGTGTGGAATTTCAGTGAGTCCTAGTGTTAGAATTGGGTATAGGTTTTCCTATTAGGAACAAAGTTATCCTTTGATTTCAGTTGTTTTGAGAGGGTTATTGACTTTGGTTAATTGGAGAGTTGGGACTTCTTCACTTGATTTCTGTCTTCATCTTTGACTGTTGAATGCATTTGTGCTGGTTTGGAACCTGTTGGCTTTCCTACATACAAATAGATTCTAAAAGTAAGCAAAGATCGACTTTAAGCTTGTTCTTTTTTTTTTTTTTTTTTTTTTTTTTTTTAAATTTTTTTTTTCAACATTTATTTATTTTTGGGACAGAGAGAGACAGAGCATGAACGGGGGAGGAGCAGAGAGAGAGGGAGACACAGAATCGGAAACAGGCTCCAGGCTCTGAGCCATCAGCCCAGAGCCCGACGTGGGGCTCGAACTCACGGACCGCGAGATCGTGACCTGGCTGAAGTCGGACGCTTAACCGACTGCGCCACCCAGGCGCCCCTCGACTTTAAGCTTGTTCTTGAGCCTGTCGTGGGACATGCAAATCTAGACTTTATGATTAGTTATTTGAATTAAAAAATGCTTTTAGGCAGAAAAGATCATTTAAAAGATAGTGTCCAATGAACGAATGCAGCACTAGGAACAAGATGGGTTAATATACTAATAAGTTCCAGGCTAAGGAAAGGAAGAAAAAGGAGGAAAGAGGTGTAAAAAAAAGATTTCTCACCTGCCAGTTTTATCCTCTTTCCTTAGTGTTAGAGTACTGTTTTGAGCCTCATATTATAGAAAGGAGTCACTGAATTGTAAAGATTTACTTCAATTCCTGAAAGCTTGAAGGCTAATGAGGGACAATCTCTCCCTGGTTATTTTTTCTACGCTGGTAAGATTACCAAGAAGAGGGGCCTCACTGTCGCTATACTAACTGGCCCCATGTGCAATATGAGCCAGTATATGTACATGTGACAGATCCTGTCTCTGGGTTTTATTATGGCTGGTTAAGTAGCTTTTTGCCTTTGTCTCTGGTTTCTGTCTCTGGCCCCTTGAAGGCCTTGAGGCTATCTGAAATTATAGGGGCTGGGGTACCATAAATTAAACTTGTGAAATGAGTCCATTGCAGATATATTGACTGAATGAATCTGACTTTTTTTTTTAAGTTTATTTATTTATTTTTGAGAGACAGAGCGAGCGTGTGCGCATGCAAGCGGGGGAGGGTCAGAGAGAGAGGGAGACACAGAATCCGAAGCAGGCTCTAGGCTCTGAGCTGTCAGCACAGAGCCTGATGCAGGGCTTGAACCCACGAACCGTGAGATCATGACCTGATATGAAGTCTGACGCTTAACTGAGCCACCCAGGTGCCCCTGAATCTGACTTTTTTTTTTTCTTTAACGTTTATTTATTTTTGAGAGACAGAGACAGAGCATGAGTGGGGGAGTGTCAGAGAGAGAGAGGGAGACACAGACTCTGAAGCAGACTCCAGGCTCTGAGATGTCAGCACAGAGCCTGACGCAGGGCTTGAAACCATGAACCTTGAGATAATGACCTGAGTGGAAATCAGGCACGTAACCAACTGAGCTATTCAGGCGCCCCTGAATCTGACTTTTAAGTCTTCTTTTAAAAAGGGTTCTTTGCTAAATTTTCTGCTGGGTGCTTTTCACTTAAGTCATCTCATGTAATTCTTGGAACAACCTTGGGAGGGAGTCAATATCTCTGTTTCACAGATAAGGAAATAAGACTCAGAGAACTTAAATAAATTGCCCAAGGTCACACAGTTAATCAGTAGCAGATGCACTGTTCAAACTTAGTTCAATCCTGGTGTTGAGTTTACTCATTTTACGTTGAGATCTGAGTCCAAAATCCACTGTTTTTTACTATCACATGGCTTCTGCTTTTTGCCAACTAGACTAGAGGTTTTTAAACATGTGTTCCTTGGACCCCAGTGTTCCCTGAAAATGATTTCCCATCATCTATCTTCAGCAACTTTCTTTGCCTACCATCTTCTCTTATTTAAAAATGCCCTAGGAATTGGAATATGATTTAAAGACTACTACTGTACTAGGTCTTGGTCTTGTTCAGAGGTATCCTGATTGAAAGAAAAAAAAAAAAGCAACAGAAACTCTCAGCATCCTTTACCAATTCATCCCATATGTTTCCTGGTCTTAGCAGTGAAACAGATGATGGCAGTGAACATCAAAAGCCCAAGAAATGTCCATAGTAATTTTGCATGGCCCTGTGAGGAGCTGTCAAATGTGGATCATCCAATATAGTTCATGGATTTATGCAGTGAACCTTTTCTTTGGAACGTGTCCCCTTAAGATTTGACTCTATCCTTCTATTTTGTATTGCCATAATTAAATGCAGAAATCAAAGTAAAATTTAGAATAACCCAGAGCTAGGTATCCTTCTGTCTGAATTTATAGCCTTGGAGTCGGCTAGACCTTTCAATTAAATTAGCTGATGGCGACAAATATGTAATCTGACCTCTCCAGCAGCTCAAGTGAAATGTTAATACCAGGCATAGCACAGCTCCCTTGACACACTACTTTGACCTTTTCCTCTCTTACAAATGTTTCTCTTATTCCTTTGTTAACTTAGCCATCTCCTTGCAGAGGTCATGCCTGCTTTTAATTTTTCGAAGCCACGTGAGAACAGACATTCACCAGCAGAAATTTATTCATTTTTACCTTAACTTCCTAGAGATACACTAATTATACAGTTTCCTCTAATTCCCATGTATTTTTTAGCTAGTTTACAGTCTCCTTATGACTACCTGTTCTCTGCCTCCCCTCTCTATAAAATCTAAAATACCAGTGACATTTTTCTCTACCAAAAATATGACTAGGTTTTTTGGTCCTTAATTTTGAGAAAGTGATTATGTCTTTGATTTTTGTTTCTTTCTAGAGAAGTAGAGCCAACCTTGCAGGGAGAAGGCAGGCATAAAGTAAGCCCTCTTTGTGGCTGAGATTAAAGGTAGAGATGGTTTAGGAGAGGGAAGTTCTGAGTGGTGAGGGAACAGGAAGGGAAGAGGTGATGTTTTAGTTCCTCAGGCATTCATTCTCTAGCCTCCTAGAACTGCTTAGAGTTCAGTAGCTCCAGATTTTGTAAGCTTCACCTCAGTTTTCTCTTGGTGGGTTGGTCTGGCTAAGTGATTGTTGTTGTTGTCTTGTCTTGTCTTGTCTTATTTTATTTTATTTTATTTTATTTTATTTTATTTATTTTTGAGATTTTATTTTTAAGTAATCTCTGTACCCAGTATGAGGCTTGAAATCACAACCCCTAGATCAAGAGTTGTATGCTCTATCGGCTAAGCCAACCAAGTGCCCCATTTTATTGTATTTTATTTATTTATTTATTTATTTATCCGGTATTTTTATTTAATTTATTTTTTAAATTTATATCCAAGTTAGTTAGCATATAGTGCAACAATGATTTCAGGAGTAGATTCTTTAATGCCCCTTACCCATTTAGCCCCTCCCCCTTCTCACAACCCCTCCAATAACCCTCTGTTTGTTTTCCATATTTAAGAGTCTCCTCTGTTTTTGTCACCCTCCCTGTTATATTATTTTTGCTCCCCTTCCCTTATGTTCATCTGTTCTGTTTCTTAAAGTCCTCATATGAGTGAAGTCAAAGGATATTTGTCTTTCTCTGAGTGACTAATTTCGCTTAGCATAATATCCTTTAGTTCCATCCACATAGTTGCAAATGGCAAGATTTCATTCTTTTTGATTGCCGAGTAATACTCCATTGTATGTATATACCGCATCTTTATCCATTCATTGATGGACATTTGGGCTTTTTCCATACTTTGGCTATTGTTGACAGTGCTGCTATAAACATTGGGGTGCATGTGTTGCTTGGAAACAGCATACCTGTATCCCTGGGATAAATACCTAATAGTGCAGTTGCTGGGTCATAGGGTAGTTCTATTTTTAATTTTGTTGGGAACCTCCATACTGTTTTCCAGAGTGGCTGCACCAGTTTGCATTCCCACCAGCAGTGCAAAGAGATCATGTTTCTCTGCATCCTCGCCAACATCTGTTGTTGCCCGAGTTGTTAACGTTAGCCATTCTGACAGGTGTGAGGTGGTATCTCATCGTGGTTTTGATTTGTATTTCCCTGATGATGAGTGATATTGAGTATTTTTTCATGTGTCAGTTGGCCGTCTGGATGTCTTCTTTGGAGAGGTGTCTATTCATGTCTTTTGCTCATTTCTTCATTGCATCGTTTGTTTTTTGGGTGTTGAGTTTGATAAGTTCTTTATAGATTTTGGGTACTAACCCTTCATCTGATATGTCGTTTGCAAATATCTTCTCATATTCTGTCGGTTGTCTTTTAGTTTTGCTTATTGTTTCCTTCACTTTGCAGAAGCTTTTTTTTTTTTTTTTTTTTTAACGTTTATTTATTTTTGAGACAGAGAGAGACAGAGTGTGAACGGGGGAGGGTCAGAGAGAGAGGGAGACACAGAATTGGAAACAAGCTCCAGGATCTGAGCTGTCAGCACAGAGCCCGACGCGGGGCTCGAACTCACGGACCGCAAGATCATGACCTGAGCTGAAGTCAGACCCTTAACCGACTGAGCCACCCAGGCACCCCAAGAAGCTTTTTATTTTGAGGAGGTCCCAATAGTTCATTTTTGCTTTGGTTTCCCTTGACTCCGGAGACATGTTGAGTAAGAAGTTGCTGCGGCCAAGGTCACAGAGGTTTTTGTCTGCTTTCTCCTTGAGGGTTTTGATGGCTTCCTGTCTTACGTTTAGGTCTTTTATCCATTTTGAGTTTATTTTTATGTATGGTGTAAGAAAGTGGTCCAGGTTCATTTTTCTGCATGTCGCTGTCCAGTTTTCCCAGCACCGCTTGCTGAAGAGACTGTCTTTATTTCATTGGATATTCTTTCCTGCTTTGTCAAAGATTAGTTGGCCATACGTTTGTGGATCCATTTCTCAGTTCTGTATTCTGTTCCATTAATCTGAGTGTCTGTTTTTGTGCCAGTACCATACTGTCTTGATGATTACAGCTTTGTAATACAGCTTGAAGTCAGGGTTTGTGATGCTTCCTGCTTTGGTTTTCTTTTTCAAGATTGCTTTGGCCAATTGGGGTCTTTTCTGGTTCCATACAAATTTTAGGATTGTTTGTTCTAGCTCTGTGAAGAATGCTGGTGTTGTTTTGATAGGTATTGCATTGAATATGTAGATTACTTTGGGTAGTATTTACATTTTAACAATATTTGTTCTTCCTATCCTGGAGCATGGAATCTTTTTCCATTTTTTTCTGTCTTCCCCAATTTCTTTCATAAGCTTTCTATAGTTTTCAGTGTATAGATTTTTCACCTGTTTGGTTAGATTTATTCCTAGGTATTACAATTGCTTTTGGTGCAATTGTAACTGGGATCGATTCCTTGATTTCTCTTTCTGTTGCTTCATTATTGGTGTATAGGAATGCAACCGATTTCTTTGCATTGGTTTTATTGTCTGCAAGTTTCCTGAATTCATGGATCCTAGCAGTTTTTTGGGTTTTCCATATAGAGTATCATGTTGTCTGCGAAGAGTGAAAGTTTGACCTCCTCCTGGCTGCATTTTATTTTATTTTTAAGAAAACTCTGTACCCAGCATGGAGCTTGAACTCACAACCCTCAGTTCAAGAGTCCACATGCTCTACCCACTGAGTCAGCCAGGCGCCTTTAACTTCGTATTTTGACATAGTTTCAAACTTATGAAAAAGTGCAAGAGTAATATTAACGTTCTTATATGCTCTTCACCCTGATTCTCCAGATGTCAATGTTTTACTACTTTTCTATATTATGATTCCATTTATATTGCATATTACTTTACCCCAAATAACATAATGTATATTTCCAGTAAACTAGGACATTCTTACATAACTACAATACACGTATCAAATCAAGAAATAATTAAAAAAAATTTTTTTAATGTTTATTTTTGAGAGAGAGAGAGAGAGAGAGAGAGAGAGAGAACACACACATGCATGAGTGGGGTAAGTGCAGAGAGGCAGACAGAGGTTCCTAAGTGGGCTCTGTGCTGACAGCAAACTGAGATGTCACAAACTGTGAGATCATGACCTGAGCTGAAACTGGCCGCTCAGTTGACTGAGGCACCTGTGTACCCCCATGATTATCTATTCCTATTAGTTTTTCTTCAGTTACTATTTAATATTCTACATAGCATTTTCTTTTTTTTTTTAAGTTTATTTATTTTTTAACATTTTTTATTTATTTTTGAGACAGGGGGAGACAGAGCATGAACAGGGGAGGGTCAGAGAGAGAGAGGGAGACACAGAATCGGAAACAGGCCCCAGGCTCTGAGCTGTCAGCACGCAGCGCGTCGCGGGGCTCGAACTCACAGACCGTGAGATCATGATCTGAGCCAAAGTCAGCCGCTTAACCGACTGAGCCACCCAGGCGCCCCTAAGTTTATTTTTTTTGAGAAAGAAAGAAGTACACACAAACCCTGTGAGTGGGGGAGGGGCAGAGAGAGAGAGGAGGAGAGAGAATCCCAAGCAGGCTCTGCAGGCTCTGCACTGTTAGTGCAGAGCCTGACACAGGGCTTGAACCCATAAACTGTGAGATTGTGACGTGAGCTGAAATAAAGAGCCAGTCGTTTAACCAACTGAGCCACCCAGGCGCCCCCAGAGCATTTTCTTAGCCATACTTCCTTATATATATTGATAAAGATTCTTATTCAGTAGGTTATAATCTGTTGTTTATTGTGGTGTTCACATTATCCTAGTAGGAGCCCCTTCAAGCTAGTTCTTGTATCCTTTGGACAGGTTTCTAACATTCTTGGGCTACTACTTTACTTTCTGGCACAAAAAGGTAATCCAGGCTTATCTTCTTTCCTTTCTTTGAAAAAAAAAAAATATATATATATATGTATTATTTAAAAATATATATTTATTATTATTATTATCTTCTCTTTCTACCTGAGCCTTGGAATCAGCTATTTCTCCAAGATGTTTCTCTCATAATTCCTGTTAATGGAGAAAATTATTTTGAAATCAAGATCTGGGTGCTATGTGTGCTTATTGCTATGTGATAGGATTGCTTCTAGATTCTTTTAATGGACAGAGCTAGGAAATATATTCGTATACATACATATGCATATACATATACACACCCACCTCACTTTGTCTCTACTTATATCTATATATAATAAAAGTCATGAGTTTATACTCATGCCTCCAATACCAAAAGTTCAGTTGTTCTTTTTTTTTTTTTTAATGTTTATTTATTTATTTTTGAGAGAAAGATAGAGAGTGAGCAGGGGAGGGGCAGAGAGAGAGGGAGACAGAATCCCAAGCAGGCTTTGTGCCGTCAGCACACAGCCCGATGTGGGGCTCGAACCTGTGAACCATGAGATCATGACCTGAGCCGAAACCAAGAGTTGATGCTCAACCAACTGAGCCACCCAGGCACCCCTAAAAGTTCATTTATTCTTTCTCTTTTTTGTATTCTTAAGTCTCTTCTCTTGCCAAGGGATAATAAACCTGACTCACACAATCTACAACATTACTTATTCCCCAATCTTAGAATATACAGAAAGTGGCTTCAGAATTGTTAATCCATGTTTCTGTGAAATACCAACCAAGTGGAGTTCAGTTGGTAAACCTGTTTGTTTCCAGATTGTTGTCGTCTGTATAGTGGGGGTATATGGTTGTGTATTGTATTGAAAAGTTACTCTGGGGTAGCTCTTCAATCATTAAAAATGCAATTCAATGTAATAGAAATGAGATGTGTACTTTTAGGAACAAATTTATCATGTAATGCCAGACGTAGGTGAAAAAACAATTTATGTTGTATGGTTTCATTGTTTTCTTGGTGCTTCTGTCTTAGTAAAATTTCAGAATAACTTGAATTTCTTAGTTTCAAATAAATTTCAGTATTTTTGTTCACCTTTTGGGAGAATATTTAATTGATTCTCAGCAATGGAGTGTTTTCCTGACTCTAGATGAATAGTTTTTAATTTTTAATTTTATTTTTTTTCAGGTAAATAGTTCTTAAATTTCATCTGGACCTAGTAATTTGCAGATGCTGACTTGTTGGTTTTGGCAGGTAGTGAAAATTCATTTTTTTTTTTAAAGGCAGAGTGATTTGCTACTGAGTGATTTGCTTTTGAAACTTCAAAGAAGGAATTTTGGTGTTCCAATTTTTCAAATATGTTTGTAGGAGAGAGCTATAGTTGCCCTTCTGGAGGGTTTCGTATGGAGAGAAGAGAAGGAAGGAACTAGATGAATGAAAATCAAGTAACAGTGACTACAGGAGTGAGCACTGTCAACTGCTATTGGTTCCTTAGGAAGAGAAGCCCCTGCCTTGTGACCATAGCAGCAAAGTTCTCCAATACTGATAGAAGAGCAAGAATGGTTTCTGTGAACATATGCCGTCTCTGGTAAAACCTCCATAGAGAGGTTTAAATCCAGCAGTTGTTAGGAGGTTTCACTGAAATGTCTTGATTTGAAGAAGTGCTGAACTGCACTGAGAGTAAATATTGAGGTAATTAAATTCCTCTCCCCTTTTTCCCGCCAGATGTGTAAATGGGGTGGTTTATTTATTTAATTAATTAATTTTTTTTATTTTAGAGAGAGGGAGAGCACATGAGCAAAGGGCAGAAGGAGAGAGAGTCTCTAGTAGATTGCATGCCCAGCACAGAGCCAGACACAGAGTCAGGCATGTGGCTCAATCCCACATCCCTGAGACCATGACTTGAGCTGAAATCAAGAGTTGGGGGGCGCCTGGGTGGCTCGGTCGGTTGAGTGTCTGACTTCGGCTCAGGTCATGATCTCACAGTCCGTGAGTTCGAGTCCCACATCGGGCTCTGTGCTGACTGCTCAGAGCCTGGAGCCTGTTTCAGATTCTGTGTCTCCCTCTCTCTCTGCCCCTCCCCTGTTCATGCTCTGTGTCTCTCTGTCTCAATAAATAAACGTTAAAAAAAAAAAAAAGAGTTGGAAACTCAACCTACTGAGCCACCCAGGTGCCCCCGCCATTTTTTTTTTTTTTTTTTTTTTTGTAGAGTAAGCTGCTTTATGCCCAGTGTGAGGCTTGAAGTTAGGACCCTGTGATCAAGAGTCACATGCTCTACCCATTGAGACAACCAGACTGCTGCTCTTTTTTAAAATTTTTTTTAGTTTTTAGAGAGTGAGCACAAGAGGGTCGGGGGCGGGGGTAGAGAGAGAGAGAGAGAGAGAGAGAGAGAGAGAATGAATCTTAAGCGGGCTCCACACTCAGCCTAACAAGGGGCTCCATCCCTCTGCCCAGAGATCATGACTTAAGCAGAAATCAAGAGTCGCACACTTAACCAGCTGAGCCACCCATCCACCCCCACTTTGTGTAATTTTGATGGATGTTGCTAAATTACTCTCTGGAGATAGTATACACTTTTTGTACTCACATGAAGGTGTAGGAGATGGGGGAAGTTAGGAATGGACTGGGTTTCGGGGGGTACTAAAAGCAGTTATGTTATTGGAAAATAAAGTACTAGGGGAAGAATAGCAGAAGATAAGATTAGAGAAGCAGGGAGGGGTCAGGGTTTTATGCTGGGATTTTATTCTATAGCTAGTGGAGAGCAATAGAAAGGATGAGGGAATGACATGGGTAATATAGCGTTCTAGAGTATTCTGGTGGTCGTAAGAAGATGGATTCAAAGGAGCAAGACAGGAAGCAGCAAATAATTAGGTTAATGCAGTAGCCTTCTTGTCAGACCTTTTCATCTGTATTTTGGGTTTGGAAACCAGCCCTGTAATTCCAAAAGAGATACCTTATGCTAAGGGAGGTAGAGGAGATAAATTTAAAAGAGGAAGAGCATATATCATTGAAGGTGTAACAAGAAAGGCTTCACTAAATAGCTGCATTTTGATGGATCTTGGATTGGTAGATATGGAGAAATGGGATAAAGGAAATCATTTCAGGTCCTGAGAGATGGAATAAGCCAGGAGTTGGCAAACTTTCTATAAAGGGCCGAATAAATGTGTTAGGCTTTATGGGACATATGGTCTCTGTCACATATCCTCCTTATTTATTTATCTTAATGCTTAATGTTTACTTTTGAGAGAGATTGCAAGCAGGAGAAGGGCAGAGAGAGAGGGAGACACAGAATCCGAAGCAGCCTCCAAGCTGTCAGCACAGAACCTGATGGGGGGCTTGAACCCAGGAACCATGAGGTCATGACCTGAGCCAAAGTCAGACACTTTAACAACTGACCGAGCAACCCAGGCGCCCATTCCTCTTTTTTTTAGTGTAGAACTTGTCAGCGACAGCGTTTACTGAAACAGGCTATGGGCAGGGTTTGAAGGGGGTGGGGTGGCAGATTGCTTTAGTTATCAACTCTTGGAATAAGAAAAGACATCCAGCCTGGACGGTGCAAGATACTTAATGAGTAAAGGAGAGGAGTGTAGGCAGGTTGAGGCAGAACTGTGGAAAACTGAATGTTAGGCTAAAGAATTTATCCCTAGGTTAGGGGCATTAAAGAGTCACCTGTTACATTGACACTGATGGCGACATCTTGCTTAGTGCGTAAACTTACTGTATTAACAGCTACAGAAAGTCTGGGAGAATTGCTATAGATGGTTGTACTGCACATTAATACTGCCACAGATTGCCATTAGCATGAAATACTGAGGTCTGACCTACTCACTAGGATGTTGAGTGGTTTAGTGAGTGGTTTAACATAAAAGAAGTTAAGGAGGCTGCAAGTTAAGGAGGCTGCTCCTAGCTGGTTCAGTCCATAGAGCATGTGATGCTGGATCTGGGGGTCGTTAGTTCAAGCCCCACATTGTGGGTAGAGGTTACTTAAAAGAAAGACTCAAGGAAGAAGAAAAAGAATAGTACAGCTCAGAATTTCAGGAATTATATAGCTGTTGCTAAACCTTTCAGTTTTTTGTTTTGTTTTGTTTACTTCTGGTTTTAAAGAATAGGAAATAAATTGTACAACAGTTTGGCTGACTGATTAAACAGTTTCTTCAACTCTATACAGACTTGTAAGCTTTTGTTTTAAGCCTCTGGTTCTAGATGACTGGGACACTGGTTTTCCTTGGGGTGAGAGTCAGGATGGGTGGATTGGTGGTGTGATCAGAATTACTATGGGACTTATTAGAATATCAATAGGGCACTCATATCTTGATCCATTCTTTGGGAGGATGTCCTGGAGGTTTTTGGAAATAGCCTCCCAGGGGATTCTCCACCATTTTTTCCTGGTTAACAGCCATCGTTTGGAAAAATTTCTTTTTTTCTTTTCTTTTCTTTTTTTAATGTTTATTTATTTTTGAGAGAAGGGGGGGGGGGGGGAAGCGGGCTCCAGGCTCTGAGCGGTCTACACTGAGCCCAACTTGGGGCTTGAACCTAGGAGCAGTGAGATCATGACCTGAGCTGAAGTCAGATGTTTAACCGACTGAGCCACAGGCGCCCCGTTTGAAACAGTTTCTGTCCTTTCCCTCCTGCCTTCACTTTATATTCAGTGATGCTGGTAGGATTACATTCCTTTATATTCTAGCATGACGGAAAAGTTGAGATGGAACTTGGTACCCTGTAAATACTTCTGACATATGGTGCATCTTTTGACAGCGAACATTACTAACTCATATTGTCAACTTGCTGATCAGCTTTTCCTGAGGAACTCTGGCCTTATGTTATTTTCAGTTATTGTTGGTTATAAACTTTGTGCTTGTGTTAATAAGTCAGCTTCTTCTCACTTTTATGAAACTGCCTTTTATCAGCACAAAAACATAGACAGTGATGGGATGATGCTCTGCTTTAGCTGCCTCTGTGTCCTTGAACTCAGTTTGAGCCCCTATTATGTGCACATAATGGGTACACAGACTTTTTGAGAAGTAATGCTCTAGATACAGAAAAGGCAAAAGATAAAGGATCTTTGAGGTTCTTCTCATTCCACAATCTCTGCTTCCATGAATTAAAAGACAGTAAATCTTGAGGCCGGCGGCTGGCTCAGTTGGTGGAGTGTGGGACTCTTTCTTGTTTGTTTTATTTATTTATTTATTTATTTATTTATTTATTTATTTATTTATCAACGTTTATTTATTTTTTGGGACAGAGAGAGACAGAGCATGAACAGGGGAGAGTCAGAGAGAGGGAGACACAGAATCCAAAGCAGGCTACAGGCTCCGAGCTGTCAGCACAGAGCCCGACGCGGGGCTCGAACTCACAGACTGGGAGATCATGACCTGAGCTGAAGTCAGATGCTTGACCGACTGAGCCACCCAGGCGCCCCTTAAAATTCCCCAATTTTTAAAAGTACATGTTGGTTGTGGCAGTGAAAGCTATAATACGCAGTGATCAAAGCTTTTTTGATTATAGCCCATATTCATAAATGCCAAGTTGTAACTAAATGTGACAGGATTATCTGGATGGTTGATAGGGGTTTATAAACCAAGAGGAGTTTATTTAAACTTCTATCAAAAATGGAAAATGGGTATCCCATTAGGGTTGAATTGGTTGACTAGCTTTTAAGCTTGGATGCTGCTGAAGTTAATTTATTGTGTGAGAGATTAGCTGAGTGTGGAGTACAAACTTGTTTTAGGAAAAGGATCTCTTTGTAGGTTTATTCATTTGCCAGATCAGTCCTGTTTATATGTGAACCTTTTTGATTCCAGGGAAAACAGGCAGACAATCCATGCCAATTAAATGTTAGAACATGACAGGGGCGCCTGGGTGGCGCAGTCGGTTAAGCGTCCGACTTCAGCCAGGTCACGATCTCGCGGTCCGTGAGTTCGAGCCCCGCGTCGGGCTCTGGGCTGATGGCTCAGAGCCTGGAGCCTGTTTCCGATTCTGTGTCTCCCTCTCTCTCTGCCCCTCCCCCGTTCATGCTCTGTCTCTCTCTATCCCAAAAATAAATAAACGTTGAAAAAAAAAAATTTAAAAAAAAATAAAAAAAAAAAATGTTAGAACATGACAGATTGATTTTAAGGAGGAAAAGAAGGCTTCAGGTTTTATTAAATTTATCCTGAATGATGATACTTTAAAAAAGAAACTTTTATGGAAAGATCTGTCAGTAACAGATGAGTAAATTTTTCTTATTTAAATAGGTTCTTGTATCTAAATAGACAGTATGGCATATTGAGAAAGCATCTTTGGGTTTGTTTTCTCAACACGTGGATTCTAGTTTATAGGTGACTGAAGATGTGGCTTTATAATTCACTTAATCATGAGTTATATTTTATTTTTTTTCAACGTTTTTTTTTTTTTTTTTATTTTTATTTTTGGGACAGAGAGAGACAGAGCATGAACGGGGGAGGGGCAGAGAGAGAGGGAGACACAGAATCGGAAACAGGCTCCAGGCTCCGAGCCATCAGCCCAGAGCCCGATGCGGGGCTCGAACTCCCGGACCGCGAGATCGTGACCTGGCTGAAGTCGGACGCTTAACCGACTGCGCCACCCAGGCGCCCCTCATGAGTTATATTTTAAATGAAAATTATTTTTTTAAGTTTATTCATTTTAGGGGCACCTGGGTGACTCAGTTGGTTGAGCATCCGACTCTTGATTTTGGCTCAGGTCATGATCTCATGGTAAGATCGAGTCCTGCGTTGGGCTCTGTGCTGATAGGGCAGAACCTGCTTGGGATTCTCTCCCCTGTCCCTCCCCCACTTTCTCCCTCACTGCCTCGCTCAAAATAAGTACACTTAAAAAAAAAAATAAAGGGGTGCCTGGGTGGCTCAGTCGGCTAAGCATCTGACTTCAACTGAGGTCATGATCTCGTGCTTCCTGGGTTCGTGCCTCACATTGGGCTCTGTGCTGACAGTTCAGAGCCTGGAGCCTGCTTTCAGATTCTGTGTCTCCCTCTCTCTCTGCCCCTTCCCTGCTCGTGCTCTGTTTCTGTCTCAAAAATGAATAAACGTTAAAAAAAATTAAAAATAATTAAAGTCTATTCATTTTTGAGAGAGCGCTTGAGTGGGGAGGGGCAGAAGGAGAATCCCAAGTTGGCTGAACTGTCAGCTCAGAACTGGACACAGGGTTCAATCTCATGACCTGAGCTGAAATCAAGAGTCAGACATGTAACTGACAGCCACCCAGGCACCCTGAAAATAATTTTTTAATAAAAAAATAATTTTGCTGTAGCTATTAATAGAAGGATGTTTAAAAGATAAATGGAATATTAGTTGAAATAGCTGTTTAGAAGATTGCTTGACAATGTTAATCTTTTCCTGTAATTTTTCTCTCTTTATGCAAAATTTCTAAATTTTTTAAAGTTTATTTATTTATTTTGAGAGAAAGGGAGAGAGAGATCAGGGGAGGGCCAGAGGGAGGGAGAGGGAGAGAGAGAATCCCAAGCATGCTCTGCAGTGTCAGCATGGAGCCTGATGTGGGGCTCGAACCTGTGAACCATAAGATCATGAACTGAGCCAAAACCCAGGGTTTGGATGCTTGACTGACTGAGCCACACTGAGTGCCCCTATGCAAGGTTTTTATTTAAAAAAAAAAAAAAAAAAAAAATCATATGGGGCGCCTGGGTGGTTCAGTCGGTTAAGCGTCTGACTTCAGCTCAGGTCATGATCTCATGGTCTGTGAGTTCGAGCCCCGCGTCGGGCTCTGTGCTGACAGCTCAGAGCCTGGAGCCTGCTTCAGATTCTATGTCTCCCTCTCTCTCTGCCCCCTCCCCTGCTCATGCTCTGTCTGTCTCAAAAATAAATAAAAACATTTTAAAAAATTAAAAAAAATCATAAATATACAGCTCAATGAATTTTCACAAACTGATCATACTTATGTAAGTGCTATCCAGATCAAGAAATAGAACATTAACACTATATGCTAACTAACTTGGATATAAATTAAAAAAAAAAGTTTCAAAAGACTTTCACACACATTAAAAATATTTCACTCATCAAACCTAGTTAAAAAAAAAAGAAATAGAACATTAACAGCAACTACTTGAGAAGCTCATCTCTCACCTGCAAGTTACTGTCCTTCCCTCTCCCCCAGAGTAACCAATATCCTGACCTCTTCACCATTCATTATTTTTAATTAATTAATCTATTTATTTTTATGCAATTTTTTTATGTTTCTGTTCTACTGATTGTTTATTATTATTTTTTTTTATTTAGAGAAAGAGCTCGCACAAGTCGGGGAGAGGGTGAGGGAGAGAATCCCAAGCAGGCTGTGCTGTTAGCACAGAGCCTGACATGGGCCTCGATCTCATGAACCATGACATCATGACCTGAGCTGAAATCAAGTATCAGATGCTTAACTGACTGAGTCATCCAGGCACCCCAGTTCTGTTTTTTGAAAAAATGAACATGATATATAAATAATCACATACTGTGTTTTCTTCTCTATCTGGCTTCATTTGCTCAACAATAATGACACATGTTCTTGTGTTAATAATTCCTTCTCATTGCTGTGTAGAATTCCACTGTAAAAATAGACCACAGTTTGTCCATCCTGTTGTTGATAGATATTTTGATTGTTTCCAGTTTGGGGTTATTAAGAATACTGTTGCAGGAACATTCTATATCTGGGCATATGTATGTATGTCTTTCTGTTGGGAGTGGAATTGGAGGGTCACTGATTATGTGTATGTTTAGCTTTAGTAGATAACTGCCAAAAAGTTTTCCAGAGTTGTTGTATCAGTTTATACTTGCATCAGCAGTCTGTAAGAATTCCATTTGTTCTACATTTTCACCAGTCTTTTTTTTTTTTTAAGTTTATTTATTTATTTTGAGAGAGCAAGTGGGAGAGGGGCAGAGAGAAAGGGGGGGGAGACAGAGATTCCCAAGCAGGCTCCGCACTGTCAGTAAGGTTCTCCACGTGGGTCTCAACCCCATGAACCGTGAGATCATGACCTGAGCTGAAACGGAGAATCAGATGCTTAATTGACTGAGCCACTCAGGTGCCCCCTCACCAGTCTTTTAACATTTGCCGAGCCTCTTCTTTGTACGAGGTCCGAGGGAAGCAGTAGTGAACAAAGTGAAGCCATCACAGATCTTGAAATTTAATGTGATTAAAAATATATTTTATACCCACTTGTTTAGTATAGTTAGGTAGCAGTAAAGTATTAAAAGGTGTGTTAGATAGAAGAGGGTGATGGGGAGTGCTATCAGTGGTTGAGAAAGACTTCTGATGAAGTGCCATTTGAGCAAAAATCTGAAGGAAATGAAGGAAGTAAGCTAGCCATGTGGACATCTGGGAGAGGAGGAGTCTGGACAAAGTGAATAGCAAGTGTCAGTACCCTGAGGTGAGAGCATGCTTGATGCATTCACAAAACAGCAAGGAGGCTAGTAAGACGGGAGCACGTTGAATAGGGGTGACAGTGGTAGCAGCTGATCTCGGGGAGGTAAACAGGGCCAGACCATAGAGAACCTTAAGAGTCATAAAAGGATTTTGGATTTTCTAAATGAGACGGGAAGCCTTTGAGGGGTTTTGAACAGTGACATCCCCTTTACCTTTTAAAGAGATCACTCTGCTCTTGGGGAGAACATTCTTCACAGAGCAAGAGCGGAAGCAAGAATGTGAATTAAGAAATTACTGCTGTAGGCCAAGAGAAGGGAGGTTGGTGGGTTTGGACTAGAATGTTAACAGTTGAAGTAAGGAGAGATAGTTGGATTCAGGATATTTTGAAGGTATGGCTGATATGATTTGCCTCAGTGGATTGGACATGGGGGGAGGTTGTGTGTCAGTGGTGACTCCAAGATTATTGGCTTAAGTTGCTAATTTGCTGATTTAAAGAAGATTGGGGCAATGTTAGGAACCCCAGGTAGGTTTGGGATAGGATGGTGGACCAAGAATTTGTTGGGACATTTTGTACGTGAGATATCTGTTAACTATCCAACTAAAGATGTTGAGTAGGCAATAGGATATGTAAACAACATGGTGAATGAAAATAGAGATTGGATCTAACATGGCCTTTGGAGTGATGTAGAGGGAACAGATAAATTCTCTTTGTCAGTTGAATACTTATAAAGCTCCTTATTTAGCATTTAGATTGTACAGACTTCTATTTTTGTGAGACTTATTCGACAAGGAAGTAAAATATTAGGAATTTATTTATTGAGAAAGTTCCTGGGTATTTCTTTGAAAGATTTATGATTGAAATTTATTAGACTTTGTATAGATTTACTCTAGTCTACCACAGTTTCTGTGTCTGTTACTCTGTGTAAAATGATCGTAGCTATAATGGCCTTAGAAGGTCAATGACTTGTATACAGTAGTTTATACATATACTTCGTATAAAGTACATTGTGAATATCTGAAGAAAGCTTTAACCATATAGTATTTTGCATTGTATTTTAGAGCATACTTGTAATACATACAGAAATTGAAAAATCATAGTAATTTTTAAAAATTTTATTTACTTATTTTAGTTTTTTATTTTTTTAAATTTTATTTAATGTTTATTTATTTTGAGAGAGACAGAGTGCAAGCAGGGGAGTGGCAGCGAGAGAGGGAGACACAGAATCCAAAGCAGGCTCCAGGCTCTGAGCTGTCAGCACAGAACCTGATGCGGGGCTCGAACCCACGAACTGAGAGATCGTGACCTGAGCCAAAGTCAGACGTTCAACCAACTGAGCCACCCAGGTGCCCCTAAAAATCTATTTTAGAGGGAGTGTGCGAGTGGGAGAGAGAATCTCAAGCAGGCTCCATAGTCAATGTGGAGCCCTACGTGGGACTTGATCCCATGACCCTGGGATTATGATCTAAGCCAAAATCAAGAGTTGGGACACTCAACCAAATGAGCCACCCAGGCACCCCGAAAAATCATAGTTTATATGGGGATTTCACATACATTATTCAGTGCTCAAAACATCCTGTGAATTGAGCGGTATTACCATCTACAGTTTATAGTTGAGGAAAAAAGACTGAATGGATGATGAATTGACTCACTCAGGGCCTGTCTTCTCTGATTATGTAGAAGAGACAAGACCTGAACCCAAGTCCTAACTCCACAGCCATATGTAAACTGACACACTTTCTCAGCTATGTTGGATGAATGATCATTTTATAGTATTCTGCTTTGACGGTAAAATTTTTGAAAAGTATTCTACAAAAGTAATACAAGACATTCTTACAAGAAATTTGTATTAAATAGAGTAAAAAGTAAAAATTCCCTTTTACCTCATCACTGAAAGTTTGTGGGTATTTCCAGACTTTTTTGGATACCTTTACATATACATCTGTAATACATAAATGTACAGTGTTTGGCACAGATGGAATCATACTATATGTAATATTTTACAGAGTCTATAAATTTCTGGTCAGACCGGAAGTCCGCAAAATTGTTTTGTCAGATCTTTGCTTTAAACAAGAACAAAGATATTTATCTCTTCAGGTGTTTTTGAATGTTGGAATAAATTTTATGAACAACAGCAACATTCAGTATTTATTTGTTCAGCGTTAATAGATGCCTTTAAAGTGATCACACCTTTCATTTCAGTGAACTTTCCAAATGCTCTATAAAAAGGCAGATACATGATTGTTTCATGAGGTGGCCAACCACCATTCAAACCTTTTTCCCTTTCTTAGAAAGTGCAGGGTTGTCCATTTTGGGGCAGTTGCGTCTTGCAGATCCACCTATTACCTGTGTTTGTAGATGAGCTTATAACTAGACAGAAATGTACTGGAAATGTAAAAAATAGGTCCCTTATGTTATTGGTGACAAAGAGGGTAAAAAGCTTCAGGTGGATCAAACTCTCCAGGCTGCTTATAGAAGCTTTGCCAGTTTTCATCTCATCGCTACCACAAAGATATTTTGGTGATTCCCCCCCGACCACCATTTTTTTTTTTTAATATTTATTTTTGAGAGAGAGCGAGAGTGGGCATGTGTATGCAGGTGCGCGTGCAAGTGGGGGAGGGGCAGAGGGAGGGACAGAGAGAGGGACAGAGAATCCCAAGCAGGCTCCTTGCTGTCAGCTGTCAGCACAGAGCCGGTCGCTTAACCAACTGAGATACCCAGGTGCCCCTTATCCCCCACCATTGTAAACTAACACATATGACAGATTATGCATTTTGCTTTAAAAATCTAACTTAAAAATCTAACTTAATGATACAGTCATCAAATTGTAATCAGATTCCCATGCTGTTCATATTTTTCTCAGAAGGAAAAAGAAATCGAACTCCCATTGTGGGATAAGTTCAACGTTTGCACAAGACCTGCTTTGAGCCAGTCAGGGAATCAAGGAGGCAAATTGGGGAGACAACCAAGTAGGCTCTTGCTGGAGACTGGACAGACCAAACCGGAAATGAATTTGTATGTGTTTCAGAATTCCAGAGTAATGAAGCTGAAAAATGTCAAGCAACTGGTAAATGTATGCTTATAGTAAAATATAAGGAGGGATGGGTACCTGGGTGGCTCAGTCAGTTAAGCGTCAGCTCAGGTCATGATCTTGCGCTTTGTGAATTTGAGCCCCACATCGGTCTCTGTGCTGACAGGTCAGAGCCCGGAGCCTGCTTCAGATTCTGTGTCTCCCTCTCTCCTTGTTCCTCCCTCACTCTGTCTCTCTCTCTCTCTCAAAAGTGAATAAAGATAAAAAAATGATTAAAAAAATAAAACGAGGGAAAAATTACTATATGCAGTATACACTTTGGTGTGCATCTCAAGAATCTGGAAGACTTGTTAAATGTAACATCTGGGACTTCACCTCCCAGAGAGTTAAATACTGGAGGTTGGGACAGGGCCCAGGAATCTGCATTTTCACCAGGCTACCTAAGTAAGTCTCATAAAGGTAGTCTAAAGACTACTTTGGGAACCATTGCCTTAGAGGGTCTAAATCTGACAAAAAGACCATCTAAATCTTGATGGAAGAAGCATTACAAGGAAGGAAAACTTACAGGACACTTTGTGGTAAAAGCGATAAATGAGAAAGTATTAGGGAGAGAGATTAGTTAATACTGACTGAGGTAGGGAGGAGGAGGGACTGATGTTTGGTTTTTTTCACCCAGCGCATATATCTTTATTTTTATTTATTTATTTAAAAAATTTATTTAAGTAATCTGTATACCCAGATTACTTGGAGCTCGAACTCATGACCCCAAGAGTGAAGAGTCACATGCCCTTCCAACCGAGCCAGCCAGATACCCCCAAGGCATATGTCTTTGATTGCTTTTTATATACCAGATAATGCTATGTTGTCTTTCGGTAACCAGGCTCTCATGTATTCTTGGGTTATCCCTAATTTCTAATATTTCACACCATTTTCTCCATAAGCATCAAATATCCTAAAAGATACAACTTTGCAACATTCAAACTAACTCATGGACTATGGCATGAAATCATTGATCGCCTCATGAGTGTTTTTATTTGCTCAGGAGATGATCACTGCTTTTAGTTTACCAATAATAGTGAATCTTCTTCAATGGGGAGAAAATAATTCTGAGGATTTAAGTAGAAGTTAATTTAAGGTCCAAAGTTAGTTGTAAAGTTTCTTTTTTTTTAATTTTTTTTTTTTACATTTATTTATTTTTGAGCAACAGAGAGAGACAGCACAAGCAGGGGAGGGGTAGAAAGAGGAGACACAGAATCTGAAGCAGGCTCCAGGCTCTGAGCTGTCAGCAAAGAGCCCGATGCGGGGCTCCAACCCACAAACCGCAAGATCATGACCGGAGCTGAAGTTGGACGCTCAACCGATTGAGCCACCCAGGCACCCCGGTTGTAGAGTTTCTTAAGTTAAAATTAGGAAGAAAGTCTCATTGCTCACATGATTTTTATTTAGCATTATCCATTCATTTACTCTAGTGACACTATTTTTTTTTTTTTCTGACACTATTCTTAATAAGTACTGGCTGCTGGTGGTTAATGAGCTCGTGTTACTAGGATTATCTTACTATAAATGTTCTATATTAAGGAGTTTGGGCAGTGGCTAATGACTAAATTTGTAATCTAGGATTATCACACTTTATAACAATTCTTTGACATTATTATTTATTTTTAAATTCTTTGATGTTATTGTAGTTTCTTTAACTTTGTTATATTTTTATTTTGGGAATGAGAGGCATTTTAGCATGCTGTAGTTTAAAATGATGTTGGTCTTAATCTGGGCAATAAATGAAAATGCTGACCTGGGCTTGCCTGATCTGCAGCTAGCATTGTTCTAGCAAACTGCATGGAATGGATGTACAGAACCAGGTGTTTTACTTAAGCTGCAGCTGTACCATCTGTGGGAGCAGGTGGGCAGAATCAGTGTCATCAGGAAAACACAGCTGGTAAGACTTAGGAGAAGAGCTAATTGATTGCTTTTCCTCAGCTACAGCTCTTTCCAGTCACATACACCTAAGGATAGCTTTTTTTTTTTTTTTTTTTTTTTTTTTACCTGCATACAGGTGTTGACTCTGGTCGGGATAACAACAAAAGTGAGCAAAAAAAAGTGTACATTTGGCTGTGTTTTAATTGGATTGGCACTGAGAAAAATAAACTTAGAGATTATTTTTTTTTTAATTTTATTTATCTTAAGTAATATCTACACAAAACGTGAGGCTCAAACTCATGGCCCCGAGACCAAGAGTCGCATGTTCACCTGACTGTGCCAGTCAAACATCCCACCTCGGTTTTTTTAAACCTTGGTTTTAATTTTTTTTTTTTTCCTGAGAGAAAAAGCATGAACGGGGGAGGAGTAGAGAGGGAGAAAGAGAGTAAGAGAGGGAGAGAGAGTCCCAAGCAGGCTCTGTACTGTCAGTGCAGAGCCTGATGCAGGGCTCAAACTCAAGAACCATAAGATCATGACCTGAGTCGAAATCAGGATCGGATGCTTAACCGACTGAGCAACCCAGGCACCCCTAACTTTAGTTTAAACTTTTGACTTTAGTTACTTCGGCATATTTTCAGCTCATTTTATGAACTTCTCTGAGAGAGTTCCTTGTAAGGACAGCTAAATGTATGAATAATGTATATATACTTTATGGCAGGCTCTTTGGAGAACTGAGAAGTAAGCAGAGGGCTTTTTATTAGTCAAAAAAGAGCAAAATAAAGGTCACAGATCACATGCAGTTTGAAAGGAACAATAAGAGGGAAATACAGGCTCTAGAGTCATAGATTCTTGAAAGTGAGACTAGAGAGCAATCATGACCTTTGTCCCTAACTATTCACTGATGAGAAAGATCTATTCATAGATCTAGAGAAAATACTTCTCAGTACCAGGGCTTGATTCCTTAGAGAACTGGGTTAAAGTTCAAAGTAACTTCAATTCTCAAATCCAGTGATACTTAACAAAGAAATAGCAGCATGAGTAAGCCTGTTTAAATAGGGGAGCAACCGGTTATGTACATAATTTCAGATCATCTGGGACTACAAACTAAAATGAATCTGGGGACGCCTGGGTGGCTCAGTCAGTTAAGCATCCAACTTCGGCTCAGGTTATAATCTCATGGTCTTGTGAGTTCGAGCCCTGAGTGAGGCTCTGTGCTGACAGCTCAGAGCCTGGAGCCTGCTTTCAGATTCTGTGTCTCCCTCTCTCTCAGTCCCTCCCCTGCTCAAACTCTCTCTCAAAAATAAACAAACATAAAAAAAAATAAAATGAATCTGCATTACATTGTTGTTTCAGAAACAGTCATACCATTAGGTTGCATGAAGGGAAAACTTAAGGTTTAACTTCATATTTACATACCTCAGTTTAAGAGATACACGTCGCCAGCATTTGAGACCGTTCAAAGAAGATCCCTGGTTAGGATTAACAAAAACAGTTGAAAGATTCAAGAAGCCATGTCTGATGAACAGAAAGCATAGAGGATGGATGAGCCTGTAAGGGTCTTTTTTTTTTTTTTTTTTTTAATGTTTGTTTTTGAGAGAGAGAGAAAGCACAAGTGGGGGAGGAGCAGAGAGAGGGAGAGAGGATCTGAAGCAGCCTCTGCGGTGACACCAGAGGGCTCAGCAGAGAGCCTGAGCCCAATGTGGGGCTTGAACTCAGGAACCATGAGATCTTGACTTGAACTGAAGTCAGATGCTTAACCGACTGAGTCACCCAGGCGCCCCGAGCCTTTAAGCATTGTTTTGCAGCAGTTGCCTGATTGTATACTTACTTTCTTTAGAACTAGACAGGAAGGAGCAGGCATCATCAAATTTACCTTAGCCATGAGAAAGTAGACAGACATTATGTATCCTGGGAACTAGCAGCATCACCTGGGAGCTTGTTAAAAATGCAGAATCTCTGGGCATCTGGCTGGTTCAGCTGGTAGAGCAGGCAGCTCCTGATCTAGGGTTGTGAATTTGAGCCTCATGTTGGTGTAGATTACTAAATAAATAAATAAACAAACAAACTTAAAGAAATTTTTAAAGATGTATTGGGTTAAACCATAGACTTTATACTGAATTAAGATGATGAATTACCATTTGCCAAGAGCATATTTTAAAAATGGGATGAAAGAAGTTTTACTTTTTTTTTTTTTTTAATATTTACACTCTTCTTGAGAAGAAGTAAGTAGTAGACTGAGGATAAAGGGAAATGATATCAGCCTGAGCAAAAGCACAGTAACTAAATATGAAGCTAATGAGGTTCCAAGCAAGGAAGGTAAAATGGGAACCACCATGAAAAGTATGGGTTATACCAATGTATAGCTTCCTTTTCTTTATTTTTTTGAGTTTTATTTATTTAAGTAATCTTTACATCAAACGTGGGGCTTGAACTCACAACCCAGAGGTCGAGAGTCACATATTCTTCTGACTGAGCCAGCCAGGCACCCCAGTGCATGGTTGTTTCTTATTTCTGCCTCTTACGTGCAAGGTTAAAGTGAAGTTTTATAAAAATTATTCTGCAGGGAAGCCAGAGAAAAACATCTGAATATTTGACTTCATCCACAAATATAATTTATTCACTCAACTCAAATATTTATTGAGTCCCTCCTATGTGCCAGGTACAGTTTTGGGTTTTAGAGATTCTAGAGCAGTGATCAGAATGAAGGGCCTTGCTCCCCTCAGGTTCAGTCTAGTGAGGGGACCACTGATAACAAGCAGACAAATATGTATGGTGCTAAAGCCCCAGCTGGAGATGTATGCTATAAAGAAAAAGCAGGCAAAGGGAAGACGGTGGGAAAGGAAAGTTATGGTGAAGTGTGTTGCTTTTAACATGGAGTTAACTTTGAGTATCTTTTGGTTTAAGAGCTAATTTAGTTCTCTAGTCTTTTTTTTTTCTTTCTTTTTTTCCCCCATGTTATCACCTGTCTCAGGTTTGGGAGCCAGCTTTGGTTTTAAGGCCACTAAAATATTTATAGGTATTTTTACTTTTGGGGGGGGGGCATGTGTTATTTTTACTTTTTGATTCAGAGAATTAGGTGTAATTCAGTGCCTGGCACATAATTGGCATTTAATAAAAATTGGAATGTTTCCTAGTAAACCTCAAGTAAGATCTTTTATTAAGAAAATAAAAATTATCCTGCCGTGAGTCACACGGGCTAAATTCTTGGTTGGGTAGGAAAGGATGTGTAACCTAGGTAGATTAGGTGACCTTTACATGACTTTTTAAATTTATTTTCTTTTCTTCCCTTTTTCATATTATTGTGACTCTTGAATCTTTGAAAAGGTTGCTGGAATCCAGAATCTGAAAGTTTGAACAGAGAAGTGGTTTCCTCCCACTGCTGCTTACATAACCAGCAGCTAGATGGGTATGGCTTTGGAAAAGCTAAGGGGTTTTCAGACTGTGGGTTCTTGAGTGATTGGTAACATTTCTCTCCCTTTGTTGTTGTTGTTTTCTTCTGAACTTGCCTAGGTGGGCATGCTACATACTTGCAAACGTTCTCTTTTTCAAATAAAAGAATTTTGTTGCAAATTAATTTTAATTTTAATTTTTTATTCCAGTGTTCGGTTACATCCTTAGAAATACCAGGATCAATTTTAATAGAGCAGTGTGGGCTTGGAGGAGGGTTAACTGTATGCTTTCTGTGCTAGAAATTAGCTGGTTAAGTTACACATAGGTAACAAAGTATGATAAGGTACAATATATACATATTTATATATTTTTTTTCGGTATTAATTTGAAAAAGTCATATGTGGGGTACATGTGCATAAGTCAGGAAATAATGTGGAAGGTAGGGATTTTTTGGTAAGCAGCTTTATTGAGATATAATTCACATATCATGTTCTTATGAAGTATACAGTTTAATGGGTTTAGTATATATGTAAGGTTATGCCACCATCACCACTGTATACCAGAGTATTTTCATCATCCCCGAAAGAAACCACATGCCCATTAATAATCACTCCACTGTACCCCAATGTTTATAGCAGCACTCTCAACAATAGCCAAATTATGGAAAGAGCCTAAATGTCCATTGACTGATGAATGGATAAAGAAATTGTGGTTCATATACACAATGGAGTACTACGTGGCAATGAGAAAGAATGAAATCTGGCCCTTTGTAGCAACGTGGATGGAACTGGAGAGTGTTATGCTAAGTGAAATAAGCCATACAGAGAAAGACAGATACCATATGGTTTCACTCTTATGTGGATCCTGAGAAACTTAACAGAAACCTATGGGGGAGGGGAAGGAAAAAAAAAAAAAAAGAGGTTAGAGTGGAAGAGAGCCAAAGCATAAGAGACTCTTAAAAACTGAGAACAAACTGAGGGTTGATGGGGGGTGGGAGGGAGGGGAAGGGTGGGTGATGGGTACTGAGGAGGGCACCTTTTGGGATGAGCACTGGGTGTTGTATGGAAACCAATTTGACAATAAATTTCATATATTCAAAATAAATAAATAAATAAATAAATAAAATAAAATTGAAAAAAAAAATCACTCCACATCTTTCCCTTTCCTAGTGCCTAATCTACTTCTGTCTCTAGATTTTCCTGTTCTGGATATTTCATATAAAGTATTAGAAACATTCTTTGTTTGGCTTGAATTTTATTTAAACTCTCCTGAATTAATTGTCATTATTTAAAATTGGGGGAACAATGCAACATGTGGCCTTTTGTGACTGATTTCTTTCATTTGGCATAATCTTTTTTTTTTTTTTTTTTTTTTTTTTTTTCAACGTTTTTAATTTATTTTTTTTGGGACAGAGAGAGACAGAGCATGAACGGGGGAGGGGCAGAGAGAGAGGGAGACACAGAATCGGAAACAGGCTCCAGGCTCTGAGCCATCAGCCCAGAGCCCGACGCGGGGCTCGAACTCACGGACCGCGAGATCGTGACCTGGCTGAAGTCGGACGCTTAACCGACTGCGCCACCCAGGCGCCCCTGGCATAATCTTTTAAGGTTATCCATCTTGTAGCACGAATCAGTACTTCGTTCCTTTTTTTTATACTACATTCCTTTTTATGGCTAAATCATATTCATTGTATGATACACAATTATCATTATAATCAGAATCAATTTACAGATTCTATATTTGCAAATTTGCCTACTTGATAAAATGTATTTGTAATCCCCGAGCTAATATTTAATTGTCATTTGTGGACATAATCAGGGTAGCGAAAATTTTTGAGTCCCTGAACACTCATCGACAGCTGAAGCTGAAGAAGGTGATGCTCTGCCTTTTGCTTCAGCTCTCATACTCTAAACCAGTCTTTTTAATGGTCTATTTAGTGCTGTTTTCATTTCACATTTTTGTGTTTTTTGTTGGTGGTTTTGCTCTTTAAAATGGTACCCAAGTGTAGTGCTAAGTGCTGTCTAGTGTTCCTGAGTGGAGGAAGGCTGTGATAAGCCTTAAGGAGAAAAAAATGTGTGTTAAATAAGCTTTTTTCAGGCAGGAATTCTATTGTTATTGGCTCTGAGTTCAACGTTAACAAGTTAACAGTATATATTAAATAAGCTATCTTTAAAAAATATGTATCTATATATATTTAAAAAAATTTTTAATGTTTATTTTTGAGAGAGCGTGAATGGGGAAGGGGCAGACAGACATAGAATCTGAAGCAGGCTCCAGGCTCCGAGCTGTCAGCATAGAGCCTGATACAGGGCAAGAACCCACGAACCCACGAATCATGAGATCATGAGCTGAGCTAAAGTCAGTTACTCAAACGACTGAGCCACCCAGGAGCCCCTTTTAACTTTTTCTTTTCCCCACTAGGAATTTGCACTGTGCCAACAGCTCAGTTATTTTCACATGACATTTCTTGCTCTTTTTAATAACTAACCTTCTATTCCTCTTTCAACTCTATAATAACTGTAGAAGATCTTCCCATCCCTTTCCGTTTTACTTTGTTCTCTTTGAGAATGACGGAAAAACAAAACAAAACGAAACAGGCATAAGATTACTCCCAGTACCTTTGTGTCAAGAAAGCAGTAATACTTAAAAAAGTGTTGTTTTTTTTAATGAAAATAGAGATTTGGATATCACTTAGGCCACTGTTGCAGGGGCAGAGGAGGATATTAAGCAAAGACTTAGAGGTGGGAAAGCACAAGATTTGCTTACAAAATGGCAAATACTCTCATTTTTGCCAGAATGCATCTCACATACTGTTGCTTTATATTCTCCTTATCTTGTGTCTGGGGATTTTGAAAATGCATTTTTGTTGGATTATTGCCCTACTAGAAAAAATTCTGATCTGTCGCAATTCCACATTTGAAATTGCTTCCTTTTGGATTCCTTATCCTTAGATCTTCTTAATAATTTCTGCGGTTACACTGGGTCTGATCCATTCCTGTGCTAAACGAAAGCTCACAATCACAAAACTGTGTAGGCATAAATGAGAGTCATATGGGAGTGGTGTAAAAGGACCTCTAGGAGTCTTCATATGCCTGGGTGGGCGAGCTGAACTAATAGCTCCCAGCAGTTCTTCTGAATCAGACATTGTGGAGCCAAGAGTCTAGCATTTGGAATTCCACTGCCTGTGCGAAGGGTCTGTCTTTTATCCTCCAGACCACCATTTGTTAAACGGCTAATGACCCAGTGGACCTGTTGACAACAAGGGGGGAGGCTGGCAAAGATCACATTTAAAAAGGAAAGGAAAGTTCAAAGGTAGGAAAGTAAGAACAAAAAGGGTTTGATCATATCTTCATCTACCTTTTATTTTTTAACAATTTACTGTGGAGAATTTTGAATATACACAAAGTAGAATACTGTAGTGAACCCCCATGTACCCATCCTCTTAGACCAGTAAGCTTGCGGTTTCCACACTTAATCAAGGGAAACCAGAACTCTGGTGAGCCTTGGGTTTGCTCTAGGCCTCTTTAGGTCTTGTCACCTTTGGCTTTATATCATCAACCTCTTCTTGGTTTTAGCACCTGTTACATACAGAATACTGTGTTTCGGCTTTGTGATGAGTAGGACATCTATTAACCTCTAATAACTTAAGGAACTAAGTGCTGTTGTTCCAGTAGAGTTATGAGGGCAGAAAAGTGTAATTAATTCTATCAAGGGAGCACAGTGAGGAGGGGACTTAGGAAGGCTTTATTGAGAAAGTGGCCTTTGGGTTTACTGCAGAAGGGTGGGGCACAGGGTTAGGGACTGGATCCCTGATCCAGACAGCAGTGTAAGCAGTCTGTTAGCTCTTTTCACTGGACTATTTAGAACGTGACATTTGTGTTACATTTATGACAAGAAAACTTTGGATAAACTTATCCTCCTTGTTTTAAGCAATTTAGAAATATGTTAGTTTCAGATATTTTCTCCTAAACTGTGTGTCTCCTTGAATGCTTATCATCAAGATGAATTATACAAGGTGTGTTTGATTCTTTTGAGAAATACCATTGCAGAGCAAGCTGAGCCAAGTTTGATTGGACGGGACCCATATGAGAATATGCGCTTTGTCTGGATCTCTTATTTCAGTTGTATTTATCAGTGAAATAAGGCAGGAGAGCAGTCTGACTTTTGCATTTTCAAAAACTGACTGGCCAAGGGGAATGTACATACCATGAATAGTGTGTTATAGATTAATGAGGTATTGAGCCAACCTGGCATCTTTGCCTTACGCTCTGTCCTCTGCTCTTTCTCAAGGAACGATTCCTCTTTGTGTTTCAGACCCATGTTTCTGACTGCCTACAGATGATGTTTGGCTTATTTCAGTATCTTATATCCAGATGTTTGAGACTGCATGGAATCCTCAGGGATCTATCCACTTGTCCCTGAACAAACAGTGCTTCTTCCTGACTCTTCTTAAACCTTTATCCCTTTTTTTCCCTTCCGTATACTTCTTTGCTTTGAGTTTTTGAGGAACTGAGATATAATGGACACACAATAAACTGTACTAAACCTTTTAAAATGTACAGTTTGATAACATGTATACACCTGTGTGAAACCATCACCACAATCAAGATAGTGAACATGTCAGTCACTCCCAGAGTTTCCTCCTTCCCCTTAGTAATCCCTTTCATCATGCTCCCGTGCACCATTTCTTTTTTTTTTTTTTAAACTTTTAAAATTTATTTTTGAGACAGAGAGAGACAGAGCATGAACGGGGGAGGGGCAGAGAGAGAGGGAGACACAGAATCGGAAGCAGGCATCCAGGCTCTGAGCCATCAGCCCAGAGCCCGACACGGGGCTCGAACTCACAGACCGCGAGATCGTGACCTGAGCTGAAGTTGGCTGCTTAACCGACTGAGCCACCCAGGCGCCCCTCCCGTGCACCATTTCTAAACACTGATCTGTTTTCAGTTATTGGAGATTAGTTTGCATTTTCTAGAATTTTATGTATATACATATTTACCTTTTATATAAATGGAGTACTGACTGTATTCCCTCCTTCTTTCCCTTCCTTTTTCCTTCTGGCTTCTTTCAACATAACATTTTAAGATGTTGTTGTATGTATCAGTTGTTCATTCCTTTTTATTGTGGTATTCCTTTGTATGGATATGTCACATTTATTTATTTTTGATTCATCTCTTGATAGATGCTTAAGTTTCCAGTTTTTGGTTATTACAAATGAAGATACCTTTTAAATACATAGGAGTGGCATGGCTGGACTGTTTGGTAGATGTAGAACTTTTTAATTGCCAAAATATTGTTCCAGATTTTTTTTTTGAGAGAGAGAGAGAATATGCCCATGAGCTGAGAAGGAGCAGAGAGAGGGGGACAGAGCATCTGAAGCAGGCTTTGCGCTGACAGCAGAGAGCCCCATGTGGGGCTCGAACTCACAAACTGAGATCATGATCTGAGCCAAAGTTGGATGCTTCATCAACTGAGCCATCCAGGCACCCCTCAAATATTTTCAAGTACTTATTTGCCATCCATGTATCTTATGTGGAGGGTGAAATGTCTATTTAAAACCATTTACCCATTAAAAGAAATTGACTCTTGGGGCACCTGTGTGACTCAGTAGGTTGAGCGTCCAACATCAGCTCAGGTCATGATCTGTTTCATGGCTCGTGAGCTCAAGCCCTGTGTTGGGCTCTGTGCTAACAGCTCAGAGCTTGGAGGCCTGCTTCAGATTCTGTGTCTCCCTCTCTCTGTGCCCCTCCCTGCTTGCTCTCTGTCTCTCTCAAAAATAAACATTGAAAAAAATAAAAAATAAATAAATAAAAGAAGTTGAGTTCTTTATTTTCTTATTACTGAGGTTTGAGAGTTCTTTATATATTTTGGGTATAAATCCTTTATTGGGTACATGGTTTGCAGATATTTTCTCCCAATCTGTGGATTGTGTTGTATTCTCTTAGTTTGTTTGTTTGCTTATTTTTGAGAGAGACAGTGAGCATGAGAGGCGGGGGTGGGGGGACAGAGAGAGGGAAAGACGGAGAATCCTAAGCAGGCTCTGAGCTGTCAGTGCAGAGCCTGATGTGGGGCTCGAATCCACGAACTGTAAGTTCATGACCAAGCCAAAGTCAGACGCTCAACTGACTGAGCCACACAGGTGTCCATCTCTTAGTGCTTTTGAAGAGTAGAATCTTTAAAAACATTTTTTGAAGTACAATTTATTTATTTTCTTTTACATGCTGGCTCTTCTTTTGGTTTTGTATCTAAGAAATACTTCCTAACCAAAGTTTGCAAAGATTTTCTTTTATGCTTTTTTCCAGTAGTTGTATAGTTTTTGGTTTTACATTTAGGTCTGTTACCATTTTAAGCTCATTTTACATATGGTGTGAAGTATTTATCAAAGTTTACTGTTATTTTTTTACAATGAATATACAGTTGTTCTAGCAGCAGTTTTTGAAAAGACTATCCTTTCTCCATTGGATTGCCTTTATACTTTTGTCAAAAATCAGTTGTCCATATATATGTGGGTCTATTTCTAGACTCATTCCATTGATATGTTTGTTTTCTTTGTATGCCTGTACCACACAGTTTGATTTACTATAACTTAAAATTGGGTAGTGTTAGCCCTCCAACTGTATTCTTCTTTTTCAAAGTTGTTTTGCCTAATTCTAGGTTCTTTGCATTTCCAAATAAATTTTAGGACCAACTTATTGATCTCTACAGAAAAAGCATGCTGGGATTTTGATTATGATTTTCTTTTTTTTTTTTAATTTTTTTTTTAAGTTTATTTATTTTTGAGACAGAGAGAGACAGAGCATGAACGGGGGAGGGTCAGAGAGAGAGAGGGAGACACAGAATCAGAAGCAGACTCCAGGCTCTGAGCCATCAGCCCAGAGCCCGACATGGGGCTCCAACTCATAGACCGCGAGATCTTGACCTGAGCTGAAGTCAGACACTTAACCGACTGAGCCACCCAGGCGCCCCTCTTTTTTTTTTTTTTTTTTTAACGTTTATTTATTTTTGAGACAGAGAGAGACAGAGCATGAACGGGGGAGGGTCAGAGAGAGAGCCGGAGGCACAGAATCTGAAACAGGCTCCAGGCTCCGAGCTGTTAGCACAGAGCCCGACGCAGGGCTTGAACTCACGAACTCCGAGATCATGACCTGAGCCGAAGTCGGACGCCTAACCGACTGAGCCACCCAGGCGTCCCTGATTATGATTTTCAAAAGCATTGAATGTTGGGTGGTGGGGAGAATTGACTTCCTGAACAATACTGAATCTTCTCATCTATGAACTTCATAGATCTCTACATTTATCTAGGTCTTCACTAATTTTTCCTAACCGTGTGTGTGTGTGTGTGTGTGTGTGTGTGTGTGTGTGTGTGTGTGTGTTAAGTAGGCTTCATGCCCAGGACAGAACTTAAAATGGGGCTTGAACTCACAACCCTGTGATTAAGACCTAAGCTGAGGGGCGCCTGGGTGGCGCAGTCGGTTAAGCGTCTGACTTCAGCCAGGTCACGATCTCGCGGTCCGTGAGTTCGAGCCCCGCGTCAGGCTCTGGGCTGATGGCTCGGAGCCTGGAGCCTGTTTCCGATTCTGTGTCTCCCTCTCTCTCTGCCCCTCCCCCGTTCATGCTCTGTCTCTCTCTGTCCCAAAAATAAATAAACGTTGAAAAAAAAAAAAAAAGACCTAAGCTGAGATCAAGAGTCAGACACTTAACTGACTGAGCAACCCAGGTGCTCCTTTCCCCGTAATGATTTAAAGTACAGGTCTTAAACGTCTTTGTCAAATTTATCTCTTAAGTATCTCACAATTTTTGATACCACTGTAATTTTTTTTTTAATTTTTTTTTTTAACGTTTATTTATTTTTGAGACAGAGAGAGACAGAGCATGAACAGGGGAGGGTCAGAGAGAGGGAGACACAGAATCCGAAACAGACTCCAGGTTCTGAGCTGTCAGCACAGAGCCCGACATGGGGCTCGAACTCACAGACTGAGAGATCATGACCTGAGCCGAAGTCGGCCGCTCAACCGACTGAGCCACCCAGGCGCCCCAATTGTCTTTGTTTTTAATTTCAACTTTTGTTTGTTCATTGCTACTATGCAAGAATACACTTGTTTTTTGTATATTGACCTTGCATCCTGCAACTTTGCTAAGTTCACCTAAATAGCTTTTTTGAGGATTCCATTGAATTATCTACACTATCTGTAAGTAAAGACAGTTTTTAATTTTTTTTAAAAGATTTAAGTAATCTCTACACCCAACGTGGGGCTCAACACTGAGATCAAGAGTTGCACACTCTATCGACTGAGCCAGCCAGGCGCTCCGACAATTTTACTTCCTTTCAGTTATCACTTATTTTATTTCTTTACTTCATACCAATGTTTTCTGTGTTGTCACTGCTTCAGAAATTCTGTCCTTTTCCATCCCTTCTTGTTATGTTCTTGGTCCTAGGCATTATCATATTGTATTTTTTGTTTTTGTTTTTAATCACTTAATGCAAGTCTAATGCCAGACATTCTTCTCTCAGAGTGGCTTTGAAAACTTGCCTTCAGAAAACGCTGGTTTCTTTCTGTTCAAGGCCATATCATGGTTCCCAGGTCTCACTTACATGAAGTCCTAATATATTTATCCCTCCACTTTGGGATTTTTTCTTTCCCTTCTTGGTAATAATTGACATCTGTGTTCCCCAGTCCAACTTATTACAGGCTGGTCCCCACCCAAAAAGCATATAAGGGGTGTGTGAGCATCAGAGTTGAGATTGAGAGATTTGGTTTGAATTCCTGCTTTGCCACTTAATATTCTTGTAATCTTGGGTCTTTAACCTCTGGTTACTGCGTACTCATCTGTAGGAATAGAATAACATGAGAAGTTCTTCACAATATGTTGTGAGGGTTAAAAGAAAGAACATAGTAATGCTAGCTGTGTGTCTGGAACATAGTGTGTGGGTAGTCAGTAAATATTTAGCCTGGCACTAATGTGAGTACTGATTGAGAGAATGAATGCTTGCTTGCTTATCTTATTTCTATATTGTCATTTAAGCTGTTAACCTATCTCAATGTACCCTCTTTGCTTTTCAGATTTTCTGAATTCTGAACTCATATTTCAGGATCAGTGAAATCTATTTCAGTTACTCATTTCCCTGCATTCTTTTGTTTCCTCTGCATTCTTTTAAAAAAAATTTATTATTATTATTATTTTATTTGAGAGAATGCACAAGCAGGGGAGGGCAGAGGGGGAGAGAGAGAATCTTAAGCAGACTCCATGCTCAGTTCAGAGCCCAATACAGGGCTTGATCCCATGACCCTGGGATTGGGACCTGAGCTGAAATCAAGAGGCAGAGGCTCAAACAGCTGAGCCGCCCAAGCGCCCCCTTCTCTGATTCTTTACAATCCCTGTTGAATTGACATCTTACTAAACTTAGGATTGGGACCCTGTGAACATCTTTGCATTCATCAAAGAGCCTAGCACAGATATGTCATAGATGCTAAAATAATTAGTTGATTCTACACCTAAATTATGAGCAGTGCAACAAAATACTTTGTAAAGTTTGTTGGTCTTTTGGATGAGATTAAAATTTTAGGGGGAAATAAATTGAATTTTATATGATATAATGGAAATGTTAGAAATATTTTTATCTGATTAAAGGTAGCTTTAGGGGTACCTGGCTGGCTCAGTTGTTAGAGCATGTGATGACTGTTGATCTCAGGGTCCAAGGATCGTAAGCTCCACGTTGGGCCTAGAGCATACCTAAAATAAAAATTCGGGGTGCCTGGTGGCTCCGTTGAGCATCAGTGACTCAGGTCATGATCTTGCAGTTTTGTGAGTTTGAGCCCCACATGGGGCTCTGTACACTGACCACATGAAGCCTGCTTGGGATTCTCCCTGTCTCCCTCTCTACCTCTCCACTGCTTACGCTCTCTCTCTCAAAATAAATAAATAAAAACTGTAAAAAATTCTATAACAATAAATTGAAAAAAAAATTTTAATGGTAGCTTTAAAAGAATAGTAATTAACATGTATGTATATATTTTAAATATTTATTTTGAGAGAGAGAAAGAGAGTGCCCCTGCACTAGCAGGTGAAGGACAGAAAGAGGGGGAGAAAGAGAATCCCAAGCAGGCTCTGAGCTGTGGGGCCCATTCTTACAAACCATGAGATCATGATCTGAACTGAAAGGAAGAGTCTGAAGCTTAACCAACTGAGCCACACAGGCGACTCTAATATAATGAGCTTTAAACCGGAAGATGATACAGGTTACTTTTACTCGTTGTGTTAAATATCCACAGCAGTTATTCAGAGCTGTTAGAACTTCCCTTAGTACTTTGAAAAGAAAGTATGTTATTAAATTCTTGACAACCAGGATACTTGCTGAAACACCTAACTGGCATATGGCTGGCTGTCCAGTAAGTCCTGATCACCATTCACATTGTATTCTGGAGTTGAGCTCTAGGGGGTGCTATTCACATAGAATATAATGTGAACTGGAACCGTAGAGTTGTAGAAATAGGAGGTACTAACTTCTTGCGTTTAGCTCTAATATGTCAGTAAAGCAACCTGAAGATTGCTGAGAGCTAGAGTTTCAGATGCACTATGGGACACTGGAAAGAGATCTGGGTTCTGGAACCCTTTGCCAGCTGACACCTCAACTTCCCCCTGTGATCAGATGTCTTTTGGTTAATATTTTTTAATTTAGGTGATAGGCTGAAGTCAGAAATGTGGCCCAGCACTGAGGATACTAAAGGTGGCAGAGTTATGAGGTTGTTGAGAGGTCAAGTAAAAAGCAGTTTAGGCCAAGATTACAGTCCTGATTTTTGTTTAGAATGCAAAAGAAAATCCACACACCTGCCCCATCTCCATTGGCTGGAGGTTGACTGGTCATCATTCTTAAGCTGTACTGTGGATATGTGGAAGGGACTTGTAATTGATAATTCACATAGCTGAGAAAGGAAAGAAAAGAAGTAGTTCAGTTCCTTAGATGTAGGCCTTCCTAGGGCTGAGGGTTTGTTCCTGCTCTTGTCCATTGCTAAGTAGTAGCTTGATTGTGGTGGACAAAATGGCCTATACATTCTATTCTAGGCTGATGCCCTGTCACTTTGATATGCTGTCTGCATGAAACCGTTTGGTTTTTTTTTCTTGTCGTAGTTTTCTTTCCATTTTCCTTGGTTATAGGTGCATTTCTCCACAAATCATTTCATGTTCTTTGCTTAGCTGGAAGAGACTTTCTCTGTCTTTTTGGTACTTTTTACTTTATATCTCAAATTACTAATGTAGTGCTATAGGTACATTTATACCCTACTATATTACAAGCATATCAAAGGCAAGGACTTTGTTTTAATTATCTTTGCATCTCTTAGCCCCATGATTTCTCAGATTAATTTTTTTTTAATGTTTATTTTCTTTTTGAGAGAGGGAGAGACAGAGCATTAGCAGGGGGGAGAGAGACAGAGCACTAGCAGGGGAGGGGCAGAGACAGAGGGAGACACAGAATCTAAAGCAGGCTCCAGGTTATGAGCTGTCATCACAGAGCCCGACAGGGGGCTAGAACCCACGAACCGCAAGATCATGACCTGAGCCAAAGTCGGAGGCTTAACCCACTCAGCCACCCAGACGCCCCAATAAATGAATAGAACGGAAGCAAGGTAGAGACACATGGTCCCTGTTCTCGTGAAGTTTACAGTTTGTGGTTTGCTTTCTACAAATAAATGAAGTTAACCATATTTTCCATATTTTTTATTCAGTTTAAATACATGTAATTCAAAATCTTTGTAAAATAATAGACATTTACATGTTGAGAAACATTATTTATTAAAAAGAATGGACTCTTGAGTTGTGCTTTAGAATCAAATGAAAACTTATAAAACATTAAAATAGAAAAGCCATATACCAGAAAAGGTGATGACATGAACAATCTTTGAAAAATACTATTAGGTCACTTTGGTTCTTAATTCAGTGCAGTAGAACATTTAATTACAAAAATGTTCTGTGTCCTTGCAATAAAGAGAAATGTTTTGGCTTATAAGTGGGATTCACAAATCAAATGATTTTAGTTCTCATCGAGGGTTCTTTTATTCCTTTATCCTTTGTAATCTACCATAAAAAAATTTCTAAATTTCATTTAAACCCCAAATTCTGTGGTAGAAATCAAATATGGAAGACTTTTGAACAAATATCCAGTGTTGAAGGAAACGTAAATAGTAGATATATTGATGCCAACTGAGGAAATATGATTAGACTTAGTCAATAAATAAATCTGTTAACATAATCTGCCATGTGCCAATTTAAATAATGAAAGCGTTACTGTAGGAGGAAGTTTTGTTAAATGTCCTACAAGGCCTGAGTCTTCTGTGCATGCCTACCATGTAATAGACTCTTAATAATTGGGAAATAATAAGACTGAATTTTCTGCCTCTTGTTTATCTGAGGGAGAAGGTAGTTACTCATACATAAAATGTTAATGGGACTGCTAACATATCTTTTCTATTAGTGACTGACACTTTTTCCTCAATATTTGCAGTGATATCATAATAGAATAAGCATTTCTGTGATGGTTTTTATATTTTAAAAATTAGGATAATTAGCACAGGTTATGAAACTTGACCTTAGTGGCCATACTCTAAAAACTAAAGGAAAAGCAATTTTCACTTGGTGTCTATTTTGAATTTGTTTGTTTACTCCAAAAAGTTACTTTAGCACACCAAGCCTTGTTTGGATGTATGTTCTTTTCAATTAAATTTTATCACTTCTAACAGCAAAGAAAAACAAGCTGATATTGCCTCTCTGTTTTAGAGCCAGAATTTGTTAAAAGTGTGAAATATTAATGTTAAATGCAGGAGAATAATTACAATGATCTGAAAATTTTATAGGGATTTTCCAGCAGGATGTATGAATTGTATATTTATCTGGATGTTCAATAGTTATTTTACAAAAGTAGAAAACTATTAACCTTACTATGTTGTGTCTCCAACAGAGATGTTGACTGTGTGCTTCAACTACTGAATGGTTTAAATTTTCATGTGTTTCGTTTTTCCTGTTCTATCAAAAGACAGGAAATAAAAAGTCAGTTTGGCAGAAAGTTAATTTAGGTGCGTAAAACACTCTGTATAGGCACTCCTACTGTTGAAATGAAGGAATTCTGACAAAAGTAGTTGTAAAAATCTCTCTGAAGTGAATATTTTCCTACTAACTTTTGTTAATAAAGCCAGAAACACTTTCCTGAAGATAAAAAAGAAGAAATAATCCCAATAGACAAAGTGGGAAATTTATAAGTAAAGTAGCATCTCTGGATTATTCTGGCTGTTGTATAAATACTAGGCCTGTTGTGTGTTTTAATCTTCATCTGTAGGTGTGCTTTTATCTTGAGAACTGGGAATTTGGGTTACTTAACTACTTGTCATGGTCTTTGGACTTTGGTTTCTTCTGGGTAATAGGCTTCAGTAATAGGTATACTTAATAAGTTATTCTAGGTTTTTCAGTTACAAACCCTATATATAAAATTCTATTTCAACTTAAGGATGAATTAGGAAAATGAAACCATGAGAACACTAGAAGAACATATGTAGGTGTATGTTTTTATAATCTTTCTAAACATGACACAAAATCAGACAAAATACTGATAAGAACATAATACCAAAACAATCAGAGAAATTATCACTTAAATAAACTTGGTTAGAGTGGCACTTCCAGAATGGTAGGGGGGTAAGGAACTTGGCAAATTCCCTCCCTCCAAGACAGATTAAAATTAGGCAAAATTGTTTAAAACAACCATTTTAAACTTGTATTGGACTGTTCCCAGTGGTGTTATTCAGTAACCAAAAATGGAAACAATACGAATGTCCATCAGCCCTGTGATAGAGTATATAGAGTGTGGAATATCCATCAATAGAATACTGCCCAGCAATAAAAAGAATATTGGTACATGCTATAACATTGATGCATGCTACAACATGAACTTGGGAAACATACTAAATTAAAGAATTCAGACACAAAAGACAACATCTTATATGATCCTACTTATGTGAAATGTCCAGGAATGGCTAAATTAGTTGTTACCTTGTATTGTGGGTTGTAAATAGGGTTTCCTATAAAGAGACATAAGGAAAAAAAAAAAAAAGAGAGACATGAGGGATCTCTGGGGTGACAGAAATGTTCTAAAATGGGATTGTCGTGATGGTTGTACAGTTATATAAATTTACTAGAAAGCATTAAATTGTGCATTTAAAACAGATGAATTTGGGGGCATATTGGGTGGTGAGCCCAATATGGTTAAGCAGCCCAGCTCTTGATTTCAGGTCAGGTCATGATCTCATGGTTGTGAGATCAAGCCCCACAAGGAGCTTGCCTAAGATTCTTTTTCTCTCTCTCCCCCTTACCCTTCTCCCAAGCTTGTACGCTCTCTCTGTCTCTAAAAAACAAAACAAAACTGGTGAATTTTATGGTATATATTATGCCTCAATAAAACTCTTATTTTAAAATGTTTTTTTTCTTCCCCCACCCCAGAATGGCCCTGCAGATGACATTCACCTAGATGGCTGTTGCTTTCAGCTTATTTAGTTTAGGTGTTTGAGAGCTTGGTGCAAGCAGGACATAGAATACTGGCTTTGTTGTTTAGGGTTCTTGTTGTGATCTTAGGCACATCAAAGATACCAACCTTATTTGTTTTTAAGTTTATAGAATAGAAATCAAGAAATACCTAACTTAAAATCTTATAGGAACTTTTGCTCTTCACATAAAGCCTTCTGAAACATAGTAAGAGCCGTGCTCCCAGTAACTTTATAAGTGTAATGCTCTATATAGTCTTTGCAAATAGGAATATGCCTCTAGGATGAATGATACCTTATTTGAGACATAGCTGGGGCAGCAAAAATGGTCACAGTGTTTAGGAAAACCAGTACTGGGCTAGTAATGTTTAATAGTTGTTAGCAAAGTAGTCTTAAGATTATTAAAATGTTTTGCCATTTCAAAAACCAATAGCTGTCCCATAATAATTCTTAAAAGAGAACATAGTTTGATTTGAATACACTGTAACTATAGGAATCTAATTCAACTATTTCAGAATTTATTCTCCCTCTGCCCTATTTTAATTAAATAAAAGAGCTAGATTCAGTTCTTTCTAAAGCTTAATATTCAGTGGTTTGATCCTCGAATTTGTGTTTTAAAGTTTATTTATTTTTGACAGAGAGAGAGTGTGCAAGCGTGAGCTAGGGAGGGGCAGAGAGAGAGAGAGAGAGGGAGACACAGAATCCAAAGCAGGCTCCAGGCTCTGAACTGTCAGCACAGAGCCTGACGCGGGGGCTCAAACTCACGAACTGTGAGATCATGACCTGGGCCAAAGTCAGATGCTTAACTGACTGAGCCACCCAGGTGCCCCTTGAATTTGTGTTTTAAACAAATGAGATCTTTTACTTTATTTGTCCAACAAGTAAGCATTGAATATGTTGATCAAGACATACCCCTGCCCTCAGAATAGTAATGGAGATTCTGGGCAACCAATAACTGAAAATCTTATGTACTGATGTGGTATGATGTACTGTTCAGCTTCTCGGACGTGGGGCGTCCGTCAACTCTGCTTGCTTGCTTTGGAAATCATCTCCCCCAAAGGGAAAACCCTTGAGATAAGTCTTTAAAGATGAACAGTTTCCCAAACGTGTAGAGAAAAGCTTGACAGAAGTGTACATAGTGAAGGAAATTGGTTGGTAATCTGATTTGGGTAGAATAACTGGTTGTGATCCCTTATCCCTTAGAATATAGGGGTATGTGTTGATTTATTCCAGCAAATGAAAATTTCGGCTTCATTTATTTGCTGTGCTTCTGATTCATCAACTTTTAAAAATCTGCTATCACAAATTGAACTCTTGATTTTAAGTGATGACCCACAGCTGCCTCAGTCTGTCTTGTGTCCCATAAGGGCTGGTGACTCAGACATTAAGAGAATTGCTTTTCAGTTTTGTTTTCAAGATCACTTGTGAATTTGACTGCTTCTCACTTTTTTTTTAAGTTGACGCAGAATTCTTCCAAGCTTCGTAATGTTAAGTGTATAAAGCAAATAATCAGCAAATTATCAAGTTCTTAATAACTAATAAAACAGAAATCTGTATGTTGTCATATAAATTGGAAAGTTAGCATACCTTATTTCTGGAGAGCCCCAAACCTCTTTTATTTTCCGATTGTTTAACTTAATGATATTATACACCACATGGTCAATCAGTTTAAATGAGACAAAGAAACAAGTTTAAGCAGGAAAGAAAGCTGTACAGGACCTCATAACACCTCATCCTCACCTGTGATTTGACAGATGAATGGGTTAGTGATTTAGATCATTCATTTATAGCTGAATCTGAACAGGTACTCTTTCTATTGAATGATGAGAGAAAATCAGTGTCTCCTAAAATGTTTGCTGTAAATGACCTAAAAAGCAAGACACTCCATTTTCTGATAAGCCATATATTTCAAACTTTAAACATTTGTTACCAAGCCCTGTGGAACTGAAAGGTGAGTGAGACAGCCTTTGACCTTGGAGGAGTTTGCAAGATTATCTGACATGTAGAAACTGAGACAAATTGGTCTATGTTGTCCGCCTGCCCCCCCTCGACAGTGTTCTATGTGGTCTGGTCCCTTGCTTGTCATTCCCCTTCATCTTCCTTCTACAGGTTTAATGCTGTCTAGTCATACTCCTTCCATTTCCTCACTCTAGCCATGCCACTTCCCAGACATTCTGTTCCCTCTGCCTGAAATACTCTTCATCTCCTTTAAAAACAAAAACAAACAAAAAAACCTAGTTCAGTTTTCAAGTTTCACTTCATCCAAATGTACTCATATAATACACCTTTCACTAACCCTCCCTGTACCCCCTGATGTGAGGCCAATGTTTCCATTTCCTTGTGTTTTTTTTCCTTTATCTCCAGTGCTTCGAATAATGCCTGGCCCACAATAGGTGTGTGAATCTTTCTAAAGCTACCCTATTGGTATAAGTCGGAGTTCAACATAGTTTTTTATAAAGGGCCAGATAGTAAACATTTTTGGTTTTGTGGGCTACATGATCTCGGTCCCAACTGCTGTTGTCATGGGAAAGCAGCTACAGAAAGACAGTATGTAAAGTAATGGGCATAGTCTTGTTCCAGTAAAACTTTATTTACCAAAACAGTAAGCAGGCTATAGGTTGCTGATCTCTGCTATAAATAATCATCTCTTTTTATTATTTTTTAAAAAACTTTTAAAAAGTTTCTTTATTTTGAGAGAGAGAGAGAGCATGAGCAGGGGAAGGGCAGAGAAAGGAGAGAGAATCTGAAGTAGGCTCCATGCTCAGCAGGGAGCCTGATGTGGGGCTCGAAATTACAAACCTTGAGATCATGACCTGAGCCAAAATCAAGAGTTGGACACCCAGCCAGCTGAGCCACCTAAGCACCCTTGATTCATTTTTAAAAATGGAGTTTTTAATTTACATGTTATGCTTCATTCCATTACTGTCATTTCTTGTGATGCTCAAATTGTCCCATAATTGACCATAGCAGCTCCTTCTAACTGGCTTCAGTATCTTTTTGACTTATCTCCATCATTTCTGAGTAGTCCTTTACTTTCTTGGACAAGTTGTTGGAAGCTTCTCTTGTACTTTCTCTTGCCCGCCCCCCCCCCCCCCCCCCAGTATCAGCCATTTCTCCAAGGAGCTGTTGGGGTTTACTAGAAAACGTAGCTTAGAAAATCAAAATCTGGAAATAATATGTGTTCATTGCTACAAAGTGTAGTTGTTGCTTTTAGACAGACTCAGCAGACAGCTAGGAAGTGGAGGAATGTGTTTGTGTTTCTGTGTATTTTTTTAAAACTATTTATGTATTTTGAGAGGTGGGGGAGGGGCAGAGCTGGAAAGAGAGAATCACAAGCAAGCTCCGTGTTGTCAGCGCAGAGCCGGACAACAGGGCTCAATCCCATGAACTGTGCAAGATCGTGACCTGAGCTGAAATCAAGAGTCAGACACTCAACTGACTGAGCTACCCAGGTGCCCCTCTATGTATACTTTTAATGTGGAAATATAAATATAACAAAAATCCAGTACCCCCAGCATATTCCAGTTTTCTCATAGGAGGACATTAAAATAAAAAAAAAAATTAACCCCTTTACGAATTCTGTTGTAAAGCAACCAGTGTAGCAGTTGCATTTACTATTCTGGATGTATTGCACCATTGGCTTCTCATCTTTTATTTATTTATTTGTTTGTTTGTTTGTTTGTTTTATTTTTTTAAGTAGGCTCCATGCCCTTCATGGGGCTTGAACTCACAACCCTGAGATCAAGAGTTGGAGGCTCTACCACCTGAGCCAGCCAGGTGCCCCTCATCTCTTATTTTTAAAAGCTGATGGCTCAGAGCCTGGAGCCTGTTTCCAATTCTGTGTCTCCCTCTCTCCCTGCCCCTCCCCCGTTCATGCTCTGTCTCGCTCTGTCCCAAAAATAAATAAACGTTGGAATAAATAAATAAATAAATAAATAAATGTATGTATGTATGTATGTATGTATGTATGTATGTATGTATGTATGTATGTATGTTGGTGTATCAGGGCGCCTGGGTGGCTCAGTTGGTTGAGCTTCTGATTTCAGCTCAGGTCATGATCTCTCATGATTTGTGAGTTTGAGTCCTGCATCAGGCTCGGGGCTGTCAGCACAGAGCTGGATTCAGATCCTCTGTCCCCCTCTCTCTCTGCCACTCCCCTGCTTTCTCACTCTCTCTCTCTCTCAAAAATAAGCAAACATTAAAAAAAAAAAAGTTGATGGTGTATCAACTCATGATGTGGTCAGTGAGGTAAATGAATATTTTGGTACCACAGTAAACCTCATGTCAGACTTCAATTCCTTTTGTCTGAGTTACTTTAAAAAAATTGTCCGATCCATCTGCCAGCCTCACCCATAATTTGGCATACTGCTTAAAGAAATCCAGTCTTTTTTTTTTTTTTAAACTTTATATTGTGGAATATCAAACTGCTCTTAAAATGGACCCTCATGTGCTTTTGGCTCCTCTTGAAATCTTAGACCACGTATAAACTTTTTAGTAAACGTTTCTGTATGTATCTCTTAAAAGATAAGGACTTTTCTTAAAAATAGTAGCAAATCTATTATCATAGCCAAAAGAAGTTTTAAATAATTCCTTAATATAATTAAATATCTAATGAGTTTTAAATTTTTCCCAGTTATATCAGGTTATTTTTTTATAGTTGGTTTGTTCAAATTGGAATCTGAATGATGTTCACACATTGCATTTTAAGTCTTTTCTCTTTTAATGTATAGCTTCTACTCCAACTTCGTTCCCCCCACTTCCCCCTTTTTTCCTACAAATCTGGGTTGTTTGCACTATAGATTTTCTCACATTTTGGATTTTCCTAATTGCATTCCCATGGTGTCATTAACATGTTCCTATGTCTCCTCAGTGTTCTATAAGCTGGTTATTAGATCTAGAGGCTCAATCAGACTCAGATTTACCTTTTTTTCAAGAATGCTTCATTAGTGGTATGCTTCCATTAGGCACATTAATGTCCATATATTTCTCCTCATATTTGTGGGAATTGATCATGACCTACATTAATGGTTTTCATTAGAGATTAGCAAAATGATTTTGCAAATATAGAATTTTTTCATTTTCGTTGAATTATTTCAATAGGGTTTAGTTTTCACCAACTATGTATTTACCTAGAGGTACAATTCATATTAGAAAGGTAGGTATAATCAATTCACAAGTTTCAGAATAATGAATTGGTTTTCTAGTATCCTTCAAACAGTGATCAGTTTTTTATAAGCACTATTATGAACTCATGAATTCTAACATTTTGCCTGTTTTGATCCATTGCAATTATTATTTTTTATTGATACTCAAATTATCCCATCTTAGTTAGTGGGAGCCTTTTCAAGTTGGCTCCTGAGTCCCATGGACACAACCCCAGAAGTCTTTGGTAACTTAATTGCTTTCTGACATGACAAGTTTTATACGTTTCCTAACCCATACCTGGAGTCAACTATTTTTCTAAATAGCCTGGCTTCCTTGTAGAGGGAAATGGTATTCAAAGTCTATATCTGGTGCTAGAAGCAAGAGAACCATCTTTTTTTTTTTTTTTTTTTAAACAACAATAAATATTTACACTCATGTAGCTCCTATGGGCCAGAATTCCTAGGCAATTTAGCTGGTTGGTAGTGGCTAGGTATGTGAGCAAGTTGATGCTGGCATTGACAAGAGATTTCAATTCCTTACCATATGGACCTCTTTAACTTAGGGCTGCATGAGTGTCTTCATGACATGGTGGCTGGTTTCTCCCAGAACCAGTGATCCAGGAAAGCCGGTAGCATCCTTTGATTCATTTTCCTATTAAAAAGTAGAGTTTAGTGTTCTGGCTTTGGATCCAGACCACCTGGTGGGGGGTTAAATAACTAAGTTACTTAACTCTTTTTGTGCCTTACTTTCCTTAGCTATAGCATTAAGATAATGATAATACCTAACTTAGAGGCCCGATAATACAAGGTTTTTGTGAAGATTCTGACAATTAAAACAGTTTCTGACACTTAGCACTTTTGGGAAGCACTTAGTCCACTGCTATTGCTGCTGTTACTACTACCACCACTGGGATGAACTAAAGACCCAAAACCTAGTCAGTAAATTGCCCTTGACGGAAATAGTCTTTCTTCCTATTTGCCAGCAATTGCCATGACAGAAAAATCGTTTACAGATTCCAGATATTCGAAGTATGATTGAAGATTAAGGGTTAGAGTATTATAGCCACACCTGTTTGATTATGTGTGTGGAGGATGTTTCATTCCTAATCTGTATTCACAGAGATTTTTAGTGCAGGATATGTGTTCATATAATGTGACCCAGGAAGCAGCCAAGTTACCTGCCCCCTCCCCCACCCCCCGCGCCCCTTAAAACTTTTTATTTTAAAGTAGGGATTTGTAGGAGGTTGCAAGAAAAAAAAATGTACAGGGAGGTCCAGTGGACCCTTCACCCAGTTTATATCCCAGTGGTAACTATAGTTGAACTATATAGTACAGTATCACTTTTCAGTGATAAATTTTCACTCACTAGAAATTGAGCGGCTATATACTAGGTATTTCAAGGTATTAAGTGATTAAAACTGACCTTGAGCAGTTCAGTCCTTCTTCTCTGGGTTCTCATTATTTTATTTCTAAAAATGTTTTTTAGTTTGGCTCTTCATTGTTGACACTTGCATTAGCAGTTTCTTTAATGCCAAACATTGTTATTTTTCACATTCCTATTTGCCTTGTTTTAAAACAATTTTTGCATTGTGTCCCCATCTTGCATTTATAATCTTTACAGCATCAGAACCATGTCGTCTGCATTGTCTTATTTTAATCACGTGCCAGTTTTGCAGTGCTACCAAGTCTGGATCTGAGAGGCAGCTTGTGTGAATCATTTACATACATTTCTGTTTATATTCCCCAGATTAATTTGCAACCTTACATTTTTTTTATCCAATTGCATGGTTAAAGCAGAGTTTTAATCATTCATTTTAAGAAGAAATTTGTCATAAGTAGGATTTTAAAACTGGCTCAAAGAGCAGAAGCTATTAAACAATAGCAGAAACCAGACAATATGTAGGACTTTAAATAGTAATTGTTAAGCATTTGAATGTTCCCAAAAATATGAGTCTGTGTATCTATGTGTGTCTCTACATGTTATTCCACTAGGGACTTGCACAGATAGGTTTTGCACAATATCCTTGCTGTTATTGTCAGCCATAAACAAATTACACGTATTTAACAAGTTAATGTCAGATTGGCCAGGAGCCACTGGGAGGTGTGTACTTAGTGACATCAGCTGGCAAAGAGCCCTAGTAACAGGGAGGGTTGGAAGGATAGTGGAGGGAGAGGGAGCAGGAGGGAGGGAGAAAAAGAGAGAGACAGAGAGACTGACTGTATCTGGGGATTCTGGCAAGGTGAAGAGCTGGTCTGTTTGGCAGGACCTTCCCATCTGGGATCCATCTGTGTTTCCCTGGAATGGGACAGGCAGCTCTAGTCAGTGAGAAATCGCAGATGTGAGAGAGCTGACACATGTCCAGCTAATGAAAGAAGGAGGAAGGCTGGTCTCAGATTGGGCTTTGAAGATTAGGAGGAGGAAAAGAAGAGCTTTTTTTATATTTATTTTGAATAAATTTGGTATATTAAGAATCTGGATTGTTATAATCTGGTCATTTGGGGTAAGTACCTTTTAATTCAGTTTTAGGGGCTAATGTGGGCAATTCTCTGCCTTTCAGAGCTTTTTACTTATTTCAGATTAATGTCATGAATTGTTTTATATTTGTTTAGCTCCTCAGTGTTGATTTGATGCTTCATTTGGTCATATTTCTGTATCATTTTTTAGTTGCCACCTTTATATTTGAATGCCATGCTATTTTGAATGGAAACTTGAATCAGATATAATATGAATTCTATGGCTAGGAAAGTAGTCTCACAAATATTTCTGTAAAGTATTCTACATAGAGTCTGTGATATGTTGAGGGAAATTTTTTCTCCCTTAGTATGCATAATACAAATAGGCAGTGTTAAAAAGATGGCTCATAAAATACTCTTCCTTATTGTCAGATTTTATTTCACTGTATTCAGGTAAATTACAACTAAAAGAATGACAGAAAAACTTAGCAGTATCTTTTAATTGTAATGTAGTTGGCTTTTTTTCTTCATTACATTTTACCCCATGCTGATTTCTTCTATTTACTTCCTACGTACAAAATAAACAAGTAACATCACAAATCTGACTTGAATTGTGAGTTTGGAGTAGTTTTGTCATAAAATAAATTCACATGTACATAGCTACTGTATTCTATAGTGCTTGTTATTTGTGCAGCATAATTTAGCTTTTTGCTATTTCTGTACATTGTATGCATGTCTTCCAGGCCTCCAAATGCAGATAGCTAAGGGAAAAGCATGGGTTTGGGAGTTACACATACTGTACAGCCATTTTTCACTAGGTTTTTGGTCTCAAGCAAGCTACTTACTCTCTTTAAGCCTCTATTTTGTGCACTTCCTGCCTGTTGTCATTATTGGGTAAATTTGGCACATAGAAGGCATTCAAATTAGTTTCAGAAGTTTCTAGATATTCGTTATTTTCCTGTGATTCGTTCCTAAACCCTTTGCATTTTTTTTTTTAAGATTTTATTTTTCAAATAAAAATACCCATACCCAACGTGGGACTTGGACTCAAACCCCCAAGATCACGAGTCCCACGCTCCACCTATTGAGACAGCCAGGTGCCCCATAAACCTTTGCATCTTTAACTTCAAACTCTCAGGCTAAGAATGAATCTTGCCTAGGATTCTAGTTTTCAGGGTACCTTCCTCTCACTGTACCTACCTCCCAGATCATCTGTATCTGTTATAAATGATATATATGCTTTCTTTGTTAAGCCTTGCTATGATTATAAATGATTTGGAAAGCATTTTAACTATTGTAATGTAAATAAGCCTGTTATATCAGAATAGAACTTCCGAAAAAGTCAACAGGAGTGAGATACTGAATTATATTGCTTTGTTACAACACTGTTCAAATTGTATTTTTTATTGTTGAAAATTCTGCTAGTTCTCAAATAGGGACTTAATAAAATACATTTATTCCTTAAAGTTCTTCAACATTCACTAATGTCATTTAGGTAATTATTTTAAGAGGACAGTACAATTCAGTTTTTTCTTTCAACTTTACAGTCACATTTCTTGAGGTGGGGGAGACTTTTTAAAGGAATCTTTTTATATAAGTATTCTGTTTTACCAGATTGGCTAAATGATTTAGTAAGAATATTCAAGCTTTGGGGTGCCTGAGTGGCTCAGTTAGTGAGCGTCCTCCAACTTTAGCTCAGGTCATGATCTCACGGCTCATGGGTTTGAGCCCTGCATCAGGCTCTGTGCTGACAGCTCAGAGCCTGGAGCCTGCTTCAGAGTCTGTCTCTGTCTCTCTCTGCCCCTGCCCTGCTTGTGCTGTGTCTCTCTCAAATATAAACATTAAAAAAAAAAAGAAAAGAATATTTGAGTTTCTGTTTTGATAGGTGAAGGGTTCACCATCTTGCTGGACTTGTCTAAATATTTGAGAGGATATATGGAATTTACATGATAGTCCTTCAGTGAGCAAGCACTTCTGGGCACCCTGGGAGATGTGCTCCTTGTTTCACTGCTGAAGTATAGCATAGGCTGGGCCTACTATGAAGGGCTTACCAAAGAGATTTCCATGTGCTGTATGTCCATACTAGGAATACTTTTGATGCTAGAGTTTCAAGAAGCATTAAAAAATGGTAAATGATATACATTATAATATGTGAAGATCCACTGATTGCAAGTAAAGGTGGTTGATTAAAAGTCCTTGCAGGACCCACACAGTTCAGGAGAGTAGCTGCTTGTTACTGAGGTAGTAACCAAGATAATCTTTGAATTGAATACTAGAGAAAATCATAGTACTTTCTGAAGACCATGAAAGCATTGTGAGAAGCTTTACTGCTGTGAAAAGAAGAAACTTCCTAAATTGGCTTCCAGGAATGACCCAACCAAGGATTTTTTTCATATCAAGGGTCCATGTTGGACTGAAGTTATATAATACAATAATGTCAGTAAACTGGAGTTGGGGATAATGACATTTAAATTGCATCTTTGAAATATCAAGGAAGGATGCGTTTTGAGTTTGAATGAACATCTTTTATACACAACTGGAAGAATTCAAGTGAATCTGAAAGATTGGTTGAGTCAGTTCATTGAAGGTTATTTTAAGGCCACACTAGAAGTGTTCATAAGCCCCCAATGATGACCTATAAAAAGTGTTAGGATTGAAGAGGATCTTAAGGACAATCTAATCACAAATGCATTATTTTATAGGTAAGGAAAATTGATGGAAGGGTAGTAGAGTTGTAAAAAGTCTGCTTGGCCTAGTTTAATTACCCTACTTGGTTGTTGAGCTTGGACTGGAATTGTCTTCTGAGTTTTCAGGACATTGATTTTACAAACATTTTTTTCTTTTAAAAAAAGTTGTTTGTTTTTTAAATGTTTGTTTCTTTTTGAGAGAGAGAGCAAGGGGGGGATGGGCAGAAAGAGAAGAGGACAGAGGATCCCAAGCCAACTCTGCGCTGACAGCAGCAAGCCCGATGTGGGGCTTGAACCTATGAACTGTGAGATCATGACCTGAGCTGAAGTCTGATGCTCAACCGACTGAGCCACCTAGGTGCCCCTACAAACATTTTTTGACTGTCGTATGTGATGATATGGTAAGGGATAAAAAATGTCACATAGAGGAGATAGAATGTACATGAATGCAAAAAAGTGGGTAAGTCCTGACGATTAACTCAGGCAATCAGGGAACTTTCACGAGGGACAGTATTTGATCAGAACTTAGGACAGAAGCATTTAGACTTCTTGTCCAAAGAAGCTTGGTGGGTGCATGGAAAGGTTCACTTTCCATTAGACCCCGGTGCCTTAAATAAGACTTTGTCAAATGCATAGCTACACAGTGTTAATTTCTACTGTTCTTTCCATTATGCCTGGCTGTTATGTTTCCAAATCCAAAAGTAATTGCATGGTTCTGAGATATTTATCTGTCTATATCTATGTCTATATCTGTATTTCTATCTATTTCTATCTACCTATCTATAGATAGATATACACATATCCCCCACCTCTTTTTTAAACCAGGAAGGTCTAATTTAAAATTTCTTTTTAATGTTTATTTATTTTTGAGAAAGGGACAGAGCGTGAGTGGGGGAAGGGCAGAGAGAGAGGGAGACACAGAATCTGAAGCAGGCTCCAGACTCTGAGCTGAGGTGTCAGCGCAGAGCCCGATGCAGGCTTGAACCCACAAACCACGCGATCATGACCTGAGATGCAGTTGGATGCTCAACCGACTGAGCCACCCAGGCACCCACAGGAAGGTCTAATTTAAAAGGTTTCTACTCTGGACTGTATGGGTTAATTTTCCCTCCAAGTTGAAGTCAATAAATACAGGAATTGGTGATGAGTGTATCTTGCAGAAAAACAACCCACTGTAACTGGCTTTTATATTTTCACTGGTTGATGGGCTTTCCAAACAGTGTTTAACTTTTAAGACTTATGTGGCATCACATTTATTCTGGGAAACTTAAAATGCACATGGATTTGCTTTTCTAAAGCATGCCTAAACCTGCAAAAGCCACTTTTTGTGCTTGTTTAAAGCAACTACTGGAAATCCTGTTATTATTCAATCCTGAGCTGCTTGTTGGAGATGCCTACCTAGCTAGGTGGGGTGCAAGTCTGTATAGAGTACATATGTACATGTGTCTGCACTTGCTTCTCATAGCTGGAGTTCTGAAGTAAATACAGTATGTATTTTCATTTGGTTGTGGTAGGGCTGGTGGAGGAAAGGCAGTGAATAGATTGCATATAGACTTTGGCATTAGGCTATGTAACCATGAGCTGATTTAGCCTTCACCTCTAAGCCCTAATTTCCTCACCTGTAAAACAGGTAAAAATACACGTTATTGTGATTTAACAATAATTAAATTAAGAATAAAGTTAGAAAGTAGTAAGCATGATGCCCGCTGCATGAATACTGAATAAGATTTATCTTTCCATATGATTTTTCTTAGTTCCCCTTAAACATCAAAGTAAACCAAAGACTTAGTTAAAATGTGTTTTTTGCACATTTTCAGTAAGTCTCTCTTCAGACTGACGAGGAACCAACCCTGCTTCCTTAACTAATTCTTAGTCATGGGAGAAGGGTGCGTGTAGAGAATGCAGCAGCCTTAAAAACTCAAACCTGTTGCTGTGTGGCAAGCTGTTAATGTTTAGGGACCTTGCGTTACTTACCCTGCTGGAAGAGCTGGGGGATGGGCCGCTTGGAGGGTGACAGATGTGCCCTCTGCTGCCGGCGGGCGCGTGCCGGCTCTGTCCCTCTGCTCCCAGCACCAGGTGCAGCCATTGTTCTGGCTGGTCTCTCTTCATCCGGCCTCGTCTGTTACTCTGCTCTTTCTAGCTCATTGTTTCTGTAGGAAATTAGCATTAAAAACCCATCTGAAACCCCCATGTCCCTCAACTGCAGGTGACTGTTATTGGCCCCAGCTGCCACCCTTGCGCTTGATTACTTCCATATGGGTCTGTGCAAAGAAGTAGTAGCCATTTATTGATTTCCACCACAACCCCCACCTCTATTACTCAAACTATAATACCCTGAAATCTATTAGACCCCCAATAGGCTGTATAGCTCAGTTGGCACTACAACTGTGATGAACGTTTTACAAGCAAAACTAATTACACCCTCTTTCTCCCCCTTTACCACCTCCTACCTAAATATTAAACGTAAAAAAACCAGAGTGTTGTAAGTGGAATAGTAAATCTTCTAAATGTCTGGAGATGAATCTGTTTCTGAGTGGTAAAGCTTTTTAGACTTTGGATGGGCTTTTATGGAAAATTTTAGTCATTGGTTTAAATATTTCATACTACACTCATAACATTCAAGCAAACCATGCCCAGTAAGCTTCTAGGGTGGGGGTGGGGGACACAGAAGTTTTGGTCATTTGCTTTTCAGTTTATTAAATTTAATTGGGATGGGCAGTATGTTAGGAAAGGGGCCTAGTTTAAAATGATAATATGTTTTGTGGGAAAACTGCATGCAATTAGAATTAGTTAAATCCTTTAATTTTGCATTGTGTTGCTTGACTTCTATGTTTGCACAAATGGTTGTTCCAGTTTATTTATTAGGATAAATACCACAGCGAGGAATTTGATGTCCTAGACTTCTTTCCTCCTTCATCTGTAAACAAATTTAAGTGTTCTATTTTGGTTATATTGGCCTAAATCAAGATTGTAATCTCAAACAGGTTACCAGGCTTAAAACCCTAAATTGAAATTGTTATTGGCTCCTGATTGTGACCTTGACAAAGTCACTACCGAATCTGTCAGTGAACAGAATCTGGTACTGGTAGCTTTTACAAGTAAATAGCCCAGAAAATCACAGGGGAGGTAATTGACTAAGATCTTTTGACTGCTCAATGTTTGGCTGTGCAACCTGGTCTTAAGGTAAAATCTTGAGTTTACAACTTTTCAAATTAAGTTTTTTAATAATTCTGATATTTAAAGTAACAATTTCAGTATTTTAAACTAAAATTAATACCACAGTATTAGCTCTGTGGTACTTCTATCATAATTAATTATAGAATTTAAAGCCATTTCTGTTAGGAAAATGTCTTTTTGCCTTTCTTCTCCTCCTCCTCCTCCGTTTTTTTTCTTTTACTTTCTCTTCTGGGATTTTGAGTTTTAAAAGGTCCTAGAATTTGAAGAGCCCCTAGCAGCCAGCATTGTATCTGACAGCTCCTAGGAAGGCAAGCCTCTAGGTAAGGTGGTGTGATTACAGTTAGAACAGATTAGGATCTGTAGTTTTTAAGAGTTTTTTGAGAGGTTTTAAATTTGCTGCCTCATTTAAGCAGTGGAGATAATGGAAGGTTAGAGAGGTCAAGAAAGGGGAGAGTTGAGATTTGAAATAGTCTCCTGACTCCCAATTAAGTGCTTTCTTTTGAAGTTTGGAGCTAGTAAAAGTTGGGACTGATTGTAGTAGGCATGATATTGCATCAGATATTATTGTCTCAAGGTGTGTGCAAGTGGTCTTGAAAGTTTTTTCTTTTTGTTGCTCATAAAGAATGGGGTTTTCCTTTAGTGGCCTGGCGAAACAGAAATAGAGCTCTTTTATTCGTTCATAGGAAAAGGAATCTGCAGTCTAGTGTGAGACTGATTTTCTCTTCATCCCATTTAATGAGATAAGTTGTCCATACCCTTCCTGGGTCTAATGCCATGATGAAGCTGACAGTAGCTTTTTTTGTTTTTGAATGGGAACTGTATATTCAAAAGCACAGCATACTTCTGTTGCCCCAAGAAAGGAAGCATGGCCGATAGCCACCTGGACTTTGATTGCCCAAAGAACAATAGTAGAAACTCTTCAACAGAACTGGGACTGGTGAGGCAAATGAGGTTCCCCAACAAAGTTTGAGGCACTCATTCCCAGGGTTGGCTCTGCCCTGAAATTTTGGGCCCGAGGAAGCTCACTTGCCACCCTCCCATCCTGGTTCTGCTTTTCAATAATGTCTAAAGTAGGAAGAAGATGCCAGGCTTAGTAATTGATACAGAAATGTTTTCTGTCTTTATTTTGTTTTGAATTTTTCTTCCAATGTTAATTTTTGAGAGACAGAAAGTGTGAGCAGGGGAGAGGCAGAGAGAGAGGGAAACACAGAATCTGAAGCAGGCTCCAGGCTCTGAGCTGTCAGTACAGCTCAGCTTAACCAACTGAGCCACCCAGGTGCCCCATCCGTCTTTATTTTGGAAAGTGAATAAAATTAGAAGTGTATCTGGGGCAGTGCTCAAGCTCACCTGATGTGGGGCTTGAGCTCACCCAGTGTGGGACTTGAACTCACAAACCATGAGATCATGACCTGAGCCAAAGTCAGACGCTTAACAGCTGAGCCACCCAGACGCCCTTCTGGAATCACTTCCAAACACTTCAGTACAAGTATTTGAAGGTCCTTCAACTTTTTGGTTTGTTTCTTTTTAGTGTGTCACTTTATTCTATTTTCATGCATTTTGCATATACACGTCAATATATACACCTAGCTGGACAAATGAAAATAGTAGGTGAGTTTTAAGATAGACTTTAAGAGACTATTCCATACTCCGTATTTTCTGCTCTTTTGAGGGTGACTGCTCAATACCCTTTAAGTATACTGTACAATCTCATCTTCCTATGGCTTTACCCACACCTATATGCTCATGACTTTTAGGTTTATGTCATTTTTGGTTTTTTGTATTTTCATTTTAAAAATGTTTAATTTATTTGAAAAGAGACACAAAGAGGGGGAGAGAAAGAGTCCCAAGCAGGCTCCACACTGTCAGTGTAGAGCCCAGTGAGGGTCTCGATCTCATGAACTGTGAGATCATGACTTGAGCCAAAATGAAGAGTTGTATGCTCAACCAACAGAGTCATCCAGTCGCCCCTAAACTTTTTTTTTTAATTTGTTTTTAATGTTTATTTATTTTTAAGAGAGAGAGAGGGCGCCTGAGCAAGGGAAGGGCAGAGAGAGGGGGAGACACAGAATCTAAAGCAGGCTCCAGGCTGGATCTCACGTCAGGAACTGTGAGATCATGACCTGAGCCAAAGTCGGACGCTTAGCCACCCAGGTGACCCTGAGCCACCCAGGTGACCCTGCCCCTAAATTTATCTTTAAACTATATTTGTATTCAAAAAAAATTTTTTTAAATGTTTATTTACTTTTGAGGGGTGTGGGAAGGGGCAGAGAGAGGGAGACACAGAATCTGAAGCAGGCTCCAGGCTCTGAGCTGTCACACAGAGCCCAGCATGGGGCTCGAACCCATGAGCCTGAGATCATGACCTGAGCCGAAGTCGGACATCCAACCGAGTCGCCCAGGTGCCCAAATCATATTTGTCTTTTGAGCTATGATATCATCTTACTGCCTAATGAACATTTCCATTTGTCAGACTTGTGTTGTTCATATATGTTGTTCTTATGCTAATTTTTCAATCTTACTGGTTTTTAAGAAGATGTATTAAAACTTTGCACTGTGATTGTGTATTGTCCATTTCTCTTTGCAATTCTATCAAAATTTTGTTTTTGAACATGTGTTGTTGAGTACATACTTTGTTCAGGATTATTATATTTTCCTTGTGAATCATTCCTTTATCATTGGGATAATGACCTTTTTTGGGGGGTCTGCAGTCATGCTTTTTGGATTAAAGCCTATTTTCTCTAATATTAACATTTAATACCTGCTAATCCATTTGCCTTTTTTCATCATTTTTTTAACCTTTCAGTATTGCTAGGGTTTAGACATGAGTTATATCAAATGAGTCTTATATCAAATATTTGGATTTTGTTTGTTTGAATTCAGTCTAGAAATATTCTTTTACTTGGTAACTGATCTATTTATATTTAGTAGGTTACTACTATATTTACACTTATTAGTATCATTTTAGTCAGTCCCCCTGCCTTAACTTCCCTCCAGCCTCTGGCAAATACTTATCTGTTTTCTGCCCTTTTTTAAAAAAAATTTTTAAATGTTTTTTATTTATTTTTGAGAGAGAGAGAGAGCGTGCGCACAAGCAGGAGGGGGCAGAGAGAGAGGGAGACAGAATCTGAAGCAGGCTCTGGGCTCTGAGCTGTCAGCACAGAGCCTGATGCAGGCTCACACTCGTGAACTGTGAGATCATGACCTGATCCAAAGTCAGACGCTTAATTGAGCCACCCAGGCACTCCTGTTTTCTGTCCTAGTTTTACCTTTTCCAGAATGTCATATAAATGGAATCATAGGGTATGTAGCCTTTTGTGTCTGGCTTCTTTCACTTAGCCTAATGCATTTAGGATTCATGCATGTTACTGCATGTATCAATAGTTTGTTTTTAGGGCTGAGTAGTATTTCATTGTGCAATAAAGTGACCAACTTTTCCACCTTGTCCTGGTCCTCAGAGACCCCTCAAACTTGCTTTTCTGTATGGATTTTAGATAAGGTCTATAGATTAGAGAGTGCTACGTTATTAATGTCAGTTATTTTGGTCACATACTGTGGTTATATAAGCAGATATCCTAGCTCTTAGCAATTATGCTATGAAATATTTATGTTTATTTATTTTTGAGAGAGAGACAGTGTGAGCCAGGGAGGGGCAGAGAGAGAGGGAGACACAGAATCTGAAGCAGGCTCCAGGCTCTGAGCTGTCAGCACAGAGCCCGATGCAGGGCTCGAACTCACAAACTGTGAGATCATGACCTGAGCTGAAGTTGGACGCCCAACCAACTGAGCCACCCAGGTGCCCCTCTGCCCTGAAATATTTAAAGGGTAGGGGGTATCATGTCCGCTTACTTTCAGACAGTTGAGACAAAAAACTGTAGAATGAGTGGTAGAGTGAGTAGATGGGTAGATAGGTAAGTAGGTAAACAGATAATGATAAACAGAAATAGGTAAGTTAATTAGTGAAATTGGGTGAATGGTATGAAAAGGTTTCTTTGTACTTTTCGTGAAAGTTTGAGATTTTTTTAAGAAATACTTCTAAGTTCAGATAAAAGAAATAGATACAGTTAAAAATAGAGGGTATTGATAGTCAGTTTAGAGCTGCCTAAAGAAGTAAACTGAGGGGCGCCTGGGTGGCTCAGTCGGTTGAGCGTCCGACTTCGGCTCAGGTCATGATCTCACAGTTTGTGAGTTTGAGCCCCGCGTCGGGCTCTGTGCTGACCGCTCAGAGCCTGGAGCCTGTTTCCCATTCTGTGTCTCCCTCTCGCTCTCTCTGACCCTCCCCCGTTCATGCTCTGTCTCTCTCTGTCTCAAAAATAAATAAACGTTAAAAAAAAAAAAAAAAAAAAAGAAGTAAACTGAGCTATTGTCTGAATAGCATAAACAAGTTAGCCTAGGGGATATCAGATGTAATACTATTCCAGACAGAGGAAAGCAGTGCAGAGGTCTTCTGGTGGGAATGAGCTTGATATGGGTCAATGGGTAGAACAATGGCTAGTATAGCTACAGGGTAGTAGATGAAGAGAAGGTAGGAAGTTAGATAGGAAACAGTTCCTGTAGACTTTTGTAAGCCAGGGTGAGGAATTTGGATTTTATTCTAAGCATGATGGGTAGCCATTGAAGGGGAAGTAACATGGCCTCCTTTATATTTTATAAAGATCACGCTTCCTGTGGTACAGAGAGAATTGTATGGGGGCATGGCTGAAAGCAACACAACCAGAAGTAAAAAAAAAATGACAAGTTTGGATTAGGTTCATGGTGGTGGAGGATAGCTGGTTTGGTATGTTTTGGGGGTAGGTTGAGTTTTCTGAACTTGTTGATGGAATGAATGTTGAGAGAGAGAGAAGAGTGCTTTCAAATAATTATCACATCGGCCCTCATTGGTATTCACCCATTCATTTAAATACTTACGTGCTCATTCCGTGTGTGCCAGGCACTGCTGTAGGCATTGAAGTTACATTAGTAAGTAAAGCACAGCCCCTGCCTTCATGGAGATTAAATTCTATGGGAAAGACAGTTAATAAAGATGATTAATAAGTAATAGATATGTAGTCTACAATATATATGTTTTATGTATTTTTTAAATGTTTGATATGTATGTTACAAAAATGAGAAGTGCTAAGGAGAAAGGGAAAGGGAAGGGCTTAAGAATGAAGATCCAGGGGCGCCTGGGTGGCGCAGTCGGTTGAGCGTCCGACTTCAGCCAGGTCACGATCTCGCGGTCCGTGAGTTCGAGCCCCGCATCGGGCTCTGGGCTGATGGCTCGGAGCCTGGAGCCTGTTTCCGATTCTGTGTCTCCCTCTCTCTCTGCCCCTCCCCCGTTCATGCTCTGTCTCTCTCTGTCCCGAAAATAAATAAACGTTGAAAAAAAAATTAAAAAAAAAAAAAAAGAATGAAGATCCAGGTTAAGTTGAGGAAAGTATAGAAAGGGTAAGGATAGTCCCATCTTTTAGGTGGTGATTTTGAGAATGCAAAGAGATGATGGATATACAGGGTTCAGCACTTAATGTGACACTGTGCTTCTCACCTTTTGAGTCAATACTATGATGAAGATCGAGGATGATAGTTCCTTGTGCGGTACAATCTTGACTCTACTGGTGATGTTGCATTTATCTTTTTGAGCGTAGGCAGTAAATCACCAAGTGAGAGGCTCAAGAATTTGGAGTAAGGTTGAAAGAAGTATAGCTCTCAGTGAGGCCTGGAAAGGTACATGTGAAACATAGAGTAGAAGACTAATTTGATAACAAAAATCTGCTCTTCTCTACAAATAATTTACAAGGTCTTTTTACTTCAACATTCACCTGTATCCACATGGGTTTTGAGGTGGTATGTGATAAAAGATATAAAAGCCCTTAAAACCAGCAGAGGTTCAAAGCCAAGGAATTTGGGGAAGGATCCTTAGTGAAATGGAGCTATTGCCACTCAGCCATACACTAACCTTTTAGCTAAAACAAAAAGTAAGAACACCTATCTAGAAGAGTCTTTTATCCTAGCTTAGTGAATCAGGAAAGATATGCCGTGAAGAGGTGATATCCAGGCCAGCCGTACATGTATGAATGAAGATTAAGAAGATTAAGAGAAGAGTTCCACAAAATATGAGGTCAAAAGTGGAGAATAATAAGCCTATGGAGGTAGTCAGTGTCTTAATTATACAGCATATTCTATGCTGTGTCCAGGAGCCTCAATTTAGGAACAATGTAGAAAGTAGGATTAAGACTCTTAGAGTCTGTTTTTTTTGTGTGTGTGTTTTTTTAAGTGGGCTCCACACCCAGCATGGGGGGCTTGAACTCACCACACTGATACCAAGAGTTGCATGCTCTCTGGATTAAGCTAGCCAAGTGGCCCTGTTTTTGTTTTTAATCAGGGAAGTGTGACTTGATTGACATTTTTGATGATGGAAGCTTCTGGGCAAAAAGTGAATTTTATAGGTGTTGTTTTAGAATCAGGGAGACCATTTTGAGATGATTACTATAATCTAGGCAAGAGATGGTGACAGTCGGAATTTTGTTGAAGGTTGAATAGAGGGCCAAAGGGTTTTTTTTTTTGTTTTAATTTATTTTATTATGTTTTGAGTATTTATTTGAGAGAGAGAGAGAGAGAGAGAGAGAGAGAGAGAGAGAGAGAGAGAACAGAGCATGAGTGGGCAGGGGTACAGAGAGAGGGAGACACAGAATCTGAAGCAGGCTCCAGGCTCTGAGCTGTCAGCATAGAGCCTGATGTGGGGCTCAAACCCCTGAGCCATGAGATCATGACCTGAGCGGAAGCAGGATGCTTAACCCACTGAGCCACCCAGGCACCCTGATGGTCAGAGGGTTTGAACTGGATTGGGGGAAGGGTGTGATTCAAAAGTAATGATTGGTTTTAAAATACAAATGAAAATGAAAAGACTGAGCTGATCAGTTATTGGTTTTAATGTGGCCTGTAAAGAGTTTTTGTGCTTGCTTTCAAGGGGAGGTTTTAAAAAGGACAAATAAGCTTGAGTGCTGTATGTATTTTATTAGACATCTGGGGGTGGCAAAATAATTTCTGAAATATTTCTAGCAACTTTATTTTCATTTTTTATCTGCAGGACAAAAAAGTAAATTCTGGGGTTCTTTTTGATTAAATTAGCAAACCATATGGTGTTTACACAGACTGACTGCTCTGCGAGGTGGCTGTGTTATTTTTCTCTTTCAGGATATGATGCTTTACCTGATGCCAGTGTTCTGAAACATTTATTTTCTAATGAACAGTACGTGAAACAGTTATTCTAGTCATATTCTTTCTTTATTTCATTTATATTTTAAAATTTAATTCCAGTGTAGTTAATATACAGTGTTCTGTTCGTTTCAGGTGTACATTATAGTTTCCATATATTAATCAGTGTTCCTTATGTTAAGTGTACTCTTAATAATCTTTACCTATTTCACCATTACCCCCCCCCCCCCAACCATCTGTTTGTTCTCTATGGTTAAGAGTCTGGTTTTTTTGGTTTCTCTCTCCTCCCCCCACCTTTCCTTCTTTCTTTTTTTCTTCTGTTCATTTGTTTTGTTTCTTAAATTCCACATGAGTAAAATCATGGTATTTGCCTTTCTCTGATTGGCTTATTTCACTTAGTGTTATACTCTGTAGCTCCATCAATGTTGCAAATGGCAAGATTTCATTCTTTTTTATGGCTATATAATATTCCAGTGTATGTGTGTTTGTATACACGTAGAGATAGATATATATATTTATCTATGTATATATTTATCTATCTATCTCTACACACACACACGTATATGTATAAAGATGTGGTGTAGATATATATAGATATCTACATATATATCTATGTATATATCTACATACACCTATATACATATATGTAGATATATGTGTGTGTGTGTGTGTATATATATATATATATATATATATATATATATATACCACATCTTTTTTCTTCATCTAACGATGAACACTAAGGTTGCTTCCATAATTCAGCTATTATAAATACTGCTGCAGTAACATAGGGGTAACATGTGTCCTTTTTATTTTAATGATTTTTTTTTTGGAGAGAGAGCACATGGGCACACTCACAAGTGGGGGAGGGGCAGAGAGGGGACGGGAACAGAGGTTCCCAATCAGGCTCCTCACTGACAGCAGAGAGCTGCATGTGGGGCTCAAGCTCATGAACCCCAAAATCATGACCTGAGCTAAAGTCGGACATTAAACTGATGAAACCACCCAGCACCCCCATGAGCGCACCCATGTATCCTTTTTAGTTAGTGTTTTTGCATTCTTTGGGTAAGTACCCAGCAGTAGAATTACTGGATGATAAAGTAGTTTTATTTTTATTTTGTTTGAGGAACCTCTGTACTGTCTTCCACAGTGGCTGTTCAGATTGAATTCTGAGCAATAGTGCATGAGGGTTCCTATTTCTCCACATCCTCGCCAACAGTTATCGTTTCTTATGTTTTTGATTTTAGCCATTCTGACCCATGTGTGGTGGTATCTCATTGTGGTTTTGATTTGCGTTTCCCCAATGATGAATGATGTTGAACGGCTTTTCATGTGTCTGTTGGCCATATGTATGTCGTTGTCGTCGTTGTCTTCTTCTTCTTTTTTGAGAGAGAGAGAGAGAGAGAGGGAGGATACAAGCGAATGATGGGCAGAGAGAGAGAGAATCCCATGAGGGGCGGAAAGAGGGAGAGAGAGAGACAGACAGAAGTGGGGCTTGAGCTCATCCAAAGAGGGGCTCGAGCTCATGAACAGTGAGATCATGACCTAACCCGAAGTCAGATGCTTAACCGACTGAGCCACCCAGGTGCCCCGGTATGTCTTCTTTGGAGAAATTTCTGTTCATGTCTTCTGCCCATTTTTATTTGGATTACTTGGATTTTTTTCTCTTGTGTAGAGTTATGTAAGTTCTTTATATAATTTGGGTTTTTGTTTTTTTAAGTAATCTCTGTGCTGAACGTGAGGCTTGATCTCAACTCTGAGATCAGGAGTTGCATGCTCTACTGACTGAACCAAACAGGTGCCTCATCTTTATATATTTTGGATACTAACCTTTTATTGGATATGTCATTTGCAAACATATCCCATTCCTTAGGTTGTGTTTTAGTTTTGTAGATTGTTTCCTTTGCTGTGCAGAAGCTTGTTATTTTGATGTAATCCAGATAGTTTTATTTTTGCTGTTGTTTCCTTTGCCTCAGGAAACATACCTAGAAAGTTGTTATGGCCAGTGTCAGTTCCTGTGCTCTCTTCTGGGATTTCTATGATTTCAGGTCTCACATTTAGGTCCTTAATCCACTTTGAATTTATTTTTGTGAATGGTGAAAAAAGTGGTCCAGTTTCTTCTTTTGCACATAGCTGTCTAGTTTTTCCCAGAACCATTTGTTGAAGAGTCTCTAGTCATGTTCTTTCTGGATGCCTCAGTTGATGTCACCATTTGTGTAGTGTTTAACTCTACTTTTCTATTAGTTTAATATTTTATAAAAATTAAATCTGCATTATGGGTTTATACAGGGCTTTTCAACCTTTTCCCATCACAGCACACCGAAAAATTGGTAAGTTCTGATTGGCCATCCCAGGCTGAGGAAATCAATACTTCAGTATACCCAATCATTCACACCTCTTCACTGTTTCTTGGATTATAGTTTGGGAAGTTCTGCTGTAATAGAAGAGGTATAGAAACCTTTCTGTATTACATTTTAGTTAACTGGAATTAGGAAAAGAGTTCTAGGCTATACTGTGTATCAGATATGCTAGGTAATTTCCAAGCGAAGAGCTCAAGGAACCCTGTGGGCTAGTGGAGAGAGACAGGCACAAAAAATGGTAGTACAGCTTGACAAATGACATCGCACAGACATTTGTAAGGGGCTGCGAGAGTGCAGATGTGGGAAAGTTTAATTCTGTCAGAGTGCAGTTGAGGAGTCTCTAGGTGGGCTAATGAGATGAGGTTTGAGTTGGGCCTTAAAGTAAAAGTTTCCAAAGTGCCTGAGACAAGGAAGGCAGGGCAATTTGTGGAGAGGGAACAGTCTGTTTTATAGATTGTATGCCTGTTTAATTTCTATTGGAGATCTCCTCATAATCTATAAGTAGATGTTGGAACTTAGAAGTTTACTGTGATGGCAGATACGGTTATTCACCCTGCCAAAGTGCCCATCTACTTTCCATTTATGTTGTTTGGATTCATTCCCCACTGTAATAATAGCCTTGTATTTGCATTGTGCTTTTAATTTTGAAGGCTTTTTATCTTCATAATAGCCCCCCCAGGGACGGGGAAATAAAAACCAGGTGGTAGTATTTTTATTTTCATGGAGGAAAAAAGTAGGACATTGTCATCATATCAGCAATTTTTCCCCAAGCTTGTTCATTAAGAGGCAAGGATATAAAATCTTGAAGAGAAATTTCTATGACGAATATCATTTCCCAGATAAGTTGTTTTTCTTTTGCTTGATTCCAAAGGGTGCTGCCTAACAGGAAGAACCTCTCACAATTCTCTGGGCACAGTCATAGTGCTGACTGATGGGGCGGTGACCTGGAGGGAGCCAGCAACGCGTATAGCATGGCTGCTGATCACAGAGCTAACAGCCTGACATCTGCAAGGTGCAGCTGTAGCCTTTAGCGGCAGCATATTCATATCTGTCTTCCTACTTGCTGAAGAAGCATGGGGTTTGGAGGAAGAATGCAAGATAAACCATTCCAAACATAGAGCGTGCTTCATCCCTAGAACTTACATTCTGTATTGGGTGGAGTTGTTCATGAGATCCCATAGTTGGTACTTTTCCCAGTTCATTTATTGCCATGTTTATTCCATCTTTCCCATACCAATTTTAGTTTAATGCCAAAATAAGATTGGGCGATCTGAACAGATGAATTGAGTGGGTGCTAATTGCACCACTAAAATGTTTGCCAAAGAGATCTTATTTTCTAGCTGGTTTTGACTTGTTTCTATCCTTCAGCCTCTCTTGGGAAACACAGTAGAATACCTGGTTATATTTTAGGGTGTCATCATGAAAATGGTCATTGTAATGAGCAGTGATGGCTATTGACCCTTTATATTTGTGCCTATATGCCTCTAGGTAGTATTTATCTCTTTTTCTAAAGGTATCTGCATTTTTGGAAATACTGAAGGAAGAAACTTCTTAGGTCATTGATTTTGAGGATCTATACTGAGAAGAAAAGGATGATCTTGGTGTGGAGCCAACATTTTCAAAATTGTGGTTTAATTTTTCTTACTCCTTGAGCCCATTCATTCGACAGACTGGGCCTGCTTTGTCAGAAGCCTCTCTGATTGTCAGTGGAGGTCATAAATGGGTGCCTATGTAATAACTTCTACTTCCGTGTTCTAACTTTACCTGGGCCTACATTAGCTATAGACTCTACATTTACCTTCACACATTTTTGAAGAAAGAAACTGTATAAGAATATGAAGTCTCTTTGCACTAAGATCAATGTTCATTTCTTTTCTCTTATTAAATCTTTGGTCACAGTGTACAAACTTGATGGAATTCTATAATAATTTACTCTTTCAGCATCATTCAGTGTAGATTTCTTTTGGTATAGTTATGGGCTCTGGAGTCCAACAGAGCTATCACCTCTTAGCTATATGACCTTGGACACAATTTAATTTCCCTGAGCCTTATTTTTCGGCTGAGTAAAGTGTTAATCATGATGGTATGTCCCATTGTTTTGCTCTTGTGTAAATAAAATATTAACAGTGTTTAGCACCAATCTTTGCACATAATAAATTAATGTTATGTTATTTGCAAAGAATAAATGGAAATGGAGAGTAGTGGTAGCTGTTATTATTATTATTGTAATTGCTTCCTGACTTCTGTTATCTTTCCACGCAAGAAGGTTGCCCTACTCAAATCTTAGGTACATTGGAAATTTGCTTCATTATCAGTATGGATTAAGAAAAAGCGTATTGTGGGGTGCCTGGGTGGCTTAGTTGGTTGAGCGTCTGACTTTGGCTCAGGTCATGATCTCGCAGTCAGTGAGTTCGAGTCCCGCATCGGGCTCTGTACTGACAGCTTAGAGCCTGGAGCCTGCTTCAGACTCTGTGTCTCCCTCTCTCTCTGCTCCTCCCCCAATCACACTCTGTCTCTGTCTCTCAAAGATGAATGAATGTTAAAAATAAAAATTAAATTAAAAAAAAAAAGTATTGTGTTCATTAGTATCTGAAGAAAGGCTTTTAAATCAGTTTTCCTTTGTTATCAATTGGTCACTGTTTACTGCTCTGGAATAGACTAGATGGCTGCATAATACTAATAACATCAAAATGTCACACCTTAATATAAGCCTAATTCAGACAGTTGCAGGAACAACGTAAAACCAAAAATAAATGGCTCCCTGCCAACGCACATACACCTGACTTTTTTCCTTTACAGCTAATTACTTTGGTGTTTGTACATCAATTCAGATTTTATAAAAGCAAATTTTTACACATCTCTAAAATTTTGTAATGCTTTCTAAGGCAATTTGTATGATTGAATTGATTTACACTGAGTGTTAGTTTCCTTGGAAGTATTAGGGTTTTTTTCTGTTTGCTTGGTTTTAAGTTTTTTCCGTTTTATTTATTTGAGAGAAAGCATGAGTGGGGGAGGAGCAGAGAGGGAGAGAGAGAATCCCAAGCAGGCTCTGTACTAACAGCACAGAGATGGATGTGGGGCTTGATCTCACGACACTGGGAGCATGACCTGAGCCAAAATCAAGAGTCGGATGCTTGACCGAGCAACCCACCCTGGTGCCCAGAAGTGTTAGGTTTTTTTTCAAATAGATCCATGGAAAATGGTAGAGTTGAAAAGTCAAGGCTATGAGTAGATAGAAAATTGGGACCTAAGTTGAATATGGAAGTGAAGTAGACAATTCCTGTTTGGGAAAAGAATGATAACCAAGGAAAATGAACTTGTGCTTGCAACCATTTGCTACTACTTTCCCTTCAATCATGTCTTTCGTACTTTTTTGTATTAGCAGGTTGTGGAGTTGCTGTACTGTCGTGTCCCACGAGGCTGGCACAGCAACCCTCTGCTTGCAATGCCTACAGCTATCATCCACAGGGACCAAGCACATGGCGTTGTAGTGTATTTCCAGATGTCCTTCTGTCTGGTTGGATGACTTAGAGCCTAAGCAGGGTGTTTGCCCTAGAATAGGAGAAGAATTGTTACTTTGGCATCAGGCCCTTCCTGGCAGCATTCCCACATCTGTTATTGATTAGAAGTGAATGCTGGTCAGTCAGGATGCAGGAGTGCTGGTCTGATTATCAAGCTTACCCTTCAGGATGAAAAACTGCAGGAAATTTGAAGGATGGCATAAGCTGGCTCTAAAGTGCTGAAAGAAGATCCTTTCATAGCTATTGTACCGAGACCTGATGTGCAGCTTGAGTGATTTCCACATGCCAAGGAGATATCCTACTGTCAGAAGCTTCCCTTAGAGGAGGGCAGCAGAACAGGTGGTGGATAGCCTTTGGAGCTGATTTTTCTTAAATGTATATCATTCAAATAAAATGCACAGATACTATGTTCTAATAAGTTTTTTTTATAGTTACCACTTTTGTGTAACCATAGTGTTAACTAAAATTTAAAACACTTAGATTTACCAGAAAATTAACCTCCTGCAACCAATATCTCATTTCTCTCCCTGTATTTCCGTTTCTTTAAATACAATTGTTTGTTTGTTTGTTTGTTTGTTTGTTTGTTTAGAGAGGGAGTGCATGCGAGCAGGGGAGGGGCAGAGGGTGAGGGAGACAGAGAATCTTAAGCAGGCTCTACATTCTGCATGGAGCCTGACGCAGGGCTGATCTCAGGATCCTGAGATCATGACCTGAGCTGAAATCAAGAGTTGGATGCTTAACTGAGCCACCCAGGTGCCCCATCCCCCTATATTTCCATTTCATGTAAAAGGAATCATGTAGTGTGTATTCCTTTGTGTCTGGCGCTTGTGTTTTTGAGTTTTATACAATGTAATTATATGAATGAGTGGCTTGTTCCTTTTTAATGTTCTTGGTATTCCATCGTATGGATGTACGTCAGTTTATCCATTTACCTGTTGCTGGACATTTGGGTTGTTTCCAGTTTTTTGCTAATATGAATAAGACTGCTGTAAACATTTTTGTAGTTTTTGTGAACATTTGTTTTAATTTCTCTTGGTAGAATTATTCAGTCATTGGGTAGATATGTGTTTACTTTTATAGAAAACATCTAGGCAGTTCTCCAACAGTCCAAAATGGTTGTACCTTTTACACTCCTCTATCAGTAATGTATGAGAATTCCATACGCTTCATATCCTCCTTAACATTTTTTATTTTAACTATTTTAGTGATTGTGTGATGGTAGCTCATTATGATTATAACATGCATTTTCTTGATGATTAGTGATGTTGACTACCTGTATGTATTGGACATTGCTTTATCTTCCTTTCTGAAGATACATTTGTTCCATCTAAATATTATCTATTCACATCTCACTTTCAAAAATTAGATATTTAAGTTTTTATTGTTGTTGTTTATTGTCAGAATTCTATATACATTCTAGATAAGAGTCATTTGTTAGATATATGAGCTGTGAGTAATTTTTTTTTAATCTATGGCCCATCTGTCCATTTAAAAAAAATTGTTTTTTTAATCTTTATTTATTTTTGAGAGAGAGACAGTGTGTGAGCAGGGGAGGAGCAGAGAGAGAGGGAGACACAGATTCTGAAGCAGGCTCCAGGCCCTGAACTGTCAGCACAGAGCTGGACACAGGGCTTGAACTCACGAACCGTGAGATCATGACCTGAGCTGAAGTCAGACGCTCAACCGACTGAGCCACCCAGGCACCCCGCATCTGTCCATTTTCTTAATGGTATCTGCTGATGAGCAGAAAATCTTAATGTTCATAAAGCCTAATTTATCAATTAAAAAAATTTTTATGGCTTGCATTTTTGTTGTGTAACCATCCAGGTTTTGTGTGACCATCCAGGCTTTGCTTACCATAAGGTCATGAAGATACTCTTCTGCTCTGTTTCTAGAAACTTTCTTCATATTAGTCTGTAATCCATGTTGAAACAGTTTTTGTAGATGGAATAACAGTATCGAGACTAGTTTTTTTCTATTTGAATAAGCAGTTTCAACAATACTTGTTATAAAAAGACTTTTCTTTCCTCGTTGAATTGATTTGGCACTTTTACTAAAAATCAGTTGCCATTGAGTAGTTTGTTCTCTAAGTTTGTTCTTTTTTGACATTGTTTGACTGTTCTGTACCCTTAACATTATCACATAAATTAGCTTATTGGTGTGTTTTTCTCTCTTTTTTGCTTTTTAATGCAGAGATAGTCTGGAATTTCTAAAACTTTTACAAAATCAGGAATATACATTTTATGCAATTTCAATAAAAAATTGCAGAGTAATATTACTGTACAGTATAATTTCTCTGTTATGTTTAAAATACATATTTATAAAAGCATGGAACAAAGTATTAAAATAGAAGAGGGCTTTGTGTTATCCCCCAATGGAAGCAAGTCCAACATTTACCTTGTTTTTATTTGGATTTAAATCAAGGCTGAAGTTCTGGTCCTAATTTCCCATCCTAATTGGTTTTTAATCTAATAGTCTTATTATTGAAAAAACTTGTATAGCCCACTAAGAAAGAGTTGACTTAAACAAATTTAAAAAAATTAAATAAAGATCAAGTGTGTACTATGTTCTGGCCTTTGGACTTGGAACTGGAATACAGCAGTGATCAAGAGGCTCCAAATCTCAAGGGGCTTACAACATGAGAGGCAGAGGCTGGCCTCTTCTGAAACAGAAATGAATGAATTATAAATCAAGCATTTGGGATCTTTTTTTTTTTTTTTTTGTCTGGGTATTCTCTCTTTTTTTTTAATTTTTTTTTAACGTTTATTTATTTTTGAGACAGAGAGACACAGAGCATGAACAGGGGAGGGTCAGAGAGAGAGGGAGATACAGCATCTGAAACAGGCTCCAGGCTCTGAACTGTCAGCACAGAGCCCAACGCGGGGCTCGAACTCACGGACCGCGAGATCATGACCTGAGTCAAAGTCAGACACTTAATCGGCTGAGCCACCCAGGCACCCCCAAGCATTTGGGATCTTGTGATATGAACGAAAGTTTCTTGATGTTCTTTATTATGTTACAGCTGATAGATGTGTTAAAAATATCACCCCCCCCCAAAAATATCACCCAAGTGATATACCTTACCATTTGGGTAGGACTCATCTGCAGCATACAGCTACCCTTGCTAACTTTTGTATTTTCTTTTGTTTGTTTGTTTTTAATTTTAATTTTTTAATGTTTGTTTATTTTTGAGAGAGAGAGACAGAGCACAAGCAGGGGAGGGGCAGAGAGAGAGGGAGACACAGAATACCAAGCAGGCTCCACGCTGTCAGCACAGAGCCCCATGCAGAGCTCGAACTCACAAACTGTGAGATCATGACCTGAGCTGCAGTCGGGCCCTTAACCTACTGAGCCACTAGGCGCCCCTGTTTTTGTTTTTTAATGAAAATATGTCCTGAGGCCTTACTATATAGTATGAACATTGGGATGATTGAGTATGTATATCCATGGTTTTGTCAGGTATGTAGTTACCTTCTAAAATTTTCATGGCAAAGATTTGTTTTGTACCTGTGATCAGTATTGTGACTCAGGTTCTTTGTTTTTGTTTTGGGTTTTTTTTTGGAGGGAGGGGTGTTTTATTTTAATCCAGAGGAACCAGAGGTGTTAGCCTATGTTTTAAAACTCACATTTGATAGTGGTACAAACAGCTGTCACACTGAATAATTGTCAAGTCATTATGAGGGTTTCTGTTGCTCACTAATCTAGGTATAAATCTGGATTTTTAACCACATGTGATGGGTAAAAATTAGTTCTTGGGAGAGTTTATGCTGTGTAGGCCATCTGTTCCGACAGATGAACAGAATGAAATGTTAGCCTTAAAATTTGCAAGCCAGTGAACTAAGATGTGTGATAAGGTGGGCTGAGTGAAGTTTCTAGAGAAGACACTTGAAACTTGGCATCTGTGTGCGGATGACTATGGATTTGGTTGCAAAAGGAGTAGTGTTTGTGGCTAATACCCTTTATTTGATGGACAGGAGTCTTTGTTTTTTAACTGATTCTCCATGGTGGCCATCAACCTGTTTTATCGTCTAACACAGTATGATTTGATTGTTTTTTTATAAGATTCAGGTAAATTTTCCCTTTTCTGTGTGCCTCCACTCCCAGTCTACTTGAGGTCCCCTCCTTTAATTCTTATCACCTAGCTATATCATTAACTCCTTTGAGGGTTGGAATTGTAGCTTCATCTTTGCATTACATGCACTTAGTACAGTGCTTGGGTCATGTTAGTCTTTCAGTGATGATTGATAAAATGAATCATCATTGCAACTTCTTGCTTTAGGAATGACAACAACTTATTTTTTCCACATTCCCTTTCAGTTTTGCCTATGAATATATATGCCTATGAATATATATGCTTTTTACGTGTTATTTCCATGAATTTTTTATCTCTTGTGCCTCCTGTCAAGGCGTTTTCTATGTTGCCATTTATTTATCTGTCATGATTTCAGTGAAGAAATAGACCCAGACTGTGCATTGTTTTCGTCATGTGACATTTGTAATTAGATTACAATTTTTTTGTAATTTGTAATTATAATTAGATTGTTGATTAATTAGGTTGTATTGCCATTTACCAATCCTCTATATATATAAGAGCACTGTTGCATGTATTTGAGCAATCTGTTGTTTCAGTTTAATCATTACTGTAAAATAGTCACAAGATAATGGGCCTGTTCCCAGGGCCCAGCCCAAGCCCCTTATCCTTGGTCTCCTTTTCTTTGGACAGAGTAACCCGTATTGTTTTGTAGTTTAATGTTCTTCAACTAATTGGGGAGATCCAATTATTTCTCTGAACCAGTATTTTGATCTAATGTTTGATTAGGTTTTAGAGAGTATCTTCTTTATTTCTGAGTTATGTGTACATGAAGTCTTAGTATTTTATTTTAAGTAAATTGTATTTAGTAAATATTTTTAAATCACCTTGTTTCTGAAAAAGATAAAATCACACACGCTTGACAATGAGTTATTTGTTGAATTAAAATAATAAATCCTAGAGGGATGTTGGTTAAATATATTTCAGTCCTAAGTCATCTTGTTTGGATTTAGGTGGTAACCAAGTCTCTGCTAGCAGTGTATTTAGAAACCACTTCATCAGATGTATTTTTCTGCAGGGAGTTCTGTTGTAGTATGCATTCATTTTCAGTACTAGCACACTCAGAGGACAACTGTCTCAAGGTGATAGGAGCACTTTCTTGTACCCCCTCTTGTACCAACTGTATCATGCATTTCATTGTGGACTTGCTCTCTATATTCCTTCTTGATTGTGTGCTCTTACCTTTATCATTAGGTTTAAGTGAAATTTTAGGTTTAGATTTTTTCCTCAGCCCATTAGGTAAACTCTAGCCAACTTCTACAGCTGGCTTCCAGGTAGGTGTAATAGAAGTAATAATAATAGTAGATGATGGTGGTGATGGTATGTTTTGTAAGTGGTTTGCAGTTTAGAACAGAATTATTAACTTTATTTCCTGATGACAAAACAGGTTGGACAGAGAGGCCCGCTTAACTGCCTATTTTACTTAGATGTGAACCACTGTTTTAGATGTACTTATTTGTTTAAGCATTTACTGGGTACCCCTCCCCCCCCAAAAAAAAGGTAGCCTTTAAACTCACAATGAGATTTTGACAGGTTAACTGACATGCTTTGGTCATACAACCAAGTTACTGGGATTGTATCCTAGGACAGTTGGGTTAACTAAGAGCATGTTTTTACCTATTTATGCCTCTCAGGAGGAGTAGGACTGGGGTCTAGGGCTTCTGACTCTCAAATTTTGGTTTTTCTGTCATGCTTCCTATTTCAAATAATTTGTCCCATTGTTCCTGACCCTAACTGCTTGTCAAAATTTTGGTTTCAAAAATGAAGTCATGGTAACTAGATCATATTGCTTCTGTGTGAAGAAAGACTTCACATGTTAGGAATGCTTGGCAGCCCAGAGGATGTCTTATAATTCTCCTGTAGAAAAAGAAGTTTAGTGAGAGAGCAAATGAGAATAGTTTATAAGCAGTGTTCCAAAAGGATTCGAGGAAATTGGTATTTACCCATTATTCCCACATGTCCTCAATTCCATTTTTGTGTTCCTTTCCATACTCTGACTACATGTATTTGTTTTTTTTTTAATAAATAATTGTAATTGTACTGTACATATAATTTTTGTAGGAAGCTTACCCACACAGTTTTGTATTGTATGCATTTCCCCAAGTGTTGAATGATTTTCATAATTATAATTTTTAATGCTTTCACAGTTCACATTGACATGCGGTTCCGCCATTTAATTAACCATTTCTCTGTGGTATAAATTGGTTTTTCCCTTGAGTTATTTTCTAAGGACATATTCCCAGGAGTGAGGTCACATAGTCAAAGTGTATGAAACATTTTTCTGGCCAAGAAATCATTTTTTAACCACACTAATTGAATGTCGGTACTTTAACATACATTTATTTCTGCGCTTTTTCTTCCTAGTACATTAGTAATCGGATACTGTAACTAATGGAAGGTAACAGGCATATAGATAAAGCCTTACAGTTTGAACTGGAAATACATCATAATTTTCTCCCAAAATTCACTATCCCATTTCGTTATGCTTTGCCAGAGTGATGGAGGACTGGCTGAGGAAATGTGGAGAAATTGCTATTAAAACCTTGGCCATGGTAAATTGAAAGTAAACTTCAGGAGAAAAGCTTAGCTATAGAAGAAAAGCATGATTACTCTTTGTGGTTGGCTATTGAAATAAGACTTTAATCCTTTTGTCCTTTGCACACCAGTCTCTATTTGATATGTGATATTTGCCCACTCCCCTAAAAATGTAGCTAATTAATGGGTATGGTACTTTATGTTGTAATTCTGTCAATACTGCAATTAATTATTATCATTTTTCACTTATTTTAAAAATGAGTAAATGAAGGTTCCTGTTAATGTTCGTTCTTTATTTACTCAAAACAGTGGTATTTGCTCATCCTATCTTCTATGAAAGTTTTTTTTTTCTTCTATGAAAGTTTTAAGCAGAGATGGGATTCATGAAAACCGTTTATATTCTGTAATAGATTCTTGCATTGAGTTTGAGTTCAAAATAGATAAAATCTTGAGATCCTTCACAGTCAAGAGTTTCTAAGTAATCAAAAGTACTTTGTGGAGCGTAGAGGGCCAAGGGGACTCATAATCAGGAAGTAAAGATAGAAAGGCAGCTCTGAATCAGGATAAAGTCCTGTGATCCTATAGAGGTATGTATTTTGACTATTAATTTTTTTTCCTTAGAAGATTCATGATTAGGGCACAGAAATTCAAGATTATTCTAGTTAATCTTGAAGCTGGAAACTGGATTGATAGCTTTCTCAAAGTACATAGGAGAGTCTACCAAGAATTGTCTTTACCCAGATCTAAACTTCTCTACTTAAATGTAATATTCTTTGCTTTTGCTGATTGAAATTAGTTTTAATTACATTCCCTTAGATAAGTATGGAAAACATTTTGGATGTTTCCAAGACCAAAGTTTAAATCATTTTACATGTACTTCATTTTAACTTGTTATGTCTGGGCTGTTTTGGCATTTAAAGCCATTAATCTTAACTCACAATTTCTGTCCCAAGACAAATGAGAGGCAGATGCTCACATCTGGACCATTTGTTCCAAACATTGTTTCATTCACATAGTTTAAATTGCATTAGAAATTTTGATAGTGATTTACTCAGGAATTTAGAGTGAATCATTGGGTCTTTCCATTGAATGGGGAAGATCGTAACTTCCAACTTAATATAGACCTATAGACTTAAATATTTTTTGTGGATATTATAATTTACAATATGCATTGTTAGTCTGTTTTAGCTTTCTTAAAGTGTTATTTAAAATGATAAACTTTTAGGGGCTCCTGGGTGGCTCAGTCAGTTAAGCGTCAGGCTCTTGATTTCAGCTCAGGTCGTGATCTCATGGTCTGTGGGATCGAGACCGACATCAGAGCATGCTTGGGATTTCCTCTCCTTCTCTCTGTGCCTGCTTGCATGCGCATATGCATGTGCTCTCTCTCAAAAATAAATAACATTAAAAAAAATTAAAATGATAAACTTTTAGAGGGAAAAGTGAACACTTGAAGTATTGTCTGTAATTAGAATAGAAAGTTAGGTGTAAATAAATAAATGTATATATATCTAAACCCAAAAAGTACCATTGCTGTTCAGCTCACTGTATTTCTTTCTTGTCCTTTCATTTCTGGCCAGTTTGAAAGACTTAAACTGCATTATCGTTTCTTTTATTCCTTGGTTTGTTATAAAGAACAATACTGTATGTAAGAGTAACACAGCATAATCAAACAATATGATCCCATAATGCAGGGATAGTTCAACATTTAAGGACCTAAAAGAAATAAACTGTCATTTTAATAAATAGATCCCTTCTCCTTATAGAAAAGCTTTCAGTTTAATCAAAACTGAAGACCTATTTTTAGTAAAAACAAGTAAAAGGCCCCAAGTTTTTGGTAGATGGAAACTTCAAGGATATAAATGCAAAACATACTCTTTAAATTAGAGCTCACACTTAAAGATGGTGAAAGGCAGTAAAGTTTGGTTTGGGCTGTGGGAAATGCACAAATGAGAGAACCCAACCTACAGTTTGGGGGTTGGAAGTCCAGCCAGACACAAAGAACACAAGGAGGCTGTGGCGACACCTCCCCTGGTCTTTATCTGATGTGGACATAAAGACCACATCAGATTGCTTCTCCCAGATTCATTGTAATAAAGCATCTCAGCAACATACGCATCTTACATTCCTCAAAGATTGAGATCAATAAAATGATTAGTTAATTGAGTTCTCTTTATATTTACCTTACTTTCTGGAAAGGAAGAATAAAGCAAAACTATCCTGCCCTTAATTGCTCAACTTTAATTGTGTGAGGTCATCATTGTCCAAATTTCCCTTGAAAATGACAAAAAGATGAATTTGTTTCTGTGGCTTGGGGTCTCTGCTAGGTTGTTCTATTTTTATTTAATTTGATTGTCAACAGCAACCCTGGCAGCTAGACAGTATTGACTGCATGTTATAAGCAAGAAAACAGACTTTGAGAAGGAACTATTCCTGCTATCAAAGAGCTAGACAAGGGGCACTTGAGTGGCTCAGTTGGTAAAGTGTCCAACTTCAGCTCAGGTCATGATCTCACGGTTGTCTCCCTCTCTATCTGCCGCTCCCCTGCTCGCTCACTTGCTCTCTCACTCACTCTTCAAAAAAAATAAAAAAATAAACATAAAAAAAAAAAAAGCTAGACAAGTAGCAGAGCCTCAATTTGAATCCTGATCCTCTGCCCGAATCTAGAGACCGTGTATATCAGTCTCTATCAGTATATCATATTCCTCTAAAAGAGCTGTCCAAGAAAATATAATGCAGTCCACAAATAGGGGCCACATATGTAAATTTTCTAGTAGCTTTATTTAGAAAAACAGATGAAATTAATAATATAGGTCTAAAATATTTCAACAGGGGCGCTGGGTGGCTCAGTCTATTGAGTGTCCAGCTTCGGCTCAGGCTATGATCTCACTATTGGTGGGTTCGAGTCCCGTGTTGGGTTCTGTGCTGACAGCTGGGAGCCTGGATCCTGCTACGGATTCTGTGTCTCCCTCTCTCTCTGCCCCTCCCCTGCTCATGCTCGCTCTCTCTCTCTCTCTCTCTCTCTCTCTCTCAAAAATAAACATTAAAATTTTTTTTAATATTTCAACATATAATCAGTATTAAAACTTGAGATATTTTACATTCCTTTCTTTAGTACTAAATGTTGAAACTTGCTGTTATTGTACTCAGTATATTTCAATCTAGACTAGCCACATTTCAAGTGTTCATTAGCCATTTATGGGTAATGGCCACCATATTGAGCAATGCAGCTCTATATTGTGAAATCCTCTGCAAAAATCTATACCTTGAAAACGTGAATTTGTGTAATATTATAGAAAGAATCTTTGCATTACACATGGATTTGCCAGAAACTTTTTCTGAATAACCAGAATTTGGAGGATATTTGTTGACATGACTCGAGGACATCTACTCATATACTCAAAAATGTCTATAATCCCGTTGTCCTGTCAGAGAACTTCCAGAAAGTAGTTAAAAGAAACCATCAAACCTTTAACTAATTTTTGTTATTTTTTAAAGTACTTGTTTCCCAGAAAGGGGGTTTAATAAATAAACTGTTAGAAACCAGGTTGAATCGAATACATAGAATTTCCCCCCCTTCTTGGCATCCTGTGGCTGTAGGTGCCATAGGAATATATAGTTTGGTGGTTTTGCACAACCATTTGCTTTTGATTACTCATGATGACATAGTTTTCTTCAAATATTTGACAATGTTAAGACCCCTGGAAACAGAACTATTAGTGACCATTGCCCAGAACTACTTCTTAGCTGTCTAGCAGTGGCATGTGCTATTTTTGTAATAAGGCAAACTGCTCAGTGCCCAGAGTTCCTTAACAGAAGCTGGTATCAGCCATTCAGGGAGGTTGTCCAGACCTTCCCATTTTGGATGACAGCTTGATCTTTGGTCTCTGATATACTCCTGGCTCCGCAGTTCTGTTTTTTGTTTGTTTGTTTATTCTTGAGAGAGAAGACAGAGCGTGAGCAGGGGAGATGCATAGAGAGAGGGAGACACAGAATCTGAAGCAGGCTCCAGGCTCCAAGCTGTCAGCACAGAGCCTGACACGGGGCTCGAACTCATGAACCACAAGATCATGACCTGATCCAAAGTCGAACACTCACCCGACTGAGCCATGCAGGCGCCCCACTGCGGTTCTGTTTGTATGGTTATCCACCCTAAGGCCGAAATTGACAGGCTTCATCATCATACTTCAGACTGGAAAAACATTTGAATCAGCTCTTCAAATATTAAAGGGATATGGATCCAATTTGGAACCCTAGCACTGGCAAGCTGTTTATAAAGTTTGAGGAATAACTGTGTACAGAAAATAAAAACATTTGTACATCCAAGTTAACGGAGCATGGTCCTGTGATTTAGAAAAACAATTTTTTTTACATATTTATTTTGAGAAAGAGAAAGTACGAGCAGGGGAGGGGCAGAGAGAGAGGAGAGGGAGAATCCCAAGCAGATTCCACACTGCCAGTGCAGAGCCCAACACAGGGCTTTAACTCACAAACCATGAGATCATGACTTGAGCTGAAGTCAGACACTTACCTGACTGAGCCACCCAGGCGCCCCAGAAAAAGTTTTTTTAAGTTACAGTTAATTTGGTGGTTACCTTACTAATATTTGAAAGATACGGCTGGGTACATATGCCTTTGCATTGGATAAACGTTTTTACTTACTAGAATATAATTAAAATAGTGAAAGTTAATAGCCTTTACAATTTAGTATTTTCAATCTGAAAGGATAACAGCCACACGTGCGCGCGCGCGCGCACACACACACACACACACACACACACACACACACACACACATACAGGGGAGGATGGGTATTGAGGTAAATTTAGCATCTTTGGGATGTAAAAGGCTATTGAGAGAGTTCATATGAACAAAAGATTTGAAGTCTGGGAGGATATTCCCCAGCAGTTTAAAAACAGATATTCAACTTCTCTATCGTTAATAGAATTAATTGCTTATGATTTATATAACATTATACTGCTTTCATTTATGTGTAATAATGCTTTAGTAGTATGTATATTTTTGAGGGGTGATTTTTAAGTGGTACTGATGGAATCATATAATTTTATCTTCATACTTGGTCTCCCTATTGTTGAGTTAAACTATATGAAATTTTAAGATAAATGGAATAGTTTGTGCTCTAGAATTAGAGTAAGCATAACTTGCTTATACTTGTGCTATTAATACTGACATCATGCTTCAACAGAACTAATAGCATAATTACCTCTTATGGATCCCCCCCCCCCGCCCCGTTCAACCAACAATTGTTATGAAACCACTATTCTTGAGCTTGTAACATCCTAGGCATGGTGACAGATGATGAAAATAAGGACCAACAAATTGGAACAAAAGTATCGGGGAAGATTTAAGTGTAACTAGAGAAAGGAGATGGAAGAAGTTCTAGGAAATAGAAATGGTATGACCAGAGAACGACCATGACCTAATAGGAGACCAACCTAACTGGGATGTAGAACTGTTCATGAAAATGGATGTGGGCAAGTATTGGAGTTTAGTGACTGGGAACCATGAAGGCCAGTCTAAGGAACAAAAGATACAGAGATTCTTGAAGAAATGGCTGCTGGTAGGAGAGTGCATAATAGTCTGAAACCTGGAGAGAGTCTAGTTAGAGGTAAAAGGGACTAATCTAAGGCAGTGGTTCTGAGAAAAGAGAGAGGTTAAGAATGAAAAGGTAGAAGTGACAAGTCTGTACTGACTCAATGGAAATAGGGAGGTGTGAGAGAGAAGAGAACTCAAGTCTAGCCAAACTTGAATGTGCTACTTTGGATCATTGTGATTCAGTACTGCCTATTCTAAGTACTGAGGGTATTGTAAAGAAATAGATGGAGCATTTATTTCCCCCAAAATGGGCATGAGTCAAGCAAACAAATGATTGGTACAATGATAATAAATGTAATGAAGAGAATAAACAAGGACATGGGATGGTCTGGTAGGGAGAATGGAAAGCAGCTTCAGATAGGGAAGCTCTCCCTGAGAAAAGTGACATTAGCTTTGACTTCTGAGTGATAAGGAGTCAGCCGTGCAACAACTTGGGGGAAGCCAATTCTAGGCCAGAGGGATAGCCTGAGTTAAGTCACTGGAGCACAGATGCATCAGTAGATGGAACCAGAGAGACCAGCTGTGTGAGAAATTTTTATCAATTTTCCTGCTCTCCGGAAAAACAAGTAAGACAGATTTTTATTTAACCAGGACTGCAGTTAGCTTATCCTTTGACTGTCTCAGATCTCTGAGTTATCTGATTTGGACTATATGTGTTTGGCCAGAATAATAATGTTTCACAATGTTCAGAGGTCAATACTCAGTAGGTTTAGATTGTGGTAGGGGTAACCTCCACGGGAAGGCAAGATGCAAATCAAATGTAGTTTTAAGTCCTTTCTGTTCATGTGAGAAATATTAACTTGGTGGAGACTTGAAACAGATGGTGTGCAGTTAGAGTAGATAACTGTATTATTCCAAATAAACCATTGCTGAAGCTGGGAAGCAAAAATCCATATTTCACTTTTTCCTATTGACATTATCAAGTCAGCTGTGTTGCTGCTGCGTTTAACTTGCATTAAGCTTATCAACAGGGTTTGATGTTGGCAGGCAATTCCAACATATCTTTAAATATTAAAGTTATTAGCTTCAGAGGAGATCTGTTAGTTACTTTCAATATATAGTTACATAATGATTGTTAATACATTACTGATGGATAGCTGTCTAGTAGTATCTTGTACTTAGTGTAACAGCACTTCTCAGTGGTTACTGTATGGCCTTTCCTAATCTCTCTTTCCTCTCGGTTACAGAGAAGGAAAGCAGGAGTGTGGAGTGACTTGCCCAAGATCCCACAGCTGATTAATTGTGAGAACAATCAGGATTCAAAGTCCTATCTCCTAGTTGTATTCTAGCCTTCTTTCTTCTCCATCAGAGGCGTCAGGAAAGCAATTGTGGCCAATACTGAACTCATCATCTCTCCTCTCCAATGTACTGTCCCTCTTGTGGCCTCTGTCTTGGTCACTTGTCTTATCTTCCACATCTAATGAGTCAACAAATCCTATTTATTGTAACTCTAAATATCTTTGAAATCCAATCCCATTTCCCCATTCCTGTTGCTACTCCAATCTCAGGCCATAATCATCTCTCATTATAACAACCGTGTAAGTGGTCTCTTCCGGAGTTATGATCTTACTATTTTTCCTATTGCAACCAGTGATTTTTCTTTTCTTGTGAAATAGTTCAAGCTTACAAAGTAAGAAAAAAGCACAGCATAAAAAACACTCATGTAACCACTCTTAACTTTATCAAATTTTACTGATTTGTCTTACTTATGTTTTGCTTCCAGTATTTCAAAGAATTAAGCCATTAGGAGATGCCTGTGGTTCAGTTGGTTGAGCATACACCTCTTGATTTTGGCTCAGGTCGTTATCTCAAGGTCATAAGATTGAATCCCCTTTGGGATCCGTGCTCAGTGTAGAACCTGCTTGAAATTCTCTTTCTCTTTCTCTGTCCTCCCCGCACTTGCACACACTTTCTCTCTCTCTCTTCAAAAAAATAAATAAACCATTGGAACTACAGTTTGTACCACCTGATTCATGCCCTTTTCTTCCCTTTGCAGTAGTCATCATCCTGGATTTGATGTTTTATTTTTATTTTTTTGTATTTCCCCTGCCCTGGGGATCATGACCTGAGCTTAAATTGGTATCTAGAGTCAGCAGCTCAGCCAACTGAGCCACCCAGGCACCTCTTCAATTTGATGTTTATTATTCCCTTGTTTTAAAAAAGATTTTACTATGTATACATATGTAAATTTACCATATGTAGATTGATCTATTAGCATATGTAAATTTTTATGGTTTTAGGCTTTTATTAAATTAAAAAAAAATTTTTAATGCTTTATTTTTGAGAGCGAGAGAGAGACAGAGTGTGAGTGGGGAGGGGCAGAGAGAGAGGGAGACACAGAATCTGAAGCAGGCTCCAGCCTCTGAGCTGTCAGCACAGAGCCCGATGCGGGGCTCAAACCCATGAACTGTGAGATCATGACCTGAGCCGAAGTTTGACACCCAACCAACGAGCCACCCAGGCGCCCCGAGGCTTTTATTAAAGTATTCCTCTATCTGTATTTTTCTTGCAGTCTGTTCTTTTTACCCAATAATACTACATTGTTTGGGGATTTATCCTTTTAATACATAAGATCTAGTTCACTTATTCAGTAGTACTATTTCATTTGTGAATATGCCTCAGTTTTGTTGCTGGACATTTAACATGTTAACTTTTGTACCTAGATTTTAGTATTTGCTCATCAAGTTACACTAAAAATCTTGCATGTAATTAGAATTGCATTGAATTTATACATTAAAATGAAGAGAAAATAATGGGGACAAGTCTTCCCATCCATAAGCATGATAGATATAACTATTCTTTTTAAGAAGGAGACTTTTTTCTCTTTAAGTTTATTTGGAGAGAGAGTGCATGTGGGTGTGCACAGGAAGGGGCAGAGAGAGAGAGAGAGAGAGAGAGAGAGAGAGAGAAAGAAAATCCCAAGCCAACCCCACACTGTCAGTGCAGAGCCCCACAATGGGCTCAAACCCATGAACTGTGAGATCATGACCTGATCCGAAATCAAGAGTCAGATGCTTAACCAATTGAGCCACCCAGGGGCCCCTTAAATCTCCTTTTATGTCTTTTCAGTCAACTTATCTTCTTCATAAAGGGCTTATGTATTTTGTGTTAGGCTTATTTCTACATTGTTTATAATTTTTATTGTAATTCATATCTTTTTGAAATTAGTGTTTGTTTGCCAGGATATAGGAATGCAATTCATTTTTAAAATATTGGACTTCTGGGGTGCCTGGGTGGCGCAGTCGGTTAAGCGTCCGACTTCAGCCAGGTCACGATCTCACGGTCTGTGAGTTCGAGCCCCACGTCAGGCTCTGGGCTGATGGCTCGGAGCCTGGAGCCTGTTTCCGATTCTGTGTCTCCCTCTCTCTCTGCCCCTCCCCTGTTCATGCTCTGTCTCTCTCTGTCCCAAAAATAAATAAACGTTGAAAAAAAAAAAATTTAAAATATTGGACTTCTATCTAACAATCTTGCTAAACCTGCATAATCTAATAATTGGATGGTTAGATTCTCTTGGTTTTCCTTATAGAAGGTCATCTAGTGTGTATAAAATGACAGTTCCATTTCTTCCTTTCCTATACGTATTATTTCTTCTTAACTGTTCTGCTGCTGTGGCTTGACTGGTGAAAAATGTTGCATAGAAGCATTGATTTATCTTCTTTCTGAGCTGAAAGACATTGCTTTTAATGTTTCATCAATAAGTATGACATTTTATAAGGGTTTTTGGAAGAGAACCTTTGTCAAGTTAAGGAACTGATGTTCTATTTCTAGTTTTGTTCATATTGAGTGGAAATTGGGTGTTATCAAATGCTTTTTCTGTAATTATTGACGTGATTTTAAAGTGTTTCTTTTAATCTGTTAATATGGCGAATTTTTCTGTATTTAAAAAAAAATTTTTAATGTTTATTTAATTTTGAGAGAGAGAGACACACAGAGCATGATCAGGGGAGGGGCAGAGACAGAGGGAGACACAGAATCTGAAGCAGGCTCCAGGCTCTGAGCTGTCAGCACAGAGCCCGACGCGGGGTTCGAACTCATGGACTGGGAGATATGACCTGAGCTGAAGTCAGACACTTAACTGGCCGAGCCACCCAGGCACCCCTCTGTATTTTTTTTAAACTTTTTTTTAAGTTTATTTGTTTTGAGAGAGAGAGTGCACATGAAGGGCGGAGAGAGAGAAACCAAAGCAGACTCACACTGTGACATTGTGGAGTCTGATGTGGGGCTCGAACTCATGAACCATGAGATAGATCATGACCTGAGCTGAAATTGAGTCAGTGACTTAACTGACTGAGCCACCCAGGCACCCCTGTATTTTTTTTTATGTTTATTTTTGAAGGAGAGAGAGAGAGAGAGAGAGACCAAGCATGAGCAGGGGAGGGGCAGAGAGAGAGGGGGAGACCCAGAATCCAAAGCAGGCTTCAGGCTCCAACCTATCAGCACAGAGCCCGATATGGGGCTCGAACTCATGAACCATGAGATCATGACCTGAGCCACCTAGGTGCCCCTTACTGTATTTTAAATATATAAAATTATGCTTGCATTCTTGGATAAACTCAACTTGATTGTGATTATAGAAAAATACACTTCCGTATTTGGTTTGCTAACTTTTACTCACCTTTATTGTGGTATAATTTAGATAGAATTAGCATATTACAGTCATAATGTAAAATATTTCCATCACCATAAAAAGATTTATCATGGGGGTGCCTGGGTAGCTCTGTTGGTTATGCGTCCATGCCTTAATTCCAGCTCATGTCATGAACTTACCATTCGTGATATGGAGCCCCCAGTCAGGCTCTGCGCTAGAGCCTGCTTGGGATTCTTTCTCCCTCTGTGCCCTGACCCGAGTGTGTTCTCTCTCTCTCAAAATAAATACAAATTTTAAAAAATTAAAGAGAGGATGTATCTCGCCCCCCTAATGTGCCTTGTTGTAGTCTGTTTCTTTCCATCGGTCCCAGACAGCCACTTGGCTGCTTTTTGTCCCTAATTTTGTCTTGTCACAAAGTTTTATATAAAGAGGGTAATATGGTGTGTAGTTGTGTTGTGTGTCTGGTATCTTTCACTTAGTCAAATGCTCTTGACATTCATCTATATTGTTGGATATGTGTGTCCGTAGTGTTCCTTTCTGTTGCAGTATTATAATTTGTGTTTCTTTGATGACTGGTATGCTGAGCATCTTTTTACGCCCTTATCAGCCATTTGTAGATTTTCTTTTGGGAATTGTCTCTTTAAATCTCTTCTGTTCATTCTGAGTTGCTTGTTATTATCAAGTTATTAGGGTTATTTGTATAGTCTTCATGTCTCTGTGTCTGGGATCAGAGGGCACTTATAGAAGATAGAGAAAGGAGGGATGACTAGGGGAGAAATTAGCATCCTCATGAAGCAAGTGATCCTTCACAGTTAGGTAGTCATCTTTGAGGTTCTTCTCTTAGTTATAGGTCTGTCTGGTTTTGGAAGAACATCAAATAACTAGCATCATTTTTGTAACTCCTCAGCTAGCTCTGACCTCAGTTGTTAGTATTCTGTCTTTAAATAATGTTTTCTTTAAAAAATAATTTTCCCTGTTTTTAAATAAACTTTTGTATGTTATTTTTCTTGGAGGTCCGTACGTAAATTGTCTTTATATCCAGTCTTAAGGGAATAAAAATGTTATTCAGATGAACCACTTCAGTGGAAGCTGCAAAATAGATTTTATACGCATAGAAATAAACTAAGAATTAGAAATTTAATTTGTCAGTTTTTTAATCAGCCTTTGCAGAGGTCAGTAAACTATGGCCACTGGTATTTTTGTAAATAAAGTTTTATTGGAGCACGGCCACACCTGTTCCTTTTTGCATTGTCTAGAGTGTGCTGTAACAGCAAAGTTGAATAGTTGTGACAGACACCATATATCGTCCACAAAGCCAGAAATATTTACTGTCTTGGCCTTTGCAGAAAAAATTTACTGATCCCTGAACTATAAGAATGTATTTGATAAATTAACTTTATGTATTTAAAAATGTGGAATGGAAAAAAAATATTTTCCAATCTATTTTTAGTATACAGTAAAGTATTTATTTTAATGGATCTCTCTGTCTTCAAGAGCCCTTGTAAAGCATCATTTGGTCATTTCTTACTTGAGTCCTTATGCCTCAATTTTTGTTGAATGATAAATTATCTGTCATTGTAAACAGTTATTCCTGGCTGTCTCTGCATGTGAAGCCTGCATGTTATTAGAAAGTTGGATGTGTTGTCAGGTTCATGGCAGAGCTACATGGATGAGAAATGTTCATCCTTAAGCAGGTGCTATGCGCACAATCAATTTAGCCAGCCTTACAAGCCTACAAGTGCAACAGTAATTTCGATGTTCTTTCCTCTAACTTCAGCAGATTAGAATTGTCAATCTTGGAAATGTTTCTCATCTGACAGTTACGCATTCAGAATATTTCCCTATTTTTGGCAATGGTTAAAGAGAGACTGTAGACAAGGAAATCTTTTTTTTCTGATGTTTTCCTTGGTTCTGATCCCAACTTTAGGGGCACTATTTAAACCATATCTTTCATGATTTTGTCCTTATGTGCTACCTGGCAAGCTCATGTAGCCTTCCCACTGAACTACTTATTGCTCTGTAAAGACATCCTTGGCCTTCACACATGGTAATGTTTCTACTTTTTATTTTCTTAGTACTTTGCAAACGTTTCAATATATATGTTTACCTTAATCAAGGCCCTATCTTCTGTTGTCTCTTTCCCAAAGCCTGGCAAATACAGGATAGTCAGTAGCATGGGATCTAGAGAGCCTCAAAATTCAGCTACAAATGATAACACATAATCCAATTATTTCTCAATAGAGGATTGTTTAAATGAACTGTGGTACTTCCACACAGTGGAATATCACGCATCTGTTAGCAACAAAAGGTTGTGGAATTAAGCATTGCAGGACATATTTTGACATTGTAAAACAAAACAAAAGAAAAACAAAAAAACCAAGGAGCAGTACAGTTTGTGGTATAGATCCGTTGCCTACTAGTCTACTGCTCTGCAACAAACCACACTAAAACCTAGTGGTCTAAAACAGTGTTGATTTTTTTTGCTCATGACTGTGAGTCAGGCAGTTGTTCTGCTTTTGGTTGTTCTTACTTATTCGTATGTCTGCAGTCAGCTAGCTGCAGACCAGACTCCCTGGGATAGGCTCTCACGTGTTTGGGGTCAGCTGGCCTTAGCTCGGACAGCTCATCTCTGTTCCATGTGGTGTCATCCTACAGCAGAGGAGTCTGGATTTGCCTTCATGGCTGGGTCAGGATTCCAACGTTTATTTATTTTTGGGACAGAGAGAGACAGAGCATGAACGGGGGAGGGGCAGAGAGAGAGGGAGACACAGAATCGGAAACAGGCTCCAGGCTCTGAGCCATCAGCCCAGAGCCCGACGCGGGGCTCGAACTCACAGACCGTGAGATCGTGACCTGGTTGAAGTCGGCCGCTTAACCGACTGCGCCACCCAGGCGCCCCTGGGTCAGGATTCCAAGAGAGGCTCAGAACTGGCACTCTGTCACTTCTATCGCATTACGTTGGTCAAAGCAAGTCAGAGGCTCTAGCCAGATTCTGGGAATAGGGAAATAGATCCCACTTCTGGATACATTGCAAATGGGGTGGATGCAGAGGCCATTACTGGGGACATTCAATTTAACATCATTATGCTTTCTTTTTATAAATAGGGGTGGGATAGGAATTTATATTCGTGTTTACTCATTTGTGCATGGAGAAAGAATGGAAGGATACACAAGAAATTAATTAAAATGGTTATGTATGGGGGCTCCTGGGTGGCTCAGTCATTTGGGCGTCCGACTTCGGCTCGGGTCATGATCCCGCGGTTCGTGGGTTCGAGCCCCATGTCGGGCTCTGTGCTGACAGCTCAGAACCTGGAGCCTGCTTCAGATTCTCTCTCCCTCCCCTCCAAAATAAATAAACATTAAAAAAAATTTTTTTTGACGAAAATAAAATGGTTACCTTTGAGGTGGGGTAGAGGTAGGGACAGGAGCAACAGATATTTCTTTTTATATCATGGTGATTTCTGAACCATATAAATATATAGAAAAGAAAATTAGGTGGTTTTGCCTCTGCCCCCAAAGATTTAGAGGTTTAAAAGGTTTAAACCTTCCCATAGTTTCTTAGTAAGGAGTCTTTTTTTTTTTTTTTTTTTTAAGAAATAGAATGACTTCCTTGGTCAACATGTTTGGAGTGATCAGTATTCCTGTTCTGTTGATCTGAAAGATGTATATTCATCTCATTTTTCTCGGTGATGATAATCAGGAGCACTTGACCATATCTTCTACCCAAAACTCAGCATACATAAACATCTCAATGGCCAAATAAAATTATTTATTTTAATAGATTTGTAATCTAATTCAAGTAAGTACGTACTGTATGGCCATTATTATATATGTTATGGTACCCCTCACAGAACCTTGTTTTTGATGTGTTATCCTAGGAACACATGAGGAAAATCATTACCACACAAAACTAGTAAGTGATAAAGCATTTTTCACATCAAGTTCACCTTCTTTTACCTAAACGTACTTTTTCCTTGTAGCCCTGGGAGTTTCTCTTCTTTCCAGTAGTCTAGGAAGTCCTTCTCCTGACATAATTGCATTTTTCTTATCTCATATTTACACCTCTTCTATTTCTTTTTCTGTTTTCTGCTTCAAAGTAATTTTTTAGAACTTTTTAAAAGCAGTTTAGGGGCACCTGGGTGACTCAGACGGTTAAGCCTCTCCAACTGTTGATTTTGACTCAGATCATGATTTCACGTTTCAGGGGTTTGAGGCCCTGCATCAGGCTCCTCGCTGATGGTGCAGAATGTCCTTAAGATTCTCTCTTTCCCTGCCCCTACCTGGCTTGCGCTGTCTCACAATAAGTAAATAAACTTAAAAAAAAAAAAAAAAAAAAGTAAAAGCAGTTTATAATGCTTTGTAAATACTTTTGTTTATGGGCAGTTTAACATACAGGATTCTTCTCAAGTAATATTTATCTGGGATGTTTGTGTTTATGTTCTGTATTACTTCTCTTATAGAAGTGTTCTGCTCTTTAGTTCCATGTCTGATTCTTCAAATTCCTGTGTGAGGAACAAAAGCTCTGCTGTCACACAGAGAACTGTTCATTACTGTGTTCTCTCTCTCATCAGTTTTCTGTTTTCATGACATCCACATCATATTGCACGATGGAGAACTAAAATCATCATTCAGACACACTTTTTCATGTTTGCTCTTCTTTTAGTTCCACTAGTGATATTGGAAATGCATGTGGTCATGCATTATTATTATTAATTTTTTAAGGTTTCATTTTGAGAGAGAGCACATGTGCCTGCTCGAGCAAGGGTGGGGCAGAGAGAGAGGGAGGCAGAGGATCCGAAGCAGGCTTCAGGCTCTGCACTGACAGCAGAGAGCCTGATTTAGGGCTCGAACCCACAAACTGTGGGATCATGATCTGAGCTGAAGTCAGATACTTAACCGACTGAGCCACCCAGGTGCCCCTCGAGTTTTATTTTTTAAGCCATATATACCTAAGTCTTCAAAATAACCAAAGCACAGACTCAGAGTGACTAAATCAGTTACGCTGAATCTTAAAATCTATGTTTAGAATCAAGTTGAACCTTTATGACAAAAGTAAGGGTTATTTTGATTTTCTTGGACTGAAGACTTTATTCCTTTTTGGTATTCCAAGCAGTGGTGTTTATGGGTTCAGAGTGCCACTTGAGAGAAAGGAATTTCTTCTCTTTGCACTGTATCTAAGGTTCTCTGGCATTGAAAAGATCTCAAGATATGGTTGGTTTTTTTCAAAGAATTCAACTAGAATATAAAACATGAGTATCTGTTCCAAAAAAATTCAGAAATGAAGTCACTGTAACAGTGATGACATAAAGGCATGGCACAGCCAACAATCAGAGGGTTAAAATGCCTACTTTGGAATGTACCCCTTATCCACCATTTGAGCAGCTGCTGTATTGTCATGTTGTAAACCACTTGGATAGATCTCACACCATGAAGTGCCTTCATGCCACCCAGCCTCCAATAAAAATACCCCCTTACATGGTACTTGGTGCTTTTGCAGCTGTTAATTCTTGAATCATTCCATGTAATCTCGCTGAGGTTAGATGGATTAGCTGTTGATAGTGTACCCATTTTCTATGGAAATATTAACTCGGTCATGGTCACATAGCTAGTTAGGTGGTATATCCAGAACTTGACACTAGGCTTCCTGTTTCCTAATCATCATTTCTGTTTACTGAGTACCTTCTCCAGCCAGCACTAGTTGAGGCATTGTTTTTTACCCTCACCTGTTTCCTACCAGGTAGGTCTTATTACCTCTTACTTTACATTTGTTAGAAATGACCCAGAAAGGTGAAATGATTTAATAAAAGTAATGTAGGTTCTAACAGAATGAGAATTCACATGAAATTTCTCAGCCTCCATACCCCATGTTTTTTCTACTAGTCGATGTTACTGAAACATGAGCTACAACACTAGTGTTGCAGATTTATGAGTAGTGATGTGAACAAGAGATGTGGGTAGTTTCAATCTGTAAACGGTACACTGCGGGGTGGGTTTTGCCCAGTATCTAAGCTTTCACTTGGTGTATAATTCAGTGTTCTGCAGTTGGGCTCCTCTCAGTTTTTCATTCTGCCAAGTGCTGAACGTTAAAACACATCTTGCTGTTACGTCCTCCTCGGGCCTTTGGCGCCCTTGCTGTAAAGGCAGGTGGTCTGAAGAAAGGCTCCCTCTAGGTTGTTGCACACTATACACAACACATTATAGTGCGAGACAACTGTCAGTTCCTTCCTTCCCCTCTCCCCCCACCCTCCAGAAAGCTGGGCCCCAGATGGGAGAGCTGGAACCATGTCAACCATTCTCTGAAGGGCATTGAGAAAAATACTGTCAAGAAGAAAAAGGCAAACGCAACAGCTCATTAGTCCACTAATCAGACAGGACGACCATCAATTTCACAAAGAAAATGTCCTGGACAGAGAGATGGGAAGAGCTGGCAGAGTGTTGCCCACATGGCTCTCAGAGAGCCGCACATTTTTGTCAGGGGTTTTGTAACTTGAGGACATTACTTGATAGACTTTATGTATTCATTAGATCTCTTTCCAAAATATGACCAATGCAAACTGAAGCATAAAAATAATATTTGGTGATATTTTCCTCATTAAAACATGCTCATAAATGTGCAGAGATGGGCTTTTTTGCCAGTGTCATGAATGTATTGTGTCTACAGCTATGATCTCACAGAAAGAAATCTTTGGTTTAACATTCTCATTTGAACCTTTGGTGTATCCGTGTCTTGTTCTTTAAATTGAATTCAACAGTTATTGGAGAATAAATACATGGCACTTACATGAAAAGCTTGGAGTTACCGAGAGGAACACAGTTCAGTTTAAAGATGATTATGGTGACCCTGGTCCTATTATTAACCAAGTATGTAACATGTTCTTTTTAATGGGGGAAAGTAACTGAAGCTGTTTTAGAATATTGCTCCAGTCCTGTTGATACTAGTCCAGACCTATTTCTGATGTCATTAAGTTTAATCTGTCAAATTTCTTTTTCTGGAATTTGTCGTTCCCTACCGTTATCAAACAGCTGCTTATGAATTGTCCCCATGGTGAACTAGTCTGTACTTTGTTTAGATTCAGCTCTACTTTTCATCTTTTTAGATACTGTACATCATAAATGACATTTGCATGATTGATGTCAGGGATGTTGATTCCACCTCTTTTTCCCTGCTTATCCCTAGTTAATATATATAAAAATTTAGTACTTAGTCATTTGTGGTAATTTATATACAACTGATTATGATTCTGTTTCCCTGCTGTGCAATTGATGCCTACTGGTCTAGACAGTCCCACGTTAGCTTTTTTCCCCCTATTATTTGATGAATTTATAAAAAAGAAGTCAAAAGACAGTGCATTTGAGACAGGCTGAATATGCAACCTGGTTTCTTCCTTTCTCAGCCACTATCTTCACTGTTAACTTTCAGGTCATGTTACCCTTTGACCTTGCTGGCTTGTTTTAGTTTCCTGTGATTGCCATAACAGAGGTCACAAATTGGGTGGCTTCAGACAACAATAATCTCTCACTGTTCTGGGGGCTAGAAGTCCAAAATCAAGGTGTAAGCAGGGTTGGTTCTTTCTTGGGACCTCTGAGGAAGAATCTAGTCCATACCTGTCTCCCAGCTTCTGCTGGTTGCTGACAGTCCTTGGCATTCCTTGGCATACGGATGCATCACTCCCGTCTCTGCCATCATGGTCACGTTGCCCTTGCATTGTGCAACTATGTCCATCTTCATGTAGTCTTCCCTCTGTGTATGTGCCCCTTCAGCTCTTCTTAGGAGGGTATCATTCATAATGGGTTTAGAGCCCCCCTCAATAATCCAGGATGATCTCCTTCCAAGATCCTTAGCTACATCTTCCAAGACCCTTTTTCCAAATGAGCATATATTCACAGTTCAAGGTAGTCAGAGGTACAGTCGTCCTGCTCCCCCAGACTTTAACCACAGGAGATACATTCTAAGACCCCAATGGATACCTGGAACTGCAGATAGTACTAAATCCTAAATACATATTATGTGTTTTCCTATACACATACCTGTAATAAAACTTAATTTATAAGTTAAGCACAGTAAGAGATTAACAATAAATGAAAATAAAATAGAACAATTATAACAATATACTATAAGTTGTGTGACTGTGGTTTCCCCCTGTCTCTCCCCCTCTATCAGAATATCTTATTGTACCGTACTTACCCTTCTTTTTGTGATGATGTGAGACAATAAAATGCCTGCATGATGAGGCGAATGACCCAGGCATGATGACCTTATGTTAGGCTACTCTTGCCCTTCTGACTCTCTACCCATCAGGACGATCATGGGTTTCCAGACCATGGTTGGCCACAGGTAACTGAAACTGTGGAAAGTGAAACTGGCTGAAAGGGAACTACTGTAGATACCTTTTGAGGGCCCTCCATACAGCCTACTCAGATAAGCATCTTCTTAACTTCTCAGTCCTCTAGGAAAATATACTGGTGTTTCATATTTCATATTTCAAATTACTGTTACGATTTTTATTACCTTGTGGACAACTCTGACCTCCATTCCTTTTATTCTCTCTAGTTGGTGCTGAGAAAAGAGTGCCAGCAATGCCTGGATCGCCTGTGGAAGTGAAGATACAGTCAAGATCCTCACCTCCCACCATGCCACCCCTCCCACCAATAAATCCTGGGGGACCCAGGCCAGTGTCATTTACTCCAACAGCATGTGAGACCTCTTAATTTATTTGGGTTTGTGGTTCAGGGTGACGTTTAGATCTAAGTGACTGGCTGCTATGAAGCCTTCTGCATATGCTATTCAACATTTTCAAAATAGCTGTAAGGTATTTTATATCTACACACACACATATGTACATATACATATTACACACACACGGTTATTTCTTTTATAAATTGCTTTTGCCCTCTGAGAATAGTACTTAGCTAATTTAGGCATTTGAAAATTTAGTGGTATAGATACTTTGTTTTCATACTCTGGCTATTAAGTAGCTATTTTAATTTCTTGGCTCTAAAGTGAATTTAAATTATTATATTGCTTTATAGGAATCAATGTAAATTTCATATAATTACCAAACAACTTCTAAAACTATTCCAGGACTACCATGGTAAGGCTCTTGACAAAAGAGAATGAATATTGTATTAGTTTGCTAGGGCTGTCACAACAAAATACCACAGACGGGTTGGCTGAAACTCACAGTTCTGGAGGATAGAAGTCCAGGATCACGGCGTCAGCAGGTTTGGTTTCTTCTGAGGCCCCTCTCCTTGGCTGCAGATGGCCACCCTTCCTGCTGTGTCCTCCCATGTCCTTGCCTCTGTGCATGTGCATACCTGCTGTCCTTTCCTCTTATAAGGACAATAATCATAGTGGATTACGGACCACCCACATTACCTCATGTAACCTTTAAAGGCTGTGTCTGCAAATACAGTCACATTCTGAGATGCAGGGGATTAGAACTACAACATAGGAATTTGTGGGGGGGGGCATAATTCAGTCCATAAGAATTACATTAGCCAGCGGCGCCTGGGTGGTTCAGTCAGCTAAATGTCCAACTCTTGATTTCAGTTCAGGTCATGATCTCACAGTCATGGGATCAGGGCCCACATACAGCTTTTGTACTCAGTGTGAAGCCTGCCGGGAATCAATCTCTCTCTCTCTCTCTCTCTCTCTCTCTCTCTCTCTATCTCAAAATAAATAAACACTTAAAAAAAAGAATTACATTAGCCAATAAATATATAATAGATGTTCAACTTTGCATCAAGTTAATGCAAACTAAAACCCAATGTAATACAAGAATGTTCAAAATGGAAAGTAATATCAATCTTTGGTGAGCATATGGTGAGCTACCTGAACACTCCTACATTGTTTGGATGTGAGAAAATTATTTGGTAGTATTTAGTAAAGTTGAATTTTCACAAAGCCTGTGTAACTCAGCAATCAGTCCTATATGTATAGTTAAACACACAAACAAAAGTCAAAAGAAGACCCAATTTAAAATCTAGACTTACATGCATACATACTAACTTGTGTGGATTGTTTTTTAATTTTCTTTTAATGTTTATTTATTTTTGAGAGAGAGAGAAACAGGTCATGAGCGAGGTTGGGAGAGAGAGAGAGAGGGAGGTAGAAGATCCTGAGCTGTCAGCACAGAGCCTGATGCAGGGCTCAAACCCATGAGCCACAAGATCATGATGTGAGCCAAAGTCAGACACTTAACCAACTGAGCCACCCAGGTGCACCTTTACGTGTCTAGATTTTAATCTGAATTTTTCTGCCTTTCTGTGCCTGTGCATGTTGACTCTCTCAGATACTGTGCCTCATAGAGCAGAGGAGACGCAGTGTTTATGGAGTACCCACAATGCATTAGAGCACTTTGCTAGGCATTATATGCATTTTCTTATTTAAATGCCTTTACATAAGCTTACACACTATCATTGCTCAAACATGTACGTTTTTTGTGTTTATTATTTTAAAAGGCAAAAGAGTCTAAGCGGTACAGCTTTAATAGAAATTTTAATTATTATATTTTAAAACATTTGAAATTGAGTAAGTGGCAACTGTAGCAGTCTGGAACTAGAAATGAAGTTTCATATCCTTTTTAAAATTCTATTTTCGGGGCGCCTGGGTGCCTCGGTCGGTAAAGCGTCCGACTTCAGCTCAGGTCATGGTCTCGCGGTCCGTGAGTTCGAGCCCCGTGTTGGGCTCTGGGCTGATGGCTCAGAGCCTGGAGCCTACTTCCTATTCTGTGTCTCCCTCTCTCTCTGCCCCTCCCCCGTTCATGCTCTGTCTCTCTCTGTCTCAAAAATAAATAAATGTTAAAAAAAAAAAAATTAAAATTCTATTTTCTATTTCAAAGTTCTACATCCTTAGATATAGGTGCTGTCTTGAAATGAAGAGATTTAAACCTAGGCTGTCATTCAGATTTCAAGATACAGACAATAGGAATAGATATATCTGCACGTAAATTCAGCTCTTTTTACCTCCATATTTGACTACTTCATTTTACTTCAGAAAATGTGCTCATATGCTTTCACTGAAGAGGTTGTGAAAAAGCAGCGTGGCTAAAAGCACAGTAATATATTCCATTTATGGATTGCTTCAAAAGGGGCAGCTCTCCAATGGCAGTTGACCTTTCTGTGAACACAAAGAAACAGCAGACCATTGCAACTAATTTTCTGGATTGCTGAGGTTGAGTATTGAGCTTTCCTTTCCAGTAGCTCTAGTGATCTCTTTTAATGAAAGATACAGAGGAGAATTCGCCCTTTCTTTCTTAGCCTGTTAGTCTTTTATGTAGTGAATCATTCAGCAGCTTTTTCCTCAACACTTACACTTTGCTAGCTAATGAACAAAGCCAATCTATTTATGTATGGTATATACAGTCTACAAAACTTAGTATAGTATATACAGATATAGAACATAGTGTTCATTAAGAAGTGCACAGTCTTGGGGCCCCTAGGTCGTTCAGTTGGTTGAGTGGCCGACTTTGGCCCAGGTCAGTCTCATGGTTCGTGGCTTCAAGCCCCGTGTTGGGCTCTGAGCTGACAGCTCAGAGCCTGGAGCCTGCCTCAGATTCTCTGTTTCCCCCTTTCTCTGTCCCTCCCCTGCTCATGTTCTCTCTAAAATAAACGTTTAAAAAAAAAAAAAAAAGAAGAAGTGCACAGTCTGTTAAGACAGTACAAATCTAGAAAAAGTAAGTAGGTACCATAATGGAAGTATTTGTAGGCAGCGCAGAGAAGAGTTATTAAATCTATCAGGTTTACCTTAATGTGCAGCCACAGAATCTGTTAAAGAATGTTTCTTGATACAGTGATACCTGAGCATATATAGGATGAGGAAAAGTTTGCTAGATCAAATTTGAATCTGGATCAGTCAAGTAGTAGGAACAGTATGGCTGACCAACTATGACCGGCATGGAGGCAGAAGGAGGGACATGGAAGATTTTTCATGATTAATGACTTGGTGTTAAGCCCAGTATAAGTAAATGGTCAGTTTTCTAAGTTAGGTAAAGATTAAATAATTGGGCTCTTTTCTTATGTTTTTTAGACATATGTTTTAATTTCATCTTCCTAGATGTTCAAGCCTGGGTATGATTAAGTGAAAATCTATTGACGCTTAGTCACCAGGTAATTTTATTTCACCATTCAGTGAAGAAGGAGAACTTAGTTCTAGGGTGGTGTTGCAAATTGAAACTAGCAAGAAATGAGTAAGAACGATGGGGAAACAGTAATTAAACTCTCATTAATCATTCACATGTATTATAATTTGAGCAGAAATTGGTGTGTTGTCCTGTGTAGTGTCTAGAAAATGCTTCATTGAATGATCAAGAATTCGGCACTATTAATATCACACTGTTGGAGCAGAGAGAAACTGACTGTGATGGGCATGAATATTCTGAATGGTCCAAGAGATGTGTACCTTATATATCTTTTTGCAGCAATAGGTCATTAAATCTATAGCCTAGAGAAAACATTTCTCACTTCAACAGAACTCTCTTTTCTGATTGTCTATTCACATGCTACATTGTAACTGATTGCTTAACTTCTTTGGAACCCTAAGATCAGGAAGGAGATGTCACATGAAAGGTGCGCATTTGTGCGCATAAGTGTCCAGTACACTGGAAATACGTATCCTACCAGACTCAGCTTCTGCAGTACCTGTTGCAGGAAATCTTTACCTACCCGGCCCCATAGCAACTATAGTTAGATAGCCTTCTCCAAGCTCTTACAGCACTCCGTACTCTTATTTTAACACGTCTGTGTTATTCTGTTAAGATTTTTGACCTGGTAGTCTGTCTTCCTATGTAGTAGTCTCACTGAGGGCAGAAACAGTTTCTTGTATATTCTTAATATGTGCTTTACAAAATTCAAATGAATAAACGAAGGTTAATGCAAACAAGAAGAAATTAACAAAGACCTGTGTGTTTTGCACTTAAACAGAGTCTTTCATTTTGGCTTTCTTTTAGTAAGCAATGGCATCAACCATTCTCCTCCTACCCTGAATGGTGCCCCATCACCACCACAGAGATTCAGCAATGGTCCTGCCTCTTCCACATCATCTGCACTAACAAATCAACAGTTGCCAGCCACTTGTGGTGCTCGGCAGCTCAGCAAGTTGAAACGCTTCCTTACCACACTGCAACAGTTTGGCAATGACATCTCACCTGAGATTGGGGAGAAGGTGCGGACTCTTGTTCTAGCACTGGTGGTAAGTACGGCATCACTGTCCACAGCTATCTGAGTATGTGGCTCAGAACCAAAGCCAGCAAACCTGGAGCAACATGGCAAAATATGCAGACTAGATTAGTTATTATATAACTCATATAAACCTGTGGAATTGTGGATTTCAATTATGGATAACAATACTTATTAAGGAAACAAATCTATAATGTTTACCTTATTATTTCTTATTATGTTGATTTAATTCCAAGAAACAGCTTTGAATTCATCGTCAACTGAATTTCAACAGGCTACTGAGGTTCAACCAAGCTAACGCAAGGTTTTGTTACTTAATATATTCAGTGCCTGGTGCATTGTTTCCAAACCTGAGAGAAAAGAAAAACAGGGAGTTTAATTTTCAGGATAATAGTTTGTAAAATTACAAGTCTCGTGGTTTAAATAGTGTCAAAGGGATTACATTCTTCAGCTCTTCATGCAAATATAGTTTCTGTAGAATTTTCAAACCACACATAATTTTTCTTTGTACAAGGAGTATGGTGAACCCATGATGGTATAAGGCAGTAATTTCTGACATAGACAGCTGGGTGGGGTTTGCGTATCACTGTATATAAGGAAAGTACTGACAGTTCCCTATGTTTGTAAATTGAATTCTACAAGATTTACCTCTTGAAAAAGCACCTCATGGTTCTGCATGTTAGGCTCTACCTGTGTAAAAGTGAATCACGTTACTAAGCCTTAATGCTGTAGTTCTCAAAGTGTAATCAGGGACCCTTGAGATTCCCCCAGGCCCTTCCTGGAACTTCTGAAGGCGAAAATTATTTTCATAATAATATTAAGATGTTTCTTGCATTTTCATTCTTACTCTCTAAGGAGCATACAGTAGAATTTTCTTGAAGCTGCATGATACAGGCTGTTGAAATGGATTAAATGCAGAAGCAGATAAGAGAACCCAGTTGTCTTTTAATAACCCAGATACCAAAAAGATTTGCAAAACTGTAATTACAGTGCCATTCTTCCTACTACATTTTTGGGGAAAATACAATTATTTTGAAATGGGTTAATAATAAATGGTTTCCAAATTCTGAAGTTAATTATTAATATTGGGATTATTGATAGATATAACCCACATAAATTAGAGGAGTCCGAGGCTAAAAAGTTGAATAACTTAACAGATTTCTCAGTCTAGTGTAGAAGAAACAACTTTCATACAAGGCAGAATGTGATAAATGACTTTTTCATCATTTCAGATTTAATCCCTTTTGCTTTTTAGAGCTGTTAGGTTGTTCTTTTTTTTTTTTTTCTTTTTTTTAAGGTTGTTCATTTTCATTGCTATATTATATAGTATTTTATTGTAGGAATACAATTTGTACTTTTTGCTCTTGATGGGCATTTGAGTTGTTTGCATTTTGAGGCATAGTCAAAGAACCTAATACAACCCCCAAGTTCTGAAATTTCTTAAAAGAATTCACAGGACTTGGCATATAGCTGTGCTCACAACTAAGATTTATTACAGAGGCATAAGGTTACACAGCTGGGTAATAAAGGAAAGAGATACTGTTGGAATCTAGTGGAATCCATGTGCAGGCTTCCTTATGCTCTTCTCTTGTATAAATAGTCACACAGAGCTCACTCTTCCCCCAGCAGTGAAAATGTAGTGACATATGTGTGATGCTTTTGCCCAGGAAAGCCTATTCGAGACTCCGTGCCCAAGGTGTTTACTTGAGTCTGGGTACATAGGCAGTCTTTGCCAGCACCTGCTGAAATTCCAAATTCCCAGAAGGAAAAATCAATGTTCAGCAGAAACTGCAATGTTTGCAAAAACACTGTCTAGGCACAGTGAGCCACCCTTATCAGTTAGAAAGGTTTTTTTTATTTTTGTTTTTAGGGGAAAAATGTTTTTGGTCAAATTTTATGCTACTAGATCTAGAGTAATAAAATTGGGCTTTAAATGTCAAAATGAGTTTGAACATAATTGTAAGCAAAGCAGACATCAGAATGTCATACCAATTCTAGCAACAGATTTAGGCACAACTCTGTGTATATATATTTTTAAGTTTATTTATTTATTTTGAGAGAGAGAGAGCACAGGCAGGTGAGGGGCAGAGAGAGAGGGAGAGACAGAATCCCAAGTAGGCTCTGCACCATCTGTGCAGAGCCCGATGTGGGGCCCAAACTCTCAAACTGTGAGATCGTGACCTGGGCCGAGATCAAGAGTTAGATGCTTTACTGACTGAGTCACACAGGCGCCCCAGCTTTAAGTGGAGTCTAAGGTTGAAGATAATTTCAAGAGTAAAAGAAAAAATGATAGCCCTCATTTGCAAAAAAAAACAAAAAAACAGAAAAGAAATCCATTTTTTTTAAACTTCGTTTTTTTTTTTAATGTCTTATTTATTCTTTTTTTTTTTTTTTCAACGTTTATTTTTGGGACAGAGAGAGACAGAGCATGAACGGGGGAGGGGCAGAGAGAGAGGGAGACACAGAATCGGAAACAGGCTCCAGGCTCTGAGCCATCAGCCCAGAGCCCGACGCGGGGCTCGAGCTCACGGACCGCGAGATCGTGACCTGGCTGAAGTCGGACGCTTAACCGACTGCGCCACCCAGGCGCCCCAATGTCTTATTTATTCTTAAGAGAGAGAGAGACAGAGCAGGAGCAGGTGAGCGGCAGAGCGAGGGAGGGACACAGAATCTGAAGTAGGCTCCAGGCTCTAAGCTGTCAGCACAGAGCCCGATGTGGGGCTTGAACTCCTAGACTGTGAGATCATGACCTGAGCTGAAATTGGGCACTTAAGCAACTGAGTCACCCAGGCGCCCCGTCAAAATTTTTTTTATAGCTGAAGAAGTATTTGTATGTACATGTAACCAGTTGTGTCCTTTAAATGGCCATTCTCAGGTTAATTTTTTTTTTCCTAATGATAATCATCAGTAGGTGGTAAAAATACACATAACAACCAACTTACCCAGTTTTAAGTGTGTAATTCAATGATTTAAGTGTATTGTTGTGCAACCATCACCACTATCCACCTCAGGAACTCTTTAAATCATGCAAAACTGAAACTTTGTGCCATTAAACAATAACTCCCCATCCCTTACTTACCCTTCAGTTCCTATCAACCACCAGTCTACTTGACTACTCTAGCTACCTCATATAAGTAGAATCATACAGTATTTGTCTTTCTGTTGCTTATTTTGCCTAGTGTAATTATCCTCAAGGTTCATCCCTGTTATAGTATTTATCATATTTTTCTACTTTTTTTGGCTGAAAAGATTCCATTGCATGTATATACCACATTTTGCTTTCATCTTTTGATGAAATTGGTATTTCATCAGCAATTGGAATTGAAACTATGAATTTATTTGGAGAAGATGCAGAGAAAGAAGTGTTACTTGAATTTAACATCCATTATTTTATTTAATTTTTAAAAATTTTTGATGTTTATTTTTGAGAGAGAGGCAGAGCGCGAGTGGCAGAGGGGCAGAGAGAGAGAAGGAGACACAGAATCTGAAGTAGGCTTCATCTTTTGCATTCATCTATTGATGTACACTGGGGTGTTTCTACCTTTTCGGTTAGGGAAAGTTTTATATCTTTATGGGAAACTGTTCATCAGCCAAATTCATAGGTGCCAGCCAATGGCCCAACCTTGTAAGTGCTCTTTAATAAGGTTATCAGTTTTAAACCTGCTATATTAACTCTTTTCTGTATAGGAGCCATTGCAGATAATGTTGCTGTAAGCATTCTTTTACATGGTACACATGTGCAAGCATTGCATTTAACAGTGGAATTGGGATTTCATAAGGTATGCATATATACCAATTTAATATGGGACGCCTGGGTGGCGCAGTCGGTTAAGCATCCGACTTCAGCCAGGTCACGATCTCACGGTCCGTGAGTTCGAGCCCCGCGTCAGGCTCTGGGCTGATGGCTCGGAGCCTGGAGCCTGTTTCCGATTCTGTGTCTCCCTCTCTCTCTGCCCCTCCCCCGTTCATGCTCTGTCTTGCTCTGTCCCAAAAATAAATAAAAAACGTTGAAAAAAAAAATTTAATATGTGAGGCCATTGGTTTTCCTACATATTATACTAATTTATACTCTGATATAATGGGAATTTTATTAAAATCCGTGTCCTGAATCGGTCTGTTCAGGCTGTTACAACAGAATACCAATGACTGGGTGATTTATAAACAACAGTCATTTATCTCACAGTTCTGGAAGCTGGTAAGTGGTGCCAGTAGATTTTGTATTCTGTGAGAGCCTACTTCCTTGTTCCTATATAGCTGTCTTCTTACTGTGTCTTCACAATGCCGAAGAGACAAGGGAGATCTCTTGAGGTCTCTTTTACAAGGGCACTAATGCTGTTCCTAAGAGCTCTGCCTTCATGACCTCTAATCATCTCCCAAAGGCTCCACATCTAAATACCAACTCATTGGGAATTAGGTTTCAACATAGGAATTCTGAGTGGCACAAAAATTCAGTCTATAGCAATTGGTATTGAAACTATGAATTTATTTGGAGAAGATGCAGAAAAAGAAGTGTTACTTGAATTTAACATCCATTATTTTATTTTATTTTAAAAACTTTTTTAATGTTTATTTTTGAGAGAGAGAGCGCGAGTGGCGGAGGGGCAGAGAAAGAGAAGGAGACACAGAATCCAAAGTAGGCTTCAGGCTCTGAGCTCTCAGCACAGAACCCGACATGGGGCTCCAACCCACAGATGGGGAGATCATGACCTGACCAAAGTCAGACGCTTAACCTACTGAGCTACCCAAGCACCTTTCCATTCATTATTTAAAAAAAAACACTTGGCAAAACAATTAGAGCAGGAACTTTCTTAATCTGATGATAGTTGTTATCTTACAAAAAACCTACAGCAAGCCTCATGCTTGCGAAATTTTGAATGCCTTCCCTCTAATACTAGGAATCAGATGAGAATGTCTTTTCTAAAAAACAAAAGAATGTTTCTTCTATTCAGCATGATCCTGAACATTCTAACCTAGCAAATAAGATATCAAGATTGGTGAGAGATCAATAAAACTGTCACTGGGGCGCCTGGGTGGCTCAGTCGGTTAAGTGACATTTGGTTTCAGCTCAGATTATGATCTCGCAGTTTGTGCGAGGGAGCCCCATGTCAGGCTCTGCACTGACAGCATTGAGTCTCCCTGGGATCCTCTGTCTCCCTCTCTCTATGCCCCTCCCCTGTTCACACTCTCGTAAAAACTTAAAAAATAAAAGAAAGTAAATTCTTTAAAAAAAAGTATTTATGTGAAATGAGATAAGCTTCAAATACTTTAACATCGTTTAATTTGATATACTCTTTTCTCTAAAAGGAAATATTTTTAATTTTTACCAAATATTAGTGTGATATATTTGGAAAATCCAACATAATTTCATATCCAGAAATAAGTGCTGTTGTACCTGTCTTTTTAGGCACGTAAGATACTATATAAGTGTGTGTGTGTAATTTCCATAAATGGCTTATAGGAAAGCATGCTGCTCTTTTTCTGGTTTTTCATTTCACAGTATATTGTAAACACCTTTCCTTATTAATGCATATAGTCTTTCCTGTTCCCTTAGTGTTCTGATGTATGACTGTACCATCATTCTTTTTTTTTTTAATTAATTTTTCTTCCTCTAAAAAATTTTTTTTTTAATTTTATTTTTGAGAGAGAGAGAGAGAGAGAGAAACAGAGTGTGAGCAGGGTAGGGACAGAGAGAGGGAGTCACAGAATCTGAAGCAGGCTCCAGGCTCCGAGCTGTCAGCACAGAGCCCAACGCGGGGCTTGTACCCACAAACCGTGAGATCATTACCTGAGCCGAAGTCAGATATACTTAACTGACTGAGCCACCCAGGCGCCCTATGTACTATCATTCTTTTTGAATATTTTAATATTTGTGTATTTATTTTTTTGAGAGAGAGAGAGAGGCAGGTGTGAGTGGGGGAGGGCAGAGAGAGAGGGAGCCCAGAATCCAAAGCAGGCTCCGGCTCTGAGCTGTCAGCAGGGAGCCCCATGTGGGGCTTAAACTCATGAGCCATGAGATCATGACCTGAGCTGAAGTCGGATACTTAACTGACTGAGCCACCCAGGTGCCCCTTCTGTACCATCATTTTTAATGCAACTTCCTGGTAGTGGACCTTAATGTTTTCTGTTCCTTATTGTCAAGAAGCAGTATTGTGTTGATAAATAATCTGTATGGTACTTGTTACAGCTTTGAACCATTGATGATTTTATAAAATAAAATCCCTAGAAGTGGTACTTGTTCTCTCAGGGAAGCAAGAATAATGCCCAGTTTTGTTCTTTAACTTGGTATTATACTATGTTTTAGGGAATTGAATAAAACTATTTTGTGAACTTTGAGGAAAATATTTTTATTTGTACATTCACCTGAGCAGAGGAGCTAAGAACCCTATTTAAAGCTAGACTTTTGAAAAAATACATGGAAAGTGCTAATAACCTTACGGGAAATAACTGCAACCTTCCCAGTGGGCGTGTGCCTGTTTCCAGGTTCTCTCATATGCAGGCAGACCACTTGAAGGTAGAAGGCACTGATTGTTTTGCCTTGGTTTTTTCGTTTGTTTTTAAATTTCTTTAGAATATTTGGGGAACTGATGCTAGGAGGAGGGCACGATCTATGAAGAAGTGAACTTCAGAAGTTGATATCCTGGACTCATTCAGGATTGTTCCATCTGGGAACGTTGTAGGTTTGGTTTCCGGTACCCAAGGTGGCTTGCCATGAGCTCCTTGATACGAGAGGCCTGAGTGCCTTCTTCACAAATGCTGAGGAAAGCGGTAGCTGAGTACAGAGGACAGTTTAGGTTTAGGGTATTAAAGAAAAGAAAATCAATGAGGCCACACTTTATTCATAAAGGAAACAATTTGTTTAACCTTTGAGAGGGATCTGAGTTTACAGTGGTGTTCTTGGGATTATCCTTTTCCTTGATTTAAAAAGAGTTAGCATTATTAGATGTGTATTGGGGAGACAGTATCCAGTTTTAGAAATTGACAGTGTTATTTGTCTTTTCAGAACTCAACAGTAACAATTGAAGAATTCCATTGCAAGCTCCAAGAGGCTACAAACTTTCCTCTTCGTCCTTTTGTGATTCCATTCCTCAAGGTAATTTTTATAATTACTGAATGTAATTTATCTTCAGCATTTCCTCAAGTGTTCCTGCTGCTGATCCCTGTTCTGTGATCTAAGCCAGGGTAGCTTGCCACACATTTTCATATCTTTCTTTTATTTGAGTCTGCTAAGAGGAATGGGAGTGTGGTCTTGCAGATGTGCCTTATTCACACTTGGTAGGATGGGAATTACAGAAGCCTTGAGTTGTGGTCCACATGCAGATACTGCTGATAACACATAATAGCAGGTGGGGAGCAGGAGGTGAGTGGGCTGAAGGTGAGTGTGTGGACGGTTTGGAGGCTGGGCTTTTAGCAGAGAAAGTAACTGAACATTAAATCTTTTGTTTGTGGCCAGTGGGGAAGTGTGTGTGTTTTCTGAGAAGGCTGTCAGACAAAGGAGAGGCCTTGCACTTCCCACTTATCCTAAGAACAGAAGAGCATACAGAAAGACAATGTTGCTGTCTCCCCAACCCCAGTTAGTCTAGCTTCTGATTAGGTCCTCTGGAATTAATGTTCCCTAGAACATAACTTTTGAGAGACGTTGTTCAGAATTGTACTTACCTGAGAAGTAAGGCAGTATTAAATTTATATGTAATATGCCCTTTAAAAAAAAGTGTTTTATTTCAAAATAATTTCATACTCCTAGAAAAGTTGCAATATGGTACAGTAAACTTCCTATATACTGTACCACCGTCTCTTTAGTCACATTCTCTACATGTTACCATTTTATCACATCTCTATTATTATTTTGTCTTGTAATTATTTTTTTCCCTCATATATCTGAGGGGTGCCTGGCTGGTTCAGTCGATAGAACATGTATATGACTCTTTATCTCAGGTGTGCAAGTTGGAGCCCCCACGTTGGGTATAGAGATTACTTAAAAAATAAAATCTTTTGGGGCACCTGGGTGGCTCAGTCAGTCGAACATCTGACTTCGGCTCAGATCATGATTTCAAGGCTTGTGAGTTCGAGCCCCACGTTGGGCTCTGTGCTGACAGCTCAGAGCCTGTAGCGTACTTCAGATTCTGTCTCTTTTTGTGCCCCTCCCCTATTCACGCACTCTCTCTCTCTCTCTCTCAAATATAAATAAACATTAAAAATATTAAAAAATAAATAAAATTTTTTTAAAAAATGAAATATTTAAGAATAAGCTGCAGACATGATACATCTCAATACTTTTTAGTATAATTAACAAATCAAGAAATTAACATTGATGAAGCACTATTATCCACAGCCCTTATTCATGTTTCACCAAATGTCCCACTAATGTCTCTTACAGTGAAAGAAAAGCTTTTTTGTGTGGTCTTATATCTGATACAGGATCACATCTTGCATTTCGTTGTCATGTTTCTCTAGTCCACTTTAATCTGAAATAGCTTCTCAGACTTTTATGACTTTGACAGTTTGAAGAGTTCAGGATAGTTATTTTATGGAAGGTACATCACTTTGGATTTTTCTGAAGCTTCCTCATGATGAGGAACGGGTTATGCATCTTAGGCAGCAAGAGCAGGTTAAGTGGTATCACTGCATTCTCTTTGTAGACGTAGATGTTAATCTGTCTTCTAATTGGTGATGTTGACTTTGATCACTTGGTGAAGGCAGTGTCTATCTACCATGCTTTCCCATGGTAAAGTTACTGCCTTTTCCCTTTTATACAATAATTTTTAAAAACAACAAAGAGCAACAAAACAGGTAACATTCTGACTAGTACCAATAAAAGATGAACCTGTGTCAAAGATTTTCTTTAACTCATTAATGAAGGAATCAATAACATGTTACAACCAGTTCAGGGGAGAATCCAAAGAACAGACACATTTATATAGGTCAGGATTATTGATACGAATGTGCAACCAGAAGTAAAATTGGCTTCTATAGAGAGCACAAGGGAAGTCATTTGAACCTCTATTGGACATAATTTTATTCATGTCCATAGATAGTAATTATTTTGCATTGGTATCATTTATCTATAACTTGCCAAAGTATAAAGTAGCTCCCCAGCAGTGAAAAACTAGGGTCAAATACCAGGGTGTTCTAGACCAAGCATAGTTTGGAAATCTGTGACCCCCAGACCAGCTCACCAAATGGTTTCATACAGCCCTGGAGAGAAGAATTTGTTTGTTTGTTTGTTTTTATACTCTACACCCATGTGGGGTTCAAACTCACCACCTTGAGATCAAGAGTTGAATGCTCTACTGACTGAGCCAGCCAGGTGCCCCAAGAAGAATAATTTTTACAGGTGCACGTTTATAATCGATTTGTAATAGGGAACACTGACTCGGAGCCCCAGTTAAGCTAAATGTTATCCTCAATCCAGCCCCCCAACAAAATGCATTCTATTCTTTGCATTAGTAGGAGACTGATACTACAAAAAGTTATACTCCGTTTGTTATTGGACTTTTTTTATACACTGTTTGAGACCCACATGATATCTTCACTTTTGCATCTTGACTCACAAAGTCTAATACACCCGGCCAAATAAATATGCCCCTTTTACCTGTATTTCTGCCTTCACTTCCTAAAAAAAAAATAATAGCATCAGAGAGATGGGTCAACTTATTGAGGTATTGTTACCAGTTTTTTAAATCTTTTAAAATGAGAGTAGAGCAAACAAATGGGAAAATGCTTAGGTGTCAGGGGCCCAGGCTGCGTGTGGCTCTGTTTTGATAGCATTGAAGCTTTGCCTCAGTCTGTGGTGCCTTTGTAGCCCCGAAACAGCTGTGCTGCTTCTATCTTGGTCTCTTTGCTGTATGTCAGAGCCAACAGACAATTATTTCCCCCTAAGACTCCGGAACCAAGATTTGTGAAATTTGTGTTAATAGGAAATAATTAGCATTAAAAAAAAAATTCATCAAAGGGCACATGTCACAGATGTAAAAGATATTTTACACAGTATTTTTTTCAGTTAAGATTTTTTTTTTTAACAGTTGTTATAAGATGGAGGCTATAGAACAGACTTAAAAAGTATTTTATATTGTCACATTCCCTATTCTTAACTCTGTTGTTTTGGAAAACAGCATGAGATAGGTCGTTATGGCAGTTTTTTGGCTAACGTTTGGGTTTTCTCAATTTATTTCTGCTTTAAGAGAGTCACTAATTATGGTGCCTGCTAAATTAACCCTTGGTAAAGGGGTGACTACCCACATCTATTAAAACTCTCCATTTACTTGTTCATCTGTTTCCCTTGAGATAAAGACATCTTTTATGTGCTCAGTCTGAATTGTTCTTAAATTTGGGAAGAAAAGTATAATTCTTTATTTTCTTTTAATAAAAGGAATATAGGAAAAGTACATTTTACATATGAAGAATGAAGTTTAGAGATATATACGGTTTGTTTTATGATTCGTCCCCATTAAAGATTTCTAATTTTGAGAAGGAAATATAATAAGTACATAGTTAATTATCCTTTTACAAAATAAGGAAAAAGAGACCCCTGGGTGGCTCAGTCAGTTGGGCGTCTGACTTCAGCCCAGGTCATGATCTCGTGGTTCGTGAGATCGAGCCCCGCATCGGGTCACTGCTGTCGGCGTAGAACCCACTTTGGATCCTGTATCTCTCTCTCTTTCTCTCTCTCTCTCTCTCTCTCTGCTCCTCCCCTGGTTGTGCTCTCTCAAAAATAAATAAACATAAAAAAAATAATAATAATAAGGAAATAGATCCAGCTAGGGTGCCACAATAAGAAATCGGTTTTGCCCCTGGGTTACCTGTGTGTCATCTGAGCTTAGTCTAAGGCTTGTTGCTATCATTTACATCACTCCTGATACTTTCTTCGAAACCCCATGTTCCTACCAAGCCAAAGTAATTACCACTTCCAGAATTCCGTGACAGCTGTCATAGAGAACACAAAAAAAAAAATGTTGAGCAGTCCTGTCAGAGACGAGTTGGAATTTGACAGAGAGAATCCACGACTTACTGATAATCATAGAGGAAAGAGTGAATTTCTTCTACCCCTGTGTAGATGGTACTAATTCTCTAACTGGCCAAAGTCTTGAAAAATGTATAAATTAAAAAAAAAAATTTTTTTTTTTTTTTTTAGTTTTAAGTAGACTCCACACCCAGCGTGGGGTTTGAACTCACAACCCTGATATCAAAAGTCGTATGCTCCACCCACTGAGCCAGACAGATGCCCCAAAAAATGTATAAAGTTTTAACTTCTTACATTCAACACCTTCACTGAGCTTTGACTCTACACTAGGCCACAAAGGTAAATAAAGCACAGGCTTCCCGTTGAGGGGATTTATACCTTGTGGGGGCAAGAGACAAGGTAGCCAGTAATTCAAGTTCAGTATTTTAGATGTCACTTTACTCTTAGAGAGGCATATAAAAATCAGGCTGATGAGAAGGGCTTTTGTCTTGTGTCGTCATGTTTGTGAAAGTCTTTTGAGGTGCTGAGCTCTGTTGTGTGGGGCCCAACACCTGGAAAACTGCCTTCCAGCCCCTGCCTCTTTTTTTCAAGGCCAATCTGCCCCTGCTGCAGCGAGAACTGCTGCACTGTGCTCGAGCCGCCAAGCAGACCCCGTCCCAATACCTGGCTCAACACGAACACCTTCTGCTCAACACAAGTATTGCGTCACCTGCTGACTCTTCTGAGCTGCTCATGGAAGTGCATGGAAACGGAAAGAGGCCCAGTCCGGAGAGGTGAGCAGAGAAGTGCTTTGTTGTCCTTGCTTTTCTGGAATTACTCTAAGCTTCCTCTTTGCTTGTGAAAGAAAGAGAATTTAATTACTGTGGTTATACATAGGTATGGACTCAGAATTTCTAAGATTGGCTTTGCGCTGTCCCAATATCAGAGACCAGAATGTTTCTCAAATCTATAGGTGTGGCTCCCAGATACAAATATTTTTCAGAAATTCTTCAGATGACTCTGTATACCCCTGGTGAGAGATTCTGCTCTAGGGCATTCTATGGGTGCACTGCTCCAGAACCATCAGAAATAGAATTTGTCCAAAGCATTTTTTCTGATGTGTGAAGTCTAATAATAAGTATAACAATTACTAATTGTTACTTGGTAATGAGTCACCTTTACTTTGAAGATTGAAATTGTGTTAATTTATTCTGGAAATTTCAGTATGAGTGAAAGTATTAGTCAAGGAAGCAATATTTTAACAGTGTTGAAAAATTTGTTTTCTGCCTGGCCTCTGGAGACATTTCGGTTCATGCCTCACGTCAGACCTTTCCTTATCTTCCTGTTTGGGAAAGTACATAACACAATACATAACACAGAGTAGGTACTCAGGACATGTTTGTATGAACACTTGTGTATGGGCTAAGATATGTACTTCCGGTTCTTCTAAAGGAGGGAAGAGAGCGGTTTTGAAAGAGATACTACAATTCCTCCCGAGCCTCCTGCCAAGAGAGTGTGCACCATCAGCCCTGCTCCCCGGCACAGTCCTGCCCTCACTGTGCCCCTCATGAATCCTGGGGGCCAGTTCCATCCTACTCCTCCACCTCTTCAGCACTACACGTTAGAAGATATTGCAACTTCACACCTGTATCGTGAGCCCAATAAGATGCTAGAACATCGAGAAGTTCGTGATAGACACCACAATCTTAGTAAGTGACATGAGCAGCATGGTAATGGTTGAAATTCAGATTGAATCTTTGCGTTTCTTTCCTACTCAGTTATAAAGCAAAATAATACAATCATCGCTTTTTTCCACTGATAGATAAAACAATATTATACATAAAAAGGAATGTTAGAGTTGTATTTATTTCATTTGAAATTGATCTCCCTTCATACTTTGTTACTGTTATTCTTATATTATAGAAGTGGGACTCGGTAAATTTTAGGAAATACACAGTGAAATATTTAAGGATAAGGAGATACCACTTTTCCTTAAATGGTGCAGAAAACTAGAGAATGGTGAAACAAATCAACTAAAATATTAACATTTTGGAAACTGGGTGAAGGATATATGAGAATTCTTTTACTATTCTTGCAGTGTTTCTCTAAGTCTGGATTTATTTCAGAGTAAAGTGTTTTTATTATCTTTTTTAACTTATCCATTTTGAGAGAGAGAGTGCAAGCGGGGGAGAGACAGAGAGAGAATCATAAGCAGGCTCCACCCTGTCAGCCCAGAGCCTGACATGGGGCTCCATCCCACAAACCATGAGATCATGACCTGAGCCAAAGTCGGACGCTTAACCTACTGAGCGTAGCTTTTTGTTGGTTTTATGTCATTTTGTGGGTTCCACACTCCCTTGTGAATCGTTGCCCTGGTAGAGTGCTCATAGGTGGCATGGATGTGTTCTGTATTTACTTGGTGGAATTCTGTATATTATATTCTTCCTTCTATCTTCACATCTAATCTCTAATTTCTACTAGGTCTAAATGGAGGCTATCAAGATGAGTTGGTAGACCACCGTTTGACAGAAAGGGAATGGGCTGATGAATGGAAACATCTTGATCATGTAAGGATCTTACAGTGTATAATTTTCCTATTACATTTAATTCTTATTACCGATAATAATAATAGAGTATATATGCCTGAAGTGAATTTAACCAGAGCCACAGTGTCTTTGCCATAAAAACTTGATTTATCAGGGCACCTGGTTGACTCAGTCAGTATAATGTTCCACTCTTGATCTCAGGGTCATGAGTTCAAGCCCTTCAAGCCCCATGTTGGGCCTAGAGCTTACTTAAAAAACAATAATAAAATAAAATTGAAAACTTGTTTTATCTACTACTCCCGTAGCTAAAGAGCTAAGAGTAACTCTCAAATCTTTTTGGTGGGTTAATCACTTCAGGATATAACCAAGTTAAGTCATATAGTATAAGGGTTAAAAGCAGAAGTTTGGGAGTTCAGGTCTCAGCTTTGCTACTTCCTACTTTGTATGATGGATGAGTTGTTTTACCATTTCTAGCCTTAATTTCTGTATCTTAAAAAATAAAGAATACTGTTGTTGTTGTTGTTTAATGTTTATTTGTTTTGAGAGAGAGAGAGAGAGAGAGAGAGAGATTCCCAAGCAGGCTCCACACTGTCAGTGCAGAGCCCAGTGCAGGGTTCCATCCCACGATCCATGAGATCATGACCTCAGCTGAAATCGAGAGTCAGACGTTCAACCAACTGAGTCACCCAGGCACCTCAAGAATACTGTATTATTTGAATTCGTAGGGTTGTTCTAATATGTAAGGTGCTTACATAGGATCTAATATATAGGAAATGCTAAATAAATGGTGCTTCTTAAAAACAAATGAGAATTCGTGTCCTAAAAGGGAAGAAAAGATGTACCTGCTTGAAATATACATACAATAGTTTTTCCTACTTGAGTGAAATTGTCTCTGAATATTATTTCTCTGATTGCATTCTTAGGCAAATCTCCAGCTTATCAGATAACCTGATGTGTTTAGGCAGAGATATAATGTGGTTTCACCATACATAGTGTTTAAAGGACTGTATTATGGTGAGATTCTGGCTGAGATTCAACCTGGAAGAATCCAAAAAGGATTATTTTGTTGTTGTTTTTTTTAAATTTGTTTTTAATGTTTATTTATTTTTGAGACAGAGACAGAGCATGAACGGGGGAGGGTCAGAGAGAGGGAGACACAGAATCTGAAACAGGCTCCAGGCTCTGAGCTGTCAGTACAGAGCCCGATGCGGGGCTCGAACTCACAGACCACGAGATCACGACCTGAGCCGGAGTCAGACGCTTAACCGACTGAGCCACCCAGGCGCCCCAGGAAGGATTATTTTGAAATCCAAAAAAAATTATTTGCATCTACATATTTAAAAAGAAGTTGTTAAGAATGGCTTTCATGTGTTGACTTGATATTGCTGATCTGTAAGATACTTAAACCTTCCTTCTTTACATGTTACCTATCCTTAAATTTCAGTATTGGTTGTTTCAAAGTCCTAATCTTATCTCTGACTTCCTCTCTGGCTTAGGCTCTGAACTGCATTATGGAAATGGTAGAGAAGACAAGGCGCTCCATGGCAGTCCTGCGGCGCTGTCAGGAATCTGATCGTGAAGAACTCAATTACTGGAAAAGACGATATAACGAAAACACAGAGATGAGGAAGACAGGGAGCGAGTTGGTCTCTAGGCAGCACAGTCCTGGGAGTGCAGATTCTCTCAGCAATGGTAAGGGGAGGGTCTCACGTAAGATGGCAGAAAGACGGTGCTAGATGGTGGAGTTAGAAAGACTCAGGTGATTGTGAAGAGAATGATAAAATATGTCAAGGACTCAGTACCTGGAATGTTCAAGAAATACTGTCTTTCACATGGATAATGGGAATATTTGTCATTTTGTTCTGTTTTTAACTCCCTCTATATGTGCTGGGTGGTGATCAAAGAGTGGTTGTTAAAGTCAGCCTCGTTGAGTGTCCCAGGTACTCACATACATCACATTTACTCCTCAACGGTAGCCCTGAAAATCTAAAAATGTTTACCTCACCTTCCCTCCTCTGTTTCCCACTCCCCATCCAGGAAGACACCATTTATCAACCTCTGTCTGGAGGCCTTTAGAAAAGTTTTACCATACCTTTACTATACCAAGCTGGGTTAGCCCATCTTGTCTTTTCTCAACCTGAAGCAGCAGAGGTAAGAACAACTGTTCTGTCAGTCCAGGGTACATCTAGGACACCACAGCCGTTTCCCCAAAAATGTTCCATCACAATTATCTAGTAACTGAAAAAGTGCCCTATCCAAAGACACAGACAAACGAGGGGCTATCTGTGATCAGACTTTCCCCCAACTACCCACTTCAAGCTCCCTCTTCTTATCACGGAAAATGAATCACTTATCATGACAGACCTAGCATGTTCCACAGAAGACAGCTGTTAGTCTAAAAAAGGCTTCAAGGGGCTCCTGGATGGCTCCGTCGGTTTAAGCATCTGACTCTTGGTTTCAGCTCAGGTCATAATCTCAGTTTGTGGGTTCGAGCCCCGCATCTGGCTCTGCACTGACAGCATGGATCCTGCTTAGGATTCTCTCCCTCTCTCTCTGCACCTCTCCTGCTCTCTCTCTCTCTCTCTCTCTCTCTCTCACAGAATAAATACGTAAACATTTTTTTAAATAATAAATACAAAAGACTTGAGCAAAAATGGGGCAAAGACATTGGTAACCAAAGGATCCCACTCCCACCGAGATGACTCTTAGGGCAACCATTGATTAGCAATGTTGTGTGGAATATCACAGCAAGACATCAAAGAATACTTGTAGCTACACTGTGATTACTTTCATAAAGACTTCAGAGCTCAGGACACCTGACTGGCTTAGAAGAGCATGTGACTCTCTTGATCTCAGGTCATGAATTTGAACCTCATGTTGGGTATAGAGATTACAATCAATCCATCCATCAATCAGTACATACATACAAACAACTTCAGGGCTCATCCTCAGGTATCCCTCACCATCTGAACCTTCATGAATAGCTCCTGTAACAATTTATAGAAACATCCGAAGTTCACCATCCAAATCACAAACCTTCCACCAGTCAGTCTGCATGTGTTTAGCTAGGAGGCATCCAGTGCAGAGTGAACTGTGGTCCTGAGGCGGTTCTTTTCCAGCCAGATGGCAGGTCTTGCTGGGCCATTTAAACATTGTTTTGCATTACTCTCTACTCATCCTTTTTTTTTCTTTCTTTTCCTTAGAGCACACGAGTGTGTGCACGAGTGGGGGAGGGACAGAGAGAGGGGGGGACAGAGGATCTGAAGTGGGCTGTGCACTGACAACAACAAATGCAATGTAGGGCTCAAACTCACGAACCATGAGATCATGACCTGAGCTAAAGTTGGATGCTCAACTGACTGAGCCACCCAGACACCCCTTACTCATCTTTTTCACGCCTTGCTTGAGGGTTTAGCTTGAGTGACTGCATGTTCTAATTTGCCTGGGACAGCCCCAGTTTATTTCAGTTCTCCGGTCCTGATTATTACTAGCACATCCCTCACTCTCAAACATGCGGACAGTTGGGGTGTGAAATTATTTTGTCACTGTAGGTTTAGCTCTCCATGGGTCCCAGTTTCCTTCTCTCTGGTGTTTCAGGCCGCGGTCAGTCTGGCTGACTTAAATAATATCTTTCAGTATGTGCATTTATGCATAGTATACGTATTTCATATTTTTATTTCACTGTTTATTTCTCTCATAGCACATTTGTTACAGTGTAGAGAGAAAGCATAATTCATATCTTGAATAATCCTGCTATTCAAAATGTGGACCAAAACCATTCCAAAAATGAATTGTTACTGGACCATGATGACCTCAGGAGCTTGCCACAGCACATGCTGGGCACGGTTGCTGACTTTGAGAGAAGTCCTCTACGTTACGCAGTGTGCTTAGAGACATGGTGCTTATGCATATCTCTTTATGGACCATAAAGGTTTATAGACTAGCATTTAGAGCAACACTGTTCCACACTGGGCAGTACTCTTGGGCATATTATACAGACATACCTATGACTTTTAAATAATTAGACAATTTGTGGTTTGTGGGTTTGTTTTGAGTTTTTTGTTTGTTTTAATAATTCGTGTTTTAAATGCTTAGGGTGTTGTAGAAATCCCTGGTGGATTATTTGCTTAGGATTTAAGTGTTTTGGTGATTTGGAGAGAAATTGATTGGAGACTGGATAGCATTATTACTTTTCCCATTGAAAATAATATAGGTTCCCTCTATCTGAACATTGGTGAGTCACAATATATTCAGAGATAGATTTGGTTCAGACGATAAGGGATGCATTTTGGTATCTTATTTAAGGATGCATAAATAGTTAGGAAAAGCATAGGGAAAAATCAGAAAATCATTGTCACAGAGTTCAAGAGAATGGTTTTCTCTGGGGGTGTGAGGTGGAGGCTGTATGTAGGTGATGGGGAGTATAGAGTGAGCGCTCATCATCTCTACCACTGGCTCTTCTGAGGACAGGATTGTAGGTCTGGCTAGTATCATTTAAAAAGGACTGTGGTTTACCACTACTCACCTCTTAGGGATTTGGGGTTGCTGGAATTGTCTTTCTTGACCTGTAGGTTTATAGTATTCACTTTATCATTTTTCACCAAATCATGCATTAATATTTTTATGAACTTGTTAGTCATCTAATCCAAATCAGATGAGTTCCAGAAATTGTGAACAGAAAGTGAAGATAAAGTAGTTACTGAAATAATTCAAAAAAAGTATCTAGAACTGAAAGGCAGTACTCCGGCTTGAACCAGTCTGCCAAATAAACAACACTGGAAAAAACAAGCATCAGTTATTATCATAGAATGTTCGAAGATGACTCTGAAGTTATTTTAACGTAGACTTCTGTGCTAGACCAAAACAGTTAAATGTGTGACAACCCACAATTTTTCAAAAAATGCACCTCCTATCTACCCTTTATCGGGGTGTCTACCACAGTTGAGCAGGCTATGCCCTAACACAGGGAAGTAAACCAGGAAGTGGAAGACATGGAATTGATTACACTAGATCCGACCTGAGAAGGAGGACAGAAGGCAATCCCTAGGCTAGTGAGGGAGGGTCCCGAGCAACAGGGTACAGCAAGCCTACAAAGCAGTTGAGGCTGGAATCGGCCAAAAGCTTGCTGGAGATTTCTTCTAGAAAATGAAATTTATAAAATGTCTACACAATAGAAAGAGAAGGTGAGATTGAATTAGAAACAATTACATGGGAAACTTAGCATATGACTAAATAAGACAATTATTACCTTTTTTTTAATGTTTGTTTATTTTTGAGAGAGAGTTGGAGCATGAGCAGGAGAGGGGCAGAGAGAGACAGGGAGATACAGAATCTGAAGCAGGCTCCGGGCTCCAAGCTCTCAGCACAGAGCCTGATGCAGGGCTCAAACCCACAAACCACGATATCATGAACTGAGCCACCCAGGCGCCCCTCAATTATTAACTCTTAAAAAAAATAAAAACTTGTTCAGGAAGATATAAAGATTCATAGAACCTGAACCACATGACCCAGCTGTGATTAGTATTTACATTAAGTATCGTAAATGTTGACTACGGGTATAACAGAATTTGAGTAGATCTCTGTTGCGGGGAATAGAAGAGGAAGGAATTGTGATGGAGTGGCGGTGGGGGTTAAAAGAGAGTGAAATGTCTGGTCAATCTGTAATGCCCACAACTGAAAAATCAGGATGTAGCAATACTGGAAGAATCAGCTAAATAAAGACACTTTACCTTTGTACAACAGAAAATGTATCTGACTGACAGAGAGGTAGTGCTCCTGCTGTGGTTTGGAAAACCTTAACCATGAGCACCAGCTTCTAAGTCAGGCACTTTTCTTTAATGGTTAACCCTCAGTGCCCATTAGATCCCACCTGGGGACTTTTGGAAAAAATTCCTGATGCCCTGGCCCCACCTCAAGATTCTGATTTAATTGGACTAAAGTGGGACCAGGGCTCCCAGAATTAGGAACCATTACTTTATGTATGTTACCATTTAATTCCCAGAACAGTCTTTCAGAGTAAGTATCATTTTTTAGTTGAAACTACATGGCTCATTGTAGAAAATACAGGAACTTACGAAGAATTTATTGGCTCATCATCCCACACTGAAGAATTTTGAAATGTATCTGAGAATCCTATTACAACTTTGTATTATTTCCTTGAAAACATAAGTTCATATTAAGCATGTTCTCACTTCATTAAAGATTTTATAAACATAATTTTAATGACTAAACAGTATTCTAACATGTATGTACCTCATAATTTCCTTATGCCGTTTTTGTTGTTGAACATTACATATTGTTTCCTTGTTTTATTTTTGTTTTTCAGTGTGTAATCCAATATTTACAATTTTTCATATGTAAGGATTTTCAAACATCTTGCATTTCTCTCATAGGCTATATTCTCAGCTGTAAAATCAATGGGCTGTGAATATAGGCATTCTTGTATTTGATCTTGGTTTTGTTTTTGTTTTCTCCCCCACCCCATCTTGGTTTGTTTTGATCGATAGGATAGCTAATATTTATGGAATCAAATTCATCATTTCCCTTTATAGTTTGTTACTTGACCTTGATCCCTATCCAAGGTACAACAAATTTCATCTATGTTATATGCACGTTTGTGTGTTTGGAATTAGCTCACTTAAAATTTCCCAAATTGTTTAAATTTTCCTATCGATTAACTGATGCCTATCCTTTAAATATTGAAATGACGTAATTATCTGACGCTACATTTTGTTAAATACTTCAGTCTGTTTTCTTCATTAATCTTTCTCTTAAAATTTATTTGAGAGAGAGAGAGCCGTGTGTACAAGAGGGGGAGAGGTGGATAGAGAGAATCCCAAACACGCTCTGCAGTGTAAGCACAGAGCCCGACGAGGGGCTCAAACTCAAATTGTGAGATCATGACCTGAGCCAAAATCAAGAGTCAGACACTTAACTGACTGAGCCACCTCAGCATCCCCTTATTAATCTTTCTGACTATATCACTTATCAGTTATAGTTTATCTGGGCTCTATACTGTGTTCTAGCCATGCTAAACCTGTCACGTGTATTTTCAAAACTACCTATTGAGATATAGGAACTATTATATTCTTTTACAGATGACAAAACTGAGGCTTAAATAAATTAAAAAGTTGGCCAAAATGGTCATATTATAGTTAAGTCAGGATTGTAAGTTTGGCATTCCGGAACTGGCACACACTCTTAGCCATTATGTTATACCACTTCCCAATATAATATCAAACTTTTAATTAGTACGGCATTAGGTTGTGTTTTGATATCTGGTAATGCTGGATCCACTTCATTTTCTTGGATATTTTGTTTATTATCTAAAATGAGTTTTTTTGGGGGCGCCTGGGTGGCGCAGTCGGTTAAGCGTCCGACTTTAGCCAGGTCACGATCTCGCGGTCCATGAGTTCGAGCCCCGCGTCGGGCTCTGGGCGGATGGCTCAGAGCCTGGAGTCTGTTTCCGATTCTGTGTCTCCCTCTCTCTCTGCCCCTCCCCCGTTCATGCTCCGTCTCTCTCTGTCCCAAAAATAAATAAAAACGTTGAAAAAAAAATTAAAAAAAAAATATATAAAATGAGTTTTTTTTAATGGATTGCATTGTATAAAAGTCCAGCAATACAGGAACATATAAATTGTGAAAATCCTGCCGCCACCCAGTTTTTCTCTCCTGCTCCCATAAGCTCACTTATTAACAAATTAGTCTGTTCATACAGAATTTTCTATGCATATACTTAAAAGAACATTTTTCTCAGTTTTTTATTTTGAAGTTACCCAAACACAAAAATGTTAAAAGTGAGCACTCATATATATGCCCTATACCTAAGCCATTTTCCACATTGGCCATATTTGCTTTACCCCATTATAGATTGGCAGATAGGTACAATCTCCCCCAAATATTCATGACACTAGCCTTAAATGTTTTGTTCTACTTCTTCTAAGAACTAGAGCATTCTGGGGGCACCTGGGTGGCTCATTTGGTTGAGTGTACGACTTCAGCTAAGGTCACGATCTCACAGCTCATGAATTTGAGCCACACGTTGGGCTCTGTGATGACAGCTCGGAGCCTGGAGCCTGCTTCAGATTCTGTGTCTCCCTCTCTCTCTCCCCCTAACCCAGTCACATTCTGTCTCTGTCTTTCTCAAAAATAAATGAACATTAAGAAAAAAAATTTAGAACTAGAGCATTCTCCTACATGACCACAATACCATTAGTTGCCCATTTCTGACCCAATTTACTTGCATTATCTGTCTGGCCTTTGATTACAATAGCCTTTGAGACTATAGAGGTTTTTATTTTTTATGTTTGTTTTGTTATTATTTTCTTAATTTTTAATGTTTATTTATTTCTGAGAGAGACAGAGTGTGAGCAGGGGAGGGTCAGAGAGAGAGGGAGACAGAATTCAAAGCAGTCTCCAGGCTCTGAGCTGTCAGCACAGAACCCAACGCAGGGCTCGAACTCACAGACTGCGAGATCGTGACCTGAGCTGAAGTCGGACACTTAACAGAGTGAGCCACCCAGGCGCCCCCATATTTATTTTTTTTGAGAGAGAGAAAGAAAAAGAGCATGAGTAGGGGAGGGATAGAGAAAGAATCTCAAGCAGGCTCCATGCTGTCAGCATGGAGCCCAACATGGGGCTCAGACTCACCAACTGTGAGATCATAACCTGAGCTGAAATCAAGGGTCAGACACTTAAGCGACTGAGGTACCCAGGTGCCTCTGACACTCTACTTTTTTTAGTGAACCAGCTGAAAATACTGATTTCTGTTCCTTTCTGGGTTAGAGATATAAAAACAGTTACTCTGGCTTCTGGAAATGTCATGAAAATGTCCCTAGTTTCCAGCTATGTCCTGAGTAAGCTGAGAAGTTCCTTTAGGGTCAAGTGCATCTCACCTTTTTCATCTGTTAGAGAAATAAAATGCTGGGACCAGGCAGATATAAAGGATATGACCAAGGCATATTGCTAACTGAAGTGAAGTGGCTTTTCTTTTGGTTGGTCAAGACTTCCCCCATAGCCCCACAAGTAAACAAGTGTTTCTTCTGTTATTTAATACCAACGGCAGCTTGTCTATATACTCAGACCTTTTTTCTCACTGATTTTCCTTATTGAAGATTCTGTTGAAAATGACCCACTGCCTTCTCTAGCTTGTGCCACTTTGATTCTTCTGATCCTAAATTTTTCCCTGTATTTATTTCATGAATCTCATCCTTGAGTTTCTAGGTATGTGACAAATGGCTGCATGAAACAGGCACCTCACCTGTGTTGAAGAGAGCCCTTCCATTTGTATTTTATTGACAGTGCTGGTAGCTCTTCTAGAGACCTCAGTGTCACAAAAAAGTATTAGTCCTATCAGTATTTTAAACTTATGGGATTGCTTCTTGTGGTGATAGAAATGTTCTGAAACTAGATAGTGAGGATGGTTGCACAACATTGTGAAAATACTATGGGGCACCCGGGTGGCTCAGTTGGTTAAGCGTCTGACTCTTGGTTTCAGCTCAGGTCATGATCTCGTGGTTGGTGGGATTGAGCCCCAAATCGGGCTCTGTGCTGACAGCACTAGAGCCTGCTTGAGATTCTGTCTCTCCCTCTCTCCCAGTATGCGCTCTTGTGCTCTCTCCCTCTCTCAAAATAAATAAACTTAAAAGATTGTACTGGATGTCTCTAAATTATATTGAAAATGGTAATTTTATTTGTATTTTACACGATTTAGAAAAAGCCTCCCTATCCCCTCCTATCTCTGTAGGAGATATAGATGTAGGTTCTTTGTGCTGATAGCCCCTGGAATGGGAGAGATCCTTTCCCCACCCCAGGGAGTTTCCTGCCTCACAGCCAGTTCCTAGACTTTCCCATGAGGACTAACCTTTTTAGAAAGCTCCTTTGGCAAACATTTCATGCCGGGCTACCCTCCCCTGTCAACTGACTGGTCCCCTGATTCCTCTTTGCATCATGGTTTGGTGCGTATTCAGAGCATAAAATTGTATATTAGCCTCAGTAAAACATAAGGAAATGGAGAAGTCTTCTGGGATTGACTCCTTAAAAAAATTTTTTTAACTCAGTGGAACCACTTCTTATAAAACACTATATCTTAAAAATCACAATAAAAAATATATATATACATATATATAAGTCACCCTCCACCCTTACGTCCTTCACAGCAACTGTGTAGGTCACCTCCTTGGGCTACATTTGAAATGCACTGTTCCAGATCAGAATATTTTCTTTACTACTTGCTTTTTATTTGTTTGTAAGCATTTTAAGAAACTCTGAAGGAAACTGCCTTAAATCACATGTAAAAATTCAGAGTTGCCAAGAAACAAAAGCCATATTCTCTGACATATCTACAGAGCCGCTGAGAGAGACCTGTGCATGATGGGAAGTTAAGCTGGATATGATATGCACACATACATATGTATAAGTATCTGTAGTTATTTTTTAGGGAGTATCATAAAAATACATACATGTTCATAGGGAAAAGATAAGAACATATAGATAAGAGAAGGAAGTGAAAATCACTTTTAATCTTACTCCTTTGAATTGGAATACTGTTACTATTTGAGGCACGCACACACGTGCATGCATGTATGTGTTTTACAACTAAATATTAAGTATACTTTACTATCTGATTTTATCCCTTATCAGAATAATTTTTGCACTAAGTGAACATGTATCTTCGAATCTATGTGGTGAGTGAGAGGCGCTATTTTTCATTAAAAATTTTCATAAAAATAAAACATGTTGTTTATAGACAGCTTCTAACCCTGTGCTATTTATCTCTTCTGTAGATTCTCAGCGAGAATTCAACAGTAGGCCAGGAACAGGATATGTACCTGTGGAGTTTTGGAAAAAAACTGGTACGTGTCTGTCTGGTTCTAGATCACATATACGCACTAATTTGGGAGCACAAATTTGGGGGCTCCCGCCTCTCCTTCCCCAGCTTTCCCATACATCTGGACTGCCTCTCACGTTACTTTGCAGGTCAAGAATTTGGAATGACTCCCTACAGTCTGTCCAAGTCCTTTGCACACCCTTCTGCACCACCCTAAGGCATTAAGTAACCAACTTTTCCTTCCCTGTTTATATGCCTTATTTCTGAACATATAGCTCAGTTCATTTCTGCCTGTTTTCACTCAAATCTACACACACTATGTCCACGCACTACCACATTTCGTTCATTCTGGTCTTGGAACAGCCCCCTGCTTTTCCTTTCACCTCCATTGTCCCTAACTTTGTCAAGACTGTTCTTGGTGGGCCTTATTTTCTAGAAGACTAGAGGAGGGTAGGTCTGCCTATTGTGATAAGATGGGGCAGTTAACACCATGTCCCTAATCCTGCCCTTGTCCAGATATGAGCCTTCCTCTCCTTTTTTTTTTTTTTTTTTTAATTTTTTTTTTTTTTCCCAACGTTTATTTATTTTTGGGACAGAGAGAGACAGAGCATGAACGGGGGAGGGGCAGAGAAAGAGGGAGACACAGAATCGGAAACAGGCTCCAGGCTCTGAGCCATCAGCCCAGAGCCCGATGCGGGGCTCGAACTCACGGACCACGAGATCGTGACCTGGCTGAAGTCGGACGCTTAACCGACTGCGCCACCCAGGCGCCCCTCCTTTTTTTTAAAATTAATTAATTAATTAATGTGAGTGTAGAAGGGGCAGAGAGGGGGAGAGAGAATCTTAAGCTCCATGCTCAGTGTGGAGCCCAACATGGGGCTCGATCCCACAACCCTAGGATCATTACTTGAGCCAAAAGCAAGAGTCGGATGCTCAACTGAGCCACCCAGGTGCCCCGAGCCGCCTTTTCCTTCTAGCCTCCCTTTTCCAGTACCATTTTTTAAATTGAGGATTTTCTTTTTATGTTTATTTATTTTTGAGAGAGAGAGAGAGGGAGACACAGAATCTGAAGCAGTCTCCAGGCTCTGACCTCTCAGCCCAGAGTCTGACGCAGTGCACGAACCCACAAAATGCGAGATCACAAACTGAGCCAATGTCAGACGCTTAACCTACTAAGCCATCCAGGTGCCCCAGATAAAATTTACTTCCACAAAAGTTAATACCTGACCTTCATAAGACTCTTCTAGAAGCATCAAGACCGTAATAAACAAACAGACAAAAGATAGGAACAAATTGTGGAAAATAAGAATAGACATACTATAGATTATTGTTCTTAGGAAGGTACAAGATGGGGGCACCTGGGTGGCAAGGTCGGTTGAGTGTTCGGCTCTTGGTTTTGGCTCAGGTCGTGATCCCAGGGTGTCATGGAATCAAGCCCTCCACATCAGGCTCCAAGCTGAATGTGGAACCTCCCTAAGATTCTCTTTTCCTCTGCCCCTCTCCCTTGCTTGCACTTTAAAGATTTTATTTGTAAGTATGGGGCTTGAATTCACAACCCTGAGATCAAGAGTTGCATGCTCTACTACCTGAGCCAGGCACCCCAGTGCATGCAAATTCTTAAAATCATTCCTGTTTCATGCTTTTGAATTCTTCCTTTCAAAAGCATGTTATCAAAATTTATTTTGCCATTAAAAATAATTTGCAAAACTACCTAGGAACTTGGAAAATCTTTGCAGTTGGAAACAGGGAAATGTATATCATCAAGAAGTAGGATAGAATTATGGGAAATGAAGAGAGTAGTTGTTAAGGTAGAAAGATTACCATGTACAAGATCTCGATAACTAGTGATTTCCTGCCTGCGAGATAACGTTGGGTTAACTATGGTTAAGAGCCAAAATTTGGTGTTGAACCAGCTAGATTTGAGTTCTTCTGCTGTGGTGTCATCTGTGACCTTAGATGACTTTAGCAAGGTAGTTATTCAAACACTGACTCTTATTGATTGTCCTTAACCTGAAAGGAAAAAAGGTACTTCAGGGCATTATTATGTTGGCTTAAGACACCTATATCTGGTAACTAAGAAGAGGCTTATGATGGGTAGCTGTGGTGGGCCACAGTGGACCTGTCTGGATACCAGGAGTAAAGGAAGCACAGAGGTCAGTGTCAAGTCAGTTCAGCATTGTCCCTTGTCCTTTGCAGTAAAAATGTCTTTTTTTTTTTCTTTTTTTTTTTTAACATTTATTTATTTTGAGACAGAGAGAGAAAAAGAGAGAAAGCATGCACAAGTGGGGGAGGGGCAGAGAGCGAAAAGGAGAGGGAGACACAGAAACCAAAGCAGGTTCCAGGCTCTGAGCTGTCAGCACAGAGCCCAACTCAGGGCTCAAACTCACAGACCGTGAGATCATGACCTGAGCCGAAGTCAGATACTTAACCTACTGATCCACCCAGGCGTCCCAGGTTTTTTTCTTAAGGGTAGAGTGATAAGATCGAAGCCTACGATGGCAGCCTAGAACATTCTTTGATTCTTTGAGCCTAGGCCATGTGAAAGAACCAAGCAGTAAAGGAGTTTCCTTAGGCTTCTGGGTTTTCCAGTTGTGTGGACTCGGGAAGGAGGTCATTCACTTGGGGAACTTAGAGATGAGGCTCAACGCGAAGAGTATGCCATTTGGAGTGTCCGTTCTGTGGAGACCAAGCAGGATGGCAGTGATGGGAAGAAGTGATCAGGAACCAAGTGAGGCGATGGTGACTGGACCGGGCTTTGGAAACCCAGGCTCCTGGCGTGCCCAAATCTGTATCTTCAGCCTGCGCTTCTCTGCCAAGTTCAGTCTTCTGACCCTAACTGCTTCCTGGACATTTGTGTCTGGACGTCCCAGAGCACTTCAGTCTTCTCACTAGCCTCCACCTGGCATTTTGCTTACTCTCCGTTGCATTTCATAGCACTAGCGTTCTCCACCTTCAGCTTCACCTCCAGACCCATAGCTGCCACCTGCCTCATTCTGCCCCATCCCTTCCTCTGTGCCACTTGCTCCCGCCTAAATTCAGTCTCTTCTGTCAGCTGAATATCTACTGCCCCAGCCTCTCCCTAGGCTGTCTCTGCCTCCAGTCTTTTCTCTTTGCATAGAACCCTTCAGGAGTTCAAGTTTTCTTTAGAAAAAGGGCCAAAGTCCTTAGCATAGGATGTGAGACTTGTCCAAAAATTCATTTCCACTTACCATCTCAACCAGGACACGTTTTCTTGATCCTCCCCTGCCACTTGTAGAGCTGACCACTTTTCTACTTGATCACAGTTAGGAGAATATGGAGTCCATCTTAGTCCTCTAGGTATCCCCAACCCATGGCACAGTGCCTACTTCCATCTACACACCCAACAAATGAATACACGAACAGGCAAGTGAGCGTAAGAATAAAAGTGAAAGAGTATGTTGTATGTTACACCCTCTGTAATTTTGGAAAAGTCCTCTCGTTTCAGCTCTGTCTCTTCTTGCAAGCGATAGGGAGTGGGAGGGGAAAGATTTCTCGGCCAGTTAATTTTACTGTCACTTTCTTCTAGAAGAAGCTGTGAATAAGGTGAAAATTCAGGCCATGTCAGAAGTACAGAAAGCGGTTGCTGAGGCAGAGCAAAAAGCCTTTGAAGTGATTGCAACAGAGAGAGCTCGGATGGAGCAAACCATAGCGGACGTCAAACGGCAGGCCGCAGAGGACGCCTTCCTCGTCATAAATGAGCAAGAAGAGTCAACAGAGGTCAGAGTTCTGCCAGCCCTGGGGACTGGGGACTGGGGCTGGGGCAGCTGCAGTGACCAAGCTCACGGTTTTCTCAAGTGCTAGGCAGTAAGACACAACAGTGCTCTTGAACTAGACGAGTGTAATTTTTATCTAGTACCAGAAGAATTTTCTTTCTTAATTATTATATTCTTAAACGAATCGGCTCATTTTGTCAGTTTAAATGTTGAAAACTCAGCCTAAAGACAGAGTTTGTGGAATTGCATGATTATGGTGACTACCATTGACTAGTGGGCTCACCGTGTGCCAGAGACACAGAGTTAAGCATGTATGTTGCCTTTTTAATCCTCACTATGACCCTGTAAGGTAGGTATTGTTGGGTTCCGATTTTCCCAAAAGGAAATGGGAGCTCAGGAGGATTTAACTGTCATAATCCCACAGTGCTAAAGCCAGGGTGCAGGGGTAAGGAGATGTGGGGCCCTCCAGCATTTGGTCTGTTTATGAAGAAGATAGTTCTTTTATGGATAAAGTGACAGATTGGGCAGATGTGCCCACCTCTTCAAGACCCCAAGCCAGGACTCAGTGATGTTCGTGTACAGGATACTCTTGTACTGCAGTGAGGACAAAAGTAAACAAACTGGAAAGAAAAAAGCATATGACACAAACATCCTAACAGTCCTTTGGAATGTAAAGTTCTGTAACTTTCATTTCTGTCATCTTTCAGCTTTGGGATAAACTTTAAGTCCTGAAACAAACCTGTTTCTTTAAGTAGGCAGATCCATCTACCAACTGAGACATAAAGAACTGGGTGGGGTTTTGTTGTTGTTGTGTTGTTTTTTAAACTAGAGAAACAGGGGCACCTGTGTGGCTCAGTCAGTTGAGCGTCCGACTTTAGCTCAGGTCATGATCTCGCGGTCTGTGAGTTCAAGCCCCCCGTTGGGCTCTGTGCTAACAGGTCAGAGCCTGGAGCCTGCTTCGGATTCTGTGTCTCCCTCTCTCTCTGCCCCTCCCCCGCTCGTGCTCTATCTCTCTCTCTCTCTCTGTCAGAAATAAACAGACATTAAAAAAATTTTTTAAACTGGAGAAACATTATTACCTCAGGATCCCACGTAAGTGATCCCCATCAGCGTAGCAGTGCCAAGCATGGCTGTGTAAGGGTGAACGTGCCTAGGCATTACGTGGCTATCACAGACGATGTTGGAAAATTCCTTGTTGTAGCACCCTAACAAGTGCACTGAATTGTAAGAAAATGGTTCCTTTAACCCTCTTCTTGCCTTTCTCCCTGGCAGCTTTTTCTTTAGAATTGTTTTTGAGCAGGGATATCTCTGTGGTATTTACTTCTGTATCTGTAGCTGTCTATTATCAATATCATTATCTGTTCATATTTACCTGCTTTTATATCTGTGTTTACCCTTAACTGTGTCTGCCTCCAAAAAAAGGAGTGTAACATTTTGGCTAAGAGCATGAATTCTGGATCTAGACTGCATGGTTTAAATCTCAGCTCTCCATTTATAGCATTGGGGTGTTGGTTGGGACCTGTAATTTTCAACAGTGCACAAAGAGGCCTGCAGGTGAGGCATGCACCAGCATCCATCCCAGGCAACTTTCCAAAGCAGGGGAGTGTTAGCAGGACCTAAGCTGTGTGTTAGTTTGCATCGGTCCAGATGGGCTGAATTCCCTTTATCCCATCCAGAAAATTCTACTTGAAGTCCAGCAGGCATCTCTGGGATTCTTGTTCATTCTCTCAGAAGTGGTGGGGTATAATGGAGGTTAAGAGTCCTGAGTTCTAGTCCCACTCCCCCCTCATACTGGCAGTGTACCGTACCTTAAGGACTCAGTTTCCTTCTCTGTATAGTGAGTGTTGTAGCAGCTCCTGGCCTGCTGGTCTCATAGTTTTTACAAAATATAATGAGATCAAAATTGTGACTGTGCAAGTGTTTTTAAATTGTAATGCACTGTGTAGACAGAAAGGATTTTGTTATGGTGTAAAAACACAGGTATAAGCTGTGGCAGCTCCTGCTTTTATGGAACAGCTGCGTCCTCTGAGGCCAGACCCTAAGAGTCTGCTCTCGGGCACAGGGATGCAGTAAGATGTGTCCTCATCTCTGCCAAAAGACACCTTCTGTCCTCAGCCTGGATTTCCTTGCAAACCTAATGAGCTAGCTATTGACTGTAAAATGGGTAGTCGTTTCTCCTTTGGGCCAGGTTTGCAATAAGGTCAGGAAGGCCTGGGAAGGATCCCAGGGATTTTGATAAGCCCCCAGGTCATTCTGGTACAGGTGGGTCCCCAGGCCACACTTAGAGTACAGGTATCCCCTGCTTTTTGAAAGTTCACGTTATGCCTTTGCTTTTACAAAAGATGTATGATAGTACCTGTTTTCACTTGCCAAAAGAAGTCTGAGGAGGATTTTCACTTTTATGAGAAAAGGCAAAAAGCAAAAATAGCGTTCAGCATTTGTTACACAGTGAGCTGTTCTAGAAGCAGCACACGCCCTGAGCAGCAAGAGTGGCCCTGCCAAGCTCCTTCCTTGGGAACTACACCCTCAGCAATCCAGCTGTGAGAGCTTTGAACTGGGTTTGTGAGCATCTGTGCTTTATCTCTATTTTGTGCATCCATTAGCAAGATGTGTCCTAAGGAAAAGCCTAAGAGAAGTTATTTTTTGGGTCTGGAAATTTTTCCATGTAAATTAATGCTAATTGCTTTTTCACTTTCCACCATTTCAGCTTATAGAAGGTTTCAGAGGAAGGCTCCACTTCCAGATAGCAGGGGAACCCGTAATAATGGCATAGACTGATCTTTGCTTAACAAAGGAAATTCAGCAGTCCCCTTTCTGACTTGGCCAGTAACTCACAAGGTTTATAATCTCTCCCCACTCGCTACAAAGGACTGTTTGCCACATGGGTCCCTCCAGCATTGAGGAGTGCCGACCTGAAGGGCAACTACGTGTACAATAATACAGTTTTACCTTATATCTTGGCAAAAAGCCTCATGATTGTCAGGGGGGAGAAGCCACAGGAAAAGGGAACCTACAGTATCCTTTTTACTCTAGCTGCTCTGGCACTAACCACCTTGCTCTTGCATTCTCTGATCCTGCCTCTGTGGGGGCCAGTTACCTTGTTTTATTGTATCCCATAAATTCAGAAATAATCTATTTTAAATATATAAGGGCAGCCAAGATGATAAACTAGGGGTTTAATACTCTTTCCCCATTTCAGGAGCGCCTGGTGGCTCAGTTGGTTAAGTGATTTCGGCTCAGGTCATGATCTCACCGTTCATGAGTTTGAATCCCGCATCGGGCTCTGTGCTGACAGCTCAGCTGGAGCCTGCTTTGAATTGTGTCTCTCACTCAAAAATAAACATTAATTTTTTTTTTTTTTAATATTCTTTCCTGGTTGGAGATGCTCTTGCAGGCTTGGACAGAACTAGTAGAGGCTCTCCCATTCGGCTGGGGCCGACTCATTGGCCTGTGTTTCCACAGCAGCCCCACGTGGGCAATAACCGATTTCTTCCCCACAAGTGATAATGTTCTGCCACGGCATCACTTGGGGCCAGCCTACCGGGCTCAAAAGGATGAAATTCTCTGGAACTGTAGTTTGCTTGAGGTTCTGTAAATGTAACCTGGGAAAGCCATCGGTCACCTATTCTGGTCCTCTGTTGTTGGTGCTGGGCAAGTTTGGGCCGTCCCGAGTGTATTTCCTGACAAGCCAGTTGTGTTTGAAGGGAGTCTGCAATCCTTTGTAAGCTCTTCAGAACTAAGCTTGTACATTGAGTCTGGCTGAGCCAGGAGGTCCAGGTTCCAGGCTTGACACAGACACGTGATCACTTCATAGCCTTAGGCACGTCCCTGCCTGCTGGCTCTCTGTGTCCCATCTGCACAGTGCAAAAGGTGGACTAGGTGGCACCACGCACGTGTCTGTTGTTTAATACTTGAGCAAGTGTCAGATTTCACTGGGGATAGTGTCTTTCTTCCCTGAGGAGACTACAAAGTGGTCAGGCCCGGCCTCCGGCCTCTGCCATTCTGGAGAACCTGTGGAGGGGTAGGGGGGTGCCGGCCAGCTGGTGCTCAAGTCCTTTGTGACACTTGACAAAGCCTTGCCTGCTCGTGGTAGTTTCATCTGGCCAGTGCCAGAGGATTTTTCTCTTGTAGGTGGGTCCTGAAGGCGTCAGGGGCAGGCTCACTGGTGGGGTCCTCATGGGAGCCTAAGGGAAGAGAGAGTTCCAAGGGGCAGGTGCCAGGAGTCGCACTGGTGTCAGCTTTCTTCATGACGCTGCTTTGCCTTAGCTGACTGGGGGAAGCCCAACACTGTCTGTTCAACAACTGTTCGGCGCCTTTCACGACTGCTCTTTATAGCACTAACCAGGTCTCAGCGTGGCTCATCCCTTCTGGCGGAATTAGTGCTCTCTTGGTTGGTGTTCTCCCTTCCTCACCCCTACCCCCATGCATCTCTGCTAAGCCCCAGCAATACCTGCCCCTTCTCCGGCAAGTGGAAGGAGTGGCAAGGAACCTTCTGGGCCGCTGAGTTCTGAGGAGTTGTAGGGCTCCCTTAAACGAGCCAGAAGCAGTCCTGTGACTCCCAGCCCACCCCTGACACGACAGATCCCTGACGGAGAACAGGCACAGAGGAAGTAGCACAACTACCCACTCTTACACGCCCATCCTGGTCCCCTGACAGGGGACTTTTCTCGAAAGGATTAGGTGGTGGTGGTGGAAACACCCAAGATCATTCCTCTGTTGGGAGGAGCAAGAGAAGAAACATTACCTAAACACACGTCTGCATGCGTGGTATCGGGGACCCCAGGACAGAGTTTGGTTTGGTCGCTGAGGATTAAATGGGACTCAGAACAATGAGTAGGTACCTTTGGTGGGCGATGTGAGACCTCCCACCTGCCCTCCCCTGGCACCCTTCGTCTTGCTGTCCCTCCGGCCTGTGGTAGGTGGTTTTCCTCACAGATGAAGGAGATTCCGAGAGGAGTGTGTGTTTCCCACGCACGGGAAACCGCAGTAGAGGCGGGACAAGCACAGGTACACGTAGCTCCAAATGCCGCGCTCTCCCCGTGTAGCACAGGTGACAAGTGATGATAAGCCTGCCCCGCGAGATCCAAGCGACTAACCCGTGCCCGTGTCTTGCAGAACTGCTGGAACTGTGGCCGCAAGGCCAGCGAGACCTGCAGCGGCTGCAACATCGCACGATACTGCGGCTCTTTCTGCCAGCACAAGGACTGGGAGCGGCACCACCGCCTCTGTGGCCAGAACCTGCACGGCCAGAGTCCCCACAGCCAGAGCCGGCCACTGCTTCCTGGAGGGAGGGGCTCCTCGGCCAGGTCCACCGACTGCAGCGTGCCGAGCCCGGCTCTGGACAAGACCTCGGCCACCACCTCACGCTCCTCAACACCTGCCTCTGTGACAGCCATCGACACCAACGGACTCTGAGCCCCAGACTCACTTCCCTCTGATGACCTCACAGCACGGCAAACCATGGCACAGAGGGCCCGGCTGTTTGAACCAGTGCAGTTAGCTGTTGGGTCATCAGCACGGAGTGAAGTGGAGGCAGGAAGAGTGCAAGGCCGGCCAACACTGCTCCACAGCCCCTCCGGACACTGGCCCCAGTTTCCTGTCTGTGTCCTTGGGGGAGCTAGTGTGCCACTCTCTCTGCACACAGGCAGCTAGCCAGAGCCGCTCCTCCTTTCTTGGCTTCCAGGTTTGTTCCCGTTCCAGCTGAAACTGGCGTGGCCGTCCCCTTCTCAGTATAGACCACCAGCTCCCCTCCCTGCCTCTCCAGGCAGCAGACCCGTCAGAGGTACCCGGCCGGGCTGGAGGGGGCTCGCCCCACACACTGCCGCCTACTCCACCGTCCTCCTGCGGCAGAGGCCTGGAAGCTGACAGCAGGCCGTGGAGGAGATTCCCTCCGATGGGGGTGGCCCCTCTTGCCCTGGAACAGCTCCTTTAGCCCCATTTCCACCCTCAGCAGATGCCACTGACTAGCCCCCGCCCCCGGACATGGGCAGGCAGAAGCAGCACTCAGGACCCTCTCTTCGACCCTGCTGTTCAGACTTGTTAAGAGTATCCGAAATCACAGGAAATAAGTTACCATTTCACTAAAAGCACCCGTAATAATGAAAAACAAATAAAACTTCTCCAAGCATCACAGATCATTTTGGACAAGATTTTCCAACCTGGCTTGCTACTTTAGTTTGGGACCCATTTTTTTCTCTCTTACCTGATTTTGCTTATGCAGAAATAGTTTCCAGCGCATGGATTGGTCTGAGGGAGAAAGACTCAACTGTGGATAGTCTGTTCTCTCTGAGCATGTTGGCCAAACTAGTATCGTCAAAACATTGAATGGATTATCTATTGGAAATGCAGAACCTTTTGTCACCGCTTGGCTGTTTGCACAGTCGTCTTGTTCTGTGTCCCTTTTATCTCAGACCGCGCACGTCCAGATCACTGTGTGGATCTTCTCGTGGTCTCTCTTTGGCCCCTGTTAAGCTATGGTTGTCCCATAGGATGTGATGTGTTGTGGCTAGGACCTGCCTCAGCAGTCAAGGCCTGCTCACATCTCAGCAGCCTTCCTGGACCTGAAAGAATTCTTCAAACCTCGTCCATAGTACATATGATGTCAGTTTATTATCAGGCATACAGTCTCGGTTTCCTTTATGGTATCTGTTTGATACCTTCCCTCTCTGAGCTAAGAAAAGTTCTGTGAAATGTGACAACCATTTTGAGAGAGGCTCACCAATTTTCCTTCCCATCATCAGGAAGTTTTCTAGATTCTTGCCTGGCTCTCCAAAGGTGACATCACCTATACCTCTTTTAAAATATCAGGAACTGCCACACACATTCTTCCCTGCCATTTGTGTTTTGTTGGAAGCACAAGGACCCTGACTCTCCCACTCTCCCCCTCCAAGCCTCCAGCACCCTCTTGCCCCAAGGAATCTGTTGGGGTGAGTTGGTTGGGCCTGCTCCTGGCCCGTGAAAGCCCAGCTTTAGATGGCTACCTTCTGTGCGCTGACCAGAGGGAAATAAAAGCTCTGTCTCATCAAGGAAAAGGGATTAGCGTAGTAGCGTTGTCCTCACATACAGGGGTATCTTACTGCGAGAACTTCTAAGTCCCTAATTTACCTAAAGATTCTGTATCTTGCAAAGGAACTCAGTACCAGGCACCTTTAAAATACCTGGATTTCCAGTGCATAAAGTAAGATCTTCCCAGAGAATGAATAACAGAATAATGTTATCCATTAAACTGGAATTCCTTAAACTGCAGCTGTTGGTGGGGCATCGGGACCAACAGGAATGAAATTAGTACTCCGGGAATGACTTGCCTACATTTTACTTGAGACATGGGGTATCCCATGAGGAAGTCATAGAGCCTATGAATCAGAGCAAGAGAGTATCCCGTGGTACCCGTTGGGTCTGTCCCCAGGTCACTGCCTTTTCATTGACAAGATGTACACCTGGACAGGTTCTTTAAATCTTCAGTTGGCCACAGGACCAGCCAGGGTAGCCCAGGTTTTTCCTGGTTGGAATGAAGAGCCAAAAGCAGGGCCCACCGTCCATTTCTGTAGCTATGGTTTTAGTTTAGTGTGCGGGTCCTAGGTGGCTGTCGTGGGCTGTGGTTCTACTGACAGCTGTGTTGGCAGAGTTACTGTGGTGCTGTTCTAGACCGCTTTGCTCACCCGCTGCCCAGAGGCCAAGCTGAAAACCTGGGTAGTATTCCACACTGTAGTTCAGTTCTCAGACCTTTTGCTGTTCATTTTGGTCACTTTCACATCTAGGTTGGTAGGGCATCTGTCCAAGACTTCCTGTTTAGGTGTAAAGAATCCCTTTCTTCAGCTCCCTCCTCTGAAATTCTGTCTGGTTGGGAGAAGGAGGGGCACTGCCTTGGGGTGGGCAGGGAGGGGATGGAAGGGGCAAGGGTGACTGAGTCCGGCTTCCCTACTTGGTCTCCAGTGTCTGCTCACCATCCCAGCCACCAGGTTTGGAGTACAAGTTCAGGCTTCCCGCTTTCATCTAGTTAGGCTTAAAATAACTTGATACAGTCAAGCTACTTAGAGGACCAATCTTCATAGTTAATATTTGGGGGAGAGAGAAAAGACAGAGGGGATGGGAGTGGTGGTACTGGAGGTGTCGGGGCGGTCCCGGGCTCTTCAATATTATCGTAGAAATGAAAAGCAAATGTGACATGTGCCTGCCCACCCATCAGAGCACACCTGGAGGATGAGGCCAGTGTTCAGCATCGCCCACTGAGGGACACTGAGAAGTGACGGGACTTCACTGTCCTCTGCTTGCGAGAAGTGGTTGCAGGAACCAGGGAAGGCCAGGGTGGCCAAACTGGGAGCCACCTTTAAATGTTCGGAGGGATGATTGAGGGCTGAATCTTCACACCCACCCTCAGTCGCCCTTTGGGTCCCCACCACCTGCACCATGTCTGACTCCGCCCAGTGGTGAAAATGGACTCAAGAAGAAGTTGGCTAATTCCACCTGCTCAGGAGTAGGCAGCCTACCCTAGGAATTGTGAGCGTGAATGGGACTTCCGCTTTGGAGGGTCCCTGCAGCTCCAGGGTGGGCCTCTAGCACATGTGCTCAGGCACAGGCATGTGACCCTGAGGTCACAGAGCGAGTGGATCTTGGACAGTGCTGAGTCCTACATGTCTCAGCGAATCGAAGTCTGGAAACCAGACGCATCTACCCAGCACAGATCGGTGTCATGTTGGCTGCAGTGTGGACATCCTTTGCCCATCTGGGCCTGCTAGTCCACCAGGAACTCCTCACTTCTTGGGGTCAACATGAACATCTTCAGCTTCTAGACAGAAAATCTACACTTTACTCTCTATGGCCTTGTTCCAAAGTCAGATTGATCCCCAGGGCTGTCACCTGCTTGAAAGGGTGTAGACCTTATTCTGGATAGTTCCAGAAGCTATCTCAGCAAGTGGAGTTGGAGGTTCAGCAACACTATTGGAATTGTGTGGTAGTGAGTTCTTCAGACCGAAATAATGACCAGGTAGCCATTTGTCCTGGAAACTGTAGAAGGGATTGTGGATTGAATGAATCATTTAGAACACATCTTCGAAGCTTTCTTCAGAACTGGTGTCAGAACCAGGTCAGTAGACCAAGCCACCTTAGGTTCTTTTGTTTTGTTTTGTTTTGTTTTGTTTTGTTTTGTTTTGAAGCTATTTACAGAGAACTGGGTGGTGGCGTGTTTGAACCAAATGTAAGAAAAGCCACAGGGACCTGGACTGTTCCAGCATGGGCCAGCCGGCCAGGTGTCCGGGAGGAGTCTTGTCTGGGTTGGGGAGGGGGAGCTGGGCGAGCTATGAATAGGGCCTTTCTGGCTCTCTAAGTGTCTAGTTCTTATGAAACCAAAACATTGACTACCTGCCTCTTTGCCCACATGCATTGACACGCTCATTTCCAAAGATGATGGTGCAGGTGACCTTTTCCATCGTGAGCCAGGAGAAGGTTGGGAGACCTGAGGGTGGACCTTGCATCCCCCTTCCGCTCCACAGCCCCAGAAATGGCACTTCCCTGCAGACCCCATCCGGTCAGGCCCACAGCTGCCCAGTGTACACGCGTCGATGCTTATACCAAATAGGGCATGTGCGGCTGGTGGCTGGCGGAGGCAGCCCCGTCCCTGCATTGGAGTTGGCGGAGAGAAGCATAGGTGAATGATTGAAAGTGCTATTTGGCTCAGCGGCCTTTGGTCTACTTTCACGGCTTTCCAAGTTCCTGATGAGGCTACAAAAGCTCCATCCATAAAAGAAAGCCAATAATGTAAATAAAAAAGTATGCCTCCGAGCGTGGATTTTAAAGGGGGATGATGAATGTGAAACCACCCACAGGATGCGGTAGTCTGGTTTTTCTGTGCTTTGTCATTTTACTCTGATAGCGATTTTTGTTACTTAACTCTGTGCATAACTTATTTAATGTACTGTATAAATGAACCAAAACTGTTAAATATGTATTTAGTTTGTTCTACTTAAAGTAGTCAATAAAAAGGCTATATTCCTTTTCTGACTCGGGCTGGAAGGGGACTGGGAGGGCAGGTGGTATATCCACCGGAAGACATCCTTCCCGCAGGCTTCCACAGACGCTCCCCCCTTTTGTGGGGCGGGGGTCCCAGTGGTTCCGCGGTGGCCTAAAGAGCACCCCAGGGAGTGAAAGCCGGAGGTACTGCTGAGGAGACGGTTCCAGCTGCTACACCTCTGGGCGGCCAGCAGAGGGGCCCGGCCCCGGGCCCAGCCAGGCTGGCTGCTGGCTCTGGGCCCCTGGCAGGGGGCAGCGACAGCTTACAGACACTCCCGGTTCTTCACTGGGGAGTGAGCTTTTGGGACAGAAAGTGAAAAATAGGGGAGTGGCCTCGGAGCTACTTTTTTCTAACAGCTCTCACGTAGTTCCTTAGAAAGTTTTCACATACCAGGACTTGGGAATATTCATTCCTGTTCTTACACGGATGTTAAATCACGTGAGTTCACGGTTTCCTTCATGCTCACTGGCTCAGTGGTTGTAGGATTTAATTGGGGTTATACTTTCATGGACTCTTCGCCTCCTGTCAGGTAATTGGATTGCCTTCAAGGTTTCCCTGTCCAACATACTGAAGTGAACATCTTCCTCTGCCTGCTTTATTTCTTTGGGATAATTTTCCTAAGTGGGAATTCTAAAACTGACCATTTCTTGCATCCGTGGAGAATACGTTCCGACTGCTTTCCTGAAAGCCCACCAGCTTGTGGTGCCCCCAAGCAGGCCGTGTGTAATACTTTCCACGGCTCTGAGGTGGTCTAACCAGCCGTGACGTGACCCAGATTGGTGCAGGCACACCTGTATGTATGGAGTCTTAGGCTGTCAGTCCAGTTTCCTGGCTAGTGACCCAAGGCCTCACTTCCCAGGGCCCTGGCCCCATCCTCCCTCCTGTGACCCGAATACCCATCTCTGGCCTCTGCCCTAGACCTACTTCGAAGCGGCCTTGCCCGAAGAGACTTGTTGACACCAGCAGCTTCACAGGCCCTCAAAAAGCAAAGGGAGTGATCTTGGGGTAGGGGAAAGGGCTGGGCCGTGGCCATGGCCCCAGAAGACAAGGTGGCGGCCTTGCTGCGTGATCTTTCACGCAGATGGTGCCAACTGCCAGTCTCTTGGCAGCTGCCCAGCGCTGCAATCCGACACCTAGAACAATAACAGGATCTCAGCCTTGTGACTGCCAGCCTCGCACAAAAGCACATTTGGTAGACAAGTCAGCAATCCACAGCCTGCCTTGGCTCTGAAAAAGAGACCCTCGGGACTCCAGTGATAGTACAGTAAAATAACTATTGGCTATAGAAATAGTCTAAGAAATTGCCATTATCATAAAAAAAAACCCAGATGCTGGATAAATTGCAAGGAATGGACTTTTAGCTGCATTGCTGAGGTTACAGATGAGGAAGTCTAGGGAATCCCCAAGGGCCAGGACAAAAAATTAGAAGAGTACAGCAAACCAAAACCACAGAGGTAGTTGAACACAAAAGAGGAAACCTGTACTGCCTTGGGTCAGGAGAAATTTCAAGAAGGTGGAGTCTGAGAGGTTAATTGCCTCTAGGGGCAGTGTGAGGCTCTGAAGGGCTTTGAGCCTCTACAAAATGCAGAAGCAGATCTGGGGCCAATCTGTCCACCCAGGTCACTCTGGCTTTGACCTCAGTGAAAAGGCAAGCAGGGAAAAATCTGCAAAGGGAACTATGCAGAACTCTCTGCCCGTCTGAAGGATGAGAATCTAGAGACTCCTTATGTCTGCTCTCTCCTGGGGCTGAGGTTCAGATTTTCATACTCCTGAGGCCAAAGCACTCCTGGGCTGAGGAATTAAGATAATTCTAAGCTTGCAGGTATCTCCTGGTGTCTGACAGAAGCAAAAATGAAAATCCTCTAGAGAAAAAAACTATCAAAAATATAAGTCATAATATAGCAACCAATTATAAAGTGTCCAAAAAAATTACTGAACATCCGAGGAAATGAGCCACTATGAGCAAGAGTCAGCAAGAAGAGTAAACAATTGATTTAGACCCCAGGAACTTCAGATAATAGTACCAGATACAGAATGTAACTATGAAATCTCTAAAGATGGTGCTGGAAAAAAGTGAGCACAAACTAAGAAACTAAATAACAGGCAGATGTGAAAATCAAATTCTGGAGAGGACCACTCTGCAGAGTAAATACCCTGCACTACCGGACAGCATAGTAGATGAATATGAAAGCGGGTGAAGCATAGACAAGGAGATGGAAAACAGGAAAAAGTTGTTCCTTCCGGAACGTGTCGAGTGGAGAGCCCTTTCAAATTTTACCAAGCGTGGAGTCAAGGAGCCTACTGACTTGTTTCTCAGCATGAAAAGGGAAATAATTGGCCTGAGATGATTCGACCTCAGTATGAGCAAATTGCATCGATCTGAACTCCTCTTGCCTCTCAGTGCTGGTTTCTTACTGCTGGGTTTTTAGGGTCCCGAGTTGGGTTTATCCTCTCCTCAGCTGTCCTCCCTCCCAAGAGGGTTGCGGGGAACCCACAACAAACCACCCACCGACCCCTCCCCCATTCCCCAAGAGAGCTTCACTGTCTTGGTGCTGGGCGCCCTCTTGTGGAAAGAGCCTGACTTGCTCCCTCCGTTGCCTCGAGCCCGCAAGCCAGATTCCTCTCCGGTGCGCACCCCAGCAACTTTTCCTTTCTCCTTTGCAACCTTTTCTGCCTTTCCGCCCCATGAGTTCGGCTAACATTATCTGGGTGCCTCCTAGGGAGTTTCGGAAGTGAGTAAATCAACCCCACCACCACCTACCTTCGGATGGCTGGGCCCTGAATAGCCCGCACCAGGTCAACCCTCCACCTTGCGCTGTGCTCCCATGGCTCTTCCTTGCTGCCCCATCTGCCATCCTGCAACCCCAAGCCTTGGCCTCCTTCCTTCCTTCCTTCCTTTGTTCTAGCTGCCACTGTCCTCTAGCCATGCGCTGGCTTCCATTGCTAAAGGATGCCTGGGATCTCCCTCAGCCTTGTTCGTGCTTGACAGCAAGCAGCTACTGGTGCCAGGGAGTAAGTCCGGCTATGACTTGGAGCAAAGTGTTTGCTAGCTGAGCTTTCTTCTTTCTCTTTAAATTGGGCATGCTAATGATGCCCACACCATTGAGTTGCTGTGAGGTGAAATGTGATGATATGGGAGTTGTCCCAGCACAGGGCCTGGTGCCCAGGACCCTCGGTAAACAGAGGCTGCTCTCATAGCCTGCTTCTCCCTCTGCCACTATGTGATTTCCTTGAGAGGATCCATCTTTGCCCCAGTATCCTGCCTGGAGCATGGTGTCATACATATGTACTTGTTTTGAGAATAACTTCCTGGGGGCGCCTGGCTGCCTCAGTTGGTAGAGCATGCGATTCTTGATCTCGGGGTAGTGAGTCCAAGCCCCATGTTGGGTGTAGAGCTTTGGAAAAGTGTGTGTGTGTGTGTGTGTGTGTGTGTGTGTATCCGTGTGTGTCTTCCTGAAGGCCCACCTAATTCTCAGGTCCTTTGTTTTGACGAATCAGAGGCTGTGTTAAGGGGACTTGGTGTGTTTCCCTCTGAGAGCTGGAGAGCAATGACAGCCATTTAGACTGTTGCTGTCTCTCCCACACCTGGCCTGGCACTGGCCCAGTCGCCAGGACAGGTTTGAATGTGTACAGGTGAGTCACTGGCACAGGTGGGAGAGGTGAGGAGGCAGGTGCAGGGAGTGGGTGAAAGGGTGGGGATGGCAGCTGGTGGAAGGACCCAGGAGCTCTCCCAGCTTCAGTACTCTGCCTGCCCTTGACCTGGGTGCTGTCACCAGCTCAGGGCATTTCACCATCCCCAGCACCTGCCACAAAGCAGGTGCCCAGTGGCTGCTGAAATGAGATGAAGAGCCACCAAGAGCAGGGCATTGAGGGCAAGGGCTGGAAAGGTGACCCAGACCTGATGGCTTTGACCTGCTACTTAAAGGCTAAGGTGGCGTTTCTGTGGTGGACAGGGGCAGGGGTGTGGGGGAGGCCAAGAGGGAGTGACAGGTCACAAATAGCCCAGCTCAGCTTGTGTGTGTTTTAGGGAGAGGAGCCTCCACAGAGTGGGAGACGGGGCTGATTGCTAAGGGTCTTGAATGCCAATTCAAGTAACCAAACTTGATCTTGATGCTGAAGCCAGCGTGGTGCCATTGAAGGGTCTTAGCCACAGGGGTGTGGTCCTCACGTCAATGTTTTGAAAGCCCTTTGTTTCTTATGGAATGGATTTGGGGCAGGGGTAGGGGGGATGCAGATGGGAAGCCCAGTGAAGAGGCTGCCACAGTCTTCTAGGCCAGAGGTGATGGTGGACACGAGCTGGGGGTTAGGGTGACTACCGGATGGAGATGAAGGTGGGCTCTCAAGAGGTAAGTAAACACGACATAAAGGCTTGGCAACCTCCTCTGTGCTCCTGCAGGCTGCCGAGAACTTTGTTCTCCCTGTAAGCTCTAACTCCAGTGTCGGGTCTACAGTCCAGCCCCCACAGCCACCGGACATTCCTGACGGCTTCCAGGCTGCCCTGTTACCTGCAGGCCATCGTGCAAATTCCCTCTGGTCGGGCCCCCTGCCTCACCTCCAATCCCTTACACTCCATGGCTCCACCTCTGCTCCCTTTGTGTGCCACGTTCTCCCTCCCCAACCACCCCTGTCAGAGACCCCAGCTCAAAGCCGGGACACCACCCAGGAGGCCACCCCCGACCCTGCGGGACCGGCCCGCTCCCCTCCACCTGCAGCGCCTTCCCCAGCACCTGCAGGCTTCTGTAAAGGAGGAAGGCCACCACCAGGTGAGGCGGGCAAGGGCAAAAACCCTCCGGAGGCACTCGCTTCACAGGTGTCAGCTTGAGGATTTCAGCATCATTGTTCGAAGATGCCAACGGGAAGTGTTTTTTAGTGTTGAGGGTTTGCTGTTGCTGTTCATGTGGAGGAAACGGAACAGAAGCAATTAGAACCTAGGACAGAAAGCAGGACTGTTTCCTCCCGGATGGGCTTCTTGTCTAACCAGGACACCGAAGCCTCCTCAGGCCGCCCAGAGCAGTGCGGCACCGGTGCTGGCTGCCCTCTCCAGGAACCGCTGGGAGCCTGCAAAGAGGCATGGCGGGGCACAGCCCGGCACGGTGCTGGCCAGCGAGCCACCAGGGACCCCCGTGCTGGGTCTTTGGCCCGGGTGGCCAGGCCGGCGGCATAGCTCTGTGGCCCCCCCTCACGGGGAGACACCTCAGGGAAGACCCTGCCTAGAGTCCCGGGCCAGGACGTCCATCTGAGCTGTCTTCCTGGCACCACTGGGGCACTCGGAACACCGGTGACATGTCAGCCCACTGGCCAGTCACCCCCGGCTTAAAACCTACCACAGCTTCCTCAGCATGAAGCACCTTTGAGGCCCTGCCGCCTCCTCACTTTCGCCTCAGCCCACTGCCCCCTCACCCCAACCTTAGCCCGCTGCTGGGCTTCCTTCAGTTCATGAGGCAAGCTCTCCTCCCCCTCAGGGCCTGAGCGTGTGTTGCCAGCCTAAAGACTCCTGACCCCAACACCTTCCAGACCAGGTCAGAGGCCATCCTTTGCTCTTGTGTTGCCAAGTGCCTCCCCTTTAGAACCCACGGCTGTGGCAGTCGCCTCTCCCCAGATGGCTCAGAGGAGGGCCCCCTGGTGCCTGGATGGACCAACTTGGCCATTTTGCACCTGATTCTGTCAGGTGACATGGGTGGTGACAAATCCAGTCTGGAAGGGGGGCCGTGGGGAGGAAGGTTCTGTCAGGGGACAGAACTTCTCACAGGCATGCAGTTACACTATCTGGGACTCCAAGAAGGTTCTGTGCCCCCAACTTCAGACCACATCATGTTGGCAATGAGGGTGGTGGTGAAGCTAGGACAGCCAGATGACTTTCAGGGGGTTGAGAGCAGAGATCCAATCCAGTCTACCCCCTTTCCCAGACAAGGCCCAAGAACCAGGGCTTGTGAGCCTGAGGAGGTCCTGAGTTGAGGAAACGGAGACGAGCTGTGATTTAAGTTATCATCATCATCATCATCTGTTCACAAGGGAGCTCAAGATAGGAACTGACTGATTCCTAAGGATAGGTTGTCTGCCCTAAATCTCTCGTCTGAGTTGCAAACCAACCCCAGGGCCTGGCCTTCTTGCAGAGGGAGAGAGAGGACACAACACCAGAGGTGACCACTGCCTTTATTGCCTCTGTGCTGGGGTCTTGGGCTGGGGGTTGGGGTTTGGAGGTATCTGGGGGGAGCAGGTGACACTGGGCCCAAATTATTGCTACTTGGCAAGGTCACCTTGGGACTTCCCATAGTGCCCTGAGTGTGGGTAGGCATGAACATGCAAAATATATGCAAATGACATGCAAACCAACCCAGGATCTTGCCGAGGTCTCTGGTGCAGCCAAGGGTGCTGGAAGAGTTGGAAGCCTGCTAACCCAGGAGGGTGATGGGGACACCCAGGTCCTTACCCCACACTGCAGACGGATCCGGCCCAGCCTCAGGGGTCGAGGTTTGGTGGTGGGGGGGTGGGGGTGGTGTCCCTGAGCATCAGCCCTGGTTCTGCTGCTGGCTGAGGAAGAGCAGAAGCCTGGCCCCAAGACAGCAGGAAGAAAGCAGGGTACCCACTAGGCAGCCAGACAGCCCGAGGCCCACCCAGAGAGGGAAGCGACCTCCTTCCTCTGTGTCACACAAGGCTGGGACAGAGGTGACCAAATCCAAGCTTCTTGAGCCAGGCAGAGGCCAGAATGCCTCAGAGGCCAAAGCTACAAACAATAAAATACACTGATAAATAAATAGAAAGCGAGCAGCCCAGTCCCTGATCCCTGGGCTGAGAGACTCTCCACCAGCTGGGTCTGGGGCAGGGGGACCTTTGAGAGCCCGGCCCCAGTTCTAAGAGTGGCAGCATCCTTGGTCTTGGTGCTGAGTCAACCAGTCGAGAAGCTCCAGAAGGAGGCAGGTAGGGCCCCAGGGCCTTGGCTTATGCAGGTCAGGCTCAGTTATTATTCATAATCCACCAGGAGGCTAGGGGTCAGAGGTTGAGGGTCAGAGGCCATCAGGGGCCCACTGCCACTCCGTAGGGCTGTAGAGCAGGGTCGGGGGCCACAGTATACCTGGGAAGAACACAGTGGTGAGGATGTCTGGAGCTCGCAGGTGGTCAATGAGGATGCGCTGGAAGGCCTTACTGCAGGCGGACTGCTGGTGCCTGGGGAGGGCCGTGGAGTGACCTGAGGCTGGAGCTGGTCCCTCGAAGAGCAAGACCACATGGCTGAGAGCTCCCCACCCCCACCCTGTTCTACCTACTGTCTGGATTCAGATCCCGGTCCTGCCTCACATTGGCTCTGAGCCTCGGTTCTCTGTCTGTGAAATGGGGACAATAGTGCCTACTGTACCGGGACACTGGGGGGATGACGTGAAATAATACGTGGGTGCTTGGCATAGACCGTGGCACGGTGGTAACAGTGTGTATTCACTGAGTGCCCGCCATCTACTGTGTTCCTGCCATCGTGCTCAGCTTTTCATACACCATCTCGTTTGGCTCATAGAAGGGTAGACCTATTATGACTCTCATTTTGGAAAGATCACTGGGGCTCAGAGTGGATGAGTAACTCTCCCGAGGTCACACAGCCAGTGATTAATAGAGGATGATTTGAACCCACGCCTGACTCACTCCAGGGCCCATACTCAATAAACTTTAGCTTTCAGATACCATTCATACCTTCTCCAGGAGGCCTCATCCTGCCAGAACTCATATAGGGTGAAAGAGGCATTGTCCAGCATCTTCTGGGCAGACACACTGTGGGGCCAAAGAGATGGCCAGGCCAGGCCCAGGCTACCACCACCACTGCCCACCCAGCCTGGGTGTCTGACGGGAGCCTTGGCCAAGGACGCCCAGCCCCAGCACTTTGCCCTGCTCACCCCCCTCCCCTGACCTTGGCCAGCCCACTGGCCAGCTAGGGACTCACTGCAGGCAACGGCTCTGGGCCCCTGTGAAGTCCACATAGCAGCACAGGGCACGGTGGAAATCCTGCAGGGCTTCCTCTGCCACGTGCACCTGCCTCTGGGCCACGAGGATGTGCTGGCAAGAGAGGCAGCCTGGTGAGCCAGGGTGAGGCAGGGCCCAGGGGAAGGACTGGCTCTGGCCTTCAGGAGGACTCCGCCCTTCTTGACTTGCACCAGCCCCGCCTACCGTGAGGTCAAGCTCCTGCCCCAACCTGGCCCCCAGCATCCCTGCCTCCAGCCTCTCCTCATGGCCAAGATCATTGCCTTGATCCAGCCACTGCCCCCCCCTCCAGCAGCATGCCACCACTTCCCCCTCTAGCCTCCACCCACACACCCCAGACCCAGCTTTCAGGAACACAGATGAAGTGAACTAATACCCAGAGAGCGACAGTGATTTCTACAGGGTCACAGAGGAAGGGCCAGAACCCAGCACCTGCCAGGCTTGGGGGACGAGGGCTGGGCCAAGCCTGGGAAATGGGCATGTGTGTAACACAGAGGCCAAGCAGGCAGCAGTCCCCGTGAAACCCCTCATTTGATGAGCACCTCGTCCTGGCCCAATACCCAGTTGCCTGTCCCTCTCCTGGACTCACCGAGCCAGGCCCCTTGGTAAGCTCCTCTTCATGCAGGGGTTCCAGCCGGGGGGCCTATGAGGGACACAGAGTGTGGGCAAGGCCCCCGGTGTGTGCCTGGCTTATGTAGATTCCAGGAAGAACCTCCCCCTTGGGGAACTGGCCACCTGGTCACTCACCTTACACTCAAGCTGGTCAATGAGCTCCTGGAGACGGTTGACCTGGAGCCGCCACTGCATCTCAGCTTCTGAGCTCTGCCCTGGGGTGGGACACCCATGGGGGGAAGTCAGGCATGGGCCCCCTCGGGTTGGGAAGCCTCTCAGGATGAGCTGAGAGGCAGTGGGTGAGTGGGCACCGGGGGCACCTGTGTCCGAGGAGCCAGGAGACCAGGTGGGTGACCGACTGACGCTCCGCGGGGCCCTGCGCCCTGCCCTCCGGCAGCCATGGGGCCTGCTCTGTACCTCCACACTGTCTTCATCTGACCTAAGAGAAGTGGAGGGTCAGCCCATTGCTCCCAGACCCACAGGCCAAGGACTGGGGCCCCTGCACAGGGCTGGGCCTGGGTGGAGCAAGACAGGCTTCCTGGGACACTGAGGCCCAGCCAGCCGCTCCCTCACACCCCTTCTTGGCCTCCCTGTCCAAGAACAAGAATAATGGGCTCTGGGATGCTGGAGCTGCGGAATGTGATGAAAGCTGAAGGCCCTGGAATGTGGAGACAATGACCAGCAGGGCACCTCACATACCGTGGGCCACGGGCCTGGGCCTCCAGGGTATCTGACGCCCCTTCCAGCGAACTCTGCAGGGCTTGTAGCTGGCTCACCGTCTCCCGCAGTAGGAAGCGGGTCACAAACTGGTCCACCTTGGAGGCCCGCTCATATTCCTGGGGGCAGAGGGAGCATGCTCAACATATCCTGGCCCCAAGCATATATTTCTGAATGGGGAGCCACTGTCCTGCTCCCCTACCCTTGCCCATCCAAGCAATAGTACAGCATGAAGAGCAGAGAGCATGCAACCAGAGCAGGACAGTTCTGGGACTGGGAGCAGGGCCTGGCCTCCCTTCCTGGGAGGTGTAAGGCCACCTTTACAGGGAGGCATCTGCCATTTTCTGGGCCCTAAGGCCCCTTCCCTGTTGGGCCACCTTTAGCCAGGCTGGTGGTGGCAGGGGCAGAGAGGGGGGTGTAAGGCAGGTCACATGGCATCCGAAGGCATGAGGCAAAATGATGGTGTGATGTGGCCCCATGCTCACCAGTTGGCCCTAAACTCATGATCTATGCATGCATTCATTCATGCACTCATCCATGCAACAAATACGTAACTTCTACTAGGAGCTGCAGATACAAAACAGTGCTTATACACATAGCACTGATTCCTACATCACTAGCCTCCACTCAGCCCCTCCCAACGTGGGCAGAGAGACAAGGCCGACATGCCAGTCCCTACACTGCCCATTTGAGATGCTCAGAGACTCTCCAACTACCTTCGCCTCCTTGTGCCTTAGTTTCCTCACCTAGAGAACAGGGAGGATAATAGCCGTCTCACCGAGCGGTTGAAAAACTTCAGTGAACTAATTCCTACATAGGACACAGCCCAGGATGGGAGTCCTGAGAAGCCAAAGTCCAGTGCTTGCCCACCTTCCACAAAGGGCTCCAGAGGCAACATCCATCAGGGGCTTCATTTCTTTCCATGACCTGCCTCTGCTCAGCCATCAGATGGGCCCTGCTGGGCCAGGCTCATGAGCTGGGAGGCAGGAACAGAATGGGGGCCAGGTGCTCTCACTCTTAGGCCAGTGGTTTCTGCCCTGTCTCCAAGCCTCGTTCTCCAGACTTCCTGGCCATGCTCTGAGCTCTCTGAAATCCTTCCAATAAATTCCCTTTTGAGCGCTTAAGATGGTCGATCGAGTCTCTGTTGCTTGCAACCAAAAAACCCAGCTGCCACAAGCACCCTCTGTGCCATGCCCTGTTCCAAGCAGAATTTCATTTAATCCTCATAACAACTTATAAAAACCATAATGGACCCCATTTTGTAGATGAGAAGACTGAGGCCTGGAGCAATTAATTACCTTGGGCCAAGATCACACAATTAGTTAGTGGCAGAGTCAGAATTCAAACCGGGACCACAAAAATTCCTCTCTACTCACCACTAAGCGCCTTCCAAGCATTGCCTTATTTGTGATTATCAGCCCAGTTTTACACCTGAGAAACCAAGGCCAGAAGTCACAGCCAGAGTAAATGGAGCCAAGATTCGCCTGTGGGTTCTAGGAGGAGGAGCTTAGAGCCTACAGCGGGTGAGGGTGACCTATGAGGTCACAATGTGGCCTCCCCAGGATAGAGTGGGGACAAGAGTGCCCCTCCCCCAGCCAGAGGGCAGGGCAGAGGCAGCATGGGCTGTGGCCTCCAGTGGTGACCAGCCCTGCCATGGGAAACAACAGTTCTCACAAGAGAACCAAAGTGCCCAAGCAGGCCTGCAGGGAGAGGCCACCTGACATGGACAAGGCTGGGTGGAAACAGCAGTTCTTCAGCCATCTCAAGCGGAAGAAGCCAAACGTGAGTGCCAGGGTGTTAGGGCAGGTGGGAGTCAGGGGAACTTGAACAGGTGGGCAGGAGGGGATGCTGGGATTCTAGGCGTTGTGGGCATAAGTCCGAGGCGCATGGAAGGGCTTGGATAACCCCTCTGAAGATGGCAGTCCCAGGAACCCACGTAGTGTGGTTGGGTCCTAAAAGCCCAGAGGGAGGGCAGGGATTCAAGCAACCAGGAGAAATTAGGAGACGGGAGCCCAGGAGGGTGGGCCGGAAGGGATTCTCCCAACTCCCCACAGAGAAGTAGAGGGTTCTGCGTGGTGAATCAGCCTTAGTTGGTACCGCAGGGGCTATGGGCACAGGGAGGTCCTTTATGCCCCCTTTCCAGCTCCCAGCCTCAAAACATGCTACTTTTCCCCTTCTTCGAGTGGGCAGAGGCCCTGGAGGGGGTCCGGGGGGTGAGACTCCCGCTACTAAGGCTGGGAGGGCAGGCAAAGATCCCATAATCGCAGACGGTGCAAGTCTCAGGAGGTCAGCTACGGTGGGTGAACGTTTCCAGAGGGAAGCCAGGTGTCCTGGGCAATGGGACCGGGAGAGACCCACTCCCGCCCCCGAGCACGGGAGGAGAGCGGGAGTCCTGGAAATGTAAAGGGGGCAGAGTCCTGGGAGACTGGATCTGGGTGGGTGAGGATCCTCAAGAAGAAGGCGCTGTACGCTCTTCCCCCTCACGCTCCCGCCCCGCCCCAGGCCAAGATCGTGCTGCTTTTCCCCTTGGACAAGCAGCAGCAGCTATCCGACGTGGCGGCGGGCTCAGGCGCGCGGCCCGGGCGTCCAGGCGAGGACGCGACGGGCGCCCCCGTGGGCTCCCCGGCGGCGGCGCCCACGCTGCGAGGAGCGGGCGACTGCGCTGATCGGCGCGAGGGCGCACGCGCGCGAAAGATGAAGACGCTCTTGGTCCTGCTGCTGCTGCTGGACGCGCGGCTGCAGGAGGGGCGCTGCGCGGCCGGCGCGCCCGGAGCGGGGGGCGGGGCCAAGGTCGCGCAGGGCTGGCAGCGGCTCTACTCGCGCCTGCTGACCGACGTTCAGGCGAACCGCGAGGCCGACCCCGCCGAGGAGCAGCCGCGCAAGCGGCGCCGCTGCCCTCGCCCGCGGCCCTGAGCGCCCGGCCCGTGGCCCAATAAAGAGCGCATAGCACCCCTGGCGCCTGCTGGCTCTGTCTTAGGAGGCGCAGAACTGGGCGGGGGTAACCGGGCCCAGAGCGAGACGCGGATGAAACGGTAGGGCTGAGGGCAGAGCAACGGCAATGGCTTGGCGCCAAAACCGAGCCTTCTCCTTCCTTGTGACCCAAGCGTCAGAACCCCTGCCCCCAGGTGGGGAGGGACACCCTGCCACAGTGGAGGGAAGCTGTTTCCCTCCTCCTCCTCCAACTCCAGGCCCGGGTCAGACCTTCGGGTTTGCAGGCCCAAGGGAGGTGAGTTTGGGCAAACCCCGGTGTGGGCACGCTAGGAGGAGGGACCTGCCTCCAGCCAAAACCTAACATCTTCAAGAGTCCTCAACATCCACAAGTCCTTCTTAGGCAGGGGGCGGAGGCAACAGACACCACCATCCTGGAAAAAACTGTGAGGGTCCCACGGTCAGCTGGGCTGGGGCCTGAGACTCACATTCTGCCTGTGAGAGCACCCAGGAGGAGAGGCTGGGGTCTGGGGGCTTCTGACCCCTCACTCCTACCCCACTCTGCTTGGTAACCCCCAAGCCACCTCATCACTTGTCCCTCACCCTACCTTGTGCCATCCCCTTCCCCACATTGCAGTCAGAGACTTCTTCCAAACCACTTAGCTGTCTGTAGGACAGTTGGCTCCGCTCCTAAGCTCCCACTGATTTCTCCAAAGCCCAGAGGGAAACGCCCAAACTTATTGTTGTCAAATGCAAGCTCAGCCCCCAGCCTTAGTCTTTCCCTCTAGGGCTTCTGAGTGACTCATATCCTCACCCTTGCTCTGGCTATATTGCCACTGTGGTCTCCAATGCAAGGTTCACCTCCCTAATCCACCCAGGAGAGGCCTGGCATGTTATCTGTAAGAAAGACCCAGCTACTTCTCATTTTCCTGGGCCCCAAACCCAGCTCCAGACCTGAGTGCTGCCCCAGCCCTACCGAACCTGTAGCCAGCCTTCCACTGGTGACCACCTCAGAATGTCCCAAAGGGGACAGATGCAGCAGGGGGTGAAGGTCCCAGCTCATTAAAGACACAGGCCCGGCTTCTGCTACAGATGCACTTCCGTTAGTGTCAACACAATTGACATCCCTTCCGTATCCCCTGCGTCAGGCTGGAGGTTGCATGACCCACAGCATCTCCCCAAATGCTTATAAAAACATACCCTTTCTTGCCATCCCTGTGGTTAAAATCAAGGTAACCATGTCCTTCAATGTGGCCACACATCCTGGCCATACGTGATTGGCCTAGGCTGGTCCTATCAGCCTCTTTCCTGGGACTGTAATTCAGAAGATGTGAGAGACTGTTTTCTACGTGAGCATGCATGGGCTGAAGCCAGTCTTCAGAAGAATAAAACAATGCAGAGCCTGTACACATCCTGCAGCTAGGCCCTGCGTCCAGTCTGTTCCTGAAACCTGATTTCATCTTTGTTCTTGGCGTCCATAAGGCCTACAAGATCCTTGTAATCAAATCCCTATTTTAGCTTAAGCTCAGTTGAGTAGGTCTTCTACTTACAACCGAAATGGTCCTAAAGAGAATAATAGACTCTGCAGAGACTAGAAGTGGCCTTTTTCCTATGTGAGGATTATTAGTACGTTCTGGAGGAAGAAAGTGAGCCCAGAGAGAGATTAGGACTTGCTCAGGGGGGCACAGTGAGTCATCTTCAGAACTGAGTCACAAACTCCTCGGGTCCACTGGAGTCCATACGTGGAAGCCCCTGCAGGTAGGGTCCCTATGTGGGCTGCCTGGGCCCCTCAGGGCTGAGCTCACATAGGTCCTATGAGTGGCTACAGATCTGTGATTAAGAGCTTTCCCTTCAGCATGAAGGGAGTGGGGAGGAGACTGCTGCACATCGGCCAGAGTACATCGGATAATCTGAAGCATTCTGGTTGTGCTGGACAGCTGAGGCCGGATCCCCTGATGCCAAAATCACTGCTCTTGGTCCTGTCTCAGGAGAGAGGATGGGTCCAGGGAGTTCTCATGGGAGAGGTCTGTGGAATACAGCAGGTACTGAGGACTGAGGTCACAATGAGTCCAATCCGAGTTCTTTTCCTTCCTTCTCTGACCACCCCCTCTTACCTTAAGTCAAGGCCAAGAGAGAGGTGCCAGGAGACCTTCTGGGGCTCAAGGACTGGGCTGGACTCCTGGGTCCCCAAGTAAGGATATATGTCCGGAGGACACTGCCACAAGGCCCCATCATTGTTAGAGCCCTGCTGCTCCCAGAGGCTTCTCATCTAGAAGGATTGAACGAGGCCCTCTCAACATCTACGTCCACCAGGACTGAGGGGGCGGAGCCACATAGCGGAGGCGAGTCCTCAGAGGGGTGGGCCTGGTGCAAGGTGGGTCTTGAGCCTTGAGCCACAGGAGGGCAAAGAGGGCCAAAAGCGGCCGGAGCCCGCAGGAGCGGAGACTGACGCTCAAATTAGTGGCGGGTGCTCGGGCCTGTGGGCAGAGCCAAGAGCTGAAAAGAGACGTCCAGTCTGGCCGGAAGAGTGGGAGCTCAGGACCAGAGGCCGGAGCCAAGAATTGAAGGCGCTAGTTCTGTAACCAGAAAGGCCAAGACTTAGGCCTGGGGCCCGAGCCAAGAGCTGAAAGGCGGGCCTCCAGTGAGGCCGGGGGCGGGGCCTCTGGCGAAGGGCGGGGTCGAGCCGGGAGAGGCGCCGTGGCGTCGGTGTCCCGGAGGTCCGGGAGCCGCCGGGTCCGTCGGCTGCCCTCGCTGGGCCGCGTGGCGGTGGTGGTAGACCAGGGCTCGGGCTTCATCAAGGCGGGCTTCGGGGGCGAGCGCCAGCCCCGCCTGGTGCTGAAGAGCTCCAGCCTGGTGCCCACCTGGGACCGGCCGGTGTGTACCCGCGCACCCGGCTGCGGGCTGGCGGGCGGCGTGGAACGGGCGCACCCCATCAAGCACGGCGTGGTGGTGGACTGGGAGGCACTGGAGGGGCTGTGGGAGCGCCTGCTGGTGGGCGGCCTGCGGGTGTGCCCGGAGCAGTGGCCCGTGCTAGTGAGTGACTCGCCGTCGGCGCCGCCCGCGAGCCGCGAGAAGGTGGCCGAGCTGCTGTTCGAGGCCCTGGTGGTGCCTGCGTGCCACATGGCCAGCACGGCGTTGTTGGCGCTCTGCTCCACTGGCGCGTTCAGCGGGCTGGCCGTAGAGGCAGGTGCAGGCGTGTGCCACGCCACACCCGTCTATGCGGGCCACTCGTGGCACGAGGCCACCTTCCGGCTGGACATCGCAGGCAGCACCCTGTCGCGCTACCTGCGGGACTTGCTGGTGGCAACGTGCCCTGATCCATCGCTGCGGGCCTTGCCCCGCAAGGCCATCACACAGCTCAAGAAGCGCTGCTGCTATGTGTCGCTGGACTTTGAGGGTGACCTTCGTAACTCTGACCGCCACCATCCGGTCAGTTTCTGTTTAGGCAACGGGTGCTCTTTCTGCCTCAGCAGCGAGCGCTTCCGCTGCCCGGAACCCATCTTCCAGCCGAGTCTGCTAGGCCAGGCCGAGCCAGGACTGCCTGCACTGGCCTTCCAGGCACTGCAGAGGGTCCCTGCGACTCTAAGGACACGGCTGGCCGATACCGTGGTGCTGGCCGGTGGTTCCACGCTTTTCCCTGGCTTCACTGAGCGCCTGGAAATGGAGCTAGAGGCGCAGTGCCGGAGGCATGGCTATGGGGCACTGCGGCCTCACCTGGTGGCCAAGCCTGGGCGTGGCACAGCAGTGTGGACAGGTGGCTCCATGGTGGCCTCCTTGCGTTCCTTCCAACAGCGCTGGATAACCCGGGCCATGTACCAGGAGTGTGGCTCCAGGCTGGTGCACGAAGTGTTCAACTGAGTCATGTTGGACTGGAGGGGAGGTGCCACATGAGGGGCACGGTGGGCTGAGCTATAGCTCTATCAGAGGCATTGAGTGCCAAATAAAAGTCTCAAGTGATTGGAGGTGGCAGAGTCATCATGTGCTGATGAGTCACTCCTACCCCTTACTGAGCCAGGAGGAGGTGGTCGAGATCCCAAGGACCCTCACTTTGACCTGCAGTTTGGATCTACCATAACCAGTGCCAGTTCAGAGAATACCAGTCCAGGTGCCTACCCCCAGGGCCCCGTTTCCATGGCAACAAGGAAGATAACACTCCCACTTGTGTCCAGGCCACAGATATGGAAATTATCACAACACATCATGGAAATTATCACAACTGCTCATCATGTACTATTTGGATTCCCATCCTATGCTAAGCCTCAACGGCAGAAAACCTACTAAAACCCATGGAGAAGCAACCAGAAAAGGAAACCCTGTCCTTAGCTGATCATTGACTCACTGAAGGCCTCAGTTTCCCCTTCTGTAAATATGGGGTCACACACAATCCTCACTGTTCCCTCCTTGCCTCCTTATTAAGAGCTATGGGACAAAGGGAGGTGGAGACATTTCTTAAAAGAAACATACAAAGGGAGGGGTGGCTTGTGTTTTTGAAGTCGCTCTCCAAGAGCCTAGAGCCCTGGCTGTGAGCACTGTTTGTGCTCGTATACACACGTGGCCACGCATGCATACAAACACTTGGGTGCTACATGTCTGCCTGCCTTACACGTGTCCTCAGGCCAGGCCCTGCCCCACCAGGTTCCACACACTAGCATGGGCCTGTGGCTGTGTGTGAGTATGCCCACCTCCCAGCCCATCCCTGCTGGGTCCTGGGCTTGATACCCCACAATAGTTAGGTCTGGCCAATAATAAAAACAGCAGCAGCAGGAGCTCCAGGTAGCAAGTGGCTGCTGTGTGCCAGGCACAGCTCTGGGTGCTGGGAATAGAGAACACGAAAGGCAAAAATCCCTGCCTTCATTCTCATTTCTCTGTCACATCAAATGTATGGAGGTAAGCTCTATTATTATCCCCAGTTTACAGATGAGTAAACTGAGGCCCAGAGAGATAAAGGTACACAGCCAGAATGTGGGAGAGAACCCAAGCCTCTAGCTTCACAGCCCTGAGCCATGACAGTAGAGGCTCCCATAGGACAGCAGACACCCCTGCCCTCATTCCAGGCCCTCCACCATCAACCCCTCCACTCACCAGCTTGGTGGTGTCCATGGCAGTGAGCACGGCACAGTTCAGTGACTCCAGTGCGGCCAGCACAGGCCGGTAGACACCCAGGTGTTCTGAGAAATAGTCTGCAGGCAGAGAAGGTGCTCAAAGGTTCCCAGACCACCCCCTACTCCTGCTCCGTGGCCTCATTTACCCAACCTGGGATTCCTCAACAGCCAACCAGGCCTCATATCCTGAGGCAAGCCCATCTTGTTCCATTAGGAGAGAAGGAACAGCCTCCAAGGAACATCATGCCCACCTGCCCAGGGGCGCCAGGAGACCAGAGCTCCCGTGGACCTACTCACCACATAGTTTCTCCGTTTCCAAATTGCTGCAGGAAAAAGAGGAGGCACGCTTCAGTCCCACAGACTTAAGCTTGGTGACCTGAGACTTTGAAGCCAATGTTCCTCCCACTGCCCACCCCAGCTCAGCCTGATGAGGAGGCTGCTTCTGCCTCCACCCAATTTAAGCTGCTCAGTGGGCCAATGGGGTCAGCAAGGGTATTACTGAGGGCGAAAATTCAGACCCACTCTTGGCCTCCAAGGGGAACTCAGGACCAGGGAGAGAAATGTGGACACAGGCCAGAGAGGAGTATAATCAGAGCCGGGAAGGGAAAACCAGGTCTGGGTAAGTTCAGAGAAGGCCTGGGGTATTACTTGGTAGGTTAGGGAGGACTTCCAGAAGGAGGGTGCTTAAGTTAGGCCTTCAAGGACAAGGAATTTGATCTGAGTGTCTGGTGGTGGGGAGGTGGCAACATTGCAAATAAAAGGTCCAGCCCAAGCCTCAGAGTAGGGAAGGGCATGGAAGCCTTGAACGCTGACCCAGAGTTTGAAATTTATTCTAAGGAGATGGGGGAGAGGGAGGGACAGCTGTGTATGTGTATGCACCCATGTGAGGAAGCATGGGGAGGGAAGCATGCAGACTCCTGCTAAGGCCCGTAGATGTGGGAGCACACATGGGGAGGTATGTGCGTGTTCATGAACCTGCATCGATGCGTGGAAGCAGGTGAGGCCCAGCTATCCTCAGGCATCCCCTTGTCCCTGCAGGAAGCGGGAATGGGGAGGGGGGTAGGGGGACACCTGTGGGCTGAACCACTGGCTGGTGACTCAGACCGGGCTATTTTGGGGTCCCAGCTGGAAGGAGTGTGATGGACAAGGCTGGAGCCAGGGAGGGAGTGAGTGGGCGGGTAAAGCTGTCATCAAGCCCTAGCACCTCTCTCCCTATGCAACCCCCCATCCTCCATAAGGAGGCAGGGGACACCGTGGGGCTGGGAGAGCCTAGCTTCACATCTACACCCAGCTCACCCACCCGTTCTCGTACTCACTCAGTGGAGGGCCCATCAATGCCGCTGAACAGTTCCCGCAGCTCCCCAGGGCTGAGAACCCCATCAGCAAAGTAATTCTGGAACTCCTCAAATGAGAGCTTACCATCATCTGGGGTGGGAGCAGAGAGCAGAGCTGGTATCCCTGACCCCTGGCTGCACCCCTGCCACCAGCTTCAGACCCCCTAAAGCTACTTGGCCAGGTGGAATGGAATTCTGAGCTTGGGGGGACTTGGCTGTTGGGGACAAAAGAGTCTCCAGGGGTGCCCACTTAAGGCAACAGGGTCCACTCTTCAGGCACCCAAAGGACAAGGCAGCACACACATGGCATTGCATAGGGACTCAATAAATGCTTGCCAAATGAAGAAGCAAATGGAAAGCCTGGGACATGGCCAGGTCATGGCAGAACCTAGACATCACTCGGAGGACTTGGGGGCTCAGTCTCTGCCCGCCAAGCCTGGCTCCAGGCTGCTCTGTACCCACACCCTTCACAGAGAAGCCACCAGGAGGCAGATGAGATCTTCCTAAGAGTTGGAGCCCCTGCAAGAAGCCGCAGGCTGGCAGGCTCAGGAGGGAATGCCCTTCTCTTCACAGGGGCTATGGAATAGTCTAAGAGCACCAGGGGGATGGCCAAAGACACCGGGAATTTGCCTGTAAGGTCTCTAAGCAGATGGGGTTGGGGGAGCAGAGCTGGGGGGGTGGGGTGGTCTGAGCCTCCCCAGACAGAGTGCTATGATCCAAATGTGTGCTGGCTGATCAATGGGTTGGGACACGATCCTGTCTCCAGGAGGCTGAAACACCAAAGGGTCTGAAGACCCCAGATGGAAGTAAGGCCAAGGCTGACCGGCTGCCTCAGCTCAGACCCTCACCTGGCCAATCAGGACACAGTGGGCTGCTCCAAGTTGTGGGCAGCAACTTGATCGTGGGCTCCCTTGAGGGCTCCTGCTTTAGCTTTCAAGGTTTTCCCAAACCAGGGTCTGAGACTGCCCAGGACCCAGAGCAGGGGAAGCTGATTCCCAGCAGCATCCTGTGCAAGCCTTCCCTGGGTCCAGGTGGTTAGTCATATGGGAAGTTACTGAGCCCTCTAAAGATCTAACAGCACAATCCCCTACAGCCTCATCTCCATCACCCAACCTTTCCAAGCCCCTTACGCAGGAAGCTTGGAACCAAGCATCACACAGACCTGGATTCAAGGCCCACCACTTAAAGGCTGTGTGACTTCAAGCAACCTGCTTCACCTCTCTGGGCCTGTGCTCCTTAGTCTGTAAAATGGGATGAAGAATTCCCATCTAGCTGTTGGTTGTGAGGACAACATGAAATCATATAGAAGAGTTATCCATACCTGTGCCCGGGGCATTGTGGTAGAGTATGCCCCCACCTCCAGCCTCTGGCTAAACCACATTCCCTCCACTCTCCATCCTGCCAAACTGAATTCCAAATGGCACCCCCTCTGGGAAGGACGGCTTGACCGATTCTCCTGATTTGGGTCTTCCCAAGATTTTTCTCCATTCTAGACTGTGCTTCCAAACCCGTGACACTCCCCTGAGCCTCCTTGATGGCCCCCACCCCTCCCCACACTGTAGACTCAAGGGAAGGCGCACTCACCATTCTTGTCTGCTCTGCGGAAAACCTGGAGGACAAAGGGGCACAGACGGGAGCTGTGAGTGCCGCCTAGGAGGCAGGATGCCCCCACCCAGCTCATCAGGGCCCCAGCTGGCCAGCCTACCCCCCCACAACCTTGCCTTTCCTCTTGCCCAGCCTGGTCCTAAACCCCTGCCCAGAGCAGCCCTGTGGGAGGCTTTCCAACAAGGAGAGCACAGGAAGATCACACAGCAGGTCTCACCACTTGCTCACATTTCCTGCAGGTCCTGGCCCCACAGGGGGTGCTCCACACCAGCTTCCAGCACCCCCACCTCCCACACCCAGAGGCTACCCTGGGTTCTGTCTGAGGTATGAGCCCTTGCCACAGTCCCAGCTTGAAGAAGGTGGGGAAATGGGCCAAGTTCCTGGGCACTACTTGTCCCAGACCTGAACCCCTTAACTCTGCAGCATGGCCATGGTCCATCCCAGACTCTGCCCACTCAAGGCTCTTTCCCTGTGTGCTTAAGACCCTGATATGCAAACAGTGGCTAGTCCTTTCTTTGTGGGTGTCTGGGGTTAAGCATTCCAGGGCCAGGGCTTCTTATGAGGCTGATTCAGTGTGAAGGCCTTGGGCAGGCTCGCACGCGCGTGTGTGTGTGCACGCACACACATGTGCAAAGGGGAGTGGGAGTGGCAGAAAGCAAGGGTGGACAGATTGTATTTACAGAGAAGCAGAGATGAAGGGCAACAGAGGCAGAAAGGGACAGAGTCAAGACGTGATCAGGGACCAGAGACTCCCAGGTCATCCAAAGCAGCCCAGCAAATGGGAGACCAGCACACCTGGCAAGGAGGGGCCGGCCAAAGTCTGGACAAAGAACCCTTAACAACTCCAGGTCCTGAATGCCACTCCTCTCCAGCTGTTACCTCTGGGTCAGTGAAGCATTGGGATGAATCTAACCCCTAGCCAGAAGCCTGACTCAGAGGTCTGCCACTGTCTCGGGTCACACAGCAGCCCAGTGTGGCCTGGCTGGGGCAGATGGAGATGGCAAGAAGGGGTGCTATGCTGTGAATGAGGGCACCTGGGGCCACACTCAAACAAGCCTCTGCCTCTGTGTGATTGTGGACATGTTCCTAACTCCTCCGGCCTTGGTTTTTCCATCTGGGAAGCGGGATGGACAGATTCCTTCCATCCAGGACTGCGGTCAAGGTGCTGAGTCACTGGGGGCAGCGGGGAGTGGACAGGAGTGCCGTCTTTCCGTCTTTCCCGCAGGCAGAGACCTCTGAAGCTGGGGGCGGGGGGGTAGTGAATGGGCCAGGATGGGGCTGAGCACTAGGGGAGGAAGGGGCCTGAGGCAGTGACTGAGGCCTGGCTATGCTGCCCTTAGTTGGTGCCCCTGGGGGCGCTGCAGGGCCACCTGCCACACACAGGAGGGAGGTACAGACCACTGTGGGCAGTCCTGACGAACTATGGGACTCCATGGCCCCTGGGTCAGATCTATGGGACTCTGGGATCAGCCCTGGATCAGCAGTCTGGGGGGCTGTTTATTCTTCCAGCCTCCCCTGACTGGGTCAGCCCAGCCTGGGATTGCCAGAGAGGGGACTGCTCCTGTGATCAAGTGTTGACAGCCCCCACTGCATCAGACACATAAATGGGGTGGACTCGGTGTGGGGGGGGGGGGGGGGGCAGCAGGGGCAGTGACACCGAACCAGGAGATAAGGAGAGTGAGAGTCTGAGAACGGACACAAAAGAAAGGAGACAAAGATAAGGGAGAACGGAGACAGCAGGGTCAGAGAGAGATGGTGAGAGGCAGAGACCCAGAGACAGAAGCAGGGCCCCAAACAGACCTGGAGAGAGAGAGAGACGCAGAGACGGGGGTAAGGAGAGACAGCGACAGACTGAGAGCCCAGCGACACAGGGAGAGAGCAGACAGACCTGGAGAGACTGACAACCCCAGGGCTAGAGAGCCTTCGCCCCCTGCCCGCTCCCCACTCACGTCCTGGAAGAGCGCGTGTCCGGCGGGCCCGGAGGCAGGCGCGGGCGCGGGGGACCGCCGAGGCTCGGGCGCGGGCGGCCGGATCAGGCACACGGTGAGCAGCCCCGCGCACGCCATGGCGCCGCCACCCACTCGGCTCGGGCTGGGCTGCGGCTCCGGGTTCTGGACGCCGCCGCCTCGGACTCCGGGGGACGCCCGCCCATCGGCGCCGGCGCGGACGCCCGGGGCCCCGCCCCCCGCGGCTCCACCCCCCGCCCCGCTGGCCGCGGAGGCCCCCTCCCCGCCCGCCCCTCCCTAGGGCCTCGCCTTCCCGACTGGAAAGGCAAACTCCAGCCTCCAGGTGGGCAAGAGCTGCACAACGTAGAACTCCCAACACCTTTCGCCTCTGCAGCTGTTACCAGAGGCTCCCGGAGGGTTGGCAACTGTGGAGTAAGGAACGACCCGAGGGGTCACTGTCAGCCGGGACCGGCTGTGTAAATGACAAGTGACGGTCTGCTTGGGAGTACTACACAGCCAGCAACAGAACAGAGGGCTGCGCGGGGCGGGGGCACCGAGGGCAGGTCCCACACCACTGTAGGGTCGACAAAGCAAACTGCAGAACAGACTGACACCTTGTGGGTAAGACCTGCAAGGGACTTCAGCTGAGCGTCTGTATCCGTTTCTGCAAAATGGGGGTAATAGTAGATACCATATAGGATTGTTGTGGGGACTCACTGACTGTAAAGGGCTTAAAATAGGACCTGGCTCAGAGAAAGCTCACCTAAGGGTTAAACAGATCCGTGTGGATCGCCTCCCAGTCACCCTCCCCTCCCCTTTCAAACTCAACTCGGCCCTTTTTACCCTCCCCTCTGCCATTCTGACCCCTCTTCAGTTCATCCAACACATAGCAGCCAAAGGGAGCTTTTAAAATATAAAACAGGGTATGTCACTGCTATCTCAGGCTCACGAGTGAGTCCTTGTCCCCTGAATAAACCCCAACACTGAACTTCTCTCCACTCTAGCCCTCACGTCACAACTCCACACTGGTTTCTCTGAGGTCCTCTGTGCCCCTCTCTCTCCTGCCCTGGGGCCTTTGACCACAATGTCCTGTCTGCTAAGTGGGTTCTTATTTTCCTCCTCAGGTAACTATCCTACAGCTCTCAGCTCAAGCATCACTCCTTCCAGGAAACCCTCTGATCTTCCCATTTGTGTAAGTCTCTTCCAACAGATCCCAAGAGTCCCATGAGGGCAGGGAATGTGTCCCCAGAACCTGAAAGAACCTGACACATAATCAGCCTGTTGTAATTATTTGTTCCATATTTATAAATGCCCAGAAACATCTGGAAGGAACACAGCAATCAGAGTGGCCTCTCTGGGACTGAGAAAGGGAGGGGAGTTCACTTACCACTTCACTGGATCAGTTTTTAAGTTAAGATAAAAATGGTGATGAAGTCTACCTTTCTTGTGGCTGGGAGGCTCAAATGAAATGAAACCAAGCAGGGGCAGGGAGCGGGGAAGTAGACAAGGGGTGTTTTCCCAGCAACCTTTACCTCTCCCTCTCTCAGATTTGCTCCCAGAACACAGTCCCAAAACCCAGCCCAAACACCATCAAAATATTTATTAAAACCAAAGCAAGAGGGAACAGAGCAGTTAGGAAGGCAAATCAAAGTGCAGATTGGAGGGTGGGGCAGAGCAAGAAGTGGGGTAGAGGGGGCACTTCAAATGCCACAGGAGGGGCCCCTGTGGTCTGGGCTAGGAACAGCCCTTCACCCACCCCTCCTGCCCACCCTGTCAGTGAAGGTCCCCCACTCACCTCTCCCATCTCACATCCATCCTGGGGGGCAGATGGGGTCCTGCAGTGACCCCCTGGGAAGGGACCACCCCCTCAATCCACCCATGGCTGTCAGTCAGTCAGTCTGTCTCCCTCCCTCAATATCCCAATAAATAAACCGCTCAGGCCTCAGCTCCTTCGGAGTGGGGCAAATTACAGCTTAGGGACCCCCGCCCTCGCTCAGGCGTATAGGGAGTTGGGGCATCAGTCCCACATCCTTCCTACCCTTAGCTGGTGCCCCAGGCTTGCCAAAGAGGCCTTGATAAATAAATAACGCTCCATTAAAGCTTCGATCAGAAAAACCTTTTAAGACGACAGAAGTGCTCTCGCTGTCCTGCAAACAAGCAGGCCAAGGCCTCTCCACCTGGCCTGGTCAGCACGCAGGATTCTGGGGGCAGGTGGCCACCCTGGGCCTCATGGGGCCCCTGGAGCAAGGAGACCAAAAGTGCAGTTAGAGCCCCCACCACGCGCACACATGGACTCATGCACACACACGTGGACACACTGGGGCGTGTTTTCAGTGCACGCACAGATGTGTTCACCTTCATTCCCCGGTACATGCACACACACATGCTCACACACCACTCACCCCGTGTACACACATGTTGGGTGCTGGGTGCATGCACATACACACCACAAACAGAATCCTTCCCTTCCTGGCTTGCTCAGCCTCCTGGCCATAGCCAGACTCCAGAGCTAGAAGCTTCCGGAGATAGGGGAGATAGGGTATAAATTAAACATTTCCAATCGGGCTGGGGGGACGGCCAGGGGCAGGGGGCTCCAGGGCTGCAGAGACAGGGTGGGATCTCAGGAGGCCCTGGTCCCCCGAAGCCCCGTCAGAAATCCAAGGGGGTAAGGTCCCCAAAGTCACAGTCGAAGAGGTCTTTGATGCCCTCACCCTCCTCAAGGCCAAAGTGGTAGTCGAGGGCCTCGTGGGGAGGGGACAGGCTGATGAACTCCTCAGGGAGGAGGCCGGAGAAGTCCTCCCGCACATGCTCCAGGAGCGAGTCGGCCGCCACCAGCGGGGACAGGCGGTCCTCGTCCACAGGGGCCCGCAGGCCACCCATCCGGGAAAGCAGAGGTTCTGGGGAGATGGGGGAGCATCACAGGCCGGGGACGGCCCGCGGGGAGGGCAGAGGGGGCTGTCACGCCTGCCCACCCAGCTGGGAGAGGAGCCCAGACCCACCCCACCCAGCCACCCACCCTTCACCCACCTTGCTCCAGGCTGAGCAGGGACTGGCTGGGATCCGCAGCAGGGGATGAGGAGGGAGATGACGGTGGTGGCACTGTGGTAGCAGGGTCAACTGCCCTGTCCTCCTCCCCAGAAGCTGTCCCCTGGGATGAGGTCTTCCCAGGGCTGATCCCGCCTGCACTCTCCTCAGGGCACAGGAAAACGTCAATGGGGCCTTGTTTGCTCTTAAGGGAGATCTGAAAGGTCTGGGTGGAGGCAGCAGGCAGGGTATATTGAGGCTCAGCTGACCACCAGCCCACCCCAGCCTGTCCTGGTCAGGTCTGGAGTCCCGAGTCTCACCTCTGAGGAGTCTATGGCTTGGAGCTGGGTCTCTGGAGGAGCCTTAATCACCATAACCATCTGCTCTGCAGGGTCTGCGATGCTACGAAGGTCCTGGCAGGTCACATAGGCCAGGGTTGGTGGAGTCAAGGACCACGTGATCTGTGACCTCTGGGGCCACCCACCCAGAGGATTCATAAGAGCCCACACCTACCTAGTCTCTCTTGTCCTCTCCATCCCCCACCCCAGGGCCTGGCACATAGTTGGTGCTTGGGCCTATCTCACACCTTGAGCCCCAATTTCCACATCTGTACAGTGAGACCATTCTACCCATCTAATCCCAAAGTAATGATGGTTGCCTGCAATAATTTCATGTAAGTTATGTAAGACAACTCCAGGCCTGGTGCTGAGAATTTATTCTGACCCATGATCTTGGTGTCAATTGGTGGCTGTCTCCAAAACTTTTAAACATAATTTGGGTATTTACTAACAAAACAAAACAAAACAAAACAAACCCCTTATTTGAAAATAAAGTTTCTAGGGGTGCCTGGCTGGCTCAGTCAGTGGAGTGTGCAACTCTTAGTCTCGGGGTTTTGAGTTCAAGCCCCATGTTGGATGCAGAGACTACTTAAAAATAAAATCTTAAAAATAAGTTACTATTTTTCTAGATGAAAGAAACAAGAACTTAGATCTCTAGCTATGAAGCTATGGCCATGTACTGAATCACTACCAAATAAATGTTTACTATTGCTTGTACTAAGTTTTCTTGTTTTAATCTGTGCAATTTCAGAATTGATTACTTTCCCCTTTTACAGATGAAGCTGAGGCTCAGAGAGGTTAAGTAACTTGTCCAGCATAACAACAAGTAAATGCTGAGCCCAGAACTTGCATCCAAAGCCAGAGCCCTCTCCTGAATCCAGGGCCCAGGGTAACCTCACAGTCCCACTTGGATGGGACGCCCACCCGCCAGTCCTGTCCTCCATGGGGGCCATCCCAAAGATCCAAGGATATCGCTGGCTGTCAGAGTCCTCAGAAAGCAGCCGCAGCTGGGCGGTACAGATATGGATGAGGTGGTCCAGCTGCCGCTCACTCTCCTGCAGTTGCCGGAGGTCCTGGGTCAGTCCTTCAAGCCGCCCACTGATCCCCACTGCTGCATGGCTGCCTCTGCAGGAGGCAAAGAGAGGGCTTGTAGCTCCTGGCCCAGGAGCCCGGACCCTCAGCACCCAGTCTGTTGCTGCCTGTTCTGTGAGATCTAAGTGAGCCCTTGTCCCTCTCTGGGTCTGGCTTCTCACTGGGAAGCAGCAGAGAGCTGAACTGGGCTCCAAGTCAGACTGGCAGGGGTCTAAAGTTGGGCCTGAAAGTCTGTAAACACCAGCATATCCCTCACAGGGAGCAGGATAAGTAAATGATGGTGCAGGCATGCTGTGGAATACTATAAAGTTGTATAAAAGGATGAGAATGCATCGGATGTACAGGCGTGGAAGCACTTCCAAGACATGTGGTCAAGTAAAAAGGAAAAAAATGATGCAGAATGGAATCATCTGCTAAAAACTGAAAAGGCAGATGTGTCAATGAGAGAGGAGTAGGATGGCCGGGGGGGAGAGGAGAGGAGAAAAATAAAACAAGAATTAACAAGAACAAAGCAGATGTGTTAGACAATCCCATTGATGGCAACAGAGGGCAGAAGAGTGATCACCTAACGGTGTGAGGGGTGGGCAACAACTGGGAAGCAGCACAGGGAACTTTCTGTGGTGCTGGGTGTGTTCTTTATCCTGATCTGGATGGTGGCTCCCCAGGCAAAGAAATACATGAAGGTGCATTAAGCTGCATATGTGAGATCTGTGTACCTTCCTCTACTCCCTAAGCCCCAGTTTCCCCAGCTATATGACAAGGATGCGGGCAGCCACGGTGGGTATTGCTCTCAGCTCCTCCAGGCTGGTCCAGCCCTGTGCCTCAGTCTCTGCCTGCCCTCCTGTTTGGCTGGTACCTACAGCCACTGGATGTGATTCTTGGACTTCTTGGCAATGAGCTGGATGCCCTCGAGGACATTGGTGATGTCATAGATGCGCCGTTTCTGCACCTTCAGCACCTCAGCCGCCCAGTTCAGATCAACAACACCATCAGCTGAGCGGCTCAGCAGCTCCAGGAAGCGTTTGGTGGTCAGATTCAGCGATGTCTCATAGCGTGACTTCTCCCCTGGGGATTTCACACCTGGGGGTCCAGGCGAGGTGGCTCCCTCAGCAACCCCCCACCCCAGGCAGGCCAGCCTTCCTGGCAATGCAGGGCAGAGGGATAGGGGTGGGAGGGATAGATGGCTCCTTCCCCTTGGCAAAGCTGACGGGGAGGCCCTGGGGCTGCCGCCTGCCAACCACATGGCATTCCTTTTCTGGCTGGGGAACTCCCCACCCCCCAGGGTTTGGAAAGCCATGCCGGGCGGCCACTCCAGCTGCCCCTCGGGGCCTCCAGAGGCCTGGCTCAGGTCCAGGCCTGACAGCCAGAGCTCACTTTGCAAGCATATTTGTCTGTCCACACCCCCAACTTGGGCCGGGTCAGGGGGCCTGCCCCAGCCCAAGTTCTGTGGGTACCTTTTCCTGGGTGGCGGCCTCTGCCCCGGGCTGGCCCGCTGCTCTCGGCCAGGTACTGATGGTCAGTTTCCAGGTCCAACCTCCGTTTTACCTGTGGTAGAAACAATGGGATGATGCCCAATAACCAGAAGTGAGGCCAGAATAGACCTAATTTAGGGCTTGGTGCTCCTGGGCCACCCCTGCCCCACTTTCTCTACCAGGCATTCTAAGTGTGTGAGGGATCCCAGGGGACACAATCCTACCACACAGGACAGATCACTCAAGTGGAGGGCAGAAGACCCGAGTTCAAGTTCTAGCTCCACTACTATCTCCCTGGGGGGCCTGTGGTGGTTTAAAAATATGTCTGCAAATTTCTTTTTTTTTTTTTTATTTATTTTGAGAGAGCGCGTGCGCACACGGGGAGCACGCATGCACACACACATGCACAAGTAGGGGAGGGGCAGAGACGGAGAATTCCAAACAGGCTCCACGCTGTCAGAGCGGAGCCCGAAGTGGGGCTCAATCCCACGCACAGTGAGATCATGACCTGAGCAAAAGTCAAGTTGCTTAACCGACTGAGCCACCCGGGCGCCCCTGTCTGCATATTTCTTGGTACTCTTCCTTTCGAAAAACAGGGCCTAATTCTCTTCCCCTTGAATATAGTTCTGATCTGGTATCTTGCTTCTAATGAGCAGCGTGATGGAAGTGGTGACCAGTCACTTCTCAGACGGGGTCCAAGATGCACTGGAGCTTCCTCTTTGTTCTCTGAATTGGACCATTCACTCTGGGGACCGCTGCTGCCATGTCACACAGACCCACGGGGACAAGGAACTGAGGCTTCCTGCAGTAGCACCACCGGTGAGCCTGGGAACAGGTCCTCCAACCCTCGTCATGCCTTCTGATGATTGCAACCTGGCCGGACACTTGGGCTGCAACCTCAGAACAGATCCTGAGGCAGAGGCACTGAGCTAAGTCTCCTCTGAATTCCTACCCCACCAGAACTGTGTGATAATAAATGCTTGTTTTTTTTTTTTTTAATTAAGCTTTTAATTTCAATTCTAGTATAGCTCACATGCGGTATTGTATTAGTTGTTTGTTGTTTTATGCCATTAGGATATAGGTCCCTTGGGCGAGTTGCCTCCTCTCTCTGGTTTTTGTTTGAACATGGCGGCAGCTGGTGCTCACACATGCTCTGCATGTTCAGTCCGTCTTGTGGGACTAGCAGCACAATAATGGCCCCATTTTACAGATAACGTAACTGAAGCTCAGAGAGGCAAATTGTCATACTGCCCAGAAGCGGCTGAGCCAGGATCTCCACCCAGAACACCCCACGGGTTAGTCACCCACACTGGAGGATGGAGTCTCACAGGCCTCTCAAGTGCAGCCTGACCCAAACCAGCCATACCCCTCCTTCACACATAACCCCAGTTAGAACCTTCGGCAGCCATGCCCTCATCACATGCAGTTGCCAAGAAAGCCCATCACCACAGCCACTATCTCCTCCCATGTGGACCACTCAGCCATCTCCCCACCTCCATCTGTCCCTCTCTACCCTAGTGTCCACCTCTGCCACTTCTCCACCTGCACTTCTGCTGAGACAGGTCTCTAAGCCTTAGCCCATACTGGTTCCTTCCCGGGAGTGCCCTCACCTCCCTCCCTCCTACTCTTCACACCAATTCCTTCCACCTCCGGGGGCAGGCACCTTCCCCATCACTTTCTGATCCTGCAATAGACCGGGTCCCTTCGCCCACTGAAGTGCCTCATACCCGATCTTTCCCCACATTATCTCTCAATACAAATTTCTGCAGATGTGTTTGTCTCACCTGGAGGGCAGGGCCCCCTCGGAGGCAGGCACTGGGCCTAAATAATCACTGGATGCAGTGCCTGGCATCAACTACTGTTTATTATATGAACCTCCACACAGACCCTCCCTCTGACTGCACATTCACAGGTTCCCTCAGGTGTCCCAGGGACAGAAGCACTCACACATGCTGAGTGCCTCTTGTGTAATGGGTACTGCTAAATCATTGCTTTGCCTGCATTCGGTCATCAAAGCTTCTGCCTGGACCTTGCAAGCAGAGGCCATGATGACTTCCACTGCCCGAGGAAACTGTACCTCGGAAAGGTTGCACAGACAGTGAGAGGCAGGGCCAGGATGAGTCCTAACAGGCTGGCACTGAGCCCACGTTCCTATCTACCATGTGTCCTGCCTCCCTAGAGCCTCGTCCAGAACCTAGCCCCGAAAAGCCAACCAGAATGTACCTCCTCTCCAGCCTTGCCCCTGGCGCCTGAACCTAGCATGCTCCTGCCAACGGCACCCCTCCCCTCCTCTTCTCCCTGTTCTGCAGGCCCCTGCCCCCCCTGAAGACAGGTCAATGCCACACCCTAAACCAAGGCCTCAAGCAAATGTCAATTTCTACCACTGCTCTCTAGAGATCTTAGCACAGGGGCCTGGGAAGGCAGAGGTGAAGAAACACAGAACACTGGCAAAAAAAAAAGAATCTGTACAGCTCAAATACCCATCGGTGGAAGGGGAGGCACAAAAAGTGTGGCTCATTCAGCCCCTAGAATACCACACAGCTGTCCAGGACTGAGGCAGGGTGACACAGAATCCTCTCGAAGACATAATGACAAGAAAAACGTTAGAGGGCAATGCATTTGTATGATCCCTTTTTGGACTAAAAAGCTCACGAAACATTTTTCTCCAGTTTCTAAATATCTAAAATATTTTTTAGAATCCATTCTAGGAGCCAGCTCTGTATGGTGTGTGGGTGGGGGACAATCATGGGGGACTGTTACCATATCTGTAAGGTGTGGATGATCCACTGTTTGAACACAGAAATAAAGGAAAAACTACAATTTTTGAAATTTAAGAAAAAGAAAACTGTCACAACCACCTTAAAAAAAAAAAAAAGAGGCTTAGGAAAAGAAAACAGAAGGAAAAATGGATGGGGCTGGCATTCTGCCCCCTTCAACTTTTTAGTCTAACTCTTTTTCTGTAGTAAATGTGTATTTTCTTTAAATGTTTATTTTGAGAAAGTGAGCACGCGTGGAGTAATGCATGGGGGAGGATCAGAGGGAGCAAATCCCAAGCAGGCTCCAAGCTCAGTGCAGAGCCTGACATGGGGCTCAATCTCACCCCAGAGATCAGGACCTAAATAGAAATTAATTTCGAGTTGGAGGCTCAACCAACTGAGCCTCCCAGGCACCCCAGTAAATGTGCATTATATTTGTTTGTTTTTTTGTTTGTTTGTTTTTGTTTTTTTTTCCGTTTATTTATTTTTGCGACAGAGAGAGACAGAGCATGAACGGGGGAGGGGCAGAGAGAGAGGGAGACACAGAATCGGAAACAGGCTCCAGGCTCTGAGCCATCAGCCCAGAGCCTGACGCGGGGCTCGAACTCACGGACCGCGAGATTGTGACCTGGCTGAAGTCGGACGCTTAACCGACTGCGCCACCCAGGCGCCCCTTTAATTTGTTTTTTAATAGCCATGACAGGACAGAGGTGGACAGGAAGGGCCTGGAGGAATGGCTGAATTGCATAGAGACTTGTACACCAGAGATGCTCAATGAATGCTCACTGATGCAGAAGCTGAACCTGTAGCTTGTTTCAAAGACTGTCCCAAACAAATGCCAGTGCAGAGGGCCAGTGGCTACCCAGAGGTACAGGAGTTGGGAGGTATTGGAGGGCAAAAGCTGGGCCCATGTTTCTGGGCTTTAGCTCCAGGATGGTGCCAGCCCTCGCCCCTACCATCCACTGACAGGAAGTGGCTACTATCACTTAAGTCCTGTTGAGGGCAGAGGTTTTTAGTTGCTTGTGTCTACTACCTCTTGGGTGTTCACTAACTCAACAACAGCTGAATGAATGGAATGCTCAGGCTCACAGAGGCTGCCTCTGACACCACTGGGGGTGGGGTGGAGGACATTTCCTCAGCCCAGTCTCTGGCAGTCCCTCTGAGCGTGGAGCTCAGCTTCTACAGCCCCAGGTCTGCTAAGTACTTATCAGTCAGCTAAATGCAGTTTTCATGTCCAGGACCCAAGCTGGCACCGGCAGAGACAGGCCACTGGGATATAGGTGACCCACCCCTGGTAGAATCCTCCTCCTTTCTTTCACCCATTAGAAGGGTCTGTGAACTTCCTTCGCCCTCTATTAGCATCTCCAGGAGGCAAGGCATCTCGGTGGTTAATTGGTTAACCGCTCAGGAAGTTTGGACTGGCCCCACCATTTCACTAAGCTGAATGACCTACCATCTCTGGGTCTCAGCTTCTCTATCTGTAAAAGGGGATGGTTGTTGAGAATTAATTGGGTGAAGTGCTTGGCACAGAGCCTGACACACAAAACAGTCTCAAAACAATGGTGGCTCCTATTGTTATTATTATTAGCATCTTGGTGATTCCGGAAGGAAGGCAGAACTGGGCGTGAGGCCAAGGGAGTTAGGGGAGACTTGCTGGGATGCCTCAGGGACCAGCTGCCACCCAGGCCCCCATAAGCAGTTGGACAGCTTCCACCTCCTTGCCCTGGGCTCTGCCTCACCCCTCCCACTTGTTCCAAGCCCCCTGCTGAGACCCCATCCTGCCAGGCTGGCCTGGCCCCTGCTTGCCTCCCAAGCCCCACCTTCACCCACAGGCTCTGCCAGTCAAACTGGTCTCCACACCCTGTCCTGAAGCCCAGGGTCCAAGTTCTGGGCCTCTACTCCCTTCTTCCAATTCAGCCACCTCTTCTGCTCCCCCCCAGTCTTGAGCCTCTTGCTGCTCCAGCAGCACTTTATCAAAGCATCTCCCTGGGATGTTTCCTCTCTCCTGGCACTGGGGGCTTCCACTCCAGCTCCCTGAGGCCCAGCCCACCCAGTACTTCCCTGGGGGCCTAGGGGTCTGCCTGTCTCATTAATGAGGTTCCATGGCAACCAGGGCCTGTGAGGGTGGAGGGTGGCAGATGGAAGGACAGGCAGAGGGAGGGGATCAGCAGCTGGCCCAACCACCCCGCCCCTGCAGAGAAGGCCTCCCAGCCAGGAGGCCTGTCCCCAGAGGCCCAGGCCTGCACCTGGCAGTGGAGCATCTAAGCAGGAAGGAGGGTCTCCTCAATGACTCTTCAAAAGTTTGGCTCCAGGACACCCCCCCTTCACCTCCCCAAGGCGCCGTGGCCACTACCCCGCCACGAGTTCTGGTCTGAAGCCAGCAGGCCTCAGTTCAAATCCCTGACCCGCCACTTGCAGCCGTAGGACCGGGGGCAAGTCACTTCCCCTCTCTGGGCCTCAATTCGAGATGGGCACAGTGACAACACTGAGCTCACAGCATGGTGGTGAGTTTTAGCTGGCTCCAAGTCTGCCAGAGACCTGGCATACAGGCAGCGCCAGCTGAATACACGTGGGCCATTATTATCACTGAGTCTGACCCTCGAGCGGCTCTGGGAAGCCGAGGCCCAGAGCACAGAAGCAAACGGGGACTGGCCCGAGGTCACCCCGCACCCCGGGGCGGGGCCCGGAGGCCCAACCCAGGCTCGGCCCCGCCCAGCCCGGGAGCCTCGGCCCACCCCCCTCCCCCGCCGCCTCCTGGCCAAAAACCGCGCCCCGCCCGGGTCAGCACGGGGGTCCAGACGCGCACTCGGCCCAGTGTCCCTTGTGTTGTCCGTACCGGCGGGCGGCCGAGTGCAGGGCGCGGCGCGCTGGGTGTGGGCCGGGGCGCCTGCGGCGTGGCGAAGAGCAGCAGGTCGGGGTCGCGGGGGCCGGCAGCGGGCGCGGCGGGACCGGCGGGGGCCGGCGGGGCGCTGGCGTCCTGCGCCGTGGAGATGATGAGGATCTGCGAGGAGTCGAGCAGCCGCAGCGCGCCGGCCCCGAGCAGGGCCTCCAGCGCCGGCGCGCATGGGCCGCCTGCGGGGGCCCCGGCCACGGCCATGGCGCTCACGGCCCGCGCGGCCCGGGTGGCAGGCGGCGGCGGCGGCGCGGGCCCATGGCTGCAGGCCGCGGCGAGGGCTCGATCCCGCTCCGCCCCCGGCCGCCGCTGCCTGCAAAGTCCCGGCCACTTTTACGCGCCAAATCCTTTTTGCCGCGAAAGAGCCACGAGCCGCGGAGCGCTCCCATCATTGGCTGTCTGGACTGTGACGTGGGCGACGGCGACAGCACCCGTTGGCTGCAGCGCACCGGACCGGCGGCGGTGGGCGGGACGGGGCGTCGGCGCGAGGAGGCGCGGCCAATCGCGGAACCGGGCGCGCGCAGGCTTTGTCGGGGCGGTGCCAGGAGGTTTCGCACTCCCCGCCCCCAGCGGGGACTGTCCCTACCCCAGGCGTGGTGGCCAGGTTCCCGCCCCGACTCATCGCATCCTGCTGATCCCTGTGTGTGGAGACCTTTAGGACAGAGGGTCCGTTCTGCACTTCTCACCATACGCAGACCTCACGTGACCCCCAGATTCCTCCACCTGTAGCCCCAACAAGCTCGGTCTAGATAACTAGGTGCTGCTGTTCCGCGTTTCTAGCTTCTTAAGCCCATCTCCAAAGTCCCAGCTGCTGCTCCCATCCTCAACTTGCCCCACCTATATATTTACTTTCAAATCCTGCACCTGCCTTGTCCTTGTCAGCTTGAGCAGAAGGGGGCTGCTAGAAAATGGGGAGGGACATCTGGCTCAACACAGCTTGGGGCTTTCCTATAAGCCCCCTTTTAGCTGGAATCTTCAATAGCCAATGCACAGCTTCTTGAACTCATTCATTCACTCCTGTATTCAACAAACGTTGTGAGAGTCTGCTTTGTGCCTCATTCCTAGTTCAGACTTTGAACAGCTCAGTCTAGTGAAAAGAGGAGGAGAGGAACAGAGGTAACAAATGTTTACAACATGATGAGGAATTTCCACCATTAACTCCATGTTAGATCTCACAAAGGGAGGAAGTGAGGGTGCTGAGCATGAAAATGCATTTAATCCTGAGGCCCTGTGACCTCTCCATCAGCCATTTCTCTTTGCTCAGGTCAGCTGATTTAACCAATATTGTCCTCTTCTCTGTGCCAGGCCTTGTGCCAGCTCTGAGGGCAGAGATCTGAGACTTGATCGTTTCTATGAACTTGCCTGCCATCTGGTGGGGATGACCCACAGGGAAAAAAAAAACAAAAAAAACAACCAAGTAATACACAAACAAGGATCAAATCCTGAGGCCCAGAATAAACATGACTTCCTCCAGAGAGCCCTCCAGAGTCTTAGTTATTCACTGCCGCCATTGCCCAATGCTGCCTCTGTTCCAGCACGGACCACACACTCAATTTCTCCATCTGCCTCTCCTACCAAGACAGGGAGCTCCATTAGGGCCTCCTCCCAACACTGGTCGGCCCAGAGCAGATGCTGAGAAAGGTTAGGGAAGAAACAGCCTGATGCCTGAAGCTACCCAGCATACAACAAGGAGGCCCTGACTCTCCAGGAGTAGTCCTTAGGCACCAGGCTTCGGAATTACCTGGGCACTTGTTACCTTTGGGCCCACCCCAGCCTTGCCAATTTAGAGTCTCTTAAGTGCCCAGGAATCTACATTTTCACAAGGACTACCCTACCCACCCCACCCCTCAATTCCAGGTGATTTTTATGCAGGTTCACATTTGAGAACAAATAGTATACCTGTATAACCAAAATGTGTGGTGCAGACTCAAGTTCTAGCCCCTTGAGGACAATTCTCAGCTCCAGTTTCCTCATCTGTAAAATGGGCACTTTACCTTGGCCTCTCCCAGGCTTGCCATGAGGATAAGAAGCATAAGGGAGCTGAACGTGTTTTATAAACGATGAGGTGGTTTAGGTAAGCAGCAGGAGTTTCCTAAGCAGTTTTTGAAATTGCTCATTGTAAATCTTAGATTGTGTCAGCATTGGAAGGGACCATAGAGACTGCACAAGCCTCTTGCTGTAGAGATGGGAAAACTGAGGCCCATTCGGGAGTAGAGACCTGTGATGCCAGCCAGTGATAGAATCTGGCCTATGCTGGATTGCCAGCCATGGGATCATCCTGTTCCTTCTCCCCAGATAAGCCACCATTATTAGAATGGTAGGTCTCATTTGAAATAACCAAGCCAGACTCTGACAGAGGGTAAGAGAAATCAGCAACAGTCCCATTCCAGATGGGAGTTTCTTTTCTCCCTATCTTCCCAAAGGGTCTCAATAACAGCAACATTCTCTTTGTAAAGTCCTCTCATACCCAATAGTCACTCAACAAACAGTTATTGAGCACTTGTCATACACCAAGCACTGTACTGGTTGCTGGAGAAGGAAGACAGATGTTGTTATTGCCCCATTTCATGATGGACAAGCTGATGCCCTTTGGGCATGAGCTTACCTAGCAGATGAAAGGCTATCATTCATGCTTGGTGAGGTCAAAGCTAGAGGTTTACCAAAGCCCTGCTCTCCCCAAAGTATTCAAGTACCCAACCTCCCAGGTAGAATCAGGTGCCCTTCTTCCCACAATCCCTCCTGTCATGCTGCAGCAGAAAGGAGGGAAGACCAGAATTCCCAGTGTGAATTCAAGGAAGAGATAAGGTCCTTCTGGATCTATTAATACCCACTTGAAAGCAGCAAAGGCCTGAAAGATGGGCCCCTTGGCCTCAAGCCTGGGAGATACTGATAAGGCTGTTCTCAACATCAACAGTTCTCTTCTGGCTGGTAGGCTTCCAAAAAATCCACAATTACTGGGCAGCCACTTCCAGTGATGATATCCTTTCAACCAATAATCCCCTAAGTGAAGCTTATTTATCCACATGGTGCAGGAAGAAGGAGGCTCAGGGAGGGCCACTCGCAGCTCAAGGTCAGGGAGCAGAAATGAGATGAGAACTTAGCCTGTTCCACGGCAAAACCCTAGGGCCTGCACTTTATACCTCAAGACCTCCTATAAATACCCCGCGAGCCAGGCTCAGGTCTGTCAAGATTATAATGTGCGGTGTCCAAAAGGTATTATGATGGATAGTGGCCTAACTTAGTAGGCGCTCACCCCCATCATCACATCTCTACCAACATCTAACTCTAAAAGAGTCCAAAGGTGTGGAAGCTCCTGGGCCCATGATCCTCAGTGTGGAGACATCTTTCCTTTGGGTTTTTCCAAGAGGCAGGATTGTGCAGAAGTGATAGCATGAACTTCTAAATCAAGTGGATATAAATGGGAACATTGGTCTGTGTGACCCTGGACAAGTCAATTCACTTCCACAGATATTTATTGAGCAATTGTATCAGACATTCAATCTACAAGATATTTATTGAGCAGTTCTGTCAGACATCACGCTTAGGTGCTGGGGAGACAGCTGGAAGCAAAACTGACCCATCTCTCATACCTGGAGCTCACAGTCCAGTGGGAGAGTCAGAATTATTTACGCGAACATGTACAATATGCTCATTAAGAAGTTTGACAAACACCACAAATAATTTCAAGGCTATTTATTCCACATACACCACCTCACCTAAACATACATTCTTAGGTTTAAAAAAAAAAAAGTCTCCAAACATGAACATCCCATCATTATAAGGAGTGCCTAATTGGGAGAAATGATTCTGTGGTGACTAAATTTTATTAAGGGGCACAGAGACATCCATTGTTGAGTTCTGGCAGAGGGAGGTGGGGAATTTTATGTCTGCAACATCACATTTGTCTCAAATGATCCCTCACTGCTACACTGAATTCTCTGACTGACGGTTTGCTGTCCCTGGAGATGTTCTGTCACCATGCCAGTTCTGGTTGTGTCTGAACACAGGCCTCTTACCCATCTGAGAGGCCATCAAACACAGGAGCAAGCTGCAGGAGTCAGACCCCAACTACGTGGCTTAGCTAGATGACCTTGAGTAGATGATTTATGCTCTTAAAGAGCTCGCCCCATCTGTACAAAAAGGGGCAAAGGCTCCTTCATAGGATGGGTGTCCGGGTTAAATAAGCAAACAAGCAGATTTGCAAACTGGCTCCCAGGTATGGTTTAATTTGCCCACAGGTTTTTTTTTTTTTTTTTCCTGAATTGTGAATTAGTTTAAAATTTTCTTAAACCGGAAAATGCTATATAAAAATTCAAATATCTGGCTTTCCTTTAAAACCGTAATATCTGGCAACACTAGCCATGCCATCACAGTGCTGAGCAATTGCTGTTGCCCCATTTCACCAGAGCCTTGACCCTCTAGGCCACCATAGTCCCTGTATGGCTTGCCTCACCTAGTGACCTTACTTGCCCTGCCATCTGAGTTTGCAATCCCTGATGCCTGTGCCTGGCAGAGAGTAAGCGCCCAATAAATGTTAACTAGCATTAGTGATATTCTTACTGTCGAGGAACTAACTAACACCTGCACAGCCCCTCTGTTTTGCAGAGAAGACATGGGTGTGGAAGAGCAGAAAAAGTGGGCATTCATGGTGAAACAGGAGACACGGGGCTTGCCCAGCCAACAGTTGCCCAGCTGGATGGCCTTGGCCAAGTTCTTGGGCCATCCATCGGTCCATAGTTCAGTAGGGTGTGGGTCAGAGGGTTCAAGGTACAACAGTGCAAGTGGACAGGTCCCAGGTTGATAAGCCATCCTCCCTTCCCCCAAACCCTACTACCCACTGAACTCAGGCTCTGGGGACCTCTCTTCCCTTCAAAGCTCACCCAGTGTCACTTCCATTCTCTACATCATCTCCAACCTCTGAGAAGGGATGATGCTTTTCCAAGGAGAGGGGGGAAACCAGACACAGTAGCTGTGCTTGCCCGGACCAGAGCTGCAGTGTCAGTAAGGGACCCTTAGAGGGGAGGGGCTCTGTTTTTTTCATGTGTAAAATGAGGATGACAAAAATAGTGTTTACCTGATAGGGCTGTTGGGGCATTAAAGTGCTTAGGACAGTACCTGGCACAGAGAGAGGGCCCAGTAAATGTCAGCTGTTATTAGGAATGAAAGATGAATCACTGAGGCAGCTTGCCTACATCTCCTCTCAAGGAGGCAAGGAAAATCGTTCTAGGGAGGCTGCAGACTAGGAGAGTTTTCATCAGGCAATCCCTGCACTACCCTCCAAACTCTGGTTGGCACAGATAGGCACAAAGACAAGGAGAAAAATATGTTCAGAGGGCAATAAGGTGTGTAGATGAGGCGATCTCATAATTCCATGGATTCTAAGACTCCCCCCCATATTTCAATACCTCTGAAACTGAGGTGCATCATACAATCAATGGCCTGTCCTAAATTTTTCGTTGGTAGCTCCTTTCTTTCTCAGGGGCTCAAAATAATGTTGTAGCTCATCTTTGATGGTGTCTCAGAAGTAGTGAGATCTAGTGTACAAAATGCGTCGGGCACCATGCCTGCCATGTCACAAGCCCTCAGATTATTCTCATGATCTTCAGCATCACCAGCACATTCGAGGTTGGCCATGGTGGAGCAAGCGGCTTTTCTTTCTTTCTCTCGTTTTCTTGCTGACACCTGCTGACCTGCATTTGGTCGGGGCGGGGGGGGGGGGGGGCATTGACAGGCACATGGCAAGTGCGGTTAGGGAGGGGAGTACGGAGGGCTCAGGATAGGAAGAGAAAAGCTTTTTCTAATATATTAAGATATTCAGAAAGGAGGAGCCAGGGATTTTTGTTGTTGTTAAAAAAAAAAAAAAATCCCTGCTGGAAGCCAGAGTTATATATATGCCAAACAGGCCAGGAAACCCAGCAGGCCTCCTAGAGCTGGCAATGAACCGAATCAGGGGCATTGTGTCCAGGCCACTGGCTGGCTGAGGGGGCATTGTTAGGGCCTGGCCCTGTCTGGGAAGAGGGGGCTGAAAGGGGCAGGGGGAGTGTGTTCCCATGACTCCCTGGGGAGTAACAACAATTGGGGCCAGCTGGGAAGCCCGCATGCCAGGGGCCCCAGGGCTGTAGGGGGCTGAGGAGGCAAGGGTGGGGGGGCAAGGTCAGGGCTTTCCTTTCTCAGGTGGGGGGGCAAGGCCTAAGGAGGAGGAACATGGGGGTCATTCACTATACCCCTCTTGCTCCCCCCGCCCCCAGCCCTGGGCCACAAAGTCTCTCTAAATTACATCCCACATCTGTCCACTCCTCTCCACCTCATAGCCCCACCCTGGTCCAGGCTGCCATGGTCTCTCACCCAGACCATGACGTAACTTCCTTACTGGATCCTTACTGCCAACCTGCCCCCCTACACTCTTCTCCACTTGTAGCTAGAAGAATCTTTCCAAAATGTAAATCGCATCATATCACTCCCTTGCTAAAATTTGCCAGAGGCTGCCCGTAACACTTAGAAGAAAACCCAAACCACTTATTCTGCCCACAAAGCCTGCCTGATGGGCCCAGCCAGCTTCTCAGCCTCCATCTCCAACACTCACTCCAGCACTCCAGCGCACCCCCACCCTGCACTCTGTCCCAGCCACACGGGCCTCCTGCCAGGCCCTGGAATGCTTTCAGCTGGTTCCCTCCTCTGCACACTTTGCAGATCCTGTGCTGGGAACACCCTTCCTCTGTATCTCTGCTCTCTCCTCACCGTGGATCTCAGAGAGGCCTTCCCTGGAAAACGGACCCTCTTGTTCTCCCTTTCCACGTCATTCTATTACACTGCCCTGTGCTATTGACTTCAGAGCACCCACTGCTCTCCAAAATTATCTTATTTGTGTATTCATGTGCCAGCCTTCCCTCCCTTGACTCTAAGCCCCCGGTGAGCAGGAGCTGGCTTCTTCCATTGCCGAGTCCTAGCGTCCAATGTCACCAGGTACTTGGTACTGGCAGAGACTCAGACAACATCACCCAGTATTTTTATTATTCCCGTGTTCAGGGCTAGGTTAAGGACAGCTGCCATGTGGTCAGGCTGAGGTCACTCTCAAACATAAGTTCTGAATCTGTGACCCATAAACCCAAGTTCCAGGAACTTGGACAGGAAAAAAAAATATTACATTTATTAATTCACCAGCCTCTGACTACAATATAACATCTCCTTCAACTCCATGCAGGCAACAGACCAGAGGCAAATTAGCAGCACCAGGACTTTACCAGCAACAGAAACCACAACTACATCAGTGCCCTGTCACAGCTGCTGCCGGATCTGGAGGTACTGTTTATGCCTAATGCACCTGTGAAATCATGACACTTTTAGATCTGCTACTATTTATTTAGTGTGCTAAAAAAAGAACATATAATACTAAATCACAAATTTAAAAAATATTTTGATAATTAACTCTATAGTCAATATAATTCTTGTCTTTTGTAATCCTATGCATTTTATTTTTATTATTTTTTAAGATTTTATTTAAAAAGATTAAAAAAATTTAATGTTTATTTTTGAGAGAGAGAGAGAGACAGAGAGAGAGAGAGAGAGAGAGAGCATGAGTAGTAGAGGGGTAGAGAGAGAGGAAGACACAAAATCTGAAGCAGGCTCCAGGCTCTGAACTGTCAGCACAGACCCCGATGTGGAACTCAAACCCACAAACTGCGAGATCATGACCTGAGCTGAAGTCAGACGTTTAACCGACTGAGCCACCCAGGTGCCCCTAAAAATAATTTTTTTAATGTTTAGTTTTGAGAGAGAGAGAGCGAGCAGGGCAGGGGCAGAGAGAGAGGGGAAGAGAGGATCTGAGGCAGGTTCCTTGCTGACAGCACTTAGTCGGATGCGGGGCTCGAACTCACAAACTGTGAGATCATGACCTGAGCCAAAGTCGGACACTCAACCGACTGAGCCACCCAGGTGCCCCAAGATTTTATTTTTAAGTAATCTGTACACCCAATGTGGGGTTCAAATTCACAACCCCAAGATCAAGAGTCACATGTTTCATTGACTAAGCAAGCAAGGCACCCCAATAATCCTATGTATTTTATTTATTTTTAAAGCTTTATTTATTTATTTATTTATTTATTTATAGACAGAAAGCGTGAGCAGGGGAGGGGCAGAGAGAGAGGAGAGAGCAAGAATCCCAAGCAGGCTCTGTGCTGCCAGTGCAGAGCCCGACACAGAGCTCGAACCCAGGAACCATGATATGATGACCCGAGCCGAAGTCACACACTCAACCGATTGAGCCACCCAGGCGTCCCTCCTATGTATTTTATTTAATGGGTTTAAATACAGCATTCTGAGAAGAGTCCATAGGCTTCACCAGATGCCAAAGGGGTTCATGACACACATTAAAAAGACCCCCTAAAAAGGAAAGTCATAAGAGCTGATGTGGTCTGGCCCTGATCCTTCCCTCAGCTGACATCCAGCCCGTGAGGACAGTCTGACGGAGGAAGCCTGGAAAAGCAATGGGAACAAGGTTTTGGATGGAGACCCTATGACCTACATTTCCATTTTGCCTGTTTTCCTGTCTTGTTTGTGAAATCGTGACACCTGCAAAGCTCTGGGCACGGAGACCTGGTGCAGAAAGCAGGGAACACTCCATGAGGAAGCGTCTCTAAAAACAATGCCAGAAGGGAGCCCAGCTTTCCCTCTGTCGTCCACCTGGACCCCTGCGGCCTGTAGCTCATGAGCGAGTCCTGCAGGAGACTCTCCGATTAAAATGAAACCCCTCTTACCCAAATGCTCTTCAGGGCTGAAGGAAGACACACTCTTTCCCTATCCATCTGGAACATGACAAGGGGAGGGGAAAAGAAATAACGTTTCTTTTTATAAATACCCTCTAATTCGTTAAAGAAAGCAGCCCAGCTGAAGTCACAGATTGTGGCAACATGGGATTCGCTCTGGGGGGGTGGAATGCGTGCAGCACGATGTTCTGGTTTAGGAGAGCGTCAGGTTCAAAGCTTGATTCTTGTAAACCCGAGCAAACGATGGAGAAAGAAACACCATCTCTACAATTCTTTCTGGGGCCTGCGACGTAGAAGGGAGCAGGGAGCAGGGAGCGTCACAAGAGGCAGTTTCTTGGCATCTTGGCCTATGAATCATTGCTCTCACATGGGCCTCACGGACCCATCTCTAATTTGAAAGTGGAGCAGCAGAAGGCCCCAAATTAACCTCAGTTTTGTCCTTTCCCTTTCACTGGGAGCTCCATCGGCCTGAACGTGGGGTGTCACCGATGGTAATATCTGGATATCTAGGGAGGTTCACCTTTACACTGATCACAGTAACAGCCTGCCTGAGGGGGTGATGGGGTAGAGTTGGGGTGGGAAGCAGCTCAGAGAAAGGGCTCACTTTCATATTAGATTATTGATCAAAGGGAAACAACACGCAGAGGACAAGGAAGAAATGCCAAAGACTTGTTGAGATGACAGCGTGATATAAAGTTTCTCATAAGACAGGAGTGCCTGGATGGCTCAGTCGACGGAGCATGTGACTCTTGATCTTCGGGTTGTGAGTTTGAGCCCCATGTTGGGTGTGGAGATTACTTAAAAATAAAATCTTTTTTGGGGCGCCTGGGTGGCGCAGTCGGTTAAGCCTCCGACTTCAGCCAGGTCACGATCTCACGGTCCGTGAGTTCGAGCCCCGCGTCGGGCTCTGGGCTGATGGCTCAGAGCCTGGAGCCTGTTTCCGATTCTGTGTCTCCCTCTCTCTCTGCCCCTCCCCCGTTCATGCTCTGTCTCTCTCTGTCCCAAAAATAAATAAACGTTGAAAAAAAATAATAAAATCTTTTTTAAACGTTTCTCACAAGACAAAGATAGGTGGCTGTGTACAGAATATCTCAGAAAGGCTGTACTAGTAAGTGCTAACAGTGAATGCCCCTGGCAAGAGAGAGGGTTTGAGGGTGGAGCTTGGGGGTACGAAGGAACTTGATTTTTCCTTGTGATCTACCTTTTGTACTGTGTGAGTTTTGCTGAAAAATTATTTTGTATAGTCTTACGTGTCAGAAGACTTCATAGGAATGTGGCAGGTCCTTAATAAACACATTAAACCATTGTACTATTTCAGGAAGTAGCATTTATAGAGTGCCTACTGTGTGCCAAGGGCCCTTTGGCAATGCTCATTTTACGGATCTTAGGAAATGGAAGCTCGGCTAGGAGGGAGCCAAGTGGGGACTCCTCCCAGGTCTGCTGGAAGCCAGAGCTCTGCTCCTCAGCAAGGACCACACAGCCTTCCTCCCTGGAGTGAGCAGTTGGAGGCACCAGATGCTCTGGCAGGATCCAGAGAGATGCCATCTGTGAGGGAAACCTATTCTTAGAGAGCAGAGACAGTCGCTGGTGTAGCCGGCCAGGCCCCCACAGCAGTGGGGGGATGCTAGGCAGGCACACAGCCAAGGCTCTACCTTTAACTTGGGGGGGGGGGTAGGACAGGCTAAAAGCGGGGGGTACTCAGTTCTTAGGACCACACTTCCTCCTACGTTGGGATGCTATATTAGAAATAACAGCAAACATTTACTGAGTGCTTACTTTATATTCGTCATGTTGTTTAATCCCCCAGGCCATCCTGTGAGGTGAGTGCTATCAGAATGCATATTTTACAGATGAAGAAACAGAGGTACAGAATGGTTAAGCCATTTGCCTAAGGAAACAGGGCTGAGCCCAGGCGCTTTTGCTGTCCCCAATCAGCATGTTATACGGACTCTCAACCTGCTGCACTGGAGGCCAATTTTAGTTTGGGTTTCCTCAATAGCAGACCCCAAGACAAGGATTTCAGTGCAAGTGGTTTATTTGGGAAATGGTCCCAGGAAGTACTCGTAGGGGCATGAGGAAGGGAGACAGAGAAGGGAGTGTTATCAAGCAAGTGACCACTGTGGGCAGCCAAGTTCAGTCCCGCTGGGGAACTCTGGGAGCCAGTGTGGAGCATGTGCCTCGGAGTTACCCCACCCGGTGATAATGGGGGGGGGGGCATTCATCAGTCATTGGTTGAGGGCTGCTCCTGGGATGTGGTAATCCTCCAGACCTGCTGTGGGGCGACGGAGCAGACGCCAGTAACAAGAGAGGGCCTTCAGGCAGAGACACAGGGGTGGCAGGTGGAAAAGTTGGCTGGTGTGCGGTGAAGTGGTAAGTTGGAGGAGATATGGGTGCAGCACCCCCAGCATCTGCTTGCTGATGACCACCCCCCTCCCCCGCGTAACCTTGGGATCTCATTCAGCCTCCACAGAGTGAATTCAGAGACCTTCCAGCTCACCTTCTCCAAACGTGTAGTACAACACCATGGCTGAGAACACTGCTATTGGCATCAGATGTGATGCCACCATGATTACCTAACAGCTCTGTGACTCAGTTTCCTCACTTATAACAAGGGATAATAGCTGGCTGCATATCATTCCCTACTGCCTCGTTACTCAAGGTATGGCTTAGACCAGCAGCACCACCAGCGGCACCTGGAAGCCTGTGAGAAGTGCAGAATGTCTGGCCCTACGGCAAACTCACTGAGTCAGAATCTACATTTTAATAAGATCACCAGTGACTCATGTGCACATTTCTACTAGTAACTTCTAAAATATAAAAAGAGACTGAAGTATTCTTACTAGACCAAGGGTCTCAAATTGGTGGGCCATGGACCAAATCTTCCTGGAGACCTGTTTGATTTACCCAGCACACTGATTTTTAAAATCAGACTGGCCCGTGAGTCTCCAGTTGACCGTGTCCCCACCACTCCCTAGTGCACATTTTCATTTATGCCCCTTGCCAGGTCCCTGTGGGCACCTGAGTTTGCACCCCCGGCCTGGAACCGATCCTATAACCAGCTAACGTTTGCATAGCTTAGGTTTCTAAATTTAACATAAGGCACTGAAAAAAACCCATGGGCTTTGAACTCAGACAGGTCTGGGTTCAAACCCTGATTTGGCCATCATACTAGTTGTATTACCTTCAGCAAGTTACTCTTCCCCTTTCTGATCCTGTGTCTACATCTGTGAAATGAGGATCAGAATACATACTTGCAAGGTCACTGCATGGATTAAAAATAATATGTGCAAAGCACCGGGAGGAAGTAGGAGCTCACTAAATGGAAGTAATTAGTAGTAATAGCAGCTGTTGTAGTTATACAAGTCCAATGAGGACACCTGCTGTGTTTTATGATTATCCTCATTTTACAGGAAACTGAGGCTCAGAGAGGTTAAGTACCTTCCCCAAGGTTACATAGTGGTGGAGTGGGGACTCAAACCCATATCCCCAGCTCTGTATCCATACTGTCCACTAGAATTTTCTGTAAGGACAGAAGTGTTCTACATCTGTGTAGCCACTAGCCACATGTGGCTGACTGAGCACTTGAAAAATGACTGGCCCAAATTGAGACATGCTATAAGCATACAACACATACGTGACTCTGATGACATAGTACTAGAAAAAAGAATGTAAAATAGCTTGTTACTTTTTATATTAATTACATGTTAAAATGATAAAATTTTAGAAATATTGGGTTAAATATATAATTAAGATTAATCTCACCTGTTTCTTTCTACTTTTTTTAATGTGGCTACTAAGAAAAGCTTTAATTACATATATGGATCCCATTGTGCTTCCACTGGACAGTGGAATTCTAGAGCTTCTCCATTAGAACACCTGAGCAAGGAATATAATATTTTCTAAAAACGTATTTGCAACCCACTGCCCACCAGCAAGGAGCACTCCGTTACTTAAGAATGACTGAAGACCGTACACACCAGTAAGAGACTTCAGGGCCCTCCTCTGATGCCCAGAGGGGGTGTCTTTCCCTGGTCTCACAGAAGTCAGCAGCAGAGCTGGAATCATGTCCGAGGCTCCACAGCCCGAATCGCCACTTGGTCCACCATTTGGGAGTACCTAACGGGACTTGGAAATCAGTGCTTTTGCTTCAGCAAATGGAACCCTGGGACAATAGAATCTGGAGTCTGAGAACCATGATCTTGAGAAGAAGGATCCACTGGGAGGATTCACCGATGGAGCCAATCTCGGGTGCAGATGCCCCCATAAGCACCTTGGGAGCATGTTACTTTGAGGGAAGGCTTTTGTTGTAGAGGAGGAAGTCTGAGATATCGTGCCATACATCGCTGTCCTGATACAGGTAGGTCATGGAGGACTGCAGTGAGGGTTGTAGAGTGCGCTGGTGGTACTCAAAGAGCCACAGCACCAGCCCCCACACTATCCCAGTGAGCAAAGGGAAAGGGTCCCACCTGGGTTCGGGAATGTAGCCCTTCTCCACGCCCAGGCGGCACAGGGCAAACAGGAGTCGTGACAGCAGGTACATGTTGATCTGCAGGAAGGGAATGACAGGGGATTACAGGAGGGCCCAGCCACTGGGAACCTTCTCCCCCTGACCCATGCACTGGGGCACCTACTGTGCAGTGGACTAGTGTTTTTCTTTTTTTTTTAAGTTTCTTTATTTAGAGGTGCCTGGGTGGTTCAGTCTGTTGGGCATCTGACTCTTGGTTTCGGCTTAGGTCATGATCTCACGGGTTCATGGGATTGAGCCCCATGTCAAGCTCTGTGCTGACAACACTGAGTCTGCTTGGGATTCTCTCTCTCTCTCCCTCTCTCTTACTGTCTCTCCCCCACTTGTGCTTATGCTCTCTCTCTCAAATAAACATTTAGAAAAGTAAATAAATAAAGAATAAAGTTTTAAAATTTATTTTAGTAATCTTTACACCCAATGTAGGGCTTGAACCTATGACCCCAACCGAGTTCAAGAGTCTCATGCTCTTCTGACTAAGCCATCCAGCAGCCCCTGGAACAGTGTGCTGGTATGCAAGGTGATTTGAAATAGTATGTAGCGGGTATTTTAACATTGCTATTCATTTCTTAATTTATCATTCTTGTTAATTAAAAATTTTAGAAAATAGGGCACCTGGGTGGCTCAGTTGGTTGAGCGCCCGACCTTGGCTCAGGTCATGATCTTGCGGTCCGAGTTCGAGTCCCACGTCAGGCTCTGTGCTGACCGCTCAGAGCCTGGAGCCTGCTTCAGATTCTGTGTCTCCCTCTCTCTGCCCCTCCCCTGCTCGTGCTCTCTCTCTCTCAAAAATAATCATTTAAAAAAATTTAGAAAATGAATACATTTACATGTTTCAAAACTAAAAGGTAACTTGACACCAAAAAATACAATGCACACACACACACACACACACACACACACACACACACACACATGCACACACAATTAATAGGTTGGATCTTATCGAAATTTAAAATTGATTGTGAAAGCCCCTATGAAGAGCCTGAAAAGAAAAGCCACAGGTGAGAGAAAATATTCACAAACACATATCTGACAAACTGGTATCTGGAATATATTAAAAAAAAAAACCTCTTAAAACTCAACGGTAAAGAAAAGAAACAATCCAATCAGAAAATAAGCAAAAGATGCGAACAGATGCTTCACTGAACTGGTTATACAGATGGAAAATAAGGACATGGAAAGATGTTCAACGTCATTAGCCATTAGGAAAATGCAAATTAAAACCGCAATGAGAAGCCCTGACACCTATCAGAATGGCTAAAATTAAAAATGTGATCAACCAATGCTGGCTCGGATGTGGAGAAAATGGATCATTTGTATATTCCTGATGGGAATGTAAAATAGTACGGTCCTCTAGAAAACAGTTTGGCAATTTCTTAAAAAATTAAACATGTAGGGGCACCTGGATGTCTCAGTCGGTTACGCGACCAACTCTTGATTTTGGCTCAGGTCATGATCTCACAGTTCGTGGGTTTGAGCCCCACCATCAGCATAAGAGCCTGCTTAGGATTCTCCCTCCCTCTCTGCCCTCCCCTAATCGCATGTCTCCATGTGCGTGAGCTCTCTCAAAAAAATAAATAAACTTAAAAAAAAAAGTCAATCCTCAAAGGTTACATACAGCAATGACTCTACTTCTAGAACATTTTTGAAATGACAAAATTTCAGAAATGGAGGTCAGAGGGGTCAGGGGAAAGGAGGGATAAGAAGATGGTATGACTAGGATTCCTAGGCCTTAGAAGTTCATAAACCAGTGCCATTTCTTTTATTTATTTTTTTTAAGTTTATTTCTTTTGAGAGAGAGTATGCACCCACACAGCAGGCGAGAAACAGAGACAGAGGGAGAGAGAGAATCCCAAGCAAGCTCCATGTTGTCAGTACAGAGATCTACGCAGGGCTCAAGTTCACAAAATCTGAGATCATGACCTGAGCTAAAATCAAGAGCTGGACACTTAACCGACTGAGCCACCCAGGCGTCCCAGACCAGTGACATTTCTAACAACAAAAACTGGGGAAATTTTCTCAAAATACAAAATGCTCATATCCACAGACTCCACAATCCCATGTTGAGGAAATTTCAGATGGATTGACAGACAAACGCCCAAAGACGCAGACTGCAATGTGTGTGTACTGGCAAAAGGCTAGAGACCCCCTTGTCCATCCAGGAGACTGGGAAAATCAAGCCTGGTCTATCCACCCAATGGAGAACTTTGCTGATGTTAAAAAGAATGAGGGATTGACAAGAAAGGTTTCCAAAATACATCATTCTGTGAAGAAAAAGTGTGGTGTGATCTCATTGGAGGAAAACTCCTGATATGTTCAGACACAAGCACAGACAATTTCTGAAGAGCACACAAGACACAGTTGAAGTGTTCATGGACAGTGGCTGGACAATTAGCAGGGGGTGGAAACTTTCTTTTAAATCCTTTTTTTTTTAAAGTTTATTTATTTTGAAAGAGAGAGAGCATATGCACACGCACAAATGGGGAGGGGAAGAAAAGAGGGAGGGAGACAGAATCCCAAGCAGGCTCTGCCCTGTCAGATGTGGGCTCGATCTCATGTCTCACCAACAGTGAGATTATGACCTGAAACGAAATCAAGCGTCAGACGCTTAACTGACTGAGCCACCCAGGTGCCCCTTTTCAATTTATTTTCTAGTTTTATTGTGACCATACCCCAAGCACCTAGGAGTATGCCAGGCACACAGGGGTGCTTAGTCTGCATTTTTTAAAATGTGAAAATAAAACGTTTTATAATTTGAAAGTATTTAATAAATTTGAGGGAGGCAAAGAGAGGGTCTGCCAACTTTTCACGATGACCAAAAAGGACTTAAAACAATAACTAGCATTTCATTTCACAAAAAAAAGAAGAAAAAAAAAGGATTTTAACCTAGAAAAAGGACAAGTTAAAGAATAGATCATTCTTCGAGTGTAATAAGTTATGTTTTATGGGGAGCCTGGGTGGATCAGTCGGTTAATAAGTTATGTTTTATGGGGCGCCTGGGTGGATCAGTCAGTTAAGTGCCCGACTTCAGCTCAGGACATGATCTCACGGTTTGTGAGTTTGAGCCCTGTGGCAGGCTCTGTGCTGACAGCTCAGAGCCTGGAGCCGGCTTCAGATCCTGTGTCTGCCTCTCTCTCTGCCTCTCTCCCACTTATGCCCTGTCTCTCTCTCTCAACAATAAATGTAAAAAAAAAAAAAAAATTTTTTTTTTTAAATAAGTTATGTTTTATGAATATCTTACTCCAGGCCAATTTAAATTTTTTTCTTTTACTGTTTATTTTTGAGAGAGACAGAGACAGTGTACAAGCAGGGGAGGGACAGAGAGAGAGGGAGACACAGAATCTGAAGCAGGCTCCAGGCTCTACACTGTCAGCACAGAGCCCGACACGGGGCTCCAACTCACAAATGGTGAGATCATGACCTGAGCTGAAGTCAGATGACTAACCAACTGAGCCCCCCAGGTGTGTGGTAGCCTTTTTTTTTTTTTTTTTTTTAAGTAAGCTCTACACCCAATGTGGGGCTTGAACTCATGACCCATGATCAAGAGTCATATGCTCTACTGACTGAGCCAGCCAGGTGCCCCCAGAGTGGTGGTGTGTGTTTGTTTTTTGGTTTTTTGTTTTTCAATCTTTGCTCCAGTGCTCGCTTCGGCAGCACATCTACTAAAATTGAACAATATAGAGATTAGCATGACCCCTGTGCAAGGATGACACACAAATTTGTGAAGTGTTCTAGATTAAAAAAAAAAAAAGATCTTTGTTCCAGAAAACAGCACACACACTGAGTTTTGGGAAAGACGGAATTTCAGCAAGCCGCTTGCTTGGTTTACAGATAAGGAAATTGAGAAAGTGACCTTCCCAAGGTCACACAGGGACTGGTGTATCACAGACCCTCGGACCTCTACCTCTTTGACCTCTACCTGGACCACGTCCCTCCCACCCCCCACCCCACCCGCAGCCCAACCCCTATCCTGGGGCAGGGTCTTTACCTGACTGTTGATGTTATTGTTATCTCTAAACACCAGCAAGGCCCCGATGAAGGCAGCCAGGAACGAGTGCACCTGGTAGGTCTCGCCCTGCACGTGGGACTGCAGGGCACAGAGCCCCTTATAGGCGAACACAAAGCAGGCCAGGTTCCAGGAGTGGGTGTACGTGGCCTGCAGGATGGCCCACAGCTTCTCCTGGAGGCTGCACAAACACAGGGAGCCCCCATGAGCACAGGCCCACTGTTCCACGTTCACTCACTGGGCGTGCAAATGTGAACCAGGCGAGGAGCTCACGGCCACTGCTCTTTCAGCCCCAGGCCTCTAGCTTCCATGTCGTGGGGGCTGCTGTCCCATTGGATTCAGGCCTTGACTCCATGCCACTTCCTCAGAGGGCCCTTGCCTGACCATCCGACTCAAAAGAATGCCCATCATATCCTGTCCTCTTTTCCTTCACAGCTCTTACACCAGCTGACACTTATATGCTTGTTTATTATTTCTCCCCACTCCCACCCCACTCCAGTGCAAGCTACTGAAGAGTGGTGTCTACATCTGAACAGAGCCTGGCACATAGTAGGTACTCAATACGTGTTTTTTTGGAGTGAGCTGTGAAGACATGAATCAGAGAGTAAGGGAGAGCCTACTATGTACTGGAGCTGGGGATACGATTCTGAGGGAAAGTGCTTGCTGCCTTCATAAGATATATGATCTAAAGGGAGAACATAAATAATCATGAAGCAAGGGTCAAATTTCGACTTGACCAGAGATGATCCTGGGATCTGAAGGATTGATGAGGTGTCAATGAAGTCGAGAGGGGAGAGGATTTGCATCCAGGCAGAGGGATCAGCACATGCAAAGGTTTGGAGGAGGGACAGAGAGTAAGGAGTAAAGGGACAGAGAAAAGCCATCAAGGCCTGAGCAAAGAATATGAGGGGAAATGATGTGGGGAGAGGAAGGGCCATGCTCTTCTGTCTTTATCCTGAGAAAAGTACACATTTAAGTAGGGAAAGGATTCTATTTATCTTTTAAAATTAAGTCACTAGGGGGCAGTGAGGAGAACACAAGGACAAGGGCAGAGTGTACTCTGGGAGTCAATTCAAGGATGACACAACCAACCTAGAGGCTAGATAAGGACCTTGAAGTGGGTCAACTGGAACCTGTGGAAATCGGCCTGGTGAGTGGGGACAGCCAGGAGTCAGCTGGCTCTCGCCTCACAGGAACACAAGCCCCGTGTTGCCAGTTCTTAATCTTTTTTTTTTTTTGAGTAAACTCTATGCCCAACATGGGGCTGAAACTCATGACCTCGAGATCAAGAGTCACATGCTATAGTGACTGTGCCAGCCAGGCATTAATGCAAGAAAGCTGGATTTACCAGTTATCAAGTGTTGGTGCTAATCTTGCCTTCAAAATGTTTCGAGAGTCTGACCACTTTCCTCTCACCTACACTGCCACCACCAATGTCTGGGCCACCAGCATTGTTCCTCTTGATCACTGACTGCTTTGTTCGCTCCTCTATCCCTAGCACCTAAAATGGTGTCTGGCACATAGTAGATGTTCAATAAATATTTACTGTTTGAAAGAATGAGTTCAATTTTAAGAAAACAGAGGGCAAAAACCAAAACTAAAATCAGCGAATCAATAAATAAAGCAAAAATACAAGAGGTGTGAATTCAAGCCCCATGATGGGTATAGAGCTTACTTAAAAAAAAAGGGGCGCCTGGGTGGCGCAATCGGTTAAGCGTCCGACTTCAGCCAGGTCACGATCTCGCGGTCCGTGAGTTCGAGCCCCGCGTCAGGCTCTGGGCTGATGGCTCAGAGCCTGGAGCCTGTTTCCGATTCTGTGTCTCCCTCTCTCTCTGCCCCTCCCCCGTTCATGCTCTGTCTCTCTCTGTCCCAAAAATAAATAAACGTTGAAAAAAAAAAAAATAAAAAAAAAAAAAAAAAAAGAAAGAAAAGAGCAACCCTAAAAAAATACAAAAAAGGGAAAATCTTGCGAGCTGGATTTGGCCAATAGGCTGTCCATGTGTACTTCTTCTAAGCTCTAGGTGAAGCTACATACATTAAAAACCAGGCCACAGGGGCGCCTGGGTGGCTCAGTCGGTTAAGTGGCCGACTTCAGCTCAGGTCATGATCTCACGGTCTGTGAGTTCGAGCCTCGCGTCAGGCTCTGTGCTGACAGCTCAGAGCCTGGAGCCTGTTTCAGATTCTGTGTCTCCCTCTCTCTGACCCTCCTCTGTTCATGCTCTGTCTCTCTCTGTCTCAAAAATAAATAAACGTTAAAAAAAAAAAAAACCAGGCCACAGACGCTTAGTTAGCTAAGTGTCTGACTCCTAGTTTCGGCTCAGGTCAAGATATCACGGTTTATGAGTTTGAGCCCCACATTGGGCTCTGCGCTGAGAGCATGGAGCCTGTTTAGGATTCTCTCTCTCCCTCCCTCTCTCTCTGCCTCTCCCCTGCTCATGCACGCTCCCTCTCTCTCTCAAAATAAATAAATAAACTTTAAAAAGAAAAAAAGCAATGGTTCACCCAAGGAGGACCCATGGCCAAATAAATCTCAGCATTAAAAACGAGGCCACAGAGTAGTTTCTGAGAAGTGCAATGAGGGGAAAGTCACGGGGGTTGGAGGAAGACCAAGAAGTTTGAGTAAGGGAGGGAGGTCATGGACAGTTTTCCCAAGGAAGTAACCCTCATAAAATTGGTATTGGTTGCCAGGAAGGAAATAAAGGTAGGGCAGAAGAGGAAAGAGCATGCCCGGCAGCGGGTGTTGTATAAGTAAACGTGTGGAGGTGGAACCACATGTGGCATGGCAGCGAGTCCTATGTGCCAAGGGCACTGCAGGCTGGATGAAGGGGAACAGTGTGGGGATGCAGCTGAGACCAGGCAGCCGGGGGGCCTTTTTTTTAAAGTTATCTTAAAGTTTTTTTAAGTTATCAGTATACTTAATATACACTGTTATCTTCATTTCAGGTGTACAATGTAGTGATTCAACAATCCCATACATCATCCAGTGCTCCTCGTGGTTAGTTGCAGAGGGGCTTTTAAGGAAGGAAGTTGGGCTTCTCTGGAGGATCGTGGGAGCCAGGGGAGTTTTTGAGTAGCAATAACAGATCAGACTTGTACTTGAGATGGTGGTGATGGGGGATAGGCTAGACCTAGCTAGGAAGCTAGTGCAACCGTCCTGGTACTGAGGGCTGAACATACTCTCTCCCAGTTTGAGGAGGGGGTGGGTACCTGCCACTCCGGAAGAGAAAGGTCATGACCAGCGCGTGAGGGGCCCGGATTTTGACTCCATAGCTGCAGAAATGAAAGGAAACAGTTACTATGGCGTCACTGCCTCACAGAGTCTCCCTGGGCAATCTGACTCCTCGCCCCCTCTCCAAGCCTAATCCTAACATCGTCCTGGAAGGGGAGATAATGCTGGCTTTCAGGTTAGATCTGGGTTCAAGTTAGATCTGGGTTCAAATCCCAGTCCTAACACCTTCTTGGTAGTGTGGCCTCGGGCTTGTTATTTAACTTCTCTGAGCCTCAGTTTGCCTAACAGTAAAAGGGGATGTCAGCGTAGAGGGCTGGTTATAATTCCAATGAAAGGGGACCATGTGTGTCAAAGGCCTCCACCAGCCTCACCCACCTGGCTGTGTGGAGTTGCTCCCTCGGTTCCACACTGACTTACCATTGCAGCCAGACTCATTTTTTTTTAAAGCATAAATCATATCACATCCCAATTTAAAAGCCGCCAATACCTTTCCCCTACTCACAGAATAAAATCTGGGCTCTTCCCACAGCCTTGAAAGTGCTGCAAGATGTGGCTCCTGCTTACTTCTCCTACCTCTTGCCCCCTATTTCTCCTGCTCCATCCAACCCCCCCGGCCTTCCTGTAGGTCTTTGGACTGCCAGTTTCTCCCCTGCCTCTGGGCAGGCTGTTCCCTCTGCCCAGACTGTCCTTTACTCCTCACGTAGCCACTGCTTCCTCAGCTCTCCAGTCTCAGCTGGGGCCTCTGTGGAGGCTTCTTACACAACAGCCTAGGTTAGGGTAATATTTGCATTGCCGCAGAGCCCCAAGCTTCTCTGTGGTACTCTACACTCCTGGGTTAATGATTCAATTTCTCATAACTACTTATTCTATTCTAATTATCTCTTTCTTCCACTAGACTGTGGGCTTCGTGAGGGACTGTGTTTGATTTGTCCTCCACAGAGTCCCCAGCACCTTGCATGGTACTTAACATATAGCATGTGCTTAGTACATGATGGCTGACTGATTCTGGAACAACTTTTAATTATCTGTGAGGGAAGGTAATTTCTAGAAGGTTCTATCTTCAGCTTGGTTTATCTTAACGTTAATAAGTTCCCTAAAATAGTTGCTGAGTAATATAATTCCTTCTACCTGTTCCAAATACACCTCTTTCCAACTATTATAGACAGGAGGACCTGAGCTTTGTAAAACTGGATTTAAAAAATAAAAAACACTGGAAAGAAATATGCCACAACGTTAGCAATGTCCCCAGAGCTGGAGAAGTATGCGAATTTACTTTTATCTTTTAACTTTTCTATACTTCCAAAATGATCTATAATGATTAAGCATTGCTTTTAAAATTAAAGCAATTGGAATAAACATTTTTTTTTAAAGTAGGCTCCATGCCCAATGTGGGGCTTCTTGAGCCCATGACCCTGAGATCAAGAGACACACGTGCTATGTACTGAGCCAGCCAGGCATGCCGAAATAAATTTTAAAAGTTACATAAAGGCCTCTTTTTAAGACTCAAACCTCTTCCCCTGACCCTCCTTGTACTTCCTCATTTGAGCACTGGGGATTGTGTGAACATGAATACTTTCATCCTCATTGTTTTTCATTTATTTTTTAAAGATTTTATTTTTTTTTTTATTTTTATTTTTTTTAATTTTTGGGACAGAGAGAGACAGAGCATGAACGGGGGAGGGGCAGAGAGAGAGGGAGACACAGAATGGGAAACAGGCTCCAGGCTCTGAGCCATCAGCCCAGAGCCCGACGCGGGGCTCGAACTCACGGACCGCGAGATTGTGAACTGGCTGAAGTCGGACGCTTAACCGACTGCGCCACCCAGGCGCCCCTAAAGATTTTACTTTTAAACAATCACACCCAATATGGGGCTCAAACTCGCAACCCCAAGATTGGAGTTGCATGTTTCACTGAGCCAGCGAGGTGCCCCCTCTGTTTTAACTATATTCAAGTGGGTAGTAGAAAAGAAATACTGTAGTATTTGGTGCCAAAGCCCTGCCACGTTTTACTGTGTGAACTTGGATAAGTTACTTAACCTCTCTGAGCCTCTCTTCTCCCATCAGTAAAAAGTATTCTCCATTTCAGGGGCGCCTGGGTGGCGCACCAAGTTCTCCAGCTGCCAGGCCCTGATCTTACCAAGCTACAAGGTCTAAAAACCCTTGGCACAATGACCATGACTACATATTGTCATATGAGTATCTGTGACTGTTCACCACAGGCTTGTTAGAAACAGCAAAAGACTGGAAGCGAACCCATGTCCATCCACAGGGAGCTTCTGGATAAATAAACAATGGTCCCACCACTGAGTGGAATACTACACAGATGTAAAAGATGGAGGCAGCTTTATGTGCACTGCAGGATATATTAGAGCAAGATGTGTAAAATATAAAGTTGCATCAAACGAGGTAATTCTTCCATAAATCTAAAATTATTTCAAAATAAAACTTGTCTTGGGGCACCTGGGTGGCTCAGTTGGTTGAGCATCTAACTTCAGATCAGGTCACGATCTCGTGATTCCTGAGTTCAAGCCCCACACTGGGCTAGCTGCTGTCAGCATAGACTCCACTTCAGATCTCCTGTTCCCCTCTCCCTTCCCCTCCCCTGCCTGCGCTCTCAAAAATAAATAAATATATTTTTTAAATAATAAAATAAAAAAGAAAACTTGTCTTAAATGTGTGTGGGGGAAATATATGTATTTGTTTGTACATACAGAGAATACTTCTGGAGGGAGACATGAGACTGGATATAGGTGTCACCTCCAGGGAGGGAGACTGAGTGATAGAAGAATGGGGTGAGCAGGCCTTCATAGCATCTACCTTTTTTTTTAAGTAGGCTCCACGCCCAATGTGGGCCTTGAATTCACAACCCTGAGACCAAGAGTCTCATGCTCCACTGAATGAGCCAGCCAGGCATATCATCGAATTTTTTATGCCTTTTCTGAAAGTTATGTAATTAAAAAAAAAAATTTTTTTTAAGTTTTATTTATTTGTTTTTTTGAGAGAGAGACAGACAGAGTGAGTGGGGGAGGGGCAGAGAGAGAGGGAGAGAGAGAGAATCCCAAGCAGGCTCTGCGCTGTCAGCATGGAGCCTGATGTGGGGTTCGAATTCACACACCGTGAGATCATGACCTGAGCCGAAACTAAGAGTTGGACTCTTAACCGACTGAGCCACCCAGGCGCCCCGAAAGTTACCTAATTTTTAAAAAAGATTTTACTATTAAGTGATCTCTACACCCAGTGCGGGGCTCAAACTTACAACCCCAAGATCAAGAGTCTTATGCTCTACCAACTGAACCAGACAGGCACCCCTAACGTTACCTAATTTTTAAAATATAGGGGTACCTGGGTGGCTCAGTCAGTTAAGCATCCGACTTCAGCTCAGGTCATGATCTTGCAGCTTGTGAGTTCAAGCCCCATGTCAGGCTCTGTGCTGACAGCTCAGAGCCTGAAGCCTGCTTCTGATTCTGTCCTCCTATCTCTCTGCTCCTCCCCTGTTCACTCTCTCTCTCTCTCTCAAAAAATTAACATTAAAAATTAAAATATATATACATATATATAAATTAAATTTGTAAATGTTAACAAGTTGAAGCCAGTGTTATTGTTGCAATGGCCATGCTGAATTGCTTGTCTCCTGCCTAGCAGTGCGCAGGGCCCCCATCTTGGCCACAGCAAGCTCTCTGCCACACCTCATCCAAAGCCATGTCTCTTTCCCTTGAACAAAGAGGCCCTCAGCCTCCTCCAGCTCACCAGGGTGAAAAGGGCCCTTGCTTATACCCCAGACATAAGTGGAATAGTGCCCCCACCTCCGTATATCTGCCAGGCCTCATTCCCAAAGCCCTCAAACTCAGGTGGGAGCCAGTTACTATCATTCACAGGATTACTCTATGTCCTGAAAAAGGGGGGTGCCTGGAGTTTGAAAGGAATTACAGGACATAATGACAGGTTCAACATGATGTCCAGGAAGAGCCTGGTCTCAGCAAACTAACATTTAGGGAGGACATTTAGGGGACAGCCAGGACAATTTGACTATTAACTGGACAGTAGTCAACACTATAGATTATTATTAATTTATTAAGTATAATCATGATAATTAGCCATATAGGAAAATGCTCTAATTTTTAGAGATGCACACTGACATATTGAGGAGTAGAAATCACAGCGAGTTCAATTTTACAAAGCTTATATGTCTTAGTCGTCCAAGACTGCCTCCCTGAATGGATAGCGTCTCTGCACAAACCGCATATTCTTTTCCCCCTCCAGGCCTTTGTTCAAACCATTCCCTCTGGTTGGGATGCCCTTCTCCTCCTGGAAAATTCTAACTTGGCCTTCAAAATATCACCATCATCTCCTGTGTAAAGCATTCCGGGCACTGCCATGGTACTTTAATGATGAATCTCATTAGGACCTTGAACTCTTGGTCCTTACAGATGGGCATGGTGCCTTAGCACTAAACAGTAATGGGATCACTGCCTTAGATCACTCCGTTTGAGTGAGGCTGTTTCCATTTTACAGAGAAGGAAACTGAGGCCAGAAGAGATGAAGGCACCCAGCTTTGAAATAAAGGAACTAGGCCTGAGAAGGGCCTGATCTTAGCAAGTGCCTGCCCTGCCTGGGAAGGCTGAGACAACAGGAACAACTGGGTTGAAAGTAGATATACAAAGCTAGCATTGGGCAATGCCCATTGCTGCTTTGTCCTGAGAATAACTTGGCAAAGGGCCACTTATATTATCCCATCTTAGTCACACCTCAGCATGGCTGATAAAACCTTCAGGCCCAACAGGTACCAATTCCACCTGACTCTGGGTTTCCAGAGAAGCCAAGAGCCTGGCATTGGAATCAGGCATCTCTGTGTTTGAATCCTGGCTGTGACACTGGCCAAGTGATGTGACCATAAGTAATGAGTTTACCTTTCTGAGCTTGTCTTCTCATTTGGAAAATGGGGACAATTGCAATTCCTACCCTGTACACTCATACATGCATTCAGAAAATGTTTGAGAGTATCCTATGTACCATGTACTAGGAATACACCAAGGAACAAAGTAGATAAATATTTCTGTCCCTATGAAGCCCACTTTCTAGTGAGAAAGACAGAATATAAAAACAGTATACATAGGTGAACTTAGTGTCAGATGGTGACAAGTAGTATGGAGAAAACTTAAGTATGCGAGGAAGTGAGGAGTTCAGAGATGACCTTATTGAGAAGGTGACACTTAAGCAGAGACCTGAAAAGGTGACGGTGTGATCTAGGCAGACGTCCTTGTATACACACACACACACACACACACACACACACACACACACACAACCAGCCAACAGATATATATACCAGGCACTGTGCTGAGCATTTCACATACACTGATTCAATCCTCTGGACAGTATGATGTAAGTATTATTATCGTCCCCATTTTATAGAAATTGAGGCTTAGAGAGGCTAAATGACTTGCTCCAGATCACACAGGTCGGTGGCACCAAGATTTGAACAAAGGCAGTCTCACCACCATGCCATGATGCCACTAGCATGCCAACTCCAGGAGAACAAATCTTTGGTTTTTTTTGTTGTATCCCCAGTTCTGGCACAGTACACTCTCAATAAATGACAACAGTTATGCATGAGTTTTAAAGGAGGGGGAGCTCCCCTCCAGTTACCAGCCAGGTGAAATGAACCCAAGACCTCCTTTCCAGCACATCTGATGGCCAGGGTGGAATCAATTTAATGTCGAGCAAATATCTGCAGCTTCTTTCACAGTTGTTCTCACTCCTCAGGCTTATGCCTTAGGAGTTCCCTGGGCAGGATGGGGACTTGGCGCTAGATCATACAGATAAGAAGTGAGAAGTGGGATATGAGCCCATGGGCTCCTTAATGGTGGGAGCATAGGCAGAAGGCACCGCTGGCCTGCTAGAGGCCAGTGGCCACTTCTCACTGTGTAGATGGGACCGCTGAAGCCAGGCAGACCCAAGGACACATAGCGGGGTATGGGGGGTGGTGTGGGGAGGGGTGGGCCAAACGAGGGGATACAAGGGCTGGCGTGGGAGGTGGTCAAGGCAAGTGGGCCAGGTTGCAAAGCATGTAGAGCCCCAAAACAGCTTAATGGGAGCCCCAGCTCAGAAGGCTCACGGAACCCCAAATCCAGCGCCCACCGTGCTGGACACCTCGGGAGACCGAGGCCTAGGGAGGCTGCTCAAGGGCACACGGCGTTGCGGTGGGCCCAGAATCCACTCCTCCGACCCCAGCAGGACCCACCCTTCAGCCCGGGCCCGGCCCGACCGCCCCACTCACACTGCCCCGTTCCGGAAGCCCTTAAGCATGGCCAACGCAGCGTGGTAGCGGCGCTTGCGCAACAGTGCGTTGATCGCAAGGAGCAGAGCCCGTAGCTGCGGCGGGACGGCCATAGGGACGAAGAGACAGCGCAAGCAGCAGGACCAGCACTGGCAGGATCCGGCGGCGCACCTTGGAAGCGCGGGGCGGAGCAGCCGTGCCTTTGCACCCATAGGCTTTGTCTGCTGTCACTCTTAGGGGAAGAGCCAATCAAATGGCCCACTCATCTCGCATGAGGAACGGGATGTTGGCACTCCTCCCGAGTAGCGTCTGATTGGAAGAGTGGGAGAGCTTGTAACCAATCACAAATGGGCTCCGCCCGACCGGCCCTAAGGGGGCCAGAATCCTGAGCCCGTATTTGTCCCACCAGATAGACTGTAGACCGTGGTTGGAAGTAGGTGGGTCACCCGTGAGTTTTCAAGGAGGCTTCTTGAAAGAGGAGCTGCCCTCCCTAGTATTGGGATAGTGACCCTGGGAGGAGCCAGACCTCACCTTTACACATGACAGTTCTGATTGGATAACAGTGATCATAGCAAATTTGTCAGAGCATAAATCATATGGCATCTCAAAAGCTTCCGTTTATTCTTCAAATCCAAACTCCTTCCCACAACTCACAGGAGAAGACTGTATAATCTGGCCCCTGCTTCCTTCTCTAACCTCATATCCTGTCACTTGCCCCCTCACTCATCTCCAGCAAAACTGGTAAGAATGCCATTCCTTGATCATGCCAAGAATGCTGCTGTCTCAGCGTCTTTGAACTTGCTATTTCCCTGACTGGTATACATCACCCCCAGTTCTGCCCATGGCGGGCTCCTTCACAAACGTCAGGTTTCAGATCAAATGCCGCCTCTTCAGAGAGGGCTTCCTAGATGCCCCATCTAAAAGTAGCACTGCCCTCCCTTTTATTTTCTTCATATTAACTCTTTACTCTTTGAAATTTGTTTGCTACAAGTCCATCGTCCATTGTCCCTACCTACCAGGTTGTAAATTCCATGACAGCAGAAACTTTGGCGGTCTTGTTTTCTGCTGTAACCCCAGCACTTAGCACATGGTGGGTGTCCAACATATGCTTGTTGAAGCAATACAGTTTGGGGTTGACATCTCCCAGAGCACTGGTGGGTAAAATTTATGTATGTTACTATATGGAGTTGTCATTGGATAACAGCTACACATTGAGTGGTGGCTATGGCTTGTGAAGGTGACGTATGTGGTACTTGGGCCACGTGGTATTTATCTGGGATATTATTGCCTGAGTCAGTGTCAGAAAATGGTGTCAGAGGTTAGTAAAGGAGGAATTATACTTGGCCTATTTTATCACTGAAACTGGATTTTGTTTCTTTTCTCTCTTTTTCTTTCTTCCTCCCCTTTCCTTTCTTTCTTTCTTTCTTTCTTTCTTTCTTTCTTTCTTTCTTTCTTTCTCTCTCTCTCTCTCCCTTTCTTTCTTTCTTTCTTTCTTTCTTTCTTTCTTTCTTTCTTTCTTCCTTCCTTTCTTTCTTTCTTTCTTTCTTTCTTTCTTTCTTTCCAGTAATGGTGGACTGGTTTATTCAGTTAATCCTCTGAAAATAGTGGCAATGTTAGATAACGTTTATAGGTGGCTGTCTTGTTGTGTCTTCACATAGTCTTCCCTCTGTATGTACCTGTGTCCAAATTTCCTCTTTTTATAAGGACATGTTGGATTAGGACCTACGTATATGATACATAACCTCATTTAATCTTAGTTACTTCTTTAAGGGCCCTATCTCTAAATATAGTCACATTCTGAGGTACTAGGGGGTTAGAATGTCAGCATATGAATTCTTGGGAGACCCAATTCAGCCCATAGCAACTACCATGTCTTGCTATCTCCTACCAATAACAATGAACAAGATGTCAGGGCCCAGTACTGCTATGTGTGTCCTAATTTCCTTTCCCTTGCAGCTAGGAATCTGGTTTAAGCTGCTCATGATGTCTCTCCTCCCCACGGAGAAAGTTTACTTTTCTGGGATGGTTGGAGCACTCATTGTGGAGAGCAACACTGGAAGTTTCCCAAACTTTCCCTCCTCCCTGCTTGGCTCCATACCTAGAATTACTATGTTACTTATACCAGGACTCTCTAAGCTGTGATTTGATTCAGTTCAGTGCCAACCAGCTGGTCCCAGGGAAATGGGACCTAGGACTGGTAGATTTGGGTGGAGGAAGAGATGAAGGCGAGGAGCAGAAAGTTCAGAGCAGGGGGCAGCCTGAATGGGGAGCCTAATGGAGATGGGTTCAACATCCCTGAAAGCTCATTCAAGTGTTATATCAGTCAGGTAGTCAAGTAAGGAGCATTTCACAGGTTACTCTGCATCAAGCTTTGAGTTCCAACCAACCAGAATGGATCAAGTGCCTCCCCAGCTCAGAGAGCCCCTTTTGATGGGGTGGAGAAACTGGGGTTTCCAAGAAAAACATCACATGACAGCAGTAGTACCAGGTACTGTGAGAAACTGGAACAGCAAGGGAGGGATGGATCCCATCTAGGCAGATCAGGGAAAGCTTTTTAGAGGGGGCACAAAGGCAAGCTTGTGGTGTCCCAATGAGGGTGGAAGAATAGCATTTTGGTAAGAGAGAACAGCATTTGCAAAGGCCTGAAGAGCAGATAAAAATCAACGATATGCATATGCACCTGGATATATGAAAATGTATGGAAAGTTGCCAAGACTTGTGTTGGTGGAATCTTTTACTGTCATGTTCTTGTGTCCATACCTCACTTATCCTCAGTTGCCCCTTTACAGTCCTTGGCCTCCTTTCATTTTGGCCTCAGAGTCCGCCTTTGCCCAAGATGATTGAGCTGATAAGCTCTGCGTGTTTCCTTTTCTCCATATGACTCCATCTCATTTCTCAAGTCCACCTCCTCAGAGAGTCCCTCCCTGACCACCCAGACAGTAGTTTCCTTTCCTCCAGGAAAAAATAAATAAATAAATAAATAAATAAATAAATAAATATATATATATATATATATATATATAGAGAGAGAGAGAGAGAGAGAGAGAGAGTCACAGAACATTTCTCTCTCTCTTTTTTTTCTTGTTACAGCCCATCTTGCCTGCTGGACGATGACTCCATGAAAGCAAGGATTTTTGTCTTTTTATTCATGGCTGTGTCCCCAGCATCTAGGACAATGTCTAACACAATACGTACATAGTAAGTATTTTAAGTTATAGTTAACCTTGAACAACACAGGTTTGAACTGTGCAGGTCCACTTTTATGTGGATTTTTCACAGTACAGTGCTGTAAATATTTTTTCTCTTATTTATGATTTTCTCTCTCTTTTTGTAAGATTTTATTTTTTATTATTTTTTTTAAGATTTTATTTTTTAAAGTAATCTCTACACCCAACTCAGGGCTGGAACTCAACCCCAAGATCAAGAGTCGCATGCTGTACTGACTAAGGCACCCCTTTAAAGATTTACTTTTTTAAAGTTTTTATTTATTTATTTTGAGGGAGAGAGAGTGAGCAGGGGAGAGGCAGAGAGAGAGAGAGAGGGAGGGAGGGAGAATCCCACTCATGCTCCACACTGTCAGTTCAGAGCCCAACATGGGGCTTTATTTCATGAACTATGAGATCATGACCTGAACTGAAATTGAGGGTCAGACACTTAACCGACCGAGCCACCCAGGAGCCCTTAGTTTTATTTTTTAACTAATCTCTAAACCTGATGTGAGGCTCAAACTCACAAGCCCGAGATCAAGAGTCACATGTTCTATGTACTGGACCAGCCAGGCACCCCTCTTCCTTAAGATTTTCTTAATAACATTTTCTTTTTTTCTAGTTTACTTTATTGTAAGAGTACAGTATATAATACATATAACATACAGAATATTTGCTAACCAACAGTTTATGTTATTGGTCAATAGTAGGCTATTAGTAGTTAGATTTTGGGGGAGTCAAAAGTTATACACAGAATTTTCAACTGTGTTCAGGGTTGGTGCCCCCCCCCATGATGTTCAAGGGTCAATTCTAATTAAATGAATGTGCATGTATTAATATATTACTTAAATAATTGTTTAAAAGAACAGTTATGTTGAGAAGCTCTTGAAGGGGAGAGATAATGAGACTCTAAGGCCATTGGATCAATGGTGATGTTAAAGGAAAGACATGGAGGGGCGCCTGGGTGGCGCAGTCGGTTAAGCGTCCGACTTCAGCCAGGTCACGATCTCACGGTCCGTGAGTTCGAGCCCCGCGTCGGGCTCTGGGCTGATGGCTCAGAGCCTGGAGCCTGTTTCCGATTCTGTGTCTCCCTCTCTCTCTGCCCCTCCCCCGTTCATGCTCTGTCTCTCTCTGTCCCAAAAATAAATAAAAAATAAAAATAAAAAAAAAGAAAGACATGGAGGAGGAAGCCTGGCCTCACTCCTGCTAGAGAGTCAATGGGAAGGAGGGTTTAGGGCTTGAGGAGGGCCCTAGGTCTCCAAGGTTCCCAGGAAAGAGGGTGAGGCATACAATCTGGGAAAAGGGTAGGTTCTCTGTGGTGGACATTTGCTCAGGGCTTGCTGTGCAGGGGAGAATAGGAAGGGGAAGGGGTGTAGTGCTGGGGGAGACAGGTGGTATTCTGGGTAAGATGGGGAGTTCACCAGCAGAAATGAGCCTTGAGGGGGCGTGTAGACAAAGGATCTGTGAGGCAACTTATCAGGAGCAGTGGCTGGTAATGTTCCACAAGGGTAAAGTACTCTTGAACAAATATTTTTTTTACTTTTAGGAGTTAATATATTTACTTAGTGAATATCAGAAAATGAAAGTTGTGATTTTTTACGGTTATTGCTTTAGATGAGTCTAAAATAGGTAAAAAGAAAAAAAAAAACCAAAAAACAAAACACAAAAACAAAAACAATGAGAACATTTAGAGTCAGATCCATGGTAGTCCAATGGGAGGATTTGGCTACATTCATAGGAGAGAGAATGATTGATGGCACCTCTCTGGTTTCCTCTCCCCGCCACACACTCCCCAACTCTTCCTTGTGACCCAAGTATACTCCTTTGGAAACACTATCACACCTTGTTATTAAGTAATTTTTAAGATTTAATGTTTGTCTGCTCCCTCCATCCCTAACTCCATGGGAAAGGAACACTGCATCCTGGAGGTATTATAGGACTAGGTGCACAGTAAGCCCTCAGTGGCTGATGGAGCATGAACAAGGAAGAGAGAGGGGCATGAGATGGGGGGAGGGAGGGATAGGGGGAATCGCTGGAACACCTGGATAGGCTTTCTATAAGGCTGGGCTGGAGGTTCCTGAGGTAGGTATTGGGGGTTTACTGACAGAATGGAATCTCTAGGAGGCAGGATGGAGGTCTGCTCATTCCCAAAAGGTGGAAATGGGGGTTTAAGCAACAGTCATGGGTGAATATCTGCGATGATGGGAGATGAAGACCAAGCTGAGATGGGAGACACTTCATGAGACAGGTGGCTCCCAATAGGCAGAGATGGGGCTCATTGTGGTTGGAGGCAAATGAGAAGGGGTGGGAATCAGTGTTGCACAGCTGAGGCAGGGGTCTTGTGTTAGGTGGAGGTCCTAGTGACAGAGCTGGGTGGTCCGGGTTAGGTGGGGGATACTCTGTGCGGTGGATATAAGTTCCATGTTGCAAAATTGGGGGTCTCACTTGCAGGGGTGGGGGTGGCAAGTCCACTGTGGCAGAGATGGAGGTCCAGATAATATTACGGATCTAATACTCAACTGGGAGGTCCCCTGTGTGCGTCTGGGATGCGGTCCGTGTGCTGAGTTGCGGGTTCAAGTAAGACAGGGATGGGGGTCCACATGCCCCAGTGACTGGGTTACCAAGGCGGCCCCAGGGGAAGGGGCCATGGCTGAGTTTCAAGGACAGGGGGCTCGGCGGCGACTCCCGAGCGCCCCCTGGCGGCCCTGATTCCGCCGCGGCTCCCACAATGCTCACGTAGCCCCGCAGCGACTCTGGAGACGGCGGCGGCTCCAAGATGGCGCAGACGATTTTCGAGGCCCTGGAGGGTGAGCAGCGGCGGAGCCGGGGGAGGCGGCTGTTCCGCGTTGCACCCCCTCCCGCCGCGTCCTCGCAGCGCCCGGCCCAGGGCGCGCGGCGGCCGCGGGGCGGAGGGCGCCGGGACCGGAACAGCCGCGGGGCGGGAGGGGCACGGACGGGAACAGCCGCGGGAGCCGAGGCCCGGCGGTGGGGGGGTGGGCAACGGAACCGGAACAGCGGCAGAGCTAGGGCACAGTGGCGGGGGGCGGGGGCATCGGAGCAGAACAGCCGCGGGAGCCGAGGCTCAGCGCTGGGGGGACAACGGGACAGGAAGAGCGGGGAGGGAACGCCCTGGGGGCGAGCACGGGGCAGAGCTGCCGGGGAGGCATGGCCGGGGCCTTGGTCGTGGGGGAGGCCTCGGACAGGAACAGCGTCCACCCGCGAGGGCCTCGGGCCGGCGCGGGAGGGATTTCCTGGAGGGAACAGCCGGGGAGCCCGCGCACCCGCCAGGCCTGGAAGAGCTCGACGAAGGGTGCCGCTCCCGGGGGGACAATGGTTCGAGGGCGGGAGGGGCGTGGGGGCCGAAGCAGCCGAGCCAGGAGTCCTGACCACGAAGAACTTGCCTTGAGCGCCAACTGTGCCTCGTTCCCTGACATAGTCTCAAAATCAGACCTGGAAGGGATAGGTGCTACCTGTGCGCAAGGCCAGGACTTCGTGCTCACAGACCCAAAACAACAAACACTAGGTGCCTACTTTGTGCGCTGTGCTGGGGTGCTGAATTTTATAAACTCAGACCAAGAAACGATGAGTATATGGGTGTCAACGGTGTGCTTGGCTGGAACACAGTGCCCTCAGACGGAAACCTATAAACCCTGGGCACCAACTGATGGTCCTGTGCTTTGCAGGTTCCTAACATGGAGGTGGGTCTCAGACCCAGGGAACTGTGGGTTTTGGAGACAGAAAACACTGAAGGCCTCCATATGCACTCCTGGACATGGGTGGGTGGGAAGGAGCCTTACTGGCTTCAGGGCCGTGGTGCAGAGTAGATACAGGGGGGGATACAGACTGGAGAGGTGTGAATGTTCTTGGAGAGGTGTGATAAGATCAGTGTGCACATAATTAGGGTGCAGACTGAAAGTTGGCCCGACTAGTGGTATGTAGCTGAGACTGAGCCCCTTAGGAGATCTCTATGATGTCCCTTCACTTCTTGGGGGATCAGAGTTCTCACCATAAAATGTAGGTACCCTCACCCCATCTGGAGAGTTTCTATTTCAAGAATACTCACTGAGCCAAACACATTTCCTGCCCCACAGTGGGGGGCAGGAGGAGGCATAAAGAAATTATAGAACAAGCAAATATTGTAATTCTAGAATTATAGAAAAGTTAAGCCATAAAAGATTATCTTAGCTGGCATTTAGTGCTGATGTGGGTGATGGATGTGGAGGGCCAGGGTCAGTGTCAGGATCTGGGAGACCAACAGAATGGGGTGAGGCCTACTTTCTCTTTAGGTTTCATGGACGTCCTAGATGTTTGAATTTGTTCATGTACTGAGTGATGAGGAAATTAGAAGAAAAATCAGTTCCTAGAACAGTGTGGTACATGCTGGGCTTGGGCAAGGACAGCAGAACTGTGGGGATCCAGAGGTGACCCAGACAGTAGGAACTGCATTTGCAAAGCCCTGGGAGGAAGAGAGGTCTTCTAGGATTCACAGAAGTTCGTGTGAACAAGGAGCTAGAAATGAGACTTCTGAACTTTATCTTGGAATCAGTGTGGAACCAAGAAAGGGTTTTCAGCAGGGGAGCAACACAATCTGATGTATGTTTTATAAAGTTCACTCAGGCTGCTCTGAGAACACACTGGAGGGGGCAGAGTGGCAGCTGGGAGGTGAGTGAAGTAGCTGCAGTTGTCCTGCTGAGAACCGATGGTGGCCTGGGCCCCAGGGGGGACAGCCTCTCAGATGGAAGAAAGTGGATCTGAGAGAGGCAGTGGGAGCAGAATAGGCCAGATTTGCTGAGGGACTAGAAATGAGAAGAGGGCCGGGAAATAGGTTGGGGAAAGAGCGAAGGGGTGCTCCGGGGGCTGTGGCTGGGTGAATGGTGGTACCTGTTCTTGCTTATGAGGATTATTGGAAGAGGGAAAATTGAGGGGTGAGAGTGTCACATTTAGCTTGATTTCCATTTTAGATGGGCAGTATTTAAAAAAAAAAAAAAACCTTTTTCATTTTTAGCAGTCTTAGGTTCACAACTAAGTTGAGAGGCAGGTACAGAGATTTCCTGTGTACCCTCTGATCTCACACATGACTAGCCTCCCCCATTCTCCACGTAATTCGCCAGAATGGTACATTTGCTGCCAAGGATGAATCCACATTGACCCATCGTAATCACCCAAGTCCATGGTTTGTCTTAAGGTTCACTCTTAACATTTTTTTTTTTTGTTTAACATTTATTTATTTTTTAGACAGAGAGCGTGAACAGGGGAGGGTCAGAGAAAGAGGGAGACACAGAATCTGAAACAGGCTCTGAGCTGTCAGCACAGAGCCTGAGGCGGGGCTCCAACCCACGGACCGCGAGACCATGACCTGAGCCGAAGTCGGACGCTTAACCGACTGAGCCACCCAGGCGCCCCTTAAGGTTCACTCTTGGTGGTGCACATTCTGGTGGACAAGTGTGTAATAACATATATCCGTCATCACAGTGGCATCACAGAGGACTTTCACTGCTTTAAAGATCTTGTGTCCCTGTAAGCCTCTGGGTATCACCGATCTTTCGATTGTCTCCATAGTTCTGAATCTCTTCTCAGCCTTTTGGCTAAGATCAAGTGTCTGGCAGGCAGTATTATTCATTTACTTATTTATTTAAAAAAAATTTTTTAAGCTTTATTTATTTTTGAGAGAGCGAGTAGGGGAGGGGTAGAGAGAGAGGGAGACACAGACTCTAAGAAGCAGGCTCCAGGCTCTGAGCTGTCAGCACAGAGCCCAGTGCGGGGCTCGAACCCACAAACTGTGAGATTATGACCTGAGCCAAAGTCAGACGCTTAACCAACTGAGCCACCCAGGGACTCCTATTTATTTATTTTTAAACTTTTTATTTTTTATTTCAGAGAAAGAGCAAGCAGGGAAGAGGGACAGAGAGAGAGAGAGAGAGAGAGAGAGAGAATCTTAAGCAGGCTCCATACTCAGTGAGGAGCCCCATGTGGGGCTCAATCCCATGACCCTGGGATCATGTTCTGAGCTGAAATCAGGAGTCGGACACTCAACTGACTGAGCAACCCAGGCACCCTGACAGGCAGTATTTTTTATATTTATATTTATGTTTTTAAAATATTTGTTTGTTTTTGAGAGAGAGCGTGCGTGAGTGGGGGAGGCACAGAGAGAGGGAGACAGGATCAGAAAAGCACAGAGCCTAATGTGCGGCTCCAACTCCCAAACTGTGAGATCACCACCTGAGCTGAAGTCGGACGTTTAACCAGCTGAGCCACCCAGGCACTCCCAGGCAGTATTTTTTAAATAAAATATTTTATTTTGAAATCATTCTTTTTTTTTTTTTTTCATAAATTCGCATGTGGTTGTAAGAAATAATATAGAGAGATTCCATGTACTCTTTACTGGTTTCCCTCAATGTAACATTGTGCAAAACTATTTTATAACACAACATGCAGAACAGTTCCCTCACTGTCAGGTGTTGCCCATTTATAGCCACACCCACCTCTTTCCCCTCTCCCCTCATCTCTGATGTCTGTCCACCACTGATCTGTTCTTCAGTTCTAAAATTTTTGTCTTTTCAAGAATGTTATGTAAATGGGATCATATAGTATATGACCTTTGAGATTGGCTTTTTTCACTTATAATTCCCTGGAGAGTCACCCAAGTTATTGTGTATGTCACTAGTGTGTTCCTTTTTATTGCTGAGTCATATTCCACAGTGGGATATACCAGTGTGTTTAACCATTCACCCGTTGAAGGACATCTGAGTTTCCAGTTTTTTACTATTATGAATAAATAGTAGTATGAATGCTCATGTGCAGGTTTGAATACAAATGCTAATATACTCACAATCTTGCATAAAATGGATTTACTGAAGCTCATCCAGGGGAGCAAACCCCAGGTTTGAGACTCCAGATTTGGGGGACAACTAGATGGGGGGGGTGAGTGAGTCTCCCCAGGGAGAGTGTAAGAGGGAAAGGAGAGAGAATCCAGACAGAAGGAACCTTTCAAAATAGAAACTTTAGGGGACCGACAGAAAAGAGCAAAGGAGTCTGGGAAGGAGTGAGCAAAGGTGGGAGAAGACCCAGGAGGGGGGTATCCTAGAGCAGGAGAAGGGAGTGTTTCAAGGAAGGAACATCCAATGCTGACAGGTTTCTTTGGTGATTTTTGTGGAATGCTGGGGGTCAGAGCCTCACGAAGTGGGTGGAGGAGTATCGGGAGGTGGGCAGAGGAGATGGAGGGATGCTTGATGTTGAAGGAAGGAGAGATAGGAATATAGGTTCAAGAGAGGGCATTCTAGAGAGACCTGAGCGTGTGTAGCTGTTGATGGGAAGGAAAGGTTGCTGGCATACTGTGAAACAAGGGACCAGTTGGTGGAGAGTGGTTTCTGAGGGAGTAGGAGGGGTTGTAGGGAAGAGCTGGTCTCAGGAAAGACACAGCAAGCATTGTGACAAGAGAAAATATGAATTCACCTTGGCTGCAGGAACTAATGGTTCTAATTTGCATTGCCTTTAGAAGCTGGGGCAGGGGTCCAGGTAAAAGCTGAGAGGTTGGAAGCAGAGCACTGGCTGTGGGGACAGAGAGAAGGAGGCACTCTCTGGGTTTTTTGGAGAGGGAGGTAATGTGCTTTGGTGGCCACTTCGATGTGAGAACACCTGTCCTCCAGCTGGGGACATGGCTAGATAATGTTCTACCGTGAACCTCGGCAGTGACAACGGATTGGAAAACATGGAAGCACTCGGCTTCTCACGGGTGTCCCCACCATCAGTTCAGATTACACTGGTTACTGAGGAACTGAAAAGACAAGCACATGTTGGAAAACAAGGGAAGCAAGGATGGCCAAGTGCACAAATAAATTTGTTGTGGGGTGGGTGGAATAGGGTGGGGAGGACTTGGTAACATGATTTGTGGAGGGGCTATGTGATTTAGGATCAGACTCTCCAAGAGGAAGAGAGAAGCCCAATCTAGTAGTGGCTTAAACAGGCTAGTAGTTTATTTCTTTATTTCTCTCATACGGGAGTCCAGAGGAAGACGGTCCAGAGCTACAAAGGTGGCTGTGTCCTACAAGGTTCCCAGAGGCCCAGGATCGTTTCCAGCTTTTTGCCCTGCAATCCCTAGGGTATCACCCTTGTCCTCATGATCTGGGATGGTGGCTAGATTATTCACTATCGTATTCTTGTTCTAGGAAGCAGGATGGAGGATGGGGAAGAGAAGGACATCATGTGCCAGGCAGTTTTAAGAAAACTTTCTAGATGCTGCCATAGAACACCTTTCCTTATATCCCATTGTCCAGAATTTAGACATTCTGTAGCTGCAAGAGCAGCTGGGAAGTGTGATCTTTATTGTGGGGCCATATTATCAGCCAAAAACCTTGGGTTCTACTGCAGTGGAAGTAGGAGAGAATGTGCATCGGGGCACAGCCAACTGTCTTTGCCACAGAGGCCTTGCATTGGGTCTGGCTTGTAAGGGTGAAGTCAGAGACACCGTTTTGTTGTTGCTGTTTTTCAGGAATGGACAATCAGACTGTCCTGGCGGTCCAGTCATTGTTGGATGGCCAAGGAGCAGTCCCTGATCCAACAGGCCAGAGTGTCAATGCACCTCCTACTATCCAGCCACTGGGTGAGTATCTGCTCAGGTTCACCAGTGGGAAGGGTGAGTAACTCCCTGTGAAAAACAGGTGGGGCTCCTGAGAGCGTATGGGAATGAATTGCCTACTGTGGTCCTCTGGTATCTGAACCCTCTCCCCTCTCCCAGCCTGGATTTTCAGGCTCATGCTTTTCTCTGCTTAGCAATGAGGACACGCTTTCTCAATCATTTAGTGAACGTGGGGATTGTGACATAGGGAAGGTCTAGGCAATGGAGCTTGGCAGTGGTTGTACCTTTGACCCAGAAGTTATTTCTCAGCCTCCCTTCTATGGAAAGAACAGGCTGAGCATGAATCTCCAGTTTACTGGCCAGGCCCCTGAGACAGAGAGAGAAAGTAAGGAACTTTAAAGCTCTGTGTGAATCTGTGTATTTATTCATTCCACAAACAGTTTTGAATACTTGGGAACCATTCTGGGCACAGAGAGATGCCCACCTGGGTTTGAATCCTTATTCCCATAGTTCCTGGCTCTATGACCTTGGACACAAGTAGGTTAGCTTCTCTGTGCCCCAGTTTCCACATCTGTAAAGTGAGGATAATAGCCTTGCCTCGTAGAAGCCTTGTGAGGACACTTGGGATTTACCTTCAGCAGTTGTAAATAAGAAACATGAGTTTCTTGTGGTTTGTACAGATGAAAGTTTATTTCTCTGTTACATGAAGTCCTGATGTGCATTTGGGGTGGGGATGGTGAGACTCAGACCCTTTTTTCTTTTGGTTCTGTTGCCCTCTATCTGCAGTCTATGTTGGCTGCTCCAGCTTTTCACTTTCATTTCCACATTGTAGCCAACACAAAGGGAAGAAAGAACTTCCTTTTAAAAGGAAGTTGCATAGGGGCGCTTGGGTGCCTCAGTCACTTAAGTGCCCGACTCTTGATCTCAGCTCAGGTCTTGATCTCAGGGTCCTGGGTTCAGGCCCCCACTGGGCATGAAGCCTACTTTTAAAAAAAGAAAAAAAAAAAAAAGAAGTTGCATAGGCAGTATACTGTTGCCCTTGTCCTATTGGTCAGAATTTGGTCACATGACATGTTTAGCTGTAAAGGCTGGGAAATACAGTCTTTAATGAGATGGTCATGTTTCCCACTAAAATTTGTATTACTGTCTAAGAAGGAAGAGTAAATACTGAATGACAAATAGACATTCCTGCCATAACATGTCAAGTGCTTGGCACAGTGCATGGCCTGTGGTAGACCCTCAATGGGTGGTGTCAGCTATAGCTAATCATTCATTTAGTCTTCCACTCATTCAACAAATATGCCAGGATTATTGCAGTTCTGGTAGTAAGTAAGACTTATTTCCTCCCTTTCAGGGGACTCATAGTCTGGTGGTGCTGGGAAAAGTGTGATATGCGAGGAGCTGTGGTGACTAGCTTTAGGAAGGCTTCCTGACATTTGAGCAGAATCTTGCAGAATGAGTTGTTCTGAGAGAAGCAGCTTGGCAGAGAGAACAGGGCCTGCGGAGACATAGAAAGTCATATAGGCCATTTGGGGACTGGTGAACAAACTCAGGCAGGATAAAGATTCCAAATATCTCAACTTTGAAGTGCACCCACTCTACTATTTCTTGATTTCTGATTTTTTGATACCTGGGTAGTTGTGGCTGGATGTTCCTGCAGGTGCCTATGTGGTTTTGAAATCTCCCAGAAAGCACAATCTTGACATTTGTTACACGCACACTGAGTCATGGGTTGCTGTTAGGTTTGCCATGCTTATGGTCCAGCCGCAGGTTTTGTCCTGTTTCTTATTGTGATGCCCTCTCATTTATCTTCCCTTTTATCATTGTTCCTCTCCCTCTGCTACTGTATGGATGTGACCCCTAGATGATGAGGATGTCTTTCTCTGCGGGAAGTGTAAGAAGCAGTTCAACTCGCTGCCAGCATTTATGACCCACAAGCGGGAACAGTGCCAGGGGAATGCCCCACCCCTGGCCACAGTCTCACTGGCCACCAATAGCATCTACACGCCTTCAGCAGCACCCACAGCAGTCCAGCAGGCCCCACCTCCTGCCAATCGCCAGGTATTCGTTCGTTTGTTTGTTCATTCATCTGTTCAAGTCTTTTTTTGAGCATCCACTATGTGTCAGGCACTGTGTGGGCACTGTTTTGGACACGTACTTTTTTCAGGATGTTAAGCGCAGAGAGACGGGAGGTTTTGCCATTTTGTATATGGTACTTGGGGAAGAGCTCTGGGAAGAGGTGCCATATGAGCAGAGACCTAAGGAGGTGAGGGAATGAGTCATGCTGCTACTTTGGGGAAGAGTATTCCGGGAGGAGCTATCCGCAAGTACAAAGGCCCTGAGGTGGGAGTATGCTGGGTTTATTCCAGGAACAGCAAGGAGGTAGAGTGGCTGGAGCTGAATAAGTGAGGAGGAGGGTGGGAGATGATATGATCAGACAAGGCAATAGGGGGATCCTGGTGAGCATGTGGGCCTTACGGGCTTTTATCCTGAGTGAGATGGGAGCCTTTGCAAGGTTTTGAACACAAGAGGGACATAGTCTGGTTTACACCTGAACTAGATTACTCCGACTGCTGTACAGAGAATAGATTTTGATGAGAGTCAAGAGAGAGACCCAGGAAACGCGTTAGGGGGCCATTGTACCAATCCAGGCAGTAGGTGGTGGTGGCTCGACCAGGATGGTGGCAGTGGCGGTGGAGAGAAGGGAGGAGGTTTTGGAAGTATTTTGAAGGTGGAGCCACTAGAGTTTGTGGATGCATTGGATGTGAGAGATGAGATCAGGAGGAGTCCAGGGTGATCCATGGCAGAGGTGGAATTGCCATTTACTGAAGTGGAAGAAACAGCAAGATTTGGTGGGGCTGTCAGGAGTTCAGCTGGTTATGCTGGATTTGAGATGCCCATTGGACCTTTAAGTGGAGGTGGTAAAGATGCAGACAGATAACACAGGTCTGGAGGTCAGGGGAGAACAGAACACCCTGGGTCAGGGGCTCTTAAAGGGATTAAAGAATTCTTAGAAAAGAGGCTGGACAGGGGCACCTGGTGGCTCAGTCGGTTAAGCGTCTGACTTCGGCTCAGGTCATGACCTCACCGGTTCATGAGTCCGAGCCCGCGTCGGTCTCTTTGCTGCTAGCCTGGAGCCTGCTTCAGATTCTGTGTCTCCCTCTCTCTCTCCGCCCTTCCCCCACGCACACTCTGTCTCTCTCGAAAATAAATATTAAAAAAAATTTTTTTTTTAAAGAGGCTGGACATGTCTCAGGATGCCAGGTCAGGGGTCAAATTTCCTTCTGTCTTCCTCTTATCTCCTTATTCCTTTAAAACATCATCTCCGGGGCGCCTGGGTGGCTCAGTTGGTTAAGCGGCCGACTTCGGCTCAGGTCATGATCTCACGGTCCGTGAGTTCGAGCCCCGCGTCGGGCTCTGTGCTGACAGCTCAGAGCCTGGAGCCTGTTTCAGATTCTGTGTCTCCCTCTCTCTGACCCTCCCCCGTTCATGCTCTGTCTCTCTCTGTCTCAAAAATAAATAAACGTTAAAAAAAATTAAAAAAAAAAAAAAACAAAAACCAAAAAAAACATCATCTCCAAACGGGGGCGCCTGGGTGGCTCTGTCAGTGAAGCGTCCGACTTCGTCTCAGGTCATGATCTCACGGTTCATGGGTTTGAGCCCCATGTTGGGCTCTGCGGTGACAGCTCAGAGCCTGGAGCCTGCTTCAGATTCTGTGTCTCCCTCTCTCTCTGCCCCTCCCCCGCTCTCGCTCTGTCTCTGTCTCTCTCAAAAATAAAGATTAAAAAAAACTTAAAAAAAAAACATTATCTCCAAACAAAAAACATATCTCTATCTATTGTATAGACATAATTCCTGCCATCAGAATAAAAGCATTCACCCCCAGATTCAAAGGACTTGCAGACTGAAACTTCTCAGGTTGCCACAGGCATCTAACACAAAACATAATGATTCTTCCCACTTCTTGATTATGAGTTTGTTAGCAGAAAATATTCCCTCTCCCCACCCCACCGTTTTTTGTTTTTTTTTTTCCAGTAAAAGGAGAGCGGGAAATTCCTTTACTCCTGGGCAAGGACATAACTTTAGAACATAAGCAGTTGGCCCATAGGCAGACTTGAATCCCTGCTAAGTGACTTGGATGGATGTGGATATCTTTTCCCATTTTTTGTCAGCCTAACTAACGCATGTGACATTGTAAAAATACTTGTGAGCCAGGATCTACATTGCCTTTCCCGGACATAACATGGGGCATCATCTAACCTACCCAGGCTGTCCTTACGTGGTTGAGGGACTCTGGGGTCCGGGGGCCAGCTGCCGTGTCCCCAGAGGTCCCAAAGAAACAGGTGACCTAGGATGATGCCAAGAGCCTGTCAGTAAAGAAAAGCAACAAATAAAATAAAAACCCTTTACTTCTACTTTGAGAAGTCACTGTATGTTTGACACTCTCTTGTAGGGTCTGCCTCTCGTCCTCACCAGTACCCTCGAGAGCATATTATTTTTATTATCAATTTGTATGTTTGCAAGTAATACATATTTCCCATCTCCACTTTAAAAGTTAGAATGTTACAAATCAAGGTCCCTTTGGCACTATTCCTTTTCTCTGCCCCCCAGCTAACTATTGAAGGGTATCCTTCTTGATCTTTTTTTCTTTTTTAAGTTTATTTATTTATTTTGAGAGAGAGAGTGTGTGTGTGCACACATGGGAGGGAGTGGGGGAGAGATGGGAGGGTAGAGAATCCCAAGCAGTTTCTGCACGGTCAGTGCAGAGCCCAGTGTGGGGCTCAGACTCACGAACGGTGAGATCATGACCTGAGCTGAAATCAAGAATCAGATGCTTAACTGACTGAACCATTCAGGCACCCTTTGACCTTTTGAGATACTTTCACATACTTATTTAAGTGCCCACAGGAATTATATAGTACTTTTAATAGTACAATAGTACTTTTGTTTTAGAATTTTTAAATTAAGAATACGTAATCTGCACGTTGTTATGTAATTTTATTTTTCATGCAGTACTTTTAAATTTTTTTTTTTCAACGTTTTTTATTTTATTTTTGGGACAGAGAGAGACAGAGCATGAATGGGGGAGGGGCAGAGAGAGAGGGAGACACAGAATCGGAAACAGGCTCCAGGCTCCGAGCCATCAGCCCAGAGCCTGACGCGGGGCTCGAACTCATGGACCGCGAGATCGTGACCTGGCTGAAGTTGGACGCTCAACCGACTGTGCCACCCAGGCGCCCCTTCATGCAGTACTTTTTATCTGCTGTGTAGTATTCTGTCTTATGACTGTATTGTATTTTTTACTCCATTTCCCCTTTGATGGACACCAAAGTTGTTTCCAGTTATTCGCTATTAGACATAAGGCTGCATAGAATACCCTTGTTCATAGACTCCCTGTGAAATGTGTGAGTGTTTCTCTAGGAGAGATACCAGGAAGTATTATTGCTGGGTCATGGAGTATTTATCTTACAGGGAGGTATGACTTATTCTCATTTCATAGATAAGGAAACGGAAGTTCAGAGAGGTAGAGTGACTTGCCCAGGGCCACACAGCAGGGAGAAGCAGAGGTGGAAATGAAATGCAGGTCTATGGGATTCCAGAACCCAAGTCTTTTGCATCATGCACTGTTTCCTTCCAGAGCCTCAGACATGTCTCTTCTCTGTCTCTTTCTCATTCACACTACTCAGATCTCCACGTACATTACAGTACCCCCATCCCCGCTGATCCAGACGCTGGTGCAGGGAAACATCTTGGTGAGCGATGATGTGCTCATGTCTGCCATGTCAGCCTTCACGTCTCTGGACCAGCCCATGCCCCAGGGCCCCCCACCCGTGCAGGTAAGGACAGGGCCAGCTTCTCAGGGGGTCTTGATTCCAGGACTACATGTTAACTGCTATGGATTCAGAACCTTGTAGAAAGAAGAGGGGTTGGCCTTCGCTCTCTCTCATGCTGGAGAGAGACTGTCAGTAGCACCTTGGCCTGCCCCACTGTGGGTAGGGAAGCTGTCATTTCATTCGGGATCCAGAACATTACTTTGGGGTTTCATTGCCATTATCTGGCTACTTTGACTCCTTTTTTTTTTTTTTTTTAAATAAGTAGGCTCCATGCCCAGTGTGGGGCTTGTACTCATGACCTCACAACCCCAAGATCAGGAGTCACATGATCTCCTGACTAAGACAGCCAGGCACCCCTCCTATTTTTATTCTTAACAGAAATATTTCATGTCCATTGGGAAACAATAGAAAATACACAATAGGAAAATAAAAACAAAGTTTAATTACTCATAATCTGGAAACTAGAGAGACATGGTAACTGACTATAATGTATAGTTCTCTTTTGTTTTTTGTTTTTTTGCCTGCTCTACTGACTGAGCCAGCCAGGTGTCCCTGATCACTCTATTCTTTTTGCAACCTTTCTGTAGGTTTGAAAGTTTTCAGAATAAAAGTTGGGAGACACCTGGCTGACTCAGTAGAACATATGACTCTTAATCTCAGGGTTGTGAATAGCCTGTTGGGTGTAGAGATTACTTAAATCTTTTTTTTTTCATTAAAAAAAAAATGTTTATTTATTTATTTTGAGAGAGAGAGAGAGAGAGAGTGCGAGCCAGGGAAGGGCAGAGAGAGAGGGAGAGAGAGAATCCCAAGCAGGCTCCATGCTGTCAGCACAGAGGATGCGGGGCTCCGTCTCCTGAACATTGAGATCATGACCTGAGCTGAAATCAAGAGTCGGTCACTTAACTGACTGAGCCACCTAGGCGCCCCCAAAATAAAATCTTTAAAAAAATGACAAACAAAGAATAATGGGGTGCCTGGGTGGCTCAGTCGGTTAAGCGTCCAACTCTTTGATTTCAGCTCAGGGCATAATCTCAGGGTAGTGAGATCGAGCCCCGAGTGGGGCTCTGTGCTTGCAGTAGCATCTGCTTAAGATTCTCTTTCTGCCCCTCCCCTGCATGCATATGGACGTGCTCCCTTTCTCTCTCTCTTTCTGTCTCTCTCTCTCTCTCTCTCTCAAAGAATAAAAGTTGGGAAGTCAATCAATTAATCAACCATCCACACTCTCCACCCAAAGAAAACACTACTAGATTTTTGGTGCCTGGTTTTCCTGATCTTTGAATGCAAATAGAGATAGAAACAGCTTTTTATATAAATGCATTTATAATATGCATATCCGTGTAAATGGACCATGTTATACACACTGTTCCAAAACTTGCTTTTTTTATTTTGCCTTTTGCTTAAAGTCATTATCTATGCCTACAGTTCTTTTTTTTTTTTTTTTTTTAACATTTATTTATTTTTTAGAGACAGAGAGAGGCAGAGCATGAGCAGGGGAGGGGGAGAGAGAGACACACACAGAATCCGAAGGAGGCTCCAGGCTCTGAGCTGTTTGTTAGCACAGAGCCCGACGTGGGGCCTGAACTCACGAACTGCAGGACCATGACCTGAGCTGAAGTCGGGCGCTCAACTGATTGAGCCACCCAGGTGCCCCTATGCCTACAATTCTATATCAGTATTTCCCAAAATGCTCCTCAGAAGAGTGGCTCCTTGGGATTTTCTAATATAAAAAGGATCTCTGGTCAAACTAGCTTAGGGTGGAGGCATTCTACTTCTTCTCTTGCCCTGTTCCTGTTGTTTTCCTGCAACAAAACACTTTTGTTTTTTGTCATCCCAGGTTTTTCCCAAACCATGTTTGACTGTGGAACCCAGGGAACTGTAATTAAGAGGAGCACCCTTTATGAAATGCTGATCACCATCATATATATATATATGTGTGTGTGTGTGTGTGTGTGTGTATATATATATATATATATATATATATTTTTTTTTTTTTTTTTTTTTTTAAGTAAACTCTTTGCCTAGCATGGGGCTTGAACTCATGACCCACAGATCAAGAACTGCATGCTCTAGGGGCACCTGGGTGGCTCAGTGCGTTGGGTATCCAACTTGGGCTCAGGTCATGATCTCATGGTTCGTGAATTCAAGCCCCACATCTGTCTTTATGCTGACAGCTTGGAGCCTAGAGCCTGCTTTCAATTTCGTGTCTCCCTCTCTCTCTGCCCCTCCCCACTCACACTCTGTCTCTCTCCCAAATAAATACACCTTAAAAAATATATTAAAAAAAAAAAGTATTGAATGCTCTATCAACTGAGGCGGCCAGGCATCCCTGACCACCATCATTTTAATACCTATACAAGATTCCATCATGTGTGTGGACCATCCTGTATTTAACCAGGCTTCTGCTAATGGCCATGTAGGTCACTGCCATTTTTTGCTGTTATAAAAGCTACTGGAGAATCATCAACGTACAGATATCTTTGCCCATCTGCTTGATTATTTTTGTGAAATAAGTTTCTAGAAGTCAGTGGCTGTGTTTCAGGGGTCTACAGCTACCTACACATTCAGTGCCTCTCTAGAAAGACTCCCAGGACTTGGGATGGTTGTACTAGTGGTTTATTCCTGACAAAGGATACACAGCAGGATCAGCAAGGAGAAAAGACATCAGCTGGAATCTGGAGGAATCCAGGCCTAGGTTTCTACTGTTCTTCCTCTTGTGGACATAGGGAGAAATTACGCAAAACACTTCTTTCTTAGTAATCTCCACACCCAACGTGGGGTTCGAACTTACAAACCCGAGTTCAAGACTTGTATGCTCTTACCAACTGAGCCAGCCAGGTGCCCCACAAAACGCTTTTTCCTTCAGCAGTGAAGAGCAACAATGTGTATGCATGCTTCCGCCCAAGAAGCACACCTGCAATTCAAGGGCCAGGACTTTTATTGGGGATTGGTCGTGTGGGCGCCACCGTGACCAAAAGTCCATACTCCTAGAAGGAAAGGAGGTGTTCACCATAGATCACACTGCCCGTACAACAATCTAGGTGATCTGGTACAGAGTAGTCAGTGCCCTAGTGAGCAAAACAGCCTCACCGATATAGGCAGCCTTCTACGAGGCAGGTTCTCAGATGCCGTTCAAGAGCCGGTCCTACAAGCAAGTCCTCCTAAAACAGCAACACCGGGGCTGCTGTATGGGCCCAGCCCTGTACAAGCTGAGCCATTTTTGTGGACTTTCATTGAGAAGAGGGGTAACAGCGCCTGGCTGACGCTTCCTCTGTATTCTTCCATGAGTGTTTCCGTGCCTCCTGTCAGCCCTGTCCTCTGAGCTGCCTTGTGAGGGGCTCCTCTTTCCACGTGGCTGGCTAAGACAGATGTCCTTCCTCACTGGTATCAAGAGGGTGTGGCACTTTAATTTTCTCTTCTGATTGCAGAGCAGCCTGAACATGCATTCCGCACCCAGCTACCTCTCCCAGCCTCCGCCACCTCCCCCACCCCCTCCACCACTGCCCCCACCCCCACCACCCCAGCCCCCACCACCCCCGCCCCAGAGCCTGGGCCCCCCCGGGCGTCCCAACCCTGGCGGAAATGGCGTGGTTGAGGTGTACAGTGCCACGGAGCCCCTGGCTGGGAGTGGCACAGTGGAGATCCAGGCATTGGGAATGCAGCCCTACCCACCCCTGGAGGTGAGCAGAGGCCGGGGCTTGGGGGGAGGGGAAGGAACTGGTCACGGTCATCATGGGTAACCGGAACTTTTCCTGAGCACCAGCTCTGTGCCACATGCTGTGCCTGAGACAAAATCAGATCAGGGAGAGATCACATCATGGGAGAGAATCAAGCCATTTAATTTAATCAAGCCATCATGCCCATAAACGTGAAATGCGAACCATGAGAAGGTGGCACGAAGCAGAGGGTTGTGGCAGAAATACAAGCTGCCCTCAGGAAGTCCTCAGAACAGTCAGAACACCTGTGTTTTAGGGAGAGGATTCCAAGAAGTGATCGATGTGATCATTGGTCAATGATCAGTTGACCAGTGATCAATCTTACATTTTGAACAAGCTAGATGTATGGGTTAGTTATGGCCGAGGAAGAAATAGCCACAGAACCTCAGTGGTAGATGGCAAACCATGTTTATTGTTCTCGCATCTATGCGGCTTGCTTTGGCAACTCTGCTGATCTTGGCTGGGCTCTCCCAGGTGTCTGGAGATGGCAGCTGTCAGCTGCTCTAGGATGGCTGGGGTGGGACAAGTTGGCCGACCCCGCTCTGCTCCAACGCATCTGTTAGCCTCCAGCGGGTTAGCCAGGCATGTTCTTACTGCAGTGGTGGGGGTGCAGGAACACAAGCAGAAATGTTCGAGGGTACCTCTTGAGGCTTAGGCTCGTACAGTGTCCCGTCTGTTGGTCAAAATAGGTCACAAGGCCAGCTTAGATTTAAACAGTAAGGAAACAGATGCCACATCTTGATGGAAAAAGCTGCAAAATCACACTGCAAAGGGCATGGGTCCTGGGAGGGGTAAAGAACTGAGGCCATTATGCAATCAGTGTACCATATGTACCACACTGATTCCCTGCTGAAGAGCTCTGAGCTGTAAGTTCAGGGTGCTAAGAGTTCAGGACCTTCCCAGACACCAGTGCTGACTCATACTCAGTCTGGCCATACAGACATTCCATGTCGGGGAGCATGTATATCTAAAGAGAACCAGAGCAATGGGAAAATTCTACCACCAGCCATGTGAGGTGATGAGAGCCTGCAGGAGATTCGCCCTAGCCTGAGGGAATAGAGCAAGCTTCCTTTTGTTGACTTAAAAAAAAATTTTTTTTTTGAGTCAGTGAGCTGCCGAGAGACTAAATAGTGGCCCGGTAGGTGAAGGGGCCAGCCCCGGAGGAGCCTTCCCATGGAGATGAGGGTGCTCTTTGAGCACAGGGCCTGAGCCTTCTTTGTTTTGGCAGCCTTAGCACCTAGCGGAGTACCTGGCCTGTGGTACACCCGTAGTAGGTATCTGAAAATCTGAAATAGGGCCCTCTGACTTCAGTCTCCTCTCCTCTGAAATGGGAACTCCCCTTGTAGAGCTGTTGAGGGTAATGAGAGCAAACCCAGTGGCAGTCACATAATTTCTCAGTAATGACTTGAAAGGTGAATTCATCCATGTGATACCTATTTACTGAGTGCTGTACTGGTCAGGAAAGTAGGAACCCTTCTAGGTATTTCTGGCAGAGGGATTTAATACAAAAAGTCAGGTGCTTACAAAGCTGACTTCAGAAGGGCGAGATGGAGCAAAAGGCAGAGTGGGCGAGCGGCACTGATTTTCAGGTTCACGGTTGTTGCTTGGCCCAGAGGGCCAGGAAGCTACTGCTGCGCCCAGAGGTGGGGAAGCTTTAGGATTCTGTTGCTGCCCTGCCATCCTTGAGGCTGGTGGCCAGGAAGGGAATGTAGAGTTCAGCCAGCCCCTCCAACACTCAGGACTGCAAACCTTGTCTCCCACCACGGCTGCCAGGGGAAAGCAGTTTCTACTTCCCCTCTGCCTTCCAAATCTCATGCAGGTGCTTCTCATGGGCAGAACCTAATCTATGCTCAGAACCTTGCTGGCAAGGGAGTCTGGGAATGCACGTATCAGGGGAGGGCATGGAAGGGTGTAAGAATGGTGCCAAGGGCCAACAGACAAGATCCAACAGAAGCACCTACTGGTACCATATCAGATGCCCAATACATACATCTACTGATGTCAACTCTTTTGGTTCCTGGACCCAATTCCAAAGCTGGGTGGGGTCCGCCCCCCCCCCCCCCCCCCAGCCAATGCCAAGCAATTCTCAGACACCAGTGCAGTGTCTAACAATTCAACTCAATTCTGATGTCATAAGCCCAGAGATCACAGCAGATTCCACAGGTTAAGGGTTCAGTCCTGCAAGACTGCCCTCACCCTCACTTTATCCCGTTGCAAGCAACCTGTGCTTCTGACGGACAGGCTACAGATTGGAGGTTCCAGCGACCTCCTCCTTAGGCTCTGTTAATTTGCTAGAGCAGCTCATGGGACTCAGGGGAACATTTACATTTGCCAGTTTGTTAAAGGATGTAATAAAAGATAATGAATCAACATCTCAGTGAAGAGACACATAGGGTGAGGTGTGGGGAAAGGGAAGTGGATCTTCTGTGCCCTCTCTGGTTGTGTCACTCCCTCCACACTTCCCTATGTTCATCAGCCTGGAAGATGTCCAGACCCAGTCCTTTGGGGTTTTTATGAGGCTTCGTTCCATAGTCACGGTTAAGTCATTGGCTATTGGCTGATTCAACCTCCAGCCCTTCCTCACTCCCCAGAGGTTGGGGTTTGGGACTGAATGTTCCAACCCATCAGTCATGTGGTTGGTCCTCTTGGCAACCAGCCCCCCACCCTTGGGTCAGGGCCAAAAGTCACTTTTGTTAAAAAAAAAAAAAAAAAAGTCACTTTCATTAATAATAAGACAAAAAAAGACACCTATTTCACTTTTATGGCTCTGAAGCATTTCCAGGAACTGTGGATGAAGGCCAAGTATATGTGACAAACATATTTTGGTCATCTGAATGAACAAGTATGCGTTTCTTATATATCATTATGTTATAATGCATACATGAATTCATGGATTCAAAAATATTTATTGAATGCCTATTTTGTGCCAAGGATTACTCCAGGCTTTGAGGACTAAATAAAAGTAGACCAAAAGTCCCTGCCTTCACGGAACTAGGCAGGTAATAGATAAGTGAGTAAAATACATAATTTGCTAGCGGTAAATCTACAGAGAAAAATAAAGCAGAGAAGGCTAGGGAGTGAAATTTTGGATAGGCCAGCCTGGAAAAACCAATGAATGAGGAGTACATCACTGATTTAATGAATTCTTCACAGTGCCCCAGTGTCATGATGTAAGCTTAGTGTTAACTAGGTTTGAGTGGCTCAGAATTTATTTGGTATGTCAGTTCTCAGTTGAAAGCTGCTGGCTGGTGTGGCATCAGGCAGGGTCAGTTCGGGAGGGGGTTGCTGATGAGGGCGCAGCCCCTCCTGACTTCCTGGTTCTCCTGTGCTAACAAACTGCTGCTAGTAACAGCAGTAATGGCAATAAGAGCAGCTAATGTTTATTGAGTCTTTACCATATGTCAGGCACCGTTCTAAGCTCTTTACATGTTAACTCATCTAACCTCACAACAACCCAGCGAGAGGAACACTCTGATTATCCCCATTTTACAGATGTCAAGCTGAGACAGAGATGTTGAAAGACTTGCCCAAGGTCACTTAGAAAATAAGTGGCAGAATCAGCATCATTTGAACCCAGATGGCCTGGCTCCAACGCTGCTTCTAGCCTACTGGCTCCATGAAGTTCTAAGGGATTAGGATGGTGATGTAGGCGGGAAGTGGCTGAGATTAGCCAGGGCTACAGTGAGCGTCCCCCTGGCTGGTACAGCTCTTCTCCATCCTTCCCAGTCCTCTCTCCCTAATTGTGCTGTCCTTCTAGGTGCCAAACCAGTGTGTGGAGGCTCCAGTATACCCCACCCCTCCGGTTTACAGCCCCGGCAAACAGGGATTCAAACCGAAAGGACCAAACCCTGCCGCCCCCATGACCAGCGCCACTGGGGGCACGGTGGCCACCTTTGACTCCCCACCAACGCTGAAGACCCGAAGGGCCAAAGGTGCCAGTGGACTCCCAGAAGGTGGGCCTGCAGCCTGTGATGGGCATCGTTCCTCACCATTATCCTGTCCATTAGGCTGCTTAGTTCTGGTCTTTCCTTTTATGATGGTTAGGATTGAGTTTGGTTGCATGTAATGGAAAATCCAAATTAGAGTGACTTTAAAATGATAGAGTTTTATTTATTTATTTTTTTGCCTGTGGGAAACGAGACCAGTGGCAGGCAGTCTGGAAATTGTGTGCCTGTATGGTCATCAGGCCCCCACATTTGTGTCTTTCTGCTCTGCTGTCACTAGAGCAGAGCTTCTGTTATCAGGGTGCCTCATCGACTAATATGGCTGCTGGAGTTCCAGTCATCAATTTCATATTCCAGGCAGTAAGAAGGATAAAAGGGGCATCTCCCAGCTTCCAGAATTTCTGCATGATGCTTTTATTTACATCTCATTGGTCTCAACTTAGTCACATGAGCCTGTCTAGCTGTAAAGGAAGCTGAAGTGTCACTTTTAGCCAGGAACACTGATGTTCCCATTATGCAGGGGATTTATGAGGAGCAAAGGGGGGCAGTGGATATCAGGCAGGCAAGCAACAATGTCTGTCGCCCCTTCAGAGATGCTAGCAAGGGACAGGAGGAGTGTCAGAAAGTGGTGGTGGAGAGGGAGGACACAGAAATCAAGAATTTTTCAGGGGCTTTCCAGTCAACTACCTCCAACCTTCCTTTCATAAATATCTGTGTGCCAGAGTCAGCATCAGGTACTGAGGATCCAGCATTGTGGTCCATGATTTCTCTGACCTCCGTTACAGTTAATGGAAGAGACAGACAGGGAAAACAGGATAACCGTTTATGGGTTGCTCCAGGCAGGAGATTGACAGGGTTCTATGATTGAGAATACTGGGGAGAGACTAGAAAATGCCGCTACCTATCCATCTAGGGATGAGAAGGAAGCAGCTTTGTGGCCCTCTGAGGGATGAGCACACCAGGCAAGGGGGAATAGCTGGTGTAAAAGCCCTGAGGTGGGACCATGCCTGAGGTCTTTCAGGGTTAGAAGGAGCCCACCGCAGCTGGATGGAGAGAACGATGAGGTTAGCAGGAAGCAGAGGATGCATAGCCCTGTAGGCCCCAGCAGAGAGGTTGGCTTTTATCCTAGGGCAGAGGGGAGCCTTTTGGGGGTTCTCTCTCTCTTCCAGCCAGAGCATGTTCCCTGGGCTTTCCTCCTCCAGGCACTGTGAGAGGCTCACTCCATCCCGTGCATTTGGGGATCTGGACCTCCCAGAGTCTGGGCTTTCTGGCCCCAGGCCCAAGGGGTAGAGTGTCAGAAGGCTGCTCTTGTTGCCCTCAGTTGTACCCTTCCCTCACCTTCCCCTGCCCCCACCTTGTTTTTCAGCTGCAGGGAAGCCAAAGGCTCAGAAACTCAAGTGCTCATACTGTGACAAGTCGTTCACCAAAAACTTCGACCTTCAGCAGCACATCCGCAGGTACCACCGGGTGTGGTGGGCCAGGTGGCTCTGGCGGGGGCGGTGGGAGGGCATCCACAGTAGAAGCAAGGCTCCCCGCCCAGGCCCCTTGGCCAGGGTGGTGACCAAGGCCCCATCCATCCTGTCGTGGTTCTCAGACCATTGGGCCAAGTCAGGATGGTTTTCCCTCTGCTGTTGGGAGCAGCAGGAGGGATCTGTGAAAGCTGTAGGGCCCGTCCGCTCTAGTGGGGACAGTCCGAGTGGGGCGAGGTGAGGGGAGAAATGTACTTGAACTGTAGGACCTTCACAGGTGTGAGGGGTGCCTCAGTCCTCACCTCTGCAGAAAGGACCGACCTCAAGAGCTGCCATGATCTGCGAATAGGACTACGAGTTCTGCTCACTCGGGACAAACCGTGATCCCTCCTGTCCCAAGAACACACAGGGAGCCCCTCTGGGCCCGGGTTTTTCCATCTGTGAAGTGGAGGGGTGAACTTATTTGGTGTTTCTCACAGAACGAGTTGCGTTGGTACCTGAGATGATTTTAGGTGGTTTGTAGATATGGTGTTGAGAAGTTCTGAAGGATACAGGAAATTATTCAAGTATTCGCTTTTTGGTTTCTTTCAGTCCTTAGAGAATCAAAGGAGAAAGCCTCAGTCTAGTGCTAGTCTGTCCTGAATGCCTCTCCTATACTTGCTCGTCTTTTATAGCAAAGAGAGAGAGGAGAGAGCACATGGATGCGTGTGCACGTGCACAGGCTCAGATTCCAGTCATGGCAGGCAGCAGCTTCTCACTAGACTAGGGCGTCTCAGCCTTGGCACTGTTGACGTTTTACATCACATCATTCTTTTCTGTGAGGGGCTAACCTGAGCCTGGCAGAGCGTTTAGCTGCATCCCTGACCTCTAACATGAATTAGATGCCAGCAACACCCCTCACACCTCACCTGTAACAACCTGAAATGTCTCCAGACATTGCTGAATGTCCTCTGAAGGGCAAAATCAAACTCGGTTGAGACCCACTCATCCACACTAGTGTGTTCAATAGAACTTTCTGCAGTGATGGAAATGCCCAAATTGGCACTGTACCCAGTAGGGTAGCCAATAACCACGTATGGCTGTTGAGCACTTGAAATGTGGCCAGTATGACTAAGAAATGGAATTTTTTCTTTTAAATTTAAATCATCCTGTGTGGCTTGTGTCAACCTTACTGGACAGTGCAGCTTTGGGTCTTAATACTGTTTTTTAAATTGTTGCATTTTTTTTGGTTACTTTGTATTTATGACAAGTGGTTTTCCATACACAATAACAACAGGAAGCTCAATTTTTAAATTATTTTGAGTTTTAAAAAAGTGGGTTGATTTGAAGGAAAATACTAAATAATGATACAAATGCTGTGCTGTGACTATGCTATTTCTCCTTCAAATAATAAATCCCTATTTAGGGGCACCTGGGTGGCTCAGTTGGTTAAGCATCTGACTTCGGCTCAGGTCATGATCTCACAGTTGGTGAGTTCAAGCCCCGAATCGGGCTCTCTGCTGTCAGCACAGAGTCTGCTTCAGATCCTCTGTCCCAGTCTCTCACTGCCCCCCGACCCCGCCCCTGCTCGCCTTCTCTTTCTTTCTCTCCCTCTCAAAAATAAATAAACATTTAAACAATAATAACCATAAATCCCTATTTGGATGGGCTTAACCAGTTAGGAAATGTTTTCTTTCACAGTATGAGATGGCCACAGAGAAGGTCAGCTCCAGGCTGGTTGACTCAGTAACTCAGTAATGTCACCAAGAGCCCGGGATCTTTCTGTCTCTGGACTGCCTGCCTCAGCAAGAGGGCTTGACTTCATGGTGTCAAGAATGATGGCCAACAGCATCTCTGTGTGGGCCTTGTTGGGGGCTGTGAGCTCCTATGTTGAGGTCACATCCTGATTCCTACGTAAGGTGCTGACAAGCTTTGTTTCCTACAGCCACACCGGTGAGAAGCCCTTCCAATGCATTGCATGTGGCCGTGCCTTTGCCCAGAAGTCTAATGTCAAGAAACACATGCAGACTCATAAGGTGTGGCCCCCAGGGCGTAGTGGTGGCACTGTCTCTCGCAACTCTGTAACTGTACAGGTCATGGCCCTCAACCCCAGCAGGCAGGAGGACGAGGAAAACACAGGTAGGTGGAAGTGGGGAATACCATCGTTCCCGTACCTATCCTCGGAAGCTTCATGGGTTTTATTCCTAGCTGTGTGACCTTGGGCAATCTCCTTGACCTCTCTGGGCTTCAGTCTACTTTATGCATAAAATGGGGCATCACATGAAAGGAGGGATGGCAAGTATGCGTGGCAGACTGTCTGTCCTGACTCTTCTTCTGCACTTCTCAGTGACTTCCTTTCCTGGTTTTCTCCACAGGTTTGGGCCAGACCCTGTCGGGTGCCCCACAGCCCCAGGCCTTGCCCACAGCAGGTGAGGATGAGGGGGACAAGCTGGAGGCCAAGCAGGTGGTCCTCATCGATAGCTCCTACCTGTGCCAGTTCTGCCCCAGCAAGTTCAGCACCTACTTCCAGCTCAAGTCCCACATGACCCAGCATAAGAATGAGCAGGTAGGTGAGTGGTGGGCAGCGGGAGGCCACAGCCACCCTAGTTGTGAGCACTGGCTGCTGCTGAGGTCTTGAACACTGCCCAGAGAGGGACGGGAGTGGGCCTCAGTTGCCGTGAGCTACCATCTAACCACCGGGATGGGCAGGCCAAGCTTCCCCTCGCTGGGTGGGGCTAGTTCACTGGGCCATTATGGTGCGAGGCCAAGGAAGGAAGCCCATCTCTTATTAGGGGTCATATAATGGAGGAATTGGACATGAGAAAAATTCTTAATACCCCAAGAAACTTTAATGTCTAAAAACCTACCCATGGGGATATAGGACCACAGTCTTTTTTTTTTTTTTTTTTTTAATTTTAATGTTTATTTATTTTTGAGAGAAAGAGTGTGAGCAGGGGAAGGACAGAGAGAGGGAGACACAGCATCCGATGCAGGCTCCAGGCTCTGAGCTGTCAGCACAGAACCCGACACGAGGTGGAACCCACAAGCCACTAGATCGTGACCTGAGCCAAAGTTGGACGCTTAACTGACTGAGCCACCCAAATTCACCTTTTTTGAAATGTACACTTCAGTGGTTTTCAGTTTATTGATAAATTTGTGCATCCATCACCACTATCTAATTCCAGAATATTATCATCATCCCAAAAAGAAGCCCTATACCCATTAGCTGCCACTCCCCCCTTTCCCCAGTCCCTGGCAACCATTAAAACTATTCTTTGTCTCTATGGATTCGCCTATTCTGGACATTTAATATAAATGGAATCACATGATATTTGGCCTTTTGACATCATGTTTTTAAGGTTCACCCATGTATTAGCATGTATTGGTACTTCATTTTTATGGTAGAATAATATTCCATTATATGGCCATAGCACATTTTGTTTATCTTTTCATCAGTTAATGGACATTTGGGTTGTTTCTGCTTTTTGGCTATTGTGACTAACGCTTCCATGGACATTTGTGTACAAGTTTTGTCTAAACATACATTTTCAGGGGCGCCTGGGTGGCGCAGTCGGTTAAGCGTCCGACTTCAGCCAGGTCATGATCTCACGGTCCGTGGGTTCGAGCCCCGCGTCGGGCTCTGGGCTGATGGCTCAGAGCCTGGAGCCTGTTTCCAATTCTGTGTCTCCCTCTCTCTCTGCCCCTCCCCTGTTCATGCTCTGTCTCGCTCTGTCCCAAAAATAAATAAAAAACGTTGAAAAAAAAATTAAAAAAAAAAAATAAACATACATTTTCAGTTCTCTTGGGCATCAACCTACGTGTGGAATTGCTAGATTATATAGTAACTCTATTCCAGTCTTTATTTTTTAAAATAAGTTTTATTGTTATTTTTTCTTCTTATAAAAGTATCATGGATCCAATATAGAATTAGAAAATTCAGAAAAACCTAAAGAATGTATAGGTTTAAAGAATGCATTTATTATATGCTGGGCACCCTGCTAAGTGCTTTACATTCAATATTTTATTTAATCTTCATAACCTTAGAGATAGGCATTTTCAGTATACGCAAATGAAGAAACTGAGGCCCAGAGGGGTGAAATGACCCATCCAGAGTCACACTGCCAGTAACTGACTGGGTCAGGGTTCAAAGCCAAACCCTATGTCAGTAACCACCTTGCAATGCACCATCCCAAGAATGCAGCACAAAATCCAGCATATTTTGTGGAGCTCCTGGGGTATTATTGTTATTATAATTGGGATTGGTCTACACATATTATTTTGAATTGTGCTTTTTCTTCTGATAGTGCTTTTTTTTTTAAGCTTTTTCTTTTGGATGAATTATAGATTCATAGGAAGTTGCAAAGATGGTACTGAGATGTCCCTTATGCCCTTCAGTCAGTTTCCCTTGGTGGTTACATCTTACATAACGACAGCATGATACCGAAACTAGGAAACTGACATTGGCATGCAGTATGTGTATGGTTCTGTGCCATTTTACCACCTGTGCAGGTTTGCAGGTTTGGGTAGCCACCACTGCCATCACGGTACAGAACTATTCCATCACCACAAAGACCTTCCTTGTGCCACCGCTCATTAGTTACACCTACTCTCCTCTTCCCTAACATTTTTAACTTCTGGAAACCACTCATCAGTTCTCCATCTTCGTGAGTTTGTCATTTTGAGAACATTGTACAAATGGAATCATCCATACTGGGCCTTTTGAGATTTTTTTTTTAATTTTTTTTTTTTAGCATTTGTTTATTTTTGAGAGAGAGAGAGAGAGAGAGAGAGAGTGTGCACAAGGAAGGGGCAGAGAGAGGGGGGTACAGAGACTCTGAAGCAGACTCCAGGCTCTGAGCTGTCAGCATAAAGCTAGATGCAGAACTCAAACTCATGAACCACGAGATCATGACCTGAGCCAAAGTCAGATGCTCAACTGACTGAGCCACCTAGGTGCCACGAGATTTTTTTTTTAATAAGCATAAATTCTCTTGAGATTTGTGCTTTCTATTTTTTAACCTAATTTTATCTTCTGAGAATTTTCTCATGTCGCTAATTTTAAAAAACATAATTTTTAACAGTTGTACTTTTAAAAATCCCATTGTTTTAACATTTTGGATATTAACTGTATTTTGCTATTGTAAACAAAACTACAGCGAGCAACACTGTAATCAAATATTCATCCAAATCTCTGGCTTATATCTTAGGATTGGTTCCCAGCAGGGGGGTTGATGAAATTAAGTTAGGATACCCATGGGGCAAATCATAGGAAACTTTGACTCAGACTGCTAACACAATTAAGAGGTTTATCATTGCACATAACAAGAAAATACAAGATTGGGCAGCTCCAGGCCTGAAACAGTCAGTTGACTCAATCCAACATCAGGAACTCTGTGTCCTTCCCACTCTTGTCTCTGCCATCTCAGGGTATGACCTTGTTCTCTACTGATGGCTTATCTGTGGTTATGGGATGGTAGTCACTCTTTCTAGGCAGCAGTCCAGATACAGTGTTATCCATGAGCAAAAAGGGGCTCGCTTCTCTGTGCCTTTTTTAGGGGCAAGAAAATTTCCTAGAAGCCCTCTGTAGATCTCTCATTAGTTGGAGCTACTGTATGCACTCAGTCACTTAGGAATTCATTATTACTTGCAAATAATAAGACAACTAGCTTACTAGTTAGGGTTTTACTTCCCTCATGTTATAAAAAGCTGTAAGTAGTCAATGTTGGGCTTATATAGCAGGTCAGATATGTCATCATAGACTCAGGCTTCCCCTAGTTTTCGGCCCTACCATTCTGAGCATGTGACTTTTCTCCTCAAGGTTGCGTAGTGGCTGCTGTATCTCCAGTCATCACATCTGGATTCCAGTCAGGACAATTGAGAAAAGCAGAGGGGATTTCTCCTAGGAAGCCTTTGCCTTTTTTGTTCTGGAAGTAATCCCTTCCCTAAAGACCACTGCCTGCATATCACTGGCAAGAAAGGATGCAGATGGCTGACACTAGATGAGAGGGAGCCAGGGAGATCAAGTGTTTTAACTGGGCATGTTGCCACTCTGAACAAATCAGGATTCACTTTGTTAGGAAGAAGGAACATGTGGGATTGTGTAGGCAGTCAGGAATATATTTGTCAAAGTATAATTTTGGGGGCACCTGGGTGGCTCAGTCAGTCCAACTCTTGATTTTGGCTCAGGTCATGAGCTTACGGTTCATGGGTTCGAACCTCACATCAAGCTCTGCGCTGGCAGCAAGGAACCTGCTTGAGATTCTTTCTCTCCCTCTCTGCCCCTCCGCAGCTCACGCTTGTGTGCTCGGTCACTCTCTCTTGCTCTCTCTCTCTCCCTCCCTCAAAAATAAATAAATAAACGTTAAAAAAAGGTATACTTTTCAAAATTTAAAAACATAATTTTCATGTGAATGACATAGTGAACATAAGCCAGAATTTTACAGAACTCGTTAATAAGGAAACTGGAAGGATGACAAAGCCAGTTCAAAAGAGGATATGAGACTTTGGTATTTATACCTGTGTATAATTATGTCAGTGAAAAAAGGGAATATTCAGAAAAGATTGCTAAGGTAGATGCAAATCTGGTTAATGTCCTAGATTGCAATAAAACCCATGACCTTTGGGGTTACCCTTTCTGCTTGACAAAAATCATTTACATCGAATCTGTTTTCTACAAGTAAAAATTTAACTATAGAGTCTGGATCCTAATCAATAGTAAATAGTCAAAATGAGACCCATCCCCTGGAGAGCGAGAGGGCCGTAGGCAGGCTTGTTAGATAGCACTGCTCAGAGTGAGGTTCCCAGAGCAGCAGCTTCAGCGTTTCCTGGGCACATGTTAGGAATGCCACATATTCAGGCCACCCAGACCTGCTGAATCAGATGCTCTGGGGGTGGCACCCAGCAATCTGTCACTGTGATGGACTCAAGTCAGAGAGCCACCACTCTAGTACAACAATGAGAGGACACGATGTCGTCCTTTTACTGTATTTCCAGGTTTGGGGTAATTTTTCTAAATCTAGCAAGGTCACACAGAGCCTGAGGGAAGGGTAATGGGGCCCTTATGACTGGCTACAGAGAGAGGACTACAATCAAAATAAAACAGGGCTCCGGCAGCAGGAGAGCGGGGGAACAGCCTGCCTCCCCTGCCCTGTATCTTCCCCCAAGGTGTACAAGTGTGTGGTCAAAAGCTGTGCGCAGACCTTCCCGAAGCTCGACACATTTCTGGAGCACATCAAGAGCCACCAGGAGGAGCTGAGCTACCGCTGCCACCTCTGTGGCAAGGACTTCCCCTCGCTGTACGACCTGGGCGTGCACCAGTACTCCCACAGCCTCCTGCCACAGCACAGCCCCAAGAAGGACAGCGCCATCTACAAGTACGTGCCCTCCCACTGCCCGTACCCCATCTCCCTGTGGGGACCCTGAGGGCCAGTGGCCTCGGTGGTTCTGACTGCTAAGGACCCGTGGGAACAGATGCTGGCCCTCCTGTCATTCTTCAACTTGGCAGATGTTTATCCTAAAAAATAATCTTAAAAAGGAGAAACCAATATTTTTTCCTTCATGGGGGGAAAGTGTGGATTTTTTCCCCTCTAAACTAAAAATATTGTGAAAGTATTAGTTTGTCTAATAATCTACAAAATTTAGGTTACAGTCAGAATGGTACCCAGATTCGTCGAATACAACGGAATGAGCAAGCACATGTTGGAAAGCCAAAGTCATAAAAACAAGATGCATTTGTTTTTATAATCTATAAAATGCGGGTTAAAGTTGCAGCTCTATGCTGATTCTTAGGGTGGACAGGGAATGAACCAAGTGTAGATCTCGTTTGGGGTAATTCTTTCTGACAATCCTTTACAGCATTTTAGTCTTCTGTTGTGGTCATAGGGGTCTGGCCACATGCGTTTCATCCTTGGATCTTCAGATCATTCTCATCGGAGCTAGCAGTCCTGTGACCATCCTCACTGAGTTTCTCTTGGTGGTTTTCTGGTCCCTTTTCCAGACTCTCTTTAGTTATCTGCATACACCCAACATCACTTTCATGACTTTGGGAAATCCCACAATTTTGCCCTGCAGTCATTTTGCTGTGCATTTGCCCTGTGACTTCTGGTAGCAGCTGCCTCATAAAACCTGGCATGTAGTACATGGGAATACTACATGTACATGTAGTACATGGGAAAATTAGTGATAAGCAAAGAGAGGTATTTGTCTGGGGACTTCTCCCAGTTCTCAGTGAATATTTTCATGTTGGAATGGTTTTGCTTCTCTGTACAAACTTGTACCTATAGGGATTTGGCTGATAACCTCTGTTAGTGAGGCATAACTCCTGGGAGATACTTCTCGGGTTCAGATATAAGTAAATACAGCCCTTGAGTTTAGAATGCACAGGCTTCTTAGGGGGATGAGTGTGTAAATGTGCTTACCATATACTCTGATAAAATGCTAACATACATGTAGATATGAGGTAGAGAAGTACCACAGTGGGATGTAGCGCAGGGAAGGTATCCCTGAAGCGGTGATATCTGAACCGAGTTTTGAAGGACGAATAGGAGTTTGCCAAGTAGACAGTAGGGTAGAGTGCATTCCTAGCATGAGGAACAGCAAGTGTGGAGATATAAAATAAAACAGCAAGTGGTTTAGAATGATTGTTGTGTAGAGTTAAAGTGAGAGAGGATGTTTAGATGTAGCCCAGGGGATGTTTAGAAATTAGGGCCAGGATATGAAGGGCCTTGCCGAAATCACAAAAGCTTTGAGAAATTAGCGGGAGCACTGGGACTGAAATGGGTGTAGGGCAGCTTGCCCGGGGGCGATTGGGAAGTGGAGCCAGAGAGGCAGGAAACCAGACAAAGCTTTGGCCAGGTAAGGGGTGGAGATTTCTAGTTAGTGATGGGTAATTCCCTTTTGTACTCAAGGGGCATTTTATTTTGCTTTTGCCCTATCAGTTTATTGATTATCTGTGAGTTCCTGTGGCCGTGTGGCTCTCTGGAGTGAGAAGCCAAATAAAAGGAAGGGAACATCTACTAGGGGCCAGGCTCTGTCTTAGGGACATTGATCCCTGCAATCCTGGGAGGTAAGTGGTCATATTAGTCAGCTCCAGCTACCATAACACGATACCACAGACACATGGTCTTCTTATAAGGGCACTCTGTCAATGACGAGGACCCCACCCTCATGATCTCATCTAAACATAATCACCCCCAAAGGTCCTATCTGTAAATACCATCACATTGAGGGTCAGGGCTTCAACATACAATTTTTGGAGGGTCACAGTTCAGTTCATAGCAGTGGTGTTCTCCCCATTTTGAAGATGAGGACACAGAGTCTCAGGGAGAAATCACTTGCCCACCAGAGTAACAATGTCAGCACAGAGCTGAGATTCAAACTCTTGTCTGGAACCTTGGAAGCCTCACAGCTCTGGTCTTGGAATCTGTAGGCTAAGGGTTAAGCCCAGTACTAATGGCTCTGTGTCTACAGTCAATTTCTTCTTCTAGGTTCTCTTACTAGGGTTACAGTGCCACTAACCCTTTGTAGCCATTGAAACTCTTGGCCCAAAAGTTAAGGCCTGCCATGGCAGGCCACCATCTGGATGGCCTGAGAATGGTGTGGTGTCTTGAGTAATAATGATAAGGGCTCCGGAGCCACCTGTCTGTGCTCAAATCCCAGCTTGACTACATGCCCAGTAGATGACCTTGGCAAGGTATTTGGCCACTCTGACCCTCTGTGTCCTCATCTGTGAGATGGGGATAACTATAGTGCCTACTGTGTGGGATTATTTATGAGGATTAGTTAAAACGACTATGAGGCTCTTAGACATGATACCTGGAACAGAGTAGGTGCTCAATAAATGTCATTGCTGCAATTATCATTATTTGTACAATTTAGATATAGGTTTGGTTGCATGCAATAGAGACTCCAAATAACTGTGGCATAAGTGAAGTGAGAATTTATTGCTGTTTCACAGTAATGTTTGGGCAAGTAGAGTGGCTTCATACTATTTTCAGGGTCCCAGGCCACATTGGTCTCTCTGCTCTGCTCCCTTTGGACCACATTGCCTTGGCCTGCCTATGGTGCCTTCCCAAACCCCAAGCCCCTCAAGTGAATTTTATGTGTGCCACTATATATGTGCTATATATTGATTTTTTCCTTTTAAAAGTAAGATTTATTGTTTTTTTTCTTTTTAAAAATTTTTTATTATTTTTTATAGCAAAGAGAGGGCATTTTTTAAAGTTTATTTATTTTTGAGAGAGAGTGTGTGTGAGCAGGGGAGGGGCAGAGAGAGAAGGAGAGAGAGAATCCCAAGCAGACTCTGGGCTGTCAACACAGAGCCCGAAGTGGGGCTCAAACTCACAAGCTGTGAGATCATGACCTGAGCCGAAGTCGGATGCTTAACCAACCACCCAGGTGCACCTATTGATTTTTTTTTTCTATTTACAAAAGTTATCCACGTTCAATGCAGAGAAAAAGATTTTTTTTAATTGCACAAAAAAAACTCAAAAAAACAGAACCCCCTGCCATGCAAAGATAATCCCTCTTAACTTCTTGATACATGTTATTTGATCTGTGTCAGTACTAAGCACATTTAGAGGTAGAACTGTCACAGGCTGTATGTGAGTCAGGTTATCCCAAACACAGTTACTGACTTTGGTGAAAATTCACCATGCCGTCTTCCTGTCCCACAACTTCTGACAAACTGAAACGTGATGTGATCACTTTGTACATACACATGGTGTGTGTTATCACAACCATAATATGGATATCTTTGCTTCTCGGCACAAACAGACCTGCCTCATCTCTTTATTTTTATATTTTATTTTATTTTATTTTATTTTATTTTATTTTATTTTATTTTATTTTATTTTATTTTATTTTATTTATTATTTTTTAAAATGTTTATTTATTTTTGAGACAGAGAGAGACAGAGCATGAACAGGGGAGGGTCAGAGAGAGAGGGAGACACAGAATCTGAAGCAGGCTCCAGGCTCCGAGCTGTCAGCACGGAGCCTGACGCGGGGCTCGAACTCACGGACCGTGAGATCATGACCTGAGCCGAAGTCGGACGCTTAACCGACTGAGCCACCCAGGCGCCCCTATTTTTTATTTTTAAGAGGCTCCATGCTCAGCGCAAAGCCCAATGCAGGGCTTGAACCCATGACCCTGAGATCAAGGTCTGAACCAAGATTAAGAGTTGGACACTTGGGCACCTGGGTGGCTCAGTCGGTTAAGCGTCCGACTTTGGCTCAGGTCATGATCTCACGGTTGGTGAGTTCGAGCCCCACATCAGCCTCTGTGCTGACAGCTCAGAGCCTGCTTCAGATTCTGTGTCTCCCTCTCTCTCTGCCCCTCCCCTGCTTGCACTCTGTCTCTGTCTCTGTCTCTCTCTCTTTCTCTCCCTCAAAAATAAAATAAAACATAAAAAAAATTTTTTTTAATAAATAAATAAAAGAGATGGACACTTAACCGACTGAGCCACTGAGGTGCCCCTGCCTCATCCTTTTAAATGGCTCCTTGGTATTCGGTTGTACATGCCAAATTTATGTAACTGGTCCTTTATTGCAGGATAGTTGGGTTTTTTCCCAGTTTGTCATTATTACAAACAACACTACAGAGAACAACTTTGTACATACATGTTTGCTCACTTGTAAATAAGTTCCTACGGACGCCAGGGTAGCTCAGTCAGTTAAGTGTCTGACTCTTGATTTCTGCTCAGGTCATGATTTCACAGTTCATGAGTTGGAACCCTGCATTGGGCTCCGCACACACAGTGTGGAGCCTGCTTGGGATTCTCTGTCTCCTCCTCTCTCTGCCCCTCCCCTGCTGGCTCTCTACCCCTCTCTCTCAAAATAAATAAACATTAAAAAAATAATAAGTTTCTAAAAGTGCTTTTGCAGGTCAAAGATCAATGGAGGAGGGGCGCCTAGCTGGCTCAGTCGGAAGAGCGCCTGACTCTTGATCTCAGAGTCGTGAGTTTGAGCCCCATGTTGACTGGAGAGATTACTTAAAAAAAAAAAAAAAAAAAAAAAAAAAAATAGGGGCGCCTGGGTGGCTCAGTTGGTTAAGCATCTGACTTCACCTCGCGGTTCGTGGGTTTGAGTCCCGCATCAGGCTCTGTGCTGACAGCTCAGATTCTGTGTCTCCCTCTCTCTCTGCTCCTCCCCCATTTACGTGCTGTCTCTCTCTCTCAAAGCTAAACATTAAAAAAATTTTTTAATTAAAAAAATAGTATTTAATAGTAAAATTTCTTTTAAAAAAGATCATTGAGGGGCGCCTGGGTGGCGCAGTCGGTTAAGCGTCCGACTTCAGCCAGGTCACGATCTCGCGGTCCGTGAGTTCGAGCCCCGCGTCGGGCTCTGGGCTGATGGCTCAGAGCCTGGAGCCTGTTTCCGATTCTGTGTCTCCCTCTCTCTCTGCCCCTCCCCTGTTCATGCTCTGTGTCTCTCTCTGTCCCAAAAATAAATAAACGTTGAAAAAAAAAAAAATTTAAAAAAGATCATTGAGGGCTTTAAAAAAGATTGATTACCGACTTCAAAAAATAATTATGTGCATACAGTGCAATATTTATGAACTAAAAATGGGCATAGGATGAAAAGGAATTCCCCATCTATCCTGACCCCCTTCCCCATACCACAGTCAGTCATTTTCAGGAACTTACTTTGACATAATTTCAGACTTCCAGAAAAAATATATCCTTCACCCAGATTTCCCAACTGTTAACTCTACCACATTTGCTTTATTACATTTTAAGCTATTTGAAGATTATTTGCTGTCATGATGGTCTTCTATCCTTTGTCTTTAGTGTACATTTTCTAGAAATAAGGGCACCCTCTTACATAAGCGCTGTGTAGTTCTCAAAATCAGAAAGTTAAATCAATACAGTTCTGTTGCCTAATCTATAGACCTTATTCAAAAATCTCCTATTATTTCAATAACATCCCTTATAGACAAAGAAAAATATGTTTTTTCTGGCCTGGGATCCCATCTAGGATCACACGTTGCATTCAATATTGTGTCTTTTTATCCTCCTTTAAGCTGGAACAGTTGCTCATTCTGTCTTTGTTTTTTATGACTGTGGTATTTTTAAAGAGTGTAGGCTGGTTATTTTGTAGAATGTCCTCGGTTTGGGTTTGTCGGATTTGACCTCAGGTTAGATGCAGGAGTGGCATCACACAAAGTGCTGCTCAGTCCTCAGCGCATCGTATCAGCAGGCACATGATGTTGGTTTGCCCCCGCTCTGGGGATGTTACCTTGGATGACTTAGGGTGGCATTTCTGGCAGGGAGTTTTAATTTTAATGCTTATTGCTAAGCATTATTGCTTATTGCATTTTGAGCTTATTGCTAAAATACCTCCCACACAAACCTGTGTCTCCTCATTGCTAAAGCCCATGAAGTTCCTCTCCCATCTCACCAGTTTGCAAGGTCTCTGTCCCCCCAGTAGCTCTGCTCCCAGCTGACTTGCTCTTTCTTTCTTGCCATCTGGAGGCATTTAGCCTGTGGTTTTCAGAGTGTGGTCTGAAGGGGTCCCCTGGGCCTGCCACAGATGCAGCCTGCCTGTGGGTTTCCCGTGGTGGCCCTGGTGTACCGATGTCCAGGCCCGTGTTTCTGTTTTTGGCACAAATTGCTCACCTACCTGTGAGCATTCCTCACTGGAACCTCATCATAAATGGGCCCATTGCCAGCAAATGTTTTTATAGTCAGGAGACTGGAGGGGTCTTTTCTTCAGAGTGGCTTATGACCTGAAACTGCTGTTTTGAAGGCTTGTTAACCAGTGATATTAAGAGTAGAGACTGCGGAGGCACCTGGGTGGCTTAGTCGGTTGAGCGTCCAACTTTGATTCAGGTCATGATCGCACGGTTCATGAGTTTGGGCTCCATATTAGGCTCCTGCTATCAGCGTGGAGCCAACTTTAGATCCTCTGTCCCTGTCTCTGCCCCTCCCCCACTTGCACTCTCTCTCTCAAAAATAAATAAACCTTTAAAAAATAAATCGTGTTAAAAAAAGAGTAGAGACCACACTTATAATGCTGTTTTGATTTACGAGCTGTTTGGCACGGTTGTGTCCTTTGATTCTTGTGACAATCTTAAGAATAAACAAGAAGCAGGCCCATTTGGGATTCCTACCCCATTTTATGGATGAGGAAACTGAGGGTCAGAAATAAGAAGGTGCAAGGCCTGGACCCTTGTCTGTCTGACTCTTTCATATATAACAGATTGTCACTGGTGCTTCAAGCAGGTTATGAACGGGACAGATATGGTCCCTGCCTCTAGAGCCCAATTGCTGGTGAAAGAGACAGATACTAATCAAGTAAGCAAACAAGTAAGTAATAATTATAAATAGTAAGTGCTAAGAAGAAAACAAAACTGGGTGATGTAGTTGGGGGGTGCCCAGGGGTGGGCCATAGGGGACAGCTTGAGACAGGATGGTCAAGGAAGGCATCTCTAAGGAGGTGACATTTGAGGTGAGACCTGAAGGAGAAGAAGGTGCTACCCAAGGGAATACTTGGGGAAGAGTGTTCCAGCTGTCAGGAACAGCAGGTGAAATGGCCCTGAGGTAGGAAAGAGTTTGGTGTGTTCAACAAATATTAAGGAGGCCAAGGTGGCTGGGGCAGAGTGAGGTGGGCAGTGGAGAAAGATGAAGTCTGACAGGTAGGAGTGGTCAAGCCACTAGAGCCTTGAAGGGCCTAAGCAAGGATGTGACATGGTCTTATTTATTGATTGACTGATTGATTGATTGATTGTTGATTTTCATTTTTAAGGACTCGTAGGGTGCCTGGCTGGCTCAGTCAGTAGAGCATGCAACTCTTTCTTTTTTTTTTTTTTTTTTTTGAATTTTTTTTAACGCTTATTTATTATTATTGAGAGACAGAGAGACACAAAGTGTGAGCAGGGGAGGGGTAGAGAGCGGGGGAGAACAGAATCTGAAGCAGGCTCCAGGGTCTGAGCTGTCAGCACAGAGCCCGATGCGGGGCTCAGACTCGCAAACTGTGAGATCATGACCTGAGCCGAAGTCAGTCGCCTAACCGACTGAGCCACCCAGGCGCCCCAAGCATGCAACTCTTTTTTTTTTTTTTTTTTAATTTTTTTTTTCAATGTTTTTATTTATTTTTGAGACAGAGAGAGACAGAGCATGAACAGGGGAGGGGCAGAGAGAGAGGGAGACACAGAATCGGAAGCAGGTTCCAGGCTCCGAGCCATCAGCCCAGAGCCTGACGTGGGGCTCGAACCCACGGACCGCGAGATCGTGACCTGGCTGAAGTCGGACGCTTAACCGACTGAGCCACCCAGGCGTCCCCCAAGCATGCAACTCTTTCAACGTTTTTTTTTGTTTGTTTGTTTGTTTTTATTTTTGGGACAGAGAGAGACAGAGCATGAACGGGGGAGGGGCAGAGAGAGAGGGAGACACAGAATCGGAAACAGGCTCCAGGCTCCGAGCCATCAGCCCAGAGCCTGACGCGGGGCTCGAACTCACGGACCGCGAGATCGTGACCTGGCTGAAGTCGGACGCTTAACCGACTGCGCCACCCAGGCGCCCCTGCAACTCTTGATCTCAAGGTCATGAGTTGGGTGTGGAGCCTATTTAAAAAAAAAAAAAAAAAAAAAAGAATGAATTAAATGTAGAATTTTGCCTCCTAGTGTTTGCCCTGGGAGGAGGAGAATAGCTGGTTCCTGTGTCTGTGGGGCCAGCCCAGCCTCCACACACTGCTCTGTCACCTCTCACGCTCCTTTCCATGTAGGTGTGTCAAATGTGTCAACAAATACTCTACTCCTGAGGCCCTGGAGCACCACCTACAGACCGCTACTCACAACTTCCCCTGCCCGCACTGCCAAAAGGTGGGTACCACTGCCCTTTCCCAGCTGGGACAGCAGTTGGGGCTGAGAGGTGGTAGAGCAAACACCTCACTGTCTCCTTCTCCCCTCCCGCCTCAGTACATGCAGCAAAACCTAGGCTTGTCTCCGCAGACTTGTCTCCATGGACTTGTCTCCATAGGCGCTTCACCTTTGAAGAGTAGGGGCCCTGCCTGGCCCATCTTAGCCATTAGACGGCACACATGGTCATCCTGGAGCTGCTGCTGGGCCAGGCCAGGCCAGGCTGCGCTAATGTGGGGTGAGGCCTCTTCTGGGCCCAGGCCCAGCATCAGGACAGCAGCCTCCAGCTTCCTGATGTATTATGCTTGTTATCATTGGTTCTTCTTTTCAGTGAATGTGAAAACCATCACTGAAGCCTGTCCTTTAGTGTCATCAGCTAGCCAGGCAGTGTTCCGATTTCTGAGTGTCTCAGAAACATCGTAATTTTTAGAAAATGTTTATTTATTTATTTTTGAGAGAGTGCACGTACCTGCCTGTGCGCAGGGTTGGGGAGGGGCAGAGAGAGAGAGAGGGAGAGAGAGAATCTTTTTTTTTTTTAAGTTTATGTATTTATTTTGAGAGAGATAGGGTCCTAGTGGGGGAGGGGCGGAGACAGAGAGAATCTCAAGCAGGCTCCGAACTATCAGTGCAGAGCCCGATGTGGGGCTCAAACTCATGAAATCATGAGATCATGACCTGAGCCAAAATCAAGAGTCAGACACTTAACTGACTGAGCCACCTAGGCACCCCGAAGCATCATAATTTTTATAAGGTTTATTTGTTTGAATCAGACTCACATACTCCAATTGGTTGATACAACCAAAATTTCTGTTAACAGTTTCTCCCACAAGTGCTCCTTTTTTTCCCCCCCTTTTAATTTATTTGTTGAAGAAACTGGGCCATTGGTCTTGTGGAGTTTCCCAAAGTCTGGATTTTGCTGATTGCATCCCCCTAGTGTGTTTAACTGGTTTCTGTTGGGGTGCCTGGGTAGCTCAGTCAGTTGAGCATCCAACTGTTGACTTTGGCTCAGGTCATAATCTCACAGTTCGTGGCTTCAAGCCCCACATTGGGCTCTGCGCTGATGGTGGGGAGCTTGCTTGGGGTTCTCTCTCTCCCTCTCTCTCTCTCTGCACTTTCTCTCTCTCTCAAAATAAATAAACTTAAATAAATAAATAAAATTTTAACTGGTTTCTTTATTCTACTCATTTCCTTACAGCCTTACACAGCAGATTTCCCAGGACAGCCCTCGTTTCACTTCAGCCTCATTGTAGATGTTTCTGATTATGTATATAGCCTAATTCGGGACTTTGGAATTTGTGTTCCAAATAAAAGTATCATGAATTGAAAAAGAACCATGTGCCACATGCTGTCCTGAGCATTTTATCTGAATTGAGTTTAACTCTAGGAGGCATACTATTACTATTCCCATTTTACAGATGGGGAAACCAAGTTACAGAAAGATCACTTAACTAGGAAATGGTGGGGCTGCTAAGTAGTTGAGTCTGTAACCTTGACTACTTCTCTGTAACGAATGAAAAAAATGAATGAATATCCTTCCTATGGCTGGAGAGGAAGGAGATTTTGACTTCCATGGTTTCTGGCTCTTCCTTACCTTTTCATTCATTTCTTCAGTTACTTACTCATCTTTTCATTTTTTCTTTTGCATGTAAGTCATTTCATACAGGCCCTGTGCTGGGAAATGAAAGTTCCTCTGCCCTCTTAGAGATCTCATAAAAGCCAAGGATTATAATTCAGGGTTAGATGGGTTAGATGGTGACTTTAAAAATGTAGATGGAGGCGCCTGGGTGGTTCAGTCAGTTAAGCATCCGGCTCTTGATTTTGGCTCAGGTCATGATCTCACAGTTAGTGGATTCAAGCCCCATGTCAGGCTCTGTGCTGAGTGCAGAGCCTGCTCGGGATTCTCTCTTTCTCCCTCTCCCCCTGGCCCTCCCCCACTCATGCACCCATGTGTGTGTGCACGCACTGTTTCTCTCTCTCTCTCACTCAAAATAAATAAGCATTTTAAAAAATGTAGATGAACAGGGATGCTTGGCTGGCTCAGGCAGTAGAGCATGCAACTCTTGATCTGAGGGTCATGAGTTTGAGCCCCACATTGGGGATAGAGTTTTCTTAAAAAACAATAAATAAACAGGGGCGCCTGGGTGGCTCAGTCGGTTAAGCATCCGACTTCAGCTCAGGTCATGATCTCACAGTCCGTGAGTTCAAGCCCCATGTCAGGCCCTGTGTTGACAGCTCTGAGGCTGGAGCCTGCTTCGGATTCTGTGTCTCCGTCTCTCTCTGCCCCTCCCCCGCTCATGCTCTGTCTCTCTCACTCTCAAAAATGAATAAATGTTAAAAAAAAATGTTTTAAACACAAATAAACAGATAAACAGATGGTAAACAAATAAATATAGATGAACGTTCAAGGGCAGGATTTGTTTTGCCTGGCATGGCATTGAGAAGTCAGAGAGGGCTTCACAGAAGCAGTGACACCTGAGTTGGGTCTTGAAGGATAAATAAAAATTTGTCAGGCTAAGAGAGAAAGGCCCTCTGGGTAGAAAAAATAGCATGGCAGAAGCTCAGAACATGCATTGTGGGTGAGTAGTGGGAGTCATGAGGTTCTAAGCCTGACACTGGGCCCTGAGCCTGGTGGGAGAATGGTTTCCACAACTGCTGGGAATGAGGGGCCCCTTGAGCTCAGGAGGTGGTGAGGGTTAGTGAGTCAGACCTAATGCCAACTCGTCTCTTCTGCCAGGTGTTTCCTTGTGAGCGCTACCTACGGCGTCATCTGCCTACCCACGGCAGTGGGGGCAGGTTCAAGTGCCAGGTGTGCAAGAAGTTCTTCCGGCGAGAGCACTACCTCAAACTGCATGCTCACATCCACTCAGGTGAGTGCCCTGCCCCCCATCAACTCCTGCCCAGCCCCCCTCCCTCTCTCTTCCCTTTCCCACCCCCCTCTAGCCTTTGCCCCTGTCTTTCTCCAGCCTTCTTCTCCCTCCCCGTCTTGTCTGTCCCCCACTCTCTCTTCATCCCCCTCCCCATCTCCTTTCTGGCCCCCTACCCACCTGCCCTCGCAAGTGAACAAAGGGTTCCCACCAACACTAAGGTAGAGATGAATCTCTGTAGGCTGGTGGGGAGGACTCTTGGCTCTGCCCCCAACAGCTCACTCAGACCATTCTGAGCCCCTAGGGGTGGGGGTCCTGTTCTCACTACAGAATTCCCACCCAACCCCCTCTCCTTGGCTCCCCAGTTGAGACACATTGACATTTTCTTTTCTTTTCTTTTAAGTTTTTTTATTAAGTTTATATATTTATTATTTTTGAGAGAGAGCACAAGGGAGAGACAGAGACAGAGGTAAAGAGAGAGAATCCCAAGCAGGACTCATGGCTGTCAGTGCAGTGGCTCAGTCGGTTAAGCGTCCGACTTCAGCTCACATCATGATCTCATGGTTCGTGAGTTCGAGCCCCGCATCAGGCTGGTTGCTGACAGCTCGGAGCCTGTCAGCTTCAGATTCAGTCTAGTTGCTGAAGCTCAGAGCTTCAGATTCAGTGTCTCCCCCATCTCTCTGTCCCTCCCCAACTTGTGCTCTCTTCCTCTCTCTCTCAAAAATAAACATTTGAAATAAATAAGTAAATAAATAAATAAAAACTTTTTTTTTAAATAATAAATCTTAAAAAGTGTATGCATTGGTAATTTTGGTAGGTATTACCAAATTACTCTGTTTATAGTTTTAAAAATTATTATGCAAGGGGCACCTGGGTGGCTCATTGGGTTAAGCATCTGACTCTTGATTTAGGGTTGGGTCATGATCTCGAGGTTCATGAGATCGAGCCCCATATTGGGCTCTACCCTGCTGGGGTAGAGCCTGCTTGGAATTCTCTCTGCATCTCTCTCTGCCCCTCCCCACTGTGTTCTCTCTCTCTCTCTCTCTCTCTCTCTCTCAGAATTAATAAATATTAAAAATTTTTTGTTCAAAAGTATATGCTTATTTTAAAAATGAAGCAGTATTAAGGGCACCTGGGTGGCTTGATCGGTTAAGCATCTGACGTCAGCTCACGTCATGATTTTACAGTTCATGAGTTCAAGCCCCGAATCGGGCTCTCTGCTGTCAGCGCACAGCCTGCTTCGGATCCTTCATCCCCCTTTCTCCCTGCCCTTCCACTACTTTCGTGCACACACTCTCTCTCTCTCTGTGTCTCTCGGTCTCTCTCTCTCTCAAACAAAACAAAATAAAATAAATGAAGCAGGATAGAAGTACATAAAGTAAAATGTTAAGTTCTCCCTTCAAATCGTAATTGTTACCGATAGTTTGGTGTGTACCCTCCCTCAACTTTCTCCCTGCATATTCTGTGTGTATACAAACACCTGTGACTAGGGCCGTTTGGGAGTATGAGGATTACATTTCTTTTCATTTTTTGTCTTAAGCTGTTCTACAAATTTCTTTCCTTACTTAGCAGTATGGCCAGGAGATCTTTCCAGATCAGGAAACACAGATGGACACTAATCTTTTTAATGACTGCAGAGCATTCCATTATAAGGACCAGAATTTCCTTAATCACCAGGTTGGCATTTTTCAAAAGTACTTTATTCATTCCAGAGGGAGAACAGAGAGGAAATAATGGCAGGCAATCCAGACAGCCCAGTAACAGTCCTTTTCCACAGGACAGGTTGTAAGCCCTGATGAGAGCTATCAGGTGAGAGCTGCTTTCCTCCCCTCCTGCCCCCGCCCCCCACCAGATTCTTTTGCAGCCGATGAGGAGCTACTCGGGTGGACTCTGCATCACACTGCTGGGCCGGCGTCTTAGTTCCCCCAAACACTAGGTGCAGACCGTGACCTTCAGTTTTCTCATCCAGTACTTACCTCATAGTTCATTACAACGATTCCAGTAGATAAGGTATAATTCCCCTCTCTGCCTCAGTGGGCCCCTTTCAGTAAATGCCACAACCATTCACCTGTCACTCAGGCCCACCTTAGACTCATCCTTGACACCCTTCCCCTCACACCCCACAGTCAATCCATTGGCAACGGCTGCTGATTCTGCTTTCCTGACGTTGCCTGTACTGGCTGCTTCCCATGCCTCCACCCCCACCCCTTCACTGTATTTTCTGCGTGCAGCTAGAAGGAGACTGTGAAACTCTTAAGTCAGATCGGTCCCCCCTCTGCTCAGCCACTCTGGTGGCTTCTCCTCTTGCTCAGAGTAAAAACCCAGGCCTTCCAGGCCCTCCCTTTTGGGCCAGGCTGTCTCGCTAACCTCCCCTTCTGCCTCATTCTCTCTCCCCTACTCTGTTCCAGCCATACTGGCCTCCCCTGTCTTCAGACATACCACACACTCCCACCTTTCCTTCAGCCTGGGACCCTGACTCTGGTTTCCATCATGGCTTCCTCCCCTCCTACCTCACGTCTCCCTTCTTGTCTCATCAGAAAGGCCTTTTCTTTTCTTTTTTTTTTTTTTTTTAAACTTCAATGTTTATTTATTTATTTTTGAGAGACAGAGATAGAGCATGAGCAGGGGAGGGGCAGACAGAGAGGAAGACACAAAATCTAAAGCAGGCTCCAGGCTCTGAGCTGTCAGCACAGAGCCCAACGTGGGGCTCAAACCCACAAACCATGAGATCATGACCTGAGCCAAAATCAGACATTTAACTTACTGAGCCACCCAGGCGCCCCAAGCCTTTTCTGACCGCCCTCTCTGAAATAGCTCCCTTCTTCTCCTTGGAAAAACAAAGTCATGAGGAATGGGAAAGGCTGTTTTCTCCCAGGCCACTTCTTTAGAGGAGCTGCTACCCTCTAGTGTGCCTCATATTCGGACTCCATCTCATGGGACTCCCTCCCCCGCCTCCATCTGTGTCTTCTACAGGTGAGAAGCCCTACAAATGCTCAGTGTGCGAGTCTGCGTTCAACCGTAAGGACAAACTGAAGAGACACATGTTGATCCATGAGCCATTCAAGAAATATAAATGCCCCTTCTCGTGAGTAGAAACTGGCATGAGTGGGAGGGGCAGCTTTACCCAGCAGTGGGACACAAAAACGTCAGGGCTGAGTTTCTGAAGGCCCTCTCTCCTTTTTCCTGCTGTGGGCCTGGCCTGCCTACCTATTCCCCACTCTGCTTCCCAGCCTGGCCCTTTGGGTAAACAGGAAGTCCCTCATGCCCTGCACTAGCACAGAGGCCAGCAAGAGAGTCCTGAGTTTGGTGAGATCCCTCTGACCAGTGGTTTTGGGTTCTAGGACACACACGGGCTGCAGTAAAGAGTTCAATCGGCCGGACAAACTGAAGGCTCATATCCTCTCCCACTCTGGTAAGTGACTCCTGGACCTATCAACAGGGTCTGGTTCAGCTCAAAGTCCCTGGGGCAGGCCCTCTGGAAACAGCAGGCATATCCCATGTGGCTTTTTTTTTTTTTTAACGTTTTATTTATTTTTGAGACAGGGAGAGACAGAGCATGAACAGGGGAGGGTCAGAGAGAGGGAGACACAGAATCTGAAACAGGCTCCAGGCTCCGAGCTGTCAGCACAGAGCCCGACGCGGGGCTCGAACTCACAGACCGTGAGATCATGACCTGAGCCGAAGTCGGCTGCTTAACCGACTGAGCCACTCAGGCGCCCCTCCCATGTGGCTTTTAATCACTGCATGGTATATTCCAGCCAATAGACTTTTGCTTGTGTGAGCCATGAACCAGGCCTGCATTAGGGACCTCAGGGTCCTACAGAGGTGAGTCAGATACAGTCCCCCGGGCTGAGGGGAAGCTGACCTAAGAGGAGATAGCTCATAAATCGGAGAGGGGCCCGGTGTGATAGAGGTGTGGATCAGGTGTGGAGGGAGATCAAGTTCCAACTGGCTCCAAGACACGGCCAGGAAGGCTCCTTGGTATCCTCAGCCGAGCGGGGCAGGTGGGGTGTGGAGCAAGGGTCTTCACCCCGCTCCTCGGTTTCCCAGGGGCTCCATGGCTCTTCCTTGGGTGCTGCTGCATCCCCAGAGCAGCTTGGCTGTCTTTCCACATACCGTTTGGGCTAGAACATGGTTTCTTGGCACTATTGATATTTTGTACTGGCTGATGCTATATGAGGGGGCTGCCATGTGCATTATAGGATGTTTAGCAATATACTAGCCTCTACCCTCTAGATGTCAGTGGCTTCTTCCCCACAGTTAGGACAACCACAAATGTCTCCAGGGGACAAAAGTCTCCTGGACGGTAAAATTGCCCCTGGTTAAGAATCATGGGTTTAAAGAAAGGATTTAGTTGCTAAAGATAGTTTGAAAACTGAGAGCGTAGAGTTGAGCACTTTGCACACAGATGGCCTGAGTTTGATTTTTAGCACTACCACTGTCCTGCCGTGTTGCCTCATGCAAGTCTCTGCCCCTCTCTGAGCCTTCATCCGAGGGAGGCTGAGGAGAGCATGGCTCAGGCTGAGTGTGGGCTGGACTTGCCTTCATGGTGGATATGGAGGCACCAGTGATTCATTGAGTGAGTGACTATTGAGAACTTATCACATGTCAGACTCTGGAGGTGACATGGGGGAATCAGATGGGCAGATCCCCACCCTGCCCTCCTGGGGAAGCTTAGCATTCAGTGGCAAAGATTGAAAATGAACAACAAACAAATAAGTATGTTACAGAGAAGTATGCAGACTACAAAGACAGGAATAAACAGTGAGGGGGCAGAGAAAGATATGAGGCAGGTATCAGGGACAGTCTCCTGGAGGAGGTGACATGAGAGCTGTCTTAAGGGATGAGAAAAGCCAGGAAATAGCTTCCAGAAGGAGGGAGCAAGTACAAAATCTTGAGGCAGAGAAGGGACTGAGGGTGTTTAAGACCAGGAGAGGTGAGTGGGAGTATGGAGCTCAGAGAACAAGTGGGGGGAAGGAGGGAATGGGGCTGAGAGGTGAAGGGAGTGGTCAGACCGCACAGGGCTTTGTGGGGAACTTGGCAAATCACTGGAAGGTTCAGAGCAGAGAATGTCACAATCCTTTGTGTATTTCATGAAGCCATTTCTAGCTGCCCTGTGGGGATGGTCTGAGGGGGCCAGGGTGAGACAGACAGACCAGAGAGGAAAGAGATGATGGTGACCTGGCTAAGTTAGCTAAGGTTTGGGGGCTGAACATCCTATTCCAGGCAGAGGGAAACAGCAAGTGCAAAGGCCCAGAGGCAGGAGCCAGCTTAGTGCCCTGAGGAAGACATGTGTGGCTGGCCGCGAGTCAGTGGCTGGAAGAAGGGGGGACATGAGACTGACAGGAGAGCAGGGGCCCAGATCGCACACACGCTCAGCTGGGAGAAGTGGGGAGATGAGACTGGCAGGGAGCAGGGCCCAGATCACGCATGCGCTCAGAGGACAAGCCGAGAGACTGGGTTTTATTCCAAGTGCAGAGGTGCGGTTGCAAAGTAAGGGGTCTGAGTGCCTCTCTCTGACTTTGCCCCCCTCCCCCCACCCCAGGCATGAAGCTCCACAAGTGCGCCCTGTGCAGCAAGTCCTTCAGCCGCCGTGCCCACCTCGCGGAGCACCAGCGCGCCCACACGGGCAACTACAAGTTCCGCTGTGCTGGCTGTGCCAAGGGCTTTTCCCGACACAAATACCTCAAGGATCACCGCTGCCGCCTTGGCCCCCAAAAGGACAAGGACCTGCAAGCCCGGCGGCCTTCCCGGAGGAGGGCGGCCCCCCGCAGCGGCAGCAGCGGTGGGCACAAGGTGGTGACCCCCCTGCCTGACCCGCTGGGGCTGGAGGAACTGAAAGACACAGGGGCTGGGCCTGTGCCGGAGGCTGCCCCAGGCAAGCCGCCCTTCTCAGAGCCAGATGCAGTGCTGTCCATTGTAGTGGGTGGCACGGTGGGTGGCGAGCCTGAGCTGGTAGTGCCTGGGCATGCCGAGAGCCTGGGCTCCAACCTGGCGCTGGCGGAGCTGCAGGCAGGGACTGAGGGCCCATGTGCCATGCTCGCTGTGCCTGTGTACATCCAGGCCTCAGAGTGATGGACCCGCGGGGTTTGCTCCCAGAGCCTGGCCTCATGCTCACCTTTGGGTCCAGACGTCAGGGGCCAGCTAGAGATTCTTTCCAACGGAAGTGAGCCATGGGCTGAAATCCTTTTGGAGTGTCATGTATAAACCTGGCCTGTGGCCAGCCTGCCATGGCCCCAATTCTGCTGGAGAGCCCTGAAGCATTCCGGAATCTGAGGCAGGGCTGCCTACAGCTTCCAGGTCAGGGCAGTGGAGAGAAGAGAGATGGCCGAGCTGAGCAACCCCAGGGTCTGGCTGGTCCAGGCTGGTGTCGGCCCACCTAAGAGAGAAGACAGGGTGGTCCTGCCCGCCCCTCCTCCAGGCTGTCTTGGTGTGGCCTTTAGTCAAGCTGCTCTTCTGGAGGCCTGAGATTGTTAGAGCCCTGATCTGCTGGACCTTTTCATACACAGTTCCTTACGATATCCCCAGGTGACTCTGTGATGTAGGCATTTAGGCGGCACTCAAGTGTCATGGTTAGAGTGCAGCTATCAGCCAGTTTTGGCTTCACATCTAAGCACTGCTGCTCACTTGCTGTGTGACCTTGGGTAAGTCACTTTACCTCTCTGAGCCCTGTATTTCTCACCTGTACAGTGGGGGGGTGGGTATGACAGTTCAACTCCATAGGGCTGTCGTGGGGTCCAGTATGATGAAACGTGCAGAGGACTTGGCATAATGCTTGGCACTTGAAAAGTGCTCAGTAAATGTTTTTATCAAAATGTGTACCCAATGGCTCAGGCCCGAGCCTTGGGAGTTTCTGCCCCTGGGTGGCAGCACTCCCTCCTCCAAAGTGTGTGGGGGCTGAGAGGTCCCATGGCCCCTTGCACACAGCTGTGCTGCCCTGTTAGCCATGGAGAGGTTTGGTGCTCCCGGAATGGTTATTTCAGAGCATGGCCATGGAAGAGGTTTTAACTCACTTTTGAAAATGCAGGATCCTGGGCCTTGCCCCAAACGCTACTGCATCAGAAGCTCTGATCAGAGCCAGAAGTCCATCTCAAGCAGGCCTCTAGAATCCGTAGTTGCCCCCACTGCCAGCACTCTCTCCGCCTCCCCAGCTAGTCCAGAGGAGGAGTGAATCAGGGAGGCAGGGAAGAGAAAGGGGACCTTGACCAGTGTTTCCTCATTTATATCCGCAACCACCCTGCTGGGCCACACTGGTCAGTTACAGGAGAGGAAACGGGCTGGAGAAGGGATAGGGTGGGGCGTGGCAGGGCTGTCAGGCTCAGTTTGATGACTCAGTTTCCTCGAAGGCTGGTATGTCCCTCAGACATCTGTGCTGGGGCTGTGGGCTGGAGCTGAGAGCAAGCCCATCTTCCCCTCAGGAAGGGTGTGATGCAGGAGGAACAGCAAGTGAGGAAGTGGCACACAGCTGAGGCAGTGAGAACTGTAAGCCCACCCAGCCTTCAGGGCCAGAGGAAGGACTGGCGAGGACTGAAGATCTGTCCAGGGGAGGTCACATTTGAGCTGGTCCTTGACACAATGTTTTGATGGATGGATAAAGGGGGGAAGGCATGCCAGGGAGAGCGAGCCATGAGCAAAGCCTTCGAGGTATAATTCTGGGGCTAATGCAAGGTCCAGGGTGGCCAGAGATTTAGTGGTAGTAGGTAGATCATGACAATTGCTAATATGCTTCCAGCTTCCACCTGATGGACACTTCCACATGATGGGTACACAGCACTTCAGCCCCATCGGGTGGAAATTGTAACTTATTTTACAAATGAGGAAACAGACACAGAGCTCCTCGCCCAAGTTCACACAGCTAGTCAGTCACAGAGCTGGGATTCAGGCAGGAATGGCCTGCCTCCATGTGCTGTTAGCCACTTTGCTCTATTGAAATAGGAGTTGATGTCGAATCAGAGATACTCTTGGTTAAAGAATTTGGATTTTATTCTCTACAAAGTGGAGGAGTCATGGGAGACATTAAACATTTTTAACAATCGTGACATTAAATAAAATGTTAAAAATCACATCTCCATCCTAATACAACTGTTTAAGTTATATTTCTGTCTCTGCCTATCAGTATACACACGCGTGAACATTTACCAATAATCGTGAAGACTAATGTTGACTAGGTACCTGTGCCATGCCTGACATGTCCTAAGCACTTTGAGGTGGGTGCTACTTCTAATTCCATTTTATGGCCGAGATGAGGCAAAAGGCACAGGGAGGTTAAGCAGCTCCAAATCACACAACAGTAAGTGGCAGAGCCAGGCCACAGACCAAGGGACATATTGGGGCACCTGGGTGGCTCAGTCGGCTATGCATCTAACTCTTGGTTTCCGCTCAGGTCATGATCTCACAATTAGTGTGTTCGAGCCTCATGTCATTATTAGCGTGGAGCCTGTTTGGGATTCTCTCTCCCTGCTCTCTCTCAGCCCCTCCCCTGCTGTCTCGCTCTCTCTCTTTCTCGAAGTAAATAAATAAACATTAAAAAAAAGAACAAGGAAAATATCAAGTCCTAATATTTATTTTTTTTTTATTTTTTTTTTAATTAAAAAAAAATTTTTTTTTAACGTTTATTTATTTTTGAGATAGAGACAGAGCGTGAACGGGGGAGGGTCAGAGAGAGAGGGAGACACGGAATCTGAAACAGGCTCCAGGCTCTGAGCGGTCAGCACAGAGTCCGACGCGGGGCTCGAACTCACGGACCGTGAGATCGTGACCTGAGCCGAAGTTGGCTGCTTAACTGACTGAGCCACCCGGGCACCCCAAGTCCTAATATTTAATGGATGCACAGTTGGACTGCAAGGGAGGAAGCTTGGACCATAATAACTAAATCCCTCCTAGGTAGGCAGATGGGATGACTGAGGCCTAGAAAGGGGAAGGCCCTTGCTCAAGGGCCTTGCTAAGTTGACAACAGAGCTGCTCCAGGACCCCTCCAGAGTCCCTCACAGACCTCCAAGATGCTGGGAGAATGAAGTGTAAAGAGGGTCTGTCCTGAGCATCCAGAGTCCCACAGATTTTGACATTAAGCAGAGCTAGGTTTGAATCCTGACTCTGCCCCTTCCCAGCTGTGTGACTGTGGCAAGTCACTTCACTTCTCTGAACCTCAGTGGCCTCATATGTCAAATGGGGAGAATAATAGTACCTACCCAACAAGGTTATTAGGATTCAGAGGGAAGGGGCAACTGGGTGGCTCAGTAGGTTAAGCATCTGACCAGCACAGGCTATGATCTCAGGGTTCGTGAGTCCGATCCCCGCATCGGGCTCACTGCTGTCAGCACAGAGCCCACTTCGGATCCTCTGTCCCCCTCTGTCTCTGCCCTTCTCCCCACTTGGCGCTCGCTCGCTCTCTCAAAATAAATAGATAACTTTAAAAAATGTGAAAAGGAAATATTTTTTAAAAATTGGGAGATTTCATATAAAAATCTGGATTCTGACTTCTGTTGAAAATTAGGATGTCTGGGGACACGTGGGTGGGTCAGTTGGTTGAGCGCCTGACTTTGGCTCAGGTCATGATGTCACATTTCTTGAGTTCGAGCCCCACATCAGGCTCACTGCTGTCAGCCTGTCAGAGCAGAGCCCTCTTCGGATCCTTTGTCCTCCTTTCTCTGCTCGTCCCTTGCTTGCACTCTCCCGAAAATAAACAAATATTAAAAAAAAAAAAAATTAGGCAGGGAGACAGCAATCAGGTGGAGCTGAGCTAGCAGCCCCTTTAAATGGGTACATACATTCTGGATGCCATAGTTCCTGTTTTTCTCTACTGTCTCCTTGATGTTGCAGCTGGATGTCAGTTGCTACTTGCCATACTTGTGTTGATTTGTTTTAGAGTAGAGACGTAATTCTAATTTCCCATGTCTTTCAAGAGTAGGAGAACAAGATGGCCAGAGAGGGTCACATGATATTTTTTATGTTCCTGACCTCCTCAATCATCTTACTGTCTGGACCTGAGGTATATGACTTGAAGAACCCTATAAATAGTGCTTTGTTTTCTCCCTTCCACTTCTAGTCCTCTATTTGCCTCTAAGCTAGCTGGCCTCAGTTTCTCTTTCAATAAACGTGGGGAATTGAGTCATAGCTAACTTTACTGTCCACTAAGTGCCCAACCTTGTGCTCTGTGTCTTATTCACATGTCACTGAGTCCTCAAGACACCCCTTGGAAGCAAGCTCTCTTACAATGCCCAGTTTATATATGGGGAAACCAAGACTCACTCGGAGAGGTGTAACAACCTGCCCAAAGACTCAGCTAGAATGTGTGGAGCTGGGCTTCAAACCCAGGGCTGACAGACACCAAAGTTCCTACCTTGTCTTAGGATCGCTAAAGCTCTCACCAGCTCTGATAGGCCAGTATTTGGGGCTTTTTTTTTTAAATCACTCCTCCAAAGCTCCAAGCACTTTTCATCTCCGCCATCACTACCCTGTCCAGGCTGCAAGCCTCTTTTGCATGGATGATTGCATCAGCCTTCTCTTTGATCTCCCTGCTTTCTCTCTCTCTACACCATGATCCATTCTCTTGACAGCAGCCCAAGGGATCTTTCTAGAGCCTCAATCAGATTATGCCAGTTTCCTGTTTAAAACTCTAGTGGCTTCCAATATCTCCCAGAATGAAATCTAAAGTTTTCCTGGTAGATTTCAAGATTCTACATGATACGGCCCGTGTCTCCTACCACTCTTTTCTTCTCTCATTCTACTCCAGCCATACTTGCCCTCTTGCTGCTTTTCCATCATGTAAATTAGTTCCTGCCTCAGGGCCTTTGTCCTTGCTGTTCCCTCTGTCTAGAATGCCCTTACCCCAGATTTTCCTATGGCTGGCCCCCTCCCTCTATTTACCTTTGTCCAAAAGTTATTTCCTCAGGCTTTCCCTGGCCTATCTGTCTAAAATAGCCCCCACCCTACCCCCATCACACTTTAATCCCTTACTCTTCTTTTTTATCCATCATCCTTGACACTATATTAGATATTTCTCTTTTTTTTTTAAGATTTTATTTTTAAGTAATCTCTACAACTCAACATGGGGGCTCAAACTCACACCCCTGAGATCAAGAGTCGCATGCTGCACTGACTGAGCCAGGCAGGTGCCCCTAGACATTTCTTTATTGTCTGTTCCCCTCATTAAAAACCGAAAGTTCCACAAGGGCAAGGACTTTTCTCTGTTTTGTTCGCTGATACATCTATGGTGCCTAGAACTGCTCAGGAATTGCTCGATCAATATTTATTGAATAAACCAACAACAGCACTTTGAGGAAACAAGACCCACTCTACCACCCCTCCTCCCGTTCCATGGAGGCCAAGGGTAAGTTTCCCTCAGTAAGCATCTGCCATGTAGGCTAACTCAATGCACTGTAAAGCCCCATTTTCCTTTGTTTTGAGAGGAAGCCGAGACCATCTGGGACAAATGACAGTGGTTTGGAAATCTCAGTTGACACAGCAGGTATCTGGTGTGACCCAGCAGAACCAGTTGGACCAGTTCTGTCTCCCTTGGGAAGGTTGGCGTGGAGGTGGCAGCTGCAGGTGTTCCCAACCCCCCAAAGCTGCCAGCAAATGCTCCCACGGATTCTCAGGTCCTGTAGGGTGGGAGCAGAAAGCCCAGCAGGTTCCACCCCAGGGTTGGGGGTGAACCCCTGCTCACCAAGGATGGCTTATGGGTGGTCAGGCACAGAATCCTGAGGCCAAGGGCTGAGGCCCAACTTCAGGGCCTTGAGCCCTTTGTAGAATCCTGGAGAATAAAATGAGGCACAGAGAGGGAAGGGGTCTTGTCCAAGGTCTCATAGCAAGGCTAAATCCAAATCTAGTTCCCCTGCCCCCCAAGTCACTGCTCCCTCAGCCCACTCATGTATTCATTTCACAAATGTTTTTATTAAGTGCCTACTATATGCTAGGCATTCTTCTAGGCATTGACAACACATTATGAGCCAAACAAATAATGATCTGTGGAAGAAGCAGATGATAAATAAACAGCAAAAAAGCAAATTATATAATACGTTAGAAGGTGATAAGTACTATAGAAAAAAAAGAAAAAGCGGAGGAGAGTAGAATGTGAGTGTGGGGTGGGGCGCATGTTGCAGCATTGTTTGGGGTGGCCTGAAAAGCCTTTCAGAAGGAAGCACTTGACCCTCTAGGGCACAGAGCCTGTTGCATGGCCTACACATGCTTGGATGAAGAGGTATGGAGTAGGCAGGCCCTGGAACCTACCATTAACTCAAGGGCAGGGGCCCTTCCAGAGCAGTCTCCACCCCCGCTCCCCACTTGCCTTTCTCAGGTTCTGCTGGGTCTCTCCTACCCCTACTGCTAACTTTGCCCTGTTCCCAGGGAGGTCATTCATACCTGTTCCCGGGCTCATCACACTTCATTTATTTGTGTTTATTTGTGCATCTCTATCCATTCATTCATTTGGATGAAGGCAGTGTAGAACAGAGAGGTTAAGGAGGTTGTTGTTACAGTAAGACTCTCAGCTTTGCCCCCACAAGCTGTGTGACCTTGGGCAAGCTGTTCAACTTCTGTTTCCCCAGTACTTAATAATATAAAATGGGGACAATGATAATGCCCACTTCATGCAGGTGTGCAGGCTAGATGAGGTAATGGATGTAAACGCTCAGCTCAGTGTCTTGCTTAGCATGAAGTACTCAATAAAGATTTCCGATTGTTTGCTGGGAGTTCAAATGCCAGCCACGTCACTTAATAATGGTATTGATGAGAGAGCATGAGGCAAGTTGAGGGGCAAAGCACAAGCTAGCAACACCTCCCACCCCCTGCCCCAGGTGGGATCTTGTGATATTCCTCAGACACTCCCGGCTACCCAAGAACAAAGGAAAGGGGTTTAAGTGCTTGCTATGGTAATGTGGGAAACTAAGGCAAATGAAAAATTAAATTCCCTTACTGCCTATAGCCCATTGACAAGTCCTTGAAACCAGCAGAGTGATCTCCCTCTAGGAGCTCAGCTGCCTTCGACATGACACTTTGCTAGGGGCAAAAGAGAACCTTGGCTTAACATTGTCCCAACCTCGAGGATCCAGTCAGTCTACTTCCTTTATCTCAACTGCCCCAGGATATATGCTGGCAATCATGCTCCAAGCTCATGGCCCCCCATATGCATTTGAGGGGTCTCATGACTGAGGTTTTATTAAAGGGTTATAAATGGTGTTTCCCTAGCAACAGCTAGCCCCTGGAAACCTTGCTTCCAAAATTCCTTAGAGACATCCTCTTTCCCTGACCCCCTCCCAACCTGAGGGTATATAATGAGTTACCCATCACAACCCCAGTGCAGCTCTTCCTGCCCATGGGTCCTGTCCCCATGCTTTAATAAAATCACCATTTTTGCACCAAAGATGTCTTCAAGAATTCTTTCTTGGCCATCGGCTCCAAACCCCATGAATCCTGCCCCCCCTCTCATCACCACAAAACTTCATCAGTATGACTGTGGGCAAGTCATTCAACTCTCTAAACTTCTGTTTCCTCGGCTATAATCTGTACCTACCTCATAGGGCTATAGTCAGATAATTAATGAGATATTCTTTGTCAGCCATCTGACTCAAAGTGAGGGCCCATAGATGTCAGTAATTAATTATTATTCCTGTTGTTACTATTACTGTTTATTTTATAAATATGTATTGGGTGCATATTCTATGTTCTTATGTTCTTATTGAATCCTCAAAATGGCCCCGTAAGGAAGATAGTGTCTCTCACAGTTGGGAAACCGAGTCAGATGGCACACCTTGCCACATGGCTGAATGGCAGAGCCTCAGTTCTAATCTGGGTTTGTGTGGTGGGCAGCAAAACATGTTTTCCTGTCATGACTTCACCACACTTTTTTTGAAAATAAAATTCACATAACAAAATTCACCAATTTAACTATTTTAACATATACAATTTAGTGCCTTTTGATTGGGTTGTTTGTCTTAAAAAAAACTTCTTTTAAACGTGTATTTTGAGACAGAGAGAGAGAAAGCAGGGGAGGGGCAGAGAGAGAGAGAGGGAAAGGAAGAGAGAATCCCAAGCAGGCTCCGCACTGTCAGGGCAGAGCTTGACAGGGGTCTTGATCTCACAGACCATGAGATCATGACCTGAGCCAAAATCAAGAGTCAGACACTTAACCGGCTGAGCCACCCAGGCGCCCCTTGTCTTTTTGTTTTTTGAGTTGTGAGAGGGTTTTTAAATATAAGTATATTCTGCGGGCACCTGGGTGGCTCAGTCAGTTGAGCGGCCAACTCTTGATTTTGGTTCAGGTCACGATCTCGCAGTTCATGGGTTAGAGCCCCACTTTGGGCTCTGCACTGACAGAGTGGAGCCTGCTTGGAATTCTCTTCTCCCTCTCTCTCTGTCCCTCCCCGCCCCCCCCCCCGACGCTCTCTCAAAATAAATAAACATTTTTTTAAAAATAAAAAATCTAGGGGCGCCTGGGTGGCGCAGTCGGTTAAGCGTCCGACTTCAGCCAGGTCACGATCTCGCGGTCCGTGAGTTCGAGCCCCGCGTCGGGCTCTGGGCTGATGGCTCAGAGCCTGGAGCCTGTTTCCGATTCTGTATCTCCCTCTCTCTCTGCCCCTCCCCCGTTCATGCTCTGTCTCTCTCTGTCCCAAAAATAAATAAAAACGTTGAAAAATAAAAATAAAAAATCTAGATTCTGTGTCTCCCTCTCTCTCTCTCTGTCCCACCCCCCTGCTTGTGCTCTATCTCTGTCTCTCGAAAATAAACAAATGTTGGGGCACCTGGGTGGCTCAGTCGGTTAAGTGTCCGACTTCGGCTTAGGTCATGATCTTGCAGTCCGTGAGTTCGAGCCCCGCGTTGGGCTCTGTGCTGACAGCTCAGAGCCTGAAGCCTGCTTCGGAATCTGTGTCTCCCTCTCTCTCTCTGCCCCTTCCCTGCTCATGCTCTGTCTCTCTCTTTCTGTCTCAGAAATAAATAAATGTAAAAAATTTAAAACAAAAGAAAATAAATGTTTAAAATAAATAAGTAAAAATTAAAATTAAAATTAAAAATCTATACTCTGAATGTTAACCCTTTGTCAGGTATAGGATTTGCCATTATTTTCTCCCATTTCATGGGATGTCTTTTCACTTTTATTTATTTATTTATTTATTTATTGAGAGAGAGAGAGAGAGAGAGAGAGAGAGAGAAAACGTGTTGAGTGGGGGAGAGGGGCAGAGGGAAAGAGAGAGAATCCCAACTCAGGGCTCGATCCCACGACCCTGGGATCGTGACCTGAGCCAAAATCAAGAGTCAGATGCTCCACCAACTGAGCCACCCTGGCGCCCCATTTCATAGATGTTCTTTATCAGATTGAGCAGCTCTTTTCTATTCCTACTTTGTTGAGTGGTTTTTTTTTTATCAGGAAAGGGTGTTGGATGTACTCTGTTTTTTACAGTTAAAAATCAGCAAATTCTAGGGGTGCCTGGGTGGCTTAGTTAAGCGGCAGACTTCAGCTCAGGTCATGATCTCGAAGTTGGTGGGTTCGAGCCCCGTGTCAGGCTCTGTGCTGACAGCTCAGAGCCTGGAGCCTGCTTCACATTCTGTGTCTCCCTCTCTCTGACCCTCCCCCGTTCATGCTCTGTCTCTCTCTGTCTCAAAAAAAAAAAAGTAATAAACATTAAAAAAATAAATAAACAGTAAGCAGTAGATGGTATAGTAATGCTTATTTCTTGGGGCTTTGGTGGATGCAGATGAGATTTTGTAAGTGAGAGTACTTTGCAAATTAATAAAAACTGTATGCTTCTATTGCTGCTCTTACCAGACAAGTTTTAAAAATGGCAATATATTTAGTAAAGTACATAAGATATGTGAAGGGCAGTTATCTTCATTATGAAGACAGGTTAATTTGTATACAGACAGGTGAACACCACTGGATCTTGATATAGAACCTGTCCAGCACCCCACAAATATCATTCTGCCTGGTCTGTACCACACCTGAAGGTAACCACTATTCTAACACCTATCGCCATAGATTAGTTTTGCCTGGTTTTGAACTCTGTATAAATTGAATCATACAGACTTGAGTCTGATTTCTGTCACTCAACCTAATATCTGCAAATCATCCAGGTTGTTGCATGTAATGATAGGTCAGTCTTTTCACATAATTTTTAAAACTTATTTATTTATTTAGAGAGAGAAAGAGAGAGAGAAAGAGAGAGGGAAGGGCAGAGAGAAGGAGAGAGAGAGAGAGAGAGAGAAAGAGAGAGAGAATATCCCAAGTAGGCTCTGTGCTGTCAACACAGAACCCGATGTGGGGCTTGAACTCACCATCGATGAGATTACGACCTGAGCCAATATCAACAGACGCTTAAACAACTGAGCCACCCAGACACCCCTTTCACATAATTTTTAGCACCAGTCAGTCATGGCTTGAAAAGGCTGTGCATTTGCCCAAGAGACCAGAAAAAAATGAATTCCAGGAAAACCCCGGGCTCTCCTGTGCTGAGTCAACCCACCCTATGAATTTCTACCAAGGCAGTTGGATTCTCAGCCAGGATCGCAGCTACCTTGCCCAAATATCACCACTTCCTATCCCACACTCCAGGTAGACATCACAAATAGATCTCAGCACATTTTTCAGGGAGTCCTGATGCAGCCTCAGAATTCTTCTCAATCCAGCAATCTGAGCACCCTACACCAATTGACTGGGGTTGGTACTCAAGATAGAATCGAAATGTTCTGTTACTATATCCCTAAGATGTTTTTCTAGGCTCCAGTTATGACATGAGGGCTTCTGCTATCACCCTCAGTTTATCCCACAGCAATATAAGACATTGATGGTGGTAAGGCCTATAGTGTCTCCTGCTCATACATTCATTGAGTCATGGCTCAAAGCCAGCAAGTCTTTTGCTACCTGTATGCCTGATTGCAGCATGACTTAGGTAAGAGGGGAGGAAATAAATTGCTTAAGTATGGAGGGGTTGCTGTAGCCACGAGGAGGCACTAATGAAGCCTCCTTATTGATATTTTTGTATTTTGATAAAACCTTGCAATATCTCAATTACAAAACAAGCACAAGTGTGACTTATGTTTCATAATTTATGCAGCTGTGATTCTTGACAGTTCTGGCATGTCTCTCACATTTGAAAAATTCCTTCCAACCTGGAAAGTTGGGTGAAATAAACTTTCCCATCCTCTGGAAATGGTTCCCCGTGTATGTAGGCTGGGACTGTGGCTGATTACAATAAGAACAACAACATCTGAGGTATTAAAAAAAAAATTCTTTTTAATGTGAGGTAGGTTTTTATCTACATGTAGATCATAGTCTGGGAAGGAGACAAGACTTGTATGTGAAATAATAGAGAAAATTTTCAGTTAAACTTTCATTTATTTGAAACTCTCTTCAAAACAACTTCACATTTTTGGAAGATCCAGAAAGGGATAAAAAAGCACTTTGAGAAGCTATGTTTTTCTTTATTGGAGAGCACTTCAGACCCTCACTCAGAACTGGTTTACCCTTTGATTTCATACAAGGCTAAGTGACAAGTAACAAGACTTCCAAATAAAAGATTGGAAGCAGCAAATTAGAATGCTGGCTTAGGGTAGGTATTGGCCACTAGATGCTGCCTCACTGCTAATGGATGGAGAGTGATTTTTTTTTTTTTTTTTTTTGAGGGAGAGAGAGAGAGAGAAAGAGAAAGAGAGACCATGAGCAGGGGAGGGTCAGAGAGAGGGAGAGAGAGAATCTCAAGCAGGCTCCCAGTTGCCAGCGCAGAACCCGACGTGGGGCTCACAAACTGGGAGACCATGACCTGAGCCAAAACGGAGTTGAACACTTAACTGACTGAGCCACCCAGGTGCCCCAAGGGAGAAGTGATTCTTGACAGCAAAGGACAAGGGAAAACAATGAAATGTGGCCCCATAACCACAGTGATCTGTATAGTGCACAGACAAAAAACTCTTCAATACTTCTACTACTTTTGAAAGTTCTAGGTCTCTTCCTGGTTTAATTATTAGTGTGTATAATGATGACCAAGAATAAGGAATAACTTTTTGAGCACCTAGCTAGGCCATGCTAAATAAGCACTTTACATTACCTATCTCATATAAACTTGGAGGTGGTCTTGTTATTATCATTTCTAGTTTACAGTTTCAGACAGGAAGGCACACAGAGTAGGGGAAGTAACTTGCCTAAGTTGCAAGGTGCGTTTTGAACCTTTGCAGTCTAACTCCAGTGCCAAGGCTGTTAGTTTCTACTAGGTTTCCAAGAACCTGCTAGGCGAATAAAGAGTAGAAAGGCATTCTAGGTAGAGGGAACAAAGTATACAAAGACAGGACTAGTCAATTAAGCTAGTCAGCCACTCAGTTTCTCTGAGTCTTGGTTACTCACCTACAAAATAGGAACAGTATTATCTATCATTAGGTTTGTGAGAATTAAATGTGATAATGTGTGTGAAGCACTTTGCACAATTCCTGGATCACAGAATGTACATAATGCTAATTAACGTTTTGAAAAATATTGTTATTTCTCTTCTAGTCCTTCTACCTCTACAGGACGGGCTCCAAGGAGACTACATTTCCCAGCATGCCACCTCGCCCTTTGACTCTAGCTGGACCAAAAAGACGCGCCGCGGAGCGCCTCAAGCCGGAAGACTATAGTCTCCCGGCATGCAGTGCGCCTCCTTCCATTAGATTTGAGGCACGGCCGGCGCGTTGCCCTCCGGGAGTTGTAGTCAGCGACGTAGTGCTCTGACGCCGTCCGGCCCCGGGCGTGGGGGCCTGTGGGAGGTGGCGCGGCCGAGCCCAGCTGCGGGGCGGAGGCGGCGGAGAGGCCTGTGGCGGCAGGGAGCGGCGGGGCCAGGAGCGGGCGCTGGAGCCGAGCCGAGCCGAGCCGGAGCGGGCGGCGCAGGCCGGCGCGGCGAGCAGCAACCATGTCGGTGTTCGGCAAGCTGTTCGGGGCCGGAGGGGGTAAGGCCGGCAAGGGCGGCCCGACCCCTCAGGATGCCATCCAGCGGCTACGGGACACGGAGGAGATGCTAAGTAAGAAGCAGGAATTCCTGGAGACGAAGATCGAGCAGGAGCTGACCGCCGCCAAGAAGCACGGCACCAAAAACAAGCGCGGTGAGTCGGCCCAGTCCCTTCGGACTCTCCTCAGGCTCCTCTCAGGCTCTCCGGGCCCGGACTCCACCGTCGTCAGACACGCCCCGGGGGCTGCCCGGACCCTGGAACTCTCCCCGGTCAGACTCCCTTCTGGGCCTTTCCGGACCCCTCCCCTCTGGCTCCCTTGAGTGTCCCTTGGGGCCTTGGACGCCTCCACCATCAGACTCTCATTCCTGCCTTTCCCCTCAGGCTCTCCCTACCCCCCAGGCCCCTTCGGAGCCTGGTTTCTCAGCACTTCCCTCCGCCCGCCCTATATTCTGTTCTCTTCCGCCTTTTCCTCCTCTCTCAGGCCTGCCCTCACCCACCTTCGAGACACTGCTGTCTCTTCCTTATTGGCTCATTTCTGCCCCCCATCCTAACTCATGTACCCTTCCTTGTCCTCGCCCTGCCTTCTCCTGACCCTCTGTGGGGGGTCTAGGAGCTGCCCCAGCCCTTCCCCCATTTCCCACTCACAATTCGCCTTGAGAGACCTCCTTGATGGAAAGAAAAGGGGAGTGGGAGAGTGGAGACCCCTGGTACCGTCTCTGTTCACTTGCTGAGTGAACTTGAGTAAGTTGCTTTCCTTCTTGAGGCCTCATTTTCCCCGTCCATCAGCAAGTGCCTTCCAGATCTGTGATTCACTGCTTGCTGTCTCATAGCCAGGGCTTATCAGAGTTTCTGGTAGCAGCAGAAGCCTTCACGGGTGACTCACGGCTTCCCCATGGCTTCCCCCATCCTTTCCCCATCCCTTCCCCATCCCTTCCCCATCCCTTCCCCATCCCTTCCCCATCCCTTCCCCATCCCTTCCCCATCCCTTCCCCATCCCTCTGAACCAGAAATAGGACTCCATTCCTCCATTGGCCGTGACTCCTTCCCAGTCCCCTCTACTGGGGGTCAGGGTGGGGATAGTGAACCTCGAGGCATGCTTTTAATATACTTCTGTTGTTGTATGGCTTTCTGGGCAAGTGCTTTGTATTCTTCTTAAGGTGAACGTGACAATGCTTTAGTAACTGTAAAGCAGTTTAGAGATATTTGATCATTTTGTTGTTATGGCAATATGAGATTGAACTATAGGGTGACAACGCCTCCTCCCGCCCCCAGAGGGAAGCAAAGGTGAGAGGGATTGAGGAACTGCACAAACAAGTATTTAATTTAGAAGTCTGCTAGTTACTAGCTGCGTGACCTTGAGCTAGTTACTTTACCTCTCTGAAAGAAGATCATTTCTTTACAGTGACTTTACAGCACATAGTAGGGGCTAAATAGTAGTTTTCTTCGTTCTAACAGAAGAACAGAATAGCTTATCCTGAGGGTGCTTCTCTGCTGATAGTCAACAAATACTCTGGAAAAAATTTTTTTGAGTGCTTTTTTTTTTTTTATTAAAAAAAATTTTTTTTTTCAACGTTTATTTATTTTTGGGACAGAGAGAGACAGAGCATGAACGGGGGAGGAGCAGAGAGAGAGGGAGACACAGAATCGGAAACAGGCTCCAGGCTCTGAGCCATCAGCCCAGAGCCTGATGCGGGGCTCGAACTCACGGACCGCGAGATCGTGACCTGGCTGAAGTCGGACGCTTAACCGACTGCGCCACCCAGGCGCCCCATGAGTGCTTTTCTTTGCTGCATATTCACAGGATGAACAAAGCACAGCTTCCACCCTAATGAGAAGACAGAAATAGGAAAATAAGTGAAAAAAATATTGTCTAGTGGTGGTGGGTGCTTAAAAAAAGATGATCTGATAGGGTGCAATGGAATGGGAAAAGAGGTGCCAGGGGAAGACCTTTTTTAAAAAGTCAAGTTTGGGGGTGCCTGGGTGGCGCAGTCGGTTAAGCGTCCGACTTCAGCCAGGTCACGATCTCGCGGTCTGTGAGTTCGAGCCCCGCGTCAGGCTCTGGGCTGATGGCTCGGAGCCTGGAGCCTGTTTCCGATTCTGTGTCTCCCTCTCTCTCTGCCCCTCCCCCGTTCATGCTCTGTCTCTTTCTGTCCCAAAAATAAATAAAAAAAAAGTTGAAAAAAAAAAATTAAAAAGTCAAGTTTGAACTGAGCCTTAAGAAACCAGCTCTGTAAAAAGCTAGAGGAGGAGCTTTCCACTCAGGGAAAACAGCATAAGAAAAGGTCTGGAGGTTGGCCTGTTTTAAGAAACAGAAGACCTCTGGGTCTGGAATGTAGCAATTGAAGGGGAGAGTGGTATGAACTAGGAAGATGGGGATTGAGTGGACCTTGGACTTCCTGGTAGAGTTTGGATTTTATTTCAAGTGGGTGGCAAGATGTTGCAGGGTATGTGTGTCCTTATCATTGATAAAGTTTTAAAAACACCATCTAGCTGCTCTTTGGAAAGTACACAGGTCAGGGGTGAGAGTGGGAGCAAGGAGGCCTGAGATAGTTGCTGTAGTCCATTTGTGGCCTGGATGCCAGTTGTAGGTAGCCCTGGAGATAGAGAACGGGGTTAGATTTTGCTGCCTCTAGCTTTTTTTCTCTGATGACTCTTCCTCAGTCAGGATCCTCTATTGTTGATTAGAGTCTTTGTTTTTAGCAGTCTGCATTTTGGAACGCTTTGCCTGTTGCAGGGTGTTGGAGGAGAGGGTATCACTTTACCTCATCTCCCATCTGAGAGGGAGATTCTTCTGAGGTCTTTTGGTCTGGAGCTAGTTTAGTTTTTGCAGTTTTAGAGGTGATTGAATTTTCTTTCAAGAGGCTTAGAGAGGGTACCAGCAGACTGTGGAGGACCAATCTCAGTTCGTTGTAATAATTTTGCTGAAAACAGTCTGTCTTCTTCCTTTTCTTTTTTTTTTTTTAAGTTTATTTATTTATTTTGAGTAAGGGAGGGACAGAGAGAGAGAGAGAGAGAGAATCCCAAGCAAGCTTCTCATGGTCAGTGCAGAGCCTGATGCAGGGCTTGAACCCACAAACCTCGAGATCATGACCTGAGCCAAAATCAAGAGTCAGACACTTAACTGACTGAGCCACCTAGGTGCCCCCAGTCTGTCTCTTTGAGTTTGGCTGAGAGGACAGGAGCTACTATAAGCTGCCCGTCTTTTTTAGCATCTTCTGGTCTTTTAGACCAGAGGTCTTTTAGCATCAAAGTCTTATCTGCCTATTGGGATAGTGCTGTGAGGTATTAACACCACCACATACCATCCAGTTAGTCACTTATTGGCTTGCTACTGTGGTGGGATCTGCACAATCAGATGGAAATACACTGTGTGTGCCTTCCAGGAATTCAGGATTGATAGTGGGTGTGTTTTTGTTGTAGTTTGTGTGTGTGTGTGTGTGTGTGTAAAAGAGAGAGTGAGAGAGTGGAGGAGGAAAAGGAGTAGGAGGAGGAAGAGAGGAAGGGGTAGAGAAGGGAGAGAAACATACCAGTCGGTGCTGAAACGTGTGAACATGGGTCTGAGGCTGCATAGGAGGAGGTTCCTGTCTGGAAGGGAAAGGGCAAGGGGGGGCTTCAGAGATGAGGGAAGTGTGAGACGGGTCAGCAGGGAGTTTGGGAGCAGTGAGAGTGATATGGGGTGAGACAGCAGATAAGTAACTGCAGACTGGCCTGTAGCCTCAGACCTCAACCTGGAAATGCTGAGGAGCCACTGGCTGTCTTAATGCAGAAGAGACAGATCAGCTTAGGTTTCCAAAGAGTATACCAGCAGCAGCGTAAAAGTAAGTAAGGAGTGTAGACCAACCAGGAAGGGGCTGGAGGCAGGAATCCATTAAGACATAAGGATAGAAAATCTCATAGACATGATTTGAGCTGTAGATTTATCATTTACTAGCTGGTGCCTTGGGCTGGTTACTCTGAACCTTAGATTTCTCCTCTGTGAATAGGAGTACTAATATCTACCTTATTGGGTTAAATTGTGTTATGCGTGCAAGGCTCTTAGCATATGCCTGCCATATGGTAAGTGATCAATAAATGCTTGCCATTATCATTATTATAAGGAGACTTGTAATTATTCAGGTGGGAACAAAGGGCCTAGAGTAGAAGCGTGAAAAACTAGATGAGAAGTAATGCATGTCAGACTTTTCTGAAGGAGAATCAAAAGAGGCTTGGTGATTTATGGGACTTGGGGGCAGGATGAAGCAGGGAGGAGTTGAGGACGATTCCCAGGTTTACAGCTTGGACAACTGGGTGGATGGTGATGCCATTAATCAAGCTGAGAAACACAGAGGAGGAGCAATACTTCATAATTGTGTAGTCCTTTGAAGTTTGTAAAACTTCTTTTTTCCTGAGTCTCACAGCATCCATTGTGAGATTATGAACTCCTTGAGGTAGGTTGGATGCTTATGTTCATCACTGTGTCCCCTAGCATAGGGTCTGACATATGGTTAATGTTCAGTAAGTATCTATTAAATTAATGGAAACCATCTGTTGACTATGTTCTGTTACTCCCATTGTACAGAGAAGAAAATGAGGCTCAAGAGAGGATGTAACTTGATTCAGAGACCAGTTCTTCTGGTGGCTGTGGGCATCTTGTGTTCTGTTTACTCCCATGATGGCTGAAGGCATCATCATTACCTTTGTCATCACTCGGCTCATTAAACACCCACCTGGGCAAGGTGTGGTGCTGAGTGGGGGGAAAAGAAGTGAGATAGGACCACGCCCGGCCCTGTTGCCCAGCCCGGCCAGGTCCTTGTGGCATACACATTGGAAAGATGATAAATTGTCCTTTAAAACAAATCTCTGAAGGGGTGCCTGGGTGGCTCAGTCAGTTAAACGTCTGACTCTTGATTTCAGCTCAGGTTGTGATCTCAGGGTTGTGAGATCGAGCCCAGCATTGGGCTCCATGCTGTGTGTGGAACGTGCTTGGGTTTCTCTCTCTCCCTCTCCCCGCCCCCTCTCTCAAATAAAATTAAATTAAAATTAAAAATTAAAAATAAATAAAACAAATCTCTGAAGCTCAAGTAGATTATTTGCAGTGCACAGGTGTGTTCTAGGAAGTAGTTTTAGTTAGGGGCCTGGAGCAAAATTTGGATTGCATGTTTTTGCCAAATTTCTTTTCCTTTCCTTTAGTCATGTATTCATTCTTTTTATATTAAATTATTTTATTTAATTTATTGGGGGGGGGGGTGGAGACAGAGGGAAAGAGAGAATCTTAAGCAGTTCCACACTTGATTCAGAGCCCAATGCAGGACTCAATCTCATGACCCTGGGATCATGACTTGAGCTGAAATCAAGAGTTGGACACTCAACCAACTGAGCTACCCAGGCACCCCACATATTCATTCTTAAGCATGTGGTAGGCTCTTAAACTGTGTCCTAGGCCCCATGCTCAGTGCTGGAAATATAGAGAAACCAGACATGGTCCCTGCCATTCAAGGGACTTAAATATCATCACCTTTCCTTTTGTATAAAGTAGAAATAATAGTCATCTCACATAACCTTTGGTGAAGATGAGCTAAGATGGTATATAAAAAAGTGTGACACATTGTGGGTATGAAAGTATACTTTTCTGGTAAAGGTTTTGCTGCTCAGGTTTGTCTGTTTGTTTGTTTCTTTCTTTTTTTAAGTTTACTTATTTATTTTGAGAGAGAGAGATAGTATGGGAGCAGGGGAGGAGCAGAGAGAGGGAGAGAATCCCAAGTAGGCTCTACACTGTCAGTGTGGAGCCCGACACAGGGCTCAAACTCACAAACTGAGAGATCATGACCCCGAGCTGAAACCAAGAGCTGGCTGCTTAACTGACTGGGCCACCCAGGTGCCCCTTGCTGCTCAGATTTCTTTGGTTTGATTGTCAAAATGGAAAAGTCCTTTAACTGAGAAGTGGATGGAAATCAGTCTAGGTGAACTGACAAAAATCACTCAAACTTAGGTGTTTTTTTTTGGTTCCTTTCCACAGTACCCTGTTAGTTTTATCCCTAAGACATGATCAAATATCAAAGATTTTTTTTTCTTCTTAAGGCATTGTAATGAGTTATGAAGTATCTACCCTAGGTGGTTCAGATTTGCCTTTTGTCCTGTTTTAATAAAGATGAAAACAACTTGTAGAAAGGATCATATTTTAGTTTAACAAGAACTGTATAAGATTAAGAAATGGGTATGAGACTGGGTACCTTAAACACCCTACACCAATACATGTCTATTGGATTTATGGATGCAAATCAGTTCATTTACAGGTTAATTTAGGTTTAGTCGAAAATGTCTGATGGATGTAGAGAGGCTGTGTGCTCACAGGAAATACATCATCATTAAGTCCTGTTCATTGCTGGAGCCAGGGTGACTCTCTCATGTTTAATAGAATTGCTTTAAAATGTTAGCATGTGGGAAGACATCTTAATAAGTTACATTGATAGTGAATGTGGCCTTTTGGTTCTCTAGACTCAGGGTATCAGGTAGAAAAGTACAGCATCTTATTGGTGCATGTGTCAGCAGGATCTCCTTTTCCGGAGGCCCTGGGATGGAAAATCCAAAACTCACCCAGGGAACTGAGCAGTGGGAATTTCCCTTGGTGACGCTTAAGTTTCTTGTTTGAAGAAATGGCTGGCCAGATTGGGTTTGGTTTACTTCTTAAGACAGATGGAGTGTCAGAGAGGCCTTATGTGTTGGCTGTCCAAACATGCTGGTGCCTTTGATTCAAATGACAAAAATCTTTTTTTGCCCCATTTGGCAGGGAGATTAAATATTTTTAAGTGCCTGCCAGGAGGTTTATAATGTGCTTTGAAATTCAAGATAGATTTTGTTTGGAAGTTTAGCTACATGTGAGGACCTTTGAGCTTGACTATTTTGCTCAGGGAAATTTAGTGTTGTCCATGGTTGGGTTTGTGTGCAGAGAGCGAGATCTTGGAAAATAGCTTGTGAAGATGTATGGGAGCCCTATATCCCTGAGGCAGAAAGCCAGGACCTGATTTGTTTCCAGTGGTCCAGAGCCCTGAGGTGGAGCCAGGGCTGAATGGGAGAAGGGAAGCTCTTGGAGTCTTGAGGAATTCCTTTGGGTAGGAAAGGTTTATGAAAATTTGGGCCTCTTGCCCAGAATTTTTTATGCTCTGCCATTGTCTTTAAAAGAGTGAGAGGATCTTCAAACAATACAACTTTAGAATGGTCATTTTGAGGATAGATGGCTATATTTAGAAGGAAAAGTTGAACTTAGCAACAGGAAACAAGAACAGACCTATCTGGATATAATAGCCTGTTTTTAAGGTGTTTGGCTCAAACCAGCAGATGCTTATAGAGTTCCTCCTGGGAGGAAGGCAGCATGATGGTTTAGGCAAAAGATTTCTCTGTTTGAATGCTGGCCTCACCACTCACCAGCAGTACCTTGGCAGTTACTTATCCTCTCTGAGTTTCAATATCCCCATCTATACAAAGGGGAAAAATAATACTTATTTTTTAGGATTCTTGTGAGGATATGGAATAAGATGATACATGTAAAGTGCCTAGCAGAGTGCCTGGAACATAGGAGAGATGTCAATGTGTCCTTGGTTTCCCATGTATAGTCTTGGGCAAAATAAAGGATATAAAGATGGATAAGACACTACTTTCTCCCTGCAAGGGCTTACACTTCAGTGAGGAAGACACATACATGTACAAGTAACTGATAAAAGGCAAAGCATGGTAAGTGTACAAATGAAGTATTAGAGGACAATACAGCAGGAATAGATTAATTCATCTCTGAGGGTTGGCAGGTTCATTTCACCCAGCCACCCATCCGGTGCCCAAATTCCCTTTGCAGTATTCCTGCCAAGCGATTAACCTCCGATTGAACCTCTTTGCTGACAGGATTTGTATTAGGTGCTCTATCCTCCCATACTACAGCATCGTCTGTCTTTGGATAGCTCTGACTATAAAATCACCTTTCTTTGGAACTGAGATCTTTCTTCCTGTAGTGCCTACTTGCAGTACAGGTTGAGGATGTAGCTCTGTAGGGAAGCAGTTTGGGCTCATAAAAAGAATGTGGTACAAGGCCTGGGGGCAAATCCTGGCTCTGACAGTACAGGATTGTGAACAGCGTTTCTTCCATTGGGAAAGCTAATTGCTAATTCTGCCTCTTGGGGCCAAAGAGAACAGGTCTAATCCTCCTTCAGTAAGATAAATCAGGGAAGATAGTGCTTAATGTTTCAAGCCTGCACTTCTCTAGGACAGATCTCTGTTCCGTTGGCTGTTGCCAGGTATTTCTGTTCTTTCCCTGTTACCCTCCTCTGGATGTGCTCCTCTTTATCGGTGTTTCCTTTAAATTGTGGAGTGAGCAGAGCTGAATTTCTGAATATTCCAGCCAAGGTCTGAGCAGCATAGGCCAGAACATGCAGGGCTAGCCATTTGTTTAGGAATTAATTTGATTCTGTGTACTAAATGGCCCTGATAATTTCCATATCACTGAGACAGGTTTTTGGTTTTTTGTTTTTAAGCAAATTATGTTTCTGGTGACCTTTCATTAATAAAAGAATGAACATCTTGGGGCGCCTGGGTGGCTCAGTCGGTTAAGTGGCCGACTTCGGCTCAGGTCATGATCTCGCGGTCCGTGAGTTCAAGCCCCATGTCGGGCTCTGTGCTGACAGCTCAGAGCCTGGAGCCTGCTTCCGATTCTGTGTCTCCCTCTCTCTCTGCCCCTGCCCCGTTCATGCTCTGTCTCTCTCTGTCTCAAAAATAAATAAACGTTAAAAAAAAAATTAAAAAAAAAAAAAAGAATGAACATCTAGGAACCACTAAAGTTTGGCCTTTAAGGAGTCTTAACTGAAGGGTTGAATGATTTAAATTCTTTTTTTTTTTTTTTTAATGTTTTATTTTTGAGAGAGAGAGAAAGAGAAAGTCAAAGTTCAAAGCAGGCTCCAAACTCTGAGCTGTCAGCACAGAGCCTGACACGGGGCTCAAACTCGCGAACCATGAGATCATGACCTGAGCCAAAGTCAGATGTTTAGGATACTTAACCGACTGAGCCACCCAAGTGCCCCTGGATGATTGAAATTCTTGACTAAAGCATCTAGCCGTCTTGATTCTCCCATAGCGGATATTTGTAGTTCTACCTTTTCCCTCTTCCATACAAGGCAAAACTGGCTGGAGGGCTTATTTGAGGGATGCAGGAAAACTATACATCTCCGTGGTTGTGGCTGTTTAGGTCAAAAGGTTAATGGCATAGTACGGTGGAAAAGGTGATGGGCTTAGGATCAGAAGACCTGACTTATATTCCACCTCTGCCACTTGCTGGTTTTGTGATATGCAGTAAGTTTCCTTATATCTCTGAGCATCAGCTTTTTCAGCTGCAAAAACAGTATTTAATATCTCCTTTACAACTTTGCTACTCAAAGTGTAGTCCATGGGAGTATTTGGGAATGTTTAGAAATACAGATTCTCAGTCCCTGCCAGCCCTACAGAAGCAGAACCTGCATATTTATGAGATCCCCAGGTGGTTTGTATGCACATTAAAGTTTGAGAGACACCTCTCTGTTGTGGGGGTTAAATGACAATAGTGGGCATTTTTTATATGTCCATGTCAATATTCATTCCTGGATACTCAGGGATGCTGTCTTCGTGGTCAGTTTGCTCACTTCTGTTGCTGCTCAGAGATTGAACTCTTATCCAACTCAATCAGTTTCCAGATGCCTTCAGCTACCTCCAAACCCAGTGAGGCCACAGAATGTGGTTGGTTCAGTAGAATCTGGCTCCCCCACCTTTGAAAAACTTGAAGCACATATCCTGCTAATGGGGTAATGGCCTTCTTCATGAAAGAAGTCAGTCATCTGGGTAATTGAGAAGTATTTAGTCAAGCTGTCAGTCATGAGGACCTACTGATTGTTAGGCACTGGCAACCCTGGTGACAAGTTGGGCGCAGTTGCCATCCTTAGGAAGCACTACTGCCTAGTGGGGGGACCAGTTGGTAAAGAATTTTTACCCAGTGAGGCTTGTATAGAGTGCTATAAAAACCCCAAGTGAAGAGGAATTAATTCCACTTGGGGGTTGGGGGGTGGCTAGGAAATGAATTTTTTGTTTTTAAGTTTTTTTTTCTACCAGAAATGATTTTTCAGAGAGTTGTGATTTCTTGGTTCAGTGGCTTTCTGGCTGTTTCCTGTTCTGTTTCTATGGCGTTGGTAGTGTTCTGATCCACCAGTTTTCTGCATCAGGAGGGACAGATGTTCTCTGAGAGTCAGTTCTGTGTTAGGAGCCATCTGAGATGCTGTGTGGATTTCCAGGCAGTGAAAAAGACACAGCTTGACCCAATGGATCCTACAGATCTGTTAAACAGATCTGTGGCTCTTTCAGAGAAAAAAAGTTACCACAACTAAATAACCCATATGTTTTTTCACTGGAGTCTTACAGCCATCCTAAGCGTACATTTCAGGAACTTATGGATAAAGTAAAAAAAGATTCAGAGAACTTCTCCGCCAGGGGGAAAGGAGTTATATGGGATAATGAAGTATATAAATGGTGGGAGAGGATCAGTGCAGGGAATTCCATCATGAACCTGCCCTGTTTGATTCCATAAAATGATATTTTTCTGGATTTGGGGTGAGAGTGAATCAAGCACCAGATTGCTTGGGGTGCTAGGCCTGGGACTTGGCACAACCTGCTGAGGAAAGTTTTCTCTCATTGAACAATCAGGGCAGTTGAGTTTGCTTAGAGCTGAAGGCTTTACAAGTCCCAAAGCAGAAGTTCAGACATTCATCCAGTTCATCAAGTGTGAGGCCTGTCGAATGATCCTGCTCTCAGAAAGCCCATACTCTTGGTAGACAGGAATAATTAAAGTGCGGTAGTGTCTGTAAGGGCCAGCCACAGGAGCACCCTAAATGGCATATGTGGTAGAGATTTGAAAAAAGGAGCAGTTCTCCAGTTTAGGGTTGAGATGACAATGTGATCTTTTGTGTTAGTCCTTAAACAAGTAGGCAGCTATAGGTTGGAGTGGGATGGGGTGGACTGGGGTGGGGATTGGGTGTAGACACTCATGTTTGGTATTTGACACCACCTCAGATCTAGAGTTGTGACTGGAAGTTGCAGAAGAACCTCTCCTTTTATCTAGCTGTGTTGAGTATAGAGTAGTATATTTATTTGAGAAAAGGAAACTAAGGCTTTTGAAATGGATTTGGATATTGTGTACTGTTTAGGGACCTTGATGCTGAGATCCCAAATCTTTTTGGTCTTAGTGCTTTATAGGTAAACATTTGCATTTCATTTCAGATGGTCCCTTTTATTTTTATTTTTATTTTTTTTAATTATTTTTTTTTTCAACGTTTATTTATTTTTGGGACAGAGAGAGACAGAGCATGAATGGGGGAGGGGCAGAGAGAGAGGGAGACACAGAATCGGAAACAGGCTCCAGGCTCTGAGCCATCAGCCCAGAGCCCGACGCGGGGCTCGAACTCACGGACCGCGAGATCGTGACCTGGCTGAAGTCGGACGCTTAACCGACTGCGCCACCCAGGCGCCCCTCAGATGGTCGCTTTTAAAAGAAGGTAGCTAGAAGTCATCCAGATTGGAAAGGAAGAAGAAAACTATCACTATTTGCAGATGACATGATACTATATATAGAAAACCTTAAAGATTCCACCAAAAAACTCTCAGAGCTAATAAATTAATAAATAAAGTTGTGGGGTACAAAATTAATATACAAAAATCTGTTGTATTTCTATACTCTAATAAGGAACTATCAGAAAGAGAAAACAAGAAAACAGCCCCACTTAACAATTGCATCAAAAAGAATAAAATAGCCCTGGTGACTGAGCCACCAAGAGGGACTCAGCTGCCTCCCCCTTGAACCCGCTTGCTTCCCCGATGCTCTGTCACCTCCCCCCACCTTTTCCCCACCCCTTCTACTATAGGCCTTTTCCACCAAAGAAAAGAAATCATATTTATTTCCACTGTCCAGAACCTCCACTCTTTTGACCCCTTTGCTGATGCAAGTAAGGGTGATGATCTGCCTCCTGCTGGCACTGAGGATTATATATATAAGAATTCAACAAAGAAATGGCAGGAAGACCTTTACTACTGTCTAAAGCATTGTTGATGATTACGACAAAAACTAGTGAAGGTGTTTAAGAAGAAATTTGCCTGTCATAGTACTTTAATTGAGCATCCAGAATATGGAGAAGTAATTTAGCTACAGGGTGACCAGTGTAAGAATATATGCCAGGGGCGCCTGGGTGGCTCAGTCGGTTAGGCGTCCGACTTCAGCTCAGGTCACGATCTCACGGTCCATGAGTTCGAGCCCTGTGTTGGGCTCTGGGCTGATGGCTCAGAGCCTGGAGCCTGCTTCTGATTCTGTGTCTCCCTCTCTCTCTGCCCCTCCCCCGTTCATGCTCTGTCTCTCTCTGTCTCAAAAATAAATAAACGTTAAAAAAAAAATTAAAAAAAAAGAATATATGCCAGTTCCTCCCTCTTAGAGATTGGACGGGCTAAGGACAACCAGCTGAAGGTTCATGGGCTTTAAGTGCCTTTGGCTCACTGAAGCTTAAGTGAGGATTTCCTCGCAATGGGTAGAATTTCCTTTCTGTCCTTTGTTACATTGTTTAAAAACCTTATAGCTTCTTGTAAAGATGATGATTTGGGGTCTGCTTTTAACTTGGACTAGTTTAAGTCCTTTGTGCAATAAACTGAAAAGAGCCAAAAAAAAAAAAAAAAAAAAAAAAAACCAGAATAAAACACTTAGGAATAAATTTAACTAAGAAGGTGAAAGACCTGAAAACTATAAGAAATTGATGAAAGAAATTAAGATACAAATAAATAGGAAGATATTCCTGCTCGTGGATTGGAAGAATTAATATTGTGTAAATGTCTGTACTACCCAAAGCAATCTACATATTTAATGCAATGGCATTTTTCACAGAACTAGAACAAATAATTCTAGAATTTATGTGGACCCACAAAAGACCTGAATAGCCAGAGCAGTCTTGAGAAAGAACAAAGCCAGAGGCATCACACTTCCTGATTTCAAACTATACTACAAAGCTGTAGTGATGAAAACAGTGTAGTATGGCCTAAAAGACACACAAGTCAATGGAACAGAATAAAGAGTCCTGAAATAAACCCACACATATATGGTCAATTAATTTATGACAAAGGAGGCAAGAGTATACAATGGAAGAAGGAATGGTGTCTTCAATAAATGGGTTTGGGAAAACTGGACTGCTACATAACAAAAGAATGAAATTGTACCACTGTTTATGCCATACACAAAAATTAACTCAATGGGTTAAAGACTTGAACGTAAGACTTGAAACCATAAAACTCCTAGGGGAGCCTGGATGGCCCAGTCAGTAAAGCATCCAACTTCGGCTCAGGTCATGATCTCACGGTTTGTGAATTTGAGCCCTGTGTCAGGCTCTGTGCTGACAGCTCAGAGCCTGGAGCCTGCTTCAGTTTCTGTGAGTCATTCTCTCTCTGCCCCTCCCCCACTTGTGCTGTGTCTCTCTCTGTCTCTCAAAAACAAATAAATGTAAAGAAGAAATTTTAAAAATAAACCGTAAAACTTCTAGAAGGAAACATAGGTGGTAAGCTCCTTGACATTGGTCTTAGCAATTTTTTTTTGGATCTGACTCCAAAGGCAAGGACAACAAAAGCAAAAATAAACAAATGAGACTACATCAAACTAAAACACATCTGTACAGTGAAGGAAGCCATTAACAAAATGAAAAGGCAACCTACTGAATCGGAGAAGATATTTACAAATCATGTATCTGATAAGGGATTAATATTCAAAATATATAAAGAACTCATACCACAATAACAATTTAAAAAATCTGATTAAAAAAATGGGACAGAGTATCTGAATATACATGTTTTCCAAAGAAGATATATAGGTAGCAGTAGGCACTTAAAAGGATGCTCAACATCACTCATCATCAGGGCAATGCAAATCAAAACCATAATGATATATCACCTCATACCTGTCATAATGACTGTTATAAAAAAGACAAGATATAACATTTGTTGGTAAGGATGTGAAGAAAAGGGAACCTTGTACACTATTGGTGGGAATGTAAATTGGTACAAACACTATGGAAAACAGTATGGAAATTCCTCAGAAAATTAAATATAGGGGCGCCTGGGTGGCGCAGTCGGTTAAGCGTCCGACTTCAGCCAGGTCACGATCTCGCGGTCTGTGAGTTCGAGCCCCGCATCAGGCTCTGGGCTGATGGCTCAGAGCCTGGAGCCTGTTTCCGATTCTGTGTCTCCCTCTCTCTCTGCCCCTCCCCCGTTCATGCTCTGTCTCTCTCTGTCCCAAAAATAAATAAACGTTGAAAAAAAAAAATTAAAAAAAAAAAAAAAAAAAGAAAATTAAATATAGAACTACCACATCTAGCACTTCCACTTCTGGGTACCTATCTGTTGAAAACAAAAACACTAATTTGAAAAGATATATGCATTTCCAGTGTTTATTGCAGCATTATTTACAATAGCCAAAATGTGGAAACAACCCAAGTATCTGTCACTTGATGAATAGATTAAAGAAGTTGTGAGTGTATTTGGAATACTGCTCAGCCATACAAAACAATGAAATCTTTATAACAATATGGATGGACCTTGAGGGTATAATGCTAAGTGAAATAAGTCCGAGAAAGACAAATACTACATGATTTCACTTAAAAGTGGATTACAAAAAACCCAGACTCCTAGATACAGAGAACAGAATGGTGGTTAGCGGAGGGGATGGGGTTTGGGCAGGCAGTAAAATGGGTTAGGGGATCAGGAGGTACAAATTTCTAGTTATGAAATAAGTCATGAGGTGTAATGTACAGCATAGGAAATATAGTCAGTAATACCGTTTTAACTTACGACACATGGAAACTAGACTTATTATGGTGATCAGTTTGCAATATATGTAAATGTCATAACGATACAAATGTTAAATCGCTATGTTGTACACGTGAAACTAATATTGTATGGTTATACTTCAGTTTAAAAAATAAGAGTAGCTAGAAACTTTTTCTTCATTCACAAACCCATTTGCTAAGTATATATTAACTTGAGCTGTGTGCCAGATACTGTCCTAGTTTATTGGGTAAATGCAAGTGAAGGCACGTCATTGCCTCTGTGATGCTTTACAATCTAGCTAGAGTGACAAACAAATAATCAGATATAATCAGGGTACAGTGTGATCTGTTCTAGAAGCATATTCAGAATTCAGAGTACAAGATATGCAGTGGAGGTAACTGAAACAGTCTGTATGTGTGTATGTGTGTGTTGATTGAATCTGTATTTTTATCAAATAGTTTTTGGAGAATAATAGAATATTACAGTAGGAAAGAACTCAAAATGTGTAAGTGCTTGAAACTTTGAATTAATATAAAAAGTTTCTGAGAAAGAAAACCCAGGAACATGGAAATATATGTGGTGCTTTTAAAAGCACTTTATTTGAATCAGAATCCCCTTTAGGGGGACATAAGAGTGGATATATGTTTAACTTAGCTTAGTCATAAAAGAATTACTTTTAGAATACTAAATTTAAAGTACAGCTTATTCTTTTTTTTAAAATTTTTTTTTTCAATGTTTATTTATTTTTGGGACAGAGACAGAGCATGAACGGGGGAGGGGCAGAGAGAGAGGGAGACACAGAATCGGAAACAGGCCCCAGGCTCTGAGCCATCAGCCCAGAGCCCGACGCGGGGCTCGAACTCACGGACCGCGAGATCGTGACCTGGCTGAAGTCGGACACTTAACCGACTGCGCCACCCAGGCGCCCCAGTACAGCTTATTCTAATAATTATTGCAAATTTGCTTTACAGTTGTCTTATTTCTTACAAAAGAAAGTAGGAATAAACTTGAGGAATGATTTACTGTATGCATAAACAGGAACTGTAAGTTTCTTGTTTATAAGCTTTAAAAGACCTGATAGTTGTAAGAGCAAAAATTAGACTTGTACATGTGTAGCCTGGCTGCTATTCTCTGCAGAGTTTTGAGGAGGAGTTGGTATTCAACCAGGCCATCAGAAAGACTCCCCATTAGGGTGAAGGCTTTGATCAGCCTGTGTCCCCAGAGTTGATTAGACTTTGAAACGTTAACTAACAAGGATGATATTTAAAACTTAAATAATTGCGGGCTCCTGGGTGGCTCAGTTGTTGAGCATCTGAGTCTTGATTTTGGCTCAGGTCATGATCCCAAGGTTATGGGAAGGAGACCCTTGTCTGGCTCCCCGCTGAGTGTGGAGCCTGCTTAAGATTCTCTCTTTCCCTTTACCCCTCTCCCCTATGCGTGCTCTCTCTCTAAAACAAACAAAAATTTTTAATTTAAAAAAATTTTTAAAGCTCAAATAATTGCTAGTTTCTTAATTCTCCTTCAAGTATACCAGCTGCTTCCACCTCTCCAGAGCATTTTCTCCTTTTAGAATCTTGTACAAGGTCAGTGAATGGTTGCAGATTTCTTGGCAAGTTTGAAGTTAGAAAATTTGGGTTTTGAGTTGTAATGGGCTCTGATAGCCTTCTATGGCATGTCCAAGGAGGGAGCTAGTATCAGCCTGGCATCCAGCTTGTTGCGTTTAGCAGACAGGGCTACAGAGCTGGTGGCGGCAGACAGCCTTTCTCATGTTTAGATTTTATTTATTTATTGTTAAAAAAATTTTTTTTTAACATTTACTTACTATTTTTGAGGGGGGTTGCAGAGAGAGGGAGACAGAGGATCCAGAGCAGGCTCCACAGTGTAAGCATAGAGCCCGATGCAGGGCTGGAACCCATGAACTTCGAGATTATGACCTGAGCCAAAATCAAGAGTCTGCCACTTAATGGACTAAGCCTGAGCCACGCAGGTGCCCCCTCATGTTTAGATTTTAGAGGTAATTTTGGAGGTGTAAAGGACAGAGCAGTATGGAAACACCTTTTCTTAAGTTATTTTCATCATTCTAAAAAACTTTTTCAAAGTAAAAAGATTATTTTCAGAACTAGAAATATCTTCAGAAAATGAAAACATTCCCCTGTCTTTGGGAAATGCCATACACTTTACAGACTTGATCGTGTTTGATTTTTTTCCAACCACCCATGTAAGTCATATTACACCCCACACCCCCATTAGAGATGAGAAAGCTGACATTCAGAGTACAGAGTCACTGGTCCAATCCAGAAGTCTTGGGGGATCCTAATGTGGGCTGCATCACCGTGGGTTTTGGTATTTTTGGTGTCCGATAGGGCCAGGACTCCATAGCCTTCAGTGCTCATAATTTTATCAATGGACAAAATCCTGTCTTTGAGAATACATTTTTAAAAATGTTTATTTGTTTTTGAGAGAGAGACAGACAGACAGATAGACAGACATAGCACAAGCGGGGAAGGGGCAGAGAGAAAGGGAGACACAGAATCTGAAGCAGGCCCCGGGCTCTAGCTGTCAGCACAGAGCCCGATGCGGGGCTCGAACTCACGAACTGTGAGATCATGACCTGGGGTGAAGTTGGACACTTAACTGACTGAGCCACCCAGGTGCCCCTGGAAATACATTTTTATACTATTCTTTACATAGTGTAAGTACAGTGTAGGTTATTCTGCAGGGAAATACTTCACATTTGTATAGGGTTTTGTGGCTTCCAAAGTACTTTCACATACATGATCTGGTTTTGAAAGAGAAGCTTTATAAGATAGGACAGGTTGTGATTTTAATCCCATTTTGCAGAGGAGGAAACCACGGCTCAAAGCAATTAAGTGGTTTCCATAGGGACTGAGTCAAGGCTAGAGCTCCAGTCTGGTGCTTTCCTACCATACCATGCACTGTTCTGGCTCCCTGCTATTTTTTTTTTTTTTTTTAATGTTTGTTTATTTTTGAGAGAGAAAGAGACAAGAGCATGAGTGGGGGAGGGACGGGGGTAGGGGGAGACACAGAATCCAAAGCAGGCTTCAGGCTCTGAGCTGTGAACGCAGGGCTGTAACTCAGGGACCGTGAGATCATGACCTGAGGAAAGCCGATTCTTAACCAGTGGAGCCACCCAGGTGCCCCCTGGCTCCCTGCTGTTAATGCTTAATTTCAGATTCTCTTGCCAGCTTTAGCAAGGCAGTGTGTCAATAACAGGTGTGGGTCGGGTTGAGGAGGAGGGGGAGGGCAAGGTTGGGGGTCCTCAGAATGACTGGATTATGTTATCCAAAGTGGGACTAGTGCCAGAGAGAAAACCAAGAGACTGTTTATATGTGTCTAGAATGGTTTGAGAGCCTTTGCTCACTGCATTCACTCACAGTCTGTTACAGCATTAGCATTGTGCATTTCCCAGCCTGGTTTCCATTCTTTTACCACAACAAGCTCAGTTTCTCAGTGGTCTCTAGAGCAGTGTTTCTCAACCTTGGGACTATTGACATTTTGGACCAGAGAATTTGGTGCGGAGGGGGCTGTCCTGTGCATTGCAGGATGTTTAGCAGCATACTTGACTTCTACTTGCTAGATATCCATAGCATTCCTCCTCCGGTTGTGACAACAAAAAAACACTCTCTAAACACTGCTAAATGTCCCCTGGGGGACAGAAGCTCCTAGGTTTGAGAACCACTGCTCCAGAGAGTGGCCTAAGGGTGAGAGGTTTTAAAGAGCAGAGCTGAGAGGATCCATTAAGGGTACTTTTAATCCTACCCTTTTGTTGTTCTGCTGAGGACACCAAGGTCTAGAGATAGGACACAGCCTCCTGGCTCTGCTTTCTGGGAGTCTGGCTTGGATTGGGACCTAGATCAGAACTCAGGACTCTTTAACCAACCCAGAGGTTTTCAGTCTTCAGGTTGGAGGACGCTTTTCCAATTCCAGAAAAAAATCAGGGATGGTCATGTGATAATGTGTAGTTGTACTTTAGTACCCATTAATTGAGAAGATAAATAATTACCTTCAACCAATATTTATTGAATACCCACTGTCTGTGTTTCTATCCTAGGATTGTCACATGAATGGCAGTAGGTGGTCAAGTGACAGTTGCTTTTATTATTGTGTGATATATTCACCATTTAGAGCACAGACAGTGCTGGGCAGGCACATTTCACAGAGCAGTGTAGTGTAGTGGCGACTATGAACCCTATGAGCTCACAGCCCATAGGTTGGGAACCAGTTAATGTATTATACCATGAGATTTGAGAGAACAGCAGACCTGAAACTCGGGGCTTTTCTTGAAACCATGAACTATTTTTACACTCAAGAGAAAAATCTCCATAGTCTGTGGAAATACAAAGCCTCTAGGCTACCCAGAGTCCTCAGTGCAGCTCTCTCAACAGCCATACACTAGGGCATTTGTGATAAAAGAAGAGGCATTTGGCTGGAAACAAGCTTTAAGTTCTTAGCATTAGTTGGTAAATGGTGCATTGGTCTGAGGGGAATTTAAAATAATGGCCTTGAACTTGAGAATATGTGTTTCCAAAGCCTCTCATCTCGAAGCACTCAGCTTCTCTGACAAGAAATATTACTCTTATTTCAGAGGTAAGAGGCAGAGAGGTGAGGCCACACAAATGGTCCCTGAAAGAGAGCCGGCTACTCTCAGGATTAGGAACTGGGACTCTGGTTGGCATCCCAAGATGGGGTTGTTTGTTTATGTCAGATGATGGTGGGATAAGGAAAAAAGTTGTTAGATTAGCTTCTACCCAATTTGGCCAGCATTTTAAGTGCCCACTGTGAAAGACTCCATGTGAAGGGATAGTAGGACACAGATGAAGATTTGGGACAGAGGAAGGGGGTAAGGCCATTCTGTGCTGAAGGAATTGTGGAACCAAGGTACTCTGTGTGTATGTGGGAGGGGAGGGGAGATGATAGGGGAAGGGTGGGGGGTAGTGGTGGCTCAGACAGAGTGACAGTTGGAAAGATAGGCTGCAGCCTCCCTGAGGAGGCCCTGGATACTAAGCTGAGGAATCTGTTAGGTTGAATTTAGTGAGGCACATACTGAATAGACACTCTGTCTGTTGAACAGTTTGTGGGGAACAGCAGCCATCTTGCTGCAGCACCCTGCTGAAGTTACCCATTGGTAGGCTTTCTACCCATTATTACCAGAGGGATTGAGGTGGGTAGAGAGTGGTTCCCTTATAAGGGGGGTCATTACTCTTTTTTGGTTACTTTTTCCTGGTTCCCCTTCTGCTTTATCTGAAGCCTGGAACATCCTGGGCAGCTGGGTAGAGACAGAACAGTAACTTTTCTCCACTTGAGAGTATCTCAGGTTATATGCTGAAGATAGGCATATCTTCCCTACTTAAACTAGTTTGACCAAGCCTCATTTATTAATCATGTCCTTGACTACCTCATGTTGTGCATTTTGCTCCCGACTCCCTGGCCGGCTTACTCAATTAATTGTGATCTTTGAGATTATTTAATTTTCCCGTCATGTTTATCTTTGATCCATGAGAGAGGGAGATGGGGAGAGTTTACCTCCCTTGGCTAATGAGAAGGACTTCTGTTTCTGAGGTCCATACATTTCAAGTTCAGCCTGGTCTCTGCTATCCTAGTCACAAAAATCTGAGAACTCTTTTATTCACTCTTTCCTGAGCTCCCAGCCTCTTGTTTTTTTCCCCTCTTTTCTAGGTGCTCCCTCCATTACCCAGGATGGTCCAGCAGAGCCCTAGGACTTAGAGACCACCCCAGTTCTAGTTCTGCTTCTGTCAACTAGTATCTTTGGGCAAGTGCCTTCTCTACTCTGGGCCTTTGTTGAGAAGCAACAATTTGTTGAGAATCAGCTATTGTTGAGAACAATAAAATGAAAAGGATGGATTAAATGAATGCTGAGATTCTTCCTGCTCTAACATTGTCTGAGTCAACAAGTGCTGTATTACAGTAACTCTCCAGAGAACCAGGTGTTGCTCTAAGCAATTTTGCTGCATAAAAAGATGGAGCAGCTTAGTGTTTGTTTTGTCTGTTAGCAGCTTGGGTACAGCCCTGCTCAGTGTAGATGTTGAGGGCAGCCACAGACTGTTTTGTAGAATGTGATGGACGTTTTTTGTTTTGTTTTGTTTTGTTTTTAATTGTGATTCCCTGGTTCAGACGCCAGAGCTGAATAATCGTTTTTAGCTGCTCCCGTGAGCCTCTGTCCAGGTGAGCAGCGCAGTTGCCAGAAGGCATTTCTTCTGGTGTCTGAGCCTCCTTTGGATCAGTAGTCTGCCTCTCACTTGACTGCCAGTCTTTTGGCAAATCAGATGCACACATTTTTTCTGGGGCTGAGCAGGCTTAAGCCCTGCTGGACAAAAACCCAGCAGTGACCAGTTAAACATACTGAGGATGCTTCCTTGTAATAGGACTTGACTTCCTCACCAACCCACAGGATTGGGGCCACAGGATACAAAGGAGTTGTCTCCTTTGTGAAGGGAGTGGAGAAAAGAACCAGCTGGTCAAGGCTGGCCTGACTTGAGTCATTTTATTTAAATCTGCTTTTTAGGGGTGCCGGGGTGGCTCAGTCGGTTGAGTGTCCGACTTCGGCCCAGGTCATGATCTCACGATTCATGAGTTCGAGCCCTGCGTCGGGCTCTGTGCTGACAGCTCAGAGCCTGGAGCCTGCTTCGGATTCTGTGCCTCCCTCTCTCTCTGACCCTCCCCGTTCATGCTGTCTCTCTCTGTCTCAAAAATAAATAAAAACATTAAAAAAAAAAAATCTGCTTTTCAGGATGGTGACTAAAGATGATGCTATATATCTTGGGGAGAGTAGTGGGCTTCTCTGCAAAGACCTGAGGTCCTAGCACTGCCCTGAACAGCTAAGCCTTTTAAAAATATGGAAGACATTTACTCACCTGGTTCTAAATGAAGGCCTTTAAAACCTCACCCTACTAGTGCCCATTAAAGACCATTCTCTCCCTTTTATTAACTTTCATAGTACTTTCATGTGTCCTAAGCAGCTCTGGAAAAATCACACAAGTTTAGAGCTCATCTTGCCCGTATAGAGGGAGATTCCAGGCCCAGAGAGGTTAGGTAGCTCAGGGTGCCTGGGTGGTTCAGTTGGTTAAGCGACCGACTCTTGCTGTTGGCCCAGGTCATGATCTCACTGTTCGTGAGTTTGACCCCCATATTGGGCTCTGCACTGTTAGCGCAGAGCCTGCTTGAGATTCTCTCTCTCTGTCCCCCCTCAAAATAAGTAAATAAACATTAAAAATAAATAAAAAGTGACACAGCTCAGGAGTGCCTGGGTGGCTCAGTTGGTTAAGTGGCCGACCTCGGCCCAGGTCATGATCTCACAGTTCATGGGTTTGAACCCTGCATCGGGCTCTGTGCTGACAGTGCAGAGCCTGGAACCTGGCTTCGGAGTCTGTCTCCTCCTCTCTCTGCCCCTCCCCCACTCCTGCTCTGTCTCTGTCTCTGTCTCAAATAAACATTTAAAAAGAATTTTTTTTAAAGTGACACAGCTCATGAAGACAAACCTGGGACTAGAACCCGTGGCTCTTATCTCTTTCTGATTAGTTCTGCTGCCTCACTGCTTCTCAACAGACTCTGGGGTGGCCCGTTGCCAGAATGGCTTTGAAAATAAAATTAAAGTTGCCATGCAGAAGGCCAGCTGACGGGAGAGAAGGCGCAAACAGTTGCTATTTTAGGGGGTGGTTTTTTTTTTTTTTTAGTTATAACTGGCTGTTGGTGGTTTGGCAGGATGGCACAGCCTGGGTGGAGGCTCATAAACGTCAGGGTCTTGTAGCTACCTTCCTGATTCTTTGTGTAACCAGGCTGTCTTTCCCTGCCTTCTAAGAACCTATCCAAGGGATTAGAATATTCCTACTTTTAACCCCTTTTACAGGACTCTGGGGAAGATTAGGAAGTCTATAAAAAGACCTAGGAAAAAGTTGGTATACAAATGACAATTTTTGGTGCTTCTTGATTTTTTCTTTTTTTTTTTTTTTATTAATGTGTAATTTGTTTATAGTAAAGCAGACAAGTCTTAAGTGTATAGCTCAGTGGTTTTTTTTTTTTTAACAGATGTATATACCCATGTAATCACCACCCAGATCAAGACATAGAACATTTCTAGCACTTCAGTAGTCTTGGTGATTTTTATAGCAGCTAAGGATTTTATTTGTTTACTCCAGTCCCCTTAAGTATCTCAGAGGCATTATATTATCCTTCTGTTACTCATTCAGCATGTTTCCCAAACACCTAGTAGTGGAGAGTGCTGTGCTAGGTGTTGCTGTGGGTTCAGAAATGAGTAATTGTTGGCCTCTGTCTTAGGTTCACAGCCCATCAGGGATTATGACTAGGATCCAATGGAGACTGAGAAGGGCTGTGAGAAGCGGCTTGAAGGAAAGAGGCTGCTTCTGGCTGGGAGAGGAGAGTATATATATTTACATAGCCAGAGAATTTTCCCCAGCCTTCTCACTATTCATAAATATAGGAAAGGAGCCAGATTTTGGACTTTTAGTCCCTTCTCAGCCAGTTCTTTGCATTTTCAGACCATATTGGGTACTATGGTGTTTGCTCGGCCTTTTCACCTCTGCTGGAGACAACATGGACAATATGGAAGAGAGCAAAAACAAGGCACTTCTCCCCTTCTTTGTCTGCCCCAATGCAGGGCTCAATCCCACAACCGTGAGATTATGACCTGAGCCTAAATTAAGAGTCAGACGCTTGGGGCGCCTGGGTGGCTCAGTCGGTTAAGCATCCAACTTCAGCTCAGGTCATGATCTTGCAGTTGACGAGTTGGAGCCCTGCATCGGGCTCTGCACTGACAGCTCAGATCCTGGAGCTTGCTTCGGATTCTGTGTCTCCCTCTCTCTCTGCCCCTCCCCCGCTCATGCTTTGTCTCTCTCTGTGTCAAAAATAAATAAACATTAAAAAAAATTAAAAAAAAAAAAAGTCAGGCGCTTAACTGTCTGAGTCACCTGGGTGCCCCAGACGACAAATCTTTTGTGAGTTAATTTTAGCCTGAATTTCTCTAACCCTTTTGGTCAAATCGTTTAAAACATCGAATTTTCTGTGTCTTAAGTGAAAGCAGACTCAAGAGTGACTTTTCTGATCTGTTTTCATGTGTGAGAAACAAGTTTTTGTTTTGTTTTAAATGCTAATAAAGGCATATGGCTCTGTGGTTGGTAGGAGGGAAGAAGGCCATGTCTAAGTAGATGCAAGGTGGTCCCTTTCTTTAAAGAAAGATTCTTTCAAGGTAGTGAAGACCAGTGCCTAAGATAGGGTTAATAAGATAATAGCCTAGGACATCTGAACATTGCAGAGCTTTACCTTAGTGTATGTGTAGATAGGAAAGAAAGAAGGGCACATGACTTAGCTCGGCTGAACCTTGTTCAGGTTTGATGAATTACTGTGTCTTAGAATCATAAGTCTTAGATCATTTGGGTCCGTTCCCCATCTCCATTTTACGGATGAGGAAACTAAGACTTTGATTTGGTCAGGGCTGGAACCAGAACCAGGTCTCATGTCTAGTGAGTACAAAGATGTTCTGGAAGTGTGCTCAGCAGGATTTCGAAGGAAGCATGGCTAGGAGGGGGTAGTGGTGAGGTGGAGGGTGAATAGAGTGACAGGAGCACTGGATGGTTTCCCCCAACAGTGGACCAGGAGAAGCAAAATGCTGGAGGAGGGAGAGGTGAGAGTGTCTCCTCTAGGGAAGACTGAGGCTGTCAGTAGTCTGAGGGGGTGCCCTGGGATCCCCATAGCAAGGGGATGTGGAGGCTGCTGTGGCCAGGATTAAGTGCTTTAATTGGCTGGAGAATCTTCGGCACTTATCCTCCTTCTCTTTTTGTTTTCTATTTGACTACTTGGGGACCCCTGAGGTATTGCTTTCCTCGGTAAGAAGCCTGCTTTCTAACATTCCTTTCTTTACATTCTTTTCTAAATAATCCAATTATAATGTATCACTGTTGTGTATTGTTCAAGGGAATAGAAATTATCATCCCTTCATTATTTTGGCTTATGATAATTCTGTGCAGTTTGGAGTTAGTTCTCCAGTTTTATTATTTTCACATATATGGTTATAAGCTACAGTGTTTAGTGGAAAGACCAGGTAGCAAATTCATGATTGGGTGTGTGTGCGTGTGTGTGTGTGTGTGTGTGTGTAGTAAAATCTGTTTTTTACATATATATGTGTAATATATATGTTACTTGATGTCTGCCATCAAGGTTAACTATTTGGCCTCATCTGTAAAATAGGAGTAATAATCATAATAAGGGCTCTGAAGTCAGACAAACTGGATTTGCAAACTGGATTAGGCTCTATCACTTAACTGACTGCAATTTGGGGGAAGTTACTTAGCTTTCTAAGCCTCTATTTCCATTCTTTTGCTATTGAAGGAGAAGGGGATGAAGATTTATTGAGCATCTACTATTAGGTATTGTACTATTCAACTACTTTGCATGTGCTGCCTTGTTTTCCTTGTAGTGGTTCAGTGAGATACAGATGTTATTATCCTTATTTTATATATACGGAAACTGAGTCTTAGAAAGGTTAAGTGATTTGCCTATGTCTTCCCATTAAAAGTCTTGGGAAAATCTTTTGGGAATGACTATTACTGTACTTTCCGAAATGGGATTTTTTTTTCATATGGATTCTGATTCAGTTAATGTTTGCTGAACCTTTTTTAGGTGATAGGCATTATAGTTAATACCAGAATTATTTTATTGTCTTATCACCATTTTATAAATAAGTTAAAGCTCAAGGCTCATCCAAGATTATCCAAATTATAGACGACAGAGCCAGGATATGGACCAAATCTGCCTGATTCCCACCTCATGGTACCTCAGGATTACCTGACTGTGGCCCAGTTGTTTATAGCATTTGTTGACAAAAATGGATTTCATTTCAGCATAAGAATTTGACTATCCCCAGGAAATTAATTACAATGAGATTTGACCTGAATCAGAAAATAATAAAAGGTATTAAAGGAGGAGTAGGGGTGCCTGGGTGGCTTGGTCAGTTGAGCATCTGACTTCAGCTCAGGTCATGATCTTGCAGTTCATGAGTTTGAACCCCATGTCGGCTTTGTGCTGACAGCTCAAAGCCTGGAGCCTACTTTGGATTCTGTGTCTCCCTCTCTCTCTGCTCCTCCCTTGCTCATGCTCTCTCTCTCAAAAATAAATGAAAACATTTGAAAATTAAAAAAAAAAAAAAATGGAGTAGATTAGGAAGAGGGTCTTCCCAGCCATTATTAGCATGTCTGCTCAGAGGCTTTGCAAAGAACAGAAACAGAGAACTGCCATTACTATTAAATTCCCTGGAGGTTGGAGCCAGGAACAGATTCATTATTTGTTTTCTCCTTGACCCTGGGAGGTAGACCTGTGGGTGTCTTGTGATTTCATAAATAGTGAGGACTGGCAAAGATAAAAGTCTCATTAGAGCTATCTCCCAGTGTTATGAGGATCTCAGGCTGTTGGGGTTACTAGTCCATTGAGATAGTTTAAAAACTTTTTTAGTAGCCAGACTTGGTTCAAATCAACTCTTAGGCGTAGAAGCAACAATGGCAGGTTCTTGGGCAGTTTTTAAGTGACTGACCAGACCATAGGCATTGCTTATTCCTTATTCATTCAAGTGACATGTGGGCTCGAACAGCTTATCTAAGCCAGGGACTGTCCCCAGAAGCTTCATTGCACCAAGGGGATGTCAGTTACAGTAGTACAGTTTGGTGTTTTGAGGCAGCTTTCAGCAAGGAGTGATTCAGGATCCAGGAGAAGTGTCCTCACTTGGCCTGGGGAGAGTGGGAGGATTGAGAAGCTGCTGCCTGGACAGCCCTGCAAGACCGGTGGGAGCAAACCAGATGAAGAGTGAGCTGGGCATTTGAGGAGAACTGGAAGCCTGAGGAGGCTACAGAGAATGAAAGCCAGTACAGGGTTTTCTAGGCAGGGGAGTGGAGTGTTAAAGTTTGTGTTTGGAAGGACCACTGGTTAAAAAAAAAAAAAAGAAGAAGAAGAAGAAAGAAAGAAAGACCATTGGTGACAGGTGGGGAGGGGGCACCTCCTACCCCCATCCACATACACTCTCTCTTCCCCCTGCCTTCCCCCAGCTCATAGAGCCCAAGTGACAACCTTGTGAGCAACTACACAACATAATCCCTCTGCCCCCCAAAACACACACTCAACACAGGGTTCTGCTCTGGACACAGTCCTCTTGCTCTTGGGTCCTGATTGCTTCAGTTGTAGGAAGGGGCCTTCCCTTGGTGTGCTGAAGGTTTAGGGCTTAGGCTGAAGATTTGTGGGCAAAGAGGCTTTTCATGCCTTTATGGAGGGAGGGGCTGAAGCTGTTTTCCATGTTTCAGCCTTGATCCAGGTCTGCCAGAATTGGGAGGGGTGGTAAATGGCTATGGGAGAGGAGGTAGAATTGTTAATCACCTAGCTCCTCAGGGAGGGTGAATATAGAAATAAGAGGTAAGTTCCCCCAGAGGTGTGGAAGTGCATATGTGTGTGTAAACAGGACTTTTGCCAAACTCCCACCTAATCGCCCTGGCCCAGGTCAACTGGCAAGGTGCATGTAGAAGAAGAAATGACCCTGTCCTCTAGAGATGCCCTTTTGTTCCTCTCTTCTTGTGGCCCTGAGATCCTCAGAACCTCTGCTGTATGTCTCTCCACCATGTGACAGGATCTATGACTGGGAAGAAAAAGGAAGAGGGAGGTTCTTATCTAATTACTGGGGTAAACAACCCAGCACAAAAGTTGCAGAAAGTAGAGAGTAGCAAGAAGAAAATATCAGTTCAGTTGCTTTCTTGGAGGCAGGAATATTTGTGCAGAGGCTACTGCAGGGGTAAAAGCAGGCATGAAGGAAGTTGGGGGCAGCAGAGCTAGGGGATGGAAACAGTAAGGAAGTATAGACCTCCAAATTTGGTAGACCATTCAAGAACTCCTGATGGATCCTCAACTGGAGGCCCTGGCTTTGGGAGTGTCTGTCTCCCTTTTCTCAAGCTCCTTCGTTTTTAATTCTTTGGGACATCATGGACCCTTTTCAAAATCCAGTAAGTGCCGTTTCCTCCCAGAACTACACATACAGTGCATGTGAAATTTTGCAGGTTGTGGTAGGGATCCTGGACCCCGGTTGAGAATCCTGCTCCAGCTTCTCTGCTGTTTTTCTGTACTATCTCATTTCTGGTATTGCCAGTTTGGTTTTAGTTGGAGGTGATAAAACGCCAACTCATACCGGCTTACTCTGCGGAAGGAGGACTTATTGACACATATGACTGTGGGAAAGGGCAGGGTGGAGCTGGTCTCTCTTTCAGCATGTTGACTCATTCTTACTGACTTCCTCATGAACCTGGGCCAGGGCTGCCAACTGCTCTGGCTTAGAGCTTTGGATCTTGGCAGGGAATGTGCCACTAACTCCCTTCACTCTCATTTCTCTCCTCTGGAATCTCCTAGCAAATTCCAGAAGAGGAATATGATTGGCTGCTTGGGTTAGGTACTCGTGACTAGGCTAATCACAGCAGTGGAGGGGAGGAGCTGTTCTGTGACCCAGCTTGGATCATAAGCCTGTTCCGCTGCACGGCCAGGGAGGCAGGTTTGTTTGTAGAGGCTTGGTGTTTGAGGAGGGTGGTCCTCTGGAAACAATTGCCCCTGCACTTTTCTCCTCCTACCTGGTAGAGCTCATTGCTCCTGCTCATTCATTCTTTCTCAGCCCCAACAGGGCTTGTGGGGGCATGTGGGAAAGAACTGGAGACCTGTGTTCTGGTCCTAGGACCACCTTCCACCAGGGTTCACTGAATACATACTCTGCTTATACCTCCCTGGGTCTTAGTTTCCTCCTCTGTGCAAACAAGGTTGGACTTATTCTCCAGAAGTGTGTTTGTCCAGCCAACCATCCCTCACGGAACACCTACTATGTACTGAGAATACGGAGATAGAGAGACAAGTCCCTTCCTCCCAGAGTTCCCATTCTTTTTTTTTTTTTTTTAATTTATTTATTTATTTATTTTGAGAGAGAGAGCACAAGCAGAGGAGGGGCAGAGAGAGGGAGAGACAGAATCCCAAGCAGGCTCTGCACCATCAGTGCAGAGCCCGATGTGGGGCTTGAACTCAAGAACTGTGAGATCATGACCTGAGCCGAGATCAAGAGTCAGATGCTTAACTCACTGAACCACCCAGGCACCCCAAGTTCCCATTCTTAAAGTGTGAAAATAGAGGTATGCATTAGGGTTCCAGGACACTGAGATTCTGTGCCCCTATTTATTGTGGACCCAGGCAAAACCTTCTTTCCCAGAAAGACACCAGCTTACTGTGGCTCCTCTTGCCCTCCATTCTTTGGAAGCTGCCATTTGGGCAAGGAGGGTAATTTGTCTCTACCCACTTCATCATGCCTCTCCGATTCTAAGAGAAAACACTAGTTTGGTTTTCCCTCTTGCTTTGGACAAATACTTCGTAGTGCTTTTCTGCTGGCATTTCCCCCTCCCCACTTCCCCACAATCGACTTCAACCCCCAGACCTCTCTTGTCATCTCAGTTGCCAGGGTGCTTTCTTGCTTGTTCAGGCAGAGGGGGCTTTTGTTGGCTTGAATTCAGCTGGAAGCAGGGGAAGAAAAGCCAGTTGGAAAAGAAACATTTCATCCTAGCCTGGGAACGGAAACCAAGGGCAGGCTCTGCTTTTCCTATGTCCCAGCCAAGAACCTGATCACCTCCAGTAAGGCAGGCTAAGAGCATACAGCCTGAGACCTGGTGGGTGGGAGGAGTGTGATCAGTGTCCTTACTCCACTCGTGGGACCAGGCCACAGCTCAAGTGCCAGGCATAGTTAAGTTGTTCTTAATACATGTTTGCTGTTTTAAATACAACCGTCTTAGGGTACCTAAGTGGCTCAGTTGGTTAAGCATCTGACTTTGGCTCAAGTCATGATCTCATGGTTTGTGGGTTCGAGCCCCACGTCGGGCTCTGTGCTTGATAGCTCAGAGCCTGGAGCCTGCTTCAGATTCTGTGTCTCCCTCCCTCTCTCTCTGACCCTCCCCTGCTTGTGTTCTGTCTCTTTCTCTCAAGAATAAACATAAATTAAAAAAAATTTTTTTTAATAAAAAAATAGATACAACTGTCTTTTCATGTCTGGGGATGGGGCAGAAATTGGCTCTTTTATTTAGGTTACTTTTTTGTTTGTTTTGATTACATAGTCATGTAAGTGATACATTATTTTATTTATTTTTTAAAGCTTCTTTTAAGTTTCTTTTAAGTTTGACATTCTTTTAAGTTTATTTATTTTTGAGAGTGAGAGAGAGTGAGCAGGGGAGGGGCAGAGAGAAGAAGAGAAAGAATCCCAAGCAGGCCCCACACTGCCAACATGGAGCCTGACACAGGGCTCAAACCCACGAACCTGAGCTGAAATCAAGAGTTTGACACTTAACCGACTGAGCCACCCAGGCGCCCTGGTATGTAATTTTAAAAGTGCCTTCTCGGGGCACCTCGTCTTTTCTCCCCTGAGTCGGTTACTAGTCTCTCTGAGAAGTGGCATCTCCACCACCTTGTTGCTCCAACCAGAACTTGGGGGTTCTTCCTGACTGTGCATTTTCTCATTTCCTTCCCCTACACATTCAAACAGATGATACAGGCCAAGGTCTTCCCTCTTGATACCTCTCATCTTCTTCTGGTCAGTCCCTCCACTGTGGCCTTAGTTCAGGCCCTTGAAATCCAAACTCTCTGGATTATTGCAGTTGTCACCAGTCCTTTCTCTTCACAGCAGCCAGAGAGATCTTTCTGAAATGCAAATCTTATCACATGCTTGCCCTGCTTAGAATCTTTCAATGGCTTCCCTCTAATCCTGGGATAAAGTCTAGCAGCTCCTTAATAAGACATACAAGTTTGTTCTTGAGTTTCTCTCTTGAGCTTTTATCTTTCCTTACTCCTCCCCATCCACCCCAATGCCTTTCTGTTCCTCCTGCCTGGGATATGTTTCTCTTGCCTGTCTTTTATCATCCTTTATTTTTTTTTTATTTTATTTATTTTTTTAAGTAGGCTTCACACCCAACATGGAGCTTGAACTCATGACCCTGGGATCAAGAGTCGGATGCTCTGCTGACTGAGCCAGCCAGGTGCCCCGTTCTTATCATCCTTTAAAGTGTGTGATAACTACAAAGGTTAGGTTCCCCTCCCCTGGGCTACCATAGTGCCCTGTGCTTACCTCTGTCATTATATCACATTGTCCATCTCTTTGCTGGTTTGTGAACTCCTTCAGCTTTGGGGCTGTGTCTTTTTTTGTTTCTGGTAACAAAGTATTACAAGCAAAGTATAATTCCTGATAGTAGAAGGAGCATGGATTTGGGTTGTTCGAGGAATTTGTCAATCTGAGTTTTCAAATTTATTAGCATGAAGTTGTGCATAATATTCCCTTTCCCTTTTAGCATCTGTGGAATCAGTAGTGATGTTACATCATTCCTGACATTGCCAACTTTTTTTTTCCTGATCATTCTGGCTAGAAGTTCAATTTTATTGATCAAAGAGACAGGGTTTTTTTTGTTTTTGTTTTTGTTTTTTTGTCTTGTTTTTAGGGTTTATTTATTTTTGAGAGAGAGAGAGAGAGACAGACAGAGCACGAGTGGGGAAGGGGTAGAGAGGAAGAAGACACAGAATCTGAAGCAGGCCCCAGGCTCTGAGCTGTCAGCACAGAGCCCAATGAGGGGCTGGAACTCAAAAGCTGCAAGTTGATGACCTGAGCTGAAGTCGGGCACTTAACAGACTGAGCCACCCAGGTGCCCCAAGAACAAGATTTTTATTTCATTGATTTCTATTTTTATTTCATTGTTTCTGTTTTCTATTTTATTTATTTTTTATTTTGTTATGCTTTATTGGTATAATTGACATATTAGTTTCAAGTATACAGCATATTTGATTTGATATGTATATATTGCAAAATGATCACCATAAGTCTAGTTAACATACATCTGTTTTCTAGTTTATTGATTTTCATTTTGATCCTCATTTCCTTTCTTCTGCATAATTTAGGCTTTATTCTTTTTCTGGTTTCTCTAAGGTGGAAGCTGAGGTCACTGATTTGAGGTCTTTCTTCTTTTCTTTTTTAATTTTTTTTTTTTCCAACGTTTTTATTTATTTTTGGGACAGAGAGAGACAGAGCATGAACGGGGGAGGGGCAGAGAGAGAAGGAGACACAGAATCGGAAACAGGCTCCAGGCTCTGAGCCATCAGCCCAGAGCCTGACGCGGGGCTCGAACTCACGGTCCGCGAGATCGTGACCTGGCTGAAGCCGGACGCTTAACCGACTGCGCCACCCAGGCGCCCCTCTTCTTTTCTAATATAAGCATTTAGTGCTATAAAATTTCCCCTAAGGATTGCTTTAAGTGACATCCCACAAATCTTGATGTGTTATATTTTCATTTTCATTCCATTCAAAATACTTTTTAAAAAAATTTTATTTATTTATTTTGAGAGAGAGAGTGCACATGCAAGCCAAGGAGAGGCAGAGAGAGAGAATCCCAAGTAGGTTCTGTGCTGTAAGTACAGAGCCCAACACAAGGCTCAAGCCCAAGAACCATGAGATCATGACCTGAGCCAAAATCAAGAGATGGAAGCTTAACTGACTGAGCCACCCAGGCACCCCTCAAAATACTTTCTAATTTCTCATTCAATTTCTTTTTTGACCTATGGGTTATTTAGCAATATGTTAGTTTTCAAGTATTTTGGGAATTTTCCTGAGATCTTCTGTTTGTGACTTCTAATTTAATTTTATTATGGTTAGAGAACATACTTTTTATGACTTGAATCCTTTTAAATCTATTGAGCTTTGTATTGTGGCCCAGAATGAGGTCCATGTTAGTAAATGTTCCATGTTCACATGAAGAGAATGAGTATTCTGCTGTTGGTGGTGAAATTTTCTATAGATGTCAGTTAGGTCAGGTTTATTGATTTTGAGCTGTTCGAGACTTCTGTGTCCTCACTGATTTCCTGTCTATATCAGTTCTCAAAGAAGGGTATTGAAATCTGACTGTAATTGTGGATTTGTTTCTCCTTGTAATTCTATCCATTTTTGCTTCATGTATTTTTAAATTCTATAATTAGGTCTATAAATGTTTCTAATTGTTATATCCTCCTGATAATTGAACTCTTTATGATTATGAGGTGACCTTCTTTGTTCCTGGTAATATTCTTCGCTTTGAAATCTACTTTGGTATATTAATTAATATATCCATTCCAGCCTTCTTTTGTGTAGTGTAACCTTGGTTACATTGTAACATGTAGTGCAATAATGATTTCAGGAGCAGAATCCAGTGATTCATCCCCTGTGTATAACACCCAGGGCTCATCCCAACAAGTGTCTTAATGCCCCTTGCCCATTTAGCCCATCCCCCACCCACAACCCCTCCAGCAACCCTCTGTTCTCTATATTTAAGAGTCTATCATGTTTTGTTCTCCTCCGTGTTTTTATATTATTTTTGCTTCCCTTCCCTTATGTTCATCTGTTTTGTATCTTAAATTCCACATATGAGTGAAGTCATATGAAATTTGTCTTTTTCTGACTAATTTCACTTAGCGTAATGCCCTCTAGTTCCACCCATGTTGTTGCAAATAACAAGATTTCATTCCTTTTGGTTGCCAAATAACACTCCATTGTATATATATATACCACATCTTCTTTATCCATTCACCCATCGATGGACATTTGGGTTCTTTTCATACTTTGGCTATTGTCAATAGTGCTGCTATAAACATTGGGGTACATGTGCCCCTTGAAACAGCATACCTGTATCCCTTGGATAAATACTTAGTAGTGCAGTTGCTGGATTGTAGAGTAGTTTTATTTTTAATTTTTTGGGGATCCATCCTTTTACTTTTAACTTATTTGTCTTGATGTTTGAAGTGTGTTTTTTGTTGGCAGCATGTAGTTGGATTTTAATCTAATCAATAACTTTTTCTTTTTTTTTTTTTTTTACATTAAACTTCTTTTTATTGTTTATTTTTTTAAATGCCAATTTTTGAGAGAGAGAGTGTGCATGTGTGCGTGCGCAAGCAGGGGAGGGGCAGAGAGACAGTGAGACATAGGATCTGAAGCAGGCTCTATGCTGACAGCAAACAGCCCAACGTAGGTCTCAAACCCATGAACTGCGAGACCATGACCTGAGCCGAAGTCAATGCTTAACTGACTGAGCCACCCAGGCACACTATTGTTTAATTTTTTTAATTTACTTATTTATTTTTAATGTTTGTTTTTGAGTGTGAGTGGGGGAGGGCAAGAAGATTGGAAGTGGGCTCTGTGCTGACAGCAGGGAACCTGATGTGGGGCTCCAACTCATAAACTATGAGATCATGACCTGAGCTGAAGTCAGATGCTCAGTCGACTGAGCCACTCAGGTGCCCACTGCCCCACCGCCCACTGTTTATTTGAGAGAGAGAGAGAGAGAGAGAGAGAGAGAGAAAGGGAGAGAGAATGAGGGAAAGGGCAGAGGGAGAGAGAGAATCTAATTCACACTGAGCATGGAGCCCAACATGGGGCTCAATCCCAAATCCCTGGGATCATGACCTGAGCTGAAATCAAGAGTCAGACGCTCAGCTGACTGAGCCACCCAGGTGCCCCAACTTCTGCCTGTTAATTGAGGTATTTAGATGGTTACATTTATGTGATTATTGATATGGCTAAATATAAATCCGTCATCTTGCTCTTTTTAAAAATTGGTCTCATCTGTTCTTTGCTACCATTTTTTTCTCTTGATTCCATTTATCTCCTTTGTTGGCTTATTAGCTGTAATTCTTTGTTATTTTTAATATTTACTTTAGAGTTTGTAATATACATCTTTGACTTATATATTCTATTTTCAAGTGATACTATCGCCTTACATACAGTACCTGAACCATACAGTGGTACAGTCTCACTTCCCCCAGGCTTATGTGCTACTGCTGTCATATGTTTTACATATGTTATAAACCCCTCACTACATTATTGGTTTTTCTGTTTAAAGAGATTTAAATAATTAAAAAGTGGGGTTCCTGGCTGGCTCAGTCATTGAAATGTGCGACTCCTGATCTCAGGGTTGTGGGTTTGAGCCCCACATTGGGTGTAGAGATTACTTAATATAATCTTTTTAAATTAATTAGTTAGAAAGCTGTATATGTTTATGTATTTATTCTTTCTGGTGCTCCTCATACCTCTGTATAGGGCTGTATTTTCGTCTGGTATCATTTTCCTTCTGGCTAATTTTATCAGATGTCAAATGGAAATTTTACCTTACTGGGTATTGGATATTTCTGTATTCCTATAAATATTCTTTTTTTAAAAAAATATCTTTCTTTTTAAGAGACTCTTTTCTTTTAATGTTTGTTTATTTTTGAGAGAGCGTGGAGGAGGGGCAAAGAGAAAGAGAGGGAGAGAGAATCCCAAGGAGGCTCTGTCTGCACTGTTAGTGCAGAGCCTGACATGGGGCTCGAACCCAGGAACCATGAGATCATGACCTGAGCCGAAGTAGGATGCTCAACTGACTGAGCCACCCAGGCACCACACTGTAAATATTCTTAAGCTTTGTTTGGGCATAGTTCATTTTGTTGGTAACAATTTGTGTTTTTGGGTCTTGCTTTTAAAATTTATTTAGTGGGACCAAAACAGGGCTATTTATTTCCCACCACTCAAACAAGACCCTTCTTCTTCTTTTTTTTTTTTCTTAAATGTTTATTTACTTATTTTTGAAAGAGAGAGCACAAGCAGGGGAGGGGCAGAGAGAGATTGAGGAAGACACAGAATCTGAAGCAGGCTCTAGGCTCTGAGCTGTCAGCGCAGAGCCCTACGTGGGACTCGAACCCACAAACCACGAGATCATGACCTGAGCTGAAGTTGGATGCTTAACCAACTGAGCCACCCATGCGCCCCATATTTTTTTCTTTTTTTAAAGTTTATTTATTTTGAGAGAGAGAGAGAGAGAGAAAGAGGGAGCAGGGGAGGGGCAGAGAGAAGGGGAGAGAGAGAATCCTAGACAGGTTATGCACTGTCAGTGTGGAGCCCAACGTGAGACTCAAACTCATGAGCCTTGAGATCATTACCTGAGCCGAAGTCAAGAGTCAGAAGCTTAACCAACTGAGCCACCCAGGAGCCCCAAGACAAGACCTTTCTGAATACTCTACCCAAAGCCCCATGAATTGTGAGGTTTTCCAGTATGGCTGAGGAGCAGGTACTGTAACCAGCCCCATGTGAGCACCTGATACTGTTCTCTCTAATCCTTTTGAGTGGTTCTTTCCCTGATCACTGATCAGTATTTTGCTGAATACTTGAGAGGGCTCTCTACAGATCTCCAAGAGTTTGTGTTTTGTGTTCTCTTTCTCTCTCCCTTCTCCCCTCTCTCCCCCTTCCAGCTTTGTCTTCTCTGGTACTGTGTCTCCTGTGAACTCTAGCCACTTTGGTCTTTCTAGACTCTTAGCTCTAGCTCGTCAAATCTGGAAGCCTGCCAGACTCTGCGTGGTTTCTCTCCCTGCACAGAGGCCTAGGAAACTCTCAAAGCAATAAACTAGGGGAGTTGTCACCTAGTTTATTTCCCATCTCAGGGATCACTGACCTTTTTTTACCTGATACCCTGTGTCTTGAAAATCGTTTCATTTTTCTTAAGTAGGAGGTTAAGTTTTAGGTAGTCCCTACCATTTTATCTTGGCTGGAAGCAGAAGGAATATGGATTTGGATCCTGACTCTGCCAGTTATTCACCAGCATTGAGAGGTTAACAAGTTACTTAATCTCTCCAGCTTAAATCTCCTTATCTATAAATGGACTAAGACTAATTCCTTATTGTGAGGATTAAATGAAGGAATAAAATACAAGGCTGCGAACAAGTGTTAGCTCAGGTATGTGTATAAAGAACTCAGGATCAAGGTTCGAGGTCCATCCACCCATTTGGAATTGAGAAGAGGAGAGAAAGGATCCAGAAAAACCCAAGAATAAATGATTATGGGAGCCAGAGACCCTCTAGGGTATCTTTTTTTTTTTTTTTTTTAAGTTTATTTTTATTTATTTTGAGAGAGGATTAAGGGGCAGAGAGAAAAGGAAGAGAGAGAGAATCTCAAGCAGGCTTCACACTGTCATCACAGAGCCCAACATGGGGCTTGAACTCATGACCCATGGGATCATGACCTGAGCCAAAATCAAGAGTCAGACGCTTAACTGACTGAGTCACCCAGGTGCCCCTCTAGGGTATCTTCTAAGACTGACAGGAGAGAGCCATTTCAAATTTTTTTTTTTTTCAACGTTTATTTATTTTTGGGACAGAGAGAGACAGAGCATGAACGGGGGAGGGGCAGAGAGAGAGGGAGACACAGAATCAGAAACAGGCTCCAGGCTCTGAGCCATCAGCCCAGAGCCCGATGCGGGGCTCGAACTCACAGACCATGAGATCGTGACCTGGCCGAAGTCGGACGCTTAACCGACTGCGCCACCCAGGCGCCCCGAGAGAGCCATTTCAGAGAGAGGACGTCAGCAGTGCCAGAACTTACAAAGAAATGGAGAGTGAGGGCTTCTGGCTTTACATTCTAACTGTAATTACCTCTTCTTCCTGAATGATGTGTATGAATGACATTTGTGGCTAGTTGTTGAATATGAATGCTGACTTCCTCTCCCCAGCTGGAGCAGCTGAGTTCAGATGCCAGAAGGAGTCTCTGATTTTTCTAGCACAGTTTGTGAAACCAGTTGAAAGAAATACTGCTAATTTTATTGGACAGAGAAAACTTCATTATGCAAAATACTCAGGAAATGGAGAATATTGATGTTAATTACAGTTTCAAGATCACACAGGGTCAATCAGAAGAAACCTTTGTATTTGTTTTAATCAATTACTAGAAATTTCAGAACTGTATAGGTCCATATATTGTTAGAGCTGGAGGAACACCTTAGAAGAAGCATTTAATCCATCCTTCTTATGTCCTTGATGAAGAGTCTGAGCCCTAAAAGGGGCATTGCTCAGGGACGTAATTTGATCATGGCAGATTTAGATCTAGAAGCTAGATCCATGATCACAGTACCCATGTTCCAGGTTCTGTCTAGACATAAGTCTTCTCAAGAGTAGTGGAAGGAGCACTGTCCCAGGGGATAGGGTACCTGGCTTGGATTCTTCTTAGCCATTACCTCTAACTTTGTGACTTTGAACAAGTTGTTGAACCTTTGGTTGCCTGTCTTTAGATTAGGAATAACCTTAACTGCCTGAAGGTAAGAGATTGTTCCAGATAACTCGTAACTGTTTCTTCCAGACCTAAGATGAATGTCTAGTGTTATGGGGTAGTCAGGACATGTATATGAATAACATGGCCATGTATATGTTAGTGGAAAGTGGTGGGCACTGAGGTGAACTAGAGAGTGTGTGCCCTTTCTAAAAGGATAGCTGCTACTTAGTTATGTTGGATTGTTGCCAGAAAAATTGCAGTATCGAAAGGAAGCCAAAAATCTGGATATTTGTGTGAAATATGTAACATTCAAATTTATGCATTAAGACATGGGACAACTAAGACATATCTGTGGGCTGCATGGGTACTCAGTTTCCGTTTCTGACAGCTGCTTAAATAAAATTCTGTGCCCTGACCAGCATACAGAAAAGAACCTTGACCTAGGATCCCAAAGCACAGGCTGTCTGACTGTGGCCCTCAATAACTAAAGGCAGATCACTTTCCTTCCTGGGATCCTAGTACCCCCATCTGGCCCTGAGTTACCCTTGTCACAAGAGTTACTCTCTGGATGTTTGCTGTGTCTGGGAACTGAAATGGGGCTTCTTCCTGCCTGAATTGAACCCAGCTGCAGCAGAACCCTGAAAAGCCATCAGCTGCCCTTTTTGGAACAAAAGGGAGCAGCCTCACAGGCCTTTGCACTGCTACCCTGGGTGGACTTCCCTTGGCCATCTTTTCTTCTTGCTTATGGCCTAGGCTACTCCCACTGACCTAGTCTGGAACAGTCTATTGCTTACTCTGAGTCTCTGCTACTTCCCCTCAGATGTAGTCACAAGGGGAGGTCCTAGGCTCACTGTCACGTAAACAGGCCCCTGGACTCTGGTTTTAAATTTCTAGGCATTGGGGCGCCTGCGTGGCTCAGTTGGTTAAGCGGCTGACTTCAGCTCAGGTCATGATCTCACGGTTCATGGGTTTGAGCCCCGTGTCGGGCTCTGTGCTGACAGCTCAGAGCCTGGAGCCTGCTTTGGATTCTGTGTCTCCCTCTCTCTCTGCCCCTCCCCCGCTCACACTCTGTCTCTCAGAAATAAATAAACATAAAAAAAGAGAAAAATTTAAAGTTCTAAGCATCATGGGGTGCCTTGGGGTTGTGAGTTTGAGCCCCATGTTGGGTATAGAAATTACTGCCCCTCCCCTGCTCATGCTCTGTTTCTCTCTGTCTCTCAAATATAAATACACGTTTTAAAAAATTAAAAAAAGAAATTACTTTAAAATAAATACAAATAAAGTTCTAGGCACTCCACTGGGAGTTAATACAGGAAAAAAAACATAAGCAAGTGACAGAAGTTTGAGAAACTTTACCAAGTTCTTATAGCTATGGTCCCTGGGTCTTCTAGAATATAGAGGGAAGGTCATTTTAGGTTCTGGGGAAAAGATCTAGAGGATATTATGGGGTGAGAGGACAGAGGGCAGAGCCCACTGGCCTCAGAAGAAATGACAGGGCAAAGTTGGGCATTATGAAGTACCCCCATCTCTTTTCCTTGTGTCAGTGCTATTAGGGGCACAGAAGTGTAGGTTCCACTCTTTAGGAGCATGTGGTCTAGGGAAGACACAGGGCAGGCATGAGGGAAAAGATATTCTTTTTTTTTTTTTTTTTATGTTTATGTTTATTTGTTTTTGAGAGAGAGAGAGAGAGAGCACATGTGAGTAGGGGAGGGGCAGAGATAGAGGGAGACAGAGGATCCAAAGCAGGCTCCATGTTGCAAGAAAGCCTGATGTGGGGCTCAAACTCATAAACTGTGAGATCATGACCTAAGCCGAAGTCAGACGTTCAATCAACTGAGCCACCCAGGCACCCCGAAGCAGATATTCTTTAAAACAGAAAACCACTCATTACAATCTCCCCATTTATGTAGAATTGCCAACCTAAATGCAGAAGAGCTAATAAAATGGTTGGACTTTAGCACATGTACCTTTAAGCAATTTAAAATCCAGTAGGGAAAAAAAATTGTCTTTTCAGCCAAAGGCTTTTACTGCCTACCCTCATGGATTACCAATTAGTCAAGTGTTTCTGGGCAGACTGAGCTGCCTCTGGATGCCTTTGGTGCCAGGCTACTAGCTTGTGGAATCTGTTGTGTGGGGAAGGCACAGGAGGCTCTCAGATCCCCAGGCTCAGGCAAAAGCAGGCCACCTGCCTTCTCAGTGCAGGGTAGATAGATGTTCTCCATGGAGTAAGAACACACTCTTTGCAGATAGGCAGCCTGGCATTGATCTCAGGCCTCTCACTGTGTAACCATATGACTTGGGCAGGTGTTAAACTCTTTGAACCTCAATTTTCATATCGGTCAATGGGGCAATAACAGTACCTACTTTATAGGGTTCTTGGGAGGATCCAGTGAACATGTAAAGCACCAGTCATGGTGCCTGGCACCCAGGAAGCCACTTATAAATGTTAGCTGCTGTTCTCTATTATATTTTGCTCACTGATCCACAGCTGCAACCCTTTCTTGGAGAGACGCACTGGGCTAAGGGGAGGAACAGATAGAGAAAAGAAGACACAGAGATTCCCCCGAGAGAATGTCAGGCATAGGCAAGGAGAGAGAGGCAGAAATTTAAAGAAATGAGCAAGATGGAGAATGCTCACATTTATTGAGTATTTTCAGAGAGATTATCTTTCTCATTCATCTTTGGGGTAGTGTTATCCATTTTCCATTTGATGAAGAGGTGAAATAATTTGAGAGGTGAAATTACTTACTGCAGTCCAGCGTCAGAGCCAGGATTCTGCCACCAAGCCTCACAGTCTTTTCTTTGTGCCCCTTGCCACTACACATCAACCAGGACCAAGGATGATGAAGCTTATGTTGGCTAAGTAATCAAGGTGGTTTTAAATTTTTTTTTCCCCCAAGCTATCCTTTTTTTTGGAGGGGGGGAGTAGGTGGTGATCGTGGTGGTTCTCTTTCTGTTAAAACAGGCTCTGAGAATTCCTGCAGTTAAGAATAATACCAATGACCACTTATTAAGCACTTGGCATGTCTGGCCCTGTGCCAGGTGCTTCACAAACATATCTCATTTTAATCCTCACAGTGATTCTATGAGATGAATATTATTATCTGAGGATTAGTGAAATTCAGTAATTTGCTCAGAGTTTACTTGATAATGGAACTGAAACTCACAGCTGAACTGCTAGACTCTCTAAATGACCATGTTAACTTGATATGACCCAGCATTTCCTAAGCTTGTTTGAAGGTGTCTTATCCTGCCTTTATCTGACTTTTGCAGAACATATTTTCTATGTGCTGTTTAAATGATTTGGGACAATTTGATACTCTGTTAGATTGTTGATTGGGGGACTTATTTCTTTCATCTTTGTCCCGTTAAGCAGATAAGGGGCTTCTTTCTGTCTCTCTAGGATTTTTCCTTGCAGTGAGTACTGTACTCCCTCTGTGCTTGCTGATGAAGTCAGCAGGGTTTCAGACTCCACTTTCCTGGTCATACACAAGTACTTATTTTACCATCTCTAAATGGAGTGCATTAGCTCCAGGCCACGGAGAGCAAATTAGGGGAACGGGGAGATACATCACAGAGAAGGAGGCTGCTCTGAAAAATGCTGCCTGTACCTCTTGCCTGTACTCTGGCCGTGTGGGCTTAATAAATACAACATTCCAAGGCTTTTGCAGAATGAGGCCCTCTTTTTCACAGGTGAGCCTGAGATATTGAGTGATGATGATGAACACAAAACAGCCTCTGTTTGGGCTTAAAGGCACATTTGGGTTTCTGAGACCTTTCTGTAGCCCCTGTAGACCCAGGCTATTGCTATTCCTGCCACTTCTATACAGGGTAGAGAAATGAGAGCCCATCCAGGCCCCTTTTTCTGCAGCTGTGGACAGGATCCACAGCATCCATGTAGGGAAAATATTCTGGAACCAGGAAGATGTTACACCTTTTTTCCATTAATTTTTCTTTTTCTTCTAACTGGGGACTTAGGAGAGAATATTGGTAGCTTTATTTATTTTTCAAGATTTTATTTTTAATCTCTACACCCGAGATGGGGTTCACACTCACAACCCTGAGATCGAGTTGTGTGCTCTACCGACTGAGCCAGGCAGGTGCCCCCAGCATGAGCTTTTAAATGAGGTTTGCAAAGGGCAGAATTTGGAAATTGGATGGAAGACCATTAGGAGATTGTTTTCCTTATGGTGGGGAAACTGCTGGTTTACTTGTAGCAACTTGATTTGGAGATAAGAGAGTCAAGGTGGTAGAAAGAGCCCTGGCTGCAGACCTGGGTTCTGGTTCTTTCTTTAATTCCCTGTATGATCCTGACAAGCTGTGTCACCTTTTCTGGGCATCATTTTTTGTCAGTTCTCTAATGAGACAGGTTGGACATAAGTATTTCTGTGAGTTCTTCAAGCATGCAGCCTTCCCCCTTTTGATGCCAAAGTTGGAACTCATTTGGTCGGGTCTGGTGGGACATCTGATGCCATGGGGTGTGGGATGCTTACTAATAACCATCCCTGCAGGAGGATGGCTTTCTTTGACATTGGTGATCAACTGGGTTGTTTTGACTTTGGGTCTTTTCTTGCCCACATACACAGGGTAGATGACAGGTAACCCCAGCCGTGACTAGTGGCTTAAAGGCCAGATGTGGTTTTCTTGGCTGAGGGTATCCTGAACAACTGAGGCTTTACTCATGGGCATGATGAGCAGGGAGCATCTGAATGATGGTTGGAGGCAGGCAAAGCAGGGCTCCCTCAGCTTCACTTAGCTGCCTGCCTGCCAGTAGCCCTGCCATGATCAGACTGCTGAGTGTTCTTCAGAATTCCCACTTAGTGTTGCATCTGTGTGTAGGTGTCCTCTGGAGTATGTTTGTGTTTGCTGTGTAGTTCATGCTGAGAGTGGGAAAGGAACTGCACTCCCCTCCTTCCCTCCTAGTCCATGTATCTTTTGCTTGATGAATTCAGATGTGGAATCTTGGGTCTTTGAAAGGACTGTAGACACCATCATTCATTCATTCAGTGAGAGGTCATTAGTAGGCCCTCCTTCCAGCCATTGCCTAAATCTCTTTGTATTAGTCACTAAGCATACAGTTATGACTTTTTAGCATCTGTAGAGATGCCCTGGGCTCATGGCCCCTATATTGAATGCCCCCAGATCAGAGCAGGCAAACTTGCCCTCCTTAGCAACTCTTCAAAGAGAAGTCAGATCTGCCTTTGCCTAAGAGAAAGGAGCATCCTATCTAGTTGTATTGAATTGATGTGTTCTCCGAAAATGTTTTCTGTACTGTCACTAGCAGGTGCCTTACAGAAGGAGTTTCCAGTCCTGGGTGAATGCATTTTCAACTGCTCTCTTTCATAGGGTATCTCTTCTGTATTTTTCCTCCAAATAGCTGTTTAGAGTGTCTAATGAAGCAACTGTCTGGAGACCAATGTTTATTTCAACATGGTTGGAGTTGTTTTTGCTTCAGCTTTCAGAGCCAATAAAGCTGGTTATTAGATTCTGTAATTGCTGCTGTAATTACTCTCTTGGAACCGGCAAAGGCATAATTAAATATGGAGATTCCAAGGACTATTTTTTTCCATCTAAAAGCAACCTCTTTAACTTCTATTGGCCTGAGTTAGATTTTAGTTGTTTGTTGTGTTGTTCTTAAAATTTTGTTTTATTTTAAGTAGGCTCCACATCCATTGTGGGGCTTGAACTCACGATCTTGATATCAAGAGTCACATTCTCCACCAACTGAGCCAGTCAGGTGCCCCTAGATTTTAGTCGTTAAAGCTGCTGTGCTTATGAATGACGCTAGGGTTCTTTGGCAGAAAAGGGATTTCTTTGGACACCTCTTTATTTGGTTTAGATAAACTCCTTGTTAACCCAGTACTTTTTTTTCCCTTTACCCCCCATTTTATTGAGATATAATTGACTTAACGTTGTATCAGTTTTAGGTATACAACATAATGATTTGATGTATGTGTGTATTGTGAAATGGTTACCAGGATAAGTTTAATATCCATCACCTCACACAGTTGTTTGTTTGTTTTTTCTTGTAATGAGAACCCAGTACTGTTTTTGTTTTTGTTTTTTAACCCAACCGTTAGGAATTTAGAGACATATAAAGTAAGACATTAAGAGCCAGCATATATTTATGTAAAACATTGGGTTTGGCCCTTTAAACTTTGGCTACTTATAGAAGTAAATTTCTGGGGGCATCTGGGTGGCTCAGTTGGTTAAGCCTCCAACTCCTGGTTTTGGCTCAGGTCATGATCTCACTGTTCGTGGGATTGAGCCCCACATTGGGCTCTGTGCTGACATTGTGGAGCATGTTTGGGATTCTCTCTCTCTCCCTCTCTCTCTGCCCCTCACCTGCTCATGCAGGCACACACTCTCTTTCTCTCTCTCTCCAAGTAAATAAACATTTGGGAAAAAGGAGAAAAAAGAAGTAAGTTTCTGTGGTCAGAAATAAGGTTGGGATGGATGATATTTTACTTTTAAGTGTAACTATGCAGGAAAAGTGGCACTTTGCTCCTTTAATTTGGCCTAAGTTATACTTCACCACTGTGCCACACTGTTTCTAAGATACAGAATAGTTTAATATTTATGTTTATATATCTTGTAGCCCAAATGGTGACCCCATGTCTAATTTCAAGATTACTTTACTCATGAACCATGTATGAAGGGAGAAAATGAATTAAGTACCCCTTCTCTTTGAAATTTTTAACTGGTTGAGAGGTACACACAGGATTAGATTGGGATAGATAAATCAAATGTCCTGCCAGACACCATCCTAGAGAGTTTGCTACATGGAGAGGAAGAGACTGTGTGAACCCTGCAGGCAGAATGGGAACCCTGGAGAACAAAGCTCTGCTCAGGCCTTTTTTCCAGTCTCAGGACACACTTTTCAGTGAGAAGAGAGGGTAGGGCATGTGATTATAGAAGTTCCTGCAGGAGGAATGCAGGGAAAGAATCCTGCCAAATGGTCATTTTAGCCAGTGTTTTGATGAGACGTTATCATTTCTCCTTTGAGTCAGAAGTACACAAGTGATAAAATGTGGGTGCATCACACATGAAGAACCTTGCATAAAATATATGAAAAATTTAAATACAGATGGAATTAGAGATCGGTTTAATATGTATGAAGCACTTACTATGTACTAGCCACTGTGTTGGTCTGTAAACATGAAAAATATAAACATTTCATTCATGGGGGACCCTTGCTTACCTCCCTGGTATGTTTGGGTATTTGCTTCCATATCATTTATCGCTTAGAGAAGTTTAGAAGTAGGGTGGAGATCAGAGAAATGTAAGATTAGCATGTAAGGAGTCACTGCCAATTGAAAATCTAGTAGAAAAAAAGTTAAAGCAGTTCTAAATCTGTGATGTTAATAGGGAAATAATAAATTTGATTTTAAAAATCAGAATGTGGGGCGCCTGGGTGGCTCAGTTGGTTAATTAAGTGTCCAAGAGATCAGTCACAATCTCACAGTTTGTGGATTTGAGCCCAGCATCAGGCTCTGTGCTGACAGCTCAGAGCCTGGAGCCTGCTTCGGATTCTGTGTCTCCCTCTCTCTCTGCTCCTCCACTGCTCATGCTGTGTCTCTCAAAAATAAATAAACGTAAAAAATTAAAAAATCAGAATGTATGGGGAAGTTGGTGCTAAACCATTCATGGACAACCTGCTTCTTTCTGGGTTGGGGTTTTGTATGTAGCAGAACAGCTCCCTCGCTGCCATCTGTTGAAAGTCAGCCCTCAATACAAGAGTTCATTAAAAAAAAAAAAAAAGAAGAAGAAGAAGAAGAAGAAGAAGAAGAAGAAGAAGAAATTTGTTTTTAAACTGAAAACAAAACAAAAAAATCAGAATGTAGCTGACTGTATAAAATCAAGGCCTCTGCTATACTCAGAGCACCAAAAAGCAAGGCAGATGTGTCATCTCATTGTTCATGCTTAAGAACTGTCCCAGTGTCACTTGCCATCATTCTGAGCCTGTGTGGGAAGAGCAGAGGCCTTGGGGTTTAAGCAGACCAGTGGTTGAACCCTCCCCTCCACGCAAAATAGCAGCGTAACTTGGATGAGTCGCTTCACCTTTCTCAGCTCCAATCTCTTTGTTAAGTAAGAAGGTGGCCAGGACTGCCACAACCATCTTGTTTACTTACCACACAGCAGCCAGTCAGACAACCTTGTTCACTTTACTCATGAACACGGCAGACAAGTTTTTACAGGCTGGGGTATTCCATGGGTGATGGGGATGGCTGAGGTGGACCTGGGAAAGAGGCATGTGTGGTCTGAGAAGGTTTGAGAATCATTTGTTGATTAGAATGTGTCTGAGTTTCTGTGGAAAGGCAGCATGGCACTAAGGAAAACACAAGGAAACAGCTCCAGGCCCTGAGCACTTACATACCAGGAGATCTTCCCTCTGTCGTGATGTTCAGTGGCAAAGGGCTCCCAGAACCTGACCTGTGGTGAGAACCCCAGTCCCTTGCAGGATCTTACCGGCTACATTAAATCACATGGAGGCTTTGTCTTCTGGGTACAGGTAGATGTTGAGGGTTTTTAAGCAAAGGAATGATGTGGTTGGATTTGCACTCCCTCTTCTGTGTTTCCACGGTCTCCTTGACACTCTTTGCCCGACTAGATGACTCCTCCAGGGCAGGATCCTACCTTTTTCATTAAATGAGAGGTGCAACAGAATGGCAAAGCATGGACTTTGGAGTTCCGCACTTGACTTAATCTCTTATGTCACTTACTACCAGGTAACCTGAGTTTGAACCTTAGTTTCCTCGTCGGCTAAAAAGGGTGGTCTTTTTTTTTTTTTTTTAATTTTTTTTAAACGTTTATTTATTATTGAGAAACAGAGAGAGACAGAGCATGAGCTTGGGAGGGATAGAGAGAAGGGGAGACAGAATCTGAAGCAGGCTCCAGGCTCTGTGCTGACGGCTCAGCGCAGAGCCTGACGTGGAGCTTGAACTCACAAACTGCAAGATCGTGACCTGAGCCCTGAGCCAAAGTTGGACGCTCAATCCACTGAGCCACCCAGGTGCCCCAGAGGGTGGTCATTTCTACCTTAAAGAGTTGCCGTTTTGTGAGGTACTTTTATAGCATGTATGACTTAGTATTAGCAGCTGAAGGGGTTCATTCAGAGGAGTCTTGGGGACACCTGGGTATGACTTGAAGTCATAGGCCATTCACACAGGAATCAAGGGAAATAGGTTGAATGGCTTGTCAGCATTCTTTTTTTTTTAATGTTTATTTTTGAGAGGGAGGGCACGCACATGGGGGAGGGGCAGAGAGAGAGGGAGACACAGAATCCAAAGCAGGCTCCAGGCTCTGAGCTGTCAGCACAGACCCCGACACAGGGCTCAAACTCATGAACCGTGAGATCATGACCTGAGCTGAAGTCAGACGTTTAAACGACTGAGCCACCCAGGCGCCCCATTTGTCAGCTTTTAAGTAGGCACATTTCATTGTTCTTCAGATTTTTTGCCATTTTTCATTAGCCTGCTTTATGCTTTGGCTGGAGGAATTTTTCTGGTGGTTTTGTTTGCTGCTTTTAGAGGAAGTATGGACTGCTTATGTGCAGGCCAAGGCCATTTTCCCTTGGCAAATGGTTTTAAGGATGTAATCCTAGGCTAACAGGGAGCATGAGTGAAAGGAGCATGGAACCTATTCATGTGACATGTGGAGAAACCACAGCCCTGTAGGGAGGGCAGTTGCATGTCTCTGAGAGCCCACCAGAGATGGCTGTGGTCTGGAACTCAGGGACATGGGGAGTGTGTGTGTGGGTGCATAATATGTGTGTCCGTATGTGTCTAAGGCTAGCGCTGTCCAGGCCAAGGTAGGGCTGGGCAGCTTCCCGGACCCAGCCCATTTCTTATGTTTAAGTCTGTGGTGAGCCTTCTTTCTGGCTTTGATAACCATCTAAGATGTATACTAAAGATACTTTCTGGTGGAAAGCGGGGAGACAGTAAGGAGAACAAAACCCAGGTTGAGAGTAGGGAGATGTGCTTTTGGCTCTTGCTCTGCCGCAAATGCACCTGGTCAAATTGCTTACCCTGACTGGATCCAGGAACCAGTGATCCAGGAAGCATAGACAGATGCGTAGACAGAAGCATAGACATGCCGGGAGGCATAGACAGATGATGACATTGACTTGATCAAATGGTCAGACTCTAGATTTGTCCCTGATAGGGAGTTCTGTCTTTTTATTTTAGTTGTGTTTTGTTTTCTGTGATAGAGAATGCTATAGTAACCATCTTTAGGCATGAGGAGTTTTGCTTTTGTTGAATACAATTCCAGAATGTATTCCAGACCCCTACTGGGTCATAGGGCAGGAACATCATTATGGCTATTGCTATATGTTGCCATCTTGCTTTTCAGGAGCAGTGTATCAATTTACAGTTGTCAGCTATGTGTGAGAGAGCATTTTAACCCCAACTGATCCAGTATTTAGTATAGTAATTATTTATTGTTTTTAAATTTTTTTTTCAACGTTTTTATTTATTTTTGGGACAGAGAGAGAGAGACAGAGCATGAACGGGGGAGGGACAGAGAGAGAGGGAGACACAGAATCGGAAATAGGCTCCAGGCTCCGAGCCATCAGCCCAGAGCCTGACACGGGGCTCGAACTCACGGACCGTGAGATCGTGACCTGGCTGAAGCTGGACGCTTAACCGACTGCGCCACCCAGGCGCCCCTATTGTTTTTATAATTTAGTTAGCATAAAATGATACTTTAAAAGCTGCTTTATAATAATCAGAGGTGCTGTTTTCTGGGTGTCCGCTCTGTTTAATGTTGCGCTAGGTGTTTACATATATTATCTCATTTACTCCTCACAGTGAACCTATCAGGGAGGCACAGTAGCTCACCTAAGTCTGTGAGCTGGGGTTTGAACCTAAGGCAGTATGGCCTCAAAACGCAGCCTCCATCTGGGTGCCTCTCCATTCTTTGATTTGTGGGGGTGTGGTTACACAGTGTGAACTTTTGCTTGTGTGCTTTGCTGCATTTTGAAGTATGTGAATTTTGTATAGTTTTTTTAGAAAATTGAATGTGCTCTTTGCATAGAAGAGATTATTAACCCTGTGTTATAGTGAAAGCAGCAACTGAGGTGCATCTACTATAATTAGGGAGAAGACTCAAGTGAACTCGAAGATATTCTGATCTGGGCTCTCTGAAACCCTATTTTCTCCCCCCATGCAGCTGCCCTCCAGGCACTGAAGCGCAAGAAGAGGTACGAAAAGCAGCTGGCGCAGATCGACGGCACACTATCAACCATTGAGTTTCAGCGAGAGGCCCTGGAGAACGCCAATACCAACACGGAGGTGCTCAAGAACATGGGCTATGCTGCCAAGGCCATGAAGGCTGCGCACGACAACATGTACGTGGTCACCCACTGGTGGGGTGGGCACCGTGTGTCAGGGCAGTGCTGGCCCTGGAATGCCTCAATCCCAGGACAAGGCCTTAGGCAACCCCTTGACTTACCCATTCAAACATCTGAATTTGTATTAATTTGCATTCTTTTTTGGAACTCCTAAAATGGATCCTGTATCTTGTTGCCTATAGAAGCAGATCACATGGAATGAAACTGTATTTCTGAGTAATTCAGAGTTAACTGTGATGAGCAGAGTTTCTTGCTGGAAAGGTCCTTAGAAAGTCCTCTTGCCCAGGCCTCTGATTATCAAGGGGGAAGCTGTGTCCCAGAGAGGGGAAGTGACTTGCCCTGGGTTATATGTGAGCTTGGATAGAACTGGGATTAGAATCACTGTCCAGGTCTTTTTCCTGATGCTGTAGGGATCCTGAAAAGATTGGTGCTTCTGAGGACTTTGGATCTCTCTGTTTTTACATCTGCTTTTGATGGAATTTTCTGGCTCCCCCCTTGCTCTGTCTTTGGCTGTCATATTAACAGTGTTCTTGGGGCGCCTGACTGGCTCAGTAGAGCATGCAACTCTTGATCTCTGGGTTGTGAGCTTGAGCCCCATGTTAGGTCTAGAGATTACTTTAAAAAATATATCTGTAAAAATGATGTTCTTGACCTCAGCAATCCTTCCCTTATGTGGGTACTTCTCACATACAGTGGCCTAAGAAACTAGATAGCCACCCTTGTTATAGTTGTAATTAAAGGCCAGAGTAACACTAGACTCCAAACGAGAGCCTCTCCCATGAGCAAAATTCTGCACTTGTTGCAATGCTTGGACTTGGATCATATATTTGGGTACTTGAAGCCCTTTTTTACTTCCTTGGGGTACTTAGCCATGTGGCAAGATGCCTCCTATGGGCCTGCCACCTATTTTAGTAAATAAAGTTTTATTGGAACACAGTTGTGCCCATTAAGTTACATACTGTCTATTTGGCTGCTTTTGTGGTAGACAGCAGGTTTGTGACAGAGTTTGTATGGCCCACAAATTCTGAGATACTTGCTCTTTGGTCCTTTATGGAAAAAGTCTACTGATCTCTGCTCTAGAAATGTGGGGTTGCAGGAAAAGTAGTCTTTAAATAAGTGAAGTATTGGGGCACCTGGGTGGCTCAGTCAGTTAAGCGTCTGGCTTTGGCTCAGGTCATGATCTCACGGTTTGTGAGTTCAAGCCCCACATCAGGCTCTGTGCTGACAGCTCAGAGCCTGGAGCCTACTTTGGATTCTGTGTCTTCCTCTCTCTCTGCCCCTCCCCAACTCATGCTCTGTCTCTCTCTCAAAAATAAATAAAACATTAAAAAAAATTTCTACGTTCTCCAAGATGCCCAGCAGAGAGCACGTCTCAGTGAACCACTATGCATACTTTGAAATATGTGTGTGTTTATTATATTGATTGTTTATAAGATTGATAGTATATAGAAAATAATTCTATATGTTTGCCTTTCTTTTGGAGCCTGGTGGAGGCTCATAAGTGGATTTGAGTAGATGGGGAGGAACTGTCAAGTGGCACAGCTATATTTTATGATTTGTGATTTTATCTCCCCCTGTGTGGTGTTAGAGTTGCCCTTGAGCTTGAAGAAGAGCTTACTGGCCCAGGAGTTAAAGTCCTGTAGTCTCATTTGACATGTTTATTACTAGCTTACATGAGAGATCGTGAATGTGGCATCTACCTTTGCTAAGCCTTATTTCCTTAGGGTGTTGGGAGTAGATGATGTCTAAGAATACTTCCATCCTCTTGATTCTGTGCTTCTCTGTTTTAAAAGGGGGAGGAAGACAATAAAGACAAAAAAGTAATTCCTCACAGGGAATAATTATAGCGGGTATAGAGGGTAGCGCTAGGAAGCAGATTGTGTTCAGTGGGGTTTCTCTTCCTGCCTCGTAGGCCCTCTTCACACAGACTGAATGTCTAATATTACGTCTGTCCATCTCGTTTGAAGGGACATCGATAAAGTTGATGAGTTAATGCAGGATATTGCTGACCAGCAAGAACTTGCAGAGGAGATTTCAACAGCTATTTCAAAACCTGTAGGATTTGGAGAAGAGTTTGATGAGGTGAGTGGTTTCATGCAGTTCTCACAAGTTCCACAAATGACGCCCAAGCCACCTTTTGATGTGCTGTTGAAGGCTCTCCAGTAGGGTGTATGTGGTTTGGAAATCACCAGTTCTCATCCCTCCAGAGACTTGGACATAAACAGGGCATGGTATTAACTCTCCCTAATTCTGGATTTTTAGAGATGCTTTCACTCTTTGGTGTAGAAGTTTAGGTTGAGTAGAGGAACCTTCATAGGGACTCTTCAGCAGGCTTCAGGTCAGTAATTGGTTTCAGTAAATAATTATCTTACACCTTTCGTGGTGGACCCTAGGCTCAGAGCTGTGGCAACTGAGGTGACCATTCCCTGGTACAGGATTTGCCCTCAGGCAACTCTGATTTGAGATAAAGATGAAGCCAAGGAAGGAGCATTTATATCTGACCCCTGAGGGATCCATCTGGAACTCGGCCACCTGCTGGTTTCTGCTGTAGCAATTGGGATCTTGGGTCTCTTAGCTTTCTAAAATCCAATAACAGGCCCTGTTGAAGGTATTTTGTTCTGTGTTAGATTTGAGGCCACTGAAGGTGAGGTCCTCTCCACTGGACCTCTTCATGCTGATTCCCGTGGTGTAGCTGACCGTACAGCCTTTGGCTTTCACCTGTGGCTCCCAGCACCAGGGTTTTCATGTTATCAGACTAAAATTTGATGGACTAGTCAAGTCAATTTCAATTCAGCAAGTATTCCTGAACATTCATGGAGTGTGCCCAGTTCTGAGATAAAGAAATAGGAATGAAAATACATAATCCCTTCTCTGAATCGCTTCTCGGCCTTTTGGCTAAGATCAAGTGTATAATCCCTTCTCTCAAAATGCTGACAGCTAGTGCAGGACCCTGGATATAGACTCCATAACTGCTTGCTGGTGTTTTAGCTTCACCAGTGGAACCATGTTTAGGGTTTGAATAACAGAGTGTGGACCTGGAGTTCATCTCTCTTCTGACCTTCTTCGAAGGGGTGTGTGTCCCCTGAGCCATCAGGAAAGAGGTACTGCTGCAGGGGCTAGGATTCCCAGGGACATCTCTCTCACTCTTGTGTTTCCTTTTACCAGGATGAGCTCATGGCAGAATTAGAAGAACTAGAACAGGAGGAGCTAGACAAGAATTTGCTGGAAATCAGTGGACCCGAAACAGTCCCTCTACCAAATGTTCCCTCTATAACCTTACCATCAAAACCCAGTGAGTACTTCTTACCCAGTCATGACGTATCCCTGATGCCATGTGGTGGTGTCAGTTTGGGTCCTGAGTTTGCCCAGGATTGAGAACCACATAAAATCTGTTCTGACGGCCATAGAGACAACATCACCTGTGTTTTCCTAGTTTTTCTCTAGAACAGGGCTTTTTAACCTTGGCACTATTAACACAGTCAGGTAATTCTTTGGGTTGGGGGAAGGGGGTTGTTTTATGCACTGTGGATGTTTATGCAGCACCCCTGGGCTCTGTCCTCTCCAAGGTGTGACAACCAGAAATGTCTCCATACTGCCATATGTCTCCTGCAGAGTATGTGGGGGGTCACCCCCAGTTGAGAACTATTATTCCAGAATGATTTTTCCTATGTCACCAAACAAGACAAAGCTCTAGGCACTGGAAGAAGATGTGAGAGTTTAATTCCAGGACAGCTCTTACTCTGTCTAATAGCCTGTTCTGTGCACACCTATAAAAACTTAGGGCCTCAGAGGCAGCCACTGTGGGAAGGAAACTTCTTTGGCTTTTTTTAGAGACCTGGTTCTATAAAACCTTCGTTTCCTTCTGCCTGCTCCTTCTTCCCCCTCCCTCCTCCATTTTTCACCCTTGGTAGAAGTATTCCACGCCAGACTTCTAGAAAAGATATAGCAGTTTGATTTGTCATGGAGGGAGAACCCAGGGAGCAGTGTAACCAGGCTGTTGTCCTCTTACCCTCCCACATACAGAGAAGAAATGGTCCCTCAAGTTGAGTCAGCAGCCTGTGGTGGGTTTAGGCAAAGGGGGTCCACATCCACACACTGTTTAAGGGGCACTAGTGGGTGTGGAGAGGTGGTTCAAGCCACTTAATATGGAGGGGGAGTGTTGGCAAGGATTAGATCTCCTCTGGGGTTCTTCCTTGAATGCTCTGGATGGAAGCCTCACCTGAATTCTGACAGACTCTCAGTGTAGAATCCTTCTTGTTTTGCCTGGCCTCAGTGCTGGTGGAGGGGAGGTGCTGGGAGCTGGTATGCCTGTTATCAGGAGTTTTATGCTGCAGCTTTCAGGCACAGAGAAACAGTCTGCTGATAGCTTGGCCACAAGGCTGGGTGTGAGGGCAGGGCTGTTTTGTAGACATGATGTGGCACAGCCCTGGCACCCAGCCAGAATGTGTTGAGAGCACTGTAACCAGCTTCTAAGTAGCCCTTTCTCTCTTTACACAGCCAAGAAGAAGGAAGAAGAAGAGGACGACATGAAGGAATTGGAGAACTGGGCTGGATCCATTTAACTGGTCCAATGCGGGCTGGGCCCAGACAGACTCTGGTGGCCTGTGCAGCGGGCAGGCATGTGCGTGTGTGGGGCAGGCAGGACATGGTGCAGGCAGGTTCCATCGCTCCTGAATCTCCCTCCAAAGCAGTAGGGCCACATCACTGCTCACTCTCTGCATAGCATGGTCTGCACCCAGCGGGATGGGGAGGGGGGTGGGGGGCGGGGGGTGGGTGGGAGGTGCCTGCTGTTTATAATGTTGAATTTCTGTAAAATAAACTGTATTTGCAAATCCAACATTGAGCTTCTGGACTACGCTAACTCCACTGCTGAACCTCAATGGAAAGGGTCGACCGTGTGCAGTTGAAATGATCTGAAAATGTAGCCTCTGTCCTTTTAAGTCAGTTGACTCGTCGCACATCTCTGTGAGACTTGTATGGTACTGGCAGAAGAGTCGTTTTTTAAAGCCATAGGCTTTTCCTTGTCCTTAGCTGTAATAATGCATCTGATTTGGGTTCCTTGAGAGCTGTATTTCTGTCCATCACCTGTATACTGGCCCCTGTGTTTACCACTCTGCCCACCCCTCACTCGTACTCCCCTGGTTTTTTGGAGTTTGTGACACTGATTTGAAATGAATGGTGTTCTTGAGAGCAAGTGAGATTGTAGAGTTAAATTCCAGCTATATACATTTTTCTAACATAGCTCTAAGGTCCTTGTTGCTGTTTGTGATAACTGATAGATAACTCATTGGAAACATGTGCATACATTTATATTCAGATGAAATTATGGTTTGCACTGTCTATTAAATATCTCAATTAATTTTCATACTTTGCTGTTGTGTTCAATCAATCTGTCATTTGCTTTGGGAGTTGACTCTTTCAAGGCTAGCACGGTATCCAGTGGAGCCTGTGGAAGCATATACAAGACTTGAGAATGACGTGCATCAACAATCGGAACCAAAGAACAGAGTACGTCTTACTGGAAATGCATTTACGTTCTGGATGCCATGGATCCGTGGCCTTCATCTTGCTCAGGGATCGTCTGGGCACAGCTCAGGAGTGAATGGTTCTCGTGTAGTTCCATGTTCTTTCCTAGTTCTTCTCTGTTAGTGTCCATGAGCAATGCCAGCAGGACAGCAGAGCCTCTACCTTTTGGAAACCATGGTCTTCCCACTGACTAGTCCTACCTGGTGCATTGGTTTATTGAACCAATCTGGTACATTGGTGCACTGAAGAAAATGGCCTTTCCCATGGAGAGAAAGTGTAGGGCAGTGACTAAGAATCTAGGACACAAGTGGTAGTCTCAGGTTTGCAGTGACTCACCATGTGACCCTGGCCTGGCCTCTTCCATTCTCTCTACCTTTCTTTAGTCTTATACCCTCTAGAGAATCTGACAAACACTGTGGACCTTCTCCTTCAGAAAAGTGGACCTGGGGCGTCTGGGTGCCTCAGTCGGTTAAGCATCTGGCTCTTGATTTTGGCTCAGGTCGTGATCTCACAGCTCATGAGTTTGAACCCCACATCGGGCTTCATGCTGACAGTGCAGAGCCTGCTTGGGATTCTCTTTCTCCCTCTTCCTCTGCCCCTCCCCCTCTCGCTCTCTCTCTTTCTCAAAAATAAATAAACTTAAAAAAAATTGGACCTATGCATATTTGTTCTTAATTCTGAATGCCAATTGGCAGAATTTGAGAGGATCCCTTCTCTAATGCCCGTCCCTAAACCTCTTAAGATTAAAATCAACCTGAGTTCACAAACACTGCCATTGCTCACTGGGTACGGTGGGGCAAGTTGTCCACTTCCCTGGATCTCATTTTCCCGTCTGTGAAACAAGGGGGCCGGGACTAGATCATCAGAGGTCCTATTTGTGAAGTTGCTGATGCCCTGTGCCTGCCTCTTCATTTCTCATCTTCCCTGGCTGCCACACTTAGGATTGAGACTTGACCACAGTGGCTTGAAAATTCATGACTTGGGGGCGCCTGGGTGGCGCAGTCGGTTAAGCATCCGACTTCAGCCAGGTCATGATCTCGCGGTCCGTGAGTTCGAGCCCCGCGTCAGGCTCTGGGCTGATGGCTCAGAGCCTGGAGCCTGTTTCCGATTCTGTGTCTCCCTCTCTCTCTGCCCCTCCCCCATTCATGCTCTGTCTCTCTCTGTCCCAAAAATAAATAAATGTTGAAAAAAAAAATTTAAAAAAAAAAAAAATTCATGACTTGTATGGAGGGTGGGTCTGGCTATTCTCAGAAGTTCTTTCTTTCCACTTCAAGAAGAATCTAGTGGCAACACTTGCTGCCAGCTTCCACCTTCTCACCCTGCAGTTGGTGTAGCTCCTGGATGTCCTTTGGTGTGGGAAATCCAGAGTGGATATTCTTAAGCTTCTCATTAGTTGCCTCAGGGGCTTCTGACCCCAGGTCTGGATGAGGGGAACTCACAGACCCAACCATCCAGCTCTGGCGGGCCTGAACCCAGGTCCAGGACAGTGTTTGGAGCTCCTCTGAGAAAGAGCTGCTTATTCCTCTTAGATGTGGGCTGTGGCAGGCCTGTGGGGTAGTGTTCAGTCATGCTTAGTCTCTCCTGCTCTCAGGAGGTTCTCAGTCCTACTATGTCAGGATTCATTGGCTACAAGCTAACAGATGACTCAGATGACTGGTGTAAACCGTAAAGTCATCTACTTACCATTCAAAACTTACTCAACAAATACTTACTGAGCACCTACTGTGTGCCAGGCACTGTTCAAGGCAGGGAGAGTGCATGCAACAGACAAAGTCGCTGCCCTCAAGAGAGCTGGATTCTAGTAGTCTCAGGACAAGAAGTCTTGGGTTGGTGGAGGGTTGGGTGGAAGGGCACTGGGGGAGTCTGGGTTGGAGGCAGTGCCTCAACCATGTCCTCAAGAGCCAGGATCGTTGTATCCTTCTGCTCTGCCACCCTCCATACATTAGCTTTTCCTTATTGGGCTTGCTACCTCTTGATCATTAGATGGCCTTTCATCACACACTCAGGATCTAGAAGGAGGATCAGCACTAGCCAGATTTTCTTTTGCGTCTGCCCATGTTAACAGGAGGCAAACCTTTCCCAGATGACTCCACACAAACTATCCTTCTATCTCCTGAGCCACAACTGTTGCATGGTCTAAAGGAGTCTGGGAAAGTGTATAAAAGGAATCTGGGACTGGACAAAAGGGTCCAATCCGGATCCTCCCGTTGGGCTGGGGGTGGAGCCTCCTTCTGTGAGCCCATTATTCTCTGTTAGGAAGAAAGAAGGAGGGGTGGTTGCTGAATTAGGTGGCACCAAGTATCTACCACACAGACGCCAAAAGGCAGATGTGAGATTAGCACCATCAATTTCTTCTAAAAAGCAAATCAGATGATGATGTATTCCTTTCAAACCCTTCAATCTACCTCTACTCTCTCCTCTTCTGTGTATTGGAATTACCCAGAGAGCTTGTGAAAAATTCAAGTGTATTGGGCCCCATCCCTGATCTGGGTAGGGATCCAAGAATTTACATTTTAACAAACTCCTTGGGTGATTCTGATGTAGGGTGGACGGGATCAAGACATCAGAATGGTTCACATGAACTTTCTGTGACCTGGCCCCCATTTTCACCTCTCCCCATGACTTCCCCATATTGTTATGCAGAATTTTCTGTCTCCTAGAATATGTGCTCTCTGCTTCCCAGCCTTTACATGGGCTCTGGTCCCTTGGCCTTCCTTTCCTGGGCACAGCTTTCCTCGTTCCCGCAGGCATTTGCTGCTTCATCCTCTGCTTCCCACTTCCTCCTCTTGTTAGGATTCCCCACTCTCTTACCAGACAGTGAAGGCATCACATTTCCTGGCCCCTAGATCTGCTTGGCACAGATCAGGCCTCAAGGATGTTTGCGTGAAAGCATGTGTATGGTCAGAGGGGAATGTGCTATTGACTGGGTGTGCCAGGAGGAGGTGGAAATTGAGCTTGGGCTTGAAGAAGGAGTAAATTTTTAAAATTTAAGAGAGAGAGAGAGAGAGTGCCTGCACACATGGGTGAGGAGCAGAGAGGGGGAGAGAGACTCCCAAGTGGGCTCTGTGCTGTCAGTACAGAGCCCAACACGGGGCTTGATCCCACAATCCCGCAAACCGTGGGATTCAGTGACCTGAGCTGAATCAGGATGCTTAACTGACTGAGCCACCCAGGTGTCCCAGGAGTGGATTTTTTATGTGTGCCTGTGATGGATGGGGCATTCTAGACCAAGGGAACCTTATGGGGGGAAACAAGAAGGCAGTGAAGTGAGGGCTGCCTCAGGAGGATTTGACTGGAGGAAGGGCTTGCTTGAGAAGAGGTAGAACTGGAGGGATAGGTTGGGGCTCGACTGAGATCTTGAGCATGAGATTGAGGGATCTACACAGCCCTCAAAAATCAGGCAGGGGGACGCCTGGGTGGCTCAGTTGGTTAAGTGTCCTGACTCAGCTCAGGCCTCAAGCTCTGTGCTGACAGCGCGGAGACTGCTTGGGATTCTCATTTTCTCCCTCTCTCTCTGTCCCTGCCCTGCTTGTGTGCATGCTCACACAGACTCTCTCTCTCTCTCTCTCTCTCAATAAATAAACTTAGAAATGAGGCAGGGGAAGGAGGGAGGAAGGAGGGCAGATAGGAAGGAGGGGAGGGGAAAGAAAGAAAAAAAATGAGTTGCTCAGGCAATAGTTTCGGGACAAGAGGAGCAGTAGAGAAGAAGCTTTTTAGGCTGCCTTCCATTTCCCTCAGTGAAGTGAGGGTGGCAATTTTAAAGTTTATTTGTTTACTTTTGAGAGAGAGAGAGAGGGAAAGTGTGCACGAGTAGAGGAGGGACAGAGAGAATCCTGACTTGGGGCTCTAACTCACTTACAATGAACGAGTCAAAATCAAGAGTCAGGTGCTTAACCAACTGAGTCATCCAGGCTCCCCGAGTGTGGCAATTTCAGAAACAGCAGTTACCACGGGTACAGTCCTGTGTCTATCAAGCGCAGACTAGACAGTGGGCTGGTGTGTGGGCAGCAGCAGGCCGAGACGTAGATGCCAAGGGCACAGGGCTCTGGGGTCTGGCATATAAGGTTCAGATTCTGCCTCTGTAGCACAAGGATTCTGTGGGCCTAGGGAGGTGACTTCATTGCCTTAGCCTGTTTCCTCATCTGTAATGTGCAGGTAATAACACACCTGTCTGTTTTGGTCTTCTAGTGCTGCCTTAACAAATGACCACAAACCAGCTGCCTTAAAACAATAGAAATCTATTCTCTCGCAGTTTAAGAGGTCTGAAGTCCATGGCTTTCTTCTGCATGTTTCTGTGTATCCTTTTCTATCTCTTATAGGACACTCATCATTGTTAGGTCCCCCCTAATTCAATATGATCTCATCTTGATCCTTACTTGAATTACATCTGCGCAGACCCTATTTCCAAATAAGTTCCCATTGTAATACTCTGGTTTCTCTGCAGATCGTATAAATCTTTTGTCTTTTATAAATAAGTTCCCTGCACTGCAGAAGAAACAATGAACAAAACTAAAAGGCAGCTGACAGAAAAGATATTTGCAAATGACATATCAGATAAAGGGCTAGTATCCAAAATCTATAAAGAACTCACCAAACTCCACACCCGAAAAAACAAATAATCCAGTGAAGAAATGGGCAGAAGACATGAATGGACACTTTTCCAAAGAAGACATCCAGATCACCAACAGACACATGAAACGATGCTCATCCTCAGGGAAATACAAATCAAAACCACACTCAGATACCACCTCACGCCAGTCAGAGTGGCCAAAATGAACAAATCAGGAGACTATAAATGCTGGAGAGGATGTGGAGAAACGGGAACCCTCTTGCACTGTTGGTAGTATTGCAAACCGGTGCAGCTGCTCTGGAAAACAGTGTGAAGGTTCCTCAAAAAATTAAAAATAGAACTACCCTACGACCCAGCAATAGCACTACTAGGAATTTACACAAGGGATACAGGACTGCTGATGCGTAGGGGCACATGTACCCCAGTGTTTAAAAAAAAATTTGTTTTAAATGTTTATTTTTGAGAGAGAGACAGAATGAGAATGGGTTGGAGCGGAGAGAGGGGGAGACACAGAATCTGAAGCAGGCTCCAGGTTCTGAGCTGTCAGCACAGAGCCCGATGCGGGGCTCGAACTCACGAGCCGCGAGATCATGCCCTGAGCCGAAGTCGGACCCTCAACCGACTGAGCCACCCAGGCACCCCAAACATGTACCCCAATGTTTATAGCAAGGCTTTCAACAGTAGCCAAATTATGTCCATCAACTGATGAATGGATAAAGAAGATGTGGTTTATATACACAATGGAATATAACTTGGCAATGAAAAAGAATGAAATCCTGCCATTTGCAGCAACGTAGATGGAACTGGAAGGTATTATGCTAAGTGAAATAAGTCAGTCAGAGAAAGACAAATATATGTTTTCACTCATATGCGGATCTTGAGAAACTTAACAGAAGACCATGGGGGAAAGGAAGGGGGAAAAATAGTTACAGAGAGGGAGGGAGGCAAGCCATGAGAGACTCTTAAATACAGAGAACAAACTGAGGGTTGATGGGGGAAGGGGGAGAGGAGAAAGTGGGTGATGGGCATTGAGGAGGGCAGTTGGGGTGAGCACTGGGTGTTGTATGGAAGCCAATTTGACAGTAAATGATATTTTAAAAAAAGAAAAATGTATCAAATGGCCTGAAAGCAGCAGAATACAAAAAATAAAAAGTAAACAAAACAAAACAAATAAGGTCCCATTGTGAGGTTCCAGGTGGACATGAATTTCAGGGGACACTTCAACCCACTAGGTTGCCTCATAACTGCTGTGAGGTCATGACCTGTAAAGCACACAGCAAGGTTTAGAGAGCTCTGTGAGATAGAGGTGGGAAGCACAGGTATTAGGAGCCAGTCCCACTTACTAGATGTGAAAACTGAGGCTGTAGGGAAACTTTGGGCCCCACTGCTAATCAATGACAGAAAGAAGCAGATTAATTTTCTGTTTTGTGAAGGCCATTCCACAACTGTATTTGGGCATCTTTGTGCCAGTTCATGGTTTGGTGGGAAAATCAGGCCATCATCCTCTTCAACATCATTGCCACCACAGGCTGGGTAATCAATGTAGTGAAACCCGTTGAGAAGAGGGTATCTGCCCCAGGAGGGCTTGTGAGAGGAAGCACTGCCTTAGCCAAGATTGAGGGGCGTTGAGGACTCAGCAACGGAAATGGTGTGAAAGACAGGGAGTTAGGATAGTTTTCAAAGGCATGTTCAAAGTCCTGGAGGCCACCCTGGTCTTCCGTGTGGGTCTGAACTGGTCAAGAACAAAATCAGTAGACCTTCAGTTAAGTATTTATGAAATGAATTATAGGTGGGGAAACAAAGGTGCCAGGTACTTCAAATCCCATAGCAAATACTGCAGAACTAAGACATGAACTCAACTCCCTTGTCTCCCTACCCAGGTCTCTTCCTGTCTGCCCTGGGTACCCTGTCCTGGAGAAGCAGCTTCCTTCCTTCCTGCTAGGCTGTGTCCTGGCCTTGCTCAGACAACAGAGGAGTCAGGTAGAGCTGGGATAGAAGCCCAGAGCTTTGGGTTTCACAGCCAACGTTCTGCACCAATCCAAGGCTAGGTTTCCATGAGCCTCTGGCTAAACCGGGCCCAAATTTGCACAGGGCAACTCTGGGCTGGAGAAGAGGGGAAAGGTCTCCCCTTTCAGAGCAGAAATGTGTTCTCTTGCTCAGTGATGTTACTTGCCTGGACTTGTTGGTTTTCAGTAAGAACAACAGCCTTAAAAGAATGGCAAATATTAAGGAGGTTATTTACGAAGAACAAGGGTTTAATCTGTTTCATCTTATTTTATCCACCCAAGAACAATTTCAGGACAGGGCCAAATATTGCCCTATTTTACAGCTAATAAAACCTAAGCTCACTGGGATGAAGTGACTTGGCCAAGGCCACAGAACTGGGGAGCAGTAGAGCCACAAGAATCCAAACCCCTCTATTCCCAGGCCCTGCAGCCCTTCCTTCCCTGCCACAGTGGTGTGGGAGCAGGGAGTTCACAGAATCTCCTCCCTGTCTCCCTCAGAAGGTGCCAACTCTGAATGTGACCAAATGGTCAGGTCCAAAGAGGAGGCCAACTCTCTCAGGAATCTTCCTCTGAGAGCAAAAGGGCCACAGGCAACAGGATCTAGAATCATCCAGTGTGACCAGGAATGGAGTGGTGGTGTCAGAACCACGCAGTGGAGTCAGGCTCCTAGCTCCTTCCTAGAGGCTTTCGAAGGTGGGACCCCTCAGGGCCTGGCTTGCCCTCCCACCCTGAGACCCGACCCATTTTCTTCCAGAGCATCTCACCAGTAAATACCACCTCTTTCCTTCTCTCCATCCTCAGCTTGGTCGGCTATGCGGGGGACACTTGGTTCCCTCACAGAAGGTGTGGACAAAGATACCATGGTACGTAATGATGGCGGTTCTACCTGTCTATTGTTACATGACAAACCACTCGGAAACTTAGTTGTGAAAAGCAACTATTTCATTATGCTCACAGATTCTGTGGTCAGAAATTTGGAAAGGGTCCAGTGGAAACCACTTGTCTCTGTTCCTCAATAACTGGGGCCTCAGCTGCAAAGACCTGAAGGCTGGCGATTACTTCAATGGCTGGAATCATCTGGAGACCTCTTCAGTCCTTTGGTATATGTGGTGGTTGATGCTGGTTATTGGCCGGGACCTCCTCTGGGACTGTCAGCAGGAGCACAGGCCCTCTCCATGTGGCTTGGGTTTCCTCACAGTATGGGAGCCTCAATGTAGTCCAAGCTCAGGGCTCTAAAAGGGATTGCCCCAACCAGCTTCTGGGAAGGTGCATTACTTTTAGGACCTTGCCTTAGAGGGCATGCAGAGGCACTTCGCTGCATTTTACCGTTATAAGTTGCAGACCCACCCAGGTTCAAGGGGAGGGGAATAGACTCGACCTCTTGATGAGAGCATGGCTAGTTCTAAAAGACCCTGGAGGACAGGAGGTATCATTGGGCCTATTTTTGGAAGACATAATCTGTCATGATAGCCAACAGAGAGTGTTTACATGGGCCATGTGCCAGAAATTGAATTAACTCATCTGGTCTCCAAACTCCATCCAGAGAATTCTTTTGAGTACATGTTACATCTATCATCTATCTATCTCTCTATCAATCTTTCTCTATAGATATACATATATGTACATATATTTTCCTTCTCTCGATATATTATATGTAATATAAATATGTATATTTATATAGTATATATGTGTACCTCTATACTAATATATTGTATACATGATACATACAGAACCCCTTAAGGTTTGATTTTATTTTTTAAGTTTATTTATTTTGAGGGAGAGAGAGAAAGGGAGCGAGGGAGGGGCAGAGAGAAAATCCCAAGCAGGAGTTCTGTGCTGTCAGCGCAGAGTCCCATGCAGGGTCCATCCCACTAACTGTGAGATCATGACCTGAGCAGAGGAGAGCAAGAGTTGGACGCTCAACCATTTGAGCTACCCAGGTGCCCCAACACCTTAAGGTTTTAAAAGGCTAAGATAAGGGGTGCCTGGGTGGCTCAATTGGTTGAGCGTCTGACTTTGGCTCAGGTCACGGTTTGTAAGTTCGAATCCCACATGGGACAGTTCACTGCCGTTAGTGCAGAGCCCATCTCAGATCCTCTGTCCCCCTCTCTCTCTGCCTCTCCCCTGCTTGTGTGCACACTCTCTCTCTCAAAAATAAACATTAAAACAATAATAATAATTAGGGGCACCTGGGTGGCTGAGTCGGTTAAATGTCCGACTTCAGCTCAGGTCATGATCTCCTGGTTCGTGAGTTTGGGCCCCGCATCTGGCTCTGTGCTGACGGCTCAGAGCTTAAAGCCTGTTTCAGATTCTGTGTCTCCCTCTCTCTGCTCTTCCCTCGCTCATGCTCTGTCTCTGAAAAATGAATAAATGTTAAAAAAAATGTTTAAATAATAATTAAAAAATAAAAGCCTGGGATAAATCAGATAATCAGAAATGTCAGTGTTTTCTTCCTGTATTGCAAGGAAGTTAAAGGATTTACCTTTGAAATCTGTCCCTTCTCCTTCCTGTCCATCACCACCACCTGGTCCAGGACACCTAAATCTCAACTGAGCAACTTCTGCAGTGAACTCCGTGATCTCTCTGTCACTCACCTTGCCTCCCCAGGTCCCGATCCTTCCTGGTAGCTGGAGCCAGAGTAATCTTTCTAAAGAGCTGTCACTCCTGTTATAAAAGCTCCGTGACTTCTACTGCCCTCTGGACAGAATCACAGCTTCCACTCTCAAGCCCTGATCTGGCAGGTCCCTGCCTGATTTTCCAGCCTCCTTGAAGACCCGTTCTTGTCCTGAGGTTGACAGAACGTCTGCATCAGAATTTCCCAAGGATTGATTCAACATGCAGATTCCTGCCTGGATCAGAATTGCTTGCAGGGTGGGGCCCCGGAACTTGCATTTTAAACATGCTTCCACATGATTCTCTTTCTCATTAAAGTCTGCGAATCCATGGGGCGCCTGGGTGGCTCAGTCGTTGAGCGTCCGACTTTGGCTCAGGTCACGATCTCGCGGTCTGTGAGTTCGAGCCCCACATCAGGCTCTGTGCTGACGACTCGGAGCCTGGAGCCTGCTTCAGATTCTGTGTCTCCCTGTCTCTCTGCCCCTCCCCTGCTCAGTCTCTGCCTCTCTCTCTGTCAAAAATAAATAAACATAAAAAAAAAAAAGTCTGCGAATCCCACCTAGCCTTTGAGATAATCTTTTCTAGTGCAACACCTTCAAACCCATTCTGCAGATGAGGAAACTGAAGCCTAGAAAGAATAAGTTTCCCATAAATGTTCATTGAAGGAACTGAAGAGTTAAGTCAGACTGAGGGGGCAAATGTGCAAGCAGAATCTCCAAGTGACATTTTCCAAACTTGGGAAACGCTGCCACGGCTCCTTCCAGGTGCGGGGACAATGGGAAGCCGTGTGATGCTGTGCTCCAGTGAGCACGCCCCAGCCTAAGGGGTGTGAGATCCTCGCCCGTTTGAGGGGCCGACGCAGCAATGCTCTCGGGGGCCTGTAGGTGGCGCCATCTCCCAGGGAGTGAGACCCTAGGCTCCTCTGGAAGCGCCGAGGAGGACGGACTCTTCCCGGGTGGTCTGCTCCCCTGGAGCGAGCGAGAGGCGAGCGCCGGCGGGAGCCTGGGCGGGGACAAGGGTATGTGCGCTTAGAATCCCTCCCCACCCTACCATTTCCCCCACCTGCCCAGCGGGGATCCTCCCGCCGAGCGGCTGCTGGGAGAGGGATGTGTGGTGTGTTCCAGCTCCTTCCAGGGCCTGGGGGGCTAGAGGAGAGGTGTAGGAGAAGGGGGACAGGTCAGCCTTGAGGTGGGGCCATTAGGACAACAACAATGGTAACAATGTCCTTATTTCCTGAGCGCCCACGCCCACGCTGCTCGGGTCTGTTGGAGGGGGAGGTGCTGATGGTGTGGGCTTTTCCCTCGTCCTCTGGGAAGTCTCTCTGTCGGGGGTCCCTGCCCTTCCCCCCCCCCTCTCCAGACCTCCACAAGGGAGGGCAACACTGTCCACTTGGGTTTGAGCCCCACAGGGAAGGGTGAGGGTGGGTCCCAGTCTGGGGACTTTAGTGGTTGGCCTGGAGCTGGGTCCCCAAGGGCACAGGCCCCGGTATGCTGTCCTGCTCCCTTGGTGCCACCCCCACAACTCTGCCAGTTTCTTCTTCCAATCCCTCCATTGTGTAGGGCCTTCCCGCCCTGACTCTCCAGCCTCAGGCAGCCCCCAGAATCACCCAGCCGGTGGACCCAGTAGGCCTGGGGAGGGGGACCCAGAAACTGTATTTTTAACACACTGTCAAGGTGAGCCTCGGACTGGCCCTCGGAAACACTGATGAGGAAATGTCTTCAAGAAAAAAAAGACCCAGACTTGTACTGTTTCCTTATTTCCATGGTGCCAATTCACACCATGGCCGATTTCAAGATACCAACAGGACAACATGATTCCTCAAAATTGAACAATTGGCTCTCAGATCTGGTACATGCCAGCTCCAGCACACCAGTAGAAAAAGATCTGTTTATGACTTTGAGTGTTTAAGGAAGATCCTGTCCCTGCTTTGGTCTGGACCTGCTACATAGTTTGTGGGCACCAGGGCTAAATGAAAACATGGGCCCCTTGTTCAAAAATTATTAAGAATTTCAAGACAGTGACAACAGGGTATTAAACCAAGTGGCCCAGGGTGCTTGAGTGGCTCAGTCAGTTAAGCGACTCTTGGTTTCAGCTCAGGTCATGATCTTGTGGTTCGTGAGTTCGAGCCCCCATCAGGCTCTGGGCTAACAGTGTGGAACCTGCTTGGGATTCTCTGGCTCCCTCTCTCTCTGCCCCTCCTCCACTCACTCTCTATCTTTCTCAAAAAAATACATAAATACACTTAAAAAAAAAATAAAAAATAAACCAAGTGACCCTTCTGAATGAGGGCCTTATGCAGGTCACACACCCATGAAGCTTGCCCTGTCTCTGGTCCAGGCCATCAGCTACACTCGCTTGTCACAACCTCCTCATTGGTTTCCCTGTTGTCTCCCTGACTCCCTACAAACCATTTTCCACTCAGCAGACAGGGAGACCTTTTAATGTCCAGGCTCAACATTGTCACTTCATGCCTGCCTGTTGTCTTTAAGAGCAAGCACAAGGCCCTTCTGTCTGGCTTGCTTCCCCCACCCTAGGCTCCTCAGTTATGTATTCTCATCGCTGTCCTGCCTAGCCAGCTCTCCTATCACTGGAGAGACTTTACAATTACTTGTACAGCGTCTGTTTCTGCCTCCAAACCCTAAGTTCCAGGAAGGCAGCAGCTGTTGTAGTGCTGTGCTCAGCACCACCCTGTGACCGCATGTAGTGGACTCAATACTCGCTAGTTGAATAAATGAATTAATTGATGAAAAGGATAGTTGGATCAGGACAGGGCTTTTCAAAAATTTTTTTTGGTAACAGAATCATTTAGTCAAATGAGATCTTATAGGCAAGCTCATTACATAATAAAAGAGTAGTTGTTTGGGGGCGCTGGGCTGGCTCAGTCAGTGGAACATGTGACTCTTGATCTTGGAGTTGTGAGTTGGAGCCCCACACTGGGTATAAAGATTACTTAAAAAATAAAATCTTAAAAAAAAAAAAAAAAAAAAAGAGTAGTTGTTTAGCCTGCATAGGGGCCCAGAGCCCTGATCCCAGACCCCACGAGATCATTGTCTCTGCAGCATAGGGAGACTTCAATGGACCTAATTTGGTAACAAACTTGCCACTTTTCCTTTTCTTCCTACTTTGAACCTTAACCATCCCCTCTTGGCTAATGTTAATGATCTGGTTTCTGTTCCTATCAGCTGGACTGAACCCTTAGTAGTCACACTGGTTATAAATCCAGATGATGTTCCCGTAAGGGGGGGCAGAGGATGTCACTGAGGCTGCCTACTGAGCACCTACTGAATACTTCCAGGAAAGGTGGGCTGGGTGTCACCGGGGGAAGCCTGCCCTACTAGCATTCCCTTCTCTGCTTTCTCCCCATCCCTGGCCACACACATCTCTCTCGGGCACCTCTCAGCTCTCAGAACAGCAGTTGGGCTGAGTCACAAGCAGAGGACGGGTGTCCTTTGGGGAGGAATGCTAGTGGTGAGCACACAGGCAGGGCCACAGCCTGACACCCTGGCCTCACTTTGGTCATAAAGTGACCTTCCATGGCCAGAGGCTATATGCTGTCTCTCACTGGCCTCTAAGCTTGCTTTAATGCCAGCCAGCATTTATTAAGCACTTACTGGATGCTCAGCAAGTTACCAACGACTTTCTGGGTTTTACTTCCATCAGTTCTCACAATAACCCTTAGGAGTGGCTGTTATATCTGTCATTTTACAGATGAGAAAAGGGAGGCTCAGAGTGGGGAGTGAGGTGGCCAAGGTCACACAGTGGGTGATTCACGCTGTCTACCCACTCTGACCTGGGCATGCTGGGGCCACTGAGTCACAGACCAGCTCTTTATGGGTGAGAGAGGAAACAGGAGTCAGGGCCTCACTCTGCTCCTGGTGGCCTGGCTGCTCCCCTGCCCCTAGACGGTGCCCTGCTCTTACCTGTGAAGTAGCATTTGAAGTGGCATTTGAAGCAGACAGACCTGAATTCAAATCCTAGCTCTGCTGGTGACCAGCTGTGTGGCCCAGTGTGTGGCTTTGTCTCTCAGGCCTCACTCTCCCACCTGAGCAGTGGGAGAAGAGATGTTGTCACCCATCTCCCCGGGTGGGGGTGCACACGTGGGAGGACAGGTTGCCATGACACCTGGTACATCCTGAGTGCCCAGTGGAAAGTGGCTATGAGGGATTTTCATGATTTTCTCATCCTGGGCCCATCTTACTTTATTTTTTTAAGTTTTATTTATTATTTTTAATTTATTTTAAGGGGGGGGCTGCAAGTGGGTGAGGGGCAGAGAGAGAGAGGGAGAGAAGTAGGGCTTAACCAATGTGGGACTCGAACTTACGAACTGGGAGATCATGACCTGAGCTGAAGTCAGAGGCCTAACCGACTGAGGCACCCAGGCGCCCTGGGCCCATCTTAGAGAAGAAAACAGGACCCCCAAGGGGTTCTCTTTCTTGTGCTTCCTCAGTGGGTCTCAGAATGGGATCCTGAGGGGGAGCTGCACCTCAGGCTGTCCTTTGCTGTGCGTCTGCCCATTCTGCTCCTGATGAGGATACTGCTGGGGGTGAAGCGTGAGGAGGGTGAGCGTGCTGGGTACTGGTCCTCGCTTTGCCACCACATGACACCCAGCGCCTTTCTGGGCCTCCGTTTCTCCATGTCTACTGGGCGTCTCCTTTTGGAAACTGTGAAATGTCAGAGTAAAGAGCAAATGAAAATTTGAGTCCCAGCTCTGTGCAGTCATACCTCACATAAAAGAGGGGGTATGTTAATTTCCTGAGGCTGCTGCAACAAATTACCACAAATGAAGTGACTTGAAACAATAGAAATTCATTCTCTCACATTTCGGGCCAGACGTCCAAACTCAAGATGTCAGTCAGCAGGGCCTCCTGGGGAGAGTGCATCTTTGCGGAATTTGCCAGCAAGCCTGGCATTCCTTGGTGTGTAGAATCCAGCCTCTGGTCTGCCTTCATATTGTCTTCGGTGTGTGTGTCTTCTCCTGTCTCTTATAAGGACACTTGCCATTGGATTTAGGGCCCACCTGGGTAATCCAGGATGATATCATCTTAAGGTTTTTGGGGCGCCTGAGTGGCTCATTTGGTTGAGCCTCCGATTTTGGCTCAGGTCATGATCTTGCAGTTTCTGAGTTCAAGCCCCGCATCAGGCTCTGTGCTGACAACTGAGAGTCTGGGGCCTGCTTCAGATTCTGTATCTCCCTCTCTCTCTCTGCCCCTCTCCCACTCGTGGTCTGTCTCTTTCTCTGTCTCAAAAATAAATGAACATTAAAAAAAAATTAGGGGCACCTGGCTGGCTCAGTTGGTTAAACATCTGACTTCAGCTCCAGTCATGATCTCGTGGTCCATGAGTTTGAGCCCCATGTCGGGCTCTGTGCTGACAACTCAGACAGAGCCTGGAGCTGCTTTGGATTCTGTGTTTTCGTCTCTCTGCCCCTCCCCCGTGCTTGCTCTTGCACTCTCTCTCTCTCTCAAAAATAAACATTAAAAAAATTAAAAAAAACATTTTTAGTTTAATTACATCTGCAAAGATCCTTTTTCTAAATAAGGTCACTTTCAAAAGTTCCAGGGATTTGGATGGGACAGATCTTCTAGGGGGCCACCATTCAAGTCACTAGAGGGGTTATCCTAGTTTATCACACCTCACAGGCATGCTGTCAGAGAGAAGGGAGTGTGAGCAGGATTCTTCCAGGGACCTTAGACAGTGACACGTGCACTGTGTACCTGGAGAAAAAAATTGAGGCACAGGGAGGAAAAAGCCAGCGGGGGAGCCTGCCCTGGCAGCACTGAGATCCTTCCCCAGTGGGTCTCATCTCTGTGGATGGGTCAAGCGGGACCTCTCTGGAGCCAGCAGCCCTGAGTCCTGTCTCCAGGCTGAGCCCCGGGTGAGTGGGCATCTTGACGTCCCCATTCTGGCAGAACACTACCCAGAAACATATTTTACCCGTAAACGGGCCAATTAAGAAGGCAAATGTTTTCAAACAGGAGGATTTATCGGCATAGAATGTGCCATCCCTCCGAGCGGGAGGAGTGGGTGTGCGCGCAGAGCCATCTGGAGGGGGACTGTTTATCATATTTATTCAGTTACGAGTTGCTGGTTTGGAACTGGCAGGGCTTCATTAGGTGTGAGCATGGATCCCTGGGAGGGTGCACGGATTCGGGCAGTTCTGTGAACACACATGTGCCTGTTTGCCTGTGTTCGTGCAGACACCCATGTCTTTGTGCCTGAGAGCATGTATCCGTGTGCCTGCCTGTGTGTATGCACACATGTGTCTATGTGCATGCGTCTGTGTGCATTCTTTGTCTGCAGGTGCCTGTGTGGCCGTACGTATGTCACAAACACTTCGTGCCTTATCTGACTCACCGCCAACTTAAATGTTGCTGATCACTCCGTACTTAAAAGTCTCTCCTCTGGCACATCCTATATCACTTTCCATGTCTGATCTCTCTCTCTCTCTCTCTCTCTCTCTCTCGGTCTCATGTGTCCCTCTAGATCAGGGATTGCCAGTGGATCATGAATGAGAGAAGAGGGCTGACCTGGGGTAAGATTTGACATAGACTTGTTTTGCGTATTAAAGGCAAGGGAATTGTCTTGGCATCCACAAAGATATACACTTTCCTGTTTTGCTTGAAAAACAGCAACTCTGACTCTAGGCAACTACACTTTATATGACAGGGGTGTGGGACATAGTGCAAGTGCAATGATAATTGACAACAGAACTATGTAGCCTTGGTTTTGTGAGACGGTCGGGAGCGGTGGGGACTGTGGGAAATGGATGCATGTGCCTGTCGGAGAGGCAACCACTTCTTAGCTACTTCTTAGCAATAGTTCTTCTCTAATCCATGTTGTCAGATCTTCTGATCTTCCAAGAGAAGCCAGAGATTTGTTTTTGTTTTTTTTTTCAACGTTTATTTATTTTTGGGACAGAGAGAGACAGAGCATGAACGGGGGAGGGGCAGAGAGAGAGGGAGACACAGAATCGGAAACAGGCTCCAAGCTCTGAGCCATCAGCCCAGAGCCCGACGCGGGGCTCGAACTCACAGACCGCGAGATCGTGACCTGGCTGAAGTCGGACGCTTAACCGACTGCGCCACCCAGGCGCCCCTAAGTGAGCATAATTTTTAACATTTTTTAAAGTTTTTACTTATTGGTTTTGAGAAAGAGAGAGGGAGTGAAGGAGGGACAGAGAGATGGAGAGAGAGAGAATCCCAAGCAGGCTTCAAGCGGAGCTCGAACCCATGCACCATGAGATCACGACCCCAGCCAAAACCAAGAGCAAGATGCTTAACCACCTGAGCCACCCAGGCACCCCAAGTGAGCATGATTTTTAAACATTGGCTCAAAGCTTTTTACAACACTGTGTAGGCCAAACTGAACTTGTGTCGTTTGGAACTGGCAGGGCTTCATTATGTGTGACATTAGGACAGATGAAGTCCATGGCTGCTCATTTGCCTCCTGCCCTCATTGTCCTAGGTGAGCCCCTGTGCTCTGTGGCTTTAGGGGTCATCACGAAACTGACAACTGACCGCTGTGCCTCTGAGTTGGGCCCAGACCCACTTCTGAGGCAGACCCTCTCATCCTGGGCTCACGCCCTCTAAGCACCATGAAACCAGGCATCCAAGGTGCAGTGTGGCATCTTTCCGCTGACCTGTGTCTCCCATGGGTACCTGAGGCAGAGGCAGCCCCACCATCAGCCCTGGAGACTGGACTCTACCATTCATCTTTGGGTCCTCTCCTCCCCTCAGCCTCCATGGGTATCCAATCAGTCTCCCCTTCCTGCTGACTTTGTCTTCATGACACATCCCTCCATCCTTCATCTCCTGACTTCCGGCTAGCGCCTCCCAGTCCCTTCCCCACTCAGCAAGGTCTACCAAACTGTGTGACTTGACTCCTGCTCACTCCTCCAGCCTTATCCTTTCTCTCTTCCTGCTGGCACTTCATGCTTCAGCAACACCAAACTGCTTTTATTCTGTTTATTGCTTCCTGCCTTTGCACGTGCTGTTCCCTCTTCATGGAATTCCTTTCCAGGGCTTCCTTCTTCCCCCAGCTAACCCCTCTTCATTCTTTGAGATCCCACAGGAAGCCCCTTCTGCAAAAGGGTGGTAATAAATCTCACTTCATGAAGTTGTTCTCAGGATTCCATGAGACTGGGCCTAGCACGGTGCCACACAGGAAAGGCCCAATTGATGTGCATCCTTCTGTCTGTCTCCCCAGGCTGCCACTCCCTGCCTCAGGAGAACTGGGGAGCCTACATGAACCCTGAGGGATTGGACAGTTTGGCTCCTCCACAGGTGAGCGCCCAGCCTTTTCCAGGCTCAGGCCCTATATGATGTCAGCCACGGAACTTCACCAGCACGTGGATTTTTCCAATCAGCCTTCTCCCATTAAATAGGCATTTTTATATTTTCTTTGGACATACATTAGTCACAGAGAATTTTTACAGCTCATGTTTTAGAGTGTGGCGTTCTGGGCTGTAAAGATATAATCGGCTCTCATAAGAGACGGTTTCTCTGGCGCTAAAGGGGGGGCTGGTGTGGCGGCGGCGTGATTGGAACTCTAAGTGTCTAAAATGACTGTTGCGAGTCCCCAGAGCCACAATTCAATCAACTGTTCCAAACGGGAACCTCAACAGTGAGTGTGAAAAAGATGGGGGATGATGAAAATGAAAAAAGAAAAACATTCAAGAGGGAATTGAATTTTGGAGTCATTTGATGGAAGTTTTAAAAATTAACAGAAACAGCCCCCCAAAAGTGCATCTTCTGCACCTGGCTGAAAGAGAGGGTTTGCTTTCTGGAATTCTAGAAGACTCTTTCAAAGTTACTTCTTTCTTTCTCTCTCTCCATCCTTTCTTTCCTCCCTTTGCCCCTTTCTTTTTTCCCCACAACTGTTTCCTGAACACCTACTATGTCAGGCACCCCATTAGGCACTGGGGGTATAACAGTGAATAAGGCAGATGTCCCTGATCTTTTGGGGTTTGTAATCCTGCCTTGCTGTTGAGCACTGAGCTTGTTTCCAGTTCTTCACAACTGCAGATAAGGGGGCTGTGAACATTTTGCACACATACAAGAAGGTGGAATGGAACAGTTTCTTGTTGCCCCAGTAATGATGACCAAGGCCAAAACTATCGGCAAAAACATCAAGTATCCCACATTTTTTTTTAAGTAAGCTCTGTGCACGATGTGGGCTTGAACTCACAACCCCGAGATCAAGAGTCACATGCTCTACTGACTGAGCCAGCCAGGAGCCCCAAGTACCCCATATTCTAAAGAGCTCTGTTAAAACTGGGGCCAGACGCACCCTTTAGGGCTTATAAAAGATAGTCCAGCAATTTCTGTTATTCCCAACTGTAACCCCCAGCCCCTATCCCCTTGTCCTGTCATCAGAAGCAGAGAACCATGAGACACAGAGAGTGCTGGACTGGAAGTTGTCCACCCTGGGGGTGGGGATGGGGGAGGGGGGTTATTGTCTCCTCCTTGTGAGGGAGGAGAGGGACCTCCGAAGGGAGCATTTGCAGAGATGGGGCCCACCGAAAGGGCAGATGGGAGTCTCTGCCACGTTGTGGGCTCTGCTTGCACAGTCACCCTGGCCTGTCTGCCCTGGACCAGATATGGGTGGGCAGGTCAGGTGGATTCCAGAGGAGGAGGCTGGCCAGAGCTGTTTGCTGGGACAAGGACTCAAGGGGCAGCAGGAGGTCTGAGGTAGGCCGCCAGGGGTGGGAGCCGAGGGATGGAAGGGGCAGAGCCACAGAGGTTGTCCCATGCTGGGGCCCCTGAGGACCGCAGACCTGTGCCCACCCAGGGGCACAAGGCATGGCTGGGGAGCATCTTCACACACTTCCCTCTTCCGGGCCCTCTTTGCCCGGAAGCCATCTCTGCCTGCCCTCTTTCACCACGCCCCACACCAAGCAGGCTGGGTCACGGCCTTCCACTGGGCTCTCCTGGCCCCCAGGGTTCCTACTACCTCAGCACCAGCCCCTCTGGCCTCCCTGCCTAGGACGTGTGTTTCTCTGGCTGACAGCAAGGCCTTTATCATCTTTGCGGCTGTATCTCAGCCTCTGGCACAATGCCAGTAAACAGCAGGCACTCGCTGTGTGTTTGTGGGAAGCCCCTTTGTTGGAGTTGAGGGTCACTGCTGGCTCAGGGACCCTGGGGCCAGAGGGTCCCATTCTCTGCCTGCATCTTTATTAGTTTTTCTGTCCTCTTTATGCCCTACCCCAGCCTGGCTTTCACTTTACAACTAAATAAATAAATCTTCGTCTTCGTGGAGAGCTTTCCTCTGGGCAGTGCTCCGAAGAACTGGAAATGCTCCCAGCCTAGGAGCCACTGGGAGGAGACTTCAGGAGGCTGGGCTGGGCCCCGGTTGGAAAGGGCCCCCCCCCCCCCCCCCCCCCCCCCCCGTCCCGCCCCGCCCCGCCCCACCTTTGCCAGTGCTGTGCTTTCTCACAGTCTGACTCAGTGAGTGCTGTGTCACCAGCATACACTAGGTGCTCATTCCGTGTTTTTGAATAGAATTGCTGATTGGTCAGGCCAGGCTGGAAGCTGTGACAGAGCTGATGTGTGAAGGATCTAGAGATGCGGTAGGTGTGGGTGCTGGGAATGAAGACACAAGGTAGAGAAGTGGAGAGAGGGAAGGGCATACCAGGGAGAGGGTACAGCCTAGGCAAAGGCACGGTGGCAGGAACTAGCTGGGACACACAGGGCTCTTGTGCAGCTCTTGGCTCCCAGTGGTGAGTGATGGGTGATGAGATTGGAAAGACCCAGCTGGTCCAGGTCCTGGGGGGGTGTTAATGCCGGGTGAGGAGTGCGAATGTTGTCCTGAAGCCGTTAGAGCTACTGAAAGGTTGGAGCAGCGGGAGGGATGGGTTTGGATGTTGTGTTTAGAAAGCTCACCCCAGCTGGGGTGCCTGGGTGGCTCAGTCGGTTAAGCATCTGACTCTTGGTTTCAGCCCAGGTCATGATCTCACGGTTTCGTGGGTTCGAGCCCCGTGCAGAGCCTGCTTGGGATTCTGTCTTCCTCTCTCTCTCCCCCTCCTCCACTCACACTGTCCCTGTCTCTGTCTCTCTCAAAATAAACAAATAAACAAACTTAAAAAAAATTTTTTTTAAAAACAAAGGTTCTCTCTCTCCCTCTCCTGCCCCTCCCCCACTCACTGTCTCAAAACAAAACAACAAAAAACTCACTCTGGCAACAGAGCAAGGACCAGAGGGGAGGTGAGTGATGACAGGCTCCTCTACTGGGGTCGGGGCAGCAGACATGGAGAACAGGGGACAGACTTGAATGAGATTCCAGAGGTAGGATCAGTGGTGTCAGACATTGGAGTCGGAGGAGAGGCTAGACTTACGCCCAGGACCCTGGCTGGCACAGCTGGGACTTGGGGATAGGGGGTGGGGAGCAGCTGTGGCCAACGTTGGGCCCCCTGAGTGGGAGGTGGGACATTGGGGGGAAATATTCGGGAGGCAACACATTTGGATTCAGACAAATTTCAAATAAGAAACAAGGACAGACACTATATAGCAGTCAATTATGGGCTGCTTTTCCCACGTATGTTTAAATTACAAATTAAAAAACTCGCCTCCCTGTATCCCCCCTGCCACCTCCATCCCAATTCCCAACAGTGACTGGTGCTTGCTCCAGTCTGAAAAGGGAATTTTCAGTTGTTTGCTGTAGAATGAGTGATACAGACCCTGTGCTCCCCTGCCTGCCCTCCCCCCCCCCCCCCCCCCCCAGCAGAAGGTTAGCTCACTGCTGTGATCTAGGAAGAACTCTTGTGGAAACAAGAAGAGCTTGGGCCCGTGTCTCTGGGAGTGCACCTGGGGGGCCCCTAGAGCCAGAGAAGATGGGATAAACTGATGTCTAGATTACACAATCACCCTGGGAGGGGTGAGCTTTTCCCCCCATTTTGCAGAGGTGGAGACAGAGGCTGTGAGAAGTGATTTGGCTAAGGCCAAGAAGCTAATAAGTAAGTACCTGATCCCCGTCTCCCCCCATCTGCCCCTTCAGGCCCCACATAACCCACTTGGTCTCCTGTGAGCCTACAGCTCCCGCTCAGAGCAGGTGGCCAAACCAGTGGCTTTGCTGCAGTGAGGGAGTGAGCGAGCGCTTCAGTGAAGAATTGTGTCCTTCATCTTGTCCCCTACATTTTACACCACCATGTAAAATTTTCCATTAATTCCTCAGAATAAAATGTAGTGGCTGTTAATTTTTGACGCCTGGGACGTAGCCAGCTGAATGCTTTTTTATGCCTGAAACTATTTTCCGCCATTAGAAAAGTGTAATAAAAAGTTTCTTTTCTTTCTTTGGTTTTATTTTTTAATTAGACCAGAGGGTTTCAGTGGCTCAGTCAGAACTGTGGCCAGCAGCTGGGAGCCCAGGAAGCACAGACAAAGGACACATACTTGCTCACTCCTCACATGCCATCTCCACAGCCAGGCCTTGCCTCTCTGAAAACCAGGAGTGTCAAGGTCCGGCTCAAATCAGAGAAAGACCCAGAACTTCATTGCTTTTCCAGAAAGACCATTTGTGAGAGGTAACATGGGACTGCGAGAAGTTTCTCTTTGCTTCTTTTATTTTATTTTTTGAAGTTTTTATTTATTTTGAGAGAGAGAGAGAAAGAGAGCACAGACGGGAGGGGCAGAGAGAGGGACAGAGAATCCGAAGCAGGCTCTGCACTGTCAGCACAGAGCCTGATGTGGGGCTTGAACTCACAAATCATGAGATCATGACCTGAACTGAAATCAAGAGTCAGATGCTTAACTGACTGAGCCACGCAGGTGACCCCTCTTCTTTGCTTCTTAATTTTTTCTTCTTTGGAGCTTCCTTTTGGGTTGATCAAGTTTTCCTTTTCCTTTTCCTCTTTCTTTCTTTCTTTCTTTCTTTCTTTCTTTCTTTCTTAGCTTTTGTTTATTTATTTATTTTTCAATAATCTCTACACCCAATGTGGGTTCAAATTCACAACCCCAAGATCAAGAGTCGCATGCTCTTCTGACTGAACCAGCCAGGCACCATTGGATTGATCACATTTTCTTTAACTAATTTCATCTATTTGTTTGGAAGTTACAAATATTATGTTTATTCTGTTTCAGGTATCTTCTGCAACATGACAAACTGTCCCACCTGAATGGCTTAAAACAAACTTTATTTATTATTTGTTCTGCTTCATGTGATTGTGGCATTGAGAGAGCTAAAGGGTCTAAAAAAAGGCTCCCTAACACCACTGGCAATTTGTGCTGGCTGATAGCTGGGGTAGTTTAGTTGGGGCTGTTTGTGGGGTGCCTTGGTTCTCCTCTTCAGCCTTTCCACATGGCTGCTTGAACTTCCTCACAGTGTGGTGGCTGGATTTCAAGAAGGAACGTTCCAATAGCTGAAGTCATAAGCTGTAGGTATCTTAAGGCCAGACTTGGAAGATACACAGCATCACTCCATTCTTTTGCACAAAACAGATCATGAGGCCAGCCCAGATCAAAGTGGTGTGGGACACCACTTTGGAATGAGTGACAAAAGGATTTGTGGCCATCTTTAATTTCAATCAATTTAAACATCACAGAAGCTATACTTGAATTTCATAGTTATATTTAACTGTATAGATTTCTAACAATATCTAAAGTTGCTAAGAAAAAAATCTCAGGGCGCCTGGACGGCTCAGTTGGTGAAGCATTCAACTTTGGCTCAGGTCACAATCTTATGTTTCGTGAGTTTGAGCCCCGTGCTGGGCTCTGTGCACTGATAATGCAGAACCTGCTTTCGATTCTGTCTCCCGCTCTTTCTGCCCCTCCCCTGCTCACACTCTCTCTCTCTCAAAAATAAGTAAACATTAAAAAAAAAAAAGAGGGGCACCTGGGTGGCTCAGTTGATTGAGTGTCCAACTTCAGCTCTGGTCATGATCTTGTGGTTTGTGGGTTTGAGCCCTGCATCGGGCTCTGTACTGATAGGTTGGAGCCTGGAGCCTGCTTCGGATTCTGTGTCTATCTCTCTGCTCTTCCCCTGTTCACTCTCTGTCTCTCTATCTCTCTCTCAAAAATAAATAAACATGGGGCGCCTGGGTGGCGCAGTCGGTTAAGCGTCCGACTTCAGCCAGGTCACGATCTCGCGGTCCGTGAGTTCGAGCCCCGCGTCGGGCTCTGGGCTGATGGCTCAGAGCCTGGAGCCTGTTTCCGATTCTGTGTCTCCCTCTCTCTCTGCCCCTCCCCCGTTCATGCTCTGTCTCTCTCTGTCCCAAAAATAAATAAAACGTTGAAAAAAAAAAATTAAAAAAAAAAAATAAATAAACATGAAAGAAAGAAAGAAAGAAAGAAAGAAAGAAAGAAAAAAAGAAAAAATCTCAGAATGCATTGCTTTCCTTCTGAATGTCCTTTTACTGACCCCTTTGTTATTGTTTAGGATTTTAGTTCCATCTTATGTTTAAAACCTGATTGTTTTAGTTTTTTGTTTTGTTTTGTTTTGTCTTGAAGTAATCTCTACGTCCAGTGTGGGGCTTGAACTCACAATCACAAGATTAAGAGTCAGATGCTCTTTGGACTGAGCCAGCCAGGTGTCCCTTCAGCATTATTTTTTACCACAAAACTTTTAAAGATTTTTCCATCATGTTTTGCCAAAAGCTTTGATGACTATTATTCCTTGGATTCCATTTCTCCTTATGAGTTCATTTCCTTCTTGTTGAAGTACATTCTTTAATACTTCCTTCAGTTGCAGCCTGTGAGTAGTAAATAAACTTTATTAATCTTTTTTTAAAAGTTTATTTTTTTTAGTAGTCTCTACACCCAACATAGGACTCAAATCCCCGACCCTGAGATCAATAGTCTCACCCTCTGCTGACTGAGCCAGCCAGGTGCCCCTGAACCCTATTAATCTTGATGTCTGGAAGGATCTTTACTTTGACCTCACTCTGTAATGACAGTTTAGTTAAGTAAAGAATTCTAGGCTGACAAGTATTTTTTTCACTGTGTTTGGAGATATTATTCCACTCTTTTCTGGCTCCTATTGTTTCTGATTGGAAGTCTACTTGTTTAATGGTCTAATTGTTTCTTTGAAGGGAACTCCTCCTGCCCCCGGGCAGTTTTGTTTTTATTCTTACTGTTGTTTACTGCAAAAGTGTAGATTTGTTTTTATTTATCCCACTTTGAACTCTTTGAGGACTTAGATCTTTCTTTAATTCTGGAAAATTCTTATATATTAGATTTCCATATATTGCCTTTCCTGTGTTTTCTTTATTGTCTTTTATTGGAATTCCTATTAGATGTGTGATAGATCATCTCATTTCATCCTTCATTTTATCTTCTGCTTTATATTTTACATCTTTGTTTCTCTGCATGTTTTACTCTGGGCAATGGCCTCAGAATATCTAGCTTCCTAGGCAACAGCTATGTCTAGACTCTTTTCAAACCCATCTATTGAGTTTATTTTAATTTCAGTTTATTTTGGATGACTTTTTTTTCCTTCCATGGCCCAGGCTAGGAAACTCACTTCTAGGCTGCCATCCAGGGTTATTGGACAGTTTTCAGTTTTCCAGTTTTTATCCAGTCTCCATTTAAAGAAGAAATAGCTCATTTCTTAAAAAAAAATTTTTTTTTTAATGTTTACTTATGTTTGAGAGAGAGAGAGACAGAGTGTGAACAGGGGAGGAGCAGAGAGAAAGGGAGACAGAATCTGAAGTAGGCTGCAGGCTCCGAGCCATCAGCATGGAGCCCGAAGCAGGGTTTGAGCTCACAAACCGTGAGGTCATGACCTGAGCCAAAGTCGGACACTTAACCTACTGAGCCACCCACCCAGGTGCCCCTCATTTCTTTTTTTTTAATTTTTATTTATAATTAAAAAAAAATTTAAGTGCATTTATTTATTTTGAGAGAGAGAGTACAAGCTGGGGAGGGAACAGACAGGAGAGACAGAATTCCAAGCAGGTTCTATGCCATCAGCACAGAGCCCGATACAGGGCTCAAACTCCCAAACTGTGAGATCATGACCTGAGCTGAGATCAAGAGTCAGATGCTTAACTGACTGTGCCACCCAGAAGCCCCAGAAATAGCTCATTTCTAACTTCTCCTTTATGTAGGCAGCCTAGCTCTAGCTCCCGGCCTCTTACAGGGTCTAGAACCTCATCTTCTGTGCTCACAGAGACATTAAACCCCCACCTCTTTCTTCTTCTTTTTTTTTTTAACTTTTAATGTATATTTATTTTTGAGAGAGAGAGACAGACAGAGAATGGGCTGGGAAGGGGCAGAAGAGAGGGAGACACAGAATCTGAAGCAAGCTCCAGGCTCTGAGCTGTCAGCACAGAGCCCAATGCGGGGCTTGAACTCACAAACCGTGAGATCATGACCTGAGCCAAAGTCAGACGCTCAACCGACTGAGCCACCCAGGCGCCCCAAACCCCCACCTGTTTCTAACCAGAAGTCCAGATTCGGCAGCCCCAAGCTGCTCTGGTGGTTCCAGGAAGCTGCCAGGGACTTGGACACCTTTGATTTTCTTGCAAGCATCTCATCTTTGAAATACCCCCATATGGGGCGCCTGGGTGGCTCAGTGGGTTAAGTGTCTGACTTCAGCGCAGGTCATGATCTCACGGTTTGTAGGGTTTAAGCCCTGCATCTGGCTCTGTGCTGACAGCTCAGAGCCTAGATCCTGCTTCAGATTCTGTGTCTCCCTCTCTCTCTGCCCCTCCCCTGCTCATACCCTGACTCTAAAAAAAGGAATCAATGTTAAAAAAAAATTGTTTTTGAAATACCCCCATAGCTTCTGTCTTCTGTCCAGAACCTGGTCACATGGTGACTGCAAGCAGCAAAGAGAAGCTGGAAGAGCAGGCTTTTTTGGTGGTACCTTTCCCTCCCACCATGAAACAATTGTGGTGCTCTTAGTAAGGTAGTAGAGCAAGTAGGTATGGAGCTAGTAACTTGTAACGTCCACCACACAGAATGTTATCCTCATTTAGGGGAAGAAATCGTAGCTCAGAGAGGTGTGGTGATTTACAGATTCAACTGCACTGAGCCCATGTTCCTTCTGTGAAGCCCCACTACCCTCTCCCTGCTTTCAGAGACCCTGGCCTGGATCTCCGCTGCTGGACTTTCCCTCGTCTCAATGTTTCAGTATACTGGCCTTTGCATGATGGATGACTGGGCGGCCTCATTAAGCACTGAGTTTTGTTGGTTCCCAGAGCTTACAGGAGCAGCAGGGCCTGGGGAACTGAGTGCAGGGAAGCTGAACAGAACCACGTCTGTCCTGTTCCCTCCCTCCCCCAGCTCTTGTTCAGACAGACATTTGTCAGCATGGCAAGAGGGCAGTCTCTCTCAGCAATTAGGAGTTGCACACAGGAAGAATAATGACTGGTCCCCGGAGAGGGAGTAGGGATTAATCAGGGGCCAGCATGGCTAGGCGGAGTTTGATATCTACATCGCTTCTGAAGGGAAAGGAGCTGGCTGACACCTCCCCGTCCCACAGCGGGGGGCTCCTTAGCTCTGCCTTCTGGTTTTCCTACCACCTGTTCCTCCTCAATATATCCCTCCCTGACTGTCCCTCCACCACACCAACTCTCCCCACCTGCCCTGGATCTCTGTCTTGGATCAGTGGCATTTCGTTTGAGTGATCACACCTGCCTCATTGATGCTGGTCTCCTAGCTCTGGCCTTGCCCCGTGTAAACCACCCTCCACACTGGCTGTTTACAAGTCTGATCATTTCACACATGTCTCTACTTCCTGCTTCCTGCTTTTATATCCTTCTATGGCTCGCTACTACATGCAAAATAAACAGCCAACTTAACCTTGCCAACCTCAGCTCCCATTCCTCATCCTTTGTACTTTTTTTTTTGAGAGAGAGAGAGAGAGAGAGAGAGAGAGAGAGAGAGAGCATGGAGAGAGGGGCAGAGGGAGAGAGAATCCTAAGCAGGCTCCATGCTTAGCATGGAGCCCAATGCAGGGCTTGATCTCACGACCCTGGTATCATGACCTGAGCCAAAATCAAGAGGCAGACGTTTAACTGACAGCCACCCAGGTGTCCCTCATCCTCTGTGCTCTTGCTATGTTTGCTATTTAATTTTTTAGAATAGATTATTGTGATATTATGATTTATAATAAGAAATATATATTTGGTCCTCATTCAGTTGCTGGCACAGAGCTCCTAAAATTCTTGGAATTCTTTCTTTCTTTCTTCCTTTCCTTTCCTTTCCTTTCCTTTCCTTTCCTTTCCTTAGGAGATAGAAATTTATTGAATATACTGCAAAGGAGCAGTGGACAGAACAGCAAAGGAGAGGCTGTCTGCTAACACTCTTGGAATTTACGTAATGATAAGAGAGGTAAAGTTGTCTTCTATTATTCATAGCAAGCCCCTTTTAACCCCACCTGAGTTTATTATGTTAATGAAGTCACTTGTTGGAATGTTCCACAGGATGGGGCTGGTCACCAGGAAGACCAAGTGATTAGAGGGTTGAACTTTCAGCTCCGCCCACCGTACTCTGGGAAGGGGTTAGGACTAGAAGCTCAGCTCTATCAAAATTCTTGAACAAGTCAGTTTTTTTCAGGTCAATATTTAATTTTTAACTTTAATACGCAAGTAAATAGAAAAGGAAAACTACATTCAAAACTGCTGCTAAGGAAGTACAAGCCCCAGAGCAGAAATTCTTCAAAAACAGAAGCGACTCTCCCTAGAAGCATGCAGGGTGGGGCTCGGTGGGGTCTGGCCCACACCCCAGGCCCACGAGGAGGCACGGAAGGGGCCGTGGGTTCCCGAGGAGGATGGCTGCCTGGAGGGTCTGCTTCAGGAATTCCGGTAAGTTCCCGTCTTACAAAACAAGGATGTGGACAAAGCACCTGGCACACTTGAGCAAACACAGCTTAGGAGACCCTGGGCAGGATACACCGTCCTTGGAATCGCCCACGCCCCGAGTCAAAGGCTTTGCAAACCTTGAGATCCACAGGTAACTTCTAGAAACACATTTCCACTTCCCAGAACGGTGGATTTGGCACAGCACAGTTTGGGGAGGGTGAGGGCTGCCGCTGGGCAGAAACAAGGCTGCAAGGAGATGGTTCCCCATTGGTTGATCCCACTCTGATGGTGCCGGGAGCCCTGCCAGGGCTCCTCACGGTGCAAGAATTTTAAAGAGCTGGCCGCCAGCCCCAACAGCCACGAATTCGTGGCCCAGAAAGCCTTGGATGCCTCTGCAGGACGGTTGCCTCAGCCCCTCGTGGCCACACCCAGGAGGTGACTATAGGTACGGTGACAGTGTAAAGGGCACAACTGCAGAGTTCCATGAAGAGGGCTCTCATGGCCCAAGAACCCATGGGGCGTGGCTGATTGCAGAAGTAACAACCATTAAGAGAGCTTACGAATAAATACGTGTCCATATATATATATATATATATATATATATATACATACATACATACATACATATTTCTAGAAGGTCCATCTTAGGTACATGACTTTACCCCAGGTATGGGGCCACTTGAGCCCAGTGGGAGCTGTAGGCTGAGCCCCCTCCCCTCAAGAGCCCGCAGTGCGGCTGCCAGGTCAACGCAGGGTCTTGAGTCTCACTTTTTCCAGAGTGGTTGAACATGTCAATTTGATGAGCTTCCGAGCCGGTGAACATATCCACCAGAAGGCAGACACATCCCAGTTTCATGGAGACAGAAGCTCTTGAGCTCAGGACCCTTCCAGACCTCACTCTTTGTATTCCTTCATCTGGCCCTTCATCTCTATCCTTTATAATATCCTTCATAGTAAACCGGTAAATGTGAGCAAATGTTTCTCTGAGCCACTCTAGCAAATTCATTGAACGCAAGGAGGGAGTTGTGGAAACCTCCTATGTACAGCTGAAGAGGGGGAAGTCTTGTGGGACCAAGCCCTCGACCTGTGGGATCTGACCTGCCGCTCTCTCCAGGTAGCTGCTGTCAGAGTTGAGCTAAATTGTCGGACACCCAGTCAGTGTCCACTGAGATTGGAGAATTGCTAGGTGGTGCTGGGAAAAAACACTCCAGAGTCACATGATTACAGGTCTCAAAAATCAAACTAGGCAGTGAAAGAGTTTCATTTCCACATTTCTGTTGACTGTCCACTTTTCATCACCCACCATATTTTCTTAGTTCCTTGTGTCTCCTTACAGAATTTCTTTATGTAAATGTAAGCAAAACCAATACAAAGTATTCTATGTCCCCCACGTCCTCCCTTTTTGTAAAAATGGTAGGTTTGGGCAACACATCTTTTTTTTTTTTTTTTTATGTTTTTATTTATTTTTGAGACAGAGAGAGACAGAGCATGAGCAGAGAGAGAGGGAGACACAGAATCTGAAGCAGGCCCCAGGCTCTGAGCTGTCAGCACAGAGCCCGACGCAGGGCTTGAACTCATGGACTATGAGATCATGACATGAGCCAGAAGTTGGACACTCAACCGACTGAGCCACCCAGGCACCCCGGGCGACACATCTTCAAGTCACAAATCCAGTGGCCCCACCAGACACACCTGACCACTCAGGCAGAGCTAGCACTTTGGGCTCCCAGGGGCACACTCACATAGGATTAGGAGCCCACCGTCCTCCAGTGACCTCATCTTAATTACATCTTCAAGGACCCTCTTTCTAAATAAGGTCACATTTTGATGTGCTTGGGGGTTAGGACTCCAATGATGGAGTTTTGGAGTGGTGGTGGGGCTTTGGAGCCAATGGCCAAGAAAGAATTTTTGAAGATGTCTTTGGTGCAAAAAAGGTGATGTTCTTCAAATACGGGGACAGGACCCGTGGGCAGAAAGAGCTGCACTGGGGTTGTGAAGAGTGACTACTTATATACTGTGGAGTTGGGGGAGGTAAAGTCAAGAGGAAGTTTCTTAAAGGGATTTTCATCTGCTAAAGAAGACTTCTAGATTGCTGGAGGCCTAGCTATTGTCAAGCTAAGGTTGTTTTTCCCTGTAGCAGAGCAAGATCCTTAAGATAGTAGAGAGTTCCTGGAGAGTAGGCTATTGATAAGATTGCCCCCCCCCCTTTTTTTTTGTAATTGTACTAAGATATTTGTAAACTGGTGGAGACTCTTATCAGTTTAACCCTTTGTTTTCTGTCCTTTCCTTTGTTCTTGGGCAGCCAGGAGCTCAGGAGGACTATTACACATATCCCACCTCGGGGTTGTGTGTGTGCTAGCTTGTGCTTAGCCCTCAGCTTGCCTTATGGTCCCTCATCACTACTACTCTTAACGTGCTGGATCAACTCTAACCAGACTGGTGCCTGCAAGAGTCTCCGCTGTGGACACATCTTACCTTGGAGGCCAGATCAGCCCCTAATCAAATTGGATTCCTTATGTCTGGCCAGAAGGAAACCCAGGGAGATCAATAATAATAACAAAGGCCTTCAGAGAAGTGCGCTGACTCTTCAGAAAAATGAAGAGAGTGTCTTCCAGCTCTGCCAGGGCCCAGCCAAGGATAGGTGTGTGAGCAAATGGACATGATGGCTTTGTTTGCTTGACTGTCTTGGCACACTGAACAGCCAGCCAAATTCCCCAATGCCAATCTCAGAAACAGAAGAAAATAAAAATACTCAGACTGCTCTGTGGGGGCCCAACTGTCATCATTAGGGATTGCAGCCACCTAATGTGTTAAGTGATCATTAGCTAGTTATTGACAGAGGACGTCTGATGGGTACCAGCTATTTTTGTGGGCTGGGACGAAAACTTCAAGGACTTGGTGAAACCCTGGAAACTTTGTCACAAATCATTTGGTCATAGATCTACAAGGTCCTTTTGTATAGTTTTGGTTATTTTAGTGGATTCCCCATAGAGTGGACCTAGAAGATCCCTCTCCTATGTTCTATTGATTTGGGGTCTAAAGTTTAGATTAATGGTTTTATCTCATGTGATAAATGTAATCCAGAGGTAGTAGGAATCTAGAATTATGTGTTGAGAAGGATTCTGAGGTTCCATGCTTGGCGGTATTCCCAATTCTTTCTGGAATCTGCACCCCTATTCTTCCAGGAATTCCCTTTCCTCTCTGGTCTAACCTTGTGGACCTAGCGGGAGCCCATGTTTTTATATAGTCTATTCACTTGGCACAGCCGAGAGGCCCGATTACTGGTGGCATCTGATCCATATTGGGCCAGAGTCCTTTAATCTATAGTGGAGTGAGTCAGGTCCTCTCTCTGGTGTGAGAAGAGAAGGAATATTGGTGACCATGGTGGTATCTGAAGTAAGAGGGAAGGAATCTGATACATTGAGAAGTAGAGACAGAGAGTGGGGTTAAGGGAATCCTGGTGGCCTCCAGTCCCAGGTACCATGAATTGGGCGGAATAGGTATATCCCTTCTCAGACTGAGGTTTGGTTGTTAACTTCATCTTTGCATTGCAGGAACCAATCAATCCCCTTTTCTCTTAAGCTGCTGTGTTAGTCAGGATTCTCCAGAGAAACAGATCCTAATGGTATATAGAGAAAAATATAAGAAGAAATATATTATAGGAATTGGTACATGTGGTTATGGGAGCCAAAAAGTCCCATGAACTAGGAAAGCTGGTGGTATAATTCCATCTGAATCTGAAGGCCTGAGAACTTGGGGGCAGGGGGAGCTGATGTAAGTCCTAACGTGAGTCTGAAAGCCTGAGGACCAGGAGTGCCAATGTCCGAGGGCAGAAGATGGATGTTTCAGCTCAAGCAGGAAGACAGTGATTTCATCCTTCCTCCCTCTTTTTGTTCCCCACTCAACAGATTGGATGATGCCCACCACACTGGGGAAGGCTCTCTGCTTTACTCAGTTCACCAAATGCTGATTTTTTTTCTGGAAACACCCTTGCAGACCCACCCAGAAAATAGTGTTTTTCTAGCTATCTGGACGTCCTATAGTCTAGTCCAGCTGACACATAAAAATTAACCATTGTAACCAGTGTGAACTGGGTTTCTGTTGCTTGTTCTGGATGATACACTCACCAACTATCTCTGGGGGAGAATGCGAGGTCCCAGGAAGGGAGTGATGGGAAAGTGCTGGCTACACTGTAGTGTGCTGTGCCTCTTGACTGGGACCTTCTCCATTCTTGTGGAGCCCAGAGATGTAGCCATATTCGTCCTGTGTCTGAGGCCCCAGGCTTCAGATGAACAGACCCTCTGCATAGTGGGAAGTTGAGGCAGAGAGAGTAATGCTCAAAATACCTGCTGCTTACACCTGCCCACGCAGGCAGATCTAATGTGGAGATTTTGCAATGGTAGAGTGAAAGAAGAGATCAAAAATAAATTCAGTCAGCTTCTTTCTCAAACCCTGTGGATATCCAGGATACGCTAAATGTGTAAAGCAGAGCATCAGTTCCAGGGACCATCCTGAAACCTCTCCAGGGACCAAGGGTTCTAAGGTCATGCATTTGGACAAGAATCCATTTCTTACATTTGACAAAACTCACCCCATGGCCTTGGGAAAAATAAAATGAAGAAATACACACCAGGATGGACCATGGCAGGAATATCAACAGCCCAGCTCCAAACCCTGGCAATCGGTGAGCTAGTTGGATGTCTGATCATTGCTAGACTTTGGGAAGTTTCCCCCAGAAACAGGAGCAGTGGTGGGCAAGGTCTTGATTTTAGAGCATCGTGAGGCTTGAAGAACTTGCTTTGTCATCTGGCACTAGGTAACTGGCAAAGCAAGAAACCGAGCCCTGGATGAACTGGGAGAGGTTGAGAACATTTTCCAGGTGGCCTCCTATTCAAGACCACCACATCTGTTGGCTCACGTCTCTCTGGGTTTCCCAGTGTACATTGTCTATCACAGTCAGGCTGACTCCTAGCCCCATGCTCCCTGCTTGCTCCCACCCTAGTACTTTGGCTTATGGTATACCCCCAGCCCTTCCGGAATGTTCTTCACCATTCTCAACCCACCATCTCAGGTGATCTCAGTGGAACAAGTATAGGACCACCAATTACAGCTGTTCAAGATAAGCACTGCACACTCCCAGTGGCACCATTCACAGTCTGTGTTCAAGTTGTCCAGTAACACTCAGCAGATTATTCTGCAGAAGGTTCAGAGCCAGGCTTTGGGGTTAGATTCAACACAGGTTGAATCTTGGCTCTGCTTACATAGTTATTAGCTATGTGACTTTGGAGAAAACATTAATTCTTGGTACCTGGTGTTTTCATCTGCAAAATGGGGAAGTGCCATATTTTATGGATTCTAGGATCCACAGTTTTTCACATTTTGCATCTCTGAAACTGGGCTGTATCTCACAATTGATGGCCTGCTATATTTTTAAGCAGTAGCATTTCTTTCTTTCTTGGTGGTAACAAAATAATGTATATTTTGATTGATACCGTTTGTAGACTTGCTGAAATATGGAAATAGTATCTATCTCACAGGAGGATGGATAAGCTTTCACCTGTGAAGCGCAGTGTCTAGCCCGTATTCCCTCAGCCCATCCTGGGGGTCACCTGAAGCTTCGGTGAGCAGTCCTTGTCCTTTTTTTTTTTTTTCAATTTGGAATTTTTATTCATTTTTATGCATACGACTCACCTTGATGTCCAAATCCACATGACAATAAGCAAAAGTAACATACAGTGCAGACAAACAGTTCTTTCATAACTTAGCTTTTGTTTTTTGCATTGTGGTTGTTATGGTTGTTGTTTTTCCAAAGATCAGCTCCTTAAAATGGATGATCCTGGAATATGAATAAAGAAAATATGTCTGAAAAGTGAGGATTTTAAACAGTAGACTTCCAGGGGCACCTGGGTCACTCAGTGGGTTGAGTGTCCGACTTTGGCTCAGGTCATGATCTCACGGTTGGTGGGTTTGAGCCCCACATCCGGCTCTGTGTTGACAGCTCCGAGCCTGGAGCCTGCTTCAGATTCTGTGTCTCCCTCTCTCTCTGCCCCTCCCCCTGCTTGAGCTCTCTCTCTCTCTCTCTCTCTCTCAAAAACATAAAACATTAAAAAAAAATTAAACAGTAGACTTCTTTATCCTTCTAACTGCTGACCCCGCAATGGTAGGCATAGCACCTTATGGTGCCTGCTTGCCTTCTTCTTCCATGTACACTCTGAGGTGTAACTTACACTCTTCAGCTCTGAGTGGAATCAGGGTGAGGCTGAGACTCTACCTGAAATGGCGCTCTTGTCTGCCCTTTTCTGCTTCCTGTCTTCTTCCACACCCATATCCAGCTTCTTGCAAGAGCATTTCCTTAACAAACCATTTGCACAGGAATCTTTGTCTTTAGGTCTGCTTCTAAGACAGTCCCCCCATGAAGGGGATCAGTGGCTTTAGCAAAATGTAACATCCAGAGGCAAAGCTGGGTGTGATTATGTGACATTTTCCCCAAATCGTGCTTGGGAGGTCCTGGACCCTCACTATTTTATATTGTCACTAGCAATGTGTGAGAGTTTCTTTTCCTCAACACCTCACCCACTTAGTATTATCAGGATTTGGTGTTTTCTTTTCCCCATTCGAATAGATGTATGACCATAATTTTAAAAATCAAGTCAATGGGATCACCTAGGTGGCTGTTGGTTGATTTCTGCTCGGGTCATGATCCCAGGGTCATGGGATTGAACCCCAGGTCAGGCTCCTCGCCAACTGAGTGTGGAGCCTGCTTAAGATTCTCTCTCTCCCTCCCTCTGCCCCTCTCCTCTGCTCATGCTCTATCTCTATAAAATTAAATTAAATTAAGTTAAATTAAATTAAATTAAAAAATCAGGTCAACTGAACCATGTCATTCCTCTACTTAAATCTTCTAGTGGCTCATATCACACTGAGAATAAAATTCAAGCCATTACACGGCCTATAGGGCTCTTCTTGCCCAGTTCCTCACAGCCCCTCTGACCCCTTCTTTCTCTGTTCTCCCTCTCCAGCTGCCCTGGTCTTCATGCTCTTCCTGAGACCTGCCAAAATGCCCCACCTCAGGGCCTTTGCCCTTGCTGGTTCTCGGGTCTGGAATGCTCTTTCCTTGGATTTTCACAGGGGCAGCTTCCTTCCTGACATTCCAGTATCAGATGTAAGCCACCTCTACAGAAGGGCCTTTTCTGGCCTTTCCATCTAATATTGCCCATCTTCCACCCCTACCTTCACATAACTCTCCATGTTACCTGGTTTTATTTTCTTCATGTCTCTCATCGTGATGTGAAATTATTTCAACTATTTATTATTTAAAAATTTTCTCTCTTTTAAAAGTTTCATCGAGGTACAATATACATATATTATAAGACATCTTATGTGTATAGCTCAATGAATTTTTACGTATGTACATGCATAGCTGCTTCCTGTATCGACACAGAATGTTTCCAATGCTCCAGAGAGCTCCCTCTGCCGTTTCCTCCAAAGATAATCACTGTCCTGATTTCTATCTGATTTATTGTATTCATTTTGTCAGCTTTGGAACTTCATTTAAATGGAATCATAAGGTTTGCACTCTTTTTGTCCAAATTCTTGCTCTGTCTCTCTCTCACAAAAAATGAATAAACATTAAAAATTTTTAAATGAATGAATAAATAAATAAATAAACCACAATTTATTTATCCATTTTTCTGATGATGGACCTGATGGTTGTTCCTGATTTGGAGCTTTTGGATAATGCTTCTATGAACATTTTTTCTCTAATGTTTATTCATTTTTCTTTTCTTTCTTTCTTTCTTTCTTTCTTTCTTTCTTTCTTTCTTTCTTTCTTTCTTTTTTTTGAGAGACAGAGTGCAAGCAGGGGAGGGGCACAGAGAGAGGGAGACACAGAATCCGAAACAGATTCCGGGCTCTGAGCTGTCAGCAGAGCCCAACACGGGGCTCGAACCCGCAAACCATGAGACTGACCTGAGCTGAAGTTGGTCGCTCAACCGACTGAGCCACCCAGCCACCCCTGCTATGAACATTTTTATGCATATCTTTTTTTTTTAATTTTTTTTCAATGTTTATTTTATTATTTTTGAGACAGAGAGAGACAGAGCATGAACGGGGGAGGGGCAGAGAGAGAGGGAGACACAGAATCAGAAGCAGGCTCCAGGCTCTGAGCCATCAGCCCAGAGCCCGACGCGGGGCTCGAACTCACGGACCGCGAGATCGTGACCTGAGCTGAAGTCGGAGGCGTAACCGACTGAGCCACCCAGGCGCCCCATCTTTTTTTTTTTTTTTTTTTTTTTAACGTTTATTTATTTATTCTTTGAGACAGGGAGAGACAGCATGAATGGGGGAGGGGCAGAGAGCGAGGGAGACACAGAATCCGAAACAGGCCCCAGGCTCTGAGCTGTCAGCACAGAGCCTGATGCGGGGCTGGAACTCACAGGCCGCGAGATCATGACCTGAGCCGAAGTCGGATGCTTAACCGACTGAGCCACACAGGCGCCCCTATGCATATCTTTTGACAGATACACACTCATTTCTCTTGGGGGTATGACTGAGAATGGATTGCTAGATCATAAGGTAGGATTATGCTTATCAGCTATTTATTCTTTTATGTGTGTGTTATTTTTCCCATTAGACTCCAAGTTCTGTTAAAGGTAGGAAACAAGCCTGTCTTGTTCACCACTGTATTTTCAGCATGTAACACAGTGTCTACCACATTGTAGATGATCATTAAATATATGTTGAGTATATGAAACATCAGCTCAAAGTAAGTTATGGTGGAGCCAGAACTAGATCCAACTCCTCCTGACTTCCACCCTCTGCAAGCTGGGATTTAGGAGCCCAGCTGACTCAGAAGGAGACGAAGCTGCAGGTGCTAGGTTGGTTTCAGCATCCCGTTATTCTTTGAAGAGGAAGCACTCCCTCTCCCTCTCTTGGCCTGCATTGTCACAGCTTGAAATATTCTTTTGATTATGAGAACATTTCCCATTAAGTGTACATCTCCAGCTCTCCCCCAGGATTTATGAGCTCATAACTCCAGGATCTGTCACAATCAGTGTTACAAAAGTGTATCTGAATGTAATGAAATAATTCGATGAGAAACGTGGCAAGGAGACAGTCGGAATTTTCTCTTGCCTTACAAACCATCCCCAGGGGATGGGTGTATATAAATCAGCACCTCCCTTAATTAAGTAAAACATTTTAAGGAAAAAACAAATTAATTACCACTTCATGGCACCACCCCAACCGATTACCCAAACGGTTCACATTCCATAAACCTTGCTTGAATGTAGAACTAATTATCGCTCTTTTGGTTTGTTTATACTTCCCAATACTGCAAAGATCTGTATTAAATGTGGGTGGTGTGGGATTTTTTTTTTTTTTTGCACTTTCAAGATGATGTAAGTTGTCATAGAATTGAGAAGTAAGTTTTTGTTTTGTTTTGTTTTTTAAGCTGAAAACACAGGGTATATAGAACGTGGAGCGTCCAGAGGGGGAAATAGAAATAATCTTGGGAGGGGCATGTGGATGGCTCAGTCAGTTGAGCTCTGACTTGATTTAGGCTCAGGTCATGATCTCCCAGTTCTTGAGTTCGAGCCCCACATCAGGACTCTCTCTCTCCCTCTCTCTCTGCCCCTCCCCCACTTGCTCTCTTTTGCTCTCTCTCTCAAAATAAATAAACAGAAAAATTAAAAGAAAAAAGAAATGATCTTGGGGTGTTGCTAGAGAGGTGGGAAGAAGCCCGTGGGGGTATAGAATATGTGGAGTTTTGACCTGGATCAGTTAATGACTTGCTGTGCAATCTTGAGCAGGAACTGAATATCTCTGGTTTCTGTCTGGGTGGCTGAACATCTTTCATCCAGCCTCCTATCCCCACTATGAGCCCATGCCTCCTGGCATGTAGTCCCACTAAGAGGTGAGAATCCTGTTATTTGTGAGCTATTGTCCAGCCTGACCTGATGTCCTTTCTAATGCTCCTTTCTGCTGACTCTGTCCTCACCCTTGCCCCATGGGCCAGACCCATTGTCTTTGATCCAGACAGATTCCTGTGGCCAGGGCATCTGTTAACTATGCTTCATCTATTCCCATCCCAAAGTCCCTGCCCATCCTGGCCTCTTGCATCTGGTTCTCTTCTGACAGATCCAGTTGCCTGATGAAGCAGGCTGCCCAGGCCTAGTCTTGGCTCCTCTGGGGTGTGTGTGTGGGGGGGAAGAGGGGTCGCTACGGCATCAAACATGGCTGGCCCTGAGAAACCCCCTCCAGCTGTGTTCCTTGTTCTAAGTCCAGAGCCACGTGCCCGCTCCTTGTGGGGAGAAAGCCAAACCCTTATCTACCCTTACATCTCTGCCACTTGCTTTGGATGTCCATACACGCTGTAGGCACTCAATCACTGTTGAGTCACCATCTGAATTTCAGTGAAAGACATGCATACCACAAAGATATAACCATCTAGCTCTTCAAAGCATTTTTATTAAGGTATGGTTGTATACAGTAAAGTACATACATTATGAATGTATGACCCAATGAATTTTTACTTTGTGTAGACCCACATAATCCCCACCTAGGTCAAGACACAGAATATTTCCAGCACCGCTCCCCCCAGAAGTTTCCTTCACAGTCAATACCTCAAAGTGAACCATTATTCTGACTTGTGTCACCAAAGATTGGTTTTGTCTATTCTTGAATTTCTTATAAATGCAATCACCTGGTATCTAGTTTTGTGTGTGTGTTTCTGGCTTCTTTTGCTCATTTGCTGTGTCTGTGAGATTCATCCTCAACACAGAGAGCAGTATTTTTGAACCCTTTTTTAAGATTAAAAATTCAAAAAGTGATTACTCTAGGGATTACTGGTTGTTGGTATCTAGTTTGACAGTATGTCAAATGCCTTTTTTTTTTTAAATGCCTTTAAAAAATTTTTTTTAATGTTTATTTATTTTTGAGCGAGAGAGAGAGACAGACAGAGCATGAACAGGGAGGGTCAGAAAGAGAGGGAGACACAGAATCTGCAGCAGGCTCCAGGCTCCGAGCTGTCAGCACAGAGCCTGACATGGGGCTTGAACCCACGAACCGTGAGATCATGACCTGAGCAGAAATCGGGCATTTAACTGACTGAGCCACCCAGGCGCCCCTCAAATGCCTTTTTAAAAATAACCAAATGCCAAGATATTTGCGGACCTAATGTTGTCCTGATGGTATGTAACCCCCCCCACCAAAAGGAGTAATTTAGATCTTGAGAGTACTCAAGTGCATCCAAGTTCCAAATGGAGCAGGGGTGAGTTTGATTAAGAAAGCATCTGACTGCATTCGTTCCCTCTTGAGAACCTTCCAGGGCATCTTTTTGTTGCTTTCATTTTTATTTCCTAGGTTACTGGAGAGGTCAAGTGTCTTTTCTTGGGATCATTTGTCATCTATGTTCCCTCATATCCTGTAGGGACCTTCTCTGGAGCACTGGAGGAGTTGGGAGGTTGGAGGTTGCCTCCTCTGGGGGACTGGGAGAAAGCGTGAGAATGACCTGGATGCCCCTTTTGAGGTTGTCTCCAAAAGGGCCACTCACCCCTGGATCCAAGGAAAATCAGTGCTGAGGGAAGGTGGGGGAGAGTCATGCTCCACTCTTTCTCAGGTCAGACTCAGACATTGCCTGTTGCCACAGAACCCTCAGTATCAAGCCTCACCTTTAGCCCTGAGAGTGTCTTAGCAATTGACGTCTGGAGTCACACTAGAGGCTCCAATCTAGCAGGTCTAGGGTGGATCCAGGAATCTGATATTTTATTCTTTATTTTATTTTCTAAAAAGATTTTATTTTTAAGGAATCTCTACACGCAACGTGGGTCTCAAACTTACAACCCCGAGATCAAGAGTCCCATACTCTACCGACTGAGCCAGCCAGGTGCCCCAATCTGATATTGTAAAGCTCTCCAAGTGATTCCCTGGAATGGTCTGGAGCCAAACTGCTTGAATTTTGATTCCAGCTCTGCCTGTTATCACTGTGACCTCAGGCAAGTGATGCGCCATAATTTCCTCATCTGTGCAATGGGGATAATAGTAGTATTGATAGAATTAATTGCGTTAATGCACTAATGCTTGTAAAGCACTTAGGCGAGTGCCTGGCAGAAAGTAAACCCTCAAGAAGAGTTGGCCACCACCTCCACCACCTGTACCATCACCATCATCATCACCATCATCATCATCATCATCATCTACAGTAGTACCACTGCTTTACTCTTTCCCTTTACACATGGGGGAACTGAGGACCAGAGAGGGGCACTGGCTTCTCCAAGATCACACGGTGAACCACAGGCAGCTCTACCCTTGGGGCTGCGTTCCCTCGGCTGCCCACATAGCCAGCTAGGATGAAGGAGACCAGCCGGGTCCCCTCTTTTTCTCCTCTTTCTGGGTCTGGGTGGGGCTGGGAAGACCTGGGGCACCTCTGGATTTCCAAAGTTAGGACCAATATCTTTTACCTGTATCAAATCCTGCCAATTCCACCTTGACAATGTCTTTGGAATCCAAGCTCCCTGCCACACCTGAGGCCAGGTCACCATCATCTTGCCTGGACAACTGCGCTAGTCCCTCTCTGGTCTTCCTGTTGCCACTTTATGCCCTCTGCTTCATTCTAGAAACACACCGGTTCCCCAGAGCAATTGCTCTAAATCACAGACCAAATTGGGTCACATCCTTGCTCAAAACTCTCCAAGCTAGGGGCAGCTGGGTGGCTCAGTTGGTTGAGCGTCTGACTCTTGGTTTTGGCTCAGGTCATAATGTCATGGTTCATGGGTTTGAGCCCCACATAGGGCTCCATGTTGCCAGTGTGGAGCCTGCCAGCATGGAGAGAGGAGAGGATTCTTTCTCCTCTCTCTGTCTGTCTCTGTCTCAAAATAAATAAATAAAATAAACTTAAAAATAAATAACTAAAGTAGTCAGACTCGTAGAAACAGAGTAGAATGGTAGTTCCTCAGGGCTTGAGGAAGGGCAAAATGGGGAGTTGTTGTTTGATGGATAGAGAGTTTCAATTTTGCAAAATGAAAAAGTTTTAGAAATCTTTTGCACAGCAATATGAATATAGTTAATACCACTGAATTGTACACTTAAAAATGGTTAAGATAGGGATGGCTGGCTGACTCAGTTGGTAGAGCACGTGACTCGTGATCTCTGGGTCATGAATTCGAGCCCCACGTTGGGTGTAAAGATTGTTTTAAAAAAAAATCTTAGGGGCGCCTGGGTGGCTCAGTCGGTTAAGCGTCCGCCTTCGGCTCAGGTCATGATCTTACGGTCTGTGAGTTCGAGCCCCGTGTCGGGCTCTGTGCTGACAGCTCACAGCCTGGTGCCCATTTCAGATTCTGTGTCTCCCTCTCTCTCTGCCCCTCCCCTGTTCATGCTCTGTCTCTCTCTATCTCAAAAATAAATAAACGTTAAAAAAAATAAAAAAAAAATCTTTAAAAAAGTGGTTAAGATGGTACTTTTTAAAAAAGATTTTATTTTTAACTAATCTCTACATCCAATATGGGGCTCCAGGAAAAATCAACGCCCAGGGTGTGGGCCCCTGACACTTTTAATATCACTACCACCACTGCCTTAGCTACCATTTAACAAGGACTCGCTATGTGCTGAACACCATGCCAACCAAGCTATTTGCATCATTATTGTAGTTAATCTTCATGATAAACTTGTATCATCCCCAATTTACAGATGAGGAAACTGAGGCTCACAGACGAAAGGTATCATGACTGAGATCACATAACGTAAATTGTGGCCCTGAGACTTAAACCTTCCTAATGCCAGAGAAAAGCTTTTAACCACTCAACTGTATTTCCCATACACACCTAAATTACTGCATTGGGTCCATGTATTGATTATTTTTCTGCCTCCCCAATTAGGGAAGGGTTGTGTCTTTGCCATCCTGCTTCCTACGCACCGTGTCTTGCCCAGGGCCCAGCACAGAGGGGGTGCTCATTTTGTGGGAGTTTTGTTGCACGTCCTTGAGTAAGTAGGTGTCAGTGCTATAGCTCCCCTAATTCCACAGCTTCTATTTCCCTCCAGGAATTGGCAGATTGGCGATTGCAAAAGAAACATTCTTAGCTGATCAATAAATAATAATGTTGGAGAATTTAAAATAAGAATCTGGATTATTAAAGTTACAAATCTTTGGTCTTTATACCTTTAATAAAACATGCATCTATTAATAATGGATACTAGTTCTGGCCTGCTTATGCTGAAAAGGGGAAAAAAATGACCAGTCGAAAGATGCTAATATTTTTTCTCCCTAGCGGACTTGGGTGCCAACTGCTTTGCTGACAAATTGCTCATCATTTAAAAAGGTTTAAAAATTTTAACAGCATGAAAGGGAAATTAAGGATGAGATGTTCAGCAAGAGATTGTTCCTTCTGGAGACATCTCTTTCCTAGGCTTTGGTGGACCCGCCTCTGCTGACTCCTCTCCTTGTCCTCTCGCTACCCCTTGTCCGTCTCGCCACCCCAACCTCTTCCCTGTTCCCTCTCCTCTCCCCTCCCCTCATCACTCCTCTCTCCCTCTTCACCTCTCCTCCCCTCCCCTCTCCTCTCCTCTCCTTACTCAACTTCCCTTGCCCTGAGTGACCTCACCCACTCCTGTGACTAGTCATCATCTTTGATCACTAGTCATCATCTTTGCATGAAGGCAAGTCACTCAGTAGTAGAGAAAGTCAAAGAGGTAACAAAAGGACAGACCATGTGGGGCCTTGTAGGTCACGTAGTACTTTGGCTTTTACTCCAAGCATGATGGTACCACTGCAGGAGCAGAGGAAGGCACAATATGACTTATGGCTTATAAGAAATGTCTTTGGAGACTACGAGTAAAATAGACTGGAGGGTGAGAGGGGCAGGAGCAGGAAAAGCATTTAGGAGAACATTGTCATGATCCAGGAAAGAGATGAAGGTAGTTTGGAATAAAGTGGGGGCAGTGAGGAGGTGTCAAGTGGTGGGGTACAGGATGTATTTTATGTTTTAAAGTAGAGGCCATAGGGTTTGCTGATGGATTAGAGGAGGGGTTATGAAAAAAAGAGAAAGGAGTCAAGGATTCCCCCCGAGGGTTTTGGTCTGAGTAACCAAAAGGGGGAAGTTTTCATTTTCTGAGATGGGGAAGGATGTGGGTGGAATAGGTTTGAGGATAAAGACCTTAGTCTTGGATGTGCTTCATTTGAGATGCCTATTGGATATAATTATATAGACTGAATTTTGCCCCTTAAAATCCATGTTTTTTTTAAGTTTATTTATTTCTTTTGAGAGAGAGAGAGAGAGAGAGAGCATGCAAGTGGTAGGGGGTAGAGAGAATCCCAGGCAGGCTCTGCACTGGGGCTTGATCCCACAAACTGTGAGATCATGACCTCAGCTGAAACCAAGAGTCCAATCCTTAACTGGCTGAGCCATCCAGGTGCCCCCAAATCCATGTTTTGTTTTTGTTTTTAAGTGAGCTCTACACCCAACATGGGGCTTGAACTCACAACTTTGAGATCATGAGTCACATGCTGTAACAATTGAGCCAGCCAGGTGCCCCTAAAATCCACGCTCATTGTGACTGTATTGGAGATAGGGACTTTAAGGAAGTAATTAAGGTTAAATGAGGTCAAAAGGATAGGGCCTTAATCCAGTAGACTGGTGTCCTTATAAGAAGAGGAAGAGACACCCAGAGATCTCACTCCTCACACACACACAGGAAATACCATTTGAGGACGTAGCAAGAAGGTGACTATGTATAAGCCAGGAAGAGAGGTCTCATCAGAAACCAACCCTGCTGGCACCTTGATCTTGGACTTCAGCCTCCAGAACTGGAAGAAAATAAATATATTTGTTTAAGCTGGCAGTCTGTGGCATCTAGTTATGGCAGCCCAAGTTGACTAATACAGGAGTCTAAGATGAGATGTAAGGGGCGCCTGGGTGGCTCAGTCGGTTGGGCGGCCGACTTCGGCTCAGGTCACGATCTCGCGGTCCGTGAGTTCGAGCCCCGCGTCGGGCTCTGGGCTGATGGCTCAGAGCCTGGAGCCTGTTTCCGATTCTGTGTCTCCCTCTCTCTGCCCCTCCCCCATTCATGCTCTGTCTCTCTCTGTCTCAAAAATAAATAAAACGTTAAAAAAAAAAATTTTAAGATGAGATGTAAAATTGGCAGTTGAACATACAGTTCAAAATTTAGGAGAAAGACCCCAGCTATAGATATAGATTTGGGCATGATCATCAAGGGGATGGTCTTTAAAGTGAGATTAGATTGCCAATGAAGGTGATGTCACAGAGATGAGAACATGACAAAGGGCCAAACCCTATGACCTTCCCATGTTTAGAGGCTGGGGAGATGAGGCAAAATCAACAAAGACTGAGAAGTTGCCAGTGATATGGGAGGGAAACCAAGAGCTTAAATGGTCCCGGGAGCCAGATAAAGAGAGAATGGTCATCTATGTCCAGTGATACTGATGGGATAAGTAAGGTGAAAAATGAGGATTGACCATTGGATTTAGCAACATGAAGGTTACTGGTGACTTCAACAAGAGAATTGGATTTAGTTTTGGGTCCCCTGATGGTAAAATCAAAAAAGGAAACCCAATAGATTCCATGACTGTCATTATCTTCCAGAAATGAACCTACCAATTATTCAAGCCAACTTTTTCTGGGAATTTATCATGCAAATTGGGTACTATAATGAATCTTGTCAACAACAGTTGAAGGTTTTTTTCCTCTGTTCCTTCTCACAATTTGAGTCAGGTACAAGTAGCAGTCTTATGTATCCATTCCAGTCCGGTTATGGAGGGTCCCCGAGTTAACGGTATATGGAGAAACTTCACGTAGCAACCCAACACAAGGGCACAGAGGAAGGAGTGACTGCCTGCCTTGGAAGCTGAGAAAGAGGCAATGCCATCGAGATGGGCTTTGAGAAGATAAATAGGAATTCTCAAAGAGAAAAAGAGGACAAATGACATTTTACACACACAGGAAACAACATGTGCAAATTCTAGCATGTGCTTTCACTTTAAAATTTTTTCCTTTTTCCCCTATTTTTCTAACTTCGTTTAGAAACACACACACACCCCTATTTTCACAAACATACCATATAACTGTTAGAACTCTTGAGCAACTGATAGAAAACTCACCTTAAAATGGCTTAAATAAAAGGAACTTTTTGGTTCATGCAATCAAAAAGTCCAGTGGTAAATTTAAGACATGGATAAACTTGGGGGTCCAAACAGTGATACTATAATTTGGTGTCTTTCCATCATATGGCTCAGCCTTCCTCCATGCTGGATTGGCAGTTCACATGTGCCATGATAGCCGTCAACAATCCTAAGCCTAAATCATTCCAGGGGAATTGAACAGAGAGCATCTCTGTTGTACCTCGTTGGCTCTGATTGGGTCAGCTGGCTCTCCCTGAATAAAACACTGTGGTGAGGGGATTGAGATGCTCTGATTTCTATAGCTGAGGCAAAAGCCCACCCCTAGCACCAAGGTGGAATCAACTTTGTCTAAAGCACGGGGACTGAGATCCAGGAGGGACAGAGCTACCAAAGGAAAAACTTGTTGCCAAAGAAGGTTGAGTGGACCTTTGGCCACAAAAGGTTTGTATGTCCACTTCTATGGAGTGCGATGCTGAGGATCTCCCTGAGTTACTAGAATCCTAACTATTGTGTGGACACTTAGGCCTTGATGATTGAATAGCCCTCAGAGCAGTGGAGCCTGCAGGACTGTGCTGGGAGGTACAAGAAAGAGAAAGGCCAAGAAATGTAGCTGGTGTGGGGCTTAGCAGTCATCACACTTTCTCACTGGAGAAGCATATGACACCAGAGAGGGTCAGGAACTTGTCTGAGGCCATAGCAAGCTGAAGGAGAGTTGGGATTCGAACTCCGTTGTAGGAAGACCAGAACAAGGCTCTGTCTGTGTGTCTGGCAGCTGTCACATTCATTAGCTCCCTGACATCTATCTCCTTGTTTCTTTGTATATTTTTACAAGGTTGTTAATTACCAGCCATAAAGCTCAGCAAACATTTTGATAGGCTTTAAAAGCTCATGAAAACAACATTACATTTTAAGGCATGGTTTCCTAATTAATCTAATTAACTGTCAGCTTCACATCCTGCTGGTTTCCAGACAAGGCGAGCTGTGCTTCTCAACTCTGTTTCAGCCCCATGATCACCGTCCTTGAGCTAGGAAACTAGCCAACATGTGGCCTGAGGTGTGGGTTGTCTGAAGCAGTGTTTAGATGGTCAGCCTCGTTTTGGCTTATTTCCTTGGATGATCTATTTCTAGGATGAATAGATCTCCAGTGGCTGGAGATGCCCCAGATTAGAGCAAATACATGGATGACTGGTCACCTCAGCTTGGAACCATCTCAGAAGGCCAAGGTACAGATAACTTTGGGGTGCCTTCCCCAATGATGCCCCCTTTGCAGAGATCTGTCCTCACGCACAGTGGAGGCCATGTGGCCCTGCTTCCCCCCACAGCTGATTGGACTGAGATGGACACCTCACCCAAAGATGGCTCAGTCACTTCTTGCCTGTGGCCTGGCTTGAAAAGATGAACTGGACCAACCAGAGGCAAGTCTGCAGGTGGAGAAACAAACAGAAAAGGGTGAATTAGTTTGCTTGTGCTACCATAACAAAGTTCCACAGACTGGGTGGCTTAAACAATAGAAAAATATTTCTCACGTTCTGGAGGCTAGAAGTTAAAGTTCAAAGCACTGGCAGGGTTCGTTTCTCCTGAGGCCTCTCTCTCTGGCTTGTAGGTGGCCACCTTCTCTCTGTGTCCTCACATGGTCTTTTCTCTGTGTGTGTACATCCCTGGGTGTGCCCAAATTTCCTCTTACAAGGACACCAGTCAGATTGGATTAGGGCTCATGCAAACAGCCTCATTTTAACTTAATCACCTCTTTAAAGACCCTTTCTCCAAATACAATCACTTTGTAAGGAACTGGGGTCTAGGGCTTCAAAATACAAAGTTTAGGAGGACATAATTCAGCCATGACAAAGGGCAAGCCCTAGTGATGAAAATTTATATAGTATTTGGCTGGGGCAAGGGGGCAGCCATGACTGGTGCACCATCCATAACTGTGAGATCCCCTGCTCAACACCCTGAACACTGTTTAGTACAAACTCCTGGGACTTGCCACCTCCTGCCTTTTATCTGGCTGCTTTCTGCTGAAGGCATGGTCACAGGCGTATAGGAAAAGCCAGAATACCAGAGGGTGAATGCCCAGGGTGCAGTCCTCCACCAATGACTGATTGCAATTGAGGGATGAATTCTGCAGTGCTCTTACTCCTTGGGTGGGTTAACTCTGACTCATGTTCTACACCATATCCAGAGTTTTCTGGTAGGATTGAGATCCTGTTGCACAATAGTAACTGGCTGATCATGCTTCCTTCCCTTCCTTTCTCTCACTTTCCACTCCCTGACCAGCATTTGTTGGTGTGCCTCTCAAGTAAACTGCTTGCACTTGGATCCTTGTTTCAAGGTCTGCTGCTGAGCGAGTGCAAACAAATTAGGTGGCATGTGGACATTATATGAAGATAGGAGCAGGGGAAGCTGGCCAAAGAAAAGAGGAAAGAGAAAGATTGGGCCCGAAGAGGGGGAAAATGTGCCTGTGTTACCAAGGTTCAAGTTCTGGTCCCTATGAGCACTGCCCTGCATTTATCCCTCTTGGCTTTCCAAGTCGTCATAAAGTGGGATGTTACGTGTTCTGGGACATAAAATAATTTAGTCACTTCCCTATCCAAATGTAGCAGAGTCTCTTGGACTCTTCCAGAAGCTTCCCTCTGAAATGTGCAGTTATAATGAAGTTGGTACCTCTTACTCTGGGGAATTGTGCTACGAAGGACATTATGCTTTAAATATGCATAAATATGCATATGCATAAATATGCCCCTCAAAGTTAACCCTTGGTTTGCAGAGCTGAAGCTGGGGATGAGTTGGGAAAATTTGCATATGGGCCAGGAGTTACCTGGGAGGTCAGGAACCGAGGCCCTATACCCTTTTCTTTTGAGATAAAACATGATCATAACCTTTCTGGTTGATTGGGATGGGCCCAATCGAGGCTCCTGAAAGAAAGAACATAAAGACACACAGGGAAAATGACCATAAATGCAAAGGGAATCTGTACTGGTGACTCATGTTCTACCAACTCTTAGGTTGTGGGGATTTAATTTCAGTAGCTTTTGGAGCTGATCTGGAGAAGGATGGCTAACTGAGGAAGCATGGGTCCTTTTTGTGAAGGAATCCAATCCTGTTACTTTGAACTTTCCCTACTGTCTTCCTTTTTTTACCCGTGACCTTGGGCATGTTATTTTGCCTTCTTCAGCAGAGCTGAGTATCAAGCTGAAGGGTTAAGATCAGACCCTACCTAGAAAGTGAGATCTGAGAGTCTGAAGTCTTGCAGGAAAATAAGAATATGATCATAAACTGCATTTCTAAAACCCAAACACTCGCCTCTTTAATTCTTCCTACTTCCTATGGGAATTCTTTAGGTTTTTCAGCCCTATAACAGCATTTGGTGAATATGGGTATGTGGGGTATGTACTATATTCCTTGTAGGAATGAAAGGGGGGAATCAAGCCATCAGGGGCAGGGTCTGGAGTCAGAGGAGTAGGGGGGGCAGTTGACTTCTGGGCTAGAGGTGTTCTCAATACAGGGTGCCACAGTCACCAATGGGGTGCACCCCAAGTGCACCTTTGTCTTTTCAGACAAAGGAGTCTGAAAAGAGGAATGTAGCTCTTGGGTCAGTGATAGCATGATATTTACAATGATAATGATGAACAGGGTGAACACGATAACCATTGTAAAATCCTCTGTTTACAGATGAGAAAACCTTGCCACCCTCAGTAGGGTTGAATGTCAGTTCTAAGAAGCAAAATGAGACCCTAAAAAATATGATTTAATTGTCAGAAAGTAGGAAGATGAGGAACAGATTGGGAAATGGGAGTCCTATTTGGGTCATGGCCAAATCTTGAACACTTTCGGGGTATCAGAAGCCAACCTGGGGGTGGGGTTGGCTCTGGGAAAGGGCTAGTTTTGGTGGCCTGAGGCCCAACAGGATTGTCCTTCCAGTAGTTTCTATTCTTCATTATCTAGCACTTCATGGCCCCTACCCTGCTTTGCACTCCCCTAGTGAATTTAAATAGATACCCTCAAAACTGTACAATTAGGGCTGGTTCTCCCTCCCTTTTGTCTACTCACCTTCAAGAATTTAATGAGCTTGTCTAGGGTAAAATGTATTATTCAAGCCCAATGCTGGTGGTATCACTGAGGAAGTAAATCCTAAACTAATAGAAGTTGAGTGTAATGTAAAATAGCAATTGATCTGTCGCAGTAAGAAAAATTAACAAACTGCTGTTCAAATATTTATTAGCAGGAGAAACTGGACAGATATCCTTATTCTTTAACTGGAGGCAATTGAAACTCAGGGAATTGTCTTGTCCTAAATGGGAGAGTTAGCTCAGAAATAATTACAGGGTCTGAGAGGACCAGATCCATCCCTAGGGGTTGGGGAGGGGTGAGACCTATGGTCCCCTAGGCAGGTCAGAATAGGGGACAATGTCTCCAGATGCTTCTTCTCCCCTCCCCCCTCAATAAAATCAGATTATGGATGTTCATTCTGAAGTGACTGTCATCAGCTCACCTCTGTGACACATGTAGGGGAAGTTCTGGCTCCTCCCCCATCTAGGAGCTCAGTCCTAAACCTCAGCCTTGACCTCCCTACCATTCTCCTGCCTCTATGTTCCTTTCATTCACCCACTTTCTGACAGCCTTGGCAGTTAGTGACTATTTTGGATTTTTCCCTACAAATGCTCAGCCTCTCCCATAGGCATCACCAACCACCTGTCCTCTTCCATCATTGACCTACATAAAGATGACTGTAAAGTCTGGCATCTGGAAGAAAAGACTAGTTTTCTTTCCAACTAAGGGAAATTGCCTCCAAAGACAGCCATTGTGAAAATTAATAAAGGGAAATCTTGTTTAAAATGGAATCAGGAGGGGCACCTGGCCGGCTCAGTCAGTAGAACATGTGACTCTGATCTTAGGGTTGTGAGTTTAAGCCCCACCTTGGGCCTGGAGCCTACATAAAACAAAACAAAACAAAACAAAGCAAAACTAACTAACTAACTAACTAACTAACTAACTAACTAACTAACTAACTAAATAAATAAATAAATAAATAAAATGAAATCAGGAGACCTGGACAGGGAGCTCTTGTGCCCTCTCACCTGTGGTCAATTGCAGACTCAACAGGAAGAGATAGGCTTTGCACCTGGATACTACTTCCCTATCCACTCTCTGGCTTTCCTCTTCCCTCTGCAACAGCCCAGCCAATGAGAGACAGTCACAGCTCAGCCAATGAGAAGCCACTATACTTGGAACTCCAGTTTACCCCAATGGACTTTTTGTTTATAACAGCCCCTTTTCTCTATAAAAGACCATTCTTCTTCTTTAGTCTGTGGATTTGCCCATGGTTTCGTCATAGTTTGCTTTTCTCGGGTTGCAATTCTCTGCTATTCCAGAAACAACAACCAAACCGCATTTGTTGTTGTTGTTGTTAAAATAATTGGAAGCTTTATTTAAAAAAATTTTTAACATTTATTCATTTTTGAGAGATAGATAAATACTACATCTTTTTTCAAAAAAATGTTTATTTATTTTGGAGGGAGAGAGGGTCAGGGAGACAGAGTGTGAGCAGGGGAGGGACAGAGGGAGAGGGAGACACAGAATCTTGAGCAGGCTCCAGGCTCAGAGCGGTCAGCACAGAGCCGGATGCTGGGCTCACAGCAAGAACATGACCTGAAGCCCAAGTCGGATGCCTTAACCTGCCCAGCCACCCAGGAGCCCCATTGGCAGCTTTATTTTTAAGGTTAACACCGCCAACAATGCTTCCCATTTCTGAATGCCCATGCTGCTGTTCCTTTCTGAGGTGGTGTCGTTATTGAGCAAGAAGTCCAACTTACTCTCAGGAGAGTAAGGCCCAGCCAGCCCCCAGTGGTTCCAGCCCCAGATGAGCTCCCAGTTGAATTTACCAGTGACCCAGCAAACATCCTGTGGAAGAACTGCCTAGCTGCATCTGGCCATCCCTTGGAATGGTAAGAGATAACAAATCGTTGTTTTAAGCCATTAAGATTTGCAGTGGCAGGACATCTGGCTGGCTTAATGGGTTGAGTATGCAACTCTTGATCTCAGGGTCATGAATTCAAGCCCCACATTGGGCATAGAGCTTATGTTGAAGGAAAAAAAAAAAAAAAAGATTTTCCGTGGCCTGTGAAATGGCAATAGATAATTGAAATACCAAACCTTCTAGGACTGGAGTCTGACTTCCCCCTGCCATTATATTATACTTTGCCAACTTCAGAACTCCTGATTGACACACATGTTGGACTTCCTGGACTACCTGCCAGGACTGTTCTGCCCATCAAACTCCAAGCCCAAGTGCATCGTTTTTTCAACAAACACTGATTCGTATCTATTACTTGAACGACCAAAATGGGCATCGTCTCTGAGTATTCAGAGACACACTCCTAGCCTCCAAGAAGTTTCACAGGCCGAGGAGGACACAGGCAGGAAGATAATGTGCTAAAATTCAGTGTGCAAAGCGCTGAAATAGCAGCACATAGAACTGTGGGGTGGGAGGGAGAAGTCACATTCAGGTAGACTTCATGGAGAGTCTGTGCGTGGTCAGGGGGGTTTCCCAGGCAGGTCACTCCCAGGTTGCCATGATTCTGTGCTGCCCCTGTGGCACTTCTCAGTGCTCCTGCCTGTCCTACCACCCCTGGACCTCCTGCATCTCACCCCTGTAGGCTTTGCCCTCACCAGGGCTGGGCTCTACAGCTGGTGGAGAATTTTAAGCAGGAGAATGGCATGGTGGCTGGTATTAAGGGTAGAGTGGGAGAAACCAGAGACCCAGCAGGAGACAGGAGCTCCGTGACAAGGCAGGTGAAATGGTTAAGGTGAGAGTCACAGCAGGCAAGGGACAGAGACTGTGCCTAGGATGGAGAGCCTAAGATTCAGAGGTGCCAGGCAATAAGCCCACTGACTCCCAATTCAGTGCTCATTCCACTACTGAGTGAATGAGTTTCTATAAAATGTGTAAAATTTTAAAAATTTAAAAAATTTTTTTCAATGTTTATTTACTTTTGAGAGAGAGAGAGACAGACAGATAGAGCATGAGTGTGGGGAGGGGCAGAGAGAGACAGAGGGAGACATAGAATCTGAAGCAGGCTCCAGGCTGCTGTCAGCACAGAGCCAGATGTGGGGCTTAAACCCATGAACTGCAAGATCATGACCTGAGCTGAAGTTGGACACTTAACCGACTAAGACAGGCACCCGAGGCACCCCCTGAGTGTAAGTGTACTCTTAAAAGTTCTGGAAGGCACTTGCCAAATTCAATATTGGGAAAGGGGCAGGGACCAGGATTATGTGAGTTGGGCAAAGAAGATTTGTGCTTTATTTATAATGTTCTAATAAAAAAAGGAGAGGGGCTGCCTAGGTGGCTCAGTTGGTTAAGCATCTGACTCTTGATTTCAGCTCAGGTCATGATCTCATTGAGCCCCATGTTGGGCTCTGCGCTGATAGCACGGAGCCTGCTTGGGATTCTCTCTCCCTCTCTCTGCCCCTCCCCTGCTCCTGCTCTCTCTCTCAAAATAAATACATGAATTAAAAACAAAAAAGAGAAAGACAAATACCATATGATTTCACTCAAATATGAAAATCAAGAAATGAACGAAGGAAAAAAGAGACAAACCAAGAAACAGACTCTTAACTATAGAGAGCAAACTGATGTTATCAGAGCAGAGGTGGGTGGGGGATGGGTGAAAGGGGTGATGGGGATTAAGAGGACATTTACAATGAGCACTGAAGAATGTATAGAATAGTTGAAATACTCTTATACAACTTAAACTAATATAATACTGTATGTTAATTTTAGTGGAATTTTTTTTAAAGGCAGTGACTTAATTAGAGGTGATATAATTAAATGTTTTTTAAAGTTTTCTTTTTTTTTAGTAATCTCTATGCCCAAGGTGGGGCTCAAACTTACATCCCCAAGGTCAAGAGTTGCACGCATGTTCTACCAACTGAGCCCCAGAAATGATATAATTAAATATTAATTTAAAAATAGAAAATAATGAATTAAAGAGTCCCTGGCTGGCTCAGTTGGTAGAGCATGTGATTCTTGATCTTGGAGTTGTGAGTTTGAGCCAATTTTGGGTGTAGAGATTATTTAAAAATAAAATATTTATTTATTTTTATTTTTTAACTTACATCCAAGTTAGTTAGCATATAGTGCAATAACAATTTCAAGAGTACAATCTAGTGGTTCATCCCCTATGTATAACACCCAATGCTCATCCCAACAAGTGTCTTCCTTATTGCCCCTTGCCCATTTAGCCCATCCCCCCCCACAACCCCTCCAGCAACCCTCAGTTTGTTCTCTGTATTTAAGGGTCTCTTATGTTTTGTGCCCTTCTCTGTGTTTATATTGTTTTTGCTTCCCTTCCCTTATGTTCATCTGCTTTGTATCTTAAATTCCACATATGAGTGAAGTCATGTGACATTTCTCTTTCTCTAATTTCGTTTAACATAATACCCTCTGGTTCCATCCACATTGTTGCAAATGGCAAGATTTCCTTCTTTTTGTTTACCGAGTAATATTCCATTGCATGTATATGCGTGTGTATGTGTGTGTATACAGGCCAAATTCACACACACACACACACACCGCACATCTTCTTTATCCATTCATCCACCGATGGACATTTGGGCTCTTTCCATACTTTGGCTATTGTTGATAGCACTGCTATAAACATTGGGGTGCATGTGGAAAATAAAACCTTTAAAAAAAAGAATGAATTAAGGATTTGATTCATAGGCATTGTTACTCCCTCCAAATAATCAGCTCAAACCACTGCTGTCTGAGAGCTGAGAGTGGGAGCTGAGGTCTTGCTCCTGAGTGCCCCTTTATTCTGTGTGAAGCTCCGGGTGGTAGGAGTGTCACTGAGGAAAGGAGGGGACGAGGAGGTCCTGAACCTCTCTTGTCTGGCATGCTCTGTGTGGACACAAGGCCAATCCTGTGTCAGTGCTTCATCATAGCCACCCTAGAGGTGGGTACGACTGCACCTATGTACAGATGGGCTCAGAAGGATCAAACAGTAGCTTAGGATCACACAGCATGCAAGCAGAAGGATTTGAACCCAGGTCTGTCTTATTCAAGGCTGTACTTTCTCCTCTATACCAAGGAGCAAGAGGATAGGCAGGCATGAAATCACCTGAGAGTTTTCAAAGCACACAGGTGCCCACACCCCACCCTCAGAGATTCTGATGCAACTGTTCTCAGGTGGGGCCTGGGCTTTCTAAATTAAAAAAAAATTTTTTTTAAAGAGGTGATTTTATGCTCTGCCAGACTTGAAGACAGTGTCTTAACCAGAGATGGGTTCATTCCTGCCTGGATAGGCCATCACAGGGTGACCCTTTACCTGTGCCTGTGCTACTGACGTTCTGTCTTTGTGGACAATGACTTTGTGAGAAGTAAACATTGATCAAACTCTGGGATGCATTTTTGAGAGGTGGCTTGCAAAGCCTGTGTCAAGCTTGGGTTCCCATTTTCTTAGTGTCTTTTATTAGGGATGTGAGACTGTTCTTCAAGAAAAAAAATTACACTAGGAAATAACCACCAGTAATAATTTAATGAAAAAAATTTAATGTTTATTTTATTTTTGAGAGCGGCGGGTGGGGGGGAGAGAGAACACAAGCAGGGGAGGTGCAGAGAGACAGGGAGACACAGAATCCAAAGCAGGCTCCAGGTTTTGAGCCATCAGCACAGAGCTGGATGCGGGGCTCAAACCCACGAACACGAGATCATGACCTGAGCAGAAGTCAGACATTTAACCAACTGAGCCACCCAGGTGCCCCACAGGTGCCCCAATAATTTAATGAATTTTAAAGTCAGTGTTTCCCAGCCTCAAGCATTTGGGAATCACCTTCATATTTGCTATATGTAGAGGTTGCTTGTAGGCAACAAGCTTGAGCAATGGAAACTTAACCAAGGCAAAAAGGCCCACAGTGAACAGCAAGCTGAATGCAAACAGGCTCATTAAGGGACCCACCTCAAAATAACCATAGGCCCTAACTGACCAGTTACAACGAGCTTCCTAAGATAACCAAAAAATTCCATAATCTCTGCACTCTCTCACTCTGCCCTACAACTGTGCCCCTCCACCCTAGCCGTCCAGCCCACCGCTCCCCTGTGGTGTATTCAGTAAACTTCTGTGCCTCTGTTCTTTCTCAGGTGAATCCTTTCACTGCCACCCCTTCCAACCCTGCACTGCGCTGTTGGCCCCCATCCTATTGGGATGCCTCACACTGTCTGTGCATATTGCTACTGCTAATTTACTTAGTACTGTACTTAAATCAATTCCCACTTTGTACACTTAAAAACTTTCATTTTAAAAGATAACTATAGATCATCACCAAAAATGAAAACCAAAAATACTTGCAATAAACACATAACTATTAAAAATAATAGGCAGTATTTACTACTATGAGATCCCTCAAGTCTCATATCTCACGTCCCTCAAGTTGGCTCTGATGCTGCCTTTCAACAGAGTCTTCCCTTCCCTATCACCCTTTTGTGTTTGTTTTCACATCTTTTTTTTTTTTTTTTTTTGAGAGAGAAAGAGAGCACATGTGCACTAGCAGGAGAGAGGGGCAGAGAGAGAGAGAGAGAGAGAGAGAATATATCCTAAGCAGGCTTCACACTCAGTGCAGAGCCCGATGAGGAGCTAAATCCCACGACCGACTATGAGATTATGACCTGAGCCAAAATCACTGAACCGACTGAGCCACCCAGGTGCTCCTCCCTGACCCCCTTTTAAACACTGCACACACCCTCACTTTGATTCTTCTCCAGAGCACTCATCACTTTCTCATCTACTGTCCATTTACTTTAAAAAGAAAATTATCTCATGTCCTCCTACTCTAGTGGACACTCTATTGAGGATAGAAATTGCTAAAAAACAAAATTCAGCTGAGTGAAGTTAAATACCAAATTGGCTTTATCCAACAATTCATGGGTCAGGCAGCATCCCATCTAGCAAACAGAAAAGAGTTCTAAAGAACTGAACAAAGTGATTTTCATAGTGTCAGGGAGCAAGAATTTCTGTCTTCTCAAAGGTCCTTAAAGTTGGACTAAGAATCAAATTGACAGACAGATTAACAGGAGAGAAAATCAAATTTAATAAGTGTATGTACGGGGAATCCATATAGACATGGAAATTCTGAAGACAGGTAAAATGAGATATATATGTTATTCTGAGCTAAGGAGAAAGAGGTGGGGTCTGTGATTTCAGACAGAAGGAATGCACTTCATGGGGCGGTAAGAGCAGATGTTTGGTAATTAGATGTTTGCCCTACCATACAGATGGGTCACTCATAAAATTTATCTCTGCTAATAACTTTTATTCTGGGAAAGACCCCCAGTTTAGATTCTTCTGTATAGTTAAGGGAGGGACAAAAGTTGCTTTTGAGCCCAAAGGGTCTCAAGTGCCTTCAGCTCAAAACAATACAGATGTTAAAGTGGCATATTTGGTAGGGGGAGAGGGAGGACTGTCCTGAACCCCTTCGATAGGCAGAAGGAGGCATGGACAAAGAAAAAGCAGATTACCTCATCTTTCATTAGGAGTCGAAAGGGGTCTTGTCAGATGGATTACCTCACTAGTGCTGACCAGGAAATTCCAGATTTACTGGTTTAAGATTATATTCCTGGGAGAGGTTGAAACTGCAGTTAGGTTAGGTATTAAGTCTTGGTTTGCCGATGTGGGGCTTAACACAAGTGACTCCATTTTGAGCCTGTTGACTCTTTTTCTTTAATAAGACGTTTGCCTGTTTGTTCACTGCTGTGGCCCCGGTGCCTATAACAGTGCTTCACACAGAGTTGGTGCTCAGCAAATATTTATTAAGTGACTTGAGCAAAGGGTAGACCTGGAGGTAGCCCTTAAAAGTCATCAAAGTCACTAGTCTTCAAACTTATTTCAAGTGAAATCTGACATGGAAGACCTATATTAGAAGAGATAAAAAGGAACAACATCTGAGTTGTGTCTGCAGATGTCCTGGGGGGTCCCCTCTCCTTGTGTTAGTCTTGTGTGTTTTTTCAACACTACTAAGCAATTCTCAGTGGACACTGATTGGTGTTCTACAGATTTAACTCAATTCTGACAGGATCTGGAGATAGTGTCAGATCCCAGAGGCGAAGTGCTCAAGTTCCAAGAGTCTGTCCCTGCCCTCCCCATTCAGATGCCAATCTAAAGTCCAGGTTATCACCTGTGTTTTTGACCAGCCAACCAGTTATAAATAGGAGGTTCTCATGACCCCTTTCTTGGATTCAATTAATTTGCTAGAGTAGCTCATAGAACTCAGAAAACCAGCTCAGTTACTAGATTACCACTTTATTACAAAGGATATTAAAGGATACAAATGAAAGGCCAGATGAAAGATTCATAGGTAAAGGTCGGTGGGGAGAGGGTGAGAAGCTAACACACTCTCCCCATACCTTCACATGGTCACCAGCCCAGAATCTCATTAAACCCCATCCTGGGTTTTTATGGAGGCTTCATCACTTGGACAGGGTTGAAGTGTCCAAGTGATTTGGGCCATTGGTGATGGGCCATTGGTGATGGGACTGGATGTCCAGCCCCTCTCCTCTCCATGGAGCTTTGGGCTGAAAGTTCCAATCTTCTAATTGTTGGTTCCCTGGAAACCAGCCCCCATCCACAGGGGCTTTTCAAAAGTCAGCATCAGCATAAACTCAGGTGTGATTGAAAGGAGCTTGTTATGAATAACAAAAGATGCTGCTTTTACCTTTATGGCACTTACCATTTGGGAAATTCCAAGGGTTTTAGAAGGTCTGTGCTGGAGGACCAAATATCTATTTCTTTTTTTTTTAATTTCCTTTTTTAAATGTTTATTTATTTTTGAGAGAGAGACAGAGCGTGAGTGAGTGAGGAGCAGGAGAGAGGGGGACACAGAATTCGAAGCAGGCTCCAGGCTCTGAGCTGTCAGCACAGAGCCCAATGCGGGGCTCAAACTCACCGCAAGACCATGACCTGAGCCGAGGTCGGACACTTAACTGACTGAGTCACCCAGGCGTCCCCCAAATATCTATTTCTTAATGTAAGCCACGATACCAGACTTTAATGACAGAAAAACAAAGCCCAGAGAGGGGATAGATATCCTTTCCCCCACATAACTCTACATTCAAAAATAACAGACATAAATAAGCTAGAGTTGCTTTTCTGTTTGGGACTATTGCTTGAAGGCCTAAAGAGAAAAATGAGCACAGCCTAATGGAATGTTCCCTGTACTGAGAATTCTGGTCTCTGCAAAATCCCTTGCTGAACAAGGAGCCGGGGAAGTCGAAATTCTCTGCAAGATCAGATTGACAGTTTCCTGGATTACAGGTGCTGGGAGAAATCTCATTATTTTAGAAGCACTTTGTGCTTATTGCACTCTATAGGCAGATGTTAGAATTCTTCCTTGAGAAAGAATTGATCTTTTGTTTGGGAAAATATTTCAAGAAAACTATTGATTTTGCAACGGGATACCTGCTGAGGGGCCAACCTTGCTGTTCTCCTGTTCCTGATTAAGCAACACGGATTTTCAGTTTTACCTAAGTACTCTTTTGTATTTGCCTCATAGATCTTTGCCTTCCAACCTCTATTTAGCACTTTGTTTCAATGGACTTTTTGTACACAGCACATAGAGGGGAGATTGGAAGAGAGAACTTGGCAACAGCCAGGGTGAAAAAGAGCCAGGTATCCAGTAAGATATTCCCAGGTGGGGAACACTGGCCACAGTGATGTCTAATGCTCAGTTTAAAGATCTTGTTCATTCTGTGATGTCACTGCCTTTCCTTTTCCCCCACATCTTTAGGATCATTGGTACCCCAAGAGTGGGTTGAATGGTGGCTCCCCTAAAAAGATATATTCACATCCTAATCCACAGAACCTGTGAATGTGACCTAATTTGGAAAAAGGGGCTTTGCAGATGTAACTAAGGATTTTGAGATGAGATTGTTACAGGATTTTTTTTTTTTTTTACCTTAACAGCTGGGATTTGTTGTCCCGCCTCTTGGAAGAATGAAGAGGAGGACACAGAATAAAATGAACAGCAGACAGGGGCACCTGGGTGGCTCAGTCGGTTGAGCGTCCAACTTCAGCTCAGGTCATGATCTCATGGTCTGTGGGTTCGAGTCCCACACTGGGCTCTGTGCTGACAGCTCAGAGCCTGGAGCCTGCTTCAGATTCTTTCTCCCTCTCTCACCGCCCCTCCTCTGCTCATGCTCTATCTCTGTCTCCTTCAAAAAATAAACATTTAAAAAAATTTTTTTTAATGAACAGCAAACAAGTTTATTACAGTATAAGATTAGTGGGTAAGAATAGCATGAAAGCTCTCTGCAGAGCTTCAAATGTGAATGCCCATGACAATAGGCATGGGACTTTGTTTTATAGGGTTTGGGTGGGCCCCTTTTTTTCTGCCTCATTTCTTCTCAGGTTCTACCCTTAGTGGCTAGGTAACTCTAAATGCCAGTCCCTCCTTTTTGATTGTGTGAGGGGTGATGTATGGCCATACTGTTCCTTGTGGGTCATATGTTTTGTGGTCTACTACTTATTTTTAGTTAGGTCTTTTGTTAAATTCCTGAGGGAAACCTGAGGTGAAGTAGGTGTTGTCTGTCACATTCTTAAGAGGAACTTTATGCTTGAGGGAGTTTGATCGAGGTTAGCTTTTCCCAGAAGAAATGTTTTAAAATCTGTGTGTTTCCCCACCCGGGGACCTTTCTGCTGACTGAATCCTATGTTTCCCTATCATAAGATCATCCTGGATCTTCTGGGTGAGCCCCAAATCCAAAGAATGAGAAGTGTCCTGATAAGAAACAGATGAGGGGCATCTGGCTGGCTCAGTTGGTAGAGCATGCGACTCTTGAACTTGTAAATTGGAGCCCATGTTGGGTGTAGAGTTTACTTAAAATCTTGAAAAGAAAAGAAAAGAAACAGAAGAAGAGAAAACAGAGAGAAGAAAGCAAAGAGACAGAGGTGGAGCCAGAGGATGGAATGATGTGGCCACAGGTCAAGGGATGCCCCGGGGCCACAGGATCTGAAAGAAGCAGGGAAGGATCCTCTCCTAGAGCTTTCCGAGGGAGCCAGGCCCTGATGTCACCTTGATCTCAGACTTCTGGCCTCCAGAAAGGTAAGAAAATAAGTTTCTGTTGTTTTAAGGCAGCAAGTTTGTGGTTATTGGCTATGGCAGCCCAAGGAAACTAATACACCCCCCAAGTCCTTGTGTCGGTGGAGCTTTGAGAATGAAGGATCAGGCACAGTGAAGGCTGCCACGGGACTTTAATGGGAAAAAAAAAAATCTTTTACTGAAGATCCCCCAGGAGACAGGAGCAGAGGCTGTGCCTCTCACATCACACATCAGGTACTAATTGAGCTTCTTCCATCTGTGCCTTCCCTCACTGCTCACGTCTCTCTCCTCTTCTGCCCCGGGAGCTCTCCTCTGTTTTCCATGCTGTTCAGCCCCGTCCTCAGCTTGCTTCCTGTTCTCAGCTGAACAAGAGTGCCATAGTTACCTGACTAGTGGTTTTCTCTGCCTCCTCCCTTGAGCCCTTGAGAGTCCCATTTTTTGAATTTTCTCCCTGTAACCATCAGGGTCTTTACTAAGGCATAAGGTCTGAAAGGAACTCGAGTGGATGGAAAGAGGATTCTTTTCACTGACAAGCCCCAGTTCTGGGCTGGGCTCCTCAGGAGACACCTCTCTAGGCTTCTCTGTGGAGACACTGTCTCCACACTCCCCACCCTCCACCCAATAGCTCTCTCTAAAAACTAATGAGGTGTAGGGGCGCCTGGGTGGCTCAGTCGGTTAAGTGTCTAACTTCAGCTCAGGTCATGGTCTTCTGATTCACGAGTTCGAGCCCCATGTTGGGTTCTGTGCTGACAGCTCAGAGCCTGGATCCTGCTTCAGATTCTGTCTCCCTCTCTCTGCCCCTCCCCCACTCATGCTGTCTCTCTCTCACAAATAAATAAACATTAAAAAAATAATAAAATAAAAACTAATGAGGTATAAACAAACGACTGGAATACATGAGATAAACCTCAGTACTTCCTGTTATTTCATATTTATCAGAATGAAATGAAATAGTGGATGCAGTGAGGTGTAAACAGGTCCCCGGACGCACGGGGCTGCTCCCTATTTCAGGCAATTTGGAATGTACTGGACAGGAGTGGAGCAGTGCCATGCAACCAGTGGGTGATTGCTCTGGCAACACTGCAATGTGCAATGCGCTGTGGCTTCACAGATTTCCAGTTTGTCCCCACCTGGTGCCTGGCACTTAGCAAGTGCTCTGGTACATGTCTCAAGCTGAACTCTGAATCTGGCTTCCACAGGTGATTGGTTCCCACTCAGTACTGCCCCGAGGCGCAGGCAAGGAGGATCCTCTGCTCCAGGCTTATGCCTTAGGGGCCTCGTGCTTTGGAGGGCGTTCCTCAAAGGATGTCCTCTCCTGGTGTCAAACTAGGTGGGGCTAGCAGTGGTATTCAGGCCTGGTACCCTACACCCAGACCTTATCCTGTGTTCAATCTTGGTCGCCAGAAACACCTCCCTCAGAATTTTCTAAGAACCACTCTGGGGTCTAGGACTGGCTAGGACTGGCAGTGTCATCTAGGTGGGGCTTCCTGCACCTGAACTGGGGGTCCACGTGGGTTCTTGTTCCTCTTTCTCCCCCTCTTTCAAAGTGGTCTCTAACCCTCTACCACACTTACGGATTTGACCAGATGATCTGAGAAGATCCAGGATCATGACTATGGGGTGTTCCGAGGGTCTCGTGGCTAGGACCTGCTTCAGAAGGATGGTGTAGGAGCAGATCACTCCTTGTGGCTGGTGTGTTATTTCTTTTGTGGCATCGTGTAAGATTGCGTCTGCTGAATGACGCTGACACAGATTTTAGGTGACTCTCATATCAGACACAGGAAGGGGTTCAGAGCTCTGGTCTATTAATGGTCTACCACTGACCTTTGGGTTTGACGCACAGCTATGGGCCTGTGCGTTGGCTCTTGCCCATTTATGTTCCAACTACAGTGTCACCACTGGTCTGCAGCACCCATGGGTAGTAGGGTAGCAGCAGGTGTCCTTATCCTATGTGCTTTCTTCTGTTGGACCCAGCCCCTTCTGCAAGCTTTGGGTCATGTGTCAGTCTTCTGAGTGTAGTTGTGTGCCTGCTTCTTGTTCTACACTGCCAATGGGCCCTTCTTATCAATGTCCCTTCTTGCCTCTGATTGATAAGGCAAATCCTACTCTTCTGGGTTAGTCTTAAGCTGAGGACAAACGTTCTTTACACAAATGGTCCTGTTCTTGTTCCACCCATGGTTCCCTCATCTATGCTCCCTGCCAGGAATGGTGTGTAGCAGGCAGGGGTGAGGTCAACATTGACATAGATTGCATTTTGGGAATGCAGTGATTCCAGCTCAAAGAGTTCAAGAGAAGACATGGTTGGACACTATAAAATTCCAAATGGTAAATTCAGTGTGACCAGAAACGAATTATCATTCACAGATTCCCCATACCCTGGGTAAGACTTCCATCAGTAGCTATCATCAATGAAGCACTACCTTTTTTTTTTTTTTTTTGGTAACAGGACAACTCATCATTTTTTAAAATGTTTATTTATTTTGGGGCGCCTGGGTGGCTCAGTCGGTTAAGCGTCCAACTTCAGCCCGGGTCACGATCTCGCAGTCCGTGAGTTCGAGCCCCACGTTGGGCTCTGGGCTGGTGGCTCAGAGCCTGGAGCCTGCTTCCGATTCTATGTCTCCCTCTCTCTCTGCCCCTCCCCCATTCATGCTCTGTCTCTCTCTGTCTCAAAAATAAATAAACGTTAAAAAAAAATGTAAATGTTTATTTATTTTGAGAGAGAGAGAAAGAGGCAAGCAGGAGAGGAGCAGAGAGAGAGGGAGAGAGAGAGAATCCCAAACTGTGCAGAGCAGCCAGCGCAGAGCCTGATGTGGGGCTCAATCTCATGAACTGAGAAATCATGACCTGAGCCAAAATCAAGAGTCGGACATGAGGCACTACCTTTCAGGGAGTCCGTGGGAGCCAATATTGACTGGCTGCACAGTGGATGACGCAGCCCCATGAGTAATGGTGTAACAAGCATTAAATAAATGGTATTAGGGAAATGCAGAAGCAAGATCTATATTGTTTCAGTAGAAACAGGGTCTGAAGAGTATGGCATTTTAAGCCATAACAGTTGATGCCTGTTTTCTCATAGTGGGAGATATAACAGCCTGGAGCAGCACATTTGACAATAAAGAACAGGAAGAGATGGGTCCCACAAAGAATCTCCATGTGTGCTGATTGAACAATAAACATAAGTGCCACTTCCATACCCATTATTCAGAGTCTTCTCAATAATTCACTATATGTCATGTGGGCCCAGGAATTTTATATTTATAGTCAAATTGTTTAGATAGGCAGGGCTCCCCGAAGCATTTGTCAAGGGCCCCATGTGCCCTAGGGACAGTCCTGTTCTCACTTTCAGACACACTGTCTTTCTGGAGCTCACATGTGTACCCTATACCCATCATCCTCCTTCTAGTATTACCCCTATTTTCCTCTGAGAAAACACTCCACATCATCATCACTCCACATGGAATCTTATGAAACTGAATTTACCCTCCACTCTGGGGATGAAACCTCCTGACTTAGCACATCTCACTCCTCTGGCCCCAACAGTTGGTTCATGGATGGGCACATGGCCCAGCCAAAGCAAATGAGATATAGTGAGACTTGGGATTCTGGAAAGGAGATTCTGTTTCCTGCAGTATGTACAACCTAAAAGTATATAAGAGAGCTGGGTCCTCTACTGCCTTCTTGCTACCATATGAGGCCTGGCACTGAAGCCAGCAACTGAAGAGTCACAGAGAAGAGGTAGAGGGAACTGGGATATGGTGAGCTCATCTGATCTCCTGATCAAGCTACACCTGAAGCCAGACACACTTGGACCGGGAGCCAATAACGTCTCCTTTTACATGAGCAATTTTAGTTAGATTTCCTATTACTTGCAGCCAGATTAAACCCAAATGATTATCACATCTGTGAGTAGTTGCCTTTATTGCCCATATGCCAATGACTTTTTATTTATTTTTATTTTTTTAATGTTTTTATTTACTTTTTTTTTTTTTGAGAGAAAGAGACAGAGATAGAGCTCGAGCAGGGGAGGGGCAGAGAGAGAGAGGGAGACACAGAATCCAAAGCAGGCTCCAAGCTCTGACCTGTCAGCACAGAGCCCAACACAGGGTTTGAACCCACAAACAGTGAGATCATGACCTGAGCTGAAGTTGGACACTTAACCGACAGAGCCACGCAGGCACCCCATCCCAATGCCTTTTCTATTCCAATTTTTTTGGCTTCCTAACAAAATGGTATCATGAAATATCCATTATCCTCTGCCTGTTTTCTATTTCTGCCTCTTTCCTGCCCTACAACTGAGACTTCGTGACATCTACTGCAGGCTTAGTCCTCTTCCAGTTACCAAAGGGAAATTCTGCCCTAAATTGGAGAAGTCAATAACTCCAGCCCCAGGACAGACTCAACTGAATCATTTTTTTCCCATCCCATAGCCTGTCCAGCCTTTCCAGTTTATAACTAGATTCCTCACTCACCAGTCGCTAGGGTCTCAGTACGTCATGTGCCTGAGATTTTTAAACTGGAATAACCAAATAATCCAATTAACAAATGGGCAGGAAACTTGAACAGACATTTCTCCGAAGACATACAGATGGCCAACAGACACATGAAAAGATGTTCAACATCACTCATGCCTGAGGAAATGCAAATCAAAACCACCATGAGATATCACCTCATACCTGTCAGAATGGCTAAAAACAAAGTGAAACAAAATATACACAATAAGCAAGTGTTGGCAAGGATGTGGAGAAAAAGGAACCCTCTTGCACTGCTGATGGGAATGCAAACTGGTATAGCCATTGTAAAAAACATTATGGAGGTTCCTCAAAAAATTAAAAATAGAATTACCATAGCATCCAGTAATTGCACTACTGGATATTTACCCAGAGAATGTGAAAACACCAATTCAAAGAGATATGCACTCCTATGTTTATTGCAGCATTATTTACAATACCCAAATTATAGAAGCAACCTAAGCATCCATTGATAAGAGAATGGATAAAGAAGATGTGTCATATATATACAATGGAATATTATTCCTATAAAAAGAATAAAATCTTGTCATTTGCAACAACATGGATGGATCTAGAGAGTATAATGCTAAGTGAATTAAGTTGGTCAGAGAAAGACAAATACCATGTGATTTCACTGATATATGGAAATTAAGAAACAAATTTTAAAAAAAGAAACCAAAAAAGAGACTCTTAACTATAGGGAACAAACAGAGGGGATGGAGATGGAGGTATGGGTGAAATAGGTGATGGGGAATAAGAGTACACTTATTGTGCGGCCTCTGGGTGGTTCAGCTAAGCGTCCAACTCTCGATTTCAGCTCAGGTCATGATCTGGCGGTTCCTGAGTTCAAGCCTCATGTCGAGCCCCGTGCTGACTTGGGATTCTCTCTCCCCCTCTCTCTCTGCCCCTCCCCAACCTCAAAATAGATAAATAAACTTTAAAAAAATGTTTAAAGAGTACACCTTCTGTGATGACCACTGAGGAATGTATAGAATGGTTGAATCACTATATTATATACCTGAAACTAATATAACACTGTATGTTAGCTGTAACGGAATTAAAATTTTAAAGGGTTGAGAGAAAACCCTACCAACCTTGAAATCTGTACCTGTCAAATTATCCTTCACAACAGAGAAATAAGCCAAAATTGAAGAAATGTGCTGCCGGTCGATATGTCTTGCAGGAAGTATTAAGAGAGGTTCTTTGGGGTGCCTGGGTGGCTCAGTCGGTTAAGCACCAGACTTCAGCTCAGGTCACGATCTCGCATTTCGTGGGTTCAAGCCCCACATCAGGCTCTGTGCTGACAGCTCAGAGCCTGCAGCCTGCTTCAGATTCTGTGTCTCCCTCTCTTTCTCTGCCCCTCTCCCACTTGCACTCTGTCTCTCTCTCAAAAATAAATAAACCTTAAAAAAATTAAAAAAAAAAAAAAGAGAGGTTCTTTAGAGAATGACAATGGTATAGGTCAGAAACTTGAATCTACATAAAGAAAGGAAAAGCCTTTAGGAAGGAAAGAGTGAAAGTAAAAGAAAAATGTCTTATTCTTAAAAAAGTAAAAAATAAACAGGAAAACCAGAGTGACCTAATTGCCAGATTGAGGGCACAAATAAGGCCACTCTTTTTAATTTTCCACTCATTCAAATCCTTTCATGCCCTTATTTGTATAAGGGCCAAAATCTCCCTCTTTAGGCTTCCCCTGATCCCTGGATTTTCAAAGCCTAGGGAATAGTTTGGGTTTAGAGCATTGGTCCAGTTCCAATGCCACCCACAGAGAGAACTAGAAACTCTGATCAGTTCACTACATTGTTTCTCACTGCATCACCATGTCAAAGACTGGCCTCTGTTAAAGACTGGTCTCTGGGGGCTCCTGGGTGGCATCCGACTTCGACTCAGGTCGTGATCTCATGGTTCATGAGTTCCAGCCCTGCATCCGGCTCTCTGCTCTCTCACTTCAGATCTTCTGTCTCCCTCTCTCTCTGCCCCTCCCTCCTTCTTTCTCTCAAAAATAAATAAATATTAAAAAAAAAAAAAAAAAAAGACTGGTCTCTGTAGTCCCGTGGCTGCTTGTCCATTACTGATGGTTATCCTGGCTAGGCTTCTGCATAGCCCTCAGTAGTGCCTGCTTTGGGCTCCTTCAAAGCACTTATCACAATTTAAATTACATATTTGTTTGTTTACCTGCTTATTGTCTGACTCTGCCACTGTATGTAGGTTCCACTGGTGCAGTTTCCATATCTGCTTTATTTACCATCACTGTATTTGAGCAGAATTGGTGCTGAACAAGTGTCGCCTAAATCAATGTAAGAATGAAGAAATGCATACATGCATGAATGAATACATGAAATGAAGTTTCTGAAGCAATGGAGAGACAAGACGGAAGGTGGTTTCCAGAGATGGAATCTGGACCCACCCCTTTGGAGATGTTCTGAATCCTCACTGCAATATCCAGCTATTTCCCATAACGAATTAGAAAAGGCAGATAAAATGAGACTTTTTTGCCATGCTTTCCCTGTGTACTAGGATACAATGGGAAGTTCTCACTGTGGCAGTTTTAAAATATAGCCCCCGAATTCTTTGATACTCCTTTTAACTAGTGGTGGGATCTATATCCCCTCCCGTTGAGTCTGGGCTCTGTAAATGCTTGACCAATGGTAGAAATGATGTACCAGTTTCTAGGCACAGGCCTTAACCTCAGTTTCTACTTCCTGTCTTTTGGAACTCTCATTCATGAAACCCAGCCACCATGCTGTGAGGCAACCCAAGGAGCTTTGAGAAGACGTCCACATGGAGAGGAACTGGCAGCCAGCACCAACTTGCCAGCCATGTGGTGTGAGCCCTTGTGGAAATTGGTCCACAAGACTCAGTGGAGCTGTCCCAGCCAACACTGCATAAGCAAAAGTGAGCTGTCCCTCCTGAGCCCTGTTCAGATTGTAGGCTCATGAGAAAAAATACATGATTTCTGTCTCAAGCCACTATATTTTGAGTGTTTGGTTATGCAGCAGTTATAACTGGGACACTCACGAAACTTCAGCTTGTACTCTTCCATAATGTAGTTTGACTCAGTTTCCCTGTTCCATATACCAGGTCCCCTTCTGGGCCTGTATCCTTGAGAGGCAGCTTGCATCTGATCCCATCTATGGCGTGGGGAGGGGGGCTCTTTCTGTTCCCTATGTCTCCAGTCCTGAAGGAGGATTGCTTAGCCTGTGAAACTACCACCTGCCTGACCTCTCTGGCAGCCCATGCTGAGACCTTGAGTGTTTCATGGTAGACTGGCTTTGGAGCTTAGGAATGAAATGTGGGTGTCATTTTAAGCCAGTTCCCAGCCCTTTTATTCCCATGGCTGTATTCGTCAACGCTTTGGCAGAGAACTAAAGCAGAGAATTTAGCAGAACTTAGCAGAGGTGGTCTGTCGGTTGGGGAAGCTATGTACTAAGTTCAGTCACCGCATTTCTTGTCGTGCCCTGTCGCTCTGTGCGGATGCAGACTCTAGACTCGGGGGAACCATCTCTGAAGCCTCTAAATGATTCTGAAACATGTTTAGATGCCGTTTAGCCGCTTGAATGAACCAGTGACTGCCTCGTTAATCTGACAAACTGTTGCAAACAACTTGCTTGCTTCCCTCCTCCTGGCATTGGGCACCGGCAGCCTCCTTACCTTGAGGACACTTTAAATTGTAGGAGGCTAAGGAAGCTTGGTTGTGGAAGCAGACAGATGTGAATTCAAATAGCTTCATGAGGTGAACCTCTCACATTCCTGTGATCTTGGGCAGGGAATGTCACCTCCCTGATGCTAGGTTTTCACATCTGTTCATGGGGATAATGCCAATTTCAGAAAGTAGCTAGAAGGAGTCAACGAGATAAGGTACACAACCTACATTTTAGCTGGGTCTGCCAGCCCTTTGAGAATGACCCAAGATAGGTTCCAATCTCCCATTTGCCCTTTTTTGCAAGTTCATACTTAATAAGTACTCAGAACAATGTCTGTTAGAAAGTGCTAGAGAAAGTCCTGTGGATTGTATGGATCACTTTTGTGCACCTTCGACTCCAGGCTTCTGGTACGTCTGTTTGGAAAGATGGTGAGGTTCAGTGGTTAAGAGTGTGGACTCTGGGCACGAACTTTCTGCGTTTGAATCTTGGTTCCAATACTTACTCTAGGTATGATCTTGGATGAGCTAACCTCTCTGGACCTCAGTTTCCTCATCTGTAAAATGGAGATGATAATAATAACACCTGTCTGTTAAGGTTGGTATAAAGATGAGGTGAGTTCATTGTATGTAAAGCACCCAGAACATAGACCTATATAATGTTAGCTGTTACAATTCTGCACTATGTTAACCACATGTGACATCTCACCCCTTCGTTAATTCCCACACATCAACTCCCACACAAAAATCTTTTTCTGTGGGGGTGCCTGGGTGGCTCAGTTGGTTGAGTGTCCGACTCATGATTTTGGCTCAGGTCATGATCTCAAGGTTTCTGAGGTGGAGCCCTGAGGTGGGTTCTGTGCTGGCCACATGGAGCCTCCTTGGGATTCTCTCTGTCCCTCTCTCCCCTGCCCACTGCCCCTGCTCATGCTTTCTCTCTCTTTCTCTGAAAATAAATAAACTTAAAAAAAAAAAAAATGTGTGTGTCTGTGTGTGTATAGTTTCAGGGCTCTACCAAAGCATTTGGATGCAATGGGTAGAGTTGATTTTCTAAATGACTGGAAAAAAAAAATTTGCCAAGATATGCATCGATATCTAGCCTGATCATAGACACTGGAAAATTAGCAAAGCAAGAAGAGTTTTTTTCTGGGTGTGTTGTTTGTTTTTGTTTTGCTAGAAGACTTTTTTCCCACCATTCATGTAATTGATAAGACCAGCTTACCATTGGTGTCAATGCCTGTTAACAATTATACATGTAACCCAGATGTACCCTTAGAGTCTCTCACCATGGGTGATCTCAGTAAGATTGACTTGATTCCATGTTCACAGTCTATGGGTCCACAGAGCACTCTCCAAGAGTTTGAAATCTCCAGAGAGCTCACATGCTCAGTAACATGTGCTTCTAGGGGCCTGGTTCCAGCATGAATCTCTGTGACCCAGATGTGAACCACACCTGGTCCACACCTGGACACTGTGCGTCTGCCACACACCTGGGCAAATAACCACCCAAATCACAGAAAGCATTCATGGGTATAATTAGATTTTTTTTCTCAGTTGGTAAAAAATTTTAAATACACAAAAGAGCAGAACATAATCTAACAGACACCCATGCCCTCTAACTCTCAGAATTTAATGTTCTCATTTTATCATCTGCTTCATTTTATAGTATTTGCTGTTTTTAAACTAGTAGGGTTAAAAGTGAAATCTCTGTACACGTCCCTCCCCAGAGGAATTCACCATCAGGAATTTGGTGTCTGTCCTTCCAAATCGTGTTTTTATAATTTTACTGCATGTAATGTATCCATAAATGCTTATCACACTGTTTTGCGTGGACTTAAAGTGCACAAAAGGGGTGCCTGGCTGGCTCACGTAGGTAGAGTATGCAACTCTTGATCTTGGGGTTGTAAACTTGAGCCCCAAGTTGGGTGTAGAGATTACTTAAAAATGAAATCTTTAGGGGCATTTGGATGGCTCAGTCAGTTAAGTATCTGCGTTCAGCTCAGGTCATGATCTCCTGGTTTGTGGTTTCGAGGCCTGCATCTGGCTCTGTGCTGACAGCTCAGAACCTGGAGCTTCCTTTGGATTCTATGTCTCCCTCTCTCTCTGCACCCCCCTGCTTGTGCTCTCTCTCTCTCTCCCTTTCAAAAAATAAACACTAAAAAAATAAAATCTTTAAAAAATTAAATACAAATAAAATGCACAAAATGGTATTGTGTTTTATTCTCTGCAACTTGCCTTTTTATGCAATGTGTTTTGAGATCTATCTTTGATGATACATATAGATATATATTAGTATAGATATTATTATTTTTTTTAATGTTTATTTTTTTTTTTAATTTTTTGATGTTTATTCATTTTTTTGAGAGACAGACTGAGCAGGGGAGGGGCAGAGAGAGAAGGAGACCCAGAGTCGGAAGCAGGCTCCAGGCTCTGAGCTGTCAGCACAGAGCCCGATGCGGGGCTCGAACTCACGAACCGTGAGATCATGACCTGAGCCGAAGTCGGACGCTCAACCAGCTGAGCCACCCAGGCGCCCCTTAATGTTTATTTTTGAGACAGAGAGAGACCGAGCACGAATGGGGGGAGGGTCAGAGAGAGAGGGAGACACAGAATCTGAAGCAGGCTCCAGGCTCTGAGCTGTCAGCACAGAGCCTGACACGGGGCTCGAACTCACAGACCGCGAGACCATGACCTGAGGCGAAGTCAGACGCTCAACCGACTGAGCCACCCAGGCGCCCCTAGTATAGATATTAAATATTAGTTCATTTATATTAACTGGTACCTAGCATTTTATTTTAAATTCATCTACCTAAAGTACTACTTGTAGACAGCTGAGGTTTTTCGAAATTTCCTGTATTTGTTGCAAAGACCAAACATTCTTGTACATGTTTCCTGGTGCACATGTGCAAGAGTTTCTCTTTAAAAACCCAGGAGCAGAATTGCCAGGTAAAAGGGCATGTGCGTCTTGTGCTTCACTAGATAAATACTACCAAACTGCTCTGCAATTACACCGCTGCTGGCAGAGTGGGAGGGTTCCTGTACTGTAAGGAGATTTTTCTGAAGATTGGATGGGATGCAAATAAACAGAAAGTGGTTACATCAAAGAAATGCAGAGAAGTTCAAAATAACTGTTAGGTTCATCTGTGCTTAATTGTCTTCCTGCCATCCCATCTCCAAGCATACAGAGCCACGCCCATTGGGAGATTCCACCTGCTGCTTCAACTCAGATTGTTTCTAGTCACACACCATCTTGCTGACAACTTTCTCCTCCTTATTTCACTTCCAGTCCCATCTTTCTACCTCCTTCACAGGGGCAAAAAATAAGTTTTTGCTGGGGCGCCTGGCTGGCTCAGTCAGTGGAACATACGACTCTTGATCTTGGGGTTATGAGTTTGAGTCCTACATTGGGTGTGGAGATTACATTAAAAAAAAAAAAAGTGCTTCTCATTTTCTCTTGGAAAGCTATTTAATCATCCCTTGTGTTGCTTGGGGCCAGATGCTCCTGTCTCCACAATTTTACTTTCTATCTTATTAAGGTCGTTAAAAGGTTCTGACAGCAATTCCAATGTTGGGAGGACATTATCTACCTGGAAATCAGATTCTACAGGTTAAGGAATCAGTCCTACAAGGCTGCTCTTTTCCCCCATTTCAGCCTTCAGTCACAAGCCTGGGTTGTTACTGTACTTTTTTTTTTTTACTGTTTATTTTTGAGAGAGAGAGAGAGGGACAGAGTGTGAGCCGGGGAGGGGCAGATAGAGAGGGAGACACAGAATCTGAAGCAGGCTCCGAACTGTCAGCAGAGTCCGACACTCGAACTCATGAACCGTGAGATCACGACCTGAGCCCAAGTCGGATGCTTAACCAACTGAGAGACCCAGGTGCCCTGTTATTATTTGTACTTCTGACAGACTGGCTATTAATCAGAGGTTCCCACGACCTCCTCCTCAGGTTTGATTAATTTGCTAGAGCAGCTCACAGAACCAAAAGAACTGTTTTATTTACTAGATTACTGGTTTATTATAACAGGACAGCCAGGTGGAAGAGATGCACAGGGCAATGTACGGGGAAGGGGCGCGTAGCTTGCACATCCTCTCCAGGTGACCTTCTCTCCCAGTCCCCCTGTGTTCACTAACCCGGAAGCTCTCCGAACTCCATCCTGTTGGAATTTTGTGGAGGCTTCATTACAAAGGCATGTTGGATTAAATCATTGGCCACTGATGACTGAACTCAATTTCCAGGTTTTCTTCCCTGTCAGGAGGTCAGGGGGTGGGACTGAAAGTTCTAACCCTCTAATCACGTGGTTGGCTGCTCGGGCAACCAGCCCCCATCCTTAGTTGCTTTCCTAATGTCGCTTCGTTAACATAACAAAGGACACTTTATCGCTCTGGATACTTAGGAAATTCCAAAGCTTTTGGGGAGCTGTGACTCAGAAAAGGGGATAAAGATTAAATATATATTGCTTCTATAACAAATCACAATATCACAGGTGGTTTCTCAAACACAGTTCTCTCTTGTATCATTTAGGAATTGCTACATAACAAACTGCTCCAAACTTAACTGACTTAAAACAACACTATTTCTTAGGTCATGATTCTCTGCTTAGCAATTTGGGGTGGGCTCAGCTAGGTAGTATTTTGGATTTGGCTATGTTCATTCATACATTGTGGTCAGGTGGTGGCTCTGCTTCTGGGGGTGGTTGACTGTCAGCTGGGGAACAGCATTGACTTGGCCACTTGTTTTTCATACTCCAGCAGTCTAGCTTAGGCTTGTTTTCATGGTGGTGGTAGGGCTCCAAGAGTGAGAATAAAAACATGCAAGACCTGTAGAGGCTCAGGCTCAGAACTGCTACAATATTACCTCTGCCTCATTCTGTTGACTAAAGCAAGTCACAAGGCCAGTCTTGTGGAGATCCAAGGAGTGGAGAAACAGAAAGTCTTGTTTGGAGAAGCTGCAAAGTCACATTCCAATGGGCCTGGATGGGGGTGGGGGCAGGTTGGGTTCTCTGGAAAACAGACTCTGAGATCAAGATTAGCATGCAGGAAGTTATTTAGGGATTGCTCTTGGGATGGACACTTGTGGAAGAGAGAGGAAGGAACAGGATAGAGCAGAGGGAGAAGCCTGAGCTACCAATGTCAGAACAAAGGCTTCAACTGACCTCATGGGAAACTCTTCAAAGTTGTTCTGAGTTGGGGCAAGAGGACCAGGCCCCTATACTCCCAAGTTGATCAATCGTTGTATGTAGGCTGCCTCAAAAAGACAGCAGGTAAGGAAATTCCCAAAGAAGGCTTACAACTAGAGGTCATCTGCTGACAGCACTTCGAGCCGAGCAGCTAGTGGATTAAATCCTTCATTCCTAAGAGCAGGGGTGTCCCTGTGTGCAATATCAGAGTTCACAACACTACCACATCTTCCTAAGAATTCTCTTTTTTCCCCGTTATTATTAAGTAAGCTCTATGCCCAATGTGGAGCTTGAATTCACAACCTGCCCCCCAAGATCAGGAGTCAATGCTCTAGGGACTGAGCCAGCCAGGTACTCTTGTAATGCTAATTTTTGTGATAAAATGAAGCTGGTGTCTATCTTGTCAGTTCAGATGGAAGAATGAACACTGGAGGTCACATCACCCCCAGACACGGCAGGACTGGCCAGGGAATTAATAGGTCTACGCTCAATGGATGGGAATGCTTGCTCATCTTTCACAGGAAGCTGTAGGACAAGTAGTTAATCAGCACTAATGAAATCTCTAACATACAGAACAAAGATTTTCTCAGATTCCAAGTCTTTTGAGATGGAATAGACTTCTGGGGCACGAGGCAAAGCAGCACCAGAAATTATTAAGTAATACCAGCTTATATGGCCTTATGGGCCTCCAATCAACAGCGTCTACCTTTTCAGGAGACCCCTGCCCCAAAGTTTGTCCTTGAAAACCCTCACTTGCAAGCCATCAGAGGGTTCAGAACTTTTGAGCATTAGCTCCCTGTTCTCCTGGGTGGTGCCACATCAGCTGATTGCCTATCTGTGTTCAGGGCAAAAGCTCAGTGTCAGTTTTTATTGGCTTACTGCGCATCAGGTGGACAAATTCTCATTTGGTTTAGTTACAACAGTTGTCACTTGTTATATATGTATCCGTTAAACATTTGTAATCGCTTATTGAATGTGTTTCATAAGCTATGCATAGATTTTATATGAAGGTCCTTTGAGCACAGTCTTCATGGTTTCATTGCTCCCTCATCTAGGTCACCCACTGAAAACTTAAGGAATGAAGAGAAACTTTGTTTTGTTCCATCAGAAATCTAGGCGAGAATAATTTCAAACCATGCTGACAATGGAGTCATCAAATTGCTGTTAAGGTAGAGATGTGACGTCGTTCTTTGCAGTAGGAGGAGAGGGAGAGGCTAAGGTCTGGGTCATGGAGCAATGATCACTCAGAGGGGAATGAGGAAGCCAGGATGGGAATTTGGCTGGAGGATCAAGCTGTGAGAGGAAAAAGAGAATGAATGAGGCACCAAAGAATAAAGAACTAGCCCCAACAGGGCAGCCCTTGAGATCTGGGCAGATGTTTTATACCTTGAAAAGGCAAGTTGCTGTTATGGTAGAATTCCGGGGGCATCACCAAATCAGAATTTGGAGAGCTGGATGGAGAACTCTTTCCACCTGCAGCAAAGGAGAATCCTTGTGAGCACATAGAGACAACTGCTTTTTGGAAACAAAGGCATTGACCTTTATATGGAGGTTGACATGGGGACACACAGGGCAGCCAGAAAGGAGGAGATTACAGGAGAAGTGGTTAGCAGTAAGGCCTGAATGAACCATAAAATGTGAGGGCCCTCAATTTACAGTGGAGAAACCAGTTAAATGATGGGACTGAGATCACCCCACAGTTGTTGTCCATTTTTAGCTTTCCAGATCTACCCTTCACCTTCCTCTTCCTGGGAGCTGTGCCACAGAGGCTCACCTCTATGGATTATATCAACAGGAGCCTTTACTCTTTGGCTTCCTGTTGGGTTTGCCCAATGTCAGGTGCCTGCAGGAGACTAGAGGATAGGAAGGAAAGAGAAATGAGGGTATTTCTTCCCCCAAGGTCCCTTTGCACTGGGGCCATGGACTGGAGCCATTCTAGGAGACCCCTTCTACAACTTCAGCTCTTTTCACATTCCCGTAAGTATCCCCACTCCTTGCCCCTTCAGGCCTGGAGTCTTAATGCCCCCCAACTGTTGCAATCTCTGGGGTGCTTCCCCATCCCTCACTTGTTTTCCTTGACCCTTCTTGAGCCTTTATAAATTCTTTATTCTCCTTATTTCAGTTGAGTGTGCCATCTCTTTCCTAATGCAACCTTGACTTGAGCTATCTAGTTTTTTTTTTTGTTTTTTTTTAAAATTTTTTTTTCAACGTTTTTATTTATTTTTTTTGGGACAGAGAGAGACAGAGCATGAACAGGGGAGGGGCAGAGAGAGAGGGAGACACAGAATCGGAAACAGGCTCCAGGCTCTGAGCCATCAGCCCAGAGCCTGACGCGGGGCTCGAACTCCCGGACCGCGAGATCGTGACCTGGCTGAAGTCGGACGCTTAACCGACTGCGCCACCCAGGCGCCCCTTGAGCTATCTAGTTTAAAAGTTTTCATTTATAGTTGCCCCTCTTGGCTGTCCAGACTCAGAAACCCATACTTGTGCCTGGAGAATTCGCCATCATATGAGTCTTAGTAGGAAGTAGAACTCACTTCCCAATGTAGAATGTGGAGGAAGTGCTAACTCTTTGCTTTCCCAACCTCCCTTGCAACTAGGGTTTGGGCAACTAGGCTCAGGCAATCAGAGGTACGCATTAGACTTTGAATGAGGAGCAAGTGATACAAAGACCCAGGGAGAGTGGAGAATGGAGAGGCCTAATCTAGTGATGGTGGCTAGAGAAGCAACCGTCTCTGGGGCAGCCCAGGTGGTAGGGCCCATGGCAGTCCCTAGCGTCAGGTGTGGAGCTTTAGCAGGGTCAGATGGGCAAGCTGAAGGGTCTGGTACTCTGTGGTGGGGGCAGCAGGGTTCTCCCCAGACTAGCCTGTGTTTCTGCCTCTGTGGTGGCCAGGTCTGGTTCTCTAGCCTTCCCAGTGGTGCAGAGGCTTTTCGGTATCTTTTCCACAGATTTCCTTTTCTGCATAAATCTACCAGAATCAGTTTCCATTGCTTGCATTTGTGAATCCCAACTGGTGGAGGTTTCCTTGGAACCCAAGTGTGGAGCACATCCAGGCCTCACCAGGAACCAGAAAAACAGCCCTCGCCATGCTACTTGGCTCAGAGTGACCATCAATAATTGTTGCTATTGGGGCACGTGGGTGGCTCAGTCGGTTAAGTGTCCTACTTCGACTCAGATCGTGATCTCGTGGTCTGTGAGTTTGAGCCTGGCATCAGGCTCTGTGCTGACAGCTCAGAGCCTGGAGCCTCCTTCAGATTCTGGGTCTCCTTCTCTCTCTGCCCCTCCCCCACTCATGCTCTGTCTCTCTCTATCAAAAATAAATAAACATTACAAATTAAAAAAAATAATTGTTACTATTGTTATCTTCAGCAGCAGCATTTTATCATCATCATGATTCAGGGCCTTGCAGAGAGTAATCAGAGCAGATGTCTAAACTCAAACACCTGGAGGAGCCAGGCAGGCAACAGGAATAGGTGAGGTGGAGCCATGAATAAGAATACCGTGGGGCCAGGTGAGGACTATGGAACCCCGGGAGGGTGCGTGCCTGTCTAGAGGGAACAGCTACTTCTCAGCAGCAGCCTTTTTTGCCGCATGGAATGGGAGCCCAGTGATACCAGACTTTCCACTGTTTCAAGAGAAGCCAGAAATCTGGATTTTTATGGGAAGCATGATGTTTTCAGTTATCAGTAATCTAAAAAAATGCTGAATAGGCCAAACAAACCCTCCCAGGGCCATGATGGGCTGCAGATGCCAGTCTGTGTGTTCTGAATGTAAATCTCTGGGTCCAGTTGAAATTCTCAGGGAGAGAATCCAGTTGGGTCAGATTTCTTCCACTGACTCAGTTAGCTATGGCCATGATCCACTGCCCACTCAGCAGGGAACGTGGTGAAAACACTGAGAATCGGGTGTGGGCAGGAATGTGCTGAGAGAAGAGTGGGCCGGAATGTCTCTCAGAGAAGAGAGGCAGGCACGGAGGAGCTTCCCTTCCCCAAGAGTTGCTTCTCTGTGGATAACAGGGACACGGAAGGCGGATACATCAGGCATATGATAAGCTCCAGTAACTGCAAACTTAAGATACGGCTTGTTTACCTTACATAAAAATGTGTCTGAAAAAAAAAAATATGTCTGGAGGAGGCAGAACAGGGCTGGTACAAAGGCCCAGATATACCTACATGATTCCAGACTCTGTCTTCTCACACCTCCACGGTAGCACGTAGGCTTTTGTTTTCATGCTTATAGCCTCATAGTTGCAAGCTGGCTGCAGCTGTAACCATCATGACTATGTCCCAGGCAGGGAGAAAAGGAATCCAGAAGTAAGGGATGGTCCTTCTGTAAGGATTTCCCAAAAATCCCCAGCATATTTCTGCTTCCATCTCATTGGCTGGAACTGACTCACATACCCATACCTATTCACAAGGAAATTGGGAAGATGAGTACGTTGCAGCTCCAAACAATAGCAGGGTTCTATTCACTGGAAACGAGGATAGTATAAACCTTTGGTAGGCAATCAGCAGCCTCTGCCACCTCCTCTGAATATGTACTAGGTACCAGACTCTGGCTAAGCACTGGGGACTGAAAACCACAGCTTTTACAGCTGAAAGATACAGAAGTGGTTGAGAAACCCAGTGTGGCTGGGCCTGGTTCCAAAGTGAGAAAATCAGCTTCTGGTTCCTTATAGTTCCGCCAGGCCTCCCATCCTTCCTGACCCCTGCCTGGCCCTCCTGCTATCAGTGTGGCCCCACCACGGCCCAAGCATGGTGGGGAGGATGTGTGATTAACACCACTAGCAGTTTCAGGGGACACCCAAGAGACGTTCCAGAGAGAAATATGTAACTGGCACATCTGGTTTATAATGTATATTAATCCCTGACACGTAATTTGAGTAATATATGTAAAGCAAAAAGTCCAAGTGCTGATTTAGGAGCCTTATTATTACCCTGTCAGCAGAATTCATGTTCTATTTGCACAGCGCTCCGGGTCCAGCATCTCATCTAGGGCAGCAGGAAGGAGAAGGCTTTCTGACAGATGCCAGCTGATGGCGGAGACCCCTGCTGATGGCAGTGGGGCATTAGTCAAGTGCTTGGAGCTCCTGGTAGGGTTGGCAGGAGCTCATCTTGGCAAAGAGGACTGTGGAGCTAAAACAAGTTCCAGCTGGGACTAGGGACACGTCCATCCCCATCCCTCAAAGGAGGAGGGCTGGAAAACCATGGGTTTTGGGGTTCAAATCCAGTTCTGCCGTTTTCTTACCATGTGACTTTGGACAAGTTCCTTCAGTTTTCTGAACCTCAATTTCCCCATCTGTAAATGGGACTCATGACAGCACCCACCAGGAAGACTGTTATGAGACTTAAAGAAAACATTTTTGGGGGGCGCCTGGGTGGCTCAGTCAGTTAAGCATCTGACTCTTGATTTCAGCTCAGGTCATGATCTCACAGTTCATGGGGTTGAGCCCTGCGTGAGGCTCTGTGCTGACAGCATGGAGCCTGCTTGGGATTCTCTCTCTGCCTCTCTCTTTGCCCCTTCCTCATGCTCTCTCTCTCTCTCAAAAATAAATAAACATTAAAAAATATATATATATGTATGTATAAAAGAAAAAAATTTCAAAACCAAACAAACCAGGTACCGAGCATTTACTATGGGCCAGGGCAGTGTTCCCAAGTTTTACATGTATTATCTCATGGAGTCCTCACAACAACCTCATGAGATAGATACTACTATGACTTACTCCAGATTTACAGTTGAAGAAAATGAGGCACAGAGAAATGAAGAAACTTGCTCAAGGTCACGCAGCTAGTGACTGTAGAGCTGGGGTTCAAACCCAGACAGTCTGACCCCAGAGCATACTCTCTGATGTACTTTGGTAGGCTGCTACTTTATGGGAGGCACTCAGTCAAGAGCAATTCTCTACATCTCAGGGATGTTCAATAGAACTGCCGGTAATGATGCAAATGTTTTATAATTCCATGCTGTGACACATAGTGGCCGCTAGCCACAGATAGCTATTGAACATTTGAAATGTGGCTAGCTTGGGGCGCCTGGATGGCTCAGTCAGTTGAGCTTCTGACTTCAGCTCAGGTCATGATCTCAGGGTCGGTCGTGAGTTTGAGTCCCACAATTGAGCTCACTTGTTGCTGTCAGTGGGGAGCCCACTTCGGATCCTCTGTCCCCTCTCTCTGCCCTTACCCCACCCACTCTCTCTCTCAAAAATAAACATTAAAAAAAAAAAAGAAATATGGCTAACTTGACTAAGGATCTTAATTTTTTAAATTTAATTTAAACTAATTTAAATGTAAACAGTCACTTGTGGTTGGTGACCTCTGTGTTGCTCTAGGCTCCCTGCCCCCAAGCCCTGCTGGCAGAGTTTAACCCCTTACATCTGGTGGGCTGGAACCTCAGAGAGGCTCATTGGAGCCTGCCAGGTAAGGCTCCAATAATAAGGTTGCATGAACTGAACAAGGAGAGTAATAGTTCAGTCCTTTCAGTGCCAGTTAGAACATGCTCCAGCACCACCTTTCAGGATGTTGCTCCTTTAAGATGAATGGGGGCTCAAGATCCCAAACCCTTCAGAGAACCCCTTAGCAGTAAGCCCCGGGATCCCAGACAGAGCCCCAGTAAATGAGATTGTATGACAGACATGGTTCCTACCTTCCTGAAATTGGCAGTCTAGTGGGGGAAAAGATATTAAACAAATGACCACTCAATTAATTATTTAGTAACAATTAATTAAAGCCACATCTGAGTGTATGCCAATGTCACAAGTGATAAAATGGCAGTAAGAGAAAGTGCCTTGGGAATGCTCAACAGAGAGCAGTTAATTGGATATAGGGTTTTAGGAGATGGATTGGTCAGAAAAGCATCCAGAAAAAAGGAGAACCTGGAGTTTGATCTTAAAGAGTTGGAGATGCTAAGTGTGAAATGTGCAGGAAGGGCATTCCAGGCAGAAGGAAGAGCATGGGCAAAGGCACAAAGGTGTGACAGTACTTCAAGAGTTCAGATGAAAGAACATCGTGATTCAAGGGGCAGTGAGACAGGATGCGCCAGGAGATATCAGCGGTAGACCACTTTGTGAAATGTCTTGAATGTTGTGCTGAGTGGCTGCCCTTTTTCCTAGGGGTGAGAGTTTTCCCAGCAGAGGGGAGCAGTTAATTTGTTTTATTTTTATTTTTAAATGTATATTTATTTTTGAGAGAGAGAGAGAGAGAGAGAGAGAGAGTGCGTGCATGCACGGGAGCAGGACAGGGACAGAGAGAGAGGAGACAGAGAATCCCAAGCAGGCTTTGCACTGTCAGTGGAGAGCCCGACTCGGGGCTGGAAACTATGACCCTGAGATCATGATATGAGCAGAAATCAAGAGCTGGACGCTCAACCAACTGAGCCACCCAGATGCCCCAGCAGTCAATCTGTTTTAAAAGGTAGATTAGGCTGCATTGGAGAATGTGGAGCTCTGTTGTTCTCTAGCTGGGTAAAGCGTCCTTTCTGGTCTCTCCAATTCCACCTTTGGTCCCTCCAATCCATTCTCCTTACAGAGGAAGCTAGAAGAATCTTTTTTCTTCTCTTTTTTTAAGTTTTTCCCATGGTTAAAAAGCCGACATTATAAAAACACATGTGCCTTTCCCACACACCCCCTTCCCCATCCACCTCTTGCTACCCTTAGGGATTCCTCAGTGAATAACCTAAGTAGTTTCACATGTATCCTTCCAGATTTACCTATGCATGCAAATTTTCACACTTCTCTGATCCTTTTTTTTCCCCCACTTAATAGTGAGATCTCCCCACATCATTATAGAGAGGATTCTCATTTTCTCTCTTTTTTAACATAAAACTTTTGTAGGTTCACATGCAGTTATAAGAAATAATTCTGAGAGGTCTTGTGTACCATTTATCCAGTTTCCCTCAGTGGTGACCTTTTGCCAAAACCAACGTATTACGTTAACATCACCAGCGTATTAACACTGATACAGTCAACATACAGAATAGTTCCACCACCACAAAGATCTCATGTGTTGCCCTGGTATTGGCACATCTTCTTCCTCCCCACCACTTCCTCCTCATCTTTTCTTACCCTTGGTCACCATCAATCTGTTCTGCTTGTCTATAGTTCTGACATCTGAAGACTGATATACAAATGAATCATATAGCTTGAACCTTCTGGGATTGATTTTTTAACTTAACATAATTTCCTGGAGATTCATCCAGGTTGTTGCGTGTATCGTAGGCCTGTTTGTTCCTTTTCACTGCTGATCAGCATATTGTGGTATGGACATGTCATAGCTTGCTTGACCATTCACTCATTGAAAGACATCTGGGCCGTTATCAGTTTTGGGCTATTACAAATTAAACCGCTATGAACATTTGTATACAGATTTTAGCGTGAAGATTCATTTTCATTTTTCCAGGATAATTGCCCCAGAGTGCAGTTGCTGGGTTGTTTCCAGTTTCTCTGCATCTGCACCAGCATTTAGCATTGTCACTATTTTTCATTTTAGCCATTCAGATAGGCATGTAGTGATATCTCATTATAATTTTGATTTACAGTCTCCTAATGGCTAATGATGTTGAGCATATTTTCATATGCTCATTTGCCTTCTATCTATCTTGTTTGGCGAAATGTCTATTCATGTCTCTCATCTGTTTTCTAATTGGATTGTTTTTGATTTTGTTATTGTTGAGTATTGAGAGAGTTATTTATGTATTCTAGATACTACTCCCTTGTCAGATATGTGGATTGCAACAATTTTCTCTTAGTCTGTAGCTTGTCCTTTTATCTTCTTAACAGAGTCTTTCCACAGAGAAAAAGGTTTTAATTTTAATGAGGTCTGCTTTATCAGTTTTACCTTTTATGGATCATGCTTTTAGTGTCAAGTCTAAGAACTCATTGCCTAGCTCTACACTCCTTTATTACTTTGCTAGTACTGCCATAACACAGTACCATGGACTGGTGGTATAAACAACAGGAATTTATTTATTTATTTACTTACTCACAATTCTAGAGCTAGAAGTTCAAGATTAAGGTGTCAGCAAGATTGGCTTCTTCACAGGATTTCTCCTATGTGTGTCTATGTCCTAATTTCCTCTTCTTATTAGGACACCAGTCATATTGGATTAAGACCCATCCTAATGACCCCATTTAACCTTAATTATCTCTTTAAAGACCTTATCTCCAAAACAGTCACACTGAGATGCTGAAGGTTAGGACTTCAACATGAATTTTGAGGGGGGACACAAAGCCCATAACCACCCCAAAGATTTTTTTTTCTAATTTTTTTCTGAAAGTTTCATAATTTTGCATCTTACATATGAGTCTGTAATATTTTAAGTTCATTTTTGTGTAAAGTGTGAGGTTTAGGTCAAGGTTTTTTGTTTTTCTATTTTGTTTTGTTTTGTTTTGCTTATGGATGTCCAATTTTCCATCCTCATTTGTGGAGAAGCCTAACCCCCCCCCCCGAATTGTTTTTTTGTTTAAAAAAATTTTAAGTTTTAAATAGTCAGTCAGAGAAAGACAAAAATCATATGACTTCACTCATATGAGGACAAAACAGATGAACATAAGGGAAGGGAAACAAAAATAATATAAAAACAGGGAGGGGGACAAAACAGAAGAGTCTTACAAACATGGAGAACAAACTGAGGGTTACGGGAGGGGTTGTGGGAGGGGGGATGGGCTAAATGGGTAAGGGGCATTAAGGAATCTACTCCTGAAATCACTGCTTCACGATATGCTAATTAATTTGGATGTAAATTTTAAAAAAATTAAAAATAAAGTTAAAAAATTTTTTTTAAGTTTATCTATTTATTTTGAGAGAGAGAGCACAAGTAGGGTAGGGGCAGAGAGAGAGGGAGATGAGAATCCCAAGTAGGATCCACACTGTCAGTGCAGAGCCTGATGAAAGTCTCGATGTCATGAACCATGAGATATGACCTGAGCTGAAATCAAGAGTCAGATGCTCAACCAACTATGCCACCTAGGTGCCCCAAATTGTTTTTGCGTTGGGCATATATGTATGAGTCTATTTATGTATTCTCTATTCTGTTCTCTTGATCTATGTGTTTTTCCTTCTTCCAATATTGAATTGCTTTGATTATTGTACTTATATAATAGACTTTATTATCAGGTAGGGTAATTCTTCCCACTTTATTTTTCTTTTTCAGTATTGGTTTAACCAATCTAAACTTGTTCATATCTATAAAAAATAAAATAAAACCTTGCTGGGATTTTGATAGGAATTAGATAAAACCTATAGATCAATTTAAAGAGAATTGACATCTTTACTACATTGAGTCTTCTGACCCATGAATATGGAATGTCCCTGCAATTATTTAAATACTGGCTATCTTTCATCAGCATTTTATAATTTTTAAAAAATTTGATGCTTATTTATTTTTGAGAGAGACAGAGAGAGAGAGACAGAGAAAGACAGACAGAGCATGAGTGGGGGAGGGGCAGAGAGAGAGGGAGACACAGAACCCAAAGTAGGCTCCAGGCTCTGAACTGTCAGCACAGAGCCTGATGTGGGGCTCAAACTCATGGACCATGAGATCATGACCTGAGCCAAAGTCAGACGCTTAACCAACTGAGCCACCCAGGCGCCCCATAATTTTGTAATTTTATAATATAGATCCTGCATATCTTTTGTTAAGTTTTAACCTAATTCTTTAATTATATTTGGAGTTATACTAAATGGTATTGTGTTTTTAATTTCAGTTTCTACATGTTTGTTATTAGTTTATACAAACATATTGATATCTGTGTGTTGATCTTATATCCTATGACCTTGTTGAACTTGTTTATTAGTTCTAGGAGGTTTTGTATTTTTTGTTTGTTTGTTTGTTTTTTATATTTTTAGATTCCTTGGTGTTTTCTATATAAGGGACCATGTCATATGCAAATAGATGTGATTTTTTTTCTTCCTATCTTTTTTTATTTTTTCTTGCCTTATTGCACTGGCTATAACTTCTAGCAGTGAGAACAGACATCCTTGGCTTGTTCCTAATCATAGAGAGAAATATTCAGTCTTTCATTGTTAAGTATGATATTAGCTATAGGTTTTTTGATAGATGTTCTTTATCAAGTTGAAGTAGTTTCCCTCTATTCCCAGTTTGCTGAGAGGTTTTGTTTTTTTTTTTTGTTTTGTTTTGTTTTTTTATCATGAATAGGTGTATTTTGTCAATGCTTTGTCCACATCAATTGATATGATCATATCACTTCTCTTTAACCTGTTGATATGTTGAACTGACTTGTTATTCCAGTGTGTGTGTGTGTGTGTGTGTGTGTGTGTGTGTGTGTGTGTGGTGGGAGGGAGTTTTCCCCATACCAAAAAGCAATTCTCCCACACCAGCTGAGTGTCATACAGTTCATCTCAATTCTTTAAAAAAAATTTTTTTTAACATTTATTTTGAGAGACAGAGCAAGACAGAGCATAAGTGGGGGAGAGTCAGAGAGAGAAGGGGGACACAGAATCCGAAGCAGGCCCCAGGCTCTAAGCTGTCAGCCCAGAGCCGGATGCAGGGCTCAGACTCACGGACCGCGAGATCATGACCTGAGCCGAAGTTGGCTGCTCAACCAATTGAGCCACCCAGGCGCCCCTCAATTCCTTTTTTTAAAAATGTTTATTTATTTTTGAGAGAGAGAGAGAGAGAGAGTGCACATGTGCGTGCCAGTGGGGGAGAGGCAGAGAGAGAGGGAGATAGAGAATCCCAAGCAGGCTCTGCACTATCAGTGCAGAGCCTGACAGGGGGCTTGAACTCACAAACTGTGAGATCATCACCTGAGCCTAAATGAAGAGTTGGATGCTTAACAAACTGAGCCACCCAGATGCCCCTCAACTCAATTCTAACACTATCTGGAGATCATATCAGATTCCACTGGTTAAGTGTTCAGTCCCACAAGATTGCCTTCCACTTCAGATCCAGTCACAAACCCAGGTTGTTAATCTGTGTTTCTGTTTCTGACCAACTGTCTGTAAATCAGTGGTTCCTATGACCCCTCCGTAGGGTTGATTAATTTGTTACAGTGGTTTACGGAACTCAGGAAACCCATTTATGCAATGGATTACTGACTTATTGCAAATTATATTAAAAGATACAAACCAACAGCCAGAAGAGACTTGTTGAGTTTGGAGTCTGGAATGGTGGCATGTGGAAGCCTTTTGTTCACCAACCTGGAAGCTCTCCAAACCTCATCCTTTTGGGTTTTTATGGAGGCTTCGTTACAAAGGCATTATAGGTTAAATCATTGGCTATTGGTGATTGAATTCTCCAACGCTTCTACCTTAGAAGGTAGATCTCTTCTACCCCAGAGATCAGGGAGGTAGAACTGAGTGTTCCAATCCTCTAAGCACATGGTTAGTTTTCCTGACAGCTAGCTCCCACCTTAGGTGCTTTCCAAAAGTTACCTCATTAAGATAACAAAAGTTACCTTTATGACTCTCCTCACAGGAAATTCCGAGGGTTTTAGGAGCTCTGTGCCAGAAACTGGGAGGAAGATCCAATATATATTTCTTATTATAAATTAGGATACCACAATTGCATACCTGTGAGGAGGAGCAAAATACTGACCCAAAATATGACACTTTGTCATGCGGATTATTTTGAGCTTAAGGCAATCCAGACCCAGCAAACTCAAGACAAACTCTTACCTCTCTCTTAACTACCTGAAAGTATTTAGACAGGGGGCCTGGTCAAGAAAGAGAGCTATTACTGGAGAGAATTTTTATCTGAAAGACCTGTCTGTATGGCAGGGCAAACATCTACCAAACATCTGTTCTTATTGTCCTGTAAATTATCCTCCTTCCCTTTGAAGCCCCAGATCCCTATCCCATTCCTTAGCTCAGGATGGCATATAAGCCTCAACTGACCAACTTGTCCCTGGGTCTCATATTTCTTCCTGTATGTATGTAATTAAATTTGTTTTTCTCCTGTGAATACACCTTGCATTGATTTGATTAGTAGACTAACCAAAAGAAACTAGAAGGATAGAATAAAATTTTTTCTTCCCCTATACCTCAAATAAATCCCAGTTGGGCATGGTATATAATTATTTTTAAACACTGCTGGATTTGATTTGCTAATATTTTGTTGAAGATTTTTGCATCTAAATTCATGACAGCTATTGGTTTGTAATGTATCTTCTCCTTTTCATCCTTCAGAGTCTTCTTATGCTTGTTGTTGTGTCATGTCCAGGGTTTTTTAGTTAAGCAAGAAGACTAGGAGAAATGAGGCTATTTCATTTTGGTGGAGTCATAAGTCCCACTCCTTCCTTTTTATAATTGTGTACCATTGTTTATATACTGTAAATTATTTAACCAGTTTGTTAATGAACATTTAGATTCTTTCTAATCATATGCTGTTATGAACAATACTGCAGCAAATAACCTTGTGCATTCAGCATTTCACGCTTACTGGTAAATGTTGCTGTTATAAATTCTCAGAAATGGAGTTTTGGGGTCAAAGGGTATATGTATTTTAAATTTTGGCATTTCCAATTGCTCTCGATAGGGGTTGTACCAATTTATGTTGTTCATTAACTTTACCACAGATGAATGAGACTGCTGTGGGCTCACTAAGAGTGTCATGTTAAGGTTTTTGCCAATCTGTTGGTAAAAAAAAATAGCAGATCAGTGTGTTTTGCACTTTTCTTACTCTGGGTTAATTTGAACATCTCTTCATGCACTTCCTTTGTTGATGAATTATCCATTTTTATCCTTGCCCATTTTAATATTGGGTTGTTTTTCTTTTTGCTTCCCAGAGCTCTTTGCATATCAAGGAATTAGCCCTTTGTCTGTGATATGAGTTACAGAAAAAATTTTTCCCAATATATTGTTTGCTTTTTAAATTTGATTCCACGGGTGCCTGGGTGGCTCAGTCGGTCCAACTTCAGCTCAGGTCATGATCTCGCTGTTCAGAGTTCAAACCCCACATCGGGCTCCATGCTGACAGCTCAGTGGCTGCAACCTATTTCAGATTCTGTCTGTCTGTCTGTCTGTCTGTCTGTCTCTCTCTCTCTCTCTTTCTGCCCCTCCCCCATCTGTGCTCGCTCGCTCTCTCTCCCTCCCTCTCAAAAATAGATAAACATTCAAAAAAATTAAAAAAAAAATTGATTCTGGTATTTTTGCCATGTAGAAGTCTTTTTCCCTTTCTTTCTCCCCCCTCATCTTTCTTTCTTTCTTCTTTTCTTTTTCTTTCTTTCTTTCTTTCTTTCTTTCTTTCTTTCTTTCTTTCTTTTTATGTCTGCTGTCAAATTTCTTTGGAATTTTAGTCATGATTAGAGAAGACTTTTTCATGCCAACGAAATAAAGGAATTTATGTTTTCTCCTAGTATCTTTATTTTTTAACTTAAATTTTGATTCATGTTGAAATTATCTTGAAGAAGAGAGTGAAGAATGGATCTTTTTTTTTCCCCCACGTGGGCTACCTTGCTGTCCCATCAACTCTCTTGAAATAGTCTCTTTTTTCTCCTCTTGTGTGAGATGCCACCATTATCATATACTTAATTCCTTGTATTTTGGGTGTATTCTGGACTTTCTCTTCTGTCCAAGTAGTTACTCCCTATCTATTCATGTGACGTAGCTGCACTGTCTTGTTGTGGTTATGTAATAAGTTTGAATGTCTGATGCAGCTGGTTTTTCTCATTCTATTTTTCAGAGTTTTACCAGATATTCCTATTTGCTTATTTTTATTTTCTTCTTTTCTTTTTAGAGAGAGAGACCACGAGTGGGAGAGGGGCAGAGGGAGAGAGAGAGAGAGAGAGAGAAAGAGAGAGAGAGAATCTTAAGCAGGCTCCATGCTCAGCACAGAGCCTGACATGGGGCTCGATACCACGGCCCTGGAATCGTGACCTAAGCCAAAATAGGAGTTGGAAGCTCCTATTTGTTTATTTTTCCTATGGAATTTAGAATCACCTTGTTTAGTTTTTAAAAATAACTTTGTTGGTATTTCTAGTGGCATTAGGATAAATGTAAATGTAGTAAAAATGACATCTTCGTGTTATTGAGTCATTTTATATAAGAACATGTTTTTCTATTCAAATCTTTGATGTTCTTTGCTTAAATAGATAGATGATATAGATATATATTTTAAGTTTATTTATTTGTTATTTTGAGAGAGAGAGAGAGAGAGAGAGAGAGAGAGAGAGAGAGAGAGAGGATGCAAATGGGGAGGGGGCAGAGAGGGAGAGAGAGAGAATCCCAAGCAGTCTCTGCACTGTCAGCATGGAGCCTGATGCAGGGCTCAAACTCATGAACCGTGAGAGTATGACCTGAGCTGACGTTGGGTGCTTAACCAACAGAGCCACGCAGGTGCCCCTGCTAACATATCTTTTTAATGTTTATTTATTTTGAGAGAGAGAGAGAGAGAGAGAGAGAGAGGGAGCACATGAGCAGGGGAAGGGCAGAAAGAGAGAGGGAGAGAGAGAATCCCAAGTAGGCTCCATGCTGTAAGCATGGAGCCTGATGTGGGGCTTGATTTTATGAACTGTGAGATCATGACCTGAGCTGAAATCAAGATTTGGACACTTAACTGACTGAGCCACCCTGGTGCTCCTCTTTGGTAATATTTTAACATTTTCTGCATATAGGTCTTTTGTAAAGAAATGATTAAATAATTCCTAGGTATTTTATAAAGAAATTATTAAATCTCTTTACAAAATGAATCCTTTTCCATCTTTTTTGTTGCTATTATAAATAGGATATTTTTTTCCACTAGGTCTTCTACCTGGTTGATGTTTGCATATATGAAAGCAGTGGCTGTTTATTATTTCTTTACCATATTATTCTGCAGAATTCTTTTATTGTTTGCAACAGTTTCTCAGTTCATTCTCTTGGTGTTTCCAACTACATACTCCTTTTCTTCAAATAGTGATAGGTTTATTTCCCTCTTTTCCAATTTATACCTAATAAGATGGCCTAATAAAAAGATACCTCGGTTCTCTACCTTTGTAATTCACCTAGGAAAGAGATATCTCAAAAATTTAACGGTAATGAAACATACAAAATGCAGAGTCAAGATAAGGAACTCAGGTGTCTGGAATCCCAGTCCAGGTTCATTTACAGTTTACTGTTCAGCCTCCCAAGTGAAGGCCCTGTCTGCCTTATCATAAGTGTTACTTCTCAAATAGCCAGCTCAGAACTGCCTCTCAAAACCCAGCCATGATTTGTCCAGATTGGGCTGAACCAATTTAAGTAAAACTCTAATTTAGTAGGGAAGGGATGAGAGGAAGGGTTAAAATGCTGGCTTTCTTGCTTTTGCATGGTGGCTTCTGTCTGAATTTTTTTTTTTTTAAGTTTATTTATCTTTGGTAGAGAGGGTGAGACAGAGCATGAGCAGGGGAGGGGCAGAGAGAGAGGGAGACAGAGAATCCGAAGCAGGCTCCAGGCTCTGAGCTGTCAGCACAGAGCCCGATACGGGGCTCAAACTTAACAAATCGTGAGATCGTGACCTGAGCCAAAGTCAGATGCTTAACTGACTGAGCCACCCAGGTGCCCACTGCCTGAATCTTTACAGTAGAACTTGCCCCACTTTCCAGGGCATCAAGAGCTAGGAAAATCCAACAGAAAGATCCAGAACTTTTGCTGCAATATATGGCCAAGGTATATTGTTAAATAAAATGTTTTTGTTACAAAACAATATACCTGGGGCACCTGGATGGCTCAGTCTGTTAGGTGTACAACTCTCGATTTTCACTCAGGTCATGATCCCAGGGTCATGGGATCAAGCCCTGCATCAGGCTCTGTGCTGAGCATGGAGCCTGCTCAAGATTCTCTCTTCCTCTGTCCCTCTCCCCTGCTTGCTCATGTGCTCTAAGATAAAAACAAAACAAAACAATGTACCAAATGTGCCTGTTTTGATTTTTTTTAAGTATGTGCATAGAGAAAGAGATCTAGGGGAATAGTCACTATGAGTATGTTAACAGCAGTTATTTCTAGAAGTTGAGGCTATGAAGAATATTTATTTTCCAAGTTATTTGTGTGTAATGTCAGGCTTCTTTATGACAACCAGGTATTGATTTTGTCATTTAATAAAAGGGGTAAGGGTGCCTGGATGACTCAGTCAGTTAAGCATCCGACTTCAGCTCGGGTCATGATCTCATGGTTCGTGAGTTCATGCCCTGCATCAGGCTCTCTGTTGTCAGCACAGAGGCTGCTTCAGATCCTCTGTCCTCCCTCTCTCTGCCCCTCCCCTGCTGCTGTTCTCTCTCAAAAATAAATAAACATTAAAATTTTTTTTAAATAAAAAAATGGATAACTCTAATACATACTAGAATGTTTGCTAATGAAATGATATGATGTCTGGGTTTTGCTTCAAAATAATTTGGGAGCAGGGTGCCTGGATGGCTCAGTCAGTAGAACATGCAACTCTCAATCTCAGGGTTGTGTCCCTGAGATCAAGAACTCATGAGTTCAAGCTCCATGTTGGGCATGGGGCCTACTGTATAAATAGATGATAGATAGATAGTTAGATAGGTAGATAGATAGATAGATAGATAGATAGATAGATAGATAGAAGGTGGATGTTGGCAGAGATGAAACTAGACTGTCCATAAGTTGGTAATCTTTGGAGTTGGGTGATGGGCACATGGGACTTTGTTAAATGATTTCTTCTACTTTTGTATATGTCTCAAATTTTCCACAATAAAAAGTTTTTAAAAAGAGATCATTTTATAGACACAGATGTAAAGAGATATCCGTCTGTGTTGTAGTTTTTTAAAATTTACAGAAATGTGTGTATAATGTTTTATCTGTGTGCCATGATACTTATATATTTATGTGAGTTGGTATATGTGGGGAAAAATCTGGAAGACTCAAGTAATAATAACAAGCACATATACTGAACACTTGAGTGTGTCAGCAGCATCTTAAGTATAGACACCTCTAGTTTCTTTTTTAAAATAATATATTTAAAGCCACCAGCTGTAGGTCTTTTGGAATTTAAGTATTCACTAGCTCTATAAATTCTTTGACATACCATCCATTAAGAGGTCATTTCTACATCCTTTCTTTTTGAGCCTGGGTGGACTTGAGTACAGCAGGAATGATTCAAGGTGATTTCAGAGGCTGGGTCACCAAAGACCCTATAGCTGCTGTCTTATTGCCTGAAACACTTGCTGTTGGCATCGTGAGCCACTATGTAAGAAGGTGATTACACTAAGTCTGCCATGTTATAAGGAAGCCCAAGCCACATAGAGGAGCCACGTGTAGGTGCTGTGGTCAACAGCCCCTAGTGAGTTCAGCCTTTGAGTCATGCCAGCCTAGGTGCCAGACATGTGAGGAGAGAAGCCTTCAGATGATTTCAGCCTCTGCCGATTGAGTCACCTCCAACATTTAGAGTCTCCTTGATAAGTAAGGCCCTAAACATTGTGGCACAGAGAGAAATCATCCCCACTGTGCCCTGTATGAATTCCTGATCCTTAAAATCTGTGAGCATATGTCATTAAGTGGGAAGCTTTGTTATACAGCAATAGAAAACTGGAACATCCAGACTTTCCATTATGTGAGATTATTACATTTGGTTCTTAGGGTTTAAGTTACTATAAAGATTTTTTTTTCTTAGTTCCAGTTAATCACATCTAACTTATACATACTTGTAATCTTGTTTAAATATATTTTTAAGTTAGCCTATTCTTTTTCTTTAGATATGTCTTTAAAGAGGAAAACCTTTTTTCTAACACACATTAGAAATAATTGCCACTAAAATTTAAAATCATGCTCTTTCACATATCATCTGAAATCATCTTGTGACCCACCAGTGATACGGCCTACTTTCTAGGAATCCCTGCACTAAGCTTTTCTTCTGATCACAAGGCTTCCTTCTAGCCTTTACATTTGAGAATTTATGAAGTTCCCTTTCCCAGGTTGGTGCCTCATGTTTCCCCAGGGGGCCCCTGCTCTCTGGAGGAGTTCACACACTTCATTCCTGTGCAGTGCAGGGGACAGGTAACATTCATGGGAGGTGACCCATGTCAGGAGCTGGGAAGGGACTGAGATTTGACCCTACGTACAAGCTGAGAAGTTAGGTGCTGGCTGAAGACAGGCTCCTGGGGCAAAGACAGGAACAGAGAGAGAGAGGGTGTAGCCAGAATGTCAGGCTTCCACTGATTCCCCATGTCTCCTAAGTCCCAAGGAGGTGATACAGATAGGCCTGTGCACACAATGACTTGTGTTTATAGGAGAAGAACATTGAGCTTGGAGAATGTACTGCTTTTACAGTGAGCAGTAACAGGCCTGCACTTTGTTGGAGAGAAAGACATCACTTCATCCTTCAAGGTTGCTTGCCTTCAACTCAACCCTGAAAATGGCCTGGATAAAGGGCAATCAGGGCCTGCATTCTTGGCATATCCAGTAAGAACATGCATGAGTGCTCAGGGCTCATGGTAGATTCCCTCTTCCAGCAAATCACACCTATGGATATCCCAATAACAAGCCCCATGACTCTGATCAGATAGGTTAGGAGGTGCTATGAGGTCTCAGAGCTGAAACTCCACCATTCTTTCTCCAATTCTGAAACCATAGCATAAGGTCAGTGAGTTGTGGGGGCAGGGGAGGGTAATTATAGTGTTCAGCTTGATTCATAATCAGTAATAATAAAATCAGTTATAATAAAAGGTTAAAGATTCACTCTATTTAGGTATTTGACTTTTATTAGTAAAATAACCCAAATGTTACCTGGGTTTGCCAGTTTGTATGTTTCAGGGAATTCACACTAACGCCTTGAATCAATTAGCTATTGCTATAGTAATGTCACACAACATCAACCTCAAACACCTGGTGGCATATGATATTTGGCTTTTAGTTTTTAGTTTCCTGGTCAGCTGGACATCTCTCTTTCACTCAAAAAGTTGGCTTGGGTGGCTCTACTCCCATGTGTCACTCATTCTAGAACCAGAGGGCTAACTGGAACATATTTCTCCCTTGGTAAGGACTAAATTGCAAGAGAGCATGCCCATCTACCCAAATATATTTTAAGCCCATTAGCCAAAGGGAGTGTAATGGCCAAGCCCAAAGTCAAAGTGGTGAGGAAGTAAAGTCCACCCATGGAGGTGGAGGGAAAGGGAGGAGATATTCCTGACAGCAATCTAATCTATCATCTATCAAAAGCCTATGGTTCCTCTTGTCATTTTTTATTCACATGGGACCTCAAGCCCTCTTTGCAAAGCCTTCCCCATATTCTCCCTTCAACCCCAAAGTATCAAAATACAATTAAGCCTCAAATGATAAACATTCACACAGTAGGTTCCTCCCCCACATTCCAGAACAGGGCTTTAAGGAAACTTAACATTCACTTTTCTCAATTAACCAACATTTCTTCCCAGTAATAAAAAAGAAATAAAACATTGGTGCCAAGTTTATGTTTCTAAGCTCCCTTCTCTGCCCACCAGGCTGGGGCCTGTTCTTGGAGGAATTGACAAATAACACCAGTGCTTTATGTTGAAGCTTTTACACACACACACAAGGCCTTCTGTTTGAGAGGAGATACACATTGTGCAATTCCTCATAAAGAATGGATCTGTTCTAGTTTTTATGGCTATTTAAAGTTATAAAAGGTAATACATTAATTTAGAAATAATTCATAAAAGAGAGAGAGAATAAGAGTCAGAACAGTGCTAATGTGTCCAGTTTCTTTGCTGCCTCATGTAGTTAGAACATACCTAGGGTCTGGGTTTTATGAAGAAGTTAAATAATAAGTTCCTGACTCAGAGTGTTCTGTTATGGCAACACTTTTTCCTTAAAGCTCTTTTCCCCCTTTATCCCTGGTGTGTGTGTGTGTGTGTGTGTGTGTGTGTGTGTGTGTGTGTGTGTTCCCCAGAAGGTATTTCCTATATGCTTAAGTCCTAGCTATTGGCAGTCATCTCTATGTGGCCACTCCTCTGTTGTCCCAGCCCCTGACTGTGAGCATTTGTTGCCTGGGAGGCTACTTGAAAGCTCCTCACTCTTTTCCATTGCTAGGGATATTTGTATTAGTTAAAGATTCTTTGTTGGAAATTATAGAAACCCAGCTCTAACTAGTTTGAGCACAAAAGGGGATTTATTGGCTCACATAACCAAACTATGGACAGCACAGGGTAGAACTGATCCTAGTGGATTCAGATATCCAAATGCTGTCAGGCTCTTCTCTGTTTTACTTTTCTCTGCTGCTCTTTGCCTGTTGGGGCCATTCTTACTTATCACAGATGGTCTTTTTCCCCAGAGAGGGGAATGTGGCCTCTAGCAACTCTAGAAGCCTTTCAGCTTCAGCAACTCCTGAAGAGAGCAACTCCTGAAGGGAGAAAAACTCTCCCTTAGCTCTGGTGGGTGAAATTCCAGGAGATGTCTCTAACTGGCCTAATTTGAGTCACATGCTCATGGCAACCATCAGGACTTCATTTCCAGAATAAAGGTGGGAAGCACTGGCATGGCCATTGGGGAAACCATTGGGAACCATGAAACCTCTTTAGTTTACTTGAACTATAGTGCTCCTTATGAGAACTAAGAAGTTGGTACTAGGCCCTTTTCCCGGTCTGTACCTTAGGAGGCCCATCTATACACTGGCAGGGGGTGGGGTGATCTGGGAGACTTCCCATATGGATGTCCTGTGATCCCATTATAAAATAACACAATATTCTGGGAGGGAGTTCCCTCTCACACTCTCTTTGGGGGCCCTCTGGATTTGGTCTCTGTGGGTTACTGGGTGGGGCAGGTTCAATGCCACCAGGGTAGCTGTCCTGCTACATGAAACTGGATTGGACAGCAGTTGCCCACCTATTTGGGGCAGTAGGGCTGGGAAATATGGTTGCCCACTGTCCCTGGGCCCCTGGGAGGGCTGGTTCCTGGCTAGCTTCACCGCAATTGTGACTGCTTAAAGCTTGGGGCATTTTGACCTTAACATGAGGGTTGGAACTCACAGCCTTGCGTTCTAGAGCTGCCTCTGCCATGCCATCAATTAATTCCCTTCTATTATCCCCTTGCCTCTTCAAGTTCTCTTCAGGTATATCTCTACTCACCTAGAAGCTTTAGTGAGTAATGTCGAATTTTCTGAAAATTGGTCCTCTGTCAAAAGATTGGCATCTAACTGTACATTTATTTTAAAGTAAATGAAAATGTTTGAGGTACATATGCATCATATATTATTAATTAATTAATCCATATTTGGACTAATATATATATTAAAAATTTTTAATGTTTATTTTTAAGAGAGACAGAGCATGAGTGGGAGAGGGGCAGAGAGAAGGAGACACAGAATCTGAAGCAGGCTCCAGGCTCTGAGCTGTCAGCACAAACCCTGAGGTGGGCTCAAACCCATGAACCATGAGATCATGACCTGAGATGAAGTCAGACACTCAACTAACTGAGCCACCCAAGCATCCCTGGACTAATATATTTTTTTAAATGTTTATTTATTTTTGAGAGAGAGAAAGAGAGCATGAGCAGGGGAGGGGCAGAGAGAGAGGGGGACAGAGGATTAGAAGCAGGCTCTGTGCTGACAGCAGATAGCCCAATGTGGGGCCCAAACTCATGAACTGCGAGATCATGACCTGAGGTGAAGTCGGATGCTTAACCTGAGCCACACAGGTACCCCTGGACTAATATTTTTGATGCACTGATCAAATATCTGTCTGGATAGCATGAGATTAAGGGGCTTCTTCCATATTTGCTTATTGTCTATCATCACCCAATATGACATTTAAAAACTATTATATGGATGATGTCTTAGGGTTTGCTCAGTTGCAGACCTTAGGGCAAGAATTTGAGACCAAATAGTTAATTTAGAGGATGATCCCAAGAAACATTGTTAGTAGGGTGAGCAAGGCAGCAAAGGAGAGGATGCCAATAAATTATGTGTGACTATGTAATTTAATTTACCACTGTGGGTAACTGGAGCTGATCCCACTGGGGAACTCTGGGAGACAAGAACACCCTTCTGAGTTGTACAATGGGTGAGGACACTGGGGTAGCCATCAATTTCCCATCTGTAATTGGTCGAAAGATATTTCTGTGGGCATCATTGCTAGTAATTCTGCATTGTCTAATGCATGGGCCAAACATGATCCTGTGGCTGAGTCTTTCGGGTCATAGCTGTAGTAACCATCTTGGAGCATGGAAGTGAGTGCTGAGGAGATATGGGAGGGCTCTAGCTTTTGGCTACAGATGGGTCTTCCTTTCCCTAAGCCATGATTTCCATTGAATCAGTGGGGAGGGGAGGGTGGTCCACATATGGGTCCACATGCTATTCCCCAACTTCTTGAGTAGCTGTCCTAGAGTGCAGCACAAGGATCCATGTGTGGAGTAGCTGACACCTAGATATAACCTTGAGTTCTATCTTGAGTTGAGGAAGGGATGGGGGCCAAAGAAAGATGAGTTTTTAACTCAAAAGATACTAAATACCTACATGAGATTGTTTTCAACTGGCAGAGACTAAGTCACTGCTACTAATCAGGTTTATATTTTTCTCTCTCAATAATAGATAATAATAATAGATATTAAGTCACTTATAAAAAGTAACCTATATATTTTTTTTGTGTGTGCCTATGAGTTGTAGAGGGTAGACTTCAATCCTCCCATAAATACAGTCCCCATGAAGGCAGGGCCTTTACCTGCTTTGGTCTTCACCATATTCATAGTCCATGGCATTGTGCTCAGCACATAAAAATGCTGATGAAATATTTGTTGCATGAATATATACTCTATACTTCCCTACCAGTGTCCTCTTCCCTTCTGAGATCCAAGCCATTTCATTTCAATTAGTTTATCGCTTCACCCAGAACTGGGCAGGAGTGCTGGTATTTTCTCTCGGACAATTAAGCTCTTTAGTAGAGAGCCAGGGTGTGAGGGGATGCTCTCTGCACCCCATGCAAGCATAGTGGGACTTCTAGAGAATAGTGAGGCTGCCAGAGCACTGGTTGGTAACTGAAGGACTATTTTGTGTCCCTTCAATTTAATGCCCTCTTAATTGATATAAATAATGGCTCAGTTGTCACTTGCTGCCACTACATTTCTGTCTCTAAAGCTCATTATGATCAGGGATGAACAGCCCTCCTCCATCCTCTATGTCCCCATAGTCATAGAGTAGAGCTCCATGGATCCCAGGCCCAGCACTGCCCCTTTCTAGTTGGATGAACTTGGACAAGTTGTGTTCCCTCTCTGAGCCTTGGATTCTTTATCTGGATAGGGCAGCAGCCTTGAGGATGGTCCTAGGCTCTTCCCTTTACATAGCCTCTCATCATGATGCAAATATGTGACTCTTCAACATTGAGGTCACACACCTCTTCACCAGCAGGGATCCCCTTAATGATATGGGTCTGAAGTCAGCCAGATCCTAATCCTGGATTCATATTTACCACCTCTTCCTAGCTGTGTGGCTTTAGACAAGTCACAACTTCTATGAGCTGCATTCTTTTTTTCCAATTAAAACACACACACACACACACACACACACACACACACACACACACACATCCTCAGATGCCAGGCACTATCCTAAGACTGCTGAGGTCAAATCCTGGATCTGCTACTTGGTAACTATATGACCTTGGGCAAGTCTCTTAACCTCTTTGCTCTCAGTTTCCTCATCTGTTAGGTGGGAGTAATAATAATAACAACATTTTCCTCCAGGGATGCTGTAAGGAGTAAGTGAGTTAATACATATGAAGCACTTAGAACTGTGCCAGGAACATAGCAAATGCTGATAAATGTTTGCTGTTATTATGGCTACTCATCTCACTGAAACTTTATGACCCACTCTAGGAAGAGGTCTGACTTTCCCCACTCTAAATTGAGGGTAATAATACTCACAGCATAGGTAGTTATGATTATGAAAAGTAACATAGGCAAAATAACACTAGGTCATATTTATCAAGTACTATGATGAACCAGATATTATGCTGTATGAGTCAGAAATGTGCTTGGCAGCAAGAAGCAGAAATTGAAAGTAACAGTGGCACAAATATATAAAGCTTCATTTATGTCACATGAGAAGTCTGGAGGAATCCAGACTCTTTCTGTCTTTCTGCTTTACCATTCTTATCAAGTTAATCTTTGTTCTCAGGATTTCAAGATGGCTGCTATGCCTCTGTGCATCACATCTGCGTTACAGACAGAACACGGGGGGAAGTACAAAAGGCTGAAGGAGGCGAGTTGTCTGTCTCTAAAAACAAAACAAAACAAAACAAAACAAAACAAAACACCCCAAAAAGACCTTTTCTGGAGGTACATTTATTATGATGAGCACTAAGTAATGTATAGAACTGTTGAATATTATATTGTATACTTGAAACTAATATAATATTCCATGTTAATGACATTTAAATTAAAAAAACACTTATCTGGTAAGTAACACCCAGCAAATAACTTAAAAAAATTTTTTTTAATCTTTATTTATTTTTGAGAGAGAGAGAGAGAGAGACAGAGAGTGAGCAGGAGAGGAACAGAGAAAGAAGGAGACAAAGAATCCAAAGTCAGCTCCAGGCTCTGAGCTGTCAGCACAGAGCCTGACATGGGGCTCGAACCCACGAACTGCGAGATTATGAGCTGAGCCGAAGTCAGAAGCTTAACCGACTGAGCCACCCAGGTGCCACCCAGCAAATAACTTTTTTAAAAAAATGTTTATTTATTGGGACACCTGGGTGGCTCAGTCAGTTGGGTGTCCAGCTCTTGAAATCAGCTCAGGTCATGATCTTACAGTTCATGAGTTCGAGTCCCACATCAGGCTCTGTGCTGACAGTGCAGAGCCTGCTTGGAATTCTCTCTCTCTCTCTCTGCCCCTCTCCTGTGTGCTCTCTCTCTCCTTCTCTTTCTCAAAATAAATAAACTTTTAAAAATGTTCATTTTCAATGTGAGAGCCAGTGAGCAAGTGGGGGAGGGGCAGAGAGAGAGAGGGAGAGAGAGAACCCCAAGTAGGCTCTGTGCTGTCAGCTCAGAGCCCAACTCAGGGCTCAGTCTCACGAATGGTGAAATCATGACCTGAGCCGAAATCAGGAGTCAGACACTTAAACAACTGAACAACCCAGGCATCCCTATACCCAGCAACTGTCACTTCATGTGAACTACCTTCACGGTGAGGTAGGCTGTAAACAATTGGGGGTAGCCAAATCACAATAACTGTCACATATACATTTTTCTGTTTAATTCCCAACAAAGAGACTGGAAACATTAAGATTTGTTTTAAAAAGATGAGTAAAGTAAACTGAGGCCAGGAGAGGCAAGGGACAAACCCAAGGATACGTAATTCACAAGTGGAAGAGTTAGGCGTCAAACCCAGGTCTATCTGGCTGGAAGGTCTGAGCTCTTCACTATGTGATACCATGAAGTGTCTACTCAGTAGGTACTGAGATTTTTTTTTTTTTAATTTTTTTTCAACGTTTATTTATTTCTGGGACAGAGAGAGACAGAGCATGAACGGGGGAGGGGCAGAGAGAGAGGGAGACACAGAATCGGAAACAGGCTCCAGGCTCCGAGCCATCAGCCCAGAGCCATCAGCCCAGAGCCTGACGCGGGGCTCGAACTCACAGACTGCGAGATTGTGACCTGGCCGAAGTCCGACGGTTAACCGACTGTGCCACCAGGTGCCCCGGTACTGAGATATTATTTCCCTTCCACTCCTGGCCCTCTGATGAGGTTCCATTAACTTTGGGCATTTGAGGCTAAACCTTTGCACCCCTTTCCCTGCAGCAGAAGTGTGGGCAGGCTGGACTCCATGGAAAAACATGGTGGCTATGCCCAAGGCTTCCTTGCTATTCAGGCTCTATGACCTGAGTGGGATAGATGGAACTGTTATGTGTGTGTAGGACAGAGGTAGGACAGGTAGGCATCCTTATTTGATGACAGTGTAAGCTCTGGCAGAGCATTTTGAAATAATGTGGTCAAAAGGTTTCTTTTTTTATTTAAAAAATTTTTTTTTTCAACGTTTATTTATTTTTGGGACAGAGAGAGACAGAGCATGAACGGGGGAGGGGCAGAGAGAGACGGAGACACAGAATCGGAAACAGGCTCCAGGCTCTGAGCCATCAGCCCAGAGCCTGACGTGGGGCTCGAACTCACGGACCACAAGATCGTGACCTGGCTGAAGTTGGACGCTTAACCGACTGCGCCACCCAGGTGCCCCAAAAGGTTTCAAAACAGCAGTCTGAAGACTAAATGGATGTAATTTTTTTGTCCCACACAGTATTTTTTTTAATTCAAATGAATTCATCACATTTTAACATTGGGGAACTTCATATTATAACCTATGTTTCCAGCCTCTCCAAGGGAAAAAAAAAATCAGACAATCCAGCCATGCTGGGCCCAGATTCCACATGGTGATACCCCATTAGATGGGTGTGTGCCCACCCACCACCACAGCCTTCCCCTAACTGGCCTGCTTCCCTTGTTAGTTATTTGCCCGGTTCCCATGAGCTTCTGAGTTTGTTTCCCCTTTACTGAAACGTTGGAAAGACTGAGACTTAGAGGGGGAAGTGGTTAGAGTTGTCTAAGCTCATATAGCCAAGAAATGGCCAATTTCAAACTGGGCCACTGTGACTCCCAGTCCAGTGCTCCTCCTATATGACACCTCCTTCTGCTGCTGTTTACAAATTTATTCCTCTGGATGGAAGCCATTGCAGTGGAAGATGCAGTGGAAGGAGCCAATTCAGAAGTGTAAGAGTGGGGAAGCTAGGCTTCTGCTTGGCTGAGGATATAGTTTCCCTTTTTTGGGTCCCTGCTTTCTCATCTATAAAATAAGGATAATAACAATCCAACTCTCTGAGGTGTGGGAAGGCTTTGGGAATTGTATGGAGCTAGGAAAGGTTATTGAACATTATTGCTGTTTTTTAAAATTTTTCAATGTTTATTTTTGAGAGAGAGCAAGAGAGAGCGAGAGTGAGCATGAGCAGGGAGGGGCAGATAGAGGGGGAAACACAGAATCTGAAGCAGGATCCAGGCTCTGAGCTGTCAGCACAGAGCCCAACACAGGGCTAGAACTCACAAACTGCAAGATTATGACCTGAGCCAAAGACAGATAGCTTAACCAACCCAGCCACCCATGCGCCCCATTATTGCTGTTTTGATTGTCCGTTGCTATGTAAAAAAGCACCCCTAAACTAATAGTTTAAGACAACCATTTTATTTGTTCATGATTGTGCAATTTAGGCTGGACTCAAGTAGGTGGTTTTTCTACACTTCTTGCTGGTGATCATTCCGGTGGTTGTATTCAGCTGGCAAGTTGGTGGATGGCTAGGATTCTGACTCTTCATTTGGTCTCTAGACATTCTTCTTACATGGTTGTTCAGGACCCCCAGGAATGAGCATTCCAAGAGGATAAGCCAGTGTGTAAGCATCTATTAAGTCTCTGCTTGCATCATACTTGCTAATGTCCCATTGGCCAAAGCTGGTCACATGGCCAAGCCCAGTGTCAGTGTGGGAAAAGACTACATAAGAATGACTATTGGGAAGTGTGGCTCATTGGGGGCCTTAAAGTAATGGCATAGCACAATTGTTTCATGGTGTCTGACCAATGGCTAGAATAAGGCAAGTGTGCCTTCACCTGCAGCATGAAATTTGATGGTCCATGAGTCTCCCTACTCAGAATTCTCTCTCCTGATGAACTGGCCCAGAATCTGATGTTACCTTTGCTTTGCAGCTTTGGCCTGGCAAGACTAGGCTTTCAGAAACCAGATTAGGTTTTAAACTGTGGTACTAATCCAAGTGGTTGATATGGCTGTCCATATGTGGAGGATTCCATAGTGGGCAGGGGGACAGAATGTCCTGATTGGGCAGGCCAGGGTCAGGTGCCATCAACAGAGCCAGAGGAATGGAGTCAGACCATTCTAAACTTATAATAGTAATATATATATATATATATATAATATATATATACATATAATATATACATATAATATAATATATATTTAAAAACATTTATATATAATATATATTTATATTTATAAATATATTACAAACATTTTATATTTATAAAATATTATTTATATTTATAATATTTATAATAAATAATATATATATATATTTTAGTGCTTATTTTTGAGAGAGAGCGACAAAGCATAAACAGGGAGGGGCAGAGAGAGAGGGAGAATCTGAAGCAGGCTCCAGGCTCTGTGCTGTGAGCTGTCAGCACAGAGCTTGACGCTGGGCTCAAACTCACGAGTCATGAGAGCATGACCTGAGCTGAAGTCGGACACTTAACCAACTTAGCCACCCAGGCACCCCTATGATAGTAATATTAATAAGAAATGACTGTAGTGAGTGTTTACTATGTGCCAAGCACTCTTCTAAACACCTTAAGTGAATTAACTTATGTAACCCTCCAACAATTCTATGAAGTAGATATTATTCTCTGTATTTCTTGTATGAGGCACAGAGAGGCTAAGAAACTTGCCCAGGTTCACACAGCTAATAAAGAGCCAGGATTCAAACCCAGGCAGTCTGACTTTAGAAACCACACTCTCTATGGCCTGGATCAAGAATGGGAGTGGAGGTTCATAGGAAAGACAGGTGCTGATATCAAGAAAAGGGGAAATGATACTGTGCAGGCAAAAATAGTATCTATAATCTACACCACCCATTAATACCCATAAAAAGATAATGTGCCGTTTAGAGCACAATTTAAAGAACACTTTGTGTTCTTTATGCAGATACCTGAGAACCTGAATATCTTCCTGTCTCCTCCATTGTGATTCTTTAAGTCTCAGGGTCCCCTGGTTGGATCCCAGCTAAATTCTTGGGCCACCTGGTCAAGAATTCCTGAGGTACAGCAGCAAATAAAAACATCTGATTGAGAACTCTTAAAAGAATATGGAGAAGTGGATTTTGAGAAATAGATGGAGAACATGAAGGGGAATGTAGTGGATGACTCCTACAGAAATACACCTGGGAGGCAAGGGCTGAAGCAAGGTCGATGGGAAAGTCTTGGGAAGTGTGTGTGACTCTTCTGAATATTGGGGTTGGGAAAGGGGGTGGCATGTATCTGCCATTTCCTGGGCATTCAATCTTTTTTGAATAAGATGCTCTAGAGATGGCTTTTCTTGTTAGAACAAATGTCACAGACACAAAACCTTTCTTGTTTATATTTCTTCTAATGTGCTTCTGCTTGAGCAAGAGAGCCCCTAATGTCAATTTCAATTAATGTCGCTGCATCTGATCTTGGTGTTGCAGCTCATGGATGCAATGGTGAGGGTGGAGCTGGGGTGGTGGTGGAGAAGGTCACTGGGAAGTGGGAGGAGGTGTCCTCTCTTGTTAGGAGGCTAGAAGTCCCTGGTGAAGGAGGCATTGGGAGGGAAGGTATGGAATGATTTGCTTCCTACTTAATGAAGATCATACTTTAAAGATGCCAGCCTGTTTACTATTGATAAATTTGGAGACCCAGTAGTAAGGAAAAGAGGAGAGATAGGGCTCTAGGGCTGAGCCAGTGAAGAATGAGACAAACAACCTTCTGTTGACCTAGGAGAGCTTCCCCCATTACCTTCAGCCACCAGTAGCAGGGGTGGGGGCCATATGTTCCAGCCCTGCTATCTGCTGTCATGGTGGCGGGCAGTGGGGGGGGGGGGGGGGAATCCTGATTCTGCTGCATGTACTTCCCCTCTCCCAGCTAGGATGGCTCAAAGCTGGTGGTCTCACAACAGCACTTATGTGACCTGAGCTCAACACTGCAGTGGGATGGAGCAGAGTTTGGGGTAGAGGAAGAGCAAAGTTCAGGGGAAGGTAGAGACAGTGATAGCTTGCCCCCTCTCCCTCCTTCTCTTCCTTTCTTTCTTCCTTCCTAACAAAGGAGAATCTTTTGTTCGGGAAAGATACAGATTTATGTTCTCCAAGAGAAGAGCCTCAGGAACAATTTTTTTTTCCTTTGAGAAGTCAGAGTTCTTGTTTTTTATCCTTTTTATCATCAACAATAATCATTAGAAGAGCTTACTATTTTTTGAGGACCTTCTGTGTGTCAGGGACACTATACACATTGTTAGTCTTCCCAACTTTCAAGGTAAATGTAATTTATGCCTATTTTACAGAGGAGAAAATTGGGGCTTAGAGAGCTTGAGAACTTGTCCAGTAAGAGGCAGGGTTGGGTTGGAACTGAGGCCTGTTCATTCGATTTCTGACTCTGATGTCATCAATTACTCTACACTTGGGAGGTTTGGGCTCCTGGCTAAGATTTGCCAATAGGGGGTACATCCAAAATGAGAAATGTCCTCTATTAGTCTCAGATGTCCATACTGGTAAGGATTAAACACAGAGTTTAACCTGCCCTGGACTAGAAGTCAAGATGAGAGGTCTCCCTGACCTGGTTCTGCAACTCTTCTGATGGGCAGTTTTCAGCTTTCATGACATAGGAGTTACCCTCTCTAGGTCTCATTTATTTGTAAAATGGGCGAGTTGGACTAAATACCTACAAGGATCAGTTCAGTCCAATCCAATCGGATAGCACTTATGGGGGCTTCTTGTTTGGGTGTGCCGGAAGGATACAAAGACTGACAAGACATGCCTCCATTCTCTAGGTAAGCCAGATGTGTGTTCTCTAATAGCTATAAATAAAGGGCAACAAAGCATGGAGAGTGGAGCCTTTCATTTAAACCTAGCTAGTGGCAAGTGCGCTAGGGGCAAGTGTGTGTGGCGGGGGAGAGGAGATAAACTTCCTGAGAGAAATGCTCCTCCCCTTCTTTGACCCTGTGGTTCCAATGCCATCTTTGTATCCATCCCACATCCTTATTGATAATGATTGATTACAGATTGGGCACCTGGCTCAAGCTGGGCCAGTCACAGTAACTGACCCCAGCAGCAGTGGACAATTGGTCCAAGGATGAGCATGCACTCATGTTGGGTCAAAGTTCTTCCCTGAAATTCTGTCATTAAGACCAGAAACAGAAAGCTTCAGGCTCTCTGGTGGAGCAGCTAAGAGTTGAATGCTGAGCTGCTGCAGCTGAGTGTCCAGCCTGGAGGAGAAAAGCTTACTTGTAGAGAGAAGGAGAGTCAAGGGCTAGGGAGGGTCCTAGCAACATCTAAGTCTCTGACCCTGTCACTTCAGTTCTCTAACCTCCCAATACCTTCCAGATAGATTCCTTTTCTACTTCTGTAGGTCTAAGTTCAATTTCTCCCCCCTATTGGTCACTGAGAATCCTATCTCTATGCCGGGATGGGGAGGGAGATTTGGGTCAATGCTAGGGGGGGCTACTCCTCACCCCAATCAGGGAAGGACCAAGAGAGAGTTTATTCTCAACCTGGTGGACAGGAAGGAGGGAATGCCATTCCCACTGTAAAGTGCATTAGTGTGGGAGGCAGGAATCCCTTCCTGTCACTGAACCTTAGGCAAATTTCTGTGCCTTTCTGAGCCTCAGAAACTGAGGCTGTAAAAACAGATTTTACATATCTGTAAAATGGGACCTGGAATATAATGATGATTCTCAAATTGTGTTCTGCAACACCCTGGAATTTTGTGGAGGGACTACAGCTTAAGGAGGGTAGTTTGTGGCTGGTGGTGGTGGGGGGTGGTGAGGCCTAGTAGGCTGGACTCTGGGTTCCCCTTTCCTACTTCAAACAAAGCCACCTCTCTCCCCTGTTTTATGCATTGCCTTTCTGTGAAAGGTCTGGCTTAAAAGAAGGCTCTATAGCTTAACTGGTTTGAAACCCCCTGGATGAGATGTCTTTGAAGACCTTTCTAGTTCTAGTTCATGATTTCATGGGTTACAGGAAAAAGAATAACTCTCACACTGATGATAAAACTATTTTGAGTGTTTGTTGTATGTCAGGCACTGTGCTAAGTGCCTTATGTGCATTTATTTATTTATTGATTGATTGGTTGATTTATAGTTTATTTATTTTGAGAGAGAGAGTGTTCTTGAGCATGAGTGGGGGAGGGACAGAGATAGAGGGAGAGAGAGAATTTCAAGCAGGCTCGGCACTGACAGTGTGGAGCTACACGACGGGCTTGATCTCACAAACCGTGAGATCATGACCTGAGCCGAAATCAAGAGTTGGATGCTTAACAGACTGAGCCACCCAGGTGCTGCTACATGCATTTATTTTTAAAAATCCTTACAGCAACTCTATAATGTGAGGAATTAATTATCCCCATTTTGCAGATAAGAACCTGAGACTTGAGAGGTGGGGTAAATTGCTTAACAGCACACAGCTGATAAGTAGTGATGGGAGGTTTGGACCCAAATTGATTAGAAGGCACAAACTAGCAATCACAGGCCAAATTCGGCCCTATGAGGTATGTCTTTTGGCCAGGGCAGTGCTCTTGTTTTAAAGAATTTGACTTAGTTGCCAGCACTTAAAAACCAGATGATTTTGTATAAAACTTTGAACTTAGAGCTTTCCTTTTTTTTTCTTTTAAGACCTGGCAAATGGCAATACTGGGCACCTCTATCCCATATGAGTAGTAGCTGCCTCCTCTAGAGGGAGCATGAACTTGCTACAGGCCCTATTACTCATTATCTTATACCTAACCCACTTTGCTCATTTACTGTACCTGCTTGGTCCTGAGGCATCTGATTTTTCAACCTCTGTTCTAATGACAAGTCTTCTTCAATGACTTCTTACATCCCCCCATTTCCATCTGCTCCTTCTATGGGTCCTGCTGATTGTCCCCTGCCATCTCTCCCTCATCTGCTCATTCCTCTTCATTCACCTGCCTTCCTCACCTGCCTTCCTTCCGTGCCTCCAATGAAGACACCTGTTACATCATTCTGCTCTCCTCTTCTACATCCATCTTCCTAATCCTAGCTGAGGTAGCTTTATAAACATCATTGTCAAATTTTGAAGAGGGAGTCTCCTATTCAGGGTGAGCTCACAGGGCAGAAATAATTCCAATGGTGGGAGAGGATGTGGTTGAATGTATGCCTTGGGGCTCAGAAGGCCTTGGGTTCAAACCCTGATTCCTTTGCCTACCATCTGTGAGACATTGGGCATGTTACATTTTTTTCATCTGTGAAATGAAGACAAAACGGACCCCAAAGTTGGACCAGATTACTTCTAAAGTTTCTTCCAGCCTTGACACTTTATCATTTTTAAATGTTTATTTATTTTTGAGAGCGAAACACAAGTTGGGGAGGGGTGGAGAGAGAGGGGGACAGAGGATCAATCTGAAGTGGGCTCTGTGCTGACAGCAGCAAGCCTGACACGGGGCTCAAACTCACGAACCGGGAGATCAAGACCTGAGCTGAAGCTGGATGCTCAACTGAGTAAGCCACCCAGATGCCCTTACACTTTATCATTTTAAAGCAACCTCTGCTCAAAACTTTTCAGTGCTTACCACAGTCTACTAAGTTGAGTGTAGATACCAATTCCTCCAGATCCTAGTTCTAGTCTACCTTTTATATCTCATCTTTCCCACCTCAGCTCATACCTTATGCTGCAGAAACCCCAAGCTCTTATATTAATTCCTGCCTTTATGTTTGCTATAATGTGAGGCATTATACCTCCAACTATTGAACCCTACTCATCTGTTAGGAAATCTGTTTTCTTCTTCTTCTTCTTCTTCTTCTTCTTCTTCTTCTTCTTCTTTGAGAGAGAGAGAGAGAGAGAGAGAGAGAGAGAGAGAGAGAGAGAGAAAGCGAGCACAAGCAGGGGAGGGGCAGAGGGAGAGGGAGAATCTTAAGAAGGCTCCATGCCCAGTGAGGAGCTAGATCTCATGACCATGAGATCATGACCTGAGCCAAAATCATGACCTGAGTCCAAATCAAGAGCTAGACACTTAACTGACTGAGCCACTCAGGTATCCAGGAAATCTGTTTTTTGTTGTAAGTTACAAAAACACCAATTAAAACTATTCAAACTATAAAGACATGTTGGTTCATGGAAAAGTCCAGAAGTAGGTCAAGTTTCAGGTATGTTTTTAGCAGGTTTCTGACTCATTTCTTCTATAGAGTTTTCTTAGTCCTGCCTTCCTCCACGTGATGGCTTTACTTCTTTGGCTGACTTTCCCTCTTGGTGGCTTTGATGGTCAATTTTGTGTGTCAACTTGACTGGGCTAAGGTATGCCCAGATAGCTGGTAAAACATTTCTGGGTGTGTCTGTGAGGGTGTTTCTGGAAGAGACGAGCATTTGAATTGGTACCCTAAGATCACCCTCAACAATGCAGGTGGGTATCACCCAATGTGTCGAAGACCAAATAGAATAAAAATGCAGAGGAGGGCAAACTTGCTCTTAGCTGAACTGAGACATCCATCTTCTCTTTCCCAGGACATTGGACATCACCAATCCTGGTTCTTAGGCTTTTGTACTTGGACTGAATTATACCACTGGCTTTACTGATTCTCTAGCTTACAGATGTCAGATCATGGGACTTCCTGGCCTCTATAACCATGTGAGCCATTTCCTATCATCTGTCCCTATCTATATCGATATATCCTATTGGTTCTGTTTCTCTGGAGAACCCTAATACAGTGGTTAAGAAAAAAATTCTGCCACAACTCCAGGCATCATAGCCTATACCACATGTCCTGAAGGCGACAGAATGTTTCTGCTTCATTCTTCTTCTTTATTGGACCAACAAGAGTAGGTCCTTGATAATTAGGAGACAGGTTAGTATAGTGTTCAGCATGCAGGCTCGAAAACTGGACTCTAGCACTTAGTAGCTGTGTGACCTTGGGAAAGTTAACCTCTGTGCCACAGTCTTCTCGTCTGTACAGTAGGGATTATAATAGTACCTACCTTGAGGGCTGCTGTGGGAATTAAATACGTTTGAAAAGTGCTTAGCACATTTCCTGGCAACTAGTAAATACACTACATTAGCTCGTGTTGCCAGTGTATTCCTCAGAAACATCTCCCTTCATACTGTGATCTTCAAGGATTCTTCTGGACAACACAGAGTATTCCTAACACGTCTCTGTTTAATTCATAGCCATCCATTCAACAAATATTAGTTCTAGGGACTGAGGAATGAGCAAAATGGACAAAATCCTGTCTTTGTGAAGTTCACAAAAAAAAGTAGTAGAAGGTGGGGATGGGAGAGGGACAACAAACAAATAAACAGTATTTAAGGTGGTAATGAATGGTACGGAGAAAAATACAGCAGGAAAGAGCACAGAGAAGCAGGGTGTTGCTATTTTTTTAAATTTTATTAAAAAAAATTTTTTTTAGTGTTTATTTATTTTTGAGACAGAGAGAGACAGAGCATGAACGGGGGAGGGGCAGAGAGAGAGGGGGACACAGAATCGGAAGCAGGTTCCAGGCTCTGAGCCATCAGCCCAGAGCCCGAGGCGGGGCTCGAACTCACGGACCGCCAGATCGTGACCTGAGCTGAAGTCGGACGCTCAACCAACTGAGCCACCCAGGCGCCCCAGGGTGTTGCTATTTTAAGTGTGGGCCAGTGAAGGCTTCTCTGAGGAAGTGACATTTGAATGGAAACCTGAAGGAGTGAGCCATGCCCACATCTGGGAGGAGGGCATTTGAGGCAGACACAACAGCAAGTAACAGAGGTCTTGCGGTTAGCAGAATGCTTGGTGTGTCAAAAGAACAGCAAGGAGGCACATAAGGCTGGAGCAGAGTGAGAGGAGGTGCAAGCAATACAATAGGGGATAAATTCAGAAAGGTAGCAGAGAGTAGATCACACAGGACCTTTGAAACCATGAATATAATCCTCAGTGCCAGCAGAAAGAGGATTAACACCTGCACAGGGAGGGTGCAGCACCACAGCCAGCACCTGGTGGTGGGGCTGATGGGAGGGCAGAGAAAGCCTCTCACAAGAGGTGTTCCTGAGTTGAGTTTTGAAGGATGAACAGGAAGTATCTAGGCAGAAGAGGAGGTGCAGTCCAAGTGGAGAATGTGCTACAGCAGAGGGTGCTGAGAGACTGTTGTGTATTCAAGTGCACATGGTAAGGCCAGTACAAAGGGAGGGAGGTGAGGAGCCAGGAATGGCCAGAAACAGAGCAGAGGAGATTGGCAAGGACCAGTTCCTTAATTGGTTGGTTGATTGATTAATTCACTCAAGTGTTTACTGAACATCAGGTCTATACCAGACATTGCACTAGGTAACAATTGCATCGTTACCAGACAATGATGTACCCAAGCAGTCAAAGATGCTTGGTCTCATGGAACTTACCTTCTAGTGGGGAGACAGACAAAAAACGCACAGACTAATAAATGACAAGACTAAGAAATACCATGAAGGAAATGAATAAGAGACTAGAGAACATCTTTAGCTGGGGTGGGAAAGGCCTCTCTGCGGTGATATTTAAACTGAGACTTGAGGCAGAAGAAGGAACCAGAAGTTAGAACATGTGGAGGAAGAACGTTCTTGTCTTTGGTCTCAGTATCACTATTTCTCCAATTGGACTTCTCTTCCTTTGAAGGGAGACAACGGCGTCATCAAATAATACAAACGGAGCTATAATTGCTGGTTTCGCAGGGCGAGGATTCCATTCAAACTCTGCCCAGTTAGGACTCCCGTTCTTAGGTGGGTTCTGGGGCAAGCGATGTGAAAAACACGATCATGAAATCACAAGTCTGCCACAAGATTTTGGACAAATCTCACCCTTCAGGGAAGTATAGCTGAGGACAGAAGGGCAACCTTCTCCTGTGCTCTTTGAAGGCCCCTCCGCCTGTTCCGTGGAGGCTGGAACACTGATTTGGGTGAGTTTACGACAGGAGAAATACTCAGGAGAGAGGACCACCACCCAGATCAAGTTATCTATCAAACGTTTCCCGCACCCTAGAAGGGTAAACGTACTTCAATTTAACCTCCTTTGTAGGTGGGAGTGGCGCCTCCTCTCCAAACCCAACCCAACTGCTGCCTCTCCGCCCCGTCCTAGCCTAGGCTGAGAGGAACTATCCTCGTCCAGTCCACGCACCTGGTTCGCTGAAAGTGAAAGGACCTAGGGCTCCTCCCTACGCCATCTCTTCCGCACCCTTCGGTACGGCCCCCCGCCAACTTGTTTGGGCCCTGTCTCCAGACGCCGCCCATCTTCAGCACCAGCCAGCCGCTCTTGCTTTGGGTCACGCCTCCTTCCGGCTCTTCCCCGGAGTGGCCACCTTTGAGCCCCCACCTCCCTGCTCGGCTTCCGGGAACGCCTCCTTCTGTCCCGCTTCAGTTTTTCCTCCCTCCTGGGTTTCTCTTCAGCCACGCCTCCGGCCCCCTCTGCTAAGGGTGCCGCTTCGCCCAGCCTCGCCTCGGTCTCCCTCCACCTTTGACTCCTCCTATGGGCACGGCCTCCCTTTAGCTCCACCCACGTCCCCTCCTTTCAAGCACGGCCCTGGCTCCTGGCTCGGCGCGGCCTCCACGGTCTTCCATACCTGCCTTGCGCTTCTCTCGTCTCCCGCCTCACCACCCTCTCAGCCCTGCCCCGCCTTCGGCTCGCTTATTGGTGTAGCAGAGTCTCTCTCTTCCAGTCCTTAGCTCCGCCTCTCCAGCCTCCCTCCTCGGTCCCTCCTCCCTCAGTCAGGCCCCGCCCTGGCTCCGCCTGCCTCTTCTCCCCGCCGAAGCTCTGGACCTTTCCAAAGCGAGGCTGAGGGGGTGGGGAAAGCCCATGCGCCCGGGAAGCCGGGCTGTGTCAGGGTGGGGCTGCGGACTCAGCGCTTGGGTCTCGGTGTCCTTTCCCGGAGAAAGAGGCAGGGGCGTGGAGGGAAGGCCCAGGGCCAGGGCTGGAGCGGCGGGTGGGGCCAAGCTTAGGGAAACCGTTCAGGGCACCCCCACTCCCGCGCGCTTCAGTGGTGCCGGCCGAGGGAAGGACTCGCGGCTGCGGGGCTCGCGCCGCTGTCAGTGCGGCGGGGCGCGCGAGCGGCGCGGGCGCAGGGCGGGCTTAGCCGGGAGAAGCTGAGGGGGCGGTAGCGGCGGCGGGGGCGACTCCCGCGCGTGTGCTCAGCTCCTCACGCCGCGGCCGGAGCCGCCTTCTTCCTCTTTCGCTCCCTCCCTTCCGCCCCCGAGTGCGGCGGCACCGCCTCCTTCCGCGCCGCGCGGCTTCCTCCAGACCTCTTGGCGCGGGTGAGTGGGGGCCACGGGCGTCTCCTTAAGGGTGCGGGGGAGTGTTCCTCTTTCCTTTTCGGCCGCCCACCTCTTCACTCGAGTTCCTGCCTATTTTTAGAAACTCTTTTTTCGGCCATTCTGGGCGTCCCAGGAGCGGGAGTAACTCCCGGCCCCCTCCGCCCGCACCTCCTCCCCATCTCCGGGCCCGCCGCGCCGGGTCGCTAGCCCGGCCCATCCTCGCCTGCCCCCGGCCGCCTGGCGTTCCCTGGCCGATTCCCCCTTGCGGGCCGGGCCTGGGCCAAGAGTTGGCGGGGTGGGCCCGCGCCCGCTCGGAAGTTGGAGTCTTTGTGCTCGCGCCCCGCCCCACCCGGCGAGGGGAGGAGGGAAGGGAGCGGAGGCCGCGCCGGGGAGGCCTGGGCGGGCTCGGTCCCGGCTCCGGCCCCGGCTTCTTCCGGCTCTCCTGCCCGATCCGGCTGGGTCTGCGGGCTCCCCGAGGTGCGCAGAACTGGCCCTGCCTCGCTCCCCCCGGGCTTGAGCGCCGCCGCGGCCCCCGCCGCTGCCGTTCCTGGGCTCCTTGCATACCTTGGGGCTCGGAGAGGAGCAACAACCGGTCCTCGAGCTGGGGCAGTGTTCCGCAATTCACGCAGCCCTCTGTGTGCAGCCGAGCTTTAGTTTGTCCCTCCGTAAAATTTGGGAAAGAAAGTCGCCTCGCAGCATGTTTGTGGATTTAGGAAACTAATATGTGTGAGAAGTGTTTAATACCAACAGGTAACATTTAATGGACTTGACTAGGAACTTTGTAAGCCCTATTTCATTTAATGCTCATGACGGCCTTCTGGGGTTATCCCCCTTTCCAAAAGCAAAAAACAAGGCTCAGGGAGGTGAAATAATGTGCTGCAAATCATAGTAGTCATAGAAGTGTAAAGTCTTGGTACTAGTACCTGTTACTTATTTCTTAAGTGTGAGCTTGTGTAATCTCAGTGCAGAGAGGATTTTGACTTACCCTTGGGTCACATCGTTGGAGACGTAACTCCGTTTTCCCTGACTTCTAGGCTAGTGTCCACTATGCTATGGATGAAATCCCATTCTGGGGATATGAGGGGTCGGAGGGAAAGGAAATTACTGTGGATTTCTTGCTAGTATTGCCCGTTAGAATTTGATGAAGGTAGGGGACTCCAGATCTCAGGAACAACTGAAATTCTCTGGGATTTTGGCGCAAGGAAGGCTTGAGTCATTATAACAGTGAGGGCTATCCATTTTGTTTATAGTATGTTCCTCCCCCCAAACCTTGAGTGTTCTCCATAGTGTTTAGATTTATAGCTCCTGGTTGGGGGAGGGGAAGCAGGAAGTGGCTCAAGTCAAGTGCTTCAACTCTCTGCCTTCAAATAGGGTTTTATTTTCCCTATTTTCAGGTAAGACCAAGAGGGATAAAAGCGAACTAAAATTAACTTTGACTAGTGTTCTAGTTTTCCAGTGTGTTTGATCCTGGTGCGGGAAGTGTCAAAATCAGGTAGGCCACATTTTGAAAGAGTCTCCTGATGTTTGCATTAATTCTTGAGAGTCTGGAGGTCTGTTGTGCCCTCCTTTTTCCAAAATTCTGGATTTAGAACTTGTGGTATGTAGGAGCTGGAAGGGGTCTTACTATCTGGTCTAACTTTTTTGTTTGCCTTGTCCTTCTTCCCTGTTAATTGAACACTGAAAGGGGAAGTAAGTTGTCTAAATTCACGGACTGCCTTAGTGACAAATTGGAACTAGAATTCCCAGTCCAGTAGTAGTTATATTTCTACAATCCCTTGCCACCTTTTGAAAGAGCAGTAAATTACATAGTCAGGCCTTAAGACCAGGAATCCTGAGTAAATTGAAATCATGAGGAAGTTGTTTAGTTCCAGCCCCTCTCCATGCCTCAGGTTTTGCATTAAAAGGAGGTCAGGTTTTGTGCACAGGTGTACCAGTTCTCATTACTTTTATTGTGTGGTACTTTATGGTTTATAGTACTCTTCTGGAATCATCTGATTTCATTTCTAATCAGTTCTGTGAGGGAGTTCTTAGAATTTGCTTTACATCTGCATTTTACAGCTGTAATTGAGAATGGAGACACAGCAAGGTTGGGATACTTGACTTTCTTATAATCACCAGATTAACAAGTGGTAAGGACAGGACACCTTTCATGGGCAGAGGATTTGATGTGGCATAATAAATTGAGCCACTTATTGTGACTCTGTGAACCTGTTTCCTTTTCTGTAAACTCAACAGGCTTGTGTGGGAGCTGTGAGAAATGGCCGTGAAAGTCTATTGCAGTAGTAGAAATAATAGCTAACATTAAGTACTTACCGTATACCAGGTACTGGACTAAGAACTTTCTCTGGGGTATCTCATTTATTCCTCAGAGCAATTTTATGAATTAGGTATCCCTGATTTACAGAGGAAGAAATAGGCTTTAGAGAGGTTATATGACTTGCTCAGGATCATGTAATTGATAACTGCAGACAGTATAACTTTAAAGCCAGTGTGGGTGTTTTTTTGTTTTTTGTAAAAATACACGGGACATAAAATTTACCATTTTAACCAGTTTTAAATGGACAGTTCTCTGGCATTAAGTGCATTCACACTGTTATGCAGCCATCACCACTATCCTTACCTAGAAATTTTTGTCTTCCCCAACTGAAACTGTATCCATTAAACACTAACTGCCTATTCCCATCTCCCCCCCCAGCCCCTGGCAACCACCATACTATTTTGTGTGTCTGAATTTGACTATTCTAAGTACCATATGTAAGTGGGATTATACATATTTTGTCCTTTTGTGACTGGCAAAGTTGGCACTCTTTGTGCCTCCCTTGACCTCAGGGTGCTTTGTAAATGCAAAATGATCAGCCCTGATTGGCAGTGGCAGTAGGGTGTGGTATGCATCCCCAGAGTGGGAACAGAAGCCTGATTGTACCTTTGGTTAAGCTCCTTCCCCCCTTTTCCTCTATCACTGAAGCCTGTTTTGGAGATCTGTGCTAGCCTCTTTTGTGTCTTCCAAAGTGACCTCTTACCCTTGAAATAGAACCCAGAGGGCTCTCTACTTGCCTTGTTTGCACCTGCCTTTCTGACTATACAGGGTTTGGGCATATCAGGCTGCAGTGATCAAGAATAGCAGTGCTATGACAGCTCGGATCAGAACTACTCAGAGGATGATTAAATGGATTACCTTTATGAAATGTTCTCTCTCTTTGCCCTCCTCTTTGTATATAGTCACACAAGAGGGATTAGCTTTGGTTTCCTAGAGGGTGTTTATGGATACTCCTTGTTTGCAGGTGGTTAAGATGGAGTTAAATGCATTTAGCCTTTCAGAATTCTCTTCGGTTTGACCTTTTCCCGTTCTATGTGTTTGGGAGATGGTGGGGTGGTAGAATGTGGTGTTTGTGAAGGGTAGTTGGAATTTTGTCCTGATATCTACAGGGGGTGGGAGTGGGAGGTGTTCCAGAGATGGGTTTAATAGGGCAGCAAACAGATCTGAGCATGTTGCACTTTCCTTAAAGAACTGATGGTTTAGCATTGCCTATGTATTAAGTCCAAACCCCTGAGTGTGATAATGTCAGAATGTGCTGAATTGTTTATTGGGTAGGATCTTGTAGTTGAGGAACTTTAAAGTCCCGTTCTGGCTACCTGTTGAGATTCGGTTTCATTGGACACTTCATTATCGGAAAGTTTTTCATTTACAGGAAAATTATTAAGCATCTGCCATGCACAGTCCTAACCTTGGGGATTTGGGTCTATATAGTGTCGTGGGGAAGACAGGCAAGGAAACAGGCCGTGTGAGAAGTATTGTGAATAGGATAAACACTATGAGAGCATAGAGAAATGGTTACTTACCCAGCCTTGGAGGCTTCTTCAGATCTCAAGAAAAACAGAGAGACCTGAGGCAGGAGGAAACGAGATTTGGAGAGTTGAGGAGAGAAGATAAGACTAGGCAGAAGGAATTGTAAGTTTAGAGGTGGTGGTGGTAATAGGTAAGACTTTTGGCCATTTACTGTATCTATCAGGTACTATACTCTTAAGCATTTAACATGTGTTACTCCTTCCTATAACCACCTTGAGAAGTATACTATTATTCCCACTCCATAGGTGAGGAACAGACCCAGAGGGGTTAAATACATCTCTCAGTTTTCTCAAGATTCTTGAATGGATCATAAAACAAAAGATGGGTGGATGTGACCCGAGATGAGAGAAGACTGGTACAGTAGGTAGAGCAGAAGCCAAGTCATGGAAGGGGCTTGTTGCCCAGGTTGAGGAGTTTGAACTTTAAACTGAGATGAGGGGGGCCATGCTCCCCTGGGCATTTTAGAAGGCTCTCTGGCTACCTGTTTGGGGACTGGATTGGAGGGCTAGAGTACCTTGGGCAAAAAAGACCAGTTAGGAGGAGGCTGTTATGGTACATACAGGTAGGAGATGATGATGTTTCCAATGAAGGGTGTGTGTGTGTGTGTAGAAGGAATTGTGAATGAGACACAAAGATGATTGGTGTGGAGAGTAAGCAAGAAATCAGGGATGACTTCTAGATTTCTACCTGGTGCAGTTGTACAGATGAGGATGCTGATTATTGAGGTGAGGACACAAGAGAGAGGGTGGATTTCTCATGCAGAGTCCTACATCTGCTTTCATTTACCTTCTAGTTACTGATCCTAGTTCTCCATGGGGAGGGTGGGAGTGGGGGCATGGGTGAGGGAGAGATATTTTGCAACACATCTGGTAACTATTCCTGACTAAACTGGGTGATGTAAACGCTAGTTTCTTTTTTTTCTATTTTTTTTTAATGTATTTATTTTGAGTGAGAGGGGAGGGGCAGAGAGAGAGAGGGTGAGAGAATCCCAAGCACCCTCAGTGCTCTTAGTGCAGAGCCAGATGCAGGGCCTGAATTATGAACCATGGGATCATGACCTGAGCCAAAATCAAGAGTTGGATGTTTGACTGAGCCATGCAGGTGCCCCAACACTAGTTTAGAAAAGGGGAAATATTAAGATATCAGACACCCAGGCCCTCCGTAGCCCTGAAGGTTGTTTATGTTAAGCCAAGAACAGCTTACATTTTCTTTAGACAATGTCCTTTGGTACTGCTCTGTCCATGTGCTACTGTGGCCCTCTCTAGGTCACTTGTGTTTACTACCTGCTAGGCACTGGGAAAACAAAGTTGAGTAAAACAGGAGCTTGCATCCAGAAAGGCAGCAGGTCTCAGTAGTTTAGCTAATAGTGGTGGAGGCAGAGGGTAGGGTGAGGCTGGTCAGGGTGGGACCAGATGCCGAGGGACCAAGAGGGATTTTTGTTACGATTCTAGATGATGATTTAGATAATATATCTCTTGGAGAGAGGCATTTTCTTTCTTCTCTCCCATTTCTTAGGCAGTGGTGGGGGGGGGGCTGGTAAGAGTAAAGATAGGAGGGTTTTCATATGAATGTCTATAAAAACTTTTTTTTTTCAATTTTATCTTGAGGTATAAAAGGTACAACTGGAGTGGGGAAGATGACAGCAGTAATGTTAATCTGCTGACTTACAACTGCCCATTAGGTATTATAAGGAAAGTTTCAGACCTGAGATGGGGTACTGCTCTTAGACTCTCAGGATTAGAGAGAGGGGACAGTGGGATAAACTGGGAGCCTAGTCATGAGCCCGAAGATTATTCATTCTGGTCCCTGCTGTTAATTCAGCTTGCAGTCTTGCCTTTCCTTTTCTGGTGCCATTTCATCATAAAATAATCTCAGAGCTCCCTGAAATTCTGTAAAGACCCAAAGGGTGGGAGCTGGGGGCAAAAATTAATTTTGAGGTCCTTCTCTGGTCACCTTCCCCACCCTGCTTAAATGAATAACTAGACATAGGCATCTGTCCAAGTATCATTAGTTATCTTTTCCATTTCTATAACCCTCCCTTTTTTTTCTTCAGTTTTATTATCTTTCACTTCTTAAGGGCCTTCATGTGAATAAATGGCCATACCTCATTGGAGGATGGGGGGAAGTGTGGAATATATCACTAGGTTCTATTCTATATCTCCAGAAGGTCATTTAGGCTGTCCACTGCTCTCTCTACAGGGTTAGGGGTGGGGAGATTGTGGTTGAATACTTACAGTTTCTTTCTTTCTTTGATTTTTTTTAAATTTTATTTTATTTTTTTAATTTACATCCAAATTAGCATATAGTACAACAATGATTTCAGGAGTAGATTCCTTAATGCCCTTTTAGCCCATCCCTCTTCCCACAACCCCTCCAGTAACCTTCTGTTTGTTATCCATATTTAAGAGTCTCTTAAGTTTTGTCCCCCCTCCCTGTTTTTATATTATTTTTGCTTCCCTTCCCTTGTGTTCATCTGTTCTGTGTCTTAAAGTCCTCATATGAGTGAAGCCCTATGATTTTTGTCTTTCTCTGACTGACTAATTTTGCTTAGCATAATACCCTCTAGTTCCATCCATGTAGTTGCAAATGGCAAGATTTCATTCTTTTTGATTGCCGAGTAATACTCCATTATACACACACACACACACACACACACACACACACACACACACACACATATACATACCACATCTTTATCCATTCATCCATCGATGGACATTTGGGCTCTTTCCATACTTTGGTTATTGTTGATAGTGCTGCTGTAAACATTGGAGTGCATGTGTCCCTTTGAAACAGCATACCTGTATCCCTTGGATAAATACCTAATAGTGCAATTGCTGGGTTGTAGGGTAGTTCTATTTTTATTTTTTGAGGAACCTCCGTACTGTTTTCCAGAGTGGCTGCCCCAGTTTGCATTCCCACCAGCAGTACAAAAGAGATCCTCTTTCTCTGCATCCTCGCCAACATCTGTTGTTGCCTGAGTTGTTAATATTAGCCATTCTGACAGGTGTGAGGTGGTATTACATTGTGGTTTTGATTTGTATTTCCCTGATGATGAGTGATGTTGAGCATGTTTTCATGCATCAGTTGGCCATCCTGGATGTCGTCTTTGGAGAAGTGTCTATTCATGTCTTTTGCCCATTTCTTCACTGGATCATTTGTTTTTTGGGTGTTGAGTTCGGTAAGTTCTTTATAGATTTTGGATACTGACCCTTTATCTGATATGTCATTTGCAAATATCTTCTCCCATTCTGTTGGTTACCTTTTAGTTTTGCTGATTGTTTCCTTCGCTGTGCAGAAAGAAGCTTTTAATTTTGATGAGGTCCCAATAGTTTATTTTTGCTTTGGTTTCCCTTGCCTCTGGAGACGTGTTGAGTAAGAAGTTGCTGCGGCCAAGATCAAAGAGGTTTTTCCTGCTTTCTCCTCGAGGATTTTGATGGCTTTTTGTCTTACACTTAGGTCTTTCATCCATCTTGAGTTTATTTTTGTGTAGGGTGTAAGAAAGTGGTCCAGGTTCATTTTTCGGCATGTTGCTGTCCAGTTTTCCCAGCACCACTTGCTGAAGAGACTGTCTTTATTCCATTGACTATTCTTTCCTGCTTTGTCAAAGATTAGTTGGCCGTATGTTTGTGGGTCCGTTTCTGGGTTTTCTATTCTGTTCCATTAATCTGAGTGTCTGTTTTTGTGCCATCTTTCTTTCTTTCTTAATGTTTATTCATTTATCTTGGAGAAGGAGAGGGAGAGCGTGCACACGTGACTGGGGAGGGGACAGAGAGAGAGAGAGAGAGAGAGAGAGAGAGAGTCCGTCCCAAGCAGGCTCCATGCTGCCAGCACAGAGCTTGATGCAAGGCTTGAACCCATGAACTGCGAGATCATGACCTGAGCCAAAACCAAGAGTTGAATGCCCAACCAACTGAGCCACTCAGGTACCCCAAATACTTAGAGTTTCTGAGGCTCCGACATATGTATTTGAAGTGCTCCACTGACTAAAGTGCACATCTGGCTATTCTTCTGACACGCCCAGTGTTGCTCCACTGGGGGAAATAGGCTTTTTGATGCTTGCCAAAGTCATGTAACTTGTAATTACCTGATATTCTCTGGGATCTGTCTTCCTGTCTAAAACAAGGGGGTTGGGGCACCTGGGTGGCTCAGTCGGTTGAGCGTCCGACTTCAGCTCAGGTCACGATCTCGCGGTCCGTGAGTTCGAGCCCCGTGTCGGGCTCTGGGCTGATGGCTCAGAGCCTGGAGCCTGCTTCCGATTCTGTGTCTCCCTCTCTCTCTGCCCCTCCCCTGTTCATGCTCTGTCTCTCTCTCTCTCAAAAATAAATAAAACGTTAAAAAAAATTTAAAAAAAAAAATAAAACAAGGGGGTTGGACTAGATAATCTTGAATGATATTTTTACCTCTTAATAGTATGAATTTCTGGTTTTATGGAAGTGACTTAAGAATTCATTTCTGGAAGGAGAAACAGTTTTGTTAGAGCATTGAGAGTATGTCAGAGGGTTAAATTCTGAGTTCACGGGTACCTTTCAGTATATAAACAGATGGATATTGCTTTTTAGAGTGGACAGATTGCTGAAAAATTGCTTGTGAGATGAATTTATCAGATTGTCTAAGCAGCTCCATTATAAACTTGGAGCTGTTGTCCCATGGACAAACTTGGAGTCTAAGGACTATAAAAAAATTATATTTAAATGTTTGGCAAACTGTTTAAAATCATAGAATAAAGACAGATAAAAAACAGTATAAGATTCCCAAACAGTACTAGGACTGGAAAAACACTACACCCGGAATTTGCATTTCCTTAGAGCTTTAGCTTTATGAGGTAGATGCCTCTACTGAGGTTACCTGTCCCTTGAAATGCCATCTGTAGAGACTGAATAGTTCTGTTTATTTGTTAAGGTAAGAGTCATTGCTTTATTCCAAGTAAGTATTCTCTTTTAGAAGGCCAGGTTAATACGTTTAATGTTATTGGCCAGGTTTTCTTCATTCTAGAGGTATTTATCTGGTATTTAGCGGTCTCCTGTTTGTTTTATTAAGGATTTTTTTTTTTGTAGTTTATTGTCAAATTGGTTTCCATACAACACCCAGTGCTCATCCCAAAGGGTGCCCTCCTCAATACCCATCACCCACCCTCCCCTCCCTCCCACCCCCAATTAAGGATTTTGCTAAACCTAGTTAGAGGTACTGTTTGCATGGTGTCTGTTGATCTGTTTGTCTAGTTTCCTTTGTAATTCTTTGTGCTAGTGAAAGCAAGCTCAGCAGTAGATTTAAAAGAATCATTTCTATAACTCATTATTTCTCTAGATCTGGGTTTCCTTTCTGGAAGTAGGATCATGCTATACTGAGAGGTCAAATGTTGCCTGCTTACATGGACCTTTAGGACTTTGTTCTTACAGATAGCTGTAAGCTGGCAATGAGGAATGGTATTGTCAGTATAGTAATAATAGCGATGCCTGAATCAGAATCAGTTGAACACAAGAATAACTTTTCTTAAGGCCTTAAAGACTCACCTTAAATTGGTTTTCACATAAATTAAAATCAGCTCTTGATAAAATTAGGGTCTTAGTAGAGTTACCATACTGAGTAGGCTACCTAGCTGTGATAGCATCATTATATATATGCAGCTGCCTTTCATCCCAAAGTTCAGTCATTCTTTTCCAGGAATTTGGAGTACCTGCTATGTGTTCTGTCTATGGAGAACATAAAAACAAAGCAAGACCTGATTGCTGTCCTCAAATTACTTTCAGTTTTGAGAGAAGTACAGTGGATCCTAGTTTCTGCTTACTCCTGCTGCCCTGGCCCAGATATTTGGGTTGAGGATTCAGACTAGAAATAGCAGAATTGATGGATGTATCACTAGGCAAGGAGACCTTTTTGAAGATCTGACTTCCAGTGTTTGCATATATTTTTGCCCCCCTTTATCTATTGGTGAGGTGCCCCACACAGTGTGTAAAGTCAAGAACATTAGGGTAGGGGACAACATTGTCCTTCAGGCTTGGGTGTCCAGACATCTGTCTAGTGCTTTTCCTAATCTCCTCACATCAGTTCTCTGGCTGGCTTCCAGAAAGATTTGATACTGTCTAGCTTCTTATTTAGGAAGTAAGAAAATGAAGTTTCATATTGAATTATTTGAAGTTTTATTATACTCAGTTTTGAAATAGCTCTCTATTTTGCTTGAAAGTGAATTATATGAAGTGTGGTTTCTGGCATTTGCTCAATTTGTGACTTATTAATTGTGATTAAATTGTGGTTCTTGAAGCCCACCACCACTGTCTCTGCCAGTCTTCTTTGAACACTTTGCAGCATGGAGCCCTAAGGAAATGGAGGGAACGTTGAGCTTACCCTGATCTTGAAGGGCTCTTCCTCTTTTCTGGTTTCTACACTCAAAAAAGAAAGGTTTTTTGGATGTTGTGTTGTGTTCCAACAATTTAGCATTGCCTGTGAGGTTTAGAAGAAGAGAAAATATGTCTGTGCCTGTTCTTGAAGGTTGGAGATAATATTGAAATCAGTCATCCAAACTGTATGGAGCCCATTGAATGCCTTCTGGGTGCTGTGAGGGATGTAAACATGTATAGCATATTCTTGACTTCAGGGAACCTATGGTCTCTTTGGGGAGAGAAGATGTGTATCTGACAATAAGGCAGTTTGGTGTAGATAGCTTTGTTTGGATGACTAAGGTCTACTCTTGTTCTTTGGCACTAATTTGGCCAGGTAAACTGAAATGAGTCATTTTTCCTCTTGGACCTCCATTTTGTCATCTATAAAATGGGGTTAATATTCCATATCAATTCTTCACAATATTATTGTGAGGAACAAGTTAATTTTACTAAAAGTACAAATGATACATTATAAAACCAGATGATGCAATTTATATGTGAATTTATATATGAACTTTATATATAAATGTATTATACATGAAGAACACATGAGCTATTTGTCAGAGTTAATGGGTAAATGGCAGTGTTTTCCATAGAAGGAGAGATCTCTTTGGGCTGGAGTGATCAGAAAGAGCGGTCTGAATCAGCCTGTAGGACTGGAGAAAGAATGATGGAAGCATATAGACAGGGGCATTGATGAGGCAAAAGACTAGGAAAAACTAAAGGGGAGCAGGTTAGTGTTTTCCAGCCTCAAGTCACAGGGTAGGTGTATGTTTAGCATTAGTTACCAGTTTTCGAAGGCATACCAGATTACACTCTTGTTAGTGGTATAGGAGAGATTCCTGTTGCTTCGCATTCGGGTCAACACTTAGCATTGTCTTTTTCATTTTAAGCCCTGTTGGTTGATAGTTACAGAACTGAGTTTAATGAACGTAATATGAACTCTCAGGTAGCAATGCCATGAATAAGTAAGATTGGGATTTCAGAGAAGGGAGAGATTGCTTCATTTGTGGTGTGTGGTGCCCAGGGAGCATTTATGGTGGAGTGAGCATTTCACTGGGCTTTGTAGGATAAAGATAGTGACCATATATTATCTGGGACCAATTCAGTTTCTCATGTTCTGTCTGGTTGTGCTTAATAAATTATGAAACACCAGTATTTCTGTGTCAGGACTCTATCTCCTTGATACCCTGAAATCTCTTCTCAATTGCTGTGCCCCACTCCCTTTCCCTACCCCATTTTCCCAGAAAGTATGGTCACAGGAGATTTTAGGCTATGGAGATGGAGAGAGGACATTCTGTTGAACAGAAACACATGAATGTCTAAATTGAATGGCATCCCTATTCTTGCTAATGAGCTGAAGAGGGGAGGATGTGTCCATACTTCAAGGGGTGGATGGTGATGCCTTCTCATAGCCCTCTGGAGCAGGTGGAAAATGTCTACTGTTCCCAAGCCAATTGTATTTAAACTGGATAGGATGAGAATGACCTCTTTGCCTGAAATTACATCATTTCAGGAAATAAATTAATCCAGCAGTAATACTTGAAATATATCAAAAGAGAGTTTGTCTTTTAAAAGAAGGGGGAGGTGGCAAGAGGGAATACCAAAACCTAAAGAGCTTAGTCTCTCAAAGCTCATCTATTACTTGTATATTTGCTCAGGGAAAAATTGCCATTTCTTTATCAGCTTTCATCCTGCTGGGTGGACCCTAGCTGGGTGTTTATTTTCTGTAGTTTTACCAAATCATTTTGAAGGCTGGTGTGAACATTGATCATTTCTTAGAGCCTTTCCTCTTTGTTCTGTCAGCAAATATTAGAAAATGTACCTTAAATTACCTGGTTGGGGGAAATGAGGTGGCCCTGCCTGCTCCCAGAGAGCAGTACTTCCATCTTAAACATTAGTTAGGTCCTGATCCTGTTTCAGGTCTGGGGTATTTGTCAGGAGAGACTGACACTGATGCCACTGAGGACATATACTAGAGGGTATTTAGGCCTTCTGTCAAGTAGACCAGTTGAGTACTTGATTAAAAATCTGATCTCGGTTCTAAACCTAATTCTGTGTTTGTTATTAATAGTTGCTGCCCTGTATCGGGTGCCCACTGTGTTGAGATACCATGCTTGGTACCTTGGTTCAAACTAATAGAGCTGATGTTTATTTAAAATTACTGTGTGCTAATAAGCTCTTTGTGTATGTATAGAAATCTTTATAAATCCTATAATACAAGACCTATATAAGTAAATTTATGTATCATTTACATATGTTATATAAATCTTGTATATCATGCATAAGTCTGTCTATATATAAAAATCATTTATTCTTACCTCAACCTTAAGAAGTAGGTTCTGTTGATCCTCATCATATAGATAGGAAACTGAGATGCCAGGAGGTTAAGAAATATATTGTCACACTGCCAGTAAATGAAGTTGCCAGGAGTTAAACCTAACCAGTTATTTATTTTTAATATGAAAAATTTTAAACATACCCAAAATAGAATAGATTAATGAAGCCTGATTCATTACTGTACCTATCACTCAGCTTCAATTCATGGTCAGTCATATTTCACATAACCCACCCCTACCTATTTCTCATAGTATGCTTTGAAGAAAATCTCAGCTATCATATTTTGTCCTTAAATATTTCACAACATATTTCTAAAGGATGATTTAAAAAATAAAACTTCAGGGGCACCTGGGTGGTTCACTTGGTTAAGTGTCCGACTTCGGCTCAGGTCATGATCTTGTGTTTCATGAGTTCAAGCCCCGCATCGGGCTCTGTGCTGACAGCTCAGAGCCTGGAGCCTGCTTCAGATTCTGTGTCTCCCCCTCTCTCTGCCCCTCCCCTGCTTGTGCTCTCTCTCTCTCTGTCTCTCAAAAAATAAATAAATGTTAAAAAAAAAAAATTAAAAAAACTGCAGTGGTGCCTGATTGGCTCAGTTGGTACGGCATGCAACTCTTGATCTCAGGATTGTGAGTTCCAGCCCCACATTGGGGGAAGAGTTTACTTAAAACAAAATACAAAACACAACTACAGTGCCATTTTCATACCTTGTAAAATTTAACAACTCCTTAATACCATCAAAATTCAGATTGTGTTCAAATTTCCAGTTATCTCATAAATGTCAAAATCTTATTTTTACAGTTTGTTTGACTTAGGATTTATATAAGATCCACATTTTAATTGGTTCCATCTTTTAAGTCTCTCTCTCTCTCTCTCTCTCTCTCTCTCTCTCTCTCTTTTTTTAAGTTTATTTCTTTATTTTGAGAGAGAGCATGCATGAGCAAGCAGGGGAGGGGCAGAGAGAGAGAGGGAAGGAGAGAGAATCCCAAGCAGGCTCCGCACTGTCAGCCCAGAGCCTGATGTGAGGTCTCATCCCATCAACCATGAGATCATGACCCGACCTGAAATCAAGAGTCTTATCCTTCAACTGACTGACCACCCAGGCGCCCCCTAAGTCTCTTTTAATTTGTAGTTCACCCCTGTGTGGTTTTTGTGTTACCTTTATTTGTTGAAGTAACTGGATTGTTTTCCTTGTAGAGTTTTCCATGTTCTGAATTTTCTATAAATTGGTGGTTGTATCTAGGGGGCAAATATGTCTTAATCCTCATGGCAACTCTACAAAAAATAGGTATTTTTGTTTTGCAGATGAGAAAACAGACTGAGAAAGATTGGGTGACTTGTCTAGAGCCTCCCAGCAACCTTGGATTTAAGCACAGACCATTTTGTCTCCAAAGCCTTTGTTCTTTGCTTTTTTCCACTCCCCCATTCTCTGAGCTTGGGCAAATCATTTTAAGTTCTCTGGGCCTTAGTTTCTTTGATACATACACTGATGAATCTTATAGGAGTAGTAGTTTATGTGTCGATGACCATTTGAATGCCTACCATGTGTTGGCATGGTACTAGATGCTGTGGATGATACTCAGGTGAATATGTCTTCAGTGAGCAGGTGGTCAGCCAGGGACTGTAGGACTATACCCTGTTTCAGACATGGAGACTGTTTTGGACATGATGGGGCTATAGGAGCTTCCTAACTAACCTTTCTGTCTTGTCCTCTTTCATGCCATACTCCTCCCTGCTGCCAGGTGCCTTTTTCTAAAAACCATTTTTGTTGTGTACTCCCCTGCTTATAAATCTAATTTGAGGACTTGGTAAATAAGAAACAAAGTTTTTCCAGCAATAAACCTTCCCTCCTTGGATTGAGTTACTATTTCAAGGGCAGCTGGTTTTTTTTTTTTTTTCCCTTTTGTTTGGCAAAGGTGTTATTGCTTTTATGGAAATGCTGAGGGAATCTGGAGATGATAGAAAAATGGTGGAATAAAGCATGGGAATGCCATCTTGATTCAGGGGAGAGCATACATTTAGCATTGTACTGTTGACTCTCAAGGACATCTGACTGTAATGGAGCAGTTGTGCTCTTTTGCAAAGAAAAGGTACTTTTAGTTACGAAGTTTAGGGACAAAGGTTTTAAAGATATTCCTTTAAGGGGAACCAAGCTGCTGAACTTTCATTTTACTGGCTAGCCAAACCGTTAAAATGGATGCAGTATATAGAATTGAAGTCATGTAGAACAGTGGTTTGGGTCTGTAATTTGGGTAGCAGGCAGTCAGCACTGGGGTCCAGGCCAACATACAACTATAAGTAGTAAAAGTCCAAAGTCCAGAGTAGTAAGTCTCAGGGCATTTGTATCCCTAGAGCGCCTTATATGTAATAGGTACCTAATATCATTAAATCTTTCTTAAAAAAATATTTTTAACAGTGGATTAAGCTAAAGAAGGTATGGAATCGTGGGTTCTATTTAAGTTTATTTTGATTTATTTTGAGGGAGTGTGAGGGTGCAAGTGGGGGAGGAGTGGAGAGAGAATCCCAAGCAGGCTCCACACCCTCAGTGCAGATCCTGATGTAGGGCTTGAACTCGTGAACTGTTGAGATCATGACTTGAGCCAAGAGTCCGATGCTTAACTGAACTACCCAGGCGCCCCTGGAATCATGGGTTCTAAAGCTCAGGAGCCAAGTGGTCCAGAACTCTGGATAGCTCCTTGGAAAAACAGTTCCTCTGACAAAAGTTAGGAGTCCTTAGGGGACTCCTAAATCCTTTCTGTTCAGAAGTATTCAGAGGATCTTACCCTCTAGATCAGGGATTGCAAACTGGCAGCCCCTTGGGTTGACTCTGGCCTGCATACATATTTTGTTTGACTTTACCTGTACTGTTTTTCTGTTTTGTTTTGAGTTGGACCCCAGCCTGGGGAGATTGGGGCTGCCTTTCAGTGGAGATACCTTGTATGAGATCAGAGATCCTGGCATGTGGGCTATGAGGGTGACTGATTTCTCCTGAAGAGGGAATAGCCCCCTGCTGTTCTGTAGACAGCTTTAGTCCCTGAGCCCTCTACCAGGGACTCCCTGTATTGTGATTCCTTGTGCACTGCCTGTTTAAGAAGCTTCTAGCTTGGCTTTTTTTTTTTTTTTTTTTTGGTCTTTGAGGCAAAGGGATATGGCTTTGATCTTTGGGCAAGTCTGTAGCACCAGCCCAGTTTGGCAAAATGCTTGTGTTTAAAGAATCACGTTCTTCATTTCTGTCCATCTCACGTAGTGTTTCCTTATTGGCTGGCTTCTTTAAACGGAGCATATTTGTTCTCAAGTTTGTCAAAGCTCTCACCATTTCCTATTGTCTCTGTGATACCCAAGCCCAGTGCCTATTGCCATTTATCATCAGACTAGTACTTTGTTCTTTGAAACACTTGGTCACCTGTACTTAATTTTGTTACCTGCTTGGTCCTTTTGGGCCAACCCCACTCTAGATGGAACTCTTTGATATTGAAGGGGCTTTGCCCAGTTATGTGCTTTTAGTCTGCTGGGGCTAGATGAACTATCTTTATTAGAAACTTTTGGTATCCCTATTGGCTAGTAAGTCTGTCTCTTTGCTTGTCTTAGGACTTCACCAGGACAACAAACAAGTCAAGTCTCAGTGAAACTTGTCCTTGTAAAATTAGCATTTTTTGCAGTCTCTAACACACACAAGCTAGAGGAGAAGTGGGTTCTGATGCCTTGTGAAAGAAACCATGACCTCTAATACAAAACTTTTTTAAGGAGTTAGTCCCTGGTCTTTGTCCCACCTAGTTGCGATGAGCCGCAGCTCTTTTCTGAATAAGTGACTTCTTGCTGCTTGATCTCTTCGGCTTCTTGTAATTATTGTAGCATTGTCATCTTGTATGTGGCACATCATGGTAATTTCAGTGACAACTGATCATGATATCCCAGATAGAGGGAGGAAGCTAATAAGTGTTAGGAACTCAAAAAGGATATTGGGCTAAGTTCTTATACGGCTAGTAGAATTTTGAACTGGAAAGGACTTTTCAGCAAAAACCTAATTAAACCTTTTCCTTTTACAGACCAGTCCCTATTTGAGATACTTAGCTTTGTGTTTCTTTGTGCTCTCTATTCTGTATGGGTTTTTTCCATTATATCCCACTGGACCATGAGCTCCACAAAGGCAGGAACCATGTCTGTCTTGTTAATTACTGTCTTCCCAGTGCTTGCCATAGGACGTAAGTATTTTTTGAGTGGATAACATGGACACATGGCTGAGTATTGGATGATATATGAAATCATAGGATAAAACATACCTTCCTAAAGTGTCAGTGTACTCAGATTTTTTGGATTTGGAGTAGTTTAAATATTATAACTAGTAATTGAAAAGTTTACTCTTATATTAAATCATGTTAGTATGAATTTCTTTTAGATAACATGAGAAGGCATCAAATAAATTTCAGAATTACAGTAGGCCCTTTGACCTTTGCCCCAGAGGGTTTAGAGTTGCCCGAATGAACTCTGATATTTTTGAAAAGCTAGAAAACTAATTTTTTTGATATATTTTTTAAAGTTTATTCATTTTGAGAAAGAGAGAGTGAGGGCAAGTAGGGGAGGGGCAGAGAGCAGGAGAGGGAGAATCCCAAGTAGGCTGTGCACTACTGGGGCTCTATCTCACAACCATGAGCTCATGATCTGAGCCAAAATCCAGAGTTGGATGCTTAACCAACTGAGCCACCCAGATGCCCCTAGAAAACTAATTTTTTTAAAAACATGAGATCTGATTTGAAATGCTAGCAGTTAATTCAGAGGTTTTTTTTTTTAATTTTTTTTTTTTTAACGTTTTATTTATTTTTGAGACAGGGAGAGACAGAGCATGAACAGGGGAGGGTCAGAGAGAGGGAGACACAGAATCCGAAACAGGCTCCAGGCTCTGAGCTGTCAGCACAGAGCCCGACGCGGGGCTCGAACTCACGGACCGTGAGATCGTGACCTGAGCTGAAGTCGGCCGCTCAACCGACTGAGCCACCCAGGCGCCCCAATTCAGAGGTTTTTAAACAAATTTGTGTGGGTAAGACAAAACACATCCTTGGCTTGAGCATTTGTTTGTGACCTAGTAGGTAAACAGGTCTGGGGAGCAACTAGACTTTGGATAGGGTCAAATAGATCATGGTGTCCGGGACAGTTGCCATTTTGGGCCTGGCTTCTTGGCTTCAAACTGGCCATAGTTTGGAGTGGAAAGAATGAAGTTACAACTTGATAGGTTAGGAAAATTCTCACATTAAATATCACCGTCTGGGAGGCTCTGTCATTTGAGCATCTGATTTCAACTCAGGTCATGATCTCATGGTTTGTGAGTTCGTGCCCCACGTTGGGCTTTGTGCTGACAGGTCAGAGCCTGGAGCCTACTTCAGAGTCTGTATCTCCCTCTCTCTCTGGCCTCCCCTGCTTGCACTCTGTCTCTCAAAAATAAATAAACATTAAAAAAATTTTTAAATTCTCTGTGGGAAGCAGCTTCTATAAAGCTATCTCAGCCCTTAAGAGAGCTTCACCTTTACTCCCCTTGTTTTGCAGTTGAAACTGAGGCCCAGGGAAGAAAGCAGAGCTTTTCTTTAGGAACCTAAGCAGCAGCCATAGGTCCTGGGCAGACCCCGCTTCAAACTCCAGATCTTTGTTGGGTGCTCCTGCCTCACACACTCATAGGGCATGAGACAAGGTGTTTTGGCATACTTTGGGATGGTTGGTAGAGCTAGGCAAACTCTGTTTCTTGGCATAGCCCTATCATCCTGAGCAAAGGGAGGGTTGAGGTGGCAGTTAGTAATGTGCTTAGTCTCATCTTAGCCCAAAGGGTCTATTTCTGTCACTAGCATCAGATTGACCTTATTTTTTCTACATAGAAAGATGTAGAAGATCGTTCAGCAACAAGGAGCCTCAGTGCCAAGATAGATCCATCCCTCCTTGTGTTTCCTCCCTTCCAGCTCCTTCCTCCTTGAGCCCTCCCTTGTGCATCACCTATGTTCTCCCACCCCCCATCCCCACTCTTTTATTCTTTGTATTTGTCTCATTGTTGCCCTTCTCCTCCATGGGGAAATTCTTGTAATCCTCTGCAGTAGGCAGAGTCTGGGATTGGACCTGTTTCCAGGGTTTTTAAGGGGACTTGCTCTCAAGTAGGGCAACTAAATAAAGGAGAATAGACATTTTTAAACTGCCCCCTCTTCTCCACCTCACCCCAGATTGGAAAGGATAAAATCTCAACTCTGGCCTTGGCTGCAAGGCTCCTACAATCTGGTGCCACCTCACTTTGCTACCTTCTGTCAGCAGCATGGTAACACCACTGTTTCCCTGTGCTCCTGCTCAATTCAGAATGACTTTGTTATTTGACTGTTTCTCTGAGTAGAAAGCTCTCAGCTCCCTGCCCCCTTTACTAGACAAGCTCCTGTTCATTTTTTCAAAGCATTTCAAATGCCATCTTCTCAATGAAGCTTTCCTTGATCACTCCATAAGCAGAATTAATATTGGTCTTCTTTGCACTTTGCTTCTACTTCTGTAGTTGTACTCTGCTGTTGTATCACACTCAGATCTCCTCTCATTCATGAAATTAAGATCTTATGGGCCAGGGGACAGTGTACTGCTTAACTGTTTCCTCTGTGTCTCTGTAACAGGCTTGGCATAAATAGTACTTGCAGAATGAATAACAGAAATGTATGTGTACTGATACCCATGGTATAAACTTGAATATTAAAATGCTACAGGTAAAATGTGACAAAGTGCTCTGGAACTTTATGGGAATTTTTTTTTTTTTAAGATTTTTATTTTAAGTTTGTTTATTTGAGAGAGAGAACAAGTGGGGGAGGAGCAGAGAGAGAGGGGGAGGGACAGAATCCCAAGCAGACTGCACTGTCAGTGTGGAGCCTGATCTGGGGCTCGAACTCACAAATCTGTGAGATCATGACCTTAGCCGAAATCAAGAGTCAGGCACTTAACGGACTGAGCCAGCCAGGCACCCCCCCACCCTCTTTTTAAAAATTTATTTTGAGAGAGCACATGTATTGGGGGGAGGGGAAGGAGGGGGCAGAGGGAGAGGGAGAGAGAATCCTAAGCAGGTTCTGCACTGTCAGCGTAGAGCCTGACACAGGGCTCAATCTCACGAACAGTGAGATCATGACCTTAGCTGAAATCTAGAGTCGAATGCTTAACTGACTGAACCATCCAGGTGCCCCCCTTTTTTATTTTAGAGAGAGAGCATGAGTTAGGGGAGAGTGGTTGAGGGGGGCAGGAAGAGAGAATCTTAAGCAGGCTCCATGCTCAGTACGGAGCCTGACACAGGACTCAATCCCACGACCCTGGGATCATGGCCTGAGCCAAAATCAAGAGTTGGATGCTCAACTGACTGAGCCACCTAGATGCCCCTGTGGAAGTTCTTGAGAACTAACTTCTAATTGGGAGAAATCTTGGAAGTTTCTAAAAACTGGTAGCATTTGAATATGTCCTTGAAAATTCAGAAGAAATTCAACTTGGCAAAGATGGTGGGAAGAACATTCCAGATGGAGGAAATGGTTGGAGTAAAGGCAGTGAAGAAGTACAGAGATTCAGGCCACCACGTACTGCACCCATGTCTTTAGCCAGAATCCTGTTAGAGTGTGTGCTAAGTTTCTAGACCAGCCTAAAGGAAATTCTCTCTCCTGTCTTTTGTACCTTTTTTCTTTTGTGTTCTTCTTTCCTTCTCATATCTCTTTTTTTTTTTTTTTTAAATTTTTTTTTTTTCAACGTTTTTTATTTATTTTTGGGACAGAGACAGAGACAGAGCATGAACGGGGGAGGGGCAGAGAGAGAGGGAGACGCAGAATCGGAAACAGGCTCCAGGCTCTGAGCCATCAGCCCAGAGCCCGACGCGGGGCTCGAACTCACGGACCGCGAGATCGTGACCTGGCTGAAGTCGGACGCTTAACCGACTGCGCCACCCAGGCGCCCCATCTTATCTCTTTTTTAAATATCCTTTTTTTAAATGTTTATTTTTGAGAGAGAGTGTGAGCGGGGGAGGGGCAAAGAGCGAGGGGGACAGAGGATCCAAATCAGGCTCTGCACTGACAGCAGTGAGCCCATTGTGTGGCTCAAACTCAAGAGCTGTGAGATCATGACCTAAGCCGAAGTTGGATGCTCAACCAACTTAATCACCCAGGTGCCCCCTCCCTTTCTCTTACAACCTACTCGAAGCCCCCCCCCAACCTTTTCCCTTTCTTTTATCTTCCTATTTCTTCAGTCTTCCCTCCCCACCCCCACTTTTTAACTTTATTGTTGATCTTTTTCTACCTATTTTCTTCTTTCTTGCCCTCTTCCCCAAGTTACCCAGGAAATCCAGTACTTTGGGTTGAAATGTGAATCAGCTATACAATATTTAACTCCAAATAAACACCTCCCTTTGTGAAGAAGTAATTATGGCATAATTGCTTCTTATGTGTCTGTTGTGTTTTATTGGCGTTTTTTTTTTAACCTCCCACGATGCTGGGGGTGTCGTTACCTTTTTTTTTTTTTTTTTTTTTTTTTAGTAGTTGTCATGATGTCAATTTTAATGAGAAATTTCTGCAGACAGTCTTGCCCTTGAGTGGTATGAGCCTTCAGGCAAAGCTAGGGCTGGATGAGTCAGATACGCTCAGGGATCTGTTTTCTCATGCATATGAGTGTCTAGGCCACACACACTCCCTCCAGTCCCTATAAGTTCATATGCTTTGCAACACATAGACACAAAATTGAGTTATAAAGGTGCACACATTGCTTCTCTTCCATACACATCCATATAATCTCTCTTACACCTTCGAATTATGTACTCCCCACCCCCCCTCCTGCCATGTACCAACACACTTATCCTCCTGTACCTCCAGTTCTGTTCTATTTTCTAACCAGGTACTCAGTATGTGTTGCAAAGGTATCTGCAAGCCTGTCTCACAGACACCACACTGTTTACTCCCTTACATATCCACATAGGTCTTCCTCTGTACACAGACACATCTCCCTACACCTTGGGTCTCATACATTCCACACCACACCATCTCCCACTATTGCCTACACCCCTTCCTTAGGTATTTCTAATCTTCATAAGAGACATTTTACTTTCAGACTAGTTTTGAAAGGAAATGTCTTTGCTCATAGCCAAACTAGTGGACCACTAGGAAGTCTGAACTATTACTTATGACAGACCCTTCTGAGGCCCCTAGAATAACTTTGTTATGGTTGGGGTGGGGGAAGGCTGGATCAGACAATAGCTGGTTTCTTCTAAATGGTACTACTGTGACCCAAGGTGGATTTGAACCTAGCTATAAACTGGTCCTGTGATTTCAAGGTTCACTTCTATTGGAAGATGATCATATACTTTGTAAAAGAACCACTGCATATGTTCTAAATCAGGTTCTCGGGGCGCCTGGGTGGCGCAGTCGGTTAAGAGTCTGACTTCAGCCAGGTCACGGTCTCGCGGTCCGTGAGTTCGAGCCCCGCGTCGGGCTCTGGGCTGATGGCTCAGAGCCTGGAGCCTGTTTCCGATTCTGTGTCTCCCTTTCTCTCTGCCCCTCCCCCGTTCATGCTCTGTCTCTCTCTGTCCCAAAAATAAATAAACGTAAAAAAAAATAAATAAATTAAAAAAAAAATAAATAAATAAATCAGGTTCTCTAACAAGTTCCTGGAGTGCTTCTGTTGTGTAGCCAGGTTGGAGGCAGTTATCAAGAGGAAAGAAATAGAAGTAAGATCTGCATTATCTTTTTGTACCACCATGGACAAATTATCTTTTCTGGACCTCAGTTTTCTCACTTGTAGCATAAACAAAGCTCATGCTCATAAAGGATGCTTTTGGCTCTAAAATTTTATGCTGCTTTATGAGTTCAGTCTGGGATCCTTTTCTACCACAAAAGTATTGGTTCTCTGGGTCTACCCTGGGCAAGAGTATTTTAGGCTTTGGCCAGAGGCCAGCAGAGGCAGCCTAGGCCCTGACTTTCTGTCAGAAGCACTGACACAGGTCCTAATTAGAAATGGATCAATATGGGCCGGTAGCCAGGCCTGGGGAGCCTGGGAGAAGCCTCCCCTAGCTAGGGAGAATCTGATTACCATGAAGTAAGTGGCTTTGGTTACACTTGTCAACACTTCAGTTCTGCTGGTATAGTCCTCTTCCCCTGGGACCAGTGGGCAGGGCTGCCCTGAGCAAACAAGGAAATGGTTAACTTGTATTCCCTTTGGTATGTTTTCCTCACCTCTATAAACTTACAATATGATGCTAGGTTTGTAGGACAGGTGTCCTCCTCAGTTGGAAAAATCACTTATTGAATACCTACTAAGTGCTCAATACTGGTTTAAAGCTCCTTTGTGTGTTTATTTCTCCTCTAACAGCCTACAGGGATAGGTTCGAAAAGGAAACTGAAGCTCAGAGAAGTGAAATGACTTGGCTGCCCCATGTCACATAGCATGTTCTTTATTGTACTACACTACGTTTCTAGTATTTGCAACACTGATTCCAAGCTGATGAACTGTTTTCTACTGGGGCCATCCCTTACCTTTTTACCTATTGAACTGGAGCTCAGGCCCTCTCCCTGGAGCCCTTCAAAGACTGGAGGAAATTCTTCAAAATCATTGATGAGGAGGAAGGGAGGAGATGCTCTGCTTGCTTTTGCTCTCCTTTCCAAAGTCCCTGAGGAATGAACAGGCTCTAATGGGAGAGATCAATCATCATTTGGGATCAATGGGAGGACTTCCTCTTGCATGGAGTGCAGAGTCAGGTTTCTGACCGGGCTGTGTGCAAGGAGGGGGAAGGGACTCATGACTGGATATTTCTAGGTGTTGTAGAATCTGGGGGCTTAACATGTTCAGCTACCGGTGTGGCCATTCAATTTGTTGAGTATTTCCAATGTCTCAGGGCTTGTGCTAGTGCTAAGGATTCCCAGATGAAGACCCAGTCTCTGCCCTGAAAGACCTCACAATCTAGCATCAGAGTCAAACAAGGAAACCATAGTATTCTGTGTATGCCTTAATGGAGGTGTGTGCAAGGGATTCTGGGATTACAGAAGCATGAAGGCGGGTTTTCCTGGGGAAGATAACTTTGATCTGTTCTTTGAAGGAAGAGGATGAGTTGAGGCAGGCAAAGCAAAGAGCGCCACTCCATACTAGGGAATTAGCACAAAGAAAAGCATAAAAATGTGACGAGCAACTCCTGACAAAGGGGTGGACATTAACTCAGTCCCTAACATGTAGCAAATCAGATTGACAGCCCTAAGCTCTCACTCCTTGCCAAAGTTGGGGCTATAATCCAGCTACTGTGAATGGCAGTAACACAGGAGCAGCAGGCAGGGAGGAGGAGGTAGATTTATTAGCAGGTGCTGACTGAAACTTAGTTTTAGGGAGGAAACTAAGGAAGGAAGCTGAAGAGCAGCAGCCCTCTGTCGTCTGGGCCAAGCCTACAGAGGTGCTGGGGGTTCTAGGCAGTGGTTTGAAAGCTCATCTGGCCCAGGCACATGTCTTTGGTTCTCCCATGGCAAAATCCTCTGCTCCACTCAGACTGCCCCTCCTTTCTATGTTCTTTTTAAAAAAGAAATTAATGGAATCTGTTCAAAATACCCCTGAAATGAAATAACATTTTTAACTCTAATTACCCTAATTAAAACTTGACAGCCTTAATCCTGAAATGGCAGATATGCTAAGTACCCCATGCCTGTGACAAGCTCACTTACCCAGATGGAATGTTGTTCTGTTCTGGGCTTAGGAGAAAAATTCTTTTGTGTGTTTGTTTTGTTTTTTTCCCATCAGCAATTTAGTCTTTGTTCTCACAGCTTCCCCAAGCTAGGATAGCCATACTTGTGGGCTATAGGCTTACCCAGGACTTTTAATCTCCATAGAGATCCCTTTGTATTCAGAGGTGATACTCCTGATGATTCTTAGCACATACCTTTGAATTTCCTCTTCAGTTGAGGTTGGACTTCATGCTGTGAGCCTCTCTCTGGGTGAAATCCTCTGGATACCAGGGAACTGTGCTTATTAGAAGACTGTTTGCTGATCTAGGGCTAAGTATGGGTCTAGATCAGTTTATGGCTGGTATTGAAGATAACAGTTTGAGGTCAGGGACAAGGAGCTCTGAAAGTAAGATCTCTCGTCTCTTCACATATCTTGCACAGGCTAGGGCCATCTAGTAAAATGCTTGGTCTTAACTAATTACCCGTGAGCCCCAGGGAACACAATGGGGAGAGAGATGGGACACCCCTTGAAGTAGACTGAAGGCTTTGATGCTCTGAGTCCTCTCACGGTTCTGTTAGAAACAAAGTTCCCTGTGTTCTAGTGACCTCCTTTCAGCCTTAGAAGCCTGTTCAGTCAGTGGACACTGGACGCTGGGTGCTATGTGAGGTACTGCAAGGGATACAGAGTTGAATGTGACACAATGCCCCTGAGAAGCTGACAATGTAGGGAAGTGGGGAGGGAGTGGTGGGTGAGGGACAGCCATATAGATGACTGATTACGTAAGGCAAGCAAAGATTTTTCACAGGTGTTGGTATTTGAGCTTGTTCCTGAATAGGTAATATTGGCAAAGGAATGGAGGGCATTGCAGGTGTCAGGGAATATCATGGGGGAAAGGTAGGAAGTTGCCAGGTGACAGTTTGCTGTGATTGGAGTATACTGTGCAGGGGAAGGATATGGTAGAGGATAGGGGTAGAGTTTAAACTTTATCTTGTAGGCAAAGGGGATCCATGAGGGTTTAGGGCTTGTCATATGGGTGTGTATGATGGATTGGGCAACAGGGTGATTGGAGACAGATTAGTTAGAACGGGTGTCAGCAAACTATGGCCTGTGGACTGAATCCAGTCTGCTGCCTCTTTTCATAAAATTGTACTGGGCTACAGCTACACTTCTTTGCTCCTCTGGGATTGTTTTTATATTACAGTGGCAAAGTTGAATACTACAGAGACTGCTGTAGCCCACAAAACCTAAAATACTTACTATCTGGCCCTATACAGAAAAAGTTTGCTGACTTATGAGTCAGAAAGTAATTATGAAATTTCTGTAAGAGAAGATAAATGTTAGGACTAGGCCTGAAATGGATTGGAAGTATCCAGTGAGACTTCTCAGAAGGAACGACTGAATGCTTTAACAGAGGATACTTGCCTTGCCTACCTCTAAAAACTTTATGAAGGTCAAATTTGCTGAAAGTCACCATGGTTACAAAAGGTCTCGAGATGCCAACAACTCCCAATTTGCCCTTATTAGCTTTGTGACCTCGGACAAATCACTTAACTTCTCAGAAGTTCAGATGAGTATGGTGAATAGACCAAAGAAAAGACTCAGTCCTGGCAGATTCTCCGCATGGTGTAGGGCTCTTGCCACTTTTGTGCTTCAGTCTGAGCGCCCTCTAATGGAAAAGACCAGTATCCTCAAATCTGGAACGTAGTTTGAGTTGAGAGGTTGGGGATCTGTGGGCAGAGGGTTTTGATCACCCAGAGCAGCTGCTGTTATGGGAGAGGGGCTCATGAGTCTTTGAGGACACTGTGTACCATTCTTCCTTAACTGCTGACACTTGTTCTAGCCAGATTGAACTTTGCATCAAGAGCGTTTTAGGCCTGTGTAAACCTAAAGGCTGGATTTATTTCTCAGTCACCTCTCCCAGCTAGAAACTGCATAAGTACCATTTGGCATCCTTTATGAATTTCTCCCTGCCACTAGATTGACACCCCTCCCGCCATGCCTCATTCCCCTTTTCCTAGAACATTGTGCATCTGCTCTATAGGATAGGAAAAAACACTACATGGGGAGACCACAGTGGTGGGTTCCAAACTCGTTTCCCTTTAGCTTTCTTTGTGACTGAAGTCACAGTTTGTTTCATGTCTCTGGTCCTTCTGTAGGCTTCAGTACAAATGGCTTTAGCCATTTCTTGGAATTTGAGAACACAGCCTTCCCCTACCTCCTACTTTCCCTCCCTCCTTTCAATCTAGAATATTAGTATATTCCCACACCCCATTTGCTTGAAATTCACAGCCTTTGTGAGGAGAGTAGTCCTATCTCTAGCTGTTTTTACTGGCAGGTTCTAGGAACTGTCACTCAGTCTAATTACTGGCATGGAACAGGCCCTGGAGGTCAGGTCCATGTGATCCTAGAGGTTCAGCAAGGCATGGTGTTTCTAGGATGGGCAGTCTAGTTCAGTACAGGCAAACATTTGGCCCTGGGCATCCATGATACAGTAGAGGAAGGTGTTGATCCAGGCAATTTGCAGACTCCCCCCCATTTAAAACCTCACAACTCTGAGATAGGTGATATTCCTATTTTACAGACGTGGAAACTGTTTTAGAGGATCATTCAGTAAACATGACTCACTCATTGAGGGTGCAGGGAAACAAATATTCCTTGTTCCCAAGTAAGGGAGAGTGGTAGAGGACATAAACAAGTAAACGTTGATCAAAGCTCTAAGAGGATACTTGAGAGCAAGAGAGCGAGAGCAGTTAAAAGTAACTGTGTCTAAGGATACCTTGTTTGGGTGGCAGAGCCTGGGCTCAAACCCAGGTAGATCTGCATTCTATTTATACTGTACTGTGCTGCCTTCCCTGCAGAAGGGTGGGGAGGGCAGCAAACTCAAGTGCAAGTCCAGATTTGTAGGCAGTCTCTGGAGAATGGCTTTAGTCCTACAGGGGCCTGAATTTTTAGGCAGGTGACTAGGGCAGGGGTTATCACATGGACTTGGGCCCTTTTGTAAAATAGAGCACATAATTTTGTAACCTCTAGAAGGTGAAGTCTGGTGGTCAGCACTGGCTGACCTGGTATCCTGGAATACCACAGGGAGCCCATAGTCATCTCTGCTAGGAGAATGGGAGGAAACATTGATATGGGTAGGGGATGGAGGTTGCTGTTCAGAGTGATTTAAGTATTTCCTGCCTGGAGTCAGAATTAGTTTGAGGACTGGATTGGAGTTGCTGATCCCACCTGAAATGATAGAGCTAAGATAGACACTGAAAGGGAAGGGAAGAGATTTTAGAGGCTGACAGGAGCTGGCCTTCAGGCTAAAAAAATAAGCGTTATTAGATTCTAACATCATTACAGCTTAAAAACTTAAGCCATTTTCTTCTTAGTACAGCCTTTGCAAATACTGGCTCCTTTTCCAGGAGACCAGGCCATGGCTAGCTCTAGGCTGTAATATCCTTCAGTCCTGCTGCTTCACCTTGGGTCCTCTCCTCTGAAGCTCCCAATAGTGCTAGATTTGGTTTCTTCATTTGTGTCATGGGGATTGGACTAGCAGACTGAGGGCTTTTTTTTTTTTTTTTTTTTTTTTTTAACTTTTTGAAGTTTGTTTATTTATTTTGAGAGAGAACAAGTCAGGAGGGGCAGGGAGAAGGAGAACAGAATCCCAGGCAGGCTCTATACCATCTGTGCAGAGCCTGATGTGGGCTTTGAACTCATAAACCATGAGATCATGACTTGAGCCAAGGTCAAGAGTCAGGCACTTAACTGACTGAGCCACCCAGGCACCCTTAGCAGACTGAGGTTTAAGTGTACTGTCCTTAGCATCTCTTTTAGCCACCAGATCTGAAGTTCATTTTTAAGGCTAACTTTGAATCTCACTGTTGATATCTACAGTCTTCACTTAACTGAACTGAATACCAGCTAAAATGGCACAGATTCTTTTTTTTTTTGCCTGACCATCTACTTGTGATTAGTTATTTATTTTACTTTTTATTTATTTAAAAAAAATTTAAATATTTATTTATTTATTTTTGAGAGAGAGAGAGAGAGAGAGACAGAGACAGAGCACAAGTGGGGAAGGGTAGAAAGAGAGAGGGAGACACAGAATCCGAAGCAGGCTCCAGGCTCTGAGCTGTCAACACAGAGCCTGACGTGGGGCTCAAACTCATAAGTCATGAGATCATGACCTGAGCTGAAGTCTGACGTTCAACCAACTGAGCCATCCAGGCACCTTTTTATTTATTTTTTTAATGTTTGTTTATTTTTGAGAGAGAGTGCAAACAGGGGAAGGGCAGAGAGAGAGAGAAAGACACAGAATCTGAAGCAGGCTCCAGGCTCTGAGCTGTCCGCACGGAGCCCGATGAGGGGCGCGAATCCATGAACTGTGAGATCATGACCTGAGCTGGTCAGACACTCAACTGACTGAGCCACCCAGGTGCCCCCATTTACTTGTGATTTTAATTTGGGGGTAAAATTGGCATTATCTCTCAGATCCTGGCTTTCCACCCATAACTGAGATTCTTGGGCTGAGTCCATATCTACAGAACCTTGCTTTTTCTTTTTTTTTTTAAATTTTTTTTTTCAACGTTTATTTATTTTTGGGACAGAGAGAGACAGAGCATGAACGGGGGAGGGGCAGAGAGAGAGGGAGACAGAATCGGAAACAGGCTCCAGGCTCTGAGCCATCAGCCCAGAGCCTGACGCGGGGCTTGAACTCACGGACCGCGAGATCGTGACCTGGCTGAAGTCGGACGCTTAACCGACTGCGCCACCCAGGCGCCCCAGAACCTTGCTTTTTAAATACCTATTCAAAATCAGTATGTGAACTTGAAACTTACAGTTCCTGGTTCCACATTGAGGAACCTCCAAAGTCATTCTGAACTGTAGGAAGAGGAAGTGCCCTGATTGGAAGTAGGCATCTAGCCTTGCCACTGACTTCTTCTGTGACTCTGGACAGATCCTCTTGCCACTCTGGTTTTACTGCCCCTTGTAAAATGGTGGGGTGTCTTCCATCTCTGGTCTCATCAGGGACAGAAAGCCATCTTTGTATACAGTTCAGTTGCAGAGCACTATCTGGCCCAAGCGTTGGTGTGTGGGTTACAGATTATAAACCTTTAGATTCTCCCTTTCAACTCAGAAGGGGGAAGGGGGAACCATCCAACTGTCTCATTAGCATGGAGAAAAGAAAACAGTAATTACTTCTTCCTCCCTTGATGATTCCTGCGGGGTTGGTTCTTCTAGGGAAGGAGGAGGGGGAAACTGGAGACAGCTCCAGCTGAAGAAGAAGAGCTGTTAGCTGTTCAGAAAATGCAGAGGCAAGAATGATTGTCTTGCACATCTGTTGTATTCTCTGGACATTCCTCCAGGCAGCCTAGAGACTGCCTGGATTGAGTTTCATCTATTTATGGCACAAATACTGTTCTCATACACGGACATGGATTAGGCTCAAGAGCCCTAATGTCACCTGTCATAAGAAGCCAGCTGCCCTTGAGGGCCTCCTTTTGTGATATGCTGGGCATCCTGACAACCTGTCTTTGTTGGGGAGTAGAGGAGGGTTTTACTGAGCTATTTTGTGACCTGGCTGCATTTTTATTATGTTGTGAGTCATCTTTTTAGCCCCCATGGCAAACCACAGCCAGTTGGTTTATTATGCCTGGGCACAGGCAGCTACACAATAGAGTCAGTCACAAGAGTCAAGGTCAGGTATTCTTGTGAGTGGGAGGAGTCTAGAACTGCAGGACCATGCGGTTTGGTCAAGGCTAGGAAAAGCAGGCCTCACAAGGATTGAGGCAGTTAGAGTTTTGAGGCCAAGAGGGTTAGGGGGCAGCTAGAACAGAACTAACAAATAAGGTTGGCAAGCATGGCTCCTGGGACAAAGGCTATTTGTTCAAGGGCCAATCTTACACTCTCTGGATATGGGCATTTTGCACCCTCAAGTGCTGATCATAGCAGAAGTGGGTCTGAGGCCACCTGCAGGTGAGCCCTGCCTGATTGAGCTTGGAGCTCTTATGCTATGATTATTTCCTGGGGCTGCTCATTCTTGCCTTGGTTGCTACCCTAGAGGCCTAGAGAACCCAGCTTCTATTTTCCTTTCCCTCTCCAGAGGAAAATATCACTTCAGCAATACCTTTCAGTCAGTCTTCCTGTAGGCCCTGGAGATTGCTTTTCTCTAAACAGCAAAGTTTTGATAGAAACATGCTATTAAATTTTTTCTTTTTCTTTCTTTTCTTTTTTCTTTTCTCTTTTCTTTTCTTTTCTTTTCTTTTCTTTTCTTTTCTTTTCTCTTCTCTTCTCTTCTCTTCTCTTCTCTTCTCTTCTCTTCTCTTCTCTTTTCTTTTCTTTTCTTTTCTTTTCTTTTCTTTCTTTCCAAATGTAGATGATTTCTTCTATCACAATCTTTCCTTAGCCCCCTGAAGCACTCCCTTGTCTTGTTCCAGGCCTTTTGCTTGGTTCCCCACTCTCCCAAAAGCGTTTTATGTCCAGGACTCAGTTCTTCCCCCAATTTTCTGTTAATTCACTTCCTGGCTCCTCTCCCCTAGTTGCCAGCTGTAGTTGTACTCCTGTAGAACGTGCTATTGTTTATTTAAAATAATGTCCTGTGGGAGTGCAAGCTGGTGCAGCCACTCTGGAAAACAGTATGGAGGTTCTTCAAAACTCTAAAAAGAGAACTACCCTACAACCCAGCAATTGCGCTACTAGACATTTATCCACAGGATACAGGTGTGCTGTTTCGATGGGACACATGCACCCCCATGTTTATAGCAGCACTGTCAACAATAGCCAAAGTATGGAAAGAGCCCAAATGTCCATTGATGGTTGAATGGATAAAGAAGATGTTGGAGATACACACACACACACACACACACACACACACACACACACACACACACACACACACAATGGAGTATTACTCGGCAATCAAAAAGAATGGTATCTTGCCATTTGCAACTACATGGATGGAACTAGAGGCTATTATGCTAAGTCAAATTAGAGAAAGACAAAAATCATATGACTTCACTCATATGAGGACTTTAAGAGACAAAACAGATGAACATAAGGGAAGGGAAACAAAAATAATATAAAAACAGGGAGGGGGACAAAACAGAAGAGACTCATAAATATGGAGAACAAACTGAGGGTTACGGGAGGGGTTGTGAGAGGGGGGATGGGCTAAATGGGTAAGGGGCATTAAGGACTCCTGAAATCATTGTTGCACTATATGCTAACTAATTTGGATGTAAATTTTAAAAAATAAAAAATAAAATGAAAAAAATAAAATAAAATAATGGCCTGACCCAAGGGAAGGACTGCTTCTCTTCAGACTAACTTATAGTCATCTGTGCCATTGTAAAGTGCTTCTCAGAAATAGGGACGATATGCACATCTAGGACATAGTACATGCTGAATCTTGCAAAGGTGTTCATAGCATTGAATTCCCTCCTGGTATTAGGTTTTTTTGTAATTTTTTAAAGGTTTTATTAAGAAAATTTTTTTTATGTTTATTTTTGAGAGAGAGTAAGAGAGCGTGAGTGGGGGAGGGGCAGAGAGAGAGGGAGACACAATCCTAAGCAGGCTCCAGGCTCCGAGCTGTCAGCACAGAGCCCAATGTGGGGCTCAAACCCATGAACTGTGAGATCATGATCTGAGCTGAAGTTGGACTCTTAACCAACTGAGCCACCCAGACCCCCCCTTTAAGATTTTATTTATTTATTTATTTTTAATTTTTTAAAATTTACATCCAAATTAGTTAGCATATAGTGCAACAATGATTTCAGGAGTAGGTTCCTTAGTGCCCCTTACCCATTTAGCCCATTCCCCCTCCCACAACCCCTCCAGAAGATTTTGTTTTTAAGTTAACTGTACACCCAATGTGGGGCTCAAACTTAAAACCCCGAAATCAAGAGTTGTATGTTCTACCAACTGAGCCAGGCAGGTGCCTCTTTATTAGGTGTTTTGATCCAGTATTTGAGTTCAGCCCAGGCTGGACCTGTCATGGCTTCTTGACTGTTTGATACAGTCCTGGAACATCTTGTCCTTTAGGGTGTGGTATCTAGTTTGGAAATCATCCCTCTTTCCTTCCTTATTATAACAACTGGCTGAGAGCTCCTTGGGAAGGCCTGGTAAGCCAAGTCCTATGAGTCTGGAACTTGATGGTACACTTGCATTCCACCCCTGCCCATCATTTCCCCAGGCATCTGAAACCAGTAGTTGCTTCATGAAGTATAAAATGGGAGAATTTGGTCCATTTCCTAAAACTTTATTGTTGGTACCTATATGGGGGCGGGGAGGGGGTTCTCCTTATTTTTGAGCAGGAGAAAATGCAAGGTACATGGTAGAAAGAACACAGTCTTTGGAGTCAGACCTTGGTTTCAGTAAGTTCTGTTTTCTAGCTGTGTGGTATTAGACAAGTTATTTCTCTGAGGCTCAGTTTCCTCCTTTAAGATAGGGATAATTTTACTAACCTCAAAAGGTTATTGGAAATAAATGAAAATAATTATGGTTTTGGGCATAGGACATGATACATACATAATAGGTAATGGCAAATGTGCATTTTTTTCTCCTGGGTCTTTTTATTGCTTCTGATTTGTCCTTTTGTGGTACTTAAGTGGAATAATAATAACTATCCTTGAGTCACTTTTGCCAGGCTCTGAGCTGTGGGCTTTCCCAAGCTCTCACTTATTTCTCCTAATACCACATTTATGAAGCAGGAACTATTTTTAACAAATATAGGAAACTGAGGCACAGAAGGTCAGTACCTTGCCTAAGGTCACAAAGCTAGTAAGAGACAGAGCTAGGATTCAAACCCAGGTGTCTGATTCTAGAGCCTGAGCTCTTCACCACTGATCATTATTGATCATTACTACTTTTACTTTTCCTGAGTAATATGTTACTTCTAGTGGTTCTTATTTTCTCTCTACTTGGACTTACGGGGATTTGCGTGCATGTGGTCCATGAGCTTTTCTTAGTCTTTTTTTTTTAATACATATATTTTTAATGTTTATTCATTTTTTTTTTTTTTTAATTTCTTTTTTTCAACGTTTATTTATTTTTGGGACAGAGAGAGACAGAGCATGAACGGGGGAGGGGCAGAGAGAGAGGGAGACACAGAATCTGAAACAGGCTCCAGGCTCTGAGCCATCAGCCCAGAGCCCGACGCGGGGCTCGAACTCACGGACCGCAAGATCGTGACCTGGCTGAAGTCAGACGCTTAACCGACTGCGCCACCCAGGCGCCCCTGTTTATTCATTTTTGAGAGATAGTGCAAGTGGGGGAGGGGCAGAGAGAGAGAGGGAGACACAGAATCTGAAGCAGGCTCCAGGCTCTGAGTTGTCAACACGGAGCCTGACATGGGGCTCGAACTCTTGAACTGTGAGATCATGACCTGAGCTGAAGTCAGATGCCTAACCAACTGAGCCACCCACGTGCCCCAGGTTTTCTTAGCCTTGGTTGGTGCCTCATTTGAGAGACAATGACCCTGTTTGCTCCAGTTCTTCCTAATTTTTCCACTCAGAGCAGATCCCTTCAACTGAAGGGTGGTACAGCCCTCTTTCTTTCTTAAGAGACCATCCCCTCATTCCTTCTTTACCATTCACATAAAACCAAGTAAATTTACAGTTAAAGTGTTCTTGCCAATCTTTCTGATCCCTCTGAAGATCCTTCAGAAGAGCAGATTCTGTCTCCCTCTTACAGACATGGAAACTAAGGTCCAGGAAGGTGAAATGACTTGTCCAAGGTCACACAGTGAATTAGAGGTAGAGCTGGAACTAGCTGTTATGTTTTCTGCCTTTCTTTACTAAAAATATAGTAAGGAGAGGTGGTGTGTATAATTTGCAGATCAGACCTAAAGAAGGTTAAGCTTTATTAGGACCCAGATCAAATGAGTTCTGAAGGGACCCTGCCTCCATCATCCACATCTTTACCTTAGTTCTTTCATACATATTTGAGGAACGCAGCAGAAAGGGAGAATCACTTTCCCCTTAGGGTTCAACAAAGCTTTCATGACAGTTTGCTGTGGGGAAGCATTCAGAGGCTGCAGTGTCTCCTCATCCATAAGGAAGGTTGGATTCCCAGGGCTTACTAGCCTGGAATGACCCTTGTGAAGGAGCAGAGGAATGTCAGAACCTGTATGTCTTCTGACTTCTGCAGGTTTTAGCTTAAGCCAGGTGAGGGTTGGGCTGGAGCAGGATAGTGGTAAGAACTGAGGATAGGAGCCCTGAGGAATTTCATTTTACCCCCCCTGCTGGTAGATTTTGTCAGGGGGTTTGGACAAGCAATTTGAAATTTATAAAGAGGAATTCCTACTACTCCTCTTAAAAAAAAAAATCCTTGGTTTTGGCACCAGAAAAGAAACCTTTCCCAAAGTCTAGGCATTGGACATTTCAGTTGTGGCTGAGACATTACCTTCTTTTTTATCTTCTTCCTTCTCTCCTTTCACCCCTTTCTTCTCCCTCCTTTTTCTCCTATCCAGTCAGCTTCCCATTTCTTTCCTCACCTCTCCTTTAACTCCTGAAAACAAGAATGGGGAAAGGGTACCTTCAGACAACAGATTAGTAGATAGGTGGTAATATAGATACTGGGGCTACAAGTCATAACTTGGAGCTTGACATTTTGGACATTACTTCTGGACCTCAGAACAATGGTTGATGGAACAGGTGCTTACTCATTCATTTATTTGCTTATGTACAGTGTCGTCTAAGTATAACCTGCCAGGCTCTGTTTCAGATACTTGGGCTATTCCAGTTAATAAGACCCTAAACCTGCCAATAAAATTATAGTCTTATGGGTAAGACATAGCAACAGTAAACCTCCTCCCCTACTCCCTGATTCAAATCATTGAATTTTAAGGTGGGAAGAGCTTTAGAGTTTATTTGGTATTCCAGACCATGAAGTAAGTAAACATACAGGCTTTGGAATAAAGTAAAGCAGACCTGGGTTCAAATTCTAGCTCTGCTACTTACTAGCTGTTTGACCTTGAATGGCACACTTAGCCTTGCCCATGTTCAGTTACCTTAGGTATAAAATGGACCTGCCATCACCTCTTCACATTATGAGGGTTAACTGCACAACACCTAGCTCAGTGTCTGGTGCATAGTAGTAGCATGTGTTTTTCTGTCGTTCTGCATGAATGCCTGGCTTAAGTCCTTGCTCCTTTGAAACTTCTTTTTTTTTTTTTTATTTTTTATTTTTTATTTTTCAACGTTTTATTTATTTTTGGGACAGAGAGAGACAGAGCATGAACGGGGGAGGGGCAGAGAGAGAGGGAGACACAGAATCGGAAACAGGCTCCAGGCTCTGAGCCATCAGCCCAGAGCCTGACGCCGGGCTCGAACTCACGGAGCGCGAGATCGTGACCTGGCTGAAGTCGGACGCTTAACCGACTGCGCCACCCAGGCGCCCCGCTCCTTTGAAACTTCTGAGGCCATCTCCTGTCAGCCTAGTTTCTTTCTCCATTTTTATAACACATGGAGCACTCTTTGAACTGTTGGATCCTACCTAATAGTATTAGTCGTCCTTTACAGGAAGTTCACAGAGTCCCACCCTGGAATGCAAGGAGGATAAGAACTGTTCTCATCCATCCCTGTGTCTTCTATAACCCTAACTTAGAGCTGTGACCATGACCAACCAGGCCCAGGAAGTAGTTTTTTGATTGATTGGCTAAGAAGGCTTCTATAAATAAACTTCTGAGTGTTTCGCAGTGAAAAAAAGAGCTATTGAAGAGGCCCAAAGTCTCCCATCCTAACTCTTCTCCCACTCCCCTTCTGTTACCACATTGATTCTCACAAAATCCCTGTCCTGTAATCAGGATGGGGATTGTATCTCCATTTTGTAGAAATCTGAGGCTCAGATTAGAACCCAGGTCCTTTGTTAGGTGATAGATCCAGAGTAAGGTAAGAGTAGCAGGAATGAGAACAGAAATCTTAACTGACTAGGTCTTCGTTCTCTGGAAACAGCAGGAATCTTTACAAGGAAGAAGGAACAGAAGAGTTGGTTTTGAGGCCTTACCTGATGATGAGGCCAGAGTCAGGTCTAGTCACAGTTAGAGATGATTTGATAATATGACATAGTGGTGAGAAAGGGTTCAGAATAACTTCATAGATTTGCTAGGCCTTGAAGATTAAGAAGGATATGAATATGTACAAAATTCCAAGTGAGATAACAGCATGGACAAAAGGATGAGAGCTGGAAAGCCCATAATAGAGGTAAGACAGATGATGACTAGATGAAGGCATACCTAGAGAGCAAAGCTTAGGTGATTGGTAGCTATGATATTTTTTCCTCTTTTTTTCTTAACTTTTTTTGAGCAGGAAAGTGGCCTTGGGAGCATTAGTCTGGCAGTGTAGGCCCAGTAGTTAGAGCACGGAGGGGTAGGAGATTAGTGAAAGAGAGACTGGGGAAGACACTACTGTAACAGTCCTTGTAATGTCAATAATTTAAAAAAAAATTTTTTTTTCAACGTTTTTTATTTATTTTTGGGACAGAGAGAGACAGAGCATGAACGGGGGAGAGGCAGAGAGAGAGGGAGACACAGAATCGGAAACAGGCTCCAGGCTCTGAGCCATCAGCCCAGAGCCCGACACGGGGCTCGAACCCACGGACTGGGAGATCGTGACCTGGCTGAAGTCGGACGCTTAACCGACTGCGCCACCCAGGCGCCCCGTAATGTCAATAATTTTTAAGAAATATTCCAGCATTGCAGGCAAGAGATAGATCCTGAACCAAGAGGAGGTTGACACAGTAGGGAATAAAGAAGAACAGTTTAGATGTAGAGCTCTTAGCATGACAACAAAAAAACCATGAGGATTTGGCAATTGAGGGAATGGGGCATAAGGAAAGGAGAGGTTGGAGAGCATTAACATTTGGAGTCTCAGTACTTGGGAGAATGGTTATATCGTTTGCTGAACTGCAGAGGCTGGGAACAAGGAGATGAGTTCAGTTTATCAACATGTTGAATTCGAGGTGCTAATAGTTTATTCCCCTTACTGCCCACCTCCTAGTGCCTCTGCCTTTGTCCTTTGATCTGGGCCTACAGAGATCCTTCAATTCCATGTATTTCCTGCTTTGTTTCCAGGCCTGGAACCCCCGAGGGATCCCTCCACTCATGTCTTGGAGCAACTGTTTCTCCCTGTCTGAAATAAGATGGTGCATGTAAGATGCTTAGCCTGGTAGCTACTCTTTCAAAGTGTGCATTAAATGTTAGTGGCTATTAAATGGCTGTTGTTGTGGTTGTCATCATAGCTTTGTGATCACAGTAGCTAGAGATTTAGAGAAACGTCTGGAACCACCTGGCTAAAGGACAGTCATTTAGCTGGTATTCAGTAAGAAGTCTGGACTGCAAGTAAATGGAGAGGATTTCAGGCTGGGTGTAAATGAGGGCTCTGAGCCATATCAGCTAGGACTAGGGTATGAGTATGTTTCCTTTCTTTTTCTTCTGTTTTTGAGAAGTTGGTATAATGTGGTTAAGAGGGCAGGGCAAGCCCCAGAGGTTGGACTTCCTGAGTTCAGGTCTCAACTCTACCTTCCTCCTCCTCCTCCTCTTCTTCCGTCTTTCTTTCTTTCTTTCTTTCTTTCTTTCTTTCTTTCTTTCTTTCTTTCTTTCTTTCTTTCTTCCTTCCTTCCTTCCTTCCTTCCTTCCTTCCTTCCTTCCTTCCTTCCTTCTTCTTTTTTTAAAGTTTATTTATTTATTTTGAAAGAGAGCATGAGTGGAGGAGGGGCAGAGAGAGAGAGTCCCAAGCAGGCTGTGTACTCTCAGTGCGGAACCTGACGTGGGGCTCAAGCCCACATACTGTGAGATCATGTCCTGAGCTGAAATCAAGAGTCAGACACTTAACCGACTGAGCCACCTCATTGCCCCTCAGCTCATTGCCCCTTCTGTTAGCTGTGTAACTTGGGCAAATTTACTTCTCCGTGCCTCAGTTTCCCCAGAAGTAAAATGGGGAAATAACAGCAATCTTCTGAGATTGTTGAAAATCCTTTATTTGTATTAATCTTTACAACAGTGCTGGACATGTGCTACTGTTCTCCACAACCCTAGAATCCCCTCTGTTCCACCTTCCAGGTAAATATACTCTTTCTTCCCACCCAACAGAGGAAGGGATGAGTAGAGGCCTGAAGCTAGTTGTAGAGTGCTTGAAAGTTTGTCCCAGCTGGGATCCAGGTTATCTAAGCCTGGAGGAACCTGGCCCAAGATGGAGGCAGAGAGTTGTCCAGATGACCTGAATTCATTTCCAGTACTTTTTTTTCTTTTTTTTTTTTTTTAAGATTTTATTTATTTTTATTTACTATTTATTTATTTATTTATTTATTTATTTATTTATTTATTTATTTATTGGGAGCATAAGTTGGGGAGGGGCAGAAAGAGAGGGAAAGAGAAAAATCCCAAGAAGGCTCTGCACAGACAGTGCAGAGCCTGACTTGGGGCTTGATCTCATGAACTGAACCGTGAGATCATGACCTGACCTGAAATCAAGAGTTGGGTGCTTAACTGACTGAGCCACCCAGGTGCTCACGTTTATTTATTTATTTTTAAAGATTTTATTTTTACGTAATCTCTATACTCACAATGTAGGGCTTGAATTTACAACCCTGAGATCAAGAGTTGCATGCTCTACCGACTGAACCAGCCAGGCACCCCTCCATTCCCAGTTCTGCCACTGATTTACTTTGACCTTGGGCAAGTCATTTAACCTCTGAGCCACAGTTTTCTCATATATAAAATAGGGATCATAATTAATTCCTCCATATATACTTAATATCTCATTCTTTCCCTCACTACATTCTAGCTATATTGACTTTCTTGTTCCTTTAAGCATAACAAGCTTATTCTTGCCTATTATTGCTGCAGGGTCTTTGCACTTGGTATTCTTCTCTGAAACAGTCTTTCCTCAGACCTTTGCAGATCTTACTCCCTCACTTCATTCAGGTCTTTTTTTTTTTTTTTTTTTATTCTGAGAGAGCATGAGCGGGGGAGGGGCAGAGAGAGAGGGACACACAGAATCCGAAGCAGGCTTCAGGCTCTGAGCTGTCAGCACAGAGCGTGATGTGGGGCTCAAACTCACAAACTGTGGGATCATGACCTGAGCTGAAGTCGGACACTTAACATACTGAGCCACCCAGGTGCCCCCATTCAGGTCTCTTTCTGGTGGTCACCCTTTGGAGGTTTCCCTGACTATTCTCACTCCTTGTCATTTTTTCCTCCCTTACTCTGGTTTATTTTTCCTTATAGCACTTAGCATGACCTAAAATAATGTATCATCAACCTATCTTTTGCAAAGATATAAGACGTGTGAGAGCAGGATCTTGGAATGCCTGCACTGACCTAAGTTCATCCCTATTCTGAGCAGGGCCCTGACTGACTTCTCTCTTTTTTAGGTGAGCCCTATTCCCAAAGGCAGCTGGTGCTGACCCTGTAACCCAAAAGAGGAAATTGAAGGCTGGTGAGTGAGAGTCTTTGGCAACTCTGGGCAAGCTTGGGCCAAGATATAGGGTAACTAGTTTGGGGCTTATTTTTACCTTTAGTACAGGTAACTTATAGGCAATTGATCATTCTCCTACTCCATGTTTGAGATATTGGCATAGGCAGTTTCCTGTGCTGGGAGGAGAATTGAACTTGGCTCTCTTGGAATTGCCATAAGATGGTTTGGGATCATTTACCATGAATAACGCAAAGCAGGCTCAATTCTTTTTGGCTTCTGCCAGCTTTGTGTTGGGGGTTATCCTGAACCTGGCAGCTAAACTCATTCTCCTATAAGCTCTCTTAACATGACCTTGTAGCCCTTAGAAACTTTCCTGATTTCAGTCTTGACTGGCCTACCAAGCCCATAGGTCAGCTTCAGAAACTAGTTTTATCAGTCCTGGAAAATGTGATTATAAGTGGTGAGGATGGAGTGAAAGAGTTGGGGCTGTGTGAAGGGGAAATCAGGGGAAACTTAAAGGAAAAACCAAAGATGCTGAGACAGGAAGGGAAATCAACACATTAAGAACCAGTTGTGTTATGGGTCTCATTTAATCTAGACAAAATTTATGGATGAGGGAATTGAGGCTCTGATAGCTGAAATAAGTTGCCTGGAGTTCACATTTGGGAATCCATAAAGCTGATGTTAGAACCTGGTCAGTGTAAACACCATTGTTCTCCTTGACTTGGCAGACTTTCCTTGGGCTGTTAATCTCCCTGGAATCCTGATTTTTCTTATAAAGTTAAAAAAAGACCTCCTTAGGGATTCAGGAAGGAGATCCAGTTATTTGAGGGGCCAGCAGGGAAGGCAGGAGTTTGGGGTTCCTTCTGAGGCAATGACATTTCTAGTGAGGGGCCCAGGAGACTAAAAGTTGGAAAGAATCTTCATGCAGTTAAAGGCCCAGGCGCCAGCCATATGATTATAAGGGGGAGAAAATACCTATAACACATAATCGTAAACACTGGGATCAGCACAGATAGGGACCTGGAGAGCTGGGTTGGAGTTGGGAAACCTGGTTTTTTTCCTCTTCTCTCTCAACATCTGCCCTTGGACAATCTCTACTTCTGTATTTGTAAAATTGGACTGCTTCCCTGCACCCCCACATGTCTCTTGTGTGTACACCAACCCTGCAGGATGTCGTAGAGAATCAAATGAGAAATGCAAGTTGGAAAGCTTTGTAAATTGTAAAGCAGCATGACCGAAATGAGAGAAAGTGAGAATAAAGCACTATAAGTATCTCTGGCACCTCAGTCCCTGACCTGTTTGCCACCCCACTCCCCAAAGGAAAAAGGGAAGGTTTTCCTTTGGAGATTTGTGCTGTAAATCTTCTCCCATACCCTTCTCTTCCTCTCCTTCTTGTGCAGGTTCTGCCTGAAACTCAATCTTTCCACAAAGGAAGGGATTCCAAGGCACACAGACAAAGCCAGGCAGCATCGGCAGCATGATTTGCAGCATGGGGGCTACAGAATGCAGGTTTAAATGCACTCACACATCCTGGCTCTGATATTAAAGCACTTTTCAAGAGCCAATCCCCAGCATGTGTCCGCCCTCACTGACTAATTCCACTTAGATGTTGCCTTGTTTCCTACTGGCCTGTCAGAAGAGGAAGGCTATTCCTATTTTGGCCCTAAGATCTTTGTCCATCCCCACCTCTCACCCTCCAACTAGTGAAAAATGAACTTATGCTAGAGCCTCATAATCTTATCAGAGGCTATGCTCATCCAGTTTTCCCCACCATCTCTCTCATGCCTGTGGTCAGTGATACAGGCCACTCTCTTCACATTCTGTAACAGTGGACATTTTGTTCTCTGTTCTGTTTGCTGGAGGGTGCACAGAGAGGTCTGTCCCCAACCTGGTGCTTTTGGAATCCATATTAGCCAACCTTCTGTCCTATTCTGAATCTTCAGGCTCTTGATGGCACCTCTTTTTGTCTGGTTAACCTAAGTTCTGTAGCTTCTTGCTTTCCCATGGCCTGGTGCTAAGCTTGGACCTTACTGTTACACCAACTGCCTTGTGAAGAATTCCATTATTGATTGTTTCAAACTATGAATGATTCCACGTGATAAAGTGTCTAGCTTATTTATCTAATGTACTCAAGTTTCTATTAAAAACAAGTTTCAACTAAAAAAACAAGGAAGCAAAGCATTGTCATCCTTAAGCCCTTATACAGCACTAATTTACTCCTATTTTTAGGTGTTGTTGTAACAGGCTTAGTAATCTGGTTTCTAAACTCCCATAAGATTCAAAGCAGCATATCAAAAAGGGGGGAAGAGCTGCTATATTAACAGCTAGAGGAGAGAGCTGAAAGGTAAGGATAAAAGAAGAATGATCAGAAAGAGAAGTTAAAATGAGTATGGAGGCCATTTAGTTTAGGGGCAGCAGTCCTACAGACATCTATGTACTTCAGTGAAGTGGAGCTAGGTAATTTTTAAGGTAGTTCTAGGTCCTCTTAAAGGCCAGGGGTATCAGAAAATGTTAAATTATAATGTCTGCTATGTTATCAGATGCTGTACTGAATCCTCTACATAAGTTGATTTCATTTTCATAGCAGCTTGGGAGGTAGGTGGTGATATTCTCATTTTAGAAATTACTGAGGCCTAGAGACAGACAGTGATTGGAAGAGCTAAGCTTAGAACCCAGAAGAACCCAGCTCCAGACAACCAAATTTTTTTCTATTATCCTATATTGGCTCTTCCCTGTGACCTAAAACCCTGGTCTTTCTCAGCCTCTTGAGCCAGTGATTTCTTCCTGCTCCCCTTTTATTCACTCTCCTTTATAAAACTTTATTTTTAAAGATATTCATTCATCCAGTGAGTATTGAGTGTCAACCATGTGGCAGGCGCAGTTTTAAAATATAGCAGTGAAGAAAATAGTTTTCTCTCTTATAGTTTACATTCTAGTGGAGGAAAATAAACAAATGAATATGTATGAAGACAAAGCAGGGTAAGGGAATGGAGTGGGACTTCATGATGAAAAAAAGGCCTCTCGAGAAAAAGGCCTCTTGAGAAAATAAAATCTCTGCAGAAATATACAGGAACTGTAGTAGTGAGCTATGCTTAATATCTTGGGGAATAACATTCCAGGCATAGAGTACAGCAAGTTCAGAGACCCTAAAACAGGGAGCATGCTTACTGTGTTTGAGGAGCAAAAGGGAGCCAAGTGGCTAGAGGTGAAGTGACCAAGAGGGAGAGTGGAGTATGGAGAAGTCATAAGGGTAGACAGGGACCCAGATCATATAGGGCTTTATTCTGAGTGAAATAGGAAGCCATTGGAGTGTTTTGAGTAGGGGAAAGATATAGTCTGACATTCATTAAAAACCTGATTGCACCAGTTGAGACCTCCAGCACAATGTTGAATAGAATTGGTGAGAGCAAACACTCTTACCTTGTTCCCAATTTTAGGGGAGAAATTGTTTAGTCTTTCACTGTTAAGTGTAGTATTAGCTATAAAGTTTTTTGTTGATGCTATATATTAGCTATAGATGATGTTTATCAGGCCAAGTGAGCTTCCTTCCATTACTAATTTACTGAGAGGTTTTTTACCATGGATGGATGTTGGATTTTATAGATTGTGTGTTTTTTGTTCTTTATTCTACTAACGTGGCACACTACATCAATTGATTTTTGGCCATCAAACTAACCTTGTATTCCAGAGTAAATCCCACTTGGTCAGAGTCTATGATCCTTATTTATTTATTTATTTATTTATTTATTTATTTATTTACCCCCCCCCCCCCCCCCCCCCCCATCCTCAGAGTGTATGATCCTATTTAGATGGTGTTGGATTTGGATTGCAGTGTTTTTTTTTAAGTTTATTTATTTTGAGAGAGAGCAAGTGGGGGAGGGATAGAGAGAGAGAGAGGGAGAATGGGACTACCAAGCAGGCTTCACGCTGTCAGCGTAGAGCCTCATGAGGGGCTGGAACTAATGAACTATGAGATCATGATCTGAGCCCAGATTGGACGCTTAACTGACTGAGCCACCCAGGTGCCCCTTACATTGCTATTTTGTTGAAGATTTTTGTGTCTATATTCATAAGGATTATTTACTTTTTGAATGTGTTACAGAATTTGCCAGGGAGGCCAGTGTGGGCCTGGGCTTTTCTCTGTTGGAAGATTTTTAATTACTGATTTAATGTGTGTGTGTGTGTGTGTGTGTGTGTGTGTGTGTGTGTGTGTGTGTGTGTGTGTGTGTGTGTGGTGTTGTTGTTGTTGTTGTTGGCCGACTCAGATTTTCTGTTTCTGTTTGAGTCACTTTTGATAATTTGTGCCTTTCTTGGAATGTTTTCATTTCATCTAAATTGACTAGTTTCTTGGTTTTTTGTTTTTTTTTTTTAATTTTTTTTTCCAACGTTTTTTATTTATTTTTGGGACAGAGTGAGACAGAGCATGAACGGGGGAGGGGCAGAGAGAGAGGGAGACACAGAATCGGAAACAGGCTCCAGGCTCTGAGCCATCAGCCCAGAGCCCGACGCGGGGCTCGAACCCACGGACCGTGAGATCGTGACCTGGCTGAAGTCGGACGCTTAACCGACTGCGCCACCCAGGCGCCCCCGACTAGTTTCTTGGTTTAAAGTTGTTCATAGGATTCCTTTATAATTCTTTTAACTTCTGTAAGATCAGTCATGATAACCCTTTTTAAATTCCTGGTTTTGGCAATTTATATCTTCTCTTTTCTTGGTCAGTCTTGTTAAAGGTTTACCAATTTTGTTAATCTTTTCAAAGAAGCAACTTTGGTTGCATTGTTTTTCTATTCCATTGATTTCTTCCTATAATCTTTATTACTTCCTGACTAGCTTTCTTAGGGGTAGTTTGCTCTTCTTTTTCTAGTTTCTTAAGACTTAAGTTATTTAAAATAAAAAATTTTTAAGTTTATTTATTTTGAGAGAGCATGCTAGCGAGCACATGCAAGTGGAGGAGGAGCAGAGAGAGAAGAGAGAGAGTCGCAAGCAGACTTTGCACTGTCAGTATGGAGCCTGATGCAGGGCTCGAACCCAGGCATTGTGAGATCATGACCAGAGCTGAAAGAATCAGATGCTCAACCAACTGAGCCACCCAGGCACCCCTGACTTAGGTTATCTTTTAAAGGCACTTTGCAGTTCCTAAGAGTCATCTTCAGACTTGACTGATGTGTGGGCTGTCAGTGTGCTCCTGATGTAGTCTTTTCAGAAGTATCTGGAGCTTCACAGAGGGCCTAACTCAGAAACAGTGGAGTAGGCAAGTTGTCCACATTGTATGTGTTATCAACTGGGAGGGGGCAGAGCTAGACCCATAATGCTGGGCAGCCTTGATCCTGCCTATCTTAAGTCAGGATTTGGGTGAGGCCTGAGCCTCATGTAGAATATCGGGGTGATGCAACAGGAAGTCAGGTGATACATGGAAAGCCAGAGCTCCCCAGGCTTCTGAGGAGTATTTGCCTGATACAGAGCTGGAGGAGATAACTGCCCACTTCACAGATTTTAGAGGCTTCAAGATGGCTTTTGAGACCTTGCAGAATACCTCTGTTGCCTGATAATGATGAGATTCTAAGCAGAAATTTAATTCTATTAAAGAAATATGGCTTAAATGTAGATCTCTTAAGTAACATTGAGGCGTAAGAGCTCTGAGGAATACCTGGGCTTATTGGTTACTTATTTGTGGCCTGTAGTTCCCACATCTGTGAACAAGGAATAACAGCTTCTACCTATCCAACTGTGTAAGGCACATTTCAAGTAAGTGCTGTATAAAACCGTTAAATACTGTACAAAATGTAAGGGACTATTAATGTTAGTAATTATGGTGATAGAGACCAGGGACAGAGTCTGAGAAGGTCCAGGGGCGGTAGCAGTGCATTCTTATCCTTCAAGGTGTGGGATGAATGTCTGACCTAAGTGGGCTTTTGGCTTAGTAAGGCAGGAGGTTTCTTATCTGCCAGGGTAATCATCACATGGCTCCTAGAGAATTCTGTGGAGAACATCTGAGGGAGGCTACCAGGGCAGCTCATATAAGAAGCAGCTGTCCCTGTTTTTTTTTCCCCCACCCAGGAATTTTGCCCACATTTTATTACTTTGGTTCTAGAAACAGCTGGCTTTCTCAAGGGTTGCTGTCACAGGAAAGCAATAAGGTCCAGCTCACTTAGGGGGAAGGAATAGTATGTAAAAGGGCTCTGGGCTGTATTGGGCCCTGTGTCTCCCTCCTTCCTTCCCCAGTTTTCATTAAAACCAAAGAGGGTCTTTCTGTCCCACTGGAGCAGCAGGCCAGACAGAAGAGGGACTGATAGGTCCTTTAGGTCAGATCAGCTAGAGGGCAGTTCTAAGGATGTTGGCTGTGGCAGAGAGGCAGGGTCCTGAGCCTAAGCATAAGGCCAAGAGATCAAAAATCCAAGATGTGAAACTGGGAAACAATAGATGAGGAAACCGAGGTCTATCAGGAGCTGTGGTGCTAGACCCCTAAGATGAGTAGGACATAAGTTGAGGTGACTTAGGATTTAATGAGACAGATACAGAAAAATAATGAAACTATCCTACAAAAGCTTAAATTGCTTATTTTGAATTATCTGTCATTTTGTATTGTCTGAATTTCCACTCTTTTCCCACCCTCTTTGCCTCCCCCTGCCCTATTAGGATAATCTGTCAAGAGTTATTGCACTAAGTGCATAGGGCAAGAGACAAAAGTTACCTGCAGTATAACTGGTCTTTGGAAGTTTAATTACACCCTTCCTGTGTACCTCTGAGCTGTAGTTTCCTCATCTGCAAAATGGGAACAAAAATTGGGATGGTTATTGGGATGCTAATAGGAGATTATGAAGAAAAAAAAAGTGCCTGGCCTGGATTGGTGTTCAGTCACTAGTGATTGAAATAAATTCTGATACCATGTGTTCAGGGTCAGATTATAGTAGAAGGTGAATATTGCGACCCAGGCTCTTAACTCTGTTTTACTAACTCAGCCTTGGAAAAGCATTTAGTATGTCTCAGCCTCAGTTTCTTCTGCTCTGAAAAGAAGGAATGAGATAGAAAGTTGACCTATAATTGCTGATGTCCATTCTAGTTCTGTGCCTCTAAAGGCACATTGATCTGTGGTTCAAAGGCATCAAAGAGCCAAGAGGAAACAAAAAGTCAAGAGGGGGTCAAAGAAGCCTTCGAGTCAGTCCTGCTCGAGGCTGCAGCAAGGACAGTTACAATGAAAGCCATTATCTACAATGAGCAGATGTTGGAAGTGTCTGGGAGTCTGCTGCAAGGGCAGGGACCAGCATGTCACCCAGCATTTGGAAAAGAAATATCAAAGAGTGAATCAGAATGGCCCAGAAGGTTGGAGACAGTAGATGCCAAGTATGAGAGAGACCATGAGACATAGGACCCCAGTTTGTGCTCCATTACCTCTTTCTGGGTGTTCCCAGTCAAGCGATTTCTCTTTCTGCAGCCTTCATACCCCTATCTTTAAAATGAATTAGGTGATGTATTCTCAAAGGGCATCTTTAGGGCTTTCTAAAATTTCACTGTTCACTTTCTTTTGGCTCTCCTTGGTGTTGAGGATTTCATTTATATGCGAAGGCTTAACAAGTCACGCTTTGTCTAGCCCTAGAGTATTTAGAATGCTTTTGAAGCCACAATTTCAGGCCACTAAGAATCATAAATTTTCAAGCTGAGAAATCCTTTGGTCCACCTGGTCCAACCCCTCATTTAACATTGGGAGATAATGCAGCAGAGTAGAAGACTATAGGCTTTGACAGCAGACTTTGAATTCAAATTCCTGCCAGTACTTGCTTGATCTTTTGGAGCTATAGTGTCATCATCTGAAAATGATGAGATAGAGTGATAATAGAGTAGGAGGCACATAGAGAATTACCATTATTTGGAGGAGGAAAGAAAAAATTGAGGAGAGAGAGATTAAGTCACCTGCTCAGGGTTGAACTCAGACCAGAACCTAGGTCTCTTGTGTCTCCATCTAGTTTTCTCCTCTCTGGAGCCAAGGTCAGTTGTAGTAGCAGAGATGAGATGTGCGTGTAGTAGCAGAGATTAGAAATGAAAGCATGTCAGCTTTCTTAACATATTCGCCAACAGCCTTCTCAATTCCCCTGTGGCATGTGTCAATAACAGCCCGCACTTGTTTTAGAAACAAGCGCTCTATAAGCACTTCTCTTTGATTTGCTTTGGCTGGTACAGGAGCCAGATGCTCTTAGAATAGCACATCAGACTCTCCAAATCAGCCCATTCCCATTCTGAGCAACTTTGATCAGCAGCTCTGATCTGCTGCTGGCTGGGGTGTTTGTCCCCAAGTCCTCCCTACCTGGCATGTGAATCACATTCAGTTGTTTTTTGCTATTTGCCCTTTCCTTCTTGATGGAAGTAACACTTATTGGGGTGTCTACTATGTGCCAGATATTGTGATAGGTACTTTAAATTGATTATCTCCTTTAGTCTTTGCAATTCATTAAGTTATTAATAGTTCTATAAGGAAAAGCTGAGGCTCAGGGAAGTAAATGAATTTGCTTGAGGTCATATATCTAGTCTGTGAAAGAGCTGGGGTTTGAACTCTGGTCCTCCTAACCTCACAGATCCTATAGCAAGCTCTTCCTTGAGTACCATACTGCCTCTCTAGCCTCCCGGCAGGTAGAGTATTCAGAAGTGCCCAGGAAGGGGCATTTAGTGGCTTTAGTATAATGGGAATATTCTCCATGCCTTCAGTGCCATTTTCCCATGAGTTTTTTTCTCTGCCTGCCTCAAACCAACTTCTTTAGGACCCAGGTGTGTGGCCCAAAGATCCAAGCAGGAGGCCGGGTTTCCATCTTCAACATGCAACATTGAATCCCTTATAAAGAGTGTGCTTGTCATTTTCAGAGTTGAATGAGGGAACTATTTCAAGCAGTAAACCCCTACTTACAACAGCAGCTCTGAAATGCAGGGAAAGAAGAAAGAGGGTCTATATATCTCAAGTTTGATAAGCTTCCTTCCGGGGACCTGGCAGGAGAAGAGACCTACATTTAAGAGATTAGGAATAAGATTGTTCTAATAGGTCCTCAAATCTGTACTCGGTTTTCAGTTACAAAGCACTTTACTTGAAGAGATCTTACTGTGAGGAAACTGAAGGCACTTGCCTTTATGTGGCAGAGCCAGTAGCTAGTCTTGCTGAGAACAGTGAATCTAAGCCCTTCCTGAAAGGGTTCTGTCCCTGGCGTTGGGCACCACCCAGTCTTCAGCTGCAAAATGGGCAGACTTAGTTTCTGCCCTTTTCTGAGTCTTCTATTTGTTCCCCTTCCTCACCCATTCTTACTCAGTTACTAGGGCTTCTTAATGAGACACCCTTCTAGTGATGCATTTTTAGGAATAGGGTAAACGATATTTTTGGCTCTGCATTTTCCCCATGATCATTTTCTAAAATGATGGAATTTTAGGATGTCAGAGTGGGAAGATGACCGTAACTAACAGTCATCAGGTTTACAGAGGAACCCTTTTAATTATGATATTGAGGCCCAGCAAGGGCCAATAAGTTATATGCCCAAGGTTGTGCAGTGAATTAGTGGCAAGTCTTCTGACTCTCAGCCTGGTGCCCTTTCTACTACACTGAGCTTTATGTCAGTTCCTAAGTGACCACCTGGTCAACTTCACTAACTTACCTGTGCCTGGATGTCAGGCTTTTTTGTGTCTCCTTGGGTCTGTTTCCTGTGAGATAGGCCTATGGGTGTTTGTACTTTGTCAGGGCATAATTCTCCTGCATGTGGTGAGCATGTGTCAAGTTTTGTTTAACTCATGAGTGTGGAAACCAGAAGAAAGAGAATAGCTGAGAAACTGGATTTCATGTTGTTAGTAGAAAAAAGGATTGCTGAAATTAGATTGCTTAGATTTCAAAATTGATTAATCTCCTAATGAAAATGTAAACTTTGGCATTATCCTCTGCTTAGAATTGAGCCTTCTCTGTTTTCTACACATTACCCTTTAACTTCGCAGTTTTGAAACATTTGGGTTCTAACCATTTGTGAACAGTAAGTCAAACAAAATTCCATTCTCCAAAAGTGTCAGAGGAGCATCAGATGACTCTCAGATGCATATTAAAAAATGTTCTAATCTGACTTTAAAAGGTCACACAACTGTTTCTATGCCTTATTTCCAAATTTTGGATAATTTTCCTTAACATACCATCACTGAAAATGATTAGAACCTCTTGTATTAAAGCTAACTAGAGCTGTTCCAACCCAGGAGGGCACCTTTCTGTTCAGGGCACAGACCTTACTTCTTTGCTGAAGCTTCTGCTGATAGCAGCCATCATCACAATCTTGAACTCTCTCCTACAGCCCTACCCACTGGCGTGGAGCTTGGCCTTTACTGATCCTAGATTTGCTCCCCCGCCCCCGTGTCAAGGAAGCTTTCTCCTTGCTCCTGGTTTCCCTCAGGGCCATCTTGGATGCCAAGAGCTTATATACTTCCATCTGGAGGAAGTTGGTTTTGAGCACAGAGTTCTATTTGGGTGAAGAAAGTAACTGCTTTCATTATGTGGTTTTGTCTCTGAACACGTTTTACCCATCTTCTCATCCTCATTGCTACCACCCAAGGCCAGATCTTAATCCTCTCTCACTGGGACTATTTTCATTGTCAATCAACCCCTCTCCCTACCTCCAGTCTTTGTTCCTGAAGTATAACCTCCTTTCTCTTGCCATAGGTTTTTTTTTTTTTTTTTTTTTAAATTTTTTTCAACGTTTTTTACTTTATTTTTGGGACAGAGAGAGACAGAGCATGAACAGGGGAGGGGCAGAGAGAGAGGGAGACACAGAATCAGAAGCAGGCTCCAGGCTCCGAGCCATCAGCCCAGAGCCTGACGCGGGGCTCGAACTCACGGACCGCGACATCGTGACCTGGCTGAAGTCGGACGCTTAACCGACTGCGCCACCCAGGCGCCCCTTGCCATAGGTTTTAAAACACATTCCTTATTTACTACTTTCTGCTCATAAAACGTCTAGTGGAATAAGTCCAGTCTCCTTAGGATGACATTCAAGGCTCTGGAAAGACTATTTCTTCCCTTTCTTTCTAGCCTCTTCTCCATCTCCCTCTTCCTCAGGCTCTTTGTTCCAAAGGAGTTCATACTAGCAGGTAGAAATATTAGAGAAACCAACTTTTGGACAGTAGAAGGGAAGAACTACCTGATTGAGTCTATGAGAGAAGGTTAGGAAATGTTCTTAGTTGTGGAACCACACTAACACTCAATTTGATAAACATTTGTGGCAGGCATAGGGATATAGGTCCTTAGGGATATGGAGAAGGCAAATGCATGGTCAAGGCCTTTGGAGCCCATAGTTGATTTAAGAGGACAGGCAGGTAAAGTAAGTAGACTACAGTGATGATCACTATAATGGAAGCATATAGTTGTGAAGATCTTACTGTGCAGTGCTTTGGGAACATGGAGGAGAAGGGGATACTAACTGCCTGAGAGATGAAGGGAAGGTTCACGAAGATGGTATTTGAGTTGGACTTCAAAGATGAGATAGATATTTGACATTTGTGAAAGAAGTATTTGGTAATTGTGAAGGGGAGTCTGCAGCTTCCAAGTGATGAGACCAGTGAGGATAAAGACACAGAATTTAGGCGTATGTCTCAGAGAAGGGTAACTAGTCCATTGTAACCAGAGTATAGGATTTCAGGAATGGAGTGTGGTTAGGGTTAAAGTTAACAGTAAGTTGGGGCTAAACTGGGTAAGGTATAATATTCTAGGCTAAGGAAATACTATGTGAGTATTGTGTTTCTTATATAGCATGTAATTTACCATCTTTGAATTAAGTGATACATATTTATTCGTGTGTGTGTGTGTGTGTGTGTGTGTGTGTGTGTGTAGCTATGTGTTATATTTGGAAATAATTTGTGAAGAGCCACTGAAGCAAAGTGAATGTTAAAAAATGGAGCCAAGAGGACAGGTTAGACCTAAGCTTACTTGAGCTTGAACTTCTGAGATGTTCTCCATTTCCATAAGTCCGTAAGTTAATCATAGCATGCTAGAATTAGAGTGGACTTCTCAGGACCAGTGGTCGGTTAGTCGGTCTGTCTGTCCGTCCATCTGTCCGACCATCCATCCATCCAGTCATGTATTCAGCAAATGCCTGATGATACTCTTGGAGCTGTGATATGGTAGTGAATAAAACAGACTACCTTCATGAAACTTGTAGTGGGGGAGACCGAAAATGAGTAAATCATTAGTTATTCTATCATTTTGTATATGAAGAAAGATAAGCAGGAGTGAAGGGTTAAGCCCTTTCTAACATTTTCAGCTGATAGAAGAGCAAGTGAAAAGTCCCCAAGGCAGGAACACGTTTGTAGAAAAACCAGAAGGCAGACAGTGTGGCTGGAGCAGCAGCCTGAGGGGGCAAAAAGCAGGAGATGAGGTTGGTGAGGGCCAGAACATACAGGGCCCTGAGGTCCAATTGGCCAGTGAGAAAATGAGGCTGACCAATAAAGAGCCAGGGCCATACAGCAAGTTAGCAGCAAGGCCAGGATTGGTATCATCCTGGTTCAGCTTCCCTTCCTTTGCCTCCCTGCTGTCTTTTGGCTTTGACCCAAGATTAACTTGAATCTCATTTAATCCCTTCCTTCTCCTCTCCCTCACTCAGCTCTTTCCCTCTTCCTGTTCCCTGGGCTCCTGTCACACCATTGTAGTATTTCATTTCTGGCTACTTTTCTTTATCACAGCATTAGCATTTCCCAGACCCACTTTTGCACACGTGATCTGATAATACAGTGATTCCTGGAAGGTCAAAGCTAGAGAGGTTCTTGGACATCCTTTTGTTTCAACCCCCTGATATTAGAAATCCAGAAGAGGACAAGTGATTTGCCCAAGGCCACCTATCTAATTAGTGGCAGAACTTGATTTCCTTTGCCACCCAGTCTCTGTTTATCTAAAGCTTTTTCCTGTTTATCTAAAGCTAACACTTAGGGGTTTTTCTGTGTGCCAGGCACTGTGCTAAGTGCTTTTAAAAAATAATTAACAGCATGTGAATCTATAGTTCTCTCAAAGTTAAAAAATTTTCAAAACGTTCATCTTTTTTTTTTTTCTATTTTTATTTATTTTTTGTATATAAATAGATGTCAGGTTAGGATTCGGCGCATACCTATGTTCTAGGGTTTCTGTTTTCTAGCTGTGTAAACTTGGACAAGACTCTTGACCTCACTCTTAAATGTTTTTCCCACCAGAGCCCTAAAATTTCATCCCCTCACAATTTGGAAACCTGATATGCTTACCTGCTCACCTTGGGAAATGTGCCTCCATTGATGACTGAGCAGCAGTAACAGGCTGGCCCTGTGTGATTTGAAGAGGAAAGGATGAGGAGGCAGAGAACTGGGTGCCTGGGAGCCACTAGATCAGGAATTGGCAACTCCTCTCAAATCAAATAAATCAAAACATATCTAGGGTAGGAGCCTCGGGGTAGTGTTGATGGTGACTCTGCTTGGATTGTGTTCTGAGGATGAGGGGATTGCCAACTCTATTGAATGAGAGGAGCAGCAATGCATAGCGACCCTTGTTTGTGCAAGGGCAAAAGACAGTGTGTTGGTGGCAAGTGTCCCAACATGGCTGTGGCTGCCCATAGGCCATTTCTGCTATTCATGACATCAGCCATTGACCTTGTGTCAGCCCCTGGAGAGGGCTGCTGTGGTCTGATACAAAGAGCCCAGTCTCTGTAGTCACACAGATTGAGTTCAGACCGCTGTCTACCAGTTACTAATTGTGTTTTTTAGTCTAATTCTTACTTTACCTCTCAGAGCCTCCAGTCTTCCCTGTCTGTAAAACAGTGTTGTTGATAACGTTTTGGGATTTGTTGTGAGGATTCAGAATACCTTAGGTAAGTAAGTGTCTCACAATACCTGATACTTAGTTGAGTGAATGGCAAGTTGCTCTGTTGTGATTAGCTCTGTGAAGACTAGTATCTTTAGAAGGTGGCATTAAAGTCAGGTCTGCTCTGATTCTCTGACACTCTCCTCCCCACATGCCCTGGATCCCTCCATTCTTTCCTCGAGTTCCAGCCCCAGAAATGTTGGGCAAGTGGGAGCCTCTCAGGCTAGTCTGTCGCTCCAGGTGGTATATCTGAGTAAGCACGATTGTTACATAGCAGACATAGAAGGCCCGGCAGGTAGCTCAGGCAGCAGTTGATGAGCAAAAGGCTTCTCTCTGTTCCCAATAAATTGGTCCTTGGGGATCCTAGCTTTGAAATTCTAATTGACACAGGAAGGAAAAGATTCATTAGGCTCTGGACTCATTAAAATGCTCTGCTGCTCACCTACAATTTATTCTTGGCACTTCATCAGGAGGAATTAAGTAAACCAATGGGTTGGGAGCTGCTGACAGAAGAGTCTGCTTGTGGAGTAGGGATGTTGAGCTTCCCATATTATGGAGCACACAGTTGGCCTCTGAAGTTCCTCACCCCTAGGACTTAGCACGAGTCTAAGACTCGTATACTGTTAGTGCCGAAAGGACCTTCTGAAATCATTAATAGACAGTAGCTCATTTATGGGTCATTCAGAGAAGGGCTAGGGTTTGCCCAAGATCACCAAGCACTGTAGTCATGGAGCTAGAATTAGAGTCCATCAAGCCTCTTCCAGGCCAGGAACCTTTCTCCTGCATCACTTTTGGATTTCTAGATCCAGTATTTCATTCATTCAACCTTGAGCTGACACTTTTGACATGGGAACAGTCATGGGAGGAGAGGGGACACCTAACCCAGTATTAGATTAGAAAGTCTCCAAATCTGAGGGGTGAATAGGAATTAACTTGGCAAAGAAGCAGATGAGAAGTGTTTAAAGTTGGCAGACAAGCACATACAAAGGCCCAAAGACTTTCCAGGAATGGGAAGTTGAATCTTGCTTGAGTAGAGGAATTGAGGAAGAGAAAAGTTAAGATGTCATATCTATGAGGTTTAGGCCCCTTCCTCTTTGGTAAGAATCCTAGACCCGGGATTAGTCCTGGGTTCTAGGTGTGTTTCTGCTACCAATGTTAGTTATTCAGGTAACATTTCTTTAGGTGTGCCATGCTGGGCATGGAGGTACAAAAATGCATAAGATGTATGTAGTCCCCTTCCTCAGAGATACGTCAGTTTAATGAGGCAAACAAACTAATAAACAACTCCTATAATAGAGCAAAGGAAAAATTACCTCTGCTGGAGGAAGTCACAGTAAAGCTGTATGTTACCGTCAGTATTTTCTCTGGGCTTTGATTATCTCACCTGTCACGTGGTGACAAGTACTGTTCTATGTTAGCTCATGAGCTAATGGGAAGACAGCTTTGTAATAACTGGTATTTATGTGGTGTTTTGTGGGTTACAAAACATTTTTCCATCATTAATTAATCTTAGTTATAATCTTATCACTTAGGAAACTTCCCCCTAGTTACAGATGAGGAAACTAAAACAGAAAGACTGAGCCTTGTTCATGGTTTCACAGCTTTTGTTTAACAAAAGCTAGAGTTATAAATACAGTGGATCCAAACAGACTTTTGAAAGTAGAAAGATGACAACCTTTCTGTCCCTTGCTTGTGTGGCCCATTTCCTTCTCCCATCACTAGAAATACAAAGAACATCTCCAGTGTGAGAAAGGCAGATCTAAGTTGGCTGGGGAGGAAGAAAGGGAGCTTATTTCAGTCTTTTGTAGATTGGGCTCTGAATTTTTAAAAAACAAATTTTTTTAATGTTCATTATTTTTGAGAGGGGTGGGGAGGGTCAGAAAGAGAGGGAGACATACAATCTGAAGCAGGCTCCAGAGTCTGTGCTGACAGAACCCTGACGCGGGGCTCAAACCCACAGACCCCAAGATCATGACCTGAGCCGAAGTCGGACGCTTAACCAATTGAGCCAACAGGCGCCCCTGGGCTCTGAATTTTTAAGACTGTATGTCCCAGTGTTCCTTCACTTACGGCCGTTCCATCTCATGCCATGTACAGAGTGTTGTCTCAACCATTATCTAATTAGGTACACATATCACCTTATGGGGGTAGACAGAGCCTGCTGTACAGATGGGTAAACTGAGGTTCATAGAAGTTAAGTAATTTGCCCAGAGTTCACTGAATTATTTATGCAGACCAAGGACTGGAATCCAGGGCTCCTGACACCAAACAGGTACTCTTTAAAAAAAAAAAAAATTTTTTTTTTAATGTTCATTTATTTTTGAGAGAGAGAGAGAGAGAAGGAGGGAGGGAGACAGAGCTTGAGAGGGGAAGGGCCAGAGAGAGAGGGAGACACAGAATCTGAATAGGCTCTAGGCTCCGAGCTGTCAGCACAGAGCCTGATGCAGGGCTGGAACTCACAAACTGCAAAATCATGACCTGAGCCGAAGTCGGACTCTTAACCAACTGAGCCACCAGGTGCCCCTAAACAGGTACTCTTAAAATTATAGAATGTAGGCTCCTTTGAATTTGTTCAGTTCACACAATTCTTGAATATACCCCATGAGCCAGAGACTTTGCTATACAAGAGAGTCTCTGGTTAGGCTCAGGCCATCTTGGTGCAGCGCTTTCCTTAAGAGCAGGGACTTTTTGTTATTTACGTCTCTGTCCCAAGCCAGGGCCTGGTTTCAAGAATGCTTTGCTGTTGTTTTTGGCCTTAGTCTGCCAGAAGCTGGAGGGAGCAGATGGCCATAGCAGTGTGGATCATGAGGGTGTGTATGATCCCAGGCAGGGACAGAGGATGAGTTGAGAGCCCTACACATATACTCCTGTTCCTGTGCATAGGCCCCTGCCAAGGTATTGTTCCATCCCAGAACAAAGTGAAGCTGGCCAACAAAGTGAAGCTCCCATCTCCTGTCACCTGGTCTCCATACACACATGTACTTGTTGGTCTCCTGGATGTATTTCATACAGATGCTTCTAGGTCCTGCTGTCCCAAAAGACCCTTTGGACCTATTTCCCAGGGATATCCCAAAATGAAGTTAAGGAGCCTCATCCCACAGCCATTCTGACATCTCCTCTAGTTATAGGACTCCAGCAGGCTACCACCCACTCTGCTGTTTTTACTTCTAACTCCTTAAGCAGATTGGCTGCTTAGTGTGACTTTGACAAAGAGACTAAATAGTAATCAATACTGAGAAGCTAACATGTTTCCTATTCATCCAAAATCTTAACCAGAAAGTTTTAAGGATTTTCTGGGGTGGGAAGTAACTGGGATAAGGAAGTTGACTTGCATGATGGGAAGCCTGTAATAACCTCAGGTACCTTATAAATCATGGAAGAAATTATCAACATTCATTCACAGTGTTTCAGATGCCCCTCATATTCGTATCTTTATACATCACAGAGCTCTTTCATGCACATCACTGCCTTTGAGTCTTAGAGAAACTCTGTGAGGGAAGCAGTGCAAGGATTACCATTCCCACTTGACAGTTGAGACCAGGGAAGGTTAGTGACTATCTGATTGTCATGGTGGCAGAGCCCTAAACAAAATCACGACCTGAGAGACAAGTAGTCCTGGGTTTGAAGTCTGGTGGTCACCATTTGCTGATTGCATAACTGGGCAAGTTAGCCCCTCCAAGCCTCAGTTTCCTTCTCTGTAACAGGAGGATAATAATATTTACTTCTCACGGTTGTCTAAGGATTAAATGGTATAATGAATAAAAAAAAAATGTCAACATGGTGTAGAACAAGTATTAGAAGCTCAGTACCTGCAGGTTTTCCATCTCCGGTGTTTTAAATTCTTGTATTCTCAGTCTTTGAAAATTAGTACTCTCATTACAGTAAAATGAGCTACATGTAATAAATTTCTGTTAACCAGAGTATCATTTAAGTGCCTCATTGGGTTAAGAGAACTGAATTAGTGGGAAGCAAGGTTGCTGGGGTATTCTGGCTAAGTACTTCTTTTTTTAAAACTTTTTTTTTTTTAACATTTATTTATTTTTGAGAAACAGAGTGAGACAAAGCGTGAGCGGGGGAGGGGCAGAGAGAGAAGGCTGAACAGAATCTGAAGCAGGCTCCAGGCTCTGAGCAAGCGGTCAGCACAGAGCCTGATGCGGGGCTCGAACCCACAAACTGTGAGATCGTGACCTGAGCCGAAGTCGGACACTCAACCGACTGAGCCACCCAGGCGCCCCCCGGCTGAGTACTTCTGATACAGACCAGAGTGGGCTAGACCTGATAGGGACTCCAGAGGTGTGTGCTAGTGTGTCTTCTTCGGAAAAGATGTTAATAAACTGGGAAAAGTCAGACTGTGTAATGAGAAGCACATTTCTTTCCTGCTGACTTCTCAGAGCCATAGTATGCACGTGACTCTGGGTGGAGTGATGTGGGGAGATGGAATATGCCAAGTTTCCTATTTGTATTTGACCTTGGAGCCCCTTTTGTGAGGAACTCTCATTATCATCTTGAGGAACACTGGTCATCCATGGAAGAGTTCATGCAACACTGAGCTGATCCAGTTCCTCTATTTTCTGACTAAGGTAATAGAGGTCTATAACCGAAGTTTACAGAGCCAGTCCATAGTGGAATCAAGTTTGAAGATCAGGGTGCCTGACTTACATTTGGGCCACACTACAATTTGCACTCCACCATTCTTCTTATTTAGCCAACAAATCACGAAATTACAGAGGATTCTGCAACCCACTAATCAGAGTATTGTTAGAGCATAAAGCTTTCAGTTTGATGTGTTTATCCCAGTAAACAGAAAGATTATGAAACAACAGGCTTAATGGCCACCAAATGTTCCCAAGCAGTGGAGGGACTAGGGGTTGGGTGATTAGCTCAATGTTTGGAAAGGTTCCTCTAACCCAAAAAGTTTTAAGTCTGTTCTTGGTTTAAGAAGTTTCCTTTTGTATCCAGGGGCTCATCCAAGGGGCTCACAGTGCAGTTCTCCATGGTGAACACTCTGACATCAGTAACTATGCGGAAGATCCTAAGAGGGGTTAGGAGAGAATGTGTCAAATTTCTGTTCCTCCATTGCCATCTCCACCACAGAATTCAGTGGATAGAAATATGCCGTTGGTGGGGCGCCGGGGTGGCTCAGTTGGTTAAGGGTCTGTCTGACTTTTGATCTCAGCTCAGGTCATGATCTCAGCGTCCTGAGTTCAGGCCCCTCATTGGTCTCTGTGCTGGATGTGAAACCTACTTTAAAAAAAAATGTGCTGCTGGGTTTCTATCTAGACCCTGGTAGAAGGAGTTGTTCTTGACATTTAATAGGGGCTATCTTTGCATTTTGCTAAGTCTTCTGGTTCAGATCTAGTAAATATATCACCTTTGCATTTGCAGAGTTGTACAGTAGATTTGTTCAGACCACATCTGGTACTCAGAACAGTCCAGTGACAGAGGTTATCTTCCATGTGTATATGAGGACACTAAGGCTCAGAGAAGGGACAGTGACTGGTCCAAGGTCTGGATAGCAAATTAGTGATACATTCATGGTTGTATTATAGGTCCCTAGTGCAAGCCTGACCTATAGTAGATCCTCAAGAAATACTTATTAGATGAAAAATTTGTACATTCTCAGGAATAATCTTCACGACTTCAAACTCTTTGATCAGTGTTCTTTTAACAAGCCAACATGGTGGGGGCCCAGTGGTTGGGCGTACTCAGGGTCACCAGATACTTCAGGGTCTCCCTCGCTATGTTGATTGCTGACCAGGGTGGAGAGTTCTAGCTTTTGCTTGGTAAGGACCTCGTACATCTTTCCCCACAGAAAGTCCAGATTTAGCAGTCTCTGGGCTGTAGTTTTAGCCTTTTTCTCTATTAAAAAAAAAAAAATTAATTAATTTCTATACCCAACATGGAGCTCGAACTCAAGACCCCAGGATTGGATGCTGTACTGACTGAGCCAGCCAGGCACCCCTCATTCTCTCTTTTGAGCCTCTGTTCCCTTTGTCTACTGAACAAAGACACCAGTGGTCCCCAGCTTTTTGCTCTGTCCCTCCTTTGTTTTCTCTCCCATCACTGTCTTGCCTGTTCTTTTGCCATAATGATGGGTGAGGAACTTGGGCTCATCTCATGAACACTGACTGTACAGTTTACTTTTGAGGAGTTGCCATGTCAGGAATCCTGGGTAACCATTTACTGAAGCAGCACCCATCTAGGATTCTTTCACCTGTTCATTAGCAGAAATTCACTGAACATCTACTGATTGCCAGGGCAGTCTGGGAGCCTGGGATTGCAAAGATTAATAAAGAGTCTCTGCCTTCAAGGAGTTCAGAGTAAACTGGAGAGAGACAGGTGTATGAATACAAAAGTGCAGCAAATGTTGCTGCAGCACAGGTCTGTAGAGGATATTGGGTTCCAGAGGAGTGAGTGACTGCATCTTCCTGGGGGATGAGAAACAGGAGGCTTTTCTGAAGAGTTTTCATTAGGGGCATCACATCAGTGGATGTATGCTCAAGAGAACTCCTTCTTGCCCTAGCCTCCATCACCAAATCAAATAGGCTCTGGTTCTGCTTTACTGATGAAGTAAACTCTCTCTTAATCTTACTCAATGATAAGAGTGTGGTATTTGGAACAGAGGGGCCAATACTAATAGTTTTTTCATTTAGAAAATTCCTGAATGCTTAACTTGATGGTACATTATCTCATTGAATTCTCCCATCAACCTAATGGGGAGGATACTGCAATGTTATTCCCATTTTACAAATGAGAAAACTAATTCCCAGAGAGGTTAAGTCATTTACCCAGGATCATATAGCTGATATATGGCAGAGCTGGGATTTGAACCCAGGTTGTCTGATGCCAGAGTCATTCTCCTAAAAGGGCCTCAGAAAGGGCTATCATGATCTTGATACAATTCTTACCTCAAAGACTTGTAAGAATGAGAAAATACTTAGCAGCTCATCTATCACATAATAAGCAATTAATAAATCCTAATAATCATTTATTACATTATAAAACAGACTTCCCTAAAGGTTAGGTGGATTAGGCCTCTGCAAAGATGCCTCCTTTCCGTCTCACTCAAGTGTCTTCTGGCTGTGTTATCTGTACAGCCTGCTTTAAGAGGAATGGATGGTGGAGGTGGCAGGGGCAGTGGTACGTGGAGTTCAGTTCAGCAGGTACGTCTGAGCTCCCACTCTTGGCCAGGGCCTATCCTGAAAGGCAGAGGGGATGCTGAAAGTGCAGTCCCTGCCATCAGGAATTCACAAGTCAGTGTAGGAAAGGAGATGACACAGAAACAGATTATTTTAATACAGTCTCCTCAGATGGATGTTAGCACATCAGACCCCACTGCCCATGGCTCATACCACAACCAGCAGGGTAGGAATCACTTACTATTATATTAATTGATTAAATAATCATCCTGTTAATATCCTTGTAATCAATTAAAGCCACTTTTGTTAATGTAGAAAGTAGGTGATACCATAAAGAAGGTCACGGGGCGCCTGGGTGGCGCAGTCGGTTAAGCGTCCGACTTCAGCCAGGTCACGATCTCGCGGTCCGTGAGTTCGAGCCCCGCGTCGGGCTCTGTGCTGACGGCTCAGAGCCTGGAGCCTGTTTCCGATTCTGTGTCTCCCTCTCTCTCTGCCCCTCCCCCGTTCATGCTCTGTCTCTCTCTGTCCCAAAAATAAATAAAAAAACGTTGAAAAAAAATATTAAAAAAAAAAAAAGGTCAGCAGCTACTTAAAGGAGACTTTTAACATGCTCAATTGGAAAAACCCATTTTATTTTTATGAGGGGGGTGGTGGTGGTGTTCCAAAACTGCCAGTAGGGCTGAGGGAGTCCTTGGCTTGAGGAGTGTACTATGGGGAAGGATTTATGTCCTTCAGATTTCCCCCTGGTCACCCAATGTGCTCTGTAGTTATCACTTACTTTATAGCTTCTTGTACCCAAGCATATTTTTTTTTTATTTGTCAGAATGAGCAAGAAGGGGGAGGTAGCTTTCTGAGGCAGGACATCTGCCAAGAGAGGCAATGACTGAGCATCTGCTGGGATTGGCAGGGGCTGTGCCAGGGAAGCAAAGGCATTGTGAGTTGTGTGTATTATTGCATGAGGTACCTCTAATTAATTGGTTCCACGAGCACTTTTGGAATTCCTGCCATGTACCTAATAATATGCTAGGTGATGTGAAAAATACCCCAAAGTTTTATGGTGCTTGGTGAGAAAAGACTAACACATAAGACAAAAAGGAGTCCACGCAGATGGGATGAGCAGGGGTTGACTTGTGGGGTTCAGACTCTCAAGAGCTATAGAGACTTAGGACTGCCTCCTTATAGAGCACTGTCCTGCCTGTGACTTAGGAGTGGGTCATGGCTTCCATGAAGTCAGGCTCTTCAGCAGCCCACACGGCCTTTCTGATGTGGCCTCTGCCAGGTCCCCTGCTTTCCGTGTACTGCAGACAAACTACAATACATATTATTGTTCCCTAAATATAGAAGCTTTATTTATTTATTTATTTACTCACTCACTCACTTACTAATTAGCTTCCACAGCCTTGCTTATGCTCTTTCCTCTTTCCAAAATGTTCTCCCTCTCTTGTTTGTGTTTGGACTAACTTCCTTTCATCCCTCTGGACAAGATCAGGACTTCTTGATGACTACTTTCTGACTTCTCCTTTCTCTTCTCTCCTGTCCTTTTGGTAAGTGACATGCTTTTGAGTTCTTCATGTCATAGGCCTTATCAAGATGAAATATAAGTTCTTGTTTTTCTTTCTTTCTTTCTTTCTTTCTTTCTTTCTTTCTTTCTTTCTTTCTTTCTTTCTTTCTTTCTTTCTTTCTTTTTTAATGTTTATTTATTTTTGAGACAGAGAGAGACAGAGCATGAACGGGGGAGGGGCAGAGAGAGAGGGAGACACAGAATCTGAAACAGGCTCCAAGCTCCGAGCAGTCAGCACAGAGCCCAACGCGGGGCTCAAACTCACATACCGCGAGATCGTGCCCTGAGTCGAAGTCGGACGCTTAACTGACTGAGCCACCCAGGCGCCCCAAGTTCTTGTTTTTCTGAGATTACCACTGGACTTTGAATTCCTCCAGGGCTTGTCTGTATTTTGTACAGTGTCAGACAGTAATAGGTGCTCAATAAATGATTTTTAAATGAGTAGATAAATAAAATTTTCAGCATATTATTCCTCTGCCTAGGAGCCTATAAAACTTCTTTGTGGCATTCAAAACTCTGTAGACCGAAAAACAAATAAACACAGGACACTATTATCTCATGTATACATGAAAAAAACAATGAAGATTTGCCTTTTTTCTCCTAATTAATTCTCCCCCCCCACCCCGCCCCATCATAATACATGATACTTGTGAGATTGCCATGAATGAAAGTGACATTCATTGGTGATAGGAGAGTAAATTGGTAGGTACAACATTTTTAGAAAGCAATTAGTGTATCTTAAGAGACATAAAAAAATCATACATTTTGACATAGTAATTTCACTTCTGGGGATCTGTCCTAAGGAAATAATCAAATATATAGAATAAACATTACCTTAGATGTTATTTATAGTCATGAGAAATTGGGAAAAGCATAAATGATCACTTGACTACAACCATTATAAACTATGATAAAGTCACTCAGGGGAAAACTATGAGTTATTTAAAACAGTCACAAAAAATGGGGCTTATTGAAAATTATGCAACAATAAGGACAGATATGTTATATATGTTATAATGTTAATTGAAAAAATCAGGTTACAGAATTGGATGAATGATTTAACTATGTAACCCAAATATAATGCAAAGGGAAAAACTGGAAGGAACTATCCCAAGATGGTGACAGTAGTTCCGTTCTAGAGAGGAGTAGGAGTTTAGGTGATTTCTTATGGTAATTTCAAAAAGTAAACACACTAGTACAAATACCCAAAATTTTGGCTAAGAATTTTGAAATAGTAAAGCAAAACTTTAATTTCAGTTTTAAGCAAAGGAGTGATATGGTGTTATTATTCCAGTAACTGTGTGGAGGATGAATTTGAAAAGTGATAGTAAGAATAGAGAGACAGGGTTACATTCTAAAAGTTTTAGGAGGCCAAATCAGGCCTTGGTTCACTGTGTCAATGAAGGGATGGATGATTCAGTGTGGAGGGAGTATTTATGCCAGTAGTTCAGGGATTGCCTGAACTGCTACCAGTAGTATATGCCACTGGTTCAGGGAGTTGATGATTTGTCCAAGGTTATGTGGGTAGTAACCTGGATTTAAATCCTGGTCTGTCTGTTCCACAGCACATGCTCCTGCTCCCACAGCTGAGACCTCTATTACAGTTTTGGGGAAATACCAGCTATTATTGGACTGTAGAAACTTGTTTAGTGTAGTGTTTTGTTTTTGATGGGAAAGGGGACAAGATAGGGTTAGTTAATTATTTCTAAGATGATGACTGGGGGGAAAAGACCATAAAGTTGATTCTGTCATGATCAGTTGAATTGACTAGAGGTTCATTAGGTATTGGGTATGTTATGCTTGTTTTCTTGGGGGCTTCCCCCCTCCACCAACTTGTTGTGGTTCATTAGTTGGCTTTTATTTGATGCTTGTGGCATCAGTGCCTCTTGAGCTTTGGTATGCAAATGTGTACCATATTACATACAGATGAATATTTTGGTCATTATGCCAAGTTTATTCATGATGCTGTAGCTGGAGAGTGGAAGAGGTCAGATTGGCAGCCTCCAACAAGGGACAAATGTCTAAGCAGCTCCCTGAAAGGAAGGGTTTGCCTGAGCCATTTGATGCCCCATCCCCACACCTGTCTCATATAGCTTTGTCCAAGAAAAGTTGGCTTCAGACTTCAGTCTATATTTTGGAGTCTGATACCCAGCCCTTTAGAAGAACCCAGTTCATGTTGCTTACTGTGTGACCATGGGCAACTGACTTTGCCTGTCTGAACTGGAGTTTACTCACCTGTAAAGTGAGTATGACTTAATAACCCCTTAGAGTATCTTTGTGTGTGGATTTGATAGCCTTAACTCATGAAGGGGCTTCTAAGCCACATTAAAGGTGTTGGACTGTATTCTTGGTGGTAGGAAGTCGCTGGAAGATTTTTAAACAGGAGGTGGCAGGGACGCAGTTGCTTTCTCTCAATCAAGGTAGATGCTTAGTAATGTTTGTGGAGTAAATTTGTTATCAGAGGGACAAAAGCAGAGTGACTTTGACTGACATCCTTCTTTTTTTTTTTTTTTTTTTTTTTTTTTTTTTTTTTGACTGACATCCTTCTTAGTGGTCCTTTTTGGGGCAAACATGGCACTGTGAGATCATGCTTAGAGTAGGCCCTCAGATACATTTAGATCAGCACCTTGGAGAGAGGTCAGCTTTCTTCCCTTTTCTGAATGGGAAATTAGAAAAATATATATATGCCAATGCATATGCTGTCTGTAGGATCAAGCTTTTGAGGGGCTGTGAGGGTGGCATTCAGTATTTTCAAGGAGAAGGATTGTTGTAATGAGCAAAATATTGATTGCACATGAAAGGATTTTAATCAGCTGCCCTTACACCTGAAGGGGGCACAGTGCTTGGCTGCAGTGCCAAGTTGTGCACCATCCACCCCCTGCTTCCAGCTGACTGGCTTCCTGCCCGGATATCTCTGTCTAGGAAGATCTGCAACAGCAGTCCATCCAGGCAATATTCCTGTCCATATTTATGAAGCACATCTCCTGTAAAAGAGTACACTCCCATATGTTATCTCCTTTGACCTTCATAGCAGCTTGCATTGCCAGTGGGCAGAACAGGGATTTTTATCCCATTTTACAGATGAGAAACCTTGAACCTCAGAAGTGAAATGCCTTCCCAAGTTCACACAGCTAGTAGAGGTGAGATTCAGGACCAGGACTCCACAGGCAAACAAATCCAAAGCTAGCAATCCCCTATTGCTATTTTAGGGCAAGGCCTGGTTGGAAGGGGTTAGGCCTCTCTTTCTGTTTTCCTCAGAATCACCTACTTCTACTTTTTTTTATATTTTTAAAAAAAATGTTTGCTTATTTTTGAGAGGGAGAAAGAGAGTGCACGTGAATGGGGGAAAGGGAGAGAGAGAGGGAGACAGAGGATCTGAAGCGGGCTCCATGCTGACAGCTGAGAGCCCGATGTGGGGCTCAAACTCCCGAACCGAGAGATCATGACCTGAGTTGAAGACAGATGCTTAACCAGCTGAGCCACCCGGGTGCCCCTCCCTTACTTCTAAGATAGTCTGGAAAATGGGGACTCATGCACTAACATTGCACAGCCTTCTGCAGCCTTATTCAGTATAGAATAGCCACAGAATGTGGAGGTTATATTGGAGATACAGAACAGTGAGCAAGTAGAGGTTTCTTGCAGTATCGGCCCCTGGGGCCCTATTGCCCAGAAGAGGAGCCCAACCTGCCTTCTGGGTCTTTGAGGTACAAAGAGGCTTTTTGTAACTTTTACTTAGGAAAGGACCTCTTCCTGACCCCCTTCTCCAGTTGTGTTTTCTTGGAAGGTGGGGAGCTGCTTTACTCTAGATACTCATTTATTCATTCAACACTTAAGTGCCTACTCCTTGATTCCTTGTATGTTCAAGACACATTTTCAAATACTAGAATTTTGTGACATGCTTGAAGAGACTGTTGCATCCACAGTGATGGTATTCCTTCCTTCATCACAGTTTAGTTCTGGGAGTATTCCTTCCTTCATCACAGTTCAATTCTGGGTGACATTATCACAGCAGAATTCACCACCTTCCCTTTGATACTTACAAGGAAAAGTTCTTACAGATTACATAGTAACAATAGTGGCAGCAGTAGCTAATATTTGCATACTTTGTAATGTACCAGATACTGTTGTAAACACATACATTTTATCCTCCAGCAGCCCCACAGATATTGCTGTCCCCATTTTACAGGTGAGCCAACTGAAGCATAAAGAACCTAAGACACTACCCAAAGGTCGTGTCACACAGCCAGTGCAGTGGCTGAGTGAAGACATTTTGGCTTCAGAAATTGCTTTTTTTTTTTTATTTTTAAATTAAAAAAATTTTTTTTTTAATGTTTATTTTTGAGAGAGAGAGAGCGAGCATGAATCAGGGAGGGGCAGAGAGAGGGAGACACAGAATCCAAAGCAGGCTCCAGGCTCTGAGTTGTCAGCACAGAGCCTGACGTGGACCTGAACCTTGTGAACCATGAGATCATGACCTGAGCTGAAGTCAGATGCTCAACCAACTGAGCCACCCAGGCGCCCCTAATTTTTTCTTTTAAATGTTTATATTTGAGAGAGAGAGAGCAGGGGAGGGGCAGAGAAAGAGAGACGGAGACAGAATCTGAAGCAGGCTCCAGGTTCTGAGCTGTCAGCACAGAGCCCAGTGTGGGGCTCGAACTCACAAACTGAGGTCATGACCTGAGCCAAAGTTGGATGCTGAATCGACTGAGCCACCCAGGTGCCCCGAGAAGTTGCTCTCTTGACCGGATTACATGGCCTCTTAATGTGGGAATAAACATGCAGGCTTTGGCTCCTGCTTGAGGACAGTCTCCTCCTCACAGCAGCAGGTTATACTCATTTCTACACCACATCATATGACCCACCCTGTTTTTGGTTGTGCTGAAAGATAGGCTAACCACATATGCTCAGTTAGAACAAACTTTTGTACAGTGATGATAAATTGGCCATGCACCTGCAAGATTCAAGGTACACTATTGTGTCTTGGTTGCTCATCTGCTTCAGCCAGTCATACTCTTCGGTATATTGTGGCATTCGGGAATGAATCTGTCAATCTTACTTTTAAGAAACTCCTAGGAGAGGGAAGACTACTGTGTAAGCAGCCATGATATAAGACTATGGAAGTTACACATGCCCCCTTTTCCTGCCTAGTTTCTTAATGTAGTCTAGTGTCGAGGGAGAGAAGGTCCAGAAGTACCAGCCTCTTCAGGAATATACCATCCTCTCATATCCCCAGGCCTCAGGAAGGCTGTTTAAGTCCCAGACAGCCTAGATCATCTTCCCTTGAAGGATATAATATGAGCTAGAGTAGATGACCAAGATAAATTACCTGAAGTATTTGGTAGCAAGTCCTTAAACTTACCCTTGGCCTGCTTACCCTGTTCTCTTTCTTGATGGAAGCAAAAAGGTTAGGATAGTTTTTGTAAATTGGTCTAATACTGAAGTCTAAAAGAATTGGGCTAAAGGACTTGAAAGAAATAAACTCTTCTTTCTTTGCTTTGGTTTTCATGGAGGTTGACAAAGACGGGTGAGAGTTGCTTCCAGGGTAGTGTGCTGAGTAGATGCCGGTCCACAACTCTTCCAGGGTTGTGAAAAGTCTAGAAATGGAGAGTAAGTGCCCAGAAACTAGTAATTTGACTTTTTTATTGCATTTGACAAATGTATTTGTCTGCAATGGATTGGAAGTTTAAAAAGCAAAAGAAAAAAAGTAGTTCTTCGTCACAATTTTGAGAAGTACCGTTTTGTCTGTAAAATGAGATTGATAATACTTACCTGTTGCATGCTCCTCAGACTGAGACGGCCAGGAGCCCCAAGAGCTGGCACTGTAACCATTATGGCATGTTCTGGATGAAGAGCCTGACACAGAGGAGAGGGCTCCCTGTCACTCTACTTTTTCTACCTCACAGGAGGTCTGGAGACGTGCTTTCTCATTCCACCACTGACCCTAACTTATTTTTGTGACCTTGGGCAAGTCACTTCTTTAGACCTTAAGTATCTCATCTATTTTCAGTAGCAGGGACTATGTTTTATTCATCTGGTTCCTCAGCATTTAGCTGGACAGGACTTGGCATGTAATGAGTATTGAATACTGAGGCAGTGATGACACTAGATGATCTGTGGCAGTGATGACACTAGATGATCTGTAAGGATCCTCTCAGTCTGAACATCTTAGGTACCTTATCGTCTCTCCTTTCTGAGCATCCTATTCCCTACCTTCTCCACCTGGTAGCATACCTCTATTTCCTAATGTCTGTTTGTCTAGGCAGTCTTGATCCTAGTACTTTGAGACAGCCCACGTGGTGTCCATGTTTTGACTCATTTGTGAAGTGTGTCTAGGATAAGCCCACCAGGGATAACACAAAGGATAGTAAGAGCTGGCTCACAAAGTCAGAAACATGCTCTTACTCCATTCTTACCCAGTGGGGCCTGGGCCTAGGGTAACCCTGCTGGCAGCTCTGCCAGACCTGAATAATGGCCACAGCCTGGAACAGGGTTTTCCATGAGCTCCATCGGGGTCTCCAGTAATTGGAACATGGCACCTTCCGACTTTTAATGGATGGCAGACGAGAGGAGCATTTGTCACTGCCTGACTTCCCTGCGGGAAAGAGGCTCATAAGTCACAGCTGACAGACCCTTTGATGACTTTTAAACTTCATTTACAGAAAAGAATAGCTCTAATCAACCAACAGCAAGCAGTGACTAATCTTGCCACATTATCACTGTGAGGAGCCAGCCCCTTAAGGTGTAGAAAGGGGAGGGGGAACATGCCCCGGCTTATAGCAGGTGCTTATTGTCCAGCAGGTTCTTGGACTTGAGAGTATGCCCTCAGCAAGACCCCATGCATTTATGCCCAGAGGGCCAGAGAGTGTTAGAAGCTGACCTCCTGGCTGGTACAGGGCACACCTAGCATGAAGCCATTTTGGGCCAAGGTTAAGAGCACCACAGCTCTAGTCTCAGACTGATGGATTGCAGCTCTGCCATTTCCTGGCTAGTGTAAGACTTAAGTTCCAACCCTTAGTCTCCTTATCTGTGAAATGAGTACAATGTATACCATCACCTACCCTGAAGCAGAAGACTGAGCGCAGTAGTAAGTGCTCAGGAAGTGTTGGTAATGATTATCATGGTTAGCCCTAAAGGGGCCCTTTATGGTCACTTGCTCCAAAACCCAACATCATGTGGCACATCAGCAGCAAAGCCAGAATCAGTCTTCTATGGGAACAGGGGAAGTCAGTGGGAGCAGTGTAGTGGATTAGGAAGAGCACAGACTTCAGAACCAGATTAAGATTAGGGTCTTTTTATCCTAATCATGCCACTTAAATGTAACTGTGGACAAATTATTTAAGTTCTCTGAACCTTAGTTTCTTCATCTGAAGAGTGGAGATGATACTTAATCTCACTGGGTTGTGGTCAGGATTATGAGAGATTATGCCTGTAAAATTTTCAGCACAATGCCTGGTATAAAGCTGCTGCATATTAAATTGTGTGTTTCCTTTTTGTTCTTCCCCAAGACAAGAATTGGTATGCAGCTATCAAGGGAGGAAGAAGCAGCACTGAAGAAATTCTATTTCAAACATTTATTTCCAGCCCTGCCTTGCATATACTTGAAGGGGGAGCAAAGAGGAAAAAGCGGCATGTTTTGTACATTGTTATTGCAGTTTTTCCTGCCAAGCAGAGCCTCTCCCCATGTCACCACCCAGTTGAAATTAGCCTTAAACATACTCTCTTGTCGTGGAGACTTCTATGATGCTCCTTCCCATTCTCTGATACCCCAGACTGCTTTGTTTGGGGGCAGCTTCTGGAGCAGTGAACTCCAGCCCAGGGCACATGTGCTTGATGGTCATGGTGCATGTACCCTGATGGACTGGGAGTTCCTTGAGATCAGGTACCAGACCAATTCCTGGATGAATGAGTTGGCCTTATTCACTTATGAATGAGTAGTGACTATTTGGATAGCTGTAATTATGACTGAATGCGTAGGTAAGTGTTTGGAGGACTTCTTTGGCAAAAATGAAGAGGTTGACAATTATTTTTAGATTCCTAACTGTAATTTAGTATTGGGGATTATAGGGCCAGGGTTCTACCTACCCACTCCTTGCTGCCTTTCTTCCCTATAGCTATAAGGACTGCTTGTCACAGATGCTAAGCCTCAGCCTAAGGCCACAATCAGGGGTAGAGTTAGGGTACAAGATACCCAGACAACACTGTGGGGAAAGGTGACTGAGGCCCCAGCCCTGCTTCTGTCTGCTTTGGGGTCTCCCCTCAGGGCCTGTTTGGTGCTGTTACCAATGTTATAGTTTAGGAATAGAGACCTAATGGTATAGCTGAGGAGTGAGTCACTGGTTCAGCAAGGCCTAAACCCCAAACCCCTCCCAGCTAGCGTTCTTTCCTCTCCCAGCCCCTTATAGTATGATTTGATAGGCATGGGTGGAAGCACCTTTATGAAATTTCTAGGTTTGGTTCCAGACACTGGGACAAGGGAGAGAGTATGTGTAGGCCCTCTACCCCTGACTCACTCAGGCAGAGTATGGAGCACTGGGAGATGACAGATGGAAAGAATGTAGGGCTGGAACGTGGATGATCTAGACTGCTGGGCTAGATTCATCTGTTTTCATGGGGCCTAGAGCATTTGAGTTTCTTATGTAAATACCTACTGGTCTTAACCATTATATCAGGCACTTTGTACATGTTATGTCTGATCCTAACAATCCTGGAGGTTGGTATAATTCCCATTTTGCATTTGAGGAATCTGAGGTTTACCGAGTTTAAGGGACATGTCCAAGTTTACATCTCATAAATTGTAGGGCTGGAATTGGAACTCATTCCTGTCTGACTCCAGGGCCTGTGCCATTTCTGCTCTTTCAGGTGCATTCTTTCCTTTGTTATTAGGAAACAGTTAAGAAACAGGTTCCTGGAGAGAGGGCTTTGTTGAAAAGCTAGTAGAAGATAGTGCCCTTGAGCATTCTTTCCCAGCATCTCCATAGTGCCTGCACAGAGGGGAATGCTTAAGAAATGTTTGTTGAATGGGTGAAGGGGTTAGGAGTTGGGTAATAATAGCTATAATCCTCTATCCTTTTATAGTATGTTACAGATGCAACAGAGCACTTTCATACTGATTAGCCTATTTGATTTTATATGAGATTTGAAAGGTAATCAGGACAAAGATTATTTGTTTTCAGAATAAGGATGATAAGGCTCAAAGAAATTATATGACTTGTTGCAGGTCATATGACTAAGAACAACAAAGCCCAGGGCCAGGCCTCCTGAACAAGGAGAGTACTCCTTATACTCTCACCCATTTTAGGAGCCCTCAGTATTCACATCCTGGGAGCTGGAGTTTCTCATGGGAGTGGGAATTGTCAGGAACTAAAGAGCATTCCTTGGGAAATTAGTCCTCTCTGACCAGTAATTATCATTTTGGGCAATGCTAATGAGCTGGGGCCTGGTGAGTTGAATGAGATTAATAGATGTTCTGTCATCCTTGGCCGCCTGTTAACCAGGAGCCTCTGGCCTCTGGACCAAGGAGGCCCTGGGCACTGATCAGTCTAATTGCTTGGCTTTCTCCAGAAATAACCTCACCATCACTGATAGCTATTTTCCTTCAAAATCATTCTCACATCCCTAATGTTATCTAAGGGCAGAGGTCTGGCCACAGGCTGGTGTGACCCTCATCTGCACTTTGGAGAATGAGACCAGAAGTGTCAAGCAGGGCTGGCCTAGACAGAGGCTGTAAATGGCACTGGGAGGCATCAGGACCAAGACCAGCAGCTCCTCTTTTGAAATTAGTGCTTGAAGAAGAGATGCAGTGCCAGGTAGGATTTACAGAATTGAGGCAGTGGGCATTCTGATGGCTAAGTGCCTCAGAGGTTAGGCTGAATACTAAATTTGATCCTGATAGCCAGGATTATGAGGGCTGACATGGCAGAGTCAGAGCCTTGGGACAGTTGGTGAAACAGTGGTGTGTAGCAGCCTGGATTCTAGTCCCCTAGCTGTTCCCTTTACTAGCTGGATGACCTTAAGTAAGTCACTTACTTTTGCTGAGCCTCAGCTTTTCATTTATAAAATGGAACTGACAACATCAGGATCAAGGACATAAACTGGTTTTGTTCACGAAAGTCCTTTAAAGTCCTTACCTTGGCAATCAGTATCCAAGACATCTCTTTGAATAGGCTTTTGGAGTCAAACAGACCTGGGTTCCAGTTCCAACTTTGCTCTGTTACCCAATAACCTGGCCTGAGTCTTCATTCCCCTATTTAAAACACCTCACAGAGCTGTTGTGAGGATTAAATAAAGTGGCACATATAGAGTCAGAAGCTCTTTTTACCTTCATGGTTCTCTGGGGGTCTCATTTACCCAGAGTTCAGGGGTCGTCATACGTTTTAGGGTATTTCTACCTTTACAAAGCCCTGTTACTTGACCACATGTTCAAGCTTGGGCTCTTGGCTTCTAAAACATAGCTTCCATCTGAAATGTTTCAACTGGGAAAAACAATTTGTTTTTGCCAAATTTCCTCTGTTCTTACTAGCTTGGAGAAGTGAGCCCATCCCTTTGAGCTGTAAATTGCATTTCAAAGCCTGTGTCTCTGGTGGGTTTTAATTAGCTTAAGGGCCTGGCTTTTATGCAGCAGTTGTTTCACCAGCAGGTAAAGGTCAAGACCCTTACTTGGGAGCCAGTCCCCAGTTTTCCTCTAATAGCATATCTGCCCCCTCCCAGCCCCTCACTGTCCTGAGGGGCAGTCTTTCACCAGCCCAAAGGAAAGATGGCATTTAAGAACTTGGAGGACTAATGGGGTTCTCGGCCTTGCCACTCATGGGCTGGGGCATTGTGGCCAAGTCCATTCCCCTCTGTTCCTCAGGGTGAGAGTATATAAACCCCATGTTCACTGAAGCCCCTGCTAATCTGACATTGTAGAAGTTTCTGTGAAGAAGTCTGGTCCCTACTTCCTCTTCCTACCACCACGAAGAATCATCTTTCTACCCAACTCTCCTTGGCTCGTCCTTCTACCCAACTCTCCTTGGCTCATTGCTAAACATGGGGCCTCTGGGGGGCTGCAGACACCTTGCTCTCAATTACACAGCTAATCTGTGAGGCAGAGCTTGGCTTGGGGAAATAGCTTATCAAATCAAGCAGCTTCTGCTGAATAGGATGTCAATATTTACTAAGGCTCATACTCTAAGGTAGGGGGAAGCCTGGAAGAACCAAGAAAGAATCGTGGGGGGAGTATTAAATTGGGGATGGTTGGTCTGCAGGGGGTAGGAGAGTGTTTGGGTCAGAGACTCTAGTGTTTTAATGAGATACCTGGGGGACCCCCCGCCAGCCCTGGCCATACATACTTAGGGCTACAGCTAGCCCTTCTCAGCACCTCCTGGGACATTATTCTTATTGCTTCCTCCGTAATTCTTATTGGGCACTTACTGTGCCCAAGCCTTCGTCAGGCCTGCCTCTACCATTTGCAGGACAGGATAAGAGTACAGGTGGAGACTTACATGCCATATGTCTAAATATTTGTTTGGAGGTTATAAGTGAAGCTAACAAATTGTTAGGTTCGTAACAATCTGGAAGACTATGTCTGAATTTAGAATTCTTGACTCTTTGGGATTCTGTACCTGAACCTAGCAGTTCTGGAAGAACTGGTCTGGGCACCTTTTCATTTCCTAAGCGCAACTTGATCCCTCACTTTGAGGAGCCTCATAAACGTGTTTAGACACTGAAGCTTTTCCATATTCCTGTAGATAGCTATTCCTTTGGGCTTAGAGAGTATGCACAGTAGCAGCACAGCCTTCCCTTGGAAGAGTGTACAGGCCTTGAAAGCAGATTAAGGGCTGATTAGATGGGGTGGGGGAGTGGGTGGAGTATAGGGGTTGGTGCCTGGAGCATGCCTCAGATGGACATTTCTTCATGGCCCTGCAGATTCCTCACCCAGCCTGGCCACACGCATACGTGTCCCTCTTTGTGTGACATGGCTTTTATGCTTTTATACATGCATTCATGTCCCCCTTTTATACTAACCTTTGTGTGACATGGCTTTTGTCAGCCTTTTCTTGACATTATTCAGAATGTGCTCCAGTCTGACCTTCATCTCCATCTAGAATGGGCCTTACCAGTGTTGGGCAGTGTTGTCAGAACAGAGGAATTCAACTAGTCAGAGCGTAATTAATAGATCCTATAAAGAGTTTCACTGTTTGTAAAGTCCTTTTATGTACATTGTCCCAAACCCCAAGTGATGAGAGAAAAGATTGAGTACTGCCAAACCTGAAGAACTTCTCACCAGCCAAGGAGTGAATGCTGATCCTGCTGTAGAACTAAACATAGTAGCTCAGCAAATGCTTCCTGCTCAGTGGTTGGTATTAGAGGCTCCTGCCAGAGGTAGGAGGGAGCCCAGCACCTGTTATGCCCATGCCAGGTCAGTGGCAGAGGTAGTAGACATCAACAGGTCTGAACCATCGCCCCCCTTCTCTTTCCATCTTGGTCTACAACCCAGGCCAGTGGTTGGTTCCCTTCAGCCACAGCAGGTGGCTTCTCCCTGAGCCCAAACTTCATTTCTCTGAGCTGAACCAACCAGGAGAGTTATCTGATGCCTGTGGAGGAGCCCCACAAACTTCTTATATATATCCATGGATGGATGAAGAATTAACTTTTGAATGGCTTGTCATCCAGCTAGGCGAGGGATTATCACAGAGGACTGTGGGGGGGGGGGGTGGGCAAGGGAACCCACATACATGGAGCATTTTCTGCTGCACATAGACGTTATGTTAAGTGTTTTCATGCATGGATAATATCTTTTATGTTCCTCACTGCTTAATAAATGATGACTGGACGTAAAAGTAAACTGAGCACCAAAGAATCCTTTCCAGGCCCTTTCCAAAGCTGGCACCAGCTCCTTCATCAGTAGCAGTGCCCTCTCAGCCCCTGTCCTTTACCTAGGATGGTACACACTTGACTTCAGTATATCCATCAAGCTACTGCAAGCCTACCCTAAGTAGGAGTAGGTTTTTCCTCAGAATTACTTATTCTCAGGTCCAGCCTATGGTTTCCTTGCAGTGAGTGCCATCTGCTGGTCAGAACATGCCAGCTTCCAGACTGGGAGGATTGAAGAGAAAAGGGTCTCTTACCATAGTGGAACAAAAGATAGCGCTTTCTCTGCCTATACTTAGCTCTGCTCTAATTCCTTCTAAAGAAGGAATGCTTCTAAAGAAGCTCCCTCTGCCCCCAAAATATTAGGTTTGTGAGCAGGTGTTTACAGTTAGCCTAGGTCGATGAGAGGTTTTTTGGTTTTTTTTTACATACTGCTTAGGGTCTTCAGCACCTTCTGTGATAGCTCTACAATGGGGTATTGAGATAGGAAGGTTCCAAAGGGATTTGTACAAACCCATGCCAGTGAGCAGAGAAGTCTGGGCCAGTAAGTAGAAATGCCAGTACTTACTGTTAGACTTTTCCTACTGACATCAAGCCTCCTTTTCCTTTTCCTCTGGAGCCTGTGCTCTGTTATAGCATGTCCAGGGTTGGGGGTAGGAGAGATTTGTATGGCCCCTTGGGGTAAAAGACATTGCCAGGGTGTAGAGAGTGAAGTGTAGGTACAATATTATCTCTAAGCAAACAACAAAATTTGAATGAGTTAGTATAAAAATAGATAATATGCTGACTTAACTATAATATTTAAATTGGCTTTAGCTCTGGGAAGGAGAGTGATAGAGATGAAAAAAATGGGCTGTGGGGACCAACTGGCCTGTTTCTGACAAGTCAAAGAACTTATTAGAGTCTATTTCTGGTAAAATATGAATAATAGTAATAATATTTAATGGAGTCTTGTGATTACTCAATCTTGCCTGCCACCCTTAGCCTGCCATGAGTGCTCAGTGAGGCTTATTTCACTCACCTTTTTAAAAATGGTTGGTACCAATAAAGACAGCCATAACTAGGTCAGTGTCTGCATCAAACTGAGCAATTTTCATAATGTGGTGTTGTTCTAGAGCAGGTATTACCTGCAGTTACCATATGACTTCCTCACCATGGTTATACATTGAAGGAACAGAAGAAAAACTATGGAAGGTCTTCAGATTTAGATCCTGCATGGTGTAACATTTGAGATAAGCATGAAAGAATGGGTTTAAAAGAATTAGAGTCCAGCAGACCAGGGTTCAAATCCCAGCCCTGCTGCTCACTAGCATTGTGATCTCTGACTGTGCATTTTCTCCCTTGTGAAACGTCTGGGTTCTGTGTATCATGTCAGTACCAAATGAGAGAACATATATAAAACACCTGGCCATGAGGTCAGCATCCCAGTGAGATGTTTAAAGGGGAGGCTGAATGCTGTATGGTTGTGTGTATGTAGCAGGGCACAGAGCAATCCAGTTTAGCTAGGATTTGGGCCATGGGTAGCCCTTGAGCCCAACTGGGAGACCCAGTCTCACAGTGGCGCGCGCGCTCTCTCTCTCTCTCTCTCTCTCTCTCTCTCTCTCTCTCTCTCTCTCTCTTTAGGTGGCCACCATGTCCTTGAAGATCCAGACAAGCAACGTAACCAACAAGAATGACCCCAAGTCTATCAATTCTCGAGTCTTCATCGGAAACCTCAACACAGCTGTGGTGAAGAAGTCAGATGTAGAGACCATCTTCTCCAAGTATGGCCGTGTAGCCGGCTGTTCTGTGCACAAAGGTTATGCCTTTGTCCAGTATGCCAACGAGCGTCATGCCCGGGCAGCTGTGCTGGGAGAGAATGGGCGGGTGCTGGCCGGGCAGACCCTGGGTAAGCGTCTCTCTTTGGCCCTGCTCCTGGTATTCTCCTGAGCAGGTGCTGGCCTTCACTTTCCAGCTCCCCTCTTAGACCTTTCTTTTTCCCTTACTCTACTACTTGCTACCCTGCCCCTATCTGAAATGTTATAACTAAGTAGTTATAAATTGTATTTAAGTTATAAATTAAGTATTTATAAAATATGCAGGGTTGAGTTTTAGAAGCTTCTCAAAAATGGTTCTGTCTTGTCTTGTCTTTGCTTTCATAGTGACTCTTAATGACAAGCTTTATGATTCTGGTTAAAATGCAGATTCCTAAGGGAAACGGAACAGAGTGGACTAGCATAACCTGTAACATTACGCTACAGATGTCTTAGGTTAGAACTCTTTTTTTTTTTTTTTTTTAAGTTTATTTATTTTGAGAGAGCAAGTGAGCTCTCTAGAGGGGTAGAGAGAGATGGAGAGAGAGAATCCCAAATAGGCTCCATGCTGTCAGTGCAGAGTCCGACACGGGGCTTGAACTCACGAACCATGAGATCATGACCTGAGCCAAAATCAAGAGTCAGTTGCTTAACCCGACTGAGCCATCCAGGTGCCCCCAGGTTGGAACTCTTTATGAGAGCTGGGAGGAGGGGCTAGGAGCACAAGGTGAAGTAGGTGCCTTTGGCCTTGGTGCTATGTATATATGATGTGGCCATGTGGTAGTCTACCGTGGAGTGTGTACAGCGCACCTACTTCTGTGTATATGTATGTCCAAAAAGGGATATTGATAGATGTATTCCTGAATGTGTGATATGTGGATGTAACTAAACATGTGGAGAATATGTGAACACATCTTTAGAATGTATATATGTAAAGTGTATGTGTCAGAATGTACTAAGTGTGTGTAAGAAGATACGCATATTTATTTGTCAGATATTGAGATCCTGTCATAAGGCTAAGCATCATTCTAGGTAGAAAGATGTTTGGTAGAATATTTGCTTGAATGTGGCTCATTTGTAGATAGGCAGTTATGTATATGACATCGGAGCCAAGTCTCAGTGTACTTGAGAGTCTATATGTTATTTTTGTGTGTGACTTGATTACCTGGATATGTGAACAAGTATGTGAAGATATGTATCTGAAGTACTTATTTACATCAGCGTGCTTGAGAATGCTTATATGTGTGATGTCCACGGCATGTGTGTGTGAGTGATATGTGTGTGAGCGTGCGTGCATCTGAATGTATACGAATTTGTAAATAGGCATATCTCTGTGATGTGTGGGTAGGAGTCTAATGTGTGAAGACCTCTGTTGGTTGTATTAGTTAGGAGAGTCCATTGTCCCTCACACATAGAAATTGCTGCTACTGTGCAGGAAGGTGTAAGTGTTTGGGCTCCCTGGTACCCTGCCAGCATCTGACTGTGCCTCCTTTCTCCACACAGATATCAACATGGCTGGAGAGCCCAAGCCCAACAGACCCAAGGGACTAAAGAGAGCAGCATCTGCCATATACAGGTGAGGCGCTCTGTCTCTTCTATCTCTCTCCATCTGGGTGGGATTGGTCCCTCTTTCCACAGAGGGAGTGAACATTGGTTGGTGACAGTGTGCCGAGCCTAGAATTTGGGGAGGTGTTTGGAGATGAGGGCCTGTGGAGAGTGGGCTGAGTGGCTGTCCCTAAGCCCCGGCCCTCTCCCCTTTGTTTCCCCAGTGGCTACAGCTTTGACTATGATTACTACCGGGACGACTTCTACGACAGGTGAGCAGGGAAGGGGCGTGCCCAGGCATGAAAAAGCCAAGCTGGAAGGGTCCTGAGAGATTACTGGTGTAGCCCACTCAGTCCTCCATGTGGAAACTGGAGCCCAGAGGTGTGGACGGGCATCTGCCCAAGGCTGTTCCACAAGTTGGTGGCAGAGCTGGAACTAGGGTCTAGTTCTGCAGGTGCCCAGGTCAGAGGTTCCCCACCCCACACTGTCTCCCATTCTGACTGCCCTTCCACCTCCTAATCCTGGGTTGGGACTTAGTGGAACTAGACAGCAAGGGACAGATAACCATAGCAAATTGGATTATAGAAAAGGTTACTAGAGTAGGTGCAGGGAGTTTGAGCCCTCATGTTCCTGCTGTTTAGTCTCCTTATCTATTTGAGGTGCTCAGCCAGGTGGAAGGAGCCTCAAAAGCTCAATGAATACCTCTTGGCCTTTCATTTATAGCCAGGAGGCCAGCAGTCCTTTGGAGGTCTGAATTAGTTCCTGGTAGGCTATGTGGCCCATCCCTTCACCCTCAAGCCTTCCCAGACCCCAGCCTTGAGCTGTGGGCTCCATTCTATGGCACTAGCCACATTCCCAAATGGAAATCATGATGGGGGCTGTTCCAAAACTCTCCCTTCCTTCGTCCTTCCCATCCTGCCTGCCTCAGTCTGTCCAGGAAGAACAGAACCTCTCTGAGCCTTGGTTTTCTCACCTCTGAATGGTTTCAGGAGACAGTGCGGTGTAGTGGAATGTGCCCTAGCCTGAGAGTCAGTCAGAAGACTGGGTGCTAATCTCAGCTCTGCCACTGAATGGATTGTGTGACTTTGGGCAAATCCCCTCCCGGTCTGTAAAATGGGCTTACACTAAGTAATCCCTCAGGGCTCTTCCAGCTCTGGGATTCTGTGGTTAGTGATTCTGACCAAGGCCAGAGCCGCCCCCTCCCCTTAGGGGCAGAAATGCAGGGTCTGGGACTGGATCCATTCCCAGAGACTCTCCATCTCCAGCCATCCCCACCCCAGGGCAGGGGCTCCCTGAACAAAGGAATGCCAAGCCATGGGGCATTGCATTGTCTAGTGATGGCATGTTTCCTGGCTGTCACCAAAGTGATTCCATAGTGTACCCCCAGGGCTGTGTTTCCCTGAAGAAAGGTAATAGTAGCAGATGTGGTGGGAGATACCCTTACTCAGCCTATTGAACTTCTGACTGATGAGCAGGAAGAGAAACTCTCTCGGAGAGGGCTGGGTGATGACACTGGGGACAGCATAGTCTGGGAGCCCAGGGATCTGATTGGTTGTCCAACCTTGATATTCTAATGATCTCCTCCCCTCCATCTCTGAAGTGGAGTAAGAGGGCTGGGGTGATAAAGAGGGCCCAGAATTAGAACAGGTGTTTGGGACTCCAGCCTCATGCCTCTGAGGCCATAGTCTCCTGGTTTGAGAGTCTCAGTACCCTGGCCTTCACCTATCACACCTTTTAACATGTGTGCTTTTAACCAAGTTTTCTCATGCCCTGCTCTCACAATAGCCTTGGGGTGGGGTACGGTGGGGGCCTGGCACAGAATTTGAGGTAGTCATCCTCATTAAGCAGATTTCGGGAAAACTGAAGCTCAGGCAGGCTTAGGGATTCCCTATTCCTACATCTTTTTGTTCCCAGCTGGAATTTTGCCTTGCTTTAGGGACATTTGCAAATTCTGACCAGAGGTTGGGGTGGCAGTTGACTGAGCAGAAGCAGAAGCCGGCAGGCCTGGGTGTTAGGGGGACCTGGGGAAGGCTCTTTTCTGGGGCTGGTGTCTGTTTGCTCCTTCCTTGAACCAGGGTTGAAACCATTACCACCTGCCACCTCACCTGCCCTCATCTGACCTGACTGGTAGGAAAGGTGGATGAAATGAGAGTCCCAGCAGCTTTTAAGGTGCCAGAAGCCCATCCTCTTCACTCCCAGGGCTTGTTGGGAGCAGGCGGAGGTGTGTAGTACAGGCTGCCCAGCCCTTCACCAGCACGTGCTTGTCTAGAGTCGCAGTGCCTTCTGGTGGCCACAGGCCATGCTGCAGCCTCTGGCCCATTTGCCCCTACAGGCTCTTCGACTATCGGGGCCGCCTGTCACCTGTGCCAGTGCCCAGGGCAGTCCCTGTGAAGCGACCCCGGGTCACAGTCCCCTTGGTCCGGCGTGTCAAAACCACCATACCTGTCAAGCTCTTTGCCCGCTCCACAGCCATTACCACCAGCTCAGCCAAGATCAAGTGTGAGTGACTGTATCTTCTTCCTAGATCTTTTTTGTTTTTCCTCATTAGCAAAATAATAGAATCATGTATTTTTACATTGGAAAATAGATGAAGGAACAAATCTCCCACAGTTCTGCAGCTCTAGCACAACCAAGTGAGTATTCTTACTGCATTTGTAAGAGGAAAAGCCTGACCTATGAGGAGGAGGGGCTTGGGTTGGGCACAGAAATGTCCAGTGCTGTGACATGGAGCCCAGTGAGGAGAAGGTGTCTTCTTTCCTATAATAAGAACAAGTTTGCACAGGCCCACTGCTGGTGTGCACATTCATTCTGGTGTACACATGTTGCAGCCAGGCACCCAGGAAATCTGATGGTAAAACACCCACATCCATCCATACACCTTGAAATCTGGGCACCACCCTATTTAACATAAGGAAGAACACATGATTGCTCAGGTGCACGCCACACCTGCATTCTCCTCCATCTCCAGTCCCTTTCATTGTTGAGAGGTCATGGGAAGAGATCCAGGTGCAGAAGGGTGGACTGGTTACTATAGGCATGGTCTCAAAAGTCTCAGAAGCCACGGGCAGCTCCAGCCTTTTTGCTGGCAAAAGAACCATGGATGAAGACAGTTCCTGCCACTGGCCTGCCTTCCTGGTTGACAGAATGGGACTAGGGAGGATCTTACGTTAGTGTCAAGCTCCCAGCCCCTGGGTGACAACGTATACTCCCTGTGCTCCCAGTAAAGAGCAGTGAACTGCAGACCATCAAGACAGAGCTGACACAGATCAAGTCCAACATCGATGCTCTGCTGGGCCGCTTGGAGCAGATTGCCGAGGAGCAGAAGGCCAACCCAGGTCAGCTTCCATGGGTCCTTGCCCAGCTCGGGGACCAGGGGCACAGGGCAGAGTGTGGGGAGGTCAGCGCACGGGGCAGAGAAGGGCTGTGGCCTCCAACGCCACATGGATCCACCATGCCGAGGCCTAGCTGCTGCTAAGATCCTGCCTTGGGCAGCTGCCCCAGGCTGAGTTCTATTCTCCTCTTCCCACCCCTTTCCCCTCAAGATGGCAAGAAGAAGGGTGACAGCGGCAGTGCCAGTGCCAGTGCCAGTGGCAGTGGTGGGGGCAGTAGTGGTGGCAGCAGCCGGCCACCAGCCCCCCAAGAGGACACGGCTTCTGAGGCAGGCACGCCCCAGGGAGAAGCACAGGCTCGAGACGACGGCGATGAGGAGGGGCTGCTGACACACAGCGAGGAAGAGCTGGTGAGGGCACAGCTGGGGAGGGGTGCATAGGAGGGGAGCAGGGGAAGGGGGAACCCTCTGAGCTGCTGAGTGTCCCTGTTGAGCTCCCTCTTTCCTCTTCCTGGGAAGGGGGATACCTATTTCAATTGCCAGTCAAAAGTCCCACTGAGGACCAGAGTAGACCTCTCTTGAGTCAGGGCCCATTCTAGACTTGGTTTCCATACAGGTTGGACAAGGGAAGAGTCAGGGGCTTCAGGGAGCACAGTCTGCAGAGTTTCAGGGGGCAGGACTAGGATTGCCTGGGGAAGCCTCAGGGAGGTTGGGTATCCACTTTACCTGAGGATTTTCTAAAAGCTATTCCTGCCTAAGCATAAAACAGGTTGTCTCATGAGAGGCATGGAGGGAGTTCTTTGTTATTGGAACCCTTCAGAGTGAGGCTGGGAAGTCATTGGCAAGGAGCTTATGTCAAGTAGGAAGGTAGACCAGACTCTGAGTATGTATGATAACTGTTGTGTGCCTTCTACTTGTTTACCTAATAGACACTCACTGAGCACCAGGCCCTGTAGTTTCTAACTTTATTTAACCTTAACAACAGCGTCGTACTGTGCAAAGTTACTACTCTTCCCACGTTTTAGCCAGTGAGGAAACTGAGGCTCTGAGGAGTAGAGTAACTTGCTCAGGGCCTTATAATTAATAGGGGATGAGCCAGAATTAGAGCCCTGACTTCTTCACTAGGTCTGGGACTTTCTCCTTTTCATCATTGCTGGGTTCTGGCATGAAGACAGATGGGCTCATGGCCACTGTAGTTAAGAGATCCTCCTCCTTATGTCCCTAGCTTGTCTCTCCTTTTTTGGACCCATTTACTCTCTTAGGCATAATAGTCTCCATAAAGGCCCTAACGAAGGCTTAGCTGTCCCAAGGATAGCTCACCCGTCCACCAGGCGGCTTTCAACCTGCTACAGTCTAAGAAGGTCTTTCTACGTAGAAATGTGCTCCCCTGCCACACCTAGAACGCCCTTGACTGGTCCCGTCTCTCTTCTGGGGGATGGGCTCAGACCATCCTGTCAGGATCCCAAGCCAGCTGTGTTGAAACTGGTCCCATAATCATCCCTCTTTCGGAGTTTGGTCTCCAGAAGTGCAGTGGGCCCCAGGGCATGACTCAGAGTTGGTAGTGAGTGATGTATGGTCTCTTGTTGCCTCCTCCCTATCAGGAGCACAGCCAGGACACAGACGCGGAGGATGGGGCCTTGCAGTAAGCAGGTATGGGGCTTCTGGTGGACAGGGGGTGAAGAAAAGTGGCAGGCATGCCATGAAGCAGACCTGGCAGGGTCTTGCTATGCCCAGCAAGGACGGCCCCTCCATCCTGTCAGCCATTTGACCATGCTCCTTTGTGGCAGGAACTTGCTAGGCTGTGGGAGCAGGAGCCATGGATGGGCTAGGCAGGCCAGCCCTGCACGGGTTCCCTCAGTGCACTCTGAGGCATGTTGTCCAGCTCCACCCTTCAGAAGTTCAGAGTCTGGTGGAGGAAGACACAAACCGTGACCACCCAGTGTGAGCAGGATGATGGGCTGTAGAGGCAGGGTGTCCATAGGGGTGTGGTGGAAGAGTTGATACTTAGCTGAGCCTATTCAGGATTGAGGGAGAGGTATCTGAGGGAACAGCTTTAGCAAAATACAGGGTTCTGATGGTCCTTGGTATGTGGGAGATGGTCAGGAGTCTCCTGTGGCCATAGTCCTAGCTCTGCATGGTAAGGCAGAGGGAGCAGTTCATCACCAAAGTGATGTTTGTGCCAGGCTTAGGGGCTAGGACTTAACCCTGCAAGGTTGTGATTGTATCAGTGTAACACATGGGAACTGAGGCACTGAAAGGGGCAGGGAGGTAGCATATATCTCACTAGATCCCAAGGTGGTAATCGGTGGAGCCTAGGTTTGAATCCAGTGGTGTATGGTGTCCCAGCCTACTCTCTGGCCAGTGCTCGCCCCCCTGCTCTGCCCCATTTCTTTGGGGGTCGTGTTCAGGGTAAGACAGGCTTAGGTGGAGGAAATCCTTGACCTCAGAGGTGTCTTTACACCTGACACGTTCATTTTGTGAGGTGTTCCACCAGCAAGAGCTTCCCAGACAGTTTAGGAAATTGTATATATGGAATCCATCCTCTTGGAGCTTCATGGTTGGTTTTACCAAGGAAGCTAAGTTTTACCTTGTGAAGCCAGTTCTCAGATGAGGTGCAGGGCTCAGGTGAGGAAATGGAGGCTCAGGGAGGGGGAGAGACTCACCCAAGATTGTATGGCCAGAAAATTAGGAGGCGAGAGCCAGAGCACAGGCACATCTCTGTCCGCAAACAGTAAACACCGTTCTGCCCTTTTGTCTTCCCAGCCCTAGTAATCATGGGTCCCAGGGGCTCTTCTGCCAGCCTCAGTCTCTCCTTTGTCTCTCTCTCTCTCAGCCTGACAGGAGCAACGGCCAGCAGCAGGAGAAGGGCGTGTACTGTATCAGGCCTCATGTTGGGCACCCACCCCTGGATACCACCCCCAGCGGGTCCCAGGAGAGCTGGCAGCAGGCACCTCCTCCCCCACACGTCCCAGCCACTGCCACATCCTCTGCAGGTGCGGTTATCGGCCTCCCCTCCCCACGCACCCTCCCTGTTGGCACCGCCCAGGGCAGAGGACAGAGGTTTCCCTATACTCTACCTCCCCTCCCAGGACACTCCCAGGCTTGGGGTTTTTCTATAGGTTTGGAGAGGGGAGGGTCACGGGGAGGGTACCCTGACAATAAAGAGATTGGATCCCAACTTGCTCTGAGATGGGATGGTTTGTATTTATTTTCTTAAGGTACCCTAGTCCTCCTGCCCAGCCAGAGTCTGGTCTAGTCTGCTTCATGCCAAGAGTCTAGTCTGGTTTGCTTTACCCTGTTCTTTTTCCTCTTTCACTTCTCCCGGTTAGGGAGCATTGTCTCGGGTGCATACTGCTGGGCTGTCTAGGCCTTAGTTTCCACAGCTAAAATGGAAATAGAAATGGCCAGTAGGGTTCTTGGGGGAAGGTCAGATGTCCCAGTGCCCAAGAGAATACTTTGGTGGCTGAAGTGCCAAGCAATTATGAGCTACTTGGTTAGGCAGTGGTAGGTTCAGGTCTTAGCTTCTCATTTAGTCTGGTCTTTCCCAACTTTAAGATGATTCTGGAAACTGCCTCGTCCTCTCTTCTCTGTCCTAGTTTAGGATGCTGTGTTTTTTCACTTGGGCTCTGTCCTCTCACCAGCTTCCCAGTCTCTGGCTTCTCCCTGCCCCATTTCCCATTAGCCACTATGGTGCTTTTTCTGAGTCATGTCCCTTCCCTGTAAAACCCTTACCTGACAGCTCACCGTTGGGACAAAACTCCCAACTCCTGTACATGATCCTGTATACTTTGGCCTCTCCTGTCTTTTGTCACCTGCCCCACACAAAACAAGTCCTTCCCTCTCATAGGCAGCAAGTCATAGAGCCTCACTCCCATTAACCTCAAGCATTAGGAAGTTGGCATCAGGATACCTGTGGCTTCCCTGTACCTATTCTGGGCTGCCTGTCTTGATGTTTGCTTTGTTCTCTGACAACTGACAGTGTTCGTTCAAATTTCCTCTTCTGTCCTAATTTTACTCCACAAGTTGACGAATTTCCCTGCGTTCAAATTCCTAGGAGAGGATCACCTGCCACAGCGGATCTTTTTGATTCACTCATAGGTTATATAAGTACCCTCCCCAGTCCTGTGAACCTGGTGACAAAGGTGTGGTCAGTTAGTCTGGTCTCTCTGGTGTGGGGCTTTGGTGGGCAGACACCCAGAAACGTGCTTTGCTCCTGGTCTGGCACGTACTCTTGCTCCTTTCTCCATCTGAGAGATACCCACTCATTATTAAGCTGCTGTTCCAGTGTCAGGCACCTCTGAGAAGTCTTTCTTCTCAGGTTACTGCTCTTCAAAAATTGTTCATTCTCTCTTCTAGACAAACTTTCCCAACACCGAGAATTCGGTCCCATCATCAGAAAGGAGTTTGGGCTCTCCAGTCGTCTTTGCATGTTCCTCAGAGTGTCAGGCCTGCTGGAATTCTTGTTGAAAATCCCATTTCAGACCAACTGTTCTACAACAGTCTCCATCAAACTTTCCCCAGACTTTGGCCCCAGGTTTTCGTGGAGGCTAGAGGCTGGGCTCGAGACAGTGCTCAAGCTAGGCCACCCTGGGTGTGGAATCACCCAGGGAAGTTTTTGTTGTCTCGTGTCTCCCTCCCTGGGCAGCCCCTCCTGCCTGTCATTGGCTGGCTAGCAGTCTGAAGCCTGAGTGTGGCTCTGCATTCCCAAGCTGTGCAGGGGCCTGATTAACCCACCCTTGAGGCAGCCCAAGTTCTGGACCCACAGCTGAGCCAAATGCCCCCATCCTCGCTTAGCCATTGCCTCATAATGTGATGTGGAGCAAAGTTTCTGCCTTTTTGGCGCTTCAGCTCCACAAGTGGGCTCACAGTCCCCATATGTGTGCCTGTCAGGGACCCTGGGCAGCAGGGGGAGAGAGGGTAGAGGCTGAGGCCTTAGTGGACTTAACACTGAGGGCTGGCACCATGTTCCTGAGTCTCCAGAGCCTAGTGCTCTGTGCCCCTTGCACTGTAATATTTTCGGATTCTATATGGCCATACTCAATAGTGACTGAGGCACTCACTTTTCAGGTTTGGGGTCAGGTAGAATAGGAGGGGCTGTGAGCTTCTGTAGTACGCTAGGCAGAAGAGCAGGGAAAATCCCTTCCAGGGCAGGAAATGTCTGCCCTACAAGGAGGCCCTGCCTAATCACCCTAGCACCAGGACGTCCTGGACAGATGGAGATCCCCATCCTGGCATCCCACAAAAGGCCCTAAACTACTTAGCCCCTGGGAAGATTTGAGTGGGAAATTCACATCCACAAAACCCTGCTGCATACATCTGCCCAGTCCTCTCTCATTCCGTTGCTCATCGGTTTTCATTTATCTGTTCAACCTCTGAAAACCAAAAGGAGATGATGAAGAAATAGGATACCAGATTCTACCCAAAGGGCTATGATTCCATAGATATTTTGAAGATCTGAAGCCTCATTTGTGATCCTGGCAGCTGTTGAAGGAATTATCACAACCAGTGGTTTTACTGGCTTTCCTCCTTGTACTGCTGCCAATAAAGTTTGTGATGCAGGGCGAGTCTTATTCCTTGCTAGGTCTCCCGTTTCCTCATCTGTGCAAGGGGTTGGCCTAGATCAGGGATAGTAAATGGGCCTCTTATCATCAGTTAACTTGTATAACAAGCCCAAAATGTAGTACTTTTAATAAACATTTATTACCTTCTGATTCAGTGGCTTGGAAATTTGGGCTGCACTCAGCTGGGCAGTTCTCCTTATCTGGGCTATGATATGGCTGAAGTGAGCTGGCAGATTGGCTGGGGGGCCACGGGTCCCAGATAATCTCACCAACTTGTTAAGGAGTTGGCTGGGCAGCAGGGCAAGTGGGCCACATGTACCCAGAATCTAGCAGGCAGACCAGGTAAGCTCCAGTGTACAAGTGCTCTTCCAAGTTCTTGCCCATGGCATGTTTGCAAGGTTCTTTTGGTCAAAGCAAGTCACATGGCTAAGTCCAAACTCTTAATTTGAGGAGTCTCAAAATATGGCCCAATTTTGTTTTTAATCTCTCTCAGGCCTCGTTTCATGTGCTGACTCAGAATGTTTTTAGTAGCAGCTGCTGGAATGCTTTTTGAGGATTTGGAGCAGTTTTTAGATAGCCAGGAAATAGTAACATGATGATTTGGGGGGTTTTTTTGTTTTTTGCTTTTTTTTTATGGATGAGGAGTTGAAATGAGAGTACGTGAGTGTCCATTCAGTATTAGCCAGGCCTGGCCAGGTCATCTCTAATCCTATCAGGACATTATACACTCTACAGTGGACCATCTGACAAGACCACAGAAATACGGAGTATAAAGCTGGGCAAGATTCTGATCTAGGTTTCCTGGGTTTGAATTCCAGTTCGACCATTGATTAACTTTGGGCAAATAAAAATCCCTATAGCCATGGCCACATTCTTTGTAGTAAGATTATTCTATAATAACAGTAAATAAAACTTGTGAATATGTGCTGTGTAAAAGGCACATTTTACATTTATTTAATCTCTATAACCACCTTTTAGGTGGATGTAATATGAACTTTCTGTTACAAGTTGTAGAAACTGGACTCAAATGTGCTTAAGCAGGGGGAAGTTTACTGTTTCACCAATTTAAAGTTCCAGATACAGTTATGCAGACCCAGTGGATGCAGGGCTTCAAGAGTTGTCATCAGGAATGTATTTCTTTATTCTTCAGCTTGGTCTCCTCTCTTAGCATTGTTCTCAGGTTCTAAGTGATGGCAGAGCATGGCCACAGGGCCTATGAGTGTGGACAGGGAAAGGGAAGAATCCCCAAAAGGAAAATAGGAGTTCTGCTGCTAGAAGAAGGGAAGTTTGGCATGACAAAAATAACAGGTCTTCATTGTGAGTTATGTCCATCTTACAGATTTTATAGATGCGGAGGTTCTAAAACTTAGCCCCATTGACAGCTGGTATTTCTGTCCTCTCCCCTTTATCTGGACTCTAATCAGTAGGATACAGTGATGGTGATGCTAGGCCAGTCTCACAGTTGTGTTAAGAACTAGTAGTTTCTACTGTGTCTTGAGACCCGGCCACCATGCTGTGAAGCCCAGGCCACATGGAGAAGCCTGACATGACAGCCCTAAGTTCCAGCTGATAACCAGTATCAGCTGTCAGACATGAATGAGGAACCCTTCAGGATGACTCCAGCCCAGCCACTGACTGAGAACCAAGACAGAACTGCCTAGCTGAGGCCTGTCAAAGTCCAGCACCATGAAGGATAATAATCAGTGATCATCATTTTAAGCTAAGTTTTAGAGTGATTTGTTATATATCAGTAGATAATCTGAACACAAACTGAGGCTCAAAAGGTTAAGTAGTTTGCTCTACTTTAGGGGGACTGGGCTAAGAGTATAGACTTTGTGTAATTGAGTTCGAGTGCAGGTTATTTGCTGTATACCTTAGACAAGTCAGTTAACCTCTCTGAGCCTCATCTTCCTTATCTGAAAAGTGGAAAAGAGCACACTGTTATTATGACAATACCTAATGAGTTCACTTATCACCTAATCCAGATTTAGGTGATTTTTCTCTTAAAAAAAATAACAGACCATAATTTTCTTTTCTCTTATTTTTATATTCACCCTTTCCCAAAGTGTATTTCAGTATGTATGTAATATTTAATTTGTAAATATTAGATATAAAGTTAAACATTAAATAGAATATTATAAAAAGGAGACAAAGGAAGATAATAACAAGAAGGCTTTTCCCCCTACATCTAAGAGTTACTGCAGTCAAGAGCAGTGTGTCCATCTGGTCATTAAGCCTGTGGGGCAAGCCCAGCTGGCCCTCCTGCATGTATGGATGGATGGACACGATACCTGCTTCCTCTGACTGGTGAGTGGACCCCTGGTGCACACATACCCCTCCCTGAATCCCTGCCTCAGTCTACCTCCTGAGGGGTCTCCTCAAAAAAAAGGTGCAGCAGCCAGGGCTTATTTGGGCAAGTACATGGGTTTGGCTTTTCCAGGTGCACAGAACACAGGGTCACCCAGTCCCACTTTCTGACGTGGACCCCATTTCTTGTCCACATCCTAGTGCCTTCTAACAATAAGCCCCCTTTTACCTCTAAAACCTACCTGCTGTTTCTCCTCTACCCCCTGCCCACCCCAGTGTTCAGTTCCATGACCACACAGGGAGCTGTCTTAAGGCCAGAGACTGTCTCATTCATTCTTGCCCATAAGGGTGTTAAAAAGAGTTTTAAAATCGGATGTGTAGCTTAGTCAAATAACTATGGAGCATATGCAAACAATTCAATCCAGTATCTACTTTTGTGGGTTTTTTAAACTTTATTAAAAAAATTTTTTTTTTGATTATTTTTGAGAGAGCATGAGCAGGGGAGGAGCAGAGAGAGGGAGACACAGAATCTGACCCAGGCTCCAGGCTGAGCTGTCGGCACAGAGCCAAACACAGGGATTAACTCACAAACTGTGAGCCAAGGTTGCTTAACTGAACCACCCAGGTGCCCCTATTTATTTTTTTTTAAGGAATCTCCACACCCAACGTGGGTCTTGAAGCTATGGCTCTGAGATTAAGTCACTGAGCCAGCCAGGAGCCCCTACCTTTGTGTTCTTAATTATACGTCGCTTATCCCCCACTGCCCCCCCTTCCCCCCCGCAGCACTGGACTTTAGAAAGAGGGATATAACATATATATGTATATATGTTTGCATTTCTGGGTGCTCTAGTTCTTGAACATGGATCACATTATTTAACTCTCAGAATAATCCCTTAGAGCTGGAGATACTCCTCTCATGTTACAGGTTTGGGAAATCATGAACTTTGGTTGAATAGTTTGCCAAATAACATGTCCCCTGGGAAGAGGGGAAGGCAGGATGCACACCTGGGCAGTCCTTTCCCACATGCCCTGTCGCAACCTGACTCTGAAATTTCTCTCCTGATTCTTATGACGGCACGCTCTCCTGGCTTTCTCCTCCTCCTTTGTACTCTGCTCCTTCTTCTTCTTATGCGTACCTCTCTACCCTCTTTTTCTATACAGCTTCCTGGCTGACCAAACCAATGGCTTCAGACTCCACAGTAATGCCTCCCTATCTCCATCTCTAACTCAGCGCTCCCCAAGAGCACCACAGTTCAGGCCTGCCCAGCTACGAGTCTTTTTCTTCAGGCGTCCACATCTTGGGGAATGGCACCACTGTCCACCTGTTACCCATGTCAGCATTTTCTCTCTAGTCATCAAGTCATGTTAATTTTTCCTCGGTATGTCTTGGCTCTAACCTGTCTCCATCCCATTGCCTTAGGTTAGGCCCTTCTTTCTCTCTTACTTGAACTTTGTAAAAGTCACCTCTCAGCTAGTCTCCCTGATGCTTGCCTCCCACGTCTGTCTTCTTTAGCACCATCATTTAGTTATTCACTGCCCAGTGGGTAAACTCCAGACCCCTTTCCTTTCTTTCTAACTCAGTGTCTTCTATCTCCCAATCTGACCCGTTGTCAAGCACATAGAACTAATTGTGGAAGGAACTATCTGGGTTCTGTGTCTTTACAGCTCCAGCTACTTTTACCTGGAATGTTCTGTCTTCATCTGGCTCATTATCTGGCCTTCCTGGCCTGAGTTAGTCACCTTCCTGGCCTGAGTTAGCTCTGGCCATCCCTACTTCTGTCACCCCTCTTACCAGACTATATTTACAGCTGGTTATTATTATTAGCACACCTATTGTCACGAAACTATAAGCTCCTGGAGGGCCGGGGACTGCCTTTTGCTGCAGGCATTCAGGTAACACTTTTGAACATATGACATTGTTGCGGAGAGGCAGTGTTGCAGAGGCCGGGCACAGGCTCTGGAGCTTGAATGCCTGGGACTACAACCTCTTGGGCAAGTTGCTTATCCTTTCTGAGTCTCTGTTCCTCATCTATAAAATGGGAAGAATAGTATATCTTCCTTAAAGAGTCGCTGTGCTGATTAAGAAGGCACTAGAACAGGGACTGGCACAAAGTTGGGACTTGGTACTGCTAGCCACTTACATAACAGATTATTTAAGAATATTTAGGAATAGCTTAGAGTTATTTCAGAATATTTGATTAATAAATTAAAAGAACAGAGGGGTGCCTGGCTGGCTCAGTCACATGTGAATCAAAATCTCAGGGTCATGAGTTTAAGTCCCATGTTGAGCGTGGAGCCTACTTTAAAAAAAAAAAAAAAGTTGAATATCCATTATACTTAGCCTTTACAACAGCTGGTCTTCCAGTGTTGTATTAATAAAACAGAAGCCAAGCTTAAATCAAGGGGCAGTGATCAGAAGAGCTCGGTAATATTTTGTTGTTAGGGAAGGTTTGAAAGGACAGGAGCCATGACAGACACAGGGGACCCAGTAGGAGTTTGGTCCTTTCTTCTCAAAAGCACCATTAATGTGACAAAGCTCCAAGGACTATGCCTCTGTTGCACATTGTTGGGAGAGTTTGATGCACCTGTGGCCAAAGGTTTATCAGGATCACTGTGAGACAGGCAACCATCCTGAGAGCATCTGTAATAGGAGCCCAATAAACCCACCATCACCATAAAAATAGAAGCAATACCCACAGTTCTCAGGATTTGTACACTTGGCTACCCTAAAGTCTGCCCATTGACTCTAGAAATTCAGTCTAAGAAGTATTCAACAGAAGGAAAATAGTTCCAGGTGCCAGACAGGGTTAAGCACTTGGCATATACTGTCTCACCATCTTTGAGGTAGGCATTTTCATACTTTATAGATGAGAATACAGAATATAATCAATGGCAGAGGACTGTCACTCCAGATTGGTCAGAGCTCATACTCCTAGTATTACCAAGAATTAAACACACATCATCTGAGCACTAATTTAATAAACTATGGTAGAACATGGAAAACTCTTTGCAGCTTTAAAAAATTATGAAAACTGTACTAACTTGGAAAACTGTTCTTGGTACTAAAAGGTTCTATGTTGGTAGGATTATGGGGATTAAGTTTTTAATTATAAATCCATCTTTTCAATTAAAAAAGTATAACACATGCTACAAAGCCCAACTTCTAAACATAATGCAAAACCTAATATTCTGTTCAAATGTGAAACCTTAGAATTGCCAGTACAAAGGATCGGGGTGGGGGAAACCAGGTCAGACTGGGCCTCATATACCACAACAGCATTTCTTTCCAGATGTCCAGCCCAGCAGTTTTTTTTTTTGCCAGAACACTTAGACTGCAAGATGTTGGGGCGGGGGAGAGAAGGGACTATAAAAGTCTGCATATTTTATGCTTTTAAGCAAACTCATTCAAGTATTGGAACACCTACTACTTGCTCTCAGTACTTGGGGGAGGGGTGCATGAGTGAACAAAAACCTTTGTTCTCGGTGCCTACATTATGGTGGGCTGGGAGGAGAAACAGTATTTTACATGCAGTGGGCAGGTGGGAATGAGCCAAGATGGAGTCAGAAAGGTTTTTCTGAAGACTAGAGATATAACTGCCCGTTTATGTAGTCATGAAAATACCTATCAGCGTACTAAAGACTTTTCCTAGGTAGTCATGGAACCTGTTCATCTAGTCTCAAACTTTTTTTAACCACCAATGGAACCCTTTTTCCCCCCCTTTGCATAATTAGGAACACTCAAGACACACTTTGGAGATGGTGGTCTGGTTCCCCTCTCACAACCAAAACGTGGATCTTGATCAAAAACCCTCAGTTGCCTTTTGCTTTGTCACCCTACAGAAGGTTCCTTGCTGCTGAGCTGGTTAGCGTGAGGTAAGAGAGATGAAGTTGATACTACTGTGAATGGGTAACTTAGTTTTGAATGGGTTAATACAGAGTTAATCCCATTTCAATTCAACAATCTTAAAAGGTTAGTATTAGTCCAGGGACTGTTTTGAGAATGAAGTTAAAATTGGGTTGAAACTGCAAATATAACTGTCCCACAGGTAAAACTGTAAAATCTTATCTTCTCTAAGGGGTCCCACTAAAGTAAATAAATGAATTAAACACATATATACACACACAAAAGCAATGGAGCGCTAATTACACAAGAGGCACTCATCCTTGCTTTATTCACGCAGTAACATCCGACATTGGGAACTATGTGGGCATAGATACAAAATAAGGAAGATGGCATCATAAACAGTTGAGTTCATCAGGGCAGTGGTGGCAGCTCAGCCAGTGTGTGGTTTCCCTGGGACCTACTGAGTCGAGGAAATACTCTCCTCCCTCCACCACTTCATGGCCAAGATGTTTTACAACACTTGGCCTGTACTTTAAAGGTCACAGTGATTAAAAACATGGGTAAGACATTCAGGGCTGAGTGACTGCTCCTGGGGCCACTTAGGAGTCTGGCAACAAGAGCGTGAGGAACAGCGATATGCCCTTATCCTCTGAAGTGTGTGCAAGACAGATCACAGACACGTGAAGGGATCTTTCTCCCTGTGCTGAATGGAAAAATAACCGTTCGGCCAAATGCTTATAAGGCAGAACTGGAGGCACCAAAAACACCACACAGGCAGCATCACCTCTTGGTTTCTCATGGTCACACCGAAAAGCTACTGTTAATATACAAAATAGAAAAACATTTGTAGTGGGCCTTTTTCAAACCCAGAACACAAGTTAGGGAGGAAAAAGAAAAGCTTTCCCTAGGGTCATAGGTCAGACTCAAGTTCTCTGTACAGTACATGCCACGCTGCTTCCTCACCAATAGATTCCCAACTAGGGTTTTTTCTCCATGTGCCAGTTATCATACTTAAAGGCTAGGTTTCTAAGATCTTCTTAGTGGTCAATAAGAAAGGGAATTCTGAGGGGGAGGGTATCTTGCACCTTGTATTCCTTCATATGATAACAGCAGGAGGATTTGGCAGTCAGGCGGTAGCAATAATCCTCACATAATGAAAAGAATTCAAATCTATGAAATCGTCCCCTGACACTGAAAACAGGCTGTCCTCCCAGATCTCATGCTCCAGCCACCCTCTCTCTCGTGTGAAGCTTTATCTCCAGAGAAGTTGAGAAGAAAAATGGCTGCCCAGCTGAAGCACCTACCAATCTCCAGTTTCACAGGATGAGACTATAGAGCCCTCACCGGAGCCCAGGCATAAACTGTTTTTGCTATATTCATTTTAAGCACAGTTTTTATAGAAAACTGAAGGACAAACCAAGTTGAAAGAATCACTGTTATAATAACTTTAATTTATCTTGCATTTTACATAAGTCTATGAACGATTTTAAAAAAGCACCGCCTTACCCCATCATGTTTTTCTGACAGTTGTTAAAGTAGGCAATGAGTAGGTCAACAGCTTGAGCATCGGCATCTTGCAAAGATTTCAGACCAACCAGCCACAAGCCAAAAAACTTGGCAGCTTTTCTATCTTGTATTTAATACAATGATATATCCACTTTGATGGTAAACCTGTCCAGCCAAATCTCCACAACACACTTTGAAAATCAGTGGTGGTTAGCCAATTAGTTAGCTTTGGCACGGAGCTGTGCTCGCTTGCCTGTGACAGCCTGAAAGCCGGTCTTGATGCTGGCAACAGAGCATCGAGAATGACAAGTTTCGCACTGTAAGAAATAGAGTCGGGTGTCCTTTTGCAGGATTGTGTCCGGTGATCGGCATGTGTGACAGGTAACGTATTCCTCTGCAGAAAAAGCAACATACAGAATTACCTGTTGACTGCAGTGATTGACTGCAGTGAGCCAGAAGTTTCTTCTCTCAAACATATTCTACACAGAACAACGTAAGCCCAAATGGTACCCAGACCAAGGAAAACTTTAGCTTAACTTAGATATTCTAGGGGTAAAGACACAAGGTGTTTGCTGTGATACTTCAGGTACTAAATCATGGGCTGAAAGACTCCAAATGTCCAAGGAGGTAGGGGTGCTTGCCAGATGCCACTCCTGGATCTGTCTACAGGAGGGCCACTCAGAACTTACTAGGTTACCTAGGTGGGAACAGACCTGCCAACTTTAAGTCATTAGGAAGATGATAAAGACAGGCCAGGCCTGAATGCAAACAGATTTCTCTGACTCGGCCTTCAGCCTACAACCAACCAGCACCTTGGTCTGCTGCGCCTTAAGAAATCCAAACCCTGCTCCCTGCTACACAGCTGCCAAGAAATCACCTTGCTGTCCCACCTTCCCATCATTATCATTCTCCCTCATCCCCAAAATACTGCAGCCTGATGAGAACATTTCAGAGCGAGATGATGGAATTATGCACTTACTGATATATCTTCTCAAAACATTTTCTATCTGTTTCTGTTGGAATCTTCCTTTGATTACAAGTTGATTATTACCATCTATAGAACCACTATGAGAGAAAGCAAAAATATTTCCATTATTGTTTCCTGTAAGGAACCAAAGGACCTTTATACACTTGATGAATTTAAAATATATTCAGTGGCATAAGTTCTAGAGCAGTCCGATACCACCTGGTTTCTCAAAATTTATTTTTAAGTAGTTGGTGCCTGATGACCTACCCATATTTCCTAACATTAAATCCAATTTCAACCAACCAAGTCTCTAGTAACCTTTAAGTCTAAAACAAATTGATTCTGTCTGTGACGGCTTATTCATCCAACAAAGAAAAACTTTTACTGAATGTATACCATGTACTAGACAGTGAGGGGGTCTATAAATATAAAAATAGGGAGTTGTATCTCTAAAAATTTTAAGCACTAAATGTTTTGATTCAGTCACATAGTTGATAAAAATATCCTAAGATGGGTGGTGGTAAAGGTTCAACTATGTCAACATATTAAAAACCATTTGTACATTGAATGTGTGAACTGTATAAAGTTACCAATAAAGAAGTACAGTTGAACTCAGGCCACATATTGTCAATGGTGCTTAAAGAGAAACTTTCTGAAAAGGTGCTGACAAGCACTTTTGGTAAAGCTCTGGGCTAGACATTTGTTAAAAATTACAAATCACAAAGTGAAACAAAATTCAGCCAGGTAGCATTAAATTTACATTTGTTTTATATCTCATTATAAAACTGCCTTTTGTAAGAACCTCTCCTGTGATTCTCCTTTAACTATAAGGTTTATTATCCTCCACAGATTGTAACCCTTAATCTCAGGCTACGGTGATCCCAATGCTCGATGTAGGATTTTTTTTCCATTCACTGTCAAAAGAAATGGAATTTTCTCAACAACGCCATAATATTTAGCCCATTGACCATAAGTTCACTGGTCACAACTTGTTTTAATACCCCACCTCTACAAAAACTAAAATTATTCTGAGTAAGAAAACCACTGATAGCTTTTACTGCATTAGTTTATGTAAGTTACAAATAAAGTAACAAATTTACATTTAAAACACAATTCTACAACAGAGCCTACGTATCCACCACTAAAGTAAGCCACTCCTTAACCCCAGAGCAAGTGTAGCCAATTGCATCAAACGGTTTTAAGAAGAGTTTTGAGTAGGAAGAGAGAACACCTTAGTTATCTCTGTAAGCCTTTTAAGAGTTCAAGCTCCAGAGACAGAGCTGAGTTTGCCACCTTGGCTATGATATTAACTAGCTATGTGACCAACTACAACTTCAATGAAACGGTTTCCAAACCTGTAAGACGGTATTAATTTCTGTTTACAGTTCATAAGACTGTTACAAAGACTGAGACAGTACTCAAAAAAGTGCTTGGCACAGTGCCTCTCACACAGCAGGTACTCAGCATGTGTGAGTTGCTATTATCATACTGCTCTTAAGTCTACATCACTTATCTTTAGTATTTATGGTCACACTCATTGGGATGGCCTCCCAGGGATTCTGGTCTCCCTGAATGGGGAGGGACTGGCTTGGTGCCTTCAACAGGTGAGCCCTGAAGACAGGGAAATAACTAACTAAGGCTCTGTTTCAGTGTTTCTCCTGTGCCACTCATCAACTTCTAAAGCTCTATTTCTTCATATTAACAATTTAGAAAATAAATTCTGATTTAAGAAAATCATTTCCTCCAAAAATATTTGCTCCATAAAAAGACCCAAGAATTCCAGTTAATGACAGGAATACCAGCAGGCCTGTACAGATGAGCCACTGAAAACTCTGTTCTCTATTCCTCAGCAGCCAAGCTCTCAGAAATCATTTCCCTCACTGGCCTAAAATTTCCTCTGATTATCAGGTGAATGTTCTAAGGGTGTTATGTATCCTTTTCAAGTCAGGAGAAGTTCCTCTGAAACATCCAGTACTACTATATATATAACTGTATATAAATGTGAATATAGTTTCTTACCTTGTACCCAATTCAGCCAATAAAAATGCAAGGAGATGTTTGGGCTGACGATGTAATCTAAAAAGAAAATGGAATATATAAACCTTATCTCATTGGAAATGGAACCAAATGTCTAAAACACCATCCTGTTCACTGTTTTAATCTGATTACCTAACTATTCAGTGAATTTTAGTGACCAGTTCATCAAACCCTGAAATAAAGATATATAGGATACCATTTATTTATATTTAAAAGCCCATATAACAACATGTTATTTATAAATACAGATATATGAAAAAATGGAAACATGGACAGGAAAGTAAACACCAACTTTAGAGGTTAACATCTTTTTCTGAGAAGGAAAATGAAGGGATCATAAAGAGGTGCAAAGATGTCTGTAATTTTAACTCTACAGCCCTCTTTAAAGAAAAAGATCTGAAGCAAATGTGTCAAAATATACCAACCCCAGGCAATGGACACTTCGGTGTTTGTTATGGTAATCTCTATATATTTCCTATTTGAAATTTTTCATTAAAAGAAAGCGGGGGGGGGGGACTATATTGGGAAATATTTCATGGTAGCACAACAGTAGAAAAATTGGTAACAGTTTAAATATTCACCAACTGGGGAGCAGTTAAATAAGTTAATGATACATCCATTCTATTTGTGTAACAACAACAAAAGTACACATAGGAAAAAGTACAGAGCAATGCCAGTCAATATTTTAACTTTTAATTCTATTCACTTGGCATTGTTTGAACTTGTTCCAAACCAGGTACTACTATTACAATTTTAAAGTTATTTTTTTCCCCAAGTGTAGTGAGGGTTGGTGAAAATACAACAAAACAGGTAAGCTCCTACATTGCTAGTGGGAGTATAAATTGGTACAAGCTTATTAGAAAGCAATTTGTCAATGTTTGCCATAAAAAATATCCATTCTTTTTAACTCAGCAATTCCATTTTGGGAACTTTTGCCCTAAGGCCATATTCTGAGTTATTGTCAAGATACATGTATCAGAATGTTTCCTGAAGCTTTGCTGATCATGGAAACACGGAAGCAACTGTATCCACCTAAGAGCTGTTAGAGTATGTTGTGTAGCTACTAAAAACATTTATGAAGACAGTTTAATGACATGGGTAAATGTTTTGTGATATACTAAGAGAAAAAAAGATTAAAAACCAGTACGACACCAATTTATTTAAAAATAACTACATGCACAAAACTAGCTAAACATAAAAGTATTAAACTATGATCTCTTAATGGTGAACTTACAGATGATTTTTCATTTTCTTGCATGTCTATGTTTTCTAGTTTTCTAAAATAAAAATATACTACTGTTGTCATCAGCAAAAAAAGTCTAAAATCTTTTAAGTAATGTGTATAATGAAAACCAGTGATTATCTCCGGGTAGTAGAATTTTTAGAGATTATTCTCTTTTCTGTCCATCATTGTTTTGCCTTTTATCTGCAATAAGCATGTATCATTTATGAAACTGAATAACAAACAGTAAATGGATAAGATTGGTTGCCCTAAGAAGCCTCTCAGAAGAGATGCAGTTGAGCTGTGGGAAGTGACAGACCCAGTGACCTGGCGTTGAAATACACATGGAATGTGATGGTAATTAAGAAATCTAAAATCGCACTGATCGTGTCTTGGCAACGGCCATCCAAGAAAGAAGCACATCAAATTCAGCTGCTTTCCCAGAGCTCATTCTTGCACCTGTTTGTAAGGCCTACCCCAGCCTGATGAGCCTTTCCACCTCCCTGGGCTCCCCAGGTTCCTGTCTGAGGACTATATTCAGCCTCCTCCCTTTTCATTCTATAGTTAGGATCCACTCTCATGGGTCTCTCACCTCTGGATGCCTAATAAAACAAGCTCTGAGACCTACGAATTGAAATATCTATGGATAGGACAGACTTGAACGGTGACCTCCCTCAAACCAACCCCGACATTCTTTCTACCTGCAACAAAGTGCACAATAAAGACATTTAACATATACTCCTCTGAGAATCTGGTATTTGGGGTGGAGACTCTCCATTAACCAACTTACAGTTTACAGATATCTGTAAAGTTGACAAAAGAGGTTTTCTTTGTTCCTACTCGGACAACCTGTGGAGGTTTCATGACAAATTTCCTTTTCTCTCCAGCAACCATATCTGGATTCTTTTCTCTCATGATGTTGAATACTCGATTCAATAGCTATAGAGAAACAATTGGTATTCATGTACATGCTTATTAATAGGAATATAAAGTTCCCACTTGAGTCACTGTTTTACTTCAAAACAAACATCACTTTTTACTAAACACACACACGTATCACTACCTGAGAGCAAGACTCATCCCTTATGGATGCTAAGCAACAACCTGTTCACAGTTAAATGAACGAATGAGACCCTACCAATTCTGCGGCTTCTATGGGAGAGAGTATGATCTATAGAAAAGATTCAGGAAAGCTGCAACAAGTGAATTCCAGACTTACTCTGGCCCCAAAATTAGTCACCCCTTCCTTTACTCTTCCCCCAAGTCCCAGGGGCTCCATGTCCTCAGAAGTTCATGGATTCAGTTGGAACAGTGAATACCATAATGACTGCCAAACTCTGGGTAGCTGTCCCATATGAGGGCATCAGGCAACACTGTGCACTGATTGTGTGACCTCTCTAGGTCTGTTTCACTGTCTGTTCTTCAACGGCCCTTCCAATTCAGTATAAATATCTTGCTCTTCGTAACATCTTAGCCCTTTTTCTTAACAGAATTTGTCTTACCTCCTCATATGTGTAGTCTCTTTCTGAGCCTGCCCAAGCAGGGCCTGTCTGGTTACTGAAGGAGATACCATCATCTTTTTTGCTGTCTTCATCTTCTAAAGCTATAGATAACAAAGACTGTAAGAATGAGGGGTAGGCAGTAACAAAGTGAGGGGGGACAGATCTAGAGAAATGAAAGCTTCAAAGACATTTGTCTTCCCTCCCACAGAAAGCATAAAAGCATCAAGGATTAGAAACAACCTGTCATTTCTTAAAGACAGGGATGTTACAACTTTCATTAACAGACCACTCCAATTAGAATTTGTGATAACAGACATACCAAATTATTTCCTGATATAACAAACACAAGAGAAAATAATGCACTAGGATAACGAGAGGAAAAAAGTCCAGCTGTTCTGAAGCACTTAAGAAACATCCACATCCATAAAAACCCATCCGCTGACTATACTCAAGTTCTCTAAAGACTTTAGTACTTAGATTTAATAAAACAGCACTTTTAACAAAAAATAATAATTTTTAAACTATTTAAAATCCAGTTACAGTGATTTTCCCAATAGTCTTAATCAGCATGTCTTCATTGTAATCACAACTACCAAATTCTTCCCCCATGAAATCTTTAACAGTCATTATCAAGTTAGATACTCTTTCCTTTTAGCTTCCAGGCAGTGGAAGGAACAGGAAATAATAAAAAGGGACCAAGACACTATGGTTAAAGTCTTGAGTAGAACAGAAATGAGCTGCTGAGCCCCAATATTACCTTCATCTTTCTCTAGTATTTCATCCTCATCTGGGAACTTAACATTCTTCTTTTTCTTCTTTTTATTGCCAAGCATAATGTCAAGGTCATCCTCTGGTTCAGCTGCTTCTTGGATATCACTTTCAATCTTAAGATCCTGAGAAATTAAGTAAGAGTCTCAACATTTTGATACTAGGACTATTTTTTTAAATGATACGGGCTGGCATCATTTTGGAGGAAAAAATAAAATATTCACAACTGAAGTGATAGATAAGAAATGTCTTGGGGCGCCTGGGTGGCTCAATTGGTTAAGCGTCCAACTTCAGCTCAGGTCATGATCTCACGGTCCGTGAGTTCGAGCCCCGCATTGGGCTCTGTGCTGACAGCTCAGAGCCTGCAGCCTGCTTCAGATTCTGTGTCTCCCTCTCTCTCTGCCTCTCCCCTGCTCACGCTCTGTCTCTGTCTCAAACATAAATAAAAACATTAAAAATAATAATAATAAAAAGAAATGTCCCTCACAGGTGGGCCAAACTGGCTCAGAGAGTCTTTGTCATTTAAACTAGAAATTGTCTAAGACACTTTTTTAAAAGTTGGCTCCACGCCCAATGTGGGCCTTGAATTCACAACCCCGAGTTGAAGAGTCACATGTTTTTCTGACTGAGCCAGCCAGGCACCCCTCTTTAAGACACTTCAGAGGCCAATGCAAGGATAGGGTCCCCATGTTTTACCCACATAGTCTGACAAGACTACAAATTTACAACACCCCTCCACCCCATTTAGTAATTTGCTATGATGACTCACAGAATCCAGAAAAGCACTTCACATAACCATTACCAGTTTATTATAAAGGATATAATTCAGTAACAGCCAAATAGAAAAGTGCACAGAGCAAGAAAAGCAGGGAGGGAGACAGGTGCAGAACCTTCCCTGGTTATATCATTCTCCCAACAGGCCATGTGTCCATTAACCCTGATGCTCTCCAACCCCCACTGTTGAAGGGTTTTTATGGAAGTTTTATTATGTAGGCAGGATTAATTAAATCATTGTCCACTGGTGACTGACTCATCTCCAGCCCCTTTTCCTGGAGAAGTAGGTGTGTGTGTGAAATTTCCAATTCTCTAATCATGGCTTGATCTTTCTGACAACCAGCCCCCATCCTGAAGCTATCCATGAACTCCTAGCCACTAGTCATCTCAAAAGACACTTTTGTCACTGCAGAGATGACAAGGGTTTTAGGAGCTGTGTGCCAAGAACTGGGAACAAAGACCAAATATTTATTTTTATTATACCACAGTCAGCCTGGCACCAAACTGTAAAGAGGTCTTTGGGCATCATTTCAATAGATGACATCATGAAAGAGGGAAAAGGCAGAACCCAGAGAATTAGGGTCACCTGATGAATGGAAGGAGACAAGGTAAAACTTATCTGAAGATTGGCTGCTATAGTTATGGAGGTAAATACGGCACTAGAAATGAGACATATACACCCCAGAAAGGGCCAGTCTCAGTCTCCAGCCTTCTAATCTCCTCTGTCCTTTCACCAGCTTGTCCTGCTTCCTACCCTGAAGTATGCTGTCAATATCACCTAGCATCATCTATTTTTGTGTGCCTGCATCCTGAATTACTGACATTAGCTACTATAGTTTCATAAATCTTCACAGAAAAGCTGCAAGAACTGGAAATAAATGAAGCTCAGCCTTGAGATTCCAAATCCAGCTGTGTAGTTTGCTGGTTTTTTTCCCCCAGCTGTGTAGTTTCAATGCCACATTTGGCCATCAAAGACCAAATCAGCCCATGTGTATTAGCTGGATAACACATAAACAAGAAAGCAGATATTAACTTAGTCTCTGAGATGACAGTCAGTAAATGAGAAACTTGGATATGCTGACATAAGTTAGCACACAACAGCCAATTTCTAGTCTTATACTATTATTTATTTCATCCCAGTAAGATCTACTTCCAAACTGAGGCTAAGACTCAGTGAAACACAGAAAATGGCAGTGTTTTTCAGTATTTTTCTAAAGTCATGTGATGGTCTAAAAATTCAGAAGAGTAACCCAATATCTTAAAAACACTTTAGTGTTTGACGGCCTGATAAGGATACTTTTAAACAAGCTCTTATGTTTAGGACTTGTCAATAGCAGAGAAAATTGTATTCAAGCACTTAGTAAGAATAGAGCTCATAAGCAATTCTTCAGGACAAAAGCTACTAGAGGAAATGCCTCCAAAAAAATCTTGTTAACCAAGACCTTCTGTAGCACATCTCTGATATGTCACCTTGATACCCAGGATATTTAAACCTCATTTATTCAGTATAATCTGAACATTTCTTTCTCAATTTCCTTACAATAGTAGGAAGAGAAGAGAATCCTCAGACAGGGAGAGAATAGATGAATCCAGGTAAAATCATCTTGTTCTAAAGGACTCTAAATTATCCCTGAACTAAAATAATCTCTGAAAATAGGAAAAATCTCTTGTTCATTTCAGTACTCTAGCAATTAGCCTGACTCCCTGTAATTACCAATGCATATTTGCTGAATTAACCAAGTTATCAATATTATGGCACTATTTCTAAAACTGAATGAATTACTGTATACATTTCTTTGTTACATGTGGGATACACCTTATTTACTTCAGTTCAAGCAAACCAAAGAAAAATTGGGGTAGAAGGCATAAAATAGGACACTTAGTACATGTGCATGTGTTCTCATGCTTGCTCCTTCTCACTTGTATATACATAAAATTGCTACTATCCTGGAATTTTTTTAAATAGATGTGTGGACTCTGCTCAAGATTCCTGGACAGTTTAAAATAGTAGCTCCAGGGGTGCCTCTTAATTTTGGTTCAGGTCATGATCTCAGAGTTGTGAAACTGAGCCCCACATTGGGCTCCATGTTGGGCATGGAGCCTGTTTAAGATTCTCTCTCTCTTTGCCCTCTCTCTCTCTCTCTCGAAGGAAGGAAGGAAGGAAGGAAGGAAGGAAGGAAGGAAGGAAGGAAGGAAAGAAGGAATAAAATAGTAGCTCTAAGTGAAGGAATAACAGACTTTCATCTCCTTCCTGATCCACCCTCTTATTTACCCCCCTACTCATACATTTACCTATCCTTTTTCAAAAGAGTTTTGAAGTATTTACATTGGAAACTGATCCAGTAACAAGACAATTATAGGGCCTCATGTCCCTACAAGATCAGAGAACCCCATAAAACCAGGCTCAGTGCTCCTGTTCTCCTATAGGCCATATGATCATCAGCCACCATCACAAGCTGGGGTTCATTTTTTGCTGCTCAGAGGCACACACATAAGTTTGTGTATCTTCAACATGCTACCAAAAGTTTAACAGAAGAAACCATAGGAATATATACTCCATAGGATTTCTCTTACAGAAATATCTCTTCCTTAGCCAATTTCAGTGTGGTTAATGACAAGGGGCTTGTAACCATCTTAATGGCACACAATACAATGTGTAAAACCTAAATTTATATTCCTTTAAACCATAATCCCTTTAAGACACCTAGCCAGACCAAATCCCAAGAAAATGACCTCAACAGTGATTCAAGTACTTAATAACAAAAGCAAAGCTGGTAAGAGACAAGACAAAGGGAGGGAAACATCAGTCATTAGCAACCTTTCGAGAGGTCAAATTTTACCTTCAATAAGAAAGCAATACTACCTTTACACCTTCTTCAGCTTCATCAATATCAAATATCTTTTTTGTTTTTTTCTTCTTTTTCTTCTGATTAAAGAAGTTCAAGTCATCTAAATCATCAGAAGCATCTAAAAAGACAGACAATTGAGATTAAAAATTAATAACTAGCAGAAGGCATAGCATCAGAGTTAAACCAACATTTTAGCTATTAATTAGTCATCAGAATAGAGATCGAGTATTAATTAGTACAGTGGTCTCTCTACAACCACAAAGATTATGATTCTGAAAAACACAATGGCAGGTCAAAGCTCTGTAGGAAAAACCCGGTTAGGGGACCATGTTGGGAACATTTATTTAGTAATCTAACCATATTGTGCCTCATTGTTCCCAAGGCGAAGTCAGGGTTCTAACACAATTTTCAAAGCTCTCTAGTTTTCTCTCTCCATTTCTGTCTACCCTCTCATCTCCCTTACTTTAATCCTTGGTTCCAGCCCAACTAATTATTTCCACTTCTTAGTAAACTTTATCCATTATTAGTGAGTAAATAATGGGTTTATTCAATCAGTTTTCCATTTGCCCTGCCCTCTTGTACACTAGGAATATTTTAGGATCCCTCTACTACAAAGTTTTTCATGGAGCTATTTATGAATTTGTTTTGTCTTATTATGAGAATGATTTACTTTTCAAGTTTGTTTTAAACATGTACAAGATGCTTACTTAGCACATAGTAGATGCTCAATAAATGTCAGTTGTCCCCATCACTAGCAGTGTCTTATGTTCAGCAGATGTAAATTTTATTTACAGAATCATTTATTTCTAGTAGTCACATGGTGTCTATGTCAGTGTGCAAGAGGGAATAACTAGTGCTGGTATCTAAATCCAAACATTTTAGGTTGTAATTTTAATCTCTTCTATACATTTTCAGACTTGCTAAGACACAAAACTATCAGGCCCTAAATCTTTTTGCCTACACTCAAATACAACCACAATTAAAATTGGAGAAGAGACTTGACAGGTTAGACTGGAAAAACCAGGCCTGGAATGATGAGGTTTTGTCATTTCTACAAGTTGTGGATTCAGTAGCAATTTCTCTGGAACAAGTTTATCAGAAATCTGGCAAGATCCAGTGTACATGGCCTGTTGATAGCCTCAACTTCACTGGAACAACCTTATCAGGCTGAGAGGTCACTGTATGTAAAAAAAAAAAAAAAAAAAAAAAAAGAAACACTGATGGAAGAGAACCAGGTCTCAGAAGACAACAGTGACTCTTTCATATCTACCACTTACCTTTTTTCCTACTGTCCTCTTCATCGGCTTCTACATCTCTGTCCTCAGTGGGCTCTGGTTCTACTTCTTTTGTTTCTGAGGGCTGGGTTTCTTCTGTCTGGGCATCCCCTTCCTCATCTAACATAAAAGGCTTCTTCTTCTTCTTTTTCTTCTTGCTCATAGTAGGATCAAAAATCATCTGTTTAAAAGACAATAAAGAAAAAGGAACTAAATGATTATTTTTTTAATGATACATTCCAAACATGTTGTATTTTCTTTTTTTTTAACTTTTAAAAATGTTTATTTATTTTTAAGAGAGACAGAGAGAGAGAGAGGGAGGGAGGGAGGGAGGCTGAGAGAGAGAGAGAGAGAGAGAGAGAGAGAGAGAGAGAGAGACTGAGAGCGGGGGAGGGGCAGAGAGAGGGAGAGACAGAATCTGCAGAATCTGAAGCAGGCTCCAGGCTCTGAGCTGTCAGCACAGAGCCCGACATGGGGCTCGAACTCACGAGCTGTGAGATCATGACCTGAGCCAAAGTCGGACATTTAACTGACTGAGCCACCCAGGAGCCCCGGAACATGCTGTATTCTTAAAGGGTATATGCTTAGAAGTAAAACAGTATATGGTGCATTTAAGTACCAAAAAGGATTTTACACACACAAAGTCCATCCAACCTTCCTTGTATTATTAAATAGGGGTGGAGGTGGGATTCTGAAACATGTGCACCTGCCTTTAAATACGTAAACTGTCACAAGATACAGTAACTTCACTTTTAAAATTCATGAGCAAATTTGGAGACTATAAATGCATCATGGAACTTAGGGAAGGGACCGTAGAAATAACCTATTCTATGCCCCCCATTTTTTGGAGAAGAAAACCAATGCCTAGGCAGGTTATATATGTTTTATTTAAGGCTGTAACCTGGGGTTGCTATACCAGACTTGACCTGATTTAAAAAAAAACTGTTTTCCCCTCCAAGTTCAGATAAACCTTTATAAAAATCCATCAGCAGCCTTTCCTATAGCTAATCTCTATCTGAGTAAGAAAAACTTCCATACAACCTTTTACTTTGCTTTTTGTTTCTAGAACATTCAAAGTTTTCTTAGGTCATTTTAAATCTAATGTCTACTAGAGAGTAAGTGAAAAACTAATTTATAACTTGTTTTAGATGATTTGTGTACACTGATCACTTGGGAAAAAATACAGATCATTATTTTAGACACAACAGTTTAAGAACATATAGGGGAGATGCCTGGTAGAGTGGAAAGAGGTCTTTGAAGCCAAATAGAATTGGATTCAAATCCCAAATAATTTTTCTCTAAGTCCCTTACCAATCTTTGTCCAAATTCTACCATGCTTAAATTTAGCATTTTGCCCAATGAGCTTCTGGAACAGTTTAGTGAAGTATTTAAAAGCACAGGTTTGGGGGGTGCCTGAGTGGCTCAGTCAGTTGCACGTCTGACTCTTGATTTCGGACTCAGGTCCTGATCTCACTGTTCATGGGTTAGAGCCCCGCTCCATGCTGACAGTGTGGAACCTGCTTTCTCTGTCCCTCCCCCACCTCTCTAAACAAACGCACAGGTCTGGAGTCCAACTGACTGAATTAAAATCCTGACTCTCACTGGTACTTGTGTTACTCCAGGTAAGTTCTTGACCTCTCCATGCTTCAGATGTAAAATGGAAATCAGTAGCACAAGCAAAACCGAACCTCACAAATTTACATAAATATGTTCATATATATTTAAACACTTGGCACAGTGCCTGACACAAAAGTACTCAATAAATGTTAGCAATTATTAGAATTTATACAACGTTTCATGGTTCACAAAGCATGGTATCTCTTGATTCCTATCACTCAAATTTCATCAATTCAGGGTGATCAAATTTCTAAGACATCATAAAACTCAAAATCCCAAAAAACTGATTCTAATGTACCCAAGTACATTAGAGAAATTGAGCTACACTGAAATCAAACTAAGGTCTGTAATAAGGTAGGGTAGTTACTGTGTTCACCCAATAGAGAAGGATCTTCAAGACATTCTTGAAATTGATACAGCCTTCTTTCAAAGACTTCCTCTTTTACTTTCACAAAAGATTTAATTGTATAGCAAATGAATAATTCTGAAACGCAGTCAGTCTGAAGGACATTACTTATTAAACTTTGAAAAAAAAAAAAAGAAAGAAGACAGAACAGGAGGAAGTTCCCCACTGCTGATCCATCAGGCCTTGAGTCACCCTACATGGAGTGTTGCAATCTATTCCAGGGAGGTTATCTAGTTTATCCTCATTACTGAAATATGGAGGTTTGGCAAAAGGACAGCAATCTAGGCACTAAAAATTTGGATGTCTGGCAGGGCTTACAATTTACTGCATTTTTTTCAAGTATCAAGTTCTCTGGAATATTAATTAGCCTTTATTATCCAACAAAATAGACCAAAGATTTGAGGGATTCTCAAATCAGTGCAGCCTTACAGTTTTCTTATCCTATGAAAAACATTTGTACTTAAGTCTACAGGGAAACAGTTTGGTTGTAGCCTTGTAAAGAGTAATAAACATACAGGAAATTATACACTGAAATAATTACCATCTCTCTCAATTACTGTCTCTGGATATTTAAGACACATACTCATTGCCTCATTATACTCCCACCACCTAGCAAAGTCGATTTTAAAAATAAGGAAACTAGGGATCCCAAAGTAGTGCCCAGAGAAGGACTACCCCAAAATATAAGGCCAGGTCAGCCCTGAAGTGAAAAAGTCTTTGTTTTTTTGTTCTTTTTTAAGATTTTCATGTCTGACTTACAAATTATTACATTCAAAATGTTTTATGAGACTAGTTTGGCTTCGAGCAGCAAATAGTTGCTGACAGTGCACTTATGGAAAACCACAGAATCTCTTGAGTTTTTTGTTTTTTTTTTTAAGCCCACAACAAAGCTTTCAAAAAGTTTCCTACTTGCAACTTCCTGGGTTGGGCTGGAGGTAAGGAAAAGGAATACCAGCAAAAATTTACGCTGAGAATAGCCTAAAATGCTTCATGAAAGTGGTAACCTACTCTCATCCAACAGAATTTACCCAAGATGCTAACTTTATGACCACATCACACCCAGGAGACAAATGTTAGTTACAAAAGAACCTAGAGAAGCAAGGTGAGAATAAAAGCTAAGCACTGTCATGTCTGGGTGACAGGATCCTGGAAAATTTTCACTTTTTGTATTCTTCTGTTTTGTAAACTTTGTACAACACACATCCATTTTTAATCAGAAACTTTTTTTTTTTTAGTTTAAAGCTTCTTTTGTAAAAACATCCTACCATGTTGTGTGAAAACCCAATGGTTCTGATACTTCATGAATGGGGCCTACTAATAAGCAGTAATCTTTGCTACTGACAGCACTTTTTTTAAAAAAAGGTGTGATAAACAATGAATGCCTGCAGATTAGGGAATTTTTCCTTACTAGGTAGCACCCCATAATTCTAGAACACTGCTTTACCAGGGTAAAGGTTATATATCAGTGAGTTTCTGGCCTAATTAACAGGCTTAGAAAGAAACGTGTGCAGTTTGTTTTATGTCAATTATACATCAATAAAGTGTTAAAGAAAAAGAAATGTGAAGAAAAGAGGAAAAAAAATTTTAATAGTAGGTTCTTTAACCCTCTATCCTAGCCCAGGAATTCTACTCTTGGGGAGTCCCTGGCAGTTATATATCATTTCCATGTACAAATTTTAACCTGATCCTCACAAGTCTGTAAAGTAGTCCAAAGTTAAGGTCTGGTCTAAGAGTATTCATCTAGTCGACAGTACTAGAGGAATCAGATCCTGCACATACCTCCAGAGTCGAAGCCAAAGGCTGAGAGGTTCTAGTCCCACTAACTTGCTGTGTGATCTTGGGCAAGTTAACCTCCCTACGCCCTTGTTTCCTGCCTATAAAATGTAGTTGGACTGGCAGACCTGTGAAGTTGCTAAGCTGCTTAACACTTTATTGGCTTCCAAAGCCTTCTGTAGGAATGCTGGTTCTGCCATTTCTGCTTGATAAAATCCTGTTCACCCTTCAATAATGTATTCACATTCCACCTCCTTCAAAACCCGATCCCACTGTTAAAGCTGAATCCTCCAGCTCCCCAACTCGCTATGTTGAAATGGCCCTATTTCTTCTACCTCCTGTAACAACTAGTAGATCTACCTCCCTGACAACACTTGTGAGTACTTTACCATAAAACCCATACACAGAATAGTACCCTACAGTACTACACAGGCACTGTTAAAGGTTATGAGAAGCTTAGAATATGGGTAGAAAAAAAGCATGACGCTGCTACTCTTAGAACTTTTGAAATAAAGTAGTCAGAGCATGACCTCCAAGCAAGAACCACCTACTTCATTTAGACTCTCAGTTTTCTCTCCTAACAGACCAAGAGCCTGTTAGTTATCTAGATGGAGGTAATATTGCATAGATCTGGAATTCTACTACTGGTTCCACCAGTTACTATTTAATCATGGACATCATACAACTCTCTAAGCCTCTGTTCTCTCATCTCTAAAATGGGCATAACAATGATACAATCTTACAAGGTTTTTGGGAAAATCAAATGTGAGATTGGAGTCCCCTCCAGAATAAAATCAAAATTCCTTATTTTGGTCTTCAAATCCTTCTGTGAATTAGCCACCATTATATTTCAAGGGGATCAACCTTAAACAAATTGCAGAATATTCCTTCTGTGATTACATGTACTTGCCTTTTCAACCACTCCTTTACCCTGTGATCGGGCCTTTCCACTACTTGTGGAAATTCTCAGCAACGTTCAGGGTCTACCTAAAACACCAACGCTCGAGGAAGCCTCGATTTTTTCCTCTAACTCCTCTCCAAGGCGCTAGAGGCCAAGCACCCCAATATTTATAAAGTGAATTATAAATTCAAGAGCACTGCTTTTGGCGGGGAGACCTGGCCGGTAAGCCGTAGCTTTCCCCCCCAGTGTTGATCAATACCTACTGACAGTACTTAAAATCAAATTTCATCATAAGCCGTTTGATTTTAAATGAACTGGAACCAACCTGGCTAAAAAGGATTTGAGAAAATTTGCTGAGGTACAAGCACGACGGGAGAAAACGATCCGGCCAGCTTTGCAGCCGGATTTTCCCGCTCACGTCTCAGAGCTCTCCGTTCAGGAAGGCTCAGGGACTCCCGCCCTAAAACTTTCCGAGGTCAGTCACTTACTGAGGCTGAAGGATCTTTTCCTCTCGTCCTATCTCCCTCACCCCTCGGTCTTTTTAAGAAATAATGCTCGTTATGAGCATGAGGGCGGACACCGGCCAGGACAAGAGAGCCTGCAAAGTTTTCAACGAGGGCGCTCCGTCGGAGCTGAGGAAGGTTCCTCTCAGCACGCCTGGCGCCCAGTGAGGACAGTTGGTGCCCCAGTGTCAAACCGAAAGGAATGCAGGGGTCGCCAGCCTCAATCTCGTTCTTTCGGGGCATTACCCAGGCATTCAAGCCCCCTTCTGGGACGGCGACTCAACGAGCTCTCAATTCTGGAAACGCCGGCCAACGAAAGGACGCAGGCCTCGGCGCCGCCGCCCTGAGGAGAGCCGGACGCGGCCAGGCCCGCGGCTCCGAAGTCCTCACTGGCTCTACCGCTCCCGGCCGCCTAGGCCCGGCTGCTCCACATGGCGGCGGCCGGCTACTAGGCCGCAGGCCCGGTCTCCCACACTGGGGTGGGTTGGGCTCCCCGCCTCAGTCCTTAGCCCTAGAGCCAGGCTCAGGCCCTCACCTCATCCCCGGACATGGCGGCAGCTCGAGTGGGCTCGGCACAGACGGGAAGTCGGACGGGTCAGCCCCAGGCCCCAGCGGCAGCGTTGCTCCTGCCGACACTTCTCCCACCACCGCACTAGGCTCTTGCATCAGCGAAAGGGAACGACACCCCGCCCTCTCCTCCCAAGCGTTGGAAATACGCCTGCGCAGAACCTGCCAAAGCGCAGGCGCGCGGCGGGGCCAACCTGGAGCGCTCCGTCTGGCGCGAGTTACCAGGCGACGGCGTGGCGCCAGGCAAGCCGGGACTTGTAGTCCGCCTGGAAGAGGCGGGCACTTGAGGCACAGCAGTCCCGCGATCCGTGCGCTTTTGCTACGTCTGAGAACCTTGCCGGGAGATTGGTTCTTGCAGGTGGCTGCTCTTACCTTAGTCTTTCGCAGCGCAGACGTTTCTGCGATGTTCTGCACGGCTTGTCAAGTGAATTCGGGGCCATTTATCCTAGGTTAGGGTAGGAGGTGAGAGCTCAATAATATGAGCCCGTTAGGGTTTTAGTTTCCTTGCTACTACCTCCGCTATGCGCCCTCGAGGTGTTCTAACGTTTGAGGGACTCCTTGGTGCTAGAAGCGCGCACCTCACTGAGGAGCTTTCACTAGGGGCGCCTGGGTGGCTCACTCGGTAAAGCGTGGGACTTGGGTCCTTGGGCCTTGGGTCCGGTCACGAAGTCGTGGTTAGCGTGTTCCAGCCCCACATGGGGGCTCTGTGCTGACAGTTTAAGAGCCTGGAGCCCGCTTGGGATTCTGTGTCTCTGTCTCCCTCTCTCCCTGCCCCTCCCCTGCTCGCGCGCTGCCTCTCTCTCTCTCTCTCTCTCTCTCTCTCTCTCTCTCTCTCTCTCAAAAATTAATAGACATTTTTTTAAAAAAAATTTAAGAGGTTTTACTTAGTGGGATTTCTTTTAAGTTTATTTATTTTGAGAGAGAGAGGAGAACATGAGCAGGGATGGGGCAGAGGGGCATAGAGAGAATCCCAACCAGACTTCGTGCTGGTAGCGTGGGTCCCACCGTGGGGCTCCGAACCCACGAACTGTGAGATCATGACCTGAGCTGAAACCAAGAGTGGAGACTTAACCGACTGAGAGGCGTCCCTGCTTAAGGAGAAATTTAACCTAACAACAGGCTAGATTTCAACTTGGGAGGTCCAAAACCAAAAGTCTCTCCTCATGTAGTCTTGAGAGAAGATGTCCCCTAAAAGAAACAGCCTGCTAGCAGTCTGTCAGGAATCCTGAAAACACTTGTTTATGAAATCCCTGCTTGAACGCTGTGGGTGCATCATGCAATTCCCCTTGAGGCATAATAATAGCAAAAAAAACGGGGGCGCCTGGGTGGTGCAGTCGGTTAAGCGTCCGACTTCAACCAGGTCACGATCTCGCGGTCCGGGAGTTCGAGGCCCGCGTCAGGCTCTGGGCTGATGGCTCAGAGCCTGGAGCCTGTTTCCGATTCTGTGTCTCCCTCTCTCTCTGCCCCTCCCCCGTTCATGCTCTGTCTCTCTCTGTCCCAAAAATAAATAAACGTTGAAAAAGAAAAATTAAAAAAAAAAAACACACATACAAAAAAAACCCACAAAAAACCTGTTTATTTATTTATTTATTTTGAGTGAGGGAAAGAATGAGCAGGGGAGGGGCCAAGGGGAGAGAGAGAAAGAAAAGAGAGTTCCAGGCATGCTCCCAATGTGGAGCCTGACCAGGCGCTTGAGCCCACCAACTGTGAGTTTGTGACCTGAGCCAAAATCAAAAGTCAGAGGCTCAACCGACTGAGCCACCCAGGTGCCCTAAAAGTGGTTACCTTGTAAGGAGCTCTCACCATTGTCAGTGCCCTCCAGCCAAAGGCCACTGAGAACACAGCTATCGTTGCACAAAATTGGGCTTATTGTCTCCTTGAGAGGAGGGAGACACACCACGAAGGATGGGGACACTCAGGAAGAAGGTCCCGGAAAAAAAAAATTTATATATGGGCTTGTGTTAGGTAACTTCAAGGAGTGTTTCAAGGAAGCAGGCCTTCTGTCTAGATTGGTTACTGTTTTGAGGTGGTGGTACTTCTGTGATGGGGTATTTTAATAATTCTTATTTAAAAAGGGAGAAGAGCCAAGAGAAGCTAAAACTATGATTGGTTATGAAGCAGTCCCTCCTGTTAGCCAAGACAGGGAGATTTGTTTTTTGTGTGCATATGTGATTGGGACAATGTTCTTTGTTTGTTTGTTTGTTTGTTTGTTTTTAGACATGATTATGGAGTGGTTTTGTTTTTGTTTTAATTCATCCTGACCAGAGTGGCTTTGTCCGATTTTGGTGGTCTATAAAATTGTTTATGTTCAACGGGGCAGTACATCCCAGTTTATGGTACCAGCCTAATTCCCACTATCAGGGGTTGCTTTTCTCCTTTTCACTGTGCTTCATATCACTTAATACATGTGTTCTACTTTAGGCCTCAAAACAACTATGTGAGACAATCCATAGACATTTAGTAATCTAAGCTTGGCAGGTAAAATTAGGTCACTGCCTCTAAGGAGTTTACAGCTTATGAGAACACTTTATTAGCCCCTTTTTTTGAGTGAGGAAACTGTGCTTTCATGGCACTGATTAGTCCAAAATCACAGCCAGCAAAAGAGGGAACCTGGGGATCCAAGTCCAGACAATCTGATGTCAGCAGCTGCCCCTTTACCATCCCGAGAATCGGCATCCCTATGGAGGCTGCAGTAGCTGGAGATGACTGAGGAGGCACTGCAGCCTCCTTAGGGCCAGATAATTCTTTGTTGTTGGGAGTTCTGTGCATAATAGGATGTTTACCAGCATCCCTGGCCTCCATCGTGTCAGTGGCACCCTGCTCCTAGTTGTGACAACCAAAAATGTCTCCAGACATTACCAAACCACCTGTGGTTGAGAGCCACTGGTGTCTACCATTTATCTCCTCCTGGGTCTTTGAGAGGTAACAAACATTTGGGGCATGAAAATCCCCAAACCATTTTGAATGGGGAGATCTTGAAAAGAGAGAGAAACAGTGTGCCTTAGGTTTTGGAAAGCCTATTCAACTAGAAAAATGAAGACTGAGACAAAGCATAGACAAAGGAAGTGGGGAAAAAACAGAGAAGTGATCAAAGTGGAGAGGAGCTCTTAGGAAATCACCCTTCAGTTATTCAGTTCACACTAACAAAGACACAAAAAGTCTTAATGAGGCCTCATAGGACCTCTGATCCATGTTTGGGAAATGCTAGTATGCTTAGCAAATAGTCTTGACCACTTTTCTGAAAAGATTTCTTTTCCATTACAACGTGGTCCCAAATCTGACCTCCCTGAGCTGGCAACTTGCAAGAGACTCTTCAGAGATTTCAGGTATCCCCCAAGGTAATAGCTTGTTTTTCAGGAAAACCAAGATTCCCTGGGGAGCTGACAAAAATCACAAAGTAATGGCAGCTAAGCTTTTCCAGGTTTTCGAAGAGATAGATCCTACTTAGAGTAAGCTAGTAAGTAAGAGTATCAACACAAATAATCACTTGTGTCTTCCTAACCTCTTTCATCTAAGAATCTCTGCAAAATATATAGACATTTATTAATTTTCTTCTCATTACAGTGAGGGAAATCGTTGTGATTTTTCTGTTTTATAGATACAGAAGCCAAGTTATGGAGTCCACAAAGAATAGTGAGAAATCCAGAAATAGACTATTGGTATATTCACTCTGGACCATTCTTGATGCTCAGTACCACTCCAGATCTCCAGCTACTCAATATAAAGGTAATGATAATCCTTCAAGTATATACAAAATTTTATGTTTTCATAGGCTTTAAAATAATCCATAGTGTTGGGGCACCTGAGTGGCTCAGTTGGTTAAGCATCCGACTCTTAATTTTGGCTGTCATGGTTCATGGGTTCGAGCTCCGCTTTGGGCTCCACACTGGCAATGCAGAACCTGCTTGACATTCTCTCTCTCTCTCTGAAAATAAATGAATAAAATAAACTTTAAAATAATCCGCAGTCTCTTCACTTGGCCCATAAAATAGCAGGCCTATAGAGGCTATGACTTAAAGAAAATTTAACAGTGATAGTATTTGAACCGGAACCCAGAGCTCATGATTCTTAATCCTGTACTCCTTCTGCTTGGTAAGCAAGCCCATATATCCTTGTAGGTGATACTTAATTTACAGAAAACATAAGATATTCTAATCCATATAGAAATCCAAACCTATGCAACCCTTTCATCTATTTGCACATTATGTGGAGTTCTTTTAAGAGTTAGCTTGGTGAAGAAAGAGAACAGTCACTGAGATATTAATAAAAAGCATCTGGCAACTCTGAAATTAAATTAATCTTTGGGTTGCTGTAGTAAGCAGAAGGCATAGTGAGGCTCCCTGCAAGGAAGTCTTGAATAGAATTAACCTTTAGGAACTAAATTAGTAGAAATGAATTATTAATTAGTTAACCATATATAAAAATGACTTGTAAAATAATGTGTCACTGAGGAGATTTAGGAATTATCAATTCTAAGAAAGTTAACCAGGCTGTAGTCTAATGACAATACATCTCTAAATACTGTCATTATGTTAATGATTCCTAAATTCATATTTACAACCCAAACCTCTCCACTGAGTTCCAGCCACAGATATCCAAGTACCTACTTTTTCTATGTTTGTTTGTCTCAGAGAGATCTCAAAGTTACTGTGTTTAAAACAGAATTCTGGGTATTTTCTGCTACATGTCTTCCTCATCTCATAAATTAAGGGGACTGCTCTCTACCCAGATGCTAGTTAACTCACTTTCTTCCTTTTCCTTGCCCTCTTCATCCAATTCATTATCAAGTCTTGTTGATTCTGTGTCCAAAATAAATCTGAAATCCAACCACTTCTATCTCCACTGCCACTAGTTTAGTCCAGGTGACTTTCTTGGATACTACATTCTCCTCTTGACCTTTTCCTTTATAACACTTACCATAATTTGTTTAATTTATTGGTCAGTTGTTTACTTGTGATTTTCATAATCTCACTTCACTTCTAGAGTATATATAAATTCCTTGAGGATAATTTGTTGAATTAATGGATGAAAATCCAATAGTATTGAAATTTTAACATGATTGCTTATAGTGATATAGTTGAAGTTGGAGCCTTTATTTAACAATAAATGATTGAAAAAATACTGAAACTTGGATGGAACTGGAGGGTATTATGCTAAGTGAAATTAGAGAAAGACAAACATCATATGACTTCACTCATATGAGGACTTTAAGAGACAAAACAGATGAACATAAGGGAAGGGAAACAAAAATAATATAAAAACAGGGAGGGGGGCAAAACAGAAGAGACTCATAAATATGGAGAACAAACTGAGGGTTACTGGAGGGGTTGTGGGAGGGGGGATGGGCTAGATGGGTAAGGGGCACTAAGGAATCTACTCCTGAAATCATTGTTGCACTATATGCTGACTAATTTGGATGTAAATTTTAAAAAATAAACAATAAATTAAAAAATAAAAAAAATACTGAAGCTAACATAATAAAAATCAACTATGTTGCGATATGTCTAAGAGTGTGTTAGAATTGAAATGGTTCACCTGGAATCCAGAAAGAGAATCCTCAGCTTGGATACATCCATGTTTTCTTTCCTTTTCTTTCTTTCCTTTCCTTTCCTTTCCTTTCCTTTCCTTTCCTTTCCTTTCCTTTCCTTTCCTTTCCTTTCCTTTCCTTTCCAAAGGAGAAATAATCTTTTTTGTTAATGTTATTGAAATATAATTAACATACAGTGTTATGTTAGTTTCAGTATACAATGTAATGATTCAACAATTCTATACATTACTCAATGCTCCTCATAATAAGTGTTCTCCTAATCCCTTTTATCTGTTTCACCCACCTCCCCTCCCCACAACCACCAGTTTGTCCTCTATATTTAAAAGTCTGTTTTTGTGTTTGTCTCCTTTTTTATTTGTTTTTTCATTTGTTTCTTAAATTCCACATATGAGTGAAATCACATGGTCTTTTTCTTTGTCTGACTTGTTTCATTTGGCATTGTACCCTCTAGGGCCATCTGTGTTGTTGCAAACTGCAAGATCTCATTCCTTTTTATTGCTAATATTCCATTGTAGGTATGTACTGTGTCATCTTTTTTTTAGCTTAATTTATAACTTTATTTATTTACTTCTTTATTTTAACTCCAGATAAATACCACATCTTCTTTTTTTTAATGTTTATTTATTTTTGAGTGGTGGGGAGGGGCAGAGAGAGAGGGAGACACAGAATCTGAAGCAGGTTCCAAGCTCTGAGCTGTCAGCACAGAACCTGATGCAGGGCTCGAACTCACAAACTGCGAGATCATAACCCGAGCCGAAGTTGGACGCTTAACTGACTGAGCCACCCAGGTGCCCCTACATCTTTTTTTATTCATCTATGGATGGACACTTGGGCTGCTTCCATATCTTGGCTGTTGTAAATAATGTTGCAATAAACCTGGGTGTACATATAGCTTTTGGAATTTGTGTTTTTGTTTTCTTTGGGTAAATACCTAGTAGTGAAATTATTGGATCATATGATAATTCTATTTTTACAATTTTTTGAAGAACCTCTATACTGTTTTCCATAGCGGCTGCACCAAATTACATTCCCACCAACTGTGCACTAGGGTTCCTTTTTCTTTACATCCACACCAACAGTTGTTATTTCTTGTGTTTTTGATTCTAGCCATTCTGACAGATGCAAGATGATATCTCATTGTGGTTTTGAATTGCATTTCCCTGATGATTAATGATGTTGAGCATCTTTTCATGTGTCTGTTGGCCACCATTTGTATGTCTTCTTTGGAAAAATGTCTATTCAGGTCCTCTGCTCATTATTAAATCAGATTATTTGGGAGGGGTATTTTTGGTGTTGAGTTGTATACATTCTTTGTATATTTTGGATATTAACCCCTTATAGGATATATTATTTGCAAATATCTTCTTCCATTCAGTAGGTTTCCTTGTCGTTTTATTGATGGCTTCCTTCACTGTGCAAAAGCTTTTTATTTTGGTGTAGTCCCAATAGTTTAATTTGCTTTTGTTTCCCTCATCTGAATAGCTAGAAAAATGTTTCTATGGCTAATGTTAAAGGAATTACTGCTTCTATGTTTTCTTCAAGGAGTTATGGTTTCAAGTCTCACATTTAGGATTTTAATCCATTTTGAGTATATTTTTGTGTATGGTGTAAGAAAGTGGTCCAGTTTCTTTCTTTCTTTCTTTCTTTCTTTCTTTCTTTTTTTTTTTTTTTTTGCATGTAGCTGTCCAGTTTTGTCTGCACCATTTGTTGAAGAGACTGTCTTTTCCCCATGGTATATTCTTCCTCCTTTGTCAAAGATTAATTGACCATATAAGCATGGGTTTATTTCTGGGCTCTCTATTCTGTTCCATTGATCAATGTGTCTGTTTCTGTGCTAGTACCATACTGTTTTGATTACTACAGCTTTGTAGTACATCGTGATGGCCATGTTTGTTTTCATCCAGCAATGTTCAGGAAGAGAAATCATAAATCCAAAGAACATTGTTAAGCTATTCATTACAATGTATACCTGTTCTAGCACACAGATATACCTGTGGCCAGAATGAAATGGACTTTAAAATCATCCACCTCTTTTTTTTTTCTGATCATTCACCAAAGAACATTTTGATAATCAACTTAGATTCCCTAGTAATGAAGTGCTTTGGACAGCAAACACGAATATTTCAGTCACTGGAAAAATATATCCCATGCTAGAATGTAACTCTGTGAGGGCAGGAAATTGTTAATCACAGCTGTGTCCCTAGAACCTAGAACAGTGCTTAGCACAAAGTAGATTCTTTGTGTTCGATGAATGAATGAACATTAGTAAATTAGAATTATACTTTATACCACATTTTCTTGTGAATTTGGTTATTGTAAGTCAATCCTCAAATATCTCTTCCATGCTAGATGCATTAGGAATATCAGATTTCTGGTCTTGAAGGCCAAATATGAGACCTTGAACTCTAGTGCTCTACCACAAGTGTCTGCAAGACCGGATTTGATTAACCAGCTGACCTCCTTTGATGTCTCCTTCTTGATTCTCTTTGACTTCAATTCATCCTCCATCTAGCTCACAAGTTTTATTTTAAGAAACCCAATCATATTGTTCCCCTGCCTAAAAATCAGTTAATTCTCTGTTACCTTCAGATAATAGCTATCTACAGTCTACTTCTCCAGCTTTCCTACCACTTTACTCTCTACCCTTCTTTCTACTGTCTATCAGGTATTGTCAGTTCCAGCCACACTGAGTTACTTTATATTTCCTGAAATGCCATTTCTCTGGCTGGAATGTTCATCCCACCTCTTCCTAGGTGATGAACTCCTGCCATTCTTTAAGATCCAGCTTAAATGTTACTTCTTAAAAGCTTATGACTTCTCTAGAGGGGAAAAGCTATTTCTTTCTTCCTGATTGTTTTCTCTCTCTTTCCCCTGCAACAGCCCTTATATATTATAGCTACCTTTGAGATCCTGCAGGGCAGGATCTGTCTTATTTATCTTTCCTTGCTTCCCAAATACCTTGCACATGTTTCTGAATGCAAGGATCCATATGGAGTGATAAGTATGAGTGCTAATAACTAACTTGCAACAGCTTGAGCTTCTTACACATAGTCTCCTTCCCAAGGAAGAATATGAAACTTCTCAACTGTATCGGGTTTTTGTTGTTGTTGTTGTTGTTTTTAAAAATTTTTAACGTTGATTTATTTTTGAGAGACAAAGCATGAACAGGGGCAGGGCAGACAGAGGGAGACACAGAATCTGAAGCAGGCTCCAGGCTCTGAGCTGTCAGCACAGAGCCTGACACGGGGCTCAAACCCATGAACCATGAGATCATGACCTGAGCGAAAGTTGGACGCTTAACCAACTGAGCTACCCAGGTATCCCTCAACTGTATTGTTTGAAACAATTGGGTATGAACATAGTCAGGAAAGAAAGGTGCTTTACATACTCTCTTTATGAGTTACCATAAAAGATTTTTTGTCTTCTTGACATATCAGCAGACTCTTAGAAAGGGGTGATTCAGTGCACCATGTATACACTCAGCACCTTGGATTATCACTACTCATTGTATATCTTACTGCCTTGCTCTTGAGAGACTTTGTAACCCCAACACTTTCATAGTGTCTAGTACTTATTGGGAGCACAATAAAATGCTTTATTTTAAGCAATGAAAGAATTTATGAATTAATAAATGAAATTCAATAATTAATTTCTTCCTCTCTTCTTTTGAATAATTAAACCCTCCCTTTAAAAATGTTTGAGGTGCCACTTGCTCTTTAAAGCCTTTTCTAATCATCCCCTGTTATAATTTTACCCTTCTCCATCTTCATGTAGCACATATTATTTACACCATGCTGTCTTGCATTTTTAAGTGCATATGTTCTTTCTTCCTAGCTAGATTGTAAAATTCTTGAGAGCAGGGACTATATGTACTGTTGCATCCTACAGTAGTGTCTTAAATCTAGTAGGATTTTAATACTGCAAATTCTTGGTAAGTTACCCATGGTCATTCAGTGTCTTGTCATCTCAGAAGACTGCAAAACTCTGAAGATAACCTCTGAAGATACTACCTCACATCCATTAAGATGGCTATTATAAAAACAGAGCAAAACAGAAAACAGAAAAGGACAAGTGTTAGCAAGGATGTGGAGAAATTGGAACCCTTGTGCACTGTCAGTGGGAATGTAAAATGGTACAGCTGCTATATATAGCTGTTCTTCAAAATAGTATAGTGGTTACTCAAAAAATTAGAATTACCATATTATCCAACAATTCCACTTGTGGTATATACCCAAAAGAGTTGAAAGGAGAGTCCCAAAGAGATTTTTGTACACCTACGTTTATAGCAGCATTCTTCACAGTAGCCAATAGTGGAAGCAACCCAAGTGTCTGTTGGTAGATGGACGGAAAAACAAAATGTGGTTATACATCCAGTGGAATATTATTCAGTCTTAAAAATGAAGGCAGTTCTGACACATACTGCAACATGGATGAACCTTGAGGGCATTATGCTGAATGAAATAAGCCAGTCACAAAAAGACAAATATTATATACTTCCATTTATGTGAGGTACCTAGAGTAGTCACTCTCATAGAAACAGAAAGTAGAATGGTGGTTGCCTGGGGCTGGGGGCAGAAGAAAGGGGAGTTGTTATTTAATGGTGGCAGAGTTTCAGTTTTGCAAGATGAAAGAGTTCTGGAGACTGGTTGCACAACAATGTGAATGTACTGAAATGAAACGTACACTTAAAAATGGTTAACATAGGGTGGCTCAGTCGGTTAAACGTCCGACTTCGGCTCAGGTCATGATTGCAATTGGTGACTTTGAGCTCTGCTTCAGGCTCTGTGCTGACAGCTCAGAGCCTGGAGCCTGCTTTGGATTCTGTGTCTCCCTCCCTCTCTGCCCCTTCCCTGCTGGGAGTCTGTCTCCTTGTCTCTCAAAAATGAATAAACATTAAAAAAATGTTTTTAAAAATGGTTACCATTGTGAATTTTATGTTATTAAAAAAGATAACAGCACTGAACAGGGAGTCAAAAGACCGAGGTTATTCTTGGTTGTTTCCCAGTGACCAATGAATCTTGTGCAAGTTACTGTTTTTACTTGTGCCTTGATTTCTTCATCTTTAAACAGGATAATATTATTAATAAGGCCTCCTTGGCTTCTGGGTTTCTGTGAGGACCAAATAGAAAAAAAGAAAAAGCAACAACAACCAACAACGCTTAAGATCATTTTTTTTCAGTAGTAGTTTTTCTGGCATTCCAGTGTCCCTGATCTCTTTTAATATTCATCACAAGTTTCGCATCCTGTTTTATAACAAAATATTCCTAAAGATGCCTCAGCAATAACCTGTTACCACTTGAAAGGATATGTATACTGAACTCTTAAACTTTGGGCTGCTTACCTTATAATTTAGTTCCAGGAACACAGCAAATAAACAGCCTTTATGAGGACTATAGATGACCTAAGATGCTAATTACTAATGTGGTTTAACATTAATTGAGGAAATACAAGCTCAGGATTTTCATGTGAGCATGAGAAAGCTGGTCCCAAATTTGGGAGGTATGAGGGTAATATCTGCTTAGTGTCTACTAAGCATCAGGCTCTATAGCAGATGTCTTACATGTGATATCTCATTTAATCTTCACAAAAGCCTTGATAGGTTAATAATATTATACTCTTTTTTTTGAGAGAGAGAGAGAGAGAGAGAGAGAGAGAGAGAGAGAGATAGCACAAGCTGGGGAGAGGGGCGGAGGGAGAGATATAATACTTTTCTTTTAATGTTTATTTATATGAGAGAGAGAGAGAGAGAGAGAGAGAACATGGGGGAGCGGCAGAGAGAGAGGGGTACAGAGGATCCAAAGTAGGCTCTGTGCTGACAGCAGTGAATCTGATGCGGGGCTCAAATCCACGAACTATGAGTTCATGACCTGAGCTGAAGTTGGGACACTCAACTGGCTGAGCCATGCAGGCACCTCAAGAATCTTTTTTTAAAAATGTTTATTTATTTATTTTGAGAGAGAGCATGTGCACATGAGGGAGTGCCTGCATGCGTGAGTTGTGGGGGGTGGCGAGAGAGAGAGGGAGAGAATCCCAAGCAGGTTCTGTGCTGGCAGTGTAGAGTCCAATGCAGGGCTTGATCCCACGACCTTTGGATCATGACCTGAGTGGAAATCAAGAGTCAGAAGCTCAACCAACTGAAGCCACCCAGGTACCCCCTATGTTCATTTTATGAACAGGGAAAATGAAGCTCAGAGAGGTTAAGTCATTACCCAAAATCACACAATGAATGACAAAGATGGAATTTAATTCCAGCTCTGTATGACTGAAGCCCATATTCCTTATATTGTGTTACATTGCCTCTCAAAATATATTTGACTATGCCTATTAGTAATATAGTCAATAATAAATGATATATGTTTATTGTGTATTTATACATTTCTGTCAATTGTCTTACTTGGTCATTACAAGTAAGATAGGCTGTGTAGCGATAATTGTCACCATTTTACAGATGATGAAAAAGTCAGAAAATAACTTACATAAATCAACCAATGAATGGCTATAACAGCACTTGAAAATAGGTACTGCAATTCTCAGACTCATGCTTTTTCCACATTAGCCTCATGAGAACAGAATTTTATCTTTGAGTTTTCTGGTTCTGAAATTTTTATAGGAGCAAAAGAGTGAGCATCTTGACAGCCTGGCAATTCTTCTTATATATGGACAGATTAAACACATGTCTTCATCCCTATTCCCTACCCTATTCTCTTTAACTCACTAAAATGACAGTGAGTTAATATTTTAAAATTTATCAGCACAGAAGGACAAAGAGAGTAAGAAAGACAAAAGCAGATGAGGGATATCAACACATTTTTGGAAGATGGAAAGTTGAGCTAAGAAAACGATTCCAAATGCTTGAGAGGCATATACTAACAAGAGGCAAGCAAGTTCCTATTACAGAACACTAGAATGTCAGGAGTTGGAAGGAGCAAATAAGAAAGCAGTAGAGATATGTGAGGGGCTGAAAAGGGAGACTGGTTAAAGGTTTATATAAGCAGTTAAATTACCAGGTCCTTTCCTCATTCTGCTCAGTTAAGTGACTACCCCTCCATTTCTTTGGCAGAACGCTGGGGTTTATTCTATGGGGGAAAAATGAACTAGAGAAGCTCCAGACTGAGATACCAGGCCCAGCTAAAGATTATAGCTGAGGAGACCAGGAGGGGAGGATACCACACTGAAAACAGATCAAATGAATGTCTACTTGCTAAACGAGGAAACTTGCCAAGCCCTCTCACTCTGTTTCACTCCAGGAATACTGATGGCAAGGCTTATATTCCCTAGGCAGGAGAGCAGAGAATTAATTTTGGGAAAAACTTAAAATTGGATAACACCAGAAGCAAGATCTGTAGATACTGACACTTGAGGGTCTCCCAACAAAGCAAATAGGTCCCCACTTTATCATCTTGCAAGAAAGCCCAACAACTGACAAACTCTTCCTCTTAACACAGAGCTTCCAAATACCTTTGTAGTGACTCACTCTTAAATATGAAGGGACAGCAAAGATCACCAAATAGTTGACATAAACTTTCACCAAGAAAGGCAGCATCAAATTGAAATGGAAGAGGAAAGAAAAGAGAAACTCAGAGGGTAAGAGAGATAATATAGAGAACAGAAGAATATATTTTTAAAAACAATAAGCATCTTCTAAGAGATAGTTATAAAATAGTGCATCCATAAAGTAATGACAAGATGCTCCAAAAAAGGGATGATCGGAGGATAATAGCTCTAGGAAATTAAAAATATAATAACAAAAATAAACAATTCAAAGTAGTATTTATATATAAAATTGAGGAATCTCCTGGAAAAGAGAACAAAAATACAGAAATGGAAAATAAGAATGAAAAGATAAATAGAGGATGAATCCATAAGGTCCAACATGAGGCTAATAAGAGTTCTGGAAATATGGAAGAAATGGAGGAAAGGAAATTATCAAAGAAATTATGAGAAGATCTCTGATAATTGAAGGACATGAGTTTCCAAACTGACAACCGACTAAGTGCTCAGCATAATGTAGGGGAAAAAAACAAAATAAAAAACACTATTGTAGGGGCACCTTGCTGGCTCAGTTGGTAAGTATCTTGATTTCAGTTCAGGTCATGATCTCATGGTTCATGAGTTCGAGTCCTGCATCAGGCTCTGCGCTGACAGTGCAGAGCCTGCTTGGGATTCTGTCTCTCTCCCTCTCCCTGCCCCTCCCCCACCCAAAAAAAATTTATAAATAAACTTGAAAAAAAGCCACAATGGCACATCATCATGAAATTTCTAAACACAAGAGATAAAAAGAATCTTGGTGATGGGAAGTGAAGAGGGAGCAGGGAAAGGGAAATGCATCATTTATAAAAAGAGTAGATCATAAGAGTCACGTATATCTCAATGTTAACACTGGTTGCTAGAAGACAGTGAAACAGTGCTTTCAAAATTTGGAGAGAATATTATTTTCAACTTAGAATTCTATACTAAGTCATATTATCAATCAAGTGTGGGGGCAATTAAATATATTTTCAGGCATGCAAGGATCAAAAATTTACTACCCATCTCCTCCCATCTTTTCCTGGGACAGTACTGGAAGACATGCTCTACTGAAACAAGAAAGACAAAGATATAAATTTTAGGAGAGGAGATTAGCCAAGGCAAGAGGCAAAAGAAAGTCCCAAGATGACAGCTATACAGCAGACCTAGGGAGGAACAGTCCAGACTGAAGGAAGGAATGTTTCAGTGGAGTGTTTCCAGTGAAACTGATAGAGTGTTTGTCTATGTTGAAATAGTTTAGGCATTTTTACATTTCTGGAAGAACTAGTGATAATAACACAGAAAATTTGGTAAACCAAAAACTGAGGCAATTATTAATTCCAAGAACAAAAAGTTGTATAAGAAAGTAAATGTACATAAGAGACTCTTAAAAACTGAGAACAAACTCATAGCAGCACTCTCAACAATAGCCAAATTATGGAAAGAGCCTAAATGTCCATCAACTGATGAATGGATAAAGAAATTGTGTTTTATATACACAATGGAATACTACGTGGCAATGAGAAAAAATGAAATATGGCCTTTTGTAGCAACGTGGATGGAACTGGAGAGTGTGATGCTAAGTGAAATAAGCCATACAGAGAAAGACAGATACCATATGGTTTCACTCTTATGTGGATCCTGAGAAACTTAACAGGAACCCATGGGGGAGGGGAAGGAAAAAAAAAAAAAAGAGGTTAGAGTGGGAGAGAGCCAAAGCATAAGAGAATGTTGAGAACAGAGAACAAACTAAGGGTTGATGGGGGGTGGGAGGGAGGAGAGGGTGGGTGATGGGTATTGAGGAGGGCACCTTTTGGGATGAGCACTGGGTGTTGTATGGAAACCAATTTGACAATAAATTTCATATATTGAAAAAAAAAAAGAAAGTAAATGTAATCATAATAGAACTCATTATTTTTTTTTGAGAGAGAGAGAGAGTGCATGTACTCACAAATGGAGGAGGGGCAGATGGAGAGGGAGAGAATCTTAAGCAGGCTCCAGGCCCAGCACAGAGCCCAACGTGGGGCTCAGTCTCATGACAGTGAGGTCATGACCTGAGCCGAAATCAAGAGTCAGATGCTGAATGGACTAAGCCACCCAGGCGCCCCATAATAGAACTAATTGATCCAGGACGCCTGGGTGGCTCAGTCCATTTAGCATCCGACTCTTGATTTTGGCTCAGGTTGTGGTCTCATGGTTTGTGAGTTCCAGCCCCACATACAGCTCTAAGCTGGCAGTGTGGAGCCTTCTTGGGATTCTCTTTCTCTCTCTCTCTCTCTCTGTCTCTCTCTTTTTGCCCCTCCCTGCCCCCCTCTCCAAATAAATAAATAAATTTAAAAAATTAAAAAATAGAACTAATTGATCCAGAATTAAACCACACTTATAGAGTCATAATAAGGTCAACATGGAACATTGATTTAATTTAAAATATTGAGGGGCGCCTGGGTGGCGCAGTCGGTTAAGCGTCCGACTTCAGCCAGGTCACGATCTCATGGTCCGTGAGTTCGAGCGCCACGTCGGGCTCTGGGCTGATGGCTCAGAGCCTGGAGCCTGTTTCCGATTCTGTGTCTCCCTCTCTCTCTGCCCCTTGCCCATTCATGCTCTGTCTCTCTCTGTCCCAAAAATAAATAAACGTTGGAAAAAAAAATTAAAAAAAAATATTGAGATATAACTATTGGGAGGCTAGAGGGAAGGAAAGTATAAAGTGTTGGATCTTTATCTTATAATAGGTACTTTTTAAAATTTACAAATCAAGAAATAGCAGTATAAATATTTTACTTAGGAAAATGTTGGTAAATATGGAAAGAAGCAAGTAAAAGAGTCTGGGAGGGTGTCTCAGGCTTTGAGGAAGCCACTGCTTTTTTTTCCCTCCTAAGACTTGTGTGTGTGTGTATGTGTGTGTGTGTCTGTTAAAATACATTCCTGCTTTGTTTTGTTATGAGTCTTGTATTTCCACATGATTTTTTTTTATTTATTTGGGACAGAGAGAGACAGAGCATGAACGGGGGAGGGGCAGAGAGAGAGGGAGGCACAGAATCGGAAACAGGCTCCAGGCTCTGAGCCATCAGCCCAGAGCCTGACGCGGGGCTCGAACTCACGGACGGCGAGATCGTGACCTGGCTGAAGTCGGACGCTCAACTGACTGCGCCACCCAGGCGCCCCATGTAGATGTTATACATATTAATAATACTAGACATCAAAATGAAAAGGTAATGTGAAAAAGAAATTTATATTTATTTACAGGTATAACAATCCATGCATTGATAATGAAGAAGCAGCAATATGGTTGCTTCATGGTAACCTAGCTTGTACATTAATGAATAAATTGTTATAAAAGTTTTATGGCATATAGTATTATAGTCATAATACTATATGATAGTATTCATAATACAGTATTAGAAACATTGTTACATTAAAAAAACTTAATTGTGATGATAGGCTGACATGCAATTACAAGCAAGAGAGACATACTGTTTGGTAATATAATTCTTTGAAAGCAAAGTTATAATACGGTAAGAAAACAAACACATTATTATTTTATATTAAACATCACTCACGTCATGCCTGTGTAGGGATAGGTTATCCACTTCTATACAGATCTTGCACATGAAGAATACTTAGGCAATGAATACTATATGATGAATACTTAGGCAATAATGATGATGACACTAAAACATCTCATACTGTCCTTGCCAACAGTTATTAGGTGTTCACTCACACATGTACACATTAGATAAGTTTATTAACAGCATGATGATTATTTACTATTTATTAAGTGGAAGTATATCAGCATAAAATCTTCATCATCATTGTCTTCATGTTGAGTAGGCTGAGGAGGAGGAGGAAGAGGAAGAATTGTCCTTCTGTCTCATGGGTGGCAGATATGGAAGTGGTGGAGGAGATGGATGCAGAGGCAGGAGAGGCAGGCAGGTGTAACTTTATGGAAATACATTATAATTTCTGTCTGATTTTTTTTTTCTTTTTCAGTTCTCAAAAAAATGTTTTGCTATATGGAACCAATTCTTCTTCCACTGTTTGTTTTAGTTTCAGTGTCCATATCATAGAAGGGTCTATGTCATAAAAGAAGTTAAAAGCAGTCATGAGTAATCAGAACCCTTCTGCCAGATTGTCTAATGTCAATTTTTTTTCTGGCACTGCTTCTTCTACGTCTTCTTCCTCATCGTCTAGTACTGATACAGAAACACTCATCCCCATCAAGTCATCTTCTTTTAATTCCTCTGGTGTCATGTCTATTAGCTCTTGAATTTATCCAAGATTCATATCCTGAAACCCTTCACCCACCACATTTTTTTTTTTTTTTTTTGCCATATCCACAATCTCTTTCATGGTTTCCTTGATTGGCTCTGTTGTAAATCCTGTGAAATCATGCACAATATCTGGACACAGTTTTCTCCAGCAGAAATGTATTGTTTTGGTCTTTAATTATTTTCACAGCTTTTTCTATAATAACAATGGCATCTTCGATGGTATAATTCTTCCAGACTTTCATGATGTTCTCCTTACCAGGGTTCTCTTTCATAGCATTGACTATCCTTTCCATAGAGTATTGTGTCTAATGAGCCTTGAAAGTCCTATGACTCCCTGTTCTAGAGGCTGAATTAGAAATGTTGTATCTGGGGGCAAGTAGAATAGTTCGACACCTCGGGTATTGAATTCATGGGGTTTTGGGTGACCAGGGTATTGTGCAATATCAAAAGAACCTTAAAAGGCAGTCCCTTACCAGCAAGGTGCTTCCTGACTTTAGGGACAAAGCACTGATGGAACCAATCCAGAAAAAGGGTTCTCATTGCTCAGGCCTTCTTATTGTATAATCACAAGACTGACAGCTGGTGTTTATCTTTTCCCTTCAAGGATTGGGAACTAGCAGCTTTATAGATAAGGGCAGTCCCCATCATAAACCCAACTCCATTTGCACAAAACACTATCCCTTCCTGCCTGAAATCCCGGTGCTGACTTCTTTTCCTTACTAATAAATGTCCTTTGAGGTATTTTTTTTTTCAGAATAGGGTACTTTCATCTTCATTAAAAAAAACTGTTCAGAAGATAGCCTTTATCTTCAATGATTTTTTTTTTAACTTTAGAGAGAGAGAGAGAGAGAGAGCATGCACAGTGCAAGCAGGAGAGAGGGCAGAGGCAGAGAGATAATCTCAAGCAGGCTCCATGCTGATTGTGGAGCCCAACACAGGGCTTGATCCCTCGACCCTGGGATCATGAACTGAGCCAGAATCAAGAGTGGGATGCTCAACGCAGCCACTCTGAACAACAGTATGGAGGTGCCTCAACAAATTAAAAACAGAACTACCCTATGACCCAGCAATTGCACTACTAGGTATTTATCGAAGGATACAGGTGTGCTATTTCGAAGGGGCACATGCATCCCAATGTTTATAGCAGCAGTATTGACAATAGCCAAAGTATGGAAAGAGCCCAAATGTCCACTGACTGATGAATGGATAAAGAAGTTGTGGTATATATGTATACAATGGAATATTACTCAGAGCTCAAAAAGAATGAAATCTTGCCATTTGCAGCAACATGGATGGAACTAGAGTGTATTATGCTAAGTGAAATTAGTCAGTCAGAGAAAGACAAATATCATATGACTTCACTCATATGTGGAATTCAAGATACACAACAGATGAACATAAAGGAAAGGAAGCAAAAATAATATAAAAACAGAGAGGGGGACAAAACATAAGAGACTCTTAAATACAGAGAACAAACTGAGTGAGGGTTGCTGGAGGGGTATTGGGTGGGGGGATGGGTTAAATGGGCAAGGGCATTAAGGAAGACACTTGTTGGGATGATCACTGGTGTTACATGTTAAGTGATGAATCATGAAATTCTATTCCTGAAATCATTATTACACTATATGTTAACTAATAGGGATATAAATTAAAAATAATAATAATTTAAAAAAAGAGTGGGACACTCAACCAGTTGAGCCACTCAGGTGCCCCATCACCTCAATGATTTTCTTAGTGGTATCTGGGAACTTGTCTGCTGCCTCTTGGTCAGCAGAAGCTGTTTCTCCTGTTAACCTCGACATTAAAAAAATTTTTTTTAATGTTTATTTTTAAGAGATAAAGAGAGACAGAGCACGAGTGGGGAGGGAGAAGAGAGAGAGGGAGACACAGAATCCAAAGTAGGCTCCAGGCTGTGAGCTGTCAGCACAGAGCCTGATGCACGTTTCGAACCCGCAAGATCATGACCTGAACGAAAGTTGGCGCTTAACTGACTGAGCCACACAGATGCCCCTACCTTGACATTTTTTAAGCCAAACCTCTTTCTAAAATTATCAACCCATCCTTTGCTGACATTGAATTCTCTAGCTTTGTATCCTTCAGCTTCCTTTTGCTTTAAGTTGTCATATAGTGACTTTGCTTTTTCTCGAACCAGAGTCTGTAGTAGGTATTCCTTTCTTATAGCAATCTTGTATCCACATAAAAGCTGCATTTTCGATACAAGATAAAAAGGTATTTTGCAAAAAATGAAAGGCTTTTGTGCCTACTGTCATAGCTGCAGCAATGGCTTTAGGAATTTCCTTTTCTTTCTTTCTTTCTTTCTTTCTTTCTTTCTTTCTTTCTTTCTCTTTTCTTTTCTTTTTACAGTGGTCTTTACACTGAATTCATTTTTCTTGAAATGGTGGCAGCTGCAGCTGCTGAATTCAGTCTATGGGACATATCAAGCAATTCATCTTTTTCTTTTTTTTTTTTTAATTTTTTTTTCAACGTTTATTTATTTTTTTTGGGACAGAGAGAGACAGAGCATGAACAGGGGAGGGGCAGAGAGAGAGGGAGACACAGAATCAGAAACAGGCTCCAGGCTCTGAGCCATCAGTCCAGAGCCTGACGCGGGGCTCGAACTCACGGACCCCGAGATCGTGACCTGGCTGAAGTCGGACGCTTAACCGACTGCGCCACCCAGGCGCCCCAATTCATCTTTTTCTTACAATGTCATGACTTTGTTCTTGGGAGCATTTCCAACATCACTAGTGGCACTATGTATGGGTCCTATGGTGTTACTCAAGATTCATGGTATTGCACTAAACACATGAAAACACACCAGAACTGTGAGAGATCACTTTTTATTGAGATTGGCAATTTACTGGAGAGATGAATTGCGCATACAGATCATTTTAAATGGATATTAGCAACCCTTGACCTCACTGCAGTAGCAACAAGAGATGGCTATAAAACTATTACAGCAGTACAATATATACTACTACAGTTAATTTTATGCTGTTATGATTTAACACTGCAGCTTTATGTTGCTTACATTTCTTGACTGTGGATGGCACCACGTATGGTCTGTAAGTATGTGCATTAGTTTTGATAAATTTTAACTTTTCGTAATAGACTTGTGTATATTTTTGGGGGAGTACCTGATAAAATAGACTAATACCTACATATATTTTATGCATTTGTGACATACATAGCTTTTAAATTTTTTCAATATTTTTAGGCTACACAGTATACCTGAAGGTTTTTTTTTTTTTAATTTTACTTCTTATTTTTTAAAATTTACATCCAAATTAGTTAGCATATGGTGCAACAATGATTTCAGGAGTAGATTCCTTAATGCTCCTTACCCATTTAGCCCATCCCCCCTCACACAACCCCTCCAGCAACCCTCAGTTTGTTCTCCATATTTATGAGTCTCTTCTGTTTTGTCCCCCTCCCTGTTTTTATATTATTTTTGTTTCCCTTCCCTTATGTTCATCTGTTTTGTCTCTTAAAGTCCTCATATGAGTGAAGTCATCTGATTTTTGTCTTTCTCTGACTGACTAATTTCACCTAGCATGATACCCTCCAGTTCCATCCACGTAGTTGCAAATGGCAAGATTTCATTCTTTTTGATGGCCAAGTAATACTCCATTGTATATATATATACCACCTCTTCTTTATCCATTCATCCATCGATGGACATCTGGGCTCTTTCCATCCTTTGGCTATTGTTGATAGTGCTGCTATAAACATGGGGGTGCATGTGTCCCTTTGAAACAGCACACCTGTATCCTGTGGATAAATGCCTAGTAGTGCAATTGCTGGGTTGCAGGGTAGTTCTATTTTTAGTTTTTTTGAGGAGCCTCCATACTGTTTTCCAGAGTGGCTGCACCAGCTTGCATTCCCACCAACAATGCAAAAGAGATCCTCTTTCTCCGCATCCTCGCCAACATCTGTTCTTGTCTGAGTTGTTAATGTTAGCCATTCTGACAGGTGTAAGGTGGTATCTCATTGTGGTTTTGATTTGTATTTCCCCGATGATGAGTGATGTTGAGCATGTTTTCATGCATCGGTTGGCCATCTGGATGTCTTCCTTGGAGAAGTGTCTATTCATGTCTTTTGCCCATTTCTTCACTGGGTTATTTGTTTTTTGGGTGCTGAGTTTGATAAGTTCTTTATAGATTTTGGATACTGACCTTTATCTGATATGTCATTTGCAAATATCTTCTCCCATTCCATCGGTTGCCTTTTAGTTTTGCTGATTGTTTCCTTTGCTGTGCAGAAGATTTTTATTTTGATGAGGTCCCAGCAGTTCATTTTTGCTTTGGTTTCCCTTGCCTCTGGAGACGTGTTGAGTAAGAAGTTGCTGCAGCCAAGATCAAAGAGGTTTTTGCCTGCTTTCTCCTCAAGGATTTTGATGGCTTTTTGTCTTACATTTAGGTCTTTCATCCATTTTGAGTTTATTTTTGTGTATGGTGTAAGAAAGTGGTCCAGGTTCATTCTTCCACATGTTGCTGTCCAGTTTTCCCAGCACCACTTGCTGAAGAGACTGTCTTTATTCCAGTGAATATTCTTTCCTGCTTTGTCAAAGATTAGTTGGCCATATGTTTGTGGGTCCATTTCTGGGTTTTCTATTCTGTTCCATTGATCTGAGTGTCTGATCTTGTGCCAATAGCATACTGTCTTGATGATTACAGCTTTGTAGTACAGCTTGAAGTCTGGGATTGTGATGCCTCCTACCTGCAGGTTTTTTTCAAAGTGTCACAAATCACAAAAAAAACTTTCCAGTATGTTTATTGAAAAAAAATCCATGCAAAGTGGATCCACACAGTTCAAACCTGTGTTGTTCAAGGGTCAACTATATATCTTTGCCTCTGAAATTTCCCACATATCCTATTATTACTGTTCTCAGCTTCTAATAAGCAATAAATCAATGTTTCCACAGATTTGTTGACTGGTATTGTGAGGAAAATATTTGTCATTAAATGTTCCTGTAATTCTGTACTTAGAAAAGACAGAAAGTGCCATATACTCCAGGAAAATTCTATTTTCATTGTTAAATTTAGGCTTAAATTGGGGCTAAACAATAAAGTAAAAACAAAATAATATGTTTTCTTCCAAAGGAAGAGTTCCTTAATCATTTATATTTTTATAAGACAGATTTTATCTAAAACACAGGAGTACCCCCACAGATTTGGTAAACTTAATTCCTATTCTTACTTCTACTCAGTTCTTATGAGTGTTAACAGAAGAATTTGTCACCCATATAAACAAATAAAAGTATGGCATAGTAGGATGAAGCCTGATGAGGGAGATATAAAGAGAGTTTTTCTGACCTGGAAATGTATAAACAGAGTAAGACTTCATTTGTTCAATACCTAGAATATTAGAACTTCAGATCACCTTCAGAAATTTAAAATACACTTTAGGAAAATAAAAATAAAATAAATATAAGTAAATTTATAATGCTAACCTTTTCGTATATGTTAGAACATAATTTTTCAATTAAAGCCATATTATTATGCCTAATATTTATTGAATGCTTTCTTTTGAACACTCTTCTAAGCTCCTTAATATATTATCTTATTATTATTTTTTTTTTTTACTAGGCAAAGAACTTTATTAACCTTGTTTCAAACTTTATCCCCAGGCTTCTTCAGCTTAATTAGCTGCAAAGAATGAATTGTGTATAAGCAAAAACTGAAAAGAGCTGCAGTGTCCAAGGGGCTTGGGCTTAAAAATATTAGAGATCTAGATTTTATCAGATCCATGAACAAAATGTTTAAAAAGCAGTCATAATGTAAAATAGCAGCTCCCAGTAATTGCTTCAAGTTTTTTCTTCTTCAGAAGTTGACTCAATTCAGTTTGCTTCATTCTTGGAAGCTTCATCAAAATTCTCCACAAGATCTGGAACTTTATCATCATCCTCATCATCATAATCTCCAGTAGCGAGTGGTGCCTTTCCATCCACAGATTGGGCAGAGCTTCAACCAATCTTCTTAAACTAGTCAGGCTGTCTGCACCAAGTTGGTTTAAGATACTGGGGAGCATTTCTGTCAGCTGCTTTGTCTCAGCATGGCCTGTAATGGTGAAAGCGTTTGCCTGAACTTTAGGGTTGTTAAAGTGGATCACTGTTCCTTGGTTTGTGAGTATATTCATTTCTGCAATACCAGAGATATTATTTACCCCTAACTTCTTTAAGGAGAACTGAAGTTTTTTATCATATGCTGTAGCTGTTCTATGAACCACCTTCTTCTTTCAGGGAGCGGCTCCTTTCCCACCAATGCACACTTGTGCTTGCAGTTTGGCAAGTTTCTACTGGTTCGTGATAGTTTCTTTCATCTTGTTGGAGTGGATGTGGACCATGCGGGGGACTAGGGTTGGCGCTCAGGGGTCTCAGGTGGACCAGTTGAGATTAGGTGTACACATGTAGGGACGCAAGATGGCAGCTAGATTTTTTTTTTTTTTTTGTCACAAACAACCCTGTTAAATAGGTATCATCATTATCCCCATTTTACAAAATAAGAGACTAAGTAATTAAATACCATCTTCCAGATATGATCTGATCAGTTCCTAGATATTTTACGTCTTTTTTTTTTTTTTTTAAGTAGGTTCCACATCCAGTACAGAGTCCAATACTGGACTTGAACTCATGACCCTAAGATTATGACCTAAATGAGATCAAGAGTCAGATGCTTAAATGACTAAGCCACCTAGGCACCTGGATATTGTACATCATTTAAATATGACCATTTTTTTCTTTAAAAAAATTTTTTTAATGTTTGTTTATTTATTATTTATTTATTTATTTTTTTGACAGAGAGAGAGAGAGGCAGAGCGTGAGCAGGGAAGGGGCAGAGAGAGACACACACACAATCCGAAGCAGGCTCCAGGCTCCCAGCTGTCAGCACAGAGCCTGACATGGAGCTCAAACTCACAAGCTGTGAGATCATGACCTGAGCCGAAGTCTGATGCTTGACTGACTGAGCCACCCAGGCACCCCCTTTTTTGATTTTTATAGCAGCTATGTCATACTGCTAGTTTACCTTTGAAGGTTTTTTTTTTTTCAGTCTGGTTCTAACTCACCATTTTAGTTATATCTCCTATCTTGATGTTAAATATTAATGCTGAAGACATAGATTATGTACCTTTCCCTAATTTGCTGATAAAAATGTTGAAGGGACAAGGCCAAGTGTGGCCCATCACTGTAGACCTTTGTCCAGGTCACATGGTCCTTCTATGTAGACAGCTACAAATTCAACTAACTGTACTTCTCAAGTAGTACCTATTTCTCCTATGTATCACCACTGTCACCATGAGATAATCTGTCAAATACAAATCTGAAATCAGGATACATCATACCTAACTAATGGAGGATGTCTTTCATCTGTTTGCCAGCTATATCCATAAAAGAAATGTAATTTATTTGGTATGACTTGTTTTAATTAACTCGTACCCATTTCTATATTTTACCTTTCTCCAAGTGTTCACAAATCATCTGTTTCATTTTAGGGTATTGCAAAGAATTAAAGTCACTAACTGGGCTGTCATTTCTAGAAATCATTTTTCCCCTATGTGTAATAATTAAGGCCACCTTTACATTTTTCTAGATTCCTTATTGTCCTTGATTCCTGGTGATTACTGGGAGTAACTCTATGATCTCGCTGGTAAAATCTGAAGAAACTTGGAATGAAATCCTAAACTATAAGAACTGTCCTTCTTAGGAATGACCTAAACCTTCCTTACTATCTTATTTTCTAAATTGCACTTCAGTTTCCTCATAATAGTATTAAACTCCTTCCATTTTAAGATTGTTCTTCTTGGTGGAGCCATCTGACCTGGTGGCTTTTATTATTCTCCTACCTATATAATCACTTTTTGGCCTCTTTATTTCTAGCTTCCTCTAAGTATTTCTTCTCAGGTTCCTAGTTTCCCAACGTACACTGCTACTTCTTTCCTATTAGATAACTCTTCTAAACAAAAAATGTCTTTGGATCACTTGGGTGGCTTAGTCAGTTGAGTGTGTGATTTCAGCTCAGGTCATGATCTCACAGTTTGTGGGTTAGAGCCCTGCATTGGACTCTGTGCTGACAGTTCAGAGCCTGGAGCCTGCTTTGGATTGTCCCTCTCTGTCTCTGCCCCTCTCCCATTCATGCTCTGTCTCTCTCTCTCCTCAAAATAAAAATAAACATTAAAAAATTAAAAAAATAAGAAACCCCAGAACTAGACCCACAAACGTATGACCAACTCATCTTTGACAAAGCAGGAAAGAACATCCAATGGAAAAAAGACAGTCTCTTTAACAAATGGTGCTGGGAGAACTGGACAACAACATGCAGAAGGTTGAAACTAGACCACTTTCTCACACCATTCACAAAAATAAACTCAAAATGGATAAAGGACCTGAATGTGAGACAGGAAACCATCAAAACCTTAGAGGAGAAAGCAGGAAAAGACCTCTCTGACCTCAGCCGTAGCAATCTCTTACTCGACACATCCCCAAAGGCAAGGGAATTAAAAGCAAAAGTGAATTACTGGGACCTTATGAAGATAAAAAGCTTCTGCACAGCAAAGGAAACAACCAACAAAACTAAAAGGCAACCAACGGAATGGGAAAAGATATTTGCAAATGACATATCGGACAAAGGGCTAGTATCCAAAATCTATAAAGAGCTCACCAAACTCCACACCCGAAAAGCAAATAACCCAGTGAAGAAATGGGCAGAAAACATGAATAGACACTTCTCTAAAGAAGACATCCGGATGGCCAACAGGCACATGAAAAGATGTTCAGCGTCGCTCCTTATCAGGGAAATACAAATCAAAACCACACTCAGATATCACCTCACGCCAGTCAGAGTGGCCAAAATGAACAAATCAGGAGACTATAGATGCTGGAGAGGATGTGGAGAAACGGGAACCCTCTTGCACTGTTGGTGGGAATGCAAATTGGTGCAGCCGCTCTGGAAAGCAGTGTGGAGGTTCCTCAGAAAATTAAAAATAGACCTACCCTATGACCCAGCAATAGCACTGCTAGGAATTTATCCAAGGGACACAGGAGTACTGATGCATAGGGGCACTTGTACCCCAATGTTCATAGCAGCACTCTCAACAATAGCCAAATTATGGAAAGAGCCTAAATGTCCATCAACTGATGAATGGATAAAGAAATTGTGGTTTATATATACAATGGAGTACTACGTGGCAATGAGAAAAAATGAAATATGGCCTTTTGTAGCAACGTGGATGGAACTGGAGAGTGTGATGCTAAGTGAAATAAGCCATACAGAGAAAGACAGATACCATATGGTTTCACTCTTATGTGGATCCTGAGAAACTTAACAGGAACCCATGGGGGAGGGGAACAAAAAAAAAAAAAAGAGGTTAGAGTGGGAGAGAGCCAAAGCATAAGAGACTGTTGAGAACTGAGAACAAACTAAGGGTTGATGGGGGGTGGGAGGGAGGAGAGGGTGGGTGATGGGTACTGAGGAGGGCACCTTTTGGGATGAGCACTGGGTGTTGTATGGAAACCAATTTGACAATAAATTTCATATATAAAAAAAAAAAATCCAAAAAAAAAAAATTAAAAAAATATATACCTGTATGTAGCCTTATTCTTTTTTTAAAATTTGTTTGTTTGTTTGTTCGTTTGTTTGTTTGTTTAGAGAGAGAGAGTATAAGCAGGGGAGGGCCGGAGAGAGAGGGAGAGAGAGAGAGTCCCAAGAAGGCTCTGCAGTGACAGCACAGAGGCCTATGTGGGGCTCAAACTCACGAACCGTGAGATCATGACCCGAGCTGAAACCAAGAGTCAGATGCCCAAACGACTGCCATCCAGGCACCCCACATGTAGCCTTATTCTTTTTGAGAAATCTCTTTTCCTTCCTCAAGGTCCCTTCCACCCAATAACCTCACAAAGCAATAGTCTCTTTCTCCTCTGAACTTTTATAGTATTTTATTTATGCCTGTCTTTTTATATTATTTGTCATGTTCTTTCTAACATTAGAGTTGTCTGTACTCATTTCCTGTTTACTAGAATCTAAACCTCTTAGGACAAGAACCAAATTTTACACCTTTATGTATTCCAGTTAATTTAATACCTGCACATAATAAATACTCAGGGAGTGTTTGTAGAATTAACGGAATAGACAAATGAATAAATGGAGTCCTATCTGCTGGTGTGCTGGAGCCTGCTCTTACTGGCTTTTGAATGCTAATTTTCAGAAATTTTGCTATAGGCTGTTAAACAGTTCGTAGCTTGAAAACTGGCCATGGTAGAATTATTTACACCACTGTTTTGTTGCACATCAAAACAGAGCTTTTTTACTCCCTGGAAAGCCAATTATTGTTAAACATTTATATTATTATCAAACATTTACCAGTACACCAGTGGTTCCATTCCTCCATACTAGAAAATTGTATATACCTCTTTGAGTTAAAATTAAACATATGGCTCAGTTCGAAGAGTGTCTGTTGAGCTCAGGGTTGTGAGTTTGAGCCCCATGTTGGGTGTAGAGATTACTTAAATAAATAAAACTTTAAAATAATTTTTAAGTTTATTTATTTTGAGAGAGAGAGTGCAAGTGGGGGAGAGGCAGAGAGAGAGAGGGAGAGAAAGAGAATCCCAAGCAGGCTCCACACTGTCAGTGCAGAGCCTGATGCAGGGCTCAAATTCACGAACCCCGAGATCATGACCTGAGCCAAAGTTGGATGCTTAACCAACTGAGCCACCCAGGTGCCCTTTAAATACATAAAACTTTTTAAAAAATTAAACTTGGGGCACCTGGGTGGCTCAGTTGGTTGGGCGACTGACTTCGGCTCAGGTCATGATCTCGCAGTTTGTGAGTTTGAGCCCCGCATCGAGCTCTGTGCTGACAGCTCAGAGCCTGGAGCCTGCTGCAGATTCTGTGTCTTCCCCCTCTCTCTGACCCTCCCCTGCTCACGCTCTGTGTCTCTCTGTCTCTGAATAATAAATAAACGTTAAAAAATTTTTTTTAATTAAATTTATCATGAAAAAAGCTGAAAGACTTTCTAAGCCATCTATTCCATTTACAACATTTTACAGATAAGGAAACTGAGGTCCAGAGAAGTGAAGCAGTTTGTGCATGTCACATGTCCAGGTAGTGGCAAAGCAGAAACTAGATTCCCCCTCTGCAGTCTTCCACTCATTTCTTCTTTTCATACTACCACATTGACTTCGTTTTTATGCTGTTTATCCTCGCTTTGTTCCTTGGTATAGCCCTAAATAAGGCCAAAAGTATTGTTCTAAACATAATAATTTTTAAGGGTGCCAGTGAACAGAATACAGCTTTCTCTTCCCTTTTGTTTCTTTGCAGACAGATTTAAATGAACACATTTGTTTTGGAGAAAGAGTTGATCCTGTTTCTGAGTGTTACAGGCTAAGGAAAAAAAAAAAGTTTTGCCTTTGATGTTTCCTTATTGGCCAGTTAAAATAAAACATTTACATTGTTTTATTGAATAAAAAGAGATTTCATTTCATTAAAGTGCACTATATGAAACTTAGGAAGAGGTTTGTGAACTTTTCTTGCTTGCTCCCCAAGAATGATTGGGAATACCAGGCTATAACAATTTTGTTTCTTCCACGGTGGCATGTACTATCTTCCTCACTGACCTCTCTTGTATTCTAAAATTCTCATTATTAGTTTGACTATCTGGAATCAAGGTGTTAAAATGCACAAATGCTACCTAGGAGGAAATGCACAAAAAACCATTATTAGAACCCTACAGCAATAAAAACAGGACAGATATTTTGTGAATTTGAAGGGATAAGGGTGATAAAGAGAGATCCAAGATAATGTAGAATTGTCTCAAACTATCTGAAAGCCAATCAAATAAAAAAGGATTTAGATTTAGTCTGTGAGGCTCCAAGACCAGGACCAGTGGGTAAAACTTGCAGGGAATCGGGATTAGCTGAATATAAGGAAGAATTTTTCTGTAATCTTAATAGTACAAAGATAGAATAGACTGCACTAATAGGTAATAAGTTCTTATTACTGGTGGTGTTTTGATCAGAAGCTGTACAATTAGGAAGGATGCTGAACTCAGGATTCTTAAAAGATACTTTAATTAAATGATCTATAATATCTCTTCTAATCTTGGAACTGTCTGAATCTGCTAGGTTTTGTTTGTTTATTTTGCGCTCCAAAGAAACTATTTCTGTATAGATTAAAGACTTGGAGAGATGAAGTGGAACGTGGGGAAAAGGCCACCCTGATAGCTCTATGCTTCTGTACATTGAGGATAATAATACCTACCATTATTGTAAATAATCATGATAGGCTAGGTTGGGCTGTAATGACAAACAACATTCAAATCTTAATGATTTATAGCAGCAATGGTTTACTTCTCACTCATAGTATTGTGAACTGACTGTAGCTTTGTTCTACATCATCTTTAAAAAAAATTTTTTTTAACGTTCATTTTTTTTGAGAGAGAGAGCAAGAGAGAGCATGCAAGTTGAGGTGGGGGAAGGGCAGAGAGAGAATTTGAAGCAGACTTGGCAAAAGCACAAAGCCTGACATGGGGCTTGAACCCACGAATCGTGAAATTCCAAACTGAGCTGAAGTCAGATGCTCAACCTACTAGAGCCACCCAGGTACCCATACATCATCTTTACTCTAGGACCCAGGCTTTCTATCTGAGATATTGCCTGTCTTATGGAAGAAGAAAAAGAGGCAGGCAAACCACTCACAGGCCCTTAAAGCTTCTACCTAGACCTCATACATGCCACCAATTTTATTAGAGCAAATTATATGGTATGGTGGTTTTCTTTTTTTTAATCAGTAATTATTATTTTTTATTTCTTTTTAAAATTGAAGTATAGTTGACACACAATGTTACGTTATTTTCAGGTATACAACATAGTGATTTGACAACTGTATGTGGTATGCTATCCTCACAAGTTATCAGTGATTATTTATTTATTTAGTGATTTATCACTTACATATAACACCAGTGCTCATTCCAACAAGGGTCCTCCTTAATGCCCCTTGCCCATGTAGCCCTTTCCCCCACCCGAACCCCCTCTAGCAACCCTCAGTTTGTTCTGTGTATTTAAGAGTCTCTTATGGTTTGTCTCTCTCTCTGTTTTTATATTATTTTTGCTTCTCTTCCCTTATGTTCATCTATTTTAAATTGAAGTCATGTGATATTTGTCTTTCTCTGACTGGCTTATTTCATTTAGAATACATTCTATTTCCATCCATGTTGTTGAAAATGGTAACATTACAGGGGCACCTGGGTGGCTTAGTTGGTTGAGCACCCGACTTCGGCTCAGGTCATGATCTCATAGTTTGTGGGTTCGAGCCCCGCATCAGGCTCTATGCTGCCGCTTGCTCAGAGCCTGGAGCCTGTTTCAGATTCTGTGTCTCCCTCTCTCTCTCTGCCCCTCCCCCACTCATGCTTTGTCTCACTCTGTTTCTCAAAAATAAATAAATGTAAAAAAAATTTTTTAAAAAGAAAATGGTAACATTTCATTCTTTTTGATTGTCGAGTAATACTCCATTGTAAATATATACCACATTTTCTTTATCCATTCATCAGTCGATGGACATTTGGGCTTTTTCCATATGTTGACTATTGTCGATAGCTCTGCTATAAACATTGGGGTGCATGTGCCCTTTCGAATCAGCACTCCTGTATCCTTTGAATAAATACCTAGTAGTGCAATTGCTGGGTCATAGGGTAGTTCTATCTTTAATTTTTTGAGGAACCTCCATGCTGTTTTCCAGAGTAGCTGTACCAGTTTGCATTCCCACCAGCAGTGCAAAAGGGTTCCTCTTTCTCCGCCTCCTCGCCTACATCTGTTGTTGCCTGTTAATTTTAGCCATTCTTACAGGTGTGAGGTGGTATCTCATTGTGGTTTTGATTTGTATTTCCCTGATGATACATTTGATGTTGAGCATTTTTTCATGTGTCTGTTAGCCATCTGGATGTCTTGTTTGGAACAGTGTCTATTCCTGTATTCTGCCCATTTCTTCACTGGATTATTTGTTTTTTGGGCGTTGAGTTTAATAAGTTCCTTACAGATTTTGGATACTAACCCTTTATCTGATATGTCATTTGCAAATATCTTCTCCCATTCTGTAGGTTGCCTTTTAGTTTTGCTAATTGTTTCCTTCTCTGTGCAGAAGCTTATCTTTTTTTTTTTTTTAAGTTTATTTATTTATTTTTAGAGAGACAGAGACAGTGTGAGTGAGGGAAGGGTAGAGGGAGAGAGAGACAGAGAATCTCAAGGAGGCTCTGCACCACTACAGCAGAGCGCAATGCGGAGCTCAAACCCATGAGCCTGACTGAGGCACCCAGATGCCCTGAAGCTTTTTATCTTAGAGGTCCCAATAGTTCATTTTTGCTTTTGTTTCCCTTGCCTCTGAAGACATGTCAAGAAGCTGCTGCATCTGAGGTCAAAGAGGTTGTTGCCTGTTTTCTCCTCTAGGATTTTGATCGCTTCTTGTTTTACGTTTAAGTCTTTCATCCATTTTGAGTTTATTTTTGTGTATGGTGTAAGAAAGTGGTCCAGGTTGATTCTTCTGCATGTCACTGTCCAGTTTTCCCAATACCATTTGCTGAAGAGACTTTTTTCCATTGAATATTCTTTCTTGCTTTGCCAAAGATTATTTGGCCATATGTTTGTGGGTCCGTTTTGTGGTTCTCTATTCTGTTCCATTGATCTATGTGTCTGTTCTTGTGCCAGTACCATACTGTCTTGATGATTACAGCTTTGTAATACAGCTTGAAGTCCAGAATTATGATGCCTCCAGCTTTGGTTCTCTTTTTCATGTTTGCTTTGGATATTTGGGGTCTTTTGTGGTTCCATACAAATTTTAGGATTGTTTGTTCTAGCTCTGTGAAGAATGCTGGCGTTATTTGATAGGGATTGGTCAGTAACTATTTAAATGTACATGAACTAAATACTCCAATAAGAAGGTGGAGACTGGTAGAATTGATTTTAAAAATGATTCATCTATATTCTTTCCATGAGAGACCCATGTTAGACCTGAATATAGTGAAAAGATGAAAAGACTCTTTCTATGCAAATAGTAACCAAAAATGAATCAGACCAGCCATATTAATATGCATATGTATATCTATTAGAGACATTTGAAGTTCGTATAATATGGTTTATGTATAGTACTTTGTGCTGTGCCTGGGATGTTACTAGATAAATCCTAATTTTTTGGACCTAAAAGACCACTCTATGATTGAACATATGTATTTCGATTTATATCATCTTCATATGGCTGTATCTTATCTAACATCAATAAATAAATCTATGATCTAATGCTTTTGTAAAAATAGAAATTCAGAGAATGCAAGAAGTGAAACCAACTCTCAGGGTCATAATTGTGTTGGGTCAGTGGGAATACTGAGCATTGTGTTCTCTCTTGTGTTTCAGCTCTTGCTTAATATATAAAGACAGAGTAGTAGAAAAAGTGACCTGGTATATTCAGCAAAGGCAAAATCAGCAGGTGTGGTGGTTTTCAAAGTATGTCCACAAATTTTTTGAAATTCCTTCCTTCAGAAAGTAGAGCCTAATTTCTCTCCCTTTGAGTGTTGGACTTAGTCACTTGGTTCTAACAAATACATGATGGCAGAAGTGATGATGTGTGACTTCCAAGACAGGGTCATAAAAGGCATTGCAACTTCTTCCTTGATCTCTCTTTTAGTTTACTCAGTCTTGAGGAAGCCAACTGCCCATGTCACGAGGACACTAAAATAACCCAATGATTAGACCCATATGGTGAAGACCTTAGGCCCTTCACCAGTAGTCACTGAGGATCAGAAATATCCTGCCAACATCCATATAAATGAGCCCTCTTGGAAGAGGATCTTCCTACTCCAGTCAAGTTTTCAAATGTCTGCAGCCCTAGAAAACATCTTGAGTATAACCGCATGAGAGACCCTAAGCCAGAAATAACTAGCTAAGCTACTCCCACTCCCAAATTCTTGACTCACCGAAACTGTGCAATAGATGTTAAATATTTATTGTTTTTAATTGCTAAGTTTTGGAGTAATTTGTCACACAGCAGTAGATAACTAATACATGTGGCCACCTGAATTCAATGGGGCAGAATGCATAATCCAGCAAAGAGGGATATATATAGTAGGAAGAGAAACTGGAATATTTGGTGAACAATGATACTTACCACAATAGCTAAAATATTTAAATCCAATCCTCTACCCATTCATTAGACAAATATCTGAAACAAGGAATAAATCATATAACCTCTGCATATTTACTCTCTTTTCCCTATTCTATTGTGCAGGTCAGGTCTATAATCAGCAAATAAAGGGGTATTTTAAGTCTGGGATCTGATACCCTCTTCCTACTCCCTACCCCCTTCTAATTCCTTGAGTTTTAGGGTTGTCAAATTCCATTGTTTTCCCTGCTTTTGATCCCTCTTTAGTCCCAAACCAACCAGTTTACTCTTATCATTCAAACCTAGTCTCCAGGACTAGACCATTACCTTTTCCTCATCTTTCATACCAATGGTTTTCTTACAGTGTTATTATTGCCCAGATTGACTTACTGGCATTCTGGCCATTTGTATGGTATTACATTGTTTTAGTTTTACATATTCTAGTGAGTGTGAAATGATATCTCATGGTGGTTTTAATTTACAATTTCCTGTTGACTAGTAGAGTTGAGTATCTTTTCTTATGTTCTTTTAGCCATTCATGTATCTTATGTTGTAAAATATCTGTTCAGTTTTTTTGCCGATCTTCTTGAAGTGTAAGAGTTTTTGTAATGTGTTCCAGATATAAGTCCTTTGTGCGATATATGTGTTGCAGATATTTTCTTCCCGTCTCTGGCTTGCCTTTTCACTTTCTTAAGAGTATGTTTTGAAAAGCAGAAAGTCTTCTTTTTATAAAGTCCAAGTTATCAATTTTTTCTTTTATTAATGTTTCCGTGTCTTCAGAAATCTTTGGTTATATCAAGATTGCATGTTTCCTTTTAAAGTTGGCAATACGTATTTATTTCTCTCTTTGGAAGGAAGCTAACTTCAGTATGGGCCTACAACATACCAGGCCCTTTCAATACATAATTGGATCTATAATGTGATTGCAGTCTTCTGTATTAACTGAATGTATCGATAATCTTAAATCTCTTTATATGAGATATGGAGATATATAGAAATAATTAATCATGTTGTTATAGAAATTATATCTTTATATAAATAGTGGACCTCATGTTGACTACATTTGTGGCTGACAAGAAGAGGACCAGAAACACTGGAGAAGTTGCTCAGGAAGATATAGAGAGAAGTTAGAAAGATAGACAATTATTTAAAAAACAAACGAACAAAAAACAAAACCCCAAGCTCTCAAACTGCAAATGGCATCTGGTAAGAATTACAGTAATAAAACCTAACTGTTGTGCAAGGAGTAATCTAGGGGGTCGCCTGGGTGGCTCAATCGATTAAGTGGCTGACTTTGGCTTAGATCATGAGCTCATGGTTTGTGGGTTCAAGCCCCATATCAGGCTCTGTGCTGACAGCTCAGCCTGGAACCTGCTTCAGATTTTGTGTCTCCCTCTCTCTCTGCCTCTTCCCCCTCTCACACTCTGTCTCTCTCTCTCTCAAAAATAAATAATAAACATTAATTAAAAAAAAAAAAAGAGTAACCTAGGGATAGTGAACCTCATGTATTCCCAGTGAGATGGGTTGAAAATGTTCCTACAGACCTGATTCTAGGATGAGAACCTTGAAAACTATACAGCCATAGTTAAGATGATCGCTGGATAGGCCCTGCAGAAGTACCCTGCTCTCTTATTCCTCTCACTAATTAATACTTATTTGGTCCTGAGTCTGGATCTAAATTAAAAAAAATTTTTTTTTTAATTTTTTTATTTGTTATTGAGAGACAGAGACAGAGCATGAGCATGGGAGGGGCAGAGAGAGGGAGAGACATAGAATCTGAAGCAGAAGCAGACTCCAGGCTCTGAGCTGTCAGCACAGAGCCTCACATGGGGCTTGAACTCTTAGAGCACAAGATCGTGACCTGAGCTGAAGTCGGCCGCTTAACCGACTGAACCACCCAGGCGCCCCATGAGTCTTGATCTAAAAGTGAAAGGAGGATAAAGAATTCATGCCACCAGCATCTCCTCCACCCTTTTTTGGGATTATGAACAATTAGAGGTCAGAGAGAAATGTGGAAAAAACAGGATCCAGTACCTGGTAAACTTCCCTTCCCTCCAGGTAGATCTAAGCTCTTTATATCCTGACTCTACTACTCGATTTTACAAAGAGAGGTACCCCTTTTTTGGGATTATGAACAATTAGAGGTCAGAGAGAAATGTGGAGAAAACAGGATCCAGTACCCTGGTAAACTTTCCTTCCCTCCAGGTAGATCTAAGCTCTTTATATCCTGACTCTACTACTCAATTTTACAAATAGAGGTACCCCCTCTCTTTCCCTTTCTCAATACCTGGAGTCCTTCATTCTCACTTTCTGGATTTTTCACTAACACCTCTTTCCCTTCTGCCTCAGTCCCAGCATTCACACAGAGATGGCTTGGAACGAGGAAGACATTGGTCAGTTTATAGACATTGACAACTGTCTTTTAACCCCAAGCACGGCTTCGACTATTGTTTGTTCAAGTTTTTCATAATGGAAATTTATATTGGTTTTCTGGTTATAAAGGAAATAAAGGCTCATAAAATGAAACAATATGGAAATAAAATATGAAAGCCCTCCAGAATTTTTACTATGCATATACAAAGACACACACACATGTTTTTACAAAGCTGGCATTATACGATGCATTCTATTCTATAATTTTTTCCATTAATAAATTGTGGTCTTTTTTTGCCAGTACTAATAAATCTTTCTTCTTATTATAAGGAGGAACTATAAAACTCTGGAAAAATAGGCAAATACACATAACAATTGATTTATTGATATGGTATTATAATATCAAATCAATATGATATGTTTGGTGTGTTGTCCTTCATTAGCAATGTAGAGTTCAATGAGCTGTGCAAATTGCAATGAACATGATGCATAAATGCAGTATTTCCCTCAATCCCTGCATATGCATCTGAAGTGCATTGCCTCAGTTGATTGTGGCACTGGTTTCACCAAATAAGCCTGTCCCTTTGTTGTACACCAGAAGAAGTGGGTGCACAAGAAGGGGATAAATGTTTGATTTTTAATAAATCTGTGTTTCTGGATTCTGTGGCCATTCTGTATATCATTGTGTAGATATACTGTAATTTATTTAACCAATCTTTTTTTTTTTAAATCTTAACAGAAAACATTTAATTAAAAGTACATATTTAGTTTGCAAGGATAATTTTAAATCATATTTTATATTTCATTTCACTTGCTCTCATTTTTTTTTTTTTAATTTTTTTTTCCACGTTTTTATTTATTTTTGGGACAGAGAGAGACAGAGCATGAACGGGGGAGGGGCAGAGAGAGAAGGAGACACAGAATCGGAAACAGGCTCCAGGCTCTGAGCCATCAGCCCAGAGCCTGACGCGGGGCTCGAACTCACGGACCGCGAGATCGTGACCTGGCTGAAGTCGGTCGCTTAACCGACTGCGCCACCCAGGCGCCCCTCACTTGCTCTCATTTTAACTTAATTTAGCATTCACTACAACTTTCAGTTCAATTCTGAGATTTTAAAAATTGAAGTGTAATTAACATACAGTGTTATATTCGTTTCAGGTGTACAACATATTGATTCAACAATTCTACATATTACTCATGCTCACCAGGAGAAGTGTAGTCATTATACAAAATTATTACAGTGCTATTGACTATATTCCCTATGATGTACTTTTCATCTCTGTGCTTACTTATTTTATAACTAGATGTTTGTACCTCTTAATCCCATTCACCTATTTTTCCCATCATCCCATCTACATCCCCTCTGGCTAACCACCAGTTTGTTCTCAACACCAAAAAGCTCCAAACAACCTGATTTAAAAATGGCAGAGGACCTGACTAGACATTTTTCCAAAGAAGACATACTGATAGCCAACAGACAGATGAAAAGATGCTCAACATCACTAATCATCAGGAAAGTACATATCAAAACCACCGTGAGATATCACCTCACCCTAGTCAGAAAGCTAATATCAAAAATACAAGAAATAACAAATGTTGGCAAGGATGTGGAGAAAAGGGAGCCTTTGTGCATTGTTGGTGGGAATGTGAATTGGTGTAATCACAATGGAAAACAGTATGGAAATTCCTCAAAAAATTAAAAATAGAAATACCACGTGATTCAGTAATTACACTATTGGATATTTACCCAAATAAACCAAAAATACTAATTCAAAAAGATGTGTGCACCCCACATGTTTATTGCAGCATTATTTACAATAGTCAAGATATGGAAGCAACCTAAGTGTCCAGTGATAAATGAATGGATAAGGAAGATGTGGTATGTATACATAATGGAATATTACTCAGCTGTAAAATGAGTGAGATTTGCCATTTGTGATAATTTGGGTGGATGTAGAGGGTATTATGCTAAGTGAAATAAGTCAACTAACTAGACAACTAACATGTGATTTCACTTATATGTGGAATTTAAAAACAAAACAAATGAACAAACAAAAAAACTCAAACTCTTAGCCAATCATATTTTATATATTTTATTTTATTTTATTTTATTTTATTTTATTTTGAGAGAGAAGGAGAGAGAGGGAGAGAGAGGGAGAGAGAGAGAATACCAAGCAGGCTCTATACTGTCAGTGTGGAAACCAATGCACAGCTTTAACCCACAAACCATGAGATCATGACCTAAGCTGAAATTAAGGGTCCAACACTCAACTGACTGAGCCACCCAGGCTCCCCTGGGCATTAGAGATTCTAATTACTACTGGGTAGGTCATTGTTTCTAGACCTTCTCTGGTTGTGTTAACATATTCCCTTAGGTTTTGATAATTTCACTGTAATGTATCTAGGTATGGATTTAGGTTTATTAATATGCTTAGTATCCTTTATGCTTCCTACATCTAAGGTTTTTATTTCCTACATCAATTTTGAAAAAATGTTTAATTTCATTAGAAACTCCAATCAGGAAGTACCTGGGTGGCTCAGTTGGTTGAGTGTCTGACTCTTGATTTCGGCTCAGGTCATGGTCCCAGGTTTGTGGGATCAAGTCCCACATCAGGCTCCATGCTGGAGCTCCATGCATGGAGCCTGCTTGAGATTCTCTCTCTCTCTCTCTCTCTCTCTCTCTCTCTCTGCCCTCTCCCTGCCCCCACTCTCTCTCTTTCTCTAAAATTAAAAAGAAAAGAGAAGAAAAGAAATTCCAATCAGTTTTCTAAACTGGCTGTATAATTTTGGACTCCCATTCATAATATACAAGCATTTCAGTGATTCCTATTCATCAACAATTGGTATTATCAGCCTTTTAATTGTAGCCAATCTGGCAAACATGTAGTGGTATCTCGTTTTAGTTCTTATTTACATTACCTAGATGAGTAATAATGTTGAGCATCTTTTCATATATATATATGTTGGCCATTTGGATATCTTTTGTGACATTTTCAGACTGTTTTTGCTCAGTTTTTAAATTAGGTTTTTGTCTCTTGTCTTTATAGATTAGTAAGAATTCTTTATACTATCAAAAGTTCAGTAAAACCAATGAATCACCAAAGCAGTAAATAGTAAAAATTTATAATGCACACACCAAAAAGACAGTTTGCAAACTGGGAGCACTGAAACCAAAGCATGGAATGAGTCTCAGGGGTATATAAAGTAGCTTATGTAATGAGAAAGCAGTGACTATTTATTCTTCACAGAAACTGGTTATAATACTAGAATTTTTTTAAATAGTAGAGAATTGGTTAGTAATTACCTCATATCAAACTTGGGAAACAGTTAAAGTTTTGCTTATGATTTTCCGAGGCATAAGCAAGAAATGACCCAGGTCAAGTTAATCTTATAAAATAAGCTAAATTAAGCTTTATATATGACTACACTGATTTTGTCTTCTCAGGGAATTTTTAAAGGCTGATCTCCCTTTGTTTTTGTTTTGTTTTGTTTTGTTTTTTGTTTTTTGGGTTTTTTAATTAAAAAAAAGATTTAATTGCTGTATTTCACCTAATATTTCAGCATCCATAAAACCAAGTTACCCCCAAAATAGGATGTTTCAAATGATCATTATTTTTTGACCATTTGCTATTTTCATTAAAAGTCTTTAAGAAAACATGGAACACTTCATGAATTTGCGTGTCATCCTTGTGCAGGGGCCATGCTAATCTCTGTATTGTTCCAATTTTAGTATATGTGCTGCCAAAGTGAGCACTGGTCTCCCTTTGTTTTTTATTTTACCATATATTCTGGATACAAGTCCTTTAACAGATATATGTTTTGTAATAATTTTTTTCCCATCTGTGGCTTGCCTTTTCACTCTCTTCATGGTGTCTGTTGATGAGCTCATAGGCTGACTCTTGCTTATTATGGAATATTTCATTGTGCATTTTGTAATTTTTAAGAGCCCGTCTTTGGCAGGGCTTTACTTATATGTGTGAATTTGTGTGATCTAAGTTGAGATTATCCTCTCTGGAGAGATTTATTATTTGCTCTTGTGAAATACCTCAATCTAGGACCAATTTGTTGCCTTAATCTGATTCAAGTGTTAATGGAAGGCAGCTATGCTCACCACTATACCACCAATGCTGCACAGTTCAAGTGTTAATGGGAAGGTAAACTGATTCAACTTTTGTAGAAGGCAATTTGGCAATAACTTATCAAATTTTAAGTGGTATGCATTTTGACCCATCAATTCTACTTCTTTATTTCAATCAAGTAATCAAATAAGTCCACAATAATACATAAATATGGAAGTTTACACATTGTCATTTATAATTCTGAAAAAGTGGAAACAACCTAGATGTTCATAAAAGATGATTGGCTAGGGGTGTCTGGGTGGCTTGGTTGATTGAGTGTCTGAGGATTTCAGCTGAGTTCATGATCTCATGGTTGTGGCATGGAGCCCCGCATTGGGCTCCGCACTGTGTGGAGCTTGCTTGGGATTCTGTCTTTCTCCCTCTGCTCCTCTTACCTGCTCTCTCTCTTTCTCTCTCATAGAATAGAAGAATAGAATAGAATAGAATAGAATAGAATAGAATAGAATAGAATACCTGATAACAGTGTGCCTGACCCAGTGTTCTGAGAACTTGCCCCACTCCAAGACTGCTGGCCACTGCCCTGGGCTAAGTGCATATTTTAATATGAATGAACCCTGTCCACCCACACACACATAGATGTCATGTGCCCCTGGCCACCATAGCCACTGTCTTCAGGAGCTCTGGCCTAGAACTGTTGGCTCAGCGCAAATTTTGCTAACACCCCCACACTACCCCAGAGCCCTAAAGTGCCTCAGAGATGGATTCCTGGGTTCTTACTTACACCACAGAGAGCAAGCACAGGCCACAACAGGCAGAGAGTCAGTACAGACATCTGAACTGAAAGAAAAAGCAACTCAGACACAACAGAAGGATGCAAGCAACACACATAGGAGATTCCCCTGAAGTGTGAGGTTCTGGTGAACAGGAGACACTGCACTGTAGGATACTACAGGACCTCTTCCACATAAAGCCACTACTTTCAAGAGCAAATGATATGGCTGACTTGCCTAATACATAGAAACAGACACAGAGAGGTAGACAAAATGAGGAGACAGAAGACAAAAAGTACAGGACAAAATCACAACAGGAAATCTAAGCAAAATAGAAATATATAATATGCCTGATAAGGAACTTAAAGTGATGATCATAAAGATACTCACTAGACTTCAGAAAAGAGTGGAGGACATAAGTGAGACCCTTGACAAAGAGATAGAAAAAAATAACATATCAGAGATGAAGAACTCAATAAATGAAATTAAAAGTACACTAGATGGGGTAACTAGTAGGTTACAGGAAGCAGAGGAATATATAAGTGACCTGAAGGATAGAATAATATAAATCAGTCAAACTGAACAGGTGAGAGACAAACAAATACTGCATAATGAGAATAGACTTAGAGATTTCAGTGACTCTATCAAGCATAATGACATTTGCATTATAGGGATCCCAGGAGAAGAGAAATTGGGGCAGCAAATGTATTTCAAGAAATAATAACTGAAAATGTCCTGAATCTGAGGAGGGAAATGGAGATCCAGATTCAAGAGGCATAAAAATCCTCCACCAAATTCAACCCAAAAAGGTCCACACCAAGACACATAGTAATTAAAATAGCAAAAAATAGTGATAAAAAAAAAAAAAGAATTTTAAAGGTTGCAAGAGAAAAGGAGACAACTATATACAAAGGAAACCCCATAAGGCTATCTGCTGATTTTTTAGCAGAAACTTTGCAGTCCAGAAGAGAATGGCACAATGTATTCAAAGTGCTGTAAAGGGAAAATTTGCAACCAATAATACTGTATCTAGCAAGGCTATCATTCAGAATGGAAGGAGAGATAAAGAATTTTCCATACAAACAAAAGTTAGAAGAATTCATGACCACTAAACCAACCCTACAAGAATGATACGGGGGACTTTGTAAATGGAAAACAAAAACCATAAGGAAGAGTAAGGAAAATAGGAAGCATAAAAGGAAAAAAAGTATATCTGTAAGAATCAGTCAAAAAAAAAGTATACCTGTAAGAATCAGTCAAGAGAAGCACAAAATAAAAGGATGTAAACTATGATATCAAATATCTGAAACATGGAGAGAGAGGAGTAAAGAATGAGTTCAAAATTAAGTGACTATCAGCTTAATATAGACTGCTATATGCAGAAGATGTTATATATAAACCATATAATAACCACAAATCAAAAAACAGTAATAGGTATGTAAAAAAATAAAGAATAAGGAATCCAAGTATTTCCCTAAATAAAGCCAACTAATCATGAGAGAAGAGAGCAACAGAAGAAAGGAACAGAGAGGAACTACAAAAACAACCATAAAACAAGTTTAAAAAAATGCCAATAAATACACATATATCAAGAATTACTTTGAATGTAAATGAACTAAATGCTCCAATCAAAAGACATAGAGTGATGGAATGGATAAGAAAATAAGACTATATGCTGCCTACAAGAGACTAATTTCAGACCTAAAGACAACTGCTGATTGAACGTGAAGGGATGGAGAGACATTGTCATGCAAATGGAAGTGAAAAGAAAGCCAGAGTAGCAATAGTTATATAGTAAGAATAGACTTTAAAACCAAGGCTGTAACAAGAGACAAAGAAGGACACTATATAATCATAACTGGTACAATGCAATAAGAAGATATAACAATTGCAAATATTTGTGCACTAACATGTGGGCTTCCAAATATATAAATCAGTTAACACCAAACATAAAGGAACTAATCAACAGTAATATAATAATAGTAGGGGAATTTAACACCCTACTTACATCAATGGACAGATCATCCAAACAGGAGATCAACAAGGAAATAGTGGCTTTGAATGACACATTGGACCAGATGGACCTAACAGATATATTCAGAACATTCCATCCTAAAACAGCTAAATACACATTGTTTTCTAGTGCATGTGAAACATTCTCCAGAATAGATCACATATTAGGCCACAAATCGACTCTGATCAGATTCAAAAATATGGAAGTTATACCATACATCTTTTCTGACCACAATTCTATGGAACTAGAATTAACAACAAGAAAAAAATGGAAAGCACATGAACACATGGAGGTTAAATTACATGCTTCTAAACAATGAATGAGTCAACCAAGAAATCAAAGATGAAATAAAATAATACATGGAGACAAATGAAAATGTTTCATGAAAATGAAAACACAATGGTTGAAAATTTGGGGGATGCAGCAAATGCTGTTCTAAGAGGGAAGTTTATAGCAATACAGGCATACCTCAAGAAACAAGAAAAATCCCAAATAGACAATTTAACCTTACATCTAACAGAACTAGAAAAAAGAACAAAAAACAAAACCCAAAACTAATAGAAGGAAGGAAATAATAAAGATTAGAGCAGAAATAAGCAAAATAGAAACAAACAAAAAAAGAACAGATCAGTGAAACCAGGAGTTGGTTGTTAGAAAAGATCAACAAAATCAATAAACCTGTAGCCAGACTTTTAAAAAAGAGGACTTAAAAAAATAAAATCAGAAATGAAAGAGGAGAAATAACAACTGATACCACAGAAATACAAAAGATTATAAGAGAATACTATGAAATATTATATGCCAGCAAACTGGACAACCTAGAAGACATGGATAAATTTCTAGAAACATATAACCTCCCAAAACTGAATCAGGAAGAAATAGAAAATTTGAACAGTCTGATTGCCAGCAATGAAATTTATTCAGTAATCAAAAAACTCCCAGCAAGCAAAAGTCCAAGGCTAGAGTCTTGACAGGTGAATTCTACCGAACATTTAAAGAAGAGTTAGTAGCTATTCTTCTCAAACTATTCCAAAAAATAGAAGAGGAAGGAAAGCTTCCTAATTTGTTCTATGAAGCCAAAATTACACTGATCCCCAAATCAGATAAAGATGCTACAAAAAAAGAGAACTACAGGCCAATATCTCTGATGAACATAGATCTAAAAATCTTTAACAAAATATTAGCAAACCAAATCCAACAATATATTAAAAAACCATTGGGGTACCTGAGTGGCTCAGTTGGTTGAGTATCCAACTTTGGCTCAGGTTATGATCTCACAGCTCGTGAGTTTGAGCCCCACATCGGTCTCTGTGCTGACAGCTCAGAGCCTGGAGCCTGCTTCAGATTCTGTGTCTCCCTCTCTCTCTCTGCCCCTAACCCACTCGCATTCTGTCTCTGTCTCTCTCAAAAAATAAATAAACATTAAAAAAATTTTTTTTAAAAATCATTCACCATGATCAAGTGGGATTTATCCTTGAGATGCAAAGGTGTTCAATATTTGCAAGTCAACCAATGTGATACATCACATCAATAAAAAAAGGGATAAAAATTAAAAATCATATGATCATTTCAATAGATGCAGAAAAAGCATTTGACAAAGTACAACATCCATTTATGATTAAAAGCCTTAACAAAATAGGTTTAGAGGGAACATACCTCAACAAAATAAAGGCTTTACATGAAAACCCACAGCTATCATCATTCTCAGTGGTGAAAAGCTGAGAGCGTTTCCCCTAAGGTCAGGAACAAGACAAGGATGTCCACTCTCACCGCTATTACTTAACATAGTACTGGAAATCCCAACCACAGCAATCAGACAAGAAGGAATAAAAGGCATCTATTGGTAAGAAAGAAGTAAAACTTTCACTCTTTGCAGACGACATGATACTATATATAGAAAACCCTAAAGACTCCACCAAAAAACTACAACTGATAAATGAATTCAGTAAGGTTGCAGGATACAAAACCAACATACGGAGGGGAGTTAGGATGGTGAGAAGTAGGGGGACTGGGATTTCCCTTGTCCCTCAAATACAGCTGTATTGAAGTCAGAACACTTGGAATACCCGGGAAATCATTCTGCAGAGTGACAGAAAGATCTCCATAGGTGGAGGGAGACAGCTTGGTGGGACAGAGGTGCATGTATGCAAATTGGGGGAGATAAAACAATGTAGGCAGAGGGGAGGAAAACCCTTCTGTGGAGACACAAAAGGGAGAGAAAGAGGGGCTGTAGATTGTGGCATTGAATTAGTACAAGAGGGGCACCTGGGTGGCGCAGTCGGTTAAGCGTCCGACTTCAGCCAGGTCACGATCTTGCGGTCCGTGAGTTCGAGCCCCGTGTCGGGCTCTGGGCTGATGGCTCAGAGCCTGGAGCCTGTTTCCGATTCTGTGTCTCCCTCTCTCTCTGCCCCTCGCCCGTTCATGCTCTGTCTCTCTCTGTCCCCAAAATAAATAAACGTTGAAAAAAAAAATAAAAAAAAAAAAAGAATTAGTACAAGAGAAAAACCTCTCTGGACCACGGACTGGGGAACGAAAAATACAGAGAGTGCCAGTTTCTACTTTGTAAACAGCTTCAGGAGCTGAAGATTGGAGTTTTCAAATTGTGTGACTTTTGTGCTGGCTGTGGGTGCACACCTGGCGGTAGGGGGGCAAGAGGGGAGCCAGCCCCTGGGCATGGTAGTGAATCTTGGGGTCACACTGGGAGAGAACAGTCCCCTTCCTTGAGTACTGTGGGAAGAGGGGTTATTGCATCCCCAAGGACAAACGACCCTGCAGGTGCCAGCCAAAGGCCCTTTGTCAGCAAGGCTGAGTGGCACTACATCAGAAAAGAATCTGTGCGGTGCTGGGCCGCTTAGCGCACTTGGTTTTGAATCCCAGCCTATTGCCTAGGAGGTGCAGGAGAACTGTGGAGCAGGGAAAGCTGACTGCCTGTGAGGGCTGCCTGAACAGCATGGTTTGAGACACCGGGTCTGAGTAGGGAAGATAGGGATGTTGCCATTTTCCTCTCCATCACCAATACGGTGGGGCTTCAGTGACCAGTACAGCGGCCCCCAGTGGAGGCGGGACCCACTTAAACCAAACCCTGCCCCTCTGAGCCTGCCAACAGCTTATCTATGGGAGCGGGACTGACACTGAACAAACCAGATGGCCTCTTTTCCAGACCAGCACAGCCACCAGTCCTAGGCACCAATGGACAAGTCTCCTGTGGTTTTATATGTTAGTCTGTTTCTCTCTTTTTTTTTCTCTTTATATCTATATCTCTATCTACATAATATAAACATAAAATATTTATATTTATATTAAATATAAATTTATATAAAATATAAAATACATATTTTATTTATTTATTTATTTACTTATTTATTTCTCTCTCTCTGGATTAAGCCTTATAGTTCCTTTGATTCTCTGCTTGTTTTTGTTTTTGTTTTTGTTTTTGCCCCTTTCATTTTTCTCTTTGTATTGAATCAGGTTCCCTACCCTTTCCTTTTTCCCAGGGTTACTTCAACAAACAAATCAAAGCACACCTGGTGGAAGATCCAAACAATCTACCACTATGAGCAAGGAGGAGCTTTGTAGAGGACTGACCAGTGGGGTAGAGCAGCCAAATACACAACAACAGAGTGCACTCAACACACTCCAAAAACACTTCCTGAAGTGCCAGGCCCTGGACAGTGTATGACCCCTTTCTAACATAGTAGTACTCACAGGTGCAGGACACATAACAAGCTATTAAAATACGTAAAAGACAGAAACCTAGCCAAAGTGATAACACGGAAGAATTCTCAAAAGAAAATCCAGGAAGAAATGACAGCCAGAGAATTGCTTGAAACAGATATAAACAATATATCTGAATGAGAATTTAGAATAACAGTCATAAGACTAATAGTTGGGCTTGAAAAAAGCATACAAGACAGCAGAGAATCTATTGCTGCAGAGATCAAAGACCTAAGAAATAGTCACAATGAATTGAAAAATGCTATAAATGAGATCCAAAATAAACTAGATACAGTGACAGCGAGGATGGAAGAAGCAGAGGAGAGAATGGCTGATATAGAAGATAAAAGTATGGAAAATGATGAAGCTGAAAAAAGAGGGGAAGGAAATTAGACCAAGAGGGAAGAATTAGAGACCTAAGTGATTCCATGAAATGAAATAATATCCGTATCATAGGAGTTCTAGAAGAAGAAAAGTGAGAGATAGGGGCAGAAGGTTTATTTGAACAAATTATAGCTGAGAACTTCCCGAATCTGGGGAAGGTAACAGGCATTGAAGTCCAAGAGGCACAGAGAACTCCCTTCAAAATCAACAAAAACAGGTCAACACCATGACATAGCATAGTGAAACTGGCAAAATACAAAGATAAAGAGAGAATTCTGAAAGCAGCTAGGGACAAATGGGCCTTAACCTATAAGAGTAGACACAATAAACATAGCAGACCTGTCCACTGAAACTTGGCAGGCTAGGAGAGAGTATCAGGATATATTCAATATGCTGAATATGAAAAATATGCAACCAAGAATCCTTTATCCAGAAAGGCAGTTGATCAGAATAGAAGGAGAGATAAAGGCTTTCCCAGACAAACAAAAACTAAAGGAGTTCATGACCACCAAACCAGCCCTGCATGAGATTCTAACGGAGACTCTGAGTGGAAAGCAACAAAGACTACAAGGGACCGAACACATTACCACAAGAATGAAACCTACAGATAACACAATGACACTAAATCAATATCTTTCCATAATCACTCTGAATGTAAATGAGCTAAATGCTCCAATAAAAGACACAGGGTATCAGAATGGATAAAAAAAAAAAAAAAAGAAACCAAGATTCATCTATATGCTGCCTACAAGAGACTCATTTTAGATTTGAGGACACCTGCAGACTGAAAGTGAGGGGATGGAGAACCATCTATCATGCTACTGGACATTAAAAGAAAGCTGGAGTAGCCATACTTATATTAGAAAAACTAGGTTTTCAAACAAAGACTGTAACAAGAGGTGAAGAAGGGCATTATATCATAATTAAGGGGTCTGTCCATCAACAAGAGCTAACAATTGTAAATGTCTATACACCCAACATAAAAACACCCAAATATATAAATAAACTAATTACAAACATAAATAAATGTATAGATAATATTACCATGATTGTAGGGGACTTTAATACTCCACTTACAACAATGGACAGATCATCTAGGCAGAAAATAAGGAAACAATGGCTCTGCATGATATGTTGGACCAGATGGACTTAACAGACATATTCAGAACTTTTCATCCAAAAGCAGCAGAATACACATTTTTCTCAAGTGTATATGAAACATTCTCCAAAATACATTACATACTGGATCACAAAACAGCCCTCAATAAGTATAAAAGGATTGAGATCATACCTTGCATATTTTCAGATCATAATGCTATGAAACTTGAAATCAACCACAAGAAAAAATTTGGAAACATGGAGGCTAAAGAACATCCTACTAAAGAATGAATGGGTCAGCCAAGAAACTAAAGAAGAAATTAAAAAATATATGGAAGCAAATGAAAATGAAAACACCACAGTCCGAGCCCTTTGGGATGCAGCAAAGGCAGTTCTAAGAGGAAAACATTGCAATTCAGGCCTATCTCAAGAAGCAAGAAAGGTCCCAAATACATAACCTAACCTCACACCTAAAGGAACTTGAAAGGCAGCAGCAAAGAAAGCCCAAAGCCAGCGGAAGAAGAGAAATAATAAATATTAGAGCAAAAATGAAAAATATAAAATCCAAAAAAAAAAAAAAACCCAGCAAAACAGATCAGTGTATCTAAGAGCTGTTTTTTTAAAGAATAAACAAAATTGATAACCCCCTAGCCAGACTTCTCAAAAAGAAAAGAGGACCCAAATAGATAAAATCATGAATGAAAGAGGAGAGATCACAACCAACACCACAGAAATACAATTATTATTAGAGAATACTATGAAAAATTAGATGCCAACAAACTGGACAATCTGGAATAAATGGACAAATTCCTAGGCACTACCAGAACTCAAACGGGAAGAAATAGAAAATTTAAACAGACCCATAACCAGCAAAGAAATTGAATTGGTCATCAAAAATCTCCCAACAAATAAGAGTCCTGGGCCAGATGGCTTCCCGGGGGAATTTTACCAGACATTTAAAGCAGAGTTAAAACGTATTTTTCTAAAGCTGTTCCAAGGAAGAAACAGAAGGAAAGTTTCCAGACTCATTCTATGAAGGCAGCATTACCTTGATTCCCAAACCAGACAAAGACCCCACTAAAAAGGAGAATTACAGGCCAATATCCCTGATGAACATAGATGTAAAAATTCTCAACAAGATACTAGCAAATTGAATTCAACAGTATATTAAAAGAATTATCCACCATGATCAAGTGGGATTCATTCCTAGGCTGCAGAGCTGGCTCAGTATTCACAAATCAATCAGCATGATACATCACATTAATAGAAGAAAGGATAAGAACCATATAAACCTGTTAATAGATGCAGAAAAAAGCATTTGACAAAATACAGCATCCTTTCTTAATAAAAACCTTCCAGAAAGTTGGGATAGAAGGAACATACCTTAACAGCATAAAGCACCTCGGTGGCTCAGTTGGTTAAGCGTCCAACTTTGGCTCAGGTCATGATCTCGTGGTTTGTAGATTCGAACCCCGCATCGGGCTCTCTGCTCTCAGCACAGAGCCTGCTTTGGATCCTCTGTCTCTCCGTCTCTGTCTCTCTCTCCCTTTCTCTCTGCCCCTCCGCTGCATGTGTTCTCTTAAAATAAACATTAAGAGAAAAACCAACAACAACAAGAAGAAAGGCCCACAGCTAACATCACCCTCAATGGAGAAAAACTGAGAGCTTTCCCCCTGAGATCAGGAACATGACAGGGATGTACACTCTCACCACTGTTGTTTAATATAGTGTTGAAAGCCCTAGCCTCAGCAATCAGACAACTAAACGAAATAAAAGGCATCCAGATTGGCAAAGAAGTCAAACTTTCTCTCTTTACAGATGACATGACACTCTACATGGAAAACCCAAAAGACTCCACCAAAAAACTGCTAGAGCTGATACATGAATTCAGCAAAATTGCAGGTTAAAAAAATCAATGTACAGAAATTTGTTGCATCTCTATACACCAGTAATGAAGTAACAGAGAGATCAAGGAATTGATCCCATTTACAATTGCACCAAAACCCATAAAATACCTAGGAATAGACCTAACCAAAGAGGTAAAAGATCTGTATGCTGAAAACTATAGAAACTTATGAAAGAAACTGAAGAAGACACAAAGAAATGGAAAAATATTCCATGCTCATGGGTTGGAAGAACAAATATTGTTAAAATGTTGATACTAATCAAAGCAATCTACACATTCAATTCAACCCCAATCAAAATAGAACCAACATTCTTCACAGAGCTAGAGCAAACAATCCTAAAATTTATATGGGACCACAAAGGACCCCGAATAGCCAAAGTTATGTTGAAAAAGAAAACCACAGCTGGAGGCATCACAATCCCAGACTTTAACCTATATTACAAAGCTGTAATTATCAAGACAGTATGGTATTGGCATGAAAACAGACACATAGACCAATGGAATAGAGAAACCAGAAATGGACTCACAAATATACAACCAACTAATCTTTGACAAAACAGGAAAGAGAATCCAATGGTGGTGGGGGGGAAAGCAGTGTCTTTAGAGAATGGAGCTGGAAGAACTGGACAGCAACATGCAGAAGAATGAAACTGGACCACTTTCTTACACCATACATAAAAAAAATTCAAAATGGATGAAAGACCTACATGTGAGACAGGAAACCATTGAAATCCTACAGGAGAAAACAGGCAGCAACCTCTTTGACCTCAGCCACAGCAGCTTCTTACTTGACATGTCTCCGGAGGCAAGGGAAACAAAAGCAGAAATGAACTATAGGGACCTCATCAAGATAAAAAGCTTCTGCATAGTGAAGAAAACAATCAGAAAAACTAAAAGGCAACCTATGGAATGGGAGGAGATATTTGCAAATGACATATCAGATAAAGGGTTAGTATCCAAAATCTATAAAGAATTTACCAAACTCAACACCCCAAAGAACAAATAATCCAGTGAAGAAATGGGAAGAAGACATGAATAGACACTTTTACAAAGAAATCCAGATGGAAAACAGACAAATGAAAAGATGCTCAACATCACTCATCATCAGGGAAATACAAATCAAAACCACATTGAGATACCACACCTGTCAGAGTGGCTAAAATTAACAATTCAAGAAACAACAGATGTTGGCAAGGATATGATGAAAGGGGAACCCTCTTGCACTGCTGGTATGAATGCAAACTGGTGCAGCCACTCTGGAAAACAGTGTGGAGGTGCCTCAAAAAATTAAAAATAGAATTACTCTAGGACCCAGCAATTGCATTACTAGGTATTTATCCAAAGGATACAGGAGTGCTGATTTGAAGGGGCACAGGTACCCCAATGTTTATAGCAGCACTGTCAACAATAGCCAAATTATGGAAAGAGCCCAAATGTCCACCAACTGATAAATGGGTAAAGAATATGTGGTATATGTATACAATGGAATACTACTTGGCAATGAAAAAGAATGAAATCTTGCCATTTGCAGCAAGGTGGATGGAACTGGAGAGTATTATTCTAAGTGAAATAGGCGGTCAGAGAAAGACAGATATCATATGATTTCACTCATATGTGGAATATGAGAAACTTAACAGATGACCATAGGGGAAGGGAAGAAAAAAACAAGATAAAAACAGAGAGGAAGGCAAACCGTAAAAGACTCTTAAATATAGAGAACAAACTGAGGGTTGATGGGGGTGGGAAAATGGGTGATGGGCATTGAGGAGGGCCCTTTTTGGGATGAGCACTGGGTGTTGTATGTAAGTGATGAATCACGGGAATCTACTCCTGAAGCCAAGACTACACTGTATGTTAGCTAACTTTAAAATAAAGAAAAAACAAAACAAAAAAAGACAAAATCAACATACAGAAATCCATTTTTATATACTAATAATGAAGCAACAGAAAGAAAAATTAAGAAAGCAGTCCCATTTACAAATGCACCAAAGATAATAAAATACGTAGGAATAGACTTAACCAAGAAGGTAAAAGACCTGTACTCTGGAAACTATAAAACACTGATGAAAGATATTGAAAACAACACAAACAAGTGGAAAGATATCCCATGCTCATGGGTTGAAAGAACAAATATTGTTAAAATGTCTACACTACCTAAAGCAATGTACACATTTAATGCAATCCCTGTCAAAATACCAACAGCACTTTTCACAGAACTAGAACAAACAACCCTAAAATTTGTATGGAACTACAGAAGACAACAGATAGCCAAAAAAATCTTGAAAAAAAGAACAAAACTGAAGATATCACAATTCCAGACTTCAAGTTATATTACAAACCTGTAGTAATCAAAACAATATGGTGCTGGCACAAAAATAGGCACATAGGTCAATGGAATAGAATAGAAAGCCCAGAAATAAACCCATGTTTACATGGTCAATTAATCTCTGACAAAGGAGGAAGGAATATGCAATGGGAAAAAGACAGCTTCTTCAACAAATGGTGTTGGGAGAACTGGATGGCTACATGCAAAGGAAGGAAAATGTACTATTGGCTTGCACTATACACAAAGATAAACTCAAAATGGATTAAGGACCTAAATGTAAGACCTGAAACTATAAAAATCCTATGGGGCGCCTGGGTGGCGCAGTCGGTTAAGCGTCCGACTTCAGCCAGGTCACGATCTGGCGGTCCGTGAGTTCGAGCCCCGCGTCAGGCTCTGGGCTGATGGCTAGGAGCCTGGAACCTGTTTCCGATTCTGTGTCTCCCTCTCTCTCTGCCCCTCCCCCGTTCATGCTCTGTCTCTCTCTGTCCCCCCAAAAAATAAATAAACGTTGAAAAAATAAATAAATAAAAATCCTAGAAGAAAGCACAAGCAGTAATTTCTCTGGCATCAACCATAGCAGCATTTTTCTATATATGTCTCTTAAGGCAAGGGAAACAAAAGCAAAAATAAAATATTGGGGCTACATCAAAACAAAAACTTCTGCACAGCAAAGGAAACAATCAACAAAACAAAACAAAACAAAAACAACCTACTGAATGGGAGAAGATATTTGCAAATGATATATCCAATGAAGGGTTAGTATAGATGTATAAAGAAATGATACAACTCAACACCCAAAAAGCAAATAATCCAATTAAAAAATGAGCAGAAGACATGAACAGACATTTCTCCATAGAAGACATACAGATGGACAACAAATTCATGAAGAGATGCTCAATATCACTCATCATCAGGGAAATGCAAATCAAAACCACAATGAGATATCACCTTGTCAGAATGGCTAACATCAAAAACATTGAGAAACAGTAAGTGTTGGAGAGGATGTCGAAAAATAGGAACCCTCATGCACTGTTGGTGGGAGTACAAACTGGTAGAGCCACTGCAGAAGATGGTATGGAGGTTCCTGAAAAAGTTAAAAATGGAACTACCTACCCTACAATCTAGTAATTGCATTACTGGATATTTATTAAAAAAAAAAACAAAAATACTAATTCAAAGGGATACATGCACCCTTATATGTATTGCAGCATTATTTACAATAGCCCAATTATGGAAGCAATCCACATGTCCATTGATAGATGAATGGATAAAGATGTGATATATATATACCAAATGGAATATAATTCAATCATTAAAAAGAACAAAATCTTGCCATTTGCAACAACAAGGATGCAACTAGAGAGTATAATGCTACGTGAAATAAGCCAGAGGACAAATACCATATGATTTCACTCATATATGGAATTTAAGAAATAAAACAAATGAGCAAAGTAAAAAAAAAAAAAAAAAAAAAAAAAAAGGAAAGAGACAAACCAAGAAACATACTCTTCACTATTGAGAACCAACTCATGATCACCAGTGGAGAGGCCAGTGTGAGGATGAGTGAAATAGGTGATGGCACTTAAAGAGTATACTTACCATGATGAGCACAGAATAATGTATAGAATTATTGAATCACTACATTGTATACCTGAAATGAATATAACACTGTATGTTAAATATACTGGAATTAAAATAAAAAAATGAAAAAATAAAATAATGTTTATGCTGTTTTAGCCAGCAATTTTGAGTGTTTTGTAGCAAAGGTTTTTCAGATGATCTAGACTGAAATATTGCTGGAAATATAATGCCTAACATTTCTGTACCCATCAAACCATTCCTTTTCCTTTTCTCATCTCTTTACAGTCCCTTGGGAGGAAATATATAGTAAAGATATAAGGGCTTCTCGAGTCAACAGACTTTCTTGGAGTTTGAAAGTCAAAACTGTGTAGCATAACTTCCTTCATTAAGATTCTGCTTTAATCCCTTGGTTGGCAGAGGGGAGGTGAGTGGGGAGATGTGTGAAATAGGTGAAGGGGATTAAGAGGTACAGATTTTCAGTTATAAAATAAATAAGTCACGGAGATGAAAAGTACACCATAAGGAACACAGTAAGTAATATTGTAATAACACTGTATGGTGACGGATGGTGACTACACATATCGTAGTGAGTGCTGAATAATGTATAGAATTGTTGAATCATTATGTTATACACCTGAAACTAATATAACATTGTATGTCAAATATGGTAACAAAAATAAAATAAAATTAGTTTCCAAAAATTTTTTTGGTAACTTGAAACCTTAAAGTTATATTAAGGGCAAATGAAAGTTATTTAATATCTAGATCATTTCCAAATAAAATAAAATAAAATATAAAAACAATAATTGCCATTAAAAAAATCTTCTTATTTAATCTTTGAGGATTTTGGTAACATTTGGTTTTGCTTAATTTCACCCACATCCTCATTTTCTCAGAAACTGGCATTATGGGGGTTCTAATGGCATCTGGAACATCAAATAGCTTTTAAAAGTAAAACTGTGATGGATTGAGTGTGAATGAATCAAACAGGGATTAAATTTCCCTTGAAATACATATGGATTTAATAATTAGCAGGAAAGTTCTTTGTAATTAAAAAAACGTTTAGGAGAATGTTTGACATTTTAGAGAAGGCAAAGTGTTGCTAGATTGTACTGTTTCAACTTATAGATTTCTTCTGAAACACTGATATCACTGTCATAGACCAAATAGTCCCAATCAAGATGTGAAAAAGTCTAGTAATTCTTGGCACATAGTAAGCATTTAAGAAATTTTAGCTTAATCTCTATTTTCCAACTATTTTAAACACCCTAAACTTATTTAGATGGAAGAAACTTCTTTCATACCTGTCTTTAGTTAGGAGTTCAGAGTCTAGGAGAGGAGTCAGTGTGCAAACAAATGAAAGCAATAGAGTGTCTATTGTATGGTGCAGAGAAAAGGACGTACTATCTGCACATGCTACCTAAAGCAATCTAGAAAGGCACTGCAGGTGATGCTGGGTGAATCCTAAGAGAAGAGTTGTTTGCTGGCTGAACTATTATAAACTATTATAATAGTGCAGAGGCACAGCATGCATAAAGACTCAGAAGTAGGAAAACAGCTTAGAATTTTTAGGAAACTAAAATTAATTTGAGATGCCAAACTATAATCTAGGAGAGGGGCACAATGAGGGACAGGGCTGCAGGGACAGTTAGAGGTCTGACTAAAGAGGAGTTGGGGTTCAAGGATCTTGGGTTTTGTACTGAAAGATCAATATTTGATTATTATCATAGCAGCTCTGCACTCACATCATATATATATGTATATATATATATATATTTATTAATATCACCTTTTTCAAGGCATAATTTATATACAGTAAAATGCACCCGTTTTAAGTGTACAGCCTGGTGACTTGACAAATGTATACACCTCTGTAACTACCACGAACTCAATCTGTAAAATTTTATCATTACCTCAAAAAGTTCCCTTGTGCCCCCTTCTCAGTCAGCCCTACACTCACACTCCTAGGCAACCACTATAGATCTCTGTCATTACATGTGTGTGTTGCCAGGAGTGAGGGAGGGCAGCATGGAGAATTTTTCTCAGACCTGGACATCATAGCACCTCATTCTCCTACAACAGTAACTGGTCCGAGGAGCAGACATTGGCCAAAGAAAGAGTTTTTTCCCAGAAGAAATATAATCTTTTTTTCCACTTGGGATGCAAAAAATGCGACTGTGTAAACTTGAAGCTGCCACACTTTTCTTCCCCGGTGGCATAGAGGAAGTCTTTTGGTGGGAGAGAATAAGAATAATGCATAGGGGGGAATTGGAACAGAGCGAGAGAGAAAGAGAATCCCTACGTCCTCCAGGAATTACTTATGCCTGATAGAGACACCCACATTTAGACAGAATGAGGGCTCTGAAGAACCTAATAAAGAAGGAACTGGAGGCTAGAGAAGAAGGACACAGTGGAGACAGCTGAAATTCATAAATCATGTCCTGAATTCCAGTGTCAGCTTTTTCTTATGTTGAAATTAGACATGGAAGCTGCCAGCCAGAGGCCTTGACACAGAGGGGTAAATTGACTTCTCACCATGGAGCAAGGAGATCACTAAGACGGAGAGTGTTTCCGTACCACTCTTCTCTCTTCACTCATCCTCAGTTCAGGTCAACAGATATGTATTGACATCTGCCTGTGAACAGACCAGTGTGATGGAGTTTGGGGACATAAAGATAAACTAAACAGTCTCTCCCTTCCAAGACCTTACATTAGTAGAGGAGAGATAACTCTTTCAACCTGGAGGTAAGGGCAGTAAGAAGCTAAATCTTAGAGAATAAAATGTAAAAGAGATAAGAGCACTATAGGTAAAGGTACAGAGACAAGAAACATTAAGTGTTCCAGAGTACATAGTCAAAGACAGGGAGTAGCCAGAAATAACACTGGAGAAGCAGGAGTTGGGTCAGAAAGGAACTGGAATACCACACCAACGTTTCCATTTTATGTTGTAGGCATCAGGAAGTTGTATTCGTTTTTTAGAGATGACATAACAAAGTATCACAGACTGGGGGGCTTAACAGAAATTTATTTTCTTATGATTCTAGAGGCTAGAGGTCCAAGGTCAAGGTATCAACAGGTTTGATTTCTTCTGAGGCCTGTCTTCGGCTTGCAAAAGGCTGTCTTCTCCCTGTGTCTTCACATGGTCTTTCCTGTGTCTGTGTCTAAATTTCCCCTTTTTATAAAAGACACCAGTCAGATTGGATTAGGGTCCACTCTAATGGCTTCATTTTACCTTAATTACCTCTTTAAAGACCCTGTACTCAAACACTGTCATATTCAGAGGTTCTAGAGGTTAGGATTTCAACATATGAATTTTTAGGGGAGAGAATTAAGCCTATAAGAAGCCAGTGAAGGATTTTAAGTAAAGAGGGACATGAACAGATCTCTACTTTAGAAACATTACTGGTAATAGTGTGGAAGATGGACTGAAGGAGGACAAGAATAGAGGTATAAAGGTTTGTTAGGAGGCTTTTGGAGTTGTCCAAGCAAGAGTTGATAAGGGCTTGAATTAGAGAACCTACTTTCAGACTGCTACCTGATTAGAATATAATCCAGATAGAGTGGCCTTTGAGCAGTTGATGACTCTTCCCACTAGAACAAATTCTGCTATGTAGGATGTTTATACAAATTTGCTTTGAAGGAGAAGGAGAAGGGTAGGTGGAATGAGGCAGTAGGGAGCTCTGTGAAGGATTCTTCAATCATATTATGGTTTTATAAGGCTCCCTAAGTTTGGATCACATTCCTTTACTTGTCACTGTTTCTATTCCTATTATTGTTATTGTTATTATTATTATTATTATTTTAAGTAGGCTTCATACCCAGCCCAACACAGGGCTTAAACTCACAACCCTGAGATCAAGAGCCAGACGTTTAACCGACTGAGCCAACTACCCCTCTATTTTTATTCTTACTCTTGTTATGGAGATATATATATATATTTTTTTAATTTTTTTTCAATGTTTTTTATTTTTATTTTTGAGACAGAGAGAGACAGAGCATGAACGGGGGAGGGGCAGAGAGAGAGGGAGACACAGAATCAGAAACAGGCTCCAGGCTCCGAGCCATCAGCCCAGAGCCTGACGCGGGGCTCGAACTCACGGACCGCCAGATCGTGACCTGGCTGAAGTCGGACGCTTAACCGACTGCGCCACCCAGGCGCCCCTGGAGATATATTTTTGATGTGGAAGAAAGACCACAAGTTATGGAGTTGGGATCCTACTTGGACCCTTAACTCTGGCAATTACTAGGTGAGTAACCTTGGGAAAGTCATTTTGTCACTCTGAACTTCAGTTTCCTTTTATGTAAAATGGAGATGATAATAATATCTACCTCACAGATTTATTGAAAGAATTAAATGAGATCATGCATGAAAAGTATTTTTTAAAGAGCTGTATACTTATTATTTATTCTACTTGTTACCCCCAAAGGACATTTTTATGTCTGTAGGTGGGAGTGGGAAGCAGATACTCATTACAGAACATAGTGGTGGCTATGATTTATTGAGTTACCTGATATGAGCTTTAGATGTGAACCCTAGACTATATCTTTCTTCTAGAAGAGGAGCCCCCAGTCATAGGATTTGTTGGGTGGTAGTTATATCAACATCTGAGAAAAATATGACTCTTCTCTGGGCTATTTGGATCTGATTCCCAGGAAAGAAAAAAATGCAGTTTGATTTCAGTAAATGATAGAATTTGAGGGACATGTTTAATATCACTAAAACAAAGAGAAGGAAGCAAATGGACAAAAGCAGAGAAAAAGAGGTGATAGCCATAAGAGGGAGTATGAAAACAAAAGATAAAATCAGGAAAGAAACTAGAAAAGGAAAAAAACAAAGACTTTCCCCAAAATGTCTCCTACTTCTACTCCTATTTATTCATGTTTCATTTCTTTAAGTATAAGAACCTCAAGGGTAAGGAGAACTATTATTTTTAATATCATTTATGTATGTGTCTGGTTAATGTCAACTCACTATTAATCATACTATTGTTTGCAAGAGATGATTCCTGGAAATTTTGACTTGGGGTTGCTTTTATATATAATAATTAATATGTATGTGAATTATATACCTTATGCAATGCAAACATAGAATATTTATCCCTTGATGTAAGATTTAATTTTTTATTAAAAAAATTTTTTTTAGATTTATTTACTTTTGATAGACAGAGAGACAGAGCACAAGTGGGGGAGGGGAAGAGAGAGAAGGAGACACAGAATCTGAAGCAGGCTCCAGGCTCCGAGCTGTCAGCACAGAGCCCGACGAGGGACTCAAACTCACAAACTGCGGTCTCATGACCTGACCCAAAGTTGGACACTTAACCGACTGAGCCACCCAGGTGCCCCTAATTTAATTTTTTAAAAAAAGACAATTTACCCTAGGACAGAACTGTGTCTCTGATAAAGGTTTTGAAGTGAATAAAGTTTTAAAAGCCAAAAATAAAATAAAAAATAAAAAAATGATTTAGTTGATCAAACATGATGCTTCTAAAGATGATACCTCAGAGGGGAATGTTTCTTCAAAGAAGTCTGACATGTTTTCACATAAGAAAACTGTTACTTAAATTTGATGCTGAATACTAACCATCTTCCTTGATAATCCATGAAATTCTTATAAACTAGAACGCATGGCAAGAACTGGTCACCAGGTGAGACCAGGGATTCATTTTTCATTCATTCAACAGATATATATTGAACATAGGACGTTTTGTCGGGTGGTGGGTGGAGTGGGTAAATAAAACAGACATAATACCTGCCCTCATGGAGCTTACCTTTATGTAGGAGAGTTGAATAGTAAATAAACTATAAGTAAACATATAAGTAACATATAATTACAAATTGTGATAATTTTTATGAAAGAAAAGGACGCTTTGCTATGAGAATAATAGTGAGAACTTCAGTGTGGGTGGCTGAGGAAATGACATTTACACTGAAACCTGAAGGATGAGTAAGAGTTAGTCCCGAGAAGAATGAAGACAAAGTAGTTGAGGCAGAAGAAAAAACGTGTTTGTAGCCCTGAGACAGGAAAGAGTTCATCATGGAGTTCATCAAAGCTGCCTTGTGTGGCAGATCTTGAGAGTCTATTTCAAGTAAAGCTCAGTAAATAAGACCCTCTTTTTGTTTGTCCCATTCTTATAGTTCATGCTAATTGCCAAGTGTCTTGTGTATGATTAAGGCTGAAATACTGCTAACAGTTGGAACTGAGCTACCCATGAGAGCAGGGCTAATTCTGTCTCTGATGAGGACAAAGATTGGGAGTGGGTATCTAACTTATGGATTGTTTTTTGTGCTGGTCTCAGCCTGTCCATAACCAATGTTGTAGTTGGATGGGCATTCTGGTTCTTATGGTTGCAAATGCCCTTCAGCAACAACCATCAGGAAACTGAAAAAATAGTTTATAACTTACAGAACCAGGAAATTATACAGCACACCTGGGGTCATGCAGCAAGGTTGTGCTCAGAGAGAGAGAGAACACACTGGCCTGAGGTTCTGCTTTTATTGGGGTCTTGGATGGTGGTTTAGAATTCATAGTCTCCTGCTTTACTGGTGAATTTAAAACATAAGAATGGGAGTTTAAAGTGTGGGAAGAGATGGGTGCCTGGGTGGCTCAGTCAGTTAAATATCTGACTCTTGATCTCAGCTCAGGTCTTAATCTCAGGGTTGTGAGTTCAAGCCCTGCATTGGGCTCCATGCTGGGCATGAAGCCTACATAAACACACACATACCTAAATTACCTAGACTGATAATAAGGAGATTTGAAAAAGATCCTTGTTGGAATTAATCTTTTTTCCATACAGTACTACAGTACCCATAGGCAATTAATTATGAATGCAGTCATATTACACTAGCTTGGCATGGATTTGCACACACATCATACATTTATGGTTATTTCCAAACAACCTCCTGTCCACTCCCAGCTCATATCAGAATCCCACATGTAGTTCTTCTAATTACAGCAGAAGTAACAATTTCCCAAACTACATTCCATTGCTATTCTTAACTTCTGGGTTTGAGTGCCCTCTCCAGAGCCTCTTGAACATCAACTACTAACATACCACTTGAAATCAGCCTGCGAAATGTCCAACTTACCATTTCCTTCCCTGTCATACAACTTAGCACATGCGTTCCCACCATGCTCAATCCCTTTTCAAGTCTTCTTTATAACTATCTTTGTGTGAGAGAGAGAGAACGTGATAAGCCAGGGAGGGACAGGGGAAGAGGAGAGAGAGAATCCCAAGCAAGCTCCATACTCAGCATGAGATCATGACCTGGGCTGATATCAAGAGTCAGATGCTCGGGGTGTCTGGGTGACTCAGTCTGTTGAACATCTCACCTCGGCTCAGGTCATGATCTCACCACTCATGAGTTCAAGCCCCTCATTGGGCTCTGTGCTGACAGTTCAGAGCCTCGAGCCTGCTTTGGATTCTGTGTCTCCCTCTTTCTGTGCCCCTCCCCCACTCTCACTCTGTCTCTCAAAAATAAACAAACATTAAAAAAAAAAGTTGGCTGGAGGGTATTATGCTAAGTGAAATTAGTCAGAGAAAGACAAACATCATATGACTTCACTCATATGAGGACTTTAAGAGACAAAACAGATGAACATAAGGGAAGGGAAACAAAAATAATATAAAAACAGGGAGGGGGACAAAAGAGACTCATAAATATGGAGAACAAACTGAGGATTGCTGGAGGGGTCGTGGGAGGGGGGATGAGCTAAATGGTAAGGGGCATTAAGGAATCTACTGAAATCATTGCTTCACTATATACTAACTAATTTGGATGTAAATTTTAAAAAATAAAAAAGTTAAATCAAAAAAAAAAGTTGGATGCTCAACCAACTGGATTGAGCACCCCATTTTTTTTTGTTTTTATGTTGTTGTTGTTGAGCATGGAGCCCAACGTGGTACTTGAACTCATGACACTGAGATCAAGACCTGAGATGAGATCAAAAGTCAGACACTTAACCAACTGAGCTACCCAGGCACCCCTATGACTTTTTCTAAGAAAGCTTCTTTGTATCACCTAGGAAGCACGGAGCTTTATACACTTTGTTGTTCTTATTGTCACCTCCATTCAAATATTAGGATAAATACCAGTTAGGACAAACACCTAAAACACAGTTATATTTTAATTTTCTTAGTCTTAGACTAGAATTAGACACAATCCATACATAAATCATATATGATTAGGACAGTAAGGTCTAATTTCAGCACAAGAAGAGAGGCAGCAGAAAAAAGGATAGAATTTTGTCACATTCCTAAATTTAGGCTTCTTTTGCTAAAACTGCATAAAAGCATGTGTCAAGAGAACTCAGCATGATTGTCCTAGAACTTGACAGCAGGGCTGCACTTGATTCTGGGCAGCTCACATCTGGGAATTACTGTTGGAAAAACGTCTTTGTCCTGTTCCTCTTCTTTCTCACAGACATCTGCTTTAGAGGAGAGATTTGGATGGTGTAAAGTTTCTAAGCAAGTGGGGAAGGCCTAGAAACACAACACTTCAAAGTGAAGATCATAGTTTTTTCTCCTGATGTAGAGAATTCTATGAGATTTAAACTTTTTCCTCTCTGGAAGCTGGTACCAGTTTTTTCCTTCGTAGAAAAGCTGTAGCTCTTTAAAAAGATGAAGAAATTCATTTTGGAAAACATCTGAGGAGAGAACAGCTGGTCTTCAAGATAAGAAAAACATTTGTCAAATGTTCTTTTGCCTCCTACAGGGTAACTATGAACGTTTGACAATTTCCTCTTTCCTGCAGCCAAGTCAAATAGGCATTACAGGACAAACACAGTCCCCCTAAAAGAAGGCCCAATAGAAAGGCTGGGTTTTTCTTGCTTTCTAAGTTGTTCTTGTTTGTCTTCTCTGCACAGGCTTGCCGGAATTTGACTTCTTTGGGGTTAAATGTAGTGAGTGGGGAATAATGTAACTTGAAGCTTCTACTATTAAACTCTTTTTTTTTTTAATATATATACACAATGGAATACTACTTGGCAATGAGTAAGAATGAAATATGGTCTTTTTGTAGTAACATGGATGGAACTGGAGAGTGTTATGCTAAGTGAAATAAGTCATACAGAGAAAGACAGATACCATATGTTTTCACTCTTATGTGGATCCTGAGAAATTTAACAGAAGACCATGGGGGAGGGGAAGGGGAAAAAAAACTTAGAGAGGGAGGGAGGCAAACCATAAGAGACTCTTAAAAACTGAGGATAAACTGAGGGTTGGTGGGGGGTGGGAGGGAGGGGAAAGTGGGTGATGGGCATTGAGGAGGGCACCTGTTGGGATGAGCACTGGGTGTTGTATGGAAACCAATTTGACAATAAATTTCATATTTAAAAAATTTTTGTAATGTTTATTTTTGAGACAGAGAGAGAGCAAGCGAGTATGCACATGCGTGATTTGGGGGAGGGGCAGAGAGACAGGGAGACACAGAATCCAAAGCAGGCTCCAGGCTCTGAGCTGTCAGCACAGAGCCTGAGGCAGGGCTGGAACACACAATCTGTGAGATCATGACCTGAGCTAAAGTCAGACACTTAACTGACTGAGCCACTCAGGTGCCCCTAAACTCTTTCTTTTTAAATTTGCTAGAATTGACTAGCTGCTCTTTTATGCAAAAAAAAAAAAAAAAAAAAAAAAAAAAAAGTCTTTGAAAGAGTATGTTATTCGAAAGGTATGCTCATCGTATTCTAGGAATAGTTTACATTTTTCGCATACCTTCATCCTTTATTTTTTTAAGTGTTTACTTTTTTTTTTTTTTTAATTTTTTTTTTCAACGTTTATTTATTTTTGGGACAGAGAGAGACAGAGCATGAACGGGGGAGGGGCAGAGAGAGAGGGAGACACAGAATCGGAAACAGGCTCCAGGCTCCGAGCCATCAGCCCAGAGCCCGACGCGGGGCTCGAACTCACGGACCGCGAGATCGTGACCTGGCTGAAGTCGGACGCTTAACCGACTGCGCCACCCAGGCGCCCCTAAGTGTTTACTTTTGAGAAAGAAAGAGAACATGTGCACACACACTGGGGAGGGGCAGAGAGAGAGGGGGACAGAGGATCTAAAGCAGCTCTGAACTGTCAGCACAGAGTCCAACTCAGGGCTCAATCTCACAAACTGTGAGATCATGACCTGAGCCAAAGTTGGTCACTTAACTGCCTGAGCCACCCAGTCACCCCTACTTTCATCCTTTAATTAGCAGTTTAAAATTAAAGAATCAATACACTCATATTTCTCAATAAAAACTATCCTTGCCAAGTTACCAATACTATGTAATGTTTTAATTGAGAATAACTTAAGCCATACGAGAAAAATATTTTCTTCTCCTTTTACTCATATAGTGAGATATGAAAATCAAATTGGTCCCTTAAGAAAGATGAGATTAGAATTGACAAAGTCATCACCTTTAGATTTAGGAGGTAATGTTCTAGGACTGGAACAAGGTTAGCATTTGGTCCATTCAAGCAAGGCAAGGACTTCAGAACAGAGAGAACAATCCAGGGACTTCCTAGGCCATTTATTTAAGAACTGAATTTTTGACCCTTTCCTTGTTAGCTGTACTCTTCCCTTAAGGTTTGATCTTTCTTTCTCAGTTCTTTTAGAGTATAGTTCTATTTCTTGAAGATCTACCAAGAATCCTAGTCACACTAATTCTGTTAGCCTAATATATAAGGAATTCAGAGGGTAAAGCATATTTACTTCTTTGGCTTTTACTCCTCATGTTTCCTATTCTCCAGTCCCTCTCTGTGATGATGAGCCCCTCTTCATCTTTCTGGATTTCAATTCTAGTTTCTCCTCTGGGGAAGGTTCTCTGACATTCCCCCTGTGCTACCAACCAGTCCTTCATACTTCACTCTATTTTAACACTTATCAAGCTGTAGGTCAATCATTTATTAGACGGGGATTTTCCTCAGGGTAGAGTCTCTCATCCCTATTTATGTCCCCAGACACTGGTACTGGAACAGTTTTGGTTCCCATCAGGGGATAATTTGCTCTCAGGGTCTTTGCCTGAGTGAAGAGATAAATTGGAGAGAAGAATTTATCAATTAGAAAGTTTGAGGTCAAAATGGAGGTAGCTGAAGTCCTCTTTCAACTCTACACTTCATGCCTATGAAATCCCTACCTCTAATTAATTTATTCCCTTTGGTCATGAGAAGGATATATACAGCTATCTATGCCCATAAAGATCTCATCTTTAACATACCCTAAACCAAGCTCCTTGTTTCCCCTGTCCTGTCCAGCTCCTAGTCTGTTTTTGTTCATGAATCCCCCAACTTGGGGAATGATACTACCATTCAGATTGTCAACATCCTCCATTCCTCCCTCTGTAGTTGTTTACCAAGTCATGTTGATTTTATTTTCATGGTATATTTTGTGGTTTTTTTTTTTTAAATAAATCTTTAACGTTTATTTATTTTTGAGACAGAGAGAGAGCATGAATGGGGGAGGGGCAGAGAGAGAGGGAGACACAGAATCCGAAGCAGGCTCCAGGCTCGGAGCTGTCAGCACAGAGCCTGACGCGGGGCTCAAACTCACGGACCGCGAGATCGTGACCTGGGCTGAAGTCCGGCGTCTAACCGGCTGAGCCACCCAGGCGCCCCTCATGGTATATTTTGACTGTAAGTCCTGCTATTGTAGAGAGAACCCAGATGGAGCTCAGCAATCTCCATGAACTAAGAAGATGGAGCTGGAGATCCAGGAAGGCCAATGCAGCTAGAATTCACAGAGCAGAGTTCAGAGAAGAGAAGAGAAGGGAGGGGAGGGGAGGGGAGGGGAGGGGAGGGGAGGGGAGGGGAGGAGAGGAGAGGAGAGGAGAGGAGAGGAGAGGAGAGGAGAGGAGAAGAGAAGAGAAGAGAAGAGAAGAGAAGAGAAGAGAAGAGAAGAGAAGAGAAGAGAAGAGAAGAGTACTGCACAGGGAGAGAGCACTCCAGAGATCTACAGAGAGTCTCCCTTGAGCCTTCAGCTAAATACCGATCAGAACATGATTTGAGGAAACTACCTGAGGCTGAGTAAAGTGCCACTGAAAAAGAGCAAAGAGAATAATCCTCAGAGTACCAGCTCCAATAAGATAAAATTCACAATGTCTGGCATCCAATAAAAGTTACCAGCATGCAAAGAAGCATGAAAATATGATGCATGATGAGGAGAAAAGCAATCAATATAAACAGATCAAGAACTGCACAGGAGATAGAATTAGTAGAAAAAAGACATTAAAACAGTTGTTATAGCTGTATTCCATATGTCTGAGAAGCGAGAGGAAAGATTGAAAATGTTAAGTAGAGATATGGAAGATATTTTAAAAGACCTAAATCTAACTTTCAGAGATGTAAAAGATAATATTGGATATGAAAAATACATTGGATGGGATTAATATCAAATTAGATATTACAGAAGAAAAGATTAAAAAACTTGAAGACAAAGCAGTAGAAACAATATAAAATGAAACACATAGAGAAAAAAGGCTTAAAAGTAAAAAAGAACATCAGTGAGCTGTAGGACAACTTCAGGTGACCTAATCTGTGTATATTTGGAGTCCTCAAAGGAAAGGAGGTACAGAAAAAATATTTAAAGATATATTGACTGAAAATTTTTCTAATTTGATGAAAACTATAAAGCCATAGAGCCAAGAGGTTTCAATGAACCCTAAACACAGGAAACATGAAGAAAACTATACCGAGGTGCATGCTAATAAAATTGCTTGGTGTTCGTGATAAAAGAGAATGTGTTAACCTATATTCTTCATCCCCACTGCTTTAGGTTGGGCCTTCTTAATGTTTTAGCTGGACTTTTACTATAACCTCCAACTAATCTCCCTACCTCTAATATTTTCCATACTAGTGTTCTCCTTTCAACACTATCAGAGAGTTCTTCACTGTTCCCTGAATTAAAGTCAAGTTTCATAGTAGAAGGCAAATAAATCCCCCTTAGCATGACATACCTGACCCTTTTTTCCTCTTTCCAACTTCAACATCTCCCCAAACTACATTTGCTCCCATCTTCTACCACATGGACCTATTTGTGGAAACAGCTGTCCTGTCTCTAGCCTCTGTGCCTTTGCATGGGCTGTTGCCTCTGCCTGGGAATTCCTTTCCTATATTTGGTTTATTAATCTGTAGTTCCCTCTAATCTATAAGCTTTTGGAAGGCAGGGACTATCTTTCCTCTATAGTGCCTGCTACATAGCTCAATACATATTTTCCAGTGAATGAAATTATCATTTAAAATTATTTTTATTTAAAAACAGCCCAACACTTGGAAAAATCTGTTATTATGTACCTATACATTGAGACTGAATAGAAACTATCTTTATTTTCAGAAGCCAGAAAAGTATCTTTTCAATACAATAGGTTGCTAGTTGTTGATACATTTGTCTTTGACTTCATTTAATTTTTTAGCTCATTGAGGTTCACAGATTTCAGTTGATGATTTGTTTAGAAGGAAGACTGTTAGGTTATTGAGCACCAATATTACTAACATGCCTATGAATGGCTATATTTTCTGGATGTCTTAAATACATGGCAATTTCTTTTATGAATGAGCATCTAACATGACTGATCTCCACAAAAAAGACAAGTGCCCTTTTGATAAGCACCAGAGAAGAAAATCACTCAGAGTGTGTGTGTGTGTGTGTGTGTGTGTGTGTGTGTGTGTGTGTATACATACTCCTACAAACAGGAATATTTTTACACACATTCAGAGACTTTCCACATAGGTATTATGGCTTAAATGCAGAAGCTTATGGCCCCTTCACTGCCAATGGCCTTATGCAACATACCCATGGGGAAGAAGGCATAGACTAGGGTTTTATAAATTAACAAAGTTAATATTTAAGACCAACTGTATTGAGGCAAGTAGCAATATGGTTTCACTAAATTGCATTTAAGCTAACTAGATTGGAATTCATAAAAAGTGTTATTTTATTAAATTTTTTTTTAAGTTCCAAGTCTAGCTTTAATTTTCTGCACACAGAGGGTTTGGGAACACATATACACTAGTTTTAATTTCACTCATTAATTTATTCAGGAACATTCAATAAGTACCCACTAAATGTTAGTCGCCATGCCAGGTGCTAGAGATGCAGAGATGAAAAAAATAATCCCTGACATGAGTGAGCTCCCAGCCAAGTAGTGATTCTGAAGTGAGATCAGGAAAAGCATATGCCCTTATGAAGATACACTGTAGTTTTCAAGGGCCAATTGTCAAAGTACCACCCTATTCACCCTGATTCTGATGGTAGGGGAGAAGGATTTGCTCTCTGATGGGAATGTGCTGCATATGAAGACCCAATGGTAGTGAGAAAGACCAAGATGTTAATACAAAAGTATAATATTAATAGCCATACAAAGGCTACTATGAGAGTACCCAATTTTACCTAGTAGTATTCAGGAAATATCTGATAGGCAGAAGAAAATATGTGTTTTGAAAGAAGTCTCAAACTCTGGAGATACTGACTTAAGAAACTGACATCAATTTGTGAGTGGGAATTGAAGCCCTGAGAATGGGTGAGATCACTTAAAGAGAGTGTATGAACCTGGAAAATAATGAAGTTGTCATCGTCATCATCATCATCACCCTAACCATTTACTGAGTGATTTTTACTATGTGCCAGAGTACTTTACATGTGATATCTCATTTAACCCTCACAAAAACCTTCCAAGTTTAGATGCTCTGGAACTTTTGGCAATGCTAACATTTAGGAGGCTGGCAGATGGGGATGCTATCAAGTGGGTCTAAAAAGAGAGCAACCAGAGAAACAGAACGAGGGAAGGGGTGATGCCATAGAAACCAAAGCAGGATAGTGTTTTGGGAAGGGAGAGGTCAGCAGGGTCACATGCTGCAAAGATGCCAAGGAAAATGGGTGCAAAGGAGCCATAGGTTTCCCAATTCAGAGACTGAGGTGACCTTATGGGAAGCATTTTCAAGAGTGGTTAGGGAGGGATGAGAAACACATTATAAAGGGTTGAAAAAAGTATGGGATGTGCAAAGGAGAGGCAATTAGGGGAATAAATTGGGCTGGAAAGGGAAAATGGAGTGGAACTTGAAAGGGGAGTGGTACAGAAAGGGAGAAAAGAATAATAGATAAGACTGAAGAGCTTAGCCAAAGTGTCCTATATCCAGAAAGAAGATAAGAATAGAAGAGAGAGAAAGGATGGGGCAAGGCGTGACCAAGAGGTCTAGTGGAAGAATAGGCCTTGAACAGGGAGAGGGGACTCCTAGTGAGGTTGAAAGAAAGAAGTTAGAAGACATAGAGAGGGGCACCTGGGTGGCTCAGTCCATTAAGTTAAGTGTCCGACTTCAGCTCAGGTCATGAACTTGCGTTTCATGAGTATGAACCCCACATCAGGCTCTGTGCTGACAGCTCAGAACCTGGAGCCTGCTTCAGATTCTGTGTCTCCCCCTCTCTCTGCCCCTCCCCTGCTTTCACTCTGTCTCTCTGTCTCTCAAAAATAAATAAAGATTTTAAAAAATTAAAAGAAATAAAGAACTTGGGGGAGTTGACAACTAGGGGGTTCTGTTTTCATCTTAAAAGTAGGAGGCAAAGTCGTCTGCTGCAAATTAGGTGGGCAGAGTGCTTGAAGACAGCAAGGCAAGTTTGTGATGTGGGACATAACTACTTCTATTCAAAACATAGTGTATGATATTCTGAAGACTCTCTGCTGAAGACTTTAATCAGAGTTGAAAATAGTGGGGGAATATATCCTAATAGCTCCTCCTTCTTTTTTGCAAAAAACATGAACCCAAACTCTCTAGATGAATCCCTGCCTTAGATTTTGGGTATGGGGTTTCCTCTGTGGAGGGGAATGGGAAAAGGTGGTATATAGAGGAGTAAAAGATGAGAGCAAAATCATGAATGAGTGTTGAATTCTATTTAATTTTTTCGGATACATACTGAGATGATTATGCAGTTTGGAATTACATTAATAAAGTTTCTAATGTGGAACCATTCCTGTGGTAATATCCTTCTTGAACATGAAATTGAATTTGATTTGTTTATATTTTATTTGGAATTTTGGCAACTATGTTTATGGATAATATTATCCTGTAATTTTTTTTCTCTTACTGTCCTTGTTTTTTAGCTTAGAGGGTATGCTAGTCTCACAAGCTAGCATGATGTATCAACATGTGTAACAAATTTTTTTCACCATTGTTTCTTGTACTCCCCTATTTCCTTCTTGGTTCACTTTCATTCTGGTTTGAGTACATTCCTTAATAGTTCTTTCAGCAAGAGTGTTTTGGTGGTAAATATTCTAAGTCTCTGTAGATCTTTAAATACATTTATTTTGCTGCTACTTCTAAACTGTAGTTTGTCTAGGTATAGACTTTTAGGTTTACCCTGTCCATGAGCATCTCTGGATTTCACCAGTTCTAAACCCACTTTCATGTTCATTTTTCAGTTCAACATTTCTGAACTACATAGATAGTATGAATTTGAACCACATGGATAATTTAATGCATGTTTGGAGATCTAGTTTCTCCCCAGTATCTATTTTCTTTCCACAGTAGTGGCTAATGAACCATAATTTCCTTCCAAACCCAGGGTCCCAGAAACAAAGAGATAGGGGTGCAGCTACTTTGGAAAACAGTTTGGCAGCTTCTCAAAATGTTAAATATAGTCCTAATATGAACCAGCAATTCTACCTAAGAGAAATGAAAACACATGCCCACATAAAAACACCCAAGTATAGTTTACAGTTGTGCCACTAACTAGTAGAGTAAATCAGTTAAATGCTGTGGGTTAAAGTTTTTTCTTTAAATATGTAAAAGGAAATATATATACTAAATTATCTCAAATAAATATTCAAATAATAAAGTTCTGTGAAATGGAAATGGAAATAAAATTGGAGTGCAGTGCTTAGTAAAGGTCTCCCATAATCATATAGACTCAAGGATAGAAGATAGAAAGTACTTAGCCTGTTTATTTATCTCATTGTTCTTAGAGAGAGAACAAAGCCTCCCTGGAATATGTCCTCTGGTGTCTAGAAAGCACCTTGGTTGGTGAAGGAAATGACACTGTGAACTCCAGAATACTGTCAGGACAGCTTTCAAATCCAAAGGAAAGACTATACAGGTTAGTAAAAGGAAGATAACTTAGAGAAGAAAATTCTTTTGTGTGCATCATGCTCTGTGTTAATTACTTTATATACCTATCTCATTTACTCTTTATGTATGATGTAGATTTATTGTCCCCATTCTTTAAATGTAAATTTTTGGATAGAGGGAAAATTGAGGCTCACAGAGTTTAAGAGATTTGAAAACCCATATTCTTATATTTCATCCCATCTCTATACAGAGTCAAATTCTTCCATGGAACTTTCTTACTCCTTCCTTGACCATCTTGATCCACCATGATTTCTTCTTCTGCACTTCTCTAATGCATATTACCGATATGCCAATTTCACACCTATAACTTTTTGCCATGTTGATTATATTTGATTCATTTATTAATAAGTAAGCATTTATTGAATAGCCACCATGGAACCCCACTAGGCAATAGGGATACACAGATGAGTGACACAGTCCTCGCCTTCAGGAGTTAAAATCTAGATGGGGATACAACCCCATTAGCAGTTTACTCACACCCCAGTGAGTTCTAGGATTAAATCACTCTCTATACTTCTGTCTCCTCCAGGCTAGAACACTCCCATTTTAGTTCTCAGGACAAAAAAAAAAAAAAAAAAAAAAAAAAAAAATCCTAACAGCGAGCCCAAAAGTCGCAAAACTAAGTTTTAAGGGAAAGGGTAATTTTTAAAATATTTATTTATTTTTGAGAGAGAGAGAATGCAAGCAGGAGAGAAGCAGAGAGAGAGAGAGACAGAGACAGAGACAGAGAGACAGAGAATCCCAAGCAGGCTCTGCACTGTCAGTGCAGAGCCCAATGTGGGGCTCGATTTCACGAATGCTGAAATCATGACCTGAGCCAAAATCAAGAGTTGGCTGTTTAACCAACTGAGCCACCCAGGTGCCCCAAGGGAAAGGGGAATTTTAATTAATGAATTACTGTAACACATACTCCATAAGCTTCAAAGCTCCTTCACAGAGGAGGTTATGATTGACTGAGAAACTTAAATTTTTCTAAGTTAATAGAACCCATCCCAGGCAGAGGGTATTTGAACCAAGCTCCTAGCCTCATGGCAATTCAAAATGGCTGGTGACATACTGTTTTAACCCATCCCACAGTAGGGGGAAAAGGCCTTACTTATCATTTGCTGGTAACTAGGCATGGCTTCAGGAACAAAACTATTTCAGCCACTGTTCTAGCCAGTTATGCTACTAACAACGTATTCCTAAGGTAGTCTGCTTGAGTGCAATGATAACTTTCTAATAGATGGTAAAGGTCCACAAAATAAAAGTTATGTGAGCAAAGTCTGGTATATAGAAAAGTTTCTGCCCAGCTCTGGTTTCTTCCTGGTTCTTTTAGTCAAGTCTGGATCTTGCTCTCTAGCAATGTTAAATTCCATTTTTTTCCCTTCACTTTCATGTTCTAGGATACTGAGTCAATCCAATTTAATGAACGCCTTCAATGTGCAAGGCAATATGGTAGATACTTAAAGGAGATAAATATGAATAAGAGAGGATTCCTGCTTCAAAGAGTTGTGAGTCATGTAAATAATCTAGAATATGGACCTGATAATGTCATGTTCTTGGGGAGGTACTTTTGCTCTCAAGAGCCCTATAAATGAGCCAGATATATGACCTAGTACATTCCACCCATACTATAAGATAAAAATCACTGCCATCTTCAAGGTACTGGACTGGGCTGTGTTAATGACTAGGTATACTAATAGGCTTGTCCCAGAAATGAACATTGCAAGCATTTTCTGAAGTGGAGCCGAATTCAGACAGAGGATCTTTTGGTCTTACCATGTAATCTGATAAAGAGAGAGGTCAATCCTTGTTATTTCCTAAGGTATTCACCCCATATTCTTCCTAGAAGTGCCCTCAAGGAATATTTCAACCCAAGCCTCATACCACCTATGAAGCAACAGATGAGGCAGGTAAATAGATTCTCTCTAAAATGCAGAACGTGGGGTTAAAGGAACTGGAATTTACTGAGCATCTACCATGTGTTACACATATCATATCTCATTTAAAGTTCATGTTAACACTGTGGAGTATCATTGCCCCTATTTCACATCTGAGGAAACTGAGGTCCAGAGAGGTTAAATAATTTGTCTAAAGTCACATAGTTAGTAAATGGTATTGATTCAACTTGGAGAATGGCACTGGATGAAGTGCTAGTTAAGCAATCTATTAGGGGCACCTGGCTGGCTCAGTCAGTAGAGTATACAACTCTTGATCTCGGGGTTGTGAGTTCAAGCCCTGCACTGGGCATAGAGCTTACTTAAAAAGAGGGGGGTGCCTGGGTGACTCAGTCAATTAGGGTCCAACTCTTGGCTCAGGTCATGATTTCATAGTTTGTGTGTTCAAGCTTTGAGTTGGGCTCTGTGCTATCAGCACAGAGCCTGCATGGAATTCTCCCTCCCTCTCTCTCTGCCTCTACTCCACTCATGCTCTTTCTCTCTCTCTCTCAAAATAATATAGAAAGAGAGAGAGGAATGGAAGAAAGAAAGAAAGAAAGAAAGAAAGAAAGAAAGAAAGAAAGAAAGAAAGAAAGGAAGGAAGGAAGGAAGAAATCTGTTGGATTCTGGTTGTACCAGGGATCTATCATGGCTAAGTGATGTTTCAAATTATCAAACTGCTCCAAAACCATGGACAGGAGGCCCCTTCACAGCAGGGTGAACTCCAGGGAGACCTAGACAATGCCTGAAATTCAATTGCACCAAATCCTTTTTGGTGTCCAATATTAAGTTTTGTGCATTTTAATTTCAGGCTGCTTCCATATTAGAAATGTGTTAGAAAAGTAGCCTTAAAGCAAAATAACTCACACCAGGGAAACTCCTGCTGAATTGGTAACACTCTGGGAGGTAAAGATCCTTGAAGCAGAGGAGGGCAGGAGCAGGAGAATATAGAGGGCCCTTAGCCCTGAAAGCTCTGAAGATCTGGAAGGCCAGATAAAGGGGTCAGAGGGGTAGCCCCACAGCTTGAGATCATTACAGTCCAGGGTTGCATGAAAAGGAGTGGGAAGGCAGGGAATAGTTTTGGTCAGGCTACCAAAGTCACTGAACCAAAGCTCGGTCTCTGAGTTCACTGACCCTTCCCACTCAGCAATTTCCACAGGTAAGTCCAAAGGAGAATTACTTCAGGAATCTGATAATTTAACTCTGCTCTGCTGATAGAATGGTTTCATCACCAAAATTGGAAAGAAAATGGGTCAATGGTGATGACATAATTTACTGATGAGGTCAACTTATTTTTCTGCAAGGAGCTTGGCAGAAATTCTCTAAAACAATAGACAATCCCCAAATCATTTATATCTAACTTTGGGATTTAGAGTGGCTCTTGGCAGTAGTAGCATTCCTCATTATGTTTAACTTGGGTTGAAAATCAAAATGTGTAGTCTTTGGGAATGCACTGATTAATGAACAAGGGGAACAAAGAGGAACAAGTTGGTTATTTAGAAGTTGCCCTCGATGATCCATTGATAGTCATAAATGAATAATTCACAGAAGCTGGTTCTTTGTTAGAATCTGGGAACAGAGCCTCAGCACTAAACTAGGGTGGGCAGAAAGATTCATTGGACAGAAGATTTCTGAAATCTTTCTATAGCTGATTTATGCCCTTTCAGAGAGGAGGTTTTTTTTTTTTAATATTTATTTATTTTAGAAAGAGAGAGAGAGTGTGAGCATGGGAAGGGCAGAGAGAGAGGGGACAGAGGATCTGAAGCAGGCTCTGTGCTGAGAGCAGTAACCCCAATGCAGAGCTCAAACCCACAAACCTGAGATCATGACCTGAGCCAAAGTCGGACACTCAACAGACTGAGCCACCCAGGTGCCCCGAGAGTTTATTTTCTTTCTTTCTTTCTTTCTTTCTTTCTTTCTTTCTTTCTTTCTTTCTTTCTTTCTTTCTTTCTTTCTTGCTTGCTTTCTTGCTGTCTCGCTTTCTTGCTTTCTTGCTTTCTTAATGTTATTTATTTTTGAGAGAGACAGAGCATGAGCATGAGCATGAGCAGAGGAAGGGCAGAGAGAGAGGGAGATATAGAATCTGAAGTAGGATCCAGGCTCTGAGCTGTTAGCACAGAGCCCAATGCAGGGCTCAAATTCACAGACCGTGAGATCATGACCTGAGCTGAAGTCGGACACTTAACCGACTGAGCCACCCAGGTGCCCCGAGAGGAGTTTATTTTCAATCTTTGTTTTCCTTTGGCATCTAAAGTCCCTTCTCAGAAGAAAAGTAAATTCCCTGCTGTGGACTAGGGCCAGGTATGTAAGGTTTGTCAGTTTCATCTCTGTCTACAGGCCTATTAACTTTAAGGTGGATTTCCTCAAGGCTGAATGTCTAATGATGGTGTTTTCACCTTTCTTTTGGAGGGCCTTGAATTTCCTAAACTGACTTTGAGAAACTCAGATATTTATTTTATAAGTAGTAGATACAGATTTTATGTATCCATCACTCACGTTATCTGTGCAAAATCAAGAAAATATACCCAAATGGATGCAAACTTAGGGTACCAGTCCCTTACATACAGCAGATAAGGAGGGTTCCTTGATGGTTTAAATGCAAGACACATCTGGAGCACTTCATTATGAGGGGGAACCTACTCTGGAGTTTTTTGCCACTTGAAAATGGGATAGGACCACTTTAAGAGTAAAGAAAGTTCTGGGGCACCTGGGTGGCTCAGTCGGTTGAGCTTCTGACTTCGGCTCAGGTCATGATCTCACAGTCTGTGAGTTCAAGCCCCACGTCGGGCTATGTGCTGACAGCTCAGAGCCTGGAGCCTGCTTTGGATTCTGTGTCTCCCTCTCTCTCTGACCCTCCCCCGTTCATGCTCTGTCTCTCTCTGTCCCAAAAATAAATAAACGTTGAAAAAAAAAATTAAAAAAAAAAAAAAAAGAGGAGAAAGAATTATTCTTTTCAAGGCTCAGTCCTTAGGACCGATTTTACTTTGCTAATTTATGGCATTTCCATACCTTGCTTAGGCTTTAGGCTGAGCCTGTATCTGCTGGTGGTGGGAGATAAGGGAGTACCTTTCAGAAAACCTGTCTTTCTCTTGGGTTCCTAGGGTCCTATTTGGACAATTTGTTCTAATAATACGATTTTATTCAGTCAGCAGCTCCAGGTATTTATTGAGCATCTTTTATGCATGCCACCCTATCCTAGGTGCAAGAGAAGATGCAAAAAGAGAAATCTGATGAAATTTACAAAATGTTGTAAAAGGGTTTACACAAACTTGTAAAGGGAGTGAAGGTGGCCTTTGAAGATCCTGTACTTGGTTATGTTGATTCACTTCTAGTATCTAGTGGCCCCAGTTTTAGCTCCCACATCCCAGGCCTGATTTACTCTCATGCATCAAAATTTTTGTTTCTAAAAGGTTAGGGCTTGTACCAATGATAGTACATGAGATGATATTGAGTTATATAGAACGTGATTTTAGGTGGTAAATGGACAAACGTAAAACAACAAAGAATCACATCATGAGAAAGTAATTCCCTTTGTAGTCTTCTTTGAAGCCTGGATTACAGGTGGAAGAAATCCTCATTTGGGTCTAATATATCATTAACATAATCCAACATTTATCAATCTCCTTTAAAAAAAAAAATAGACCTCAGGCCTGGAGGTTTTTTTCTGGCAACAGTAGCTATTTAGAACTTAATGACACTGCTTTATTCATTCATTTTCTTTCCTAGGGTTATATTCTTTTTATGACAAATGAACTGATATGATATAAATTTTCCTTCTTACATCAATGTATTTAAGTTTTGGAAAAGATAGTTGATTTTGTAAAAAATTAAACAATAATATAGGTGATATGGGGATGTGATTGAGATACTAATGCTATTATCGAAATGACTGAAGCTTAGAAACATTTCTTTTCCTCAACTCCAACTCAACCAAGGTTACTGTTCTTGACCCATTCCTGCCCTCTGCTTGACCTAAACCAACTCAGGATTGAGGTAAAGACTGTTACTGGGTCAGAATCGTATTTCTCCAATATAAACATTACAATAGGGCTTTTAGGTCTTGGGCCTAAAGAGACCATTATAATGGTAGGAATTTTTGAAGAGATAAGCAAGATAAGATACTTGTAGTAAATGAAACTTCCACAATGACAGTATTGAGTGCCACTCATTTGGGCTAATCCTCACAACAACCCTATGAAGCATTTATAAGATGAGGAAACCGAGGCATAGGGTGGTTAAACAAAACATTTTCTCTGTCACTCAACCAACAAGGATCAGGGCTAAGATTCAAAAGCCAAGGTTTTTTCACTACACCTTCTGTCTTGGTGCCCAGAACCTCTGTGCGTACCTTCTCGTTCCCCCTGAGTGTAAGATAAAGCAAACCCTAAAAAAGCCACATGGATAAAGTCTGAGGAAATCAAGGAAATGGGAACAAGTATACAATACATGGTGAAACTGAGAGATGTTATGGAAATATGTTCAGAGTGGCAAGGCCACTTAGAGGAAGTGAGGACTCTACCAGAGTGATACCGTCCTTGCATTCATCTCTCTGCCCTGCCTTCTGCCACACTGGCTCACAAACATCCTTGTAGGGTCAGCCCAGCTTTGATGCCTTCTACTGCCCCCAAGCACTGAGGAAGGAGAAAGTGCTCTTACTGCCTTATTTCTGTCTCTTGGAAAAGATACCTCTCCTCCTAGCCTGCAGTCCTTCCTCAACTGGGGCTGGTGGACTGCTGTTTCAGGGCACATAGAAGCAGACACACTACATCTGCTTCTGGAGACAAGCTACTTGCTGAGCTTCTGTCAGCTCTGCCACTGTCCCTCCACAGCCTTTCTAACCCAAGGTCACAGGTCAGCTGTGCTCTTAACCAGGAGTCTTGGCAAGAGTTTCAAGTCCCTTGGGACCCCTGGCTGGCTCAGTCAGTAGAGCGTGTGACTCTTGATCTTAAGGCTTGAGCTCAAGCCCCATGTTGGGCGTGTAGCCTTCTTAATTTATAAACAAACAAACAAATAAATAAATAAAAGTTCCAAATCCCTTCAGAAATCCTACTCTGTCATGTTAACTCAGAGCTTCAAGTCAATAGCTGGGAATTAGAGCTTCGAGTCAATAGCTGGGAAAGACAGTGTCAGGGAGAAGGGCTGGGCCTATATTCTGCCCATCCAAATATACTGAATCTATTGCAGCCTTGGCATCATCACAATCACACCAGACTTAACCAGTTAGTTTACAGAGCCCCTGACATGGGAATTGAGTAAGGTATAGGTGTGAAGGCAGCTGGTAAACTCCGAAGCCCCAGAAAAATGTATATGATGATACTACAAAAGGTTTCCTAGCCCATTCCAGAGTTTAGTCCTTGGATCTCTTTCCTTTTCTTTATTCCTATTCTCCTTGGGTGATTTCATCTGTTCCCCTGGTTTTAATTATGATCTATAGGCCAGTAACACCCAAAATCCACATGTCTAGCTTACATCTCTCCCTAAAACTTTACCTTTTATTTTGAATGGATTCCTAGATATCTCTATTTCAGTGTATACCAGAGATACTTTAAAGTAAACAGAACTCACCTCCTTCCTCACTAAGCCTTGCTCTTCCTTTAGAATTTAGCATCTGATTGGTAATTCCATCAGCCACACAGTCACCTGAGCTAGACACTGGAGAGCCTTCACTGATTTTTCCTTTGCTTCATCCCCTTGCATGCAAGGCCCTTAGGTCTGTTGTTTCTTCCCCAAACTCACTAATTCAGGTGCTCATTTTTCTTTCCCCTGTATGATTCTGCTTTAACTTAGATTAGTTTGTCTGGTCTCCTTGTCTCCAGATGTGTCACATCAATCTCCCCTCCACACATCTGCGAGCATATTTGTAAAATTAAATCTGACCATTTGTTTCCCTTGTTTAAAACCCTTCAGCAACACTATGGGATATGATCTGGGCTCCTTAATCTGATATATTTAAGGCTCTCTCTGTCTGCTTCTTCTGACCCTTAGGGCCCTTCCTGCCCCCACCTCTGTTTCCCTCCTCATTACCTTTGCTATTGCTGGCCTTTCTGTCTTAAAGGTGGTCTCCTTCTGTCGTCAACCTCCTATCCCCACATAGATAATACTATTCATCATTTAAGATTCAGTTCAGACATCACTTCTTCCAGGAAGGAAGACTTCCCTGTCTAGTCCCATCCCCTCATCCATCAGGTGCTTACATATCTTATATGTACCTCTATCAGTGCACAAACCCCATTTATTGTTGTTATTTACTATCTCTTATAATTACATTATACTTCTGTGTCTCTTCTCCTGAACTGTAAGCACTTTGCAGGCAAAGACAATGTCTTTATATCCTCCATTTCTAGTATAGTGCATAGCATAAACTAGCTCCCCAATAATTGTTTGAATAATTGAATGTCAGAAAAATATTCTTAGGTTTAAAAAATCTCTATTTAATAGGGCACCTGGGTGGCTCAGTTGTTAAGCATCTGACTTGGGGTCAGGTCAATTTCTCACAGTCTGTGGGTTCAAGCCCCACATCAGGGTCTGTGCTAACAGCTCAGAGCCTGGAGCCTGCTTCGGATTCTGTATCTCCCTCTCTCTCTGCTCCTCCCTTGCTCGTGCTCTCTCTCTCTCTCTCTCTCACTCTCAAAAATGAAAAAAACATTTAAAAACAATTTTGTAATATCTTTAATAGTAAAAACAGAAAATATTAGCTAAACCTTAGTTACCTGGCATTCTCTTGCTCCAAATCCCTGAGCATTTTAGCTAGTGAACTAAATGAAATTTTCTGAATATATTTATGCCAAAAATTACATAGTGCCACTGCAAAAAGACATTCCTTAAACATGTCAGTGCCCAATTTGGTGATTACAGGTCTTGGCTTTTCCCCTTGTCTTGGCATACTGGGTCTCCAAAGAGCTCCAGCTGGAAGAGACACACACATCTCAGATAGTCTTCTCCCCAAACCAAGTGGGGGTCAGAGCTCTGGTGTGGCCACCTGGGGGCAGTGCAGACTTGCATATGGGTTTCACAGCTGAGCTTGGGGAGCCCTAGTCCTGAGCAATCCCAGTTTTGTGTGCTATTCTGTCCAGCAAACTTTCTTCCCATTTCCAGGGGACCTTAGCCAAGTCTACCTTTGATTAGGCTCCCACTGAATTGGTAAGAGAGGGACTGGAATAGGCAACTTCATAAAGCAGCATGCACACCCATACACACATATCCTGGAACATTTCCAGCTTCCAACTCCTGAGAGGCAGGTTAACAAATCAAATTAGAGGTTTCTTTAAGGCAAGAAACCTAAATACTTTAAAGGAAAGGGTGAAGGCTGGTGTTAAACACTGTTAACAGGTAACCCTTCGTTCCATGACATACAGTCACGGAAACATAGCATTTCTTAGTTTTCTAAATTAAATATCCTTGGCTCCCATCCACCAGTGGGTAGAAAATCCAAAACTCCAACCTTAGTCCTTTTTCAGGGGCTTATAGGTATTTGGGGAAACTCTCTAATCAGTGCCTGCCACCTTGGAGCTCTTTGCCCAGGACAATTGTCTATTCTAGGACATTTTCGCTAAGCCTAGCTAGGGGCATGGAGACTTCTGCTATGGCTCCCAAATAGCAGTGCCTTTGCTCACCTCCCTGAGCACACTCATCCCCATCACTCATGGTTCTACCATCCCAGGGGTCTGTGGGACAGTAGGAGCAGGACCTGGCTGCACAAGGAGACTGCAGTGCCCTTTAGCACCATCAGCTCCAGAGCCAGACTCAGGAAATTCTCCTCCACCCTCCTCTAATCCTAAAAGCACTTCTTACTCTCAGAAAGAAAAAAAAAAAAACCTTTTGTCACCTCTGAGACTCTGGACTGATTTCAAAGACAAAAACTTATTGAAGTTTGTTTGTTTGTTTGTTTGTTTGTTTGTTTGTTTGTTTCTTGAGGTGAGAGAAGTCCTGGTCTTCAGAACAAAAGGACCTGGTCATTCTTTTGGGATGGGGAGTATAGAGAAAGGTGGGAAAAATTCGTTCTTTCACAAAGAACAAAAATAGCTGACACCACAGAAAATAAGACCATAATTCATCAAGCAGTGTAGCCCATCAAACACTGAAGAAGAGCCTATCTCATACCTTGTTCCAGAGTGTGGGGCCTCTCCAGGAAGAGGCAGTAGGCCAAACTGTAGGTGGAGATCCATATTATCCTGTGCCAGGATAATATGCTTCAGATTGGAAGTAAGCTGCAAACAGGCTCTGCCATCTTCTGCTAGGTTCTGGATTAACCGGGGAGGGCGTTGCTGGTACATCCAGGTTCCAATTCCCAGGAGCTGGTCTGGTTTAAGCCATCTCATTTCCTGGTCTGAGGAAGGACTTTGAAGAGAGAGACAGAGACAGAGTATGAGCAGGGGAGTGGTAGAGACAGAGGGAGACATAGAATCTGAAGCAGGCTCCAGGCTCTGAGCTGAGGTGGAGCTGTAACTCACGAACTGTGAGATCATAACCTGAGCTGAAGTCAGACGCTTAACTGACTGAGCCACCTAGGTGCCTCTAAACTTTTTTTTTTTAATGTTTATCCATTTTTGAGAAAGAGAGAGAGAAAGACAGTGTGAGTGGGGGAGGGGCAGAGAGAGAGGAAGATATAGAATCCAAAGCAGACTCCAGGCTCTGAGCTGTCAGCGCAAAGCCTGACACAGGGCCTGAACTCACAAACTGTGAGATCATGAGCTGAGGCAAAGGTGATGCTTAACCAACAGAGCCACCCAGGCGCTCCTGAATTTTACAGTCTTGATGCATGTCTTGCTTATCTCACCCTAGTTTGTCCACCGGCTGCCCCTGCCTGAGCTATGTGGAGCCCTTGTAGTTCAAGGGAAGTGGGGAGTGACCCACTATGTGTGAGACAGTTGATGGGACACAATCATCTCACCCTAAACTTGGGTGAGAGTTGGGGGCCCAGTATCCAGTATCCTGGCCTACCACTTCTCCCAGGCCCTCAGCTGGGCTGTATTAAAGCTATACTTGTGAGGTGCATTGAGATCTCTGGGCATCAAGCCAAGAGTCCTTTGATTGATTTTTGTCATAGATGGAGAGAATTTGCTAACATAACTCCATTCATTAGGGTTCATAGAAAGATCACTATAGAATCTAGGTTGTTTTGGTATGACTAAATCCACATCCTTCAGCAGGGCCCATAATAAGACCAGCCCTTCACCACTTCATTTCATCCATATTTCTAGCCTCATCTCTGGCCATTTCCCCATGTACACTCTGCTCTCATCTCAGGAAACAATTTGGTCTGCCTGCTGTTTTCCAAGCATAACAAGTACTTTCATGCCTCCATGTCTTTGCTTGTGCTGTTTCCTTGCCTGGAATACCCTTTTTCTTCCTCTCTGTCTGATGAATTCTTTACTTATTTTGAAGACCCAAATCAAATGTCATCTCCTCTATAGTTTCCCCTGACATGTTCCCTTAATGAATTTCATAACACTTCTGAAAGACCCATTTTCATGTAGTTGTTTCTTATGTGTCTCCTTATCAGATGGTGAACTCAGTGAATGGCCTGAGAACTCAAGGAAGAGCAACTCCTGATTTTACTTCCTCTCCTCTTCTTCTTCAACCTATGATTTCATTCATCTTTGTATCCGCAGCTCTTAGCATAATGCTGGGCACATAGGAAATACTTAACAAAGGTTTATTGACTATGATGAAAGCTGGAAGGCATCAGACAAAATGTGGTTGTTCTTTTATTTTCACTTTCTATTTCCCCTTCTCAGAAGATTGGTTACTGGTCCCAATTTCCTCTCATGATCATTTCTGTTCTTTCTGGCCTATGCATACCATTCCAATTTTACCTAGCTCTCCTTGGCTAGCTCTCCTAGTCTCAACACTCCACTCATGTATTCCATTGTTCAGCACATATTTATTAAACACCTTCTGCTCCGCAGGCACTATTCTAGGCACTGAAGATACAGCAGTGAACAAGATGGAGGGGATATTTTCATGGAGTTCGCATTATGGTTGTATAACTTAGACTGAAACAAGTAAACAAACAAGATACAGGTATACCTTGGGGATATTGCAGAGTCAGTTCCAGACCACCACAATAAATGAATATCTCAAAGCAAGTCAAATGAATTTTTTGGTTTTCCAGTGCATATAAAAGACTCTTCATTGCAGTCTATTAAGTGTGTATTATGTCTTTTAAAAAACACGTACAGGGTGCCTGGGTGGCTCAGTCGGTTGAGCATCCAACTTTGGCTTAGATCATGAACTTGCAGTTTGTGAGTTTGAGCCCTACATTGGGCTCTGTGCTGACAGCAGCACAAATAATAAATAAAACATTATTATAAAAATAATCTCAAACATAAATAAAACATTAAAATAAAATAATTCAAAGAAATAATAATAAATAACTAATATATAAGTAAATAATAAAGATAAATAAAACATTATTAAAAATAATCTCAAAAATAAATAAAACATTAAAATAAAATAAAGTAATTCTACATGGACATACATTATTAAAAAATATTTTGTCTGGTCTCATGAGTGGCTCTGTTGGTTAAGTGTCCAACTCTTGATTTCAGCTCAGGTCATGATCTCACAGTTCAGGGGATCAAGCTCCACTTTGGGCTCTGTGCTGACAGGACAGAGCCTGCTTGCTATTCTCTCTCCCTTTTGCTCTCTGCTCCTCTCCTGCTCACACGCCCATGCACACGGGCACACTATCCCTCTCACTCTCTCTCTCAAAATAAAATAAATAAAATAAACATTTTGTTGCTCAAAGGATGCTAGCCATCATCTGAGCTTTCAGCTAGTCTTGATCTTTTTGCTGGTGGAGGGTCTTGCCTTGATGTCGATGGTTGCTGACCGATCAGGGTGGTGGTTGCTGAAGGTTGGGGTGGTTGTAGCAATTTCTTAAAATAAGACAACAGTGGAGTTTGCCACAATTGATTCTTCTTTCACAAATAATTTCTCTGTAGCATGCAATGCTGTTTGATAGCACTTTACCCACAGTAGAGCTTCTTTCAAAATTGGAGTCAATCCTCTCAAACCCTGCCACTGCTTTATCAACTAAGTTTATGTAATATTAAAAAAAAATTTTTTTTAATTTTAGAGAGAGAGAGAAAGTGGGGAAGAGGGGCAGAAGGAGAGAGAGAGAGAGAGAGAGAGAGAGAGAGAGAATCTTAAGCGGGCTTCATACTCAGTGTGCAGCCTGACATGAGGCTCGATCCCATGACCCTGGGATCATGACCCGAGCCGAAATCAAGAGTTGGATCCTCAACCAACTGAACCACCCAGGCGCCCCACTTTGCTAACCAGTGCAAGAGGCCTAGGTTTCAGCCTATTTCAGCTTTTGACATGCCCCCTTCAATAAGCTTAATCATTTCTAGCTTTTGATTTAAAGTGAGAGACATCTGATTCTTCCTTTCACTTGAGCACTTAGAGGCCACTGTAGGGTAATTAGTTGGCTTAATTTCAATATTGTTGTGTCTCAGAGATTAGGGAGGCATGAGGGAAAGAGGAGGGAAAGAGATGAGGGAACAGCCTGCTGGTGGAACAGTCAGAACATACACATTTATCAATTAAGTTTGCCATCTTATATATAAGCATGGTTGGTGGCACCTCAAAATGATTACAACAGCAAAGATCACTGATCACAGATCACCATAACAAATATAACAATAATGAAAAATATTGAAATATTGCAAAAATTACCAAAATGTGACATAGAGACATGAAATGAGCAAATGCTGTTGGAAAAATGGTGCCAATAGACTTGTTCAATGCAGGGTTGCTACAAACTTGCAATGTGTAAAAAATACAATATCCACAAAGCACAATAAAGTGAAGCACAAAGAACAATAAAATAGGGTCTGCCTGTAATATCAAATAATGATGAGTCCTAGGAAGGAAATAAAGTGATATAACAGGGAGTGGAATGGGGATCACATGAGAGAGGTTGGTCAGATAAGCCCTCTCTGAGGAGGAGACATTGAAATCTAAGGACAAGAAGGAGATAATTACATGGGGATCTGCTAAAAAAAAAAAAAAAAAAAAAAAAAAAAAAAAAACAAACACAAAAACAAAAAACATTCCAAGTGGAAAGGTCAGCAAATGCGCAGGCCAAGACAAGACCAGATGACTGGAAATTATAAAGCATGATATAAAAACACAAAATATTACTTACAGGTTTTCCTTAGCCTGTCACCATCCCTTCATCCCTTTCACATAAGAGCATCTTTGATCCCTTCTGAAAAGTGATTGACTTCCTCTAACCTTCACCTTCCTTACTGATCAAATCACAGAATTTTCTTCTAGCAAATCCCATTGAAGCTCATCTGACGTTAATTTGACTACAGCTATCTTGGTGACTGAAGCACCAATCTATGGGATTAGAATTTTGTGTGATCCCTTCGGTCAGACACTACTTCCCTTCCCCATCTCTTCCAGAAGGACTAGGTCCTGCGCTCTTATCTCTGGGGAGGATTATCTCACCAGAGATAGAATGAGGCGGAAATCTGGGGGTAGCATGGAGGGGGAAATGTCAGTTCTTTGGACAGACACCCACAGGTGCCTGAACCTGCAGTCCACCTCTTTGAATTTAGGAATGTACCCCCCCCTCCACACTGCATGTTACCGTTGGGCTGTTATGCCCAGCTGGGAAAGAATATCCAAAAGAGCTGGCATCCTCTTTTAGATGCCAGAGCAGTTGCTTAAAGAGGCCAGAGGGCTTCCTGCCACCGGAGACATGAAATGCTCTCAGTAAGCCAGGAGCCAGAATCAAAACCATATGGTTTGCTTTGCAGTAAAGATCACAGGGCCTGGAAAACTAGAGGAAGGAGGGCCAGCCAGGGGACAAGCTTTTTGGGGTAAGGGGGGAGGGTGCCTACCCTAATCCTGGCAGACCTGTACTCACAAGTATAGCCCTCCTGCCTAAGGGGCCTCCTGTCCTTGAACTCCTGGCCCATTCAGACTCTCCTCATGTCCAGACTGGTAGAAGTTCAAACAATAAAGGCTGGAAGAATGGGATTACTACTCCCTGGAACATCAGGATTCCCTAAAAGCCTCCTGACCAGATGCCCCCAAAATGGAAACTGTCCCTGTTTGTTCTTGTCTCTAATTAACTGACATATCCCACATCTTAAAAATATTTTTAAAAAGCAGCCCTTATCTGCTTGCTTACCATGTATCTAAACAGATTCATATTCTTTAAGAGGGGGTCTTAGATTTTTCCAAGGTGCTCCTGAGGGAGAATCCATAAGCATTCAAAGAAAGCCATGCTAATAACCCCTTCAAAAAGGATAGACTACATGGACCCAGTGTGGCAAGCCTGGATTTGGATCTGCTTGGGACGTTAAATGTGAGAGCTTGTGTTAGTCCCAGTGGGTTCCTGTCCTTACTGATTTATGAGCAGGGATTGTTTATGGACCAACTGGGGAGAAGGTGCTGCGTGCCTGAAACTGGGGTAGCCAGCAGTGTCTTTTCCTTTGCAGACCAAGACCTAGGCACCTGAGGAAAGGTTGAATCCAATTCCCACTGTCTGCCTACTATCTCCCTATTCCCCAACCCAACCCATGGCTTCAGTGACTCCATGAAAAAAGCATGCCCATTTGTGGGCAAAGTTCTATGTTCACATGTTCACATGCCCCCATGTGAATGCAGAAGAGTTTGTTGGAGATGCCTTTGTTTTAGGGCCCAGGCTGACCCATAAATGGGAGGAATATTCCAGGTAGCCCATTGATATAGGAAAGGGGTAGACCCTAGTGCCTTAGAGTTGATAGCCTGCCTCATAAGCCTCTCTCATAATCTCTTCACCCAGGGCAGATCTGCAACTTGCTGGGTCATGGAAGAAAAAGCAGAAGCAAAATAAATAAAAGAAACATTGGGTTTTCCTAACTTTCTTCTACAACTATTTTCTTGGATGGGAAAGGAAACAAAAAATCTGATAAACAGGATGGTTCTCCTTCTGGGCTTCTGTTGAAAGTGAGTGTTTACAAGGTTCTGGGTGATGAGTGATTTGAGGGTAGGAGTTTGTCTTAAGCTTCCCAAAGTTGTAAGGTTGACCCCTTCCCTGCCTGCCAAACTCCCTGACTTGCTCCCCTATATGTTAAGGAGCAGACAGCAAGCTTCTGGAGCCCTTGGGCTCCAAACATGCCCCTTGATACTAGCCATTAGGGGCACCTGGGTGGCTTAGTCAGTTAAGTCCAGCTTCAGCTCAGGTCGTGATCTTAGGGCTCATGAGTTCAAGCCCCACATCGGGCTCTCTGTGGTCAGCATGGAGCCCACTTGGGATAATCTGTTCTCACCCCTGTCTCTGTCCCTCCTCAGCTCTTTCTCTCTCAAAAATAAATCAACACTAAAAAAAATGCTAGCCGTCAAATACATGGGACTAGAAACTTCAAACGTACTTACAGAAGATTTAGAAAAGCTGGAGCCAAGGCTTTGCTCATCTTCTGATATCATTTCTCATTGCCCTTCAAGGACTACACACAGAACCCAAGGGACTGGCTATTTGGGTGAGTTCAGTGAGGCATTGCCAGTCATATTCTGGTCAGCCACAAAAACAGTATTAAATTAAGTTTCAGACAAGCTCACTAGAGTGTATTAGCCACTACTGGGTTGGCAGCATTCTTTTGAAGTTTTGACCCAAATAAGTTATATTTTTATTTTTATATGTTTAATATTTTCTTGTATAGACCCCATCATATTTAAACTTCACAATAATACTATGCTTTGGAAAGGGAAAGTATGAGTATCACAGTTATATACATGAGGAAACAGACACAAAGAGATTTAATGACTTGCCCAAATTTATCTAGCTCTGTTGTTACCAGAGTCAGGACTAGAACGTTGATTTCCTAACTTCCAGTTCAGTGCCTTTTCCATTCTGCCTTAAGAGCAAATATTCTCAAAAAAGTTGCATTAAGACAGCGGTACTTGGCAATCATTGGACCCCTTCCCTGGGCTCCCATTATAATTATGGGGTCTTCCTTTTTCAAGGCAGTGTTCTCCTTTGCCAGAAAGTGCCACCCCAGATTCATATACTGTTCCTGTGCATGGAAACCCACAATCAAGTTACATACCATTATCTCAATTCATTCCCCTGTATCTCCATTGAGGATATTATTTACCCACATTACTGATAAAGAAGCTGAAGCTCAGAGAAACCAGATAAATGAGCTTAAAATCCTAAGGCTTGTAAGTGACAGAGCTGACACTCTTTCCCTTTACCCTAGAGATGCAGAAACATTAGCCATAAATGTAATCAAACATAGATCTTCTCCTCAAGACATGAACATGTTTGTGGACTTGACTGCATGAGTCATATTCTAGGGATGGGACACCAAGCAATTAGTAGAGAACCTCCAATTTCTCCAGAAGTGGCAAATACTCCTCCCACTGGGTATCCACACAGAAACATGTAAGCATGCTCACGTGGCATGTGCTGCCCCACCTCCCCCTGCCAGGGATTTGGTCACAGCTACAGCATCTTGACAACCTATTTATTTTAAAAATTTTTTTTCAACGTTTTTTTAATTTATTTTTGGGACAGAGAGAGACAGAGCATGAACAGGGGAGGGGCAGAGAGAGAGGGAGACACAGAATCGGAAACAGGCTCCAGGCTCCGAGCCATCAGCCCAGAGCCCGACGCGGGGCTCGAACTCATGGACTGCGAGATCGTGACCTGGCTGAAGTCGGACGCTTAACCGACTGCGCCACCCAGGCGCCCCTTGACAACCTATTTAAACCAACTTGCAGTAACTGGCAGCAAAGTATCATTCCCTGGCAGGCTGAGTCATTGAGCCACTGCAGACTTTGGAAGAAAGAATCATTAGCTGAAACATTCAAGAACCAGGGGGTCCCAGAGAGGAGGTATGTAATAAATTCCATCCAGATGTTGGGATTGGCTTCTTTCTTTTTCTTTCTTTCTTTCTTTCTTTCTTTCTTTCTTTCTTTCTTTCTTTCTTTCTTTCTTTCTTTCTTTCTTTCTTTCTTTCTTTCTTTCTTTCCTTCTTTCTTTCCTTTCTTTTCTTTCCCTCCCCCAATCACACTGAAAGAGTGAACAAGTTGTTTTCACCTTATCAAACAAGGTGGGAAGAACATCATTTCCTTTATTCTTGGGTGGGTCTGCACCAAAGGATCAAGAGGGCTAACAGAATCTGGGTAATTCAGGGTGGCATCTGAACTATCAGAGAGCACTGTGTACACACGAAAGAATTATACAGATAGGTAAATGATATTGCACATACTTCAGCAAAATCCAATTAGAGGTCTCCAAGTGCATTGCAATTTAGAGCTTCCACACTATTTTACCTATGGTGTAGGCAGCCTGTCTGTTTAAAGTCCTTCTAAGAAATTATGGCTGTACAAACTGGTCCAACAAATAGCTGAATATGGACACTGCTCTGTTAGGGGAAGGCAGACCTAGCTGTAAGTATTATATTTTATCTCATGGCCTGGAAGCTTTGTCATGCTTTATGGCTAATAATCGGGTTATTAAATAACTCAAAAAGTCCTCTCCAGCAGTCCAGGCTCTACTGGGGTTAACTTTTGCTGTGGGGCTAGGATGAGGAAAAACAGATCTTCCCAAGCTGCAGCCTCAATTGACATCCCCTTCACCCCACACCTGAGCTCCTGCTCCCTGGAAAAGAAACCTGAGTAAAGACAGCTGTGGCAGCAGAGGAGGGTTCTTCTTGGCAGTGGCTGCTTCTGACTTCAGAGATGTGGACATTAAACTAGAAAGCAGTGCTGAGAGAGAGGACCAGGAAGTAAATGACACTGGGAAATGAGAAACTCAGGGAAGAAAGGACCTGCCTTTCCTCCTCTCAAAAAGGTATGCTTTGTAAGGTTCACCTTTTCATCTGGACTGGTGAGTCTTGAGAGTTTTAGTCCTTACACTACTTTAACAGAACAAAAGAATCTTACCTGTTTAGTGGATTAAATAAACAAGCCAGCAAACAAAAGAAAACATTTTTGAGGTGTTTTTGCTGAATTCCTGTCAATTATTTATATTCCTTTATATTCCTTTAAACATGCTTGTTTTGGTTCTTTTAAGTTTTGATTGAAATCCGCAGTGGAAAATATGTTTCAAAGGGGGGGAAAAAAACACCCAACACACTTCTGTGTCTTGCATTTTGACCCAGCCCACAAAACTATTGGAAGAATCTTGCAGACCCACCAGAGATCCCCGGATTCACTTGGAGAATCATTGATCTATAAACAACGTCTTGATTTCAGAACCCTTCTTTTGATCTGGAATTATCTGTTATTGACCACAGAACTGCTACTGACGATTCCTGGGACAGGGGCCTGTATAGTGAGAGGTGAGCCCCAGTGTGGGAAGAAGAAATCTCTTTCTCTTTCTCAGCGGGTGTTTTGGTACAGTACGATATCTATACTTAGTATATCTATGGACTCAATTTCTTCTCTTTTCCTCCTCCTTCCTTCTTCTTTTACATCTTCTGGTTTTTGTTTGTTCATTTCTTCTATAGTAAAAATTTCCCCCAAGCCTTGGTGCCTAGGTGATTTTTGCCTGGCATGTTCCACTAATTGGAGTTTTGGAATCAGTTTCTTATTTGGGTGCATAATTTTTCTAAATATTTAAGCACCTAAATTATTGTAAAAGCAGCTGGCCACTGCCCATGCCTTGTAGGCAGATAGGTGAGATGGCACCAGAGAAGAGAGGGCTTTAGGTCTCTACCCTTCACCGTGCCAGAACTCAGGGCTCTGTTGAGATACATGTGGGAAACAAGAACCTTCATGGAAGGAGCGGCCATGTTGCAATGAGCCGACAACACAGACAATATGAAGAGCAAATCCAGGGAGAAATGGAACCCTGGAAGCATGAAGTTACAAATCTCCTAACCAGGCTGTGCCCTGAGAATGCGATAGTTCCTTTGGTCAAACTGCTCTGAAAATAAAGGAAAAGACACTGACTCACGTTGAAGGTAAGGAGAGTGTCTGCATCTTCTCTGCTTAAACCACAGGGATCTGATTAAGGATCGGGACACTAAACACTGATGGCTTCACTTTGGGCACAATCTTCGGCAGGAAAGCCCCATGCAAAGGTAATTATCAGGAATGGGGGCCCATTATAGCCTTTTGATTTGGTCACTCAAACATCCTGTCAGACAGATGTAGAAAGGAGATCGACCCTTACCCCAAAAGAAGTAAATCGTAGGCTGAAGTATTTGGTTTCAGTATCTGTCAGGTTGAGGCTTTGAAAGGCAGACCTGTGGTCTAGGAAACTACATTCGGGATTCTATTACCTTGGGGCTCTGAAAATTCAAGGATATAAGGAAATGTATAACCCAGATTGAGACAATTACTTTTAATTGGCTGTTTTGCTGTCGAGTGCAATAACCCCCATTTTGTGTAACTGGCTCTGAGTTAGAATGCAGTCTTTCTGGGAGAAGGGCTGTTTTTGGTTCTTCAAGGAACTCTGGAGGAATCTCAAAAGTTAAAATAACCTAAAATTTGCCCCATCTCTTGGTTACACCATGCATGTTGGTCTCTTCCAAGCACTTCTGCATATGGATGGGTAAGCATTCTAACAAAGATGCCGTTAGAGTCCAGGAGAGGGAAGCAAAGAAGCCAAGTATTCAGAGTTGGGCAAAAGACGTAAAGAACCAGAGCCAGGACCCTAGTCAAAAAGAGAAAGAAGTTCTTATAAAAGAGAAATAGAAAATAGGAACTAAAAAATCAGATAAGGGGTGAGGGATAGGGAGAGCCCAGAGTCTCATCTTTGATTGAAATAAGAAAGAATATAATTCAGAGGGGAAAATATATACAGAGAAGTAGATTATGATTTGAGAGAAAGCAGACTTCAGTTGGATAGGGAAGATTTATTGAGACTTTGGGGAGAAAATTGGAAAGAACTGTAAAGCTATAGTATATCCTATTTAAATACCTGCGTAGCTGGGTCTGGGGGCCAAAATAATCCCTCTAGCCCCTAGAGGTCTGTGTGTTGCTCATAGGGCAGCTATCTTGAGGAAAAAGAAGAAAAGTGGGAATGTGGCAGAGGGTGGAGAGTTCCATAAGCCCCTTTAATGGCCCCCACAAGGCAGGGTTCAGCCATAAATTGCCTGCTAGGCAGCCACCAGTTTCGTCTCCATCTGTTCTCCAAACCCGTGCTTACAGAGTCTTTCTTTATATTCAGGTGTTTTTAAAAAGAATCAGCTTGAAGCGAAAGTACTAAATTCAAAACATTCTAAACCACAATTTGAATCTTGTTTAAGAGAAGAAAGGATGAGAAGTGTGACTCTATTCATTTGTTTAGAAATAGTTGTTGCAGACGGAATCCCAGGCGTTACATGTTTTAATCTTCCCTTGGTTTATTCTGCTCTCAAGTGCCATGGGGCCTCATTCAATTGTCAGTAATTGGGCTTTTAGAAGGGAAAAAAGCGGTTATTTGAAATTGACTCCTTATGTCCTATAGTTGCACCACCTGACATTTGCATCCAGGGAAGTGTATGCAGTGCTGACTGACTGGCTATCTGCTTTAAGTGGGTTCAACTGTGAAATAAATTAAGAGGCCATCTCCATCATCACCATCACTTTAAATTAGGGACACAGAGAAAAACTCACTAGACCCTAGTGAAGGCATTCATGGCTTGGAGCCTAGCCTCAGAGTGGTCAGGCTCACAGGGGTCCTCTTTCACAAAGCTCAGGAGCAGAAATGAAGGGACCAGTTTCTGGTACTGCATCTACCTTAACTGCCTGTGAGGCTTTAATCTAGTCATTGAGCTGCTCAGGGCTGCCATCCTGTGCATCCAATGGGAAAGCAAAGACTAGCCTCCCCTACTTGCAAGGATGCTTGTGGATAAGATGACACCCAAAACTATCTGCCTTAGCTGGGGTAGAGAGAACCAGGTCAGAGAGAGAGAGAGAGAGAGAGAGAGAGAGAGAGAGAGAGAGAGAGTACGTTGTGGTAACTGACTTTATCACTTCATTGCTTGCTTTTTAAAATCCTCATCTCCTTCTCTGAGCTCCTGAATAGTCTGGAAATATTTTTATTTTCTTTTAAATAAAGTTTTCATTGAAAGTTTTTCTGTTTTTGTTGAGCAAAAAAGTCTTCACCATGTGAACACACCCAGGAAACCAGAACCTAGACGTAGAAATAGGACATTATCAGTGGCACCTGGGTGGCTTAGTCGGTTAAGCATCTGACTTTGGCTCAGGTCACAATCTCACAGTTTGTAGATTTGAGCCCCACATCAAGTTCTATACTGACATCTCAGAGCCTGGAGCCTGCCTTGGATTCTGTGTCTCCTTCTATCTCTGCTCCTCCCCGGCTCGTACTCTGTCTCTGTCTCTCTCAAAAATAAGTAAACATTAAAAAAAAAAAAAAAGAAATAGTACATTATCAGCACCCAGAACACCCTCAGGCCCTTTAAGTCCCTTTCTTTCCAAGGGTAACCACTAATTTGACTTCTAACACCATGATTAAGTTTTGCTTGTTTGGGGGGCTTTTTTATATATATATGTGTGTATGTACTTTTTAAATGTGTGACTTCTTTTGCTTAATCCTGGGTTTATAAGATTTGTTTATTTTATGTAGTAATATTTTGCTTATTCTCTTTGTATGGTATTTCATGAATTAGTATGCCACAATGTGTTTATCCATCCCCTTATTAATGGATGTTTAGGTTTCCAGTTGAGGGCCATTATGAACAGTTCTACTGAAAACGTTCTTGAATAGTTTTTTGATGAATATATGAATATATTTCTGTTGAGTTATCTAGAAGTGGAATTGCTGGGTCATAGGACATGTGTAAGTTCTATATTAACAGATACTGCCAGTTTTTCAAAGTCATTTTCCCAAGACCAAAATCATTTTACACTCCCACCAGCCATGTCTGAGACTTCTGTTTTTTCTACATCCTCACCAGCACTTGGTGTTGTCTCTTTTACATTTAGCCATTTTGGTGGATATTTTGTGGAATGCTTTTGTTTTTAATTTTAATTTTCTTGATGAATAACAAAGTTGAACATCTTTTTACATATTCATTGGCCATTTGGATATCTTGTTTTGTGAAATATTCAAGTCTTGAGCCTGTTCTTCTGTTGGATTGTCTGACATTTGTATTGGTCTATAAGAATTCTTTAAATATTAGATACTTGTGTACGTGTTGCAAGTATCATTTCCCATAATGCTTTCAAGTCACATTGGAGCTTGAGGCAAAACAACAGAGAGGTGCCTGGGTGGCTTAGTCAGTTAAGTGCCTGACTTCAGCTCAAGTCATGAACTCATGGTTTGTGGGTTCAAGCCCCATGTCAGGCTCTGTGCTGACAGCTCAGAGCCTGGGGCCTGCTTTGAATTCTGTGTCTCCCTCTTTTTCTGCCTCTCCACCACTCACACTCTGTCTCTCAAAAATGAATAAACATTTTAAAAGAAGCAAACAATGGAAATACTGATCCTATCTTTATTTAAAATTTTGATATTTTGGTCATCATGGGGGTTTTTTGGCATTAATATTTATTTGTAAAAATATTACATTAATATCTTGCTTGTCTTGATTACTGAATTTTTGGCACCTCCTTAAAAATTTGTGTCCACACCAAGTACTTCACTTGCCTCACGCTAGTCCTGGCTCTTATTCCATTCTGCATCTTGTATTTTTACTCTGTTTATAGTGTTACTTGTTGAAAAGGAGTTCCTAATTTTAATGAGGTCCAGTTTTTCATAGTTTTATAGTTTTCTTTTCCTTTATAGTTAATACCTTTTATTTTTTAAAATGTCTAATGTCTGGGGTACCTGGGTGGCTCAGTCAGTTAAGCATCTGACTTCAGCTCAGGTCATGATCATGATTTGTGGGTTCAAACCCCATGTCAGGCTCTGTGCTGACAGTTTGGAGCCTGGAGCCTGCTTTGGATTCTGTGTCTCCCTTTCTCTCTGCCCCTCCCCCACCCACACTCTGTCTCTCAAAAATAAATAAACCTTAAAAAAAAGAAATTATAAATTTTTAATGTTTATTTATTTATTTTGAGAGAGAGAGAGAAAGAGCAGAGAAAGAAAGGGAGAGAGAGAGAGACAGAGAGGGAGAGACAGAGAGAGAGAATCCCAAGCAGACTCTGTGCTGCCAGCGCAGAGCCCAAAGTGGCGCTCCAACTCACGAACTGTGAGATCGTGACCTGAGCAGAAATTAAGAGTCTGATGCTTAACTGCCTGAGCCACCAGGCACCCAGTTAACATCTTCTTTTTTAAATTCTGTTTAAAACATTTCTCTTACATAAATTCATGAAGATATTCTTCTATGGTTTCTTCTAGAACAGTTCTGTCCAATAGAACATTCTGCAGTGATGGAACTGTTCTCTAGATGTGCTGTCCAGTATGGTAGCTACTAGCCACATGTGGCTCCAGAGCACTTGAAATGTGGCTAGTATGTCTGATGCCCTGAATTTTAAATTTTATTCACTGTTAATTGAATTAATTAATTGCGGCTAGTGGCAAAGTAGTCTATGTTGTCCACCTGGAATTGATTTTGGGGTATGGCATGATGTCAAATTACCTTTTTTTCCCCCTCTGTATAGATATTCAGTTGACCTAGCATCATGTCCTGAAAAGACAGTTAATTCCTCACTTTTATAATTAACCAATTGTTTGCATGTGGATCTGACTCTGGAATGTCCATTCTTTTCTATTTGTCTATTAGTATGTCTTTCTGCCAATTCCATACTGTTACAATTATTATACATGATAGAATAATTTCTTTACTGGTGTTCCCCAAGACTGTCTTGACTAGTCTTAAACTTCTGCATTTCCAAATGAATTTTAGAAAAACTTTGCAAATTCCACCAAACCAAACCAAACAAAAAACGGTCCTGGGAGTTTTTGGGGGGATTGTATCAAATCTATACATTAATATGGGAATCTCTTTTTGTTTGTTTTGAGAGAGGGTGTAAGTGAGCAAGGGGCAGAGAGAGAGGGAGAGAAAGAGAATCCCATGCAGGCTCTGCACTGTCAACACAGATCCCAAAGCAGGGCTTGAACTCACCCAAGGTGGGGCTTGAACTCACTCAGTGCAGGGCTCAGACTCACAAATTGTGAGATCATGACCTGAGCCGAAGTTGGATGCTAACCAACTGAGTCACCCAGGAGCCCCTAATAAGGGAATCTTTATTAAAATTTCCTATCCATGAATATGGTATAGCCCTCCATTCACTGAAGTCTTATTAAGATTTTTTGATAATGTTTCATAGTTTTCTGTGTAGAGGTCTGGCAGTTCATTCACTGGGTTTATTCCTTATTTTATATTTATTATAGTTAGGTAAGTAGCATATTTTAATGTCCAGCTTTTTTTAAGTTGTTTTTTTTAATTTTAATTCCATTATAGTTAACATACAGTGTTATATTAGTTTCAGGTATACTATAGTGATCCAATAATTCTGTATATTATACAATGCCCATCATAATAAGTGTACTCTTTAATCGCCATTACTTGTTTCACCCATTCTCCCCTCCCCCCACCTTCTCTCTGGTAACCATCAGTTTGTTCTCTATAATTAAGAGTCTGTTTATTGTTTTTTTTTCTCTCTCTCTCTCTCTCTCTTTTTTTCCTTTGTTTTGTTTAGTGAATTCCACATATGAGTGAAGTCATATGTATTTGTCTTCCTCTCACTGATTTATTTTGCTTGGCATTATATTCCACGTCCTCCCATGTTGTTGCAAATGGCAAGATTTTATTATTTTTTATGGCTGAGTTATATTCCATTGTATATATACACCACATCTTCTTTATCCATCCATCTATTGATGGACACAGGCTGCTTCCATAATTTGGTTATTGTAAATAATGCTGCAAAAAACATAGGGGTTCATGTATCCCTTTGATTAGTGTTTGTATATTTCTTGGGTAAACACCCAGTAGTGTGATTACTGGATCATAGAGTAGTTTTATTTTTAAATTTTTAAGGAACCTCTGTACAGTTTTCCAGTATGGCTGCTCCAGTTTGTATTCTCACCAAAAGTGGACAAGGGTTCCTTTTACTCCACATTCTCTCCAACACATGCTGATTCTTATGTTTTTTATTTTAGCCATTCTGACAGGTATGATGTGATATCTCATTGTAGTTTTTTTTTTTTCTCATTGTAGTTTTGGTTTGCATTTCCCTGCTGATGAGTGATGTTGAACATCTTTTCATGTATTTGTTGGCCATCTGTGTGTCTACTTTGGAGAAATACCTGTTCATGTCTTCTACCTATTTTTAAATTGGATTATTAATTTTTTGGGTTCTAAGTTTTATAACATTTTATGTATTTTGGATACTAACCCTTTATTGGTTATATCATTGCAAATACAGTAAAACCTTGGTTTGTGAGCATAATTTGTTCTGGAAACATGCTTGTAATCCAAAGCATTCATATATCAAAGCAAATTTCAAGAACCATTGGCTCAGTTGTGATCATGTGACATTCAGCATTAGGTATGACTCATATTGCAAGACATCTCTTGTTTATCAAGTGAAAATTTATCAGAAATATTTACTCATCTTGCGGAATACTCACAGAACAAGTAACTTGCAATCCAAGGTTTTACTTGGATTTATCTTTTCCCATTCCATAGGTTGCCTTTTAGTTTTCTTGATTATTTTCATCACTGTGCAGAAGCTTTTTATTTTGATGTAATCCCAATAGTTTATTTTTGCTTTTGCTTCCCTTGCCTCAGGAGACATGACTAGAAAAATGTTGCTATGCCCAATGCCAAGAAGTTACTGTCTATCCTCTCTTCTAGGATTTTTATGGTTTCAGGTCTGACATTTAGGTCCTTAATACATTTTGAGTTTATTTTTGTGTGTGATGTAAGAAAGTGGTCCATTTTCATACTTTTGCATGTAGGTGTCCAATTTTCCCAACACCATTTGTTGAATAGACTGTCTTTTTCCCATTGCATATTCTTGCCTCCTTTGTCAAAAATTAACTGACCATATAATTGTGGGTTTATTTATGATTTTTCTATTCTGTTCCATTGACCAATGTGCCTATTTTTGTGCCAGTGCCATACAGTTTTGATTACTACAGCTTTGTAATATAACTTGAAGTCTGGAATTATGATACTTCCAGTTTTGTCTTTCTTTTTTTTTTTATTTTTTAAAAGTTTATTTATTGGGGTTCCTGGTGGCTCAGTCGGTTAAGCATCTGACTTTGGTTCAGGTCATGATCTTGTGGCTCATGGGTTCAAGTCCTGTGTTGGGCTCTGTGCTGACATCTCAGAGCCTGGGGCCTGCTTTGGATTCTGTGTCTCCCCCTCTCTCTCTGCCCTTCCCACAATCACACTCTGTCTGTCTCTCTCTCTCTCAAAAATAAATAAACATTTTAAAAATTTAAAGTTTATTTATTTATTTTGAGAAAGAGAGAGAATGAGAGAGCATGCAAACATGAGAGGAGATGGGCAGAGAGAGAGGGAGAGAGAGAGAATCCCAAGCAGGCTCTGCATTGTCAGCGCAGAGCCTGACAAGGGGCTCGATCTCACAAACCATAAGATCATGACCTGAGCCAAAATCAAGAGTCGGATGTTTACCTGACTGAGCCACCTAGGTACCCCCAGTTTTGCTTCTTTTGCAAGATTGCTTTGGCTATTGGGGGACTCTTGTTGTTTTATACAAATTTTAGGATTGTTTGTTCTAGTTCTGTAAAAAATGCTGTCAGTATTTTGACAGGGATTGCATTAAATCTGTAGATTGCTTTGGATAGTATAGACATTTTAACAATACAGTAAAACCTTGGTTTGTGAGCATAACTAATTTCAGAAACATGCTTGTAATCCAAAGTACTCGTATATCAAAGCGAATTTCAAGAACCATTGGCTCAGTTGTGATCACGTGACATTTGGCATCATATACTAATATTGCAAGACATCGCTCATTTATCAAGTTAAAATTTATTAGAAATATTTGCTCGTCTTGCTGAACACTCACAGAACAAGTTACTCAAGACCCAAGGTTTTACCATATTTTTTTTTCAATCCATGAGCATGGAATATTTTCCATTTGTTTGTGTCATCTTCAATTTCTTTCCTCAATGTTTTATAGTTTTCAGATGACAAGTCTGTCACCTCCTTGGTTAAGTTTATTCCCAGGTATTTTATTCTTTTTGATACATTGTAAATGGGATTGTTTTCTTAATTTCTTTTGGCTACTTTATTATTAGTATATAGAAATGCAACAGATTTCTATACATTGATTTTGTAGCCTACAACTTTCCCAAATTCATTTATCAGTTCTCGTAGTTTTTTGGTGTAGTCATAACGATTTTCCATATATATTATCATGTCATCTGCAAATAATGAAAGTTTAACTTCTTCCTTACCAATTTGGTTGCCTCTTTCTTGTGTGATTGCTATGGCTAAGGACTTCGAGTACTATATTGAATAGAAGTCATGAGAGTGGACATCCTTGTCTTGTTCCTGACCCTAGAGGTAAAGGTCTCAGGTTTTCACCATTGAGAATGATGTTGGCCATGGGGTTTTCATATATGGCCTTTATTATGTTGAGGTATGTTCCCTATAAACCTACTTTGTTCAGGGTTTTACCATGAATGGATGTTGTGCTTTGTCAGATGCTTTTTCTGCATCTATTGAAATGATCATATGGTTTTTATGCTGTATGTGATGTATCACGTTAATTGATTTTCAAATATTGAATCATGCTTGCATCCTTGGAATAAATCCCACTTGATCATGGTGAATGATTTTTTTTAATGTATTGTTGGATTTGGTTTGCTAATATTTTGTTGAGGATTTTTGCATCTGTGTTCATCAGAGATATTGGCCTGTGGTTCTCTTTTTCTTTATCTGGTTTTGGGGTCAGGGTAATGCTGGCCTCATAGAATGAATTTGGAAGATTTCTTTCCTCTTGTATTTTCTGGAATAGTTTGAGAAGAATAGGTATTACTTCTATTTGAATGTTTGGTAGAATTCACCTGTGAAGCCATCTGGTCCTGGACTTTTGTTTGTTGGGAATTTTTTTTTATTACTGATTCAACTTCATAGCTGGTAATCAGTCTGTTCAAATTTTCTATTCTTCCTGATTCCATTTTGGGAGGTTATGTGTTTGTAGGAATTTATCTATTTCCTCTAGGTGTCCAATTTGTTGGGATATGATTTTTCATAATATTCTCTTATAATTCTTTGTATTTCTGTGGGGTCAGTTGTTATTTTTTCTCTTTCATTTCTGATTTTGTTTGAGTCCTCACTCTCCTATATATATATATATATATATATATATATATATATATATATAGTTAAGTCTAGCTAAAGATTTATCAAGTTTGTTGGTCTTTTCCAAGAACCAACTCCTAGTTTCATTGATTTGTTCTGTTGTTGTTTGTTTGTTTGTTTGTTTGTTTCATTTAGTTTCTATTTCATTTATTGCTACTGTAATCTTTAAAAATTTTTTTAACATTTATTCATTTCTGAGAGACAGAGACAGAGTGTGAGGGGGGGAGGGGCAGATAGAGAGGGAGACACAGAGTCAGAAGCAGGCTCCAGGCTCTGAGCTGTCAGCACAGAGGCTGACGTGGGGCTCAAACTCACAGACCACGAGATCATGACCTGAGCCAAAGTCAGACGCTTAACTGACTGAACCACCCAGGCACCCCTATTGCTACTATAATCTTTATTATTTCCTTTCTTCTACTGGTTTGGGGTTTTGTTTGTTCTTCTTTTTCTAGCTCCTTTAGATGTAATGTTAGGTTGTTTATTTGAGATTTTTCTTGCTTCTTGAGGTAACCCTGTATTGCTATAAGCTTCCCTCTTTCCCAGCTTTTGCTGCATCTCAAAGATTTTGGACCACTGTGTTTTCATTTTCATTTGTCTCCATATATTTTTTTATATCCTCTTTGATTTCTTGGTTGATCCATTCATTATTTAGTAGCATTTTATTTAGCCTCCATGTATTTGTGCTCTTTCCATATTTTTTCTTGTGGTTGATTTCTAGTTCCATAGCATTTGTGGTCAGAAAAGATGCATGGCATGACTTTGATATTTTTGAATTTTTTGAGACTTGGTTTGTGAACTAATATGTGATCTGTTTTGGAGAATGTTTCATGTGCACTTGAAAACAATGTGTATTCAGCTGTTTTAGGGTGGAATGTTCTGAATATAACTGTTAGATCCATCTGGTCCAATATGTCATTCAAAGTCACTGTTTCCTTGTTGATTTTCTTTTTGGATGATCTGTACATTGATGTAAGTGGGGTCTTAAAGTCCCCACTATTACTGTATTATTATCAATAAGTTCTTTTATGTTTGGTATTAACTGCTTTATATATTTGCATGCTTTCATGTTGGGTGCATAAATATTTACAATTGTCATATCTTCTTGTTGGATTGTCCCCTTTATTACTAAATAGTGTCCTTCTTTGTCTCTTGTTACAGTCTTGGTTTTAAAATCTGTTTTGTTCAATGTCAGTATTGCTGCCTTGGCATTCTTTGACATCCATTTGCATTATAAATTTTTCTCTATCCCCTCACTTTCTTTTTGTTTAATGTTTATTTATTTTGAGAGAGAGAGAGAGATTGTGCAAGCAGGGCAGAGAGCAGAGAATGAGAGAAAGAGAGAACCCTAAGCAGACTCCACACTGTCTGCAAGAACCTAACTTGGGTCTCAGTCTTACAAACTACAAGATCATGACCTGAGACAAAACCGAGTTGGATGCTTAACCTCGGTTAAGGCACCCCTCCCCTCACTTTCAACCTGCATGTGTCTTTAGGTCTGAAATAAGTCTCTTGTAGGCAGCATAATCTATATGGGTTTTTATTTTTTATCCATTCCATCACCCTATGTCTTTTGGTTGGAGCATTTTGTCCATTTATGTGCAAAGGAATTACAGTAGATCTGTATTTATTGCCATTTTTCAGTTTTTATTTTAATTCCAGCTCTTTAACATACAGTGTTTCTTTATTACCATTTTGGTACTTGCTTTGTGGTTGTTTTTGTAATTCTTCTCTGATCCTTTTTTCTCTTGCTCTCTTTCATGGTTTGCTGGCTTTTTTTTCAGTGATATACTTGGATTCCTTTCTCTTTATTTTTAACATATCTATTACTCATTTTTGATTTGTGATTACCATTAGGTTTGTATATATCATTTTCTGCATATAGCAGTCTATATTTAAATTGATGGTTGCTTAAGCAAGTTAGGCAGTGAGTGTCAGTGCTGAGCTAGTTCCTGCAGGTGTCCGTGTGTTTATAATGAGAGGTAGGGGAGGGAGACACCGCTTTCCAGCTCCTTTTTTCCTGGAGAAGTCCCTCAGTGATGCCTGCCCCTCAGGACACCCTATGAAATGTGTAAACAACTCTCCCTCCCATATGCCCCAGGTGTTTTGCAAACTTGCTCTTTCTACAATGTATTCTCTGTGCTGTTTGTCATGGGTATCTTTAAGGATGGGGACTCAGCTTTCTATTGTCCTTCAGGTTCTCCCAGAATGGAGCCTGCTGATTTTTTAAAATTCAAGGCTTTGTTGGGGCGCCTGGGTGGCGCAGTCGGTTAAGCGTCCGACTTCAGCCAGGTCACGATCTCACGGTCCGTGAGCCAGGTCACGATCTCACGGTCCGTGAGTTCGAGCCCCGCGTCAGGCTCTGGGCTGATGGCTCGGAGCCTGGAGCCTGTTTCCGATTCTGTGTCTCCCTCTCTCTCTGCCCCTCCCGCGTTCATGCTCTGTCTCTGTCTGTCCCATAAATAAATAAAAACGTTGAAAAAAAAAATTTAAAATTCAAGGCTTTGTGTCCCACTGATTATAAGAACTTAAGAAACTCATCCCCTCACTTTCAAAGCCAGATGTTATGAGGATTCATCTTCGCTGTGCATGCTCCCTGGTGTGATAGTGTATTTCTCTCCATATTCCATGCCCAAGCCCACTTCCTCCCACCCCAGCAATGGTGGAGGCCCATTTCATTTCCCACCATGTTTCTGTCCATCCTACCTTCTCAGTGCAGCCTCTTCTCTACCTTATTTGTGGAGTTTGTCCTGCCAGTCTTCAGGTTGTTTCCTGGGTTACTTATGCTCATGTAAGTGTTATCTACTTGCATCCATGGACCAAGGTGAGCTTAGGATCTTCTTACTCCACCATCTTCCCAGCCTCCTGTAGTAAGTTTTACAATCTGGAAGTGAGTCCTTCAGCTTTGTTCTTCTTTTTCAAGATTGTTTCGCTATTTGAGTCCCTTGATATTCCACATGAATTTTAAGATGTTTTTTTTTTCTATTTCTTCCATAAACATCATTGGGCTTTGGGTAGGGATTGCATTGGATCTGTAGACCACTTTGGGTAGTATTGACTTCTTAACAATATTAGGTCTTCCAATCCATGAGCATAGGATATGTTTCCATTTATTTATGTCTTCTTTAACTTCTTTCAGCAATGTTTTGTAGTTTTCATTTTGTAAGTCTTCCACATCCTTGGTTAATTCCTAAGTATTTTATTCTTTTTGATGCTATCGTAAATGGAATTATTTTGTAACTTCCTTTTCAGATTGCTTATTGTTGATTCAGAAATGCAACTGATTTTTGTGTGTTGATTTTGTATCCACAGTTTTTGTGTGGAATCATTAGGGTGTTATACATATAATATCATCTGCAAACAGATATCATTTTACTTCTTCCTTTCCAGTTTGGATGCCTCTTATTTCTTTTTCCTGCCTAATTGCTCCGGCTAGAGCTTCCAGTAATATTTTAAATAGAAATGGCAAGAGTGGTCATCCTTGCCTTGTTTCTGACTTTGTAGGAATAGCTTTCAGTGTTTCACCATTGAGTATGATGTTTGCTATGGGTTTTTCATATATGGCTCTTGTTATAGCCAATATGAAATTATATTGAAATGTATGAAATTATATATGCAACTGTATTGTATATGAAGTTGTATTGTAGACTTCTTTAGTCTTAGTTTTTTTAGTATTTTATTTTTAATCATAAAAGGGTATTGAATTTCACCACATGCTTTTTCTGTATCATTTGAGATGATCATATGGCTTTTTTCCTTTCATCCTTGCATTCAGGAATAAATCCCACTTAGTCAGGGTGTATAATCTTTTAACACACTGCTGAATTTGATTTTCTTGTACCATGTTGAGGATTTTTATATTAATGTTTATAAGGGATATTGGTTTGTAGTTTTCTGGTAGTGTCCTTGTCTGGTTTTGATATCATGGTAATGCTGGCCTCATAGAACAAGTTAGGAAGTATTCTTTTCACTTCAGTTTTTTGGAAAAGTTTGAGAACGATTGGTAGTCTTTTTTTTTTTTGGGAGAGAGAGAGAGAAAGCACAAATAAGTAAGGGACAGAGACAGAGAGAGGGAGAGAGAGAGAAGTGGGGCTCACCCAATGCAGGACTTGAACTCACAAACCATGAGATCATGACTTGAGCTGAAGTCAGGTGCTTAACTGACTGAGGTACCCAGGCACCCCAAGAAGGATTGGTAGTCTCAAATGTTTGTAGATTTCACCAGTGAAGCCATCAGATCCAGAGTTTTTTTGCTGGAAAATTTTTTTTTATTACTGATTCAATCTCCTTACTAGTTATAGCTCTGTTCAGATTTAGTATTTCTTTGTGATTTAGTCTTGGTAGGTTTTGTGTTTGTAGGAATTTGTCCATTTCATCTAGGTTATCCAATTTGTTGGCATACAATTGTTCATAGTACTCTCTTAACTCTTCTTTATTTCTATAGAATTGGTAGTAATGGCCCCGCTTTCATTTCTGATTTTAGTAACTTAAATCTTCTCTTTTTTTCTTACTTTTCCTAGCTAAAGGTTTGTTAATGTGGTTGATCTTTTTGGAGATCTAACTTTTGGTTTCATTGTCTATACTGCTTTTTTATTTTATTTATCTCTGCTCTAATCTTTATTATTTCCTTCTGTTAAATTTGTGATTCGTTTGGTTTTTTCTAGTTCCTTAAATTGTAAACTTAAGTCATATTTGAGTTCTTTTATGTTTTTAATGTAACCATTTATAGCTATAAATTTCCCATTAGCATTGCTTGCATTGTGTCCCAGAAGTTTTTGCATGTTGTGTTTTTTGTTTTCATTCATTTCTAAGTATTATCTAATTTACCTTGTGGTTTCTTCTTTGATCTATTGCTTATTTAAATGTGTTGTTTAATTTCCATAGATTTGTAATTTTCTAGTTTTACTTCTGTTATAGATTTCTAACTTAATCTCATTGTGTTCAGAAAAGATACTTTTATGATATCTACCTTTTAAAATTTCTTGAGGCTTAATTTGTGGCCTAACATGTGGTCTATGCTGATAAATGTCCCATGTGCATTTAAGAAGAATGTCTGTGCTCTTGTTGGATAGAGTGTTCTGTATATGTCTATTAGATCTAGTTGATTTATTGTGTTGTTTAAAATCCTTTGTTTCTTTATTTATCTTCTGTCTGGTTTTATTTTTTATCATTTATGGAGTGTGGAATATTGAAGCCTTCAACTCTTATTTTTATTTCTGTTTCTCCCTTCAGTTCTATCAGCTTTTGCTTCATAATTTTGATGCTATGTCTCTCATTTGGTAAATAAAATGCTTATAATTGTTTCATCTTCTTGTTGTGTTGAACCTTTATTACTATATAATGTCCTTCTTGTATCTTGTAACCTTTTTTCATTTAAAGTCTATTTTGATATCAGTATGGCCACTCCTACTCTCTTAGTTACTATTTGTATGGAATATCTTTTCCTATCTTTTCACTTTCAGTCTGTGTGTCTCTTTGAATTTAAAGGGAGCCGCTTGTAGACATATTGTAGACATATTGTAGCATATTGTTGAGTCATGTGTTTTTATCCATTCTGTCAATTTCTGTGTTTTGATTGGAGAGTTTAATCCATTTACATTTAAAGTAATTACAGATAAGGAGGGACTTAATGCTGTCATTTTGCTATTTCTTTTCTATATGTCTTATAACTTTTTTGTCCCTTACTTGCTATATTACTGTCTCCTTTAATATTTAGTTGGCTTTTTGTAGTGAAGTGTTTAAATTTCTTTCTCATTCATTTTGGGTATATTCTATAGCTGTTTTCTTTGTGGTTACCATGGAGATTACATTTCACATTCTAAAGTTATAACACTCTAATTTGAACTTATACCAGCTTAATTTCAATAACATACAAAAACTCTACTCCTTTACAGTTCCATTCCCACCCCTTTCAGTTGTTTATGTCACAAAATTATGTCTTTATACATTGTGTGCCCCAAAACACTAACTAGTAATTCTTTTAAATTCATTAGTCTCTTTTTTAGTTTATTTATTTATTTTGAGAGAGAGAAAGAGAGCACGAATGGGAAGGAGAAAGAATCCCAAACAGGCTCTGTGCTCTGTGCTTAGCCCAATGTGGGGCTCAGTCTCACAACTGTGAAATCATGACCTGAGCTGAAATCAAGAGTCAGATGCTCAACTGACTCAGCCACCGGGTACCCCATTAGTCTCTTAAGTTATGTAGAAAACAAAATGTAGAATTATAATTCAAAATTATAATAATACCAGCTTTTAGAGTAATAATTATTTTTAAATGTCTCTTAAATCATTTAGAAGACAAAATTAAAGTTACAAGCCATTGTTAGAATAGTTCTAGCTTTTATAACACCCATGAACTTACCCTTATTGAAATCTTTATTTCTTCATACATCTTCAAGATACTGACTAGTGTCTTGTCTTTTCATCTTGCAGGACTCCCTTAAGCATTTCTTGCAGGGTAAGATCTGATAGTAACAAACTTCCTCAGTTTTTATCTATCTAGGAATGTCTTTATTTCTACCTCACTTTTGAAGTACAGTTTCACTAAATATAGGATTCTCAGCTGATAGCTTTTTTCTTTTAGTACTTTGAACATATCTGCCCACTGCTTTCTGGCCTTTAAAGTTTGTGCACTAAAATATGCTAATTATATTATTGAATATCTTTTGTATGTGATGAGTAGCTTCTCTCTTGCTAATTTCAAGATTCTACCTTTGTATTGGTCTTTTGAAAATTTGATTATAATGTAGGTCTCTGAGTTCATCTTAACTGCATTTGTTGGACTTCTCGTTTATGTTCATGCCTTTATCAAATTTGGGGAGTATCTAGTCATATTTCTTCAAATATTCCCCCTGCCCAATCCCCTTCTCTTTCCTCTCATCCACCCCTTAAAATGCATATGTTGGTTGACTCAATGGTGTCCCACTGGTCCCTTAAGTTCTGTTCACTTTTCTTGCACGGTTTTTCTTTCTGTTCCTCAGATTTGATAATTTCCACTGTCTTCTATTCACAAATCTGCCTTTGACTTCCTTTAGTGAATTTTTCTTTAGTGAAATTACACCATTTCAGCTCCAGAATTTCTTTTTTTATGTTTATTTATTATTTATTTTGAGAAAGAGAGAGAGAGAGAGAAAGAGCATGAGTGGGGGACGGACAGAGGGAGGGGGAGAGAGAGTATCCCAAGCAGACTCTGAGCAGAGCCTGATGTGGGGCTCAAATCTACAAACTGAGATTATGACCTGAGTCAAAATCAAGAGTTGGATGCTTAACCAACTGAGCCACCCAGGTGCCCCAGGCTTCAGAATTTTTTTTGATTTCTTCTTAAGTTTTCCAACTCTTTGTGGACATTTCCATTTTGTTCATACATTGTTTTCCTGAGTTTTCCCACATCTTCCTTTAGTTCTTCAAGCATTTTTAAGATGGTTGTTTTAAAGTTAGCTAGTATATCTGACATCAGTTCTTTTTCAGGGACAGCTTCTGTTGATTTGTTTTTGTTTCCTTTGTTTTATTTTTTAATGTTTATTTATATTTGAGAGAGAGAGAGAGAGAGCATGACCAGGGGAGGATCACAGAGAGAGGGAGACACAGAATCCAAAGCAGGTTCTAGGCTTCAAGCTGTCAGCACAGAGCCCAACTTGGGGCTTGAACTCGTGAGCCATGAGATCATGACCTGAGCTGAAGTCAGATGCTCAACTGAATGAGCCACCCAGGTGCCCCTGTTTGTTTGTTTGTTTGTTTGTTTTCCTTTGAATGGCCATGTTTTCTTATATCTTTGTATTACTTGTGATTTTTTTTTTTTTGAAACTGGACACTGGGGCGCCTGGGTGGCGCAGTCGGTTAAGCGTCTGACTTCAGCCAGGTCACGATCTCGCGGTCCGTGAGTTCGAGCCCCGCGTCGGGCTCTGGGCTGATGGCTCAGAGCCTGGAGCCTGTTTCCGATTCTGTGTCTCCCTCTCTCTCTGCCCCTCCCCCGTTCATGCTCTGTCTCTCTCTGTCCCAAAAATAAATAAAAAAAAAAAAAAAAAAAAAAAAAACGTTTGGAAACTGGACACTTAAATCTAATAATGTGCTATCTGTGGAATTCACATTTCCCCCCTTTCCTAAGGTTTGTTGTTTTTGGTTATTTTTTATTTTGTTTTGTTGATTGTTGTTAGCTGTTTCTTTGCCCAGGATCAGCCTGAGGCATAAACTTAAGGTCTTCTTAGGTCTTTTCTAAGCCTTTTTTATGGTCACTTTTAAATTTCCCTTGTATATACAGTTGTTTTTGAATGTACTAGTCTTTAACGTTTGGCTTCCAAAAAAGGTAAAAAGAGAGAAATGAAAGGGGGAATGGATTATTTAAATGTCCTGAAAGTCACTTTGGCTATAGAGCAAGGGGCTTGCAACAATGAGAGGGAGTGCAACAACATTGACAACCCACTTTTTTGTCTGCACATCTGTGATCAGAAGCAGGAATCAGCAATCAGAGCACAGATCCTATTTGGAGGACAGGGTTTTTTTTTGCCCACCCTGGTTTAGCAAGCCGTATGCAAGCTCCTCCAGGAAAACGTGCACAGCTGCCTGCCATAGGTAGCTGCTACTGTGCTAAGAGCCAAAATTAAGCACAACTTATTTTGCAAGCTTTCCCCTGGAAGTTGTAAGCCTTCAATAGACTTTAGAGTTCCTAAATAGTTACATTAGACAAATTCTGTCAGTTCAATTGTTGTCTAGGTGGGGAAACAGATTTCTTGTGCTTCTTACTCCACCATCTTCCTGGAATTCTCTGTAGAAGTTCTTCATATTTTGTGAATACAAATCTTTTGCCATGTATATGTATTGGAATATTTTTTTCTCGGTTGCTTGCTTATTCACTTTCAAACGGTGTCCTTTGGTGCACAAAAAAAAAAATGTAGTTTTCTTTTTTTTAATTTTCAATGTTTATTTAGTTTGAAAGGAGGGAGAGTGTGTGTGTGATGGGGGAAGAGCAGACAGAGAGGGAGAGAGAGAATCCCAAGCAAGTTCTGCACTGTTCAGTGCAGAGCCCAACATGGGGCTTGAACTCACAAGACCATGTGATTATGACCTGAGCCAAGATCAAGAGTCAGACATTTGACTGAGCCACCCAGGTGCTCCAAAATTTAATTTTCTTAAAGTCCAATATTTCACTTTTTACTTTTATGGTTAATACATTTTATGTTTATGTCTAAGAAAGCTTTGTCTATTCCATGGTTGTAAGGATATTCTTCTAGAAGCTGTATGGCTCTAGCTTTTACATTTAGATTTGTGATACATCTTGAATTATTTTTGTGTATGGAGTATAGTAGAGATCAGAATTCTTTCCATAGAGATATCCCATTGTTTCAGCACAATTTGTTAAGTAGACTCCTTTCCCAATTGAATTGACTTGATGCCTTGGTTGGTAATCAATTGACTGTATATGTCTAGGTCTACTTTTAGACTTGACACTGTTTATTAATCTATTACTATATACTTCTATTGTAAGTCTGCTGTAGCTTTATGCTAGATTATGAACTCAGGAGTATAAGTATTCTAACTTTGTTCTTTTTTTCAATATCATTTTGGTTCTTCTAGGTCCTAGGTCCTTTGCATGTCCATATAAATATTAGAATCACATTGTCAATTTCTTCAAAAAAGCTTCCTGAACTTCAGGGATAACTTGAGCTTCTATATGATATTATATCCCTTCAGAGAGATTTACTTTTATTTCTGTCAAACAGATGGGTTAGAGCCTGAATATCTTCATCCAATAAATGTTTGAGAAATTTAAAACTGAGCTTCAGTCCTTATGAGGACTGGTCTACTTCCAATTCTTCATTCCTAGGGTGAAGTCCTTTGTGGTCCCTATTGAAAACCTGGGGTGCTTACCAGGGACCTTCCTCCTTTTCATGCTCTTTACAATAATTTTTTGTCTTGCCGCTCCTGTCAGGGAAATTGCTGAAAGCTCTTTTCACCTTCTCAGTGATGTTTTTGTTTTTGGAATCAGGAATTATCCTTAGGGTAAGGTTTCCCCAACACCAGCTCACCTTTTTTAGTTTCTTTTTTCTTCCAGATCTTGGACCAGCAAATTCTCATTGCTTTGTTAACTTTTCTGTGGAGGTTTGGTTTCAGCATTATTGGGATGGGGGGTGGTGGTGGAATCTATCACAGACTCTCAGACCAGAATGAGAGATGCCACAAACAGAATGTGATAATTTGGAGCTACTCACTGAGCTTTATAAATTTTCTACTCACTTACTCTCCCCAGAAAATGGGAAGTTGGAGATAATATCCCCTTGCTCATTACCTTCATTCAGCCCCAGTGAGGCAAAACAACATCACCCATTCATCATTTTTCCATTGTGAGCTATAGCAGCATCTAGGATTTATAGCTTGATAATACTGGAGAGTATTTCTCCTGTTTGCTTTTACATGTTGATAGTGGAATCTGCTCACTATAATTTAATCCAAGAACTTTTCACTAAATTGTCATTTAACAGGGGAAATCAGGTAGGTGGGGGTGAAAGCAGCCAAGAAGAGAGGAGAATGTGTCCTATTTAGGGATTTTAACTTAAGCCTCTGAAGTTTCTCAAATCAAATGTGAGGCCTATGGCTCTTGTACACAGATGTACACACATAGGCAGCCATATAGACATCCATATACACACTCCCAAGTACATTCATGTTACACACTCAAATGTATATAGATATAGACTAATAGTTCTTGTGGAACAGGTAGTGTGGGAACATGAAACCTAATCTTAGACTAGACTAGATAATATCTTGTAATCCAGTAGATACTGTGTGACTCAGGTGACCCTCTTGAGGAAGGATAGGATCAAGAAGCAATAGCTAATTTTGGTTGATGCCTATTATGTGCCAAGTATGGTGCTAAGATACCTTATATATATTATCACATTCAAGTCCCATAGTGATCCTACAGAATATGTACTGTTATTCTAATTTTTTAAATGTTTATTCATTTTTGAGAGAAAGAGACAGAGCATGAGCAAGGGAGGGGCAGAGAGAGAGGGAGACACAGAATCCAAAGCAGGTTCCAGGCTCTGAGCTGTCAGCACAGAGCCCAACATGGGGCTTGAACTCAGGAACTGTGAGATCATTACCTGAGCTTAAGTCGGACACTTAACCAACTGAGCCACCCAGGGGCCTCCTGTTATTCCAATTTTTAAAACCAGTGTTCTTTTATTTTTTCTTTTCTTTTAATTAATTATTAATTAATTAATTAAGAGAGAACATGAGCAGGCAAGGGCAGAGGGAGAGAGAGAATCTTAAGCAGGCTCTACACCCATTGCAGAGCCCAACACAGGGCTCGATCTCAGGACCATGAGATCTTGAGTGGAGCTGAAATCACAAGTCGGACGCTTAACCAAGTGAGCCACCCAGGTGCCCCCCCCCACTCCGTTTTTAATTTAGGGCTCTAAAAGGCCTTACCAAAGGTCAAATAGTTAGTGCATTTGCAGAGGCATGAGTCTAATAAGCTTTGGAGCCAGGCAAATCTAATTTTGCCTGGCTCTAAAGTTTTTTCTCTCAAAGTATGAAAAAGAGGCAGAAGTTCTTATTTAAACAATTAGACTATACAGGAGTTTCTAAACAGAAGTATAATTAATGAATTTGTTTATTATTTCTCTCTCGTAGTGGCCACCAGCATTAATCTCAGTTAGTAAGTTGGTTGAGCTTTACCAAATGCTCAGTAAGCAGGGTTTGATGGGCAAGGGTAAGGTTATGAGTGGGTGGTGACAGGAACAGAGCACAGAAATATTAACATTAACAAACTTTTTCTGAACACCTAAACACTGAGCTTATTTATTCATAATACAAAACAAGAAGTGTGGGCTAGACGCCTGGGTGGCTCAGTTGATTGGGCATTTGACTCTTGATTTTAGGTCAGGTCCCCATGGAGCTCCACACTGTCAGTGCAGTATCAGTGCTTGGGATTCTCTCCCCTTCTCTCTCTGCACTCTGCCCTACTTGGACATGTGCATGTTCCCCTTTCTCTCTCTCTCTCTCAAAATAAATAAACTTAAAAAAAAAAAAAAAACAAGAAGTATAAAACATGGTCCCCACCCTCCAAAGCTTACAGTCTAGTTATTTTAGAGGTCATTTATGTAGCATCTACATGTACAATCTAGATACCTATTAAAAGTACAGCTAATCAAAGATAAGTAAGCCTGGGCCTTCAGTCTAAGAGTTAGAGTGACAAACAAGCACTTTCAATATAAGATATTGAGTTAAAAGTAAACACAGTTTCTCAGGAGAGCATGGAGAAGGGGGCATTTACCTCAATATGGGCAATCAGGGAAGCAGGAAGAAATGAATCCTGGACTAACATGCGGGAGGCAGAATGAATGCATCTGAAGCACTTAGCAAAGAGCACTGACAATATATGTGTTCTGAACAGAATGACACTGATTATATGGCACCAGAGAAAGCCAAAGAATAGTCCATAACTGAATTGTTTCCTGAATAACTTCAGGGTGGGAGTATCAGGCTACTAGCCTTTCCTTCTCTTCCCTCTGCTTTTGCAACTCCTAAAGCCCATTCTGTGTTGTGGGGAGTTTTTCTCTCCTCCTTTCCCTCTACTTCCCTCCCTTCATTTTATCCTTTTCTTTTTTGTTGTTTTGTTTTGTTTTGTTTTGTTTTACCCAAAAAATATGGAAGTCATAAGAGCTGGAGAGACTGGGGAAGTCTTTAAACAAATACTTGAATGATTTATTATAATTAAATGTAAAAAAAGAGGGCATTGAAAGGGAAACAAATGCCAACTGTTGAGTCAGTTGGACCCCTATCCTGAGTCCTTATACCATGCTTGGGAACACTGAGATAAATCTGTCCAGTGTGTTGAAATGAACAGGACGTGTTTGTGGGCAATAAATGGGAAGCCTGTGTGCAATAGTGGGAAATAAAGACCAATAAGCAAAATGGGATACATTGTAAAGGACCCAGAAAACAAACAGAGGAGTTTAGACTTGAGATGGTTAATACCACGAGTCCTTTTAGGCTTTTGAGCTGGTAGGCAGGGAGTAGTAGGTGGGAAAGATTTGAGAGAAGGAAGACTGGTATCACACAGACTAACAAAAGGCTGTGTGTGAGTCTAATTTTTGTGATAAGGGTCTCTAGGGTATGGCAGAAGGAATAGAAAGAAAGAAGTAGGGGACATTTTAAAGAAAGAATGGACAGGGTTTGTGGACAAAGAGAATGTTTACCTTTAGGATATCAGTGTTTACCTTAGAAATGCCATTAGAGTTTATGAAACCTAAAAGAACTGGGGTTGGGAATGGTGGCTATAGAGAGGGAGGTAAATGAAAAAAAGACTGCAGACTGAGAATAAGTCTATAACTGCTGTGATCTGCAGCTTGTAAATAGTCCAGGCCTTAGGAGTCTTTCTGTGAGGGCCTGTGAAGTACCTTTTAAAAAACTGGTAAGGGCTCTGAGAATCACTGTTTAGAGGGTCGTATATATCAGATTGAGCAACTCTGAAACTAGAGACAGAGCAGGGAGCATTTTCGAATGTTTAGCATGAAGAGAAACTTGTAAAAAACATGCTTTAAGGACCTAGATCCTGAGATCCAGACCTGTAGATCTAAAGTGGGGCCCAGGAATTCTTAACAAGCTCTTAAGGTGATACTAATGCAAAAGATGCTCAGGAGAAACTTGTGAGAAACATTTAGGGTAAGATAAGCTGCCTCCTCAGGAGGATTGGGCTGGTGTTTGCTTGTATGCCTTCTCAAGATCCATGTGACTTCACCACATCCAGCTCCAGGACTGCCAGACCGTTCTTTCTAATCAAGGCTATTCTGTTCCACAAGCCATGAAGTAGAAGGTGGTACTCATGTTCCAGAAGACTGGCTTAGGCAGGCCTATTGAGTGGCTCTAAAAGCGTCTATAAGACGTCAAAAGGGTTTTTAAGAATGATCATCACAACATAACAATGAATCAGAAACATGCGTACATTTTCTTCAATGACCCTGTAGAGACTGGAGTAAAAAAGGAAGAGGCTTTCCAGACTTAAGGATCTAGTAGAATGGACTTGCTTGGGAAAATCAAGCAAGACAACTGAAGAGGACTCCTGGGATTGTCCCACTAGGACTTCTGAGATGGACTGTAATGAAATTATATAAAAGGGTGGAAGAGTATTCTCTGTGGCTCCCACACTGGCCTAATCCCAGTTGAAATTGCACAACAGATGGGCTGACAATCTTTGAAACACAGTTTTCTCAAATGAACCTCAGAGGAAATTTTAAAAATAAAAATTTCTTGGGATTTAGGTGAAGATTGTGTTAAATTTGTATATTAATCTGGGGGCAATTTTTTTACCATAATAATTCTTACTATCAAGGAAAATACCTTGTCTTTCCACTTATTCAATTTTTTTCTGTGTCTCTGAGTACACATTATAGCTTTTTTCATATACATCCTTGTAATTGCTTAAATGTATTCCTATTTTATTTTTGTAATTCTTTCTGCTGTGAATGAGATACCTTTGTTTTGCTATTATCATTTTTAAGTAATTGTTGGCATATACAAACACCATTGATTTTTTAATATTTTGTAACTACAACAGTAGATCTACAACCATTTTAGAATTTGTGTCTCATATATCAACTGACCATATTAGCAAAAACACTCTACCTGTGTATTATGTACATAATTTATATTAATTAGCTATTGCATTTTTTTGACCACTGTGAAAATAAATTGGTTTCATCAAGAAACACTTTTTAAAAACATCATCATAAATTATCTGCAAGACAGTTCCATCCAAGAAAGCCACAAAATTTAATTTTAGACAAGTGACAGCTTTACAATAAAGGAACAATGTCCTCACTAGGCCTATAGTTTATCAAATTTGAATACCTATGCAGAAACTGATGGTACTAGTAAGACAAGCGCCTTTGATAATAATGGTTACCGTTTATTGAGATTTTACTATGTATCAGACATTAGGAGAGAGAGAGAGCATGAGAGCAAGCAGGGGAGGGGCAGAGAGAGAGAGAGAGAGAGAGAGAGAGAGAGCCTCAAGCAGGCACCACACTGTCAGCATGGAGTTTGATGTGGGGCTCAAACCCACAAATCGTGAGATCATGACCTGAACCAAAATTAAGAATCAGATGCATAACCAACTGAGCTACCCAGGCGCCCCTATGTTAGTTATTTCAGTTAATGCTCACAACAACTCTAATAAATAGGTATTATTATTATTCTCATTTTACAAATGAGAAAACTGAAGCTCAAGGAGGCTGTCCATGGTTGTATAGCTAGTTAGCAATAAAAACAGAATTTAAACCCAGATTGTCTGACTTCAAAGTCATGCTTTTGACACTAGATTATTTCCCCCTCTTTTGCTAGTAGACAATAGTCAGTAGTGCCACTTCCATTTCCACCCCCTTGATTCTTGGACCTGTAAATCCTGGCTATCAGAGAAACATATATTCAGAACATATACAACTTTCTGGAGAACCTTGCCCCAGCCCTGCAAGATATTGCCACTTAGCTGGTATTGTCACTGAATCATTCCACCATTCTAGCAATCCTACTACTTCAGGATGGTAAGAAACATGATACTTAAGACCAATGAATTCCCATGAGCATGGGCCCACTGCTACACTTCTTTTGCTGTGAAATGAGTTAATGGTCAAAAATAGTGGAATACTATTGACAGTGGATAAGGCATTCTATAAGTCAACGGATGGTAGTTTTGGGAGAAACACTGTGTGCAGGGAAGGCAAATCCATATTGAGAGTAAGTATCTATTCCAGTAAGAATAAAATGCCGTCCCTTCCATGATGGAGTTGATTTAATGTAATCAACCTGCCATCAACTAGCTGGTTGATCATCTCAGGGAATGGTGCCATATTTAAGATTCACTGTTAGTCTCTGCAGCTGGTGGATTGGAGGCTTAATGGTGGCCATAGCCAGGTTGGTCTTGGTGAGTGGAAGTTCATATTGCTGAGCCCATACATAACCTGAAATGCTCTCATAGTCACATACCCAGAAATAATGGTTAGTCAAATATCTGGGCACCCTGTGGTCTAGTCAAGTTGACACATAAATTAACAATTACAGTATTGGCCTAAGGATAGACATATAGATTAGTGGGATAGAATTAAGTGATTAGAAATAAATCAATTCATCTTTGGTCAATTGATTTTTGACAGACATGTCAACACCATTCAGTGGGGTAAAGGACAGTCTTCAACAAATGGTGCTGGGACAACTGGATAGCCACAGGCAAAATGTTGAAGTCAGACCCCTACCTCACACTACATGCAAAAGTTAACTAACAATACACCTAATGAAAGAGCTAAAATTATTTTTTAACTAAGTTAGTCTTTATTTTATTTATTCGTTTTAATGTTTATTTCTTTTTGAGAGCATGAGCAGGGGAGGGGTGGAGAGAGAAGGGGACAGATGATCTGAAGCAGGCTCCATGCTGACAGCAGGAATCCCAATGCGGAGCTCTAACTCACAAACCTTGAGATCATGACCTGAGCTGAAGTTGGGCGCTTAACTGACTGAGCCACCCAGGTGCCCAGAGCTAAAATCATTAAACTCTTAAAAGAAAACATATAAATAATAGGAAACCATAGGAATCTTCATCATATTAGGTTAGGCAATGTTTTCTTAGATATGACACCAAAAGTACAAATGAAAAGAAAACAGATGAATTGGGTTTCAATAAAATTTAAAAATCTTGTGCTTTAAAAGACACCATCAAGAAAGTGAGAAGATAACCCACAGAATGGGAGAAAATATTTGCAAATCATTTATCTGATAAGCATTTTTTTATTCAGAATATATACAGAACTCTTAAAATTCAACAATGAAAATACAAATAACCCTATTGTAAAATGAACAAATGGGGGCACCTGGGTGGCTCAGTCAGTTAAGCATCAGACTCTTGATTTTGGCTCACGTCATGATCTTGCAGTTCATGGGATCAAGCCCCACATCAGGCTCCAGGCTAACAGCGTGGAGCCTGCTTGGTTTCTTCTGTCTCCCTCTCTCTCTGCCCCTCCCTTGCTCATGCTCTCTCTCTCTCCCTCCCAAAATAAATAAATAAACTTAAAAAATAAAATACGGCACCTGGGTGGGTCAGTCAGTTAAGCATCTAACTTTGGCTCAGATCATGATCTCGCAGATCGTGGGTTTGAGCCCCACATTAGGCTCTATACTGACAGCTCAGAGCCTGGAGCCTGCTTCAGATTCTGTGTCTCCCTCTCTCTCTGCCCCTCCCCCACTCACATCTGTGTCTCTCTCAAAAATAAATAAACATTAAACAAAAATTTTTTAAAAAACTAGATACATAATTTTTATTAATAGGGAATGTTACACAGTGATTGAAATTTTGGTTGTATATCTACATTTCCTGATGTGAAAAGATGTCCACAACATGTTAAGTGAAAAAGCAGACTACACAACTTGCATGTTGTCATTATAACTACCATCTACTGACCATTAACTCTGTTCTAGCCAGAGGACTAAGAACTTAACATGCATTTTTTTATTTATGCCTGTAACTACCCTGTGAAATATGTGCTACTATTTGCTGCATTCAACAGATGAAGAATCTGAGGCACAAAAACCTGGTTCAAGATTTCAAGCTCATCAATGGAGATTGTAACTGAATATTACTCATTCCAGAGCCTAATTTCTGAACCTTTCACTATATTACACTATTTCCTCTACCTATACTATGATTCCCCCCTCCCACATTTTTTTAAGGGTGTGTGATATATATGCAGGTTAAAGAGCTGGAAGGAAATACATTCAAATAATTATATAGCTAATTATGGGTACTGGATTTATATCCTAGATTCTTATGTATTATCTGATTTTTAAAAATGAGCATATATAAACATATCAACTTTTTTGGGGCACCTGGGTGGCTCAGTCAGTTGAGCGTCCGACTTCGGCTCAGGTCATGATCTCACAGTCCGTGAGTTCGAGCACCGCGTCGGGCTCTGTGCTGACTGCTCAGAGCCTGGAGCCTGTTTCAGATTCTGTGTCTCCCTCTCTCTCTGACCCTCCCCCATTCATGCTCTGTCTCTCTCTGTCTCAAAAATAAACATTAAAAAAAATAAAAATAAAAGAATGCAACTGATTTCTGTACATTGATTTTGTATCCTGCAACTTTGCTGAATTCATGTATCAGTTCTAGCAGACTTTTGGTGGAGTCTATCAGATTTTCCATGTATAATATCATGTCATCTGCAAAAAGTGAAAGTTTAACTTCATCTTTGCCAATTTTAATGCCTTTGATTTCCTTTTGTTGTCTGATTGCTGATGCCAGAACTTCCAACACTATGTTAAACAACAATGGTGAAAGTGGACATCCCTGTCGTGTTCCTGATCTCAGGGAAAAAGCTCTCAGTTTTTCCCCATTGAGGATGATGTTAGCTGTGGGTTTTTCATAAATGGCTTTTATGATGTTTAAGTATGTTCCTTCTATCCCGACTTTCTCGAGGGTTTTTATTAAGAAAATTTGCTGAATTTTGTCAAATGCTTTTTCTGCATCGATTGACAGGATCATATGGTTCTTATCTTTTCTTTTGTTAATGTGATGTATCATGTTGATTGATTTGTGAATGTTGAACCAGCCCTGAATCCCAGGAATGAATCCCACTTGATCATGGTGAATAATTCTTTTTATATGCTGTTGAATTCGATTTGCTAGTATCTTATTGAGAATTTTTGCATCCATATTCATCAGGGATATTGGCCTGTAGTTCTCTTTTTTTACTGGGTCTCTGTCTGGTTTAGGAATCAAAGTAATACTGGCTTCATAGAATGAGTCTGGAAGTTTTCCTTCCCTTTCTATTTCTTGGAATAGCTTGAGAAGGATAGGTATTATCTCTGCTTTATTTATTTATTTTTTTAAATTTTTTTTAACGTTTATTTATTTTTGAGACAGAGAGAGACAGAGCATGAACGGGGGAGGGGCAGAGAGAGAGGGAGTCAGAATTGGAAGCAGGCTCCAGGCTCTGAGCCATCAGCCCAGAGCCCAACGCGGGGCTCGAACTCACGGACCGCGAGATCGGTGACCCGGGCTGAAGTCGGACGCTTAACCGACTGAGCCACCCAGGCGCCCTTATTATCTCTGCTTTAAACGTCTGGTAGAACTCCCCTGGGAAGCCATCTGGTCCTGGACTCTTATTTGTTGGGAGATTTTTGATAACTGATTCAATTTCTTCGCTGGTTTTGGGTCTGTTCAAGCTTTCTATTTCCTCCTGATTGAGTTTTGGAAGTGTGTGGGTGTTTAGGAATTTATCCATTTCTTCCAGGTTGTCCAGTTTGTTGGCATAGAATTTTTCATAGTATTCCCTGATAATTGCTTGTATTTCTGAGGGATTGGTTGTAATAATTCCATTTTCATTCATGCTTTTATCTATTTGGGTCATCTCCCTTTTCTTTTTGAGAAGCCTGGCTAGAGGTTTATCAATTGTGTTTATTTTTTCAAAAAACCAACTCTTGGTTTCATTGATCTGCTCTACAGTTTTTTTAGATTCTTTATTGTTTATTTCTGCTCTGATCTTTATTATTTCTCTTCTTCTGCTGGTTTTGGGTGTCTTTGCTGTTCTGCTTCTATTTCATTTAGGTGTGCTGTTAGATTTTGTATTTGGGATTTTTCTTGTTTCTTGAGATAGGCTTGGATTGCAATGTATTTTCCTCTCAGGACTGCCTTCGCTGCATCCCAAAGCATTTGGGTTGTTGTATTTTCACTTTCGTTTGTTTCCATATATTTTTTAATTTCTTCTCTAATTGCCTCATTGACCCATTCATTCTTTAGTAGGGTGTTCTTTAACTTCCATGCTTTTGGAGGTTTTCCAGACTTTTTCCTGTGGTTGATTTCAAGCTTCATAGCATTGTGGTCTGAAAGTATGCATGGTATGATCTCAATTCTTGTATACTTATGAAGGGCTGTTTTGTGACCCAGTATGTGATCTATCTTGGAGAATGTTCCATGTGCACTTGAGAAGAAAGTATATTCTGTTGCTTTGGGATGCAGAGTTCTAAATATATCTGTCAAGTCCATCTGATCCAATGTATCATTCAGGGCCCTTGTTTCTTTATTGACCATGTGTCTAGATGATCTATCCATTGTTGTAAGTGGGGTATTCAAGTCCCCTGCAATTACCACATTCTTATCAATAAGGTTGCTTATGTTTGTGAGTAATTGTTTTATATATTTGGGGGCTCCCGTATTCGGCGCATAGACATTTATAATTGTTAGCTCTTCCTGATGGATAGACCCTATAATTATTATATAATGCCCTTCTTCATCTCTTGTTACAGCCTTTAATTTAAAGTCTAGTTTGTCTGATATAAGTACGGCTACTCCAGCTTTCTTTTGACTTCCAGTAGCATGATAAATAGTTCTCCATCCCCTCACTTTCAATCTGAAGGTGTCCTCAGGTCTAAAATGAGTCTCTTGTAGACAGCAAATAGATGGGTCTTGTTTTTTTATCCATTCTGATACCCTATGTCTTTTGGTTGGTGCATTTAGTCCATTTATGTTCAGTGTTATTATAGAAAGATAAGGGTTTAGAGTCATTGTGATGTCTGTAGGTTTCATGCTTGTAGCGATGTCTCTGGTACTTTGTCACACAGGATCCCCCTTAGGATCTCTTGTAGGGCTGGTTTAGTGGTGATGAATTCCTTCAGTTTTTGTTTGTTTGGGAAGACCTTTATCTCTCCTTCTATTCTAAATGACAGATTTGCTGGATAAAGGATTCTCGGCTCCATATTTTTTCTGTTCATGACATTGAAGATTTCCTGCCATTCCCTCTGGCCTTTTAATGCCTCTCTCTGCCCCTCTCCTACTGAGCCAAACTCTCAAGTAACAACAGATATGATTACTGTCACTATAGTTTTCACTTTCTATAATTTTATATAAATGGAACCATATAGTATGCACTTTTGTGTTCTGTCCTTTTCACAAAGCAAAATTTTTTTGAGCTATATCCATGTGGTTGCATGTGTTTAGTTAATTTGTTTTTTATTGCTGAGTAGTAATCCCTTGTATAAAAATACCACAAGTTGTTCATTCACTTGTTGATGGACATTTGGGTTATTTTCAGGTTTTGGCTACTACAAATTAAGCTGCTGTGAGCATTCATGTACAAGTCTTTGTACATGGATAAATACAGAGAAGTAGAATGTCTATGCTACGTATATGTTTATCTTTTTCGACAACCGCTAAACTGTTTTTCGAGAACTGGCAAAGTGGTTACACCATTTTACATTCCCTCTAGCAGTGCATCAGTTGAGAAACACTCCTCCACAGGTCTCTGACATTCCAGTATATCTTGCTGGGTATGCCAAGAGTGCAAGGCCAGTGCTCGGGTGGCACAGTCAGTTAAGCAGCCAACTCTTGTTTTGGGTTCAGGTCATGACCTCACAGTTCGAGCCCTGCATCAGGCTCTGCAGTGCACAGCCTGCTTGGGATACTCTCCCTACTCTCTCTCTGTCCCTCCTCCCGCTTGAGCGCTCTCTCTCTCAAAATAAATAAATAAACTTAAAAAAAATAAATTAATTTTAAAAAAAGAGTGCAAGGCCCTGACAGTCCTTTATCCAGGCTGTTTCTCAGGATTGTATTTGTAGTGAGCAACCTTTTTTTTTTTATTTTAAGCTTATTTATTTATTTTGAGAGAGAGAACGAGTGGGCAAGGGTCAGAGAGAAAGGGAGAGAGAATCCCAAGCAGGCTCCATGCTGTCAGCACAGAGCCTGACACAGGGCTCAAACCCACAGCCATGAGATCATGACCTGGGCCAAGATCAAGAGTCTGACACTTAACTGACTCAGCCACCCACATGCCCCTGCAGTGAGCAATCTTGAGGGATGACTTAAAGTCACCCTCTGGGGCAAAGCAGAGACTTGCTTATTCCTTGCTATAAAATGGCAGGTTCCTCAAGCTCAGGATTCCTCTGCTGTAATGCAACCCACCACTTGCATAAGCAACCATCTGGGCCTTCCAAGTGACCCCCGTGGTACTTGTGGGGCAAGGGCAACCAATGTAAACATGCTTCATGTTGCTTACTGTGCAGTGGGCAATAAAGTACTTTGTTTTTGACCTAGGAGTCTGTGTCTTCTTCTTCTTCTCATTTTCTTTATATTTCTTTATTTACTTTCTTAATCCCAATATAGTTAACATACAGGGTTATATTAGTTTCAAGTGTATGACATAGTGATACAACAATTCTATACATTCCTCAGTGCTCATCAAAATAAGCGTACTTAATTTCCTAAATCTATTTCACCCATCCCCCCACCCACCTCCCCTCTGGTAATGATCAGTTTTTTCTCTATAGTCGGAGGCTGTTTTTTGGCTTGTCTCTTTTTTTATTGTTTGTTTGTTTTGTTTCTTAAATTTCACATATGAGTGAAATCATATGGTATTTTTCTTTCTCTGACTGACTTATTTCACTTAGCGTTATGCTCTCTAGATCTTTCTAGAGCCATCCATGTTGTTGTAAATGGCAAGATTTCATTCTTTTTTATGGCTGAGTAGTATTCTGTTATATATCTGATATAACATATCTATCTACCTATCTACCTATATCACGAGTAGGGGGAGGGGCAGAGGGAGACAGAGGATCTGAAGCAGGCTCCATTCTGACAGCAGAGAGCCCGATGTGGGGCTCAGATTCATGAAATGTGAGATCATGAACTGAGCCACCCAGGCGCACCCCGCCCCCTACATCTTTGTCCATTCATCTACAATGGACGCTTGGACTGCTTCCATATTTGGCTATTGTAAATAATGCTTCAGTAAACACAGGGGTACAATATCCTTTCAAATTAGTGCTTTCGTATTGTTTGGGCAAATGCTCAGTAGGGGAATTACTGGATCATATGGTAATTCTATTTTGAATTTTTTGAGGAATCTCCATACTGCTTTCCACAGTGTTTGCACCAGTTTACATTCCCACCAACAGTGCACTTTTTCTCAACATCCTTGCCAACCATTGTTGTTGCTTGTGTTTTTGCAAAGGATTTTTAAAAATTTTTTAAAATTTATTTTTGAGAGAGAAACAGAGTACAAGCAGGGGAGGGGCAGAGAGAGAGGGAGACACAGAATCCGAAGCAGGCTCCAGGCTTTGAGCTGTCAGCACAGAGCCTGGCATGGGGCTCAAACTCGTGACTCCTGAGATCATGACCTGAGCCAAAGTCAGACGCTTGACTGACTGAGCCACCCAGGTGGCCCTCTTGTGTTTTTGATTTGAGCCATTCTGACAGGTGTGAGGTGATAGCTCATTGTGATTTTGGTTTGCATTTCCCTGATGATGAATGATTTTGAGCATCTTTTCATGTGTTTGGTCATGTCTTCTGTCCATTTTTTAATTGTATTATTTTGGAGGGGGTGTTGAGTTCTTTATATATTTTGGATACTAATCCTTCATCAAATATGTGCAAATATCTTCTCCCATTCAGTAGGTTGTCTTTTGGTTTTGTTGATTGTCTCCGTTGCTGTGCAGAAGTTTTATTTATTTATTATTTTTTCATTTATTTATTAATTTACATCCAAGTTAGTTAGCATATAGTGCAACAATGATTTCAGGAGTAGAGTCCTTAATGCCCCTTACCCATTTAGCCCATCCTCCCTCCCACAACCCCTCCAGCAGCCCTCAGTTTGTTCTCCATATTTAAGAATCTCTTATGTTTTGTCCCCCTCCCTGTTTTTATATTATTTTTGCTTCCCTTCCCTTATGTTCATCTGTAATGTACCTTAAATTTCTCATATGAGTGAAGTCATATGGTATTTGTCTTTCTCTGACTGACTAATTTCGCTTAGCATAATACCCTCCAGTTCCATCCACGTAGTTGCGAATGGCAAGATTTCATTATTTTTGATTGCCGAGTAATACTCCATTGTATATGTATATACCACATCTTCTTTATCCACTCATCCATTGATGGACATTTGGGCTCTTTCCATACTTTGGCTACTGTCGATAGAGCTGCTATAAACATGGGGGTGCATGTGCCCCTTCGAAACAGCACACCTGTATCTCGGGTAAATACCTCGTGGTGCAATGCTGGGTCATAGGGTAGTTCTATTTTTAATTTTTCGAGGAACCTCCGTACCATTTTCCAGAGTGGCTGCACCAGTTTGCATTCCCACCAGCAGTGCAAAAGAGATCCTCTTTCTCCACATCCTCGCCAACATCTGTTGTTGTGTGGATTGTTAATGTTAGCCATTCTGACAAGTGTGAGGTGGTATCTCATTGTGGTTTTGATTTGTATTTCCCTGATGATGAGTGATGTTGAGCATTTGTTCATGTGTCAGTTGGCCATCTGGATGTCTTCTTTGGAGAAGTGTCTATTCATGTCTTTTGACCATTTCTTCACTGGATTATTTGTTTTTTGGGTGTTGAGTTTGGTAAGTTCTTCATAGATTTTGGATACTAACCCTTTATCTGATATGTCGTTTGCAAATATCTTCTCCCATTCCGTCGATTGCCTTTTAGTTTTGCTGATTGTTTCCTTCACTGTGCAGAAGTTTTTATTTTGATGAGATCCCAATAGTTCATTTTTGCTTTTGTTTCCCTTGATTCCAGAGACGTGTTGAGTAAGAAGTTGCTGCGGCCAAGGTCAAAGAGGTTTTTGCCTGCTTTCTCCTTGAGGATTTTCATGGCTTCCTGTCTTACATTTAGGTCTTTCATCCATTTTGAGTTTATTTTTGTGTATGGTGAAGAAAGTGGTCCAGGTTCACTTTTCTGCATGTTGCTGTCCAGTTTTCCCAGCACCACTTGCTGAAGAGACTGTCTCTATTCCATTGAATATTCTTTCCTGCTTTGTCAAAGATTAGTTAGCCATACGTTTGTGGGTCCGTTTCTGGGTTCTCTGTTCCGTTCCATTGATCTGAGTGTCTGTTCTTGTGCCAGTATCATACTGTCTTGATGATTACAGCTTTGTAATACAGCTTGAAGTCCAAGATCGTGGTGCCTCCTGCTTTGGTTTTCTTTTTCAAGATTGCTTTGGCTATTTGGGGTCTTTTCTTGTTCCATACAAATTTTAGGATTGTTTGTTCTAGCTCTGTGAAGAATGCTGGTGTTATTTTGATAGGGATTGCATTGAATGTAGATTGCTTCGGGTAGTATTAACATTTTAACAATATTTGTTCTTCCTATCGAGGAGCATGGAATATTTTTCCACTTTTTTTGTATCTTCTTAATTTCTTTCATAAGCTTTCTATAGTTTTCAGTGTATAAATGTTTCACCTCTTTGGATAGATTTATTCCTAGGTATTTTACAGTTTTGGTGCAATTGTAAATGGGATCGATTCCTTGATTTCTCTTTCTGTTGCTTCATTGTTGGTGTATAGGAATGCAACTGATTTCTGTGCATTGATTTTATATCCTGCCACTTTGTTGAATTCATGGATCAATTCTAGCAGTTTTTTTTCAATATATGAAATTTATTGGCAAATTGGTTTCCATACAACACCCAGTGCTCATCCCAAAAGGTGCCCTCCTCACTACCCATCACCCACCCTCCCCTCCCTCCCACCCCCTATCAACCCTCAGTTTATTCTCAGTTTTTAAGAGTCTCTTATGCTTTGGCTGTCTCCCACTCTAACCTCTTTTTTTTTTTTTCCTTCCCCTCCCCCATGGGTTTCTGTTAAGTTTCTCAGGATCCACATAAGAGTGAAAACATATGGTATCTGTCTTTCTCTGTATGGCTTATTGGCTTATTTCACTTAGCATAACACTCTCCAGTTCCATCCACATTGCTACAAAGGGCCATATTTCATTCTTTCTCATTGCCACGTAGAATTCTAGCAGTTTTTTGATGGACTCTTCTGGGTTTTCCATATAGAGTATCATGTCATCTGCGAAAAGTGAAAGTTTGACTTCCTGTTGGCTGATTTGGATGCCTTTTATTTCTTTGTGTTTTCTGATTGCTGAGGCTAAGACTTCCAATACTATGTTGAATAACAGTGGCGAGAGTGGACATTCCTGTCTTGTTCCTGACCTTAGGGGGAAAGCTCTCAGTTTTTCCCCATTGAGGATGATATTAACATTGGGTCTTTCATACATGGCTTTTATGATCTGTTTTAGCACTGGAAGAAAAAAATGGCTGTGTGAAATATATTAAGACACCATAGCATTTTCCTAAGGGATTTCAAGAGTAATTTTGACTATATGCAATCTTCATGACATATTAAATTTAGAATCTAACCCTAGGTTATGATATGTCTTCACTATATTTAATCTGCTGTCACCACTTGGTCCTGTATATGTGTGTGTGTGTGTTGTGTGTGTGTGTTTCTGTCACACATGTGTACATTCTATAACTAAAAATGGAATGATAGCCAGTTTATATCCTCAGTGAAAAAAGAACAATTTGTGGAGGCATTTGGGTGGCTCAGTTGGTTAAGCATCTGACTTTGGCTCAGGTCATGATCTCACAACTCTGTGAGTTCGAGCCCCATGTCAGGCTCTGTGCTGACAGCTCAGAGCCTGGAGCCTGCTTCAGATTCTGTGCCTCCCTCTCTCTCTGTTCCTCCCCCACTCACACTCTGTATCTCTCTCAAAAATAAATGAACACATTAAAAAATTTTTAAAAAAGAACAATTTGTGAATTATGTTTATGTCTAAGTCTATATTCTCATTATTAATTGTTTAAATGATATCTTTAGTCTTGATTATAATTTTTGTTAAATGAACTTCAGTTTTGACATTGTATTTTAATTTAGCTTTTCCATTCAACAAATATTTATTGAGCATGTACTAATATTAAGCATAGTGCTAGTTGTCCCCACTATGTTAATTCCTCAATAGCCACAGAAATTTTTGTGAAAATCTGCTTCCTCCAAAGTCATTTAGAAGTGATGAAAGAACCAGACCATGGGTGGGACAAGGTAGAGTCTGAAATCTGCAAACATTGAAAGGGAAACAGTACAAATATGTCCTAAAGCAGAAAATGTGAAGTCTGAATGAGATTTTATTGACTTTGTAACATGTCTGGCAAAAGGGTACTTGGTGCTTCTAGGAAGATTTGGCCATCCTTAGGAGATGTTCCCTTTTTTTTTTTTTTTTAAGTTTATTTATTTATTTTGAGAGAGAGAAAGAGAGAGAGAGAGAGAGAGAGAGAGAGAGAGAGAGAGAGAGAAAGCAAGCAGGGGAGGAGAAGACAGAGAAGGAGAGAGAGGATCCCAAAAAGGCTCTGTGCAGCATGGAGCCCAGTGCAGGGCTTGAACCCACCCATGAACTGCAAGATCATGAGCCAAAACCAAGAGTCAGACATTTAACTGACCAAGCCACATAGGCGCCCCATTTGGGAGATATTCTTGTTAAAGTTAAGTGCTGAAGAATCACTGGCATCAGAGGAAAACACCTCTTCTACTGCTATAACTTTAACATCGTCTCTCAGGTACTGGGGACACTCACTGAGACTGAAGTAAAAAAAGAGCACTGCACTAATGACTGGAAAGAACACATTTTTTTAAAGTATCCTTAAGGGGCCGCCTGGGTGGCTCAGTCCGTTGAGCCTCTGATTCTTGATTTTGGCTCAGGTTATGATCCCAGGGTTGTGGGATCAAGCCCCATGTCAGCTCTGTGCTGAGCATGGAGCTTGCTTAAAATTCTCTCTCTTGCTCTCTAGCTCTCTTGCTTTCACTCTCCTCCCTCTGCCCTGCTCCCCACCTTGAGCTCTCTGTCTCTAATTAATTAATTAATTAATTAATTAATTAAAATAAATAAATAAAGTACCCTTGGAACATTTCTGAGAACTGAGCAAAAAATAGTCTATAAATTTTTAAATGATTAGTATCCCACAGATCATATTCTGGGGCCGCAATGCAATTAAGTTAGAAACAAATAATTGATGGAAAATTTGGAAAACCTCCCATATTGGGAAATTTAAAAACATAATTCTTAACTATCATAGGCTAAAAAATGAAATTATAATAGAAACTAGAAAATACTTACAACTAAACAGTAAAAAATCTACTCTGTATCCAAACTTGTGGTATACAACCAAGCACTGTTTAGAAGGAAACTCATAGCCTTAAAGGAAAAAAGGAAGAAAGTCTTAAAATTTAAGAATGAAGCATCCAACATACGAAATTAAGGAACAAATAGTAGGGTAAACACAAAGCAAAAGAATAAGTAATAATAAAAATGAAGCAGAAATTAATGACTAAGAAAGCAAACATACACTAGAGAAGGTCAACAAAGCCAAAATTTGGTGTTTTGAAAATATCTCTAGTAAAATTAATTAAGTAAACAAGAGAAAAGGTGAAAATCAACAATATTATAAATGATATAAGGTGATATGATAGGCAGTAAAGAGATTAAATAGGTGCAAAGAATAGTATAAACAATTTCAGGCCAAAAAATTTTGAAAACATGAAATAGATAAATTCCAACTGATTGATGTAGAAATAGAAAACCTGAACTGTCCTATGACCATTAAAGAAATTGGATCACAGTTTAAAAGTCTTACCACACTCTATGATGTACTTTCACGGGCCTAGACGGTAAATTCTATCAAGCTTTCAAAAAATAGACAATCTTACATAAAGCTTCCAAAGAATTTTTTTAACACATTTTTTTTTAAAGGAGGGACACTTCCCAGTTCTTGTGAGCTTGTGAGGGTAGAATAACTGATACCAAAACCAAGCAAAGATAGTGATGGAAAACTATCCACCACTATCAGGAAGAAAACCCTGTATTATGTCACCAAATTGGGTTTATACTAGGAATGCAAAGTTGGTTTAATAGTGGACAATAAATTAATCTAATTCACCACATTAATAGATTAAAGGGGAGGAACCATTTGATTGTACCAATTAATGAAGAAAAATCCAAGATCAGTTCATGTTTAAAAAAAAAAAAGGTGGAGAGCCTGGGTGGCTCAGTTGGTTAGGCGTCTGACTCCTGATTTCAGCTCAGGTCATGATCTCATGGTTTGTGAGTTCAAGCCCACATCAGGCTCTACACTGACAGTGTGGAGCCTGCTTGGGATTCTCTCTCTCTCTCTCTCTCTCTCTCTCTCTCTCTCTCTCCCTTCTCTCTCCATCTCTCTCTCCCTTTCCCTCTCTCTCCCTCCCTCTCTCTGCCCTTCCCCTGATTATGCTCTCCCAAAAATAAATAAACAAATAAAACTTAAAAAAGAAAAATAGAGAAAAAAGAAAAATTTTTTTAAAAGAGAAAAAAGGCAACAGAAAGGAACCTCCTTAATCTAATGAAAAGCATCTATAATACCACATATAATTGTGAAATGTTGAAAGTATATTCTTTGTTGAAAGATTAGCAAAAATTCATCTTATTCAACATTATGCTGAAGACCATCACCAATACAATAAGAATAAAAAATAGGGGTGCCTGAGTGGCTCAATTGCTTGGTATCTGACTCTTGATTTTGGTTCAGGTCATGATCTCATGGTTTGTGAAATCTAGCCCCACATTGGGGCTCCCCTCTGGCAGCATGGAGACTGCTTAGGATTCTCTCTCTCTCTCTCTCTCTCTCTGCCCCTCCCCTGCTCATGCTATCTCTCTCTCAAAATAAAATAAACTTTAAAAAAAACATTTTTTAAAAATCTTTTTAAATGTTTATTTTTGAGAGATACAGAGACAGTGTGAGTAGGGGAGAGGCAGAGAGAGAGGGAGACACAGAATCTGAAGCAGGCTCCAGGCTCTGAGCTGTCAGCACAGATCCTGATGCAGGGCTCAAACTCACAAGCTGTGAGAGATCATGACCTGCATTGAAGTTGTACACTTAACTGACTGAGCCACCCAGGCACCCCCCAAAAAAGGTTACTTTAAAAAAGAATAAAAAATAAAAGGGGCGCCTGGGTGGTTCAGTTGAGCATGTGACTCTGGCTCAGGTCATGATCTCATGGTCCATGAGTTCAAACCCCACGTTGGGCTCTGTGCTGACAGCTCAGAGCCTGGAACCTGCTTCGGATTCTGTGTCTCCCTCTCCTGCTCACACTCTGTCTCTCTCTCTCTCAAAAATAAATAAACATTTAAAAAAAAGATATAAGGATTGGAGAGGAAGAGAAAGAATGGTGATTTTGGTGGATGTATGTCCATCTATGCAGAAAATCCAAGAGAATTTATAGGTGAATTATTAGAATTAAGAGAATTTATCAAGGTTGGTGGGTATAAATCAGTTTATAAAATGTATAGCTTTTCTATATGCAACAATAATTAGTAAATAGAGTTTAATAACACAACAGCAACAACAAAAAATAGTAATAAATCTAACAAAAGTTGTGCAAGTCCTATAAAAAAAATTTTAAAACTATATTGAAAGACATTGAGGAATACCTAAATAAATGGAAAGATATGTTCACATAAAAATACATTGTAAAGATGATATTTCTCATCAGATTGATTTATAGATTTAATGCAATTTTGATAAAAATCCTAATAGTCTTTTTTTGTGTGTGTGTGGAATTTGACAAGCTGTTTTTATAATTTTCATATAGAAGAGCAAAGGACCAGGAATAGCCAAGACATTCCTGAAGAACAAGGTCAAAGGACTAGCCCTACCAGATATCAAGTTTTACAATACTATAGTAATTATGACAGTATGTTTTTCTTTTTTTTTTAAGTTTATTTATTTTTAGTTGGCAGGTGGGGGGTGAGGGGTGGGCAGAGAGAGGAGAGAGAGAATCCCAAGCAGGCTCCACACTGTCAGCACTGAGCCCATGCAGGACTTGAACCCATGACCCATGAGATCATGACCTGAGCTGAAATCAAGAGTTGGACACTTAACCGACTGAGCCACCCAGGAACCCCAATTATGATGGTATCTTAAGACAAATAGCCCAATGAAACAGAATAGAATTCCCAGAAACAAACCCATGCATATGTGAAAACTTGATTTATGACAGAGGTAGCATTGTAGAAAGGAAGGAAAAAGATGGATTGTTCAATAAAATGTGCTGGGGGATTATTAACAATAGCCAAACTATGGAGAGAGCCTGAATGTCCATTGACTGATGAAGGGATAAAGAAGAATGTGGTATATACATATATAATGGAATAGTCAAAAGAATGAAATCTTGCCATTTGCAATGACATGGATGGAGCTAGAATATATTTTGCTAAGCAAAATAAATCAATCAGAGAAAGATGAATACCATATGATTTCACTCATATGTGGAATTTAAGAAACAAAACAGATGAACATGTGGGAGGAGAGAGAAGAGAGGGAAACAAACCACAAGAGACTCTTAATGATAGAGAACAAACTATGGGTTGAGAGGGAGGTGGGTGGGAGATGGGCTAGATGGGTGATGGGCATTAAGGAGAGCACTTGTGATGAGCACAGTGTGTTGTGTGTAAATGATGAATCACTGAATTCTACTCCTGAAACCAATATTGCACTGTATGTTAACTAAACTTTAAAAAAAAATTAAGGAGAAAAAAAAAGCAAAGTTAATGATATTTGGAAATTTAACTTAGAATAAGGCCACAAAAAATGATCTATTTTAATATAAGTACATGATTAAAATATATTTTTTTAAAGTATAAAAATAAATAAATTGTGCTGGGACAATTGTTATGATATAGTTTATACTATATACAAACATTAATCCTAATTTGACTAAAGATTTAAATATGAAGAACTCTGAATAGATAATTGAAAATATTAAATTTTATTTTTTTTATTTTTTAATTTTTTTAATGTTTACTTATTTTGAGGGGAGAGGGGCAGAGAGAAAGAGAGAGAGAGAATCCCAAGCAGGCTCCACACCTAGCACAAAACCCAATGCTGGGCTCTATCTCATGATCATGAGATCACAACTTGAGGCCAAAATCAAAAGTCAGACACTTAATTGACTGAGCCACCTAGGCACCCCAAGGAAGACATTTTTTGATAGCAGTGTTTGGAGCCTCTTAAAGAGCACCAAAGGGGATCTAGGCTCTTGTCTCTGTAAGGGAAGTTCAGGCCTCACCTCTCCTACCTACTCAGGAGAGATAGGTATGGCTCTCACCTCTCACCTCTCCTCTCACCTCTCACCTACTCACCTCACCTCTCACCTCTCACCTCACCTCTTACCTACTCAGGAGAGATGGGTATGGCTCTCAGAGGGAGTCTTGTCCCCAGAAAAACTATTCCAGGGGTGCCTGGGTGGCTCAGTCAGTTTAGCATCAGTCTCTTGATTTTGGCTCAGGTCATGATCTCACAGTTCATGGAATCGAGCCCCCCATTGGACTCTGTACTCATAGTAGGATTCTTGTTCTCCTTTTTCTCTGCCCTTCACCTGCTTGCACACACATATGCTCTCTCCCTCTCTCTCTCTCTCTCAAAATAAATAAACTTAAAAAAAACCTATTGCAGTCATTTCTAGTTATGGTGCAGAAACAGTGCCATCAACCACCACAGGCAGAACACAGCCCCTACCTGGTTTACCCCACATAAGGAACTATATATATAATGAGGCAGCCCAATGGCTTGTTTAGAGTCTCTCCTGGAAAAAATGTGCAATAGGTCAGGATTTCATAGTTTTTTTTGTTTTGTTTTGTTTTGTTTTTTAATTTTTTTTTTCAACGTTTATTTATTTTTGGGACAGAGAGAGACAGAGCATGAACGGGGGAGGGGCAGAGAGAGAGGGAGACACAGAATCGGAAACAGGCTCCAGGCTCCGAGCCATCAGCCCAGAGCCCGACGCGGGGCTCGAACTCACGGACTGCGAGATCGTGACCTGGCTGAAGTCGGACGCTTAACCGACTGCGCCACCCAGGCGCCCCTCATAGTTTTTATAAATAGTTCACAAGCATCCCCTCATCAGGCCTTCACAACCCTGTGGCATGCCCCCTAGATCTTGAACTTTCAAAGCCCACACTTGTTAGAAGTTATCCAGTCACCTATGTCATAACCCTTCTGTGAAAACTAGCCAATAGCCTCCTGAAAGATAAGTCACTCAGTTCCACCCAATGTTGGAAAACTGTGAGTGTCCTCAAAACTAATTGAAATGTCAATATTCTTGGAAAGAGAGTTTAATTATCTATACTTGAACAAAGAACAATTTTTTTAAAACCAAGGGAACCTGGATGGGTGTCAGTTGAGTGTTTGACTCTTGATTTCACCTCAGGTCATGATCGCAGTGTCATGAGATCTAGCCCTGCTTTGGACTCTGCACCCAGGATGGAGCCTGCTTAAGATTCTCTCTCTCTCTCCGTCTGCCTCTCTCTCTCTCTAAAATTTAGAAAAAAAAATGCTTCTCAGCCTTTTGGCTAAGATCAAGTGTAAAAATTTTTAAAAATGTTTAATTAAAAAAACTCATAATGCATCAGAAGATATCTGTAAGACCTCAACAAACTTTGAGAAAGAGAAGAAATTAATACTTATTAAGCAAATATTATGTGCCTGGCACTGTACATGGAACTGTTCATGGGTGCTTAATAAGTACTTGTTAAATGAATGAATTTCTCACAATAATGTCATTGTCAGATGAGAGAGTCAGAGAGGTATATTAATTTGTCCAAAATTATACAACTAGAAGAGCTGAAGTTCAAGCTCAACCTTTTCTGGCACTTGTTCATTCAATATACCTTCCTGCATTTGAAGAGTTGGAATGGTAGAAAAGGCAAATAGAATGTTTCCCCTTTTTTATTTTAAAGATTTTATTTTTAAGTAATCTCTACACCCAACATAGGGCTTGAACTCACAACCCCGAAATCAAGATTTCATGCTGTAGTGACTGAACCAGCCAGGCACCCCTAGAAAGTTTCCTCTTGAAGAAAATGTTTATAGCATGAAGTCAGAATCAATAGTTGTAAATGCAGTAGTTTCAAATTATCTTAAATATTTATTCATTTGATGGTGAAAAGCTTCTCAATATGCATATGGTAATATATAACATAAGTATTAGTGTTCTTAAAATGAATGAATGACTAAAAAAATGTAAGATTCTATTTATTGTGTTCTCTTCATAGTTTACTGTGAGGAGTGATCATTATGTTTTGATTATAAATATTGATTTCATTGATTAATTCTAAATTTCTAATAAGCAAATCAAAAGCATTGTGGAAATATAAACAGACTTTTACTTATCTTTGAGCATTCACGAACTTTATGAAGACAGGATATCATAAAACAAGCAAACAACCCTAACAATGCAAATATAAACAGAACAATAATAAGGGAATTTGCTGTTTATTCTTCCCATGGTTTTCAGCTAAACTAAATAGATGATAGACATCTAGTTGTTAAATCACCATATCTAGAAGGTCTACAAACGTGGGAATAAGTCTGAGTCCAATAGAGCATAACAGACTCTCATTTGTTCATAACATTTTAGAACTGGATCAGACCTAAAGGAGATCAGCTAAATTCCCTAGAGAAATTCTCACACCTATGCACCAAGAAATTATATTCAAGGGTGGCCACTGACCTAACTGCCCCTCTATAAAAACTATTATACTAAAGTTAAAATGAATGAACTAAATGTTTAAGTATCCACATAGGTAAATCTCAAGTGATAGTAGCAAACACATAGTGTTTACTATATGCAGGCATTATTTTATGTTTTAACTTATTTAATTCTCACAGAAGCCCTATGATGTTATTATATTACTATCCCTATTCTACATAGGGGGAAACTGAGGCTCAAAGAGGTTAAGCAACTTAACCAAGATCATGCAAATAGGATATAAGCCCAGGCTGTCTGCCCTGGAAGCTTAGTGCTTGATCACCAGGCTATACTACTTCTCAATTGTATGATACTACTGAAAAATCAAGATGCAGAAGGATCCATACAGTATGAAACCATTTATATAAATATTTTGAATCCTGTGTTTTGACAAAATCATATATGTAGAAGTATAAAAATATTAATGGGAGTGTTACCAACTCAGGATAGCGGTTACCTGTGGGGGGAGGAGGAGAAATTAATGAGGAGCTATATTTATAACATTCTATTGCTTTGTTTAAAAACTGAAGCAGGGCACCTGCTGGCTCAGTAGAGCATGCTATTCTTGAGCTCAGGGTTGTGAACTTAAGCCCCACATTGAGTGTGGAGCCTACTTAAAACGAACAAACAAACAAACCTGAAGCAAATATGGAGAAAATACTAACATCTATGGTGAGCACGTGAGTGGATATAATACAGTTTATGTGACTTGTCCAAGGTCACATACCGTAAGTCACAAAGATGATTTGTTTTTATTTTTTTTTAATGTTTATTTTTGAGAGAGAGAGAGCATGAGCAGGGGAGGGGCAGAAAGAGAGGGAGACACAGAATCTGAAACAGACTCCACGCTCTGAGCTGTCAGCACAGAGCCTGAAGCGGGGCTTGAATCCACAAACTGCAAGATCATGACCTGAGCCTAAGTCGGATGCTTAACCAACTGAGCCACCCAGGCGCCTCATGTTGTTGTTGTTGTTGCTGTTGTTGTTGTTGTTGTTGTTGTTGTTTAATGTTAATTTATTTTTGAGAGAGAGAGAGAGAGAGACAGAGCATGAGCAAGGGAGTGGCGGAAAGACAGGGAGACACAGAATCCAAAGCAGTTTCCAGGCTCCAAGCTGTCAGCACAGAGCCCAACACGGGGCTCGAACTCACAAACTGCGAGATCATGACTTGAGCCAAAGTTGGACACTTTGACTGAGCCACCCACGTGCCCCAAAGATGATTTCTTTTTAAAGATCATCTAGTCTAATTCCCTCATTTAGGATTTGGGGTCAATCTGTTTTTTCAAGGGCCTACTGGGAGTTGGTGGCAGGAGCCAGGTCCCCAGTCTTGCAGGACACTTTTCACCCTCAACCCTACCCACATCCTTCCATTCTTATACAATTTGTTTTACCTCCTGAATTTTCCCTGAAGTTTCATGGTTTTTCCTGCCGGACAACTTGTGTTTTTCCTATTGGCGATTACTTTTAAGGAAAAATAATTTTTAATTGTTCACTTAACATTCCATTGCTCCATACTCAAAAGGGATTATATTTAGAGTTGTAAGCCCCAGTCAACACAGAGCCAAAGTTTTCTCTAGGAATTTGATATCTTTTCTCCTTTCTTTTGCTCTTTTTTATTCTTCTTTCCCACTTAGCTTCAGCTCCCATAAACCTCTATTCCCATCACCTAATATCCATCAAACAGAGGATGTTGCTCACTCCTCCCAACTCCATATTAATATTACTTATATATCTGAAGGGTTTACTTGGTGGGTCATATAATGGATTAAAAGAAAACATTCACATATATGAAGTGCTTCATAGTTACAAAATATCTACATGATCACATTTAACCCTCTTTTTGGCCCAGGGTATTAGGCAGATGAGATAACAGGTTCAAACAATTTATGTGACTTTCCCAGGATCACAGCAAGAAAGTAACAAAGTCTGAGCTGGAATCCAAGTCTCTTGATTCTTCACTTCTCTTTCCAATTGTCCCTGTTTCTCTTCAACATTCTCTTCAACAAATGGTGTTGGGAAAACTGGACAGCTACATGCAAAAGAATGAAACTGGACCACTTTCTTACAGCATACACAAAAATAAATTCAAAACAGATTAAAGACCTAAATGTGAGACAGGAATCGATCAAAATCCTAGAGGAGAATCCAAGTCTCTTGATTCTTCGCTTCTCTTTCCAATTGTCCCTGTTTCTACAAACCACCAAAAAGAAGTGGGCCCTTAAAAATAAGGATAAGTCAACACATGCAGATTGAAAGTGAACAGATAGAGAAATTTTATCATACTAATGGATATGTAAAGAAAGCCAGGGCAGCAATACTTGTATTGGACAAAATAAACTTTACAAAGTCTGTAACAAGAAACAAAGGAAGACATTACATAATCGGAAAGGGAATAATCCAAAAAGAAGATCTAGTAATTGTAAATATTTATGCACCCAGCATGGGAGCATCCAAATACACAAAGCAGTTAATAGCAAACATAAAGGAACTAATCAATAGTAATACAAGAATAGTAGGGGACTTTAACGCCATATTTACATCAATGGATGTATCATCCAAACAGAAAATCAACAAGGAAACAGTGGCTTTGAATGACACATTGGACCAGATGGATCTAACAGATATATTCAGAACATTCCATCCTAAAACAGCAGAATACACATTCTTTTCAACTGCACATGAAACATTCTCCAGAATAGATCACTGCTTAGGCCACAAATCAAGTCTCAACAAATTCAAAAATGTCAAAGTCATACCACACATCTTTTCTGGCCACTACACTATGAATCTAGAAATCAACCACAAGAAAAAATACAGAAAGAGCACAAATACAGGGAGGTTAAATAATATGCTACTAAACAATGAATGGATCAGTCAAGAAATCAAAGAAGAAATAAAAAATATATGGAGACAAATAAAAATGAAAACACAATGGTCCAAAATCAGTGGGATACAGCAAAAGCTGTTCTAAGAGGGAAGTTTATAGAAATACAGGCTTACCTCAAGAAGCAAGAAAATTTTCAAATAAACAACCTAACTTTACATCTAAAAGAGCTAGAAAAGGAAGAACAAAACCCCAAACCAGTAGAAACAAATAAAGATTAGAGCATAAATAAACAAAATAGAAACTTAAAAAAGACAAAAAAAACAAAAACAAAAACAAAACAAAACAATCGAATAGATAAATGAAACCAGGAGGTGGTTCTTTGAAAAGATCAACAAACTTGATAACCTTTTTAACCAAACTCATTCAAAAAAGAGAGGGGGGGGGGGACTCAAACAAAATCAGAAATGAAAGAGGAGAGGGGCGCGTGGGTGGCTTAGTCAGTTAAGCATCCAACTCTTGATTTTGGCTCAGATCATAATCTCACAGTCATGGGATCAAGTCCCACATCAGGCTCTGCACTGAGAGTGGAGCCTGCTTGGGATTCTCTCCCTCTCCCACTCTCTCTGTTCCTCTCCCACTTGTGCTTTCTCTCTCTCTCAAAATAAATAAACATTAGAAATGAGAGAGAAAAAAATAACAACTGATACCACAGAAATACAAAGGATTATAAGAGAATATTATGAAAAATCATATCCCAATAAATTGGACACTTAGAAGAAATAGATAAATTCCTACAAACACATAACCTCCCAAAATGGAATCAGGAAGAATAGAAAATTTGAACAGACCAATTACAAGCTATGAAATTGAATCAGTAATCAAAAAACTCCCAACAAACCAAAGTCCAGGACCAGATGGCTTCACAGGTGAATTCTACCAAACATTCAAATAGAGGTAATACCTATTCTTCTCAAACTATTTCAGAAAATACAAGAGGAAAGAAATCTTCCAAATTCATTCTATGAGGCCAGCATTACCCTGACCCCAAAACCAGATAAAGACACTACAGAAAAAGAGAACTACAGGCCAGTATCTCTGATGAACACAGATGAAAAAATCCTCAACAAAATATTAGCAAACCAAATCCAACAATACATTTAAAAACAATCATTCACCATGATCAAGTGGGGTTTATTCCAGGGATGCAAGCATGATTCAATATTTGAAAATCAATCAACGTGATACATCACATACAGTATAAAAACCATATGATCATTTCAATAGATGCAGAAAAAGCATCTGACAAAGCACAACATCCATTCATGATAAAACCCTCAACAAAGTAGGTTTAGAGGGAACATACCTCAACATAATAAAGGCCATATATGAAAAACCCCACAACTAACATCATTCTCAATGGTGAAAAACTGAGAGCTTTTCCCTTACAATCAGGAACAAGACAAGGATGTCCATTCTCACCACTTCTATTCAATATAGTACTTGAAGTCCGAGCCACAGCAATCACATAAGAAAAATAAAAGACATCCAAATTGGTAAGGAAGAAGTAAAACTTTCACTATTTGCAGATGACATGATACTAAAATGGAAAACCCTAAAGACTACACCAAAAAACTACTAGAACTGATCAATGAATTCGATAAAGTTGTAGGCTACAAAATCAATGTATAAAAATCCATTGTTTCTCTATACACTAACAATGAAGTAGCTGAAAAAGAAATTAAGAAAACAATCCCATTTCTAATTGCATCAAAAAGAATAAAATATCTAGGAATAAAATTAACCAAGGAAGTGAAAGTCCTGTCCTCTGAAGACTATAAAACACTGATGAAAGAAATTGAAGACAGCATAAACAAATAGAAAATATTCCATGCTCATGGTTAGGAAAAACAAGTATTGTTAAAACATCTATATTTCCCAAAGCAATCTACAGATTTAATGCAATCCCTGTCAAAACACCAACAGCATTTTTCACAGAACTAGAACAATCTTTTAATGTGAATGGAACCACAAGTGTCCTTGATTAGCCGAAGCAATCTTGAAAAAGACAAACAAAACTGGAGGTATCACAATTCCAGGTTTCAAGTTATACTGGCACAAAAATAGACACATAAATCAATGGAACAGAATAAAAAGCCCAGAAATAAACTCATGATTATATGGTCAATTAATCTTTGACAAAGGATGCAAGAATATGCAACAGGAAAAGGACATTCTCTTCAACAAATGGTGTTGGGAAAACTGGACAGCTACATGCAAAAGAATGAAACTGGACCACTTTCTTACAGAATACAAAAAAACAAATTCAAAACAGATTAAAGACCTAAATGTGAGACAAGAATCAATCAAAATCCTAGGCAGTAACTTCTGTGACACGGGCAGTAGATCTTCTTACTAGATATGTCTCCTGAGGTGAGAGAAACAAAAGGAAAAATAAACTATTGGGATTTCATCAAAATAAAAAGCTTCTGCACAGTGAAGGAACCAATCAACAAGACTAAAAGGCAACATATGGAATGGGAGAAGATATTTGCAAATGACATATCTGATAAAGGGTTAGTATCTAAAATATATAAAGAACTTATAAAACTCAACATCCAAAAAATAATCCAGTTAAAAATTGGCAGAAGACATGAATAGACATTTTTCTAAAGAAGACATACAGATGCCTAACAAACACATGAAAAGATCCTCAACATCACTGATCATCTGGAAAATACAAATCAAAACTACAATGAGATATCATCTCACACCATTCAGAATGGCTAAAATCAACAACACAGGAAACAACAGGCATTGGAAGGGTGAGGAGAAAAGGGAAACCTCTTACACTGTTGTTGGGAATGCAAACTGGTGCAGCCACTCTGGAAAACAGTATGGAGGTCCCTCAAAAGGTAAAAATAGAATTACCCTACAATCCAGCAATTGCACTACTCAGTATTTACCCAAAGGATACAAAAATACTGATTTGAAGGGGTACATGCACCACAATGTTTATAGCAGCATTATTTACAATAGCCAAATTATGGAAAGAGCCCAAATGTCCATTGACTGACGAATGGATAAAGGAGGTATGGTATATATATATACAATATAATATTACTCAGCCATAAACAAGAGTGAAATCTTGCCATTTGCAACGACATGGATGGAACTAGAGAGTATTATGTTAAGCAAAATAAGTCAGAGAAAGACAAATACCATATGATTTCACTCATATATGGAATTTAAGAAACAAAATAAATGAACATCGTGGGGAAAAAAGAGAGGCAAACCAAGAAACAGAGTCTTAATTATAGAGAACAAACTGATGGTTATTGGAGGGGAGGTGGGTGGGGTGATGGGTTAAATAGGTGATGGCAATTAAGGAGAGCACTTGTTGAGCACCACATGTTGTATGTAAGTGATGAATCATTAAATTCTACACCTGAAACTAATATTGCACTGTATGTTCACTAGCTGGAATTAAAGTAAAACTTGAGGGGGAAAAAAAAGAATGAAACTGGGCCACTTTCTTACACCATACACAAAAATAAACTCAGAATTGGGGCGCCTGGGTGGCTCAGTTGGTTGAGCATCCAACTTCAGTTCATGATCTTGCAGTTGACAAGTTTGAGCCCCACGTCGGGCTCTGTGCTCACAGCCTGGAGCCTCCTTCCAATTCCGTGTGTGTGTCTCTCTCTGCCCCTTCCCTGCTTATGCTCTGTCTCTCTCTGTCTCAAAAATAAAATAAACATTTAAAAAAATTTAAAAAATAAATATTAAAATAAAATGAAATGAAATGAAATAAAATAAAATAAAAATAAACAAACTCAGAATGGATTAAGAACCTGAATGTGAGACCTGAAACTATAAAAATCCTGGAGGAGAGGGGCGCCTGGGTGGCTCAGTCGGTTGAGCGTCCGACTTCGGCTCAGGTCATGATCTCGCGGTCCATGAGTTCGAGCCCCACGTCGGGCTCTGTGCTGACCGCTCAGAGCCTGGAGCCTGTTTCGGATTCTGTGTCTCCCTCTCTCTCTGACCCTCCCCCGTTCATGCTCTGTCTCTCTCTGTCTCAAAAATAAATAAACGTTAAAAAAAAACTTAAAAAAAAAAATCCTGGAGGAGAGCACAGGCAATAATTTCTCTGGCATTGGCCATTGCAACACTTTTCTAGATATGTCTTCTGAGGCAAGGGAAACAAAAGCAAAAATAAACTATTGAGACTACCTCAAAATAAAAAGCTTCTATACAGCAGAAGAAACAACCAACAAAACTAAAAGAGAATTAGAGAAGATATTTGCAAATGACATATCTGATAAAGGTTTAGTATCCAAAATATATAAAGAACTTATACAACTCAACATCAAAAAGAAAAAAAAGTCCAATTAAAAAATAGGCAGAAAACATGAACACATTTCTCCAAAGAAGATATACAGGTGGCCAACAGACACATGAAAAGATGCTCATTATCAGGGAAATGCAAATCAAAACCACAATAAGATATCACCTTGTTCCTATCAAAATAGCTAAAATTGAAAACATAAGAAACAGCAGATGTTCGAGAGGATGTAGAGAAAAAGGAACCCTTGTGCACTGTTGGTGGGAATGCAAACTGGTGCAGCCACTGTAGAAACAGTATTGAGGTTCCTCAAAAAATTAAAAATGGAATTACCATATAATCCAATAATTCCACTGCTGTTTACCCAAAGAATACAAAAACACAATTTGAAAAGATATTGTACCCTTATGTTTATTGCAGCATTATTTACAATAGCCAAATTATGGAAGCAACCCAAGTATGCATTGATACATGAATGGATAAAGAAGATGTGAGATATATATATATAGGATAGACTATTACTCAGCCATTAAAAAAAATGAAATCTTGCCATTTGCAACAACATGGATGCAGCTAGAGAACATAATACTAAGTGAAATAAGTCAGAGAAAGACAAATGCCATATGAGTTCACTCATATGTAGAATTTAAGAAACAAAACAAAGAAAGAAAGAAAAAAAGAGACAAACCAAAAAACAGCCTCCTAACTATAGAGAACAAATTGGTGGTTACCAGAGGGAAGGTAGGTGGAAGGATGGGTAAAGCAGGTGAAGGGGACTGAGTACACTTGTTTTGCTGAGCACTGAAGAATGTATGGAATTCTACACCTGAAACTAATATAACACTGTATGTTAACTATACTGGAATTTTAAAAATAGATATAGAGAAACAAGAAATACGGATAAATCAATGCAGAGCTGTGCCACTTCCTATCACACTCTTCCACTGCTATCCCCACAAAAACAGATAATGCTTTGCTGCAGGGCTGTATATTAAGGTGCTCCCTTCTACAAAGCTTTTAAGCTTCACATCACCCAGGGGGCCATAAATTGTGACCTTGTAATTCTAGTTTGTTCAAGTAAAACCCAAGTCAATAAGGAGAAGAAGAGAGCCACAGCCTAATAACCTACAAAACCCGCAGAGGGGCAGAGGCTTCAACTGACGAAAATGTACATAGAACTTTGAAAACTATGAGACCAATATTGAAAGTCTCCAAAGAGGTTTTACTAATAAGACAAGCTAAGCCTCAGGAATCTGCCTTTGCCCATCTAGGGTTTAACTCTCCACCAAGTGCTCCTTAGCCCACCCAGAATTTCTGAAAGAAGCTGAATTAAACCCTTCTTTGGCAGGATTTGTTTTTCCAGGCTAACCCCTTAAGCCAAAGTTTCATTCCATCTCCTGGATCCATTCTGAAGTAAATTGTCATTAAATCTTTCCCATGAGTATTCTCAGTGCAACCACTTCCTTTTCAACTTCTCCTAACTTCAGTGTCAACACCAATTCCAATTCCAAGAAAAACATGTGGAAATCGGACAACAAATATAGGGGTATTAGACATCCTTGTGGCCACCAGGATGAATATGAAGACACGGTCTTTGCTTGGCTGAAAGCAAAAGGATGAGATGGGAAGCCAGCTGCCAAGAGTTCCCCAGGTCTTTTAAAAATCTCACTGCAACACATCTCGCTCTGCTGCCTAAGGACATAGAAGACACTCAGCTTCAGCTTCCCTTACGTTACAGAGGCTGATTAAAGGGCACTGTAAGTAGGAGGAAAACACTTTTCTTCTGCTGCCTGCAGAGATCCCATCTTTTCTGGGTCTAAGTTTCAAATGACCTGAGTTGCTAGAGATCCTCTCTGTGAAATAAATGCTACCCTTTACTTTTGCTTCTCTTGTAAAACCTAGCCTGCTCTCCTGGTCCGCTTACTGCTGCTTTTCACCTGATGAAACATTCCTTCTTCTCATTGTGCATCAGTGAGAATCTTCCTGCCCGCGAGATGGAGTGAAGTTTGGAATAATTTTTGTAATATGATTGGTGGTTTTCTTTTTTTTTTAATTTTTAATATTTATTTATTTTTGACAGAGAGAGAGAGAGACAGAGCATGAGTGGGGAACGGGCAGAGAGAGAGGGAGACACAGAATCCGAAGCAGGCTCCAGGCTCTGAGCTGTCAGCCACAGAGCCTGACGCGGGGCTCAAACTCACAGACTGTGAGATCATGACCTGAGCCCAAGTTGGATGCTCAACCGACTGAGCCACCCAGGCACCCCATGACTAGCAGTTTTCTTGTTCTTGTCTTTGAAATTAGAGACAAGCAAGCAATAAGCATCTTTTGCGGCAAGATCAGAAACAAAGTTCCTTTGGCCTCTGTTCCTTGGGGGGAAGCATATGAGGTTTAGTTGGCAACTTAAATGTGCTTTCAGAAAGAGTGAAGCTGCTGTTACTTTGGAAAGTTTGAAGAACTTCTTAGGTGAGGCGCCTGGGTGGCTCAGTTAGGGTTGGGTGCCCGACTTTGGCTCAGGTCATGATCTTGTAGTTTGTGGGTTCAAGCCCTGTATCAGACTCTGTGCTGACAGCGCAGAGCCTACTTGGGATTCTCTATCTTCCTCTCTCTCTGCTCCTCCCCTACTTGCGTGCTCTCTCTCTTTCTCAAAAATAAATAAACATTAAAAAAATAAAGAACTTCTTAGTCATCCCTTATTTCCTAGTTTTCAGGAAAGCTAAATAAATTTGCTTCACTTTATGGGTCAAGGTAGTTAGGAGTTTAGCATAAAGAAAGAAATTTACATTCTGCTAACTAGTAACTTCTTACTTTTCTTTACTCTGCTTTTTCTATTTTCTAGCAGTAAAAAATTAATTAATTAAAATTCCTTAGAAAGAAGTGCTCTAAAGTCACACCTCTAATCCCAGAGTAAAGTTTTAGCACTTCTGTAAATGTCTTCAGAAAGTCACTTGTAGTATCAGATTTCTAATGATTCTCACAGAGCAGAATTTAGGATTTGGGATCAATCTGCCTGTGTAGAACTGGTTCATTTCATATTTAGTAGAGCCAAAACAGACAACCAAAATTCTGTTTATGGCAGAGCCTCCTTTTTCCTTTCTAAATATTTGAGATTTCATGGGGCGCCTGGGTGGCTCAGTCGGTTAAGCCGCCGACTTCGGCTCAGGTCATGATCTCGCGGTCTGTGAGTTCAAGCCCTGCGTCGGGCTCTGTGCTGACAGCTCAGAGCCTGGAGCCTGTTTTGGATTCTGTGTCTCCCTCTCTCTGACCCTCCCCCGTTCATGCTCTGTCTCTCTCTGTCTCAAAAATAAATAAACATTAAAAAAAATTTTTTTTAATAAAAATAAATAAATAAATAAATAAATAAATAAATAAAATATTTGAGATTTCAGTGTGGATGCCCATTTTGGCACATTTTATTGCCCACGAGAAAAGCTCAGGTTACTATTTTCAATTGCAGGTGTATTTTCTCCACTTTAGCAAATTGGACATTTGTTCTGTCATTTTCATTGGAGAGATGCTAGGAGAAGGAATGGCACGCTGGAGGAACTTTTGGTTGTCTTTGATTATTTTGGAGGACTTTGTGGGATCAGGAGATCTTGACCCACTCCAGAAATACTTGTACAGGTATCTGTTTCAAAACCTTTTCTGCCTTCTCTCGGAACTAATTCATACATACTCTTAAGATTTGCTCAGCTGTATTTCCTTGGTTCTGCCTTGATCCTTTCCTGCAGAAAATTGCATTTGACATCAAAGCCTCTTCCCTTCCATCTACTGTAAAGTTGTTGAGAGCTGTAGCAAAACCATCAGCCTAGCTTCAGGCCATGCTTAGCGCAGAGTGTGACCCAAGTCAAAGGAATTTAGAAGATCAGAAGACAGCATGGTCTAGGGCAAAGAACTGGGAAAGAAGTGGTTTCTGGAGGACAAAATCAAAATCAGGGAAGTCCCTACTGAGAATTTGTTGAGTGATGAGCACTAAATCAGCCTGTAGGGAATGAGGTCAGGAGATCAAAGTAACCATTTTAGCAGTTCCTATAAGCATTGTATTCCTTGTATACTGTGGGAACAACATCTGAGAAGCCTGGACTCTGACCCCTATTTCAGTAGAACATGGAGACATTTCGTGCTGACAAGCAGCTACCTGGATGATTTCTGTCCTTTGATTCTTGAGGAGGAACACAGCCTTAAGCTTTCTCTCAAATTCTAACTCAGGGCCTCTTAGGGAGATGCTGGGCCTCCCACATGGTTCTTGATCTCAGAAGAATCCTGAAGCAGACTGTCCACCTAAGACCAAAACCACCCATTAGAATATTACTCAGTTTGGGGGAGCATAGGTGGCTCAGTTGATTGAGCATCTGACTCTTGATTTTGGCTTGGGTCACAATCCCATGGTCATGGAGTTGAGTCCCATGTCAGGCTCTGTACTGAGCATGGAACCTGCTTGGGATTCTCTCTGTCTCTCCCTCTGCCCCTCCCCCTGCTCATGTGCACGCTCTCTCTCTCTCTCTCTCTCTCTCTCTCTCTCTCTCTCAAAATAAATAAATAAAAACATTAAAAAAAAGAATATTATTCAATTTGGTATCTGTTAGGCACAAACATTAAATTAGTCAATTCAGTCACAATATTCAAATTTGTCTGTATGTATAGAAACAGCCTAAGAAATCAAATTGTTTTGGTATTGTTAAAGAAAAAATTCTTAAATGGTAAGGAAGACTTTATTCAGGACTCTTTCAATAGGGATAGTGCAATAAGGGATGGAGCTCAGGCTCAACTCTGAATACAGCAAAGATAGTTGGAGATTCATAGCCAATGAGCAGAGTGAGGGTCAGTAGATGGAAAATTACTAAAAGGGGACATCAAAGATAGGAGGAATTCTTGCTAACCTGACCTAAAAGGACTGGGTGTCTAAATCAGTTAAGCCTCTCTGATTCTTGATATCTGTCTCAGGTAGCCATCTCACCATTCTGAGATTGAGCCACACTTAGGACTCTGTGCTGAGGAGGCAGCTTGGGATTCTCTCTCTCCCTCTCCCTCTGCCCCTCCTCTACTATGGATTCTTTCTCACTGCCCCTTCCCCACATGTGCTCTCTCTCTCTCTCTCTCTCAAAATAAATAAATAAACTTTTTTTTTTTTAAGTGGGGGATGAGGAACTCAATCAGATATCAAGGGTGAGGAGATTCTCACTAAATTGACAGGTTTCTTTTTTTTTATGTGTATTTATTTTGAGAAAGAGAGAGAGCACATGTGCATGGGGGAGGGAAGAGAGAGAGAGAGGAAAGAGAGAATATCAAGCAGGCTCTGTGACATCAGTGCAAGCCCGATGCAAGGCTCTATCCCACCAATTGCGAGATCATAACCTGAGCTGAAATCAAGAGTCGGACATTCAACCGACTGAGCTACCCAGGTGCCCCTAAATTGACAGGATTCTTGCTAAAACTGTGCTAGGCAGGCCAAAGACAGAATGAGGGCCAAAACTGAGGCCTAGTTGAGAAGTCTTAGAGGAGTCTCAAGTTTGGTCCTTGTCAATATCCGCAAGCTTTCTTCTCTCCTTCTGTCTCACTTCCCATCCTGCTCCCTCAATGCTACCAGCTACATAAGAGAAGTCTATATTTTCCTCAGCCGACCCTTCCCAGACTCCCTCATTATTGAAAAACAGAGCTTGCCAGACTCTCAGGACTCCAGGTTCAACATCTCAGCTAGTAGATGTGTTTCTGACTCATTCCAGTTCCTGATAGCTAGGGCCAGTTTACCCTGATGAAAGAGTCAAGGCCCTCCCCATTTTGAGAAACTTGCTTCCCAGATGTGTGGGGAACCATCTCTGACAGACTCACTGGCAGCATTTGTGGTCCCCACCCCTGTGCGGAGATTTGTCAGTAGAGAAGGAAGAGCTAGTGATTAAGCAAACACATCACCCTCTCCTTAGCTGGAACATTTTTAATCAATCTGGCAGTCAACAACTTCCACTAATGGGGAGTATACAGAACTGAAGGAGTTCTAAAACCAGGGTGTGAAAAGCAGAGTAGATACTGTTTTGTTTTGTTTTGTTTTGTTTTGTTTTGTTTTTTATTTCTACCTTGTCAAACTGGACTGAGCTAGGATGGCAGGTCACCAAACCAAGGAGCTTATAGTTTTCCTCCTTTCCACTTCAGGAAAAGGTACCAACCTTCTTGTGTGACTTGAGTCAGGCAGACTTACGATTGACTTCTCTCTCTGCACTCACTACTTCTGTCCTTTGGGCTGCTCTGGGTTTCAGTTTCCTCAGCAAAGATATGTACTTTGTTAAGAGGAGTAAATACGTGAAACAGGCCTAGAACAGAGTCTGCCATAGAGCAGGTACTCAATAAATGGAAGCTATTATGATTTATGTCCCTGCCTCTGTCACTAATTAGCAGTTTGAGTTGTCTTACAGTGCAAAGAGCAGCCTGGTGGAAGAAGTTCTACCCTTGCCTCTTACTGATTCAAGTGTCTGCTTAGGAAACTTTCCTAGTCTGAGCTTCAATTTTCTTATCTATAGAACCAGGGTGGATGGAAAAAATTAATGTGTCTCACACATGGCTGTGCATCACAGTTGCCTGGAAGCTTATTAAAATATGTCTCCCAGAGAGTGCCTGGATGGTTCAGTCAGTTAAGCGTCCAATCCGGTTTGGGCTCAGGTCATGGTCTTCCATTTTGTGAGTTCAAGGCCCGCATCAGGTTCTGTGCTGACAGTGCAAAGTCTGCTTGGGATTCTCTCTCTCTCTCTCTCTCTCTCTCTCTCTCTCTGCCCCTCCCCTGCCTGCTCTCTCTGTCTCGAAATGAATAAATGAACTTAAAAAAAAATTTTTTTTTTAAATATGTCTCCCAGGCTCCATTCCTAGATTCAGATTCAGTGGGCCTAGGACAAGGTTTGGGTTTACTTCTTGCAAAAGCACCCAAGAGAATGGATAAATAAATGTGGTACATTTAAAATGAAATACTAATCAGCAATAAAAAAAAAAAAAAGAACAAACCACTGTGTATACAACAAAGTGGGTAAAACCTCAAAAATCTTCAGCAAAAGAAATGTCAGACACAAAAGATTTCATTCAGTATGATTCAATTTTTGTGAGTACAAAAAACAGAAAAAAAAATGATCTATGGTGGTTGGAGTCAGAATAGAGGTTACCTCTGAGGGGTAAAAATGGGTATTGACCAGAAGGAGGCACAAGAGAACTTTCAGGAGTGAAAGGAAGGTTTTATACCTTGAACTGAGTGGTGGTTACATAAGTGTATATAAAAGTTAAATGTTGTCAAGCTGGATACTTAAAGTTTGTGCTTTTTACTGTATGTAAATTGTATCTTAACACAGTACTGTGAACAGGGTGGCAAAAAGCTCCCCTGATAATTCTAATGCATAGCCAGGCTTAAGTTCCTTGAACAAGATCCTTAAAATCTCTTCCATTTCTATAGCCCTATGATTGTTATATCCTTATCATGGCCCCCTTGCCAGGCACTTTTATCTACAAAGTAAATTATCTCTTTTACCTCTTTTGGTCAAGCACAAAATCAAAGATATTAAGAAAAGCAAGGGTCCTATCCTAGCACTCAGATAAGGGATGCAGTTGAAACTCAAGATTTGTCTAAGCCCCAGTATGATAGAACAAAGGCCAAGGAAAAGACATGGAATCATAATCAAATCTGACTTTTAACCTGCCCTGTTGGCCTGAAGGGACCAGGGAAATCTGAAGATTTTCTGTTGTTGGTTTTCTTTTTCACCCATTCATTCATTCAGTTATTCACCAGATATTTATTGAGTGCCTGCTGTGTGTCAGGCATTGCTTAGCAGTGAGGGTAGCAAAATGAATATGACAACAGGGTCCCTGCCCTATGGGAGTTTAAATTATACAAAAGAAGGAAAGCCAATATGAAGATAAACATAGATAATTGCTTATTTGTAAGAGCTATGAAAGATACGGATGTTGGGATAGACAGAAACTGGGGAAAGGACACTTTTGGATAAAGTAGTCAAATAAAGAGGTGATATTTGTAAAAAGATCCAAAGGTTGCCAGTGATCTAGCTATGTGAAAAGTTGAGGGAATCAAGTTCAAGGCCAGGGAATGAACATTTAGGGCTAAGGGAATGACAGTAAAGGCCCTGAGATAAGAAATAGTTTAGCATATTCTAGGAACAGAAAGGAGTACAATATGTCTAGAATATAGTGATTGAGCAAGGGAGTCTATTAGATGAGTCCAGAGAGAATAACAGGGCTTTGCAGGAAATATTTATTTTACTTCAAAAACAATGGGAAGCTCTTAAAGGTTTTAAGCAAAGAGTGATGCATGATTTGAATCATGCCCTCCATCCTCCATCACTCTGGCTCCTATTGGGGGAATGGATGGAATAGGACAAGAAAGGAGACAGGATATCAGTTAAGAGACATTCACAGTTGTCCAAGCAACAATGTTTGTGGGTTGACTTAGCGTAGTTTTGGTTAGCAGTTCAGCAGGGATGCTGAACCCCTGGGACTGGGTTAACCAAAGACAGAGCAAGAACTAAGAGGTTGGTGAATTCCTCATGCTCTGTTGGCCTTGTCATTCTAATATTTTCCCCAAGTGTCATGGATGACATTGATTAAAGGATCCCTTGGCATGTTGGGTTCAGTCCCTCAAGTGCCTTTCTTCAGGACCATTCATAAGGAGGAAGTCTTGAGAAGTGAGCCAAATTTATGACCAAGGCGTCTCCAGGCCCTTTCCATCAGTCCCTTCTTCCCTTTTGGTGTCCCATCCCTACCCACAGCAAAATCTGCTCTCCTGACACGATGTCCCAAAGTTCTCTGGACCCTTCTTTCTTTGATTCTCCTTCTCTTCCCCTTCTCAGAAGTTTGCCTAATCCAGTAACACTAACTTCCCATGGCATTCAAAAAATATTTGTTGCTTGATTGGCTGGCTATCCTGGAACAAAACTATGTAGATAAAACATATTGACACCCTCATTTTACCCCAGAAATTATCATCACTGATAAGCCCTAGTGAACATTAAGGAATTAGCCAATAGCCCTAATGGAGCCTCCTAAGCTCAGCACAGCCAGGGCACCTGTCATAGATATGTATCACCTGCTGCTCAAATGGGTCAAAGATGTGTAGGGTGGTAGGATCCCTATGCAGCCACTGAACATCTGGTGTAGGGAATTTAGGTAACTATGAATGAGTGATAATTTTTCTCTGGCTCTGAGCTTCGGTGTTTGGTATAGCTAATTTGGCTGAGAAACAATAACACCACAAAAATGGTGTGTTCCTCTCTCAGGTTTTGTTATATCAGAAACAGTAGCTGATGAACCAGAAGGGTAGAAGGCTTCGAAAGTGTCACAGGGCAGAGAAGGGTAAAAGGATGATACACTATGAGAAAGCCCTATATTTTGGTGACAGAGCAGTAGGTGCTGAGAGCAAACTGTACCTTGAATTTGAGGTACAAAGAGGGAAGAGTGTCCTGCAAATTCCATAGCCTCACTGTCACAAATCAAATATAACTCTCCATCCATCATCTTTAAATTCTTTGATGCTATGTCAAGTAGCATTCAATATTTTATTTCTATCATTCTTTATTTTTTATTACAATGTAATAACATTCTTGAAAAGGAAATTCAAATACAGAAGTACATGAAGAAGTGCATTTCTCTACCTCACTCCCCATCCTTAACTCCACTCCTAAGAAGTAATCATTATTAAAATTTTAATGTGTCTCCTCCCACGCTTTTTTCTTTGCATATGTAAGCATATTTACTTTTGAGGGAGTTTTGATATTTGTTCACAAATGGGACCATAGTGTTTATATTCTTTAGTTTGCTTCATTATTATATTTATTTATTTTATACCAGCACTAGTCTGGAATGATATGCCCCTTCCCACAAATACATTTTCCCAATTATAGAACTCAATTATTGCGTGAACAAAAAAAAAAAAAAAAGTGTCTTCTGCTCTCATGTACCTGTGATTCTGGATAAGCCCCACTCAGGTTGCAAAGAAGGGGTTGTGAGCTCTTTAGGTGCCTAAGACCCCCTTATGGATCCAGAGAAAGCTATGGACCTTCTCTCCCAGAAAAATGCACATATGGACAAAGTTTTGCAGACAATTTCAAAGTTAAGATTCCCTCCTGCTTTAATTTCCCTTTCTTCCCAAGTATGTGTTTCATTCCAAAAGACTGATCAGCAGACAGTCTCCCTCCAACACCCCTAGCCTATAGGAGATGCCCATCCATGTTAAGCCCTACCAAACACTACTTTTTTCCTCCACAGGGATGAGCTTAACCCAGACTCCCGTACCCTTTGCCATTGGTGCTTGGCAGGACTGGTAGAAGCCACTATTACAACAAACAGAGCCCAGTCACCTTCCCTGCAATGCCAACTTGCTGGCTTCCTAGATACCCTCACTGATGCCATGAGCAAAACCCAGGGCAGGCTGTCAAGGCTGCACCTCATTAACATCTAGTATAGTCAGCAACTAATATTGGTCACTCTTTTCAAGAAGACTCTGCTGCCTTTACCTCTTCCTCAGTTCTTATCTCTCACTATATCTCTGTCCCAATAGGTCGTTAGCCCCTCCTCATTATTGGGAAATTATAATCCTTTCCTTTGCTTTGGGGACTAAGGCCTTGACCCTAGAGGATTAAGATATCACACTATACCCAGTGCCATAGCTAAGGGGATTTCTACAGAGCACACTGAGTATGCACTCTATACTGATATACTGTCTACTCATTTTGCCATACTCAGAGATGATCTGGATACTATTACCTCCCATATTCCCTCAGTCAGAGCCCTTATAGTGTGCATGCTCAACACACATACATACACACATGCACACATACATGCACATACACATATCAAGACTCCTGAGGGACACAGCCAATTGCATTTAGCCATGACTTTCCGTGCCCTCTTTTCCAGAGTTTAATCAGATTCAGTCACATTAATGCATTTACAAATCCCTTGACTCTTAAGGATACACAAGTGACCTTTGCAAAATCTTTTTTTTTAATTTTTTTTTAACGTTTATTTATTTTTGAGACAGAGAGAGACAGAGCATGAACGGGGGAGGGGCAGAGAGAGAGGGAGACACAGAATCGGAAGCAGGCTCCAGGCTCTGAGCCATCAGCCCAGAGCCCGATGGGGGCTCGAACTCACGGACCGCGAGATGATGACCTGAGCTGAAGTCGGCCGCTTAACTGACTGAGCCACCCAGGCGCCCCGACCTTTGCAAAATCTTTATGCAACTGTTTAATCTGCCCCAACGCCCAGGAAGCAAAAATCAGAAATCACTGATTTGTAGAATTTTAGAATAGAAAGGTCTGAAGATTCATTCATTAAACAAATCTTTATTAAGTTTCTACTCTGTGCCTCATAACATATATTAAGTCATGTAGTCCTATCCTCTCTTTTTAAAAAAAAAATTTAAGTTTATTTATTTATTTTGAGAGAGACAGAGACAGCATAAGTAGGGGAGGGGCAGAGAGAGAGGGAGAGAGGCTCTGTACCACCAGCGCAATGCCTGACATGGGCTCAAACCCACGAAACCACGATATCATGACCTGAGCCAAAAACAAGAGTCAGTTGCTCAACCTGCTGAGCCATCCAGGTGCCCCCCTATCCTCTCTTTTTACAGATGAGAAAGCAGAGGCCCAGATGGGCCCAGGGTCACACAGCCACTTATGTAGCAGGTACATCCAGGTGACCTGACTCCCCTTTCTGGATTCTTTATATCCACCATGCTGAATAAAAACTCATCTTAAGTCATAAGCAGTAACTTAAAGCAGATGACAAGTTTAAGAGAAGGTATTGTCATCAGTGATACCACAGATCAAAGAACAGCCTTTACCACTACAGAGTGGAAGGATAAATTACTCTTGAGAACACAATTGCATAGGTGGTCATTGCTGTCAGCATTATTATCCTGTATTAATAGCAGGGAGTGGGTGTCCCATATTGAGTAGTAACAGCAATGAGAGTTTGTAAAGTCTATAGTCCTTTACCTGAAATTGTAAAATCCCCAAACTCTGAAAACGATGTTTTCTTTTTTCTTTGGCAGAAAAATCTGACCCTACCTGATGTATCTTGGCAACAAAACCTATCCTCAATTGATGCAAATTAATTCATAGTCTTTGTTATGAATATCCCCACCTTTTTGGCTACAAAAGTATCACTATTTATTATGGGTGTACCCAGGCCCACTGTATGTGGTTTAATATAGTATACAGATTATATTTGTTTTCTAAAATCCACAAAATTCTAAAAAAAAAAAAAGTCTGACCCTGAGGATCATGATACAACTAGGCATTATGGACCTATATTACATTTAGAATATACATATTGCTTCCCAGGATTAGTGCGAGGAACACTCATTTTTAGCCCTCTCCCAACACACAAATAAGATTAATTCCACTGAGATTTCACCCTTTCCAGACTCCATTTAGCTTAGTTTTAATTTAGTTCCACTAAATTATTTAGGTTCTAAGAAATTGCGTTTCATTAATTGCAGTTTATTAAGCTGAGAGCTGGAAGGAGTAGGGTAGAAATTGCCAGGCTGCTGTAAGGGAGCCCAGGAGTGGGCAGGACCAGTATGAACAGATTGTTTTATTCTCCTCTCACCCACCATGGTTTATGGCAGGGCAGAGAAAACTTTGGAAAAGCAGCCTCAGTTTTTTCCCAGACCAGAGGGAACAATGCACAGAGCAGGTAAGGCATGGAGATCCCACACTCAGAGAAGATGAAGATGCTTCCGAAGCTCTCAGCCCTGATTAAGCCAAATGAAGGCATTCATGGGAAGGAATCCACTCTGGGCTCCATCTGCTTCATCACAATCCAGCTAGCAATAAGTCAGTAAATCCAGTCAGCCTGTGTTAACAGGTCCATCCTTCTCACACAAACCACACCTGTACTCATTCCCTCTGGGCATGGGAATACAGCACATGTGACAACATATACACTTGTCTGAAGATGCCATCTATCCCTGCATCTTTCTCAGAGAGTCTTATGAGCCTCATTCTCTGCACCATAGTAAAATCTCTGCCACTGCAAGGTACTATTGGGGCCTTTCAACAACTCTGCCCAGGCCTAGGGTCTCCTGGGACCACTGACTATAAAACCCAGCACCCCACCCTCAGAATGGCAGAGACCAACTGCAATGCATTCCTTTTCTCTTTGCTTCTATATCCCTCCTTTCCTTGTCTCGCTTCCTCTCCCCATCTCTCCTTTTCTCTCTTGTTCCTTCATCAGTTCCCCTTTCCTGTCCTAAGCCTTTCTGGTCCTCTGGCTCTACTGGGACACTTACAAATGGGGTCAGAGCACCAGCCCAAAGAGATACAAGGAAAGCAAAAGGGCACATTCTCTTGCCAGAACCCCTGACCCACCAACCTGACTGCCTTCTCTGTCCCACTCAGGACTTCAAGGATGAATGTCTTCCGCCTACTCCTGGCCACCCTGCTGGTCTCCCTGTGCCTCCTCACTGCCTACAGTCACCTGGCACCTGAGGAAAAACCCAGAGATGACAGGAACCTGAGGAGCAACTCCTCCATGAACCTGTTGGATCTCCCTTCTGTCTCTATTGTAGGTAAGTAGCCCAGCTTGACCCCTGGTCTCTGGACTCCGGTCCATGAGAAGGGGCTGCAAGATGTCAAACGTGCTCCCTGGGCTGCTACCAGGATTCACTGACATAGGTCAGAGCTCTTTCGTGTTCATTCTTCAAAGTAATCCTAGAGGAACAAAGTATTCCTTGGCTCACATGGTTTGGAAAAGCTCTGCATACCACCAGTCTAATATGCAGCTTCGCACGTTAGATGCTCCGAGAAACCCTGAAGTCAAGACACTTCATGAATTTGGTTTAACTTGGCATTTCTGAAACTAACTGAATCAAAAAACTATCAACAATAAAAATTTTAGAAAATGCTGCAGAATATAAGCAAGTGTTGTATGAACTAGTCCTTTCAGTGTTGAGATGGAGAATGACTGCTCAGGGGAAAATACCAGGGGCATTAGGGCCTGGCATTGAACATCTTCTAGTTCAATTTCATCTGATAAAAATAATAGTAACAGATATACTCCTTGTATGCTAGGCACTGGGAAGTGAGTACTATTTTAATTCCTGTTTCACAGTTGAGGAAATTGAGGCTTAGCAAAGTTAAGTGACTAACATGAGATCACCCAGTTCTCAACTAGCAGAGCCAGAATTCAAACCCAGGTGTTTAATTCCAGAACCCAAGTTCAAAACTAATATCCCTCACTGCCTTGCCTCTCACTAGGAAAAGAGAATATTCTAGCGGTATCAGGGAAGGAGCAGGGAAGGGGCTGGGGTACATCACTGATCAATCACCTTTGATGTGCCAAACTTCTCACTTTATAAAGATACTTTGTTTATCCTTAAGACAACCCTGTAAGGTAGATACTAGAGTACCCTATTTGCAGGTGAGAAAACTGGGTCTTAAGGAGGTTAAGTAGTTTGCCTACGGAAATAGCTGGGGTTTTTTTGGTTTTGTGGGGTTTTTTTGTTTTGGTTTGGTTTGGTTTTTTTGAGAGAGATAGAGTGCATGCCCACAAGCTGCAGAGGGGCAAAGAGAAAGGGAGAGAGAGAATCCCAAGCAGTACTGTCAACATGGAGCCCAACATGAGGCTGGAACCCACGAACTGTGAGATCATGACCTGAGCCAAAATTAAGAGTCAGACGCTTAACCAACTGAGCCACCCAGGCGTCCTGGGAAACACAGGTCCATCCATGTACATGGCACTGAGAGTCCATTTTTCAGGGCCTTCTTGGATTTCCTTTTTGCCTTCCCTCAGAGGACATTGGCTCCAGGTCAGCAGCCAGGCTAACAAGAATCTGCTGGCCTAAGTCCCAAGTTGTGATTCATGCAGCCAACCCCTCTTCTCCCACACCCTGAGATTTCCTGGAGCCCCCTCCACTCCTCTCACTTTACTGTAGCTCATGGCCTCCAGAAACATCTGGCTTTGCTCCTTCTGTCTCTCTTTGAAGCACTGAACAAGAAATCCAAAAAGATCAGCAGAAAAGAGGCGGAAAAGAAGAGATCTTCCAAGGTAGGACTGGGAGTTTTCATTATGGGGGTGGGACCAGACTTAAAAGGGAATTCTAGCTAGGAACTAAATGAAAGACTTTCCAGACTTTCATGAACAAAAGAAGCTGAAAGCTATCTAAAGGCTTCCTGCCCTCAAGCCCTGAACCAGACCCCCACAGAAGCCCAGAGAGCTAAGGTTCACTGAGCAAAATAGCTTACCTGCTAAAAAGCATCTTCTTATAGTAGCTAGCCCCCTGACTGAAATGTCACCATCATTCATTCTTTTGACTGAATGCAATGTTTCCTAGACCTCTGTTATTTCAGAACTATTTCCCACAATTTTATTTTAAAGATTTATTTTTAAATAATCTCTACATTCAACATGGGGCTTGAATTTATAATCCTGAGATCAAGAGATGCATGCTCTACCAACTGAGCCAGCCGGGAACCCCCCACAATTTTTGCCATATGTGAGTTTCACCTATTTGTTTAAAATTAAAACTTAAAAAAAATCTATCTATTATATATCTATCTATCTATCTATATATATATATATATATATATATATATATATATAACTATGACAGAAAATCAATATCACTTGCCATAAAAATAAGTTTAATGAAACCAAAAGATTTTTAGTGGAATTTAGCTGGATGGGGTCACCTGCCAAATGCTCTAAATCTGAGGCTTATTGTTAAGAGTCAGATTAGAAAGTGTGGGGAAAGCATTAATGATATATTGGCACCAAACTGAGCCTTTAAAATTGAAAGAGATTGAAAAAGGAATCCTTTCTCATTATGTGATTTAATGTCATTTAATACTCATGTACTACCTAAAATCATACTACCATGGTACAGGTTCCCACCCTTTGGGAAATACTAGATTAAGGCATTGTTGAAATGCACACATTATTCCAGTCTTAGACCTGGCACTGTGTGACCTTGAGAAAGTCCCTGCTCCTCTCTAGACATTTTGTTGAGTGACAAGCAGATCAGATGATTGACATATAAGAATACATGGTTCACAGATATTTTTGTATGCTAGGTTCAGGGAATACAGAAGTGAACAAGAGGCATATATCCCTGCTATCATGTAGTTTACATTCTTGTGGGGAAAAGAGACAAACAGCAAGTAAACCAGTAAACAGGTAAAATAAATTCAGATAATGATAAACACTGTAAAGGAATTAAAGCATGGTAATGAGAGTGAAGGGAAGAGTGGTCTCAGAAGCCCTCCCTAAGGAAGCAGCACTTAAATACTGAAAACTTCAGTAACCTCAAGCAGCAATGCCTAATAGAAATAAACTGTAGACCACGTATGTGAATTTAAATTTCCTAGTAGCTACACTGAAAAAAAGGAAAAAGAAGCACGTATCATTAAGTTTAACATTTTATTTAACCCAGTGTATCCAAAATATTATCACTTTAATATGTGACCAATATAAAAAGTTAGATATTTTACATTATTTTTCTATGTGTGCTAAGTCTGAAACCTGGTGGTGTATCTTTACGCTTACAGTACATCTCAATTCCGATGGTAACTTTTAATAAAGTCAGCTGTAGTCCTAACAAGAACAATTTTTTAAAGAAAAAAATTTTACGCTGCTTCTATTTTTAAATGTAAATTAATATTAAAATTAAATAAAATTTGAAACTTCTGTTCTTCGGTTGCACTAGATACATTTCAAGTACCTGTACTGAAGGGCACAACAAAGAATGGTTTCAGGAAAGTGGGTAGCCAGTTCAAAAGCCCTGCAGCAGGAACTCTGCGCTTGAGAGCAAGGAAGGAAGGCGAATGGAACAGTGTGGTAAAACAGCTCGGAGAGGTGGGTGGGGCCACACCAGAGGGCCTCGAGGGCCTAAGTGACGTTTATGGTTTATTCTAAGTTCAAAGAAAACCTACTGAGGGCTTTAAGCCAGAGTGGATACCATCACAGGTCTTCGGAGAGGTCCGTTTGGTGCAATGGAGGATGGACTGTAAGTGGGCCAGAGCAGCAGACTAAGGATAGTGGCCTGGCTCAGGGTAGCGAGGTGGTGAAGTGAGTGGATCCGGATTTAATGGGAAGGCAGAACGGACAGAGATTGGGGATACACTGGAAGGAGGAACACCCAGAACTGAGTGGGACCCCCCAGGGAGAAAAGTGGGCCAGGCGCAGCCAGGTAAGTAAGTGTTACTGGGTTTGGAGGCAGGGGATAGGTGACTGGGGGAGGCAGGGATCCGCTAGGGTCCCCCGTGGGCATGCTGTCGAATGGATGGTGGGCTGTGGGTACATATGTGTGGTCTGGGGCCTCCACTGCCCAGAGTTCCCAAGGCTGAGGTGAAGAGGGGTGGGGCGGACGTGGCCGGATTGAGCAGCCCCCGCTTTTCCCCACAGAAAAAGGCTTCGATGAAGAATGTTGCTCGGCCTCGGCGGCCCCGGCCTCCTCCGTCCGCCCCCTGCGTGGCCACTCGTGACAGCTGCAAGCCGCCGGCGCCCGCCTGCTGCGACCCGTGCGCCTCTTGCCAGTGCCGCTTCTTCCGCAGCTCCTGCTCCTGCCGAGTGCTCAACCCCACCTGCTGAGCTCACCCACCTCCAAGGCCAGCGGGGAGGGGCAGGGCGCCAGCTGGGAGGGGTAGGGCGCCAGCGGGGAAGGGTAGGGCGGGGCTCTCGGGGGGGTTGGGGGGGGTCGCTTCCTGGGGTGGGTGATTTCTAACAGGTCCTTGCATTTGGCGCGGGCGTAGCTACTTAGGTTGCGAAGGAGCTTTCAGGAGGCGGGGCTTCAAGGAGACTTGGCTTGGGCGGGGCTAAAATCCAAATATATGTAGGTTGCTCAAAGGTGTGTGGCTGTTTCTTTAAAGGACCCCAGAGATTCTTTTCCGTTCCTGGAGTCCCCTTCACTGCAGAAGACCTGGACTGCGCATGCTGTATCTCCTGAGGGGTCTGAGAAACCGGATTTCCCAGGCCCTAGGGCATGCGCATGTCCGTTGGAGACAAGTGCTGCCCCCTACCTTTAAGCCTGGGAACACACGAAGCTGCCTGTCTGGAGCTGGCTGTGAAGGTGCACACGCCAGTTGTGTCTTTCCACAATGTCAGCTTTATTCAGTCATAAAGCAAGGTTAACATAATTATAAAGCCGGTTCAGGATTCCAAATTCAATGACATTTCACCACGTGTTTAACTTGACCTTTTACATGTCAGACAAAGCACAAGACAGGTCACATAACAAGCAATGTAGAACGCGGGGAGGAAGCTAAGGAACCAATCTTTGACCAAGCAGTTGGGATAAGGCCTCAGTCGGGTCTGGGTCAGCTCTCCTGGGTCAGCTCTTGCACTTATTGCTTATTGTGTTCAAGCAGTGAAGCATCTGTGTTCTTTCCAGAGATCAGTCAGGCAAGCCTTCAGCTGCCTTTTTGAAGTGTTCAGACATAGAGACGTCAGTGTCTGAGAAGTCTGACAGTTTGCTGCCAAAATCCTTTTTAAACGGGATTTAATCAGTCTTGGGCCTTTGGTGACCTCCTCTGTTTCTGTTGGTTGTAACTCCTGAATGTGTCAAAAGCTGGTGCTGGTCTCCAAGATATCTGGTCGTACCTGCAATGCCCTTAGCTGCTTGCATCATTGCTTGACAGTCACCTGTTTGACACAGGCCCCTGCTTAACATGAGCAACTCCATCTTGCTCTCTACATTCCACCCCGTGATTTCTCATGACAAATCTGTAAGGGTCATGCAGGAATCAAGTCTTAAACCAAGTCAGCAGTACTAGTTTGCTAATGTGGAAGAGGGCAAATCCAAATCATTCAATCATGTTTTCAATCAGAATCAAACAAAATCAAATAAATCAGAAATCATATGAAATGTCAACTGATATCATAAAACAAAGATCACATCAAATCTAAGCAAGTTAGATACATTAAACTGAATCAAATAAAGCAAAATTAAGTAAGGATTAAATTTTAAAACTCCAACTTAAAGTCACATCTAATAAGATTTAAATCAAGTCAAAAAGAGAGGAGAAAAACTAAATCTAAATGTAATGAAGGTAAGTTAACAAATCAACATTGCAGTCAAATACATGAAATAAGAATCATATTGCCAACTATGGGCAGATAAAAGTAAAAAATATACATGGAATCTTCCACATAGGCTCTTGGCACGTCTAGAAAAGAATGGTGAAGGTATGGTTAATCATAGTCTTTTTGTGATTTTTCCTTCTTAAGCCTAAGGGTGCGTAACATTTTAATAGCATGTTTAATAAGATATATAACAAAAATAATAGCTAAAAGCAAGAGAAGATTTCCTTAATGGATTTCCAAACATGTATAGAGAGATAATCCCTTTAAGTATTTTAAAGGGTTATAGTCAGGCCATGAGCCAAAACAAATCACGTTTGAAGGGTTTTGTTAACAACTCTGGAAAGGACCATTTATTATATATGTTTTGTATATTTTTGTTCAATGCAGCTAAGTTGGGGTTAATGACTCCTGCGGCCACCTGAGTGGGCTGTGCAGCATGATTAAAGTGGGTTAGCTTGTTGGTTGAGGTTTTATGGGCTACTTTGAGCCTTTCTAATTTTTCATCTAGAAATTTATCAATTTTGTTAATTTTTACCCAAGGTATTTCTGTTATTTTAGTAGGATAAGATGTTGAAAAAATTTTTATGTGAATATTGTGAGACAAAGGTACCCATTTTGGTAATGCTACTAAATGTTACATTAATAGCATACAATATTTTAACACACTCATTGTCTATGGTGATGATAGATAGTATCATTCATTCTATATGATTAAAGAATGTGACCTCTGAGAAGCTATTAGCACAAATTATCCAATGAAAGTGTCCCATGTCCAAAAGTAAATTTTCTTTTTTTTTCTTTTTTTTAATGTTTTTATTTATTTTTGAAGGAGAGAGAGAGACAGAGCATGAGTTGGGGAGGAGCAGAGAGAGAGAGTAGGAGACCCAGAATTCGAAGCAATCTCCAGGCTCTAAGCTGTCAGCACAGAGCCCAATGCGGGGCTCAAACTCACAAACTGTGAGATCATGACCTGAGCCGAAGTCAGACATTTAACCAACTGACCCACCCAGGCGCCCCTAAAAGTAAATTTTCAATGGCCGTTCTTGTTAAAGGAAAAAGATTAGCATTGATTTCCAATTCATGCCATGTATAATACATGCTATTAGACCATTGAAATACTATCTCTTTGGGTAGTAAATATCCATCAATCCATAAGGATGTTTGCGGTGCCAGAAGTGCTATGTTATAATGTATTTTTGGTGGTATAGAATATGTGTCATGTGCTAATAAGCTTTGACCCCCTAATCATCTTAAAAATGAAAGTTTACATTGTCCTATATTGTCACAACCTGATGGTCTAGAGGTGTCTAATTGTAAGAAAGGCTCCACCCAGTCAGAAAAATACTTTACAATAATGTTTTTAATATCATTCCATGCTCTGTACAGTAGGTTATTGATTATGCAACAATTATTTTTTAATTGTTCTCTTATGTAGAAATTTCTAAGATTAAGTAACTTTCGTTGGAGGGCCTGAACTTTATGGTCAATGTTAATAGTTAAATTCCAGTTGGTAGGCATGATAATCATGCATAGTTGAGACAATCATGCATAGTTGAGACAATGGAATATAATTCTCTGAGTGCTGAGGAGATCTTGGAACCTAAATTTCCTACTGAATTAAGTATTTATTTGTTTTGGGAGAGAGAGAGAGAGAAGATGCACACATGAGTGGGGGGAGAGGCAGAAAGAGAGGAGAGAGAGAATTCCAAGCAGGCTCTGTGCTGTCAGCAAAGAGCCCAATGCAAGGCTGGATCTCATGAACCATGAGATCATGACCTCAGCTGATATTAAGAACCAGATGCTTAGCCAACTGAGCCACCCAGGCACCCATGGATTGTAGGCTTTCTAAGTCTAATCCTATCAATGGGTGGTTGGTCAGACCATTCATGGATGGTTGTTCCTAGTTCTGTGGCATAAATTTTACATTCAGGTTGTATATCAAACAAATTGAATTGTTCCTTTTGAAAGGTTATTTCAATTCTCTGTGGCATAGGTTTGTATACAATTCTCATAGGGTCAAGTAATTAGGTTCAAACACACTTGGCTTGAGTTTTGGTGTTGGGTTGGTAATGCCATGTGTCCATTGTGGCTTCCAGTGGAAAGTTATCATACAGTGTGTAATATTCCAACATCCTCTCTCAGTAATACATGGGCCTGGACTATTGGGTAATATACCACATGTGTCAAAGGTGACTCCTTTAGCTATGTAAACTGGTGTAGATGACTCAGTTCTGGTTATATTCTCATAGATAGGGTGCCTTGCTGACCATGTATGTTCCACATCTCACGCATCTGATGGTTGGATCAATAAAAAGGAATATTGTTGCATGCCTGGATCAAAATGTGTTGCTAAATTTGCATTGAAATCAATTCCCAATGTTCCCCACCATGCTGGTGATTTTCCTTGTGTAATTCAGGTTTTATTAATCAAAGGATAGTAAAAATTATTGAATCTAATTGTTATAATGGGCATACCGGTATAATCACTTCCTTTGTTGTGTTGTATAGGTTGACTTCAGATTTTGATATTAGGGTAGCATTATATGTGCCAGTCATATTAAGTAATTTGCAAAAAGATGTGTAGGATGATGTGTAGAAAGATAGGTAGAAATGGGGTTGGAGCAATTGAGTTGTGTCCTATACCATGTAGGCATGAAAGGACCCAAGGTGATTGGACCTATAGCTGCAGTGCCCTTAGCTGCTTGCATCATTGCTTGAAACAGGCCCCCTTGCCTGACCTGAGTGACTCCATCTTACTCTCTACACTGCCTCCAAAACTGGGGAATGCAGACCAGCTAGGCAGAAAGTAAACATTAAGGAATCACCAGTCTTTTACCCTTTCCGCCTTTTAAGGAGCTGCCCTCACCCCTGAAAAAATAAGGAAAGCTAAAACTCCATACACAGTCTCACTGGGCTTTCTGTCCTGGGGGCTCTGCAGATGAAAACTGGGGTGACTGGTTGTGACATGGGTCCTTTAGGCCAGAAGTCTCTGGCCTGAGGATCCTAGAGCTTTAGGAGGCTCCTGAACAAAGGTGCCCCTTTTGCCCACTCCTCCCTTTCTCCTAGGGGTTCCCAGATGTTCTGAGGCTTGGGAGAAGTTTCTCCCAATCCTAGGTGAAATGAACACTGACCATCTGTCCCAGGCATTTTTAGCTCTGAAGGCCTAGAATAGGCCCAAGTAAGAAGCAGGGGTTCAGGAATACTTCCTCAGTCCCCACCCCAGCTCTGCCAGCCCAGTAACCAGGCAATGAGCCCAGGCTTGGTGAATAGGCAGCAACCTTTGTCCAGTATTATCAGGGGGACTCTTTCCTAAAATGTCCCAAGCAGTTGCCTGAAATTCCATTCTTAGAGATTCTTTAAATCTGTGAGAAACTGAGTGCAGCATTATGCCTTTAGAAAGGCTCTGGAAGCAGGAGCACCTGAGATACTGGGGAGACAGAGGGTAGAGGTACAAGTAGTGTCTATGATTGGGGCACCTGGGTGGCTCAGTCAGTTAAACGTCCGACTTCAGCTTAGGTCATTAACTCTCGGGATTTGAGCCCTGCATCAGGTTCTGTGCTGACAGCTCAGAACCTGAAGGTTGTTAGGGATTTTGTATCTCGCTCTTTCTCTGCCCTTCCCCTGCTCACACTCTGTCTCTCAAAAATAAACAAACACTTTTAAAAGTTTAAAAATTTAAAAAAAGAAGAAGCAGGATCTATGAGAAGGGACCAGCCAAGATCAAGGGTCATGTGAAAGCTTGAGGAGCAAGGGCTCCAAATTATATCATCTACTTTGCACTGCATGGCTGGGGGAGAAGAGGGAGCTGTCACCTATCAGTGCTCCCCAGCAACTAGAGCTCTTTCCCAAGGAATCAATATAATCAAGAAAGAAGAAGCAGCAAACAATAGTGGCCTAAGAAGATAATTTTTAAAAGGCCTATGCACAAGAAAGATCCTAGAGAGAGGCTATGAAACAGAATAATGTGGAGCAGTTGCCTCAGTCCGGATAACTACCATGTATCTTTGTCCTTGGATGTGAGGATAGTGGGGCTCAAGGACCAGCACAGGTGAGGCCACCTCCCTGGCCCACTTGTCCACTTGCAATCTTCCATCTTTCAAATTCCTTAACACTCCCTCCTTTCTGAGGACCTTTTCCCAACTAGAGACCCAGATTGTGCTTGTAGTGACATAGCCAGTATGGAGCAGAGGAAGCAAACCTCAAACCCTTGACTGGATAGAGCAGGAACCACCTGGACAGAGCACAAGAAAAAGGATGGACACTACAGGCAAAGTTTTTGACACATTTCTTTGCACTGGGAAAGTCTCTGTGTTTCTCTGGGCTTTCATTTACTTGTGTGTAAAATGGGAAATAATCATTTCTGCTGTTCTCATTATAAATCTGAGATAATGATGCTTCTTATACCTTAAAAAGACAAGAAATACACATACACACAGAGAGAAAAGCTGTCAGTTACTTGTTTTGTTTTGTCACTTAGGCTACAAACCCACAGGGCAAGAACCTTTTGTTCATTGTACCACAGCTGGCACCGAGTATATGTCATCAGTAATGAGAACATTGGGAACATATTGCAGTCTCTTCTCCTGTGTTTTCCAGACATTGCTCACCACCCAGCCACCATGGTTGCAAGACCAGGGATGCAAAGCCAAAGATCCAGTCATTAGTGACAAAATCACTTGACCACTACGTGGAAGACCAACCTATTCACTCATTCATCAAATGTGTGTTGAGTACCTACTATGTGCTAGGCATTGTGCCAAGTGCTGTGAATACTATGGTGAATCCATTGTGGATCCTCTCCTTACAGAGCTTAGGGTCCAGTGAGCCATGACCATTGTCCCTTGTTAGAGGCTAGAACCACTGTTAGCATATATGGCCTATTCCCTCAGATTCTCAGTTCTTGCTTCTAAATCATACAATAGAAACTTTATAGAGGATTTTAACTGAGAGCTAATTTCCATGTGTGAAGGAGACAGGATAGGTAAAAATAATAATAATAATAATAATAATGTGATTTTAATTGAATTAACTAAATCATTTGTAGTAAATTTCAAATTAGCCTGAAATAATTCATCTCTTTCTTCTTCCATGCAACAAATATATTTACCATGGGGTATGAGATATACATGTTGAAGGGGTTGAGAGTGGGGCAGGAATGTTTTATTGATAAAAATCATCAAATACTATGTTCACTCCAGAAAGCTTTCTAACAATGGCTTGCAGAGACAGTAGCTGTTGCAAGCTCTCCCAACTGACTATGGGAGCTGTAGAATCTGGAAGGTGACACCATAATGGTGATGATGATGATGATGATTGTGCCTTCTAGTTAGCTGGGGAACCCAGCAAATGGCTTTATTCCTGAAGCTCCTGAAGGTTTTCACACCCTCTAGGACTCCTCTTTAGAATTCCTCAACCCAGTGGCTGCATAAACTGCCAGACCAATAATAAAAACACAACTACTAGAAAAATTAATACAGGACACCTGGGTGGCTCACTCAGTTGAGCAACCAACTCTTGATTTTGGCTCAGGTCATAGGATCGAGCCCAGCATGGGTCTCTGCACTGATGGCATGGAGCCTGTTTGGGATTCTCTGTCTCCCTTTCTCTCTGCCCCTTCCCTGCTCATGCTCTCTCTCTAAAATAAATAAGTAAACTTAAAAAAAAAAAAAAAAGAAAAACTAATAATGATGATAAAAAATAACTTTCCCAAGTCACCTAATTTGGTGACATCATATTTACAAGTCACTGGGTGAGCTGATGTCTCCCCAAATCAAAAAGTAGAGCCTTGTGACTTTGGGGAAGAGTTTTATTTTTCTTCTCTCTCTCTCTTTTTAATAAAAATTTAATCTCAACCCAATTTATTTTTTAATTTAATTTTTTTCAAATGTTAATTCCAGCATAGTTAACATACAGTGTTCTATTAGCTTCAGGTGTACAATACAGTGATTCAACAGTTCTATATATTCCTCAGTGCTTATCAAAATAGGTGTACTCTTAATTCTTTCACCTATTTGATCCATCCTCCCATCCACCTCCCTTCTGGTAACCATCAGTTTGTTCTCTACAGTTAAGCAGCTTTTTTGGGGGGTTGTCTCTTTTTTATTTGGCTCCTTTGTTTTTGTTTCTTAAATTCCACATAGGCGTGAAATGATATGGTATTTTTCTTTCTCTGGCTTTAGATCCATCCATGTTCTTGCAAAAGGCAAGATTTAATTCTTTTTTATAGCTGAGTAATATTCTGTTGTATATATTTATTCCATATCTTCTTTATCCATTCATCTATTGATGAACACTTGGGCCGATTCCATAATTTGGCTATTGTGAATAATGCAATATAGGGGTGCAGTATCCTTTTGAATTAGTGTTTTTGTAGTCTTTGGGTACTCAGCAATGGAATTTTTTTTAATGTTTATTTCTTGAGAGAGCGTGAGCAGGGGAGGGACAGAGAGAGAGGGAGACACAGGACCCGACACAGGCTCTGCCCTGTCAGCACAGAGCCTGATGCAGGGCTTGAACCCATGAACTGTGAAACCATGACCTGAGCCAAAGTTGGATGCTTAACTGACTGAGCCACCCAGGGACCCCTTCTATGTTGATTATTTTTGAGGCAGAGAGAGAGCGAGCACACAAATGGGGGAGGGGCAAAGAGAGAGGGAGACACAGAATTCAAAGCAGGCTCCAGACTCTGAGCTGTCAGCACAGAGCCCAAGGCGGGGCTCAAACCGACTAATCACGAGGCCATGATTTGAGCCAAAGCTGGACACAACCTACTGAGCCACCCCAGGTGCCCCTATGTTGAATTTTTTGAGGAACCTCCATACTGTTTTCCACAGTGGCTACACCAGTTTGCATTCCCACCAAAAGTGTGCAAGTGTTTTTTTCCTACATCCTTGCCAATACTTGTTTCTTGTGTTTTTGATTTGAACCATTCTGATAGGTGTGAGGTGATATCTCCTTGTGGTTTTGATTTGCATTCTCCTGATATGGAGCATCTGTTCATGTGTCTGTTCATGTCTTCTGCCCATTTTTTAAATTGGATTGGGTTTTTTTGGTGTTGAATTGTAGTTATATGTTTTGTGGGGTTTTTAAATTTTTAAAAAAAAATTTTAGTGTTTATTCTTGAGAGAGAGACAGAGCATGAGAGGGGGAGGGGCAGAGAGAGAGAGGGAGACAGAATTTGAAGCAGGCTCCAGGCCCTGAGCTGTCAGCACAGAGCTTGACGTGGGGCTCAAATCCATGAACTGCAAGATCATGACTTGGGCCAAAGTCGGACACTTAACCAACTAAGCCACCCAGGCGCCCCATTTTAATGTTTATTTTTGAGAGAGATAGAGCATATGTGCGCGGGAGCTGGAGAGGCGCAAAGAGAGAGAGAGACAGAATCCCAAGTAGGTTCCACACTGTCAGCACGGAGCCTGACACTGGCCTCAAACCCACGAACCATGAGATCATGACCTGAACCGAAATCAAGAGTTGGACGCTCAGCCGACTGAGCCACCCTGACACCCCAGTTCTTTATATATTTTATACTAACCTTTTATAGGATATGTCATTTGCAAATATCTTCTCCCATGCAGTAGGTTGTCTCTTAGTTTTGGTGATTGTTTAATGTGCAGCTTTTTATTTTGGTGTAGTCCCAATAGTTTATTTTTGCTTTTATTTCCCTGCCTCAGGAGACATACCTAGAAAAATGTTGCTATGGCCGATGCCAGAGAAATTACTGCCTGTGCTCTTCTAGGATTTTTACGGGTCTCACATTTAGGTCCTTAATCCATTTAGAGTTTATTTTTGTGTATGGTGTTAGTGGTCCAGCTTCATTCTTTTGCATATAGCTGTCCAGTTTTTCCAACACCTTTGTTGGAGACGGTCTTTTTTCCATTTCATTTTCTTGCCTCCTTTGTTGAAGACTGACCATATAATCATGGGTTTATTCCTGGGCTTTTTATTCTGGTCCATTGATTTATGTGTCTATTTTTGTGCCAGTACCAGTACTACTACAGCTTTGTAATATATCTTGAAATCAGGGATTGTGATACCTCCAGTTTTGTTTTGTTTTTTCCAAGATTGCTTTGACTATTTGGCATATTTTGTGGTTCCATACTAATTTTAAGATTGCTTGTTTTAGTTCTGTGAAAAATGCTATTGGTATTTTGATAGGGACTGCATTAAATCTGTAGATTGCTTTGGGTAGTATGGACATTTTGACAATATTTGTTCTTCCAATCCATGAGCATGGAATGAATACTTTCCATTTACTTGTGTCATCTTCAATTTCTTTCATCAATGCCTTATAGTTTTCAGAGTACAGTTCTTTTATCTCCTTAGTTAAGTTTATTCCTAGGTATCTTATTCTTTTTGATTCAATTGCCAATGGGGATTGTTTTCTTAATTTCTTTCAGCCTACTTTATTGTTTTTTCTTATTTTTTCTCTATTTATCCCCATATCTATCAACATCTGGAATTCTGCATATGTATGCATGTCAGAGGTTGCAAAGGAAAAGTAGACATGGGACCTAGGGTGAGGGGGCAGACTGCTGCATCTGGGAAACTGGGAAATAAAGGGTGGGGGGAGCCTGATGAGAGGAAAGGAACAGTCAATTCACTGATGAGCCAAGAGCTGCCCCTTTGGAATCCCAAAGCAGCCCGTTTACCAGTCTTAAATGATTTGGTAATTAGTTGATCTCCATGTGACAGAGCATCACCCCACCCCACCCTGCCCCTGAAGGCCCAATACCCCAAGTAATCTTCAGTAGTTTCACCCAAGCCAGAATCATGGAACCCCTGCACTTGTGAACATCTCTGGAGGGTCTGAGACATGCCTCCTTTCCCCAGGATGCCTCTAAGGTTGTTTCCTGACTTTTGCCACAGACCCAAACCTGCTACTCACAGACTGAGGCCCTGTGATCTGTAATTATCATAATATCACACTAACAGTGACTATTGATTGAGCAGCTACTTCGTGCCTGGATGATACCCAGCTTCCCAAATTCACTTCTTGAGGTAGGTATTGTAAATAAGGGTACTGGAGCTCAGAAAGGCTAAGTATTGTGCCTAGACTTTACACCTCCCTGCTGATTCACCTCCAGCCCACCTTAATCACTAGGCCACTGAAAGCCAGGCATAGAAGGTTCTATCTACCTAGAGCCAACACTTTACAGCAGACTCAGCCCCAAGGTCTTTCCCCATTTTTAAATTTTCCTGCAACCTGATACCATGTCTTCTCTACCTCAGGGGGACTCTTGAAATATCCAGGGACAGCAACCTAGTTCCAACAGACTAAAGGAAAAAAGGAACTTTGTTGTTGTTCACATCACTAAAAAGTCCAGAGGGTATTTCTAGTTAGTATAAAGCCTAGATGCTGGTCCTCTGGAATGTGTCACTCTGTCTTTCGATTCTGTGTGGTGTCGCCCTCAGGCAGGCTTCCCCTCATGAGGGCAAAGAAGCAGGTCTGGGTTCACATTCCTGCCAATCCTGGTAGCCCCAATGAAGAGTGCTCCTTTTCTCCATTTTCAGGGAGTTCTGCAGCTGCCATCTGCTGTGCAACAGGCACAGAGGCAAATTGTATGACTGCTATACAGTGTAGGCATCACCTGGGAACTTGCTAGAAATGCAGATTATAAGGCCCAATCCCAGACCTACTGAATCAGAAGTTCTGGGGGTGGGCCCAGCAATCTGTGTTTTAACAAACTCCCTAGGTGGTTCTGATGCACCCTAAGTTTTCTAACTACTGGGTTAAGGAACAGGCATTAGTGGGGTTACACATGTCAACAGTTAGTAGAAGAGCAGGCACAGGTCCCCACGGAGAGACATGCTGAGGCAGGGGATTCTGTTGGACACACTGTAGGTGTATGTTCCCACCCACCTGTTTCTTTTCCTTGTAATAGGGCAAGTATAAGAACAAGTGTGAGTGCAGGCAGACAATTAGAGTGCTATGCTGGGTAGATTTGGGTACCAACTATATGGGAGTTGTCAGAAAAAGCCCACTGCCTAGCATTTGGGGACCTTTGGGACTCTTGTGAGATTGTAACTCCCCCAGCCTAGAAGAGGAAGCCAGTTGTCCTGGGGGAATCTGGGTCCAAGCACAGCTTTCACTGGGTCCAGGCAGCCCATGGTAAGCTCCGGGGGTCACTGTTGGACAATGCTCTACATTGCACCACACCACATTTCTAGTAAAAGTGCTAAAAAGAGCCCTGCAGTTGAGTCTGGACCTATTTGAGCCATGCACCTGTCCTTGAACCAATCTGGAGAGCTGATAGATGAGGAACTGGTTGAAGCTGACCCCTGGCTGCCTCCATCACTGCAAGCAGGTTTCCTAGCCTTATCCCTTGGGGTAGTCCTGAGTGGGTCTCTGGGATGAGAATCTGGATTCCTGAGGTTTCCTGAAAATTCAGGCCTGCCCAAAGCAGAGGTGAACCCTGCCTGCTGCCTCTTGTAGTTCTCACTGGTATCAATAGGCCCCCATGACCTTTCCAAGCTCATTACTTGTCCCCACCAGGACTTGATAAGGATGCCAGCAACTCTAGCCTAGCAGGGCCCTCCCATCACATGGATGTGGGCAGAGGGGCCTGGTATCCAGGAAAGAGCTGACCTGGAGGCAAGCTGGACACCTGAATCTACAGGATGACATTGTGTGTCACTTACATTCTCTGGGCCTCCACGTGTCCATATATAAATGGTGGATTTGACTCTATAGATGCTCTAAGGCCCTTCCTAGTTGTTTTTTTTTTTAATAAATATTTTTTTAATTTTTATTTATTTTTCAGAGAGACAGACAGAGCATGAGTCGGGGAGGGGCAGATAGAGAGGGAGATACAGAATGTGAAGCAGGCTCCAGGCTCTGAGCTGTCAGCACAGAGCCCAACGCGGGCTCGAACTCACATACCATGAGATCATAACCTGAGGTGAAGTCGCATGTTTAACCAACTGAGCCATCCAGGCGCCCCTGGCCCTTCCTAGTTCTAAGATCCTATTATTTTTATTTTTATTTTTTTAAATTTTTTTTTAACGTTTATTTATTTTTTTGGGACAGAGAGAGACAGAGCATGAACGGGGGAGGGGCAGAGAGAGAGGGAGACACAGAATCAGAAACAGGCTCCAGGCTCTGAGCCATCAGCCCAGAGCCCGACGCGGGGCTCGAACTCACGGACCGCGAGATCGTGACCTGGCTGAAGTCAGACGCTTAACCGACTGCGCCACCCAGGCGCCCCGATCCTATTATTTTTAAAGCACTGTCTAATTTTCCAAGTATTCTAAATTCTCTGCCCTCAAAAACAGCTCCCTCACACCCACTGTACTTCACACAGCGCTTTAAAACTTGACATGAAACTTTCCATACATGTTACATCATTTGTCCTCAAAACCGCCACATGAGGCAGATAGGTCTATCCCTGCCTCAAGTAACATAGGGGTTAACAGCAGACCCATGTCTCCTTTCAAAGACCATCCCACTGCTCCACAACCCCTGCCCCCCCTGCCCCCACCCCCAAGAGCCTTAACCTCCTTTTTACCTTTCTTGGGGAAAAAAACTTCCAGCCATGGCCAGGCTGGAGATACTACAAAACCCTTAGCCAATTCCTTCTTTAACCCATGAAGCTTTGATGGTAGAGCCCAGACATCAGGAGTGGGGCATGGGGACACATCATCTTTCATTTTGGGTACCTGGTCAGTGTCACACATGTGACAGATTAGCAGACCTGAGATCAGAGGTAAGGCTGAAACCAGATGTGAAAGGAGAGGGTTGTTTTATGGTTTCAGGTTTCGTTTTTTTTTTTATACAATCTAGTTTTATTGAGTTTACCTGAGGCCATTCCCACATGCTTCTACATACAAGTATACAAACATTTATATCTTAACAAATGAAAATGTTGAAAGACACATTATACCACAGTGTAGTGTTTTTTTTAAGAACTGACAGGACATCTCCAAAGAGGAAAGGGCCGGTGGGGAGTCCTGAATAACAGAAAACAGAACTCAAAGGGGACGGGAGGTAGGGGACTGCATGGGATCTCCCAGGAGGGAACATCTGGAAAAGTATTTCCTATGTCTAGAAGGAGACAGACTTGAGGGATGGGAGTGCACTTACACACAGGCAGGGGCCTCTTGGAGCAGAGCGACTGCCATATGACCTATGGTGTTTAACCTTCCTGGCTCAGATGAACAGCGGCCTAACCCCTCTTTTCCACTAAGAAATTATTGTCCCAAAGACTACCATGGCAGAGCTGCTGAGGTGGGTGCTGTAGGCAGTACTTTCTGGTGGAAGTCTTGCCATTAGGTGACCCTCGTAAACCTGAGCCTGTGGGTATGGATTAGGCTTGGATTGGGGACTCAGAATCCTACCCAGTACAAAAGCCAGCTCACTCTTGTGGCCCTTCTCAGAGCCTGTTTCCTGATCTGTAAAACAGGAATTCAAGTCCCTCCCAGGTTATCACGAGGAATAAATAAGCACTTACAGAGCACAATGCCTGACACACAATGAGGTATGCAGGAGACAGTGGTGGGCATGGTAATGGGATCTGCTTTGACCATTGGTATCATGATCAGTTGAGAAGTGGGTCCTATATCATTTGTTACTGGTAATCGTTGAAGTACCAAAATTTGTACAATTATTTACGGTGGAATTGCATCATATATGCAAGTAACTTATTGTTACATCATCTTGGGTCAGGCTGCTTGGCCCCTCTGAACCTCTGTCCTCATTAGTAACGTGGGAAATAATTTGGCCAGAGGCCAAAAATACAAAAATGAACAAACCATATTTGTGGAATGTTCAGTCAAATAGGGACATTTTGGGAGTCTGTGCAGCTCAAGGATTAAAACCAGGTCTCATCTTAGTGTTTGAGGCCTATTCTGCCTGTCCCCCAGGCCACCTTTCTAGCCCCTTACCTCACATCTCCCACTATAGTATAGCCAGACTACTCTTCCCTACCCCATCCCCGCAACTCACTCTTGCTTAAGCTGTTCTTCTGCCTAGAATGCCCTCGCCTTCAATTCCTCCAGTTAAAAATCATCAGTTCTTTCAAAATCCATTTCAAGCATCACCTCTTCTCTGCTGCCTTTCTCCTACTGCTGCCAGGGACTGAACTCTAAAGCTGGGCAGAGAAAGAGAAGTGCCAGGAGATGGCAAAGCTCTCTTGTGTGTGCATTCTCCCTCTAGCTCGAGATCCCAAAAGGCGAGGGTCAGGTCTCAAACATCCCAGTATCCACAGCAGGCCCTCCATCCAGTGGATGAACCTGAAAATAGTCTCCAGTTACCCTTTCCAGGTGGGTTCTTATTTTGCTTTGATTTCCAAGACTAGCACAGAGTTCAATATATGACCACTTAGGCAAATAGGAAGGAGCTCAATTTCCTTTAAGTGGCCTCTTACAAATTTTAGGAAAGACACTTAACCTCTATGAGTCTCCACGCTTATCTATAAGATTAGGATAACATTATTACTAAGCTTGTTGTGAGAATAAAGAAAATCAACTACAAAATACCCAGCATCCAGTAGGTACTCAATAAATAATAGTCCCTCCCCCACCCACACACACAGGAGACAGGAGAGGAGAACTGGATCAACCCAAAGTATAAATGGGGAGAAAAGGAAATATGAATTGGAACAGAAAAATATAAGGTAGAGGAAAAAGTATGAATAGAGATTATAATAAATATAAGTGGGCTAAATTCACCTATTAAATGATAGTCTTTAGGTTAAAAAAACAGGCTTTTTATAAGAGACATACCTGAAGAGACAGAGTTCTCTCTTCACTTTACTCATTCTTCCAAGCCCAAGAGTTTGTCTGCAGCCATTATCACCCTACACTGCAGAACAACCCCTCGCCTTCATCAGCACAGAACTATTATTACTCCTTACTCATGCCATATATTGTTGGCTGTGGATTACCTATATAATAAAGACTCAAAATTCTTTTAGGCACCAAATTTTTAATTTACCCACTTTCTTGCTCTCTTTTAACATTTTAAACATTAATTAAACATTATAAACCAAATTAATATTTTTGATCCAGCGTTGTGATAGGAGCCATCATGTTACAAAGAGGTGGCAGATCTCTGCCTACTTTTATGATTCTCTGGCCTCTTTCAACTTCTGGCTGTCACATCTCGTGTCCTTTTTTGGTTTTCCTATAACACTATATTCTAACCTCTGTAAAATAGGAACTGAAAGTACTGACCTCATTGTTCTGAGAAACCTCTTAAACAATAGAATGTCCAGCACTAAGCCAGGCTCTCAGGGACAAACTCCCAAGAGTTCCTCCCTGCCCTTTGATATAGTTCATTCTCATCAGTCATGGGCTGAGGAACCAGTGAACCAGTAAATTAGAACATGAATATAAAGGCCATAGGTCAGGGGAGGGCCTAGATGGAAAATGCATGGGTTTTGTGACTACCACTGCCAACTTCCAACCTAAGTAAGGACTGACTGAGCAGTTCCAAAACCCCTCTGCTCATGGCTCCCTATGGTTATCTCCTGTGTACCTCTATCATGACCAGGGCTTCAGAAGGGGCTTCTCAATTCATGATGCCACACTTGAAGCAGTATGAGAGATGCAGCAGCAGAGGTTAAAGACTGAGTGACCAGTGCCAGGAAGTCAATGGGGGACATTAACAAACCTATTTCAAAGTTGGTGCCATTTGCTCTTGATGAAGAGAAGTGGAACCCCAGCAAGGCCAGCACCTTATAGTGAGCAACTATAAGGCAAACTACAGGCCTGGTTCTCAGTAGCGGTAATGATCAGGCTTGAAAGGGCCATCACGGGACAAGCCTAGGTACTTGGCCTGCTTCTCAGTCAGCTTGGTCAGCTTCACATTCAGCTTACCCAGGTGGGCTTCAGCTACTGCTTCATCCAGCTGAAGAAAAACACAGAAGACCTAGAATCAGTGCCATGCTGTGCGACCCCGTACCTGCATCCAGCTACCAATAGAGACAAGAAGTATTCTGTGGGAGTATCTGTCATATGTGTTACAAATACTACCTCATTCTATCCTCACAGCCAGTTCAGCGGATGTGTTGTTTTTGGCTGCCCGGCTCCCTTTACTCAAGAGGGAACCATGCTACATACTCCCCTCCAACTATCCCTGGTTGGACCATCAACTACATCTCTTTCCTCACCCTCCACCAACACAAGCAACTAACCAAATGCTCCTCTGGAATATATCTATGGACAGAACATATATTCTATGACAGGTAGAGACAAGGACTGTTCAATTCCTAAAAAGGGAGGGAATCTTAAACAGTGAGAATATCAGTCTCAGCTCACCAGAGGCAAGTCTATTTGACAGATGAAGTGAATGTAAAGAAGAAAACAGCCAAGGCAAAGAGAAAGACGAATCCCTGGATCCAGTGTCTGAATCTTAGACTCCTCCGTTACATAGCCAAGACTTCCTTTTTAGATTAAAATGGTTGTGACTGTTTTAAAATATATCCTTAAGTTCTTTGTCCATAAATTCATAATACCCTTTCCATCACGAGGTAGAGCCCAATTCCTCACCCTTTGAGTGGCTTACTGCTAATGAACAGAATAAAGCAGAAATGATGTCATGGGACTTGGAGACAAGGTCCTAAAAGGCACTTGCAGCTTCCTCCTTTGCTTTCCTGTGGATCATTCACTCTAGGCGGAAGACCAGCTGCCATCTTATCACGACACTTAAGCAACCCTATGCAGATAGACCCATGTGGTGAGGAATTGAGACCTGCCAACATGGACATGAAGTGGATCTTCCAACCCAGTCAAGCCTTCAGATGACAACAGCAACTCACTGGGAGTCATACCCTGCTTTGGGCCTCAGTTTCCTCCTCTGTTAAATGTAGAGAATGATTTCTGCCCTGTGGAGGACACTGTGAGGACCTCTAAGAGGGTAGAGATGCAAACCCACCTTCTTGGGCAAGAAGTGGACCCCAACAGGGTACTTGTCAGGGTGAGTCCACAACTCTATCTGTGCCAGCACCTGGTTGGTGAATGAGTTGCTCATCACAAAGCTGGGGTGGCCCATGGCACAGCCCAGGTTGACCAGCCGGCCCTCAGCTAACAGGATGACACGGCGCCCATTTTTCAGCCAGTAGCGATCCACCTGCAAGTGGGCAAAGCAGCAGTGAGGGTTGGTAGGGCACTGTTGCCAATGTCCACCACTGCCTTATCCTACTCTGTGGTTCAGAAAGGCCTTCCTGCCTCCAATAGTGTCTGTGAAGGGCCTGGACTGTCCTAGAACAACCTCCAGCAAGTGGGTGGCACTCACAATTAATAAGAGCTAATATTTATTAAGCAACTCTGTGCTAGAGATCTCATGGGTCTGCTGTGAGAATTTAATGAGCTGAACAAGTAAAGTACTTGACATATGGCTTGGCAGATAGTAAGCACTTGGTAAGTATTAGCTAATAATTATCATTAATCCCACAGGCTAAGAACATACACAAACTGTGTGTGTGTGTGTGTGTGTGTGTGTGTGTGTGTGTGTGTGTGTGTGTACTTATCACATCTGATTCTAATAACAACCCTATAAGTACTATTATTATCCCCATTTCACAGATAGAGAAACTGAAGTTAAACTAAAGAAGAAGTTAAAAGAAACTAAAGGATTAAGTTGTGGGGCACCTTGGTGGCTCAGTTGGTTAGCATCAATCCGACTCTTGATTGCAGCTCAGATCATGATCTCACAGGTCATGAGATCAAGCCCCTACACTAGGCTCAGTGCTGACAGTACAGAGCCTGCTTGGGATTCTCTCTCCCCCTCCCCCACTCATGTGAGTGCATCTGTGTGCATGTGCATGTGCATGTGCATGCTCTCTCAAAATAAATAAACTTTAAAAAAACAAATAAATAAAGGGTTAAGTTGCTACAGTTTGAGCCTGGACATTTTGAGGACAGATCCCATGTTCTCAACCACCATGCTAAATAAAAATTGAATGGAGTGGTGCTCAACATTGGCTGCCCAGCAGAATCATCTTGGGTGCTTTAAAAAATGGGGATGTCTTGGTGTCACCCTAAGATTTTGATTTAAGTGGCCCTGAAACCAGGCTCTCTTCCTCCCCCATCCCACTGCCCAGGTTGCCACAGCCTCCTCATCTACCCTTCTTGGTGACTAGCCCACAGTCATGTCCCCCACAGTCTCCCATCTGCCCACCCTGCTAAGGCTTCTCACCTGGGGCTTGATGTTCACCTTCTCCACAGCATTTTCGTTCAGCCACTTGACATCAATCTCTACATCAAAGTGTCCGATGTTACACACAATGGCATCATCTTTCATCTGCTCAAAGTGCCTGTTGGGGAGTGCCAACCCATGGAAGACCGTCAGGGACAAAGAGCAGCCCTAAGCCTCCTTTGCTCCCTGAGACCCCCAACCTGGCACCTACCGGCCAAGGATGATGTCAGTACAGCCCGTGGTGGTGACAAATATGTTGCCCTCCTGACAGGCCTCATCCATAGTGGTCACCTCATAGCCTGTGCAGAGACGGTGTCCACAGGTCATCCAGGGTGGCCCTGGAGGAGGGCCAGGGTGGCCCTCCTCTGGCCCCAGTGGCTGACAGCCAACCCTCGCCCTGTCATACCCTCCATGGCAGCCTGCAGTGCATTGATGGGGTCGATCTCCGTGATGATGACGCGGGCCCCAAAACCCCTCAGGGCCTGGGCACAACCTTTGCCCACATCGCCATAGCCGGCTACCACTGCCACCTTGCCTGCAATCATCACATCTGTGGCCCGCTTGATGCCATCTATAAGAGACTCCCGGCAGCCATACAGGTTGTCAAACTTGCTCTGAAAGAAGAGGGGCAAAGGGGTGATGGGGGCAGGCAAGGCCCCTGGGCCTCAGACCTACTCTCAGCATCCTGGCCTAGTGGGTCTTGGACTGATCACTTTTTCCCACCAGCTAATGCACTCATATGCCCCTTGCTCTGATTAGCCCGAGACGTTCTCCCTAGCCTATGCCAGTCTAGAAGGCTTCCTAAGGATCAATTGCTAGGAGAGACTTGCTTAGAACCTGCTTCACTTTCAAGCTCTTGGTGCCCAGCCCTAAAACTCACTGTACAGTTCTTTCCCTCTTTAATGGACTTATTACCCTCAGTTATCACTCCCTTACCCCCCTCAAATGAAGGCTAAGTCCCTAGCCTGCAGCCTTCCCAGGGACCTTTCTTCAGAGGCCTACTAAGCTGCAATGGGAACCAACAGCTGAACACGACACTGACTCACCTTGGTGACAGAGTCATTGACGTTGATGGCAGGCACCTTCAACTTCCCGTTAGCCACCATCTTGTATAGGTTGTGGACCCCTGTTGTGGTCTCTTCAGAAATGCCTCGGATGCCTGAAAAAGAACGGAGGGAATGAGCCCAAGGCCAGGAAGGGACTGCCCAAGGGATAAACGAGGTGCCTCTGGGATGAGGCCACAAGAGCCTCAGAAAACCCACATCTCAACTCACCCAAATTCCTCATCTTTACCCCGCAAAGCTGCTCCTCTTTCTGAGTTCCCATTTCCATGACTGATACCATAGTCACCCAATCCTCCAGGCTAGCAGGCAAGAAGAGCCATCACCATCATCAGGCCAAAGGATTCCATCTCCCAGCAATCCCAAGCTTTCCATTCCTGCCGCCACTGCCCTAGTCCCCACCACCATCATCTCTTGCATGGTCTCCCAGCCACGACCCATTTTCTACACAGGGGCCAGCAGTCATTTTTAACGTATATATTTTCAGAGAAATCTTTTAAATACCATCCACTCGCTTCTCTTTGCTCTCAGGATCAAGCCCAACTCTTCTCTCTTGGTCTGCTGAGTCTGATTAAAGTTCCAGCCACATCCTGCAACTCTACCCAGTGAAGGAAGCTGCCATGCTGACTTCCTTTCTGTTTCCTGAATAGTCCATCCTTTCCTGCCTCAGGGCCTTTGCACTCACTACCTCCTCTACATTCCTCCCCACACTGCTTTTAGCAAAACTGACTCCTTCCCAGTTGTTCCCCACCCTGGCCTATGCTTGCCCTTGAACCAGACCTTAGCCAGGCCTCCCCTCACCCCCCGCCCCACCCACCACCACCTAGCCCCACACCATCAGAAATCAGGAGGCCAGGCCCCAGCATGTCTGCAGGAGCCTGCCATCCTCCCATCTTCCACAGAATCTGCTGCTCGAGGCAGTAGGAGTCCTGCCAGGCCTGCTGCTTTCGCATGGGCAAGAACCACCAACACCCTGCCCACCCACCTGCTGCACTTACCTGACAGGAGCTGTGGGTACTTGGTGTGAATGAGGTTCGTGAGGTCACCTCCATCATCCAGAATCATGTTGAGGGGCCCGTCCTTGAAGTACAGTGTCTGCTCAATGCACCACAGGTACTCCTCATCTGTTTCACCCTTCCAAGCGTACACTGGAGTTTGAGTGGCACAGCACATCAGGGCCTGGCCTTCCCCACTGGTGCCTGCTCCAGGAAACCACCTGAGCAGGGCCAATATAACCTACCTAATTCCCACCTCCAGTCCTTCTGAGGACTCAGGCAATGAAAAGAACTGATAGATCTGAGTGCAAATCTTGGTTCTACACTCACCAGCTGAGTGACTGAGCAAATCACTTCACCTCTGTGAGCCTCAGTTTCCTCACCTCCAATGGTACTGATTAAGTGAGATGGAGGTCAAGATATAGGTATCTGGAAATAATTATTTCCCTCCTTACCACTTTCTGTCTGGGCCTCAGCAACTGGGACCTCAACCTAGTGACCAGGGCTCCCACCCACAATGCCTACTGCGGGATAAAGGTGCTACAGCGTTACTGAGCCACACTCAAGTGGACCCATGAGCCAAGATCCAAGAGTCATTCTGCACTGCCCAGCAGTCTCTGTGGTAGGTTGTCCCAGGCTAAGTCTGGCCAAAAAGTGACAAATAGCAGCTACTATGCATAGAGCACTTTCTCTGTGCCAGACATTATTCTGACTGCCTTATACACCATCTAATTTTTCCTCACAGAAACACTCTGAGGCAGGCATTACTATCACCCATCATTTACAGCTCAGAGAGGAGCTAAGATGTGCCTAGGTCACGCAGCATGGGCATTCCAGAACAGGCATCGGAATCCAGGACTCCTGACTGCCAACCCAGACTGGGACACTGGTATGGGGCTCTCAAGAATCTCCTGTGAGCAAACAACAGTGGCCAAGGAGGCCCAGATGCCACTCCCCCAGACTAAAGCAGACAATGGTCTTGAAAACAAGGCTCTTCCCAGGGAAGGGTCAGGGAGCCCAAATAAGGCTGAGGAGCAGGGGAAGACATGACAGTCCAGGGTCTGGAACGGTCCTCCTCCATCCATTTCCTTCTACCTATGGCTGGTTAGAAGGAATTGTGAATGTCCTATTTAATCACCATCAGAGCTAACCACTCCCCTCCCCAAGCCCTGGCAGATGTGTGCCTGTTTCTCTAGCAGCTTGTGATAGTCTTTCCTCAGGTTCCTAGACCATCAGACCCTAGGCAATGGACCTCTGAGGCTCTTTTTCTACCCAGTATCCCTCCCTGATTCTTTTGGAAATAGACCTACATCCTTCCTTTAAGGAACTTCCTCTCTGTAACATCATGTGGTTCCCAACCATAAGATCCCACCCTTCCTGGTTACATGATTTGAGATGGGCCAGTAAGTGCATTCCATAGGATTTTAGATGATAGTGGGACAAAACAACTCTTTCCTTAAATCACTAGACTAGAATTCTACGACCATGACTTCTCTCCCCTGCCATGGGAAAACCTGCCACAGTAGGAGTCAGTGAACCAAACAGAGAGAAGCAGAGCCCCTTCATGCATTCTCACAACCCCTAGCAACAAACAAGACTCACCAGGAATGCCAGCCTTGGCAATGGCAGCCGCTGCATGGTCCTGGGTAGAGAAGATGTTGCAGCTGGACCATTGCACCTACAACAGCCAACGAGACAGGGCTGCTGGTCACAGACAGCTCAGAAGCACTGGGATCACGGGACAGGGATAAAGCAAAGCCGTGGACAGAGAAGGGAGAGGCTCAGGATCTAGTCCCAGCTGACTCTTCAACCATAGGCTAGGGACAACTGATGAGTAGATGGGAGCCAGAGCATTGACGAGACCTGATTTAGGCTTTAAAACATCACGTGGTACTATGTGGAGGGTAAATGGCTCCACCGGGAAGCAAGGAGACAAGTGAAAAAGCTGCTGTAAGAATTCAGCAAGAAATGCAATGGTAGCAGTAGAGGAGATGGTGGGTACATTCTGAAGGTTGAGAGGACAGAATTTGCTGCAGGATTAGTTGTTGGGGTGAGAGAGAAAGAGGAGTCAGGGATGATCCCAGGTTCTAGAAGGCTGGTGTTTCCATTTACTTACATGAGGAAGACTGAAGGAAGAAGAGGGGACTAGGAAATCATGTGTGGCCATGTTGAGGTTCAGAAGTCTACTAGATCTCTAAGTGGAGAGGACTGACACATCAGCTGCCGGATATAGAAGTCTGGAGTTTCAGGGAGAAGTCCAGGCTAATACATATATTTGGGAGTCAGCACCATACAGACAGTATCTAAGGCCACAAAATCACATCACTGGGTGTGAATGTTGAAATAAGAGGTCCAAGGAATGAGCCTTGGTGTACTCAGTTGGTTTTGGCTGCTCTTCCCTGCCCCATCTTGGGAAACCATCTTACTCCAAAACTCCCAGACAGATTGGAAGAGCTGCCAGCTGTTGGTACTTATAACCCAGGCTGAAACAATCAGAGCACACCATCCTTCCGGCACCATGTTTGGTCCATGGCAGGCACATGACCCTGGGAGGGCCAATGAGAACCAGTCCTTAGATGACTCGGTAGGCCCTTGGTGTTGAGTTTTTCCTACCAGAGCTCCTCAATCAGGAAGATGTGAATTGAGGGAACTCAGAAACTATCTTCCCAGTCAGGGAGGAAATATGCATAACAATAGTCACCACAAAGGGTGGTGGCACTGTGACAAGCTTGGAGCCTCTGCCAACCGGAAGGGACATCACATTGGACTTCCCCTGCCCCCACACCAGAAATGCCAAGGGACTCACCTCAGCACCCAGAGCTACGAGGGTCTCAATGAGGACAGCTGTCTCCACAGTCATGTGTAGACAGCCAGCGATGCGGGCGCCCTTCAGCGGCTTGGAGGCCGAGTACATCTCCCTCATACGCATCAGACCCGGCATTTCATTCTCCGCGATGTCCAGGGCCTTGCGTCCCCAGGCGGCCAGGCTGATGTCGGCTGCAGGGCCAAGGTGGACGGGATTTCCATGAGCCGCCTCATCCCACCAACCACAAAGCACCACCACTCTCATTTATCCACTTGTGGACACAAAACACTAAATTAGGCAGCTCACAGCCTTGTGAGAGAACACATTTAATCAAAGAATCACACAGGTATGTGAAAATTACAACGCAGGTAAGTGTCCCTTAAAAATTAGCTATCGGGGTGCCTGGGTGGCTCAGTTGGTTGAGCGTCTGACTTTAAGCTCAGGTCATGATCTCACGGTTCATGAGTTCCAGCCCCAAGTCGGACTCTGCGCTGACAGCTCGAGCCTGGAGCCTGCTTTGGATTCTGTGTCTCCCTCTCTCTCTGTTCCTCCCCGGCTCGCACTCTCTCTCTCTCTCCCTCTCTCAAAAATAAATAAAGATTTTAAAAAAAGGTTTTTTTAATTAGCTATCAACCTATACGTACCTCCCACTACCCTTTCTGCTGCCACCTACCAACCTCCTCATTTCCTAAAGACTGTAGCTCCTCGTGCTCCATCTTCCAAGTCATCATTCTCAGTGACTTCCTCCAACGCCTTGGGCTCAACACATTTACTTCCTTTCCTTGACCATATGAAAATGCTGTTTCCCCAGGACTGATTTCTTTCCACTTGGAGGAAACTCACCTGTGTAACTAACACTCTTGGCCTCTCTGCCCTAAGGGAAGCAGAGTGCCTTGTCTGATTGGTAAACTTGAGAGGAACAAAGGGCATGCTCAGTTCAGCTCTCCCTTCTTCTGCAAGCAAGCAGCAGCCAGCCAGCCAGCCTACAGGAAGCAATTTTTGCATACCTACCTAAGCTCACCTTGCCTGTACCTGGAGAGTAACTACTGAATTTGGCCTTTTGTTAGCAGGATCATCGGACTTCAACACTAATCTACACCCTCTGGCTTTGATGCTATTAGTTATGAGGGTTAAGTTTTGGCTTCTATCTGCCACCCCAAATGTTTCAAATTTGTCCAAATTCTCAGACAGGAAAGAAGGATACTATAATGCTCTCTCACCATCTCAATACTCTTCTAATAATCTCACCCTCTTTCTCTCCCAGCCACACCAACCCATTCTGTAGGTCAGTGGTTGCAAACTTCCCCATACAGTCATCAGGCATACTTGTAACATCTCCCTGAGGAAAAAAGATTCAATAGGTCTAGGAAGAGAGCTGGGACTCCTGGTGATTTTTATTATTAGGGAAATTTGGATCCTGCTAATCGCCCAAAGAGGTGGTGGGTGGTGGGAAAGGACTGTAGAGAATTTAATAACAAATAATAAAACTAAAACAGTCTGCCCCCTACTGTATAACTACTGTGCATTCAGAGATGAAATATTCCTCCCCCATGGGAGGGACTTACTCCCACAGTGCCTCAACACACAACCCCCTTCCTCTATCACCCTCTGGCCCCACCCCCACCCATCCACCTTGGCAGGCCATTACTAATGCTACTCTCCTTTGAAAACCTTGATTTCAAGCAAACAACTCTGGCCATGTCCCATCTTTCCAATCCTCTCTCCCTCTGGAGCCCTAACTCCAATAAGAGTACAGTCAGTCAGGTCAGAACCTCTAATGCATTAATCCTACCAATTTCCACAGTCCCTCACCACACCACCTTCCTATTCTCAACTTCTTCCACAGGTTCAGATTCCACTGTCTCCTCTGAGAACTCCTTGGCAAAACTCCCACCCTGGTTAAACCCAACCTTCCACTGCACCCAAGCCAGAGAGTCCAGCAGGAGGAAAATCACCATATGAAGACCGTAAGTCTCAGGGGACACTCCGCAATCCTAACACATTTTCATAGTAAATTTACTCTTCTTTTCCATTCTGTCCAAACCTCTAATGCCTCTCCTTATCAACTAATGACCTCACTTCACAATTCACTGAGAAGAATTCAGAGCTATGCCATGTTTCCTCCATGGAATCCATTGGTCCTCATCTGTAGCTACACACCAAGCATTCTTTTGGTACAAGAGAGTGGTCTCTGCTAGGTGGGGCTTGATCCCATGTACTCTCACCTCCTTGCAGACCTCACTACTCCAGTGAACTGTTCTTCCCAAGGTCGCCCAAAACTGGCCTAATCCTACATCTAATGGTCAACTATCTATGTTCACGTGTCTCCCTGAAGCACTGCTCCCATGAATTTTGCCCTCCTTCTGAAATCCTGTCTTTTCTTGGCTTCTATGCCTATCCTTCTGTGGTTTTCTTCCTGCCTTCCAGGCTCCTTTTCCTATAACTCACTGTAATGTTTCCAAGCCCTCAGGGCTCCATCATCTCCCTCTTTCCAGAAGAGCTCATTACATTACAGGCTTTAAATACCTTCCCTACAGCAATGGCTCCTACCCAAACTTCCAGCCCAAACTTCTCTCCTGAATTTAGGACTCCTATAATCCAACTTATCTACTCGCCATCTCTACTTGGATGACCAGCTATATGTATTATGTGTTGGGTTTGAGCCCCTGGGACTCCCGGTCCTCCTTCCCAAACTTTTACTCCCCCAACCTTCCCATTTTAGGAAATGAAACCACCATTCAACCAGCCACCCCAGACAAAACCTTAAGATTTCTTGATTCCTCTTTTCCCCTTTCGCCCCCTTCCAACCCATCTGCAACATCCCAACACATCTTGCCACGTTGGATCACTGAAGCAGCCTCTTCACTGGTCTCCCTGCTCCCACATGCTATTCTTCCCACAGAAGCCAGAGGAAGAAGCGTTTTAAAATTTAAGTTATATCACCTCCAATCTTCTGCTTAAGTAAAAAACAAATCTCCACTGGTTTGCCCTTACCTTTGAATAAAATCCTAACTACTCACTGCCCACCCTTCTCCCCCACCTCTCCACCCTTTTTCTCCTCACCAGCTGCTCAACCACACGGCCTTCCTTCAGAGAAGCTAAATTCATTCCCACTTAAGGGCTTTAATCCAAGCAATTCTCTTAGCCTGGAAGGCTCCTCCCCAAGCACTTGATATAGTATCTGGCACAGAGTAGATATTCAACAAAAACCTAGAAACAACAAAGAACTTGGTGTATATATTCTTGCTGGAGGAACAGAGAGTGCACCAGGGTGACTCTACTGGTAGAGGGAGTAAGAGGATGAGTCAGGATTTTAGTCCCAGTGAGGTGGGAAGCTCCAAAGTTTTAAGGGGAGTATCATGACCAGATCTGTCTTTTGAAAAGACCCCTTTGGTTGCTGCATGTGTCTATGGAGCAAGAGACCAGAGAGGGAGGAGGAAGACTAGAACTGGGGAGGTGGCCATGCAGACAGATAAATGTGAAGATCTCACAAAACAGAGAAAATACCATGACATTATCCAGATCCATGTCTGTCCTATACTTATCCTCTAGTCACCTTTGTATCTCCAGTGCTCAGCGGGGCCTGGCACAGAGAAAAGCAAACATCTATTAACCATTCCTGGTTGTTAAAAAGGAATGAGAGGGGGGTCCATGAAAGGGGCTGGCACAAGACAGGGCGTGGCAAGAAACAAAACAAATGGGAACCCAGCATTTGCATTTACCTATGAAGAAAGAGCCCAGAGAGGGGTTTACCCCAGGTTCCACAGCCAGTCAATGGCAGAGGTGGGGATGGTGGCCAGGCAGAGGTGTCAGAGCTACAGACAGAGGCCCTTCTCAAGGATCAAGGATCATGGGAGGGGCCCAGCAATAGCAGACAATAGGCTTTGTCCTATCCTGCTAAGCTCCATCCCCTCAGCCACCACAGGTTCCTCCAGCTAAAAATAACTCCTTCACTTGCCCTCATGACAGGCATGCTAGCCCCTGAGTTTTCCATAGATCCTTCAACTCCAAGGGCACGGAGGAGGGTCTAGTGTTCCAAGTTCTGGGTTTTTTTGGTGCCCAGGTTGCTAAGGAATTATAGAAGTTGCAGGAGCACCTATCTAGAGCAAACCAAGAGGAAGAGCCAATACCCCTTCTGAGCCTGTTTCTTCATCTGTAAAATGGAAATAATAATCTCTAACCTTGCTATGAGCCCTGAGGATTAAAGATGTGATGTGGGGAGCACGTGGGTAGATCAGTAGGTTAAGCATCTGACTCTTGATTTCAGCTTGGGTCATGATATCACGGTTCATGAGTTCAAGCCCTGCATGGAGCTCTGTGCTGGCAGTGTGGAGCCTGCTTAGGATTCTTTCTCCCCCTCTCTGCACCCCCCTGCTCATGTTCTCTCTCTCAAAGTAAATAAACTTAAAAAAGGAAAAAAAAAAAAAAAAGATGTGATACGGGCAAGGTCTGGCATAAAATGCCTTTCCTGATGGCGGCTTCCTTCCTCCAATTCTATCCACCCAACTCCCCTACTTCCAAATGCAGCCTTACCTCCTCCCACATAACCCAATGCCCTCAACCCTGACCGGCTGATCTCTCCACAGTATGAGGAGCCCACATTCTAGCTCAGGCACTGATGTGCCCTTGACTTAACCTTTCTGTACTTCAGTTTCATGGGAACAATGGTCTATTCTGGCCACTTGATAAGCTACTATTTCTACAGAATCTTTGCAAGTCCATCCTACTAGTGCCTCAGTTTCTTTCTCTGTATAATGGGATAAAGTCCACCTCCAAAGGTTATCTTGTAAACACACAAATCAGCAGATACACTGCAAGTGCTCCATAAATACTGCTGCCTTTCTCCAGGTCTAATGGTGTCTTGAATTTACTTTAAAAACTGCTAGCAGCCTTAACAAGTTTGTGCTGAGAGTTCATTAGGTTTGTTCCAGGTGTGTTCACTTATATACAGTGGTGAAAAGGTGTGCTTAGAGGCAAACAAGGCCTACATTCATATCCTGCTAGACCAACTCACAGCTGTAAGATCCTGAGCAAGGTACCTTTATTCCTGTGTCTCAGTACACTCATCGTAAAATGAGAAATTGTCCCTTCTCCAAAAAAGTCGTGAGAACAAAATGAATTAATCTACAATAAAGACAGAAGGTGGTGTCCATCCCACAGTAAACTGCCCGGTGAACATTAACTATCAGTTTAACTGATAAATTGGAAGGATTTTTCTAAGCACTCCAAGTTTTCTTAGAGATTCTCTGCACGGCTGTCACTGTCGGCCAGGAGAGTGACCCTAAAGGTTGAGTAACGAACCCAAAGTCTCCTGTGAGGGGACTAGTGCCGACCTCAGGCTCGCTCTCCAGGCCTCTCCTCCCACGCCTGAGGGACTCCACTGCCCTCGCCTTCCCTACAGGAGGCCCAGAGAGGGGTGGGCACTTGTCCGGGTCCACCCAGCTGGCAGGATCGTGGCCTCCTGGAGTAGGTCCCAGCAGGTGCCAAAGGTCCCAGGCCGTGGCCAGGTGCGCGGTCCCCGCCAGTCCCAGGCTCTTCCGAGCGCAACACGCAGCCAGTTGGCGGCTCCGCAGCCCGCGCTGCTGCACCGAGCCTCGCGCGGCACGCCGGGACTTGTAGTCCGTGGTCGCCTCTGACTACCGCCTCGCTGGGACGTGAGAACTCCAGCCCCCAGGTGGCCTCGCGCGGCCACGATCGCGCCGAGCCAGCGATTCAAGGGGTCCTGAGAGCCCCGCGTCGGCCCCGCGGCCGCCTCCCCAACAGGCCCCCAGCGGGCGCGGAGTCGATCCGGCCGGCTGTACTCCTGGAAACTCACCGACTTTGTAGGGCAGTTTGTCTGACATGCTGACAGTGCTTCCGCACAGAATGGTGAACACGGGCGAAAGGGGCCAGGCCTGGGGCTACAGACTCGCACAGGAAGGGCGGCGCTGAGCAGGGATCTGTGTGTGGCGCCGGCGCCTTTAAATATCTTCCTCTAGTTTGCATATTCAGGATCCCGCTAGAGCTGAGCGGTCCGGGGCGGGGCCCAACGCAAGGGGGCGGGGCCGGGACCGGAACAGACTTCGATCCCTGCTAGGGAGAAAAACCGTTTTTTGTCCACGCTGGGTTTGGAAGGGAGCTCAGGGAGAGGCCTGAGAGCAAACCTGAGGCCGTTCTTTCTTTCATTCGTTCAGCTTGGAAATCCGAAGTCAAAACTGAATGGAACTGCCGTTCTAACCAGTTCACTTACCTGAGCCGCAATTTTCTCTTTAGTAAAATGGGCCAAATGATACCACATGGATTATACGTAAAGTTGCAATATGTCAAGTACCTAGCACACCCCAGATCTTCCACCCTGCTCCCCTCCAGGTAACCACTATCCTTAGTTTAGGTAAATTTGTATGCATTTTAGTACTTTAACTACATATGTGTAAATCAAACGTTTCATAGAATTTTCTGTATTTGACTTTCATATAAATGGTACCATACTGTGCTTAGCCTTCTGTAACTTGCTTTTTTCTGTCAATACTATGTTTGTACAAGTCACGTATATAGCTTAAATGTATTTATTTTTGCTTTTGCTGCCGGATATTATTTCGTTGTATACATGACATGATTAATTTATCTGTTCTATTTGCTCAAGTTATATACAGTCTATTGCTATTGCATACATACATGGAGCAATGGACGTTTCTGTACTTGTCTCTTAGTGCACATGTGTGGGTGTCTCTGGCGCAGAAATGTACCTAGAGCTGGAGTTTATGGGCTGACACATTGGTAACTTTCCTAGATATTGCCAAATTGCTTTCCAAGGTAGTTTCACCATTTACCCTCCCACTGGCAGTATCTGAGAGGGCCTGTTTTTCCACATCTCTGTCGTCACTTGTCAGCCTAACAAATTTGTGTTGACCTGATGGGTGTGAAAATGTATCTACTTGTGATTTTAACTGGCCACCTGAAAACCCTTTAACATCTTTCAAGGAACGCCGCCCCCCCTCCCCCCCCCCCCCATTCCCCAGCTGCCATCCATTTTCTTTCTCCCCTTCTCAAACTTTTTCAGAGTTGCCCCTTTCTGGATCTGCACTTCCACACCTCCCACTCATTTCTCAGGTGTGTGGCCTCTACCCCCAGGCCTCTGCTGAAATTTCTGCAGCTAAGGGCATCAGGGATCCTGGCTGAATCCAACAGATGCGCCTCAGCCTGCATTCCCACCTCCCAGCGACACACAACATGCCCTCGGTTTCCACTTTCCTGTCTCTCCTCCCAGTAGTTATTCTTGTTCACTTAGTTCCTTCTCTGACCTTAGCAACTTCCTTCTTCTCTAGTGCTCTCAAGGGCTGATGTTCCTTTTTCCTCTTACTCTGTTCCTTCTGCCTGTGCCATCTCACCCACACTTAAGGCTGTTGTGACCACTTCTATCAAGTTGGTCCATGTGTCCATAAAACACTGCCTTGCCCTGAAAGCCACCTGTTTCCCTTCTCAATCACAGGCCCCTGCTCCCCACCCCTGGAGTTATTACTACCATGAATTTTGTCTTAATCATTCCTTTGCTTTTCGTAACGGGTTTTACTACCTATGTGATTATCCCTATACAGCACATTGTTTAGTTTTGACTGTTTTTGCCTTTGTGTAAGTGAAATCATGCTGTATATATTCTTCTGCAACTTGCTTTTCTCTCAACATTGTGTTTGAGTCCTTCGCATAGATGCTGTAACTATGGTCCATTTATTTTCTGTATCATCCATTGTATGAATACACCACAATTTACTAATTCATCATTGTTGATGGGTGTGGCACGTGGGTGGCTCAATCGGTTGAGGATCTGACTTCGACTCAGGTCATGATCTAGCGGTTGGTGAGTTCAAGCCCCGCACAGGGCTCTGTGCTGACAGCTCAGAGCCTAGAGCCTGCTTTGGATTCTGTCTTCCTCTCTCTGCCCCTCCTTCACTCACATTCTGTCTTTCTCTCAAAAATAAATAAACAGGGGCGCCTGGGTGGCTCAGTCGATTAAGCGTCCGACTTCAGCTCAGGTCATGATCTCGCGGTCTGTGAGTTCCAGCCCCGCGTCGGGCTCTGTGCTGACAGCTCAGAGCCTGGAGCCTGTTTCAGATTCTGTGTCTCCCTCTCTCCCTGACCCTTCCCCGTTCATGCTGTCTCTCCCTGTCTCAAAAATAAATAAACGTTAACAAAAAAATTAAAAAAATAATAAAATAAATAAATAAACATTAAAAATAATAATGAATTGTTGATGAGCATTGAGTTCTAGTTTTTTCTACTACAAATAATACTGCTCTAACATTCTTCAGATATGCTCATGTCCAACTTAACTAGATAGTATCAATCCGTTTCTCAAAATGGTTGTATTAGTCTGTACTCCCACCAACTTTAGATAAAAATTCTTGTTCTAACTCCTTACCAGCACATCCTATTATAATATTGTTATTTTTTGCCAACCTGGCAGGTACGAAATGATCTCTCATTGTGGTTTTAATTTGTATTTCTGTGACTACTAATGAGGGTGAGCACCTATTCATATGTTATTTATTCATATGAATCCTATCATGATCCTTTCTCTGTAAAAGTTACATTCATGTCTTTGCCATTTTAAAAAAAGATGACTGTTTTTTTCTTTTCAATTAACAGGAATTCTTTGCACATTTTAACCATATGTGTTGCAGGTATCTTTCTCTGGGTTTGTGGTTTGTCTTCTCACCCTCTCTCTGTCGTTTTTTGATAAGTAAGAAATTCTTAGTTTTAATGTAATCAATTTTCTCTTTTCCTTCGGATTAGTGGGAGTTTTTGTCTTGTTCTAGGAAATCTATATGTCCCAAGGTCGTAAAGAATCTCTCCTGTACTGTCTTCCCAAAGTTGTATAATTCAAATATGTATGTAGTAAGAGGTAGAAATTCTGTTTCATTTTTTTCCCCATATGAATAAGCAGTTGTCCCAGCACCACTTATTGAATAGTGCATCTGTCGTAGACTCTAAGTCTAAAGTTCTCTTTTGGTCAGCAAAAGAGCAGACGCAGGATTAAAGCAAGAAATGGCTAATGTCCAGGAAAAGACAAGAGGCCCAAACAAAGGTCCTTGCCCCGTTTTTATTAGGATCAGAAGGCTTACAAACATGGCGATGGATGTGCACAAAGAAATAATGAATCTGTGAACATTAACTTGTGGACATGAGGGAAAGGGGATCTTGAGGATATTTGGGGTTAGGGGTTTGGGTTAATACAAAAAAAAATCTGGGTGCCAGGCAGTAGGGAAGAAGGTTGTTTATGATGGACATGAGGTGGCACCACTGTTTATCTTAGAGGAAGAGACAGGGGAAATAAGCTCAGGGTTGACAAGGCACGTTTTCTTTTGTTAACCATTTCCACTCTGGGCTCCTTTGCCTGCAGTGCAGCAGTCCATAGTCCAATTCACCAATTTACCTAACCTGGCCCTATTCTCCTGTGAAAGCAGCTTTTCTGCTATAGTACTAAATTGGGGGTGCTTCTAGCCTGAATATCTAATCTTGTTTATTTCATATTCCTATGTATTGGGCACCATTGTGCCATTCCTGTTTTAGGCCTTTGCCTCTCCCTCTCTATTCTGGGGGCTCTGCACCCCCCCCCCTCTATTTTGGAGTGCCTTTGCACCTCCTTATTTCTGGTACCTTTATACCTCCCTATTTTCAGGGTACCTTTGCACCCCCTATTCTTGGAGTACCAATCTGGTTTACCCAAACTCAGGTTTGAGCATTTTATGACTTTGTATTTGTTTAAGCCTTGTCCACCCATTGGTGTAAGCCCGGGGGATTCCTAAGCTTATCCCCCCACAGTTCCCCCTTTTTGTTTTTCTTGGTTCTTTTAGCTTCGTGTTCGGGACCATCATGACGAGCTCCTGGTCGTTCTTTTGCTTTTGGATGGCTTGGAGGGTGATTCTGCAAAGACATAAAAAGAGACACAGTAAAAGCATTCCGCTTCCCAAAATTATCCAGAATTTTAGATGGGTGCTAGCCATAAGTGAGAAAGGATTTAGGTTGCGCCACATTTCCCAGGAATCAGCCCATTCATTTTTGAGCTGATCCTCTGCATATTGTAGCTGTTGGTGCAATGCCATATCTAAAATATCTAGATCTTCTATATTGTCAGAGAGGTGGGAAGAAAAGACACTGCGAAGGTGTGTCTGGACAGCATCCCAAGCCTTTTTCAACAATGCCCACATAAATATGTTTTAACCGTGTGGATATCCATTTGGGGCATACAATGGACTGAGTTTAGTAAAATGACTCCCATGTAGCTTAGTAAAATCCCTTCAAATATTATCCATCCCTCATGTGGCGTAAGCATCCATGCCTCTGCTTAACAGGAATAACACAAATGTGGAGGATTTTGAAGGCTGACACCAAGAGAATTGCCATAATTTTCCCAGTCTTTGGATCAAAGGAGGAGGCATTTTAATCTTAACCTGTATACTTTTAAAATCCATTTATTTTAACCTTAGTCCATTTTGACCACACATAAAATTCCTTTTTAAAGATTTTCCTTCAAGAACCTTCTACAACACTTCTTTGAATTTAGATTTTGTCCCAAGCCATTTTTCTCCAAATAACCAGTCTCATTTAGGACAAAATTACTTTCTTTTACCTTTAACAAGAATATATTTCCATTTCTTATATCTTTCTTGCCTTTTACTTTCCTACATACAGAGTTGCTTTTTTATTTTTATTTTTTTTAGTTTTAATTACATTTAACCAATTGTGAATTTTCTGTTACATTAGAAAAATTTTTAGGTGGTAGACTTATGAATCCATTAAGCATAAAACATGGATTAAAACAATTTTTTTTAATGTTTATTTGTTTTTGACAGAGAGAGAGAGAGAGAGAGAGAGAGAGAGAGAGAGAGAGAGAGCATGAGCGGGGGAGGGGCAGAGAGAGAGAGAGAGAGACACAGAATCTGAAGCAGGCTCCAGGCTCTGAGCTGTCAGCACAGAGCCCAATGCGGGGCTCGAACTCACAGACCACGAGATCATGATCTGAGCTGAAGTCGGACACTCAACAGACTGAGCCACCCAGGCACCCCAAGCTTGGATTTAAATATTCTTAGTTTTTGTTGCCAAAAGAAGTTAGAAGCATAAACCTATGTCTAGTAAGCAGTGCTTCATCATCCCATCTGATTTGGAAAAGGTCTAAAATGTCCAAAGAACTTAATTATTTTTATCATTTAATTTATTAATAAGTTGATAATTCAATTTATCATTTAAGCAAAGTGTTAAAGTTTTAGGTTACCAAAGACACTGAAAGCTATCCTAACAATTACCCATGGAAACTATGAGGCAAACAAAGTTAACCATTACTTTAAGTCACTCTTTTGCTAACAAATTGGAACAGAGATAACAGGAACTTATTTGACCTTTAGTAAACCTTAGTAGTAATAAAGTTTTATATTTAATGCTGATAGCTTTCAAGACAGAACCAACAAACTTAAATTAGTATAAACACCGAATATGTTTCATTTACCATTTAAATCCTGGGAAGTTTGTTAAAACCTTAGGAAGTTATTAAGCACCTCCTAAATAGGATTACAGGTCATTACAAATCTTAAAACTTTATGTATTTATTTAACCAACGTGGCAATAAAAGATCCTAAAGGCGAATGTATAACATTATATGGTTGTTAGCAAAACCTAGTTCCTTTAACATTGAGAAGTTTTACCTAAGCAATCAAAGACCTGATGAAGATGAAACCTAAAGCCTTGGTTTTCCCACAGACAAAAGAGGAAAAAGACCTTTGTTTACATTGCCTATCAAGAGCAGAACAGTCCAAGAAAACTTTGTCTTGTTGAACAGAGAGAAAAGCAGAATTTTAACCTTATGCCAGTGTACTTTCAAAATTTTATTCATCTCAACTTTAGTAGAATAAAGTTTTATAATTTAAAAGACATGCCTATCTTAATAATATTTTATCTGTGTTTTCTTAAAAGTTTACCATTGTTAATTTTCTCCATGGAACCAGTGGGGAAACTTAAAGTTTAAGGAGGTGGGTTTTTGTTGTTGTTGTTGTTGTTGTTGTTGTTGTTGTTGTTGTTTTTGACTTTGGACAGCGTGGGGTGAAGGAGTGCTGTCTGAGGCTTTGAAGAGTCAGATATGCAGGCTGCAGGCGCAGACTGTACAGAAACCAGAGGAGAAGGGGAGAGAAGGCAGAAAGGGTGAGAAATCTCCAAGAGGCCTGAAGACGAGGCAGACGGAGGCACAGAGTGCAAAGAAAAGAGTTCACGTGATCCTAAAGCCAGTCAGCTCAGATAGATGAGCAGATACCGATTTTTGTTTTGTTTTGTATTATTTGTTTTATTTTGTTTTTGTTTTCCACTAGTGGAATTAGGCAGTCCACATTGAGAAGACAGGGAAAACAGGGAAGTTCCCTGAAACAAAAGGAGTTTTGGCAGTTGTTGGGGAATATTTCTTAAAATCTCTATCCCGAGGTAGACTAGCCAGAGACAATTGGCTCTAATCATGATAGTTATTAATCCAAGAAATGAATGAGGGAGAAGCCTTCACATATAGTTAGAGTAACCAGAGTGTATAGGAAGAAACAGTGAGAGAGAGTTAAGAGTTCCCTACATTAGGGATGCCCTCTGTAAAATCCACCACACTATTTCAGTGCATTGCTTTGCTGACAATGACGAAGCTGGGCTCGCTGCCTTGGTTGGGAATACTGCCCTGTGTCAGACAGTTGTTTAAAAGACACCGGAACAGCAGGGGCAAAGTTCTGCATAGCACCAGTCACGCAAGCATCGTGAAACTCTTGGGCACAGACAGCATACTGGGCTGGGGTCCGAATGATGTTCTTAAGAGAGCCCTAGTCCCAGGCACACATGGAGTGAGCACCGTGAATATTTTCTAAAATACCAATTGTAAAAGGGCTGTGATGGACCTACAGCCGAACTGATTTTTGCAATTCTTTTACTATTGGAAAGATCAGGCCTTCATGGCTGCGTTGCCCATTTCGCCTGACAACGGGAAAAAGCTGGAGTTTACTGGCCTTATGGGCTTTTCTAATATACTTTTGCATTGGGGTGAGGACTTTATCAGAGACAGTTGGTGAGGTTTTTAGAGGCTCGACATTGTCCCACCCTTTTGGGGGAGGAGGAGTATCTTCCGGCTATAAAAGAGCAAGAGGCACAATCTGAGTACAGGGGGAGCGAGATTTTTCTTCCTTTTTAGATAACTCTACGTCTTTGTATGCACTGTCCCAGCTCAAGGGGGATGGGGGAATGGACTAGGTGAGGATTACTTTAGGGGGGATTTTAGCCCCTTTAGAATGCCTGGCCTTCATTGTTTTTTTTCTACTTGCTCCCACACTTCAGGGGTTAGGGAGTGTGTGTGTGTGTGTGTGTGTGTGTGTGTGTGTGTGTGTGTGTGTGTGTGTGTGTGTGTGTGTGTGTTTCTTGCTAATTTAGTAGATGAAAATGATATATTGTTGAAATTTCTGTCCCATTGGGATAAAAGGTTTCTGTTCCATAATGAACCTAGTGAGAACATCCCATGGAAAGTTTCTGACAGTCTATCTGATTCTGTGCATTATAGTGTCAGATACTTTATTTTCCAGTTTGTTTCTTCAGAAGTGATTTCCATTCCCCTTTCATATTCATACTTCTCTGGTGGTGATAACTTCCACCTGTCCCTGTCTCAACTTTGCCTATCAAGTCTCACACTTCATTATTGACACTCCTGCTATGAACCTGGGGGAGGCATATCACCTTTCTGAGCCTCCTTTTCCTCTACTGTAAAATGAGAATGAGAGTCTCAACTTAGAGGGTTCCTGGGAATCAGAAAGCATTTTACCTTCACACGGATACATCACTTGAGAGGTTACAAAGCACTTAGGAGTCCATTTTCCCACGTTGGAAAATTAGTAACTTTTTTCTGTTAAACAGATACATTATATGGAATGTAAAAAAGATAGTAAAGTATAAAAAAGAAACTAATTCAGAGAGATGACTATTCAGAGATTATGACTTACCATTTTGGTAAATTTCCTCCTGGTCTCTGTTCATTACACATACACGTTTTCTATATCTGAAATCATATTGTATATGCTTTCCTTTTTTTTTTTTTTTTTTTTTTTTTTTTTAAGTAGGCTCCATGCCCAGCATGGAGCCCAAGTTGGGGCTTGAACTCAAGAGTTGGAGTCTTAACTGACTGAGCCACCCAGACACCCCTGTATTGACTTTCTTCTGCCTCTTTTTTTCTACCTAAAATTATCACATGAGCTAGCTTCATAATACTCTCAATTTATGCTTGGTTGTATTCAAAGTCCTTTGTAAATAGTAGCTCATTTAATCCTCATAACACCATTAAGAAGTAGGTTTTCCTCATATTGCAAATGAGGAAACTGACACAGAGAGGTTAAGTAACTTGCCCTTGTTACACAGTTAACAAGTAAAGTAACTAGAATTTCAACCCAGGTGGTCAGACTCCAGAATCTGTTCCTAATTCCTAATTATGCAGTTTCTCATATTATAGAATATTCCACCCTATGGATATATCACAATTTATGTAACCAAGCCTCTATTGTTTCAGTTTCCCTGTTACAAATAAGACATTAATGTGTCCCACCTCTGATACATTATGGCTTCAGATAAACTCACAGAAATAGAATTGCTTGCTTAAGGAATATCAGTATTTGTCAAAGTCTTGATCCAACTTGCCAAATTGCCCTCCAGAAATTTGGTTCCTATTTTTGATACTCTCCAAAACTGGGTATAATTATAATATTTCAAATATTTTCTGGAGCACCTGGATGGCTGTCAGTTAAGCAACTGACTCTTGATTTCAGCTCAGGTCATGATCTCACAGTTTGTGAGTTCAAGCCCCACATTGGACTCTGCACTGACAGAGCAGATCCTGTTTGGGATTCTTCCTCTCTCTCTGCCCCTCCCCCGCTTGGGCTCTCTCTGTCTCTCAAAATAAATAAATAAAAACTTTTAAAAAATACTTTAAAAATTTAAGTTAAGAAAAATATATTCTAATTTATTGAGTGAAAAAACTTGGCCATACACTCTCTAACCATAAGCATTATCCCTTTTATTTTTTTATTTTTGAGAGAGAGAGAGAGAGAGAGAGAGAGAGAGAGAGAGAGAGAATGAGCAGAGAAGGGGCAGAGAGAGAGAAGGAGACCCAGAGTCCAAAGCAGGCTCCAGTCTCCCAGCTGTCAACACAGAGCCTGACATGGGGCCTGAACCCTTAAGCCATGAGATCATGACCTAAGGCAGTCAGACGCTTAACCAACTGAGCCATCCAGGTGTCCCTAGCATTACCCTTTTTTAAGTGAACTTTTAATTTATTTTTTATTTTTATTTTTTAATGAACTTTTTATTTTGAGATAGTTGTAGATTCATATGCAGTTGTAAGAAATAATACAAAGAGATCCCATGGTCCCTTTACCCTGTTTACCCCAATGATGACATCTTGCAAAACTGTACAAAATCACAAGCAGGATATTGTCATTGATACAGTCAAGATACAGAACTTTTTTTTTTTAAGTTTATTTATTTATTTTGAGAGAAGAGAGAGAGGGAGAGTGAATCCCAAGCAGGCTCCCACTGCCAGCACGAAGCCCAATGTGGGGCTCTCGAGATCATTTCTGAGCCGAAATTAAGAATCAGACTCTTAACCAACTGAGCCACCCAGGAGCCCAGGTACAAAGCATTTCAATCACCACAAGAATCCCTCATGTTGCCCCTCTATAGCCACATCCACCTCTCTCCTGCTTCTATTCCCCCAACCACTAATCTATAGTCCATTTCTATAATTTTGTCATTTCAAGAATGCTATATAAATGGAATCCTACACTATATAACCTATTTGGGTGGCCTTTCCCATTCAGCTTAATTCTTTGGAGATTCATCCAGGTTACTGCATTTATCAATAGTTCATTCCTTTTTTTTTGCTGAGTGGTATTCCTTGGTATGGATGCACTAGCTGGTTTAACGAGTCACCCATTGAAAGACGTCTGGATTGGGGCTCCTGGGTGGCTCAGTCAGTTAAGTGTGCAACTCTTGATTTCTGCTCAGATCATGATCTCACAGCTCGTGAATTCAAGCCCCACATCGGGCTTTGCACTGTCAGCACAGAGCCTGCTTGGGATTCTCTCTCTCCCTACTCTCTCTGCCTCTACCCTGTTTGTGCTTTCTCTTTCTCTCAAAATAAATAAACCTGAAGACATTTTTCAAAAAAAAAAAAAAGACCTCTGGGTTATTTACAGGTTTTTTGTTTGTTTTTGTTTTTTGTTTTTGTTTTTGTTTTTGAGAGAGAGAGAGAGCGCGCAAGCATGCACAAGCCAGGAAGGGGCAGAGAGAAAGAGAGGGAATCCCAAGCAGGCTTGGCACTGTCTGTGCCGAGCTGGACATGGGGTCAGAGCCCATAAATGGTGAGATCATGACCCCAGCTAACATCGAGTCCAACGCTCAACCAACTGAGCCACCCAGGCATCCCTCCAGTTTTTGACTACTGCAAATACAGTTGCTATGAATACCCATGTACAGGTTTTTATGTGAACATAAGGTTTAATTTTTCAGGAATAAATGCTCAGAAGGGGAATTGCTGGGGGGCACTTGGCTGGCTTAGTTGGTACAGGGAGCATGCAACTCTTGATCTTGGGGTTGTGAGTTCAAGCCCAAGAGATTACTTAAAAATAAAATCTTAAAAAAAGAAATGGAATTGCTTGATTGTATGGTAATTGCATGTTTAGTTTTATAAGAATAAACTGCCAAACTGTTTTCCAGGAGAGTGTATCATTATACTACATGCCCACCAGCAAAGTATGAGTGATGTAGTTCCTCTGCATCCGTGTGAACATTTGGTATTGTCACTATTTTTTATTTTAGCCATTCTGATAGGTGTATAATATTATCTCACTGTGGTTTTAATTTGCATTTCCTTGATGGCTAGTGATGTTGAACATTTTTTCATATGTATCTTTTCTATTTGCATATCCTCTTTAGTGAAATATCTCTTTCTTGGTTTTTGCCCATTTTCTTTTCTAAAAAAATTTTTTAATGTTTATGTATTTTTGAGAGAAAGAGAGACAAAGCATGAGTGGGAGAGAGGCAGAGAGAGAGGGAGACACAGAATCCAAAGCAGGCTCCGGGCTCTAAGCTGTCACCACAGAGCCCGATGCAGGGCTCAAACCCACAAACTTTGAAATTATGACCTGAGCTGAAGTTGATGCTTAACCAACTAGGCCATGCAGGTGCCCCTGTTTTTGCCCATTTTCTAATTGGATTGTTTGGGGGTTTTTTGTTGTTGAGTTTTGAGAGTTCTTTGTATGTTCTCGATACTAGCCCTATGTCATATATGTGGTTTATAGATATATTCTCCTAGTCGTAGTTTGTCTTTTTATCCTCTTAACAGGGTCTTTCACAAAGCAAAATTTTTGAATTTTGATATAATCCTATATATCAATTTTTCCTTTTATGGATCATGCTTTCAGTGTTAAGTCTAAGAACTCTTTGCCATTGCCCAAGTTCTCAAAGATAGTCTCCTATGATGTTTTCTTTTTTTTTTTTTTTTAAATTTTTTTTCAACGTTTATTTATTTTTTTGGGGACAGAGAGAGACAGAGCATGAACGGGCGAGGGGCAGAGAGAGAGGGAGACACAGAATCGGAAACAGGCTCCAGGCTCTGAGCCATCAGCCCAGAGCCTGACGTGGGGCTCGAACTCACGGACCGCGAGATCGTGACCCGGCTGAAGTCGGACGCCTAACCGACTGCGCCACCCAGGCGCCCCTCCTATGATGTTTTCTAAAAGTTTTATGTTTACATTAAGTCCGTGATCCATTTGGGCTAATTTGGTATAAGGTGTGCAATTTAGTTTGATTTTTTTTAATGTTTATTTATTTATTTTGAGAGAGAGAGAGGGAAAAAAAATCCCAAGCAGGTTCTGCCGCCAGCACAGAGCCCAAGGCAGGGCTCTAACTCATGAACCATGAGATCATGACCTCAGCTGAAATTAAGAGTTGGACACTTAACCGACTGAGCCATCTAGGCACCCCTAGTTTTGTTTTTTGGGGTGTATTCTTTGCCCCTGAGTGTTCAGTGGGTTTTGGTTGTTCTATTTGTTGAGCAGGTTACCTTTCCTCCACTGAATTGTTTTTGCACTTTTAAAAAAAATTTTTTTTTCTTTTTTTTTTTTTTTTTAAATTTTTTTTTTTTTCAACGTTTATTTATTTTTGGGACAGAGAGAGACAGAGCATGAACGGGGGAGGGGCAGAGAGAGAGGGAGACACAGAATCGGAAACAGGCTCCAGGCTCTGAGCCATCAGCCCAGAGCCCGACGCGGGGCTCGAACTCACGGACCGTGAGATCGTGACCTGGCTGAAGCCGGACGCTTAACCGACTGCGCCACCCAGGCGCCCCAAAAAAATTTTTTTTCTAATGTTTGTTTATTTTTGAGACAGACAGAGACAGAGCATGAATGGGAGAGGGTCAGAGAGAGAGGGAGACACAGAATCCGAAACAGGCTCCAGGCTCTGAGCCATCAGCCCAGAGCCCAACGCGGGGCTCGAACTCACGGACCGCGAGATCGTGACCTGAGCGGAAGTCGGCCGCTTAACCGACTGAGCCACCCAGGCGCCCCTGTTTCTGCACTTTTGTCAAAAATTGGGCACATTTATTTCCATCTATTTCTAAGTTCCCTATTCTGTTCCACTGATCTATGTGTCTGTCCCTCTGCCAGTACTACAGTCTTGATTTCTATAACTCTACAATACGTTTTGAAATCGTATTCCTCTAAACTGATTCCTCTAACTTTACTTTTCTTTTTCAAATTTGTTTTAGTTATTCTAGTTTCTTTGTCTTTCCATATAAATTTTAGAATAATCTTGTCCATATCTAAAAATTTCTTGCAGAGATTTTGATAGGAATTGCATTAAACTGTATATCGACTTGAGAATTTACACCTTTATTATGTTGATTCTTCCAGTCCATGAACACAGTATGTTTCTTCATTTATTTAGATCTTCTTTGATTTCCTTCATTTGGAAGGTGTACCTGTGGTGTTAGATTTATACCTAAGTATTTCTTTCATGTTTTTCTTTTTCTTCTACCTTCTCTCCTCCTCCTCCTGCTGCTGAATGATATAGCGTTTTTAATTTTGGTGTCCATGTGTTCAGTGCTAATATATAGAAATACAATTGATTTTGTGTGTTTCTTATATATCTTGTGGATACAAGATTATCCTTGCTGAACTCACATATTATACAAACTTGGGGGTTTTTTGGTGGTTGTTGTTGATTCTTTGGAATTTTCTGTGTAGCCAATCATGTCACCTGCAAATAGGGACAGTTTTATTATTTCTTTCTGGTCTGTGTGCCTTTTATTTCCTTTTCTTGCCTTATTGTACGGCTACAACTTCCAGCACTGTGTTGAAGAAAAATGGTAAGACCAGACATCCTTGTTTTGGTCCTGATTTTAGGCAGATAGTATTCATTTCAGTCTTTCCCCATTAAGTATGTTGGCCACAGGTTTTTTTGTAGATGATTTTTATCAGGGTGAGAACATTCCACTGTATTCCTATTTCTGTTTTTGTTTTTTGTTTTTTTGAGACAGATACAGACAGATGGAGTGTGAGCAAGGGAAGCAGCAGAAAGAGAGGGAGACACAGAATCAGAAGCAGGCTCCAGGCTCTGAGCTGTCAGCACACAGCCCACTGTGGGACTTGAACCCACGAACCACGAGATCATGACCTGAGCCTAAGATGGATGCTCAACCAACTAAGCCACCCAGGCGCCCCTGTTTTTTTGTTTTTAAATTGAACAGATGATGAGTTCTGTCTTGTGCTTTTTCTGATATTAATTAATATCATGAGGTTTTTCTTCTTTAGATTGTTAATGTGGTAGATTACATTGATTGGTATAAAAATATCAAATCAGCTTTGTACCCTTGAAATAAGCCCAACTTGATCATGGTATACAATTCTTTACAATTATTGCTGAATTATATTTGCTAATAGTTTGTTAAGATTTTGCCAAAAAAAAAAAAAAGGAATTTTACATTTATATTCATGAAGGATATTGGGCTGTACTTTTCTTTGTACTGACTTTGTCTAATTTTGGCATCAGGACAATATAGTTTCATAAAATGAATTGGGCTTCCTGTCTTATATTTAGGTCTTTCATCCATTTTGAGTTTATTTTTGTGTAATGTGTAAGAAAGTGGTCCAGGTTCATTTTTCTGCATGTCGCTGTCCAGTTTTCCCAGCAACATTTGCTGAAGAGACTGTCTATTCCACTGAATATTCTTTCCTGCTTTGTCAAAGATTAGTTGGCCATATGTTTGTGGGTCCATTTACAGGTTCTCTGTTCTGTTCCATTTATCTGAGTATCTGTTCTTGTGCCAGTACCATACTGTCTTGATGATTACAGCTTTGTAATACAGCTTGAAGTCCGCATAAAATGAATTGGGAAGTATTCCCTAGTCTTTGATTTTCTGGAAGAGATTGGGTAGAATTGATTTTAATTCTTCTTTAAAACTTTGATAGAATTCTTCAATGAAACCATCTAGTCCTGGAAAGTTCTTTCTTGAGAGTTTTTAAATTATGAATTTAATTTTCTTAATAGCTATAGGGCTATTCAAATGACCTACATTGAATGAATGTGGTAGTTTGTGTTTTTCGAAGAGTGAGCCATCTTGTTGAAGCTGAATTTACAAATATAGTGTTATTTGTAGAATTCCCTTATTATGCTCTTGATGTCTGTATGGTCTGTAGTGATATCGCTGTTTCATTCCTGATATTGGTAATTTGTGTCTTTTCTCTCTTTTTTCTTTGTCTGCCTTCCTAGAGGTTTGTCAATTTTATGAATCTTTTCAAAGAACTGGCTCTTGGTTTCATTGAACTTCTCTATTTCCTGTTTTCAACTCATTTCTGCTCTTTATTATTTCCTTCCTTCTACTTGCCTCGGATTTATTTTGCTCTTCTTTTATGTTCTTGACGTAGGAGTTTAGATTATTGATTTGAGACTTTTCTTCCTTTCTAGTATATGCATTTAGTGCTATAAATTTCCCTCTCAGCAGTGTGTTAGCACAAATTCTAACATGTTATACTTTTATTTTCATTCAGTTCTATTTTTACTTGTTTTTTAATTTAACTTGAGACTTCCTCTTTGACATAAGGACTATTTACAAGCCTGTTATTTAATTTCTAAATGTTTGGATGCCTTCCTATTATCTTTCTGTTATTGATTTCTAAGTTTGATTGCATCGTGATCAGAACACATTCTATAGAATTTCAGTTATTTTAAATTTGTTAAGATTTGTTTTATGGCTGAGAATGTAGTCAATCATGGTATGTGTTCTTTGGGCATTGGAAATGAATGTGTGTTCTACTGTTAGGTGCAGTATTCTATAGGCGTCAAGTAGATATTGTGGTTGGTGATGCTGCTGAGGTCTTCTGTGTCCTTGCTGATTTTCTGTCTACTTGTTCCTTCAATTGTTAAGAGGTATATTAAAATCTCCCAATTGCTGCGCCTGGGTGGCTCCGTTGGTTAAGCGTCCAACTTTAGCTCAGGTAGTGGTCTTGCAGTTCACAAGTTCAAGCCCTGCATCCGGCTCTGTGCTGACAGCTCAGAGCCTGGAGCCTGCTTCAGATTCTGTGTCTCCCTCTCTCTGCCCATCCCCTGCTCAAGCTCTGTCTCTCTGTCTCTCTCTCAAAAATAAACATTAAAAAAATTTTTTTAATAATAAAATAACATAAAATAAAATCTCCCAACTGTAATTATGGATTTGTTTATTTCTCCTTTCAGTTCTGTCAGTTTCGTTTTGCATATTTTGCAGCTCTATTGTTTTGTGCGTTTGGATTCAGGACTGCTTTGTCATCTTGATGGACTGACCCCCTCATCATTATATAGTTGGGGAAAAATATTTTTAAAAATCAGGTGGGGTGATTCCTTATTAGTGCCACCTGGAGGTGGAAACTAGGTTCCCCATATGGTTTATGAGGGGAGGGTGTGATCAATTTTCTTTTTACATTTACTATCAGAATGACAAGAATTAAAAAGTGTGTTAACTGTTGGTTATCTTTTGGTGAGGTTATGGGGAAGCAGGCCCCTCATACGTTGCTTTCACTGTGATACATTGGCCCAACTTTCGTGGGCAACAAGATTATAAACACACTTGCCTTTTGACCAAACAGTTCCACTTCTTAGAAATTTATCCCAAAGATGTAAGCACACGGTAAGAGCAAAAGATTAGAAACAGTCTAAATGACCTTTAGCAGATTTGTTAAATAATTAATGGACAGTCCAAATGGTGGATTACTGAGAGGCCGCTGCTTTTTCAAAGGGAGGTATGGGGGCATCTGGGTGGCTCAGTTGGTTAAGTGCCAGACCGTTGATCTCAGCTCGGGTCTTGATCTCAGGGTCTTGAGTTCAAGCCCCACATTGTGTTGTGAAGCATACTTAAAAAAAGGGCGGGGGAGGTGTTTATCTATTGATACAGAATGGTCAATCTTCAGGATAACACGTTAAGTGAACAAAAAAGAAAGCAACATGCAGAACAGTGTGTCTAGTATGTCATTATTTGTTTAAATGAGAAAAAAAACCCCACAAGTATTTGCCTACATATGTTAAAAAAAAAATCAGGCTGAATATACAAACAACTAACAGCGCTGCCCGGAGGGTCCCCCACAGATGCCCATTCCACTCAAGGCCACAGTGGGCAAATAATTGCCAGACAGGCCTTCTCTCAGCCCAGGCGCCAGCCTAGGGCTCTGGGGAGGCTGTGGGGCACCCTAAATAATAGGCAGAGACAGGCCAGGCCCTGTGGCCAGCCACATTGCCTGCCCTTTGAACCTGCCCTTTGAGTGTTTGCTTTTGTAGACACTTAGATCTCCAGCTTGGAGGGCGGAGAGTGGTGGAGAGGGAAGGAGACGGCCCATTGGTTGAGGGGCCCTCTCGATTGCCCTCATTCCAGAGTCCAGCACTTAGACTCTGAATTAATTTGGAGGCTGCGGGGGGCCGGGGGGGGGGGGGGTTGGGGTCCAGATCCTGAAGATGCCCATTGGTGGGGACGGGAGGAGACAGAATAATGCAGTTCTGGGAAGACCCCTCCCACTGCTCCACCCTATCCTGGTATCTCCCCACCTCCCTAACTCCTTTTAGGCCCTCTCAGATTTGTAAATGTCCCTTGGGTCTGCATTGACGTCACTGCTTGGCATTGAGTACAGAGCTGGGGTATTTCTTGAAGAGCTGGGAATAGGGCTCCCCCAGCACCCCCCACCTCAATCATTCTCATGCTACAATGCTGTGTCAGGGGTGGTGAGGTGGCCTATGAGAGTCCCAGGAGCTGGCTGCGCCCACCCATAAACAGGCTTCTCCCCTTGGAGGAGCCCTCAGACTCAAATTAAGGGTGTGTGCAACTATATATCATTATGTTGAAATCCTCTGGTTATGTGTCTGACTGTCCCACTATTTCCAGGAGTGTCAGGAATATATTTGTTTTTGCCCAGTGCTGTATTCCCAATGTCTTGCTCAGTGCCTGGCACACAGAAGGCACTCAATATTTATGGAATGAATTAATGCTCTCAGATGTGGTGTCTCTTGGCTTCAGCCCACAGACCTGGCTATCCTTGGGGTGGGGATCAGGAGCTCTGCAAATCCCAGTCTCTAATGTCCCTAGCTGAAGCTGGAGCCTTCCCCCTTGATGTTTTCTTGCATCAAAAAATGTTTTCTTGACTCTCGTGCACTAGAATCTGGGCTTCCATGATGCTTTCATTCCAGCGTTTACTGGGAGCCTCATCCAGGGGTCCTAGTAATCCAGTGGTCTGGGATGCTGCCACTCCCTTTCATTTCTGAGTCTTTCATTCCTAGAGAGGGAGTCTTTCTGAGTCAAGCTCAGTCTTTCCCTCCTAGAGAGATAGACATTGTCTAAATAATTGCACAGAGGAATGCAAAATGGACACAGTTTGCTCTGAGAACTTGTAACAGGGGTGCCTGGCCCAGTCTGGCCAAGGGTCAGGAAAGCTGTCCTAAAGTGAGATCTGAGGGAGGAGGAGTTCAGACAAAGTGGGGGCTGGGGGTGAGAAGGGGAAGGCAGCTCCTGCTAGCCAGCTGCAAAAGTCCCCTCCCGACCTGGCTACCCCTCTGCTGGCTCTGCTAGCTGGCATTCCTGACAGCATCTGCCTGAGGTCAGCCTCTATCTGCAGTAGCCAACCTTTACTCCATACTTCCAGGAGAGGGCACCCCGCTCCTAGGTTTGGCTTCTGCCTACTGCAGTCCTGCTGTCTTCTATACGGTTTATTGCTCCCTCTTGTAGAAGAAACTAAGGCTCAGAATTGTGATGGGTATGGTTCATTGCCTGTTGACTTGTTCTGAGGGCTTTTAGTCCATGGAAGCATCCACTCTGTTGATAGTGACATTCACCATAATGATACTAGTTGACATTTTTTAAATGCTTCCTATGCTCCACTCTATGTTAGATGCTGCAATGATACCTATTTTACAGATGAAAACCACTGAGGCTTATAGTGGTCAATTGGCCCAAAGTTAGGAAGCACTGATGACATCTGACTCTTGGGCCCCTGCTGGTAAACGCTGTGCTCTTCTGTTTTCCCATCTTGTTCTTCCTTCTACCCAGCCACACACTGGAGAGTGCCAGATGCTGGATGCTAGGAAGACACAAAGAGGAACAGTTCAAAGACCCTTTTCCCTGGGGCTCCAACTTAGTGAACATGTGAGTGTCTACACATGAATGCAGTCATATAAACCCTCACACACATACTCATTCACACATATACACTTTCCCCACCATCACACACAGACACACACATATTCACACAATGTCACATGCTCACATATATTCAGATACACATGCAATTAGATGTTAGATAAGGATTGATCTGTGCTTTAACTGCCAGAGCCCTGGGACCCAAGGTTTAGCCAGTGATCTGTCAGCTGTTTGTTAACACCCTGTGCTTCCTCTTCCCTTTTCTTCATTTGGGAAACATTGCTGGCTACCCACTTCAGGGCAGGCTACTGGAGAACACAGATGACTCAGACCTGGCTCCTGCCCTCAAGGAACTTCCTAGCCCTGGGGGAGAAAGACTCACCAAGAACTGCCGCATAGACCATCAATGCCAGGGCGCATCTGAGCAGAGTGGAGGGAAGGGATGATGCACAGCCTGGAGACTGTGGAGGTTTCTCAGAGAAAGAGGCACCCACCTAGGTCTAGAAATAGCCAGGCAGGGAAAGCGGAGAGACCTGCCCTGATGTGGGGACATTTGCAAAGTCATGGCAGAGTAAAAGAGTGGGGGGCAAATAGCAGCTAATATCATGACCTCTTTCAAACCCTCTATGTAGATTATCCTGTTTAACCCCCTCAATGATCCTGTGGGATAAAAATCATTATTAACTGCATTCTATAGATAAGGAAACTGAGGGTCAGGAAAACCCAGCTTACAAGCTGCAGAATCAGGATCTGAACCCAGCTACACCTCGTTCTGAGGTGGAGGCTCATGGTCCCACAGCTCTACTGCTTTGGCTGCAGTCATTTCTGCTTCTTACACATATACACCTTTCCTCTCTCTCCTTCTGGCACTAAGGGGGATGATGACAGGTTCAACAACATAGTGTCACCCTCCCAACTCATCTAAGGACACTGGTGCCTCCTTTATCTACTGTGCCATTCTGCCCAAGAACTTCCCAGTAGTGTGCCCTTAGAGACCACGCTGTTTCGTTTTGTTTTTGGCAGACAGCTTTGTAAAGTGTGTTGTATTGTCCCTAAATTCTTCACAGAGGACTGAACGTTCAGAAGACCTTGACTCCTCCAGGGCAGCCACCAAATCTTGGGTTTCTCCACATCCCAGCCTCCAGCTTCAGGCCTGGTCCAGCTACCTGGTTAAGGTTTTTGGACTGGAATGGTAGTCCTTGGGGTATTTGCCTAGTGGATGATGTTTCTGATATTTTGAATTAGTTGCCAAAAAAAAAGTATTAAGTATGAATTAGTTGCCAATTAAAAAAATTTTTTTATTTTTATTTTTGAGAGGGGGTGGGTAGGGGCAGAGAGAGAGGGAGACGATTTGGGCCTTGAACCCACAAACTGCGAGATCATGACCTGAGCCTAAGGTGGACGCTCAACCGACTGAGACACCCAGGCACCCCAGTTGCCAATATTTTTTTAATTGGAGGAGTTGAAATGAATATCCACATTTCTAGGTTCTCTTGAAAAAATGATCAGATCTGGCAACTGAGTGTATGTTGTTGTACAGCAATGGGTGGGCAAGCCAGATGTTAACTGCCCTCTTTAGATGGGGTATAAGTTCTCCAGGCCAACATGCATTCCCATTCCTGCCCTCTTCAGTTGTTCTGCTAATCTGATCTCTGACTTACTTTTCTCAATGGTCCAGAATCATCCCAATGAGCATTGGTTGACATTCTTATTTGCATAGTAACCACTGACTTGTTTGCCACTATGCTAGATGTCCCCACATTTCAGGACTTCCTGAATTCTTGTCTTGGTTATGATTTACCTATCTTCTAGTTGCCAACCAGGATCCTAAAATGTAAGCATTAATAATAACTCCTTAGGAGCACCTGGCTGGCTTAGTCTGTAGAGCATACAACCCTCTCTCTTTTTTTAATGTTTATTTATTTATTTTTGAGAGAGACAGAGCATGCACAAGCAGGGGAGGGAGAGAGAGGGAAAGAGAATACCAAGCTCAAATACCTACACAGGGCTCCAACTCACAACCATGAGATCATGACCTGAGCCAAAATCAAGAGTCAGATGCTCAACCAATTGAGCCACCCAGGTGGCCCTAGAGCATGCAACTCTTGATCTCAAGGTTGTGAGTTTGACTCCCACATTGGATATAGAGATTACTTAATAAAATATTTATTTAAAAAATTTATAACCCCTGGGACACCTGGATAGCTCAGTTGGTTGGGGATCTGATTCTTGGTTTCAGCTCAGGTCATGATCTTGTGGTTTGTGGGTGTGAGCCCTGTGTTAGGCTCTGTGCTGTGTGGAGCCTACTTGGGATTCTCTCCCTCCCTCTCCCTCTGCCCCTCCCCTGCTCACATGCACACGTGTGTGCTCTCTCTCTCTCAAAATAAATAAATAAACTTTAAATATATATATAAACTCAAGCTTACAGGATGGATCCTTGTAGTTTTTTCTTTTTTTTTTTTTTTTCCTTTTTTATGTTTTATTTATTTCTGAGAGAGTACAAGAAGGGGAGGGGCAGAGAGAGAGGGATGGTGATCTGAAGCAGGCTCTGCACTAACAGCAGTGGAACCTGATGTGGGGGGCTTGAACTCAAGCCCCCAACGTGGGGCTTGAACTCACAAACTGAGATAATGACCTGAGCTGAAGTCAGACGCTCAACTGACTGAGCCACCCAGTTGCCCCCTTGTAGCTTCCTTTTGAGGTGGGCAGGCCTGGAATTGTTACACATTTGACAGAAAGGGAAACGGGGATGAGCGCTTACCTGAAGCATCACAGAGTCAGCCGTGAACAAGTGCCTGGGGCTTGAATAGTTCACACAGACAGGGAGTTTGATGTGCTAGTGGTCATGTGGTATGAGGATCAGATGATGAGGACTGTGCTCTGAGATCCTGGATCTTGGGGGTAGAAGAGGAGGATCCAGGGGGAGGACAAAGAGCTTGGCATCACTTCCCTATGGTGGTGTGAGGCTAAATGTGGATAATTCTCTGCCCTGGCATCCCGTTATCTATCGCTGTGTAACCAATCACCCTACTTAGTAGCATAAAACAACGATCATTTACTATTATCTTTTGGTTTTAGGGGTTGCTTGAACTAAGCTGGGCAGTTCTTGCTCTTGATCTCTTGTGTAGTTGCAGTTAAGACAGTGGCTGGACTGGTGCCATTTTGAAAGCTTCCTCACACACATGGCTGTCAGTTGATGCTGGCTGTCAGGATGAAACCTGCACATGACCTCTCCGTGTGTCCTGGGCTTCCTCCTAGCATGGTAGCTGGATTCCAAGGGCAAATGTCCCCAGAGAGAGACAGGTGAAAGTTGTGTCACCTTTTATTTTTTTAACTATTCTTTTTTTTTTTTTTTAAGTTTATTTTGAGAGAAGAGAGCATGTGAGCGAGCAGAGGAGGGACAGAGAGAGAGGGTGAGAGAGAATCCAAAGCAGGCTCTATGCTTCCCGTGTGGAGCCCAACACAGGGCTCAGTCTCAGGAACCGCGAGACCATGACCTGAGCTGAAATCAAGAGTTGGATGCTTAACTGATTGAGCCACCCAGGTGCCCCAACTATTCTTTAGAAACATTTTTTTCTAGATTTATGTAGATAAAATTGACATAGAACATTGTTTAAGTTTAAAGTATAATGTGGGGGTGCCTGGCTGGCTCATTTGGAGGAGCATGTGACTCTAAGAGTTGTGAGTTTGAGCCCTATGTTGGGTGTAGAGATTACTTACTAAAATTAAATAATAAATAAACTTTAAAAATGTGCAAAGTATACAATGTGATGATTTGATATACATATATATTATGAAATGATGACCAGAATAATAAGGTTAGTTAACTAACTATATGGTTACCGTTCACCTCATGTAATTATCAGTTTTTTTGCTATAGTGGTAATGGTGGTGATGAGAACCTTTAAGACCTACTCTCTTAAGAGCTTTCAAGTATACAATACAGTATCGATAACTATAGTCACCATCTTGTACATTAGATCCCAGAACTTAGTTCATCTTCTAACTGGAAGTTTGTACCCTTTGACCAACATTTCCCCATTTCCCCATTTCCCCAACCCCAGCCCCTGGCAACCACCATTCTACTCATTTTCTATGAGTTTGGCTTTTTGATATTCCACATACAAGTAAGACATGCAGTATTTGCCTTTCTCTATCTGACCTATTTCACTTATAATGCCCTCAAGTCTATCCATGTTGTCCCAAGAGGCAGGATTTCCTTCTTTTTATGGCTGAATAATATTCCATTATGTGGGGGAAAGTGGCATATTGTTTCTTTATCCATTCATCCATCTATGGACACTCAGGTGTTTCCATGTCTTGTTTGTATCACCTTTTATGATCTAGCCTTGGAATTTATATTGGCATCACTTCCACCATACTGTTATTTGAAGCAATCACAAAGATCCACCCAAGTTCTAGAGAAAGGGCCATAGACTCTACCATTTGACTGGAGAGTGGCAAGGTTCTTTTTTTTTTTTTAATGTTTATTTTATTTTTGAGAGAAAGAGAGAGACAGCTTGAGTGGGGAAGAGGGAGAGAGGGAGACAGAGAATCTGAAGCAGGCTACGGGCTCTGAGCTGTCAGCACAGAGCCCAATGCAGGGCTCAAACCCACAAACCGTGAGATCATGACCTGAGCTGAAGTCGGACGCTCAACCGACTGAGGAGTGGCAAAGCTCTGGAAGAGCAGGAGGGATAGGAGATATTGATGTGATCATTTTTGAAACATATTCTCCTCCACACCATATAGCTCTGGAGTCAGATGCCTGTGTTAGAATCCCAGTACACTTATGGCTCTAAGTCTCAGTTTCCTCATCTGTCAAATGGGACTAATAGTAGCACCTATTTCATGTGATTGCTATGAGGATTGAATGAGACAAGATCCCAAAGTGCAGAGTAACTGGCACATGGCCAGTGCTCAGTAGCTGTCACTATTGTTGGGACAGATCATCATGCTAAGCTCTGATGAGTGTGAGTCACCCTGCCAGGCCACCGCCTGTTTGTGTGTGTGAGGAAGCCTGGAAGTATGTTCAAAGATGTGTGCACAAGTGGGTCTATGTGCACATGCCCAGAGGAGCTGTGTGTGTGTGTGTGTGTGTGTGTGTGTGTGTGTGTGTGTGTGTCAGTGTGAGTACTTATTGAGATGGGAACTTGGGCGGAGTCCTGTCTGTGCACCTGAGGACCCATGTAGGGCTGTGGCTGTGTGTGTGAGTATGGGGGACGGGAGAGAGAATGACTGGGGCTGAGTGTGTGTCCACAGCTGTGCACAACTAGTATCAGATGTGTTAGATGGAACCATGAAAGTCCACAAGAATGTGGGATTTGGCCAAGCCTATGTGTTAGATTGTGTGTATACATGTGCATGAGTGTGTGTGTTTGCTGAAAGGTGTCTGTCCATGCATGATGCTTGGAAAAAATGAGAAAATGTAGAAACAAAGAACGCTTTCAGACCTTCCCAGGAATGTTTGAATCAAATGAACCCTTGGGGACTGTGACCAGCTGGAAAGACAAGGCACACCAGGTGGAGAGGCGTAGAGAAAGGCTTTTCTGAGGTTCATAATCACACTTGGCTGAGAGCCAGGGGCCCTATTAGGGCCAACCGCTTCCCACACACAGTTGCCTCCTCAGTTTGGAGGACAGCTCCACATCTGGGCCCTCCTCCTCATCATCCCTATTGCTATTAGTAGATAATTTGTTAATTCATTCAAAAAATTTGTTTTAGTCAACTAGTTTATTCTTTGTTAAGTTTTTGTTTTATTTTATTTTATTTTTGAGGGGGGAGGGGTGGGGTGAGAGAGAGAGAGAGAGAGAGAGAGAGAGAGAGAGAATGAATCTTAAGCAGGCTCCACACTTAGTGTAGAACCTGATCTCACAACCGTGAGATCATGACCTGAGCTGAAATCAAGAGTCGATACTTAACCGACTGAGCCATCCAGGCGCCCCTTAAGTTTTTATTTTAATTCCAGTTAGTTAACATACAAAATATGAAACACTTCACAGGGCACCTGGGTGGCTTGGTCTGTTAAGTGTCTGACTTGGGCTCAGGTCATGATCTTGTGGTCCGTGAGCCCGAGCCCCGGGTCAGACTCTGTGCTTACAGCTTAGAGCCTGGAGGCTGCTTCAGATTATGTGTCTCCCTCTTTCTCTCTGCCCCTCCTCACTCACACTCTGTCTCTCTCTCTCAAAAATAAGTAAACATTAAAATTTTTTTTTCAGAATATGGAACATTTTACAAATTTGTGTGTCATCCTTGTGCAGGGGCCATGCTAGTCCTCTGCGCATCGTTACAACTTTAGTATAAGTGCTGCAGGTGCGAGTCATTCATTCAAATATTTATTGAACACCTACTATGGGCCAGGAACTATGCTAGAGGCTGGGGATCAAGCAATGAACAAAGCCCTGTCCTAGAGGAGCTCATGTCCTAGTTGGAGGGGGTATTATATCCATAAACACATATTTCATGGACAAATGTCACATCAAGTGGTGGTAAGTATCATGAAGAAAAATCAGAGGGATGGGGTGACTTGGGAGGTGGGAGATACTCTAGAAAGGAGGTCAGGGAGGCCTCTCGAGCAGAAAACTCAGTGTCTAGGGGACATTTTATTTACTTATTTATTTATTTATCCCTAGATTTTTAAAAATGTTTATTTATTTTTAATTTTATTTTTAATTTTTTTAGAATTGCTAGAAGATAGTAAATATATTTTTTAAGTTTTTATTTTAATTACCCATTGTTCAGGGCGCCTGGGTGGCGCAGTCGGTTAAGCGTCCGGCTTCAGCCAGGTCACGATCTCGCGGTCCGTGAGTTCGAGCCCCGCGTCGGGCTCTGGGCTGATGGCTCAGAGCCTGGAGCCTGTTTCCGATTCTGTGTCTCCCTCTCTCTCTGCCCCTCCCCCGTTCATGCTCTGTCTCTCTCTGTCCCAAAAATAAATAAGAACGTTAATTACCCATTGTTCATCACAAGTGCACTCCTTTATCCTTATTACCTATTTAACCCTTTCCCCTACCCATTTCCCCTCTATCAGAGTTACCTATATAAAAAGTTCTCTTAGTTAAGAATCTGTTTCTTGGTTTGTCTCTTTTTTTTCCCTTTGCTTGTTTTTTTTTTTTTTTTTTTTATTTCACATATGAGTGAAATCATATGGTATTTGTCTTTCTCTTATTTTGCTTATTTTGCTTAGCCTTATACCCTCTGGATCCATCCATGTTGTTGCAAATGACAAGATTTCATTCTTTTTATGACTGAGTAATATTCCATTGTTCCATTTAAAAATTTACATCCAAATTAGTTAGTATATAGTGCAACAATGATTTCAGGAGTAGATTCCCCAGTGCCCTTACCCATTTAGCCCATCCCCCCTCCCACACCCTCTCCAGCAACCCTCAGTTTGTTCTCCATATTTATGAGTCTCTTCTGTTTTGCCCCCCTCCCTGTTTTTATATTATTTTTGTTTCCCTTCCCTTATGTTCATCTGTTTTGTCTCTTAAAGTCCTCATATGAGTGAAGTCATCTGATTTTGTCTTTCTCTGACTGACTCATTTCACCTAGCATAATACCCTCCATTTCCATCCACATAGTTGCAAATGGCAAGATTTCATGCTTTTTAATTGCCGAGTAATACTCCATTGTATAGATATACCACATCTTCTTTATCCATTCATCTATCGATGGACATTTGGGCTCTTTTGATATTTTGGCTATTGTTGATAGTGCTGCTATAAACATGGGGGTGCCTGTGTCCCTTCAAAACAGCACACCTGTATCCCGTGGATAAATGCCTAGTAGTGCAATTGCTGGGTCGTAGGGTAGTTCTATTTTTAGTTTTTTGAGGAACCTCCGTACTGTTTTCCAGACTGGCTGTACCAGTTTGCATTCCCAATGTTTATTTATTTTTGAGAGAGAGGGAGACAGAGAGAGACAGAGCATGATTATGGGAGGAGCAGAGAGAGAGGGAGACACAGAATCCAAAACAGGCTCCCGGCTCAGAGCTGTCAACACAGAGCCCGACACGGGGCCTGAACTCGTGAACCACGAGATCATGACCTAAGCTGAAGTTGGACGCTTAACCGACTGAGTCTCCCAGGCACCCCTAGGGGAAGACATTTTAGGCAGAGGCAACAGCAAGCACCAGGACCTTGGGTGAAACTGTGCCTGGCATATCCCAGGATCAGTGAAGAGACCATTGAGGCTGCAGTGAAATGAACTGGGGGCAGAGGGGAGGAAACTGGGTCATAAAGCGGCCAGGAGACTGGGAACCATGAGCTTCAGCAGGGGTGGCTGACTCTCCTTCCTCTCCTTTGCCTTCCCCACCACCACTCATGTGTTCCTTTCCTGCCGCTGCTCTGCCAATTTATCATGGACTGGTGGCCTAAAACAACTGAAATTTATTCTCTCAGAATTATGGAGACCAGAGTCCCAAATCAAGGTGTCAGCAGGGCCACATTTCCCCCAAAGGCTCTAGGGGAGAATCCTTTCTTGCCTCTTCCAGCTTCTGCTGGCTCTGGGAGTTCACTGGTTTATGGCCACATCCCTCCAATCTCTGTCTCCATCTTTGTGTGGCCTCCTCTTCTCCCTCTGTCTCTTCCCTCTTCTCTTCTCTTCTCTTCTCTTCTCTTCTCTTCTCTTCTCTTCTCTTCTCTTCTCTTCTGAGAGAGCTTGTCATTGGATTTAGGATTTAAGCTCACCTTGAGATCCTTAACTGAATTTCACCCTCAAAGGCCCTTTTCCCAAATAAGGTCACAATCACAGGTTCTGGAGTTAGGATGTGAGTATATCTTTTGAGGAGCCACTGCCCAACCGACTGTACTTCATTTGTCCAGGATCTAAGGCAGAGCCTAGTAGGGCCTCTGTGGGTCTCAGCTTCTACCTTTGTAAAATTGGACAATAGCATAGTCCTAACAGAGTTCAAGAGGGAAAGATGATGTCATGGATAAAAAAGTGTTCTATAGTGCCCCACATATGTAGGTGCTCAATTTTGAATTATTATTTGGGGGATGTCCCCCATGAAATTAGTCACTTTATCAAGTTTCTTGAGCTTCTATTGAGTGCAGAGCCTCTCCTAGGCGCCATAGGAGTCAAAAAGGAAGGGGCAGACCCACCATCAGATCCCCCTCCTGAGGCTGCTCTGGTTGGCAAAGAGTACCTGCCACCCTCACCCTTTGTGATAGTTAATTTTATATGTCAACTTGATTGAGCCGCAGGGTGTCCAAATTAAACATTATTTCTGGGTGCCTCTGTGTTTTTCTGGATGGGATTAGGATTTGAATCAGCAGACTCAATAAGGTAGATGATCCTCCCCAATGTGGGTGGGCACCATCTAATCCACTGAGGGCCTAAATAGAACAAAAGGCAGAGGAAGGGAGGATTTGTTCCCTTCCTGACTTCTTGTTGAGCTGGGACGTTGATCTTCTTTTTTTTTTTTAATTTTTTTTCAACGTTTATTTATTTTTGGGACAGAGAGAGACAGAGCATGAACGGGGGAGGGGCAGAGAGAGAGGGAGACACAGAATCGGAAACAGGCTCCAGGCTCTGAGCCATCAGCCCAGAGCCCAACGCGGGGCTCGAACTCACGGACCGCGAGATCGTGACCTGGCTGAAGTCGGACGCTTAACCGACTGTGCCACCCAGGCGCCCTTGGGACGTTGATCTTCTGCCCTTGAACTGAATTACACCTTCAGCTTTCCTGGGTCTCCAGGTTGAAGATCATGAGATCTTCTTAGTCTCCATAATCATGTGAGCCAATTCCTCAAAATAAATCTCTCTCTCTTTTTTAACATGGATGAATCTCAGATACCAAGTTTAATGAAAGAAGCCAAGTAAAAAAGAGCATGTGCTGTATAAGTCCACTTGTATGAAGTTCAAGAACAGGCAAAACTAATTTATGTTTATAGAAATTAGAATAGTTGTTACTTGGGGCACCTGGGTGGCTCAGTCGGTTAAGCGTCCGACTCTGGATTTCAGCTCAGGTCATGATCTCGTGGTTCGTGAGTTCGGGCTCTGCATCAGGTTCCACACTGGCAGTGTGGAGACTGCTTAGGCTTGTCTGTCTCTCTCCCTCTCTTGGCCCCTCCCCAGCACACTCTTTCTCTCTCTCTCTCAAAGTAAATAAACTTAAAAATTAAAAATAAAAAAAAAAAGAATAGTTGTTAGTTTGGCAGAGGGATTGAGGACTCTCAACTGGGAAGGGACATGAAGGAGCCATTTAGTGGTCTGGAAATAGTCTGGGTAGAGGTTACATGGGTTGAACAAGAGTAAAAATGCAAGAAGCTGGCCACTTAGGTGTGTTTCATTTACTTAACTGTATATCACAATCGCAACTTAACAAGACTGCCAGTACCAGATGTTGACAAGGATGAGGAGTACCAGGACTTCTCATGCTTTGCTAGTAGGGGAGGAGTAAATAGCTATAACCTCTCTGGGGAGCTGTTCGGCAATAACTTGCAAAGTTGAAGTTGTGTGTGCCCTTTGACCCACCAATTCTATTCCCAAGTCTATACCTGAGAAAATATCACACGTGCACAAGAAGACATGTACAATACTGCTTATAGCATCCTTGTTTGTGAATGTGAAATATTAGAGGCAGCCTGAAGTGCGACGCCCGGGTGGTCAGTTGGTTAAGCATCTGACTCTTGGTTTCGGCTCAGGTCATATCTCATGGTTCCTGAGATAGACCCCCGTGTTGGGCTCGGCACTGATAGCACAGAGCCTGCTTGGGATTCCCTCTCTTCACTCTCTCTGCCCCTTCCCTGATTTCTTTCTCTCTCTTTCTCAAAATAAATAAATAAACATTTAAAAAACAAAAAAAGAAGCAGCCTGAAGGTTCGTCAACAGAATAATAACATGTGGTGCACTCATGTAATGTAATTATGTATAACAGGTGGGTTAGAAAGAAGACGAGGCAGCGAATCATAGGTAGTAGATTTATAAGGGCCTCAAAGATCAAGTCCAGGGGTGCCTGGGTGACTCAGCTGGTTAAGTGTCCTACTCTTGATTTCGGCTTAGGTCCTGACCTCACAGTTGTGAAATTGAATCCTGTGTCAGGCTCTGTGCCAAGTGTAGAGCCTGCTTGGGATTCTCTCTCTCCCTCTTTCTCTGTCCCTCCCCTGTACTCACTTTCTCTCTCTCTCTCTCTCTCTCTCTCTTTCAGAATAAATAAATTTTTTTAATAAAGAAATAAGTAAAATGATAGGATTAAAAAAATCAAGTCCATGCTCTATTTTAGACATAATGAGACTGATGCACAGAGAGGCTGACTGATTTGTCCAAGGTCACACAGCAAATTAATGAACAAGTCAGGTTAGGCCTAGGTTTTCTTATTCCCGATCCAGTACTCATCCCTAGAGGTAGAAAGGATATTAATTATAATCCCTGTTCAGGGAACTAACTTGGGGGACAGAAATAGCCCCAACATGGGGAGGTCAGCACAATCATGTTTTGGGTGTAGGGACACACTGCCCACAGAGATGGCCTATCACCAGCTCAAGGTCCAGCTGCCCCATCACAAATCTTATGAAACCTTCACCACTTCTCTGAGACCACGCCAGGGTTTCTCAGGGGCCGTCAGCAGGTGCTATGACCAAAGGGAGTTGGGGCAGAGTGAAGATATTGGTGCCAGACTCTTCCGTGAAAACTCTCATCCCATCAGGATCTACCTTCAATTCCCACCCTGGGTCCCACCCCTGCCCTGCCTGTAACCCTCCTGCACTCAGCCACCCCATCACTCCTTGCTGCTTCAGGCTTCCCCATCCTTGGTCCCTGCCACTAAGGTCCCATCTTAGATGTTTCCTCTGTGGCCTCTGAACCTCTTCTTCTATAGAAAGCATACGTCTTGACCTTCCCAGAATGTTTCCTTTCAGGGCCTCTGTACAAGGGTAAATGAGGGGCCCTGATTTGGGGTTGACTTTACTTGATGGAATGATTCTTTGTAAAATTTGTCCAGAGAGATATCCTAATCTTCACAGAGGTCATTATGGTGGCCTTGTCTCCCCTCCTGAGCCTCCTGAGACTTCCCCTAGAGCCCACTCAAGCAGAGGCCTCTAATTTCCTATCAACTCCATGCATCTTAGAACCTTCTCCACTCCCTGGTGTTCCTTGAACACTGTTGCTTCAATTTAACTGTCTGAGCCTCTCTTTCCTCAGTTGCAGAGTGGAGATGGTGAAGTATTGCCAAAGAATGCTCTTGGTTGCAAGTAACAGAAAACCCAGCCAATAGTAGATTAGGGGACTTTGTCTCACAGGAAGTCTTGACACAGGGAACTGCTCGTGTTCTTTCACTGGCTTAATGATGTCATATCCAGTGTCTCTGTGAGTCTGTTGGCCTTTTCCTCATGTTGTGGCCTCATGGAATATGTTGTTCCATAGATGACATCATTCCATGTTCCAGGTAGAAGTAGAAAGAAAAGTAAAGGAAGAATGAGCAACCTGAGTCTCTTCTTGGAAAGTCAACGTATTCCCAGAAGTTTTATCCAGTGGTCATTCTCTTCTGTCTCATTGGCCAGAACTATGTCACAGTGCCCCCCCCCCCCCTTAGCTAGAAGCTAGCTAGAGAGGGGAATATCGATGAAGTCAGTCACTAACAAACAGTATTCACACACACATCAACCTCTCAAGGATTACATAAGCATAGTGCCACCAGAACAGCTAAAATGTAAAAGGCTGACAATATCAAGTGTTGATTAGAATGTGAAGCAACTAGAACTCTCATACATTGTTGGTAGGAGAATAAATCGGTACAACCCCTTTGGAAAACTATTTGGCAATGCATACTAAAGCTAAATGTCCAAAGTCATTGCTGCAAAGGCAGGCTTCAAGCCCAGGTATGGTGACTCCAAATCCTGTGCTTCTTAGAGGAAACAGGATCTCCAACCAATGGGAATATAAATTAGAAAAGCCTTCTTAGGGAGATTTCGCAGGATCATTATTAAAAATGTAATGGCCTTTGACTCAGCACGTTCATCATCACAACCTACCCTAGGACACATATCCGTGTGGCTAGAAAGAAGTATGTGCAATTCACTTCAGCATTGTTTGTAACGGGAAAATAGGAAACAATCCAAATATCCCCCAGTAGGGTACTGAGGTGAGCCATTGCATTTAGTAAGGCTCCTAGGAGTGCGGTGGGTAAATGTGTGGACTCTCAGTTCAAATCTGGGTTCATTTACTTGGATAATATACTTACCTTCTCTAGGCCTCACTTTCTTCTTCTTTATTTATTTATTTATTTAATACTTAAAAAAAAATTTTTTTTAACATTTATTTATTTTTGAGACAGAGAGAGACAGAGCATGAATGGGGGAGGGTCAGAGAGAGGGAGACACAGAATCCGAAACAGGCTCCAGGCTCCGAGCTGTCAGCACAGAGCCTGACGTGGGGCTCGAACTCATGGACCACGAGATTGTGACCTGAGCTGAAGTCGGCTGCTTAACCGACTGAGCCACCCAGGCGCCCCACTTTTTTTTTTTTAAAGTAAGCTCTACACCCAATGTGAGGCTTGAACTCACAACCCTGAGATCAAGAGTTGCACGCTCTACCGACTGAGTCAGCCAGGTGCCCCACATTCTTTCCATTTTAAAGGTAAAGAACGTGGGGTGCCTGGCTGACTCAGTAGAGCATGTGACTCTTGATCTCAGGGCTGTGAGTTTGAGCCCCACATTGGGTGTAGAGATTACTTAAGAAAGTAGAATCTTTGGAGCACCTGAGTGGCTCAGTCAGTTGAGTGTCTGACTCTTGATTTCAGCTCAGGTCACAATCCCACAGTCATGGGATTGAGCCCTATTTCTGGCTCCACAAAGCCTGCTTGGATTCTCTCTTTCCCTCTCTCTCTGCCCCTCCCCTGCTTCTGTGCGCAAGCATGCACATGCATGTTCTCTGTCTCTCTGTCTCTCAAAATAAATAAAAACTTAAAAAAAATTTTAAATAAATAGATTAATTAATTAATTAATTTTAAAAATGGAAAGAATGCTAGTGACCAGAGGCTGTCAGGTTGAAATAAGATACGCACAGGAAGCACAGAGGGAGGATGGGGCCTGGTCCCTTGGAGGCACTTGAGCGTATTTTCACAGCATACACACTGTGGAATACAGGGCAGTGGTTAAAGAGAACTAGGATATCTCTGTGTACTTGTATAGGAAAGAAATTTCTCCTTTTTTTTTAATGTTTATTTATTTTTGAGAGAAAGAGTGTGACTGGGAGAGGGGCAGAGAGAGAGAGAGAGAGAGAGAGAGAGAGAGACAGGGCTTGAAGCAGGCTCCAGGCTCTGAGCTGTCAGCACAGAGCTCAACATGGGGCTCGAGCTCACAAACCATGAGATCATGACCCGAGCTGAAGTCGGATGCTTAACTGACTGAACCACCCAGGTGCCCCAAGGAAAGAAATTTCTAAGTCCTAGGGTGAAGTAGGAAAAACTAGTTGCAGAAAAACATGACCCCGTTGGACAGCAAAATTATTTTTTTAAGTTTATTTTTTTTATTTTGAGAGAGAGAGAGAGAGAGAGAAAGAGCACTCTTGCAAGCTGGGAAGGGGCAGAGAGAGAGGGAAAGAGAGAATCCGAAGCAGGTTCCAGGCTGTCAGTGCAGAGCCCAATACAGGGCTCCATCTCAGGAACCCGTGAGATCATGACCTGAGCCGAAATCAAGAGTCCATTGCTCAACCGACTGAGCCACCCAGGTGCCCCAAAATGATATTTTTCTATATGTTTATGCCACAAATCTATAGAAAACAAATTCTGGCGGTATATGTACCACATGTATGCCTGTGTTACCTCTAGGGCAAAGGAAAAATTTTGCTGTTTTACCCCTGGGCTCTGCCACTTACTAGCTATGTGATCTTGGGCAAGTTATAGTGCCTCTCTGTGCATCAGTTTCCCCATCTTTAAAATGGGGATACGCTAGTAGCTACCTGATAAATGGTTGTGAGGATTAAATGAGCAAATACACATGAATCACCTAGAATAGTGCCTGTAACACAGTGTAAGACAACTGTTAGTTTTTACTTATGAAATTAAATTTCTTTTCATTCTTCTGTGCCCTTTCACTGTGCTAAAACTTCTCTGTCTTGGTCAGAAGTGGGGGACAGCTAGCCCCTCACAATTCCTTCAGGGTCTTATGCAGAGGAAAAGCTTGAAAAAGTTTAAAGGGTTGTACTGAAGACACAGGGTTAAGACAAGGACAGCAGGGTAAGGACAGGCCTGTGGGTGGTGGGAAGGAGTGGGCGTGGAGGTGGAGGAGTGGAAGAGGGGACGCAGCAGGGCTCAGGTTCCAAGAACAGGGCCTGATGACCATATTCGTCCAATTTAAGATCCATCATTGTAATACGCACCATTATTTTATGTAACACTACGTAATTTTTACATGCACCTCAACTATTACATGTATCCCAATTTCAAAGATATTAACAGGCAAACAGATGTGCATTGTAGAATCATTAAAATATGGGTCCTTAAAGCGTTGAAAGATTATAATGCCCTCACCCCCAAATTTTTAATATCCCACTAAACTAAGTATAACAGGATTTTCCCTGTGATGATTACTTTGAAGTTTTAAGGGGGAAATAGTAAATGTCAAATTCTTTCCTTAAAACGTATCTCATATCTCGTCTTTATTCCCCTGCATGGGCTGAGTCAGCCTGTTGGGTGACCCGGGCCTGCCCTGGGGGAGGGAGGGAAGCCACACAACTGAGTTCTTTGAGCCTCCTCCCTGCCCCGAGGGTGGCAGCAGCAGCTGGAAAAGGGCCCAGCTTTATGGGGAACAATGGTGCCAGCCAGCTGCGGGTGAAGCAGGGCTGAGCAGCCTGGCCTAGCCTGGCCTGGGTCCAAAAAAGTGACCTTGCACCTAAGGGGTGCACTTCACTTGGGCAAAGGTCTGAGAGATACAGGGAAAACGGACAGGGGATCCCCTCAACATTCCTAGTGAACAACTATTGTTCCCTCTGACTCACTGAGCCCACTGTCAAGTGATGATTTGTATAATCTTTTATAAACATGCCCAGGTCATGTTGTTTTGACAGTATCTGTCTGACACATCAGATAAAGTGTCTGACCCACCTGATCATTGGAATGAGATCCACATGACTTGAAGTAAGAATATCTCCAGGACAGGGGAGATCCGTGGGCACCTGCCTGCCCCTACTCCTTCAAGCCAATCTTTACCGTGACATAGTAACTGCCTGGGTTCAAAGCCCACCTCTAACACTTCCCACGTGCATGACCTTGGGTGAATTACTTTGCCACTGTGGTAGCTAGCCTCCATGATGGCCCTCAGTTGTTTCCACCTCCTGATATCCAATGTGTAGTCAGTCCCCTCCTACAATGACTAGGGCTGACCTGTGTTACCACTAGGGTATTACAGAAATGACAGTGTGACTTCTGAGGCTAAGTCAGAAAATACATTTCAGCTTCCACTTTGCTGTCTTGGATGGGTTGCTCTAGGAGAAGTCAGATGCCATGTTGTCAGCACACTCAAGCATCCCAATAGAGAGATCCACAGGCAAATAACTGATATCCCATGGCAACTGCCAGCCGCTTTGCTAACCCTGTTCCTGAGCCACCTTGGAAATGGATCCTCCAGCCCTCGTCAAGCTTTAAGATGACTGCAGCCCTGGTTCACGGCTTGCCTAGAATCTCCTGGATTGCCCCAGGCTAGAATCAGTTAATTTGCTCTTAAATTCCTGACCCACAGAAAATGTGTGAGATAATAAATTATTGTAGTTTTAAGCTGTTAAGCTTTAGAGTAATTTGTTATGCCACAAGTAGATAATGAGTACAGTCCTCCTTTACCTCCCTTTCCTCATTTTTGAAATGAAGATGACAATACTACCTGCTTCAGGGATGCCTGGGTGGCTCAGTCAGTCGAGCGGTTCAGCATCCATCGGACTCTTGATTGCGGCTCAGGTCATGATCTCACCGTTTGTGAAGAGCCCTGCACTGTTAGTGCAGAGCCTGCTTGAGATTTTCTCTCTCTTTCCCTCTCTGCCCCTCCCCTGATCTCTCTCTCTCTCTCTCTCTCTCTCAAAAATAAATAAATAAGCATTAAAAAAAAAATAGTACCTGCTTCAGAGAATCACAGTGAGGATTTAAAAGATTGCCTGGGAAGGGTCTGGCTCCTAGCAAACACTCATAGATAGGAGCCAATATTACTGTATTATTTTACAGCCTTTATTAATCGAGAGCAGAGATGAGATGAAGTACTGTGGGAGGAAGAGAGCCAGGAGGGAGGATGAAGTAGCAACACCCAGTATCTTCTTGATTTTCTGGGCAATTCAATTCTACCTCTCCTCACATATCCTCTCTCGAGACGGAGACAGAAGTCCTGTGGGAACCTCAGTCTCCTCAGGAGGCAGAGTGAGGAGCCATTGCTCCTTGGAGCATCCCTCTTACAATCTCAGTCTCCACCTCTGGAGTTTATCGAGTAATTTCTTTCTCATCTGCTAGCAGGCCCTATCAACAGAATTCGCTTTATCTCACCGCTTTCAGGGATGTTCCCTTACCACTGGCAGCCACATGGCTAAGGATTGCTTTGCTCCTTAATGGAACTCTGTGAACCAAGTTTAAATTTTAACTCTGCTACTGATTTGCCTTTTGTCAAGCCACTCAACCTCTTGAGGCCCATTTCCTCACCTGCCAAACAGAATTTTGCCTCAGGGCTGTTGGCAGAAGAAAAATGAAGCAAGACAGTGAGATCTGAATGCTTTAAGTGGAAATAATAAACTATAAATGCCCCAAAGTCTGTCAGGTGCTGCCCAGCTCCCCACTCTACCCCATTCTTCCCATAGTCAGGGCCACTGAATTCTCACGTGCAGGCTTTTGTCTTGCTCTGGGCTTGAGACCAACCTTGTTTTTTAATCAGAGGATTTTATTTTGTATTTAAAAATTTTTCTTAAATGTTTATTTATTTTTGAGAGAGAGAGAGACAGAGTGAGAGCTGGAGAGGGGCAGAGAGAAAGGGAGACACAGAAACCAAAGCAGGCTCCAGGCTCTGAGCTGTCAGCACAGAGCCCGACATGGGGCTCAAACTCACAGACCGTGAGATCATGACCTGAGCTGAAGTCAGACGCCCGGATGACTGAGCCACCCAGGTGCCCCTTAATCAGGGGATTTTAAAGAGATTTGATTTCTTTAATCAGGGGCTCAGCTATGAGTTGAAAATGTGCCCGGTACCATGTTTCCTATGTCAAAGACTAGTTCAAAATAAACTATTTTTAAATCAAAGTAATAAAATCCCAGTATAGAATATTGACCTTAAATTTGGATCTGCATTTGAAGCAGCCTGAGCAGTTAAGGTTGACACCTGGACGCACCTCCAGAGATTTAGATTTCGTTATCTAGGGTGGGGCTTGGACATTGGGATTTTTAAAAGCTCCTCTGCCTCACTCCCCTGAATGAAACAATTGTTTTCAAGACGCTGGACATCAGGTCATGAAGGACAGTGATCCCCAATAACTGCATCTCAGAACAGAGTTCAAGAATACATATAGAGTTACAAAAATATCTGGCAGCCAACGGGTAATATTCCCGATACCTGGCATTCAATAGGAGAATGTACTAGTCGTGCCAAGCAGGAAATAATGAGAAGAAAAAAGAATGGAAACTGACTCAGGGGCACCTGGGTGCCTCATTGGGTTGAGTGTCCAACTTCGGCTCAGGTCATGATCACGTGGTTCCTGAGTTAGAGCCCCACACCAGGCTCTCTGCTGTCAGCACAGAACCCTCTTCAGATTCTCTGTCTCCGTCTCTCTCTGCCCCTCCCTGGCTTGTGCTCTCTCTCTCCCTCTCTCAAAGAATAAATGAACATAAAAAAATTTTTTTAAAATAATGAACAGAGAGCATCAGTGAGCTGTGAGGTAACATCAAGCAATCTAATACACATGTAACTGGGGTCTCTGAAGGTGAGACAGAAAAATTACTTGAAGCAATAATGGCTGAAAAGTTTCCAAATATGATGACATAATTGCCAATGTAGAGAAGAAAAAAAAAAAAAAAACCAGGGTAATCTGCTTTTTAAAAAACTACTAGAACTAATAAAAAGGTCAATATACAAAAATAAATTGTATTTCTCTATACCAGCAATGAGTAACTAGAAATTGGAATAAAAATATTATTTATAGTAGCATCCAAAACTATGAAATACTTAGGAGTAAGTTTGGTAAAGGATATGAAGTATCTCTGTACTCCAAAAACTATAGAACACTGCTGAGAGACTTAAAGATTTAAATAAAGACTTAAATAAATGGAGAAAGTATGTGTTGTGGGTCATAAGACTTAATTCTCCCCAAATTGACCTAGAGATTCAGTGCAATCCCAATTAAAAATTCCAGTGGGCTTTTTGTAGAAATTGACAGGCTGATCTTATTTATTATTATTTTTTATGCTTTTTTTTTTTTCATTTGAGAGAGAGAGAGAGAGAATCACTTGGGGTGGGGCAGAGGGAGAGAGAGAAATAGAGACAGAGAGAGAGAGAGAGAGAGAGAGAGAGAGAGAGAGAATCTTAAGTATACTCTGTGTTCAGGACAGAGCCTGACGCAGGGCTTGATCTCATGACGGGTGATCACAACCGGAACTGGAGCTGATATCAAGAGTCTGGCGCTTAACTGATTGAACCATCCAGGTGCTCCTGATTCTTAATAATAACATATTTACGGGGCACCTGGGTGGCTCAGTCGGTTGAGCCTCCGACTTCAGCTCAGGTCATGATCTCGCGGTTCGTGGGTTCGAGCCCCACGTCGGGCTCTGTGCTGACGGCTTGGAGCCTGGAGCCTGCTTCAGATTCTGTGTCTCCCTCTCTCTCTCCCTGCCCTTCCCTCACTTGTGCTCTGTCTCTCACTCTCTAAAATAAATGAACATGAAAAATAAAAAAAATGTTTAAAAAAATAATAACGTATTTACTTATTTGCTTTATCCTATACTACACATACATTCAGTAGTTCCAAAATTACCATGCCAATATTAATAGTAATAGTAAAAACACCAAATGAAGCTTTGGTCTTCAGAATATATCTGCTTAAGTGTATAGACTCTCTGTGTTCAGAAGTCACTCTATTATTTCTTATTCATTTTAAGCCCTGGGAATGAATTATATCATTTTGATGGAGAAGAGAACCAGTCCCTGAGGACAACAGTATTTAGATGTCAGGTGAAACAGTTGGCAGGAAGAAAAGCTGGAATTTGAGGTGTCACAGGGACTCAGAGAAGACAGTTTTTCATTACCAATGGAGGGTCCACAATTGTACTGACGGCTGCTTAGAGCTCACACATGACAACGAATATATGTTTATTGGATAGTTATTTATATTCCAGTGTGAAATAATAGAATATATATATAAAAGTTTCTGCCCCGGTTCCTGGCACAGAGTTTCTAAAACCCTTGTAATTTTCCAAGTGGTAAAAGCACTAGGAGCATCTTTTGCTCTAATGTTTTGTCTTTGACCCTGGTTCCCAATACAGAGCTCCTAGATCCCTTGGAATTTCCTGGGTGATAGCATCTTTTATTCTAATGAGTTGACTCCTGGTGGGCTCCTGAATAGCTTCCGAATGGGACCAAGCCATGATTAGAGGCTTAGAACTTGCAGCCCCACCCTCCAACCTCAGGGAAGGGAGAGGAGTTGGAGATTGAGTTAATGACCAAGAATCATTAACTAAGAAGGGACATCTGGCTGGCTCAGTTGATGGAGCATGTGCCTCTTGATATCGGGGTTGTAAGTTCAAACCCCATGTTGGGTGTAGAGATTACTTAAAAATAAAATCTTTAAAAAAAAAAAAAAAAGGAAGAATCATTAACTATACTATGTGATGAAACCTCCATAAAAGTCCCAAAAGTTTGGGGTGTGGGGTGCTTCTGAGTTGGTAAGCACATCCATGTGCCAGGACAGTGGTGCACCCCAAGTCCACAGGGCAGATGTTTCTAGAAGTCCACTGTGTGTATCTTCCTCTGGTTGTTCATTTGTATCTTTTAAAATATCCTTGGTAATAAATCAGCGATAGTAAGTAAATTGTTCTCCTGGGTTCTGTAAGCCACTCTAGCAAATTACCAAACTTGAGAAGGGGGTCATGGGACCCTCCAATTTGTAGCCAAGTGTGACAGAAGTTATAGTAACCTGGGTACCCACTCCTTGTGATTGGTGTCTGAAGTCGGTGTCTTTTTAGACTGAGGGAGCCCTTAACCTGTGGGAACCATGCTAACTCCAGGCAGTTAGTGTCAGAATTGCTTGGTATGGAAAACCCCCACATCTAGTGTCAGAAGTGTTGTGAGTGTGGTAGTTGCAGTGTGAGAGTACAGGAAATCAGTGAATTTTTCCTAGACAGGCAGGCACTGTGTTTGGTACCTTACGCACAGCTACCCATTTAATCTTTGTAGTAAGCCTGTGGGGTCAGCATTGTTACCATGTCCATTCTCCACGTGAGGAATTGAGTTACAGAGAGATTAGACAACTTCTCCAAGGTCACACAGCAAGTGAGGAGACTTGATTTCTCACCCAGGCTGTTTACCTCTAATCACGAATGCCCACTGGATTTAGAAATATAGCAGTTGTTGGTGGCCTTAAGAAAAGCAATTTCAGGGGCGCCTGGGTGGCTCAGTCAGTTGAGCGTCCAACTTGGGCTCGGGTCATGATCTCACGGCTCATGAGTTCGAGCCCTGCATCGGGCTCTGTGCTGTGCTGGCAGCTCGGAGCCTGGAACCTACTTTGGGTTCTGTATCTCCCTCTCTCTCTGCCCCTCTTCTGCTCGCACTGTCTCTCTCTCAGAAATAAATGAACATTAAAAAAAAAAAAGCAATTTCAGAGGTGCCTGGGTAGCTCAGTGGGTTAGGTGTCTGACTCTTGATTTCAGCTCAGATCATGATCTCATGGTTTCGTGAGTTTGCGCCTCAGGCATCTGTCAGTGCAGAGCCTGCTTGGGACTCTGTCTCTCTGTGCCCCTCCCCTGCTTGCACTCTCTCTGGCCCTCTCAAAATAAATAAACTTAAGAAAATTTTTTTTAAAAAAGCAATTTCAGGGGCACCTGGGTGGCTCAGTTGGTTAAGCGTCCAACTTCAGCTCAGGTCATGAACTCGCAGTTTGTGAAAATAATGAAATAATAAAAGCAATTTCAGTGGAAAAAAGGGGACAAAAGCTAGACTGGAGTACGGTAAAGAGTAGATGTGGAGGGAGAAAGCAGAGACACCGAATTGAGTTTGTTTTTTGAAGAAGTCTGGCTATGAAAGGGAACAGAGGATAGAAATACAGATAAAGGGGATGCAGAATCAAAGGAGAGTTGCTTACTTATTTTTTGATATGATGGATCCAAAACATGTTCGTTTGTGGACAGAATAAACCAATAGAGAGGGAGAAACTAGCGAAGCAGAAAAGAGAGTAGAATTGAGAGGATGAAAGGGACTGAGACCCTGAGACCCTGAGACCCAGAGCATCAATGGAGGAGATGGTTTTACATAGGGCAAGAGATATCTCTTCATTTGGCACAGATGGGAAAGTAAAGAAGTTCTCTTGTCTTCCATTTCTTCAAGGAACTTAAGACAACATTGCCAGCTGAAAGTGGAGAGAGTTCTTGAGAGAGGTTTGAAGGAGAGGAGAATGTATGAAACAGTTGTCTGATAGAGTGAGCCAAAGGTGTTATCCTGTAAGGCTGAGACCCCACTGCAATTTATGTACTTGAATCAAAAGTAAAACAAAGCCAAGATGTATGGTTTTCTCCAGCTGTATTCAACATGGCTGCCAGAGAAGGCAGACAGATGATGGGGCTCATTCTGGGTTTGGAATTACCCAGAGGAGGATGGGACAAGGAGTGGACCACAGTGACAGAGCAGGGAATCCATGGAAGGCACATGGAAGCAGAGGGGATGTGTGAACAGTGTATCAGGGCCACTGAATTTGTGGTCTCAGTGAGGTCAATGATGTGTAGGGAAGGAAAAATTCTTCCTCTACCCTTCAGGATCTTCCACCTGGACTAAGACTTAAATTTACATTAGACAGATTAGTAGGGAAAAGCCCCAAAGTTTTATTATGTGCACATGGAAGCCTGATGATGAAATTGAGACCTGAACAAATGACCACCACATGCAGTTTTTATACAATTTAGACAAATTGCTCCTTTGCAAACTGTAAGTTTGTAAGGAATTGACAGGATAAAGAAAACAGATGTTTGGGAGCTTTAATTAGTAAGGAATTCTAAGTGGAATTTGTGCTGAGGTAGTAGATTAGTAAAAAAGTATAAAGGCTTATTTCTATAGCTTTCTGGGTTTTAAAGTTCCTATCTCTGGTGATAAGGATGTCTTTTTACTCCCTAGTACAGGGAGAGTTCCTTTCTTTTTTTTTTTTTTTAATGTTTATTTTTGTGACAGAGAGAGAGAGAGTGAGCACAAGTGGGGGAGGGGCAGAGAGAGAGAGAGAGAGATACACAGGATCCAAAGTAGGATCCAGGATCCGAGCTGTCAGCACAGAGCCAGATGCGGGGCTGGAACTCACGGATCACAAGATCATGATCTGAGCCAAAGTCAGCACTTAACTGACTGAGCCACCCAGGCACCCCGGGAGAGTTTTTTTTTTCATATGGGAGATTTGTTTCCAGATTTCAACAGGACAGAGGAGGGTCTGAGTGTCCTTGCACTGGTCTCTTCCCAAGTAGCTTCAATTCAAAATAATCAGTACGTCATTGTGGTATGTTTTGGGTGGTCTGCCATTGGCCTCTACAGAAGAAAGGAGAGGAGGTGGTAGAGGCAAATCAAGGGTTCAGACTTGGTGTTCAGGTATGACCCTGGAAGACCAAGGTCATTGGAGGTGAGGAGGCCAAGGAAGGCTGTGATGTTGAACCACTCATCCCAGAAGGCTGTCAGGAGTAGAGATGAGAAGTAAAACAACTAGTCTTTCTGTAGGGGAGGAAATGGAATTTAGAGGTGGTGAGGAGCATTCTTTATTATTGTTTTTTAATGTTTATTTTTGAGAGAGAGAGAGAGAGAGCACACACACACATCCAGACACATATATGTGTGAATGGGGGATGGGCAGAGAGAAATGGGACAGGGGCTCTGAAGCAGGCTCCATACCATCAGTGCAGAGCCCGATGTGGGGCTCGAACACACAAACTATGAGATCATGACCTGAGCTGAAGTCAGATGCTAAACTGACTGAGCCACCCAGGCACCTCAAGGAGCATTCTTAAGGTCACACAATGATGTTGATAGTGGAGCTGAAATTTGAGGCCAGTTCTGCCTAACCTTGGAGCCTGGGTCAAACCTCTACTCTGTTGAATCAGCGAGTTCAGCCTCTGAGGCTGGGGGTCCTAAGTGCTTTTGTCTCCTCTCCTGCAGGGCTGGCCTCTGCCAGGCTACCACATGCCAACTGCTGGCTTACCCCAGCCACCTGCCCCATCATCTCTGAATCCTGCATTATGTTCCCTGTCATGGACTTTTTCTCTTCCCCTTTAGCTGACTCTGTTCCAGAACCTGTTCTACCCTGGAAGGCTGAGTCAATAGCTCCAGATTTTGCTATTCATGCCACACCTTGTCCCATGACTAGGCCTTCTTCTGACATGGACTATAAGAGAAATGATAGCAATAATGAAAATAAGAGCACCTACTTCTGTTACCTTTAACAAGCACTCACTCCGTGCCAAACTTGGCATACGTCCTTTCTCATTTGGGCCTCATGACATCTAATTATTTTATCCATTTTACAGATGAGAACACAAAGGCTCAGAGAGATAAAGTCACTTGTCTGTGACCACACAGGCAGGAAGTTGCAGCGGTGGAGACAATCCTGAGAATGGTTAGCTCTCACAGTCCTTGTCCTTTGCGAATTATGAAAGTTAAATGAAATCACGGGCATCATAGTATAACACATTTTTATTAAAATAACTTTTAAAAAGAATTGCATGTTTCCTGACCCCCATCAGCCAAAGCAGGCTGGCATTTGCTGCACATCTCCTGCAAGAATTCCTTGGAAGCTTTGGGGGTGTCTTTCCTGTGTTCCGAAACAAGTCCTGTCAGCTGCCACATGACCTTACCATTGCTAACCCTAATTGAGTAGGCACTTAAAGGGTGCCTGGCATCTGGCCTAGCATTCTATGCACGTGATTTCATATACATGTCCTAACATACACATATTAAATATAGATAAACTAAATCCATACACGCACACACAGATATATAAAATATTGATTCTATTTCACAAATGAGGCACAAAGAAGTAAGGGTGGTAGCTCTTGGGAGCATCCAGAGCTCAGGGCTGGCAAAGCAAGCTGTAGTATCCATCCCCACAATAGTGATCCTGGCATGTCTCCTGGCCTGAAATCTCGGGGTGATTTCAGGAGTTGTTCCTAATCGTATACCGTCCCCAAGACTGGTGCTCTGGCTCTCATGGACATTCTATGAGCTACCCAACATCCTTTATTGAATTTCTTTCCTAAACAAACTGGAGAGAATTGGTTTCTTTTATTTGCAACTAAGATTTCTTTTCTTTTCTTTTTTCTTTTTTTGCAACTAAGATTTCTGATTGACACGCTCCATGGCAACTCTATCAGGTATGTGTATTATTTGTATTATTTTTAAAGTATTTTTGAGTTATTTAATCAATGTTTTAAAGTAATTGTATAGGTGTTTGTGAATCCACCATCCCCAAATAAAATGCAGAACCTCACAACCGTTTGCCCTCTTCCACACCCGGCCCTTTCCTGAACCACGTAACCATCCTCTTGAACGCTATGTTCATCATTCCCTCTTTTTTATCCTCAAAATTTTCTTTTGAGTTATAATATACATGCAGTGAAGTGCATAAATACCAAGTGTACAATTCAAATTTGTATGTGTGTATAGGTTTTTGTGGAACCAGATCAATATACAGAATATTACCTATGCCCCAGAAGGAGGCATGACCCCCTCATGACCCCTGCCAGCTAATTCCTGATGCTCCAGAGAAACCAGTATTCTTGCCTCTATTACCTTATGTTTGTTTTGCCTGTTCTTAAATATTAAAAGAAAATGTGTACAAGTGTACTTTTTATGGGTGTATGTTCTTTTTTTGGTCTAGCTTCTTTCTTTCTCTTTTAATTTTTTAAAATGTTTTATTTTTGAGAGAGAAAAAGCGTGAGGAGGGGAGGGGCAGAGAGAGAGGGAGACACAGAATCTAAAGCAGGCTCCAGGTTCTGAGCTGTCAGTACAGCCCAATGCAGGGCTTGAACCCAGGAACGGTGAGATCATGACCTGAGCCAAAGTCGGATGCTTAACTGACTGAGCCACACAGGTGCCCCTTGCTTCTTTCTTTCTTTCTTTCTTTCTTTCTTTCTTTCTTTCTTTCTTTCTTTCTTTCTTTCTTTCTTTCTTTCTTTCATGTTTATTTATTTATTTTGAGAGAGAGAGAGTGCACACAAGCAGAAGAGAGGCAGAGAGAGGGGGACAGAGAGAATACCAAGCAGGCTCCACACTATAAGCACAGAGCCCTAGGTGGGGGCTCAGTCTCATGAACTGTGAGATCATGACCTGAGCCAAAATCAAGAGTCAGACACTTAACTGACTGAGCCACCCAGGTGCCCCTATTTAGCTTCTTTCATTTATCATTATGTTTGTGCAAATTCATCTATTTTTTCCCATGTTGTGGTAGTTTGTACTTTTTATTGTTATATGTATTTCATTGTATGACTATGCCATAATTTATTTTATTCATTTTCTTATTGATAACATTTGGGTTGTTCTCTCACTTTCCTTTGTGTGTTGCTTTATTTCATCTATCCGTATTTCTAAAAGGATCATCTCCATGTTTACAACTGTGGAAACTGAGGTTCAGAGAAGTTAGGTGACTTCCCCGAGGTCACACAGCAAATAAGCAGCAGGACCAGGATTGATTCCACATCCTAAATTCTGCATCTTGGCTATGGAAGAGTGGAAGAAAAGTCCTTCCTCTTTCTACTCTCTGGGATTGCCAGGGTGTCCAAAAGACCCAGGTGGCCTCCCTGGTGGCAGCAGGATTGTGTTGAAGCTTGGTGTCCGGAAGCTCTGTGTTTGGGACATGAGCTCATTCTTACCCTCTCAGGCAGCAGCCACAGGTTCCTGATAGCTCCTTTCCACATCCATTATGTTGGGCAATGTTTGAAAGGCACAAGGTTCAGGGGCCCAGCCCCTGTCCCTCTCCAACACTGGGGCGGGCAGAGCTGGGTGTGGAGCCACCAGGTAGGCAGGCTTAGGCTGGCCACCCTGATGGATGGACTTGGGTTGGCTCCCAGCTGCACTTGTCATCATGCTGCCTTAGTGGTCTGTCCTTTGCATACACTCTGCAACGTGACTTATTCATATTTTCTTTAAATCAACTCACTTAAAGAATTTTTTTAAATGTTTATTTTTGAGAGAGAGAGACAGACAGAGCGCGAGTGAGCAAGGGGTAGAGAGAGAGAGGGAGACACAGAATCCGAAGCAGGCTCCTGGCTTGGAGCTGTCAGCACAGAGCCCCCAATGAGGGGCTCGAACACATGGACCGTGAAATCATGACCTGAACCAAAGTTGGATGCTTAACCGACCGAACCACCCAGATGCCCCCAAATCAACTCACTTTTTTAAAAAAGTTTTAGTTATTTTCAAAAGTTCTATTTTTCAAATAGCTAATATAAGCATTTGATACACTATTCAAAAGTATGAAAAGGTATAGAAGGCAAATGTTTTCCTCCCACCCTTATCCCCTAGCCACCCAATTCCTTTAAGAGATGTCCTCTTTATTAATTTCCTTTGTGTCTTCCAGAGATACTCTATGCAAATACAAGCAAATGGATAGTCTACTTATTTTTATTTTTACTTTTTTTTTTTTTTACCAAACGTTTAGACTTTATTTCCTAAATAAAATAAGTTGGAGTCTATTTCCTATCAGTGTATATAGATCTCCCTTGCTTTTTTTTTTTAAGGTTGCAGAGTTTTCCATTACCATGATTTATCTCATCCCCTAATGATGGACCTTTTTTCCAGTTTTTTCCTAGTACAAACAATGTTGAGATAAATAACAAGATTCAGCTGCTATTTTGCTCATTGCATATTTATCTGTAATTCCTAGAGATGTATCTGCTGGAGCAACTGGCATATGTAGGGTTTTGTGTGTGTGTGTTTCGTTTGTGTTTTTGTTTTTGCATATGTGGTTTTTAAAACAACTTTAAAGAGGTATAATTAACATACCGTAAAATTCACCCATTTTAAAGGTACAGTTCAGTGATTTGTAGCAAATTTATTGAGCTGTGCAACCATCATCATAATTTCTTTTTAGAATATTTTCATCACTCCAGTAAGATCCCTCATGGGCATTTACAATTAATTTCCATTCTAATACCCCAACCCAGGCAATCACTTATCTGCTCTCTGTTTCTATAGATTTGCTTTTTTCTGGACATTTCATGTACTTACCATGGAGGCGTATAAGATGTGATCTCCTGTGTGCAGGGTTTTTCATTTAGCTTAATGTTTTGAGGTTCATTCATGACATAGCATGGCATGTATCAATAACTTATTCCTTTTTATGACTGAATAGTGTTCCATTGTATGGCTATAACATTTTTTTTATTCATTCACCGATTAATGGACATTTGAATTGTTTCTTTTTATTTTCACTTTTTAGCTATTATGAATAATGCTCCTGTGAACATTTACATGCAAGTCACTGGTGTTCATATATTTTCATTTTTCTTGGGTAGATACCTAGAAGTGGAATTGTTGGGTCATGTGATAAATTTATATTTAACTTTTTAAGAAACTAAGAAACTGTTTTCCAAAGTGTCTGTACCATTTTACATCCCTACCAGCATGCATGAGACTTCCTGTTTCTCCACATTCTTGCCACTGTTTGTCATGGTTTGTTTTTTCATTATTATTATTACTATTATTATTATTATAACCATTCTAGTGGGTGTAAAATGGCATGTCATTGTGGTTTTAATTTGCATTTCACTAATGACTAATGATGTTGAGAATCTTTTCATGTGCTTATTAGTCAATCCTGTAGCTTCTTTGGTGAACTGGTAAAAATGCTCATTTTAAAAAATGTTTTATTTATTTTTGAGAAAGAGAGAGAGAGAGGATCCAAAGTGGACTCTGTGCTGACAGCAGGAAGCCCAATGCACGGCTCGAACTCACAAACGGAGAGATCGTGACCTGAGCCAAAGTCTGACTCTCAAGCGACTGAGCTACCCAGGCACCCCCTAAAATGCTCATTTTTTAATGGGGTTGTTTATCTTCTTATTATTGAGTTTTGAGAGTTCTTTGTATATTCTGGATACAAATCCTTTATTATTTATGTATTCTGAGAAATATTTTCTCCCAGTCTGTAGCTTATCTTTCATTTTTTCTTTTCTTTTTTCTTTTTTTTAAAGAGAGTGTTGACCTATTTTTATAATTTTTTTTTTTTTGAGAGAGAGAGCATGAGTAGGGGAGGTACAGGGAGAGAGGAGAAGAGAGGATCTGAAGTGGGATCTGTACTGACAGCAGAGAGCCTGATGCAGGGCTCGAACTCAAGAACCATGAGATTATGACCTGAGCGAAAGTCAGACACTTAACCGCCGAAGCCATCCAGGCACTTCTATTTTATTAATTTTTTTTAAGATTTAATTTTTTAAAGTAATCTCTACATCCAACGTGGGCTTGAACCCCCAACCCCGAGATCAAGAGTCGCACAGTCTACTGACTGAGCCACCCAGGCACCCCTTATTTTTATTTTTTTGAGTAGGCTCCACACCTGATGTGGGGCTTGAATTCATGATCCTGAGATCTTGAGTCACACACTCTACCGACTGAGCCAGCCAGGAACCCCTATCTTTCATTTTCTTAACGGTATCTTTGAAAAATAATTTTTTTTAATGTTTATTCATCTTTGAGAGAGAGACATGCATAGTGTGAGCAGGTAAAGGGCAGAGAGAGAAGGAGATACAGAATCCAAAGCAGGCTCCAGGCTCTGAGCTGTCAGCAAAGAGCCCAATGCAGGGCTCAAACCCACGAACTGCAGATCATGACCTGAGCCAAAGTTAGGCACTTAACCAACTGAGCCACCCAGGTGCACACACACCCACCCCCCAGCCTTTTTTTAATTAAAAAAATTTTTAATGTTTTTTAATGGTATCTTTAAAAAAATTTATTGAGGCAAAATTCGCAAAACATAAAATCACCCATTTAACATTAAACAAGATGCTTGGTTGGTGCAGTTGGAAGAGCATACAACTCTTGATCTTGGGGTCATGAGCTCAAGCTCCATGTTGGGTGTAGAGATTACATGTATCAGTCAATCAATCAATTAATTTTTTTTTGAATTTTTTTAACGTTTATTCATTTTTGATAGAGAAAGAGCATGAGTGGGGGAGGGGCATAGAGAGAAGGAAACGTAGAATCCGAAGCAAGCTCCAGGCTCTGAGCTGACAGCACAGAGCCCGACGCGGGGGTCGAACCCACGGACTGTGAGATCGTGACCTGAGCTGAAGTCGGCCGCTTAACCGACTGAGCCACCCAGGTGCCCCAATCAATTAATCTTAAAAAAATAAAATTGAGGGGTGCCTGGGTGGCTCAGTCCATTAAGCGTTCGACTTCAGCCCAGGTCACGATCTCACAGTTCGTGGGTTCGAGCCCCGTGTCGGGCTTTGTGCTGACAGCCCAGAGCCTGGAGCCTGCTTCAGATTCTGTGTCGCCCTCTCTCTCTGACCCTCCCCCATTCATGCTCTGTCTCTCTCTGTCTCAAAAATAAATAAACATTAAAAATAATAATAGTAAAAAAAATAAAATTGAACAATTCATTAATGGTGTCTTTTGAAACAAAAATTTTGAATTTTGATGGTCTAGTATATCAAAAATTTTGCATAGATAAATGTTGTTGTGTTTTATCTAAGAAATGTTTTCCTAACCCAAGATCTGGAAGATTTTTCTCCAGTGTCTTCTAAGAGTCTTATTGTTTGGCTCTTCCTTTTAGGTTTCTGATCCATTTGAGTTATTTTTTGTGTGTGGTGTAAAATAGGGGTATAAGTTCATCTTTTTACATATGGATATCCTGATATATGTATTTCTAATTTCTATAGATATGGCCAAATTGTCTTCCTAAAACACAACTGGCATCATGCTAACCAGCAGTGAACATGGCTGTTTTCTCACACCCTTGCTATCACAATTGAGATATCAAACTTTTTTTTTTTATAAGCAAGTCTAATAATGAAAACATAGCAACTCAGGGCACCTGGGTGGCTCAGTCAGTTAAGCATCTGACTCTTGATTTTGGCTCAGGTCATGATCTCATGGTTTGTGAGTTCGAGCCCCAAATTGGTGCAGAGCCTGCTTGGGATTCTCTCTCTCTGCCCCTCCTTCACACTCACTCTCTCTCTCAAAATAAATAAATAAACTTAAAAAAAAGAAGGCATAGCATCTCATAGCTTTACTTTGCTAAATTTCTACTTCAGCCACATCCTAAGCACTATTGTGAAATATATTAGCTCAATGTATTAGCTATATATTGTTTCAGCATATATTACCGTATATTACCACGAAACACAGGTGACTGGACCTGTGGGACCTCCCTTCCTTTCCTCCAACTTCAGAAGGTTCTCAAGGACTGAAAACAGTCACACTCCCCATATATCTAATTGCAACCTTTGCCAGAAGTTTGCATCAATGAAGGCTGAGTTCTAACATTCCCAGGATTGTTTCTGGTCTGATACTTTCCAGCTTGCATAAGGTGACCTGGATGCTTGTTGCCTGATTCTATCTTTGCCTGAGGAATTGTATGCATGACTTTAATTTTTTGAAAAAGATATAACTTCTGGTTTAAGATCGACATTTCTAGTGAGTACTATAGGCAAGAAATAATTCTGATCTGCAATCTGTAGACATAGGTCAGTAGGGCTTTACTAGGAGGAGAACAAGAAAAGAGAGAACTGGGGATAATAAATAGGAGTAGAAGCTCTGGCATGCTGTTTATTACCCAATGTTGTTCTTTAGTCCTGCAATCACTCATCTGAATGTCAGTTCTCCCAAAATTGCAGGAGGAGGTGCTCGGAGCTCCTTATGGGCATTTATTTTTATAACTTTTTCTCCACTTCTATATTCAGTATGGAAAATCTGAAGGACAGAGAAGCACAGAGTCTCTTTTTTACATTGATTCAAGATGAGACAATTGTCAAGTAGATGAAAGACACAGTCCTAGGTTGAAATATCAGGTCTGTTTCTTGCATTCTCTATGCATTCTGACCTCTGTTTCCACCTCTATAAAATTAGTAATCACAATGCCTTCTACCTCATTGGGGATGAATATTGGCATATCTAGTTCAGGACACACAGTGGGCACTCAGTATGTCTCTGTCTCCTTTCACAATTTACAAATTAATTTTCTTCCAAGCAGTTCCAGAGCATCCTTAAGATGTTATTATATGCCAGAGGAAATACAGGGATGGATAAGACCATGGCTTTGTCCTTGAAGAACTTATGGTTGGGAAGAGAGATTAAATGGTCCAGTCTGCTGCCTTTTGATAAAATAGACATGTGACCCCAGTTTTCAGATGTCAGCAGAGGCCCAGAGATCCCAAGAAATACAGCAAGTAAATAGTAGGGAGGGGACTGGAACACAATTAAGAGGAATATTGGTATAGAAGTGATGAGAGAGGAATTTTGGAAATAAAATCATGCCAGTTTGTAGTTCAAAAGAAACAAACAGGGCTGCCTGGCTGGCTCAGTCAGTAGAGCATGTGACTCTTGATCTCAGGGTCGTGAGTTCAAGCTCCAAATTGGACATGGAGCCTATGTAAGAAAGAAAAAAAAAAAAAAAAAAAAAGAGGAACAAGTGGGAGATGGAGATGCCTGGGAATGAATCAAGGGTTACAAATCTAGCCCTGAAGGTGGACTGCATTTTGTTTGTACAGAATTTCCCCCCACCCACCATTTTATTATGAAGATTTTCCTTTTTGTTTTTAAGTTTATTTATTTTGAAGAGAGAGCAAGGGGTGGGGAGGTGTAGAAAGAGGGAGAGACAGAACCCCAAGCAGGCTCCACTCTGCCAACACAGAGCCTGACGCTGGGCTTGAATTCACAAACTGTGAGATCATGACCTGAGCTGAGATCAAGAGTCAGGCGTTTTTAACCGACTGAGCCACCCAGATGCTCCTATTATGAAAATTTTCAAACATATAAACAGTTGAACGAATTGTGCAGTGAACATCCATCTATCCACCACCTAGATTCTATGGTTGTTAACAGCTTGCTGTATTTGCTTTGTCTTGTATTTATTTATTCATCTAGCCCTCCATCCATCTATCTTACTCTTTGATGCGATTCAAAGAAGCTGCAGAGTTCATTCTACCTCTACACATTTCAACATGCCTATTGTTAGAGCTCAGTATTTGCCTTTGTTTTTAGGTTAATTTTACATACAGTGATATGCATAGATCTCAAGTATACCATCTACTAAATTGTGACAAATGCATACAACCGTGGAATCCACACCCCTAACAAGGTACTGAGAGAACATTTTCAACACCTCCAAAAATTCCCTCCTGCCAGAAGCAACCACTATTGTGATTTTTTTCACCATTGATTAGGTTTTACCTATTCTAGAATATTGTACAAATAGAATTATAAATTGTACACTCTTATATAAGGCTTCTTTCTTTTTGCATGATGTCTGAGACATCTATTTTGTGTAATTCTTTAATTTCCTGGTAGTATTCCATTGCCATGAATGTCTAAATGCAGTTTATCCATTTTCTTGTTGATGGAACACACAAAGTTTTAAACACTTTATTATTTTTTTTTTTTAATTTTTTTTTCAACGTTTATTTATTTTTGGGACAGAGAGAGACAGAGCATGAACGGGGGAGGGGCAGAGAGAGAGGGAGACACAGAATCGGAAACAGGCTCCAGGCTCTGAGCCATCAGCCCAGAGCCTGACGCGGGGCTCGAACTCACGGACCGGGAGATCGTGACCTGGCTGAAGTCGGACGCTTAACCGACTGCGCCACCCAGGCGCCCCAAGTTTTAAACACTTTAAACTGGTTGCCAGTGTTGTAGGCTTGACTTCAAATCCTGGCTCTGCTACTTGCTAGATGTATGACCATGTGCTGGTTACTTTGTGTCCTTGAGACTCAGTTTCCCAGTCTCCATAATGGAAAAAATTATAGCTATTGCTTATTGAGTGCTTGCTATGTGCCTGCTTGGCACTGTTCCAAGTGTTTTACATACTCATTACTCATTTAATCCTCATAATGACCCACAGGATAGGGTATGTTACTACTTCCATTTTATAGATTTGGAAACTGAGCACCCAACCTAGGTTGCTGGGAGTATTCAGTGAGATAGTGCATGTAAAACACTTGGGACTCCATTTGGTAATTACAATGTAGGAAGTAAACATTGGCTGTTATTTTTCATCTTACCTTACTGGCCCTTAGAGGAATTTAAGTTTACTACCCCTAATGGAGAAAGTGTATAAGGCCCTGGGAATAGGCGTTTCCAGATAAAATGGAGATGTCCAGTAAAATCTGAATTTTATTTTATTTTTAAGTTCACTTATTTTGAGAGAGAGCTACTGTGGGCATGTGTGCGCACAGGTGAATGCAAGCGGGGGAAGGGCAGAGAGAGAGGATCCCAAGCAGGCTCCATGCTGTCAGCGCAGAGCCTGATACAGGTCTCAATCCCACAAACTGTGAGCTCATGACCTGAGCCAATATCAAACTCAACCAACTGAGCATCCACCCAGGCACCCCAAATTTGAATTTTAGACAATGAAAATAATTTTAGCATAACTATGTTACAACCAATATTTGTCACATATTAATGCTAAAAAGTTACTCGCTGTTTATCTGAAATTCAAATTTAATTGAGCATCCTAACTTTTTATTTTCTAAATCTGGCAACCCTACTTGGGAGGAAGTGACTAAGGTGACTAGGGACAGAACTAGTGTACCTCATTTTGCAGATGAGGAAACAGCCTTTTTTTTTTTTTAAAGATTTTATTTATTTAATTTTGAGAGAGAGAGAGAGAGAGAGAGAGGACACAAGTGAGTGAGGGGCAGAAAGAGAGAGAGAGAATGAGAGAGAGAGAAGCAGGGCTTACCTGAAGCAGGGCTCAAGCTCAACAGATGTGGGGCTTGAAATCACAAACCCTGAGATCATGACCTGAGCTGAAGTCAGATGCTTACTGATTGAGCCACCTAGGCACCCTTATTAATTAACTAATTAATTAATTAATTTTAATATTTATTTAAAAAATCTCTACCCCCAACATGGGGCTCAAACTCATGACCCCAAGATCAAGAGTCACACACTCAGAAGACTGACTGAGCCAACCCCTAAAGATTTTATTTTTAAGTAATTGCTACACCCAACATGGGACTCGATCTTACAACCCCCAGATCAAGAGGCACATGATCTACTGACTGAGGCAGCCAGGGGCTATGAGGAAACATTTTTAAAGAGGGCAAATGAGGGAGGCATGAAGTCTTAAGTGGATCCAGATCTCAGGCTCACAGAGGTTTCATCTAGTGTCTTCTCTTCAACGCACAGCTCTGCCACTTTTCAAGTCTTCTCCTGCCTTTGGCAGTTGAATGCAGAGTGGCTTCAGGGAAGAGGGGGACAGCAACATGACTCAGTGTTCTGTAGGGAAAGCCAGTAAATGACAGGCTGCATGTGGGCTGCTGGGGTTTCTCTTCCCACTCCTTCCAGCTCTGCATCCTGCTTCCTCCCCTCCTTCTTTCCCCAGAGGCCTGGAAACTCCTTCCCTTGCTGGTAGCGACCTCCTCCAGGCTTCCTACCCCTACCCCAGCATGGTTGAGTTTTGTCCCAGGCTGACCTGGGTGTCCAAGGCAGAAGGAGGGTGTAGGTGGTTCAAGGCTTTATCAACCACAGGGTCTGCATTCTGACCAGGTCTAGACTGATTTCTGGATCAGGGAACCTGAGAACCAGAGCCACATGGCATGCAAGATGAGGAAATGGCCAGACTGGGATTTTCTGCCCTCACCAAATCAGCTCCTCCTTGGAGAATCACCAACTACCTACTGTAGATTTCCCAGAATCTTCACAACATCTTAGGAGGTAGGATCTATTATTTCCATTTAGAGATTTGGACACTGAGGTTAAAGGACTTGCCTAAGACCTCTAACATAAATTGTTGATAGTCAGGACTAGATTCTTGTTCCATATGCCTTTGAAAAAGCCTAAATTACTAACTTCTGCTAGGTACCGGCTTCTAGATCAGAGCTAATCCACCCTGTTGGCATTAGCAAGATAGGATAGCATAGTCCACTGGTTCTCAAAGTGTGATCCCTGGGCATCAATATCACCGGGAAACTTCTTAGAAATACAAATTCTTGGGTTAGATAATATAACTTTCTGACTCAGAAATTCTGGGGCTGATACCTGGCAATCTGAGTTTTAATAAGCCCTCCAGGTGATTCTGATGTACCCTGAAGTTGGAGAATCTTTGGTGTATAGTAGAAAGAGGCATTTTTGGGGAAAAAAAGAATACATATTTAAAGCACATTTGCTTTAAGTAAACTTTTATTGATATACAATGTAAACACAGAAAAATACACAAACCAAAAGTGTACAGCTCAGTGAATTTTCACAAAGTGAGCACACTTGTGTAACCAGCACCTAGATCAAGAGACAGAACATTATTACCAACTTGGAGAAGCCCCCTTGTGTCTCCTTCCTGGTGCTACCTCTCCTCAAAGGATAATCCTGACTTCAAACACCACAGATTAGTTTTGCCTAACATTATATACTTTTAAAAATTGTAGATGAAGACAGAATCTGGAGCCAGAGGACTTTGATTGGATCCCTGGTTCTCTATGGAGTGATCTTGGACCAGTCATCTAATTTCCTTGAGACTCATTTCCTTCTCTGCATAATGGTCATAGAAAAATCTCAGACCTTAAAGGGACACTAGCTTTCTCAAACTTGTCTAGTGTTAAGAATCACCTGGGGCACTAGTTTAAAAATTCACATTCCCCAGAGCATACATTCTTAATATGACAAAAATTGATTGTGGGTAGGAAGATTTTTTTGCTTGCTTATGTAAAAGCACATGTATACATATGATACATTAATAGATATACAGTATATTTGTGATACTGAAATTTCATGGGGATAATTAGGGGAAAATGTCTAAAAATATTCCTTAGAGAGATGATAATTTAAAAAAGGTTGAAAAACACTGTCCTACAGCAGTGATTCTTCAAGTGTGGTCTGTGGTTAAAAATGCAAATTCTCAGATGCCTGGGTGGCTCAGTGGGTTAAATGCCTGACTCTTGGTTTCAGTTCAGGTCATGATCTCACAGTTTGTGAGTTCGAGCTCACATCTGGCTCTGCACTGACAGTGGGGAGCCTGCTTGGGATTCTCTCACTTTTTCTCTGCCTCTTCCCTGTTCACTTTCTCTCTTTCTCAAAATACATAAATAAACTAAAATTAAAAAATGCAAATTCTCAGGCCTGACCCCAGACCTACTGAACCAGAAATTCTGGGGGTGGGGCCCTGCAATCTATGGTTTAACAAATCCTTCAAGTGATTCTGATGGGCACTAAAGTTTGAGAACCACTGCCCTGGAGATTCTAAATGGGGTAGGGTCCCGGAATCTGTACCATTAACAAGCTCTCCTAAGTCCATCGCAGGAGACACTGACATAAAGATTTGAACACACTTTGAGAAACAAAAGTGACTTTCCAGATGGTAAAATATCTTCATTAGAAGGAAATAGGCTAAACAATAATAGCGAAGGTCACTAATTACTAAGCACTTAGCTGGGTCTCTGAATCTACTTGCACAGCCTTTTAATTCTCACAAACTCATGAAGAAGTTAAGCGGATGGACTCTGAAGCTAGACTGCCTGGGTTGGTACCCATCTTGTGACTTGGTTTATGCATCTGTAAAGTGAGAATAATGTACTTTCTTCAAAGATTTGTTAGAAGGTTTAAAGATGCTTATTGGTCAGCTCTTAGAACACCTGCCACGTTGGCATCACTTACCCGTAACATGTTTTCATCATCCTTAAGCTCACCCTGTTAAAAGGAGGATTTAAACTCAATCAATGTAACTCCCCAGTGTACTTTCTTAAGAACTAAACTATAATGCAGTGTTTTTCAAAGTGTGATTCCCCACCAGTAGCACACCAGAGTTAGAAATGCAAGTAATTAGATCCCATCCCAGATCTGCTGAAAGAGAAACTTTGGGGGTGGGACCCCAAAGTTTCAACAAGCACTTCAGGTGATTCTGATATACACTGGCGTTTGGAAATCACAGCTACAATCTTTAGCGATTGGGGGAAGGAGGGTGCTTTAAAAAAAACAAAACAAAACAAAACAAAAAAAAACCAAAAAAACGCCTAGAGCGGTTGGGAGCAATCCCAGAGTCCCTCCCATCTAAAGGCGAGCAAACTCCGATGTAGCTGCACTCCGCAGCTCCTGCCAACCCTTCTGGCCGGTGCGCAAGGCCTTCTGGGGCCTGTGGTCCACATCCCTGCCGAGCCGGAGCGCCTGCGCGTTGGCCGCCAACTCGCTCTAGTCGCTGTGGTCGGGGCTCGGGACCGGCTGCCATCTTAGTCGAGGGACTGAGGAGTCGTCGCCGCCCCGAGTCCCGGTAAACACCCGCGGGCGGACTGGGGGCAGTTCTGGGTAGAGGGGGTAGCCCGCATGAGAGTGTCCGAGGAGAACCAGGGGTGAAGGAGTGCGGGCGCGCGGGTGGGGTCCTTAGAGCCACCACTGCTCTCACGGAGCCGGTGCCCGTGGGGGGCGCGGGGAGCTCGGGCTAGTGGCCGAGGGATGGGTTGGCCGGAGGCGCGGAGGAGCCACTGTCTGGCCGGCGGCGTGGGGGAGCCCCTCGCCTTGCTGGCGTCAAGTCGTGAGAGGGCTGGGCAGTGGCGGGCGCCAGCAGGGTCCGGCCCGGCGCCCCTCAGTCCCGCCGGGGGCCACTCTCCCGCGGCCCGGCCTACTCTCGGGCCCGGCCGCAGTGGCCGCCCAGGCCGACGTGGCCCTGTGAGGGGCGGCGGCCGGGCCCACCTGACGCTCGGCTGGCCTTACCGAGACCTTTTGGAGCCCCTAGTCGCGAGGCGGGCCCAGCATAGCGGCTGCCTCCTCTTTCTTCCACTCCCCTCCTCCCTCCATTGTCCCCCATCGTAGTGGTCCCGGCCCGGGCGCCCTTTTCGGCGCCCGCTGCCCCGTCCGGCACCTCCCGGCGTCGAGTTTTGCAGACGTGGGAGCTGTCAGTGCCCTCCCCCTTGAGTGTCCTTTTCTTTAGCAGAGAAAAGAAAAAAGTAGCTGTGAACGTATTCTAAAGGTCGAAACGTGAGGAGGACGTGACTTAGGGGGAACTAAGCGGGGAACTCAAGTTTTCAGACGCAGTCCAGGGCCACGACTTAAAGAGAAACACAGGGTTTGTGCGCTGAAGGTAGACTTTGGGCCTAAAGAGGTGTAACAAGGTGAACGTGCAAACCACCCGAAATTCACGTCCCAGTAACAACTCAACTAGTTTGTTGGTTGTATGCGTATCTTAATCTTGTTACGTTTTCTGCCATGGTTCTACAGCTTCAGTATACCTTTTTGGGAGTGAGTGTTGAGGAAGAAGAGTGGGATTTTTTTTCTTTGAAAGTTCATGAGGCACTGGTGCCAGCCACTTATCATTGCACTTAGTTAGGGTCTCCCACATCTATTACTAATATAATTCGATTTTAAGCAAGTGTAAAGGCGGTGTATTTCTACCTTCAAAATCGGCTAAGGATTTCTCAGTTGAAATAAAGTTCTCGTGGCAGATTGCTGAGAGCCTGCACTGTGTATTCATAGATGTACTCGAGGTACAGTTACTTCATTCTTAAGATTAGAAATGAAGGTGGAAATTCAACTGCTTTTTTTTTTTTTTTAATTTTTTTTTCAACGTTTATTTATTTTTGGGACAGAGAGAGACAGAGCATGAACGGGGGAGGGGCAGAGAGAGAGGGAGACACAGAATCGGAAACAGGCTCCAGGCTCCAAGCCATCAGCCCAGAGCCCGACACGGGGCTCGAACTCACGAACCGCGAGATCGTGACCTGGCTGAAGTCGGACGCTTAACCGACTGTGCCACCCAGGCGCCCCTCAACTGCTTTTTTTAAACAGAGAATGTAAGTTTTTTGGGTGTGAGTCCAAAAATAATTCCTTCATGTTCAGTATGTGAATCAAGTCAGAAAGGATATGAAATAAAAAACAAGCGCAAAATACTTTTTCACAGTATTCTAGAGGGAATCATTTCTAAATTCTTTTTAAAAAATTCTTTTCATCTATTGGAAGAGACAAACCAGTAGTTCCCAAATTTGCCCATTAGAATAGAAATTCCAGGATCTCCTTTCCTGAGATTGATTTAGTAGGTCTGCTTTGGCCCTGAAGAATTTTTTTTTTTTTAAAACATGCCTCAGGAAATTCCATTGATCTTGGGAACCACTGAGGCAAACGGTACTGTGGACCTACCAAGAAATTCTCAAAAAGCTTTGAGACCGAAGAGGAGGTGACCAGTTCTGTCTGGGGTTGGCCGAGGAGGTCACAGGAGGTCACGGGAACTGCTCCTGGTCCTATTGGGTCTTAGATGATGAATAGGAGTGTGATAAGGGTGGGGAAAAGGACGGATAGGACAGTGGAAACACAATGCTGTGTGTAAATGCAGAAGATTGTAGGAGAAAAAGGGTTCAGGGAGTGGGATGGGGAAAGAGAGCATTGTGGGACAGGAGGTCAGAAAGGTAAAAGGAGGTAACCATATGAAAAGTTCTAAGCATGACGCTAAATAACTCGAATTTTATGTTAGCAGTGGATTCAGATTTTAAACGGGAAAGTGATCTCAGTACGTGTGTTGTAGAAAGATTGCTCTGGTAATGAGAGTAAAAGGATGGAAAAGGGCTATTGCAGAAGTCTAGCTGAGAGGTGAAAAGGCTTGATTTTGGAGGGAGGCTGTGGGGATGATCAAGGGATTGGATTTAGTTATTTACTAATGCATTATTGTTGCCATATTTTTGGATGAGGAATTTTTAGGGCCAGACTGGGTAAAAGACTCTTGTTCTGTATAAAGAACCCATTAGCAAATCTGAATAACATTGCCAAGTTATATATATTAATGGTATGAGAATGTATTGTTCATTTGCACTTTTGAAAAGTTAGAACCAGATTGGGTGCAGTTTGGAGGGGAGCTTGGAGATTAGACTGAAATTTATGACTATCAACACTATTGATCTAAGATTGTTTGAAGTGTTTTTCTCTCACACTCAGAAACTTGGTATAAGAATTTTAGAGTTGGAAGAGATTACAGGGACTATTTAGTCCATGGTGGCAAATATATTTTGGTTTATGGACCAACCAAACTTTGAAATAGCTGCCAGAAGCATGGTATTGAGAAGGATTTGGGTCATATGTATTCTCTGGGAAAGTGAGTTATGATTGATTAGTGATGCTTCCTGTGGACACAGTTATCTAGTGGGAGATGTATGTGCCAGGTATATGCCATCCTTAGACTAGTTCAACCTATTAGTTTTCTGTTAAAAAAAAAATCCAAAACAGGTTAAATAATTTACCTAAAAGTAGTTAAGAGTTAGAGGTAGAAGTGGAACTGAGTTTTGTAACTCTTAGTTTGTTATTCTCCAGTGTTATCAAGATGAATGTGTGCTGCTAAAGAGCTTTTGGTATCAGACCAAAAGAAAAAGGGTATTTCTAGCCTGTGCCTCTTGACTGTTTAGGTAAGAGTTTGACAAGGAACTTTGGCCTAGAAGTAAATTTTGTTGTATTTATTCTGACTTAAGACATTTGTTGTTAGTACTGATAGGAAGTAGTCACCTGTTTGTGGTTTTTTTGTTTTCTGGTTTTTTTTTTCACTTCCTTGTTTCTCACCATTCTCTCAGTTTTAGGTTTGGGGATTGGTTTCCTTTATGTGAGTTAAGGCAAAAGTATATGACTGACTTTCGTTTTTCTTTCTTTCTTTCTTTCTTTCTTTCTTTCTTTCTTTCTTTCTTTCTTTCTTTCTTTCTTTCATACTTACAGCATTTCGCCAAATTCTAGGCTCATAATAAGCGCTTAGTAAAGGCATGTTGGTTTTTGTAGCTGTACATGAAGCTAGTTTTGAGTCAATATAAATTAGCAGGTGGGGGGTTTGCAGAATTGAATTACAGCATTATCTGGTTAGTAGATCGGCCCTCAGCTAAAAATACTGGGTTGGAAACTAGCCTCACAACTAGTAGTCATTAACTAGGAGCTGTTCTTCCTTCTGTTTAGCAGTGCTCTGTATTTGGAAAAGTGCTGCCACTTCAGCTCTTTTGCATTCAGAACTGACTATACTCTGATCCTTGAAGTGCTTTTTCTTTTCCTATCCCTAGGAGCCTCCCAAGTTGCAGGGATCATCCTTACAGTGACCCCAATAGTTAGAGTATATGCTTATATTGTCATCCTCATTTTGTCATGTAGACATCATAGCCAGGTGGACTTCATCCCCATACTATGTTTGGGTCCTTTTCCCCTTGACTCACTTTATCCTGCCTGCCCTGTCAAAAACTATCTATCCCCCCTCCCCCAATGATCTATCCCATGAAACTTTTATTATTTTTTTCAAGTAATCTCTGTGCCCAACATAGGGCATGAACTCATGACCCCAAGATTAAGAGTCACATGCTCTACCAAATGAGCCAGCCAGGTACCCCTTTTCCATGAAACTTAAAAAGACATTGTGTTGTCAGGTTCCCAAGGTCATTGCTAATCTGATATGTTTAACCATAGGAATAACGTGTTAATGGACCCTCCTTCCCCTCTCAGGTAACATGCATTTAACAGTGGCCTTCTGGAGACAACGCCTTAACCCAAAGAAGTGACTCCAGCTGTGAGAACTTCAGGTATGGTGGCAGGCCTGTGAAAGAGATTGGGGGGCAGGAATGGTGCAGAGGGTGAGCTCTGGTCATATAACTGCTGTGGGGAGGGAGGTAGGAGAAAGAGGATGTTGAAGAAATAGGCAGTTTCCACTTGGATCTGAAACTGAGTCTCCTCTATAAGCATTAGCCTGTGAGCCACAGTTTGCCCTTACTTTAGGTGCTCTGACTTTTTTTTTCTTTTTTAAGTTTATTTATTTGAGAGAGAGAGAATGAATTTGCGGGGGAAGGGTAGAGAGAGAGGGAGAGAGAGAATCCCAGGCCTGCTCCAAGCTCTGCACTGAGTGTACTGTGGGGCTTGATCTCATGACCATGATGTCAGATTATGACCTGAGCAGAAATCAAGAGCTGGACATTTAACCAAATGAGCCAAACCAAGCGTCCTTGACTTCTCTGTTTCTCTAGTTTTCTTGAACATATACTTTTCCCACTTAGCGCTGTTTTATAAACATTTATTCTGCATATTCTTGTCCAGATATGTGCAGGTGTACAGTTAAAAAGTGTAAGTAAAAAGAAGGCAACATGATGAAGCGGAAAAAGATTAGAGGACTTGGAAAGAAAAGGTCTGGGGTTCTGATTTGATTCTGCCACTGACAAACTGACTTTTGACAAGTTATTTAATCTTGCCTGGACTCAGTTTATATATCTGTAAAATAGATGTATTGAAAATTGAAAAAATTGAAAATAGATGTATTGAAAATAGAAAAAAATGAATTTACAACTTTAAGACATTACCTGAGTCTACAAGGACAGTAATTGGCAGTAATACTGAGAAGGAAAACATGAGAACAGGACAAATTCACTTTAAAGGATCAGGAGAGAGAAAAGGAAGACTACTGGATAAGAAAGAAAAATAGAGCATTGATAACAGTCAAACAGGAAGAGAATAAGGAGTGAATGAAGTAGAACTAATGAATTGGTAGGTGAGAAAGCTGAATAGGACAAAGAGTTGTCCCTTTCACTTGCCTCACTCTAACCTTGCGGCTCTTTGTTATCATTACCACTTCTCTTCATATAAATGTCCTATCCGTACTTAGATTCCTTTTTTCACCATAAACATCAGTGTTTATTCATACCTCTGTGTGACCCTTTGTGTTAATTTATATTTTTGTTGATTGTCCTGTAAATGCTTAGAGACCAAGACTATGATTTGCTTGTTATGGTGTCCATGGCCATTGCTATTAAAAAATGTGTGCTTACTCTGTTCTTTTTTATAATTATGGAGAGAAAGGAAGGAGATGGGGGAGCTTTGTGAAAGATAGTAGGAAAGGAAGTGGCTAAGAGGGAAAGTAGATAAACAAGACATGGTAAGAATTCTCAAAAATAATGAAAGGAAATACATGAAAATGAAAAATACATAGAGCAAAAAAAAAAGGGGGGGGAGGAGATGGTGTTATCTGCAGCAAAGGAACAAGGCAGCTTTCATTTCTTTAATGGTGATGTAATACCTCACAAAAAGTTATGTGTTGGGAAAGATCATTCTCCATACCAAGTATCTTTAAAATATTTCCAAAAGTATCCACTGCATCCTGAGCTCACAGAATAGTTCTTTGTGGAAAGAAAACTAGGGTAACATTCAGGAGACCTGGGTTCTATCCTTGGTATTACTTGTTACTTAGTTCTGTAGTCTTGGGCAATTCACTTAAATCCCTGGGCCTCCACTACCTCACTTGTCTATTAAAGGTATCGAACATGATGATCTCTCAGTTTTCTTCTAGCTCACTCTTTGATTATATTTTGTGTTTCATGGGCTGACTCACTAATTTTTTAGGGCTTTCTTGATATCACAATATAAGATAGGCCTTAGAAATATCTTTTTTTCTTTTTTTTAAAGAAATGGAAGTCTTCTTTAAAAATTTTTTATTTTTATTGAAAAATTTTTAAATTTTTATTTTATCTTAGCACAATTTGGGGAGGAGCAGAGAGAGAGGGAGACACAGAATCCAAAGCAGACTCCAGGCTCTGAGCTGTCAGCGCAGAGCCCATCATGGCACTCAAACCCACAAACCGTGAGATCATGACCTGAGCCGAAGTCAGACGCTTAGCCGACTGAGCCACCCAGGTCCCCCTATTCTTTTTATTTTTTAACGTTTATTTCTTTTTGAGAGGGAGAGAAAGAGAGAGCAAACAGGGGAGGGGCAGAGAGAGAGGGAGACACAGAATCCAAAGCAGGCTCCTGGCTCTGGGTTGTCAGCAGGGACCCATCTACCACGAGATTCTGACCTGAAGGATCGTGACCTGAAGCTTAACAGACTGAGCCACCCAGGGGCCTCACCCAGTCTTTTTTTTTTTTTTTTTTTAATGTTTATTTATTTATGGAGGGGAGGGGCGGAGAGAAAGGGAGAGAGAGAGAGAGAGAATCTCAAGCCGACTCTACACCCAGCCCAGCACTGAGCCTGACGTGGATCCCAGGATTGTGAGATCATGACCTGAGCCGAAGTCAGACACTTAACAGACTGAGCCACCCAGGTGCTCCTTACCAGTAATTATTATAAAAAGCAAGGTGATAAATACTATAATGAAGATCACACTGCATTGCAGTTTAAAGTACTAACTTTAGCCTTTTGCTTCCTTTAATATAATTGAATATGTGCTAAGTGCTGCTCTGTGCTGTGTATTGTAGAGACTCATGCTGAAAAAAAAAAGCAGTCCCTGCCCTCAAGAAAGTTCGAGTATTTTTTCACATCTGGAAACTGCTTACCCTAATTTTCCCTTCTGTCCCAGGAAGTTTTATACTGTATCATCACTTCATGGTTTTAATCTAAGAATTCATATGCATATTTGAGCTTGCCACACTCCAGAAATGTTTGATAACATACTTGCTTTCTGCGAAAATGTATATTTTATTGGATCTGACGTTTTTTCTGTCAGTGACAGAGACATTTTTCTTTTAAGATATGGAAAATATCCAAATGCCATCTGGATGGCATGTTTAGGTGGACTTTGGTTTGCTTCTTAGTCATTCATTCAGAGAAAGAGTAAGATCTATAATTTAGCCTTGATTAGTTGTTCCAGGGAATCCAGTTAGTCACAGAGGAGAGGATGCTACTCGAAAGGAATCATATTGTAGGGGTTAACAATGTGTACTGGAGTTTGGTTTTGAATTTTGGCTCTACCATGCATTGGAGGATGACTTTGGGCAAGTTCCTCATCTGTAAACTGGGAATAGTAATAGCATATTACTATATATGGTTGTGTGGATTAAATAAGATAATGTATTTTTGCTTGAACAATAGTTGGTTCAAGTATTAGTTGCTATTGTTATTATCATTCCTACCAACCTTGTCTTAAAATTATTGTCTCAATTCCTTAATTCATAAAGTAAGCTTATCTAGGGTGAGCATTGTAAATTTAAATGCCTATAAGGGCTAAATGAACATTTTAAATAGTAATGATCAGGTCGGGATTAAGTGAACTAGGGAATTCATGTTCCTCTAATGAGGTAGCTGTTAAGTAGCTTTGGCTTACCTTTAATTTTTTATTGATTTTATTAAAAAATGTGTTTAACATTTACTTATTTTTGAGAGAGAGACAGAGAGCAAGTAGGGGAGGGGCAGAAAGAAAGGGAGACAGAGTCCGAAGTGGGCTCCAGGCTCTGAGATGTCAGTCCAGATCCTGACACAGGGCTCGAATTCACGGACAGGGAGATCATGACCTGAGCTGAAGTCGGACGCTCAACTGAGCCACCCAGGTGCTCCTTTGGTTTATCCTTTGAAAAAGTTAAAGGTAAAATTGACCATTTTAACCAATAAAAAATACATTAATTCATGGGGTGCTCGGGTGGCTCAGTTGGTTAAGCATCCAACTTTTTTTTTTTTTAAATGTTTGTTTATTTTTGAGAGAGAGAGAGAGAGAGAGAGAGAAAGTGTGAGCAGGGGAGGGGCAGGCAGACAGGGAGACACAGAATCTGAAGCAGACTCCAGGCTCTGTGCTGACAGAGCCTGAAGCCTGCTTAGGATTCTCTCTCTTCCTGTCTCTTTGACTCTCCTCTGCTCATGTGCGTGCCCTCTCTCTCTCTCCCTCCCTCTCAAAATAAATAAATAAACATTTAAAAAAAGTGTAATTCAGTATCGGCTCACTATTGACCTAGTGGGGAGTACAGGACCAAGTGTGGCCTGAATATCTTTTTTTTCTAAACAGAAGCAGGGAATCTAGGTTTTGTGAGAAACCTTTTATTTATTTACTTTTTTAACATTGGCAACTTTTGAAATCATAATATAACACTGTGGGCCAAGCAAATCACCACTGTGGGTAGGATTTGTCTTATGGGTTGCCACTTTGCAACCTCTCTTCTGGCGCTTGACTTTTTGCATCATAACCCATGTTCCCTGCCTTCTGGGAAGAAAGTCCTTACCCACATAAAGTTTTAAAACAGTTCATGCATGGGGCGCCTGGGTGGCTCAGTCGGTTAAACAGCCGACTTCGGCTCAGGTCATGATCTCGCGGTCCGTGAGTTCGAGCCCCGCGTCGGGCTCTGTGCTGACAGCTCAGAGCCTGGAGCCTGTTTCAGATTCTGTGTCTTCCTCTCTCTCTGACCCTCCCCCGTTCATGCTCTGTCTCTCTCTGTCTCAAAAATAAATAAACGTTAAAAAAAATAATAATAAAAAAAAAGATAAAACAGTTCATGCAATACCTCAGAGCAGTCTAGGGCTGAATGAGAAGTATGCAGAATAATTATTAAGGCAGAGAGGAGGAGGAAAGTTATTTAAGAGTGGAATTCAGAATGGGCAAAGGTATGGAGACCGGAATGGACTTCAGATGGTAGTAGTACAGTGAGTAGATTAGTTGGAGTTTAGATTAGTTTGAAGAGGCTGTATGTGGGCCTGGTAATACAAGAAAGCTTGGAAAAGTTAAAAGACCAGATTTCTTGTTTTGGGATAACCTTAAGTCCTATTGACTGACAGGATAAAATGGTATTTTATGGCAATTTATTAGGTAATATTGAGGTCTACAGAATTTACTAGGGTTGGTAGTGTCTGGAGGCAAGGTGACGAGGCTAGGGAGGTAGGTGATAGTGGGAATGAAAAGGAAGGGACAAAAGATTGTATAAGACACAAAAGCATATATATGGGTCACCCTGTGACAGTGGGACCCTGCAGTAGATAAAGAGGGCCAATTGTGAAAGCTTTTCCCCTATTCATTCTTTTGTAAAAACTGGGATACGTGAAGATAATACTATTATCCCTCCTTTTTCATGTTATGGATCTTGCTTTATCACTCTCTCAGCCCCAGCACCCTTCTTATTGATGGATCACATACATAGTCTTATGATTTCCTGGCTTGCGCAAGTAGAATAGATAAAAGAGGAAACAAAGTAGTTTAGCTGCTTACCACATTTCTAGTTTTGGATTTTTGGTGATCTCTGTTAACCTCTATTAAGTTTCATTAGACTTTATACGTGGAATTTTTGTATTTACCAAAGTTTGGAAACACTGACAAATAGCGTGCTTGTGGCAAAGATACAGAATTTTGCTGCAGAAACTTGACATGATAATTAATTCATGATCTAGAATGTTTAAAGAAACTGATAAATGTTGTAGAAAGGTGGAATGTGTATCCTGTATAACTTTAGAAAGTGATTTTTAGGATTTTATTTTCACTAGGTCTTTTGGCTTGTTTATAGTTTCTCATGAAAATTTTTGTGACATGTTGCAGGGAAGTTATTCCTTGGCTAAAATGCCAAATGTAGTTATTCTAAGTAGGCTTTTTGGTAAGTAAGCTGAATAGTATGTTAGATGTAGCCTGAGTATTAAGAATACTTGAGATGCAGCAATATTTCCCTCATTGATGAATAAAAGTACTGAACTGAACCTCTGAAAAGTACAGAAAGTTGCTGCCATCAGAGAGATGCAGCAGTAGGGTGAATAGATTCGAGCTAAATCTAAGTCTCATTTATGGAGAAGAGATTTTTTTTGTAAGCATGGTCTAACCTAGTTTTTGGAATTCATTTATTCTGAATATTGAAACGGATTTCCAGGTGATTCATTTAATTATAGATAGCTTTGGAAGTGGGAAGGCAAGGAACACGAGAGAGGGATTAGCTGCATTTGTTTCTGTGGAAAGTCAGTAGTCAAAAGGAAATCCCAGATTATCTTTTTCTGTTCTTAAATTTTTTTTTGGAGGAAAGATATTTACTACAGGTCTTAATTAAAAACTGTATTCAATATATATATTGAAATGTGCAGAACTTAGTTACTACAGCTTTTCTTTGTCTAGAGTGTTGCTTTTATCTGCTGTTATCTCCTTGCCCTTTGTCTTTGTCCTTGAGGGTTTTTTACTGTATTTCTTTATTTTGTTTTGCTGGTGTTTCAGGAGGGAATGAAACAATGGAGTACTTATGTTCAGTCAGCCCTGTAAGTTTATTTTACCATATAAATTGATATTTTCATCTGGAGTAACAATGAAAATGATGAACTTATCCGTCCTGATTATTTTTTGTTTGTTTCTTACTGTGGTAAAATATACATGACATAAAATTGACCATTTTAAGCATTGACAAAAAAATTTTTTTAACATTTATTTGAGAGAGAGCACAAGTGGGGGAGGGGCAGAGAGAGAGGGAGACACAGAATCCAAAGCAGGCTCCAGGCTGTCAGCACAGAGCCCAACACGGGGCTCGAACCCACAGACCGTGAGATCATGACCTGAGCCAAAGTTGGGCGCTTAACCAACTGAGCCACCCAGGCGCCCCAACCATTTTTTTTTTTTTTTTTTTTAATTTTTTTTTTTTTTTTTCAACGTTTATTTATTTTTGGGACAGAGAGAGACAGAGCATGAACGGGGGAGGGGCAGAGAGAGAGGGAGACACAGAATGGGAAGCAGGCTCCAGGCTCTGAGCCATCAGCCCAGAGCCTGACGCGGGGCTCGAACTCACAGACCGCGAGATCGTGACCTGGCTGAAGTCGGACGCTTAACCGACTGCGCCACCCAGGCGCCCCTACCATTTTTAAGTGTTTAGTGACATTAAGTACATTCACTTTGTTGTATAGCTATTACCATTGTGCATCCTCAAGAGGTTTTTCATCATCTCACTGAAACTCAGTGCATATTAAAAAATAACTCAACCATTCCCCTTCCCTCAACCCCTGGTAACCACTATGCTACTTTTTGTCTCTGTATAGAATTTGACTATTTTAGGAACCTCATGTAAGTGGAATCATACATTATTTGTCCTTTATGTTTGGCTTGTTTCACTTTGCATGTCTTCAGGTTCATGTGTTAGCATGTGTCAGAATTTCATTCCTTTTTAAGGCTAATATTCCATTTTATGTGTGTACCACATTTTATCCATTCATCTGTTGATGGACATTTAGCTTATTTTCACCTTTTGGCTATTGTGAATAATGATGTTTTGAATGTGGGTGCTGTTCTGAGTCAGTATTTTTAGGTATATCCCTAGAAATGGAATTCCGGGATCGTGTGCTAATTCTGTGTTTAATTTTTAGAGGAACCACCATACTGTTTTCCATAGCAGCTATACCATTTTAAATTCCCACTGGCAGTGCACAAGAATTCCTGTTTTCCACACTTAAACCAACATTTGTTATTTTCTGTTTTGTTTTTAAATAATCATCCTAATGAGTGAATAGGTATCTCTTTGTAGTTTTGATTTTCATTTCTCTAATGATTAATGATATTGTCTTTTCATGTACTTACTAGCTGCTAGTATATTTTTTGAGAAATGTCTGCTCAAGTCCTTTGCCCATTTTTTAATTGGATTGTTTGGATTTGGTGTCTTAATTATTTTATAGGCTTCTGTCCATATATTTTCTGTTTCTGAGTCTACTGCTCTTCTCCTTTCCTGTTGTTGGCAAAGCAACAAGAACCATTCTCTCCAATGTATAGGCCCTTAGTAAATGTTTGATGATAAAAGGTTAAAAGTAGGGCTTTCTGGAAAGGTAAAGGTTGATTGGGGCAAAGCCTTCATTATAGTTTTGGAGTTCTGTATTCTCTTTTAACAACTTACTTGGCGGGGTAAACATTTATGAAAGATTATGCTTTTAGGCAAAGAAGTCCCTGTGTTACTTAAATTTCATTTTAGAGGGGCGCCTGGGTGGCTCAGTTGGTTAAGCGTCATGACTGTTTCATCTCAGGTCATGATCTCACGATTTGTGAGCTTGAGCCCCTTGTGTAGCAGGCACTGCTTGGAATTCTCTCTCTCCCTCTGCCCTTCCCCCACTTACATCATTGCAGATGTGTGGGTTCTCTTTCACTCTCAAAATATAGACGTTAAAAAAATTTTCATTTTAGAGAAGGAAAATTTCTTATTAAAAGAAATTTGATTCTTGTCTAAGAGGCTTGCTGTTACTGTTTGCCTAAGAAAATACAAGTAAGCTTGAGGTATCCAAAGAAGGGTTTTACTTTTTGTAATTCCTGTTTTAATCATTTCAATCTCATTCACCTTTTAAAAAGTAATCTCCAGGGGCGCCTGGGTGGCGCAGTCGGTTAAGCGTCCGACTTCAGCCAGGTCACGATCTCGCGGTCCGGGAGTTCGAGCCCCGCGTCGGGCTCTGGGCTGATGGCTCAGAGCCTGGAGCCTGTTTCCGATTCTGTGTCTCCCTCTCTCTCTGCCCCTCCCCCGTTCATGCTCTGTCTCTCTCTGTCCCAAAAATAAATAAACGTTGAAAAAAAAAATTTAAAAAGTAATCTCCATACCCAACGTGGAGCTCGAACTCACAACCCCAAGATTGAGAGTTGCTTGCTCTACTTACTGAGCCAGTCAGGTGCCCCTCAGTGATTCTTTTTTTTTTTTTTTTTTTTTTTAATATTTTAAGTAATCTCTGCACCCAATGCAGAGCTTGAACCCACAACCCTGACCCAGATCAAGAGTCACATGCTCCAACAACTGAGCCAGCCAGGCACCTCTCACTTCTTAACTTTTTGTTATGTAATGATTTGGGATTACTTACTTTGAGACTGCTATTTATTAGGGTTTTTTGTTTTTGTTTTAGACAAGAGGAGGTTAGGAGTGATCCTAGACTTGATATACATCTTAATTTTGAAAAGGACAAACCTGAGTAAGTTCAAGTGTAGCAATGACATAAGTATATTTTCTTTTCCTGTTATCTTTTTGGCACTTTTAAGGAACCATGGTTTCATTTTTATTTATTTTTTAAATGCTTATTCTGAGAGAGAGAGAGAGAGAGAGAGGGGGACAGAAACAGGGAGAGAGAGAACCCAAAGCAGGCTCCATGCTGACAACACGGGCTTGATCTCATGAACTGTGAGAACATGACCTAAGCCAAAATCAGTAGTTGAAATCAAGAGTTGGTCACTTAACTGACTGAGCCACCCAGGTGCCCTGGAACCATGGTTTTAAATCATGAACACTGAACAAAGCTAGAGATCTCTGGTTTGGGCCACATCTTTTGTTCTGACTTTGGACAGTCCATTTTTATTGGATTGTTGTTATTGAGTTTTAAGAGTTTTATGTAAATTCTGGATATATCCTCTATCAGATATGTATTTTACAAATATGTTCTCCCAGCTTTTGCTTATCTTGTCATTAATAGTGTCTTTTGAAAAGTAGAAGTTCCTAATTTTGATGAGGCTTAATTTTTTTTTAATTTATTGATTTATTTTTTTAAATTTACATCCAAATTAGTAAGCATCTAGTGCCACAATGATTTCAGGAGTAGATTCCCCAGTGCCCCTTACCCACTTAGCCCATCCCCCTTCCCACAACCCCTCCAGCAACCCTCAGTTTGTTTTCCATATTTATGAGTCTCCTCTGTTTTGTCCCCCTCCCTGTTTTTATATTATTTTTGTTTCCCTTCCCTTATGTTCATCTGTTTTGTCTCTTAAAGTCCTCATATGAGTGAAGTCATCTGATTTTTGTCTTTCTCTGACTAATTTCACTTAGCATGGTACCCTCCAACTCCATCCACGTAGTTGCAAATGGCAAGATTTCATTCTTTTTGATTGCCAAGTAATACTCCATTGTATAGATATACCACATCTTCTTTATCCATTCATCCATCGATGAACATTTAGGATCTTTCCATCCTTTGGCTATTGTTGATAGTGCTGCTATAAACATGGGGGTGCATGTGTCCCTTCGAAACAGCACATCTGTATCCCGTGGATAAATGCCTAGTAGTGCAATTGCTGGGTCATAGGGTAGCTCTATTTTTAGTTTTTTGAGGAACCTTACTGTTTTCCAGAGTGGCTACACCAGCTTGCATTCCCATGATGAGGCTTAATTTTTCAATTTTTTCTTTTATGGGTGGTACTTTTATTGTCACATGTAAGAAATCTTTGCCTGACTGGGAAATCCATTTAACTTTCTTGGATTTCCATTTGCTTACTTACAAGAACAAATAAGATGTGTTTGATATTTTGACTTCTTTGAAATAATAGTTTTATTTAGCGTCTTTTTGGAGTCAAAATAGAGGCGGTAGTCTTTGGATAGAATACTAAGGTGAAAACCTACAGACCCAAATTGGAGTATAGAATTGGCTCTGCTTTTATAATCCTATTTATTTACTAATGGGTAAATGATAGTTTTCTCTTCTCCCCTCCCCCCACAATTACTTAGGGCCCTTGGATGTAAATGATTCTATGTGATTTTTTTCTGGGTTTTTGATACAATTTGAGTAACAATGCTTTTTGGCTCCTTTAAATAAAAATGTGTATAAATTTGTTTATAGTGTATACATACATATTACTCAGTAACTCATTAATATTGCCTCTAGTTTCCTTGATAGTTCTTAGATCATGTTTAGAAATGATCTGAGAAAGGTTTGTTGGAAGGATGAGGGATGGTGGCTATCATGATCTTGTATTTTGAGGGCAATTCATGGGTGTTAAGAGATGGTCAGAAACCAGAGTTTCCTGGGAGCCAGGAAGTTCAACTTTATATGTAATTAGGTTGTATAATTTTACACAAGCATTGTTTGCAAAAGAGAGCAGTATTTATTGTACCACAATGGGAGTTATATTTATTGTGGCATATCAAATCATGAAACTCTAGCAGCAGATAGTCAAAAACAGGAAATAACTTGTGATAGTAGTTAATATTAAAATATTTGTTAGCTGTTTGAGAGAACAGAAGGAAAACCACTTTCTAAAGTAGTGGGTACAGAGTTCAAACCAGCAAATAAATGCTAAAAGTTTGATTCTGGTGCCAGTTTCCTTAGATTCTGTTGTCATACTATTGAACCTTGGAAGTTATACCTTTGGGGGTGCCTGGGTGGCTCAGTCAGTTAAGTGTCCGACTTCAGCTCAGGTCATGATCTCATGGTCCGTGAGTTCAAGCCCCGCGTTGGGCTCTGTGCTGTCAGTTCAGAGCCTGGAACTTGCTTTAGATTCTGTGTCTCCCTCTCTCTCTGCCCCTCCCCCACTCACACCCTCTCTATCAAAAAATGAATAAACGTTAAAAAAAAATTTTTTTTTAAGGGAAAGTTATACCTTTGTGTTTTCTCTTTGAATAAAATAATCATCTTTTGATGCATATACTTTAGATCCACACCCATACACTTGGTTGGAAAATGGGAAGGGAGCTTTCATTTATCTGAGATCATTCACATGATGTTCAGAGCCAAGGCGTCACTTTTGAGGGGGAGAGGGAATGGTTTACATCTCTCTCTGCTAACGTAACTTTTTCCAGTAAATAAGAAGGCAACTTTTCCGCATCATGCGTGGGTTTGAGTTCATTCCCACTTATTGAGAATGTTATGGAAATGAGTATATACCTTTTAGCCCAACCCAAAGAACTCTTACCCCCCTCTAACAATTCCTTCAGGAACTCATACACCAAGTTCAGTTCCTTTGCTATCATTAGTGGAGAATGGGATCTAAACATTGTTCCTTCTAGTTAGTCCCTGCTACAGTGACTGCTGAGAGCAGGATCTAGTTTTCAATCCAGCTGGGTGGTGTGGCTACTGGTTGCATGCACAAGAACCGTTACCACCTCCATGTTCCACTTTCAACTGAATTGAGGCTCCATTCTTCACAGTAGTGGATGGCAAATGAATACAGAATTTTTAAAACCCATGCTTTGATACATAGCTCTTTCACTTGAGTGGTGATTTGAGAACATGGTCAAGTGGCCTTGTCCAAAGTAGACTACTCAGTGTTTACAGTTGCAGTGTATACTTCTGTATTTTATTTTATGAAAAAAATTTTTTTGATGTTTATTTTTGAGAGAGAGAGAAGGAGGAGGAGGAGGAGGAAAAGAGAGAGAGACAGAGAGAGAGAGAGAGAGACAGAATCTGAAGCAGATTCTGTCAGCACAGAGCCCGAGGCGGGGCTCCAACCCATGAACCCTGAGCTCATGACCTGAGTTGAAGTCGGTCGCTTAACCAACTGAACCACCCAGGCACGCCTATACTTGTGTACTTCAGTAAGGCTGTTTGAGAGTTAGACTTCATTAGGTTTTAGTTCTCTGAATACCACTGTGTACTTTAGCTCTTTGTACTTGTGCTTCAACAAGCAGTTTTTCTCCTTACTGGCTTAATATGTTTTCTGAAATGTCTTTTTGGTGGCTTCTTTTCAGAATTATAGGTCCATATAAATTATTGGAAGGTTTTCTGGGTCAAAATAGATGTGACCTATAAAAATAGCTGATTATGTTGGATATGTTATTTCTGAAAACAAGCAAATTTCATAATATCCTGACTATTTAATTATTTTTCTATAATTAGGATACATGTTTTAAAATAAGGCTAGTTTGCTGTTTGTTGCCTATGGGACAAGATATTACTGAAATGATCTTGTAAAGTGTGCCTTTCTCCATATTTTTATTTCTACTGCCTTTCAGGAAGATGTTAAGGTTAGTTTTCACCTCTAGCAATGTTTTAACACCTCTTTTCTACATTAGACATTCTGTAACATTTTTCTAGTGTGATAGTAAACATTACTCAAATGATATAAAAGCTGACCCTATTTTAAGTTTTTTTTTTGTAACTGACAGACTAAGAGGTAATAGATAATTTTAATATTGTACTGTATCTTAGATTCAAACTGGTATCTTCAGTGGTTCAAGTCACAGTGTTTTACCAGGTGAAGGTATCCACATCACTGTACTTGATTGTGAAAGCTTTTTCAAAAGCATGTAAAAAGTCAGTTATTTTTGATAGGAAGTTAAAGCAGAGGTATCCATCTCGTCTCTATATCTTATGAATTTTAAAGCTGTAGATAGAGGCAAAGTTGAAGTTGTTTTAAAAATTGAGTGTTAGGGGAAGGAAGAGGGGGTTAACGAAGGATAGATGATAAAATAAAAGGGACATTAGAAAAGATAAGTTAATTTAGCAGTGAGATATGGAGGTAGAAGGGAGGTACTGGAAAGGAAGAATGGGTCCTCAAGAGATCTCCCTAAGATACATAGGAGAGCTAGTCATTTTTTTTCCCCTTTATATTGTGGAAACTAGATTAGCATTTTTTTGCCATTCACGGTGAGAATACTTTTTTATTTTTTTTTTGAGTTAAGTTTATTGAGATGTAACTTGCCCATAGTAAAATTAATCCTTTTCTAGTAGTGTACAGGTCTTTGAATTTTGGCAGACATTTGCAGTCTTGTAGCCCTTTGTGTTTGCTTGTTTGAGAGAGAGAGAGAGCAGGAGCTGGGAAGAGGGGCAGGGTGGGGGAAGAGAGAGTCTTAAGCAGGCTTCAAGCCCAGCTTGGAGCCTGATGTGGGGCACAATCCCATAACTCTGGGATCATGACCTGAGCCAAAATCAAGAATCGGACGCCCAACTGATTGAGTCACCCAGGCGCCCCGATTTTTTTTTTTTTTTTTTTTTAAGTAGACTTCATTCCCAGCACAGAGCCCAACATGGGGCTTAAACTCAGGACCCTGAGGTCAAGACCTGAGCTGAGATCAAGAGTCAGGTGCTTAACCCACTGAGCCACCCATGCATCCCTCTAGGAAGCACTGATGTTTTCTGTCCCAACAGTTTTTCCTTTTCTAGAATGTCATTTAAATAGAGTCATAGGATGTAGCAGTTTCCTAGAATTGCTCTAACAAGTTATACACACTGGTTAGTTTTTAAAACAATGGAACCTTATTCTATCACAGTATTGGAGTCTAAAAGACCAAAATAAGGGGTCAGCAGGGTTGGAATTTATCAGAAGGGAGAATCTATGCTGTGCCTCTCATAGCTTCTGATGGATGTTGGTGATCCTTGCATTCTTTGGCTTTGTATATGCTTCTTTCCAGTCTCTGCCTTTGTCTTCATATGGTATTCTGTGTGTCATCACCTTATCTTTATTCTGTGCATGTCTCTATGCCCAAATTTTCTTCTTATAAGGTCACAAGTCATTGAAATAAGGTTCTCCTCATCTTAACTTGATTACATCTACAAAGACCCTATAAGACCAAGTAAGGTCACATTCTGAGGTTTCAGGTAGACAAATTTTGGGGGAGACACTTCTCAACATAGTACATTGGTTATGTACCCTTTTTTTTTTTTTTAATGTTTGAAATGTTACTTAAAAAAACAACAACATCATATAGGGGTATCTGGGTAGTTCAGTTAGTTAAGTGTCTGACTCTTGATTTCAGCTCAGGTCATGATCTCAGGGTTGGTGAGATCGAGACCCACATAGGGCTCTGTGCTGACAGTGCGGAGCCTACTTGGGATTCTCTCTCTGCCCCTCCACTGTTCATTTATACCCAGGTATGCTTGCATGCTCTCTCTGTCTTTCAAAATAAATAAACTTAATAAAAATCTTAAAAAAATATACAGTAAAATTGGCTTGTGTGTGTGTATGTGTACAGTTGTATGAACTTTAACATATGTATAGGTTTTTGCAACACCTCAGGCAGGATACAGAATAGTTCCATCATGCCAGAAACCTCCCTTGTACTTCATTTTGTAGTCCTATCCACCCTCCACTCTTCACAGCCACAGATTTGTTATCTATCCCTATTATTTTGTCTTTGGGCGACTGTCACATAAATGGAATAATACATATGTAACTTTTTGAGACTTGGTTTCAATCAGTATGATTGATGCCTTCCAGATTCATCCAAGTTGTTGCACATATCAGTAGTTTGTTTCTTTTTGTTGCTGAGTAGTATTCCAGGGTATGAATGCACCAGTTTATCAGTTTACCTGTTGAGGGATATTGGGTTGTCTGACATTTTTGGCAATTATGAACAGAGTTACTATAAACATTCCTATACAAGTTTTTTAATTTTTTTTTTTTTTTTTTTTTTACTTTCGAGAGAGTGCACCCCTCCCATACAGATTTTAAGTGAATGTTGCTTTTATTTCTTTTGGCAGGGCTTCTTTCTTTCTTTCTTTCTTTCTTTCTTTCTTTCTTTCTTTCTTTCTTTCTTTCTTTTTTAGTGTTTATTTTTGAGAGAGACAGAGACAGAATGAGAGTGAGGAAGGGGTAGAGAGAGAGGGAAACACAGAATCTGAAGCAGGTTTTAGGCTCTGAGCTGTCAGGACAGAGCCTGACGCGGGGCTCAAACTCACAAACCATGAGATTATGACCAGAGCTGAAGTTGAACACTTAACTGACAGCCACCCAGGTGCCCCTAGGCAGTGTTTCTTAATCTTGGTGCTATGATATGTTGGGCTGGATCGTTCTTTGTTGTGGAGTGCTGCATTGTAGGGTTTTCAGTAACATCCCTTGCTTCTACCCACTGTTGTAGAAAACAAAACAAAACAAAACAAAACAGATCTCTGCATTATAGTAGTATACTTTTCCCTTCTGCAATTGGTAAGTAAAATGTGGGATAATACTTTGAGACCATACAAATATCCTATTTTCCAATAACCTTTTATCCAGTGGTTTCTCTATTAGTGCATAACAAATTATCCCAAAATTTAGCAGGTTAAAACAAATATTTTTTATCTGTATGGTTTCTGTGGGATAGAAATTCAGAAGTGGCTTAGCTGGATGGCTTTGACTCTGAGTTTCATTAAGACACAGTCAAGATGTTGGTTGAGGCTGCAGTTCTCTGAAGGCTTGAGTGGGGGCTGGAGGATCAGTGTCCAACGTGTCTCACTGCTATGGTTGGTGGGTTGGTGCTAGCTGTTGGTGGGAGGCCTCAGGTCCTTGCAACATACACCTTTTTCTAGGGCTGCTGGAATCTCCTCACAAATGGGCAGCTGGCTTCCCTGGAGCAAGTGACCTGAGAGCAAGTGGTGTCATCCTTTTTTTTTTTTTTTCAATTGTGGTACAATGTGTATAACAGTAAATTTACCATCAAAACCATTTTCAGGGGCGTCTGTGTGGTTCAGTCAGTTGAGCGCCGACTCTTGATTTTGGCTTAGGTTATGGTCCCAAGATTGTGGGATTGTGCCCTACATCAGGCTCCTTGCTTACTGTCGAGCCTGCTTGAGATTCTCACTCTCTCTGCCCTTCTCCCCTGCTTGCACATGTCTTCTCTCTCTCAAATAAAAAATAAAAAACCCATTTTTAAGTGTATGATTCAGTGGTACTAAGTACTAATTCATATCACTGTGCCGTCATCACCACCATCTATCTCTAGAATTCTTTTCTTCTTGCATAGTTGAAACTCTGTATCCCATTAAGCAATAACTTCACATTCCCTCCTCCCATAAGTCCTTGGTAACTATGGCTCTACTTTCTGTCTCTGATTTGATTGCTGTAGGTACCTCATATAAGTGGAATCACCTTTTTTTTTTTTTTTAAGTTTATTTTTGAGAGAGAGAGTGAGAGCGGGGGAGGGGCAGAGAGAGAGGGGGACAGAGGATTCGAAGTAGCCTCTGTGCTGACAGCTGAGAGCTGATCTGATGCAGGGCTGAAAGTCACGAACTGTGAGATCATGACCTAAGCCGAAGTGAGATGCTTAACCAACTGAGCCACTCAGGCACCCCAATGTGGAATCATCTTTTTGTGACTGGCTTATTTCATTTAGCATGTTCTCAAGGTCCATCCATGTTATAGCATGTGTCAGAATTTCCTTCCTTTTAATTTCCTTCCTAATATTATTCTATTGTGTGTATATACCACATTTTGCTTATCCATTCAACCATTGATGGACACTTGGGTTACTTCTGCATTTTAGCTATTGTGAATAATGCTGCTATGAACTTGTGTGTACAGATACTTTTTTTAGATCCTACTTTCAGTTGTTTTGGATATATAACAACAAGTAGAATTACTGGATCATATCGTAACTCTTTAGTTTTGAGGACCCACTGTACTGCTTCCCACAGTAGCTGTATCCTTTTACATTCTTACATTAGTGCACAAGTGTTCTAATTTCTCCATATCCCTGACAACATTTTTTTTTTTATAGTAACCATCTTAATGGGCTTAAGTTGGTATTTCATTGTGGGTTTTTATTTGCATTTCCTTAATGATTAGGGGGGGTTAAGTGTTTTTATGTACTTCCTGGCCATTCTTTGGAGAAATGTCTGTCATTTCTTTGGAGAAATGTGTTCATGCACTTCGTCCTTTTTTTTTTTTTTTTTTTTACATTTATTTATTTATTTTGAGAGAGAGAGTGTGCCTGTGCAGAAGAGGAGCAGAGAGAGAGAATCCCAAGCAGGCTCCACACTGTTAGTGAGGCGTAGGGTTCAAACACATGAACCAGTTACATCATTACCTGAGCCAAATTCAAGAGTCGGACGATTAACCAACTGCGCCACCCAGGCACCCCTCCATTTTTGAATTAAGATTTTTATTGTTGTTGAGTTTTAGAAATTCTCTGTATACTGGATATTAATCCTTTAGATGAATGATTTGCAAATATTTTCTCCTATTTTGTAGGTTGCCTTTTCATTCTGTTGATAGCATCTTTTGCATAAAATTTAAAATTTTTGTGAAGTCCAGTTTGTCTATTTTTTCTTTTGTTGCCTGTATCTTTGGTGTCATATGCAAGGAATCATTGCTAAATCCAGTGTTGTGAAGCGTTTGTCCTATTTTCCTCTAAGAGTTTTATATTTTTAGTTCTTAACATTTAGGTCTTTGATCCATTTTTAATTTTTGTAAATGGTGTTAGGTAAGGGTCCAACTTTATTCTTTTGCAGGTGGATATCTGGTTTTCCCAACACCATTTATTGAAAGGACTGTCCTTTCTCCATTGAATGGTCTTGACACCCTTGTCAAAAACATTTTACTTTATATGTAAGAGTTTATTTTGGGGCTTTCTTTTTAGTCCAATAGAATAAGTTTGTATGTCTTTATGCCATTATCACAGAGGTTTTATTATTGCAGCTTTGTATGGAATTTTGAAATCAGGAAATACAAGTCCTCTAAATTTGTTCTTTTTCAAGATTGTTTTGGCTATTTAAGGTCCCTGGAGATTTTTTTTTAAGTTTATTTTGTGAGGGAGAACATGCGTGTGTGCACACACACGCAGGGTAGGGGGCAGAAAGAGAATCCCAAGCAGGTTCCACACTGTCAGCGCAGAGCCTAACTTGGGGCTCCATCCTGCAAACCACAAGGTAATGACCTAAACTGAAATCAAGTGTCAGAAGTTTAACCAACTGAGCCACCCAGGTGCCCCAAGGTCCCTGGAGATTCTATAGGAATTTTAGGATGGATTTTCTATTTTTGCAAGAAACATTGGGATTTTTTTTTTTTTTTTTTTTTAATTTTATTTTTGGGACAGAGAGAGACAGAGCATGAACGGGGGAGGGGCAGAGAGAGAGGGAGACACAGAATCGGAAACAGGCTCCAGGCTCTGAGCCATCAGCCCAGAGCCCGACGCGGGGCTCGAACTCACGGACCGCGAGATCGTGACCTGGCTGAAGTCGGACGCTTAACGGACTGCGCCACCCAGGCGCCCCGAAACATTGGGATTTTGATAGGAGTTGCATTGACTCTGTAGACTGCTTTGGGTAGTATTAACATCTTAAGACTTCTAATCCATAAACATAGGATGTCTTTCCATTTATTTGTGTCTTCTTTAATTTCTTTCAGCAATGTTTTATAGTTTTTAGTGTTACAAGTCTTTGACCCCATTGGTTAATTCCTAAGTATCTTACTATTTTTGATGTTATACATAAATGGGTTTGTTTTCTTAATTTCCTGTTTAGATTGATTGTTTTTAATTTTTATTTTTTTTTAATGTTTATTCATCTTTGAGAGACAGATCACAAGTCAGAGTGGGGCAGAGAGAGAGGAAGACAGAGAATCCGAAGCAGGCTCCAGGCTCTGAGTTGTCAGCACAGAGCCCAACACAGAGCTTGAACTCACAAACTGTGAGATCATGACCTGAGCCAAGGTCGGACACTTAACTGACTGAGCCACTCAGGCACTCCTTAGATTGTTCATTTTTGATGAATACAGATGCATTGGATTTGTGTGTGTTAATTTTTGTGTCTTGTTAATTTGCTGAATTTGTTTTAGTTTTAATACTTTTTGTGTGTGTGTGTGGAATCTCTCGGGTTTTTTGTATATACAATCATATCTTCAAACAGAATTCTACTTCTTCCTTTCCAATTTGGATGCCTTTTATTTATTTTTTTCTTGCCTAATTGCTTTTTTTTGGGGGCTTCTAGTTCTATGTTGAATGGAAATGGTGAGAATGGCCATCCTTGCTCATTGCTGATCTTCGACAAAAAGCTTTTATTTTTTCACCATCGAATGTGATGTCAGTTGGGAGTTTTTCATATATGGCCTTTATTAACATACAGGTGGTTCCCTTCTAGTTCTACTGTGTTGAATGTTTTTATCATGAAGGGGTATTAAATTTTTTCAGATGCTTTTTCTCTATCAATTGAAATAATCGTGTTTTTCCCCCCTTCATTCTGTTAAGATGGTACGTTACATTGATGAACTTTTATTGTTGAACCATCCTTACATTCCAGGATTAAATCCCACTTGGTATACAATCCTTTCAGTAAGCTGAGAAATATCTGTTTCTCCCTTCAAACATGTCAGTTTTTGCTTTATATGTTTTGATGATCTGTTATTAGCTGGGTAAATGTTTATAATTGAATCTTCTTGCTGTTTCAGACCTTTTATTAATATTGTAACATCTTTTGTCTTGTAACTTTTTTTTAACTTTTATTTATTTAGTTTTAAATGTCTACACCCAATATAGGGCTTGAAATCATGACCCCAAGATCAAGACTCTTCTGATTTAAGCCAGCCAGGCACCCCATCCTTTTTTGATTTAAAGTGTATTTTGTGTGACATTAGGATAGTCACATGGAATATCTTTTTCTGTCCTTTCACTTTTGGCCTATTTGTGTCTTTGGATCTAGACTGAGTCTCTTGTAGACAGCATATAGATTATGTTTTAAGCCATTCTGCCACTTTCTGTCTTTTGATTGGAGAGTTTAATCTTGTTTCATGTAAAGTAATTACTGGTAAAGAGGGACTTCCTCATTTTACTATTTATTTTCCATATGTCTTACAGTTTTTTCTGTCATTTGTTTCTTCATTACTGTCATTGTGTTTAGTTGATATTTTGTAGTGAAACATTTTTATTGCCTTCTTATTTCCTTTTGTGTATATTCTGTAACCATTTTCTTTGTGGTTACCACAGGGATTATATTTAAAGTCTGAAAGTTATAATACTCTAATTTGAATTTATAACATTTAATTTCAGTAACATACAAAAACTGTTCTTTTACAGCTTTGTCACCACCCATTGCAGTTATTGGTGTCACAAATTGCATCTTTATACATTGTTGTGGCATTGCCTCTTATAACCTAGCCTTGGATGTCACATGCTGCCCTTTCCTGCCACATTCTATTCAGTAGAAGAGAGTAAATCTGGCCTACATTCAAGAGGTGGGATATTAGTTTCCATCTTTTGAAGGGAGCTTGTGGATATATTTTAAAATGCCCTCATCTTGGGGCGCCTGGGGGCTCAGTCGATTAAGCGTCTGACTTTGTCTCAGGTCATGATCTTACGGTTCGTGAGTTCAAGCCCCACATCAAGCTGTGTGCTGACAGCTCAGAACCTGGAGCCTGCTTCGGGTTCTGTCTCCCTCTCTCTCTGCCCCTCCCCTGCTCATGCTCTCTCTCTCTCAAAAATAAATAAACATTAAAAAAAAATTTGTTAAAGTGCCATCATCTGTTGATTCTTGCCTGACTCAGTTATTACATTAGGTTGCAGAATAATGATTCTTTCATTTCTTCTTCATCATATTAAGCTCAGCTAAATTTTGAGGGGAAACCCCATCCCCATCACCAGCCTCCAAATATTACTTCTGAACCAGCTTTTTTATTACATTTTAATATTTTTTATTCTTATCCCCCAAATTTCTGGTTTATTAGATAACATTTCTGTGTTTGTTTCATCATTGGTAAAAAAAGTTGTAGTATCTACGTCACAGGGAGTGTATTCATTTCCTGTGACTGCTGTAACAAATTACCTCAAACTTGGTGACTTTATTAAAATAAAGACTTATTTTCTCACAGTCCTAGAGGCCAGAATTCTGAAATCAAGATATCAGAAGAGCTGCATTTGCTCTGAAAACTCTAGGGAGAATCCTTCCTTTTCTAATTTCTGCTGGATGCCCGTGTTCCTTGGCTTGTGGGCGGCATAATTTCAATCTCTACCTGTCTTCACATTGCCTTTTTTTCTTCTCTCCTCTGTAGGTCTTTTAACAGGACAATTGTTGTTGGATTTTAGGTCTACCTGGATAATCCAGGATGATGTTATCTTGAAATTCTTAATTTTATCTGTAAAGATCCTTTTTCCAAGTAAGGTCATGTTTGTAGGTTTCAAAGAATAGGATGTGGATGTATCATTTTGGGAGCCACTATTCAACCCATCACAAGGAGATTGCATTAAATGAATTACTGCATGTAGAATTCTTTAAAAGTTCTTAGCACGTGACTATTCACCAAATTAGTTATTTTTTATCATGGTGATGCTTGTGTTTTATAGCAGCCTCCTGAATTTAGTATTTTATCTCTTATACCACCTTATTTTAGCAATATAAATTTCCATACCTAGCATCCATAATTAGGGTGGCTTTATGTTATGCTTTGCCTAGTATAGTTCTGGTTTATTTCCATTGACACAGTGTTCTATCTTGTCCCTGTTCATACTCAAAAATAACCCAATTTGGATGACAAATTAAATGGTTACTCTCCCATAATTCATCCTATCCTTTATTTTGCTGTTTGAGAAAGATCATTACTGAATGTAAAATAAGTATATACCCTCCTATTTGAATTGTAAGAACTTCAGGGTAGATTCTAAACATGTTAGGTTAGTACTTCAGTGTAAGTTTTCTTGTTCATGTACTTTATAGGAAAGATCTTACTTTACCTTAGCACTTAGCCAAAATTATACCTTGGCTTCTCTGTTAGTTTTCTGTTGCTGTGCAGTGAATTATCCCAAGGTTCAGTGGCTTAAAATAACAGTAACGTATTATCTTCTGCAGTTTCTGCGGGTGAGAAATTTGGGAGCAGCTTGGCTGAGCAGTTGTGGCTTAGGGTCTCTCTTGATATTGCAGTTAGATATCAGGCAAGTCTGCATTCATCTATAGCCTTGACTGGGACTAGAAGATCTACTTCCAAGGTGACTCACTCATGGTTAGCAAATTGGTGATGGCTCTTGGTAGGAAGCTTCATTTCCTTTTCACCTGGGCCTCTCCATAGGACCACTTGAATGTCTACATAGTATGGTGGCTGGCTTCTCCCAGAATAAGCAATCCCAGGGATCAAGGCAAAAATTGTAATGCCTTTTATGACCTAGCTTTGGATGTAATACACTGTTGTTTCTACCATATTCTGTTGGTTGTATAGGCCAACTCTGTATCACTGTGTCAGGGGAATTACACAGGAGTTTTGAATATCCGGAGGTAAGGATTATTGGAGGGCATTTTTGAGGCTGGCTGCCACAGCGTCTAGACTTCTAACTGGCCAAGAATTCAAATGTTTTTATATTCTAAACTTTTAATATTTATTTATTTGTTTACAGCAAGCATGAGTGGGGGAGAGGGACAGAGGGAGAGAGAGGATCTTAAGGAGGCTCCATATTCATGGACTGAGCTACCCAGGCACCCTTTTATTTTTATTTATTCTTTTCAGATCTTTTTATGTATTCTTTCTCTCTTAATTCATCTGAATTCCAAGGGTGCCAACCCAGGTGTTGTTGTTGTTTTCATTTTCTCGTGTTACCTTGTTATGAATATGTTTTATGTTCACATGTTTGTATAGTTACCCCAAAATAGTTGGCTTTAAAAACATTTTTTACTTTTTTCGCTTAAAGGTTTTCTGCTTTTCACTTGGTCCATGATACTGGTCAGTTTCTAGGTTATTAGGTGTATTATGTAGAGTCTTTTGAGTTTTCTAGGAAGACATTCACATTGCTTGTGAATTATGTTTTGTTTCTTTCTACTATTTATAACAACAGAGCCCAGTTCATTGATTTTTGTAGTCCATTCTTTTTCTGTTGTATCATTTTCCCCTTTGTCCTTTGTTGGCCAAATTTAAGCACATCTCCTGTTCTCTTCCTATTTTCCTTTTCATCCATAAGTGCTTCTCTTCTGTGGTGTCTTGTCCAAATTTTCCCTCCCTACAAAGTGAAAATTTATTACTACAGCCTGTATTTCCTTACTTACATTATTTGCACAGGGAGCACAGTGTCAATTTTCTATAACTCTAATTATTTATATTTGGCTCTCCCTCACATTTTAAGTTCTAGGAGGGCAGAAGCCTTACCTTTGTAAATCTGTGGTGTTTACTATTATGATGGGAAACTTTCTGCAGTGTGTGTTCATTGGTTGCTTTTGTATTGTTATTATGAACCTAAGAACAAAAACACCCTTTGTAACCTCACTTATTTACAAATAGAGGCTCTTTTGTACAGGTTACAAGTGCCCCCATTTATTTGGAAAAATGTTAGGCAGTGGTGAGTCCTTTGGATCGTAATAGATATTTTTAAAACTTTTAATGTTTAGTAAGAAAGAAATCATAATTTCAAGTTCTTCTGAAGTGTCATAGAAAAGTACACCTTGAGTAACTTTTTCATATGTATTGATCAATTCAACAGGTACTTGAAGGTGTACTATTAATATGCTTCAGGCATTACATCTGGCTTTTCATGTAAAGATGAATGGCCCCTGATCTTAAGAAAAGAGTTTGAAGGAGGAGACAGATTTGCCACAGATATTAAGGGACAGCTATTGAACACTTGTTAGGTTTAAGACTGTCTTATAGCACTTCGTGGTATTATCTCACTCTTCAAAACAAAACTATAATAAAATTGTCCCTGTTTTATGGATGAAGAAGGAATGGTTCATAGATTAAGTAATTTGTTCTTGTTTGCGCAGTAAGTTACAGTGTTAGTTTGTGGATCTAAATCTGTCTGATTCCAAAGCCTGCACATTTAATTACTGTGTTGTAATATCTCCTGGAATACATGCAGCAGGGTTGATGAGAAGAACTTCATTATTTCTGCTTTGGAGTCGAGGGAGAGCTACCAGATGAAATGCTTGAGTAGAATGTTGAAGGATAAGAGAAGACTAGATGAATGGGAAGTTAAGGAAGGAGCAGAGCAAAGTTTGAACAGAAGGAACAAGTAAACCACAGAAATATTAAACAGATGGCATGCTGAGGTAGGATGAGTAATTCTATATGGTTAAAGCGTGGGGTATGTATGAGAGAGTGGAAGGTGAGTTAAGAGAATAGGCAAGTGAGGATCATCAGAGATGTAGGGGATTCATTTTAAAAATCCTTCTGACAACATTGTATATATGGACAGATTGAGGCTAGACAAGGACAAATGTTGAAATTAGTATGGTAGTGTAAGGAGAGCCAAATGAAGGGAGTAGTGATGAGGATAAAGAGGGAACTGTAAAAAAAAAAATAATAATAATTACAAGATTTTCCACTCATATCCAACTGTTTTATTTTAATGTCTCAAGGAATTTTGCCTCTTTCACATTTCCCATTTTTTAGTCATAATGGTGATGTATGTAGGTTCTTAAATAGTACCTAGTTTTTTCACTTTGATACTTAAGAGCAGGGGGGTTAGCAAAATCATGGCCCATGGAAGCAATCTGGCTTTCTGCCTGTTTGTGTAAATAGTTTTTCTGGTACACAGTCTCATTCATTCATTTTATGTGTTGTCTATGGCTGCTGTCACACTACAAGGGAGTTGAGTAGTTGTGACAGAGATCATATGGTCTACAAGGTTTAAAATATTTACTCCCTGGCCCTTAACAGAAAAACTCCCTATTTCAGAGCATCAGATTGAAGACATTCTATTATCTAATAACTAAAGTGAATGTAATAGAGCTTACTTAATATTATGTACTGGTCATTATTAATTAGGTGACATTGACCACATTTGTCATTCAGAATCTACATTACTTCCTTAATGTATTTGGAAATCATATTAGTTAACCTCTCCCAAATTGCAAGGTTTCTTAGGTAAAGGGGGTTTAAATGTAAAGAGATTTATGAAAATAAAGAATGGAAAACTCTTTTGTACAGTTGAGTTTTGTTAGTCCAACAAGGACCAAAAAATAGTTTAAAGCTACAAGATGATTTAAGACTACATCATACTCTGGCAACCAAATTATTTTGTCAGTCTGGCAGCAGTAGGTATTGTTTGATCCCTATTCTAGTGTTCTGACAATCTATGTACAGAGCTTGCAATTTTAGACTACTTGAGCTGACTAAAATTGGTGTAGCCTGTCTCCACAGTATAGGCTGTTCCTACTGGGGACTGTTTGCATGCAAATTCCTTTTTTTCCCTGAATGTTCCTTCTTTTCTTTTCTTTCTTTTTTTTTTAATGGCATCCTATTTTTGTTTCATGAATGTAGTATCTTTTCATCTCTCTGAAGATGTTAATACATTTTTAAAAGTGTTCTTTGTTTTTCTTTGGCATTACTTCATGATAGGAGCTTCTCACATTGCCTGCTAGTATTTTATTATGTTTAAAGAGGGGAGACTAAAAATCAGGCTGGGAGCTCTGAGTGTGCATGTATGGAGGAGAAGCTTGTTAACAGAGAACCTCACTATAGGATTTTCTGGTGGATAACCTTTTAAGAAGTTGGAGGACTTCATAAAAAGACTCATCCTATCCACTGCCTGTTTGGTTCCTTTAATTCTCCTGTTTTTGATATTGTCCATCCTTTAACTGTGGCTGGCATCTCCCATTCTAGAGATGCTCTATTTTACCGTCTCTAGAAGGAAAACCCCCAGTCTTGTGTGAAGTAGGGGATTTAGGAATCACAGGCAGCTTTCAGACCATCCTGCTTCTATGTCTTAAGTTTACTCCCTACTTCCAGAATTACCTGGTGTGTCTTGAAGACACTTCAGTGTAAAACAACTTAGTTCTTGGCTTTTCCCTACTACCAACATAGGAACCGACTTTCTTGAGTGTGCTGCTACTTAGCATTGCTCTGTTTTGTAGTTGACTGTAGTTAGTTGCTTGCTGTTATCTCCACTTCTATTTTTCCTGACAAATAGTACTATAGTTACTTTTTTAATTTTTAAAATTTCTTTGCTAGAGTTGAGAGGGAATTTGAAAGGGGAATTTGAAAGGGGATTCAGATGTGCATGTGTAATCTATCATCTTTTTGTAAAAGACCATTTTCCACATATTTACTTTTTGTTTACATTCTACAGCCTTTTGGGTTCACACATTTTTTTTTTCTCTCAAATATTTTTTCTCCATACTGGTTTGGAATTTGTTCATTCTGTTTTTAATTTTTTACTGCTTTTCATTGAAATTTTAACTTGCATATAAACCTCACTGAAGTTAATCAGTATCTTTGCCTTGCTTAGCAATACAGAGATCTTGGAACTTGACTCCAGCTATCTCCATTCCTGATTTTAATTCTGTTATTCAGTATTTTAGCTTTATACATATATTTTTAATTTTTTTTAATTTTTTTTTATGTTTATTTGAAGGAGAGAGAGTCAGTGTCAGTGGGGGAGGGTCAGAGAGACACAGAACTTGAAGCAGGCTCCAGGCTCTGAGCTGTCAGCTGTCGTGGACTTGAACCCACAAACTGTGAGATCATGACCTGAGCTGAAGTCGGAAGCTTAACCAACTCAGCCACCCAGAGCCCCCTATACATATATTTTTAAATGTTTTTTTTTTTTTCAACGTTTATTTATTTTTTTTTGCACAGAGAGAGACAGAGCATGAACGGGGGAGGGGCAGAGAGAGAGGGAGACACAGAATCGGAAACAGGCTCCAGGCTCTGAGCCATCAGCCCAGAGCCCGACGCGGGGCTCGAACTCACAGACCGCGAGATCGTGACCTGGCTGAAGTCGGACGCTTAACCGACTGCGCCACCCAGGCGCCCCTATACATATATTTTTAAATGTTTATTTATTTTGAGGGGAGTGAGCGTGTGCCTGTATGTGCACTTGCACGCTCGCACAGGTTGGGGAGGGGCAGAGAGAGAGTCCCAAGCTCTTCACTGACAGATGCAGGGCTCCATCTCACAAACTGTGAGATCACGACCTGAGCCAAAATCAAGAGTTGGACGTTTGACTGAGCTACCCGTATGCCCTTAGCTTTATATTTTTAAATGCCCAAGTTAGACATTCTTTCATGTATTTTGTATTTATCTAATTTTACCACTTTCTTAGTCACTTTCGTATCTTGAGTTTAAGAACTTTCTTTCACAATCATTGTCTTTATTCCTGAAATATATCCTTTGGAATTTCCCCTAGTGATGGTCCATTGATAGTAAAATATTTTAGCTTAAAAATAAAAAATGTCCCCTAATTTTTTGGTCTTAAAGAGGTTTGTTCACATTCCATACAGTATACCCATTTAAAATGTACAATTAATTCAATGGCTTTTAGTATATTCAGTGTTGTGCAATGATCACAACATTCAGTTTTAAAACATCATTACCCCAAAAATCGCTCTGTCAGTGAATTCTCACCCCAAATCCCACATCTGCTCAGCCCTAGGCAACCAATAATCAATTTACTGTCTCTATAGATCAGTTTACTCTGACATTTCATGTAAATGGAATCATACAATATCTGGTCCTTTATGACTGGCTTCTGAGATTTAGCATAGTACTTTCAGGGTTTATCCACGATACAGGTTTTACCAGTGCTTCATTTCTTTTTATTGCCGAATAATAGTCGATTGTATGAATACACCACATTTAAAAAATCCATTTATTAGTTTATGGGCATTTGGGTTGTTTCTATTTTCTGACTATTACGAATAATGCCGTTGTGAATCATGTTCAGGTTTTTGTGTGGACATATGTTTTCATTTCTCTTGGGTATATACCTTGAGAAGAATTGCTATATCATATGGTAATTCAGAGTTTAACTTTTTGAGGGACCACAAAATGTATTCCATTGTAGCTGTACCATTTTACATTCCCATTAGCAATCTATGAAGGTTCTAGCTTCTCTGTATCCTCATTAATACTTGTTATCAGTCATTTTGATAATACCCATCCTAGTAGGTGTCAAGTGGTATCTCATTTTGGTTTTGTTTTGCATGTCCCAGATGATTAATGATGTTGAGGATCTTTTCATGTGTTTATTGGCCATTTGTGTATCTTCTTTGGAGAAATGTCTAGGTATTTTGCCAATTTTTCAGTCATTGTCTTTTTGTGTTGTGAGAGTTTTTTTTTATATATTCTGGATACTTTTATCAGATATACATGATTTACAGAAATTTTATTGCATTTTGTGGGTTGACTTCTCACTTCTTGATGGTGTTTTTGAAGCACCAAAGTTTTAGCTTTTGATTTATATCCACTTTATTTCACTTTTGCTTTTGGTGTTATATCTGGTTCTATTTGAATTTTAGGGTTTTTTTTCCTTTAAAAAAAATGCCATTAGGATTTTGATAGGGATTGCACTGAACCTGTAAATCTTCCAACCCATGAAAATGGATATCTTTCCATTTATTTGTGTCTTCTTTAATTTCTTTCAGCCGTGTTTTGTAGTTTTCATCTCCTTGGTTAAGTTTATTCCTAAGTATTTTATTCTTTTTGATGCTATTGTAAGTGGGATTGTTTTATTTATTTATTTTTTTCTGACTTGATTGCTCTGGCTAGTACTGTAGTACTGTGTTGAATAGAAGTGGTGGGAGTTGGCATTCTGTCTTATTCCTAGTATTAGAGGAAAAGCTTTCAATTTTTCACCATTGAGTGTGATATTAGTTGTGGGCTTTTCATATATACTCTTTATTTTGTTGAGGTAATTTTCTTCTATTCCTAGTTTGACAGTTTTTATCATGAAAGACTATTGAATTTCTTCAAATGCTTTTTTTTTTCAACATCAATAGTGGTGATAATGTGATTTTAGCCTTAATTCTTTTAATGTATAATGCATTGATTTTCATATGTTGATCCATCTTTGCAACCCAGGGATAAATCCCACTTGGTCATAGTGTATTAAGTCTTTTAATGTGCTGTTGAATTTGCTTTGCTAGTATGAAAAACTGAAAATTTTGAATTGTTAAAATGTGGCAACTCTGGAAATCAGATTCTTCTTCCACTTCATGGTTTCTTATTGCTACTCATTATGGTGGTTGTTTGCTTGTTTGGTGACATTTCCAAACTAATTTTTTGTGTAGTCTGTATTCTTTGTCATGTATGGCCACTGTCTTAGACTTCACTTCCTGCTTGCGTGGAGCCTGAAGGTCAACCAGAGTTAAGAGCCAGGATCTTCTGTCCTTCCTGAACAAGCATCCACACCTGGGCATGCGCATGGATTTCTAGATTTAACATAATACCCAGGAGTTTTTCAAAGCTCTCATTCCCCCAAATGTCTCCTTCTCCAGTCTCTTCCTTCCCAGTCTTTTCTAAATTTTTTTTTTTTTAACGTTTATTTATTTTTGAGACAGAGACAGAGCATGAACGGGGGAGGGTCAGAGAGAGGGAGACACAGAATCTGAAACAGGCTTCAGTCTCTGAGCTGTCAGCACAGAGCCCGACGTGGGGCTCGAACTCACAGACCGCGAGATCATGACCTGAGCCGAAGTCGGCCGCTTAACCGACTGAGCCACCCAGGCGCCCCCTTCCCAGTCTTTTCAATATATCTGTTGTGTGTCCCATCTATTATCCCTTGCCCCAAGTGGCAGTGGTTAATATATTTGATTTTAAATGCTTTTGACAGACACTGCCTGGGAAAGTATCTCAGCCCCAAGGAGGCTCCCTGGCAGGGAAAACAAAGGCAAGAGAAGTTCTGAGCCAATCCTTCATGTAACTTACAGACAGTTAAAACATGCGCCCACGGTTCTTTTGTAGGGGTCTAACTTAATTTTTTTTACATATGGTTGTGCAGTTGATCCAGCATCATTTGTTGAAGAGAGAGCAATTGATGAGGGAAACAAAGGCAAAAGAAAAAAAATTAAATTTCCCTATTACTTAGAGCCCATTGACAAGTCCTTGAAACAGGCAGAGTGACCTTCCTCTGGTAGCTCAGTGGCCTCAATGTTGACACTTTGCTAAGGACAAAAGGCAATCTTAGCCTGACCCCCTAGGAACCTATAAGTCTACTTTAACATAAAAATTCCTATTGAAACTCCTTTTTCTCTACCTCCCCCTCCCCCGCCAAGATACATGTTGGTAATCATACTCCAAGCTCATGGCCCACTGATAATACATCTGAAGGGTCTTTTGACTGAGGAGTTATTAGACAGTAGTAAATGACCTTTACCTAACAATAGCTAGGCACCTCAAGGTCTTGGAAATCTTGCTTCCAAAATTCCTTAGAGACTTAGGCTATCCCTAACCCCCTCCCAACTTGAAAGTCACAACCCCATGCAGCTTTTTCTGCCCATGGCTCGTCCCCCCCCAACCCCCGTGCTTAAAACAAACAAAACCAAAAAACAAAAATAACCCTTTTTGCACTGAAGACGTTTCAAGAATTCTTTCTTGGCTGTTGGCTCTGAACCTCAACATTTTCTATATCAGCAATGGTTATTATTTTATTTATTTATTGCAAATTTTTATTTATTAAAGTAATTTCTACACCAAGTGTGGTGCTCAACCGCACACTGCCGCTCACCAGCGGAGCCGCCTTGGTGCTCCAGCGATGAGTGACACCAAAAGATTTGACATAGTTAGATATGACACCAAAACACAATCCATGAAAGAAAAAATTAGAAATTGGACTTTATTAAAGTTAAATCCCTTGGTTAACAAAGGCACTATTTATTTATTTTTTAATGTCTTTATTTTTGAGAGAGAGACAGAAAGAGAGTGCAAGTGGGGGAGGGGCAGAGAGAGAGGGAGACACAGAATCTGAAACAGGCTCCAGGCTCTGAGCTGTCAGTACAGAGTATGACATGGGGCTCAAACTCATGAACCGTGAGATCCTGACCTGAGCTGTGTAGTTGGACGCTTAACCGACTAAGCCACCCAGGTGCCCTGTACAATCTACCAATTAAGCCACCCAGGTGCCCTGTACAATCTGGTTTTCAATCCTATTCCTGGCACAGTGCTCCTAAAACCCTTGAAATCTTCGAAGTGATGAGAATGATAAAGGTGTCTTTTGTTACATTATTGAGGTGACTTTTAGACCTTGTCTTAAGAATGGAGACTGGTTGCTAGTGGAGCCAACCATGTGATTGGAGGTTGTAACTTTCAGTCCTACCCCCCAAAACCCCCCAACCTCTGGAGAGGGGAAGGGGGCTGGAGATGGAGTTCAGTTGCTAATGACTAATGATTTAATCATCCATACCTGTGTAATAGCTTCCATTAAAAAATGTAAAAGGATGAGTTTCAGAGAGTTTCCAGGTTGCTGAATGCAGGAGGATTTGGGGAGAGTGGTATGCTGGCTGAGGACATGGAAGCTTCACACCTTTTCCCTATACCTTGCCCTATGCACCTCTCTCATCCGGCTGTTACTGAGTGATATCCTTTTATAATAAACTAGTAACCCAGGAGATGATAATAATAAGTTTGAGTTCTGTGAGCCACTCCAGCAAATTAACCAAACCCAAGTAGGTAATCATTGGAACCTCTAATCTATAGCTGGTTAATCAGAAGCACAAGGGACAACCTGGACTTGCATATAAGCACTTGAAGTGTGGTGGGGAGCTTGTAGAACTGATCATTTAACCTGTGGGATCTGACACTATCTCTGAAATAAGTTGTAGGACACCCAGCTGGTGTCAGAGAATTGCTTGTTGGTGTGAATGATGCGGTTTGAAGTGTTGCAACGGGTGTGGAGTCCACGGCCAAGAAAGAATTCTTGAGATGTTTTTGGTGCAAAAAGGTGTTTTTATTATAGCATAGGGACGGGACCCATGGGCAGAAACACCTGCAATGGGGTTGTGAGGAATGACTGATTATATAAGATCTTCTATCCTATGGAGGGTAGGGTGATGTTAAGTTTCCAGAAAATTGAGTCTATAGGTTTCTGGAGATTATGTTTTTCTTATGAATCATTAAGACCGTTGCAAAATGATGTAGACACATGTCCTGCGTAACTGTGATCTCTATTAGTTAACCATTTGTTTTTCCCTTTTCTTTGTTCTTGGGTAGCCCTGAGTGCCTGAGGAATGTCACATATCCCTTGATGGGGAAGTGTTTTGGGGGTGTTAGCTTGTGCTTTGCCCTCAGCTTGCCTTTTGCTCCCGCATTATGAGGAAACCATAATGGAGGGAATTATGGGAAACCATGTGGGAGGAAACCATCCCCCACATATACACCCACATTTTGGACCCTCTACACTGTTAAGAGAGTGAAAAGAGAAACCATAGTTTGCAAGAAAATATTTGTGAAACACATATCTGGTAAAAGACTTGATTCTAAAATACATAAAGAACTCTTAAAATGTAATAATGTGAAAACAAGTAAAAAGTGAGTAAAAGATCTGAAGAAATACCTTACCATACGTCAGATAAGCATGTGAAAAGATGCTCAACATCATGTCATATGGGAATTGCAAATTAAACCATCAGTGACATATCACTGTACATCTGTTAGATTGGCAAAATTCTGAAAAGCTAATAATACCAAATGCTGGTGAAGGTATGGAACAAAAAGAATTCTCCTTCAATCCTAGTAGGAATGCAAAATGGTGCACAACTTTGGAAGACCATTTGGCAGTTTCTTACTGGGTTAAAACATAGGCGTACCATTATCCAGCCATTGTGTACCTTTTTACTCAATTGAATTGAAAACCTAAGGCCACAAATAACTTATACATGACTATTTATAGCAGCTTTTTTCATAATTGTCCCAAACTAGAAGCAAGCAAAATGCCCTTTAATAGGAGAATGGATAAACTGTGGTACAAATACACAATTGAATATTATTCAGCAATTAAAAAAAAATAGGGGCACCTGGGTGGCTCAGTTGGTTAAGCGTCCAACTCTTGATTTTGGCTCATGTCATGATTTCATGGTCATGAGTTCCAGCCCTGCATAGGGCTCTGTGTTGGCAGTGTGGAGCCTGCTTGGGATTCTCTTCCCACCCCCCTCCCCCCACCCCACCTCAGCTTGCATGCACTGTCTCTCAGTAAATAAATAAACTTTAAAAAAAAAAAAAAAGCTGTCAAGCCATGAAAAAGTATGGAAGAACCTTAATAGTATTGCTAAATGAAAGAAGCCAATCTGAAAAGGCCTCAAATTGTATGATTCCACCTACCTGACATTCTGGAGGAGAGAAAAACTACAGATAAAAAGATCAGTGGTCATCAGGGGGTTCTCAGTGTGGAGGGAGGAATGGATAGGTAAAGCTTGGATGGTGAGATTATTCTGTGTGAAACTAAACGTGGACCCGTGGCGTTATGCATTTGTCAAAATCCATAGAACTGTACAACACAAAGAGTGGATGTGAATATAAATTGTGGGGCTTGAGCTTACAATCCCCAAATGCCTACTGACTGCTAAAGCATGTTCTACCAACTGAGCCAGCCAGGCCTCCCTGAATTTTATTTGTGTATCTATTTTTAATTTTTTAAACATTTTATTAATTTTTTAAAAAAGGTTTTATTTTTAAGTAATTCCTACACCCAACGTGAAGCTCAAACTCACAACCCTGAGATCAAGAATTGCATGCTTAGGGGCGCCTAGGTGGCTCAGTTGGTTGAACATCCAACTGCGGCTCAGGACGTGAGCTCACAGTCCGTGAGTTCAAGCCCCGCGTTGGGCCCTGTGCTGACAGCTTGGAGCCTGGAGCCTGCTTCAGATTCTGTGTTTCCCTCTGTCTTTGCCCTTCCCCCACTCATGCTCTGTCTCTCTCACTCTCAAAAATGAATAAATGTTGGGGCGCCTGGGTGGCTCAGTCAGTTGAGCATCCGACTTCGGCTCAGGTCACGATCTCGCGGTCCGTGAGTTCGAGCCCCGCGTCGGGCTCTGGGCTGATGGCTCAGAGCCTGGAGCCTACTTCTGATTCTGTGTCTCCCTCTCTCTCTGCCCCTCCCCCGTTCATGCTCTGTCTCTCTCTGTCTCAAAAATAAATAAATGTTAAAAAAAATTTTTTTAAAAAAATGAATAAATGTTAAAAAAAAAAAAGAATTGCAGCTTTACCAACTGAGGAAGCTGGCCCTCCCCCCCCCCCCCCCCCCCCCCGCTTTTAATTTTTTTTTTTTTTTTTTCAATTGAAATGTAGTTGACACACAATGTTACATTTGTTTCAGGTAAACAACATAGAGATTTGACAGCTCTACATACTATGTTATGCACACCACAAGTGTAGTTGCCATCTGTCACCATACATCACTATTAAATTACCATTGACTGTGTTCCCTGTGCTGTACCTTTCATCCCCATGACTTATTCATTCCATATCTGGAAGTCTCCCACTTCTCTTCTCCCATTTTACCTCTTTACCCCTCCCTTTTGGCAATCACCAGTTTGTTCTCTGTATATATTGGTCTGTTACACTTTGTTCATTTGTTTTGTGTTTTAGATTACGTATAAATGAAATCATATGGTATTTGTCTTTCTCTGTCTGATTTATTTCGCTTAGCATAATACCCTGTAGGACCATCCATGCTGTTATAAATGACAAGATCTTATTATTTTTTTTTTTTTATGGCTAATACTCCATTGTATTTTTAAATTTTTTTTTTTCAATGTTTATTTATTTTTGGGACAGAGAGAGACAGAGCATGAACGGGGGAGGGGCAGAGACAGAGGGAGACACAGAATCGGAAACAGGCTCCAGGCTCTGAGCCATCAGCCCAGAGCCTGACGCGGGGCTCGAACTCACGGGCCGCGAGATCGTGACCTGGCTGAAGTCGGACGCTTAACCGACTGCGCCACCCAGGCGCCCCTCCATTGTATTTTTATATACCACATCTTTATCCATTCATCTACCGGTGGGCATTTAGGTTGTTTCCATATTTTATCTGTTGTAAATGCTGCAATAAACATAAGCCTATATATTTTCAAGTTAATATTCTCAGTTTTCTTGGGGAAATACTCAGTGGTGGAATTACTGGATCATATGATATTTCTATTTTTAATATTTTGAGGAACCTCCATACTGTCTTCCACAGTGGCTGCACCAATTTATATTCTCATTAACAATGCACAAAGGTTCCCTTTTCTCCACATCCTTGCCAATACTTGTTATTTCTTGGCTTTTTAAAAAATGTTTGAGAGAGAGGGAAAGCATATGTGTATAGGAAAGGGGCAGAGAGGGAGAAAGAGAATCCCAAGCAGGCTCACGCTGTCAGTGCAGAGCCTAATGTGGGGCTTGATCCTAGGAACTGTGAGCTCAAGACCTGAGATGATATGAAGAATCTGGATGCTCAACGGCTGAGCCACCTAGGCACCGCACTTGTCTTTTTGATATTATGTATTTTGACAGTTGAAATTGTAGACTTAAAAAAAACAATAAAAAACTTCCAGTGTATTCCTTGCACTGATTAACAAGGTGGATAAAGTGCCTACTTTTGTGGACTTTAGAGTCAATAAACAAATCAGAAATTTTTCAGTGATGTCATAGAAAGTAATAGGATGGTTAACTTCAGATTGGATAAGTCTGGACAGATCTCTGAGGAGGTGATATTTAACTGAGGCCTGACTACAAGAACATGTTAGCTATTTAAAGATACAGAAAAAAGCATTCTTAGCAGAGGGAACAGTTAGTACAAAAGCTGTAAGGCTAGGATGAAATAGTGTATTTGAGAAATAGAAAGCAAGCTAGATTTGCAGTGGGTGAAGGGAAGAATGATAAGAGGTAAAGTCAGAGAGTTAGCATGGGTAGTATGGACTTGGGGCATCTATAAGCCAGGGTAAGGAGTTTGGATTCTATTTTAACTGAGATAGGAGGTTATTGAGTATTTAAGCAGAGTAGAGTATGATCTAATTTTTATTTTTCAAAGAGGACTCCAGTTGCTGTGTGGAGGATGATGGGAGGGAGAAGGAGCCAGTAGCAAGTACAGAAGCAGGGAGACCAGTTTAATGACTTCTAGTAATTTGTTGTCAGGGAAGGGATGACTGTTTGTAGCTTAGACTAGGATGGTTAAGAAGAGAAGGAGTAATGTGGCTATATAGTAGGGTATGTTTTACAGGTAGAATCATTAGAACTTGTTGAGGGAAAGATCATGCCCGTATGTTTGGCTTGAGCAACTGGGTGGATGGTGGTGCTGTTGAGGCCAAGATGAGTGTGTCCAGGTATAGAGAGTTTTAATTTAGTCATTTTAACTGTGTAGGTAGGCAGTTGTAAGTAATGGTCAAGATGAAAAGTGTGGAGCTCAGGAGAAAACATGGGACTGGAAGTATAGGTTATCTATTATATCTAGTCTCTCTTGCCTGTTTTTTATTTTGTTTATTTATGTATTTATTTAGAGAGCACATATGAGCAGGGGAGGGAGGGAGAGAGGGAGAGAGAAAGAGAGACAGAGAGAGAGAGAGAGAGACATTATCCCAAGCAGCTCCACACTGTTAGCGCAGAGCCTGATGCAGGGCTCAAACCCATGAACTGTGAGATCATGACCTGAGCCAAAACCAAGAGTCAGATGCTCAACCAGCCAAGCCACCCAGGTGCCCCTCTTGCCTGTTTTTTAACTTGTACAAATCATCAATGATAAATGTTTTCTTTTATTTCAAAAAAAATTTTTTTTTCAACGTTTATTTATTTTTGGGACAGAGAGAGACAGAGCATGAACGGGGGAGGAGCAGAGAGAGAGGGAGACACAGAATTGGAAACAGGCTCCAGGCTCTGAGCCATCAGCCCAGAGCCTGATGTGGGGCTCGAACTCACGGACCGCGAGATCGTGACCTGGCTGAAGTCGGACGCTTAACCGACTGCGCCACCCAGGCGCCCCTAAATGTTTTCTTTTAAAAACCTCAAACAATACATATAAAACCAAAGCTCCCCATGACCACCTTCTTTACTATATATACTCCTCTCCTCCACAAAGTTAACCACTGTGACCAGTGTCAGATGTGTACTTTTTCCTGCATTTATTTATATGTATCTATAGGAATAGATAGTTTACTTTTGTTTGCAAAAATGACATCATAATGTATATATTTTATAACTTAAATGTTCTTAGAATCATTTCATTTTGGTCATTAGTAAGTTACTTGTTTTAATGTCTGCATTGTATTCTGTTCTATGCTATGAATGTTACTTATTTAACTGGTTACCAATTGATACTTACGTGGTTTCTTTAGTTTTTCTTTTTTTACTATTATACGTAACGGTAATTTTTTATTCTTCTTAAGAATTTAAAGTATTTAGAGATATATAAAAGTAATATGTGTAAGTACATGCATTATTACAATTACCAGCATGTTTTTGCAGAGCAACTCATTCTACCACAGTGATTATCTGTAATTATCTGGAGAGAATCACTGTTCCTAAAAATGTGTTTAATCTGTACTTTCATTAGTCTTTTCTATATGAAGTTAATTTGAATTTTAAAATATATTTTATTTCTGTAGAGATCTTAAATTTATTTACTTTGTAACTTTGTAATTAATGCTAATTTAGAATAAATAATGTACACTATACTATTAAAAAGGTTATTTTTCCAGCAATAAATTGTTGATATAGATCAGCAGCTAGAATAGTACTTTATCATGCATAATAAGATCAGCACGGGATATTAGACTTCGCTTGCTGTCTCTTGATTTACTTGTCTTGATGTCATAGTACTGTTGCATACAGTCTTTTGGGTGTTGAGGAGAAGGTAATAACTATACAGAATGTGGTAATGATGTCTTTGGAAGGCCCTTTGTATAACAAGCACTTTGAACCAGAATATCCTGTACAAAACAGTGTTAAGGCTTTTGTGTTATAATTCATTTCTTTTATATTTTGGGTGACTACTAATGACATTATTTATGGTGTATGCCTTCCCTGTTTAAAATAAAAGGTCTCTTTTAATAAATTGTAGGTTATAAAACATCTGAAGTGGGCAATTTAAATAAAGAAGATGAAGGGGGAAAACTGCACACACTGACTCACACACTCACTCACCCGCACACATACACATACCAGGTCACAGAGAATGAGCTAGTTTCTATAGTGAAGACCAAAATTTTAGCTTTGAATGTTTTCATAAGTCAAGGAATAAAACATTAGATTTTGTAGAGTTGGTCTCAGTGGGAATTATTGTTCCATTTCATTTTGGCAGATTTGAGAAGATACCAGAATTGTTTGATACTAAATTTAAAAAATTCCGTGAGCAGGGGAGAGGGGCAGAGGGAGAGAGAGAGAATCCCAAGCAGGCTCCATGCTCAATGTGGAGCCCGACGTGGGGCTTGACCCCACAACCCTGGGATCATGACTTGAGCCGAAATCAAGAGTTGGATGCTCAACTGAGTGAGCCACTCAGGTGCCCCTGATATTTAAAAATTTTAATGGAAGTCTAAAATTGTATGAAAATTTAAGACAATACAGTATCAAGATATTTTGTCTTACTGTATATTATGGTTCTTACATAGTACTTGGTAAATAAGTGCTAAGTAAATTTCATTTCACTTTAATCTTTACCTTGACCCAGTTGAAATATTTCTAGTATTGTTATCCAGTCCCCAAAAGCCTAAGAACAGATTTTTATTGTAAAGATATTTAAACACTATTAATGATAAAGAACATTTACAGAGCATTTTTTAAATATTCATAATCTTTGCAACAACTCTGTGAGGTAGACGTGGTGTTATACTCATTTTTCTGATAGAAAACTGGGACCTAGAGAGGTTATATAACTTAAGTAGTGTCATATAAGTGTCATAGACAGGAATTGAGCCCAAATGTTCTGACTTTGTTAAAACATCTTTGTTATATTAATCATGCTGTTTCCACATGGGGTTACCTTTTCCATGATTGGAGACTGAAGAAGATATGTGAGACTTAATCATTTAGTGTAGTTCGAAGTCTTTGTTGTTGTTGTTAAATTTATTTTGAGAGAGAAGACTGTGAGCAGGGGTGGGGCAGAGAGTGAAAGAGGGAGAGAGAGGATCCCAAGCAGGCTCATCGCTGTCAGCACAGAGCCCAGTGCAGGGCTCAGACTCATGGAATTGAGATCATAACCTGAGCCGAAATTAAGAGGTGGACTGCTCACCCGACTGAGCCACCCAGGTGCCCCTCAAAAGCCATTTTTTAATTCATTTCATCAAACAGATATTTAAGTGTTTGCTATGTGTCAGGCACTATTTTTGGGCTTCTGGCTTTCATCAGTGAACAAAACAAAGATCCCTGCTCACATGGAGTTTATATTCTAGCCTAGAGATTCAAAACAATAAATATGGGGCGCCTGGGTGGCTCAGTCGGTTGAACGTTCAACTTCAGCTCAGGTCATGATCTTGTGGTTTGTGAGTTCGAGCCCCACGTCGAGCTCTGTGCTGACAGCTCAGAACTTGGAGCCTGCTTTGGATTCTGTGTCTCCCTCTCTCTCTGCCCCTCCCATGCTCATGCTCATGCTCTGTCTCTCAATAATAAATAAATGTTAAAAAAAATCCACTTGGATATGAAAAAAAACAATAAACATAATTACCAAGTGAATTACTTAGTATGTCAGAAGGTGATATATTCTGTAGAAGAAAAAAAAAATGACCAGGGAATTGGAGCAGACTGTAATATTGTCAAGAGAACAAGTAAAACGAAAGTCCTAGTGCTAGAATGTGCTAGCATATTTGATGTATAACAGGGAGGTAGGTACTTGAGTAGATTAGGAGAATAGAAGGAGATAAGATCAGGAAGTTGGGAGCATGCATCTTATATAGTCTTTTAAGGTCATGGTATGGATCTAAGCTTTTACCCTGAGTAAAATGGGAAGCTTTTGCAGGATTTTGAACACTTTAAAAGTCATCCTGATTGTGTTCAGAATAGGCACTGAAGCCAGACACAGCTAGAAACAGGGAGACCTAATCCAGGGGGATAAAAAGGTGGCTCTGAACAGATTGATGGTAGAGGTGGTGAGAAATGGTTGGATTCTGGACATACTTTGCAAATGGAGACAACAGAATTTGCTGGCAGATAGGAAGGAAAATAAAAAAAGAAAGGCAGGATGACTTCAAGGTTTTTAGCCTGAGCGTCTGAAAGGATGGAGTTGTTACCAACTGAGATAATTTACAGGGAAAATCAGGAGTTCAGTTTGATTTGTTAAGTTTGGGGGGTTTTTCACATACCCCCAAGTAAAGTTGTTCAGAGTTTAGGAATGAAGTCTGGGATAGAAATACAAAGTTGGGACTCATTGGTATATAGATGACATTTAAAGTCACAACACTGAATGATATCTTTGAGGAAATGTGTACAGAGAGGTAAGAGGGAACTGAACCCTAGGATACTCCCAACATTAAGAGGGGAGAAAACAGAAGAGATTGTCAAAGGAGCCTAAGAACAATCAGTGAGGTAGGACTTAAACCTAGAGAATGTTCCTTGGGAGCCCAAGGAAAGAAAGTAAACCATGGAAGATAGAATGATTAGCCATGTAATTTTGCTGACAGGTTAGGCAGGATGAATACTAGAATTGAAAATTTAATTTAGCAATATGAAGGCCACTGTTATTGTGCAGTCTTCAGTGAGATATGAAAATGGCCTGGTTAGCACCATACATATTTTTTTTAATGGGACTTTTTGATGTTTACAGTGTGTCCTTTGCCATGTTCAGGTTTGCCGTCCTGTTGGTGGTATGTCTGGCAGTGGATCACAGCTGGGTTCAATGGGTAGCCTGACCATGAAATCACAGCTTCAGATCACTGGTAAGTCTTAAACAGATCTACTAGTATACTTTTTTTTTCTTCCTAAGATAAAAAATATAATCCTTTTTTTTTTTCTTTTTTTTTTTTTGTGAGGGAGAGAGAGAGAGGGCGCAAGTGAGTAAAGGGCAGAGAGAGTGAGAATCCCATAAGGGGCGGGGAGAGAGAGAGAGAAGCGGGACTCACCCAAAGTGGGGCTTGAGCTCCTCTTACACGGGGCTTGTACTCACCTGAAGTGGAGCTCTAGCTTACCTGATGTGGACTTGAACTCCCAAACTGTGAGATCGTGACCTGAGCCCAAGTCGGATGCTTCGCTACTGAGCCACCCAAGCACCCCAAAAAATAATCTTAAGAGAAGAAAATCTTCAGTGGCTATTATATATCAGGTGCTATTTGAATTAATATTTGCCTAATGAATGAATGAACAGATGGTTAGATATTTAAAAATTACATTTTTATTTCAGGATATTCTTGAGTATTCTGTAGGGTTTTTTTCCCCTCTCCCATTAAACATTGGTGTCTGGGGCAGTTGCTATTGTTTTTTGTTTTGTATTACATTAACAGCCTTGAGAGATAATTCACATACAGTTTACCCATTAAGAGGTCAATGATTGTTAGTATATTCGCAGTGTTGTACAGTTGTCAACACTGTCAGTTTTAGAAAACCTCTACCCGTTAGTAGAAGACTTTCCATGTCCCCCAGCCACCATCAACCCTGGGCAATCACTAATCTACTTCCTGTCTGTAGGTTTTTCTATTCTGGATATCTCATATAAATGGGATCCTAAAATGTGTATGGCTTTTTGTTTCTGACTTTTTCTACTTGGCATGTTTTCAAGGTTCATTCTTATTATAGCATGCATTAGTATTTCATTTTATTGCCAAATAATATTGCAGGCATGAACATGCCACATTTTCTTTATCCTTTTATCAGTTGATGTATGTTTGAGTTGTTTCTACTTTTGGCTATTATGAATAATGCTATGAACATTTGTGTACAAGTTTTTGTAAAGATGTGTGTTTTCACTTCTCTTGAGTACCTACCTAGGAGTGGAGTCACTGGTCATATATATGTTTCACTTTGTGAGGAATTCCAAATTGCTTTTCATTTTTTAAATTTTTTTATTTTTCATTTTTTTAAATGTTTATTTTTGAGAGAGAGAGGGAGAGGGAGATGGTGAGCAGGGTAGGGGCAGAGAGAGAGGGAGATGGAGAACTCCAAGCAGGCTCTGCACTGCCAGTACAGAGCCTGATACGAGTTTGAACTCACAAACCACAAATTATGACCTGAGCCTAAGTCAAGAGTCAGATGATTAACCGACTAAGCCCCCCATGCGCCTCTCCAAATTGTTTTTCAAAGCATTCACACTATTTGTATTCCCATCAGTCATGTAGGAGGGTTCCAATTTCTCCACATCCTTGACAGTGCGTGTTGTCTTTTTGATTATAGACATCCTAGTGGGTGTGAAGTGGTATGTCATTGTGGGTTTGATTTACATTTCTCTGGTGGTTAACGATGTCGAACATCTTTTCATGTGCTAAATGGCCATTTGTATATCTTTTTTGGAGAATGTCTATTTAAATCCTTTGGTTGCTATTATTACTTAACTACTATCTCTGTCTTTCTCTCTCTAACCATATGAACCAAGTATATCACTTTCAGATTGATATTCCTAATGTTCTAATATGCCACTTATGTTACATTCCTGCTCAAAAATCTTTAATGCTTCTGTTTGGCTATAGTTTGGAATTTCGTTAGCCGGGGCTGAGAGCTTTCACAGTCTGGCTCCATATGGTCTTTTTGTAGATATTTATACATGAACTATTTGGTGAGTCACTGGATTTTCTTCAGATATGCGTGTGTCTGTATCACACAGTGAAACCTCAGTCTCTAACCTTTTAATGGCATTTATTTCTTCTAGAACAATTATCATCCTCTGTATGGTATTTTAGCTTTTATTACACCTATCTCACATCCACCTCTAGATGATGACTATTAGGCTACAAACCATGTCCTTATTATTATCTTCCTCAAAACCTAAAAATGATTGAATTATATTTAAAAAACACTTTCATAATGTGACAGCATCTTAGAATTTATTTTTGGAAATTCCTTCACTATAGTCTCTTTCCTTAGCAATGTCTGATTCTCAATGAAAGATACTGATATTTCTTTGTTAAGCAAGATTCTGATTATTTTCCTCTGCCCCCCATCCTGAAGCTAGCCTGAGTAGCTGATTTAAATTGAGCCAGCTTCTGTGCTTGCTTCAGCAGCACATATACTAAATTGAGCCAGCTTCTTAGGACTTTTTCTGGGCTGCTTAACATTAAACCTTTGATTGGAGTAATCTTTAAAAAAATCTTTACTTTTTCAGGTTATATAAGTAACACACATGTTTTTATTTTTAAAAACTTAGTAAAATAGGGGTGCCTGGGTGGCTCAATCAGTTAAGTGTCTGACTCTTCATCTCAGCTCAGGTCTTGGTCTCAGGGCTGTGAGTTCAAGCCCCACACTGGGCTCTGTGCTGGGCATGGAGCCTACTTACAAAAACAAACAATAACCAAAAAAAACTTTAAAAAAACCTCAGTAAAAGAATGAAGTGAAGGGTCCTATTTATCATCTCAATCCTGAGAGATGATACTGTTATTCCTTTAGGTTTAGGTTTATATTCCTTTATACTTTTTTCTGTGCATAAACCATTTATCTTGTTTGCTACCATCATTATTCTCACAGTAAGAAAAATATTTGATAAATGTCTAAATGCATCTCAAGAAGACATAATTCTTGCCATGTTTAAGTTTTTAATCTTGGTTCTAAAAATTCTGAGACTGCACAAATACAAGGCAAAAAGCAATTTAATAAAAACAAATACCATGAATAATGGATAAAAGTTATATATTTAGCAAATATATTATTATATATGAGACAAATGGAAAGCATAAGGTTATAAAGAGTAAAGTGCCAAGTTGAGTAGAATCAAATGCCTTTCATAATTCATTGTTTACTTATATGCTTTTGATGCTAGAAACCTCAGAACTAAGCTTTTTGCACAATTTCCTTTAATGACATTGTATTTTTTATTCTATGTTAATGGATCAGTTATAGTATTGGTTGCTTTTATTATTTTTTTTTGTAAGCTGCCTCAACATCTTTCTAGATAGAATCAAGATGGGCATAAAAATTGAAGTGTAAAAAATAAATGCCATTGTATATGGTAACGGCAAAAAGAGATAACAACTTTGGTCAGGAAAGCAAGATCAGTGTTTGACCAGAGCTTCTGTGAAAGGAAGTGGTGCTTGAAGCGTTGTTACCATTTAAATATACGAAATTATTTAAAAAATATATAGGGAAGTAGAAAGGATCCTTTTAGGAGAGAATACGAGCAGAACACTTGAAGCAGAGAAACGAACAAGGCTTTGCTAAAACCCCTGCGGGCCACTGCTGCAGAGTTGGAACCTTGAGAACTTAATGGGAGTGGGTCATCTCCTTCAGGTGTGTATCAGGGCTACAAAAATATCATTGCTGGCAGACATGGAAAGAAATCAGGGCTTTTAACAAAGAACAGTCAATTTTACTTTTTAGAAAGTTAGTATGAAAGACCAATAGGAGAATTGAGTGTCAAAAGTTAAAAAATCCTACTCTGTGGTTCTACTCAAATTTCTTGTCTTTAAAAAAATTTTAAATTAGTAAGTTAATTTTGAGAGAGAGTGGGGGAGGAGCAGAGAGAGAGAGAGAGAGAGAGAACCCCAAGCAGGGTCCGTGCTGTCAGCGCAGAGCCCAACATGGGGCTTCATCTCCTGAACTATGAGATCATGACCTGAGCCAAAATCAAGAGTTGGACGCTTAACCCACTGAGCCACCCAGGCACCTCTTATCTTTTGTTTATGTTTTTTTAGTATTTATTTATTTTGGAGCGAGACAGAGAGTAAGTGGGGGAGGAGCAGAAAGAGGGAGACACGGACTCTGAAGCAGGCTCCAGGCTCTGAGCTGTCAGCACACAGCCCAACGTGGGGCTCAAACTCACAAACTGAAATCGTGACCTGAACCAAAGTCAGACACTTAACCGACTGAGCCACCCAGGAGCCCCTACCCCTTGGCTTTTTTTGTTTGTTTGTTTTTTCAATCCAGTTATTCCAGCAGCATTTCCTGAAAAGACTGTTTTTTGTCCATTGAATTTTCTTGGTTCCTTTGTCAAATATTAGTTGACCTTATATGTTTGGATTTATTTCTGGGCTCTCAATTCTGTTCCATTGATCTATTTGTCAGTTTTTATGTCAGTACAATACTGTTTTGATTACTATAGCTTTATAGGATAGCTTGAAATCAGGAAGTACAATGCCTCCTGCATTGATTTCTTTGGATATTCAGGGTCTTGTGGTTGCATATAAATTTTAGGGAGTGTTTTTCCTACTTTAATCAAAAATGCCAGTGGAATCTTGATAGGTAGTGCATTGAACATGCAGATGGCTTCTTACCCTCTTGTTATTTTCTTACCTCTTTCATATTTATTTGTTTGTTTGTTTATTTACCATTTTTTAAGTAGGCTCCGCAATCATCATGGGGCTTGAACCCATGACCCTGAGATCCAGAGTCTCATTCTCTATCACCTGAGCCAGCCAGGTGCCCCTATTTTCTTACCTCCTTCTATCATACATACAGAGACAGACATACATTCCTGTTAATTATTCATTTACAGTATATATTGGCTAATTGATTTCCTTACCCAATTAAGTGAGGGCAAATAGAAAATTTATTTCAGAGAAATGGTACCTTTTGTAAGCTGTAGCAAAAAAGAAGTTTAAAAAAATAATTCATAGTGCTGTTTGTTGATAATTGGATTGTTTAGAGAACTTGGATGTGCGTTTTAATTTCACTGAATCCTTTTTTTTTTTTTAATTTAACTTAATTTACTTTTTTTTTTATTTTAGAGAGAGTGAGCAGGAAAGGGGCAGAGGGAGAGAGAATCTTAAGCAGGCACCATGCTCGGTGTAAAGCCTTTTGAGGAGCTCAGTTCCACTACCCTGGGATCATGACCTGAGCCAAAATCAAGACTCAACCAGTGGAGCTACCCAGGTGCCCTTCACTGAGTTCTTTATAAGAGTATCAAAGGAGGGATGCCTGGGTGGCTCTATCAGTTAAGTGAATGGCTCTTGATTTTGGCTCAGGTCATGATCTCACAGTTCATGAGTTCGAGCCCCGCATTAGTCTCTGTGCTGACAGTGCCAAGCCTGCTTGGGATTCTCTCTCCCTTCTCTCTGCCCTTCCCCTGCTTGCACTCTTTCTGTCAAAATAAATAAGTAAAGTTAAAAAAAAAAAAGTATCGAAGAAAAGGCAATGTCACCTTTCCTTTTCAGCATTTACATAAAATAAAAAAGTATACTGCTGGTGTCTTAGTTATATTTTCTTTCTTTCTTTCTTTCTTTCTTTCTTTCTTTCTTTCTTTCTTTCTTTCTATATAATATCAGGTTAGCTAACACACAGTGTATATACAGTGTGCTCTTGGTTTTGGGGGTAGATTTCCGTGATTCATCACTTACATACAACACCCAGTGCTCATCCCAATAAGTGCTCTTCTCATTGCCCATCACCCATTTCCCTTCTCCTGTGCCCACCCATCAACCCTTAGTTTGTTCTGTGTATTTAAGAGTCTTTTATGGTTTGCTCCCTCTTTGTTTGAAACTATATTTTCCCCTTCCCTTCCCCTATGGTCTTCTGTTAAGCTTCTCAAGTTCCACATATGAGTGAAAACATATTCTCTCTTTGATTGACTTATTTCACTTAGTATAATACTCTCCAGTTCCATCCACATTGTTGCAAAATGGCAGGATTTCATTCTTTCTCATTGCCAAGTAGTGTTCCATTGTATATATAAACCACATCTTTATCCATTCATCAGTTGATGGACATTTGGGCTCTTTCCATAATTTGGCTACTGTCCAAAGCGCTGCTATAGACATTGGGGTACATGTGCCCCTTCAAATCAGCACTCCTTTATCCTTTGGATAAATTCCTAGTAGTGCTACTGCTGGGTCATAGGGTAGTTCTATTTTTAGTTTTTTGAGGAACCTCCATACTGTCTTCCAGAGTGGCTGCACCAGTTTGCATTCCCACCAGCAGTGCAAAAGGGTTCCTCTTTCTCTGCATCCTCACCAACATCTGTTGTTTCCTGAGTTGTTAATTTTAGCCACTCTGACTGGTGTGAGGTAGTATCTCATTGTGGGTTTTCATTTATATTTCCCTGATGATGAGCAATGTTGAGCGTTTTTTCATGTGTCTTTTGGCCATCTGGATGTTTTCTTTGGAAAAGTGTCTATTGAAGTGTCTAATTTCTTCACTGGATTATTTGTTTTTGGGTGTTGAGTTTGGTAAGTTCTTTATAGATTTTGGAGACTAACCCTTTGTCTGATATGTCATTTGCAGATATCTTCTCCCATTTCATTGGTTGCCTTTTAATTTTGTTGATTGTTTCTTTTGCAGTGCAGAAGCTTTTTATCTTGATAAGGTCCCAATAGTTCATTTTTGCTTTTATTTCCCTTGCCTTCGGAGACATGCCAAGCAAGAAATTGCTGCTGCTGAAGTAAAAGAGGTTGTTGCCTGTTTTCTCCACTAGGGTTTTGATGGTTTCCTGTCTCACATGTAGGTCTTTCATCCATTTTGAGTTTATTTTTGTGTATGGTGTAAGAAAGTGGTCCAGTTTCATTCTTCTGCATGTTGCTGTCCAGTTCTCCCAGCACCATTTGCTAAAGAGACTGTCTTTTTTCCATTGGATACTCTTTCCTGCTTTGTCAGAGATTAGTTGGCCATACATTTGTGGGTCCAATTCTGGGTTCTCTATTCTATTCCATTGGTCTATGTGTTTGTTTTTGTGCCAATACCATACTGTCTTGATTACAGCCTTGTAGTAGAGGCTGACGTTTGGGATTGTGATGCCTTCCGCTTTGGTTTTCTTTTTCAGTGTAACTTTGATTATTTGGGGTCTTTTGTGGTTCTATACACATTTTAGGATTGTTTGTTCTAGCTTTGAGAAGAATGCCGATACAATTTTGATTGGGATTGCATTGAATGTATAGATTGCTTTGGGTAGTATTGACATTTTAACAATATTTGTCCTTCCAATCCATGAGCATGGAATGTTTTTCCATTTCTTTGTGTCTTCTTCAGTTTCCTTCATAAATTTTCCATAGTTTTTGGCGTACATATCTTTTACATCTTTGGTTAGGTTTAATCCAAGGTATGGTTCTTGGCGTAATTGTAAATGGGATTGATTTCTTGATTTCTCTTTCTGTTGTTTCATTATTGGTGTATAGAAATGCAACTGATTTCTATACATTTATTTTGTATCCTGTGACTTACCTGAATTCATGTATCAGTTCTAGCAGCTTTTTGGTGGAGTCTTTTGGGTTTTCCATGTAGAGTATCATGTCATCTGCAAAAAGTGAAAGTTTGACTTACTCTTTGCCAGTTTTGGATGCATGCCTTTTATTTCGTTTTGTTGTCTGATTGCTGAGGCTGGGACTCCCAACACTATGGTAAACAACAGTGGTGTCAGTGGACATCCCTGCTGTGTTCCTGATCTCATGGGGAAAGCTCTCAGTTTTTCCCCATTGAGGATGATATCAGCTGTGGGCTTTTCATATATGGCTTTTATGGTGTTATGTTCCTTCTATCCCAACTTTCTTGGGGGTTCTTATTAAGAAAGGATGCTGCTGTATTTTGTCAAATGCTTCTTCTGCATTTATTGACAGGATCATATGGTTCTTATCCTTTCTTCTGTTAATGTGATGTATTACATTGATTGATTTGCGTGCGAATATTGAACTAGCCCTGCAGCCCAGGAATGAATCCCACTTGATCGTGGTGAATAATTCTTTTGATATACTGTTGAATTCAATTTGCTAGTATCTTGTTGAGAATTTTTGCATCCGTGTTCATTAGGGATATTTCACCTTTTTAGGTAAATTATCAAAAAGGTAATTGTCCTTTTTAGTGGGGTCACTGTCTGGTTTGGGAATCAAGTTAATGTTGGCTTCATAGAGGGGTGCCTGGGTGGCTCAGTCGGTTGAGCATCCGACTTTGGCTCAGGTCATGATCTCAGGGTCTGTGAGTTCAAGCCCTGTGTTGAGCTCTGTGCCGACAGCTCAGAGCCTGGAGCCTGTTTCAGATTCTGTGTCTCCTTCTCTCTCTGACCCTCCCCCATTCTTGCTCTGTCTCTCTCTGTCTCAAAAAAATAAATAAAGGTTAAAAAAAATGGAAAAAAAATGTTGGCTTCATAGAATGAATCTGGAATCTTTATTTCTGTTTCTGTTTTTTGGAACAGGTTGAGAAGGATAGGTATTAACTCTGCTTTAAATGTCTGTTAGGGGGTGCCTGGGTGGCTCGGTCGGTTGAGCATCCAACTTCGGCTCAGGTCATGATCTCAGTTTGTGGGTTCGAGCCCCGCGTTGGGCTCTGTGCTGACAGCTCAGAGCCTGGAGTCTGCTACAGATTCTGTGTCTCCCTCTCTCTCTGCCCCCCCCCCCCCCACTCACACTCTGTCTCTCTCTCCTTCAAAAATAAACAAACATTAAAAAAAAATGTAAAAAAAAAAGAAAAAGAAAAAAAAATGTCTGTTAGAATTCCCCTGGGAAGCCATCTGGCCCAGGACTCTTATTTGTTGGGAGATTTTTGATAACTGTGATTCAATTTCTTCACTGGTTATGGGTCTGTTCAATTCTCTGTTTCTTCCCATTTGAGTTTTGATAGTGTGTGGGTGTCTAGGAATTTGTCCATTTCCTCCAGGCTGTCTAGTTTGTTGGCATATAATTTTTCATAGTATTCTCTGATAATTGTTTATATTTCTGTGATACTGGTTGTGGTCTGTCCTCTTTCATTTGTGATTTTATTTATTTGGGTCCTTTCTCTTTTCTTTTTGAGAAGTCTGGCTAGGGGTTTAAAAATTTTGTTTTATTTTTTCAAAAAGCTCTTAGATTCATTGATCTGTTCTGGGTTTGTTTGTTTTTTTTTTTTATTCTATATTATTTCTGCTCTGATCTTTATTATTTCTCTTCTGCTGCTGGTTTTGGGATTTCTTTGCTGTTCTGCTTCTAATTCCTTTAGATGTGCTGTTAGATTTTGTATTTGGGATTTTTCTTGGTTTTTGAGATAGGCCCGGATTGCATTGTGTTTCCCCTTAGGACTGCCTTTGCTGCATCCCAAAGGATTTGGACTGTCATGTTTTCATTTTCATTTGCTTCCATGTATCTTTTAATTTCTTCTTTAATTGCCTGGTTGACCTGTTCATTCTTTATTAGAATGTTCTTTAACTTCTGTGCATTTGGAAACTTTCCAAATTTTTTTCTTCTGGTTGATTTCAAGTTTCATAGCATTGTGATTAGAAAATATGCATGGTATGATCTCAATCCTTTTATATTTATTGAGGGCTGTTTCATGACCCAGTATGTGATCCATCTTAGAGAATGTTCCATGTACAGTCAAAAAGAATGTGTATTCTGCTTTTGGATGAAAAGTTCTGAATGTATCTGTCATGTCCATCTGGTCCAGTGTATCATTCAAGGCCCTTGTATCTTTATTGATATTTTGCCCAGATGATCTGTCAATTGTTGTGAGTATTAAAGTCCCCTGCAATTACAGTATTCCTGTCAGTAAGATTGCTTATGTTTGTGATTAATTGACTTATGTATTTGGGTGCTACCAAGTTGGGAGCATAAGCATTTACAATTGTTAGCTCTTCTTGATGGATAGACCTCATAATTATGACATACTGCCCTTCTTCATCCCTTGTTACAGCCTTTAGCTTAAAATCTAGTTTGTCTGATGTAAGTATGGCTACTCCAGCTTTCTTTTGACTTCCAGTAGCATGATAGGTGGTTCTTCATCCCCTTACCTTCAATCTGAAAGTGCCCTCAGGTCTAAAATGGGTCTTTGGTAGACAGCATATAGATGGATCTTGTTTTTTGTTTTTGTTTTTTAATCCATTCTGATACCCTATGTCTTTTGATTAGAGCATTTAGTCCATGTACATTCAGAGTTATTATTGAAAGATATGGCTTTAGTGTCGTTGTGTTATCTGTAGATGTCATGCTTATGCTTATGTCTCTGGTGCTTTTTAGTGTTTGCAGCATTCCACTCACAGAGTCCCCCTTTAGGATCTCTTGCAGGCTGGTTTAGTGGTGATGAACTCCTTCAGTTTTTGTTTGGGAAAGCCTTTATCTCTCCTTCTATTCTGAATGACAATCTTGCTAGATAAAAAGTCTTCTTAGCTGCATATTTTTCCTGTTCAGCACATTGAATATTTCCTGTCATTCCCTTCTGGCTTGCCAAGTTTCAGTGGACAGGTCTGCTGCTACCCTTATATGTCTACCTTGTAGGTTAAGGCCCATTTGTCTCTAGCTGCTTTCAGAATTCTGTATCTTTGTATTTTGCCAGTTTCATAATGATATGCCATGGAGAAGATCTATTCTTGTTAAATCTAAAGGGAGTTCTCTGAGCCTCCTGGATTTGGATGTCTATTTCCTTCCCCAGATTAGGGAAGTTCTCAGCTATAATTTGTTCAAGTAAACCTCTGCCTCTTTCTCCTTCTTCTGGAGCTCCTATGATATGGATATTATTACATTTCTATCAAATCACTTAGTTCTGTAATTCTCCCCTTGTGGTCTAATATTTTCTTACCTCTCTTTTTCTAAGCTTCATTATTTTCCATAATTTTATCTTCTATTTTGCTTAATCTCCCCTCTGCCTCTTCCATCCTTGCTGTCACTACATCTAGTTTATTTAGCACCTCATTTCTTAATTTGTTGTGACTATTTCTTAGTTCCTTGATCTCTGCAGCAGTAGATTCTCTGCCATCTTCTAAGCTTTTTTTCTTCCTTCTATGCTTTTTTCCAAGCCCAGCTATTAATCTTATGACTATTATTCTAAATTCTTGCTCAGTTATATTGTTCATTTCTGTTCTGAGCAATTCTCTAGCTGTCATTCCTTCCTGGAATTTCTTTTGAAGAGAATTCTTCTATTTTGTCATATTGGCTTGTTTTCTGTCCCTTATGTGTTTTAATAGCTTGTTATGAGTCTTGCTCCTGTGAGCACTATTATATTAAAAAGGGGTCATAACGCTGTCCAGGGCCTGGCCCTTCAGGAGGTGTTTTTGGAGTGTGTTTCATGCTCTCTGTTGTTGAGGCTCTGGTTGCTTTATCTCCCTACTCATAGTGGTGGTTTGGATCTTCCACCAGGTGTGCTTTGATTTGTACGTTGAAGTGTCCCTGGAAAAAATTTTAAAAAGGGGTGTGTATGGTGGTGGAAGAGGCCTTATCCCATACAGAGAGAGAAGTGACAGGGGTGGGGAAAAGGAAAAGAAAAAAAAATTGACCAGGCAGAGAATCAGAGAAACTATACAGCTTAGTCCAGAGAGATGGGGGGGGGGGGGGGGGGGGGGCAGAATAAAGGAGAGACAGAAGAGATGTAAAAAGAATAGATTGAAAATGTGTGCTTAAACCAACAACCAGAATAACCAGACTAGAGAAGGGAAGAAATAAGAGGAAGAAAAGGGGGGGTATATATATCCCCCCCACACACACACACAAAATAAGAATTGATCAAGAATCAAATCAAATCAAAGAATACAAAAACCACTGGACCAATATCTGATGGGGCTTTGAAACCGGTGCCTGCAATGATCTGGAGGAGGGACTGTTTGGTTAAGTCAGTGTCAATCTTGCTCTGTTACATATGCAGTTACCAGATACAGAGGGATGTGGTTTGGTGTATGTGGGTCCCACCTCCACTGTGGGCCCGTTGTCTGTTCCCTGAAACCCCACCTTGTTGGTGATGGGGAGAAAACTGGCAACACCCCAGCCTCTCCTCCCCGGACCAGGTGTCCCAAACCACTCTGTTCAGGCCATCCTGACAGTGCCACACAGGCGCGAGCAGGCCACTTTGTCCTGCTCCACAGTCTCCCGCACCTTCCAGGTGCTTGGGTGGGATTAAAACCCGAATCCTGCTCCACGCACCCTGGTTCCTGGGAAGTGCCACTCCACCCAGCCTGTCAGCTGAGGGCCTCTGGCTCCTCACAGTGCTGAGTGGGCGCGAGTGCAAGCAGCCACCTATGTCCCCCTCCACCATCTCCTATGCCTTCCAGGCACGTGGCTGGGATTCAAACCCCAATGTCTTACGGGATCCCTTGTCCCAGTTTCTGGATACTGTCACTCTGGGGTACTGTCAGGTACAAAGGACCTCTGGCTGGTGTGGGGGAGGGGGGGCAAGGGGTTCATGGGCCTACAGGGTCTTTTGTCCTTGGAATGGCTATTTGTCTTCTCGTAGCACTCAAGGGAAAGGGTTGTTCTCTCTGCTCCTGAGAGCTAGCTACCTAGCTCAGGGCTGGCTCCCCACCTCCCACAGTTAGAAATTGGTTCTTTCTCCATTTTTTTCCATTCCCCGGTCCATGGTTTTTCTCTTGTCCAAATACAGTCCTACATTTCCACAGCCTGTCTTTCTCTTCCTTTTGTCTCTTCACAGAAGGGGATCCCTCCCTTCCATTCCTATGCCGCCTGTTTTATCTCTCCCAGTTTGCAGTCATGCACCTATGGCCTGCTACGTTGTCCCTGTGGGCCCCTGGAGATGTTTCTGTCACTCTGTAACCCGGATTCCTAGAATTCCAAGTCTTCTGGCCTCAATACTGCTGTGTTTGAGGGACACGGGAACTTCCGGTCCCCCTGCTTCTCCACCATGTTGACCACTCTCCAGTAACATTTTCTGTAATTTGAATCTAATTTATGGAAATAACTTGAGTAGCCATTTAGCTTCAAGTTTGAGTTGAATAAGAAAGGTTGTCTTTTGTGCTACTCTTTCACATAGATCTAGATAATTCATTGAAGCAGTTGCTTTGGGAACTTCTGTTGGCATTTAACTAATTTGTTCACATTTTACTGGAATATTGTTAGTGAATGTCCCTGTATTTTTCATATTGGGCAATAACTTTCTTGTATAGTTTATCAGATAGATGCAAAAATTATAGTAGAAAATAATAAATACTGTCAAATGCTTTGACCTGTGTACCATTAAAGTTTCTATCGTTAAACTCTTGGGGAGGTCATTTCGCCCCTGACCCCAAGTTTTAGTTAAGAAATGTATATTAGACTAATGATTCCCATCTCCGGAGAAGCTAATGTCTGGTCTTGGTTCTGATACTTAATAGTTATGTAACCTTGTGCATGTCACTAATACCTTTGAGCCTCAGTTTCCTTAGCTGTGAACTGAGGTAAACAACAATGTGAAATGCCCAGAAGAGTTTAGATTTCATCATGCAGGCATTAGAGAAGTATTTGAAAAGTACTGACATGAGCACATCTGTTTTAGGAAGATAATCCTAGAAGTTGAGGGGTTGCAGAAGTGAGGTTAAAAACAATTGTTGGAGACCTTTGCGGTAGCCCATGTGATGTGATACTGAGATTTTTCAGTTTCCTGTCTTATAGTTTACCATTTTTATTCTTTTAATTTACTATAGTAAATTAAGTTTCAGGAAGTAGTGCAGTGATCTATTTTTTAATATTGGGACTGTAACAAAAGTTTTATGCAATGTAAACTGAGATTTGAGCACTTAATTTCTCCTGTTCAGGCTTCGCAAGTGACCCTCACGCAAACTTTTAAGTTCTGTTGAATTTGTCTTTTTATGTGTAAAAATTAAGATGATAATTCCTATCCCACAGGATAGTCTTTTGAGTATTAAAATGAAAGTGTTTTGGGGTGCCTGGTGGCTTGGTTAAGCATCCGACTTCCACTCAGGTCATGATCTCATGGCTCGTGAGTTGGAGCCCTGTGTCAGGCTCTGCTGACAGCTCAGAGCCTGGGGCCTGCTTGGGATTCTGTGTGTCCCTCTTTCTCTGCCCCTCCCTTGCCTCACACTCTCTGTCTCTTTCTCTCAAAAAATAAACATTAGAAAAAAAATTTTTTTAATGAAAATGTTTATGTGGCAGACACATAGCCAACACTAACTGTTAGTGTTAGTTTCACTTACCTCTTTTATTTCCACATTTAAAGTTTCCTACAATGTCTCTAGTGGGGTTGGGTGGGATTATATGGCAAAATAACTTTGCAAAGTTTGAATCCTAAAATGCCACTGAGGGCAGATGGTTTCCTTCCTGTCAGGCCTACATTGCTTTGTTCTAGATTTAATCAGTTTCAGAGGTCCATAAGAGCCTCTGAAGTACAATGGTGGTCTTTGCAAACTTGTTTAGGCTTTTTTCACCTTTTCTTAGGTCAGAAATGTGTTAAAAATAAGGGTTTTATAATTTTCTGTGGCAATCCTGTGATTAAATATTGCTCTGTATTAAGTACTTGAGCTTTATAGTACATATTAATCAGAGATAGGTCTGTGCCCTGCTCGATTGTTTTCTGAGAAAGACTTTTTAGTGTTTACACTTAGATGTTTCACAAACATCTCAAATTTTACACATTCATTATAATACTCTTGATTTCCTGCCTATGCCACCCCCCCTCAGGCTTGTATCCCAGATCTTTCCATCTTACTAAATGACGTATTCTTCCATTCAGTTATTCATACCGAAAACCTGTGAATTATCCTTGCTTCTTCTTTTTTCCAACTTCCTCATGTAATCTAATCATGTTGGTTCTCCTTAGAAAATATTTATTCCCCCCCGTATTCATGTTCACCATCCAAACCACTGTCATCTCTTGATTAGATGACTCTAGTAGTCTCTTAACCCCCACTTTTGTCTCCCTATCAATTTATTTTTCCCACAGCAGAATTATCTTTGAGTATTAATCTGATTATCACTGTATTCTCAGTGCCCCAAATAATATCTGATATATATAGTAGGCACTCAGAAAATTTGTTGAATAGCACTCTTTTTTTAAAATGTTTGTTTATTTATTTTTGAGAGAGAGCGCACGTGTGAGTGGGCTGTATAGGGGCAGAAAGAGGGAGACACAGAATCAGAAGCAGGCTCCAGGTTCCAACCTGTCAGCACAGAGCCGGACACGAGGACTCCAACTCATGAACCACGGGATCATGAGCTGAACTAAAGTTGGACGCTCAACCCAGGTGCCCCAGAATAGCACTCTTACTTACAGTTCCTCAGAGGCTCCTTGTTGCCTACTTCAGTAACATCTCTTGCAGTTTTTTTTCTTTCTTTGACAGATACTTTTTTTGATACTGCATATTGATATGAAATCTCATCAAACTTTATTATACCAAATGTTCCAAAATAATGATGAAGTTTTGGTTTATAGAATGTGCATACATTGTTGGGAGTACTAACCCAGCAGCTGGCTTGCATGCTACCAAAAAGGCATATAAGTATCAAAGGAAAGAAGTGATGTTTGTGAAGTCAGGAGATTCATAGCTGCCACCTGGGACTGGACCTGCTAGGATGCCCAGACTGTGTATGCTTTGGACTGTATATTGAGTTTCTTGGGTAGCTGCTATACAAACTCGTGTAGCAATACCAAATGTCCCTTAATCTTGGTGGGCACTGACATTCTCTGTGCTTAGCTGCTAGAATAGATATTTAGGTGGTAGAATGTTTCCATGGCTGTGATCACCTCATTTATAGGGGAGCAACGAGTTGTCAACTTGTGGGAACCATTATTAGGTGCTCTACTAGATTTGAATTTACTTGTTGCACCTTCCAAGGGTCTTGGACAAGGCTATTTTTTGGCAAAGGTAACTAACTCAAGGGTGAATATGAAGGAATCAGTCAGTATCTTAAGATGTACTTTGTAGGAAGCTCTTGCTAATATGAGATATGAGACGCTAAAAACAATCCTAGTTTGCAACTGTCTTCCTCTGGTGACTTTCCAGCATGCTTAGAATAAAATCCAAATTCCTTATCTGGGCTTATAAAGCTGAATGTGATCTCACCTCATTTACCATTCTTCCCTGTTTGCTATATTTCCTCCAGATATGCCAAGCCTTTTTGCTTCTCTCCAGATGCTCTCTTCCCACTTCCAGTCTTCTCCGGGCAAACTCCCTGTCATTTAGATGTTTGCTTAAAACTGTTTCTTCAGAGATTACCAAATTATATTCTGCCACATTAGCCTGTTTTTCAGCACAAGGACTTATCTCTAACTAGGATATTATCTCCCTGAGAGTCAGGGCCTTTTCTATACTGTAAACTGCACTATTTACAGTTGAGAGCAATTATCTGGTACATGTTAGGGATTCAAATATTTGTTGACTGAGTTTGTTGATGTACTTTGTAAAAAAAAATTAGAGCACGTGAGTGAGGGCAGAAGGGGAGAGACAGAGAGAGAAAGAGAAGGAGAGAGAAAGAGAGAAAGAGAGAAAAAGAATATCCTAAGCAAGCTCCATGCTCAGCACAGAGCCCAATGCTGGGGTCATTTCCACGACCCTGGGATCATGACCTGATCTGAAATCAAGAGTCAGACGCTCAACTGACTGAGCCATCCAGATGCCCCTGATGGTGTATTTTTTAATTGACTTCAGAGTACTGAGACTATTGATACTGACATTGGGGAGTCTATTAATAGTAATTTGCGTGAATGATGTGGGGGAAGTCCTATGTTCATTTACTAGGATGGAAGGAAATACAAAGGTTATGAGTGAATAAGATTAGTAAGTATTTTAGACTAAAACTGCTTCTCTGAGTAAAAGTAATAATGTTCTATGTAACCTTTATGAAATTAAATGGATTTGAAGGATGAACTAACATCTCAAATATTTAAATATTTTCTCCTTTATTTTGCCTAGTCATTTCAGCAAAACTTAAAGAAAATAAAAAGAATTGGTTTGGACCAAGTCCTTATGTGGAAGTCACAGTTGATGGACAGTCAAAGAAGACAGAAAAATGCAACAATACGAACAGTCCCAAATGGAAGCAACCCCTTACAGTGTAGGTTTGAAAGCATTTTCTACAGTGTATTTAGTTTAATATGTGAATAGCAGTGAAGCTTTAAAAGTTTCTCACTTGTTTTCTTTGCCCCTCTTCTCATGTTTTTGTTTTTCTTTCTCATCTATTCCTAGGACTCCTTTCTCTAGTCCCTTTTTTGTTTCTCTTTAGATATTTCTGTTTTTCCAATCTCTCCTTTACCTTCTCCAGTTTAATTGATGGTGGTATCATTATTGCTACTGAACAGCATCTGGAGAGCCCGTGGTTATGGGCCTAGAAAGATTCTTAACAGCTCTTTCCTTAAATTAGGGTTGAAGTACAGGGCTTTTAAAAATAATTTTTTTGGTGTGTGTTTGTCTTGTCCTTTTTCTTCTTTTTTTTTCTCTTTCTCTTTCTCTTTCTCTTTCTCTCTTTCTCTTTCTCTTTTTCTCCTCCTCCGCCTCCACCTCAGCCGCTGCCTCCTCCTCCTCCTCCTCCTCCTCCTCCTCCTCCTCCTCCTCCTGCTCCTGCTCCTGCTCCTGCTCCTGCTCCTGCTCCTCTTTGTTTCTTTTTCTTTTCAAGTAGGTTTCATGCCCAGCCTGGGGCCCAGCATGGGGCTTGACCTCATCACTGTGAAATCAAAACCTGAGCTGAGATTAAGAGTTGGATGCTTAACCAACTGAGCTACCCAGGCAGCCCTTGTTTTTGTGTTTTTAATTATGATGCCCACACAGAACCTACACAGGGGTTTTCTTCCTTTAAAAAAAATTCTGTAACTCTGTTGTTATGTATGTATGTATGTATGTATGTATGTATGTATATATGTATGTTTATTTTTGAGAACGAAAGAGAGAGAGCTAGCAGGGAAGGGGCAGAGAGAGAGGGAGACACAGAACCTGAAGCAGGCTTCAGGCTCCGAGCTGCCAGCACAGACCCCCACGCAGGGCTCAAACTCACAAGCCGTGAGATCATGACCTGAGCCTAAGTCAGACACTTAACCAACTGTGCCACCCAGGTGCCCTATAACTCTGTTTTTATACTTTACATAGCATGGTTATCTCTCTAGCTGTATACATATAGATCTAGCATACCTTATATAGTTTAATAATATCCCTTAATATGAGTGGACTATCGTGTATTTTATTAGTTCCCTATAAATCAGTTGGTTTCTTGAAGTTTATTTATTTTTGAGACAGAGAAAGTACAAGTGGGGTTGGGGCAGAGAGAAGGAAAGAGTGAGAATCCCAAGCAGGCTCCATACTGTCAGCACGGAGCCTGATGCAGGGCTTGAACCCATGAACCGTGAGATCATGACCTGAGCTGAAGTCGGACCTTAACCTACTGAGCCACCCAGGTGCCCCTAATTAGTTGGTTTCTAATGTTGTGTTATTACGCAGCATTGCAATATATACATCCATGTGCCTGTCTATATGTTGGTGTTATTTATTTTTTTTAATTTTTAAAAAATGTTTATTTTGAGAGAGAGAGCAGGGAAGGGGCAGAGAGTGAGAATCCTAAGCAGGCTCTGCACTGTCAGCACAGAGCCCCAAATGGGGATTGAACTCACAAACTGTGAGATCATGACCTGAGCTGAAACCAAGAGTCATGCACTATATGTTGGTGTTTTTATCTGTAGGATGAATTCATAGAAGTAGCACATAGCTCACTTTTAACACTTACTGACAAATCACCACATGTTGGTACTGAGCACTCATTGAAGACAATTATAGATTAATTTTAGTGTTTTTACTAAAATGGAAGAGAGCATGATTTATCAACAAATGGATTTCAAGATAATATACCATATTTAGTTTGGGGACCAAATGTATATTAAAATGTAGCTCAAAATATAACTAACTGGTTGTCACCACATCAAATATACAAAAATTCTTTTTATTACATAACATTTGGGATTCTTTTTTTTAATTTTTAAATTTTTTAAAACATTCTTTTTTTTCTTAAGTTTATTTTTAAGAGAGAGAGAGAGTATGAGTAGAGAGAGTGTGAGTGGGGCAGGGGCAGAGAAAGAGGGGGACAGAGGATCTGAAGCAGGCTCTTGACTGGCAGCTGAGAGCCCAGTGTGGGGCTTGAACTAGTGAACTGTGAGATCATGACCTGATCCAAAGGCAGACACTTAACCGACTGAGCCACGTAGGCGCCTCCTAACATTTGGAATTCTTGAATTTTCTTCCCTTAGAGAAATAAACCAGTGACTAAGGAAAAGTTTCATTTCTAAATGGTGAGATATTGGGGGCGCCTGGGTGGCGCAGTCGGTTAAGCGTCCGACTTCAGCCAGGTCACGATCTTGCAGTCCGTGAGTTCGAGCCCCGTGTCGGGCTCTGGGCTGATGGCTCAGAGCCTGGAGCCTGTTTCCAATTCTGTGTCTCCCTCTCTCTCTGCCCCTCGCCCGTTCATGCTCTGTCTCTCTGTCCCAAAAATAAAATAAAACGTTGAAAAAAAAAAAATCTAAATGGTGAGATATTTGAAACTATAAGCTGTTCACACAGTACATGCTGATGTGTATAGTATTTATTCCTAATAAATGACAAAACAAATTGGATATACCTAAATTGTTTTTTAACATGACTTTTATTTTTATTTTTTTAACATGACTTTTGGATTTCTAGGGTATCTGGATGTACTTTATGATGATTTTGAGCAAATAAGTGAAATTTAAGAAGTATCCTAATGCTTATCTGTATTTATTTCAACAAAGTTTCTTAGACTTTGTTTTTAATTAGTGGTCTATTAGAGATTGAATCTACATTTAAAAATATATGAGCAGATGTTTTTTTAAAGCAAATGAAATCTGTAAAAGATCACCAGTCTCTGTAATGACGAGAGATATTTAGCAGAATAACTGAGTATTGACTGAATACTCATCAAGTTTCTCCCAACTGCTGGCTCTGCTCACTAGATGTGCACCTTGAGGCTCTTTAAGCTGATAATGATATGAACTCCTTAGTGGTTTAAAAGTTAAGAAAAAAGAAACTTCTCCTTGTAGCCTCTTAAGGTAATATTATTGTTGATCCAATATTATTGTTGATTATTGATGATGTTTGGGGGAACGCATAGCTCAAGTTCTGAATTTTTAAGTTGTAGCAGATTGGTCTGCAATGTTTACATGGCTTCTGTTGTGGGCATTCTCTCTAGAATTGAATTAATTTAGATAAGACCATCTTTGAGAGTATACTTTATCCTCTTTCAAATGAAAGTAAAATTAATAATTCCTTACATTCCATCCCCATTTAGTTTGTTTAAACTTAAAATGGTGGTGAAAATATGATAATGAGGGTAATAGACATAGGTAGCCTTCTGAGAAAGAGTTTGTCTCCCCAAATTTCATCACCTTTTAGAATGAAGTATAGAGAAATTCAAATATTTCTAGAATTTTTCTTTCATTTTCAGTTTTTTAAAATGTTTTATTTATTTTTGAGAGAGAGAGACAGAAAGTGTACAAGTGGGGGAGGAGCAGAGAGAGAGAGGGAGACAGAATCCAAAATAGGCTCCCAGTTCTGAGCTGTCCGCACAGAGCCCAACATGGGGCTCGAACCCACAAACCATGAGATCATGACCTGAGCTGAAGTTGGATGCTTACCTGACAGAGCCACCCAGGTGTCCCTAGAATTTTTCTTTATAGTATTGAACCATACCATGGCAGATAATAACAGTGTTCCTGTTTTTCTAATTGGTGACTTTGAGAACACTTTGTATGCAGTTTAGTGCAAGTTCAGATTTCCCAAAATTTGTTTTGGAAATTACCATTACAGATAGTATTCTTCTTCTCCCCCCCCTTCCTCCTCCTCCTCCTCCTCCTCTTCCTCCCCCTCCTCCTCCTGCTCTTCCTCCCCTCCCCCCCTTTCTCCTCCTCCTCCTCCTCCTCCTCTGTTTTCAGACCTTTGTTCAAATTACAGCCTGCCACTGACTAGCTGTGGGATGCTGGGCAACTTGCTTAATTAACTTCTCTGAATAGTGGTTTCTATATCTGAAGATGCAGGTGGTAATTCCCATCTCTTAGGGTTGCCATGAAGATGAAATGAAATCACCTCAGGCTCACTATACTACCTGACATAAAGTAAAGATTTAATTTATAAATTAACTTTTTATACTACTAAAGTAAGACAAGTTTTCTAACAGTTTGTAGCATGATGAGCAGTTTTACTTGTGTTGGTGATATATGCATGAAGTTGCCCCTGTAGTTCAGCCATAAATGAAAATGACAATGTGAGCATGTAGCATTCAGATGTTTTCTGTAAGATTACAAAATAGGGGCAATATTGATTGTACAATAAACTGTAAGAGATACAGTCAGAAGATTTTAGACATTAAAATTTAATAGTAATTTATTTAGGATCCCACTGTGATATTTTAATGAAAATAATAATTTTTTTTTTAACCTTTCTTCACTTTTAGTATTGTCACCCCTGTGAGTAAATTGCATTTTCGCGTGTGGAGTCATCAGACACTGAAATCTGATGTTTTGTTGGGAACTGCTGCATTAGATATCTTTGAAACCTTAAAGTCAAACAACATGAAACGTATGTATGTAAAAGTAACAGAAATTGTGTTAGGCTATTTGTTTTTCTGCAAGAAATACATGTGCAAGACGTGCAGAATGACTATGTTCACTATTTGTTTTTAAGTTTGCTTGGTTATAATATTAATGAGGAGAACAATCTTTAGCTTTTTTTAAAATGTATGTTTATTTATTTTGAGAGAGAAAGAGAGAACCAATGTGTGCATGCATGTGCACTTGCAAGCCTGAGTAGGAGAGGGGCAGAGAGAATGCAAGCAAGCTTTGCATTCTGAGCCCTTGAGCTCATGACCTGAGCTGAAATCAAAGGTCAGATGTTTAACTAACTGAACCACCTGGGTGCCTCGAATTTTGAATTATTTAAAGCATTCTGAGCAACCTTGGTTTAGCCATTCATTTTTGACCCAATATTTTTTAGTAAATTTAGTAAATAGGTACTTATTAAAATATTATAACTCAATTATGGAAAACTAAAGAATATAGAGATGAAAAATGTAATCCTATTTCAAAGACATATATGATTAATATTTTGACAGATTGTCTTTTCAAATGCTTTTTTTAAATTTCCTAACTTTAGATGGCTGTGGTTTTATTTGTATGTGTGTGTGTGTGTGTATATATATATATATATATATATATATATATATGAAGATATATAAAAACTTGAAACATGCTTGTTTTGATTAATATATCATGATTTAAAAAAAAATTTTTTTTAATGTTTATTTTTGAGACAGAGAGAGACAAAGCATGAACGGGGGAGGGGCAGAGAGAGAGGGAGACACAGAATCGGAAGCAGGCTCCAGGCTCTGAGCCATCAGCCCAGAGCCCGACGCGGGGCTCGGACTCACGGACCGCTAGATCGTGACCTGAGCTGAAGTCGGACGCTTAACTGACTGAGCCACCCAGTGCCCCTAATATATCATGATTTAAAAATTTTTTTTTTTTCAACGTTTATTTATTTTTGGGACAGAGAGAGAGACAGAGCATGAACGGGGGAGGGGCAGAGAGAGAGGGAGACACAGAATCGGAAACAGGCTCCAGGCTCCGAGCCATCAGCCCAGAGCCCGACGCGGGGCTCGAACCCACGGACCGTGAGATCGTGACCTGGCTGAAGTCGGACGCTTAACCGACTGCGCCACCCAGGCGCCCCTATCATGATTTTAAAACATAGATGTTTTTCTACCCCTTGACTATCTAAAACATACTTTCTAAATCTCATTTAGGATTTAAGAGATGCAGTCCATTCTTAAGTTATATGTTTTCACTCAGTAAAATTCAGGCATATATTGCTGAATAACCCCGCTGGCTTATTTTCTGCAAGGATGGAATGAATATAACAAATGAGATGATTGAGCTATTTAGTATTTTATATTATGGATATTAAACATTAACAAATTTTGTTGTTTTTTTAAATGTTTGTGTCAAAAGTCCTGAAACCTCAGAGAAGTATACTAAAAACAATTTATATACACAAAAATGTAAATTTTTTCTGACATTCATTGTTTTTAACAGTTAAGATGGCTTAAAGAAAAAAAAAGTGACTGTTCTGTAATTATATTCTCTTACAGTTGAGGAAGTAGTTGTGACTTTACAGCTTATAGGTGACAAAGAGCCAACAGAGACAATGGGAGACTTGTCAGTTTGTCTTGATGGGCTGCAGTTAGAGTCTGAAGTTGTTACTAATGGTGAAACTACATGTTCAGAAAGTAAGTAATCACTTTTTATATAGGCTCTTTAATGATTCTTCTAATGTTAGCCACCATAGATGCTGTATGTAATTATTGCTATTCTTTTTCACCTTAAAGAAGTTATTTCTTTTTTAAAAAGAGACATTGATTATTTTAAACATTTTCCTTTTAGTGCATTGTTTCTATGAATAAAACATTTTTCTGTAAGTTGAAAAGTTGAAAATCAAAGTTGAATCACAGTTGATTCTGTGTAATGAATTGATTTGTAAACTATTTATTTTGTAGACCAATGATGATAGTTAATATGGCAAATGGTGCCATACCCTCTCCATTGCCAATGGCAGACATAGTGTGTCTGTAGTAGTATCTAGTTGAGTTTAAATTTGACTTGAAATCCTTCTTAGTACTGTATCAGCCTACCAATACAAGCTGAAATCCATTTGCCATTCCTTTTCCATTTCTGTAGGCTACATTTACAGAGGTATCTTTGTGTTACAATAATGACAAAACCAATTCATTATACGTATACCAGCATAGCTTACCATTTATGACTCACTAGTTTTTGTTAAAGGAAATAATAAACATTAACTAATTGAAAGAAGTTTGGCACCCGGATTAGTGCCTATATAGCTAGCATGCTTAATGAAAGTACTTCTTAGTGGATTCCTTTTAGATTTTTCCATTACTTACAAATGTGCTAAGCAAATTCTCACTTGAAATGTCAATTTAAGAATCCCCAAGACGGGGCGCCTGGGTGGCGCAGTCGGTTAAGCGTCCGACTTCAGCCAGGTCACGATCTCACGGTCCATGAGTTCGAGCTCCGCGTCGGGCTCTGGGCTGATGGCTCGGAGCCTGGAGCCTGTTTCCGATTCTGTGTCTCCCTCTCTCTCTGCCCCTCCCCCGTTCATGCTCTGTCTCTCTCTGTCCCCCCAAAAAATAAATAAACGTTGAAAAAAAAAAAAAAAAGAATCCCCAAGACAAAGAGCAGATTAGTAGTTTTCTTGATTAGTCTGACAAAGTTCTTTTTGTTTACTTAGAAACTACATTATAAAACATTTTGCAGTCGTCAGATGCTATTCTTCTGTTTCTGCTTTGGAAGACTTCCTACTTCCTCTTTAACTCATGATCTTTTTTAATAGCAGGACCTTCAACACAGTCCTGGTGTATCTTCCAGATTGTTTCTTTGAGGTTAGTGAGGGTGGAGAGAAATTTCTGAAATGGTCATACTGCTTCAGAGTTGACAAGTTCATTTTAATTGACTGCTATTCATAGGAACTCTGTAATAGTCAAATTTTTCCATAAATTGAAATACTAGAAAATAATACACAAGTTAAATTTCATTTTTATATTGCTCTACACTCTGCATTTATAGCTGCTTAAGTTTTTTACCCCCTACAAGTTGAAACTGTTACCAATGAAAAATACTTAATAATTAACAAAGCATATCCATTTTCATATTTTAAAGTAGAATCTAAATTGTATATTTATACTTACAACTTTATTGTTTATTGCCCACAAAAGTGAATATTTCTATGTTACCAGTTTTCCACTCAGGTAAGAAAATAATTGATAGAATTTAACATAATTATTTGAAGTAGAGATTTTAATTGGAAAGTCACACTGTATTTTAGGATTGGAGTTGCCAGATAAAATAGCTGCCATTTTTTTAATGCTTGCCATGCCACTATGGTGATGTGTTTACATATATACTCATTTAACCATCGTAGCTTTAGTAAGGCACAACCTGCATTTTGCATATAAGGAAATTGAGACTCTGATAATTGAAATAATAAGTTCAGTATCACACCAATTAGTATGATGCAGAGTCAAGATTGAAATACAAATATCTGTTGATGTTTCCTATTCTTTCCAGTTGATTCACACTTAGAAACCGAGAAACTTTGAATCAAGTCATGAGTTGTAAGCGGACAAAATCTGGTCTAGTTCACAAGCATGCATGATGGGAACTACACTTAGATTGTTCTTTGGTTCCATTTCTGTAACTTTAATTATAAACCAGAAATGAAAATAAGAGTTTACCACTAAAATTGAATTTCTAGCACCTGGCATAGGTTGGTTGGCTAAGAACTGGGGAGGTAGGGGGGGTGAGGGGGATTACTTTTGTATTCGAATAATTTTCTACTGTTAAAGATTTTTAGATTATTTTTTTCCCCTGAGAATGTTAGAAGTTGTGTTTTGTTTTAAAAAAATTTTTTAAGATTTTGTTCTTAAGTAATCTCTATACCCAACGTGGGGCTCAAACTTACAACCCCAAGATCACACATGTTCTACTTACTGAGCCAGCCGGGCATCCCAGTCAAGTTTTTTTGTGGAAGAACATGTAGAATGGTTCTTAGAAGAAATTTGTTCTTGTAGACTTAAATATTTTTGGTTAATTTTTAAATAATGTTTATGAAAAGAAATCACTGAATTTTAGTATTCAAAGTCACCAAATAATAGCTTGCTATAAATGTAGATTTAGTGGGAATGTTGGATTTTCCTGATGAGACAGTATTATCTCTTTGGGTACTTAGAAATTTTTGGCTCATTGTTTTTGGTGGATAATTTTTTTTTAAATGACAGTTAAATAAATAAACCTTTTTCAAGTGAAACAAAATTTACTCAACGTGTTTGTTTTTTCTTCATGCTTATCTTCAGGCTTTATTTGAAAACTAGAGAGCTTTATATCCTCACCCCACCTTCCCAACCCCATGCTGGCTCAGAGAACAAGTTTAATATGCAACTGAGCATCTTAGTTGTAGTTGTCACATTTTCTTTGATATTCTTTCTTCTCTGATTTAGAAAGTAACTTCATAATTTGTCCTGGTGTTTTCCTCTCTTTAAGTACAGAGTTGCCTTTTATGAATCTCTAGGAAGAATCCTTTATTTAATTAGTTACACAGATTTACTGCTTTAGCACTCAGATCTAAAGTCAGTCAACAAATTGAGTGTCAGCAGTTCATATCTGCAAGAACTTCCCATTCATCTGTTTTTACCTCTTGGGCTGCTGGTAGTGGTAGATCATTAGTTTAATACCTGTCTTCCTAAATATGACCTCCAGTAGGAAACACTGAAAAGCATTACTGTCAAAGACATTTTTCCTAAAGACAAATAAAAATCTATTTTACTTTTAAATTCATGATTATAAAGTAAGAACATATTCTTATAAAGATCTTTATTCTTTACCATGCATACTCTGGATGTATTTAAAATTAATTTGGAGATAGGTTTTGGCGTATGTGACCTTTGGTTCTTAATATGTATGTTCCATTCCATTTTGACTGTATCTCATTCTTTCTTTCATTTGACTCTAGTTTTTGTGGTTCCTTTTAATTTTAATGTAAATCGCCATTTTATATGAATGTATCTATAATGTTTTCTTATCAGTATAATAAACTCTAAGAAACTAGCTTAAATTTTTTGCTTTACCAAATATTACTTGAAATTACTGATCTCAACTGGATCTGGGTACCAACTAATTATTTTATGGAGATAAACTTATTTGACTTATCTTTGAATGTTTTTGTATATATGTTCAAATATTAACTAGTTTACCCTCCTCAAAAAGCCAGGAAAACTTTATTTCCACTAGTTCTACTTTAAAAATCCAAATATTAAGGCTGTAATATAGTCATTATTGGTTTAGAGTAAGACTTTGCTGAATTCTTCATCCATTTATACAATTTACAAAGCATTTTGACTTATATTCTCATATATATTACATATATTCTTATATTTAACATGTGTAATACATAAACCAGCATAAATTATTCACCCATAACTGCCACACACCTTAGAAATTAGAGCATTAACAATCATTATATCCTCCTGTATTTTCCTCCCTAGAAATCTGTATTTTTCCCCTACAGATAATCACTACTCTAAATTTTGAATTTATCATTTCCTTGCTTAAACATTTTTTTTATCACCTGTGCATGTCCCTAAGCAGTCTATTACTTGCACTTTTTCTTGAGCTCTATGAAAATAGATTTTTGCCTTTTAAAATTTATCCATAGTACTTCTCTGTAATTCATTTATTTTTGTTGCTATATGATAATCTGTTAGGTGAATATACCACAGTTTATCCATTTTTATGTCAAAAGACAGTCTGATTTCTTTCCAGGTTTTGCCACTAAGAACATACAGTCATAATTGAATATTTTTGCGTTTAGTCATTTATATGTCTCCTGGTACAGTTTGAAGAGTCTATGTGGGATATATACTTGAGAATGGAATTTCTCCTATATATTGATATGTGCACTTTCAGTTTTACAACATTTATTGTTTCTCAAATATGTCCCTTTTTTGTTGTGATTCTTTTGAGGTACAATTTACATAACATACAACTAACCTTATAAAGTATACAATTCAGTGGCATTTAGTATATACATAATGATAGTATCTACCACCTCTGATTTCAAAACATTTTCATCACCTCAGAAAAACAAACCATTGTCCATTATATAATCACTCCCCATTCCCCACCCCCAACCCTTGGTAATCTCTAATATGCTTTTTGCCTTTAGGGATTTGCCTATTCTGGATATATCATAAAAAAGGAATCATATAGTACATGACCTTTTGTGTCTGGATTCTTGGCATATTGTTTTTGAGGTTTATCAAAGTTGAAGTATGTATCAGTACTTCCTTTTTTGTGGCTGAATAACATTCCACTGTATGATTCTGCCACAGTTTGTTTATGCATTCATCTACTGGTGGACACATGACTTACTTTCCCACCTTTTGGTTATTAATGAATCATAAATAATGCTGCTACAAACATTTGTGTGCAAGTTTCTTTGTGCACATGTTTTTAATTTATCTTGGGTATATTCCTAGGAATGCAATTGCTGGAGCTTATTTGATAATTTCTTGTTTTTTCTTGTTCGTTTTCTTTTGATAAGTTTTTTTAATATTCCCCATTTGAAAATTTCAATATCAAACAAAAAAGGAAAATTCCAATATCAGAGATCTTTGGGGATATATTTTTATTTTTTATTTTTATTTAAAAAAATTTTTTAATGTTTATTTATTTTTGAGAGAGAGACACACATATAGAGCGTGAGCAGGGAAGAGGCAAAGAGATGAAGACACAGAATCCAAAGCTGACTCCAGGCTCTGAGCTGTCAGCAGAGAGCCTGATGTGGAAAATGAATCCACAAGCCGTGAGATTATGACCTGAGCCAAAGTCGGATGCTTCGCTGACTGAGCCACCCAGAAGCCCCCGGGGATATATTTTTATGTCTGTCCTTCATTGAGACTTGTTTTCTTATGTGTTTGCTGCTCTTTGATTGCCAGTTTATTTTTAATCATAGTCTGTGGGAATTTTAGGGGCCTAAATTGGGGATTAATTGTCTAAGAGAAAGTTTCTTTTGCTTCTGCTAGTGTAGGGTGTGCCACATACCTAGAAACACCTCATCTCCTTTCAAGTCCCTAGCCTAATGTGGCTATCTCTGGTTTAGTTCTTTCACTTGGTGCTAACCCAAGCCTTCTTTTCTGATTCATCTCAGAGCTGATAATAGCCATCAGGATAACCTTTTTTTTTTTTTTTCCAAATTTGCTTACTTCACCTTGTTCCTGCTCTAGTATCAGTTCACTTGTTTGTTTTGCTTTCAGATTGCTAGGCACCAGGAAATAGAACAGTGTGTTAAATTGCTTCATCTACCAGTTAGTTATTTTATGGCAGGGAACCCCTTTTGAGTAGTTCACTGAATAGAAGAGATCTTTGTAGATCTTCCAAAGTGTCCTATGGGTAAAATGTGTGCATTTAGAAATCTGATCATTTTTTCTTGCGGAAATTGGCAGTAGGAATACTTCTAAAGAACAATACATTTATAAAATGCAAACTTTAAGATCACTGTTCTCTTCTTGGACATTCATTGTATAAGTATCAGATATTTTGTGCCTTTTTTAAAAACTATTCTCTGGAAGCACAGAATTAGGTCTGTATAATTTATGCCATTGAGGCACCTGGGTGGCTCAGTTGGTTACGTGTCCAATTTCAGCTCAGGTCATGATCTCTCAGTTTGTGAGTTTGAGCCCCATGTTGGACTCTGTGCTGACAGCTCAGAACCTGGAGCCTGCTTCAGATTCCATGTCTCCCTCTCTCTCTGCCCCTCCCCCACTCTCTGTCTCTCTCCCTCTCTCAAAAAATGAATAAACATTTAAAAAAATTTCAGTTATGACCTCACCTCTGTATTGAGTGGATGAAAATGGCCTTTGTACTTCTAAATGAAATGTAATTTTGAGAAACAGTAATAGCTAATATTTATGGAGTGCTTATGTGCTGGGCACTGTTCTAAATCTTTATGTGTAATCCTCACAACTATTCTGTGAAGTAGGTATCATTATTGTCCCCGTTTTATAAGTGGTAAAAGGCACAGGAAAGGCAAGTGTACTTTTCTGAAGTCACAATGTTAGTACATGATGAAGCTACAATATAAAGTCAGGCAGTTTGGCCTCAGAGTCTGTGATTAAATACTGTGCTTTTTGTAATAAATGAAAAAGTTTAGAAGTGTCACTTATTGGTAGATTTAAATGGAATGTTCCAGGGGCGCCTGGGTGGCACAGTCGGTTAAGCGTCCGACTTCAGCCAGGTCACAATCTCGCGGTCCGTGAGTTTGAGCCCCGCGTCAGGTTCTGGGCTGATGGCTCAGAGCCTGGAGCCTGTTTCCGATTCTGTGTCTCCCTCTCTCTCTGCCCCTCCCCCGTTCATGCTCTGTCTCTCTCTGTCCCAAAAATAAATAAACGTTGAAAAAAAAAATTCTTTAAATGGAATGTTCCAGATTTTTTTTTTAAGTTTATTTATTTATTTATTTTGAGAGAGACCATGAGAGCGTGAGCATGTGCATGCTGGGCAGGAGAGATGGAGAATCCCAAGCAGGCTTTGTGCTGTCAGCACAGAGCCCAGTGCAGGGCTCGATTTCACAAACCATGGTATCATGACCTGAGCCCAAACCAAGAGTTGGATGCTTAACCAACTGAGCCACTCTGATGCACTGGTTTTCTTAATTTTTGAGAAAAGTGGGATACTAATTGATTAATTTTAGTAACTTGTGCTGGATTTTTAAATTTCATTTCCTGATTTCATTTATGTCTCATCAGCTATTTGAGGCAATATATTCCATATAAAAATAATTCTTGTAGGGGCTCCTGGGTAGCTCAGCCAGTTAAGCGTCTGACTTTGGCTCAGGTCATGATCTCATGGTTAGTGGAATTGAGCCCCGCATCAGGCCCTGTGCTGACAGCTCAGGGTCTGGAGCCTGCTTCATATTCTGTCTCCTGGTCTCTCAGCCCCTTCCCTGCTCACGCTCTGTCACGCTCTCTCACGCTCTCTCACTCTCTCTCTCTCTCTCTCTCTCTCTCTTTTTCTCTCTCTCTTTTGTTTCTTTCTCTCTCTCCCAAAATAAATAAACATTAAAAAATTAAAAATTCTTGTAAAACTGAAATGTACTCTTTTCAGGGGTGCCTGTGTGGCTGTCAGTTAAACGTTCGACTCTTGATTTCAGCTCAGGTCATGTTCAGCTTAGGTCATGATCTCACAGTTGGTGGGATTGAGCCCCACAAGTCAGGCTCTGCACTGATAGCATGGAACCTGCTTGGGATTCTTTCTCTACCCCTTCCCCACTTATGCTCTTTCTCTCTTTCAAAAATAAACATTAAAAAAATTTTTTTAGGGACTCCTGGGTGGCTCAGTCAGCTAAGTGGCCAACTTTGGCTCAGGTCATGATCTCACAGCTCATGGGTTTGAGCCATTTTTAACAGCTTTATTGAGATTTATGTTTCATAAAATTCACTCATTGCAAATATCCAGTTTAATAATTCTTAGTAATTTAACTGAGTGACCCAACCATTACTGTAAATCAGGATTAGAACATTTTCATCCCCCTGGTAAGATCCTCTTATTTACAGGAAATTCTGTTCCCACCTCTAGCCCTAGGCAACCACTAATCTATTTTGTTTCCAAAAATTTGTGTTTTCTGGACATTTCATATAAATGGGAATGGTACAATGTGTGTGGTCTTTTGTGTCAGACTTCTTTTACTTATTAGCACAGGGTTTTTCGGGTTCATCCACGACATAGCATGATTCAATTATTTGTTCCTTTTTATTACTGATAGTTTTCCATTGCATACGTATACCATATTGTCTGGTTATCCACTTGTACTTTCTTATTTTTGGTAAGCTTTTTGTTTTAATTGAAGGATTGTTGACACACAAAGTTACATTAGTTTCAGGTGTACAACCTATTGATTGGACAAATCTGTATATTATGCTGTGCTCACTGCAAGTATAGCTACAGTCGGTCACCAAACAACACTATTAAAATATTATTGACTATATTCCTTATGCTGTACCTTTTATACCCCCTACTTTTTTTAATGTAATATTTTTAGACAAGATGATATTCCTGGCAACCTTGCGGAGTATGGTATAGTGTAGTGGTGATTCAGCATTTTTTAAATGAAGTTAATCTATTAATTATGGTTTGGAGTAATGTAGTGATGATTTCACTGTTTAAAACTATGTATTTGGGGGGCGCCTGGGTGGCGCAGTCGGTTAAGCGTCCGACTTCAGCCAGGTCACGATCTCGCGGTCTGTGAGTTCGAGCCCCGCGTCAGACTCTGGGCTGATGGCTCAGAGCCTGGAGCCTGTTTCCGATTCTGTGTCTCCCTCTCTCTCTGCCCCTCCCCCGTTCATGCTCTGTCTCTCTCTGTCCCAAAAATAAATAAAAAACGTTGAAAAAAAAAAAAAATTAAAAAAAAAAAAACAAAAAAAACTATGTATTTGGGGACTTAAAAGAAATTTTTTTTTACATTTATTTATTTTTGAGAAACAGTGAGACAAAGTGTGAGTGGGGGAGGGGCAGAGAGAGGAGACAGAATCTGAAGCAGGCTCCAGGCTCTGAGCAAGCTGTCAGCACAGAGCCTGATGTGGAGCTCGAACCCATGAACTGTGAGATCATGAACTGAGCTGAAGTCGGACGCTCAACTGACTGAGCCACCCAGGCGCCCCAGGGCCTTTTTTTTTTTAATGTTTATTTTTGAGAGACAGAGAGAGAGAGAGAGACAGAGCACGAGTCGGGGAAGGGCAGAGAGAGAGGGAGACACAGAAGCAGGCTCCGGGCTTTGAGCTGTCAACACAGAGCCCAATGTAGGGCTTGAACCCATGAACCATGAGATCATGACCTGAGCTAAAGTCAGATGCTTAACTGACTGAGCCACCCAGACGCCCTAGGGACTATTTATTATTCTTTAACTAACTTAAAATAGACTGATAAACTTGAGTTCTTGTTTCTGCATTTTACAGTATTTCCTTCTCTGTCTGTTATTTTTGCTGCAATCAGTGTGCCTACCGTCTAATGTTTTTATAGTGCACAGACCCTTACTGAATCCTCAGGTTATTTTGCATGAATGAAATTTGAAGAAAGTGTGAAATTTGTGGCATTAATTTGCCACTTGAGATTAGTTGGTACCTTTCCTTTTCTTGAAGTTATTTGCCAGGCCCTTGCATAAGAGAGATGTTACTGGTTTTTCTGTTTTCAGAATCTGTTTTATTCCTTATCCTGCTGGTTATCAGTATTTTGTGTGAGGTATTTGGAATATAAAAGATGGCTAAAATATTAGATTTGAATTAGAACCAAGCAAATACATATTTTAAAAGGCAGAAGTAGGACATCAGTAATAATACCTTGACTAATTAGCATCTCCTAGACCTAAAAAGCATTTGTGCAAAATTTTGGTAAACATTTTTTAATTTCAATCATATGAACATTTTATCACATTTTTCCTTTAAATATCATGTTGGAATTTAAGTTATAGTGTGTTCTACAAGATTTAATAAAATGCTTTGCCTGTTTAGGAAAAAGGTGAAAATCACTTTTTGAAACTCATTTTCTGTGTAAATTTTATTGATGTTCAAGGTGCTTCACAGAATGATGATGGCTCTAGACCGAAGGATGAAGCAAGGTAAGATTTCACTTGTTCACCAAAGAATATAAGAAGAGACCAGGGAGAATAAATAACCATTTTAGTCAGAACTTTAGTTTGACTAAAGCAAAAGTTTAGACTGATACAAGAATAAAGAAATGTCAGAAAATTTAGGGTTCACAAAAGTCCATCGACGGATGAATGGATAAAGAAGATGTGGTATATATATACAATGGAGTGTTACTCGGCAACCAAAAAGAATGAAATCTTGCCATTTGCAACTACGTGGATGGAACTAGAGGGTATTTATACGAAGCGAAATTAGTCAGAGAAAGATGAATATCCTATAACATCACTCATATGAGGACTTTAAGACACAGAACACATGAACACAAGGGAAGGGAAGCAATATAAAAACAGGGAGGGGGACAAAACAGAAGAGACTCTTAAATATGGAGAACAAACAGAGGGTTACTGGAGGGGTTGTGGGAGGGGGGTGGGCTAAATGGGTAAGGGGCACTAAGGAATCTACTGAAATCATTGTTGCACTATATGCTAACTAATTTGGATGTAAATTTAAAAAAAAATTCAGGACTCAGTGGCACCTGGCTGGCTCAGTTGGTGGAGCATACAACTCTTGATCGTGGGGTTGTGAGTTTGAGCCCATGTTGGGTATAGAGATTACTTAGATAATAAAATCTTTAAAAAGAAATTTAGGGCTCAAGGTAAGAAAGGAAATATTTATGAATGTTTCAAAATACTTAGCTTATTTGACTGCAGTTCTTTGGAGTAGCCCAGGGATACCCAAATTGCTAATATTTCCTTCAGCTTGTTGAAAGTGAATATATTTGCACTTTTTCAAAGGCAAGGAGTTCAGAATCCCAGGGCCATCACTGGACTGTTAAATTTTTTTTTCTAGAAAAGCTGGGTTATAAGCTTTGGGTATATGGGAAGGTCGTCACCATCTATGGTATCTTCTGAGCCTTTGTTGAAAGGAGCAGTGATTTGTACCAGTTGTTCACTCTAACCCTAGATTCAGCACTTTTTGTTTTTAAGTTTATTTATTTCTTTTAGTTATCTCTATACCCAGTGTGGGGCTCAGACTCACAACCCTGAGATCAAGAGTCGTATACTCTTCTGACTGAGGCAGCCAGGTGCCAGTGGATTCACCACTTTCATGGGCTTATCTGCCTTGACATCTAGGGCCTAAAAAGTGTTGAATGCCTTGAGTGTTAACTGATTTAAACATTTAGGTGTTTAGTGTTATGCTAGAAAACTGATAATGGGAGATAAATTTAGAAAAGGAGATGTTCCTAGTCTTAAGGCAGTAAGTAACATATCTTAGAGAGTTACAAAATCCCATTGGATTCCTCCTTTTTCCCAAACTGAGTAAACAGTGGGTAGGAAGATGATGAACCACAGAAGTAATGATCAGAAGAGGAGAAGTGTAGAAGTATCACAGAACATAAGGGAAAATACCCTTAAAGATGGGGTATTAACATGTTAGGTGGTGGCAGGAGAGGAGAGGTGGAGCAAGTAGAACAAAATGTTAATGGTTGTTGAAACTGAGTTGATAGGGAATTTGAGCTACTAGTTTGTCTACTTTTGTGATTTATGGGAAATTTTATAATAACGTTAAAAAAAGACAACTTACCAAGATCTTTGGGAAAATTAAAGTGTGTAAAGCTATTCTCTTTTATCTAATAGAGATCTCCTTTCAGAGTCACTCCTGTGACAAAAACTCATCTCTTATGCTAATCTCTGAAGAGGTGGAATATTAAGGACTAGTAACATCTTGTCCACGGAATAATAACTGCTTTTATTTCTCAGTGTGATTAAAAAGCAATAGAAAAGAAATATACATATCTCTGTAGACGGGGAGACAACTCTAGCCTCTTGTGCTTCCCCTCAGTTTTATGTTTAATTAGAGTTTTGAATTCCTGAAATTTTCTCCATAATGTTTTAATATTTCAGTTTGTGTTCATCAGGTAACTCCTATTTTATATAATAAACCCATATTTTTCCATTAATAAGTGAGAATGTCATAGAATTTTGTATGCTCATTGAAAGGTTCAGTTAAGGGGTGCCTGGGTGGCTCAGTTGGCTGACTCTTGATTTCAGCTCAGGTCATGATCTCACGGTTTATGGGATCAAATCCTGCCTTGTTGCGCTCCATGCTGACAGTATTGAACCTGTTTGGGATTTTCTCTCCCTCTCTCTCTTCTCTCCCTCTCTTCTCTCCCTCTCTCCCCTCCCTCTCTCCCTTCCTTTCCCTCCCTCCCTCTCTCTCTTGCTCTCTCAAAATAAATACAATTTAAAAACAAGAAAGGTTCATTTAAGTCACTCTTTCTTTTTACAAATCTCATTATTTTTAATTTTTCTATTTTTTTTTTAAAGTACTTTCTATACCCAACGTGGGGCTCAAACTTAGAATCCCAAGATCAAGAGTCGCATGCTCTACTGACTGAGCTAGCTAGTTACTCCTACAAGTCTCATTCTTAAAGTGCTTTATGAAACCACTCTAGTCAGCTGTAAATGTCTTACAAAGGCATTCCTGGAACCCTAGCTTCATGCCATTTATTTAATCAATGCTTCTACCCAAGTGAAGTAGTAATCTGAGGAATAGTGTCTTTTAGGTTTCTGAGACTGCCAGAATAATCTTTAAGCATGTCTTTTGTGTTAAGTATGAATTCCTTTATGTTAGCTTTTACTCCAGAGAGTGTATCTCTGAGATGATGGGTTTGAAAAGCATTTTGTAAACTGTCAAATGCTGTTAAATGTTACTACACAATGATCATGGCCATGACTGGCTTTTTCCCTTTGCTTTTATTTGCTTACTTCATAACTATAAGACTAAAAAGCAGGGCAGTATATACCCAGTGAACAAGGGTTTTGTGCCCCTCCCCTCCAATTTCTTGCCCAGTTATCATTTAGGAAGATACTAAACAACTTTAGGTTACATTACCTTTTTGTCCTAATTCAGGCCCTATTGTATACTGTGAATATAGTCTTGTTAGTCTGCTTTCCTCTGTAGCATGCCTGGATGTCCTATGTTATTCAACATTGTCTTCTGTCATTTTTATGAAGTTCAAGATGATTGGCACCTAGTATTTAAGATTTTGTTGTTAGAAGTACTTTATTGGCCGTTAGGACCTTACTGTATTAGCATCTTGGTTCTCCAGGGTTCTTTATCCTGTCCATAAACATCTGGGCTTATGTATAAGTTAGATATATATGCATGGTGAGATAAGCAGAGGTTTATAAGAATGTGGAGCAGAGGAACAAAGCCATAGTAGCATGTAATTAGTAGCTAATTCCTTTTAAAGATAATGGAGGTGGTGAGTTCACACTGACAATTCTATACAGTGTATAGGTTTCCACGTTTTCAAAATCCATTTCAAGTTTTAGTTTCACACCCATTTACTAAAAGAACTAAAATAAACCACCAGTGCTCTTTTAGTATGGCTATGTTTCTCAAACTTCAGAGTGTATCAGAATCACTTGGAAGACTTGTTCAACCACAGATTACGGTCTTATCTCCAGTTCCCAATTTGTTAGGTCTACGTTTGGGCCTACGATTTGCACTTCTCAGAAGTTTCCAGGTGATGCCTATAGTGTTAGACCACGCCATACACTTTGAGAAACACTATGGTTAGACTTACAGGTATTTCTTAGATTACAACAAACTGTTTTGGGAAATTTTTTCAGTTATGTAATGAAGTCTATTTCTTGAAAATCTAGGCTTACAGAATTGTCATTCTGCCTTAATCTCATGCTCTTTTACTTCAGAACTAGTTTGAATTTTGTTTCTTCTCGAACTGTTTTTATTACTAGAAAATAATACATGATGGTTTTAAAAAATGTAAATCAGGGGGCGCCTGGGTGGCTCATTCAGTTGAGCATCCGACTTCAGCTCAGGTCATGATCTCACAGTCTGTGAGTTCGAGCCCCGCGTCGGGCTCTGTGCTGATAGCTCAGAGCCTGGAGCCTGCTTCGGATTCTGTGTCTCCCTCTCTCTCTGCCCCTCCCCTGCTCATGCTCTGTCTCTCTCTGTCTCAAAAATAAATAAAATTTTTAAAAAATGTAAATCAGTATATAAACCAAAATTATATAAGCTTCATGGAAGAAATAGCATTTGACCTAAGACCATAAAGCATAGTTGTAATTTGGTTTTGCATGCCTTGGGAAATTGGACAGGGGAAGGGGTTCTAGGTGGAAGGAAGAAAAACAGTTATAGAGATGGGGAACAACATAGGGTGTGTTGTTAGAAATCTTCACTCACAGTGTCTAGCTAAAAATAGGGTAATTGAAAGGGGAAAATGGTAGGTGGTGAATTTGAGAGTAGAATCCATTAGTTAATATTTGTTATCTCTTCTATGTCAGGCAGTATGAGCATGTTTCCTGTCATTTCACTTAATCTTAAACACTTTTGTGAGGTAGGTAGGTATGGATCATTTTTATGGGTGATAAGAAAACTAAGCCTAAGAAAGGGAAAGGAACTTGCCTGAGTTAATAGTGTAGTGGCACAGTTGAACCTGCAATTGCCTTACCTTCAGAGCCTGAACTCATAATTGTCATGCTTTACTGCGACCTAAAGTGTTAGTTATTTTTAGTGTTACATAGGTTGGGGCCAGATGGAGGTTTTGGTTTGTAAATATAGGTATCCCTCATTTTGTGCTTTGCAGATATTTTGATTTTTTTTTTTTTAAACTAAAGGTTTGTGGGAACCCTGCATTGAGCAAATCTGTCAGTGCCATTATTTTTTTTTTTAATTTTTTTTTAGCGTTTGTTTATTTTTGAGACAGAGAGAGACAGAGCATGAACAGGGGAGGGGCAGAGAGAGAGGGAGACACAGAATCGGAAACAGGCTCCAGGCTCTGAGCTGTCAGCACAGAGCCTGACGTGGGGCTTGAACTCACAGACCATGAGATCATGACCTGAGCCGAAGTCGGACGCTCAACTGACCGAGCCACCCAGGCGCCCCAATGTGCCATTATTTTTAATAACATTCACTTGTGTCTCTGTCACATTTTGGTAATTCTTGCTCTGTTTCAAACTTTGTCATTATTATGTTTGTAATGGTAATCTGTGGTCAGTGATCTTTGATGTTACTATTGTAATTGTTTGGGGGCACCACAGACTCTGCCCATATACAACAGTGAACTTAATTGATAAATGTTGTGGGTGTTTTAACTGCTCCACTGATAGGCTGTTCCCCATCCCTCTCCTTGGGCCTCCTTGTTCCCTGAGTCACAACCGTTAGGCCAGTTAATAACCCTACAGTGGTCTTTAAGTGCTCAAGTGAAAGGAAGAATAGCATGTCTCTCACTTGAAATGAAAAGCTAGAAATGATTAATCTTAGTGAGGAAAGCATGTTGAGAGCCTAGATAGGCCAGAAGATAGGCTTCTTGTGACAAACAGCTAGCCAAGTTGTGAGTGCAAAGGAAAAGTTCTTGAAATTAAAAGTGCTATTTCAGTGAACACACAAATGGTAAGAAAACAGACTTACTGTTGATATGGAGACTGTTTCAGTGGTCTGGATAGATCAAACCAGCTACAACATTCCCTTAAGCCAAAACCTAATCCAGAGCAAGACTCTAATTCTCTTCAATTCTGTGAAGGCTGAGAGAGGTGAGGAAACTGCAGAAGAAAAGTTTGAAGCCAGTAGTGGTTGGTTCATGAGGTTTAAGGAAGGAAACAATCTCCGTTTACATAAAAGTACAAGATGAAGCAGCAAGTTATCAAGAAGATGTAGCTAATTAATGAAGGTGGCTACACTAAACAACAGATTTTCAGTGTAGATGAAACAGCCTTATATTGGAAGAAGATGCCATCTAAGACTTTCATAGCTGGAGAGGAGAAGGTTAATGCCTGGCTTCAAAGGATAGGCTGACTGGCTTGCTAGGGCCTATTGCAGCTGCTGACTTTAAGTTGAAGCCAGTGCTCAGTGACCATTCCAGAAATCCTAGGGCCCTTAAGAATTATGCTAAATCTACTCTGCCTGTGCTCTGTAAATAGAACAACAAAGCCTGGATGATAGCACATCTGTTTACAAGGTTTATTGAATATTTTAAGCCCCCTGTTGAGACTTACTACTCAGAAAAAAGATTCTTGGAAATGTTACTGCTAATTGGCAATGCGTCTGGTCACCTAGAGCTCTGATGCTGATGTGTAACAAGGTTAAGGTTTTCATGCCTGCTAATACAGCATCCATTCTGCAGCCCATGGATCAAGGGATAATTTTGTCTCTCAAGTTTTATTATTTAAGAAATACATTTCTTAAGGCTATGATTGCTGTAGGTAGTGATTTCTCTCATGGATCTGGGCAAAGTAATAACTTTCTGGAAAGGATTAACCATTCTAGATGCCATTAAGAGCATTTGTGATTCATGGGAGGAGGTCACAATATCAACATTATCAGGAGTTGGAAAAAAAATTTTTCCAGTTCTCATGGATGACTTTGAGGGGTTTGAGACTTCAGTGGAGGAAGTAATTGCAGATGTGGCAAAAATAGCGAGAGCCAGAATTAGTGGAACCTGAAGATATGACTGAATTGCTGCAATCTCATGTCAAAACTTAAATGGATGAGGAGTTGTTTCTTTGGATGCGTTCAAGAAAGGGGTTTCTTAGGATCAAATCTATTCCTAGTAAAGAAGCTGTGCAGATTGTCGAAATGACAAAAAGGATTTGGAATATTACACAAACTCAATTGATTAAACAGCAGCAGGTTTTAGGAGAATGGACTCCAATTTTGAAAGAAGTTCTACTTCAGTAAAATGCTATCAAACAGCATTGCTACAGAGAAATCTTTTCTGAAAGGAGGAATCAATTGTTGTGGCTGACTTCATTGTTTTCTTAAGAAATTGCCACAGCCACCCCAACCTTCAGCAACCACCACCACCCTGATCAGTCGGCAACCATCAATATCAAGGCAAGACCCTCCACTAGCAAGGAGATTAAGACTTGAATCACATTCAGTGTGGATGATGGGTAGGATTTTTTTAGTAACAAAGTATTTTTACATTAAGGTAAGTAAAAATTTTTTTAAACATAATGCTATTGCACATTTAATAGACTGCAGTATAGTGTAAACATAACTTATATGCACTGGGAAACAAAAATATTGACTTTATTGCAGTGGTCTAGAACTGATACTGCTGAGGTATGCCTGTATAGGCTCATAGAATCCTTCTGTGGAGAGGAAGATCTCTAAAAGTATTTGGGGCATTGGCATGATCAAAACTCCATAGGAAAAAGTATTTTATTTTATTTGGTAATCGTGTATAGCTTGTATTATCTGGTGGTGAGTGAAGGTGGGGGAGACCTATGTGGGAAGTTGTATAGTAATACAGTGAGCAATAAGGAGGGTTAGAACTGGGGCAATGGTGGTAGAAGAGTAGGGAGAGAATGTGGAAGTGAAATCAGTGAGACTTAGGTATTAAGCATCAAGAGGAACAGGAGAGAAGAAAAGTCAAGTTGCCTGGGAGGATAGCAGTGCCACCATAGAATCAGACCATGAGAGGAATACTAGCCTTACAATTGGAGAATTATTCTAGATCTCCTGCATTTAGTTGATAATTTGGTACCAGAGGATGGGAATGCAACAAGGATAAGTGATTGGATTTGGGAACCGTTTTAGAGATGATCTTTGAAATCATAAAATTTGAGACTCTAGGGAAAAATTCAGAACAGAACCATAGGAACCTATATTTAGTGAATGGGAGGAAGAAGACAAATTGAAGAAGAGATGGTTAGAAGTGGGCATACAAGATTAACTCGAAGTGAAGAAGTTAAGAGAAAATGGTTTTAAAAGATGAGGTAATTGGGGCACCTGGGTGGCTCAGTTGGTTAAGCTTTGACTCTTGATTTTGGCTCAGGTCATGATCTCACAGTTCGTGAGATAGAGCCTCACAATGGACTCTGTGCAGACAGCTCTGAGTCTGCTTGTAATTCTCTCTGCCCCTCTCTTTCTCTGCCCCTTCCCCCCTTGCACACGCACTCTCCCAAAATAAGTAAACCAACTTAAAAGATGGAGTATTTAATGCTGTCAAATACTGCAGAAGAGATGAGATACTAGACTAATTAAGCCAAGGAAAACTGGCTATATATGGAAAAAGAAAAAATCAAGTCCGAGCTTTATCTTGTCCAAGATCAGAGTAGATTCCAGGTTGACTTTAAAATTGAGTTCAGAGGTGCTTGGGTGGCTCAGTCAGTTAACCCAGCTCTTGGTTTTGGCTCAGGTCATGATCTCACGGCTTCATGGGTTTGAGCCCCACATCGGGCTCTGTGCTGACAGCGCGGAACCAGCTTGGGATTCTCTCTCGCTGCCCCTCCCCCCACTCATGCTATCTCTGTCTCAAAATAAATAAACTTAAAAAATTTAAAATTGAGTTCAAAAAAATTAAATTATAAAACCTTTAGGAGAAAATGTGAATAGTGAACTTATTTCTGAATAAATTTGATTATATAGGAATATAAAACTCTTCTGTGCATTTTATGTCCCAGTATGTGATCTATTCTGGAGAATGTTCCATGTGCACTCAAGAAGAATGTGTATTTTGCTGCTTTAGGATGAAATGTTCTGTATATATCTGTTAAGTCCATCCAGTCCAGTGTGTCATTCAAAGCCATTGTTTCCTTGTTGATTTTCATTTAGATGACCTGTCCATTGCTGTAAGTGGGGTGTTGAAGTCCCCTACTATTATGGTATTATTATCAATGAGTTTCTTTATGTTTGTGATTAATTGATGTATATATTTGGGTGCTTTCACATTTGGAGCATAAATGTTTATAATTGTTACATCTTGTTGGATAGACCCCTTAATTATGATATAATTCCCTTTTTCATCTCTTGTTAACAGCCTTTATTTTAAAACCTAGATTGTCTGATATAAGTATGGCTACTCCGGCTTTCTTTTGGCGACCATTAGCATGATAGATGGTTCTCTATCCCCTTACTTTCAATCTGAAGGTGTCTTTAGGTCTAAAATGGGTCTCTTGTAAACAGCGTATAGATGGATCTTGTTTTCTTTTCCGTTTTATTACCCTGTGTCTTTTGATTGGAGCATTTAGTCCATTGACGTTTAGAGTGAGTATGAAAGGTATGAATTTATTGCCATTATGTTGCCTGTAGAGTTAGAGTTTCTGGTGGTGGTCTCTGGTCCTTCCTAGTCTTTGTTGCTTTTGGTCTTTTTAGGGTTTTTTTTGTTTTTGTTTTTTGGTTTTTTTCCCCAATCTTTACTACCCTGAGAGAATCCCTGTTAAAATTTCTTGCAGAGCGGGTTTAGTGGTCATGAACTCCTTTAGTTTTTGTTTGTCTGGGAAACTTTTATCTCTCCTATTTTGAATGACAGTCTTGCTGGGTAAAGGATTCTTGGCTGCACATTTTCCCGATTCAGCATATTGAATATATCCTACCACTCCTTTCTGGGCTGCCAAGTTTCTGTGGATAGGTCTGCTGTGAACCTGATCTGTCTTCTCTTGTAGGTTAAGTACTTTTTTTCCCTTGCTGCTTTCCCAAGGCTTTCCCTTGCCTGTTTTGTGAATTTGACTATAATATGCCTTGATGATAGTCGGTTTTTGTTGAATCTAATGGGAGTTCTCTGTGCCTCCTGGGTTTTGATGTCTGTGTCTTTTCCCAAGTTAGGAAAGTTTTCCACTATGATTTGCTCACATACACCATCTACCCCTTTTTCTCTCTCTTCATCTTCTGGGACTCTTATGATTCCGATGTTATTCCTTAATGAGTCACTAAATTCCCTAATTCTTATATCATGCTCTTTTGCCTTAGTCTCCCTCTTTTTTTCTGCTTCATTATTCTCCATAAGTTTGTCCTCCATATCACTGATTCACTGCTGTGCTTTATCCATCCATCCCACCGTGGCATCCATTCAAGATTGCAGCTCAGTTACAGTATTTTTAATTTCATCCTGACTAGCTTTTACTTCTTTTGTCTCCACAAAAAGGGATTCTAATCTGTTTTCAACCCCAGCTAGTTCCTCTGTGTATTTTCAAATATAGAATTAAAAGCGGATGACAGATACTTAACCAATATGAAAAGCGATAAATTGATATCCTCAGATTATAAAAGGATCTTACAAATAATAAGTAGAACTATTCTCTTATAACAGAAAAATGTATAAAAGATGTATACAATTCATGGAAGAAGAAACTCTAATGGCTTATAAATGAAATATTGTTGAACATTAACATTTTTATTTACCAAATTAGTAAAGACTTCAAAATATTTAAATACTTTATGGTGAAGTGGACATTTTCATAACTAGCTGATGGGAGAACAGATTAATTATTATCTTTGAAAATATTTTTAGTAATATTAAATTAAATATTAAAATATCTTCAAGATATTTGTATACTTTAACCCAGGTGTTCTATTCTGACTTTCTGTAGGAAATAGGAATTACCTCCTCTTCCCCCACCAAAAGAAAAGAAAATGATTAGATGATATTTCTATGTATTAGAATTTTCTATAGTCATTAGATATTATAAATGTTTTTTTAATAATTTGGGGGAAATGCCCAGTATATAATGAGTAATAACACAAACATTTGCTCAAGATAGGAAACATTGTATGATTACATACAGAGCCGGTGAAATAGGACTGGCAAGAGATAGTTCCATGTCTTAATGGTAATGATCTCCAGAAGGCAGGACTGAAGGTGATTTTTATTTTATGATTAGAAGTTGTTTTTCACTTTGAAAAGTGAAAGTCTTTGAAAAACTAAAATATACTAAGTTCTTTAATAGCATAAATACAAAAAGTTATAATGAAGGAAAAAAGAAAGAACTGTTTTGAAGAGCAGTTAGGATTGAGGAAGTGTTTTAGGTTGAGGGGTTTGATTGTGTTTATGAACCGAGAGAAAAGATCTGGAAGAAGGAAGATGATGGAAGATAGAAGAAAGGTGTTAAATGATGATGGAAAGTCCTAGAAGATACAGGCTGAAATCAAAAACACAAAGACAAATTAGCCTTGAAGTAGTGAAGAGACATTTTTCCCCCAAGAGGGGAAACAAATAAATGAAGATGATAAGAGCACAGAGAAATTTTTTTTGATTGATTTTTCCTTTTTTTAATGAAAGTTTATTCTTAAATGTACAATAGGAACTAAGACAACACCTCATCCTAGCTATAGTTGGCAATAGATGCTGTAACAGACAGGGAATTCAGATGTTTAAACAGGAATAGAATTGAGGAACACCATTGCCTCAGGCACAAGAACAGGTTACTTTTTGTCAGGTTTCTTTCTTTCCTTTTTTTCCCTTTTTTGTTTAAGAGAGTTCAAGCAGGTGAGAAGGTTGTGGGGGGGGGGGGAGGGAAGGAAGGGGGAAGGATCTCAAGCAAGCTTCACGCTGAGTGTGGAGTCCTACATGGGGCTCAATCCCACAACCCTGTGATCATTGACCTGAGCCAAAATCAGGAGTTGGAACTCAACTGACTAAGCCATCCAGGCTTAGAAATCTTTCCGGATTTCTTAATTCCACCTGTAGGCCTTCCCTGCAGCCTTTGATTTTAGTTCCTTGAGTTTCTTTTCTTCTTTCTGTTTCTGCTTGAGTGTTTTATCTTCCTTGTTCATCTTCTTGGGCTGTTTCAGGGGCTTCTGCCACCTTCTCAGCTGGACATGGCACCTACCTCCCCTTTGAAACAGAGAAAGTTTAAGGTAGATGAGACAATTGAAGGATAGCAGATAATCATCATGTTAGGGAAGAGGCAGGATGACGGTCATCTACAGATTGGAAATGTGGTCAAAAGTAGATTTAATATGTAGAAAATGGTTGATTTCCAAGCAGTATGTATAGTCCAGTTGAAGTTGTTAAATAAGGTCAACTGTAGCTTTTGTCTCAGTCTCTAAAATGAGCAAGCTATAGAAAACTGATGCCTGCCAGTATAAAAAGATGGAGACTGAAGAAACAGTTTTAATTTCTTTTTGTCTTTTGCCTAAGTCTCTTTAATTGTACAGCACCTAGTAAAAGTCCTTTGCCCTACCAAATTACTATTAATTTTTATTAGTATTAATTTTAATATTAATACACCAATCCCAGTGAACCTGTGGCATAGGCTGTCATAGTCCTCTGTCATTTCTAGTTTTTTAGCTCCTAGGAGATTTGAGCTGTGATTTCTTCTTTTTAACAGGAAAAAAGGTGCTCACTTTGGCGGCACATACACTAACAGGAGGGAAGAAAAGACTTTATCTTATTAGACATTGGTAGTGAAAATCTACAGACTTTTCTTTCTTCTTTTTTTTTTTTTAATTTTTTAATGTTTACTCAGTTTTGAGAGACAGAGAGCAAGCAAGGGTGGGGCAGAGAGAGAGAGGGAGATACAGAATCTGAAGCAGGCTCCAGGCTCCAAGCTGTCAGCACAGAGCCTGATGCAGGGCTCGAACTCACAAGCTGTGAGATCATGACCTGAGCCAAAGTCAGATGCCTAACTGACTGAGCCACCCAGGCACCCCTACAGACTTTTCTTTATTGGGCACAGTGGGAAATTTATGAGGACCTTTATAGAATAGTCTACTCCTTTAATTTGGTATTTTACCTAGTTTATTTACTCTGCTAAAATAGACCTGATTTTGCACCTGGAACATTATTTATTATTACTTGTTGGCCCCTGAGAATAGTAGTAGAAAAAGTAAATGAAGGATTAGTTGTAATGAAAAGATTGCTTGGGGTTAGGGGATGTTGGACTATAGTGAAGGAATGAAAGGTACTAGGAGAAGTAGTACCCTGGGATGGAACCCAAGTGGGACTTGAAGAGAGCTGATGGACTGTGAATATAGAGTGGGTTAAAGGCCATGATGAGACTGAATCAAAGATACGGTGGGAGGCAGGTAGAAGAAGTAGAATGTTGTAGGTAGAGAGATTTGTGAGTTTAAGACCTAGGAAGGAGGAACAATTTCTAAGTATCAAGGACATTTAAGGAGTCATCCTACTACCCAGATTGTCAGATAACTATATTGAGAAACTGAGGCCAAGGTGTTAGAAGAGTAAACAGCATGGATGTTGAAATCTCCAAAATTTTAATCCTCAACCCCAGGATATTGCATTTTTGAATCCAGTTTCTGGATTTCCCCTTTGTCATAGCAGATTTACCTCATGTCCCGAATGTTTCTCCTTCCTCACATATACCTGAAACTTGACTAGCACTGACGTGCATGGAGATTTAAGTACCTTTTCTTTGGTCAAATAACTTCTTAATAGCAGAGCCAGAGCTAGAAACCTCAATTTCCCACTTTTGGTCCATTCTGCCATTTGTTGTGTACCTTCTAAAAGGCATTAAGAACCTTAATTAGTTCTTAATATTTTTAAGAACTAACTAGTAATGTGTTGAAATAGTATGGAGAGGCAATACTCAGAGTCTTAAAGGGGTATGCTACTCAAAAATGGGTTTGGAACTCAGCACCTAGGGGTAGAGGAGCAGTGTCAAAGCTGACTCTTCCTGCATTCAGTTCATATTCTGGGGTGACTTGGCCTTCCTGTAGGAGTCAACACTAACTAGGTGCTGACTGCCAGTTACTGAGCTGTTTTTTTTATTCAAAATAAGCATTTGAGGGGCGCCTGGGTGGCTCAGTCGGTTAAGTGGCCGACCTCGGCTCAGGTCATGATCTCACAGTCCTGAGTTCGAGCCCCGCGTCGGGCTCTGTGCTGACAGCTCAGAGTTTGGAGCCTATTTCAGATTCTGTGTCTCCCTCTCTCTGACCCTCCCCCGTTCGTGCTCTGTCTCTCTCTGTCTCAAAAATAAACGTTAAAAAAAAAAAAATTAAAAAAAAACAACAAAACAAAATAAGCATTTGAGGCACCCACAAGGCAGTCTTGTAATATCTTACTATTCACACAGATCACCTGGGGATCTTATTAAAATTCTAGTTCTGATATAGTGGCTCCTGGGAGAGGAGTGCAAGATTGTGTATTTCTTTTTTTTTTTTAACGTTTTTGAAATGTTTATTTATTTTGAGAGAGAGAGAGTGAAGAGGGGCAAAGAAAGAAGAGAAAGAATCCCAAGCAGGCTCCTCACTGTCAGCATGAGCCCGATGCAGGGCTTGATCCCACAAGACATGAGGTCATGACCTGAGCCAAAATCAAAAGTCAGTCACCCAACCAGCTGAGCCACCTGGGCACCTCAAGATTGCGCTTTTCTAATAAGCCTCCTGTGTATTGCCTTTGCTTCTTTTCCATATTTTGAGTTCCATACTTTGAGTAGAAAAACCCTAAAGAACTTTAGGGGAGGGGCACCTGGGTGGCTCAGTCGGTTAAGCAACCGACTTCTCAGGTCATGATCTTGTGGTTCGTGAGTTTGAGCCCTGCATCGGGCTCTGTGCTGACAGCTCAGACCCTGGAGCCTGCTTTGGATTCTGTGTTTCTGTGTCTCCCTCTCTCTCTGCCTCTCCCCTGGTTGTACTCTCTCTCTCTCTCAGGAAATGAATAAACATTAAAAAATTAAAAAAACTTTAGGGGAACATAGTTTGAATATGATTTAATATGTGGTCATGCCTCTCAATATTAATTTCTTGAATTGATTAGATATTACTTTGTTCAGGCTTATTCTGAATAATTAATACTGTAGTATGGATTGATACTGCATAGTGGTTTGCTGCTTACCAGATAGTAGATAGCAGAGCCTTAGCTGAGGCTTCTTCAAACTGTCTAAACTAACGCTCTGCTGTCTAATTCATGACTAGGTTTCCCTGGGAAAAGTAATCAAGTATATTTAGCTGACAGTGGTAAAAACTTTCAATCTGACATTACTGTCCTCCCCTCTCTTTTCTTTCTTTCAATTTATGTCATTGCTGTGAAGAAATAACACCTCCCTTTTAAAAAAGGTCTGTGGGCACCTCTGTTCTAATCACTAATTTTCAACATTTTGTATACCGTTTTCTGGGATGGAAAGAAAACACCTTGTCTCTGGAAAATAAGTATACTTCTTTCTTCTGCCATAAAACAGTCAACCCTACCCTAAAACTGAAGAATATTAAGGGCCAATGGAAACCAGGAAAATTATGGTGACATTATCTGGGCTTGAAATAAAATAGTGCCCTTTCTAAGGCATTGGGATTTTGAGAATTTGACTCTGTTCCTGCTTATACAAGGCCTCCAGAGACTTAATTTGAAATCTGAACCAGCATACCTAATAGTTTTGAAGAGTCCCACATGTTTCTGTTGCCCTTAGGCAACTCCTCACTCTTGCTGCTGGGTGGGCTCTGAGGGTTACATATAAGACTCTACCCAAGGGCTATTCACGTACTTGATAAGGCCGGCCAGAAATTTTAAGTTTTGGTCTTGTTTTTTATTAAATTCAGTGAACATTCATTTTCCCCTCCCTTTCCCCGCTTCTTACCCAGAACAAATCCAAATGGATCAGATGAACCTGAGGATTCAGGGGCTGGTGAAAATAGGAAGGTCAATGGGAATAATTCTCCATCACTCTCAAATGGCGGTTTTAAACCTTCTAGGCCTCCAAGACCTTCACGACCACCTCCACCTACCCCACGTAGACCAGGTGTGTATTCCAGCCACACACTAGGGATGTAACTGTCAGTACTGTGATTATAAATAACGTTCTGTTTGGGAATTGATCCTCAGATAAGAATCAGGAGACTCTTTCAGGTTGGTTTTCTAGCGGTATTTTTATATTTAAGATTTTGGCCCAGAATGATCTTTCTGTAGGTAGACAAAGGTATGCTTTTCCATAAGTTTTTCCTCTAGGGAAAATCTATTGAGGCAAGTGGTTTATTGAAAATGAGAAATAAAATGAGAGCCCTATGTGCATTATTCATATTGTCAGGGATCTGGTTGCTTTTCTCATTATATCCTTTAAAAAGACAATTAGTAAATGGTGAGTAACCCAACAATGCTAAATGATATTCAGATTTTGAAGCAAAAATTATGCAACCAATGAACACATTTTGTGTAGTAAAAATGTTAACAGCTCTAGGTAGAATATCCATTTTCCCTGATTAGCCAGAATAGAATCTTTAATCATTTATTATTTCCCTCTGCTAGTATGTGGACAGGGAATGTATAAAAAAATTAAACCAAATATTATTAAAAAGTAAATTGGTTGTCTACAAATAATTTTCTTTTTAATGTTTATTTATTTTTGAGAGAGAGACAGAGCGTTAGTTGGGGAGGGGCAGAGAGAGAGGGAGACACAGAATCAGAAGCAGTCTGCAGGCTCTGAGCTGTCAGCACAGAGCCCAATATGGGGCTCAAACTCATGAAATGCGAGATCATGACCTGAGCCAAAGTCAGATGCTCAACTGACTGAGCCACCCAGGTGCCCCTACAAATCATTTTATTAAAAACTTTGTTTTTAATTATACATCTTCCCCTGTTTGGGGTAAAAATTGTGTTAATAATATATTCCCAGTCTTTAAAATCATATACTACTTTGTCAAAATATTGGTGACTTCTCCCGGTAATTGTTTTGTCAGGTATTTCTTGAAGATGTACTATGTACAGTGCTATTGCTTAATAGTCATAACATCAAAAATTGGTCTTTGATATGCAGGGTTTCATAGAAAAGACAGTTTTAAGGATCTGAAAAATTACTAAATGAATTTATAACACCAAGGGATACCAATGCTTTCCTATTCTAAAAGCTTTTATTTTTGTGGCATCAGGAAATCAGAATTTGCATGTGCTTCATAATTAGTAAAGAGACATGGAGTAGATAGAACCCAAAAAGTTATTTTAAAAAGTTGATTTTATTTAAGTTATTTTTACCTACATGTCCACATCTTAAATTTTCTGTGTCATCTGCCTTTTAATTTTTTTTAAGTTAAAATTCTATCCTGAATTTAGATTTCTGAAAATAAAAGATTGTTGTTTTCCACAAATCTTTTATAGCATCTGTCAATGGTTCACCATCTGCTACTTCTGAAAGTGATGGATCCAGTACAGGCTCTCTGCCACCAACAAATATAAATTCAAATACATCTGAAGGAGCAACATCTGGATTAATAATTCCTCTTACTATATCTGGAGGCTCAGGCCCTAGGCCATTAAATACTGTACCTCAAGCTCCCCTACCACCTGGGTAAGTAGCTGTTTTTTGTTAACATTTGTTTGCTTTAGGCTTCTGCATATACTTATTAATAAGGAACATAATACTGAACTTCATTCTTTAAAAAAGCATCTTCAAGCAGTGGTAACTGGTTTTGGTGGGGGGGGGCTATATCTAGAGTCAGACTGGACAAAAAAACCTCACCACATTAGCAGTCATCCTCCTCCTCATTTCCAGGGCATACTTTTTTATTTTTATTATATGTTTTTTATTGAAGGACTCTAAACCATAGAAAGTTAACTAGTGCCAAGTAATAGTCACCAAATTCAGATTGCTTTCTCTTTGACAGGGGGAAAAAAAACCCACTTCTTAAAATACTTTTCGACCATCATAAAGTCATTATGGCAAAGTAGTAATAATTTAGGAAACTGATGGGAATACAAGCTGGTGCAGCCACTCTGGAAAACAGTATAGAGATTCCTCAAACTAAAAATAGAACTACCCTACTACCCAGCAATTGTACTACTAGGCATTTATCCAAGGGATACAGGTGTGCTATTTTGAAGGGACACATGCACCCCCCCCCCCCGCCCCATGTTTATAGCAGCACTATCAACAGTAGCCAAAGTATGGAAAGAGCCCAAATGTCCATCAATGGATGAATGGATAAAGAAGACATGGTGTACCTATACAATGGAGTATTACTCAACAATCAGAAAGAATGAAATCTTGCCATTTGCAACTACGTGGATGGAGCTGGAGGGTATTATGCTAAGTGAAATTATAGAAAGACAAAAATCATATGACTTCACTCATAAAGTCACATATGAGGACTTTAAGACACAAAACAGATGAACATAAGGGAAGGGAAACAAAAATAATATAACAACAGGGAGGGGGACAAAACAGGAGACTCATAAATATGGAGAACAAACTGAGGGTTACTGGAGGGGTTGTGGGAGGGGAGATGGGCTAAATAGGTAAGGGGCACTAAGGAATCTACTCCTGAAATCACTGTTGCACTATATGCTAACTAATTTGGATGTAAATTTTAAAAAATAAAAAAATTTCAAAGTAAATAAATAAATGGCTTATGGAAAAAATAATTTAGGAAACTGATAAAATTAGTACTCATAACCCCATTTTAATCTCCACTAATTTTAAAAATTAATAATACTCTAGTAGTTTATGTACATATATACATTCTGACATTCACATTAATCCAGAGCTTGGAATCTAATTAAAATTAATTGGCTGATAAATTAATAAACCCTTATGAAATTTTAATTGCTAAACAGGTATTATTTGTCTGCATAGTTGGGCCATTTTCCTTTTGCAAAACCTACATGGGAACCCAAATTAGAAAGTTATTTGTGCAAGGGATTACCATACAGAAACTGGTACTCTCCAAAGTAATTGGTACTTTTTTTTTTCCTTTTAAGTTTGTTTATTTATTTTGAGTGTGCACACTTAAGCAGGAGAGGGGCAGAGAGAGAGGAAGAAAGAATCCCAAGCAGGCTCCGTGCTGTCAGCCTAAACCAAGAGTTGGACACTTAACCAACTGAGCCATCGAGGTGCCCCTAAAGTGATTGGTACTTCTAAGCTGTGATGGCTTATTCCTGTCTTCCTCACTTTGGGGATTAACATACCAAGGAGACTAGAATACCCAGATTGACTTTGTCTGTTAAACTATGCAGAGACACATCTGATAAAGTCTTAGTTTTTGATTTCAGTTCTTCTGGAATGCAAATAGTACTTTGCCCTTGGCTCAGTCTTTCTTCAGATTTCATAACATTAATTACAAGCATTTTTTCCCCACTAAGTTTTGCACATGCCATGATCAGATTGAGATAGACTTTATCTCCTGAGTGCATCTACCTCAGACCTCTTTAGAAATACAAGGAATATGGGGCGCCTGGGTGGCTCAGTCGGATAAGTGTCCGGCTTCAGCTCAGGTCATGATCTCGCGGTCTGTGGGTTCGAGCCCCACGTCAGGCTCTGTGCTGACAGCTCAGAGCCTGGAGTCTGTTTCAGATTCTATGTCTCCCTCTTCCTTGACCCTCCCTGTTCATGCTCTCTCTCTGTCTCAAAAATAAATAAATGTTAAAAAAAAATTTTTTTTTTTTAAAAGAAATACAAGGAATATCTTGAGCAGATACTTCTGCAGAAGAAAGCTTACTTTGTCATCCTCAGGATACCAGTCTTGCCTTTATTCATAAATTCTTTTGGTATCTTCTTTATATATTGACATACTTATTTTTCTCAGTTCTTTAATGTGGTCATATAAGAGAAAAAAGCAAAGACAAGTGCTATAGCAGCCTTTTAAATTTTGTGTTTAAGTTGGGAGCAGAGAGTGGACCAGCATGGGCGAGTTTACTACGTAGATCATATTGAAAAAAGAACAACGTGGGATAGACCAGAACCTCTACCTCCTGGGTAAGTATCTGAATTAAGGAAGAAGAAAAGTATTTATTTAGAACTATGGATATCTGTACAAAATCTTCCTTATATCCCTACTTTTCCTCTTCCTTTCAGCCTTTTCTGTATCCTCTTTGTGTTGTGGTAGATGCAACTAGAAAGAAGAGAGAGAATTGACTGAGCATGATGATGAGCATTGAATTGATTTTCATTCATTTCTGACCTCAAGATTCTATAGGTCTTGCTATTTCCAAGTTTTCCTTTCTATACTTCATTCAAATCACAGGGTTTTAGAATTAGTTTCATCAAGAGTAATTATTTAACTGAATAAGAATCATATCCCCTATCATATATATGAAGATAAAGTCTATTAGTATATAATAGTGAAGTAATTGTAGAATAGTTGGGACAATAAAAGGATATATTAATACATGATGTTAAGCATTTATCATTTACATTCTAGAAAATGGAAGAAAATACTTGTGTTCAAGGGAAGTCAGTAGCAAACTTGGGGACATGTTTAATCTTGCTAGTAATCTCAAGTACACACATGAAAGGTATTGTTTCACTTGTTAAATTAGCAGATAATATCCAGTATTGATGAGATTGTAGAGAAACTTTACCACATAACATTGCAAGTGGTAGTATAAATTAGTTACAACTCTTGCAGGAAGTATCTATAACTATAGTAATGCACTATAGTAATCCTCTCCAGGAAATTTATCCTAAGAAGTAAATGCAAGGAAGAAAAAAAATTGGTGTATTAAACGTATTTATTATTTTACTTTTTGTAATATGAGAATATTAGAAACAACCATAAATAACAAAGTAGAAATCACCAAGTTATTGTATTAATGTTTACTTAATATTATGCACCCATTTGAAATGATCAGTAGTTGTAATCTTATAGAAAAAGTTGTGTCCCTATTAGAATTGCAACAGTCAGAAGAACATTGGAAAGAAAATGAGAACTTGTTTCTTAATTACTGTTTGAGACTTACTCACTGAATATACATTGTTGTTTTTAAAACCTGGTGCATATTAAGAACTTTTAAGAGAAATTTTTAGAAACTTCCTTTTATATTCACTTAAAGACCATTAAAAATATATATAAAATAAAAGAGTTCAGGTAAATGAAAAGTAGTTTAAGGTAAAATCTTACCAATCCTGCACCAGGGCCAAGATGAAGTCCTGTTCAGTTCATATCTGTATCACAAATAATTGTTGAATTAGGTTGTTTTTGTCCTGATTTAGCTGGGAACGGCGGGTTGACAACATGGGACGTATTTATTATGTTGACCATTTCACAAGAACAACAACGTGGCAGAGGCCGACATTGGAATCTGTCCGGAACTATGAACAGTGGCAACTCCAACGTAGTCAGCTTCAAGGAGCAATGCAGCAATTTAACCAGAGATTCATTTATGGGGTAAGCAGCCTGCTACACTATAAATTTAAGAGTACTAGACTTTATTTTATTTATTTATTTTTTTCAACGTTTATTTATTTTTGGGACAGAGAGAGACAGAGCATGAACGGGGGAGGGGCAGAGAGAGAGGGAGACACAGAATCGGAAACAGGCTCCAGGCTCTGAGCCATCAGCCCAAAGCCTGACGCGGGGCTTGAACTCACGGACCGCGAGATCGTGACCTGGCTGATGTCGGACGCTTAACCGACTGCGCCACCCAGGCGCCCCAAGAGTACTAGACTTTAACCTTTCTTTTTTTCTTCATATGAAATGTTAAGTATTAAAAAGACAAGTAAGATGGCACCCAGTTGTTGCTGTTGATAAATATATATTTAGACCTCGTCTCGAGTATTCTGTGCCTGTGATCTATTCTTACCTCTTTGAAACTTCTGACATTCAACGTCCTTTGCTTTGTTAATATCAAAACTAAAAAGTAATTAGGAAAACTTAAAATTCATGGATAAAAGAATAATAAAAATAAACCCAAGCAGCGTGAAGAGAATTAAAACAGTTTTAAATTTCATATTGCCTCGCTTATCAGAATATTTGAAGGTTTGGCTCTAAGAGCACTTGACTGTTAAGTGGCTATATAGAACTGATGACAGAATTGAATCATTTTGTAACATATGAAAATAAAGTTAACCTAATACATTGGTGCTCTAGGAGACTAAAGAAATTGGATTCCTTGTATGATTATTCTAAATATATTTTTCTGGTTTCAAAATTGTATTAACTTTGGTATGCAAACATCTCCTATCTGGAAATGGTTTAAGTTTTACATATTTTCCTTTAGAGTAATGCAATAATAGCAAAAAGTTCACCAAAGTGTATTAACATTTTATTGTGTAGTCTTTGATGCTAGGAATTTTATAGTCTCTCAAATCATAAAGTATTACAGATCTTTTCTCTGAAGAAAGGAAAATGGTTCTTGGAGAAATTTGATTCTGTGTGCCAAACAAGAAGGATGTATTTGAGTAATACATAGAACTTAAACAGGAGAAAATCTCTCCAAGAGTTCAGGAGAAGTTGACCTGCTTCATTACCATTTCTTCCCTTTCACCAACATTGGTAGCATCCCTGTTAGAATACATCAGAGTAAAAGCCTGTCCTCTGTAGGCATTATTTTTCCCTCTTTTCTCCATATTCCTATCTATTTCTTGGATCTCATCACCATAATAGTTTTCATTCACTGATAGAGACAAATTTGTCTTTTTTTTTTTTTTTAATGTTTATTTATTTATTTTGAGAGAGAGAGAAAGAGACAGCACAAGTGGGGCAGGGGCAGAGGGAGAGGGGGAGAGAGAATCCCAAGCAGGCTCCATGCTGTCAGCGCAGAGCCCGACATGAGTCTTGATCTCACGAACTGTGAGATCATGACCTGAGCTGAAATCAAGAGTCAGATGCTTAACCAACCGACTGAGCAACCCAGGTGCTCAGACAAATTCATCTTTATCAGCAGCCTTCCCTTCGCTACCTGGTTTTGATTAAGATACTTTATTTCATATGACAATTTTTCCTTCCACCTTCTATAGGCAACTGTTACTGTATTTCTCCCCAGTGGTTTTAGATGTGAAATTAATTTGTCTTTTGTCTACCTTACCCTTTTCATTTTTTTTTTTTTCCTGTACTGTTTTACATCTTCCTTTCTTTCTAAATTATAATCACCTTTGGTATGCCTGGCCAAATTTCTTCTAGGTTTGAATGCCTAGCTTGCCTGCCTTCTTTAAAGCTATTTTCCACATGGGTGTCCAGTGGAAAGAGCATGGGCTTCAGAGTCAGACATATGGGTTCGAATCCTGGTTCCACAGTTACTTTGTCTGTATGACTTTGAGTAAGTTACTTAATCTCATCAAGACTCATTTACTTTAACTATTAATGTATGAAGATACTTCAGAGGGTTTTTTTGTTTTTTTGAGGTTTCTGTAAAATAAGGTTCCTAATAGGTTAAGACATATTAAGATGCATAAAAATGTTAGTTTTCATTTTTTCTTTCCCTCATATCCACATTGTAAATGTGTGCTTTAGCTTACTTTTACAGTACTTCATCTTTTTTTTTTTTTTTTTTAAGTTTATTTATTTTGGGAGAGAGAGAGAGTATGAGCAGGGGAGGGGCAGATAGAGGGGGAGAATTTCAAACAGACTCCAGGCTGTCAGCTCAGAGTCCAATGTAGTTCTTGAACCCACAAAAACTGTGAGATCATGACCTGAGCCAAAATCAGGAGTCAGATGATCAACCAGTGAGCCACCCAGGTGCCCCAACAGTACATGATCTTTTAAGACATTCTTTTCAGAGACTGATTTAGCATATTTCCAGAACACCAACAATGTATATTGCTTCATTGTAAACTTCACCAGTTTGATACTTGGAGTCTTTGGAACTTTTCTTGAATTGCATCTTTTACCTCATTGTGCATGTTCTATTTTTTTTCTTTTCATTTTTCCCCCTCTTATCCAAAAGAATCTGACCATTTTCCTGAAGTTTTCCTCTTGTTACAGAATACTTTTAAATCCTAACTTAAACAGCCTATTTTAGTTACCCTTAACATAGCTAGCAGTAACTAGCAGTAACTTAATAGCTAGCAGTAACTGAATTGAATGAATTGAACATTCTTAATATCAACTACTTAAATAGGGGTGGGGTGGTTGGTGACATATTGCTGAGAAAGTCTGTTTTATTAAATGGCCTTTGTTCCAGGTCAATAGACTGTCATACACCTAGCTTCTTTTTTTTTTTTTTTTTTGAGAGAGAGAGAGAGAGAATGTATGAGCGGAGGGGTCTCAGGGAGGGGAGAGAATCTTAACTAGGCTTCACACTCACTGGAGAGCCCAACATGGTGCTCAATCCCGTGACCCTGGGATCATGACCTGAACTGAAATCAAGAATCAGAATCTCAACTGACTGAGCCACCCAGACACTCTGCATTTTTTTTAAAAGTAGGCTGCACACCCAACTCATTACCCCAAGATCAAGAGTCACATGCTCTACTGACTGAGCCAGCCAGGCATGCCCCTACACCTAGTATTTTTAACCTCAGAATGGAAATGATTGATGATGGAACATTGTATAATGGCTCTTCCTGGCCTGTGGTTTCAACATGTATGTCCCCAACTTATTTAACCAGGGAGAGCCAGTGGAATGGGCTAGGGTCTTAGAAAGTTATCAAAATAGTTTGTCATATGCCAGACTTTTCAGACATGTTCCATAACCAGGGTTCAGACCTTTTATGGTGTTTCTTCCTGGCCTCTCTGCGCTCACCCCTTTTCATAATTGTGTCTGTCTGGAGGAGCAAGGCCAATTCTTGACAGGTCTATCTTCCAAGAGCTATTAAATCAGAAATAGAGCATCTCATATGCTTTAAAACTTTGACAGTTAACCCAGTTTCTGTAATAAGTCAATGACAAGGAGGAAAAAAAAAAAAAAGACAGTAGGGGGAACTGCTATAGATCAAGACTTAAGAGATTCGGCCAAATGTAATGTGAGGACTTAATTAGTGATTGGGTATTAGAAAATAAAATTAACATAAATTCTTTGTTAGGTATGTAAGATGTCCACAAATTTTAGAAAGACATAGGGGTAAAATGACTCCATGATTCAGCAAAGAAGAGAGGGATAAAAAGAAAATTTGGCAAAGTCTTAATAGTTGTTGAATCTTCATGCTGGACATACGGGGTTCACTTTCCTTATTTTACTTGTATATTTTTTTCTATTAATAATTTTTGTTTGAAAAGCAGTCTTTTATTTGCTTTTATCTTACTAAAGGAGAAAGGTTTTAACCAAATCTTCCTCTGAGAGAGCATATATTATCTTCACTTTATTATACATTTAAACCAGAACATACCCATTAACCCTGCATAGAGTCACTATGGCTTTTGCTTCTCTCTTACCAATGGTTGACTCCTTTTTCCAAATGATTTCCTTTTATCTAGCCAAACTTCTCTGTCTCCACCAATGTGGTCATTGGAAATAGAAATTTAAGAAGTCTTCTATACAGATCTAGGCTTGTCGACTTTCAAACTGGAATTCTTTCTTTTTACTCATCTGACAGCTTGTTCTTCCTGCTCCCCAGCTCCCATGGTATATACAAATATACCATGTTTTGTATTTAATTCTCTTTGAGTTAGAAATCCAAGGTTATTGTCAGCCATCCAGTGATTCTGAGTACTGTTTATAAATGACTCTTTGGGGATTTATATATTTCTCTAATTATTTGTAATCATTTGTAGCTGAAGAAGAAGAAAATGGTCCTTTGGGGTTGAGGATTATGTATTTGTAATATTTAAATTTCAAGTAATTTCAAGCATTAATGTTTACAAAGATTTTCTTTCTTTACCAGAGTGTATTGGCATTTATCCACTGACCATGTGACACATCTCTTAAGATGTGAACTCTGTAAGAGTGTGTTATGTTACATATGGCCGGAGAAGGACATACTAGAACTCATAACCTTGCTTTCAGGTTATCTGATTAAGTTGTTCATTATTTCACCTTTTTGTTGTTGTTGTTGTTGTTATTCTTTTTTAGAATCAGGATTTGTTTACTACATCGCAAAATAAAGAATTTGATCCCCTTGGTCCCCTGCCTCCTGGATGGGGTAAGTGACATGATTCTTTTTAATTGCATTTGGTCATTTTAAAAATCAGGTATTTATGGATGACAGCCTGTTCTTGCCTGAGTGAATGTCTGGAGGCTTTTTGGGTGTGTTAGTTTAATTCAGAGTGCCAAGTGGGTATTAAATTGCCCAAAAAGGCATTAAAGTTCAAGTTGACTTTCTTATTATAATTAACTTATATTGGAATTCAGAATTATTTTACTCTTTTAAAGGTTAAAAATATTTTGCTCACTTAGCAATAAAAAGAAATGGATTATTTATACAGCAATCTGAATGGACCTCAAGGGCATTATGCTTAGTGAAAAAAACTCAATCTTAAAAGATTACATACTGTATGATTCATTTTATGTAATATTTTCAAAATGACAAAATTACACAAGTGGAAAGCAGATTAGTAGTTGTCAGGAGCCAGAGCCAGTTGTAGGTGGGTGCAAATACAGGAGTTAAGAATATAAGTAGTTCTTACATGGTGGTGAAATAGTTCTGTATCTTAATCATGGTAGTAATTACACAAGTCTATATATATGGGTTAAAAGTGCACAGAACTATACATTCGTATTAATGAATTCAACTTAAAAATTGGTGAAAATGGAATAAAGCCTAGAGTTAACAGTAACATACCAGTGTCAGTTTCCTGATTTCGATACCATACTATGGTTATATAAGATCTTACCATGGGGAAAAACTGGTGAAGGATCTGTGAGATTCTTGGAATGATTTATGCAACATCCTGTAATAATTATCTCAAAATAAAAAGCTTAAATATTTTGACCACATTTATGCTTCTAAAACACTGTTCATGGGTACCTGGGTGGCTCAGTCTGTTGAGCGTCCGACTCTTCATTTCAGCTCAGGTCATGATCTCATGATGGTATCAAGCCCCTGCACTGACAGCAGGGAGTCTGCTTGGGATTCTCTCTCCCCCACCTGTGCTTGCGTGTGTGTGCATGCACGCATGTGCTTTCTCTCTTTCTCAAAATAAATAAACTAAAAAAACACTGTTCAGAACAGGTGAGTTGATGTAATCTTGAAAGAAAGTGAAAAAGGGAACATCTTATGCTGGTGACATTGTGCCTTGCACTGGTGGACATGGCATGTTCTATTAATTCAACTTTGTTAATAGATTTTTAAGATGGGCCTACTCTACCAATTTTGTTTTATAGTATCATATAAGTCATAGCATAGTAGCAAGGTTCCAGAATAAACATGGCTTCATAGTTTTGCATGGAAGCTGAAGAGAGTTTAGAAAGTAGAAAACAGCAAACCCATTTATGGAACTACTTGAAGTTTTATCTTTAAGAGCCACAGATATTTCATAATTTGGGGGCTAAATTCCAAAATTAATATTTCTAGATAGTCTTGTTGGGAGGCACTGGCCTTCAAAATACATTGCTCTAGCATTACTTTATTGAGGAATGGAGAAAAAAAAATGATGTGTCAACATCACATGAATCTGGACAGTAAATGATACTGAATACTGTGAGAAGCCCCATTGCTCTTAGAGTTATTTATCTTTAGCACTCTTGTGAGACAGATAAAAAATGTAATAGATCATACTTATAACTGTTATTGCTATTATCATGTAACAAAGGGAGGGCATATGAAAGTGAACTGTGAATTTCTGTTTCACCAAAGCCTGGCAGTATGATAAGGAAGGAGTCTTGTGTGTGAGTTTCAGAGTGGAGAATACGTGGTTGGTATGAAGTACTTTAGAAAAGGGGATGTTGCCTTTATAAAGCATATTGAACTAGACCTGTCAGATTGCATTCCTACACATGGATGATTTTCCCAGCTTTATTTCTAGAATTGTCATATGTCCATGTTACAGAGGAGAAATTGATGCACTGAAAAGATATATCTGAAGGTCATGTGTTATCCTCTTAATTTTATTGCAAATAAACCATGACCCAATTAGCTTTTGTCAGAAGTACAAACCATTTTACTCCTTCTCCAGAGCAGCTGTAGGAAAAAATGGCCCCTTGCCCATAGAAGCATGAATTGTTGGCTATGTTGCCTTTATTCAAAAAAGCTTTTCCTGCAGGTTGGTGCCTTTTGTATTTATTATTATCTTCATCACTAGGATCCTTCTCATTTTCACTTTAGCCAACAACACTTCCCTAAAATACTGCCTCTAAAGACCCAATCCCAGGTTACCCAAGTTATCAGAATCTTGGCTTGCTTATTTTACATTCTGCTTATTTTTATGTTTCACACTTCAGAAATTGAGGTATACCCCTCCTCCTAAATTGAGGTATACCCCTCCTCCTAAATGATCACCCTGTTACTTAGAACACTGCTTCATGACTCTCTGCCTTTGGGGCACATGCCTTATTTGTGGAACCAGTGACAACACTGATATATTGGAACAGATGAAACTCTACCTGACATATCCTCAGGATTGACCCAGGAAATAAAACCCCAACTTACAGCCTGTGTTTACATTCTGAAATTGACAGCATTATTTTTGTGACACAATATGTATTTTATTTTACTTTTTTAATTATTTTATCTTGAGAGAGAGAGCAAGGCGCCCCGACATAATATGTATTTGAAATCCAGCCTCCTCACCCTTTCAGACTTTTTTGTGCTTGGACTAGACATTACTGCCTCACAAGCTGACAGTGAAGAATTTTTAATACATGCAAACTAAAGAGGCTGGAGTACAAAGAATGCTTTGGTTCAACAATGTAGTCTAATAGGGCTTTGTATAACTGGTTTTACCCATCAAGTCTAAAGATATTTTCTTATTTTGAGACTTGCTGTGAAAGAATATGTAGAACAGCAATAAGCTTCTGTTTTTTACTGTTTTGTTCAAGTCAAGAAGTACTCTGATCTGCATTCAGGTTTGATGTTCAGTAATCTCAGTATTGTTTATCATGTGACTTCTTTCAACAAAGGAAGAAATCAACTCTATAGCCCATCTCATTAAAAGCAGATGAGCCTTCAGTTTGCAAGTGCATCCACCTTTTTGAATTTTGTTTTTCACAGTTTGTTCCAAGAATTGCTGGTATCAGCAGTGTATACTTAGAACATAGATAGAAAATCAGTTTTCTATTAAATTTATCCTGCCTCATGTTAACTTTTGAAGAGAAAATTGCTCATCCTGAAATCTGAACTTATATGGCAGCTATACACTTAGGGTATTACTTTTAGATTTAAAAAAAATTACTTCAAAATTATTTGAATACAAAAGAAGTACAGATTTTGCAAATATATTTAAAATTTTTAAATTTAATATGTCTGCCAAGAATATTAACTAATATTATCGTGTAGCCAGCTATAGCACTGTGGATGCTTCTTTTTGCTTCAGAGACAGACTTAAAGTTGGTTACATTTTACACTGAAAATGCCATGAGCAGCAAGGCCAGTATTAATATTCACAATGTATCACAAGATGCAGAATCCCGTTTGTCTGTATATTATGCACACTTGGGGTTCTATTTCCATTTTAGGCTCAAATGATGTAGAAAGTACCTGAGATGTCAGGATGAGGTTCATGATACTCACCAGCATACCCCTTCTAACCTCACATATCCTTACTCTACTCAAAATCATGAAATTAGTGCTGGAGATATAGTTAAAAGTTACCAAATACTAACTTGACATAGCTATATAATTTGGCCTAAGATTTGTCCTGCAATAACTTGCTTAGAGAATGATTCAAGGGACCTAAATGTTACTTGAAAAATAGATACCAATTTTTCAAACCATATGAAATTAAAAATGGCTTTATCAGCTTGGGATTAAGCTTAAAATTTTGTTTGAAATTGTTAACTTTTAGAAACTATGTTTTTTTTTTTTTTAACGTTTTTTATTTATTTTTGGGACAGAGCGAGACAGAGCATGAACGGGGGAGGGGCAGAGAGAGAGGGAGACACAGAATCGGAAACAGGCTCCAGGCTCTGAGCCATCAGCCCAGAGCCCGACACGGGGCTCGAACCCACGGACTGCGAGATCGTGACCTGGCTGAAGTCGGACGCTTAACCGACTGCGCCACCCAGGCGCCCCAGAAACTATGTTTTTTTAATGTTGGAATCCATTCTATATTCTTTACTACTTCACTTAATTCATTTTGAGACATCAAAAAAAATTCAGGTACAGGAATTATCTTTTGATGAAGAATTAATTAGTAATAGAACAGAGAAGTCAATAGTTCAAAACAACAGAGCTTAAAAATTTTTTAACTATTTGGTTATTAAAAGAGAAAATGATATCTGCATGTCTTCTAAGCCCTAATGAGAAAGCTCAGGGATACAGGGAAAATTTTGTAGGACGGGATAAGAAAACAAGAAGAATCCTAAATAAAGCAAGAGGCAGACAGGGAAAGAAGTAACAGTTTCAAAGCCAATATATTAAAGAACTGAGCACTCTGTCCAGCCTTTGTGTAGAAAGTAGGATTTGGAAACCGAGTGTATTAAAGAACAGAGTATATTTTGGAACACTGTCTTCCCTAGTTGAATAATGCCTAGCAATTAACGAAGAAAGAAACAAGTTGTGTCCCCCAACCATTATTATTTTAAGAAATGAGTTGATGGGGTATGCAAAAAAAATCCCTGAATAGAGACCTGAGTTTCCATTCTCTCACTGCTATTTAGTTCTGAGATTTTGGGCAGATCACTTAACCTATCCAAGTTTCCTTATCTTCCAGATAAACTGAAACCGTCTACTCCTGGGACTGTTAAGGATAAAATGAGGTCATGTATGAAAAGTTAAAACGTTAATTATTCTTGCTGCCTTTGGTTAGATTGAACAGAAAGGTCCTGGGGGCAGGACATTGTGAATTAAATCTATTCAGTTTCTAGGCTGTAATGATATTTTTATGACTCTAGCAAGTATATGAATTTAATACTCAAAGAATAAATCAAATCTTTTAAAGTTGTGATTTAAAAACTACAGGGGCCCCTGGGTGGCTTAGTCAGTTAAGTGTCCATCCAACTTTTGGTTTCAGCTCAGGTCATGATCTCACAGTTTGTGAGTTAGAGCCCTATGTCCAGCTCTGTGCTGAGAGTGTGGAGCCTGCTTGGGATTCTTTCTCTCTGCCCCTTCCCTTCTTTTGTACTTTCTCTCAAAAATAAATAAACATTAAAAATTAAAAAAAAAATTTTTTTTAATGCTTATTTATTTTTGAGAGAGAGAGACAGAGCATGAGCAGGGGAGGGGCAAAGAGAGAGACACACACACACACACACACACACACACACACACACACACACACACACACAGAATCTGAAGCAGGCTCCAGGCTCTCAGCTGTCATCACAGAATCTGACACAGGGCTTGAACTCACGAGCTGTGAGATCATGACCTGAGCCAGACCTGAGCCTGAAGTCAGACGCTTTACCGACTGAGCCACCCAGGTGCCTCCCCGCCCCCATTTTAACTACAAAATCCATGCAATGACAAATGGGCAAATTCAGCACATTTTATTTTACTTTGTAGAAGACTATGCCAACTCTAACACTTCGCTTTTTTTTTTTTTTTTAAGAGAAGAGAACAGACAGCAATGGTAGAGTATATTTTGTCAACCACAACACTCGTATTACACAATGGGAGGACCCCAGAAGTCAAGGGTAAGAAACTTTCAGTTACTAGTATATAGATAACCTCTTAAATATTGTACCCTGTTTCTGACTCAGTTATAAGAAAAATCAAGTTATGTGTTCTTTCCCCAAAGTTCTTAAACATTGCTCACCCATATACTTTAGAAAGAGAAAAAATTATATGATTTCATGTAATGAATGTGGCTTTCTTGAGAGTAGGGGAAAGAGCTCTCTGGTATATATAAATATACTGTGTATCCAAAGATTCTTATTTATAATTAGTAAGACTAGATTACTAATTCTAAAGCAGGGTTTTGCAACCTGGGATCACTGGACAGAATTCAGGGAATATGTGACTTAGGAGGGAATAAATACAGATTCAGTTTTACTAACCTTTACCTGAAATCAAGGGTCTCCTTCTGTTGTGATTGTAAACTGTAACCCTAGTAGAATTAGCAATGCCTAGGATTTTGCCATCATAGAAATCCTAGGTTTTTAATACCATATTGCAGTTGTTATAGTTATCTCAGAATACTGTTTACATAGATCATTGCAGGAACTTGCTAGTCAATATAGTAATGAAGAGACACATACTATTATTACAAGTTTGTCTTCTGTTGTTGAAGTATGGTTGACATAAAATATTCTCTTAGTTTCAGGTGTAGAACATAGTCATTTGACATTTATATACATTATGAAATTATTACCACAATAAATCTCGTTATCCTCCTTCACCATACAAAGTTATTACGACATTACTGACTATATTCCCTTTGCTGTACTTGACATCCCTGTGACTTATTTTATAACTGGAAATTTGTATCTCAAAGATGGATTTCTTTTTAAAGTTTTGGTAACTGTGCATATACTTGCTTTTTTCTTTGTAGCATTATGTAATAGTATACATATTAGTTTGCTAGAGCTGCCTTAACAAAGTACCACAAATTAAGTGGCTTCAACAATAGAAGTTAGTATCATAGTCCAGGAAGCAGGGTGTAGGCAGAGCTTTCCTCCCTCCGAAGGTACTAGAGAAGGATTTGTTCCAGACCCTTCTCCTAGTTTCTGATAGTTTGGTTTGTGGCAGCACAGCTGGAGTTTTCACATAGCATTCTTCAGGTCTGCATGTCTCAGTGTCCAAATTTCCCCTTTTTATAAGGATACCAGCCATATTGGATAATGGCCCACTGTACTCCAGTATGATCTCATCTTAACTAATTATGTCTGCGATGACCCTGTTTCCAAATAAGGTCACATTCTGAGGTACTGAGGGTTAGTACTTCAATGTAGGAATTTGCAGATGGACACAGTTCAGCTTATAATAAAATCTAATGTGCATTTATCAGACCACCTGAGGGTTCTACTCTGCAAGGAATGGAGGTTCTATAAATGGAACTTCTGTAAAGTCAGAGAGCAGTCTCCACGAGATTGTTCTTACTTCACACCAACTGGGTACGAATTCAGGGGTTCCCACAACCACTTTCAGGTTTGATAACTCACTTGAGAGACTAGAACTCACTGAAGCTTGTTATACTCACAGGTACATTTATTGCAGGCAAAGGGTACAAATTACGGCCAACAGAAGGAAGAGATATAAGGGCAGAATGGGAGAGGATTCCAAACACCCAGAATTTATGTGAAACAGTATGCATGGAGTATTGCCAACCAGGGAATCTCCTTAGTCTCTGATATCCAGAGTTTTTATTGGGACTCCCGTCACATACTGCCTGCTTAGCTAACCTTTAGTCTCCAGCCCTTCCCCAGAGTTTGAGCTAATATAGTATCTTCGGTTTCTAGTTACTCCAGAGGTTGGAACTGATATGGGGTGTCCCAAAGCCTCCATCATAAATCACATTGTTGACAGTCTGGTGTTCACAGTTCCCAAGCAAACAAAGATACTCATGACAGGACATTCCAGAGGCCTGGAGATCACCAGTAGTGGAGCACAGAGGCCAGATCTCTCTTTTGGTCTAATTTATTCTTCACACATTCTCTTCCTGAAAGTTTTTTTTTTTTTTTTTTTTTATTTAAATTTTTTTTTTCCAACGTTTATTTATTTTTGGGACAGAGAGAGACAGAGCATGAACGGGGGAGGGGCAGAGAGAGAGGGAGACACAGAATCGGAAACAGGCTCCAGGCTCTGAGCCATCAGCCCAGAGCCTGACGCGGGGCTCGAACTCACGGAGTGCGAGATCGTGACCTGGCTGAAGTCGGACGCTTAACCGACTGCGCCACCCAGGCGCCCCTCTCTTCCTGAAAGTTTTAAGAAAAACTATTTCTGGATACTAACAAATCAACATTTTTTATATTGTTGTGATATTTAACTTAAATATTTCAATTTCCCAAAAAGGAATAATTAAGAATTTCAAAGGTAACGTTTTAAATTGCTCTTTAAAATTCTCTCTTGAAGGACAGAATAGACCATGTAACCTTTCTGTAATTTGCTACCATATTTTGTTCTTCCTTGGACCTTTAAAGTTTTAGAACTAAAGTGAGAATCATATTTTAATAAATAATACAAATGACCCAGTTCTATCCAGCTTGTTTTGTTTTCAAGACAACTTGTTACTGAGCCTATCTTGCAAATATAATTCTAACAAATAAGTGTTACCTTTAAAAAATTCTTGGTAGTCTATTTTATCTGACATTTCTATTCAGTTCTGTGAATAAAGCGAAATGTTCTTAACCCTTTGACATAGTTTACAAAATACTGTTCTAGAGAGTGGTTCTCAGCCTTTGTTTTTCTGAAGTACACTTGATGAAAATGACAATCCTGCAGTAATAGTGGCTCTCTAAAACCAGTCAGCTTAAATACCTCCAACCCCTCCCTTTCTTCCTTTCTGATGAGAAGTTGAACATTTCTAGTTTCTTCTCTCTCACTAAACCCAACAGATGAGAAAATTGGAGCTATTACATCTAACTAGCAAAAAAGACTGGCTGCCAATAGGACAATACACAAACAACAAAGGAAGTGTTCACTAGTTCCCTACCCATTGTAGTGTAATATTAAAATTTTTTTCAATGTTTTTTTTTTATTTTAGAGACAGAGCATGAGCAGGAGATGGGCAGAGAGAGAGAGAGAGAGAGAGGGAGACACAGAATCTGAGGCAGGTGCCAGGCTCTCAGCTGTCAGCACAGAGCCCAACACAGGGCTCAAACCCATGAACCATGAGATCATGACCTGAGCTGAAATTGAATGCTTAACCGACTGAGCCACCCAGGCGCCCCTAGTATAATACTTTAAAATGTAAACATTTCTGGGGTGCCTTGGTAGCTCAATTGGTTGGGTGTATGACTCTTGATTTCGGCTTAGGTCATCATCCTAGGGTCATGGGATCAAGCCCTGCATTGGGCTTCATGCTGAGGGTAGAGCCTCCTTGGGATCTATCTCCCTCTGCCCCTCTCCCCTACTCACGTGCTTGCTCTCTCTAAAAAATAATAATGTAAAAATTTCTTAGGTTCACTAGTAAGCAGTTTTGAATAGTTACGCTAATGGTTTGATTATTTTAATGTGTAACAAAAATTCACTGTTGCCTTCTAATCTGGTTTCTGTTTTAAAACGTGCTGGGGCGCCTGGGTGGCGCAGTCGGTTAAGCGTCCGACTTCAGCCAGGTCACAATCTCGCGGTCCGTGAGTTCGAGCCCCGCGTCAGGCTCTGGGCTGATGGCTCAGAGCCTGGAGCCTGTTTCCGATTCTGTGTCTCCCTCTCTCTCTGCCCCTCCCCCGTTCATGCTCTGTCTCTCTCTGTCCCAAAAATAAATAAATGTTGAAAAAAAAAAATTAAAAAACAAACAAACAAACAAAAAAAACATGTGCTATTGCAGGGTGGGAAGTTGTTACCAGACTGAAAAAGTTGATAAATGCTATGCTAGCAGTATGAAGGAAGTACTTTGAGAGACCCAAAGATAATGAGTAGTAAGAGGAATACTCATAGTTAACAATTTGAAGGCTTACTATGTGCCAACATTTTTTACTTGTATTGTCTCATTTATTCCTCTTACAGTCTTATTACACAGACGTTCTTAACAAACTGAAGTTTAGACAGATTAAGCGAAGTCTAATGATAGGTATCAAAGAAGTGGTTAGAAATACTTATAAAGAACAGTTGAGTTACCTTAACAAAGGGATAATTAAGATATTCTGGACAAGGGGAAAGGCTTCACTTGGAGGTGTGACTGATCATGTCTTATTTAGGGAAATGGTGTGTAGCACTACACTGAAATCACAGGGTTTGTGAAAGGGAGTTGGAGGTAGAATGCAGGGTTAAACCTGAAAGGGAATGTTAAGGGCAGAGTGAGTGCCAGGTGTTGGAGTTCAGGGCTCCTTGCTAGCGGTGAACAATGGATATAACTTTAAGGAGAGAACTAATTTGATCGGATCTCTGTTTTAGTATTCTGTCAGCAATATGAAGTATATGTAGGACCAGAGTGAGACTAGAGGCAGGAAAACCAGTTTGGTGGCTACTGTGAAAGTTGAGAAGAGAGATGAATAATGCCGAGGTAAAGATGTTCTTGGGGATTGAAAACAGTAATGAATATGAGGCTTCAGAAGCAGAATGGGCAGAACTTGGTAACCAAAAGATGTTTAGGTGGCTTATTGGAATATAGGCTAATTAGATAGCTGAAAACTGAGTAGTGGTTCCATGAACCCATTAACAGGTTTAACATGCTTGTACGATATCTAGAGAAGTCTAGTAAACTATGGGGAACACTGGACTAAATGATCTAAATGATGCTCCATTTATGGGTAATTTTTGTTTTGTGTACTTGGGAAACAAACAGCTCTTCAACACTTTTTATTTGTATTTTTTCCTACGTTTTGTAGTCAATTAAATGAAAAGCCCTTACCTGAAGGCTGGGAAATGAGATTCACAGTAGATGGAATTCCATATTTTGTGGACCACAATAGAAGAACAACCACCTATATTGATCCCCGCACTGGAAAATCTGCTCTGTAAGTTTTCTAAACATCGTAGATTAAAAGTAAAACTGATTACTGAGATTTTGTTATAAAGATTTTAATTAGCAAGGAGTGTAAATCTTACTGTTTCGTGAGTTGGCTTGCTCACAGGCCATTGTCCACTAAATATTTTGTATTTTTATTGTCCTCTTGAATAATTTCTCCTAGAGACCTTTCATATTTGTTATCGGTTCACATAGCACTAAAAAGACTATTTAAAAATTATCACTACAATACTGCTCACCAATTAATCCCTGATATCTGATGCCTGCTTTCATTCATTTCCATTACCTCTAACTTAAAAGTTCCTGTTACTTTGTTTTTTTCTTTTCCTTTTTTGAAAAGTAACTTTGTGTTAGTTCTGCTTAATGTGTTTTGTTTAAGGTATTTTTGTGTGTGTGGCAAAGTACATTCACTTTGTTGCACAACCATCAATACCATCCATCTCCAGAACATTTTTATTACCCCATACTGGAACTCTGTACCCATTAAACCATAACTTTCCCGTCTTCTTCGTCCCTCAGCCCCTGATAACTACTGTTATACTTTCTGCCTCTATGAATTTGACTACTCATATAAGTGGAATCATATGGTATACACGCTTTGTGACTGACTTATTTCACTTAGTATTGTCTCCAGGATTCATCTGCATTACAGTTTGTATCAGAATTTCACTACTTTTTAATGCAGAATAATATTTTATTATGTGTGTATACCACATTTTATTTATCCATCTGTTCATGGATTTTTGGGTTGTTTCCATCTTTTGACTAATGTGAGTAATGCAGCAATGAATATGAGTGTACAAATAATCTGTTCAGGCTATTGCTTTCACTTCTTTTGTGTATATATTCAGAAGTGGAATTACTGGGTCAGTGGTAATTCTGGGTTTTTGTTTGTTTGTTTGTTTTTGATTTTGGGGTTTTTTTTTTCTTTTGAGGCACTTCCAGACTGTTTTCCAAAGTGGGTACACCATTTTGCATTGCCACCAAAAGTGCACACAGGTTCCAGTTTTTCCACATCCACACCAACGGTTGTTACTTTCTTTTTGCTTGATTTTTAAAAATGTCAACTTCAGGGAATGAAGTAGCTCATGTGCTGATTGACCAAATATTTGTGTATCTTCTTTGAAGAAATGTCTATTCAACTTCTTTGCCCATTTTTTGAATCTGGTTGTTTGGTTTTTTTATTGTTGAATTTCAGAAGTTCTTTATATTCTGGCTATTAATCCCTTGTCAGATATATCATTTGCAAATATTTTCCCTATTCTGTGCATTCACTAAAGTGTTAGCTCTTAGATGTAGGTTTTGGGTCCATTTTTAGTTAATTTTTATTCATGGTGTTAGCAAAGGGTCTGACTTCTTTTTTTTAGCAAGTAGATATCCAATTTTCCCAACACCATTTGTTGAAAAGACCATCTTTTTCCCCATTGAATGGTCTTGGCACCCTTGTCAAGAATCTTTTGACCATGTATATGCAAAAGTTTATTTCTGGACTTTCTATTCCATTGGTCAGTATGTCTGTCTTTATCCTAGTACCATATTGTTTTGATTACTATAGGTTTTACTAAATTTTGAACTCATCCAAGTTCTTTTTTGATATTGCTTTGGCTTTTTAGGATCCCTTTAGATTTCATATGATTTTAGGATAGATTTTTCTATTATTGCAAAAAAATGTCACTGTGATTTTGATAGAGATTGCATTGAATTTGTAGTTCTCTTGGGTTTGTTTTGACATCTTAACAGTAGTACATCTTCTAAGCCATGAACATAGGGTGTCTTTACATTTATTTGTTTTCTTTAATTTCTTTCACCAATGTTTTTGTAGTTTTCCAGTGTCCAAGTCTTTTACCTCCTAGGTTTAGTTTATTCATGAGTGGGGTTTTTTTTTTTTTATGCTATTTGTAAATGGAATGGTTTTCTTAACTTTCTTTTCAGATTATTGATAGTGTATAGAAATGCAACTGATTTTTGTGTTGTTTTGTATTCTACTTTGCTCAGTGTACCTACTCTAGTAGTTTTTTTTTTTTGGTCTGGAATCTTTAGATTTTCTTAATATAAGATTATACAATCTTCAAACAAAGATAAATTTTACTTCTTCCTTTACAATTTGGATGTCTTTTGTTTCTTTTCCTTGCCTTTCTTCAGGGCAAGAAACTCTGGCTAGAACTTCTAATATTATGTTGAATGGAAGGGAAAGCAGGCATCCTTGCCTTGTTCCTGACCTTTGAGGGAAAGCTTTCATTTGATGTCAGCTGTGGGATTTTCATATATGGCCCTTATATTGAGGTAGTTTCCTTCTAGTCCTAGTTTGTTGAGTATTTTTTACCATAAAAGGATGTTAAATTTTGTCAAATGATTTTTGGAGTTTTTTTGCCTCGAGATGATCATGTGGGGTTGTTTTTTTTTTGGTGTTTGTTACTAATGTATGCTGTATAGGATTGATTTTTCACATGTTGAACCATCCTTGCATCCCAAGAGCAAATCCCACTTGGTCAAAGAGATTAAAATATTAATCCTTTTAATATACTAGTGAATTCAGTTTGGTAATATTTTGTTGAGGACTCTTACATCAGTGTTTGTAAGAAGTACTGGTCAGTAGTTTTCTTGTAGTGTCTCTGGGCACAGTTAGTCTCTCATTACTTCTTAATTTTATAATTTCTGCTTATTAAAAACCTTCATGTTTAAAGCAAAAACCAGAAATTCAGGCCAATTGAGTATTAACAAAATTGAAATTTATTTAGATATGTTAAGTAAATAATAGATACTTTTGTATCATTCATTTTTTGTTTCAGTTAAGTTTGGGTACATATAACAGAAAACCATAAAACCATAGTGTTTTATTTAGGATAGAAATATATTTCTTTCCATCATTAAGCACACTGTTAATAATCCATGGCTCAATGAAGTCATGAGAAATTAGAAAACATATTGTACTTAATGATAATAAAAACACAACATATCACAATTTATGGGGTTTAAAAAAAATCATCCTCAGGGTGCCTGGGTGGTTTAGTCAGTTAAGCGTCCGACTTCAGCTCAGGTCATGATCTCACACTCCGTGAGTTCAAGCCGTGCGTCAGACTCCGTGCTGACAGCTCAGAGCCTGGAGCCTGCTTCGGATTCTGTGTCTCTCTCTCTCTCTGCCCCTCCCCTGCTCATGCTCTGTCTCTCTCTGTCTCAAAAATAAAAACATTTAAAAAAAAAATCATCCTCAGAGGAAAATATATTGCTTTATATAGGATTAGATTATAAATAAGAAAGGTATAAAATCAGTGATCACTGCTTTCACCTTAAGAATCTAGAAAAAAAAATTAAGCCCCAAATAAGCACAAGAAAGGAAATAAGCATAAAAGCAGATATTAATGAAATGAAAATGAAACAGTAGAGAAGTCAGAGCTACAAGTTGGATCTTGGAGAAGATTAATAATAATCCCAGGATGCCTGCGTGGCTCAGTTGGTTGGGTGTCCAACTCTTGGTTTCTGCTCAGGTCATAATCTCATGGTTCATGAATGTGAGCCACGTGTTCAGGCTCTGTACTGACAGCAGAGAGCCTGCTTGGGATTCTCTCTCCCTCTCTCTCTGCTCCTCCCCTACTTTCTCAAATAAATATATAAACATTAAAAAATAATATCAGTAACCCCTAGTACACCTGAGGATGAAAAAAAAAACACAAATTACTAATATGAAAGTTTAAGAAGGACATCACTACCTATCCTACACACATTGAAAGATAACAAAGTGTGTACTTCAACAACTTTATGCCAAGAAATTAGATATTTTAGGTCAAATGGGCAAATTCCTGGAAAGATACAAGTTACCAAAATGAACACAAGAAGAAATAGTAAATCTAAATAACCCTATATCTAGTAAAGAAATTGAATTCATAATTAAACAGTTTCCCACAAAGAAAGGTCTGAGCTAGATGGCTTCCACTGGCAAATTTTATCAAAACTATGAGTAATAAATAATATCAATCCTATTCAAAATTTTTTCATAAAATATAAGCAATTGGAACACTTCCCAACTCATTTTATGAGGCTCCTATAAGTCCTGATGGCAAAATCAAACAAGAATAGTATAAAAAAATTACTGGCTAATATTTCTATGAACATAGGTATAAAAATCTTTAACAAAATAATGGCAAATTAAATCCAGCAAACTATAAAAAGGATATTACATTATCATCATATCAAATTTATTCCAGGATAGCAAGATTGATTTAATATACAAAAACCAATCGATATAATTCACTACATAAACATATTAAAGGAGAAAAATCATCATTTCAAGAAAGCACTTGAGAAAATAAAATGCCAGTTTATGATAAACTCTCAGCTGCCTTGGAAACTTTGATACATCATCTCAATGATAAAATACCTCTTAAGAGCAAGAATAAGACAATAGCTACTGTCACTACTTCTTTCACCATTGAATTGGTAGTTCTATGAATTAAGAGAAAGAAATACAAGATAGATTGGGGGCACCTGGATGGCTTAGTCAGTTAAGCATCCGACTTGATTTTGGCTCATTGAGCCTGGTGTCGTGCTCTGCACTGAGCGGGGAGCCTGCTTGGGATTCTCTCCCTCTCTCTCTCTTCCCCCCACCCCCGAAAATACAAGTAAACATTTTTTTTAATAATTATTTTTTAAAGTTTATTTATTTATTTTGAGAGAGTGCACACGTGAGCAGGGTTGGGGCAGAGAGAGAGAATCCCAAGCAGGCTCCATACTGTCAGCGCAGAGCCCAGTTGGGGCTCGAACTCATGAACCCTGAGATCATGACATGAGGTGAAATCAAGAGTCGGATGCTTTGCCAACTGAGCCACCCAGACGCCCCATATAAGTAAAATTTTGGGGGGGGTGCAGCTGGGTGGCTCAGTCAGTTGGGTGTCCGACTTTGGCTTAGGTCATGATCTCGCAGCTGGTGAGTTCGAGCCCCATGTTGGGCTCTGTGCTGACAGCTCAGAGCCTGGAGCCTGCTTTGGATTCTGTGTCTCCCTCTCTCTCTGCTCCTCCCCCACTCGTGCTCTGTCTCTCTGTCTCTCAAAAATAAGTAAACATTTAAAAAAATTTTTTTAAATAAGTAAATACATATTTTTTAAAGATAGATAGGGGGCACCTAGGTGGCTCACTCGGTTGAGTGTCCAACTTCAGCTAAGGTCATGATCTCGCAGTTCATGAGTTTGAGCCCACGTCAGGCTCTGTGCTGACAGCTCAGAGCTTGGAACCTGCTTTGGATTCTATGTCTGCCCCTCCCCCATTCATGCTCTGCCCCTATGTCTCTCAAAAATAAACATTAAAAAACAATTTTTTTAAAGATATATAGATTAGAAAGGAAGAAGTAAAGCTATTTTTTTTTCATAGAGATAGCATAACTGTGTACCTAGAAAATCATAAGGAATCTAGAAAAAACTAGTAGAACTAGTAAGTGAATTTAATAGTGTTACTGGATACAAAGTCAATAGACAAAATCAGTTGTATTTTTTTTTAAGATTTTATTTTTAGGTAATGTTACACCTAGTGTGGGGATCAAACTCACAACCCCAAGATCAAAAGTCACATGCTCTACCAACTGAGCCATCAGGTGCCCCTAGAATCAAGTATTTCTACATTGAACATTTAGAAAATGAAATTAAAAGAATTCTAGGGCTTGCTTGGAAGCTCCATGGTGTCATTAGTGATCTAGGCTTCTTTCTTTGTGTTCTACCATTCCACACCGTGGGCTCTTTTCTCAAGGTTACCTCATAGTGTGTGATAGCTGCTAAAACTTCAGCTATCATAGTCGCACTGCAGGCTGGAATATGGAGGAAGAACAAACTGGAGCGAGAAAAAAATCCCTTTCCAGCTTTCTTTGCTCTCTGTAAAAGAGCCTTCCTAGAAGTCCTATATAACATTTACAGTTCTTTAGCCATGGTTAAGTCACACAACCATTCTGGGAAATGTGTCTTTATTCTAGGTAGCAGTCTGCCCAAGTAGACACCAGGAGTCTGATTTAAGGACAAAGGAAAGAAAGGATTTGGGGATAGGCGACTTTCCCAGATACAACCTCCTTTACTTAGTCCTGTTGGATTTTTCTCTATATAAAAGAAAATCCCACAACAATGTCTTTAAAAAGATCTGAATTTCTGTCTCTTTCTTAAAACTAGTCCTGGGAATTTTTTTTTTTAAGGTGGTGTTAAGAGTATGCTGTGCTACGTTATTTTTATATTTGACTCAGTACTGAAGGGGTGTGGTATTTTGCTTTCCTTCAATGTATCATCTTACAAGCTGCTATATATGTATGTCATATTAACATTCCTCCTCAGAGACAATGGACCACAGATAGCCTACGTACGGGACTTCAAGGCAAAGGTTCAGTATTTCCGGTTCTGGTGTCAGGTTAGTTTCAGAACTTTTCTTTGTTATGTTGCTTACATTACACAGTGATTGTGAAAATAATTAACTCCTAGAAGAACTGGGAAAATAGAAAGCATTGGAATCTCTCTTCTCTATTTTTGGGGGAAAGAAATAGATTTATCAGATTATTTGTGGCTTCTGTTGTCCAGAAGAATAAATTTGAAACAGTTTGAGTAAAAAAACTGTTCTCCTTTCAGTATCCATAATTTTCAGATGGCAGCAATCTTCAAACAAATGGGTTAAAACATTTTGTGATTTATAGATTGTAACCATCCCCTTTCATATTTAACATTTGATATAAATGATTTTGATATATATAATTAAGAGGGGAGAAGACTTTGTATTTTTGTTTTTTTAATTTTAATTTTTTTAATTTATATCCAAATTAGTTAGCATATAGTGCAACAATGATTTCATTACATTCTATTTCGTTACATTCTATTTTTCCTGGGTATGGTCAATTATTTCTGATATATAAATAAATACTTGCTGAATTAATGATTTCTTTATGGGATCTTAAAATGTACTAGTCAAAGTGTTACTATAATGAATATTTATAAACTTCAAACTTGTAATTAACAGGGGCCATACAAGCAAGAATAATCTAAATTAGCTTTTTGAAAATATTTATTTGACCCATTAAGCACTGCATCTGAGATCTTTTCTTTTATTTCTTACTTATTAAATGATCTTAATTAGCATGAATGCTCACAAATGCATGGTTAAACATTATTGAAATAAATTCATATTCATAGTCTACTTTTTTCTGTAAACAAAGATAAAAAGTAAATAAAACTTTACCCTTTTAGTTTTTCGATAGGCCATTTTAAGGTGAGAGTTGACTTAAGTCATTCTTATGTTTCAGCAACTGGCAATGCCACAGCACATAAAGATTACAGTGACAAGAAAAACATTGTTTGAAGATTCCTTTCAGCAGGTACTGTTTTTTTGTTTGTTCATTTTTAAATTGTTTAATGTTTATTTTTGAGAGAGACAGAGAGAAAGTGCAATCAGGAGAGGGGGAGACACAGAATCCGAAGCAGGCTCCAGGCTCTGAGCTGTCAGCACAGAGCCCGATGTCGGGCTTGAACTCATAACCCATGAGATCATGACCTGAGTCAAAGTCGGTCACTTAACCAACTGAGCCACCCAGGTGCCCCTAGCAGGTACTGGTTTTTATCCACTCGAGGGTTTGCCCCATGGCTGCCAGCCCAGAGCCACTTTTGATTCCAAATCTAAATAGTTTGAACTTTTTGAATTGGAGTCCTTAAATTAAGTATTGCCAGCTGCATTAGTACTTAAGATTTAGGAACATGTAGATAGATCTGTATGTGTATATGTCCTGTACTTTTGAAATGTCAGAGTAATTTTTTTTTTTAACTTTTTTTTTTTTTAATTTTTTTTTTTTTAACATTTATTTTTGAGACAGAGAGAGACAGAGCATGAACGGGGGAGGGGCAGAGAGAGAGGGAGACACAGAATTGGAAGCAGGCTCCAGGCTCTGAGCCATCAGCCCAGAGCCTGACGCGGGGCTCGAACTCACGGACCGCGAGATCGTGACCTGAGCTGAAGTCGGACGCTCAACCGACTGAGCCACCCAGGCGCCCCATAACATTTATTTATTTTTGAGACAGAGTGAGACAAAGCGTGAGCAGGGGAGGGGCAGAGAGAGAAGGAGACACAGAATCCAAAGTAGGCTCCAGGCTCTGAGCAAGCAGTCAGCACAGAGCCTGACACGGGACTCGAACCCACAAACTGTGAGATCATGACCTGAGCTGAAGTCGGACGCTCAACCGACTGAGCCACCCAGGCACCCACCCCAAAATTTAATGTTTATTTCTTTTTGAGAGAGAGAGCAGGGGAGGGGCAGAGAGAGAAGGAGACATAGAATCCAAAGCAGGCTCCAGGCTCTGAGCTGTCAGCACAGAGCCCAGGTGGGGTTTGAACTCATGAACCATGAGATCATGACCTGAGTCAAAGTTCAATGCTTAACCACTGAGCCACCCAGGCGCCCCCGAAATGTCAGAGTAATTTCAAGCGATGAGTTTCAGGTCTTTAAGCTATGTGTTTGGTTTGAAATAGATATTTGAGTAAGAAAATAGGCTTTTGGTAGACAAAAAGTCTGGAAATATCCATATGAACATTATTGGATGGGTAGAAAGGAAGAGGGGAGAAGACTTTGTTTTTTTGTTTTTTTAATTTTAATTTTTTTAATTTATATCCAAATTAGTTAGCATATAGTGCAACAATGATTTCAGGAGTAGATTCCTTAATTCCCCTTACCCATTTAGCCCCTCCTCCCTCCTACAACCCCTCCAGTAACCCTCTGTTTGTTCTCCATATTTAAGAGTTTCTTAAGTTTTTGTCCCCTTCCCCGTTTTTATATTATTTTTGCTTCCCTTCCCTTATGTTCATCTGTTTTGTATGTTTTTACAATATGCATTTGTTATTCATAATTAAAAATCATTTTTTATGTAGGAAAGAAATTGGTCTTTGGTTACAATACCAAAATAAAAAGTATTTTTTCAGAAGTAGTCAACAAATTTTTTTATTGCCCTCAGAACCCAAGTTAATTTACTCTTACCTTTATTTTGCAACTTAACACCAACTGCAAATAAATGTTAAGTGATTTGGTTGTAAGGAAGATTAAAATGACCAGTGAAAAACTATCTTAAAACACAAACATCTACTTAGTCCTAATTTTATAGCCAGATATGGATGTGATTTTTTTTAATGTTTATTTATTTATTTTGAGAGGAGAGAGAGCAAGCTAGTGAGCACAAGTGGGGGAGGGGCAGAGAGAAAGGGAGAGAGAGATTTCCAAGCAGGCTCCATGCTGTCAGTACAGAACACAACACAAGGCTCAAACTCACAGACCACGAGTTCATGACCTGAGCCGAAATCCAGAGTCAAGTGCTTAACTGACTGAGCCACCCAGGCACTCCTGGACATAATTTTTTATTATCAAGCCCATGTGATAATTGTGGCAGTTACAGCTTCAAAATGAATGCAGAGGGAAAAGAGATTATCTGAGATGGTTGACAGATTGGCTGAGATACCTGGCTACTTGGTTTCAGAAACAGTAATGTACATTTCCTAATGGAACCTCAATAATTAACATTGAAGGGTAAAGCCAATTGGCATCCTCCTAAGTGGGAGCAGATAACTTTTTAGCAGCAGACCTTGACTAAGAGCATTTCGAGAATTATGAATGATTCTCTTGATCTGATGTAGGTTTCCAAGGCCATTCCCCACCCTAGTCATTACCTACTTCTGATTTTCATATTCATAACAACTGTGTAGTCCCCACCCTAGTCATTACCTACTTCTGATTTTCATATTCATAACAACTGTGTAGTCAATCTCTGGTGGGCTGGTTTCTTGGAACATAACTTACTATTATAGTGTTAAAAAGATGCAAAATGTCTTTAAATGTTTTAAATGATTAAATGTCCCTTAATTTTTTGACTTTTGAAACCTAAAGACTATTGCAGAATGACAGACCAGGTGGTACTAAACAGTTGTTTAAAATTGTCACTATAGGAACACCTGAATGGCTCAGTCGGTTAAGCATCCAACTTTTGATTTCGGTTCAGGTCAGGATCTCATGGTACATGTGTTCAGGCTCCACACAGAGCTCTGCACTGGCAGCATGGAGCCTGCTTAGGATCTCTCTCCCTCTCTCTCTGCCCCTCCACTGCTCATGCTCTCTCTGTCTCTCAAAATAAATAAACACTTAAAAATAAAATAAAATTGTCACCCTAGATTTGACATCCATCAAATAAATGTCACATATTTGAGAAAAATTTGATTGCTTTGGAAGAAAGACAAATCTGATAGCAAAATTAGCATCAAATGTTCTTTCTAAGTGGTAAAGTTGTTTTGCAGTAGTGTTTTTGCTCATGGGGGAAAATTTTTTTATTTAAAAAAATTTTTTAATATTAGTCATTTATTAAAGGTTACTACTTAAAAGTTTTTCCAGGGAACAGCAAGTCTTCAGGTATCAGACACAGGACAAAAAGAACAACCAGAATTTCCAGGGGAACAGTCTCAGATTTGGGGGAATAACAAGAGAAATCAGTAACAGCCATAGGTTTGGGGGAGCAGCCACAGGGACAAGGAATAGCCCAAGGGAGCAAGAAACAAACAAACCAATAAAAAGAAATGTTTTAACCTTTAATATCTTTCATTTGCAGTGCTATATAGCGAATATACTATTTGTAGAATATTTGTCATAAGCATTGAATTTTTTTGCTACATCAGGGATTTTTTTTTTTTAGTAGGATATGAATTCATGTAACTAATGTATATGTTTTGTGGGAACTGAGCCCTGGCTGGCATAAGCAGGTTACTTATTGAGCCTCTCTGGATATTTAAATGTAAGAGTTCATTCTACTTGCATAAAATAGAGACATTAAATCCTCTTTTTGTCCAGGTCCAGTTACTTTTATTCTAAGAGTAATACTTATAATGTTCTGTTGGCCCAATTTTAGTCAAGTAATTACATGGTTTTACAAAGAAAAAACCCAAATGATCTATCTATTCATTATAGTTCAGTAATGGTGCTGCCCTTCAAATATGAAGATGATCTTATTAACCACTATAGTAGGATACAGAATTTGAGTATTTTTCCAGGTATTCATAAGTTTCCATTTCCAAAGTTAACTATATTCTTTCTTCAGCCACTGGTTTTCATTTCCAGGTTAGCCAGTTGCTAAATGTGTACCTTTTAGCTATAAAACAAACCCAAACTTAACCAAACCAAGTGGTTTTTCCCACTCAAATGACCTAACAAAGGACCATGCCCATGGTTACTCTGCTCTAAGCAAGTGACAGAAGCAACTTTGTAAGTCAAAAGTAAGATTTTTTAGGGGAGCCTGGGTGGCTCAGTCGGTTAAGCATCTGACTTTGGCCCAGGTCATGATCTTGCAGTCCGTGGGTTCGAGCCCCACATCGGGCTCTATGCTGACAACTCAGAGCCTGGAGCCTGCTTCAGATTTTGTGTCTCCCCCTTTCTTTGTCCCTCCCCCACTTACCTGTGCGTTCACGCTCTGTATCTATAAAGTATATTAAAGTATAGAGGTGTATAATGCATAAAACATAAAACTTTAATGTATTTTCTGTATATGTGGTATTGACTAGATCACAAACATCCTTCTATGTCGTGGGGAATTTAAGTTACCTATAATGAAGAACATTTCAAACCTGGAAGTGGTGGAATGGTGTGTCAACAACTGCTTTTACCAATTCTTTTACTTTATTGTTTTGTAGATAATGAGCTTCAATCCCCAAGATCTGCGAAGACGTTTGTGGGTGATTTTTCCAGGAGAAGAAGGTTTAGATTATGGAGGTGTAGCAAGGTAGTGATAATATGAATACTCAGAACTTAGTTCCTTTCTTCCAAAGGTATCATTACACTTTGCTCGCAAGTATTTTCTCAATCTTATATTTCAGGAAAACGAAATGTAGCAAATTATTGTACCTTTATTATGCTGTAGCTATAGAATTTCAGCAAATGCTAATTCAGCACTTTCTAAGGTGCTGCAAGTTGATTTCCCCCACATCATTCATTTTAATCCTCAGGATAACCCTGTGAGATAGAATTTTACAAGTAATAATGAAGTTTAGAGACTCACCTAAGGCATATAACTAAGCTCTAGAACCTGGATATAAGCTTTGAATCATCAAACCAGAAGCCAGTGTTCAGTCTAGCACTTCGTGTCTGTTCCACAGAGCATACAAGGTCCTGTAGCAATCAGGTTATTTTCCCCATCACAGATTACTGATACAGATAATGGCCCTTCAATTCCCAACTGAGATTAATATATTTGTTTTAAGAATACAGAGGGCTATGTAAAATAGTTAAAATTTTTAAATTCAGCTCTCTTAATATTGGAGCTTCTAATCAAACCCTAGAAGATTGACTTAAGTAAGAAATTCCTTTGCTTATTCCATAACAATCTAGCACATCAGGTTAAATATCTGTATAGCAGTGGCAGTGTGGAAAGCAAGGACTTGGAGTCAAAACTGGATTTGAATCCCTTTTCTGCACTTAGTAGTACAACCTAGGGCAAGTATCTTCATCTGTAAAATGAGAATAGTCATCTACTTTTCTAGGATTATTGTGAAGAGTAAAAATAGTGTTTATTAATGACTTAGTTCAGACCCTCTGTTTTTGTATGTTTACTGAATGATGGCTACATTTTAGTAGTTCTTATTTATGAATGTATTAAAGTTCACATTTAAAAATGTGTGAAGTAATCACTGGGAAATAATAAATGAGTAGAAACATTTAATTTTATACAAGTTAAAGCTATTTCAGGAGGAGGGCAATCATTTATTCTTAATTAGAAAATCAAATAGTGTTAATAAGTAGAAGTAGCATTATCATCAGAGGCCATGAACTTTCCTACAGGAAAAGAAATCTCAGACACACCTGTATTGTCCCAAATCGATTCTGCCTACTGTTCTATTAGGCCCATCCAAGTTACATAGTCACTATAATCTTACGTTAATACTGGTTGGTATTTTCACAACACTTGAATTAGAGCTTCTCAGAGCATTTTTCTAACGAATGAGTGTCTTGAATTAAGTGTTTTATTGTCTTTATGAAATTGGAAGTTTTTCCATATTTATCTAAGATTTAGAGAGCTGTGGCACTTGAGGAACACCATGATGTTTAGGAACAGGTGGGAGTACTATTAGACTTCTTTCAGCTGCTCCAACGACATGGGTTAATAGTGAATTTTAAACGACTCTATATAGTATTTCATTGATTCTAAGACTAACATTTTCATATTTAATGTCTCTGACATTGGGCTGTGTAATACAATTATAATTAGAAAAATTTTTAGTGGTTCATCAAGTAATGATGTCTTTTAAGTCGATGATGTCTTAGATTCTTTGAAATATAATAATATGCAGTGTGTAAATATCCTCTCTCTAAAATGGATGTTTGAAATGAAGCAGTAAAAATCAACAAGGAATTAGGAAACTGTCACCAACTGAGGAATGTAGATTCCTGAGAACTTTGTAGCTCTGCTCTTTGATTTCTTGGCATGGTTTTTTTCACCCTAAATTTTCTTTTGTTTTCAGAGAGTGGTTCTTTCTTTTGTCACACGAGGTGTTGAACCCCATGTATTGCCTGTTTGAATATGCAGGAAAGGATAACTACTGCCTGCAGATTAATCCTGCTTCTTACATCAATCCAGATCACCTGAAATATTTTCGTTTTATTGGCAGGTTTATTGCCATGGTAAGTACAGATAGAGAACTGTGTTTACTTTGCTAATTCAACAATACTAAAGCATTATTTCTTTAACTCTCTCATTTGGAATTTTCTCATCACTAAGACATTTTTTTAAGATTAGTTTGTTACATTTGCCCTTTTCCCAAAAATGTGCCCTAATAGATGACAAGGGAGCTTTAAGTGAAGAATTAATCTAATGTTCTATTATAAAATTATCATAAATGGTATTATTTTCTTCTTATATAGGCTTTGTTCCATGGGAAATTCATAGACACAGGTTTTTCTTTGCCATTCTATAAGCGTATATTGAACAAACCAGTTGGACTCAAGGATTTAGAATCTATTGATCCAGAATTTTACAATTCTCTCATCTGGGTTAAGTAAGTTTGTTTCCATTTAATTTATCAAAATAGAGTCTATATGCTTTCATTATGGTGCTGATAACTTACCTCAACTGAAAGCTTGTAATTGGTTTATTGAATTTAAATAATCTGTATTAGACTTGTCTCATTATTCAATATGATAAATTTTGCAGAATGTACCCAAGATCTTAGGCAAAAATGTGATGATTTAGAGCATAATCTTTCCAGTTTTCTTATTATTTTGATGGTATAGTTTTATAGTGATTATTGAAGAACACAATCCTTTACTTAAATACTTTTTATATGATTGAATTTGTATAACAAATAATGTTAATTTCATTTGTGCAGAGAAAACAATATTGAGGAATGTGGTTTGGAAATGTACTTCTCTGTCGATAAAGAAATTTTAGGTGAAATCAAGAGTCATGATTTGAAACCTAATGGTGGCAATATTCTTGTGACAGAAGAAAATAAAGAGGAATATATCAGGTGAGAGAGAATGTTCCTTTTGATATAATGTAGCCTTTCTTTTGGGCTACAGCACATTGATAATTGCCTAGTGGTACTAGTGGACAGTATTTCAAAAAATATTGTTGGCCTTTTTACTAATCATCAAGAGAACTGATCATGTATAATTAAGGACATGATTGATCACTTTCTACCTTACGAGTATGTTGAGAGAGGAATAAGAAAAGTGCTTATTCAAGTCAAAGGAGGGAGACATCATTTCATCTGGTTGTAACCATGGAGGTTGGGGAACCTTGAAGGTTGGGGAAGATTGAGTTGTGCAAAAATGAGAACAAGTTAAGAACAGAGATATGAAGGCTGGAAAGCACAAGTCACAAATAGTAAAAAGGGAAGCATGACGTGTGGTGGTGCTGTCAGGCAGCTCAGAGTTGGTATCCCATTCTGCCATATCCTGCATTTCAGAGGCCAAGGAAAATAAGGAATCTTTAAAAGATGTGGAGGCTAATAAATTTAATAACCCTTAAGACAACAGTTAGAACTACATCCACATGGTAGATACAGAAGCCAGATTACAAGAAATTAAGGACCAAATTCAGTAGACAATCAGTCTAAATTTCTCTTTTAACAAGTCTAGCAGCAAAATAATGAGAGAACAGATTCTTATGGAGGCAGCAGAGTAGAGAGACTATCCTGCAGGTTAACTCAAACTGAACTTTACACAGAATTAATCTAATGGATACTGATAGGTTTTATACCCCCTTTCTTGGTATATTTTCAGTTTAGCCACAATTTTTAATATTTATAAAGTGATAGAAAAAAATTTTGGTCATATAGAACTTTTACTTTTTCTCCAAAAGTGGGAGTTTTAAGGGTAGAAATAGTGCTAGATCTCTTTTAAATACCGGTTCTATAACCACTATGCTATCTAACACCAAGTCATTGAAAATAATCTCCAGTTTATATGCAGATATGTTTGTGGGGAATATTGTAAGATCAGATAAAATTTATAAGTAAAATAATTTATTATGTATCCTCTTATGCTTTGCATTCATTCATACTTTAGTCTCAAGGGTCATTCGTTTATTCACATATTCTCAACACCAATTCTGTCACATCAGGATTAGTTTTCACATATCTGCTGCTTCTTGAGTGCCAGCTTCTGTCTCTTGCTTGGTTTTCTGCTTTTTAAATATTAACATATTCACTCCAGCCTTCTGTGATTAGTATTTGCATAATAGATCTTCCTCTCTCCTTTACTTTTCAGTCCTGTCTGTGTCTGTATTTAAAGTGTGTTTCTCGGGATGCCTGGGTAGCTCAGTCAGTTAAGAATCCAGCTTCAGCTCAGGTCATGGTCTCACAGTTTGTGAGTTCGAGCACCACCACATCAGGCTCTGAGCTGACCATGTGGAGCCTGCTTGAGATTCTCTCTCTCTCTCCTTCTCTCTCTGTCCCTCCCCCACTCATGCTTTCTATCAAAATAAATAATAAACTTAAAAAAAAATAAAGTATTTCTTACAAGCAGCATATTCTTGCGTCTTAACTATTGTTATCCAGTCTGATAATCTTTGCTTTTTAAATGCAGTGTTTAGTGTATTTACATTTAATGTGATTACTGATATGGTTGGACTTAAGTCTGTCACCTTGCTGTATGTTTCTTATTTATCCTAATTTCCTTTGTTCCTCCTTTCCTGCCTTTAATAGAGTAAATTTTAGGTTTTATAGTCTGTTCTGTTGGATTTTTTTTTTAAGCTATCCCTCTTTAATTTTTTTAATGACTGCTCTGATTATCTATATCCTGAATTTCTCACTTAAGACTATATAACTTATGATTGATATTATATTACTACTTGTACAATGTAAAAGGCTTATAATAGTGTAATTTTAGCTATCTCTAGCCGTTTGTGCAATTGTTGTCATATTTCTTACCTTACAAACCACATAATACTTTATTACCTCTTGCTTTAAGCAATTACTCGATTTTTTTTAGTTTTTATTTAAATTCCAGTTAGTTAACATACAATGTAATATTAGTTTCAAGTGTACAGTTTAGTGATTCACCACTTCCATACAACACCCAATGTTTCTCACAAGTGTACTCCTTAATATCCATCACTTGTTTCTCCCATTCCCACACCCAGCTCCCCTCTGGTAACCATCAATTTGTTCTCTGTAGTTAAGAGTCTATTTCTTGGTTTGCCTCTCTTTTTCCCCTCCATGGTTTTGTTTTTGTTTTTTTTTTAAGTCCACATATGAGTGAAATCATGTGTAGCTATTTGTCTTTCTCTGACTTATTTCACTTAGCATTATATACTTTCTTAGTTCCACCTACATCATTGCACAATTACTAGATTTTTTTTAATGTTATTTATTTATTTTGAGAGAGAGAGTATGAGCAGGGGAGGGGCACAGAGAGAAGGAGAGAGAGAATCCCAAGCAGGCTCTGTTCATTGTCAGAGTAGAGCCCAATGTGGGGCTTGATCCTACAAACTGCAAGATCATGACCTGAGATGAAATCTCAGTTTAACCAACTGAGCTACCCAGGTACCCCCAATTACTAGATTTTTTAAGAAATTAAGAAAAAGTAGTCTTTTACATTACTCACGTTATCATTTCTGGTTGTCTTCATTTCTTCCCACAGATCTATTTTTCCATCTGGGATCAGTTTTAAAAACTTCCTGTATAATTTTTCTCTGTGCAATTGCTGGCAATAAATTCTTTAGCTTTTATCTGAAGGCATCTTTATACCACCTTCAGTTTTAAAGGATATTTTCATCGGATTTGGAATTCTAAGTTTATAGGGTTTTTTTCCCCTCATTTTTAGCACTTTCTTTCAATAATGTCATTCTGTTATTTCTGTTATTTTTGATATGAGAGCCATTGGGGTTTTTTTTATGTTTTTTTCTGAATGTCTGTTTTCTGTGGTTTTTCAAAGCATTCCTCTTTAATTTTGCTTTTTTGCATTTGACTCTGCTGTACCTAATTATGATTGCTTTTATATTTATCCTACTTGGTATTTGCTGAGCTTCCTGTATCTGTGATTGATGCCATTTCAGCCATTTTGGAAAATTCAGGGACTGGATCTTTATGGATGTTCCTTTTGCTTCATTCCTTCTCTACATACTTCAGACTTCACTTAGATGCATGTTTAATCTTTGATACCATCCCATGGTTCTCAGATACTCTATATATTTTTTATCTTTTTTTCTGCCCTTTTAGTTTGCACCATTTTGATTGACCTACTTTTGAATTCACTGCTCGTAAGTCCATTCAATAAAATTTTCGTTACAGATACTCAGATATTTTGTAATTTTTGTTTGGTTCTTTTAAGAGTGTCTGTGATGATGGGGCGCCTGGGTGGCGCAGTCGGTTAAGCGTCCGGCTTCAGCCAGGTCACGATCTCGCGGTCCGTGAGTTCAAGCCCCGCGTCAGGCTCTGGGCTGATGGCTCAGAGCCTGGAGCCTGTTTCCGATTCTGTGTCTCCCTCTCTCTCTGCCCCTCTCCCGTTCATGCTCTGTCTCTCTCTGTCCCAAAAATAAATAAACGTTGAAAAAAAAAAATTAAAAAAAAAAAAAAAAAAGAGTATCTGTGATGAGAATCCCCATCTCTTTACCCATTTTGTCCATCTTATCCTATAAATTTTTAATACATTTTAATAGCCTTTTAAAAAGTCTCCGGTCATCCACCTGGATGGCTCGGTTGGTTGAGCGTCCGATTCTTGATTTTGACTCAGGCCATCATCATCCCATGGTCATCGGATAGATCCCTGCATCAGGCTCCCCAATGAGCATGGAGCCTGCTTGGCATTCTCTCTCTCTCCCTCTGCCTCTCCCTTGCTCATCTCTCAAAAAACAAAAAGAAAAAAGTCTCTGCTAACTTCAACATTAGGCTGTCTGTGGGCCTAATTCTATAAACTTTTTTCTTTTAACGTTTATTTATTTTTGGGACAGAGAGAGACAGAGCATGAACGGGGGAGGGGCAGAGAGAGAGGGAGACACAGAATCGGAAACAGGCTCCAGGCTCTGAGCCATCAGCCCAGAGCCTGACGCGGGGCTTGAACTCACGGACCGCGAGATCGTGACCTGGCTGAAGTCGGACGCTTAACCGACTGCGCCACCCAGGCGCCCCAACTTTTTTCTTTTATTATGAGTCACATTTTCCTGCTTCTTTGCAGGCTTTTTTTTTTTTTTTTAATTGTGGATGATACATGGTAGACTCTGGATTCTTTTTTCTTCCTCTGAAGAATATTGACTTTGTTTTGACAGGCAGTTAAATGAAGGACAGATCACATTGATCCTTTGGAAGCTTGCTAGAGGTGGTCTATTTCCATTTTCCCTTTATTCCTAAAACATGGTCCTTACTTCTTACAAGGAAAAGCCTAAAGTGTTTACCATGTAACTTTGTGAGATGTAAACTCTAACATTCTATCTCTCTGGTACTAGGTAACTGCTGAAATTTCTGCTTGGGTCTTTGGCTTTTCGGTTTTTGCTTTGCACAGGGTTCCTTGGAGTCTCATCATGCTACACACATGTATTTAACAATCAGCTAAGGATTTGAAGTAAATTCCTGTGCAGATTTGGATGGGAGTGCCTTCTCTTTGTGTTCTTTCTTTCTGGGATTTTTACATAACTGTTGACAGCTTGAAGCTCCCATCCTCAGGTTTCCTCAGCCCAATAAGACTGTTGCCTTTTATTTGAGCTTCATTCTCTTGCGCTCCATGTAAACTGGGAAGTACCCTCAGGAGAAAAGCCTATTCATAATGCAAATCCTTCAAGAATCTAATCCCCAGCAATTTTTGCCTGCCATTGATTTCTCTCTGATGCCTTCAAATAGTTGTTCTATTATAATATGCCCAGAGTTTATCATTATAATCACCAGGCACATTAATCCACTACAGCCTATACTGCCATTTCCCAAAATTTCAGAGGCTTCACAGTAAACTTTAGGACTTTAGTTATCATAAGTTATCATCAAGTGATCAAATGCCTAAAATACCCATATTTGTTTGCTCATTAAAATTGTTTAAATAGGGGGCACCTGGGTGGCTCAGTTGGTTAAGCATCCAACTTTGGCTCAGGTCATGATCTCCTGGGTCATGGGCTCAAGCCCCGTGTCAGGCTCTGCTGACAGCTCAGGGCCTGGAGCCTGCTTCAGAATCTGTCTCCCTCTCTCTCTGCCCCTCCCTTGCTTGCATTCTCTCTCTCTCTCTCTCTCTCTCTCTCTCTCTCTCTCTCTCTCTCTCTCTCCCCCCCCCTCCCTCCCTCCCTCTCCCTCCCTCTCTCTCTCTCTCAAAAATAAATGTTAAAAAAAATTTTTTTAAATAAGTTGAAATCTAGAGTATCTACTAGGGAATTTTCATTAAAAAGTATTTTCATTGAAAAAAATTGCAAAGGGAAAACCTCTAAAAGAAGCTTAAGAGATGTTTGCAATGTATGAACCCTTTTTAGATTTTGATTGAAGCAGTATGTTAAAAAAAAAAACTGAGTCAATCAGAATTTGAGCACCGAATACTTGGCTATAAAAGAATTACTATTCACTTTTTTGTGTGATAATAGAATTGTAGTTATTTTCAAAAAGAGACTTATAGAGATACATGCTGAATTATTTGTGTTTAAAATGAAAGTATATGATACCTAGGGTATGGGTAGGGGCATAATGAAATAATATTGGTGGTGTGTTGAAGCTGGGATATAGGGTTCATTATATCCTACTTTTATAAATATTTGAAATTTTTCATAATAAAGTTTATAAAAACTATTTTTACACTCGGAATTCAAAGGTAAAATCTAAACTTCCTGATAGCTCTTTTAATATTTATTTACCAGAATGGTAGCTGAATGGAGGTTGTCTCGAGGTGTTGAAGAACAGACACAAGCTTTCTTTGAGGGCTTTAATGAAATTCTTCCCCAGCAGTATTTGCAATACTTTGATGCAAAGGAATTAGAGGTAATGAGTTTTTCTTATTTCCTCTGCAGCATGCTGGTAAATAATGCCTTCAGGTGTCTGCTTTCAGCTCACTTTCTCATCTTTGTGTTAGAAGTAGTGTTTTTTATGCTGGCAGGATGTTTTGAAGCTCGCTGGTGGTTAAAAAAGTCCATAATTTATCCAAGTATATGAAAGTGTTACCCCCAAGAAAAGTATTGCTATCAAAACCTCTCTACAGGGGCGCCTGGGTGGCGCAGTCGGTTAAGCGACCGACTTCAGCCAGGTCACGATCTCGCGGTCCGTGAGTTCGAGCCCCGCGTCAGGCTCTGGGCTGACGGCTCGGAGCCTGGAGCCTGTATCCGATTCTGTGTCTCCCTCTCTCTCTGCCCCTCCCCCGTTCATGCTCTGTCTCTCTCTGTCCCAAAAATAAATAAACATTGAAAAAAAAATTAAAAAAAAAAAAAAAAAAACCTCTCTACAGTGAGTGACTAATTTGCCTGAGTATGTGTATATATAACACCATCTGTGGAAACTTAACCTTCATAAGCAATGTGGACACCATTCCTGACGCACAGGTTATAAGCTAAAGCCTCCTGATTAATTTTTTGAGAGTTGCTGAATAATAGTCTTTTCTTCTATATATCAAGAATTTTTATATAGGTTGTACAGTTACCTAAAGAAATCTTTTTTTTTTTTTTAATCTCCAAAGGTCCTTTTATGTGGAATGCAAGAGATTGATTTGAATGACTGGCAAAGACATGCCATCTACCGTCATTACACTAGGACAAGCAAACAAATCATGTGGTTTTGGCAGGTTTGTCTCAGTTTATTTCTGTTGGCAGACACATTATAATTTTTTAGAAATTGCTTACCATGTATGGAAAAAGTCACAAAACAAAATGTCCTACTGTATTCAGGCCCTCATTCCATCCTATGCATTATAGTAAATGAAAATATTACATAATAGCCAAATTATGGAAGTAGCCCAAGTGTCCACTGATAGATGAATGGTAAAGAAAAAATTTGTGTGTGTATATGTGTGTGCATATATATGGAATATTATTCAGCCATGAAAAGAATGAAATCTTAAAAAAATGAAATCTTGCCATTTGCAACAACAAGGATGGATCTAGAGGGTGTAATACTAAGTGAAATAAGTCGTTCTGAGAAAGACAAATACCATATAATTTCACTCATGGAATTTAAGAAACAAATGGACAAAGAAAAAGATAACCCCAAAAACAGACTCTTAACTAGAGAACACAAACTCATGGGTACCAGAGGGGAGATGGATGGGATATGAGTGAAAGAAGTGAAGGGGTTTAAGAATACACTTATCGTGGGGCGCCTGGGTGGCGCAGTCGGTTAAGCGTCCAACTTCAGCCAGGTCACGATCTCGCGGTCCGGGAGTTCAAGCCCCACGTCGGGCTCTGGGCTGATGGCTCAGAGCCTGGAGCCTGCTTCCGATTCTGTGTCTCCCTCTCTCTCTGCCCCTCCCCCGTTCATGCTCTGTCTCTCTCTGTCCCAAAAATAAATAAACGTTGAAAAAAAAATTTTTTTAAAAAAAAAAGAATACACTTATCGTGATGAGTACTGAGTAATGTATAGAATTGAATCACATATTGTACACCTGAAACTAATATAACACTGTATGTTGATTATACTGGAATTAAAATAAAAAAAAAAAAAGATTACAACAGCATTTTTAAAAGACTATTTCTGAGTAAGCAATTTGCACCTTTGCCCAGAGTATAAGACCTCTCTATATTATGGTTCTCCTGCATTTGATCTAAATGCTTTTGGAATGTTCTAGAACAGCCTAAAGTATGATTTTCATCATTCATACCTCACTAAGAATTCTATAATTCAGAAGGCAAAACTTAAGAGGGTGAACTGGTTTGGAATCGTAATGGTGTCTTCAAAAAATGTCTGCTATAAGGACATGAGAAGATGCTCAAATCACTAATCATTAGGGAAGTGCAAGTCAAAAGCATAATGAAGTACCATTTCATATCCATTACTAGCATGGCTATTATCAGAAAATAGAAAATAATCATCCTTGTTGAGGATGTTGAGAAATTGGAACTCTTATATATTGCTGATGGGAATGTAAAATGGTGCTCCACTTTGGAAAACATTTTAATGGCTCTTTGAAAAGTTAAACATAGAAATTAACATGACTGGCAGTTCTCCTAGGTATACCCAAAGAAGTGAAAGCAAGGACTCAAATACTTATATACCTATGGTCACAACAGCATTATTCACGATGGCCAAAAGGTGAAAGCAACTTAAGTGTCCATCAACAGATGAATGGATAAACAAAATGTGATATACATATACAATGGAATGTTATCCAGTCTTAAAGAAAAAGGAAATTCTGGCAGGTTACAACAGAATGAACCTTAAGGATATAATGCTGAGTGAAATAAGCCAATCACAAAAGGACAAATATTGTATGATTCCAAGATTCCATTTATATGAGGTATCTAAAATAGGCAAATTCATAGAGATAGAAAGTAGAATAGAGGTTAACAGAGGCTGTTGGGGGTGGCCAGAATGAGGAGGTAACAGTTTTTGTTTAGGATGATAAAGTTCTAGAAATTGTGGGAGTGGTTACACAACAGTGTGAACATACTTAATGCCATTGAATTCTTGCTTAAAATGATAAATTTTGTGTTATATATACTTTACCACATTAAAAAAAATGCCTCAGGGGCACCTGGGTGGCTCAGTCAGTTAAGCATCCGACTTCAGCTCAGGTCATGATCTAACGGTTTGTGAGTTCAAGCCCTGCGTTGGGCTCTGTGCTGACAGGTCAGAGCCTGGAGCCTGCTTCAGATTCTGTGTCTCCCTCTGTCTGCCCTTCCGCCACTTGCACTCTGTCTCTCGCATTGTCTTAAAAATAAATAAACGCTAAAAAAAATTTTTTTTTAAATGTCTCTTACTTATGTAAAGAAATTCCTAAGAAAATCAAATGAACCAAACTTCTATAGCAAATAGGATTAGAATTTTAAAATATTTGACAAAAAAAAATCTACAAAAAAAAATAATTTGGCTGGACCAAAATACTTGTGCTACAGGCTAGAAAGCATCCTCCAGAAACCTAATGTTTTGAGTCAGAGTTGTAGGAGTTGAAAGGCACCTGATTGTGGCAGTGTATAGCTGCACCAAAACCTAGAGAACATTGAGAGAGGTTATTGGGAAATATCTGGGTCAGAATTCTATGAACTTGATTTCATTTGTTCATAAAACCAAAAAGCTCATACTGACTCAGGCTCTGTGTCCTATGTAACCACATGAATATCCTATAGGACAGATCTGTGGGGAAAAAGAATGGGCTGCTCTGGAAGAGCTAATCTTGAGACTTCATGAGTAGGGTACTCTTAGACCCAGGGCACCTTTCTTTTTTCTATCTCCTTAAAAGGATGTGGTCCTAAGATTTATATAGGGGAAAGTTGATAGGACTTTGACAAACATGGACACGGTAGTGGGTATAGTCATTATCTAGTGCATCTAACACTGGGAGTTCATTTGAAATGATTGTTTTTCATTCTTGTGTATGCTAAATGTAACATAAGACCTATATATCTCTTTACATGTGTTTTTTTTAAAAACAGTTTGTTAAAGAAATTGATAATGAGAAGAGAATGAGACTTCTGCAGTTTGTTACTGGAACTTGTCGATTGCCAGTTGGAGGATTTGCTGACCTCATGGGTATGTGAGACAGGATCACTTTTCCTATACAGAAAATTGTTTATCACGCTGCTGTTACATTCAAATCAGTGTGGATAGCTCAGGAATAACAAAGAAAAGAATAGCCCTTTTCCTAACTAGTCATAGTTAACCTGGATTTGTGTAAACTTTTAAATCACTTTGTAATCCTTACCTCTAGAAGTTTTTTATCTTAAGACTAGATCCCACATTTTAACTTCATAGAATAGTGATCTTACTGATCTTCTATATGTAAATCTGTTTGGTCATTCAGTCATTTGGCAAACATTTTAGTGTCTCCTATGAGCCAGGCACTGTTGGTTGTACTATACTATATTTTAATGATGTGTTTAACATTCTTCTCTATTATACCTGGAGCTCCATGAGATACAGAGCTCTATCTTTTTATTTCTGGTGTCTTGCATAGTGCTTGTCACATAGTAGTTACTGATCAAAATGTATGTTGTTTGGAAATGAATGACCATGGAAATACTTTTGTGACTGATAATAAGTAAATTCAAATCTTTAACACCAGCATAATGCCACGTACCATAGGAGAAAAGAAGTTGTGATCCCTACGCCTGCTTCAGCTGAAGCAGAGAGTCAGAATTGAAGAACTAAGTAGGCAGTGTTGCATACAGTTACTTTAAAAGCTAGACCAGAAGAATTTGGACATTATTCTGAGGGTATTGGAAGCTATGAAACTTTTTGAAGAGAGAAAACTTGCTGAAGCTGCATATTATGAAAATTTGATAGCAAGGTATACCATGCATAGGAAGAAAATATTGGAGCAATGGTGAGAACCTGATCTTAGGAGATGGAAATAGAGATGGAAAAGAAGGGATAAATGCTAGAGAGGTTCCAAAGTTAGAAAAGGACTTGAACAGAAGATGAGCTAATAAAGGAAGAATGTCCAGGATAAAACCATGTTTTGAAAAATGAAGAAATAGAGTTGTGAAGTGTAAAGAACATGGTTTAGAGGTATTGAGGGAGGATAATGATTGGCTTAGAACCTCTTGAGTTCAAAGCAACTGCCAGACAACCAAGTGGAAAACCAGGGAGCAGAAGGGCAGTTTAACAGGTGTTGCTCATATGAGTTTAGAGGTAAGAGTAGAGAAGGAAAGTAGAGTCATGGGAGCAGTGATGCTTGAAGCTATTAGAATAAGTTGGTTTATGCAGAAATCGAATTCAGAGATGCTTAGAAACACCTGTGTTTAGGGATGAGCTAGAAATAGCCTAGAGGCAAACTTAAAGGCGAGTCCAGAGAGTGAAGAGGAGAAATAAATATTCTGGTTTCTCAGAAGCAATATGGAAGAAGGTTTTTAATCCAGTGCTAGCAAGGTCTCAGAGAAGGATTATTACTAAGTAAGTTTTTGGAGAGGGGCACCTTTGAGAATCGTCTCTAGATTGAAAAAGAAAAACCATGTTGGTGGTTGGGGAAGTAAGGTAATGACCAAAATGAGGAGAAAATTGGTACCAGTTTCAGTGTAAGCTAGATTTAATCATTAAAGAGATGAGAACTAGGTCTGCTCTTAGAAGTAATATTTGGAGTTAGGTGGAGCTGTTTAAAACAACATAGGAGGATACCTGTGGAAGGCAGAGACGAGATTGTGCTTCATACAATTTTAGAGGCCATCTGGTTGAATCTTCCAGTCAGTGTAGGAAGAGAAAGTTGTTAAGAGTGAAGTATATAATTTAATGTGATAGTTCTCAACCCTTGACAGATCTGACATCCCATTTCTATAACAATATTTATAATCTCCTCTTTAATATTCTGGAATGAAATTGGTAGGTATGAAATAAAAGTGTCTACAATCTCTAAAAAATATACATAAACTTAAGCACCAACTAAAATTTTTAAGTGACTCATAATGAAATAATATTTATTTTGATACATATGTATTTGGGAACAACTGTTAGAAGACACTAATTAGTAAATACTTGTTCCTACTTAAAAAGACTTGGGTTTAAGATAAGATCAGAGAAACCTTTCTGTATAAGAAACACTAGAATATGAAAAAAGAGAACAAGAAATAATTGACTTAAATAAATATGATAAGAAAAAGAGGGAAATAATCTAAATGGAATAAGGATAATAGACCTGCCAAAATAAATTACAGATGATCAAAGTGGAGAAAAATGAGGTAGTGTCTGTGATGAAGTTCCACCACAGGCCAAGGCTCTGATTGATTAAAAAGTCCTCAGAGATCATACTATTTGAAAGTAGAAATGGGTTGAAAATAGGAACATAGGTACAAGAGTCCACATAGAACTTGTTTGGTTTGGGGACAGTGTTAGAAGAAGATTGAAAACAACAGGCAACCCAAAATAATTTCAGTGTATATAATGTATACAACTTGATGTCTTAACATTCCATAAAGTTTTAGAAACTTTCAGGATGATATGACATATTTGTAAAATAGCCTTTATTAGTGAAATTCACTAAAATTCCTTCATTTCCTATTTCTCTGTTTTAATTTTTGACTGTGTCTATTGAATGTAATCTGGACTCTTCCGTTAAGTATTAATTAGTACTATTAAAACGTTCCATCTTTGTGGTTAGAAATGCTGTAGTATATCGAAAAGAGAGAATGTTTAGAGTAAATTAACATAATTTTGAGGTTAATTATTGAATAATTTTAACTAGCCTTTTGCACAATAACCATTTCTTTACTAGGCTTTTAGCATAACTGTGCAAACACTTTGATACTATAAATCAAAAGTACTGCCAATTCATATATGTACTGGGTTTAGTTGAGTGGGTCATAAGAAAATTCATTGAGTATGACTGTCTCACACATTATAGAACATTTATTTTGCCTGGCACCCTATAATAATTAAAGAAGTCGAGTAGCACCACTAATCATTGTGACTACAAATGATTATTTCTAGGGCTTGGTAGTGACCTTTTAGAAAACCAGTGCTTACAAGGTCCCCATTCACTCTGTCTACAACAAAAGATAAATGAGAGGCAAGAACTGAGTGTAAGTTTGTAAGGGTATGTTCTATAGGACCTATAAGCACAAGCATTGTTAATACTGAATTAACTAGGTTGTTTACATTTTATAAAGTTTTAACAATTTAATGTTTAAACCAAGTTTTATTGTGTAAGACAGTGGATTGTAGTTTCCCTGTTGTGTTTAAAGCTAAAATTGAGCTTTTTAGGTGTTCTGTTATTATTTATAGCATTCTATTATTCTGGCAAAAGAAAGCTAGATAAAATTGCAATTTCTTTAAAAAAAACTGCATTTTCTTCTCTTGGGCATACATTGACAAATTGGTTCTCAAACATTAGCACTCATCAGAATCATCTGGAAGCTTGTTCAGACACACACTGCTGAGCCTTATCCCAAAGTTTCTGATTCCATTTAGTAGGCTTTGGGTGGGGCCTATGGATTTGTGGTTCTAATAACTTCCCTGGTGATGCTGATGCTGCTGAACAGAGAAGGTCACAATTTGAACCACTTGAGTATCAGACTGTTGATTTCACTGTTTTAGGGAGCAATGGACCACAGAAATTCTGCATTGAAAAAGTTGGGAAAGAAAACTGGTTACCCAGAAGTCATACCTGGTAAGTAAAATCAGAAAGAGTTGAAAAAATAGCCTTTTCCCAGTTACCTTGTAGGTATTAAAGCCTCTTGGAAATTGGAAATGAAATATTTTTCCCCATGGTGTTGAGTTATTTTTAACAGCTTTATCAAGGTATAATTTATATACCATAAAACTACTAAAGATTATAAGGTTATTCATTTAAACTCAGTGATATTTAGTAGATTTACAGAGTAGTAACAGTTAACCAGTTTTAAGTTATTTCTGTCACTCCAAAATGATCCCTTATGCCCACTTGCAGTCAGTCCCATTTCCCACCCCTGAATTTTTTTTGTTTGTTTATTTTTGAGAGAGAAACAGGGCTCGAGCAGGGGAGGGGCAGAGAGAGAGAGAGAGAGACAGACAGAATCCGAAGCAGGCTCCAGGCTCTGAGCTGTCAGCACAGACCCTGAAGTACTTGGCCATGTGTTGTACGTATATTTGTTACTCTGTCCCTCTACCCTGAAAAGTAAATATTGTTATTCCCAAGTTACCAAAGAAGAATCCAAAATTCAGAAAGGTAAAAGCACTTGTTCAAAGCCCAATGACAGAGCTGGGATTTGAACCCAGTTTTGCCTTACTTTAAAACCAGTGGTGTTGGGGCACCTGGGTGGCGCAGTCGGTTAAGCGTCCGACTTCAGCCAGGTCACGATCTCGCGGTCCGTGAGTTCGAGCCCCGCGTCGGGCTCTGGGCTGATGGCTCAGAGCCTGGAGCCTGCTTCCGATTCTGTGTCTCCCTCTCTCTGCCCCTCCCCCGTTCATGCTCTGTCTCTCTCTGTCCCAAAAATAAATAAACGTTGAAAAAAAAATTTAAAAAACAAACAAACAAACAAAAAAAAACCAGTGGTGTTGTATGCTACACTGGTCATATGATTCTTTATATATTTCCTTTTCTCAAGCTAACAATTCTTACTTTTAGTTTTAACCGCCTGGACCTGCCACCCTACAAGAGCTATGAGCAACTGAAGGAAAAGCTGTTATTTGCCATTGAAGAAACAGAAGGATTTGGACAAGAGTAACTTCCGAGAACTTGTGCCACCAAAGGACAAGAACTTATTTACAATGTTTGTCCTTTTCCTTCTCTGCTTGTTGCACATCTTGTTGTAAAATTGGGCTGTGACTGTTTAGAGAGTTATTTGAGTATAAGTAAGTTAATGTTATCATTGAGATTTATCTCCCAGTGATTCTGGATTTCTACTCCATGTTTCCAGAAATCAGATTGCAAATGACTAGTCGAACCTTACTTAACATGAGATTTAACAGCAATGAAATCTGCCTTGTCTTATTCCACTAGATTGTTACCTTAACAACAGTTTTGTATACATGTGTCAAAAGTCTCGCTTGGGAGTAGATTTTTTCTTTTAGAGACTTCTGCAGATATGCAGGGAAGTCCCTTGGTAAATGAAATATGTAAGATCTTCCTATTAAGTCTCTTGGTAAGAGGTATTGGTTAAAAGTGCAAACTTAACCCAGCTTCTGGGGATGTGAGCAAACTTCTGGCTTGTGCTCTCCCTCTCATTTCAGCCTGGCCTGACTGTTTTTTCTTCCCAGAGCATGAATCCATGCATCATTTTGCTGTTACCCCTGGAAAGTGATGCAAAACTCTTGCATCTCTCTACAAAGTAGTTTTGTTAATTTGAATTCAGGGAGAAGTTGGTTCCAGCCTGCAAATGTCCATATAACTCTCTTCATTTGGAAGTTTGATTGTTTTAATTGCCTTGCAAATACTAAACTTTATAAAAAATATTAACACTGTGCTTCCTTCAGGGTGGTAGCTAAATTCATCAAAGGCCATCATTGGCAATTTTTGTATGTTATTATATATAAATTCCATCTATAATTTTATCATAATCCAACAACTTCAGTTTATTAGTTATTGCTAGGGAGTTCAAGTTGTAACTAGAGTACTTTCCAGTCCAAAGAGGGAGGTCAGTGAAACATCCTCTACATTACATTTACATAGGGAGGGAGAGCTGTGGTACTGGCTAAAGAGATGGGAGTAGTACATTTAATAACAATACATTTCTAGTAATCACAGAAATGTATTCTGTGTGTGAATTAAAAGTCTTCAAATTTAATCATTTCTCTGACACCTTGGAGTAATCTTTTCCATTCTTTACATTGTCCTGAGTTGGATATCCTCTTCACTCATAAAGTTTTAACAGGTTTTTCCTTGTTTTTCCCATGACTATTTAATTTCAGACTGCTCCATTAGTATCTGATTAAATGCACTTTGAATGTCTCTGTAGTTAATTCTTTTAACTTGGCCTAGCTTAGACTCTGTCAGGGTGGCTGCTGTCAGAGGTTTGACTTTATGGACAGTGGGATGAAGCCTCAGCCAGCTGAGTGCCTATCACACGCAGCTGAACCCTGAGGACAGCCTCATATAATTCATGAAACAGGGCTTTGGTAGGTTTTGGTAGCATAGCAGGAACAAGTAGTACTGAGCCAAAAATAAGCAGAGAGTAGCAAACCCCTGGTCCATATGGAAAGAAAATGGTTTTTCTTTGTCCCTATTTGTCCTTTCACATCCTGGAAGCAACAAAAACATTTTAAAACTTGTGTATCTGTACTCTAAAACACTGCCATCATAAAGCAGACCTAAGTGAGTAAAAGGGTTGCCTCATCTAGAAATTGTTAGTGTAAAGGTGGGGGAAATTAGGTTCTCCCCAACCCTATCTTTGTTTTTTTATTCCATATACTCCAGGAAATGTATGATCTCTAAAAGCCCTGGTTTCCAAAGTAGGGACTCTGCCTTTTTGTTGGTAGGGGGGAAAATGCTATTGCTTTGTCTTACAGAGCGAATGTCTGCCAACTATCCATTCATTATATAAATCTGAACTTTGGTAATATATGGCTGTGGAGATTAAGCCTTCTATAAAGACATACTATTGAGGCGAATTCTCATTAAAATGTAGTTATCTACAATATTTACTAGAGATTTATAAGATTAAATTAAATAATGTAAGAAAGTAGACTTGTTTTTGTTCTACATAATGCTTGATGATTCATTTAGGGACCTAGAAATATTGTGTGAAAATGTATAAATATCACCCAAAAGGCTTTCTGCCCTATATTTTTAAAATACAGAATAGCTATATTTGAAGTAGCCCTGGCCCTAGTTCTATAGGGCTTGGCTATTTAATATTTTTATGGAAGAAACGTTTAGTTCTGGAAAAGGTAAATGCTTGTATATATTTTTGCAGCCTGGGATCTCCCTTACTCCATTTCTTCCTTTAATTTAAGTGGCCACATGTATATGTCTTCCCTGCTGTGTTAGGAAAATGGGGGCTGGATATCCCAAGAATCAGAGGTTATATAAAAATACTACAAATAAGCAGCAGACATAATTTACCTGCCAAATGCTATTTTAAATTTTGGTCCAAACTGAACATTTGGAAATAGATTTATTGTAAGTGTTCAATTAGAGCAATTTCTTAAATCTGAACTAAATTGCTTTTAGAGTCCTTTTTCTTTGTAAGCATTGTAAATGCTAATAAATCCTGGTTTTTTGGGGGGTTTTTTGTTTTTGTTTTGTTTTTGTTTTTTTTTTTTACTGCATGTTATGTTGAAATAAAAACAAAGTAAAATGAGCAATTGCCTTATTCTTCTGCTCTTTTGGGAGATTGGGGAAGGCAGCCTTTCACAGCCTGGGTCAGGAGGGAAGGACCTCACTTGTTTCAGATAGAGTGGTTTAAAACTGATCCAGCAGCTCATAATAATGAATTCCTGCTCTTTTATGAACTTAAATCAGAGTGCAGAAGAATCTAATTTCATAAGACTTACAATAACTCTATTTAAAATTCAGGTACTAATTTTTCACCAAGAGATTGACATACCAATGTCAAATCATCAGAAATTTAAGTGAAAAATGACTCGCTCACAAAGATTGCATCCTAAATGAACTATTTCAGTCAAGCCCACTCTGCCACTTTTTATTTATCTGATTAATAATCTAAAATGTTATCAGGGATGACTCATGGAATTAGACTTCTCTATTTCTATATCCCTCCTTGTTTTGGCTGTAACTGTATCTGAACTTCTTTATAAAGTTTATTACTTCTACTTAATATTGTTGGTATCTCCAGCCCCCTTATTTTTTGTTTTTCTTTTAGAGTTATTTACAAGATGATCTGTATATATGCTATGCTTTCATTTACTAAAAACAGAGAATGGCAGCACTGGATTGTATATTACTGTATTGGAGTTCCTTTGTTTTCTTGAACTGTAATTTCAAATACTCAGGTAACTCTACAAATATCACAGGGAGTCAAGTGCTCTTATAAAGGTCCTTCAGGGGGCTGCCTCACTTGCATTTCCTTAAAAGATGTAAGACTGTGTTTATAATTAAACTCTTTTGGTCCTTTGCACACTGTTATGTTAGTCTTGAGTAAGAAGGTTTTCCTCACCTGCAGCAAAAAAAAAAGCCTTCTTTCTGTGTGAATTGTATAGATTTCTGCCTCTCTGTCTTTGTAAGTGCACAAGTTGTAGCTGGTCTGTACTGTGGAGTAGGTAGAAAAAAACTGGAAAGACCCACTGAGGTGAGATTGGATTTGTTGCCTATGTTAAGAAGAACCAAGATGAAGACCTCTCCTTTTCTTTTTAATTTTTTTTTTTCAACGTTTATTTATTTTTGGGACAGAGAGAGACAGAGCATGAACAGGGGAGGGGCAGAGAGAGAGGGAGACACAGAATCGGAAACAGGCTCCAGGCTCCGAGCCATCAGCCCAGAGCCCGACGCGGGGCTCGAACTCACAGACCGTGAGATCGTGACCTGGCTGAAGTCGGACGCTTAACCGACTGCGCCACCCAGGCGCCCCAGACCTCTTCTTTTCTAAAACAAGTAAAGGTGCTCTAAGACAGGACCCAAGCATGGGTGCTGAATAGAAAACCACCAGCTAGTTATCAAGACTGACCTCAATGAGTTATCCTGCTCAATAGATTCAGTAGACTCTTTTCTTATTAGGAAACCAGGCGATCACGCTCTCATTTAAAATAGAACCAGTGGCGAGAGGCTAAGAGGAATGGGATTTTAATATTTTTTAAAAATATTTGTTTATTTTGAAAGAGCAGGAGAGGGGCAGAGAGGGAGATAGAGAATCCCAAGCAGGCTGTGTGCTGTCAGTACAGAGCCAGATGCAGGGCTTGTACTCATGAACCATAAGATCATGACCTGAGCCAAGATGAAGAGTCAGACGCTTGACTAATTGAGCCACACAGGAGTCCCATGATTTTTTTTTTTTTTTTTTTTTTAATAATTCTGAACTGGCAGGGACTAGAGGACAGAAACTGCAGGTCCCTTCCAGGTCCTGAGAAGTAGACACTATCCTGTTCATTGTTTCATACAAGCAGCTAGAAAGATCTAGCTTCAGTGTGCCTAAGAAAAAGGGAGAACTGTCCCTCCCAGCATGAGGAAATCTTCCATGGGAAGTTAATTGTTCTTAACCATTTGGCTTACTGGCCCCAATCCCTACAAAGAACATCAAACAAAACTCAGCTGTGGCTGATGGGCTGCTGTTATCTGGACTTTAAGAAATGTCTCCTAGTGTGTAATTCTAGAAGAGAAATTGCTGTCACTCCCAGCCTATTTCAGTTATCAGTGTTTGTAAAGCTCCTTTGTCAGGAGTTGACAAGGAGAGGAGGGTCTTCAGTGGAGACCTCAGAAGGACAGTGTTGGTCCCTTACTAACAGATTCCCATTAAGCAGAGCTGCTGTGGGCAAGAGGGTTTCCTCAAGGCACCCTACAGGGCAGGCAGGACCTTGAGAATTTGTGGTTATACCTACAGATCTGAAAACCTCCATACTGTTCCTTTTCGTCATTTCTAATTAAGACCTGCTCTTCTATTTGTCTTCCCTATCCTGGCAACCAATACCATACCTACATTCACTTAGTCCCAGGGCAACGATCATTTATTACTATGTCCCAAACATTGTTGGATATGCCACATGCAACTGTCATTTAGTCTTCCTGGCCACTCTCAGGGATGATTATTTCTATTTTACAGATAATAAAATGAAGGCTTAAAGTGATTAACTTGAGGTTGTTCGGTGGCAAGAGTGCAAACTGGAAAGGACTGACTCCAAAGCCTGTGTTTACCTAAACGTTTATATCACATTACTAGTAACGTTAACCTTGATCCTCTGATTAAGATGGTGTCTGCCCAGTTTCCTCACTGTAAAGGCACTATCCAATCCTCTTAACATGCAGACACCCCTGAAAGGAGCACCAAATCCTTCCCCAGTTAAGAGAGGCTGCAGTGGAATGAAAAATTGAAATTAGGTTATCTGTGTTGAATTGAGCACCTTCCCCAAGTATGTTACCTTTTACTGGTCAACATGGAATTTCCCAGTGAATACTGGGAAATTTACTAATAGGCCCCTTCCTCTTCCCTTAGGAGGGCCTAAACAATTCGTTCCTTGCGAATAAACTGTTTTCTTCTCTCTCTCTTTTTATTCCCTATGTAAAATCTTTGTATAGCTCGGCAGAGCTTCCCTCTACTTGTTTATGTGGGATGTTGACCCATTCATGACTCGTGTAATAAAACCAATTAGATCTTCAAATTTATTCCATCGAATGTTTTTTAATAAAGGCTAAAGAACAGAAAATAGGACAAACGTAGGGCTCTGCAAAGAAGGCTCCCCCCTTATAAAGGTGAGAAAATGAGAAAACAGAGATGTAAAGTGGCTTCTCCAAGGTAACCCAGGGGGTGGGGCTGAGCTTGGGAGTCCTAAACCTGCATACTCCCAGCTCAGCCCTGACCACTCCATCTGAGAACCTGCCTGGAATATTTCCAAGGGGGTCGCTCTGAAGACCCCAAAGACACCTGACTCCAGTCCCACTCCCCGACTTTACCATGCGTTGGGCGCATTTTGGCTCAGCGACTCACTTTGCCTTAATCAGGGCACAAATGGGGTCTCAGCAACACCCCTTCCTTGCCTTCACACTCGCCCACAACCGTCCACCCAGGATTTCCGGCGCCATCTCAGACCTCGGTGGAGAGTTGAAAACCTCTTCTGACACCATCTTTTGGCACAGGAGTTGGGAATTTTCCACAGCTAAAGCGTTCCTCTGCTTTTCACTATGGGACAGGGCCTGGCAAATTCCTTATGAGCCCTGGGGGAGCTGACTAGACCCGCCCGGCCGTCAGTCCCACGCTGGGTCCTGGTAGGCTCTCGGAGCTGTCCGTTTTGACAGGGTGTTGTGCGCAGGCGCGAAAGGTACCGGGACTGGGCTGAGTGCCGGGGTCGCGGAGCTACTGGATCGGTCAGAGATGGTGAGTGTCTGCCTAGAGCTTGTGGTTGGTGGCCGCAGGGTGGTCGAGTACGACCGCCCACCACCCTGCGTCTAGCCTTCCATTCTCTGGGGTCGTCTCAGAGTGCCGGGCTGGGAATCCGCGGGCCGGGGCGGGGCCGGACCCCAACTGACTGGAGGACGGAACCCGGGCAGCGCGGGCCTCGAGACCCGGACTGGGTACCGAGGGGACCGAGGCGGGGCCACTGGTCTCGCAGGCTCTTGACCGGAAGCGGGAGCTCGGGCCTCGGCAAGGGTCTGAGAGAGAGGGGGAGGCCAGCCGAGAGGCCCTTACAGTTTAGAGTCCTGGGCCTTGTAGCGCGATAACAATAACGATAAGGTTTCCTGGAAGCTTAATTTGTGTTCGACGCTGCTAAGCGCTTTACGTATTTTGGCTTTCCTCCTCACCACAGTTCTGTGAGGTAGGTACGACCATTATCCCCATTTGACATACTTGAAAGCTAAAGCCGAGTGAAACTAAATGCCTTCTCTTAGGAAATGGCGGAGGTTGATTTGAACCCCAGAAGCTTGATTGACACCTTTCTGTCCCTGTGGTTCTTTCGAGCGTCTGGGATTTGGTGCATGAATCAAACCGGCGGGGTCCACCCTTGGGCATCCCAAAGCGTTGCTGGCGGGAACTGTGTGGGCTCTTTATGACTTTATTAGTTTGTTTTCTCATGTTTTTAATCCTCCCGACTTGGGGAAACTTGAAAAGACTTATTAAATGTGAAATCAAAAATCTTATTTAAAAACCGTAAAACCCACAGGAAAAATTGAAAAGGAGAAAGGAACAGTGCCATGACCTAAAGGCAAGCACTTATAATTAGACATTTGTCTAGTCTTTCTGTCTTCAGCTTTCCTTTAATATAGTTTAGCTCCTACTAAATGTACAGTTGTGGTCTCGGCTTTTTTCATTTATTATTACACCACAAAGAATATGATTACATCACTAAAAACATGTAATGTTTCAAACATATGTAACTTTAAAACTGTAAAGAAAAATTTTAACAGATAATACCCGCAACACAGTAAAAACAATAATCTGAAAGGATCTAACTGAAAAATAAATCTCCCACCCAACCCTGACCCCTAGCCTTTGTCTCCAGAGTTGAAAGTTCTTTATATATCAACAGGCATGTATATGCTCCCTCTTTTTCTGACACAAATGGTGGCTTACTGCAACCTGTACCACGCTATTGTGTGTTTATACTCATGAAAACAAAACATATTTAGACGCACATTTTAACCAATTCAGGCATATCAAGTATATTGAAGCATGTAATGCAAAAAGTGTGTGAAGTACCTATCTCACACCCCTATGATGTGTGCCAACAACTGTTGGCATTTGGCTGTTTTCTTCTAGGTTTGATTAGTGCATAACCACATGTACATATAAGCTTGTTTATCACATGAAACTGGAACATACATGTTTCTACATATTAAGTTTACTTTAGGCTATATATAGAGAGAGAGATCTCCTGCAGCTTACTCTGTTCACTTAAAAATATCAAACATTTTTCCATGGCAATATATACAAATCTTTATTCTTTTTAAGGATTGTATGGTATTCCATTGCAGTATATATACATTTAGGTGATTTACAGTTTTCCACTCTAGACAGTTTTGCAGTAACTATTGTCTTTTTGTGTATGTGTGTGTGCTCATGCTAGTGTTTTATGTAGTGTTTATGGAGGATATAGGGTAGATTCCTAGAAGTGCTACTTCTGGCATCCATAGTTTAGTTTGGTAGAAAATGGGGCGCCTGGGTGGCGCAGTCGGTTAAGCGTCCGACTTCAGCCAGGTCACGATCTTGCGGTCCGTGAGTTCGAGCCCCGCGTCGGGCTCTGGGCTGATGGCTCAGAGCCTGGAGCCTGTTTCCGATTCTGTGTCTCCCTCTCTCTCTGCCCCTCGCCCGTTCATGCTCTGTCTCTCTCTGTCCCAAAAATAAATAAACGTTGAAAAAAAAAAAAATTAAAAAAAAAAAAAAAAAAGAAACTGCCAAATTGCTCTTTTTATGGTGATATAAAAATCATCCATAATTCTATCTAGTCTTACTCCACCACACAACTATTTTCAACTCTGTATGTTCTCCTTCCTCTTGGTTCACATATGCATATTTTTCAAGATGTACATTCTATTCTTTTTTGTTTTAGTATCCAAAGACATTGAACCTTGTTGCTACATCATCTTTGTGATGAATTCTTTTTAGTGACTGCATAATAGTAAAATAGTTGTACCATAATTTGACAAACCATTCCCCCTGGCATACGTTTGGGTTGCTTCTAACTCTTCATTAGTAGAGGTAATGATGTGATGAGTATTTCTGTATATGTAGAGTTTTTCTTCTGTTATGTTATGTTATGTTATGTTATGTTATGTTATGTTATGTTATGTTATGTTATTTTAGAGAGCACAAGGCAGGGGAGGGGCAGAGGGGAAGAGAGAATCTTAAGCAGACTCCACATTCCAACATGGAGCCAGATGGATGGCTTGATCCCACAACCCTGGGATGGGGACCTGAGCCGAAATCAAGAGTCAGACACTTAAATGACTGAGTCACCCAGGTGCCCCTGTTTTTCTTTTTGAAAAATTTAGATTATTTCCTTAGGAGAAATTCTCAGGAAAAGAATTTCTGAGGCCACTGGACCAACACACTTATGGGTCTTGCAGTAGTGTTGTTCTGTGGCTTTACCAAAAGGTCAGATTGCCTTTGTACCAGGTTTGCCATAACTGCCAGCATTTAAAAAGATACTCCAGCATTGCTATAATTTTTCATTTTTTTATTTATAGGAAACAGTGAACATTTTTCTGTATGGTTGTATTTTCTCTTAGGTGTATTTTTTACTAGTATCCTTTTGGCCCACTTAACTTTTACAACACCCAGTGCTCATCACAAGTGCCCACTTAACTTTTAGATTTTTTTTGTTTAAGCTTATTTATTTACTGTGAGAGAGAGAGAGAGAGCGCATGAGCAAGGGAGGGGCAAAGAAAGAGCGAGAGAGGGAATCCCAAGCAGATAGTGCAGAGGCCTACACAGAGCTCAATCTCATGAACCATGAGACCATGACCTGAGCCAAGATTGAGTTGACGCTCAACTGACCGAGCCATCCAGGCGCTAGACTTTCTATTTTTCTTAGTCATTTTGTATGATATTTTGGAATTACTCTTTTGTTATATCAGATGCACATGTTTTTCTGTCCTTTTGATTCATTTTTGTTTTATACAAATTAAAATGTTTATGCTTAGTAGTCAGATTGGTCACGGTTTCTTTGTTAACTATTTGCTTCAGATAGTTATTGCTACCAGGCTGAACTAACAAGTAATCCTGGAGTTTTACTGCTATTTGTTTTTCCATCTGTCAGCAACATGCACCTGGGAACTAAAGAACATACAGACACCCATGTTAGTAGTACCTACTACCCCGGATGCTGAGGATACCAGTTGGGCTCTCTCTAGGACAGGAAGTTGGAGATGTAAGTCAACCCTGGGGGACTGCATATCCAGTCAGATATTTCTGATACCAGTTGGCTAGCTCTGCAGAAACAACAAACTTTGAGCTAGGTGTGGCATGACTAGAGGTGGCATGACTGGGATGCCTGCCTAGGACTGTCCTTTCCCATCTGTAAATGTCCCTGTTTCTGCTTGTGGCTTTGGGGCATCATTTGTTTTTCTTCTTCGCTCTTTTAGGGCTGAACTTGTGGTTTGTTTTAAGCAGTTTCTCCTGAACCCAGGTAGGTAATTGGTGCCCTTGTCTCCTGGAGACCCCTCTAGACCTCATGGTCCCCACTCATCCAGGCCTAGCCCCATCCTGGTGGTTGGGGTCAAGTTGGAAAAGCTTTTCTCTAGTCTTACAGAAAACTATTTTTATTTAATTTGACTATGTAAAAATTTTTAAACTTCTGATTATTGAAGAAAATCAGAAGATTAAGTGAAAAAGGGAGGGAAGTGTAATTTATGTGATGGACAAAAGTCTAATGTTTCTAACATACGAAGTTTTTGAAAATCAATAGAAATGTGGAAAAAATCAGAAGACTCAAAATGGAGAGATGTAAATAGTAAAGTTCATTTCAACTTCACTGATAATTCTTAAAAATGAAAATAAGTTGACTTTCTGTTGTTATATGATTTGTGCATATCAGATTAGTAAAGAGTCGGAAAACATTGGCAATACCAGTCCTCTTTATTCCTTGAACATGCCAAACTTGTTCCCTGCACTGCTTTTGCTTTCAGTCCTTTGCCTGGAGTGCTCTTCTTTCTCATCATTTAGTTCTTGGCTTAAAGATTACATCCTCAGGTGTTCCTGGTACTAGCCAAAGTAGCATTCTCCTGCACCCTGCCCAGCCCCGTCCCTCTACCCTGCAGTAATCTTGGTTACTTGTTTTTTGAACATCTTTTTGCCAGAATGTGAGCTCCCTGAGGGCAAGGACCTTATCAGTTGTGGTCAGTGGTATATTCAGCTCTTCTCTTGACCTGCTACAGATCTTTGGGCAAAACTCTTCTTTCTGAATCTCCATTTCCTCATTGTAAAATGAAGATCATACTAACCACGAAAGGTTCAGATGAGAGAGGTGTCTGAAAACATTTATCCCAGTATCTGATCTACTGAGCAGGTCAATGCATAATTGGTGTGTTTCCTTTTTAAGAAGCCAGATCTCAGTGGCAGGTTCTCATTAAACTTAGGACCACCTAAACCCTAGCTCTTGTTTACCTTGGGTACTGTAAGGCCATGTCTCCCCTCCTATACTTAAAAAGGTTGATTTTTGTAAAACGTAGTTGTAGAAGTGATTTTTATTTGCTCATTAAGTATTTATTGAGTCTTTATGGTGCTGAATAGTGGGATTATAAAGTCTAGGTCCCTGTTCCTGGGGTGCTTTGGGTTTAGCACACAGATAGTTACATCTCATTGTGGTAAGTGCTGTGAAGGTGGGGTGCCAAGGGTGCCCAGAAGAGGGGCAGGAGGCTCATGAGTTGAGTCCAGAGAGCTGGGAGTTAGTTACATCAAGCAGTGAGTCAGGGAGAAAAGGTTGCTTCCTTCAGAGAGAGCAGCACAGGCCAGGGCCCAGACAGGCCGTGCTTGCCCCCTGCAGTCTTTTCTCCACATAGCAACCGGAGCCATTCTTTTGAAACAGATCTTGTCATTCCTCATGTCAGAGCCTGCTAGTGGCTCCCCATATCATCCTCATTAAAAACCGTTCATTGCTGTGGTCTTCCAAGCCCACTGAAATCTAATCTGACCATGGCTGCCTCTCTGATCTCTCTCATCTGGTCACCTGCTGCTCACTGCACTTCAGTCACACTGGTTCCTTTGAGCCCTGGAACATGCTATCTCAGGGCTCTTGTATTTGCTCTTCACATTGCCTGGAACACTCTCCCTAGAAATCCACATTAGCTCCCTCATTTTCTTCAGATCTCTACTCAACTATCACCTTAGTGAGGACTTTGCTGACACTTATTTAAAATTGCCATCAGTCCTTGCATTCCAGATGCCCCTTCCCTACTATATCTGACATTTATACTTCACTTATTTCTTTGTTTAATGTCTGCTCTTCCCTCCATGTCAGCTTCATGAAGGCATGGGTTTTTTGTTAGATTTTGTTCACTACAGCATCCCCAGACCTAAAACAATGTCTGGCACATAGAAGGTACCCATATACCTGAAGTGGGGCTGAAGTATAACAGTCATGAAATAATTCATCTTTTTCATTTCAGCCCCACTTTGTAGTCTCCAGGGGATATTTCAGACCTCTATTCTGACATCTTTGATTTTAGCTTTCTTTCCCTTCTCTAGGTTGATTGCAGATTGGCTGGGCTGTCGATGTTGAGTATGTCAGAGCCCTGTGGTCTCCATGTTAGAGATCTCTTTCTTGGATGCACGGAGAAGGGTTAAAAAATGTTTTTAAGTAGAAACAACATATGAGAAGAAAAAGAGTCTGTTTTGAAAAAAAAAAAAAAAAAAGAAGAAAGAAAACCTTATCTATAATTTCCTGCTCTCAATGTGGCTTTTATTTTTTTCAAAGTCCTAACTCTCTGATTTTTTTTTTTTTTTTTCAACGTTTATTTATTTTTGGGACAGAGAGAGACAGAGCATGAACGGGGGAGGAGCAGAGAGAGAGGGAGACACAGAATCGGAAACAGGCTCCAGGCTCTGAGCCATCAGCCCAGAGCCCGACACGGGGCTCGAACCCACGGACTGCAAGATCGTGACCTGGCTGAAGTCGGACGCTTAACCGACTGCGCCACCCAGGCGCCCCATCTCTCTGATTTTTTTTAATGTTTTTATTTATTTTTGAGAGAAAGAGAACGAGCTAGGGAGGGGCAGAGAGAGAGAGGGAGACACAGAATCCAAAGCAGGCTCCAGGCTCTGAGCTGTCAGCACAGAGCCCAATGTGGGGCTTGAACTCACGAATGGTGAGATGACAACTTGAGCCGAAGTCAGACGTTTAACCAACTGAGCCACCCAGGCGCCCCCTAACTCTCTAATTTTCATATGGTTGCCATCATCAAGCACTTTATTTTTGCATTTTAGCTGCTTTCACTTAATGTTATGTCATACTTTTGTGGTGTTATAAATATTCTGATCACCATTGTTATTTTTGTGTGTTAAATTCGTATGAATGGACATTCCATTGTTTATTTGGCTTTTTTTCCTAATGATTGGGCATTTTTGGCTCTTTCTACTTTTTGCTACTGCAAGGTGTCACTGCAGTATTGTTGTATTCTTCCTTTAAGTTATTTCCTTAGGATGAATTTCAGGAAAGTTACCAGGTCAGGTTGAGTACTGTGTAATATTTACCACTATCACACTTTACCCCTCCTCTCCAGAATAGCACTTAATAGGAGCTCAGTGAAAGTCTGTTGAATGAATTATGACCTCATACATGCATGACCCATTACATTGTACTCAAATCCACAGAGCTAGCCCTGTCCTTTTACCCAGGCTCCAGATTTATGAGGCTTTAGGCTATTTGCCATTTTGTAGGAAGAACTTGTTTGCCCTTCTCTCCAGCATTTGAGTATTCTTATATCATTGGGGAGTGGGTGGTAGTGACTGGATTGTCAGTCTTATGCCTACTAGAAAAACAATACTTCATTGTGCTATGTCCATCTACTGTTTAGAAGCTCCTCCTCTTCAGGCCAACCCATTAGCCCTTGGGGGTGGGGAACCACTTTTTTTAGGCGGATGGAGCCTCTGTTTTCAACATAGTCCCAACTCAGCCTTTGAGTAGCTTCTGACTGGATTCTGGACCTGTCTGGAAGGAGCCTCCTAAAAACAAGCACACTTGAAGGCCAGTTTCCATCCACAGAAACAGGCGCAGTTCAGTTAAGCAGCTGTTTATTGAGCACCTAACTCTGCAGAGCATTGTAGAAACTCTAAGTAAACCAGTACCTAATGCATTTCTAGTCAAGAGCTTGGGGAGTCAGAAATGGGCAGACTCCCCTGAGTTGAGGATCAGTAAAAGCTTCATGGATGAGGTGATGTCTTAAATGGCCTAGAAGAATTTGTTGGATTTCTTTGTTAGGGTAAAAAAGATGTAGAGATAGGTATGGGAATGGAGATGGAGAGTTGAAGGAAAGGTAAAAGAGATAGGAGTGATCATATAGAAAGCCTGGCATGGCAGAGTGAGGACCCAAATGCCATGTGCTAGTTTCTGGAGAATCAGGATTAATGAGCCCCTTCCCCAGGCTGTGTGCCATGTGTTACACTCTCAGATGCTAGCTTATTAAGTCACTGAATTTATCCTCATGGTGTTAGAGCAAATACTTGGTGCCCTGGAAGAGACAAGCGACATGCGCTCAGGGAATCAGAAAAGACTGTTTATTTCGCACCGGTGCCAGCCCAGCAGAGTCACCTCCAAAGCCTGAGCCCCGAACTTTGGCATCAGCCTTCTTTTATGGTTGGGATGGTAGGAGGTTGAGAGACAAAAGAAAAAGGGGAGGGGGCACTTATCAGTGGTGCTCTGCAGGCAGTTGGTGGAGGCAGAAAGCAAGTAAGATCATGGAAGCCAAAAGCATGCAAAAAGGGAGTATCCAGCCACAGACATCTGACTGGCCCTTTGTATCTTGTTTTTACTAGCTTTTCTTCTCAATGGAGTCACTTTTCTTCTTTAGAATGTTTTCAGTTGTGCTGTTTGGGCCACAAGTGACAACTTAGTCCTCTTCCTGTTAAGACACCACTGTTTGGGTTTTTTTCAAATCACCAGAGTCCTTTCCTAAGGTGTACCAAATATGTGAGTCATGGATGCCTCTATACTCCAAGAATGGTATTTATATTCTGCTCCCAAACAGCTAAGCAGGGAGGGAAAATAGTGCCTGATAGGCAAAGGGCCTGGAGTAGCCCCGCCCCATGCTGGGGTTTAAGTGCTGGAAATGGCCTAGGGACCACTCCGAACAAGCCTGGGGGCTTTGAGGAGGTGCCTAGTACCTGGGTGTTGTTTGTTATTGGAAGACAAATATATGATTCATTTGCCAGGAGTGTGAGGGAATTAATCCAGTCTTACTGGCCCTTCTTAACTTTGGTCTTGTTCTCTCTGGCAGGCAGAGGTGGAAGAGACACTGAAGCGACTTCAGAGCCAGAAGGGAGTACAGGGAATCATCGTGGTGAACACAGAAGGTACCCCCTCCCTTTGGCTATGACCTGCACACAGGCAGACCCCCAGAAAACAGCCCAAATACAGCCTGACACTGTTTACTAAGCCCCTTCATGTATGGGATCTAATTTTTACCCTTTTTAAAACATTTCCAGTGTCCCAGCACTATAGTTGGAATTCCAAAGTTTAAAAAAGTAAAAATTCACTCAGTCCCACTGCCCTAACAGATCATACTTTTTAATGTGCCATGCTTTTTTTTTTAGCCCTTGTACAGGTATGTCTTCTCTTACTCTTTTTGCATGTTTATTCATGAGGTTGTTTTTTGGCTTTTTTCCTTCATAATTTACATGACCAAATTTTTTAACTACCAGTTCAATGTTTATCAGACATCCCCCATTTATATTGTTTCTACTTTTTAAAAAAGTTTTTTATTTATTTTGTGTGTGAGAGACAGAGAAAAAAAACGCAAGTTGAGGAGGGGCAGAGAGGGAGAGAGAGAATCCCAAGCAGTCTCTGCACCATCCGCACAGAGATACATGTGGGGCTCGAACCCACAAAAACTGTGAGATCATGACCTGAGCCAAAATCAAGAGTCGGATGCTCAACCAACTGAGCCATTTAAGTGCCAGGGGCCCCTCTACTTTTTTTTTTTTTTGAAGTAAACTCTACCCATAGTGTGGGGCTCAAACTCATGACCCAGAGATCAAGAGTCACATGCTCTACCGACTGAGCCAGCCAGGCACCCCTGTTTCTGCTTTTTTGCTAGATAATACTCTGGCCTATAGCTTTTCCCTCCTCTTCTATAGCATTTTTTTTTAAACATCCCAAAGAGTACAGTTACTAATTTTCCCAAGCTACGATGGACTAACATTTATCACATGCTTGTTTCATGCCAGGCCACAGGCTGGTGCTTTATAAACATATTGTTTCATTTGTCACATAAGGCAGCCCTGTTGTCTCCATTTTGTAGTGGAGAACATGGAGTCTAGACATTTAATTGATTTGCCTGCCATTACAGAGCCAAGGTTTCATTCCAAGTCTGTCTGAATGTACTTGCATTCTCATACACTGTACTGTGAAGGATCAGAGTAGCTGCTGGTCTGTGGCCCAGGCCATGCCCAGGGTCGGCCCGGCTGGGCTCCCCCGATCAGCGTTTAGTCAACTCTGATTTGTTTGGGACTTCTTGAGAGCCCTGCGTGGATACGTTATCATTCTAGGCCTTGTTTTTAGAAAGGGGAGAATTCTCAATAATGCCTACATAATAGAGCAAAATGAAAGTCATCAAGAAAGAAAAAGTGAAAGTGGCATGTCCTCAGAATATTGTTTTCCAGGGGTGTCTGGGTGGCTCAGTTGGTTAGGTGTCCAACTTCGGCTCAGGTCATGGTCTCACAGTTTGTGGGTTCGAGCCCTACATGAGGCTCTGCGCTGACAGCTCAGAGCCTGGAGCCTGCTTTGGATTCTCTCTCTCTCTCTCTCTCTCTCTCTCTCTCTCTCTCTCTCTTTCTCTCTCTCTCTGCCCCTCCCCCACTTGTGCACACTCTCTTTCTCTCTCTCTCTCTCTCTCAAAAATTAATAAACACTAAAAATTAAAAAAAGAAAATAAAAGAATATTGTTTTCCAAGGTACCTGGGTGGCTCAGTCGGTTGAGCATCTGACTCTTGATTTCGGCTCAGGTCATGATCCCAGGGTTGTGGTATCGAGCCCCACCTCATGCTCCATGCTGCTCATGGAGCCTGCTTTGGGGTTCTCTCTCTCCCTCTGCCCCTCTCCCCCACTCACACTCAGGCTTCTGTGTTCTTTTTCTCTAAAATAAAAGTTAAAAAAAAAAAAAATGTTGTTTTCCAAGTTGTCAGACCCTGGCCAGCCTAGAACTAGGCAGTACATGCTCTCCAGCTTTGTCAGACTCTAATTATACCCTGCAATCGAAGCAGGCAGCATGGTGGGAGCCCTCAGGACATTGTGGAAGCAGGTGCAGGTCCCAGTTCAAGTTTGCCACTGATCAGCTGGAGGACCTGGCACTTCCTCTTCCCCTCTTCAGACCTCAACTGCCATAAGTGGAATGGTTGATCGAGGTAGTTTCTTCTGGGTGTTTCTTACTCCAAGACCTAAAAGACCATTTGTGTATCACCCAGAGAGAGACTTTCTTCTTCTTGGACTGGACATTTTTTTTAAGTTTACTTATTTTTGCGAAAGAGAGCAAGAGTGAGCATGCACACTCAGTGGCAGGGCAGAGAGAGGAGACAGAGGATCCAAAGCAGGCTCCATGCTGACAGCAGAGATCCCAATTCAGGGCTCGAATTCACGAACCATGAGATCATGACCTGAGCCAAAGGCAGACACTTAACTGACTGAGCCTCCCAGGTGCCCCTTGGACTGGATATTTTTGACCCCAAATGGGTAGGGAACAGCTTCCGGGGTTGTTCCCCAAATGGGGAAGGAACAGGCCTCCATCAGTATTTGCAAACCACAACCTTCATTCTTACCTTAAAATGGTCTCAAAACTTGAGCTTTTTCATTGGGAAAATAGAGCCTCAACTGCTTACCTTTTGGATACTAATGAGCACTTCTTTTTCATAAACAAATGTGGCAGTATTGCCTAGTGACTAAGAATATAGAACACAGAACCAGACTGCGTACGTTTGAATCCTGCCTCTACTTATCAGATGTGTGATCTTGGGCTAGTCATTTAACCTTTCTGTTCCAGTTTCCTCATCTGTAAAATGTGGATAATTATACTACCTTCCAGGGAAGCTTTTAGAACAGTACCTGATGTATAGTAAATGCCATATAAATGTTAAAATTATCATGTGTATGTATTTATTTATTTTTAATTTGTGTCCCATTCACAGAGCTCCCACTTTAGTCCTCATTTACATTTCACACAGTGCCCCTGCCAGGCAGGGGTATTGCCCATTTTTCATATGAGAAACCCAGAGCTGATGACCTGCCCAAGGTCAGCCAACTGTGAATGGAGATGGTCAGAACTCACTGCTCTATAGAGCCTTTAAGCTTTCTGGAAGCTTCCATTAAGGATGATTAGTTAGGGGGGTGCCTGGGTAGCTCAGTCAGTTGAGCATCTGACTTCAGCTCAGGTCATGATCTCGCCGATCCCAAGTTCGAGCCCCGCGTTGGGCTCTGTGCTGACAGCTCAGAGCCTGGAGCCTGTTTCGGATTCTGTCTCTCTCTCTCTCTCTCTCTCTCAAAAATAAACAGTTAAAAAAAAAAAAGGATGATTAGTTAGGGATTCCTATTATCCCCTGTAGGGTTTTCCTACCCCCATAATTCAACTCAGGGGCCTCTTCTTGCAGGATGCCTTTCCTGATCACTCCAGTCCAGACTGATTGCTTTTGGCCCTGAACTCATGACACACCCTTATCCTAGTCACTTGCCAAACACCTGCCACTAGCTCTTGACTTCTCTGAGTTGGCCATATTTAACTGTTTCACAATAAAAGTGTGAATTTAAGCAAAATTGCCAAGAACTTAAGGAATATTTCATTCCATTTGTACCTGGTCAGACCACCTGCCATCTTCTGCTGCTACCACACGGGGCAACATAAAAGACTCAAATGTGTAAGCTTCATGAGGTTAGAAATTTGTCTCTTGTGTTCACTACTGTATCCCCAGTACCTAGAACAATGTTGACATGTAGTTGGTGCTTAATAAATAGTAGTCCCCCCACACACCTTGTCTGTGGTTTGGGGGGGGGGGTACATTCCAAAACCCCCAGTGGATGCCTGAAACCGGGATAGTACCCAACCCTATGTACACTGTGGTTTTTTCCTACATGTGCACACTTGTGATAAAGTTAAATTAGTAAATTAGGCACAGTAAGAGGTTAACAATAACTAATAGTAAACAACTATAACACTATACTATAATAAAAGGTGAATATGGTCTCTCTCAAAATATCGTATTATACTGTATTCACCCTTCTTGGGATGATGTGAGATGATAAAATTGCCTACGTGATGAAATGAAGTCAGGTGAATGACATACAGGCATTGTGACGTAGTGGTAGGCCACTGTTGACCTGATCAGGAGAATCATCTGCTTTCAGACCAGAGTTGATGCAGGTAACCAAAACCATGGAAAGTGATACCGCAGATAAGGTGAGGGGCTACTGCCTCTGTTAAATATTGTTAATGTTCTTTATTGTTGATTGATGAGGCTGGGTTTGGTGGGAATATCTGGTTATACAACTTTGGTCTTGACAGATCTGAGCCCCAGGTTAGAAATCCTGCTCCCTTGTGACCAGCTACTTCTGCAGAGTGCACAGTCCCAATTTGTAAAGGAAGAAGCTTGAAGCAGGCGACCTAATCATTAGGCTATCTTTGAGATGTCTGCAGTTCTGACACTGTCTGAATCTGGACTTAATCTCTTATCCTTATTTGAAATTCTCCCCAGTTTTGGTCCCTGTTCTGCCCCCTCACCACCTCTAATGTTTTCTTTTGTTTTTAAAGTGAGCCATCAAGTAGTTTCTTGTCTCCTTCATACACCTCTCACTTAGTAGAAATGTGATAAAAATCATGACAGTATTTGAATTGCTGAAAGAAGCCCTTGAGAGCACTCATTTGTCACCAGCAATAAATGCTTAATGGAGTCTCTTTAAGGACAATGGTGAGTGTAGCAGACCTGGTCCTGACCCCCAGGAAGCTTATAGTCATAATGATCACTTCCATAATGGTGAGGTGTCAAACTCCAAAGAAAATGCTCCAAAGGAAAATCATGTGGGATGGTAAAATAGGGGCATTGGCCACATCTGGGGCTGGGTAGATACACCAGAAAATGGAAACCTGAGGAATCAGTGGGAATCACAAAAGAATGAGGAAGGAAGGAAAGTTCCAGGCAGAGAAACCTGAAAGAAGGTGGCCTTGTGGTATATAAGAAGAGAAGGATAAGAGGTTTGATCATGCAGACTTTGCCAGGCCTTGATACTGGCCCTTCAAGTACCCTGGGTGGGGATGGGATTTATTGTGTGGTGATGTTGATAACAAATCAACATTTATTACATTTGTACTCTCTTTCCTAAATATTCTTAAATGAATTAGCCATATTTAATCCTCACAGCACAAGTATCATTTTACAGATGAAGAAATAGAGTTTTAGGTTAAGTCACATGTCTGAGGCCACATAGCTATGAAGAGACAGAGCCCAGGGTATTTGTCCAGGTCAGAGTTTCTACTCAGTCATCACCATAGCTGCTCATAGGCCATCCTCGGGAAAGTCCGCTATGAAGTGAGGTCTCCAGGTGCCCTGGTGGACACATTGTTGTCATCCAGGATCCAGTAGCAGCGCTAGTGATCTAGTCCTCGTCCCTTAGCATATGTGCTGCCGAAGCAAGCACCCTCTCGTCCCTTAAAGGCAAGTGATCACTATGGTCTGTCTTCATGACTTCACTTCGCTCAAAGCAGTCTCTCTGACTCAGCTGCCTCTCTTGCCACTATGTCCTCTTCTGCCCAATCTCGTGTTCCTGCTCCCTAAGAAGAAAAGATTGGGCCAGTTTCTTGCCACCTGTGAGAAGGCCTGAGGCTGATTGCCTTTGGCCAGTCTTTAAGCTGGTCACTTGTGGGCCAGATCAGCAGGGTTGTCAGCCCCCAAATCTAGCCACTTACATGTGAGGAGCCACTTGTGCCATATTCCCCACAAGTGCCTGTCAGCTGTGGGCACTTAAGGCCTCCTCATTGGAACCTGCTAATATGTCACGGTGATTCATAGATACCTGATGATTTAGTTGTGTCCTGAGGTGGCTCAGGCTGAGCCCGATTCTTCACCTCCATGACAATAGGCACTGTCTAGTAAAAGAGGTCCATTTAATAGTTCATTGCAAGAAAACAATCCTCAAAACAGAAAAGGCTTCGTACACAATGGTGTTCGCTGCTTAGTAATTAAGTAAAAAAATCCAGCCTATGTACCAACAATAGAGGAATGATTAACTCTGTGGAAGGTCCATTTGTGGGCTCTTTGAAAGCAATAGCAATGCTGTTTACAAGTGTATATGCAGACAGAGAAACAGGCTTAAATTTGAGGGGCACAATCATGTGTATAGACAATGTGTTTACAACTGGGCCCAAAGCCTCCATTGGTGGGAACTGGATCAAAACACTAGAGATGGTAATGTCTTGGCACAAGCTGACCTTTTTCTTCTTCCTACTTTTCAATATTTACCAATTTGGAAGAGCTGCCCTCCTTGTTCAGGTTCTAAATGTTCTGAATGATAGTCTCTCCTTTTATTGCTAGAAGCCAGTCAAGACAGTGCCAAGAAAAGAGGAACCCAGCAGCAGAGCCCACAGGCCTACATTTGAATCCTAGCCCCACTGCTTATCTGCTGTGTGACCGCTCAGAGCTTCTGTTGCTTCATTGGCGAGTGAAGATGGTGATACCACCCCCAGAGTAGTTCTGGGGACTGGCACTGCCATAGTTAAAGTGCTCAGCACTGTGCCTGTCAAGCCCTCAGTAAATACTGGCATTGATTGTTAACTGTCAGTCCAGTACTCTTGAATTAAGGGTGCAGTGTTGGGAGCTGGGCAGAAAAGGGCTTTCAACATCCTGTTCAGTCTCTGCTCTCCCTCAGGCATTCCCATCAAGAGCACCATGGACAATCCCACCACCACACAGTATGCCAACCTCATGCACAACTTCATCTTGAAGGCCCGGAGCACCGTGCGTGAAATCGACCCCCAGAATGACCTCACCTTTCTTCGAATTCGCTCCAAGAAAAATGAAATTATGGTTGCACCAGGTAAGAGGTCTTCCGTATTCCCACTTGGGAGCAGACTGTCACAGCATATTCTGTGCCGCTTATCAGGAAGGCTTGGCACATTGCTGTCTCCACAGGTGCCATGGAAAGGACTGAAGAGTTGAAGGTTCAGAGGTAATATGCCTCACTGCCTGGCCAGTCTCTGGTTGGCATCCCCAACAAATACTTATTCACTGTTACTCTAGACCAGACCCTGTACTAGATTCTAGGACACAGAGGGGAATCGTGATCTCATGAAACATAGAGGAAGGTATGATTAGGTCTTCCCAGAAGAGGGAACATTCGAGCTAAATCTAGAAGGCACAAGAAAGAGTGTAAGCAAGTTGGAGGGGTGGGAAAGCTGTGTTTGAAGGAAAAAGAATTTAGTGATTTAAAATTCAAAGCATAAGGTAAAAATACATACAGTCATTTTATCCTTGAAAAAAAGTTAAATTGCCCACTTCTAAAGTATAGTCCTAGGATGCCAGGGTGGCTCAGTAGGTTAAGCATCGACTTTGGCTCAGGTCATGATCTCACGGTTCATGAGTTCAAGCCCTGCATCGTGCTCCCTGCTGTCAGCACAGAGCCTGCTTTGGATCCTCTGTCTCCCTCTCTTTCTGCCCCTCCCCCTCTCTTGCTCGCTCTTTCTCAAAAATAAACATTAAATAAAGTCAGTCCATCCCTCAGTCCTGTCTTTCTGGGCCCCGTATGGTCAGCTTTTCCTCCAGCATTGGAACAGATTGCTGCTTTTGTTTCTCATGCAGTGCTTGGTCTGCATTTAGGAGCTGTGCGTACAAACAGTACCTGTGCCTTGAGGATCATTTGCACATGATGAGATGCTCCTCCTGGGAGAAGCCCACAAGGACTGGGACCGCAGGAGGGAATATCAGGGCCACCTGTCCCGGCCTACATCACCTCACTCACATTTACAGACTGGGGTGGTAGACAGATTGATTTTCCAGGACTATTTTTATATTGTTTCTTCTCTCCCTCCCTCTGTCTTTGTTGGGTGAGCCACATAGTTGTGAGTGTGCAGGAGTTAGGTGTGCACGCAATGATGCTTGTATAGCTCATCTAGGCCATCAGTATATGTGTATGAAGAAAGAGAGGTAGGACATTTGGTCAAGAGGTGTCAAACACCAAACTCAGCTGTGTGGACTTGACCCTGTGAGAGTTCTAAAGGCAAGAAGGTGGTATGATTGTGACTGGGTTCTAGATGAAGGAGGGAAATAGGGAGGCTAGGGATGCTGAAGGTCCTTGGGCTTGGCTTGGCAACACAAGTGGCAGGGAGGCTGGCTGCAGAATTCTGGAGTAACTTGATGTGGGGTCAGCCACCCAAGTAGCAGAGCAATGTTGGTTCTGTTCCCAAGCCTGTTCTGGCCCAGTTCTGCTACTTGAAAGGATACAAAGGAGAGAACCATTGACTGAGTCACAGGGGCCCACAGTCTCCCTGGGACACTCCCTAGAGGGGTGGGGACAGAGCTGGTTGATAACAGAGAACATAAGATCACTTCAGTGGCATTTATTCCAAAAACATGCCATACACTGTGTATCAGTTTAATCAGTGTCTAATGCATCACTTGCCAACCTATTATGATGCTCTGGTTCTGTGAGGAAAACCAGATTGCAGCAGACAGAAGCTATTTCCCCTTGAGTGTGACTTTACATCAACCAAAGTCTGAACCCCGATTTCCACATCTGTAAAGCATCAAGTAGAGTATCACACTGCTCTCGTCCCCTGAGACACCCCATTGATTGAGGGGTCGGCTTTGGGTGAGGCAGAAAGGCTCAGAAATATTTGAACTCAGATCCGTCCCAAGATTTCATGTTGTATGGCTACACAAACCTCCACATCCCTAAAAGTTAGGCTAGGAATGGTCTCTGTTGACCCTGTGTGTCAGAGTAGACTTTGTGCCCACGTGAGGGCACACATTGTGAGGCAAAGACAAATGATGTGGTTTCCAAATTAGATTCTCCATGGACAATTTCTCTTGACTTAAAGCTTCTGAGAATGTCTCCTCTGGACCCACAGAGTCATCTGGAAGCTCCTGACTGTCCATTCTCAGCTTGGCTGCAAAGGCATCTTCAACTTGCCCTTAAGGACCCAAAGGCATTCAGAGTTAACGGGTGTAGTTGCTACTTGAGTCCAGGATTGGCAACTCCCACGTTAGAGGTTCTTCTTGGGGTTCACAGGCCCAGAAGCCTCCCAGCCCTGTCAGTGGAGGTGAGGATGGAGTGGCTGGACCCTTCCTAAGCAACACACAGAGGCCTGCAGGGAGGATGTGCACACCCTCTCACTCTCACTTGCTCGCTCACTCTGTCTGACACTCACACTCTGACAGTGCCTCACATTCCTTTATACTGGAGAGGTGTGTGACTTCTTGAGGTTGCCTTAAACACAGTGAAAGTTCCTTCTGAACACCCTCACCACCTCTCCAGCCATCCTGCTGCTACCAGTGCTCCATCTTGCCTTTTTATTTAGCCAACCAGCCTGCTTATCTGTATTTTAAGTCTGTCTCCCCGCCTACACAGTTCCAAGAGGACAGAGATTTGTAAGCACATAGTATACATTTAACACATAATTGATTAATAAATATATGAATGACTCCCTAGATCTCCCTCCATTGTTGACACCCCACTGTGGGAGTAAGAGGTGGGGTCACCAGTGGGGGATGAGGGTCAGGAATGTCTGTGGGACATGGTATTTAGGATGAAAACCAATGATTTGATACCTTGACACACCCACTTTGATATGGCAAAAATACGTGGGGGGGAGGGGGGGCGGGGAGGGCAGGGCAGGAGCCTCTAAAGCATTAGAGCCAGAATGCCTTAGGATTTCCGCAGAGCACAAGCCCCACAGGGACAGCCCCCAGCCTAGAACAGGCCTAGTTGCCGCATGTTTGAGGTGGGTCCTTCTGAGACTGTAATTAGCACCCCACCCCACACCTTGGGAACAACTTGGAGGAGCGCTGCCCAGGAAGGAAGTCCACTGTCCCCTTCTTCCACCTCATCTTTCTCGTTGATCAGACTGAGAAGCTGCCTCCCAGACCACAAATAGCAAAGATAGTTTCAGACCGTCTGGCCCTCCATATGTGTACCAAATTTCATCCCATCCTGGCCAAGAATAGCCCATGTGAAAAGACTAAAAAAACAGACTTTGGTTTTCATTTATTAACCTAACTAATATAAAGCCAAGTTAATGCAGCATAATCAAGCTTTAACACTCTGCTTCCCACAAAGCTCTTATAGTGATAGTATTGAATTTAGAGTTTGATTATTTGGAAAAAAGACTCTAGTATTGCTAATTGTGTCTCTTTCTCTTGGTGACTTGTTAATTATTTCTGTTTATATTTTTAAGTGATTTAACTTATACAGATTACTTAGCCATGAAATTATTATTAATCTTGTAAAATCTGTTTCCTCCTATCTGCAACAGTCTGTTGTCATGGGAAGAAGCAAACTTTAGGCTTGAATCAGCACACACAAAGCAAACAAGGCCAAGGTCCTGCCATTTCTCCCTTGTTCAGCAGAGGGCAGATCAGAAGCGTTCAGTGTTACCTGGGTCAAACCCAGCTAGCTACCTAGCTACCCAGCTCTGCATTTTTGCCTTGGCTTGGGCAAGTCATTTCACTCTCTGAGCCTCAATGAAATGGAAAACACTAGTATCTGTCTCACAGAGTGATTTACTGAGGTACCATATGAGAAGGGGTTGGCCCGGGGCTAGACACATGGAAGCCTTAGTAAATGTTTGTGGTTTGGTTAAGTGGGCAATGTTGAAACACCCTGCTTCTCCAATTTTTGTTTCTATGATATGAAGAGCAGTCAGGCTCACCCCTGAGAGCTTGGACTAGCTGTGATTTCATGTGGACATTCTTCCTTGCCGGGCTGGATCCCCAGAACTAGAATTGAGATACCTTTGGCTCCATTTGACCTGGTGCCCTTGAAATTTTCCTCATCCAGAAGATTCTTGAAGGCCAGCAGCTGAGCTTGTGATAGAACTGACATTAACCCAAAACCAGTAGGGTTGAGTTTGGAATTCCATTTTTGACACTAACTAGCTGGGTATTCCTAAACCAGTGGTTGTCCCAGAACTTGCAGCATCAGCATCACCTGGGAACTTGTTAAAAATGCAAATTATTTTAACCATCCTGTAATTAAAATTAAAAACCTAATTAAAATTAAAAACCTAATTAAAAATGCAAATTCTTGGGCTCCACTCCAGATCTACTAATCCAAAGGGCTAGGGATGGGGCCCAGCCCTGCCGGTGATTCAGATGCCCTTTCTTTTGAGAACCACTGCCATAAGCAATTCATTTAAAGTCTTTGAACCTGAGTTCTCCTACCCAGAAAACAGAGGTGATAATCCTACCTCCCTGTCAATACTGTGAAGATTAGAAAAGAGAATACATTGCAAGGCCAGGTAGGAGGAGGGGCTTGCTCTCCAGCAGCCACATCTACCGGAACCCTACCCCCACCCTCAGGGAAACTTGCAAGTTCATCTTCTGTTTCCCCAGCAGTTGGAAGTAGCCTGAGCATTGATGCTTTTTATTGTTTTTCTCCCCTTTTATGGTTGGTGATTGGATGATTTCCTTTCTAGTGTGTTTTCTCCCATTTTACATTTAGTGATTTATTTTTTCATTTTTCTCTTTTGCAGATAAAGACTATTTCCTGATTGTGATTCAGAATCCAACTGAATAAGCCACTCTCTTGGCTCCGTGCATCATTCCTTAATTTAATAGCCCCCAAGAATAATAATGTTAAGCATGTCAACCAACTGGCAGGTGGAAATCACCTTTGAGCCTACTTAGACCAGTCCAGTGACCAAAGTCATCAAAGTCGTCCCTCTGCTGGCCAGTCACCCTTGAGTTCTTGGGTGGGCCTTCTTTCCTCATCTCCAGATTTTGGAGCAAGAGCTTTGAGTAGTCCACACCCTGCTTCCTTCTGACCTTCAGCTCACTTTGTCACCCTTGGAAAAGGCTGTTTTTCTTTAACTAAAAATAACTGAAATGCTTACCCTGCTGTGTGTCTTTAAACACTAGGTTGAAAAGGCCTCTCTGCCTCTCTCTTCCTGTGTAATCACGTGGTCTAATTGCTGAGCCCCAGTGCTGCCTCTGGCCGAGATGGCAGATTGTGCCCATGGTTCAGAGAGACCTGCTCCTTACTGCACCTGTGGCCACACATGCTGAACTGAGTCTTGTTTATAACTGGTACCCTGGTTTCTGGGCCTCTTGTCCCTAGCCATCCCTCTCAACATTTCCCACTGCCACCAATGTTTTAAAAGGTTATTTTTTTCTACTACACTGGGGATAGGAAAGGAGTGATATTTGTTGAGTACCCAGAATGCACCAGGTATGTTACATACCTTGGCTTATATCATCCTCACAAAACGCTACAGACAGTGTGAAAGCCATATTAAAGATGAGGAAATTGGGGTCTAGAGAATGACTTGCCTTAGGTCTCACAACTGTGACAGAGTCTCAGACTCCAGAAACTGTTTTTTCTGCACCTTCTTCCGAGAAATCCCCACTGGTCCTGTTTACCTGAGTGACCACATCCTGGGTAAATGTGTGCCTTCCCTCAGACTCGTGTGTGGGTCCCAGAACATGCCTGCTATTCTGTGAGGCTCTGGGCCCCATCATCCGGTAGCACTCTGGGATTTTTCCCCTCAGAAACCACATGTATTTATTTTTTATTAGGTTTTTCTTTTTGTCTTTTTTGTTACCTTGGAAACAAGAGGGAAAAGATTGATAACTGTGTAGTATAAACTTTGAAATCATTGTCCTTCATTCGCCAAAAGTAACCTTTGTCTACAGTGGGTTCTTCCATCTAGCAAAAATATCTCTCTGAATTTTCCAGTGAAGTTTCCTTAATGGTGTCAGGGGAGTAAAAGATGTACCCTTGGGAGCCCAGGGGTGTAGTTCATAAGGGTTCAGCAAAATTTCTTCAAACACTCCCTTTTTAGTGAAAGATGATAGGGATTTTCCACTCCATAATATATCCATATTTGTCTTAATATGGCAGTAATCCTTTCAGATAGTTTTCCCCAAATCTCCAAGGAAAACTGATTTTCTAGGAAACCACAGCACGTTTGCCCTGTCCCTGTGGACTCAGGAAGAACACCTGAGGAGAGGGTGATTATAGGACCAGAGCAAAATGACCTTGGATCAGTATTGATTGATTTAAAGAAAGTGAGGTATAGTCACTGGTATCTTCTCTTTGTTCTCAGGCTTTTTTAGGCTGGAATCTAAGTTTCCTGTGTCCTGGCTTGAGTTTCTCCAAAAAGGATAATGGGGAAGACGGTCTGGTCAACTTAGATTATCTGGTGGCACAGTCTGATTTCTAGAAGAGGGAAGGGGCCCTGTCCCTGGGGAAGGAGGTGGTCTGGCTCCAGAGCAGGTCTTGAAGACCTCCCCCTCCTTTCTTCCCTTAGTCCTTCTCACACACCCTCTTGTTTGCCTTAAAGGATCCCCCAAGATCCTAAGGAAGGTTTAGGCTCAGTCTGGCTTTAGGGAAAACAAGATGACTCATGAACATCTGCCTCTGAGTCCCCTCGGCAATGGGATTTCTTTACACATGGGAAGCCTGCATTGGATGCACTCCAGTTTGTGATAACAATGTGTAGAACTCCCTGAACTCATCTTAAGATGTAAAAACTCTGATTTTTAATTAAAAATTTAAATGATGGTGGGGGCACCTGGGTGGCTCAGTCGGTTAAGCATCTGACTCAGTTTCAGCTCAGGTCATGATCTCATGGTTCATGGTTTTGAGCCCCTCGTCAGGCTCTGCACTGATGGTATGGAGCCTACTTGGGATTCTCTCTCCCTCTCTCCCTCCCCCTCCCCCACCCATGCTAAATAAATAAACTTAAGAAAAAAAAATTTTTTTTAAGTTTAAATGATGATAGAACATATGTAAATAGCCTGGAGTTTCTGTACTTAAAGTAGCAAATGTATGGGAATATAATACCTACTAAGGTTGGAAACTGACAACTACCCTGGGTGTGAAGGGAAGAACATCACTTCTGGGTTTCAGAAGTACATTTGCCAGTATAATATATGGATGTGCCCACTGCTAGCATTATGATTTTCAAAGATACAGAGAAGTTGAAATAATTATATACCTCCATTTAATTCTACAATTAACATTCTGCTACATTTCTATTATAACTACCCATTCCTTTATCCATCCTGTTTTTTGATGCATTTCAAAGGACAGCAGCAGACAGTATACACTCCTAAACACTTCAACATGTGTGCCAGTAACCAGTTTACCTTTTCTGGAGGGCGGGTAAGATTTACTTACAGTAAATGGCATATGACAAGGGCTTACACCAGCCAGCTGAGCCCCCTATTCAAGATCACCTCACCCTGGGGGCGCCTGGGTGGCGCAGTCGGTTAAGCGTCCGACTTCAGCCAGGTCACGATCTCGCGGTCCGTGAGTTCGAGCCCCGCGTCGGGCTCTGGGCTGATGGCTCAGAGCCTGGAGCCTGTTTCCGATTCTGTGTCTCCCTCTCTCTCTGCCCCTCCCCCGTTCATGCTCTGTCTCTCTCTGTCCCAAAAATAAATAAAAGTTGAAAAAAAAATTTAAAAAAAAAAAAAAAAGATCACCTCACCCTGAATGCTGTCCTGCTTCCCAGCCAGTCTCCACCCCTACTCCCCAGAGGCAACCCCTGTTCAGACTCCTTCAGGTATGATCTTCACGCTCCAAGGTGCAGCTCCATCCATCATTCAACCATCCACCTCAGCACTTGGCACTGTGCCTGGAAATTCTGATGTTCTTCTGTGAGCCGGTATTGCCTTTCTCCAAAAATGTGTTTTTAAAGCACTGCAGGAATTACAGGCTTTCTCCTGTTAACGTATGTTGGACTCAAACCAACTACTTTTGTACATTTTTTCACTGAGAATCCCAAACCATCTTTCCACACCAAATTCAGCTTCTGGTGAATTACCAGGGGGTGAAAGAGAAATGCAGATCTCCTAAATTCAATCATTACGGCACGTAGAAATCATGAAGTTGCCAAACATGTCAAATCAGTAGAGCTACAATCCAGTGTCCATGAACTTAAACTGATCAATCATATTCAACTGAGAAGGAAAGTAACACCAAACACAAAGTGCTAGTTTGTTCAACTGTTGTGTTAAACAAGCTCAGTTGGATCAAAAGGCAATTTTATTATGGTCGCCCACTGTCTTTACATTGATTCTCTGGGGCTCGTGCTTCCCTTGCCCCGGATGGGATGTCAGGCAAGTCTCGAGGCTTCTCTCCTCATTCCCAGGGCCTTGAAGGCCCACTGGAGATGATGTGCCCAGTCTGGTGTGACGGCAAAATTTTGAACCGAATATGGAGATGGAGATTGCCCCTCACCTACCAGGTGCTTGACCCTGTTTCCCCACTTGGTGCTGTCCCCTCTTTGGCCCCATGTTGCCATAAGGAGAATGAGATGGAAAGTGTGTACTTTACCAGGACTGTTGTGAACGAGTTCTGGCTCTCTAAGCCTGGCGTGTGTTTAAAGCTGAAATTCGTCCTTCTGGCTCATCTGTCGTGAGTTTTCAAGACCTGTCTTGTCCTACCTGCCACTCCCTTAACTTTGGACGATGCGCTCTCCCTGGCTGGCCCCTCATAACTGTGCTTTTGGCCTCTGGTTCTCAGGGTCCCCTCTACACACTTTCCGTCTGTCGACTCAAGGTGAAACAGAAGCTCCCACCTCTTTTACAGGCAGAAGTCTGGACTCACTTTGGGGCCCCTTGTTTTGCAGTCCTGCACTGGTCCTGCTCCTCTCCTTAGCATAGGCCACTATTGCCTTGGGGCTTCAGTAGAAACAGATGAAAATTATTAGACTTTAACTTCCTAGTTCACAAGAAATATGTTATTAAAAACTTGTCTAAAAGGCAAGAAGAAATAGGAATTTCATGATTTTTTAAAACCTCTGGATTTCAAATACTTTTTTTGTCCTACAAGACTTGTTTGGTTTTCATGTATTATTAGGTTTTCAAATATATTTAGAGAAAACATTATAGACAAAGTAGCATATTGCCTGGAATTTGTTCTTATTTTACAATCTTCCTTTACAAAGCAGTGCTTTGTTCATTCATTCAGCAGTTATTTAGTGGTGCCTACTATGCGCCAGGCCCGTCTAGACGTAAAGGAATAGTAACAGCTTATGTCTAGTGGAGATGAGACAACAGTTAAAAAAAAACAAAACAAAATTGTGTTTGGGATCCATCTTTGGATCAATTAAAGCATAATCCCTGAACATCATTAGTTTGTAAAAGCTTCCCAGGTTTTTTGACATGCACCTAGAGTGGAAAAACACTGACCTATACAGCCTTACACACACATACCAGGGTTGTGAGTTCAAGAGGCTATAACAATATCCAGAGACAAGGAAAAACTCTTGAAAGATTAAAAATATGAGGGGAATAATTTCAACAGAAGAGTTGCAAGATAAAGTTGAGAAAATCTCCCTAAAAGTGGAAAAAAGGAAGAAAAAATGGAAAAGTTAAGAAAATTAAGGGATTGGTCTGGGATATTCAACATCTGATTAACAGAAGTTCCAGAAAGAGAAAACAGAAGGTTGAAAATACCAGCAAGAGACTGTAAGAAAAGTTTCCAAGACTAAGGACCTAAGTTTCCAGATCAAAAGATCTGAATGTCCAGAGTAATTAATTTTATTTTTTTAATTAATTTATTTTTTTATAGTGATTTTATTTTTAAAAAATTTTTTAACGTTTATTTATTTTTGAGACAGAGAGAGACAGAGCATGAATGGGGGAGGGGCAGAGAGAGGGAGACACAGAATCGGAAGCAGGCTTCAGGCTCTGAGCCATCAGCACAGAGCCCGACGCGGGGCTCGAACTCACGGACCATGAGATCGTGACCTGAGCTGAAGTCGGATGCTTAACCGACTGAGCCACCCAGGCGCCCCCAGAGTAATTACTTTTAAAAAGACCCACGCCAGGCCCCATCATCATGAGATCTCAGAACATTTTGGACAGACACAATCCAGAGAAAGAAGAAACCATGTACGAAGGATTAGAAATTACAACAGCATTGGACCCATAGCATCACTAGAAACAAAGAGAGTGCAGCAATGCCTTTAAAATTCTGCTTAAAAAAATTGTTTACAACCTAAAGTCCTATTCCAGCCAAACTATTAGTTAAGTGTGAGAGTAAGGTAAATATTTTCAGACATATAAGGTCACATATTTTTCCACCATGCAAGCTCAGGTGGCTATGGAAGCTATGGAAGAATATACATCAAAACAAGGGCATGGAGCAAAAAAGCTATGGAAGCTATGGAAGAATATACATCAGGAAGCTATGGAAGAATATACATCAAAACAAGGGCATGGAGCAAAGAAAGTAAGACATGGGGTTCGGGCAACTTGAGACTCCAACACAAGAAAGACAAAAGGGATATCTCAGGATAATGGTGAAGGGCCTGGGGCAGTAAACCTAGAGAGAAGTCCTAAACAGGAGAAGGATGTTTCCAAAAGGAAAAAAACTGCTAGAGTATTATATGTATTTGAATGGATTCAGAGAGATTTTTAGTTGTGCAAAAAATTTAGGGATAATTTAATATTGGGGCACGAAAAACAAAATGAAAACTTAAGCCCAAACCCCAGAAAATAAAAAAAATTGTACAATAAAAAGCAAATCTAGGACATATCGTGTGGCTCAGCTGTGCATAGTTTTGTAGGCAAAATACAATACACCCTAAATGGTGCTATAGCTGCTGGACGATGGGAAGGGTGAGGGAGGCAAGAGTCAAATCCCCTTCTGTGGTAAGAACTACAGAAATAACAGGACAACTATAGTGTTTAGAAACATGAAGGCAGGGGCACCCGGGTGGCTCAGTTGGCCGAACATCCAACTTTGGCTCAGATCATGATTTCATGGTTCATGAGTTCATGTGGTCCAGGGATGGAATGGTAGCTCCACAAAGTCATCAGGGACCCAGGCTCTTTAAACTTTCTGCCCAACCATTCCCAGGGTGTAGCCCTTGTCCTTATGATCCAAGATTAGCTACTAGAGCCCCAGCCGTCACAAGTTTCAGGCACCTGATGGAGGGCGGGGCTGCAGAAGGATGTCCTCTTTCCCTTTAAGGAGATTTCCCACAAGTCCCATCGAGCACTTTCCACTTTTTTTCCCCCCTCAGAGCAGCCTGTGCCTTTATAACAGCTAAGCAGGCTACCTGAGGGGGATGAACTCGCCCAGGTGGTGACTGAGCATCTCAGACTTGATTTCCACCCAGTTGAAGGTCTTGCTGTTTTAGACACCCACCGTGTCCTGTAGGATGATCTTGTCCCATAACACTTATGTTTTACTGACAAAAGTTTCGTCGTCTTGCCACTTTTAACTGGAGTGGAAGCTGGGAAATCAAGCTGGGTGCATGGCTGCCCTAAGAGACATTCAGGGTTCTGTTCCAAGGGGGGAGAGCACAATTGTTGCTGGAAGTAACAATTGGTTACCACCACAGAAGCCAAGAGAAGAAAGAATTTCAAGGAGAAATTGGTCATGGCAGGTGGGCTGTGAACGGAGAAGTTGGGTGGGAGATGGAGGGGGGTGCGAGTTACCAGAACGTGACTGTTTGCTGGTGAGAGACAAGGGGCCTCCTGGCGGAGCAAACGAGGGGAAGGGTGGCCCGGGGCACAGAGTTGAAGGGCTGGCTGAGGCTAGAGCAGGGCCGGTTGGTCCAATGCACCTGAGGGGAGGCGGGGTGAGGGCCCAGAGGACGACGAGGGAAGGCGAGCCGGAGCTGCCCGGAGAGGAGGACTGGAGCTTGCCAGGTAAGTGACTCGGGATGGGTGGGCAGGGCCCAGCTGAGCTGTGTTGCAATCAGCAATGTTGCATCATATTTGCAGCCAGGGGCGCAGCTGCGTAACAAGCTGTCAGCTGGCTTTAACCAGGACTGGGATGTTCCCAGGTTAATTCAGCAGAATGAGGGAGTTCTGCACTTTGGGAAGAATTGTGGTGGGCTGTGGAATGTGTGCTGGGCAAGAGGAAGTGGAGACAGGTAGGGACTGGCAACCGAAGAGGGTGAAGCAGAAACCCTGTCTTGTTAGAAGGGTGGTGGTGAAGTGTGGTCTAGGCTGAGACCTGGGAAGTGGGAGGCAAAGCTGGCCTGGTGGAGTGACAGAGGGAGGGTTGGGAGAGGACAGATGGGTCTGCGAGCGACTTGGGGTGGACCTGAGAGGACTCAGACAGTGACTGGATCGGTAGCAAAGGGGAGAGCCCAGCTGAAGCCTGGGTCAAGCTGGAGTGATGGGACGTGAGGGGAGAAGCTGGAGCTGCAGGTATTAGGGAAGATGGGGCTTCGCTTGCACGTGTTGAGTTTGAGAAGCCTAAACATTCTGAGGCAAACTGTTCAGGAGACAGGACTCAGACCTGAGGCTTATGTTGAAGGCACTGATGGATGTGAACGGGCTGAGCAGGCTGAAGAGAGCTGGGGCCCATGGCAGGATGAGATCTTTTAGGCACAGCCAGAGGCTGGAAAGGCCAAGGGGAGGCAGCCTCACCAGGTGACTGGCCAGCTCTGAGGGCCAGGGTCTAGGAGGGCAGGGACTGTGAGGACATAGGAGGGAGGGTAAGAGGGTAGCAACCTGGGCCTTGTCATTCAGGGAGGCGGGTGAGCATGCCCCTGGTTAGAGGGAAAGGAGGGAACAGAGGGAGTGAGGCCCCATATGGGCAGTGGGTTTGATGGTCATGGCCTATACTTCCCAGTGAAGCCAGAGAGACTTTGAAGAGTGAGGGTGGGGTGCCCCAGCCAGAGGCTAGGGGACCCCTGGGAAGATTTCAGTCCTTCCAGTCTTTGGGAAAATTCCAATTGGAGTCTATAAACAGGAACAACCAATCCTTACTCAGATAATGACCCTGACTCAGACCGCATTCCTCCTGGGTCCTCCCAAAGTGAGGCCCATTTTACAAGTGAGCTCATTGCCTTAAATAAGATGGGTGCTGAATGAAGTTCCAGGCCCTGTTCCCCCAGAACTCCATGCCCTCCTGGTCATTCACTGATGCTGATCCTTGACTTCAGAGGTAGGTTCTGTTACTGGCTCCAGGGGGAAAGAATTTGTTCAAAGTTATCCAGTAAGTAGTAAAGCTACTTTAAAATTTTTTATATTTACTTATTTTTGAGAAAGAGACAGACTGCGAGCCAGGGGAGGGGCAGAGAGAGAGGAAGACACAGAATCCGAAGCAGCTCCAGGCTCTGAGCTGTCAGCACAGAGCCCGATGCGGGGCTCCAACTTGGGATCAGCGGGATCATGACCTGAGCCGAAGTCAGACATTTAACCAACTGAGCCACCCAGGAACCCCATTAGTAAAGCTACTTTAGACCCAACATCTGTCTGCCACTGTGTAAGGGAGCAGACAGAGGCTCCGAGAAGGAACCTGCCATGGTCACACAGTAATTGGTGGCCATTCAGGCAGGGTTGCTCCACTTTGATGTGATGGGCCAGTCAAGGCCAGTTCTCTGCCTTTTCTGAGGCCTATGAATCCTAGTCAGAAGAGGGGAGACAGACCCTCAGATGGGCAGTCCACACATTCCAGAGAAATGACACTGTGAAGGTCCAGAGGACAGGTCCTCATCCAGCAAATATTTACTGAGCACCTGCCATGTGCTACACTCTATCTAGGTGCTGGGATAGAGAAATAAAATAATTTTTATAACAATTATATATCATATTAAATTTAAACCCACAATTAGATCCCACTGCATACCCACCAGAGTGGCTAAAATTAAAATTTGGCATCACCAAATACTGGCAAGGATACAGAGCTACAGGAGCTCCCACACACAGATGTGTGTACAGTGTTGACAGGAATCTAAAATGGAACCACTACTTTAGAAAAAGATCCAGGGTGTCTGGGTGGCTCAGTCAGTTAAGCACCTGACCTAATTTCAGCTCCAGTCATGATCTCACAGTTTGTGTGTTCAAGCCCCACATCAGGCTCCTCACACTGACAGTGCGGAGCCTGCTTGGGATTCTTGCTCTCTGCCTCTCTCTTTGCCCCTCCTGCACACACACTCTCTCTCCTAAACTTAAAGGAGAAAAAAAATTAGTAATTTCTTCTAAAACCAAACACACATCTACTCTATAAGCCAGCAATTCCACTCCTAGGTATTTGTCCAAGTGAAATAAAATGAGTGTGTCCACACAAAGACCGTTACAGGAATGTTCATGGCATCTTTATTTACAATCGCCAAAACCTGGACCACCCAGGTGTCCATCAGTAGAAGAATGGATAACCAAACTGTGGTTCACCCATCCAATGGAAGCTCTCTGCAATATAAAGAAATGGTCTACTGATATCTGCAAGAACATGAACTTCAAAATGCTTATATTGAAGTAAAGACGCCAGAAACAAAAGCACGTACTGTGTGTGGTTCTATTTATATGACGTTCTAGATGAGCTCATATTAATCTACAGTGAAAATCTCAGAATGGTTGTTGCCTCTGGAGGTGAGGGTGGATATGGACTGAGAAGGGGCAAGAGGGAACTTTCTAAAGAGGTGATGGTAGTGTTCTGTATCTTGGTAGGAGTTTGGATTACACAGGTGTGTGTACTTGTGAAAATTCATCAGACACACGCTTAACATCTATGCTTAGTTATATGTAAATTTTATCCCTGTAAAAAAATTAAAAACAAATATTGATATGGATATAAAGGGTTTGAGGATAAAGTGAATTGATGTCTGCAACTTACTGGTTTTTTTCCTCTTTTTATTGAGACATAATTGACATATAACATGTTAGTTTTGGGTGTACAACATAATGATTCAATATTTGTATATATTGTGAAATGATCGCCGCAATAAGTCTGATTAAAAACCATCAGCATACATAGTTACAAAATTTTTTTTCTTTTAAGATCCACTCTTTAGCAACATTTAAATATACACTACAACATTACTAATCATAGTCACCATGCTGTACATTACATCCCCTGGACTTATTTATAACTGAAACTTTGTGATTTTTAACCCCTTTCACTCATTTTGCCCCACCCCACTCTCTAGCCTATGGCAACCATCAATCTGTTCTCTGTATCTCTGAGCTTGTTTGTTTTTAGATTCCACATATCAGTGAGATCATGGCCCATCCATGTTGTCACAAATGGCAAGATTCCATTCTTTATGGATTAATAATATTCCATATCGTGTGTGTGTGCATGCACATGTGTGTGTGTGACATTTTATTTATCCATTCATCTACCAGTGGTCACTTAGATTGTTTCCATATCTTGGCTATTGTAAATAATGCTGCAATAAACATAGGGGTACATATATCTTTTCTAGAGATTTCGTTTCCTTCAGATAAATATTCAGAGGTGGAATTGCTAGATTTCTATCTTTAATTTTTGGAGGAACCTCCATACTGTTTTCCACAGCAGCAGAACAAATTCACATTACCACTGTTAGTGGGTTCCCTTTTCTCCACATCCTTGTCAATACTTGTTATTTCTTGTCATGCTGATGATAGATAGCCAGGTGTGAGGTGATATCACATTGTGGTTTTGATTTATATTTCCCTGATGATTAGTAATGTCGAGCATCTTTTCATTTGTCTGTTGGCCATCTGTACATCTTCTATGGAAAAATGTTCAGGTCTTCTAACGATTTTTTAACCAGATTGGTTGGGTTTTTTTGTTTTGTTTGCTATTGAGTTGTAGGAGTTCTTTATATACTTTGGATATTAACCCCTTATCAAATATATGACTTGCAAATATTTTAATTCATTGTCTTTTCATCGTGCCGGTGGTTTCCTTTGCTGTGCAGAAGCTTTTTAGTTCAATGTGGTCCCACTTGTTTGTTTTTACCGTTGTTGCCTTTGCTTTTGGTATCAAATCCCCAAATCATCACCAACACCAATGTCAAGGAGCTTACCACATATGCTTTCTTGTAGGAGTATTATGGTTTCGGGTCTTGCATTCAGTCTTCAATCCATTTTGAATTAGTTTTCATTATGGTATAAGTCATGGTCCAGTTTCCCCAAAATCATTTACTGGAGAGACTGTCCTTTCTGCCACTGTGTATTCTTGGCTTCTTGGTTATAAATTAATTGATCATATATGCATGGGTTTATTTCTGGGATCTCTATTCTCCACTGATTTTTTTTAAGTTTATTTATTCTGAGAGAGCAAGCACGTGCATGGGAGGGCAGAGAGAGAGAGTGGGAGAGAGAGTCTCAAGTAGGCTCCACACTGGCAGTGCGGAGCCCAATGCAGGGCTTGAACCCACTGAGCCACCCAGGCACCCATGATCTATGTGTTTTTATGCTAATGCCATACTATTCTGATTACTATAACTTTGTGATATAGTTTGCCTCCAGCTTTGTTCTTTCTCAAGGCTGCTTTCACTTTTCCAGATAATTTGTGGTTCCATACAAATTTTAGGATCATTTGTTCTATTTCTGTGAAAAATGCCATTGGAATTTTAATAGGGATTGCATTGAATCTGTAGATTGCTTTGGGTATAGAGACATTTTAACAATATTAATTCTTCCAGTTCATGAGTACAGAATATCCATTTATTCATGTCTTCGATTTCTTTCATCAGTGTCTTACGGTTTTAGTGTACAAGACTTTCCCCTCCTTTGTTAAATGTATTCCTAGGTATCTTATTCATTTTGATGCAATTTTTTTTTCTTTTAGACAGTAGGGCAGGGGCAGAGGGAGAGAGAGAATCTCAAGCAGGCTCCATGATATCAGGGCACAGCCTAATTTGGGGCTCGATCCCATGACCTCGATCATGACCTGAGCCGAAATCAAGAGTCAGATTCAACCAACTAAGCCACACAGGTGCCCCTTATTTTTTATTTATTTTTATTTATTTTTTTAGAGAGTGCAGGGGAGTGATGCAATTTTAAATGGTATTTTAATTGCTTTTTTAAAATAATTTTTTAAGCTCATTTATTTATTTTTGAGAGAGACAGAGACAGAGTGAGTGGGGGAGCAGCAGAGAGAGAGAATCTCCATTGTCAGCACAGAGCCCAATGTGGGGCTCAACCCCACAAAACTGAGATCATGACCTGAGCTGAAACCGAGTGAGACACTTAACCAACTGAGCCACCCAGGCGTCCCTTAATTTCTCTTTCTGATAGTTCATTATTAGCATATAGAAACACAACAGATTTGGGGCACCTGGGTGCCTCAGTCAGTTTAGTGTGCCACTATCTTGATCTCAGTTCAGGTCTTAATCTCAGCTCAGGTCTTGATCTCAAGGTCATGAATTCAAGCCCTGTGTTGGGCCCCACACTGGGCATGGAGCCTACTTAAAAAAAAAACAAAAAACAAAAAACAGGGTGCTCAGGTGGCTCAGTCAGTTAAGCATCAGACCCTTGACTTTGGCTCACGTCATGATCTCAAGGTTCGTGAGATTGAGCCCTGCATCAGAATCTGCGCTGAGTGTGGAGTCTGCTTGGGATTCTCCCTCTCTCTGTCCCTCCCCTGCTTGCTCGCTCACTCTCAAAAATAAATTAATTGAAAAAAAAAACAAAACCCAGACTTTTGTATATTGATTTTGTATCTTGCAACTTTACCAAATTTATGAGTTCTAACAGTTTTTTGGTGGAGTCTTTACGGTTTTCTATATATAATATCCTGTCATCTGCAAACAGCGACAGTTTTACTTCTTCCTTTCCAATTAAAAAATTTTTTAACGTTTATTTATTATTGAGAGACAGAAACAGAGATGAGCATGGGAGGGGCAGAGAGAGGAGGAGACACAGAATCTGAAGGAGGCTCCAGGCTCTGAGCTGTTAGCACAGAGCCCAATGCGGGGCTCGAACTCACAAACCCAGCGAGATCCTGACCTGAGCGGAAGTCGGACGCTTAACCGACTGAGCCACCTTCATCTTCCTTTCCAATTTAGATGCCTTTTATTTCTTGCCTAATTGCTCTGGCTAGAATTTCCAAGATGGTGTTGAATAAAAATGGCAAGAGGGGGCATCTTTGTCTTGTTCCTGATCTTAAAGGAAAAGCTTTCAACTTTTTATTATTGAGTATGTTAGCTGTCGGCTTGTCATACATGTGGCCTTTATTATGTTGGGATAGGTTTCCTCTATACCCACTTTGTTGAGAGTTTTTATCACAAATGGATATTGGAGGGGCTACTGGGTGGCTCAGTTGGTTGAGCATCTCTGACTTCTCCTCACATCATGATCTTGTGGTTTGTGAGTTCAAGCCCCACATGGGGGCTCACTGCTGTCAGCCTGTCAGCACAAAGCCTACTTCAGATCTTCTGTTCCCCTCTCTCTGCCCAAGCCCTGCTTGCACTCTCCCAAAATAAATATTTTTTTAAGTTAATAAAAATAAATGCATATTGGATTGCAACTGAAATGTATAAAAAAGATTGGGTGGGTGGATGTACAGATGATAAAGCAAATAGGGCAAGCATTAAGTATAGAATGTAACTGGTGTGTATATTGGCGATTGCTGAACAATCATTTCAAGTGTTCTGTATGCCTGAAGATTTTTGTAATGCTTAGAAAAATTATATAGTATATTAGAAGTTGCTAACTATTCTGTCAAAAAAATAAGGCATTGGAGGGAGGATAGGGAGTAACCGGGGTGGGGACTGCAACATTAAATAAGATCATTCAGGAAAGCCTCCCTGAGGAGACCTGAGAGCCACACAGAGATCTTGAGGAAGAACGCTCCAGGCAAAGGGAAGAGTAAGTATTGAAAGGCCCTGGGGCACAAGAGTGTCTGATTCTGGAAGAGTGAGAAGATCAGTGTAGCTGAAGCCTAGGGGGCAAGGAGTAGATGAGGCCAGGAGAGAGTAAGAGGCAAGATCTCACAAGCCTCTTGGGCCACTGTTCAGCCTTTGACTTTTGCTCTAAACGTGTGGGGTACAGAATCAGCTGACCCGACTTCCGTGCACAGGAAAGCTGCTGTCAGCGTAGTGGTACCCAAATGAGGCGGGCAAAGCCAAAGCGAGGAGACCAGATGGGAGATGCTGACAGTAGTCAGGCAAGAGATGATGGCAGCTCTGGCCCGAGGGCAGTGGTGGAAGTGGTAAGAATTGGTTAGATTGTCGAGATATTTTGAAATGTGAACCAGCAGGATTTGGGCATGGACTGGATATGTGGGTGGTGAAGGAAAGAAAGGGGTCCAAGATGACACGGATGGAGACAGGGGAGATTACAACTGGTGCACATTTTAGGGGAAGAGCATGGGTTGATTTGGGGGAAGCTAAATTTCAAATGTCTGCTAGGCTTTCAAGTGGAGACACGGAGTAGACCGGGCCTTGGATTCTGTGGAGATGAGGGAGAGGAGGAACAGTGGGAGAGAAACCAGAGCTGGAGGTGGAGTGTCAGTCCTGCTGACTGGTCAGGTGAGAGCAAGAGTGAGCACAGACCTTGGGATTTGGGGGATGGGCCCTCCCCCACCATAGCCTCAGCCTAGGGCTTAGTGGAGCAAGGAGAGGTGTAACAACTTCCCCCAAGGCCTTGGCCGACCTAGTTCTTTCAGCTGCACTTAATGGCTCTGATTATACTCTGCTGCAACTTTGTGTTTGTGAGATTTGTCCATTTTGACACAGCTCTAGATCAAGAGTCAGCAAATTAAAGCCTCAGGCCAAATCTGTTTTAGCAAATAAAGTTTTCTTGGGATACAACCATGCCCTTTCGGGGTAAAGTCTGCTTCCACAAGCCAACAGCAACAAAGGAGTAGTTGCAGAGGGCCATATGGCCTGGAAAGCCAAACCTATTTACTGTCTGGCCCTTTAAAGGGAAAGTTTGCTGAGAGCCCTTCTCTCACCATGTGTTGCTATGTTATAGGAATACCCAACATCTTCAGTAGGACATATAGGTGGTCCCAATTTTTTGCTGTTAGGAAAATGCTCCAATGAACATACTTAACTGTGTTCCCTTGAGCTCACATGGGACACAGCAAGTGGGATTCCTGGTTTGTAGGATATGGGCATCTTCAGTTTGGGTAGATTCTGCCAAATCACTCTTCAGTATGGCTGAAAGGCTTTACACTCCCTTCAGCAGTGTAGAGAGTTCCCATTTCCCATTTCCCATCTTCCTCTAAAACATGGTATGCTGTGTTGTCAGACTTCATGTTAGTTAGCAGTCTTCTATTGTTTGTGGATTCCTCTGCATCTTCTTGCTGTGAGTGGTAGTTATGCTCCTGCTGCTTCTTGGCCTGGTGTTCTGGCTGGGACCTCAATACAATGTTGCATTATATTCAGTGAATTCATTTCACTGAAATGAATATACCATAGAATTCACCATACCATAGAGTATGGTGTTTTACCATTAAGTACGATGTTTGTCGCAGGTTTGTTTTCATTTGTTTGGTTGGTCTTGGGGTGGCAGGGAGAACTCCCCTCAAAAACCATCTGGATCAATTTTTTGAGGTATATTGCTACTCACTTTGTCTATTTCTTTTTGAAATAGTTTTGGCAAATTTCTTTTTCTAGAAAATTGTCCATCTTATCTAAGTTTTAAATTTACTGGCATAAAGTTTATAACATTCTTATTTTTATCATTTCTGCTAGAAATGATAGCAGTTCTATTTGGCACATTAATGTTTATTCTGTGTGTCTTTTCAAAGCTCCAGCTTTGCTTTGTGGTCTTAGTATTTTTGTTTTCTATTTCATCAATTTCTGCTCTTCTTTCCACTTTCTTTGGGTTGACACTGTTACTTTTTTATAATTCTTTAATACTCTGCTTGTAGATTTTCTGTACTTCTTACCTACTATAATTAATAAGGCTATAAATCTTCTACAGGCTGCTTTAGTTGTATTCCCCCAACCCTGAGTTTTTAAGTGTATTCTCATTTTTTTGATCTAAATAGTTTTCATTTCAATAGGATTTCATCTTTGAGTAAAATGTTTTTTAGATGTTTATGTGTCCAAACATTTAGAATTCATTTGGGTCTGGTCTGTGGTCACAGAATATGGTCTTTATGAAACTGTTCGAGGGGCGCCTGGGTGGCGCAGTCGGTTAAGCGTCCGACTTCAGCCAGGTCACGATCTCGCGGTCCGTGAGTTCGAGCCCCGCGTCGGGCTCTGGGCTGATGGCTCGGAGCCTGGAGCCTGTTTCCGATTCTGTGTCTCCCTCTCTCTCTGCCCCTCCCCCGTTCATGCTCTGTCTCTCTCTGTCCCAAAAATATAAATAAACGTTGGAAAAAAAAAAAAAAAAAGAAAAGAAACTGTTCGATACCTGTTGAGATTCAAGTTGGGGCCATTTTTTATGTCATTTTTTGGTAAATGTTTCTTGTGTGCTTGAAAGTAGCAATACTGGGTTCAGGGTTCCATTAGGGTTCATTGATCAGGATTATTATTAATATCTTTCTGTATCTTTTTTTGGCTGTTGGGTCTATCAGTTACTGAAAGAAGTCTTAAATCTCTCACTATGATGGAAGATCTGGCAATTTCTCCTTGTATCCTATCACTTTTGTTTTATACATTCAGCCTTTTAGATCTCTAACTTGTATGCTTTATAAGAATTGTTGTCTTCCTACAAGTTGTACTTTTCATCATTTATTGGTCATCCTCTGGATCTCTAATAATGTTTTTTACCTTAAGGACTTTTCTGTCTGATTTTGCTATAGCTATACCTTCTGGTTAGCTTTTCTCTAGTATACCTTTTCCCATCATTTTACTTTTGGTGCCCTTAAGTTTTAAATGTCCTCTTGTAAACAGCATATAGAGCTGCATTTATTTTTCTTGGCCAGTCTGATCATGTTTTATTTATTTATTTTTAATTTTTTTAATGTTATTTATTTTTTAAATGTTTTTATTTATTTTTGAGACAGAGACAGAGCATGAGCAGGGGAGCGGCAGAGAGAGAGGGAGACACAGAATCCAAAGCAGTCTCCAGGTTCTGAGCTGTCAGCACAGAGCCTGACGCAGGGCTCAAACTCACGGACTGAGATCATGACCTGAGCTGAAGCTGGACACTTAACCAACTGAGCCTGCCACCCAGGCGCCCCAATGTTATTTATTTTTGAGACAGAGACAGAGCATGAGCCAGGAGACAGGCAGAGAGAGGGGAAGACACAGAATCTGAAGCGGGCTCCAGGCTCTGAGCTGTCAGCACAGAGCCCCACGTGGGGCTCGAACCCACGAACCGTGAGATCATGACCTGAGCTGAAGTCAGACGCTCAACCGACTGAGCCACCCAGGCGCCCCTGATCATGTTTTTAATAAGTGAATGTAAAACATTTACTCATGTTTTACATTTACTCTGGTTTTGCATCATTTATATACCATTCTTTTTACTTTTTTTTCTCCTTTTCTCTATTGGCAGTTACACTTGCTATTCTTTTAGTGATTCCCTTGTAAGTGTCTGAAATACACACTTCCTGAATTCACAAAGCTTTGTAAATTATCAGTATCTTTATCCTGCCCCCCTCAAATATATCAAGCCTCTTAGAACACTTGAACTGATTACTCTCTCCAGTCTTCCGGTTGTGTCCTCTGCTCCTTTTGTAACTCCCCAGATTAATCATCACTGTTCATGTTCCACTGTTTATTTACCTACATGTTTACCAGCTTAGTTGCTCACCATTTTTCTTCTTCTGAGTTCTGCAAACTCATTACAAAGTGCCACGATGCTACTTTTATTTATCCTGCTCTGGATTTTATGTAAGGATCCTGGTCTTTAATCAAGTCTGGAAGCTCTTCAAGAACTGCCTCTCCCACTTCTTTTCTCTCCTTTTGGAATTCTGATTGGACCTGCGGGTCTTCTCACTTCCCTATTCCTATCACTTATCCTTTTAGAAGGTCTATCACCTTGTTTCTCTGGTTGCTTCCTTTCAATCCTCCAGTTGCGTGACTTATCTTCTGCTGTGTCCCATCTACTTTCTTGCCTGATCCTTTCAGACTTGAATTTCAAATAGCTTTTTCAATTCTAGAAATTCCTTTGAAAACCTGTGTGTTCCTTTTTAGCATCTTGTTTTGAAGTTGTAATCCCCCCGCCCCTAGCTTTCTTTCTCTAACCATGAGCTCCATGGAGGCGAGGTTTTTGGGTTTACTGCCATCGTCACCTCCAGCGCCTCACACCATCGCTTGAAGGGAACGGCCTCCCAGTGTGCTGTGGGATGACTTAGCCCCAGGGGGAACGGAAAATGCTGAGCCCCGGACTGGCCCGCGCGCTTTCCCGCTGTCAGAGCTGCAAGTCAGCTCTCTCAACTCCCGGCAGGCTTGCCAGTCTCTCAGCCCCGGCCTCGGGGAGATGGGCCGGCAGCTCATGACGTCACAGGACTGTGACGCGACCTGGGAGCCCCGCCCCACCCCTCCGCGGTGCTGGCTTGGAGTCCAGCTCTCTGCGCCATGACGTCACAGGCCCAGGCGGGCGGGTTTTGCGTCGGCCCAATGGGAGCAGTGCGCCGGCCTCCCCTTTAAGGAATGTTGTGACCTGACGTCACCCGGGCGAGTTACCTCCCCGAGCCACCGCCGCCAGGCTCAGCTCGAGAACCGGAGCCCTTGAGCGCGAGGCGCGGAGCCCCCGAATCTCAGCCAGAGCCCCCAAGCCACGCGTCCCGGAGCCCCGGCCTGCGCGCCCTGCCGGGCCCGCGCGATGCCCTCAGACCGGCCTTTCAAGCAGCGGCGGACCTTCGGTGAGGCCCGGCGGGCAGTCTGCGGGTGCGGAGCGGGGACACGGGGTGGGGGGGGAGGTGGGAACCACGACTGACCCTGACTGCCGCAGGCGACGTCAGCCCCGTGACGTCAGACTCAGGCTGGACCCCCCGGGGCCGGGAGGCAGGTTCTGGCCTGGGCCGGGGCTTCGCCTCCCAGTCCAGCCGGTGCCAGGCCCTGGGGCCTGAAGCCCCGGGGGCGGGAGCCCGGGGGGCGGGGCCGGCGACGGGCGGGGCAAGCGGGACCTCTTGGCCTTACTGCCTGTCTCCTGTCCGCAGCCGACCGCTGTAAGGAGGTGCAGCAGATCCGCGACCAGCACCCCAGCAAGATCCCGGTGAGTCTCACCGCCCCCTCCTATCCCTGTGGCTCCAGGCCCTGCCCATCTCACGCATCCCCTGCCCCACCCCTAGGTGATCATCGAGCGCTACAAGGGTGAGAAGCAGCTGCCAGTCCTGGACAAGACCAAGTTCCTGGTGCCAGACCATGTCAACATGAGCGAGTTGGTCAAGATCATCCGGTGCGTGGGCAGCAGCAGTCAGAAGGGGCTTGGGGCCTTCTGGGGGAGGGTGGGACTTGGGCCCGGGCTTTGGATCCCAGTCCTAGGTAGGTTGGGAAAGGTCAGGGCTGGGGTCTGTGTCAGGTCAGAGGTGAGTGCCTCCAGAAAGGGCTGGGATGGGGGTGGTCTCAGAATCATTGGGGATGGGGCGGGGGGTGTGGTCAGGGCACCACCCACCCAGGAGCCTGGCCCCTCACAGAAGGCCCCTGCCCTTCTGCTACCCCAGGCGCCGCCTGCAGCTGAACCCCACGCAGGCCTTCTTCCTGCTGGTGAACCAGCACAGCATGGTGAGCGTGTCTACGCCCATCGCCGACATCTACGAGCAGGAGAAGGATGACGATGGCTTCCTCTACATGGTCTACGCCTCCCAGGAAACCTTCGGCTTCTGAAGCAGCAGTAGGGGGGGAGGGGTTGGCCTGGGAATGGGGGTGGGGGGGTGCCCTGTCAGGCTCTACCCAGGGAGCTCCTGGCTCCTGAACTTAACGGTCTCTGCCCTGGGTGGGCTGGGCAGGGATGCCGCCTCCTAGCCAGGGCACACCAACCACACCTACTCTGCCCGTGGGTGGGTCCTGGGCCAGTCATTGTTAGGGTTACCCCTCTGGGTGCTGGCTGGGATGCGGGAGGATAAGGAAGAGCTCCCAGCACCCCTGCTCCGTGTGGTTTGTCTTTTTCTTTTTTTAGGCCCCTGCCCATCTGCCCCTCCCTCACCTGAGGCGCTGCCCCCCTGCTTGGACCTGCCCACCCCTGAAAGACTGGCCCCTGGCTCACCTGGTCTTGACAAGGTGTACGGATCTGTGGTCATTGTCCCTCTGCAGAATAAAGATTGCTCAGGCCCGCCTGGCCCTTTGCCTCCAGCTGCTTGGGGAATGGGGGGGGGGGGGTGGGAGCTGCTGGGGGGTGGGGTGGGAGTAGGCTGCCCTACACCAGTCTCAGCTGGCCAGGGCACAAACTTGCGTGTTGTGGACTTGGGGCTCATTCTAGAAACCCACACCAGTGTGTAGTATACCACGGTGGTGTTAGCGGCCAAGCCCACCCCTTCCAGGAGTGCAGTGTGGGCCCAGGATCGATTTCTTTGTAACAAAAAACCATTTATTAAGTAGTCACAACCTAACAAACCCTGCTCACCTGCTTCTTCCCCTTTCGAGCCTCGGAGGGGGCTCCCCGGTGTGCAGAACCACAAAGTGGGGGTCCAAGTGGAGGAGCTCCTGGCTATTCCCCATTGGCCTTGCTGCCAGCCATGGCTCCTCTCTGGTGCCAGAGATTTGTAACCCTGGACTCGAACCTCATCTGCCGGAGGCCTCCTCTGCTGGCAACTCTGGCTAGGGGGCTTGGCCCAGCTTCTGGCCCTTCCACCCCCTGAAGTCCATGCAGCCCTGTGCCCAGCCAGGCCTACTTGAGCACAAGCATGGCCTCCGTGCCGTCCTTGGCAGTCAAGTAGAGACCATGTGTGAGGTAGTACTCCCGCCGCAGGAAGGCATAGAAGTAATCGGAGATGAGCAGGATCTGGGGGGAGAGAGAAGGTGTGAGAAGCTCTGAGGAACCTACCCCTGAACCTTGGGTCTCTGAGAGGGTAGGCGGGTGTTGGGGTGACCCTGCCCAGGGACTCCTACCTCAGGGCCTACAACTGACCCCACAAGGTCTTGCATTGGACCTCTCCACCCCTGTGCCCCTGTATTGCCCCTCTCCACCCCTGTGGGGTTCACGCCACCTTCCCAGGCCCTGGCCTCTGCACTCCAGAATGTACCTCTGCAGCCAGTGGCCCTTCCATCCTCACCTCTTGGGTGCCCACAGGCTCCTCCATGGTACAGCTGAGCCCCCGGTCAAAGCTGCTGCTCCCATGGTGAACCCATGCCCCCATCTTCCCTCCAGGTTCTTAGGCCACAGAATAACCTGATACTTCTCCTGGACACAAGGCCACTAAGTCCTGGCAGTTTTATCTCCCAAACTCAGATCCACCCATTTCTACCTGTTCTTACAGCTAACACCCTGGACAAAGCCACTGTCATCGAAACAACATCAATCTCTGCTCTGGGCTCCTTGGTCTCAGGCCTCCCGCACCCCTGACCCCACCAGTCCATTCTCTCTCGCAGCCAGAGGTTGCTTCTCAAAATAAATCTAGGCCTATTACTTCCCAGCTAAAAGTCCTCCAAAGGCTTCCTAGGGCTCCTAGGATGAAGATCAGACTCTTTTGGGGCTCTGAGGGCTTGTACCTGGTCCCTGCCCCATGTGCATGCCTCACCCTCTCGCCTGCTCCACCTCACTCAGCTCCAGCCACACTGGCTTCTTTCCTTTTGCTGCAGGATCTCTGCTGTTTCCTCTGCCTGCAATGTTCTCTTCCCTTTCATCCAGCCAACATCTGCTTACCCTTCAGGTCTCAGGAAAGGTCACTTCCTTAGAGAAGCCCTCCCACACTCCCAGATTGGGTCTTGGCCCCATTAACCTCTACTTGGTAACACAAACTCATCCAAATTGCAGTTTTTCTTTCATCTGTGTGACTGCCTGATGATTGTGCCTCCTCCCCTGGACTGGGCAGGGTCCCCGAGGCGTTCTGCCACCATGGTATCCGTGACCAGCTCAGTCGGCCTTTCCTGGATAGGCCACAGAATCCAAAGGGCCCCAGAAGCTCAGTACTATCCCCCTGACAGAAGCCCAGAGAGGAATCAGGACTTGGGCTGTTTTACAATCCCATTCATCCCAAGACTCCCAGTGCCTGGGGCAGGAGGGGCAGAGCCCTGCTGCATGGCAGGATGTGGGGAGAGGGGCTCACAGCCCCATTTCTCAGCCACTTAGAGGCCTCTTAGACCATTAGTATCAACCACCTTGTTGGCATAGATGGGAAGATGGAAGCCCAGTGGAGGAGTGGAGGGGGAACACCCGGCTAGGGTCTTAGAGCAGGTCAGAGGTTGAGCTGAGCCTGGGATCTTGGCCTCTGACCTCCGGAGACCCCTGTCCTGGACAGCTTCATACTGTGGGCAGGAAGGAGAACACAGAGGGGCCTGAAGGAAAAGCTGAGGACCTACACCAGAGGAAACTGAGGCACAAAAGGTTCAATAGTTGGCCTGAGACTACACATGAGAGCTGGCCTAGTGGCTGTGACCCTGCAGCAAGGTGATATACCTGGGGCCCAGTCTGCCACAGGGCAGAGAACTAGCAGCTGGGGGTATCCGTGGAGCTGACAGTCCAGGGAGCCCCCAAGGCTTTGCCCCACAGCTGCCCGTGCCGGGCAGTTACCACAGCAAAGGCTGACCTCACATCCTGCAGCCCCTTTCTCACCTAGGCCCAAGGTGTCTGGTCTGGAGCTGTGGCTAAGCTGGGAGCCAGATGTGATGAGGATCATATGCAAAGTCACAATTCACAATAAAACAAATGAACCAACTCCAGTGTCACACACAATCAGCAGCACGAGGATTAGAAAGTCAAAATACAAGGTATTAGGTTGAACCATATGAAATGGCCATTTTGCAGATCAAAAATGGTTGCATATTGGAAAGTTCATATAGTTCAATTTAATATAAAATGGGGGAAAAAACCACAGTATGTATGTTATTTACAAGTAACAAAACAAATAACTAAGCCCTTAGGGAACCATTCGTTTTCCTTATAATCCTTAACATTGTAAATTATGTATATGTATTATATTGATTAAAGAAATAAATTAAAAGCAACCAGCTCATACATGACTGAATAAATAAATGAGAGAGAATTGCTTTTGGAACCGTTACAGAAGAATTCCAAATAACATACCTCACCCAGGAGGTGGAGCTTAGTTCTTCCTACTCCCCACCCTCTGCCCCCAAGGGTGGGCTAGGAGAGGTAACTTACTTCCAAAGAACAGAGCAGGGAAAGAGAAAATAGTAATTCTATCCTGAAGAAGCCCTGCAAACACTGTCTTGAACAAATGAAGGGTAACATCATCATGAAATCAGGTGGCTAGCATGTACCGACTGAGCATTCCAAAAATCCAAACCCCCAACTTACAAAAAGAAAAGCGCAAGAAGTCCAAAATGGGGACACTCTATAAGATACTTGGCCAGTGCTCCTCAAGACTGTCCAGGTCATGAGAAATTAGGAAAGACTGAGAAAGCAGGCAGAGGACATGGGGAAGACAGGACACTTAAATGTAATGTAGTTCCCTGGCTTAGATCATGGGTGTGGAGCATATGGGAACTTTCTATATCTAAAGTTATTCTGGAATTTAAAAGTTTATTTTAAAAAAGCAATGTGTTATTATCTGCAGCTATATAAATGAATCTCAAAAATATTTTGCTGCTGGGGTACCTGGGTGGCTGAATCAGTTAAGTGTCCAACTCTTGATTTCAGCTCAGGTCATGATCTCACAGTTCATGGGACTGAGCCCCACATTGGGCTCTGAGCTGACAGCATGGAACCTGCTTAGGATCTTCTCTCTCCCTCTCTCTCTTTCCTTTCCCCACTCACGCTTGTGTGTGCATGTTCTCTCTCAAAATAAATAAATTTAAAATTTTTGCTGAATGAAAGGCAGCTTCAGAAAATGTACATGTTATGGGTATTGAGGAGGGCACCTTTTGGGATGAGCACTGGGTGTTGTATGGAAACCAATTTGACAATAAACTTCATATATTGAAAAAATAAAATTATAAAAAAAAATGTACATGTTAAGATTTGTGTTTTTCACTTTATATAAATTTCATATAAGAAAAATGTAAGTAAGTATTGAGCTCTGGTTAATAATACACATGCTAAGAGGGGCGCCTGGGTGGCGCAGTCGGTTAAGCGTCCGACTTCAGCCAGGTCACGATCTCGCGGTCCGTGAGTTCGAGCCCCGCGTCAGGCTCTGGGCTGATGGCTTGGAGCCTGGAGCCTGTTTCCGATTCTGTGTCTCCCTCTCTCTCTGCCCCCCCCCCCCTTCATGCTCTGTCTCTCTCTGTCCCAAAATAAATTAAAAAAAAAAAAGTTGAAAAAAAAAATTAAAAAAAAAAATACACATGCTAAGATATTTAGCAGGCAATATAGTGATATCTATACTTTGTGGTTTTTTTTTAAATTTTATTTAAATCCAAATTAGTTAACATATAGTGTAATAATGATTAAAATAAGGGATTGAGGGATGGATAATTTGTGATCACAAAAGTATAGTAAAATGTTAACGGTAGAGTCTAGGTGGTAGGTATATGGGCGTTCAATGTTAAATCTTTCAACTTTGCTGTGTCTGTGAAAATTTTCATGATAAAGTGTAAGGGGAGGGTGGTATGGAGGGAAGAGTCTTGTGTGCCAGCTTGATCTGTCTGGAACCAAAGGTCAGTGTTCCCGATTGGGTGACCTGACCCTGGCCTATGGGGAAGGCATCTTGGGGACACCAGGCTGGCCTGGAGGCTTGGCTCTTTGAGACACCCCTAGCTAGTAACAGGCTGGCCAAGACAACCTCCCTCTTCTGACCTTGGGGCTTTCCATTTGGGCTAAGGAGCAGGGATTTCAGGCCCTGGGATTCAAGCAACACAGCAGCTACAGATCCAGAGCCCCTCTGCCCAGTCTAGGTGGGGGAAGTTGGGCAAGGAGCAATGGAAAGAGCATGGACAAGTTAGTGGTTGTGTGACCCTATGTAAGTCACTTTCCCAAATCTAAGCTGCATTTTCCTCATCTGTAAAGTGAGTGATAAAACTAGTTTACTCACAATGGTGGCTCCCCCAGTCTTTGCTCTGTCCCTGTGTGTTTTCAGAGACCTGAAGAACAGCCCATTCTTTATTTTTATTTATTTTTTATTTTAAGAAGACTCCATGCCCAATGTGGGGCTCGAACACATGACCCTGAGATCTAGGGTCACATGCTGTACTGACTAAGCTGGCCAGGCACCTGAGAAGCCCATTCTTTAAAGTGGCCCTTAAGAGCTGTGGCTGGACTCCTTAGCTTCTCTCTTGCCATCAACCAAGTCCTGCCAATCCCCTTCCTCAGACTTCCAACTCAGCCTCCTTTTATCCCTCCCACTGCCACTTCTTTCTGGAAGGCCTCCTGCATCCTCCTGGCCCCTGAGGGATCTCTCTCAGGTTCTCAGTGTCTGTCTGTCTGTCTCTCTCCCACACACACACACACACACACACACACACACACACACACACACGAACGAACCCTTCACTTGTCTGCTCAGAAGCCCCCAGTGCCCCACTCTGCCCCGCACCACACCCACATGGCCAAGGAGCCCTGAACACAGCCTGGTCCTGAAAACACTTTGTGGCCATACCTCACTGCCTCAGCTGGAATGGCTCTTCCCACAAAGGGCTCCTGCTTATCCCTAGAAAGGAATCATCTGCATCTCCTGCCCCAGATTCTTCCCTAACCCCATGCTCAGTTATGTGATCCCTGGGATGAAGTCACTTCCTGTTGGCCTCCCAACCAGATGGGATGGCATCTGCTCCAGCTCTGTGACCCCAGACCCAGGAAAGGGCTGGCACTCTGGGAGTGCCTTGCTGGTCCCCTCCCCCTTGTGAGGGCTCAGTCAGACCACATTTCTCTCACTGGCAGCCATGACGGTTCCAGCACTATCTTTTGGGCCACGATGAAGATTTAATGAGGTAGCTGATAAAAGGATGGCCAGTGACAGGGAGAGGCACTTCACAAGTGGAATAAAATGGTTAGAACATGCTCCATTACAGGGTGGGGAAGTGGAGAGACAGGGAAACCAACAACTTCTGGGTAGCTGCTCTGGACCAGGCTCTTTAATTAAAAAAATCATTAGAGGGTTGGGGGATGGGCAAAATGGGTGAAGGGGAGTGGGAAGTACAGGCTTCCCATCATGGAATGAAAAGTCACAGGAATGAAAGGTACAGCACAGGGACCAGTCAATGGCACTGTAATAGCGCTGTATGGGGACAGATGGCAGTTACACTTCTAGGCACAGCATAAGTGAGCTGTCCAATCACTAGGCTGTACACCTGAAACCAATGTAACATTGTGTGTCAACTGGACTTGAATTTAAAAAAAGCACATCACTGAATTTTCACAACATTCTGGGGTAGGGTTTATAAGCCCCACTCAGAGATGAGCAAACTCCAAGCTCACGGGTCTTGCCCAGGGTCACATGGGAGTAAGGGAAGCATTTGGGCTGCAATGCCAGTCCTGCCTGAGGCCCAAGCCCTACTTCTTCCCATCCTCCCCACAGCCCCTCCCAGTTAAGGATTCTGGGGAGCAAAAGGTCTGTACCTGGGTCCTGTTATGGGCCCATGCTGGCCCTTGGTCTACACTAACACCCCTGATGAGGCTGTGCTCCCAGGCCCCAGTCCTGACACTTAGCCAGGAAGAGAGTTTTTTGGGAAAAGGCAAAATAAGTATCAGAGACATCCGAGGCAGTGAAGGCTGTTACCTCGGTGCGTCTAGAAGCTGTGGGGCTCACAAGAGCAGCCTCGGCCAACACTGGCACCTAGGCTGCCACTTCCCAGAGAAGCAGCTGCTGTCACCCCAGGCATGTCGCAGTTCCCCAGGTCTACTGCTTGGGCTGGAGATGCTGACACTGGACAGCTAACCTGCACCTGCGGGAGCTCACGTGGTTGTTTCCATCAACAATCAAGCACAGCATCCTCTGCCCACGCTGCCTGGCGTCCAGGAACGTGGGAGCCAGAGGGGCTGACGGCTGACTCGTGGAGCTGGACAGGGCTTTGGCGTGACCCAACCCAGGCCTGAGTGGACACATGTGGGAGATGATGGCGGAGAACCGAGCTCCACCCTCTATCTCTAAAGATGCAAAGTAACAGGAAAGTCACTATACCTCCGTCTTGGGGTCTGGAAGGCCACAGTGTAAGACCAAAGCCGGTATGATGGCAATTGTCATCCAGGTGGCTCTTTTCAATTCACAAAAGCTTTCCCCACCCAACTCTGTACTGAGTCCTCACAGCCACCCTTCTTGTAGGCAGAGAAACAGAGGCCGCTATCACCTCTCACCAGATTTAAACAGCCTCCCTGGGCTCCAGATTCCAGCTCACACCCCTCACCTCTCCCCCTCCTGGCATGGTGAGGTTTTCCAAGCAAAGATGGGATCACAGTTATCCTCAGCCTAAAACCACAGACTCAGCCCAGTACTCAGCATGCTAGGGCTCCCACCCTCTGGCAGGGCATGCCAGCCCCGCAGAACTGCCTTCCACACTCCCTCACTCATGCTCTCTTCCTCCCAGGTCTCACCACCCAGAGCCAGGTTTGCATCTACCTGCCCCGGGGATGCCACGTACAGGCTGCCTCCCCACAGAAGCTTCCTTACCCGCCTCAGCTCTGGGCTCCCCAGCCTCTTTAACCCATCCACAGCACCACCCGGCTGCCCTGACCCTGACCGGTTCCTTTTCTTTCTCTCCCACAGACCTTGGGCTCCGAGGAGGCAGGGCTGTGTCTCATTCACACTGTGCTAGCAGAGTGCCTGGCACGTAACAAATGCCCAATATATACAAATAAATTAATTAGGCCCAAGAACTTATGTGACTTGCCTAAGGCCAGCAAGCCATGACAGAGGGGCTGGGAGTCACCATCGAGGCTAGACCTCCAAACCCAGGCTTTCTGCTGGCCTTGCCCCCCTATATTTAGCTCAGGCTTTTCCTGTCACTCTGGCTGTAGGAGGAGAGAAGGCAGGGAAGGGCCTGTGAGAGCCACGCTTGGGATGCTGAGCACAGAGTTTGAAGACAGGAGGGATGAAGGAATGAATGAAGACCTGGCAAAATGCCACCTGGAAGGAAAGCAAAGTAAACACACACACTGAGCTGGACGACAGCAAGGGCTCCAGCCTGGGCCACAGGCCCCTCGTGTCAGGAGGAAGACCTCTTCCCCCACCGCCCCACACACATACCCTGGATCTTGCAGTCAGGACCACACACAAAGCACGGATTAAATCTGAAATGGGCCCTGGCTGTCTACAAATGGGGGCTATGCACCACCCAAACACTGATGATCTGCCCAACATGTCCCCAGACATTTATTTCCTCATTGTCCCATTCCCCAGAATGACACACCAGACCAACTGAAAGGTAATTCCAGGAGACAGGACTGTGGTTTCATTTGTGCTGGAGCAAATAAGCCAGTCCTGAGCAGGACCCAACATGTCAGAAGGCTTGTGGCAGGACCCCAGGGCTCCAGGCTTCCTTGAAGACAGCAGAATGGCCAAGGCAGGGCCAGCCTAGGATCTACAGGTTCTATACTACAAGGAGAAGGGATCAGAGCCGGCAGCCCATGGTGAGGAGGCAGCAGTTCATGGACCTGCTGGGACACTCTCTGGACACTGGGGATCCATTTTGGACACGGACACAGAACAGGAGCGGGGCTTTCAGGGTCAGCCACATGGGGTCTGGCTCTGACCCCCTAGGAATCCAGCAGGACCTGCCACAGGCCCAGCTTTGTCCTAAACAGATACTAGGACTGGGAGGTTAGGGTACACAGGATTATACGGGATCACTGGTCATAAAATGTGGTTTCGGATTCCAGCTCATTCCATTTATTTATCAATAAACAGTCACTGAATAGTCCTGGTGCTGGTGATACACTTGTGAAGAAGACAGACCTAGAGCTGCCCTCATGGAACCTCCAGTGTAACAAGAGGACACGACAAATGAGCATAAATAAACACACCCCTCAGAGCTTGGGGACTTCCAGGCCTCCACTTGGTCATTTGTACTGGTGCTTCCCTCAAAAGGCAGTTATAAGGGGACTAAGTGTATTCCTTATTATACAAGAACAAAGAAAAACAGCTTAAGAAGCTATCAGGAGGGGAGCAGCTCCATCAACTGTGGTGAGGCACTTCCCTCTTATACAAACAAGAAAAGATCACCAAGATGTTTTATTGAAAGGAAAAAAGTCATACTTCATCATGTTGCCAATAATAAAACACACACACACAAATAAAGCTCTTCTCCAGGAGCACACAAGTACATGGGAACGTACAGGGAAAGGTCCAGAAGGCCACACAAGCACATGATCCAGAAGATTAAAGGGATCATACGGGCCTGGCTCCTAGTAGGCACTCTTTAAACATGAGCCACTATTAATTATAATTTTAGGGGGAGATTTCCTTATGTTTCCTGTTTTTAAGATGAATTAGGGTGAGTCGGATGTTTTATCTTACTCCTTTAAAAAAGCTAAATTTAAACACGTTACTTTTTGTTTATATATAATCTTTGATGACTATTTTTCTTCTGCTGATTGCTGACCTGCAGAAGAAAAGAGTTTTGTTTTTTTGTTTAAAAAAAAAAAAGGGAAGAAGTTTGTTTTGTTCGAATGTTTCCCTGGGAATTTGCTCTGGGTATCTGAATAGCAGGTCACTGGTGCTACTTCTCATGTTAACATATGATAATAGCAACAGGACCTACACATGCCCAAATCCAGGGAGGCTGGGTTGTCATCCCTGGTTTTAAGAACACTACAACCCAATAAGTCAGTCAGAGAAAGACAAATATCATAATTATGACTTCACTCATATGTGGAATTTAAGACACAAAACAGATGAACATAAGGGAAGGGAAGCAAAAATAATATAAAAACAGAGAGGGAGACAAATCCTAAGAGATTCTTAAATACAGAGAACAAACTGAGGGTTGCTGGCGGGGTGGGGGGGATAGGCTAAATGGGCGAGGGGCATTAAGGAGGGCACTTGTTGGGATAAGCACTGGGTGTTATATGTAAGTGATGAATCACTAAATTCTACTCCTGAGACCATTATTACACTATATATTAACTAACTTGGATTTAAATTTAAAAAATAGTAAGTTTAAAAAATTTTTTTTAAAAATCAAAAAGTTTTCTGCCCATAAAAAAAAAGAACACTGCAAATCAAAGAAGTCAAGTTACTTGCTGAAGGTCACACAGTGAGGAAGTAGAAGAGGACCTCAACCAACCAATCTACCTCAATCTCTCCTCCTCCCCCACCTTTCTTACACATGTGCATGAGCGTGCATGCACTCACACCCTATGGATGTTTTACTGTTGTCATTTCCTGGTTACTGACTCTGAGGCACAATTATAATTAACAAATGATCCATGCCACATGCTGAAAAATACTTAATGGCCCCAAGGGGAAAGGATGGAGCCTAAGTCACTGGTTTATCTGCCAGTGTAACTAAGAATTTACCAACACAGATTGTTGTATAACAAAGTGTGGCACCGACCAACTCAAAAGAGCAGGACTTAAAATCTGTGGGTCAAGGTGGTCTCTGCATTCAGCAGTGATGGACTGGGCTCCTGATGCCTGCTGAAAATCCAGCTCTTCCCAGGACAGCTTGATCAGTCTTGCCCAGGGAGGGGAGAGGGAGGACCAAGAACTCTAAGACATCATTCCAGCTAGAAGAGCTGAAAACAGCCAGCTGTGGGATTGAAGGTATGTCCCCAAATGCCATACATCTCAATGGCAGCACTGACTGTAGGTCAGATGGAAGTGGACCTGGCTTGAGCTGTGGAGGACATGTAGGGGCTTCATCAGCCACAGAGACCAGGTTCTGGCAGAAGCTGGAGAAGGGTTAAGGACAGAGCTGCTAGCCACTAGCCTCTGCCAGAGGGGTGCCCTGGCCCCCAACCTGCCCACTTCCCAGACCTTTCACTCTCCAAGTGTAAAAGGCCCAGCTGCTACTCCTTGCTCCCCAGGGCATTCCCTGACCACTCACAGCAGGAAAGGTTCCCTCTAGATTCCTCCAGCGGTTACTCTCCCCACTTGGCCATTAATCACACAATGTTCTCCCTGGCTATCTTTGTTTCATTCATTCATTCAACAAGTGTTTGCTAAACACCTGCCCTCTGCCAAACCCAAAGCTGCCTGCAGTGGGAAGGACAGGCAGAGCTCTGCTGGCAAGAAGCTTACAAGCAGGTCTGGTCTGGGAGGCAGAGAGAGAAGCAAGTAATGTAAAGTTACAAACTGGGATAAATGCTTGGAAGAAACAAACAGGGGGCTAAGAAGAGACAGTGAGGCAGGGGAACCTTGTGGAAGGTCTTTTTAAGGAGCAGATACTCAACAGTTTACTAAAATTCTAAATGTCTCGTATTTGTCCTCTGTTGCTCCCAAACAGCCTGAAGGCAGGTGTGTATAACCCTCATGAGGGGCACTCTTCTACCTCAGTCAATCCTCCAGGACAGGGACAGGGCTTGAGTGACTGCCTTGGTGAATAAGTGCCCCATGTGATATGTCCCTTTAGTGATCTGGCAGCAGCAGCCACAAAGCCCAAACAAAGCCAGCAGTCCCAGAAAACACTCGACCTGACAAAGTTGTCTGACTCAGAGCCACAGAGTCCAGACCCAAGGTGGCCAATGACAAAGGTGTGCCAATGTCTGCACAAACTGCCAGTTTATAAGCACTACAGACCACAGCTAAGAGCCAAGAAGGTTGGTATGACCTGTCTGAAGGGCAACATGGCAATATCTGCCAAAAATGCACAATGCACATGTCCTCTGACCCAGTAAATCCCACCACCTGGAGTTTATCTTAAGAAAATGGTATATGAGGGGCGCCTGGGTGGCGCAGTCGGTTAAGCGTCCGACTTCAGCCAGGTCACGATCTCACGGTCCGTGAGTTCGAGCCCCGCGTCAGGCTCTGGGCTGATGGCTCAGAGCCTGGAGCCTGTTTCCCATTCTGTGTCTCCCTCTCTCTCTGCCCCTCCCCCGTTCATGCTCTGTCTCTCTCTGTCCCAAAAATAAATAAACGTTGAAAAACAAAAAAAATTTAAAAAAAAAAAAAAAAAAAAGAAAATGGTATATGAGGGGCACGTGGGTGGGTCTGTGGGTTAAGCATCCGACTTTGGCTGAGGCCATGATCTCACGGTTCATGAGTTTGAGTCCCACATCGGGCTCTGTGGAGACAGTGCCAAGCCTGTTTGGGATTTTCGCTCATGCCTCTCTCTCTGCCCCTCCCCTGCTGGAGCTTTCTCACTCTCTCTCAAAATAAATAAATAAAAATCTTAGAAAAGAAAAAGAAAAAGAGGAGAGGAGAGGAAACGAGGAGAGGAGAGGAGAGGAGAGGAAACGAGGAGAGGAGAGGAGAGGAGAGGAGAGGAAGAGAGGAGAGGAGAGGAGAGGAGAGGAGAGGAGAGGAGAGGAGAGGAGAGGAGAGGAGAGGAGAGGAGAGGAGAGGAAACGAGGAAAAGAAAAAAGAAAAAGAAAACACTATATGAGATTCAATGGAGGGATGCCCAAGGCATTTATAGCATTTATTCTGTTTATAGCAGAACCACCAGAAGCAACCTCAATGTCCATCAGTAGGGGCCTACCTAGTCAAATAAATCAAGCTCCTCCTACCCACAGGCTCTGAGAACCATTATCAAGAGGAGATCACCAAGTGAAAAACTGCAAGCCAACTAGCAGCACCTAGAGTAGGAGGCCATTTCTTTATATAAACAAGAAAGCTCTGTATGTGTGCATATGTACTGAGAGCTGTCTGTAAAAGCACAGAGAATGTCTGCAAAGATGCATCAAACTGATCCTGATCATGATATATGCCCTGGGGTGGGAAGACATGGACCTTTACTTTTTGTTCCATATGCTTCTATTTTGTTTGCTTTCTCATCCCAGCAGTGAATTCATGTATTACTTGTGTGACTAAAAGTACATTTTAAAAAGAGATTAAAAGAAAAAGGTAAAAGACAATGCCAAGAGCTCAGCCTGAATTTTCTCCATAGCTCAGCCACTAGCACACTCCTTTCGTTCCCAACCCCAGCCCTATTTTCCAACAATTCAGTCTCTCCTGCCTTAGAAGTCACCTGAGCACTTGCAAACACCTCCCATGCCATTTACAGAGACCCTCCCTCCTAATGGCAACCACAGGGGGAAAAAGCTGTTATCTGGCAAGTTCCACAAATACTTCATAATCACTGCAACTGTATTTCTGACCCACACCTGACACTTATGACCTGATGACAAGCTGTGGACTATTTCAGTGGAGATTGCCAAGCCCCACAGAGGCCCAGGGCAGGTCCAATGCCCTCACATGCCAGCCATCACTTTCAAAGGATAATTAAGGGATTTCAGCAAGACACAAGGGCCAGAACAACCTTTTGGATTTTCTCGAGGTGTTAAGTTGAATCCTGCAGATTTCTGTCGGCACAGGACACAGGAGGTGCCGAGCATCTACCATGAACAGCCTGTGTGCGACAGGCCAAGCCGACCCTCCGGCACAGTCCCACCCGGGCTACAGGGCCCTCTGTCTCTCTTCCTGCTGTTCACAAACCAAGATAAATAGCTGGGCTGGACGTTAATTGTCCAGAAATGTCCGTGCAGGAAATACCAGACCCATCACTCACTGCAAAAGCCCAAACTCCTCCCTCCTTCTTTCCCAGCAGCTAACCTTGGAGGGAAGGATCTCCTCCGGGGACTCTTCACTGGCATCATTAGTCTCTCCAGCTAGCCTGGCTTCCCATCCAGCCCATAACGCACAGGAAATGCCTGGCTGCACCAACAGCCATTGAAATGGTAAACGGTACAACTGATTCTCATAAGACCGCACAAGGAGGACAGAGCTGACCTAAGGGAACTTCAGAAAAGTTTGCTAGACCACCTGCAACAGAGTCTCTGAGAAAGCTTATTAAAAATACAAACTCCTGACGCTGTTTTCCACATCTATTGACTCAACATTCTTGGGAGTAGGGTCAGAGAATGTTTTGTGTTTGTTTTTTTAACAATCAAAGCCATGTAATTGTGACAGTCATAACGTAACCATAGGATTTAAAACACTAACAGGGAATCTGCATTCTTAACAACCACCCTCTCGCTCTGAGAACCACTGCTCTATGGCACCAAGGGAGGGGCTTCCCCTGGGTCAGGGGGAGATCAGAGTTCCTAGCTGGTACATCTGACCCCTACAGCCTCCTCACCCACTATTCCCAGCCCCACCATCTGTGCTCCAGACTTACCCAACAGCTAGACCGAACTATTTTCTCATCTTGCTGCCTTTGCCCCTGCTCTCCCAGAGTCTGAAAAGTCTCTCCTCCTCCTGCCTCTGCCCTCCGCCCACCACACACACTGCACTCAGTACAGTGACACACAGCCCAGGTACTGTTATAGAAAGAGGGTGGCCTCAGAAATGGAGCCTTCCCTGAATTTGGTTCTTGGCTCCTCCGATGACCTTGGGCAAGAGACAACCTGTGTGAGGCTCCGTTACTATTTGTAAACTAGTGATAACACTATCTCACAGACTTGCTGTGAGAATCAATGGGGTGATAGCTCAGCATGGTGCCCAGTAAATGCTGGCTGAATTCACCTTTCCTTTGCTCTCTTTAATCCTCTCTACTGGACCATGAGCTACTTCAGGCAAACTGTCCCCTCACTCACACCCAAACCCCTAGTTTGCAGAACCCAGGGCCTCTGCTGAATGTCTGAGGCTACAAAATAAATCCCCGTGCAGTGCTCTTACCTGCCCAACGTTGAAGGTCAATGTGATGGCATAAAAGAAATTAGAGTTGGCACTTCCTGCATAAATCCAGAGGTGCCACAGGACAGGGAAGAGCAGGGAGCAGACGATAATGATGCAGGCGAGGACAAAGATGTTTCTCAGGACTGCAAAGACAGACACTCACAGTTAACCAAACGCTGATTCTCCTTGGAACCCTTTCTTATGGGCATGGCTCCACAGGACGAAGAAGCCCAGGGAGAGCCTGGGTAGCTCAAAGGCAGAAACCCTCCCCCAGATTCAGAGACTCTGGGGTGCCAAGAGGCAAGCCTCAAACCCTTGAGTCAATGGCTCCCCATGCCCAAAGCTGGTGTGAAGTCCTACGTTTGGACTCTGCACCTCCCACTGTGGGCCTGGCTAGTTACAGGTGGCAATGCTGTGAATGCCTCTGGGCACCACAAAGGGGGCGTTTTAGCAAGTCAATGCCCTCTGCCCCACAATCTAGGGGTGTCCAAGGGTAATTTCTCCCATCCCCAAGCAGGGTGCTGTCTGTCCACATGGGATCATGGACAGGAAGGGCAGTGTGAACCTATGGAGATTAGAGCCCCACGGTGAGTCTCTGTGGTGCCACAGCCCTGGGTCTTAGGAAATGCTTTCCATTTTCCTTAACTCACGTCTTAGGTTGTCTGCCTTGCTCTTCAAATGTCCTTCACTCTTCCTTGGAGGATTTGAAGAGCTCTTCTGACACCCTCCCTCTAACATCACCGCCCCACACTCCCAGAAGGATTGAAGAATCCCACCAGGGAGAGGCTCTCCCCAAAGCCCCAGGGAGGACCTGCTACACACGGTGGTATGGGCAGGCAGGCAGGCAGAGTGCAGCTGGAGGGAAGGAGCAGGACAGTGCAGCCCAAACTTGGCCTCAGAAAGACAAAGACCTTGGTTAAAATCCCTGCTCTGCCAGCAAGTTTCTCTGTCTCAGCTTTCCTGTCTCTAAAACAGGGCTAGAATAGGGTCTACTTCATAGGAGGGTTACATGAATTAAACAAGATATGTGAAAAACCCGGCACAGATATATTACTATTTTCTAAGGCTGCTGTAACAAATCACCACAAACTTGGTGGTTTAAACAATACAGCTTATATTACAGTTCTGGGTCTCACAGGCTAAAATCAAGGTACCTGCGTGCCTGCTGGAAACTCTAGGGCAGAAGCCATCCGTTTGCCTTTGCAGCGAGGCAGCGGCCTGAGTTCACCTCACAACCCCCTTCCTACTCCACCCAGCAACGCCAAATAAGTCCTTGCTACCCTGCATCACTCAGACCTCCTCTTTTGCTTCCCTCTTCCACTTTTTTTTTTAGAAAAATAGACTTGAGTTTTTAGAGCAGCTTCAGGTTCACAGCAAAACCATATGGAAGAGATTTCCCTCCTCCAGCTCTTCCACTTTCTAAGGGCCCTTGCAGATTACACTGGGCTCACCTGGATAATCCAGGCTAATTTCCCCATCTGAAAAGCCTTAACTTTAAGTCCTTTTGCCACATAAAGTAATATATTCACAGGTTCTGGGGATTATGTGGACATCTTTGTGGGAGGGAGCATTTTCTGCCTATCACACTGTGCTCCTCCTACCTTTTAACTCAATTAGGGGTATGTGACAGTAGGATTATGTGCTATTTTTATTTCTTTCTTTACACTTTATTGTATTTTAAAGAAAGTAATAAGTATTACTTAAAATAAACTAATTAAGAGAGCACCTTCAAAAATTTTTTTTTTTAACGTTTATTTATTTTTGAGACAGAGAGAGACAGAGCATGAACGGGGGAGGGGCAGAGAGAGAGGGAGACACAGAATCGGAAGCAGGCTCCAGGCTCTGAGCCATCAGCCCAGAGCCTGACGCGGGGCTCAAACTCACGGGCTGTGAGATCGTGACCTGAGCCGAAGTCGGACGCTTAGCCAACTGAGCCACCCAGGCGCCCCAAGAGCACCTTTAAAAAAAACAACTTACCACTGGGTCTGGGTCCCAGCAGGCACTTAATGAACAGAAGTTCCCTTCCCCTCTCTGATCCTGACCTTTAGGAAATCCCTTCCTCCAAATCAGAGTCTGGGGAGACTTAAGAGATGGGAGCCTCCCAAACATTGAGGTCGTTTGTCCTGGCTGTACGGACACTTGGTAGAACTGCTATACCAGGGTTTCATGCATCAGAAGGGGGACTGGATTACGCATGTGATTCTCAATTCTGGCTGCAAAATAAAATCACCGGGGGAGCCCTACCTGGACTAAGTATATCAGAGTGTCTCGGGGTGGGGCCTAGATACCCGTATTAGTTTGTAACTGCTTCTCTGGTGAGTCCAATATGCAGCCAGCACTTCCAACCAAAGGATGACAGCTGCAGACCCCTGGCGAATAAGACATCCAGACCAGTCTGCGACAGATTTCACTGGTCTGTGTCACAGTCACAATAATCAGAACAAGGTAGTTCAGAGTTCTTGTTAAAGGCGAATGTTTTGAATTTAAGATTCATGAGAAGTGACAGGTGTCTCTTTGTTCCTGATTGTTGTTAAAAAGTCCTTTCTCAGGGTGCTTGGGTGGCTCAGTCCGTTAAGCATCTGACTTTGGATTTCGGCTCAGGTCATAATTTCATGGTTCGTGAGATCAAGCCTGGAGCCTGTTTGAGATTTTTTCTTTCTCTCTCTCTCTCTCTCTCTCTCTCTCTCTCTCTCTCTCTCTCTCTCTCTCTCTCTCTCTCTCTCTCTCTCTCTCTCTCTCCCCCTCCCTCCCTCCTCTCTCTCTCTGCCCCTTCCCCACTCTCACTCTATGTCTCTCTCTCTCAAAATAAACATTTTTTAAAAAAGTCCTTTTATGGGGGCACCTGGGTGGCTCAGTCAGTTAGGCGTCCGACTTCGGCTCAGGTCATGATCTCATGTTCTGTGAGTTCGATCCCCGCATCGGGCTCTGTGCTGACAGCTCAGAACCTGGAGCCTACTTTGGATTCTGTGTCTCCCTCTCTCTCTGCCTCTCCCCCACTCATGCTCTTTCTCATTCTTAAAAAATAAATAAACATTAAAAAAATTTTTTTAAAAAGTCCTTTTATGAAATGGTGATGAATGGCTGGCAGTTGACTGTTTTAATGTTGTCAGCAAAATAAGTTGGCAACTCTGTCACCAGAGTTTAAAAAAAAATGTTAGTGGTCTGTGAACTCCCATACTTTGGAAACACTGGCACGGAGAGCTTGCGGGGTCCTTTCTTCCTGACCTGAAAGTTCCATGATTCTGGGTTTTCAAAGCTGGGAGGGTAAAGCCCTGACTCAAGCCTTCCGGAGACTGTAGGGAAAGCCTCCTCCTTGCTCCCAGAACAAGAAGTATGGGAAAGGGTTATGTGCACGGAGAATTACTATTATTAAACAATGTTACAACCTCAAGAAAGGAGAACAAACCTTTGCCATTCCTCCACTCCCACATCACTGTTTACATTTCTCAGTGGTTCTTTCTGATCCCCTGGGCTGAAAAAAAATCTATGCTATTCCTAAAACAAATCCTGTGGCCTGAGAGCCCAGGTAGGCCTTTGTTCCCTGCCTCTAGCCACTCTGGATTTCAGACAGGGTGACAAGAAGGTAACAAAGTGCACAGAGACTGGGAAGGCTCCCATGAGGCTCCTGGCTGCAATTACAAACAGCTGCAAAGATACATTCCCATGTGCCTGGAGGAACTGTCACCAGCATCCAGTTGGCTTCTGGCCTGTGGTGACCTTTGCAAGAACCGGGAGCTGCTACTCACTCTTGCTGGCTGACAGGCCAGAGGATTAAAGCTATACGCCAGAACACACAGAGCTGGGACCTGGGGCACAGGACAGCTTGTTCCAGGCACCAGGTGTCAGAGATGACCAGGACCTAATGAGACGAAAGGCTCACCCTTCCTTAGACTTACTGGGTCAGATGGAATCAGATTCCCTACTACACCCACGGTGGCTTATCCAGTCTCTGCCTCGGTTGCTGACAAGCTGAAACTTCAGGCAAGTCACCTTCCCTCTCTGAGCCTCAGTCACTCAGAAATAAAATTCCACTTGAAGAATCCAGTCCAACTGGCAGGAGTGCGGGGGGGGGGGGGGGGGACTGGGAGCTTCAAAGGTGCTTATTATGTTATTATTCTCTTTAATTTGTCTGGTTTTTTAATCCATAGTCTCTTATATTTATACAATAGTTAATAAAAACAACACACACACACACACACACAAATACAGCCTTTGGTAACTGGATCTTTCAGCTGGACCACTGTAGGCTAGCACCAGCTCTGCCAGCAGGCTGTTCCCTAACACCACAATTGTGTGTCTGTATGACTCATCCTGATCCCAAGCACCACAGAGTCCCAGCGTCTGGGGCCTATACTTGGGGCAGGGCCGACATACCTCTTCTCCTCCCCACTGGCCAGGACAGGAAAACAAAAAGGTGAATGTGTGAGCAGGCATGTTAGCACTGGCAACTAATGTTTAAACTGAATTCTTAGCCACATTACAAGTCTGAGTACCTTCACCCTAGACTCACAGACTTCTCAGTCTCCACTCATGGGTCCAAAGGACTAGGCTGGAGATGCTCTTGGCTGAATGTAATGACTCACAGCTGTCATGACCCAAACAGATACCCTGAGCATGAATATTCTCTGCCACAGTTGCTGGCCACTGGGGGCAGGGGGCTGTGGGGGGGCGGGGGTGGTGGCAGAGGGCAGCCCACATTCTGTGCAGAGTCTTCAGTCAAGCTGAACTGTAAACTATTCGCCCAGACAGCCAGCAACAGCATCTATTAGATCATCTAGGTTTCTGGGAACCCCATCCTTAATTTCTCTGCATCAACCCCGGAGGGCATAAAATAGCTTATTTCAAGCTTTGAAAAGTATGTTCATTCCAATGACCCTGAATGACTCTACCAATCCTGAAGCTTTGATCACGGAATTATGTAGGAAACCCCCCCTGCATGATTCTTACTAATGGTAACTGCAGTGCTATTTATATACATTATTTCTCAAACTTAAAACACCCCTGGAAGATATTCTCCCCATTTTACAGATTAAAAACCGAGTGACTCAGAAAGGTTAGAGGAATTTCCTAAAAAGAGAGAGCTGGTAATGGGAAAGCCAGGATCCAGATTCAAGTCTTTCTGGCTCCAGACTGTGTTCAGCAATATGGGATGAAATATTTTTTTTTAATTTTTTTTGAATGTTTATTTTTGAGAGAGAGAGAGAGAGAGCAAGCATGAGCAGGGGAGGGGCAGAGAGAGAGGGAGACACAGAATCCAAACCACGCTCCAGGCTCTGAGCTGTCAGCACAGAGCCCGATGTGGGGCTCGAACTCACGAGCCTTGAGAACATGACCTGAACCAAAGTCGGACGGATGCTCAACCAACTGAGCCACAAAGGCACCCCGGGATGAAAGATTATTAAGGGCAAGAGACAGCTAAGAAAAAAAATGACTCTACTTCTGAGGAAAGAGGATCAATGTCCCCAAGACCCACACTGTCACAAACTGGGGCACGTCCACATGTTTGGTGGCCTCATGATTTGTCACTGGCCACTCTGCTGGGGGGCGGGGGCACCAGACTGACTCTGAGCCTGCTGGACTGGGTGATTCTTATCTGTGCAATGAGGATGTCATAGGCAGAAAACGCCACTTACTCCTCCCAATCAGGCAGGACTGGTCACTGCCCCACAGGCCACCACCTGCAAGAGCAGTGTGCCTTGCCCGCCCACTCTGCTGTTTACCTTAGCTCAGAGGCCCAGTCTTACAGGTAGGTTTCCTTCTGGCAGCTGGTCAGTTTCACTTCCTGGTTGACACCCAGGCATCCTCAAACAATAACAAAGATTTCCTTCCTCTGAAGCCTGTCCTCCCCAAGTTCACTCTTGATACCTGGCTGTGCACTCACTGCAGGCAAGGAAAATCCATAGCTCCCTTCCCATTTTAGATTAGAGAATCGAGTATTGGGCACTGACACTGCCTGTTTATTACAGGGCTTAAAAACTCATCCAAAAACATGTGCTGAGTTGTGTGGGTCAGGTCTGATCCTGGGTGCTGGGGACACAGAGGTGAGTGAATCATAAGTCTGCCCCCAGGGAGCCCACAAACACTGAAGAGAACCCATGCAGAGGGCTAAAAGCCCAACTGAGGAAAATACTGGCAGCCTCGGAAGCATAACTAGCCCACTGTATGCCATCTTCTGAGGGGGGACATGGTTAGAGCTGCAGGGGTCTTCAGAGCAGACAGATGTCCAGTGTTCTATAAACATTTAGGTGCAATGCTGGGAAATGGTTCAAAGACCAAGGTCTAGTGTTCCACTGTCCAATGCAGTAGCTACCAGCCATGTGTGACTTTTTAAATGTAACTACATTTCAGTTAAAAATTCAGTTTCTCTACAAGCTCCTGGCTGGCTCAGTCATTAGAGCTTGAAACTCTTGATCTCAGAGCTGTGAGTTTGAGCTCTACACACTGAGATTATTTAAAAAATAATAATAAAATAAAATCTTCAGGGGCACCTGGGTAGCTCAGTTCGTTAAGCGTCTGACTTTGGCTCAGGTCATGATCTCATGGTTCGTGAGTTTGAGCCCCACGTCAGGCTCTGTGCTGATACCTCAGAGCCTGGAGCATTCTTCAGATTCTGTGTCTCCCTCTCTCTCTGCTCCTCCCTTGCTCACACTTGCTCTCTCTCTCCCTCTCTCTCAAAAATGAACATTAATTTTTTTTAAATAAATTCTTCAAAAAAAAATTCAGTTTCTTAGTCATACTAGTGGCTATCCTATTGTACTGTGCAGATATAGAACATTTCCATCACCACAGAAAATCCTACTGGATAGCACTAGCTACAGGCTCACAGCAAGCCCTTCCACTTACCTGTCATATAATCTTGAACAAGTGGCTCTACCTTTCTGTACCTCAGTTTTTTAATCTGCAAAATGGTGTTATTTTTCCCTCCAAGACTGGTGTGAAGATAAAATGACCTAATGCATGTAACACTCCTAAAACCACAGTGGCCAGGTAGGTACTAAGTGACCAAAATATGGTAGTTATTTTTATTACCATAACTAGTCTGTAGTACCCAGCAGGCGGACACTGCCTCGTGTCATTCCCTCTCTCCCGGTGCTGCCAGCACACCAGATGCCAGGCAAATGCCTATCAATCTCTTTTTCCGTGTCTGTCTTATCCAGGGACCAGGCTGACACAAATCTGCCACCACAGGGTTAGAGGTGGGAGTACTCACATCTGTAGAGATGGTTCCACACAGGGAAGAAGGCCATGTAGAGGGCCACGTCCCCCACTGTTGGGTAGGACTTGAAGATGGAGATGATGGCAATCTGAATGAACATGAAGAAGACAGGGTGCTCCCTGGGGTGGGGTGGGGCAGGCAGAGAGGGAGAGATCAGTCAGGGACCAGGCACACCCAAGACTCCTGACCCCATCCCTCAAACCCCAAAATACTCTCAAGTGGACTTCAGGTAGGGGCTGGCTCTGCTACCCAGAAGACATGGGACCAGACCAAGCAGCAAAGCAGAAAATTGCAAGGACACAGAGTTGCCCAGAGGTGGTGAGGAGGGCCCAGCAAACACTAGAGCAACAGCCCATTGCCCCCCACACCCGAGTTCTGAGCCTGCCCGGCAAGAGTCACTGAGGAAGAAAACAAATGAAGTCAGCTTCATTACTGGGCTTTCATAGCTGCTGTCAGAGTAATCAGGCAGCCTCCCTTGCCAGAGGCCCCTCTGACACCCAGACCCCAGGGCAGGAAGTGCCTCCTTGCTGATGCTCTTTTTCTCTGACAGTAAGGCCAGTGGAGTCTACACACACTTAGCTATGATGAGCTCCTTTCCAGAAAGAGAAGTGAGAGCTGCAGGCAGCTTTTCAGCGCTTTTGGGCTGGAACTGGAGTTTTGTTATCTTAAACAACAATAACAGCTAGCATTTCCTAAACCCTCATGCTGTGACAAGTTCCGTCCTAGGCCCTCTCCTTGTGCTGTCACATGGGATCCTCACTATACCTCCCCTACTCCTTGAGGTAGGCAATATCATCACCCATACTTTGCAGATGAGGAAAGAGGTTCAGATAAGGTAGGTGAGTTAGTAAGCGGTGAAACTGTTTATCTCCAGAACTCCTGAGCAGCACCAAGACTGTTCTCCTGAGTGCCTAGCGTGATCACAGCTCTGGTCAGGAAGGGTGGGGACAGAGCTCAATCTCCAGTGGTCCTCCGAGGGCTGACCAAGTGCTACAAGGAAGCCAACAGAGAGGCCAGATCTACACCCTCCCCAGCTGTACCTAAACAACATGCATGTGGCCTACTTCTGCACACTACCTGGATGCCCAGCTCATAAAGGCTTTCTTCAGAGATTAATGGCAGTTATGTCTTGCAGGTCAAAGGTCAGGGTGACTCAATGGGTGTAAGTCTGAGATGTGGAGACAAACATGTACACGCCCCAAACACTCCAGCAGTTTTACACAACAAATGCTTCAGACTCAGCCTGGCAAGTTTCAGTGCTATAGGCTCTCGAAGGGTCCAGCTAGCCCAGTGAGCATCTTCCTAAAAACAATCCAAATCACTGGCTGTGGGCATTTTAGGTAGCTGGTAAGAGCTGCATGAAGAGCTTAATGGCCTACGAAAAGGCCAGTGAAAATCCAGTGACAAGAAACATGGAGACTAGAATCCCCTGCAATACTGTCTGGGGAGAGTTGGTCAGAAGGGCCCTATTCCCACAAAGCTAGCACTGGAAGCAAACACTGCAGGGGCTGGAGAGTCAGTGGAGCTTCAGATCCAGCCACAGGAAGGCAGCAGTGGAGAAAGTCACTTCATATAGTCTGTCCCCACAACCCTGAGGCCCTGGCCTGGGGTGGGTGGAGGGGGGGGGTCACGTGACGGTGCTGCTGTAGTCTACCCAGAAGCACCTGTGGCATTTCACATGCAGACAATGAAAGGTGCTACAGAGTGAGGAAAGGTGTTCCAGGCTCCCAGCTTCTCTCAGCCCAGTGGCTAGGCCTGACCAGATCAAGGGCAGAGACTGGGTGTGACAGATAGCTGGAGAGCTTGGCTGGGCAAGGCTGCCAGAGTTCCAGAGACTGCCAGGCCAAGGAAAGTTTTCTGTCAGATGCCAGGCCAAGGCTGTCATGGGAAGGAGGCATGAGCTCTGAGCTTTTACAGAATGGGAACCATGTGCATTGGTACACTGGCCATGAAGACTGGCAGGAAGTTAGTTAGAGAACTAACTAAGAAGTTAGAACAGAGAACTCAGGCTCTTGAAATTTAAACCAAACTCTCTTCTAGGTTCCCTGGACTATCAATGCATATCTGTATGCTTCAGTGCCTCTTTTCCCTGCTCTGGTAATAGAACATTTTCCAGGGACTACTACAAGTGATCTCTCTCAGGAGTTTGGCATGGTGCCAGGGGATGAGTATAGATGTTGGAGACAAACTTTGGTCTGAATCTCAGCTCCACTACTTACTAGCTGTGTGACTCTGGGAAAATCACTCCACTTCTCTGAATGTCCATTTCCTCAACTATAAAATGGGCGTAATGATAATAAAATGATGCCTACTTCCAAGAGATGCCAGAAGGGTTAGGTATAAATACATTTCAGAAAACCTAAAAAGGGCTGGGATGGAGCCAGGCTCAATACATGTTAGTTTTCTTATGCTGCAGAAGAGACAAGTCTTAAAGGAAATTGATCAGAAGATTAAACAGAGCTGTAGGTGGCCAACCTCCCAACTAACACATCCCGAGTATCCATTGTCACTGGGCTAGATGCACTTTTTCTAAAGACCCTTTATAACTCCAAACCCTTCCCCTATCCAAAATAGCAAGTGGGTTCAGTAGCACTGTGGGCTCAAAGTGAAGCTAGGGGAAATATCAGGGTGCTCCCTGCAGCCTGCACTCATGTGTGACTCAATTGCTGGCTATGGCTACTGGCACCTGAGGCCATTAAAGTTAGGGTTCCCTGGAGAAAGATGGCATAAACGTGAGAGAGGATACTCCTAGTTTGAAAGGTGCCTGTAAGACTACAAATGGCTCTGCAGACAAAGAAACAGCAGGTCCAACCACTTACTTTAGCTTTATGGCTAAGGGAATGGTGTAGAAGAAGACGTTGATCTGAAACACACATACAAAGAAGAGGCTGAAGTGCTCAAACATCTCCGCGAAGAAGTACCAAAAAAGACCGATGTTTGGAGTGAGATCTGGAACAGAAAGTCTGGAATGAAGAAAACAAAGAGGGAGAAAAAAAAAGAGCCAAATTTTAAATGGTCTGCCTTGACCTGGTTTTCTCCTAAAGAATTTGGTCACTACTGGGCAGCCAAAGATGACTTTGTCCCCACAGTTATCAGGATGTGAGGGGCCCTACAGGCACCCTGGATATAGGTAATTAATAAAAACAAGAGGCAGAGAAACAGAGAATGATAACCCATAACAAATATCAACTAAACCAAATTCTGGCATGCATCAAAGATCTGAAATGAGGCAGGATTTGGGCTAGAAGTCAAAAGACCAGCCCCTCTTTTACTGCCTAAAATATATACATTTAAATTTAGGAGATACCCAGGATATACAAGAGAGGAATGGGTTTTAAACAGACAGTATCTATTTGGGGCATTCCAAAGACTTGCCCAGAGGAGCGAGCTCAAAGATCCTGCTGCTCCCCATTCTTGCTCCACATCCTGACAACAGGAACCAGAGACTGAGTGCCTGACACTACAGTGACTTCTGGAGTCTTAAGGAAGCACTGGCAGGTTCCAGCTAGGATCCCAGATCTCATTTGAGAAATAAGGGTTTCACTGGAAAACTTCTGTCTAGTTCTATTAGATAAAGATTGGTTGCAAATCTGGCTCTTCTAAAAATTTACATTATATGTCTTATTTTCAAAAACACAGAATTGGAACTGATGTCAATTCACGATTTTAAAAGGGCAGTAAGTGGAGCATGAAGAAGGAAGAAATAGGCAATGGCTCATGGTCAGAGTGCACTGACCAAGGCCTCCACCCAGAGCAATTCTTTGCCTCCTGCTGTGACTACATTTCCTTTTCTGTGAAATGAGGTAAAGAACACAATCCTGTGGGCCAGCAAAAACCAGGAAAAGCTTTTCACTGGCATTACAAACTCTTACTTAAAGCTCAGCATGAAGAGCTACAAGTTATGCATAGCCAGGATTTAACACAAATTAGCAGTCCAGAATTCCAAAGGGGAGTCTGCCCCTCCAGATCCCCTCCCCACCCTGACAGATTTAACTGTCTATCACCTCAATGGGCTGTGAGGTCCCTGAGGCTTGAGCAGCGACCTTCCTGTCCTCCTCAGCATACCACACAAAGAGTACTGGGAAACGTCTGCAGAATTCATATTCCATTTTTATTTTCTCTAAAAGTTTGACACGTGGGAGGTGGCTTTATTTTAAAACTGTCAGAGACCCTCTTGCAATAGAGGAATGTATCCATTCCTATTTAGGACTGAGCCAAACCCTTCCAGGCAAAGGCTGGTAGTTGCTTCAGATGTTCCTAGAGAGTGCTCTTTAATCTCACAGGATCAAAGGTACGCACTAGATCTGTGGTTCTCAAAGTCTGCTCTTCCCTGGACCAGCAGCATCAGCATCACCTGAAAACTTGTTAGAAATGTAAATTCTTGGTTCCTATCCCAAATTTACTTAATCAAAACCTCTAGGGGCGGGGCCCAGAAATCTGGGTGTTAATAAGCCCTGCAGGTGTTTCTGGTGCACACTGAAGTTTAAGGACCCCTGTATCTTGATGTTCCCTGTGGTTGTGCACCCTCTGATTCCACCTGGAGTTGTGAAAAACAAATTAGCTTCCAGAGTTTTCTAATGAAGTCATTACTTACATGAAGCCATATACTGCAGGGATGAAGTCCCAGGAGCTGAGAAGGAAGAAGGAGAGGCAAATGATTACCACTAGGCTTCCCACGTACATCATGGCATACTCCCAAGAGAAGATCCAGAAAGCTTTGCTCTTCACTTTCACAGGTATATACTGCCGCTAGGAGAGAGGGCAAAATGGTACATTTAGGGATGTCAAGGACAGAAAGAAGTTATCAGCTTAAACTTCAAGATCCCTTCTGCAAAGCACAGGACACAGAAAAATGGAAAATCAAAGGACTGAAAAGGATTTCCTTGTGTTAAACCCTAACCAAAAGAAAACAAGTTTAATTATACTATTACCAGATAAAATAAACTTTGATGTAAAAAGTATTACAGAAATTAAGATGTTTCATAATGATAAAAGGTGCAATTCATCAGAAAGATGTAACAGCTTTAAACCTGTATGTACCTAATAACACAGTCTCAAATATATAAAACAAACATGGACAGGGCTACAAAGGAAAAACGGACATAACCATCATCAGTAGATAATTGATAGATCACAGAGACAACAATCAGGAACCAAGTAGGAAATATGAATAACACATTTTCTTTTTAAAGGTTTAAAAAAGTTTATTTATTTATTGGGCTGGGCGGGGGGAGGGAAGGTGCAGAGAGAAAGAGAATCCCAAGTAGGCTTCACTGCAGCACTGAGCCTGACACAGGGCTCAATCCCACAAACCATGAGATCATGACCTGAGCCAATTCAAGGGTTGGACACTTAACCAACTGAGCCACCCAGGTGCCCCTGAAGAGCACACTTTTAATAAATTTGTAACTTCTTTGAGAATGAGTCAGGGAAAAAAAAAAAAAAAAAAGAAAAGAAAAAAAATCTGTATATCCAGATAGATACAGAAAATGTGGCAAAATGGTAACTGGGTAATCTAAATAAAAGGTACTTATTATACTAGTCTTTCAACTTTTCTAAAGCATGAAAAAATTAGGGAAAAACTAATTCAAGAAGAAACAAAATTTGAATGGTCCTATAAGCATTTAAGAAACTGAATTAGTAATGAAAAATTTTCCCATAAAGAGTAGGCCCTAAGCAAAATAAGTCAGGCAGAGAAAGACAAATACCATATGATTTTACTCATATGTGGAATTTAAGAAACAAAACAGATGAACACAGGGAAAGGAAAGGAAAAATAAAACAAGGTAAAAACAGAGGGAGGCAAACCATGAGAGACCCTCAACTATAGAGAACAAACTGAGGGTTGCTGGAGGGAAACTGGGTGAGGTGATGGGCTAAATGGGTGATGGGCATTAAGGAGGGCACTTGTGATGAACACTGGGTGTTATATGTAAGTGATGAATCACTAAATTCTACTCCTGAAACCAATACTGCACTATATGATAATTAACTTGAATTTAAATAAAAACTTGGAAGGAAAAAAAAAAAAAAGAGCAGGCCCAGCCAGTTTTACAGGAAAGTTCTACCAACATTCAAGGTGATTCTAATCTTACATTAATTCTTTCACAGCAAATATCATAAACTTGATACCAAAACCATTTACCAACACGAATACAAAAATACTAAATGAAGTATTACCTAATATATTCAGCAATATATGATAAAATTGGGTTATAACTAGGTTGGACATATTCAAAAATCAAGGTTAATGCAACGTAAGAAAAGCTATTAATATATGTATCACAAACAGTTTAAAAGTAAATCATATTACTCAGCCATCAAAAAGAATGAAGTCTTGCCATATGCAATGACGTGAATGGATCTAGAGTGTATTATGCTAAGCAAAATAAGTGAGTCAGAGAAAGACAAATACCATATGATTTCACTCATGTGTGGAATTTAAGAAATAAAACAAGATGAACATAGGGGAAGGAAGAAAAAAGAGGCGGGAGGCAAACCATAAGAGACTCCTTTTTTTTTTTTTAATGTTTATTTATTTTTGAGACAGAGAGAGACAGAGCATGAGCGAGGGAGAGGCAGAGAGAGGAGACAGAATCTGAAGCAGTCTCCAGATGTCAGCACAGAGCCCGATATGAGGCTCCAACTCACGGGCCATGAGATCATGACCTGAGCCAAAGTTGGATGCTTAAATGAGCCACCGAGGCGCCCCAAGAGACTCTTAACTACAGAGAACAAACGAAGGGTTGCTGGAGGAGAGGTGGGTGGGGGATAGGCTAAATGGATGATGGGTATTAAGGAGGGTACTTGTTGTGATGAGCACTGGTGTTTCATGTATGTGATGAATCACTAAATTCTACTCCTGAAATCAATATTATACTATATGTTAACTAACTAGATTTAAATAAAAATTTGAAACATAAAAAATTCATTAATTCAATGCAATAATGCAATCCCAGTAAAAATGCCAACAAGCTATTTTATGGAATTATACAAGATTAAAGTTTATATGGAAATATAAACATGCAAGGAATGAAGTACTAATACATGCCACAACAGAGATGAACCTTGAAAACATCATGCTAAGTGAAATAAATCAGTCACAAAAGACCACATATTGTATGATTCTATTTATATGAAATGTCCAGGACAGCATATAAAGGCAAAAAGCGGAATACTGGTTGCTTAGAGCTAGAGGGGAAAGGGGAACTGGGGAAAAACAGAGAGTGACTTAATGGGCATAGGGTTTCTTTCTGGGTTATAAAAATGTTGTAGAATTGATTGTGGTAATGGCTGCACAACTCCGTGAATACACTAAAAATCACTGAATTGTATACTTTAAATAGGTCAATTGTTTGCTATGTAAACTATATCTTGATAAACAATAAAAGCTGTTAAAAGAAAAACACCATAAATAAGTCAAAAGACAAATGAAAAACTAGAAGAAAATATTTGCAGACAAAGGGTTAATAATACTTCTAATATATAAAGGATTCTTCAAAATGGAGAAAAAATAGATCAAAATGCAACAGAAAAATGAGCAGAAAAAATGAATAGACAATCCACAAATATGAAAAAATGTTCAAACTCACTCATATTTTAAAAAATGCAAATTAAAACAACACTGAAATACCATTTCTCAGAATCAGACTGGCAAAGATTTTTTAATGTGACAACACATTCTATTAGCAAGGCTGTGGAAAAATAGGCAATGTCATACATTCTTATGTCATACATAAGAATAAAAAATTATACAATCCTTATGGAGGGAAATTTAAAAAGACCTAAAAAAAAAATAAACTACATATATACTTACCTTTGGATCCAGTAATTCTATTTCTAGAAATCTACCTTGAAGATATCCCTCCAACAACACAAAAATACATATATGCAAGGTTACTCATTAAAGCATTAACTATGATAGCAAAATACTGGAAACGATCTAAATTCCCATACAAAGGAGAAAAGTTGAAGAAACTATGGTACGTCCATACAATGAAGTCCTATGCTGCTGTAAAAAAGATCTCTATGTATCAATATACAGTGACTTCCAGGAAATAATAGTAAAAAAAGCAAAGCACAAAAGAGTACCTAGAGTATGCTATCCTTCATATGCGAAAGAAGGAAATACACGTGTCTGCTCATTTGTGCAAAGAAATACAAGAAGGATAAACCAGAAACTAAAACCAGTTACTTGGGGTGACAGAGGAAGAAGGAAAAAGAAAAGAACAAGATAGCAGGGATGAGGGCAGGGTAATACTTCTCTGAATATGTTTTTTGTATAGCTGATTCTTAGAACCACAGCAATATTTCTTAGTCTCTTCACATACCCCCCACCAAAAACCAAAAAACTAAAATCGACCAAGGTGTAGGGGAAATCCAAAATTAATACAAGCAGTAATAAATGAGCCTAACTATATGTCAAATTAATAAGATACCTACATTGAAGGGTTACATGGGAGAAGAAAACTAACCTGAGTGACTTTGAGAAATAGTAACCTGACAGAATTCTGTAATGCTAAAGACAAAAAGAACTACACATACGTGTTATAATCAAGTCAGTAGACATATTTCTTTTTTTTAAAAAGATTTATTTATTTATTTAAGTAATCTCTACATCCAAAGTGGGGCTCGAACTCATCACTCCAAGATCAAGAGTCACATGCTCCACCGACAGAGCCACCAGGCGACCCAGTACATATAATTCTGACCTGGGTATTTCTCACAGAAATTATAGAACCACTTTATGTTGATTTTAGAACTGAACATATTAGCAAATATACTGCAGATAATGAAAGTTGGGCTTCCAACCATTAGAGAAAAATTATACACAAGGAAAAGGGACAGACTAAAGTGAACCCTTTGGTGTCAGACTGGACTCACTGGTATCAGTGTAAACAGTATCAGTATGAAGAGATAAGGAGAAAAAGAATTACAGACGTAGGGGCGGGGTTAGTATACATACATGTATTTCACAGCTGTCTGTTAGAAGCAATGCCGCCCAGATAACAATAAGCAGACCTATAATCCTCGGTTTCTCAATAACTTTCACCAATAAAAGCAACCAAGAGTCCTTGAAGAATTGATTCCAGGGCTGGAGCAGGGAAAATACAAGATGAACCCGGAACATCTTGTGACACCAGAAAGAAAGGAAAGAAAGGCTCAAGAAGACAAGGCTAGTCAAAAAAACACAAAAGCCAATCTAAAAGAGCCCCCAATGGTCAAAGCTAGAAAAATTGTAGCAAAAAGCTAGTATTAATATTAGATTTTTCTTTTTTGAGGTGAAATTCACACACCACATGTTTAACTATTTTAAAGTATGCAATTCAGGTTCTTCAACAGTTGCCTTGAAAGAAGTCTGAGGTGGATGAAGGCTAGCTCCCACTCTACAATCTTGCTGCAAAGAAAACAAGTTCCAGACCAGATTCTGGCATACTTAACATTTATTAAACAAATATTCACTAGCAAGCAAGCACAGAGCAGTTCACACAAATCATTCTAGAAGGTCCATTAGTTGTTTCAATCACAGATTGTAAAAAAAGATTCACTGGGGCACCTAGGTGGCTCAGTTGGTTGAGTATCCAACTTTTGATTTTGGCTCCAGTCATGATCCCAGGGCTGTGGAATTGAGCCCACATGGTTGTATCCATTTCTCCTAGTGCTCAGGCTTTCTAAAGAATGAACTGTAAGTATGAAGTAATAAAGGAAACGCAAACAGCATACTATTATGTGGAAAAATTCTTGGATTCAACAAGAATCTAGAAAGAGAATAAAGCAAAATAACTTCACAGTGCAATGATACATCTATTAGACTAGCAACCATAACTCAAATTTGAAAAGCCAGTGCTGGCAGCCTGGGAGGAAATGTTTCGCTACACTTTATTTTATTTTATTGTTTTTAAAGATTTTATTTTAAAGTAACCTCTACATGCAACATGGGGCTCAAACTTCCAACCTCAAGATCAAGAGTTGAATGCTCTACCAACTGAGCCAGCCAGGCGCCCATGGTTCACTCTAGATACTTTTGGTGGTACTACAAATGGGCTCAAGCTTTTTGGTGAACACTCTGGTCTTGCATAATAAGGACTAAGAAAATTCTCACACCTTTGGGTCCAATGAGTCACCTGGAGTTACATACTTTAAGGAAATAACTTAAAGAAAACTAACTTTCTATACTATTTATATCAATGACAACCAGGGCATATCTCAAATTCCCTAAACAGGATGAAGACCAAGCTAATCATGAATCACTGTGTACATCAAGACAAAGACATATTATGAAGTCACTTAAAATGACAAGCATATAGCCTATTCCAATAAATGGAGGTATACACTCAGTTTTAGCAACAGTGCTTTTTTTTTTTTAAGTTGGCTTATTTATTTTGAGAGAGAGAGGGTGTGGAGCAGAAAGAGAGGAGGAGAGAGAATCCCAAGCAGACTTTGCACCATCAGCACAGAGCCCAATATGGGGCTCAAACTCATGAACCATAAGATCATCATGACTTGAGCTGAAATCAAGAATAGGACACTTAACTGACTGAGCCACCTAGGCACCCCAGAAACAGTGTTTATAATTGAGAACAAAAGCTCTGAAATCATATATTTCTTGGTTTGAATTGTGGCACTGTCCTCTGTACACTTTCAAGAAATGTTTCTCTTCTAAAAATGGATTTGGACCATGCAGGACCTGAAAATGGTTACTTGCTCTTGAGGAAATATGTGTATTCTCATTGGTGTGGAAAAGGCAGACAGTCAGAGGGCAAGTTCTTGCATCAGGATGCTTGAGTTCATATCTCAGCACTGTCACTTGCTGGCCATGTCACCTTAGGCAAGTAACTATGCCGGCCAATATTCCAGCTGCAATTCATGGATGTATTATGGCTAATAATAGACTAATACATGGCTAACACTATGACCTACATCAAAAGTTCTTATGAGGTTGAAATGAAATGATGCCTGCAGAGTGCTCAGTATAGTGTCAGACATAGTAAGTTCTCAGTAAATGTCAGCAATCTGTATTCTTCAATTAATATTTATTGATCACTCACCATGGTCCCAGGATTGCATTACGTACACCCACAACGTTTAATTCCTACAAGAACTTTACATGATGAGTGCTGTTATACAGAAAAGTTTTTTAAAAATGAGCTTAGAGAGGGGTCTATGAATATTAGATGAGAGAAGGAAAATGCAAGATGGTTGGTAGATTCCAACTACACACACATAAAATGAAATACACTTAAACATTTGCAATGTTATGCATAATTAGAACTTAATGGTCACTACGCCCATTTTGTTTAAAGTTAGTCAAGTTTCTTTGTTTGTGTTTTCAACTAGAAGCAAGTACATGTGAAACAGGGACCCGGTCCCATTGCCTTTATTGAGCCATGCCCTTCATTGCCCCAGGCAGTGACTGGGCCATGTATTAAATGTCACTTGAGTGTTGGCTTCTGACCAGCAAGTGCTTACCTGGAGGAGATAGAGGAGTCCTGGAACAAACAAGGTGAGTGGGTACAGAGACTGGTATGTTGCTAAGGCAAGAAAAATAGCACTGAGGAAGGCACTACCTGTAAAAGGAAAAAAAAAAAGAAAGAAAAAAGAAAGAAATAATCCAGCTTTATCAATCAGGATTAGACTCAGCAAGTCCCAAAAGCAAGAAACTTTCTGTAACTGGTCAAATAAGCTCTTGTCAAATATCTCCTGGTGCACAAGGTGCTATGCAAACTCACAGATTGATTTCCCATGAAAGGAAACCTAAGAACTCAAAACCATTTACCTTTAGCAACCTGAGACCCCTCAAGTATGTTTCCTGTAAAATTTTCAGACTGAATAAAGGGATCAAGTCTATTAATATCTATGTCCAATTTAACTTATCAACTAAGTCCACAATTATTGCTTAAGCAATTCAGAGCTATGAAACCTATCTCTATTTTACAATACCCTTTCCTTATGGACTATCTTCAGGTCATGTGTTTACCATTAAAGTATATTAATTTTTATTAATAATTTCCCCATTTCCTACATAAAATGGCCCACTATGGAATTATTAAACATGATGTTACAACAAATTTGCAATGACATGGAAAGATATTTATAACATCCTATTAATTGAAAGTTATAAAAGAGATACACACTATGATCTCATTTAAAAGAAAACATGCAGGGTATGCCTGAGTGGCTCAGTCAGTTACGTGCCTGACCCTTGATTTTGACTCAGGTCATGATCTCTCAATTCATGGGTTCAAGCCCTGTGTCAGGCTCTGCATGAATAGCACGGGGCCTGCGTGGGATTCTCTCTCTCCCTCTCTCTCTGCCCCTCCCTTGTATGCACTCTCTCTCTCAAAATAAATAAATAAACTTAAAAAAAAAAAAACACATGCATAAGTAAATTAAAAAAAAAAAAAAAAAAAGACTAAAAGACGAGGCCCAAAGTTCACAGTGGTTTTTTTTCTCAGTGGTTGGATTACTAATTTTTTTTTGATTTTTGCTTCTCTGTATTTTCTAAGTGTTCTTTTTTTGAAATTTTTTTAATGTTTCATTTATTTTTGAGAGATAGAGACAGAACATGAGTGGGGGAGGGGCAGAGAGAGAGGGAGACACAGAATCTGTAAGCACAGAGCCCAACGTGGGGCTCAAACCCGTGAACTGTGAGATCATGAGCTGAGCCATAGTTGGACACTTAACCGACTGAGCCACCCAGGCATCCCTCTCAGTCTTCTATAATGAACATCCTTTGTTTATGTCATAAGAAAAAACTGATTTCTTTTTTAAAAAACCAAATAGCTATTCTTTTTCAGATGTTTTAGACAACACAGTACCCTAAAACCAAAGCTAGAGAACACAAATTAGCAACAGAGGTTTCAGAGTGGCCCAGAAATCAGTAGAGTGATTGACAGTTCAAGGCTGTTATCTTGTGATGATAATGTTTCATAACTGACAGGTCTTGTGGTCACTCTCATTAGTGTGGGTCAACTGTTTACCGGAAATAAGATATCCTCTCAATGGTGTTTCATTAAAGGAGTAACCAGTAACTCCACTCAGGAGTTTTACCCTCTCCCAACCCAGCTCCAGAAACAAACAGAAGGACATGATCCATAGGATTTTTTGCCCACCAAAGTAGTCTATTTCCTTGATCTAAGAGCCACCTTGGAAGAGGAGGGTTACAAATGTGACTACTTTACAGGACAGTGAGTAGAGAGAAGAGAACTCTGAGGGCTTCATACCTCAAACCAAAGAAACTCATCAGCTAGGAACAATTCCTGGTTGAAAGAAAGTGGAAGGAAGGCAGAAAAAGGAGGAAGCTGGAAATAAAAGACCAACGACAGAATTCTAAGGGCTGGGCTGTTTTGCATTGCTGATCAGTGCCAGGTATGATGTCCTGTGTCCAGGGTGCTTGTAAACATGACTGAGCAGGGACAGGATCATGCCCAGCCAAGCTGTGCCACCAGCAGAGGCCCCCACATTCCCGCTGAGCCACAGACACCTAGAACCAGAACCAGGTCAATTCTGAGATAGGGAGATGGCAGTGGTGGAGAAGGGGCTGTTCTGGAGTCTGACAGCTAAGCTGGGCTCAAGATTCCCTGACTTGGCCAAAATCTGAATGACATTGTGTGGAAAACCAGCTAAGGGAGGAAAAAAAAATGGAAAGAACTTTTAAATTTAACATGACTTTCTATAGAGACTGGGGTGCAAGAGAAACAGGCTCTTACCAGAGGAGGGAGGCTAATGCTCCAACTCCATCCATTCTTATAAAAGTGGTGAAAACAAACATGTGACTTTCACCCCTCTCTCTCCCAGAAGACACCAGGGAGTGAAATAAACACAGTCACCTCCTGTCCTAATTGCCTGAGCTCAGTAATTACTTGTCTGGAGCAGCTGACTATCTATAAGGGCCAATAGAGAAGAAAGCGCTCATAGCATTATAGAATGGACTCATGAGTTTCAGAGACTTGCTCCCTGGATTGGGAAGAAGCACTCTTCCTTCCTTAGACGAAATCAATAGTCAGGAAAAATCTGTTCCTTCTGCTATTCTCTACCAGTGAGTGGCAGCAACATCTCCTTGCTTACTGCAGTGACCCTTCACCCCTCCACGCCCACACTCCTTCTACCAGTCATGTCCTGTTGATCGACCCCTGGAACATCCACCACTGCAGTTCCTGCTCTCATCATCTGTTGCCACACGTTCTCAGCAGCCTCTTCCTTCTCCCCAGTGGTCTCCCCAATCTCCTCCCATGTAATCCTCCAGAGAAGTACCAGAAGGATCCTTCTAAAACAGATTAGATTGTGACAGGCCTCTCTTTAAACATTTCTGATGATTCTGTTTCATCTACTGGATTAAGTCCAAACTCCAACGGCAAACAAGGCCCTTCACTATCTGGGTCTTATTTTATTTCTCCAGCTTTACCACCTCTCACTGTTCTCCTACACCCACCCCATCCTCCAGCTACTCTGGACCATTCCCTAATTTCTGAAACACCATGCCTTTTCATTCCTGTGTCTGTTCTCAGCCTATTCCTTCTGCCCAAGCTATCCTTCCCTGCCCTCCTTCTAGTGCAGACCCATTCCCAGTGGACAATTAAAATGTCACTTTCTCTAATGAGGCCTAAGCAGAGATGATAACAATAGTGATTACAGCTAACAGTGGTCACTTACTAGGTGTCAGGCACCTCTCCTCTGTATTCAGAACAGTGTTGAACTCAAACAACAACAACAACAACAACAACAACAACAACAACATAAAAGCCTTCAGTAAACATCACAATAACCTTGTGAAAGCTCTGTTTTCACAGGTAAAGAAATCAAGATACAGAAACAGAAGGTTAAGTAACATTATCATTTTAAGTAACAAAACCACTCAGATGATTCCAGTGTCCATTCTCTAAATTCATTCAATACCCTCATTCAATACTGATACCGTCTTTATAATAATTTGCTAATGTTGTTCTCTCTCCCCATTTGTCTATGAGTTTCTCAAGGGCAATAAACCCCTCTTCACTTTGAATCTCCAACACCTAGCACAGTGCCTGGCACACCTGATGAATGAATGAATGAGTATCATTCAGTGACACATATGAATCCCTTTGAAAATCCAAGCACATTAAAGAAAACCAATGTTTCTTTTTTATTGAGATATAACTGACATATAACATTGTATAAGTTTCAGGTGTACAGCATAATGATTTGATACTTGTATATATTGCTAAACGGAGCACCCCTATAAGTCTAGTTGAAACCAATGTTCTTGAGGAAGGAGAACTTAGGAAGTGTAAAACACAGGTAATGAAACATGGGCAAAGCACAAAAGAAATCTGACACTTGAAAACAACAGAGCCTACTGAATAGAAGTTGAGGACTTGGGGAAAGAGGCTGGGCACAGAGAATGCTCTCTGTGGAGTAAACTATTGGATGGTGGAGACCTGTGGTCCGGGGGCAGAAACATGGCATTACAACAGTCAGGAGCCTGATGTGTGGGATGCTGGGGCAGGTGTGGATGGGGCAAATACATAGTCTGAGCAAAAGTGAGGGGGAGTATGAAGACACACAAGAGACTCAGGAATGATGTGTTTTGAAAAAAGCTAGAAGGGGCATGGTGGGTGGATTAGGAAAGCAGAAGGATGATGATATGTACTTGGGGCAAGGTCAGGAAAGATGAAGAAAAGTAAAAGGTGGGGTGCCTGGCTGGCTCAGTCAGTAGAGCATACATTTTTTTTTTTTAAAGCTCATTTATTTATTTTGAGAGAGAGGGAGAGAATGAGCAGGGGAGGGGCAGAAAGAAAAAATCCCAAGCAGGCTCTGAGCTGTCAGCACAGAGCCCAACGTGGGGCTTGGTCCCATGAACCATGAGATCATGACCTGAGTTGAAATCAAAATGGGATGCTTAACCGACTGAACCACCCAGGTGCTCCAGAGCATGCAATTCTTAATCTCAGGGTAGTGAGTTCAAGCTCCATGCTGAGTGTTGAACCTACTAAAAGAGGAAAGAAAGAAAAGACAAAAAAAAAAAAAGAAAAGAAGGAAGGAAGGAAGGAAGGAAGGAAGGAAGGAAGGAAGGAGAAAGAGAAAGAGGAAAGAAAGAAAGAAAGAAAGAAAGAAAGAAAGAAAGAAAGAAAGAAAGAAAGAGAAAGAAAGAAAGAAAAAGGTGACTTCAAGTATTTTAGACAAACTATTCAATATGCAAACATTTTGGAGTGCCTGCTCTATGCCAAGCCTGTGCTGGGTGCCAGGGAAACTGGCGACTGAGACAGTCTCTGTCCTTGTGGAAATCCCAGTAACCAGTGGCAAAATATGGAGGGAGAAAAGTATGAAGCTAGCCCATCAGGGGAATGACACCTAAGTTTTGAACAATGTTTAGGTAAGGCCCAGCAGTCCAAGGGAACAGCATGTGCACAGGCAGGAGGGCGACAGATGACAGAAGGGTGCACTGAGCATGGATGGGACTGTCATTAGCCTGATGGGCAAAAACAGGGTGAGAGTTGGGAGGAATGTCTGGAAGAGGGCACAAAAGGGGCTCTTATGGATGTTGGTAATATTGTTTCTTTTTTTTTTTTTAATGTTTATTTATTTATGAGAGAGAGAGAGAGAGAGAGTGACGGAGAAAATTTCAAGGAGGCTCCACCCTGTCAGCGCAGAGCCCGATGTGGAGCTGGAACCCATGAAACCACAAGATCATGACCTGAGCCAAAATCAAGAGTTGGATATTCAACCGACTGAACCAGCCAGGCGCCCCAACATTCTGTTTCTTTCTTTTTTCTTTTAATGTTTATTTATTTTTGAGAGAGAGAGACAGACGGAGTGTGAGCGGGGGAGGGGCAGAGAGAAAGGGAGACACAGAATTGGGAGCAGGCTCCAGGCTCTGAGCTGTCAGTACAGAGCCCAATGCAGGGCTCGAACCCACGAACTGCGAGATCATGACCTAAGCCTAAGTTGAATGCTTAACTGAGCCACCCAGGTCCCCCGCAACACTGTTTCTTAAAAAAAATTTTTTTTAATGTTTATTTATTTTTAAGAGTGAGAGAGACAGAGCGTGAGTGGGGGAGGGGCAGAGAGCGAGAGAGCGAGAGCGAGAGAGAGAGAGAGAGAGAGAGAGAGAATCTGAAGCAGGCTCCAGGCTCTGAGCTGAAAGCAACAAGCCCAACATGGGGCTCGAACTCACAAACTGTGAGATCATGACCTGAGCCAAAGTCAGACACTTAACTGACTGAGCCACCCAGGCGCCCCCAACATTCTGTTTCTTAATTGGAGTGTGGATTATTCATCATTTTGTGAGAATTCATGGAACTGCACACTAATGATTTATGCACTTTCTGTATTTATGTTATACTTCAATAAACAGTTAATCTACAAAGTCTCAGCAAGCAGGTAGGTAGGGGTCAGATGACAGCAGACTTAGATTGCACAATGACCCCAAAGCATCCAGCTACAGGCCTAGACATGACATTTCACATAACGTCTGAAACTGCAGCCTTATCTGGACAAGACCTAGGGTATCTTGTTCATCTAACCAGGAGGAACTATTCCAAGAGGACTATGAGTTTTGCCAAAAAAAGATAATCTACTGTTTTTCTGCTGGTACAGCTCAGATACTAGGTTTTCTGTCCCAGCCCTAGTCTCTGGGCTTAGGATGGGAGTATTAAAGTAAATCAGTCAAATGTTCATGTACACTGGCTACAGTATTCAGGGAATTTCATTACCTACCCATCTAGCTTTGAGTATGTTTTCCAACTCTCTACCTGTGTCAGGGTGGGGGACAAGACAAGCCTTGGCAAGACGTGGGGTAACAATGCCTCCAGGGACTGCATCTTGAAGCAATCTGGGCCTGGATAGGTAGCAGAGCTACAGGATAGCACAGGAATGTAGACAGGGTGGGGCTCTGGGGGCTGGTTCAAGATACGGACTACAAGTGGAATGAGCAGAGAGGGGTCATGGACAGTGACCTATACCAGGACAGGCAGTGGGACAGACTGAAATGTGGTGAAAAGGTCCCATGGGACATCTTCCCTCAGAAGAGGAAATTGCACTAGGGCCTAACCAACAAGCAAGATTGCTGGGAAGGAGGAGCCGATGCTGGGGCCTGGTCTGCTATACCAAATTCGTTGCCAAGCACTCTTTTAATGGGGCAGGCTGTCTCGGAGTAGTCCATCCACATCAGTGATGATAATAATTTATTGAGCACATTCTCCTGCTATAACTGCAAGCAGTTTACACATATTAAGTTATTTAGTCCCTCCAATAACTCTATGAAGTGGGTACTACTATTATTCCCATTTTATAGAAAAGGATACTGAAGGACAGAAAGGTTGTTTGCCCAGGGTCACAAAACAAGTGAATAATAATAACAGGATTTGAAACCAGACAGTCTCATTCCAAACCCCACTCGCTTTAACTGCATCACTAGGTTACTTTCTTGATCTCAATCCACACCCGTATCATAAAAATCATAATAAGCCAAGCAACTATTTGTTGAATGGGCTCTGCTAAGGCAGTATGCTAAGTGTTTTATATTTCTTGCTTATTCTTCCGCTTATCTATGAGGCAGACATTATCTATATGATCAAACTGAAGCTCTTGAAGCTTTGTGATTTGCCCAAGGCTACAGAACTGGTAACTAGAAACTAGCAGTTTTTGAAACTGGGTTGATCTGACACAAACAAAACAAAACAAAACAAAACAAACAAAAAACCCAGACTGCTTTATCCTAGGGTCCTGTCCTCTAGGACTTTCTTCATGGGCAGAGCTTTACCCTAGAGGGACCCCATATGGATGGGTTCAGGATCATCACTCTCCAACTGTTCTTCCAGGGCTGAGCTCCAGGAAGAGAATCTCTCATTTAAACCTCCAAGTTCTCCCCAGAAGGCTCAGGGAGCCCCTGTCAATCCTGAGGGATCTTTTAAAAAAGAGGATATTATAAAGATTAGCAACCAGCATCATCATTCACTGAGCTCTTAGTACATCCCCCATCCCATGCTATATTTGACATGCACCATTTCATTCATTCTTTACATTTGCTCTACGCCATAGGAACTGTTTCAATTCCCATGCTACAGATAAGAAAATTGAGGCCCAGAACAGTTCACTGACTTGGTCAAGGTGGCACAGCCAGGAAGTGGAGGAGCTGGAATTAGCTACCAGATCCGTCTGCCATCAGATCAGCCTGAGCTCTTAATCACCAAGCACTACCTCTGATAGTACTGATCCTTCTTTTTCCTCCAGAAGCGAGTCCTGTCACACACACCTCTTTTGGTGGGACAAGGAGAGCTGGAAGGGTCCTTGGGCTGCAAACCTCAGGAATTCCTAGTTTGAAACATCTCAGGACTACCTATTAACATCTGTTTTTTTTTTCCTTTTTAAAGCCCAATAAAGACTACTTCACAGGGATGGAATATTTTAATTAGCTCACTGAAACGCAGGGTAGCCCTTGACCAACAGCCCCAACCTTTGAAATGAAACCCAGACTGCTCCACTAAAATAACATCAACCCTGCCCTTAGGCCTGCTTGCTAGCCAACACCCCAAAAAGGACGTTGTAATACAATGGCTGGGCCCTGTCCTGGCCTGTAGCTCTCGATGTGTCCCAGCTAACCCTGGACTGTCACAAAGGAGGCCAGAGGAGAGCAAGTAGGAGAAGGGGACAGAGCCAATGAGGCCACTCTGTTCTGTGGGACACTAGCTCCATGGAAGTCTGGGAAGAGAGTTGCCAAGTTTTCTTCCACTGTCTCTAACTTCTTTTTTTTTTTTTTTTTTAATTCTATTTTTTACAATTTACATCCAAATTAGTTAGCATATAGTGCAACAATGATTTCAGGAGTAGATTCCCTAATGCCCCTTACCCCCTTACCCATGTAGCCCATCCCCCCTCCCACACCCCCTCCAGCAACCCTCTGTTCGTTCTCCACATTTATGAGTCTCTTATGCTTTGTCCCCCTCCCTGATTTTATATTATTTTTGTTTCCCTTCCCTTATGTTCATCTGTTTTGTCTCTTAAAGTCCTCATATGAGTAAAGTCATATGATTTTTGTTTTTCTCTGACTAATTTCACTTAGCATAATACCCTCCAGTTCCATCCACGTAGTTGCAAATGGCAAGATTTCATTCTTTTTGATTATGTAATTTCTTCTTTTTGATTGCCGAATAATCCTCCATTGTATATATATATACCATATCTTCTTTATCCATTCATCCATCGATGGACATTTGGGCTCTTTCCATATTTTGGCTATTGTGGATAGTGCTGCTATAAACATGGGGTTGCATGTGTCCCTCGAAACAGCACACCTGTATCCCTTGGATAAATACCTAGTAGTGCAATTGCTGGGTTGTAGGGTAGTTCTATTTTTAGTCTTTTGAGGAACCTCCATACTGTTTTCCAGAGTGGCTGCATCAGCTTGCATTCCCACACTGTCCCTAACTTCTTATCAGTCAGGTAAAATTAATTTTAATTATGTGCTCACTGAAGAAACTTTGGGGAAAAAAAACAGGTATGAAAAGGAAATAGAAACATGAGCTTACTCTCCAGAAACAAGCATCACTCTTTTGGAAACTATTTTTGTTGTTGTTTTAACATAGTTGAGATTATATTTTATTAAAATATAGAATCTTGTGGGGCGCCTGGGTGGCTCAGTTGGTTAAGCGTCCGACTTCGGCTCAGGTCATGATCTCACAGTTTGTGAGCTGGAGCCCTGCATCAGGCTTTGTGCTGACAGCTCACAGCCTGGAGCCTGGTTCAGATTCTGTGTCTCCCTCTCTCTCTCTGCCCCTCCCCAGCTCGCACTCTCTCTCAAAAATAATAAATATTAAAAATTTTTTAAATATACAATTTTGTATTCTGCCTTAAAAAATAAGTATTCTCACACAATCTACAATTATTTTTAAGCACCATGTGCATGGCCAAACTGTATGGGATTGAACTACATGGGTAAACCATGTTTTACGTAGCCATTTCTCTATTTTGAAGTATTTTCCATTTTTTCCAGTCATTATAAATCATCCTGCATTAATGACTTTGTATCATAAAGCTTTACCTGTATTTCTGCATTGCTTTCAGATAGGTTCTCATAAGCAGAATAAATCAAAAGTACAAAAATTTTAAGACTACTGCCAAACTGTTTCCCAAGAGGCCTGTACTAATTTCTAAGTCAACTTGCCATGTGGGAGAATGTCTATTTGATAGCACCTTTGTCAGCACTGAGAATTATCTTCTAAAATCTTTGCCAGTTTGAAAGGGGGAAAAAAATAAGCCTGTGTTATTTCAATTTGCTTTTATTAATTATCTATGGACTTCAGTATTTTTCCATATTTTTTAGTCATTTATATTCCTTTTTTGTGAATTATCCTGTTTTCTTCTCTAAATGAAATTCCTTTCCTAATTTCATTAAAATTTAATTACATGGTGCAAATGTGCAATGTAGAAAAGTGACTTACAGATTTTACAAGTGAACCAACTTTACTGTATATTCTGTTAGTAGAGATTATTAATACACTCAAAGAGTTAGGATGGGTCAGAGACACAACTAAAATAGAATTCTTTGAATATTTTAACAGATTTTAACAGACTATTATTTGTGATGGCCTCTGTGTATAGCTGCCAACAATGGAAGAGGTCTGGTACTCCATGACGAACATACTAAGAAATGGAAGAGGAGGTGGGGTGGGCTGATGAAAGACTTTTACATCTCATTTTATACATTTGAATTTCTTTTATTCTTTTTTAAAATCTTTTTAATGTTTATTTATTTTTTAAGGAGAGAGAGAAAGAGCATGAGCAGGGGAGGGGCAGAGAGAGAGGGAGACACAGAATCCTAAATGGGCTCCAGGCTCTGAGCTGTCACCACAGAGCCCAACACGGGGCTTGAACTCACAAATCATGAGATCATGACCTGAGCTGAAGTCAGATGCTTAACTGACTGAGCCACCCAGGCACCTCCAATGAATTTCTTTTATTCTTACCAAGTACTTCAACTACTTAGGTGAACTACTAAAATTAAAACAAAACAAAACAAAAAAACCCAAAAACAAACAAACAAAAACTAAATTTAGATTCAAAGAAACTGACAAATATGTGACCAACACTACAAAATTCACATGAAATAAGTGATAAAAGTAAAACAAAATTGTGTGTATAACATTATAAAAATGTCTATGAATTCATACAACAGAAATATGGATATAATATAAAGATTTTTGTTCTGTGGAACCAAAAACAATGTGGCTATAAGAGATACATATAACTTTTTCACATGTTTTTCTCCCAAAACCTTTCCATTGATTTAAAAAAACATACAAAAGACATTTTTTAAAACAGCATATTTCACATTTTTGTGTGAGATTCCTATTACATGTAACTTCAGAGGCTATGTCTTCAGTCTTTCCATCGTTGTACTTGGCTATTTTAAAGGTGGCATTTCCAAAGGCTGGTGCTCAGTCCCTTCTGCCAGGCTGCAGCACAGTCTTTATTTATTTATTGGGGGGGGGGGTGGGGAGCAGTAGGGGCAGAGGAAGAGGGAGAGAGAGAATCCTAAGCAAGCTCCATGCCCAGCGTGGAGCCTGACACAGGGCTCAATCCCACAACTCTGGGACCGTGACCTGAGCCAAAATCAAGAGTCGGACGTTTAACTGATTGAGCCACCCAGGCGCCCCTAGAGTCCTTATTTTAATGGACGCCAGACATCTTGATCAATGAATCTACCTGAGCCCAACACTCTGGAAACAGGGACTGAGGCAGGCAGTATTCACAGATAGCAAAGAGTCTTCACTATTTCAGAGTTATTTCTGACAAAATGACCACAATTTTCATAACAAGAAAATATCTAGTCATGAATAATAAGTTAAACTAAACAGCCTACAGAAAGACTACCCACAACCACTGCAAAGAGAAACAATGTCTTATGACGACCTAAGTCATTCTCATGCCACCCTAGAAAGGGTATGTAAACTCTAAGTAAAAAGTTCTATGTACACCTTTTGATTCTTCATTTCCTGAGTGTGCAAACTAGTCAGCAACAAGGTGGTGAAATAAGGACTCTCATATACTTAAGAGAGTATAAATTGGTGAAACTCTTGAAGGCAATTTAGCAATAAATTTCAGAAATCCTAAAGAAGATATACATTCAGTGACACAATAATTCTATTTCCAAGACTTCATTATAAGAAAATAACTGTACATGGTGTGGAAATTACTATACAATAGAAAACCAATTGCAGTGTTATTTAAACAGCTGAAAAGTAAAAAATTACCTATTTAATAGAAGTTGGTTAAAGAATTTCTACACATTGCATCCATAAAATGGAATAGTATGCAGCCATTAAAAATGACAGATGGGGCGGGGTGGCCTGGGTGGCTCAGTCAGTTAAATGTCTGACTTCAGCTGAGGTCATGGGCTCAGGTCGTGATCTCATGATTCATGAGTTCCAGCCCCATATCAGGCTCTGTGCTGATAGCTCAGAACCTGGAGCCTGTTTCAAATTATGTCTCCCTCTCTCTCTGCCCCTCCCCAGCTCACACTCTCTTTCTCAAAAATAAATAGTAAAAAAAAAAAAAGTAAAAAAAAAAAAGACAGACTAGATGTTTACCGCCATACATAGTAGATTACACTATTGACCTCAATTCTCCACCCCCTCTGTGTTCAGGCTCTTTGTCATAGAACTTTGCAGCGCCCTTCCATTGTGGACAAGATGGAAGTCTCCACTCCTAAGCTCAGCCAGGTGTTGTTTTGATCAATGGGATGTTAGCACATGTGGTATAACCAGAAACTTAAAACTGCATGCCTGATTGGGCTTGCTCACAGTTGTGCCTCTGCTCTCACTATGAAAAGAACATGCCTAATTCAGTTCCCTGGTCCAGCAGGATGACAGACATGTGGAGAAGGGTCCAGCCTAGATTAGCAAACTATAGCCAGCCACTGGTACATGAATGAGTCCCAATGAAACCAACAAACTGCCTAGCCAAGTGTAACCTAGATCAACTGACCCCTGACTGACTTACAGATATATGAGTCAAGTAAAAGTTTATTGTTGTTCTAAGCCACTGAGTTTTGGAGTAATTTGTTAAACAACAATTTTTGTAGCAACAGTTGATTGATAACAGTAATATTTAAAAGTCTGAAAGAAAAATGAGGGAAAAAGTCTGGAAATATATACCCTAAATGCTAAAAGAATTCCAGTTAAAAGTGGTAGAATGATCACATGCATATCCTCCCTCCAAAAACCTCACTAAAATGACAATAAAGGAATAAAACTAGTCTTAAACAACAAAAGAGAGAGGATTAGAGCAAAATGAAGTTTAATACAATAGCGGAAACAGGTGAAAGAGGGATAAATGACTGAGCCACATGGAAGAAATTATAGTTTAATGGCCTAGGGACAGGAACAGCAACAAAAATCAGGCTAACTCACCCCCTAGAACTTCCAAGAAACTCAGCACCTTGAAGGCATCAGGTACTATGGAAGGTGGGGGTACAGAGATGAAAATCAAGCTGAAACAGACGTCAGAACCCCAGGTCACATCTCATCTATGTGCAGTCCGATGACTACCCCTACATACCCCATCTTTCTACCTTCTACTCCACCCCCAGAAACTACAGTTTCAGAGAACACTAAAGAGACACAGGTCTAGAGGATACTATTCATAGTAATGGGCTGAGAGGAAGTGTGGGCTGAAAAGGAATGAGATTACATAAAGTCTCTATATTGCAGTCAGTTGTGGCCCCTGTTCCTGCTCTTTCAACTCTAGCAATTGGTCACATAAGCCCCCCACCCCACCAAAACTTCATCTTGGTTACCCTTAGGCAGAAAATTGGAAGATTCTTCTTTGGAAAAATTAAAGTATTCCAGAGGAAAAGAAAACCTATTATAAATGAAGACATTTAGGGATACCTCCAAGAAAAAAGGTCAGCCCACTGCCAGATCTCCTTACAGTGAGCCTGATTCCTGCCCATTCACAGAGTCTTGAATGAACGTGTTAGTGCCTCAGTTTTAAATAATAGACAAACAGCCAAGGATCATCAAAAATAAGAGAAAATCCTCCCATGTGAAAGACAAAGACCAAAACAAAAAGGAAAAGAAAAAGGGCAGGTGGGGAGTGGGGGTCCAGGAAGACAAAGGGACTGTGCTTAGAACTGATGTAAACTAAAAAACAAACAAACAAACAAACAAACAAAAAAAAAAACAACCAACCAAAACTCAAAGGGAGAAGAGAGGATACTGTGGTGATAAAATAATAATAGGATGCTTCAAAGAAACAACTGGAGACAAAGAAAGAACTTTAAAATAAAAAAATAGGGGCATCTGGCTGGCTTAGTCGGTAGAGCATGTGAGTCTTGATCTCAGGGTAATGAGTTTGAGCCCCACATTGGGCATAGAGTTTAACTTAAAAATAGGCATAAAAAAATAAAAACAGATTAAAAAATATATATATATATATGCAATTTAAAAATTCAGACACCTGGGTGGCTCAGTTAGTTAAGCATTCAATTTCTGCTTAGGTCATGACCTCACAATTCATGGGTTCAAGCCCTGCATCTGGCTCTATGCTGACAGTGCAGAGCCTACTTGGGATTCTCTCTCTCTCTCTGCCTCTCTCTCACTCATGCTCTCTCTCTCAAAATAAATAAACTTTAAAAAAATTAAAAATTCAATAGTAGAGTTAGAAGATAAAAACACAGCAGTGGGGGGGGCGCCTGGGTGGCGCAGTCGGTTAAGCGTCCGACTTCAGCCAGGTCACAATCTCGCGGTCCGTGAGTTCGAGCCCCGCGTCAGGCTCTGGGCTGATGGCTCGAAGCCTGGAGCCTGCTTCCGATTCTGTGTCTCCCTCTCTCTCTGCCCCTCCCCTGTTCATGCTCTGTCTCTCTCTGTCCCAAAAATAAAGTAAAAAACGTTGAAAAAAAAAAAAATTTAAAAAACACAGCAGTGGGGTACTTGGGTAGCTCAGTCAGTTGAGCATATGACTCTTGATTTCAGCTCAGGTCATAATCCCAGGATCATGGGATTGAGCCTCACATCAGGCTCTGTGCTGAGCATGGAGCCTGATTAAGAGTCAGTCTCTGTCTCTCTTTCTCAAATAAAAAATAAAAATAAAAAATAAACAGAAACACAGTAGTATCCCAGCAAAAGTAAGAGGAAGTAAATAAGCAAAAAAAGATGGAAAAGTCCACTGAAAATAATATATGCAAATTAGACCAATCAAGAAAGGCCAATATCCAATACATGTCCCAAACAAGAGGACAGAGAAAACAGAGAGGAAAGAATTTGAAAAATAGTCCAAGAACACCTTCTAGAACTAAAGGACACTGGTGTCCATACTGAAAGAGTCTCCCAAGTACCAAGCATAATAAATTAAAAAAGACCCATGTCAAGACATAGCATCATAAAATTTCAAAACACTGAGGACAAAAAGGAGATCCTAAATCTTTCAGAAAAAAATAGGTTACATATAATGGCATCAAACTGCTGAATAGCAACCAGGATGCGAGAAGACAGTGAAGCAATACCTCCAAATTCTGAAGGAAAAGTTTTTCTGGTCTAGAATTCTATACTTTGCCCCAACTATTAAGTTGGTGCTAAACTAGAATAAAGACTGTGTTCAGACGAAGAATGACTCAAAATATGTACCTCTTACACCCTTTCTTAGGAAACTACTAGAGGAAACACTTTAGCAAAACAGAGGGAAAAAATCAATGAAGGAGAGAAGGAATCCAGGAAAGAAGGGAAATGACACAGGAGAATTGTAAAGGGGAGTCCCAGTATGACAGCTTTGCACCAAGCCCAGAAAAAAACAGGGAAGATTGGGGCAGGATGCAGGATGTGTGAGAGAAGTCTTCAGATAAAAAATGGAACTGACAGAATATTTGATGCATTTAAACATTTTCTGGGGCACCTGGGTGGCGCAGTCGGTTAAGTGTCCGACTTCAACCAGGTCACGATCTCACGGTCCGTGAGTTCGAGCCCCGCGTCGGGCTCTGGGCTGATGGCTCAGAGCCTGGAGCCTGTTTCTGATTCTGTGTCTCCCTCTCTCTCTGCCCCTCGCCCGTTCATGCTCTGTCTCTCTCTGTCCCAAAAATAAATAAACGTTGAAAAAAAAAAAATTTAAACATTTTTTAGGGGTGCCTAGGTGACTCAGTCCGTTAGGCATCCCATTCTTGATTTCAGCTCAGGTCATGGTCTCACCGTTTGTGAGATCAAGCCCCACATTGGGCTCTGTGCTGACAACAAGGGAGCCTGCTTGGGATTCTCTTTCTCCTCTCTCTCTGCCTGTCCCCCACTCACACACTCTGTCTCTCTCTCAAGCAAATTTTAAAACTCTAAACATAAATAAATAAGCATTTTTAAAAAACTATTGTTAGGCACTTGATAGATCTAGCAGAACAATGGGGGAAAATAGGGATAGGGACAAAAAGACTAAGCAAAAACAAGCAAAAAAAAATTATTATTACTATTATTTTTTAATTTTTATTTATTTTGAGAGAGAGAGAGAGAGAGGGAGACCCTACACATAAGTGGGGGAGGGGCAGAGAGAAAGGGAGAGAGAGGGAATCCCAAGCAGGCTCTGCACTGTCAGCACAGAGCCCAATGTGGGATTTGATCTCATGAACTGAGCCAAAACCAAGAGTCGGATGCTTAACCTTTTGAGCCACCCAGGTGCCCCCCCAAAAGATAATTTTTAACCCCAGGAAGAAGAAAAGGTTATACAAGAAAGAAAAAGTAATCATAGTTACTACTTTGCCCAACAATGAATAATACATACTGTGTCATAAAATATAGGTACCAACTACTGATTTAATCAAGACTGTGATATAACTTCTCTTAGGTAAAAGGGAAGTGAAGACATGATACAAAAGAGCTGAATCTTTATCTCCCATATGGGAATGCAATAGATAATGTCTAAAATATATAATTCATGAAATAGCAATATGAGATCTTAGAAATATGGAAGTAGGGCACCTGGGTGGTTCAGTTGGTTAGGCCTCCGACTCTTGGTTTCAGCTCAGGTCATGATCTCACAGTTCGTGGGTTCGAGCCCTGCATCAGGCTCTGTGCTGGCAGCATGGGGCCTGCTTAGTATTCTCTATTTCTCCCTTTCTCTGCCCTTTCCCTGCTTTCTCTTTCTCTCTCAAAATAAATAAGTAAACATTAAAAATTTTTTGAAAAAAATAAAAGAAAAGAAATATGGAAGTAAATACCAGCAAAAGCCAGAAAGTAGTTCTTTTGAAGTTGAACTAGGGATGGGAAGAGAGGCAAAGGACTGCTCTTCTCATTATAAGCTTTTTCTCAGTTTTTTGTTTGTTTTTTAAAGTTTAATTGCTTATTTTTTAAAGTAATCTCTATGTAGACCCAACATGGGGCTCAAACTCAGGACCCCAAGATCAAGAGTCTCATGCTCTTCCAACTGACCCAGGCAGGTGCCCCATTGTTTGTTTTTTTCCAACTCTATTAACAGTAACTCTCTTGAGTAGTAGAATTTCAGCATCTTCTAATTTTTTTTTCTCTTAGCTTACCTAAATTTCCTATAATAATCCTGTATTATTTGTGTAATTAAAAAATATGTTCTTAAGTGTTGGATTTTTTTTTTTTTAATCCACAGAAGAAGTATTACAAAACCCTACACAAATCAAGTCAGGGACCGAGCTTTGGGCTTTCCTTTGGGGCCTTACCTTTTATCGTGGTCAAAATGAAGAAGGCAATGAGGGTGTTATTGATGGCACAGGTAGACTTGGCAACACAAGACAAGACCGTGTAGGGATTTAAGAGATAGCTGGGGGAAAAAACATACAAAATTGGCATCAGTAATCCCAGTCAAAGGACCAGGGAGTCCTGGCCACCACAGGTAGGCAAGTCAAGGGATTTACTAAAACCATACTCAAGGGAAGGCAATTCTTAGAAATGAGTTCTCTTAAGTAAAGAGAATGAAATGGTGTTGGCACCAATTAATATAAGACACCGAACATTCACTGCCTAGTCTGTGCTGTGTGGTAAATCATCACAGAGATCCAGTAAACTAGCGATACCATTATTCCTCTGATGAGGAAACTGAGACTCAGTGGTTAAGTAATTTGCCCAAGGCTTCACAAGTTAATAAATACATTCAAAATCAGTACCTCCTGGCTCTAAAGCCTATGTTCTTTCTAGTACTTCAGATCTCATAAGTGATAAAATTTTACCAACTCCCACAGAGCCATATATTTTAGGAATGGCTACAGTTGTCTTTGAAAACCAGGAGGTAATTTTTCCTCAATTGGGCTCCTAAGCTCTGACACAGGATACCCCCCCCCACCCCCCACCGCCGTTCCTCTGAGAGGTCAGAGTAGCTTTGGTTTAGCCCTCTTGGTAGTCAAGCTGTATCCACCAAGCTAGATCCCAAGTACAGGGTAAGTATCTACTGAATTCATTGAGCTGGTTGTCATGGAACTTCACAGGACATCTTGAACTTCTACTGGAAGGAATTAAGCTCAAAAACCTAGTCTTGTCTTGAGGTGGGAAGGAATGGACTGAGCAATGAATTTAAAATGCTGATAGGGAAATCTTGTGTAGTCAAAATAGATTATTATTTTATTTCTATCCTCTTCTTCAGAAGATTTGAGGCAGCTCAAATGAGAACAGGTAATAAAAAATAATAGGAAAATAAAAATAGAAACAAAAAAAATCAAGACCAGGAAAAACATAAAAAAAAAAAAAGGCCAGGGAAAAAAGACCAAATGGGTTTTCTACAGCACTGTAATAATCAGCTTCAAATCTGGCTCTGAGTTTCCTGGCAGACAAAGTGAAAAGGGAAACCAGTTACATAATTCTGATTATTAGATAGGAAGAAACATACCAGTGTCTCAGGGAGAGATTATAATTATTATTCACCAGTAAAGACCTTAAATCCAATACCTCCCAAGGCTGTAAGAGTAGCAGTTCTAAAAACCAAAGGCCCAGAAATTGTTGGTGTTTTTTTTCAAGAATTACAGACAGGCTTGTTATACAACCTTTAAAGAAATGGCTGCTGCTATTATAAAAGTATCCCCAGGAGATAAATGAGTCCATAAGGGATTCATAATGTTGCTAAACCTCTGGTTCTAATTAGGTAGTTCTTGCTAGTATTTCTGAAATACATAGAAATGAAAGCTGTTTGGTGGGAGAGGGGAAGAAAGCCATTTCTAAATAGCAGGTGATGTTCAAAAAGCAGCTGCACACCACCTAATACTGAACAGGAGATACACATACAAAGCAGAGGGTTGAATAAGCTGTCCTCACAAGCCCCTTCTAATTCTGAAGTTCTAAGGTCATGTTTTTCCATGAGGAAATTTGCCCATCTTGTTTACAGTATATCCCTAGAAGCTAGTATATTATTCATATTCAATGACTATGAGCTGACTGAATAATTATTCACATTTGCCTATCTCTATATAAACAAGAATAACCTGAAAGAATTGAACTTACAGGCAGCACTGAGTACTCCTAGAGAATTCTTTTAAAGAGCTTCAATAAGTTCCACTCTCCCATACTGGTCACCCAGCTGGGATGGGTCTATCTAGCTATAGTTTTCTAAACTACAAATGGGGGACTAACTGTATATGAAACATAGGAGATGCTCAAAATAATGGCCATATAAAGATTGGAATTTTATTCAATCCATATATACAATTAAAGAACTTTCTTTTTTTGTTTTTTTGTTTTTTTTTTAAAGAAACATGGGTTACAAGTAGGCTGGAGCCCAGATCAGCGTGGAGTGAAAAAGCATTTGTGAAGGGCTGATTGTGCATGTCCCTGTGTGAAGCTTTGTCCCAAAAGAGACAGAATGGCTCTGTCTCTTTTGCTGGCCAGAACCCCAGTTGTGCAACAGAACCACAGCAAGTACTTGATGACTAAGACCGCAGATCTCCAAAAATACAACAAACAACATGAGAAAGTCTCATCAGATTTTCCTCGCATTCACTGGCACCGAGCCCTGTTTTGTCAAATAATACTTACAACAGGGCCACTTTCAGAGGGATGTAACGCATTTCCATAGGGGTTCGGATGAGTTCGGCCACATCTGGGGCATACTGGTCTAGTTCTAGGAGGAGTTTCTGCTTTTTAAACTGGAAAAAAAAAATGACAAAACACATTACTTCCCATTGCTTTTAGAATGAAGACAGTAGTCCTTCCATGGCCCACATGGCCCCACCTGGTCTGGCCCTACCTCTCCAGGTTCATCTCATACCCACCTCTCGCCTCACCTCTCATTTTCTGGGTTCTGGCATCATGAACATGCCATACCCCTCCTGCTCCCAGGCCTTTGCATTTGAATTGGAACAACCTCTTCTTCTCTTTCCTTATTAGCTCCCACATAGTCTTTAGATCTGTTAAATCATTTCTTCCTCAGGAAGGCACACTAACCCCCTTCAAGTAGGTAAAATGTCCCTATTAATACACATTCTATCATAGCGCTGTTCACAGTTATGACTTTTTTATTTATGTGACTAATATCTGTCTCCCTCACTAGACTATGAGTTCCATGAGGACAGGGACCATGTTTTTGCCAATAATTTCCAATACCTGGCACGGTGAGCAAACAATAAATATCTATTGAATGACTGAATGAATAAATGGCAAAGCAATGTTCCCAGCCCTGTTGAAGAGTTACCATGAGTGGCCTAAGAACTCCAAAGTTCCATCAGCAAAGTGAAATATTTTCATGCAAAGTAAAATGATCCCCTGAATGTCACAGTATCTCAGGTTTTCTTCCATGTTCTCCTGTTTCAAGTTTTTGACTCCCACAGAGGAAGTGGGGAATGGCCATGATGAAGAAAAGGAGGAGGGCTGGGTGTGGCTGGGCAGCTGGAGAGTCAGGAGGGAGTGAGATGGGGGTGGAAAGCTCTTGCCTTCCCCTGGTATGTCCCAACAAGTTCATGGGTGTGCTCCAGAATGAAAAAAAGTTAGGCAACCCTATAAGCAAACATGGGTCAGACTATAGATGGAAAAAGCCTCTGAACCCCAAATGGGTAGCCTTGCTGATTTAATGGCCCAAGAATCTTATTTCGACAGGATAAATTCAAAGCTGCAACCAATTATAAAAGAGAGTAGTGCAGAGATGTCAGAGTAGCAAGTGTGCAGGATTAAAGATTTAATGATAAAAAAATGCATGTACAGAACATTGCACTATACCATTTACACAAAGTTAAAAGCATGCAAAATAATACTACGTGTTATTTAGGTATATATGCAAAAGTAGTAGAAGTTAAGGCCCTGTGTGGGGACAATAAACACTAAATTCACAACAGTGGTAACTGGTGAGAGGAAGAATAAGGAGATGAAAGTCTCAGAGGCAACTTTATGTGTAATGTTTTATTTTTTAAGTTGAAGTAAGTTCACAGTACATATTATTCTTTACATATTTTTGTATGTCTTAGGTATTTCAGAATTTTTTTAAATGGAAAATTAAAAAAAAATTTAAAGATCCATTTTTCAATTCAAAAGAAAAGTAGAGAAGTTATCACAGGAACACAGGTAAGCCCAGATTTCTTGCACAAATTTAGTAGTAAAGGGTTAATCAGAAAACCAGAACAACCTTCAAAAACCTCCTTTGATCATCTCTGAGAGTTCAGGTTAAACAGTGGGAATTATCATCGGTAAATGTTAGGCTACCATGCACATCTGGGATTGTTTAATTAAAAAGACAATATATAAACTACAGTTTTTTTTTTTTTTCAACGTTTATTTATTTTTGGGACAGAGAGAGACAGAGCATGAACGGGGGAGGGGCAGAGAGAGAGGGAGACACAGAATCGGAAACAGGCTCCAGGCTCTGAGCCATCAGCCCAGAGCCCGACGCGGGGCTCGAACTCACGGACCGCGAGATCGTGACCTGGCTGAAGTCGGACGCCCAACCGACTGCGCCACCCAGGCGCCCCAAAACTACAGTGTTTTTATCAGAGAGGAGGGGGCCAGCTCAGCAGACAGAGCACTTAGTGAGGACAGCTGCAGCAGTGGTAGAGGAAGGAGGCCCTGCTAGCTAAGGGTCCCTGAGTTCCTGCAAAAAGAAGGCCACCTGGCTGGGGGCAGATCCTCAAAGAAGCCTGTTGAAGGGAAGCAGGGAGTCAATCCAGGAGCAGCCAGAGATACAGGTGGGAATGCAGACCCAGTCCCCAGGCTGGAAGCCTGCCATCCGGACTATAGGAAGGGATGGGGACAGCTAAACAGGTATGTGCAGATCCTGGGCAGAGGTGACCCTATGGCAACAACTAAAGAAAAGTACTTCCTAATAACTCCAATCTTCCAAAATACTTTGAAACAGAAAGATTTATAAAAGGAGAGCCTGCAGGAGAGAAAGGCAATCAGGTCAGCAGTCCCCAGATTCTCTGCTATCTCTTTTTGTCTCCCCCCAAGCTCACCAGCAAAGCCCCCATGATGCCTGGCCTCATGGTCCCAATTATTGACTCAGCTCCCCCGAAGAACAGCCAAACTCCCTTTTAAAAATCCCCACTGGATCCAGTCAGAGACAGGAAAATGACTAAAAGTCAAAGGAAAAGCGAATACACACACACTAAGAAAATGTTAAAGTATAAAAATAAGTGAGGTTAAGGAGTACAAGTTAAAATCCAAAGATAAATATTTCTATATATTCAGCAGCCTTGACAATGATGAGATTTAAAACTATCATAAGAGAGATTAAAAGTGGCCTAAAAGGAAATTACCTGAGTGATCATTACCTCTGTGATCATTAATCACCTCATACACAGATGCCTGTGCACTTTTCCATATGTGTGTTGTATTTCAATAGACATTTTTAATTAAAAAATAAATCTCCAGGGTGGAGTTTTCTTTCCCTTCTATCCACTTCTCTATGCAGCCTTTCCTTGTCCTTACAAGATTTGGTTTTACAAGGACATTATTCCCCTGCTTCAAATAAACAGCTTTTTCTAATAATTGAATCTGTGTCTATACCAATTTGCAACCCCCAAAACTAGGGTGTCCAGAGGTGGAGTAGTGAATACTCCTCCCCCACATCTCTGTTAGCCTCACCACATTCCAAGTTCAGGAGTCTATGCTCCAAATTTACAACCCTCTAATCACATTAAGGGAAGACACATTTTTATCACTCTCTCTCAAACTACAAGCAACTTTCTAACACGAATTCTGAGTCCCAAATAGGAAGTACAATCTCAGCAAAGGACAGACTAGATTAACAACAATGCTTTTGTCAAGTAAGGTAGATGTAAAATGTGAGAATCCACTGGTCACAATCAATCAGCATTCATATTCCATAGGCTAACAGCTGGAGAAGGGCTAGGAATGGAACCCACCTTTGCACCATAGTTTTCCAGAACACGTTTGAGTACAGACACAGCTTTGTTACCAGGGATCTGGTCTTAAATCCCAGCAAGACTAAAATTCTTCCACATGCTATGGGCCCATTCTGACAAAGTGGGGAAGATTTGGGGGAAGATATGTGCTGATACTCTATCCACATCATCAAAAATCTGCCATTCAGAATAAGTTAATTTTTGACACAGTGTAAATAAAACTCTTGTTCTGACCAAGAAACCTAATGTTCCAATAGGCTGAATTCTGAGGATGGAGAAACAAAACTACTCCAAATTTCAATTCAGTCTTGGTGACAACAGAATGTTTTGGTGTGTTAAAAAACAGGGTATCTCACCAGAAAGTCTTCATTCAATGTTCCCAACACTGGTCAAGTTTCCAAGTTTAATTAATACACACCTAAACCAAATGCTCCCCCATAGAAAGTGACCTTAGATGGCCAAGTATCTTTTTGCTTAATATAGAGGGGAAGGAATTTAGAGGTTTCAGAAATGCTTGATGAGAGCATTTATACACATCTTGCCCATTCTCCTCTGGGCCACAACCCAGAATAGGTCCCTGTCATTTCTCCCTTTATCCTTGGTACCAGACAAGAGTTGGTAAATCTCTAAAGAAATTGGTAAGAGTTTTAATTATTAGCTATGACTGTCTTAAAAGCATACAGCTTTTGGATTTAGAAGTCAAAGATTCATATGACTAATTGTAAGCATCTCAATTTGTTGGTCATTCATAGTAACTATAGTAAACATGTGTGTAATTCTCAAAGATTACTTTATCCTCTGTTTGACAGATCTGACAATCAAAAGAAAGAGGACAAAAATAATTGTCTGTGGCTATTTTATGTGACCTTTGTTACTAAGGGAAAGTAATAAATGGGTACAATCACTAAAAAAAAAAAAAAACAGGGTATCAACAACAGCTCATTTGGTTTTCTCTCAACCTCTTTAAATCACATAAAGAAAAAAATTCTCTGTATGTTTCCATATAAACTCAAATAATAAACAAATGAATTAAAATTATTATTGCTCTGAATTAAAGGGATCTCTTCTACTGACACTGACGTCTAACTTTGTTAGGAAATTAAATGAAACCTAGCTTCATTACTTACCCTTAAGCTTCTCTCACCATTAAAAAATGGTTTTAATTAGGGTGTATGCGTGGTATGTTTATGACAGTTGAACAGCAAAAAAAGGAGTACATATAATGTTGGCATCTCTAATCAACTTTCACTAAAACATATTTCAGTTTTACATTTTGGTTGAAAAGATCTAGCCGTGTTCTTAAATGAAAGCTACCAACCCTCCCTTGGATATTCACATATATCACATCTATACTGTGTATATGTATGTGTATGTGTGTGTGTGTGTGTGTGTGTGTGTGCGCGCACATGCACGTGTATACACATACACTGGTGGGTACAGACACAGATCTACTTTTTCCCCAGTGTTTTTTATTGAAAATTTATAAACTATAGAAAAGTTTATAAATAAAACACCTAGATCCACTAACTGTTAACATTTTGCCACATTTCCTTTATCTCTACACATACATACGCAAACATGCAAATTCTTTTTCTGAACTATTTGAAAGTAAGCTGTGGATATCATGACATTTCACCCCTAAATATTTTAGCATATAACTTCAAAGAACAAAGACTATGGTCTACATACACAATCTATCTTGGGGAAGAAAATAACCACTGCTAATTTATCTCTGCATTCCTCAGCTTATGAATTTCACACCCAATTATTTCATCTCTAGCCCTCAAAGGAATCCTGTTGAAGCATTTCACCTCAGTCCCTAAAATTTTCTTTTCTTTTCCAATCCTACTGAAATACAACTGACGTATGATATTGTGTAAGTTTAAATGTACAATAAGATTTAATACATGTACATATTGTAAAATGATTACCGCAATAAGGTTAGTTAACACACCCATCACCTCACATAATTCCTGTGTGTGTGTGTGTGTGTGTGTGTGTGTGTGTGTGTGTGGTAAGAGCATTTAGGATATACTCCTTTAGCAACTTTCAAGTATATAATATTGTTAACTATAGTCACCATGCTATACATTAGATCTCCAGAACTTACTCATCTTACAACCAAAGTTTGTACCCTTTGACCAATACCCTCCCATTTCCCCTATCTCCAAACCCACCCCCTGTCAACCACCAATCTACTCTGTTTCTAGGAGTTTGACTTTTTATTTATTTGTTTATTTAAAGTAAGCTCTATGCCCAATGTGGAGCTTGAACTCACGACTTTGAGATCAAGAGTCACATGTTCTACTGCCTAAGCCAATCAGGCTTCCCAGTTTTACTTTTTTAGATTCCACATATAAATAAGGTCATACAAGATTTGTCTTTGTCGACTTATTTTACTTAGCATAATGCCCTCAGGTTTGTTTATGTCCCAAATGCTCCAGTGGTTTAAGATGTACACTCTCTGGTCTTATAGGACTATTAAGCCTATAAACGGACCCCAATTTAAGAACTCCCAATCCAGATATTTTGTAAATCTCTTTGAGGTCCATAATTGTAGAATTCACTAGCTTTGTTACTAATGACCAGTGCCACAGAAAGGCAGACTGCTACTTCTGGTTCTATTACTTGGTAACAGACGTGAAAATAAACCACAGACAACACCAGTGGGATGCAGCCTTCTCTCTCCCCAGTTAATCTCAGTGGCTCCCAGCCAGTCAAGGAGGACTGCAGCCAATTTTTAAAATAACTACATGGATAGTACACATGGTAAATCTGTTAACTCTCTCAGAACCCAGGAAAATGAAAATGGTCACGATATATCACTCCCTTTGGCTATTACATACAGATTAAGACTAAAGTTTACATCAATACTTCATCAATACTTTCTACAGGCGGGACGCCGGGTGGCTCAGTGGGTTAAGTGCCTGGCTTCGGCCCAGGTCATGATCTCACAGTTCATGAATTCAAGCCTCCACATCGGGCTCTCTGCTGTCAGCACAGAGCCCACTTCGGATCCTCTCTCCCTCTCTCTCTCTTTCCCTCCCCCTTCCCTGTTCACGTGCTTTCTCTCTTTCTCTCTCAAAAATAATTTTAAAAAAGGGGGCACCTGGGTGGCTCAGTCAGTTAAATGTCTGACTCTTGATTTCAGCTCAGGTTATGATCTCACAGTTTGTAGATTCGAGCCCCATGTCGGGCTCCGCACCGGCAGCATGGAGCCTGCTTGGAATTCTCTCTCTCTCTCCTTCTCTCTCTGCCACTCCCCTGCTTGCTCACTATCTCTCAAAATAAATAAATAAACTTAAAAAAAAAAAAAGAAAAGATTACACCTGATTTAAAAAAAAAAAAAAAAAAAAAAAAACTTTCTACAGGCATTTACTACATGCCAAATTTTCCAAGTAAGATTGTTCTCTGTAGAGAAACAGAAACTACACTGGGAATCCAATTTTACCTCAGATAGGCATAACACAGTGAGTTAAAAGCTATACTCATGAAAGGAAGATTATTAAGGGTCCTCATTACTATAATTGTAGTTCAACTCTGCTCCAGAAAGTCTAAAGTTGCACAGGTGAATGGATATTAAGCTACAGAGATTAAACTGACCTTTCTGTATCTATTAGTGAAGCTGTCTTGTTGGTTTAGTTTGGCCATTGCAGAGCTGGCTTAACAGGCCAGAAGCTTCATTCCTATTTCTTAGTATTTTTAAACAGTTGGATCCTTAAGTACATGACCTTTGATTTTTTTGTAATAACAGAGACCAGAAGGCTACCAAAAAATTCCACCAGTTTTGTCTCACCCACTGACTACTTACCACAACTTTATTGAAGTCTTGGATTGCAAAATACAGGGCAATGGCAGTGAGTGCATCAGTTACCTGTCAAAAGAAAGAGAAACAATAGTATAAGAGTGAGGAAATGCTGCCAGGGCCTAGAGGTTTTGGATGGTGGTGGGCTATTTGGTAATGAATTTGTCCAGTCAGGCAGAACCTCAAGCCTCACTTTAACTACCCAAAGATAAAGCCTTTCAGGGAGATTTGACTGGAAAACCTTGAGGATAAGGACCCATCAAGGCTTATGTTAGCCTGGTGTACCACATCTGTTCTTTAATTGCAAGTTACTTAAGTTTTCTATAAAGTAGGAATAATACCCAATACTTTGCAGGCCTGATGTATGTCAAGTGCCCAGCACTAAATAAGTCCTCAATAAACAGCAGCCATTATAATTATTAAGGAAGACCTCAGTGGATCTCCTATTTGACCCAGATTTTCAACTCTACATTAGGCAAGTGTTTCAAATGACTATCTCTCAAAACAGCCCTGTCATCTCAACTTTGAAGGTTATTGCTCCTAAGAGTCTCATCAGGCCTATGTCCACTGCACGGAACCTTTTGGCAGAATGCTTAGGAACTTCAGGATGCCCTCTACACTGGCACTACAATTAAAGCCAATCATAGAATTTTGGCACTAGAAAGTTTGAGACTACATAGTCCAGAAACCAAATTTTAAAAGTATAAGGAATTAGAACTGGTCAGATGTCAGAGACTACTCCCCATACTTCCATAATATATCACAGTTCCTTGAATTCAATTAAGGATAGGTTTTTGCTTTCACACTCTGTGTGCTTTCACACTCTGAGCAACTCCTAAGTTCCTAAAAGATAAAAGACTATAAAGATAGATACGTGTTGATTTCATGTGGAAGGTTACTTACCATAAATACCAATTCAGCATAGTCAATCAGGAAATGAAAGAGGTATATTATTAATGGAGTCTGTAGGAGAAAAACAAACAAATTAACTTAAATCTTACTATTATCAGTTTCAAGAGTAGTAAAGGTATGAGGTAAACTTTAATTCTAAGGCATACAGAATAGCCAAGGGGAACTCCATAGTGGACCAAGATTGCTGAACTCATAAAATAAGCTGGGAAATGTTTTCCCTTCTTCTGTCTTCTGAGATGTTTTATATCTCATAGATCTCTCTTTTTTTTTCTGTTTTCTATCCTTTTCTCTCCAAGCTTTAGTCTAGATATTTTCTACAGACCTATCTTCCAGATCATGAGTCCTCTCTCTTTTTTTCTCAAAGATTTATTTATTTATTTTTTTGTTTATTTATTTTTGAGAGAGCAAGAGTAAGCATGCATGCATGGGGGAAGGGCAGAGAGAGAGGGAGACAGAGAATCCCAAGCAGGCCTCGAACTCATGAACAGTGAGATCATGACGTGAGCCGAAATCAAGAGTCGGACACCTAACCGACTGAGCCACCCAAATGTCCCAAGATTTTATTTATTTTTCAAGTAAACTCTACACCCAATGTGGGGCTGGAACACACAACCCTAAGATCAAGAGTCACATGCTTTACTGACTGAGCCAGTCAGGTGCCCCATGAGTCTTCTCTTTAGCTTTATGTAATTGGCTGTTAACTGTGCCTATTACATTCTTAATTTGCTATTATGTTTTCCAGTTCTAGAATTTCCATTTGATTCATTATTATATATTCCAGTTCCCTGGAGAAATTCTCTGCCTCGTCACTTATTTTTTGTGCATATTAATCACTGACCACAGTTATCTTACAGTCTAAGTTTGACAGCTCCAATATCTGAATCACCTGTGAATCCGTAGTGTCTATTTTTTTTTCTCTTTTATTATGCTTGGTAACTTTTGGTTGAATGATGGACATTATAGATATGAAAAATTTTAGAGGTTCTGGACAAGGCTATTTTCTTCCAGAAAAGATTTCTTTAAATTTCTGGCAAGCAATTAGAATAGCATCACCTTAAACTAATTAGTTTAGCTAATTAAGCTAGATCTGTGTGTGTGTGTGTGTGTGTGTGTGTGTGTGTGTCTGTGTGTGTGTGTCTGTGTGAGAGAGTGAGAGAGAGAGAGAAAGAGTGCACAACTGGGAAAAAGGGGCAGAGGGAGGCTCCACTCTCAGCGTGGAACCCTATGCAGGGCTCAATCCCACAACCCTGGGATCATAGCCCAAGCCGAAAACAGGAGTCGGATGCTTAATGGATTGAGCCACCCAGGTGCCCCTTTGATTTATTTTTTTGTAATATCTATATGTCATTTACCCTTATTCCTTCCTTCAGTGTAGTCCTTCGGAGGACCCAATTGGAAGCGAAGATGTTTACCAGAGCCCTGCAACCTTGGTTGGCCATGCATTTGATTTTGTTATTTCTCCAGCACTGTGAGACTTCCAATAGCTCTACTTAGCTCCTTAGCCTCTTAACAGCCAATTTCTGTTCTCTTTCTCTAACCTCAGCCTATGCCACTTACAAATTGATAAATACATCAAAGAGAAAGCAGCTCAGACTGTCAGTCTCACATTTTGTATTTTCCTCTCTGGGATCTCAGCCCCTCAATAATCCTGGCTATCTTGATACTTTCCAATACCATCAAATAGATATTTTTTTTCTATTCATCCTCCTTTCCTAGTTTTTCTTGGCAGGAGGGTTGATCTGCTACTATAAGCCAGTTCACCAATCCGCCAGAACCAGAAAGATAGTGCATGACTTGGTTTTAGTGAGTTTTTGCTGGTGACTCAGGAGCACCTCTTTCCAACTCCCAATCACTTGCAAAAATATATCCTGTAATATTGCAAAGGTCACTAACATGCTTTTTAGCTAATGTAGTAGAAAGAACAAGGCTTTGGGGTCAAACTCAGGTTTAAATCCAGGTTCCACCTGTGTACTTTTCCCTTCCAAGCCTTAGTTTCCTTAGCTATAAAATAAGAATAGCCACCTATTTTCGGGGTGCCTGGGTGGCTCAGACGGTTAAGTGTCCAACTTTGGCTCAGGTCATGATCTTGCAGTTTGTGGGTTTGGGGCCCACGTCGGGCTCTGTGCTAACAGCTCAGAGCCTGGAGCCTGCTTTGGATTCTGTGTCTCTCTCGCTGCTCACACTCGGTCTCTCTTTCTCTCTCAAAAATAAACATAAAAAAAAAAAAAGAAGAAGAATAGTGACCTTTCACAGGTCTTGGGAGGAGTAAGTGGTAATGGGCACAAATGCTTACTTAGCACAGTGCCTAACATACAGTAAACCTCAATATGTTAGCTACCTGAGATCAACTTTTTACCTCCTTTTGAAAACAAGGGCATCAACTTTGCCTTCCAAAGTTCTAAAAGAACTAAATGTTTTACAACTATCTACTAATGGATTCTTTTTTGCATTTATCTTTGTCAGTAAGAAGTAGTAACTTGATATTTATATTACCAATAGCCTGCTTTCAAAGTGCTTTGATGCTTTAGATAGTTTAGAGTGGCACTAAGTAGGTCTCAGAAATGACAGAACAAATAGTTCTCAAAAAGCCTATCAGCAAATGGGCTGGTTTCCATAATGAACTAACATGTCCACGGTAGTTTAACTGTATATCATATTATTATAGAGAAGTATACACTGAATATAATTTGTCTTCATGCTACATTTCCATGTGAGTAACCATTCCCGGTCAGGGTAGGGTAAATTTTGAATGAACTCACAATTTTATGATCATTACTTGGCTAAACACAAAACAGAAACATTTGTTGAAGGTAGTCATAAAATCTAATGTGGTTGCCACAATTCTCTTTTTTCTCTCCTGTGCAGATTTTTCTTCTCCCCTTTAACATATTCTTACTTTTCCCTAAGAACTAGATGGTAAAATCAGCTGAAGATTAAAAAAAATTAAAGGCAAAGGAATGATGAACTTTCTCTTCCAAAGTACTCTTTTCACTTGGCTTGATATAATTTTTTTCTTTTTCTTTTATTTCGGAGAGAGAGAGAGCACAAGTGGGGGAGAAGGGCAGAGGGGCAGTGAGAGAGTGAGAGAGAGAGAGAGAGAGAGATTGAGAGAGAGAGAGAGAATCTTAAACAGGCTCCACACTCAGCACAGAGCCCAATGCAGGCTCAACCCCATGACCCTGGGATCATGACCTGAGCCAAAATCAAGTTGGATGCTCAACCGACTAAGCTACCCAGGCACCCTTAATTTTATTTCTTTATGCTTTATTATTTTTTTTTTTAATTTTTTTTCAACGTTTTTTATTTATTTTGGGGACAGAGAGAGACAGAGCATGAACGGGGGAGGGTCAGAGAGAGAGGGAGACACAGAATCGGAAACAGGCTCCAGGCTCTGAGCCATCAGCCCAGAGCCCGACGCGGGGCTCGAACCCACGGATCGCGAGATCGTGACCTGGCTGAAGTCGGACGCTTAACCGACTGCGCCACCCAGGCGCCCCTATGCTTTATTATTTAAAGAAACTATATTGAAACACAGGTAGCTCTTGATTTAAGAACACTGAGCTTATAAGCAAATTAACCCATATTCAGGAAAGAGGAGCAAGGGACTCCGAGTTTGAGGTCATCCCCACTACGTTTGGGGGAAGCAACTGTTCAGTCCCCAAGAAGTTATCTTACACAAGTATAGAGAGTTAACATGGCTTCTAATAGCAGGAAATTACTATCTCATACCATTATCCCCTTTTACTTACACACACACACACACACACACACACACACACACACACACCCCAGTAAGGAGTAAGAATATGTTCTAGACTCCCTCACTATAGCTAAGAACGCATTTTCCCAGAGAAACATTTTAAATAATGGTTAAATGGCTAGATACAGCTCTTCCATTCATTCATTTGACATATTCTTTCTGACAGGACTGTTTCACATCTTCCCCTGTCCTCAACCTCCAACTTCCCTCCCCACTCCTCACTGTCATCTGACAACTTCATTTCTTATTTCACTGAGAAAAGAAACAATTAAATGAGAACCACCTTATTTTCCCACTACCCACTGACCAACATCCTTTATCTATACCTATATTCTCTCTTATTAACAACAGATGAACTTACTTTCTTCTTACCTAAAGTCAAATTCTCCCCTTATGAACTGCATCTCATTCCTTCCTGCCTCCTCAAAGACAATGCTCATTCAATTATTCTCTTCCCTACATCACCAACTTCTCTATCCACAGGATTATTCCCATCAGCAACTATATACACAGATTCTCAATTTTTTGTTGCTATTTTATTATTTTATTTTAGTAAGTTTTGAGAGTTTTTACATGTTTGTTAAAACAGATTCTACACCCTATGTGGGGCTTGAACTCCCAACCCTGAGATTAAGAGTCACATGCTCTACTGACTGAGCCACATGTTTTTTTTTTTTCACTGAAGTATAGTTGACACACAGTGCTACATTAGTTTCAGGTGTACAACATGGTGATTCAACACGTTTATATATTATGTTATGCACCCCACAAGTGTGGCTATCATCTGTCACCATACAATGCTATTATGATACCTCTGACTACTTTCCCTATGCTGTCCCTTTTATTCCATAATTGAAAGCCTATATCACTCCTCTTCACCCATTTTGCCCATCTCCCCCACCTCACTCCACTCCACTCTGGCAACCATCAGTTTGTTCTCTATATTTATGGGTCTGTTTCTGCTTTTTGTTAGTTTATTCATTTGTTTCGGTTTTTTAGACTCCACATGTAAGTGAAATCATATGGTATTTGTCTTTGTCTGACTTATTTCACTTAGCACAATACCCTCTAGGTCCATCCGTGTTGCTGCAAATGCCAAGATCCCATTCTTTTTTATGGCTAAATAATATTCCAATGTGTGTGTGTGTGTGTGTGTGTGTGTGCACGCGCGCATGCATGCACGCGTGCTTCCACATCTTGGCCATTGTAAACAGTGCCACAATAAATATAGGGCAGATTCTCATATTTAAAACTTCATGAGGGGCGCCTGGGTGGCGCAGTCGGCTAAGCGTCCGACTTCAGCCAGGTCACGATCTCGCGGTCCGTGAGTTCGAGCCCCGCGTCGGGCTCTGAGCTGATGGCTCAGAGCCTGGAGCCTGTTTCCGATTCTGTGTCTCCCTCTCTCTCTGCCCCTCCCCCATTCATGCTCTGTCTCTCTCTGTCCCAAAAATGAATAAACGTTGGAAAAAAAAAATTTAAAAAAAAAAAAAAAAAAAAAAAAAAAAAAAAACTTCATGAGATATCTGCCTTCAGCAGATATCTGCCATACCATTTCTCTGCCCTCCTTTAGAGCAAATTCCTTAACAAGATTGCCTATTGTCTATCTTTTCAAGAGAAAGTCCAAGATGTAAGCCACAGTGTCTTTTATAACTAATTTATGAAGTGACATACCATTATTTCTGCATATTTTTTTTTCAGTCATACAAGCCAACTCTGGTATGATATGGGAGAGGACCACAAGTGTGAATACCAGAGGTAGAAATCTTTGGGGGCCATCATGGAGCCTGGCTATCACACTAGGTGATTACATCAAGTCCCATGTTTGTTTTTTCAGTTGTTAGTTTCTTTTGTAATATGAAATTTATTGTCAAATTGGTTTCCAAGTCCCATGTTTTCAAATATCATCTATAGGCTGACAGATCCCAATTTTAAACCTCCAGTCAGAACCTCTCTTCTTGAGTTTCACATTTGTATAGCCTGTTGCCTTACCATTGTCATTTGGATGTCTTCAAACTTAATATGGTGAAATCTGAACTCTTACTTCTTACCCTCCTAAAAACTGCTCCTCCCTCAGTATGCCTCATCTCATTAAATAACCTCAGTTATTCAGTTGCTCAGGACAAAAAACCTGCTCTTCTTGAATCATATCCTTGAATCTTCTCTTGCCTTCGTATCTCATATCTAATCTATTAACAAGTCTACTTCTAAAAGTATAACCAGAATTTAATTACTTTTTTAAAGAATCTAATCACGTTTCACTATCTTCATTGTTACTACACTAGTCCCAAGCCACCATCATCCTGCTTAGACTAATGCATAGGCATCCTTCCTAATCATTTTCCTGCTTCACCTCTTGTCCCTAGAGTCAATTCCCCTTACAGTATCTACAGCAATATTTATCAAATGTAAAATAAATATGATCACTCCTCTCCTGGCTTAAAAGTCTCCATGTCTTCCCAGCATAGTAAAAACAAAATCTAGTTGCTACCGTGGTCCACCAAGATTAGTGAAGGATCTCAAGATGGCTGGGCAAAAACTTTCTCTAATAGGCATTTACTGAGTAGCCCTTGGAAAGATCATACCCTGAGACCAAAAGACCACTGTTAATTCCCTAAAATCTTGGAATGAGACCCTTATAACCACACTGGCTACTCTACCTAAGAATCTACCCGCTATCAACTGGGCTTATACAAGGCCAATGTGGTAAAGGCTGACTTGGCAAATGACTTTGAGAAGTTTAATGCCCTGAAGGCTCGTATGCCAGGATGCTATGAAAAAAGATGTAAAAAGTTGTGCTGAGTTTTTACCTCTCTCCAAGGCCAGGATTGAGGAATACGAGAGAGCTAGAGAAGATGAAGAACATAATTCCATTTGAGCAAATGACCACTGAGGACTTGAATGAATTCTTCCTAGAAACCACATTAGATAAGAAGTATCTCAATTTATAAGAATTTATAAATTTGAGTCTAGGAGGAAGCTCTGGTCTTCATATTATAAATTTTGGACATTAAAATAATTACACTAAAAAAAATAATAACACTAAAGATAGGTAGGTAGGTAGAGAGAGAGAGAGACAGAGGGAGAGACAGAGAGAGAGAGAGAGAGAGAGAGAGAGAGAGAGAGAGAGAAAAGAACCAAACTCCTAACCATGTGTATAAAAAGTGCTACATAATCTGACTCCTAACTTTGCATAATTTGTCTTTATTATTCTCCTCTTTGTTCATTCTGCCTTAACACTTGCCTTCTTTTTCCACTCACAAATGCCAAGTGCATTCCCAAATCAGGGCCATCATAGACGCTATGATATGCTGGCTTCATTTAGATCTCTTACTCAAATTTCACTTTTTCAGAGTGCCTTCCCTGAACACACTATCTAAAACAGTGACACATACATGACTTTCACTCTCTTTTTTTTAACATTTATTTTTGAGAGACAGAGAGAGACTGAGTGTGAACAGGGAAGGGGCAGAGAGAGAGAGGGAGACACAAAATCCGAAGTAGACTCCAGGTTCTGAGCTGTCAGCAAAGAGCCCAACGCAGGGCTTGAACCCACAAACCACAAGATGATGACCTAAGCCCAAGTCAGACACTTGACTGACTTAGCCACCCAGGCACCCCAACTGTCACTCTTTTTTTTATTAAGTTTATTTTGAAGGAGTGAGTGCAGGGGAGGGGCAGAGAGAGAGGGAGAGAGAGAATCCCAAACAGTTTCTATTGTGTCAGCATGGAGCCTGATGTGGAGCTTGAGCTCATGAACCATGACATCATGAACTGAGCTGAAACCAAGAGTCAGACACTTAACCAACTGAGCCACCCAGGCAGCCCTGACTGTCACTCTTTATCCCTGTACCCAGTTTTATTTTTCTACATGTACTTACTTACCATTTAACTGAAATCTCACTTTTTTTTTAACTTTAGTTTTATGGAAATATAATTAGTATAAAATAAACTATATATATTTAAAGTATACTTTTTTAATGTTTATTTATGTTTTGAGAGACAGAGAATGTGAGCAGGGGAGGAGCAGAGAGAGAGGGAGACAGAGGACATGAAGTGAGCTCTGTGCTGACAGTGCAGAGCCCGACATGGGGCTCAAACTCACAAACCATGAGATCATGACCTGAGCTGAAGTCAGACATTTAACCAACTGAGCCACCCAGGAGCCCCTAAAGTATACAATTTGATAAGTTTTGGCCTATGTATACACCCATGAAACCATTACCACAACCAAGATATTGAATATATCCCAATTCCCAAAAGTTTATCAATTTGACTGTTCATCCCAAAGAACCAACTTTGTTTCAGTGATTTTCAATATTGTTTTCCTGTTTCATTTGTTTTCACTTAGATCTTATTTCTTTTATTCTGCTTACTTTGAGGTTAATTTATCTTCTTTTCCTAATTTATTTTTTTAAAGAACAAGGCAATTTTATTTTTTTATTTTAATGTCATTTTTAAAATTTATATCCAAATTAGTTAGCATATAATGTAACAATGATTTCAGGAGTAGACTCCTTAATGCCCCTTACCCATTTAGTCCATCCCCCCTCCCACACCCCCTCCAGTAACCCTGTTTGTTCTCCATATTTATGAGTCTCTTATGTTTTGTCCCCCTCCCTGTTTTTATATTATTTTTGCTTCCCTTCCCTTGTGTTCATCTGTTCTGTGTCTTAAAGTCATCATATGTGAAGTCATATGATATTTGTCTTTCTCCGACTAATTTCACTTAGCATAATACCCTTTAGTTCCATCCACGCAGTTGTAAATGGCAAGATTTCATTCTGTTTGATTGCTGAGTAATACTCCATTGTATATATACACCACATCTTCTTTATCCATTCATCCATCGATGGACATTTGGGCTCTTTCCATACTTTGGCTATTGTTGATAGTGCTGCTATAAACATCGGGGTGCATGTGCCCCTTCGAAACAGCATACCTATATCCTTTGGATAAATACCTAGTAGTGCAATTGCTGGGTCATAGGGTAGTTCTATTTTTAGTCTTTTGAGGAACCTCCATACTATTTTCCAGAGTGGCTGCACCAGTTTGCAGTCCCACGAACAATGCAAAAGAGATCCTCTTTCTCTGCATCCTCGCCAACATCTGTTGTTGCCTGAGTTGTTAATGTTAGCCATTCTAACAGGTGTAAGGTGGTATCTCATGGTGGTTTTGATTTGTATTTCCCTGATGATGAGTGATGTTGAGCATTTTTCCATGTGTCGGTTGGCCATTTGGATGTCTTCTTTGGAGAAGTGTCTATTCATGTCTTTTGCCCATTTCTTCACTGGATTATTTGTTTTTTTGGGTGTTGAATTTGATAAGTTCTTTCTAGGTTTTCTAACCTTTTATCTGATATGTCATTTGCAAATATCTTCTCCCATTCTGTCAGTTGCCTTTTAGTTTTGCTGATTGTTTCCTGAGCTGTGCAGAAGCTTTTTATTTTGATGAGGTCCCAGTAGTTCATTTTTGCTTTTGTTTCCCTTGACTCCAGAGACACGTTGAGTAAGAAGTTGCTGTGGCCAAGGTCAAAGAGGTTGTTGCCTGCTTTCTCCTCGAGGATTTTGACGGTTTCTTGTCTTACGTTTAGGTCTTTCATCCATTTTGAGTTTATTTTTGTGTATGGTGTAAGAAAGTAGTCCAGGTTCATTCTTCTGCATGTCGCTGTCCAGTTTTCCCAGCACCACTTGCTGAAGAGACTGTCTTTATTCCACTGGATATTCTTTCCTGCTTTGTCAGAGATTAGTTGGCCATACGTTTGTGGGTCCATTTCTGGGTTCTCTATTCTATTCCATTGATCTGTCTGTTTTTGTGCCCATCTTTTCCTAGTTTCTTAAGGTAAAAACAGAGGTCATCAGTTTGAGACCTTTCTTCTTTTCCAATATAGGCATTTAGCACTATATATTTCCCCCGAGTACTGCTTACTGACATCCCACATATTTCAATAGGTTGTGCTTTCATTTTCATTCAGTTCAAATACTTTCTAATTTCCCTTCTGATTTCTTCTTTGATCCATGGGTTATTGAGGAGAATACTTAGTTTCCAAATATTTGGGGACTTTCCAGACATCTTTCTGGTATTAGTTTTTTATTTAATTCTATTGTGGTCAAAGAATATACTTTCTATGACTTCAATCCTTTTAAATTCATTAAGCCTTGTTTTATGACCCAGAATATGGTCTATCTTGCAGATGTTCCATGTACACTTGAAAAGATTATGTGTTTTGCTGTTGTTGGACAGAATGTTCTATAAATGTCAATGAGGTCAAGTTGGTTGACATGCTATTCAAGGCTTCTACAGCCTTGTTGATTTTGTCTGCTTGTCCTATGAATCCCTGAGAGAAGGATATTGAAACCTCTGACTATAATTGTGGATTTGTCTATTTCTCCTTGCAGTTCTGTCAGTTTCCATGTATTTTGAAACTCTGTTATTAGGTGCATACACATTAGGATTGTTATGTTCTCTTGAGAATTGACCCCCTTATCATTATGCAATAAACTTCTTTACTTCTGGTAATATTCTTTGCTCTGAAATCTGTTTTCTTTTTACTAACTTTTTTTTTCTTTGTGCTCTCAGAAATAAGTACCATGAGGCCAAGGACCGTGTCTTGTTTTGTATCCCTAACACCTACCAGGGTAGCTGGCATTTGGTATGTACTTAACAAATCTTTATTAAAAGACAGAAGGAAGGGAGGGATTGGAATACATCTGTAGATACAGGACTAGGGACTAGGAATACTTAATGAAAAGGTGCCAGTACCTGTTCTGAGGAACGTATAGCATACTAGGTAAAACAAGTACAGAGGCAATTTCAAGAGTATGATATGAGCCATTAAAAGTATAAGCACAAGATGCTTTGGAAGATGTTCAGGAAGAACGGTTTCTAGAAGGAGGTAAACTCTAAGCTAATACCTAAATAGTAAAGCTAATCACAAAAAGAGGGAAGAATAGCCTTCCATAAGGAGACAAGAGCATGAGCAAAGAAACACAGGTAAGAGAGAATACAGTGCTGGAGCATTATGAATGTATGTGAGAACTCTCTCAGGGAGTTCCTATTCTGTCTAGAAAACATACTGCCCAAGGCCTCCTCCACACTGGGCCCTTGTGGCTAGTGGGCTATGCTTTTATATGCCCACACATATCTGTTCCCAATAACTGAATTGTGTGCTTATTAAGAGTCTTAAATTGTCCCTGTTTCTGCTAGCTGCTCTTATTATTGTGGCTCAATTAGACAGTAATACAAGCTAACTAATATGAATGCAAAAGCCTGTTGTTATTTCCATGAGAACCAAGCTGAATGCTTTCAAAATACTAGACAGAAAAAACAAACAAACAAACAAACAAACAAACAAATTTGTTCTCAAAGTATGTATGAAGGATACAACTGTAAAACTGAGGGGTTAAAATTTCAAATTAGAAGACTTGTACTTTAAAACGATGTAACCAATAATAATGGGGAGGTGAGAGTGGAAAGAAATGTGGTTAATGTGGTAAGCAGGGCCCACAGGGCTTTGTATACTCCCTAAGGTGTTTGGATTTTATCCTGAGTTCAGTGGTGAGCTGACAAAATCAGATTCACATTTCATAAAGATGACTCTGACTGCAGAATTAAAAGTAAAGGAGCAAGACCGAATGGAGCAAGACTCGTCAGGAAGCTGTTGCAGGAGCCCACGCAAGAGATGATGGTGACCCAACAATGACTTTAGCATTCTTAAGAACTAATTTTATGGGTTAAACAGGCTTTTGTGACTTTCTAAGAAACCAGCATTGCTAACACAGTTTTCATGGAAAAGCATGTTCCAAAGAACCAATTACAGGCCAATTAGCATACAACTTATTTGTGCACTGGGAACTGTTTACGATTTATTTGCCAATAAAAATGGTAACTTCTACAGAAGTCTCATCTGCTTCCGCAAATCACAATCTTGATCTGGATCATTTCCACTGCAATTGTGAAACCTCCTTCTTATGCAGAGGACATCTAAAAAAGGTCTGTTTCTAAATATGATTTTCAAAAATAGATGTTTTCAAATGTTTGTACAAAATGGAGGTTAGGCTTTGGTATTTGTGACTATAAACTACTCTTAATACCCAGAAAAGAAAACAAGAACACTTACTTCATGAAATACTGCTCCAGAATACGGAGACACTCCCAAGTCCAACAGTGAAAGGCCTTCAACCACTGAAAAGTAAGACATCCAAGTTCACTTCACTTCATCCAAGTTCAGAGACATATGCAGATGGCCAGAGACCAACGTATTAGATACTCCCAGGGACAAGAAGGGCCTCACAGTTTGTCCAACCCCCTTTACCTCAATCCCAGCAAGTGGCTTTAAATCTTGATTTGAACATTTCAGATGACATGAAACTTTTTTCCATACAGAGCATCTATTTTCACTGTGGGGCAGCTCTCAGGAGAAAATTTTGTTAAACTATGAGCTTTCTTTGATCTCACTGTAATTTCCACCCACTCTAAAAAGTGTTTCCTTTATGTATATTTTGCCACATTCCCCAAAATAATAAGACAACATATTAGAAGTTGAGAAATGTTGTCCCTAGTGTGGGGAAATGGGCACTTTCATATGTTGCTTGAGTGACATTTGTATTAAATTTTCTACAGGGAAATATGTACTTTTTTTTTTTAATTTTTTTTTTCAACGTTTATTTATTTTTGGGACAGAGAGAGACAGAGCATGAACGGGGGAGGGGCAGAGAGAGAGGGAGACACAGAATCGGAAACAGGCTCCAGGCTCTGAGCCATCAGCCCAGAGCCCGACGCGGGGCTCGAACCCACGGACCGCAAGATCATGACCTGGCTGAAGTCGGATGCTTAACCGACTGCGCCACCCAGGCGCCCCAAATATGTACTTTTTAAGTACTTTTGACACTGAAATGATTGTTCTTAGGGCAATTTATCTTAGGGAAATAACTGTATGTTCATTATGGTGCTCAGAGCATTAAAAAAATAAAAATAATTCCTTGGGACGCCTGGGTAGCTCAGTCAGTTAAGCGTCCAACTTTGGCTCAGGTCATGACCAGCCCCACATCCAGCTCCGTGCTAACAGTGGAGAGCCTGCTTGGGATCCTCTCTGTTCTCTCTCTCTCTCTCTCTCTCTCTCTCTCAATCTCTCTCTGCCCCTCCCCCACTTGTGCATCAGCTCTCTTTCTCAAAATAAATAAACTTAAAAAAATAATCCCAGGGGTGCCTGGGTGGCTCAACTGGTTAAGCATCTGACTTTGGCTCAGGTCATGATCTTGCTGTTAGTGAGTTCGAGCCCGGCCCACCTCGGGCCCTGTGCTGACAGCTCAGAGCCTGGAGCCTGCTTTGGATTCTGTGTCTCCCTCTCTCTCTGCCCCTCTCCACTCTCACTCTGTCTCTCTCTCAAAAATAAATAAATATTAAAATAATAATCATCATCTCAATGTCCATTAATAGAGATTTATCTAAATAAATTATGATATGTATATATGTGGATGTGTGGATAGATACATAGAAATATTTCATAGTTAAAAATCATACTATGATATAAATGAATATAAAGAAGTGGATGAGCAAAGAAAGCTCTTCCTTACAGAGAACTATAAGTATCAAATGTAGAAGGAAAGATGGAAATAGAAAATCACCATTTGGGAGACCTCACAGTAATAATTGTGAAAGGCAAGATCATCAAGGGATACTAAAATCAGGGAGAAAAAATATGATGAGAAGCCATATTTGCAAGGGGGGAAATAATTTCATATGGACAAACTTGGCACTCACTACCTTAATCGTGTGACCAAAGTTAACATCACCAGTAATAACGTTGGACAGTTCACACTATCAACATCAAGTACCTCCTGAAATGATTCACTGAGATGGGGATAAACACTTCTGTAGTCCTTATGCCAAAAATGTGGTACCCTTGCCAAAAATGTGGTACCCTGGCCAAAAAAGCATAATTTCAATCTAATCATGAGAAAACATCAGGAAAACCCAAATTGAGAGACAAAATAGCCGGCCAGTGCACTTCAAAAATGTTAAGACTGAGGGGTGCCCTGGGGGCTCAGTCAGCTAAGCATCTGACTCTTGATTTCGGCTCAGGTCATGATCTCATGGTTCATGAGATTTGAGCCCCATGTCAGGCTCTGGCTCTGCACTGACAGCTCAGAGCCTGCTTGGGATTCTCTGTCTCCCTCTCTCTCTCAAAATAAATAAATAAACTTAAAAAAAGTTAAGACTGAGGAAGTGTCCCAGATTGGAAGAGACTAAGGATACATAATAACTGAATGCAGTGTGGGATTGTGGACTGAATCTTGGACCATAAAAATGACATTACTGGTATAATTGATAAAATTCTAATAACAGATTAGTTATTAGTATTGTATGAATAATAATTTTCTGGGCTAGGTCAGTGTACTATGGTTATGAAGGATGTTAACATTAGAAGAAGTTGAGTACCGGGTAAACAGGAATTCTGTACCATTTTTGCAACTTTTTGAAATCTAAAATTATTTCAAAATTAAGAGTTAAAATAAAAAAGCACATTACAGATATGCATTTACTAAAAGAAAGATGGCCATGAAATACTCTTAAATGAAAAGCAGGTTGGGGCGCCTGGGTGGCTCAGTCGGTTAAGCGTCCGACTTCAGCTCAGGTCACCATCTCACGGTGCGTGAGTTCGAGCCCCGCGTCGGGCTCTGGGCTGATGGCTCAGAGCCTGGAGCCTGCTTCCAATTCTGTGTCTCCCTCTCTCTCTGCCCCTCCCCCGTTCATGCTCTGTCTCTCTCTGTCTCAAAAATAAAAAAATAAACGTTAAAAAAAAATTAAAAAAAAAATGAGGCAAGGGAATTAAAAGCAAAAGTGAATTACTGGGACCTTATGAAGATAAAAAGCTTCTGCACAGCAAAGGAAACAACCAACAAAACTAAAAGGCAACCAACGGAATGGGAAAAGATATTTGCAAATGACATATCGGACAAAGGGCTAGTATCCAAAATCTATAAAGAGCTCACCAAACTCCACACCCGAAAAGCAAATAACCCAGTGAAGAAATGGGCAGAAAACATGAATAGACACTTCTCTAAAGAAGACATCCGTCGGGCTCTGGGCTGATGGCTCAGAGCCTGGAGCCTGTTTCTGATTCTGTGTCTCCCTCTCTCTCTGCCCCTCCCCCGTTCATGCTCTGTCTCTCTCTCTCTGTCCCAAAAATAAATAAAAAAACGTTGAAAAAAAAAATTAAAAAAAAAAAAGAAGACATCCGGATGGCCAACAGGCACATGAAAAGATGTTCAGTGTCGCTCCTTATCAGGGAAATACAAATCAAAACCACACTCAGGTATCACCTCACGCCAGTCAAAGTGGCCAAAATGAACAAATCAGGAGACTATAGATGCTGGAGAGGATGTGGAGAAACGGGAACCCTCTTGCACTGTTGGTGGGAATGCAAATTGGTGCAGCCGCTCTGGAAAGCAGTGTGGAGGTTCCTCAGAAAATTAAAAATAGACCTACCCTATGACCCAGCAATAGCACTGCTAGGAATTTATCCAAAGGACACAGGAGTACTGATGCATAGGGGCACTTGTACCCCAATGTTCATAGCAGCACTCTCAACAATAGCCAAATTATGGAAAGAGCCTAAATGTCCATCAACTGATGAATGGATAAAGAAATTGTGGTTTATATACACAATGGAATACTACGTGGCAATGAGAAAAAATGAAATATGGCCTTTTGTAGCAACGTGGATGGAACTGGAGAGTGTGATGCTAAGTGAAATAAGCCATACAGAGAAAGACAGATACCATATGGTTTCACTCTTATGTGGATCCTGAGAAACTTAACAGGAACCCATGGGGGAGGGGAAGAAAAAAAAAAAAAAAAGAGGTTAGAGTGGGAGACAGCCAAAGCATAAGAGACTGTTGAGAACTGAGAACAAACTAAGGGTTGATGGGGGGTGGGAGGGAGGAGAGGGTGGGTGATGGGTATTGAGGAGGGCACCTTTTGGGATGAGCACTGGGTGTTGTATGGAAACCAATTTGACAATAAATTTCATATATAAAAAAAAAAAAAAAGAATATTTAACCTTCAAAAAAAAAAAAAACAAAGTACTTTATAAATAAAATTGCTAAAAACAAAACAAAAAAAAATGAAAAGCAGGTCATAACACAGTATGTCAGTATGATCAAATTTTATTTTAAATACTTATTTTAAATATTTATTTTAAATAAATATTTTAAATATTTATAAGCCTTGATCCATTTAATTATTTGAGAGAAAATGAATATGTATTCAATGAGAAATGCCTCAAATTAAACATAAACCTTAGGCATTAAACAAAATAAATAAAAATTTAAAATACAGCAACCATCTCTGCTGATAAGATTACAGAAGATGTTTAGTTTCTTCTACCTTTTCTTCATTTTCTGAATCTTTAGCAATGAGCACTATTTCATAATTATTAGAAAGAAACAGGAAATTTAATTTTAAAAAAATGAGTGAAGGATAAGAAAAAACATAAACGGACACACAAAAAACTATAAAAGGTATGAGCTTATATATGCCTAAAATCTCAGAAGTACATGTAAGAAACTGATATACGTAAGAATCTGGTCCCTCCAGGGAACACAAGTGGGTGGTTATAGGAAAGTGGTATGGAAAGGTGCCTTTTAATCATATAGCCTTTTGCACCACTGGTTTTTGAATCCTGTGATAGAATTACCTATTCAAAGATAAATAAAACAAAATCAAAGTTACAAAGCCTATTCCAAAAATATATATTTATAATGAGTGGGCCTTAAATGGACCCACCCTAGAAGGAAACTTAATCAGTTACAGAGTTCATACTGGCTGTTAAAATAAAAAAAAGCTATTGCTCAAGACAGCTATAACTGGTCCTTATACTAGGACCAGGAAGAAATTTGCCCCATGGAGCCACATAAAGAGGTTGCTGTGTAACACAACTATTCAACCCTTCACTAACAGCTTTACTGGAGACCCCAGGAGATGATTCATCAGGCCACTTCACAGGGCAACTCCCCACCTAAGTCAATGGCATCCTACCACAGAGCAGTAAAAGCAATTCAACAGAGGACCAGTAAGATGCTGTCCATAGACATCACTCTCCACTGGTTTAATCCAGAAGGAGATTGCATACTTTTTAGGCAATTGTCTAAAATGTAATTTCTCTCAGATATGCTTTTGCTAGGATATTGTACACCTCAAAATTTGTTAATGTGTTTTCTGGCAAGTGCTTAGAATGTGGCACTGCTATCATGATGATTAAATATGAACTCATATTACTTAATAAATAATTGATCTAAGGAAAGAGTTAACCTCATGGAAACATTAAAAAACAAACAATCATTTACTCCCACCATCTATAACATTAAAAAGTGTAGGAAGAGCATCAACTCAAAATATTTTTACTTGAATACATTGATATTTATGATAAACTTATAATGTCCTTACTTTGGTGCACATGACTGAAAACTTTGGCATGGTCTGCAGTACATTTGGGAACATCTGAATTACAGAGTAACAAAATCCTCTAGAATGCGATGGTGAATTTACTCCATGTATAAAAGAAAAACCAGGGCCCCAAATTCTAACATATGTAACTATGTTCCAATAATATTTTGCTGGGAACATTTTAACATAGGTTTCATAAAATGTCTGTTTGGGGGGAAAAACAAAATACTCAAAACAACAACAATACAAAGAACTCATAGCTTTAAGCCATTCTTTTTCCTAGAGTACCCCCCAAAATAACACCTGTAAAAAGTACACCAGATAAATTGAATAAAATTTCAGCTTCATGGGATTATTATCCAACAACTAATGCTTCAGAATAGTTGACCATAAAAACTAATTAATTATTGCTGACTATTCTAAAATATGAGGGTTTTTTTTATAGGGTCTCAACTCTTTTTTTTTTTTAAGATTTTATTTTTAAGTAATGTCTATACCCAACATGAGACTTGAACTTACAACCCCAAGATCAAGAGACATACTCTACCAACTGAGCCAGCCAGGCACCCCAATAAAGTGTCTCAACTCTTTTTTTTTTTTTAATGTGTATTTATTTTTGAAGGAGAGAGAGACAGAGCATGAGCGGGGGAAGAGCAGAGAGAGAGGGAGAAACAGAATCTGAAGCAGACTCCAGGCTCTGAGCTGTCAGCACAGACCCCAAAGTTGGGCTTGAACTCACAAACTGCGAGATCATGACCTGAGCTGAAGTAGGACGCTTAACCAAATAAGCCACCCAGATACCCCAAGTGTCTCAACTCTTAACTGATAAATCCCATCAAGTAAAAATTCTTTTATTTAGTTACCTTTACATATTTTTCTTATGGGTGATAATAAAAACATATATGTAGCATAAGACAAACATTGTCTGGGGCGCCTGTCAGTTAAGCTTCTGACTTCAGCTCAGGTCATGATCTCGGGGTTCATGAGTTTGAGCCTTGTGTCAGGCTCTGTGCTGACAGCTCAGTGCCTGAAGTCTGTATCACATTCTGTGTCTCCCTCTCTCTCTATGCCCCTCCCCCACTCACGCTCACTCACTCGTGCTTTCTCTCTCTCAAAAATAATCATTAGGGGCGCCTGGGTGGCGCAGTCGGTTAAGCGTCCGACTTCAGCCAGGTCACGATCTCGCGGTCTGTGGGTTCGAACCCCGCGTCAGGCTCTGGGCTGATGGCTCAGAGCCTGGAGCCTGTTTCCGATTCTGTGTCTCCCTCTCTCTCTGCCCCTCCCCCGTTCATGCTCTGTCTCTCTCTGTCCCACAAATAAATAAAAACGTTGGAAAAAAAAAATTTTTTTTAAATAATCATTAAAAAAAAAAAGGCAAACATGGTCTTTGAGCTTCCCATATCAAGAAGGGCATGCATTAAGCTTGTTCAAAATAAGTAGTATCTATATTTCTAGCGCAGAAGGCCCAAGAGACAATGTCATTCCCATAGCAATGAACACACCTAGCATCCAGAACTTGCTTTCTAAATAACTTCTTTCAATAAAAGAAACCAGGATTCCTTGGAGAAGTGGTCAATTCCAGGGCTAGACCAAGAGAAAAATAAGGTAAGACTAAAGAATCTTGTGGTTCCAGAAAGTAATGAAGTATTAAAAACACCAGAACAAAACAAAACAAACAAACAAACAAAATAGTGAGGAAAGTATGTCCAAGGACAAAGGAGTCAACCTGAAAGAGGTCGCAATGGCCAAAGATTTTGAGCATCAAAATAAAGATAATATGGATTATAACCCAGAGAATAAAATAAATACCTATAAGTCCATACAGATGTTAAATAAATAAGGAAGAAGGGACAACTCTTCCTTACAGAAGATTCCAATTCATAATGAAGAAGGAATGAGGGCAATAGAAAAGTCATCATTAGAACACCATAGTAATGACTGCTGCAGGCAAGATCATCAACCCATAAGTGCAAAAAGTAGTGAGTAAAAACTTTAGAGAGAAACAAGATATATACAGAGCCCCTACATATATCCCCCCAAATGTTTATAAATTAAAAAGGGAAAATAGTAACTTTACAGTGGAGAAACCAGGCAGATACTATCATAACCAAGGGATTAAGGTTAACATCATCAGTAATAAGCCATTTCTATATGATGTACCTCGATCCAATACATTGAGAAGATCACATCATTTCAGTGGGACTTTTCCCCAAAATCCACGATCTCAATCTTACTATGAGAAACATTAGACAAACCCAAATTGGGAGACATTGTTTGTACAATACTTGACCAGTATGTTTCAAAAGTGTCACAGTCATAAAAGACAACGCAAAGCTGAGGAACTCTCACCAATAGAAAAAGAATGAGGGCCCACCACTAAATGCAATATATGATCCTAAATCAGATGCTGGAACAGGAAAAGAATAGTGGGAAAATGGTAAACTCTGAGCAACTACAATTTGTTTAATGGTATTATATGGACATTATTGTCTTAGTATTGTCTTAGTTCTGACCAATGTACTCTAATTATGCAGGATGTAAACATGAAGGGAAGCTGGATGAAGGGTATACATAATATCTCTGTACTATCTTTGCAAATGTTTTATAAATATAAAATTATTTCAAGTAAAAAGCTAAAAAACAAAAAAAGTAGTGGTATCCAGTCTCTGGATCCCACTGCCAATTTACAGGAAACACAATGAACACGCAAATATGTTAAACTGAACCATGAATATACAATCAGTAAAGTCCAAACTATGGGAAACACTAGAGGTCAAATGGTCTGGGTTCTTCAACAGATAAGAAAAGGATGGGATGGATGGGGACCTTAAAGATTAGGGGAGACTTAAACCACATATAAAAACGTTTAAGGGCAACACTAAGCTATAGCAACTAGGGACACTCATCAGAGCAATAAAACAAAGAGGATGTAAAAATGTCATAAGTATAGGGATGCCTGGATGGCTCAGATGGTTAAGCATCCAACTCCTGATTTCAGCTCAGGTCATGATCTCATGGTTCATGAGTTCAAGTCACATGTTGGGGGCTGTGCTGACAGTGTGGAGCCTGCTTGGGATTCTCACACTCTCCTTCTCTCTACCCCTCCCCGGCTTGTTCTCTCTCTCTCTCTAAACAAACAAACAAACAAACAAACAAACTTAAAAAAAAAAAAAAAAGATGTCATGGGGGCACCTGGGTGGCTCAGTCAAACATCTGACTCCTGGTTTCAGCTCAGGTTATGATCTCACAGTTTCATAAGTTCAAGCCCCACGTCAGGCTCCAAGCAGACAGTACAGAGGCTGCTTGGATTCTCTGTCTCCCTCTCTCTCTGTACCTCCCCAACTTGCACTGTCTCTGTCTCTCTCAAAATAAATAAATTAAAAAAAAAAAGATGTCATGACTATAAAAGTCAGGATAATGGTTATTTAATGAAGGCGCTGAGGGGCTGTGCCTAAAATGGGGCATACATAAGGGCTTCTGGAGTAAGTGACAAAGTTCTGATTCTTGATTTGGATGATGCCTACAAATGTGTTTTGCTTACAATAATTCACTGTGCAATACATTGTTGTGTGTGGTTTATTAATTCTCCATTTTGTTTAACAATAAAAGTTCTGGTTTTTTTAAAGTAGTGCTATCAGAAGTGTTCTTCCTGACCCTGACCCTCATAGCTGCATTGGAGGTGGGTTTCTAAATAAGCACTTATAGCTTGGGCTCTACCCTAAACTCAAGAAGCTAAGCCCATATTGATTCCTAATCATTAGAGCAAAGGCTGAGGAATATATATGATTAAAAAATATATATGATATATTTGATTAAAATATATGATTAAAAAAATATATGATTTAAAAAAAAAGTTCCAAAATTATTTCTGACAGATTTCTATGCAAGACGGTATAGAGTGCACTCTGGTGGAACAGCAACGCCTAAAGACTCCCAGCTATTCACATAAAACATTATGTATGTGACTTAATCTCTCTGTGCTTCTATTTTCTCATCTATAAAATGGGGTATTTACACATAAAACTATTTACATCTTAGGGCCATTGTGGTGATTAAATTAGTTCTTAGACATATCTAAAATGCTTAGAACAGTGCCTGTCATATAGAAAGCATTATATTAGTGTTAGTTACTGTCTGAGAACCACATGCTTGCATTTTTGTCAAGTAAAATATTTATATAAATTTTAGTTGAACTACCAAATAAACTGATGGGTCTGTAGAAATGAATGACATAGAAAAAATGTCTTTCCTATTATAATGGGTATCCGTTATTTTCACCTACCCAGCATCAATTTCCCCCTCTTCTGGTAATAGCACTCTGGTCTTCCTATAAGGTGCCCCCTCTTCCATAGTTTGGAAGGTTGTCCCCTCTCCAAAGATGTAGATAGATAGATATTATTTTTAAGGTTTTATTAAGTAATCTCTACACCCAACATGGAGCACAAACCCACAATCCCAAGATCCAGAGTCACACGCTCCACCAACTGAGCCAGCCAGTAGGATACATATAATATGTATATGGATACATGACTTAGGCTGACCACAGTAATTGGCTTAAGAATTGGCATATAACCCAAATAAGTTCAATGTGACTCAATTCCAAGGCTTTCGTTATGTTTGTTGAAGAACAGTCACTCTCCTTCCACTGGACCTGACACTGTGAGGATATAAAAGTCAGAGACTATTGGGGCCAATCTTGCCAATACCCAAGAAAAGCCCTCCTGAATGCAGTCAATGCCAAGATAGAGAAAGAATTAGTCATGAAGAGATCATTGAGTCTCTGAATCTAGCTAGATTTGAAGTCACCATCTACCCTGCCTGAATTGTTCTGTTATGTAGGCCAATAAGTTCACTTTTTATTATAATTTGCGCAGTTTGAGTTGGGATTCTGTCATCTGCACATGAAAGAATTGACAACATGCCAAGTTAAAACCCTTCAGATATTTGAAGACAAGAATCATCTCCTCCAAGTTTATTCCCATTCTCATTTATTCCCATTAAAAATCACTCTATGGTTACAGTCAACCAAAATCTATTTGGATTCACAGTCCTTCACCCAAACAACTGGTCACTCAAAAAACTCATGTGGAATGAATGAATGCCATGTGAAACCAGAGGGGCTCCTACTTCAGTATTTTTAAATGCCTGCCTTTTAGGGTTAAATACAATCACTTGCTTTTTAAAATATCCCGTCTTAAAGTATACTCTGAAGACAAGTGATACAGATGTACCAACCCCGCTTAAAAGAGGACAAATAATTATTCTGACCCCATCAGATTCGGATAGGTGATTAGCAAATCTCTCTCTAGCTCTGACACTGGCCCCAAGCTCCAGACCTAAACCTCTGAATATCATACTATCACCCTATACATACATCAAACACTTACTGCTATCCTTTCTAACTCACCTATTTTAGCCAATATCACAATTGTTCTCCTGATTATTTAGATTCAAAATCCTAGAATTAGCTGTTTTGGCTTTCATTATTGTGCTAAGAGCTTAAACATGGATTATCTCATTTAATGGGGTACATATTATAACTTCCTATTTTACAGATGAGAAAAATTATGTTGGAGATCATACAGATATATGTAGAGAAGCAAAAGAAGACTCAAACCCTTTTAAAGATCCCAGACCCTGTGCTCTTAATCACCATATTATATTGCCTCATCTTAGGATCCTTCACCCTGCCCTTCCTATATGTAACCAGATCTTATGTTTTCTTTTCTTCAACATTTATTTAATAGTAACAATACAACTAATTACTCTATGCAAGGCACAAAGGATTCAGTAATGAGTAAAACAGTTTTGGCCTGCAAGGAACTCATAGTACAATGGAGAAACCAGATATAAACAAATAATTATAATAAAAAGTGAGACATACTCTTAATAGAAGTTATGTATAAAGTGCTAAGAGAACAGAGGAAGGAGGGCCTAATACTGCTGTGGGGCTTTTGGTAGCCAGAAGAAAGCAGGAACCAAGTGGCTTCAACCCAAACAATTCAGTTGGTTCAACAAATAACTATATGCAAATATTATATGCAAGGATTATCAAGCGTAAGCTCTCACCATCACACATAAGAATTACTACTACCTTTATCACCATTTGTCAACTGGGAAACCTGGGCATATTACTTAACTTCTCCAAATTTTGGTTTCCTCATCTGTAAAATGGGGGAAACAACACCATCTAACACACAGAATAACTTGGGGATCAGAGGCTTACCATAGCCTTTCATATATAGTATTTTTAGAAACCTAAGCTTGAATTATTCATAAAACAACCATTCATTATGCCATTCCCCATTCCAGAATGTCTATGGGATAACATCAAAACTCTAGCATTTAAAGTTCAGGGACACAAAGAGAACTTCTGGGGTGCTGTTACTCCTGTAATGTTTTGTTTTTTGATCTGGGTGCTGGCTACATGTGTATACAGTTTATAAAAATTCACTGAGTTCAACACTTATTATACGTGCATTGATGTACACTGTACTTAAGTAAAGAAAGTTTTTTTTATAAGTCTTAAATTCTGGCCCTAACCTAACCCCTACCCCATTTCTCCTTCACTTTGTACATTTTGCACCCTTCAACATTATCTTGGTCCTGTTTACCTTCCGCTACCAGGAATTCTTTCTCTAATCTCCCTTTCCAAATTCTACATCCCTCAACAGTTAGCTCGCAGCCCACATCCTTAGGAAACTGGAAAAAGAGAGGACACTTCCTTCAGGGTTGAAACTCCAAGAAAGGAACTGGATGTACACGGGAAGAACATTTTCCAAAAAGGATTATAACTATCTGTCTCTCCCACTAGCCTGTGGATCCTTCAGCACAAATTCTGTCTCACTGTAGGCACTGGTATAAAATAGTGGATGAAGAATTTAAGAAACAGTAGGAAATGCTGTAGTACAAGTCCCAGACCGAGAACACGCGTCTAAGCACACTCACACACTCTACTGGCTTAGGCAAGATAGGTCCTCTCACTCAGGGAACCCCTCACACACTATCCCATACCCCACGAAGCACCACCTCACCCAAACCGAATCACCTCTGCAAATCCCAATCCACCCAGCACGCCCTTTTCTTATATCTATCCTTTCTCAGGCCACGCCCCTCTGCTCAGGACCCGAGGGGGACACACCCCCTCAGCTCCCCACGCCTCAGGTGAGTAGGCCCCTAGGGCCCAAACCTGGCACCACAGTCCTACGCCCCCTCCCCTCGGCAGCCCCGCCCTCAGGCTCCGCCCTCCCACCCTCCCCGAGGGCGCCAGAGCGGGTCAATTCCCTCAGAATCTTGTGCTTGAGGCCACTGCCCCCGCCTCCCATTCACTGAGGCCAGGAGAGCACAGGCGGGGCCTGGCCACCTACTCCAGCCAGTGGCCTCACCTCTCTTCCAAGAACTCAGTGGGGACACCACCTCCACCCGTTCGGAAATGAATTCGGCCAGACTGGAGCGGAACAAGGCCGCCCGCACGGTCACGGCCACTACCAGCACCAGAGCCAAGGGAGCCGCCATGATAGCTGGGGTGGGCGCGCAGGCGGGGAGGGAAACGTGAGGCGGAAAAGCCTCGCGACCTGTGCGCCACCCTCTGTAGTTCCGCGGCCAGGCGCGCCTTGCTGCTGCCACCGGAGCACCCATACTGGGGACTACCACTCCCAGGAAGCTTTGCGGTGAGACGGGGCGGGGCGACGTAGAGCGGGGCTTATCAAGCTTGTAGTAAAGGGTTGGGCGACGTCTCTTAAGAGAGCAGGTGTTTCGTAAAAGCGCTCGGCGCTGCTAAGTAAGCAAGTGAAGGCGTATCTTACTAGAATAATGAGCAAGTTTTGAGTAGTTGTTAATTTCACTCTTTTGTGTAAGTTTTAAATGTTAGGATATTTCCCTTTTATGTTTTAAAAATAATATTAAATATGTACTCATGTATGTATTCTGCAATTGTTTATTGAACCCCAACTATACGCCAGGCACTATATTGTGTTCTGAGGACACGTTTTGGAGTGCTCTGTTTGCTCTGCAGCCTTGAACAAGTTGCTTAATCTTTCTGTGCCTCAGGTACCTCATGTGGAAAATAACGCTGCATGTTAGCCGGTCCTTATGAGCTAGCCAGAAAGGATTGAGGAATATTTAGAAATTTTGCTGGTCGCTTTTAAAACACAGCCATTATCAAAAATTAAATTATATAAACTTACAATTAAATAAGTTATATTAAAACAAGGTAATAAATACTCAAAACTTATTACTTACTTTTTTACTACACTTTTATCTGTGCTCTTTTTTTTAATTTAATTTTTTTTTTAAATTTACATCCAAATTAGTTAGCATATAGTGCAACAATAATTTCAGGGGTAGATTCCTTAGTGTTCCTTACCCATTTAGCCCATCCCTGTTTTTATATTATTTTTGTTTCCCTTCCCTTATGTTCATCTGTTTTGTCTCTTAAAGTTATCATATGAATGAAGTCATATGATATTTGTCTTTCTCTGACTAATTTCACCTAGCATGATACCCTCCAGTTCCATCTATGTAGTTGCAAATGGCAAGATTTCATTCTGTTTGATTGCTGAGTAATACTCTATTGTATATATATACCACATCTTCTTTATCCATTCATCCATCGATGGACATTTGGGCTCTTTCCATACTTTGGCTATTGTTGATCTTGCTGCTATAAACATGGGGGTGCATGTGTCCTTTCGAAACAGCACACCTGTATCCCGTGGGTAAATGCCTAGTAGTGCAATTGCTGGGTCGTAGGGGAGTTCTATTTTTAGTCTTTTGAGGAACCTCCATACTGTTTTCCAGAGTGGCTGCACCAGCTTGCATTCCCACCAACAATGCAAAAGAGATCCTCTTTCTCTGCATCCTCGCCAACATCTGTTGTTGCCTGAGTTGTTAATGTTAGCCATTCTAACAGGTGTAAGGTGGTATCTCATGGTGGTTTTGATTTGTATTTCCCTGATGATGAGTGATGTTGAGCATTTTTCCATGTGTCGGTTGGCCATTTGGATGTCTTCTTTGGAGAAGTGTCTATTCATGTCTTTTGCCCATTTCTTCACTGGATTATTTGTTTTTTGGGTGTTTGATAAGTTCTTTCTAGATTTTGGATACTAACCTTTTATCTGATATGTCATTTGCAAATATCTTCTCCCATTCCGTCAGTTGCCTTTTAGTTTTGCTGATTGTTTCCTGAGCTGTGCAGAAGCTTTTTATTTTGATGAGGTCCCAGTAGTTCATTTTTGCTTTTGTTTCCCTTGACTCCAGAGACACGTTGAGTAAGAAGTTGCTGTGGCCAAGGTCAAAGAGGTTGTTGCCTGCTTTCTCCTCGAGGATTTTGACGGTTTCTTGTCTTACGTTTAGGTCTTTCATCCATTTTGAGTTTATTTTTGTGTATGGTGTAAGAAAGTAGTCCAGGTTCATTCTTCTGCATGTCGCTGTCGAGTTTTCCCAGCACCACTTGCTGAAGAGACTGTCTTTATTCCATTGGATATTCTTTCTTGCTTTGTCAGAGATTAGTTGGCCATACGTTTGTGGGTCCATTTCTGGGTTCTCTATTCTGTTCTACTGATCTGAGTGTCTGTCCTTGTTCCAGTACCATACTGTCTTGATGATTACAGCTTTGTAGTATAGCTTGAAGTCCGGGATTGTGGTGCCTCCTGCTTTGGTTTTCTTTTTCAAGATTGCTTTGGCTATTCGGAGTCTTTTCTGGTTCCATACAAATTTTGGGATTATTTGTTCTAGCTCTGTGAAGAATGCTGGTGTTATTTTGACAGGGATTGCATTGAATATGTACATTGCTTTGGGTAGTATCAACATTTTAACAATATTTGTTCTTCCTATCCAGGAGCATGGAATCTTTTCCCATTTTTTTGTGTCTTCTTCAATTTCTTTCATAAGCTTTCTGTAGTTTTCAGTGTATAGATTTATCACTTCTTTGTTTAGATTTATTCCTAGATATTTTATGGGTTTTTGGTGCAATTGTAAATGGGATCGATTCCTTGATTTCTCTTTCTGTTACTTCATTGTTGGTGTATAGGAATGCAACTGATTTCTGTGCATTGATTTTTATATCCTGCAACTTTGCTGAATTCATGAATCAGTTCTAGTTTTTTGGTGGAATCTTTAGAGATTTCCATATAGAGTATCATGTCATCTGCGAAGAGTGAAAGTTTGACCTCCTCCTGGATGATTTGGATGTCTTTTATTTCTTTGTGCTGTCTGATTTCAGAGGCTAATGTTTCCAATACTATGTTGAATAACAGTGGCGAGAATGGACATCCCTGTCTTGTTCCTGACCTTAGGGGGAAAGCTCTCAGTTTTTCCCTATTGAGGATGATATTAGCATTGGGTCATTCATATATGGCTTTTATGATCTTGAGGTATGCTCCTTCTATCCCTACTTTCTTGAGGGTTTTTATCAAGAAAGGATGCTGTATTTTGTCAAATGCTTTCTCTGCATCTATTGAGAGGATCATATGGTGTTCTTGTTTTTGAGGTTATTTATCACTACTGTATCACTATGGCAAATATTGTATAATGGCGTGCCACTGCCCATCAATTCCTATACTGGTGTTGTCAGGTTAGTATCTTGAAATCCCTCCCAATGAACGTGTTTACACACAGAAATCAGGCACTACAAATCAGAGTTTTGGACTTTGGAGAACCCATTGATAAGCATTAAGTAGCACACTACTTCATTAATTAATGTATCAAAAGTGCTTATTTGAGTGCTTAAATGTTAGCTACAATAATTAATATTAAATAAATACATAAGAAAATTTTAGGTCTGTAGATAAGATGAAACAGCTGGTATGATCAAGAATAACTTGGTGGGGAAAAAAAGAATAACTTGGTGGAAGTGTGGTGGTAGCACTGGACAGGGCAGTCAGGGAAGTCTCTGGGAAGAGGTGACATTTGAGCTGACACAAAGGATGAGAAACTAATCAGAGCTGACAAGTGGAGGAAACAGATTCTGAATCAGGAAACAGTAAATGTGTTTGAGAGAGAAAACAAGTGTGTTCCAAGTGGAGAGAGTAATAGAAGGTATGGGGGAGAGGCAGATCGTGGCCAATTAGGTAGGGACTTGTTTGCCGTAGTTGGGAATTTGGGAATTTATTCAAAGGGTAATCCATGTGCCATTGGAGGATTTTAGACCAAAAAGTGATGTAGTCAGGTGTATATATATTTTTAATTTCTTTCTTTCTGTATTTTGAGAGAGAGAGAGAGATTGAGCAGGGGAGGGGCTGAGAGAGAAAGAGAGCAGGCTCCACACTGACAGCATGGAGCCCAATGCAGGGCTCCAACTCACAAACCATGAGATCGTGGTCTGAGCTGAAATCAAGAGTTGGTCTCTTAACCGACTGAGCCACCCAGGTGCCCCAGTCAGCTATATATTTTTAAAAGATCACTATATCCCCAGGCTCTATACAGGGTATTGGGGAATATTCCAGTGGCAAAATTGCACCTTATGCCTTTTTGGAAGTTGGAGAGTAGCTGAAGAGATGTGATAATCTTAAGAGTAACACAAAACTAAAATCACAAATCATAACGAGTAAAGGGAAAAAACGGAGCAGGATGCTAGGAGAATACAAAAATCAGCCCTGGAGCTGATAGCTTTCTTGACCAATGGGAGGGGTAGGTCTTCAGTGGGAGAGGCAATTAGAAAGGAATAGAAAGAGGCATTCTCATCCTTTGAGCCCTGTTCTGCCAAACACTGTGCCATACTTTTAACACAAATGACCTTATTTAGTCTGTATAACCTCCCTTCCTGAAGATACAAGTGTTGGTATCCTCTTTGACATAAAAGGAGGAGATATATGTATTACATCATCATAGAGTGAAGTGTATTACATCATGAAAAGTGGAGGTGATTATAACACAAACCTCTTGGTGAAGATTGAACAAGATTATGTAATGTAAAATGGTTAGTCCATACCATTTGCTTGGTATATATTAGCTGTTTTATTTTTGTTTACATCATCCTACAGATGACTTAAAAGTTCTTCTTAGGGTGAGGATTGTCTTTAGGAAAAACATTTTAGGTAGACCCAAACTAGTGGTTCTTAAACATGAGTTTGCATGGATCATAGACCTTAATATTAGAACTAGAACTGTAAGACACCTAGAAGAAAACATAGGAGTACACCTTCATGACCTTGAGTTAGGCAATGGTTTTTTTAGATACCAAAAGCACAGGCAACAAAAGAAGAAATAAATAAATTGAATTTCACAAAATTAAAAACTTGTGCCTCAAAGGGAACTATCAAGAAATAAAAAGACAACTCACAGAATGGAAGAAAATATCTGCAAATCATATATCTTATTAGGGACTTTTATTCAGAATATATGAAGAACTCTTATAACTCAATAATGGAAAATAAATAACCCAATTAAAAATGGGCAAGGATGGGGTGCCCGGCTGGCTCAGTTGGTGGAGCATGTGACTCTTGATCTTGGAATTGTAAATTTGAGCCCCAGGTTGGGTGTAGAGATTACTTAAAATCTGTAAAAAAAAAAAAGGGGGGGCAACGGATTGGACTAGACATATCTCCAAAAGAGACACAAATGGCCAATAAGCATGTGAAAAGATGCTCAACATCATTAGTTACTAGGGAAATACAAGTCAAAGCCGCAATGAGATATTACCTCTCACCTATGAAGGTGGCTACAATAAAAGGCAGATAATAACAAGTATTGGCAAGGAAGTGGAGAAATTGGAACCCTCATGTATTGGTGGTGGGAATATAAAATGCTGCCCCCACTTTGGAAAACAGTTTGGCAGTTCATCAAAATGTTAAACATAGAATTGCCATATGAACTAAAAATTAAACTCCTAGCTAATATCCAAGAGAAATGAAACAGATATCCATACAAAAATTGTACATGAATGTTCACAGCTTGTTCGTAGTTATTATTCATAATACCCAAAAAGTGGAAACAAGGAAAATATCCATTTTGTTTGTTATGAATGGATGAACAAAATGTGGTATATCTATCCAATGGACTATCATTGAGTAAAAAAAAAAAAAGGTACTGATACATGCTACATAGATGAACATAGATGAACCTTGACAACATGCTAAGTAAAATAAGCCAAACACAAAAGACCACATATTGTATATAATTCCATTTATGTGAAATGTCCAGAATAGGCAAATCTATAGAGATCGAACGCAGATTAGTGGTTGTCTAAAGCCGAGGTGGTTGGCGGGGTAGAGAATAGGAAATGACTGCTAATGAGTACAGGATTTCTTTTGGGAATGATAAAAATGTTCTAAAATCAGATTGTGGTGATGGTTGTACAACTCTGTGAATATACCAAAACCACCGAGCTATATACTTTAAATGGGTGAATTTTAGGGGCACCTGGGTGGCTCGGTCAGTTAAGTGGCCGACTTTAGCTCAGGTCAGGATCTCACGGTAGGTGAGTTCGAGCCCCGCGTCGGGCTCTGTGCTGACAGCTCAGAGCCTGGAGCCTGCTTCAGATTCTGTGTCTCCCTCTCTCTCTGACCCTCCCCCATTCATGCTCTGTCTCTCTCTGTCTCAAAAATAAATAAACATTTAAAAAAATTTTTTTTAAATAAAAAATAAAAAATGAACAGTCATTTGGGAGATATATTTTTCAAATGTAAATTTCCTAGCTCTGCCCTAGAAACTGTGATTCACTAGGTCTGGGAAGGAACCCAGGAACCTGCACTTTTAATCTCTCCAGTTTATTCTGATATTGGTGGTTCAGGTGCCATATTTTGAAGAACATTACCCTGAAGGTGTAGGTATCCAGTTTCTTATGCAACAAAAAGATGAAAATAGTAAAAATAGCTATCATTATTGAGTGCTTACTATGTGTTAAGCATTATTTTAAGTGCTTCACATGTTTTATCTCAGTATATATGTATATAATATATATGTATATATAGTATATACTATTATTTATTATATAGATTATATATTACTATATATTATATATTATATATATGATATATATTATATATTACTCTTATATATCAGCATATGTATTATATACTATTACAACTACTATAATTTCCCTATCGCCACCTGTGTATGAGGAAACTGAAGAACAAAGAAGTTTAGTAATTTGTTTAAGGTCACACAACTTGTAAACAGTATAACCAGGATCTGAATGTTAGGTCCAGACATTGCGGTTAAGCTGCTCTTCCTGAGAAAATGAGAGGAATTTGGGTTGAGTTGAGTTAAGTTGTTTTGTCGCTGAGAAGGGAGGGTAGAGAACTGAAAGAAGGGAGATAATAAAGGAACAAGCAAGATGATTTCTGTCCTGAGAAACCAGAGATCCCAGATGGTATGTGGGTTGCCCAGGAGGAAGAAATTGAGGCTCTAAGATATTAAGTAACCAGTTTTAGGCCATACACCTGGGTAATTGTTTCTTTAGCATTTATTGGACACCTACCTTTGCTGAGTCCTATGCTAGTCTGTAGAGATACAATCTATCCAGTACATTTCTTGTATTCCAAACAGCAAACTGATTCTGGCCACCTTTAACATAAAGGAAGTTGACTAAGAGGTGGCGTGGGAGTTCACAGGGCTTAAAGGGAAGACTGAGTAAACCAGACTTGGAACAATCAGGGCCCAAATAAACAATACAGGGCCTGGGAAGCAGGAGGCACCTGCCGCATCAACTAGGCACCGCCAGTGGAATGAGTAAACATTAACCAGTTTTTCATGGCCTTGTAACTTTTCTTTCAAGATCCAAAGTTCTTGGAAAGAACATGAGATTGATTGAGATTAGGTCCCATGCCTGCCTCATGGCTGTGTGAAAACAGCAAGAGAAAAGGATTTGTGAGAAGTCAGATGATGAATTTACTATTTGTCTTAGGACAGCACACCCTGAAGGCAGCTGGGTGAAATCATATGAGTGAAGGCAAGGGGTGATTGGACACTGAATGGGAAGAAAAAGGCAAATATCCGCTAATAACAGTGGTGAGAAAGATAGACACAGTCCCTCTCATATTGGAGTTTATAGTCTAGCAGGGAGTCATACAAAATGGAAGTAATCAGACAAAATAATTAGAGTTTATGATTAGACCTGTGAGGGCAACAGACCAGGAGCAATGACAATGAATGACAGAGGACCTACTATTGACTAGATTGGGTAGTCAATGGAAGCCTGTTTGAGGAAGTGATATTTAAGCTGATACCTAAAGATTGAGAGGGAACCATGGATATAAAGAATTGGCAATGGTCAATGGGGTGTATGGGGAGGAAGGGATTGAGTTTGCAATGAGGGAGGCCAATGTGGGGTGAAATGAGCAAGAGGTGAGACTAGAGGAATTATCCTTGTCTTCAACTTTGAACCCACTTTAGCAATGGCCAAACAGACTTTGATAAAATTTACAATTCCTTGGATTATGCAAAGAGAAATTAACCCACACATAGACTTGCAAGATATGACCTGGATGAAAAAGAATGAACTCAAGAAAATCAGCAAAAGACACATAAGAATAGAGTGGAGGGAAGAAAACAGGGTTGTTATAAAAACAAAAGAAGAATTAAAGATACAGCATTGGCTTGATCTATGTGTAGCTTTTTCATCAAAAAACAAACTATATAAAAACTTAAAAATTAACAGTAAGAACTCAATAAATAGGATGAAAGGAAGGCAATGGCATGTAGGGAAAAATCATTGAAGGCATCCTTAAGACTGATAAGGTAGGAAAGACCTGATCTAGTTCATGGTACAGATTAGGAAACTAAGTCTCAGAGAAACCAGGATTCTCCAGAAACCAGGATTCTCACCGTCTGTCTCCTATACTAGCTCCCTCTTTTTCCTGGGTTGGGTGTCTGGTGAGACCAAGTAGGAGACCCACACCAGCTCCCTCCTCAACCCTTGCACCCAAGTGTTGTAAGGGCCCAAAAGGAACCAGAAACCTGGCCTTACATAATGCCCTGAAGACAGATTTCTGGGACTCTATGCCTCCAGCCCTCTCAATTTTCTTCCTGTCTCCTACCCACAAATGCTCACCATTGCAAAAGCCATTCTGTTAGGAAAACAAGACCAAGATATAAACTAGAACTACAACCTGAAAAGACTGGCTTCCTGTAGCTCAGCCTCCTGTCTCTGAACCCCTCTCCTCAGGAACCATACCCTCCACAAACTATGCATTCAGACCCCTCATGCCCTTCCCCCCAATACACACAGACTTCCCTGCTTTGGAAAAAGAGACAGGTACAGTGGGCTTTGCTTGTTGCTTCCTAGCATCCATTCCACCTTTCCCTTCCCTTTTCCAAATAGGACCCTGAATTCTCAGCTATGTAATTTGAGTGGGATTGACCTCAACCCATTTCCAGGAATGGGCCTAAATAGCTTAAACTAACCAACACACTCCAAATCCCTAGCCACAGTGATTAGTTCAGGAATAAGCATATGACCCAAATCAGGTCAACAGAGCTAAAACCAAACCAAAACAAAACAAAACACCTCAGTTCTGGAATTTTGGATTGAGCCATTTGGGGAAATGGGTCTTTTCTTTTCTGCTGGGTTTGAGTTTGGAAGCACCCAGACCTAGAAGCAGCTGGCAATTGATATGTACAAGACAAGATAAGTCAAGGCCAAGGCCAAAGCCTAATTCAACTGGTAAAGGTACAATGAGCCATGTTCAATGTAAGCAGTTTATTACTTACATACACAACAAGAATAAGCCAGCTCCCTGTGATCCTTGTACCCCACACCAAAAAGGATGACACTGAAACAAAAAGGGCTGGGCAATTGCAACGTGAGTTGTAGGCACCTTGTTGCTAAGGAGCCAATTCTAGGCTGCAGTTAACAGGTTTTCTATTCTGTAGCTCCATTCTTAGTAGGATGGGGTAGAAAGTCCCATTAGCTCCTCAGAACCTGGGAAGAAGTAAGAAAACTCTCATTACAGCTTCCCAGGGGAGATAGGGAGTCCCGGAGAACATGGCATCAGAGTCTTACAAGCCTCCCATCCTCTCGTGTTCTGGGAGGGTCATGAGGCAGTCTGCCAAGACTCATATTAAGTTTTTCAAACCTTTGCCCATCTGGCTTATATGAATGAATATGTGTAAGGTCACCAGGTGACAAGGCAGAGCCATTCCCCTACACTAGCATGTGGTCACAAAGAGACTCTGTCAAGAATTAAGCCAACTCCTAGGAAGTGTTTTGGAAAAATTAGAAAAGACTGGATCTTAGTTCCATTATTTGAGACACTGGATCAAACCTTGCCTGAGGGCAATTAGTGCTAAACATTTCAACCAAATTTCTTTTCTAGTTTAATCCCGTCTGAGTTGGGTCTTTAGCCACCTGCTACCAAAAGTTCCTAACCAATACAACAGGAGATGGAAATCAGCCTCTGGATTTCTTCCCTGGTTTTAATTACCATTTATATTTTGGTGATTCTCATATCTTTATTTCCAGCCCAGGTTTCACTTATTGATATTCAGACATGTGTATCAAACTAGACATTGACACTTTAAATTCCAAATATCTAAATTTTTTAATGTTTATTTATTTTTGAGGGGGGATGGGGAAGAGAGAGAGGGAGACACAGAATCTGAAGCAGGCTCCAGGCTCTGAGCTGTCAGCACAGAGTTGACATGAGGCTCTCAAAGCCATGAACTGTGAAATCATGACCTGAGCCGAAGTTGGACGCTTAACTGACTGAGTCACCCAGACACCCCTAAATTCCAAATATCTAAAACTGAGCTCATGATCTTCCTTTCAACAACTCACTCTTCCTCCTTAATTCCTTATCTCTGTGAATGGCACCACCAGTCTTTCAGTTGTTCAACTAAAAACCTGAGAATTAGCCTTGACCTCTCCCAATGGCCATCCTTGTACATAATCCACCTTCAAGCTTTGGCCTAAAGATTAGTCAAATCAACCTACTCCTCTCCATCTTCACTGCCACTGCCCTGGTCTAAGCCACTAGCATTCCTCCCCTAGATGTCTACTATACTCTCCTAACAGGTCTCCTGTTGCCATTCTCCATCCTACAACCACTTTTTATGTTTGATACCCATTGGTTGAATGAATGAATGAATGAATGAATAAACGAACAAATGAGTATCATTAACCCTTCACCTAAAACCCTTCACGTAAAACTCTTCACTGGCTTTCCTTTGCACTTAGTTTAAGAATTGAAGTCCTTTAGGATGGCTCACAAGGGCCACCATGATCTACCCCCCCTACCTACCTCCCTTGACTCATCCCCCACTTTTGTGCCCTATTTGCACCTGAGAAAATAAACTATGAATTGTCATTTCCTTGGTACATTCTACTGTGTACACCCCACTGGCTATCCAACAGCACTTGTCCCCACTTGGCAAAGTCCTACTTATCTTTCAAGGCACATTCTTCAAGTTTCCATCTCTATGAAGACTTTGGTTCCACCTGAGAGTTGGTTCTTTCTCCATACTCCCAAAGAAAGCACTAAGCAGCTGTCTCTAAATAGCACTTGGTAATCACTATCTGATAATTCTAGTATCTGAAGTTTTTGGCAGTCTGATTCCTTGTGTCTACTGAATCTTGCTCATGGTGGATTGTTTCCTTGTGTATTTCATCAATTGTTTCCTTGTGGATTATTAAATAATGTTTGGAAGGGCTTTATACATAGGAATTCTGTATAGCTTGAAACTGGGGTGGAGGACATCCAGAGAAGATTTGCATTTGTTTCTCCTAGGCATCTGAGAGTTGGTTTGGGAGTACATCTCCTTTTGTGTGAATTTCTCAGCCTTGAAGTTTACCAGCCATTCAGGTGATATAAATTTGAACTCCAGACTCATCGAGGACAGGAGTGTGGTTTTCGGATTCTCAGATCATTTCTTTCCCGCACCCAAATGCCAGGTCAAGATGGACATATATCCTTTTTGTTTCCTTTGCTAGTAGTCAGAAGTTTGTTTTCTTCTAATCTATCACTGTGGGTATAGCTCTTCAAGGGTCTCAGTTCGAATCCCAAACTTCATGTAAACCCAAGTCTTCATCTCCCCAAACATCTGTTAAAAACCCAAACTGTTGAAGGTTCAGTTGTGCATTTAAAGGATGTTTGAGGGCACCTGGGTGGCTTAGTCGGCTAAGCTTTCAACTCTCTCTTTTCTTTTTCTTTTTTTTTTTAAAGATTGAGAGAGAGAGAGAGAGAGAGAGAGAGAGAATCTTAAGCAGGCTCCACACTCAGCATGGAGCCCGATGTGGGGTGAGATCCCATGATTATCAAGCTCTGGGAGGGCAGGAAATGGATATGACACATTTCTGAGTCAAGACACCGAGCCCAAGATCTGGCACCGAGCACATACTCAGAACATTTGTTGATACCAAACTTCCATTCAGACACTTCTAGTGATGAGGAGCTCACTCTTTCCCAAAGTAGCCTTGCCTTTTCTTTGGAGAGGGCTATGTTACCTAGGTGACCATCTGCCTAATGGGGGACAGACTATCCCTAGCCTATGCTCCTTCTTCCCAACACTCAGCTTGTCCACTCACATTCTGCAGAGAGAGGCTCAGGGCCTAGATGATCCCAGTGATAACTGGGACTTTGAGCTTTGATTCTGGGTGAAACACATAGGCTGCTTCTAGATGTAAACCTAAAGCTTTCATGCACCATTGGTGGAAGTCTAACCTGGCACATTTTGAGAGAGCATTTTTTGAAATTTAAAATATAGGGGCCCCAGGGTGGCTCGGTTGGTTACACGTCCGACTTCGGCTCAGGTCATGACCTCACGGCTGGTGAGTTCGGTCCCCCTATCAGGCTCTGTGCTGACAGCTCAGAGCCTGGAGCCTGCTTCACATTCTGTGTCTCCCTCTCTCTCTGCCCCTCCCCTACTCACACTCTGTTTCTCTCTCTCAAAAATAAATAAACATTAAAAAAATTAAAAAAAAAAGAAATATAAAATATGTATACCTATCAGTCTTGTAAGTCATTTCTCTGAATCTATTCTATTCACACAAAAATAGTAATTGTAGTGTTGTTTGTGGCAGCAAAAAATTGAAAATTACCCAAATGTCCCTCAATAAACTATCTACAGTTAAATAGGCTATCTACAGCCACACAATGGGAAACTGGAAGGCAGTTTTTTTATGAGGTAGGTAGGTCTATGTGTCTATGTGTATTGACATAGGTAGAACTCAAGTCATATTGCTGAGTGGAAAATGTGAGTGTTCAGGATAGAGTATATAATATGATATATTTATGTAAAAACAAACTTATAAGCAGTAAAAATCGGTACATCCTAAAGCCTATTTGGTAATATCAATCAACATTTAAAATGCTATTTAAACTTTTCAAATAACCTCACCTGACTAATCCCCACTAATAAATGTTCATCTTATGAATAAATATGCAAAGTAATGGATGCAAATATTAATTGCAGCATTATTTGTAATAATAAAATATTGAGAACAACCTTTCTTTCCACAGGGGAATTGACACACATTGTGTATAAATACAATGGGATACTATGCATGTGTAAGAAAAAAGTGAGGCTACTGATAAGGAAAGGTCTGCAAAATACACTGTAAAGTGAAAAAAAAAACTAGGTGCAGAACAGTGTCTCTATTTGTGTGAAAAATACATATAAGTATATATGCACTGGATTTTAACTGCCTAGAATACCTCTGGAAGGAATAACAGGAAACTAGAATTAGTGTTTGCCTCCAGGGAGGAGACTGGATGGTGGGAACAGGGGAGGGAGGGGCACCTGGGTTTTACTATATTCCCTATTGAACCTTTGGAATTCTGAACTATGTCCCTGTAATTAAGTAAATGAAAAAATGTAAAGCATAATTCTAAAACTAGAAGCAAAAGCAAAACAGCCCAATGAAACAAAACACTCCATACACACACACACACACACACACACACACACACACACACATATGTATATATATAGTAGAAAAAGGGAATGAGGGGCACATGAGTGGCTCAATTGATTGAGCATCTGACTCTTGATTTTGGCTCAAGTGAGCCTGGGTGGCTCAGTCAATTAAGCATCTGACTCCTGGTTTCTTTTTTTTTTTTTTTTTCAACGTTTTTATTTATTTTTGGGACAGAGACAGAGCATGAACGGGGGAGGGGCAGAGAGAGAGGGAGACACAGAATCGGAAACAGGCTCCAGGCTCCGAGCCATCAGCCCAGAGCCTGACGCGGGGCTCGAACTCACGGACCGCGAGATCGTGACCTGGCTGAAGTCGGACGCTTAACCGACTGCGCCACCCAGGCGCCCCTGACTCCTGGTTTCAACTCAGGTTGTGATCTCATGGTTTGTGGGTTCAAGCCCCACATTAAGCCCCACATCAAGCCCCACATTGAGCCCCGCATTGAGCTCCGTGCTGGCAGTGTGGAGTCTTCTTGGGATTTTCTCCCTTCCTTACTTGCTTGTGTTCTCTCTCTCTCTCAAAGTAAATAAATAAACTTAAGAAAAATATTCTCCCTCTCTCGCCCTCCCTCTGCCCCCTCCCTTGCTTGCCTTCTCCCTCTGTCTAAAAAAAAAAAAAAAGGAAAAGATACACTCCCAATCAGGGGCAGTGGTGGAAAGTCTCTTGAATTGGATGATGGATGGTCAAGGGACTTTAACTTTATCTTGATTGTTTGAATTTTATACTTACAATGTTTTTAATTACAAAATCTGTTTGTTTCAATTTACATAAATTGTTGCATCATTTAAAATACATTTTAGGGGCGCCTGGGTGGCGTAGTCGGTTAAGCGTCCGACTTCAGCCAGGTCACGATCTCGCGGTCCGTGAGTTCGAGCCCCGCGTCGGGCTCTGGGCTGATGGCTCAGAGCCTGGAGCCTGTTTCCAATTCTGTGTCTCCCTCTCTCTCTGCCCCTCCCCCGTTCATGCTCGGTCTCTCTCTGTCCCAAAAATAAATAAACGTTGAAAAAAAAAATTTTTTTAAAAATACATTTTAATTTTAAAAAGTAGAATTCAAATGGATAGAATTCAACTACCCCAAGGCAAAAGAGCGAGGCTGAAGCTGACTCTCCTTCTTCTGAGAGAAGGATTCATATCATGCCCTTTGTCCCACCTGCCCTCCCCCAAGGAATACCTTGGCTCAGAAAGAGGCTGAGCTACTCCCAGCATCATTCCAAAGAGCCTCTCCTGTCACCTCTCATGCACTTGACTCCCTGTTCCCAGAGTTCTGGGCTGAGAACCAGAGCCAATTAGCTATAGGGTCATATTTCCAGAGTCCCCGTCGATGTGAGGTTGAACAGGGCCAGCCTAGGAAAATTGGGACATCTGGCTCCCACCTTTTACTTCTCTGTGCATTCCCTTCAATGCCCTGCTGCCCTGTTCCCACCTCCCAGTCTGTGTTTCTCAGTCCATTCAGTGGAGAGTGCAGTGAAAAAACCCAATCAACTAGAAGTGTAGGGATTTAGTGTTCCTAATCTCTTAACTAGTTGTATTTTAGGAGGCATCTAAACAGGGAAATGCTTAACTGTGAGGGAGGAAGCTATAATGGTGGAATTTCCGGTACCAGTGAGGAAGGGATCCTAAGGTAAAAGGGCTTCCCTATCACTCTTGAGTCATGTTGGTTGTCAATGCCATATAGTGCTTAACAGCTAGATGGGCTCTAGAGCCAGGCTAATAAGATTCATATCCCAGTCTATCACTTAGTAGCTGTCAAGCCTTGGGCAGATAATTCAAGCTCTCTGTGCCTCATTTTCCAAGCCTACAAGATGGGGATAATAAGAGTAGCTCCCTTATGTGATTGTTCTGAAGCTGTAATGAAATATTACATGAAAACCATTGAGAATACCTCCTGGAACATAGAAAACAATCAATTAACATTAGCCATGGTTGTTATTACTTGTACAAATAATTTTTCTTTCTTAAGGACAGAACTGAAACACTTTGAAGACCTCTGCAGTAGAAAAATTAAATCTGTCAAGCTAATAAATCACTCTGATATAGAGCAAAGAGGTAGTAGTCAGTAGCTTTTTAATCCAACCTAAGTCAGGAATGATTTTGAGACAGAGGAAATTCTTGAACAAAGGCCTAAGGAAAATGATGTTATGATCGAAATCTGTGACAACTTCATTTCAAAGATGGAAAACATCTTATCTGAGGGTTATGAACTGCTAAACTTCCCCTTCTCAAATGAGTTGGTCAATGTTGGTTTTGTACATGTAGGTCAGTGGTAACATTGGACTTTCTTAAATAAATTGAGTAAGTATATTTCTATGTTGCTTCTTTTCCTTTTTTTCCTTTTTAAGCCAACTTTGCTGAGGTGTAATGAATTTTGACACCATGTAACCACTCCCACAGTCAAAATATAGAGCACTCCATCACTCCAGAAAATTCCTTTGCTCCCCTTTGTACTCAGTCGGTCCTTCCACCCATCACAGGCAGCTATTGACCTGCTCTCTGTCAGTATACATACTCCTTTTGCCTGTTCTAGAAGTTCATACTAATGGTATCATATGATACGTACTCTTTAGCATCTGGTTTCTTCTGTTCAGCATCATATTTTGAGGTTCATCCATATTTTTACAGGTATTATAGTTCATTCCTTTTTATTGCTAAGTAGTCATCCATCATATGAATAATACTGCAATTCTGTTACCTTTATATACTAGAGTTTGAAAATAAAGGTTGACTGAGTTTGAACTCTTGGAGAAGAGAGTGAAGGGGTAAGAACTGGAAATGAAAGCTTCCGGTGTCTTTCCTGTCCCTTTCACTCACTCATTCTGTTATCGTGGGTAAGCCCTTCCCCCTCATCCACACTTCAGTTTCCTCATCTGTAAACTTAGAGCGCTAGATTATCTGTAAATAACCATTCCATGCAATCCCATTACAGGTAGAAGGGTTTCTTCTCCCACAAGAAGGTACATTTTAAAAAATGTTTATTTATTTATTTTGAGAGAGAGAACACGTGCACGAGAGAGGCGTGCATACACAAGTAGGGGGAGGGGTTGAGGGAGAGGGAGAGAGAATCTTAGGCAGGCTCCAAGCTCAGCTGGGAACCTGACTCAGAGCCTCAACGCAGGATCACGACTTGAGCCGAAATCAAGAGTCAGACACGTGACGGACTGAGCCACCCAGGCACCCCAGGAAGACACATTTTTTTTAAGACCCACAAGTAAGGTCCTACCCCTGACAGAGACCCAGAGAATTCCCCTGGAAGACAGGGAGAATAGAATCCATACAAAACCAGACAAGTAGATGAAGAACAAGCAGGAAGGCCCAGGTAAGTTCAGGAATTGATCAGTAAATATTTACAACCTATTCAGGGTCTCTATCCCTAGCTTTTCTACCCAAAGATCCCATTGGTAGACTCATGGCTTGAATCAAGGGAATCAGGCCAGGAGGGTTTTATGGAGTAGAAGGAGTTCTGAGGACCTCTGAGAGCAGGTCATGGTGAAGGGCTGAGGCTGCCATTCTGGGCCCAGAGGTTGAGTGAGTAGAAAATCAAGGGAAAGGGTGGTAGGAAGAGCTTGGTCAGAGAATGAGTCAATATCTTTCAAAGATCCCATACAGGGGCGCCTGGGTGGCGCAGTCGGTTAAGCGTCCGACTTCAGCCAGGTCACGATCTCGCGGTCCGTGAGTTCGAGCCCCGCGTCGGGCTCTGGGCTGATGGCTCGGAGCCTGGAGCCTGTTTCCGATTCTGTGTCTCCCTCTCTCTCTGCCCCTCCCCCGTTCATGCTCCGTCTCTCTCTGTCCCAAAAATAAATAAACGTTGAAAAAAAAAAAAAAAAAGATCCCATACTCCATAATCCAAATACTCCCATAAGCCAAACAAATCCCAGGGCCCCACATGGCCCAGGCTTAGCCTCCAATGTCACATTCAAGAACTGCCATGTAAAGAATAAATTGTTGAAAACAAAGCAAATGATCAGCTACAGGGAACTGATTGGACAACTTCAGTCTATCCATACTATGATATAATGTAATACTATGTGGTTATTAACAAAGAATGAAGAAGTACTATGTACTATTAGGGACTGATCTCCATGTTATATTGTTAAGTTAAAAAAAGCAAATTTCAGGGCGTCTGGGTGGCTCAGTCGGTTGAGCGTCTGACTTCGGCTCAGGTCATGACCTCGCAGTTCGTGAGTTCAAGCCTCACGTCAGGCTCTGTGCTGACAGCTCACAGCCTGGAGCCTGCTTCAGATTCTGCGTCTCCCTCTCTCTCTGCCCCTTCCCCGCTCATTCTCTGTCTCTCTCTGTCTCTCAAAAATGAATAAACATTAAACATTTTTTTTTATAAAAAGCAAATTTCAGGGGTGCCTGGGTAGCTCAGTCGGTTAAGTGTCCAGTTTGGGCTCAAGTCATGATCTCACAGTTCATGAGTTTGAGCCTGCATTGGGCTCTGTGCTGACAGCCCAGACCTGAAGCCTGCTTCAGATTCTGTGTCTCCCTCTCTCTCTGCCCCTGCCCCACTCACACTCTGTCTGTCTCTCTCAAAAATAAATAAACATTAAAATAAATTTAAAAAAAAGCCAATTTCAGAACAGTATGCACAGCTCTCGTTTGTGTTCAAAATGGGGTGATCACATATACATATACGTACATACATATCCATATGTATAGGTAAAGAATATTTCCAACACTTCACACAAGAAGCTGGGTAACAGCAGTCACCCCTGAGGAGCAGAAGTTGATTGGAGGGTGCTGGGGTTAGAAATGAGAAGGAAACCTATATCCTTTTATTCTCTAGGCTTTTGAATTACGTGCATTTTAATCTATTCAGAAATGAATGAAAATGTATTAAATCCAAGAACAACAGTCCAGCTCCCAAAAGTAATTTTAAAATGGCTCTAGGCTTGTGGCCAGACAACCCCTCATGGCCAGGGCTGCTGCTTGTGCTTGGGCTGGGTGTGGTGCCCCCACCCCACCCCCCACCTCCCCAGCACACACCCCCACCCCGGGTCAGGAAGATGGTGAAGTATTTCTGGGCCAGAGCTTGCTTGCTCCACAGTTCCTGGGACCAAGTGTTGGCTGCCTTCCGGCAGCAGCACCCGAATCCCTATAGCAAACATGTCTTGACCGAAGACGGAGTACACCAGGAGGTGGCCCCTGACCCAGTGTCTCCTGACCAAGACCAACAGGATGCCCTGCTGGGCGGAGCGACTGCTTCCTGCCAGTGTTGCTCCCTCGGTGTACATCCTGGAGGATTCTGTTGTGGACCCACAGAACTAGACCATGACCACCTTCACCTGGAACATCAACCAGGCCCAGCTGCTGGTGGTGGAAGAACTATGTGTTTACTGTGTGAACTCTGATAACAGCGGCTGGACCAAAATCCGCTGGGAAGCCTGGGTCTCCTCCAGCTTATTTGGTGTCTCCCAAGCTGTCCACAAGTTTGGCCTTGCCTGGTTCAAGAACAATTGTGACCAAGACTAGGAAGGGCTTTGAATACATCTTGGCCAAGCTGCAAGGTGAGGCTCCTTCCGAACCCCTTGTTGAGACAGCCAAGGAAGCCAAGGAGAAGGCAAGGGGGAGAGCACTGGCAGCTACAGAGGAGGCCAAGGACCTTGCTAGCAAGGCCGCCACCAAGCAGCAACAGCAGCAGCAACAGTTTGTGTAGCTAGCCCAGGCCCTGGTGTGGTAGGACACCTGACCACCCTGCTCAAATCCCTCCACCTTTTCCCTCTTGTGCTTTATTATTAAAGTCAACCTCCAGCCCTTTCTATTGTCTGGGTGGTGGGTTGGGGATGGGAGTCCCGTTTGGCATTTATAGTGCACCAGGCCCGTTACCCATGTCTGAGTAGGGCCTGCTCATTCCCACATGAGGCAGTTGATGATGGGCACAGAGAGATGCAGTGACTTGTCCAGGATCACAGACAGAATGCAGGTGCAATGGTAAAAAATGCTAGACTGTAAGCTCCCTGAGGGCAGGGACCTTTGTTGCACTCTCTCATGTGTCCCAGGTACCTGGAACAATACCTAACACAAAACAGGCACTTTTTTGTTGACTTAAAAAAAATTACTCTAATATTTATTTATAATTCTTGAAAGACATCAGAGGGTCTGTAATCCAGGTCAACACTCTTTAGAATCTCCTGTGTTCTCATTAACCCTCTCAAGCCACATTGTTGCCTCTCAGTGCCCCTCACTCACCAAACTTGTCACTTTCCATCAAAACTTGTCCCCTGAGGCCCTTTCCCGCAGCTTTGCTTTTCTTTTTCCTCCCCACCTTACCATTCAGTGTCTGTCATCCTGTTATCCTACTTTTGTGTCACACACACACACACACACACACACACAAAGCAGTCAGACAAAATAAAACTCTCCTTAGAAAATCATGGGCAGAAGACAAGAAAGCAGACAAAGGAATTCCCCATTAATGCCCTCATTGTACAGAAACAGAGACCCACAGAAGGACAGAAAGTCACCCCAAATTACATAGCAAGTCAGAAGCAGAGCCAAGACAAAGGTGCAGGGCTCCTGATTTGAAATCATATTCCAGGGCATTCAACCCATTTGTCCTACTCAAGCTTCTACTCATCCTTCAAAGTATACCTCAGATGCCCTGTCTTCCCTGAAGCCTCCCTTGAATCTCTCTCTCTCTCTCTTTTTTTTTTTTTTTTTTTTTTGGATTCCCCTAGCATCTTGTCTTACCCACTGTCATAGCCCCTATCTCCCTGTTTTATAATGTCTCTGATTATATTTCTGCTTACACTGAAAGAGATTCTCAAGTATAGAAAAGGCATCTGTCTCCCAGAGAGTAACTAGTCATTACTGAGTGTGATGAATTGAAAGTGTATAATGCTCTAAGGACAGGCAGACAATATGTTTTGGGGGCCGTGAGAAGGGAGAAGTTATTTCTTCCCAAAGAGATCTTGGAAAGCTTCCTGGAAGAAGTGTCTTTTGGCTGATATATACCTAGAGTTGCATCCCACATATTGAAGTTACTTAATTTCAAGTATATGACTTTGGCAAAAGAAAAAAAGATAGAAAAAAATGATGTTTTCCCATTTGTAACACTATTATGAGTTTTACAAAAATATTTGCACGAAGACAAAATGTACTAGTTGGGGGCGCCTGGATGGCTCAGTTGGTTAAGCATCTGACTTCAGTTCAGGTCATGATCTTGCAGTTTGTGAGTCTGAGCCCCACACTGGGCTCTACACTGACAGTGAAGAGCCTGCTTGGTATTCTCTCTCTTTCCCTCTCTCTTTGGCCCTCCCCCACTTGCACTCTCTCTCTCTCTCTCAAAATAATAAATAAACTTTAAAAATACCTTTAAAAAAAAGACAAAATGTACTCGAGTAAGATTAGTAACTCATGCTGCCTCTTGATTTTCATGCAAAAAAACTTTTTGAACACATGTGTAGAAGCCTTCTATAGTTGTGTTACAAACTTCCACAAACTTAGGGGCTCAAGACAGCACTTACTTATTAGCTACAGTTTTATTAGTCAGAAGTCCAGGCACAGCTCATTTGGGTTCTCTGCTCAGGGACCCACAGGGTGAAATTGAGGTGTTGACCGTGTCCTCATCTGAAGACTCAAATAGGGAAACTTTTTCTTCCAGGCTCCCTCAGGTTGTTGGCAGAATTCATTTCCTTGCAGCCATATTATTAAGATCCTTATTTTATTGCTATCTGTTATCTGGGGGCTGCTCTCAGCTTCTAGAGGCCCCTCTTGGGTCCTTGCCATGTGGCCCTCTCCAAAACATGGCAGTTTGCTCCTCCAAGGCCAACATGGGAATGCTGCTTGAGAAAATGATTTTATGTTAGGTAAAGATACTGTAAAATTTTCACACATAGGCTTTATAATTTTTACACTATTTATTATTATATGTGCACAGATGTACATCCAATATTTCTATACACTGCTATATATACAGAAACATGATCTTGGGCCTCAGCAGTCTGAGACTCAATTTCCTCATCTGTAAAATGGGGATAGAAACGCTGTCCATCCTGGAGTGTGACAGGCATACAGTAAATGCTCAATAAATATAAGCTGCCAATTACATTAATAAAGAATTAATAAAGAATAAAGAGGGTCTAGACACATGGAGATTAGGTAGGGGGAGAGGGACGGGCCCCCTAGGAAGAGGAAACTGCGAGAGCAAAATCCTGGAAGCAGAAAAACTGGTGGTAGCTTGGAGTGTGGTCATTTGCATGGTGTGTGTGTGTGTGTGTGTGTGTGTGTGTGTGTGTTGACGGAGAAGGCCAAATGAGTGGGTGAGGGCAGCTTCACTCACCCCTCGAGTCAGTACTTACTGAATGTTTACTGTGTACCAACTACCGTGAGAGCATGCCTGGTCTGCCATGTGAATTGCAGCCTAGAGATGGTAGGGAGCCGAGGAGGAGCTATGAGCAGAAAAGGGCGGTGGTCTGAGCTGCAGGGAGCCCATCTGCTCCTAGAAGAGTGGCTGCCTCAGCAGGGGGGAACCTCATTGTCTACTTTCTCCTTCCCAGCCTCAAAGCTGGAGGGATGCCACCATTTCCTTTCAAAAGTTCTAAATGTGGGAATTCATGCAGGGCATTCACACCAGAGCAGCTCACTTGGGTAATTGTCTACACTCAAACATACACAAGGAACCCCAAAGTCACCACCCCAACCTCAAATCATGGGCAGGTGGACTAAAACCAAGCCAGGCATTTCACTTCCTGTCACCTGCCTCCTCTTCCTGAAATGAATCCTGTCCTGACTATTCCTTCCTCCAGGGAGGACAAACAGACACAAACAAACTCGGATGCCTGAAGGTTGGGACTGGAGATACCGTTTAGGAAGCATGAGGCCAGCCACTTTGCAGATGGGAAAACTGACAAAGAAAGTGATTTACCCAGGAACCCAGGCAGTGAGCCCAGGATAGAACCAGGACTGAAATTTGGATTTACTGACAATCAGGCCAAGGTGTTCACACACACACACACACACACACACACACACACACACACACCATCCTCAATTTAAACACCTCTGAGTTGGACAACAAACCTATCTGAATAGAAATTCTGGATATATGGCTCCTGGTTAAGGTATAGAACATTTGGTTTGGGAGGAGTTTGGGGATTATGTCTGCCCTAGTTGGCTTTACCAATTAAATTTTTTCCCAGTTTCTTGTACCAGTAAAATGGAAAGAAAATTATCTACATAGAGGGTTGTTGTGAAGATTAAATTAATTATTGACATGGGTAAGGACTTAGAATAGTACCTGGCACATAGAAATCCCAATAGTATCATAATTAATCTTCTCATTTAACTGTAGTTCTGGGACTAGTGGAGGGCAGGGAAGGGCTATGCTTCTGAGTGATCAGGACTCCTGATTTTGACTCAGATTCCAAGCTACCCTGTGGTCTTTGTCTCAGCCTTGCTGTCTATCTGAGAGGGGAAAGGGAGAAGGGATGAATGGTGAGGCAGTTCTCCAGCGGGCTCATATCTTCAAGTACACACAAGGTCTGTGAAAGACACACCCAGGCTGACACATCTGACACATCTCTGTCCTTTGAAGTGGGGGGCCCCAAGCCATTGGTGAGGCCCCAGGGTTTGGTGAGGGCAAGCCTCAGGCCCAGACAGGAATAGAAGGATGGCCTCTTGACCTCCAATCCTGGAGCCCATAAAACTGGGAAGGTGCTTATATCTGAGCAGGGATTGGATGGGTATGGGCATCTCTTAACTCCGTGGGTGTGAGTTCATGTGCATGTGTGTATGTTTGTACACGGATGCCTCCATGTGTATGTGAAGACATCCATGTCTATCCAGCAATGGCAGTCTCTAATTGGAAATAAGTCTCCAGGATTACCCCCAGCATGGTGCCCACTGCCTCTTTTTACAACCTTCAGGTCCAGACCAGGGTCCCAGAATACTAACCTCCCCCACTCCTTTGCCACCAGGTTCAATAGATAGCTCTGCTGGTCTACAATTCTAAGCAGGTAACTTGACCTCTCTGTGCCTGTGTGCCTCAGTTTCTCCACCTGTAAGATGAGGAGTTTGGATGAATTAAGATCTGAGGTGTCCTCCAACCCTGATAATAAATCTACAGTGCAGAGGGATGGGTCCTAGGGGTTTCAGGAGAGGATACCGCTACTTCCATGGGTACCTCTGATTCTACAGAGAAATGGAAGACTGGGATCTGCCCTAGCAGCCTGTACATGGGGTTCAGCCAAAGCTGGGAGCAGGATCTAGCTCATCAGAGTGTATGCCAGAGGCCCCTTCCCTGGGCTTGAGAAATGAAAATCCTGTGCCCAACAGAATGCTCCCTACACCAGGGTCCAGGATCCAGGTGAAGATTCCTATATCAGCCACCCTTCTTGAGCTGTAAATGCTGAGCTTTTGATTGGAGTCTACTCTGCCAGTCCCAGCATAGGCTGGGTGGGGGTAGTATATGGACAGAGATTACGCCCTTGGGATGCCAACCATCCATTTAGGAACACACACACACACACACACACACACACACACACACACATTTAGTCATCACTACTTCTTGTTTATTGAATAAATGACTGTCCATCAAAGTAGCTCTGGACACATGGGTGGGGAAGGCTACCTGGAGGAAGAAGGTGTGAGTAGAGTCCTGAAGACAGAAAATATATGCATTCACAAAGGCCTGAAGAAGGCATTCCCTCAAGAGGGAAACAGCTTGAGCAATACCACAATTGTGGGAGAGTGTTAAGGAGACAGGAATTTGACATTAGCACAAGCTGCATACAGGAGAAGTGGGGATGAAGCCGGAGAGAGCTAGGACTGGTTCATGGAAGGCTGAACAAATTAACAAATGCTGTGTTAAGGGGTGTGATACGTTGGGAGCCACAGAAGTTTTTAGAAGAGGCAAATGGTGTGATGAGAGAGGAGTATTAGGGATTATTTCGTTTAAGTCAGCAAGGAGGTCAAGAGAGGATATGAAGTTAGCAGGAAGTAGATGCAAAGAGCAGAGGTTCAGGGTTGCACAGAATGACACTTTGGGGACACCACACCAAGGGCCAAAACACTGCTGCTCCTCCCCCCAGAAGCTTCTGGGTTTTATTTCCTGGCTCCTCCTAGTTGCTAGGGCTGAGGAGTCCCTCTGGAGTTTCAGACTAGGCTGGGGCAGGATTTTATCAGCAGAGCATGAAGCTCTGGCCTAGCTCACTCCCTGCCTCCTGTTGGGCCAGATGGGCAGCTCTCAGACCCACCCCCACCAGCCCTGCTCTACTGAGAGAGGACCCAGAACCTCCAGCCCTGGAGATTCAGAGGATGTGTATTTGTGGTCTCACCTCAGGTATTTCCCAGGCCATTGGGAGAGACAGGGTCTAGAACATGGGCTTGGTAGAATCCTGAGGGTAGAGAATTTGAAAGAATCTCTAGATACTTGGACATGTTAAATTTGACAGAAAAAAAAAATTGAGGACCACAGAGGTAACATGACTTCCTTGAGGTCACACAGCAAGTTTGAGGCAGTCAGGACTAGGCCTAGGTTTCCCTGGGGAGGCTGAAGCACTCTGGGGTTTGGACAATCTGATGCATGTAGAGAGTGAAGAGGGTTGGGGCCAGGAACTATGGTTTCTGCTATTTACCATAGCTTCGCAACCTGTAGGAAGTCAGGCTGAGTCTGTGTCCTCAAATGGAAAATGGGGAGAATACTCACCTTTTGGGGTTGTTGTGAAAATCAAAACACATATAAAGTGTTATAGAGTACAATTGGTGCCTGGCACTCAATGTTTAGTAAATGTCAGTTAGTGGTCTGGCAGTGGCAATACTAGGTACTCAATAAATGTTTGTTGAATGCATAATTGAAAATTAATCCACATACTAACAGTGAGATTTTTGAGCCTGTAAATTCCCTTGTGTGTAAATCAGACCTAATAATCCTTGTCCTGTCAGCCCTGGTAGCAATGTGGATTAAATAAAGCATAAATGTTCCAGTACAAATCCATCTCCAGATGGGCTATTCAGTCCAGGGCAATTCCTCTTCAAGTCCCATTCTGAAAAACTTCCCGTCAACCGAGCCAATTCCTCTACATTCCTGGGTGCTCCCCTGGAACCAGGGAAAGGGATGTCCCTTACCTCCCAAGCCTGCCAGGCTGAGGAAAAATAGAGCGGGGAAAGCAGAGAATGTGAAGGGGCGAGGTGAGAGAAGAGGGAAGGTTGATGGGAAGAATGGACGTGCACGGACGTGGAGTTGAGAAAAGAGTACGGATTAGGGGACTTGGAGAGAGGATCCCTGTGGAAGGATATGGGGGACAGTGGGCTAGGTGAGGGCGCTAGGGCATATCCAGGAAATGCAGAAGATGGGGATCTCGTAGGGAGTGGGGACCGTCCTCATTAAGAGGTCTGTAGGTCTCCCTTGGAGCTAGGGGTCAAAGAACTCAGCACTGGCCTCTCTGGGAGGCCCCCCGAGGCTCGGAGTCTGGAAGGAGCCACTATCCAGCGGATCGTGGAGGGGGTGGGGAGGGGGGATCCGAAGCTTACGATTGGCCACCGCTCCGCCGGCCGGTGACGCTAGGCGGGCGGGCTCCTTTGTGACGTCACAATCAGCTGTTTGAACGTTCCAATTTGTGCGGTGAGCCCAGCAGCGGCTGCACAGTCTCAAAGCCCCGCAGGCGAGCGCAGCAGCCGCGAGCTTCCAAGCCGGAGCCCGGCCGCCTCCCAGTCCAGCCCGGCGATGCAGCCCGGCCTGTGATCAGCGCCGACGCCCGGACGCTCCGCCGCGCTACTACCTCAGAGCCACCCCGCCCGCCGTACCTCCCCCTCCCCAAGGTGAGTCCAGACCGGCTTCGGCCCAGGGGGTCCCGCGTCTCTGGACACGCCCCGAGCTCCCGGCTCCCAGGTCTTTGTCTCCAACGGCGGTGGCCGGGCTGCATTTCCATCTCCCGATTGGCTGCCGCACGCTGGTAGACCATGACGTCTCTCTATTTGCATATGACATTGAGACGTCACCAAGGCCGGCACCGCCCCCCCGGCTTGGGTCGCCTGTCCTCCGGTGACCCGGTAAGCGCTGGGTCGGGGCTTGGCTCACGGGTGAGGAACGCTGAAAGGCAGCAGGCCCGGAAGGGCCTCGGCAGTTTCCTGGGCTAACCCAGGTGCTGTAGTCAGGCCTCTGATCCCCTACTTAGGTCCGGGCGGCGCTGCTGGCTGTAGGTTGGAGTTCAGAGGCAGCCCAGAGCTCCACTTCTAGGTCGTTGGGGGGCAGCGCCAGATGGCGGAATACCTTCTCTCCAGCTCCAAGCTCTGCGCCCCCGGGACTACCAAGCCGGAGCCTGATCTTCCTAATCGCTGTTGTGTGCAGCGCTTTAGAGGATGTCACTCCCAACCCCCAAACAAGGGGTCTTGGACTCCATTTCACTGAAGAGGAAACTGAAGCACAGAGGGGGGAAATTGTTTACTCCAAGTCATGAAGCTAATTAGAGTCATACCTACTGAGTGAATGATAGATGCATTAGCCATGGCACATGCCTAGTAGGAACTCAATACAAGTAACAAGTTACACATCCTCCTAACACTGGGGACTCCTCCACCTTGGGCTCATTGCCATCCAAATTTTATGGAGCTCTTAGGTCCCCTCATTCCTGGATCTTTTTCCAGGAGGCCTCTGGAGACCTGGTCCCCTTTTGTGGCCCTGACCCTCACTCTGAACCTTGGAGACCCAGAGCCCAATAAAATTGCTGCATCAAAATTTCTGACCACAGAAAGGTGAGTCATTGGCTGCCTCAGGGTGCCTCTGGGGCTGATGTTGGGATACGATGGAGGGTGAGAGTTCCCTGCTTGGCCCTTTATTACCTCCCCAACCCCTAGCATTGTCAGCTGAGAAGGACATGACCTGGCCTAGTGCTGGTGATTACTAGGCTTGTGCTGCCCCCTTCTCTGCTTACAGAGAGGGCCAGGAGAAGGGAGTAGAAGGAGAGTTCTGGCTTTCCAAGTGGATGGGCCCAGAGACTGGGCCAAGAGTCCCATCCCAGCCTGGGCTTTGCTAAAGGATGGGTGGGGTAGAAGTGGCTTGGGGCTCAAGAGCTATTCTGGGCACAGATGCTGTAGTTATTAAAGGGAATGGTTCTCCCTGGAGCAGAACTGGGAATGTGAGAACCAGGAAGCTGGCAAAGCTGGGAAAGCAAATCTGGGAGGCTCCCCCAGTGGTCATGAGAGGGGGCGGGCACTGGCTGGCTGGTGCTGCTGTCACTCCTGGCTCTGTCACTTATTTGCTGTGTGACTTCAGGCAGGGAGCTTCCTCCCACTGAACCTCTTTTACCTTAATCTGTCTATAATTTGAGGAGACCCCCAATGGGTTCTGGTACACAGTGGGTGCTCTGGTAAATGCATGATGAATCTTGGTGTTAGGAACTCTAAACCCTTTTATAGCTGGGCAGAGGGGTTTTGAGGTGAGCAGTAACTTGAAAAGTTCTGACTCCTCTCTGACCTCCCTATCTCCCCTGCCTCATTATATTTTTGGGTGATTGTTTGCTGAGGCCTTCCTATGTATACTCTGGGCTGGATGTTTAGTGTCCTGGGACTAGACCTGCCTGGCCACCATCTAGTGTGTGTCTTTGGATAGACTGATTTCCTCTGATTCTCAGGTTGTAAAATGGGCCAGGTGAATATGATGGCCCTCACCAAGGCTCCAACCTTCTCTTCCTTCAGGAGGGGCCAAACTTTCAGGATTTTTGGTAACTGAATCACTGACTCCCTATGGCCGACAGACAGGTTGGGATATGTGGCTTGTATCAGGCAGACACTAGTTGGGGGTGCCCAACCTTTTATTATAATCTCTGTAGATTTCCCACCAGAGAAGCCAGCACCCAGGGAATACTTCTGTCTGGAGCCCACTGTGGGTTTGCAAATGTGGAAATACTGTTTATGGAGGTTGGATGATTCTGTGGCAAATGTGAAAACATACCCCAGAAATGGGAGGGATAGCAACAAGCATAGAAATAACTCAGGTGGGTTAGCAGTAAGTGTAGGCTGCCTCCAGGGAGTAGAAAAGTAGACATGCCCCCAGGGAGTTCTACAGGAAATGTGGAAACATCCCTAGAGGAAGGTGACAAGTGTCTCAGTAGCAAAATGGTTGACCATCTTCAGGGGATAGGTGAGGAGGCTCAAGCTTTGGGACATCCAGGGGACTCCTAGCCAGGCCTAGTCCTAAGGCAGGCTGAAGTGGGGAGAAGGGCAGGTCTATAGCCACCTCCTTGACATCTCTATTCCTGGAGCAGGGGATCTCCTTTCTTATTTTCATCCAGGGAAGGGCTGATTGAGGGGTTGGGTCCTGGTCCTACCCTCATTGCTCATCCTTAAGGGCTCCTGGGGTTTGATAGGCCCTCCCTTCATCATTACCTCCCACTGACCTGCTGTCTCTCTGAGGCCAGGCAACCTGATCTTCCTCCTAGCCAGGAATGCTGCCCTTGAGCAGGAGCTTAGGTATAGGGGGTGAGAGGGGGGGAGGGCCCACGGGAATAGGATCTTAGAACCTCATCTGACAGACACAGATGAGAGCTGTGCAATCACATGGTAGCGGTTCTGTGGGATTTCTGCTAGCCAGTACTTTACAAGCCACACAGGCTCAAGTAGTGGTTCCTAATCTGGGGGGTCAAGGAGTAATGTTAGGAAATCATGATGAAAACTTCTTCCCAGAAAAATACCCAGGTCACCAAGTTAAAACTGTCTAATCCAGAGAGATACCCAGCAAAGGCAATGGAGTATAGTGATTGGGGGTGCTGACTCTGGAATCTGACTGTATGGGTTTAAATCCAACTTCTGTGTCTTATTAGCTGTGAGACTTTGCACAAGTTACATTACCTCTCTGAGCCGCAGTTTCTTTACCTGTAAAAGAGGGATAATAATTAGACCCACTTCCTAGAGTTGTTGTGAGAAGTACCTGTGGTAATATAGGTAAGGTGCTTAGCACAGTACCTAGCACATGAATGTTAGCTGTATTATGATAATAAGTAATCACAATATCAGACAGTTTCTTCCTTGCTTGGAGAACTGCTATTTACCCTTCAAGGTTCAGCGTGGATGTCCAACACTCTGGAGACCTTTCATGATAGAGTCTAGTCATATATATCACTCCTTCCATGCCCCTAGAGCATGCAATAATGTTAATAATTAACTAGTTGATTCTTTTACTGAACGCTTACTCTGTGCCCTGGTACGGCTCTAAGCACTTTGTGTTTAGCTCATTTAATTCTCATTAGAGCCCAGAGGAGGATACTATTATTAGCTCGTGTAATTCTTATAAGGGCCCAGAGGAAGGTACTATTATCACTGGCATTTGATAGATGAGAAAACTAAAGCACAGATGAGTTAAATAACTTCCTCAGGTCACGCAGAAAATAGAGAAGCATGAAAGCAGGTGGACTTACCAGGACACGCACACACCGCAGAGCTTCCCCACACATCCCTTAGAGCGTACTCTCACTATGCTCTGAGGGCTGCGGGTGATATCCCTAGCCGGGAGTCGGGTGGGCGCTGTGACTCCTCTCTGCACCTCCCAGGTATCTGCACTGCCGCTGGGCGCCCCCCTGAGACCGTTTCACTCTCCCACCATGTTCCAGCGCCTCACCAGCCTCTTCTTCAGTACTCCCCCGCCCCCCGAGGACCCCGGATGCCCCCGAGCCTTCGTCTCCGAGGAGGATGAAGTGGACGGCTGGCTCATCATTGATCTGCCGGGTGAGGCCTGAGTCGGGGGCCAGGACTCTGATTCCTGGGCCTGTGATGGGCAGGTGGCCGAGCTGCGGAGGGGAAGGGAGCTACTAGGGGATTGGGAAGCTCGCCTGGCCTCCTGGGCAAACGGGCTGAGGCAGTGACTGTGAAGGCAGGGTAACAGGGCCCCATCCCATGCAAAGCCCGGGCCATCTCCTGGCAGCTCAGCGTTGGGGCCCACACCTCATGTGCCCTAGGGCAGCTGGTCGAGACTCCTGGCCCGTGGGTGCCCCGTGGGCGCGGCAGGCGGGGCTGCGGGTCTGACTAACGATGCCCTTTCTCTCTCCGCCCCACTGTGTCCGGTGTGTGTGTGTGTCCCTCCCCGCTGCGCCCCCTCCTCCGCATGGCTACCCCTCCCGCGCCCCGTAGACAGCTACGCGGCTCCACCCAGCCCCGGGGCCGCTCCTGCTCCCGCAGGCCGCCCTCCGCCCGCGCCCTCCTTGATGGACGAGAGCTGGTTTGTTACCCCTCCCGCCTGTTTTACTGCAGAGGGGCCCGGACTCGGGCCCTCCCGCCTCCAGAGCAACCCCCTGGAGGACCTCCTCATCGAGCATCCCAGCATGTCCGTTTACGTCACCGGCAGCACCATAGTGCTGGAGCCTGGGCCCCCTTCCCCGCATCCCGATGCTGCCCTGCCTGACGGCGACCTTAGCGAAGGGTGAGCGGGCCGGGGACGTAGCCTGGAGACCTAGAGAAGCGTGTCTGGGAGGCCAGGGTCCAGGCCGGGAGGCTGGGGGAAGAGCGCCCAGGAGCCTGCCCTGCGTCGAAGGCGGGGCCTTTAGAGGCGTGTCTTCGTGGCAAAGAGCGGGGACAAGTCTAGGGGAGGGCCTGAGGGTAAAGGGGCGGAGCTTTAAGAGAGGGAGAGGCCTGGCCTGTTGGCCCCGACAGAGCTGGGGAGAGACGGATCTCCGAGGCTTGGGGCGGGTTTGGCGGAGGGGCGAGGCCGGAGCGCCGGAGGGGTGGGGTTTCCAGAGGCTAGCTCGGAAGGTAAGGACCGAATTGGAGGTGGGAGCCGAGCCTTCCCTGGAGTCTGGTTTAATCGTCACAGGGGTTAGAACTGAGGAGGCGTCTCCAGGCTGGCTCGGAGGAAGGGCTGGGGCCCACAAGAAGGGCACCGGGCGCCCTGCTAAGAGCAGAGACAGCATTGCGCTGGAGCGAGGGTGCGGGGACTGGGTGGGCGGTGCCAGCGCGCCTCTCCGCCCCGTGACCTGTCCGGCCCCGACCGAGCCCTGCTCTGTCTCCGCAGGGAGTTGGCGCCCGCCCGTCGCGAGCCCCGGGCCCTGCACCACGCCGCCGCCCCTCTGCCGGCGCGGGCTGCACTGCTAGAGAAGGCGGGCCAGGCGCGGCGGGTACAGCGGGCCCGGCAGCGCGCCGAGCGCCACGCGCTGAGCGCCAAGGTGGTGCAACGGCAGAACCGCGCCCGCGAGAGCCGTCCGCGCCGGCCCAAGCATCAGGGCAGCTTCGTCTATCAGCCATGCCAGCGCCAGTTCAACTACTGAGGATCCGCCGGCCGAACCACAAGCGCCTCGCGGATCCCGGACCCCTGTCGGGCCCCTCTGCCGCGGCCAGTGTGTTGCGCGAGGAGCGCCCTCCGCCCACCTGGGTTGGACACTACAACCTCCCTCCTCCTTGAGAGAGGTGGGGTGCTAGCCCCCTCTCCCACCTCCCTCGATTTTCCCACCACTGATCCTCTAATCCGCTTCTGAAGCCCCTTCTGCCCACCCTCCGACCCCATGCCTGATATCTAATCCTCCATTTCCTCCCCCTCCCTTGACATTCCATCCTTACTTCCTTCTCTGCTCTGTCCCCATCTCTACCCCGACTTTCTCTTCATTCTTGCCCTCCGTTCCTGTGCCTCTGGCCCACTCCTTCCACTAGCCTCTTCTCCCAGACCTAGCTCTTTTCTCTGCCTTCAATTCCCACTTTACAGCCTCACCTATCTCATGTTTGGCACTACACGCACCCCTGCCCTTATTCATTCCCAGTAATTCCCTCCCAAACGGATAGGGGGTGGCGCTGAGACTAAAGGCCTCTGCCTTTAGTCTCCCCCCTCCCTCTCCCCTGGGATTGGACTCCTTGGAGTTGTTTAGGCCTGTAAAGGTAAAGTATGTGGAATAGGACTGTGAGATGTGAGTTAGAAGGAGAAGTGGAGGGAATCAAGGGTAAGAGGCAGCCTACTGGAGATGTAGACAGGACATACAGGTTAAGAACCTGTGGGGAGCAGGGCACCATGCTCCCTGTGCTTGCTCAGTGGCCAAGCCCTCCTTTTGGGCTTGAGCCTGGAGTCTGCCCCCAGTTTTTATAATCCCATTTACCATATCTCTCCTCTGAAATTCACTCCTCTGAACGCCTGAGTCTGAAGGGCTTAGTACCTTGTTGCCCTACCCCCAACATGTCACCCCAGGAATAGAGGCTGGGCAAGGCCCTGCCATCCTGGCCATATGTTCACGTGCCCAAGGTGCTAGAACTAGTTTAGGAGAGATGCAGGCCAGAGGGCTTCTAGGTAGGGAAAGTGCACACTCCAGAGTAAGAATGCAGGGGAATGATGCGGGGGAGGACAAGGTGTGGGGTGAAGCCATCCCAAGACTGACAGCTCAGCCTTCATGTTTCACCTCTGGCCTTGTATTTCACTCTGCTCAGGATGGCTAATAAACACTCCCGGGTAGGAAGCCAGGAGCCCCACTGTCCCAACCCCCAAACAGTCCCTATCCAGGTTCAGGGCTTCCAGGGGGCCTCTCATTTTCTCCCCCAGGGCTCTCTTCCTTTCTAGTCCAACGGGGAGAAATGGGGGCCCTATGGTTACCCCCCCCCCCTCTCCAGTAAGCAACTGGAGGAGGGAACTTGAATCCCTGGGTGAGACCAGCGGGGTCACAGGCAGACAGCATTCTCCTTCTTATGGTGGGAGTGAATTTTGGGCTCAGTCACCAGCAACAGCTTCTTGGGATATCCTGAGTTGCTTCCCTTTTCCTCTAATTGTCCTTTTTTAGTGTGTGCTTTCTTCCTTGACACTTTTAAGATTTCCTGTTACATACTTACATAGGTCTTCCCCCTCATTCCAATTCCAGGTTTCTAGGCCTCACAGCCAAGCTGAAGCTTGGTAGGAAAACTCTATAATCTCATGATGGTAAAGGCAGCTGCCCTCCCTGATCTTATAGCCCCAAGGCTTGTGTTGGGTATATGGATAAGGGAGGGGGTAGCCCCGTGGTTGCCAGGATGGGGACAAAGGAAGTTCCTGTTGGGGTCTCCTATCCAAGCCAAATCTACAGTAAAAGGAGATCAAAGTCCCTAAGCCAGTCCACTAGGGCCCCAGTAGTTACAACCTTGCTTCTCTTGCCAAGGTTCTCCTTCAGTTATAGAGTTGCTTTTATTCTTTCAGCAACCCCGTGGTCACTTCACAGCCAGCTTAGGGTCTCCTGCACTTCCAAGAGCTTAAGCTCCCTCCAGCTCTTCCTGCCTACTCCTTTGCGGCCAGCTGGGGCATAGGCTCAGTTGTGAGCAGTCCCCATGATCCTTCTGGTGTGGAGGGGGCGAGCAAGTTATAGGACATTTGGCTCAAATTTCAAGAGACTCCTTACACATATTTCTGGAGGCTCCTGTAGTTCTAGAACCCTCCAATGTCGTCACCTGGCTGGTTGTAAGGCTCATATGTTTTTGTACTTTCCTACAGATTCGGTAGCATTTAAGTGTGGCAATATTTTAATTGTGTATAGATTTCTATGAACCAACACTACTCAGTCTCCTGCTAGTCTGATTCCTGAAGCATCAGACCTCATCATACTGTATCGACTGTGTATGTGCCTTTCACCTTGAGCATGCTTCAGGATTTTTTTTTTAAACCACAGAACTTGAATACACGAGGGAACTAGAATTCATAAAGTCCTATGCAACCTTAGACAGGAGGGGGTGAGAGAGTCTGTCGTGACTGATGTTTTCAGAGACCCTGGAGAAGTTGTATTAATTAATGTCAATATTACTAGCACTTTGCCAAAACTAAGTATGTCAGAGAGACCCCTGTTTCTACAGTGAGACCCAAGTACATCAAAGGGTGACTTACAGTAATTCCCCAACATGTCTGAGTGCTCTCTTCAAGCTGGTTGTCACTTTCCAGCTTTTGCCAGTTTGGCCCTCGCAGGGTACCATGTGTGTATGAATGCAGTTTGCTGCTGTTTGGGGGTATGCCTGCTCCCCACCCCCCACCTGGAACCCTGATCAATTTGTTCTCACCTAGAATGTCTTAGGTGCAACAAGAACCCCACTAGAGCTCTTGGATGCCTCCTCAGATCCATGTGGCTTTATGTGAGGGGACTGAATGCAGACACACCATAGCCCCTAGTATCTTCCCTCTTGCCCTGCCACCTAGTTCCAAATGAAACCAACAAGTTGAATGAATCCCTCTTGGATGTATTTTGAGACTGGCTGAAATGAGGCAACTCTGGTTGACCATGTTGTGACATGCTGACAGACTCAAGGACACAACCACCTCAATCCAGTCATGTGGCATGCCTGTGTACGTGTATAACAGGATTCTGATTGTTAGATTTTAATGTTATTCCTCTATGGGAGAAAAAAATTAATATAAAGAAAAATAAATAAAAATCTATTTAAAGCACATTATGCTTTCTGTCTGTATAGAGCTAAAGTAGAAGCAGCACTCTGCAATCTCAAGCACAGTATTGGCATAGGGATTATTACTAGGCTGGCTTTGGTTCTGGTTGTGTGTGTCACATACAGGGAAGGAAGAGGGAAGATGAGCTTGCTGAAAATAGAACCAGACAATTGTGGGGTCTGACTCATAAATAACTACTTTCAGAGGATCCTTATAACCCAAGACATCTATAATGACAATTGAAACACAGATGAGAATAAGCATGACGGAGTCATGGTCTCAGGCATTAGGTTCTGGCAAGGGCAAGGAGAGACTGCAGGGGAAGGGATGAGTCTGTGTCTAGCTGTAGAAGATACAGCAGAAGGCAGAGGCCCAGACCAAGACAAGGACAGAGCCCTAAGCATCAGAGTTCACTGAAGGTTGAGAGTAGGGTGGGGGCAGAAGCAGCAGGTTTGGAGTCTATAATTTTTAGGTAGGAATTAAGCCAGGAAAGGGCAAAACCTGGGCATATTGATGAGAAATCACCCCTAAGCCTAATGTAGATGAGAAACGGTACCCAAAGGGCGGAAAAGTCGTGGACATCTTTGAAGTATACCACACAAAATGACCACTTTTATTTGGAAGCTACCTGATCTAACCACAGAACTGAAATGAAGGTGGAAAGCTGACCTAAAGTGGGCTAGATTATTTTTTTTTAATTTTTTGTTTTTTTAATATATGAAATTTATTGTCAAATTGGTTTCCATACAACACCCAGTGCTCATCCCAAAAGGTGCCCTCCTCAATACCCATCACCCACCCTCCCCTCCCTCCCACCCCCCATCAACCCTCAGTTTGTTCTCAGTTTTTAAGAGTCTCTTATGCTTTGGCTCTCTCTAAAGTGGGCTAGATTCTTGATGCTGTTACAAAGAATCTTGCTGGTTAGTCTGGGCTTATCTGTTGAATGGAGGAAATGTTTACAGTTGTTTTGAAGCAATCCATCCTGTCACTGTAGAAACATATGTAAGAGGTGGAGAAAAAGTGCATCTGGGTTACTGATGGCTTCCTGTCCCTAAAAAATTCTGGGTGGCCTTTGATCCTAAGTTGATTCTGTTATTTGCATCCAAAACAAATTTGACCAACATCTATCAAAGTGCCTGGTACAGTGCTGAAACACTGAAACAGGCTAGTTTCTTCAAAGTCAGTATAGTAAGGACAAGGTGGAATTCTAATTTACAAAGAAGGCTGTTCCTATTCATCTATGGTCCAAACAAAGAGTTTGTTCACCCAGTAATCCCTTGCCAATAACGTACATTTATGTTCTAGGACAATGACATTTATTTAACACATTCAATATTTCACATTGTACAAACCCTTAGATTCTCTTTATTCACTGGTCCATTTCTACAACAAATACATCCAAAACACTATATAATAAAATTATTTACAACATTTCCAAATGAGAAGCTTCTTTTTGCTCCCGCTACTGCTATTCACACACATAACTTCCACAGCACAATACATCATTAGAAGATCTAAAAATGCTCACCCTGTACTCTAGGCTGCTTAGGAAATGTGAAAACTAATAACATAATTGCATTAGCTCCTCTCAATACATGGCAACATTTTAGAAACCTTGAACTTCATCTTGCAACACCAAAAAAGGGTTCAACAACTCTGCTTTCCCCATTGCACTTTATGAAACAGGTTGCAGGGACTAGGAAAAGGGCTGCTTTATTAAAATGACTAACTGTACAGAAATGGATTTTAAAAAGTCACAGCTCAAAATTGCTTTTTGTAAAATTCACACACATTTACAAGGATCAAGTCGCTGTCCAGCTTGTTTACTTGGATTTTCTTCGCTTGGATTGCACCGCACTGGTTATGTCTGTCGGGGGAAAGAAAGGACATGCTCAGCTGAGGCAACTCTTTATGGCAGTGCTATTTAGGCAGTCCACAGGAAGCAGGGCTGGCCGGAGTGGGGTCCTACTGGCCTCTGAATAAATCTAAGGTCCTCAAAAGGAGTGCTCAGTGTGGAGAGGGTGTCAGGCCTAGACCTGTACAGTAGGGCCTTGGAGACTTGGGACGTAGGGTACAGGTGGTGGGAAATGGAGCACACATAAGTAGTTGGAAAAAGAGGCAGGGGTGGGGAGAGCATCTGGAGCTGGGCAATTAACCCCACAATCTCCATCACCAGTTCTTATCACCCAGTGAAATGACAGAATGAGTGCTTTTGGTGATACATCCATGAGTGTTGCTACAAGCAAGTGAGTAAGCTGTGCCAGAGTGCAAAGAACCAGCCTCTGGATCTCTTTTGGAGCCAAGCCATTATTTTGCAGTAAGCAACTCTTTTTGCTGTACTATAATCAAAGTCTCTAAATAGTATGATCACGATCCCTGGTCAAGTGTCTATACACAGGCATAGAAGCAATTCAGAGCAAGCCACAGCCTGCTCTGAGCCCAGGTGAGCCTGCAGGCTTCATGGAAGAGGTGGGACCTGAGTAACTTAAACACAGAGAACAGTGGCATAAAGGGAATAAATGTGTTCCTTTCATTCCTCTTTTAATGTCTTCAATCAACTCAATCTTATTCCATATTTAAACCATGTTTCTCAAAAACTTCCACACATAAGTCTTCTACAGCAGAGTACAATGAATAGCTTAAAGCTCTCCAAATGTAAACATTTCTTTAAAATTTTATATTGATCTTAGGGGCGCCTGGGGGGCTCAGTCGGTTAAGTGTCTGACTCTTGATTTCGGCTCAGGTCATGATCTCATGCTTCATGAGATCGAGCCTTGTATCAGGCTTTGTGCTGACAGCATGGGGCCTGCTTGGGATTCTCTCTCTCCTCTACCCCTCCCCCTTGCTGTTTCTCTCAAAATAAACATTTAAGAAAAACAAAATCTTATATTAAATTCACTCTCATTCTTCATGTTGTTCCACAGATCTTTTGGTCTTAATATGAAAACAATGTTTTAAAGGTTTATTATCTTTTTAAAGGTTTATTTTATTTTCATTTTTGAGAGAGAGCACAAGCAGGGGAGGGGCAGAGAGAGAGGGAGATACAGAATCTGAAGCGGGCTGCAGGCTCTGGGCTGTCAGCGCAGAGCCCAACGCAGGCTCGAATCCACAAACCGTGAGATCATGACCTGAGCTGAAGTTGGATGCTTAACTGACTGAGCCACCAAGGCGCCCTGAAAACAATGTTTTAAAATTACTTCCCATCAAGGAGAAAAAAATATTTTCTATCTAACACAATAATATGTAAGATGAATCAGTTTTATTGATTTCTGGAAATTAGGATAAATAAAATTTTTTTTTTTTTTTTTTTTTTTTTTTTTTTTTTTTTTTTTTTTGAGAGAGAGCAAGTGAGCAGGGGAGGGGCAGAGAGAGAGGGAGTGAAAGAATCCCAAGCAGGCTCCACACTGTCAGGGCAAAGCCTGATGCAGGGCCTGAACCCACAAACTGTGAGATCATGACCTGAGCTGATATCTAGAGTTTGACACTTAACCGACTAAACCACCCAGGTGCCCCTAGGCTAAAGTTCCTGATGCTACATGTTAGATTCAGTGTTCTAAGAAATTTTTTTTCTCTTTTGTATCATATTTTGAGAGCACAGACTTAAGATGTAGATGCAAAAAGCAAAAATGTTGCTGTTAGCTATAGTAATTGCTAGGAAGTAATAAGGCTCAATGACTTTCTGAGAAGTGGCCTGTGTAATGTTTTAGGGCTTCTGTTGGTGAAAATTCCAGTGTGTATATATCTTCTTGCTGGAAGGCCACTCTGCTTGTGCCATGTGGTACGGTCAGTCTCTCTGATTTACTCCATAGTCTTTTGCTAATCAGAGGACAGTTAATCTGACAGGATGTTGATAATGGTGTTCTTTAATTCCATGAAATAAACTAAGAGTCTCACACCTACCCCAGTTCCCTATAATCAACTCCCAGTCCAGCTTTCAAGTTTCCTTTTCACTGTAGCAAATTTGTCATTTGCAGGAAAAATATACAGGGTTTTGTCTTGATGGGGTGTTCATTCTTAGAAAGATATCTGTTAATTAGGCCAACTTTGGGAGCCTCTCTTTGTTGTGATATGAAGGACTGAGGGATGTGGCTGGGAAGGGGGTGGGGGGATAAGCACCTCAGCCTCTTCCTCCCCCTCCTCCTTCCTTGTTTGTTCCCATCTGTCACTGCTCCAAAGCACCCAATGATCTGGCAGACTGATTCTGCTTCTGAGGATGAATCAGTGAGTGGGACCATGAATCAACAAGTGATTTGTGCTAGAAACTGCAAAAAAAATAATATTTTAGATGCCAGGGTTAGGTGTGGGAAATGGGTGTAGGGTGCACTTTTATACTTCCATGAGGGAAAAAGCTGTATCAACCTGATTTTGAAGTCCTTTATCACCTTTGCTAGATAAATTTAGGCAATCTCGGTCACAGGACAATGTCACTTTTGAAGTCTTTATAAATCTATCTGAAAAGATGAGTTTTTTGTTTTTGTAGTTCAACTTTATACTTCCTCCAAAATGTTATAACTTTTACTACTCCGCTGAACACAATAAGAGAATCTGGAGGTTACCTCTTGAAGGTAAAGGAATTCTAGGGAAGTAATGAAGTGGTTGATGGTACATTCAGAGTGTACATCAAGTCTGTTCCTAAAGGCTGCCTACCTTAACTGACTGTGCATAATCCCACTCCCAAGTCCCATACTCAATACCATACTAGCAAAATAAATATTACATACATTGTTGGAAAATCCAAGTTTTTTAAACCATCAACGATTTTTACAAATTAATGTCTTGAGAGATATAAAAGTAGTCCAAAGACTAAAAGTAACATCATTTATATTAATATTTTAGAACAAAGTATATGGTAAGTAACTGGGTCAATAACAGTCTTTCAGATGGTTGTATATACATCCTTGGAGAACATTTACATTTATAATTTGACATGGGCATCCCCCCCCCCCCCCCCCCACTGGTTGCCTCATTTTGACCTTAAGCAAATTTGGCCAAATCTACAGTACAAGGGTTTATTAAATCTTCTACTATGTGGAGTTTACCTTTACCTTTCAAGGAGTTTTAGAAAATGACCTTGACCTCGCTCACTTCATTATGCTTTTTACTGTACTACTTCTAGCCAAGATTTCTATTTATTTGTAAAGAAAATTCTGGAACTTTCCTTTCAAAATTTTCATGGCTGGTTTCTGAATGATGCTACTACAAGAGTGCAGTTTCAGGCAGTTACTGTTCAGAGTTTTCTCCATATTATGTTCATTTACATTTCCACAATAACATTTTCATTTTAAGAATGTCTGTTTTTTGAGATTGTTGCTTCTCAAGTCACTGGCTGTGGGGAGGGTAGGACTCTCACCCCACTTTGCTATCAGAGGCATCTTAAGGCATTCCAGGAACACCCACAGCTGCTACTGATTATAGGTTGCTCTGAACTTCCTTCATATTAGTATACCTTCCCTGGTTTCAAACTTATGCATTGAACATTTTTAACTACTAATCTTTTTTCCAATTGAAAGTATAACATAAAAACTATTATTAACAGAAGAGTAAATGAAGAATGACAAGAAAAATGAGAAAAATCATTTCTGTGTTAATAGGCAACACCTCATATCAGGAAGTGGAACTACTCATTTGCATATTTGTAACAACACACCTGATCAAGCGCAATTTTAAAAAGAAGCTCACTAGTTTGTGAGAGCCAATTTTTGTGTCTGTAATTAAAAGTGGGATGGGGGGGAACCCAACAATCAAAAACAAAACAATAGGTTAAAGAGTGACCTATTAACCACGTGTGCCTCTCTAGACTTGCCCAGAAATAATCTGTCCCACCTGCTCCAATCTGGCAGTACAGGAGGCCTTGGCCAGCATGAGATAAGCAAACTCTGTTCTCACAGCAGGAGCATAGTTAATGTCACTGGTTCTCTGACAATACAAATGTACCAGTATTTCTCATTATACACCGCTCATATTTCTCACCTGATTTCAAGGTTCTCATGAAAAACACAGACCATTTCTGATTCTGTTTGTGCACATATGACCCACATTGTATGAGTGCAAAAAAGGCAAACCTTTTTCTCCCCTCAAAACTTGAAGGAAACCACCATGATATTTTATGATCATTCCCTGGGTATGGGCTCAAATACATCACAAAAAGTTATTTTATGACTTTGGTTCAGAGTTTTGGACACAACATAGCAGCCCAAATAATATGCATATTTATTCTTTAATTTGGATCCAAGAGCTCTAGCACTTAAAACCCAAAACAGCTATAAGCACTCATCTTGGGTACAAAAGGTAACTTACCCTAGGAGTTCAGAACTGGGAGCCTGAGGGCTTGAAGCTGATGTAGAGATCTGTACATGACTGATTCCTGGGGTTTGGCCGGAGGTCTCTTTATCTTCTCAGGAGACATCCAGCACCCCTCCATGCAAACTCACAAAGCTTTCAAGTCATTATGGCCTTTCCTAAGCTAGTTGCTAAGCTTCAGAACACGGATGGGGCAGGCATTCCAACATGAATACCATGTTGGAATACATGAATACCACCTTGGGACAACGTCCTTAAGTGTACACGCCTACTCCCCACCCTCTTCTAAAACAGGTTCCAGCTTTCCATCTTTGCTTGGCTGGCAGTTCTCTACAAACTGGCTCTAATTTGGGCATCTCTTCTTAACTGTCCCAGCTGCTCCTTTGATTAATTCTTTCTGGTACACTATAAATGACATCCTTATTATCTTGAGGGTTTGGACTTAGATGAAGTTTCCAAAAATCTGGTGTGTGACATCTCTAAAGGTCAACACTTATTTCCTGCTTTAAAGGTAATTACACACCATATTCTATAGCCTAGAAAACTTTGATCTTTGGGAAAGTGAGGGGCCAAAAGAATACAAAGAATTGAGGGGCACCTGGGTGGCTCAGCTGGTTAAGTGTCCGACTCTTGATTTCAGCTCAGGTCACGATCTCACAGTTCATGGGTTCAGGCCCCGCAATGGGCTCTGTGCTGGCAGCGCAGAGCCTGCTTGGCATTCTTTCTCTCTCTCCCTCTCTCTTTGACCTCCCCTGCACTCTCTCTGTCTCAACCTCTCTAAATAAATACATAAACAAACATTAAATAAAGAATACAAAGAACTGAGGGGAAGCAGATTTTCCCACGGAACTCTAGGAATCTTCCCTTTAGTGTTCTAAGTTTAGTATTCAATATACTGAAAGGAGTGCTTCCTTCCAAACAAATCTCTGCCTGGGAGATAATTCCCAGGGAGGAGGAAGAAAAGTGGCTGATTCCATTTCGGCATCAAAGTGGGGATACCTAAGAGGACTCTGCTTGTGGTGTACACAGTATGCCTGGAGAAGAAAAAAGGTTCCTCCCTCTCTGATGGGCTGAGGTAAGGTAACTTCTACACCTCTGCTTTACCTGTATGATCTGTAGACCTGTGGCTTACCCAGGGGCTCTCATGAGGAATCGTGAAATTCTTGCCGAGAAACACAACCTGCCAATAACAGCTGAGTTCTCAGGTCAGTGTCTGTGTTGGCGCACCACAACCTGCCCTCATCTTCAGGTTGGCATCCCAATGGTACTGGACTGCGTCTCAGCAGCCCTGCTGGTATCAGGCACTTGGCCAGGATTCCACCTCTTGCCTAAGCTGAGCTACTCAAGCTCAGCACATTCCCAGAGGGGATGACTCTCCCTCAGATCTGGGCCTTTGCACATGCCGTACTTTTGCCTAGAATATTTCATTCAACTCCCACAGCCTGGATAATGCCTCCTCATTCTTCAGGTCTCAACTTAAACATCATTTTTTCAAAGCCTTCTATGACTAGGCAGAGGAGTAAAGCATCCCAGCAATATGCTCCTACAGTACCATGTAAGTTTGTTATCATAGCATTTAACATTTAACACGCTGTATTAGTCTGTCTTTCTGGCTGGTATATAACTGATATGATGAAGACAGAGACTCTCCCTTTTCACTATTATATCCCCAGAGCCTAGCATGTAGTAAGTACTTAATATATATTTGATAGATGGTTATTAATATAATAGTTACTGATTATATACCTCTTTGTATAAGGCACTGTACCAGGTACCGAGGATATAGTGGTGAGCAAAACCAGACAAACTCCTGCCCTAACAGGGCATGTATATTAATTATCACATAAATAAATATAAAATTAAAGCTGTGGTATTATGAAGGAGAACATGGGGCTGTGATTCCTCATAGCAGTGTCAAATGAGCTAAGTACAAAGAGTAGGTTAATGAGGAGAAGGGAGGAAGGAAGAGGGAAAAACACTCCCTGCAGTGGGTGTACACACACACAGGCTTGTGACGAGAGGGCGGCATGTCTGAGTTGCTGAGGGAAGTCAGATGAGGCCAGGAGAGGCTGACAGGGGCCAGACCACATAGAACCTTTCTAATCCATGTTGGCACTTTCAGACTTTAATCCAAATTACAATGTAAATTACCAAAGGGTTTTAAGCTACAGTAGCAATGAAGATGGGGCAAAGGGGATGAATTTGGGCCACTTGAAATAAAATCAGCAGCTTTTGGTAACGAACATGAGAGATGTGAGGATGAGGGAGAGATGCCAAGGAGGACTTGCCCAATGGACAGATGGTGGTGCTATTCCCTGAGGTGGGGAACACTGGCAGATGACCTGATAGTGGGGGTGAAAATCACAAGTCTGGTTTCAGACATGTTGAATTTGAAGTCCTGGTAAGGATGTACATGCAGTTGTCTAAGATTTTTAGAGGTCTGTACTAGAAATGCAAATTTAGGAGTCATCTGTGAAAAGTTGTAACTAAAAAAGAAGGGCATGAGTGAAATCAATTAGGGAGAGAAGAGTTGAAGAGAAAGGGTGACTCAGGATCAAAGTGTGAGGAAGGGCAACATCTAATAACTGGCTACAGAGATTGAGCAGGAAAAGCCAGAGAGGTAGAGAGAAAACTATGGAGAGCTCTAGGTCACAGAAACCAAGGACATCATGAATTAAAAAAGGAAACAGCAATCAATACAGGAAAGAAAACTGGTAGTAGTGTAAGGTTCTTGACAAGGTCAGAGAAGATGGGATCAAAGAGGCACAAGTGGAGGAACTGGCCTTAGACTTGAGGAGGGACAGCTGCTCTATTATAGTAGGAGCAAAGGAGGATCCTAGTAGATTTAGGTCTTGGTAGTGACAGCTGAAGCAGTTCTATTTTCTCTGTGGAGAGGTGAGAGTCTCTGCTGAGAGAGGGAAGAGAAAGTAGGGGCCAGAGGAGTGGAAAAGAGAGTTGATCACAGAAGGATGGCTGGGCCATATTGAGCACCTATCTGAAGTGGTGATCACGAATCAATCTGCCCTGTTATGTTCTTTTTTTTTTTTTCCCCCAACAGCGCTTGCTGCTCTGTGCACATACACAGAAAACACACAGGTAAATGAACTAACAAACAAAGGAGGGACAGACAGTAGAAGTCAAAGTAACAGAAGCATAGATAAAAGACAAAGTCCTCTGCTGTGGTGATAAAGACCCCATTCTTCTATCTGACCCACAAAAGCACCCACACTGCACTGCTAACCTTTAGTAGAGCTGGAGGCTGAAGCAGGCCGAGAGGATCGCTTGCGATGTCCATTTTCCACACTTTCAGAAGCCACAGTTGGCTCTTCAGTTCGGGAGTTTCTTCGGCTTGGGGTTTTGGACTTTTCAATGATCTCTTTGGGCTCACTGCTGACAGAGGGAAGCACAAAGTTTCCAAGAAGGAGAGGGAATCAAGTCACACACAAAAAAGGGCTCTTCAGATAGAGCTTCATTTGTGAGGCAGGAGATTAAGAACTATACTGTCATTCTGAAGAGAAAATATTCCACTCTGGGACAATAAACAAAATACCTTCTATATTACTCACAATTTAAAAGTGAGTCTAGCTTGTTACAGTAGTAAAATAAAATACTAAAAAGCATATTGCTGGGGAAATTGTGGAAAAACAGGTAAAAGAAATTAAGAACTTGGAATAAAAATTCCGAAACTTCCTCACCCTTTTCTTAAAATAACAATATTCCTTTTCAAAAGTTAATAGTATCTGAAATTTAGGAAATTACTAATATGTACTGGTATTTTCTATGAGCCTGTATAATCAGATAATGGCCTAAGTCACATTATAGAATACGCATGAGAATGTATTCAGAGTATATATACTGCTGGGTATACTGATTACCCCTACCTCAATCCCCTTTTTTTAGTTTGCAAAGATTTACAATTGGTAATATCCAGTACTACTGAGGGTATGAGGACAGAAACTCCTGATCAGAGTGTAAATTATGTAACCCAACAGTTATCAATAGGGGGCATTTTGGCCTTCCAGGAGACATTTAGCAATTTAAAAATGTCTGGAGACATTTCTGATTGTTAAGATGACTGCCGTGACTGAGTGGGGGATGCTACAGGCATCTTCTGGGCAGAGGCCAGGCATGCCACTAAATATTCTATAATGCATGAGACAGCTCTTCCCCCCCAACCCCAACAAAGAATTATCTTATCCAAGCTGTCAATAACGCTGAGGCTGAGAAACCCTGGTGTAATCCTCTGGCTCAGCAATTCCATTTCTAGGTGCCTAAGGAAACAAATCTTTTTACAGAGCTGTAATTACACACAGGATGTCAAAGCATTATATAAGTACTAATAAAGACAGAAGACCTAAATGCTTTACAACAGATTTTAAAACTAAAACATGGCACATTCACATTCAGTCATGAAAAATCATGTTGTAGAAAGCTATTTAATGATAAAAACTGTTCATGACACATTACTGTGGGAAAAAAGTTATCAATGTTATGAATAGTATAATCCTATTTTCGTCATAATACATGTTGAGCATATATATGTAACTACATACGAATGAATGGGTGTGAAATACACGTGTGTATAATGCTTATATATATATCACTATATATTATATAAAAATATTATAGTGTTTATATATAAAATATTCCCTATCTGTATACATACTCTGAAGAGAAGTAGAAAATGAACTAAAATATACATAGTGAATATTGTTTGAGTCATAGGAATACTGGTTTATTGGTAATTTCTTCTTTAAAAAATTTTTAAAGTTTATTATTTATTTTTGAGGGAGACAGAGAGAGAGTGGGAGAGGGGCAGAGAGAGTGGGAGACACAGAATCCAAACAGGCTCCAGGCTCTGAGTTGTCAGCACAGAGCCTGACATAGGGCTTGAACTTTCAAACTGCAAGATCATAACCTGAGCTGAAGTCGGACACTTAACTGACTGAGCCACCCACGCGCTCTGGTAATTTTCTTCTTTTTAATTCTCTGATCTGAATTTCAAATTTTCTTTAATAAACTTTTTACTACTTGCATGGTTCAAAAAAAATGCATGTCAAAATCATTAGGGAAAAACGCTGATTAAACTTGCTTGTAAGGCATGGAACTTAAACGTAATGCAACAAAACAAGCTGGTTAAAGGGATGTCTCTTCTGGGAAGTCTTCCTTGACCCTTACTCCCCAAGTAAAGCTGTCTCTTCTTTTTGGGTTCACAGTCTGTATCTGGCATTCAAGAGCACCCATCAGGTTGTACGGCATATTTTATTTTAATATCTTCTGCCTTCCACTAGATCAGGAGCTCCTTAGAGGCATGAACCATGGCCTATGAACTCCCTCTACCCCTCCATTGTTCATTCCTACCATAGGACCCTTCACTGGTGGTACGATAGCTGGGAATTTGGCCATACTGTTCACCATCTTGCTGTATATCTAACAACTGCCCCATGAACCAAGTCAAGTGAAGAAGAGGCAAGGCCAGAGCTGGGGTAGAACTGTAAGTCAGGGGTATTCACACATCCTTTTAGAGATGGTAAAGGATGGCTTTCTGGCTAGGAGCCCCGAAAATGGTCAAAGTCTCTGAGAAGAAAGATTCCTAACAGAGGTGCCTCTTTCTCCTGGCAAAACAAAAGCCACAGAAGTACTGTCCTGCTGTTCATATGGTCAGTACTCAGATAGCTCTGGAAACAAATACCCTTTTTTGATCTGATTATCTTCTTTGTGTAGCCACACAGCTGGAGTATGCTTGGTAAAGGCAAATGAATTCAAATATTAGCCAATTCAAATAAAAACAGGGAGAAATATGTAGTAGGAATGCCAATGAATCTGTGAGGCAGAAGAACAGGGGTCAAGTCTTACCTATATACTTATTGGACATGATATTTAACTTCCTCTATGCTTCAGGTTCTTGATCTATAATCCCCATTTTGTCTGCTACAATACATAAGTGTGAGGGTTCTGGAATCAGGGCACCTGAGTTTGGATATCAGTTGCACCATTTACTAAATCTGTGGCCTTGGGCAATTTAGTTGACTTCTCTGAGCTTCAGGTTCCTTACCGGTAAGACAGAATTTACTTTCCTAATAGATACTGTGAAAATTCAATGAGATGATACACTTAAGGGGCTTGCAACCCAGTGCATAGCATGAGATGCATTCAGATAGATGTTGGTTATTATCACCACCTCAAAGGGTGGATAGGATTAAATGAGAAAATGATTGTGAAGGTGTTTTATAAACTAAGTTGTACAAATATGATAAATTCTCTAAAATGTTATCCAATGCATTACTAGATTAAAAAAGGAATTACTTTTGGAACTATTCCTCCTCCTTTCCATGGAGTTAGTGAAGCCACAGGTGTATTTCATTTTATTAGGTTATGTGGGGCTTTGTAGTATAACAGGAAAAGCATGAATTTTGGGGTTCAGACCCTGTCTGGCTTTCTCTCTTATGCCTGGAGGATCAGACAGCTATGCTTTAGAAGGTGTTGCAAGGACTATTATTAATGACAATATAACAACAGTTCTTACATACTGAACTTACTATTTACTCACTATGGTGAGTGCTGAACATGTTATCTCATTCAATTTTCAAAACAACCAAAAAAGGTAGAAACTTGGCCACCAAGCTTTGTTAAGGGAAATGTTACCTCTCAGGGGTTAGGACTCAGGACAGCTCCCCTGTTTTAGCAGGAAAAACAGACTGGCACAATGAGTCAAGGAAAAAGGACAAGGTGAAGAGAGGTTTAAAGGATAAGAAAGCCGATACCCTTCCCTTCAAAGAGGCTTACGCCGTTTTCATGCTGAGTCTGCAGAATGATCATCTTACCTTTGTCCAGAGACCATGGCAGCATTTGCCTCGAGTTCTGTGAAAAATACAAAGGACAGAAATGAGATGTGGGAGCTTCTGGTGTCTATGTCCACTGGGAGAAGGGAGGTGTCTCAGAATTCTAAATGCCCTATTTAGGCTAACATGTCTTCATGCCCAGCAGGATCCTCACCCTACATGGTATGGAGACAGAGTTGGCAGGGACACAACTCAGTAGTCTGGGGCATAAGACACTTACTTGGTCTATTTTTATTTCTACTCCACACTGTGAAATAATCCTGTTTGGATCAATAGAACTAAATTCACACTACCTGGTTCATATTTCACCCAGCTATAACTAGATTAGTAAAATAAGCCTCTTCCTCTCCTGTAGAAGAGATTGGTTTCTTTCTTAAAATATCCCTAACCTCTTCATACTTGTTTTTAAAGGCAGTAATCTTAAAATATGTCTTAAATATATATTAAGGATGCATTCTCCTCCAAAGGACTTCCTCACTGAGTTACAGAGTGCAGACTGCTTTGCTTTGAGATAATGCCTACAGACTCCATTACATTCCTCTCTTCCTCAAACTCCCCACAATACCCTCTAAGAAAGGAAAATCTCAGTAATTTGTCTAGCAGGGTTTTGCTTAAATGAATATTCTATGGGTTTACCAGGCACTTCTTTCTCAGCATCAGCAGAAAAACATCGCTTTTAGAGTTTCATCTTTCCAGAAGACTTTCCTAATGCACCAGACAGCAGTGATCTCTCCTGCTTCTGGCCTCCCACAGCTCTGTACCTGTTCCTGCCTCCCCTTATAGAGAATTCAGCACAGCAGATTCAGTGTACATGCCTCATCTACCCCAGAGATTACACGTTAACTTCCTTGAAGGCAGTGAAATCAAGAGTGCATAGGTTAGAATTCTGACGCCATTGATTAGCCATGTAATGTAACCCTGTGCTTGACTCTCTGTGCTCAATGCCTCATCTGAAAAATGGGGACAACCACTTTACTCACCTCAAAATTAAGATTAAATGGAACAATACATATAAAAACTCAGTACAGCACCTGGCTCTTAGTAAGAACTCAAAATTAGCTGTTGTTATTGTTAGGATACTCATGTCAATGCAGCCTTCATGCTGGAATCCCTTGCATCCCTCTGCCTTCAATGCAAGATGAGGGAATCCTTGCTTCTCATTTGCTACTTAGCTCCCAACATCTAACCCATAAAACCTGGAAACCCTCCACTTGAAATAGATACCAGCTCACTGGGTCTCTGTTGCCTGCACACAAACTCAGGTAATGTGTGCTCAAAAATGAAAACAGCTCAAAAGAGGCTGATTACCAAAACATTTTATTAGTTTGCTCATGTGAAACAAAACTCAGTGCTTTTGAGAACTTTAACACTATTACAGCTAATTCACATTAGTAGAGATCAAAGGAATCTGGTGAGGCAATTTAGTGACTATGAGGGTATTTTAAGGAGATTCATTTAAGTCAAACTTTTTTTTTTTTTTAATTTTTTTTTCAACGTTTATTTATTTTTGGGACAGAGAGAGACAGAGCATGAACGGGGGAGGGGCAGAGAGAGAGGGAGACACAGAATCGGAAACAGGCTCCAGGCTCTGAGCCATCAGCCCAGAGCCTGACGTGGGGCTCGAACTCACGGACCGCGAGATCGTGACCTGGCTGAAGTCGGACGCTTAACCGACTGCGCCACCCAGGCGCCCCGAAGTCAAACTTTTAAAAGCAATAGGATTCTTTGGCCAATTATTTTGAGGAAGATGTACGATATAGTAAAGCACATTTTTCTGGAGTAAAGAATTGGGGCAGAAAATGTAATTCCCTTCCTCTTTTAGTTGCTCCTTTTCTCGCCAAAAATGAACATTACCATCTAATACCTTCTGTGAATGATTTGCTCCACTCCTATCCTTGTCAGGTGCCTAGCACAATGTCATGCATCATGTGGGTAGTTGGTAGCAAAGGAAGAATCTGAATGGCTGAAATGCTTTTTGCTCAACCATTCTTTTCAGAAGCCTAATTTTACCCAGAGTGTGCAATAGAACATAACATAGCACATAGCACCTGAAGCAGCTTTTAAAATAAACACAAGTTAGAGTGCCTGGTTGGCTCAGTTGGTGGAGCATGTGACTCTTAATCTTGGGGTCATGGGTTCAAACCCCACTGTGGGTGTAACAATTACTTAAAAATAAAATCTTTAAAAAAATCACAAGTTATAGCTTAATTTCACTGATTTAGGCCCACTAAGCTAAACATGGTAATACTGTTTTTTCCTTACAATTTTTTTCAAGTGTGAACTGGACTGTAAATGAGATTCTAACCTCTGAGTGAAAAGTGTCATACTTTTTTTTTTTGGTATCTCTCAATATGTTCAGTGACAAAGGGCCAGGCCAAGATTAAACTGTTAACACACTTACACTATTTATCTATGAAGGCAGTACTGTTATTGCCATCAAGATCCTCACGCATTCTGAGCTGACCCAGCATTCCACAGCAATTATCTGTCAGATTACCATGGACTCCACCTTCCAGAAACACCATCCTTCACGCTATTTGCAATTTCTTGGTCATGGGAAACATAATGCCATCCAGAGAGGACTGAAATGACTGACTCCCAGGAAAAGTGGCTACCTCACTGTAGCAGAGGTTCTCAGAACAAGCCTCCACTCCTGTCATGAATATGCAGTTACTAACTGAGTGTAGGAACGCTTGCCACCCTAGCAAGTTACCATGGGCCAGTCAGCTGCCAGCTATGAGTGCCAGGGTCATGCAACAGGGCAAACAGTCCAATGGAAACCATCCACAGCTAGGTGGCAGACAATGGGCACCGCAACACCCTTCTTGGGTTCCCTGGCTGACACCAGGAATGCATAAGACAGCAAGCCAGTCGGGGGGAAAAGAACCCTAACAGTCCTGCACAAACCCTGCCACTCATCTGAGGTCTGCTCTGAAGCCAGCAGGTGAGAGAGTTTCAGTCACTTCCTGGCACCCTGAGGACAGCAGCAGTTCCTTCACATATAATCCATTCCACTCAGAGAAGTTTTTCCAAAGCATGCCTTACCTGGTCTGGCACCAGGCCCCTGTGGTGTTGTGGCTGGAGTTTCCTTTGCAACTAAACTCGGTGAAGGGGCTAAGGCAAGGAAAAAAAAATACAGGCCTTTTACTTTCTTTTCTCAACAAAACTGAAGGCATTGACTGACTCAAGGGCTAAGTAACTGCTGAAATACATATACGCTTGGAGGGCAGTACTTGAAACTGGCCTTGAAAGGACATTTCAAAACTTAACCCCCAAAACACACCTTAGTAGGCAAACTGAACCACTTGCAGAGAACAATGATACCATTTACCTCAGCATTTAAAAAATTTCTCATTCCTCTAAAGACTACACCCCTTGAGACTTGAATCTTAAAATTCCTTTTGTACTTTTGTATAGCACCTGGCAAGAGTGATGGTCATCGAGCAGATATTCAATTCATACTTGGTGAATACATTATTTGATGTTATTTACTTATATAACAAACAGTTACCAAGAACTTCCTAGGGGCAAGGCGCTGTTCCAGGCACCGTTAGAGACTAATTTTTCTTTTTGTTCAGTCCAGTATCAAAGATAAGATACACAAATGTGGTACTCTGGAGTCCACTGGGATGTTATATGAAGAAGATTCATAAGGTAGAAAGTGCTATGGGAATCGAAAGAAAAGGAGATCAATTCTAGACTGAGAAAACTGATGGTACATTAGAGGGAGAAACATCAGAATTAGGCTTTGGAGGACAGAGACTACTCAGGTCCCTGAAGAGGAATGGAACAGGATACACAATGTACTCTAGAATGGAAGCTTATTGGATCATACAATAAAGATTAAGGGCATAGATATGCCACAGTCACTCAAGGATTACGTCCTCCTATCTTGACATTTCAGTCTAACATCCTAGATAAACTTAGTAACAATGTTTTATCCTCTTGTATAAATTGTGAATTTTGTATATTTCTCTCCCTGCTTAGTCAATAATGCCTTTGTGTTAAGAATTTTTTTTGGATGTTTATCTGATAAAGCCTAAAACTGTATCTTAAATCCTACTTTTAACTCCAGTATTGATCTCTCACATTTTCAAGATAAAAACCTAGAAGAATGGAAACAATCTTAAAATTGAGGTTTTTTTAAACTGCAGGTTCATCTTCCCAAAGCTCATATATTACTCTAGTATTATATATGACCCATATAAAAATATTCTCTAATCACTTCATCATTATTCTCTTGGTATGTGTGTGCAGTGGGGGAGTGGGGGGGGGGTGGGCAGATCCCTCCAGAAGTACAACAGAAACACTTAATAGCAGAAAATATATTTAACTCACACCAGGTTTCTTTTTCATTCTTAGGAGTCATCTACATTCACAGAATTTGAACCAGAAACTTAGGGCACCCAGCCCTGTGAAGTCTCTGTCTCCTGCAACGGCAATGAACTCCTTAAGGGTCTTTATCTCTCCGTGTCTCTAGCATTGAAGAGGGAAAGGGGGAATTAACCTTTCTAAAGCTCTGTGTGAGGCAGTGTGTTGGCCACATTATGCTGTCTTCTCCTTTTATCTTTGTATATTTTGGGAGGTAGGAATTACAAACTCTGTTTTACAGGTGAAGTACATGGCTTATAAGAGGTTAAGGAATTTATCCAACTGTGATTGGTAACCAGTGGAACTAGAATTTGAACTCTGATCATAACCTGAAGCTTGTGTTCTTTCTGACCCTCCTCCTAGGTGCTTACCACTCAAAACATTTTAGCTTGCATTCAACGAGAAAAGCACTGTTAGCTGCCCTAGGATATAGCAAAGGTCCTTCTCAGCTTTGGCATTATGTGATTGACTCCACTTGGGGAAAATAGAGCTTCTGCATCACTTAGGTCTCACAGGAGAGACGTGTGTGTGCGTGTGTGGGGGGGGGTGGGGTGTGGCGGGGTGTGAAGGGGGAGGGGAGGCATAAGGATACCTACGCTCCCATCATTTGCCCATCTTAACAGTACATAGGAAATAATTTGAACTAGATATACATGAATTGGAATGGTCTAATTTATGAAAAACTGTGTCAAAGAGAAATCAGTAATAATTTTTTTCCATTTATTCATTACTATATTCTGTGCTAAGCACATTATATGCATTATCTCAGTGAACTCTTAGAACTACTGTTGTTCCCTTGTTACAAAAGGAAGAAACTCAAGTTTGGAGTAGTTGAGCAACTTACTTAAACCCATAGAGCTGGTAAATGGTGGCACTTTTTTGTGATACTAACTCAACCCTATCTGTCTCTCAACCACTTTGCTTCTCCTGTGTTTACTGTCATGAAACTTAGTTTTCTGAAAAGTTCTCCTCTGGAGTAGACAGTCAGAAAGGAATAGTCTCTGGGATAGAGTATAATGAGGAAGGGGCTATGAGAACCCTGCTCTGAAACTGTCAAGAGCAAGTCATTATCATGGTAAGGAGAGCTCGCAGAAACTTCTATTCACCTTTAAGAGACAATGTTAAACTGAAGGTTCACAGTATCAACTTTGAACAAATATTGAACTCTGAGTTTCAATCTTCTCACTCACGGAATCGGACTTCGGTTAAGGGCTCCCTGACATGGTTGGTATGAAGATAACGTGAGATAACAGGTAAAGATGTTTCCTTGTAAAATGAAAAGCTTTATATAAATGAAAGGTCTGCCATTATTTTAGGAGCTGAGAGTGAACCTATTAATGAATGTAAACTTAACATGGGTTTTCAAGTATATTTCCCAATGTACTTCTAATAAATGAAACTACCACTATTGCCATTTAGCCCACTCTTCTTCAACCAAGTAGAAGAGAAGTCATGCTTTCTTTTGTGGGATAGGTCATCAAAAAATTGACACGAGGAGATGATGCCAGGCCCCGAGTACATACCTATGCTGGGTAGAAGCTCTGGATGAGATCCCACCTTCTCCTCCACTAGGCCACCCGCAAGTGGCTCAGATGCTATGCCAACATGATTGTTTTTTGTGGCCGGCGCCGCAGAGATGAGCTCAGAGGGTACCAGAGTGGTTACTATCGAGCGTACACTGGTGGGGAGAGTACCGCCAGGTAAGCTGGGTCCTGCTGAGGTGGAGCCCGGGCCCACGGGGCTAGAGGTCATTTTTATCAGAGTGGGTGCTGGGGGTGTTGGGGTTTTACTGTCCAGCTCTGTGGATAACTGCTCTGTTCCCATGAGCCCTGGAGTTGTGGTCTCTAGCCCTTGGCCTTCAGTCTCTCCATCTGCACCATATTGCTCTTCCCCTTTCTCAAGAGAGCCTGTAACTTTCTTACATGCCTTGGTCAGCAAAATCTGGCCGATTTTGTCCACTTTTCCTTTGCCCTTACTAGATGAGACTGGGCTTCGCCGGTTGACAGAGGAGCCTGGACTATTGGTCAAAAGGGGAGAAACAATTGTGGTTGACTGTGAAGAGGGAAGAGTGCTCTGATCTGCTGAGGTGCTCACCTGAGGACTAGCCTCATCTGGATTCATTTCTTTCACTTGCTGGACAGGGGGATGAGGAGGGACAACTGGAGAAGTTGTACATGGGGGGGAAGGAAGCTGAACAGGGGTGGCTCGTGAGTTAAGGACCAAGGGTCGACCAGTCTGTATATTTGGAGCAGTACTACTGGAGGGGGCACTAGGTGGTACAGGAGCAGAAGAAAATTTTATGTTCTGAGGTATGTGTAAAGGGCCAACAACTGCAACGGAGGGAGGCATCAAGCCAGAGTTGGTTGTCAGTGGGGCTGCAGGAATTGTGCTTGGCTGTGATCCTTTCATAACCTGAATTATTGAGGATGAATTGATAAACACAGGTGTAATGAACTGAGGCCGGGCATTAGACTGAGCAGCTGACTGTCCCTCAGAAACCATAACCTTGCTACCCACATTGGGCATTGTGACGACTGTTGACATCAATGCAGACTGCAGGTGAGTCGGCAGAGCTGCTGATGTATTAGCTGAAGTCGTGATAGGATTGGAAGTAACGAAAACAGTTATCTGATTTGGGGGCAAGGGAGTAGAGATGGAGGAAGAGCTGACAGGTCTTGACATTACTGGAGGGATGCTTGGTGCAACATTAGAACTGACCTCACTCAATTCTGGATGCACAAGGGTTGAACACGGCTCATTAGTGTGAGGTAAATTTAGGGAATTAGAGGGTTCTTTAGAAGAAGACGGATCCTGCAGTGTGGGAATGACAGATGCTTTTTTCAGGTCCTCCCCAGAAACTACTGGAGGTGTTACTTCCAGATCTGTAAGCCCAGGGGGTTTAATGGTCACATTAGGAGCTCCAGAGTTATCAAGAAGTTGACTTAACGATGTGGGTGCTTCCCTCATAGCAGGAGACACCAAATTTTTGTTCTCTTCGACACCGGGAAGTTTGTTAGGATCCAAAGATTGCCCGTCCTTTTTAGACTGATCTTCAGAAACAACCATTTTAACTTCTTGGGCAGGGAGGGCTTTGAGCTCAATGTTTACCTGCTCCTTCCTACCCTGGGAATTCTGGCAATCGCTGTCCTGAGGCACATTCAAGCTCTCCTTGTTATCCTCCAGAACACCTCCCACTGCAGCCACAGGCATAGTAGGATTCTGAGGATTCAGCCCGCTGTTGTTAGGGAAGCTCCCAGGTACAGGGGGATTGGCCAAAGGAGTGGGACTGACCAATACATTTCTTGGCAACTCCACATTCTGCAACAGAGCTGTGTTTGTTTGAGAGGCCAGAGTAAGTTTAGGGGTTTTTGAATTTTGCCTCCCAGGACTTGGGGTAGTTTTCCTACTGGACCCAGGACTAGACCTGCGACTGTTGCTCGGACTAGCCCGTTTTGTTGCTCCAGAATTAGACTGCTTTCCAGAATTCACCACCACAGAATCTAATTTGTGAGTTTGTGGGGCAGCAAAATTGGAAGGATTATTCATGGTAAGATTCGAAGGTGCTTGCCCAATGGCCTTTAAAGTTGTTGGATTTAGGCCCTGCTGATCAAAGCCCCTGTTTAAATTTGGCCTAGGAGGTAAAGGAATATTAATCTGTGGGGGGAAGAGTCCTGCAATGGAGGCATTGAGTCTTTCTGGAGACAGACTGATTTCTGAAGGTTCTGTGCTAGGAGGGCGATTGTTGGGTGTCTGAGGATAGTAGGGTCTGGGGCTGGCTCTGTTCGGTGTTTTAGGCCTAGATGTTTGGGTTGGAGCAGCCACATTTGGAAAATGGTGGCCATGAGAGCTGGGCAGGGAATTTACAGGGGGTTGCTGGGGAGTTGCACCTTGAGTTGCAGAAAGGGGTGATGGTCCAGGTTTTGGCCCTGTCATCATTAACTGATTCTGGGAAACTACTAAATGTGAAGGCATGTTATTTGGGCCTCCTGAGACAGATGGTACTTCACTGCCACTTGCTTCAGGGAGCGAGGACATTTCTCCCAGTGGTGAGCTAGAAGGATTCTGGGAGTTCTCCTGGTATACCATTTTCCTTGAATTGCTTCCCAAAGGAGTATTCACAGGTATTGGCATTCTTTGCTTATCAGGTGATGGTGGCACGGAAGCAGGTCCTTGCAAACTGACCATAACAGGCACGCTGCCGCTCTGTTGCATGGGCATTCTCTGGGAGTCTGGGTTCAGGGGGCCCCGTGGGGGGTGGACACTTTGGGAGACCGGAAGCCTAACTGATTTGGGGTCCTGCTGCATCATGAGCATCATCATCATTTGTTGTTGTTGTTGTTGCTGCTGCTGCTGCTGCTGCTGCTGCTGCTGCGACTGTGGCTGACTGGGAGGTGGCGGCTGCTGCTGTGGTGGCGGCAGTTGTGGCTGCGGCTGCTGCTGTGGTGGCTGTGGCGGGGGTGCCACATGCTGCATGAGCTGAGGAGGCATCTGCTGAAGTGGCCTCTGTTCAACTGGTTGAGAAGGATAACCTAAAACAAGCCCCCAAAATCAGGGAAGTTAGATTTTCGGCAGGAAAAGCAACTTTTAGAGTATAGCCAAGCAATACTCATCTAGGTGGCCCAGACAGTGCACAAACAGCTTAGGCATGCCCACTGCCAGGGGGGCAGGAGCAGCTCCTCATTATCCGACATAAGCAAAGGGGCACACAGCTTAAGGAAGCAAAAAGCAAAGCATCAAGAACCTGGAGCTCCTTAGTCTTCAAGGTCTGAATGAGGCACTATTGTACTAAGACTGTAATAGACAGACACTCTGTGCTATGCAATGAAAGTGGCTGAGTCTATCCCAGCCAAACATTCAGGTGAAATGAGAAAAATTCCCATCAATAGCAAGTAGCTGACCACCCAGCACTGGGGTCTCATGTGGGAATAATAAATATTTCACTGTACTTGTGAATGAAGTAAGGCATTTAGGACTCACTTTTTCTGTTATCAAGATTAATTTTTTAAGGTGTGATTTTGTGAAAACAACAGCATCAAAGATAGGCTTTTTATTCTTTCAACAGAAGCAAATATACAATTCTAGGATTCAATGCCTTAAGAGGGATTTAAAATGACGCCAATCCACTGGCTCCATACATCATGCTGCATCCTTCAGGCTCAATCCTTTGGGGAACCCAAATGAACTAAACTGTCCCTCTGATGTAGTTCAATTTAATAAAGAGCAGGAGCTAACAGAAGCTGATATACACATTGAAAATAAATTGAGGATACTGAAGATTTTTTTATGGATATTAATTTCCATTTACTTTCTTACATGTTAAAACTCAATTTGGAGAAATATTTTCTATGAATCCACAAAGGAAGAATAATAAGCCAGAAACATCGCCCTCAGGAATAAAAAATAATTTTGGGAAAAGAACTGAGGGACAATGCCTTATAGATTTTCAGAAGGCAACAGTTCAAATGATTCCTTCTTTTGTGAAGCTTTTACTTGACATTTTAGAACCAGAGCTTTACACAATCAGCAGAAAGGAAAAATCATTAACTAAGAATAAAGGTAGTTCCATGGGAAAAAGTGGGGATATAGCTGGGATACAATTTCACAAACTAGATTTATTCCATTGTTGCATAAAAATGCATAAGGGAAGTTTTAAGAAGGCGCAGGAATAAAAACAGTTGGCTCTGGCAGTTGGCAGAAATGATGGTTCATGATTTTCACAGAGGAGCTACCAAATGCTGCTGATCCACAGGGTCAGACCCTGTGGTCAACCCTAATTAATGTCTTCTGGCCAAAGATTACCATGGCACCAATGAGTACAATGTACAGAATTCAGTTTTAGAGATTTTTTAAAAAATCCTTTTCTATTTCAGGCCCAAGTCACTTCTTTACAATTATAGAGCCAACAATAATATGGCACTTCTACAGGTTTAACTCAGGTTCCCATATTAAGAAAATTGTCATTTCTGTAGAAGCCCACGGTTGTTGGGCTATGTCACAAATGTCTTTTATCTTTAAATCAGCCCACCAGGTAGCACAATAAATACCAAAGACAGCAGAGCAGATAATACAGCAATTTTTCAAAAGTTACAGCTGAGGGCATGGCTGCTATAAAGGTTCCAGAAGCTGGAGGCAGCAGTCCAAAGGGCACTAACGTTAAGAAGACAGATTAGGGTTGCCGTCACATAATGGTAGAGAACGAAAGCCAAAACACACATAGTGTCTATAACATAACCCAAACCCATATTTATTAATCAAGGGTTGCAACTCATATGCCTTTAGGCACCAGGCCAGTAGTGAAGAACAGAAGTGGTCTGGTATAAGACAGTAGTAGTCCTGTGTACAGAGCCAAACTGCAGAATGAATGTTCTATCTAAAGGCATCTAAATCCAGGTTTTTATCTGGTTTAAGACACTGCATGATAGTTCAAACACATGATAGGCCAAATTCATCCTGTAGGTTCCTACTTTTTAAACTCTAGAAAGGAAGCAATGATGTGTGCAAGGACCTCTGGGATTCATATAGGAATTCACATGTGTTTGAGGGAAGAAGGTATCTTCCTATTCATAATGTCATCTAGATATACCTGCCAAGACTGGTGACCTCCCTGCCTCAATTGCTGCAACTCACTGACTGGAATTGTGGTGTTCCCAAACAATTTGTAATAAATAGCATGTAGTATTGACATCATGGTGTATTTACTTTTTTTTTTTTTTTTTTTGGTTCACTTTTAAAATACATAAATTAAGGGTGGATTACGGTATATACCCAAAATAACATCACTCTCACACGTCAAAAAGGAGGAATAACTAGTGAGGAAGAAACAAAACATAATCCTTTGTACACACAGGGAAGAGTGACCTAACTATGACAGGCTTGGGTGTCTTCAACTGGGTCACAGGGAAATAAGGTTACAAATCACTGCTCAGGCCAAGAGTAGCAAGTATAGAGATATTGTGGCAGCTGGCCTTAGTTCTTCTATAACACCTAGGTTGGAATAAATGAATTTTAGAAAGTTTTTTTCTTTTCAACATTTAGAGGATAATATTATTTTATAGCCAAAAAGGGGTACAACACAGGGGGCTTCACCAATAGTGATCTTATTTATTATTCAGCTGGGTGGTAGGTACATGAGTGTCTCTTTTATTACTCTTATATAGTTTTTATGTTTAAAGATTCATAATAAAAACTCTATTAAAAAAATTTTATTGTAGGGGCGCCTGGGTGGCGCAGTCGGTTGAGCGTCCAACTTCAGCCAAGTCACGATCTCACGGTCCGTGAGTTCGAGCCCCGTGTCAGGCTCTGGGCTGACGGCTCAGAGCCTGGAGCCTGTTTCCGATTCTGTGTCTCCCTCTCTCTCTGCCCCTCCCCTGTTCATGCTCTGTCTCTCTCTGTCCCCCAAAAAATAAATAAAAGTTGAAAAAAAAAATTAAAAAAAAAAATTTTATTGTAAACCCTATTCATTGTTTCGAGAAAACCCAATAGGAAAGGCTGCAGGAAAGGCAGGCAAGCAGGATTCGAGTGAAAACATCTTTCCATTTAATCTTACTCCATTTGGATGCCAACTAGAATCTTGATACTGACAAGAATAAAGAAGCACTTGACATTTCAGTCTGATTTTATGAGGACTTAATATCAAGAAGGCTAATCTGAGCAGTATCTATACACAGTTGACCCTTGAACAATGTGGGAGTTAGGAGTACCGACCCCCTGTGCAGTTGAGAATCCATGTATGACTTCTGACTCCTCCAAAACTTAAGTACTAATAACCTACCTGTGGACTGGAAGCCTTACATAACATAAGCAGTTGATTAACACACATTCTGGGTTATATGTATTATATACTGTATTCTTACAGTAAAGTAAGCTAGAGAAAAGAAAACGGTATTAAGAATCGTAAGAGAGCACATTTATACTACTGTATTTACTGAAAAAATTTGCATATAAGTAGATAATGCAGTTCAAACCCATGTTGTTGAAGGGTCAACTGTATACACTACATATACATATGCCTTCAGAAGTCATATTTGAAATTTTTACTTACTATCAAGGCAAAGTTTCCAAATATTAGACACATTTAATTGCTAAAGAAGCCTAGTTAGGAGACAAAATAAAATACCAACGTTTCCTTGAAGAGAAGCCTTGTACTGCTGTATAAATGATGAAAAGTACGCAATCTTTAGCTAACATTTTATCACCTGGTGGTCGGTTTGAAAATTCTGGCAGTTTAGGGCCTGAGTTGTCCAAGTTAATTCCTTGTTCTCCAGGCAATGGCTGCTGATCCGTGTCCTCCAGCCCAGCTGGGCGATTATCTGGGGTACTAAAAAATAAATTATACATTTGGGAGTAAGTTGCTTAGCTTATACATGAAAGTAGCTTAACTTCTCCCCTATTTCTGAAGACATAAAATCTGTTTGTATTATCATCTTTATCGTAACTTCCATATCTCTAGTCCGATAAAATATTCACTGTTTGGCATAAAAATAATCCAGCAATTTCATTAAACAATAAAATCTACTTAATCTAATAATAGTATGGCTATTTACTCAAAGTGCTTTCTACAAATTTCTGACATAATGATTTTCAAGTAATCATCCATCGCTTAAATGTTTTAAGACCTGATCATAGTTTGGACTATCAACATTATAAAGTATTATTCTTGTGAAACCACACTATCTTTGGTATAGTTATCAATTTCAACCATGGAGTCCAGATTGTTTATTTTTTGTGGATATTATAGCGGCAGCTCTCACAATTCATAACACCTTGCAAGAAGTTGTAGGTTGGCTGATGAAAATGGTATCCAGGGAATAAAGAAAAATGGAGAATACTAGAACAAAGCTAATTATTTCTGCTATACAATGAGTATTTGCAGACATCCCCACTGGTTTTGGGATGCTTTCGTTTTTACCTGGTTGTAGCTTAGAATTTTTAGTGGGGAAAAAGAAATGAAAAAAAATGTTATCTACTAACATCCACATTCCCAAAGAACCAATGTACTCACATCCATTTGGTTTGCAATCTTATTCCTAGCTGTATCTTTCTTCCCTATCTTTAGTTTCCCTTTGCCCTGATATTGGTCACCCAGTTTTAGACAGTATTTGATCTCATTGTATTCTGTGTGGTTTCTAAGCCTTACCTTAAATCCATTTTAAAAAGTCCTAGCACATGGAAATTTAGAGCTTGAAGCAGGTCTTTAGCACATCCAGATGCCTATAGCAATTTGTTCCTTCTATGACTTCTCTCTCGCTTCAAATTATAAGGGTTCTGTAGGTCTCTTTACTTTCATGGAACTGCACTGCTAAAAAATCTCAAGATATCTGGTCCAGTCACTTCATGTTATGGATGAGAAAACAAAGGCCCAGAGAGGTGTAAGAAACAGGTCCAAGGCTCTACAGTGAGCTAGTGGTAGAGTTAGGAGCAAGTGCTCTTCCTATTATACCTACTGTCTCCCTTTTGTAGGAACCCTGATGCCTATATAAGGTCCTTTCCACAATTTCTAGCCCCAACAAGTAAGCGATCTTCCTCAGAGCTGGTGAAGACAGCAAGAATGCATACTAATGGCAACTGAATAGCCTTACAATTTTAGACTACTGGGAGAAATAAATACCCTCCCAGGACAGCAGGTTGAAAGCAGTAAAGAATTTAACTTAGAGCTACTGGAAAAATTAGATAATTAAAAGTCTTATTAAGTCTGAATTTAGGAAAATATAGTTTGTTAATATACAGTCACAGACTTTTAATTTATAATACTCAAGAAGCAGCAAGTGAGTATGGTATAATCAAAGAAATATTGTGGGAAGGCTCAGAGACAGTTGGGTTTTATTTTGAACATTTATGGTTGTTTAACTAAAACTCTCCTACAGTTCTAGCAATTTGTTTCAATGAACCCATTTTACATTCATTAGTCACTATTCCCTATTAACAAATGTCTCTTTCAATTCTACGATTAAAGGCAGAAAGTCCAGTTTAATCAATATGCCCTCTGGAAACATTTTATCAAAGTCAAAAAAACATGATTAACACTTAGCTTCAAGACATGACATATAAATTAATCGTCCTTCCTGCTATGATCTTGCAAAAGAACTCACCTAGAGAACCTTTACTTAAGGGGTAATTGATTTAAAAGGTCCAACCATGTTAGAATGAGGCTTTAAGCTTCTAGGGATGATGGAGATGGAGAGCCTTTACTTACTTATTTTTTCACAAAATAGAGAGCCTTTGAAGGAAAGGCATTTGTACAAAAAATTATTTCTTTTTGTAAAAAGATTTTATTTTTATTTCTTTTTTTTTTTTTTTAAATTTTTTTTTAACGTTTTTATTTATTTTTGAGACAGAGAGAGACAGAGCATGAACAGGGGAGGGGCAGAGAGAGAGGGAGACACAGAATCGGAAGCAGGCTCCAGGCTCTGAGCCATCAGCTCAGAGCCCGACGCGGGGCTCGAACTCACGGACCGCGAGACTGTGACCTGAGCTGAAGTCGGACGCTTAACCGACTGAGCCACCCAGGCGCCCCTATTTTTATTTCTTTAAGTAATCTCTATATCCAACGTGGGGCTTGAACTCCCTACCCTGAGATCAAGAGTTGCATGCTCTACAGACTGAGACAGACAGGTGTCCCCAAAAAACTATTTCCATTTGAGAGAGCGGGGAGTTTTGATAAACTGTTTTCATTTCCAAAACACATTTGGCCTTTCTGGCTCCCTAGTAGCTGTTATAACCCTGAAGTGCTTTGTGGAGTGTAATGTGGGAGCACTGGCTACTTTTCAGTTTCTATGTGCCACAATCCCTGAGACTATAGACTTAAGAGACGTAGATCAGTCAGTTGCAATGTATGAACCTTGTTTGGCTCCTTATTTGAACAAACGATAAAAAAAGAATTAATTTAAGATAATTAGAAAACTTTGAACACTGTCTGAGTGTGTGAGACTATGGAGAAAGTGTTCGTTTTCCTACATGTTAATGGTATTATGTGTTCATTAAAAAAAAAAACCCAACCTGTCCTTATCTTTCAGAGGTACATAGTACTGAAAATATTCACAGTCATTTTGCTTTAAAATAATCAGAAAGGTAATGGGAGATGAAGGCAAGACAGACTATGACTTGGTAATTGTTGAAGCAGAGGGATTTCATACTGTTCTGATTTTATACACGTTTAAAATTTTCCATCGAAAAAAGTTCACATAGAAATAAATACAATTTGAGGCAAAACTATCACAACCTACTTTAGATCTTGCTGACTATTTTTCTTCTTCCGAGGGGGTTTCTTCTTCTTCGGTTTATTTGCGTTGGTATTATTTTGCTTATTGTTTACCCCAAAATGGCCTGCAGAGATGTCACTCTGCAATAAGTTGACCAACAATGGGCTTGTTAGTGTGACATCCTTATTGACTGGGAAGCCAGGATTCTGACCACAGGACATCTGATTTCCATTGGGTGCTCCACTGAAAGGTGCATTGAAAGGCATCCCATGGCCTGAGAAGTGGTTTCCCGAGGCACTGTTTCCCTGCATGGCCTGCACGTGGGGGGGAACCATGTTGGTTTGTTGCATGTTAACATCAGGCATCATCTGAGACAAACTGACATCATTGTTTGCTGTAGTAGCAGGATCACCATGCTGCTGGGCCATGTGTGGGCTGGGCCCTGGTGGTCGCAAGACCTGCCCCTGAATCCCCATAACCTGAGATGGACTGTTGCTCACGGGCCCTTGCTGTGGCAGCATCTGTCCTGATATCTGTCCCGTAAACTGCACCATGTTTCCTTGCATGTTTGGAGTTGGTCCCCTCATTATCTGTGCTGGTCCCGGCATGACATTGGATTGGTTCTGAGTGTTAAACTGTTGCTTATTCCCCTGCATCTGATTGGTCATGATTTGCTCTATCATTGGGTTCTGTTGGAGTAAAACTTGCCCCTGAGGCCCCATCATCTGGTTATGTGGCGCCATCATTTGTGGGCCCTGTTGGGGAAGAATCTGCTTGGGTGGGGTCATCCTTTGAGGCGAGGGCCCAAGATTTTGGCTTTGAGGGTTCACCATCATCTGGCCCTGAGGCATAAGCTGGGCCCTTGAAAGGATCATAGGATTCTGAGGGTTCAAGGTTCCTTGCTGCTGGACCATCTGGCCCTGGGAGGGCACAATCTGCTGGTGCATGCTCATCAGCTGAGATGGTGGGCCCTGCTGGGGCTGGCCTTGCATGTTGCCCAGGTTCACCTGAGGAACCCCAGAACTACCAGCCTGCTGGCTGTTCATGTTGCCATGAATTCCCATGAGGCCGGGCTGCATCATATTTGGTGGCCCGTGGGACACCTGCATCTGGTTTTGAGGAGGACCAGCTCCTTGACCACCTTAAACAAACAAACAAAAAAAGGACAGTTTCAGATAGAAATACTCTTATATTGGTATTAAGATACTCTAATTGGAGAAACACCAATAACTCATATATCCACTGACCAACATAAATAAATATGCTATGTTTGACATATTTTCTGTGGCTTTTTTGAAGTATGGAGACATGACTGTGGAATGATTGGTTACATTCCCAATGACCACACAACAGAGAAGGGGAAATGGTTTCTTTACTCCTATTTGGTAACTTAAAGATAACACTTTGAAGATCAACAGTTTAGTTTCTTTCAGATGAAATAAAGAGAAAGGCAGCATCTCATTGTTCGAAAATGACATGTAGCTATTTTAAGGTGAAGAAAATTAATGAAAAGCACTGTAGGCTGGTGAAATAAGCTCTGCTTTAGATGAGTCAGGAAAACAACAAATGTGATGCATTGTCTTAGGAAAACCTTGGCAATGCTAAACATGCTTCCTGGAAAACTAATGACTCTCAAAGTTTACATACTGGATGCTGCACGTGAAAGGAAAGAACACCTGATACTTCCTAAGGACAGGTCTCCTCTGCCCCAGTGTGGTAAAAATTCCTTATTCCTTATCTGAAGCTGAGCCTCTGGTGTAAGTCAACTGACAGATAACCCAGAAACTGCAGACAGAGGAACAGTTACCAAGGGATGTTAAAACTTCACTGACCCCTAGGCTCAGAGCTTTGGAGAAATGGTCTCCTCTGAGCCCACTGGTGTTAAATAAATCTCCGATCCACCAAAACAAACAAACAAACAAACAAACAAACAAAAAACAAAACTTCACTGACCCTTCCCTGTGGCAGTCCCTGGTGGATCATACAGCACATGTCCTATTCTCAGTTATTTCTAATTTAGACAAAGACACTGCCTGGCTTGCTGCAGTGTTTACTTATTGTTGGGTCTTTAGGATTTTCCTATAGTTACTTGCATTATCTCCCCCTTTTTACTGAATACTCTTTTAGATTATTTTATAGCTCTTTGTCACTTTTAAGTAAGGACTAGAAAGTGGCAGCCATAATGAAGTTATGAGGCCAATCCACACTCCAGCCAGGGAGGCAGGGGACAAACTGTCCCTTGTTCACATTATTCAGTTTTTCTGAATCCCAAAAAAGATTTTGGGATCATTAGCCTTATAAACTCTTAACTTAAACTCCATGATCACTGTATATACTGTATAAACTGAATATTCTGTACACACTGAATATACAGTGTATACTCATTCAATCATTAATTACTTGTTGAGTAACTAATATGCACAAGACACTTTTGGTGCTAAGGTAGTATCAATTAACAAGACACACCAAACCCCTGACTCTATGGAGTTGGCAAGAGACTGTAACAGACAAATATTTTTTCAGGAGAACTAAAAGCTAACAAGAGAAATAAAGTAGGGTTAAGAGAACAGAAAATGAGAGACAGGAGTAGAACGATCTTAGGAGAAGTGTGGAAGTCTAAACAGTATGTGCCTGTGGAAGGCACCATATAGAAATACAAAATAGATGTGCTTGGGTGGAAGAATGATGAATGATTTTATCACTATTCATAACTTCCTACAGAAACCATAAATTCACATAACCAGGAATGCAGTTTTGCATTGGCAGATGGGTAAAGTAAAACAGTTTAATCTGCCCTTCTCTCACGCTTCAAGAGGTAGTTTGAACTTTAAAAAAACAAAAAAACAAAGTTAGAACTTTTCTTGTTCCTTAGTGATTTACCATTAAAAGTTGGAACCACACAACTAAATTAACTCTAAGTGGGGATGGGGAGTTCTCCACAGAAAATGTTTGCACTTACTTCATTCCGAACTGGCTCAATGAGAAAGGATAAGAAGATTAGTCCATGTGGTGCCTAAGCAACCAGAAACATGAAGTCTGGGCATATTACAACACTGTTTTACAAATTTTTTTAGCCATTCTGCTCTATCCTATTTCTCCACAAATACACTGTCGGCATTAAATCTATACTGATTAAAGTCTGTTCTTCAAACACCACATTATAAACCAGAATTTCGACATTCTGCATAAACAAAGCTAACATGTACTATAGAGAGATTTTGAAAGGTGCAGTTGCCCAAAATGCCATGTGTCTCTGTACCTATAGTTTCCTTTGCCAGAAATGCCTTTTGCCCTTTTACTAACTTGGGGGTTGGCAAACTATGGCCCATGAGCCAAATCAAGCCCACTGCCAGCTTCTAAATAAACAGTGTGTGGAACACTGCCATGCTCATTTGTCATATTGTTTATGGCTACTTTTGTGCTGTGATAGCAGAGTTAAGTAGTTGCAACAGAGACCATATAATCTGCAAAGTCTGAAATATTTACTATCTGGAGTCCTTTACAAGAAAAAAAAATTGCTGAAACCTGCTCAAACTCAAGTTTAATTTCCTTTCCTTCGGTTCCCAAGACACTGTACCTACTTTTGATATATTAGTTATTGCTCTGAAAGAATAATTTGGGTTTGAGATTAAGAGAAGGACCAGGATTTATATTTATCTGTATATTCTTATTATCTATCATGGTATCTAGCACACAATGTTCAATAAATGTTGGCTGAATAAATCACAGAAAACAAACCTGCATGCTGGACAGTTTGATTTGCTTGCAGCTGAGGGGCTCCTGAATTCCCAGGGGTGGTTGCTGTGGTCGAAGGCACCTGACCTTGTATAAAGTTCGGATTGGCCTGTCCTGCTGAGAAGCCAGGTGGGAGGCGTTTAGGCATTCCTTAATAGAAAACAATGAGTAAGGCAGTTACCTAGCAAATTTATACTCTTGCTTAGATGTGGAATGAATAAGGAAGGATGAGCTGCATGAAGTCTCCACTGGCTTAGCTCTCTCTGTCACACTGGTAAGATCTTTAATAATAAGGTTGGGAAAGATGGTTAAAAAAATCAACACAATCTCTTACATGAGCATTGTCAAAATGAAAAAGAAATACTAAAAAATTTACACTTAGAACATGCCAAGGAAGAGATGGCAATCTGCTCCCTAAATGTGATCTGAGGCCATGTCACAGCAAGGTTTAGGGCTCACTTTTCTCTGTAATACAACAGACCCCAAAACTTTACATACTTTAACATAGGTACCAAAGTAATATGCTAAATTCTCTCATATTCAAACAAATTGATATGAAATACTATAAAACAAAGAGCTGGGTCCTGATATTAACGATAGGTGATTTTTTTTCCATTGAGGGAAATGGATGACAATCTCCTTTGTGGAAAACTTCCCCCAATATTGTGCTCGTCTCTTGGGAAGAGACAGGAGATTAGCAACAATCCATAGGAGCTTCAAAGTGAGGCTATATTAAATTATCATCATGCCTTCTTCCCCTTATAAGGTTTGCTGCAATTCCGACAGCTATGGTACCAAAAGCCATGCTTTAATGGAATCTTACTAAAGTATTACTTCCTTTTCTAGGAAGGTTTAATTTCAGAAAACAGATCTGTAAGAAGGAGGATCTCAGAACCCACTCATTGTTTATAACATAGGCCTTGATGTGGCCAGATCACCAATGTGAGCACATAATCTGCTCCATGAAAGCATCAAGACCTAAAGCTCACTTAAAAATTTTTTGTTTTAGTCCATTTATTTTTAAGGACCAATTTTTCATTGTCCTGAAAAACGCTCTGTAGACAAATATGCATTTGTCCTTTCTTTAGCAGTGACAAGTCCCCATTTGCATGCTTCCACTATAATTAAATCAGGAATCACATTTGCAGGAGGGACTACCCAGCTTCCACTGATCCAGGACTAGATGCCCAGAACAGTGAAGTTTGGAACTGAAACATTCTTGCATTTTCTAAAAACTTCTTAGGATTTAAATATCAGAGCCTGCACGTCAGTAAAATTAATTACAAGAGAGTGAAGAGACTGATGAGCAACTTAATTTCACCAGAAACCATGAGAACATGCCTTTGCTATGTTGCACTAAAGATGCAAGGGTTTTTTTCTGGGTAGGCAATGGGTGTCTTTTGGTGGGGATATGTTCATCAGATGACAGTATTACTGGCACTCTCTATACCTTACTGAAAAGCTCCAAGCACATTCATGTGCACTAGATCAATGATTAATAAGATAAATAATAAACATGGAGATGGATAAGTTTTACTGTAATCGTTTTACCTCTCACACATTAAGCTCCATTGCTTTTTCTTCATACAAGAGGCACCTTACAAAATAAATAAATAAATCTCCTTTAGGTATAACTGGTGGAATTCCCTCTCTAAGGAGCAGGCATTGGCATTATAAACTATAAAAGTCAATGATCTCTGAAATTATTCCCCTTTAACACTTTAATCAAACTTAACAAATACCATGCTTACTACTTTACGAAGATTATCAAACTTGAAAACTCGAAGGGCCTTTTCCCCAAAAGACCCTGTATTTATTTTTTTCATTTTTGCTCTATTGCATAATCTTAATTTTTTTTCAACAGCTGAGCGATTTAAATTAATAAAATGCGTGTTTCTTCTGGACATCTTATCAGTCCAAGATCAAGCAAAAGTAATTTAAAAAACAAAATGAAAATCTCTATATTGAGTTTTACCTGCATTTTCATCCAGAGGGCTAGCTTAAATGTAACCAGTAAGATGCTGCATAATGTATCAAGTCAATAATGTATCAAGTTAACTAAGTTACATCAAGTGTCACCACTACATCCACAAAGCCAAATAATTACATCCTCCCTCCATTAACTCTAAAAATTGAAGTTCTACTAAGATCTATCTCCAGTAAATTTATCAACACAAATAGCTTCAGTGCTCCTCACCTCCTAGGCCTGGATGTAAACTCTGTGGCCCCTGGTTTGGTGGCTGCTGCTGCATCACCATGAAGTTAGGTGGCACATTTCCCTGTTGAACCATAGGATTCCGACCGGGAGAGCTGACGGGCTGCTGAAATCCCTGGGGAAGTGGGTTATTTTGAGGTGGCCTTGGTCCCATCTGCTGCTGAGTTTGGTTAACCGTTGGGGAGGATGCAGGGGATCCCTGCTGGAAGGAGGAGGGTGAGGAGGCAGGAGACTTGTTGGTGAGGTGGGGCTGCTGCAGGGGGGTTGGGACCCTGGAGGGCCCTCCCTGCAAGCTCTTCATCTGAGGAGCTGTGAACTGGCCTGGGTTGCTCATCTGAGGAAAGTTTGTATGGGCTTGTGAGGCTTGCTGGCTGCCAAAGGGATATGGAGGGGGCGGGTGGGAAGGTGTCTGTACCGTGGCTAAGGATGGTCTTGCCTGGAGCTGCTGTTGCATTGGGCCAGGCAAGGGAGCCTTCTTCCACCCTTGGCTTGCAGTCATTGTGCCCAGAGAACCCTGGGCTGGAGGAGGCTGAAGGGCTCCAGAAGGCAGCTGGTTCCAGCCTGGAGGAACAGGCACCTGAGTTGGGGCAGTAAACTGGGGTCTCATTCCCTGTGGCTGTTGCTGCTGATGCTGCTGTGGGGGTCTTGCCTGCAACTGCTGCTGCTGCTGCTGCTGTTGCTGTTGTTGTTGTTGTTGCTGCTGCTGCTGCTGCTGCTGCTGCTGCTGCTGCTGCTGCTGCTGCTGCAGCTGGGGAAAATTAGCTGGGTTCATTTGTCTGTTCACAGGGACAGGCTGCATTGGGTGGTGCGGGGGAGCTAAAGATCCTGAGGGATGATTTTGCTGCTGTATATGGAGCCCAGAGAGGAGTGGATCCATTGCATCTGTTTAAAGACAGTCAACAAAGCAATAATTAAACTACTGCAACCCTAGATCCTACAGTAGTCCTGGCAATCGTGAAAAATATAGAGTAAAATCCCCTGGTACCTTCAATGAAATGTTTGCGAACACCTTCTATATGCAAAGCAACACACCTTCTATATGCAAAGCAACACACCAAGATGACAGAAAGATGAATATTGTCTAGAAAGAGCTTATGGTTCAAAAGTGGATATAAGAGCCAAACATAAAATGTGGAGAGCAGTATTTTCCAAAGCATATTCTTGGGAACTATGTTCATTAGTGTTATAAGAAAATAAAACAAAATACAGTCAATTTGGTTTGGGAAACAACTGAACCTAACCACCTTAGACAGGTTTCTTCATGGCAGGACTTCCAGTGCCTCCAATACATTAATTCTGAATCTCTAGGAAGGAGGTAACATATGATGCACTTACCAAATTTATTATGGAATTCTCTGCCAAGAAGTATCTTGCAGGACTAAGTAGCCCAAGGAATGCATTGTTAGGAATGTTGGGTTGTAACTGATAAGAGAAAGAGAAATTCTGAGAAGGAAATGGACTTTCAACTTGAAGAAATAGGGCAGATTTTGTGAAGAAGGTGGCATTTAAGTTGGGCAGTTAGGAACGTGGAATCAGAAATAGCTGAATTTTGTAATGATCTCTGCAGAGAGTTCCAGCCTCTTTAAGCCACAAAGATTGGAGGTCATTACCTGACTGAGAAGCAGGGCGAGGAGTCCTGGGCTGCAGCTCTGAATTGGGGCCTGGTGCCATCATGGAAGATGACACATTTCCACTCTGGGGTATCATAACAGTGGCAGGGCTGGTCATCCTTATTAGTCCTAAAGGAAAAAGAAAATCTGTAGAACAGAGTACTGGAATTGGCACAACATTTGTTTTTAAGTAAAATATTTCAAGAAGATAAAAAGGTATGGAAAATTTATGTACCCATCATCTACCTTGTTAATTAACATTTTGCCCCATTTCCTTCAGATACATATGTAGATACAGCAGAAGTCCCCACTCCTTCCCAATCTCTTTCCACTCCCACTCTCTTATAATTGGGATTAATAGTTACATGCATGTTTATCTTTTCTACATATGTGGAATGTATGTATGCTTTTCTGTATGCTTTTAATCTTTGTATAACTGGCAAAGTCTGTCTTCTTCAGTTTCCTTTTTCTCTTAATATTATTTTTTGAGATCCATCCATCCTGACTGCCATTTTATGGAACCCACACATTTATTCTCCTGCTGATGAATAGTAAGATTCTCCCTCCCACTGCCCTGAATTTTCAATATTATAATTCTGCAATGTCATGTATTCTTGTGGACATGTGTCTTTAGACTATATACCCAGAATTCCTAGGTTTTAAATTATAAGCATCTTCCATCTTACTAGATATTGCCAAACTGCTCTCATAAGTGGTTATGCCAGGGGTGCCTGGCTGGCTCAGTCAAAGGAGCATATGACTCCTGATCTCGGGATCATGAGTTCAAGCCTCATGTTGGGTAAGAGATTACTTAGGTAAATAAATAAACTTAAAAAAAAAAAGTGGCTATTCCAATTTATATTCCAACTAGCAATTTGAGAACTCCTCTTGTTCCGTGTCTTTCCAATTTCTGATACTGCTAAGGCTTTATAGGATTTACCATCTATATTAATAAGTGAAAATATATTATCCTCTCTTCATGTCTTTGCTTTCTGGCATCAAGATTAAAAAGTAACTTCAAAATAGAGCAGAAAAGCATCTTTCCTCTTTTTCTATGCTCTGGAAGAACATGTGTATCTGTTCTTTAAATGCTTAGTAAACTTACCTGGAAACTATCTGGGTCTGTGGGTTATGCTAATTAATTCATAAGGACACAGATTTTTAATTATTTCACAATTTCTTAAATACAGATTTTTCAAGTTTTCTTAAGTCAGTTTTGGTTAAATTATATTTTCAAGAAAACTGTTAATTTGCTGCTGCTTCAAAATTTATTAGGCTAAAGTTATTCACAACTTTTTTCCATTCATTGAGATATAATTCACATAGTATAAAATTCACCCTTTTAATTTTTATTTTATGATTCTACTTCTAAACTTTACTTTTTTAAGTTTTTAAAAAAATATAATTTATTGTCAAGTTAGCTAATATACAGTATATACAGTGTGCTCTTGGCTTTGGGAGTAGATTCCCATGATCCCAGCGCTTACATACAACACCCAGTGCTCATCCCAACAAGTGCCTTCCTCAATGCCCATCACCTATTTTCCCTTCCTCCTCGCCACCCCTCCCCCGCAATCAACACAGCTTGTTCTCCGTATTTAAGAGTCTCTTATAGTTTGCCTCCCTCTCTGTTTGAGACTATTTTTTCCCCTTCCCTTCCCCCATGGTCTTCTGTTAAGTTTCTCAAATTCCACATATGAGTGAAAACCTATGGTACCTGTCTCTGACTTATTTCACTTAGCACAATACCCTTCAGTCCCATCCATGTTGCTGCAAATGGCATGATTTCATTCTTTCTCATTGCCAAGTAGTATTCCATTGTATATATAAGACACATCTTCTTTACCCATTCATCAGTTGATGGACATCTGGGCTCTTTCCATAATTTGGTTATTGTTGATAGCACTGCTCCAAACATTGGTGTACATGTACCCCTATGAATCAGCACTCCTGTATCCCGTGGATAAATGCCTAGTGGTGCTATTGCTGGGTCATAGGGTAATTCTATTTTTAATTTTTTTTTTGAGGAAGCTCCATACTGTTTTCCAGAGTGGCTGCACCAGTTTGCATCCCTACCAACAGAGCAAGAGGGTTCCCATTTCTCCCCATCCTGGTCAACATCTGTTGTTTCCTGAGTTGTTAATTTTAGCCACTCTGACTGGTATGAGGAGGTATCTCAATGTGGTTTTGATTTGTATTTCCCTGACATACCATAAAATTCACCCTTAAAAAATTTTTTTTTATTTTTTGAGAGCGAGCAAGCACAAGCTGGGCAGGGGCAGAGGGGGAGGAAGAAGAGAATCTGTGCTGACTACACAGCCCAATATGGGGCTCAATCTCACGGAGTATGAGATCATGACCTGAGCTGAAATCAAGAGTCAGACGTTTAACCCGCTTAACCTACTGAGCCACCCAGGTGCCCCAAAATTCACCCTTTTGAAGTGTACACTTTTTTCTTTCTTTACATTGCTTATGACTTCTTTTTGTTTTACCAGGTTCATCAGTTTTAGTTGTTTTTTTCAAACAAACATCTTTGGTTTTGCTGCTTTGTTCTATTTTTAATTTATACTTTATCTCTGCTCTTATCTTTATTATTTCCTTCCTCCTAAGTTATTATTACTCTGTTCTTTTTCTCAATTCTTAGGTCAGAAACTTAGATTCTTAATTTTCAGTTCATGTTCTGCTCTAATATAGTTATCTTAGGGCTTAAATTTTCTTCCAAGCCCTGTATTGGTTACATCTCACAAATTTGGTATGTATTTTTGCTGTCCACCATGATTGCTTTTAAATCATGGATATTCAGAATATATTTTACATTTTCTAAAAATACAGCATATTTTGGTTAGCTATGTTTTGTTTGCCACTGACTTAATTGTACTGTGGTCATAGAACATGATCTGTGTGATACCAATATTTGGTATTTAATGAAACTTGGTTTTAGAAACACACATAGTCAATTTGTATAAATGTTCCATTTGTACTTGAAAAAATTAAAATTCCCGAATTAGTAGTGCATGTTTTCTATATACCTCCATTATGTCAAACTTTTTTTCTTATGTTATTCAAGTTTTATCCTTACTAATTTTCAAAATAAGCTTAATACATCAATTCCTAACACAGGTGTGTTAACAGGTCTCTGAAGATGTGATATCTCCATGAATCCTGTCCACTTTTGCCTCACATATTTTAAGGCTAGCTTAGTAAGTACATAAAAGTTTAGCTGTCTTCCTGATGAATATTTCCTCTTATATCATACAGAGACCCTATTTACCCTAATGCTTTTTATCTTAAAGTCTGTTGATATACCCTTTTTCTTGGTTAATATTCACATGTATTATCTTTTTTTCCATCCTTTTAACTATGAACTGTGTTCTTATGTTTTATGTGCTTCCTGTAAAAGCACATTAGTAAGCCTGAGATTATTATTCAATCTGATTAATCACCATCTTTTTATCAGTGTTCATAATACGTTTACCTGTACTGTTACTATATATTTTGATTCATTTTATCATCTTAGGATACCACTGCTCTTTACTCCTTCTTTCTATGGTGATTTCCTATTTTTTCTATGCTGTTTCCTAATTTTCTTGGATTTTACTGGATTTTTTCTAACATGCCCTTCCTTTCTACCCCTCCACTACTAGTTTAGGAGTTATACATTTTAGGAGTGCTTTGGTCAACTTCAGCTTAGGTCATGATCTCACGGTTCATGGGTTTGAGCCCCACATCGGGCTCTGTGCTGACAGCTAAGAGCATGAAGCCTGCTTCAGATTCTGTGTCTCCATCTCTCTCTGCCCCTTGCCCACTTGCACTCTGTCTCTCTCTCTCTCTCTCAAAACTAAACATTAAAAGATTAAAAAAAAAAGTTATACATTTTATTTCTATTATTTTAATGATATCTTTAAAATGTCAACAGACATAATTTAAAGAGTATGCTTTATTTAAAGTATTTATTTCAAGTATTGCTAAATAAGCCAATACTTATGTAGATTTGCCCCATGTTTACCAATTATTTAGCTCACCATTCCTTCTTGGATCTTATTTCTTCCATCTTAGGGTCAATTTTCTTCTTCCTGAAGTAGATTCTTGAGCACTGCAATTAGCAAGAGTCTGGCAATGGTAACTTCTCTTAGTGTCTTTGAAAATGTATTTAAAAAAAATTTTTTTTAATGTTTATTTATTATTGAGAGACAGAGAGACACAGAGCATGAGCAGGTGAAGGGCCAAGAGATGGAGAGACACAGAATCTGAAGCAGGCTCCAGGCTCTGAGCTGTCAGCACAGAGCCAGATGTGGGGCTCGAGCTCACAACCGTGAGATCATGACCTGAGCCAAAGTCGGACGCTTAACCGACTGAGCCACCCAGGCGCCCCAAAAATGTATTTTATACTACTCTTGACAGTACAGATAGGTTTAAAATTCTAGGCTGTCAATTATTTTCTCATCACTTTGAAAATATTATTTCAATGTTTCCTGGCTTCCAGGGTTGCTACTGAGAAATCAGCTGTGATCTGATAGTTTTCTCTTTGTAAATAATTGATCCTTTATTGTGAGTTGCTTTTAACATTCTCTTTTTGTTTTATAGTTTTTCAAATTTGTGTCAAACATGGATTTATTTTAATTTATATTGCTCAGTATTTCTGAGGATTCACATCTTTCACCAATGTTGGAAAAAATTTCAGCCATTCTCTCTGTTGTCATCTTCAATTTCTTTATTTTCTTCTTCTGGAACCCTTTTCAGATATATGTTAAATCTCATTTTATCCATCATGTCTCTTGACCTCTTTCATATTCCCATCTCTTTATTTTTAATTTGCTGCATTCTGGGTAATTTCTTCATATTAACCTTCCAATTCAGCTGTGTCTAGTTTGCTGAACAAGTTATTTACTTCAATAATTTTTAAATTTCTAGAAGTTCTGGGTTTTTTCCCCAAAATTCTGGGTTTTTTTAATTTTTTTTATTTTTTTAATTTTTTTTTTCAACGTTTATTTATTTTTGGGACAGAGAGAGACAGAGCATGAACGGGGGAGGGGCAGAGAGAGAGGGAGACACAGAATCGGAAACAGGCTCCAGGCTCTGAGCCATCAGCCCAGAGCCCGACGCGGGGCTCGAACCCACGGACCGCGAGATCGTGACCTGGCTGAAGTCGGACGCTCAACCGACTGCGCCACCCAGGCGCCCCTGGGTTTTTTTTAATTAAAAAATTTTTTTTAATGTTTTATTTTTGAGAGAGACAGAGAGAGAGTGAGTGATCTTGCACAAACCGCAAGATCATGACCTGAGCTGAAGTCGGATGCTTAACCGACTGACCCACCCAGGCACACCTCAAATTTTATTTAATGTTTATTTACTTTTGAGACAGACAGAGAGTATGAGTGTGGAAGAGGCAGAGAGGGAGAGGGTGACACAGAATCAGAAGCAGGCTCCAGGCTCTGAGCTATCAGTACAGAGCCCAATGTGGGGCTCAAACCCACAAATGGGGAGATCATGACCTGAGCCAAAGTTGGATGCTTAACAAACTGAGCCACCCAGGTACCATTCCAAAATTCTGTTTTAATGGTGTCTTGTTCTCTTGTGATTTTCATCATTTTAAACACCCTGATACTCCAACTATTATAAATTATCTAGAATTTTGGAGGGAGGGAGTCTAGTCCTACATTTTATGAATCTGGAGTATAAACTCATTTATACTAGGGCTTTAACTATGAGAAGTCTGCAATGGCTCAGGTTGAGAATGTGTCCCTCCAGAGCATCAACAATTATTACCAATCTAGAACCACTTAATAATTTAGCTTCACTGTTCCAGGGTCATTTCAATAATATATTAAATGTCCAGGGTGCCTGGGTGGCTCCATAGGTTAAGCGGCCGACTTTGGCTCAGGTCATGATCTCACGGTCCGTGAGTTCGAGCCCTGCGTTGGGCTCTGTGTTGACAGCTCAGAGCCTGGAGCCTGTTTCAGATTCTGTGTCTCCCTCTCTCTCTGCCCCTCCCCTGTTCATGCTCTGTCTCTCTCTGTCTCAAAAATAAATAAATGTTAAAAAAATAATAATAATAATATATTAAATGTCCAACATGAATCAGAGTAGAAAAGACAATTCCATAATCACCATTTCCCCACCTCCCAACTAGAGCCCAGGCCAAGACACGTAAGTTTTGCATTTGTCTCCCTCTGTGTCAGAGGGTGAAAATTTTCTAATCTACCTTTCACTGAAAATTCTAGTTTCAAATTGATAACTTCCTTCGTTATGTAGACCCAAGCCAAGGTTTCATATTTTATCCCTTCCTGGCTATTCAAACTCAGAGCCTTTGGTCCCTGCAGAATCTCTTCATTTGTTTACTGCTACTTAAATTTTCATTTTTGACTTCTTTTTCACTCTGGGGATTTCCTTTGAGTTCTTACAAGGTCAGCCATGCATTAAATGTTATATTTTGTCTAGCATTCTTGGGTGTTTTGTAGTTGGGACAGTTAGATAAATGTTTATCTGTCTATAACTGGATTTGTCTCTGAGAAACCCCCCTCCATTTTTCAAAGATGGTAATTAGACAGTAAGAAAGTTCTCTGGAGATAAGAAACAGGTTTTCTCAGTTTACAATGAGCTTTCTATCTCCAGAAATGTTCAAGAGCATGCTGACTACATGTTCAGTAGTGACACTCTAACATATATTCCAGCACTAGGTAGGAATCTGCATGAGATCCATGGTTCTCAACTGGGGGCAATTTTGTCCCCCAGAGAATGTTTGGCAACATCTGAAGACATTTTTGTTGGCACAACTAGGGGGGAAGGTGTGGTAGTGCTATTGGCATCTGGTAGGTAGAGGCCAAGCAGGCTACTAAACATCCCACAATGCACAGGACAGCTGCCCACAGCAAAAGATGATCAGCCCAAAATATTAACAGTGACAAGGTCAAGAAACCATGACTAAATGACTATGGCACCCTTACTAATCTTAGCAGTTCTATATGGCTACAAAAAAAATTTTTTTTAAAAGCCCATGGATTAAAAAAGGCTTTTAATTACAAAAGACTTCTGGCTTATCAGTCAACTTCTGTTGCCAGTGCTAAGCAAAGAAAGTAATACTAAGAATAAATGACAATCCAAGACATTCTAGACAGACAAATCCAAAGTCATTTATTATTGTTTTAGAGGGTAGTTAAGATCTCTTTCCCTTAAAACTTTCTCTGTTTATAAATGTTCAACCTAATATTAAATTTTATTTGCAACCACTGTCCCAATGGACATCAGAGAAAAATATTCCTAAAGTACGCTTGGCAGTAAAGAAAGATACCTAGGGGTTAAAATGTTGGTATGACTACAGATCATTACTTCAACTTTATTATTCCTTCAACTTTGTATTACATATATTAGCACAATCAGTACCCTTCATTAAATTCCAATCTAACTTGATTTCAACCTTAAGCTTCTAAGTTTCCTATGGTGACAATGAACTATATCACTATAATTTACACTTACATCCTAGAGATGCTTAGTAAATATGCCTGCTACTTGCCAGATACTTGCATTAGTGTGTTGATGTCAGTTTTAATAGAGTCCTAAAAATGTAAGGCTGGAAGGGATCCACAGCATTGTTTCTAGGACGTAAATATGTTTCCAGGCAATTGCGGCCAGTAAATATTAAGTCATTTGTCCAGGAGTTGAGACTAAAACCCAGATTTCTTGTCTCTCATTCTAGATCTATTCTTTTACTAACTATATGCAACTTGGCCAGAGTTTTCCCACTCTGGTTCTTCAGTAGTGGCACTAGCATCACTGATTATCTCTCATTAAGCTACCATAATACCAAATGCTCAGATTTCTGTGGAGAACTATAACTATACTGACTCCCTACTACAGGTACCAGGATAGGTCCTGTTTATCTACCATGTGGTATTCCGTAACAGCTCAACAGCACAGGTCCTGACATATAATAGGAACTCTGTAAATGTCAGCTACATGGCTCAGGGCTCATCCACCTTCAAACATGAGCACAAAAGACTGTAGGCATTACTATCTGATTTTTTAGGTGAAGAAACTATTGCTTGGAGAGGTACAGTGACTAGCTTGAGGTAATCAGGAAATGGCACTGCCAGGATAAAAATCTAGTCCCAATTTTATATGGCCAAGTCTTCAGCTACAGTTTGGAATAATGGTTTTATAAATTAAGTTTCTCCATTCTGCTCTATTTCTTCAAGAGCTACTGTGGTAAGTGGGAATGTGAATGACTCAGTATAGTTTCAGGTGGTTACTCTGCTTCAACCACAGCAGCTGTGCTTTTCTGGTTTATTTGAATAAAAGGTCCTAAAGCAGAAAAAGTTTGAAAGCCACTAATGTAGTGATAAGAGCACTGGACTAGGAGTTAAATCCGTGATATTAGTCTATTTCTACTTGACCCTGGGTAAACTGCTTCCTTTCTGTCAGCTTCAGTTTCTTCAGCTTTAAATGAGAGAGTACACTCAATTCTAATATTTTGTGATTCACAGAATGTTGAGTTCATTCTCTAAAGAAGAAATCTCAGTCTTACTAGAAAAGTTAACAAATAATTTATAACTCTCTCAAATTCTAAATATCTAAAAACACATATTCTTCCACATATTCTTCAGATTCCACATAAACACAAAGAACTCTCGGCTCAGATTCTCAGCCTCATAGAAAATGGGTGGCAATTGGAAAGCTACATACTCCATTATACTATAAACATTCTGAAGATAAAAAACATTTTATTCATTTCTTTTTTTTAAATTTTATCTTCTTTATTTTATTTTTTTAAAAACAAAAATTTTTTAATGTTGATTTATTTTTGAGAGACAGAGACAGAGTGTGAGTTGGGGAGGGATAAAGAGAGAGGGAAACACAGAATCTAAAGCAGGCTTGAGGCTCTGAGCTGTCAGCACAGAGCCTGATGAGGGGCTCAAACCCATGAACCGCCAAGATCATGACCTGAGCGATGCTTAACTGACTGAGCCACCCAGGCGCCCCTATTTTATTCACTTCTATCTCCAACACTTTGAGCAGAGTCTGTCCTACAATAAGAACTCAACAAATGTTTGCTGCACAGCTCAGTGCTCATCTATCTACATTTAAGCATGAGCCCATGCTCTGCGATTCTACCTTCCTGAGTGATTTAAATCTTATTTTCTTAAATCAGTAAACAGTGATGTGTCAGGAACCCCCACCTATTTTGCAAAACTCAAACGATCATACATTAGCAGATAAAGGGAAAAAGGAAACCAGTAAAATGTCATATAACTGAGTGGGAGATCTCACCTGGACCACCTGCCATGGGAAATGTCGCCTCCATCCTAACTGAATTTCCGGCTCCCATGGGTCCATTCATTCTCACATCTTGGCTTCGGTTCTGAGCCAAAGCCAGGTTGATAGCACCTTCCCCTGAAAAAATGACAGGTTACAAGAAGGAAACCATCAGAATAAGATGCAAATGTTTTTTAAAAACAAGTACACAAAAACTTTAGTTTTCTGTGTTTTTAAAGAACTATGGTAAGTTTACCAACCACACAAAAGGGAGGTTCAATACTATATAGGTCTTTCTTCAACTTCACTTGAGTAAGTTTACTTACATGAAGCACAAGGAAAACATAATCAATCCTCACAATACAGCAGATGGACAATCATTAATGATGTATGGTGTCAGGAGAGAGTTTGTAACTCTGAGTGACTATTTTCAACTAGCTCATAGTGTGTGCATGTGTGTGTACATGTCCATGTGTGCAAGAAGGAATTAAATGTTCTCAGAAACTCTCAAACTCCTAGATTACCTTTTGGGAAGTTATGACCAGAAGGTAGAGAAAAGAGTAAGTTTAATGGAGAAAGAACATATGATGGTATAGGGACACTGTAGTATTTGTGAGCAAAATCCCATTTCCCTTTCAACTAGTGCAGCATAAACAGATATCCATTAGAGATATTTATGCAATGACGAGTAGATAGATTGCTACTAATCTACTTTTGCAGCATCTAATTATAAGACCAACACTCATATGAAGTTTTTAATGCTTACAAAATTTTATCTCATCTGAACCTCACAATACCCTGGTAGGTAACATCTAGAAGTGTTCCAACTTATTAGACCCTAAACTTAGAGGTAACTTACTTAAATTTTACTTGGTTTAATGATAAAAAGAAACAAATTTCAGGAGACTTCCTGCGCTTAATCCAAAATTTTGACTATTGTTACTGTGGATGATAGCACCACCATGTGGACAGATAGAAGTATAGCTAACCAGTGGCTAAGAAGGTCAAAGGCAGCATTCTTTGGCATCCTTCCTTATGTACTGTAGGGTTCTGGATTACAGAGCCAGATGATAAAGTAGGAAGCTAATGAGGACACAGTAGTTTCCTGTCTTATCACTGATAAGTCACCCTTCTGTATTAAGTATTTCCACCAGGCAGGTAGGCTGGTTGGTCACAGGGAACAAACATCCTACTAATAAGGGACTGATTACCAGGGTTACAAGATGCTCTAAACTGTTTGCCTCTGGGAGTTAGGAATAAAAGAAAAAGAGAATACAGACCTTGAAGGTTTCCAATAAAAGGAAGAAACTATTAATATACCAAACTTAAGACATTCTTTTTAAAAAAAAATTTAATGTGTATTTATTTTTGAGTGAGAGAGAGAGAGAGAGACAAAGCACGAGTGGGGGAGGGGCAAAAGAAAGGGAGACACAGAATCCCAAGCAGGCTCCAGGCTCCGAGCTGTCAGCACAGAAACCAATGCAAGGCTCGAACTCACAAACCTGGAGATCATGACCTGAGCCAAAAATGGACGCTTAACCAACTGAGCCACCCAGGCTCCCCACTAAGACATTCTAAACAGAAAGAGTATTTATTCTTGAAATGGACATGAGATTATTTCAGTTCTCTGCTTAAAACTGTTCCAATGCTTCCTACTGTTGTAGAAATAAAAGCCAAACTCCTTAACAGGGTATAAAAGGCCTTAGTAATCTATCTAGTCCAGTGCTGTTCAACAGAAATATGAGTCACACATATAATTTTAATTTTTCTAGAAGCCACAGTGAAAAGATAAACAAAAAAACAAAAAAACAAACCCCAGGTGAAATTAATTGTAATATACTTTATTTGACTCAATATATCCATGCTATATCAATATAGCACATGTCAGTTTGAACTAGCCACATATGCTCAACAGCCATACGTGGTTTGTGGCTACCATATTTAAGAGCTCAGATGTGGCTCTTGCCTACTGCTCTAACCTCAACTCACACTATATTCTCCTTCAATAATAAGGATTCAGCCTCAGTGGCATTTTAAAAAATTTCTTAAGCACACAAAGTTGCTTCTCACCTCAAGGCCTTTGCACATACAGTATGTGCAAATAGTTGCCTCTAATAGTTCTACTCTCTTCACATGAGCCTCCAACTTCTCAGTGTTCATGTAATCTTAAGTGTCACAGGCTCCAAAAGACCTCCTCCAACTGTCTTATCCAAGGGTTGGTCACCCTTATCAGAACATCATGTTCTTCCTTTTTTTAATGTTTATTTATTTGGGGGGGGGGGGAGAGAGAGAGGGAGACACAGAATCCAAAGCAGCCTCCAGACTCTGAGCTGTCAGCATGGAGCCCGACGCAGGGCCTGAACTCACAAACCGTGATACCATGACCTGAGCCAAAGTCGGATGCTTAACTGACTGAGCCTCCCAGGCACCCCAGAATATCATGTTATTTCTTCAGGGCACATCCCATGTAATGACTTACTCATTCACTTGTTTTATTGTCTGCCTCATCCATTACTATACAAGGATAACCATGAATCTGCCCTGGTTCCTTTATATCTTTTGTTCTGGGGTAGTTATTAATAGCACCCCTTTGGGGTGCCTGGGTAGTTCAGTTGGTTGAGCATCCAGCTTCAGCTCAGGTCATGATCTTGCGGTCCGTGAATTCGAGCCCGCATCGGGCTCTGTGCTGACAGCTCAGAGCCTGAAGCCTGTTTCAGATTCTGTGTCTCCCTCTCTCTCTGACCCTCCCCCCAGTTCATGCTCTGTCTCTGTCTCAAAAGTAAATAAACGTTAAAAAAAATTAAAAAAAAAATAGCACCCCTTTTACTCTCAAAAGTGTCCTAATTTAGATGATAAATTATATGGCCACCCTAATTATATCCTTAATACAGAGAACAGTGTCTAATACATGGTAGGTACTCATTAGCTATTTGAGTATATTATGAATTGTTATCTTATAACCTTACAAAGAACTATAGGCATTTTTCCAAATGATGAATGCATTCCTGGGAAACCCCACATTCTATAAAAACTCACACTGAAAATAATAGGTTTTATGGGAAAAACAATGTTGTTAGGACTTACTCAAAATGTATGTGGCTTTGTAATCAGAGTTCTAATGAAAACATTAACTGGTGGAGGCAATATATCCAAGAACATTTACAGTGGAAATGCCCGGTTAAAGATGCTATGATAATGCAGATTCAGTAAAGCTCTGAGCCATTGGGGCTACCATTAAAGCAGACACAGGAGAAAGTGAACTTGTCACAAGCAAGAGCCATGCAAGTGCACTTGGGGTGCACTTCTGGGGAAGGTATCTAAATTCTCATCCTTAATTACCTTAAAACAGAGCTGAAAGGACTCCCACCTATGCAGCAGCTGAGTTTCTTTTTTTTTTTTCTTATAATCATCCTTCTATTCTATTTCAGCTTCCCTTGCCTTTTTTATACGAATACACACAATTCTCACATTATAGTGCTATCATTCTCCTATTTGCCAACTGCATATAAGCTAACTGGTGCCAAAGAAACACACATAAAGAACACTACAGGCTCCCAAACTCACTGATTAGGGGTCAGCAAACCACAGCCTATGGGTCCAATCTAGTCTGCTGCCTATATACTTAAGTAACATGTAACTGGAACACATCCATGTTTATTCACTTACACATTGCTTATGGCTGGTTTGCACTGCAAGTAGACTGAAATCGTTGTGACAGAGATCTTAGGGCCCACAAAGTCAAAAGAATTTATTCTCTAGCCCTTTACAGAAAAAGTTTGCAGACTTCTGCTTTAAATCACCATGAATTAATAGAGGGGACACAAAATATACTCAAAAAAGATGTCTTCCCAACTCCCTGGCCAAAACTCAAAAAAGGAAGGGTACAGGGAGTGTTCTTCTATGGAGAATAGGCTGTGCAACCTGACCTTACACCCTTGCAGCAGACACCTCTTACAACTTACAAAGGCATCAGCTTATTACCAGTTTCACAAAAGCAAAGCTGCTGCCACCACTTTCACTCCTGCCCGAATTCTGAGGGAGCACAGAGAGAGAAAAGGAGATCACCTGGGACACATATGCATACCCTAAAAGTTAAAGGACCCTTTTCTGTAATGTGATAATCACTACCATACGTGAATTTCACAATTTCTTGAAATACATGTTATCTACTTTACTTTCTTGATGGTACTTATGCTTTAATTTACGGCTATAAAGGGGAGCCAGCACCTTATCTTTTTAAAAGAACTTAGGGGAAGTAGGTCTGATTAAAAGAAGAGACTGGTGTTTCCTTTCTCCAGTGGAAAACACTACCATGTAAGTTTTCAAAGCCCTTTTAACTCACATAAATAGATAACAGACTATAAAACGTTTAGAGTTTAAGAAACCACTTATGTGTTTTCATAAAATATAAACGGCCTACATAGTGCTATGTAGCCAACAGCTGTTTTACCTCCACTCTTCCCAAAAGTTCATCCTATATCCTATAGATTGCTGTGAATTAATTTTACTTCTCTGGATCCTTTTAGACAATCGACCATTTTTCATAATAGGCTGGTTGTTGTTTAAACCTCTATTCCCTTTTTTATCAAATGATGGGATTTACCCCATTTCTCTACCTATAATCCTCTCTAAATCTTCATTTGTTTGCTGCTATTGCCCCTTTTGGGGCACAGCAACGTACAATCCTACACTGCACAAAATGTGTCTCACTCCTGCATATGAAATATTAACCTTTTTGGCTGCCAAGGTTTTGTGGCGGATTTAGGCTCTAAGCAAACACGGAGTTAGGAAGGTTTGGCCCACCGGTAGAAGGAAAGGCTGAAATCCCTGGTTGCCACTATGTCTGCATCAATACAGGAGGGGAAGAAAGGTTCTAGTTCACGGGGCCTCCAAAGATAGAACCTCCTCTGTGCTTCCCCCTTCCTGGTACTTCTCTCTCACAGGTTTGTCTCCCTCACCAAGATCAGGAAATTCTTTTGAGCTTATAACAGCAAGGACCATATTATAGTTATCACTGTATTCCAAGTGCTAAAGCAAAGTGATGCTATTATGTGTGTGCTTCCCTTGCCTTCATTCAACATATGTTTACTCAGGAAACTAACACGTTCCAGGAAAACAGAACTACAACAGTGAGCAAAACCAGACATGGTCTCTGCCCTACTGGAGCTTGCAATCTAGGAGAGAATAAAACAATAATGAAACAATTGCTCTGATGAAAGTGTGACATAAATGATCTAAGGACAAAAACCAGACTTTTATGACAGCATATAACAAAGGACTCTGAATTAGTCAAGGAGTTCAGAAAATATATCCTCAAGAAGATTTAAGCTAATACGTGAAGGCTGAGTAGGTGTTAACTAAGGAAGGGGGAATTGGTAAGGGACAATATTCCATATAGAGAATACATAAATGCAAAGGGCCCATGGCAGGAGGAAGAAACGCATATTCAAGGAACCAGAAGAAAGCTGGAGAGGCTGGAATAGACAGCAAGGAGGAGGGTTGGATGAGTTAAGATTGGATGAGAAAGGTAGAGTAGAGGTCAGACCACACAAGTTCCATGAGGTTAGAGTAAGAAGTTTGGTCTTTATTCTGTGAATAACAGCAAGCCAAAGCAGGGGTTTTAAGCTGGATACTGTGTGTGTGTGTTTGTGTGTGTGTGTGTGTGCGTGCGTGCGTGTGTGTGTGTGTGTGTGTGTGTGTATGTGTGTGTGTATTTTCATTTTGAAAAGACCATTCTGGCAAAATATTTGAAAAATGAATACTGCTACGAAAAGGACTATTTAGGGCCTCCTAATCTCTGTTAGATGACTAAAGAAATAAATACTAAAGCTTATTTGGTAGACAGAAGCAAATGAAATTAGATATTCCTTAAACAACAGATAAGTTAAAGGGCACCTTCATGGCTCAGTTGGTTAAGCACCTGACTCTTTGATTTCAGCTCAGGTCGTGATCTCACACTTTGTGAGTTCAAGCCCCGTTCTGGGCTCCACGCTAACAGTGCAGAGACTGCTTGGGATTCTCTCTCTCTCTCCCTGTCTCTCTGCCTCTCCACTGCTGATGCTCTCTCTCTTCAAATAAATAAATAAACTTAAAAAAAAAAAAAAAGACAAATCAGTTCCTGGTCAGGGTGCCAATAAAATCCAAATCTGACAGACAGACAAAATGAGCCAAGGGAATGGAGTCTGAAGCTATGGATGTGGAACCATCACCCAGACAAGAGCCTCAATCCCTCCTTACCCTAAGGTGTGGCAATAGGAAGTACAGGTTACGTGAGTTACTTGGCATTCTGAAACAGGAGGGGAACAGACAAAGCAGCAAAGAAAATCATGCTACATTCTACTGTTGTTATGATCTGGGTCCAGATAGGCACCTTCAATCTGAACGGAGAGAATCCCCAGATCCCGAAGCTGCTGGTTGTTGCTCTGAGCCAGGATCCGTAGCCGCTCCGCTGCTTCCCGGGGGATGTTGAATGTCACACGCACGCTGTTCCAGGGCTCCACCTTCTGTACCTTTAGCTTGCTGGATTCTTGGTCATGAAAGAAAGTGAATAATATTAGTAATCTTTTAACCACCAGAAGACATGGAACAAACAAAACTAACCAAAAGCAAAAGAACAAGGCAGAGCATTGCCTTGGAGTAGCTGTGAGAACTTAGTCTTTGGCATTAGATAGACTTCAAATCTAATTCCAGTTTTAGCACTTAGCACCTGAGTGGCCATGAACAAATTATTCAACCTTTCTGAAACTTACCTTTCTCTTCTTTAAAACCATGAAAAAACTATTTCATGAGAATGTGAGTACTAAATGAGAAAATATATGCCAAAAACCTAGCACAGGCCCTGATATACACACATGCAGTAAATACATGGAAAGCAGTAAGATGGAGTAAGGATTATAAGAGAGAGAAAGAGAGAGACAAGTTTAAATGAATAGACTAAGGTCTATTTCTGGATTCCATTCAATACATGTGAACTGGCATCATGAGAATATTTAAGTCTCACATTTCATTGAAATTCTATAAATACAAAAATACAGTATGCAGACTATGCCAGTTCATAGTCCTATTTAAATATTAACTAGTGGGGCGCCTGGGTGGCGCAGTCGGTTAAGCGTCCGACTTCAGCCAGGTCACGATCTTGCCGTCCGCGAGTTCGAGCCCCGCGTCAGGCTCTGGGCTGATGGCTCAGAGCCTGGAGCCTGTTTCCGATTCTGTGTCTCCCTCTCTCTCTGCCCCTCCCCCGTTCATGCTCTGTCCCTCTCTGTCGCAAAAATAAATAAACGTTGAAAAAAAAAATTAAAAATAAATAAATAAATAAATAAATATTAACTAGTATTGGGGCACCTGAGTGGCTCAGTTGGTTAGGCTTCCAACTGATCTCAGCTCAGGTCATGATCTCAGGGTTGTGAGTTTGAGCCCCATGTTGGGCTCCACACTAGGCATGGAGCCTACTTAAAAATAAATAAATAAACAAACAAACAAATAATGAGTATCTCTGTACAAGATATTCACAAAGACAAGAAGAAGATATTTCTTCCAGTGTCCCATAAATCCTTCAATTTAAGAAGGAGGCTTTTTTTGTCTTTGATTTTAAAGTTTTTCCTGCTTTAAAAAATTTTATTTTTTTTTAACATTTATTTATTAATGAGAGAGAGAGACAGAGCATGAGCAGGGGAGGGGCAGAGAGAGAGGGAGACACAGAATCTGAAGCTGGCTCCAGGCTCCGACTGTCAGCACAGAGCCCGACACAGGGCTCGACCTCACAAACCATGAGATCACGACCTGAGCCAAAGTTGGTATTAACCGACTGAGCCACCCAGGCGCCCCAATTTTTTCCTGCTTTAAATAAGAGTATAATTTTCACTGAAGCATACTGCTCTGAAGGGAAAAACAATATAATTTGACAACAAAGCTTCAGTTAGGATATGAAAACCCTGCATTTCAGCAAGTCTGAAAAGTCAATGCAAACTTCAGGACATGTTTTTAAAAGAAGGTACAAAAGTTTAACTGAGGAGGTTAAATGTTTTACAGATGAAAAACAAATCCCAGACCCAGTTAACTCATAAAAAAATTTTTTTCTCAATAACCCCAGGCAAAATAATTTTCCCTTTTGTTATGAACTTGGCTAAATTAAGTCTTTGGTATCCTCTATTTATGCGTTCCAGTATCAAGAAAATGGGTCATATGGGCATATGTGTTGTCAAAATCAGATATATCTATAGATAAAGTGCCTACATGTTGCCTAAAGCCCCTTCCACCTCCAAAACCACTACACATTGAAAGTTAATTTAACCAGACATGGAGTTCACTTGTTCTAATGTGGATATAAAAGACCACTTGCTAACCGCAGTAAGATAATACAATTATAGAACTTAAGAAAAGATTAGGCAATATTTAGTCCAAGTCTATTTTACATGTGAGGAAGCTGAGGCCAAGAAAGGCTAAGTGATCTGCCTAGAATCCTGTGGTCTAACCTAGCAGCACCAGAGATGGGACTAACACCCAGCTCTGATTCTCAGGTCAATTTCCTTTCCATGACACTTATGCCTCCAAAAAGCAAAAGGTAGGAAGCGAGGGATCCTAGTTCCAGAGTATATATGCCCAATCTAAAGAGTACCAATATCTCATTCAAAGTCTAGACATACATCAAAATTGCTTATGGTATTATCTATTTATGATATGGGTGTAGAAAAATCCTGTTTATAACATGGTTATATTTATCAAAAGTTTTTTTAACTTCCATCATACTTGACATTTGACTTAAAATACTTGTGGACCAAGAATACAATCTGATAACACCATAAATCTGGGTTTGGCAATTTATTTGAAAGCCATAAACAAACTGATTCAGCTATCCATCCATATTTTATTTTTTTATTTTATTTTATTTTTTTATTTTAATTTTTTAATGTAAGTTCTACACCCAAAGTAGGGGATTAACTTATGACTTGGAGATTAAGAGTTGCATGCTCTAAGGGCGTCTGAATGGCTCAGTCAGTTAAGTGTCCAACTTTGGCTAAGGTCATGATCTACAGTTTGTGAGTTTGAGCCCCACATGGGGCTCTGTGCTGACCGCTCAGAGCCTAGAGCTGCTTCAGATTCTGTGTCTCCCTCTCTCTCCACCCCTCCCCGCTTGTGCTCTGTCTCTCTCAAAAATAAATAAACATTTTAAAAAATTTAAAAAAAAAAGTTGCATGCTCTACCAACTGAGCCAGCCAGGCACCCCTGATTCAGCAATCTCAAACAAGAAAAAATGGGGGTAATTATAAGAGCAATAAACACTTTTGTGCTCACTGACACTCTTATCTCTGTGTAATATGATATATTAGGACTATAAAAATTTAATTTCATGTATGCTGCTCTAATCTGGAAAAGGTCTTGTAATATATTGTGAATAAGACTAGAGTGACAATGATGTTAATAACTGTAAGTTTAACATATAAAATTCTCTAATACTATTCTTTACATGGTATAAAAAAGCCCTTGAGAAAATGACATCAAATCTCAAAAAAAAAAAAAAAAAAACCAAAAAACCACCAAGCCTAAAAAAATTAGTAAGATCTAGGCTTTGTACTATGTCTGATGAGATTAGATAAGTGTGCTAACCAAAAATGATGTAGAACCTCTAACCAAGTTTCAAAAACACAAATGCCTACAAGACCTAGACAGGTAATCCAAGTGTATGAAGAGGCCAGATGGGAACTATCTGAGATGAGGGCCTGCCCTCAATAGCAGCTGCTCCTCAGCACTGCCCGGGACAAGGAGAGAGTTCAATGTTATCAAATCTTTCCATTTTTAGAGTTAAATCCAAAATCTGGATTTGTATGCAAAATATTTCAATTTTTAAAGCATTGGCGATGAAATTCAAACATCAAAACAAACAAAACTAAAGCAGAGCCATAACACATGGTTGCAGGCTGGATCCAACAGGTTGCCAGTTGGCAGCCTGATCTAAAATTTAGGAAGACAAGGGGCACCTGGGTGGCTCAGTCGGTTAAGCATCTGACTTCAGCTCAGGTCATGATCTCCTGGTTTATGGGTTGGAGCCCTGCATTTGGGGCTCTGTGTTGACAGCTCAGAGTCTGGAGCCGGCTTCAGATTCTCTGTCTCCCTCTCTCTGCCCCTCCCCATCTTGCCTTCTGTCTCTCTCTCAAAAGTGAACATTAAAAAATAAGAAATAAATAAAATTCAGGAAGGCAAATTTCAAGTACATTTTAAGTAGAACCATGAAGTAAGATTTTTCTAAGCTTTTAGGGGCCTTTAAGATCCAGTCTAACCTCTTCATTTTGTAGGTAAGGAAACTAAAGACCAGAGAGTTAAAAACAAGAAATAAAATTGGGTCTTGAGCAGATAATTTAAGGATTACTATGTTAAACAATACCTTATTATGTTCAGTTTCTCCATGTACTTAAAAGAAACACAACAGCATTTCTATTAAAAGAAAAAATTCTAGGGGCACGTGGGGGGCTCAGTGGGTTAAAGCATCTGACTCTTGATTTTGGCTCAGGTCATCATCTCATGGTTTGTGAGTTCAAGCCCCACACTGGGTCTCTCTGCTGTCAGCTTGGGATTCTCTCTCTCCCTCTTTCTCTACCCCTCCCCTACTCATGTGCACATACTCTTTCTTTCACAAATAAACATTTAAGGGGCACCGGGATGGCTCAGTCGGTTAAGCATCCGACTTTGGCTCAGGTCATAATCTCATGGTTCGTGGGTTCAAGCCCCGCATCGGGCTCTGTGCGGACAGCTCAGAGCCTGGAGCCTGTTTCAGATTCTGTGTCTCCCTCTCTGTCTGCCCCTCCCCCACTCGCACTTGGTCTCCCTCTGTCTCAAAAATAAACATTAAAAAAAATGTTTAATTCTCTCTTTAAAAAAAATAATAAAATAAACATTAAAAAAATTCTAGCTCTCTGATTCCAAGCTGTATTACAAAGCTATAAAAAAATTAAAAAAAAAAGGGGGGGGGGCACCTGGGTGGCTCAACTGGTTGAGCATCCAACTTCAGCTCAGGTCATGATCTCACAGCTTCTGAGTTTGAGTGAGTGGGAGAGGAGGGAATAGAAGCAAAAGGTATAGTCTATGGGGCCCCTGGGTGGTTTAGCTGGTTAAGCATCCGACTTCAGTTCGGGTCATGATCTCACAGTCTGTGGGTTCAAGCCCCACATTGGGCTCTGTGCTGGGGTTCAGAGCCTGGAGCCTGCTTTGGATTCTGTGTCTCCCTCTCTCTCTGCCCCTAACCCACTCGCATGGTCTCTGTCTCTCTCAAAAATAAACATTAAAAGAAAAAAATCAGAGCTATAGTAACCATAACAGTATGGTATTGGCATAAAAACACATAGATCAATGGAACAGAACAGAGAGCCTAGAAATAAACCCACACGTATATGGTCAATTAATTTACAACAGAGGAGCCAAGAAAACACAATGGGGAAAGGACAGTCTCTTCAATAAATGATGCTGGGGAAACCAGACAGCCATATGCAAAGGAATGAAACTGGATTACTATCTTACACCATACACAAAAGTTAACTCAAAATGGATTAAAGACTTAATGTAAGACCTGAAACCATAAAATTCCTAGAAGAAAACAGGTGGTAAGCTCCTTAACATTGGTCTTGGCAATGATTTTTTTCAATGTGACACAAAAGGCAAAGGCAACAAAAACAAACAAGTGGAACTATATCAAACTAAAAACCTTCTGCACAGCAAAGGAAACCATCAACAAAATGAAAAGGCAACATATTGAATGTGATAAAATATTTGCAAATCATGTATCTGATAAGGAATATCTAAAGAACTCATACAACTTGATTATAAAATTCCAAACAATCTCAAAAAATGGGCAGAAGATCTAAACAGACTTTTTTCCAAAGAAGACATACAGATGGGTTCACTGTCCCCTAATGTCACTAATCATTAGGGGAATGCAAATCAAAACCACAATGAGATATCACCTTACATCTGTTAGAATGGCTATTACTGGGGTACCTGGGTAGCTCAGTTGGTTAAGCATCCAACTTCAGCTCAGGTCACAATCTCACAGTTCATGAGTTTGACCCTGCATTGGACTCTGTGCTGACAGCTTGGAGCCTGCTTCAGATTCTGTGTCTCCCTCTCTCTCTGCCCTCCCCTGCTTCCATTCTGTGTGTGTGTGTGTCTCTCTCTCAAAAAAAAATAAATATTTAAAAAATTTTACAATGGCTATTATTAACAAAACAAAAAATAACAAGTGTTGGCAAGGACGTAGAGAAAGAGGAACACTTATGCACTGTTAGTGAGAATATAAACTGATGCAGCCACTGTGGAAAACATATGGAGGTTCCTCAAAAATTAAAAATAAAACTACCATATGATATAGCAATTCCACTTCTGAATGTTTATCTGAAAACAAAAACACTGACTCAAAAAGATTATCTGCACCCCCATGTTCACTGCAGCATTATTTAAAGAACAATGACATGGTAACAACCTAAGTGTCCACAGATGTATGAATGCATGAATGAACAAAAAAATCATGGTATGTATATACATGGTATGTATATACATATAATGGAGCATTATTCAGCCATAAAAAAGAATATTGCCATTTATAAGAAATATGGATGGACCTTGAGGGCATTATGCTAAAGTGAATTAAGTAGCCAGAAGAAGACAAATACTGTATGATCTCACAGACATGTGGAATCTTAAAAAACAAGACAAAACAAAACCAATAACACCAAGCTCATAGATACAGGGAACAGACTGGTAGCTGACAGGGGACAGGACAGGGAGTGGGGGTGGAGGTGAAATGGGTAAAGGGGGTCAAAAGATACAAAGTTTCAGTTATTGTCACAGGGATATAACATACAGCAAGTAACCATAGTTAGTAATACTCTATGGCATATTTGCAAGTTGCTAAGAGAGTATATCTTAAAAGTTCTCATTGCAGGGGCATCTGGGTGGCTCAGTCGGTTAGGTGTCTGACTTTAGCTCAGGTCATAAACTCATGGTTCGCGAGTTCAAGACCCTCACTGGGCTCTCTGCTGTCAGTGCAGAGCCTGCTTCAGATCCTCTGTCCCCCTCTCTCTCTGCCCCTCCCCTGTTTGCGCTCTTTCAAAAATAAATAAAAACATTAAAAAAAATTCTCATCACAACAAAACTGTCACTATGTATGGTGACAGATGTTAACTAGATTGTGGTGGGTGATCATTTCACAATATATACAAATATGGAATGGTAAGTTATACACCTGAAACTAATGTAATGTTATATGTCCACTATACCTCCATAAAAAAAAAATTCTAAAATTCCAATTCTGCACTTAAAATCAGCCTTTCAATCCAGTATGGCAAAGTTTTACTTCGTAAAACTCAAGACAATCACAGAAGAGCAAACATTTTTTTAAAAAAGTAACAAGAAGAGGGGCACCGGGGTGGTTCAGTAGATTAAGCATCCAACTCTTGATTTCGGCCCAGGTCATGACCTCACAGTTTTGAGATTGAGCCCCGCACTAAGCCTGCTTAACATATTCTCTCTCTTTCTCTTTCCGCCCCTCCCCCACTGGCATGTGCTCACTCTCTCCCCCCCCCAAAAAAAAAGAAAAAGAAAAAATAATTAAACTAATTTTAAAAATAATTAAATAATAAATAAATTACCCATGTGTAACAAATTGGGCACATTCTCCAATATTGTGTCCAATTTCCATTTGAAGTCTTTATCACCTATATTTCCTTTGAAGGCCACAAATATTGTGGAATCCTCCAAAATACTATCACTTTTTGTGTCATCATCTTCTAGTCCAGAATCAAAATCCATCTCTGAATCTTCCACTGATGATGAACACAAGGAAGTATAGATGTCTTCTAAGTTTGGGAGGTCATCCAAAACCATGGTGAATATTATTCCAGTAGCATATGCCAAATGGAGAATAAGCAAACCTTTGAAAAGAGAAGATACAAAAAGGGTGTTACAATGCATAATTATACAATCAACAATGTATAATCCATTGGTCTGTAAAAACTATAATTTATATCCCAAGTAGTAAGAAAGCACACTATAAACATTAAGAAATTACAGAGAGGATAAACTAAGATAGTCTACAATAATTAGTTCTTAAAAATACTTGAAATAAAAATTCACCAGTTTTAAATAAAGTTCCTTTTATTACATTATAATGTTTATGTCTATTATGTCAGGCTACCTAGAATACAGGGAGGAGGGAACAAGCAATCACAAGAAAATAAAACAAGTTATATTTTGAAAATTAATTTATATAAGCCTTTGACCCCACAGAGCAAAGGGCTCTCCAATACTCCCCTTATTCCTGTTCTGACAAAAGTTTCAGAGGAGCCAAGGTTTCTAAAGCCATTCTCTTTTTCTAACCTGCAAAGCAAAGCTTGACCCAACTAAAAACATCTGGAGGACTATCTAAAATCCTAAAGTCTTGAGGACCCTTTAAAATAACTTTAGGGGCACCTTGGTGGCTCAGTCGGTTAAGCGTCTGACTTCAGTTCTGGTCATGATCTCATGGTTCATGGGTTCAAGCCCCACATCAGGTTCTGCGTCTCCCTCTCTCTCTGCCCCTCCCCTGCTTGTGTGCATGCACGCTCTCTCTCAAAAATAAATAAACTTTAAAAAATAAATAAAATAACTTAAAGCATTATTAATAGTTATATGGCTAAAAATAATAATTTAGAAACAAAACAATAAAACATTTTTAAATACTTTTAGGAAAGGAAAATAAGCAGTTAACACATGTTTATAGAAAGAAAGAACTGTGTCCAGGACAGAACTAAATTACTTTTCAACTTTTAGATCTAGAGAAGTCACATTATCTGTTATTTTCAGTTATGCTGTCTATCAAAGAATACATGTATTAACAATCACACCATGTGGCCATTTTCTCCATTAGCGTTGGGACTGAAGATCACTTCTTAACCCAAAAGTGAGTGAACATTCATTTTTTAGCATCTGTGTTAAGCCAGAATGACATGGATACATAAGAACCTCACACAACTCTTCTAATTTAAAAACATTCCTTATAGAATTACAACTATGTGTTTTTTTTAAAGATAGATAAGAAAAAAAGGGCTGAAAATAAATTCACTAAAATGCAAACAGTGATTGTACTAGGCTGGTAAATTTTCTTTTCCTATTTTCCAAATATGCTACAAGTCATTTAGGGACATGCAAAGCTAAATATGCTGTAATAGGTTATAATACCAGTATAAATGGAAAAAAATTATCAACTTTTAAAAACTGTTTAACTTTTCTTTTTTTTTAATGTTTAAATATAACATACTTTTATTGAGTTACTTCTTTGACATTTCATTTAGGATTTACATGCAATAATCATTTTTTTAAATTTGTTTTTAATGTTTTATTATTTATTTTTGAGAGAGAGAAAGAGAGAGAGAGAGAGAGGCAGAGTGTGAGCCAGGGAGGGGGCAGAGAGAGAGGGAGACACAGAATCCGAAGCAAGCTCCAGGCTCTGAGCTGTCAGCACGGAGCCGGATGCTCGAACCCATGAACCGTGAGATCATGACCTGAGCCGAAGTCAGACACTTAAGCGACTGAGCCACCCAGGTGTCCCATGCAAGAATCGTTTTTTATTCTTTCCTAAATACTAAATATTTTACCTCAAATTCACACTAGCATATCAGTTCTGCAAAGAGATGCCTACAAACCGATCTACTGGCTTAGGTATAGGATAGAGTTGTTGGGTTTTTATAGGGTGATTTCTAAAACTATTTTGGCAGTATATCACTAATTCGATAAGCTATCATGTTGTAAAACTCTGGTAAAAGCAAAATACTATATGGTTTTATTTGCCCATGTTAAAGACGGAAGTCCAGCATATCTACATCAATAATAATAATAATAATAAAACAGAAAATACACATTAAGCATCTACATACCTTACTTCTCATTCCTAATATGTTGGAGTATATAAAATACCCCCCAACTTTATACATTTTTCTAACAAAGTGGATACTCATATAGCAAATTTAAATCACAATTTTAATCTTTTTGTCAGTTGTAGAATAAATAATTTAATTTTAAGGCAAATTTATCTAAAATATTTAAAATATGATCAATTGAATAATCAGGTTATTGGATGATTTAAAAGTGCACAAAAACAAAAAATACTACTACTTTACCATTCCATGAGGCAGAACCGTAACAAAAGTCTTTAAAACTGGACTTTTATAATTGTCAGATTATGGATAATGGATATAATTGTCAGATATTAAAAAAATGGAAAACTTACAGGATAGAATATAGAAAACTTATAGAATATAGCACTTAGATTCAGTTATTCATTCTAATAACTATTATCTAGTTCAGGGAACTTATATTAATATTCATATTCTTTCCACTCATTTCAGCCTTTTAGATATCAAAGTCATGATACATAGATGCAAACAGGTTCCCCTACTCCATTTATTCTGAACAGTTTGTTTTTCTTGTTGGCAGCTTTTACAATGAGGGAAAAAGGAAATTACAAATTAGATCTCTCATTCAGTGAAATTTCTGTTTAGTCTACTACTAAAAATTCTACTCTTTTAGTAAATCTCCTTCCATCTAGTTTCAAATACATGTTTATCCCAAGTTCTGAATTTTGGTTGTTATTCTAATTAATAGAAGGGTGTGTATTTTATTTTAAGACTTTTCTATTTTTTTTTTTAATGTTTATTTATTTTTGAGAGAGACAGAGACAGAATGAGAGTGGGTTAGGGGCAGAGAGAGAGGGAGACACAGAATCCGAAGCAGGCTCCAGGCTCTGAGCTGTCAGCACAGAGCCCGACGCAGGGCTTGAACTCACGAGCTGTGAGATCATGACCTGAGCCAAAGTCAGACGCTCAACCGACTGAGCCACCCAGGCACCCCTATTTTATTTTTTTAATTAATAATTTATTTATTTTTAAATTTACATCCAAGTTAGTTAGCATATGGTTCAACAATGATTTCAGCAGTAGATTCCTTAATGCCCCTTATCCATTTAGCCCATTCCCCCTCCCACAACCCTTCCAGCAACCCTCTGTTCTCCACATTTAAGAGTCTCTTATGTTTTGTCCCCCTCCCTGTTGTTATATTATTTTTGCTTCCTTTCCCTTATGTTCATCTGTTTTGTATCTTAAAGTCCTAATATGAATGAAGTCATATGATATTTGTCTTTCTCCGACTAATTTCATTTAGCATCATAATACGCTCCAGTTCCATCCACTTAGTTGTAATTGGCAAGATTTCATTCTTTTTGATTGCCAAGCAATACCATTGTATATATATACAACACCTTTATTCATTCATCCATCGATGGACATTTGGGCTCTTTCCATACTTTGGCAGTTGTTGATAGTACTGCTATAAACATTGGGGTGCATGTGTCCCTTCGAAACAGCACACCTGTATCCCTTGGATAAACACCTAGTAGTACAATTGCTGGGTCGTATGGTAGTTCTATTTTTAGTTTCTTGAGGTAACTCCATACTGTTTTCCAGAGTGGCTGCACCAGTTTGTATTCCCTCTTTTTCTTTTTTAAACAGTCAATTAAATTTCAAGAACAAAGAATTTCTAAAAACCAATTTAAGCAATCTTAGGGGGAAAAATTCCTCTGTTGTAAGTAAACATGAAAACAATAAAACAACAACAACAAAAAAACTTACGTTTGAGCAAAGCACCTTTTCTAGTACTGTGACTGTTACAAAGGAATAGTGTGACTTGGGTGGTTAAGAAACAACAGCATTCAGAAAATCCCTTATAAATACCATTGCCTTTAGTCAACTGCCATCTGCTCCTTACAGATTTTAAAGAACTTTAGAGGTAAATAAACAAGACTGAAAAAGACTTTAGGGCTTAAAAGCTGTTACTCATCAGGAAAACAACTGATTGCTGAGACTGCCTGAAATACTAGAGCTATTTAATAGCTACTCCCCAGTTGGAACAACTACAAGAAAAGAATTTAAAATTTAAGAAGTGTTTTCCAAAAGAAATCTTTTACTGGAAAGAAAGAGATCAACTAAAAATCTGTCTTCTAAAGGGGTCATCGGTCATGTCATGAAGGCTGGCAAATCTGAATTTGGAAAACCATCTCCTGGCAGATAAAACAAATCAACTAACCCAAATTCAAGAATTACTGGTTTAAAAGTACCGTGGCACTACACAGGTGCTTAAAAAATGAAGAAATTAAAAGTAAGTAGGAAAAATTGCTGGCCTCCTCTCCAGAAACTTTTTAAAGAAGCTTCTTCCCGATAACATATTCATTGACATAACGTCCACTTAAAATCTAGTCTTTAACAAAGGATTTATAATCAAAACAATTAACTAATTTTGAGTGAAATGCAGTTCAGTGACTGCTCTTGGAGACAGAAATCATCACAGCTGACCAGTTTGAGACTCACTTGCTCATTTATGGTCATCACAAGAAAACATGTGCTGTCTCTCTGGGTTTGTTAAGATTAACCACCAGTTAATTTGCTCACCCGCCACATAATAAACTTCCAGATTATCTGTTGGTTTCACTTCTAACAGGGGCTCTTTTGATTTTTTTTTATATGAAATTTATTGTCAAATTGGTTTCCATACAACACCCAGTGCTCATCCCAACAGGTGCCCTCCTCAATACCCATCACCCACCATCACCCCCTCCCACCCCCCATCAACCCTCAGTTTGTTCTCAGTTTTTAAGTGTCTCTTATGTTTTGGCTCACTCCCTAACCTTTTTTTTTTCCCTTCCCCTCTGCCATGGTCTTCTGTTAAGTTTCTCAAGATCCACATAAGAGTGAAAACATATGGTATTTTTCTTTCTCTGTATGACTTATTTCACTTAGCATAACACTCTCCAGTTCCATCCACGTTGCTACAAAAGGCCATATTTCATTCTTTTGATCTTTTGTAAAGAACCTAAGAATAAATGTGACATCCAGGAGAATTTAAAGAGCAAGCATATTATTTATTCTACTTTTGGAAATAGATTTCCAAACTAAATAATTTAAGGGTAATATTTCAGGATAACCAAATAGCTCCAGTTGATAAAGGAAAGCTCTTTTTTAAGAAGAAAGCCAACTTAAATGTAAAAAGAATGATATCATTGGAAAAATCACAATTTTGTGATCGTTGATAAAATAATTCAGAAAAGGATCATTAATAAGGATAAAACATTATGTGAAATGTGCCAAAAATGTTTAACCTGAATATAATAAAATCTTTATACAGGAGACAGAGGTATAACTTAAATAACATCATGAGGAAATATTCAGACAAATCTAGAGTGTAGGATTTCTACAGCATAACTGGCTTGGCCTCTTCAGTAAGTCAGTTGTAATGAAGGAAGAAAGAGATGGGTGAAACTATTCTACATTAAAAGAGCTTTTAAAAATTTTTTTAAAAATCAAATGCAGTGTATGGTCCTTTATTAAGTCTTGGTTTGGAAAAAAGATGTAAAGCACATTTTTAGGATAATTAGTGAACTACCACTAATTTTGTTAGGTGTGATAACAATGGTGTTATGGTTATATAGGGCAATGTTCTGTCTAAGAGATGCATATTGAAGCATTCAGGGGTAAAACATCAGGATGCTTGTAATTTACTTTAAAATAATTGAGAGAAAAATAGATTAGGCAAATATGACAAAATTTTAATAATGATTAAATATAGGTGATTAGTATACAGGTGCTTATTATACTTTTGTTTATAGTATAATTTTATAAAATGTTTGAAATTGTTCATAATAAAAAGCTTAAAAAAAAAAAAAGGAAGAAAAAAGCAAGCATACCAGCAACATAGTGCTGCTCCAAGGTAAAACTCCACAGACATCAGGAAGGCTTAGAAGCTTACTTATGAACATCTTCCAAATCACAGTAGGGTTAAAAATAAATAAATATATTTAAACATATATATTTGTAAATATATAAATTTATATTATTTATGAATATATAAATTTATATACCTTACATATTATATATATACCCAGCTAATATGCACCAGATTTACATTTACATATGAACAGAAGGGACTGGTGCAGGTAGCTGAAAAATGGGTAGAAGATTGTTACAGGTTATTCAGAGTATCAGTTTGGCTGCCATTTGTAAAGACAAGACACTATGATCTGCATCAGAAACCACAAACTTACATACTCATAGCGGTTAGGCAGATAAAATAAGAGAAGAACACTGGATATTAAGTGTATTTACACACACTGTATGAATGATTTGGGTAACAGGAAACTCACATACCCATCTATGCTAAGCAGCTACTATCCTCTGCTCCAGCTTATTACTTTCTTTTTGGAAGGATGGGAGGAGTTGGGCAGATGTTCTGAATTTTAAGAAAAGGCTAAAATCCATATATTCAGTGAAATCTCCAGATTTTATAAAATTTTTTTTTTTTCAACGTTTATTTATTTTTGGGACAGAGAGAGACAGAGCATGAACGGGGGAGGGGCAGAGAGAGAGGGAGACACAGAATCGGAAACAGGCTCCAGACTCTGAGCCATCAGCCCAGAGCCCGACGCGGGGCTCGAACTCACGGAGCGCGAGATCGTGACCTGGCTGAAGTCGGACGCTTAACCGACTGCGCCACCCAGGCGCCCCGAAATCTCCAGATTTTAAAATAGGTTTACATTTTCGGAAAATAAAAATACTCCGTATGCCAAATGAAACACACTATAGCTGCATAAGGCCCAGTCACCAATTTTCAATTTCTACAACTCCCATGATTGACTAGTACAATGCTAGGTGTGAGTGAACTATGCTGGGTTTGGTACAGTGCTGGAATAGACCAGATATTTGAAATGCATTTAGGGGCGCCTGGGTGGCGCAGTCGGTTAAGTGTCCGACTTCAGCCAGGTCACGATCTCGCGGTCCGTGAGTTCGAGCCCCGCGTCGGGCTCTGGGCTGATGGCTCAGAGCCTGGAGCCTGTTTCCGATTCTGTGTCTCCCTCTCTCTCTGCCCCTCCCCCGTTCATGCTCTGTCTCTCTCTGTCCCAAAAAAAAAAAAAAAAAAAAAAAAGTTGAAATGCATTTAAATGTTATGATGTCCCTCCTAAGAGGTATGTGGACTCTCGAAGAGAAAGAAAAAAATAGATCAAGTTCTCAACCCCAGAGGAACAGAAGGCACTCAAACTTAGTGAATTTGGGGCTTCATTAAATATACTGATACCTTCGATAACTGGCTGAAGGACCATCTTCTCCTTTGACAAAACGCTAGATGATAAAGGAAACAGTTTTTTAATTTGCTACGTAACTTTAGTAGAGTCATTCCATTGCTTGGAATTAAGTTGAGCCTTAACCACTCTTTCACAAAAGATTTCACTCACCAAAATGTCTTTATTTTTTTATCATTTATTCAGGTCATCTTCTAAGTCCAAACAAGCTGGCATTTTTAGGGCCTGTATTTCAAAAGGCAGCAGCCAAATAAAAATTCTAAAAAAGAGAGACAAAGAGAAAGTTGCAGTATCATATAGAAATTAGAAATTACAGAGGTGACATCTTTATAACAGAAGCCAATGCAAATACAAGTTACCAAGTCAACTTAGACGTCTTTAGAGAATGTTAAAATAGAGTTTTCATTAAGTCTACAAAGAATATCTTTTTTCTGAGATCAAACCACTATTCAACAAGCATTTCAAAGAGTATAGAAGCAAACTCCAGGACATATACTGCCTTCGCTTAAGAATCATGAAACGGTGGGGGGCACCTGGGTGGCTTAGTCGGTTAAGCATCCAACTTCAGCTCAGGTCATGATCTCGTGGTTTGTGGGTTCAAGCCCCGCATCGGGCTCTGTGCTGACAGCACGAGGCCTGGAGTCTGCTTTGGATTCTGTGTCTCCCTCTCTCTCTGCCCCTTCCCCATTCATGCGTGTGCGCGCTCTCTCTCTCCCAAAAATAAAATAAAAAAACATAAAATTTTAAAAAAATTAGGGGCACCTGGGTGGCGCAGTCGGTTAAGCGTCCGACTTCAGCCAGGTCACGATCTCGCGGTCCGTGAGTTCGAGCCCCGCGTCGGGCTCTGGGCTGATGGCTCAGAGCCTGGAGCCTGTTTCTGATTCTGTGTCTCCCTCTCTCTCTGCCCCTCCCCCGTTCATGCTCTGTCTCTCTCTGTCCCAAAAAAATAAGTAAACGTTAAAAAAAAAAAAAAAAAAAAAAAAGGATCATGAAACTGGGACCCTAAGCCTTAGAGACCTCCTCCCTTTACCTCCATTTTTAAACCTGTCAAATTAAAATGAATTATCATCATCATGCCACACTGTTTGCAGATACTTGGAGCCAAGACCAAAATATTTTCTACACACACTAAATACAAGACCCGCTTGTTCTAACATAATTTCAAAACTCATTTTAAACTTCATAAAGTATATGGGGTGCCTGGGTGGCTCAGCGGGTTAAGTGTCCAACTTCAGCTCGGGTCATGATCTCACCGTTTATAGGTTCGAGCCCTGCATTGGGTTCTGTGCAACAGCTCAGAGCCTGGAGCCTGCTTTGGATTTGGTGTCTCCTTCTCTCTCTGATTCTCCCCTACTTGTGCTCTATGTCTCTCAAAAATGAATAAACATTAAAAAAATTTTTTTAGGGGCGCCTGGGTGGCGCAGTCGGTTAAGCGTCCGACTTCAGCCAGGTCACGATCTCACGGTCGGTGAGTTCGAGCCCCGCGTCAGGCTCTGGGCTGATGGCTCGGAGCCTGGAGCCTGTTTCCGATTCTGTGTCTCCCTCTCTCTCTGCCCCTCCCCCGTTCATGCTCTGTCTCTGTCTGTCCCATAAATAAATAAAAACGTTGAAAAAAAAAAAATTTTTTTTAAAAAATTTTTTTAAATAAATAAACTTCATAAAGTATAGATTTAAGCTTTTTTCCTACTTTATATATAATTTTATTTTATTTTTCATTAAATTTTCAGTTTTTCTAAGTATTATTTATGGTACACATAGAAATTTTGCATGGAAAATGTCTAATTTTGGCATGCTTCAGAAAAATATTCCCACTTTAATAAGGTAGTATCAGTCTGGGGCGCTGGGGTGGCTCAGTTGGTTAAGAGTCAGAATTTAGCCCAGGGCATGATCTCACAGTTCGAGGGTTCGAGCTCTGCATTGGGCTCTGTGCTGACAGCTCAGAACCTGGAGCCGGCTTCAAATTCTGTGTCTCCTTCTCTCTCTGCCCTTCCCTGGCTTGCTTGCTCTCTCTCTTTCAAAAATAAATAAACAGTAAGAAAATTTTAAAAAGAAAAGATAGTATCAGTCTACAATGTCTTTAACTTGGCTGTTATGGTTTTACATTATTGTCAAATATTGATTTTATAATTTCAAATTTTTAAATGGATATATATACTAGACATTAATAAATAATTCTTAGGGAAAGAACTATGCTCCTTAATTATTTTTTAATTTAAGTCTAAGCTATTTTTTCAAAACTCCATGGAACATTAACAAAAAATGACCTTAAGAAAGGCCATCAAGAGGGATGCCTGGGTGGCTCAATCTGTTAAGCGTCCAATTCTTGATTTTGGCTCAGGTCACGATTTCAGTTTGGTTCGTGGGTTTGAGTCCCGTGCTGGGTTCTGCGCTGACAGTGGCAAGCCCGCTTGGGATTCTTTGTCTCTCTCTCTGCCACTCCCCAGCCTGCACACTCTCTCTCTTAAAAATAAATAAACATTTTTTAAAAAATCCATAAAGAAAATCTCTATAGTGAATGGGATTAACAGTACACTTACCCTGATGAGCACTGAGCAATACATGGAATTGTTGAACCACTACACTGTACACTTGAAACAAATATAACACTCTATACTGGAATTTAAAAAAGAAAAAAACTCTATAAATCCAAAAAGTAACAGTAGAATAATACTCTGATTCAGTACAATGTACTGAAATTATACATTTAAAATAAAATCAAGAAACAAAGGCCTTTTCACCTTAAAACAACAACAAAACCCTTGGAGTTGGGTTAAAAAAGAAATCAATATTGCAAAATTTCTAGAGAATGCCAAAATAAGGAAAATGCTACATATTAGAACCTAAAGAATACAGCCAAACCAGTAAAGAAGAAAATTCACAGTGATAAATACCTACATCAGGAAAAAGAAAGAAAAGAAAGAAAGAAGAAAAGAAAGGAAGGAGTTAAATGTCTGACTCAAAAAGTCAGGAAAAAAACCTATAAGGTGAACTGAAAGAAATCAAAATGAAGGAATTAATACAGATAAAAAGAGAAATTAATAAAAAAAAAAACAAACAGAAAAAGAGGGGCGCCTGGGTGGTTCAGTTGGTTAAGCATCTGACTCTTGACTTGTGCTCAGATCATGATCTCAAGGTCATGAGATCCAGCCCCACGGTGGGCTCTATGCTGGGGGTGGAGTCTGCTTGAGCTTCTCCCTCTCCCTCTGACCCTCCCCTGCTTGCACTCTCTCTAAAAACAAAACAAAACAAAACCCAGAAAAACAGAATAAATAAATCCAAAAATTGGTACACTGGAAGAAAAACCAATAAAATAAACCACTAGTTAATCTAGTAAAGGGAGAAAGTCCAAATACATAAAATAAGAAATAAGAAGGAAATAGCCACAGAAACAAAGGAAATTAAAAGGACCATAGAGACTATTTTGTTCAAGCTTTTGTTCACTCTACCTATATAAATATGATAATGCCCCCCAAAAGCATCACACACAAATTTAATGGAAACATTAACCCTTTAGAGAACAGATAAGTCTAATGATCTGAAACTGTTCCAGAACATACAAAAAGAAAGCAAACTTTCCAAATCTTTTTATGAAGCAAATATAGCATGAATATCAAAAGCTAATACACACTGCAGGCAGAAAGCTATAATCTCTCTTATGTTGATGCAAGATTCTAAATCAAATTTTAAATAGAATACAACAGTACATTAGATGAAGAATGTATCATAATTAAGTAGAGTTTGGTCTAGGAATACAAGCAAGGCTCACTATGAGGAAACTAAGGGAAGAAGTCATATGATCATCTCCACAGATACTTAAAGTCATTTGACAAAATTTAACACTTCTCAAAAAAAATCAAATATATAAACACTTCCTTAACATGACAAAATGTATCTTTTTTTGGCCTAAAGTCAGCAGCTTGCTTAATGGGGAAAAGTTGGGAAGAGGGCAGATATCTACTAAATATTATTAAACATTCTATCATAGGTATATAAAGTCAGTGAAATTAAACAAGACTAATAATAGTAAAAAATTGGGAAGAATGTAAAACTATCACTATCAGCAGATGATATAATTGTATTCTTGCACATCTTGAAAAATCAACCAAGAAAACAGCAAAAATAAGAGATTCAGCAAAGTAGAATGGTACAAAATATACAGAAAACAACAGCTTTATTACATAGGCAATCAATCATCAATATGTGGGGAAATTTTTAATTTATAACAGCCCCAAAAAGGACAAAATATTTAGGACTGAACTAAAAAGAAAATGTAGAGTTACAAGATGAAATTTTAAATACACTAATAAAGGATCCAAATACAAAAAAGACTTGAACAAATGGAATGACACACCACATTCTTAGACAAAAAGACTCACAGGGTGCCTGGGTGGCTCAGTCGGTTAAGCATTTGACTCTTGATTTCAGCTCAGGTCAGGATCTCACGGTTGTGAGATCAAACCCCGTGTTGGGTGCCATGCTGAGTATGAAACCTGTTTAAGATTCTCTCCTTGTCTCTCTGCCCCTCCCCAGCTCGTGGTCTCTCTCTCAAAAAGAGAGAGAGAGAGAGAGAGAGAGAGAGAGAGAGAGAGAGGAAAAAAGACTCATAAACATCAATTCTCCCTAATTTAGAATCTAACAATCCTATTAAAACATGCTAACTTCTTGGGGTGCCTGGGTGGCTCAGTTGGTTAAGTGTCTGACTCCGGCTCAGGTCCTGATCTCACGGTTTGTGGGTTGGAATCCTTTGTCGGGCTCTGTCAAAGCCTGGAGTCTGCTTGGATTCTGTGTCTCACCACCCCCCCTCCCCCGCCCTTCCCCTGCTTGCACTCTCTCCCTCTCTCAAAAATAAAATAAAACATTAAGAAAAATTCTAACTTTTTTAAAATGGAAAAGCTGACTTCATAGTTCACATGGAAATAAAAAGAGTAAAAAAAAAAAAAAAAACCTCTGAAAAATAAGAGTAGGGAAAGGGACAAGTCCTACCAGATATCAAAACATAATGCCTCAGTAATTAAAACTGTGAGTACTGGCATATAAACGGATGGGAGACCAATGGAAGACTAAAATCCCCAAAAGTGATCAAAATGGATGTAGAATTTTAGTATCTCATAAAGGTGGGGGGAAACAGATTTTTCATTAAGTGGGACTAGGTAGCCACCTAGGGAAAAAATAAACTTAGAGCTATACCTCACATCAAGATAAATTCCAAATGGATCCAAAACTTCAATGCAACAAATGAAACCATACAAGTATTAGAAGAAAGTACAGAAGAAATTTTTATACTCTTGGACTGGGTAAAGATTTTTTAACTATGACATAAAATCCAAAGCCATTAAAAAAATGGGTAAATTTGGGGGCGCCTGGGTGGCGCAGTCGGTTAAGCGTCCGACTTCAGCCAGGTCACGATCTCGCGGTCCGTGGGTTCGCGCCCCGCGTCAGGCTCTGGGCTGATGGCTCAGAGCCTGGAGCCTGTTTCCGATTCTGTGTCTCCCTCTCTCTCTGCCACTCCCCCGTTCATGCTCTGTCTCTCTCTGTCCCAAAAATAAATAAACGTTGAAAAAAAAAAAATTAAAAAAAAAATAAATAAAATACTCTAGGGGTGCCTGAGTGGCTCAGTTGGTTAAGCATCTGACTCTTGATTTGGGCTCATAATCTCACAGTTTATGAGACAGCTCTGCATCAGGCTACACACTGTCAGCGTGGAGCCTACCTACGATTGTCTCTCTGTTTTCTTCTCCCTCTGCCTCTTTCCCACTCGCACTCCCTCTGACAAAAAAAAAAACAAAACAAAATACAAAACAAAACAAAAAAACACAAACAAAAAAAACCTCTAGAAGGAAATACAAAAAAACCCCCACAAAACAGTAAAAATTATTAGCTTCAAGGTAAACTAGAAAAAAAAAAAAAACAAAAAACCATGTTGTACCAGAGGAGGGCAAGGAAGCACTCACACAAATAGGGAGCAAAGTCACAAGGACCCAGGAGCCAGTTTAAGGGGTTTCTACCGGCAAATTTGAGACAATTTAATTATTAAAAAGAATTAATGACTAAAATTGATTAAAATACCATGAATAAATAGAAATCCATAAATATATAATAATAGCTCAGAGTAAATAATAGCTCAGAGAGTAAAAAAATTACTCAGAAAGTCACTATTAGGTGTAACTATGACATCAATTCCTTACTCTGAAGATTGATAATTAAAGAAAAAAGAATGAAGCAAGAAATTTACTTTGTCTTTTAAGAAACATTCATCCTTGGTAAAGAGGGAAAGCTCTCCTTTACATCAGAATGCTAGTTAATAAATGGAGAAGGAAAGAATTTTTGAAATCACCATTGTGCAACCTCCAATGAAGTAAGTGATTCAGGCAAGGATGATCAAAGGATGCTAAAAACCATCTGGTGAAAACTGCTGGGGAACAGAAGACTCCCATGGTGCAAACGGGTTATTCCACAGATTACTTTCTAATTGCAAAGAGAAAACAAGTATCTTTAGAGTGGAAAGATACGACATTCACCAGCTTTACCTGGTGACAATTACAGTGAGACCTTTTATTTATGCCTTCTGATGTGATTTTACCTGAAACACCAGTCATCATCTATGATGATTATTAGTAAAAATGCCTAGCCTAGGTCTAAAAAGTCTTTAAAAGTAATTTCTCCTTTATAGAAAATTCAGGAGATAGAGCAAAAAGAACAAATACATGAAGAAGTATTTCACTACATGAAGAAATAATCAGATCTAGAATGTGTGGCTTGCTACAACAAAATTGATCTGGTCTCTTCAAAACCCAAAATCTTAAGGGAAGAGATAGGGGGAAGACACAGTTCTCAATTAAAAGACTTTACAAATATGACCACCAAATGCAATTCATAAACGTTACTTAGACCTGCTTTGAAGAAAACGGCCATAAAATTATTAAGACAGTTGGGAAAAACTGAATGTGAAGTAACAGAAGATATTAGGGCATTTTTAAAAACATCTTGGGTGTAGTAATGTTATTTGTGATTGCATAGCAAATGCCCTTATTCTTAGGAGATGCATGCCAAAGTATTTAGGGATAAAATGTCATAATGTCTGCAACTTATTTTCAAAGTATTCAGTAAAGATAGGTAGGTAAACAGATGATGCAAATATAGCAAACTATTATCACTGTATTATTCTTTCAACTTTTTTGTATTAAAAACATTTTTTTTCATATTAAAAAGTTATGGGGAGAAGGGTATAAATAAATCCTGGGAGCTGAGGGTGGGATCAAGACTTTTCCCTGTATATCTTTTTTATAATGTTTTTATTTCTGAACCACATGCATGCATTATGTATTAAAAAAAAAAAAAAAAGCCAGCTATCTCCTACCCTCTTAAACACTGAGCAGCAAGTATATTTCTACTCTTACCCCATCTCAGGCATGCAACAACAAAAATAGCCTCTGCTTTCTATCTCCTAGTTCTGAGGAGAGCCCCTCTGACCACATTTTCCTTGAGTCATTTGACAGTAAGGTTAAGAACCTGGAACACATTGTTACCAAGGGCTGAGCCACTGTCACCACCTTCAACAATATTCCCTTCAGCCAGTCTCCTACACTTGCTTCCCAACCCTTTCCCACCCCATTCCCTTATCTCCAGGTTCTGTTGTTCACCCAGTCTGTTCCTCCCCACCCACTCCCATCCCATCCCACAGCTCGCTCCTTCAGCAATGCTTTTATCAGTGTCCTGCCCCCCTTGCTCACTTATTCTTAAGGCATACAAATCCATCAACTGCCTTTCCCCCACCCCCACTAACTCACAAACTTGAAGTTTAAGAGCTAGAAAGGAATTTGCATAATAATCAGTCTAACTCCCCCCAACTCTCAAAGGAAAAACCTGAATCACAGCAGTGGTATTGTGACTTGACTGAAATTATAGACTAGGATTGTGACAGGATAATGACTAAAGCCTGGTCTTTCACCTTCAAATTCAGTGCTTCTCCCACCATATACCAAACTGTCTTCTCACCAGGGTGACTCTACCCTACTCATACATAGTACACAATTAGCAGAAATATCAGAACCAAGTGACCTAGTTTATTTCAGGCCAATACCCACTAATTAGAATTGCCGCAATAACTCCAAAATGACTGAAGTCAGAATATCTGAGATCAAATGAGTATATGCCTTGAAAGAACTTCAGTAGCTCCCAACCTTGGCTACACATTATAATTATTTGAGAAACTTAAAAAAATAATTCCAGAGTCATACTATGTCTGCACTGTGGCCTGAGCTTTGGGCACTGAAACACTACCCAGGTGATTCTAATGTGCAAAGTTTAGAACCACACTTTTCATACATTATTTAATTTACCTTATATGAGGAAACTGAGTCAGGTAGGGAATGTGGTTAAGAATTTGCTCCAATGGGGTGCCTGGGTGGCTCAGTCAGTTAAGCATCTGACTCTTGATTTTGGCTCAGGTCATGCATGGTTCATGGGTTTAAACTCTGCGTTGGACTCTGCACTGATAGCTCGGAGCCTGCTTGGGATTCTCACTCTCCCTCTCTCTCCCTCTCTCTCTCTCTCTGCCCCACCCACACTCACTTGCATGCACTGCCTCCCTCTCAAAATTAATAAACATTAAAAAAAAAAAAAAAAGAATTTGCTCCAAAAAAGTGATGAAGGAGAAACAAAAGCTTTTTCTTTTATTATCATAAAGTTTGGTTGTTTAATTTTTTTTTAATATAAGTAATACAAACCATATTATTTGTGTGGAAATAAAACAAACGTAACTATATAGAATCTAAAATTGAACTGCAGCACCCTGTGTTCCACCTTGTTTTTTTCTACATCCTTGGAATCACTTAAACCTTTCTTAGCTTCCATGTTGTCATTTAGAAAATGATGGGCTAACATCTTCCAGATCTAGGGACACTATGACTATTTTAATCCCTGGCTATTTGACTTCAATGTTTTTGTTTTTTTGATTTTTAAATGTTTATTTTTGAGAGAGAGAGAGAGAGAGAGAGAGAGAGAGAGAAAAAGCATGAGCGGGGGAGGGGCAAAGAGAAAGGGAGACACAACTTTAAACTCAGTTTAACCAACTGAGCCACCCAGGTGCCCTGACTTCAATGTTAATCATACTTCCCTGAAGAACTGGAAATTATTTGGTGCAAGATCTCTAACTCTTCCTTTTTCCACTAGTGGCTATTCTCCACACTATTCTATCATCTTCCTCCTTTCAAAAAGTTAATCCAAACTGGAAATTAAAATGGAGGCTACCTCAGGGTACCTGGGTGGCTCACTCAGTTGAGTGCCTGACTCTGGCTCAGGTCATGATCTCATGGTTCATGGGTTCTGGCCCTGCATCAGGCTCTGCGCTGACAGCTGGGAGCCTGGAGCCTGCTTCATATTCTGTGTCTCGGTCTCTGCCCCTCCCCAACTTGTGTATGCTCGCACCTGGGTGGCTCAGTTGGTTCATGCCGGACTTTAGCTCAGGTCATGATCTCATGATTCGTGAATTCGAGCCTCTCTGACAGTGCGGAGCCTGCTTGGAATTCTCGCTCTCTCTCTCTCTCTCTCTCTCACTCTTTTTCTCTCTCCTTCCCTCTAAAAAATAAATTAAAAAAAATACATTTTTCCTATTCAGCTTTATAGCCTCCATGGGAAGATAAGCTCTGAGCACAAATGAAGAGTGTGAATTCTGGGCCTCTGATACCCAACATTCAGTAAGTGTTTACAAAGGTGCAAGACCAGCCCTACTCCAGTTACATAGTCATCAGAAGTTGGCTACTTACCATGTCTACTCCCTCACAGCCATTTTGCATGACGGCTAACCCTAACCCTATCCTTAACTCATAACCCTAACACTACCCTGATCCTTTAATTTAGGAATGGACTATTATGTTCCTTATCCTTGACGTTTAACTATATCAATTATTTGGGATTATGATTGAGAGACTTTTTTCTTTCCATATTATTTTTCTATTTATTCAATGCTGCTTATTTATTGAATAAATAGCACTGAATAAACACCATCTTTTTTTGTTTGTTTATTTTTGAGAGACAGCGTATGAGAAGGGGAGGTGCAGATAGAGTGGGGGACAGAGGATCTGAAGTGGGCTCCATGCTGACAGCAGAGAGCCCGAAGTAGGGCTTGAACTCACAAACAGTGAGATCATGACCCGAGCTGAAGACAGATGCTCAACCAACTGAGCCCCCCATGTACCCCATAAATACTATTTATTAAAAAAAATTTTTTTTAATTTTTTTAATGTTTATTTTTGACAGAGAGAGAGAGACAGAAAGACAGAGACACAGACAGAGTGGGGGAGGGGCAGAGAGAGAGGGAGACACAGAATCCGAAGCAGGCTCCAGGCTCTGACCTGCCAGCACAGAGCCTGACATGGGGCTCGAACTCACAGACTGGGAGATCATGACCGGAGCCGAAGTCGGACACTCAACCAACTGAGCCACCCAGGTGCCTGTAAAAAAATTTTTTTAGTGTTTATTCATTTTTGAGACACAGAGAGACAGAACATGAGTGGGGGAGGTGCAGAGAGAGAGGGAGACACAGAATCAAAAGCAGGCTCCACGATGAAGCTGTCAGGACAGAGCCCGACACAGGGCTCGAACCCACGAACAGCAAGATCATGACCTGAAGTCGGACGCTTAACTGACTGAGCCACGCAGGTACCCCAAATGCTATTTTTTTAAAAAATAATCATTGAGGGGCGCCTGGGTGGCGCAGTCGGTTAAGCGTCCGACTTCACCCAGGTCACGATCTCGCGGTCCGTGAGTTCGAGCCCCGTGTCAGGCTCTGGGCTGATGGCTCAGAGCCTGGAGCCTGTTTCCGATTCTGTGTCTCCCTCTCTCTCTGCCCCTCCCCTGTTCATGCTCTGTCTCTCTCTGTCCCAAAAATAAATAAACGTTGAAAAAAAAATTTTTTTTTAAAAATAATCATTGAAAAGATCTATAAGGTATGAAATAAAGATGAACTATTACTAGTCACCATCATCTTCATCTGAGTACAATGAACAATTTTGCTAATAGGCTGTTTTTAATTTAATGTGTTAATGCCCCCCCCCCCATTAAAGGGTAAAGTTGAGACTAGGTCAAGGAGCATTTGTCTTTTCTAGATACCTCATATAGTAGAAACCACATAATAAGTGGTCTTTTGTGACCAGCTTCTTTCACTTAGAATATTTTCAAGATGTTGTAGCAAGTAACAGTATTTTTTAAAATACCAAATAACATCCCTTACCAAAAGAACCACATTTATTTATCCATTTATTCATCAGCTGATAGACATTTGGGTTGTTTCCATTCTTCACTATTATGAATAATGCTGTTATGAATATTTGTATACGAGTTTTTATATGGACGTATTTTCATTTTTCTCGGATATATATATATATATATATATACACGATTACATGTACACATACATACATATTTACATATACATATACATACATATATACACACACACACTTAGGAGTAAAATTGCTGGGTCATATATTTTCTATGTTTAATCTTTTGAGGAATTTCCAAACTGTTTTACAAAGCAGTTACACCATTTTATATTCCCACCAGTAGGGCACAAGGGTTCCAATTTCTCTGCATCCCCGCCAACTTGTCATTACCTTTCTGAGTACAGCTATCCTGGTGGGTGTAAGGTGGTATCTCATGGTGCTTTTGATTTGCATTTCCCTGATGCCAAATGATGTTAAGCATATTTTCATGTTTATTTTCCATTTGCCACAATTTGGAGAAACATCCATTCAAATCTTTTGTCAATTTTTAAAACTGGGATATTTGACTCTTTATAATTGAATTGTAAATTTTTTTTAAGTTTATTTATTTGAGACAGAGACGAGTGGGGGAGGGGCAGAGAGGGAGAGAGGGAGAATCCCAAGCAAGAGGGAGAATCTGCACTACTAACTGTGAGATCATGATGTGAGCTGAAACCAAGAGTCAGATGCTAACCAACTGGGCCACCCAGGCACCCACAAGAGTTCTTGGTATATACTTTTTAATATTTTATCATTCTTTTATTTTTACTGCAGTATAATTAACATACAGTGTTTTATTAGTTTCAGGTGTACAATATAGTGATTCAATAATTCTATACATTATTCAGTGCTCCTCAAAATAAATGTACTCTTAATCTCCTTCACCTATTTCACCCATTCCCCTAACTACCTCCCCTCTGGTAACCACCAGTTTGTTCTCTATAGTTAAGAGTCTGGTGTTTCATTTGTCTTTTTTCTTTGTTCACTTGTTTTGTTTCTTAAATTCCACACGAGTGAAATCATATAGTATGTTTTTTTCTCTGAGTTATTTACTGAGCAGTATACCGTCGAGATCCATCCACGTTGATGCAAATGGCAAGATTTCATTCTTTTTTATGGCTGAGTAGTAACTATTACACACACACACACACACACACACACACACACACACACACACACATCTTTATCCATTCATCTATTGGGCTGCTTCCATAATTTGGCTATTGTGAATAATGCTATGATAAACACAGGGGTGCACATATCTTTTAGAATTAGCATTTTCATATTCTTTGGGTAAATACCTAAAAGTGGAATTACTGGATCATACGTGAATTCTATTTTTAATCTTTTGAAGACTACCATTCTGTTTTCCACAATGGCTGCTCCAGCTTGCATTCCTACCAACAGTGCACAAGGGTTCCTTTTTGTCTACATCCTTGCCAATACCTGCTGTTTCTTGTTTTTTATTTTAGCCATTCTGACAGGTGTGAGGTCATATCTCATGGTTTTGATTTGTATTTTCCTGATGATGAGTGATGTTGAGATTCTTTTCATGTGTCTGCTGGACATGTGGCTGTCTTCTTTGGAGAAATGTCTGTTCATGTTTTCTGCCCATTTTTACACTGCATTATTTGGGGTTTTTTTGTGTTGAGCTGTATAAGTTCTTTTTTTTTTTTTTTTTTAATGTTTTTATTTATTTCTGAGACAGAGAGAGACAGAGCATGAGCAGGGGAGGGGCAGAGAGAGAGGGAGACACAGAATCTGAAGCAGGCTCCAGGCTCTGAGCTGTCAGCACAGAGCCTGATGCGGGACTTGGACTCACAGACTGTGAGATCATGACCTGAGCTGAAGCGGACGCTTAACCGACAGCCACCCAGGCACCCCTATAAGTTCTTTATATATTTTGGATACTTACCTCTTATCAGATATGTTGTTTGCAATTATCTTCTCCCATTCAGTATGCTTTTTGTTTTGTTGATTGTTTCCTTTGCTGTGCAGAAGCTTTTTATTTTGATGCATTCCTAATAGTTTATTTTTGCTTTTGTTTCCCTTGCCTTAGAAGATATATCTAGAAAGCTGTTGCTACATACAACTGATATCAGAGAAATTACCCCTGTGCTGTCTTCTAGGATTTTTATGGTTTCAGGTCTCACATTTAGGTCTTTAATTCATTTTACGGTTATTTTTGTGTATGGTGAAAGAAAGTCGTCCAGTTTCATTCTTTTGCATATAGCTGTCCAGTCTTCCCACCATCATTTGTTGAAGAGACTTTTTCCCATTGCATATTCTGGCCTCCTTTGCTTTAATTTAATTAACCATATAATTGTGGGTTTATTTCTGGGCTCTTTATTCTGTACTATTGTTTTATGTGTCTATTTTTGTGCCAAGACCACACTGTTTTAATTACTACAGTTTTATAGTATATCTTGAAATCTGGGATTGTGATACTTCCAGTTTTGTTCTTCTTTTTCAAGACTCTTTGGCAATCCAGGGTCTTTTGTGGTTCTACACAAATTTTAGGATTATTTGTCTAGTTCTTTGAAAAATGGCATTGGTGTTTTGACAGGGATGCATTAAATGTGTAGATTGCTTTGGGCAGTATGGACATTTTAACAATATTTGTTCTCCCAATCCATGAACATGGAATATCTTTCCGTTTGTTTGTGTCATCTTCAATTGCTTTCATCAATGTTGTATAGTTTTCAGAATACTGGTCTTTCACCTTCTTCGTTAATTTTATTCTTTTTGGTGCAATTGTAAATGGCATTGTTTTCTTAATTTCTCTTTCTGCTACTTCATTATTAGTGTATAAAAATGCAATGGATTTCTATATGTTAACTTTGTATCCTATGACCTTACTGAATTCATTTATCAATTCTAGAAGTTTTTCGGTGGAGTCTTGGGTTTTCTACATATAGTATCATGCCATCTTGTAAACACTGAAAGGTCTGCTTCTTCCTTACCAATATGGATGCTTTTTATTTCTTTTTCTTGTCTGATTGCTGTGGCTAGGACTTTCAGTACCATGTTGAATAAAAGTGGTGAAAGTAGACATCCTTGCCTTGTTCCTGATCTTAGAGGAAAAGCTCTCAGTTTTTTACCATTGAGTGATTTTAGCTGTGTGCTTTTCATACGTGGCCTTTATAATATTGAGGCATGTTCCCTTTAATCCTACTTTGTTGAGAGTTTTTATCAAAAATGGATATTACACTTCATCAAATACTTCTTCTGCATCTACTGAAATGATCATATGGTTATCCCTTCTCTTGCTGATATGATGTATCACAGTGAGTGATTTACAAATACTGAACCACTCTTGCATCTCAGGAATAAATCCCACTTACTTGTGGTGAATGAATTTTTAAATATATTGTTGGATTTGGTTTGCTAATAATTTTTTTAGGTAATCTCTAGACCCAACGTGAGACTTGAACTCACAACCCTGAGATCAAGAGTCATATACTCTTCTAACTGAGCCAGCCAAGCACCCCTGCTAATACTTTGTAAAGGACTTTTGCATCTATGTTCATCAGAGATACTGGCTTGTAATTCTTTTTTTGTACCGTCTTTATCTGGCTTTGGGGTCAGAGTAATGCTAGCCTCATAGAATGAATCTGGAAGTTTTCCTTCCTCTTACATGTTTTGGAATAGTTTGAGAAGAGTATGTATCAACTTTTCTTTAAATGTTTAGTAGAATTCACCTGTGAAGACATCGGATCCCAGAATTTTGTTTGTTGGGAGTTGATTGATTCCTGATTCTATTTCATTGCTGGTAATCAGTCTGTTCAAATTTTCTATTTCTTTCTGATTCAATTTTGGAAAGTTATATGTTTCTAGGAATTTATCCACTTTTTCTAGGTTGCCCAGTTTGTTGGCACATAATTTTTCATAATATTCTCATAATCCTTTGTATTTCTGTGGTGTCAGTTGTTATTGCTCCTCTTTCATCTTTGATTTTGCTTATTTGAGTCCTCTCTCTCTCTGCTTTTATTTTTGATGAGTCTGGGTAAAGATTTTTCAATTTTGTTATTTTTTCAAAGAGTCAGCTCCTGGTTTCATTAACCTATTTTACTGGGTTTGGTTTTTTTTTTTTTTTTTTTTTTTTTTTTTTTTAGTTTCTATTTCATTTATTTCTGTTTTAATCTTTATTATTTCCTTCCTTCTACTGGTTTTGGGTGTGTTTGTTCTTTCTCCAGTTCTTTTGGGGATAAGGCTAGGTTGCTTATTTGGGATTTTTCTTGCTTCTTGCAGCAGGCTTGTATTGCTATAAATTTCCTTCTTAGAACAGTTTTTGCTGCATCCCAAAGATTTTGAACCCTTGTATTTTCATTTTCATTTCTCTCCATGTATTATTTTATTTCCTCTTTGATATCTTGGTTGACACATTCATTGTTTGGTAGCATGTTATTTAACTCTATGCACTTGTGTTGTTTCTAGATTTTTTTCTTATGACTCATTTCTAGTTTCACAGCATTGTGGTCAGAAAAGATGCATGGTAAGGTGCCTGGGTGGCTCAGTTGGTTAAGTGTCCAACTTCAGTTCAGGTCATGATCTCGTGTTTCATGGGTTCAAGCCCCATGTTGGGCTCTGTGCTGATAGCTCAGAGCCTGAAGTCTGCTTCAGGTTTTCTATCTGACCCTCTCTCTTTGCCCCTCCCTCACTCGCACTCTGTTTCTCTGTCTCTCTCTCAAAAATAAGCATTAAAAATAAATAAATAAATAAATAAATAAATAAATAAATATGAAACTATATAAAGGTGTATTCATTATTTCAATTGTCTTAATTGTCTTTCTTAATATTTAATTTCTTAAATATGTTTATGCACACATAGGGGAAAAGACAAAGGAAACTCAATAATAAGACATAATGCAATGAAAAATGGACAAAAGATTTGAAGAGACACTTTACAACAAGCACATAAAAAGATGCTCAACACTATCAGTCATCAGGAAAATGAAAATTAAAGCGACAAATAACACACCTACACCAATGGCTAAAATTAAAAAGAATAAGTATCAAATGTTGGCAAGGATGCAGAGCAACTGGAACTCCCATAGTGGTGGGACTATAAAAATGTACAAACAATTTGGCAGTTTCTTTTAAAGTTAAGCATTTATTTATCATAAGACCCAGCAATCTAACTCCTAGATATTTATCCTGAATAAAAACATGTCTATACAAAGACTTCCTATGAAGGTTAATAGCAACTCTATCTATAACAGCCCGAAACTGAAAGTAAACTGGACACAGCCCAAATATCCATCAATCAGTAAATGGATAAATTGTAGTGTAGCCATACAGTGGAATACTGCCCAACAATAAAAAGGATCAACTACTGTAAAGGTTATCTACCAGTCAAGGGAGGGGATTTTGTCCCCTAGTGTATAGGTGGCAATGTCTGGAGACATTTTTGATTGTTACAATCAAAGGAAGGGAGGAGAATGCTATGGGCATCTAGTGGATAGAGGTCAGGGATGCTACTAAATATCCTGCAATACACAGGACAGTCTGCAAAACAAATTATCCAGCCCAAAATGTCCATAGTGCCAAGGCTGAAAAACTCTGAATTACTGAAATATGCAACAGGGATGAATCTCAAAAACATGGTGATCAAAAGAATCCAAACATTTCTATGACACTTTACAACAGGCAAAATGAACCCACAACAATAGAAATCAGATGGGTACTTCCTAGGACCAGGATGGGGACTGATTAAACAGGGGCACAAGGTAACTTTGGAGTGAAAATGTTCTATATCTTCTTGATTGTTAGGATATAGGCATCCGACAGAATACAAACTATACATTTAAAATGAGTGTATTTTATTGTATGTAGAATATACTTGTAAGATTGGTAAAAAATAAATAAATAAATAAATTGTTTAAGGTGGGTGAAAGGTACATACGGTTCATGATAGCATTCTACTTTTGTATCTGTCTCAATTTCCATAATAAAATGTTTTTTTAAATAAGCTATAAACACTAAATGATTCAGGAAGAAGCCTTAATTAAATCTCTTAACAACAATAAAAAATATTCAAGGGGCACCTGGGTGGCTTAGTTGGTAGAGTGTCCAACTCTTGATTTCAGCCCAGGTCATGATCCCAGGGTTGTGGGATCAAGCCCCCATCGTGGGATCAAGCCCCATGTTGGGCTCCATGTTGGGTGTGGAGTCTGCTTAGGATTCTCTCTTCCTCTCCCACTGCCCCTCCCTAGCTCGAGTGCTTACTCTCTCTCTCAAAATAAAATAAAATAAAATAAAATAAAATAAAATAAAATAAAATAAAAACAAAAACAACTCAGATAAAAAACTTACTGTGAGAGTGACCTTTATGTCTCTCTTCGTGAAGGGGAGAGAGGCTGATGTGAAAGACAAAAGGAAGAAAGAGATACAGTTTGATACAGGAAAGATGAAGAAAATTTCACAAGCTACTTTTTCCCCTTGGTCCATTTAGACCCAACCTGCCACTAAACCATGCCTTCTGTGGGAGATATACTTCTAAGATGGCCATCAATTATTCCAGCATCTAGTATTCACATCCTTGTGTAATCTCCTCCCCATGAATGGGCTAGCCTAGTGACTTCTAACCAACAGATGTTGGTGACAGGATGTCACTTCCATGATTATGTTAAAAAGATGTGACTTCTATTTTTCTGGAAGACTCTATTTATTGCCCTCTCAGTGTGCTATATTGGAGCAGCCTCCAGCTAACAGCCAGTGAGAAACCAAGGTCCTTACGGAAGGATAATACCTCAAGATCATAAAGGCCATATATGAAAGATCCACTGCTAATATCATCCTCAATGGGGAAAAACTGAGAGCTTTCCCCCTAAGGTCAGGAACACAATAAGGATGCCCACTCTTACCACTGTTATTCAACATAGTGTTGGAAGTCCTAAACTTAGCAATCAGACAACACAAAGAAATAAAAGGGATCTGGGGCACCTGGGTGGCTCAGTCAATTGGGCGTCTGACTTCGGCTCAGGTCATATCTCAGGATTCATGGGTTTGAGCCCTGCATCAGGCTCTGTGCTAACAGCTCAGAGCCTGGAGCCTGCTTCAGATTCTGTGTCTCCCTCTCTCTCTGTCCCTTCCCCACTCATGCTCTGTCTCTCAAAAATAAATAAACATTAAAAAAAATTTTTTTTAAAGAAATAAAAGGGATCCAAATTAGCAAGGAGGAAGTCAAACTTTCACTCTTCGCAGACGACATGATAATCTATTATGTGGAAAACCCAAAAGACTCCACCAAAAAACTGCTAGGACTGATACTTGAATTCAGCAAAGTTGCAGGGTATCAAAGCAATGTACAGAAATTGGTTGCATTTCTATACACCAATAATGAAGCAACAGAAGGAGAAATCAAGGAATTGATCCCATTTACAATTGCACTAAAAGCTATAAAATACCTAGGAATAAACCTAACCAAAGAGGTGAAAAATCTATACACTGAAAACTACAGAAAGTTTATGAAAGAAATTGAAGAAGATACAAGAAAATGGAAAAAGATTCCATGCTCCTGGATAGGAAGAATATTGTTAAAATGTCAATACAACCCAAAGTAATCTACATACTCAATACAATCCCTATCAAAATTAACACCAGCATTCTTCACAGAGCTAGAACAAACAATCCTAAAATTTGTATGGAACCATAAAAGACCCTGAACAGCCAAAGCAATCCAAAAAAGAAACCCAAAGCTGGAGGCATCACAATTCCAGACTTCAAGCTGTATTACAAAGCTGTAATCATCAAGACAGTATGGTAGTGGCACAGAAACAGACACATAGATCATTGGAACAGAACAGAGAACCCAGAAATGGACCCACAAATGTACTGCCAACTAATCTTTGACAAATCAGCAAAGAATATCCAATGGAAAAAAGACAGTCTCTTCAGCAAATGGTGTTGAGAAAACTGGACAGTGATATGCAGAAGAATGAACCTGGACCACTTTCTTATACCATACACAAAAATAAACTCAAAATGGATGAAAGACCTAAACATAAGACAGGAAGCCATCAAAATCCTAGAGGAGAAAACAGGCAACAACCTCTTTGACCTTGGCCACAGCAACTTTACTTGACATGTCTTCAGAGGCAAGGGAAACAAAAGCAAAAATGAACTACTGGGATCTCATCAAGATAAAAAGCTTCTGCACAGAGAAGAAAATAATCAGCAAAACTAAAAGGCAACCAACAGAATGGGAGAAGATATTTGCAAATGACATATCAGATAAAGGGTTAGTATCCAAAATCTATAAAGAACTTATCAAACTCACACCCAAAAAACAAATAATCCAGTGAAGAAATGGGCAAAAGACATGAATAGAAACTTTTCCAAACAAGACATCCAGATGGCTAACAGACACATGAAAAAATGCTCAACATCACTCATCATCAGGGAAATACAAATCAAAACCACCATGAGATACCACCCCACATCTGTCAGAATGGCTAACATTAACAACTCAGGCAACAACAGACGCTGGCAAGGATGTGGAGAAAGAGGTACCCTCTTGCACTGCTGGTGGGAATGCAAACTAGTGTAGCCACTCTGGAAAACAGTATGGAGGTTCCCCCCAAAATTAAAAATAGAACTATTCTATGACCCAGCAATTGCACTACTAGGTATTTATCCAAAGGATACAGAAGTGCTGATCTGAAGAGGCACATGCACCCTAATGTTTACAGCAGCACTATCAACAATAGCCAAAGTATGGAAAGAGCCCAAATGTTCATCAACTGATGAATGGATAAAGAAGATGTGGTATATATACACAATGGAATGTTACTTGGGGATCAAAAAGAATGAAATCTTGGCATTTGCAACAATGTGGATGGAACAATGTGTATTATGCCAAGCAAAGTAAGTCAGAGAAAGATAAAATATCATATGACTTCACTCATATGTGGAATTTAGGATACAAAACTGATGAACATAAGGGATGGGGAGCAAAAATAATATAAAAAACAGAGACAAACCATAAGAGAATCTTAAACACAGAGAACAAACTAAGGTTTGCTGGTGGGCTGTTAAGTGGGGGGAAGGGCTAAAAGGGTGAGGGGTATTAAGGAGGAAGGACACTTGGTGGGATGAGCACTGGGTGTTATATGTAAGTCATGAATCACTAAATTCTATTCCTGAAAATAAACAAATAGATACTCTGAGAACACAGGGAAAAAAAGAAAAGAAAAGAAAAAAGAAATCAAGGTCCTTAATTCAACATCCCTTGAAGAAGTGAATTCCACCAACAACCAAGTGAACTTAGAAGCAATTCCTTCTTCAGTCACGCACTGAGATGAGACTCCAGCCCTGGCTGACACCTTGACTGCTGCCTCTGAGAGACCCTGACACAGAGGACTCACCTAAGCTGTACCCAGATTCCTGACCCATGGAAATTGTGCCATAATAAATATGTGTTGTTTTAAGCTGCTAAATTTGTGGTAATTTATTATGCAACAATAGATAACTAATGGACTCTCCCTGGAAATCCTACTGAATATTCACCTCCTTTAAAACTTTTTGGCAGTTTCTGGGGCACCTGGGTGGCTCAGTTGGTTGGATGACCGACTTTAGCTCAGATCATGATCTCAGTCTGTGAGTTCAAGCCCCACATCGGGCTCTTGCTGACAGCTCAGAGCCTGGAGCCCGCTTCGGATTCTGTGTGTCCCTCTCTCTCTGCCCCTCCCCCACTCACACTCTGTCTCTCTCTCAAAAATAAAAATCAAAACATGCAAAAATAAATAAAAATTTTTTAAAAAGTTAAAAAAAAACTTTTTGGCAGTTTCTTTTAAAAGTTAGATATGCCATATATGCCATACAACCCAGCAATCCCATTGCAAGGGATTTACCCAACAATAAATAAAAATATGTCTACACAAAGACTTGCAAAAATGCTTGTAGCAGGGCGCCTGGGTGGTTCAGTGAGTTGAGCCTCCAACTCTTGATTTTGGCTCAGGTCATAATTCCAGGGTTATGGGATCAAGCCCCACATCAGGCTCCTTGCTGAATGTGGAGCCTGCTTAAGATTCTTTCTCTCTCTCTCTCTCTCTCTCTCTCCCTCTGCCCCTCTCCCCCTCTCCCCTGGTCACACTCTATCTCTATAAAAAAATAAAATTAAAATTAAAAAACGTTTATAGCAACTTTATTCACAGTCATCAAAACTGGAACTAACCCAAATATCCATCACAAGTGAACAGATAAACATGTTATATCCATATAAGACACTAATCGGCATCAAAAAGGAACAAACTACTGATAAATGCAACAACACAGATAAATAATGAAACTATGCTAAGGGAGGGGCGCCTGGATGGCTCGTCCATGAAGCGCCCCACTTCAGTTCAGGTCATGATCTCGCAGTTTGTGAGTTCGAGCCCCATGTCGTCATCGTTGTCGTCAGGCTCTGTGCTGACAGCTCAGACCCTGGAGCCTGCTTCAGATTCGGTATCTGCCTCTCTCTCTGCCCCTCCCCCGCTCATGATCGCGCGTGCGTGCGCGCGCGCGCGCGCGCGCTCTCTCATAAACATTTTTAAAAAATTAAAAATGGATGTAGGTAAAAAATAAATAAATAAAACGGATGCAGGTGATTGTATGCAAATTTACCTCATTAAGGTAACTAAAAAAAAACAAAATCACCTTCTTTGTCAAGCCTTCTTTAACTACATCTAATGCAGCTGATTCCATTATTCTACCCTAGCTCTCAAACAGTATTCCACAGATAAATTACCCAAACTGCAGAAAATACAGAGTTTTTTTTTTTAATTTTACAGTAGCTAAAACTTACAGGACACTATTATATACCAGGCATTGTTCTAAGCACTTTGCATTATCAATTCAATTAGTTCCCCCAACAATCCCATGAAATAGATTCAATTACCCCCGTTTTACAAATGAGGAAACTTAGGCACAGAGAAGTAACTTGCTTAAGGTCATACAGCTAGTAAGTGACAGAGCCATTATTCGAGTCTAGGCAGTCTGATTCTAGAGGCTGGGCTCTTCACAACCACCTCCCTCTCTATCTCAGACCATTGGTGTATTAGGTAAAAGGATACTCTCAGCTCACTAGAGACTGACAGGTTCATTCACTCATTCAACAAATATTTAGGCATGCAATATATGCCAGATATTGTTCTAAATGCTAACGATACAATAATGAAGAAAAATACAGACATGCTACCTACTTTTATGGGGCTTATATTCTAGCAAGAACCTAGATTTAAAGCACTAGATTCCTAAATCAAAATATTTATACTCTTATTTATGTATTTATCCAAACATTTATGCAAAAAAAAAAGTCACAAGTTACAATAGTGGCCAGGTCTGCTTTAACTGGCTAGAGCTGTGGTTCCCAAACTTGTCAAACTTTAGGATCACCTGGGGATCTTTTAAAAATACCAAAACCTAGGCCAGGTGCCCAAGCCAATTAAATCACAATGGAGTGGGGAGCAGGGAAGGAAGGGAGACACAGGCATCAATAGTTTGCCAAGTTTCATAGGTGATTTCAATGTGAAGACAAGTTTGGGAAATCACTAAGCTATGGTTTTCATCTGTCTAAACAATACAGTTCATTCATGGTTAGAGAGACACAGATGAATAAGAAAAGAATAAACCAAAACTCTATACACTTGCCTTCCTCTGAATCAAAGATTTGCAAGGTACCTTTTTTTCTTTTCAATGTTATGAATTCTGAAAGCATGAGAAAGAGAACCAAATAAATATTTTCCTTCTTGGATTTACTCATGCCTCCATTCCCCTCCAGAATCATAGACAACTGAGACATTCACCTTTTTACCTTTTCTTAGTACCTTCCATGAAATCAATAAAGAATTCTGCCATATTCCATATTTTCAACATAACTGAAAAAGATAAGACTCACTTGCTTTTCTATTAAGAAAGTGTTTTTCTAATAAGCAGATCTCATTTAATTCTGTTGCTTTGGGTCCAATTCACATGTCAAACACAGCTTATCAAACTAAAATTCCCCACGGACATGGAGATCAAATGCCTTCTTTTTAAAAAAGTAAACTCTATTTCTAAGTCAATCCTTTTCTTATGTTGAAACCTTGTTTTTTTTTTTTTTAATAAATCAAGATTGCATTTGTATTCTATATATAAACAACAGACCTGTTTAAGAACTCTCTGACCACTCTCAGAAAAGATAATAGATGTTCAGTAGGACCCCTCTCCATTCCATCCAGGACCTAGACAGAAAAGGGCAGAGAGGAAGAAGAGAAACATCAGAAGAAAAGACTAAATTGTATAAGCCCAATAAGCCTATTCAAAGTAAAATTTTTGTGACTGGCCAATTTCCTTCTTTCTATCACTGTTTCTGGTAATTTCACTCTAGAAAGTGTGTTAAAAGACATGAGATTATCTGGGAATGCAAGCTGGTGCAGCCACTCTGGAAAACAGTATGGAGGTTCCTCAAAAAACTAAAAATAGAACTACCCTACGACCCAGCAATTGCACTGCTAGGCATTTATCCACAGCATACAGGTGTGCTGTTTCGAAGGGACACATGCACCCCCATGTTTATAGCAGCACTATCAACAATAGCCAAAGTATGGAAAGAGCCCAAATGTCCATTGATGGATGAATGGATAAATAAAGAAAATGTGGTATACACACACACACACACACACACACACACACACACACACACACACAATGGAGTACTACTTGGCAATCAAAAATGAAATCTTGCCATTTGTAATTACGTGGATGGAACTGGAGGGTATTACGCTAAGTGAAATTAGTCAGAGAAAGACAAAAATCATATGACTTCACTCATATGAGGACTTTAAGAGACAAAACAGATAAACATATGGGAAGGGAAACAAAAATACAAAAACAGGGAGGGGGACAAAACAGAAGAGACTCATAAATATGGAGAACAAACAGGGTTACTGGAGGGGTTGTGGGAGGGGGGATGGGCTAAATGGGTAAGGAGCATTAAGGAATTTACTCCTGAAATCATTGTTTCACTATATGCTAACTAATTTGGATGTAAATTTTAAAAAATAAAAAAATTAAATTAAAAAAAAAAAACCATGAGATTACCTATAGTCTCAAATCCAGTGTTTTTTTTTTTTAAAGGAAAGCTTTCATAATAATTAAGAAAGCTTTTTCAAAATACATCAATAGTGGTTATGCATGTTCATTTTACAATTCATTATCCTTATGATTTGTGCACTTTGCATTGTGTGTGCTATACTTGAGTTAACAAATATTAAGAACAGATACATCTGTACTGGGCAGAACCCTTGAAGGATTCTAATGAAGTAAGTAGCAGGAACAGTCCCACAAAGGTTACATGATTTGCCCAAGATCTTGCATGTAGTTAGCTACACACTTAGTCTTTCTTGTCACTTTCCTACTCTTTGTTGTAAAACTGTAAATGTTCTGATAATAATATACTTTTTAATTTAACATTATTCTCTTACTTACACTATGAAAAATTTTTATTACAAATAATAATGCAGGGGTGCCTGGGTGGCTCAGTTGGTCAAGCGTCCAAGCATCCAACTTCAGCTCAGGTCATGATCTTTGTAGTCTGAGTTTGGCCCCACAGTCAGGCTTGCTGCTGTCAGTGCAGAGCCCGCTTTGGATCCTCTGTCCCCCTTTCTCTTTGTCCCTCCCCCTCTTCACACTCTCTCTCTCAAAAATAAATAAATATTTTTAAAAAGTGACAATGCAAAACCAAACAAGGAAACAAAAAATGGAAAATACAGACGTCCTGGTTCACAACTTGTGCACCATCACAGGTGCTGCACTATCCACATAAGGAAATTAAATAAAGCCTAATGCCCATGCAATGATTTCCTAACTGCAGAATCCATTTTTAATAATATTTTCAATACAAATGTCAAATGATTACTAGTAAAATTAACTAGGTATAGCTTGAGAAAAGACATTAGCATTATTTTATGATAGTGAAACCCAGGGTGACAGAATGGAAAGAGGGCTGGGCTAAGCATGGCAGGGTAAGTGTGCCTCAAATTCTAGTAGTAACCTTCCCTTGTATGACTGGCAGGATATAATCTCTCTGGACCTAAGATTTCTAAACTATAAAATGAGAAGATGGATCACTAAGCTAAAGCTGAACAGAATCTTGAGCTCCTTCCAGGTTTAAGAAAACTCAAGGACTATTTACCAAGAAATTTAATTATTATTCTACATGCTTTCACTTTAACCAATGAATATCTCTATTTGAATGTTTTAAATAGCTTTGTAATGGGGGTGGGACGGGTGGGCAAAATGGGTGAAGGGGAGTGGGAGGTACAGGTTTCCAGTTATGGAATGAATAAGTCATGGAGATGAAAGGTACACCATAAGGAATATAGTCAATGGTATTGTAACAGAGTTTTATGGTGACAGATGGCTACTACACTTGTGGTAAACATGGCACAGCATATAGAGTTGTCAAATCACTGTGCTGTACACCTGAAACTAATATCACATTGTGTGTCAACTATATTTCAATTAAATAAATAAACAGCTCTGTAAAATAAGAATCCTAGACTTCTTCTGGATTCTGCCTCATAAACACAAGCATATCTTCAGCTTGTGCCAAATGCAAATCTTCCAGATTTGTTGTCTAGGTGTAAGACCCTTCCTTCTCAAAGATGGCTAGTAATAACACCCTCAATACTTTACCAAGAGACTCTTTTGCATGAGTTTTTTAACTTAATATTTTGAAATCATTTCATACTTACAGACCATGAGTTATTTCCTTTTTTTTTCCTTTTTATTTTTAAGTAATCTCTATACCCAACGCAGGGCTCAACCTCACAACCTCGAGATCATGAGTTGCACACTCTACCAACTGAGCCAGCCAGGTTCCCCCATGAGTTATTTTTTAAATAGAAAATGTGTGTAAAGAAGTCCCTCATAATTTCTAATCTATAATTTGAATACTTTCAATGGATGCATTTATTCAACTATCCTTTAGCAACCGCTTACTATGTACCAGGTAAGGTAGGTATTTTCTTGCTCCCAAAGTTACTATAGAAGAAACAAAAATTCTGTATAATGAGAAATTTAAAGAACATTTTTATGAATGCCTAAATCTGGATATTATACTTATAGTACTTAAAATTAAGTTGGCCTGTTAACCACACAGACCTAAATGTTTCAGGATAACTTATTAGGCACTTAAAAAGTCTCTGAATTAACAGTTAAATGTGAACTGTCAAAAAACATTTGCCTTGGCATAACTAAAGATCCAATCCCATCCTCCCCATACCTCATGAATCTGTTATAAAACTTTTACATGCTTCCTGTTTCTAAGTCCAGGGCTCCCATGGGAAAATTTATGCAAACCTCCAGTCAAATCATAGAAATTTATGAGACTGACACGCTATCTACTGCATAAATGAGGCACCTCAAATCATAAAAACTTAGTACCCTGAAAGGATCCACAAAATGCCTGTCAAAGAGACTGGCATTTCAATACTGTAGCAACAACTGGTTTGCTCCTAGTAGGCATAATAGACAACTTAAGAGATTAGGGAATATTAACATTAATTTTTAAACTTCAATTCTGACAGCGTAATATAAGAAGCAAAAGATAAATCTGTGAAATATGAAATCTGAGATTCCTAGAACTCATTCTAACACAAATACAGTTAAGTTAATTGAGCACAATATAAACCAACAAAATAAGTCAGAGGCTCAAAGAGATTCTCCCCATATTGTTAGATGCCATGATAGGTGGATAATGTAAAATTTAGAGAAAAACTACTTTCTATATCATGTTCTAACAATGAATACCACTGTGTCCTTTTAGGCCTAATAAAGCTGTAGGCAAAAAATAACACAGGTTTAGAGTACTAGTCTTTTAATCCATGCTCTAAAATACAAATGACATTGAAAAGTTGATCAAATCCTACAATATAGGAACTACTAAAAAATTCTCTAAAAATTACTTGATGAGAATCTTAGTGTATGAACTAGAGAGCCCTTGGCAATCATCTAGTCCAATATCCTGATGGAAAAATTGAGGCCTGAGTGAATAATTTGAAGCTTCTTAGTCAGAAGTAGGAAAGTCTTTCATTTCATATGTGACACTTCCTTACAAAAAAGTTCATTGTAAAAGCACTAGAAAAGTATGTTGTAATAATAATAACGAATGTAGTCTTGCCATAAGACGGAAGACGACTTTAAAGAACCATGGCTTTTTTTTCCTCTATTAAGTTTCCAATAGAATTAAATCAGAAGATCTGGGCTCTAAGTTACAAAAGTCCTTAAGCAATCAATCTAAGAGTCTACCAGTGTTGGGCCACTGGGTGGCTCAGTCAGTTAAGCGTCCGACTTCGGTTCAGGTCATGATCTCTCAGTTTCTGTGTTCGAGCCCCACGTCGGGCTCTGTGCTGACAGCCTGGAGCTTGCTTTGGATTCTGTGTCTCACCCTCTCTCTGCCCCTCCCATGTTCATGCTGTCTCTCTCTGTCTCTCAATAATAAATAAACGTTAATTTTTTTTTTTTTTTTTTTTAAAGAGTCTACCAGTGTTTCTTCTCCTCTATGGTCTTACATTCATAATGAGAGTGTTGCATGTTGTCAAACTTTTTTCTTTCTTTTCTTCGTTTTTTTGTTTGTTTTATGCTCTGCAAATTGTCACTTTATTTTTTTTAATGTTTGTTTATTTTTGAGAGAGAGAGAGAGTCAGAGTGCAAGTGGGGGAGAGGTAGAGGCGGGAGGGAGAGATAGAATCTGAAGCAAGCTGGCTCTGAGCTATCAGCACAGAGCCTGATGCAGGGCTCAAACCCACTAATTTTGAGATCATGTCCTGAGCCAAAGCCAGATGCTTAACCAACTGAGCCACCCAGGCACCCCTCAAATTGTTACTTTTATTTATTTATTTTTTTATTATTATGTTCATTTATTTTGAGAGAAAGACACACACACACACACACACACACACACACACACACACAGTGCGTAGTGCGTGCGGGGAAGAGGCAGAGAGAGAGGGAGACAGAGTATCCAAAGCAGGCTCCAGGATCTGAGCTGTCAGCACAGAGCCCAACACGGGGCTCGAACCCACGAGTGTGAGATCATGACCTGAGTCGAAGCCGGATGCTCAACCGACCAAGCCCCCCAGGTGCCCCAAACTATCACATTTAAAATCAAACACTGAAATCCTAAGATCAGCTTTTAAATTCTGTAGTTACCATTCCCTCATTACTGATGACCCAGATATAATCACTTAGCAAACCTATAGACAGAACTGTAGGTGAATACACTATTACTAATATTTTCAATCACAGGTATAGCATTCAAAGTAGCCACATTGGGCTCTGCGCTGACAGCATGGAGCCTGCTTGGGATTCTCTCCCTCTCCTTCTCTCTTCCTCCCCCACTTGTGCTCTCTCTCTCTCTCTAAATAAATAAACTTAAAAAAATTTTTTTTAATTAAAAAACATATAGAAATAAAATAAAAATTCATTAGTGGGGTAGTGATGAGCAAGACATGAATCCAGGAGTAATTAAAGAAAAAGTCTGACAGACATGAACAGGTAAAAATTAAAATAGTCTATGTGTCAAAAGAAACCACAAAGTCAAAAGCCAACTGATAGACTGGGATAATTGTACCATGTGACAAAAAAGGGTTAATATTCTAAATACATAAAAGTGCCAGCAAGTTGATTAAAAAGTAAAAAATTAACAACCCAAGAGAAAAATAAGTAAAGAATTGGTAAAGGGAATCTGTAGAATATGGAATACAAATGTCCAATGAATGTATACAATGTACTAATGGTCAGGGAAATGAAAATAAAAATAAGAAAACTCTTTTCACCCAGCTGACTGGCAAAGACTAAAAAGATACCTAATATCCAGTGCCAGTGAGAATAAGAAATGCAACAACCTTTATGGAAAATAACCTGGCAGTTCATAATACTGAAATAAGCTTATCTTTTAGCCCATGTTTGGGATTTATCCTACAGAAGTAAAAGCTCCATTTCTTAAAGATGTATGCATAAGGATGTTCACAGTTTGTGATGGGGAAAATAAAATCAGAAACAACCTGATGACACTTCAGAAACCTGCATAAATGAAATATTATGTAGCTAGAAAAACGTGAATTTGATATCTGTTTAATGACATAGAATTAAATGTATATCCTAAAAAGTAAAAAAATAAACAGAATTTGTAGAATAATGTGTATGGCATCGCGATAATCTTACTAAGAGAGAAAATGCCATGTTGGGCATTTAAAAAGTTGCGGTTGAAAGGAAAATCCGATTTGAGTATAATTCATAACAGGAAGGAATTAAGAAAAATATCTGTAATAGGAAAAGGAATAACAATTTAAAATTGATAAAAATGGGTGTATAAAAAAGACCAGCAAATGAAACACTCACAGAATAAGAAATAAATTCTGGGCTTTTTGGGTGGGTATGGAAAAACAAATGTAAATCCAACTTTTATAAATTTGAGATTTACCTCCATTTCAAAAAAAAAAATAAAAGAAATTTTTGATTCAAGAGTTTATGTTTTTTAGATTTGTCTGTTTGGAATGTTTTTTTTTTTTAAAAAGGAAACATGACTCATCACAAATTCTTGTCAAACAAATGCCCCCTATTATATATTTGAAATCTGTATCTTTTTTTTGGTTATATTGGATTTCAGCTATATTTTGAAACTTGAAATTTATCTATCATAACAATGCATTATTTGTTATACTGAATACAATTTTTAAATACACAGTACAAACTTAAAAGGATAATACCAAATCTACATGGAACAAATGGTCAAATGGTAAAGAAAACTAACTCAAAGAAGTTAAAAAAAATACCCATCATTGATAAAAGTAAAAAATATATTCGCTAGTCACAGAAGAAAAAGGGCAATTTCATAATCGAGAGATATGGAAGTCACAACCTTAAACCTCTGATCAAAGTTATCATCGACAATGGGACAACCAGACATTTGTGTAGCTTGTAATATGATGCCTTGTGAGGAATATTTAGGTATTTTTGCCAAAATGTTCAGCTCAGATCTGGTCTTTAAACCTTACAGTTTAGGGAAATATAAGGAATAAATGTCACAAAGAAAACAATCAGATAAATCCAGAATGTGGAGCATTAAACAAAACTGCTCTGGTGTCAACAAATCAATGCCACGAACAAAACAAAACAAAAAAAACAAAAGGTGAGGAAGCAGACAAGGAATGGCAACTATTCCAGATTTGTAAAATACTACATCTACATAAATAGATGCAAATGTAGTGCATGGTCCTTTGAACAAGTCAGCTATAAAAAGTCGTTTTGGAGACAAGGAGGGAAACAAATACAGACTTAATGTTAGATAACATTAAGGAATTATTGATAATTTGTTAGGTGTGATAAAGGCACTGTATGCGAAGAATGTATTTGTAAGAGATGCATGCTAAAATGTTTAAAGGCATAGTTTGATGATGTCTTTATTTTGAAAAGTTTAACATAATAAGTATACCATTGAGCATATGGCTACATGTTGAACATAGGTGGTAGGAATAAGGGTGTTTATTCTACTAATTCAGGGGTTTTATCTGTATGTTTGAAATTTTTCATAAGAAAACATTTAAAGTATCTTAAAACCCAACAAACTGTGAGGTACCTCTATTATACTAGAAGAAAAAATTTATAAAATCCAACAACAACTAATGGCTAGTATCAATATAAACTGGTAGTTATTCTAAAGAATAAGCTGACAAAATGGCTAAAAAGTGATGATCCTTAGACCAAACTGAATCATTTTAGAGAATACATTCTAAAATAAAATTGGGGGAAAAAGTTTTATAGTAAGATGTTATAGAAATATAAATGAGAATTACAAACCAAAAATAAAAACAAACTGGAACTCACCCAAATAAACAGAGAGTATTTAAATTTTGGTTATTATGTATCCATTAAAAATAACTATATAGACATGTGAAAAGTACCTCAATATATTGCCAAATAAAAAGACTATTAAAAACTATAAGAATTATGGGGCGCCTGGGTGGCTCAGTAGGTTGAGCGTCCGACTTCAACTCGGGTCATGATCTCGCAGTCTGTGGGTTCAAGCTCCGTGTCAGGCTCTGTGCTGACAGCTCAGAGCCTGGAGCCTGCTTTGGATTCTGTGTCTCCCTCTCTCTCTGCCCCTCCCCACTCATTCTCTCTCCCTCTCTCCCCCTCTCTCTCTCTCAAAAATAAACATTAAAAAAATTTTTTTAAAAACTATAAGAATTAAATTTACAAAGACTGCATATATGCTAATGAGCACAAAGTTATGTGTTTGTAATATTTAAACACAATTTTTAAAACTTCATGGGGACATAGGCTCTTACGAGATTATATGAACAATGCAAATACACAATCAGGAAGAACTACGTAGAGACAAATAAGGAAAAGCACCTGAGCTCTACTGTTGACCACAGCTTGAATGCATTCACAATATGAATAAAGTCCTACTGTGGGCAAAAGTCACCAAAACTATCATTAAAAGGACACAGAAAAAAAGTGTATCATTGTCTTGGACAGTACATAATTTTACTCAATTCTTTCCATTAGTCAGATGTTTAAAAAAGATGGAAAACCAAAGAGAGTTTTGAGAAAAATCAAAAGATAAAAAAAAAAAAAGGACAGAAAAGAGCTGATTTTGAAGAAAAGTTTGAAAGAAAATAGTGACATGATTACTAATACTGAAATCCATGGTCAGGCTTCTGAACAGAGATCCTAAAAAGCTGATGTATCTCAGTGCCCACAGATGGCTGAGCAAGAGGCTAATAAAACCCTCAAAGTTTGTTGTGGTGTTTCTGTTATTGTTGTTTTTTTACAAAAGAGGAATTTCCTGACTGTCCTGGGCAAATGAGGAAGGCTGGGTGTGTTAAATCATCGACCATCTGTTTTTCTTCAGGGTGTCTACTTATCCATGATCACTTGATCACAAAATCTCCCTAAAGCTTGAATTACCTATCCAAAGCTTGAATCAGTTACCCACCATTTCAAAATTCTGCAGTTCCATCCTGTTCCCACACACTACCCACTCAACATCTGAATGTCCTTCCTAGATCTGGCAGCTAGGGCTCAACCAACTACTCTGGCTTCATCTCCCCATAGCTCCTCAACACACCAGCAAAACAGACTTCTCACTATTTCATTTTCTAAATATTCCTTATGCTTTCCTATGTCCATCATGCACTTGGTTCTTCTCTCCTTAACTCACTGCAATCTTACCCTTCTATTTATTTAATAAATTTTAATTTAATACCTCTGTATCATCTCTGTATCATGCCACCTGTTACGGGTTGAACTGTGTCCCACAAAAAGATACATTAAAGTTCTAACCCCCAGTATCCCAGAATGTAGATTTGGAAATAGGGTCACTGCAGATGTAACTAGTATACATGAGGTCATATTGGAGTAGGGTGTAGGCCCTTAATCCAATATGACTGGTGTCTTTATAAGAGAGAAAATTGGACAGAGAGATACACAGGGAGAACACCATGTGGCAACAAAGGCAGAGACTGAAGTGATGTAGCTGCAAATCAAGAAATACTAAGAATTGATGCAAGCCAGAAAAAGGCAAGGAAAGATTCTACTGTAAGCCTCAGAGAGAACATGTCCCTGCTGACACCTTGAATTCAAGTTCTAGAATAAAGAATTTTAAGAGAATAAATTGTTGTTGTTTTAAGTCACCCAGTTTGTGGTAGTCTGTTACAGCAGCCCTAGAAAATTAATATACCACCTTTTCCATGAAGTCTTCCCTGATTCTCCAAGTGGTAGTGGTGCTCTCTCCTGAATTTCCACAGCACTTATAGTCTCGTTTAAAACATTTATGCTCCCCCCACCTTTTTATTTATGTTCATATCATGTTCTCAGATGAATTAGTTTCCTGGAAGGCAGAAACTAATTACTCATTAACTGGATATACTTCTCAACACTGGTAGGCAGTCAACATATACTATCATAATCACATTTTCTTCCACACTTAATTGTTCTGATCATGATGCTTCTGAATGAGTCATCTCCACATGCACTGAACAGTTGAACACAATCTAAAAGAACTCAGTTGAAGGCTCATTTTCTTTTATGAAGCATTACTAGATTTGAATTTATACCAGTTATATCATTATAATTCATACTGATATGTGCTTACGTGTATATGCATATACTGCTGTTAGTTAATATCTACAATGGGAAAGAATACTTATTTAACAAATCCATTATTTAGGTCTATTGATCTGTCTCTTATTATGTCTAGTCAGATGTTGGTTTACCTAAAACTCTTCTCCCCTGTACCAGCAATTGGTGGTTAACCACAACATCTTTGATTTCTCCAAGTGTTTGAACTTTTTAGGTCTGTATTTTATAGAAGGGACACAGCCTTACTTTCATATAATATTTAAATTTACGGCAAGGGACTTAACCTAATGAACAATTTCCCTCTGTAAAATCCAAAATAAGAATCTGATTCACAAATCTGCAACTATTTCTTCCTGTGAGAAACTGCTGCTGTCTGGTCTTTAGAAAATATACATAAATGGTACTATGGAACTAATATTCAACAGGTTCAATATTGGTAAAGGTAAGAGTTAGCGGGAACTTTTGTTGCCTCTTTGTATGTGTTGGGGAGGCGGTGGTTGTAGCTAGTCAATGGTAAATACAAACCTAAATATTTAAAGTATGAATGCCCTCTGAATTTGGTGATCATTAATATTATTAGCTGACAAAGATCTTTCCCCCCAGCTTTATTGAGACATAATCAACATACAGCATTGTGTTAGTTTAAAATGTACAATGAGGGGCGCCTGGCTGGCTCAGTTGGTCAAGCAGCCTACTTCAGCTCAGGTCATGATCTCACAGCTTGTGAGTTTGAGTCCCAAGTTGGGCTCTGTTCTGACAGCTCACAGCCTGAAGCCTGCTTCAGATTCTGTCTCCGTCTCTCTGCCCCTCCCCTGCTCATCCTCTCTCCCTCCCCGCCCCTCTCAAAATATAAACATTAAAAAATAAATAAATAAAATGTACAATGAGATGGATACACATATATACTGCAAAATGATTACCACAATAAGGTTAGTTAATACATCCATCACCTCACACACTTTTTTTTTTTTTTTTTTTTTGGTGTGTGGCAAAAACATTTAAGATCTAATCTACTCTTTCTGCAACTTTCAAGTATATAATACATTATTGTTAACTATAGTCACCATGATGTACTCTAGGTCCTCAGAATTTACTCATCTTACAGCTGGAAGTCTCTATGCTTTGACCAACATATTCCCATTTCCCCTACCCCATCCCTTGGCAACCACCATTCTCTCTGTTTCTATAAGTTTAGCTTTTTAACTGATATAGTTAATATTAACTGAGCATTAATATTCTATCTGACACAGAATATAATCATTCACAAGTTAAAGAAGATGTGGTTCCAGGCTTTTGCTTTATAGGGTTTATACATAAAATATAGCTTATCACCAAATTCTAGAGCTGCATTACTCTGTCCAACAAAGTCACAGTCCCTTTATTTTTTTTTTTTAAATTTTTTTCAACGTTTATTTATTTTTTTGGGACAGAGAGAGACAGAGCATGAATGGGGGAGGGGCAGAGAGAGAGGGAGACACAGAATCGGAAACAGGCTCCAGGCTCTGAGCCATCAGCCCAGAGCCTGACGCGGGGCTCGAACTCACGGACCGTGAGATCATGACCTGGCTGAAGTCGGATGCTTAACCGACTGCGCCACCCAGGCGCCCCTAAAGTCATAGTCCCTTTATATACACACCTACCTATACCTCTGGTCATTTATTAATTAACTCAGCAAATGCTTATTGAGTTCCTAGACACCCACCTCAAGTCCTTTTTATTTTTTTTTTATTTTTTTTTTTTTATTTTTTTTTTCAACGTTTATTTATTTTTGGGACAGAGAGAGACAGAGCATGAACGGGGGAGGGGCAGAGAGAGAGGGAGACACAGAATCGGAAACAGGCTCCAGGCTCTGAGCCATCAGCCCAGAGCCCGACGCGGGGCTCGAACTCACGGACCGCGAGATCGTGACCTGGCTGAAGTCGGACGCTTAGCCGACTGCGTCACCCAGGCGCCACTCAAGTCCTTTTTAGAATAAGGTGAGGGGGCGCCTGGGTGGCGCAGTCGGTTAAGCGTCCGACTTCAGCCAGGTCACGATCTCGCGGTCCGTGAGTTCGAGCCCCGCGTCGGGCTCTGGGCTGATGGCTCAGAGCCTGGAGCCTGTTTCCGATTCTGTGTCTCCCTCTCTCTCTGCCCCTCCCCCGTTCATGCTCTGTCTCTCTCTGTCCCAAAAATAAATAAACGTTGAAAAAAAAAATAAAAAAAAAAAAAATAGAATAAGGTGAGGTAGGGAAAGATTACATTTTTAAAAATAAATCTGTGAGACAACACAATAGGTAGGCAGTGGAGCTGAAGGAAGGGGAGGACAGACACAGGGCCAGATATGAAGAAGCACTGCATCTAGTGAGGAGGTGGAGAGTAAACTGGCTGTCAGTATTTCTCCTTTCTCCCCATGCTGTTCCTATACTTCACTACCAGGCTTACTTTCCCACTGTGCAGGTTTCATTATGTCACCATATAGCTAAAAACTTTTGATGACTCCCTATTACTTAGTTAATCAAGTCCAAACTTCCCAGCCAGAAACTGAAAAGGATTCAAAGCCTTCCCTGATTAAGCTGTATATATACTATACAGGGACTAACACAGGACTGGGAATTAGACTCAAATTCTTTCTCCATCAATTGTTAGTTCTTTTCCTCAGTTTATTTTTAAAAAGACATAAAAAATAATGCCTATCTCACAGAGTTGTTGTGAGGATTAAAAGAAATACTACTTATTAAATGCTTGGCAAGTTATCTGGCAAACAGTATGCAAGCAAAAAATGTGACCTACTACTGCTATTATTATTGCTATTGTGGTTCAATCTCCATTTCCAGACTGAACTCCAACAACAGCCCTGTAACGATCCTGTTCTCCAGCCAAACTGGACTCTTTACTAACTCCTAAACACACATCTCCACACTCATGCTTTCATTCAGCCTGGAAAATCCGTCTCGTCTCCAAGTATTAGGATCCTAACCATTCTTGGGGCACCTGGGTGGCTCAGTTGGTTGAGTGCCAGACTTTGGCTCAGGTCACAATCTCATGGTTCAGTTTATGGGTTTCAGCCCCATGTCAGGCTTTGCACTCACAGCAAGGAGCCTGCTTCGGATTCTCTGTCTCGTCTTTCTCTTTCTCTGCCCCTCCTCTGCTTGTGCACGCGCATACTCTCTCTCTCAAAAATAAACAAACATTGAAAATAAAAAATAAAAAAAAAAACAAAAAGATGCTTACTATTCTTGGCAGCTCCACTCAAAGGCTACCTCTTTCAGGTACCATTCTTTGATATCCCAGCTTCGTAACACATTACCTATACTCCACAGGACACTTAAACTCTGACTAGAATTATCTTTGTATCTTGCAGAGTTCTAGCCTAATATACAGGGTAGGGCTCAATAAATGTTTGGCAAATGAATGAATTCCTGTTTTTCCTCTCTTTCATCCAACCACTCTCTTGGAAAACAGCTCCACATCACAATTAAAAAGATCTCTTCTGCAATGTTTCATAAAGCTGGCCAGCTAGTTTGCTACCACAAATGTGGTAATTTCTAATATACCCAGTGCACAATAGATGCATAAATATTCAGCAATTTGAAATTAATTTCACCTCATCTTTTAATTTCACTTATCATTTTATTCATTTCGATCAAAAATGACTCATCCTTATAAACAGACTTTGGTTTTTACCTGCCCACAAACTCATCTGTCAATTTCTGGCCATCCCAACCCTCATCCCAACATATCATTTTTTGGTTTAGGAGAGAGAATATTTAAAACCTCAGTGAAGTAAGAACCAGAAAATCAAATGCCTACAGGGCAATAAAAGTAAATGAGCAAAGCAAGAAAGCAGTGAGGACCACAGAGCACAAGGAAACACACATCACACCTAAAAGCTTTAGCTTTCACTGTGTTGCTATGAGAGAATAGGAGTTTGTGTTAACAGATCTTTCAAAATTTCAAAGAAAGTCACAAAGTCAGAAATCTGTGTAAATTTTAGCCAAACAAAACATGTCTGTCTGCAGGTCAAATCCAACCACAGGCTGCTGGTTTGTATCCTCTGTTACAGAAGTTCTCTGCAAAAGAAGTGATGGGCTGAGAGGAGCTCCTTCCCAGCAGATAGTCTGAGGCAGCAGCTAAAACTAAGCAGCAACTGGAAGCATTTCCTGTTGAGATTCAGCCTACCTCTCAACCATTCTGTCTTGACCTGAAAACCAAGTTAAGACAGACAACTCAGTTGAGTACATTAAACCCCTACTCTGTGCCAGGTGCTAGACATCATAAATGAACAAGAATGCTAAGTAACAGCTAACATTATTGAGCATTTTCTAGGTGCCATACTGTTCCACATGTTACATGAACTAACTCACTTAATCTTCACAATCCTATGAGATAAATACTATTATCCTTATTTTACTTTATTTTACTTATTTTTTTAAACATTTTTTTAAATCTTTATTTATTTTTGAGAGAGAGACAGAGTGCGAGCGGGGGAGGAACAGAGATAGAGGGAGACACAGAATCCAAAGCAGGCTCCAGGCTCCGAGCTGTCAGCACAGAGCCCAATGCAAGGCTCAAACTCACGAACCGTGAGATCATGACCTGAGCTGAAGTCGGCCACTTAACCAACTGAGCCACCCAGGTGCCCCTATTATCCTTATTTTAAAAGCTGAGAAAACGTCGGGTGTCTGGCTGGCTCAGTAGGTACAGCATGAGACTCGGATCTTGCAGTGATGAGTTCAAGTCCCACGTTGGGCTAAATAAATAAATAAATAAATAAATAAATAAATAAATAAATAAATAAATAAATAAAAGCTGAGGAAACGGAGGCACAAAGAGGTTACCCAACTTGTCCAACGTCACACAATTAGCAAGCAGCACAGTTGGAATTAGGACCTCAGACAGACTCCACCAAAAGAGCACACAATTTGAAAACAAAGTACCCTTCAATAAATGGTGGGGTGGGGGACACCTCAGTCAGTAAAGCATCTGACTTTGGCTCACACCATGACTTCACAGTTCGTGAGTTTCAGCCCCATGTTGGGCTCTGTGCTGACAGTTCAGAGCCTAGAGCCTACTCTGGATTCTGTGTCTGCCCCTTCTCACTCACACTCCGTGTCTCTCTCTCTCTCAAAATAAACATTAAAAAAGTTTTTTTTTAAATATGGTGCTGGGGCCGCCTGGGTGGCTCAGTTGGTTAAGTGTCCAACTTTGGCTCAGGTCATGACCTCACAGCTCATAAGTTCGAGCCCTGTGTCGTTGGGCTCTGTGGTGACAGCTCAGAGCCTGGAGGCTGCTTGGAATTCTGTGTCTCTGGCTCTCTAGACCCCTCTCCCACTCGTGCTCTCTTTGTCTCAAAAATAAATTAAAACATTAAAAACACTGTTGTTGTTTTTTTTAATTGATGCTGGGATAATTGGTTATACATAGGAAAAAAAAAAAAATGAAACTGGACCCTACCTCACATCACACACAAGAGTCAATTCCAGATAGATTAGAGATCTAAACATCAAAGGAAAAACAGTGAAGATTCAAGAAGATAATATAAAGAATAATTTCAAAATCTTGCAGGAAGATTGATTAATTTGACTTTATTAAAATTCAGAACCTCTTTTAACAAAAGAGAGAGAGATTTATGGGGCATCTGAGTGGCTCAGTCGGTTAAGCATCTGACTTCAGCTCAGGTCATGATCTCGCTGTTTGAGCCCCATGTTGGGCTCTGTGCTGACAGCTCAGAGCCTAGAACCTGTTTCAGATTCTCTCTCTCTCTCTCTCTCTCTCTCTCTCTCTCTCTCTCCCTCTCCCCTGCTCACACTCTCTCAACAGCAAACATTAAAAAAAAAAATTTTAAAGATGAGCAACTGGGAAATGATCTCTATGATACACGTAACCAACAAAGGATTACTAATCAGAAAATATAAAGAAATCTTTCTAAAAAGACAACCCAATGAGAATATGCCAAAACAAGCATGGTCTGAGTTGTGAAAACCTGTTACTACCACATTTGCCACACAGCAGACCCCAGAACAGACCCTGGCATCACTGACTGATATAAAATATTCAGGGGTCTATGTCATACTGCAGATATACAGAGCATGGGTGACCCAGCCGGAAGGACAAAGTCAAAATAGTTATTCTCCATTATATAAGAACTAGAAATGACAAACCAGAAGTTGAACATCCAATCTTCAGACACTGATCAGAGATTGGCAAGCATCTTTGGTAAAGAGACAGACAATAAATATTTTCAGCTTTGAAAACTATATATTCTCTGTAAAACTACTCAACTCTGCCTCTGGTAGAGTGAAAGCAGCCAAAGACAATATGTAAATGAGTAACTCTACCAGATTTGACACTGACCATAGTTTGCTGACCCCTGATGTAGAGAGTTGTGGTTTTCCTACACTCTAGGAATACTTTCCCTGCTTCTTATGTCTGCTGACACTTACCTTTGATTTCTTTAAACAAAAACTGTACCACACTTGCCAGCTTTGCAATGGTTTCCAGAAGTCTGTTATTCTATCCCCAAAAATCATCTCCCTTATTACCTGTGACAATTCTCACTTCATTTTCCTTTCATCCCTTTTTTAACTTGACAGCCACCATCCTAATCTAAAATATTCCTTCTCTCTTACCATGTGCAATATTATCAACACCTAAAAATTCTAACTTTGCTCAAAGCTGACTGCCTCTGCCTTAGCTAGGCCCTCATTACTTCTCTCCAGTCCACTCTCCATCCACTTATCTCCTAAAAATTAATCCTAATCATACATTCTCCTCCTTGGAAATGTTGAATGCCTCCCTATCAGCTAAAGATTCAGTCCTTTAATAAAGTCCTTTACAAGCAGGACAACCAAACAACATTTCCATCTCATCTTTAACCACTTGATCCACACACATACTGTGCTTCAGCCACATTCAATTGTATTCCCTGAAAGTGCATGCCTTACATAGAAAGCTCTTCTCTCCAACTCTCCATCTGGCAAACTCCTCCACCTTTCAGGACACATCTCAAGTATCTCCCTTCACAAAACCTTCCCTGATTCTTAGAACCGAAATGTGCCCACCTCTTGTGTTTTTACAACTTTTGATACTCCTTTGGCATTCACCATCCTGAAATAGCATTGTTTGTATGTTCATTTCTCTCACGAGACTGAATATCTGAAATGAAAAGATCCTGCTTTAAAGACCTTTCAATCCTCAGAGCCTGGCATAATAACGCTTGACGTGTCTTAGTGCACAGTAATTGTCTGCTGAATGGAAGACATGCTTGGTGGTAGGGGAAGGGTTTCTTAACCTGGGGTTCATAGATGGGATTCACAGGTAGAATTCAGAGGGGTCTGTGAACTTGGATAGGGAGTAAAAAGAAAAATTACTTCCTTATTTTCACTAACTTCTAATTGAAAGTTACAATTTTCTTCAAAAATGAATTGCAGGCAACACACTACTCTAGTATTAGCAGTATCTGTCACTCTGTCACAGTTATCACAGATACCTTTACATCATATTACAATTGTTGCTGATATCTTAAAGTATTATTTATGCTCATCGTGTTTAAAATTTGTAATTATCAGACCTGTCACTAGATCTGATTTCTTAATGTATTGATAAAGTATATCCATACTATTTTATAATTTGTATATTTTGGTATTTCAATATAATGGCTTTCTCTATAATCCAGTGTATTTTGTTTAATGCAATTAAAACTATTATTTTGAGAGAGGTTATTATTATTCTGAGCAGCTTCCCTAGATGCCCACTAGTTAGGTCTTCATGCATTAGAAAGACTCAGAATAAATTAATCTTGATACTGTATATATGTATTGTGTATACTCATTGAACATAGAAAATCTTACCACTATAAACATCTTCATAACCTTTTTGATTTTATGGGAGCCCTGGGTCTACTATCTCATGATAGATGTGCATGAAATTTGCATGACAGAACTCTTCCATAACCCATATGAATTCCTCTCTATCTTGATCAAAGTTTAATTGAAGTTTGATCATGATACAGATCTTGGGTGTACATGATTGTTCACTTTATCTTTTTAGGCTTTCTATGTCCCTCTCCTATAACAAACACCTAGAACAGAAGGAGCATCTCTTAAAACTCCAAGTTCAAAGTCAAAAGGGTCCTGAAGATAACTTCTTTGCACAAATGGAGGTGGGCTAGAAATTATCAAATAGCTGGTTACCTATCCTTCTTTGTATCCCCTTTCAGTCTTTGTACTGACAAACTATCAAAACAAAACCCATTAACAGTTCTTTGATACATGCTGCTGAGCTTGCCTTCTTAACACTTTTCTCACAGCTAACAAATTCCTTTAAGCCAGTCTGTTGAATAAGGAGGCAGCAGACCTCCTCTTCCAGGAACTTGTAAGATCTGGAGGAGTCAACTTTACCTTTCTAGGTCTCAGCTAAAATCATTACATGACCCGAAATTGTTACATGATCTCTAAGACCCTTGTAGTTTCTACACACCGATTTTTCTTCACCATTCTTACTGGCCTCAAGGCCTTTCTGATGACCTCCCCAGGTGACCCTGCTCTTAAAACAGTGGGCTGTCCTCTTCCTGGGAAGACACCTTGGGTCACCACCCACAAACAGCCTGGTCCCTCCTTTTAAAGACACAAACTCCATTAAGTTGATGGAGGCTCTTTCTTCTTGCCAACCAGCTCCACGCTGGGCACCCCATTTGCTGACCAGCTCCTGCACCCAAACCTCAGTCTCTCTTTTCCCTCTTCCTCATAAAAGTCTTCCTATTTTCTGTTGCTCTCCCCAATTGGGAGTAGAATATGCTAGGAGAACCTATGTCCTCAGTCTCTTGGGAGTCATACGGACTTGCAATTCGCACCCGCGACTCTGAGAACTGTCCCAGTCTGATAGTCGCACCGGCCTCCAAAGGGCCCCCATTTCTAATATTCCTAATCAACACTCCACCCCCGCCCTCCACAAAGAACTGTCCCTGCTCTGACAGCCTGAGCTCGGACCCCACGCCCCTCTGGGTCCTACCGGTCCTGGGGTCCTGAACACGAATAGCCTAACCCAACTCCACTCCTGCCCTCCAGCCCCACGGACCCCGATCCAGTTCCGTTTGGACTCAGTGTCTCTTCTCCTCGACCCCGGCCACGACCCCAGTTTCGGCTCCCGCCAGTTCCTCGGGCCTGGAGCGCCACCCTGTGCAGACCCCGGCCGGCCCTGCACTCCCTCAGCGCCCCAGACCCCGCGTCTCGCACCCTCCCCAACCCCGGCCGGCCCCCGCTCCCTCCAGCACCCCCGCCCGCAGGCCCGGGGCCCGCTCCCCAACATGGCGACGGGGACACGAGCGCCGCGGGCGGGGCGGCTCCGGGCCGGGCCCGCACAGGAGCCGTCTTCCACTGCCGGCCGGCGCCATTTTCCCGCGCCGGGCCCGGGCGGCGCCTCCTTCCCGCGGAGCCAGCGGGGCCGGGACCCCAGACGCCCGGCGGGCCCACCCCTTACGGGCCCGCGTCGCCGTCACCTCACCTGAGCGCGGCCCCAGCCCTCCCGGGCGGGCCTCGGAGCACCGGCCCGGGCCGTGCGTGCCCGCCGCCCTCCGTCTGTCCGTCCGTCCGTCCTCGCGTGCGTCCGTCTGTCCGGCCGTCGGCGCCCGGCCGCCCGCAGCCCGACCCGGCAAGGGCCTCAGGGAGCCGGCGGGGAGGGGGATGGGCCGGACCGGGCCGGGGAGGGAGGGGGAGGGAGGGAGAGAGGGTGGGAGCGCGGGAGGGGGCGGGGCGGGCGGGGGCGGGCCCTGATCACGTGGCCAAACGTCCCCGAGAGCGCGAGGCGGAGCGCGCGCCCGCTCACTTGGGTGCAGAGCTTAGTGCATGGGTTGGGTGATTCTGTCTCCTGGCGCTGTAATAGCGTCAGTGGCTTTTGCCTCCACTTTGGAGTGAGTGTACAGCCCTATAGGAGCCCTCTGGCCCTAGTGCCCTTGGGCAAGTCAACTTTCCAAGCCTCGGTTTACATATCTGAAATATGGGGATAATAATAGTGCTTGCAAAGAGGAAATGAGAGAAGACATGAAAAGCACTTGGCACAGTGCCTGACACATAGTGTTTAATAACATTAACGGTGATAAAGATAATCTTTAGCCTTAATTATTAATTTGCCTGTAAGCCCCTCTCTACTTTTTTCCCATCACCATCATCCTTGCAAGCTCATTAGGTGCAAGGGAATGTGGCTCCTCCCCTCTCCCCAAATGTAGAGAGGCCTCCCAGCACTGGACTTGATGTCTGTCATAAAGGCCTGGATTCAGATCTGTTTTTCACACTTGATAGTTATGTAACTTTCTTTGCCTGTAACCTCAACTTCCTCATCTGTAAAATGGGAGTTAAAGAGTCTGTCGTGAACATCACAGAAGATAGAAGATGATCCAGTGGATTGTAAATTGATTGCATATTGGTCAGACATACTGGTTTCATCTAAGAATAGGAGTCAGGAGTACTTTCATTCCATTGAGCACACACTGTATGCTTGGATTGGTGCAGTAGTCATCTAAGGCCTTTTCACATCCTCCCTGGTTCACCTTCAATGAACCACTCTCCTGTCAGAGTAATGTTTCTAAGTCAAATTTTATCATGTCTCTCCCCTATTTAAAACTATTTGAGGGGCACTTGGGTGGCTCAGTGGGTTGAGTGTCTGACTTCAGCTTGGGTCATGATCTCATGGTTTGTGGGTTCAAGCCCTGCATCTGGCTCACTGCTGTCGGTGCAGAGCCTGCTTTGGATCCTCTGTCTCCCTCTCTCTCTGACCCTAACCTGCTTGTGCTCTCTCTCTCTCTCAAAAATAAATATTTTTTTAAGAAATTAAAGGGGCGCCTGGGTGGCGCAGTCGGTTAAGCGTCCGACTTCAGCCAGGTCACGATCTCGCGGTCCGTGAGTTCGAGCCCCGCGTCAGGCTCTGGGCTGATGGCTCAGAGCCTGGAGCCTGTTTCCGATTCTGTGTCTCCCTCTCTCTCTGCCCCTCCCCCGTTCATGTTCTGTCTCTCTCTATCCCAAAAATAAATAAACGTTGAAAAAAAAAATTAAAAAAAAAAAAAAAGAAATTAAAAAACAAACATTTGATGGCCCACATTGCTCTTAAGCTAAAGGCCAAATAGGTGTCTTCACTGTCGCCTGCCTTTGCCCCATCTCCAGACTTATCTTAGGGCGTTCTTATTCTCTCTCTGGGCTGTAATTACAGTGATCTTCTTCATACATTGTACTTCCTTCCTACTCAGGACCCTTGAACATGCTGATCCCTCTGCCTGAAATGCTCTAGTTGCTTAGATAATTAATGACTCTTCAGCTCCCATCTCAAACATCACAACCTCAAGGACTCCTTCCCTGACCACTCCCCAGACAGATTTCTCTTATTCTATTATTCTCTTATATTCCTTGTCTTCACCACTAGACTGTAGACTCCATAAGGAGGGGACTTTATCCATCTTGTTTACCTTAGCATATAGCACAGTGCTAAGCACAGAGGAGGTGCTTAATAAATATCTGTTGTGTTTGTGAATACTGAATACGGCGCTAGGTGTGGGGACCAAGAAGACAAAGAAAAATAAAGAGAACCACAGATGGCCACAAGGAGGCACCTCAGGTCATTGAGCCTATGAAATTAACAGCAGAAGGTCTTATAAGATCCTGGGGAAAAATTTTTTTTAAAGCTTTTTCTTCTAACTTTTACAAAGTGAGGTATAATTTACATACAGCAAAATGCAAACATCTTAAGTATAATAAATGTTTACCTGTGTTCTCATGTTACCACCATCCAGATCAAGTTACAGAACTATCAACCCAGAAAGTTCCCTTTTGTCTCCTCCTCTATGTCCCCTCCCAGTCAATACTTGCTCTTCCAGAGACACCACTATTTTGACATCTAGCAACTTAGAGCCACTTTGACAGTTCTTAAACTTCATACAAACATATATGCATATATTCTTTTATGTTAGCCTAGAAATCTGACACAGCCAAAGAGTGACTCCTTGTATAATACAATTCATTAATTACTTGATTAATGAATTAATCTGAAAGAAACTAGTAAAAGTTCCCACCAGAAGGCAGCCCAGAGGCTGAGATGACATCATCCACAAACCTCCAAGTCTTAGAACAATTTCTAGAGGTAAGAAAGTTCTGAAAGATTCTAGAAACTCAACAACAACATCAACAAAAATCCAATTTAAAAATGTGCAGAGATGCCTGGGTGGCTCAGTTGATTAAATGTCTGACTCTTGATTTGGGTCAGGTCATGATCTTGAGGTTTGTGGGTTCAAGCCCTATATGGGGTCCATGCACTCAGTGTGGAGCCTGCTTGGGATTCCCTCTCTCTGCCCCTCCCCTGTTTGCATGTTCTATCTGTCTCTGTCTCTGTCTCCCTCTCTCAAATTAAACAAACAAACAAACAAACTTAAAAAATTAAGAAAGAAAGTAGAATTGCCCAGGGCTAGCAGAAAAGGGAAATGGAGAGTTACTGTTTAATGGGTACAGAGTTTCAGTTGGGGAAGATGAAAGAGTTCTGGAGATGGATGATGGTGATGGTTGCACAACAATGAATGTACCTAATGCCACAGAGCTGTACACTTAAAAATAATTAGGGGCGCCTGGGTGGCGCAGTCGGTTAAGCGTCCGACTTCAGCCAGGTCACGATCTCACGGTCCGTGGGTTCGAGCCCCGCGTCAGGCTCTGGGCTGATGGCTCAGAGCCTGGAGCCTGTTTCCGATTCTGTGTCTCCCTCTCTCTCTGCCCCTCCCCCGTTCATGCTCTGTCTCTCTCTGTCCCAAAAATAAATAAACGTTGAAAAAAAAATTTAAAAAAAAAAATTAAAAAAAAATAATTAAAATGGTGAAAATTGTTATGTATTTTACCACAATCAAAAAAAAAAAAAAACATTCCAGAATCTGAGCCACTATCCTCATTTTTACCTTGTTTTCCATGTCCTTAAACTGAAGGTTCTAAGTTTTCCTGAGGTTAGCAAGTATTCAGGGAGGTAGGATCCAGAGACCCACTTGGGCACCTACCTATCCTGCAGGTGAAAATAGAAGCATGGGCAACATAAGTATTTGTTGCCCACAGGTAGTTAGCAAAGGGACAGAAACAGGCCATGAACTGGCACTAAGTATAGCACAGTGATCACAAGTTTGGGCTCTGAAACCAAAATACCCAATAGTTGTTACTACAAAATCAGCTGGCATTTATTAGCTATGTGACCTTGGGAAAATTCAACCTTCTTGTTATACAGATGAGGAAACTGGGACCAAAAGGAGTAAAATGTCTTTTCCAACAGGGTCCAAAGTATTTTCTCCTTTGTTTCTTAAGCCTTACATGGCATTTTTATTTTGTTTTGTGTCCCTAATAGACCATAAGCTCCTCAAAGAAGGTATTTTTGTAATATCACAACTTGTAATATAAATTAACGTTTTTGTACTTCAGTTGCCTCATCTGTAAGATGCAGATAATAAGGGCACCTTATAGATGAGGAGTCGATGATTAAATGAATTAGTAGATATAAAATGTTCTGAAGACTACCTAGGACTTATGATAGCTTCAACAGGTTCCAGATTCAGAGGCCTCTGGAGAGGATGCAAGACTGTTTCACAGAATGTTTTGAGCAAGAAAAGCAATCCTATGACATCCAGGATTGTTCTGGATTCAGACTTGGGTAAAGCAAGAGCAAATCAATGGTTCTTTGATATGAACAGATTGATTAGCATTTATTGAACTTTTGCTTTCACATTTTAGTCCAAGTGGCTTAAGCTTTCGCAGTGAATACTTCAACCATGTCTTTAAGAACAATATCAAACAGGAATAAAAAGAACAAAACCACCTAGAGAATGTCAACATTCTACTGTCTGCGGGGTTCGTCACAACAGTGCCAAACAACGTTACCACACTCAGTTGAGCAAGTTGTGTCTTGCAAGAGGACATCACATCTAAGTGGGTGTTGGCCACTGGTTAACACTGTAATTTATAACTTTATTGTGATAATTTACCAGTAGATGGCAGTAAAGCGCCTTGTTACTACAAAATCAGCTCAACAATTTCAGACAACCAGAAATAAAGGTCCCTTGAAGAGGAGTCACTTCTACTTTGCATAAAGGCTTGATATGGGCAAGCAATGGCTTGCTATTAGGAAAAAAACATTGAAAATAGAAATAGAGTGATAACTACAAAATTGAAAAAAATCAAAGAGTATCAAGAAGTGACCAAAAAGAGAGAAATATTCTTAGGACTTAAAAACCTATTTTTAAAAGTATTCTGAAATTATTAGAGTATAACATAAAAACATAAAAATACACAAGTCATAAGTGTAAATCCTGATGCATTTTCACAAAATGAACAACACTTGTCTACCCAACACCTAAACCAACAAGTAGAACATTACCAGCTCCACAAAAGCTCCCTTTCTAATCATTACCCATGCCTCTGAGTGTAAACAGTAAACCAATACCTAATTCCACAGATGAGGCACTCCAGGTGTTAAACTTTATATACACGAAATCGTATACAGTGTACTCTTTTGAGTCTGGTTTCTTATGTTCAATTTTATGTTTTTGAGATTCATCTATATTATTGCCTATGGTTGGGGTTTGTCCTTTTCATTGCTGTCCCTTTCATTTTATTATTTGAGTATATCATAATTTATCCATTCTACTGGTGGTGAAATTCTACTTCAGGTCAATTTTTTTAAGTACTACTCTGAATATTCTTATACATCTTTGGATGAACATGTGTACAATTTTCTGCTGGATATATACCTAGGACTAGGATTGCTGGGTCATAGAATTTACATGTTCAGCCCTAGTGTATATTGCCAATTCATGTTTTTTAAAAACTGTTTTATTGAGATATAATTCACATACCAAACAATCCGCTCATTTAAAGCATACAATTCAATGCTTTTTAGTATAGTCACAGATGCAACCATCACCACAGTCAATTTTTAGAATATTTATATCACCTCAGAAAGAAAATCTGTACCATTTAGATATTGTCCTCTTCCCAAGGCCCCATTCCCCTATCCTTAAGCAACCCCTAATTTGCCTTCCATCTCTATAGATTTGCCTATTCTGGATATTTCATATAAATATTGGTCACAATATGTGACCTTTTGTGTTTGGCTTCTTTTACTCAGCATGTTTTCAAGGTTCATTCATGTTGTAGCATGTATCAGATTTCATTCCTTTTTATGGCTGAATAATATTCCATCATATGAATATACCACATTTGTGTTACCTATTCATCCATTGCTGGACATTTGGGTTGTTTTCACCTTTTGCCTTTTGTGAATAATGCTGCTATGAACATTCATGCACAAATTTTTGTTTGAACACCTGTTTTCAATTCTTTGGGGCATATATCTGGGAGTGGAATTGCTGGGTCATATGGTAATTCTAATTATTTTTTTTTTTTTTTTTTTTTTTAAATTTTTTTTTTTCCCAACGTTTATTTATTTTTGGGACAGAGAGAGACAGAGCATGAACGGGGGAGGGGCAGAGAGAGAGGGAGACACAGAATCGGAAACAGGCTCCAGGCTCCGAGCCATCAGCCCAGAGCCTGACGCGGGGCTCGAACTCACGGACCGTGAGATCGTGACCTGGCTGAAGTCGGACGCTTAACCGACTGCGCCACCCAGGCGCCCCGGTAATTCTAATTATTAAAGAAATGCCACACTGTTTTCCACAGCAGCTGCACCTTTACATTCTCACTAGTAAAATATGAAGGTTCCAATTTCTCCATATCCTCACCAACACTTACTTCCTTTTTAAAAAATGATTTTAAAAATATTATAATTATAGCCAACCTAGTGAGCATGAAGTGGTATTTCATTGTGGTTTTGATCTGAATTTCCCTAGTGACTTATATTGAACATCTTATCATGAACTTATTGGCCATTTGAATATCTTCCTTAGAGAAATGTCTGGTCAAGTTCTTTGCCCAACTTTTCACTGGGTTGTTGAACTGGAAGTGTGCTTTATATATTCTGGGGACTAGACCTTTATCAGATCTATGATTGCAAATATTTCTCTCATTTTGGGGGTTGTCTTTTCACTCTCTTGGTACTATCCTTTGATGCTGAAAAGTTCTTAATTTTGATGCATTTCAATGTATCTATTTTTTTTCTTTTGTTGCTTGTGCTTTTGGTGTCATATCTAAGAATCATGGCCAAATCCAAGTCATCAGGATTTACTCCTATGTTTCTAAGACTTGTCTGTTTTTTGCTTTTATATTTAGGTCTTTGATCCATTGTGAGTTACTATTTATATGTGACATGGGGTAAAGGTCAAACTTCATTCTTTTGCATGTGGATATTCAATTGCACTAGCACTGTTTGTTGAAAAGATTATTCTTTGTCCATTGAACGATCTTGGCACACTTGTCAAAAATTCAGTTGATCATAGGGCCACCTGGGTGGCTCAGTCAGTTGAGCATCCAATTCTTTTTTTTTTTTTTCTAATTTTTTTAAATGTTTTTATTTATTTTTGAGACAGAGAGAGACAGAGCATGAGCAGGGCAGGGGCAGAGAGAGAGGGAGACACAGAATCCAAAGCAGGCTCCAGGCTCCGAGCTGTCAGCACAGAGCCCGACGCGGGGCTCAAACTCACAGACCGTGCGATCATGACCTGAGCCGAAGTCGGAAGCTCAACCGACTGAGACACCCAGGTGCCCCGAGCATCCAACTCTTGATTTCAGCTCAGGTCATATCCCAGGGTCTTGGGATCAAGCCCCGCATCAGGCTCTACACTGAGCATGGGCCCTATTTAAGATTCTCTCTTTCCCTTTGTCCCCTTCCCTGCTCATTCTCTCTTTCTCCAAAAACAAAAAAATAAAAATTAAAAGAATCAATTGATCATAGATATATAGGTTTATTTCTAGACTTTCAATTCTATTCCAATTATGTCCAGCCTCATGTCAGTACCACACTATTTTGATTACTGTTAACTTTGTAGTATGTTTTTTTCACTTAAAAAAAAAAACACATTTATTTATTTGTTTATTTTTAAGTAGGCTCTAGGCCCATTATGGGGCTCAAACTCATGACCTTGAGATCAAGAGTCACATGCTCTACTGACTGAGCCAGCCAGGCACCCCTGTAGTAAGTTTTTAAATCAGGAAGCTTCATATCTTAACCAAGATATGAAGGAAATACCCAAAATATCTAATTTAGGAAACAAATAGTAAACAAATTGCTGTAGCTGCTTTTGTACTATTTCACTTTCTCCCACTCCCAACATAGCCAAATATAAATCAATCAAGAGCCATGGTTAAGCAATAGTCTTCTTTAATTCCCCTTTGCAAATAGAAGCCCCTGAGCTGGTCCCCACCCCCACCCCTACCCACAACCTGGGAACCCCCAGATGCAAGGCCCCACCTCAACTTGGTGGGAGGAAGAGAGGAGCACCCCCTCCCCAGGATGGTCCATTTAAAAAATCCTAGTTATTTAAGAAATGAGGCTGGGGACAGGAGAAGGGAGCTGGAAGACAAGGTCCAGGTCAGGCCAGATTGGAGATGTTGGGGTTGTGAGGACCCTTGAGAAGGTTTTGCAAGCACATCCCTAAGCTCTGGGCCAGCATGGCTGAAGGAAAGGAGGCAGACAGTCTGACTCCTCAAGGCCCTGTCTGCCTGGTTGTGGACACTGACACTCACCACCACCACCGCCACCACCACCACCACAGGCCTCTGGATAGAGAATTTTCCAGTTACTCTCGGATAGGGTTTGTTAAGCATCCCCTCTGGCCCATGATCTGGGGCATCCCTGGGGTTCCCCTGAGACCAAACCTGGGAGAAGGAGGGACTCTAAGAACATGCAAAGGTGGGGAGCAGAGACCCCCACCCCACCCTGATGCTCTACAGGATGGTGGCTCCAGCTGCGTCTGGGCTCCGAGGGTCTTTCACACCAATGATGAAGTTGTTGGTTCTCCGGCTGCCATGGACCCAGGATAAGACATCTACCTTCTCCACATGGTGACCCCTGGCTTCCAGGAACTCAATCTCTTCCTCTGTGAACTCACCTGAAAACCACCCCCCAACATATACACATTCAGAGTGTTCAGAGCACTGGCGCAGGAGTCCTGTGGTCAGACCCGAGTCGTGGTCCTGGATGCCCCACTGAGGAGCTGCGTGACCTTGGGCAAATTGCTTTACCTCTCTGAGCCTCAGCCTCCTCATGGATAAAATACGGATTATATGAAAACAACACACAACGTTGTCATAGGGATTAAAGGAGATAATACACAGAAAGCACAGAGCTCAGAGCCTTGCATATAGTATGTGATCGATAACATACGGTCATTCTTAACATTGCACAAAGGGCTTTGAGCTCTTCATCTCTAGCGGCCTAGGCCAAGCTGCCATCATCACTTGCCAGGATAGCCAGGATGCAGCCATTACTGCATAGCCCACTGACTGGCTGGTTCCAGTCCTGCTTTCATACAGGTAAATGGAATCCTTTTAAACCATTAGACCACTCACCTCCCCTTCTCAAAACTTCCAATAGCTTTGATGACTCTTAGAATAAAATCCAAAGTCCTTACCAGGGCCTCTAAGGCACAACATCATCTGGGACCTCACTACCTCTCTAAACTCTTGTCCTCACTTCTTTCTACTCTCTCCCTTGCTTACCTCTGCTTTAGCCTCCTTGCTGCCCTCAGGTAGGCCAAACATGCTCCTACCTCAGGGCTTTGCACTTGCTGTTCTATTTGTCTAGAATGTTCTCCTCCTAGATAGTCATGAGACTGGCTTCCTTACTTCATTCCAATCTTCAAGGAGAACTTACCTGACCGCTATCTAAAGTAGCAGCCCTGTCATCTTTACCTTGCTTTATTTTCTTTCAAAGTGCTTATTGCTACCTGTTTGTTTGTTTGTTTGTTTGTTCACTATGCCTCTCTCCATTAGATTATAAGCTTTTTGAAGTCAAGGATGTTGTCTTGTTCACTATTGATCTTCAGTGCCTAGAACTGGGTGAAGACATAGAAAATGTTAAAGTATTTACTGGATAAATGAAGAAATCCCCACCCTCTTACATAAGTTCAGGTCCTCACCATCTCTTGCCTGGCCCATTATCCTAGTTGTTTCTGTTTCTCCAACTTAAATTCTCCCCTCTTCAATCCATTTCCCCTACGTAAAACATATCAGGTCTATCCCAACTCTACTCAAGTGGATGGAAACCATGCTTCTTAACATGGACCTCCATGATAAGCCCTGTAACCTCACCTACTACGGCTCCTCAACAAAGATATGGTTTTCTTATTTCCTCAAATGGGATAATCTAGGGTAGTTCTTGAGGTAAAGATACAACACCGAATAGCATTGAATCACTGAGTCAGAAATGTATTTCCTTTATGGGTCCCTTTTAATCCTTTGGATAATGGCAAGGACTAAGTTTTAGTATGGCCTCTAACATTTCTTTTTGTTTTTCAATGTTTGTTTATTTTTGAGACAGAGTGCGAGCGGGGGAAGGGCAGAGAGAGAGGGAGACACAGACTTTGAAGCAGGCTCCAGGCTCTGTTGAGCTGTCAGCACAGAGCCTGATGCGGAGCTCGAATCCATGAACCACGAGATCATGACCTGAGCTGAAGTTGGACACTTAGCCGACTGAGCCACTGAGGAGCTCCTGGCCTCTAACACTTTTTTTTTTTAATTTTATTTTTTTAATTTACATCCAAATTAGCATATAGTGCAACAATTTCAGGAGTAGATTCCCTAATGTCCCCTACCCATTTAGCCCATTCCCCCTCCCACAACCCCTCCAGTAACCCTATGTTTGTTCTCCATATTTCAGCCTCTAACATCTCTACAATGCCTTCTGGGGCAACAATATCCACCTAAAATCTAAAAACAGTTGACTTTTTATAGCTATTTACCTTTTATTTGTGGCAAATGATGTTATTTTTTCCAATTGTGATTATGATATGAGATTTACCTTTAAAATACACTTACACTGAAAAAGAAGTACATGTATAGATACGCATATGTAAATAATGGTTTAGATGGTGTACAAATATGGCAAAATTCAAGAAGGTGCTGGATAAATTCTTAAGTTTAGGAAACAATGTCTCTAGTCCAGCAGGCCTCCTGGCTGCTCTCTGAACCATTCTTTCTGGCTTTTGCCCATTTGTCCAGAAGGTTCTTTACCCTTACATGCCAAATTCCTGCTCCTACTCCAATGCCCAGTCAGTTGTCACCTCCTCCATAAAGCCTCCCAGAAACCCCAGTGGATGAACTTTCCTTTGGCCAAGCCTACTCCTCATGTTCCTGTCATAGACCATAAGCCTCTCAAGGGTGGGTAGGATGAACCAACCCCCCCCCCCCCCCCCCCCCACCAAGTAACTTAGTGTACAGCCTCACATTCAATAGACACCAGAAGTTATTAGTTGGGATAGCCTCATTATCATCATTTGGGATCCAGAGTGTCACCAGCCAAACCACAGGCTGTGACTGCTGAGGATTTAGGTCTGTGGCTTCTAATGTGCTTCACTCTAGGAGACAGGCAGTAAAGAACAGAGTCTTTGTTATCAGCCACGTATATATTCTAATCTCAATTCTGTCACTGCTGATCTTTGACTACTTTATAACCTCTGTGGGCCTCAGTTTCTTTATCTGTAAAATGGGGATGATAATACCATGCAGGCAAGGACCATGTCTCATTCAATACTCTATCCCTTTTGGACTTGTATAATACATTGTCTGTTGTAATAAAAACTCCTCAAACCTGCACATACTTTCCCACTTACAAAATTAAGCTATGTTTGGGCGCCTGGGTATCTCAGTAGGTTGAGTGTCTGACTTCAGCTCAGGTCATGATCTCATAGCTTGTGGGTTTGAGTCCCCCATCAGGCTCTGTGCTGACAGCTCAGAGCTTGGACCCCACTTCGGATTCTGTGTCTCCCTATCTCTCTGCTCCTCCCCCACTCACACTTGGTTTCTCTCTCTCTCTCCTTCAAAAATAAACATTAAAAAAATTAAAAACAAAAACAACAACAAAAAATAAGCTGTGTCTACAATTAAGCCCCAGTCATTCTTAAAGGAAAGTCCATTTTCTCACCGTAACCTATAAGGTCCATGATGTGGCCTCTACCTGCCTCTCTGACCTCACATCAGTTGCACTTACCCCAGTCTCCTTTCTACTCCTAAGACATGCTGAGCCCACTCCTGCCCTGAATTGCATCTGTTCCCTTGGCCTACAAAACCCGCCCCTGTTCTTTGCATGGTGGGGCTCCTTCTTACTCTTCAGATCTCAGCTGAAATGTCACCCAAGAGAAGCCTTCTCAAGTTATCAAATCAGTCCTATATGTCAGCCCACAGAGCATTTATTTTGCTTTCTCATATTTCTTTGATTATTTCTTTTCCTGTCTGCCTGTAAATGCTGTATCCTGAGCATAATGCCTGGCACACAGTAGGTATTCAATACAAACTACTGAATGAATGGTTTGCAGACTGAACAACTGTATCTTATTTTACAAATGAGGAAACTGAGGCTCAGAGTGGAGACATGCATTTCCCAAGGCTGCACAGCCCGGAAATGACAGAACTGGTTCCAATCCACAGATCTTTCACTGTTTCAAAGGAGTTCATTGGAAGAAACCAAACTTTCACTGGCAGGGAGTTATGCTGGTATAGGTGGGGGAACCCTTGGGAGGAGACCCCTTCTCCACCCAGCTCCTTGCCCACCCCCTGGGGATCTCTGCTGTGCACTCACTGTCCACCTGCAGAAGGTTAGACTGCAGGTCTGGATGCAGACGGCCATGAGCCAGGCTGTCACTCAGGTTCCGGTTCAAGGTCAGGACATTCAGCAAAACCTGTGGGCAGCCAAGAGATAGAAGTCAGGGCTGCCCCAGAGATGGGGATTCAGGACTCCCCAGGTCTCACTCCTTAGCTGGACTTCTAGTTAGAAACCTTACACTAGGGGTGTCATCCGAACAGCCTCAGAAGAGAGGCAGGGCTGTGATGGCCATCCCCATTTCAAAGAGGGGGAAACTGAGGGCCAGAAAGGGAAAGTAACTCACTCCAGAGTTTAGAGAGAGCCAAGGAAGAGGCACCACTAGCAGTCAGTCTCCTATAATCCAGCCCAGGGCTCTCCTCCCTTTTCCCTGGCCAGGACAGGGTTAATAGCTGGGGATAGTCTAGGGCACAATGTGAGTACTTTTAGCTTAGTGGTTGTGTGGGTAGGCTCTCAAACCAAACTGCCTGCCCATTCTTAGTAAACTGGACCTAACTTCTTAACTCCTCTGGGTCTTAGTTTCCTCATATACAAAGTAGAAATAAGGATTCCTTCCAAAGTTGAGAAGGCTAAAAGAATTAACACATGTAACACCATTCCTGGCACTTAGTAAGAATTCCATAAATGTTTTCTCTTGTTATTATCTTCATTTTACATATGAGGAGACTGAGGTTCAGAGAGGTTAAGTGAATTCCCGGAGATCACACAGTTAGAAATTGGCAGCACTTGGACTGGGGCCCAGGGCTGTCTGCTTCCAAAGCTCAGGCTAATTAACTCACTACCTGCCAAAGTATGTGCCTGGCATATATATCAGGTGCTTAAAACATCTGTGTAACTGTTGTGAGACATTTTGGAGAACTTTAGGTCCTTCCTTTCAAAATCAGACCCTAAAGAGAGTTGCTTATCTCTTCAGATGCTGAGTAGAGGCATCATGGGACTTGAGGTTGACAGAACCTAGGCAGCCCAGATGCTATATCACCTTTCAGTTCCACTGGCCCATGATTTTCTATGCAACCTGGAAGACAGGGAGCTTCAGGGCTCCATTTTGGCTAAGTAACTCAGCATAGCCTATGTCCCTAGTATCCAGGATGAACTTGTTACAAAGCAGCCTTGGCCTATGTTTGCTGAGCTAGGGATGAGAACAAGACAGAGACATGAGGCACATCTACAGTCCAGGCCACAGCTTGGCTGCTGGCCACAAAGGGCCTACCATGGAGGAAACCTCACCTGGGTCAGGCTGCTGAGGCCCCGGGCAGCTCCATTGGCCCCCAGTGCGAGGTAGGTCCCACAGAGCCCCTCTGCCGGCCGGACCACAGTGGGCAGCAGGAAAGACAGTGGTCGCTTCCCTGGCTGCACCGAATTCTCCTGTGTCAGAGGACCGAGACCACAGGGGGATAAGAGGTGGGGTAAGTTTTCATGGGGGACTGGTCCCTTCCCAGGCCACAGTTTGCTGTCTGTGAAATGGGCAGGGTTCCTGGATAACTAAGGTGGATCATGGCCCCACTGAATTGCTATGGAGCTACGATGGGTGGCAAGGGAGGGGACCAAGCCAAGAAAGATGGCCAAGAGGAAGAACACGATAATCTACACCCTGGTCATCTCTATCTGTCTTCATCCTGCCAGGGCCCCAGCTCACAGGATGTAAGAATACTAGCCTCCAACTAGACCATAATTCCTATCTCTTTCCTCTTTTGACCAACAAGAGGGCTGAGCCCCATCAGTTCAGCATCCCACAATTGTAGACCATTGTGCTGAAAAGTGCCAAAGAATCAAATGGGGGCTAATATCCTTATTGTACAGATGAAGAAACTGAGGCCAAGAAAGGGGGCAAGACTTTCCCTAGGTCATATAGTGAGACAAGGACAGAATGGGATGAAGTTTCTTCAGGCCCACCAGGCTCCAAGCCCCAGACTTGGGCTGGGAATGAAGTGGACACCTTGTTTTGGGTTCCTTTATAGTAGAAGTTCCTAGAGGAAGTAGGGAAGGAGGCACAGTCATACTGCTACACTTTCTACCTAGCCTCAAGGTTCTCAGGGGAGGAGGGAAGCAAGGCCCTACCAGGCTGGGAGCAGAGTGGTTAGCAGTCCTGTTGGGCCAGGAGAAGTCTAGCATCTGGCTGTTGAGCAGGATCCCCGAGGGAGTGATGAGGCCACTGCCAAAGGGCCGGTTCAGGGAGCTGGGGGTGGAGGTTGGGCCAGGTGAGCCCTGAGGCCGCCCTCACCCCCATCCAGCCCCCAACCCTTCCTGGTCCAGACGATCCCCAGTGCCAGGTTCTGAGTCTGAGCTGGCATACCTGACCATGGCCACGATAAAGTCATCAGGGCCCATGATCAGCACCTGGGCAGCCGTGGGAGCCCCATCCAGCTCGTAGACAGGCAGGAGTGGAGCAGGAGCCGCCTGGGAGTCATTGATGTGGCCCCGGAGGTACGCAGCTTCCACCTTGCTGAAAAGACAAGGGGCAGGAGATGAATACACAGCAGGCTCTCATTACACCCCACCTACCACATTGTGATGCCTGTTTGTGCAATTATTTGATTAATGTCTGCCTCCCCCACTGGACTATTAGGTCTATGAGAGCAGAATCTCTTATTCTGAACATATTCTGAACTTATTCTGAACCAGGAAAGTGTTATTGGACTGACTGAATTTATTTAGGTGTCATTCAGATTCCCTCCTAGAGCCAACTTTTATTTAGTGCTTAAACCAAGAGTCTTTTAGTTACTTGACTTCATTTACTCAGTTAATCCTCCTCTTGAAAGTACCTGGGGCATAGTGGATGCTCACATATTTGTTTCGAATGAACAAACAATTCATTTAATCTAATGTTTTTAGTTTGGAACTGAAGTTTTATTAAGAGTTTAATCAGGGGCGCCTGGGTGGCGCAGTCGGTTAAGCGTCCGACTTCAGCCAGGTCATGATCTCGCGGTCCGTGAGTTCGAGCCCCGCGTCAGGCTCTGGGCTGATGGCTCAGAGCCTGGAGCCTGTTTCCGATTCTGTGTCTCCCTCTCTCTCTGCCCCTCCCCCGTTCATGCTCTGTCTCTCTCTGTCCCAAAAATAAATAAACCTTGAAAAAAAAAATTTAAAAAAAAAAAATAATAAAAAAAAAAAAAGAGTTTAATCAGAGGAGAGTTTTATATACAGGGATCTTTAGTTACTATTAGAATTTTGTGGGGGAAGACTTGGTATATAAACCCTTAGTAACTATTTATTGGATGAAATTACTTGAATGAATTTAATATAGGTGTGTGTGTGTGTGTGTGTGTGTGTGTGTGTGTGTGTGTGTTAGAGCTAAATTGAAAACAACATGCAATTTTCCAGACTTTTTAAAGTTTGACAGAGGGTTTCTTACTTAATAACTGTTGGTTTGGTTATTGTAGTTGATTAGAGAATGACAAGTTACTAAGGATTATTAAAGATTTTCATTCAGTTTTCAACCATAAAGGCTGGTGGCCACACAGAAGAGGCAGAGAGGGCTTTGTTTCAGGTGGATTGGGTGAGGGGAGAGAGGCTTTGTTTTTATTTTTTTATTTTTTTTTAAATTTTTTTTTTTTCAACGTTTATTTATTTTTGGGACAGAGAGAGACAGAGCATGAACGGGGGAGGGGCAGAGAGAGAGGGAGACACAGAATTGGAAACAGGCTCCAGGCTCTGAGCCATCAGCCCAGAACCTGACGCGGGGCTCGAACTCACGGACCGCGAGATCGTGACCTGGCTGAAGTCGGACGCTTAACCGACTGCGCCACCCAGGCGCCCCGAGAGGCTTTGTTTTTAGACTTCACTCTTATTGCTTTGAACTGCTTATTGATTTTGGTTGCTGCTCTTTTTGCTTTTTAATTATAAGCTATTCATTTAGTTTCATTGTTTCCAACTTAATTCATAGAGTTGTTTGAGTAATAAAACAAATTTATGTTAAGTATATTTTTGGTCTCTGGTTTTTTCCTTAGCTAGCCTTTTGGTCAGGTATAGCAGCAATTAAATAGTAACCGTTCTTACCCACTCATATTCCCGGTTACTACTACTAATATTTGTTGAATACTTATTATGTGCCAGACAATGTGCTCAGTGCTTTGCATGTATGACCTTATTTAATCTGTACCACAACCTCATGAGGTTGGCACCATTATTGTCAGGCCCCCTTGTGGAAACAGACTTACAGAATTTAAATTTGTCCAATCCTGTACAGCTAGTGAATGGTGAAGTTGGGATTTGAACTGAGTCAGTCTGACCAGGACCCACAGTCTTACAATATTATGTTGCTAATGTGGATACATTATAGTGTATAATGTATGTATAATGTAAAAATTCCCATCACCTCCAGTAATTGTTTGGAGATTTTTCATTGTTATTAGGCTTTCTTTTTCCACTCCAAAGGGGGCCCAGATGGGCCCCAATAGGTGCCCTGCTAGGGTAAAAAAAGTTTTGAGGGCCAACTCATTGTACAGATGGGGAAACTGAGGTAGGTGCAGGGTGAGGCAACCAGTGTCACACTATGAGTTGGAGCTGAGCTAAAATTGACTTGGGACTCCAGGTCTTCTTGCTTTACCAGTTGCTTTTCATCTGATCCTTTCCTCACATCCACCACCACTTCTGCAGCCCTGAGGGTCCTGCCCTGGGACCCACCTGAGCATGTCATCCATGCTCTCAGTGATGGTAGAATCGTAGACAGGATCTCCCAGTCTGCTGGCCAGGGCTAATGCAATCTTCAGGGTCTGAAAATATAATAGGGGTGTGGAAGAGGCTGCCAGGCTCCTCCCAGGACCCACACTTTTGATCCTCATGTGAGAAAACCTGGAGGTGATTTAGTCCTGCCCCACGGCAGTAACCCATCCCCCCACTCCCAGTGTACCAAGACCCAGGGCAGGGTGGAGGGGTCGGCCTTGCCTCTGCCACCCAGTGAAGAGCCTGTTCCCGGGACACCAGGGTGGTAAGATTGAAGCCTTCAAGGATGTTGAGAGCACTGATGAGGGCAGGCCCTGTATGCGGGGGTGGGGGACTGAGAACCAGGTGGCCTGGAAAAAAAATGGAAATGACCAGATGGCAGGGGAGGGGTCAAGGCATCTCCATATCCCACCATCACGTAGGCTGAGACCCCTGCACTGAACTCCTCATCAGACAGGAAACTGTGCTGAGAGGCAAAGTATTGAGAGGCAAAGGGACCCACACAAGTTCACATGGCAAGTCAAGGGCAGGGCCAGGACTCCAACTCAGAACACTGGTCTTCAGTTTCCTCTTCTGCACAAGGAAACTAAGGCTCAAGAGAACGGTAGTCTGCCCAGAGGCACATTGCAGGCAGAGCAGGGACAGGTGTCCAGATGTCCAGAACTCCTTTTAGCTCCTCCCACAGACCAGGATACTATTCAGGGCCCATCATGGTCCCACCCCTAAAACTTCTTGGGAGCAGCAATCTCCTCTTCCTATTTGAGGCCCCTGTTATTAGATGTTTGGACATCAAAAGAATAATGATAATACCTGACATATAACATTAACTGATTAACTCATTTAACCCCCACAATGGGTAATGTTATCATCCTCATTTTACAGGTGAGGAAACGGAGGCACAGAGAGGCAGCTGGTCCAAGTTTGTAGGAGACAATCTCAAGGTACTGGCATTGGCAAGAGAACCCAGGCTGGGGAGGGGATTTGTAAAATCAAATAAGAATTCAGCATCCATTCTGATCAGGGCAGCTTCTGATAACACCTCATCAAATCTTCATGGGCACCCCTCAAGGGTACTATCTCCATTTTTAGGAGGGAACCACAGCTCACAGTGGGAAGTGACTTGTTCAAGGTGAATGGGACAGCTAGTACTCAAACCCAGGTCTTCATACACTACCACCTCTGGTAGAAGAATCAGGCTAGAAATTGAGGCCTGGAAACCTGAACTCAGAGGTAGCCCCTCCTGGGGTTCAAGGTGATCCAGACCTCCAGGAGGGGAGAGAACCTGAGAACCTTCTGAGGGACCCAGGAAACCACCACTTTGGGTTCAGCAAACATGGATTTCATCCACATCATAGGCTTGGCTTTTGGGATTCCTCTAGTTTTGAGTTTGGCAGGTTAAGTTCCATTCTGTCCCTGGGCCTCAGTTTCCTTTTGACACAATGAGGGAACAGGTTTATAATTGTCTTCAAAGGTTTGTTCAATATGAATTTAGATGGACTCTGGCCTTATGAATTCTTCTTAGGAAGTACACAACAGTGAGAGTGGGGCTGAGGGAACATAGAGCCCAAATCAAGAAAACTTATGGCCAGAACCCCAACTTCCAGGCCTGAACTTTTGGCCAGACCTCCCTCCCCATATCCTAAATACTTGGGGTAACTGACCCCATGACTACTTCAGAAGGTGGGCTGGCTCTGGCTTCCTTCAACAGTTGGCTGGCCAGGCAGCTCACTGCCTCAGTTTCTCTCCTGTAAAATGGGGAGGAATCTCTAGGCCAAAAGGAGGTGGCCATGGACTGGGAGGCTTCTCCTGAGCAGGGACCCTGAGAGCTGGGAGAGAGGTCACCTCTGTAGACGCCACACACAGGATTCTCCACGAGGACACTGTAGTTGCTGAAGTCCTCCTCAGTTATGACACCCCCTGCATGTTGAGCCTAGAGGGGAGAGAATGACCCCATCACAGCTGTGATCCACACTCCACAGTGTAAGCATATGGGCTTGGCCTATGGTATATGCTTGGAATCAAAGACAGATCAGATGTTTCTAACTTTTGTGCCTTCTGCAATTTCCATCATGGCCTTTATGGACCTCATTAGCCCTCGGGACCCTACGGAAAAGACAGGGGGAAAAGCACTACCACTGAGCACCTGCTATGTACCAGACATTCTATGAACGACCTCCTTAGATTGGCATTCAAGGCCCTTTGTGACCTGGCCCCTGTCCAATGCTCCCACCTCATGTCCTGCTATTCCCCAGTGACCTCTGTACAGCTATCTGAGTGAACTACAGTTCCTGAATTCATGACTCCATGGCCTTGCACATACTACCCTCTCTGCCTGTATAAAATGAACATTTTCTGGGGTACTTGGCTGGCTCTGTCAGTAGAGCCTGCAACTTTTGTTGGGGTCCTGAGTTCAAGCCCCACATTGGGTGCAGAGATTATTTTTTTTAAAGGAATATTTTCTACTTAAAGCAGAATTTGCCTACAGATATCAAAACTGAATTCTTCATTTCACTACAATTAACTAAAGCTACTCCAAAACCATGAACTCTGGATGATTCTGGTAGGAATGACCCTCATTGGATGTAACCAAGCATCTATTGACCAATGAACCAACAAACCTATGGGCTCATTCCATCCTTTCCAGCATGGTAATTTTCATTCCTAAATTAGCATAACCACTAGGAATCCTCAATCTCTCTCTCTCTCTCTCTCTTTGTAGTTTTAGTACTTGAAACCCCTGACTTTTAATCCACCCTTGGTGAACTACACACTGAAGTTCTACACATTGAATGACACACACATCATATGTGTTCCTTTGTTGGTCAAATTTTTAAACTCAACTTTGGTGTTTTTTTCTTTTAAAGCTCTGATGGTCTTTGTTAGAGTCTCCTTCATCCCCTTCTCCAGTATATCCAGGTCTGGCTAATCAGAGCATTCCTTTTCCATGCCAGTGACTGGTTTGGGAATAATCATGAGACCTATGATAGGCCAATGAGATACAAGCTGGAGGTTTTTGCTTTAACTGTTGGAATGAGAAATGCTCTTTCTCTGGGATGGTTTGCTGGAAGGATGGCTGGTGAGGAGTAGGTATGGAAAGGATCTGACAGAGAGTGAATTCAAACAGAAGTAGAGTCATGACAGAGAGACAGACAGACCAAGGCCTGACAATGTAGATGGAGCTGTGGACCCAGCAGACCTAAAGCCAGTATTCTGCTGGACTTCCCAGTTAAGTCCATTTGAGATGGGCGTCTATCATATAACCATACCTCCAGTGCCCAGCACAGGGTCTGACGCAGAACAGGCATTCTATGAATGTAGAATGAATGACACATCTATTCAGTTCCCATAACTATATGGCAGAGATACATATAATCACTCCAACGGTACAGATGACAGAATCACAGAGTTGGTGTGTATCCTCATCTTGAACATAATTTTCCATTAGGAGTTTTTAACTACTGACAATAGTTCTCAGAACCCATTACTGCCTCAGACTAAGAGTCTCTGTTGGTTGGTAAGTCCTGATAGTCACCAGTGAAGGAGGGGTTTCCCTCAGTCCCTAGAAAACCCAAGAGCAGGGTGAGCTTGAGGGCTCAGGGAAGCTGAGGCTGATCCTGAGTCTCCACCAGGCCTGGGAGGGACAGGACAAGACTCTGCACAGGTTGGCACCAGCCCTGGAGGGCCCAAAGGTACCTCTTTCAATCAAGACAGAACAGTTCTCTCATCCCAGGGGGTTCTTTGTGCTGCATCCCAGTTAACTGCTCTCACCCCAAACAACCACTAATCTGATTTCTACCACCAGAGATTGGTTTTGTCTATTCTACAATCTCAAGTAAATGGAATCCTCAGTAAATATATGTAGAAAGAAAGACCGAGAAGGAAGGAAGGGGAAGAATACTCCTGCAGTAGGGTCCTTCAGGGCAAGGGGAGCTCCCCACATGCTCACCTCAGCCACCATCTCCAGTGTAAGATTGCCTCCTGCGTAGAAGGCGGTGGGGCCAGAGGTGCCCAGCACATCCAGCACTGCAGCCAGGTCAGGCCGACGCAGCAGTGAGCCAGGTAGTGGCGGGTGGCCCAATGGCAGGAATGTCTCACGGAAACGCTCAGATGCATTGGGCGGAGGCTGTTCGGCCAGGGCTCGGGCTGCAAGCAGGGACAGGAGGCTGGGCTAGGGGCTGAGATGCACCATAGATGAAGTGGCTGACTGGCTGGCCCTAATAGTTCTGGCCCCCCAGAAGCCTGTTATGGGGAAGGTGTGGGGGGGGGGGTGTATATGGGCCCTTCCCAGATCCCCTCATTTGAGGCTGCATCCCTGTGAGAGTAGGATGGGTGGGGAGGGAGCCAAAGGAGCAAACTGGAAGAGAGGTGCTTTTTGGCTTGGGCCCCAAATCTCAGAGGTTCCTTCTCCCCTTCCCATCAACCTCATGCCTTCCCCCCAACCCCCAGGCCCCACTGACCTAGATCATGGGTCACGTTGAAGCCATCTTGGGCCACAGCTGCTGCGAAGGCCAGGACTTGGGACCATGGCAGCCTGGGGGGGCCGGAGAGCAGGGGGTGGAGAAGGTCCTGGGGGGAGGAGGAGGGGTCCTGGGGGAAACTTAAATCCCTGATTAGGGAAAACCCAGAGACTGGAAGAGCAAGGGGGTTCCTGGGAAGGAGAGTCCTGGCAAGGGAAGGGGATATTAGGAGGTGGAGTTGGGAAGGAAAGAATCCAAGGAAGGTAGGAGACGGCCACCCAAGGAGAGATGCAGGCAGGGGCCCCTGGTCCCCAGAGGGAGGGTCTTTACCTGCCATAGAGCTGGTGCGCTTCATGTAGCCCCTTCACCATTCCGGGGACCCCCACCAAGAGCCCAGGCTGGGCGAGGCGGGCAGGTGAGGGAGAGAGGAGACCAGGTCACTGGAAGCGGGGGGCTGGGCTGAACTCCGCAGAGCCCCAAGCCAGGGATGGGGGCTGGCACAGGGGAAAGACACAGGCCAAGTATCCCAGAGGAGGGACAAGCTCTCCCCGGCAGGCATCCCTCCCATTTCCCTGACTTATTATCAGCAAATGCAGAAAGGCGTCCTTTATCTAGCATAGTTGGGGGATTTATAAATTAAGCAAACCCTTTTAAGAGCCAAGACATAACCAATTTAGACAGAAACCTGTCTGTTGGATTATATCTACTCCTGCCTTTTAAAGTAATGGACAAGGACTTTCATTTAACCTTTTCGTTATCACACTACCATTACTCAGCTGTGATAACTCAGGCATGTGTTTGGCTTTTGTCACTGCACCAAATAACTATTTTTCCAAATTTTTCTTTTTCCCTTTGCTCTCAGTGGATAGTGGGTTTGCCTTTAGCAGTTCCTCTTTAATTTTCCAATAGGTTGTGGGCTGGGAAAGTTATAGTCAACAAGCTTAGAATGGGAAGTATGAGATATAGTGCAGGAACTTTGCGATGTCTCAGGCTGCTCAGGTTTCCAGATAGGTGAGGTCGCCAGAGAAGTGAGGTGTTGCTGTATTGCCTATTATCAACCATCCAGATCTTTTGGTTCATTATTTTATTTTGGGAGCTGCCTCTCTTCCTCATAGCCTTAAGAGCATCCTGCTTAACTCTTTTTCTCATTTCCACTGTAATTACTCAGCAAAGTAATGTTTCGGTTAGCAGAAGGGCAGTGAAGGGAGACACCCCCGGACTCTCTCTTCTCACCAGCATCCCCACCTTGGTTTCCCAGGATCTCTGCAGGGCCTCTTCCCTGAGGGCCCCTGGTGCAGACTCCCGGAAGTCAATTAGGTGGCTCTCATTTCGTCGGATGTCATGTACCAGCATCACGCCGCCACTGGGAGAGGCACAAAAGGGGGAGGTTGATAAGATGCTACCCCTCTAAACAATTAACCTGCCACCCTTCAACCCCCAGTGGTGATGGCTAAATCTGTAGGCTAAATCTGTCATCTGGAGTCAGATGTCTGAGCCCTCTCCCCAGCAGGGATTCAAAGACTCAGCTTCTGTAAGAGGGTGGGGGAGTGAAATCAAGGGGATTGGGGACCCAGAAACCATGGACCTCGTCTAGCCTGTTACTGGAGACTTTAATCCCTGATTAGGGAAACCCTAGAGACTGGAAGAGCAAGATGTTCTACCCCTTGCCCCCACCCTAGACCATAGCTGGACCCCTGCCAGCTTCCTGCACCTGCCTCCATGGTATGCCTCTGCTCCCTCTTCCAGGACTGAATTATGTAAGGATAGACTGTATACAACCAAAAGGGGAATTTCTTTGGTAGGGCCTGCAGGGCTGGTCTTGCAGGAGCCAAGATATGGACTTTGTCAGCTTGTCCCTTTTCTGTGACTTGTTTCCATCTGAGATGGAAGTTGCATCTGAGATGGTTGGCCTGCAGCCAAGTAACATAATAAAGAAAGCAAGAGAGATAAACAATAGGGAGTGGCAGGAATTATGGCCAAGTAGAAAGCACAAGCCCCGTCATGCTATTTAGCTCCAGACAATTGTAGCCATGTGGGAATGTGGGCCCAGTGTTACCGAGGCTCCTGATTGTTAAAGAGATGTTGGAAATATGGGTTTTTATGAAAATTCTCAACTTTTTAACAATAGCAAGCAAATTAAAAAATAATTTTTTTCAATGTTTATTTTTGAGAGAGAGAGAGAGAGACGGAGACTGAGCGTGAGTGGGGGAGGGGCAGAGACAGAGGGAGACGCAAAACCAGAAGCAGGCTTCAGGCTCTGAGCGGTCAGCACAGAGCCTGACATGGGGCTCAAACTCATGAACCGTAAGATCATGACCTGAGCTGAAGTTGGATGCTTAACCAACTGAGCCACCCAGGTGCCCTGAACAATAGCAAACAAATTTTAAAAACTTTAAGTGTGGGAGATGCTTGGGTAGCTCAGTCAGTTGAGTATCCGACCCTCAATTTTGGCTTAGGTCATAATCTCTTAGTTTGTGGGTTCCATCCCTGTGTTGGGCTCTGTGCCTGCTTGGGATTCTCTCTCTCCGTCTCTCTGCCCCCTCCCCCACTCTCTCTCTCTCAAAATAAATAAATAAACATTAAAAAAAATAAAAATTTAAGTGTGGAAAACAAACTAGTCTGTGTGTTGGTATGGCCCATAGGTGGCCAGTTTGTAATCTTTGTTTTAAGAATTCTTAGCCTGGGGACTTGGGTTGCTCAGGTGATTAAGCTTCATACTCTTAATTTCTGGTCAGATCATGACCTCATGGTTTGGTTTGTAGATTCCAGCCCCACATGGGTTTGTCCTGACAGAGGGGGAGCCAGCTTGGGATTCTCTCACTCTCCCTCTCTCTCTGCCCCTCCCTGCTCTCTCTCTTTCTCTCTCTCAAAATAAATAAACTTTAAGAGTTCTCAGCCTGGGGTATATTTTTGGAAGATAGAGGTTCCATAGCTTAACCATGCTCACAGGGATTTGTTTTAAGGATTTGTAAACCCGAAAATTAAAGTATCCCTGTGTTAACTAGTGACAGTATACCCCCACCAGAGTAGTTTACAAAAGTCTAGTTACAACAAAGTAAAACACAACAAAACAAAACAAAAACAAAACAAAACTCTTCTGAAAATGCCTCCTCTGACTCAGGTAAGGAGAAGGGTAAAATTGGATGTAGAAAGGCAAAATGCAAGGAGTTGGGGCCTAGCTGCCCCTCTAGTGAAACCCAAAGACCCCCTAGTGAGGCCTACAGACCAGGACACAGAAGGAGGCCTGGGGGAACCCAACCTCCACAGCTGGGAGCTCCTTACCCGCCCAGGCCAGAACTGTGTGGAGCCACGATCCCCAAACACAGGGCTGCTGCCACAGCGGCATCCACGGAAGATCCCTGTTTACTGAGCACCTCGATGCCCAGCGATGTGCAATGGGCAGCATCAGTCACCACGGCACCCTGGTGAAAGATCTGGGAAGGGAAAGGGTTCTAGGTGGGGGCAGTAGGAGACCCCTGCCCCCTTAAGGCACCTCCACCAACCCCAGAATCTCCGCAGGGGCTGGGGGTGCGAGGCCTGCCTTCTTGTCCCCTAGGACTCTTTCCATTATGGCCTCCAGTACCTCTCACCTGATCAGGTGCCTTCCTGGCTCTGTCCTCCTCATACCTTGAGCCCCTCCCTTTGGGACCTTCCTCTTCCATGTCACTGTCCTCTCCCCTTTCCATTTGCTGACCTCCTCCTTCACTCAGCCATTCCGCAATCCCCACGGTCTCCTCAAGAACTTCCTCACTCCCTCCTCTTCGGTTCCCTCCCTCTGGCCCTCACGCAACCCCCTCACCTGAGGGTCCCCGAAGTAAATCTGCATGACAAGCGCCACAGTGACACCCGTGGCAAAAGTGAGGCAGGCCGTGACGATGACTGTGAGCCCGTCCTGGCGGCAGGAGCACTCGGCCGCTGCCGCAGAGAACGGGTCCTTGCGTGTCTCCCGCAGCGGCGACCCGTCCTGGCTGCCCATCTCCGAAGACGTCGAAGGCAGCCGCTGCAGCCGCGCAGACTTCAGGAAGGAGTCCGGGTCTGTGGGGTGGCAGCCGGGTAGGTCTGGGCACCTCTTACCTGGCCCTGCCCGCCTGGAGGGCGGGGCTATTCTGCATGACCCTCTCCCCGCCCCTGTCAAGCAAACCCCACTAGACGGCTGCTCGCCCTTTTTAGCATCTCCCCAATGCACCCCAAAAGGGGGAAGCGGCAGCCCCGGCTGGAAAGACAGGGACCCCCATCTAGGCAGCAGGAAGCTGGATGTCTGGCCCCTAGGCGAAACTTCCTGGGAACCGAGACCCACCCAGGGACCCAGGACCGAGACCCAGGACCCAGGACCCAGGACCCAGGGCCTAGGGCAAAGAATACTTCCTGGAGTGCAAGGGGTTTGAGCCCTCCCTGGAAACTAGATCCTGCCCCAGCTGGGGCCAGCTTTCTGTGCAAGGAGGTAGCTATATAAACTGAATGAACAGGCCCTGGCTTCCAACCTTGCTTGGCTTACCCATTCACTCACTCAACAAATATGGAGGGCCTGCTATGGGTCTGGCCCTCTGCTCAATACAGGGGAAAAGAATAAACAGTTTCTGCCCTCATGGAGTTCACAGACCAGTGAAAGAAAAGAAAATAAACAAACAAAGGAGTATATCATCACAACTTGTGGCAAGTGCTATGAAGGATGAAATGATAGAGAATAATGGTGCACGTTGAAGGTTGCTTAGCTGGGGAAATCAGGCAAGGCTTCTCAGGGGAGGTGACTTTTAAGCTGAGAACTAAGGGATGAGAAGGAGCTAGCCATCATATGTAGAGCAAGGGGTGAGTGTGTGGAGTGTTCTAGAAAGGAGCAGCAGGCACAAAGGCCCTAAGGTAGGAATAAGCTTGGTGCATTAGAAAAAAGTAACCAAGGCCTGAGTGGCTCTGATGTAACGAGCAAGGGGAAAGAGTGGTATGGTGGAGGCTAGGCCAGGTGCACTGGGTCTTGTGGGCCTAGTGAGAAGCTTCGATTTAATCCTAAGAACCATGGGAGGCCATTGCAGAGTTTTAAGCAAGAACTGAAGACATCTGTTTTGTGTTTTAAAAAGATTCCTCTGGCTATCTGGAGAATGAATCTGAGGACTGACTATAAGAGTGGAGCAAACTACTACTTGCTGGCTTACTATGAGTAAGTCCCTTCAAGCCACAAGCCTCACTTTCCTCACCTAATAATGGAGCTAACCCCTAACTGGCCAAAATGGGCATAAGGATTCCATGAGATGATTCTACCAGGCACCCTCTAGTTACTTCTATCCCCCTTCCACGTTGGCCAGGGCTGAGGCCCTCTTCCATCCCATAGTTTTCCTCCTTTGGGTCATATTAGCCTTGAAACCAGTTCTCTAAATGGCCTATAGGTCCTGGGTGTTTGTGAACAGTAAAAAAATAACCTGGTACCTTGGCCTTAATACCCTTGCTGTATGTACAATGTGTTTTAAAAAGTTCATTCATTCAATAAATATTTTGTGAGCACCTCCTACTATGCACTAGGAGGATAACCACTTTAAAAGTCTGTGGGATAATATTGAAAACTAAGTGTTATACTTTCCTGTTTAAAATACTATCATGGTTCATTGATGTCAACACGATGAAAATCCAAGCTCCTTGACCAGGCATTCAAGGCCCTTCAGAATCCATACTTCCCTCTTCTATGTAAATAAGAAACCACGTACATATATAGATAATTTTTAGAAAACGTTTATGGTGGTTACTTCTGGGAAAGATACTGAAGGTAGGAATGAGATGGGGTGGGAGAATTTCTTGTTTGACATTTTTATTACATATATGTATTTTTTTAGTCAATACATATAAATATATTTTTAAGATTTTATTTTTTAAGTAATCTCCACACCCAACATGGGGCTCACACAACCCCGAGATCAAGAGTCTCATGCTCCACTGACTAAGCCAGCCAGGCACCCCTAAATCAATACATATATTTTTATTTTTATTTTATTTTTTAATTAAAAATCTTTTTCTTTTAAAGTTTATTTTTATTTATTTTGAGAGAGGGATAGAGAGCAAGCGGGGGAGGGGCCAAGAGAGAGAATCTCTGTGCTGTGAGCACAGAGCCTGAAAATTGTTTTCTTGTAGACAGAGAGAAAGAGTGTGTACACACATGAGCTGGGGAGAGGGGCAGAGGGAGGGAGAGAGAGAGAGAGAGAGAGAGAGAGAGAGAGAGAGGGAGAGAGATAAGCAGGCTCCATGCTCAGCAAGAAGCCCAATGTGGGGCTTGACCTCAAGACCCTGGGATCATGACCTGAGCCAAAATCAAGGGTTGGATGCTCAACCAACTGAGCCACCCAGGAATGCCCATATATTTTTAAATAAAAAGGAAAAATTGTGGGCAGATAGGAATGGAGAAGAGAACTTTTACTTTTCTTCACTTTTTTTTTTTTTTACTATACACATGTAATTTGTTTTACATTTTTTATTCAAAAAAAGAAACTTGTCTTCTGGAAGCCTCCCTCAGCTGATCATGCTTGCCTCTACTCCACAGCACCAGCACCACATAGTCTTTAAATAAAACTGGAATTTGGGGCGCCTGGGTGGCGCAGTCGGTTAAGCGTCCGACTTCAGCCAGGTCACGATCTCGCGGTCCGTGAGTTCGAGCCCCGCGTCGGGCTCTGGGCTGATGGCTCAGAGCCTGGAGCCTGTTTCCGATTCTGTGTCTCCCTCTCTCTCTGCCCCTCCCCCATTCATGCTCTGTCTCTCTCTGTCCCAAAAATAAATAAACGTTGAAAAAAAAATTAAAAAATAAATAAATAAATAAAAAATAAAACTGGAATTCATTCAACAAACAGATGTTAAATACCTACTGTGGGCACAGAACTCTCCTTGGTCCCTGGAGGTTTCAAAAGAAGTGCAGGAAATGGTTTTGAACTTATATTTATTGATGCTGACTATATTCCAAGCTCTTTATACACATTCCCTCACTGAAGCATTCCCATAACTTTATGAGATAGGCCTATTCTCTCCATTTTGCAGATGAGGAAACTTGGGACTGGGAAAGATGACGCTGCCCACTTAAGGTCATAAAATGAATAAATGACAGAAGCAAGAGTAACTCAAAACCTCCTTTCCATTGCTCCACAAGGCAGAAGCCATTTCCACACTCGAAAGCCAACCTTATAAGCTAATTCTAGTTGATGCTTGTCCTTAAATATGTTTTCTCCAATCAGCTATGAGGGACCAGGAGGTGAAGGTGATATGGTTTCATTAGAGTTAGATTCATGCAAGACTTTTTATTCCACCAGTCAATCATTAAGTTATTCATTTATTCAACAAAAATATTTACTGAATACTTTACTGTGTAAGCACTAGGGCAATAAAACCATTGATTTTACTGATATGTAAGAGCAACAGCAGGACACTGGGAAAAGGTTAGTTTGGAATCAGAAGACATAAGTCTTTTGGGAGAAAGATGATGAGTTTAATTTTGGTGATTCTGAATTTGTGGGACATTAGCAGTTGTCTGGAGGCAACTGGCCTAGTAGGCATTTGATTTTTATCTGCTTAGATGCCATTTCCATTCAATTTTCTTTTAGAAAATACCATCTCCCTTCTCTCATTCCTCATTTTCTCATTCCTGACCAGAGTGAGTATATGACCTAGGTCTAGCCCATCAGAACAGGTACCTCTATACAGTAACTGGTTCAGGGACAGGCATGTGACCAGCACCAGTTCAATGAGACTAAAACTTAGTTCTATTGCTGGAACCATTGGGGAAGAGGAAAGCTTTCTTTCTGCCTAGATTGCTAAGATAGTACGGGGTAAACCTGTTGCTGCTGGGGACATGTTGACCCACAAGATGAAAGCCAATTCCTTTTTAGGTGCCTTGATCCAGCTATACTTGAGGCCCCATATCCCTGGATGTTTCAGTTATGCTATCAAATAAAATTCTCTTTTAAGATTAGCTCAGTTTTAGCTGAGTTTCTGACAAAAGAATACTGAACAGAGTTGACTTGCTAAGTCTAGAGCTCAGGAACGATATCTTGGCTAGAAACTGAGTTCATCTCTGGCTTGCTTATTCCTTAAGCGCAGAATCATTAAAGATTTTTGAACCAAGGAATGACATGACAGAAGTTCAAGGTAGTGGATAGATTGGGGTTGGGGAGGTAGAGGGGAGGAAGAGGCAGGTAGTAGCTAGAAGCCTATGGGTAATACAAGTAAGAGAGGATGGTGGCTTAGTCTACAGTAGTGGTAGCAGGATGATGAGATGGAATCTGCAAGATACTTGGAAGGACAGAGAGCATCTGATCACCATTTGGAAATAAAAGGAAGGAAGGAAATCATGGGTAGCTCCTGGGCTTCTACCTTGGAGACTGGACGAATGGCAGTGTCACTAATTGAGAATGACATTGGGGGGAAGGGCAGGTATGGGGAAGAGATGATAAATTCAACATAGATCATGCTGACAGTCAGGCACTTGCAGGACATCTAGAGGCAGATGCCTGCGACAAAGAGGAACACATGGGCCTGAAGCTCAGGAGAGAGTCAAGAATTTCCCCAACCTTGGAGTGGTCACCATTTAGCTCTACTTTTTCCAGGGTCAGTTGTAGGGTACCTGGCACTTGGTTCTGGGGAGTGGCAGGCTAGAGGCTAGTTGGGCACAACCAAGGTCCTGGTTAAGAGGATGGGACAGTGCCAGTAAGTGGCACCACCAAGTTAATAACATAGGAGATCATGTTAGCCAACAGGCTAGTCCAGCTGGCCAAAGAAGCCTTGGGGCCTAGAAGTTGTGCTCTGAGACAAAGCATTGAAATGACTACATAGGTATGATGGTAAGAGTCCTTGGAATTTTAGTGTACAAGTGTGGCATAAGGTGCAGGTTCCAAGAAACTCAGGTGACAAGGGTCTCTGTTGGAGTTTTGTATAGATGAGGGCAGAATCTATATTAACTCCCCAAGGTACTCCCTCCCCTGCTAGTCTTTCATCCTGAGATCTCTCTCATTCATTTATTCATACAACAATTTTTATTAGTGCTTAGCACTGTGCTGGACGGTAGAGAAAGGATGGTGAACAAAACAGTCATGATCCCATCCACATAGGGCTTACAAATATGGAGTAATCACATGACTGCTCAAATAATCACAGGTTTGATAAATGCTAAGACATTTATAGGGAGCTAGGAGAAAACATGTCAGGGGTTTTCCAATCTCTAGGTTAAGAGAGATAGACATCCCCAGTTGAGCTAGAAGAGGAAACTAAGGCCCAGGTCAGGATAGGACTGCCCACTGTCATACAGAGTCAAGCCAGTGCTGAGATCAGGAGTGGCACTCCTGACCCCTGAATAAAGGGCATAGTTTCAGGCTGTTATCCACCAGGACACATCTTCCCATTACTCTTCCTGTTACCTCCTGATTCCAGGGTTACTCCCTCTGGAAAAGAAGTTTTGATCTGCAGCTTGGACATGTGATGTCCATAAGCCTCCCCCTCCAGGTAGGGTACAGTCTAGTTAGGTTGGCAGGGGCTGTGAGTAAAGGCCAGATGACTGGGAAGTTGTGGAGGGGGAAGAGTTTGGAGCTTTCAGCCTGGGAATAGCTACAGAAGGGTCAGGCTGGAGAAGGCTGGGTCAGAGAAGTAGGATCTGCCTGCCAGGCTGGTAAGGGAGAGGGCTCAAGTGCAGGCACTGGGAGGAAGACAGAGTTAAGCAGAAGGATGCTCTAATGCCAGGAAGTGACGTTGAGGGAAAGAAGGATGGGGGATGGAGGATGAAGAATGGAGAGGAAGATAGAGCTGGGCCACATGGATAGGAGGCAGAGCCCTAGGGAAGAAATGCTCAGAGACCTCTTGGCCCTCAGGTCTCCCCCCTCCCTACTCTTGCCCCTTGCAGTCCCTGCAGAGGGCCAAGAACACAGTAAAATTCTGGAGCCTGCTTCCTAGGGGGCAGGGTACCTTACTAACATCCTGGCTTGATCCATGGCTCTGGGAGGGGTGAGGTAATCCACAAGGCAGAGAAGGCACTCTGGTCTCCAAGGACTCTGAGAGGTCATGCAGTCCATCCCCCTGTCTCCCAATACCTAGCCCTCACAAACAGACGGGAATCATGCCCTCTGTACCCCTCCGGGGACATGAAGAGATCCTCAGCTGCTCCCTAAGGTCTCTCCTTCCCACAATCCTTGGCTGTGGGAAGTTCTTCCCAAGACCTAGCCTCTACCCATCCTGCTGCAGTCTGTTCTCTGTGACTAAAGAACGGCCTCTTCTGGGTGATCACAGCTGTTTCTTAGCATCCTCCCTCCAAAACTCCTTCCTTTTTAGTTGGTTCTTCCCAAGAGGTAACCCCAATCCCTGCTACTGCAATCCCTGGCATCATTCTTCCCTGTCGCATCCTAAGCCTCCAAAGCAGAAATGCATCTCCAACCTCACTAGATAATTAACAGAGACAAGGGAGAAGAAGGGAGGGGTCCAGGAGGAAGGGGATCAATTAGGGAGATGGAGACTGGAGGTGATGCTCCGCGCAGATGGAGGAGGACCGGGGACGTCCCAGGGGGCAGGGACTGGGCCAGCGGGCCTCACCGGTATCGGGGTCTCCCAGGAAGGCGTCCTCGTCCTTGCGGCCCCTCAGAGGGGCCGCGGGCGCCGGCTCGTCCTCCGGCAGCCTCGGGAAGCTGGTGATGCTCATGTAATCCACCGGCGAGTAAGCGCCCAGGGCGCTCTCCTGACTGGCCTCGTTCTCCGCCGCCATCCTCGCCCGCGCCCCCCAGCAGCGCAGCGCCTGCCGGAAGTGGTGCGGCGGGGGCGAGGGGGGTGGGGGAGGGCGGGGCCTGAGCTCTAGGGCAGCCAGGAGGGGGCGCCTCACCACAACCCCCGCGGGCGTAGGGTCTGACTGCACACCCCTCCTCCACCTAGCGCTGTCAGCCTGCAGTCGACCTGCAGGTGGGCAGTGTGAGTGTGGGATCATAGACTGGGATGGGGTCTCTGCAATCTGAATATTTACCATCATTTTAAGAGTTTTTGATGTGGTTCTGAAAGGATACTTGGAGAGAGAAATAATGGTGGTGATGGTATGGCAGGAGTTGAGAGGGAGGGATAAATGGGAGAGGAATGGGTCTCTGTAGTCTAGTTGTCTGGGTTCTATTCCCTGTGCTACCACTTATAAACCATGTCATCTTAGGCAAGACATTTAATCTTCTTGAGTATCAGTTTCCTCATCTGTAAAACAGAATAACAGTATTCATCTCAGATGGCTGTGAAGATTAAATAACATGTCAGAAAATGCTTAGTATAGGACGTGGCACTTAATAAATGTCATAACTATGATTATTGTCATTATTTCCTTAATTTCTTGAATTCTCATCCCATCCAACCCAATCCATCCTCTTCCTACCCTGAAGAGTTCTGACTACACTATAGTTTGCATTACTACCCCATCTCTAAGGATGGGGGAGGGAAGTTCTCTCCCTTATGAGGCCTCTTTTCTAAACTTCCATTACACAGCCCACAAACAAGAGGGAGGGGGGTGCTGGTGAAGCCCCTGGGGACACACCCTCTCCTTCCTCAACCCCAGGATCCAGGCTCAGAGATAAAAACCAGGACTATTTGAAAAACTGCTGTGGGACCAGCAGCTGCAGTGCCATATTTAGACAGCAGAGGACATCAGTGTATTGAGAACAGCTTTAGGACTTAGGAGAAGGGCTTGGAGAGAACTGGGGGCTGAGGAGGGAGGGAGGGGAAGAGATGACTGTCTATATTAGGAATGTGTGCCCATTGCGTGTGCCTTCCTTCCTACAGAGAGGTTCGTATCTCCTCAGTGAGGTCTGTAGGGCTTGTGATGCTTCAGGGAAGTCTGATCCCCCTTGTAGTCTCCACTAAGTGAGGTCTGTGATCCCTTAGTGGTGTCCATTTCCTCAGTGTTGTGAGAGGCCCCTTAGCGGGGTTTGAGTCCTCTCAGTGGAGTCTATGTCTCCTTAGTAAAACCTATATCTTCTCTATCTCCTAGGAGGAAGTCCATGTCCCCTCAATAGAATCAGAGAACTTCAATGCATTTTATGTCCTATTTGCAGGGTCCACAGCCCTTCAGTGAGATCTGAGATCCCTCAGCAAATCTGTGCTCCCTTAATGGAGTACCTTCAGTAAAGTGTGTGTGCCTTTTTCAGTGCAGTCAATGCCTTCTTGGTGAATTATCTGTCTCCTCAGTGGGGTCCATGTCCATTCCATGAGGTTTGTACCCTTTCAGGGAGCCCTGAGACTCTCACTTTAGGATTGAATAGGCTCTGGATCATAGGTCTGGTGGTGGGGAGTTTTTGTTTTTTCAATTTAGGGTGTTCTGGGCTTGTGGTTAGCTGGACAAAGAACAAAGGAGAAGATGAGAAGATAGCCTGGGCCAAGTGGGGTCACAAGCCCTGTGTAGGCTTCAGGGGGTGGGGCTGCCCATTTTGACCCTCAGAATCACCCTTGGAGTTAGATATCTAAGGATCCTTCCTACCTTGACAGCCATTCTGTGAACTGATGGGTGGGGAGGGCCCTTCTTGGTGGTGAGTGCAGGTGGGAGATAGAGGGTCTTGTCTGGCCTCTCCTTTCTGTAGTAGAAGGGATGGAGGGAAGTCAGAGGTAATTGAGCCCAGTTGTGACAAGTAGGAGGGGTTTCTTGGTGAAGTAAAAAGATTAGGAAGGAAAGAAGGGTGAGTTTTCCTATTTTGCATAGACTTTAGTGTTTTACAAGCATTACCTTCAGCCTGATGAAGGGGAGTCAGAAGACCTAGGTTTGGTCCTAACCTGGTTGTTGTTTTCTCTGTGACCTTGCACAAATTATTTCCTTTCCCTGAGTTCATTATTTGCATAATGAGGAGATGTGTTTATTAGCAAAGACCTAAAAGCACCTCCTAGTTTTCACTTGCGTCTTGTACTTGAGATCTATATGGGAATTTGTGGAGGCAGGGAGAGTGAAGACATATCTTCAGAGGTGGGAGAAAATTCTGAGCTGGCCCCAAGGTTAGCAGAGAGGGCATCCTGTCCCCAGGCCGAGCCCTCAACGTCGTGGGAGGAGTTTTTCCTGGGGACAGAGGGGAGTGGTTTACTCAGAATTGGGGGATAGTTCTCAGAGAACAGTGCCACCCGGAAAGGACCCTATTCCACCTGGCTTTCCAAATCGGTGGAGTGACTGGCTTGTGCAATCAGATCACGGGGCGTCTCCATTATGGGCCAGATCCAACTCCTTTCGGTTGCCCAGCTCTTTCCCGCTCGAGCCCCGCCGTAACCCAACTTCTCATCTGTCACTCCAAGACCCCACCCCACTGTGGTCACTCCATGATTCAGTCTCCTCTCTTGTCACCTCCAGGCTCGCCACTCCCTGTCACTCCATGACAGGAGAAGGCCCACCTCCTCTACTGTCACGTCTGGCCCCTCCCCTCCTCTGTCACTCCAAGATGCCAACCTCTCTTGTCACGCGCCCCGCCCCTTCAGCTCCTCCCCTGTGGCTCCACCCCTTCCGCAGTCGGCTCCGCCCCTACCCCCAAGCAATACTCGACTTTTCCCAATCCGTGTCACTGCTAACATTCGTTTTGACCCCATCGAGCATGGCTCCGCCCCTCCGGGCCGCCATCCGCCGAGGCTGCTTAAGCCACGCCTCCGCCGGCCGGGCCTCTCCTCCCGTAAGGCACCGCCCCCGGGCCAGCCTGTTTTCCTCTCCTGGGCGCGAGAAGCTACCCGCAAAGGCTGCTACAGCGCTCGGAACTTGACGCTATGGGGCTTCCGGAGGAGCGGGGCCGGAGCGGGAGCGGGAGTGGGAGCGGGGAGCGGGAGGAGTCTGGACCCCGGAGCCGGGTGCGGAGTTGGTCTCCGCCGCCCGAGGTCAGCCGTTCAGCGCACGTCTCTTCGCTGCAGCGCTACCGCGAGCTGCACCGGCGCTCTGTGGAGGAGCCGCGAGGTGAGGCCAGGCCCGGGCGGCCCTGGGTGGGGTCAGTGAGGAGAGAAGTGGGGGGTTGCAGAAGAGTGAGAAATTGGGCACGAGGCGTGGGGGACGGGGATTACGTGAGGAGATCGGGGTCCCTGGCGGAGTTGGGTTTTCTCTTGGGAGGTTGAAAGATTCATGAAGAGGCAGGTTCTTTGAGGAGATGGAAAAGAAGTTCCGGGAGGATATGGGAGTTCTGTAGGGAGAAGGGTTCTGTGATGAGGAGGGTTCTGTGGTGAGGAGGGTTCTGTGGTGAGGAGGGTTCTGTGGTGAGGAGGGTTCTGTGATGAGGTTCCCTAGGAACCAGGGAGTTCCTTGGCGACTTGGGGATTTCGTGAGGAGTTGGGGCTTCCTTGAGGCGAGTGAAGGTCTGAGTTCCTGAGGTTCGCAGAGGCGAAGGGGAGCCTCGAGGGGAGGAGAGCTACAGAACTTTCTTTGCTCCCTTTCACGCCAACTCAGCTTTTGCCTCCTGACACCTTTACCCTGTGACTTAGTCTCCACAGTTGGTTAGTAAAGGGTCTCGTTCCCGTCCTGGGGGTCCCCCACATTAGTAACGGAGTCCCAGATCTGTTTTTCATATTTCATAAATTCCAGCGGCAATTACGCAATGTAAGACCGAACAAGTCACTAAGATGCAGTTTAAAAAAAAAAAATCGGGCTGGGATTGTAATAACTCAGAAATTCTGATAGAAAGTCCCATGTCTTTAAGAATGTGTATGGAAAATTCTTTGCCCTTGCCCTCAGTCTGGGTAAGGGGTCAAAACTGTACCAACGTTGGGAGGCAGCATTATGTTTGGCAGTGGGATAAGCCTGGGCAATGAATCAGACCACCCCCAAATCTACCATTCATTCACTGTGAGGTCTTAAGCAGAGTTTTAAACCTAAGATTCCTTTTCTTCGTCCGTAGGATGCTGATAATAATACTTACCTCCTACGTTTGTTTGAGGTCTAAAGCAGGTGATAAGTGCATGATAGAGTGCCTGAAGCACAGTTGGCATTCAGTAAATGGTGGTTAGTCTGATAATAAGAACAACGTGGGCCAAGGGATTACTGAGTAATGGAAGACAAGATTGAATCAAGTGTAGGATGGTTGACTGCTACACAGGCAGTGTTCAAGTTTGAATCCTCAGACCTCTTTTCACTTCTCTTCTATTTTTTCCCCCATCATGAGTTAATCTGTTTTCTATCTATTTCCACAATAATAACTTCTATATATTTAGCCCTGTGCCCAGGATCCCACTTACGCTCTGGTCCCAGATTTCATAGGTCTGTAGACCATTTTATTCTCATACCTTGATGTTACACCATATTTAACATGACTGTGTCTGGGATTTACCAATTTTCCCTCCCAAAACTGCTCTCCCCTTAATTTTCTAATCCCTGTCAGTGCCACTATCCCAAACTAAATCTCTTTCATCATCTTCTTCTATAATAAGATCTATGTATCAACTATAGATGGATCTTTTCTATCTCTTTAATCTCATTAAAGATTGCTTACTGCTTACTGAACACAAATCCTGTTTGATTTGATGTAGACTGTTATCCCCATTATGCAGAGAAGAAAACTGAAGTGTAGAGAGATTAACTAACTTGCATAAGGCCATAAAGCTGCATAGCAGTGGATCTGGGATTTGATCTAAGATAGTCTTGACTACAGAACCTATACTCCTGATAGCTATAGTCTTCCTCTTCCCTGACCCCACAGTCTGCCTTTCACCAAATTCTGTTAAATACTCTTCAAAATATCTCTGCTTACCTTTTCTTCCATTCCCACAGTACCTTTTAATTCAAGGAAGCAGCCTCCTAATTGGTTCTCCCGTCCCCTGGTCTCACCCACCAATCTCTCTGGTAGAATTATCTAAAATAAACACTATTAGATTGAGATTCTGGAAACATTGCTTTCATATGTCACTTCAAAAACTTTCAGTAGTTCCCTATTTCCTCCAATTTCAAATAAAAATTTGAAATTGCCGTTTACTCAAGGTCTGGATAACTAGCTACACCTTACCTCTCTATTCTTATTTCCCGCTATTCCTTACCACACCCCTTATTCTAGACCAGTCATTCTCACTGATATACTGATTACACAAAGGTTTATTTCCCATCTCCTTGCCTTTGCCCATTTCCTTCTGCTCTTCTCTACCTAGTCAAACCCACCAGTTCCACACAACATTCCCTGATCATCTAGTCCATGCTCATCTTTTCCTGTTCTGAACTTTCATATTTAGAATGCATGCTAATGGTGGGGTGCCTGGGTGGCTCAGTCAGTTAAGCATCTGACTCTTGATTTCAGTTCAGGTCGTGATCTCACAGTTCGTGAGTTCGAACTCCGCGATGTATTGTCAGCACAGAGCCTACTTGGGATTCTCTGTCTCCCCCTCTCTCTCTGTCACCCCAAATAAATAAATAAACTTAAAAAAAAAAGAATGCATGCCAATGAAGCATCCAGATTTCAATACTTCCACCAAATAAAAACAAACCCCTCCCAAAACAAAACTAAGTGATCATAAAACTCAAGTTTTCTTTTTATTTTTTTAAAGTTTATTTATTAATTTTAAGGCGGGGGAAGAGAGAGAGTGCGTGTGGGTGAGCGAGTGCAAGGGGGGAGGGGCACAGAGAGAGAGAATCTCAAGCAGGCTCCACACTATCAGCACAGGGCTTGAACCCACAAACCGTGAGATCATGACTTGAGCCAAAATCAAAAGTCGAACGCTTAACTGACTGAGCCACCCAAGTGTCCCAAAACTCAGTTTTCCTCATCCTTATTGATATACATAAATGGGGGTCATAAATAGTTTTATATAACCTGTGCCTACTATTATCACTTAAAAATATTTTCGAGTATATACATGTATTCAATGTAGTTGTAACAACAGATGTGATTGTGTATACTGGTTTCTAGCTGTGTGTTTCCTTGGGAGAGTTCCTATGTTTTCTGAGCTTTGTTTTTCTCATCTATAAAATTAGGGTAGTTAATATATACTTAATAGGGCTGTATAAACATTCAGTGAAGCCTTTTGTCTCATTTTGCTGCATTGGAGAGAGAAGATAGATCACCAGTAGCTCTACTGGGCCATTTGAGGAAGTTTGGCCAGGGTTTTTATTCTTGCCATGTCTGCTCAAATCGCCACAGTCTGATCAGGGAAACACAGCCTCAGTATGTGCCGCCAGTGTTTCCATCAGTATGCAGAGGATACAGGCTGTATTAAATTGGATTGAGTAAACTACCGTGAGTGGGTCATCCAAGATACCTACCTTAACCGCAGATATCCAGGACACCTACCTTAATGCTCACTCATTGTACACAAAATAAAAATACTTCAATTATGAGTGTTTTAATATGAAAAAAAAATTCAGTGAGGGACACCGAGTGAGTCTTGATCTGAGGGTTGTGAGTTCAAGCTCCACATTGGATACAGAGATTTCTTAAAAATAAAATCTTAAAAACACACACACATACACACACACACACACACACACAAATAGATTCAATAAGATTGGTCCAGTGCCTGGTACAGGAATGGCCATTTGCTAAAATGCCAGTTCCCATTTGTCCTCTGTTTAGTGGCCATTTAGTATTCTGTTGTATTACTACTAGTATTACTAGTTTTCATCAGCTTTTTTTTTTTTTTTTAATTATTAGGCTCTTGGGTTGTTTCCAGTTTCACTGTTATAAATAGTGTTACTACAAACATCTCTTTAGCAATCACTTTTTTTTTTCCTTTGGAATTTTTTCTTGTAGTGTGCTTCCCAAAATTAAGTTAGCAGATGTTTAAAGGTACAAAAAATGTTATGGCTCTCGTCAGTCATTTTACTGTTATCCAGTAAGATTGTGACAATTTCTTATAATGCTATTATCATATAAGAGTATCTCTTTTGGGGCGCCTGGGTGGCGCAGTCGGTTGAGCGTCCGACTTCAGCCAGGTCACGATCTCGCGGTCCGGGAGTTCGAGCCCCACGTCAGGCTCTGGGCTGATGGCTCAGAGCCTGGAGCCTGTTTCCGATTCTGTGTCTCCCTCTCTCTCTGCCCCTCCCCCGTTCATGCTCTGTCTCTCTCTGTCCCAAAAATAAATAAAAACGTTGAAAAAAAAATTAAAAAAAAAAAAGAGTATCTCTTACAGAGCCATCTGACATTGGATTTATCTTTTTTAAAAATTATTTGGATTTCTTAAATTGTTTGCAAGTTGTACACCATATGATTTAGCTTTCAACTATATCGTTTTGCATGTTCAACAGTATTTCATGTGTTAGTCTTATCTTTCCACCTAGATTGTGTAAACTGAATCACATAACCTTGAGCAAATCACTTTACCTCTATGAATTTGGTTTGTTATTGGTGAAATGAGGATAATAATCTCTAAATTTCCTTTCACTGTTATGTTTCTAAGTGTGTCTCTTCCTTCTAGCTCCTGACCCTGTACTGACAATATCCTAAGTGCTCTGACATTACATGTTTTACCTGTTGAATACATTTTCTATGGAGTAGCAGGCAAATATTTTAAGATTATTAATCTGTTCATGTCCCTCTCCTTAAAATCTTACAATGGCTTTCCATTCTTCTTTAGGATAATATCAAATTCCTTATCATGCCCAGAAGGATCGCATGATCTGCCCAGTTTATGAATTAATTTCTGCTACTCTTTCTCTTACTCTCAGTGCTTCAGCCCCAGGGAGTTCCTCTTAACATATACCCTTGGTTCCTTTCTATCTCATGGCCCTGTTTCCTGGTAGGGAAGTGGAGAAAAACTCCTGTTCTCTTTTAGATTTTAGCAAAAATGTCTTCCTCTGGGCAGTTCACATCTTGACTTAGTAACTATATAACCTAGGGTAAGTTATTTAACTTCTCTGAGCCTTGATTTTCATTTTTTTTCTTTTCAATTTTTTATTTAAATTCTAGTTAGTTAACATACAGTGCAATATTGGTTTCAGGAGTAGAATTCAGTGATTCATTAGTTACATACAAAATCCAATGCTTATCATAACAAGTGCCCTCCTTCATACCCAGCACCCATTATATATTATGTATATATACCACGTCTTTTTTATCCATCATCAGTCAATGGACATTTGGTAAGCCTTGATTTTTCAAATCAATAAAATGAGAATGAAAACAAGGCCTACCTCTTATGGTTGTGGTAGAGACTAAATAAGATAATACATATAAAGAGCTTAAATTTTTTTTTTTAAACGTTTATTTATTTTTTTGGGACAGAGAGAGACAGAGCATGAATGGGGGAGGGGCAGAGAGAGAGGGAGACACAGAATCAGAAACAGGCTCCAGGCTCTGAGCCATCAGCCCAGAGCCCGACGCGGGGCTCAAACTCACGGACCGCGAGATCGTGACCTGGCTGAAGTCGGACGCTTAACCGACTGCGCCACCCAGGCGCCCCTAAAGAGCTTAAAGCAACATCTGACTCATAGCAAGTAACACTTGGTCAAGATGTAATAGGAGGAGATGCTCATTAAATAATTGCTGAAAGTGAATGAATGAACAAATTAGGAGAAAGATATTATGGAAGGCTCTGTGGGTAAAGGATTTCTTCCTTTCACTACTTAATTTGTTAAATTACTGATTGTGCTAGGCATTGTGTGGCTATGATTTGAATAGATGGTAAAAAATGGAGTGGCAGTTTTGAGAGAAGGAAGAAATTTGAGTCAAGATTCAGCTCATGGGAATACAAGGTAGGTTAGGAAAGTAGTAGGTGATAAAAATTAGACAGGTAAAGGAAGGACCTCCATTGTGGGTCCTAGAGTATAGGGCAGAGAAGTTGTGACTTGTTCGTGTCATAGACTGGTAAGCCATCTGAGGATAAATATGTCTGAGAAATTTGGTGACGTCTTGGTTTCCCTTTCTGCTGCAGAGTTTTGGGGAGACATTGCCAAGGAATTTTACTGGAAGACCTCATGTCCTGGCCCATTCCTCCAGTACAATTTTGATGTGACTAAAGGAAAAATCTTCATCGAGTGGATGAAAGGAGCAACTACCAACATCTGCTACAACGTACTGGATCGAATTGTCCATGAGAAAAAACTTGGCGATAAAGTTGCTTTTTACTGGTAAAAACATCTATCTTGAAGCCTGTGCAGATAAAAAGTCACCACTCAAATTTTATAGTGTTTCATAGTTCGCAAAGAACTTTAAAATCTATTAATTCATTTGATCCTTGCAACAACCTAGGAGAGTAAGTAAAGTATTGCTAATTTAATCTCAGATGAGGAAAAATACCTCAAGTAAGTTAAGTGACTTCACTGAAATCACATAACTAGTATGTGACAGAATTGACATTCAGAGCCAGGTGTCCTGACTTTTAGTCTGGCACTCTTGGCTTGTAGTTGGAGAGGAAAGAGAGGGGAGGGTAAATGGAAGTGAATAGGACTGAGTAGCAATCTTTCTCATTTTGCTTTGGGAGGAAAGTATGGATACTGGGATTTTCACTACCATTGTTGTTATCATCTTTGGGTGAACTATAATACCTGTTGGTTTGCAGTCCTTCCCGGAGTTTCCCAGGTATAATCTGAAACCGCCCCCCTCCTCCACCCCATAAGCAGAGGGTAAGGAGAGACTGAAGAAAGAGGCAGCCATTCCAGGTTCATAGGTGGCAGTTTTAATAAACAAAGAGAACTTACATACAAAGCTTGTCTTGGACAGCAGCAAGACAAACGGAACACTGTACTCACCCTCCAAATCTTAAAAGTGTGTAGAGGTCCCAAGTAGGCTTAGTAACATGCAGGTGTTTTCAGTACTACATCATCACATCTCAAGGTTATGTCCTTGAGCAGGAAAGGCAAGTGGAACCCACATTCCAAGGACATGGGAAGGGGTAAGAAGCCTCCCACTGCTGGAAGAGTCAATCAGGTAGATTGGAGGTCACATCTTTTTGATGACATTCCCCAAAAGTATCAGACACTATGCTCAAGTGCTTAACAAATATTATCTCATTTGATGCTGACAACCAAGAATGCACTGTTTTCCTCATTTTACATATGTGAAAACTGAAATTCTGAGATGTTAAGTGACTTATCTGAAGTCATACAGCTAGTAAGAAGTAGGACTGAGATTCAAACCCAGTTAGGACAGTTATAGAGTTTATACTCATAACCATGGCACCATGCTATCCTTCTAACTCTTAACATTAGCTTTTTAGCAGCTGTGCGATATAGGTGAAGAAGTGAAGCACAGAGGGTTATATAGTGAATAAAATCATAGGGCTTATAAGTAAGTGGTAGAGCCAGGACTCAAACTCAAGTCTGTTTGACTCCTTGCTGGTAACACTAGATGATGTTGCCTTCTTAGTGGGAACTTTTTAAGACCCCTTCCTTCTAGCAACATAGCTTATAGGTGGTATTACTACACTGAACCCAAATAGGACCTTGAAGTTCCAATAATTGGGGTGTTGATTCTGCCATCACCATGAGCATTTTGAGAATTGATCTATTCTTTTTAAGTGAGCCAATAGGAGTAGTTTGGATGTTTCATGGAAGAGTTAATGGGTATTCAGTCAAAATTTGCCCAGTTTGTGATGTATTAATAAGAGCCCTAATGCCCTAAAATGAGCCCAACTCTGCCATTCACTTGCTATATGACCACAGACAAGTCATTTAACTCTGTGAGAGTCCCTTTCCTCTTCCATAAAATGAGGATCGTAATTCTACCCCGTCTTTCTCATCTCAAGTGAGATGATGTTGTGAAAGCATTTATTTACTTATTGGAAAAAAAACTGTACAAATGTGAGTGGTCTATTCACATTGCTATTGCTCAATTTAGGGTTACTTTGCCACTGAAACTCAGTCTTTTATTGAGACTTCCTTTAGCTTCTGCCCTTGGACTTTATGGCTTGAGCTCCATTTGACACTTGGGTTCACTTCCTGGGTTCCTTAGGGATCAGAAAATCTTTAAAGATCTGTAAAGGAGAGGCTTGTGTCTGATGTTGTTCACTGTTTGAAATAATTCAAGTGCATGATGAAAGACTGAGAGAACTTAGGCCAGAGTTGTTCAATCACTGAAGACTGCTCCAGAATCCTGAAGCCCTTCTTTCTAGTTCCCCTGCCATCCAGACCTGAACAGACTCTAGAGAGTCTCTTTTCCTACTTGTAAAATGAGAGGAGTTGACTAGATCAGTGTTTTCCAAAGAATGCTCCAGAAACCACTCATTACTAGAGATAGTAGCAGGGGCTTAATTCATGAAACAAATGAATCTGAGAAACACTACATAATAAATTACCTTTCTGGGATTCCCAATGTGTATTAACATAGTAAAGCCTCCAAGAACTATAGTAAAGACACCTGATTAATTTTTTTGCACGGGATTACCCAAATTTATTTGAGCCCCACTTTCTGCAGCATGCTATTAACATTACAAGAAGCAGTATTTCATGGAACACCAATTTGAGAGGCATTGGATTATATAATTTCTAAATTTGCTTCTAGTGCAAAATTCTATAATTCCATAACAAGATATCTTCATCCCATTTTTTTTTAAATTTTTTTTTCAACGTTTTTTATTTATTTTTGGGACAGAGAGAGACAGAGCATGAACGGGGGAGGGGCAGAGAGAGGGAGACACAGAATCGGAAACAGGCTCCAGGCTCCGAGCCATCAGCCCAGAGCCTGACGTGGGGCTCGAACTCCCAGACCGCGAGATCGTGACCTGGCTGAAGTCGGACGCTTAACCGACTGCGCCACCCAGGCTTCCCTCCCATTTTTTTTTTTTTTTAACGTTTATTTTTGAGACAGAGAGAGACAAAGCATGAACGGGGGAGGGTCAGAGAGAGGGAGACACAGAATCTGAAACAGGCTCCAGGCTCTGAGCTGTCAGCACAGAGCCCAACGCGGGGCTCGAACTCACGGACCGCAAGATCATGACCTGAGCCGAAGTCGGCCGCTTAACCGACTGAGCCACCCAGGCGCCTCTCTTCATTCCATTTTTACATTGGTCGCTCAATCAACAAGAATTTTTAAAGATGTTGGATAGTCATATGTTAAGTATTATGGATATAGGGATAGAGGAGTGGGAGGCAAGTACCATGTGGGCCATTATTATTCAATTATTTTATGTTAACAATAAAGTAAAACCAAGCTACAAATAAGTCACATTTGTTATAAAAAAGTAAAGTGCAAATATGCCAGATGTGGTTACTTCTCTTAAAACCTCCTTATTTATTTATTTATTTATTTATTTATTTATTTATTTATTTATTTATTTATTTATTTATTTAAGAGTACAAGTAGGGGAGAAGGATAGAGGGAGAGAGAGAATTTCAAGCAGGCTCCATAAGTGGAGCTCAATCTCACGATCCTGGGATCTTGACCTCAGCCAAAGTCAAGAGTCAGATGCTCAGGGGAGCCTGGGTGGCTCAATCATTTAAGCATCCAACTCTCAATTTTGGCTCAGGTCATGAGCTCACAGTTGGTGGGATTGAGCCCCGGTTTGGGCTGTGCACTGGCAGCATGGAGCCTGCTTGGGATTCTCTCTCTCCCCCCTCTCTCTGTGCCCCTCCCTTGCCTGTGCACTCGCACTCTCTCAAAAAAAAAAAAAAAAAAAAAGTCAGGTGCTTAATCAACTGAGCCACCCAGGTGCTCTACCTCCATAGTTTTAAGTAGTATGCTTATACAACATACTTTAGGAATTGTGACTTCCTATTATGATAGATGAGAATTGTGTTCTTGTATATTCCTCCAACTTCATTCTCTCATCTTTCTAGCTCTGTTTTTTAGTTAATTTAAACACAATGTTTACATAAGAGTAATATTTTATGATTGCATTTCCTTTTTTTTCTTTTGAAGTTTATTTGTTTATTTTGAGAGAGAGAGAGAGAAAGCAGAAGTGGAGGAGGGGCAGAAAGAGGTTGGGGGGAGAGAGAGAGAGAGAGAGAGAGAGAGAGAGAGAAAGAGAGAGAAAGAGAATCCCAAGCAGGCTCTGTGCTACCAGCCCAGAGCTGGATGCAGAGCTCAATCTCAGGAACCATGAGGTCATGACTTGAGCTGAAACCAAGAGTCTAATGTTTAACCAACTGAGCCATACAGGTGCCCCTGCATTTCCTTTTATATTCAGATTTTTGTTTTCTCTGAAGTTAAAAATTGCCTGCCATTTTTCTTGCATTATTTGTCTTTATCTTATACTCAGTATTTTTCAAACTCTTTATCATATCATTTATTCTATGAAGTCCTCTTTTTTCCCCCAAAGTGTTTTGTTTTGGAGTCCACCTTCTTCCTGCTCTAATTTTTATTCATGCTGTGTGTGTGTGTGTGTGTGTGTGTGTGTGTGTGTGTGTGTGTGTGTGAGAGAGAGAGAGAGAGAGAGAGAGAGAGAAAGAAAGAGAAAAAGAAAGAAAGAAAACGTGCTTGGGGGGAGGGGAGGGGCAGAGGGAAAGGGAGAGAGAGTCTTTGTTTTTTGTTTTTTTTTTTTTAGAGAGAGTGTGTGCATGCATGCACGCACATGAGCAGGGCAGGGGCAGAGGGAGAGGAATAGAGAGCATCTTAAGCAGACTCTGTGCCCAGTGCAGAGCCTGACATGGGGTTTGATTTCACAACTGTTGAGATTATGACCTAAGCTGAAATCAAGGGTCCGATGCTTAACTGAGTGAACCACCCAGGCCCCCCAATAATGCTTTTTAAAATGACATCTTTTCCACGGTTTTCTCTAATTGATATACTTCTTATGGAGTCACAGTATGACTTTCTTTTCAACCTAAAAAATGTCATTTATATAGCTCTAGTGGCATTAGCAAACCACGTTTATAGCTCATTCCTTGTTTTAGGGCATGTTCTGAAATAATGCACAGAGGAAATAGTGCTCATAGAACCAAAGTAGAACCATATTAAGGAAGAATTTGGCCTTTTACTTTTGGATTGACACATTGTAAATTTTCATGGAATAATAGTATTTTTAGAATTTGAAGTGGCCAATTATTTATTTTTTAAGTTTATTTTTTTATTTTGAGAGAGAGAGAGAGAGAGAGAGGGCATGGGCACGCAGAGGAGGGGCAGAGAGAGAGAGAGGGAGAGAGAGAATCCCAAGCAGGCTTTGCACTGTCAGTGCAGAGCCAACATGGGACTTGAACTCATGACTGTGAGATCATGACCTGAGCCTAAATCAAGAGTCAGGTGCTTAACCAACTGAACCACCCAGGTGCTCCTGAAATGATCATTTAGATTCATCTAGGCCAATTTCTTTACAGATTAGTAGATTAAAGATCAGTGAGGCTACAGCTGACACAGAGCTTGGAGACAGAGCTGAGACTAATCTCTAGGTATCCTTACTCCTAGTCAGTTACTCTTTTCACCATATGATCCTGCTTCATTATTCTAGTTGTCTAACACCAGATTGTGACAGCTGAAAAGAGAAATTTGTCATATTAGTTAAAGTTAATTTGTCAAATTAACTTTAAGGTTAATTTGCTTACAAATATAAGATAAAATGTGGTACCACATTTCAAATACCCAGATCTTGGTCTTATGGAATTGACATTCTATTTGGAAAACCAAATAGACCTATATAAAACAGCTGGAAAGCAATTATGGGCCAACTGCAAAGAGCCACTTACACAAATAGTTTACAGAAGGGAGAAGGCATGTAGGGAGGCAGTATGAAAAAATTAGGAGAATGGGCTTTGGTATCAGACTAACCTAACTTGAGTCCTGTTTCTGCTGCAAAAATAGCTATATGATTTTATACAAATTATTTAATATCTTTGAGCCTCAACTGTAAAATGGATAAAAGTAGTTTCCATCTCATGTAGTTACTGACTGAATAGTGTAACAAAGTGATGTATCCAATTCCTGGCACATTGAAAGCACTCAAAAGACATTAGCTATAATTACTATTGGGACAGTGAGAAGGCCAAATTTGTCTGGAGTAAAGGGTTTATACAGGGAACAATTTATTCATTCAATAAATACTTATTGTGCACTTGCTATGTACCAGGAACTATTCTGAACAATATCCATGCCTTCATGGAAGTTATATTTCAGCTTGAGGAGACAGACAGTAAACAAACAGGCCAATGAATATATGGCAGGTAGTGATAAATGCTATAGAAAAATACAGAGTGGCATAAGCAAAAAGGGAATGACAACAAAGAATGGGCGTTGATAAGGGAAGAACTGTCTGATAAAAGTGACATTTGAGCAGACATTTAAGAAGGAAATGGAGTGTGCCACGCAGATAATTGTATTGGGAAGGAGAAATATTCCAAGTACATGGAAGAGCAAGTACAAAAGCTCTGAGGTAGGAGTGTGCTGCTGCTTGGTTTAAGACTAGCTGAGAAGTTGGTGTAGCTGAAGCAGTGTGAGCTAGAGAGTTTTCAGAATGAGGTCAGCAAGACACTAGATCATGTAGAACCTTGAAAGTCAATATAAGCTTTTGGGTTTTATTTATAGTGAAGTAGGGAACCACTGGACAATCCTGAGCACAAAAGTGACAGCAATTTGATGTATATTTAGAATCTTTCTGTCTTTTGTGTTGAGAATAGACAGAAGGCAAGAGTAGAATCAGGGAGACCAATTAGGAGGCTATTATAGAAATCAGATGAGCAGTGTTGGTGATTTAGAACATAATAGTATCTTGAAAGTGGCTAGAAGTAGTCCAAATCTGGATCTATTTTGAGTGAAGAGGCCCATGGAATTTGCTGACTTAGATTGGATGTGGGGAGTGAGACAAAGAGGAGTCAAGGTTGTCGTCAACAGTGGATGGGGTCCGGGAATGGGAGACCTTGACTATTTTTTGGAGACCTATGAAAGGATTATATGCAAGGGAATGATGTGGTCACACCTGGGTTTAAAAAAATTAATCTGGATACATATGGAAATGGGAGCGTGAAGCCAGATTGTTGGGAGTTTGTTATTCAGAGTAGAGGTGCCTGGACTGGGATCCTGCTGGTGGGAATGGAATGGAAAGATGAAATTTTAAAGTAATTTGGAGGGAAAAAAAAGCAACATAGGTAACTGCATGTGTAGATGGTGGAGAAACAGAAAGTTGAGAGAGAAGAGTCAATGGTTTCTTTAGTCTATATAACATTTTACTTTTCTCAAAGGTGCACACTCATCTGATCCAAGGGCTAATCTTGCCTTCCACACAAAACTGGTTTCAACCTCTCTTGCAATTTCTTCCTCCTAGTGTGGTAGGAGGAGATGTTAGTGGGGATTTATGTGTACATATGTGAGAAGGTGATCAGTGACAAAGTTATTGGAATAGACATTCAGGGAGAGAGAGCAAAGGATATTAGGGGTAGTGCAAAGGTAGAGAGGCTGGCAAGTTGAAGAGACACTGGGGACAGAAGATTTGGAGGATTAATTAAAGGATTTATGGGGAAAGGGAGGAAACAGTAGTTGATGGCTGTTATTCTGGCAATTTATACTAACTGCTCAATCTGTAGGCTATTCCAGGAGAGGACCCCAGTCTCCAAACCCAAGTGATTTGGTATAGTCCATTCCTTCCACTATTTGCTTTGGGTTGCCTCTGGCTTTCATTATCTCTGTGCCATCTTGGTGCTTATCTTCCGCAGAATCATTGCTGTCTCTCCATAGGCTCTGGCTATTATTAATCCTTCCTTAGAAACCAGAACTTTTGAGAGGCAGGTGACTTTAGGAGTGACCTTTGGACAGAAACTCTGCTCTCAGAATCCCTCTGTGCTCCCAAGTATGAATTCCAGAGTGTGATATTTAGAATTCTCCAGGGCGCCTGAGTGGCTCGGTCAGTTGAACATCTGACTTTGGCTCAGGTCATGGTCTTGCAGTTCGTGGGTTTGAGCCCTGTGTCAGGCTCTGTGCTGGCAGCTTGCTTCAGATTCTGTGTCTTCCTCTCTCTCTGCCTCTCCCCTGCTCACACACTCTCTCTCTGTCTCTCAAAAATGAATAAACGTTAAAAAAAAAACCCAGAATTCTCCAGATACCTGTGGGGCATTTGTATGTGTATTTGAGAAGGTAGGAAGTGAGACAAGCCCATGTTCTGACAGGGAGAAGATTGTGAAGGTGATATGGAAAGCCAGAGCCCTAGAGTGTTCTGTCCTAGCATTCATATCCAAGGACTCTGTTAATTATCTAGGTCCATGTCCTGGAGTTCCTTTCAGTGATATGGGAAGGGAGGGACTTTTTTGTATTCCGTCTATGTCTTCACTGGTTTCACAATAGTGTATTTACTGATTAAAATACATGTGGTAAGGAAAAACACTCATTTGAGAAAGAAGATGGTCTCAGACCATCTCTTCCCTTTGTGGGAGTGGTGGAGGCTTAGTGGTCATAGATACTCTGCAAAGTCCTTCTTGCTCTTCTAGTTCAGGATTCTAGATTGTGTCTCAAGAGGAAGTGGGTTTTTAGAAGTTTTGATGCAACTTATAGTGATTCAGTAGGTGGGCTGGGCTTCTGTTGCCATGGTGAAATAAAGGAGGATTTTAGAAGGTTTGGAGTTAAGGGGCTGAGGTTGAGAGTCTGCTCCCTTTGCCTGGGGCAGTCCTGGTTCTGGTAGTGTATACTTTATGCTAATGGAGGTATGTGGGGAAATAACTGTTGCTGGAAACAGTCTTTCTCCATTTGAATCTGGTGGGCAAATTGCAGAAGAAGGCTGGAGGATTTCATGTTTAAGGTGGATCTCTAATCTGTTTCACTTCTTCCTGAGTTTTATGACCCTTGACACCTTAAAGAATTCTTCCCTAAAGTACTGAAAATGAGACAGGTAGGCTGTGTTGTCCAATTCACTAGTCACTTTTTAGAAGTAGGTGGAATGTTAATAGTAAATGTGTAATAATATGTGTTATAGATTAATATATTATTATATATGTTAACATATGTAATTATAAGTATATAATAAATGGAGACTGTCTTGAAGCCAGATTCAGTATCCTGAGCTCCATGTCAACTTCATGAATTTGTGTCTGGGCTGACTTCTTATACCAGTGTATTTAGTGAATAATGAGGAGAATGGTTTTAGATAATGCCCTTTTCTGAGCTTTCTTTTTCCCACCTGTAAACTGTAGAGAATGAACAGGGTACTTGTTAAAGTTAACTTCTGGCACTGACCTTTAGAATTGCTGAAATACATGTAGGGGACTGCAGTGACAGCACAGCTGGGAGAGGTTGGAAGCAGGGGAGGAACCCAATAGTGGGTTCCTGTCCCTTGAAGGTATCAGGTGGTCAGGTGGGAGCATGGGTTCTTGCTTTAGGGCAGTTTTACATTTACAACAGTAAGTACAGAAGGCATGGAGCTGAGGATGGGCCTTTCTCCTTTTCCTGGATTTGGTATGAGAGAAATTGGGCAATAGTAATGATTCCCAGTGTCTGGTACCTTGAACCTCTATCTGAGAATTTGAGACTCTCAGTTATAATCCTTTGAGGTCATTTAGTCTACTTCCTATACAAAGCAGGAATTGTAGCTCCAATATCTCCATCCCCAACAATCCCCATGTGATCAGTCTGATTATGGAACACTACCAAGAGCACACAGTTCACTTACTATCTGTCCCATTGTTGGACAGCTCTGCTACAAAGTTCTTAGATATAGTCCCTCCCTGTAAGTTTCTTTCACTCTTTTTCCTTTGCTTTAGTTCTATTTTCTGAGGCTACATAGAATAATCCTATTCTTTTTTTCCATAGAACATCTCTTCTGATATAGGAGGGCAGTTATTTTTTTTAAGTTTATTCATTTTGAGGGAGACCGAGCAAGTGGGGCAGGGGTAGAGAGAGAGGGAGACAGAGAGTCCCAAGCAGGCTCCGTACTGCCTGTGCAGAGCCCAATGTGGGGCTTGAATCCTCGAAACCTTGAGATCATGACCTGAGCTGAACCAAGAGTCAGACGCTCAACCGACTGAGCCACCCAGGTGTCTGGAGGACAGTTATTATATCCCTTTGCAGGCTGAATGTGGAATTATAGAAATTTAAATATAGAAGATGCCTTGAAGATCATCTAGTTCAGTAATTTTCAATTTTTTAAAGTCATTAGAATCTTTTTGCTCAAATAAAATATTATATGTATAGTGATTAACAAAAGTAGGCTATAGTGGCCCCTGGGTGACTCAGTTAAGCATCTGACTCTTGATTTTGGCATGGGTCATGATCTCATGGTTCGTGGGATTGAGCCCCGTGCTGGGCTCTGTGCTAACAGCATGGAGCTTGCTTGGGATTCTCTCCCTGCCCCTCCCTTGCACGGTCTCTCTCCCCCAACCCTCAAAAATAAATAAATAAATAAACTTTTTTTTTTTTTTTTTTTTTTTTTAAAGAGTAGGCTGAAGGACGCCTGGGTGGCTCAGTCAGTTAAGCGTCCGACTTTGGCTCAGGTCATGATCTCATGGTCTGTGGATTTGAGCCCTGTGTTGGGCTGTGTGCTGACAGCTCAGATCCTGGAACCTGCTTCGATTCTGTGTCTCCCTCTCTGCCCCTCTCTGCCCCTCTGCTACTTCACTCTGTCTCTCTCTGTCTCTCAAAAATAAACATTAAAAAAATTTTTTTTTCAACGTTTATTTATTTTTGGGACAGAGAGAGACAGAGCATGAACGGGGGAGGGGCAGAGAGAGAGGGAGACACAGAATCGGAAACAGGCTCCAGGCTCTGAGCCATCAGCCCAGAGCCTGACGCGGGGCTCGAACTCCCGGACCGCGAGATCGTGACCTGGCTGAGGTCGGACGCTTAACCGACTGCGCCACCCAGGCGCCCCTCAAAAATAAACATTTAAAAAAATTTTTTAAAAAAGTAGGCTATAGACTCTGCTTAGATTTCAGTCCCTACTCTAATACTTATTAGCTAGGGTAGTTGCCTCACTTCTTTAAACCTTAGTTTTCCTGTCTGTAAAATGTGAATAATAACAATTCCTATGACATAGATTGTTGTGAAGAATAATTGGAATAATCTGTGTAAAGGGTTTAGTGCTTGGCAAACAGTGTGTTAGCTGTTTTTATCATTATTACCCAAAGCCCCATACCCAAAACAGGCAAGAGCAGAGCTGATCTGGTTGAAACATAGACAGGAGGACCAGAGCTGCATTGTTTTGGCTTCACTTTGTCACTGAGGTCCTTGTGAGGTATGTGTGTAGAACATCTAGGGATTTGCAAAGCTCAGTTTGAAAATCCCTGATCTAGTCCAGTGTCCTTTTTTAAAAAAATGTTTATTTATTTTTGAGAAAGACAACATGAGCAGGGGAGGGGCAGAAAGCGAAGGAGAGAGAGAATCATAAGTAGGCTTGAGCGCAGAGCCTGACAAGGGGCTTGAACCCATGAACCATGAGATTTTGACCTGACCTGAAATCAAGAATCAGATGCTTAACTGACTGAGCCACCCAGGCGCCCCTAGTCCGGTGTTCTTATTTTATGGATGAGGTAATACTGAGTCCATACTTCCAGTTTCCTTACATGATGTAGTTTCCTGAACAACTTCTTTATCATCCGTGTCAGTCTCCTCTAGTCTACTCTAGTTTGTCAGTATCTCTAATGAAGTATTCTAGCTATGGTCTCCATCAGGCAGGGAACTATTACCATTCTTTGTTCTAACTTTACATATTTAAGATTACATTAACCCCATCGACAGCTAACTCTACCTGAATTACTGTCAGTGCCTGCCACCCAATTTATAATCTCCTATAATACCTAAGACTTTTCTATTTATTCTAATAATAAACTGTGTCTCCTCTGTACTGTACTTGTATGTTTGTTCCCTTGTTTTTTTGAACCTGGATATGGTTTACAACAATGCTTAATAGATGAGGAACTTGAGGCTCAGAGAGTGGAAGTGACTTGGCCAGTCACGTGGCAGTTGTAACTTGTTCTGGACAGAACACTTACATTCTCTTATTGTAGACACTATGCTTGTTTGTACAGCCTTTGCGTCTTTGACAATTTGCCACTTGTCTAACCAGTAGTTTATTTCAGGGGTTTAGAGCTAGCTTTAGAAATGTTAACCATAGGGGTGCCTGGCTCGCTCAGTCAGTGGAGCAGGCGACTCTTGATCTTGGGGTCATGAGTTCAAGCTCCAAGTTGTGTGTGGAGCCTACTTAAGGTTGAGGCTCCGACTTTGGCTCAGGTCATGATCTCATCATTTGTGAGTTCGAGCCCCACATCAGGCTCTGTACTGACAGTTCAGAGCCTGGAGTCTGCTTCGGATTCTGTGTCTCCCTCTCTCTCTCTGCCTGCCTCCCCCTGCCCCCACTTGCGTTCTCTCTCTCTCTCTCTCTCTCTCTGTCTCTCTTGCTCTCTTTCAAAAATAAAAAAAACATTTTAAAAAAAGTATCGTTGACTACAATTTATAACATATAAAGCTAAATACATTAGAGGGCAGGGGCGCCTGGGTGGCTCAGTCGATTAAGCATCCAACTTCAGCTTAGACCATGATCTCACCATTTGTAAGTTCAAGCCCTGCATCAGGCTCTGAGCCTGGAGGCTGCTTCAGATTCTGTATCTCCCTCTCTTTCCTCCCCTTGCCCGCTCACGCTCTCTCTCTCTCTCATAAATAAACATTAAAAACATTTTTAAAAATACGTTAAAGGGCAAACCTCAAAGAAATAACATCCTTTCCTTAGCTGAGATGTGCTCATTTATCCACTCATTAAACAGTTTTTTACTGAATATCTACTATATGTAGTCTGCATACTACCTTGAGAATAGTGGATGAGGGGCATGGTACAATAGCAAAGGGATAGTAATAGCACTGACAGTAGTTCAGGCAAAATATGAAAATGTAAATAAAGGTAGAGGTCGTGAAAAGTGGTCAGATTTTGGAATGTTTTGAAGGCAGAGCCAATAGGATTTGCTGATGAACTTGATATGGGGTAGAAGAGAATGGAGTCAAGAATATGTCAAAGGTTTTTTGTCTGAGCAACTGGAAAAATGGAATTTTCATTAGTTGAGTTGGAGAAGAAAGAAAACTGGGAGGAGAAGCTTTGAGGAGAATCAGGAATTTATGTTTCATACACAGAGATGTAAAATTGCAGCTTTGACAATTTCTAAGGAACCAATGAAGAATTTTAATTAGACGTATGACATATCAGTTACATTTTGAAAAGATCAATCTTTTGGTTATATATACTAAAAAAAAAAAAAAAAACAAAGCCTAGCCTGAGGATCTGCAGGCAGAGGTCCTAACCATTACTTTGTGACCTTTGGCAAGTTATGACATCCTTCTGAGCCTCAGTTTCCTGACCTTACAAATGGGATAGCAAATCTTGTCCTACCTATCTCAAAAAATTGCTATGAGGATTAGTTGAGATGAAAGATGAGAAAACATACTGAAAATATTTATTACTTTGCAGTGATGCTAATATTCATACATATCACACATGTCCAAGGGCATTGTTAGGCAGAGAGATTCAAGACTGGCAGCCACATATGACTTTTCTATCCTTTTCAAAATGCCATTCTTTCCTCTCATGAACACTTAGCCTCTTTTCTCAAACTTGGCTCAAAATGTACTATTTCTAGGAAATGTTTGATGATTGACCACACTTTTGTTTTGTTTTGCATTCCTTTGGTGTTTTCCTACTCTTGAATTTTTCATGCTTTTCTTGATCTCTGTCCTCCTAAGATTGGCCTTAAGCAATGGGTGGTTTGGATCTCTCCAATTAAAGATTTTAAGCTTATGAAAATAAGGACTGGCCTCTCATTCTCTTCCTTTTATGATGTGGCAAGCAGTAGGCACTGATTGTCAGGTGACCACTCTGTCAAAGATCACTTTCATTCCTCCATGGCTTGGGATTTAGTAGGTAAAAAGTTTTGAGGTGGTGGAGGGGCTTTTAATCTAGGGACCTTTCTTGCTTTTCTTTATCTACAGAATAAAACTTAAACTAAGCATTTGGGATTCTTTGTATGATATCTCCCTCATCTATATTATCAGTCTTTAATTTAAAAATTTGAAACACCTAAATTTATAGAAAAGTTACAAGTACAGATCTTTCTCAGTCACTGGGGCCTGTGCCTAGGTACAGATGGGCAAGTAGAGCCAACACAACAGTGGCCAGGAGGTGGTTTTGTCACAAAACCTATGTGACTCCACAGAGACCCTTCAGGAAATTCCGTCAACTAAGAGCTGAAGCTGATTAGCAATATGGGCTCTGGAACAAATGTGAGGTCTAGAGGGTTAACTTGACTCTGGCCAAAATCCATAAGGCTGCTTGGGAGCTGCTCATGCACATGTCTGTTTGAAGGTAATACCTTGCTGCAGTGACTCATCTGTATCCAGGTGCACCTGGAGAGCAAAATAAAGCTTCAATCCAGAATAGTCTTTACTTGACTTTCAGGACCTTGACATTCTAATCTTTTCTGTCTTATAGCCAACAAAATATACCTAAAGGTCTAAACTAAATTGGTTGCTATTTAATTTTATATCAAATGATTGAGATTTTTAAAAATTCCACAAATATTTCAGCAGGGACCTCCTAAAGAGTTTGCAATTAAAGATTTTATGAATTAGGAATATTTTTGAAACTGCAAATACCAGCTTATATTATTATCACTCAATTGAGAATAAAGATAATTTAACTGCATGAGAATAGGCAGAACATACAACACAAAGTATCCTTTATATCAAATAAATTTAGCTTTATGAAAAAACACCACTGGTAGATGAAAATGTTATTTAGGATTGGTATTTGTAAACTGGCCTGTGCTTTTCCACTTCTATATCTAAGCTAATTAATGTTGTTCTCCTCTTCCTGAATTGGTCTGTTCCTTATCTGAGCCAGTCTAAATCCTGCTTATTGTTTCATAACCATCCGTAATGCCATCTTCTTTGTGACGCTTTTCCCACTTCTCACTTTTCAACCCTCTTTCTTGCTCTCAGCCAGAATGAATAATAAAACCTATATCTAGAGGGGTACCTGGATGTCTCAGTTGGTAAAGTGTCCCACTTCAGCTCAGGTCATGATCTCACTGTTTGTGGGTTTGAACCCCACATTGGGCTCTGCACTGACAGCTTAGAGCCTGGAGCTATTTTGGATTCTGTGTCTCCCTCTCTCTATGTCCCTCCCCTGCTTGTGCTCTCTCTCTCTCTCTTTTAAATAAACATAAAAAAAATAGTTTTTTTAAAAAAATCTAGAAAGCACATTTAATGAAATATTTCCCTCATTTACAGTTGAAGTACCTAAGGCCCAGAGAAGTGAAATCATTTGTAAAAGGATTAATGTTACTAGAAGTAGCAAAGCTTGACTTGAAACCAGTTATCCTGACTTCCAGTCCAGAGCAGTTGCCCTGTCTGTTCATTTCCCTGTCATTGCAGCATTCCTGCCCAGGGGCTGAGAGAGCTTCAGATGGAGCAAAAGATGGTCCTAGAAGAACAGCATGGCTGAAGTTGATCAGTTAAGGTTGAGCCAGACCCTGGAAGAACCCAGGACAAGGCTGAACAGTGTGAACTTTATTAGGCATCAGGGAGCTTTTGATAATAAAGGATCAGAGAGCACTGTCCTCATTCACTTTTTAATACTGCTATCTCATTGTAGTTTTGACTGGCATTTTTCTAATGACTAGTAATGTTTCATGTGCTATTGGCCATTTGTATATGTTGTTTCAGGAAATGTCTATTCAAGTCCTTTGCCCATTTTTGAATTGTGTTGATTGGTTTTGTGTTGATCTTTAGGAGTTATCTGTATCTTTTGGATATTAATCCCTTATGAGATACATAATTTGCCAATATTTTCTCCCATGCTGTGGGTTGCCTTTTCACTATGGGGATAGTCTTTTGATGCATAAAATTTTTAATTTTTTATAAGTCCAATGTCCATTTTTTGTTTGTTTCCTATGTTTCTGGGTATAATATCTGAGAAATTATTGCCAAATCCATTGTCATGAAATTTTTATCATATGTTTTCTTCTAAGAATTTTATTATTTTAGGGGTGGCTGGGTGGCTCAGTCAGTTGAACATCTGACTTCAGCTCAGGTCATGATCTCATAGTTCAGTTGGAGGCTTTGAGCCCTACATCAGGCTCTCTGCTGTCAGCATAGAGCCCACTTCCAATCCTCTGTCCCTCTCTCTCTCTGCCCCTACCCCGTTTGTGCACTCTCTCTCTCAAAAATAAGTCATAATTAAAAAAAAAAAGAATTTTATTATTTTAAGTCTTACATTTAGATCCTAAATGACATGTGCCAGGCAGTACTAGGTGCTGAGACATAGCAATAGACAAGAGAAATCTGGTTCTTGTCCTCATGGAGCTTACATGCTGGGTGGGTGGAACAAGATTTTTGCCTATGAACTGAAATTTTATTTAGGAAGGAAATGTGGAGACAATGTATTTTGCCTTGTTTCAGGGAATGGGGCCATGTCTCTAGAAGCAAATGGATATACAAATGCTTCTGTGACACTTGAGCATTGTCAAGGACTATGAAGGTAGACATATGCAGGCTTCCCTGCCAGAGGTTTTGGGTCTTTCAATTAAGTTCTCAGGATATTAAAGAGATTGTGATGCGCATGATCTTGACCATGGGCTAAAGCTTAAAATGGACAAGAGTCTCCTCCTTCTCACAGTGTTGCTAGAGATTCTTAGGAGAGAGGCTTCTCTGATACTCATTTAGGTGCAGTCCAAATTGGTGTTGTTGAATAGACAGTAGCCCGAAAGTCAGAAACCTGGGACCTAGTTACAGATTTTCCTTAACCTGCTGTGTAGTCTTGGCAAGCCACTTCCTTTGGATTTCTTGGATTTTTAAAATGGGGATAATTAGGGGCGCCTGGGTGGCTCAGTTGGCTAAGCGTCTGGCTTTGGCTCAGGTCATGATCTCACGGCCCGTGAGTTCAAGCCCCACGTCGGGCTGTGTGCTGACAGCTCAGAGCCTGGAGCCTGCTTGGGATTCTGTGTCTCCCTCTCTTTCTGCCCCTCCACCACTCATGCTGTGTGTGTCTCTCTCTCTCAAAAAATGAATAAACATTAAAAAAATAAATAAATAAAATGGGGATAATTATACCTGCTCAACCTATTGCTAAAGTAGCTGTGAAGATCAGGTGAAAGAATATCCTCTAAAATGGTTTTATTCTATACTTGTGTAAGGAATTAGCTGGATTCCTATTTGATCTATGCAAACACCATGTGAGTCCGGCATGACAGGATTTATTACTTTTATTACTTTCATTTTATTTACTTCTATTTGGACTCTATCTCAGCCAAATTTGTTTTCTCCCCTGTGCCCCATCCCCTGTGTATGTAAAACCTCTTTTCTTTTAGGGCCCATTCTCCTGCCTCTGAAAGGAAGAAATGAGAATCAAGGAGTCTAAGATACATTAGAAATTATCCAGTCTAGGGGCGCCTGGGTGGCGCAGTCGGTTAAGCGTCCGACTTCAGCCAGGTCACGATCTCGCGGCCCGTGAGTTCGAGCCCCGCGTCAGGCTCTGGGCTGATGGCTCAGAGCCTGGAGCCTGTTTCCGATTCTGTGTCTCCCTCTCTCTCTGCCCCTCCCCCGTTCATGCTCTGTCTCTCTCTGTCCCAAAAATAAATAAATAAACGTTGAAAAAAAAAAAAAAAAGAAATTATCCAGTCTAATACCAATCTTCTCCATGCTCTTGACTCCCTCATTCCCTCTAATACTTTACAGAGAAGGAAACTGAGGCTCAGAGAGACGAGAAAATTTGTGCAAATTCATACATTGAATTAGGGGTAAACAATAAATCTAGCGACTCCAAATAATTACTTGAGAATTTTATTAATAATCCAGATTCCTGGACCCTGCCAGCCTATCAATTCAGAATCTCCAAAGGATAAGACTTCTGACTTGTATTTTTATAACTACCTCAGATGATTCTGATGTAGTGGGCAGTGGCAGGATACCTTTGAAAAATAATTATTTAGATTGGTGGTCTTAAGTAGTGCCTGGCTGGCTCAGTCGGTAGAGCATATGATTTTTGATCTCAGGGTCGTGAGTTTGAGCCCCTCATTGGGCATAGAGCTTGCTTAAAAAATAATAATAAATGAATGGTCTTAAACTTTTAAGATTGTATAACTAAAAGAATTTTGAAAAATTACATAACTGTTTATACATTTTTTTAATGTTTATTTATTTTTGAGTGAGCACAAGTGGGGGAGGGGTAGAGAGAGCGGGGAAGCAGGCTCCATGCTGACTGCAGTGAGCCTAATGTAGGGCTCAAACTCACAAACCTCAAGATTGTGACCTGAGCCACAGTCGGGTGCCCAACTGACTGAGTCACTCAGGCACCCCAACTGTTTACACATTTTAAAGTTCACATTTAAACATTTTATCATAAGATTTAATAATTGCAAAAAATCTAATTTCCAATGCGTTTTACATTGTATACATGTATATATTTTATATATCTTTTTTGAAATCTTGGAACTCCAAATTTAGATCATACAATTTATAGAAAATGTCCACCATACAACCTAGTTTACACAGCCGGTTCTCACTGTCAACAAATCAGCCAAATGAGATTACTTTCTATTGGAAAATGCCTAACTTTTTTTTCTAATTAAAATAAATATGTTAAATATTCAACTTATGAATCATAATTCTAAGAGAAATAAGGCAAGTAGTTTTGCCATGAGTTTGTCACCTGCTTGAATTAAGATGTTACTCCTTTCTGGGCTCCATAGCTCAGGTGTTAGAGCACTGGTCTTGTAAGATGTTACTCCTTTCTGTTTTTATTTCTTTTTTAACTTTTAAAAATGTTATTTTTGAGAGAGAGACAGAGTGTGAGTAGGAGAGGGATAGAGAGAGAGGGAGACACAGAATCAGAAGCAGGTTCCAGGCTCTGCACTGTCAGCACAGAGCCTGATGAGAGACTCGAATTCATGAACTGTCAGATCATGACCTGAACTGAAGTCAGATGCTTAACTGACTGAGTCACCCAGATACCCCTATACTGATTTCTTAAGAAAGCTCTCTGATTTGCTGCCTTGGGCCTTTCCCTCTGAGGTTACAGATTCTCAAATTGTCCCTTTGGCACTCTGGATAAGAGAGAGAGATGGTAATTTTTTTTTTTTTTTTTTTTAATAAAGTAGGAGAAGTGTATTTGTGAAGGAGAAAGTGGGAAAGGAGAACCAACTCAGGCAGAGCAATGTTAGGAAAGATTACATATGGAAGTTGAGAATCTGGACACTTTCTTAAAACTTTTCCCTGCTCAGGTACCACAGGAATAGAGAAAACCCTTCAAACTAATGCTTTCAACCATCCTATGTACCTAAATAACAAAGAACCATTGTAATGAATATTTTTGCATGCATCAAACTTGAGACCTGATGTACATATAAAATGGTGCCCTTGGCTGTTCTTTCCACTTTGTTTTTCTGCTATAGGCATATGTCTGTTTTAGGCAACATGCCTAATGCTGTGTGATAGCAAAGGATCTGAGAGGTCTGCCCTCATTCACTTGTTTTGGGTAAGGCTAGCATGGGGCACAGTATCATAGGAATGAATGTATATGATTTCCCTCCTGTAAGGAGGAATTAAGCAATGGGAAAATGGTTACTTCTGTACTGGCCCAGGTCTGCCTTGTCAACAGAAGAGGTGCAGAATCCAACTGGCACCAAAGCCACTTTGGCCAAGGGGAACAGGCACAAGGTTCCTGGATCAAGGCCTGAAAATAGCTGGCATGAGGACAGGATGCAATAATAGCCTCGATTGCAAAGCACAAGTCCCATAACCTGAACCTCAGCTCCAGAGGCTTATTGCAGTCTCTCCCATGGCAGAGTCCAGAATTGAGCCCATTGTAGGTGCTTAAGAACTCTTCTTGATATGTCTCCAAATCCCATTCCACAAGTTTCACACTCTTCTCCATGTCTACCATTTCTTCCTGCCTGTCTAGCATCTATCTTCTTTGTTTATATCCTCTAGAATTCCCTCTTTCTTTCCATGTTTCCTCACTCTCATATGGCTGGCCATATAGACAGAGAACTTTGTTCATTCATTCATTTTTTTGCCCATTCATTTCACAATTATGTATTGAGTACCCACCGTGTCAGATTTTGTGCTAAGCACTGAGGAGGAAAAAGATAAAAATGTCTTGTCTGCTTTTAAGGAACTTACAGTCCAGTGAAGGAAACAGATGTATACCTATGACTATAATGCTAAAATAAATAACTGCTGGGCGCCTGGATGGCTCAGTCAGTTGAGCGTCCGACTTTGGCTCAGGTCATGATCTCACAGTTCATGGGTTCAAGCCCCATGTTGAGCTTTGTGCTGACAGCTCAGAGCCTGGAGCCTGCTTCAGATTTTGTGTCTCCCTCTCTCTCTGCTCCTTCCCTGCTCATGCTCTGTCTCTGTCTCAAAAATAAATTAAAAAAAAAAACATTAAAATAAATAACTGCCAAGTCTTTGAAAGAGACAGTATGAATGAATGAACACTGTGAATGAATGAATAGTGTGCTAAGAGGCAAACTTTCTGGAAAGGAAGATTTGCAAAGATGTCTGCTTTTCCAAGTTAATCTGTATATTATTGCAGTTCCAATCAAAGTCACAGAATTTTTAAATTTGAGATATAATTCATACCATGCAGTTTAGCCATTTAAAATGTACAAGTCAATGATTTTTGTTCTATTTTTTTTTTAATTTTTTAATGTTTATTTATTTTTGAAAGAAAGAGAGACAGAGCATGAGCAGGGGAGGGGCAGAGAGAGAGGGAGACACAGAATCCAAAGCAGGCTCCAGGCTCTGAGCTGTCAGCACAGAGCCCGACCCGGGGCTCGAACTCACAGACCGCGAGATCATGACCTGAGCCGAAGTCGGACGTTCAACTGACTGAGCCACCCAGGTGCCCCAATGATTTTTGTTCTATTGACAGAGTTGTGCAGTCATCATCACAACCAATTTTAGGACATTTTCATCACCCCAAAAAGGAACCCCATATTCGTCAGCAGTCACTCCTCATTTTCCTCCAACTTTCCCTACTGTAGCCCTAGGCAACCATTAATCTATTTTCTGTCTCTATAGCTCTGACAGTTCTGGACATTTCATATAAATGGAATCATACAACATGTGGCCTTTTTTCTAGCTTCTTTCACTTAGTGTAATCTTTTAAATGTTCACCAATGTTGTAGCATGTATCAGTATTTCATTCCTTTTTATGCTGGATGATATTCCACTGGATAGATATACCATGTTTTATTTATCCATTCTTCAGTTGATGGCTGGGTTGTTTTCACTTTTTGGTATCGTAAATCATGCTGCTATGAACATTTGTGTACAAGCCTTTGCATGAGCGTATGTTTTAAGTTCTCTTGGCTGATTACAGCTACGCTAAAATCCATCCTTGGTGGACTTCAATTCTGCAGTTCTGAGGACTCCTGCACTTTGATTTTCTTCATTGTGCTATTTCTGGCTTTGGAAAAAATACCCCCCTTTTGGAGACCATGTCATTTAGGAGAATGCCCTGAACTAGATATTTAGATACTAGAACCAGCCATAGGTGACTATTAATATTTAAAATAATTAAAATTAAATAAAATTAAAAATTTAGTTCTTGTGCCACATTGCAAGTGTTCAATAGCTGTATGTGGCTTGTGGCTACTATGTTGGATAGCACTGCTTTATTTTTTCTAATTAATTATTTATTTTAAAAAAAAATTTACATCCGAGTTAGTTAGCATATGGTGCAATAATAATTTCAGGAGTAGAATCCAATGATTCATTCCCTACATATAACCCCCAATGCTCATCCCAACAAGTGTCTTCCTTAATGCCCCTTGCCCATTTAGCCCATCCCCTTACCCACAACCCCTCCAGCAACCCTCAGTTTGTTCTCTGTATTTAAGAGTCTCTTATGTTTTGTCCCCTCCCTGTTTTTATATTATTTTTGCTTCCCTTCCCTTATGTTCATCTGTTTTGTATCTTAAATTTCACATATGAGTGAGGTCATATGATATTTGTCTTTCTCTGACTAATTTCACTTAGCATAATACATTCTAGTTCCATCCACGTTGTTGCAATGGCACAATTTCATTCTTTTTGATTGCTGAATAATACTCCATTGTATATATATATACCACATCTTCTTAATCCATTTATCAGTCGGTGGACATTTAGGCTCTTTCCATACCTTGGCTATTGTTGATAGTGCTGCTATTAACATTGGGGTGCATGTGCCCCTTTGAAACAGCACACCTGCATCCTTTGGATAAATACCTAGTAGTACAATTGCTGGGTTGTAGGCTAGTTCTATTTTTTAATTTTTTGAGGAATCTCCATACTGTTTTCCAGAATGGCTGTCTCAGTTTGCATTCCCACCAATAGTGGATAGCACTGTTTTAGAATAATGGGACTACTAATGTGATAAGTAACCTTGAAGCCATCACTTCCCATCTGTGCATTAGATTTCTCATCTGTAAATAAGGGTAGTGGACATCGAAAGCCTTTCCCTCCTCTGGCATTCTTTTTTTTTTTTTTCAACGTTTATTTATTTTTGGGACAGAGAGAGACAGAGCATGAACAGGGGAGGGGCAGAGAGAGAGGGAGACACAGAATCGGAAACAGGCTCCAGGCTCTGAGCCATCAGCCCAGAGCCTGACGCGGGGCTCGAACTCACGGACCGCGAGATCGTGACCTGGCTGAAGTCGGACGCTCAACCAACTGCGCCACCCAGGCGCCCCACCTCCTCTGGCATTCTAAGTGATTTATGATTCAGTCTTTGGAGTGTGCCTCCTCCCCCTTCCTCCTCCATCCTTTCTCCCTCTTCACCGTGGCTAGGACAGGAGTGCCCAGGGGGAACATTAGGCTGCTAATTGGTCAAGTTATATTACTCCCACTCCCTGCTCCTTGGTGAAAGGGAAAGTGACTTGAGGGTATACCTACATCTGAGTGCCTCCCATTTGTGCAGTCTTTATGGACCATAGAAAACATTTTATATGATTTCTTAATTTTATATAATCAAAGAATCTCAAAGTTGGAAGAGCCTTAAAGGTCATCTCAAACTTCAGAAAATATGAATCACATGAGTTGCATATAAAATGAGAATTCTAAGGCCCCCACTCCCTGGAGAATGATCTAGTAGGTGTCAGGGTTTCCCTGGCCCAATCTGTACCATCCTACACTGCAGCTCTGTGGGGGCAGGGCCTTGGAATTTGCATTATTAACACTGTGTGACCATGCTTTGAGACACACTGGCCTTGCTTGGTTCCAACCATGTTTTGGAGTCTGCTCTTTAATATCCCTGCAGATCCCAGATATTACATATCTCCAGAGTTAGGAAGCTCCTGAAGGAGTACCTTCTATCATTGGATAGCTCTGACAGTTTGAAAGGCTCTCCTTATGTTGAACTCTCCCAATTGCCCCACCTCTACCATTTATAGTTACATAACACTAGTCTGCTTCTTTCCCATAATAATCCTTCAAGTTTGTTTATTTATTCAGCAAATATTTATTGAACGTTGGCTATATATAAGATTCTCTGCAAGGCACTGGGGATTCAGCAGTGAATAAGACCAACTTGGTCTGTGCCTTCAGGAAACTTACAGTCTAGTAGGGGAGACAGACAATTAAAAATAATAATAATAATACAATTATAGCTTGAGAAAAATGCTATGAAAATAAATAGTGTTGTGATGAAGAATAACAGGAAAGGCTGATGCTACTTAGGGTGATCTGAAACATGACATAGAGCAAACCATTTGAAGAGCTGGGGGAAGAACATGGCATATTCTATCAGTCAGAAGGCTCATAATGTGTTTGGAGTCTTTTGAGTAGAATGTCCCATTCTGATGGGACAAGATGAGTTGGAGAAGATACAAGGCATAGTAGAAGTTTGGATTTTCTTCTACATTCAATGGAAGCCACCCTAGGTTTTTATTTTTTATTATTTTTAAAGTTTATTTATTTTGAAAGCAAGAACAAGAGTGCGGGGAGGGTAGAGAGAGGGAGAGAGGGAGAATCCCAAACAGGCTCCATGCTCAGTGCGGAACTCAAACTCACAGAACTGTGAGATCATGACCTGAGCCGAAATCTAAAGTCAGATGCCTGACAGGCTGAGCCACCCAGGTGCCCCGCCACTTAAGGATTTTAAACAGGAGGTGATGTAATCAGTCTATGTCCTTAACAGATTATTCTGGATGATGTATGGATTAGAAGAGGGTAAGAGTGAAGTGGGAGACCAGTTCGGGGGCATTGTGGTCATCTAGGCAATAGATGAAGGTTGCCTGAACCAGAGTGGAGGCAGCAGAGGTACAGATATTGAGACTTACTCTTGTGTCTCAGTATCTTCTCTTCTCCAGGATAAATATCTCAGTCCAGATTGTCCTCTCATAGTAGGTGTGATTCCTTTTCTCATCTGGTTATTTCTCCTCTGGAAGGCCTAACCCACCAGGTTAGATCCTGCACTCTGTTTCTGTGAGGAGCCTAGTTTTTGCCACCTATTTTTTCCTCCACCTCTTTCCTCCTATCCTGTGCCTTACTTTTCCGCTAGTTTAGGGAACTAAAATCTCCAATCCAATGACTGTCATATAGAGGGGAGCCCCAGTCTTCCCTGTCATTAATCAGTTATCAGGTTTTCTATGATTAATCCATGAACCTTAAGTACCTATTGTACCAACTGAATTTGGAGGAGACTGAGAGGAAAAAGACATGATCCCTGCCCTCTAAGAGCCCAAGGTGTAATGGGAACTCTGAAGCCCCAATAAATGGGGCTTTAGTAATGCAAGGTAGTACCAATAGACACAAGGAAAGTGAGATCTACTCTGCCACAACCCACCATGTGACCTTGAGCACATTAAATGGCTTCTTTGGATCTCTTTGGAGTTAGGAGACTAAACTGAATGTTCTTTTAAAAACTCAACATCTGGGGGCGCCTGGGTGGCGCAGTCGGTTAAGCGTCCGACTTCAGCCAGGTCACGATCTCGCGGTCCGTGAGTTCGAGCCCCGCGTCGGGCTCTGGGCTGATGGCTCAGAGCCTGGAGCCTGTTTCCGATTCTGTGTCTCCCTCTCTCTCTGCCCCTCCCCCGTTCATGCTCTGTCTCTCTCTGTCCCAAAAATAAATAAACGTTGAAAAAAAAAATTAAAAAAAAAATAAAAACTCAACATCTGGGTCACCTGAGTGGCTCAGTTGGTTAAGTGTCTGGCTCTTGATTTCGATTCAGGTCAGGATCTCACGGTTTGTGAGATTGAGCCCACAGTTGGGCTCTGCACTGACAGCACGGAGCCTACTTGGGACTCTCTCTCTCTCCCCCTCTCTCTTTGCTCCTCCCCCGCTCATGCACTAGCTCTTTCTGTCTCTCAAAATAAGTAAATAAACACTAAAAGAAAAAAAACAACTAAACTCTTAATACCCTAGAGAGCTTGGGAGCTTGTAGTAAGCCAGTATTCTGCAGTCAAATGCTCTACTCCTGAGCTATACCCCTGTAAGCCAGTATTCTGTTCACCTCCTCCTCCTAAAGAGCCAGGGGCCCCAATCTGGTGTGTATGTCAGAGAAAGAAGACACTGAAAGGAGTAAGGTGCCTATATCAATAATGCGTAACTTGAGCCTAGAGTCTGAGAGAGGAATGTACACTGTGTGTGTGTGTGTGTGTGTGTGTGTGTGTGTGTGTGTAAGTAACTAGAAGTGGGCTCAGGTAAGCAGTTCTTGTATAGGTTTGTGCTTATCTGTTCCTGTGTACTTTCTTAACTTTTTTTTTAAAGTTTATTTATTTATTTTGAGAGAGAGAGAGAGTGTGTGTGTGCACAGGTGAATGCACAGGCAGGGGAGGGTCAGAGAAAGAGGAAGAGAGAGAATCCCAAGCAGTCTCCATACTGACAGCACAAAGCCTGACATGGGGCTCAAACCCACAAACTGTGAGGTCATGACTTGAGCCAAAATCAAGAGTCGATGCTCAACTGACTGCGTCACCCAGGTGCCTCTGTTCCTGTGCACTTTCTATGTACCAGGCTCTATTCTAGGTTCTAGGGATATAGTAATAAACAAGATGACAAATTCTGTTACCATTGAGTTTGTATTCTAATAAAAGACACAGATAATATACAAGTAAATAAAATACATGAGATAATTTCAAATAATGGAAAGTTATATGAAGAAAATAAAACAATGATGTGATAGAATTTTGGGAAGGACAAGCTTTGTACATAAGTGTGGTACATGTACTTGCAGATGGGCCCATGTTTGAGTCCTGGGTCCCTGTATTTCTCCTTGTTTGTGCCTCTGTGTACAAATGTGCATCTCTTGTGACTACAACATTTTGTATTATTAGTATATATGATTTTATGCATGTGAGTGTACACAAACGAGCTGGTATATGGTACATATGTGGGGACATGTGTGCATGAGTGTGTGGAATGTGTTGGCATTTAGCCATAACTGGAGATGTTCTGAAGTTTCTGTGGTACTCATCGGTAGGCCAGTTAAGAAGATGGCTTTTTGCCTCTGGCATTCAGGGCTGTTTGCCAGCTTCTCTCTCTGTGTTCCTTCCCATTTTAGAGCGCTCTCTGTGCTTGGCTCCTCTCAGCCCTAGGAGGGCTAAGCCAAGGAAAGGATAGTAACTGACTCATCAAGCCAGGAGCTGGAAAGAGGCTGATAATCTGTGTAACCTCCAAGGCTTGGTTTCCCTGCTAGTCCCTGTCCTTCACACGATGAGGCAAAAAGGTCATGCCTTGAAATGAGAAAACCTGAGGATCTATTCTTGACTCTGCCAGTTATTATTGTTTGACCTTGGCCTAGCTATTACATCTCTGGGTTTTAGTTACCTCCCTCTTAGGTACTCCGTGTTGTAAGGAAAGGGAAGTAGCACAATGGCCTGCAGTATTTAGGGAGGGCTATTTCAGTCTTCTTAACCATTGCCTACAAGGCCCTATGTGATCTGACTGCTGCCTAACTCTCATTCTTACCTTTCTTCTTGTTCGCTATGCTCCAGCCATACTGGCTTCATTACTATTCTTTGACTAGGTCGAGCTTTTTACTGCCTCAGTGCCTTTCCAAATTTCAATGTTCTCTCTGCCCAGGATACTTTTCTTAAGAATTCATATAATTGACTACTTCTCATTACTCAGATCCCAGGGGGAGGCCTTCTCTGACCATCTTAAAGTAGTTGTCCTCTAATGTTTATCAATATTTAAAATGCACATATCTTTTGAATCCACAGTTTCACTTCTAGTAATTCATCCTACTGTTATATTTATTTGCAAGTGAGTAAAATGAGATTTGAATAAAGATATTTATTTATTTTATTTTTTATTAAAAAAATCTTTTTAATGTTTTTATTTATTTTTGAAGGAGAGAGAGACAGAGCGTGAGCAGGGGAGGAGCAGAGAGGGAGACACAGAATCCGAAGCAGGCTCCAGGCTCTGAGCTGTCAGCACAGAGCCTGACACAGGGCTTGAACTCACGAATTGTGAGATCATGACCTGAGCTGAAGTCGGATGCTTAACCGACTGAGCCACCCAGGCTCCCCATGAATAAAGATATTTATTGAAGCATTTATTTGTTAAATAAACTATGGCACATATAAACTGGAACTTTATGCAGATGACAAAGAAAATAAAATAGCATTGTAAGTCTTGATGGAGAATATCAAGGTATATTGTTAAATTTTTAAAAAAGAAAGATAATTGATCTCTATACTTAAGATTTGTGTCATTTATTGGATGTATATTATATTCAGTAAAAAACATTATATAGAGGGGTGCCCAGGTGGCTCAGTTGGTTGAGCATCTGACTCTTGATTTCAGCTCAGGTCATGATCTGATGGTTTGTGGGTTTGAGCCCCATGTCAGGCTCTTTGCTGACAGCAGTGAGCCTGCTTGAGATTCTCTCTCTCTTCCTCTCTTTCTTCCCCTACCCCCCCTTAAAATAAATAAATAAACATTAAGAAAAAAAAAAAACCCACGATACAGGGGCACCTGGCTGGCTCAGTCAGTTAAGCGTCCAACTTTAGCTCAGGTCCTGAGTTCAGGCCCCATGTCGAGCTCTGTGCTGACAGCTCAGAGCTTGGAGCCTGCTTTGGATTCTGTGTCTCCCTCTCTGTCCCTCCCCTACTCATGCCCTGTCTCTCTCTCTCTCTTAAAGATAAATAAACATTAAAAAAAATTTAAAAATCACGATACAGAACAGTATGTATTGTATGCCATCATTTATGTAGAAAAAACAAGAATATGTAAACATAAATGCATGTATATGTGTTTCCATAACAGCCTGTCCCATGGTTAAAACAGCTCTTTCCCACCTCTTCTCACCTAAGGTGCTTTGTTGGGGACTGTGAGGTGCTTACCTCTTTTCTGAACAGCATTAAAATTCAATTTTTTAATTCAGTTTTTAAATTTCCATCTTCAGTGATATCCCAAGGACCTTATGAAAGATGCTAACAGTGTAATCTTCTAAAGTGATTATCTTGGTCATTCCACATTAGTTCAGTTGCCCTATGCCCTCCAACCTATTAGGAATGGTCCTATCTACATATTGGCTATTTCTGGAAAGTTACACAACATAGTACTAACAGTGGTTGCCAGTTGGCAGTGATTGAGGAGTAGGGGTGGATGGACACTTTTCATTTCGTATCTTTTTATGTGGTACCATTAGTATGTATGTATTATTCAAAAAATCATAAAATTGAAAACAAAAACACCAGAGGAATATTCTTATTGTTAAATCTTCACGTATAATTATGAAAGTTCATTAAGATATCTTTTTAAAAATGTATTTCTCATCAGTCACTCGTTATTATATCATTCTTTTTTTTAATATTTATTTTTGAGAGAGTGTGTGCATGTGCACGTGTGTGTGAGTGGGGGAGGGGCAGAGAGAGAGGGAGACAGATTTAGAAGCAGACTCCGGGCTCTGAGCTGTCAGCACAGAGCCTGATGTGGGACTTGAACCCATGAATGTCAAGATCATGACCTGAACCGAAGTCAGACTCTTAACCCACTGAGCCACCCAGGCACCCCATTATATCATTCTTTATATCCCTCATAATGCTTATTATCTGAAATGATCTTGGCTGTATTTGTTACTTGTATACTTTTGCACTGTCATTGGAATATAAGCTCCATGTTGTCAGGGATCTTGTTCATCAGTGCCTTATTTCTATACATGTATATAGCATATAGTATTTGTTGAATAAGCAAATGAACAAATGAAGGAATAACTGAAGGAAACCAGGCTGAGAGGAGTAGGAGGCAAGGCTGAGGAGGTAGACAGAAATCAGCTGATAGAAGGTGGTGATTCTGAAACTTTAAATATGTATCAGAATCACCAAGTGAACCTTTATACCAGCTTGTAATAAAGTGGCAGATTCTTGGACCCTGAGATTCTGATTTAGTATATCTGTGGTAGAGCTCAGGAATCTGTATTTTAATAAGTTCCCTTGGGTGCAGGTGATCTGGAGATCCCACTTTGAATAACACCAATGCAGTCTTGACACAGTGTTCAGGAGGAATCACATCTATGATACCATTTCTGCTTAATACATCCCTAGGATGGAAGAGAAGTGATCATCATCCCATTTTACCAACCTAAGTGAGGTTTGCAAATGGAAGTACATTATCCAATGATACACATCTTGTGTATAAAGTATATTTTAATTTTTTTTAAGTTTACTTATTTTGGAAGAGAGAGAGCAAGCAAGAGCCAGCACGTGCACAAGCAGGGGAAGGGCAGAGAGAGAGAAGGAGAGGAAGAGAATCCCAAGCAGGCTCTGTGCTGTCAGCACGGAGCCTGATGCAGGGCTTGAACTCACGAACTGAGAGATCCTGACCTGAGCCGAGACCAAGAGTCAGATGTTTAACTGACTGAGCCACCCAGGTGCCCCTAAAATGCTAAAGTATCTGACCAGTCAGAATAAGGTGTGATGGCAGATAGCTTACCCTCACAGGACATTCACAAGGAGCCTTGGTGTTACCAAATGGATATATGACTGCTCCTGTTTTTTGTTTGAATATATATATTTTCCCTAATGACTGATTCTTTCTGATGTATCTCAGGGAGGGCAATGAACCAGAGGAGACCACCCAGATCACGTATCGCGAGCTTCTGATCCAAGTGTGTCGATTCAGCAATGTTCTCCAAAAACAGGGTGAGTGCAGGGGTATGAGAAGGGGACTGGAGGGGACTGCCTAGGGATATCTGAGGACTTAGGGGAAGTAGACAAGGAATGGAAGGAATGTGGTACTAGGAGAACAGAAAAGGTCAGCTGTGCAGTGAGCAGTAGCTGAATGAGAAGGAGCAAGTAGCAACAGGAAGGGTACATGGTGCATGATCTGTGTCTTTTATTTGCAGGTATTCGGAAGGGCGACCGGGTGGCCATCTACATGCCCATGATACCAGAGCTCGTGGTGGCCATGCTGGCGTGTGCCCGCCTTGGGGCTCTGCACTCCATTGTGGTAGGAATTTGGGCTGGAAAAAGGGACCTAGTGGGGGATGGGGCTCTGGGGAGTTAGGGTGGGCCTGGATGATGAAGGAGCTTAAGAACCAAACTGAGGAGTTTAGAATGTTTGTTCCATATCAGTTACCTAGTTTCTTCTAGAACCGTGGCTTAGAAACCCTGAAGGTTTTAAAAGTGTCTCTTTTCCTTGTTTACTCAGTTTCTAGGTCCTCCTCTCCCTTAGTCTTCCTTCTTTTCCCTAGTTTGCAGGCTTCTCTGCAGAGTCTCTATGTGAACGGATCCTGGATTCCAGTTGCAGCCTTCTTATCACTACAGGTGACTAATTCTCTCACCCCTTTTCCAGAACCTCCACACCTGAAGTTTTGGTCTCTAATTAGCTAGTTGGTATTTGTGACTGCTCAGCATAGAGGGTAGGCACTGCCTACCCTTACCTCCCGATTCCACCTCACATGACCCTCTCAGCTCAAATCAATTGGAAGAGCCAGAATCAAGAGGCCTACCTCAGGAAGGGCTCCATGAACATTGTGCTCACTAGGGATAAGGGGCTAGGAGTGTGGTGCCTTTCTAAGTCCTGGAATGTCTATTGCTCCCCAAAGATGCCTTCTACAGGGGGGAAAAGCTTGTGAACCTGAAGGAACTGGCTGACGAGGCCCTGGAGAAGTGTCGGGAGAAGTAAGTGTGTTTGGTTGGCTACTGCTCTTGGTCAGCTGGGCCTTTCGCCAGTACCAGACTCCCTTTGTCCCTTCTATCCTAGATGGACATGGGTGGGTCCTGCCAAATTCTCTTTTGAGCAAGGCAGCCTACTACTTCAGGTTTTTCCTTCTAGGGGCTTCCCTGTGAGATGCTGCATTGTGGTCAAGCACCTGGGGCGGGCAGAGCTGGGCACAGGTGACTCTCCCAGCCAGTCTCCCCCCATTAAGAGGCCATGCCCGGATGTGCAGGTGAGTCTGGTACTGCTCTGCTCTCATCTAGGCTCAAATTGGCTCCCTCTTCCTGTCCAGGAAGTTCTTAATGTCCTTTGCTTCCTCATCATAATGCTGAGAGGATCTGGGAACAGTCCTAGGAATGCCTCCTCCTCTGGGGGATTTTGACCTTGAATGTCAGTAGGGAGTCTCTCGTACTGTGGGAACTTAGCAGGAGAGATTATAAGGGAGACTCTATGCTGGTTGGGGTATCCTGGTGGGTATAAGGGACCTTCAGGGCTTGGGTTTAGGTTAAAAATGGGCTTAGTCAACCATGATTTTAAAAAAAAAGAAAGAAAGAAATGGGCTATTTGGGTAACCGTATACTGGACTATGTCTTGGAATGGGCTACCTATGTGGTCCCACGATGGAAGGACCAGAATTTGGCCCTCAAGATATGGCCCTTGTTAGCTTTGGATCCAGCACTTTTAGTGGAAATGATGGAAAAGTCCAAAGGTCTAAGGGCATGAAGGATGAAAGCTCCAGGGTCCAGAAGGACAAAGCATTCCTGAGATTCTGTGACTTGAGGGGCCTTGCATGGTCATAGGGCTATAGTCCACTCTGGGGAGATTGGAGACCCCATTCAGCATTAGGGATTATGAGTGTATAGATGCTGGGAACAAGATCAAGAAAATATAGGTTGGGGAGCCTAAAGGAAAGGAGGCAGTAAAGGCTTGGAACACATTGACCCTTCCCTCCCACTTCCCTATACACAGACCCTGCTCACCACCCTTTCCATGGGCTCTTAACAGGGTAAGCTGAAAGAGAAACCCAAACGCATCTGGCCCCAGGTATCCACCTCTGCACTGCCTTGGGTACTGCTTCTCTGCGTGTTTGTCTGTGTTTCCATCTGCTCTTTGCCTGTTTTCCCCATGGAGGTGGCTGCCAGTCCTAACCCCTTTCTGTCTGCCCCCTGGGGTCCTTTGCCATCTAAGTCACTCTGAAGAGTCATGAAACAAAATGCCTGTTGCTACCTCTCTGAACTGGCATAGAGCATGAATCTCAGAAAGGTAGCAACAGGCATCCCATTTCACTCCTGTTGCTTAGGACCTCTGTGGGAGAGATAACCAAGTAACTTGTCAGAAAGTTTTTACTATATACTTAGCTGGGGCAGAGCCCTGGGAGATAGGAGGAGAGCAAGTAGAGGAGGCACAGAACTTGACCTTAGGAATTCACCATCAAGTTGGGGATGAAAACCTCAGTTTTATATAGGACAACAGGGAAGAAAATTCCTAAATACCTTTATATAGTACTTTAGGATTTATAAACTGCACATAAACTCTCTAATATAATTAAGTGCTAGATTGACTAAAAATTACATTGTAGGCGATTCTGAGAAGGGAGATTCCTAAATGGGGGCTCAAAGCAGATTAGAATAGAGGGAAGACTAGACTTAGAGTCCAGAGACCAATTTAAAAAAAAAAAAATTTTTTTAATGTTTTTATTTATTTTTGAAGGAGAGAGAGAGACAGAGCATGAGCGGGGAAGGAGCAGAGAGAGAAGGAAACACAGAATTTGAAGCAGGCTCCAGTCTCTAAGCTGTCAGCAGAGCCCAATGTGGGGCTCGAACCCACAAACTGTGAGATCATGACCTGAGCTGAAGCCGGACGCTCAACCAACTGAGCCACCCAGGTGCCCCTAGAGACCAATTTTTTAAAAATAAAGTTTATTTATTTATTTTGAGAGAGAGTAAGAAAGTGCAAGTGGGGGAGGCGTAGAGAGAGAGGAAGAGGGAAGGAGAGAAATCCAAGCGTACTCCACACTGACAGTGTAGAGCCTGATGTGCGGCTTAAACCCATGAACCATCAGGTCATGACCTGAGCCAAAGTCCAATGCTTAACCGACTGAGCCACACAGGCGGCCCCAGAGACTGATTTTTAGCTGTATGACCTTGAATAAGTTGCTTCTCCTCTCTGGGTTTCAGTTCCCTTATCAATAATGGAGAGATGATAATACATGCTTGAAAGGAAACCACTTCCTCTATTAAAACAAAACATAAAATTCATTATTCCTCTGAATTTTACCTTCCTTATAGGGTCTCTTACTCTAAGTCTTCTATTATTAACCCCTTTGGCTAAGGGTAAATATAATCTTTTTTTCTCTGTTCTCATAGCATGGTGGAGACAGATCTGATTCCCAGGGTATATTACTTTCCTTTTAAAAGTCAGGCAGAGACCTAAGACATTTCTCTTGAAAGAGGGTAACAAACTCAGTGGTTAGAGTATAGACTCTGGAGCCACACTACTTGGGTTCAAATCCTAGTGCTGTCACTTGCTACTGTGGAAACTTGGACAAAGTACTTAAGCTCTCTTGCCTCGGTTTCCCCATCTATTGAATAATGATAATAATTGTTCCTACCTGATAGGGTTTTGTCAGTATATATAACGTTTTTGACACATAGTAAGTATAAATGTTAGTTTTTATTGCTTTTTTTTTAATGTTTATTTATTTTTGAGAGAGAGAGTGTATGAACAGAGGAGGGGCAGAGAGAGAGGAAGACACAGAATCTGAAGCAGCCTTCAGGTTCTGAGCTGTCCACACAGAGCCCGACGTGGGGCTTGAACCCATAGACTGAGATCATAAACCTGAGCCAAAATCGGCCAGTTAACCGGCTGGGCCACCCAGGCACCCCGTAGCTTTTATTGCTTTTAACTTAGCAGACAGCCTGGCATTTCTAAAAGGGAAACCAGAAAAGAAATAAGCTCCTATAATTCTTAATACCAGAGACCTTTAGGCCATAGGCTCTGAACTTTTGGTTCTTGGAAGTGAAAATAGTCAGTTACCCAAAACCAAAGACCATAAGAGTAGGCTTACGAAGTCCAGGTTTATTGGTCTGATAATGGCAGTCAAAGCTGCAGAAATCTCGGGAGAGCTCTATACCCCATCATCCTTAAGCATTTTTCAAGGGAGCACTTGGCACAATTTGGAGGTACTCTTCTCAATCATGTCACCTATGAGCTTCCTCACGTTCCTCTCTCATACCTGGCAGTTGCCTTCCCTGAGGCTATCCTGGTCCAAGGACAAAGGCCAACTCCATTCTTACTTCAGAAAAATGAGATCTTTTCCTGGTTCAAAGCTCTGGGCCCTCATAGGCACACACCCAATTCACAACCAACGAGTTTGCACCACTAATTGAGCTCACCCTGCTTCCTGGTGCTGTTTATCGGTTCCACACCTGGAATACTGGCCCTTTTCACCCACATACCCACAAAGGAAACCATTTTGCAAGATTACAAGAATCTCCTCATTGCCACAGTGTAACTCTGCTTTGCCCTTACATGTACCTAGTGCCTTTTCTATGACAATTCAAACCAGTACTGTAGACAAGTACCATTTGCCCAAAGCAATACTGACACTCTTCTGCTTAAATACATTAATGCCCTCATCTCAAGTAGATCATTTGGCAGAAACAAAGTGCCCATGTGATAATGTATGTGTAGGCCCCTGTGGCTATTCCATTAAAAAATAAGGTGTGTTTTAGTGTTTTCTAGCTTGTGGGCAGTGTCTTTCTCTTCTTTCTTTTTCTTCTTCTCCTTCTTCTTCTCCTTCTTCTTCTCCTTCTTCTCCTTCTCCTTCTTCTCCTTCTTCTCCTTCTTCTCCTTCTTCTTCTTCTTTTTAATGGTGCCTTATTCAGCCTGGGCTTGTCATTCTTGTGATGTTTATGTGCCAGAAACTTCAAATTCTCTAAAGTAAGGGGCAGATTGTACAGAAAGAGATGAGTGGCTGGAGAATCATTTTATAATTTATCAAGGTATGTGTTTAACACTTGGGGGTTTTTAAACCAAGTATGTACACAGTAAATTAGCATATAGCTATACATTGGGAATAGGGAGTAGGGTGTTTCTCTTACATGATCATGTCTACCTGCAAGCCAGGGCCATTGAACATACAAGAAGCTAATTAATATGAAAGGACTTTGTGATAGCTAAAGCAAACCCAAAACAGTTCCCATTATCACACCCTTAAATTTATGTCCTAGAGGAGTTCAGTGGAACTGAACTAACTTCTATCCTTCCTGACATTCATCAGTCTTTCCCACTCCAAAGGACAATTCAAGGTTTGATGTTTACCAGATAATGCCTTTTTCTTTTGATGTTCCCCAAATCCTGTGAGACCGTTAGGGAAAGAAGAATTATCCTCATTTTATTTATTTAAAAAAAATTTTTTTAAATGTTTATTTTTGAGAGAGAGCTGGCAAGGGGCAGAGAGAGAAGAGGACACAGAATCCGAAACAGGCTCCAGGCTCTGAGCTGTCATGTCAGCACAGAGCCCAATGCAGTGCTTGAACCCACAAACCATGAGATCATGACCTGAGCTGAAGTTGGATGCTTAACCGACTAAGCCACCCGGGTGCCCAGAACTGTCCTCATTTTAAAATGAACCGACTTTAGGTAAAGTGACTTGCCCAAGGTCATATGTAGTTAGGAAGTGGCAGAACCAGGATTGAGATCCAGTGTAATATTTGGACAAGTTCAGGGAATCTCAACTTCCCTTAGCACAGGGTAGACTCAGAAAGGTGGCTGTTTAGAGAGCTGATATAACTAGGAAAGTAAAATAGTTTCAAGGAGAGGCTAGAAAAATTTCAGGATAACAGATTCAGAAGTAGTTATCAAAGACACTGCAGTAGAGGGGGACACCCCTCTCCTGGGAGAATTCCATGTTGGTCCTTTTCCACCAACGTAAAGCAGGTTTTGTGCTGAATGGAACCTCAAACAAATATGTCTGTGGGAAACCCATTGGTACCAGTGGTGTAAAGGCAGGGGTGGAGCTAGGGTACAAACCTGCAGATGTGGATAAGGTCTAGACATTCAGGAAAAGGCGCTTGGACCAAAAGCTGTTGACTTTTTTCAATACTAACAGGGCCAAGTGCCCGCTTCACCTGCAGGCTCTGACTAATTTTGCATTTCTGAATTGGGTGGTGTCTGCATCCCTGCTGATAAGCCACTAGTCCCATAAGTACAAATGTTTGTATGTAGGCCTGTGTGTGTATATTCATTCATCCAAAAAAAAAAAAATGTAGAGTATGTATTGAGTGCCAGGCATTTTGCTCACTGTTGGGGAGAAAGAAAGGAAGAAAGAAAGAAAGAAAGAAAGAAAGAAAGAAAGAAAGAAAGAAAGAAAGAAAGAAAGAAGAAGTCAAACATGCCACTGCACTCATAGAGTTCACTATTTGGTTGGGAAGACAGTAATCAAGCAAATAACTAAATAAAATAACTGGAAATATGTACTGTATAGGAAGGAAACATGGTGTTGTGATCAAGAAAAATAACAAGGGTGAGGATGGGGTTGGGAATCTACCAAATACTGTTTAGGGAAAACCCTTCCATGAAGGTGACATTTAAGCTACGAACTGAAGGATGAGAAGGGACCAACCAAGGTGCCCTCCTCAACCTGATACCACATAAGAGGAGTTCTGGAGTAGGGTGTTAGGAGTACCCAAGAAGGCTGCTGTTCTGCTCCTGTTCTCTGTTGCATTCCACCCTCACAGTTCCCTCCCTCCCAGCACCCCCACCTGGGGTTACTACCCCAATCCCAGGTGCCAGGTAGGTGGGTCTCTACTCTTATCTTGAGCTGTTACAGTTCTTCCCTGCCCATTCCTGTCTTCCTACCCCTGCAGATCCCCTGGAACCAAGGGATTGACTTGTGGTGGCATGAACTCATGCAAGAGGCAGAGGATGAGTGTGAGCCTGAGTGGTGTGATGCTGAAGACCCACTCTTCATCCTGTACACCAGTGGCTCCACAGGCAAACCCAAGGCAAGTATGTGCGTGTGTGCATGCGTGCGTACGTGTGTGTGTGTGTGTACTGTGTAGTGGTGAGAAATGAGTTTCTGAGGAAGAATGATGATACAGATTTTACTCTCTAATCCTGAGTTTGGGAACTGTCACATTACCTTTTCTAAATCAAATTAAGACATAAATCCTCGGGGAGACTGGGTGCTGCAGTCAGTTGAGCATCTAAATTTTTTTTAAAAAATTTTAATGCTTTATTTATTTTTGAGAGAGAGACAGAGTGTGAGCAGGGAAGGGGCCACGAGAGAGGGAGACACAGACTCTGAAGATGGCTCCAGGTTCTGAGCTGCCCACACAGAGTCTGATGTAGGGATTGAATCATGAACCGCGAGAGCACGACCTGAGCCAAGTCTGGCGCTTAACCAACTGAGCCACCCAGGCGCCTGAAGCATCCAACTCTTGATTTTGCCTCAGGTCATGATCCTGGGGTCGTGGGATTGAGCCCTATATCAGACTCTGTGCTGAACATGAGACTACTTAAGATTCTCTCTCTCTTTCTCTCCTTCTGCCCCTCTCCCCTACTTGCATTCTCTCTATTTAAAAAAAAAAAAGAATTTGAAAAAGACATAAGTCCTCAATCATTAAATGTTGACGCCCAGGGTGAGATAGTTTAGGTGGGGGCTTTCATGAGTGCCCAGAAAAGGAGAAAAGGATCAGTTCATGTATCTGACTGTTCCTTGTCTGTGCCCTGTGGTTTGATTGAAGGAGAGCTGTGCTGTGAACTCAAGGCCAATGGAGATTGGCCACAGGGATTCTTACTGGACTCCTAGACTATGTCTCTTAGAGTTCAGTTCCTTCCACAAGTCACACTGTTAACATCTAGTCCTTCCCAGGGCACAGTGTGTGAGCCAGAAACAAAACTGATTTTTCCATCAACTTAAAAGATTTATCATCCTACCTTCCACTCACCTCATCCCTAAATTCTTCTCTCTATATGCTTGAATATCTCTTTTTTTAAATTTTTTTTTTTCAACGTTTATTTATTTTTAGGACAGAGAGAGACAGAGCATGAACGGGGGAGGGGCAGAGAGAGAGGGAGACACAGAATCGGAAACAGGCTCCAGGCTCTGAGCCATCAGCCCAGAGCCTGACGCGGGGCTCGAACTCACAGACCACGAGATCGTGACCTGGGTGAAGTCGGACGCTTAACCGACTGCGCCACCCAGGCGCCCCTATGCTTGAATATCTCTTAGTGGGGCTTTAGAAGCACAGTTTTGGCCTCTTTTTCCTAGGGATGGGGTACTGGTAGAGTAAGCAAAGAAGATTATCTTCTTTTCCCACTCTCACTCTGTCAATGTGTAATTGACTGTGTGTGCATAAATATAAAACAGAGACACTGTTAGATGTGAGTGTTCTAGAAGTGCTCATGTGTGTGAAAGTGGTGGCTCAGAAATACCATTTTAGGGTATGGATATGAATGACAGACTGACTATGCATGTGTATGGGTGTGAGATGGGAACATGGAGAAAAAGGGATAGAAGAGAGATGGATGCTATGAAAGGGGTGCTGGCAGGGCTAGAATCCCTGAGGAGGATCTTCCTCTAGCTCTGTCCAGCCTATGTATGTTTGGTGGTCTGTGGGGGTGAGCCCAAGGCCCCAACCTGAGGCCTATTCTTCCTCCAGGGTGTAGTACACACTGTTGGGGGCTACATGCTCTATGTGGCCACAACCTTCAAGTATGTGTTTGACTTCCACGCAGAGGATGTGTTCTGGTGCACAGCAGACATCGGCTGGATCACTGGCCATTCCTACGTCACCTATGGGCCATTGGCCAATGGTGCCACCAGTGTTTTGGTGAGAAGGGAGCTGGGACTCAAGGATACTTGACTTACTTAGGGGATGGACAAGATGATCATAGATGACAATCTCCCAAGGCCACTTGGTTTATGGATAGGGGTACTTACACAATGACCTGTTTCCTGGAGAAAGGGGAGTTCTGAGGGGGTTATATATACTGACTGGGAAGTTCTCTTGGTTTATCTGGTAAGGGAGTGAAGACATGGGTTTGTTAGAAGGGGCAAAATACTGAGCCTGAGGGTATGGTAGGGGAACTGAGGGACTGTTGGGAAGGGACTGGGAATGACCAGCCTTCACTGGGGTTAGTTTGAGGGGATTCCCACATACCCGGATGTGAGCCGCCTGTGGAGCATCGTGGATAAGTACAAGGTGACCAAGTTCTATACAGCACCCACGGCCATCCGCCTGCTCATGAAGTTTGGAGATGAGCCTGTCACCAGGTGAGACCCCCCTTCCTGGCTGCTGCCCCATGAGTGTTCCTCAGAGCTAGGTGCTGACCTTTGTGTAGTCTTTTCCATTCCATTGTTCCAACTCCTTGGCCTAGAATAGGGGAGGGGGCAGAAGAGCCTAGGCATGTTTTCCTGGTTCCCAATGGTACTCAGAGCCTTCCTCTTTCTCCACTCCCCTGCCCAAGGCATAGCCGGGCATCCTTACAGGTGCTAGGCACAGTGGGTGAACCCATTAACCCTGAGGCCTGGCTGTGGTACCACCGGGTGGTCGGTGCCCAGCGCTGTTCCATCGTGGACACCTTCTGGCAGACAGAGACAGTGAGTAAAGGATTCAGAAGGCTGGGGCTCAGGGACAGTGTGGGAAAACTGACTCAAACTCCTGATGTCTGACTTCCACAGGGTGGCCATATGCTGACCCCCCTCCCTGGTGCCACACCAATGAAGCCTGGTTCTGCTGTGAGTGTGGCTCCCTTGCCTAGTCCTAGGCTAAGCAGGAATAGAATCTCGGGACATTTGGCCTAGGCAGAGGGTGGGGAACTAGATTGATATGTGTGAGGAATCTGGGGCTCTGGGGATCCTTGGGAGAGGTAGAGAATTGAGTCAGAGTTGCCACATTCCTGTTCTTGAGTCCTGTCTCCTGCTTGCTTCTAGACCTTCCCGTTCTTTGGTGTAGCTCCTGCAATCTTGAATGAGTCTGGGGAAGAGTTGGAAGGTGAAGCTGAAGGTTACCTGGTAAGGCCCTAACCCTTGGATGTCTTTTAGGAGTTGGGGGGAAAGAGTACTGCAACGAATGTTGTACTTTGCTTCAGAGTTTAGAACCTAATCTCTGTTGGTGGGTGCTTGTGGGTAAAGCTCCATGATTGAGAGTTTATCCTCTGCAGAGAGACCCTGGAGGAAATCCTTCTGGATACTTTGCCTGCCTCTCTGCCTTTTGGCCCACTTTGGCTCTTGAGGCCTCTGCTCAAAGATTCCTGATGATGCCTTTTTGGGTCCAGAAAACTTAGGCTCAACTCTTCCTTTGACAAATATTCTAGTGTGAAAGGAGTCTTTAAAACATAGTGGAAAGTCATATAGGCTCCAGAGTCAACCTGCTTGGGTTCAAATCCTGGCTCTGCCCCTTCTGGGACCTCAGATAGGTGGCCTAGTACCTCTGAACCTTAAATTTCCTCATCTGTAATATAGGGTTATATAGTACCTTTGTCTCCTAAAGTTGCTGGATTGGTTAGATAACCCATGTGAAGGATTTAGCACAGAATCTAAGTTAGTGTTTAACAAATGTTAGATGTTGTGATTTTTGTATTAGTACTTGTAGGAAGATAACCTACCCCGCCCCCCTTCCATCCTACTTTACTAAGAGCAAGTTAGTTACAAGGGCAGGACATAAATCCAGACCTTTTGACTCTTAGCCTGGAAATTTCATGTATCTCATCAGTCTACTGCCACAGGATATTATTAATTGGGGCAATAATTATTTATTCATTTTTATGTGACTATCTTCACTTATATCAAACTGGACCTGATTTCCTGAGGAGACTCAAATTTACTAAATGCTTATCACTAATAGAACATTGTACTAGACAGGGGTGCCTGGATGGCTCAGTCGGTTAAGTCCAACTTCAGCTCAGGTCATGATCTCACAGTTTGTGAGTTCAAGCCCCGCATCGGGCTCTGTGCTGGCAGCTCGGAGCCTGGAGCCTGCTTTGGAATTTGACTCCCTCTTTGTCTGCCCCTCTCCTGCTCACACTATGTCTCTCAAAAAATAAAAATGTTAAAAAAAATTTTTTTTAATAAAAAAAACATTGTACTAGACAGCTTCCACATATCATTAATTCAATCCTCCCAACAACTTTGGGAGGTTGAGATTATTTTCTCTGATTTACAGAAGAGGATCCTGAAGCTCAGAGAGGTAAAGTTACTAACCTGAGGTCACACAGGTAGTAAATGGTAGATCTGGGATTCTAAACCTGGATTGTCTATCTCTGAAGCCTGTACTTTGTTCTACTTCTCAGAAAGGGCATTCAAGCCATTTCTTCTCAGGTTTGGCAAGACTGTGATTGTCTTCCAGTGAGGCAGTGTAGCAGATGTGACCACTGTGCCTTTCTCACTCCCTAGGTGTTCAAGCAGCCCTGGCCAGGAATCATGCGCACAGTCTATGGGAACCATGAACGCTTTGAGGCCACCTACTTTAAGAAGTTCCCTGGGTACTATGTGACAGGAGATGGTGAGCCTTAGCTATCCCTTTCCCACACCTCCCACCAAGACATGTATCTTCCCCTTCCTTTTTCAGGAAGAGTTGGTTAGGGGTGAAGAGTAACAAAGAGAGGAACGTATTCTATGTGTCAGTGCCTAATATCCAGGCAGAGCTATACAGAAGACTGTAACAGCAGGTATGAGTGTTGTATGGAAAGTCTCAGCATGGAACCATCTGATTTGATATATGAGGAAAGAGGTTCTTGTTTCCATTGTTCCTGTGCTAAAAGAGATGGGGCATGCAGCAGTATGTATTACTATGTCATGTGCATCCTCATGTCTAGAGCCTGTGTTTGGCCATGACTCTATCCACCAATCCATTCATCCATAACGATTTATTACCTACTATGTCTAGGCACTGATCTAAGCACAGGGGATATTACCATGAATAAGGTAGACAAGGCCTCTGTTCACACAGGGCTTATATTCTAGCAAAGGGAGATAGACAATAAATACAGCAAACAAGTAGATAAACTTATCTTAGTGACAAGTGCTATGAAGAAAAATAAACAGTGTTACAGGATAAAGGATGTCTGCAGGAATGACCACCATACATGGGCTGGTGACAGAAGGCTTCGTGGAAGTGATATTTGACCAGAGACCTGTAGAGTGAGAAGGCAGCCAGGCATGGGAAAATTTTGGAGTAAGAGTGAGTGTTCTGTGCAGAGACATAAGCTTGAAATGTCTGAGGAGCAGACCAAAACCTGTGTGGCTGAAGTATAGTGAGCAAAGGGAAGGGAAGAATATTACATGAAGTTGGAGAGGTAGATAATGTAGGACCTTGTGGGTCATGGTGAAGACTTTGGATTTTATCCAAAATCCAAATGTGTACAATGGGGGGGACCTTTATGGGTTGTTAAGCAGACAAGTGACAAGAACTGGTTTATTGTTTAGAAAATAACTGATTTATGGAGAACAGACTTTAGGTGAGTATATTAGTTATCTGTTGCCATGGAACAAATTACCTCCAAACTTGGCGGCTTAAAATGACAGATATCTCACAATTTCTGACGATCAGGAATTTGTTAGTGGCTTTGTCAGAAATTCTCATTGAGAGTCTCTCATGGGTTGCAGTGAAGCTGTTGGTTGGGGCTGCAGTCATTTGAAGGTTTAATTGAGCCTGGAGGACCTATTGCCAAGCTCACTCATGTGGCTGTTGGCAGCAGCCCTCAGTTCCTCACCTCTCCACAGGGCTACTGATGACATGGCAGCTGACTTCCCCCAGAGCATATAATCTGAGAAAATGCCACCAACATAGAAGCCATGGCATCTTCTATAATCTAATGTCAGAAACGACATCCCATTACTTCTGCCAAATTCTGTTGATCATGCAGACTAACCCAAGTACAATGAGGAAGAGGACTACACAGAAGTCTGAATATCATCAGAAAGTGGAAATACAGTGGCTGGCTACCATGGTATAGAAGCAGGAAGATTGTTAGGAGACTACTGCAGTGGGTGTAGCAGTTTGATAATATGGATCGTGTACCCTACTGTGAGGTATTTATCATGTTGTGTATTTCTTCTCTTTCCAGGCTGCCGACGGGACCAGGATGGCTATTATTGGATCACTGGAAGGATTGATGACATGCTGAATGTATCTGGTGAGGGCCAGGGACTGTTTTCCCTTCTCATTAGCACTACTTCCCCAGCAAGTCCCAGCCAAAGCCTTCCAAGAGAACCAGGATGTCCTTGGCCAAACCATACTTACAGTGCAGCATTCATTTTTGGGTAGAGGTTTGGAGGAAGAGTTATAAACACTGGAGTGTGCTTAGAGGAGGGGAACCAGGATGGTGGGACAACCAGAGCAGATCATGTGAGGAATGAATGAAGGGGCTTCCCCATTTGACCAGACCAGGACAGCCCTCTAGGCACAGATGGAACAGGGGCTGGGGTAGAGCATGGGATCTCTCTCATGGCACTTTCTTTCCCTTGACAAGGACATCTGCTGAGCACAGCAGAGGTGGAGTCAGCACTTGTGGAACATGAGGCTATTGCAGAGGCAGCTGTGGTCGGCCATCCTCATCCTGTGAAGGGCGAATGCCTCTACTGCTTTGTCACCCTGTGTGATGGCTACACCTTCAGCCCCACCCTCATCGAGGAACTCAAGAAGCAGAGTGAGAAGCCTCCCTAAGCAGGGACTGTAGGGACTGTCCTGATGGCCAAGTTACCACAGCAAATTGTTGGGAAGAGGCTAGAGCAAGCTGCCCCCCAAACTATAAACCAGATCCTAGGGGGCCTTCAGGGCTGATTGCCACCTTCCCGTTCAGTCTCCTCTAGTCTCTCCACTAGGATAATAATGGCTGACATTTATAGAATTCTCTTTGCCACCACTGGGCTAAGTGCTTTAAATGCATTAATCCATTTTATACCTATAATCACCACTGTGAAATAGATCCTATTGTTACCTCATCCTAAAGATGAAGAAATTGGAGCTCAGAGAAGTTAAATCACTTGCCCAAGGCCACACTGCTAATAAAGTGGGATTTAAACTCTAGAAGGTGGATTCTTAGAGTTGGAGTTCCATGAAGGAAGACTGATACAAAATGAGATAGAAGTGTGTTGAAAAGAGAGAAAGACCAGGGTGCCTGGGTGGCTTAGCCGGTTAAGTGTGTGACTCTTGATCTCAGCTTAGATCTTGATCTCAAGGTTGTGAGTTCAGGCCCCATGTTGGTTGGGCCCTGCACTGGGCTCCACACTGGGCATGGAGCCTACTTAAAAAAAAGAGAGAGAAAGGCAGTGACTCTAAGAATGATTCTGTGGGCAGAGCCTTGAAGAGAAAATAGGTGGGGAACAAAGCCATGGTTTTGGGAGCCTGGCTAATGATACTGAAGAAATGCTTAATGATTTGTTGGTTACAGTTAGAGAAAAAATTGGCCCCATTGCCACACCGGATTATATCCAGAATGCACCTGGCTTGCCTAAAACCCGCTCAGGTATGTTCAAAGGCCTCAAGTGATTGGGTTTGGGATTGGCCAAGGCCTAGTGGTGGCAGAATGTGTGTGGATGGAAGCCATTTTGGCAGGGCTGGAGTGGGTCAGTGCTATCACCACATAACCAGAAGGCTGTGGTCCCCTAGGGAAAATTATGAGGCGGGTGCTTCGGAAGATTGCTCAGAATGACCACGACCTGGGGGACACGTCTACTGTGGCTGACCCAACTGTCATCTGCCAGCTCTTCAACCACCGCTGCCTGACCATCCAGTAAACAAGACCCTGCCCTTCACCCAGGCTTGCCCCTGCTTGGCTTTGCAAAGTTTTCCCATCCTCCCTGCCCCCATCCAGGAGTGCTGAGGGCCAGTGCAGACCCATACCACCTCTCTTGACCAGCTGTCTGGGACTGAGGACCAGCTTTGCCCCTGTGTGGAGGCAACTTCCTGTGGTTGCCAGATAGATAGGACATGGCCCAGGTTAGCATCAGCTTGCTGAGCCCCTAGACTTTAAGAGCCCTTGGAGCCCAGAACAGGACCTGAAGGTCATGTCCCTTACTCAAGTTAAGAATGTAGAGGGCAAGTGAGGGCCTAGACTGAAGCCGGTAAGCAGCTCTGTAATCCTGTCAGCTCTCTCAGGAAGCACCACTACTTATCTTGGGTATGCATTTTCCCTTAGAAATGCCTGTTTGTGAGTCCCAGAACAATTGATTATTATTTTTTTAAATACTTTGCTGGTTCTGTTCTGGATCTGAATTCCCTTTTGTGCCAGATGGCAGTGCTTTTCTGCCCATTTGCTTCAGGGGCTGTGCAGGCAGGCTCAGTTTCCAGAGGGTTTTCAGATTATCTGCTGCTTTGCTGGAGTAAATGTGTTTTGTTCTTAGGGCCAGAAGAGCTTATCTTCCTTGTCCTCTGTTCCCATCCTTCCATGAACAGTCCTTCCCATAAGAGACACTCTCAGATGAAATTCTTCTTGCTTCAGTCATTCTCAGGCCCTATGGTTATAGGAATAAAGTCTGTGACCTTAAGAAGGCAGTGACTTGTTTTCTTAGGTGTCTTACAGACTGTGTACTTGCTAGCTGTTCTGATTTGTGTGGGGGATGGGAAAGGGAGTGGTTTTCTTCAGGCATACCCCAATATCCTATTTCCAGAACTTTTGGTTTGGGCAGATCTAGGCAGGGCTTCATTTATAGGCCCTTTGGCAAGCTCCTGAATTAAGCAGGAAAACAACTAAAGCCAGTTCACACCTGTGATGTCCCATCATGGCTGCATTATTTCCTGAGCTCCTGCCAAGGGACCCTCTTCTCCATATGACCCTACGGGAGCATTACTGAGTGACTAAGGATTGGAACTTCAAGGTTCTATCCTAGGGTCTGGGGCTAGGGAGACTGATTATAGCCAAGTCATTTCCCCTGTTCTAATCCACTTTAAGTGTGCTGACCCAGATTATAGCTCCTCCCCCTCTCAAATGTATAAACCAAGGAATCACAGAATCAACAACATAGTTTTATTTAAGGCAGAGGCAGGGAAAGGCTGTGCCCCTTCACTGCCCCTCTCCTACCTCTCAGTCCTATCCTAGGTCAGACACTGGAACCTGCTGAAAAGGCTGATGAGGAGCTGACAGGCGGTTGACAGGGTTATGGACCCTTACCTCAAATCAGCTTCCTTTCAGCTATACCCACACTCTGAGGATTTAGGGGCCTGTAGATCTCACCTAAGGGAAACAGCTTTTCTGGTCCTCAGATGGGAGAGCTGGAGAAAGGACCCAGCATTCACCCTTCCCTGAACAGAAGAGACCAGCCTTCCCAAGGTGCAGGGAGGGAAGACCCTCAGAGGGGCTAGGTGAGGAATGACAAGTATGAGGGATAGGTCTCTTGAGCAAAATCTGGGAAGGCTTGGCTGTGCCCTCACACAGGGTACGGGTTGTCCAGGACTGCCACTCCTGCTGCCACTCCACCATCTGCATGCTCAATGGCTTTGGTTCGAAGCAGATGTCCCACATGCTTGTTCATCACAAGTGTCTTTCCCTGCCTATAGAAAGGGGGACAGAAGACACACCACTCCATTACCAAGACTCAGCCCCCACAGCCAAATCCTTCCCTGGTCCCACGTGAGCAGTATATGAGTGACTGACTACACCCAAGAAAGTGCTAGGATTTTATAATCAGATCTGGGTTTGCATTGTTTTGGGGAAATTATTAGCTCTGTGTCTTTGAGCAAGTTACTCAGCCTTTCTCAATATCAATTTCCTCAATTTAAAATAGAGATAATACCTCTCACTTTGCAAGATGGTCACGAGGATTAAATAAAGCAGGAAAAGCACTTAGCATGATGCCAGGCTCACATTTCATGTTCTGTAGCTGTAAGTTTCCTTCTCTCCCTCTCTGTCAAGATGGCTATGGTCGTAGTTGGGTTTGGGGGAACATGGCAGGCAGAGATGCTGTTAAGTGGTTAGAGGGAAGGCTCAGGTCAGGAGCATGGTAGGATCTGATATTCCTACTTGCTTGATCTTAGATTGCATATTTTGCAGGAAGCGGTTTAAGGGACCAGGAACTATTCCTTAAAAATTCCCAAGTGGTCTTCTCTCCTGTTTCTTTAGTGCTCACATCCAAACCAGGGGCCACTCAGTCTTTCAGAGCCAACTGATTATCCTCTAGCTGGCCCATCCCACCTTTCTCCAGAACCCCTGGTGGCCTGGAAACTGGACCCAAATTCTCTTCTTCCCTGGGGTCTCCTTATAATCTAGGGTTACTTTCTCATCCTTCTTGATACTACTTGGAACTTCTTTTATAGCTGCAAAGCACTTGTCATCTGGGCTTCATTTGATAGCCCTGTGGGTGGGCAGGTTTTGGGTCCTTGGCCTCATTTACTAGATAAGGAAACAGGTAACATGGCTAGGGACTCGCAGAGCTGGGACTGAAGCCCAGGATTTTTGCTCCCTGTCCAGTTCTCCTCCCCAGGCTCACTTGGCTGACTGTCTGGCAAGGAGGAGACCCTCTTGACTGGCTCACCTGACATAGACTCCAAAGATGCCCAGCTCTGAGATGCACTGGACCACTCGGACAGGGCTGCCAGGCCGTAGCAGACAATTTCCAAAAGGCTCAGGTTCTATCTTCTCCATGAGGATGTAGGATGCCCTCTCCTCGCTGTCTTTCAGGTGCTCCAGGGCCTGCACCATCTCCTCCCCATATAGGTTATTACCTGCAATAACACTGGCCAGTCACCCTCGACCCTCTGCCTACCTTCTCCACTCTGTGCCCCCATTTCTGTGGTCAAGGCAGCAGCCTCAGTTTCTAACACCAGCTCAGTGAAGCCAGGGCAGGCCTGGCTCCCAAGAAGGGAATGTCACTTTAATAGGAGAGCCCTTTCTCACATAAGCAAACACACCTCAGCACAGCATCCTGCCTTGGTTCTCCTACTTGTCTATGGTTTTCCTTCTCAGCCTCCCTAACTGGTTCCTGCTCCTCTTCAATGTTGGAATTACCAAGGAATCCACCTGCCACCCTGTTCTCTCCTCCATGAACACACTCCCCACCCCCCCCGCCAGGGAGATTTCTAAGGCTCCATCTATATTCTATGACTTGTTAACTCCCAAATCTTCAACTTAAGCTCCCTGTTCTTGACATTGCAGGGATACCCCATGGGCTCCCAAAACAAACTCAGCATGTCCAAAGAGAACTCATTGCTTCTGTCTTGAACCTTCTCTTCCTGGATCTTCCTGTTCCCAATAGGTGAAAGGCATCCTGACTCATATTTAACTCCTCCCTCTCCATTACCTGTCAATAACTCAGACGTGTCTCTTCAGTCTGTACTCTTACAATGTCATAGCCCTAGCCCAGGCCTCTACATTGCTCTTCTGGACAATTATACCAGCCTCCTCTATGATGTCTGTTGCCAGTGTCTCCCCTCATCCAGGACATACGTTACCATGGCTGAAACATGGATCCTGGATCAGATGTGTATCCCTTTCCTCCTTAAATCTCTCTAATGGATTCCCACTACCCTTAGGATAAAATCCAACTTCCTACATATTTTTAATGGTCTTTATAATCATGTCCCAAACCATCTTTTCCAGCCCAAATCCCTGCCTCCTCCCATTTCTCATGCTGTACTCCAGTCTTACCAGTATTCATTAATCTCCAAATGTACCACACGTCCATGGACCAGTGCCTCTCCTTGAGGCTACTCCTTCTGTATGGAATACTCTCCCTCCTTTTCCACCTAGTGAACTCCTACCTATCCCTTAAGACCAAGATCAAAACTCATTTCTTCTGGGTCTGTGGACAGACATGATCCCTGCCCTCAAGGAGTTCAAACCAGGCAGCAAGATATCCAACCTCCTGATATGCCCTATCCAACCTCCTGATATGCCCTATCCCACTTCCCCACAATCTGGTCACAGGCACCTCAGACTAAACTTGTACGAACCCTCCAGTTACGGTTAATCAGGTCCCTCTGTGCTCAGTATCACTTGATCACAGGGTCTTCTGGGACATTGTCCAAGGTGAAGGCCTGTGTCAGTTCATCCTATGTCCCCTAGAGCCTGGGACTGTGCCCATAGCAAGTGTGAGTCAGCATTGGTAACAGCCTTCTTGCTCACTTCCCTTCCACTGAGCAGCCCTACCAAGGGGGAACCACCTACCTCCACCCTCTCTCTGGGGCTTTAGCACGAACTGGCTAGGGGCAGCAAGGGCCTCAGTAATGGCCTGGTCCCCTTCTTCACCCTGGCAGGAGGCAAGAAAGCAGTTACCAGCAGTCTTAAACCAGGGGCAGGAGCTGCGGTCCTGCTGGTTGTGCAGAGCAGCATCAGAGGAATAACAGGAGTGAGGCTAGATGCTACTATCTGGATGTCACCCCCAACAAACCCCTTAAGGCAGCAAGTACAATGAAAACAAGCTTTCTCTGGCAACAGTTCAGGGCTCCACAGTAGGAGGCATGGAAAACACATATAGATATTCCCCAATTCTTGCTGTCCTCCTCAGCTCCTTCCTCTTTCCACCTCTTATTTGGATCTCTACCTTTGTTGAGGGAGCTTACAATGGACTCCAGCCCACTACCAGCTCCAGCCTCCCCAATACATTGAATTCTGGGTTCCTGCTGTGGTGGAAGAAAGAGGCAGCCCACACACCATGTCCAGTGAGTAGAGGCCAGCAAATGTGGCACGGAGGCGGGCCACAGTCTCAGGCTGGCCAGGGAGCAACATCTCCAGCACACCCATTCTGCTCAGCTCCTGCTGCACCTTCTTTGTCCCAGCCAGCTGGGTGGCAATATCTGGGCACTTGATAGCACATGACCTCTCCAGCAGCAGGCGTGCTTCCCAGTTCTGCAGAGGGAAGAAAACAAAAGTAATTCTACTTCATTTCACTTTGGCTGACTTTTACTGAGCATCCATCAGATGCCAGGTATCATGCTTTCTTTCTTCACATTCATCATCTCCCAGGGTCATTGCATCTCTTTTTAAGGCAGATGTGGATTCTTCCAATATGTAGGATTCTTGCCCTCAGGGAGCTCACAGTTTAGCACAATGGTACATGACTATAATTAAAAGGGAAATAACAAGATAAGGGCGAAAAGTAGATGAAGAGGTTTGAAAGAGGTGAGACACTTGTGTATGAGCTCAGCTTCCTACTGTACTTCAAATAAAATCCAAACTCCTTACCAAAGCTCACAAGACCCTGCAGGATCTGCCTCCTGTCCCCCTTTCAACCATGTCAATTTCATGACCTCCCTGCATCCCACTCTCACAGTCCAGCCATACAGGCCGGTCAGTCCTCAAACATACAGATGTCACTCCACCTCAGGGCCTTAGCATTTGCTGCTTTCCCCTCTGCCTGAAAGTCTTTTCCTTTTGGCTTTTCCAGTGGATGATTAGATCCTTCTCATTCTTAGGTCTCAGCTCAAACCACCCTATTTAATGTGGGTTTTTCATAATTCTCTTATCTTTTCACTGTATTATTTTTTTAATTACTATTATTTTTTTTAGTATTTATTTATTTCTTGGGAGAGAGAGAGACAGAGTGCAAGCAGGGGAGGGGCAGAGAGAGAGGGAGACACAGAATCCAAAGCAGGCTCCAGTCTCTGAGCTGTCAGCACAGAGCCTGACAAGGGGCTTGAACCCACGAGTGTGGGATCATGACTTGGGCTGAAGTCGGACGCCTAACTGACTGAGCCACCCAGATGCCCCTTCACTCTATTATTTTATTCAAAGAGTTTCCCTCAACTAGAAAAAAAAATTTTTTTTCTGTTTTTTCTTACTTTCTGATGACCATCTCCCTGACCAAAATGTGAGCTCCAGCACTTGTCTTGTTTCTTTTGTATCCCCACTGTCTGACACAGTGCTCGGTAATTATTTGTTATTGTTGTTTAGTGAAGTGAAATTTGAGTAGTCAAGTAGGGTCTGACAGGTCAATAGGGAAGACACTCAGATTAGCAGAATAATTAGCAAAAGCCTGCAAGTGGGTAATCATAGGATGAATGGTCTGATGTGCTAAGAGTTTAGTGTGTGAGAGGCAGGTAAACAGCAGAGGTCCCCATTCTCAGACACTGGGGGATAACCTGTCCTTGAACTCCAGACCACATCAAACTGACCACAGCAGGATAAAGGCTAAGGCCTAAGGAGCAACATCCACAACCACCCATGCTGTCCTCCCTTTGATACACAGTCCACCTGCAGCATATTTGCCTGGTCTTTACCAAGAATCTCAACCACCTTTGATGTTCCAGGCAGTTACTGGTGCCCAGAACATCAGAGATAAACCCAGAGAAGTACTCCATTTTGTTAAAAGCAGGGAAGCAAAATTCAGAGATGAGCAGGGGCATTCCCAACATCAACTAACAAGTCGCTAAGCTTTGCAGATTTATCTTCAAATTCTAAACCTTGTGTGAGTTTCTCAATTCCCTAAATATGTCCTCCTCCTTATGCACAGACTTATTTCCCTGTTAGCTCAATCTCTTTTTAAAGGTTTTTTTTTTTTGGCCCCTTCCTGGAGCCTGGATCCCCCAAATCCCCTGTCCTGGAGCCTGGATCCATTTTCCCCATGGACAGTTTTATCTTTTTCTAGTCAGCAAGTTTCCACCACTCCTAACCACTTTCTAGAGGAAAGGACCTTCTACAGAGCTTCCACCTCTATGGAACTGTTGGGTTCCTTATTCAGCTGGGTCTTAGGGAAAATCCTATATTCAAAAAATTAAAGATCTGGAAGGAGCTCCCTCATGTTTTGAGTATAGTTTCCTCAGCTTACAGAAATTGAGCCCATAAAGGGTCAGAAACCTGTCCATGGTCACACACAGGCAGAGCCAAAGGCTCATGACCCCAGGCATACTGATCATGGTATTTTCTAACTTATTTCTCCCAAGTGAAAGCAGAGCTTCTTAGCTTCTCCATACTATGGATTAGGGGCAGGCAGAGAACAATATGTTGGATATGCTAGTGGACCAAGAATCAGAAAGCCTGGGAACTCCCTGTGAGATCTTAGACCAAGCCCCTGAATCTCTCCAAATCTTAGTCTCTCCGTCTGTATAATGGCGATAATTATATACCTCACACAGTGGTTGTAAGGATAAAATGAAATAATGGATGTGGAAGGTAATTTTGAAACTACACGGTAGGATAGCAAGATAAGGTGGTATCATCATTACTGTCATTAACATGAATGGACAGAAAAACTTTCTAACACAGATAAAAGAGAAGTAAGAGTTGGCAGGAAGGAGCTGGTCAGTGGTATGGTGGAACTGGTTTGCATTAGCTACCCAGAGCTGATTGTACCCATCTCTGGGTTCAGAAATGTTAAGTAGGTCGGGGGCACCTGGCTGGCTCAGTCCCTAGAACCTAAGACTATTGATCTCAGGGTTGTAGGTTTGAGCCTCATGTTGGGTATAGAGATTACTTAAAAATAAAAACTTTAAGGAAAAAACAAATGTTCTTGCTGAAGCAGTGAAAAAAAGAAAAGTTGGGTAACTTGAAATCGGCCATGATGGGAGTATACCATAGAAATCAGCAAATGCTACAAACTGGGGCTTCCCCCCTTAAAAAGATGACTGTTTAACATTTGCCAGGGAGCTCCTGGGTGGGTCAGTCAGTTGAGCATCCAACATTGGCTCAGGTCATGATCTCACAGTTCCTGGGTTCAAGTCTCACGTAGGCCCTGTGCTAACAGCTCAGAGGCTGGAGCCTGCTTTGGATTCTGAGTCTCCCTCTCTTTCTGCCCCTCCGCCGCTCACTGTCTCTCTCAAAAATAAACAAACGTTAAAAAAACATTTGCCAGTATATCCCTAGAAACAGTGTGAATGGCTGAAGCAACATAGATACCTGAGGATTCAGAGTCTAGAAGACAGTGTGTAGAGAGTGACAGATAGTAAAAAGCTTGTGGGAGAATAAGAGGTTCCAGCAGTAAGTTCCCTGAGGAAGAACTGAAGGCAGGGCCCAGGGAAAAACCCAGGTTATTGTGATGCCTGAGCTGGGTCTCCAAGGAATGATTTTGGGTCCTAGGAGGCAGAGAATAGTCTAACAGAATACCAACCTGTACACTGTACTGACTTGGCATGTAGCCATCCCGGAAATAAACCACAGCAACTTCCTGGCCATCCCTAGAACACAGAATGGAGAATGCTGCTATGTTAAATTATAACTAATAGAGTGATTCAGTAGATTTCACAGTGCATCCAAATGAGTTTGTCCTCTTTGAAAGCCAGACCACACAGGCTGCCTAGTCAGGGGTTCACTGGAAGCAATGAAAGTAGATATACCCATACTACTACTTCTTCCACTAAAAACATGAAGGTATGCAGTGAAGAATGCTTTAGAATATTCTAGATCTAGAGTCATTGTAGGAAGCCCACAGGGAAGCAAGAAAGCAACCAGAATCAAATCAGATAAATAAATTAAAAAAAACATTTTTTCTTAATGTTTATTTTTGAGAGAGGCAGAGAGACAGAGCAGAAGTGGGGGAGGGGCAGACAGAGAGGGAGACACAGAATCCAAAGCAGGCTCCAGGCTCTGAGCTGTCAGCACAGAGCCCGATGTGGGGCTTGAACCCATAAGCTGAGCCACCTGGACACCCCAAGATAAATTTTTTTTTTTAAGTGGGCTAAAAATTACTGAGCCTCAAAATCATATTGCCATGCCTACCAAAACACCTTGCATTATACTACTTAAGGGCAGCCTGGGTGGCTCAGTTAAGCGTCCAACTTCGGCTCAGGTCATGATCTCATGGTTCATGAGGTCGAGCCTCTTGTCAGGCTCTGTGCTGACAGCTCAGAGCCTGGAGCCTGCTTCAGATTCTGTGTCTCCCTCTCTCTCTGCCCCTCCCCCACTCGTGCTCTGTCTCTCTCTCTCTCTCTCTCTCTCTCTCTCGCTCTCTCAAAAATAAACATTAAAAAAAAAAAAGTAGCTGAAACCAGGCTGAGATTTTTTGAAATGGTAGGCATAAGGGTGCAGAGATGCAAAATTATGAGTCTAGTTAAGACACAGACTTTTTATTTTTAATTTATTTTTTTTAATATGAAATTTATTGTCAAATTGGTTTCCATACAACACCCAGTGCTCATCCCAACAGGTGTCTGAGACTGTCTTTTTAAAGACCTTCCCCTTTCTTTGGCTTATTTGATACTGTCTGGAAAGTAAATTAATGACTTTGTTATGATAAAAGCACATTTTAAGAAAAGTGGTACTGGGGCGCCTGGGTGGCGCAGTCGGTTAAGCGTCCGACTTCAGCCAGGTCACGATCTCGCGGTCCGTGGGTTCGAGCCCCACGTCGGGCTCTGGGCTGATGGCTCAGAGCCTGGAGCCTGTTTCCGATTCTGTGTCTCCCTCTGTCTCTGCCCCTCCCCCGTTCATGCTCTGTCTCTCTCTGTCCCAAAAATAAATAAACGTTGAAAAAAAAAAAAAATTAAAAAAAAAAAAAAGTGGTACTATGAAATTTCATGGAGGTTCTTTTTTTTTTTTTTTTTTTTTAATGTTTATTCATTTAACATCTTTGAGAGAGAGAGAGACGGAATGTGAGTGGGTAAGGGGCACAGAGAGAGGGAGACACAGAATCCAAAGCAGACTCCAGGCTCTGAGCTGTCAGCACAGAGCCCGATGCGGGGCTCGAATCCACGAACTGTGAGATCATGACCTGAGCTGAAGTTGGATGCTTAAGTGACTGAGCCACCTAGGGGCCTTTCAATGGAGGTCCTTAATCTTAAGAATCACAGATTAGGGGCATGTGGGTGGCTCAATCAGTTAAGCATCTGACTCTTGATTTCGGCTCATGTCATGATCTCAGTTTGTGAACTTGAGCCCTGCATCAGTCTCTGTGCTGACAGCACAGAGCCTGCTTGGGCTTCTCTGTCTCCCTCTCCCTCTGCCCCTCCCCTGCTCACACTCTCTCTCAAAAATAAATAAAACATTTAAAAAAAAAAAAGAAGAAGAAGAAGAATCACAAATTAAAAAAAAAAAAAAAAAAACTATAAAATTCCAGGTCTAAATATGTGTGTTGCAAACATGCTACCCAACTAAGTGGTACTAAAGTCACTTGGTGGAAGCCCCCTGCAGGGGGAGCACAAGGCCTGGCGTGGAACACAAATCCAGGCCCCATAATATCTTGCCTAAGCTCAGAGAGCAGCTCCCAGATCAATCACAGAATGAGCAAGCTATTCCTCTTCCTCCCTGACTGCTCAGCCCAACTGTCCAGGCCTGATAGCTACCAAGAGGGGCACGAAAGCTTTTAGGAGTCCAGGGACATATGAAAACCAGGGTTATTTTAAGAAGGCCCTTATCAAGAATGTTGGTAGCTCTGGGGTGCCTGGGTGGCTTAATCAGCTAAGGATCCGACTCTTGGTTTCAGCTCAGGTCATGATGCCAGGGGTCATGGGATTGAGCCCTGTGTTGGGCTCTGTGCTGAGTGTGGAATCTGCTTAGGATTCTCTCTCTCCTTCTGTCCCTTTCCCCCATTTGCACTTTCTCTCTAAAAAAAAGAAAGAAAAAGGTCAATAGCTCTGATACAACCTTTTAGAAGCAAAATATGACCAAGCCTTCTCCAGACTTTCCTGAGATGATGGGGTATTTTGCCCCTAAAATTCAGAGAGAAGGAAGCAAGCCATCACATCTCCTAGAAGAAAGGATTACTGGGGGAAATGGGTAGCAGAATAAGTTTCCTAAAGTAGTAATGCTCCCTGAACACTTACATAAACAGCCTTCGGTCTTGGTCTAGAGACCCCTTTTCAGAGACATCTTCAAACCTTCGACGGATTACGTGGATATTCCTGGGAAAGATGGGCAAAGGTTAGAGGTAATGGATGCTCTGTTCTGAGTAGTTCTTCACAAGCCTAGGGCCATTATCTGGAGGTCTCCCCTCCTTTACTTACCGGGCTAGTAGCTCATTCTCTATAGCACGCTGGTCAAATATGTTCCTTTCCTTCTCTTGAGCAATCAGTAGCACCAGAGCGCTGGGGAGAGAGTGAGCACAGTTGGCTGAAGTGACTACAAAGCTTGTCCTCCCTCCATCCAACAACCTTCAGGAGAACACACCTTCCCTGAAAGAGCAGATATTCTCTCAAATCAGAAAGGTCTCAGGCGATACCTGAGGCTCTAACACATTATTTCCTGAAATTAGGAAACTTGAAAAAATGGAGATGTCTCTGTTCCTTCTCAAGTAGGTAGATGAAATATTGTAATGATGTTAATTTTCTATGCAAATTAAAACTTAGATTTAAAATCTCAAAAACCCAAGACGACCTTTTCTTAAAACTTAATGATTTTAAAATCTTTCTAGAAGAATAAACAGATGAAAGTACTGAAGAATATTTTATAGAATATGTGTGGGGTTGGAGGCTAATGACCCTATTACTAGACTGTAAAGCATATAATAAAGGAGTGTGTGGTTCTTGCATGATACATTATAATAGTCAATAGAAATCCTACAGAACCCTATAGAGCCATCCATAAATAAGGAATTATCTCTTGGGGCCTCCCAACATTACTGTGATCTACACAGGGACACATTTGGTCCCACAGTATTAATGGTATCATTGAGGCTTACCTGACCTCTTTCTTTCTGCTATCAACATAATTCTTAAAGAAGGAGGAGCTCAAGGACAAAGGAAAAAGTTAATGCCAGGAACTGTCTGTTTGGCTACCTGAGGGACAAGGCTTTAGATTCAGACGTGAATTCTAAACTTACTAGCTATGTGACTTTTGGCAAGTTATTCCACCTCTCTGAGCCCTCAGTTTGGAGTACCAAACTCCATTTTTGCTGTAGCCGTATTGCTCTTCGCCCATAGCTTCTTGCTAAGACTCTTGGGTGGCCAGATTTGGGCTTAGGAATCTAAGTGTGGATTCCTTCCTCCTGTAACTGGCCTCTGGTCTGTTTGTCTCTGCTTTTCTCTGCCTCAGCTGAACCTCTTGGACTACATTCTGCCTGACTCCTTTCCACTTAGCTGAAATACAGGTCCTAGTATGCCTCCTCTCCTGGCTTGCCTGAAATCTCTTGAGGGTCAGACATGACATTAAGCTGAGTCTTAGCTTTGAGTTGGGTTTCTGAGAGACAAGCTAGAAATGGTGCTTTCGTAAGCCATCTTGCCCTGAGACACCCAAGGGCCAATGGCCTTGCTTTTCATATTGCAGCCTGATTTGCTCTCCTCATGGGTGGGAAGGTGGCACCTGGCCCAGGCTGGCCTACCTCCAAAAAGAGGCGGAGGAGGGAGGCTGGAAGCTGTAGGTTAAAGTGGAACCGCATTCCCTGGTTAAGTCAGCCTGCCCTCTGCCAAAAAATCACAGCCAGACTCAGAAAACATATTCTACCTCCTCCTGCCTTCAGTTCTGAACAGTATTTTGGGAACAGGACTAGGAAAGTGTCAGCTAAGGAAGGTGAAGTGGCAGTAATGTGCTGGCTGGGAGTGAGGACTCCGGATAATAGCTCCCAACATTTTATACCAAGAATCCTTCTTTCTTATCCCTACTCATTCTAATGGGACCATTCCTCTTGGAGGCAGAACAGTATGGTAGAAAGAATGCAGGCTTTAAAGGCAGATAGACGTGAATTCTAAACTTACTAGCTGTGTGACTTTTGGCAAGTTATTCCTCCTCTCTGACCCCTCAGTCTTCCCTTCAGTAAAATGAAACTAGTACTCCTTAAATGGTAGCTGCTATTATTACTATTATTATTATTACCACTACTACTACTATTGGAAGTACCACATAATGATCCTGAGGGGTGTTGTTGTTGTTGTTGTTGTTTTTAGTCTTTCAAGTTTTTAAATTCCGGTTAGTTAACATTAGTTTCAGGTGTAGAATCTAGTGATTCATCACTTACACACAACACCCAATGCTCATCACGTTAAGTTCTCTGCTTAATGTCCTTCCCCCATTCAGCCCATCCTCCCACTCTCCCACCCCCACTTCTCCTCCAGTAATCCTCAGTTTGTTCTCTGTAGTTAAGAGTCTGGTTTGCCTCTCTTCCCAACCCACCCCACCCCCACCATGTTCATCTGTTTTATTTCTTAAATATGAGTGAAATCATATGGTATTTGTATTTCTCTGACTTATTTCCTTAGCATAATACTCTCTAGCTCCATCCACATTGTTGCAAATGGCAAGATTTCATTCCTTTTGATGACTGAGTAATATTACATTATATATATATATTTATATATATATATATATATATATATATATATATACACACACACACATACCACACACACACACACACACACACACACATATACATACATACACACACACCACATCTTTATCCATTCATCAGTCAATGAACATTAGGGCTTTTTCAATAATTTGGCTATTATTGATAATGCTGCTATAAGCATCAGGGGCATTTATCCCTTCAAATCATTATTTTTATATCCTTTGGGTAAATACCTAGTAGTGCAACTTTCTGAGGAACCTCCATACTGTTTTCCAGAGTGGCTGCACCAGTTTGCATTCCTACCAACAACGTAAGAGGGTTCCCTTCTCTTCACATCCTCGCCAACATCTGTTGTTTCCTGTGTTGTAAATTTTAGCCATTCTGACAGGTGTGAGGTGATATATCATTGTAGTTTTGATTTATATTTCCCTGATGATGAGTGATATTAAGCATCTCTTCATGTGTCTGTTAGCCATCTGGATGTCTTCTCATTTTTAAACTGGATTATTTATTTTTTGGGTGTTGAGTTTTATTAAGTTCTTTATATATTTTGGATACTAACCCTTTATCAGATATGTCATTTGCAAATATCTTCTCCCATACCAAAGGTTGCCTTTTAGTTTTGCTGATTTTTTCCTTCACTGTGCAGATTTTTATTTTGATGAGGTCCCAATAGTTTATTTTTGCTTTTGTTTCCCGTGCCTCTGGAGACATAGCTAGTAAGACTTGCTATGGCCATTGTCAATGAGGTTACTGCCTATGTTATCCTCTATATTTTGATGGTTTCCTGTCCCACATTTAGGTCTTTCATCCATTTTGAATTTATTTTTGTGTGTGGTGTAAGAAAGTGGTCCAGTTTCATTCTTTTGCATGTTGCTGTCTAGTTTTCCCAATGCCATTTGTTAAAGAGACTGTCTTTTTTCCATTCCTCACCAGATTTTTTAAAGCATTTTTCAAAGCCATGAGATTTCATTTAATTCTCACTACCACCCTTTTAGGTTTTATTATTATCATCCCCCTTTTACAAACTGCTGCTCAGAGAAAAGAACCGTCTTAGTGAAGGTCATATGCTAGGTCAGCAGAAATGCCTATTTGACTTTCAAAATGAGAAGCCAGTCCCAGCTCAGGCACCCCATAGTTCTTACCCACCAGTGCCTAGTTCTAGGCACATGAGTCTTCCCATGTTATTCACAGCCTGGTTGGAGAAACCCTCTGCAGCATTTTTTTCATCAGTAGTTCCCCAGCTGACCCTTTCCTGGCTTCAGTCTCTTAAAGAACACTTAACCAAGAGTTAACTATTCATCTTATGCCTTCTAAATATTCAGAGTCCGAAGTTTCTTGAGTCTTAGTGAAGCTTAGCAAGCCCAGAGAGGCTCTCTTAGAGGCAATAAAGTGATTAAGGTTGCAGATTCTAGAGGGAGTGGACAATGGGCTCTACCACCAACCATTTGACCTTAAGCCATTCACTTCTCTGAACCAGTTTCCTCATCTGTAAAATGGGGGGAGTTGGGTGGTATTTACCTTGAAATATTTCATATGAGGATCTAATAAGATCCTACGTGTAGAGCGCTTAGCACAAAGTGTGGCACCAGTCAGTGCTCATTAACGGTTAACTATTAAAGCTATGTAAACATTGCAGTAACTATTGGTACAGTGCCGCCCCCTATATATACAGAAGTCACTTACCTGGCATCTTTACACATCTGGAACATGGTTGAAAATAGGAAGGAAGCAAAAAATGCCTCTAGGCAGTTACAACAGACACCACAAAATCACTAAGTCAAAGCTTATGCATTTACTTATCAAAGAGGCCCTCACACTCATTAGATGGTACATGACAACCCAGACCACTTGCTTTCCCAAACCATAGCAAATCAGAAAGGAGGTACAGGGATGGGAATGGAGGATTCCAAATTAAAGCACACTGACAGCAGTAGGAAGTAAGAACTGATAGTAGGGAGACAGGGAAACTGGGAAGAAAAGGAATAAGAACTTAAAGCCTAACAGTTGGGTCCATTAATGCAGGCAGACAGCCTCACATGCCTCTCTAAGTCTAGATAGCACCTCTGTATTACATCAAGATACAATCACTAACAGTAATGCAATCATTAACAGATAATTGTGACCTCTAGCCAACAAGATTAAATTATAGTCTGTGTCTCTTATTTAAGAAGGAAGCCCAGAAACCCCTTAAAGTCTGGTACTTGAAAGTGTAAGCTTCTATTTCCAGGAAAAAAAATCCCTCATTTCCTAAAGATGTCAGGCGAAGAAGTTGCTTTGCACTGCACCCACGAATGCTGAATCTAAAGCAGGATTCTACCATTCTTTCTCCCCCTTACTTGGCTGAGCCGTAGAGCTCCCAGGCCTTGGTGATCCCCTGGGCCAGTCCCTTGCTGGGATTATTGGAGAGGATCTTGGCAGCTTCTTTGGTCTTACTCAGGACATTGAGAACATGTCTGTTGGAAGAGATGTCTTATTCAGTAATTGGATGGATCTAGAAGACCCCTCTCTGCCTGTGACTCACAGATCCTTACAGGAACATCACTTGGAGAATTAGCTGAACACTAAAAAGCATCTTATCATCATGCTTCTCAGGCCTGAATATACGGGGCCACCCAAACCCTGGCTCCGTGTATATGCCCAGAGCCCCAAGACCCTGTGTTTCTACTCTATACCAGCCTCCCTATGATCTGGAACGCCTTTCCCTGAGCACCAGTGCTTGCTATCTGGAATCCTGCTGCCAACCATCTGTAATCACAGCAACCTGGAGCGTCACTGCTGGCTGGAAATGGTTGCTACTAGGGTCAAGCCTTTCAATGGGAAGCTACTGATCCCTCTCTGCCATGGATTCTGACCTCTCTTCAGGCCTTCCAAGCTCTTTCTCACTCAGGTACTGTTTCTTCAAGCTGGAATACTACTTTATACAATGAGGGATCAAGACTAGATGAACAGTGAGGTCCCTTCTCTCCTTGACATACTAAGACCTACTTACAAGTGGAAACTGCTACAGGAGAAACACATGACCCAGGGCCTGGGAAGAAATACTTGGAATTGGAGATCCCTGTTCCTGCCTGTGACTGTAGGCCTATTAGGCTTTCACCCCACCAGTGTGCCCAGTGTTGCCCAGGGGACCCACCGGTGCACAGCTGGGGTACGGGAGGCCAGGCCCCCAAAGCTGGCAGAGATGGTGTTGATTTCAATCTGTTTCAGGACTGGGGAGCCATCTGCATTGCGCTGGAACATGTAGTCTGAGCGGTTCAGGCCCAGGAACACAGTCTGTGGGGAAAACTGAAGGCTGAGTACATTTGCCCAGGGCTGATTGAGGGCCTAGCCACAGAACAGACAGGTAACATGAATTCTACATAGAGATCAGAGTTCCAGGCTAATGCTCCAAAACCTAGTGTAATCATTCTTTTGGTCATCCCAGGATTGGTCACTGATGTACAAACCTAGTGGAGACCAACAAGAGGCAGATTTCCATGAGCTCAGGGCCTGGGCCAATTTCTTCTGGTAAAAAAAAAAGGGAGGGACAGGTCCTAGATTGGGGTGGAGTGGGGACTGGTTACCTGAGCAATGCCTTCTTTCAGGACTTGCTTGTAGATGTTAAAGAGGCGAGCAGTGAAGTTGTCCCTTTTGATGGTGCTGGAGGAGGAAATAGAGCATTTTCTAGACTAAATGGGATCTTTTTTTTTTTTTTAATTTTTTTTTTCAACGTTTATTTATTTTTGGGACAGAGAGAGACAGAGCATGAACGGGGGAGGGGCAGAGAGAGAGGGAGACACAGAATCGGAAACAGGCTCCAGGCTCTGAGCCATCAGCCCAGAGCCCGACGCGGGGCTCGAACTCACGGACCGCGAGATCGTGACCTGGCTGAAGTCGGACGCTTAACCGACTGTGCCACCCAGGCGCCCCGCTAAATGGGATCTTAAAGATCAAATAGTTCTACCCTCATCCATTGCCTCCTGAATCTTTCAGTCTGCTGACCCAAACTTGAACAGCCACATCAACCTGATAGACAATAGTGGTTTAGAACTCAGGTCTAGAGCCAGATAACCTGGGTTCAAATCCCAGCTCTACCACTCACCACTAGGCAACCTTAGAGAATTATTTCACTGTGTGTCTCAGTTTGCTCATCTGTAAAAGATAAAAATGAAAGATGAAGAGGAAAATAATTTTACTTCTATCATAGAGTTGTGGTGAAGGGTAAATGAGATATGTACAGAACTGAGCATAGTGTCTGGTCCTGAGAGAAACTAAGAAATGTCATGTGATAAAACCATTCCATCTTTGAATATCTCTGATGGTTGGTAAACCTTCTGGTCGACATAACATTAACTCTCCATAGCTTCTCCTACACTCTGGGACTTCCAAGGACAAGTCTTTTCCACCTCTTATACAGCAACTCTCAGAGATTAAAAGACAGCAGTTATGCTCTGTGCACCAAAGCATTCTTCTGACTCAAGCTAAATATCCTTTTTGTTTTTCTTCAGCCAGTCCTCATATGATATGATTTCCTCAGGGCAACCTTCCCTATCTGGATCAGATCCTCCTGCCATGTGCTCTCAGAACACTGTGGACCTCTCCTTTATAGTACAGATTAGTTTTAAGTTTCTGTTTTATTTCTGTGATAATTAATGTCACCTCTCCTATTTGCCTATAAACCACATGAGGGTAGAGACTTTATCTGTGGTAGCTCATCATCATGGCCCAGTGTGCTGCTGTGACATGTTATATGAAGTAGGAGTCCATCCAGTGTGGAAGAGGCACCCACAGGTAACTAACACCACACTTGTTGTCTGTCAAGATTCAGGGCAGTCTCTACATCCCTGCTCAAGCCTAACTCACTTTCCTCACTTGTTACAGGGACCCCACTGAGCCCATGTAGCTCAGGCCTGCCCTGCAGTTCCTCTGTTCCCCAGCCAGCTCTTTCATGAGGCCTTTCCCAGCCCTTGGTGAGGAGAGTCCCCAGCTGGGCTTCAGCCTCCAAGAAAGTTGAGACACATTTTTGCTTTACTGAAGAGGTGTGCCCCTTCAACCTAGGTCCCAGGCTGTTATTCTAGCACATGTGATACTAGGGCTCTATTCCCGTACAAGCTAGGGTTTGTGTGTATTTCAGAGGACAGAGAAACAGGGAAGGCAAGGTTGCAGACATGGACTGCAGGAAAGGTCTCCACATAATTGCATCTTTAGGGCAAAGGTCATAAATCAGGTTGCTCATATATTCTGCAATCCAGAATCAGAGGTACAAAAGCCAGGCCCACCCCGAAAAAGACCTGGGGGGAAGGTGGTGGTAGGGTTTGTACATTCATAACTCATTGCATTTTTAGTTTCAAGTCGATGGTTTCCAAATTTCTTACCATTATGATCCCTTCCCATATTCACCTTCACACCAATGTGCACATTTTTAAAAGACTGTATCTCTGGGGTGGCTGGCTGGCTCAGTCAGGGGAGCATGCGACTCTTGGTCTCGGGGTTTTGAGTTCAAGCCCCATGTTGGGTGTAGAGATTACTTAAAGATAAAATCTTAAAAAAATTTTTTGTCTCTAACAAAATAATTGTTTTCTTTTGAAAAATTAATCAGACATGCAAGTATGTATGTCTAGTCTGTTTATGTATACACACACACACACATTTATTTATTTAATTCTAAAATAAAGAATTTGGGGCGCCTGCGTGGCTCAGTCGGTTGAGCGTCCGACTTCAGCTCAGGTCATGATCTCGTGGTCTGTGAGTCTGAGCCCCGCGTTGGGCTCTGTGCTGGCAGCTCAGAGCCTGGAGCCTGCTTCGGAATCTGTGTCTCCCTCTCTCTCTGCCCCTCCCTCACTCATGCTCTATCTCTCTCTGTCAAAAATAAACATTAAAATTTTTTTTAAAAAATAAAGAATTTAATTCTAAAGTAAAGAGAGGGGCCTGGGTGGCTCAGTCAGTTGAGTGTCCAACTTTGGCTCATGTCATGAGTTCGAGCTGACAGCTTAGAGCCTGGAACCTGCTTCGAGTTCTGTGTGTGTCTCTCTGTGCTCCTCCCCCACTCAGACTCTGTCTCTCTCTCTCTCTCTCTTTCTCTCTCTCTCTCAAAAAAGAATAAACATTAGAAAAAAAATTGAAAGTAAAGAAATTTCCCTTGTCCCAGGGCCTGAAGATAAAAAAAGGATTAAGGGAGAAGAGACAGAGGGGTGGATGGGGTGAACCATTTCAGGAGTTCTGTATCCTCATGCCCTGGGTGGGGCCCAGTCTACCCCCCCCATCTCACCCAGAGATAAGAGGGCTGAGGAAAAGAAGTTAGAAATCTGACTTTAACCCCAGCAATCTCCTTTGCCCTTTGTTTTCCCTAAAACAATGCTGACATTCCCTAATTCCGAATAGAAATCTCAGTCATCAAAGCAAGGGGCCATGGATCAGAGAATCACAGAATGTGATTGGAAGAGATCTTAGATTTACGCCAACATCCCTACATTACAGATGAAATTGAGGCACAGAGAAAGAAAGGAATTTGCTTGCAGCCATATAAATGAGGATTAGAGCCAGGATTAAAAGCCAGCCCTCTTGACTTCTGTTCTACTACTTTTGTTTCTTCTGGGGGGTACCTGTCCCCAACCCCACCAAGTCAGCTGCCAGAGCAACATCTCATGGCTCCTCAGTCTTCCAGTCCCTTGGGTTCCAGCAACTCCCGGCCCCTATTGCCCCATCACCCAGTACCTGGAGAGAGTCTGCTCCAGAAAGGCTGCATTCTGGCTGACAGCATCCACCAGCATGTTAAAGTCCATCTGCACAGCATAGGCCTGCTCCAGCAGGGCACTGGGGACCAGTGAAGGGAAGAGCGTGAATGGGGCATAGCTTACCACCTGATCAAGGAGAAAGAGCGGGCAGGGGTAGAACACCTGTGAATGGGCTGTTTTCTTGTAAACATAACCCCATGAAAAGTGTAACCTACATTTATTGACACACAAACTGCCAAATAGTGGTTACCTCTGTGAAGGGAGGGAGAAAACAGGATGATGAAGGGGTATAAAGGGAACTTTCAGACTCTGTAATATTTTATCTCTTTACATTAAAAAAAAAAAAAAGCAAAACAGCCAAAACAAATAAACAAAACCACAAAAAATTGAGCACTTACTGTGTACAAGGCACTGTTTTAAATACCTTACATGGATGCGTCATTTAACTCTGTGAGGCAGATACTATTATTATCTGTTCTTTTTTTTAATGTTTTATTTATTTTTGAGAGACAGAGCACGAGCAGGGGAAGGGCAGAGAGAAAGGGAGACAGAATCAGAAGCGGGCTCCAGCTGAGCTATCAGCACAGAACCTGATGGCAGGGCTTGAACCCACAAAGAGTGAGATCATGACCTGAGCCGTAGTTGGACACAACCAAGTGAGCCACCCAGGCGCCCCTATTATTATCTATTCTTAATAAATAGATAAAGGGAATTGAGTCTCAGATTAATTAACATGTCCAAAATTATATAAAGCTGTTACATGGCACTGGGATTTGAACCAAGGTGGTTAGTAAACCACACACACACACACACACACACACACACACACACACACACAGCTCCTAGCCAGGGTCCTAAACCCAGGACCCTCGTGCCAGGAGCTCCCACCCCAGCCCCCTTGCCTTCTGGTTGGGGCAGAGGGAGAGTCCTGCTGGTAGGGCTGTATCAGAAGTGATCTCTGACCCCCAGAGTAGAAGTTAGGAGTGGTTTCTCCCCAGTGTTGGAGACAGTGACTCAGGTTGCCAGACCTGGAGTTAGGCTGCATTCTGAGTTCTTTGGACTTTGGCAGAACCAGGAAACCCAAATACCCATCTGGAACACTATTTCTAGAAGGGGATAATGCATTTGGAGATTCACAACAACAAATGAACTAGAATTTGGGTAGGAGATGATAAAATGACCTTGTGACTTATATTATGATGTATTCCTGAGTTTAACCTCTGAGTTAATATCAATTTGCCATTATCATAGTATGAGTTTATGACATTAGAACTTGGCATTTATATATTTAAAAATATTTTTTGAACAGATAATACAAACAAATGATACAAAATTCAAGAGACAGAAGGATACATAGTGAAAAGTTATGTCTCATTCCCTGATGACCCAATTCTCCTCCCCAGAAGCAAATTGTATACTAGTGTCTCACATGTCCTTTAGACTATATGTATATATACATTTTTCTTTTTTTACACACACAGAAGCACATGGTACATATATTGTTCTGTCCTTTGCTTTATAAATATTTCAGAGACATTTCCATATATGTTCAAATAGATCTCATTCTTTTTAATGCCTGTAGAGTATTCCATTCTTTGGATATAAAATTATTAATTCAAGTTTTCTTTTTTTTTTTTTAAGTTTATTTGTTTATTTTGAGAGAGAGAGAGAGAGAGAGAGAAAGAGTACAAGTGGGGGAAGGCCAGAGAGAGGGAATCCCAAGTAGGCTCCACACTAACAGCACAGAGCCCAATGTGGGACTTGAGCTCATGAACCATTAAATTGTGACCTGAGCCAAAACCAAGAGTTGGACACTTAACTGATTGAGCCACCCAGGCACCCCTGAATCTAGCTTTCTGTTATGAACATATAGGTGGTTTGCTCCCCCCACCCCATTACAATCAATGCTTCAATCAATATCCTAGAGTATATATTCTAGGTATTTTGTGTGTGAAAAAGTCCATAAATTATAAATTTATAAAAATGGAAATGTCAGATAATTAGAGTAAATCCACTTAAAATTTTCATAGATAGTTCCCAAATTACCTTCCTCAAAATCTCAGAAGACAAAAGTGAGGAAGGATATTTGTGAGAATAAGGTTTTTTCAGCTTGAAGCTTTTCTGTGTTAGGCTGGGAATTACTGCAGATTATATAGGGGGTGACCTAATACCCTGAGTGCATGTGTGATGACAATAAGGGCATTCCTTGGCTTTAAAACTTAGAACTCTGCTTCTTCCAACAAGTCTCATTTGGCCTGAAAAACTCCCAAAGGCTTTTCCTAGTAAGACTTCCCTCTGCCTCTGTCCCCATGACTCATTATGCCCACTTGAATTTGGGATCCATAGTATACAGCTGTTCTCCACTGTGTATAGGCCAAAGGCTGAAACACAGTCTTTTAACTTTTTATGGAGACACAGGCACAGAGTAAGAGTCTTCTACTCTGAGAAAAACGGTAGCATGTGCATGACAATAAAAGATCTCCTTCATAGTCAAAGAAACAAAGAGTGATGGGAAGAAGAGCTCCTATTTCACCTGAGGGGCCAGATTTTTTTTATTTCATGAAAAAAACCCCAAACAAACATTGGGCCTCACATTTAAAGACACTGGTGAAAAAACTGTTAACAATGCTTGTCTCTGGGGAAGGAAACAGTGGCTAGAGGGAGGAGACTTATTCTACACTGAATTCCCTTTAAATTTTGTAGCCTGTTCATGTTTGTTGTTGTTGTTTTTTTTTTTTTTAATTAACTCCCTAAATCTGCAGGAACCAGCTATTAATTCTGCACTTGGTTTGTCACCCCTACCTACAGGATAAAGTTCATGTTCCTCTTCCTCCCAGTATCCAAAGCCTCTTGATTATCTGACTTCGACCTGTCTTCTGTCCCATATTCAGCTGCATTCTCTTGAACATTTTGTGCCTTTTCCTATTTTAGACCCTCTGTTATGCTGTTCTTTTCTATTTATTTTTTAAGATCTAGTTCAAATACAACTGATGAGTTGCTCCTTCATCTAGGTGTCCCATACAGTTTCCTGAGAGAGGCAGTAAAGAATGGAAGTTCAGAGCATGAAGTCAGGTGGCAAACTCTTTGGGTTTGAATTCTGGCTTTGCCAATTACACAACCATTTGAATGACCTCAGGCAAGTTACTTTACCTTTCTGGGCCTTGGTTTCCTCATCTCTGTTGTGAAATTTAAACAAGTTAGTGATTTCAAGCTGTTAGAATAGTGCCTGGCACATAGTCAATAATAAACAGTAGCTAATATTGTGCAGCAGGCTATCTATGTTTCCTCATAGAACTGACATTTAATTTTGTCTTGTGGCACATTCTCCAACTAGACCATGTGCTTTAGTGGCCAGAGTCTCTGGCTGACTCACCTGTGTCCTCAGTGCCTAGAATGGCCTGGCATAAAACAGGCACCTGACAAAGATTTGGACTGAAATCTCTTTCTCTTTCTCACATCCATACACATACACATATTTCCTGTCTTTTTTCTTTTTGATGTTTATTTATTTATTTATTGAGACAGAGAGAGAGCAAGCATGAGTGGTGGAAGGGCAGAGAGAGATAGAGACAGAGAGAATTCCAAGCAGGCTCTACACTGTCAGCGCAGAGCCTGACATGGACCTTCAATCCACAAACCCAACAGTGAGATCATAAGCTGAGCCAAAATCAAGAGTCGGACGCCTAACTGAGCCACCCAGGTGCCCCATTTCCTGTCTTTTTTCTCTGAATTGGGAATCTCACTGAGGACTATGCCTTTTCTAGGCTCCATTAACTTCCAGAAAGACCAAGTGTTGGACCTTCACACAATACCTATTGATTAATAGAACAAAAAAGTCTTGGAGGGGAAAATGCTTAATCCTGGGTTCAGACAAACAGTTCACATAATGTAAAGTTCACAAAGCAAGCAATTATATTCCCAAAGCCAGAGGCAGACCTTCCACAATGTCAGCCTACCTTAGGTAACAGCCATTCTCATTCACTCAGGCCTCAGCAAATATTTATGAGTCTGGACTCTCCACTAGGCCCTTAACTTAGTAAAAAAAAAAAAAGATGGTGGCAGCTCTTTAGTTACTCATATGGATTGTCACAAGGTATACTAGTAAGTAAAAAGAAAAAAGCAAGGCACAAGAGTTTGTCTAGGATGCTTCTTTGTGTAAACAGTGGGAAAAAGGAATATATACTTTTTTTGTTATGAGTAAACTATAGTAAACTATATGAAAGAATAAACAAAAACACTAAAACACAGCTTGTCTTCAGGTCAGGAGAACCGAATGGCTAGGGAATATAGAAGAGAGGGTTAAACTCTAAACTCTTTGTCCTTTGAATTTTGAACTATGACAATGTCTTACCAGTCACAAAATAAAAACTTTTTTTTTTTTTTTTTAGGATGAGACTTTTAAAAAATGTGGTTTGGACTTAGCATTTCTACTTTTAAAAGCATCAACCCTACAGAAGTACCCAAACAGGCGTGTATGTAGCTGTTCCCTATAATGCTGTTTATAATCATAAAACATTAGAAATCAGGGGTACCTGGGTGGCTCAGTCAGTTAAGTGTCCAAGTCTTGATTTCGACTGAGGTCATGATCTGACCATTCATGGGTTGAAGCCCCTCATCAGGTTCTGCGCTGACAATGCAGAGCCTGCCTGGGATTCTCTCTCTCCCCCTCTCTCTGCCCCACCCCTGCTCAAGCTCTCTCTCTCTCTCTCTCTCAAATAAATAAACTTAAAAAAAAAAAGGGCATTAAAAAAACACGTTAAAAATCACCTAAATAGAGGAAAGTTAAAATGTGATTCATCTATATATGGAACACTGTATCAGAATGAAGCTAATCCTAATGGAGGGAGTTGTAAAGAGTTCAACCGCAGATTGTTAAATGAAAAACAAAAACACAATCACAAAATAATCTGCATGATCTGTGTGATCCAATTTGTGTTTTAGAAAACCATATATTTTGGGGCACCTGGCTGGCTCAGTTGGAAGAGCATGTGACTCTTGATCTGAGGGTCATGGGTTTGAGCCCCACTTTAGATGTGGAGGTTACTTTAAAAAAAAAACTTAAAAGGGGCACCTGGGTGGCTCAGTCGGTAAGCGTCCAACTTCAGCTCAGGTCATGATCTCACAGTTCGTGAGTTCGAGTCCCCCGTCGGGCTCTGTGCTGACGGCTTGGAGCCTGGAGCCTGCTTCAGATTCTGGGTCGCCCTCTCTTTCTGCTCCTCCCCCACTCACACTCTCTCAAAAATAAAAACATTTAAAAAAAAACTTAAAATCATATATTTCTTTATATACACATATATGTATATAAATGCAGAGAAGGATGTACACAGACCAGTTGTACAGATATACTCCCCCTCTGCAGTGTGATTAGGTAGTCTTAAAAAATAATAGCTCACTGGACAAAGTGTTTCACATGAATTATCTTCTCATTCTCTTACCAACTTGAAGAGGCAGGTCCTATTATTATCCCTTTTTTATTCTATGAAGAAACTGCAGCTGAGAGAGGTTATGTAACTTACCTAAGTCATACTAGAAACCCCAGACTTAAATTTTATGATTACTCTCAGCAGGCTTTTTACATATATCTAGAGATCAATTTTAGTTATTGACAAAGATAAAATAAAGCAAAAAAGATGTCTCGACCTAAAGGAGCTGCTTTTAGCCTGGCAGGGACCAGAAAGTGAGCATTAGGATCCAGAGCAGTGTCGTCAGTGCTTGTGAGGAGGGGTCAGGGGCTTACATCGGAGGAACTGGGCTCCTGCAAGGTCCTCAGCAGCACTCCCTCAGCCAGGGCCCGGTCCACAGCCTGCCGTGCCAGCTCCTCCAGCTGCTGCTCATCTTGCAAGAGGCTCCCCCAGCCGGTGGCCATCCCAACCTGCAACAGGAGAGGGGAATGATTGGTGATGGGTTGCCTGGGGCCCACCCAGAAACCAATGAAACTGGCAGTGTGGTACAGGGGAGTGAACACTGGAGGGCAGCTCTCAACTTCCATGAGTGCAAAATGGAAAGCCTGACAAAGCATTTCCACTGCCACTCTCTTGGTTCCTAATACAATGATGGCATTATTCTTACAGTAAGGAAGTGGAATCTCAGACTGGTAAAACCTGGATTTGAACCCAGGTCTCAGGACTCCCAGCCCAGGCCTTTTACATTGGAGAAAGAGGCACTAATGTCATATGTGATTGGGGCAAGTTCCTTCCCCTCACAGAGTTGCAGATTCTCTACCTGTGAAACAAGGGGTATGAGGTAGACCAGTGGTTTCCAAATCTGGCTAAATATTCTGGGGAGCCTGGTAAAGAATACAGATTCCTGGGCTCCACTCAGAGATTCTCATGCAAGAGGTCTGATGAGTGGAGGGAAGGGCTAAAGCTCTGTATTTTTAACAAATTTAAAATCACTGCAAGAGAGTATTAATTCCCCTTCTAGCTCCAACAACCCAGGTCAGCAAATCTCAAATTATGTGGGGGGTGGGGGTAGGAGGATCCCTTTGTAGAATACTATGAAATGCAGATAAGGTGAACTCCTCCCTCACACTAAGCAGAAGCAAGCTCATTAGCAGGACATGATTACATTCCCTATATGGACATCTATCATCACAGCAGCAAGACAAAATATTTTTGAGAAATCACATTAGCAGAATAGAAATAACTGAAACCCAAGTGCCCAATGTAATAGGATGAGGAGTCCAACTGGCTGCCCAGAGACACACAGATATGAACCAATTAACACCTTGATACTAATTTTGCAGCAGGCCTCAGGGATTTAAGAAGATCTGAATAAAAATCTGGAAACACCAGTTATTAATTTTGGTTTGCCCTACTGTCATTTGATTTTAGGAAAAGAACATGGCTACCCAGCTCAGTTGTCCCCAGAAAGGGAGCTAGAGAACAAGTAACAAACTAGAGAACAACATTCAGTTCCATCTCCTTCCCCTTATAACAAAATTGGTGCGAAACCAATTATGAAAGTCTGTTGGCCTCAGCACAACGTTTTCAAAGAATGACCATGTAATTTCAAGAGGATCCTAACAACATTTCTGTCCAATGAGACACAGATAAGGGCTCTACGACTATAGTCATAGTAGAGCCCTGGGGTCAGTCAGATATGGGTTTGAGCCCATAATATTACTTCCTTCATAAATAACGTCCCCATGTGAATTAAATGAGAAAAATCTGTGTGTAGTTCCTCAGCAGGGTTTGTAGCTCTATACATGGGAGCTTCTTTTTGGCTATACCCACTTTACAGGTGGAAGACTTGTCAGGAGGTCACACAGCAGGCTGGTGGCAGAGCCAGGACAAGAACCTATGACTGACATTAGAGCAATGGAACCCTCCATTAGCCCCCATCTCTTAACATCTCTGGGATTCCAGCATCTCTGCCTGCGGTTGGGCTTTTGTCTACTTGGTAAACACTGAATGGCATCTACTGCCACGCCCTTGACTAGGTACTGAGGATACAAAGAGATAAAACATAAAGATAATCACTATGTAAAGTGCTGATTGGGCCCTTTGTTTTTCTCATTCTATAGTCTCAACCCTGTGGCTTTGTTTGTTTTGCTGAGGACATTCAAATCTATACTTTCACAGTGGTGCTTTCCTGACTTCCAAACTGTAATAACCAACTGCTTACTGGGAGTCTCCACAGAACCAGAATAGAATTTGTCGTCTCCCCACAAATCTGCTCCTCCTCTGATGAACCCCACTCAGGCACTCAAGCCTTGTACACACTTCTCTCCAACACCCCAGTCTCCCCAAATCCTGTAGTTTTTATTAAATATAGATTGCTTTGAATTCCTCTATTTGTCTCCACCTCCACTGTCAGATGCCTGTTCCAGCTACCATCATCTCCCTGGGCGCTAAACAGACTCAAGAGTGAGGTTATCCCCAGTAACCAAGATACACAAGCCTCTCTCCAGCTCCCAGGCTTGGCACGTGCTGTAGTCTCTTTTTGGAACACTCCCCACCACTCCTGACCAGCGTTCACGTGTGTGTTTCAGAAGCTGTCCCTGTTCTCCGCCCAGGGCTTCTACAGCCCATTAGTTGCCCCTGTACCATAGGAATTGTTGTGTATCTTGGTCACTTCTCTACCTCCAGCACCTACTACTGTATTCAATGAATGTTAAATGAATGGATGATGAATGAAAGACTGGGGCCAGATCTTAAAATGCCCACAAGAAAACCCAGTCGGACTTTATCCTGAGGGCGAGGCCAGTGTCTGCATGAGGCTCGGGGTATAAACACCCGTCTCCTGCCCAGGCTTGCCCAACTTCATGGGCCCGTTCACTCCCATTCTAGACAAAGTTTGGTTCTAATCGCTCCCAGTTTCTTTCTTTTTTTAATTGCGGCTCTGGCTCACTGGCACGGTGTCCCCGACACCGGCCCGATCTGGAATCAGGAGATCTGGGAGATCTGGGATCCACAATCACCAGCCCAACCCCCTCAATGGTCACCAGTTTCCCCTTCCCTGCAAAGGGCATGAGCTGCAACATCTCCTAGCCTTCAGGATTCCAATAGCTGGCCAGAACCCTCCCTCACATCCTCCCGAAGAAGCTTGGCCCTTGCCGGCCGCCGTTGCCTTTCCCCAACCTACTGGTTCGTCGTCCGGCCGCGCACGGTACTCAAGCCCCTCGCGCTGTAACCCAAGGTCTAGGGGGCGGGGCCTCGATGCGACCCAACGCGTTTGCGCAGACCGCGCCAGTGGGGGTATAAAGGGCAGGGCGGGGGCGGAGACGTGCCTGTGGAGCTGGACGGCGACCGGGAAGGGTCAGTCCGTACGTGAGCAGCCTTGGCGTTAAGGGTTCCTCGGTTGGATCCAGAGAGAGGACTTGGGAAGGAGGGGAGGAGTTAGGCTGGGTCAGTGAGGAGTTACGGGTTTGCAGAGCTAGTGGGATGTCAGATCTGGTGACGTCCAATGTAAGATGAGGAAACTGATACCCAGAATGGGGCAGTCACTGCCTCAGGGACACATGGTGGGGGTAGGTGTGATAAGGGAGGCCCAGAAAAGGGACAGAGACCCCAGCGCAGGGTACCTTAGCACGTTAGGGGTCGAGCCAGTGTTGGAACCCAGGGTTCTGTTTTACACCCAGCTGAGTCCCATAAAAGCCCACCTGATTTCTCTAACCTCGGGACAGCTGCCGAAAAGCTGTAGAGGTAAAGGAAAGTATTTTCATTTTTCCAGCAATTTTTAACTTGGGAACGTTGGAGGGTGACGCATTGTATATCAAAATGCCCAATATCATTTGCATCAGGATCTGGGGCACTTTTTGAGAATGCAGATTCTTGATCCCTATTCTTATCTTACCTTTTGGCAGCCCTCCAGTTCTTTAACTGTTCCTTCTTTCCGGATTGTGATAGGATCTTCTCAATGTGAAGCACCTGATATGAATTTTTAAGTTAAAGTAACCTGAACTGATCAGTCCAAGCTCTGGGAAGTTAACAGTAACTAAGAGAGAACCCCAGCTTTCACATCTGATTAAGAAGGTAGACCGGTACACAGTGCTTTTCTGGGGAATCAGGGAGGGCTTTGGAGTCTGGAGGGCTAGGTAGGAATGTGTAAGCAGTGAAAGAAGTAAGGGTGGAGTTAAGAGGCAGGAATGGGGACAGTGTTGCAAGTAGCAGGAACAGAAACCGCAAAGGCAAATAATTCAAAGTGTGGCTAGGCTCATTTTAGAGACATTGAGGAGTTTGATATAGATACTGAGGAGGGCCTGGGAGTTGATCAGGCTGTTAGGAGCTCATTCTTGGCGAGGGAGCCTTGGATGCCAGGTTAAGAAATTTGGCATTTTTCCAGTGAATGATGGGGAGCTAAGGATTTAAAAAATTTTTTTTGTAATGTTAATTTATTTTTGAGAGAGACAGAGCGTGAGCAGGGGAGGGGGCAGAGAGAGAGGGAAACACAGAATCTGAAGCAGGCTCCAGGCTCTGAGCTGTCAGCACAGAGCCCGATGTGGGGCTTGAACTTACAGACCGTGAGATCATGACCTGAGCCGAAGTCAGACGCTTAACCGACTGTGCCATCCAGGCACCCCAAGCTGCCTAAGGGTTTTAAGCAGGGGAAAGACCTGGTCGATTTTTTGTTAGGTGCTGGCTACAGTGTGGCAAATGGTTTGGAAGTGGGGAGACTAAGGCCAGAAAGCATGCTCAGAGGGAGTTAAGGTGTGCGGCAATGAGGAGATGGAGAGAAGGGGACAGGTTAAAGAGACATTTAGGAGGGAGAACTACAACTAATTATAAATCGGTGGCCCAACCCAGGGGCCAGGATGTTTCCACCTCCTTAAATAAAGCTTGTACACCCTCTGTCTGCAGGACAGGCTGAGTCCTCCAATCTTCTTGGGGGGAGGGAAGGGACAGGTGGTCTGGTTATGGGCAGGACAGTGTTTCCATGATGTCCTTCCTTTGTCTGCTTTTATACCTGAGGAAGAGCCCGAAGCAGCAGTTACTATAAAAGGCCCTGGGTGTCAGGAAAAGTCCATCATGTTCACCAGGAACAAAGGAAACTATTTCTAGTGCAGCATGAAATTAAAATAAAAAATCATCACCCAGGGTTCTCTGCAGGTTCCCCTCCTCCAAGATGGGTGCCAAATGACGTGTATCAGGTGTCTATTGGTGAGACTTGGGGAAGATCCCAGACCTTAACAGCCCTCTGACTGAGTCCCCTCACATTGTGGCAGGTAAGGTGTCTTTCTTCCCATTTTGTAGATGTGGCAGCTGAGTCTTAGAAGTTATGTGACTTGTTCAAGGGGTCCTAGTTTGTGGTGCAGGGAGTAAGGTGTGGGAGTGTGAGGGGCTCTTGACCAAGCATCTTACAAGTGAGGCTTTGTCTTTGTGCTCCCTTTGCCCTGAGGCTTTGCCCCTAAATCTTGGCATAACTGACTTCTTGTCATTCACATGTTTCCTCCTCAGATGCCATTCCCACCCCATCAGTATATATATTTTTTTCACAGCTCTTACTAGTATCTGAAATTACTAATTTTGTCTGTTTCTCTCCACCATGTGAGTTCCATAAGAACAGGGACAATATCTGTCCTGTTCACCACTTTACCACCAGCACCTGGAGTGATATCTGCTCCATAGTAGATAGTCAATATCGTTTGCTAAATGATAGAAATAAGCTGGGGAGGGAGAAAGGCAGGGAAACCAACATAGGTGGAAGCTTAGGATGTTTTGGGTACTTTTCATAAACTACTTCATTTAATGCCCTCACAGCTTTTCAACGTAGGTACTGTATCTCCTTTGGGTAGGTAAGAAAACATGCCAAGTGAGGCCAAGTCAGTGGCTTGTTACTTTTGAGGTAACAAGCCTTTGAAAATTCTCCTTTGAGAATCTCCATTAGACACAATCTTTTGGCACACCGTGTGGAGGAATTCACAAACCTCCCTAAGCCCACTCAGGGGTCCCAGATCAAGGAACCCAGGATTGGGGAACTTGCCTGAGGTCTCTCTGGCCCCAAACCTTTGTTAGTTCCCCTCTCCACAGCAAGGTTAGATTCCATTTAGTGGACTACAGAGAGCCTCCTGAAGATTCTGTAACAGAGGGAGATTATGAGGCACTGAGCCTTTGATGTGTCAGACCTGAGTTCAAATCCTGCCTCCAAAGCTAGCAGTGTAACTATGGGCAAGCCTTCTCACTTCTCTGAATCCCACTACCCTCACTTTGAAAATGGAATCTATTTTTTTTCCCTAACTATAATTAATCTTTATTAATCTGTTCACCAATTGCCAGGTATTTGGTTAATGGCTTTACAGTTATATCACTTTTTATGTGCCCTGACTTGCCAGAGATCATGCAGCCTCCCACGGTTAGCCACTGTGCTCCCACATGTGCACAGGCTTCCTAAAGCTGACTTTTGAATCTATTGCAGTCTCTGCTCTTGGGATTTGTGGGAACAGTTGAGTCTGAATTCACTGAAAAGACACTAGGAAGGCTGCACTGCAGTGTGAATGGAGGCCAGTGCCTTCAGTTGGTATGTGTCTTTCCCACGGTGAGGGCCTCTCTCCAAGCCCGTACTAGGCCTCTCGATTGGGACATCTCTGCCTGTCCTGGGGTCTGCGTTGCACATGGTCTGCTCTGTGCGTGCGTGGCTGCTGTCTCTTTTTAGCAATGACATCACCCTGCCTGGTATTGTTGTTTATGGGGCTGTCTCCCCACCTGGCGGGGGGCCATTGCTTGGCCATTCGGTGGAATTCCTCTGTCTTTTAGCCCTAGTACAGACCTGGCCCAGCAGTGCTGCTCAGGAAATGCCTGTGGAATCAAAGTGAGGACTCTCCCATGTGTTGAGGATTTACTGTGTGCCAGGCCTGTCCTGGACACGTTATATGTGTTATCTCATTTACACCCCATGGTAATCCCGAGAGGGAGAAGTTACTGTCCCTCTTTTACCAAGAAGAACTAGAGACTCAGCTGGGCTTTGCATTAGGCCCACTTGCAGTGATTGATGACACCAGGGCTGACTCCAGGCCTGTGCTCTCATCGTGCATAAGCAGTTCTTGAAACTGTGGTCTGATAAAGGGGAGAGACACTCCTCAGCCCCCAGGACCCTCAGAGACTTTCTACTAACAAGATTCTAGTCCAGCTGTCATTTCATCCATGAGGAGGGGTGCCCTGCTGGCTCAGTCAGTAGAGCACGTGACTCGGGATCTCAGGGTTGTAAGTTCAAGCCCCAAGTTGGGTGTAGAGATTACTTAAAAAAATTTTTTTTAACATTTATTTATTTTGGGGAGACAGAGACAGAGAACGAGCAGGGGAGGAACAGGGAGATGGGGGAGACACAGACTCCGAAGCAGGCTTCAGGCTCTGAGCTGTCAGCACAGAGCCTGACATGGGGCTCAAACCCACGAACTGTGAGATCATGACCTGAGCTGAAGCAGTCGCTCAACCAACTGAGCCACCCAGGCCCCCAGAGATTACTTTAAAAATAAAATAAAATAGGGGCTCCTGGGTGGTTTAATCTATTGAGTGGCCAACTTCAGCTGATACCATGATCTCGTGGTTTGTAATTTCGAGTCCTGAATCAGGCTCTCTGCTGTCAACTCAGAGCCTGCTTCGGATACTTTATCCCTACCTCTCTCTGCCCCTCCTCAGCTCATTCTCTCTCTGTCTCTCTCTTTCTCAAATAAACATTTAAAATAAAATAATCCATGAGAAAACAGAAGCCCAGAAAGGAGAGATGACTTACTTACAGCCCTTCTTTTCCACTTACTGCTTATCCTTACCCACTTACTTTTGGGCAGGATGGGATCTGATTTTACCCACCATTAAACCACCCAGGTAGCCCTGGTCCAGGTCGACACTCAGTAAATACTTCTAAATTTTATTTATGATGAAACATTAAGAAGGATATACAGATTAGTATAACAAACACCCGTATTCCCACCCCCCAGCTTATGAAGTAAAACATTGCTAATATAGCTGAAGGCCTCGTGTTCCTCCACAACTGTAATCCCTCAGGAATAAAGGCTCCCCTAAATTTGTTGTTTATTCTATGTAATTTTTTATTGAGCTATAATTCATATGCCATAAAATCCAACCTTTTTAAGTATACAATTCAGTGGTTATTAGTATGTTCACAAGATTGCACAACCAATACCACTCTCTAAGTCCAGAACTTTTCCACGTTTTTTTTTTTTATTTATTTTTGGGACAGAGAGAGACAGAGCATGAACGGGGGAGGAGCAGAGAGAGAGGGAGACACAGAATTGGAAACAGGCTCCAGGCTCCGAGCCATCAGCCCAGAGCCTGACGCGGGGCTTGAACTCACGGACCACGAGATCGTGACCTGGCTGAAGTCGGACGCTTAACCGACTGCACCACCCAGGCACCCCTCTAAGTCCAGAACTTTTCCATCACACCAAAAGAAACCCCATACCCATTAGCAGTCACCTCCCCATTCCTCCACTCCAACCCCTGGCAGTCACTAATTTGCGTCATGTGTCTATGGACTTGCCTATTCTGGACATTTCATATAAACAGACTCCTGTAGGTGGCCTTTTGCATTTGGCTTGCGTCACTTACCATTATGTCTTTAAGGCTCATCCGTGTTGTAGCGTGTACCAGTATTCCGTTGTGTGGATATACCACATTGTGCACCTCCGCCAGTTGGTGGAAGTTTGGGTTGTCTCTACTTTTTGGCTATTATGAATGAAGGTGCTGTGAACATTCATGTACAGGTTTTTGTGGGGCTATATTTAATTATCTTGGGAATAGACCGGGGAGTGGACTTGCTGGCTCGCAGGGTAATTCTATGTTGACCTTTTTTTTTCCCCCAAGTTGTTTTTTGTTTGTTTGTTTTTTTAATTTAGGTAATCTTTATACCCCATGTGGGACTCCCAACTCACGACCCTGAGATCAAGAGCCACATGCTTTTCTGACTGAGCCAGCGAGGCGCCCCTCTCTATTGAACTTTTTGAGGAACTGCCAGACTGTTTTCCGGAGTGGCTGCACTATTTTACATTCCCACCAGCAATGTCTGAGAGTTCCAATTTTTACATTCTTACCACATGTTCCTGCCTGGCTGTTTGATTCTGACCATCCCAGTGGGTGTGAGGTAGTGTCACTTGTTTCAATTTGCATTTCCCTAATGACTGATGATACTGAGCATGTTTTCATGTGCTTATCGGCTATTTGTTTATCTCCTTTGTCTATTCACATCTTTTGCCTAATTTTGTTTTACTTAAAAAATTTATTATAGCTAAATATACGTAAAATTTGCCATTTTAGCCACTTAAGTGTACAGTTTGGTGGCATTCGCATTGTTGTGCAGATATCGCCACCATCTGCTTCAGCAACTTTTTCAGCTTCCCCAACTGAAGTTCTGTACCCATTGAACAATAATTCCCCGTTCCCCTCTCCCAAGCAGTCATAGGCAACCACCATTCTACTCCTAAATTACTTTTTTTTTTAAGTTTATTTATTTATTTTGAGAGAGAGAGAGAGAGAGAGAGAGACCATGAGCAGAGGAGGGGCAGAGAGAGAGAGAGAGAGGGAGAGAGAGAATCCCAAGCAGGCTCTTTGCTGAGAGCATGGAGCCCGATGTGGGGCTCGAACCCACAAACTGCAAGATCATGACCTGAGCTGAAATCAAGATGCTTAACCACCTGAGCTACACAAGTAGCCCTCCTAGACTGCTTTTTGACTCAGTTTCTCTTTCACTTAATAAAAGAGAGGGTGCATTTTTAATTTCAGTTATTTGTCTTTTTTTGTTGAGTTATAAGAATTCTTCATATATCCTGGATCTTAGACCCTGATCAGATACATGATTTGCAAGTAGTTTCTCCCATTCTCTGGATTGTCTTTTTGATTTGTTGATAGTGTCCCTTTTTTTTTTTTTCTTTTTTGAGAGAGTGCACAAGCGGGGGAGAGGGACAGGTCAGGGAGATAGAGAATCCCAAGAAGGCTCCACACTCAGCATGGAGCCCAACACCGGGCTTAATTCCACAACCCTCGGATCATGACCTGAGCTGAAATTAAGAGTCAGACTGAGCCACCCAGATGCCCCTTGACGGTGTCCTTTGAAGTACACTGTTTTTCATTTTGAGGAAGTCCAGTTTATCTGTTTTTCCTTTGGTGCTTGTGCTTTGAGTATCATATCTAAGAAACCATTGACTAATCCAAAATCGTGAAGATTTGTACCTATATCTTCTTAGAGTTTTATAGTTTTCACTCTTACATGTAGGTCATTGATTCATTTTTAGTTTGTTTTTGTATATGGTGTGAGGTAGGTCCTATGCATTTTTAATCCTTTTACTAGGTGTGTGTTTCTAAACATTATTTGATACAATTTTTTTCTGTTTTTTGGACTTTAAATGGTAACATTGTTTACATTCTTGTGCAGCTTGCTGTCACTTCAGCCTTATGTTGGGAGAGTCATCCGTTTGATCAGGGTAACTAGTTCATTTGTTTTCACTGCTGTATAGGTTCGCTGCATAAAAACCACACTTTATTTACCTTTCCTCCTGTGAATGGTCTCTTGGGTTGTTTCTAGTATTTTGCTGTTACAAATGATAAACCATCTAAAATGTGCCTCCTTGTGCAGTGTGTTGAAGGTCATGAGCATATTCAGATTTCCTAGATAATGCCAAATATCTCTTTTAAGTGGTTTTATAAATTTGCACTCTTGCCAGCGATGTACTAGAATTGCCCTTGTTGTATTAGAATTGTATCCTCAGTAAGACTCAGTATTGTCAGGCTTTTTTGTTTTTGCCAGTCTAGTGGGTGTGAAATGACACTTTGTTGGAGTTTCCCAGATTAATAGCAAAGTTTCTTTTTCAGTAAATATTTGCATGGTTGGATAGGCAGGTGCACACAAAAGCAGAATAGAGGCAGCTCTTTGAGGAGATGACCCTGTGACCCTGCTTGTGGCTAGATGATGGCAGGGCTCTGGGCCTACACTGTGCTGGCTGTTATAGGGAGACTCTGGAGCTAGGAAGTGTTGGGTGAGACTGACAACCCTATAAATGGGAGAAGGCAATTGTCACCTTGACACCAGTAATGGGAGCCTCTCTCCAGGGGGAGGCTGTAGTCCTGCCCTTCCATTTCACCAAGAAGGGAAGGAGCTGGAGAGAGAGAAGGATCAGAATGGGGTCCCATAGTCTAGGAATGACCTTTTTTTTTTTTTTTTTTTTTAACCTTCTCATAGTCTTGATATTGGTGGTATGTATTTCTCTTGTTTATTCTACTGAGTTTGGGAATGATGAAAAGGATAATAAGAAAAAGAAGAGCAATGATCATTTATTAAACACTTATGTGTGAGGCATTGTGCCTTTTTTATGAGTATTATCTCACTTAATTCCAATGGAGTAGGTGCTATTAGTATTCCTGCTTTACAGATGACAAACAGGGTAACTCAAAGAGACAGAGTAACTGAGGGTTTTCATTCAGTCTGACTCCAGAACTTGTAAGCACTGTGCTATATCATTCGCCTGGCTCAGCTAAACCCAAGAGATCAAAGAACGGAGAGGCTTGTCCAGGCCTGGGTGGGTGAGAAACATGAGTTATGAAATCCACTGGGCCTGGTGTGGAAAGGGCAACAGGGAGCAGAGTGAGAGGCCCCCTGGAAAAGATGGTTCTTGAGAGGCAGGTGCCCCCAGCCCAGTGGACATGGCCCATTTAGCAGGCACTCATGGGCACCTCTTCTATGCCAAGTCCTGAGCTGGCTGCTGGGGTGCAGAGTAGGATCTGCCCATTTCCAGGTCTCAAGAAGTCCCTGGACAGGTGGAACAAGAATTTGGAGGATGTGGGTGACCCTGGCCTCCTAGGATGCAGGTGATAAGATAACACCTCAGACTGAGGGCTGTCCAGGTATCCTTCAACAGGTAAAATTTTAACAAACTGTGGCACATCCATAATATGGAATACTACTCAGTAACAGAAAGGAACACATCATTGATGTAGGCAACAACTTGGATTAATCTCCAGGGAATTATGCTGAGTGAACAAAGTGAATCTTAAAAAGTTACATACTGTATGATTTCATTTATGTAACATTTTTTAATTGACAAGTAAAAAAATTTTTTTTAATATTCATTTATTTTTGAGAGAGAGAGAGAGAGCATGAATGAAGGAAGGGCAGAGAGAGAGAGAGGGAGACACAGAATCTGAAACAGACTCCAGGCTCTGAGCTGTCAGCACAGAGCCTGACTCAGGGCTTGAACTAGGTAACCGCGAGATCATGACCTAGGCCAAAGTCGGACTCTTAACCAACTGAGCCACCCAGGCGCCCCTGAATTGACAATTTTAGAAATGGAGAACAGATTGGAGGTTAATTTTGGATGGGTTAAGGATGGGAGGGAGGAGGGTGTCTTGTTGTTGGAACTCTTCAGAATATTAACTGTAGTGGTGGATCTGTGAACATATACAGGTGATAAAATTGTATAGAACTTAATACACACACATACACACATGTATATGTAAAACTGGGAAAACTTGAATGAACTTGGGGGATAGTATCAATGTCAATACAGGTGATCTCTCTGTATTGTTTCTTATAATTGTGAATATGTAATTACCTAAAAGAAATTTCAATTAAAAAATGAAATTTAAGGCCCAAAGTATTGGTAGGACAATAGAGATATTTGTAAGACAGCATTCTCAACCCACATAAAAAATCCTGAGGGCTAGGGCGCCTGGGCGGCTCAGTTGGTTAAGCATCTGATTCTTGATCTCGGCTCAGGTCAGTGGGGAGCTTGCTTGGGATTCTTTCTCTCTGCCTCTCCCCCACTTGCATGTGCATATGCCCTCCCCTCCAAAGAAATAAATAAACTTAAAAAAAATCCCAAGGGCTATGTGCAAGGAGGCTTTTTGCCCTTAAGTTAGCAAAGTCCAGCTCCACAGAGAGGTGGGCAGTATTCCCTGAGATGTGGAGGAGTGCAGGGTCACCCTAAACACTTCAAGAGACCCAGAGTAGACCCATTGGGTTGGTTTCTGAGCTTAATTCTTTGAGCCTCTCTGTCCTTCACCTCCTGAGCTGACACCACTATCATAAGGGCAAGGGCAGAGCCACAACCCACTCCCACTCCTCCCACTCCACCTCTGTTTGGTCTTCTGAGAAGGACAGATGTTACTCCTTCATTCTCTACTCCACCAGGTTGCCCCTCCCCTGGGATGTTCTGTATCAATTGTTACAAACTCTCTGTGCCTCCTCCATGACTGTCTCCTCTACTAGACAGACTCCTGGACCTTGGGAACAAGACCAGACCCAGTCCCAATCTGGGGGGCATCAGAGAGTGTTTGTTATACTCAACTAAATGGGAAGTTGACCCTGGCTGAGATAAACCTGTTCTGATCCTGAGATCCTAGGGAGGGCCTGGACTGTGGCATAGGATTTGAGGGGTAGTATGGCTGTGGTCTTACAAGATTCTGGGACTTTGTTTACACCTGGTAGGCCCACTAGGATATCTCTTCCAGAATGTTGGCTGCCCTGAACACTGCTTCAAATTCTGTCCCCAGAATGGGAGACCCAAGGCTCCTCCACCAGACTACCCCAACATACATGTACTCACAGCGATCATGTGTTCACATTGCTGACCTCTTACTCTGGGATAAGCACTTTGGTTTCTTTATTTCTCTCAGCAACATTTATAAGGGAGGTATTTTTTATTTTTTATTTATTTATTTTTTTTTTTTTTAATTTTTTTTTTCAACGTTTATTTATTTTTGGGACAGAGAGAGACAGAGCATGAACGGGGAGGGGCAGAGAGAGAGGGAGACACAGAATCGGAAACAGGCTCCAGGCTCTGAGCCATCAGCCCAGAGCCCGACGCGGGGCTCGAACTCACGGACCGCGAGATCGTGACCTGGCTGAAGTCGGACGCTTAACCGACTGCGCCATCCAGGCGCCCCAGGGAGGTATTTTTTATATATCCATTTTGCAGAGAAGGAACCCAAGGCTCAGAGAGGTTAAGTAACTTGCTCAAGGTCACTTAGCTTGTAAATAGCAGAGCAAGGACTTGAAGAGGCATTCCTAATGTGTGCCAGTCTAGTGCCTGCAGGTGCAAAGCTGAAAAAAAGAAACATCACTGCCCTTATGGAGCTAATGATAAAATCACCAAACATTTATATGTGCTTATGTATGGCAGTCAGAGGCTAAGCTCTTTATATGCATTATATAATTGACTCTGCTTTACAACCAAATGAAATAAGGTTATGCCCATTTTACAATGGAAATTGAAGCTCCAGGAGGAAAAGAGACCTGCTCAAGGTCACATAGCAAGTAGAATACAGACCTGGACAGTCTGCTTTAGAGCCAGTGCTATCAGACCCTCTTCTGCCATCTCTTCCCTAGACCTATTTTTGGCTTTTTCCCTCCTCTGTACACAGGCCCCCTCCATGCTATTATTTCTGCCCTCCCTTCACCCCAGCTCTTCTGTCTAGCCTGTGCCCATAGACCCATTCATATTCTAAGCATAGTTTGGAACCTGTGGTTGGGCCAGAATATCTATCAGCACGATGATACCCCTCACTCTGACCCTTTCTGTTCCACCCAGCTACCTGGCAAGGGGAGTCTTGCAGGAGACTACTACCCAGTCCCCTCACCTACCTGTGGTGGCCGGAATATGTGTGGCCTCTGCAGTGCAGAGGATAGAGCAGCAGGATGCCCACACCTGGCAGAGAGGCCAGCACACCAGGGGGTGCAGGTAGCACTGGGCCTGTCAGTGCTAGTGGCTCTGGAGGCTAATATGAGCAGCAGCAACTGCTGGCATTATCTAGCCTCTAAGAATAGCTTGGGCTGAAGAGTTGGGGTCTGGGGCCAGGGAAGAGGGCAGGAGCCTGTTTCCACCGCCCCTGCCACCTCTGCTGGTGCTTGGCCTAGAAACTGGAAAGCCTCCCTTCTGGCTTACCATTTGCTCTGGGATGGTTTTGCATGGATGTGTCTTGCCTGCTATTGGGCTGGAGGAAAGAGGGTGACCCATAGACTCAGACCCAGGGCTGAGGTCAATGAGCCCATACCCTGAGGACTGGCCCTCACCAGGCCTTCCCCATTGGCACAGAATAGGAGCTTGCTTTTTCAAGGATCATGTTGGAAGTGAACCTTATTCGTTTAGCGAATCCTTAAGAACTAGATAATATATACCCATGATTCAAAATTCAAAAGTATAAAAGGGTAACCAAGAAAAAAATCAGTCTCCCTCCCTTCCCTAGCCCTCAGCCGCCTATTCCCCTCTCCAGAGGCCACCGCTCTTACCAGCAAAGGTGGTCCCTCCATAGGTAGGCACGTAAATACATGACTCTTCTATCCCCACATTTTTGCATGAGCGATGGCACATCCCATCCATTCTTCTGCCCCTTGCTTTTTTCACTTAATGATATATGTTGTAAAGAACAGTAATTTACTGAGTCTTTACCCTGGCATGCACTATTGTAACTAAGCACTTCAGATGTTATAACTCCTATAGTGTTCATCAGAATCCTGTGTTGTGGTAGGTCTTTTTTACGATTTTCCATTGTTCAGAGGTTAAATAATTTCCCAAGATTTCAGAGCTGGTAATTGGCAGAGCCAGGATTCAATCCCGGGCAGTCTGACTTTAAGGTGTTCTTCATCACTACCCTATACTGCCTCTCATGCTTGAGCCCTGTCACTACATAGCACCCCCTTACTCTCCCTAAGGGCCAAGGTAAGAAATGTATATTGAGAGACACCTAGGTGGCTCAGTCCGTTAAGTGTCCAACTTTTGATTTTGGTTCAGGTCATGATCTCACAGTTTTGAGATCTGGCTATGCCTTGGGCGTGCAGCCTATTTAGGATTCTCTTTCTCCCTCTCTCCCTCCCCTGCTCTCATGTGTGCGCACGTGCTCTCTCTTTCTCTCAAAAAAATATTAAAAAAGAAATAAGAAATGTACATTGAACACTCACCATGGCCAGGTTCAGGCTGGGATACAGCAGAGAATAAAAAAGATTAGGTCTTTGCCCTCACGGAACTGGCACCCCAGTGTCCACATGTGTCTGTCAACCAAAGCAGGAGGAGGGAAACACACGTCACACACACCCACATGTCCAAGTACAGGCCTGCTGTTTGCACACACTTTTCTCCCTTATCCATTGATCGTTTACTCACACAGCCTCTGAGCTGAAAGGCCTTCTAGCCCAGAGCTATAAGTGGAACATGGAGGTCCACACAGAGATAGATACTTACAAGAGATCACGATGTGGGCCTCGTGATTCTCATCCCCTGCCCCCTAGGATCCATTTCAGCAAGTCTGGTGGGGGGTGTCTGTAATCCAGGGCCCAGCCATTGTTTGAAGTTGGGAACAATTGAAGGGCAAGGGAGCTATAGATAGATCCACAGCTGCTGTCACCTGTTCCAGCCTGGGCATTGGGCCCGAGCATTGTCTACATGGGGGCACTCTACCAGTGAGGGCCCACTGGGGGTGGGAGGTTGGCCCAGTCCAGCCCAGCTCTAGAGAGACTGAGTCAGAGGTCAAGACAAAGAAATACAGAGTCTCAGAGGGCAGAGAACGACAGGGTGACAAAGAAGGACCAAGACCCATGAGAGATACAAGAGACTCCCACCTCATGCTAAAAACACAGAGACTGGTTGGGAGTGTGGGCAGAGGCAGAGAGAGAGCTATCTAGACAGTGAGGGCCTAAGGCAAAGATTGAACTCCAGGATACAACAAATCAGAGCCCCAGACCAGAACCTATGCTAGGGTCCAGACCACTTCAGTCCAGCATCAAGGTCTTTCTGTCCATCTGTTTATCTCCAGGAGGGTGACACATGCACATTTCTCTCTGGGGCAGCCACACCCCAGATTCTTCTAGGGCAGTCTGAAGTAGGGCAGTCAGGAGTGATCCAGGGGGCCCCTGGGGTCTCTGAAAGGGAGAGTTTGTGCTGCTGAGTCTAGTCGTAGATCTAATTCACTATGTGACCTTGGGCAAGGATCCGCTTCTTCTGTGCCTCAGTTTCCTTAGCCGTTCAATGAGAGAGTTGGTTTGCATGATCACTAAAGGTCCTTTTAGCCTCTGATGCCCCTCAGGACATTCCCCCCCCCCCCCCAACCGTGTGTCTAACTTCCCTCCCTCTTGATGCAGCTGAAGCCACAGTCCCCTCCTTTGTCCTTTGTGAGGATGGGGGACAGCTGGTCCCCCCCCACCTCCCCCCCACCAAGTAACCTTTTACCACGTTGAGGCATCTCTCCTCCGGATAAACACCCCTGATGCCTTTTGGCAGCCCTCATCCTATTTTCTGCTCAGGCATCAGAGCCGGGGCCCACTCGGGCTCTCTGCAGCTGCCCAGGGCCCCAGGAGGGGGACAAGCCTTGGATGAGCAGGGCCCCCCCCACCCACAGGGTGCCAAGGGGAGGGCCCCCCTCTAGGGCCTCACTGCTTTGCTTTTGGACTGTTATGGCAGCCACCTCCTAAGTAAGTCTTCCTGCCACCGGTCTCGCCCCTTCAGTCCATCCTCCACACCAGCTGCCACCGGGATCTTGTGAACACATAAATCTGACCATGCTGTCAAATGTCCTTGCTCAGAGCTCTTTGATGAGAAACATAAAATACAAATGCCTTTGATGGCTCCCCAACTCCTGCAGGAGAACGCTAAACCCTAATCTGGCTTCTGAGGCCGTTCACAGTCTAGTCCCAGCTGCTCCACCTGGCCTCCCTTCCCTGTGTGCCTCCCGTGGCCAAGCCTCCACCTGTGTGACTGCTCTGGCCTTGGAGTTAGGGCTCATGCTCTGTGTCCCCTCTCCTCTGCCTTTGGTGCCCTTCTCTCACCTGGACGACCACTGCCTCCTTGCAGCTCTGCCTGCAGCATTCCAGTCCGTTCTCTGTATGGCAGCCAGGGTGGTCATCATTAAACCTCAGACCACTTACTCTCTTGCCCTGACAGCTTCCCGCTGTACTTTATATAATAGAGTCCAGAGTCCCTTTCAAATCCTACAAGACTCAGTGATCCAGCTCATGCCTACCTATGTAACCCTACCTTAAAAAACTCTCCCCCTAGGGGTGCCTGGGTGGTTCAGTCAGTTAAGCATCCACCTCTTGGTTTTGACTCAAGTCATGATCTCAGTACTCGTAAGTTCAAGTACCAGATCCGGCTCTGTGCTGACAGCATGGAACCTGCTTGGGATTTTCTGTCTCCCTCTCTGTCTGCCCCTTCCCCACTCACACACTCTCTCTGTGTCTGTCTCAAAAATAAATAAACATTAAAAATAAAATAAAACTCTCCCCCTGTTCCCGCTCCAGCGGCACTAGCATTGTGATGTCATCAAACTCACCATGCTATTTTCTGCCTCACAGCTTTTGTATTTACTACTACTTTTGCTCAGAATGTTCTTCCTCTGGCTCTTTGTGTGGCTCCTTCTCGTCCCTCAGGTCTCACCTTGAATGTCACCTCTTCAGAGAGCCCCACCTCCTTGACCAACTTGAGTACTGTATACCCCACCCCCATGACCCTCCACCGCGTTACCGTAGTGCCTTTATATCCTGTGCCACGATCTTGAATTACCTTAGAAACTGTATTTGCTTGTTCATTGACTGCCGCTCTATGAGGGAAGGGACCTTGTTGTCATGCCCCTCTCCTTGTCCGTCTGGGTGTCAGACTTGCTCTTGTCCTTCACATCCCTCCATTCTGACATCTCCTGTGGGTGTCTTTCTTTTCCTGGACAGAGAGTATTGGGTTCCCATCCTGGGCACAGAATAGAAGGCACCAGATGCATGTTCACCTGAATCTATGTGATCCTCCCAGCTGAGATAGCATTTTAACAGAGTCCTTCAATGTCTTTATCAAGGATATCCAGGGACTGAGGAGCATTGGTGACAGATACATTTCCGGTTGGGGCTGGCTCCCAAATCCTATCTTCTCTGTCTCCCTACCTGCCCTTGCTTTCTCCAATATTCAGCTCCTCCAGTGGCATTTTGGGCTAGAAGAAGAGAAGCCAGAGGTAGTATGTCCCTTTTGGGCTTTGCCCCATCAGCTCATTGCTCATGGGAATCTCCCCCAACAGCCCCAGCTTAGCAGCTGCCTCCAGTTCTGGCTGCTACTAAGCTGTGAGCTCCAGGACCCCACAAAACTGCTTATCTGAGGCCTTTGATGGAGAGAAATAGGGGACGCGGAGGCCATGGTGTCTGGCTTGGCTCCAGCTCCCCATATCCTAAGACTGCCTATCTCTATCTTTCACCGCTTTACTCTCTACCCTGGATCCTGCTCCTCCTTCCCAACTCTGTTCCTAGTCAGGCCCAAGGTTCCTGGGCTTTTCTGTGGGGGATGCAAATAAGGGATTTACAGCATTGCTGTCTTTGAGGGTGGCAACAGGCTGGTCTGGGGCCTGGGAGCACTGAGGCTGGAATGCCTGAGGCTGAGCCCTTCCTGACAGTCCTTCCTAGCACTATCAGCATCTTATTTAAGTCCCTTGAAGATCGTGGTTCTTAGAGCGATTTCTGGAGAGAGTCTCTGAAGGCCAGGAGGGTGGACACCCCACACTGCAGGCCAGGCTGCAGGTGACCCAGCTGCCTTCATGCCAGTCCTCACCATAGCTGCCTTCTCCTTTGCTGGTTTCCGTGTGCTTGGGTAGAGAGCTAACCTCAGGAGTGGGATCCTGGGGTCTGGCCCAGGCTCCCTCTGTCCCCATCAGGGCCTCTGTGTCCTCAGCTAAGCAGAGGGTCTGGACGAGATGATTTCCCTTCCAGACCTGATGCTCCTGATTCCCAATGCCCTACTGTCTTTAACTGGAATTGGGGAAAAGGGTGGCAGGCAGGGAGAAATAGAAAAGGTACAGGAAAGTACAGAGAACAATTAAGAAACCATTGTACACATTTTGTTATATTTGCCTCAAGTCTTTTGCCCCTGGATTGTAGCACTTCAGGGTTCTAGTGATACCGATTCTAACACGACAGGATTTGAAACTGAGGTACATATAGTCCTGGCTCTGTACTCATAATGTTGGGAAGAGAAGGGAGGAAGAAAGACTTTGGAGTGTCTACACTGGCTACTCAGTGGGTGGGTTGGTTGGGATGAGAGGGCGGTGGTGAAGAAACGAAGCTTCCGGAGGTTCTAAAATCCTAGAATCCTAAAGTTGGAGCAGATCTCAGAGGTTGCCCAGTCCAAAGCTTCAAGCCCTGTGCAACCTCTGCTTGATTCCTCCTTGCTGTTAGCAGGCTCATTTTCTTCTACGACGCCTCTTCCATGGCTGACAGGCTCTGAGTATGAAAAGACCCTTTTCTGTGTATGTATCCAAACTCTGCTTCCTTGTAACCACCCCACTGGCCTGCTCTTGAGGACACACAAGTCACACAGGTTTCGTATGCTACAGGACAGCTCTTCATATATTTAAGGTTGGTGCCTTAAGTCCTTGCAGATTGTGGCATTTCGTGCCTCTCTTAGGTGCCTCTTGGGTTTCCCCATCGCTTCGTCATTTTTGTCTGTGTGTTCATCTCAGCAGGAAGGTGTGCCCTGTGTAGTAGAAGTGAACTTACAGTTCTAGACCCATTTCTTTTGGTTGGTTTCTCAGCCCCAGGTTTATACACTGAACAGATAATTCTAGAATTCAGACCCACATTATATTTGGTATAGGCTAGACTCATTAGAGGTTCTAATTCTCCAGGCTAATTCTATTGCTCAGGCCCTAAGAAAGAAGGCCCTGCTTTCTGAGCATCTTCAAACAGCAAGCAGAGTTTTTCCCACCCTCTGGGCTTTCTCTAAATAAGGAGATGAAAACCCTATAATCTTTTTCTTTAATGTTTGTTTGTTTGTTTGTTTATTTTTGAGAGAGAGACAGAGTGAGCAGGGGAGGGGCAGAGATGGGGAAGAGCTGTCAGCACAGAGCCTGATGTGGGGCTCGAACCCATCAACTGTGAGATCATGACCTGAGCCAAAAGCAAGTCAGATGCTTAGCCGATTGAGCTATCCAGTTGCCCCAAAACCCTGTAATCTTTAAAAAAAAATTTTTTTTGGAGAGAGAAAGGGGGCGCAAATGAGCAAGGGGCAGAGAGAGAGAGAATGTCAGGAGGAGGGACAGAGGGAGAGAGAGGGGGAGAGAGAGAGAGAAATAGGGTTCATCCGAAGTGGTGCTTGTGTTTTACCTGAAGTGGGGCTTGTGCTCACCCAATGTGGGACTTGAACTCATGAACCGTGAGATTGCAACCTGAGCTGAAGTCAGATACTTAAGGACTGAGCCACCCAGGTGCCTAACAAAACCCTATAATCTTAAACTATCTATCAAGTTGGGTTCATGCTCTTACTCAGCACACACTTATTGACTTTCTGCTGTGTGCAGGCATTCTGTAAGGTGCTGGGGATATAGACCAAGCTCTTGCCCGTTAGTTGGTGGGGAGGCAGGCCAGAAACAACCTACGTTCTATGAAGAGAATCAAAACAGAACGATGTCCTCACAAATATAATGTGGAGAAAAAGAAGAAAGGAATACATAATGTAGGATTCCATTCATAGAAATTTTGGAAACTAATCTGTGACATTAGAAGTCAGGATGGTAGGTGAGGGAGTGGTGAATGAAAGAGGGGGGTTGCTGGTAATTTGTTTCTTGAATAGGGTGTGTTTAGTTTGCAGAAACTCAGACTGTATGGCAATATTCACTATATCCCTGATTATAATGGCAAAAAGACTGGGGACAATCTAAATGTCACCCAAAGGAGAGCTGTATCATTTCATAACTTGGAGAGTATCTATAGGATTAATTCCTAAAAAGGTCTGGGCATTTGTAATTTTAATAGATATTGCCAAATTTGGCCATGCATTTCTAACAAAGTTTTTGTGTAACATACATGCAGTGAAGTGGGTACATCTTGAACGTACAGCTCAGTTAGTTTTACAGAGTGAACACACTGCTCTTTGCTCAGTATATAGTGTTTCCTGCATTCCAGAGGCTGCTCTTGTGCCTCATCCATTCATTACTCTCCCTCAGAGGACCACTCTTCTGCTTTTATCAGCTTACCTGGTTTTGAACTATGTATGGTTGAAAATGGGTCTTTGAAGTTATTTCTATATATTGTATAGAATATAGGCATATGCATATTTGGAATTGGTAGCCAGATGGTACAGAGAATTTCTCTGTGTGGGCACAGCCTGACATCTGGCTGGAATCCTGGCTCTGGACCTGTGTAGTTCTATGTGTCCACTGTCTCGAGTTCCAGGATCCTTTGATTCTCTGACCATAAATTTCTGTGGTGTCACCAAGGCCTGAATGGGGTGATGGGCAGGACAGCCTGGAAGTGCCCTGATGTATTCCAAAGCCCATATCAGGCAGACTGAGTGCCAGCACACTGAACCCCTGTTGAGAGTGGGGTGCAGGAGGGGGCTAAGAGTGGGAAGTTGATTTCCTGGGAATCTTGAATGTCTTCTAATTGTTCTAAATTTCCTCCTTTTGCTTTCTTTTCAGCCAAATCATTTCTTTACATGTATGGTCACAGGTCTAGTTTTCTTCATGTACAATTTCCCCAGGGGACCCCAAGGAGATGGGGATAGAGGTAGGAGGTAAGAGCATGCAGGTACTGGAGAGGGATATCTTACTCTCTCTGCTTCTCTTTTTGATCTGGTCTCTGCCACTACTTATCTGTGAGATTTGCCAGTGCTTTCTTTTCTCTGAGCCTCAGTTTCCCTGGGCGTATAAAGAGGATTGTGCCAAATAGTCCCAGAAGGCACTCTGTTGTTTCCTCTCACTCAGTCTCCTTGCTCTTTGTTTCTGGGGGTGTGAGCCTTTTTCTGGGTGGACCAGACTCCTTGTGACTCAGTTTCTCTCTCTCTGGGCTCCTCAGTCTTGCCGGATCTCTCACGGCTTTGTCCCTGCCCCATCAGTCTCTGAATCCCAACCTCCCTCTCTCTTAGTAAGAGTGTCTCTCTCCGCCTTTGTGATCCCATGACAATGGGAGGTAAAAATAGCCCAGGGGCCGTGCTGGTGGAGATAAAAGGGAATTTGCCTTTTGTGTCCTGTGGCCAGGCTGGGGGGGCTGTGACACGTGGAGATTGCTGACATAGCTCTCCTCTGCTGACCTTGACAGTGGCAATAAAAGGGGTAGCCCAACTCCCAGCCCTCACCGTGTGCTGAGGTGGGTGATCAGGGCTGAGGTTGGAACCACAGGGTGAGGGTACCCATGGGTGGGCACAAGTTTCTCTCTATCTCTGGGAAAGGATGCTCTGGTGTTTGAGTGTGTGTGTGTATGTGTGTTGGGGGCTCACCAGGGAGGCTGAGATGGGGACCCCCGAGGAATCACTGAGTATTAGGTCTTGTGGGTTTTGAATCACACCCCTGTTTGGGGTCCCTGGGTCCCTTAGTTCCTCCGTCACGGCCATCTTCCAGTGCCTGATGCCTTGGATTGCCTTGAACCTCCAAGATTTTTAGTCCCTCATCTTCCACCTCTCAGTGCCACCGCCATGATGGATGTGAGTGAACTTGGGGAGTCTGCCCGCTACCTCCGCCAGGGCTACCAGGATCTGATGAAGGTGCACACTGTCCCGTGGGATGGTAAGTGAAGGCAGAAGGGCACGGCCATGGTATTGCCCTTATGGAGTCAGACCAGGAGTGGGGAGGGGTGAAACTGAGCTTGCGGCTGAAGGGGAACTCTGGCTTCAAAGCTTTAGCCCTGGCCCTTTCCCTCAGAGTCTGGGGTCCTTAAGGGTACATTCCCTGAGACTCTGTGTACATCACTGCATGTTTGTGAGCAAGCCTCGATTTGCTCCTCTGTAAAATGGGACAATATTCCCTGTCTCCCAGAGCGGCAGTCTGTGGCTGGAGCCCGAGGCCTCTGAGATGGGAGTGATTAGTATGCAGGCTGGTGTCCGTAAAACCTGTGCTGGAGTTATTTTTAGTGTTTTCCATAGAGCTAAAGCCAAAGACAGGAATAAAGACTACTATTTATGACCTAGTTTGCTCATAGGACAATAATAACAATAGGCAATGTGTATCAAGTGCTTATTTTGTGCCAGGCCCAGAGTGAATGACTTTCCATGCATCATCTCAATAACCTGGGAGCTGGGGACCAGGGCCAAGGCCAGTTTCATGGGTGTGCAACCTCTGCAGTTGCACAGGGCATCACACTCAGAAGGGCCTTTGTGTTTAACACTCAGCTCTCACCATATTGAAATGTTTAATGATTTAAAAACTTGTTTTTAATGTTTGCTTTTGAGAAAGCGTGTGTAGGTGGGGGAGGGGCAGAGAGCAAGGGAGACACAGAATCAGAAGCAGGCTCCAGGCTCTGAGCTGTCAGCACAGAGCCTGCTGCAGGGTTTTGAGCCCATGGAACAGTGAGATCATGACCTGAGCCAAAGTTGGATGCTTAACCGACTGAGCCACCCAGGGGCCCCAGTGTTTAATGATATTTTAACAGGGGTGCTGCATTGTAATACTGGGGACTGAGAGTTATGTAGCTGGTCCTGAGTAAGGCACTTGGCTAGTAGTGGCAGGACAGGAAACAGAACCTGGTGGTCTGCTATCTGAGTCCATGCCTTTAACCACCATGAGATATGGGCTCCCTGAAGTTGTGGGACCAGCTGACCAGGCAAGAAGGAACACAAGCCACAGAATTAGGAGAAGTGAGTTTGGATCTTCAGCGAAATGGGAGAGGCAGAGCTCCCCTGAGAATTATGTGCCTGATTTTGAGGCCTTCTCCATATGGGACCTCAGGAGATGCCCGTAACATTTTGCCTTTGAGGGAACAGGCCCAGAGGGAATGAGAGTTTTCCCTGAGCTTGCAGGGTAGATATGGCAAAAGCAGGAATCTGAACCCAAGTATGTAATCCAGGGTGGTGAGGGCCTATTACCTCAGTCAGGGAATCCTCTGACAAGGTCCCTACGGACCCTCCTAGCTTTGCCCTTCCAGGATCCTGGGTCTGGAAGGATCTTTGTGTACTCCTGCATCCTGACAGAGGGGCTCATGGGAGGGGCAGAGGTTTACGGACAAGGCTTGGGAACCCCAGTTCGATGTGCCTCAGCCTTTCTCAAAGCCCCACTCCTCTCCCCCAACCAGGGAGGAAGAGGGTCTGGGTACCTGATGAACAGGATGCCTACGTGGAGGCCGAGATCAAGTCGGAGGCAACTGGGGGCAGAGTCAATGTGGAGACCAAAGACCAGAAGGTTTGGCTCCCCTCTTCTGGGATTATCTCCTCTGCCCCCTCGGGTGCAGCTCGCAGGCGCACTGGATGAAAAAAGGGGTCTGGGAGGGCACCGGCATAAGAGACTGAGATCAGAGGTCAGTCAACTGCTGCCCGCCTGCCACCTCACCCCACGTTAAGGTCTCCTATGATACGGTCTCCCGGACAGATGCTGCTAGTGCGCGAAGCAGAGCTGCAGCCCATGAACCCGCCTCGCTTCGACTTGCTGGAGGACATGGCCATGATGACGCACCTCAACGAGGCAGCGGTGCTACACAACCTGCGCCAGCGTTATGCTCGCTGGATGATCTATGTGAGCCACGGGCCAGGCTGGGTTCGGTGGGGGTGGGGCCAAAGAGGCAGGGGCGGGGCTAGGGGAAGCGCTACTGCGCGGTGGGGAGTGGGGGGGGAGGGGAGGAGCAAGGAGCAGGGCTAGAGGTGGGACGTGGTGAGGTCTTGTCGCTGTGAAGTAGGGGCCCCGGGCTGGGGCGGGGCTAGAGGAGGTTCGGCTACCAGAGTGTAGGGGCGGAGCTGCAGCTAGACGCTTGGGCTTGGCAATGTGGAGGTGGGGCTACGGGCTGCGGGGCCGGAGTAAGGGCTGGGGCGGGTAGGACAGCCACAGAGCGTATGGCAGCACTTTAAGTGATTCCTTGGGGAATATTGCAAGGGTCACGGTTTCGTGAGGGCTGGGGATTGAGGATGGGAACTTGGCCTTCAATAACCCATTTTATAATCTCTCCTCAGACATACTCGGGCCTCTTCTGTGTCACCATCAACCCCTACAAATGGCTCCCGGTCTACACGGCCTCCGTGGTGGCTGCTTACAAGGGAAAGCGCCGCTCGGAGGCCCCACCCCACATATATGCAGTGGCAGATAATGCCTACAATGACATGCTGCGCAGTAAGAGCCGCCTTGACTCCTCTCCCTCACCTAAGACCTCCACCCCTGCTCCAGGGAGGCCTCTGTAAAGGACCCCTTTCCCTCCACTTGCACTGCTTTCCTTTTGATGCTGCTGGACACTCCAGGGTAGCATTCTGTCTCTCGAAGTGGGAGCCTACCACTGTCTGGATGATCCCACCTCGTCCTTCCCATTTCTGGCCCTGGGTGGTGGAGGGGTTGCCCCAGTGCCACAGATACCCAAAGTGTTCTACTCCTGACTGACTGGTTTCTCACCTTGGCTAACTTACCTATCTCTTCCCCTTTCCTCCAGACCGAGAGAACCAGTCCATGCTGATCACGTGAGTGTGGGGCTCTGGGGGTGTGGTGGGAAATGCTGGCCACCTGGAAGGAGGGGAGTAGAACTAAAATCATTTCCCAAGTCCAAAGTGCTTAGGGTAGGGCTTTTACCACCTGGATCTGGTATCCTTCTGAAGCTAAATTAGAGCATTTTCTCTGCCCCTATTCTGGGCAGATGCATTATGGGGTGGTGGACAGGGAAGGGATACCCAAACACCAGAGTGATCACCAGCCCTGATACTCCCTCTCCCCAGGGCCTGGAATCTTCTCCCACCTTAATCTTTGGGGAATTATTATTCTGGCTCAAGGGGAGGGAGGAGATTACTTTCCCTTTCTTTCTTACAGTCTCCTTATTTCTGAATCTTATTTTGATGTTTTATTTGCCCCCCTGGGAAAGTAGTAGAGTTCATGTCCAAGTTCATGTCCAGCCAAGCCAATATGGACATTGTGTATGAGTGAGTGAGTGTGTGTGTGTGTGTGTGTGTGAGTGAGTGAGTGCAGCCTGGTGGTTAAAAGCAAGACCTTTAAAACCAGAAGGACCTGGGTTCAAGTTCTTACATATCCACTTTCTGCTGGTACCCTTGGGCCCCTGAGTCTCATCAACAAAGGTAGAACAATCCTACTTACTTATCATACAGAGCTTTAAGGAGTTAGTGAGTTAATGTATGTGCCTGGCACACACCAGGGACATTTATGTGACTTCCCTGAGTCCCATTTCCTTACCCCTAAAATGGGGGTGATAGTAGTGCTTGCTTTACAGGGTTTCTAAGGCTTAAATGAGCCAATATAGGTAAAGCACTTGGCCTGGTATCTGGCATGAAATTAGTGCTCAGTAGACAGTGACATCATCATATGTGTCTCATCTCACAGGGATGTTCTATGCTGGCTTGCTTTTACACAACCCAGCACCTCTGAGGGTTGATCTCTTCTGGAGAGTGTTGGGTTGGGGGTCCTGAGTTGGGAGCTGGGTGCGGTGGGGAGACAGAGTAGCCTTGCTTGAGGGGTGGGGTGTTGGGGGATGGGAGGAATTAGGGTGACCAGATGGGCTTTGGTGACTCATGTTTGTATCATCTAAGCGGAGAGTCGGGGGCCGGTAAGACGGTTAACACCAAGAGGGTCATTCAGTACTTTGCCATCGTCGCTGCCCTGGGAGATGGGCCGGGCAAGAAGGCCGTAAGACTCGCCCATGCGGGCTCTGCTCCCCACTGCTTCTCACTGTTTTTCTTTTCTTTCTCTTCTTCTTCTTCTTCTTCTTTTTTTTTTTTTAATTCCTTTTAAAAAAGTTGATTCCCCAGAGCCTCTAGCCCTGCCTGAGCCTCCCACCCTGGTGGCGGACTCTGGCCTGAGCAAGGCTTGACCAAGAGAAAGGCTGTGACTGCCCTTCCACATTGTGTGACCCAATTCTGGGCCTGCCTCAGCGTTCCTATCTGTAACACACAGGGGTGGGACCACAGCTATTCCTAAACACTTTATATAATTTCCCTTTCCATCATGACCTTCATATCTTGAAAAAGTTTACCAAACAGGCTTTTACTATGAAGTGATTTTTTTCTTGGTTTTTGTGCAGCAAAGACATCGTTACCTGCTGTCAATCAAAAAGCAGGCTTATATGGAGTTTAACCAGAGCCAACAGCATTTGGCATTCCTAACACCCAGGGTTAGGGGGCAGTTTCTCACCCTGTGATTTCTGTATGGATTTTTGAAATTTCTGAAACAGTGGGGGACCAATGTTTTGTTTTGTTTTTGTTCTCCAAGTATTACATCCATTCCTAGCCCCCAAGACCAGCTGTTCAGAGCTCTATGTGTGTCCCTCCACCCCAAAATGGACGTCTTTTCTTTCCAGAAGCCCTAAGTCACCTTCTACACAGCCCCCACTCCTGGTCCTGTTAAGCCTTGCTTTATTCTGGGGCATTTTTCTTTCTTCTTTTTCTTTTCTTTTTTTCCATTTAAAGTTGTTTTTATTTTTTCTTTTTCTCCCATTTGATTTTCTTGTGTGGTTTTTTCTTTCTTTTTTTTTCCCTTGCAGTTTTGTTTTTTGTTGTTGTGGTAGTTGTTTTGTTTTTGCTGTTGACTTTTTGGTGCTTTTTGCTCCCTCTCTTCCCTACCCCATTTTTGAACCCCCACAGTGTCTCTGAGGATGCTGCAGAAAGTTGGGGCTTGGTCCAGTAACAGGAATGGAGGGCAGGGAGAGGGCCAGAGCTGGCAGGGGTGCAGCTAAGAAGGGCGGGGCAGGAAGGAGCCCTGCGTGGTGGAGTGTATGTGGGGTGTCAGGCAAGACAGGTAGAAAGAAAGGCTGGCTCACAGGGTCTATGGATGCTGGAACTTCAAAGCCTTAGCCCCCCTCCCCTTGGCCCCAAATTTGACCACATCTGCCGTAGAGAGCCTTGTTCAAAAGGCCTGGACCTGAGTGTGTGGGGTGGAGCTCAGTGGGAGGGGCTCTTGCCATTTCCCTCCTGCCTGCATCCCTCTAACAGTGTCTCTGGGGGGATTTTTAAGTCTTGGGCTCCCTGAAGGTGAGCGAATAACCAAAGTCCCCTGGTGGCCTGGCACCTGTAACTCTAGAATCCATTCCTTCCTTTCTCTCCCTTTCTTCCCAGGCTGTAGGGAGCCAGGGTGGGGAAGGGAAGGAAAAGGAACAGAGGAGAGACAAGGATGAGGCTAGAAGAGTAAGAGAGGGAAACCTCTTCCATTCAGCAAGTCCCTCTACATGAGACATATGGTGTCTGTGGTGTCATGGGAGGCAGGATGCCTGGGCTCAGTTCCTGCTCTGCCCCTCACCATGTGGCCTGGAGATCATTTCCCTGCTCTTAGTTTCCTCATTTGCAAATTAAGGCTAATAATATGCGCCTGACAGGGCTATTTTGTCTATCAGCTGTATAGTCAAGGTGCAGCCCATCACAGTACAATGGAGAAGTGTAAAGAAGGGCTCTCACAGTGGGAGGTGAGGGGTAAAAAGGGTCGATCAGAAAGAGGGCTCTTCTAGCCTCAGAGCATCAGGGACACCTTCCTGAGGAGGGGTCTGAAGAGGAGTAGACTTTAGTCAGGAAGCTCCAGGGTTTGGGGGGAGGGGCCACCGGATATGGGAGATATGGGAGGGGGAGGCACATGGAAGAGACATGTGGAGCAGAGACAGCTGGAGGAGGGGAAGGGCTGCCAGTAGGAGACCCTGAGACATAGCCCCTTGCCTCAGGTGCCTGATTAGGGCCAGGCTTGCTCCCACTTTCTAGCATTTCTCCTTCTAACAGTGCTGACAGGGTTGGGCATGGGGAGTGGGGTTGGGGGCTACATGTTTGGGTGTCTAACAGTCTGTCCTGCTAACCACTGCCACCCTCCCCTAGCTTGGTGAGACCTCATAGTTTCTAATGGCATCTTCCTTCTCTCTCCAGCAATTTCTGGCCACAAAGACTGGGGTAAGTGTGGGGCCAGTGCTAGTGGGGGCAGGCAATAATAATGAGCCCTGGGAGGCCCCTTCCCTTTCCCCACCAGAGGTGGTCCAGGATTCGCTGATACGCAGGACCATCAGGTACCCTGGTCTCCCAGTTGGTAGCACCAGGACTGACAGACCCGTCATCCTGTTGTCACCAGGGCACCCTCGAGGATCAAATCATCGAGGCCAATCCTGCCATGGAGGCTTTTGGCAACGCCAAGACCCTGCGGAATGACAACTCATCCCGCTTTGTGAGTGGCCATGGTGGGAGAGGTGGGTGGGGATGGGCAGCAGGGAGGTAAAGGGCCCTGACTGACGCTGTTCCTCTGCCCACAGGGCAAATTCATCCGCATTCACTTTGGTCCCTCTGGGAAGCTGGCATCTGCAGATATTGACAGCTGTGAGTCGAGGGGAGGGTGGGGAACAGAGACTTGGGCCTTTCTGCCCTGACTGAGCATCCATCCTCAAATCTTTGGGGCTACCACCTGTTCCAGGCACTTCTCTCCATCCCCTGGCCACCACCCAGCCCCTACCACCTTACTCTCCCCTGCAACATTCCATCCACTATGGTCTCTGAGCCTCCATTCCTCTGCTTGATCTTCCCAGCCAGAGTAATATTTTCTCAGATACGAATTTGACCACATTATGTTTCTGTTTAAAAACCTTTTGTAAAACTCTGGGGCGCCTGGGTGGCGCAGTCGGTTAAGCGTCCGACTTCAGCCAGGTCACGATCTCGCGGTCCGTGAGTTCGAGCCCCGCATCAGGCTCTGGGCTGATGGCTCAGAGCCTGGAGCCTGTTTCCGATTCTGTGTCTCCCTCTCTCTCTGCCCCTCCCCCGTTCATGCTCTGTCTCTCTCTGTCCCCAAAATAAATAAACGTTGAAAAAAAAAAAATTAAAAACCTTTTGTAGATCCCATCACCTGATCTTTATTTTTTATTTTTTAAACTATTTATTTATCTTGAGAGAGGGAGGGAGAGAGAAAGAGAGGGAATGGGAGCAGGGGAGGAGCAGAGAGAGAGGGAGAGAAAGAGAATCCCAAGCAGGTTCTGCCGCCAGCACAGAGCCCAATGTGGGGCTCAAACTCATGAACCGTGAGATCATGACCTGAGCCAAAATCAAGAGTCGGACACTTAACCGCCACCCAGGTGCCCCCTGTTACCTTAGGATGGAGACCCGAATCCTTGTTGGGCCAGTCAGGCTCCTTGTGATTGGATCCTTACCCCACCTCAGTTCTTTCTCTGGCCTCCAAAAGGGCAGGCCTGTGACCACCTCCCCACACCACCCCATCCTCCCTGGAAGCCTGCCCTCCCACTTTTTGCCCATCCCACCTGGCCCAGCCCCACTGCACAGACACCAGGGCCCAGGCTGCTTGCACAGAGAGGCCCCTACACTGACCATTCCCCACCTTGGGATGCATCACCAGATCCCGATGGATAAGCACAGACATGTGATGACCAGAGAATGTTGTAATTCACTCCTTGACTCATTCCTTTGCAAACACATGGAAACTCCGCTTCACGCACACACTGACATGCTAGCTCTGCTCTGGAGGGAAGCAGTGTGGTCCGTGGATGAAGGGATGAAAGCATAGATGAAAGAAGGACATATGAAGACCCCTGCCCATAGACACGCAGACCTGCAGACACACACACACATCCCCACCCTGTGACACCTGCGTGATAGACACTTTTCAGTACGTGTTGGCATGTGTGTGGATACAGTGCCTCTCTACACACCCCTGAGACAACTTCCCCCACCCCCTCAGCTCTATTGGGGTGACCCACTCTGGGGAGGTACAGGGAGAAGGTAGGCTAGTGCCCCTCTTTTCCCCAGATCTCCTGGAGAAGTCGCGAGTGATCTTCCAGCTGCCTGGTGAGCGTGGTTACCATGTCTACTACCAGATCCTCTCGGGGAAGAAGCCAGAGCTGCAGGGTGAGGGCCAGGGGTGGATGAAGGGGGAGTCAGAGCCCACGGGGCTGGGTGGGACTGCCCCTCCACTCCTTAGCTGGGACTCCTAGTTACTGCTGAGCTCTCTCCTTGTACTGGAGAATAGGCCCCTAGTGTCATGGCCCTGGCAAGGTTGTCCCTCATTCTGTCCTGAGACTGGAGAGGCCCCATCCAGCACCAAAGGGGAAGCAGTGGCTCTGTCTAGGCCCAGCTATGCACTCTTACAAGCCCCTCAAGGACACAGTGTGGTTTTCCCTGTGCCCTAGCACCCTGCATAGTGACTGGGCTCATTCCTCAGAGAACCATAAAGAAAGAAAAGCCACAGGCCTGGGGGAGGGGGTGAGAAACTCAGCTACAGAAGTCCTGGGAGGGCCCTAGAGTCCCCTGCCTGGGTGGCCCCCAGAACCTTCCATGCTGGGATGGGAGGGAAAGAGAAGCACTGGGTGAATGCAGCCAAACCCACCATGCTTCTCCGCATGTCTCCCAGATATGCTGCTTCTGTCGATGAACCCCTATGACTACCACTTCTGCAGCCAGGGTGTCATCACTGTGGACAACATGAATGACGGCGAGGAGCTCATGGCCACTGATGTAGGTCTCTGGTGGGAGAGAGGCAGGTCGGGGCGCCTGCAGTGTGCGGATGTGTGAGGCTGGGGGGAGGTCAGGGAGCAATTCCAGTGCCCTTAGCTCAGCTGGCCCCTAGAGAAGCCCAGACTTCTCTGATCCTTCTGTCCCCTGCCACAGCATGCCATGGACATCCTGGGCTTCAGCGTGGATGAGAAGTGTGCCTGCTATAAGATCGTGGGGGCCCTCCTGCACTTCGGCAACATGAAGTTCAAGCAGAAGCAGCGGGAGGAACAGGCTGAGGCTGACGGCACTGAAAGTGAGGGGGCCTGACCCTGGCCTGACCTGGTCATCATCTTGACCCTGATTCTAGTGTCCTGTCCATGACCGTTAACCTTAACCCTTGTCCACAGCCTTTGACTTAAGTCTTACCTGGCCTTGATTGTAACCCCTGATTTCTCAATCCCAGACCCTCACCCTTCTGAGCCGTACAGTTTGCCTGCCCTGAACTCAACCTCTCCCTGCCTCCCTCTTCTAACTCCAGGCAGAGGCCAGTAGCACCCCCAGGTGCCCATATTCTTGCCCTCTTCCTCCTTCACCGCCCCCCTGCTGTGTGCCCTGCCAGGTGCTGACAAGGCTGCCTACCTGATGGGGGTCAGCAGTGGGGACCTCCTTAAAGGCCTTCTGCACCCCCGAGTGCGTGTGGGGAACGAGTACGTGACCAAGGGCCAGAGTGTGGAGCAGGTGAGCTGTTTGCAGGCCAGGGCTCACCTGGAGACAGTGGAGCAGGGTACCCTCCTTGCCAGGTCCCAGCCCAGCCTCTCCACACCTCCAGGTGGTGTTTGCCGTGGGGGCTCTGGCCAAGGCCACCTATGACCGGCTGTTCCGGTGGCTGGTGTCACGGATCAACCAGACCCTGGACACCAAGCTGCCCCGTCAGTTCTTCATTGGGGTCCTGGACATCGCTGGTTTTGAGATCTTTGAGGTGAGAGAGGGCCCACACCCCTGGGCTCTGTTCTCTCCAAGGCAGAGGACCATGGGTGGGTGGGGGCCAGAGCCCTGGGACTCTGCCTGGAGGTGGCGGTGAAGTCGCGCACATCCCCGTTCCTCCATGGGTCTCCCCATGTGTATCTGATGAGCCTGGCACCTCCCTCTATAGTTCAACAGCTTTGAGCAGCTGTGCATCAACTTCACCAATGAGAAGCTCCAGCAGTTCTTCAACCAGCACATGTTTGTGCTGGAGCAGGAGGAGTACAAACGGGAGGGCATCGACTGGGTCTTCATCGACTTCGGCCTGGACCTGCAACCCTGCATTGACCTCATTGAGAAGGTGGGGCCTAGGGCAAGGCCACTGCAAGGGGAAGGGGATGAGGGTGTGGCGAGTGAGCAAGAATGAGCGTGTGCCGGCTTGTGAGCGAGTGTGTGCAAGCACTCATGTATGTGTGCAGTGGTGCATGGATGTGAGCTTGCGTATGAGTGTGGCTCTGTGTCTCTGTTCGTGTGTGTGAATGGCAGTGCGTGCATGGGTGTGAATAGGTTTGTTGGAGGTTGTGTGAATGTGTGTTGGTGGGTACGTGAGTGTGCACCCAGCACTGTGGCCAACAGCCTGTCATGGGCACACACAATTTTGCAGTTCACGAGGGCCTACTGCAGCCACAATCTCACCGGACCTGCCTGGGGGTAGGCAGGGGAGAGTATGTCTGCTAATTTATTTGATTGATTGTATCTATTTCCCTGTTGTACAAAGACTGCAAGAAAGAAAAATCAAAGAAAATCTGAAAACTCAGGAGTAAAGGGAAAAAAAAAAAATATTTGCCCCCTAACCCTACTACAGCCTGTGTCTTGGCACTTTGGTTAAGTTGCCTCCAAATCCTTTATCCTGGACGTGCATTTTCTTTTATAGACTCAGACTCATATCCCATCTTTTTCTCTGAAAATGTATTTTGAACATTGAACGTTGCTGAAGAAGCCACAAGAGTTCATGCAGCAGGCTATTTTTATGCATTTCTGTGTCCTGCTTTTGCATAGTTGGGTGGTCAACAGTTTTTGCTGTAAGATCAGCACTGAAAGTATTCATTTCAACACTTAGTAGGTTAGGAAATTGAGGTCTAAGGGCCTCCCTGCTAGTAAGTGAGGAAGCCAAAATTTGAACTCAACTGCCTTTTTCCCCCTCTTATTGTGTGTGTGTGTGTGTGAGAGAGAGAGAGAGAGAGAGACAGACAGACAGACCACAGACATCAGGAGGTGGGTGGGTACAGAGATTCCAGTTTGAGTCTGTGCACCTGTGAGCAAAGAGGACGACCCAGAGCTGCAAATCATGCGAAGGGAGTTCAAAGCCAAGAAACAAACTTCTATTTTGGAAGACAGGACTCCTGGGTACCCATCTGGTTTCTGTCCCTCCCAGCAATGGCTGAAGTTGGGGGTCTGGGAACGCTTCCAGAAGGAGGGGTTCCGGGATATGGGATCTGGCCAAGCCAGGATGGGCTGGCTTGATGATGGCCCTTCAAACTTGTTCCCTGTCCCCAGCCACTGGGCATCCTGTCCATCCTGGAGGAGGAGTGCATGTTCCCCAAGGCCTCAGACGCCAGCTTCCGGGCCAAGCTCTATGATAACCATGCGGGAAAGTCACCCAATTTCCAGCAGCCACGGCCTGACAAGAAGCGCAAATACCAGGCCCACTTTGAGGTGGTCCACTATGCGGGCGTGGTAGGTGCCTGTTGGAATCCCAACCCTTGACCCCCTTCTTCCCTTCTCCTGGTTCCCCAACCTTGCTCAGCACCTGTCTGGTCTCTGCCAGGTGCCTTACAGCATTGTGGGCTGGCTGGAGAAAAACAAAGATCCGCTGAATGAGACGGTGGTCCCTATCTTCCAAAAGTCGCAGAACAAGCTCTTAGCCACCCTCTATGAGAACTATGCAGGGTCCTGCTCCAGTGAGTACAGAGGGACAAGGTCACCATTCTATAGGGCACTCACAGAGTGACGTCCCCCGGAGTGACTGGTCCCATGTCTCTCCTAGCCGAGCCCCCCAAGTCTGGGGTGAAAGAGAAGCGTAAGAAGGCAGCATCTTTCCAGACGGTGTCCCAGCTGCACAAGGTGAGGCCTAGTCGGGGCCCCATGCAGGCCCTCACCTGCCAGTCTCCAGCCCCGTCCCTGGTCCCTGCTCTGTCCCCTGCACCCTGGGCGGGCGGCTGTTAAGACTTGCAGTGATGTTTAACTCCTCTCTTGTGAACATCACAGCAAGTCTGTGCTGCTTCCCGTCCGCACGCTGCCTGGGCAGGGTTTGGGGGGGATAGGGTGGAGCCACGGGGCCTGTGGGAGGCATGGTGATTGGATGGGGGAGTGAAGACTTAGGTGACTGACAGGGTCCCAGTCAAACAGAAGAGGGAAGAGGGTCCCAAGGAACAGTGGAAGGACAGATGTGCAGAGGCATGCTTAGACGCCTGGCTCACCAGTCCTCAGCAGGCTGATCCACTATGGTTTCCAATTCTGCTTCTTGCCCCTCTTGTGCTTTCTCCCCTCTCCTCACCCCCAGGAGAACCTCAACAAGCTGATGACCAACCTACGGGCCACACAGCCCCACTTTGTCCGTTGCATTGTCCCCAACGAGAACAAGACCCCAGGTAGTCACCCCAGGGCTGGGTTGGTGGGGTGAGGACATTGGAGGGAGGGGACAAGGCAGACTTAGAAGCTGGGTCTTCCCTCTCCTCAGGGCCTGCGTGGTCTCAAAGAAAGCCCCTATGTGGGCTGTTGGTCTTTCTCTGGGGCATGAAGGTGTGTCCATTGACTTCAAAGCTTTCCCTTTAACCTCCACCACAACCAGGGGTCATGGATGCCTTCTTAGTGTTACACCAGCTTCGCTGCAATGGGGTTCTGGAGGGGATCCGGATCTGTCGCCAAGGATTCCCCAACAGGCTGCTCTATGCTGACTTCCGGCAGCGGTGGGTGTCTGCCTGCCCAGCCCTGGCTTCCCACCAACCCCTTTCCTGCTCCTATACAGCCACCTTCCCCCTTGCCCTCCCCCGGGTGTAGGCAGCAGCCTGAGGGAATGGGAAAGGCACACACTTAGAGCCAAAGGGATCAAGGTTCCAAGGACTGAGATTCCAAACACTGAACATGGAGACTGGGCTGGCACCCCGATGGGAGATGGTGGTAACTGAGACAGGGGTGGGCTAGGGGAGTAGCCATCAGGCTTCGGGTATTTGAGGTGTAGCCAGTAGGCCATGTTAATGGATTGGATAGGGAATAAGAAAAAGACAAGGGTGATCCCAGGTTTGGGGCCTGAGCAACTGGGGAGTAGATGTGCTGAGATACCAAGATGGGGCTTTTCCATATTATGGAGTGGGGAGGGATAGTGGATTGAGTTCCACTTTGACCAAGTTAGGTTTGAAATGTCTTCAGCAGAGGTTCGAGAAGAGAAGTCGAAGTGGGGCAGGCAGGAGCTGGATATGGATTTGGGAGTTGAGTGAGGGGCCTCATAGACTAGACTTTGCGTAACGCCAGTCAGTGCTGTTAGCTCCTTCCCCCTTCCCTTTATATGTTTGATTTTATCAGCTACACATGTCCATAGCCCCCCTCCCCTGAAGTACCTGTAGTCATGCACACTGACGTACGCATGTTGGCACAAATATAGTTGGTGTGCTTCCATGCATGTGCATGCTCGCTCGCTCTGCCTCCTTCCTCCCCGCCCACCCTTGTTTTGTGAGTTTGTTTTTTCATGTAAGAGAGATTCTCCTTATCAGCAGACATAAGTCTGCACCATCCCCCCTTTTTTTCTTTTAATTAAGACTTCTTTAAAGAGCAGTTTTAGGTTCACAGCAAAATGGAGGGGAAGGTACAAAGAGATTTCCCATATGACTTTGCTCCCCCCCCCCCCCCCCCCCGCCCAACCTCCTCCATGATCAGCATCCCTCACCAGAGTGGGACATTTGTTATAGTGGCTGGGGACAGGAGAATCACCCAAAGTCCATAGTTTACGTTAGGGTTTGCTCATGGCAGTGTACGTCCTGTGAGTTTGGACAGATGTATTAACGACATGCAGCATCATTCCTTTTGTTCTGGCTATAGTATCCCAGAGTCTAGTGAACCGTGCTTTGTTTATCAGCCCCTGGTGAGGGGTCTTTCACGTTTCTCTGACCTTAATGCTATGGCCACAGCTACCTGGACCCACAGAAGTGGATGTGCTGGGTACCCTTGCTCTTGTTTAGAATTCTCTCTCTCAAATGTTCTTTCGGCTTTGATACACCATACCATATCACCTTCTTTATATTTTTTGCCTTCTAAAAAAATAAGATGAATTTCAAAAAATTATAAGTTAAAAAATTATAAAAGTGTTGCGTGCCTGTTGTAAATACTACAATCTCTCCCTTTTTTAAGTTTATTTATTGAGAGAGAGTGCAAGCAGGGGAGGGGCAGAGAGAGAAAGAGAGAGAGGATCCCAAGCAGGCTCCGCACTATCAGTGGAGGGCCTGACCTGGTGCTCGAACCCAGGAACCATGAGTTCATGACCTGAGCCAAAATCGAGAGTCAGATGCTCAACCGACTGAGCCACCCAGGCACCCAATACTACAATCTCTTAAAGAACTTAATTAATGAATGCATTTAAATGCAACCCAAGGTTTGTAAGCAGACTGTGCTCAATCCCCAGTGTCACCATGCTCCCCCATTGGAGCCTCTGCTGTGGCATCTGGGAGGCCTTCGAATATTCCCTTGCTCCCCTGCCCAGCCCCCTCCTCAGCAGCCCTCCCCTGCTCTCCCAGGTACCGCATCCTGAACCCCAGTGCTATCCCAGATGACACCTTCGTGGACAGCAGGAAGGCCACAGAAAAGCTCCTGGGCTCATTGGACATTGACCACACCCAGTACCAGTTTGGCCACACCAAGGTTGGGGCACATCGGACTTAGGGCTGACCCGGGGGTGGGCAGTCACACTGGACAGGACACATGCAGGTGGCTGGGGGTTACACCTGGTGCATCCTCCCCCACCCCAGGTGTTCTTCAAGGCTGGGCTTCTAGGCATCCTGGAAGAGCTTCGTGACCAGCGTCTGGCCAAGGTTCTGACGCTGCTACAGGCACGGAGCCGGGGCCGCCTCATGCGCCTTGAGTATCAGCGCCTGCTTGGAGGCAGGTGTGTGTGGGGAGGGAGCAGCAGACAGGGGTAGGGGTGTGACCACGGTATACTGGCTGCCGGGACCACCAGGCTCTCCAACCCTGCGATATTGTCTCTCATGTGGGTCAGACTATCCCTGTGGCTGGTTAGGTGTCTCTGAAGGAGCAGGTCCTGTCTTGTCCCCCTCAACTGCAAGTTTCCATTTCCTCACCTCAAAAATCAGGATAAGATCACCTTTCTCTTCACTCCAGGCCACTCAGAGTGGTAATAATGACAACCAGTGTTTCTCCAGACTCTTAAGTGCCAGGCCCCAGGCAAGAGGCTTTATTTGCATGATCTTGCTTAAAGTGCCAAACAGTCCTCAGGAGGCGGGCACTGTGATTATACTTCATCTGCAGAGCAGCCCTCTGAGTCTGAGAACCAGTCAGATGGCTAGTGGTGGGGAAGCTGGGGTGTGGTCCCAGGCATGTGACCCCAGAGCTCCGAGTATATCAGGGTACATTCCTGGTTTCTTCAGGACACTGCAAGGGCCACCAGGACATTTAGGGCTTCTGAGCCCTTACCCTGGAGGCAGACCCATTTGATCTTGGGCTTCTCTCTCCACCTCACAATAAAGCAGAGGCATTAGATCCACTTGAGATCACATGCTGAAGCGTTCACCGTGTGCAGAGCCCAGCCCAGGGCAGGTGCCCAGGAACATCGGGGCTGTTACCATGGAGGGGCAGCACTGAGCCTCCTGGCCACCCGTGTCTTCCCCTCCCCAGGGATGCCCTGTTCACCATCCAGTGGAATATCCGTGCCTTCAATGCCGTCAAGAATTGGTCATGGATGAAGCTCTTTTTCAAGATGAAGCCATTGCTGCGCTCAGCGCAGGCCGAGGAAGAGCTGGCGGCCCTTCGGGCGGAGCTTCGGGGGCTGCGAGGGGCACTGGCTACTGCGGAGGCCAAGCGCCAGGAGCTGGAGGAGACACACGTCAGTGTCACCCAGGAGAAGAATGACCTGGCCCTGCAGCTCCAGGCAGTGAGTAGGGGAGGGGAAGGGAGATGGAGGGTTTCCATTGGTGACCTATGCCCCTGGCACTCCAGAAAACCCCAGGCCGCTTTGAGGAAACACAGCCAGACCCCTGGTCAGGGTGGACGTGGTGCGCCATACGGGTGCTCAGGATCTGGATCTTTCTTCTGACTCCCAAACATGCCATGAGATGAGAGACTGTGGGCTCACGTCCCCCATCAGAGTCAGTCTGTCCCCGTGTCCTGATGCTCCCGCCCCATGCTACCTTGGCCTCCTGCTAAAGCTGCAGTGGAGCCCCATCTCCTTGGCCCTCCTTCATTCCTGTCCCTGACATAGACCCATGCTCCCTTCTCTGGTTAAGGGCCATGGAAACCCAGGTGGCACATAACAGTAATGGCCAGAGGGCAGGGATCAAGGGTCTGGAAACTTCCCAAGTCCACTGACTCATTCCTTCCTTCAGCAAACACTATGAGTATCACCTGTGTGCCAGGCCCCACGGTTGCTCTGGGGACACGTTGGTGGGAAGTCAGGCCTGTGGTCACAGAACTCACCTGCTAGTGGGCAAGCAGGGGTGAGGAGATGGTGAGGTGGGAGAGAATACCCAAGCCAATCATGGCACAGCTGCCTGTCCCCTTGGAAGGCCATAGCCCAGAGCTCTCTGAGAGCCCTTATTTGGGCTTCTCACTCTGGGTTGCCCCAGCCTGTCTGACGTTCCCCTCTTGATGGTGCTGCTTCTACCCCTGCCCATCCCTTTCCCTGAGCCCCCAGCCCAGCACACCTGAGCCCCTTTGGGGCCAAGAGCAGGTCATAGGCATTCCTTGGTCCCCAGCTGAGCGTGGGTGTCACACGTTTGCATGGCACTTTTTTTCCGGGGCCTGGCCTCGTGTCCCTCGGCTGGTTTGCCTGGCCGTGGCTCTGTCCCATTCTCCATGTCCCTCTCCAGGAGCAGGAAAACTTGGCAGATGCTGAGGAGCGCTGCCACTTGCTGATCAAGTCCAAGGTACAGCTCGAGGCAAAGGTGAAGGAGCTGAGTGAGCGTCTGGAAGATGAGGAGGAGGTGAATGCTGACCTGGCCGCCCGCCGGCGCAAGCTGGAGGATGAGTGCACAGAGCTCAAGAAGGACATCGACGACCTGGAGCTGACACTGGCCAAGGCCGAGAAGGAGAAGCAAGCCACGGAGAACAAGGTATGGTCTGGGCCGGGTGGGGGGAAAGGCTCCGAGCCAGGGGCTGGCCGTGGGGCCAGGCAGTTGCTGCTCTCCCTGCGGGCTCTGTGACGCCCCTGCTGGGTGGCCCCTCTCTGTGGGCTCCCATTTCCTCCTGTCAGGTGGGGTTAATAGCAGCACTTCCCTCATTAGGTTGAGGATTCAGTGTGTGACCACCTTTTGCTTGCACTCAGCACAGGGCTTAGCGCACAGCAGGTGCTCAGCAAATGCCAGTATTTTGTCATCCATCCTGGCTGGTAAGGCCCGTGAGGGCAGGAAGCCCCTTTCCCGGCTCTGCATCCCCTGGGTGCCTCTGGATCCCTTCTGCCCCTGACCCCCTAGCACAACCCCACGTGGTTCACAGGGCCGGGAATACTGACTCATTATATAGGAGGGAAAGAGGGGCTCACTCAGGTGCTCACAGGGGAAACCAGGACTGTCTGGAACACCCATTATACCGAAAGTAGCTGGCATCTACTACTAATTGAGGCTCAGAGTGAAACGACTTGCCCAAGTCCCCCCTAGTTGGAAGGGGCGGTTGCTGTGACCTGGCATGGTGGCTCCTTGCACCAGAGTGTGGGAGGGGCATCCTCACGGTGACCCTGGCCCTGGCACAGGTGAAGAACCTGACAGAGGAGATGGCAGCACTGGACGAGTCGGTGGCCCGGCTGACCAAGGAAAAGAAGGCATTGCAGGAGGCCCACCAGCAGGCCCTGGGTGACCTACAGGCGGAGGAGGACCGCGTGAGTGCACTGGCCAAGGCCAAGCTCCGGCTGGAGCAGCAAGTGGAAGATGTGAGTCCTGGTCACAGCAGGGGCCTATGTGGTGGCGCTGGGACAGCGGGGCCGGTGGCTCACGCCTGGGGCTGATCATGCCTACCCCTCCTGTGCCATAGCTGGAGTGCTCCCTGGAGCAAGAGAAGAAGCTGCGCATGGACACGGAGCGCGCAAAACGCAAGCTCGAGGGTGACCTGAAGCTGACGCAGGAGTCGGTGACGGATGCTGCCCAGGACAAGCAGGAGTTGGAGGAGAAGCTCAAGAAGTAGGCATGGGCTGGGTCGTGGCAGACCGGCAGGCGGCCTCCTGAGCCTATACCCCGGTTCTCCCTCTGGACCCTCCAGTCAGTTCTGCTTCACTGCAGGCGTTGAATGTGTAGGGTTGAGATGGGAGTGCAGGTGGTCGTGTCCTGCCTTCCTTGCTGCCAATGGTCCCAGCCAGGCTCTGGTGGGGGGTGGTTTGAGAGGGAACATAGGGATGAGGTCGCTGAGGGCTTGGTGCCTCAGGTGGGGAGGAAGGAGACTGGAGGACCAAGGGACTCCAGGCAGGTTGATGGAAGTGAGGACTTGCGCTGGCTCACGGCCCCCTCCACCTCCAGGAAGGACTCTGAGCTGAGTCAGCTGACCCTGCGGGTGGAGGATGAGCAGCTCCTTGGGGCACAGCTACAGAAGAAGATCAAGGAACTGCAGGTGTGTGGGGCACGGGGTGGAGAGTGCAGGAAGGGCCAGGGCCAGAGGCACGCAGAGGTGACTGCTGCCGTCTGCCTGTCCCCAGGCTCGGGCGGAGGAGCTGGAAGAGGAGCTGGAAGCGGAGCGGGCAGCCCGGGCCCGCGTGGAGAAGCAGCGAGCCGAGGCAGCCCGGGAGCTGGAGGAGCTGAGCGAGCGGCTGGAGGAGGCTGGCGGGGCGTCCGCAGGGCAGCGTGAGGGCTGCCGCAAGCGCGAGGCCGAGCTGGGCCGGTTGCGGCGGGAGCTGGAGGAGGCGGCACTGCGGCACGAGGCCACGGTGGCTGCCCTGCGACGCAAGCAGGCTGAGAGCGCGGCCGAACTGGGCGAGCAAGTGGACAGTCTGCAGCGGGTGCGGCAGAAGCTAGAAAAGGAAAAAAGCGAGCTCCGCATGGAGGTGGATGATCTGGGCGCCAATGTTGAGACTCTGGCCCGTGGCAAGGTGTCTGCCTCCTTCCTGAGTCTAGCATTCTGACTGAGCTCTGATCCTGTACCCATCTAGACTCTAAACTGATCCTGACTCCAGCACTGACCCTACCCCTGACCCTGTACCTGATCCTGACCCCTGACCTATTTATCAGTCATCCATCCCCAACCCCACACTGGTCCTGACCTCAAACCCTGATTCCTAACTCTGGGCCCTGACTCCAGGTCATTTTTGACCCAGCATCTAATTCTAACCTCTCAGTCCTTGACCTCTGTCCTGACTGGTCCTGTCTCGAATCCCAGCACCCAGCCTTGACCCCTGACCTTTGTACCACCTAATCCTGACAGCTGACTTATGAGCACTGTCTGCAACTGACTTCAGACTCTAGTATCCTAACCTCATCCTGGCCCTCTCACTTCTGACACCCATCTTTAAAAAAAAAAAATTTTTTTTTTAACGTTTATTTTTGAGACAGAGACAGAGCATGAACGGGGGAGGGCCAGAGAGAGAGGGAGACACAGAATCTGAAACAGGCTCCAGGCTCTGAGCTGTCAGCACAGAGCCCGATGCAGGGCTTGAATTCACAGACCGCAAGATCATGACCTGAGCCGAAGTTGGACGCTTAACCGACTGAGCCACCCAGGTTCCCCCAGACACCCATCTTTTAAAGCCAAGGTCCAGCAGTAGAATCTCTGACCCTGAACTTGGGGCTCTGCTTTCCCTTTGATTCCCGGACCCATGTCTAGCCTTCTAGTTCCCAGTCCAGGGGTCCTGGCCCTGATTGGCAGCTCCAGACACTGCCTTGTGATTCACAAACTTGTTCTGACTCCTGACCCTGGATCCCAGGCCAGTGCCGAGAAGCTGTGCCGGACCTATGAGGATCAGCTGAGTGAGGCCAAGATCAAGGTGGAAGAGCTGCAGCGGCAGCTAGCAGATGCGAGCAATCAGCGTGGGCGGCTGCAGACTGAGAGTGGTGAGGCCGGGGGCTTGGCTGGGCCACCCTGGGGCCTTGGCGCTGCCCCTCACCCGCCTGACCTGCCACTCACCCTTGGCCCCGCAGGGGAGCTGAGCCGCCTGCTAGAGGAGAAGGAGTCTCTGATTAGCCAGCTAAGCCGGGGGAAGGCCTCGGCCACCCAGAGCCTGGAAGAACTGCGGAGGCAGCTGGAAGAGGAGAGCAAGGTAGGCCGGCCACCTGCTCCCACAGAGTGGGCAGGGTGGGCCCTGGGGCCACCAGCCCGGCCCAATACTGAGGTCACTGAGGTCCTTGCAGGCCAAGAGTGCGCTGGCCCATGCTGTGCAGGCTTTGCGGCATGATTGTGACCTCTTGCGGGAGCAGCACGAGGAGGAGGCGGAGGCCCAGGCTGAGCTACAGCGGCTACTGTCCAAAGCCAATGCTGAGGTGGCCCAGTGGCGGAGCAAGTATGAGGCAGATGCCATCCAGAGGACGGAGGAGCTGGAGGAGGCCAAGTGAGCGCCTTAGCAGCCTGGCCATCACCATGTAGGGGTGATGCCTGAGCCTCTGAGCTTTCAGGGGGTGAGGGGGGAATACGGGGACCTTACTGCCAGATTCCCTTGACTATGCGGTCCATACTATCTGCTCCCTTGGCCTAGAAAGAAGCTGGCCTTGCGGCTGCAGGAGGCAGAGGAGGGAGTGGAGGCTGCTCATGCCAAGTGCTCATCACTGGAGAAGGCCAAGCTACGACTGCAGACAGAGTCAGAGGACGTGACCCTGGAGCTGGAGCGGGCCACCTCGGCGGCTGCAGCACTGGACAAGAAGCAGCGGCACTTGGAGCGGGCGCTGGAGGAACGGAGGCGGCAGGAGGAGGAGACACAGCGTGAGCTGGAGGCTGCCCAGAGGGAGGCCCGTGGCCTGGGCACTGAGCTCTTCCGGCTGCGCCACAGCCACGAGGAGGCGCTCGAGGCTCTGGAGACGCTCAAGCGGGAGAATAAGAACCTGCAGGGTATGATCTGCTGTGGGGTCACTGAGGGTGCCCTGCTCTGGCCACCTGGGATCAGGGGTGAATGAGGTGCCCTGTTCATTCTGCAGAGGAAATCAGTGACCTCACAGACCAGGTCAGCCTCAGCGGGAAGAGCATCCAGGAGCTGGAGAAAGCCAAAAAGGCTCTGGAAGGGGAGAAGAGTGAGCTTCAGGCCGCACTGGAGGAGGCTGAGGTCAGGGACTGGCCACAGGGGCAGGGCGGGCACTGACCTGCTGCTTCCCTGGTCTCCCCTCTCCTGCAATGCACGCTCACGGCCCCCATGCCCATGCTCCAGGGAGCCCTGGAGCTGGAGGAGACCAAGACTCTGAGGATCCAGCTGGAACTCTCCCAGGTCAAGGCTGAGGTGGACCGGAAAGTGGCCGAGAAGGATGAAGAGTGCACTAACTTGAGGTAGGGCGGCCAGAGCCAACCCTGTCCTCTGCCACCCCAGGATCCACTCCTCTTGAGGCTAACACCCCTCCTGTCCCCACTGAGGGCAGGAGAAAATCAGGCAGGCAGTGTGGGCTGGGCCCCTCTGTGTGCACAGGCACCTCGTTTGCCCCTCCCCTGGGCCTCTCTCAAGGTCAGGACTATTGGCCCCAGTCTAGAGGCCAACTTTGGAGGCTAAAGGACGTGTTCAGGGTTATACAGTGCAGGCAAGAGCCAGGGTTCAGCCATGTCTGTCTGCTGTGGAGCCTCACTCTTGTCCATGAACTTGTTCTGAGGGTGACAGGCAGCCCCAAGGGGCTAGAGATCAGGGAAGGACAAGTCGCTTATTCCCACAATGGATTCACGTCTACAGCATTCCTTGGCGTAAGAGCAGGTCTAGTGCCTGTGCCCACCCCTTTCTCCTAGGCCACAACCCCCACTCTCCTCCCTCCTCCCCACAGGCGCAACCACCAGCGGGCAGTGGAGTCCCTGCAGGCCTCCCTAGATGCGGAGACTCGGGCCCGCAACGAGGCACTGCGGCTCAAGAAGAAGATGGAAGGTGACCTCAACGACCTGGAGCTGCAGCTGGGCCACGCCACCCGCCAGGCCATGGAGGCGCAGGCAGCCACACGGCTCCTGCAGGCCCAGCTCAAGGAGGAGCAGGCTGGGCGGGACGAGGAACAGCGGCTGGTGGCCGAGCTCCGGGAGCAGGCCCAGGCCCTGGAGCGGCGGGCCGCGCTGCTGGCCGCAGAGCTGGAAGAGCTGCGGGCCGCGCTGGAGCAGGGTGAACGCAGCCGACGCCTGGCGGAACAGGAGCTGCTGGAGGCTACTGAGCGCCTTAACCTCCTGCACTCGCAGGTGGGGCCGGGAGGGCGCGGGGATGCTGGCGGCGTGGGCCTGCCGGCCAGCTCTGAGACTCCACGTCCCCACAGAACACGGGCCTCCTGAACCAGAAGAAGAAGCTAGAGGTGGACCTGACCCAGCTGAGTGGCGAGGTGGAGGAGGCTGCCCAGGAGAGGCGGGAAGCCGAAGAGAAGGCCAAAAAGGCCATCACCGATGTGAGGCTGGGCTGTGGCCGTGGGGGCGCCTGGAGCTGAGACCGAAGGGACTTTCCCCTCCTGACCAGGCTCCCCCCCACCCCACCCCACCCTATCCACTAACAGGCGGCCATGATGGCCGAGGAGCTGAAGAAGGAGCAGGACACGAGTGCACACCTGGAACGGATGAAGAAGACGCTGGAGCAGACAGTGCGGGAGCTGCAGGCCCGGCTTGAGGAGGCTGAGCAAGCTGCCCTCCGCGGCGGGAAGAAGCAGGTGCAGAAGCTGGAGGCCAAGGTGCGTGTGGCCCTCCCAGGCCGGGGCAGGGGACGAGGGGGCAGCCTGAGGATGGGCTCTGGGCAGCAGGCCCATCCCTGGCTACTCGCAGGTGCGGGAGCTGGAGGCTGAGCTCGACGCGGAGCAGAAGAAGCATGCTGAGGCCCTCAAAGGGGTGCGGAAGCACGAGCGCCGGGTCAAGGAGCTCGTGTACCAGGTGTGGGACTAGGTCCGCCACGAGGCAGGTGGGGGTGGGGTGGCCGGAACTGGCCCAGTCTGGGCAAGATCTAAATCGCCTTTGCCTGCCCAGGCTGAGGAGGACAGGAAGAACCTGGCTCGCATGCAGGACCTGGTGGACAAGCTGCAGAGCAAGGTCAAGAGCTACAAACGCCAGTGTGAGGAGGCGGTGAGTGCACTGGGGTCTGGGCAGCTGGGACTTGGAAGTTGGGAACAACTTCAGCGCCAGTTCCAGGCTCCTCAGCCGGAGATGATGACAGTGAGCAGTCTACTCCCTCTCTCGGCCCTGGATTGCCCATGTTGGCTTTGTGTACAGGCAAGCTGCCCTGAAAAGGGCAGTGATCTAGCTCAGTGACCCCACTGTTCCAGTGGGAAGAGCGATCATTTCCTACCAGCTTTAGCTAGAGACAGGACCCAGCTGTCCCTGAAGGGACCCCAAGTGCTTTCCCTTCTGCGTGCCTCTGGAAGGACTGCCTTACCCCCCCCTTCTTCCTGCCAGGGGCACTGGTGATGGAGAAGGTAGAGGAGCAGTTGACCGGAAGCCAGGCCCCTCTGGGGAATGGGATGGGACCAGACTACCTATCTCAGTTACAAAGGGTGACCAGGAAGGCCCTTTGTGTCCCCAGGAACAGCAGGCCAGTACTAACCTGGCCAAGTACCGCAAGGCCCAGCATGAGTTGGATGATGCGGAGGAACGGGCAGACATGGCAGAAACCCAGGCTAACAAGCTGCGGGCACGGACCCGAGATGCCCTGGGACCCAAGGTGAGAGACTGCCATGGGGCACCCCTTGCCCTCTGCATGGGGGAGGGAGGATGGGAGGGTGAAGCTCACTCAGCTACTCCTGTCCCCTTAGCACAAGGAGTGACGCCTGAGCTCTGAAGACGATGCCTGCTGTGTGCCGTCTCCTGCTGCACCCTGAATAAATGCCATGTCTGCAGCTCCAGCTACTTGCCTTCTCCTTTTTTGAGGTTCAGGAGAGCAAAGGAACACACAGTCCCTGGACAAAAGTCAGGTCCACAACAGTCATTTAAAATAAAGTTCTTTAATAGTCTCCATTTAATTGGTTTATTTGTTGTTAATAAATTGGCAACACAAGGAGGGGCCAAGGGTGTGCTCCTAGCCAGGCTCCTGTGTGTGTGGGCTCAGGCAGGAGACGCTGCCTTGGGGCAGGGCACAGCCACCCCGTGCCCCAAGGGATGGAAGAAAAGGGTCCCCACTTCTAGGGAAACCCCCTGGGATGAACACAGCGGCCAGTGAGCAAACAGAACCAGAGTTGCTAAAGGAAAACAAGGGAGGGAGGGATAGATAGGCAAGGGTGGGGGAAGGCAGCGTCCTCTGGTAGCCCCCACCCCTGCCCGCGGGGGCTCAGAAGCCTTTGCCTGGGTCCAAAGGCCAGAGCAAGCTTGGCTCACAGATTGGAGGAGGGTGCCCGTATCTCCCTCCCCACCCTGGGACTGACAGCCAAGAGACAGGGCAAGAGCTCAGACAGAGCTATTTTTTAAAGTTCCTTTACCTCTCTCTGGGTGGGCTGGGGCCCCAGGGTTCTGAAGGAAGGGTGGGCACAGTATCCCTGTCCTTATCATGGGGGTCTTGAGGGAACTGAGGTTCCCCAGTGACCTGGGGCCCTCAGACCCAAGGGCTTCTAGATGCTCCCTCCCCATAAGCTTGTACCTGAAGACCTGGGGCAGAGTTATCGGGGAGGCAGGGGAGGGGAGTGACCAGGCAGGGTGTGTGGCACACATACCCACGCTCACCCACACTGGCCCTGGCCCAGCAGCCTCCCGAGGCCTGGCCCAAGGTCACTCCTCGGTGAAGTCCCTGTCTATGTCCATGTAGGGCTCCTCAATGTAGCTGACGAGGGCAGAGGGTGACTGGCGGTCTGGGTTCAACAGGATGGACACGGTCTCTTTCCAGTATGAGAAGCTGATGCAGGAGCTCTGGGCAAAGAGAGAGGGGCTAGGCTAGGACGCCTGGAGGACCCAGGCCGAACCATGCACCCCGTGGGGAGGGCTGGCAAGGCGACAGAGAGCTACCACACAGCCCAGGCAGAGACCACACCCCCAAGACAGCCCATGGCCTGCCCACTGGGAGGTTGGGGTGGGGTCGGGGCACTCACATTCTCCAGGCAGGTGCTGTCCTTGTCCTTGTGCAGGTAATGCTGCTGCCAGAAGCGCAGCAGGTTGTGGAAGTTGTTGAGTAGGAAGCCGGGGTACTTCTTGCTGTGTTCCATTCGCTGCAGCAGCCGCAGGTACAGGGGCAGCCGCTCTTTCCGCCGGGCCAGCATCAGGATCACCAGGCTGGTATTGAGGCAGCTGACGTTCTCCTGCGAGGCGCCAGGCGTGCCACGTTAGGTGCATGCAGGTAGCCCCAGTGGCCCCTGGTGGATCTGGGGTGCCACTGGGCAGGGAGGAGGGCGTTGTCTCATGCCATGCACTGAGCTGCCCCTGCACAACCCTGAGAGGATAGGGCATGGCGGGCGGGGGTGGGGGGGTCATCGTCAGTGGTCTAGAGTCCACTCCTCCTCCAGAATCAGTTCAGGCATCACTTCTTCCTGGGAGCTCTGGTTCCCGGAGCTTCCATCCCCAGGGTGGGGCAGGGTGCCCGCATTAGGTGCAGCTACCTCACTTTCTAACTTCTGCTCAGCACTGAGCTGGGAGGGTCTCGGGCTGGTTCACTGTGCAGCCCCAGCCCAGTGCCCTGCCTCGGTAAATGTGTGCTAACTGAAGGAACAAAGAACCACCTCTGAGGGGTTGAGCATTAACCCCATTTTAGAAAAGAGGAGTGTGAAGCTTAGGGAAGGGGCAGCTGCAGTTACTTAGAGAGTGGGAAGTCACATCAAGTCCAATCCCAAAGCCTGCACAGCAGGAGGAGCTCAGAGAGCACTGAACAGGGAGTCAAGAACTCCATGCCAATCCTGACCCATCTGTGACTTCAGAGACCTCTTCCCTCCTCAGGCCCCATCTGTAAAATGGCACACCGGTCCCTGATTGGAAAAAGTCCTCAGAATAGCTGGCGGGGTTTCCTAGGAACCAACAGACGGATCAAGACACATGTCTAGGGCAAAGATGGGACAGATCAACCCCTGGGCTCTGGGATGAGGGAAACTATTTCCAATCTCCCTTCCCCTCCTGCATGTCTGCAGGACCTCTCACCTGGGTCAGTGTCTGCACGTGGATGATGTTGATGAGGCGGAAGAGGAAGGACATCTGTGTGGGCACCTGGGATATGTAGGCAAGCAGGCGGCACTCGGACAGGACCTCAGCAACTGGGGACAGAGGGGCAGAGGTATGACAGCAGGCTTGGAAGTTGGTCTGTGGCTCAGGCCCAGGGACCTGCCCCTCAGGCTTGTAGCCAGGCCTCACTGGGGTCCTGACTTTGGAGATGGGAGCCCCCACCATGAAAGCAACACAGGAAAGGCCGGATGCAGCAGGAACAAATGTCCAGCTGTGCTGCCACCCAGGCTGAGCCTGCATTCTCATTACACTCCCCCAGGAGTTCACCACCACCTTTCCCTCAGTTCCTTGCGGGGTCCTCCTCTCTGAGGCCTCCCTCCCTCAGGCTTCACCGTCTCGGTCCCTCTATTCCCAGGCGATTCCAGGCAAGAGAGGAAGGGTGTTCAGTTTTCTGCATTCCATTTGCACAATAGTTTCTTTACTTTTATTAAAATCTACATGTTCACTAAAGGAAGCACGGACGATAGAGAAAAGTCAAAGCGCCAAGAAAATCTCCCAGAGAGCCATAACCTGGACCCCAGCCATGTGGGCATTTGGTGCAGCTACTTCTGGCCGTTTTGTCTCCTTGCTAGATGCTGGGTGTCTGACACCACTGTGGCCACACTGGGCTGATTCACCCTGGCACTGTGGCTTTTCCTTACCTTTCATGTCCACCTGATTTTCGAACCGGTCCAGCGACAGCGTGACGCAGCGCACCAGCATGTTGGAGTCCACCAGAGAGCTGTTGATCTGCTTCAGGAACACCTGAAACTGCAGCAGAGGCCCAGCTCAGGCGGGTGGTGGTAGGCTCCCACTGAAGGTGGCCACGGTCCAGGGTGGGCACTGGCCGCACAGGGCTCCCATCTACCCAGGCCCAGCTGTGTCTCATAAGACTGAGGCCTAGACAAGCCGGGTGGCCAGCCCCCCAACAGGAGCTCGAGCCAGGGCTGACGGCAAGCCCAGTGTTTTCTACACTGATGATGGGCGCTGGACTCCCCTCATGTTCACTTCAACTAGTTTGCACTGGGTTTCTATCAAACACACACTGTGAGGCTCACATACCGGGCCCGATCCTGCCCTTCTGGGGCTAATCGTGTCACCCACCACCTGTATCAGAGCCATTTTCACAGCCCACCTGCTCCCACCCTCACCCCTGCCCACAAGTAGCTGAGACGGTCACCCCCCGTATACCCAGGGTCCAGCACAGAACCAGCACAGTGCAGAGGTGAATGGCCATTTGCTGAAGCCGGCCCACTGACTCCCCAGTATTCTCCAAGATAACTTCTGAATGATGCAGCAAACCCCATGGAGCCTGGGTTAGTCTTACCTTTGCATCAGTGTTGATATATTTATTAAATCTCTTGAATGCATCAACATTGAACTTCATCAACTCCCCCAGAAGGTCAAAGTAACTCTGGAGCACATCCCTCGACTTGCACTCGCTGTCCACGATGCAGTACAGGATGTGCTGGGGTGGGAGAGGACAGGATGAAGGCAGGAAGGTGGCTGAGCCCTGGGGCCAAGAAGCAGATGTGGCTGCCGCCCCCAGGCTGTGCTCAACCAAGCTGCCCACTGTCTGCCTCCCACCAGGGCCTGGCACGTAGCTCAGACCACATGACATTTGCTTTAAGTTAAGCATCCACGTCAGTTGATGGAACTCGTTTCCCTGTCTAGATTCTCATCTGAGGATGCTGGGCACTCCAAGGGCAGGGCCAGGCATGACACACCTCACCAGGAGGCTGGGGGTGGGTTGAGGTGTGCAGTCATGACCTCTTGCTTGCCCAGGGCTCTCCAGCCGGCAGGCGAGGGGAGCCGTCTCCAGAAGTAACAATGGCCACTGCCTGAGCACTGAGGCCATTCAAGTAAATGAAGCACAGGATTTAAGGGCACAGGACACATTTTGACCCCATGGTTTGTCTTCATATTTATGAATAAAGTTTATACCAAAATCGATGAATTTTCATCAGGAACAAAAGCCAGTTTAACTCTTACAATAGAGTTTTCTACAACAGTTAAACTGTTCCCATTTTTCATTTGCGTTTTCCTGAAGTTATGCTGATTTAGATCAATTCCTTATGGATTTTACAACAATTCATGGGTCAGTTTCTTGTTTGTATCCTTTTATTATTTTTTTTTTTAAACCAATGATATCTCTGGCCACTTTGTTCCCTGCCTTTTGTAAATTTTGCTTTTTCTGCAGACCACTTTACAATAAAGGGGAATTGACTTTTGGTCAACAGCAAAATATCCTCAGGGTCAAAAGGCCTTGCTGGGTAACTACAGACTCTTACACTCTTCCATGGCCACCCCCCAGATCCCTCAATCATCTGTTAAGCACCTAAGGAACCCACACTTGGAAACTCAGGGGAAGTCCCAGGACAACTGCACTGGCATTTCAAAATAGAGATTTGGTCTGCTCCTGACCAGCTGTCTAAGTCTCAGGAAGGAGAGCAATGCATGGGGCTAGGGGGAGAATGGGACACCCAACACCCTGGCTCCTCCAGGCTATTACCTCCAGAAGGCCTCGCTTCAGCAGGAACATCTGGTCTGCATAGGAGGTGGTCCCTCGGAGGAAACTCTCCACAGCCCGGGCTTGCCAAAACCTGCGACCCAAATGTTGACCCCTGGCCCAGGTGGCTAAGGCTGCCCTCTTCTGGCCCATATTCCATTCACCAAGGGGGCTGGGAGATGTTTGCTGTCTTGCTTTATTCGACATTCACTGAACATCTACTAGGCGTCAGGCCTCATACTAGGCACTGGGGACATAGCAATCAATAGTCCTTATCCTCATGGAGCTGACAGCTCAGTGGGGAACTGTCATCTATTTGGTTCTGTCTGGAAGAAGCTGTGTCTCAGAGAAGATGGATCCAGGATTAGAGGGCTGGCTACAGTAAGTCACATACGAAAATACACTCTAGCTTTGCCCCTTCAGAAGAATAGAAGGACAATGGAAAGTGGTGCTGAGAGTGCATGAGGGAACCTGACAGATCTGTACAGATGGGCCACTGAGCTCACTTCTGATGGGCTGTCGTAGAGAAGAAGTGGCCCTGAGGGTGGGGGGTAGAGCTGGGATCAATGAGGGGAAGACTGGACAAGGCAGACTGAGTTGACAGGGGGCATATGTGGACACGAACCTATTGGTAGATCACACCCAGCCCTGACCAATGCCTCCCTTACCCGCTACTTCTGTCCACAGCCTTCACAACTCATCTTAGGTGAGCCGGAGGAGCTCTGGGGAGCCCTCCCTGTCCACACCCACCCCCCCCCTTAGCCCCCAGCTGGATAAGGAGCTTTCCTTTGTTCCCAAGCCCCTGGGGCAGGTCCTGGCTCTATTTCTTTCCACACTGCACTCCAACAGGTTTCTTTACACACCTGTTTCCCACAACCCAGGGAACTCCACGGGCAGGGGCTGCAGCTATTTCCTACCATCTGTCCAGCTCCAGCACAGAGTAGGTGCTTGGTGAATGCTTGGTTAGTCCCTAAAATATACTGCTGGGATGCAGCAGAAGCTCATGCACACCTGTGGAGTCCTCCCTCCACAGAGGGAGACCCCCTCCCCCCCAGACTAGTCGGATATCCACAGCAGAAGCTGGTAGCCGCATGAGGTGTTTCTAACCACTCGAGAGAAACACTTGGCTCCTGGACCCTTCAGGAGTGGCAGGTGCCTGTCCCCAGACCTACCTGAATGATGATTCGGCTGGCTCCTTCTTCATGACCTGCAGCAGACGAGTTAATAAGCCCCTCTTCCCATCACACACCAAACTCCTGAAACAAAACAGGTACATCAGTGGCAGACCTGAGGCTGACAGGGCCAAGTTCTACTTGGCCAAGGGACTGCTATCTTGGGGCCCTGGGGTTGGGTCTCTCTGCCGGTTTATGTGGGTGAAAAAACCTGGGACATTTCCAAACCTGCAGAATGCCCCCCAGCTCCATCTGTGTCCAGAGGACTCCAAGGACTCCTGCAGTCTTAGAACTGAACTCACACCACATCTCAGGCCAGCTTTCCCTTCCCAGACTCACTGGCAAGTGATCAGAGGCCAGAAAAACCCAGAGTCAGTGCTCAGAACCGCTGGAGGGCTGTTTACACCAAAGCGAGTTTGAAATGCCAGGACAGAGTCTACCAGATGGGGCAAAGTCTGTGCCAATAGGGTGAGAGAGGGAGTACCCTGGCCCCCACGTTCAGCTCCGCTGGCTTTGGACAAGTCCCTGTGCCTCTGGGCCTCAGCTTGCTGGTCTAGGAAGCAAGATGTTCGATGAGGAAATGACTTGGGCTGCATCATGGGGAACAGATGGCCAAGCAGGCAGGGATTCTGAGCCCTTAAACTCCCTCTTCAAATAGAACAGCTCTACTTTTATCCCCTCCAGACATTATGGACTATGCACGATTTTATTTGAACAGATTTCTCTTGCTTAAAAAAAAAAAAAAAATAGAGCCTGGGAATTATGACTTCTGTTGCTGGTTATAGTCCTCCCTGCCCTGACCCTCAGGAACCTGTGAGCTCCCTGCTGGTCAGAAGGTGGCACGAGCATAATCCAGCTAATGGGACTTATCACAGGGCAAGAAGCATGTCAGCAAAGGTGAGTGACAAAGGAGTGGGCAGAACACATGTGACTTTTGGCAGATGACCTCTCCAAACCCCTGCTCCCCACTCTGTAAAGTGGAGATGATGATGGCACCTCCCTCCCATGGCTGCTGTGCGGCCCCAGTGAGGTAATGCAGGTGACATGAGGACAGTGCGTGACACCCAGGAGCCCTCAGGACATCGGAGCTACATGTGAAAGAGAAAGGATAAGTACCAGACCCGTGGGCACTCATCTGTGAACCCGGGGGCACGCAGGCAGCCAGGGCGGGCTGTGGGCCAGAGCTGCATGCCACCCACCTGTCAGTGTTGAGGACGGCTTCCACCTCAGGGATGTTGGCCTTGAGAGAGATGGCACTGAGTTCGTTCAGCTCCTGGTTATTGAGCAGCAGGTACTTGTTCCTGCAACAAATGGATTGGAAGGGGTAAAGGACAGGCACCAGGCTAGTTCCCTTCTTGCCCAGTTCCTGTGGTGAGAGCCAGAGAATCTCCCAGGTGCCCTCCCCTGCCATCACTTGCTCCTGAGGCGGCAGAAGGGCACAGGCGAAGGGAGTCTCCCTGGCTCCCTCCCCTGCCCCTTTGCCTGCCACAGTCACTACCAAGGCCCATTCTCTCAGCATTTCCAGGCCTTTTGTTTGCCACTGAACATTTTTCTTTTTTAATGTCTCTTTGAGAAAGAGAGAGAGAACAAGCATGCCTGCACACAAGTGGGGGATGGGGAGAGAGAGAGGGAGAAAGAGGATCCCAGGCAGGCTCTGCACTATCAGCGGAGAGCCCGATATGGGGTTCGAACTCACAAACCTCAAGATCATGATCTGAGCTGAAGTCGGACTGAGCTACCCAGGCGCCCCACCAATGAACATTTCCTTTTGCTTTCTCAAAGGCACATCCAACTTGGTGATGTCCAAATCAAACTCAGCATTTTGCTTCTCAAACCTGGCTCTATTCTAGCATTCCCACAGGGGCCTGAGGCAGCTGAGACACTCCCTCCTGCGCCCTTCATCTTTAGGCCTGGCATCACCCAAGCCACGTGAACAGAAGCAGCTTCCTAAATGGTCTCCCCCAGGAACTGATTCAACACACAGCATCCAGAGAGATCTTTAGAAAATGGGACTCTGACCAGGTTACTCTACTGTCAAAAACACCCCCACAATTTCACAAGCTTTAGACTATATAAAATCTAAGCCCAAGAATTTGACTGACAAGGTCCTGTGGCTGAGCCACCAACCACTTTCACAGCCTATGGGCCAAGCCCCTCTTCTTTACATCGTTCGCCACACTGGCCTTCTTGAACACACGGTGCTCCACTCTGTAGGAGATTCTGCACACACCATTACTTCTGGAACAGACCCTCACTCTTCCTTTTCACCCAATTTACCACTACCGACCCTTCAGGTTTCAGCTGACAAGTTGCTTCTGCAGGGAAGAGCTCCCGACTACCCTCTGGCCAGTTCAGGGCCCCTATCAAATGTTCTCTTACAGAAGCATGCTCCCTCCCTCTGAATACCATCTCCATCTGTCACTGTGCACCGGGTGGTGTGACTCTGATTAATGTCCCTCCTCCCTTCCAGGACCGTACCCTTCACGAGACCAGGGGTCACGGCTAATTTCACTCATCACGGTCTCCCCAGAGCCTAACAGTGCCTAACACATACAAGTGCTCAGATTTAATAAAAGTCTGATGAATGTTAGGGACCCACTTCCTCAGAAAAAAAGTACACATTCAGAACATACTGGTGCCATTTTTTAGAGTGTTCACATACTTTCTGGAGCTTAAGTCCTTCAGACAAAGAGCCTCTGAAAGAGGATGGTCAACATGATCCAGACAAAAGTAGCCAAGTGGAGGCCCTTGGCCACATTTGTCCTCAGGCACTTTCTGGTAGCTTACACAATGTTTCAAAAGAATTTAAGTCAATGTTTAAAACCAGGATCTTCCACATAAATCTTAATTTCTAGCTTCCCTTGGGGGAAAAAAACTCAGAAGCTATGTAACAGCAGGCCCAGTTTCCTGTATACCAGCGGTAGGCAAGAGCTAAGCAGCAACTGCCTGTGTGTTCCAGCTCACGAAAGTCCTTCCATCCCACCCCTTACCCTCGCCATAATGTCTCCCCAGTGCCAAGGTCAAGGGGTCAGCTGCTATTCATCCCTCCCCCGGCACTGTTTACCTTAGAGCAGAGAATCTCTCTCTTGTGAATTCTCCACTGAAGGTAGAAAAATGAAAAATGAGAGGGCAGAATGCGGCTTCAAAAAAATGGAAGAGGGTACATCTCCTTGTGCAGGTGAAGAATATTCCACCTGTTCAATAAGCAAATACTCAGCCCACTTTGCCCACCTGAGGTCCCTGTGAAGGGCCAAGCTGTCCATTCCTGGTTCGGAGGGACAGTTGAGGGATGTATTGACTCCAAGGGTAACAAGGAGCCAGCAACTCTGTACTCCCTTCCTGAGGTGGCAGTGAGGGCTCAGGGGAAGACTGGCACAGGGCCTGGCACAAAGGAAGGGCCGCATGAACGGCAGCTCTTATTACAGTATTGTCAAAGTGCAGCCACACGTGGTAACCATGTGACAGCTGCCCTCACAGCTGCCAGGTCCTCTGGAGCTGAGGTCTGAGACAGGGGAGAGGCCCTTGCAACAACTGTCCTTCCAAGGACAGCTCGTACTTACTCGTGATGGTCGCTGAAACTCTGGAGAAGCCTCAAGAACTGTATCTTCAAGGTGATGTCCTAAAACACATATGCATCCTTGATGTTAAAACCATCACCACAACGTTCCCAATGAAAATAAAACATTCTGGTGAGAGCCTGGATGTGTCGCTTTGCTTCTCTGAGCCTCTGTCCTCACACACAATGAGGACTTTTCTATAGTCAGAAACTCTTTGCTGACTTCCACAACTGGCCAATAAGAGATTAAGCTGCTGCAGACCCTTCCTGCTATCCCCCGCTTCCACCTACATGTTGAATAAAAAATAACTAAAATTCTCTTAAACGTGAGGCTAACTTCATAAGAAAGGAAAATCCATAGGATTCAGAAATGAAGAAAGGACTGCGTTCAGAGCAGTGAGCACAAGAGCAGATGGTCAGCAGCTCTGGGTGGGATGGAGAAGTGGGAATGACATTTACTCATGCCAGGGCTTGGGTTTAATGCCCTGCAGGGACTAGACAGAACCCTGTGCCCATGTAAAGCCTGGCAAGCAAGTACACTTGGTGAAACAAGGGTGAGAAAAACCCCACTTATCAGCCCAGGGAGCTGGCAAAGATGCCTGTTTCTGCCTGGGTGCTACTGGTGGTGAAGGGGAGCCCCCCGAAGAGAAATCTGGCACTCAACATGAAAACTTGCCCTGTGGCACTTACTCATAAAGAACCTGGCAGACAAAAGCAAGTGTTCTGAAGAAATACTTCCAGAGGCAAGGCTACATTCCAGAACACGAGGTCACATTCCACCCTGAGGGGAATATGAAGATTCAAATGCAAGTATTAGCATCCCATGAGCAATCCAAGACCATAAAAAAAGTATGTTACAAGTAATGAACATTAACATAACAAATAAAGACCAAGTCGTTTTTGACAAAGAACCAGATGTCTCAAAATGCAGAATACATTCAACTTGAAATTAAAAATTCGGATGATGGGCTGAGAGGCAAATTGGACAAGGCCAGAGAAGAACAGTAAGCTGGAAGGTCAGGCACTGTGGGAAGTCCCCAGAACATGGCACAGAGACCAGGGAGAGCCTATGGCACTGATGGCCGTGTGTGGCACTTCAAAGTCCCAGAGCACTGTCCTCCTGATGCTGGTGATCAAGCCTCCACGTGGCCCACAAGGACAGTGGGCAAGGGAGTGTGACCTTCCTCCTGCAAAAAACAGGCTCAGAGATTCAGCGACTCGTTCAAGCTCTCCCAGCAAACTGAGTGGCATAGAGGCCTCCTGACTCCCAGTTCAGTGCTCTCTCCAGTGCACCATAAGAGAGACCAGGTAGAGGTGAGCCTCTGACTCCTTTAAAAAAGAAAGCACCCTAAAGCCCTTTCTGGCCACAGACCATTGGTGGTGCCTGCTCTCAAGAGGGCAAAACCTACCACCAGTAGATGTGCAACAGTGTGGGGCTGCATACAGATCAAGGGGAAGCCTGCCACTAGGTAACAGAGAGGCTTTCTGGAGGGAAAGCCTCCTGGGAGCGCCCTGTCCTAGAGGTGTGCACGAGGAAGCTGACAGAGGGCCTCAGAAGGGATTTCTGCACAGGTGGAGGGGTGGGGTCAGACCCTTCTCAAGGCAGCTTCCACTTAAGGGATCATATAGACTAGGACTTTATTTCTACTCTTTCAAAAAATGAGATTTCAAAGGGTCAACAGCAGTCCTGGAAACAAGTACTCCTGGCAAATAAAGCCCATATGTTGCCACGTTCCCCAGCTCACCGGGCTACAGTCACAGTTCTGGTTGTGACCATGGAGGACAAGGGCAGATGCTGAGTGCTTCCTCCAAATCAGCTTGTCGAACAAATTATTGAGCCCGGGGATCAGCTTGAACTCTGCGATCATTCTGTGAACCTAGATGGGGTAGGAAGGCAAAAAAGCATTACAACAAACGTGCTGTGAAGATCCATCAAAATCTCCTGCTCAGCACGTTCTAAACAATCTTTGAGGATGAAGAAAGCAACAGTCAGTAGGGACTGCGGAGGTTTAAATGAAAAACCTCACTTAGCCACCCCTCTCCACACTCCCACTATGCACAGACACACTTTTGCACTCTACTCACAGATCCCCACAATACTCCTGGAGTCACACTGTATGGTGGGTCCTCTTTTAAGAACACAAGTTTTAGATTCAGGGAGTCCTGGGTTTGACAAGCAGCTCCAACACATACGAACTTAATAACCTTAATCAAATTTCTTAATTTGTTTGTTCTTAGTTTGTTTCCTACTCATATCATTAAAGTATAAATACCACTCATGCTTCAGAGTAGGAATAGATTTCAACTAGAGACAAGATAAACATATTTAAAAGATGTAAACCCTAAGTATCCTAGAAAAATCTATGCAAAGATTTAAAAAAAAATTTTTTTTTAAACGTTTATTTATTATTGAGAGACAGAGTGAGACAGAGCATGACCATGGGAGGGGCAGAGAGAGGAGGAGACACAGAATCCGAAGCGGGCTCCAGGCTCTGAGCTGTCAGCACAGAGCCCGACACAGGGCTCGAACACACAAACTGCGAGATCATGACCTGACCCGAAGTCGGACGCTCAACCGACTGAGCCACCCAGGTGCTCCTGCAAAGATTTTTGTAAACGACCATACGAGAAAGATTTTCTAAAATATTAAGTATACCTAGAAGCCAAAAGAGAAGACCGTTCAATTCAATCATATAAACCTTTAAAAATTCTCTGTGGCAAAATTCACAATAAGCAAAGTCGTTAAGTCAAATAGGAAAATGGAGAACATAGTGGCAATCTCACATCATAGGCAAAAAGCTAATTTCCTCTGTAAGGAATCCTACAAATCTCTTAAACAAAAAGACCAACCTTACAGAAAAAATGGGCAAAGGTTACAGACAGGAAAATACAAGACATTCTTCAATATATGAAAGTATTCAGCCTCACTTATAATACTAAAAGAAATTCAAATCACAATGAATTTTTCGCTTTCTCAGGTTAGCAGAGAGCAAAGCTTAATAATACTGTGCTGGAGAGCTGGGCCTCAGGCACGCTCACTCACTACTGGTGAGAGGGCATTTGCCGAACTGCCTGCAGAAGAAGGTCATTTCGGTGAGATCTCTAAAATCTACAAATGCATATTCCCTTTGACCAGCAATTCTACTTTCAGGAATTTATTCTCAGATCCACATACTAAATGACATATGTGTAAAGTTACTCACTAAAGAACAGCAGCACTATTTGCAATACTAACCTATACTTCCCGTCAGTGGGTATTAGTTGTGTAAACCTTGGCATATCCATTCAGTGGGGTATAAGGTACCAGAAAAAAGATTGAGGTCTTTCACACATAGTGAATTAAACATTTACCAAGATACAATATCAAAAAAGCAAATATGTACATGCTATATTAATCACTGTGTTAAAAAAAATGAGAGGAATATATTTGCTTTTATAAGCATAAAATGTCTCTAGAAGGATACATGAATAACTGGTAAAAATTAGATGCTTCATGGAAGAACCAGAATATCCAGGATCAGAGGAGAGAAAGGCTTCATTCATGCTTGTTTACATTTTTTTTTTTTTTTAACATTTATTTACTTTTGAGAGACAGAGCATGAGCAGGGAAGGGGCAGAGAGAGAAGGAGACATAGAATCTGAAGCAGGCTCCAAGCTGTCAGCACAGAGCCTGATGCAGGGCTTGAACTCACAAACCACGAGTTCATGACCTGAGCCAAAGTCGGACACTTAATGAGCCACCCAGGAGCCCCGCTTATTTACACATTTTAATAAAGAACTATGTGAATTATTTACCTATCAAAAAATATGTATATATGTGTGTGTGTGTGTGTGTGTGTGTGTGTGTGTGTGTGTGTATATATATATATATATATATATATATTTACCTAAAACAAAGTGATTACTACTTCTCAGGGCTCTTATAAGGACAAAGCTAGAAAATGTATGTAAAGTCCTGAGCACAGGATCAGTGCTTACTGATTCCCATTCTACAAGGGGATACAAGGGGAAGGGGAAGGGGAAGTTTAGCAGGACAGATGGCCAAGGCAGTGGTGGAAATGTCGGCCTAACTCAAGGGTTCTGATCCTAAAGCCTGTCGTTCAGGCCTACCACAGGTGTGCATTTATTTATTTAAATTTTAAAAAAAATGTTTATTTTTGAGAGAGAGACAGAGCGCGGGAGGGGCAGAGAGGGAGACAGAATCCAAAGCAGGCTCCAGGCTCCGAGTTGTCAGCATAGAGCCCAACACGGGGCTCAACCCCACAAAGAGTGAGATCATGACGTGAGGCAAAGTCAGATGCTTAACCGACTGAGCCACCCAGGTGCCCGGGTGTGCATTTATCTCAGGAGGCCAAAACTGGACAAAGCTGTGACTCTGGACAATGTTCTTTGAACCTGAGTCCCCTGATGGAAAATGAGAGCTAGTGAAGACGCTGAAAGGATTCAATGAGGTAATGTGGCCCAAATGCAGGGCCTGACTTTACAGGAAGTGCTGTATTGACTGTTTACATGAGCACTGGAGAAATGGAACTTAGGACATCTGGGGAGAGTGACTTCAATTTAACCAAGACCGGTCAGAGAACTTGGCCTGAATGTACAACAAAAAGGCCACTCTAAGGAGGAACCTTCTGGGAGGCCTGGCCGGGGAATCCCTTTTCCTTGTTGTCCCAGCCTCGATGAGGCCTGTGGATCCATGTCCCCACAGCGCCAGCATACAGCAGAACGCAGTCAATGCTGACTGTGCTCCTGAGGACATGCCAGCAGAACACTGGTTCTCAGGTGGGCAGCATCCTGAGGCCAGCCTGTGGTCCCTCCAAGGCAGCAGCAGCAGTAATCATACAGGTTAACCAGAGAAACCAATGACTGATTCATAAAGACTTGGGAATAGGAAGGCTGCTCAGGGAGCAGGGAACGGTCATGAGGGACAGAAAGTAGATGGCTCTACTGATGCCTGGAACCTGAGAGCACAGCCCTTTTTGTACCCTGGTTTCCTCAAGTATCAAGTGAGGGAAGAGGTGGTCACCACTTTTTTTTATAACTTACCAAATACCCCAAAATTCAAATGTGAATAACCGTGAAAAAAGATAAAAGCACTGAACACATGTAGGGCACAGCGACGTAATCATTTCGTAACAAATGTATTCCATATTGGAGTAAGGAGCTTCAATGCCGTGGAGGTCAGGGTGGGGCTTCATCCAGGGTCCTGGTTTTAAATACCAACTACATGCTGACAACCTCCATGGTTCTAGCCCCGGGCCTGACCTCTGCCCTAACTCCAGGTGCAGGTAATCCGGGTGCCGATTCTGAGAGACACCTCAAACCTAACTTGTTCAAACTGAATTCCCTGCCCTTCTCTCTACACCTCCACTCCTCTCCCCTAACTCCTAACCCACAGTCTTAACCATCTCAATAAATGGCCAATCCATCCTCCCACCTGCTTGGGCCAAAAACCTTAGAAGTTGTCAAAGAAGTCACCCTTAATCCCTCTCTCATGCCCACATCTGAAACTATCAGCAAATTCTACCTGTTCTACCTTCAGAATATATCCAGACTGTAAGCACTTCTTGAGACTCCCCTCCACCAATATGCTTAGTCCTGGCTACTATCATCTCTTTCACAAGGCTGCCAGAGGGGTGGCTTCCCAGTCACTCAGAGTAAACACCCACGTCCTTAAAATGGCCTGTGAAACCCAGATGGGATCCTCATCCCTCCCCTCACTGATCATTCCAGTCCATGCCCCTGCTTCCCTACTATTCTACCAACCCACTGGGCATGTTCGCACCTCAGGACTCGCTCCCTCTACCTGGTAGGCTGCCTCAGGGATCAGCGTGCATGGCCCTCTCACTTTCTTCATGACACTGTTATGCTGGATGTCATCTTTGCAGTGAGTCTTCTCCCTGGCTACGCTATCCAAAACTGCTCCTCACTTGTAAGATGGGGATAACTTCACCTATCTCGCACGGAGCTGCTATGATGGTCCAGGGTCTGACTCAAAAAGGAGCTTAAGGACTGTTGAGTGCCCCCCGCCAACTGCCCACCTTTTTTTCATCCACAGGGCAATGATTAGTCAGCAGGAGAGGACTAGTTCTCATCTATCCTGAAGAGGAATGCTACTTCCAGAGCTCTCTTTCTCCCCCTGTAGGTTATAGGCCCTTGCTCCTTCAACCCCAGCACATGCGGAGCCCCAATAGCTGTCTAGTTTTTGTAACTGATACAGCTCCCAGCTCTGGCCCACCACCCTGAGCCCCCATCGGACTGGCAACTCTTCTAGTGCATCTACAGGGCAGTCGTCCTGTCACAAAAACCCTTTCTTCTTCATATTCACAAGGTCAAGTAACATGGCCAAGCAACCAGCTATGCCCTGGGCACCAATGCTCTGCCCAGAAATGCTGCCCACAGCAAGGTATGGTAGAAAGACTATGGACTCTGGAATGAGACTGGCTTCCTGATATGTAAACAGAGATGAGGAGAACGACCCCTGCACTTTGCTGGGCTGGAGTGACAGCCTAATGGAGTACTTGATGCCCCACAAGTGCCCGGGACGTGTTCTGAGACGTGTGGGAGGGGGGGCCCACCTGGTTTCGCTGACGCCCCATCAGAAGCACGCAGAGAACATAGAGCACTTCCAGTTTGTACATGATCTCATGCATGATCTTCATTGACTGAGGCAGCTGGGTCCTGGTGGAAGTGTGAGGCAGGCCATTCTCCTCAGAAGCCCCTGGAGGAGGGAACACAATGGAGGCTGAGACAGCCACCAGGAGAGAGGGTTGAAACACTGCTTGTAAGGAAACATGTTTCTGCTCCTCAAACCAGCTCTGGACAGACTTGAGGTAACAGAGCCATTAGACTGGCCCCTGAGCCCATGACAGAGACTTTGAAAGCCACAAAACCCCCTCTGTGCCCACAGGGGCCAGGCAAGCTTAAAAACAGAAAAACTGACTCTGCACATCATAAGAAAAGGAGTTCTGTATGTATGGTGACAGATGTGAGCTAGACTTACTGAAGCGATTATTCTGCACTATGTGCAAGTATCAAATCATCATGGTGTACACCTGAAAATAATACGTTGGTATCAATTATACTCAATAAAAAACCAAATCGACTCTGCAGTTGCATTCTATCTCACTGACTTCAACACAGTGAAAATGCTCTGACACAGCCAATGCAACAACAAGATCCATCTCTTCCTGATATTCTTTTCTCCCGTCATCATCAGAGAGTATCCCCCACCCAAGTGCCCAGTGAGCTAGCAACGAATTGTGCCAAACTCTCTTCAGGTCACAATTGACTCTAAGTACTTGGTACCTCTACCTAGATTCTACAAGGAAGCACTGCTGAAAGACTGAGAGGGATTCTTTTCCGAGATTTCTTTTCTCCTGTTTTGCAAAGAACCATCTAAAGTTTTCTAAGGTTCAGCTTTCCAAGGCAGACTGGGCACCACAACTGCTGTTAATGATACAGATGAACATAGTGTCTACTAGCAGACTTCCATTTTACCCAGTTTCATTGTTAGTAACAATGGCAGCAGCTAAGTAATATTTCTGGGACATGGTATATGCCAGCTATCATATTTTGGGCTGCAGGTAAACCATCACATTTATTCTACTACCCAGTTAACAAGAAAGTCTCAATGAATCATGCAGGTTACAATCATGAATACTCATGGGAAGGTGCTAGAACAAAGTGCTGAAGGCTGAGGGCTCTGGGATTATAACTTGCTGGCTGTGTAACACTGGTCAGGTTACCTCCACACTAGGCCTCAGACTGCCTCATAGAAGGGAAGTAACAGCAATGCTACTGTGGACGGCTGGGTGGCTATTTGGAGTCAATGAGAACACAACAAAAGCCCAGCACCTGGCTCTTGGGGAGCCTTCCTCTTAGGTACCTGTTATTTTAAAAGAGTACTGGTCAGGGTCAAGAGACCTTAGGGATTACTTCCCCTCAACTTTTCTCATGTTTAACGTGAAAAGATGAATGAGTAACTACTAAGGTCCTTCCAAGCTCCCACTGGAACTGCTGCAAGACCTTTTGCAAAGGGCCAGAAAAACTATATGGGATAGAACAGTGGTTATCAAGTAATATTTGGGTAAGGTGCATGCAAAAGTCTGGTGACTTCTACAAGGTGATACCAATGTACAAGAACCCAAGTTATTCTGCCCTACTGGCATGGAACTATGTTTTTACAGCCATGTCATGTCACTAATATAAAATCACAACCCTGGGAGATGACAGGTTGTTGAGTGAAGCAAGACTGAAAGGCAGCATGGCACAGATGTTAAGAGCACAGCCCCCGAGCTAGCCTGCCACATCTGACCCAGCTCTACTACTGTAGATGTAAGTATATGGTAAATAAAAAGATGTAAGTATATGGTAAATAAAAAGAAAATGAGTTTTTCTGCTAATGCTTGCTTGCTACTAGTTTTTTTTTCTTTTTAATCTACAAGGTTGTTTTTTTTTTTTCAATTAAATTTTTAAAAATGTTTATTTATTGGGGTGACTGGGTGGCTCAACTGGTTAAGTGTCCCAACTTCAGTTTAGGTCATGATCTCGTGGTTTGTGAGTTCGAGCCCCGTGTCGGGCTCTGTGCTAAGGGGGCTGGAGAGCCACTGGGGGACAGGATGCTTAAGGGAAGGACAGGCACAGCGAATAGCAAACAAGCCCTCCTCAGTAATAAACGTCTGTGGAGAAAGAGAAACACAGGCAGCTCAGATGCTTCCCCGGGCAATGCCGATCTTTGGTGCCTGGTTTTCACGGGTTTGACAAGAAAGTCTCTGGGGTAAGTATTTTCAAGAAAGGCAGTTCTTAAACCAATGGCCAGAGCTCAGCAACAAGATTAATTCCCAAGGATGAGGATGGGCAAACTAGTTTGAGAGGTTTCTGCTTCCCTCCAATCTCTTCAGCTGCATAAAACTGATTCAAGGGGTCACCACCCTCCATAGGTCTACACTGCACTCTGGGGCATACTCTTTTTTTTTTTCCTAAAACAGCTTTGAGCTATAATTCAGCATACAATTCACCCACTTGAAGTGTACAATCCAGTGGTTTTTAACATATTCACAGTTGTGCAGCCATCATAACTGATTTTAGAGCATTTTCATCACCCCAAAAAGAAGTCTTATTCTCATTTGCCACCAAACCCCTCATCTCTAGGCATCCACTAAAGTACTTTGTTTCAAAGGAAATGGAATCATAAAATATGTGACCTTTTGTGCCTGGCTTCTTCTACTCTGCACAATGTTTTCAAGATTCATTCAGGTTGTAGCATATACCAGTATTTCATTTTTTACACTGCCGAATAATATTCTGCTATATGAATATACCACATTCTGTTATCCACTTACCAGCTGATGGACATTTGGGTTATTTCCATATTTTGGCTATTATAAATCTGCAGCTGTAAATATTCACGTGTAAGTTTTTACATAAACATGTTTTCATTTCCCCTGGATATATAAGTAGGACTAGAATTTCTGGGTCATATGGTAACCCTGTTTAGCCTTTTGAGGAACTGTGAAAAGTGCCAGACTGTTTTCCAAAGTGACTGCACCATTTTATATACTCACCAACAGAGAATGAGGGTTCTGATTTCTCCACATCCTTGCCAACACTTGCTATCATGTCTTTTTGATGATAAACATCCTAACAGGTATGAAGTAGTATCTAATTGTGGTTTGGATTTGCATTTCCCTGATGGTAATGATGTTAAACATCTTTTCATGTGTTTATTGGCTATCTGTATCTCTGCTTTGGAGAAATGGGTATTCAAATCCTTAGCCCACATTTCAAAATGTGTTGTCTTTTTATCACTGACCTGTATGAGTTCTTTACAAATTCTAGATTCAAGTCCCTCATTAGATACATGGTTTGTAGGTAATCCCTTTCTGCAAAGAAGCCAGTTGAGATTTTGACAGACACAGAGCTCGACACGTGGAGTACTGCTACCTTAATCATACTGAGTCTTCCGGTCCATGAACACGAGATAGCTTTATATTTAGGTCCTCTTTCATAATAATAAAAATGTTTTATAATTTTCAGAGTAGGAGTTTTGCATTTCTTTGTTAAGTTTATCCCTAAGTATTGCACTCTTTTTGATGCTCTTATAAATGAAATTTCTTAATTTTGGTTTGGTCATTGCTACTGTATAGAAACAATTGAATTTTGTATATTGACCTTATAATCTGAAACGCTGTTGAACCCACTTACTAGTTTAGTGGGTTTTTGTTTTTACTGGATTCCTTGGTTTTTCTATATATAAAATCTGTGAAGAGAGACAGCTTAACTTCCTCCTAATCTGAATGCCTTCTATTTCTCTTTCTCACCTAGAACCCCCAAAGCAATGTTGAGTTGAAGCAGCAACTTCAAGGCAGGGGTCCTTGTCTTGTGCCTGATCTTAGTGGGGGAGCAGCTTTCAGTCTGTGGGCATGAAGTATGCTGGCTGGGGGTTTAAGATACCCTTTAATTGGTTGGGACTGCTCCTTTCTCTTCCCAGTTTGAGTGTTTTTATCATGAAGGGGTGTTGGATTTTGTCTGATGCTTTTCTGCATCTACTGAAATGATCGTATTTTTGTTCTTTCTTCTACTGATACAGTGTATACATCAACTGATTTTCATATACTGAATCAACTATGCATTAATCCTACCTAGTCACATATATACTTACTTGGTCAGGTGTATAATTCTTGTATGTTGCTAAATTTGGTTTGCTAGTATTTTCTTGAGGATTTTTACATTTATATTCATGAGAGATACTGGTCTGTAATTTCCTTATAGTGTCTTTGGTTTGGGTATCAGGTTAATTATGACTCATATGTTAGGAAGTGTTTCTTCCTCCTCTATTTTGTGGAAGTCTGTGACATACTGGTGTTAATTCTTATTTAAATGGCTTCTTATTTAAGAGGCCAGGGCTTCTTTGCGGCGGGGGGGAGGGGGGGGTAGTTTTTCTGTTATTAGATCCCTTTACTTTCATAGGTCTGTTCAGATTTTCTATTTCTCGAGTCAGCTACAGGAGTTTTTGTCTTTCTTATCATCTGTCCATTTCATCTAGGCTGTCTAATCTGTTGGCATACAGTTGTGTACAGTATTTCCTTAGAGTCATTTTTATCTTTGTACATGTTGTCATGTACCCTCTTTCATTCCTGGTTTTAGTAGTTTGAATATTGTCTTTTTTTTTTTTTTCCTTGATCAGTGAAGCTAAGTTTGTTAATTTTGTTAACCTTTTCAAAGAACCAACTTCTGGTTTTGTACATTTTCTCTATTATTTTTCAATTCTCTATTTCATTAATTTCTATTCCAATCCTATTATTTCTTTCCATCTGCTTGCTTTGAGAAAATAGCTTGCCTCTTCCTTTTTCAATGACTTAAGGAGAAAAATTAGGTTACCGATTGGGGAATTTGAGTTTTTGTTTGTTTGTTTTTTTAATGTAGGGATTTATAGCTACACATTTCTCCCTTAGCATGCTTTAGCTGCATTCCTTAAGGTCAGTATGTTGTGTCATTTTCATTCGTCTCAAAATATCTTTGAATTTTTTTTTTTTTTAATGTTTTGAGAGAGAGAGAGAGCAAGCAGGGAAGTGGCAGAGAGAGAGAGAGAAACACAGAATTTGAAGCTCCAGGTTCTGAGCTGTCAGCACAGAGCCCAACACGGGGCTCAAACCCACGAACTGTGAGATCGTGACGTGAGCTGAAGTCGGATGCTTAACTGACTGAGCCACTTGGGTGTCCCTCAAAATATCTTTTAATTTTCTTTGTGATTCTGTCTCTGAACCATTGGTTATTTAGAATTATATCACTTAATTTCCATGTTTCTAATATCTGATTTCTAATACTACTTCTCTGTGACTGAAATACATGGTTTGTACAATCTTAATCCTTTCAACTTTACTGAGGCTTTTTAGGTAACCTAGCATATGGTCCATCCTGGAGAATGTTCCATGTGCATGTGAGAAGAACGTATATCCTGCAGTTGTTTGGTGGTGTTCTATATATATCTAGTAAGTTTAGTTTGTTTAAAAAAAATTTTTTTTAACGTTTATTATTTTTGAGAGCGAGCAAGTGCACGAGCAGGGGAGGGGCAGAGAGAGAGGGAGACATAGAATCCAAAGCAAGCTCCAGGCTCTGTCTGAGCTGTCAGCACAGAGCCTGATGCAGGGCTCAAACTCACAAACCACGAGATCATGACCTGAGCTGAAGTTGGATGCTTAACCAACTGAGCCACCCACGTACCCTGTTTGTTTTTTAAGTTGGCCCCATGCTCAGTGTGGAGCCCAACATGGGGCTTGAACTCATAACCCTGAGATAAAGAGTCATTCAACCAGCTGAGCCACCCAGCCGCCCCAAGTCTAGTTGGTTTAGAGTGTTGTTCAAGTCTTCTATTTCCTTCTTGATCTTCTAGTTGTTTTCTCCATTACTGAAAGTGGGGTATTCAAGTCTCCAACTATTACTGCTGCTATTTCTCTCTTCAAATCTATTAGTTTTTGTTTCATTTATTATTTTTTTGGCTCTGTTGTTAGATATGTTTATAACTGTTCTATCTTCTTAATAGATTCACCCTATTATAAAATGTCCTTTTTTTTCTTTTATCTCTGATAACATTTTTTGTTTTCAAGTCTCTTCTACTATAGCCACTCCAGCTTTCTTATGGTTGCTCTTTGAAGTATGCATCTTTTTCTATCCTTTACTCTTAACCTATTTCTACCTTTGAATAGAAAGTATACCTCCTGTAGGCTGCATACAATTGGATCTTTTCTAAAAACTCCACTATGACTATTTTTTGGATAAATTGTTTTAATCTATTCATATTTAAGGTTATTAATGACACAGTTGGGATTACTTCTGCCTTTTTACTTTTTGTTTTCTGCATAGCTTATGTGTTTTTTAATTCCTTTATTTCTCCTATAATACTTTCTTTTGTAGTAAGTGAACACTTTCTGGTATAACATCATAATTCCTTTAACGATTTTCTCTATTTTTAAAGTTACTTTCTTTGCAGTTGCTATCGGGTTTGCCATATACATCTTAACCTGACAGAATCTTTTCAGATTTATACTAATTCCAGAGCTCCTATATAGCTCTATTCCCCCTCCTCTTTTTGTGCTATTAGTTTTATGCATACTACATCTATGTACACTAACCAACAATATATTGTACAACACACTGCACACACTGTTACACAATACACTGTTGTAATTATTAGTTTATATAATTTCATGTTCATTAAAGAAGCTGAGGAAAGAAAGGAGAGCATGTAAATATTAATAGAGTTTGTTATACTGATCCTCTTATTTACCACTTTGGTTATCTTCATTGATTCCTGTTGATTCAAGTTACTATCTGGTATAATTTCCTCACTGCAGTACAACTTTGGTCCGATCCAAGTTCCCACAAAGTTTCTTTGTGCTGTTACTGTCAAATATATCACACTTCTGTATGTTACAGATTCAACAATATAATTATAAACATATGGTTTTATTTACACAACTGTTTTTAAATTAATTAAGGAGAAAAAATATGCATTTATACTGTCTTTTATGATTCTCTAATTACCTTTACTACTGCTCTTTGTTGTTTTGCATAGATTCACATTACTGCCTGAGGTCACCTGCTTTCCGCCTGAAGAACTTCCTTTGGTATTTCTCATAAGGCAGATCTTTTAGTAATGAATTCTCTAAGTATTTGTTCATCTAGCAAGGTCTTTATTTCACCTCTGTTTCTGAAAGAAAGTTTTGCTGCTGACTTTTTTCCTTTCAGCCCTTAGATCATGCCACTGCCTTATGACCTCTATTATTTCCAAGAAGTCAGCTATCAATCTTAAAGAAATATTCTTGAACATGAGGGTTTGTTTTTCTCTTTCAACTTTCAAGATTTTCTCTTTGTCTTTTAGCATTTCTCTTATGATGCGTGTGGGTGTGAATCTCTTTGAATTTATGCTACTTGCAGTTCTTTGAGCCTTTCAGATGTATATATGAATGCTTTTCAAATTTGTGAGGTTTTCAGCCACTATTTCTTTGAATATTCTTCTTGCTCCTTTCAGTGCATTCTTCCTTCCAGTTATTTATAATTTTAAACCGCAGAACTTCCGTTTGGCTCCTTTTTCTATCTCCTCTTTACGGATACCCTCTATTTGATGACATACTGTCGTCATAGCTTCTTTAGTTCCTTCTACTTCTTTAGGCACAGCATCCTTTAGCTCTTTGACCTCCTTATGACAGGTCTCCATTAAATCCAATATCTGGGTTCTCTCACAGGCAATTTCTGTTACCTGTTCTCTCCCGTATATGGGCCATACTTGCTCTGCATATCTCATACATTTTATTAAACTGACATTAAAAATTTTTTTTTAATGTTTATTTTTGAGACAGAGAGAGACAGAGCATGAACGGGGGAGGGTCAGAGAGAGAGGGAGACACAATCTGAAGCAGGCTCCAGGCTCTGAGCTGTCAGCACAAAGCCCGACGCGGGGCTCAAACTCATGGACTGTGAGTTCATGACCTGAGCTGAAGTCAGACGCTTAACCGACTGAGCCACCCAGGCTCTCCTTAAACTGACATTTTAGGTAAATAATACAGCAACTGTGGATACTGGTTCCCCTTCTTCCCTTTTGGGGCTTGTTATTTTCTTGTTCATTTGTTCAGTGACCTCCCTAGACTATTTCAGCAAAGTCTATTTCTCCACAGACTAGCGAGGTCCTTGGTGTTTTGCTTCAGAGGAGTGAAGTTGTGGGGGTGTTTACAGTCTCCCTGGATGACGATTTCTGCCTCATCTGGTATGAAACCCAGCTGTCAGACTCCACTAATTGCTGGCTGAATGCGCCACTGTTTTTGACAATGCCTTGGGGCGTAATAAAGTGCTCCAAAATCTAATCCAATTAAAACCGGGCCAACGTAGTTTCTGAGACTGAGGTTGGTTTTGACCTCAGAAGAGCTCTGCTTAGCTGTTTTCCTGGTTCTTACTGGTAAACTACCCAGCCTATGGTTTAACTTTTTTTTTTTATGTTTATTCTTGAAGAGAGAGAAAGAGGGGGGTGGTGCGCCCTCAAGTGAGAGAGGGGCAGAGAGAGAGAGAGAGAGAGAGAGAGAGAGAGAGAGAGACCCCCAAGCACAAACGAACCCTGAGATCAAGTCCTGAGACAAAATCAATGAGTCGGACACTTAACAGACTGAGCTACCCAGGAGCCCCTATGGTTTAGCTTCTTGTTCTCACTTAAGAGCTAACATCCTCCCTTTATTTGCTTACCACCAAAATCAACATTGTTTTCCAGAACACCCTTAGGTCTGAACTTCCCTACCTTCTGCTCTTATGCATTACCTCTCGTCCTGGCAAAATCTTGGTGCCGCTACTCTGAGCAGGGTCAGCCGACTTTTAAGTCCTTTTGGCTTGCCTCTCCCTACACGGAAGCTCTGTCCTACACCTGAGTTGGGGCAAGGACAGCAGGGTCACAGAATTCTTGCTTGCCAGGCCTAGGGCACAGCTTCTGTACTGAGTGTAGTACAAAGGTAGTCAGAAGAAAGGAGCCCCTGGCATTATGTGCAATAAGTGAATTAAATGAAGTCAGAAAGAGAAAAATACTCTATAATATCACTTCTATGTGGAATCTAAAAAAAGTCAAACTCAGAGAAATAGAATGCTGGTTACCTGAGGCTGGGAGAATTAGGAAGATAGTGGTCAAAAGGTACAAACTTCCAGTTATAAGATTAATAAGTTCTGGGGATCCAACGTACTGCATGGGGATTATAGCTAATAATATTTGAAAGACATTAATAAAGGAGATCTTAAAAGTTCTCACCACAAAAAAGAAATAAGTATGTGATGAGGTGTTAGTTAATGCTATGATGGTATCATTTTGCAATACATAAATGCATCAAATCAACATGCTATATACGTAGTATTATAAATCAATTATATCTCAGTAGTGTTGGGGCAGGGAGCCTCCGACCTGTAAGGGTACACTCATCAAGAATTTAGCCTCTTCAACTTGGAGTTGGAGGGAATGAGAAAAGCTGGTGGTCTGCCCTCCTCCCCTTCAATGGTGAGATACCATATTCCTTGTTTGGGAATTGTGTCCTCTGTTGAGGGTTGTGTCTTTTTGGCCACGCCAGCCCAGAGTGGAATTCCCAACAAGCAAAAGTTCAAATGTCAAAGACACTCACTGTTCTGAGTTTTAGCAGATTTCCTTGAAGAAATGTTTCCTCATTTGCTGTATGCTCTCAGAACAACTTCCACATATACATGGATGGCTTTTGTTGTTTTTTATAGGTTTTGTTTACAGTTGCAATGGGGAGCAGGTCCACAGAGCTCCGTACACTGCCATCCTGGAACTAGAACTCCTCCTTTCACTTTTACCTGCATGATTACAGTGAGAATTCCTGGGTTTGTACAATCTGACCCCATCTTGCTGGCCAGAGTCAAACGCTTCACCGTTAAGCATATGACCCAAGATAGGCCAGAGTTCTTCACCAGGAAGCTACTGCTGAAACTAGGAGTCTACTCATCGGAACAGAGAGAACACTAAAGAACCATGGAGAATGAAGAAGAGACATGGAAAGGACTCTTTGAGTTCCTAAGAATGCTTTGGTTATTGGATCCAGACAGTCCCTTCTCCCTGCAATGAGGTCTACACTGAGGGAGTTTAAAGAGGTTTCTGTCACTAGCTTTCAAAAGTGTCTTAACAGTTCTGATCTAGGGCTTCCCTGAGGAAAACTCTACTGAGCAAATTTCAATTAATGCTCCTCAGAAAAGAGGTCAAGAATGGCTTCAGAAGCCTAAGGGAAAGCTCCCCACATCATAGAAGACCCTCCCTGCCACTGCCACCCCCCCACCCCCACCCCCCGCCACCAGCCCCCAGCCCAGAAGTACCTTGATTGTGCTCAGACTCCTCATTAGCCACTCGCATCAGGGCATCCAGCACCAAAGCATTGTCTAGCCATGTGTACCACTCCTCCAACTCCTGAAGGAAGCTAGCTGTGCCCGTTGACTCTGACACCTTTCGAGTCGCAAGCTTGCAAAGCCGCTCAACAAAGCCAGGGATGCTGAGAAGGGCCGCTGCCAAGGAGAGGGAATTTTCAAAACAGAGACCAACCAGCTCTAAAGCCCTCAACAAGGAGCCTGTCCCCTACCTGTGGTGGGAATGATTTTTAATCTGACAGTAGCTAGTCAGAGAGCTTCCCTTTAAAATGAAATGCCAAGCCAAAATAAAATAGTAAATTACAGAAACAAGTTCAATTGTAGCAGGTATAGAGAAACAGGCTCTTATATCTACTAGTGGGAATATAAATTGGAATAACTTTAGTGTCTTAAATCTGTGTGTCTTTGAGCCAGGAGCTTCATTTCTGGGAACTTCCCATAAGGAAATAACCAATTATATGTACAAAGATATTCACTGATGTGGTTTCTACAATAGCAAAATAATAAAGACAACTACATGGTCATCAACAGCATATTGATTAAAACTATCCAATAGAATACAATAGACACTAAGAACAATGACACATATATCTTTATACAGTGACTCAGTAAAGATAATTAAACTTGTTAGAGAAAAAAATTATTACACAGTATTGGCTTAAGCCCATTTTCTTTAAAAATTTGCTTCTTTAAAATATGCACATAATATACACATAAAGAATGAAGGCTATACAGCAAGGTTTTTTTTTTTTTTTTTTTTTTTAACGTTCATTCATTTTTGAGAGACAGAGCATGAGAGGGAAAGGGGCAGAGAGAAAGGGAGACACAAAATCCAAAGTAGGCTCCAGGCTCTGAGCTGTCAGCACAGAGCCCGATGCAGGGCTCGAAATCATGAACTGCGAGATCATGATCTGAGCTGAGGTCGGATGCTCAACCGACTGAGCCACCAAGGTGCCCCTATACAACAAGGTATTTACTGTGGCCATTCCTGAGTAGGAAAGGATATAAATTCTTTTTTTTTTTTTTTTGAGACAGAGAGAGAGGAGAGAGGCAGAGGTAAGGGGAGGAGGCAGGAGAGAGAACAGGAGAGAGGGAGAGGATCTTAAGCAGGTTTCACACTCAGCGTGGAGCCCGATACAGAGCTCAATCCCATGACCCTGGGATCACGACCTGAGCTGAAATCAAGAGTTTTATTTTTATGCTCAACCAACTAAGCCACCCAGGTGTTCCCATTTAAATGCTTCTTCTAAAACCACTTCTCTCTAGGGGTGCCTGGATGGCTCAGTCAGTTAAGTGTCCAGACTCCTCTGATTTTGGCTCAGGTCCTGATTTCAAGGGATCGAGCCCTGCATCCAAGCCCTGCTTGGGATTCTCTCCCTCCCTCTTTCTCTGCCCCTTCCCTGCTCTCTCTCTCTCACTCAAAATAAACTTAAAAAAAAACAAAAACAAAAACAAAAAACCCTACTTCTTTCTAGTTTCATTTTCCTGTAACAAACATGTACTAGCAGTAAGAAAGAAGTTTTTTTTGTTTTGTTTTTTAGGTAAAGAAAGAAACTGAATAATCACCCAATTCCTATTTCCACTAATCCCATTTTGCTCACAATAATAAGATGGAAATTGTGATCAGCATCAGAGAACATAATACACTTTGGAGGCAGGAAAATCCAGGTTGTAGATCTTCAATTTATCATTTAACCTTCTTTAAAAATAAGGACTAACATCTCTACGTATTTGCTTATACATGTATTAATTAAATCTTCCTGGAAGGACAGAAAACACCAATGGTTGCCAAAGGCAAAGAGAATTAGGTGACCAGAAACACGAGTGTGAGGGGGTAGTTTTTCGATGAACATCTTTTTGAGCCTGTAGATTCTTTTTTTTTTTTTTTTTTTTTTTTAATTTATTTTTGGGACAGAGAGAGACAGAGCATGAATGGGGGAGGGGCAGAGAGAGAGGGAGACACAGAATCGGAAACAGGCTCCAGGCTCTGAGCCATCAGCCCAGAGCCTGACGCGGGGCTCGAACTCACGGACCGCGAGATCATGACCTGGCTGAAGTCGGACGCTTAACCGACTGCGCCACCCAGGCGCCCCGCCTGTAGATTCTTTAGAACCGTGTGAAGGTATCATCTAATTGAAAAAAAGTAGGTATTTCATAATACCAAGATAATACTATTAATTTGGGGGTATAATATGATATTGGAGTTATTTTTAAAATTGTGGAAATACTGCAATATATGCAAGTTGAATTTTATTGTATCTAGGATTTGCTTCAAAATAATTCAAAATAAGGTAGGGGGGCTCCTGGGGGTTCTGTCAGTTAAGCATCCAACTTTGGCTCAGGTCGTGATCTCATGGTTCAGGGGTCTGAAACCTGCTCTGCCCCTCTCCCACTTACCTCTGTCTCTCTCAAAAATAAATAAACTTTAGAAAAAAGTTCAAAATAAGAGAGGAGTGAATGGGGATAAAGAGAGGCCATCAGTTGACAACTGCTGAATCGAGCTGATGGGTAAATAGGTATCATTATAATGTTATATGTGTCATATACATGTCTCTGTGTGAAGAATCTAAATGAAAAAATTTTTTAAATAATTTTAAAATGTCTATTTATTTATTTTCAGGGGGGAAGGGCAGAAAGAGAGGGATAGCAAATCCCAACTGGGCTCCGAACTAAGAGTGCAGAACCCGACAAGGGACTCGATACCAAAAACCATGAGATCATGATCTGAGTCAAAACCAAGAGTCAGATGTTTAACCAACTGAGGAACCCAGGTGCCCCTAAATGAAAAATTTTAACATAAAATTCAAAAGAACACAGTATTAAAGAAAATTCTTCAAAACTAAAATAAGTTACAACAAAGTACAGCTAGGATTGTACAAACGCATATTAAATTAAGTTCTAGCACAGAGCTCAGCAAATACTCTTAGCCCCCTTTCCATCCTCTATAAATTAGTGACTATAATGTCTGAACTCATTTAAAAAAAAAAAAAAAAAAAAAAAGCAAGGGCGCCTGGGTGGCTCAGTCGGTTAAGCATCCAACTTCGGCTCAGGTCATGATTTCATGGCTTGTGAGTTTGGGCCCTGCGTCAGGCTCTGTGCTGACAGCTCGGAGCCTGGAGCCTATTTCAGATTCTGTGTCTCCCTTTCTCTCTGCCCTCCCCTATTCATGCTTGGTGTCTCTCTCTATCTCAAAAATAAACATTAAAAAAAAATGTTTTTTTAAAGCTGTAATTATATTAAAATTAACTTTTCTTTAAAAAGTTGAACACAGAATTACCATATGACCCAGCCACACCACACCTAAGTATAGACCCAAAACAACTGAAAAGAGGCGCTCACATAAATATGTACAAACACATCCTCATGACATTTCACAGCAGCCAAAAAGGGGAAAACAATCCAAATGTCCATCAAGAGATGAATGAACTGTGGTATATACAAATATTATTCGGCCATAAAAAAAAAGATGAAACACTGATATGCTACAGAATGGATGAACCTCAAAGTCATCATGCTAAGTGAAAAAAGCAGGATACAAAAAGTTAACGTATTATAGGATTCCATTTAAAAAATATCTAGCATAGGTATAAGAAAGCAGGTAGTTGCCAGGCTTGGGAAGAATGGGAACAGCTGCTTAACATGTACACAGTTTCACTTTGGGGTGATGAAAATGTTTTGAAAATAGATGGAAGTGTGGTTGCACAAACTGTAAATGCACTAAATGCTACTGAATTGTTCATTTTAAATGGTTTATTTGGTTATGTGACACTCACCTTAAAAAAAAAAAAATACATGGAGGTAGCTTTTTTGCTTTGAGATACCATTTTTTACTTATTGGCTTGGCAGACATCAAGAAGTTTAAAAAGGCCCTGCAATGGGAAGCATGTACGGGGGGATGGGCAGAAAAGATGTACCATAATTTCTTTAGAGGGTTAACTTGTCAATATCTATCAAAGTTTAAAAGGCAAATATCCAGCACATCATACTCCATACACAAGACTGTTATTTGTAGGAACAAAGGTTTAAAAATAAACCAAATTTCCACCAATAGGGGACTAGTTAAATAAATTGTGGTATGCCCATATATTAGAATACCATGTAGCTATAAAAAGGAATCACATAATTCTGTATGTATTGGAATCGAATGCTTTGCAAGATGAAGTTAAGCAAAAAAAACAAGGAGCAGAATGGAGGCTATTTTATACTACCACCTGTACAGACAGGGAGCAGCCAATCTCTTTCCCCCTCCATCCCCCTGACTGGGCAGGTACAGAATTTCTCTGCAGAGTCATATGAGAAAATGAAACAGGTTGCTATGGGGAGGGGGAACAAACTTTCTACTGTATGTATATACCTGCTATTCTTATTATTTAAGAAACCTTAGACATATATTACTTTTTCCAAAAATAAAAGAGTTTGGATTCTACAGGAAAACCTTCCCAGAGCTGGATTTTTCTCTTAATCTCTTTTCTGGAGGGTGAATGGCTGCAGTTTCTCTGTTCCTCACAGGACAGTTCCGTCCTGCCCTACACTCTCCACAAAGCACTTAGACGCAGCACTTAGAACGTGACCTGCCCAGCATTCAGAGTTCCGAGACTCCGGCCCCCACCTTGGGAGATTCTAGAGCCTCTGTGAGTCACTCATCTCTTGAAAACATGATGAAAAGCTATGGGCTCTCACCCTGAAAAAAAAGTCATTGGCCTAATTATGCTCATCAAATGATGTACAATCTCCGGGAACTGGCACCCAGCACCACAGTGTGCTAGTAATTCTCACAGCTTTACCAGCAGCTATCACACACTACTGGTTAATGTGAAAATGTCAAACTGGTTGACAACGGAAACACAATTTCTGAATTTCTGCAAAAGCAGACCTTTTCTCTCATATTTGTTAAAACATCAGTATTTTGAAATATTCCCGCAAATCTTTCTCCTCAGCTTAGGCCCTGCTTTCCAGCTGAGAGGATTCTGAATTCTCTCCTAGCTCCTGTGTTGCAGAAATCAGCCCTTGTTAGCTCAGTGTGACCTATAAATTGATAATTATCTGGCCTGTGGCTTCATCTACATCTCTGACTAAAATCTTGATTTTTTTTTCCCCCAGATGAAACCATCTGTTCCCACATGAACGGATAGAAGAACAACTGGTAGTTCTGAGAAATCCAAAGAGGACTCTAACATTTTTATTATCTGAGCTCCAGAAAGACAGTATAAATCACTATTTTGCTGGGTAAGAAAACAGCCACAATTTATTAAAAACAAAACAAAAACACATCAGCTTTATATGCGGTTATGGACTGAATTGGGTCCCCTTCCAAATTCATATGTTGAAGCCCAAATCCATAATATAGCTGTATTTGGAGACCGGGCCTTTAGGGAGGTAATTAAATGGGGTCATGAGAGCGGGGCCCTAATCCAATAGGACAGATGTCCTTATATAAGAGGAAGAGACATCAGAGATCTTTCTCTCTTTGTACATACACAGAGGAAAGACAACGTTAGGACACAGTGAGAAGGCAGCCGTCTGCAAACCAGAAACCAATGCTGAGGGCACCTTGATCTCGAACCTCTAGCCTCCAGAACTGTGAGAAAATGAACTTCTGTTGTTTAAGCCACCCAGTCTACGGTATGTTATTATGGCAGCCCGAGATGACTGTTACACACACCTTTATTTAAAAATATCCGGTACCGGAGTTCAATTAAAGCATGACAATATTGAGAACTAAGATCTTTCTCATTGCACTTGTGATTTAATTATGTTCACCTTGGCCTTCCCAGGGCATGTGACTGGAGAAGAATGTGTGTGGGGGCAGGAGGCAGGGAAAGAGGAACTGTATGGTCAGAGAGCTGGGAAAGGACCCTGTACAACATCATGTGCTAAAATACAACTTTTTTTTTTTTTTCAATGTTTATTTATTTTTGGGACAGAGAGAGAGACAGAGTATGAACGGGGGAGGGGCAGAGAGAGAGGGAGATACAGAATCGGAAACAGGCTCCAGGCTCTGAGCCATCAGCCCAGAGCCCGACGCGGGGCTCGAACTCACGGACCGCGAGATCGTGACCTGGCTGAAGTCGGACGCCCAACCGACTGCGCCACCCAGGCGCCCCTAAAATACAACTTTTAATAAAGCTTCAACCCAAAAGCTACAAGCAGACATCACATGTAGAGTATCTCATGGGTTAGCCACACAGGTATACAAGTGAACCTAGACATTTTATAAAGACTTCCTTTAAAAAAAAAATTTTTTTTTAATGTTTATTCTTGAGACAGAGAGCATGAACAGGGGAGGGGCAGAGAGAGAGAGAGAGAGAGAGAGAGAGAGGGAGACACAGATCCTGAAACAGGCTCCAGGCTTTGAGCTGTCAGCACAGAGCCCAATGTGGGGCTTGAACCCACGAACTGTGAGATCATGACCTGAGCTGAAGTCAGACGCTTAACCAACTGAGCCGCCCAGGCACCCCAAGACTTCCTTTTTTTAATGCCTCATATAAAGGAAACTAGGTTTGGGGTTAACTCTCAGTTAATTAAAAAATCAACTGACTAAAATACCTTGTCCTCCAAGAATGATGGGCAGTGCTGGTTTCACTTAAGGTAGCTTATAGACAGGTGGGTGAAGGTAACTGATAATAACAGGATAAAAATGATCTGTAGAACAGATTCCTTAAATGTAAAACTAAAAGATGAAAGTTACTTAGTGCCTCAGCACACACAAGTATCTAATACAGAACCTTTATGACCCTCAGTTTCTTAAGCTGTGCAATGAATGGGGCTGCTTGGAGAAGTAAATAAAATCACTGTTCGGTTATGCAGTTAGCTCAATGTTTGCTACACAGCAGGAGTTTAACAAATGTGAACTTTTGTCAGTATATACGTATGTGTGTTTAAATCAGCTTTAAGGTATAATTTAGTTATAATAGAACTCATGTTTTTAAGAATGAGTATTTTATGATTTGCTAAAATGAGTACTCCTTAAAAGTCCTAAGAAAGGAGAAGGGAGGGGAATAAAAGCCTACATAGACCAGGGTAGGCCTTGGATCTATGGACTCAGGAAGAAAAACAAGCCTAGAGGGGGAACCACCAACCTGGGGTCATAGGGTTCATATACTTCTGTTTTTATTATGACTAAAACACGTATAATTATATTCCCTAACAACCTAGAAATACAGTCATGACTATGTGGTGTTCATAACTAAAACTAGAATGCTAACAGAGTTAATGAAGGACTCATATTTAGTACTTAGAAGGGAGATTGCTATGTAGCACTTAGCAATTCTGCAGAGCTAGGCCTGGGAATCCACACATCCAGTCAACTGGACTTCAGAAACAAAGTACTGTTTTCAAAGCATCCTCAGGGCTACTGTGGGATGATCATGGCTTTCTACTACTGTTTTGTTTTTTTTTTAATGTTTGTTTATTTTTTAGAGAGAGAGAGAGACAGACAGACAGAGTGTGAGTGCGGGAAGGGCAGAGAGAGAGGGAGACACAGAATCTGAAGCAGGCTCCAGGCTCTGAGCTGTCAGCACAGAGTCTGATGTGGGACTCGAACCCACAAACCATGAGATCATGACCTGAGCCGAAGTCGGACACTTAACCGACTGAGCCACCCAGGCACCCTCTCTACTACTGCTTTTTAATTGGTTATTCGGTTAACACTAAGGCAGACTGATTTTTCAGTCTGTTAGTGTTCAAGAACTAGCTTTTAAGACACATAAATGATTTAGTTCAAATATGATCATCTATACTCTTATAACCAAAACAGATATATGCCCAATTTCTCCAAATCTGCTTAGACCAGGATAGAAACAGAAAAAAGTTCTCTTGCTAACAAAAAGCAACAGGTGGGGAAATCATTAGCATATTCATGTGGTTCTAAAATCAAACAATACATAAAATAATACATTCAGAAGTCCTACTTCCACTGCTGTCATCTACCTTGTTTCCAGCCACCCCCAACAGGTAACCATTTTTAGTTTCTTGTGTGTGCTTTCAGTTTATGCATACTGTATATGAGCAAACAAATACATCTGATCTTATTCTCCCCATCTCTGCTTTACTACAAAAAGTATCATACTATACACATAGCTCTGCATTTTCCTCTTTAACAGTAATACATCTTGGAGATGTTATCCTGTATTAGTACATACTAAATCTTCTTCATTCTTTTTTCTTAAAAGCTATACAATTTTCCATTATATAAATGTTCTGGAAATTTAGTTTCTTATCAATAAAACATTTAAGTTGTTCTGGTCTTTTGTTATTACAATGTTGCAATGAATGACCTTGAATATACATCATTGCCTATATACCTACAGGATAAAGGCCCAGATGAGGCTTAGTGGATCAAAAGGTACGTGTATTTGTAATTCTGATAAACAATGGATCTTACTTTTTTGATGTTCTGAATCCATTAAAAAATCTAATAAAGGTTACAAACTTGGCCCCTATAATAATGAACACATACAAAATTTACATACTCTAAGTGGACCCTATGAGCCCTCACATGGATCAATCTCTGGAGATATTGAAAGAGCAGATAATTTACAAAGGGGTCTCAGAGCCATAATTTCAAAACTCCGAAAACTTTGAGAGATTTTACCTTGGTTGATTTCAGCTGCGGAAGGTCCTAAGCTCAAGCTCTTCTTCTGCTGAGCATTTTTGGCAAGTAGTGTATGCTTGTCATCATTCCCTGTATCCATCTCTGAAATGGTGACAGCCAGAATCCGGCAGAAATTAGCAAGCTGCTGCTGATCAAAATTGGATACTAAAGAACTCAGATTGGGGACTTCATCTAGTCGGATCATTTCCTACAGGAAACACAAATAAAACAATCCCCATGCTCAGTTCATTTGACACTGGATGTGCCCCTTGTTTGCATTCCCCAAAGAATGGGGCTTGGCAGCTAGACCACTTAGGTTAAATCCCAGCTCTGCAAACTGCAGCTGTGCAAACACAGGTAAATTATGGAACCTCTCTAAGTCTCTGTGTGCTCAACTGTCAAATGGGACTAACATACCTTATAGGATTGGTCTGAGGATCAAACCCTTTGAAAACCATTGTTCTTATTCTTTGTTCATGTGGCTCATTTTGTCTATTTAGAAAAGCAAAGCAAAGCAAATGCCTACCGCTCAAGTTTTATCATTCATAAATTACCATTCTTGCTACAGATGTTTTCTTTTTAAGAAATAAGAAATAAAATATTCCTAACCAGTTGTGTTCCCATTTCTCCTGCCAGAGGGAACCTTTATTTTGAACTGTTTATTATTCCCACACATGTTCTTATACTTATATTTCCATAAAAATATATGGTATTAAAGTGAAGGAAACCACCAACAAAAGAAACAGCAACCTACTGTTGAAGATATTTGTAAATGATGTATCTGATGAGGGGTTAATATCCAAAAAATAAAGAACTTACACAATGCAACATAAGAAATGATCTGATTAAAAAAATGGGCAGAGAATCTAAATAGACATTTTTCCAAAGAAGACATACAGAAGGTCAACAGACACATGAAAAGATTTCAGGAGGGAAATGAAAATCAAAACCACAATGAGATATCACCTCATATCTGTCAGAATGGCTAATATTAAAAAGGCAGGAAATAACAAGTGTTAGAGAGGATGTGGAAAAAAAGGAGGATGGTACACTGTTGGTAGGAATGTAAACTGGTACAGCCACTACGGAAAACAGTATGGAGTTTCCTCAAAAAAAAAAAAAAAAAAAAAAAAAAAATCAAAAACAGAAATATCAATGATCCAGTAATTTCACCACTGGGTATTTACCCAAAGAAAACAAAAACAGTAATTTGAAAAAAATATATGCACCCCTATAGTTATTGAAGCATTATTTACAATAGTCAAGATAGAGAAGCAACCCATGTGTTCATCAACAGATGAATGGATAAAGAAGACATGGTATACATGGACAATGGAGTATTATTCAGCCATAAAGAAGGATGAGATCTTGCCATTTACAACAACACGGAGAGACCAAAAGGATATAATGCTAAGTGAAATAAGTCAGAGAAAGACAAATACCATTTGATTTCACTTGTATAGGAGTCTACAAAACAAAACAAATGAATAAACAAAACAGAAAAAGACTCATAAATACAGAGAACAAACTGGTGGTTGCCAGAAGAGAGGCGATTATTGGGGGGGATGGGCAAAATAGGTCAAGGGGATTAAGAGGTACAAACTTCCAGTTATAAAAGAAATAAGTTGTAGGGATGAAAAGTACAGCATGGGGAATATAGTCAATAATATTACAGTAACATTGTATGGTGACAGATGGTGACTATACACAGTGGCGAGTATAGCTTAATGTATAAAATCACCGAATCATTAGGTTGTATACCTGAAACTAGTATTATATTGCATGTCAACTATACTTCAATAAAAAATAAATCAAAAAATTTAAAAACATTGTTTTGTTTTTAAAACCAACAATGTATTGTTTTGCATGTACAGTGTGAATTATATATGACACCTTACTGTTAGTTAACACTGGGATTTTTTTTTTTAATTTATGCCACTTCTGATAACAGAAAGTACTTTTTCAACTTTTATTTATTTTTAAGTAGGCTCTGGCCCAATATGGGGCTTGAACTCACAATCCCAAGATCAAGAGTCGCTTCCTCTACTGATTGGGCCAGCCAGGTGCCTCTCAACACTAGGATTAAATTACACAGATACAAGTAGCTCTAATTCATTCATTTTTTCACTCTTTTACTCCAGTGTATTTAACCAGTGTGTGTGTGTGTGTGTGTGTGTGTGTGTGTGTCCGTACACACACACACACACACACACACACACTCATACTATACACATAGCTCTGCATTTTCCTCTTTAACAGTAATACATCTTGGAGATGTTATCCTGTATTAGTACATACCAAATCTTCTATATACACGTGTGTGTGTGTGTGTGTGTGTGTGTGTGTGTGTGTGTGTGTGTGTGTGTTTAGGTAGGCTATAATTTTTCACTATTAAACAATGCTGCCATGAATATTCCTATAGGTGTCTCCTTGTGTGCTTGCACAAGTAACCAATTATCTAGAGTAAGCAATAGCAGGCATTCTTGTCTTTTTGACTTTAACAGGAATATTTCCAAAGTTTCAACATTAAGTTTTATGTTTGCTGTAAGTTAACTGATATCCTGTATCAAGTTAAGGACTTTTCCTTCTATTCCTAACTTCTATCATAAATGAATACTGAATTTTATGAAACGCTTTGTTATTTTAGTTTCTTTCTTTTTTTTTTATTCTTCTCTACAATCTGCAAATGTTGCATGTTGTATGAGCTTCTCTTCTTCTGAAACATCCTTATACTCCTCAGAAAATACCTACTGCCCTTCATCTCACTGATTCATTTCCACTGAACTGGATATTTCTCAATCACTGCACATATCCTATGATCTTGTAATTATCTATTTTCCACATAAACTTACGCTGCCTTGAGGCTGTCCAGAGCCTCAACACATAAGACTTGGTGGTGACGGTCTCAGTAAATGTGTACTGAACAGGTGAATGATTCCTAGAAGCCCTCATGAGTTCCACTCTTACTTCTGGGAATGAAGGCCTGGAGTTCACTGTGGAGGAGCTACCTGGGGGCAGCCTCTTCCACCTTTGCCTTCTCCTTCCCCAGTACACAACAAATGGGAGCCATTGTTATTATTGGTAACTGTAACTTTCAGCCCTGTTCCTCTAGCTCTGTGATGGGTCATAAACTAGGTCCTACCACCCTCCAAGCCCACTTCCTTGTGTTATATTTTAATTTTAAAATTTAATACATACAACATATGTTACGAAGCATCATCAAGTGAACAGCTGTGTGTGCCTTTCCTATCACATCTTCCTGCTTCTCTGCCAGAGGTAACCACAAACCTGAATTTTATTTTTGCTTTGCTGTTAAGATAAAAAAAGCTTTGTGTATGTGTTGAGTTTGCTTATTTCAGAGCTTTATAAAAATGATACACTACATACAGTCTTCTGTAACTGACTTCTATCAGTACTTTCTATGAGTTAGCTATGTTGTTGCCTATATCAACAATTTATTCACTTCCACTACTTTATAATATTCCATTGTGTGGATAGAGAAAATTTATCCATTCTACTGCTGATGGATCACAGACTTGGTTTCAGTTTTTTGACCCTGAAACAATGCTATAAACATTCTTATGTGTTTCTTGATGCACATGTACAGAAGTATTTCTGGCTTCCAAACCATTCTGATAATGTCCAAGAATAAGAAAGTTTCCATCACAACCCAATAAAACATACATAGGTGAATGTATAAATATGTGACAAAAACTTAAATAATAACCCTTACATGATACACTTTAATCTTTTCTATTTAGCTGACAGACCCAGTGGATTGATTTCACAATCTCTTGGCTTTGATGTAGTGTTTTCATTTCTAAGAATTACTGGTCTGTCTGGGATGGAGTTTATCCACAAGCATGCCTGGGAATAGGTTACAGGTGACCCAGGCACAAGAATGATGCCTCGGCCCTCAGGGTAGTGCTTCCCTAGGTGCTAGATCACGAGGTATGCACATGTTCAACTAGAAAAGAAGATAAATATATTCTGCAGGAACAAAAAGATATCAGCAGTATATAAGTATTTCAAATGATATACATTCTCACCAACATTTGTGCTCTCATGGTGGCCTTAATTTGCATTTCCCTCATTATTAATGAAGCATCTTCTTTTATTTATAGATTCTCTTCTGTGAAATGCTTGCTTACATCACTGCCTCCCTCGCCCCTTTTTTTAACTAGGTTGTCTTTTTCTTGCTGATTTGTAAGAATTCTTGATAAATTCTGAATACCAATTTGTTAGTTACATGGGTTACATATATCTTTTCCCAGTCTGTGGCTTGGGTTCCCACTTTCTTTACGGTGCCTATCCCCCTTTCAGACTGCACCAAGGTAACAATGTCTAGCAGAACTCATCACTATTTTTAGCAACACACAAAAATATGAGTGTGACAGGGCATGACAGGCAAGCAGGAAAAGTTATGAAGGAGCAATCCTAGACTCCCATGCTGAAACTGCGAAGGAGTCTAGTGTTTCCACCCTTGAAGCCCCCTTTCACACACTGGCTGGAGCATACAATTATTGGAAAAATGACAAAGACTTTTTATCAAAGAACACAAAGGGTCTGGGACCTGCACACATCTCCAGTGTGTTCCTACAGACAATGGGCCACTTGTGCATCTTCTGCCTGCACGATGACAAGCCAGGCCTGGGGAAAATGCAGCAGAAAGACAGAAACGAAAGCTAGGGTAACCGCAATGCACGCGGGTAGCCTTTTCTCTGCAAGAGCAACTCTAAGAGGCAATTCCTGCCTCCTCAGTAGTAAGAGAAAGAAATCTTCCCACTGCAACCAACATGGAGGCATGGAATAAGGAGTAGGGAAGTAAGCTCCATGTCTTCACAAGCATTACACAAATATCTAATACACTATCTAACAGATATCTAACAGATGGTGTGTTTTTTGGGTTCTAAGTTTTTTATGATATTTTTTAATTTAGTGTTTCATTTTCATCACAGCTCCTCTTTTAAAAAAATTTTTTTAAGTAGGCTCTACATCCAACATGGGGCTTATACTCACGACCCAGAGATCAAGAGTTGTATGTTCCACCAACTGAGCCAGTCAGGTGCCCCTTTGTGTGTTTTTAAAAAAAAAAATTAAAAAAAAAATTTTAATGTTTATTTGAGAGACAGAGAGAGGATGAACATGAGTGGGGGAGGGGCAGAGAGCGAGAGAGACAGAATCTGAAGCAGGCTCTAGGCTCTGAGCTTGTCAGCACGACAGCTCACTAACTGTGAGATCATGACCTGAGCTGAATCAGACGCTTAACCAACCAACCCAGGCGCCCCTGTGTGTGGGATTTTTTTTTTTTTTTTTTTTAAGTATATTCAGGATCTTTTGAATGTCCATCTTATGACCAAGTGGCAGGCTTTCAGTGCTCACATTTGTGTCTCCTATGTTGGTATCAAATTTTAACTGTTTAAGACTAATGAGATTAAACAGAAGTGAACTTAGTAAGTCTAAGCCAAACATCACCATCCAGGGAAACATATCCTGATGAATGAAGGTTTCACAGCATTCAAATATAGAAAAGTGGTAGGAAAATGGAGTTACCCCACAGCATACAGCAGTGTCAGTATGCCAAAAAGATCCTGCATCATAATAATTAGCAAAGGGCAATCTGATTTCAGCAAAGTAACATTAGCCATCACATTAAAGGCAATCTGAACTTTTGAGTTTTATCATTAGTTGGATTTCAATTTATATACTGACTTAGGTTTTACTGTCACTTAAAACCCATTAGAAGAAGAAATATAACCTACTTTTGTACCTAAATATATTTAAGTAAAAAAAAAAAAAAGTTAACACGAGGAATATGGATGAATTTTTCTTTTAAAAGAGCTCTGTACATCAGTCTTGAGAATCCAATTATCGAAGACACCCTCCACCATCTGGTCATCCACCTGCTGGAGAACATAGCTCACCTTTTTAACACCCAAAATATCTTCAATGAGGGTTGCTGTTTGTAAGAATGTTTTCTTACTCGTCATCAACGTAAACAGGAAGATCACAAAGTCATTCTTTTCTGCCAAACGCTTTGTAACTCCTTCCGTCTATCACAAGGGAGAAGGAGAGAAAAGGCCGGATAGGTTATAATCTTAAAACCTGAAAAGCAAGGTACCCCCTTCTGGAAACTGGAAAAGCAACTTCAAGCTCCCTGAGGAATTCTTGGCAGAGGACTTAAATCCCTATAACCATATACAAAACGTGTGCAAATGCTTTTTGAGAGGATGGGTTTCTCCATGGTAGGCTCACCATATGTTCTGACCTAATACCTGCCTAGTAACTCAACGAGGAGCTACACACTAGCACCCAGTAGCCCAAGTTTTATTTGGCCAGCAGTACATTTTAAGGAGTGAATGTCAATGTCTTCAGGCATGACGTCCTTACTCCAGATTAGCCAAAATCTGCACCGTCCCCACCCCAAAACAGGCACCTCCAGACATTTCTTCATTTCTGCCTAATCCCTGGAATTAAGCCAGATCAGCAGAGTTGGGCCATATCATACTATGTTCTTCACATTTTTGTTTCCTTTTTTTTTTTTTTTTTAAACTGAACTGTGTTTTGCTGGAGTATCACTGATTAACATTAGGTGTCATTAACAAAAGCCTCATAAAACTAATGACCACATGGAAGTTGCCCAAGAGGGGGTCATCATACATACATCATCTTTTAAAATAAGGACAAGTTCTTACTGACCTCAGTTGCAAGAATAGTTGTATGTTAGCTGAACAATTAGTTTCCTTTTATCTTCTAGGTCTGTCTGTGCCTCTCTGTCCACTAGCTACATGTGGCTACTGAGCACTTGAAACATGGTGCTCCAAGTGTAAAACACACTGAGTTTTGAAAGCTTAGTACGAAAAAAGAAAGTAAATATCTTATTAATAATTACTTACAATTGTTTACATGTTGGAATAATCTTAGTCTTTTTTTTTTTTTTTTTTTTTTTTTTTTTAGGGAGAGCACGCAAGCAGGGAAAAGGGGCAGAGGGAGATGGGAGGAGACAGGGAGAAAGAAGGGGAGAGAGAGAGAGAGAGGGAGGGAGGGGGAGAGGGAGGGAGGGAGGGGGGGAGAGAGGGGGAGAGAGAGAGAGAGAGAGAGAGAGAGAGAGAATCTCAAACAACTCTACATTCATCATTGAGCCTGAAATGGGGCTCGATCCCTTGACCCCAGGATTGTGACCTGAGCTGAAATCGAGAATCAGATGCTCAACTGACTGAGACACCCAGGCGCCCTGACATATTGATATAATCTTGATATACTATGCTAAATAAAATATATTATTAAAATTAACTTCACGATTTCTTCCTACTTCTTTTCTTACTTTCTAAAAAAATGTGGCTATAAGGAAATTTAAAATAATCTAAGTGGTTCACGCTATATTTCTGTTGCATGGCACAGTTACAGATGCTGAACTGCATAAGTGTTGAAACTTATTTCTCTATTTGTGTTGGTTGATAAGAAGCTTAAACCCAAATTTATGTCCCATCCACAACACCACTGATTTTATAGTCAGCCCAATTCCTGGATACATGTTACACCCTCACCGTGTTCCACCCTTTTCCTTACCTACTTCTAAATTTATGATTTATGATCTTGGGAGATTTTATACAAGATGCCTGAAACCTCTTTTGGAATGAGGCAAGAAATGAAATGTAATTAAATGCTCTGCTGTATTTTCATAGCACACAGATTTCACTTCTACAGGGGCATTGGTTTCATTGCTGCCATGTATTATGCTGCTTACAGTTTACCACAGAAGTTCCTAAAAGATGGATACTGCGTTTTACAAAAACTACCACATGTATGTTACTTTACAAGGTGCTTTCACATCTATCATCCCACTTAGTCCTCATAACAAGCCTACAATGTTGGTAAGATTACTGACTGCACTCTCCTGATAAGAAACTAAAAGCTCAGGGAGGTAAATTAATAAGCACTGAGCCATGAGCCAGAACTCCAAATCATGTTCTAGCACTAAGTGCTAGGCTTTTTCCTTTCTACCAAAATGCTTCTTTTATCCACCTTTCTTTCTTGCTCAGGGTCGACCAAACAGAGTATCCTGCTCAATATATTGGTGAGGCTTCTGGTTCCTGTTTTGTTTTCTAACAAGGAAAATGAAGAAACAGAAATAAAGGGATTAAAAGGAATCTTAAAAGGAATACATTCTCCCAGTGCATGTATCCACTTGGTAAGTGATCGTTCAGTCTCTGCTTGGACAGAGTCTGTCTCTGGAGAGATTGTTTAGTCTCTCCAGGGCTAAAGGAGATCACCACCTGCTGCAGTAGCCCTGGCTCTTAACACTTTCTACGAAATTCTGCCTCCCCGTAATTCCCACCTGTTGGTCCTGGTTCTCAGGCCCATGTAAGTCAGTCCAATTGCCCCATGTCTGAGGATAGCTCTCATGTCCACCCCCCGCACTCGAACTTTCCTTTCTCAAGCACTGCAGATGTGGTGGGGAGATAAATGGGGCCCCAAGGGCAGGCATACTTACACAGACACAGGTATTATACAGGATGCTCAAACAGTCCTTGGACATTTCATCACTTACTGAAAGTGAAAGGGAAATAACTGGTTATTTTCCTCATTGAAAAGATATTGTAACAGAATTAAACTTTTTGAACACAAGAACTGGTCCTCACAATCTCCTCCAAGATGATTACTTTCCTTTTAGCACACCTCTTTCCGGTCCTTGCTTACCAAAGATTTTCATGATACTCATCAGAAACTACAAGCCAATTAGTATATGGATTTTTGGTTGATAGTAGCCCTTTTTTTCCTATGCTCCATAGCCTTCATGTTTTCAATCTACTGTGGTGTCATCACTTAATAGCCATGTTCTCTCTGTAGTTTGCTTAGAGTATATCCAGGGTTTTGGGGGGGGGGGGGATTTTTGTTATTTAAATAGACTAAAAATAAGCAATTTAATATATGTGTGTAACCTTTTTATGCTTGTGTTGCATCGGTTCCTCAAGATACATTTCCAAAAGCAGAACTGCCAGAATCCCAAGTATGAGCTTCCTGACTGAGCGTTACAAGTCTTCATTGAAAGTTCTACTAGCAGCAAACAAAGGTTATCATTTTTACTAAAGACTGTAAGTGTGTTTTTGTTTTTTGTTATTTCTGTTGGGGAAATGGCTTTTATTGCCTGACCTACTAACTCCAACAAAGAACTAGCTACTTCTCTGTGAGTAGGAACAGGGGAATACCATAAAAAGGAAACAATTGTCATGACCCCAAAGCCTGGAAAGAATAAAACTAAGTATGAACTATCAACGAAGTGTTTTCTTTGGCATTAAATTTTTTAAAACTTTCCATTCATTCCTATGCTGCCACAAACTCTAAAATGCTAGGTCTCCCTCTGAGATGTCAATGCGTGGCCCTGACAAGCTAGCTTGACCAGAAGAGTTATCTGATACAATCTTGAGACAGTGCAGATGTCTCATATACCTCATCACTACCTTTTAACCTGTTGGGGCTTTTTGGTTTATCTCATGACTTCAGAGCAGGTTGGAATACCAGATCAGTGTATCTCAGTATTTCTAGACCTTTCATTTTCAAAAGGAACTGGAATTCACTCATTCATCAAATATTTATTCGGCACCTACTCTAGAGCAGATAAAGAATACACAGTGTTCAGTGGGGGAAAAAAAAATCCTAGCCCTAGTGGAACTTATAAATCTAGTACAAGAGAGAATGAGTACCCCAAAAAGTAATTACAAGATGCCACTTATTATCAGTGCATAGAGAACCCAAAGAACCAATTTAGATAGAGTACAAAGCTGAGACATCAAAGATGAATATGAGTCTTCTTAACCACTGCTGCACGCACTAACAAGGCCTTATGTAGTTTGGTTTGTTCCAGTTAAGGAGGGAATTTTTTTTTTTTTTTAATTTAAAAAAAGATACTTTTCCTTTCGCCTTGTCACATCAGAGAGAGCAAGATGGGTCAGCAGCAGCTCTACTGGAGCCATCTGAGGAAGTCTGAGCAGGGTTCTCGTTCTTGATGCATCTGCTCAAACCACCACGGTCTGATCAGGAAACACGGCCTCAGTATGTGCCACAGTGTTTCTGTCAGTAGGCGAAGGATATAGGGTTCATTAAGTTGGATTAAGTGAACTTCCTTGAGTGGGTCATCCAAGATACCTACCTTACCCACAGATATCTAGGATACCTACCTTAATTCTAGGATACCTACCTTAATGTTCATTGTACATAAAATAAAAGTAATTCAATTAAAAACATGTGTATATGAGGTTTGCAGAAAAGCATTCATCAAATGTTAAAAGTGATCTCTGGCACATATGTATGTATTTATTTTTGTGATTGTTGGCTTTTAATGCCAAAGAAAAGTGCTCTTACTTTTTTCTCCTTATTAAATACTGAATACCTAAAAATAATACTTGTAACATGCAGAAGTTATAAAAAGGAATAAAAGAATAATACCCATAAGACCCATCACCCAGCTTAAGAAATAAGCTACCAAAACCCTTTGACTTTTTAACCCTTACCATTTCTGGTAATGACTGAACTTTTTAGCAAGAGCACATATCACCTTTATAACAACAACAACAACAATATAAAACAAATGATCCTACCAGGTTATTCTTTATTCCCTCAATTAACTAGACAGGAGAAATAAGAGTTTTCAGAGAAAACCTAAAAGTTGGGCCTAGAGACTATCAGAATCTACTAAGATGCAATTCTTTTAGCCCAGTGGTTTTCACACTTTTTCGTTTAAAGCCCCAGACTATATTTCTACTGAGTATAAAACTGATAAAGAGAGCTGCCTAGTTGGGGGAGGAGAGCACATGCTGCCACTGAATAATAGAAGGCAGACCCTCACTCTTGAGTTAGGAGGTGAAAGAAGAGAAGCCCCTGAAAACCACATCACATCAGCAGGCTGGGAAATGAGGGCCAATGGCTTGCAAGTATACTTACTTTTCAGTTTCTGTCCCCGGATAGAGATTGTAGGCCTCATAAGAATTTCTACAAGGAGCTATAGATAAAAATTTAAAGAGTTAAAAAAAAAAAAAAAAAGAAAATTGGGTAAAATCTTCATAATTATTTCCAAGCATAACTTACAAAACAATCTTTGCCATGATAACTGATGGCCCAAACATCTGTTCCCCACACACCCAGAAAGCAGTGAGGCTCATAGGGATGAGCACTGTACCAAGAGTCAGGAAGCCTGGGTTCTAGTCACAGCTCAGCTCAGCCACCTAGTCCCCATGTCAACTTGGGCAAGTAATTCTCTCCATGGCCTCAGCTTTCTCATTTTATTTTTATTTTTAAATTATTTAACTATTTTATGTTTTTGAGAGATAGAGAGGCAGAGAGAGAGGGAGAGAGAGAATCCCAGGCAGGCTCTGCACCATCAGTGCCTAGCCCAGTGCAGGGCTCAAACTCACAGAACCACGAGATCATACCTGAGCCGAAACTAAGAGTTAGAGGCTAAACCAACTGGGCCACCCAGGCAGCCCTGAAGACTTGAACATTATAAACCAACAAGCTCTAACAGGTATCTATAGAACATTCTGCCTATCAACAGAATACACATACATTCTACTCAAGCATACATGGAATATTCTCCAGGATAAATCATATATTAGACCATAAAACAAGCCTCAATAAATTGAAAGGACTGAAATTACACAAAGCATATTATCTGATCACAACGAAATAAAATTAAAAATACCAGAAAGAAATTTGGGAAATTCACCAATGTGGAAAATTAAAAAACACATAAATGTGAGTCAAAAAAATTAGAAAATACTTTGAGATAAATGAATACAGTAAAACTTATGATATAGCTAAAGCTGTGTTTAGATGGAAATTTATAGTTGTAAATGCCTATATCTAAAAAAAAGAATTATCTCAAACCAATAGCCTTATCTTTCAAATTAAGACACTGGAGAAAGAGGCACAAACCCAAAGTATGCAGAAGAAAGGAAATAATAAGAATTAGAGTAAAAATTAATTTAGTAGAGAAAAGAAAGTAACAGAGAAAATCAATAATATCACCACCAACCTTAGAGAAAACAAAAACTGCCCTCCTGCTGAGGGTACTTTTAACTATTATATGTGATACTACGCTAAGCATCTTTGTATACAAACTTTATTTCATTTTGACTTACATCTTTATGAGAAAGTTACAGAAAGAAATGTAAACAAGGCAAAATGATTAATGATCTTTAAGGTTTTAGGCATGCTCCACAACTGGTTTTCTAAAGAGATGCCCCACTTCTCAAAATCATCCAAAGTTATAAGATGCTCAAGTGGAAGATGGATTATGTCAATGAATAAATTAAAAGTCCTTTAATGCCAAGCTATGGATTATGGCCTATAGACATTTCATTTGGTCCACATCTACTGAAAAGCTGGGAGATTTTACATAAGAATCTAGATTTCCCACACACCCCCAGGGCAACAATAGTCAATGGGGGTGAAAGAGTCATTTCCCCATAAAATGGGCACACACTCTCCACTTCTCCACAGTCCCTGCAGGCATTTAATTTACACAGATCATGACTCGGGCTCCTTCAGTCCAGTAAGGTACCTACTTGACCCTGTACACATCTGATTTTACAAATTCTAGGATACGCTTTTCACTGCCACGTCAGGGGTTGTGTCAAGTTGATAAAGGAGTGGTCTAACCACCAACGTGCCCAATTATTCCAATTCATACTGAAGAAAGGGTGACTTTGGGGCAGCTAGTGACTGGCAGAGGAAGAAATAAAGAGCTCTGTCTGAAACAGGAGCAAGATGACAAGGGAGTTCAACAAGAACAAATGCACCCAACTAAAGGTAAGTCGAGAGCAAAAGGACCAGAACAAAATCTCCTATTTATCAACAGACGAAATTCCTGGAGAAGCCAATCTTCCCCAAAGCAGACCGAAACCTCACAAAATCACAAAACTTTGATTCAAACAGACATCAGGCTAGAGACCCCAGAGACCCACATTATTTTTTTTTCCTTCCATAAATACAGTGGTTTTTATTACAATACATTCCTTGATGAACAATTCAGAGGTAAAGGATCCCTCGAGCTGGTCATTAAATATCTGTTGCAGGACCCCTACAGCTGCTGAGGAGAGGCAATGTTGAGCAACACTTAGGGAATAAAGACTATGACTGATGCTATGGATGCAAATGTGTAACAATCTTTACTTTTGTGGAAAATGGCATCTTTAAGGAAACATTTTTTAAATTGCAGTGTAACAGGGACGCCTGGGTGGCTCAGTTGGTTGGGCGGCCGACTTCGGCTCAGGTCATGATCTTGCAGTCCGTGAGTTCAAGCCCTACATCAGGCTCTGTGGTGACAGCTCAGAGCCTAGAGCCTGCTTCAGATTCTGTGTCCCCCTCCTCTCTCTGCCCCTCCCCCACTCACGCTCTGTCTCGCTCTGTCTCTCAAAAATAAATGTTGAAAAAAAAATTTAAATTGCAGTATAACATGAGCCAGCAGAGTATACACCATAAATGTACAGCTCCCGTTTTTACAAGGTGAACATTCTTCCTGTATCTAAAAAGTAAACCCCTCTCCATTTAAAAGTACCATAAACAAAGTCAAAATTTAATTTTAAAACTTGGGAAAAAACCCAACACATATAACAAAGGACCCTTATTTTTTTTTAACGTATTTATTTATTTATTTTTGAGAGAGAGAGAGAGGGAGAGAGAGGGAGAGAGAGGGAGAGAGAGGGAGAGAGAGGGAGAGAGAGGGGGAGAGAGGGGGAGGGAGAGGGAGGGAGAGGGAGGGAGGGAGAGGGAGGGAGAGAGAGGGAGAGAGAGGGAGAGAGAGGGAGGGAGGGAGAGGGAGGGAGAGGGAGGGAGAGGGAGGGAGAGGGAGGGAGAGGGAGGGAGAGGGAGGGAGAGGGAGGGAGAGGGAGGGAGAGGGAGGGAGAGGGAGGGAGAGGGAGGGAGAGGGAGGGAGAGGGAGGGAGAGGGAGGGAGAGGGAGGGAGAGGGAGGGAGAGGGAGGGAGAGGGAGGGAGAGGGAGGGAGAGGGAGGGAGAGGGAGGGAGAGGGAGGGAGAGGGAGGGAGAGGGAGGGAGAGGGAGGGAGAGGGAGGGAGAGGGAGGGAGAGGGAGGGAGAGGGAGGGAGAGGGAGGGAGAGGGAGCATGAGAGCACACGTGTACGAGCTGGGGAGGGGCAGAGAATCCGAAGTGGACCCTGCACTGACAGCAGAGGGGCTCCAAGGCTCACTAACAGCCAAAGTTGGATGCTTAACCGACTGAGCCACGCAGGTCTCCCAACAAAGGACCTTTAAAAACTGAGTACTTACAAAGTGTTACAGTCTAAATGTTTGTGTCCTCCCAAAATTTGTATGTTAAATCCTAATGCCAAATGGAATAGCATTAGGAGGTGGGGCCTATGGAAGCTGATTAGGTAAGGAGGGCAGAGCTCTCAGGAATGAGATTATGTCCTTCTAAAAAAGTCTCCTGAGATATCCCTAGCCCCTCCCACTACATGAGGACAAGGAGAGGCTGGCAGTCTACAACGTGGAAGAGGGCCTTCACTAGGCAGCAAATTTGCCAAAGCCGTGACCATGGACTTCCCAGCCCCAAGAACTACAAGAAATAGATTTCTTTTGTTTATAAGTTACCCAGTCTGTGACAGTTTGTTATAGCAGCCCAAACTAAAATGGAAAATCAATGAAGAAAGGCCTAATAACCAAATAGAAAAGGATGCAAAGACACTAAGAGACAACTGGCAGAAAAGGAATTACTTATAAATACATGAAAAGATCTTCAATCCCACTCATGGAAAAATGCAAATTTTAAAAACTATGAAGAGAATATATAAAATACTCTTAGAAGGCATAAGACGACAACCCAATTAAAAAATGAGAAAAGGAAATAGAGATTTTCCAAGGAAGACGTACAGATGACCTATAAGCACATAAAAAGATGCTCAACGTCATTAGCCATCTGGAAAATCCACACCAAAACCACAGTGAGATACCACTCTATACCCAGTAGCATGGCTATAATCAAAAGCACAGATAATAACAAATGCTGACAAGGATATGGAAAAATTAGAACCTTCATACACATTGGTGGGCATGTAAAATGGTGCAGCGGCTTTGGAAAACAGTCTAAAGGGTCCTCAAGACATTAAACTTAAGAGTTACCACACACCTCAGCAAACCCACTTCCAGGTATATACCCTAATAAAAACATATGTCCACACAGAAAATGGACACAAATGTTAAGAGTAGCATTATTCCTAATAGCTAAAAGGTAGAAACCCCAAAATCCATCGATTGACAGATATACAAAATGTGGTATGTGAATACAATGGAATGTTCTTCAGCCATAAAAAGAATGCAGTACTCACATAGGCCACAACATGGACGACCTTGAAAACATTAAGCTGAGTTAAAGAAGTCCATAAAAGAAAACCACATATTACATGATTCCATTAAGATGAAATGTCCAGAATAGGGCTATCTATAGAGATAAAAAGTAGAATAAAAGTTGCCTATGACAGAAGTGTGTAGGGGAGTGATAGCTAAAACATATCATGGAGTTTTTCTAGGGTGATAAAAATGCCCTAAAATTGACTGTGGTGATGGTTGCACAGACCTGTGAATACACTAAAAACCACTGAAGTAAAAAAAAAACAAAAAAAAAACAAAAAACCACTGAAGTGTCCCTTTACATAGGTGAATTGGTGCATGAACGATCTCAATAAAGTTTTTTTTTTTTATTTATTTTTTTTAATGTTTATTTTTGAGACAGAGAGAGACAGAGCATGAACGGGGGAGGGTCAGAGGGAGGGAGAGACACAGAATCTGAAACAGGCTCCAGGCTCTGAGCTGTCAGCACAGAGCCCGATGCGGGGCTCAAACTCACGGACCGCGAGATCATGACCTGAGCCGAAGTCGGCCGCTCAACCGAATGAGCCACCCAGGCGCCCCAAATAAAGCTTTTTAAAAAACTAAAGAAATACCATTTTTCCCCCATATCTGTTTAGCAAATATATAAAATTTACTTGAAATGTACCATTTGAGGGGCACCTGGGTGGCTCAGTCAGTTGAGCATCTAATTCTTGATCTTGGCTCAGGTCATTATCTCACAGTTCATGAGATGGAGCCCCATATTAAGCTCTGTGCTGACAGTGTGGAGCCTGCTTGGATTTCTTTCTCCTTCTCTCTCTGCATCCCCTGGCTTGCGCACATGCACCCTCTAATAAATAACTTTAAAAAAAAAATGTACCATTTGGTAAAGGAGGTACGGGGGGCCAATAATGTTCCATTTCATGATGTGGTTGGTAGTGACAAGGGTGAACTTATTTTGTGATAATTATTGGTACATTTTCCTATAAGACTTCAATAACACAGTCCATAAAAACACACATCTACACACTGTGTTGGTGACGGTGTAGATAAAGATACTCATACTTTGTTACTGCAGATGCAAGCTGATAAAACCTCTTAGGTATATAATTAACAAGTTTATCAACAATGAAACACACACATATTTGGATCCCATAGGTATATACCCCCATGTACAAAAGCATTTATTGCAACCTTGTTATAAAAGGAAAGGTGTGAAAAAACTCTAAAGGCTCATCAATTGAGGCCTGGGTAAATAAAATTATGGTATAATTCTACTAGGAAATACTATATAGCCATTTAAAATAATCAGGCAGATTTACACGTACTGAAACGAACCTATCCCCAAGCTAGAGAATTACGTGGAAAAAAGCAAGGTAAAGAACAGTGTACCTATATATGGGGTATGCAACCTCTACGTGGGAAGAAAATAAACCTAAGATGGGGACAGTGGGAGTTATTCTCTCTCTCTCTCTCTCTCTCTCACACACACACACACAACCACAGAACATCTCTGGAGGGGCACAAGAAACTAGAAATCACAGTTGCCTCTGAAGAGGGGACAAGAGGAAGTAGGAGACACACCTTTCACTTTCTGCCTTAAAAAAAGAAAAAGGTGGGGGCGCCTGGGTGGCTCAGTCGGTTGAGCATCCGACTTCAGCTCAGGTCACGATCTCGCGGTCCATGAGTTCGAGCCCCGCGTCGGGCTCTGGGCTGATGGCTCAGAGCCTGGAGCCTGCTTCCGATTCTGTGTCTCCCTCTCTCTCTGCCCCTCCCCCGTTCATGCTCTGTCTCTCTCTGTCTCAAAAATAAATAAACGTAAAAAAAAAAAAATTAAAAAAAAAAAAAAGAGAAAGGTGGATATATAATTAACTCAAATTATTCTAACTTAAAGCTATGGTGTTTCAACATAGGTAAGAGCCCCTGAACTTTTTTTTCTTTTTCAAGTTATTTGAGAGAGAGAGACAGAGAGAATGAGCAGGGAGGGGCAGAGAGGGAGAGAGAATCCCAAGCAGGCTCTGCATTGTCAGCGTGGAGCCTGATGCAGGGCTCAAACTCACGAATCATGAGATGACGACCTGAGCTGAAACCAAGAGTTGGATGCTTAACTGACTAAACCACCCAGGCACCCCAAGAGCCCATGAACTTCTAAAGATTAAAATTCTGAAGTGTTTGCTATGAATTCTGAACTCCTTTCTTTCTTCCATTTCAAGAGTTAAATACTCAAGCCATTAAACAGTAGTAATCACAAACAACTACTTACATCAACGCCTCCAAACAAGTCAAAAATATAAGTATTTGGATAAGTGGTTTCTTGGGTAAGTTTCCTCTCTTCAGTAACAAATGCCATAGCCTCCATGGAGAGAAGAGGAGAAATTTCCTAGTTTAAAAAAAGCATGCAGAGTGACTTTCAGTTTTAGTATTCAACAGGAACCAGACACCAAAACATCAGCTTGAGTCACAACTTGAACTCCCATGAGCCCAAAGATAGCCCCCAACCATAACAGAAAAAAATAATAATCTTACAGAAAAGCTAATATAATGATAAAAGTTTTAACATTAGCAACCGTTAATTTATTTCATGCTTAATATGTACCAGGTATGGTTCTAAGTACTTCATGGAAGACCTCTTTTAATCTTCACAAACCTAAGAGATAATAGTAATATATCATCCCAATTTTAAAGATATGCAAACTGAAGTACGAAGTTGTCAACATCACACAACTGGTAGGTGAAGAGCCAGGATTTAAACCTAGGACATCTGGCTCCAGAGTCTGCGCTTACAGAGGAGAAAAGAACCATGTGGGATGAACTAGGAGATAAAGTGTGGCAAGAATCAAGGATCTTACTCATTACGCTCTCTCTTCATGGACCTTGAGGGAAAATGGAACACGATGGGCTAGAGCAGCGGTTCTCACACAGTGGTGAACATCAGAATCACTTGAAGGGCTTGTTAAAACCCATACTGCTGAATCCCACCTGCAGAGTTTCTGATTCAATAGGTCCAGGGTGGGGCCTGAGAATGTGCCCTTATTAACAAGCTCCCAAATGCTGCTGATACTGCTGGTCCAGGTATCACACATCAAGAAAAGGCAGAACTCTAACAGACAACCTGTTACATACTGGGCACTGGGCTTTTGCACTTTAGCCTACCTAATCCTTAAAATAAGTCAATGAACTGAGTACAGTTTTACCCATTTTATAGGTGAAAAGCAAAATTAAGAAGTTGCCCAGGCTCACATAATTAGCGACTGAACTACTTACTAAAGACTGAACCACTTTCTCTGGGTCTCATTTTTCTCAACTATAAAACTAGCATGTAATTCCTCCTGGCAACATGGTACAGTGGAAGCCGGCTTAGGAGGAAGACAAATTTGGACTCATCATGTAACGGCCACAGCCTTTGGGTGTGCTACCACTGAGGCTGTTCTCTCTACTGAAGAGGGAATGATAAAGACATCTGGGTTTGCCTGCCCACTAACTCTTTTTCTCTTCTTCAAGTAAAAGCCCCATTTCCTTGGGGAAAACGCCCCTCCCTACTTTTCACATGGTTCTGTTGGGGCTGTGCCAGCCCCAGGAGCAGGTGATCAGGCCTAGCCAATAGTCTCTCACCCTCCTCACATAAGTGGCTGGCTTAAGCTGTACAAATGTCACCCTAGAGCTGTGATTACATGGAGGAACATGAAGCCACACACAGATGGCAAGATAAGAAATGGACGACTTAACCTTGTTTAGCCCTTGAATTCACACTTGTGCTTTCCAGTTACATGAGACAATAGAGGATCTTTTTTGCTACTGAGTAGGTTACTGTGCCCTGCAATCAAAGTATTCTGGACTAAAACAAATAAATATACCACCCATCTCATGTAATTACCATAAGAATTAAATATGCCTGGTACACCAGTTTCAAATAAGTATCTGCTGGATGAATAAAGTAATGATCACACAGCAGGCACTCACAAATATTTTCTCTCTTCTACCTCATCTCTCAGAGATTTTGCAGGAATCAAGTGCAATAATGTAAAATTCCTTGTGAAGTGTTTTTTTTTTTTAATTTTTTTTTAATGTTTTTTATTTATTTTTGAGACAGGGAGAGACAGAGCATGAACAGGGGAGGGTCAGAGAGAGGGAGACACAGAATCTGAAACAGGCTCCAGGCTCTGAGCTGTCAGCACAGAGCCCGACGAGGGGCTCAAACTCACGGACCGCGAGATCATGACCTGAGCCGAAGTCGGCCGCTCAACCGACTGAGCCACCCAGGCGCCCCAAGTGTTTTCAAATAAGTGTAAGACTATAATTCTTTTTATCCCATTCAGACTATAAGAAGATCAAAAATACAAAACACTTTCTTTAATTAAACTTTATTTGGAAATGATTTTCAACTTATAGAAAGCTGCACAGACAAAACATGCCTTCTGAATGGTAAAGACTAAGTTTATTTGGTGCCTACTGTATTTTAGAATGACTTATGTGATATAATAACTTTACCTCTGAATAACATTGTATCAAGTGTCATTATGATCAACTGTAACTTACATGAGCCTTAAATGCAGCTAGAGCTGGTCATCTAAATTCAAATTTGGACCCACTCCCCAACTTAAAGGTTGGTTAATGGTAACCCCAGACCTACTGACTCAGAAACTCCAGGCGTGGGGCCCAGCACTCTGTTTTTTCAAGTCTTGCAGGTGATTCTGATACACACTCAAGTTTGAGAACAAGTGCCTTAGCATCTGCCTCCCAACCATCAAGCCCAGTTCCTTCAGCTTCTTATGTTGGTCATAATGTCCAACAACCACAAAACCACTTTCTTGAACCTTTTAGCAATATGGGATCTTTAAAATCCTGCTCAAAAAGAATGTCATCCCAATCCCAGGGCATAGGGTTAGCCTCCCAAATTAAGCAAACCCTGTCACAAGATAAGCGTGAAGAAAGCCCAGAAAGATATATACAGGGAACTTAACGGTGATTATCTCTGGATGATGGGATTATAGGTGATTTTTATTTTCTTCCTTGTACTTTTTCTGAACTTCCCAAATTTTCTACAGTTTACACAATAAAAACAGACTATTTTAAAAAGTAGACTGAAGGAGGAAAACAACATCAACAAAACCAGACATCTGTGTCACCTGGAGGTGAATACAGCCTTTCCAAGGGCCCTAAGAGTTACCTTGAGGATGTTTTGGCACTCAATGAAGTCACTGTGGAGGTGGCTGCTTGCGTACAGCTTCAGGAGCAGCTGAGGAATTCCACTCCATTTGGACTGTTTGTCCCTCTCCGTCAAAAATGTCTCAGTGAACTGTGAGTCAAAAGAAGAAAAGAAAAAGGAACATTTTACTGCTGAGGAAAGAACTACTAGGATACATGGCAAACGAAAGCAGCTGCCTCCTAAAACCCACCCAGGCCAAATTAATTCAAAGCACTCTTTCTAGAAACCTTCAAAAGCTCCCCAACAGTCTACAAGCTAAAAGTGCAACTCCTTCCCTTGCGACACAACAGCCTTTATATTCTCTCAAGTACTCTCCTCTCTAGTTTCATCTCTTTCCCAAAGGGTACTCTCGGCTCCAAATGTACATGTTCTCTAGGTCTCTCTGCACATGCTTTTCCCTGCCCAAAATGTCCTTGCCTGGTTTTTTCTACCTGGGAAGCTCCTTCTCCTTCTCCAAAGAGCAAGCCAAATACCCAGAAATTTTCTTTGCTGGGCTTCCTCTCTCTCTCTCCTTTGTAAGCGAGTAAGTGCCCGGCCTCTGGGGCCTTATCTAACATTTATCCTCTGTACCGTAATTACTGATTCATTTGTCCCCTCCTCCTGTAGACCACAAGCTCCTTCAGAGTAGGCACCAGGCTGTGTTTATCGTGTCCACCTTCTCTCTCTCAAAGAATGCCAGGCACAGAGACTCAGTAAATGTTTGAAGGAATGAGCAATAACCTTCTAGACTAATGACAAGTTCATTAACCAATTATGGCACAGTTCCACTAACACTCTAAGGACATATCGTTAATCAGGGGCCGGATGTGAATTTATTTTCATATATACTTATCCCTCGATCAGATCAAAAGCTCCTTATAACCGTTATTACAGGATATGCAGGCTTTCAATAATGCCTTAGTCTATCCTGACACATATCAGTCCTATGATCTTGGACAAATCCCAGTATCCTTCCTGAGCTTGTTTTCTTAGATTGTAAAAATAAGATAATACAGAAGTAACAGAGAGGTAATGAAACGTTTGTGAGAGTGATTTGCGTTAGGGTGAACCAAAGGTATTACCATTTCTGTGGGTTAAAAAAAAAAAAAAAAAAAAGACTGAATATCAGCAATTTCATATCATTCAAGCTAGTTCAAATCAAGGCAAGTCCAAAAACAATGGAAAAGAATTCTTTCCTTTCCTTGAAAGGAAAAAAAAGAAAATATATTTTTATGGGACTCAGCAAAGCACTGCTTACAAATTTATAGGTGTAAACATTTATATTAAAAAAGAGATCTCAGATAAATTATCTAAACTTAAACTTCCACTATGAGAAACTAGAAAAAAGAATAAACCAAACCCAAAACAAGCACAAGGAAATAAATACTATTGCAAAAATAAATGATACAGAGAAAAATAATTTTTTAAAAAATCACCAAAATCAAAAGTTGGTTCTTTGAAAAGAACAACAAAATTAAAACTTTAGTTACAATGACCAACTTAACAATGACTCAAATAACTAAATTAGGGAATGAAAGAGGGGACATTACTACCAACCTTATGGAAATAAAAAGATTTATAAAGAAGTACTAGGAACAATTATATGTCAACAAATACATAACCTAGATGAAATGGACAAATTCCTAGCAAAATACAAACAACTGAAACTGACTCAAGAAGAGTCAAAAGTGATTTAGTAAGAAAAAAGGAAAGAAAACTACCCACAAAGAAAAGCCCAAGTCCAGATGCTTCACTGGTAAATTCTACCAAACATTTAAAGACAAACTAAAAATACTTAAGATTCTTCCATAAAATAGAAGATAGAAGACTTCCAAACTCATTCTACTACCCTAATACCAAAACCAGACAAAGGTGTCACAAGAAAACTACAGATCAAGATCTCTGACAGATATAGACAAAAATCCCCAGCAAAATACTAGCAAACCAAATCCAGCAACATGTAAAAAGGATTATATACCATGACCAAGTGAGGTGTATTCCAGGAATGCAAGGTTGGTTCAACATATGAAAATTAATCAATATAATCAATCTGATAAAGGGTATTTACCAAAAACCCACAGCTATCATCATAATTAACAGTGAAAGCCTGAATGCTTTTCCACTAAGATCAGGAAAAAGACAAGGATGTTGATCCTCACCACTTCTATTTAACACTGTACTAGTGACTCGAGCCACAGTAAGTAGGCAAGAAAAAGAAATAAAGGCATCCAGACGAAAAATTAAAACTATTATATTTGCAATCCTATGATCTTATACATAGAATACATTAAGGAACCCACATAAAAAACTATTAAAGGTAATAAATGAGTTCAACAAGATTGCAGGATAAAAATCGATATACAAAAATTAGCTAAATTTCTATACACTTACAATGAACAATCCAAAAATGAAATTAAGAAAACAGTCCCATTCACAATAAAACCAAAAATAATAAAACTTAGAAATAAAGTAAAAGGAATACAAGATTTGTGCAATGAAACTACAAAACATCACTGAAAGAAATTAAAGGAAGCCTAAATAAATGGAAAGCCATCCATGTTCATAGATTGGAAGACTTATGATTGCTAAAACAGCAATACTCCCTATATTGATTCAATGCAGTTTCTATCACAATCCCAGGTGGCTTCATTGAAGAAATTGACAATCTGATACTAAAATTCATATGGAAATGCAAGGGACCTACAATGGCCAAAATAATCTTGAAACAAGACAGTAAAGTTGGAAGAATCACACTTTCTGACTTCCAAGTTTATTACAAGCCTATAGTACAATCAAGATTTTGGCATAAAGATAGACACCTAGATCAATGGAATAGTACTGAGATTCCAAATTAAATCCTTACATTTACAGTCAACTGATTTTTTTTACAACAGTGTCCACATAACTCAATGAGGAAAAAGATTAAGTCTTTTCAATAAATGTTGCTGGGACAACTGGTATCCATAAGCAAAAGAATGAAGATGGACTTCTTTCCACATACCATATACAGAAATTAACTCAAAATGGATCAAAGATCTAAATGTAAGAGCCAAAATGTAAAACATTTAGAGGAAAACATAGGCATAAGTTTCATAACCTTAGCTTAGGCAATGGTTTCTTGGATATGACATCTAAAGCACAACAAAGGAAAAAACAGAACACTCATGACACGGATAACATAAAGAACAATTCTATGAACACCTCAATTGGTGCAGAAAAAGCATTTTGTAAAATTCAACATTATAAACTGAGAAAAGAAGCAAACAAACAATAGTATCTACAGAAAACCTTCAGCAGGGACACCTGGGTGGCTCAGTCGGTTGTGTCCAATGCTTGACTTTGGCTCAGGTCATGATCTCATGGTTCATGAGTTCAAGCCCCCATGTCAGGTTCTAAGATGACAGCACTGAGCCTGCTTGGGATTCTCTCTCCCTCCCCCTCTCTCTGCCCCTTCCCCTCACGTGCACTCTCTTTCACAAAATAAACTTAAAAAATTTTATTGAAAAAAGAAACCTTCAGCAAACGTCGTATTTAATGATGAAATGTTTAAGGCTTTCCCTCTTAGATCAGGAATGTGCCCCTTCAACTCAGGCAGCGCAGTCAGGCAAGAAAAAGAAAAGACAGAAAACTGGAAAGTATAAAACCTTCATTCGCAGACATGATATTTGCAAACAACTGTACACATATACAATCCGAAAGGATCTAAAGTACTAAAATATAAAGTCCATATAAGTACAAAAACAATATAAAAATCAATCTTGAATGAAATCATGCCATTTGCAGCAATGTGGATGGAAGTGGAAGGTATTATGCTGAATGAAATAAATCAGAGAAAGACAGGTATCATATGTTTTCACTCATATGTGGATCTTGAGAAACTTAACAGAAGACCATGGGGGAAAGGTAGGGGGAAAACAGTTACAAACAGAGAAGGAGGGAGGCAAAGTATAAGAGACTCTTAAATACAGAGAACAAACTGAGGGTTAATAGGGGGGTAGGGGGCAGGGGAAAATGGGTGATGGACATTGAGGAGGGCACTTGTTGGGATGAGCACTGGGTATTGTATGTAAGCAATGAACCACGGGAATCTACCCCAAAAACCAAGAGCATTCTTTACACACTGTATGTTAGCCAATTTGACAATAAATTATATTTTTAAAAATCAATCTTGGGTTTTTTTTAATGGATTAGCGAGAACATGAAACAACAGGAACTTTCATACATTGCTGGTGAGAAAGTAAACTACTACCGTCACTTAGGAAAGTGGTAATAGCTACTGATGCTCAACCTATGCATATCCCATAACCCAGCGATTCTACTTCTAAGTATATATCCAAAAGAAATTACACACACATGCATCAGGAGACATGTACAAGAATATCCATATAAGCAGTACTCATAATAGTCCCAAACTGGAAAGATCTCATATACTCAACAGAAGTAGAATGAATCGTGGTTTGTTACTACAATACTATGCAGCAATAAAAATTAATGAACTACAGCTTCACCATTATCACAAATCAGTCTAACAAATATTGATTGAAAGAAAGCAGACTCAGTATATACTGCTTTATTCTATTTATATAAAGCATAAAAACTAGTACCCCTAAATACAATGTTAGAAGTCAGGCTGTGGGGCGCCTGGATGGCTCAGTTGGTTAAGCGTCCAACTTCAGCTGAGGTCATGATTTCACCGTTTGTGGGTTTGAGCCCCACGTCGGGCTCTGTGCTAACAGCTTAGAGCCTGGAACCTGCTTAGGATTCTGTGTCTCCCTCTCTCTCTGTCCCTCACCCCCTCGTGCTCTCTCTCTCAAAATAAAAATAAACATTAAAAAGAAAAACAGAAGTCAGGCTAGTAATTTCATTTGGAAAAGAGGAAAACTAGAGCTGTAGACTAGAGGTACAGAAGTGATCTGGTTGGTTGCTATGTAGATGACAGCTTTATTACTATTCATTGGGCTGTGCACGCATTTCTTGTTCATTTTTATTTGCACATTATATTTCAACACAAGAAGTTTTTGAAATGCTTAAAATAAATCTGTATGCATTGATTACGGAAGGATTTCTAAGACGCATTTTCAAGTGAAAAAAGTTAAATGCACAATATGTACAGTATGATACCACCTGTGCAGGAAAAAAAAAAGATATATAGACATATTTGCTTTTCTAAGTTTAATATATCTCTACATAGATACACAAGAATCAATAACCATAGTTGCCTCTGGGAGTAGAACCGAAGGGTGCTAGCAGAGGTGGTAGTGGGCTACTTACAAGGGAGATTTACTTTTCTCTGCAACTGTATGTGCATATGTTATCTATTCAAAACACCCATTACCTCTGGAGGGGAGGGGATGAGATGAAAGAGGTATTAACTATACTGGTACTTTTTTTTTTTTTTTTTTTTTAAGAGAAGGAGAGCAAGCACAAGTGGGAGAGAGGAGCAGAGGGGAGAGAGAGAGAATCTTAAGCAGTATCCACACTCAGCATGGAGCCCAATGTGGGGCTCGATCCCATGACCCTGGGATCATGACCTGAGCCAAAACAGAGTTGGACACTCAACCAACTGAGCCACCCAGGTGCCCCTACTTTCTTAAGTTTGGTAGTAGGTACATGGATATTGTGGTAATACTTTGGTATTACTTACTATAGGTTTTTGTAGGTCAGATATTTAATAAACAAGTAAGTCTCTCCACAATGGAATCTGTAGATGCTCAATAAATATTACCATCCCCACCCCATTCCCAACATATCTAAACTTACCTCCCATTATGTCCCATACAAACATTTCATTGTCTCTTTCCTGTCTTCTAATGGCCAATTAGGAGGATTTTCTCAGGGGTGTTCTTAGTGCCAGAAAGATCTCTGCTACTCTGTTCAAATTCTATTCATTCTTCAGAACCAACTCAACTCTCTGCTATTCCATGAAGCTCTTTAAAGCATTCAAAGCCCAATATAATCATAGGAGAGAAGATGGCTTTTAAAAATAGGAGTACTCTAAAAAAATTGTTTCAAATAAAATAATTAAAACAGGAGGACCCTAAGAGAACATTTAGTGCAATCATTTTGCAGAAGAAATTAATGTCAGGTGACAGACATGACTTTTTTATAGTTGTTAATATTTATTTTTTAGTTGTTACATATTTAATGTATATATACACAAAATATCTACACAATGAATAAAAAGAAAGACTTTTGCCATGATTAAATTTCAGAATGCCAGAGAGAGAGAGAGAGAGAGAGAGAGAGAGAGAGAGAGAGAGAGAGAGAGATGATCCTAAAAGCTTTCAGGGTGTGAGGGGTGGGAAAACAGGTCATATACAAAGACATGGGAATCAGAACAGAACCTCTCAATGGTTACACCAAATGCTTAAAGACAATGGAATAACACCATTAAAAACTTAAGGGAAAATAACTTCCAACTTAGAATTTTATACCCAGCTTAACTTAATATACAAGAATAAAAGACATTTTCAAACATGTAAGCTTAAAAAAAAGCTATCTCCCATGTACTCTTTCTCAGGAGAGTACTAGAGAATGCACTCGCCCAAGACAGGATTCATGAAACAGAGGATCTAAATCATGAGAAAAATAAAATGCTTTGAATTTGGTGAAGTTAAAAACCAAAAATTCAGATGTATAGCTGTCCTAGCAAGGAACTAGTCCAAACTGGAGGAAGATGGAGTTCCAAGAAGGATTTCGTCTTTAACAACAAAGTTTTAGAATTCAGGACTAAATTGTAAGCACACGAAAAGCAAATTTTAAAAGAATGAGATTATTCTAGTGAAAGGAGCCAGACTCAAAGGCTACATATGGTACAGTTGCACTGCAATGACAGTCTGTAAAAGGGCACAGGAATAGGGCAGTAAACAGATGTGCAGTTGCCAGAGGACAGGGGTGGGGAAAGGGCTGACGACTACAAGAGAATTTTCTATATCCTAACTGTAGTGGTGGTCACACAACTGTGTTTGTCAAGATTCGTAGAACTACAGGCATACCTCGGAAACACTGTGGGTTTGGTTCCAGACCACTGCAATAAAGTGAGTCAAATGAATTCTTCAGTTTTCCAGTGCATATAAAAGTTACATTTACATTGTACTGTATAGTTAAGTATGAGATAGCATTATGTCCAAAAACAGGTACATGCCTTTGTTAAATATTGCGTAAATATGCTAACCATCATTTCATCTTCCAGGAAATCTTAATCACTGATCACAGATCACTATAATAGTAACTAAAAAGTTGGAAATATTGTGAGTATTACCAAAATGTGACAGAGACACCAAGTGAGCAAATGCTGTTGGAGAAGGGCACCAACAGACCTGTTCAATGCAAAGTGGCCACAAACCTTCAATTTTGTAAAAAACACAGAGGCTGTAAAGCGCAACAAAATAAAGCACAACAAAACAAGGAATTCCTATAAATACTAAAAAGGGTGAATTCTGGGCCACCTGGGTGGCTCAGTCGGCTGGGCATCTGACTTCAGCTCAGGTCATGATCTCACAGCTTGTGAGTTTGAGCCCTGCGTCGGGCTCTGTGCTGACAGCTCAGAGCCTGGAGCCTGCTTCAGATTCTGTGTCTCCTCTCTCTGCCCCTCCCCTGCTCACACTGTCTCTCTCTCAAAAATAAATAAACATTAAAAAAAAATTAAAAAAATAATAAGGGTGAATTCGACTACATTTATAACTCAATTCAAAAAATGGGGAGAGGGGTGCCTGGGTTGGTTCAGTTGGCTGAGCAGCTGGCTTTTGATTTCAGCTCAGGTCATGAGATCAAGCCCCATTTCCAGCTCCACACTAAGGGCTGAGCCTGCTTAAGATTCTCTCTCACTCTCTCTCTGCCCCTCTCCCCCACTCACTGTAAAATAAATAGTAATAATAATAATTTTTTAGTGGAGGAAAATGGTGGCTTTTAACTCTAAGGGAAACAAAAAATATACAAAATACTGTTGTATAATCTATGGCTCTATTGTAAATAATTACATCGTGATCATCATCACATAAATTCTTTTTTTTAATTTATTTTTTAATGTTTATTTATTTTTGAGACAGAGAGAGACAGAGCATGAACGGGGGAGGGTCAGAGAGAGAGGGAGACAGAATCTGAAGCAGGCTCCAGACTCTGAGCTGTCAGCACAGAGCCCGACGCGGGACTCGAACTCACGGACCATGAGATCATGACCTGAGCCGAAGTCGGATGCTTAACTGACTGAGCCACCCAGGCACCCTTTTTTTTTTTTTTTTTTAATGTTTACTTATTTTTGAGAAAGGGGGAGAGGCAGCGAGAGGGGGAGACAGAATCCAAAGCAGGCTCCAAGCTGTCAGCACAGAGCCCACTACCTGAGGCAAAGTTGGACGCTTAACCGACTGGGCCACCCAGACGCCCCATCATCAGGTAAATTCTTAACATCAATGGCCCAAAACGTGATAGTACTACATTAGGAGACTGAGAAAGACATATGTGGTGTTGTGAATTAAATCCTAGTTTACGGGGGAAGAAAACAATGTCTAAAATTGAAAAGTTAAGAAATAGCATGTTACTTAGAAATACTGGCTGTCCTCTTTCCTGGAGGACCCTTCCCCTGCAAAATATACATAGTGTGGGCAGTGGTTGCCTGGGAAGGGTGCAATTTGGGGGTAAAAAATGGGGCAGAGCATTGTTGTTTTCAGTTACAAGGCTCACAATACCCAGAGAGCTTCCCAACAGTCCTCCAAATATCCAACTTTACAAGGGATTTATTTTACCACCTTTATGTTGTCTTACAAGGCATTTACTTCCATTTAAAAATAATCATTTGGATTTTGTTTTCCTTGTGAACAGCTGAGTACTGTGATGAAAGAGCCACCAACCCAGGCATCTTCAAAGCTGAATTACTGGCAGGTGTTGTATGGGTTTCTCCCCTTGGAGTACTTGTGGTTTGACAGTTTATAGCAGCGATAATCTCTTACATCATGTTGCCTAAGCTGTCAACCTGTTCAGTGGATATGATATTTCCAGGCACTTAGTTTTCATTGATTTTGTCTTTACTGCTTTTCTTTTTAAATAATTAAAGGCTAAATTCCATAAACATAAATTTGCATCTTATCTGTTTAGTCCTAAGTGTAAGTTATCTAATGCCTTACAATATCATATTAAGTGCAAGTAAATAGTCTTAAAAACGAATTCATGAAGATTGAATACCTTCTTAGGTTATTCTGATAACAAATGTTAACCAATGAATACTTGTGTCCACTGTAGTGGGATCTGTTTTGTTTCAATATAATTAGGAGTGAATTTTATGGTTTGTGAATACAAAAACTTCCTGTTAAAATGAATAGTATTTATATTTTTAGTTTATGAGAATGTATCCTATCCAGGATATCAAATTACCCTTGACAGGCAAGGGAAGACTGTAGTTGACTTAAACCCCTAGGTTTCACAAATACTAATGCTTAGAATAGGGATAAAACAAATTTATTGAAATTTTTAAAAAGGGGGGGTCAATCTCAAGAAAAAAATATGAAGTAATACTCAGGTAGAATTTAGATATGCAAGTAATCATGAAGGAAGCAATGACTGGCATTTGGGAAACAGAATGAGGATGCCATAACCTAACTGATCACCAGACTGCCAAACTGAAGGACTAGTTCTAGGGGTGGTGGGTCATGACCTGTAAGAGTTACTCTGCCCTGAGTCCAAGATTTGCCTAGTCTATCCCTTTCCCTCAACTCCTACTGATCATGCAGGTCTTGTGCGCCCAAGGTAAGGAATCTGGATTTGATTCTAACTGCAGTGAGATGCCACTGGAGGGTTTTAAGCAAAGGAATTGTAAGATCTGATTTGCTATAAGGATCACATGTGCTGATAAGTGTATACTGGCTCTGTAAACGCTACAGCATCGGACCAGCACTACTTTATTACCTAGATAGAGGGCAAATTCAATAGGAGAAGAAAAATAAGGCACACTAAAATCCACATAGGACAGGCCCATTCTAAATAAAACGTGGTTCAGAGTCTTCTCCCAGACTTCTCTTAAGTCCCATTTAGGGAAATAGGGAAGACCTGGGGACGATCAGGTTTGGTGAAAGAGGAATCAGGAATTTCATTTAACATACTGAGTTTGAGATGCCCATGAGACATTTAAGTGGAGGTATTGAGATGATATTTGGATATACTCATCTGGAGCTAAATGGAGAGATCTTGATGGAAATATATATTTAGGATCCATCAGAGTATAGACTATTATGTTAAACAATACTTACTAACCTTTATAGCATGCTTACTATGTTTTAAAATACCATTTTAAGTGCTTTAAATGTATAAATTCATTTGGTCCTTACCACAAAACCTTACAGGCTAGGTCTCATGATTATCCCTCTTTTACAAATGAAGAAACTGAGGCATAAAGAGATTAAGTAACTTGCCCAAACACACACAGTAAGTATGTACCAGAGCTGTGGTTCAAACCTAGGATACCTGACTCCAGAACTCTTTAAAGCCATGAGACTGTTTAGAAGTAGAGACAGGACTCAGGAGGAAGACTGAGCCTTTACAAACAGTATTTCCTTTTTTTTTTAAGTTTATTTATTTTTGAGAGAGAGAGAGAGAAAGAGAGAGAGAAAGAGAGAGAGAGAGAGAGAGAGAAAGAGAGAGAGAAAGAGAGAGAGAGAGAGGGAGGGAGGGAATACGAGTGGGGGAAGAGCAAAGAGAGAGGGGGTCACAGAATCTGAAGCTGGCTCCAGGCTCTGAGCTGTCAGCACAGAGCCTGAGGCAGGGCTTCAACTCACTAACCCAAAGTCAGACACTTAACCGACTGAGCCACCCAGGCATCCCCAAACAGTATTTTAATTCAAACAATTTTCAAGGGCCTGACACTGTTTTAGGCTCTGTTTCAAAGAAAAATAAGACAAATTCCCTTGAGAAGCCCAGTCTAATAGCTACAAGCTGACAGCAACTAGTAACTGAACATCTATCTGCCTCACACTGGCCAAACTTTTTAGACATATTATTTCACTTAATCCTAAGAGTCCTATGAGACAGATATTAGTGACATTTTAGAAATAAAGAAACTAAGGTTCAGGAAGGTTAAGTAATGTCACCTGGATCACTCAGCTAGTAAGTGATGGAACACGGGTCAATTGAGGTCCACCTTCCTTTAAAATCTGGTCTTTTCCAAGGAAATCCTGTTATATGCTGCAACATGGATGAACTTTGAGGACATTAAGCTAACTGGAATAAGCCAGTCACAAAAAGACAAATAGTGTTTGACTCCACTTCTGTGAAGTATGAAAGGTAGTCAAATTCATAGAAACAAAGTAGAATGATGGTTTCCAGGGGCTGGGGGCAAGGGAGTAGGAGGTATGTTGTTGTTTAATAGGTACAGAGTTTCAGACTGGCAAGATGGAAAAATCCTCTTGATCTGATTCACAACAATGTGAATATATTTAACACTACTTAACTGTACACTTAAAAATGGTTAAGATGGGAAACTTTATGTGTTTACCACAACTAAAAAAATTTTTTTAAATCTGGTCTTTTCCCAGTTTACCACATGCCACATTGGACATGCTTACTGTGCTATGGAAATGCCTGTGAGGAAATAATTACCTGTAATGTGGGGAAAGGTGGTGTGTGGGGGCAAGGAAGAGATCAAGGAAAGTTACCAAGAAAGGATACATTTGAAAGATGAAATTCCCCTCATTATAGTTTTAGGAAGGTAGCTCCATCTCAACCCCCGAAATAGCTCCCACACCTGCATACAACTAACTACTCATTACAATAACTAGCCTAAACCAGGCTCAAGAATATTCTAACACCCTACTATCTGGTGAGCTTCTCCAATCTCCTCCCATTCCAGGTCCTCCAGCACTGGAAACAAATTAAGTGTCCTAAATTGCCTCATTTATTATGCTGAATGACTTCTGTGGCTCCTGACTGCCCTCAGAATGTAAAGGATTAGCAAAATGAGTGTTTAGGAGATTACCTAAATTTTCTGAGCCTCAGTTTCCTCATCTGTGATAAGAGAGGAGTCCCAACATCTAATTCAAAAGACTAAAAATTAAATGAAGACATTGTATGCATACCTTGCTCAATGTCTGCTCCAAAGTATGCACTCAGTGAGTTGTTCCTTTTCTGCCTGCCCCCACAACCCAGTGAAGTGAGGCGTTTTGGTTTAAAGAACAAGAGAGCAAGTATTTCCAGGATGTTAAGGCAGATAAAGAAGAATGCAAAGGGGAAAAAGTTGCTCAACTATGCTTATCTGATGTTCAGGAAAATACTGCTCACCGAGAACTGTTTCTTCATCTGTAACCTGCTAGAACAGAGACCACCTGGTTTTGTTTTGTTTTTTTATCTTTATTCTGTCCTTTTAATCATCTGAGTATTACTGAAATGGTTCAAATATACTATATGCAGTACACCGTGAAAATCTAACTCCTTTTCTCTCCCCCATCTACCCAACTGCCACCCAATCCCACCAACCACTTTATTAGTTTGTGTATCCTTCAAAACGTTTCTATATGCAAAAGCTGTCTTTAAATTAAGTAATGTTTTACAATTGCCTTTGCAACCTAAGTTTTGGGAATGAGGGGGTGGGGTGGTCAGCGCCATGAGTCTAGGTCTTTTCTCATCCTGCCTCACCTCAAAGCAGTGTCCTCCATTCATTCAAAAAATACTAATCGTATATTGGGCGCCAATTATAAGCTAGATACCAAGTACAGCATTAACTGATTATCCTTCAACCTTTACTAAGCAACAAAAATGCACTTAACGCTTTACACAATTATCTCCATTGATCCTCACGACAACTTAAGAAGCAGATTACGAATCGTCACCTTCATTTTACATATGTGGAAACTGAGGCACTGAAAGGTAACTTGCTCAAACAAGGGTTTGAATCCAGGCCTGACTCCAAAGTCCTCGCTCTTAACCATGACGCTCCACAATGGCAAAACAGAGTCCCTGCACCCTTTGGAGCTCAGCCTAATGTTGGATACAGGCAAGAAAAGGGGCAGACAATAAAGAAATATGTAATTACAGACCAAGAAAGTAATGTGAGCGAAACGAATTCAGGGCTGTGACTGAATAACAATGGGGACCTACTTTAGAAGTGGGGGGGGGGGGGGGGAAGTGTCAAGGAAAGGCCTGAGAGAATGACATTTATGATAGGCTTGGGAACCGTTTTAGGGCTGCATTAATGACCCACCGCCCAATTCACGGCGGAAAACTCGAGGCCCTTAGAAGCTAAAGCAAACTCGCCCAGGGTCCCCCAGACGTGTAGACGTGGCGCAGGGTTGGGAGGATCCAGGAGCTGGGCCCAGGGCTCGTACACGCCACCGATGCCCGATGAAGCCCAGTCCGGCTCGGCCCCTAACCAGGGCCTCTAGCCCGCTGCTGCCCACCGCCCCGCGGCGGCTGACAGCATCCACACAGCCTGCAGGGAGGCCCCGCGGCCGGCCAAGAGGGGTCGGGCCCGTACTGCGGCGGCCTGGAAAGGCCTCTTCTCCGGTCCCCCGCCAGCTCCCGCCCGGTCCGCCCCGCCCCTCCGGGCCGGCTTCGTACCTGCACGGCCCGGACCAGGCCCCGGCCGGTCAGCTGGCCCTGCCGCAGCTGCAGCAGAATGTTACCGGGCCGCGGCCGGCCGCCGCATCCGCCCCAAGCCGCCACCGTTGCCGCTGCCCGTCGCCCTCGGCCGGCCCCAGACCCAGCAGCCGCCGGCGCCGCCGCCATGTCTCCTCGTCCGACAAACAGGAAGCAAGCGGCCCCGGGGCCGCGGAGATTTCTACGGGGCGGCGGAGGGGGTCGTCGCAGCGCCCCCAGCGGGACGACGGCGGAGGCGCAAGCCGCGTGGCAGTGGCCGTGCGCGCCGCGGTCCCTACTGGGAAATGTAGTCTTGCTCTCAGGCGGGGCAGGTGCGAAAGAGAGATGTGGCGTTTCCTGCGCTACTTGTTTTTGGGGCCCCTCGGTCTTGCATTTCGGCGAGGACCTCTGAGGTCGAAGACGCAGTACCTGCGTGAGCACTTTCCCATTTGTTGCCTGTTTGGGGAGGTTACAGCCAACTAGCTAGGAAAAATCCTGGGTTCCAGTCCAGGAATCAAACCGCCCAGACTGATTCCTGCCTGAATTCCTTCTCTCTACTCCTGACTCGGTGCGGACGGACCTCGGCTCTCTGCCCCTTAATTTCCTTGTTAGTTCTTTCAGTCAGTGGTTCCTGGGAGTCTGTTCAGCCAATAAATAGTTCCTAGGGGCCTGCTCTGTGCCCGCTCCGAACTTGACACTGGGAATACTGTGGTGAGCAGAACAGACCTACTAGGATCCTGTTTTGGAATGCAGGTTACAGAAGAAGAGAGCAAATCCGTACACAAATAAATGCACAACAATCAGCTGTGTAAGTGGTTAGGTTGTTGTGAAGTTAAATGAAATAATGGAAGGGAAAGGGATGAGTAAATTATGACATTATATCCTTTGTCAGAGGAACCTTGTCCTAATTTCTCCCCACCAGATAGTATTTTCTCTCTGCTCTGAGCCCATGTTAATCATTCTTTCGGGAAGCTTCTGTGTCGGGATTGCATGGTCGCCTCCCCTTTTCCTTTCCTGGAAGGGGTCTTGTAGCATAAATGAAATAGGGGTCCTGGGTGTGATGCAATAAGGAATGGTGGAGATTGTGACTCATAATTCATCACCCAAACCAGAACACTTTTAAGAATAAAAAAACGCTATTAATAATTATGCTGGGACAGCAGGCATGGTGACCAATATCCCAGTTTGCTTGGGATAGTCCCCATAGACACCTGTTACAAGACTCCTCCCAGGAAAGAAAAAGGAGAGGCGATGATGTCCATTTTAAAATGAGTAGTTTCTACTGGCTTCCAGCAGATTGTTGCTGGATCTTCTAGTTTTTCCAGAAAAGCCAAAAATCTGGGGTTTTATGTGAAGTTTCCAAACTTTGAAAACTCCATGGACCAAATAAAATCCTGTCCCTTTCTGAACACTGGAACAGGGAGACCAGGAACAGGCCATAGGTACATGGAAGTTGAGCATGTGGTGAGGGAGGTATTTCAAATCATTGGGGAAAGAAAAAAAAAGTTTAGGTCTTTAACTTCACACCAAAAGCTAAAATGCATCTCAGACCTATTAAAAGCTATATGTAACAAAATCAAAGTATACTTCTAAAAATGGATAATGATGATGATTATTCAACTCTAAGTTTACTAAAAATCATTGAATAATAGAAGTGAATATATGAAAATACTTTTATGATTTGGGGGTAGAAAAGCTCTTCTTAATCATAAAACCCAGAAGTCATAAATAGGAAAAGATGGACAAGTTTGACCTCAACAATATAAAAACTTCTGCACAAGACACTACAAACAACTATAAAAGGCAAGACATATTCGGGGAAGGAGTCAATATCCAGAATTTATGAACATACTGTGCCCTCTGCCTTAAGTTCTCATTCCCTGGAAGCTCTCTGAATGGCTTGCTTCCTCATGTTCTCCAGGTTTCTGTTCAAGAGGAGACCTTCCCTGACCATCCATATAAAATAGCATTTCTTACACTCTCCATCTTATTACCTGCTTTGTTTGTTTGCTTGCTTTTATAGCACTACCTCCACCTGACATATAATTGTTTACTTTCCGCACCCCTCCTAGAGTATACTTTTGGTCTATTTTGCTCATTGTTATATTCATGTCTAGCACCTAGAATAGTACTTAGCACATAGCAGGTGATCAAATATTTGTTTATCGGATCAATGAATTATCCAGTAGATGCATGAACTCCTACAAAAATATAAGGAAAAGCCAAACAACCCAATAGAAAAATAGAAATGAACAGGGTGGGACACCTGGGTGGCTCAGTTGGTTAAGCCTCCAATTCTTGATTTCACCTCAGCTCATGATCTCATGGTTTGCGAGTTCGACCTCCCACATCAGGCTCTGCCCTGACAGTGCAGAGCCTGCTTGGATTTTCTGTCTCCCTCTCACTGCCCCTCCCTCACGTGGATGTGTTCTCTTATTCTCTCTCTCTCTCTCTCTCTCTCAAAAATAAATAAACATTTAAAAAAGAGAAATGAACAGGCAATTCACAGAAGAAAAATCAATGGCCAGTAAATGTGTAAAAAGATGCCCAACCTCAATTTCACTAGTAGTAGGATGCTGATCGTGAGTACATAAATTGATATACCTTTCTGGAAAGCAATTTTTAGCAATATGAATTAAGTCATAAGAAATCCAAACTTTTTGGCTCAATAATTACTTCCTTGGGAATCTCTCCTAATGATTTTAGTTGCTATGATGTTGATTTACATACAAAAATGTTTATTATTGTATTATTTGTGATTGCAAAAACAAAAACAATGTCACCATAAAATAGAAGCATGTTTAAATAGATTCTAGTATTTCAATATAATGGAATATTCGAGTCATTGAATACCATTGTTTACAAAATAAAAATAAAATACTAAGATTTCAAATAAAGTTAACCATGTTTATCTTTTGATCTGTTTCTAGGAATTTATGTTTTAATAACAACTAAACAAGTGTACAAAGATGCATCGTTATAATATTTACTGCGGCAGATATATGTCAAAACATTGGAAACAATCTAAATATCCCTTAATATGTATCATGTGATCCCATTTGTATCAAAAATTATCTATTTACATATTTTATGAATATATTACAAAATCCGGAAGATTATGCATAAAATGGTTAAAAGCAGCCACCACTACAGAATGGAATGAGGAGGTGGGGAAAGAATGTTCATTTTCCTAACTTTTACACTGTTACTTGCATTTTATTATGGGCATATATAACTTTAAAATTTTAACATTAAAAACTTGTAAAATTATGTATCTATAACTGGATAGGAAAATGCTCACCACACATTGTTGAAAGAAAAATAAAGCAAGTTATATAGGAATAGGCATATCATAAGCCCATTAACATATAATTAGACATTCCTATTCTATGTGGTTGTATGCACAGAATTACCCAAAAGAAACATCATCAAAAATGCCAGTGGTGGTTATCACAATGTAGACAGATTTCAGGTGATTTTTACTTCATTAATATTTTTCATAATTTTTTACGTAAGCCATATATCATTTTTTAAAGTTTTGGAAATTCCAGCTGGTTAATATTCAGTGTAATACTAGTTTTAGGTGTACAATACAGTGAATCAACAGTTCCACACATCACCCTGTGCTCATCACAACAAGTGCACTCCTCAATCCCCATCACTTGTTTCACCCATCCCCCACTCCTCCCCTTTGGTAACCAACAATTTAATATAACTAAGAGTTTGTTTTTTGGGGCGCCTGGGTGGCTCAGTCAGTTAAGTATCCAACTCTTGATTTCGGCTCAGGTCATGATCTCACAGTTTGTGAGTTTGAGCCCCACCCACATCGAGCTTTCTGCTGTCAGCAAGGAGCCCGCTTTGGATCCTCTGTCCAAACCAGAGAGAGAGAGGGTCTCTCTCTGCCCCTCCCTGCTCATTTTTTCTCTCTCTCTCTTTCAAAATAAATAAAGAAAACTTGAAAAATGTCTCTTACTTCTTCCCTTTGCTTGTTTTGTTTCTTAAATTCCACATATGAGTAAAATCATATGGTATTTGTCTTTGTCTTACTCTAATTTCACTTCACGTGATACTCTCTAGCTCCATCCACGTCATTGCAAATGGCAAGATTCTGTTCCTTATGATGGCTGAGTAATATTCCACTGTGTGTAGATACCACATCTTCTTTACCAGCCATGTATGATTTTTACACTCAGGAAAAACAAAAGATATTTTAATTAGAAATTTTTTTAAAAAGAAAAGAAAAGGCGTTTCCAGGGATACAAGCTGGCATTGATGAGCTCCCCAGGCAGCAGCCAGCCTTCCTTGAGCAATCACAGCCCCAGGATTCCACCCAGTGTTCTTCCTGAGGTAAATGGTGGAATATATTCTCATCCTGTCAGGATGAGCGAGGATACATGATCCTGACAAATTTCACAGTTCAAATGACCCTTCAGGTTTCCCTTGGCACTCATCATGCTGGGGACAAGTCTTTCCATGTAAGCTTTGATTCAAAAGTCATTTTCCATTCCTAAATTTGTACCTTGCTAAGCCCAGCCTCGCTCAGAAACTCCCCAAAGCTGGCTATTCATGGAGTCCAAGATGATCACATCAAATTCAGCCTTTAAGGTCACCATGTGTCTAGGAAATAAGGAGATACGTTTTCAGAAATCTCTGGATAAAGGCATTCTTTCTACTTCATCTCTGCTCTGCAGGCCTTTTCCATTGAAACCAGATGTGTGTCTCTCACCACCAGAGAGCGTAGTACCCCTTTCCTAAGAAACCAGTTGATGTCAATTGGGGTTAGCGTTAGAAAAAATGAAGCTCCTAAACTGACTAATTCCCCCCCCCCCCCACAATAATCCCAAATGGTTTAACCAAACATGCTGATGTTACTCAGAGAATATTACTTCTTGTAAGTGAGTTACCAAATTCATCTCAGTTGGCCAGATAGATTTTCTGGGGAAACTTTTTAAAATCATATTTTTAATCATAGAGAAGTAATTTTAATCAAAGCAACTGGCACAGCTAGAGTCAGACAATAGAAACAGCTGTCCCGTGTAGTCATGCACTGTCCTGTGGTGGTATTTCAAATATATGTTTTTTCGTATTCCATTTCTTTTTTTTCCCTATTACATTTCTAAAGTACCATCTCTCAGTGATTTGTTTCAAAAATGTTCATAAAGGGGCACCTGGGTGGCTTGGTTAGTTAAGCGTCTGACTTCAGCTCAGATTATGATTTCGTGGTCCGTGAGTTTGAGCCCTGCATTGGGCTTTGTGGTGACAGCTCAGCCTAGAGCCTGCTTCAGATTCTGTGTCTCCCTCTCTCTCTCTCTCAAAAATAAACATTAAAAAAAAATTGTTTTTATGTTTGTTGAGTACCACCTTAAGTGCCAGGCACTGCTGTAGGTACTAGGGATATAGTACTAAATAAAAGAAACAAAAGTCTCTCTACTCTCATGGAGCTTATACTACTGTGTAAGACCCACCCTTTTTTTGAGCACTTAACATTGGCCAAGTATTTTATTTGCACTGCCTTATTTTTCTGCAGCTTTTTAGGGGAAAACTCTCAAATCTACAGAAAATTAAAAGAGTAATACTATGAACATTCACATACCCTTTGCTTAGACTCACCAATTGTTAACATTGTGTTTTATTGTATCTATTCTTTCTCTCTTTTCCTCCCTACTGATCTGCATATATATATATATATATATATATATATGCTAATATATATGTATGCTAATATATATATATATATGCTAATATATATGTATGCTAATATATATATATTAGCATACATATATATTAGCATATATATATATATTAGCATACATCTCCCAAGAACAAGGACATGCTCCTAATAACTATGGTACCATCACACCCAAGAAATTTAATGTTGATATAATGTTACCCTATATTCCATACCCTATATTCCATATTCAAACCCTATATTCCATATTGCCCCCAGAATGTCCCTTATAGTCTTCCCCCCGCCATCCAGGATTCAATCAAGGATCATGCATTGTGTTTTCATTTTTGCTTTTTTTAATTTTAAGAGTTTATTTTTAAGTAATCTCTACACCCACTGTGGGGCTCAAACCCACAACCCTGAGATCAAGAGTTGCATGTTCAACCAACTGAACCAGCCAGGTGCACCAAGGATCATGCGTTTTGAATGTCATGACTCTTTAGTGTCTTTTAATCTAGAAAAGTCCCTCATCTTTTCTGTCTTTCATGACATTGACAATTTTATTATTTTTAATATAATTTATTGTCAAATTGGTTTCTATACAACACCCAGTGCTCATCCCAACAAGTGCCCTCCTCAATGCCCATCACCCATCTCCCCCACCCCCCATCAACCCTCAATTTGTTCTCTGTATTTAAGAGTCTCTTATGGTTTGCCTCCCTCCTTCTCTGTTTGTAACTTTTCCCCCCTTCCCTTCCCCCATGGTCTTCTGTCAAGTTTCTCAAGATCCACATATGAGTGAAAACATACGGTATCTGTCTTTCTCTGACTGACTTATTTCACTTAGCATAATACCCTCCAGTTCCCTCCATGTTGCTGCAAATGGCAGGATTTCATTCCTTCTCATTGCCAAGTAGTATTCCATTGTGTATATAAACCACATCTTCTTTACCGATTCATCAGTTGATGGACATTTAGGCTCTTTCCATAATTTGGCTGTTGTTGAAAGTGCTGCTATAAACACTGAGGTCCATGTGCCCCTATGCATCAGCACTCCTGTATCTCTTGGGTAAATTCCTAGCAGTGTATATCCCTTGGGTCATATGGTAGATCTATTTTTAATTTTTTGAGGAACCTCCACACTGTTTTCCAGAGCAGGTATACCAGTTTGCATTCCCACCAACAGCGCAAGAGGGTTCCTGTTTCTCCACATCCTTGCCAGAATCTATAGTTTCCTGATTTGTTCATTTTAGCCACCCTGACCAGTGTGAGGTGGTATCTCAGTGTGGCTTTGATTTGTATTTCCCTGATGATGACATTGAGCATTGTTTCATGTGTCTGTTGGCCATCTGGATGTCTTCATTGGAAAAGTGTCTATTCATGTCTTCTGCCCATTTCTTCACTGGATTATTTGTTTTTTGGGTATAGAGTTTGGTGAGTTCTTTATAGATTTTGGATACTAGCCCTTTATCCTATATGTCATTTGCAAATATCTTTTCCCATTCTGGCACTGACAGTTTTTAGGAGTCCAACTTTGCTCAATGTTCTATCACCTGGATCTTCTTGACTATTTTCTCATGAATGGATTAGGGCTCAACTTTTTAGCAAGAATACTTCATAGATGATGACAGGTCTTTCCTATTTCTTCACCTCAGGAGAAAATAGCATAAATTTATCCTATTATCAATGATGCCAAGTTTAATCTCTTGGCTAATGTGGTGTCTACCAGATAGATGTCTTATTGGAAAGGTACATTTTCCCCTTTGTACTTAATAAGTAATCTGTGGCCTTCAAGACTGAGAATACATTGTTCCCCAACTACCTTTCACTCAGTTTTTAGCATCCTTTGGTAATCCTTGCATGGATTACAATGCTGGTGGTTGCAAAATAGTGATTTTCTAATTTTATCATTTCTTCCCTTTTTATTAGAGTGTATTCTGAAAAAAGGAGCTCTTCCATTTTTTATCTGGGTTATCACTAAGGACTCACAGATTCTTTTTTTATGTAATGTGTTTTTTATTTTATGCAAAACATATGCCCCAATGCCCCAATGGATATAGAACATTTCTATCACTCCATTAAGTTTCCTCATGCTCCTTATTGGCCAACTCCTGCCCTCCAGGCAACCACTGTTCTGATTTTCATCATCATAGGTTAGTTGTGGCTGTTCTAGAACTTTATGCCCATAGAAACATACAGTATGTAGTCTTTGTGTTTAGCTTCTTTCACTCAGCATAATGTTTTTGAGATTCATACATATTGTTCTATGCATCAGTGGCCCAATCCTTTTTACTGCTGCAAATATTCCATTGTATGGATACACACAATTTGTTTATCCATTCTCCTGTTGATAGATGTTTGGGTTATTTCTAGTTTGGAGCTATTATAAATAAAGCTAATCTTATACGGGTTTATACAAGCTTGAACATTCTTATACAAGTTCTGGGGATATATGTTTTCATTTCTCTTTCATTATTCTTTTTAATGTTCACCTTGTCTCAAATTTGCCCAATGGTAGTCCTTTCAAGCCAGTTCCTGTGTCCTTTTGATATCTTCTGGGACCATCCTAATTTTAAATAGTCCCTGTGAGACTTGAACTTGTCCAGCTATGTAATCTGATCTGAGTTCATTAAATACAGTCACTCTAGACCTCTCTTTCAATCCCCACAGGTATAGATTTTTCCCTCATTTCCATAGCCAGTCACTCCTTAAACTGCAACAGTGGCTCTAGCCTTTTGGGGGCTTAGGACCTTTCCATGGTAGAAGCTTGAACCCTTTCTCCCCAAAAGATGTATTTATGTACCACACCCACACACACCAACACACACACACACACACACACACACACACACACACACACATTTTGTCACAGGATTCTTGAATTGGCCTTCACACTAGCTATCTCAAGTCTGTTTACTGAACACTTACTATGGATCAGAAATTATGCTAGAAATGCAAAGGGAAGAAAGAAAAAAAATAACATTAAGAAAGACCTAGTATGTGTGCTCCAGATACTGTGTCAAAAGTTTGTCAACAAAAAAGGCATAAAATACGGGATTCATAAATGAACAAATTTTCATAGCAAATGAAATATATGCAATTATAAATAAATACATGTGGTCACTAAATGTTATTTATTTACCAAATCTTTATTGCAAACTTACTACATGCAGGCACTGTCCTAGGAACTAGGGATCCATCTGTAAATAAGATAAACATGATTTGTACCTTGTAGGGCCCAGAGTTTCATGGAGAAAAACAGATAAATAAGCAACTACAATCCTGGCTCCAATTCACACAAGCATCATAACCTTGAACAAATTACAGTAGGACACCTTAGCTATGGGGGATATTTTCCAAGACCCCCAGTGGATGCCTAAAGCCAGGATAGATACCTATACATATTATGTTGTTTTTCCTATACATACACACCTATGATAAAGTTTAGTTTATAAATTAGGCACGGTAAGAGATCAACAACAATAAGTAGTAATAAAATAGAACAATTGCAACAACATACTGTAATAAAAAATATTGTATTATGCTATACTCACCCTTCCTGTGAGAATGTGAGATGATAAAATGCCTATGTGATGAGATGAAATGAAGCACAGTCACATAGCATCAGGCCACTATCAACCTTTTGATGACATTCTGGAGATTGATCATCTACTTCATGATCACAGTTGACCACCAATAACTGAACCAGTGAAGAGTGAAACCAGGATAAAAGGAACTACCATACTTAACTTTCTGTAGCTTCAATTTGCTTGTGTGCAAATGGAGAAAAGACCTCAATGGGTTGTTCTAAGTTGTGTATGAGATAAGAATATAAAGCACTTGGGGCGCCTGGGTGGCGCAGTCGGTTAAGCGTCCGACTTCAGCCAGGTCACGATCTCACGGTCCGTGAGTTCGAGCCCCGCGTCAGGCTCTGGGCTGATGGCTCAGAGCCTGGAGCCTGTTTCCGATTCTGTGTGTCCCTCTCTCTCTGCCCCTCCCCCGTTCATGCTCTGTCTCTCTCTGTCCCAAAAATAAATAAAAACGTTGAAAAAAAAATTTAAGGGGCGCCTGGGTGGCGCAGTCTGTTAAGCGTCCGACTTCAGCCAGGTCACGATCTTGCGGTCCGTGAGTTCGAGCCCCGCGTCAGGCTCTGGGCTGATGGCTCGGAGACTGGAGCCTGTTTCTGATTCTGTGTCTCCCTCTCTCTCTGCCCCTCCCCCGTTCATGCTCTGTCTCTCTCTGTTCCAAAAATAAATAAACGTTAAAAAAAAAAAAAATTTAAAAAGAAAGAAAAAAATTAAAAAAAAAAAAAGAATATAAAGCACTTGTAAAAAAAAAAAAGAATATAAAGCACTTGGCACTTAGGTGGCTCAGTTGGTTAAGCACCTGACTTCACCTCAGGTCATGATCTCACGGTTTGTGAGTATGAGCCCCCCATCCTGCTCACTGCTGTCAGCACAGAGCCCGCTTCAGATTCTCTGTCCCCCTCTCTCTCTGCCCTTCCCTGCTTATGGACTCTGTCTCAAAAATAAATAAATTTTTAAAAAAAGAAAAAAAAGAAATATAAAGCACTTAACACAGGGCCTGGCACAAAATAAGCACTAAAAATTATTATTATTACATTATTTTTATCACATAAGTTTTCTGTCAAAGAATATGTAAATTTAAACAGCTCTGAACTGGCTCTACCCAATCCAGCTCTCCTCCTAAATATTCAACCTTAATCCCTCACAGCTCCTCCACAAGCCCTCCATGTTCCAGGCAGACTGGGATCCTCAGAGGCCCCCTGTCATGCTAAAGATAGGATTCTGCAAATCCCACAATTTCTTTAAGACTAAGTTCCTGCCCTTTTCAGAACTCTGGAAGCATTTCTTGTCAGACTCTCACAGTTTAACCCTTGCTCATGAACCTTTGTAGTATTGTTCTGTTATTAGTCCTGGTTGTTTCTTTCCTTCCTAGGTAGATTGCATCTGATGTAAGGATAAAGCAATCAGGTTACCACCCCTCCCCAACATAAATATCATTCAAAACACATTCAAAGCCTAGTTTCCTTGAATTGTACAATTATTCCAATAAAGTTGCAAAGACTCGATCCCTTTTTGAAATATTTCTTTGGAAAATAGCCCAAAAGAATGTCCTTCCAAAAGAGAGAAACACTAGGGCGCCTGAGTGGCCCCGTCAGCTAGGCCTCCAACTTCAGCTCAGGTCATGATTTCATGGTTTGTGAGTTCGAGCCCTGCATCGGGCTCTGTGCTGACAGCTCAGAGTCTGGACCCTGCTTTGGATTCCGTCTCCCTCTCTCTCTGCCCCTCCCCTGCTCACGCGCTGTCTCTTTCTCTTTCTCTCAAAAAATGAATAAACATTTAAAAATATGTACATATTAAAAAAGAAAGAAAGAAACACCTAAGTAAAATCCACTGTCTCAGCCTTTACAACAGTTCTTCAGAACCTCCTCACAGGTGACAAATTCTAACTTTTGGGTGGATTTGAGCCTTATAAACAACCCAAAATCCTTCTGAGTGGAGCTTGATGAATATGTGGATGATTAATACTGTTTTCTGGTTTTTTTTAGCTTTTTATTTGGAATACTTTTAGGTTTAAAGAAGAGTTGCAAAGAGAGTACAGACAGTTCTCTTACACACTTCACCTGGCTTCCCCTAATATTAACATCTTATATAACCATCGTTTTTGTTTTGTTCTTTAAGTTGCGGTACATGAAAAGAAATTTCAGATTGACTGTTGCGCCGCAGTCCTAGAAAGCAATCAATCCAATTAGAACAGACCTTATGAAGAAAAAAAAAAAAAAAGAATAGATTCCAGGGGCACCTGGGTGGCTCAGTCGGACTTCAGCTCAGGTCATGATCTCACAGTTCGTGGGTTCAGGCCTCACGTTGGGCTTTGTGCTGACAGCTCAGAGCCTGGAGCCTGCTTCAGATGCTGTGTCTCCCTCTCTCTCTGCCCCTCCCCTGCTCGCACTCTGTCTCTCTCTCTCTCTCAAAAATAAATAAATATCAAAAAAAAAACTTAAAATAAAAAAAAGAATAGATTCCAACCAGGAATTAACATCAAAAGTAGTAAAAGGGAACATCATTTCAGATTCTTTACCATTAAGAAGGTGCAGAAGAGGATATAAATAATTTTATGTCTATACATTTGAAAATTTAGATGGAATTGATAAATTTCTAGAAGAAAAAGACACACCTAAAGAAATAATCGAAAATTGGAACAATCGTATATAACTATTAAAGAAATTGAATCTATAATGTTGAAACCATCTCACAAAAGAAAATTCCAGTTGCAAATGGCTGTGAAATCTACCAAACTTTTTTTAAAAATTTAAAGATTTCTTTTTTTTTAATTTTCAAAATGTTTTCACTACTTATTTATTTTGAGAGAGAGAGAGTGCACACACACACACACCAGTGGGGGAATGGCAGAGAGAAATAGAGAGAGAGAATCTCAAGCAGGGTCCATGCCATCAGTGCAGGCCCAATGCAGCGCTCGATCCCATGAATCATGAGATCATGATCTGAGCCAAAATCAAGAGTCAGACACTTAACGGACTGAGCCACTCAGGTGCCCCCAAATCTACCAAATTTTTGAGGAAGACATGATACCAACAATACACAATTTCTTCCAAAGACTGGAAAAAGAGGTAACATTCTCCTACTGACATTGAGAGACAAACAGCACACAAATACTGACACAGGAGGTGAGATGCAACAAAAATCTCTAATTTTATTTCATTTAATTCAAACTGCTTTCATTAATAAAGTCTCATCAATTTGTTGCCATGATGTTGGGAACATCTAGTACCCTAATTCCTATATTTGAGTTTATATCTGAGTTACCTAGAAGGCTCTTTTTTTTTTTTTTTTTTTTTTTTTTTTTTTTGACCTGGAAGTCTTTTAAAAACACATATTATGCCTCCCACGCCCAGAGTTTCTGATTCAGAAGGTCTGGGGCGGGGCCCAAGAGTTTGCATTTGTAGCAAGTTCTCTGGCAAATGCTGCAGCTGCTTCTGCTCCAGGGACCACATTTGAGAACCATGGGGCCAGTGGCATATGTATTGAAACCTTGCTCGCCACAGTAGTAATGTCATTTGGAAAGCTTGGAAAGCCTTCAAATACTGGAACAACTTTCCCACGAGCACTCTACTGAATTTTCTAAGAACGTTTTAAAAAACTCAGTTAAGGGGCGCCTGGGTGGCGCAGTCGGTTAAGCGTCCGACTTCAGCCAGGTCACGATCTCGCGGTCCGTGAGTTCGAGCCCCGCGTCAGGCTCTGGGCTGATGGCTCAGAGCCTGGAGCCTGTTTCCGATTCTGTGTGTCCCTCTCTCTCTGCCCCTCCCCCGTTCATGCTCTGTCTCTCTCTGTCCCAAAAATAAATAAACATTGAAAAAAAAATTAAAAAAAAAACCTCAGTTAAATAAGGCCCACATTGTTACTCAAAAAACAACTTTGGAAAGATTTTCCAAATGAGATCACTTTTCAGCTAGAAAACTAGGGATTTCACTATTGTATTCTTTTAACGTGCTTTCGGCTTTCCTTTAAGATAACCAACTAACTAACTTTTACATGATAAACTTAATGGTGTGGTCAGCTCTAACTCTTGAACAAGTTGTTTTTGTTTTTCAAGGAATTGTCTATTTTTTTTCAGCTTCTTTTAGTAAAATTAACAACCTCCACTGTTTTTTTTTAATATGTACGTGAATTTCAGCAGAATCTCTTTGTTGTCCAAAGATTTACAACATATAAGAGTGTGCCAAGTAACACTGATTTTAGATGCTTCTAAACAATATTTTATTTATTTATTTATTTATTTATTTATTTTTTAATGTTTATTTACTTTTGAGAGAGAGACAGACAGAGCATGAGTGGGGAAGGGGCAGAGAGAGAGAGGGAGACACAGAATCCAAAGCAGGCACCAGGCTCTGAGCTGTCAGCACAGAGCCCCAAGCCGGGCTTGAACCCACCACCCATGAGATCAAGACCTGAGCCAAAGTCAGAAGTTTAACCGACTGAGCCGCCCAGGCGCCTCAACTTGTAAACAATTTTTAAATAATTTCGTTACAGTTTCATTTTTGCAAGTTGATTTATAGTGACCAAAACTGCACTTTTCAATTTTGCAAATATTTTTCATCCAGTTTGTGTGAGGAGGTTAACTAAACATAACAAGACCCTCCTTAACATAGCCTTACCCAAAGTCATCTCAGGCACAACTAAGTGTTGTACAAGTTTCAACTTGTCTTTCTCAAGTTTTTTTGGCTCACAAAATCCATACCATATCATAACAACATAATAAGCATTATTTCTAAAATTCTGCAACAGCACAGATTCAAGGAGAGATTATTTCTAAGACATATTTTTATCGATTGATTTACCATAAAAACTGTACACACCAAAATGCCTTCCAGAAGGATAATTTTTTTTTTTTTTTTTCAGGAGCCCTTTGAGCAATTTTCTCCTTTGGCATGAATTACATAACCCAATACAGTGATAATGAGGCTTTCTCATTGACAGTTACATCATGGCTCAGAAAATGTGCCCATCACATTGTATGTATTTTTTCTTTTTTTGAAGATATTGAAGGCACTGATTCAGTATGTCATGTTTCCCAGTATCTTTTAAAAAAAAATATTTTTAATGTTTATTTTTTGAGAGAGAGATAGAGCAAGAGTGGGAGAGGGGGAGGAACAGAGAGAGAGGGAGACCCAGAATCTGAAGTACCCAAGTGAGTCCTTTTTTTTTTTTCTTTTGTTAAGTAGGCTTCACACCCAGTGTGGAGCCCATCAAGGGGATTAAACTCATGACCTTGAGATCAAGACTAACTGAGCCCCCTAGGCACCACCAACCCTCTCCCCACCCAAGTATCTTTTTTGATTTTGATGGCATTAAGCTTTCATTTTCAAGAATATTATTACAAGGGGTGCCTGGGTGGCTCAGTTGGTTGAGCATCCAACTTTGGCTCAGGTCATGATCTCCCGGTTTGTGGGTTCGAGCCCCCTGTTGGGCTCTGTGCTGACAGCTCAGAGCCTGGAGCCTGCTTCGGATTCTGTGTTTCCCCCTCTCTCTCTGACCTTCCCCTGCTCAGGCTCTGTCTCTCTCTTCCACAAAAATAAATAAACATTAAAAATCATTATGGGAATGCAAGCTGGTGCAGCCATTCTGGAAAACAGTATGGAGGTTCCTCAAAAAACTAAAAATAGAACTACCCTACAACCCAGCAATTGCACTACTAGGCATTTATCCACGGGATACAGTGTGCTGTTTCAAAGGGACACAGGCACCCCCATGTTTATAGCAGCACTATCGTCAATAGCCAAAGTATGGAAAGAGCCCAAATGTCCATCGATGGATGAATGGATAAAGAAGACGTGGTATATATACACAATGGAGTATTACTCAGCAATCAAACAGAATGAAATCTTGCCATTTGTAATTACATGGATGGAAGTGGAGGGTATTATGCTAAGTGAAATTAGTCAGTCAGAGAAAGACAAAAATCATGTGACTTCACTCATATGAGGACTTTAAGAGACAAAACAGATGAACATAAGGGAAGGGAAACAAAAATAATATAAAAACAGGGAGGGGCCAAGACAAAAGAGACTCATAAATATGGAGAACAAACTGAGGGTTACTGGAGAGATTGTGGGAGGGGGGGATGGGCTAAATGGGTAAGGGGCACTAAAGAATCTACTCCTGAAATCATTGTTGCATTATATGCTAATTTAGATGTAAATTTTTAAAAATAAAAAAATAAAATAAAATAAATAAAGTTGCTAAAATAGTAGATATTAAGTGTTCCCATTACAAGGAAAAATATTTGGAACTATAGGAGGTGATGAACATTAACTAAACTTATTATGGTAATAATTGCACAATATATACACATATCAAATCATTAATTGTAAGCCTTAAACTTATACAACGTTATAAGTCAATTACATATCAATAAAACTGAACAAAAATAAAAAAATCTTTAAAAAGAATATGATTACAAATAATACATTCGTATATGTCATTTTGTTGATCTGCACACTTGACAAAACCGTATTTTTTTTTTGCCTTTTTTTTTTTATTTATATATGAAATTTATTGTCAAAAAAATATGGAACGCTTCACGAATTTGCGTGTCATCCTTGCGCAGGGGCCATGCTAATCTTCTCTGTATCGTTCCAATTTTAGTATATGTGCTGCCGAAGCGAGCACAAAACCATATTTTTTAAAAGCGGTCTTACATTGACTCTTTTTAAATGATGCGCAAATGCTGCTGATTAACGTCAATACTTTCCCTAATATCCTTATTCACTCATCCCATATTTTTCACCTTCTCATTCTCGTTTTTTGCAGCATTAAAACAACCCATTAAAGGGCAATTTGGACTAATTCAATTAAAATGCTGCATTTGTGACACATTCAACATTTTCCAGATTATGCACTTTCTGAAGAACCACACTGTAAATTCCTAACCAGAATCAGTTGAAAGTCACGACAATGTTGCCAAAAATGAATAAAATTCTCCCACACTTCAGTTCACAACTAATTTTCAAATTATGATGTAAAATTTAAGAAGGCTTAATTCTCCCATTATTGGGTGATGGTCATATTGACAATCATATACCAGAAAATCAAATTAGATGCCAGTGTGTTGAATAAAACAATCTGCTTTGAGCCAGTGTGTATATGTTTCACATCTCCTCTCTGTCTCTCTCCCACAACATGAAGCAATTAGCCTTAGTATTGTGCCAATGTCTTTGGTTCTTGTCAAGGACCAATGTGATGTACTCTAATACTTTCCAATGCTTCCTATTTCATTATTGAAAAAAAAATTTTAATGTTTATTTATTTTTGAGAGAAAGACAAAGAAAGACAGAGTGGGAGCTGGGGGGGGGAGGGCAGAGAGGGAGACAGAATCTCAAGCAGGCTCCAGGCTCTGAGCTGTCAGCACAGAGCCCGATGTAGGGCTCGAACCCATGAACCATGAGATCATGACCTGAGTTGAAGTCAGACGCTTAACCAACTGAGCCACCCAGGCGCCACAATTTCATTATTTTAAAAGTTTGTTGACACATTAACATTTATTTCTTGACCTACTAAAGGGTCATAAGCCAAGTCTCAAAAACACTGCTCTAAGGCTCTAGCCTGTTAATGTAGCAAGAAAATTTGTTTTAAATATATATAAACAATGGCTTGCCTTTCTGCATGCAGAATGGTTTTTTGGTGTTTTTTAAAAACATTTTTTTTCCAAGTATGTATTTAGACCACATTGTGTTTGCAAACTGCTGCCGCTTTGTAAGGGGAAGTGTATATGTTCTTTATTTTTTCCTCTTTTTTGTCTTTTTAAAAATTAAGATATTCATTGCATAAAACTCCCCCTATTAAAGTGTACAATTCAATCGCTTCTTGGCCTTTCGGCTAAGATCAAATATAGTAAAGTATACAATTCAGTGTTTTTTAGTATATTCACAAAGCTCTGTAACAATCATCACTATCTAATTCTATTACCTTTTTATTTCCCACCAAAAAACCCCCACCTATCCCACTAGGAGTAAATCCTCATTCCCCTCCCCCTGGTCCCTGGCAACTACCAATTTACTTTCCATTTCTATGGATTGGTCTTTGCTGGAGGCTTCATATAAGAGGAATAATACAATATGTGGCCTTTTGTGTCTGGCTTCTTCCACTTAACATATATTTTCAAGGTTTATCTATGTTGCCATATTTATCAGCACTTCATTTCTTTTTGCAGCTGAATAATATTTCATTATATGGACACACCACATTTTGTTTCCTCATGGGTCAGTTGATGGCCATTAGGGTTTTTTTCACCTTTGGTGTACAAGTTTTCTTTCTTTCTTTCTTTTTTATTTTTTTAAAGTTTGTTTATTTGAGAGAGAGAAAGAGAGAGACAGCACATGTGTGTGCAGCTTGGGGGAGCAGAGAGAAAGAGAAGGAGGGAGGGAGGGAGGGAGAGAAAGAGAGAGAGAGAGAGAGAGAGAGAGAATCCCAAGCAGGCTCTGCACTGTCAGCATAGAGCCTGATAGGGGGCTTAAACTCATGAACCGTGAGGTCATGACCCAAGCTGAAGTGTGATGATTAACCAACTAGCCACCCAGGTGTCCTGGTGTACAAGCTTTCATGTGGACATGTGTTTTTATTTCTCTTGGGCATAATATCTCAAGAGTGAAATTGGTGGGTCATATGGTTAAGCTATGGGTTTAACTTTTTGAGGAACTGCCAAACTGTTTTCCAAACCAGCTGCCCCATTTTACATTCCCACCAATGCATGAAGGTTCCAAATTCTTCACCCTTGAGAACATTTGTTTGTCCATATTGTTTATTATAGCCATCTGTAGTGGACTGATTGTTTATGTCCTCCCAAAATTTGAATGTTGAAATCTTAACCCCCAAGGTGATGGTATTAAGAGGCAGACCCTCTGGGAGATGACTAGGTCATGAGGGCAAAGACCTCATCAATGGGATAAATACCCTAATAAAAGAGGTGCCAGAGACATCTCTCACCGCTTCTGACATGTGAGGTTGCAGTGAAAAGATGGCCATCTAGGCAGCAGGCTCTTCCCAGACATGAAATCTGTCAACACTTTGATCTTGGACTTTCCAGCCTCCAGAACTGTGAGAAATAAATTTCTGTTGTTTATAAGCCATTCTGTTTATGCTATTTTGTTATAGCAGCCCAAGCAGAATAAGGTGCCATCCTAGTAGGTATGAAGTGGTACCTCATTTGGTCTTGATTTGCATTTCTCTAATGACTAGTTATGTTGAGCATCTTTTCATGTGCTTTTGGGCTATCTGCATACTTCTTTGGAGAACTGTCTATCACCTTTGCTTATTTTTTGATTGGGTTGTCTTTTTATTGTAATTTGTAAGAGCTCTTTACATATTCTGGATACTAGACCCTCATCAGATATTTTTATTTGCAAATATTTTCTCCCACTCTATAGGTTATCTTTTTTACATTATTGATAATGTCTTTTGTTTTCTTTATTATTTTAACATTCTTTTTTTTTTTTTTATAATTTTTTTTTTCAACGTTTATTTATTTTTGGGACAGAGAGAGACAGAGCATGAACGGGGGAGGAGCAGAGAGAGAGGGAGACACAGAATCGGAAACAGGCTCCAGGCTCTGAGCCATCAGCCCAGAGCCTGACGCGGGGCTCGAACTCACGGACCGCGAGATCGTGACCTGGCTGAAGTCGGACGCTTAACCGACTGCGCCACCCAGGCGCCCCTATTATTTTAACATTCTTATTTATTTATTTTTCTTTCCCCTTTCTAACAGCTTTAATTCAGCAAAATAAAACCAGAAGAGAAAATGAAATGCCCTTGTAAAACATTTAACAACGCAAAGCAGAAATTTTAGGTAGGAGTTACCTAATAATTTAGAAATAATGGAGAGTCCAGAAATTCTAGAAAATAATAATCTAGATATTAGATAATCAAAGAAGGCCCTTGTATACCTTTATTTTACAGTATAAATTTATCTAAAAGACACATTTTTTTCTACATGTCAGTACCAAGCTACTGTATTTAGTCTCAAAAATGCATGATTTTACTTAAAAAAAAAACTTAAACCTCCACTAAAAACTGCCTTTGGATCTAAATACCAAGTTATCCAACACAGGAGAAATGTGAATTTTCCTTGGTTCAATGGTTCAAGAAAATAGGTGGATTTAGGGAGTTTATATTGGAAAAGAATAAATGGAGCTATGCATTTTGAAGGGCAGTCCCATAGAAGAAAAAAATACACTTATGTTTGTCGTTCCAAAAAAGCAGTACTGGCACTAAACTAACAGACACACAGGTTTTGCTTCAACTTAAGGACAGTTGGAACAACTGGAGCAGTAGAAAAATGAGAAGGCCTGACTCTCAGCCAGTGTGAGTGCTTGATGGCTTGAAATACAAACAGATGCTAAATAACTCTCTAGAGGAGGGTCTGTTGGCAGTAAAATGACCTGATAGGCAGAGCCTTCAGAACTGTGAGAAGTACCTTTCTGTTGTTTGTAAGCTATTAGTTGGTGGTAGTTTATTATAGCAGCCAGAATGGACTGAGGCAATATTGTATCCATCTTCCTCAGCTCTGATTAGAACTCTGAACCGAGCTTGAATTCATGCATCTATCGCTTGCTGAGCCAGTTCCTCCAGTCTGATCAGGTGGGAGCCTTCATGGATCAGCAGGGCCTTTTAGAGCTCCCAGGAAGAGATGCAAACCACTAATTGGAGTGATGGAGCTTTATTTCTCTCAGAATAAATAAACATTAAAAACAAAACAATACTGTGTCTTCTAATCCATGGACATAGAAATATTTTTTCCAGTTATTTAGGTTTTTAAAATTTTCTTTTAACAATTCTTCATAGTATTCTATGTATAAATTTTCTCATACTTCTTTTGTTAAATTTATCCCCGAGTAATTTACTCTTTTTTATGCTATTGTAAATGGAACAGTTTTCTTGATTTCATTTCTGGATTGTTAACTGCAATTGTACAGAAATAAACTGATTTTTGTGTATTGATCTTGTGTATCCTGAAACCTTGCTGATCTAATAGTGTTTTCTCTCATTTAGGAGAATGTGAAGTTAATGATTAACTTTAGACTTTAAATTAATAACATACACTAGTTATAATGGTCTCCAGGTGTATCAGTCAAGCACCTGAGAGAAAACAGAGAGCTCATTCAAATTAGGAAGTTTAGAGGAGGGTTTAATAAAAAAGACTATATACAAAGGTATGGGCAGAGTGTAGGAGAACCACAAGGGATAACTCAGTAATCTGGGGCTAGTAATAAATAGCACGGCCATTACCATCCCTAAGCTGAGGGAACAAAGGAATTAGAAAGGTGATCATCACAAGAAAAGAAAGAGTTGAGAGAAAAGATCTTCAACTGAGAAACTAGCCAGTCTGAAATAACCCTGCCAGAAAGGAGCCAGGGGAATAAATGTCTTGACCACACTCTACTCTCTCCCTCCAATCTCCTGTCTGGACACCCCACTGGCTGAAACTGGTTGGAAGCCAGAGAGCAAGTGAGCCCATTGATGTAATTCATACGGGACTGCAGGAATAGAGAACAATTCACCCTCTTGGGGTGAAGAGGGTGGACAGTTCATCTAGAGGGGCAAATGGAAGATATCCTACACACTAGGTTATGCCAGAGTAACAGCAACTTCATCAGAATCACTCTAAGAAAGTAGAAGGGAGGAAATAATAAAATAAAAGCCCAATGTAGGACACTAGAAAAAAAACATATAACTGACAGCAATAACCAAGTCAAAAGTTCGTTCTTGAAAAAAATAATAATAAGGGTCAGCTGAGAAGATGGTGGAGTAGGAGGTCCCTAAGCTCTCCTTATCCCAGGGATACAACTAGATAACACTCACATCAGCATAAATAACCCAGAAAGTGACCTGATGACTGGCAGAATGAAACCCACAACTAAATGATAAAGAGGAGGCCACAGTAAAGAAGGTGGGAAGGGCAGAGATGCAGTCTGGGAGCAAAATGGACTGGGGCCATCCACAGCGGCATGAAGAAGGGTGGAAAACAGGGAGGACAAATCCCCATAACATTTGTCTTTGAAAGCTTGAGTTCCTACAACCTTTGGACTGAAAGCCTGGAATCTTAAAAATCTACTACCCATGGCTCTGGGAGAGTCAGGAGGCCTTAGGAAACAGAGTCTTTGCTCTTAAAGAGATAGTAGGACAAACAACCCATGCAGACACAGTGCAGAACCAGCAGTTTGAAAAATGCTAGGATCAGATGGCAGGGAGAGTGATTTGTTCATCTCAGAACGTGCCCCAGAGAGACAGGGGTCACGAGAAGACCTGTCCATGAACAAAGGACCTGGCAGGCACCATTTCCCCTCCCTGCCCCCCAGCACAAATAATAGCCACCTGCGGGAACCAGGCCAACACAGGCACTGGCTACCTAACTTGCTTACACCAAGCCCCACCTACCCACACTATAGTGGATCTGTCCTTCCCAGTCACACTTGCCTTAGTCTCACACTGTGAGCCCCTCACCCAGAAGACCAGGGCAAACTCTACCAACACCACATCTCCCAACATGCACATTTTGTGGGATCACAGTTCCTGCAGCAGTCAGGGAAGGTCTCATTTCTCAAGCTGACCACCACACAACTTGTTAAAACATGCTCCTGAGTGCCTGGGTGGCTCAGTAGGTTAAGCATCTGACTCTTGATCTCAGTTCAAGTCTTGATCTCAGGGACATGAGTTCAGCCCCGTCTTGGGCTCTGCACTAGGCATGGAGTCTACTTAAAAAAATATGCCTCGCTTATGCTGGGGACCAAACGCTGCCCACAATAGGTAAAAAGAGTCTCTGCAGACAACTGGACTGAAGGAAAAAGAAGCCAAGACTCAATAGCTAAGCACATGCAACATACATAGGAGACACTCCCTGAAGTGCCAGGCCCTGGGAAACAGGGGAAACTGTACTATTCATAAGGCTATTATTGTTAAGACCAAGATAAATAGCTAACTTTTTTAACATAGAGAAACAGACACAGAAAGACAAAATGAGGAGACAAAGAAATATCTCCCAAATGAAAGAATAGCATCATAACACAGTAAGAGATCAAAGCAAAACAAATATAAGTAATATGCCTGATAGAGAATTTATTTTTTTATTATTTTTTTTATAAAATTTTTTTTTTAACGTTTATTTATTTTTGAGACAGAGAGAGACAGAGCATGAACGGGGGAGGGTCAGAGAGAGGGAGACACAGAATCCGAAACAGGCTCCAGGCTCTGAGCTGTCAGCACAGAGCCCAATGCGGGGCTCGAACTCACGGACTGCGAAATCATGATCTGAGCCAAAGTCAGCCGCTTAACCGACTGAGCCACCCAGGCGCCCCATAGAGAATTTAATGATCATAACGATACTCACTGGACTTGAGAAAAGAGTGGCAGACATCAGTGAGACCTTTAACACAGAGATAAAAAAGAACCGATTAGAGATGAAGAACACAATAAATGAAATTTATTATACACTTGATGGAATAGTAGCAGACTAGAGGAAGCAGAGAAAAAAAATTAACAACCCGGAAGACAGTAATGGAAATTATCCAAGCTGAGAAAAGGAAAGAAAATTATGCAAATTGATAACTGTTCTTAAGGAACTCAGTGACTCCATCAAGCATAACATTCACATTATAGGGATCTCAGAAGAAGAGAGAGAAAAGGGGACAGAAAATTTATTTGAAGAATTAATAGCTGAAAATTTCCCTCATCTGGGGAAGGACACAGGTATCCAGATCCAGAAGGCACAGAGAACCCCCTAAAAATTTAACCCAAGGAGGTCTACACCAAGACATAGTAATTAAAATGGCAAAAAGTAGGGGCGCCTGGGTGGCGCAGTCGGTTAAGCGTCCGACTTCAGCCAGGTCACGATCTCGCGGTCCGTGAGTTTGAGCCCCGCGTCGGGCTCTGGGCTGACAGCTCAGAGCCTGGAGCCTGTTTCCGATTCTGTGTCTCCCTCTCTGCCCCTCCCCCGTTCATGCTCTGTCTCTCTCTGTCCCAAAAATAAATAAACGTTGAAAAAAAAAATTTAAAGAAAAAAAATGGCAAAAAGTAGTGATGAAGAAAAAAAATTATTTTAAAAAAAGTTTTTTAATGTTTATTTTTGAGAGAGAGAGAGAGAGAGAGAGAGAGAGAGAGAGAGAATGAGCAGAGAAGGGGCAGAGAGAGAGGGAGACACAGAATCCAAAGCAGGCTGCAGGCTCTGAGCTGTCAGCACAGAGCCTGATGCAGGGCTTGAACCCATGAACCATGAGATTATGACCTGAGCTGAAGTCAGATGCTTAACCGACTGAGCCACCCAGGCACCTTGAAAAAAATTTTTTAGGCAGCAAGAGAAAAGAAGACAGTTACATACAAAGGAAACCTCATAAAGCTATCAGTGGATTTTTCAGCAGAAACTTTGCAAGTCAAAGGAAGTGGCATGATATAATCAAAGTGTTGAAAGGGAAAAAACCTGCAGCCAAGAATACTCTATCCAGGAAGACTACCATTCAAAATAGAAGAAGAGATAAACAAAACAAACGAAAACTAAAGGAGTTTATGACCACTAAAACAGCCCTACAAAAAAAATATTAAAGGGGACTCTTTGAGTGGAAAGGGAAGACCATAATAAGTGAGAATATGAAAAGTAAAAAATACAAAAGCAGTAAAAATAAATATTTCTGTAAAAATCAGTCAAAGGAATCATAAAATAAAAGGGATATGACACTGTATACCTAACCCGTGGCAGGGAGAGGAGTAAGAATGGGCTTAAACTTAAGCAAACCATCAACTTAATATAGACTGCTAATGCAGAAGACGTCATATACAAACCTAATGGTAACCACAAATCAAAAACATATGCACAGAATAAAAAGAAAGGAATCCCAGTATTCCACTAAAGAAAGCCAACAAACCATGAAAGAGAGCAAGAGAAGAAAGGATCAGAGAAAATCTATAGGAATAACCAGAAAATAAGTAAGAAAATGGCAATAAATACATATCTATCAATAATTACTTTGAATGTAAATGGACTAAACACTCCAATAAAAAAAATCATAGGGTAACAGAATGAATAAAAAACCAAAACCCATCTATATACTGATTTGAGACTCAAATCAGACCAAAAGACACTGGCAGATTGACAATGAGGGGATGGAGGGGTGCTTGGGTGGCTCAGTCGGTTAAGTATCTGACTTTGGCTCAGGTCATGATCTCACAGTTCATGAGTTTGAGCCCCTCCTTGGGCTCTGTGCTGACAGCTCAGACAGAGCATGAAGTCTGTTTCATATTCTGTGTTTCCCTCTCTCTGCCCCTCCCCTGCTTGCGCCCTATCTCTCTGTCTCTCAAAAATAAACAAACATTGAAAATGAGGGGATGGAGAAATATTTATTATGCAAATGGATGCCAAAGAAAGCCAGGGTAGCAATATTTATATTAGAAAAAATAGGCTTTAAAACAAAGACTGTAACAAGTGACAAAGAGGGACACTGTATTACAGTAAAAGGGATAATCCAACAAGAATATATAACAATTGTAAATATTTATGCACCCAATGTGAAAGCACCCAAATACACAAAGCAGTTAATAACAAACATAAAGGAAATAATCAATAGTAATACAATAATAGTAGGGGACTTCAATACTCACTTGCATCAATGGACAGATCATCCAAACAGAAAATCAGCAAGGAAGCTGGCTTCGAATAACACACTGGACCAGATATATTTAACAGATATATTCAGAACATTTCATCCTAAAACAGCAGTATACACATTCTTTTCAAGTGCACATGGGACATTCTCCAGAATAGATCACATATTAGGCCACAAAACAAGTCTCAACAAATGTAAAAACATCAAAGTCATACCATGCATCTTTTCTGACCACAATGCTATGAAACTAGAAATCAACCATACGAAAAAATCTGGAAAAAGCACGAACACAAGGAGGTTAAATAACAATCAATGGGTCAACCAAGAAATCAAAGAAAAAACCAAAAAGTACATGGAAACAAATAAAAATTAAAATACAGTGGTCCAAAATTTTGGGGATGTGGCCAAAGTGGTTCTAAGAGGAAAGTTTATAACAATACAGGCCTGCTTCAAGATGCAAGAAAAATTTCAAATAAATGACCTAACCTTACATCTAAAGGAGCTAGAAAAAGAAGAATGAAACACAAACCCAGCAAAAGGAAGGAAATAATAAATATTAGAGCAAAAATAAATAATATAGAAACTAAAAAACAATAGAACAGATCTATGAAAACAGGAGCTAGTTCTTTGAAAAGATTAACAAAATTGATAAACCTCTGGCACGACTCATCAAAAGAAGAAAAGAAAATACTCATCAAAAGAGGGAAGAAGGGAGGGATGGAGGGAGGGAGGAAGGGAGGAAGGTAGAGAGAGAAAGAGAAACCCAAATAACAAAATCATAAATGGAGAGGAAACAACCAATACCACAGAAATGCAAACAATTGTAACAGCATATTATGAAAACCTATATTGTCAAAAAATTAGACAACAGAAGAAATTGATTAACTCCTAGAAACATACAACCTACTAAAACTAAAGCAGAAAGAAATAGAAATTTGAACATACCAATTACCAGCAATGGAATTTATTCAGTAATCAAAAAACTCTCAACAAACAAAAGTCCAGGACCAGAGAGCTTCACAAGCAAATTCTACCAAACATATAAAGAAGAGTTCATACCTATTCTTCTTGCGCTCCTGGTTGCCACAGTTGGTAGAGCATAAGAATCTTGATCTTGGGATTGTGAGTTCAAGTCCCATGTTGGATGTAGAGATTACTTAAAAATAAAATCTTTAAAAAAAGTAACCCATTCTTCTCGAACTATTCCAAAAAATAGAAAATGAAGGAAAACCTCCAAATTCATTCTATGAGGCCAGAATTACTCTGGTACCAAAACCAGATAGACACCACAAAAAGAAAGAACTACAGGCCAATGTCTCTGATGAACATAAATGCAAAAATCGTCAACAAAATACTAGCAAACCAAATCCAATGATACATAAAAAAAAAAAAAAAATCATTTACCATGATCAAGTAGGATTTGTTCTTAGGATGCAAGAGTGCTTCAAATTTGTGTATCAACCAACATGATACATCACATCAATAAAAGAAAGGATGAAAACCTTATGATCATTTCAATAGATGCAGAAAAGGCATTTGACAAAGTACAACATCAGTTCATGATAAAAACTCTCAACAAAGTAAGTTTAAGGGAACACACCTCAACATAATAAAGACCTTATATGAAAAATCCAGCTAACATCATAATCAATGGTGAAAAACTGAGAGATCTTCCCCTTAGGTCAGGAACAAGACAAGGATGTTCACTCCCAACGCTTTTATTCAATATTGTACTGGAAGTCCTAGCCACAGCAATTAGGTGACACAGAGAAATAAAAGACATTCAAATTGGTAAGACAGAAGTAGAACTTTCACTATTTGCAGATGACATGATACTATATATAGAAAACCATAAAGACTCCACCAGAAAACTACTAGAACTGATAATAAATTCAGTAAAGTCATAGGATACAAAATCAATGTACAGAAATCTGTTGTGTTTCTGTATACTAATGATGAAACAGCAGGAAGAGAAATTAAGAAAACAATCCCATTTACAACTGCATCAAAAATAATAAAATACTTAGGAATAAACTTAAGAAGTGAAATGCCTATATTGTGAAAACTATAAAATATCTATCAGAATTCCAGATGTTGGTAGATACTGGGATAGAGAAAAAAAGAGAAGAAAAAACAATAAAGTGGGGAGAAAGAAATTAAGAAAGCAATCCCCATTTGCAACTGCATCAAAAAGAATAAAATACCTAGGAATAAACTTAACCAAGGAGATGAAAGAGCTCTACTCTGAAAACTATAAAACACCGATGAAAGAAATTGAAGATGACACAAAGATATGGAAAGACATCACATATTCATGGACTGTTAATATTGTTAAAATGTCTATACTACACAAAGCAATCTACACAGTTAATGCAATCCCTATCAAAACACCAAGATCATTTTTCATGGACATAGAACAATAATCCTAAAATGTGTATGGAACCACAAAAGACTCCAAATAGCTAAGGCAATCTTGAAAAAGAGAAAAATAAGACTGGAGGCATCACAATTCCTGACTTTTATTACAAAGCTGTAGTAATCAAAACAGTATGGCACTGGCACAAAAACAGACACAAAGGTCAATGGAACAGAATAGAAAACCAAGAAACAAACCCACAATTATATGGTTAATTAATCTTCAACAAAGGAAGAAATAATATGCAATGGGAAAAAGACAGTGTCTTCAACAAATGATGTTGGGGAAACTAGACAGCTACATGCAAAAGAAACTGGATTGATTTCTTATACCATCCACAAAAATGGACTCAAAATGGATTAAGGACCTAAATCTGTGACATGAAACCATAAAAATCCTAGAAGAGAGTACAGTCAGTAATTTCTCTGGCATCAACCATAGCAACATCTTTCTAGATATGTCTACAGAGGCAGGGAAATGGGGCAAAAATAAAATTTTAGGACTACATCAAAATAAAAAGCTTCTGCACAGCAAAGGAAACAATCAACAAAACTTAAAGACGACATACTGAATGGGAGAGAGTATTTGCAAATGACATATCTGATAAAGGGTTAATATCCAAAATACATAAAGAACTTATACAACTCAATGCCAAAACCGCCCAAATAATCCAATTAAAAAATGGCAAAAGACATGAACAGACATCTCTCCAAAGAAAATACACAGATGGCCAACAGACACATGAAAAGATGCTCAACATCATTTGATCCTGATTTGTCATCAGGAAAGTGCAAATCAAAACCACAGTGAGATATCACTTCACACCTGTCAGAATGGCTAAAATCAAAAGTACAAGAAACAACAAATGTTGGCAAAGAGGTGGAGAAAAAGGAAACCTCATGCTCTGTTGGTGGAAACGCAAACTGGTGCAGCTGCTATAGAAAATTGCATGGAGCTTCCTCAGAAACTTAAAAACAAAACTACCCTGCAATCCAATAATTGCACTACTGGGTATTTACCCCCAAAATACAAAAATACTAATTCCCCCCAATGTTTATTGCACCATTATTTACCACAGCCAAATTATGGAAGCAGTCCAAGTTTCCACTGATAGATGAATGTATAAGGAAGGTGTGGTATGTATACACAACAGAATATTATTTGGCTACAAAAAAGTTAGATCTTGCCACGTGCAACAAGATGGACGGAATTAGAGAGTGTAATGCCAAGTGAAGTAAGGCAGAGAAAGACAAATACCATATGATTTCACGCATAAGTTGAAATTTAAAAACAAATGAACAAAAAAGACACACACACACACAAAGACAAACCAGGAGATAGACTCTTAAATTATTTATTTATTTATTTATTTATTTATTTATTTATTTATTTATTTATTTATTGAGAGAGAGAGAGAGAGAGAGAGAGAGAGAGAGAGAGACAGAGAGAGAGAGAGGGAGAATTTTAAGCAGGCTCCATGCTGTCAGCACAGAACCTGATGTGGGGCTCGAACTCATGAACAGTGAGATTATGACCCGAGCAGAAACTAAGAGTTGGACACTCAACCGAATAAGCCACCCAGGTGCCCCCATACTCTTAACTATAGAAAACAAACTGATGGTGGGGCGCCTGTGTGGCTCAGTCAGTTAAGCGTCCAACTTCAGCTCAGGTCATGATCTTGCAGTTCGTAAGTTTGAGCCCTGTGTGCTGACAGCTCACAGCCTGGAGCCTGCTTCAGATTCTGTGTCTCCCTCTCTACCCCTTTCCTGCTTGTGCTCTGTCTCTGTCTCTCTCTTTCTCAAAAATAAATAAACATTGAAAAAAAAAGAAGAAGAAGAAGAAGAAGAAGACAAGGGCGCCTAAGTGGCTCAGTCAGTTGAGTGTCCGACTTCAGCTCAGGTCATGATCTCACAACTCGTGAGTTCGAGTCTCCTGTCGGACTCTGTGCTGACAGCTCAGAACCTGGAGCCTGCTTTGGATTCTGTGTCTCCCTCTCTCTCTCTGCCTCTAACCCACTCGCATTCTGTCTCTGTCTCTCTCAAAAATAAATAAACATTTAAAAAAATTAAAACAAAAAAAGAAAACTGATGATTATCAGAGGGGAGGTGGGTAGGGGATGGATAAAATAGATGATGGGGATTAAAGAGTAGTACACTTATCATGATGAGCACTGAGTAATGTATAGAATGGTTGAATTGCTATATTGTGCACCCAAAACTAATATAACATGTATGCTAATCACACTGTAATTAAGATACAAAATTAACAAAAAAATGAGTACACTTATCTTGAACACTGAGAAATGTACAGAATTGTTGAATCATTATATTGTACACCTGAAACTAATGTAACACTGTATGGTAATTATGCTTGAATAAAAAAAGTAAAACAAAAACAAAAAACTAGGGGCTGTTATAAAGACAACTAAACATACATGTCTTCTGACTGAAGCACACAACACCACTTACGAACCATTCTTGGAAAAGAAAAACAAAATTAAAAAATCTGAATCTGATGAAGCCTCTAAATCTTAGTAACAATTTACAAAAAGAAAAAAGCAGATATATATTAAATAATACCACGGGGGTGAAATTAGCAAAACTCATTATATCAGAAATTCTGTAAGACTAACAATGCAGTTTCTTCAACAAACAAATTTCAATGAAAGTAAGAGTTCAAGAGAATGAAAAGACAAGCCACAGACTGGGAGAAAATATATGCAAGACATATGTGATAAAGAACTTTTATCCAGAATATATAAAGAACACATAAAGCTGAACAACAGCAAAACTTGATTATAAAATGCCAAAGACCTTAACAGACACCTCACCAAAGAAGATGCACAGATGGCAAAAAGCATATCAAAAGATGCTCCACATAATATGTCATCAGGGAAATGTAAACTAAAACAGTAATGAAATACCACCACATACCTATCAGAATGGCCAAAACTTAAAACACTAACAATAACAAATGCTGGTGAGAATATGGAGCAACAGGAATGCTGTCATACATTATCAGTGGGAATGAAAAATGGCACAGCCCCTTTGGAAGACAGTCTGGGGGTTTCTTACAAAACTAAACATACTCTTGGGAATGCAAGCTGGTGCAGCCACTCTGGAAAACAGTATGGAGGTTCCTCAAAAAACTAAAAATAGAACTACCCAACGACCAAGCAATTGCACTACTAGGCATTTATCCATGGGATACAGTGTGCTGTTTCAAAGGGACACAGGCACCCCCATGTTTATAGCAGCACTATTAACAATAGCCAAAGTATGGAAAGAGCCCAAATGTCCATCGATGGATGAATGGATAAAGAAGATGTGGTATATCTATACAATGGAGTATTACTCAGCAATCAAAAATAATGAAATCTTGCCATTTGTAATTACATGGATGGAAGTGGAGGGTATTATGCTAAGTGAAATTAGTCAGAGAAAGACAAAAATCATGTGACTTCACTCATATGAGGACTTTAAGAGACAAAACAGATGAACATAAGGGAAGAGAAACAAAAATAATATAAACACAGGGAGGGGGACAAAACAGAAGAGACTCATAAATATGGAGAACAAACTGAGGGTTACAGGAGGGATTGTGGGAGGGGGGATGAGCTAAATGGGTAAGAAGCACTAAGGAATCTACTCCTGAAATCATTGTTGCACTATATGCTAACTAATTTGGATGTAAATTTAAAAATATAAAAAATAAAACAAGTTAATAAAAAAAAAAACTAAACATACTCTTACCATATGATGCAGCAATTATGCTCCTTGATAACCACCCACAGGAGTTGAAAACTTATATCCACACAAATACTCACACACAGATGTTTATGGCAGGTTTATTCATAATTCACCAAAATTTAGAAATAACCAAGGGGCACCAGGGTGGCTCAGTCGGTTAAGCGTCCAACTTCGGCCCAGGCCATGAACTCACAGTTCGTGAGTTTGAGTCCTGTGTCGGGTTCTGTGCTCACAGCTCGGAGCCTGCTTTGGATTCTGTGTCTCCCTCTGTCTCTGTTCCTCCCCCGCTCGCACTCTGCCTCTCTTTCTCCACCCCCTCCCCCGCTCTCAAATAAATAAAGATTTTTAAAAATTAAAAAAAAAAAGAAATAACCAAGATGCTTCAGTAGGTGAATGGTTCAATAAACTGGTACATCCAGAGAATCTACTAAAAAGAAAAGAGCTGTCAACAATGAAAAGACATGGAGGAAACCTAAATGCATATTACTAAGTGAAAGAAGCTAATCTGGATACGATATTCTGGAAAAGGCAAAACTATGGAAACAGTAAAAAATCTCTGGTTGCCAGAGTTGTGGGGAGAAAGGGATGAACAGGAGAACACAAAGGAATTTAGGGCAGAGAAACTACTCTGTATGAAACTATAATGGTTAATACATGTCATTACACATTTGTCAAAACCCAGAGAATGTACACCACCAAGAGTGAACCGCAATGTAAACTGTGGACTCGATGATAACAATGTGTCAATGTAGTATCTCAATTGTAACAATGTTCCACTTTGGTAGGGGGTGTTGGTAATGGGGGAAGGTTATAGGGGTGTGGGAGCAGGGGGTATATGGGAAATCTCTGTACATTCTGCTCAAGACTGGTGCGAACCTAAATCTCTTCTAAAATATAAAGTCTACTAAAAATTAATAAATTCAGTTCCTTAGTCACAGAGCCATGTTTTGGGGGGTTAACAGCAGCCACATGTAGTTGCTACTCAGTGGGACACTGCAATCATTTAAATAGTTCTATTAGAACATTCCATCATCCCAGAAAGTTCTATCGGAGAGCACTGTTCTATATCTTGATTGTGGTGGTTACACAGGTGACTAAGTTTGCCAAAACTTATGAAAATGTATGAAGTGGGTACAGTTTATTGTATGTAAGTCATATCTCAACAAATTGATTTAAAAAAATAAATAAATAAAGAGGCTGGGTGGCTCAGTTGGTTAAATGTCCAACTCTTGGTTTTGGCTCAGGTCACGATCTGATGGTTTGGTGGTGGGTTCGAGCCCCACATCAGGTTCGGTGCTGACAGTGTCTGGAATCTGCTCAGAATTCTCTCTCTCTCTCTCTCTCTCTCTCCCTCTCCCTCTCCCTCTCTGCCCCTCCCCTACTCACACGAGCATATGCTCTGTCTCTCAAAATAAATAAATTTTAGAAAATTAAAAAAATAGAGAGAGAACATCTATAGACTAGAAGACTTCAGAGACAGATCAACTAATTGCAAGCACACGTACCCTATTTGGATCCTGATTCAAACAAACTATATTTATAAAGCAATAAAAATGTTGAACATAATTAAAGACTTGGAGATTATAATCTCCAAGGAAGAATTATTGATTTTCATAGGTGTGTTTGGAGGTATATTCTGAAATACTTATGAAATGATATTTGGGATTTAGAATGACCACGTCATTCTAAATGATCTAGTGCGGATATAAATGAAATAAAGAGGACTATGAGATGACCATTTTTGAAGCTGGGTTTGCTACAGTTGGGTGATGAGCACATAGGGGGATTATTATCCTGTTCTCCTCACTTCTGTTTATTGTCAATTTTCCATAATTAAATGTTTAAAAACTCACTTCCTTATAGGCCTTTCCTGACCACCCTGTCTAAGGTAGATTTCTTGTCCCCTTTATTTTCTAGCATACATCCCATTATCTTTATGGCACTTCCCACAATGCTATCTTATGTATCTAGTAGTTTATTTCTCTCCGCTAGAATTTTGTTTTCCCGAGAATAAAAACTGCCTTGTCCACGCTGAACACTAAGGCTGAGGCTGGCACACAAAGGTGCTTCATCAGTCTGTGTTGCGTGGACAGACAGGTGGGTACCTTCAAGGGCAGAAGCACAGGCAGGGGCAAGACGTGATGAACACATTCCTAACAACACTCTCCCTGGAGATACTGGAAGAAGGGAGCCTTCAAAGGAAGGAAGATTCAACCATCAACCCCTGGGGTCTATGGAGCCGGCTGATTACGGGTTCAGCTGTTCCTTCAACTGTATGAGAAAAATAAATTAGACTCACATTTTTTTTTTTTTAAGCCATGAATACTTTCTTTGAATGAAATCTCCTGAGACAACCCAATATGTAAAATAGAAAACCATGACAGTCAAAAGCAGAGTTACTGTCATATTTTATATCAAACACAAAACAAAAAAGTCATCCAGTGGTTATGAGGAGTCCAGGAAAACCTGTCCCAGTAATGCCAGCTTGGAGGTAAAGGGCTGACTTGGGCAGCTGAGGAGTGGGATTTTCTGCTTGGTAGGCCTCTTTTCCCTTGCCTCGTCTTGGTTTTCAGAGGAGGACGTTCCCGGCCCTGCTGGAGGTTGCCATGGCCCCGAGCTCATCGTTTTTTTCTGAAATCTTGACCTGTTCCGTTTGAGAGAGTAGAATTCCCTCATCAAGTCTTCCACTTCCCACTGCTCTTCCTTCAGCCTCTGGCAACAGTGCAGGGCAGCGGGGTCGATGGGGTGCGCTTCTGTGTTGAAGATGTAACCCCCAGCCCCCAGGATGCACTCCCCATAAGGGGTTATCACCGCGTCAAAGGTGGAGCCATTGTTGTGAATGAAGTTGGTTGGGTCAAACAGAAGGTAGAGGTATTTCACAGTCTCGGCCAGAAAGAAAGACTCCATACGGTTGTCAAGCTTGTGGTCTCGCAGATCTTTGATCTGCCATGAGGAAGAAGGCAGCAAGTCAGAAGTGGTATCACAGGGCAGCAGAGAGGGCCAGGGGACCACGTTAGGAATTCCTGCCCTGCCACCGAGCAGCTAAGGGCCTTTGGGAAAATCACTTTACGTTTCAGAGTTTCACCTTTTCCCAAGCCTGGACCACTGACTCTCACCCGGATTGGCACAACTTCCAACAGGGCTTCCCGCTTCCATCCTTAACCCTAAAGCTTATTTATAGGGTAAGTCTTAGCTGTCACTCCTCCACTGAAAACCCTCTGTTGACATCCCACTTCATGGCAGACTAAAAACCAAAGTCCTTATCACGGCTTAACAGGTCCTCACAGCCTGGCCCCTGCTCTCTCCCTGACCTCTCTTACATGCTCTCCCTTGTTCTCGTGGGTCCGGCGAATGGCCTTCCTCTTCTGTGAGCAAATGTGTGCACGCCACTGGTTCTGCATTGCTTCTACCTGGATCACTCACCCTTCCTACCGCTTGCTCCCTCACTGCCTTCGGGTCTCTGCTCAAATACTGCCTGATCACAGGGTCTTCCCTAACCTCCCTAGGGACAAGACAATTCCTATCTCCATTAACCTGCCTTTATTGTGACCATACACATACACATCTAATCATCCCCTTTAATGACATTGTAAAAATGTAGCATCATTTACTTAGCTAATCCAAGTTTTTGCTACTATAATAACTAATTAGAAGTCTTTATGAAGAAAAATTCATACTAAGTTTACAGTCATGGATGAGTAAGTTTACTTCCTACATTTATTTTATCCTGTCAGAATTTGAGATATATTTTCTTAAAACTAATTCTCAGTGGCATCTATTTTTCACTCAAAAAAAATGACTAAAATATGGACTTGATGTGCCAAGAATTATTACTTTCTTGCCTTCTTTGTCAAAGGCCGAGGAGTCTGACGCCTATTCCCATCATTTGCCTTGGAAGACCTCCAGAAGGCTTTCATTTTCATGGAAATCAGTCAAATGTTCTTAAGAAGGCCCCAATGGACTTAACCACTTTGGCTTTTCACAAAATACAACATATTTAGAAACTAAAACAGATCACTGCTTTATTTTCCCTCTACATATATAGGTCTTTTCTTTAAATAGATGTATATATATTCTCCTTACAGAATATAACCACAACACAAAATTTTTAAAGAGAGGGATTTTTTTTTTTTTGTTCTGTTTTTAATCCCGTACCCTAAAATTCCTCTGTAGACTTTTTGGTGAATTTTCTTCCAGAAAATTTTCTTACACATCTGTTTTTTACGTATCTGTAATGATCATTTATTTACATCTTGCCTGCTTGGGTCCTCTAAGGATGTGACATGGCTCTTCCCCTTGACCCTTTCAATCCCCTTTCCACAGAGCAGCCAGAGTGATCTTTCTAAAATACAGATCAGATCAGGTCACTGCTCTGCTGTCAATCCTACCAAGGCTTCTCGTTCTAAGTAGAACAAAATGCAAATTCTTTCCCACAGCTTATACAAAGCTCTACATGATATAACCTCTGCCTCCTTCTGGGACATTTTCTCTTCCCCTTTCCTCCGTGTTCATGTTACTCCAGCCATACTGGTCTTCTTTCTGTCTCCTAGATACACGTTGGTTGTTTTTCTTACTAAAATGCCAGCTCAGGGACTTAGTCTTTCTTCATTGCTAGAACCATTAGCCTAGCATGGTGCCTGATGCATAAAAGACATTCAATAAACATCTGTGAAACTACTAGGACAGTTTCATTAAGGACTCTGTGGTGTGAATATGAGGCCATGGGACTTTATATCTCCCTTCTAAAATCCACCTAACAAGACTTTCCACAAAACTTCTCACAAAATTCACCCTTGTACAGTAGCTTATGAGACAGTTTGAGGACCCCTGATGCAGAGACAATGACAAGAGCATAGAGTCAAATCCCTGAGAATGAACCCTTAGTTCTACCTCTACTAGCTTTGTGACCTTTAGCAAGACTCTTGGCTTCTCTGTTCTTCAGTCATGCCATCTATAAAATAAAGGCATATGTACATTTCTAAGGTACCTTCAATGTTAATATTCCAGAGTCTCTTTATCAGCAGGGGGAGACATTTCTCAACTCTTGGGCCAATGGAAACACTTACTGTTGCAAATCCACACTCCACCTTGCTGATTTTTTCGATGGATTCCACGGCATCTCTTCCAAGTTCTAAGAGGGTGGGATCCCCCGTAGCACGGTAGAGGTACATTGCGCTCTCAATGAGTTCTGTAAAGTCCAAGGCAGACCCTTCTCATCCAGGGGCTGAGCAGAGAAGGCTCGGGGCCCACCTCAGGGGGTGAGACTCCTTCCTTCCCTACCTTGTCCACAGGGCCCCAACCAGGAAGAACACAGGACAACTCAATGCTGAGTTTTCAGAGCCAACATACCCAAAGCCTGAAGCTTAGTGGAGATCAGCATTAAAACTGACCATGGACTCCCACCCCAAGGGAAAGACAGCCAGCTAGGCTCTGGGATGGAGAGGTGGCGGAGGCTGCTCCATGTCTCCCCATATTTGTCCCTTCCTTCTTCCTTAGTAACAGAATCCTTAACTATAGCCAAGCATGCAACTGCTTAGACTGACAACTATTCCCAGCAGCCAGGTGTGGGATTAAGGTCCCTGACAACACAGAGAGCCATATGAGGCCAAAAGTGAGAAAGAAATGTCTATCTTATTTTATTTATTTATTCAAAAAAAAATGTTCTTTTAACGTTTATTTATTCTTGAGACAGAGAGAGACAGAGCATGAACGGGGGAGGGTCAGAGAGAGAGGGAGACAGAATCTGAAGCAGGCTCCAGGCTCTGAGCTGTCAGCACAGAGCCTGACGCAGGGCTCAAACCCACAGACCATGAGATCATGACCTGAGCGGATGCCGGACACTTAACTGACTGAGCCACCCAGGCACTCCGAAATATCTATCTTAATTAAGCACTACTCATTTTCTGTCACTAACAGCCTAACTTAATCCTAAAGTTTAAGAGTATAAGCCTATCATTATGAGGCCCTTTCTGAGATGGGATGGACAAAAAAATGAAGGTTAAGATATTCAAGAGCCAATCTTCAATCTAACAAAGGAACAGCTACCATTTCACTGGGCCCAGAACAAGGCAATAGTCTTACCCTATTCTATAACCACAACTGGAATTTGACAGGCATAGGCCCCATTTTCAGATGAATATTAGCCAAAAGGAGTTTGTCCTGAAGAGAAAGTTTATTCTGGAGAAAAGAAAACCCAGAAACCTATGTTTACTGCTTTCAAATATCTGAAGAGCTAGTATGGAAAAGAAAGATTCGACTTCTAGGGTGGTCCCAGTGGGTGGAAGCTACAGCTCAACAGACGTTTCTATTTTTTCACCTGTCTTTTCTCAGAGAGGAGAGAACTCTCCCCTCCATAGACCAATCTCTCCTCCCAATCTCCTTCCCTGTTTCCTCCTGGGCCTTGACCAGCACTTGTCTCCCTTTTGATTTATTATTGCAAGTTCTATTTCTTCCTTTAGGAAAAAAGATCTCTGCCTGTCTCCCAGTTCTCTCCCACGTCTCCCTCCCTTTACCCCACAGGTCTATAGACAATTACTGATCTAACTGCTCATATTCTAAGACACAGATTGGGGTACATTTACTTGTAAGTGAACACACTGTGTGTGTTCAAAGAAAGAAAAGAGGGGCGCCTGGGTGGCTCAGTCGTTTAAGCATCTGACTTCGGCTCAGGTCATGATCTCGTGGTCTGGGAGTTCAAGCCCTGTGTCGGGCTCTGTGCTCATAGCTCAGAACCTGAAGCCCGCTTCAGATTCTGTGTCTCCCTCTCTCTTTGCCCCTCCCCTGCTCATGCTCTGTCTGTCTCTCTCTCTCTCAAAAAGAAATAACCCTTAAAAAAAAAATTAAATTCAAAGAAAGAAAAGACAGTGCTCCCGGAAGCCTCTTCTGTTGTTCGCAGCTGGCTGGCTCAGCGCTCCCAGAGCCAGCCATCTTGTTTTCTCTTCCTCACACATAGGCCTATGTATGCTATCACTGCTTTAATTTCTTGTATATTGGCCAACTCTGTAGAACAAGGTGACAACTCAGGCTTAGATTTGGATTTAGGGGGAGGTAAAAGCCCTCTGAGACCTTTAGACTAGGTTCTGTGCTTCATTACTGCCGATCAGATACATGTACCAGAGCGTCACACACTGGCCAATCTAATGAAAGAGAAGCACCTTATCTCCCATTCGCTTTTGTTTTAGGTAGGAAGGGTAACTGGACTAAGGCATTATTGGATTCCTGGCTGTGGTGCCTTACTTTCCACTGATGCCTTCCTGCCACCCTATCCTGCAAATGGAACAGGGTGCCTCTGTAAGTAGTGAGCTCCCTGTCATGGTGCTAACTCAACAAAGACTAGAAAACCACTTGCCAGGGCAATGACAGGGCGATCCCAGTTAGAAGTCCTCTCAGTTTCCCTCTAACTCTGAGAATGCACAAGCCTACGTCCTACATTTAGTCCCAAACTGTCTTCATTTTATCTGTAGGTAACACTGGGTATAATACCTTCTTAGAGTTTTCTCTTAAAAACAAAACAAAACAAAATAGAACAAAACAAAAACAGGGGCACCTGGGTGGCTCAGTGGGTTGGGCAGCCTATTTCAGCTCAGGTCATGATCTCGCTATTCTTGAGTTTGGGCCCTACGGTCAGGCTCTGTGCTGACAGCTCAGAGCCTGGAGCCTTTTTCGGATTCTGTGTCTCCCTCTCTCTCTGCTCCTCCCCCCTCCTCTGTTCTTTCCATGCTCTGTCTCTGTCTCTCTCTCAAAAATAAACATTAAAAAATTAAAAAAACAAAAACAAAAAAGCTAGGATAATAAACACATGAGAAATACCAATAACAGCAGCCTCTAGGAATCGAAGTGACTAATTTATTCTTTTCAGTCACTGTTTTACATCTTCTTCTGTTCCCCCTTCCTCAACTCCCACAACAATCTCTTGAGCTAGAAAAGGAAGGAAATGGGGTTGGGGGGGTGGTGGGCAGAATGGGCAATAGCCACCAGAAGGCCTCCCACAGCTCAAAGGCATTCAGGTGGGAAGATGGGAAGAATCTAACAATGGAAATGTAACCCACTTTGGGGTGGGGGATGACTGTGTGTGCTGACTAAACTTCCTTCCTCTGGCCCCCTTTCCCTTCTCCTCCTCACAGTGTTTAACTTTCCTCTAGTGAATCAGAGGATCAGGGCTGGAAAGGAACTTTAAGACAGTTATCTAGTGTGTAATACCTTCCTTCTCTGCGCCTTGATTTCTGAGCTGCAGATGAGGTGGTGGACGAGATCAGATGATTCATTCCTAAGGTCCATTCCAGAGTTCTAATACTCCATACCATAAAAGCACAATTCACCTGACCCAGTGACTTAGGAAGTTTGTCTACACTTCTGAAATCCTGATGGCAGGAACTCAAAGGGAGTCAAATTGGCTCTCCCTTTTGCACTCACTTGCCCAAGTTTGAAGGAGCCTAAGATTTAGTTAAGAGGCCTGCGTTCCAGTCCTATCTCCTACGCTTAGCCCTGGGCAAGTCAGTTCAGCCCACTAGGTTTCAGTTTCCTTATCTGGGGATAAATATGCGGATAAATAATTCCTACTAGGAAAACCACCGAGAGCCACTGGGAGCATAAGAGGAAAAATGAACTTGTGAGCACTTGTGAGGCATGGAGGCTCATACAAATGAGGGCTTGTGGTTCAGAGAACAAGAGCCTGCAGGTCGTGATAGGTCAGAGATACTGCTTACCTGGCCGAAGAGGGTAGCCCTCTCGCTTCTCCACTGTGTATCCTTGAGGAATGTTGTAGAATTCCGGGAGTCCCCCAAACTGCTTCCATACAGTGTAATAGTTGAGGAAGGTCCTCATGGCATTGTCAATGTCCCCAATGAGGCTCTACAGGAGACAAGTAGTTGTCAGGCAGATAGCCACCAGGCATAAAAACCCACATACAAAAGAAACTCCGCATACCAAACCTCACATACAACCTCAGGGAAGAGAGATCAACAGCTCTGGAGCCAAAAAAGCCTGCAGTCAAACCCGAGGTGGCCATTTATTCATTGTGTGGCCTTGGGCCAGACACTCACCTTCTCTGAGCCGCATCCATCTGATGCAAAATACAAAGTGTCTTTCTTGTTAAATTATTGGGAGGGAGAGAGGTTGTATTCCAAGTCCCTGCTCAGTCAATGCTGGCCACTATGGTTTTTAAACAGCCATCTGGTTCAGAATTTTAAGAATAGGAAATTGATTTTACTCAGTCTCACTCTTACCCTATACCCCAAATCAATTTGTATTAGTTTATAAACATAAATATGTGTGAGTATATATTATTTTTCCCACGTAAAAAATAGCTTATTAAATATATTGTTCTGCACTTTCTTTCATTCATTTAACAATAGATCTTGATTTTTCCATGTAAGCACATAAAAAGGCTCCTTCCTCCTATTACATAGTTGCATAGTATTCCACTGCTTGGACCATAAGTTAACTAGTTCCCTATTAACAGCTGGTTGGATTGGTTCCAATGTTTTGTTATTTGCTGTAACAAGTAATAGTGTAGTAAATAGCATTGTACATATGTCACCTCAAACCTGCAAAGTTTACCTGTCACCTGTAAGACAAATGTCCAGAATTAGGATTGCTGGTTCCAAAAATACATGCATTTGTAATTTTACTAGCTGTTGCGAAGTAGCTATTAACACAAGCTTGCAGGGAAACAGCTGGCCTTTTTGACATATCCTAAGGATGCCTCACAGATAGAACAAATTTAACATTTCCCCAACAGGATTCTTGGTTCCCTCACTTTCCCACAAAGTTGCCTCCCTACCATCATCTCTCCCTTCTTAGTATATGGCACTTAGCAAATGGCAGTCATCCTTGACTCCTCCCTTTCCCTCCCCCCTACCCCCACATCCATTCTGTCAGCAACTCCTGCCAGTTCCATTTTCCAAAACATCAAGATTTATCTCGCTTTATCTCTAGTGACACCACTTGGTCTGGTCACCAGCATCTTATACTGGGATGACTTTCACAGTCTTCTCACTGCTCCAACCACTTGCCCTCATGCCACTCTCCCCATGCAGCCAAAGTAACTGCCTTACTGCATATACCAGACCTCAGGGCTTCCCATGGGCTCGGCATAAAGTCAAGACACCTCCTTGTAGCTCTGAAAGCCTTGCATGATCTCGGTAGTGCTGACCTCCATTGATTGATCTCTGCCCCGCCTCCCCCCCCCCCCCCCACCTGGACTGTAGCCATACCACTTTTCTTTGTTTCTGATAAACACCCAACTCCTTCCTGTCTTGGGACCTTCACACATGATATTTTCTCTGTCTAGAACATCGTCGCCCACATCTGATTCTTGAAGTATCAGCTCTAGTATCACACCTCTGAGAGGCCTTCTTCTCTCAAGTGAGGTCCCCATCCAACATTCTCTCTCAGCCGCTCATCTGTTTCCTTCATTGTAACTTATGTGTTTGTCTGTTTTATTTTTTTCTGTTGTGTCTTACCCTCTACAAACTACATGAGGACAGGGCCTGGAACACAGCAAGCATTCAAATACTGGTGAATAAATGAATTAACAAATTGAACATATCTAAGCCTCCTTTCTTCATCTATAAAGAAACATTTGCCTCAGTGGGTTATAATTCTGGTAAAATGCCTGGCACATAAATCGTTCTCTCGTAAATATTTAATTTATCACCCTCATGTGTCAGACAGATTACCAGGCACTGATTAGATGTTCAGTAAATGTTGGTTATTAGTGTGATTATAATCTCACAGAGAAAGAACCCATGATCCCTGCTCAGGCCAGGAAAACCACCATACAAACAGACATGAAACTCTTTCCTTATCAAACCCTCTCTTTTATTAATTTTTATTTTAGGAAATTTGAAAAATAAAGGTATATTGGGGTGCCTGGGTGGCTCAGTCAGTTAAGCATCAGACTTTGGTTCAGGTCATGATCTTGTGGTTCATGAGTCCGAGTCCCGCATTGGGTAAGCTCAAGCCCCACATCGGGTAAGCCCGAGCCCCACTTCGGATGAGCCCCACTTCTCTCTCGCCCTCCCTGCCCCTCATGGGATTCTCTCTCTCTCTCCCTCCCTCTCTCTGTCCCTTACTCACTTGCCCCCTCTCTCTCAAAATAAAAGAAAAAGAAAAAGAAAGGTATAAAGAGATCACCTTTAACCTCACCACACAGATAGAATAGTTTTGATATCTACCTTTCCATTTTGTATTCATTTTTTTAAAGTTTATTTATTTTGAGCGAGAGAGCATGTGTGAGCAGGGGAAAGGCACAGAGAGAAGGGGAGAGAGAATCCCAAGTAGGCTCTGTGCTGAGAGCACAGATGACACAGGGCTCGATCATGTGAGATCATGACCTGAGCATAAATCAAGAGTTGGACACTTAACTGACTGAGCCACCCAGGTGCCCCCTCCAATATGTATTCTATTCACAGTTATATAAATATTTAAAAAAAAAAACAAAACAGAGAGGAATAAAAAGATAATTATCCTCTTAATCTTACAGTACCTGCCGTTTGCATCTTTGTCTTCTCTTTCTTAACACACAAAAACAGAATTCTATAGAGTTGTAATCAGAGTATACTTAATATAATGCCTTCTTGTGTATTTTTTTGTTATTGTTAAATCTAAAGAATCAAATTTTTTAAAAATTTAATTATCACTCCTAATTTCTCACTATAGCCTAACAGTACATTTCATTCCTTCGTGTTTTCTTAATTCTTGTTCACTACCTCCTCACGTAACATAGGAATTTATATATACATTTTTAAGTTAAAGTTGTATAATGACCCATTCCATTAAGATACAATCATTTATTTGTTCCTCCATTATAGGGTACTGGATCATTTCTAAGTTTTCTTTGTCATGAACTTTGCTGTTAGGAATATCTGTATGCATCTTTTCCCTTTTGAATTATTTTCTTGGGGAACATCCACAGAAATGGAAGTCAAAGGGTGTGATCTGTGATATGCCTGGGTTGCACAAGAAGGATTCCCAAGAGGAATGTAGTCACAAATAGTTTTAAGGCAATAGATTTCCAGATCCTCTGCTTTCCTAAAATGGATCTGCCTGAAAAGATACTTGTAACACAAAGGCAGGCTATCTATTATCACTGTTTCCTTCGCAGTTATCCTTCTGCCATTTGACAAAAGCAAGATGGACCTACCAGCAACCTCTAACCTTCCTGTTGCACACTGTCCTGGGGAATAAAGATTTCCTGAGCACCAAACTAGGTTAAATTTAAAATATCGGTGTATGGCATTCTTCTCAAAGCTAGCATAAACAATCCTAAAATGTGTATGGAACCCCAAAAGACCCCGAATAGCCAAAGTAATATTGAAGAAGAAAACCAGGGGCGCCTGGGTGGCTCAGTCGGTTAAGTGGCTGACTTCGGCTCAGGTCACGATCTCGCGGTCCGTGAGTTCGAGCCCCGCATCGGGCTCTGTGCTGACAGCTCAGAGCCTGGAGCCTGTTTCAGATTCTGTGTCTCCCTCTCTCTCTGCCCCTCCCCTGTTCATGCTCTGTCTCTCCCTGTCTCAAAAATAAATAAAATGTTAAAAAATAAAATAAAAAAAAAAAAAAAAAAAAAAAAAAAAGAAAACCAAAGTGGGAGGCATCACAATCCCAGACTTTAGCCTCTACTACAAAGCTGTAATCATCAAGATAGTATGGTATTGGCACAAAAACAGACACAGACGAATGGAATAGAATAGAGACCCCAGAATTGGACCCATTAATGTATAGCCAACTAATCTTTGACAAAGCAGGAAAGAGTATCCAATGGAAAAAGACAGTCTCTTTAGCAAATGGTGCTGGGAGAAGTGGACAGCAACATGCAGCAGAATAAAACTAGGCCACTTTCTCATACCATACACAGAAATAAACTCAAAATGGATGAAAGACCTAAATGTGAGACAGGAAACCATCAAAACCCTAGAGGAGAAAGCAGGCAACAACCTCTTTACCTTAGCCGCAGCAATTTCTTACTCAACATATCTCCAAAGGCAAGGGAATTAAAAGCAAAGATGAACTATTGGGACCTCATCAAGATAAAAAGCTTCTGCGCTGCAAAGCAAAAAACCGACAATACTAAAAGGCAACCGACGGAATGGGAAAAGATATTTGCACACGACATATCGGATAAAGGGCTAGTATCCAAAATCTATAAAGAATTCACCAAACTCCACACCCAAAAAACCCAAATAATCCAGTGAAGAAATGGGCAGAAGACATGAATAGACACTTTTCCAAAGAAGACATCCAGATGGCCAACAGACACATGAAACAATGCTCAACGTCACTCCCTATCAGGGAAATACAAATCAAAGCCACACTGAGATACCACCTCACACCAGTCAGAGGGGCTAAAATTAACAACTCAGGAAACAACAGATGCTGGAAAGGATGTGGAGAAACAGGAACCCTCTTGCACTGTTGGTGGGAATGCAAACTGGTGTAGCTGCACTGGAAAACAGTGTGAAGGTTCCTCAAAAAATTAAAAATAGAACTACTCTATGACACAGCAATAGCACTGCTAGGAATTTACCCAAGGGATATAGGAGTGCTAATGAATAGGGGCACATGCGTCCCAATGTTTATAGCAGCGCTTTCAACCATAGCCAAATTACGGAAAGAGCCTAAATGTTCATCAACTGATGAATGGACAAAGAAGATATGGTTTACATATACAATGGAATACTACTTGGCAATGAGAAAGAATGAAATCATGCCATTTGCAGCAATGTGGATGGAGCTGGAAGGTATGCTGAATGAAATAAGTCAGTCAGAGAAGGACAGATATCATGTTTTCACTCATATGTGGACCTTGGGAAACTTAACAGAAGACCATGGGGGAGGGGAAGGAGAAAAAAATAGTTTCAGAGAGGGAGGGAGGCAAACCACAAGAGACTCTTTAAATACAGAGAACAAACTGAGGGTGGGTGGGGGTCTGGGGGAGAGGGGAAAATGGGTGATGGGCACTGAGGAGGGCACTTGTTGGGATGAGCACTGGGTGTTGTATGTAAGCCAATTTGACAATAAATTATATTAAAAAATAAATAAAATAAAAGATCAGTGTAGGTGTTGAAAAAAAGGAAGGCCTCTGAACACTGTGTAACAAAGTCTTTTGCATATCAGAGGGTTTCCAATTCTCTGCCTGCAAAAAACTGAAAGAGGAACTGGTCAAATTGTCAGCAGGGAGATCATTAAAAATGATTTTTGATGACAGATTAGATGATTATTTTTATCATATAAAGAAAGAACCACATAATATTGCCAGTTTTGAATGGTTGAATACTGGTAGTTTTATATGGTTCAATCTATTTACTCAATGACTACAAGGAACTGAATGATAATGCAGTAATCAAACTCTTTCCATTTCCATCTAATTATTTATGTGTATAGGCTCCTCAGCACTTACATCTACAAAAATGAAAATAGGAATGAATGAAACTTTTGATACACAACCATGTCCCACTTCAGCAATATGTATTATTCACACACAAATACACAAACTACTTAAAATAAAAAAGCCCCCATGGGGCGCCTGGGTGGCTCAGTCAGTTGGGTGACTGACTCAGGTCATCATCCCAGGGTCAAGGGATGGAGCCCCATGTTGGGCTCCACGCTGAGCATGAAACCTGCTTAAGATTCTCTCTCTCTCTCTGACTCTTCTCCTCTCCCTCACTCATGCTGTCTTTCTAAAATAAAAATTTTTTAAATAATAAAAATAAAAAATAAAAAGGCCCCAAACTCTCATTAAGAAATGTATTTCTGATTAAATTGTCTTTATGTTTTATAATTATTTATCAAAAACTGTAAGCTCTTAATGTGGCTTTAATCATTTATGTACTAATGATAACTAAGTCAAGAAGAAAACAAATTTAATACTCAGAGACTATGGTCACACAGGAAATTTAAAAGTCTTTTAAATCTCTATGTATACAGAAATTTTATTACAGAGACATATAATAGGGTATAAATAAAATTTATCCAGGGGCGCCTGGGTGGCTCAGTCGGTTGAGCGTCCGACTTCGCTCAGGTCACGATCTCACGGTCTGTGAGTTCGAGCCCTGCATCAGACTCTGTGCTGAGAGCTCAGAGCCTGGAGCCTGCTTCAGATTCTGTGTCTCCCTCTCTCTCTGGCCCTCACCCCGTTCATGCTCTGTCTCTCTCTGTCTCAAAAATAAATAAATGTTAAAAAAAAAAAAATTAAAAAAAAAAATTTATCCAGCATAAAAATGTAACAACTAGGATAAAATTCTGTTGTGGGAGAAGAATGAAAATAGGAGTTCAAAGAGAAAAAGGAATGGTATGTGACTATTCAAACTCGTAAGATTAGGGGCACCTGGGTGGCTCAGTTGGTTAAGCATCCAACTTTGGCTCGGGTCATGATCCCACGGTTTGTGAGTTTGAGGCCCGCATCCCCCTCTACGCTATCAGCTCAGAGCCTGGAGCCTACTTCAGATTCTGTGTCTCCCTCTCTCTCTCTGCCCCTACCCCATTCACACACTCTCTCTCTCTCTCTCTCTCAAAATAAAAATAAACATTAAAAAAATAAAAGTAAACCTGTAAAATAAGAAGGTTGGCTAAAAGTGCATAATGGGGGACTAGTTAAATGAATTGCACTAGTTAAATGAATTGTATCAATTTAATACAATATATGCATTTGTTAAAAAAGTAAAAGTAATCTAGATGTATCAACAAGGAATGATCTCTAAGGCATATTCAGTGAAAAGGTACATGGCATATTTCTATCTGTGTAAAGAAAAAAGGTGGATGTAAACATGCATATGTTATGCTGGTTAAATGGACTCCAAGATCCCGCCTTTCCCACTGCAACTCCATCAGATCATGTAATGGAAAACAATAACGATGGCACGCACAGCAGACCCAGCTGCTTTCACACCCTTTCTCAGGCCTGCTGTCAAGAATGAGGAGATGTGACAGAAATGTCCAGTGGAGAAACAGTTGTTGCCAATGGCTATTACCACACAGCCTGGAAAGACACTCTCCACTTTATTTTAAGTAGTATAACATTTCACAGCAAATTGGAAGCTCAGTACCCGATACCTTAACACTCCCCTTGGAAAATTCAGCTTGGCAGAATCTGAAGTTTGTCTCATTCACTCTAAGTCTCTCTTGTCTCTCCACCCCACCCTTAGAAAACAAATACTCCAGCAACTGAAGTACTTTATTTGACTTATACCTCAGAATGAGCTTGCTTTGCCAGTTCCAGAGAAAAATGGCCACCTCTCTGATCATTCCTACCTGAAGACCAGGCCAGTAGGCCTCTAGGGACTGGAAGACCGGCATGGACACAGTCCCCTTGTACATCTGCACCCACAGGTACCAGTCATCGAAGCGGGTGTAATTCCGAATGGCTTTGTTGTATTCTGCAAAGGAGATGCAAGAAGACACGTCGGTGATGAGGGAGATGAAAGGCAGGTCTTGACAACAGAAGCACGGCCTTACACTTTTTGCAAGACCATATTTTGGTGTAGCTTCAAAGCACCCTAAGATGCAAGAAGGCACAGAGGAAGGAGCATGGGTTCTGGAGCCAAACGTCCAGACTCAAATTCCAGCTCCAGCTTTACCACTTGCTAGCTGTGACCTTGGGCAAAGTTTTCCTTCTAACGTCTCAGTCTCATTATCTCTAAGGTGGGGAGAGTAATGATACACACCTCACAGGATTGCTCAATCCCATTCACTCAACAATACTCACTGCACATCTACTAGGTACAGGCACCTACGGGTGGCAAACAAGACAAAATCCAGCCCTCAGGGCATTTACATTCTAGTGGGAACTTGAACTTTTACCTTCCCTTAGAATGTAAATCCATGAAGGCCAGGACTTCGTTTTGTTTATTGCAGAATCCCCAGTACTAGGATACTGTATAATAAATATGCACAATAAGTTATTATCTTAACAAAGTACCAAATACACATGCAAATAAATGAGACAATCTCAAATAGTGTTGTAAGAATTAAATTAAAAAGTCCATGTTTGGTGCTTGGCACAGCACTTCACATAATGGTATTCAATAAATATCTGCTGAATAAATGAGTAGTTGCTGTAATAATTATTATTAGGTAGGTGCCCAACAATTCCTCAATATCATTATTATTAGTGTCCAAGGGCCTAGAGGGTAAAATGCTTTTATTTGATGGGCATGAATCAACTACCTACCTCGTCCAAAGCATTGTGGGAAGCAGAAAGATGAATAAGGCATAGACACTGTGCTTGGTAGGAAGAGCTGTAACTGTGGATGACAGCTGACTGAGCAAAAGGTGCTGAAGGCCCTAAATTCTGAAGGAGGATCAAGCTACTTTGTGGGCAAGGTGACATTTCAGCTGGGCCTTGAAGGGTGAATAACATTTGGACACATCAAGACAGGAAAAAGGTATTCTTGACAAAGGAAACACATGTGCAATGGCCTGGAAATAAGAAATCCAGGGTCACATATGGAGAATGCAGCATAGTTCACTTGGCTCTTGCAGGAAGGCCTGAAGAGGTATAGTGGGCCTCAAGTAGGCAGTACAAGTCCATGGCGGTAGGGGCGCCTGGGTGGCTCAGTCAGTTAAGCGTCCGACTTCGGCTCAGGTCATGATCTCACAGTTTGTGGGTTCAAGCCCCGCGTCAGGCTCTGTGCTGTTGGTTTGGAGCCTGGAGCCTGCTTCGGATTCTGTGTCTCCCTCTCTCTCTCCACCCCTCCCCGCCTCACGATCTGTCTCTGTCTCTCAAAAAATGAATAAACATTAAAACAAAATTAAAAAAAAAAAAAAAGAAGTCCATGGTGGCTCTGAACGCAGACTCGTATACTCAGAACTGGTTCTGTAGGCACTTGGGAGCAACTGAAAGTTTATACACATGACAATGGGAAAAATCATGGCAAAGGCCTCCTTACCCCGCCCTTTTTACCTAGGAACATGGCCATGAGCTTCTTATCCTGAAGTAGGATGGCTCCTTTCACCAGGTACTCAAAGTAGGAATCCACGCCAGCCCCAATGCCCGAGTCCTGGGCCACCCACTTTCCAGTGAGCACATCAATATGGTTGCCAACCTGAGAGAGAGAGAGACAGAGAGAGAGAGAGAGAGAGAGAGAGAGAGACAGAGAGAGACAGAGAGAGAAACTTAGTCCCAAAAGAGGGCTCAAGACCAAACAAGGATCTCTCCATACCCCTGACTGGCCAGTCAGATGCAAGGCAGGCACCCCAGTGCTCTCGGGAGACATGCAGGCTATTGGGGTGTGGGGTTGGAAGACCACAAACTCTTATCAGTATCAGTCACTGATTGAGAACTGCTCCAGGTAGCATTACATCTTGGAACTTCCAGCTAAAGGCATGCAGAGCAGGCTCCAGGCCAGAGAAGGCCCATAGAGAAAGAGACACTGTCAGAAGACAGGCTAGTGTGCACAGAGAAATGGTAGGGGTTGAGAGGATATGGGGTCCACTATGGTTCCAGTGCTGAAGAAAAACCTCCTTGTGTTGGACTTACTAAAGGAGTTACCGTAGGTCTCCAGAGTGGTATCTTCTTAAGGGATTTTCAAGAATTCCCCATATAAGTTTCACTTTCAAGCTTAGAACCAGACTTGCACAAACCATGTCTCTACCTGAATACTTTCAGACAACTCAGTCTTTGCAAGTCATAATGACTCACCGGAGGAAGTATTAATACATCAACATTACTGCTAAAGTAAATCAGAGAGGTTGAGTGACTTGTCCAGGGTCACATAGTTTCGATGTAGCAAGGCCTGGGGTCAAAACCAATTCTGACTAAATCTAGTGCTATTTCCTGGACAGCTTTGGCTCCATTACTGTTAGTTTCACTGGATTATCTGATTTAAGAGCTGAAACCAACTTTAGAGATCATCTGGCCCAAAGCATGTTCAATTTCCATGGGTTAACAGGTATTGGAGAAGAAAGGGAAGCTCTGGGTTCAAATAAGCTTAGAAAACGTTGAGTTAAGCAAAGTTAAATAGATTTTACTTACCGTAGGATTTCACAATAACCTTTCACCTGTTTGTGTTCGTTATGATTCTCCAAAAAAAGGATGCAACAGTTGACCCTTTAACAATGCAAGTGTCGGGAGTGCTGAGCCCCACACAGTTGAAAATCTGCGTATAACTTCGGACAGTCTAAAAATTTAACTACTAATAGCCTGCTCGAGTGGAAACTTTACTGACAATATAAAAGTCAACTAACACATATTTTGTATGTTATATATATTACATACCGTATTCTTACAATAAAGTAAGCTAGAAAAAAGAAAATGTTTTGAAAAAAATCATATAGAAGAGAGAATATGTTTATAGAACTGTACTGTAAAAAATCTGTGTGTGAGTGGGCCCATGCAGTTCACAAACGTGTTTCTCAGGGGTCAACTGTATATTTAGTATTCCTCAGACTTAACTGACCAGGAATTACCTTTTCATACAATGGCCCACCATTCAACATGTCTCAGCACTGGTGTTCTAAGAAACACAGTTTAACAAACACAAATAGACCATGAAAATGAGGGTCAAATGGGCTGGCGATCTAAGGTTGCCATGTGAGTCAGGGGCATGAAGCCTACAACCTGCTTCCTAGAAGTCAGAGAAGTTCATGGAACCTAACCTCTACAACACAGCTCCCTTTCCCTGCCTGAGGATGTGCTCTCTCTCATGCTCTCTTCCCCTGTCCGAAACTTGAATTAGAGGCTTGGTTAACTTTCAGTGTCCTGATGCTAAGTCCTAGACCACTGCTGAGGTCACCCTAAGTGTCTCTTGGCTGGGCTGCAACTTGTTGCTCAGGGCCCCAAATCTTACAAGCAGGGGCTCAGGTGGCCGACTTGACTCAGATGGAAAGGGTGGCAGCCGACCTACCAGCCCAATATCTGACCGGCTCTCCCAGAGGCGCATGAGGGCCACTCTGGCCACATCTTCGAACACGGGGTCACCAGTGAGGCTGCTCAGGGTGGCAAATTCTACAATGAAGGTCCCGATCCCTGCTGTACAGGTGACAGGGGTTTCTCCCGGGTTCACGCCATGAAGCAGGTTCACCGTTCCATACGGCATGCCAGTGGGGGTCTGAAATGCTGAACAATCACAAAATTATGATCCCAGACAGGAGCAGGGACACAGGGATGGTTCAACACAGACCCAAGCCTGAGGCCTGAGCCAGCACTTCCCTCTTTATCTCCTGGATGATCTGCTAGAGACTGAGCCAGAGAAGGATACAGGTCATGACTGGAGGGTCCTTAGTGGCTACCTAACCCAGGTGTTATCAAGCACTGCTCGACGTGACCCTCTAGCCTATGATGAGGAGAAAAGCAGTGGCCTATGCTCCCGGCTGCCACACCCACGCACGCTCACTTTAGCTAGAGTAGCTCTACTTTTATTTAATTCACACCATGCTCTCAGAGGCCAGCCAGGTAACTCAGTGTGAAGCAGGTGGGGTTGAAGCCACAGAAAGTGACGGGGCTGTGGCACACTGAAGAGCATGTTCCATTAGAATCCATTCGTACACTTTTCTGTTTTGGTTTTTTTTTGAGTTTTATTGAGATATAATTGTCATATAGCACAGTGTGAGTTTAAGGGGTATGGCATAAAGACCTGACTTAACCTATATTGCGAGATGATGAACATAGTGAGTTAATATCCATTGCCTCGTATAGATACAAAAAGAAAAACTTCAGTTTTTTCCTTGCAATGAGAACTTTTAGGATTTACTCTCCTCGCAACTTTCAAATATATCACATGGCAGTGTTAGCTATAGTCATCATGTTGCATGTTACAGCCCCGGTACTTACTTATTACTGGAAGTGTATCTTTTGACCACTTTCATCCAATTTCCCCTCATATACTTTTCCAAGTGCAATTATAACCAAATGAAACCTATCTGCAGACCCTAAACAGCCCCAGAAGAGCCAGTTTGGGGTCCCTGCTCTAAATAGTTTAGGAGGAGGGGCACCTGGGTGGCTCAGTTGATAGAGCGTCTGACATCAGCTCAGGTCATGATCTCATGGTTCGTGAGTTTGAGCCCTGCATCAGGCTCTATGCTGACAGCTCGGAGCCTGGAGCCTGCTTCTGATTCTGTGTCTCCCTCTCTCTCTGCCCCACCCCTGCTCATGCTGTCTCTCTCTCTCTCAAAAATAAACATTAAAAAATAAACAAACAGTTTAGGGGGTAAACTATTATTATTATTTTTTTTAAGAATATAAATCACTAAACTACTGATGTGGTCCAATCCTCAGTTTACAGGTAGGAAAAGTCATGCTTGTAAGAAGTGACTCAAAGGTCATACAGAAAGAGTCAAACAGAGCTGGAATGGGAATGCCTGCCATGCGCCCACTCCTTTATGCTCTGCCCACCCCACCCTGGTGCCTTCTGATTCAAGGCAAGGAACTGGACAAACAGCCAAAGGCAGAGATTTCCTCTCTAGGCCAAAAGGTCAAATAACCCCAGAGCAGCCTGTGCGTCACCAAACTGTGAACAAAGTTATCAAAACTTCCAAGAACTGTAAGGTCTGGCTACTCTTGTAAGTGATAAATTTGCTGAATGGCAGGCACCAATGGCAAGGAAGGAGAATGCAAGTCACAACCAAGAAGGGCTCAAAGAATATTTCAGAAAAGTCAGGCAGTGTTAAAAAGAGGGGGAGTGACAGGGGCGCCTGGGTGGCCCAGTCGGTTAAACATCCGACTTCAGCTCAGGTCATAATCTCACGGTTTGTGGGTTTGAGCCCCACGTCAGGCTCTGTGCTGACAGCTCAGAGCCTGGAGCCTGCTTCAGATTCTGTGTCTCCCTCTCTCTCTGCCCCTCCCCCACTCATGCTCTGTCTCTGTCTCTCTCAAAAATAAATAAACACGAAAAAAAGAAAAGTTAAAAAAAAAAAAAAAGGAGGGGGAGTGACAAAATCCTATTTCTTTACCTGAATGGCAGATACCCTGGGGCTTGCTCCAATATGTACTTTCCAGTATGTACATTTCTCAATACAAAATGTTTTTTAATGATTCAAAAAAAAAAAAAAAAAAAGGAGCAACTAAGCAGTGTGCTCTATGGATGACTCACACAGGATATGATGTTTGGAAGGAGACACTCAGGCCATGAGCCGTGAGCCGTGAGTGGATCTGAACCCAGCTCACTCACTGTCCTCCACTCATCTCCAGAAATGGAGAACAGTGATGGCCCAGAGGCTGGTGAAAGCACAGAGTGATGTGTTTGGGTGTGAACAGCCCCAGAGTCTCCACCACGCCCTGAAGAGAACACAGTGTCCAGCTGATGCTATCGAGCCCAGCTGCTGCCCCACCAGACAAACACACTGAGGCTTGACCTGCTGCCCTGGACACAGCTTAGCTCCAAAACGTGTCCCTCCCATTTCAGTGGCGTTTGAGGTTCTCCAGGCACTTTCTCCTTTCTGACCTCATTTTCTGCCTCCCAAAAAGCCAATGTGGCATGCAAGCAGGAATTATGAATCCCTTTTCAGAGATGGGAAAACTGAGCCAAGGAGAGAAGAATGGCTTGGTCAAGACATTGGCGAGTTCAGAACTGGGGGCTCCTAATGTGCAGCTCAAGGCTTTTCTCTGGAACCCTTTTATTCCAGCAGTGTGTGGGCCTGAGAGGGGGCAAAAGGGCTCACTCAAATAGGAACAAGAATCTTCCACCCACCAGGCTGGCCTTCAGCCCTCTCCTGCAAACAGTAATGAGGTCAGCTCATCCATCCTGGGCCATGGTCTGACAAGCCCTCAAAATGCCCAGGACTCTCCTGACTTCCATGGTGGGTGGCCAGAGGTAGAAATACTAACTGTTTGGATGAGGAACAGAAGAAAATAGCTCGGCATTGCCACTCTTGTCTCCAGCAAGAGAAGCAGGATCCAGTGGACTGCATTTCTCCCGCATGTCAGTGTGGGTCTTACCTGGGAGGAGTTTTCGGGCTGCCTCCTCAGCCATCCTCAGGAGAGGTCCAGAGCAGGGCCATCCGGCCTCTACTTCCACTCCAGCCTTCTTTGATAGCAGGTGAGCAGACAGAAGCCCTCCTACCACTACAGATGGCACAAAACACAAGTGTCAGAGTCCCAAGGACCAGTTTTTCTCTTGTGTCAATTAAACCTACATACTCTGTTGAGCGGCTTGCTGGGAAGGGGCTAGAGCCACCTAGTGAAAGAATCCCTTAATCCCACATATTGGTGCAGTGTTAAGTTCACAAATTCTCTTCTTGGTGGGTCACAAAAACAATGGCTATCACTTTTTTTTAAAGTCCCTACTGTATACCAAGCACTAGGTACTACTGTCTCTTCAAATGAAGATACTGAGGTTCAGAGAGGTAAAGTGACTTGCCCTGGGTCATCCATCTAGTAAGTGGTAGGGCCAGGTCTGTCTGACTACAAAGCCTGTGCTCATTCCACTCAGTCACTCTGTCTCCCAATCCCCCTAAGACCTGGGGTGAGGGGCAGAGTAGTTAGTACCTTCATTGTATTAATTAACCTATTTGAATTTATTACACAATACTTAGGACTTGTAAAAAGCCATAAATGTTCTGTATCTGGAAATATGGCTAAATAGATATCCTGAATGGCCCTCTCATTGCAAAAAAATCTTGTGACCTTGAGCTTCAGCTTTCCCCTCCTCTTGGCAGAGGGGGAACAAGAGACAAAGGCAGGACCTACCAAAGTGGAGAGTCTGATAAAAGATAACCTCCATAAAGTTGAGATCTGAAAGAATTATATACCCTGTGTAAGGACGGATCAGAATAAACCCTACCCACCTCCCCTAGCATACAGTTAAGGAAAACTGCAGGCCTCAAATCTTGATGCCAAATAAAGGGAAGAAAAACAAACAAACAAACAAACAAATCTCCACTAAGAATTAGTAACTACAGGATGGTACTAAGGTTTACAACCTGAATTCATACCAACTAAGTAGTCCAGGAAAACTCAAACCTTTAGCATAAGTCAGTTTTTGGTAGACAATGCCTCCAGCCACATGGAAGAAGTAAACAAAAACTCTAGCTGAAAGAATTCACCTTCAATCTAGGCCTCAAAGAAGCCCAGGGATAAAGTCTAGGGAATGAGTGCACATTAAAATCTAAATAAATCACAAGACATACGAAGAAACAAAGCATTAGGAGTACGAGCCAGCAAAAATGACAGTAGAACAAGACTTACCAACACATCAAATACTGGAACTATCGGACACAGAATACAAAATAATTATGTAGAAATGTTTAGGGGCGCCTGGGTGGTGCAGTCGGTTAAGCGTCCGACTTCAGCCAGGTCACGATCTCACGGTCCGGGAGTTCGAGCCCCGCGTCAGGCTCTGGGCTGATGGCTCAGAGCCTGGAGCCTGTTTCCGATTCTGAGTCTCCCTCTCTCTCTGCCCCTCCCCCGTTCATGCTCTGTCTCTCTCTGTCCCAAAAATAAATAAACGTTGAAAAAAAAAAAAAACTTTAAAAAAAGAAATGTTTAAAGAAATAAAAGAAAGGCTTGGAATAGATGAGTAAGTAGCAAGAAATTATAAAAATGACCAAGCCTAGGGCTGCCTGGGTGGCTCAGTCAGTTAAGCGTCTGACTTTGGCTCAGGTCATACTCTGTGTCCCACTCTCTCAAAAAATGAATAAATGTTAAAAAAAATTTTTTTTTAATTACATAGGCATGTTTTTCTTTTTAAGTTTACTCACTTTTTAAAAAAATTTTTAAATTTTTTTTTATTTTTGAGAGAGAGAGACAGAGTGTGAGCAGGAGGGGCAGAGATAGAGGGAGACACAGAATCCAAAGCAGGCTCCAGGCTCTGAGCTGTCAGCACAAAGCCCGATGCAGGGCTCAAACTCATAGACAGTAAGACCATGACCTAAGCCAAAGTTGGACATTTAACCAACTAAGCCACTCAGGCACCCCAAGTTTACTTTTTTTTTTAAGTAATGTCTATACGCAACATGGAGCTCAAACTCATGACCCCGAGATCAAGAGTCACACACTCTTCTGAGCCAGCAGGGCATTTCTACATAGATAGGTTTATTAGCAAATAAAATATATCTGAAGAGAGAATTAGTGGACTTGAAAACAGATTTCAAAAAATTACCCAGAATGCAACACAGAGAAACAAATTTATTTTTAAAACATACCAAAGAGATTTGGAGGATATAGTAAGAAGGTATAACAAATATCTGGCTGGAGTTCTAAGAAGAGAAGAGGGAGGAAATGGGGAGAGGCAATACCTGAAAATAGTTACGAACTTTTGAAAACTAATGAATGACACAAATTCTTAGATGCAGGAATCCCAAGCAAGATAATAAAAAGAAATCCACATTTATGCACATCACAGTAAAACTGCAGAACACCAAAGAAAAAAAAGATTTCAAAAGCAGAGTCTGTGTAATAATGATTGTTAAGGCTAAGTGGTGGGTAACCCAGTTTATTATATATATTTTCTCTACTTTTATATATTTTTTTTAAACTTCCATAATAAAAGTTTTTAAAATGAAGGAACAGCCAGCATAAATAAAACCAATCATCTGCAAAGTAACAATTAGATTGACAGATTACTTCTTAATAATGACAATGAAATGAGAAGACAATGGAAAGATTTCTTCAGTGTGCTAAGAGAAAATACTATCAAGTTAGCACCATATGTCCTGCAACGTTATCCCTCAAAGACCAAACAAAGGCAGTGAGATAAAGACATTTTATATAGGGGCTCCTGGGTGGCTCAGTCGGTTAAGTGTCCAATTCTTGATGTAGGCTCAGGTCATGATCTCATGGTTTGTGAGATGGAACCTCACATCAGCTCAGAGCCTGCTTGCGATTCTCTCTCCCTCCCTCTCTGTACCTCTCTCCCCCACCGCCCCCTCTCAAAATAAGTAAATAAGCTTAAAAAAAAAAAAGACATTTTATACAAACAAAAGCTGAGAAAATCTTCCAAGAACACACGTGCACTAGAGGACATTCTAAAGGAAGTACTTCAGATAGAAGGAAAGGGATCACAGATGTAAAGTCTGAGACACAGGTAGGAAAGATGGCCAAAGAAATAAATATAGAAATATACAAGTAAATATAGAAATAAATCTAAAACGTCAAATGTATAGAACAGCAATAATGTATGGAGGGCTTAAGACAAAAAACTAAAATACATAATCTATAACATGTGGGTCAGGATATTCTCAGAGCCAGGTTTTGTACTATTCAGGAAAATAAAGATTTTCATTAATTCTGTAATGTTTGTTAAATTTGTAATGTTTGTTAAGTTTTCCAGGAAACTATTTAAAAAGTCAGATACTGAGCATAGTCATTAATAAGAGGAAAATGGATAAGGGGGAGAAAAGTCAACCTAAAGAAGGCGCACACACACACACACACAAAAGAGGATGAAAAGAACACAGAGAAGATGGGACAAATAGCACAAAATAAAACCACAGAAATGAATGCAAATACCTAAGTTATTATAGTAAATGTAAATGGATTAAATGCTTGAGTTAAAAGATCGTCAGAATGGGTAAACAAACAAAATATAATATATAATTTATAAAAGATATATCTGATCATAAAAATACAGAAAGATTGAAAGTAAAAGAGTAGAAAAAGATACCAGTCAAATGCCAACCAAAAGAAAGCTGGTATAATTATATAAATATATATAATTATATACATATGATGTGAATATACCAGCATATATGTATACATGTACATATGCTGGTATATTCATATCAGCAATAAAGAAATATTCATATCAGCAACAAAGGTATAAGGTATAACAAAGGTATATGGCAATCTTAGCTTACAGAAGATAAATTGGGCTCTGAAGAAAATTTGAGGCCGGCAGTGAGCATGGCCTCAAACTCCCATCTGATCCCTAAACCAGGATTTTATATCATGCTGTCTTTGTTCTTTAATTTTTTAAAAAACTGTTATCACATGTCTGTAATACAAGTTTCATTGCAAAATACGTACAAAATAAAGATGAGCAAAATGAGGGAGCAAAAAATAACAGCCTCCAGAAGTGACAGTTTGTTAAGCCACTGGTGGTCTAGGAGTTCACTACAAATAAGGGCTGTAGTAGCTTTATGAGAATCACTGGAAACCTGCTAAAAATATTGATTCTAGGACCCAACCCAGAAATCCAAATTCATTAGGTTTAGACTGAAACCTAGACAATTCAACTTTTATTTATTTATTTATTTATTTATTTTAAATTTTATTTATTTTTGAGAGAGACAGAGATAGAATGCAAGTGGGTTAAGGGCAGAGAGAGAGGGAGACACAGAAGCAGAAGCAGGCTCCAGACTCTGAGCTGTCAGCACAGAGCCCGACGTGGGGCTCGAACTCACAAGCTGTGAGATCATGACCTAAGCCAAAGTCAGATGCTCAACCAACTGAGCCACCCAGGTGCCCCACAATTCAACTTTTTAAAAGGTCCCAAATAGTTCTGATGGGCAGCAAGTTTTGGAAACTAATGCCCTAGACTTGCACTACATAATATAATCATGAACCGTGAACCACGTCACTATTTAAATTTAAATTTGTTAAAATTAAATGAAATTAAATATTCAGTTCCTCAGTTGCAGTAGACACATTTCAAATGTTCACTAGCCAGGTGCAGCTACTGGCTACAACACTGGACAACACAGACATAAAATATTTCCGTCATCACAGAAAGTTCTACTGGGTAGCGCTTCTTAGGCAATAAGTTCCAAGAAGGCGAGGATTACATCTTTCTTGTTCATGGCTGTATGCCTAGCACCAAATACATGTTAAATATGTGAGTAATTCTGGCACATCTCTTTCCAGTCTCTTCTCTGCCCCCTGCTCATGTCTGAAGCTGATGGGGGATCCTGAGACCTCCACACCCCACCCTCTAGGAGGAAAAAAGATCTCTCTTCAGTCACTGGTTTTGGCCAAGTGCCCTGGCAGGGTTGACCCTTAAGATTCTATTTACCACCTCTTGGTTTACACAGAGGCAAAAACTCCACACTCTTTTCTTCCAAAACCCCAGCAGGCAGCCCTCACCTCGGATGTTGGTTTCAAACACGGAGGCATTCACATCAATATCAAAGTCTACGTTGTCCTGGAGCACGTCAACCACTCTTTGGAATTCTGAGACATTCCCCAAAATCTGGAAGAGAAGAAGGTCTTGATAGTGAGGCTCTCCGAGGCTTGAAGGCACTGAAGATCGAGAGTCTGGGATCCTATGCTGGTGTGGCCATCACTTATTCAACTAAGATCTATAGTTTCTGTTCTAGTACTGGTGACAGGAGAAGGAAACAGTGAGATCTAGAAACCACGGAGACCCAATACCAAGAGACTGGTTAAGTCAATTCTTAGTTACCAATTCAAGAGTCCTTATGTACCCATTTAGTGGAAACAAGAGAGACTGTAGACTGCATAGTTTTGACATTTGCAGCAGATATCTGTTGTTTTTAAACTTCTCTGGTCACATTCATCCTTGTGGAAAACACTGCAGGTTGGTTGGCCCAACACAGATTCCCAATATCTTTACCCTGGTAGGTTCCCAATGTGGTGGCTGAAAATCCAGATACTTGCTTTCTCAGCCTCCTTTGCTGCTAGAGGTGAATGTGTTACCCAGCCAATGCTAAGCCTTGAGAAGTCTACTGGGGGCACTTCTGGGGAAAGATTCTGTTTTCCTAATAAAAAGGGACAGATACCGCTGGCATGGTGTTTACTCTTCTTCTTTCTGCCTTGAAAGCAGACTTTACTTCTAGAGCTGTGGCAGCCATTTTAGACCATGAGGTACTAAGCATCAGAATGAAAGCCAATACCCTAATGATAGTAGAATGGAAAAATACAAAGAGCTTGGGTCTCTGACGGCATCACTGAACAGCCAACCCAATGCTAGAAATTACCTCCAGACTTTCTTTCACTCGAGAAAATTAAACCCTTTTCATTTAAACCACCAGCCAAATGCAATTCTGATATCTTTTATTCTGATAGTAGTGCCTCAATTTGAGATATCACTCTTTTTCCACAGTCATTCTTGCAGTTTGGGAGAGGCTGACCCCAGTCCTTCAGTAGCAAGAATGGGTACTTGATCTGGACCACTGGACTGTATCCCTTGGCCAGTGCCTGGTTCAGGAATGAGTGTGTGACCCAAGCCAGATCAATGAGACTCAACTTTGGGAATTAATTCAAAAGGGCTGATTCCTCCCCCACACACAGGTTCCTGACTGAGTGGGAAGTAAGTTTGGAACTACTGATGGCTACTCTGCCAGCATAAGGAGCGCCTGAGAACACAGCTAACAAAGAAGGCAGAGATAGGAGATGGAAAGATTCATGAAGACTTGTTCATATGCCTGGATCCAACTGATTCTGAGGCCAGCCTTTACCTGGACTTTTTAGTTATCTGACTCAGTAAATTCCCTTCTTTGTCTATATTGGTTTGAACAAGGAACCAAAACAATCCTGTCTCAGCATTCAAGGCCCTCGACGTTTGGACTCAAACTACCTTTCTGACCATGTCTCTCGCTGTTCATCTTCATCTAACCTATCTTCATCTACTTCAGGAAAAGTATAACCACTATTTTCCACTTTCTTGCCTTCAGACATGCTCTTTCCTTTACCAGAAATCCCTCCATCCTATGTCTGCCCATTTCCAAATCCAATCTATCTTTGACTGTCTAAATGTCATGTCTCTAGGAAGCCTTTGATCCCTCCAGCTAAAAGGAACCCTCTTCGCCTGTTAAAAGACTCCAGTAACTTTATCCACACAACTTTTAGGGCACCTATTTCTTTCCACATGAAGAGAATCTTGCCTGGGAAGGAGCCTCATTCTTTCCTGCATTCCCCCAGGGTGCCAAGCGCAGCCCATGAAGCAATTACTCAATGTTTACTGAATGATTACATGAATCTTTTTCCACACTGCAGTTAGTAATCTTCTCAAAACAGAAATCTGAGCATTTCCTGCCCTCTACTTCAAATATTTCAGTGGCTTTCCATTGCTGTTAAATTAGAAATCAAAATCCTTAACACAGTGAACAAGGGCTTCCATCATCTGGTCCCCAACCAGACCCCCGGCTCTACTTTTCTTCCTGAATTTCCTTCTCCACCTCCCAGACATAATGGCCCCGCTTCAATTCACTGCCTTTGCCACACTCTCTCCTGCCATAAGGCCCTTGTACAGGCTGTACAGGCTGTTCCCTCTGCCTGGAACACTCTGTCCTCCCTCACTTCCCTAGTTGACACTTGCTTCTCTTTCAGATCCCAACTTAAGTGTCATTCTCTCTCCCTTCTCTCTCTGCCCCTCCCCTACTCTCACTCTCTCTCTCTCTCTCAAAATAAATTAACTTAAGAAAAAATTTAAAAAGAAAAATTATATCTTCAAGGTGATCATAATCATGTAAATACTATTAATATATCAAAAGGAGAAGGGGTGACAGACCAGAAATAGTGAAATATGGATAAAGTTGTTAAATCCTCTCTTGTGGCCTTTTTAAGGAGGATGATTAAGACTTGGAGTCCTACAGAATTAAACTCAAGTCCTAGCTCTGCCACTTCATAGCTGTGGACCCTGGCCAAGCCATTTTACCTCTTCTCAAAATTTATTTTGAGAGAGGCAGAGACAGCATGCGTGGGGAAAGAGCAGAGAAAGAGGAAGACAGAGAATCGCAAGCAGGCTCTGCAATGTCAGTGCTGAGTCCAATGTGGGGCTCAAACCCACGAAACCGAGATCATGACCTGAGCCGAAACCAAGAGTCAGACTCTTAACCGACAAAGCTACCCAGGCGCCCCTGCCATTTTACCTTTCTAAGCAATAGATTTCCTGACTCAAAGAAGGAGTAAAGGATGTACCTTATGGGGTTGTTAGAAGGGTTAAACAAGATAATACACACAAAGTGCTTAGCACAAGCCTTACACATAACACACTAACTAGTTACTGCTATTTTTATCACTGAACATGTCCAATTAGAATGTAAGCCTCTGAAGGGGCACCTGGGTGGCTCAGTCAGTTAAGCACCTGGGTCTTGATCTCAGCTCAGGTCATGATCTCAGAGTTCGTGAAATCAAGCCCTGCAGTGGGCTCCGCGCTGACAGTGTGGTGCCTGCTTAGGATTCTCTCTCTCCCTCAGCCCGTCCCCTGAGCATGCATGCACACACTCACTCACTCACTCTCTCTAAAATAAATAAACTTAAAAAAAAAAAAAACCCACCACATTTATGTTTAGAATGTAAGCCTCTGAAAACAAGGAGGGTCTCAAAGTCTCTGTATACCCCAGAGAGTTCTACAGGCCTATCACAGTTCTGTGTTCATGACAGGTGTTCTGTAAACATCTGCTAAATAAATGACCCTGAATACATTTGGAATTCATCGTTTCCCTCTATCTAGCTGGGCGACCAGAATCTGAAGCTTTGGAATACGGAGATGAAAATAAAAGGCCCAAGTGAAGAACTTGTTTTTCGCCCACAGTCAAGCTGCCAAAAGAGGAAGGATATTGGTTGCACAACCATGGTGAGGTAAAGGAACAATCAAGACACTTACCAGCAAGGTGTCCAGGGCATCAATTAGCGTCAGAGAAAAACTGTAAAAGGACAGAAATTCCAGCTGCTTAGTAAGAAAATCAAACACAAGCTATGAAGGTTGCCCCAGATCAGATACCCCCAAAACTAGTAAGTGAGGCACAGTGATGACTCTTCCCGTCCCAGTTTCCAGTCACAACAGAGAAACCCTAGTGAAAATTACCAAGAAGCTCTGACCCATTTAATGCACTTGGGAGGATGGGCTGATGTAGCTCAACTGTGGTTAAACATATCACCTATATTCACTGGCGTTCTTCTCTGCCATGGGGAGGCAGTATAAGATTGTGACTAAGAGCACAGGCTTTTCCACATCTAGGAATTTATCTCAATGTGCAGAGCTGTATGCTTGAGAATGCTCATGGCTGTACTGTTTAGAAAAGCAAAAAGCTAGAAATAACACAAACATATACCAGTTGAAGAGTGATTAAATTGTAGTACATTTAAACAGAGCAAAACTATGAAGTTGTAACAAAAAATTGTTATCTATTGTTCTATGGGCTAATATTACAATATTCAAATTATATTGTTAAATGAAAAAAGATGAAGGATAAAATAGGCAGTGAGGTATGTTTCTATCTGCATTTTCAAAAAGAGATATATAGACAAAAAGCAGATTAGCAGTTGTTTGGGCCAGTGGTGGTGGAGGAATGAACTACAAAGCAGCACAGAGAACTTTTTAGGATGACAGAAATGTTCTCTATCTTGACTGTGATAGCGGTTACTAGATGCTTCAAATGGGCACATTTTATTACATGTAGGTTACGACTTTAAAGAGTTAATTTAAAAAGATACACATACACATATGATGGTAGAAACCAAAAATATTTTGGGGAGGATACACAAGAAAGTTAATAGTGGTTGGAGTTCTAGGGTATGTAAGAGACTTACTTTATTGTATATGATTTTTTACTGTTTGAATTTGCCTTTTGCTTATATATATTTTCCAACTAAAAAGAAAAAAAAGGAAAGAAAACCAACCCACATTTTGTTGATTACTTAACCTCTCCAATCCTTAGCATACTCATTTGTAAAATGGACAAAACAACACTTAACCCCTAGGGGTGTTGAGAGAATTAAATGAGAAGACACAAGTAAAATGCTTAGCACAGTGTTTAATCAATGTCAGCCTCAGCTAAACGCAATGATCTTTCACTCAGCAAGGAACAAGACAGAGAATTCCACCTCATAAGTTTTTATTCTAGTGGAAGTAAGAAAAACAAACTAGTAGCAAGTGAAAATGATAGCATCAGAGAGTGAGAAGTGCTAATAAATAAAAAAATAAAATAAAATAAAAGGGGTGATTTGTGAGAGTGACCTGTAGGGGGTGGGTAGTTAAGGGAGCTAATATTTAGGTGACATTTTGAGCTGAAATCTCAAGAAGCAGTCAGTAATGTGAGGGTAATGGGGGAAGTGTGTTTCAGTTACACTAACAAATGCTCTGAAGAGTTACATCCCCTCCTGGGCCAGTTTAACCAATTACAAAATGAAGGGGTTGGGTCTTCTGATTTCTTGGAAACCTTCCTCGACAGCCTAGGACTCCAGAGGTTTGTCCAAGTCCCCAGGCTGGTGCCTGGTACTGTCATGGTTGGAGCTCAAAGGTCCAGTCCACCAGGCTAACCCAGGCTTTTTCCACAGTGGGATCCAACTTTCCAGGAGGCTGGGTGGATCCTGGTGGATTGGAGGGAACGTAGCCTCACCCTCGCTAGCTTTTCTGGAATTGGCGAGGAGACCGTGAAGCCACCGGCCCCAGGTGACCCGCCCGCCTAGGAACCGTACTGCCAGACCCCAGCCGCCCCCTTGCTCCTCCACTCGCACTACCTGCCCCAGGTGTCGTGCCCGTCACAGGTGAGAGGTCGCAGCTCGTCGTAGGGAAAGGCATTCTCGAGGTAGCTGTCGTAGGCGTGGTAGAACATGGCCTTGACTCGCTCCCTGGTGCGGGGTATGAAAAATGAGGCAGGGGAAAGGACAAGAATAGGGCGGAAAATGGGAATCACCACCTGAGCCCAGTGGCGGGGTCTGAGCAGGTCGGGGTGTCGGAGGGGAGGGGCGGGGGAGTCCTAGAACGTTGGGAAAGGAAAGGGACCGGGTCTGCGCTTCCCCTTCCCCAACTCTGGAAGGGATAGGAGCCTGACCCCTTTCACCTGTAGTGGGCGGGGTCGGGCGCGGTGCCACCTGGACCTGGCGCACCATGGTGCAGGGGCAGCAGCGCGCACAGGAGGCCGAGCGGGACAAGCAGCCGGAAAGGCATAGAGCCCGTGTCCTGTCAGCGCCGCCGCCGCGGTAGCAGCCACCGCCACCCGCTCATCCTGGGAGCCTCTGCGGGTTGTTCCGGGAATCCGCGCCACTGCGCCTGCGCGCCGGGAAAAAAAAACAAAACAAAACAGTCACCCACTTCCGGACTACAAGTCCCAGAATACAATGGGACGCGGAACGTCGGCAAAGAGTATCTTGGGACAGTCTCTGAAGTGGAAATCAACGTGGCTGAAAAACAGTGGCTACTACAGATACTATGATTAATTAATGTTTTAGTAACAGCATTTGTTAAGCGCTTATTGTGTACTAAGACTGTATTGAATACTTTAAATACATTTTTTTTCAACCTCCTTATAGACATAAAGACAGGACAACAGGGACTCAATGTTGAGTGGACGTATATAAAGAATGGATGAATAATGTTCAGACATTACCATTATTAGGCATATTGAGTTTCCCAAGGCAGTTCCCTGATGATTGTGTGAGGTACAACTTACTTCCATTTATTTGTCCAAAGCTGCTACTCAATATTTCCAGAAATCCCTTTAAGTTCTACGAATTGACGAATTCTTGTCATTTCTTTCCTCCCATTTCGGATGAGGTCACATAAGTATGGTCTCTTCAGTCTCCATCCCAACTCAGAAGCTTCCCTCTCCCAAACCCCTGGATCATCTCAGTGGTAGCAGGCATTTAGAGCATCCCAGATGAGAATGAAGACCCTGGGGCGCTATAGCTTTGAGAGGTTTGAGACCAATTTTTCCATTTGCCTTTTGGCAATATCCCAGATTTTGGTCAGTTCCCAGACCATGGTTAGTTTATAGCAACACCCATGAGTTTGGGCAGTGTGATGTGCAGTAGAATCAGTCCTGGATTTGAAGTGAGATCTGGACTTCAATTTCAACTTTACCACTTGCAGCCTCTATGTAATCCCGGGCAAGCCTGTCCCCTTATCTGGACCCAGCTTTCTCATCTAAAAAATGAGGAGTTTGGGCAAATGGATATATGAGATCATTTTAACTTGAGCTGTCTGTGATGCTAGGATGGCCATGCTGTTTGCTGAAAAGCCAAATAGAAGTGGCAGCCAAGTTCCTTTGAGTTGGAATGAAGGTGAGTTTGTTCTCCTTTGGTCCATCATCCTTAAAAATATCCCTCAGATAGATGTCCCCAAATGCCATCAGTCGATATGAAAAGTAAAACTCTGGGGGCACCTGGGTGGCTCAGTAACGTAAGGGTCCAACTTCAGCTTAGGTCACGATATCGTGGTTTGTGAGCTCGAGCCACACACCAGGCTCTATGCTGACAGCTCAGAGCCTGGACCCTGCTTCAGATTCTATGTCTCCCTCTCTCTCTGCTCCTCCCCACTCGTGCTCTGTTTCTCTTTCAAAGATAAATAAACATTTAAAAAAATAAAATTAAAACTCTGACTTCACGGAGACAGCTTGAGGTAGTACAGTATAGAGGTTTAAACTGTGGGCTTTAGATTGAACAAACCTGACTTGGAGTTACTACTAGCTCCATCACCTATTAGGAGTGTGGTCCCATCATTTTGTCTTTTGAGCCTCATTTTACTCATCTGTAAAATTGGAATAATATTAGTACCTCCACCCCCAACAGGATTATAAGGATTCAGTGAGCTAAAGTGCTTGTCATAGTGCCGGGAAGAGGAAACACTAAAAAAAAAAAAAAAAAATTAGGATGTTTTTGGAAATTCTTCTTGGAAGGGCCAGATGCTAGGGAAAGGAGACAACAGTAAACTGAGACTTGGATAACAGCACAAGGGCACTCTATTAGTTTCCTGTGACTACTGTAACAAATTACCACAAACTTGGTGACTGAAAGCAACAGAAATTGATTCTCTCTCAGTTCTGGAGGCCAGAAGTCTGAAATCAGTTTTACTGAACCAAAATCAAGATGTTGGCAGGGCCACATCCCCTCTGGAGGCTCAAGGGGAGCCCTACCTCTCCAGCTTCTCCTGGAGAAGACAAAGTTGCTGGCATTCTTTGGCCTGTGACCATATCACCCCAATTTCTGCCTCTGTCTTCACATCACCGTCTCCTTCTCTGTGGGTGTGTCTCACTACTCCCTCCACTTGTCTCCTATAAGGACACTTGTGATTGCATTTAGGTTCCACTTGAGTAATACAAGGTAACTTTTTGAGTAAACTCCATACTCTTTTTCAAAGTGGCTGCACCAGTTTGCATTCCCCCCAACAGTGCAAGAAGATTCCTCTTCCTCCACATCCTTGCCAATACCTTTTGTTTCTTGTGTTGTTGATTCTAGCCGTTCTGACAGATGTGAGGTGACAGCTCATTGTAGTTTTGATTTGCATTTCCCTGATGATGAGTGATGTTGAACATCTTTTCATGTGTCAGCCATCTGTATATCTTCTTTGGAAAAATGTCTATTCATGTCTTTTGCCCATTTTTAAATTTGATTATTCATTTTTGGGGTGTTGAGTTTTATAAGTTCCTTATATATTTTGGATACTAAGCCTTTACCACATATGTCATTTGCAAATATCTTCTCTTATTCTATAGGTTGCCTTTTAGTTTTGTTGATTATTTCCTTCACTGTGCAGAAGTTTTTTGTTTTATTTTATTTAGTTTTATTTATTTAAATGATCTCTACACCCAATGGTGGGGCTCAAACTCCCAACACTGAGCCAGCCAGGCACCCCAGAAGCTTTTGATTTTGATGTAGTTTATTTTTCCCAATAGTTTATTTTTGCTTTTGTTTCCCTTGCCTCAGGGGACGTACCTAGAAAGAAGCTGCTATGGCGAGTATCACTGCCTGGAGCACCTGACTGGCTCAGTCGGTAGAGCATGTGACTCTTGTTCTTGGAGCCATGAGTTTAAGCCTCACATTGGGCATAGAGTCTACTTTAAAAAAAAAGAAAGTTACTGCCTGCGTTCTCTTCGAGGATTTTTATAGTTTCAGGTCTCACATTTAGGTCTTTAATCCATTTTGAGTTTATTTTTGTGTATGGTGTAAGAAAGTGGTCCAGTTTCATTCGTTTGCATGTTGCTGTCCAGTTTTTCCAATGCCATTTGTGGAGGAGAAATTCTTTTTTCCATTGGATATTCTATACTGCTTTGTTGCAGATTAATTGACTACACAGTTGTGGGTTCATTTCTGGGTTTTTCATTCTGTTCCATTGACCTATGTGTCTGTTTTTGTGTCAGTACCATACTGTTTTGATTACTACAGCTTTGTAATATAACTTGAAGTCTAGAACTGTGATGCCTCCAGCTTTGCTTTTCTTTTTCAAGGTTGCTTTTGCTACTTGGGGTCTTTTGTGGTTCCATGTACATTTTAGGACTGTTTGTTCTAGCTCTGTAAAAAATGCTGTTGGTATTTTGATAAGGATTGCATTAAATGTGTAGATTGCTTTGGGTAACATAGACATTTTAACAATATTTGTTCTTCTGATCCATGAGCATGGACTGTCTTTCCATTTCTTTGTGTCATCTTCAATTTCTTTCATCCGTGTCTTATAGTTTTCAAAGTACAGGCCTTTCGCCTCTTTGGTTAGGTTTATTCCTAAGTATCTTACTATTTTGGATGCAATTGTAAATGGATTTGATTCCTTAATTTTTCTCTCTGCGACGTCAATATTGGTGTATAAAAATTCAACAGATTTCTGTACAATGATTTTGTATCCTGAGACTTTACTGAATTTGTTTATCAGTTCTAGCAGGGTTTTTTTTTTTTGGTGGAGTCGTTCAGGTTTATAGTATCAGATCATCTGCCCCCCCCTTTTTTATGTTTATTCATTTTTTGAGAGAGAGAGAGAGAGAGAGAGAGAGCACGAGTGAGAGGGTAAAAGAGAGAGGAAGACACAGAATCCGAAGAAGGCTCCAGGCTCTGAGCTGTCAGCACAGAGCCCCACATGGGGCTCAAACTCACGAACCATGAGATCATGACCTGAGCCACCCGGCACCCCTACCCTTATTAATCCAAGGTGTTATAGGCAATACTTTCTGCCCTTAAGAACTTGAAGGACAATGTGTGGCATACAATGAAAAGTCCAAAGTAGTCAAGCCACAATCCTTTCTTTTGAAGTGCTTGCAATTTGGGTAAAAAGGAAAGGTGTCTATTGGAGAATATTTGGAATTACAGAGTGTTCACGTCTTCCTGTGGGTGAGCAGGGTTTGAGGATGCTCAGATTGTATCAGTTCCCAAGGTGAATGTTCTTGGTCTCTGTGCCAAGCAGAATAGGCTTTGGACTAGTGGTCAGAAGCCCTTGTTCTGTATGGTTTAGCCATCATTTCTGTGTGATCTTGAGCAAGTAGTTCTCCCTTGTGGGGATTCAGTTTTCATATCTGAAAAATTAGAGAATGAGGCTGCCTCTCAGAGTAAGGAAAATATTAACAGATTCATGCAGAGTTACTGTAAAAAAAAAAGTTGGAAAACAGAATTCCACATGCGTCAACTGCAGAATTTTCTTCCAGAAACAATCATAAAGCAGAGTAAAACTGTAGGACAACACTCCAAATGGCATTTGACTATTTTCCAACTGAATAATAACCAGAATAATGCTAATAAGAAAATGCCCAAAATATATTGATAATAGGGAGGGGAGTTCTATTTTTAATTTTTTGAGGAACCTCCACACTGTTTTCCAGAGCAAGCAATAGCACTGCTAGGAATTTGTCCAAGGGATACAAGAGTGCTGATGCCTACGAGCACATGTACCCCAATATTTATAGCAGCACTTTCAACAATAGCCAAATTATGAAAAGAGCCTAAATGTCCATCAACTGATGAATCGGTAAAGAAGATGTGGTTTATATATACAATGGAATACTACTTGGCAATGAGAAAGAATGAAATCCTGCCATTTGCAGCAATGTGGATGGAACCGGAGGGTATTATGCTAAGTGAAATAAGTCAATCAGAGAAATACAGATACCATATGTTTTCACTCATATGTGGATCTTGAGAAACTTAACAGAAGACCATGGGGGAGGGGGAGGGGAAAAAAGAGTTACAGAGAGAGAGGGAGGCAAACCATAAGAGACTCTTAAAAGCTGAGAATAAACTGAGGGTTGATGGGGGGGTGGGAGGGAGAGGAAAGTAGGTGATGGGCATTGAGGAGTGCACTTGTTGGGATGAGCACTGGGTGTTGCATGGAAACCAATTTGACAATAAATTATATTTAAAAATATATTGATAACAGAAATCACTTATAGAGCAATTTACTATGTTTCAGGCACTGTTCTTAGTACTTTACATGTATCAACACCACTAATCATCACCACAACCCTCTGAGACAGTATTATTATCACCATTTACAGATTTTAAAAAATAAAAGCACAGATTTTAAAAACTGGAGAGAGATTTAGTAACAACCACCTCACACTGAATAAGTGGTAGAGGCAAGATTTGGACCCAGTCTATCCTACATTGATGAAATTAATCACAAAGGCATAGATAAAAGGCCAATACAGAATAGAAAAGTAGAGATTTGATTGACTTCTACAATGCCCTTCTGCCTTAGCTTCATATGATTCTACATTCAACATTCCTTTCCTTTTTGTTGGAAAGTGAGAGTAAAAGAGTTCAACTCCCTGAAGCTGGAAGTCAAGACACTTTAGTTCTCTTTTGACCCGGTTCTCTTGACTACTTTTAGCAAGAAAGTCTCTGGGAATTCCTTTTCTATTTTAGTATATGTGCTGCCAAAGCAAGCACTGAGAATTCCTTTTCTAGCATCTGGGGCCATGTGGTTCAAGCAGATTCTCCCAACTCCCAGCAAAAAGCTTGTGCACTACGTACTTTGGGTCTGCCAAGAAATAACTAGTTTTATTCCGGGGAAACTTTCCATCTGTTGCTTTGTAGAAATGTTTGGATTTCCGCTGTCTCCAGCATGTCCATGCATTTAGAACACTGATTCCTCAGTCAGAGCCCTAGGAACATGTTTTACAATGCTCGTGTTCCGAGTGAACTCAGACCCATGGCTAAATTTGCCTAGAGAAACCTAACCATCCTGGGTGTATTTAGGCAAAAGTACAGAGTCAAGAAGTGACCACAGGTGGTGTCATAGTTCGGCCAGTCCCAGGCCCTGGGCCAGATTACAATCTTTGAGATCTCAAGCCTTGAAAATGGTGTCCATCCTTGATGTGCAATTCAAAACAATAATAATTCTATACTATAAAATAAATGGAAGCAATAGGCAAAAAGTGGGAGTGGTGCAAGTGTCCACTGATGCACAAATGGATAAACAACATGTGATATAAATACAATGGAATATTATTCACCGTTTAAAAGGAAGGAAGTTCTATGTGCAACGACATGGATGAACCTTGAGGACGTTATGCTAAGTTAAATAAGCCAACCACAAAAGAACAAATATTGCAAGATACCACCTATATGAGGCATCTAGAGTAATCAAATTCATAGAGACAGAAAGTAGAAGGGTAGTTTCCAGGGACTTGGGATGAGGGAAATGGATTCTTGTTCAATAGGTATAGAATTTTAGTTCTGCAAGATGAAGAGTTCTGGAGATGGATGGTGGTAATGGTTGCACAACGTGACTATACTTAATGCCACTGAACTGTGCACTTAAAATGGTTAAATAGGGGCGCCTGGGTGGCGCAGTCGGTTAAGCGTCCGACTTCAGCCAGGTCACGATCTCGCGGTCCGGGAGTTCGAGCCCCACGTCGGGCTCTGGGCTGATGGCTCAGCCTGGAGCCTGTTTCCGATTCTGTGTCTCCCTCTCTCTCTGCCCCTCCCCCATTCATGATCTGTCTCTCTCTGTCCCAAAAATAAATAAACGTTGAAAAAAAAAAATGGTTAAATAGTAGATTTTATGTTATATGTATTTTACCACAATTTTTTAATTAAAACAATGGAAAAAATAAATGGATATGGTCTAATACGTTTCTGGCTTTTCCATGGTCTACTTCACTGCTCTTTGGAAATACCCATTTCTTTCAAAGAAAATATGTCCGTATGGGGGTGGGGGTACCTCCTCCACTGATGTCCAAACCAGATACTTCTCTCTGCCTATTTGGTGATACAGAATTAGCCAGATACCACCCCAGCTTGAGGGAGGGAAGAATATAGATATCCTGCAGGGATCCCCCTTCAGCCAATGTACCCTGTAGGCCCCAAACTCTGCTGCTGGAGAAAAAGAAAAAGTCTAATCCAATGAAAATCCTTTCAGCAAACATTTATTGACATTGTATTTATTTGTTTGTTTGTTTGTTTGTTTGTTTGTTTTGAGAGAGACAGAGACAGTGCAAGTGGAGGGGGAGCAGAGAGAGAGGGAGAGAGAATCCCAAGCAGGCTCCGTATTGCCAGCACAGAGCCCAACTAGGGGCTCAAACTCACGAAACCACGAGATCATGACCTGAGCTGAAACCAAGAGTCGGATGCTTAACCAACTCAGCCACCCAAGTGCCCCCAGCAAACATTTACTGACGTTATAATAATAACAGCAACTATTAAATTAAACTTACCAGTGTTAAGAAAAACCATCTGAAACGTGTTACTAAAATAAAAAGATGATTATGTGACCTTTTAATGTCATAATAAAGTCTTGAATGTCAAGTCTATTTAAGAGTCATCTTCAATGCTACATTATTTACACAATCGGTTAGGGCAGAGACAGTTTATAGTTCTGTAAAGCAATAAAGCATGATGATTTCCTTTTTGTCTGTAGAAAAGACAATCCCAAAGATTATGGTTTTATTACCCTGTAAGACATTAATCCATTTTGTACATAATTTATCAGTCTCATTTTTTTCAACATTTTTTTCTCTTTCATTGACTATAAAAGCTTCAGTTTTTATATTCTATTTTGAACTGCCTTTGTCATCCTGCTAGTCCCTTTATTAACGAGCTAAATGAAACTTTAACCCATGCTCCCTGTCTATTTGTACGAGAATGATGTTTTTTGCATGTTGAGAATTATCCTTGACACTAAATATAAGATCTGGGGTTAAGCAATTCACAGACCCATGAAACCCCTTTGAGAGAAATTTCTATTCTATCCCCATTTTCCAGATGAGAAATCTGAGGCACAAAAAAGATTAGATAATTTTTAAGGGCCAATTATTTTGTGAGTCACAGTTTTCTCTCCTTCCCTGGATGTCCTATTTATTTGTTCATTCATTCAATAAATATCTATTGAACACTTACTGTGTGCCAAGTACTCTTCTAGCCTGGTGATACAAAAATGCTAAAATACATTCCCTGCCACCTTATAGTTTTTGGTGTGTGGGGCAGATGCTTAAGCAGACAATTATCATGGAAAGCATTAAGGGCTATGACGAGGGCAAAGAAAGGGCTATAGTAGAACAGAAAGAATATTCAACTCAAACTGTGGGTATGAAGTCAGGGAAAGCTTCCTGGAGTAGGTGGCACCTACTCTGATAGGTGGTAGGGAGACCAAAGAAAGAGGTGAGAATCACCTCAAGATAAAGTCTCAATTCCTTAGATTAGAGGACAAACTCTTCATCAGACTCCTGCCTACCTCTTCATGTCACATCTCCCTCCCTACCACTGTTCTGTTTTGGCCATCCTTAAGTACTGCTAATGTCTCGAGCATGTTGTATTACTTCTCCTTTCATATTATATTATTTTGCACTTTCTTCTCCCTCTATATGAAACACCTTTTCCCCACACCTTCTGCCCTATCCCCACTCCCACCGCTCACTTGTTCTGCAGGACCAGCTTGGGTATCGCTTCCTCTAAGAAAAGACTTCTCTGACCCCAGACTAAATCAGAGGACTCTACTCTCATAACTTAGATGACCCCCATACTTCTCAGCCCCAGTCTCCACTTCCCTGGCCCTCTTAGTACTTATCCTATTGTATTATCATTATTTATTTATATGTCTCTCTCCCCTACTCGATTGTCTCTTCCTAAGTGGAGATCTTGTCTATTTCAGGTCCTAGCACACTGTAAGTGCTCAATAAATGCCCACTGAATAAAAGAATGAAGCAGCATGTGAACCACGTTAGAGGAAATAAAGGAAGAAGAGAAGATGGCTCACAGAAACTTTTAGAAATAACTTGTCAGGGGCTGCTGGGTGGCTCAGTTGGTTAAACATGTGACTCTTGACATCAGCTCAGGTCATGATCTTGCAGTTGTGAGATCGAGCCCTGTGTCAGGCTCTGTGCTGACAGCATGGAGCCTGCTTGGGATTCTGTCTCTCTCCTTTTCTCACTCACTCTCTCTCTCTCTCTGCCCCATCCCCTGCTCATATTCTCTCTCTCTCTCTCTCTCTCTCTCTCTCTCTCTTTCTCAAAATAAATATTAAAAAAGTAAACATTAAAAAAAGAAGAAGAAATAACTTGTGAGCAGCTCAGAGTACCCGGAGCACAGAGAGAAGTAGCAACAGCTACGGACTGAGCTAACAGAAATAATATGTGCCTAGAGCTGTATTAAGTAATTTGCTTATACTAGTTCATTTCCTTCTCACAACAACTATTATTCTTCCTATTTTAATGATGGTCTCAGAGAGGCCAAATGGCGTGTCTTCAATCTAACAGCTAGCAAGTGGCAGAACTGAGATGTGAACTCAGGCAACTTTACCTGAGCCCATGTTCCCATCCTATGTCACACTCTATATGTCTGCTCTGGGTCCTAGAAGGAGGGAGTGGGCTGAGAAAAGAGCACAAAGATGCTCTCCAGGAGTTTAGAGTCCAGGAGAGAAGACAAGGGATAGAATGTGACAATGTAACTACAATGGGAGGTAAAGTTCTTTCGGTTTTGTAAGAAGAGTAAGAAAGAGGTCATTTCTAGCATCTGAGAAGGCTTTCAGAAGGAGGTGGTGTCAGGGCTTTGAAGGAGTGGGGAGGATTTGGAGAAGTCGAGAGACAAATAGCCCAAGAGTAAAATATACTGGATAATACTTTACAAGAAGTTGTTTCATCTCAGTAACGCAAGGTTAGTTTAACACTAGAAACTTAATTAATGCACTTGCCACATTAACAAGTTAAAGATGGAAACTTGTATGATCATTTCATTAGATTATGAAAAACTCAAAACATTTATGCTAAAAACTCAGTAAACTAGGGGCACCTGGGTGGCTCAGTCAGTTAAGTGTCCAACTTCAGCTCAGGTCATGATCCCACTGTTTGTGAGTTCAAGCCCCTTGTCGGGCTCTGTGCTGACAACTGGGAGCCTGGAGCCTGCTTCATATTCTGTGTCTCCCTCTCTTTGCCTTTGCCCTGCTCACACTCTTGCTCTCTGTCAAAAATAAATAAAAACATTAAAAAAATTAAAAACTCAGTAAGCTAGAAATAAAAGGAATTTTAATCCAATAAAGGGTATCTATTAAAAAATACAGCAAACATCATATTTATTGATAAAAAGGTGAAAGCTTTCTTTTTTATTTTTATTTTTTTAATGTTTATTTAAAATTTGTTTTAAGTTTATTTATTTTGCGAGAGAGAGAGAGAGAGAGAGAGAGAGAGAGGCAGAGATAGAATCCCAGAACCTGACGCAGGTCTTGAACCTATGAATAGTGAGACATGACCTGAACTGAGATCAAGAGTAGGACCAACTGAGCCACCCAGGCGCCCCTAAAAAATGTTTGTTTATTTATTTATTTATTTATTTATTTATTTATTTATTTATTTATTTTGAGAGAGAGAGAGAGAGAGAGAGAGAGAGAGAGAGAAGGAGAGAGAGCATGCCCACAAATGAAGGAGGGACACACACACACACACACACACACACACACACACACACACACACAGAATATCCCAAGCAAGCTCCGTGCTGTCAGTGCAGAGCCAGACATGGACCTGAGCTGAAATCAAGGGTTGGATGCTTAACTGACTGAGCCACCCAGGTGCCCCAAAGACTTTCCTTTTTAAACCAGGAAAACTACAAGAATACTTTTTAAAAACCATTTCTAGGGGCGCCTGGGTGGCGCAGTCGGTTAAGCTTCCGACTTCAGCCAGGTCACGATCTCGCGGTCCGGGAGTTCGAGCCCCGCGTCAGGCTCTGGGCTGATGGCTCAGAGCCTGGAGCCTGTTTCCGATTCTGTGTCTCCCTCTCTCTCTGCCCCTCCCCCGTTCATGCTCTGTCTCTCTCTGTCCCAAAAATAAATAAACGTTGGAAAAAAAAATTAAAAAAAAAAACACAAAAAAAAACATTTCTATTCACACTGTACTAGAGGTTTCAGCCAGTATGTTTTCAACGTTTATTTATTTTTGGGACAGAGAGAGACAGAGCATGAACGGGGGAGGGGCAGAGAGAGAGGGAGACACAGAATCGGAAACAGGCTCCAGGCTCTGAGCCATCAGCCCAGAGCCCGACGCGGGGCTCGAACTCACGGACCGCGAGATCGTGACCTGGCTGAAGTCGGACGCTTAACCGACTGCGCCACCCAGGCGCCCCTAAGCCAGTATGTTTTCTTAAGAAAAATAAACTATAAAAATTAGAAAGGAAGAAATAAAAGTCACTATCAACTGAAATGAATATGGATATATAAAATTCAGAAGAATTTAAATTTAATTATTGGAATAAATAAAAGAGTTTTTTAAGGTTTCTAGATATAAAATCAGTGCAACAAAATTATATTTCTATACCAGCAAAAAGCTGTGAGAACCCGACATTTCTTTTAAATGCCACTTCTTTTTTTTTTTAATTTTTTTTAATGTTTATTTCTGAGACAGAGAGAGACAGAGCATGAGGTGGGGAGGGGCAGAGAGAGAGGGAGACAGAATCCGAAGCAGGCTCCAGGCTCTGAGCTGTCAGCACAGAGCCCCATGCGGGGCTCGAACTCAGGGACTGTGAGATCGTGACCTGAGCCAAAGTCGGACACTCAACCGACTGAGCCACCCAGGCGCCCCTTAAATGCCATTTCAATAACAGTTTAAAATATGAGAGGCCCAGGGGAAAAACTCTATCAAAGGGTGACTGGGATGTTACAGATAAACTTATAAAACTCTGAGGGGGGCACCAAAGGAGATATAAATAAATGAAGAGATACACTCTATCATGCATTGGATGATTCAGTATTGGGAAGATGTCTATTCTCCCCCAAATCATTAACACATTGAATGTGATACCAACCTGATAAAGTGATTCTAAAATTTATGTGTAGAAGTTCAAATATAGCCAAGACATTCTTGAGGAACAAAGCGGGAAGACTTGATTTGCAAGATATGAAAAGGTATTATTATAAAACCATACTAATTAAGATAACAAGGCATTGGGACAGGGAGTAAAAAATAGGCTATTGAAACAGAATAAACACATTTACTGTAAGTCAGAGATAACATTGCAGATCAGTGAGGAAGGGCAGAGTTCTAATAAGTGGTGCTGGGAAAATTGGACATCCACATAAAAGAAACTAAGTTTGACTTGTACTTCACACCATACACCTAAAGGTAAAAGACAAAACTATAAAGCTTTTGAAGATAAACTGGAGAACGTTTTTATGATCCCAGGGCAGGGATGGATTTCTTAAACAAGGCACAAGAAGCATGAACTAATGGAAAAGATTTATAAAGTTAAGTATCTTAAAATTAGGAACTTCTGTTTATCTAAAAACATGATAAAGAGCGAGCAAAGATAATATTTGTGTGCTCTGTGTTCAGGAAACCAGGAAGAGCAGACTTGGCGGAGACTGGAATACATGGAAAGATAAGGCTGGAAAGATAGGCAGGAGCTGAGCCAGGACTACCAGGCTCCTACCACTTGCTGGGCAGGCAAGGGCTGGAATCAGTCTGACTTTATGGGGCTTCTCTTTATCTTCCCTACGTTGGGGTGTGTTGGTGTCTAAACGGGAAAACTGTGAGTAAGATTCATATCTGTTCCTTGCCTCCCCTTCAGGATTATACTTAATGTCAACCCTCCATTTTTCCTGCTGCAGGGTCACTTCTGTTTGCTGGCCCCCTGAAGCCAAGCCTCTTTCTTATCTCTCCCACCTACTGGATACACACTGTGTTCTGGCACTTTATACGAGTTATCTCATTTATCCTCATAGGACAGTCTAATCGTTAAGAAAGCATGTTCTGGGCCAGTCTGTTCACTGTGCTCTGCCTCTGTGTCCTCTTCTATAAAATAAGAATAATGGCTGTTTCTTTATACTTTTCATAGGGCACCAGTGAGAATAAAACGCATGCACTCTGCTAACTTAATACAGTGCCCAGCACATGTGACTACTCCACATCCTAAGCAGGAGGTGATCTCTGAAGGGACCACACTCGTTATCTGAGTTGGTTTGGTTGGTTAAACTGTGCCTGCCTTCAGTAGCTAACAGGAGAGGGAGAGGCCCGGGCTTCTGAAGTCCAGCTGGGCACACCGCCAGTCCTGGCTCAGCCCAGCCTCTCCTCACCCACTGGGGCTGCGCCAGCACTGGCCCCCACTCAGCTTCCTGTCTCCCTTATCTTCCCCTGGCATGTGCTCTCTGGAGTGGGAAATGCTACCACCAGCTTCCTTCACATCCCTCTGCTCAATAGGACCTTCATTCTTGAAAAATTTCTTTAATGTTGATTTATTTTTGAGAGAGAGAGAGAGAGACAGAGTGCAAGCAGGGGAGGGGCAGAGAGAGAGGGAGACACAGAATCTGAAGCAGCTCAGAGCCTGACTTGGGGCTCAAACTCACAGACTACAAGATCATGACCTGAGCTGAAGTCAGACTACGCCACCCAGGTGCCCCAGGACCGTCATTCTTTAGGTCTCTGCTGGCCCGATGCCCACTCTGTGATTTTCTGCCCCTTGCCCACCTAGGCCAGATGCAGTGTAAGCTCTGGTTCCAGCCACCACATGCCTTGTCTTCCCCATCCCAACCCTGAGTTTAGAAGGGGAAAAGGGGATGCCCCTCAAGCTGCCCCCACTCACCAGCTTCCCTATTCCCAATACTCTCTTCATGCTCCCTATACCCAAACCCATATTCTCATTTTTTAGTTCAAATCCCTGCTCAGCACTTCCATGGTATGTGATCTTGGGCACATTACTTAGCCTTTCTGGGCTTGAGTTATCTCATCTGCAACATGGACACTGTCTTCCCCAGAGAAAATGGTAAAGGCCTAGCACACAGCATGAATTTGGGGCATGTCTTGTATTATATGTAACATAAATACTCAAGAGTGTTAGAACTATGTGTTCAAAAATGTATTGATGGACAGTGATCCCCCAAAGCTTTTGAGATACTATGTGGTGATTAAATTCACAAACTTTGGCGTCAGGGAGGCATGGGTTCAACTTACAGTTTTTGCTGTGGGCCCTTAGGTAAGTCACTTATCTTCTCAGAGCCTCAGTTTATTAGTAAAATGGTGATGTTAATGAAACCCCCCTAGAAGGGCTGGCATATGGATAAAGTGAGATTATTTATGTAAAGAGCTTAACACTGCCCCTGGCTCACTATAAATGTTAGCTATAATAATAATTGTTGTCTCTGCTATTGATTTTCAGCCCACTGGTGTGTGAGGAGGATGCTTGGGAAGCAGCTGTTGCTGTGTCAGCTCTCTCTCTCTGACAGATCTTAGCTTGGTGAGAAAGACCTCTCTGTGATTAGCCCTGTGGAAGATGGTGTGGACCACTTTAACCCCTGTGAGGCAGGCCCTATCTGCGGAGATCAAAGACTGACAGCTCTCAATTCCAAATTGGTTCAATCATATACTTTACTACCCTCCAGCCCAAGGCACCCTGCAAGCCCTCAAGGGAGTAAAAAAAGGCAAAGCAAAAATATGCACAAACGTACTAGGAATCAGATAAAGCAAAGTAAAACCAAAATGAAGTGCCATTTTACACCCAACCATCTGACCGTGCCAAGGGTTGGCAAGGATATGGAGCGAGGGAACTCTCAGGCGCTGTTGGGAATGTAAATTGGCCCAAACATTTTGTAAAAACAGTTTGGCAATTTTTAGTAAAATTGAAGATGCCTATACCTATGACTCAGCCATTCCATTCCCATGTTTGCACCTACGAAAACTCTCCCAAGCCTGCACAAGAAAACATGTATAAGAAAGTCATACCAGCACTTTGTAACAGCAGAAAACTGGAAAAGAAAAAAAAAGCTTGAACAGGAGAATGGATAAATAAATTGTGGTATATTCATAAGATGGCCTATTACAAAGCAGGGGAAATTAATGGACCTACACATAACAAGGTGAATGAATCTTATCAGTGTGTTAGGGGAAAAAAGTAAGTTGCAGAGGAATAGATGCACTTCCATACTCTTTATAGAAAGCTTGGAGCACCTGGGTGGCTCAGCAGGTTGAGTTTCCAACTCTTGATTTCAGCTCAGGTCATGATCTCACAGTTGAGCCTTGAGTGGGATTCCATGCTGGGCATAGAGCCTGCTTAAGATTCTCTCTCTCCCTCTCCCTCTGCCCCTCCCCGCCTCTCAAAAAAATACTACTTATACAAAGCTCAAAATATGCAAACCGCCAATACATATCCCTTAGGGATAAGTGCATATGTAGTTATATCTTCAGAAATGAGGAAATGAAAAATAGCAAATTCTGATTAGTGGTTACTTTGGTGATGGGGCAGGGGGAGAAAGACACAATCAGGGAGGGGAAAGGCACAAACAGGGTCTTCAATTATATCGGTAATATTTTATTTCTTACATTGGGTAGTGAGGACAGGTATGTTTGTAATGAAATTCTTCAGGCATGAAAAAATTCTTCAAATGTGGAATACTTCATAATAAGTTTTTATAAAGCCAAGACAGTACAACTGGCAGTGATTTAAGACCTTCCACTCTTCCTAAGTCCCAGTCCAGGAAAACAAGGCTCCCATTCTCCTTCTGACTAGACCATCTTGACGAGCTGGAAAACTGCTGGGTTCTTTCTTTTTTTTTTTTTAATTTTTTTTTCAACGTTTATTTATTTTTGGGACAGAGAGAGACAGAGCATGAACGGGGGAGGGGCAGAGAGAGAGGAAGACACAGAATCGGAAACAGGCTCCAGGCTCTGAGCCATCAGCCCAGAGCCTGACGCGGGGCTCGAACCCACGGATCGCGAGATCGTGACCCGGGCTGAAGTCGGACGCTCAACCGACTGCGCCACCCAGGCGCCCCTGCTGGGTTATTTCTAAGCTAATCTACAACAATTGAGAGGTGAGCATATATTCAGTTCAGAGGACGCGAGCCTGGTAGATGTCTGGGGTTTGCCCCGATTCCACTAGGACATCAACTTTCCCTCCAAGGAACAGTATATCAAATAAAGAAGCTAACACTGCCACTTTAGCCCTTTATCTGATCCCATTTCCCAGAGGTAATCTCTATTGACAGCCGCCTTCTGGCATTCTTCCTATGTATATACAAATATACATATACACACATAATTGTTTTAAATATGAAAATGGAATTATATGTATTACTTGGATAGAAGTAAAAATTTTAACTAAAATTCAATGGAATTATACTGTATGTATTGTTCCACATTTCCCTTTCTCACTTATTAATATCTCATGTCAGTACATCCACTCATATGATCTGCCACCCTCTTCTACCATAATCTATTACTTAAACTTAAAAAAAAATTTTTTTTTTGTTTTATTTTAGAGAGAGAGAGAGAGCATGAGCAGGGGAGAGGGGCAGAGGGAGAGAGAGAAAGAGAGAGAGAGAATCTCAAGCAGGCTCCATGCTCAACGCAGAGCCCAATGTGGGGCTGGATTCCACGACCCTGAGACCGTGACCTGAGCAGAAATCAAGAGTCAGACACTCAACCAACTGAGCCACCCAGGTGCCCTTTAAACTTTTATTTTTAATTCAACAGAAGATATATGATCACATTTTAGGTGCAAAATTTCCAAACATTACAGATTGATAAAACCCATCACAAAATAGACTGAAAAGGCCTTTCACAAGATTGCCACCCATAACACGCACACACAAACACACACACACCACATACACATGCATACACACAATGTATACACACACCACACATATACATATGCATACACACATACACATTCATATACACACACACACGTGCATACACACACACATACACACACACACAAACACACCCCTACACAAAAACACACATATGCTTTTAACCTTAGGCTCCTCCCTGATAATTAAACAATGGAGATAAGTCACTGCTATATTTGATATACATCCTTCTGGATTCATTTGTTCCCATAAAAAAAATAGGCTGCTTAGATGTCATCTGTGTGGCTGACACAGAAATGGTTCTAAACTGTCCCTAATATTCTGCAACTTACTCTTGGAGATTTGTGCATATCGTAACTATCTTATTCAGTTATCTGTTAGCTAACATTTATTATTTATTATATTATTTATTATGTGCACCATTCCAGGCACAGTAGCAAACAAGATGGACAGCCTCTTGGGGGACATTCAGACAATAAACATGTAAATGAATAAGTAATATAATTTCAGGTAGCGCTAAGTAATATGAAAACAGGGGATTAGGCAGGGGAGGGTTTTTTTAACTACTACATAGTATTCCACAGTTTGGATTACCATAGTTTGGGGGAGTGACTTCCAAATTTTTCTACTTGCTTCTTACAGTAAGAAATACATTTTATTTATTTTTTTATTAAAAAAATTGTTAATGTTTTTTAAATTTATTTTTGAGAGAGAGAGAGAGAGAGAGAGAGAGAGTATGAGCAGGGGAGGGGCAGAGAGAGCTGGAGACACAGAATCTGAAGCAGGCTCCAGGCTCTGAGCTGTCAGCACAGAGCCCAAGTCGGGGCTCGAACTCACAGACTGCGAGATCATGACGTGAGCTAAAATCGGACACTTACCTGGCTGAGCCACACAGGTGCCCCAAGAAATACATTTTAAACTGCTATTCAAAACCCATCACAGAAACATACTACACAAAACTGAAAGATACACATATACAACTAAACAAATATTTCATAAAATAATGTCTACCCTGACCCAGGAGGATGCACTGAAAATTTTTATTTTGTTCTATTTCATGAAAATAACAAAAACAACAAGAAAAAAAAACTCTGCTAATCATGACTGCTAAATTGTTTTCATTATCCACTAGTAAATTGTGACCTCAGTTTGAAAAATATTGCTTTAAATGACCAATCCTTTAATGAGATTAGATTGTTCATAAATCTCTCTGGTTAGGAACAGCTGCAGTGAGCTGTTTTATACTCATTTTGTAACCATGTGTTTCTGAGAGCAAGATTCCTGATTGTGTAATTACTATTTACTTAAAATTCTGATAAAATGTAGCCAGCGCATTGGAAAATCAAATTCTAACCCCCAGTCTGTTACCGTGATATACAAACTTCTGTTGGGCAAGTCCCTGTACCTCTGTGGGCCTCAATTTCCCCACCAGTAACCTGTTGATCTCTACACCCCAGAGTCTGCTCTAAATTGAAAGCAGAGCCCCACCCCCTGACTCAGCGAGGGCAGAACTTCTCTCTGATCCCAACTCCCCCTTTTTCCGCTCCCTGTTTGGAAGAGGCCCAGGGAAAAGGGAAAAGGCAGGTCTGGGCCAGAGGGCCCAATGCAGGGCGGGGCAGGGGAAGGGCAAGAGGGAGGCCAGCCCCCTAGTAGGAAATGAGACAGATTAGGAATAACACTTAATAAGCCTGACGCTCTCATCCTCCTCCTATCCCCTGGCCACCTTCCAGCCTCCTCTGTGCAGTCTCCTCTCCTTCCAGACAGTCCTTACTTCTTTTCCCCCTAGGCTGCAGCCAGCTTGAGCCCTCTGCCTGCCAGAGCCAGGAAGGAGCCCAGGTGGGGTAAGAACCTAAGCCCCAGGATGTTGACAACATTGCTGCCACTGCTGTGTCTACTGCTCCTGCCCGGCTGGGCCTTCTGTAGCCATGAAGCCTCAGATGGTGAGTCAGGGGCACATCTGCCCCGGGATGGTTCTGGAGACTCTCAGCCTGTCTGGGTACATGGGAGAAACCAGAGGAGACCTTATCCCACAGCGTCCGTGCCTGCAGCGAGCCAGATCTCTCTGTAGGGTAGGCAGGGTGCTGGGGACTGATTTGTGTCCCAAAGCCAAGGTGAGGAAGTACAGTCTGTCCCCAAGGAAGGGGGAGATGGAGGAGGCAGGGGGTGGAGAGTGGGGGATGGGAGGGGGGAGGGGGTGTGAAACAGAACTGGAAAAATGGAAAGGGATGGGTAGAAAGGGTAAGGGAATTAGCCCCCGGGAGAGGGGGTGAATCTGGAGGGGGAGAGCTGAGGGTGATCGTGGTTCGGGGTAAGACCAAGGAAGACAGGAAGACGTGAGAGATGGAAGGAATGGGAAGCCACTGGAGAGACCGGGACTGAGATAAGTGAGGCAGAAGAGGAGACTGGAGAAGGTGTAAGATGGATGGAAGCTTGGGGGAAAGTCGGGGGAAGAAGAAGCTGTGGTCATTGGGAAAACTCAGGGGGTCAGGCTGCCTGAAGTGGCTGTTTAAGCAGAGAAAGGTGTTATTGCCCTGCATGGTGACCACACAGGTGCCTCTCCTCCCCTTTCCCACAGTCTCTGTAGCCTTGGTCTCTCTCTGAGGGAGCAAATCACCAGTATTCAAGGAGCGCTCACTATGGTTAATACGTGCACTGACACATCTGACTCCCGTAATATCTCTACAAGGCAGGCAATATGATTATCTCTCTTTTACAGGGGAGGAGACTGGGCACAGGGCAGTTAGGAACCTTATCTAGGGCTATTCACATAGATATACCTATTCACACCTACAGACACAGAGCACAACTTTTCAAATGCAAAGGTGGACAAGACACATCCACGCACAGAAATTTATAACCCCGGACTCATTCCCCCCTCACACATTCTCTGGGCATCAACCCTGTACCAGGGCCTTAATAGGTGTAGGAGACAGAGATAACCAGACATGATTCTATAGCCTAAGGGAGCCCAGTAGAGTCTGTGTGTTTGGAGACAGTTACGTGGAATCTGGGATCATTGAAACAGACCTGCTGTGTCCGGGAGGGTAAAGAGGAGAGGCATCAGGAAAACTTCTCCAAGAGAGCAACAGAGCTGAGTCTTGAAGCATGAATAGAAGTTTGCCTAGAGGCAGAGACACCCCAACATGCTATTCATGTCAGCCAAAAGGCAGCATGAGAAACTCCAAGTAGTTTACTATATATAAGTACTAGAAGAGGTTAAATAAGGCAGTTGGGGCCTGGTCTCTGGCAGCCTTGAATGCCAAGCTAAAGACTTTGGACTTCATTCTGTGGACAGATATCCTATGGGGAGGCAGTGTGGCTGGATGGTTAAAAGTGCTGGAATCACACCGCCTGCACTCAAATCTTAGTTCTGCTACACCATTTTAGGCTGTGTCTCTTATGGACTGAGATTAATCACAGTAGCTACTGCATTTAGCTAATGGGAGGAAGGCGCAAATAAGATAATATGTGTAAGGTACAGTGCTTGGGTCATAGTAACAATAATAGCCATTATTATTGTTATTATTATTATTATTATTAATGATTTTGATAGGGGAGTGTGTCACTGGAGGATTTTAAGCAGGAGAGAATAATCTTATTGCTGGGTCAGAGAGAGTTCAGATTAGAAGGAGTGAAACTGAAAAATGAGGGGACGGGGAAGAGGAAGGACATTACCACCCGAGTCCAGATGAGAACCGATGAGGCGTAAAGTAGGGCAGTGGCAGGGAACAGGAGATGGAATAGGATTTTACTGGAAGCCAGGATTTGTTGACCAACTGGAAGTGGGGGTAGTTACAGGGTGAGAGGCAGAAAGATGGGAGTGGCTCTTCCACTGACTGGATTACCCTGAGGCAAGTGGCTTCTGCTCTTTCCAGCCTCAGTTTCCTTATCTGTAAAACGAAGTTAATAATCCCTTTCCTGCCCTCCTGACAGGGTTATGGGAGGAAGAGTGGGAGAACACTTTGTAGTTTATGAACGGCCGAGAAGGTGGGCGGCCGGCCTTTAGGTAGGGGGTTATTACCTCCAGCTACACGCCAAGCCCCGCCACGCCGGCCAAGGCCTGACGCGCTGACACTGCCCAGCAGGCCTTCGGACCCTCCACATGCTCCAGATCTCCTACTTTCGCGACCCCTATCAAGTGTGGCACCAGGGCAACGCGTCGCTGGGGGGGCTAACGACGCACGTGCTGGAAGGCCTAGGCAGCAACGTCACGATCCGCCAGTTGCAGCCCTTGCAGGAGCCTGAGAGCTGGATGCACACAGAAGACAGCCTTAAGACCTATCTGCACCAGTTCAACAGCTTGGTACTGCTGGTACACCATGAGCGGCGCTTGACCTGTGCGTGGTGCGCGCGCCCCTACGTGCGGCGGCGGCGGTGGCGCGTCCAGGCGGGAGGCGCGGCCTGTGGGCGGGATTTGATGGGGTGGGCCTGTGGGGGAACGGGGCGGAGCCTCATGGAGGGAAGGCGTTCTTGGAGGGGTGTTGTGGGTGGCTTGGTCTTGTGTGAGCCGGCTGCTCTGAGCAGCCCAGTGGTACCAGGGCACCTGCCTTTGCTGATTGCTGGTTGGGAGCTTGAGCCTGAAGAGGACTGGGTGTCCTAGTTGCGGGCCCTCCGTCAGGCCCTCTTTTTGCTGGCATCACCTCGGGGCTGACCCTGTTGGGATGCCCTGTCCTTGATCCACCCGAAACCCCAAAAGTTCATGTTCCCCCAGTGGACATTCTCCCACAGCTGGCATCCTCTCCATACAGCCCTCTCACCCTCCCTCATCCACAGTTCCTCTGATCATTCGCTGCTTCCTGGGCTGTGAGCTGCCTCCTGAGGGTTCTACAGCACGTGTCTTCTTCGAAGTGTCTGTGAATGGGAGCTCCTTTGTGCATTTCCAGCCAGAGACAGCTTTATGGGTGGCAGGGCCCCAGGCACCCTCCAGGGTGGTCACCTACACCCTGCAGCAGCTCAACGCCTACAATCGTACTCGGTACGAACTGCGAGAATTCCTGCAGGACACCTGTGTGCAGTATGTGCAAGAACACATCACTGTGAACAACTCGAAAGGTATGATGGGATCGGGGATGGGCCTGTGTGCTGTTGGGTGGGTTCCAGGCAAATGGGTAGACCTGAAGGATGCATACCTTGAGCAACGGAAGTCTCAGGGCTGGGGGGTTGGGACAGAGTATACACAGCTTATGTCACTTGGTGAAGTAGCCCCCTTCCTTTGGGGTAGAAATCCCTTAGTGTTTGATTTAAACCATGGACTTCTTGGAGGTATGTTCTTCAGGCTAATTCTGTGCATGTTCTGCAGGGAGCCAAACAGGCCGCTCCTACACCTCGCTGGTCCTGGGTGTCCTGGTGGGCAGTTTCATCATTGCTGGTGTGGCTGTAGGCATCTTCCTGTACACAGGTGGACGGCGGTGTTGATTGCTCTCCAGACCCCTCTGAAAAAGGGCTGGACTGATGAGGGCTGATGAGGGAAGATCTCAGCTCACTGCAAAACCACACAGATTCCCCATCTGGGACATTATATCCCAGAAGGTTTGGAGTGGCAGCTCCTTTCTTCTCCCTGATCTGCCCACCAAGAGTTTGGGGGAGGGAAAGGGAAGGAGGAAGCTAAGTAGACAGAGTTCTTGGTTTGCTAAGCACCTAAGAACTTGCATGCTTTCCTGAATTGGTCTGAGAAGTGAATGCTTATCTATCTTTGTGGAAAACAGATGACGGAGTTGGGTGGGGGTAGAGGGTGTCTATGGCACGTCCTCCAAAGACAGAATCACCCAAGGCATTCAAAACACCTAACAAATACAAGAAGTCCATCAACCAGAATAAACACCACTCGATGCTCCCAGGCACATCAGATTTGGGAAAGGATGCTGATATAGTAGAGGTAGAAAGAAATAATCAGAGAAATGGTGGGAGTATAAACTAAAATATGGGAGCAAAGAGCCATTAGTTAATTAATAATATTCTTAAAAAATTCCTTACTTATGTAGATGGCATTATTTTTTCCTCTACAAAATTTCTGGAAAAGTAGACTATATCTTTTGTCTTTATTTTATTTTGAGAGGGAGAGACAGAGTGTGAGCAGGGGAGGGGACAGAGAGAGAGGGAGACACAGAATCTGAAGCAGGCTCCAGGCTCTGAGCTGTCAGCACAGATCCCGATGTGGGGCTTGAACCCACGGACTGTGAGATCATGACCCGAACTGAAGTCGGACGCTTAACCGACGGAGCCACCCAGGGATCCCGTAGACTATACCTTTTGCTTCTACTCCCTCCTTTCCCACTCCTAAATCACTGCAGTCTGACTTCCCTATAAACTGCTCTAAGATCATCAATGACCTCTAATTGTGAAATCTCCATTCCACATGATATCTGCAACATTTTCCTTTGTGGACTAGAATTCTCTTTTTACCCTAACCCCTGAGATTCCATACTTCTAATTTTTAGAAACTGTTCTCGCCACTCAGTCAATCCCATTGCCTTTGTCATCTTACTCAACTCACCTTGAAATCATGGCTTTTTTAGACTTCCATGTTTTGGTTTTTTGGTCCCATTTAAACTGTACCCTTTGTGGATGTATTCATATGTCATCTATCTGTGGTCTTTTCCATGGGGAAACAATATAATCTTGTCTTTGGAAGCAGGTGTTTTGCCATCAAACAGATTTGAGTTTTACTTCTTTAAGCCGGGCATTTAACTCCTTGAAGTCTCAGTTTCTTCATAAAGAAAGGTATAATAAAATGTACAAAAAGGGTATAATAAAAATAACACCTACCTCATAGAGGCATTATGAGTATTATATAAATATATATATGTACACCCAATAAATATAGCACTTGCTGCTGACCTCCAGACCCCACATTTGCATTGATTTTTGAAAATCATCTCCACCTTAATATTTTGCAGACATTTCTGAGTCAACATGTTCTAAGTCAAATTCCTTATCTTTCTCCCCAAACCTGTTCTCTCTCCTTTGTTGTTTGCTATCAGTTAAACAGAATTACTATCAAACCACATCAGTGTAGAAACCTAAGTGCTGACCTTTATTTACTCCTTCTTCATCCCCCACCTACAAAATATAGTATGTGTAGAATCAAATCCTTCTTTTCCACTCTCTTGCTTTTTTTGTAAGATATGGTAATTCAGCTCTTTCTCTGCGGTAGGTATGAGGTGTGCCGCCCAGTTCTACTGGGTGTTTAGCTACAGGGCACTTAGGCAGCAGATAGCCACGAGCTGCTTCAGTTCCTTCAGTGTCTGCCTTACCTGTAGAGAACAGTCCTGCATGAGGTCATGTTCCTCTTGGGGCTATCCTTATCTGGTGACTGAGCAAAGCAGGGGTATAAAGGCTCAGCCAGTCCCACCTACTGCAGGGCAATTCTGATAAACAGTATTCACTCCAGAGCTCCTTGCCAGGTTGGCTGGGTATCTGTCAGATCTACACTGAAGTTTGACTTCTCCTTCTATTCAATCCCCCTTCCTTTCCCTAGTTAATATCTTCCACCTCAAACTATCTCAGCATCTGCTTCCAGAAAATCCAAACTGTGACTGACAATCTTCCTTTCTTTTTCTCTCTCCAGATTGAGAAATTTTCTCAATCTTATATCTGGACCATAGCAGTAGCCTCCTCCTAACTATTCTCCTGGTTTCTAATTTCTCTGAGTTCTAATTCATCTACATGGAAATAAAAAATAATAATAATTTAAAAAAGCAAACATAGATCTGATCATGTCATCATTGTTCCACTTTGTAAATTCCCAATACTTACTGAGCTAACTTCAGAATCCTCAAAATGGCATTCAAGGCCTTGTATAATCTGGTCTTATCCTAATTTTCAAATTGTATATCCCACCACTTCTCTTCATCCAACTGTGCTTTAGATTATCAATTTTAAAAACATATATATTTTAAATGTTTTTATTTATTTTTGAGGGGGGGGCGGCAGAGAGACAGACAGACAGACACAGAGGATCGAAAGTGGGCTATGTACTGAAAACAGAGAGCCCCATGTGGGGCTCGAACTCAAGACCCATGAGATCAAGACCCAAGCCGAAGTTGGATGCTCAACCAACTGAGCCACCCAGGCACCCCAAAAGCATATATTTTAAAAAATGTTTATTTATGTATTTTGAGAGAGAAAGAGAGAGAACAAGCAGGGAAGGGGCAGAAAGAAAGGTTGAGAGAGAATCCCAAGCAAGCTCCACATTGTCAGTATAGAGTGCAACATGTGGCTGGATCTCACAACCATAAGATCATGACCTGAGAGGAAACCAAGAGTCAGATGCTTAACCGACTGAGCCACCCAGGCTCCCCTTAAATGACAGAAGTAATACAACAATACTAGCAACACAGAGATTTACAAAGAAAGTTTGACAAAGAGAAAAATGAAAGACCTCTGTTTTCTCCTTCTCCCCAACCCTTACCTAAATGGTATGCCAAGATTCTTAGTTTCAAGCAACAGAAACCAACTCTACCAACTTAAGGAGGAAATAAATATATTGGAAGGTCATCAAGTAATCCTCAGTTTGATAGGAAGGCCAGCTAATTAAACTCAGAAAATAGAACCAGGAATCTCAACCAAAGTCACAACAGAGGAATGGTCTAGTTAAGTATACCACAGCTGGAACCACTACATCACCATTGCATGCTGCCATCTTAAGTGAATTCTACTCTGTCCCCTGTTTGTTTTTGTTTTGTTTTGTTTTTACACTATTTGTTCAAGACTCAACGTCCTGGTGGGAATGTCCAAATGATCAAGACTGCCTTAGCTGCAAGAGGGGAAAAGGGAAACTTTATGAGATGGAGCAACATTAGGGGGAATAGCTGTAAGTGCCTATATTAAAAAGAAGAAATATCTCAAATCAATAACCTATCCTTCCACCTAAAGAAGGTAGAAAAAGAGGAATGATCTAAACCTAAATCAAGAAGGGAAATAATAAGTATTAGAGCAAATAAATAAACTAGAGTCCAGAAAAACAATAAAGAAAATCAACAAAACCTCTTTTGTTGAAAGATCAATAAAATTGGCAAAACTTTAGCTAGACTTACCAATAAAAAAGTGAGAAGATCAAATTACAAAAATATTACAGAAATTACATTAGAGAATAAAAATGATTATAAGGAATACTACAAAAAATTATATGGCAACAAATTAGATAACTTAGATGAAATGGACAAGTTCCTAGAAAGACACAGATGCAGAAGAAATAGAAAATCTAAGTAGATGTGCAACAAATAAAGATACTGAATTAGTAATTTTAGAACTTCTGCAAAGAAAAACCCAGGCCCAAATTACCTCACTGGTGAATTCCATCACATTTCAAGAAGAATTAACATCAATCTTTGATAAAATCTTTCAAAAAATAAAAAAAGGAGGGAACACTTTCCAGGACATTCTATGAGGCCAGTATTACCTTGACACCAAACCCTATAGAGACATCAGAAGACAGCCACAAATATCTCATGAACATAGACACAAAAATCCTTAACAAAATGCTAGCAAGTTGAATCCAGCAATAAATGAAAGGTATTAAACACTGTAATCATGTGAGATTTATCCCAGGGAGGCCAAGTTGGTTCAACATATGAAAGTCAATGAATAGAACACACCATATCAATAAAATAAAGGACAAAACCCATATGATCATCTTAATAGATGCAGAAAAAACATTTGATAAAATTCAATACCCTATCATGATGATAATACTCAACAAACTAGGGATACAGAGGAACTTGTTCAACCTGATAAAGGTTATCTAAAACCCCACAACTAACATCATATTGAAACATTCCCCCTAGAATCAGAAACAAGACAAGGATTTCTGCTCTTTCTACTTGATTTCGACATGTACTATATTAGAGATTGTAGCCTGAGCACTCAGGCAAGAAAAAGAAATAAAAGCCATCTGAATTGGAAAGAAAAATAGTAAAGGTATACCCATTCAGAAATGACATGATTTTGTATATAGAAAATCCTAAAGAATCTACAAAAACAAAAACAAAACAAACCTGTTAGATCTAATAAAAAAGTTTAGTAAGGTTGCAGGATACAATATCAATACATAAAAATCAATTGTATTTCTATTCGTTAGCACTGAACAATCCAATAATGAAATGTAAAAGAATTCCATTTACAATAACATGAAAATATTATAAACTTGAGAATAAATTTAACAAAAGAAGTGTAAGATGTGTACACTGAATACAAATACTTATTGAAAGAAATTAAAGATAAATAAATGGAAAAATATCCTGTATTTATTGACCATAGGCTTAATATGTTAAGATAGCAATTCTTCCCAAACTAATCTACAGATTCATTGCAATTTCTATTAAAATCCCAGCTGCCTTTTTTTGCAGAAATCAATAAGCTGATCCTGAAGTTCATATGGAAGTGCAAGGGATCCAGAATAGATCCCAAAGAAGTCTTGAAGAAAACAAACAAACAAACAAACAAACAAAAAATCTGAGGCTTCATACTTATTGATTCTAAAATTTACTACATAGTTACAGTGATCAACACAGTGTTCTACTGGCATAAAGACAAACATATAGATCAATGGAATAGGACTAAGACTCCAGAAATAAACCCTTACATCTGTGGTCAACTGATTTTTCTACAAGATGCTAAGACAATTTGATGGAGAAGGAATCATCTAGGTGTTGCTGGAACAACTAGTTATCACCATGCAAAAGATGGAAGTTAGAATCCCAATTCAAAATGGATCAAAGACCTAAATATATGATCTAAAGCCATAAAACTCTTGGGACACCTGGCCAGCTCAGCCAGTGGAGCATGCAACTCTTGATCTCGGGGTTGTGAGTTTGAGCTCCATGCTGAGTGTAGAGATTACTTTTTTTTTTTTTTCAACATTTATTTATTTTTGGGACAGAAAGAGACAGAGCATGAACGGGGGAGGGGCGGAGAGAGAGGGAGACACAGAATCGGAAACAGGCTCCAGGCTCTGAGCCATCAGCCCAGAGCCTGACGCGGGGCTCGAACTCACAGACCGCGAGATCATGACCTGGCTGAAGTCGGATGCTTAACCGACTGCGCCACCCAGGCGCCCCGAGATTACTTAAAAATAAAATATTTTGGGGGGCACCTGGGTGGCTCAGTCGGTTAAGCATCCGACTTCAGATCAGGTCATGAACTTGTGCTTGGTGAGTTCGAGCCCTGCTTCGGATTCTGTGTCTCCCTCTCTGTTCCTCCCCCACTCGCACTCTGTCTCTGTCTCTGCCTTCCTCTCTCTCTCTCTCTCTCTCTCTCTCTCTCTCTCTCTGTGCGTGTCTCTCAAAAATAAAAAAAAATTTTTTTAAACATTTTTTAAAAGAAATTTAAAAAATAAAATCTTTTTGAAGAAGAAGGCATAAACTCTTAAAGAAAAACACAGTTGTAAACATTTGTCTTAAATTAAGCAATGGTTTCTTAGCTCTGATACAAATAGCACAAACAACAAAAGAAAAAAATAGATAAATTGGACTTCACCAAAATAAAAGTACTTTTGTGGTTCACAGAATATACAGAAAAGATATCCCACAGAATAGAAGAAAATATTTGTAAATCATATATCTAATAAAGATCTAATACCCAGAATATATAAAGAACTCTTACAACACAACAATAAAAAGACAAATAACCCAATTTAAAAATAGGCAAAGGATTTGAATTGGCACTTCTCAAGATATACCAGTGACCAATAAGCACATGAAAAGATGCTCAACATCATTACATGCAAATCAAAACTATAATGAGGTACTAATTCACACCATCAAGAATGGCTATAATAAAAAAAGATAGACAATAATAAGTGTTGGCAAAAATGTGCAGAAAGTGACCCTCATACATTGCTGGTAGGAATGTAAAATGGTATAGCCATTTTGGAATACATTTGACAGTTCCTAAAAAATTCAACATAGAGCTAGTATAAGACTCAGCAATTCCACTCTTGTTACATACTCAAGAGAATGGAAAACATATGTCTACACAAATACTTGTACATGAATGTTCATAGCAGCATTATTCATAACAGCCAAAATATGGAAACACTGCATGTCTATCAGTTGATGAATAGATAAACAAAATGTGGTACATTCATACAATGGAATATTATGTAGCCCCAATGAATGAAGTACTGATATATGCTACAACATGGACGAGCCTTGAAAACATTGTAAGTGAAAGAAGCCAGTCACAACAAACCACATCTTGTAAGATTCCACTTACATGAAATGTCCAGAATAGGCAATCCATAGATATAGAAAGCAGATTAGCGATGCCTCATGCTGGAGGTATGGAGTGATGACAGACAGTGTCTGCTAAAGGGCACAGGGTTTCCTTTTGGGGTGATGAAAATATTCTAAACATATTATGATGGATACATGGTTCTGAACATAGTTTTTAAAACGCTGAATTGCATATTTTAAATGGATAAATTTTACAGTATGTGAATTATATCTCAAAGATGTTACAAGGTGATAACAGTAAAACCATCTTGAATATGAAGAAAGTGGGGCGCCTGGGTGGCACAGTCGGTTAAGCGTCCGACTTCAGCCAGGTCACGATCTCGCGGTCCGTGAGTTCGAGCCCCGCGTCGGGCTCTGGGCTGATGGCTCAGAGCCTGGAGCCTGTTTCTGATTCTGTGTCTCCCTCTCTCTCTGCCCCTCCCCCGTTCATGCTCTGTCTCTCTCTGTCCCAAAAAAATAAATAAAAACGTTAAAAAAAAAAAAATTAAAAAAAAAAAAAGAATATGAAGAAAGTAAGCAAAGCTGCTGAAATCAGTAACCATCGAAAAATGTTAATAATTATTAAAAAAAAAAAACAGTCTCTGGAGTTAGGTTGGGGTCGGTTAATTCCCTCTTTGTGCTTTCTCAGTCCACAGTCCAATTAATCTTCCACTGTGTCCACAGGGAGAATAAGGAGGTAAACTTATAAGATATTAGACCTGAACACTCTTATACTGATGGTGAAACTGAAGCTGGGAAAGACTAAGCAGCTTGTCCAAGGTTCCACAGTTAGCTGGTATAAGAACTGGAACTAGAGGGGCGCCTGGGTGGCTCAGTCGGTTAAGTGTCCAACTTCGGCTCAGGTCATGATCTCACTGTTCTTGAGTTTGAGCCCCGCAATGAGCTCTGTGCTGACAGCTCAGAGCCTGGAGCCTGCCCCAGATTCTGTGTTTCCCTCTCTCTCTGCCCCTCCCGCACTCGCACTCTGTCTCTCTCTCTCTCTCTCTCTCTTAAAAATAAATAAACATTAAAAAAAATAATAACTGGAACTAGAGCTCGAGTCTTCTGACTTTTGTTCCTGAGCTATTGCTGCAACACCACGCTCTGGGAGGGGGCGAGAGTCATAGGTTGTAGGGGTAACAGGATTACTTGCCAGGATTCTCTGAAAAGTTCATGTCCACGTCCAAAAGCAGGAGAGGTAAAGAGTCAGGAAAACAGTGGGATGAGTAACTCTTGACCTTTTAGGGCAAGAGGTGTGATCCTCATTTCCAGGACATTGTACAACCAAATAGAGAATGAAAAGTTCATCTGACCATGCTTATACATATAAATATTGGTTCATAGCTGTGTGACCTTGGATGATAAGTCAGTGCCCCTCTCTGAAAGGGAATTTGTAATTTTTTTTAGATTCATTTATTTATTTGGGGGGAGGGGGCAGAGAGAGAGAGGGAGAGAGAGAATCCCGAGCAGGCTCCATACTGTCAGCACGGAGCCCAATGTGGGGCTCAATCTCATGGAACTGAGAGATCAGGACCTGAGTCAAAATCAAGACTTGGAAGCTTAACCAACTGAACCGCCCAGGTGCCCCAGGAATTTGTAATTTCTACAATACCTTCCAGCTCTGATAACTAGGATTCTAAGTTCCTAAGTCCAGACAGCTGGCATTTGGGCAACTGTAAGTGTCCTAGAAGTGCCCTTCTTCTTCCTGGAATGACCTCAGAATATTTGGCTTAAGCCTGTCCCCTGACAGACAGACTACTGGAGGTCATGTTGGAGTTTACACAAGACATAAACAAATCTGGAATAAATCTAAACAAGTGGCTCCCTAGTGTAATCTAAAAATCTCCTTCTGGGTGGCTTGGCTTACTGTACTCCGCCACCTTTGAATTTAGCTCAATGTGTATCTCTTGATTTTGTACTTCTTGCCAGGTGTCCTGAGGTTTAGGTTTTTGTACCCAATTTGGCCAACTGTTGCTGAGGCCTATGTGATGGATGCAAGACATTGTGCTAACTGCTCTCAGGGATGCAGAAAGGGGTAAAACATGATCCCCGCCCAGGAGCTCATAGTCCAGAGGAAGAGGCATACAAACCATGTCATTTTAACACAGAAGGAATGAGAAAAGTACAAAGTAGCTATAAGCTATGTACTGAGGAAAAGGGATCAGGGAAAGCTATACAGAGGCCATTATATTTCATCTGAGCCTTGAAGAAAGAAAATTTTACTAGGTGAAAAGGAGAAAGATGTTTCTCCCCTCTTAGGCTAAGATCTTTGAGGGAAGAATAATATATATCAACATGTTCCTGACATTGAGCATAATACCTAACATAAGGAAAGAGCCCAGTACATATTTGTTCAATAAGTGAATAATGAGTGGATTCTGGACTGATATAACAGCACAAAGGCAAAGGGGTGAAAGTGCACCATATGTTTGGGGATGATAAATGGTCTGATATGGCTGCTCTAAGTTAAGTTTATATAAGGAAATGTGGGAGATGAAATGAGACATTCGGGTACCAGATTAAGAATGGCATGCTAAGAAGTTATACTTAATTCTATAGGCTAACTATATAGGTTAACTATTTCCTGTAGGGAAACACTGCCCTCGTTTATCTTCCTATCCTTAATATCTAGAACGGTGACAGGGATTTAGAAGATAGACAATAAATGGCTGGAAGAATGACTGAACTCAAGATTTTTGAGAAAGGATGCTATTTCATCCAATCTCAGTTTACTACTACTATTACTAATCCTTCACTTTATATACAATTTTATAGTTACAGACACACTTTTATTCTATTATCTCATTAAAAAATGTATTGATCCACCCAACACGTTTATTAGGAAAGAAGGCAGATATTATTCTCATTTCCTGGTCCATCTTGTGAAACTGAATGAAACCTCATTTAAAATGGAGCCAGGAAAGCTGTAATCATCAAGGCAGTATGGTATCGGCACAAAAACAGAAACATAGACCAATGGGATAGAATAGAGACTCCAGAATTGGACCCACAAATGTATGGCCAACTAATCTTTGACAAAGCAGGAAAGAATATCCAATGGAAAAAAGACAGTCTCTTTAACAAATGGTGATGGGACACCTGGACAGCAACATGTGGAAGAACGAAACTAGACCACTTTCTTACACCATTGACAAAAATAAACTCAAAATGGATAAAGGACCCGAATGTGAGACAGGAAACCATCAAAACCCTAGAGGAGAAAGCAGAAAAAAAACCTCTCTGATCTCAGCCGCAGAAATTTCTTACTCGACACATCTCCAAAGGCAAGGGAATTAAAAGTGAAAATGAACTATTGGGACGTCATCAAAATAAAAAGCTTCTGCACTACAAAGGAAACAATCAACAAAACTAAAAGGCAACTGATGGAATGGGAAAAGATATTTGCACATGGCATATCAGATAAAGGGCTAGTATCCAAAATCTATAAAGAACTCACCAAACTCCACACCTGAAAAACAAATAATCCAGTGAAGAAATGGGCAGAAGACATGAATAGACACTTTTCTAAAGAAGACATCCAGATGGCCAACAGACACGTGAAAAGATGCTCAACATCGCTCCTCATCAGGGAAATACAAATCAAAACCACACTGAGATTCCACCTCACACCAGTCAGAGTGGCTCAAATGAACAAATCAGGAGACTATAGATGCTGGAGAGGATGTGGAGAAACGGGAACCCTCTTGCACTGTTGGTGGGAATGCAAACTGGTACAGCCGCTCTGGAAAACAGTGTGGAGGTTCCTCAAAAAATTAAAAATAGATCTACCATATGACCCAAGGGATATACACTGCTAGGAATTTAACCAAGGGATACAGGAGTGCTGATGCATAGGGGCACTTGTACCCCAATGTTTATAGCAGCACTTTCAACAATAGCCAAATTATGGAAAGAGCCTAAATGTCCATCGACTGAGGAATGGATAAAGAAGATGTGGTTTATATATATATACAATGGAATACTACTTGGCAATGAGAAAGAATGAAATCTGGCCATTTGTAGCAACGTGGATGGAACTGGAGAGTATTATGCTAAGTGAAATAAATCAGGCAGAGAAAGACAGATACCATATGTTTTCACTCATATGTGGATCCTGAGAAACTTAACAGAAGACTATGGGGAGAAGGGGGAAAAAACAGTTACAGAGAAGGAGGGAGGCAAACCATAAGAGACTCTTAAATACTGAGAACAAACTGATGGTTGATGGGGTGTGGGAGAGAAGGGAAAGTGGGTGATGGGCATTGAGGAGGGCACCTGTTTGGATGAGCACTGGGTGTTGTATGGAAACCAATTTGACAATAAATTATATTTTAAAAAATAATGAAATAAAATTTAAAAATAAATAAATAAGGAGCCAGGAGACCAGCAGGGGGAGCTCTCACCCCTTACCAACTCATTGTCAATTGCAGACCTCAACCTGAAGAGACATACCACGCATTCCCAGCAGGAGGAAGCCTGCTTTACTACTCCAGCAAGAGGAAGGAAGATTTTCTCCTGGCCCAGCAATAGTTCAGCCAGTGAGAAACTGCCGCAACTCAGCCAATGAGAAATCATCACCACCCTGAACTCTCATTTTCCTCAAATGGACTTTACTTCAAAGCAATCTCTCACAATTTCATCCTTTTTCTGTATAAAGTAACATTCCCTCCTTTGTTCTCCTGACTTGCCTGTGGTTTTACCCTAGTTTGCTGGCCCCAAATCTGCAACATTCAAAAATCAATGAATGTAATTCACCATATTGACAGACGAAAAGAAGAAAAAAAACTTGATAATTTCAATTGATGAAGAAAATGCATTAACAGAATTCAACGTCTATTCATGATAAAATCTCTCCACAATTAGGAACAGAAGGAAACTTCTCTCACCTCAGGGGGGGAAAAGGGCATTTACAAAAAAGGCATCATACCTAATGGTAAAAGCCTGAATGTTTTCTCCCAAAATTGGGAACACAAAAGGATGTTCACTCTTGCCACTCCTATTCAATATTATCCAGAAAGTTCTGACTAATGCAACAAGGCCAGGCAGGGAATGAAAAAGACATATGAATTGGAAAGGAAGAAACAAAATTATCTCTATTAGTAGCCAAAGGAAAAAATAAAATTGTCTCTATTAGTAGCCAAAAATGATTGTCTATGTAGAAAATTCTATTTAATCTGCAAAAAAACTCCTAGAGAGGTGCTTGGGTGGCTTTCAGTTGAGCGCCCAGCTCTTGATTTAGTTCAGGTCATGATCTCACGGTTTGTGGATTTAAGCCCTGAGTTGAGCTCTGCGCTGACAGCTTGGGATTCTCTCTCTCCCTCTCTCTCTCTCAAAATAAATAAATAAACTAAAAAACAAAAACAAAAACAAAAAACACACTCCTAGAACTAGTTAATGAGTTTGGCAAAGTCACAGGATACAAAGTCATAATATAAAAGTCAATTGTGTTTCTGTATCTCGGCAACAAGCAATGGTAAAACAAAATTAGATAAACAACATAGGGGTGCCTGGGTGGTTCAGTTGGTTAAACATCCCACTCTTGATTTCTGCTGGGGTCACGATCTCATGGTTCTTGAATTCGAGCCCCACATCAGGCTCCATGCTGGCAGTGAGGAGCCTGCTTGGAATTCTTTCTCTCTGCCTCTCCCCTGCTCATGCTCGCACTCTCTCTCTCTCTTTCTCTCTCAAAAATAAATAAATAAACTTTTGAAAAAAAGCACCTAAAATAAACAAACAATATAATTTATGATTGCACCAAAGTAATGAAATATGTAGGAATAAGTAGAACAAAATATATGACAGATCTTTATGCTGCAAACTATAAAATACCAATGAAGGAAATCAAAGAAGACCTAAATAAATGGAGCAACAGATCATGTTCACTGATTAGAAGGCTCAGTTCTGTTAGGGTGTCAATTTTCCCCAAACTGAAACACAGATTCAACATAATCCCAATCAAAATCCCAGCAGGGATTTTTTTTTTTTTTTTATGTTTATTTTTGAGAGAGAGAGACCGACAGAGTGCAAGCGAGGCAGGGGGGCAGAGAGAGAGGGAGACACAGAATCTGGAACAGCCTGGCTCCAGGCTCCAAGCTGTCAGCACAGAGCCTGATGCAGGGCTTGAACTCATGAACCATGAGATCATGACCTGAGCCGAAGTCGGACGCTTCACTGACTGAGCCACCCAGGTGCCCCAGCCCGGATTTTTATAGATATCAATAAGTTGATTCTAATATTTATATGGAAAGCCAAAAGGACTGGAGAGCTAAAACAATTTTGGAAAAGTAGAACAATGTTGGAGAACTCACACTATTTGATTTCAAGACTTACTACCGTTATATACTAATAAAAGCAATGTGGTGTTGGCAAAAGGATAGACACATGGATGGATGGAACAGAATAGAGAGTCCAGAGAGAGATTGACACAAATATGCCCAATTGAATTTTTTTATCAACGTGCAATGGGGAAAGATCTTTTCAACTAGAGTAATTGTACAGTTGCAAAAATGTAAACCTCGGCCTATACCTTACACTTTTTATTTTAAAAATTCAGTTGAAATGGATCATAGACCTAAATGGAAACCTATGGAACTTTTAGAAGAAAGTAAAGGAGAAAAATCATTGTCACCTTAGGTTAGAGAGAATTCTTAAATACAACATTAAAGTGAAATTCATAAAAGGAATACTTGATAAATTTGATTGTAGGGACAGAGAACACATCAGTGTTGCAGGACTTACCTAAGTGGGGAGAAGATTTTGACCAGAAAGGGGTACCACATGGACATTTTTAGGGAAGGACAAACTATTCCGTATTTTGATTGTGGTGTTTATATGACTGTGTACTTCTCAAAACTCACCGAACTCTACACCAGAAAGTGAATTTTACTAATGTAAATTACAATTAAGTTACATAAATATCTATCTATCTATATATGAAATTTAAAAAAAAGTGTTTCATTTTTCTCCTCAAATTAGTATCAAGTCACATCTAACAGATTCTGTATTTGTACAATTATTTTTCTTGGAGCCCAAGATTAGGACTGCCATAATCCACGTTAACTTTTCATTTCCTCTTATTCCATAGAACCTGAAATTTCATCATTGTCAATTTATTCTTTTTGACTAGGTTTCTGTCTCAAGAAGGTCCAGCTCCTATTATTGGGAGTGGAAAAATAACACACTACCTGCCATTGGCACTTTAGCAGGGATCCATTCATTGGGCTAACTAGCTGTCATTGTGGATGGCAGTGAGCAGGCCTCCAAGGGGCCAGGACACAGGACAGATGTGTTCTCATAGGAGGAAAGGGAAAGAAAGGTCTGCAGCATAGCACAGCCACAGGGCACTAAAGGCTGCAGCTGGGGGCGGGAGGGTAGCGATCAGGGAGAAGAGATGAGAGCATGCCAGGGACACACTGTGCTGACTTCACAGTTTTGCCTCCGGCTGGCTCTGGACTTAATCCAGTGTCTTCCCTGAGCTTTCATTTTTTCTCTTCTGATCCTGTCAAGTCTCTGCTCACATCTGTCCCATAGTGTAAACAAGATCCTCTTCCTTTGCCTCTTATTCAACAGACAATTATCATAACTGAGTCTGACAACACTCCCTCCTATTTGGCACTAAAGCCCTTTTATAACCACTTATCTCTTTTGATCCAAGAAAAGGAGAATTAGCTCTGATTTCCGAGAAGGAAATAAAGCCTCAGAAAGGTTAAGTGATTTTTACCCAGTTAGTTTTTTCCTACAGAGGCCTGGACTCTCTCCATTATCTATACTCTGCTGCCCCCTACCGTGCACACAGCATTAGATGCTTAAATTGCAAGGACACACAACACACAGTTGTCACAATCTGAGAGTTTACATTTGTTAACTTAACAGATATTTATTGAGATCTTACCATGTGCCAGAAAAAAAGACAGACATGGTTCTTGTGCATGTGGAGCTTATGATATAGACAGGGAGATGGAATTACACAAATAATTACGTAATTACAATTTGGATGAGTACTATGAAGTACAAGGTGCCGTAGCAGCGTATAGCAGTGTGTAGCCTAGTGGGAGGATCAGGGAAATCTTGCATGAAGTGTAATCCGTAGGAGTAGATTATTCATTGGCTACGGAGGAGGTATTGCAGGTGCCTCTCAGGTCTCTGGCACGAGCTGGGCAGATGGCACGAGATGGGCAGTTACTAAGTTGGGGAAGCCTAGAGAAAGGTGGGATTTTGCATGGAAAGAACGTGAACTTGGCCTTGGCCTTTTGCAGTTTGGAAACCCTGTGAGACATTCAGGTATAGATGTGGAATAAGCAAATGGTATTTGAAATTGTGGTAATGGATGAAAACTCTTGGTAAGAAAAGAACAGAAAGATAAAAGGGCTTATGACTACTGTGACAGACTCGTAGATTTAAAAGTCCTGTTGCTAGGGGAACCTGGGTGGCTCAGTCAGTTAAGCATCTGACTCTTGACCTCAGCTCAGATCTTGATCTCAGGGTCTTGAGTTCAAGCACCTATGGGGCTCCATGCTGGGCGTGAGGCCTACTTAAAAAAATAAAAAATAAAAAAAACTACAATAAATATATTGGGGCACCTGGTGGCTCAGTTGGTTGAGCATCTGACTATTGATTTCGGCTTAAGCTTGTGGGATCGAGCCCTGCATCAGGCTGCACGCTGAGTGTGGAACCTGCTTGGGATTCTCTCTCCCTCTGCCCCATCTCCCCCATTCACATACATTCTCTCTCTCTCTCTCTCTCTCTCTCTCTCTCTCTCTCTCTCTCTCCCAAATTAAAAAAAAAAAAATGTTTTTAAGTCCAGTTGGAGGAGATGGAACAAGACCAGGAAACTTGGGATAAAGAGCCAGAGAGGCAGGAAGGAAAAGAAAATCAGGAGAGCATGATAGTGCCAAAGCAAGGGGAGCGTGTGTTTCAAGAGGGAGACTGTCCACTGTGGTAGAGGTTATGAAAAAATGAAGCAGAAGTTATTTACCTGTCTGGCCTGGTGAAATTGAGGCCCGGTTTCAGAGGCCTGGGGTCTGAGAGAACCAGGCCAGGTTCTCCTAGAAAATCCTCCAGAGGCCACCGTAGTGTGTTGCTTTAGAGCGGTGGTCCTCATACTCTTTTTTGCACATACCACCCAAAATAATTTTGATAAATGATGTCACCCTGTAATTAAAAGATGTTTTCCCTGAAACTGATATTTTTAATTGTCCCTTTGTCGCCTCCAAGATTCTTTTTATTACCCCAGGCAACGTACATTAGTAAGATTCAGGGTGGGCCAGAGATACAGCTTTCTTATGAAAACTAGCAGAACTACAATTAAGGAGGAAAAGCTGGCTCAGAGCCTCATCCTCAGGAACTTTCTCAGGTAGAGTACATAAGGAAGTTGAGGGTATAGAAATTAATTCCCTTAAAACTATCAACCCAACCTCATTTGTAATTAAAGAAAGGCAAATTAGAACAATGAGCTCTTGCTTTCTCACTGACAAGACTGCATGACTATCTCTTGGGAAATCTTTGTGTATCATAGGGGTATTGCATACCTCCATTTGAAAGCCAGATTTGCAAAGGATTAGGGACAATCTAAAACTACTATCAGGTACTTGGAATCTGGAACTGACTGTTGGAGCCGGCTGGCCCTGATGAAATCAGAACCCTATTTTATTTTATTTTATTTTATTTTATTTTATTTTATTTCGTTTCATTTCATTTCATTTCATTTCATTTCATTTCATTTCATTTTTTATTTTGCTTATATTTTCGTTTACAGACCCCTATTTTATTTTTAATTTTTTTTAATGTTTATTTATTTTTGAGAGAGACACACACAGAGTACGGGCAGGGGAGGGGCAGAGAGAAAGAGAGAGACACAGAATCTGAAACAGGCTCCAGGCTCTGAGCTGTCAGCACAGAGCTCGAGGTGGGGCTCAAACCCACAAATGGTGAGATCACGACTTGAGCCAAAGTCGGACACAATCTACTGAGCCACCCACGTGCCCCTACAGATCTCCATTTTAAATGCCTAAAGTTTATAAGGCATTTATGCTTCAGAGATACATGTGGGCAGTTTGGGGGGAATCCTTCAAGTGCTTTCAGGCTCAGGCATATTCCACCACTCCAAGGGATCATCTGAAGCTATATCATGGCTCCCAGAAGCAAGAGCCAGCCATCAGGGCCTGCTGGCCTCTATGCATTGAGTCCAGCCAGATTTAGCAACACAAAGATAAGGTGTAACTGTGAAGCAATATGACTAATTAGCACACCCACCCAAACTTATCCACTCCAACTCATTCATTCTCTCAAATCACATGTGCTAGGCAATGAGTGAGGCGCTAATATTACCAAAAAAAAATCATAAGCCACAGGTCAAGCCCTGGAGAAGCTCAGGGAGAGACACATTATTATTATTATTATTATTATTATTATTATTGTTATTTTAAGATTTTAGTTTTTAGGAGCACCTGGGTGGCTCAGTTGGTTAGGTGTGTAACTCTTGGTTTTGGCTCAGGTCATGATCTCACACTCTGCTGGGCATGGAGTCTGCTTGGGGTCCTCTCTCTCCCTCTCTCTCTGTCCCTCCTTCCTGAAAATAAATCAACATTTTTTAAAAAGATTTTTTTTTGTTTATTTATTTATTTTGAGAGAGAGAGAGAGAGCACAACCAGGGGAGAGGCAGAGAGAGAGAGAGAGAGAGAGAGAGAGAGAATCCCAAGCTGTCAGTACAGAGCCCGATGTGGGGCTCTAACTCACGAACCACGAGACCATGACCTGAGCTAAAACCAAGAGTCAGATGCTTAACCATCTGAGCCACCTAGCCGCCCCCCAAAAAGAGATTTTATTTTTAAATACTCTCTACACCCTATGTGGTGCTCCAACCCACAACCTCACGATCAAGAGTCACTCGCTCCATCTACTGAGCCAGCCAGGCTCCCCTCAGGGAGAGAGACTTGTAAACAAATAGTTGTAATACACTGTAAGGAAGAGTGAATAAGGCTCTGTGCAAGAGCTGGGGGAGCACTGAAGAAAGAATGTCTTGAGTGAGAGCGTTCAAGGAAAATTTCCCAAAGCAGATCACATTTGAGTTATTTCTTGATAGGCACGTAGTGCATCAAGATAGAAAAAGAGTGGCGCCTGGGTGGCTCCATCAGTTGAGCATTTGAGTTCGGCTCAGGTCATGATCTCACGGTTTGTGAGTTCGAGCCCCGCATCAGGCTCTGTGCTGACAGCTCAGAGCCTGGAGCCTGCTTCGGGTTCTGTGTCTCCCTCTCTCTCTGCCCCTCCCCCACTCTCACTGTGTCTCACTCTGTCTCTCAAAAATAAATAAATGTTGGGGCGCCTGGGTGGCGCAGTCGGTTAAGCGTCCGACTTCAGCCAGGTCACGATCTCGCGGTCCGTGAGTTCGAGCCCCGCGTCGGGCTCTGGGCTGATGGCTCAGAGCCTGGAGCCTGTTTCCGATTCTGTGTCTCCCTCTCTCTCTGCCCCTCCCCCATTCATGCTCTGTCTCTCTCTGTCCCAAAAATAAATAAACGTTGAAAAAAAATTAAAAATAAATAAATAAATAAATAAATAAATGTAATAAAAATTTTTTTAAAAAGGAAAGAAAAAGAGATGATGGTGGAAAGGTGGTTCATGCGGAAGGAGCAACATGCCATTCTCAGAGCCAGTGTGAAGGAAGCACTCGACCTCAGCAGTCACCCAGGGACTCGCTCTTAGAAAGGCTCCCACCCATGTTCCAATGCTCTGCTGTCACTATCTTGGGATTCTTAATATTTTTTTAACCAAAGGCCCTGCATTTTCATTTTGCACTGGGTCCCACCAATTATGTAGTAGGTCCTGCAAGGGGACAAGACGAAAGCAGGGAGACCTGTCGAGAAGCTATTCCTGTCGTCCAAGTAAGAGATAATGAGGGGCTAAATTAAGATCTTGTCACAACAGCAATACAGATCCACGTTGTTCTTTTCAACACCTACCTCGTGTTCCTCTGTTTAGATGTAGCAGTATCTCTGATTAGAAAATATTTAGGTTGATTTTGATCTTTTGTAATTACAAAGACTGCTGGAATGAATAATTTTGTACATTTGTCTTTGTTCATGTGTAAGGTTATCTATCTAGGATAAATTCTCAAAATTAGAATTGATGAGCCAAAGGTATGCTCATTTTCAAGCTTGACAGGCATTGCTAATTTGCGCTCCAAAGAAAGGATACCAGTTTATATCCCTTCCAACAGTACTTTTATTATACCTTCATTAACACTCTGTAACATCCAACTTTCTGATATTTGCAGTCTTGTCAGTGAGAAAGCAAGAGCTCATTGTTCTAATTTGCCTTTCTTTAATTACAAATGCGGTTGGGTTGATTATGGGTGCCTGGGTGGCTCAGTCATTAAGCATCTGACTTTGGCTCAGGTCATGATCTCACAGTTCCTGAGCTCCAGTCCCACATCGGGTGAGTTTGAGCCACCTTTCCGGGGAGCTCAAGCCCTGTTTCTGGTGAATGGGTGAATGTGAACCCTGCTTCCGGTAAAACACGAGCCCTGGGTGAGCCCCACTTCTCTCACTCTCTCTCTGCCCCTTGCTCACTTGTGCCCTCTCTCTCTCAAAGAAAAAATGAGGTTGGTTATTTTTTATACAGTAGATTATAATTCCATTTACATTTCTGTTAACATGAAGCACATTTTGTCCTTTGCCAATTTTGAACTGGGTTATAGGGTCCTTTTCTTATTGGTTTCCTTTTTTTTTTTTTAATGTTTATTTATTTTGAGAGAGAGTGTGTGCACATGAGTGGGGGAAGGGCAGAGAGAGAGAGAGAGAGAGAGAGAGAGAGAGAATCCCAAGCAGATTCTGTGCTCTCAGCACAGAGCCTAATGTGGGGCTCAAACTCACGAACCAAACCTTGAAATCATGACCTGAGCTGAAATTAAGAGTCAGATGTTCAACCAACTGAGCCACCCAGGCACCCCTTCTTACTGGTTTCTAAAAGATGTCTTATGTTAAGAAAATTAATAGTAAATATATTACCTAGTTTATTGTTTATTTATATACTTTATTACTATGTATAGTAATTATATATAGTTATATTTTTATATATAGTAATACATTATAGTAATTACCATATAGTAACTTTATATATATATGTATATATATATATATATATATATACATATATATATGTATATATATATATATAAATTTTTTGCCATACAGATTAAGGCCTGAAGTTTTGAAACTGCCCACCTAAATGAACTGCTTTTCCTTTCTACTATATTACAATATATGCCCTCTTTTCAGGGAAAGGCCTTTGGAGACTATTACACTTACTTTTTAAAAGTTCAACTTGTATTTGCTTATTTTTTGAATAGATAACACGTCCACATAGTTAAAAAGTTAAAGGACACAAAAATGTAGGCAGTGGAAAATTTCCCTGTCATCCTGTTCCCCAGCCACATAGTTCCCTTCCTGGAAGACAATTACTGTTATCAGCGCCCTGGGTATCCTTCCATATTTTATGTGTAAACAAGCAAGTGCACACACACACACACACACACACACACACACACACACACACATACACACATTTGTTCCCCACTCTCACACAAATAGTGTATTTACACAGCCTGTATTCTGAACCTTGCTTTTTTTTTTATTTAACATTGCATTTTGGAAATAATTTCCTATTAGTTCATAAAGTAATTCATTTTTGGGGGTGCCTGGTTGGCTCAGTCGGTTAAGCGTCCAACTTTGGCTCAGATCATGATCTCACAGTTCATGGGTTCAAGCCCCATGTCGGGCTCTGTGCTGGAACCCAGCTCAGAATTCCAGCTCAGAGCCTGGAACCTGCTTCAGATTCTCCCTCTCTCTGCCCATCTCCTGCTAATTCTTTCTCTCTCAAAAATAAATAAAACATTTTTTAAAAACTAAAAAAATAATAATTCACTTTTTAAATAGCCTCATAGGGTTTCATTGGCTGTCATCACTCTGAATACATTCATAAGTAGAAAATACCCCTAAGTCATTTGTTTTGAGGCTGGATGTGAGACAGAGGCGAGGAGTTGAACTGGGCCTCCCCTACATCCTGAACAATCAGAACTTTTCCTTCCTCCATGCTTTCACCTTCCCATCTCTGCCAGTTAAAACTTCACAGTCTTTATTGCTTATGCGTGGTAATGTGCAGCATATATTGCAGATAAAACAATTAGTTTAAAAGACACGATCTGTTTACATAAGTTCATCTCAAATGCCACTTTTTGAAGCCTTCCTTGAGCTCTGCAATTTTCCCCAGCCAGAGTGACCTCGCCCCCTTCTGAAATTCTATAGGATGTTGTAAAGTGTCATGGTTATTTGTCACCATCTTTGTGGTTATATGTGCTCAAGTCTCAGCTCTTTTACCTGATCATTATCTCATTCACCACAGTACCTTCCAGAATGGCTGCTTAGTAATGTTTATAGAATTCTTGAGGTAATTAATGAATGGGCAAAGGTGTAAGGAGTTAAGGACTTAAGCGTTAGTGTCAGACACTTGGATTTTTGGTTTTTTTTTTTTTTATTTTGCTCTTTTCTAGTGTGTTATTGGGTAAATCACTCTTCTTCTCACCCTTTCCTTAGAATCTACCTCATAGGATGGTTGTGAGGATTAAGTGAGGTAATGTAGATAAATTGTGTTGCACATATAAGCCCTCATTATGTGTCAGATGCCACAGTGGGAATTCAGAGGAAGGAGAGGGGTCAAGGCGATTTCCTGATCTGGATGGTGCTCTCCAGCCTCCTGTCTCTATTTCCTTTCAGATCCCAAATGAGGACATCACTTTTCTCTATTCCTATATTTTCTTTTTGGCTTTATCTTTTGAGTAAATTTGTCTGGCTTCAGGCGTAGGGCACTCCAGCACCAAGGACTGTCCAGTGCTGCAGACTTGTGACCACTCAACTGTTACCTGCCTCTAGGAGAAGCAAGAGTCTCTACCCTAGAGATAGAGAGTTGAGCTAGCAGGTCAGTTTCCTCCTAACCTACATTAAGGAAGAAAATATTCAATGATACTTGTTCAATCATGGTAGGGAAGACTTTATTTGTGGAAAGGGGGGTATCACCATAGGTATAGGTTCCACTGCAATGGAATTTTGCAGTGGAGGAGAGAAATTAGACTCTATTCTGAATACAGCATGGGCAAAAGGGGGATATATAGTCAAGGAGCAGGATGAGGGTCAAGTGATGGAAAATTACTAAGAAGAAACATCAGGGGTAAGGGAGATTCTGGTTAAACAGACCTAACAGGATTTTTGCTGAAGACAAGCCAGGGTGACCAGACATTATCTGGGAGACGGTGGAGGATGAAAGACCTGATCACATATCAAGGTGATCAGATATCAAAGGGGGAGGGGTTCTAGTTAAATTGACTTAGCAGGGTTCTTGCTAAAACTAGATTTTTACAAGGAAGTGCATAGATGGGCCCAGGAGAAGGTTTAGAACACTGACTAAAGTCTGGTCAAGCAAAGAATCTTTGTCATTGAACGGAAGGCATTCTGATATTGGTAACAAGAAGCCAGTGTGATCTAGAAACAGACAAAGTTCCACAGTGTCTTGGAGCTTCAGGAGTTTTGGTTCCGTTCTTGACTTACGTTGCCTTGTTGCAACAGCCTTATCATTCACCTCCCTCGTACATGAGGACTGTTGTGAGGAAAGCATCCTCCACAAGCTGGACAAAAAGTAAGTAACCAATAATTGCAAATTCCCCTCTAATCTCTTCTCTGCACTGGTACCAACTTTACACTGCTAAAGGCTCGCTTCTTCCCTCTTACTGTGGATGAATTCTCCTAACACATAGTCAACCTCTCCACTTGTGTGCCTGCGTATTCATGGACATCGCTTCTGCCATCTTCTCCTCTCCCCTGCAGCATCAATTTCCCCCTCTCAGGGGATCATTCTCGGTCAGTGTTTCAACATGATTTCTCCCATGATGAAAACAAACAAAAACAACCCTCTTTCGACCCTACTTTCTCCTCCAGCTGCCACATATTCTTCCCTTTGTAGCAAAATTCCTTGGAAAGGGTATATGTACTCAACATTTTCAATTCCTCTACTGCACCACCCTCTTGAATTTACTCCCAATCAGATTTTTGACCCCTACAAGCCACCAAAACTGCTCTTCTCAAGATCACCAACAGCTCCACATTGGTCAATCCAATTACCACTTCTTAATCTTCATATGATTTGATCTGTAAGCAGCATTTAGCACAGTTGATTACTCCCTTTTCTTTAAAACACTTTCTTCATGGGGCACCTGGGTGGCTCAGTCGGTTAGGCGTCCGACGTTGGCTCAGGTCACGATCTCGGCGGTCCGTGAGTTCGAGCCCTGTGTCGGGCTCTGTGCCGACCGCTCAGAGCCTGGAGCCTGTTTCAGATTCTGTGTCTCCCTCTCTCTCTGACCCTCCCTCGTTCATGCTCTGTCTCTCTTTGTCTCAAAAATAAATAAACGTTAAAAAATTAATAAAAAAAAAAACACTTTCTTCATTTGGTCTCCAGGATTTCTCACAATCCTGGTTTTCTTCTTCTGCCTATTCCTTCTCAGTGTCTTTTTGATTCTTCTTCATTTTCCCAACCTTTAAATATTAGATTTCCCCCAGGATTGAGTCATCACAACTCTTCTCTACCTACACTCATTTCCTGAGTAATTGCTTCTGATCCCTCAGCTTTTAAATATTATCTTTATTCTGAGAAACCCCAAATTCATAATTCCAGCATATGAAACCATCTACTTGCCACATCCGCTTGGGTGTTTAATAGACATCTTCCACTAAATATGTCCAAAACCAAGCTCTCAATAGTTCTCTTCAAACCTGTCCTTCCTGCAGGCTTCTTTGTGTCAGATAGTAACAATCCCATTCTTCTAGTTACTCAAATGTTTGGTGTCACCTGATTCTTCTTTTTTTTTCTCATACCTCATATTCATCCATTGTGACATTCTGTCAACTCTACTTTCAAAATCTATCAAGAATCCAACTATATCTCCCATCCCCACTTGGACTCTGGTCCAAGCCACCATCGTCCTGCATCGGGATTATTGCAATGGCCGCCGAGCTAACCTTTCTGCTTTTAGCCTTTCAACCTGCTCTCAGTGCAGCAACCAACGCGGTTCTGTTAAAGGTAAGCCAGAAGATGTCTCTTCTATTCTCAAAATCTTCCATTGGCCTTTTTATCTCAGGTATTGTGCTCCCCTTCCATAACCTTCATCTCCTAATACTCTCACTTTTCTTCCACTCCAACCACACTGGTCTCCATTTTGTTCCTCCAACTTGCCAGGCAGGCTCTTGCTTCAGAACTTTTCCCCTTGCTGTTCCCTCTGCCTGAATTCATTTCTCCCAGAAACCTGCATGGTCCACTCCCTTGTTCCTTCAGGTCTTTACTGAAAACCCACTTTCTTACTGAGATCTTCCCTGTCCACCCTATCCAAAATTACACAATTACACACACATGCACATGCATACACATACCTTTCAGCTTTCATATCCTAGTTCCCTGCTTTTCTCAACAGCTATTCCTATCTAAAATACTATATATATTAATTATTTGTGTTTATTGCCTGTCACACCAGTATAATGTAAGTTCTGTGAAAACAGGGAGTTTGATTTGGTTTGTTTACTGCTCTATCCCAGCACCTCGAATCATGCCAGGCACATCGAGATGTTTAATAAATTAATTGTTGAACAATTTGTTGAAATGTTATCATGTCTCTCCTTTATTCAAAACCCTTCAGTGAGGATCTGCTGTCTATAACAGGGTTCTCAAAGCTTTTAATCTCAGGATCCCCTTTATACTCTTAAAAACTATTGAGGACTCCAAAGAGCTTTTGTTTATGTGGATTATATCTATTGATCATCACCACACTAGAAATCAAAGCTGAGAAATTTTAAAAGATTTACATATTAATTCACTTATAATAACAAACCTGTCAACTTAAGTAATGCTTTTATGAAAAATAGCTATGATTTCCAAAACAAAAAAAAGTTAGTGAGAAGAGTGGGATTGCTTTACATTTTTGAAAACCTGTTTAATGTGTGACTTAATGGAAGATAGTTGTATTCTCACATCTACTTCTGCAATCTGTTATGAAAGCCTCTGAAAGATCACACAGTCCACTCATGAGGAACGAGAGTTAAAAAAGACAAACAATGCTTAGTATTGTTATGAAAATAGTTTTGATATCACAGACCCCCTGAAAGGGTCTCAATCACACTCTGAGAATTGCTGGCCTAGAGCATAAAGTCCAAAATCCTTAGCGTGGCATTCGTATATATCTGTGCCTTTGGATATACAGTTCCTTTCGCACTCTATACAGCAAATTCCTGCTGGTCATTCAAGGCCCCTCTCACCTCCTGCCATCTCTGACAGTTAGCTATTCCTTTCTCTCTACTTTCATAATATTTTTCTTTTCTCTTATAGCACATATTATGCTAACTTCTTGCTATGTTTATGTCTATCTCCCCAGATGACTATCTTTCTAAAGGAGGCAACTGGAAGCTAATCTTCTTTGTATCCTCAGACCAGCTAGCACCCAAAAGATAATTAATAAGTATTTGTCGAATAAAGAAATAAGAGAGGAGGTGAAGGGAGAAAGGAATCTAGTTTCCCTATGGTGAGCTCTGGTACAGATACTTCCTGATAAGATTAGCAATATCTACGTTTCTCCTAATATCTGCTCAGTTGACTATATAGTTTACAAAGTGAATCCGAACCCTTCATGTGGTCTCTCTTCATGAAGCAGAGAGGGCAGGGTCATTAGTTTTACTTTACAAATAAGGAAATGGAGGCTCAAAGAGATGAAATGACTTGCCCAAAGGTGCACTACAAATTAGGGACAGCCAATATTGAACCGTCGTATTTAACTCTAAGTCCTGTGTCTTTTCCATGAAAAAAGGGAAAAGAGAAGTCAGTGCCCTGGTGATTCCATCTGATGGTATTACTCTGAAACCTCCAAACCTCTTCTTGGGCTGGCTTCAGAATGGTCTCCAGACCTTCTCTACTAGGGACCTACCTTAGGGTTATATTTTATAAGCATCCATTCGTTTATACCAATCTCTTCCCTTTTTATCATAAACTACCTACTGTCACCTATGTCTACCATCCCTGGTGTCTGGCTTGAATGTACTATTTCTTCCTTCTGGAATGCACCTTCTCCCAAAGCTTCCAACGTTGAGTAATTTGTTGCTCTTTCCTCAATGTTTCCATAACACTCTGTTCCCTATCTCTGTCATAATTTAGCATGAAACCACATGACTTGTTATGTCTCTATCTCCCTGCAAGATTGTGAGCAGGAAATTCAATGGTGTGCATGCAGTCTTCAATCTCTGTGATCTCCCTGATTCTGCCAACTCCTCCTCCTCTCCTTGAAATGCTCCTCCCTCTTCCCATATACTCTACAACCATGAGTGCTTAATCTTTTGAGCACTCTTTAGACTGAATATGTATGTCTCAACACAGGGTCCACAGCTTTTTGGTTTTTCTACTCCAATCTTTCAGTTTCTACTATCATATTGACCTTGGGGTTTCTAAAATATCCATTCCCCACTGTCGTCCAAACTCATTCCTATACCCTCTCAGGGATCTGGTGGCTGCCTCAGTCTCTGCATGCCTAAAACCCTTTGGCATCTTTCTCCTTCTGACACCTCTATTTCTGTGAAGACACTACCATTCATCTCCCTGGACTTGTCATTACTCCAAACCCCTTTCCTTCGTTTTTGGCCCAATGTCTCTTAACTCTTCCCCCAACCCTATCCTAGGGGAAAAAAAAGTGTTCTGAGGTCAGGCTTCCCCTCTGCCACTTACGATCATACAAAATTGGCAAACTCAAGAAAATAAAATAAAATTGGCAAACTTATTCAGAGCTTCCACTTCCTCATTCTAAGTTGGGGGTAACAATAATAGTGAATAATAAAAATAATGAATAGTGTCTATTTCATAGAATTTATTTATGAGGATTAAATGAGATATAATCTAGTAAAGGGCTTAGCCCAATGTTTAATACATACTAGGCATTTAATAAATGTTAATTATTATTTGCATCATTATTTCTTTATGCCTAGACTAGTGCAGTTGTCCCCAACTAATTTCTCTGCTTCCTCTGGTCATTATTCTGTACACTGGAAGGGGAACTAATATGGACCATTTATTAAGTACCAAGCACATCATCTTCAGAGCAATCTTGTGCAGTAATATCAACATTATTTTATAAAAATGGAAGGGCTGATATTTGAACATAGGTCTCATTCTAAAGCTTGTTCCCTTTCCACACCTCCAAATTACCACATAACCATAAAACGCCATTTTCCACACACCATCCTGTTTAAAAAAGCCTTCAATCACCGCCCCCCCCCCCCCCCATTTCACTTCCCAAATTCATTGTCCTGGGAGTCAGTCTTCTACTTCCCTCACCTCCCCGGCACTTTCCTATAGGAACCCTGTGCTCCAGAGAAAGCATCTACCTCTACCACCCCAACCACATCCTAAACACTTTGATCTTCCTACCTGACATGCCCTCCTCTCCATTCCCCTCCCTTTATTTAAATCCAGCTTTCCTTCAAGGCCTGGAGTCCCACCCTTCCATAACACCTTTCCTGACTTCTGTCCCCCAAGTCTCTCCTGACCCTTGGAGCACCTGCCTGTATCCTTTTTAACACTTGGTGTTTGCTGCCTTTTCTTTGCACTTAGGTTTTCTCACCAGACTGTAAACCTCTACACTTCAGGGAGTCAACCTCTCCTCTCTCTCTCTCTTTAAGTCCCAAGTAGTCCAAAGCCATATATATACACACACACATATATATGTGTGTGTATATATATATATACACATATATATACATATATATACATATATACATACATACGTACATATATACATATGTACATATATATACATATGCATATATATACATATACATATACACACACATATATATGTGTGTATATATACATATACATATGTGTGTGTGTATATATATATAAGGTGTTCAATACATATAGGTTATTTTGGATGAAAGATGATCTTCTCAACTGGTTGATCTCTCTCCAACTTGGGGTTAGGGCGGGTGGGGGGGGGAAATGTTGGCAGTGAGGAAATGAACTTCACCTTAATTTCATCTAATGTCTCCCAGGGCTGCTCCCCAAAACACTCCTCAAATCTATTCCTCGGTTTCTCACCCTCCCACCCGTCCCTTCTCCCGGGCCACCCTCTCAGACCTTCTCCTCCAGGGCCATCCCCGCCGTCACCCCAGGCCATCTCCTCAGTCCCCTCCCCCATGGCTGTCTCCCAGACTCCCCTTCTCCAGTGCCACCCCCTCAAACTCTGTCCCTTTTGGCTTCGGACCCCCAACCCAGTATATCTTCCCCAGAGCCATCGCTATCGCGTGGTTCTATCTCTGGGACTATTTATTTAGCCTCTCCCCGCTCCCTCAGAGCTGCCCCTAGACCCCCGCCTTCAGTTCCATCCCTTTGGACCCTCCCTCCAGAGCCGTTCTTCTGGCCGCTGAGACCCCTCCCTGGCGCCGCTCCCCGGCCAGTGCCCCAGGGGTGGCCCGGAGCCGCCGCCCCCGCGGTCCAGCCCGGGTGCTGCCCTGGTGCCCCTGGCCGCCCCCCGCCGGGGCGGGGCGCGCGGAGGCGGGGGCGCGCTGGCGGCCGAGGCGGCGGCGGCGGCGGCGGCGAAGACAGGCGGGCCGGGCGCGTGTCCGCGGCGCCGTGACTCGGCGGCTCCGCAGCGGCTGCAGCGGGAGGACCCGGCCGGAGCCGCCGCCGCCGCCGCCGCCGCCGCCATCGCAGCCGGGCGGCCGGGCCCCGCCGCGGGGATGCCGAGGAGCCGGGGCGGCCGCGCCGTGCCGGGGCCGCAGCCGCCGCCGGGCCGGGCCCCGCGCTGGAGCCGCTGGCGGGTCCCCGGGCGGCTGCTGCTGCTGCTGCCCGCGCTCTGCTGCCTCCCCGGCGCCGCGCGGGCGGCGGCGGCGGCGGCGGCGGCGCGGGCGGCCGAGGCGGAGGCGCCCTTCGCCGGGCAGGTGGGGCTGGCGCGCCGGGCCGGGGCGCGGGCTCGGGGCCTCCGGGCAGGGCGGGGGGCGGCGCCGGGGCCGGGCCAGGGTCGGGCGACTCTTGTCGCTGGGGGCGCGGAGGTGGCGCGCGGGGGTCCGCGCCCGGGGCTGGGCCGGGAGTGGGGTAGGGGGGACCCAGGGCAGGGGCCGGGAAGGGCCGTGGGGCCGGGAGGCGCTTCAGCACCGCGGACAGGGGCAGCGGGCGGGGGCGGAGCGGGAGGGTCGGGATTGTTGTGGTGGCGGTGGGGTGTGTGGCCTGCATGACTATGTGTGAGGGAAACCGTACAACGCCTCGGAGTAAATAGTAAGCGCAGCCAGTATGTTGTGGGCTGGGAGAAGAAACCAAGGATGTTCAAGCTGGAGAAGAGAGGATGGGGGGGTGGGGGGACGGGAGGGCGGGGGAAAGACTCGATCACTGTCTTCGTATCTGAAGAGCTGTCACGTGGAGGAAGGATAGACTTGCTCTGCGTGGCCCCACAGGGCAGAATTAGGGTCAACAGGGGTGGGGGTAGGGGCTGCAAGAAGACAAATTTCAGCTCAATATTAGAAGAAGTTTGTAACAATCAGAGCTGCTCAACCAGCTTAGGAGGCGGTGAGCCGCTCATCATTGACATGTGCAAGCAAAAGCTCCATGAGGAGATTGGATGGATACATGCATAATAATAATAATGCCAACTAGCATTTACTGAGCACTCACTAGGGGCCAGGCCTGGAGCTATGATTTATATCCTCATAACTACTCTATAAGATAGTTGTAATTATTACACGCCCCCCCCCCCCCCCCCCGCCGTTTTACAGATGAGGATACTAACTCAGGGAGCTTCAGTAACTTGCCCAAGGTCACACAGCTATCTAGTGATGGTGTTGGAATTCTAACCTAGGCAGGCTGACTCTAGTCCCTACATATTTAACCATGACACTATTCTATATCACAGAGGAGGTGGGGAGCAGTTGGATTAGGTAAATTCTCTGGTATCTTCCAACCTGGAGGTCTGCAGTTCTAATAAGTGATAAGTAATAATTTAAGACAGTAGTTCTTTGCTGAGGAAAATTAGAGTGATTGCCTCATTTAGCCTGAGATATAGAGTGTGTTTGTTGAAGCAAGAAGTCTGTTCAGAAGAATGTGCTGGAACAGGGATTCTTAATTAGGCATAGGACTCAGGGGGCCTGAAATTTTGTGCAATATTGTGTTTGTGCATGCAAATGTATTGTTCTGGGAGAGAATCCCTAGATTTCTTCATACTGTCAAAGGGGTACATGATTCCAAAAAATTAGGGTGTGTAAAAAGTCTCTTTTGCCACAGTTGGTAGTTGTGTTTCAAAGATCTTGTCATTGCTGGTTGACTTTTAGTGGAAACTTTCCCTAGCCTGTTTGTGTTTTCAGCTTTATTACATCTCAAAGTAATGCATTTCATAAATTTGTTTATGCCCTCTAAAAAAGTAGGATCCCCTTAGTCTTCCTGAATGCAAAGGGTGAGGTGGGAAGACCCTGGCCTGGGATTTAGGAGGCCTGCGCTTTAATCTAACCTTGGCGCCTGGTGGCTTCTTACCTTGGGCCGTTTCCTTGCCCTCTCTAGGCTTGAATTTTGCCATCTCTAATATAAAGAGATAGGGCTAGATGATCTCAACTCTGAAACTCTTTTATTCCTGTGATATTTCAAGCATTAAGAGGAGACTATTTTCTTAAATATGTCAGGAGTTGGAGGAAAGGTTATGTGTACTCACACCTTATCCTTATCAGCTTTATAGGCTTTTATTATTCCACCTCTCTTAGCCTTTGTCTTTTCATGCTTAAGCTTCCCCCTTATGACCAGCCATCCATAGAACAGCCACATTCATCCTCTGGGTCATTGTAGTTGCCTTTTTTTAGATATCCTTGGGCCCTAGTTTTCAATAGATGTGAACCTGACCACTGTCCCAAATGTGGGACTCTTTAGTCTTGCACAAAGGAAGGATGATTTTGGTTCTCAGGTTTCAGGTCCATTCCTGCTTCTGCCTATTCGTTTGCCAGCCTTCTTTGGTTTTCAGGTCCATTCCTGCTTCTGCCTATCCGTTTGCCAGCCTTCCTGACCTGGACACGTTAGGACAATGCCTTTAGGAAACAATCTGCAGTAGTTCCCTGATCCCTTTCCTGGGTCAGAAGTGATAGCCTGGAACCCAACACCCTGTACGTGGATTATTTTTATCAGAGTGCATTACCTTACATTTCCTCACATTGACGTTTATCTGCCATTTTGCATCCCACTCGGTACCTTCCTTCAGCTCTCTCTCCTTTGGCAGAGCATTTCCCTGCCTGAAAGGGTTTAAGATGATCTGCAGTCTTAAAATTTTCACTTTGCTCTACTTCTGGATCACTTATAAAAAATTTAAAACAGACAAGTCCCAGCATGGTCTCCTGCGACCCCCTGAACTCTTAATTTCCTTTCATTCCAAGAAGTGACCCTTTATTTCTATCTATTGTTTCCTATCTTTAAGTGACTTCTCAGGCCCTGATTAAAAACAAACACCCACTACCCTTAATTCCATGATGATTCCATTTTCAATGTCTAATATATTGTCCAGAAGTTTCTAAAAGATAGAGGAATTACATCCACTGCTTCTCTCAACAATTTGTACCTAATTACTCCTTCGTTGAACACTAGTAGGTCACATGATTGAAACCTTACAGAAATACAGTTGCTTTTCACCCAGCATATAATGTTTAACTCCTCTTTCTGTTTTTTAAAGCCTCTGGAGTCTGACCCCACACTACCTCCTCACTAGAAAACTGCCTTTCCCACTGCTCATCAGTATACATTCTTACTCCAGACAAGCTTGTCTCTCTTTTATCCTAAGACAGACTACCTATGTTTCTCTGCACATCTGCACATGCTGTTTGCATCTGTATCTCCACTCATCCATGACCTCTCCTTAAAGTTTCAGCCCCCCCCCCCGAAAAAAACAAAACAAAACAAAACAAAATGCCTGAGTGGCTCAGTTGGTTAAGTATCCAACTTTGGCTCAGGTCATGATCTCTTGGTTCATGAGTTCAAGCCCCACATCAGGCTCTGTGCTGACAGCTAAGAGCCTGGAGCCCACTTCAGATTCTGTCTCCATCTCTCTGCCCCTCCCCTACTTGCATGCACTCTCTCAAAAATAAATAAATAAATAAATAATAAATAAATAAATAAATAAATAAATAAATAAATAAATAAAGTTTCAGCAAGCCCTGCTTCTTCAGGAAACTCTCTGACTTCTCTAGTTATTTAGTTCTCTCTTTTCAGGGCAACACCCATTTAAAATTTTTTTAAATATTTAAACGTTACTTGGGAGGAAAAGTTGCAGTTCTTAGGCAGGGCCTAAAAATGCTTTATGTTTTTAGATTTAATACATCGCCCAATGGTCATCATTAATTACTCAATTACTCAGTCAGTGATTCTACTCTATCCCTTGTGCCAAGAGAGTTACATGGATCTGAAATAGATGCTTATGGACAGGTAGGTCTCAAGGTCCCTTCTAAAATGCTTCTTAGGGACAGGACTCATTGCCCACCTGTCCTTCCTTCATTGGAAATAGAGGTTATTCCTTTTGGCAGGTGGCCCCACAATTTCACCCTTGGGTTCTTTCATAACCTGCTCAGTAGGCTGTCATCTAATGGTAGTGACATACAATAGAGAGGCATGGAAAGGTGGCTGTGACCTTAGACATCACCAAATAAGCACATACTAGTACTTCATGGACACTTATTGAATTGCTCTGAGTTGCCCAAGGACACAGACTCTGATAGTAGATGATTCAGAACTCAGAATTTGACCTGGTCTCCTGACTTCTTAGTTGAAAGCATTTTCACTACCTTTGACTATTGATTTCATATCTCTGATCTTTCATTACCAAAAGACAAAATGAAAAAAAAACAACAACAAACACCTCATTCAGTCTGTTTCCTCCTTTGCATTCTTGAGTTTTTCTTTTGTACTTTGCACATCAGGGGATCCCTCTGATTCTCTAATTGCCTTCCTGTGTTTGGTTTATTTAAAGCATCTCTTTCTCTTATTATTAGCTGAGTAGAATACCCTACAAATAATGTTTTGGCCCTCCTACTTTCCAGTTTGATTCTGAGGAAGGTCAGTGCAGACAGAAAGAGACAAGCTGATCAGCATGGTCCACACAAGTAACAAAGTGTGATGCCTGGATCTAAGGCATAATGGACTTCTGCCCTCTGGACCAGTTTTGAGGGATCCACTCTGGGTGGATGGAAAGCATTCTTTGGTTTACACATATAGTCAATGAATGTCAGAGCTCTGGATGAGGCTAGTGGTGGGGCAGGCCTATTAAGAAGCACTAGGGGCGCCTGGGTGGCGCAGTCGGTTAAGCGTCCGACTTCAGCCAGGTCACGATCTCGCGGTCCGTGAGTTCGAGCCCCGCGTCAGGCTCTGGGCTGATGGCTCAGAGCCTGGAGCCTGTTTCCGATTCTGTGTCTCCCTCTCTCTCTGACCCTCCCCTGTTCATGCTCTGTCTCTCTCTGTCCCAAAAATAAATAAACGTTGAAAAAAAAAAAAAAAAAAAGAAGCACTAACACATTCCCAAACCAAAAATTTCTTCCAATATGATCACAGCCTCCCAGTTTATCTTCATTTTTATCTGTAAAAAAAAAAATTCTCACTGTTAGGACGTTCTTCCTTTTACCTAATCTGAATCTAGTCTGCCGAATTTTTTATTCATTTTCTTATTATTACTGTGGCTTTTCCTATTACTTTAACAGTCTCTTATCTGAAAGGTGCTTTGCACTTTCCAGATGCTGTCATGTGTGTGGTCCCACTTGATCCTGGCAACAACACCATGGATGAGTTAGGGAAAATCTTGTCCTCATTTTATAGATGAGCAGAGGGAAACTAAGAGAAATGGTGTGACCTGTACACATCTTGTTGAGGGACCCACATGTAGCTAATAAACAGTAAGGCTAGGACTAGAATCCTGATTTTCTGTCCTTGGTCTGAGTTCTTGTTCTAGATTACCACAATAGCCTTTAAGCCAATCTTTTCCACTTTCAGGCTTGTCCCACTCCAATCCTTGAAAGAGGTTTTGGAGCAAAGGAAAGTAAGTTGATTGATCTTAGGACATGCCTAGCCTTATAATATGGTATAGTTTGACTCAAAATGAGAGGAACCTGTTCTTAACAGATTGCAGCCAGTGTCTAGAATAATTCTTGGCACATTATAAGTATTTTTAAATTGATATTATTGTCTGTGCCCCACCCCCCCACCAGCTTCTCAATAATGCTTGGTACACAAAAGTCAGTACCTTTTTTTGAAGAATAAATGAATACATGCCAGAGGAATAAATAAGGGCTGGGGACCACAAAATGGGAAGGAGATGAGGCTCGCAGAGAGAATGTTTTAGAAAGAGGTTGGTATTAAAGATGAACCTTTGAGGGAGGAGAAGGACAGACAACAGTGAGGGGGCAGTCCAGACAGAAGGAAAACCAGGAACTAAGGCTCCACAAAAGCACTTGGCATGTTTGGGAAACAGCAGATAACTAGATGTGCCTGAGGCATCGAGTTACTCACTATTTCCAGTAAGAGTGTATGAGAAGAGGCTGGACAGAGGGAGGCTGAAAGCAGATTGTGAAACTGGCTTTTGTCCAAAGGCTGAGGGGAGTCATTAAAGGTCTGTGAGCAGAGAAGTGACCTGCTCAGAGCCGGGTTGAGAGGTGGAGGGACTGGGGCCTGTTCCTGAGCCAGCTGGGAGCTGGCTCTAGCCCGGATGCCTTTAGCTTTTTCCTAACACAACTCAGATCTGTGTACCCGTTTTAGGGAATCGTGTGTGGATAAAAGTTGCGAATCCCAGCTCCAGCCCTCCCTGGCTAAGGGATTTTGGAACAAAAGCTTTGGTTTCTCTGGACTTTGAGATTGATTCCATTCACATCCATTGCTAGTTTTCCTTCATCATTATCTCATGCATTTGTTTTGAAAGGCAACTTTGAACTAGGCTTTAATGACATATAGGAGAATGGCAAAGCCATATATATAAAAGGCAACATTTTCTCTCAAAGATCATACATGTTGTTATAACCAAGTAGGTAGAGAAAAACAAGGTCAATTAACAACTTTTGTTAGCCATAATAATTTTAAAACTCAATTCTATACCACACACACTCATGGGCACACTGTTCTCTGTGCCCCAAAAGTGCTGGGCCACAAAGATGGGGGTCATCTGTCAACTCTTTCTTGCCTCACCTGCCTCAACAGAATCAATCCCCAAGCCCCAGTGATTCTTCCTCCCAAGTAGATCCTCCGTGTGTCCACTGCTCCCCACCTCCACTGCCTCCTTCATGTGTGAACTTCTGTTATACCTCGTCTGGACTTCAGAAATTTCCCACCTGCTCAGCCTCTCTTGCCTGCCTCTAATCCTTCTTCAAATGGCAGCCAGAACGACCTTTTAAAAATAAATCTACACAGGGGTCAGTTCTATCCGAAGCAAATATGGCCAAAGCTAAGATTTAACAAAGCTGGGTGGCGATTATCCATGGTTGTTTTTATTATTTTTATCCCTCTCTGAGTGCTGGAAATATTCAATAATAAAAAAATTTTTAAACAAAAAATCTGATCATGCTCCTCCCACACTCACCTTGCTTCAAATGGCTTTTAGGGTGAAGGGTTTTAAAGTACTATTAGTACTCTACTATCCTTTTTTCCTTTTGATTCTTATTATGGAAAATCTCAAATACATATGAAAGTAGAACGAACAGTATTATGAACCCCCTTGTATCCAGCACCCACCAGGCTGCTTAATAAGGCCTCTGAGGGGCGCCTGGGTGGCACAGTCCGTTAAGCGTCCGACTTTAGCCAGGTCACGATCTCGCGGTCCGTGAGTTCGAGCCCCGCGTCGGGCTCTGGGCTGATGGCTCAGAGCCTGGAGCCTGTTTCCGATTCTGTGTCTCCCTCTCTCTCTGCCCCTCCCCCGTTCATGCTCTGTCTCTCTCTGTCCCAAAAATAAATAAAAAACGTTGAAAAAAAAATTAAAAAAAAAAAAAAAAAAAGGCCTCTGAGGACCTGCATGACTGAGTCCTTCCCACCTCTCTAGCTTCCTTTTATCTAGACCATCTTCTTACTAAACTCTGGCCAGCCTGGCCTTCTTTCTCTTTCTCTAATGTGCAGGCTCCTTCCCATCTCAGGAATTCAGTAGAATATTCTTTCTCTGGGGATGCTCATTCTTCCACCTTCACCCAGTCTTCTTCTACCCAAACACAGATCTCCACAGAGATGCCAGATACTCGGGGAAGAGCCATCCCTGACATCACAGTCTGTATCTCCTGTCAAACACATTCACAGCGCCTTCTCCCTTTCCTTCATTCCAGTCACTGAAACATCTAGTCTTCCTTGTCTGACTCCCCCACCAGGGTGTAAGCTGCAGAGTTCTGGGGTGAATGGGGAGGGGGGTGGTGACAGGAACATAAAACAGTATTTATAATGTAATGTGAAAGATGCTGTGAGTGAATGGTACATAGAATGCCATTAGGAGAGCCAGAAGAAGTCCACTCACCCTTGGATAGCCCTCCCCGGTGAAGTGGCATTCAAGTTGCAGTTTGGTGGATATTTAATAGCTCATCATGGACAGGCCGTGTGGGAAAGGCATTCTACAGAGGGCAGAGGGAAGGCACAGAGAGAGGAAACTGCAGGATGTATGCAGTCAACACAAGTAGGTCAGTAGCTACAGTAGGTATCCTTGGGGTGGGCAGTAAAAGGGTAGGACATGCCTGACAGAAGAAAAGGGTAGAAAGGTGCATTGGGTCAGATTGTGAAGCATATTGGGTGCCATGCTAAGGAGCTTGGATTTAAAACTGGCAGCAAGGAGCCAGAAGACAGGCTCCCCACTCAATCCAGTCAAGCTAAAATTATTATGTATTTCATACTTTATATAATGACTTAGTGGCAATCTACTTCAGTCATCTACCTGTTACAGCTGAAAAACTGAGGCCTGACCACGCTCTTTATCTTCCCTCTTCCATTTTCTTAACTCATCAGTACGTCAAACCCCAGGGGACAGAAAACTGTGGCAGGGTGGCAGGAAGGCTCTGGAAAGGGTGAGGATGATGAAGCCTCCTCCCTTCTCAGAGAGTGAATAAGAGTGTGGTTCCTGTCCTGGCCTGGGGAGGAGGCCTCTCCAGAACTGGAAAACTTGGATATCCCAGTGCTGACCCAAAACCCCAAATGTGTCATCTCCCTGGGTATGGTGATTGTCTGGCTTGTGGTGGCCTCCTGGGAATGGGCCAAGGACACGGAGCGGAGCGCCAGGGAGTTCCCGCTACTGCACTTACCACCCACTCAAGAGCTGGTGGCAGCCAAGAGGCAACGCACGCCATTAAGGTGTTTGTCAAGAAGCTAAGCTGGGCATTGTGGGCGATCCTGATGGCCCTTTTTAGACTGGCTGTAAGTGAAAAAAAAAAAAAAAAGAGTGCTTGGAGGCAAACCAGAGTTAGCGTGGAGGGTGTAGCATGACAGAGAGAACCCTCCCTAGGAGGCAGGGACTCTAGGCTCCATTTCCTCTATCAACTTGCTCTGTGATTTTGAAGTCATTTCTCCCTTCAGATTTTATTTTTCTTTTCTGCAAAACAAGCATATTAAATCAGATGGTTTCAGAGTATGTTGACCAGTGCATTTTCTAGATACCTGAATGGTTAAACCTTCAATTTTGAAAATTTAAAAAATTAGTTACAACTGAGGTGGGCTCCGCAGCAGGGCTGGGAGCTCAGCAGTGTGGGTGAAGGAGGAAGCAGGGCTCTGGTGAGACAGGAGCTGGGGGGAACTGACGCGATGGTAGGGCTCATCTCTGAGGCATCACCACCCCATGATTTGGGCTGTCAGCAGTGACCAAAGATGGTAGCCAATCTCTTGCAAGAGAGTGTGGGAGCAAGAACACAGACAACACCATTGTGAGGATGCTTACTATCTGCCAGCATCTGCTAAATGCTTCGCAGGCATGTATTAGTTTCCTATTGTGGCAGGAACAAATTACCACCAAACTTAGTGGTTGACAACAAAGACTTCTCATCTTAGAGTTCTGGAGGTCACAAGTCTGAAACAGGACTTACCAGGACTAAAAGCAAGGTTTCTGTAGGGCTGGCTTCCTTCTGGAGGCTCTAGGGAGAATTCCTACCTGGCCTTTTCCAGCCTCTAGAGACTGCTCACGTTCCTTGGCTTGCAGCCACTTCCAGCATGGCACCACTCTGACACCTGCTTCTGTTGTCACCTCTCCTTCTCTGACTCTGACCCTCCTGCCTCCCTCTTACAAGGAACCCTGTGATTACATTGAACCCACTTAAATAACCTAGGATAATCTCCCCACCTGAAGATCCTTAACTTCATTACATCTGTAAAGACTTCTTTGCCATGCCATGTGAGGTCACATAGTCATGAGGTCCAGGGATTAGGATGTAGCCATCTTTGCAGGGCCATTATTTTACCTGCCAGTGTATCATCTCACTGAATCCTCCTCACAACCCTTCTTTCATTATCCTCTGTTTAACAAATGAAGAAAATCAACCTTAAGGAAGTTAGGTCATTTGCCCAAGGACAGAGAGAGAGAGAGAATATGTGTGGGAGGGGCAGAGAGAGAGGGAGACAGAGGATCCTAAGCCGGTTCTGTGTTGAGAGAAGAGAGCCCAATGCAGGGCCCAAATCCACAAACCATGAAATTGATCATGACCTGAGCCAAAGTCAGACGCTTAACTGACTGAGCCACCCAGGCACCCTGATCTTAGACCACTCTTGATGCCAATCTACAACAACACAATGGAATCTCAATGCTGAGGTGCTGATGAACCCTGAAGTTAAGGTTAGCCAACGAGATGGGCAGGTGAAGGACCCAGAGATGATGGCAGCACTGAGGCACAGAGAGCAGCAGCTGGCTATTGAGCTAATTTTAATAGAAGGCTTTTCTAAATGGGTGACATACTTCCTGCCTTATTACACTAGAGGTGATAGTGCACACAGCATACCCATTCTTTCATGGCACAGGGTCATCACTCCTGACAGTGATGGGTCCTTACTGCAGTGGTTCTAAACTTTAGCAGGCAACCGAACCACCCTAAGTGCTCATTTTTCAAAAATTCAGATTCCCAGTTTCCAGCCACACATAGTCTGATTTAGTAGGGTCTAGGTTCAGGTTTGGGAATATGCACTTTTTAAAAATGTTTTTATTTGTTTTTGAGAGAGAGAGAGAGAGAGAGAGAGAGAGAGAGAGAGAGAGAGAGAGAATGAGTGGGGGAGGGGCATAGAGAGGAAGACACAGAATCTGAAGCAGGCTCCAGGCTCTGAGCTGTCAGCACAGAGCCCGATGCAGGGCTTGAACTCACAAAGCAGTGAGATCATGACCTGAGCTGAAGTTGGCCACTTAACCGACTGAGCCACCCAGATGCCCCTATGGGAATCTTTATAATAGTGGTTCTCAATCTGGGGCAATTTTGCCCCCCCTCAGGGAGACTTTCAGAAATGTCTGGAGACATCTTTTGTTTGTCACAGCCGAGGAGGTGATGCTACTAGTATTCCAGTTGAAGGAACTGGGGACTCTGCTAATCATCCTTCAGAGCACAGGACACACCCCCCCCCCTCCCAAACAAAGAATTGTCTGGCCCAAATTATCAACAGTGCTGAGTTTGTGGAACCCTGTTCTACAGCAAGTTCTGACCAGATGACTTTCCCTCTCCCTGAACACTTCCACTCATTTTCACTCAATAAAGATGTCTCCAAACCAGGCCTTGTGCTAGGTGTCAGGGAACAGCAGTGGAGAAGACCGACTATGGGCCCTGCCCTCAGGCACTACATAATCAAGAAAAGGAGACAAGTCACAACATGTGGTTACAACACTGTGTGATAAGAAATGTGATAAGTTCAGAGGTCATGGAAGGCCTCCCCAGAGAGAGGAGCATGATCCAGATAGAAGAAACAACATTTCCAGAGAATGATCCTTCCAGAGAAGGATCGGAACACACTGGAACACAGAGTACTAGGTGGGGAATGGTAAAAGAGGTTGCAGAGGTAGTCAGGGGCCAAGTCATGAAAGCTCTTTGTTTTTTAAAACTGCTTTACTGAGGTGTAATCGACACCCCAAAGCCGTACATATTTAATATATGCAGCTTATGAGTTTGGAGATAAATACATACCTGTGAAACCATCACCACAATCTATGCCATAAACAAACCCATCCCCTCCAGAGATTTACTCCTGCCCTAATTATTTATTATTATTATTTTGTGCTAAGAACACAAGATCTGCCCTCTTAGCAAATGTTTAAAGTATACAGTACAGTATTGTTAACTATAGGCACTATGCTGTACAGATCTCTAGGATTTATTAATCTTGCGTATCTGAAACTTTGTCCCCTTTGACAGAGATCTCTGGTTTCCCTGAAAGCTCTTGAAAGCTCTTGATGGAAAGTCCTTGAAGCCTTGCAGGGAATGGCACTTTCCATGCCCTCTTCCTGGAACTTCCTCACCTCCTTCAGGTCTCCCGCTCAAATGTCACTTCTACAGGGCCACCTTCCCTTCATTCTTTATAAAACAGTTGTCCCATCCCTCTTAGCTCCTCCACCTGCTTTATTTTTCATAGCATTTATTGCCAGATGGTTCTTCCACTAGACTGTAACTAGAAAGGAACAAGAGTGTTTTTGTTTGCTGTCACATCCCAGAGCCTAGTACACAGTGCCTGGTACATAGTAAAATAGGTCCTCAAATACTGAGTGAATGAATGAATGAATGAATGAACGAATGAACAAAGAAACAAACAAATACATCTGATGTTTAGGAAGTAGAACCAGTAGTTCTTTGGTAGAAGATGGACGTGGGCTGTGAAGGAGAGGGTGGAGTCATGGGTCATATGAGGCTTCTGTTGGATAACTGGGTACACGGTGGTGTACCCCACGGCATAGGGGTCACGGCAGAAGGGTATGGAGTTCACTATGATGTGAGATAGGACATCACTTTTTAGGAGTGTGGTGTAGGCCATCCTCGGAGGGGAAAGGAATGCCTCTCTGGTTGTCTGACAATACGGAATGCTTGGTTTCAAACATATCTGCGTCTGAATCCCGCCACTTATTAGCTCTGTGGTTCTGAATGATTACTTAACTTCTCTGAACCTGTTTCCTCCTCTGCAAATTGGAGGTAGGGGTGGGGAGAGGGGGGCTTCCTATCTCATGGGGCCATTGCATTCTAGAATGCCTAGCGCAATGCCAGGTACATAGTTGGTGTTCTTATAACAGCATTATTGTTGTTGCTATAATCAGAACATCTCTGTTTAAAAGTTATTTCCTATAATGAGTCAAGTTCTACGTCCTATAATCTCCTGTGCTAGTCTTAGTTTTGCCCTCTGTGTTAGCCAGAATAATTCTCCTTCCATAGCTGTTGGCTTTAAGAAGACTGGCATGTCCCCTGCAGCTCGCCATTCTCCAACCTAAATATCCTCATCTTCCCAAACAGGACATGGTTCATATGAGTGCTTCCTTCATTCTCCCAGCCCTCTCCCTTAGTCGTGTTCCTGTTTGTCACTGTCCCTCTGCATATACAATGTCCAGAACTGGACTTGGACCTTCTGTAAGTGTGGAGGTCATGCCTTGTTCCTGTTACATCATCACCCTAAATTATGACCTCAGCCGCCCAAACTCTTTGATCAGAGTCTTTTATTCTTTCTTCCTCATTCTAGCCCATGCTTCCAAAGCTGACACCTCTTTCCTGGTCCTTCTTTGTGGACTTCCCCTCTGGCCTTTCTCATAATACCTTCTAGCCCACTGCAGTCCTGATCCGACATCTGATTCTAATCATTCTCCCATTCCTTCTCCAGACCTGGAGACCGGTCTGGGTTGGCCTCACACCCGAACAGGTGCGATGCTCCTGAATACCCCCAGAAGGCCATGCTGCTTAACAGATCCATCTCTCTCTCCTCCCCCACTGGTATCTGTTTTCCAAGAGTGAACAGCAGCACTGCCAGCTGATCTGCTGCTTGCTGCCTCCAATGCCTCTTCTAATGTCACCACCGCCTCTGCTGTCTGCCGCTCTCTTCCCTCTTCGGGCCACATTTTTTCTCCTTGTTATTTTCTGCTCTCTCCTTTGCCTGCCACTACTGAATATCTCAACTTTGGCTTCTCAGGAACCAAAATCCCGCCTTCTGGCCGGCAAACCAATCACACATATTGTCTGCCATCTCTACATCTTTGGTTCAGCCCAGCTATTTTGGTCCCTGCTTGCACTCTGAGATTTTTCTCACTTTCCTCTGGGTTTACACCTCTTTCAGCACTTAAAGGGTGATAGACATCTTAGAGTTGGTTAACTGAGCTATAAAGGTCAGACTTCTGACACAACTGGTGATTGGCTAATGGATCTAGGTGTCAAAAGATGGAAGGTAGGTCATTGTATTTAAAACAGAATGGGGCTTTTTTCCTTTTGTGGATTTTATCTTTTTTTTTTTTTTTTTCAGATAGGACAATGAAGCCCTATTGCCTCATCAAGCAAAGAAGTCAAACCACAATAGACTGAATTTCAGCAAATGTTTTTCTCAGCCTCTAACAGACACCAAGAATTGTGCTTGGTGTTTTCATGTGTATTACTCATTAAGCCTTCCCAGGATGAAATCCCTTCCTTGGTACCCAGGCAATGCCTCCTGGACCCACTGTTTGTTCGTTTGTTGGTTCATTCATTCATCCAGTGATGATCTGTTGTGCCAGGCACTGTTCTAAGTACTGTAGCAAATACAGGAATAAACATGACAGTCTCTGCTCCTCAGGAACTCAATCTAGTGGGGAAAACATATCAACCAACAGGTAGGGTGCACTGTGGTAGCTGCATTTAGAGTGGCAGAGAAGTGAAACAGTGCAGGAGTAAGGATGCTACCCACTAGTTCTGCAAAGAGCTAAGGAAGGTTTACCAATGGAAGTAACATTTTAGCTAGACTTTGAAGGATGGGTTTGCTAACGTGCATAAAGAGAATGGGTTTTGTAGGCAGCAGGAACAGCTTGCGAGTATGCAAGGGCAGGGAATGTTTTGGAACTGGTATGACTGGAGTATAGAAGACTTGCATCAACATCAGGGGCTTCTGCCCAGAGAAGCCAGAGGACTTCCTGGGTCACAGAGCAAGTGAGTTCATTGCAAAGACTGGGTTCAGTGGCAGAAGTTTGAATTGTCTGGTCCCTGGCCTCTTAGCCTCTCTCCCATGTACATGCAGGTCCAGTCTCAATGCTCTGTTCCCTGGCTTAGAGCTGTCAATGACCAGCCCCTCCCTCTCCCATTTCCCTTCTTAGTGGTCTGCCCCTGAGCTCTGAGGATTGTTCCCAGTGAACCTGGGAGGGAAGCAGAACTTAGAGAAGGCTGATCCATTCTAGTGTTTGGTCCTGACCCGGACATTTGCCTGGGACCAGAGTCCTTAGATCCCATCTCCTGATGCTGCAGAGCTAAATTCTGTGACCTTCATAGCGCATCCTGTTTGGCTTTGAGCCACTCCTTGCTTGTGTATCCCAGAAAAGGAGCTGGGTAAACCAGGTTGCCCTTTACCGAAGAGGAGCTACTTTCAATTCCCCAAAGTGTTCAAAGGCTTAAGAGTAGGTTTATGCCAAAAGTTTCCTTATCTCTGGCCATAAACAGTAATGAGAGCAGGAGGGGAGAAGATTCTTAATCCTGTGCTAGTTCAGAGGTGGGTGCTCAAAAAAATCCTCAGTTGGCTGCTTGGTTTCTCAGCAGTATCTGTCCAAAAATTCCCACGCATTTCCCAAATGCCATAATTCATTTTAGTTGGATTTCTAGAGAATAGACTCCACAGATAAGAAGGAATTTGATTTATTTTAGATTTGTACCACACCTCTTTCTGAAAGGGTTTGAGACAGCGTACAGGTTGAAACAAGGTTTTTAAGTAAGACTTTTAAGGACGAAATAAAACTTGTGGTGAAAAAGATTAAGAAAGTAAGTTACTTCCAAGCATAGCCATGTTCCATATTTAAGCCATACTTTTGGTTGAAAGATTCTTTGGGGAAAAGGCCAAGAGGGGAAACCACTGGGTGACACAGTGTCCACTTTCTGAAACCAGAAAGCATACAGCATCTCCATAGGGAAGGGGCTCCTGGGTGGCTCAGTCGGTTAAGCGTCTGACTTCAGCCTAGGTCATGATCTCGCCATTCCTGAGTTCAAGCCCTGCGTTGGGCTCTGTTTGACAGCTGAGAGCCTGGAGCCTGTTTCAGATTCTGTGTCTCCCTCTCTCTGCCCCTCCCCTACTCATACTCTGTCTCTCTCAAAAATAAACATTAAAAATTAAAAAAAAAAAAAAAAAAAGAATCTCCATAGGGAAAACATTTTCCTAAAGCTAAAGCTTGACAGGAAGAGCTGTGTTTGCGCCTAAGAAAGCCAAGTGAGGGTGAAGAGTACACAGTTCATGTCAGCTGTCAGTCCTCCGCCTGCGGTACTCGCGGTGCTCCCGGTGCTGTGTGAGAGATGGTCATATCCATAGGCCACCTAACAGCAAGCAGACTGGACCATGACAGACACACTGCCCTCCATAGGACCATCAGGACTGGCTCTCGGCCCAGGGAGAATGTGGGAGGGTATAGTGACTAGATTTCAAAAGGCAAAGGAGTCAAAGACCAAGTTTTCTACCTCGATTTTACAAAAGATAATAGAGACACCATCCCCAGCAATAGCAAACACCTTTGCATGATTATGTGTCAAGTGCATTTGTTCATTTTACCTTAATAACAATCCTGTGGAGGAGGAATTATTGTTTACATTTTACAAACAAGGGAACTGATGTTCAGTTTACCTGTTTGATCTCAGAACTAGGTGCCTCTTTCCCACTATATGCCCTATTTATTCAACCCAATAATTCATGTCTTTTTAAGCTTATTTATTTTGAGAGAGAGAGAGAGAGAGAGAGAGAGGGAGAGAGAATCCCAAGCAGGCTCTGTGCAGCCATGGCAGAACCTGACTTGGGGCTCGATCTCAGGAACCAACCACGAGATCATGACCTGAGCCAAGAGGGTTGGATGCTTAGCCCAATAATACTTAATTGGGGTTTCCATAAAGACAGGGAACATAACATGACATTCTGGCCAGGAGGATGTGGTGCAGGAATGTAATGCTTTGATGACATAATTTAATCTGGGAGTAGAAGCTGAGACCTGGATGATCAATGGGTAACTTAGCTGCCCTGTCATGTCCATTTCTAGATGATTTATTTGAGCTTTTTGGCTGATCCTAGGCCACAGTCAACTCACAAATGATTCTCTGTAATTTGCCCACTTTATAAACAGATCATTGCATACCGCCTCCCTCCATGTCTCTACTTTCCAGCCCTCTCATCACCACGCTCCCCTCCCCCCAATTCCCGTCATTTGAAACACAAATCAGGATGTGCCGTGCTCCTGACATCTCCTGCCATTGCACATGCTTTATCCTTCAACACTTCTCAGATCCCTCTCCACCCGGAAGCCTTCCCTGAGTTCCCCTCTCTCCCTATCCCCACCCCATGTGGAGAAGGCACCTCCCCTTTGTTCTCCCATAAAGCCCTGTACATACCTGACTTTTAGAGCTACGTTTTCATGGTGAATTTACTTGCTGGTCTGTGAGCAACTAATGCATCTTTATATCCCCAGAGCCTTGCAAGGTGCCTAGGGTGTAGGAAGTGCCCAGCAGTGTTTATTGAACAGACATAATGAGCAGCTACTGTGTGTCACACACTTCTGGGCACTGGATATAGAGAGATGGGTAGAACACAGACCCTTCCCTTGAGGCACTCAGAGTCTGGCACGTGAAGTCATGATTAGAGCCCAACATTGTAAGATCTATACTATCTATAATAGGGGACTTAGGGAGCACAAAAGAGGAAGAAAATAGCTTAGTTTGGAGAGTGACGGAAGTCTTCTAAAAGTGGTCACTTATAAGCTGAACCTTAAAACAATGAAAAGATTTTTGCCTGAGGAGTATCCCAGGGACAGGGGAAAAACGCACAAAAGCATAAGAGATTCAGTGTTTGGAAAAGTGCAAGAAGTACTGATATCCTTTGCCATAATTTGGAGCAAAAAACATGTTCTAGATTTCAATATGAAAGACATTAAGTTGTCGCGCTATTGTAGATGTTAAGGCTTTAGTGTTGTGTTTTATTTTTAATCAGTCAAATGCATTTTATCACAAGGCAGTAAAGATGTTAGTCACCTTAGATGAAATAAATAATAACTTATTTATAGTTTCTGGTCTACTTCCTTCCCAAAATGGTTTGCTTTGACTTGTAATAACAGACACATCCACAATAAGACTTGTTCATATAGAAACAAGCAAAAATTACAAAGGGAATAATATCGCTTACTAAGTTCTTTCTCCTTCATTAAATCACTTGGTGTTCGGGATAATCCTCTGAGGATGGGCCACAGCTTCTATCTGGCTCAGAGACCAGCATGTAGGAGTGTTTCTGTAAATGCTTGTGGGTTCAGTAGACCCATGGAGGTTTTCTTCATTTTCCAATTGATGCCACATATATTTCCTCATGCTCTGGTTTCTTCAGGCTTCCCTCATGCTTGTCAGTGGGAATAATCATCTCTGCTTTGCTGTCCTTCAGAGCCATTGTCTGTGTGAGCTTTTTCATCCAAACTACTTTCAGATGCTCTTGCCCTTTGAAAATTTTCCTCCCTTTTTTAAATGACTCCATGCGTAAAACTTAGAAAACAGAAATTCTCCCCCATGATACTATAACAAAGGCTATTCATGGTTAATTATTTTTTTATTAAAAAAATATTTTGACATCACTTCAGACTTTCAGAAAAGTTTTCAAGAATGGGACAAAGAATTCCTGAACACTCCTCACCTGTATTCCCCAGTTCCTAACATCTTACTACATTTGTTTCTTCTCTCTCACCTCTCTCCTCTCCCTCTCCATCTCTCTCTCTTTTCTGAATATGTTTAAGAAAAAGTTGCAGGCATTGTGCACCATTATATAAGCCAAAACACCTCAGTGTATATTTTCTAAAAACAAGAAATTCTTTTACATAACCATACTATTATTTTTTTTATTTCCATGTGTGCCCTTCTATGCTTTTTTCTATGCATACATTTATGTACTTATATTTAAATTAAGTAACGCATTATTTATATATACTTATAATGGCTTGCTCTTTTGGAGGAGTTAGCAATAGACTGTATATAATCTCATGCCAGTAAATATTCTACAGCATGATTCCTCAGCAGGCTCTGACTTTAGACACGATGGTTTCTGGGTGGCCCATTTTACCAGGTCACTCTGCTTCAGAGAAGGAACCATTCTTGTGTTCTTGCATGTCTAGTCACATATCAGTGGAAGCCACTGTATAAATGAGTAAAGAGGCAGGGTCCTGGAAAGCCTTGAATGCAAATTTGATCTTTATTCTGTAGCCAGTAGAGATCCAATGAAAGCTTTATAGCAAGGGAGAAAGCCAACAAGAGCTGGGTTTTCTGGAGATTATTTGCCAGTGTGTGCAGGAAGGAATGAAGGGGGAAGCAATCGGAGCATGAGTCCATAGGTCCCTTCGGTAAAATGATCCCTAGTTTCAAGGGCAAATCTCCACCTAGGTGGAACAGAGCCTTCTCCAGCATAATGCATCCTTCTCTTTCATGTGTCTTTCAGAACTGGTTAAAGTCATATGGCTATCTGCTTCCCTATGACTCACGGGCACCCGCGCTGCACTCAGGGAAGGTCTTACAGTCAGCAGTCTCCACTATGCAGCAGTTTTATGGGATCCCAGTCACCGGTGTGTTGGATCAGACAACAATCGAGTAAGATTCGCGTAGGGCATTATGCCTTCGAACTTTCCAGACATACATTTGAGTTCACGTTTGTCGTGGCCCCACGTATGTACCATGCCCATCCTACCTTCCTATCTTTCACTCCTGCAGGATCATCCTGGGAGGGAACACCCCAAGGTGCCCCTTCCTATGTGAGCTGGGGAGGTACTCTGTCCGAAATTTGCTGTGTGATCTTGAACAAGTGTCTTATCCCTGCTGGACCTCAGTTTCCTTTTGAGCACAGTAAGAGGTTTGGTTGGAGATGGTCTTAAACCTCCTCTGACTCTAATAACTTTTGGCTTTATGAATCACCCCTCTGGCATTCCCTGAGATGTTCACATCTCACCTGATACAAAGAGCTCTTGAATGATCATGAGCTGGTAGCTCTTGTTCCACTTTTTCCATTTATCAAATATTTGCTAAATGCCTACGTGTGCCAGGCACTGGACAGGATCCTACGATCTCTCCCCTCCAGATGCTCACCTCATCGTGAAAGGTACAATCATCTAGCTGCACCAGTCTGGAACTCGGGAGGAAACACTTGTTTTCAGGGAGATACTTAGGAAGTAATAACAAAATGAGCCAGACCATGGGGACGGTCACATTTACTCAGGGGGGAGCACGAAGAAGAGGAAGGGACGGGTGCCGAGAATGGAATCCTCATGATGCAAGCTGAAGAGGAGCGGCCAGAGCAGTGAGGAAGCCAGGGGCTATGTGTCACGGTAGAGAAGCGGGGATGGTGAGCGGCCAGCTGCTGCAGAGTGATCACTTAGGAGATCCAAAAGTGTCAGCCGAGTTTAGCAGCCAGGAAGCCCTTGCAGGGTCAGACTGCAGGGGGAGGAAGGGGAGATGATGAGTAGAGATGGCAAGTGTAAGCAAGACTTTCTAGAAGCCTATCAGTGAAGGACAAATAGAAGGTAGCTGGAGGTGGGTGAATTTTTGTTTGTTTGAAGATCAGAGAGACTTAAGTATCCTCACATTTGTTTAGGAAATAGCCATAAAAGTCATTAAAGCAGCTGAAGGAAAGTCATTGCCCATTGCTGCAGTGAGGGCATGGCAGAGAGCCCGGGGGAGCTTCCCAAGGAGGCGGTGAGCGGTGGGGTCCTGAGCAGAGGTGGAAGCAGGGAGCAGGGCCCCATGAGGGGGTGTGGGGAGGTGGTGGGTGGGGAACAGAGAATCCAGCTGATTGTGGATCCAGGATCAATCCTCCCCCCGCCCCCGGAGGGTGAGTCACTCACTCCTTGAGAGATTCATCTCTCTGGGTCCCAGCTTGTTCAGTTACAAAGGGGGTGTTGGATTACGACTCTCAGATTCCAGATCCCATTATTCTAAGCTGTTAACATTTGGTGAGTCTGGGGTTTTACGATCCTATAATTCTGTAGGAACATTTTCTATTCCTCGGATTCTCTGACTGCAAGATTGTGAACTTCTGAGACAATATGTTTGACCGCTGCTATGGTATCGTGAGGACAGTGGAAGCCTTGGCCCTGTGGCCTCGTGTGGCCTCATGAGTGAGTTGGTTGAAGACAGCCCGGCCGCCTTTCAAAGTGGAGGTTATTTTGAGGGCTTTGTGCAGGCTTCATGGCAGTGCATCCTGGGGCAGGAGCACTGATGTCTCTGCTGAGGCACCACCTGGCCTTGGGTTTTACTCTGTTCCAGAAAGCCCCAGGCCTGTTGGACAGGGTTCAGAGAGTGGCAGGTGGACGGAATGATCTGAGGGAGGAGGATGGCATTTCCCACTTGCATTTCTGCCCCCACTTTTTTGTAGGAAGACGGGGGGAACGCTGTTTGGGAGGCACGAGAAGGGAGAATGCACTCATGCTTAATCCCAGACCTGAGTGGGGAGGCTGTTTCGGGGTAGAGTTTAGAGACCTTAGTTTCCCTTCCAGCTCTGTGACCTTGGGCAGTCACTGCCTTTCTCTGGGCCTCTTTCCTCCCTGGGGGCCCTTCCAGGTCTAGCTCAGCCTTGCTGTAGCAGAGGTAGCTCCCCATTCTTCCCAAGGACTGTCAGTGAAAGAAAGCGAGATTAGCGTTTTAAAGTACTAATTTTTGAGTGCCTACCTTGGGAAATGTTACACATTGTTCACCACTCATTCATTCCTTCATTCAACATATCCTGTAACCCAAACCTGTGCTAAGCACAGGCTTTTGTTTGTTTGCTTTTGTTTGTTAAATTGCATTCATTACTAGTTCATTTATTCATTCAACTAAGTTCCAGTCCTGCCTCAAAGCTGTATTTTGCAAGTTACTTGATTTATCTGTGTGTCTTTTCCCTCATCTGCAAAATTGAGGATAAATAGTTTCTGGCTACCTCACAGAGTTGTTTCAAGAATCAAAACATTTCTTTAAAAGAACACAGACACTGTAACAATTAGAAATGTTTATACAAATACATGATATTGTTATTATTATGTCTTTTATTATTCATTTCTGAGTACAGGCACTCTAGGCAATATGAAGCATGCAAAGATGAGTAAGACCTGGTTAAGTCCCTCAGGGGGCTTTTAAAAAACTATTTGGTTAAAATAGTCTCTATATTGCCAATGACAACTGCTTTCAACAACTGTACATGAGGTAGACTGTCTTCCCCTCCAGCAATCTCAAGCTAGAGTTGGTCATTGGGCCAGCACAGGGAAATAAAATGCAAGGATGACCTGGGCTCCAATCAGCCATGATCTTTTAAAATATCCTACCCTGGCCTTTTTTTTTTTTTTTTTTTAACGATGTCCCAGACTCACCAATCCCGAAATGTAACTTAACCTGACAACAAACAGTTATCAGGATTTACTTAGTTCCAGGCACTGGACTAGCTTCTGGGGACGCAATGATGAATATAATAACATTCCAGTCCTCAGAGAATTTGCCATTTATTAAAGATAATGGACTAATAGATTTAAAATCACAATACAGCACTCTAAATGCTGCAGAGAATTCTAAGTCTTACAGTCCTACAATCCTACACATTTTGAACATCTATAGCAAAAAGGAATTTGCTGTCTTACAAGCTATGCCATTCTACTTTTGGGTAGTTCTCATTCATTCATTCATTCATTCAACATTATTGAACATCTTCTGTGTCAGCCACTGTACAGGCAAGGTTCCTATCCTCATGGAACTTAGAATCTGCTAAGAGAGACAAAGACTAAACAAAAAAGTGAATATATTATATCATTTCAGGCAATGACTAATGCTATGAAGAAAAATGAAGCAGGATAAGCAGATAGCGGCAGGATGGGAGGAGGAAGCTATTTCAGATAGGGTGGGCAGGGAAGTCCTCTCTAAAGGGGAACGTTTGAGCAGAGACCTTAATGAAAAGCAAACCATGTGAAGAAGAAGAAGAGCATCGCAAAGCAGAGGGAACAAAGGCCCTGAAGTGGGAATAATCTTAGCACGTGCAAGACACAGCAAGAAGGCCATTGTGGCTGGAGCAGAGTCTATGAGGGGGGAAGGAGGGTGAAGATGTTGTCTGACGTGTAGACAGGAGCTTGATTGTGTGCGTCCCTGTGGACCAATGTGAGGAGTTTGGATCTTATTCTAGGTGTTTGGGGGAAATCACTGAAGGGTTTTAAACCAGGGAGTGATGTGATCTAATTCCATTTACAGAGTATTTCCACATATACCCCCTCCTTTGAGGCTTTCTATAACCTAAGAACAGTGAGAGCTGTGATTCTCGTGTGGCAGAGGAGGAAACTGAAGTTCACAATGATCGTTTGCTTGGGCTCCTACAATTAGTGGTGGAGCTAGAACCATCAAGCCTGTGTCTCTGACTCCCAGGCTCTAATTCAGCCCTGTGTCGGCATAATCAATTGTAAATGAATGAATTAAGTAATCAGTCTATTGTGTTCCTGTGGGGGAACCCCTCAGAGCCAGGGCCCCAGAGTCTAGCATCAGGATGCACACTGCTATTTAGACTGCAATGCCTTCCTAGAGTGTCCAGTGACCACAACACGTGTGTGTGTGTGTGTGTGTGTGTGTGTGTGTGTGTGTGTGTCCTCTCTCTGCCCAGGTGGATGAAGAAACCCCGCTGTGGTGTCCCTGATCACCCCCACTTAAGCCGTAGGCGGAGGAACAAGCGCTATGCCCTGACTGGACAGAAGTGGAGACAAAAACACATCACCTACAGGTGCTTTGACTACCTCTCCTCTTCCGTGGCTTTGGCTCCACCCACACTCAGTTTTGTCCTGGCCTGAGTTTCAGAGACTCACGCTGTAGGTGGGTCTGTGATCAGGGTGAGAGCCAAGTATGCGGGCATCAGGACTAGGTGCTGAAAGGCTATCACTTTGTCCCCCTTGTGGCTTCCAGAGGATGCCGTATCTCGAACTTCAGGTTTATTTGGTCCTTTGGGGGCTCATTAGGTGTGTCCTGTTTAGAGTCCTACAGTTTGAGAAAGTGGGATAGGGATTGTTCAGCAACTCTCAGCTGTGATAAAGAGCCATGGCTGAACTCACTCTCCCTATCACTGCTTGCCAAACCCCATTTCCTTTTATCTGGATCCCTTCTCCACTTAGCCTGACAGACTTCACCCAAACTTCCCAGCAGAGCTCCAGTTGTTAGCAGACTCACTCCTGAAGTGTCTGGGGAAACCAAGGGCTGAAGAGGATCAGCCTCCAAGTCAGACCAGTGACCAAGGACAGGGATGGCGGAGCCCATCACAGCAGACTCAGACAGCAGAATTCAGAGTAGGGCTGCAGGAAAGGCCAGGCATAGGGCAGGCTCAGCTGGGCTCTGGCTGGCACCTCTCAAGGCTCTGATTCCATCTCAGTGGATGCCTTGGGTTCAGGGGTAGGATCTAAGACAGAGATCCTGAAAGCTGAAGAATGAAGGGCTCTCCTGCTGATGAGCTATAGAAACCAGAACAGGCTTTTTCTAGAATTCTGACAAAAGAAGGAAACCCACGAAGAATCTGGGTTAGAAACTGGATAGATCTTAAGGTCTCCTGAAGTGGTAAAATGAATCAAGAGAAAGAACTGGCTTCTAACCTTAACTTCTATTACTCAACCTCTCTGGCCTCAGTTTTCTTACCTATAGAATGGGTGAATAATCCTTGCCCAGGTGTTCAGGAGGCAGAGCACCCAGGAGTAATGACGTTCTGCTATGGAGAACCATTCAATATGGCTGCTGTAACCTTCAATAGCTAAATCTATAACTGATGAAATCAGATACCACTCTATACCAATTTCCTAGATAGACAAGCACTAGACATGTAGTTGGTGCCAAACATTTTTAAAAGGGATGTTTCACTTAAACCCTCCACTGCTTCAGTATTTCTATACCTTTTTAAATGTTCTATACATATGCTTTGTGTATTGGGAGAAAAACTTAAAACTTAGAAAATGCTATCCACGAACTTAATTTTTTTTTTCTGCACGCTCAAGTGGAATTCTGTTTTCAACACAAACTTTGTGAGAGTGCAGATACAAAACATTGATCACAGCAAAGCTGCTCTGACTGAGGCAGGGGTGGGGACCCAGAGCCTTGCCCACCTAGCCTCTTCTTCAACCCTTGGGATACCTCAGCAGAATTCTAGGGTTCAAAATGTGAAGGTTACTGGTCCCTGTAGTCTCTGCTGTCCCTTTTAGCTCTGCAAGCCTCTGACTCTGACTGTTCCTCCCTAATGATCCTTTCTTCTCTTACCAGCATTCACAACTACACCCCAAAGGTGGGGGAGCTAGACACACGGAAAGCAATTCGCCAGGCTTTTGATGTGTGGCAGAAAGTGACCCCGCTGACCTTTGAAGAGGTGCCATATCATGAGATCAAAAGTGACCGGAAGGAGGCAGACATCATGATCTTCTTTGCTTCTGGTTTCCATGGCGACAGCTCCCCATTTGATGGAGAAGGGGGATTCCTGGCCCATGCCTACTTTCCTGGCCCAGGGATTGGAGGAGACACTCACTTTGATTCAGATGAGCCGTGGACACTAGGAAATGCCAACCATGATGGTAAGGCCATGAGGGGGACAAGGGGTCAGTCCTGGATTTTCAGGGAAAGAAGTCTTGAGGAAGAACTTGGGATGCCATAGATAAGCTTCCTGCCCTGTAACTTCATGTCCAAGAACTAAGAACCTAGGAGGGTGGGAACTGAGGTCTCTGGTCCCTCAGGACCAGGGCCCTGGAGTTGAGCCAGATCACTTAGTAAATGGTCTAAGGGGGCTGAGTCAAGAGGGAGGGGTCAGGCCATGAATAAGAAGATAAAGTAATGGATCAGAGGCTTGAGAAAAAGGTAAAAAAAGCCATTAAAGCTGAAAGTGGGGTGTGAAAGTGGTAGGCTCTGGCCTGATAGTGGCTTCAAAGGCCATCTTAAGAGATACCATTACTCTCTTTCCCTTATATCAACCTCATGGGTGAATAACAGGCCCCATAGTTACTCTAACATCTTTGGTTAACTTGCTCCTCACCACTGTGACTCAATGAGTATTATATGGAACCAGAGTCAGTATTGTACAGCAATAGTAACAATACTCTTCAGGTTGCAAAAGCATTCTCCATCAGTGTTCACTCCTAAAGCACTTGCTTAGTAAGCAGGCAAGTATACATCATTATGCCCATTTTTACATTAAAAAAATTTTTTTTAATGTTTATTTATTTTTGAGAGAGAGAGTACAAGTGGGGGAGGGACAGGAAGAGGGGGACAGAGAATCTGAAGCAGGGTCAGTACTGACAGCAGAGAGCCCAATGCAGGGCTTGAACCCACAAACCGTGAGATCATGACCTGAGCCAAAGTCAGACGCTCAACCAACTGAGCCACCCAGATGCCCCTCATTATGTCCATTTTTAAGATGAAAGGCTTCGGGCTGGAATGGCAAAGCTGGAAGTGGGTAGTTAGGGCTCAAACCACTGCTCAACAACCTGGCTGTGTGACTCCGGGCAAATGATTCACCCTCAATCTCCTCATATAAAAAATGAGGGACTGAGGGTGCCTGGGTGGCTCAGTCGGTTAAGCATCCAACTCTTGATTTTGGCTCAGGTCATGATCTCGCGGTTCGTGGGTTCAAGCCCCACACTGGGCTCTGCACTCACTGAGCCGAACCTGCTTGGGATTCTCTGTCTCCCTCTCTCTCTGCCCCTTCCTCCACTGGCTCTCTATTTCTCTCCCCCTAAAAATTAATAAACATTAAAAAAAATAACATCTCTCTTTAAAAATAGCTAGCTAGCTAGCTAGCTAGCTAGATAAAAATGAGGGACTGGACTAGGTGATCTCTAAGCTCCCTTCCAACCCTAGTGTAACATGATACACAGCCTGGTGGCCTGGGGGGTTGGGGGGTGGGGGGGGGTGGCTCCAAACATTTTAAAAAAGACATGCTCTCTGCCCTCTAGTAGTCCACAGCCAAGTGGGGGCGGGGGGGGACAGTGTGTATATAAGTAACCCTGTCACAAAGCAGACTGTACTGAAGCTTGTAGCAAAAATACCAAGAAAATGCGGAGATGAGTGTGGAGGAGAAAGGGATAGAGGATTCTGGCTTTTAGGGAGAACAGATAATGATTAGCATGTTGATATTCTAAGATCCATGTCAAGTGCTTTCCACATACTATGTAGTATGTATTTATTATTATGACCTCCATTTTATAGATAGGTAAACTGAGGTATGTAGAAACATTAAGTAGTCTATCTACAGTCCCATAGTTGGTGAAAGTAAGGCTTTGAACCTGGGTATTATGACTCCGGAACACATACTCTTTTTTTTTTTTTTTTGAGTAACCTATGCACCCAACGTGGGGCTCAGACTCCCAATCCTGAGATCAAGAGTTGCATGCTCTACTGACTGAACTAGCCAGACACCCCTGAAGCACATACTCTCAGCTACCAAGCTAAACTTTCATGGTTCTCAAATTGCAGGGCACACCAGAATCACCCAGAAATCTTTTTAGGGGCTCCTGGGTGGCTCAGTTGGTTAAGTGTCCGACTTCTGCTCAGGTCATGATCTCACGGTTTGTGAGTTCAAGCTCCACATCAGGCTCTGTGCTGAGAGCTCAGAGCCTGGAGCCTGCTTCAGATTCTGTGTCCCTCTCTCTCTCTGCTCCTCCCCTGCTTGCTCTCTCTCTCTCTCTCAAAAATGAATAAACATTTTTAAAAATTAAAAAAAATATATGTTTAAAAAAGCACATTCCAGGTTAGGGGCCAGGTTCTAGGCCCTTAACCTCTTGCTATTCTGATTCTCTGATTCTGGGGTCAGGCCTGGGAATCTGCACTTGGTGTAATAAATTCTCCAGGCACTTCTGATATACGTGTTCCATCCCCCTTGAGAAACACTGTCTTTATCCTCAGAGTTTCCTTAACTTGCCTGATCATAAGAATCACCTGGGTTTCTTGTCATATATATAGATTCCCAAGCCTACCCCTGGACACTCTGATTCTTAAGCGTAGGCAAGTTTGGGAAACACAGGGCATTCTTTTACTTAGGCTATGCTTCGGGCTGAGAGCACACTCGTATAGGCCTGTCTCCTCAGAGGCTGAGTCTGGTGTCTTTGGATGAGGACAGCCTCCTTGAGAACATTTCATATCATTGCATGCATGAATCAAGGATCGGCAACCCTTGGCTCATCTGTGAAAGGATGGTTCAGGAAGTGTTTTGGCCAAGGCTCAGCCTCTGCAAAGATATGAAACTGTCGCATTTCTCTTTGTCCCTTGCCCTCTTCAAATGTTGGTCCTCTTTCCTATCCAGCTCCATTTCCTCTGCCCTGGTATCCCTTTCCTTATGTCCTGAATGTGTTTCCTGGCTTTCTGAACACCTCTTCTTTCTCCCATGCTTATTCTTGAATCGGTGTCAACGAATGGCTGGCTGTGCTAACTGATAAAGTGTGAGGAAAGAAACTAACATTTTTGAGCCCTGTTACGTGCCAGGCAGGGACTGTTAGCTGGCAAGATTTTACTTATAGCCCTGATAGAGACAAATGAATTCTTAAAGGAATCTTGGCCAGAGGAGGCACTGGGAAGATACTCTTAACAACCCGGCCCTCCCCTTCCCAGCTCTGAGGTTTGTTCTGCCCGAAAGCACTCCTTGCTGTTGGAGACCTTGGGCCCAGTCTCAAAGTCCCAAGAACTTCTGGGAGTGCATGTGGGAAGGAGCTGGGACCTGTGGATAGGCACAATCCCAGCATCCTCCCAGTCCTACCCCATCCCAATGAACATCTGCCAATTCTGATAGAGAGTCCAAGACGGCCAATGTCTTCTTTGGACAAGAGTTGGGACTTTTCTATGCTCTGAAAAACTGAGCATGAACTGTTCAGATGTAGTTCCTAACTATGGCAATAGACCCCTGATGCAGCAGGTTGCCCTAGGATGGTTTCTGGAAGGAGATGAAAGGAACCAAGATTTATGGAGCACCTGTATATTATCTCGTTTAATTTTCACATAAATTCACTGAGGGAGTGGATGGAGCCTCCTGGGAACTTTGTGTTTATTGGCTCTCTTCTCTCTTCTAAATTTCCATTATGGAAAACTTCAAACTCACAAAAGAAGAGAAAATGATAATATGAACCCCCAGGCACCCATCCCCTTGCTTCAGCAATTACCAACATGATGTCACTGCTATTTCATCTACTCTCCCCCTGCCACTTGTATTTTTTGGCTGATGTATTTTAAAGAAAATCCTTGGCACAATATCATTTCATCTGTAAATACTTTAGGACATAGCCCTAACAGATTATTTTTTTTCTTCCAAATTTTTATCTAAATTCTAGTTAGTTAACATACAGTGTAATATTGGTTTCAGAAGTAGAATTTAGTGATTCATCACTTACACACAACACCCAGTGCTCATCACAACAAGTGCCCTCCATAATGCCCATCACCTATCTAGCCCCTCTCCCTCCATTAACCCTTAGTCTGTTCTCTATCATTAAGAGTCTCTTATGGTTTGCTTCTCTCTCTCTCTCTTCCCCTTCCCATATGTTCATCTGTTTTGTTTCCTAAATTATACCTATGAGTGAAAACATGGTATTTGTCTTTCTCTTACTGACTTATTTCGCTTAGCATAATATACTCTAGCTCCATCCACATTGTTGCAAATGGCAAGCTTTCATTCTCTTTGATGGCTGAGTAATATTCCACTGCATGTGTGTGTGTGTGTGTGTGTGTGTGTATATATGTATATATACATATGTATATGTATATATACATATATATGTATATATATACACACACACATACACACATATATACATATATACATACATATACACACATATATATACATATACATACACATATATATGTATATACATACATATATACACATACATACATACATATATGTACATACACACACACACATATACACACTACATCTTCTTTATCCATTCTTCAGTGGGTGGATACTTAGGCTCTTTCCATAGTTTGGCTATTATTGATAGTGCTGCTATAAACATCAGGGTGCATGTACTCCTTCAAATCTTCTCATAGATTATTTTCTTTCAAAAAATTCTTTTTATATATTTTAGAGAGACAGAGAGCACAAGCAGGGGAGGGGGCAGAAAGAGAGAGAGAGAGAGAGAGAGAGAGAGAGAGAGAGAATCTTAAGCAGGCTCCATGTTCAGCGAGGAGCCTGACACAGGGATTGATCCCACAACCCTGGGATCATGACCTAAGCCAAAATCAAGAGTTAGACACTCAGCCAACTGAGTCACCCAGGCACCCCAAATAGATTATTTTTAACACAACCACAAAACCATTATCAAACCCAACAAAATTAACAATAATTTCTTAAAATCCAATTCCTGTTTGTATTCATTTCCCAAAATCGCCTCAAAAATGTCCCTTCCAGCTGTTTGCTTGCATCAGGATCCAGACAATATCCACACATCCTGCATGGGTGACATGTTTCTTACGCTGTTTTCCCTTACAATAGTCAGCTCGCTTCCCCACCCCCAACCCCGCCAATATTTGTTGAAAAAACTGTCACTTGTCCACAGTACACTCATTTGGCTTGATGAAATTCAGATTCACTTTTAACACGTCTCCCTTCCTCATATATCCTGAATATTGGTAATTAGTCCTATAGACCTGACTAAATTCACATTTTGGCAAGAGCTTCTGGAGTGGTTGGGTCCTCCCTTCCGCATCACGTTAGAAAGCACGTATGATATAGGCTGTCCCACTGTTAGTGATGCTGAGGGTGAGTGCTTGGCTCAGGTGTGTCAGCCTGAGCCAATCACTATAAAATTCACTTGAGGGAACTTAATTTAAAAAACAAAAAATGTTGCCTAAGTCCTAACCCAAAACTCCTGAATCAGAAGCTCCTCCACCTATGTGTTTAAAAGGCTCTCCTAGAGAACCACTGCATTATAAGGGTGTAAGGATGATCCTGATTCTCCACGTCATTGGAGTCTGTGTGAAGCGCAGTCTGGCCCACCATACCTTCCAGCTGGTTTCAGGGGCTGCTTCCAGGCACCTTCTGTCCTCATCTCTTTTCAAGGAGTCCAACAGTGATGTCTGAGTTCACTAAGCTCTGATGAGAAGGAAGCCCAGCCCTGAGAAAGGTGACAAGACAGGAAGCGTCATTGAGACCAGCCCTTCACAGAGTAGAGTTCTTCTGCAATCACTTCTGTGACTCTCCCCCGACCCTGGGAGCTAGACCAGGCAGGGATCATAATATCCCTTTAACAGATGAGGAATGTAAAGTTCCATGTGGTTATAAAAACTCACATAGTAAGTGGCAGAGCCAGGTATGTACCCAGGACTCTGAATTTTTAGTAATCGCCCCAGGTGGTTATGCTGCAGGTGGTCCAAGAACCACACCTGGAAAAATACTGAATGTTTGGCACTGTTCCATCCTGGCTGCACAAAGCTTGCCCTCGAGGAGCTCACACCCCTGGAGCGGAAGAGAGAGTGTGCTGGTGGCTGTAACGTATGGTGGAAAGTGATCAGTGCCATAAAGATGGTTCAGATAAACTGCTGGGAGGGTAGAGGAGGAATCACTCACTCCAGTGGGGGAAATCAAGGAAGTCTTTCTGGAAAATGTGGCACTGAGCTGAACTTTGAAGGAGTAAGGCTATTCTGGGGTAGAGGGGACAGCACTGGCAAAAGAATGGAGGCAAAAGGAAATGTTATAGCCTTTGGGGGGCTGGAGGGCTTGATGAGATGGGACTGATCAAGTATGGAGGTTCCACGGGAAGGAAATGAAGCAGAGATAGTTGAGTAAGAGTTTTGGGTACCTGCTAGGAGACCCCTGCTGGGACTTGAGCTCCCAGCCCACAGGAACACTCCCTATTGGGGATGCTGGTCCCCTCACATACCTCAATGTGACCCTGCTAATTAATAGTGATCTGTAGTTCTGTGCCAGGAGGCAGATGTGAGCACTTTGCCTACCTTGCCCCATTAATTTCACCCCCATTCTTAGAATGCAGGTACCGTTATTCCCTGCATTTTACAGAAGAAGAGATTTAAAATGTCACACTGCTGCAACATGGCAGAGCTGGGATTCATGTCCTTCTGGCTCCCTCAGACCGCACTTCTGACTACTCCGCTTCCTTGTTTCTCACCCTCTTGGAGAGTGAAGACCCTAACAGCCACCTGCCTATTAAGCACTGGGATCTTCTCCATCCTTCTGCCTTCCTAGCATTCTGCCCTCTCTAGCTCCAGGGAGTTCTTCTGCCCTTGCCTGTCCTTCCATCTCCCCAGAGCAGCCCCCACTTAGCAGGTCTCTTGGGCTTCTGTGCAACAGGATGCCAGTTCCCCCAGTTCTTTTCTGCTTTTTGGTCCCTGGAATAAACCCACAGTCCCTTTTCCTTCAAGGGCTTACTCCTATTCTCTGCAGGGACCCAGGCACAGAGGCTACAGAGTAACAGACACAGGCTGAGGACAAAGGTTTAGAGTCTTGCCAAGTACTCAGAGCGCTGCTCCCTGGTTCCCAGTGGAGATCCCTGTGGATGCCCCCTGAGGAAGAGCCTGGTCAGCAGACGAGAGGCCCGAACAGCTTGTGAAGGTGGAAGAATAGGCCAGGAGGCAGAGCTAGGCAGGACCAGCCCCCAGGAAGCAGAGCTGCCTTCCGCTGGCTCTAGCAGCCGCCTTTGTTTGGGATAGAGCTGAGAGATGAGCTCACCCTTCCCCGGTGCCAGAGGAACCAGGACCCGAGGAAGGAACTGGGGGCGGCCTGGCCTCCTCCTGCCAGCTTGCCCTTCCCCAGCAGAAGGCCAGCCCCAGGCTCTTGGCCAACCTTGCACTGATCTTGCCCATCCCCATTTTGCTGAAGACACGGGTGGTGTCAGCAGAGCGGCAGGCATGCTTGCGTCGGGGTCTGCCCCATAAGGCTCTTCTCTCTTCCGAGACCGTAGCCAAAATGGCCAGAGACAATCCTCAGTCCCATCTGATTCTCATGGGTCCCTCGGTTGGGCTGGGCTGGGCAACTTTGCCAGTGACACCAGAGCCAAAGTAGGCACTAGGACTCCTGACCACCTCCTGGGTCCCTGGTAGCCTCCCCTGCACTCGGAACCGACAGGAATGAACTGTAACATGCCTTAGGGCAGGGCAATGAGAGGCAGAGCTCAAATGCCAAAGGTCAAGGCAAGCAAGAGTTTTCAAATGGACAGACAGGTCAGGACTATCAGTATGACAGCCTGCCCAACTCCCTGTCTCTTGTGTTTCTTTCCCAAAGCTGGGGTTACTTAATCCCCCCAAAGTCAGGCCTTGCTCTGTCCCAGGCCCAATCCAGAGGCTCAGAGGAGTTGGCTTAAGAAAATCTGGTAGCTGGAACCCCACTGGCCTTATGCTTCCTTTCTGGTCGATGGGCTTGTTCCAGGCACCAAGCTTCCATCTGATGTCTGGTAACAACAGCTCCTGTGCAGTGCCACACCCTTCACACATATTACCTCATCCAATCCTCACATAACCCTATGAAGGGGGTACGATCTCCCCGTTTTACAAATGAAGATATCGAAGATTAGAAGGTAGACCTTCTGGCCAAGTTCACAAAGCTGGAAACGAAGGAGGTCTATCTGGCTCAGGGGCCCACGCTCATGACCACTGTGCCATGTTGCTGCCTCAGCTTCGTGCTCGGGATCCCGTGTCCCACTTTCGGCACCTGGACTTTGTTGTTTTCACTCGCATTTGAGTCCCTGCCTTGATCTTGGCTGAGGTTCAGTTCTTTCAGAACTAAGGTCTTGCTGGACTGAGAGCCACCTCACGATCAGGGCCCTGCCTGCCCCTGGACCTCCTGACACTGACTACCAGCCTGCCACCCCCAGACCTCCCCTCTGCTCATCGTACTCCCTGCCCTGGCTTTGCCCTTTTCATCTCTCACCCAGACCCTTCTGCCTTCTTCCCAAAAGCGCACGGAAGCCCTGCTTCTGGTCTCTTTCCCCTCTCAGCCCTCCTCAGCGCGGAGCAGCCAGAGTGACTCATCGTGTCACCACCCCCATTCCTGCCCTAAACCCCCCACTGGCCAAGAAGCCAATCCAAATTCCTTTGCGTGGCATCACAGAACCCCACTTGCCAGCCTGGCTGACCTCATCTCTCTCTGCCCTCCCCTCCTGCTTTGTTCCAGAGCCAAGTGGAATGAGCCTGCTTGTCCCTGGATCTTGTTTTTAGCGTTCCCTCTGTCAGGAATGCCACCCCCACCCCTCCCTCTCCTACCCTCTGAATCCATTCTCCTGACTAACTTCTTATCTTTCAAGACTTGAGGTAAACTTCACCATTATGAAGCTTTCCCTACACATCTTCCTTCAAGTTTAAATCACTCCTCCCTTCTCAGAATCCTCACTCCACCCTTACAGACTTCTATTAAAGCACCTGGAACATTAATCTCACTTATTTTGTTTCTCTCTCCAAATCCCCCACTATACCAAGAGTTCTGAAAGGCAGGACTGTGTATGATTTCTCCAGCACAGGGTCTGGCACAAAGCCTATGCTCAGTGTTGGCTGAAGCAATGGGTTGACTGATACCTAAGCGGGTGCCCTGGGCACCTCCCACTCCCCTCTCCACAGGGAATGACCTCTTCCTGGTGGCTGTGCACGAGCTGGGCCATGCGCTAGGACTGGAGCACTCCAACGACCCCAGCGCCATCATGGCGCCCTTCTACCAGTACATGGAGACACACAACTTCAAACTGCCTCAGGATGATCTCCAGGGCATCCAGAAGATCTACGGTGTGTGGCAGGGGAGAGGGGGCTGCTGCTCCTTCTTAAGGGCTGGGCTGTGACTAGCTGCCTGAGTGGGTTGTTTTCTTAAGCAAGAAAAAAGGAGAGGCTATGCTGATATTTTGATAAGATATAAAAGGCCTGCTACCATGCCTCCCTCCCAGTTCTCTGTTCACACTGGTAATGCAAAGGTCTTGTTTTGGTCAAGTCAGTTGAGATGGGAGGACCAGTTTGCTTGAGCAAATGTATGTCAGCATAGCCCAGGCCGCCTCAGCCCCTGGGCTATGAAGCACAGGAGGAGGGCCCCTTCTGGAGGCCTTGATGACCTCAGAGAGCAGATGGCCCCAACCAGAACCCTGGAGGATGGGCGGGATCTCCACAAGTGAGGCAGTGGAGGACTGGAAAGGGGAGGTAGGGACCAAGGTGTTTTGAAAGTAGAATGGACAGGATTTGCTGATAGATCCAACATGGGGGTGAGGGTCAAGGACAACACCAAGATTTCTGGCTTTTCTAATTGTGGGGCAATAGGATTTACCAGTCTGTTGCTCAGAGAGCTGGGCTGGGATATTGATTTGGAATCTTAGGTGTCCAATCTATAGCCACTGGCCACATGTGACTATTGAAATTTGAATTTATATTAATTAGAATTAAATAAAATTAAAATTTCAGTTCCTCTGTCACACTAACAACTAGTCACGCATTTCAAGTGCTCAGCAGCCACAAATGGCTGGAGGCTACTGTATTGGACAGTGCTAATATAGAACATTTCTGTCATCACAGAACATCCTATTGGACAGCTCCAACATAGAGGGTCTTTAAAGCCATGAACCTGGGCACCTCCCCACTCCCCTCTCTACAGGGAATCAAGATCACTTAAGGTAGTGATCTGTGACTAGGGGATCATTGGAATTACCTTGGAATTTCCATTTTAAAAATGCTCTCATTGTCAGAGATTGGCTTCTCTTTGGTCTTGGGTGTCTTCTGAGCATCTTGAGTTTTAAAAGCTCTCCCAGTGACACTAATATGCAACCCAAGGGAGAAAACTGACATAGGGACAAAAATAGAGAGAACACCCAGGAGCACTCCAACCTTTAGGGTAGGGTGGGTGAGGAAAGGCTGCCAGCAAAGGAAGTGGAGAAGGAACAGCCCATAAAGTAGAAGGAAAACCAAGACAGAACAGGGGCCTGGAAAAGTGCTCCTATGATCTTGCTACTCAAAGTGTGGGCCTCAGACCAGGAACACTGGCATCACCTAACAGCCTGAAGAAATGCAGAATTGCAAGCCGCCCCCCACCCCCACCCCCCGCCCAGACCCTCTGAGTCATAATCCCCATTTTATTAAGATCCCTGGATCTTGATATGCACATCAAAGTTTGAGTTGGTAACCCTGGGGTTTGGCAACATGAAGGTCATTGGAGATCTTGACAGAGCAGCTTCAGTAGGTGACAGGGCAGAGGCTGTCCTGGAGTGGGATAAGGAACGAAGGGGAGAAAGTGAGGCTGGCATGTGTAGAGGGAGCAGAGAATGATGGTATGGGACACTGAGCCCAAGAAAGGACATGTTCTCTCTTATAACAGGAGAGAAGAAGAGAAGATATCAGATTCGGGGGTGGAAAGATGAGAGTTCCCATTTAATGACTATTTTCATCTGTTTTCTCAAAGATTGGGAAGTAAAAAGTGGGAGAGGGAACAGGAGGCTGGAGGGTGACAGACCTCAGCTGCCAGGGTGATGATGAAGCAATGACAGCGGGAGGCAGGGAATGGCTGACCCTGTCTAAGATACAGCCCCTCTCTGCAGGACCCCCAGCTGAGCCCCTGGAGCCCACCAGACCCCTCCCCACGCTCCCCGTCCGCAGGATCCACTCACCAAGTGAGAGGAAACATGAGCGCCAGCCCAGGCCACCTCGGCCGCCCCTCGGGGACCGGCCGTCCACACCGGGCGCCAAACCCAACATCTGTGATGGCAACTTCAACACAGTGGCACTCTTCCGAGGCGAGATGTTTGTGTTTAAGGTAGGGCCAGTCAACTGGTGACACCCAGATGGTCCTCTCCCACTTGCTCCCCCTCTGTGGAGCAGGAGAAGGCTGCTGCTCTGGGATTAGGCCCGCTTTCGGCCTGGACAGGAGTTGGCCCAGTGGCCAGGACTTGGGGTCCCTTTCTGGTGCTGCCGGGCGAATTGACTTGTTTCTAAGAGAAGGTGGGTAGACTGGTGATCTTATACCTTCCCAGGGGTTAATGCTGGGGGAAAGTGCTGGAGACCTGCTGGTCAGCGACTTTGAGCAAGTCGTCTCCCTTCTCTGGACCTCAGTTTCTCCATCTGAAGGTGGGGTCATTCCCTTAATGAAGGGTGTATGAAGACTAAATGAGTGCATGGCCATGAACATAGCAGCTTGGAGTAGGGGCTGACATGGCGATGGCAGAGTCTGTCTCCAGATCCTGCCAGGGCTGAGAAGCTGGGACTGAGGGATGCCTGATAGAAAGCTGGCCAGGCTACATCTTGTCACTTGTCCTGGTCCTATCACATTGGCCACTGGCTGACTGGGTGGCAGCACGTTTGGTTGGTATGCTACAGGTTGGGTTACCAGGGAAGTGGACTCTGAGACAGTGTTGAGAATGCAGGATTTTGATTAAAAAGTACCTTTGGGATCAACATCTGTGGGTAGGAGGGAAGGAAGTAAGACTGGGCAGAAGGAGAATATAAGCAGCAACTAGGACCATTGCAGAGTCGCCTACCCCTACAGGGAGTCCTATAGCTAGCATGGCCCATCAGAGTCATCCCACACAGGGCCCCAAATAGCTGGCACTTTGTACCTCCTGCTTCATTCAGTCATTGGATGAGAAGGGGCATGACCTTGGGGGAGCTTGCTGAAGCTGAGGCCATCCCCAGAGAGGCCTGCAGTTGAAAACAGCCTGCTGACCACATTGCGGACCGCCAGGGCAACAAGCCCTCCACGGAAAGGGGTCTGGTCAGGGTGTCTCCATCACACTGGGTGGCTGTGCAGGGCTGCTCCATTCCCCTCAGGGAGCTCTCCCAGCAAGCTTTGAGGACTGAGCAAGAATCAGGTGACACAGGTCAGCACTGATCCTGCCTCTCACAGAGTGGCTCTAGGAAAGTCACTGGCCTTATTTAAGATTCTGTATATCTTGGGACGCCTGGGTGGCTCAGTTAGTTAAGCATCCAACTTTGGCTCAGGTCGTGGTCTTGTGGCTCGTGGGTTCGAGCCCGGCATCAGGCTTATAGCACAGAGCCTGGAGCCTGCTTCGGATTCTGTGTATCCCTCTCTCTCTGTCCCTCCCCTGTTCGTGGTCTGTCTCTGTCTCTCACTTTCAAAAAAAAAAAAAAAAAAAGATTCTGTATATATCAAATCTACTTCATAGACTTGTGCAAGTCAAACTAAAGTTTTAAAAACAACATGAAAGTGCTTTCTAAAACACCTTGAAAAAAAGTTTCTAGTTTTTGTACCATCTTTTACAAATCACATTCATTCTGATCCCCCCCACTCAACGGTTCCTAGGCAAGTCTGGGTTTTATCATCTCCATTTATTTTATTTTAGTTTTTTAATTTGAGAGAGAGAGAGAGAGAGAGAGAGAGAGAGAGCACATGAGCAGGGGAAAGGGGCAGAGGGAGAGTGAGAATCCCAAGCAGGCTCTGTGCTCAGCATGGAGCCCCATGTGGGACTCGGTTCCATGACCCTGGGATCATGACCTAAGTCAAATCAAGAGTCGGATGCTCAAACGACTGAGCCATCCAGGTGCCCCTTTTATCATCCCCATTTACACTGAGGGTCCTGGTAGGTTACAGGCCTTGCACAGATTGCCTACCAGCCAAGGGCTGTACTGGCACAAGACACTAGTTTGAAGAAGAGGGCTTTCATCAGATTCTTGACCTACTGAGCTGCCATTTATTTAACATCAACCATGTGCCCTGTGCTGTTCTAGGTACTTTACCTATTACCTCTCCTCTGATCCCCAACATTACCCCCATTTGTAGGTGAGGTGCTTGCAGTACTGTGCCCACGGTCATGCAGTGCTAAGTGAAGTAAATTCACACCCAGGTCTCGAGGGATTCCCACAGCTTGCTTCCCAGGGTTCTCGCCCTGCTGGATGGAGCCAGAGGGTGAGGAGGGCATTCTGCTCAGGTTCAGTGGCCAGCCTTGTGAGTGGCCCACTGATGTCAGTGACTCTCTGCTGCCCTCATGTGGCCACTACAGGCCCCCGGCACCATCCCTTCCAGCTCCTCCCCACCTCATCCAGGCCAGTCTGCTGTCTGTCTCATAGCCCCTTGGACAGCTAGAACCTTCAGGAGGCTTATATGAAGAGAGTTAATGGGCATCCTGTCTTCCTCAGGGCATTGGAAGCTAGATGTGATAGACAGACATCACGGAGGGTTGCAAGGCTGGGCCCAGGGGAAGCTTTTGGGTTATTTGGGCTTGAGCCCCAAGGCTGAGATCCTAAGTTAAGGCAGGGCCTGCCATGCTTCTTTCTCCTCCCCTTACCCCCCAGGATCGCTGGTTCTGGCGCCTGCGCAATAACCGGGTACAAGAGGGCTACCCCATGCAGATTGAGCAGTTCTGGAAGGGCCTGCCTGCCCGCATAGATGCAGCCTATGAAAGGGCTGATGGAAGATTTGTCTTCTTCAAAGGTAATATAGCCTGTGCTAAGAGAACTGTGACAGTTCCCTGCCCTTTCTGGGACCCCCTTTCCCCATCTGTACACTGGAAGAGGCGGGGTGAGAAGCAGATGCCCTCCAAGAGCCCCTCTAGCCCTAACAGAGACACTGACTTCTGACAGGACTAATCCCTGCAGGCAGACCAAGCACAGTCCAGGGGAATCAAGTCATGAAGTAATTGTTGAGGGTCTGTATGTTCCCAGGTTGGTGGGACGACAAGGCTCACCCACGTCCAGGTACAGTGCTCCATGGAAGGCCATCCCATCAGTTCTGTAAGAGTTGGTTGGGAGGAGGTCACACTGGCTGGAGAGGTCAGGGAAGGAGCCAGGGGAGCTAGCATGTATGGCATGCCCACCCAGGGCTGGGTTGCTTCGCTTCAATTATCTTGAGATGGGCCCAGCCTCAGAAGGGTAAGATACAGATAATTAGTGAGAAGTGAGGAAGGCAGTCCAAGAGGAAGGGACAGCATGGGTAATAGAGTAGTGTGGGGATATGCATGTACGTTGGAAAAGCTTAGAAGACCCACTGGACAGCCATGGAGGCCCACCTTGGAGAGCGGTGAGCAGTGGCCTAGAAGGGAGAGTGAGGGAGAGTCCTAAGGAGCCTTGGTTGCCAGGCCAGAATGCAGTCTTGACCCATTAGAGAAACACTGGTGTCCACTGGGTGCTTGTGAGCAGCAGAGAGCCAGAGGGCAGGCAGCAATCCAATAGAGCAGAGGTGGGGAGGCCATTTCGGAGTCGGTTGCTGGAGGGGAGGGAGCTAGTCAACAAGGCCCACACCAGGGAGGACCAGTGAGGCCAGAGATGGACAGCTAAAAGATGCAAAAGGCTTCCTGAGAGGCTGAACATGGAGGGGAGAAGGAAAGAGAGGGTCAAAAGTGATGCCAGGTTTCTTGCTGGGGAACCGGGGGGCAGAAAGGTGAGGAGGGAGGGAGCACACTGTGGAGGTAGTGACGAATTCCAGAAAGCAGACCTGGAAATGCCCAGAGGCTGGTGTACACTGGGTCAGGGCTCCTGGGTCTGGGGCTCAGGTCCAGTGGGAGTGGCTGTGAGCCCTCAGAGTTGGGTGTCACTGGTGGAAGGTGGGGAGTACTAAGGCATGCAAAGCCACAGGAGTGGCTGAGGATGCCTGAGAGAGAGTTAAGGAGCAATTCACATGAACGAACAGAGGGTGCGGCACGGAGGCTGGGCAGCATGGGGCCGGTTGCCCAAGATCTGCAGTGACTGGCTTCTGGCTTCTTGCCCCCATGCTCTGCCAGGGCCAAGGAGCCTCAGTCTCCCAGAGAGGCTGTCAATCAGGCCTTGCACTGTTTCCCCCGACACTGTGGCTCTGTGAATGACTTCAGTCCTAGCAAAAGATGGACAAGTGGCACCAGCCACAACCTCTGGCATTGAGTGACTGGGAAAGGCTGATCCTGGGTTTCTCTTGGCTACAGGTGACAAGTACTGGGTATTTAAGGAGGTGACGGTGGAGCCTGGGTACCCCCACAGCCTGGGGGAGCTGGGGAGCTGTCTGCCCCGAGAAGGCATTGACACAGCTCTGCGCTGGGAACCTGTGGGCAAGACCTACTTTTTCAAAGGCGAACGGTACTGGCGCTACAGCGAGGAGCGGCGGGCCACGGACCCTGGCTACCCCAAGCCCATCACTGTGTGGAAGGGCATCCCACAGGCTCCCCAGGGGGCCTTCATCAGCAAGGAAGGATGTACGTAAGGGCCTGGCTGGGTGGGGAGTAGCCCGATTTTATGTAGGTCCCAACAGGGCCCATGGGCATACTCTCAGGGTATCCAAGTTTGAGAAACGGTGTCTAATGGTAAGGACAACTGCCTCACATCTACCCATGTTCACACAGTAAATTAATTCTCTTACCAGCTACCAAGCCAGGCTCTCATCTGCAGAGATGACTCACATTTGAGAGATGTTTTCATAGACTGACTTCACTCTTTCAGACAGCATTTCTCAAATAGTGGACCTCAGATGTACTCTAGGGCTTCCTCGAGTTATCAAATCTGAAAAGCAATGATGGATACAGGTGCTTTCAAAGGTTTTTGGTTTTTTTTGTTTTTTTTTTGTTTTTTTTTAAACAAGGCTTGAGGGCAGGAAGATGGAAAGAGAAGCCTTTTTTATTTATGAGACATTTTCTAAGCTCCTCCTGGAGGCCAGGCTGGGAGCTTCCCAGCAGACTAGAAGCTTCTCAAGAAGAGGGGCTGGGTGTTGCCAGGTGCAGGAATCCATGAATGTTTGTTAAATACATTTCCCGTGATCTGGTCAAAAATACAGACTCTGGAGGCTGGCTGACTTCACATCCCGCCTCCACCACTTACTATGAGTTTGAGCAAACCATTTAAGTTTTCTATGTCTTCATCTATCAGATGGGGATAATAATGGTACCTACCTCATTGGGATTTGTAAGAATAAGGTAAGTTAAGTAGAGCACTTAGATCAATGCCTAGCACATGATCCATGCCATGTGAGACTTAGCTGCTATCATCATCATCATCATCTTGTTGGTGTGTTTTAGTTTTTGTAGAATGACAGGTGTCATCCATTCCCTCCACAATGATTATTGAGAGCCAAGTTTTGTGGGAGAGCTGGGGAAGGAGCAGAGAATAAGACTTGCATTGCATCCCTGGCTCCCATTCTAGAGGCAGAAAACAACTAAGGTGGCAGCAAATGCTCTAAGGGAAAGAAATGCAGCCGAAGAGCTATGGTGGGGGGGGGGGGTGCTGGGGAGGGCCCGTTAGAGAGAGTTTGTCAGGAAGGGCTCTCTAAGGAGATGTCACTGGTAAGAAAGCCAAAAGTCTCGGGGGGGAAGAGCTGCTACTGATGGCTCTCCTGTGTACCTGATGCTTAACACACATGGTCTTGCTTTCTGGGAGCCTCAGAGACAAGTGACATCAAGGACTTTGGCCAATGAAAGTCCCAGAGTGGGGAGCCAACCAATAGGAGAGTCTGAGTTGCTTTGCTGTCTGTACACTGTCTGGGCCATGAAGGCTGTTGCTGGGAGCCTGGTGTGGCTGCCCAGCCCCTCCACCTCCTTTCTCCTTCTCCTTCTCCTCCTCCTCCCCCGCCCTCCTCCTTCTTCTTTTCCTTCTTCTTTTCCTCCTTCTTCTCCCTCTCCTTCTCCTCCTCCTCCTCCCCCCTCCTCCTCCTCCTTCTTTTCCTTCTTCTTCTTCTCCTCCTTCTTCTCCCTCTCCTTCTCCTCCCCCTCCTCCTCCTCCTCCTCTTCCTCCTTCTTCTTCAAGTTTATTTATTTTGAGAGATATAGAGACAGTGTGAGTAGGGGAGGGGCAAAGAGAGAGGGAGAGAGAGAGAATCCCAAGCAAGCTCCAGGCTATCAGCACAGAGCCCGATGAGGGGCTCAAACTCATGAATTGTGAGATGACGACCTGAGCCGAAACCAAGAGTCAGATGTTTCACTGACTGAGCCACCCAGGTGCCCCAGTCTCCACCTCCTTTCTTTCTAGCCTCTTCTCCAGCAGTGTCCCAGAGACCCTGCATCTGTATTGTGATGCAAGCCAAAGAAAAGCCACAACTGTGACAAGGTGGTGTCCGCTGTCAACCAAAGGAGAAACTTGGCTCCCTGCCTCCCTTGCCTCAAGCAGAAGCTAGACTGAGGCTCTAGAGCTATGAAGGCAGTGCTGTCCAAGCCATAGTTGGGAACTTGATCTCACCAACATGGGCGGGGTGGAGGAGAGGGTTATAAGGTAGGGAGGCACAAATTGAACTTATCAATTCTACTTAAAGTCAGGTGGCTTCCTGGCACCTGTGAGATGACAGGCCAGGCTGCTCCAGGTCCCGGGCGCACCTCTTTGCAACCGTGCAGGTCACACTCCGAGACCCTGTCACACTGTTGGCAGAGTGTGCTACACACTGCCCTCCCCCCACCTGCAAGCGACCCAACACGCTGCTCCCACCACTTCATATGCCCACCCCTCCTTCAAAGCTCCTCTGGGACGCCAGGGTGGGAGAGGCGTCCTTCTTCCACACTGCCACAGCACCCTATGCCCTCTCACTCTGGCCCAGAGCAGGTGCAGGGCAGTACCTGGGAGTAGTGATGCTGGACCATGTTTCTGCAGATTACACCTACTTCTACAAGGGCCGGGACTACTGGAAGTTTGACAACCAGAAACTGAGTGTGGAGCCAGGTTATCCACGCAACATCCTACGTGACTGGATGGGCTGCAACCAGAAGGAGGTGGAACGGCGGAAGGAGCGGCGGCTGCCCCAGGACGATGTGGACATCATGGTGACCATCAATGACGTACCAGGCTCTGTGAATGCCGTGGCTGTGGTCATCCCCTGCATCTTGTCCCTCTGCATCCTGGTGCTGGTCTACACCATCTTCCAGTTCAAGAACAAGGCAGGCCCTCAGCCTGTCACCTACTATAAGCGGCCAGTCCAGGAGTGGGTGTGAGCAGCCCAGAGCCCTCTCTGTCCACTCGGTCTGGCCAGCCAGGCCCTTCCTCATCAGGGTCTCAGGGGCAGCTCTGGCCACTGCCCACCGGGGCCAGAAGGGCCCTAGGCCAGGGGTCGTGCAGCTGAAGTGGTAGGTACATTGGCCTAGGCTGAGCATGAGGCAGGGAGTGATGGTGGCTGTGCCCCAGGGTGGGTGTCTGGCAGCCAGTTGCCAGCCTTCTGTCCTGGGTGAACTGCTCCCTACGCAAGGGAATAGGCCAGGCCCCATCAGGAGGCAGGGACCATGCCAGGAGGAGGCCCTGTGGTCACTGCATCCTGTGGTTATCAATGAGGCACCACAGCTCTGTTCCTGGCTGGACCCAGCACCTTCTGTGGAAGCCAGCACTAGCACTCTCAGCCCCCTCTGGGAGATGCCACCAATCCTGGTCCCCCTTTGCCAACACCTGCTGGTCAGATGTCTGCCCCCACCCCACTGTCCTCCAAGGCTACAAGACCCCTGCTGCCAACATGGCGGGCAACAAGCCCGGGTTTCCACTGCTGGCATACAGCAGATCCCTCAGGAAACCTGCTCCACATCAGGGTCTCCTTTGAGATCTAGGATTTAGGGTCACATGTTGCAGGCAGTGTTGTGGCCCAGCGGGGTCTGACAAGGACCCAGCTGTCACGTCGTGAATATTTAAATGTCCTGTTACTACTGTTTTAAAAGTCCCATTCTGCAAAGGCTGTTTGAGGCGTTAGGTGAATTAGAGGTGACTATCTTGGTGATGAGGCCAGCGTGGCCGGCCCTTCCCCAGGAGACAAGGACCAAGGTGCTGCTAAGGCCACTCTAGCGCCTAGACACCCCAGGAGCTGGACCTGCTCATGAGGCTAAAGGTCTGGGGCAGGAGCTGATCCCATCTCTGGAGGCTGATCTGAGTTCTGACTATCCTCCACTTCTCTGTCCCTCTCCCCATTCTCCCAGTCCCCAGCCCTGTTGCTTATGGCCTGGGGCTCAGCCTGACTAGCTAGGTGAGGCAGAAATGGCTCCAGGCCAACATTCTCATGGCTTTGGGGGTAATGGGCCCAGGGCAGCCTTCTCAAGTGTTCAGAGCCCACACCCCCAGTTACCCTGAGGCCAACTCAATCTCTCAGCTTGGAAGCAGTGTTTATACAAGCTTGGCCCTTGCTAACCCTGCTCACTGGGCCCATCTGCCTGCATTGCAGTCCCAATCCTAGGGGCCCATCCTTCACAGTCTCTGGAATTCCTAGGGCTCAGCTTGCCTCACTCCAACCCAGTAGAGGCAGCCCTGTTTGTCACTGAAGAGCCCTAGGCAAGACTAATGGGTTCAGTGATGCCCACTGGCTCTCTGCCAAAGCCAAAAGGTGGTACATCTTCAGGGTGCTGGCAGAGTCTCCGATGCCACTCTGGCCCTCTGGGCCTGCATGGGCTTCGCCCCTACCCTGTGGCCTCTGGGCTTTGGGTTGGCTTAACCTGTAGCAGACAGGGACTACTATTGCCCTGGGAGCTGTCTTGAGCAAAATCTCTCTTGTCCCAGAGGCACCTATGTGGGTCCACTATGTTCCCGGGCATCATCCTTCTGTCTTTTCTCATTTTGACCAAGGGCGGGCTCCCTGGGGTGGGTGGGGAACAACTGCAGAGATATTAGTGATTCATAGGTTTGTATAGTGTTTTATACTTTGCAAAGCACTTTATTAGCTCATACCTGTCCACTCACATGAAACTCGTGTAGGCCCTGGGAAGCCTAGGGTAACTCTCACCGTGCCCTCAAATGAAGCACAGAGAGATTGTTTCTTGCCCAGGCCATCGGGTGGGCTGGCTGGGCCTTGGGTCCCCACCTATGGACCCCTCTAGGGTCCAAGATGAGATCAGAAGTGTCTCTTTTATCCATCTTTTCCTGGCCTCCCTTCTCCCCTTCCCGGTCCCTCTCCACTCCTCAGGTTGGTGCTCTCTCTTTTTGGAAGCTCTAGGCTCCCCAGGCTCCCCATTGGCTCCTGGTACTACCAAGGCCAGCTGAGAAAGAGCAGGAGATGGAGGCAGGCAGCTCAGGCTGCAGATGTGAGGGATGCAGGGCCAGGCCCAGAGAGGGCTCAGCCTGGAGGCTTCCAATCTCGGATTCTCCTGTCTTGTGGTCATCTGTTTGCCCATCACCACAGGACAGGGCAGACAGACAAAGGGGCACTGCACTGGGGACCCCAGAGCCCAGCTTCCCCTCGGCCCGGGGAATATCACAGCATTTCAGTGTCGGTCACATTTTAAACTGATCAGCCTTTGTATAATGTTTTTTAAATCATTTCTAAATAAAACAAAAATACAGAGCGTGTTGTTTTCTTGGGATATAGGAACAAGGATCAGGTTCTGGGAGTGGCCTTAAGAAACTTCTGGGAGAGGGGGAACAGGGTGCTTTGGGGTGTCTGGGAACTGTCCCATGCATCTCATCTACCAGCCCAGCAATCAAATGTCCCCTCTCTCAAAAAGGCTGGCCCCAGAGGCCCAGTGTTACTGGGGTTCCTAGAACACAACCTGATAATGCCTCACTGGGATCCAGGATGGCAGAGCAAGCCCCCCCCCCCCCCCCCCCAGGAGAAGTACAGGGAGGGTCACTGTGGCAAGGTCTTCTCCGAAGCCAAGGCACATGGTGCCATAACCAGGGACAAAAGCAACAGCCCGGTTCTTAGCAATAAGGAACAGACGAGAGGAGGTGAGGTCAGCAGTCTTGGGGTCTTACCAGGAGTCCTGGCCTGGTTCTGGAAGCCAGGGCCAGGGAGGGCTGCCCCAGAACCCAGACGGCTGGAGAAGCTGTAGGGTGGGGGTGAGCACGAAGGTTTAAGCTGGTTTGGGTGCAGGCTAAGAAGCGAACAAATTCGGAAGGAACTAGAGGCGAGCCGGTGCCCCATGGCGAGGCTGCCGAAGAGGCCCTGCCGAGACCTCCTTCCAGTCCTCCGTGATCTATCTCCTCGACTCTTCGAGCCTGTCCTGGGCGCCGGGGTTGGAAAAGGACGACAAGAGAGGAACATAACAGCACAACGACAGTTGGCAGCTGGCAGTAACTGCGGAGGGTGTCGAGTCAGTACCAGGAGGTGCAGGTGATGAGGAAGCGCACATCGTCCAGTGGCCCCCAGGGACTGGGTTCAGGCTGGGGCCGCTCAGGGGCCTCGGGCGCCCCGGGTTGGGGCTGGGGCTGGGCCTGCACGGGCTCTGGGGCGCCCTGGCCACCGCTCAGCCGAGCACCCATCGTCTGCAAAGAGAAGCCGTTAGATGCGGGTCAGCTGCACGCGACCCGGTCGTCCCGCCACGCCCCGGCCCGACCCTCCTCTCTCACCGCGAGAGCCACGGGTCTCCAAGGTCCCAGAGCCGGCGACTGCACTCCGCCGGCCTGCGTACTTGCGCTGGGAGGAGCCGGCGTCGTGACCTCACCGCACGCAGGCCCCGCCCCCTAGCCGCTGCTGCGGGGTTGCGGACCCGACCCCACCCACCAGTAACTGGCCAATGCTGCTCCAACATCGCGGGGCCCCGCCCCGCACACAGCAGGAGACTGAAGGAGCCGCCCCAGCAAGCCACAAAGGACTCATCCAGACGCTTCCTGGCTCCACAGGCACTGTAGCTAAGGGAGGGCGCCTTCCAGTTTTCTGAGAATCTCCATGGCACCTGGCAACCAGGCAGCAATCTCCATCCACTTTGGTCAAAGAAGACAAGACTGCCCTGAAGCCAGGTGCTCCAGACCCCTTACAGGTCCTCATTCGGGCCTAGAGGAGAGCTGGAACATTCTCATCTCTTAAACCCCAGAAGTAGGAGGCTGAAGTCGCATGGAAAAGGCTAGAACTACAGTAGAGAGTGCTTCCTCCTCTTGCCCTGGGACAATCATCAACCCCCATCCTGATGATCCCGGGACGAGGGTGGGAAATTGTGAGACTGGGGGGGGGGGGAGGGTGTGTGTGTGTGTCCTACCCACTTTCCCCCAGAACAATGCTAGGGAAGGAGGGTTGCAGGTGGAGGCCCCCAAACAACACATTCAAGAATAGCCAGGCTGCCTTTTAATGGGGGTGGTACAGGAAAGAGAGTGGTCAGTCAGGAGCCGTTAAGGCCTGACAGACAGCACAACATGGCAGATGTTTGAAGTAACTGTAGATTCAGGAGATGGGCACAGGTGAAGAGCTGGGCATTCAGCCACTCACTCCCAGTCAGTTCTCTGCCAACTGGCTGCCTGGCTGGGTGGGGCAGAGGGAGCCAAAGTCCAGAGGCAGGAACCCGCAGAACAGCAATGGAAGGTAACTCAGGTGAGGCTAGAGAGAGAAGGAACACTGTCAGTAGGTGCTTCTCAGAGCATACCCCACCCTTTATTCTTAAGATGCTTGCCTCCACCCTCACCCCTTTGTTCCAGCTCAGCCCTGAAGAGCCACATTCAGAGCCCTTTCCAGATTACACTGCTTCCTTGAGTCACAATCCAGTCAGAACTCTCAATGCTTAAAAACTAACAGTAACTCCTTCCCCACTCAACTCAATTTGTTCACTGTTATCAATCACAAACCAGAGCCTCAGAACTCAAGTCCAGCAAACATCAGAGAAGGGAGTAAGGGGATTCACAAGAGAAGAGATGTGCCCAGACCACAAATCCCTCAGTGGCAGGGATGAGGCCAGAACATTCTTCCTGGAGGTAATAAGTACGTATACAGGGGCGCCTCAGTGGCTCAGTCAGTTAAGTGTCTGACTACAGCTCAGGTCATGATCTCATGGTTTGTGAGTTCGTGCCCCGCATAGGGCTCTGGGCTGACAGCTCAGAGCCTGGAGACTGCTTCGGAATCTGTGTGTCCCCCTCTCTCTGCCCCTCCCCTGCTCATGTTCTGTCTCTCACTCTCTCTCAAAAATAAACATTTAACAAAAGAAAAATTACAGGAGATATAAAATACATGTACAATTATAAAACTAAAGTGCATACTTTTTAAAAAAATTTTTTTTTGTAACATTTATTTATTTTTGAGACAGAGCATGAACGGGGGAGGGACAGACAGAGAGGAAGACATAGAATCGGAAGCAGGCTCCAGGCTCTGAGCCATCAGCCCAGAGCCCGACGTGGGGCTCGAACTCACAGACCGCGAGATCGTGACCTGAGTTGAAGTCGGACACTTAACCGAGTCACCCAGGCGCCCCTAAAGTACATACTTCTAATCAACTACCTGACACCTTCATTATCAGCTCTCATGGGCACCTCAAACTCAACAGGTTCAAAACCAAAGAAGGATAATGAGTTTTGGCTCTTCCTTTCCAGTATCCATTTCTGTTCCTTACCTAACTGCATAAGCAAGAACCACCAAAATACTGACCAGTACTGGTCACTGTGGGCAATTCTGCCTGACTTTAAGAGCAATTTCTGAAGTTTTACCATTAAATACAACATTTGCTATAGTTTTCTTGGTAGGTACCAATTATCAGATTGCAAAAATTTCTTTCTGTTCTTAGGCTAAAAGGTGTTGTTGTTGTTGTTTTGTCCTTTAACTAAATGATTGTGTATGTACTGCCTTCTTTGTAAGATTCTATGTTCCACAAGGGCAGGGTGGGTATATCTTATTCACCAAATCACGATTTTCTGGCACGTTCAAAAAAAAGTTACTGAACAAATGACAGAACTACTGTACCACTTTCCTATTCAGACCCTTTCAACTACTCTCTCAATTCTGATTCCCCATCAGAATTACCCAGAGAAACTTATTAAAATAAACCAAACATGGTTGGGTCTCACTCCAGAGTGAATTGGTAACTGGGGGGTGATGCCAGGAATCTATATTAACAAGCATCCCAACATAGACTAAAGGTCAAAATCACAGGCCTACAGTCAAAACTTCTTGACATGGGAATTGAGGGTCTTTGACACTCTGACAATATTACCTTGCCCTTTCACACTCTCCATACTTTCCCACCTCTGGGTCTGTCTGAAGTGCTTTCCTACTCCATCTCTGCATATTCAAATGTCTATTCATTCACCTGGGCCCAGACTAAACGATTTGCCCCCGACAAAACCTTCCGGGATACCAGAGTGTTTCACTGGAGCTTCCTGAGCCACCTAAGGCACCTTTTATCTCTTCTTTGAAGGCAGTGAAGAGTTATGTGTGGCCTCTACAACTTCTCGGCTACACTGTGAGCTCCTAGAGGCAGGACACAGGGCTAAGTTGCCTGCCTATCCTACATGGAGCCCTATCGACAGGGCTCAGTGAACATCAGATGAACAAATGAATGAAGAAGGGAGAATGAAGGGTAATTTTGCCTGTTGTAAAGTAGGGGGTCTGTCACTGGGTACTTGGCTCTACTATGGGCATATGGGGTTTCTATCCTCATAAAGATTGCTGGGATACTTGGGTGTGGCATGCCTTGAGAAGAATCCTCAATGGGAAAAGGTGAATATCAGCACCTGCTGCTCCTCCAAAGGAAAAAGAGATTCCAGAGCCTCATACCCCAGAACCTCCAGGGTTAGGCCCAAGATCCCACTTTTTTCTTAAACCCACAAAAATCCAGACAATTGTGATTTTGATGCAATCCCCACCCCCAACAAGTCCTTTAGGGTCTCCTTAGTTTCTAAGAGCAACTTCCCCTCCTTCCCTCTGCAAACAGCTCTTTTTGGTCTCAGGCTCTGGGCTGCTGGCTGGGGACACCGACACACAAGCACACACAAACTACAAAACAATGTGGTCAGTGAGAAAATAAGACAGACCAGAGGGAAGCTTTGCCCAGAGAGGGGACACTGAGCTGAGTCTTCAAAGATGGGGATGAGCAGATACTCAGGCAATGCTCACTGGCTGTACCCTGTGACTGCTCAGCAATGCACAGGTGTGCCCTCACACACAAGGACCTACCGGTATGAATGCAGTGTGGACCCATCCTAGGTGGCATCTCCCTCCTCTACCCTCCAAAGGCAGAAAAGAGACCCAGATACCTGTCAATGAGGGAATCCCGCATGCTGGTCGCAATGGTGCTAGGCTGGGCTTCATTCAGCTTGAAGACACTCTCCACCACTGACAGCTCTGTGCTGGTTGTGTCCAGGCCACAGAAGGCACACCAGTCATTCACCACCATCCCGGCGGCAATTACCTCGCTGCCTCGGTTCACAGTGCCTGCCTGCCAAGGGAGAGCTCAGTGTGGATCATGGCACCAAAAGCCACAGTCCTGCCACTCCCTGGCGAGGACTATCCCCAAACCCCACTCCTTGACCTGCATCCCCAATCGCAAACTGTAACAGATAATAACTCAGATCCTTAACGCTAGGCAAAGGATCTGCCTCAGGAGGAGACAGAGATCAGAGAAAGGAATGCTTACCACAAGGGGGACCTGAAGAAGAGAAGACAGCTCATCTTGGTCTTCAATTGAAGTCTTGGGATGTACCAGTCCTCCCTGATTGCTGAAGACACAGTAGCTTCCTACTAGCACCTGGTCAGCCACTGTCTGTCTGAAGACTTCCACCTTGAGCACATCAGCCAAGATTTCTTCTGTTTCCTGTTAGCCAAAGGCACTGTACTCAGGGCCCAGAACTTCCAGGTCAAGGAACCAGGGGCCCTCCACACCCAGAACCACCCAGGGCTTGGCTCCCTAAGCCCCTCATCCCTCTGCTACCTAGCTGCATATAGAAGCTTCATGCAGAAAAAGCAGGAAATACAGGTTGGAGCAGAGTCTAGACCAGCTATGGAGTCCCTAATAGCTGTGCATGCCCTGAGGAGGCAGGGGCTGGTCTCCACATCACCCTCTTCCCTCTAACCCACACTCAAGAGTTCAATTGTCAATCATCTCTCCTGGTCCTGGTTGCAGGATGGGACGGAGCAGTCTCCCTGATTTTGGAGGATTAATACCCTCCTCAGCTTCTTTCTGGCACTGGTCACACCTCTATTATCACTATTATCACTATTCCAATGAGTGCCTGAAATCTGAGAGCCCAAGTATAAAGAGAAACCACAAGAGACACCCCTAAGTCCTGCCTGACAGGCAAGAACAATGACTAACCACTGACTAGGCGGGTCCTGTGACTCTTGGGCGAAATTGGGCTACCTTACCCTGTCCAGGTCTGGGTGGACCAAGGCCACGTAGTCGTTGCAAGTGGTGACATTGCCCAGGGCTGAGAGCCGCTCCTCCACCCGCCGGATCTGCACTGAGTCCGGGAGGCAGTTGCGAATGTGCTGTAGCTCCTGATCAGTGGTGTTGTTGGGCACCAGGAGACCATGTCTGTTCCCTAGAGATCCAAATTAGGGGGTGGGGCAAGAATGGACCACAAATACACAAGTAACCTGCTAAGCTTTGGGGGTTTTAGATACAATCCAGCCCAGTCAGTTTCCCCAGGAAAGCTTTAGGCCCAGACCCCAGCCCGCTAACCCATTGATCCATACAACACCCAGGGGACCAGGAGTCCCATTGGGCAGGCCAGAGATAGCCCAGGAATTTGTCCCAACACACCCTGCCCATTTTGCCATCATCAACCAGGGGGGACCAGGACTAACAAGAGGAGCTCTTGGCGTTAGCTATATATTTTGCTACTTGAAAACTGAGGTAACACTACACACCTATCAGAATGGCTAAAATGTTTAAAAGAATGCCAATACCAAATGCTGGCAAAGATACATGGAACAACCAATAGGAGTGTAAATTGGTCAACCACTTCAGATTATTATCTGGCATCACCTACTATATAGAATTTCCGCATACCCTGTGCCCAACCAGTCCTCTCCTAGGTATTACACATCCAACAGAAACATGTACATGTGTTCACTAAAAGACATAGCAACCCTATTCATATTAGAACTGAAAACTACCCTAATGCCCACTGTCAACAAAATGGATGAATATAATGTGGTATATTTACACAAAACACAATACGAATGAACAAACTACAATTATATTGTGACAACAATAACTAAACCTCTGCCTGCCTCCACAAGAACACAACTCTTGAACTTCTAAACTCTGAGTTACACCCATTATATATTAAAAAAAAAAAACAAAAAAAAAAAACACCAAGCGACAAGTCCAAAGGTCATAGTTAGGGCCAAAGAGTGTTTGGCCTGAATAAGAAAATACTCAGAGGCTAAGGTCATCAGGCTTATGACTTAAAAAAACAAAAACAAACAAACAAACAAAAAAACTCCCATATGACCCCAATGAACAGAACTAGAAATAAGGGGTGACAGTAAAGGGAGACAGATCCAGCTCAAATAAAGGACCAATGGCCAGACTCAACAGTGCTGAGAAGTAGGGGAGTGGGATAGGGATGCCACTCAGAGACATGGTAAAGCCAATTTAAGACTTAAATGGATAATGAACAAGATGACCCAGAATCTTAGCTTGTCATTTTGTAGAGGCAGAACTGGATCCTCAGAAAGAGGAAGCAACTTGCCCAGAGTCAGTGGCAAGGGAGAGAGGACATTTCCATCTTCCCTCCCAGGTGTGGAGGGAAGGTGTGGTACTTGGTGAGTCACTTGGGTTCCTTGAATCTTGGCTTCATCATTAGTCAGATTAGGCCAATAAGGCCTGCCTGCCAGGGTCTTCGTGAAGAAGGACTGAAATCAAGTTTAAGAGTGAAAGCACTTAATGTTATTTGTTTTCCTATGATCCAGAAGCTTTTGCCAGTGATAGTCCCTGATCTGAAAGCACTTAAAAACAGGGTCCGGCACAGGCCAGAGAGATTCTCTAGTTTCTGGAGATAATGGATGAAAGCCGGAAAATCCAAGGGTCACTAGAAGTCCCCTCCAAGGCTACAATTAAAGGCTCTGGGAGGATCCACTCCCTCGCTCAGCGTCTGGCTTACCCACACACATGCGCCCGATGATGCGGCAGCCAGCGATGGACGCGTGCACCACGGGGATGGTATCGGCGAGCTCGCCCTCGAACACACTGTAGGGATGTGGATTCAGTGGTTAAGGAGCTGAGGGATCTGAGTCCCCAACTCCCAGCACCCTCTCAGCCATCCAGCCACCCCACTGCCAGCAGACACCGGAGCTCCCGCCGCACCTGTAGAAGTTCTCCGACCCTCCGATGGCCACCAGGCAGTAGGTGTTGGTGAGTTTGGCAAAGCAGCCGATCTCACAGTTGTTCTCGAAAGACGCTCGGACCGCCATGAGGCCTAAGGGCTGCGGGACCGGGAGTTCAGGGCCAACGAATCCTCTCCCGGCCGTGGGTCCGGGTCTCCCGGCCTCAGCCCTTCAGGGCCCGCCGCGACCGCGCCCCTCTTGGCCCCTCAAATCTCAGGTCCCGCCCACTGGACCCCTCTAGACTGTCTAGCCCGGAATCCTCCGACTACCACTCAAGACGCGGGGAGCCCAGAACTGTCCCTTCCGGCGTCCCTCCACACCCGCTCACCAAACGACAGCAACCCCCGCACGCTTCAACAGCTTCCACTCGGCCCTAGGTAGGTTTCCGTTTCCGCCTCAGCCAAGGGAGACTTCCGGGAGAGCTGAGTGCCCCCGCTTACGCAGGCCGCCACCGTAGCTCCACCCTCTGGGAGGAGTCTATGGTTGCAAGTGTTCCGGTCTGGACCCCACGTGGCCCCGCCCCACGCATGCTCTCATCCAATCATTCCTTCATTCATTTATTCAGGCGCTTTTTAGGAGGTACCATTGACCGAGACCTGTGGCTGGTTGGATGCGAGGCATAAGAGAGGAGGAGCCAGCGATGTCTCGAAGGAGACGAGTTGATGATGGAAGTATTTACTGAAGTAAAGCCTAAGGAGAAAGAGTAGGTGTGGGGAAAGTGACATGCCGAGTGTTAGATTTGGGACAGACGTCCAGGCCAAATCTGGAGCCCAGGGAAGAGTGAAGGGCTGAGATTTGGGGCTGAAGCCTGGGGTAGATGAGTCACCCACGGAGGCGTCCAGTAGGGAGAAATGAGACCAGGACAAAGGTCGGAGAAGGAGACGTGGCCAAGAAGTAGAAGAAACCAGTCTGAAGAAGGTATTGGAGAGAGGGAAGGATGGATGAAACCGGGTCTTAGGGAGGGTCCAGATGGGCAGTGGTGTGGATGCTGACTGGCTTCCACTATGCATGTCCTTGGTCACTCACTCAGGACCCACTATGTCCTCGAGATAGATGGTAGCACTCAAGGGACCTGCTCTCATGGATGAGATGAACTTGATCTACATTTTGTAGAGTCTACACAAGCCCCAAGGCCTCTCGGAATGTCACAATGAGGGTAGAGGGGGCTTGGAGCCCTGTCCTCCCCTCAGCCCTTCTGCAAACATCCGTCTCCCTCAGGGAGCCCTCCACAATTGGCCTGAATGGTCAATTGGCTCTTCCCCAGCCCTCAACGTGAAGTTCCACAACTCCACCTTTCTCAGGACACACCAGGCTGCTGCTGGGTCATAGCATGTCTGCCTTTATTGATTTGTATTGTGTAAACTGTCCCAGGCAGGTGGTGAGCTCAGGAAAAGACGAAAAACCTATCAGAGCCTATGCTTCTGTGTGTGTGTGTGTGTGTGTGTGTGTGTGTGTGTGTGTGTGTGTGTCAGAGTCTGAGTATCCACACCCTCTGTATCCTCCCCAGTTCATCTCAGACCCACTCATCCTGTCCTGTCCTTGGCCTCTCTTCACCTGCTTCCCTCTACCAGGAATTCCTTTTCTCCTCCATCTGTCCAATCCTCCCCATCCTTCAAGGGCTGACTCAAAGTCTGCCTCCTTTGAAACTTTCCTCACCACTCCACTGTCACCACACCCTGCCACTGATTCCTTGAGTTAGATACAGCTCTGTCTTGCCTGCCATTGGTTTATGTATTTATCCTTATCTCCCAGGGCCTGAGTCTGATTCACTTGTCAGCCCTGTGGTAGGTACACAGCTTGGGCCAAAGAAGATACTGGTTGCTGTGTGCATACCTATGTGTGTGTGTATGGTGTGTGTATGTGGTTATGTGCATATTTATTGTCTGTGGATCCTGAGGGGTCTACAGTGTGCACTGAATGCATATATTTTGTTTCGCTACTCATTTAGCCATATTACATTTATTGAGTACCTGTAACTAGAATTCTGAGTGTTTGGGTTTATCACATGGACCTTTGTTTACTTACTGAGTGTCAATGGGTATTCAGTTTGTGGGTATGAACCCTGTCAGGGTGTTGTGTGTGTTGTACAGGCATTTGGGGCATCTCTGTGATGTGTGTGTTTTGTGTGCATGGGGACATGTGAACTGTTGATAATGGTGTGTCATGTCTGTGCAAAAACACATTCTTAAGCATTAGGGACACGGGTTTGGGCCCCAGCTCTGCCACTGGTTCCACTTGGATCTGATTCCAAGCAAGTCATCAAACTCTCTGGGCCTCAGCTTCCACATTTATAAAATAGGGAAGATAGTACCTATGATCCTAGAAATGTATACCTGCTAGAGGTCTATCTTGTAGAATGTTGTGAGGATGAAGGATAAGAATTAACCTGTGTAGGGCACCCAGCACAGTGGCAAATGGCAGGTACTGTGGTTTCTATTTTCGTGTGTGTGTGTGTGTGTGTGTGTGTGTGTGTGTGTGTGTGTGTAAACAAGAATTCTGAACTCAGTGAGTATCTGACTTGAGCTTCTAGACACCCTCTGCTCCCCATGCAGCCCTGCTGGAGAACCCCAGAGTCTGGAACCTGAGTAAATCTAGAATCCAAGTAGATGGAGGAAGGACATGTCCTTGCTGGGAGCAGAACTAGGACTCAAAGCGGCTTCGGAGAAGTTTGAACTTGGACTTGTTGTACTTAGTGATGAGGTCCAGTTTGCTGTGGCCCAAGGTCAGCCGCTTCTCATCCCCTGACAGGCCATTGCTACTGCCATTGTGATGGCCACCTGTGGGGCCCCCAGGGAGGCCAGGGTCAGGTCCTTGCCTGGTGCCCTGCAATTGATGATACTTGGTAATGAGGTCCAGCTTGCTGTGGCCCAGGGTCAACCTATTCTCGTCCCCAGAGCCCACTCCAGCCTTTCGAGCAGGGCTTGGTCTGGGGAGACCACTGGGCCCAGCCCCCTCACCCCGGAATGGGCCAAACTTTGTGATGAGGTCCAGCTGGCTGTGGCCCAGGGTCTGTCGTCGCTCATCAAGACTTTGCTTGTCAGCCCTGGCTGAGGAGTTGGCTTCAGGGGGCACTCTGGAGCCCCCAGCCTTGGGGTACTGTACCAGGAGGTCCAATTGGCTGTGGCTGTGGTTTGAGGACAGCCTCTTGTCCTCTGGAATTTGATTGCCAGGTCTGGGGGAACCTGACTCAGGGGTACCCCCAGCACCCTGGGTCTGGGGCAGGAGATCCAGCTGGTTATATCTCTGGTTTGGGGACAACCGCCTGTCCTCTGGAGCCTGCTCTCCAGGCCAGAAGGAGCCCAAGCTGGGGTCAACCCCAGAATCAGGGCCTCCAGCTTCTCTGGCTCTGGGGAAGGGGACAAGGAGATCCAACTGGCCATGGCTCTGATTCAGAGACACCTTCTTCTCCTCCACTGTCTCCAGGGCTGTGCTAGGTACCCAGCGACTTCGTTGGGGACTAGACTCCTGGCTTCTCAGGAGCCCATTCTCTGGGAGCCGGGATAGGGCTGAAACACCCTGGGGGAAGGGGAGGAGGGGGCGTTGGCGGGCAAGCATAGGTGACCCCACTGCCAGGGTCAAGGGGCTGGCACCATTGTGGTTGAGGGCAGGGGAGGACTGGGACCATGGGGACACCCCCAACTTGCCTAGATTGGACCTGTAGGGCCCTGGCAGGGAGCCATGGTTAGGGTCAGACAGCTGGCGCTTCAGAGAGGGCTGGCCACTGGCCCCGCGGCAGGCAGGGCCCAGGGATGAGGACTCCATACCCGTGTCACTGCAGCCACCGCCTCCTGGTGGACTGAGGTAAGAGGAGTGGTCCATTAGAGGTGAGCGTTTGATGCTGCTAAGGCTGGTGCTGGAGGGTGAGGAGGATGCAGGGCTCAACACACTGGGCCGGAAGCCCAGGGCCACTGTGGGAGGACACAGTGCCCTGGGAGATACGGGACCCTCACCACCGCAAAAGCCCTCCACAGGCCGAGACTCGGCATACAGACAGCGGAACTCCCGGTCAAAGTCTTCCACGATGCGGCCCCTCAGCTGCAGCACCATGCTAGTGTGGGCCTGGCTGCAAAGCCAGGTGAAGCTGGGAACAGAGGGTCAAGGTCAGAAGGCAAAGTGCAGGAGCCTGGGGCTGGGGGGGGAGTCATAACCAGGTGAACATACCAAGACAACTCCACCACCATTAGGACCCACGTGAGGCGACAGAGCTCTGACTTCAGAGTCTGTGCTAGTCCTAACTCAGCTTAGAGGACTTGGGCACATGGTTTCCCATCTCAGGGTCTCAACTTCCCCATCTGTAAAATGGACTGGGGACGAGAGTCCCTGGAGTCCCTCCAGTTCTGAGGTGCAATATGCCAAAGGCGTTAAAGTAATCCTTCCACAGAGTGAGCTCCTCCAGGGCCCAGTGGGGGGCTGTCTTTCCCCCCCACTATGCCCTGAGGCCTGCACAGTGCCTGGCACTTGGTAGCCGTCAAGTCCATGTTGCAAGATTGGGTGGATGAAGGTAAATTCAAGCTGCCAGATCCCAGGTGCCCTCACCAGCCGGTGGCACAGCCCCCCGCCCCTCTCTCCCCTGTTCCCTGTGCTCACCTGTAGCTGCCTGCCACCACCTGCTCACAGTCGATGATAACAAACTTCTCCAGGGCCTGCCCCGTGAAGCGGCGGCCGGCCTTGCTGCAGTATGTGTCCCCACATGTGCTCCGCACACGCATGTTCTGGGCCAAGGAGGGAGGTAGGTTGGGTGGTGACCTTGAGAGAATGGGGCTCAAGCCACGTCTAAATCCCTTGCAGTCTCTAACCTTAAGCAGCTAAGGAAAGTCAGGTCGCCCACTCCCATTGACCCCCCCCCACATGCTTACTGACCCTTCTGCCCTCCCTGACTCCCCACCCCACCCCCTGGTTACCGCCCCTGTCCCTCACTGACCAGCAGGTGCCCCCCGTTGAGGTCCATCTTGTAGCACATCTCCAGGAAGTGCCTTAGGTGCTCCTGAGCCAAAAGCAGGTAGACAGGGACACCACGCCGGCTCGAGGCCTCCATGAGGTCACACAGAAGCTCCATGTCCGTGAATATATCCATCACGACAGCTACCACCTGGAGGACATAGGGAGAATTTCAGCCCTGCCTGGGATATTGCCCAGCCCAGGGGTGGGGGCTGAGGTCCCAGGAAAAGAGAACTGGGCTTAAAAGCAGGAGGCCAGAGCCTTTGAGAACATCTGGACTGGAAGGGCTTTTAGCAACAACCTAGCTCAGAGGTTCTTAACTTAGACTCAGCGGGCGTTCCACTGTCTTGAATGCCCAAGATACGTTTGAAAGCTTCGGTGTGCATATTTCTGGGGACAGAGGGTTTATCTGTCATGGGCTTCTCCAAGATGTCTGTGAGGAGACCTAGGCCAAGAGTAGGGAAGGAGTCAGGAGCAGGTACTAGACCCCAATTCCCAGTGCAGGCCCTCATGCTCTCCCACTAGCTCCAGCCCTAGTGCTGTCAAAGTTTCCCTCCTCAAGAATTAGAGCTGCAGGCCAGTTATTGGGGGCTTTGAGCCATTGGCCAGACCTGCCTCAGTTTCCCTACAAAGCTACAGAGGTCTAGTGTGGTATCTTATACCCACAGACTCCCTCACTTCCACCCACGCCAAGTGAGACCAAGTTTTCTGCTCAGTTGAGGGACTGGGGCTTGTGGTCTCCTCATCTAATGGACTGCCTCACAGAAGCCCTGAAAACCCCCTCACACCATCAAGCCCCCAACTGCCCCTTCTTCCCTTTGCATATATCTGCTGTGAGAACCACCTTTGTCATCCAGGCTGAGGCAAGAGGTGCAAAGCACTGCAGCTCTGGAGCCGGACAGAACCGGGTTCAAATCTGCGCTCTGCTACTTCCTAGTGATACAGCCTTGGGCAACTTTCTTCACCTCTGCGAGCCTCAATTTCCTCGTCTGTTAAATGAAGATAATGATAGCTACATCTCATAGTTATGAGGAATTCAATGTGAAAATACTCGACACACAACAGAAGCTCAATAAATGTTCCTTTCCTGCTGCCTGCTTAACAAACAAGGACATTGGCCCACAGGAAAAGGAAGCCCTTCCCAAGGTCACTCTGAGAGTCAGTGACAGCCCAGAGTGGAAGCCTGGCTCCTGGCCCAGAGGTGGAGGGTCTAGATGAGGATGAGGAGGCAAGTGCTGGAGGGTGCTCTAGTCCACGGCACAGGCCTGGCTGAGGGTGGGGGGAACAAGGTCAGGTAAGAAAGATCAAAGGGGCAGGGTGACAACAGCAGCCACCTCACTAATAACCCCATTCCCAGTGCTAATCAGGCCCGGCCCTCCCCTGCCTCGGGCACAGGCAGGTTTGCCAAGGAGGCTCTGGAGGCACCTGGGAGATTCCAGCTTGCTGGCTCCTGATCTCTGCAGCAGGCTGCTCCCCCAGACAAAGACACTGAGTCTAACCCACCTCAAATCCTTCGTGGGGTCATCTGATCCATTCCCCTGCCTCCTGAGTCGGAGGTCAGGGCTCAGGAATGAAGCTATGTTAGTCTGTGGCTGGAGCCTTCCCAGATACTGACCATGGGACCTGCTCTCCTCCCCCTCTTCTTTCTCCTGAGCCCCTGCTCCCCATCTCTGAGCCCAGAAGCCCCCACCCCTCTTCCCTTTTGGTGCAGAACTATCATCCTGGCCCTCAAATGCCATGCTGAGGCCCAGGCACCAGTGCCTTCTTCCCTGTTTCAGGCCCAGCTGGAGATGCAGTATATGAGGGGTGAGGTGCAGCTGGGGACGTGCACCAGGAGGCAGGGCCAAGCCTGGGTCCAGGGCCTGAGTCAGGGCCCCTTTCTCTCCCCCTGAGCTCTATTTCACCAACTGACTGGACCTTCCTGAGCAAGTGCCAGCCCCTCTCTGGCCTCAGTTTCCTCCTCCATAAGTCAAGGGGGTGACTCAAATGTTCATCAAGGTTGGACTTCTTAGTTTGGGAGCATAAACTCTCCAAGAATCTGATGAAGGCCATGGACTCTCTCCCAAGAAAGATGCAGAGAGGATCCCTCCTAGCAATATGCCCAATTTTGCCTGCATTTTTAGGGTGTCTGGTGAGTAATGCTCTTGAGTGTCAAGGGATTACCAAGGTAAATAAAACACATGCCCACTCTCTAGGAGCTGGTGATCTGATAGAGGCCAGAGGTTCTAGTCCCAGTACTGCCCCTAAGCTGCTTTATATGGCCTTGGGTTGGTCCCTTTCCCTCCCTGGGTCTCAGTTTACACATCTGTGGAATGAATGTCTGAAGATATAAGGCCCTTACCGTGCGGGCCTGGCTGATGAGAAAACGCAGAAGGTCCTTGATGTTCTTGGCCTTGTCCCGCTGGAAGTGGACCACAGCCTGGGTGGGGCTGAAGCCTGTGGCCTGCGGAACCTCAGGCCAGCCCAAGTCCAGGTCCGGGGGGTCTATGTCAGAGGCCATGGGGAAGTAAGTGCCTGAGGTGATTTCAGAGAGCAAGCTGAGGTGGTCAGGCCCTGAGGCCTCCAGTCCCTGGGCCTCGCTGAGCTCAGGGCCCCCATGCACATGGCTGGTCATGTAGTCCACGTCCAGAGCACTCAGGAAGGGCAGCTCCCGCTCCTCGGAGATGACCCGCAGGTAGGCGGCCTCGCCCCGCTCCAGGAGGGCGTCGGCCGCCAGCCGGGCAGCCTCACTGTGCTGGAGCACCAGCGGTGAGGCCTCCCGCCACCACGGCCGCTTCAGCTCCTCCACCCGGCCCCGCAGGGGTCCCGCCATGCCCTGGGCCCCCAAGTCCCCAGGCCCTAGGCCTCCGAACATTCCTGCCCACCTGGCTGCCCTCACCCTCCAGTAGGCTCCATGGCCTGCACCCTGGGCCGGCTGCAGCAGGAAGAAGATACCAATAGAACCACCTCCTGCCTGCCTGCCCCGTATGTGCCAGGGCCCCCAACACGTTGCCACCCTAAATCAGAGCCATGCTCCGCCCCATTGCCCCTGGCCTCTGGAACCTGTTGGGTCAGCCTCACCTGTCTGCCTGCTGTTGAGACTCGCCCGCTCAGGGAAATGGCAGTGCCAGGCCCTTAGCACGCACTCCTGCCCACCCCCACCCTGGCACCACCCCACCTTCACCTGCCCCAGCCCCACCAGGCTCCCAGCAAGTTTCCTCCAAACCCTGACCTTCCAGAGCCCCCATACAGGTTGGATTATGGTCCAGAGGGGCCCAGTCCTGTTCAGACACACACATGCACAACACACACACATACACTCGCGCGCACACACACACACCAGGGTGGATAAATGACTCAAGATACCGAGATAAAGACATGAACACACAAGTAGATAGGCTGACATGTCATATGCAGACCATACGTTTCGATCAAACCCATTCGAACTGACCCAAATGTTAATTCAGAGACAAGCCATAACCCTAAACATACCACGGTGGATATCACAAGCCTTGGCACACCTTGCATACAGGCCCTAAATAACTGAACAGGGCGTCACACAGAGCTGTCAAGGACATCAGCACCTATCTGTCCCCCATCTGGGCCCATCTGCTCCCATGATGGCTCTGCCGCTCTCTACCTCCCTAAGTGTGACACTCACAGTCCGCTGCCCACCCCCACCCTAGCTCTGAGTCCATCCTCCAAGGATCTCCAGCAGTGGCTTTTACCCTAGTCCCCAGGAACAGCTGGGGAGTGTTAAAATGCAGATCCCCAGGATTCACCCATCTGAGATTCAAATCCAGAAAATCTGAGTAAACCTCTGAAGCCTGCTTTTTTACAAGTACCTGGGTGCACCTGGGACGGTGGACCCAGGCCCACCCCTGAGAAATGCTGTTCCATATGGCTTGGCCTGGCATGGGCCACACCACATTCTTCCTCCCCACCTCAGGGGCTGCGTATTAAATGGCTCATAAGAAAGGTTGTTTTAGAGGAATGGGGGCACACTGCAAGGTCAGGAGGCAAACAGAGCAGGCAAGTTTCTGTTCTCTGCCCCTAACAAGGGCCACAGTCCCAGAGTCCTCAGTAGCATGAGTAAGAGGCTTTGCTCTGGAGAAGAGGGGTCAGTAGATGGCAGTTAGGGAGGCAGGCCAGGCAGAAGTGGTCACAACAGTGCACAGTGCCAACTCACAGTGCTACCCTTCTAAGGTGGGATGAGGCCCAATGAGGATGGCCTGGACGACAGGAAACCTAACATCACGTCTCACAACCCAGTATAATACTGATTTCACTTGCTTTATCTGGTCTGTGATCATGTTCAGACCAGACACAGGTCCTTTTATGTCCATGAGGCTTCACACAGGGCCTAACACATTCATGGCAGGGAGCAGAGGGATCTAGGGGTTCCCATGTCGAGCTGGGCCCTGGGACCCAAGATGAATGGGACTGGGGCTTTGTCTTTGAGGACCCTAGAAGTGAGAGGCCCAGGGGTCAGGGTAAGGCCAAGAGGTGAGATGCTGGGCCATTCCATCCCATTCCAGAGGCAGGGGCAGACACTGGAACACCAGATGCTCTAAGGAGGTCCTTCACCGGGGGTGGGGGTGGGGGATTACATGAACGGTAAGAGATTGGGTAAACAGAGCCAGACCGTGGGAGGGTAATGAGCTGTAGGGGTATCCGGGAGGCAGGGCCCTCATTAGGGCCTTATCTCCAGATTTGTTTGCGGGTAGAAGTGGGCCCTTATCTGGGCTGGAGAACTGTTCCTGAGAGGGGAGACAGGGTGTTTTTGTGTTGTTGGGTTCCTGTGTTTATCCCTCAATGTTTACACATCTATCTGATGATACATATTGTTGGCTATTTTTATAAAAACTATTTTTAATTGTGGAAAAAGACTTATAAAGTTTACCATCTTAACCATTTTTAAGTATACAGTTCAGTGGCATTAAGTACATTCATGCTGTTGTGCAACAATCACCACCATCCATCTCCAGAACTTTTTCATCTTCCCCAGTTGAAACTCTGTACCCTTAATTAAACACCAACTCCCCATTCCCTCCTCTCCTCCAGTCTCTGGTAACCACCACTATTTCTTTTCTTTTCCTTTTTTAATGTTATTTTTGAGAGAGAAAGAGAGAGAGTGAGCAGGGGAGGAGCAGAGAGAGGGGGGACTAGAGGATCCCAAGCAGACTCTGTGCTGACAGCAGAGAGCCCAATGTGGTATTCAAACCCACGAACTGTGAGATCATGACCTGAGCTGAAGTTGGACACTTAACTGAGTCACCCAGGTGCCCCACCACCACCCTACTTTCTGACTCAATGAATATGACTACTCTAAGCATCTCACCTCAGTGGAATCAAACAGTATTTGTCCTTTTGTGACTGGCATATTTCACTTAGCATAAAGTCCTCAAGGTTCATCCATGTTGTAGCACATGTCAGAATTTCCTTCCTTTTTAAGGCTAAATAATAGTCCTCTGTGTGTATATACCACGTTGTTTATCCATTCAACCACTGATGGATACTTGGGTTGTTTCCACCTTTTGGCTATTGTGAATAATGCTCTTTAAACACGGGTGTACAAATTTGGCTCTAGAGTTTTGTATATTTCCCTCCATGCTGATGTTTGTGTTAGATTCTTTTTTAAACTCAGCCCCATTCATCTTGGGTCCCAGGGCCCAGCTCGACAGGGGAACCCCTAAATCCCTCTGCCCCCTGCCACGAATGTGTTAGGCCCTGTGTGAAGCTTTGTGGACATAGAAGGACCTGTGTCTGGCCTGAACATGATCACAGACCAGACAAAACGAGTGAAATCAGTATGCTCAACATGGGGCTCGATCTCGCAACCCTGAGATCAGGAGTAATGTGCTTTATAGACTGAGCCAACAAGGCACGATTCTATTTCTGTAATTAAAAAAAAAAAAAAAAACCAACACTGAATATCAGTAATTTCATATGGTTCAACTCAATATATATACACATTCCCATGCATAGCTGTACCTGTGCATGTAATGTACATGTACATGCTATCTGCTTTGTTTGTATGTCTGCTTGGCTGTCTTTAAATATCTAGCCATATGTCAGTGTGCATTTACCTGTGTCTGCATGTGTGTATGTATATTTGTGTGATGTTTGGGTGAAGATCTGTTTGTGTGCATGAGTGACCGTGCAGCGGGGGAGGTCTTTGACCCTAACTCTGCAGTGTCGTACTGGGTGCATGCACAGGGAGGTCAAGTGAGCGGGGCAGAGACAGGAAGACAATGAATTGAAGTGAAAAGGGCTCCAAGGTATCCCTGACACGCTGATAATGAAAGCGTGTAAGTCAAATCAAATCCCCTAGGTGGCAAGACTAGCCCCTCCCATTGGATTGAATGGGTAGAGGGCAACCAGAGGGTAGACAGGTATATCCTGGCCTCAGGGCTGGGCCTGGGCTGGAGACCCAGAGTGGTAGGAGCCGTACGGATAGCAAAGCCTGGACCCTGGCGGCAGTGTGTTGGCACAGGCCCCTTAATAACCGTTATTAAAGGGAAGAAAAATATTTTCCTGTCCCGGGGACGTGTCAGGCGCCTGCCTGGCATCATTCTGCCATCCTGGGGGCCACTTCCCCTTGTCTGTGGTCTTTTATGAGCCAGGTGGCGCCTGGGCAGATGACTGTCGTGTGGGGATGGTTGGAGCCCATCAGATGCAGGCTGCTTGGATGCCAGCACTGCCGCGTACCTTTTATGTGGCACTTCTGGGTAGGGGGTGACAGTATTCCTGGGAGGAGCAGAAAGTAGGAGAGCCAGGCTGTGCCCAAATCCCTTGCATCAAGGCAAAGTGACCTAAGAGCTAGAGACACAGGAACAAGCGGTGAAGATATAAAAGGGTGAGAAAGACTCCAAGATGTGCAGAATGACATTCCGGGCTGGAGGGCTAGAGGGGCACGGGCATGGCTACTGAAGGAAGATGGGGGGCTGTGGTGCAGGGAAAGGGCTGCCAGAAAGGCCTCTGGAGCCACACTCTGAAGAGGGCCTTGCTGAATTGCTGGCTCTCATTGTCCAGACGATGGCGAAAGGTTGGCAAGATTTCTAGAGTGAAGCACCAGACTCGCAGGAACAACCCACATGGGTGTGGCTCACTGTTCTTGAGCACCACACGGGCCTTCAGGAGGTCCCACTCGCTCTGGCACTTAATGAGCAAATGGAACAATCACAACTCTGAGCTACAGTGGTTTAATCTGTAAAATGGGACCAACATCACCTCCTTCACCAGGTTTTTGTGAGGAATAAGTGAGACAGTGCAAGTGGGGGAGGGGCAGAGAGAGAGAATTCCAAGCAGGTTCCACACTGCCAGCGCAGAGCCCAATGTGGGGCTCAAACCCATGAAGCTGTGAGATCATGACCTGAGCAAAAACCAAGAGTCAGACGCTTAACCAACTGAGCTACCCAGGCCCCCCATAAATGGGCTATTTTATGGCAAGTGCCTGACCAAGAGGAGGAGTAGTAGTTTAGTACATGCTGGATTCTAGAGCTTTCTCAGGCCACGAAAGGGCAGGGGCTCAAGTAGAGGCCTGAAGACAAAAGAGGCCTGAAGCAGCCACCGGAGGAGCTACTTTGGTCCGTCTCAGACCCCTTCTAGACCAAAGGCTGGCTCTGAACGTGAACATGGCCCTCTGGCCACGTCAGTGGAGTGTGGCTCTGAGATTTGGCCTCTTATTCCAGCTCACAGGAGACAAGGTCCTCTCTTCACCCTCCATACACAGATAAGCATTCTGGCAGGCAGATCACAAGAATGAGAATTTGGGCATTCTATTTTGTAAAGGTGGCCGAGTCTGGGGTCTAGACTACAGACACTGTGATGATGGTGTCTCCCTTCCCTCAACTTCCCACAACCCACTCATCCGCCTTATCCCATCCAGTTGTAGACTTGTTCTCACTGTTTCTGTAAGGGGAGGGAATTCCTACTCTACTTTCCAGGAGGAGAAGTAGGAGAGGACTGCCCCCTCTTTTCTCTTCACTCACTCTTCCTCTCCAAGGAAGGAATGGCTAGTCTGATTGGTGGCTTAGAAGGAGCTGGACTCCAATCTTTTGCCCTGCCCCCACCCTCCCTCCCTCCCTCTTTCTTTGGTTCTGCTGTAGGCAAAGGTAGCATATTCTTCATTCACCTGCATGGCAAACTTCCAGAGGAGGTTCTGCCCCTGTAATGGGGAGGAAGAGGTCTGCTCTTTCTGGGGGTAGAGGTGAGTAAGTTTAGTTTTAGGATATTAACAAGTCTATTTGGCCAGAGAGTGAAAGCTACATTCTCCAATCAGCTTTGTCAGAAATACTGGTATAACCACTGTTTTCATATCTCTTAGGTCTTTTTTTTTTTTTTTTTAATTTTTAAATGTTTATTTTTGAGAGAGAGAGAGATAGGGAGCATGAGCAGGTGAGGGGACAGAGGATCTGATGCGGGCTCTGATTGACAACACCAAGTTCGATATGGGGACTGAATTCACAAACCGTGAGATCATGACCTGAGCCAAAGTCGGACGTTTAACCGACCGAGCCACCCAGGTGCCCCTGTCTCTTAGGTCTTATTTCTCAATTCGTTTTGAACTTGGGAGAGGAAGAAAGAGATATTATCTAATGACCTCTTAAGCCCCCAGCATTGTTGGTCTAGCCACCTCACCCTCTCCGTCTTATCCCATCACCTCCTCTCCCTCTGTCCATCCAGTTCACCCAACATGTATTTAATGCATCCTTTAAGCCAGCACTGTGGGCTCAAAGATGAGTAAGACTTGGTCTCTGCCTTGGAGGAATTCATAGTTTAGTGGGGAAGGCAGACTCATAAATAATTATAAGCCACAGGTTAAACCAAGGTATAAATGAAATGCTTTGGGGGTTTACAGCTCATGACCCATTCTGCAACCTTAGAGGAACCAGGTCTCCACCCCCCATCCCCAACTAGGGTACAGCCCTGTGGCAGGCTTTTTCTCACATGGTGACTGGGAGGTTAAGGAGCCATTTCTGGACAGGGGGAGATAAAATTAGGGAAGAAACAAGCCAGCAGAGGCCTATGGTTCTGGTTCCCAATGGCAAAAACTTGAGTTTCTCAGGACCTCAGCCTCCCATGTGTGAAGTAAGAAGGCGGGGTTGGAAGTCCCCAGTTCTCTTCTAGCACTTACATATTCCATCACTCCACCCCCCCCCCCACCCCCCATCACTGTTTGACATTACAGGTCAGTACTTGAAGACTCCCTTTCTAGGAATTCTCCATTCAGGATCTCTAGGACCTTTTCTCCCCTCAATAGATGGATGGTAGATTTGTTGGGGGAGGGGGGGGGGGAGAGGCCCTTGACCTGGGAAGGGTGTAGGTCCTAGGCTCACCAGCATAGCTCAAGGGAAGTCTCCTGGAAGCCACAGATGATTTGTGATGGCTGGTTAACACTGGGACAGGAGTGCGTGGGTAGACGATCATGGTCAGGGCCCCAGGGTCTGGCTTACCCCTGCCTAAGGCCAAACCAGTGGTGCAGTGGACAAGCCATAGTGGGATTCTGTGGGAAGGCTAGAAATAGGCAGAATCAGGGCAACAACTACAGGAGGGCTGCTCCCAAAGGAAGAGTTCAAACACTTCAGACTCTCCAAAAACCCACTAGCTCCCTTTCCTTTCCCCTTCACCCCAATGACCGGTAAACTCCAAGTTCCCTGGAGACCAGCATGAGCTTGCCCTTTCCCTCTCAGCCTCCTCACCTCAGAAATCCCTTGTGCCCCATTTGTACTCCAATCTCTGGTCACAGGAAAAGTTCCCTCCTCCCCTCCAAAGCCAGGCCCTTGTTCTCAAGACCAGGCTTCCACTTTCAGAAGGATCTCATAATTCCTAACACTTATGGGAAGTTTCCTACTCCATCGGGTGCTTTACATTTACGCAGACTCCTCCTCACCCGCCCATGCACATCATTTTTCTGTGCTTTAAATACCTTAGTTCTTACCGTGCTCTCCTAACTCCTGCCCAATTTTCCTCCATTTCTTTTCAGCTAGGCACTTATCAAGATACCCTGCCTTCTTAATCCTTTGCAATATCTGTATTCTCTCAAAAATCTTGTTCCTGGAATAGTCTAAAACCCTTAAGCCTCATTCACTTACTCCCTGGCCCCTACTCTGCAGCATGCATCATTAAAAACCTCCTCCTTCTGGAAGTTCTCTCCCCTGGCTTCTACCTCAGCCTCTACTTCCTATGCTGGTTCTTGCTCTTCCTACCCAACCCCCGCCTTCCCCCTGATGCTTTCTCCCACACTGACCCCACTTCCTGGTCAACCCACTACATTTTACCTCTGGGAGCTCATCCATTTTCATGATTTCAAGTGTCCTTCTATACCCAAGACAAGTCCAAAGTCCTTAGTCCCTCTATCCTAATCATCTCCCAAGGTTCAGCCCCTCTCTATGCCCTTGCTCTCCCTGGGACACCTTCCACCAGACCTGCCCCCATACAGACATAACCAACACACACCAAAAGCAATGGGTTAGGGCTCAAAAGACAGGAGACTGTTCAGCTTTGCTACAGAGTCACTTTGCACCAATTAGTGGCTTCTTCTCAGTGAACCTGTTCCCCTACTATACGATGTGGGCAATAATCCCTGCTCTATCCCATAGGATAATGTAATTAGCACTTGGAAAAAACACAATACAGAAGATTCTTCTTTTTGAGTTTCCCTCTTCTGCCCAACATTGCCATCTCTTGGCTCCCAGGAGAGCTCCAGGCTGCTTTCTTCAGGCTCCAAGAGCAGGGAGGCATCAAGTCCCGATGATTTCTTCAAAAATGTTTCTGGAGTTTGAATTTCCCTTTAACTTTTCAAGTTTATTAATTTATTTTGAGAGAGAATGAGTGTGAGCAGGAGAGGGCAGAGAGAGAATCTCAAGCAGGCTCTATGCTGTCAGCATGGAGCCGGATATGGGGCTCGATGCCATGAACTGTGAGATCATGACCTGAGCTGAAATCAGGAGTTGGACGCTCAACCGACCGAACCACCCAGGAGCCCCTGAACTTCCCTTTGAATTCCTACAATCACCCTCCAGGCCCTCAAACCTAGTTGGCTAGTTCCTGACTGAGCCAATCCACCTTGCACACCACCGAGCATCTCCACTCCCATCAGGTCACAGTCCTTACTGAGAATGCCTGCCAGATGCTGTATTACCCAGGCTACCCCCATTTGTGGCCCCACCTGGCTCTCTGCAACCTTTTCTTCCCTTAGCAAACCACTCAGCTGGACCACATGAATCTGAAGGGCTTCCTATTCTGGGCCTTTTCCTGGGCAGCTCATTTCCTGTTTCACTTTCCACCTACCTGAACTTTGCCCATCCTTATGTCCCAATTCCCTTCAAGGCTTTTCTGATGTCTAACAGACATCAGACATTTTCTGTTCTGACATTTCCTGTTAGTGTGTGTATGTGTCTACATAAACCCACATGGCTGGAATATCGCATGTTTCTTTTTACTTTTTTTAATTGTAGCAATAACTGCTCCTTTCCCCATCTGGTATTCCTTTTCTAAAACCAAACGCATTGGACTCGGGTCACAGAACCACCTGAGTCTGCATGCAGAGTAAATCTGGGTCCCCCTGAACTTCATGCAGTTTCCCTCAATGGTAACAGGAGTTTAGTAACACTTACCTCACAGATTTGTCACTGAGGATTAAAAGTGGTAAGAAGTGAAAATACCAAGCAGTGTCTGAGACAAAAACAGAAATGGAAAAGATACTGGCTGAATTGTGGCCTTGGCTTTAATCTCAGCTTGTTGTAAGAAACAGCAATTATTTATGGTTCTCAAACTTTTAGGCAAAACTGAAATCTTAAGAGGTACTATTCACAACGTTGTTCAGTGTTTCTCATTTATAGCCCATACAGTATGTATGTTCTTCTCTGAAAAGAAACAATTTATTTCTTCTGATGAAGAAGTGTACTTCCTTTTATGTGACAATGGGACCTATATAACCTTGACTCCCATTTCTGCTTTTGGCTGCCAGGAATCTCAGAGCACGGTTTTATATTGTTGCAGATTTCTTCGCTAACCTGTGGGAGGCAGTGTGGGATGGAGAAAGAACAAGGACCCGGGGGTTGGAAGATGTGGACCAGGGCACCCTGGGTCCCTTCTTCCTCTGTCTGGATGAGCCTCCAGGTCTCTGTGACCCTTGGTCCCTTCACCTGTGCAAAGGGGATAAGAACGATGAGGATACCTATTTTACAGGACTGCTGTGAGAAAATGCATTAAAACCACTTCATAAATTACCCTAAAAATCCTATGAAAGTTGGTTATTAGCAGCACAGGTTCTTTCTTTTTTTTTATTTAATATTTTTGAGGGGGACGGGCAGAGACAGGGAGACACAGAATCTGAAGCAGGTTCCAGGCTCTGCGCTGTCAGCACAGAGCCTGACACGGGGCTCAAACTCACAGACCGCCAGATCATGACCTGAGCCGAAGTTGAATGTCTAACTGAGTAAGCCACCCAGCCACCCCATTCTTTTTCTTTTTTTTTTAACTTTTAAAATTTATTTATTATTTTTATTTTTTAAATGTTTCTTTTGGAGACACAGCATGAGCGAGGGAGAGGCAGAGAGGGAGACACAGAATCTGAAGCAGGCGCCAGGCCCCAAGCTGTCAGCACAGAGCCCGATGCAGGGCTCGAACTCATGAACCACAAGATCATGACCTAAGTCAAAGTTGAACACTTAACCAACTGAGCCTCCCAGGCGCCCCATTAATTTTTATTTTAGAGAGAGAGCCAGCGTTGAGTGAGGGGAGAGAGGCAGAGAGGGAGAGAGAATCTTAAACTGGCTCCACATTCAGGGTGGAGCCGGACTCAGGGGTCAATCCCCAGCCCCAGGATCAAGGCCTGAGCCAAAATCAAGAGACTGATGCTCAACCAACTGAGCCACCTTAGCAGCACAGGTTTTCTAACATGATTATTTCCCTTCCCCGCCTCCCAATATTTGCACCTTATCTTTTAAACTTTGTTCTAATCATTTTGCAGTTTTATTGTAACTGTGTCTCTTAATTTGCTGTGATCCTTTCAGGAAGTACACAGAGTACAAATAAATGACAAAATTATTTCTAGAGAGTATTCTCCCTGAGGGCAAGAAACATCCTTCATTTGTTTTGTATAATAACAATTTACAGTAGAAAAACATGTAGCTAGGGGTGCCTGGCTGGCCCAGTCCGTAGAGTGTTGACTCTTGGTCTTGGGGGTCATGAATTCGAGCCCCACATTGTAGAGATTACTTAAAAAAGAAAGAAAGAAAAACATGTAGCTACAGAAAGAACATTTAGCTCTCATTCCTATGCAAAAGCCAACGGAGGTACTTTGTACTGAATTGTTAAAATAAGCTGAACTGTGGGTCAGAGAATGATCCAGAAAGGGACTTTTTTTTTTGTTGGGCTTGTACTAATAATGACTGATGATCTAGTCATTCATTCCTTCTGTCATTTAGCAAAGCTTATTCTGATGCCTACCGTGGGTCAGGCACTCCTGGGACACTAGAAAAACAAAGGTGACTGACTTCACAGTGCCCACTCTGAGGGAGCTACTGGTGCAGGATGAAGGGTGTGTATGTAAAAACTAGTTTCCACCTGGGACAGACAAGGTAGGATGGGGGGTGGGTATTTGAGGACACACAGGATTTCTCTAGTCTGAAGAGGAAACAAGGATTCCAGGTAGAGGAAACATACAGGGTGGTCTCTTCAGGTAACCCCAAATGGTTCAGTTTCCTCGGAGAAGAAATGAGTTAGAGACTCAGAAACAAGCACAGGTCAAATTAAGAAGAGCCTTGCAGCCTCGAGGAGCCTCGATTTTATCTTGAAGGGGAGGGGGTCGTGTACTCGGTGAAAGATGCCGGCAGGCAGGAAGTGAGGGCTTTGGGACATCCCCACCATGACAGATCCAATTTGGCTCTTTAAAACGCAGCTCCGTATTACAAGTTGCAGTGTTTGATGATTACTCATCTTATGGAGACAGGACTTGGCTCTGCAGGCAGGACCATCTGCTGCTGGAGACATTCATAAACGGCCTGTATGAACATAGGCCAACTGGGATGCTGAGAAAGGGAGTCAAGTTCTGGACCAGGGTTGGACTAAGAGACCTCTAAAGTTTCTTCTAAATCTGCAATTCCGTGATTCTCATGCAAGCCCAGTAGCTGAACTGGTGCTGTGGGCTGGGATCTGCAGCTGGGGAGCTGCCCTGGGCAGCAAATGGGTTAAGGCTCAAGTAACTTTTATATATGAATTAATGTGTGGAGTTGGGAGCCAAAATCTGTTCCATTAATTTTTCCATCCATTCCAGGAGCAGTTAGGTACACACAGTAAAGTTTATTTTGGTGCATGGTATACTTCACTCCATTAAAAATAAATTAATCAGCAAATTCCTGCCTGGCTCAGCTCTGGTTTATGTAAATAGTGCCCAGCTGTAATGAGTTACAAGGTGTTATTATCTCACACACACAGAGGAGGCTTCACTCTAGAACTCTGCTTGCAACAAAAGCATCTTAAATAAACTCAGAGAAGGCGGTCTGATTTGTAATGTTTTCACAGAAGTGGGATATACCTCACCCATATAGAATTTCTTTATATGACTCATTTTATAGCAAGTTAAATGAAGGAAGTTTGATGGGGGAAGGAGGGGCAATATGGTTCCCCGCCCCCTTCCTTCAATGCAAAGAAAATCCCCCAAGAGATGACCCATACTCAGGGAGGAGGCAACTGACCCTCAAGAGCACAGACCAAGGTGGCTCTGTAGCACACGCTCTAGAAGTTAGGAAGGAGCTAGAAAGCTGGGCATGGGGTTGGGCCCTGGGATGGTACAACTAAGCCAGAAAAAAATATTCTCTTTGCCCCAGTATCTCACATAAAGGAGTAAAGAGAGGAAAAGACAGCATGTCCCTCACCCCATTCAATAGGGACGTGACAAAGAGGCCTATGTTCTTGGGTCTTCTCTCCAAACAACTCAGGATGTGACAAGCCCCTTGGCCATCAGAAGCCTCCTGGATCCCAGAGGATGGAGCCTGGCAGGCTATGCCTTGGCCACAACAGTGACATCTCCATGAACTGGAGGCAAGAACAGCAGCAGAGATCCTCTTGACCCTCTCGCCATCCTGTCTCTGAGCTGGGTGATGCTCCTCAGCTTATGGCAAATGCCATCTCAGATACGTTTCTAAAAAACCCTAGAATAAAGAGTCATTGCAGAGATATGTCTCTGTGTCTTTTAATGGCCAACTCAACCCCATGGCTCAAAACCAGAGGACAGAGTGTGGTTACCCGTCTTGACTCAGCAGCATTCCAAACTGCTCCTTTGCCATGGTGGGCCCTTGGTGGAAGTGTACCGTTTCTAACTTACCACCATCCCTCTGCAGCCTTTGGGAAAAGCTGTCAATCACATAGTTACTGGAGGGGATTAGGGGAGTGTGTGCTGGGGAGCTCTTGCTCAGGGCTTCTCTTGAGGGAGAGGATATCTCAGAAGAACTAAGGGTTCTCCCAGCACTGTACCCCACCAGATCAGGCTCCTGGGCATATTAAAAGGAAAATCAACACAAATGGGGCCAGATATTTGACAGATGCTGTTCAAAAGTCAGTTCAGGCCACTTTCTGCAGGGTTCTGGGCCAAACAAGCACCTCTCTCCTGGCAGTTCTTCAAAGCCAGCTGGCCAGCTGTTCAGAGGGACCAGTCCATCAAAGACCCTCGTCGTTATAAGTTGGGGAATGGGGCTTCAGGACACTCTGAGGATTCTTCTCCACTAGAGGGCGCCAGCTCACCTCCCCTGTCAGAAGCAGATCCTCCCCATTCATGGAGTCCAGGTACTGCATCTGCAACAGGGACAGCAAGAAACAGAGGGCAGGGACAAGGGCAGGACAGACATGAGACGGCAGAAGGAATCAGTCTTCCAATGGAGAGGATGGGGAGGGAGTTTGTGGGGGGTTCTGACAATACCAGCTCCCAGTCAGCAGGTCTCTGATCTTCCAGATTATTTCCTTAGAGAGGGTTGGGAGAAACTAATCACTGGGGAAGCTCACTGGGAAGGCTTTAGAGAATTCCCCATCATACCTCTAATAACCAAAACAGACACACAAGCCCTGACTTTCTGGACTGCAAGAACTTTTCAGGGAGGATGTATTGGGGGAGACATGTCCTTGGGATGTGTGCATGTGTAAGTTTATCTGTCCATTCAGGGTAGTGATGTTACTCAAAGTGAGCCAATTCCCTTCTCTGAGGTTTAAGTCTCCTTGTGTGAAAACAGGGAATAGTGACGTGTACCCCCATAGGACTCACGAAAAGATTAAATGCTTGTAACTGCTAGTCGCTGGAACTTTTTCTGGGGCCTTGACCACACGATTAGTGGGCCGCCATGCTTGCCAGTGGGCCCAGCTTCACCCACCATGACGACTGGCAGTTTCTCTGAGAGAAATGTGGAGAAGGGACAACTGTGATGGACAATGGGCGCAGCTTCAGGGAAGGTGAGGTTGGGCAGTTCCACAAGAAGCAGGTGATCTAATGAGAGGCCAAGTCTCAGGAGGTAAAAGTGGTCTCTGGGAGAATTACCTTCGCTGCTGCTAGTAAGGAGAACAGAGGGATGAGAAATGCTTTCAAAGGGACAGGCAAAATTTACAGTGGAAGCTGGATCACATCAGGAGTGAGCATTGTATTCAGAAAGCTGAGGCTCCACTGTGGGGTGAGAAGGCATTTGGGAGAAAAGGAGAAGGGATGGAAGTCCAGAGGCCTCATCTTAGGCTTTGGATCATCCTCCTCTTCCAAGAATTCCTCCATTCCTGTTGTTTCACCTTCAGGCTGCTGACCTTGAAACCTAACCTCAGTCTCTCACATATACCTCAGGTCTAGATTTCTATACATCATGCTGTCTTCCGGTGCAAGGAGAGCAACTGACCCATTATCTCCCCTAAAATACACTCCTCTTTCCAACAACTCCATTTCTATGCCTAATGCAGCCACTCTGCCCATCTTCAGCATTGAAAATCTCAACATAACCTCTGACTGGGTCTTGGGCTACCCACCAGACCAACCAGGATCATGGCACAGGACTAATCTGTTCAGGGCCCCTCCTGGTCTTTCCCGAGCTACTAACTTATACTGAGTCTTGCCTGTCTTTGGCCTTTCACAGCCTTTGTTTCTACCCTGTATCACATCACAGACTGATTTATTCCAGGGTTAGCTTGTGCCTGACTGGCTTCCTCACCAAACCATAAGTTGGCTCGTGGGTAGGTCTGGGTCCTGTGAATCTCTGCTTTCTCAGGAGAGTGCCTGGCACAGCAGGTACTCAGAAGTTTTGTTGATACCACCGGGTCCCATGAAAGCTCCCTGCTTCCCTAAGTGCCCTATCACTGTTTTTCTATTGCCTGCCTCTCACTAGACAATATAGGATTTTTTCTAGAGGCACTGGTGTGGTAACTCCTTCTTTTAGGGCCCTCAGAGAGGTCCCAGCTGTGCCCTTGTTGTGGCCTCTGCCACAAGCCCACCATGGCAGATGGAAAAGCTGGGCTGGTCTCTCAAAAAAACACAGCATTTGCTTTGCCAGTTGCTACTTCTGTCTGACAGCGAGTCCAGTCAACAGTGAGTCTCAAGAGTTTTGTGTGGGTGGAGCCCTCTGGCCACAGTGCCTTCTTCCAGCTCTAGCAGATTTGAAGAATGGTCAAACAGAAGTCCTGGCTTCTGGGGTTCTCTACCCTCTGGGTCTGAAAAGCCCCACTGTGTGGTTTTTCCAGCCATCAACAAGCTGTTCCTGCTGGCTTCTACCCAAGAGCCAGGGCCTGGCCTTCCCATCCCTGGCTGTTGAAGGCTTAAAGGCTATGGACACAGGTGAATAAGGGAATAACTGTGGGGTGAGGCCCCTTCAGCTCCAGAGGCCAAGCCCATGAAGCAGAGATGTGACTCATGGGACAGCCTGAGCTGATGAGCTGTCTGGAGCAGCTAAGGCTTCTAGTGGCTACATGAATCACCAGCTTGGGGTTCTAGGCCAGCTGTGCAGGCTGACTCACTGGGAGACCCTGGAAAAGCCTCTATGTTCCTCTTCCTTGCCATTCAGCTCACTCGTCTATAAAGTATGGATTTCCCATCAATACAGGATCAAGGAGCAGAGAGATCAAGAGGTGAAGTAGCCATGGTTTCAAGAAAAACTATGTAGTGAAGCAGTCCTCACTCTGGAGTTTTCTCTTAGAAGCTCTGGTTTTAGGGAGCCCTGGGGGACCAGGGGGATGGGGAATGAAGTAGGAGGACGCTGTTTGATTATGGATAGCATTCAGTGGGCAGAGGCTTGAGGGTTTTTTATGGAATTCTGCCTGGAGCCCAGTCCTGCTAGAAATCAGAAACAGGAAACATGAACCTTGAAGTTTCAATGTGAGCACAGAGAGGGCTACAGTGGGCGACTGCACTGTACCCCATTCCCATATCCTACAGGACTATGCACACCCAGTGTCTCCCACTGCACTGGGCACACAGACAATCAAATGTGTAGTGAATGAATGCCTAAAAGTGTTTGAAAGCAGGAGATTACTCAGCGCCTCTTCTTCTTCTATCCCATTCCCTATCTCCTGCCTAGCTCATGGCTGGATACAGAGAAGCTGTTCTCTATCAGTGCCTGGTGTGGACATGATGTGGTCAGAATTCCCTCAGACTGGCCTCTGGGAACTCAACCTCTCATGATCCTCTGAAAGTCCAGCATCTACAGACCTCAGGAAGGACCTGCTTTCCATGAGCCTCTGGAAGAGGTATAGGGCTGCTCACCTGTTTCCTCACATACTCCACCAATAACTCAAGCTGTCGAGGATCTTCACATTTCTGGTTGAAGAAGGTTCTCCAGAGCGCAGCAGCTAGCCCATGGTCATCTGAAAGGATTCCCTGGAACACAGAAGACAACTGGTCTCCTGGGGACCATGGCAGAGCCACAATACAAAAGCTGGGACTATTGTAAACATAATGGCAAGCACCGCATTGGCTTGGAAGGACCTTACAGATACCACAAAAAGGCCTTGTGGACCTTATATACACCACAAGAAGGAACGGGGCAGCTACACAATAGAACTGGAAGAGGTCTTCAGAGAGCATCTGATCCAACCCTTTCATTTCATACAAAGGAAGGACACGGAATCCAGAGGGGCCAAGTGCCTGGCTAAGATTGATGCAGAGATGGGGTTTATGTCTGGTCGCCTTCCCAGGCTACAGTTCCTTCTACTCTCCTGCACTGTACTCGACCCAGCGATACCTGTGAAGCTAAGAAGAGAAACAGTGGCACATTGCTCCCACCACCGTCCATAAGGAACAGGCACAGAGTATTCTGAGGGGGTATTTCCCCCCAGAAACAGAGGTGGGAATACACTGCACCTTCTCTGCTAGTGCATGGACACATATGCAAGGCAGCCGGCTCTCCGGGGAAGGAAACCAGGCACCATGACCTCACTGTCACCCATCTCTGGGTTGGCCATGGCTTGTCCTGCCTCTCTTCAAGTAGAGGAACAGGCTCACTGTCATGGGCCACAGAGTGCATGCTCAGACACTGTGTGCATGTGTGCCTAACATTGTCCTTCCCAGCAGAGACAGGGGCTCTGTTGGGAAGTCCAAATATCAGAGACTAATCGGCACTTGGGCCATGGACTAGGGCCATTTACTAGTTTGGATCTCTAAGGGAAGGAGAGGGGAGGTTCCTGCTTCCTGGGGTGAGGGTGACTGAAGGGAAAGGCCCCAAGAAGTTGCTCTGTCCAGGTGCCAAGGTAATGTGGAACCAGACAAAGCACTGGCTGGGATTTACAAGTCATAAGGCTGGATCAAGTCCTGGCTCTGCTACTACGAAGCTCAGAGATGGTGGGCAATTCAATACACCTGAGTCTCAACTTGCTCCTCTATTAAACGGAGATGAAAATGCTTTCCCTACATACGGCATCTTTGCATTATGAAAGTGAGATCATGTAAAGGTACTCTGTTAAGTGTAGTACAGTCAGATACAAAGACCAGGAGCTTGCTTTGGCAGGCAGCTGTGGATATGGTTGAAACAACAGTGAGATCTAGGGATCAGACCACCTAGGTTCAAACAGCAGCTCTGTCACTTGATAGTTGTGTGGCCCTTCAAAAGCCAGCCCTTCCTGAGTCTCAGCTTCTCATAGCTGAACAAACACAGTAAGACCAAGCCCATAGCATTGTTGTGAGAATTTGGAGATAATGGCCATGAAAGGCTCTGTAAATGGCAAATCACTGCACAAAGACCCCAGATCGTGTATTGAATGTGATGCTGTGGACTGGTCTCTGGGACAGGGCAGCATATGAGGTCTGACTTCAGGCCTGCTGCCAGGAAGGGCCAAGTCTAGGATGGGGTGCTGACAGTTTGGTGGAAAAACATTCTACCGGTTCCAAATGCTCCCTGCTAAACACCCCTACAATTCCACAGCTTAAGAGACTGTGCTGGCACAATGGCTGAGTCAGGAGAACCAGCTTCTTCTGGCAGATGGGGACAGGGCCCAAGGACAAGCTCAGGCACATCACCATTCTCCAAGTTATTTGCTAACCCAACAGCCTGCCTGTGTCCACGGTGCCCTGGGCACATGCCAGAGTGCTGCTGGAAGCGACCTACATGTGCTACATGGGAAGGAACAGGCGTGAGAACAGGTGTCGTGAGGACTTAAGAGTATGAGCACAGAGCACAGGACAGTGAAAGCCCTGGGAGCCATGGCCTGCTGCAAACAGGCACCCTTGGCAGTGGGTGAGATGGTTGGGAAGGGGCAAGTCCATAATCAGTCAGAAAGAAAAGGATGACTCAGGACTCAGATTAACAGTGATAACAACCTGACTATTCCACGCTGTCAGAGTACCTTCACAAACCTGGCTCCTAATGCCTATGTATATTGAGAAGAACAGATACTATTATCCCCATTTGAAAGATAAGTACACAGAGGCTTAGAGGTTATCTAGCTAAATGGTGGTAGACTTAGGACCAGAACACACTTGTGAAGTCAAGGGATGGTGCCTGACTAACTGGTTAGGATGCAGTACCTGCACAGAGTGGGAGTGCAATGAAATTGGCTGAATAAATCAATAAACCCAACTTTAGCTTTCTTTCCACCAAACCAGCAGTAAGTCAGAGAGAAAGCAGGAAAGGAAAAAGGGTACTTGGCAGCCAAATATTAGTTTGCAGAGTAATCTTCCCACAATCTACTAGGGGCCTACTTATTTTGCCTCGCAACACAAAAAAGCAGCATCCTTCAGAGATTAAGAAACCTAGGCCTAGAGTAATTGAGAGGAAGCCTGTGGCTCGAAGGCCCTGGTTATGATTAAGGGTTTGGAATGGCAGTCTCACTCAGAGAAGACTGACTTGTGACACCACTATGTGCTTAGCATGATGCTGAGAACACAGTATCACAGCAAAATGGTCTCAGCCCGCAGGCAGCTTGCAATCTCGTTGAAGGGACAAAGCTAGTGCACATTAAACAGAAGCACAGGATCAAATCCTGGAGAATGAACAACTGCCAATCTGTATAGGGTGACTCCAATGTATACTCTGTACATGGTTGGCTCCTCATTATTCAGTCTTAGCTTCTAGGACACTCTATTTGAAATTAGATATTTGTTTGCTTGTTTACTTGTTTACTACCTGTCTCCCCATTAGAAGGTAAGCTCCAGTAGGAAAGAACCAGACCATGTTTGTTTTATTCACCAATACATTCCCAGTGCATCCCACATGGTAGGCATTTAATATGGACGGATAGATGATATTGAAATTCAGAGTAAACAAATACAGATCTAGAGAGGTCAGGGAAAGCTTTGTGGAGAAGGAGGCCTTAGAGAATAGAGAATATTTGGAGAGCTACAGGATATTCTAAGCAAGAGAGAATATATTAATTCACTGAACATTTACAGAAAGAGTATCTACAAGGCCTGATTCAGGCGTTGAATCAGGTCCTCAGGCCCAAAGCTGACAGACTTGGCTACTGCCCTCCATACCTAGTTGTCCAGGAGAGTCTCAGTCAGGCACAGACAGTCACAGCATGTCTGTGGGGCAGTGGGGCAAATGGCCTCACTTTGGAAAGGTTACACACTAGGAAACAATGGGAGATATCAGTGGATAGGTCACACTGACAGAAGGGTCCACTGACAGAAGGCTTGGAAATTCCATGGAGGAATTTGAACCTAACGGAGTAGCAAACAGGAAAGTTCCAAAAGTGGCCATTGTCAGGGCACAACCCAAGCAACATTCTAGGAAAAGGGTACTGTAGAACAGCACCGTCCAATGGAACTTTCTGTAATGATGGAAATGTTCTGTCCAGTAGAGCAGCCACCAGCCACATAAAGTTATTGAGCACCTGAAATGTAGCCAGTGGGACTGAATTTTCAATTTTATTTAAGGAATTTAAATCAAAATAGCTGCATGTGACTAGTCTTAGGACAGCTCTCGAGCCCATGACTTGCAGTGTGGTCTGCAGATGGCTGCACCATGTCACCTGCGGCTCGTCTGCCACGCAGAATCTCAGGCCTCACTCCAGACTTGCTGAGTCAGAATCTGTGTTTTACCTAGGTGATTTGTATGCACATTAAAATTACCTGGGCAACTTTCACAACAGATGCCCACCTAGAGCAGTTAAATTAGAACTTTTGGGAGATAGGGCCCAAACAATGGTATTTCTAAAAAGTGCCCCAGGTAATTAGTATATTTCCCAAACTTTCCCACTCTAAACAGTCACCTGGGGTGCTTGCTAAAATACCAGGCCTCACTCCTATTGAACCAGAACCTTCAGGGAGGTGCTCAAGAATTTGATTTGAAGAGCTCCCCAGGAGACTCTTGTGATCAGGCATGTCTATAAGATGGCTCTGCCCGGACGGACTGGGATAGGAGGGACAGAAAAGAGACACAATTCAGAACACCTTTATTAATATTGGTGAAAGGAATCAACTGAGCCATATGCAATAAAGAACTCAAAAAAATGCTAATAGTTATATTTCTTCAATTCTAAGTCTCATTCTTCTATACACTGTAAGCTTTCTGAAGTCAGAATGCAACTAATTTAACAATTAACGTGTAGGGGTGCCTGGATGGCTCAGTCACTTAAGCGTCTTACTTTAGCTCAGGTCATGATCTCATAGTTTGTGGGTTTGAGCCCTGTGTTGGGCTCTGTGCTGACAGCTCGGAGCCTGGAACTTGCTTCGGATTCTGTGTCTCCCTCTCTTTCTGCACCTCTCCCACTCACACACTGTCTTTCTCTCTCAAAAAAGAAATAAACATTAAAAAAAAAAACAAAAAAACAATGTGTAGATCTAAGCAGTTTTTCTCAACTCCCATCCCACTCCTGCAAGGCTCATGTTCAATCAATGTTATGTGTGGTAGGCTATGGTTCAATGTGTGGTATGCAATCTAAATTGCTCTCCGAAAACTGAAGATATCTGGCAGACTGAGAATCAAGATCCTAACCAAATCCCTTAATTTTTTTGTAAGCTTATTTCCTGGCTTTAATTATTATCTTCAGGCTGATGACACTTCCCCCAGCCTGAACTCTAGTTTCCTATTTTCATCCTTTATGCATTTTCTCCCTTCCTCATTCTTCCCCTACCACACGCCAAGTATCATGCTACTAGGCAGTAGAAATGCAAACACAGTAGAGACTGCCACTACCCAGAAGGAGTCCCCACCCAGCCAGGATGACAGTTAACACTAATGTAGCAAGTGGAGTCCAGGGAAGGTGGAAGGAACTGAGCCTAGGGCGGTTCCAGGCCTGTTTCCCAGAAGGGGTGATGCTTGCATTCAATCTGGAGGTCACCACAAAATGAGCATAAAAGCACGTTTTGTTAAATAGATGAGGTATGATGAATACTGGCAGTGCACATATAGGTGTTCATTACACCGTTCTTTCATCTTTTCGATGTGTTTGAAATTTCTGTAGTAACAGCTAGGGGGAAAAGATGAGACACATGCTCTAACATGGATGAAGCTTGAGGACATTACACTAAGTGAAGCAAGCCAGGAGCAAAAGAATAAAACCTGTATGATTCCACTAACATGAGGTACTCAAGAGTATTCAAATTCATAGAGACAGAAAGTAGGTGGTGGTGGTTCCTAGGGCCTGGGAGGAGGCTGAGGGAAGAGTAAAGGTTTTAAGGGGGACAGAGCTTCAGTTTGGGAAGATGGAAAAGTTCTGGAAACACATGGTGGTGACTGTTGCTCAACAATGTGAATGTACTTAAGGCCACTGACATGTGCACTTAAAAATGGTAAATTTGAAGGGCATCTGGGTGGCTCAGTCAGTTAAGCATCCGACTTTGGCTCAGGTCATGATCTCATAGGTTGTGGGTTCAAGCGCCACATCAGGCTCTGTGCTGACAGTTCAGAGCCTAGAGCCTGCTTCGGATTCTGTGTCTCCTTCTCCCTCTCTCTCAAAAATAAATAAACATTAAAAATTTTTTTTAAATGGTAAATTGGATGAGACAGATCTAAATGTTCTGACATGGATAGATGTCAAAGATACATTGTTCACTGAAAAAGGCAAGGTAGAGGATAGTGTATGTAGTGTAACTTCCATTTGTGTAAAGAAAATAAATATATATGTGCTTGTGCATGCAAAGGTAACGTCTGGCAGGACACCCAGTAAACTATTAACAAAGTTTTCCTCTGGGGCAGGGAATTGGGCAGGAGAGAATGGGGCCTTCTATTTTCTACTTCAACCACTTATGTACAGTTTTATGAGTTTCTGATGAGTATATATTGCTTTTATTTCATTTTTAAAATTATTTAAATGTATTATTTACTTTTGAGAGAGAGAAAGAACGTGAGCAGGAGTGAAAGAGGGAGTGAAAGAGAGGTAGACATAGAATCCAAAGGAGGTTCCAGGCTCTAAGCTGTCAGCACAGAGCCCGATGCAGGGCTCGAACTCATTAGCCGTGAGATCATGGCCCGAGCCAAAGTCGGTCGCTTTACCGACTGAGCCACCCAGGCACCCCTACAGATTGCTTTTATAATTAAAGTTAAAAGACTGTGTGATTTGTCTGGCAGACCATGCTGTTTACATGTGTGTGTCTTCCTGTCTCTGGTGGCACCTGGGGCCAAGAGAATGACTGATTTGCCTTTGTCGCTACATCCAGCACCTGACAAGGACTCAAGAAATGCTTCTAGTTGAATGATTTGACCATATTCTATAGTGCTTTCTTTCCCAAGCACTAGGCAAACTTCTGGGCAGAGTCATTCCTGTTGCCAAGTCAATGAAGATGAGGAAATAAATACCGAGCCATAATAGCGGGTAGTGAGTGATGATGTCCCCTTGAAGGTTTCCTCAGAGTTTCTCATCAAAAAAGTCTTTTGTTGGGGGAAGCCCATGTTCTGCTTAAGGCTTGGCAAATGACCTTACCTCATCATATCCCAAGATGGCTGCATAGAAATTGTTTGTCATAAGGATCATATTCTTCTTCAGGATATAAGAATTAACCTACAGAAACAAAATGACAAAAACAAAAGAATGAAAAAAGGGGAAAGAAACAAAAAATATGATTTTTGCCTCTTAACTATCATAGACTCTTAGTAGAACAAAGAGAGAAGGCCCCTAACAGAGCGAACTGCTAGTCCACCCTCATTTCCCTGATCTGTCTGGATTCTCCCCCTCCCCCATTTGACAGTTTCTTTTAGATTTTGATCCTAAATTACACAAATCAGTAAGTCACTTTAGTGAACTGAGCCACAGGTATGTGTCAGGCTTTTTGCTAGACCCTATGAACACAAAGTGTAAGAAATGTTTCTCAGCTGAAGGAGCAAACCGTCTAGTATGGGAAAACAGGTATGTAAAAAACAATTAAATTGCAGTATGTTACCTCAAATTCTATTCCAGAAGTGGTGAGCAATAGAGGAATTTTAGTACAAATGATCTCTGCTCTGGGAGCAGGGAAAGAGTTCTCCTGGAGGTAAGACTTACGTGGACCATGAAGGAGAGAGGATATTCTAGACAGAGGGAACATGGTGTGCCAAGGTGCAGAGGCAGGGAAGAAAATATTTGGGAAGTGCCAGGGAAGGCAAATGGGAAGAAACTGGAAAGGTATGGTGGAACCAGGTTAGGAAATGTCGAAGGGCTACTGAAAGGAGCCTGTGGTGGTGAAAGACAGAAGGAAGTTGTCAGAGGTGCAAAGAGGAGGGAGAGAGGCAGGACCAGGAGACAGGAGGAGAAAGGAGAGCCCCTGAGGCTATGCAGAGGAGAAGAGAACAAGTTGGGCTGAAGCAGCAAGGCTGTTAATCTTGAGAGACTGCTTTCAAATACAATTGCAGTGAGACCATTGACACCATGGAGGAACTACTCTCAGAGAACGGCCAGGTGGGCCCTCACCAAATGTCTTCAGTAGGGTCAAAACTCTGACCTCCAGACCTCTAGGAATATGCTTGAGCAGGGTCTCTGTTTCATTCCTTGCTGGGGCAGAGCAGAAAGCCTGGTGTAATGTGCAATAAGCACTGAGTATTTAAACTGACAGGTTTTAGAAACAGCCAAAAGTTATATGGAACTTTACATGGAGAGTAAGATTTATGGTTAACAATCCTGACCATTTACTGAGCAGCTGGTATGTGCCATGTGCTTTATGGACATCATCTCCTCTAACTGACACTGGAACTCAGGTGGTAGATGTGCTATAGTCACATTTTCATGGACAAAGAAAACTGGGCCTAGAGCAGGTAAAGTGACTGGCCCAAGGTGCCACAGCAAATTAATAATAAAGCTGAGATGAGTATCCAGTCAGTTTGAATCCAAGTCCATGTGCTTATATTTCATCAGGTTCCTGCCTTCAGCAAGATGATTTTATTTTGGATCAAAAACCAAAGACTGATTGATTTAATCCTGTGGTTCATAACTGGTCTCTGAAGAAGAGCAGAAAGAAGTAGTGAAAGGACCTGGATTTAGTCAGAAAACCTGGGTTGAAGTTCTAATTCCGCTATATTCACAGGATGTGACGATCTTGGGCAAATCCAATAACCTTTCTGAGTCTATTTCCTTGCCTTTCGAACGCCCTGCACACATCGCTGGTTTAAATAGCAAGTGAATGAGCATGTATTCATTCATTAATTCAACAATGTATGCCGAAAGCCTCAGTAAGCTGTAAAGTGCTCTGCCAATGCAATGAATTATGAGTAATACCTTCTGGTTTATCTACAAAAACTAAAACCAGGGGCGCCTGGGTGGCGCAGTCGGTTAAGCGTCCGACTTCAACCAGGTCACGATCTCACGGTCCGTGAGTTCGAGCCCCGCGTCGGGCTCTGGGCTGATGGCTCAGAGCCTGGAGCCTGTTTCCGATTCTGTGTCTCCCTCTCTCTCTGCCCCTCGCCCGTTCATGCTCTGTCTCTCTCTGTCCCAAAAATAAATAAACGTTGAAAAAAAAAAATTAAAAACTAAAACCAGTTCCAATAGTCAGGGATAATTTTCAAAAGGAAGAGAGAATGGTGACACTCAAGACTGGAAACTGTGAGACTGGATGCAGCTGGTAGTACAATCCATGGCCTTTCCCTCCTACATTCAACCCAAGCCAAATCAGACCTCCAGCCTTCATGTTCCCAGAACTCTGTCCACACTCTTCCTCTGGATGCACAATATGGTTTAGAGTTGCTTATGTACCTGTTTCTCCCACTAGTCTGTGAGCTACTCAAGGGTCATAACAAACTCTGTCTGATTAACCTTGGCACCCTTGACACCTAGTCCAGGGCCTGGCCCAGAGCAGGGTTTAAGACTGGCAGGTGGATGACTGCATCCTTACCAGGGTCTGAGCGCCAAGCATAGTATGTTTTGTCCAATGACACCCTTTTGTTTCCCCTTTTTTGCTGCTTGAGTACCCTGCATGTTTCTGAAATTTCAAAAATATATACTGCCTAACTTCTTACACCATCTTCCAAAATGGGCTGAGGCGAAAGGAAGAGTCTAGAAACAAGCCAGAGCTAGAGTTCGTTCCTTCTGAAATATGAGGATGGGACTACAACCCACACCTGCTGATACCCATTTTGGAGCTCTCCCTACTCCCATACAAGTTATTCTCCTAATCGTGCAAGAAAAATCAGAGCCACCGACAGACGTCAGAGATGTCAAACACAAAGGCAAATCTCTCCGAGGCAAACATTCACTGAACCTGCTCAGCAGAACTGGTTTATGTGTTGCATCTAACTAGTGAGCTGTAGAGCTGGAAGGCCCTTCAGAGATCACCTAGCTCGATTCCTCTGAGGAAATAGTGAACTGGCACCCAAAAAGGGGTAGGCCACTTGTCTGAGGTCACACATAAAGTTAATGTCAGAGCCAGGATTAGAACCTGATTTCTAGATGAATGCTTTACCTATTTCACCATCTGTAGGGCATTTCCAGAGATCACCAACACATTAATCTGCAAACCTCAGTTTTCAGCAAGGTCCAGTTACATACATACATACACACTTTCTCCTCTTGGGATGCACCTGCATTCTGGCTGGCTATGACCCAGGAAGAATGGACAGCGGGACAAGAATTCCCTATTAGCAAGGCTCCAGCTACCTCCAGTCCCATATTCTAACTCCAGTGACCTGTATGTATGGGACCTCCAGTCCCATATTCTAACTCCAGTTGCCTCTCCCTCTCCCCTCTAACTGAGATGGCAAGCAGCCACAGCTAGGAATGGCTTTCAGATATCATCACCCAGGCTGGATTAGATCATGAAAAGGGCCCTTCCTGGAAGAGGGTGGAAGCTCGATCAGTGCAGACACATGATCTGCAGGCAACAGGTGAGGGTGAGTGAGAACAGCTTCCTGAACTACTGGACTCATCCCAAAGGGGCCTTTCTAGCCAGTCCAGCAGCTACAGGCAGGGAGCTGGATATTCCCTCCGGTGAACCTCTGTTGGGATTTTATTTCCTCACTGAAGCTTTTGTTTGTTGGTGTGCAGGTTCTGTGTCTCCACTGCCAGATGATTCTGTAGGGAGCGCCCTGCCCATGAATACACAGATGGGACAAACCAAATGAGAAACTCCTCCCAGATAGCATTGGGCTGTTCTCCTAGTAAACTCTTATCCTTTTCATAATGCTTTGCTTTTCATAAAAAACCCATACATACAGTACCACCACAAGGAAAAGGTTCCTTTTATATCAGTTACTCATATTTTCCCATTTATTTAAGCTATTAAAATTCATGCAGATATTTTATAAGCCATCAGGATTTGGTGACTGGTATTACTGAATGTTTAATAATAAACTAAACAGAAGAAATCAGAGGGTTAAATGATGACTGCAATTCCTGTAATGACTTAATTAAATTTTTATTGAGTACATAAACTATGATGTCATTTCTAGCCAACCATGGGTCTGCTTTCCCAGCATGTCACAGGGTGGGAGCACTCAATAGGAGGCGAGGCTAAATGAGCAGCAAGTCTCAGCTGAAATGGGGAGGGGAGCAAGGCTCATGTAACACACTCAATAAATTATCCGTTCATTTTTAAACAAAGTCCATGAGTTATAATATATTTGCCATGCACTTTTTATGACATAATAAAAATGTTACCTTAAGGATTACTTAACACATACTACAAATGTTATAGCAGAGGCAGGCACAAGGGGCAAAGAAAACAAACACGAGCAGGCCAGGGACGGGTCCTGGAGTTTACGTCCCAGGGGGAACAGCATAGTATATTAAAAAGGGAATGCCAAAAAGGGGGTGGGGAGATGCAAGAGTTCAGGGTTACTAATCAGCAGATTAATGAATGAGACAACCAACAGGGAACACAAGCAAAACAATAATGAATCTTGCAAGGCACATGTTTAATTAATATCGTATTCGCAAGGAGGAATATTAGCTTTAAAGACACGCCAGTTCATTTGAGGCCAATTCGCTGCCCTCTTTCCCCTTTTTGCTGTTGCTGCTCTTAAAGACGTTTATGTGACTGCTTAACAGAGGAACCAGATTATGTGGATGGAGGGAATGACGGAAGATCAGGTTTAAACTCCTCCATGAGCTCTACAAGGTTCTTTGTGATCTGGTTCTTGGTCATCTTTCCTGCCTCACCTCCTCCCACCTCCCCACTTTCGGCTGACTCTTCAGTCAGAGCAAACTATGTGCTACTTCCACAAATACGCCTTGCTCTCTTAAGCATATTGTTGCTGGCAATCTTTCTGCCTTCGTTATCTACTGGGATGCTAACTCCTTCTTATCCTCTAAGACATAGTTTATAAATTATACCTTCTGCAAAGCCTCCTCTCTCCTCAGTCTATGGTGCCACAAAAATTCCAGAAACAGGTCCCATTGCTCACTGTTTACCATGTGCCAAGAACCATGCAAAAAGCTCCAAGCATGCAAGCTCACTTAATCCTTCCCAATGACTAACTCTGTGAGACAGGTACTGTTACTATCCGCACTTTAGAGAAGAGGAAACTGACATTTCAGAAGCTAGGAAATAGTGGGTCAAAATCAGAACACAGAGCAGTCTGACTCCAATGCTATCTATGGTGAAACAAACACAATAAATAATGTGGCCACCCTTCATGTACCTACAACTTAGGTGATTTGTAGAGGCAGGACTAAGAACAGCTAATAGAGTCTTGGGTAAACACAACTCAGAGATTCCCAATTCCAATGGTGGCTAGGGATGGGTCACCCGATGGGTCATCAGTGGCCGATTACTGATATCCATCAGACATCGCTAGTAAGCTAAGCCTCACTTCTGGGAAAACTGGGCCGGGGGTGGAGGTGTAGGGGAGAGAGCAATGGTGTGACTGTGATGTGAGAGGACAGAATGGAAGAAGGCTGGTATGGACAACACAACTGATGCACATGAACGGTAAGAAGAAGCTTTGCAGCCACTGGCTTGAGGCAAAGTTGCTAACAGTAACAAGTTAATAAGAATTGGTTGGAATCTGGGCACCTGGCTAGTGGAGCATGGCGGAGCATATGACTCCTGATCTTGGGGGTTGTGAGTTCGAGATCCACACTGGGCGTAGAGGTTACTTAAAAAACAAAATCTTTAGGGGCGCCTGGGTGGCGCAGTCGGTTAAGCGTCCGACTTCAGCCAGGTCACGATCTCGCGGTCCGTGAGTTCGAGCCCCGCGTCAGGCTCTGGGCTGATGGCTCAGAGCCTGGAGCCTGTTTCCGATTCTGTGTCTCCCTCTCTCTCTGCCCCTCCCCCGTTCATGCTCTGTCTCTCTCTGTCCCAAAAATAAATAAACGTTGAAAAAAAAAAAAATTAAAAAAAAAAACTTTAAAAAACAAAAACAAAAACAGAATTTGTTGAAATGAACGAATGATAAAATGGGGCTAGAGTTGCTGACTAAAGCATAAGGAATATACCAAATTCATCATAAAGCTACAACACAGTACAAAAGATTGCAGGTCAGGTCTTTCTAGCAGTCAGAAATGGCATCAGCAATGCTTTCCAGCGTCAACACCATGGGCCACACTGATTGCATGGCAATAGGCTAATGTGCATTGATCATCAACCAGTCTATTAAATTTAATTTTAGAAATGAGCTGACTGTAGAATATTATGTGAAACACACAGAAACGGGTGAGAGGAGAAAGAAAGAGAGAAAGGGTATATGGAGAGACCAAATACATGGGTGCAGATAACTCACTTACTTGCATTATGACTAAATGATTTACCGAGGCTCTTTTAGCAATGACCGCAAAATACAACGAATAAAATTCTGTGTGTCTGCTGTGTGTATGTGTGTGTTAGGCAGATCCAGAGGAAACTGTATTAATACCAAGAAGAAAAGGAAAAATAATAAAACATGAAAAGATGGACAGTTTCAATGTCTTCCTCCCTCTTTAGAAAATGATGTGAACATCTGAGTAAAGCATATTTCAGCTGTGATGAAAAGCCAACCTAAAACAGGAGATAATCCTTACATCTCATTTTAATAAACGATTTTCAACTTTTAATGGCACAGAGAAGCTTACTACACTGAAATGCCTTTTTTCAATTATTTATTTATTGGGACACCTGGGTGGCTCAGTTGGCTGAGCAGTCGACTATTGATTTCAGCTCAGGTCATGATCCCAAAGTCATGGGATCAAGCCCCTTATTAGGATCAAGCCCCGCGTTGGGCTCCGTGCTGAGTGTGGAGCCTGCTTAAGATTCTCTCTCCCTCTCTGCCCCTTCCCCGTTCTCGCACGCTCTGTCTCCAAATACATATATACATCCATACATTATTTATTTACTTACTTATTTAAAAAATCCCAGCCTAGCAGCTTGGAATCTGCATATTCAAAATTTGTATAGCCTGATCATGTCATAAAAAATGAGGTACGTGGTTTGGCAGGCATACCTGCTGAACCACTGGCTTTAATTTCTGATGGTTATAAAGTACAGGAGCCTTTTCCTCAGGCTTGGAAAACAGCAAAGCAAGAGCCAGCCATCCTTGAAAATTACAGTCATTTACCCACTTGACAAGGCATTCAAACACCTCAGTAAGTCTGTAACTATATTGAAAAGAGCTGATGAGGGACCTTATGGTCCTGGGAAGATCAAACTACCCACACCAATTGAATTTGCTTCTATGTCAGAACATACAGATAAGAGGAGTGTAACAGCTATAATCTACTCTGATTTCTGAAATTTTTGATTGCATCCCACATGACAAGTCTCATGCATACTCCAATTATAGGGGTTATATTAACATAGACTTCAAAGAGTCACTTTTAACAACAGCACTGACAGCACAGCACCAAATTCTAAAGGAAATAATTCTGGGGTCTCCACTGAAAATGTGTGCTGATAATAATTACGATAGTGGTAGTGGTAACATGAACACATCACATATCACATTTGATTTGATAATGAGTTCATATATACAATCTTATTTGTGCCTCACAATCATAACCTTGCCCTTCTAGGAGTTCACAGCCTAACTGCTACTGTTGTCCTGATTCTATAAACAAGAAAACAAAAGTTCAAAAATGTTAAATGACTTTCCCCAAAGTCACACCCTGCTTTTGACAGTGCTAGGACTTTTATCTCAGACAGCTGGACCCTAAATCTAGTGTCTTCCCTAAAATGTCATACATTTCTGCTTCTAATGAATCATATCAGAAATGGAGAAATCACACAAGCAAAAAAGTTAAAACTGCTAATTTTGGTACTTTGAAAAACAAGAGTAAAATGCAAAGAACTATGAATTATTGAAAAGTTATCCTAGAAACAAGAAGAGATTCAACAAGGTCAAATACACAGTGGCATGTCTAGGCCAAAATAATAATAAGTAACAGGATGAAGGAAGGGTTTGACTACATATGTAGTTATAATAAAGTCCCAGAGCAGATCTCTGATCATGAACTGACAAATGAGAAAATTTTAAAGTAACGTGGACATATGAAAAGAAATTCCATGTACAAAGGTCAAAAACTTTTCTTTTCTCTATCACTGTAATAGTCAAGAGTCTTTGTTTTAGCTACCATACTTAAGAATAAACAAGGAGAAACCAGAGAAATTTCAATGAAGCGTATCAGACAGGTATGGTCACACTGGGTTACCATTGGTCACAAGCCAGGACATTCATGATTCTACAGATGAAAGAAACACCCAGAGGCTGTACCATGACTTGGCCTGTTTGCTTCCATCATCAGTCTCAATGGATCGGCAGATCTTGGAAGTACTACTCTAATACTGCCTGAGGTGAGGATCACTCACTCTGGGCATCCCTTTCTTAGGGCCCAGATCTACCCCTCCCCAACTTCATAAGAGTCGGCAGGCTGCTGACCCTGGAAACCTGTCCCTTCATCACAGAGATGGGCAGAGGAGCCCCAGCTAACCTAATCTGACTCTTACTTCTGAGCAGAGATAACCAAAGATAAAAGGCAGCTAAAGTTGGATCACCCCAAAGAGACTGTACTAAGTTCCTGTCAGTTAATACTACAATCCCTGAGCTTCCCGAGGCCTGTTGTTAAACTCTCCTTTCCATTCTGTGAGCACTAGTTAGCCTCCAATAAATGCCTTTGTTTGCTTAAATTAGCTGAAGTCAGTTTCTGTTGCTTGCAATCAATGGATATATTGTCATTCATCAATTCAATATAACCTCTCCATAATAATATAATAACAACATTAGCTAACATTTGTTGAATGCCAACCATGTGCCAGCAACTGTATTAAAAGCTTTCAGTCTTAAAAGAGGGTACAATTGTCCTCATTTTACACAAGAGGCATTACCTTATTTTCTGTGAAGCCTTTCAAGTTCCCTAAAGCTTGTTGCTTTTTCATTCACGTGGTTTTTAATATTTCCACCAGGAAGGCATATTGTACTATTTTCCTAATCTGTTTATAGTTTGCCCCCCACACTCCCTCACTGCATTAGACTGTGAGCTCCTTGATGGCAAAGATGGTGCACTGCTCAGCACATGTCTGCAGAATGAATCAATATAGTATTTCCTCTTAATTACCTCTTGTATTTCCTCATAATTCCTCCATAATTACACAATATGGTAATTCCTCATAATTGCCTCTTGTATTAGTGACGTCCATCCACCTTTACAAATTTCAGGAAAGCTCCCTTGAATACAAAGATTGAGTACAAGGGTTTGGGGAAGGGTTGAGCAGATTTGTGTACTTGCTGCTGCTGTTTTCATGGTTTCCAAACACTACTGTAGCCTGAAGAGGCCCAACTCCCATCCTTTCAGTGTGTCCTCACATGGCCTCTAAAACCCCATACCTCTCTCAGAGCAGTCTCTTCCACTGGAATATTTCAAGACCACCTATAGTTCCATGACTACCATCTGCTAGCATTCTAGACTTGAAGTCAAAATACTTATATAGAAGTTTGAAGTAAGGAGGAGAGCTTCTGATTGAACAGAGAAAGAACTTCATGACTGTCAGGATAAGAAAACACAAAGTGGGCAATTGAGTTTTTTCTCTCTCGCTGATCATTCTTTTTTTTTTAATGTGTATTTATTTGTGAGAGAGAGAGAGAGCACGGGTGAGGGGCAAAGAGAGAGGGGATGAGAGGATCTGAAGCAGGCCCAGTGCTGACAGCAGAGAGCCCAATGCGGGTTCGAATTCACCAACTGTGAGATTATGACCTGAGCTGAAGTCAGACGCTTTACTGACTGAGCTACCCACGTGCCCCTCTCACTGAACATTCTAACGAGATAGTAGTGTCTCTCAGGTGAACAGGCTAAACTTTACCAGACCTTTGATCCCTGCCTGCTCTGTAACAAGCGCTATGGAAGACTAACTAGGAAACTTTCTAAGAAGTGCCCTTCTGCTATACTTCCAAGTTTAAGAAACGGCTTATGCTTTGCTAACAAGTGCCAGTACATGAAAGTTTTGATCGGGCTTTGGTTTCCTGTTGTTAAATACAAGATTTGGGAAGTGAAAACAGTTTAATTTATTAATGGTCATTTATGACCCAAATCAAGGTAGAACCAATCTGTAAGACAATTACCTGAAGTATAAGCAAAGGACAATTCCATTCACACCTACTAGTATGGCTATAATTTAAAAAAAAGGAAAATAGCATGTGTTAGGGAGGATGTAGAAAAACTGGAACTCTCATGCATTGCTGGTGAGAATGTCACATAGTACAGTGTTGTAAAAAATAGTTTGATGATTTTTCATAAAGTTAAACACAGAATGACCCTATGACCTAGCAATTCCACTCCTAAGTATATATCCCAAAGAATTGAGGCTGAGACTGAAACAGATATTTGTACACCAATGTTCATAACGGCATAATTTACAATAGCCAAAGGGTGGAAACAACCTACGCATACATCAACAGATGAACGGATACACAAAATGTGGTATCTACATGCAATGGAATACTATTCAGCCCTAAAAAGGAATGAAATGGATATATGCTACAACATAGATGTACCTTGAAAATATTACATTTGAGGGGCGCCTGGGTGGCTCAGTCGGTTAGGCGTCCGACTTCAACTCAGGTCGCGATCTCACGGCCCGTGAGTTCGAGCCCCGCGTCGGGCTCTGGGCTGATGGCTCAGAGCCTGAAGCCTGCTTCCGATTCTGTGTCTCCCTCTCTCTCTGCCCCTCCCCCGTTCATGCTCTGTCTCTCTGTCTCAAAAATAAATAAACGTTAAAAAAGAATTTTTTAAAAAAAGAAAAAAAAAAGAAAATATTACACTTGATGAAATAACTCAGACAGAGAAGGACAAATGTTGTATGATTTCCCCTTATATGAAGTACCTAGGATAGGCATAGAGGCTACAAGGCGTTGGCGGAAGTGGAAATGAGGGAATTTTTGTTGGGGATGATAAAAAAATTGGGATAGACAGGTGATGGCTACATAATATTGTGAATACTTATTTAATGCCACCAAATTGTACACTTATGAATGGTTAAAATGACAAATACTATGTCATGTATATTTTACTACAATAAGAAAAAAGAAAATTCCAATTACAATGATTCTTCTCACACAAGAATTTCAATCTGTGACTTAACCACGTACATACATTAAAGCCTCTCTTACAATACCTATCCCGTTCTGAGCAGTAGTTTCATGACGTAACTTATATTCCTTGCTAGACTGTAAGCTGTCTGGGTGCAGAATTCTACACTGCCTTGTACATGTTCAATAAGGATATACTGAGTGCCTACTATATTCAAGGGATTACGGTATGCAGTAGACATGAAGGATGAATGAAACATAGTACCTATCCTGAAGAAGTCTGTGGTCTCATGTGAAAGAGATTCCACACACAAATGATTATAACACCTAGCACACTGTAAAAAATGGCAATGGTGAGTCTCAGGGCTAAGAGGCTTCAGAGATGAAGCAACATTTATTATATTAGGTATTAAAGGGTGAACAGGGATTATTACTTTTCAGACTGAAAGAATGGTATGTGCAAAGCCACAGAGAGGTGAACAAATACTGCATTTTCAGAGAAAAATCTGTAACAGAGATGCCATGATGGGAAGAAGCAGAAGGCAGAACTGGAGAAAGGCAGTCAGTATATGTTTGACCGGAAATGGCCCTGAATGCCACATGAAGAGGTCTAAGCACAGGGAAGTTGCATCGACGGATTTGTTCCTGAAAATTAACCCTAGAAGTATAAAGTACAGACCACAAAGTTGGGGGAAAGACCGGAGGCAGGAACACCAGAAGAGATAGGGTGCCTGGGTGATTCAGTTGAGCATAGGACTCTTGATTTCGGCTCCAGTCATGATCCCAGGGTTGTGGGATTGAGCCCCACGTCGGGCTCCACACTGAGCATGGAGCCTGCTTGAGATTCTCTCTCCTTCTGCCCCTCTCCCCCTGCTCACGTGCACTCTCGTGCACATGCATGTGCTCTCTCTCTCTCAAAAAAAAGGAATACTAGAGGAGGCTGCAGCAATGGTGTAAGTGAGAGTTGGTAAGGAACTGAATTGGCATAAATGGCAACAGGAATAAAGAGGAAGGAATGCTTTTAAGAGAAATGTCTATAGCAGGATCAGCAGTGGGTGTGGAGGGGAAAAGGTGAGGAGGCCATGACTTGCACATAATCAGACCTCACTGAATGCTAGCTGAAAAAAGAATATAACAGTTATATGTAATCATAAGCTGATGACTTTCTGACCCTGGTAGCACTAAGGGCAGACAACCAGTCCTGTAGGGTTTTAGCAATCACAGTGCCCTCAATGTCTCCTGTGTTGTGGTAATGGAAAATCTTACTTGAACAAGATGTAATATGAGCAAGATGTGTACTTAGCTAGAGCCCGGCAGGCGTCTCCAGCGGAGCAGGAGTACAGAACATCAGGGCCTAGAGCTGATCCCCATTCCCAGTAATCTGTTCACTACCAGTCAAGGGATATCATCCCTCTGGGGCCTCTGCATTCTACCTGCAGTCATGAGGTCTGATTACTGTCAGCAGGATGCTGACACACCTTAGGTTTCCAGAGACACTTGCGGGCTCCCAAATGCACCATGGACCTCATGACTGCATTTACGAGTGCAGAAAAGCTGCAGGCATGATGTTGCTTTTTAAATGATTTTTTTTAAAAAAGTTTTAATGTTTATTCATTTTTGAGAGAGAAAGAGAAAGAGAGAAAGAGAGAGAGAGAGAGAGAGAGAGAGAGAGAGGGAGAGAGACAAAGCATGAGTGGGGAGGGGCAAAGTTAGAGGGAGACTCAGAATCTGAAGCAGCTCCAGGCTCTGAGCTGAGATGCCTGCACAGAGCCCAACGTGGGGCTTGAACCCCGGACCGCGAGATCATGATCTGAGCCGAAGTCCAGACCAAGCCGTCCAGGCACCCCTAAATGACTTTTTATTAAATTTAGGCAGACTGGGAACTGCAGAACACTACAGGATGCTTGTTCCCCATCAATAACCAGCCATCTCAAAAGCACAGACTTATAAACGAAACAGATTAAAATGGATAATTAACAAATTAGTAAGTTCTTTGCTAATGGAGCCTGGGCACTGTTACTTGTCCTGTGTACTGAAGATCTAAATATCCCAGAAGACCTGGAGGCAACACTGAGCTCACTGACTCCAGCCACAATCCTTTCCCCACTCAGCAATTCCAAGACAGACATCATGTTGCCTGGAAAACATTTCCTGAGGATCTATGCCCTTCCCAATCTTGAGATTTCTAGCATTTTTTACAAAACAGTCCTGTCTTCTCCTTCTCTGCAGTAATGGGGAGCAAAAGAGATGGGCCACCCTAATCAACTGAATCACACGTTAACTAGTGACTCCAGCTGAGGAGAGGAGGTCAGACCAAAGTCTACAGCCCCAAACAGGTCAGACCAAGTCTACATACAGCTCCAAACAGTAAGGTGGACATTTCCATTGTTCTCTGCAGGTCATAAAGAATGCTGGTCTTTCGGGGCGCCTGGGTGGCGCAGTCGGTTAAGCGTCCGACTTCAGCCAGGTCATGATCTCGCGGTCCGTGAGTTCGAGCCCCGCGTCAGGCTCTGGGCTGATGGCTCAGAGCCTGGAGCCTGTTTCCGATTCTGTGTCTTCCTCTCTCTCTGCCCCTCCCCCGTTCATGCTCTGTCTCTCTCTGTCCCAAAAATAAATAAACGTTGAAAAAAAAAAAAAAAAGAATGCTGGTCTTTCACTGCTGTTTCCTTACTGTTTATTGCTCAGAACCATACAATTTCCAAAACACCGATCCTGTGGTAACCTGAGAAAGAGGCTGTTCCCTGCTGTAGAAATGTAGAAATGCATATGAGCAGGGGGAGAGAGTAGAGGGAGAGAAATGAGTCAGAAAGGTGACTTACCAATTATCACCCAGCTCATGGACAGTCAAGATGTTCAGAGAAACAATGCCATCTGATTCCTAGTCCAACATTCTTTTTGTCTTAAGGCTCAAACAGAACTGCCATCCACCTGATAGAATCCTGCTGAAGTATCCTGGGAATGGCTGAGCCTGAATTCTAGTAGAGGTACTCTTGCACAAGTAATGAGGCAGTCAACGGTGAGACAAACAGTAACGTTCAGATTCCCAGGAAATGGAATGGACACTTGTCTCTATAAGCTAATTCTTTTTGGCCTCTTTTTTCAGTAAAAGGTTACTAAAAGGGTAAACATTTTATCCAAAGAAAAAAGAAAGCCTCAGTTGGAATGCTGTATCTATTACAGAGTTGCTCTCTCTAGTGATTTGTCTTCAACAAGTCCCACTCAGACCTTAGAAATGCTTTGAAATCTAAGTAAATTCTGGGCTCAGTCAGCTCCATTTTGCCACCTTGTGACTCTCAAAGACAAATCTCTGAAACTCAGTTTTTCCATCTAAATTATGTAAAACTGCCTTTATTTTTTCTTTCTACATTACCATGTGACATAAAAATACTTAACAATAAGTAACAAAATGAGTATCTGCAAACATCTGCCTAGCCCCCAGGCACTGTTCAAAAATTCTCACACGTGATAACTCTCTTAAACCTCCATAATGCTCTAAGGTGAGGTAGGTACTATAGCTATCCCTATTTTACAGAGAAAAAAAATGGAGGCACAGAGACTAAGGACCTTACCCAAGGTCACACGGCTGGGATGGCATCTGAGCCCAGTCTGGCTTTGGTGCCCGAGGGCTCTCAACCACTGATTCTGCCTTAGAAAGCAAGTTACAAACCCAACCCACTCCTCCACTGGAGCCAGGGCTGCCAGTCTCCATCCCTCTCTTCAGCCTCTGGGGGCTGCCTAGTTTCCAGTACCATCCCGCCATCACACTCAGCCCTGGGCTGGGCCAGCTTCTCCAGAAGGCTGCAGCAAAAATACAACAAAACAAGCAAAAAAACAGGTGAACTCAAATCTTACTTGTTTATCTATTTAGTTTAGAACCTAACCCAGGAAAAATTCAACTTCATTTCTCTTTTTGGTATAGGCTAGAGACTGTAAGCCCTGTAAGATCTCTCTGGTGCACTCTCTACCAACAGCATTTGCAGATTAGCACACAGTGAGGATGTTCCCTAAATATGGGGCACCTGGGCGGTTCAGTCAGTTGGGCGTCCGACTTCGGCTCAGGTCGTGATCTCGCGGTTCGTGGGTTCGAGCCTCACATCAGGCTCTGTGCTGACAGCTCAGAGCCTGGAGCCTGCTTCAGATTCTGTGTCTCCCTCTTTCTTTCTGTCCCTCCCCAACTCGTGCTCTGCCTCTCTCCTCAAAAATAAATAAACGTTAAAAAAAATTAAAAAAAAAAATGTTCCCTAAATAAGTGAATAAAACAATCCTTAATAGAGCCATAAAATTAATAATGATGCTGAACCTGAAGGGAAAAAGAAATTCAATAGTGCCTTCATCATCAACAAATGTATATTCAGTGTTAACCATCCCCCAAACAGTGTTCTAGGAGTTGAAGCTATAGCAATAAATATGAGACAATACAGGGCTGCTCGGCAGGCTCAGTCTGTAGAGCGTGCAACTCTTGATCTCGGGGTTGTGAGTTCAAGCCCCACAATGGGTGTAGAGATTACTTAAAAATAAAATCTTTTTTTTTAAAAAAAATTTTTTTTTCAACGTTTATTTATTTTTGGGACAGAGAGAGACAGAGCATGAACGGGGGAGGGGCAGAGAGAGAGGGAGACACAGAATCAGAAACAGGCTCCAGGCTCTGAGCCATCAGCCCAGAGCCGACGCGGGGCTCGAACCCACGGACCGCGAGATCGTGACCTGGCTGAAGTCGGACGCTCAACCGACTGCGCCACCCAGGCGCCCCAAAAATAAAATCTTAAGGGGCGCCTAGGTGGCTCTGTCAGCTAAGTGTCCGACTTCGGCTCAGGTCATGATCTCACGGTTTGTGGGTTCAAGCCCTGGATCGGGCTCTGTGCTAACAGCTCAGAGCCTGGAGCCTGGAGCCTGCTTCGGATCTTGTGTCTCCCTTTCTCTCTGCCCCTCCCCTGCTCGCACTCTGTTTCTGTCTCTCTCTCTCTCAAAAGTAAATAAACATTAAAAAGAAATTTTTTTTTAATCTTAAAAAAAGAGAGAGAGAGAGAGAGAGACAATACTTGAACTCCTGGAGCTTACATTCTAGGAAGTAGAATGTACTTGCCTGTTGTGAAATAGGCAATAGGCCAAATAGGCAAAATAAAATACACAGAATGTTAGATAATAATTTTAGTGCTATTGCCCTAATCCTGTCATTCAAGGCTCATAATATGAATACTGCCCAGTGCTGTGTATGGTATCCTGATGTGGGGATAGGATGGGAGCCCGCTGATTCTCATTCTGATAATGAGTTAGGAATAGACTCTGTGATTTCACTCACTCAACCACTAACACTTGATAAAGGCCTATTATGTACTAAACACTGTGCTAGACACTAGAACACTGACCTAAAGAGAAAAGGATCAAAAGAGATCTGTATCACAAGAAGGTAAATGGAGGGTATATATGGGAGCTCCAGGGAATGGCAAAGGTAGTAATATGATGTAATGAAAAGAATAGAGTTGGGGCTGACTCGGTGGCTCAGTCAGTTAAGTGTCTGACTCTAGATTTTGGCTTAGGTCATAATCTCACGGTCTATAGGTTTGAGCACTGCGTCGGGCTCTGCACTGGCAGTGCGGAGCCTACTTGGGAATCTCTCTCCCTCTCTCTCTGCCCCTCCCTCGCTTGCAGGCTGTTTCTCTCTCTCAAAATAAATAAATAAACTTAAAATAAGAAAAGAAAAGAAAAGAAAAGAAAAGAAAAGAAAAGAAAAGAAAAGAAAAGAAAAGAAAAGAAAAGAAAAGAAAAAAGAATCAATCAGCGGTAAGTTTTAATCTCTGCTCTACTACTAATATAGGACTCCAAACAAGCCATTTTTTCTTGCCAGGACTAAGTGTCCTCAATTGAAAAGATTAAATGAGGATCATCTTTGTGCCTATCAAACTTCTGGGAGATTGCCGGCCACTGAAGTGACACAAAATATAAACTGACTGCTTTGCAATTCTGACCAGTGAGGGCTAGCCCTGAATGGGGCTTCCTGTCATCAGCCAGAGCAGTCTGGACTTCCTTTACACAGTTCCTGGCCGTCACCACCAAGCAGAATTCTTCTGCCATCCATGTCTACCCATGGCTTCAGACCACAACTCCAGCATGTTACAAACCCCAAATTGGTCCCCAAATCCACTCAAGTCTCTTCTGGGCCTCTGAGCTGAGGATAACAGGAAAAGGGCCAGTTCTTTCAGGGCTAGAGAGCAAAAGAAGCTTACAGAATAAGTAAGAAGTCTGGTAAACTGCTGTTCCCCTACTTTGAATACTACCCTGGATTGGAAAACTCTTAACTCAGATTTTTTTCAAGTTGGAAGGGCTCTTAGAAATAATCTGGTCTAGTCTCTTCAACCTGAAGCTGCTGGTTAATGGTGGAACTAAGTTTAATTCCCTACTCTTTTGACTCCAAGACTAGTGAGTGGTTTTTCAACTCTCCCATCCTCTCCTTCCTCCGGAAGGAGGAACCTCTTTGGCAGGCAACTCAGCTTGGGACCCAAAGCACAGCAGATGATAAACACCTTCTGTCTTTGAAAGAGAAGAAGCACAGTCATAAATTATCTGTACTCAAAATACCATAGACACTAGAATTCATTTGAAATCCAAAGAATCTCAGCAAAAGGGCATAGGACAGGGATGAAAGGAGTAGTGTGGGAGACACAGAGAATGCCACGGAGTGCTTAATGGGAACCGTCTCCTACTTCCCCCATAACCAGGCACAAACCACAAGCCTGCTGATTCTTAACCCTAGCAGCTGAACTACCCAAGGCCCACAAAAGGGGCAACACACACAGTTTACACCTTTTATTATTCTGATAGAAATTTCTCTCCTGGGAGCAGAAAGAGGTCAAAAGTCCAAAACCAAAAATATATATCTTTGTAAGTCAGAGCAAAAGAAGCAGTACAGCAGACAGTTATTTAAAAAAAAAAAAAAAAAAAAAAGCAGAGTAGGAGGTGTTAGAAAACTCACTCCAAGTAATTTATTCACTAGGAACCACAAAGGGCTTTCCCAAGAAAAGCAAAAACACCATTAATTTCCCCAGTACCCTCCTTTCAAAGGGCTCCAAACACTTCACACATATCGTTTTAAATTGTCCTCAAAGGCTCCAAAATAAGGAGTTACTATTTCCCCAAGTTCAGATGGAGAAACTAAAATATTCATGCCCACCCTGCTCTGTCCAAGTCATCCTAACAGATTTAGCCAACTTCGACTGAGTGCCTGCAAGGCACATGACCTATGCCAGGCAGAATAAGCGAGACAAAGATGAAAGATATGATCTCTGTCTGGAAAGTCAGAATCCAGTGAGGCATAACAGATGTATACATAAATCTTCAAATGAGGCAGCCTACGCTAGGTGCCATAGAAAGGTTCCAAACAGTGCCTATTTTATCAAGTGACTAAAATGTGCCAAGCACTGTACTAAGTCATTACTAGCATCATATTTTTTAAGTCACATGCTATGTGTGACTTATCTAATAGAGAAAGAAATGTAGACAATGAAAGGTAAAGAGAGTTGCCTAGGGTCTCAAGGTTATGGCACAGCATGGATTAGAACCCAGGTCTGTCTGGCTCCAAAGCCCATGTGATGAGAGGTAACTGCTTGGGAAGTTACACACATACATATATGATAGCAGAGCATCCTTTTCTCAGAGCCAGATAGAACTCCTATAGGGGAAGGAGCCCCCTGCTAGAGATCCCTGGCTAGAGAAGGGCCTGGCTTGGTGATACCTCTACAGAGGTGATACCTCTACAGAGCTCACCTGGTGGGGGTAACCTCTGCCTCTTTTGCCAAGGCTCCACTTTGGAGGCCAAGGAAGAAAGATCTGGAGGAAGAAGAGCTTATGAGGCCACTGTTCACAGACCAGATAGGTTAGAGAGAGCATGATCAGCCTTGGGGAATCCCTGGATCTGAGCAAGGCTAGGTTAATATAAATAGCTCTATTTTAAGACCTCAGGACATGAAACAGATGGGGGAAAAGAGAAGATCCTCCAAATTCTAGGAGCAAAGTTGAGCCTGGAACTATGGATGCCCAATCACCATGCCAGTATTCTTCCCATTTAATAATGGGATCCTTCTGTAATTATTTTCAAATCTTAATTTCAACCTAACAAAACAACATCAACAATAACAACAGCCCTTTGATGGAGCCAGGTACTTCTATTACTATCTCAATCAACACAACTGACTTTACTCCTATCAATGGATAGGTTAGTCATTAGTTGATTCACTTGTTCTTATATTCTACCTACTTCCAAAAAAGGTTCAAGTTGGCTTATAACAAAAGGTATGTGGTATGGCCAAAAGAGCAAAAGTTTGAAAGTCAGTCAGATCTGGGCTTGTGACTTCTTGTGGTGGCCACAGCCAAGTTCCTCAACTTTTCTGCCCCTCAGTTCTCCTCAGCTACAAAATGGGTACACTCACCTCTCTAACCAGGCAATTTGTGATTGAGATGGTATCTGTAAAATGTCTGCCAGAATCTGGCCCACAGTATACATCTCAACCAAAAGAAGAAAAGAAAAAAAAAAGTAAGAGAAAAGAGTTAAGTAATAAAGTGTCTGTGTGAGAGAGGATAATGAAAAATTATATCAAATACCTAAATAAGGGAAGCTCTGTACTTTCTGGTAGCCCTGGCAACAGGAAAACAGGATTGTTCTACCACTCTCATTGTTAAATAAAGGTATGCATATAAGTTCATCAAGACAGAGAAAGTTCTTGTTTCTAAATGCAAAAAGGTTCATGTATACTTGAGTGAACGTGTATGTGCACACACATACACACACTCGCACGCTTACACCGTTTTTCTCTCCAACAGGAACAGGGCAAATGGCTCTCCAGAGCCCTGCTGCCCCTCTGACACCACACTACTGCTGCTTGCAATGAAGTACTTCAACAGTTAAAACATTTTTGTGCCAATATTTTAAGAGTGCAGAAGGTTCCAAATTACATGTAAAATAAACAATGCCAGACTGTGAAAACTCTTGGCTGCAACGTTCTCTGATGTTAACAAGAGTTTCTTTATTACTGTAACCTTTCAGAAGTGAATAAAAATTATTTCTCTGCCCTAGTTTTGCCCTCCAGTAAAAGGGAAGAGAACAGTGACCATGGAAAGAGCTGTACAATGACCTCTCATGAAGGCTAGGAGGCTGGGAAGGGGGCAGTTTAAAACACAAAGCCTTCCATATATGTTTCTAGTCAAAGGTTAGAAATTTAGTTTGTGCTGTGCTGATCATATTGTAAAATTTTATGTTGCTAATATTTTTATGTAACTAAAACCCTCAGGGAGACCAGAGGGCATTTCCAAGAGCCCAAACTAAGCTTAAGTTAAGAAAAAACCCAAATCTTGATCAAGGCTCCTTAGCCACTTAGGGAACTTCATTACTCTGAAATTGAGTCTGAAGTGCCCTTAAAAGGGGGGGGGGGGAGGGGAGGAAGAAATTCTATAGGTGGCCAGGACTTAGACAAAATATGTTATTTTGCAGACCTTTGAGTCAAGGAGTCTCTGAATACTGGACACCCAAAATGATCTCAAAATGGAGCTAGTCTGAATAAAGAGAGTCTGATTTCAGCACTGCAGGAAAAGGACAAAAGTCACCATACAAAGGCAAACATGCTTTGTCCTCACACAATCCTGCCTCTACCTATACTATTCCTCTGCCTGGAAGGTTCCTCTCATCTGTCAAACACTTATCTGAAAAGATACAACCCAAATGTCATCTACTCCAAGCTTCTCTCCTCTGGGCCTTCTCAGCAATTTTTAAATATCACAATCTCTTAATACTGTAATCACCTGCTTATATGTTTGTCTTTTCCTACTAGACCGGGGAGCCAGGGACAGTATCTTCATCATCTGTGTATCTCCAGTGCCTAGCAGAGTACATGGAAGCTAGCAGGCCACAATAAAATGGATGGATAGATGGGTAAAACCTTGTTTGTGTCTGGGAACAGAAATCAGACAGAGAATGATGAACTGCTAAAAAAACAGAACACAAGCTCTGGGATTTAACACAAGGCTAGCTTTTCAGACTCTCACAGAGTTGCGGAATGTTAAGTCTGGAAGAGAATTTAGAAATCATCTAGCTCTCCTCCCCAGAGAGGTGAGGTGATTTGACTTACTTGAGCTCACCCAGAGAGTGGTCATGCTGGCCAGAACTCCCTCCGTTATACCATACCATCCATTCTCTCTACTGTAAATAGTTACAGGTATAAAAATTTTTTGGCAGTAAGATGAGAAATATGATTAAGACTGCATATTATGAGAATGCTATTTGTTACAAACAAATAACAATAGATGTCACACTGAAATTCAAATAACTTGATACAAAATGCAATACGGGAGTTGCTCAAAAAGTTAAACTAGCATCACTGTATGTCCCAGCAATTCCACACCTAAGTAATATACCCAAGAGAACTGAAAACCTATGTTCAGACAAAAACCTGTACATGAATTTCACAGCAGCATTATTCATAAAAGCCAAAAAACAGAAAACTACCCAAATGTCCATCAATTGATAAATGGATAATCAAATGTGGCATATCCATACAATAGACTACCCCATAGAAAGGAATGAAGAACTGGGGCGCCCAGGTGGCTCAGTCAGTTGAGCGTCTGACTCTTGATTTCGGCTCAGGTCATGATCTCAAGGTTCGTGAGACCGAGTCCCAAGGCAGGTTCTGCACTGTCAGCTTGGGATTCTCTCTCTCCCTCTCTCTCTGCCCCTCCCCGGCTTGCCTTGTACACTCATACACACACACTCTCTCTCTCTCTCAAAATAAATAAACATTAAAAAAAAAAAAGGAATGGCGTACTGACACACACCACAACATGGATACACCTTGAAAACATTATGCTAGGTGAAAGACAGATAGAAAAGGCCACATATTACATGGTTCCATTTATATGAAATGCCTCATTATAGGTAAATCTATGGAGACAGTAGAGTAGGGGTTGTCGGGGCTGAGGGAAAAAAGGAATGGGGAGTGGCTGCTAATGGGCACAGAGTTTCTTTTTGAGATGATGAAAATGTTCTGGAATTAGACAGTGATGGTTGCATAACACTGTGAATTTACTTAAAAAATTAAATTAAAAAAATATATATATATACTAAAAATGGTGGATTTTATGGTAGATGAATTATAACTCCATTTTTTTAAATGGAAGAAAAAAGATACAATCTCTACCCTCTAGGAGCTAACAATTTAACTCAAGGAGTCCAGACCAACATACAGGCATACTTCAGTGTTATGTGACAAGTAATGTTATACAAGATAGAGGAAAAAGGAAACAACACTTGGGTTAAAAATCTCAATGCTTATGTTAGAGCCATAGTTCCTAGTGATGATGACCTTTTCAGGCAGTACAGGGTAGTGATTAAGAGCATGGTCTCTCGAGTCTGGCATATTTGGGTTCCAATCCAGGCTCATATTTACTGTGTAAGACTGGTTAAGTTACCTTACTGGTAGGTGGAATAATGGTCTCCCAAGAGATCTACATTCTAATTCCTGGAACCTGGGAATGTACCTTATATGGGGGAAAAGGACTTTGTTGTTATGATTAGATTAAGGGTCTTCAGATACGGAGGTTACCCTGAATTATTCAGGTGGGCCCTGAATATAATTACATGTACCCATATAAGAGGGAGGCAGAAGTCCCCTAGACCCAGATAGCAGAGGAGAAGGCAATATGACCACAGAGTGAGTGATGTGGCCATAAGCCAAAGAATGCCAGCAGCCACCAGAAGCTGGGGAGGGCAAAGAACAGAGTCGCTCCTAAAGCCTCCAGAAGGAGCACAGCCCTGCTAATACCTTGATTTTGGCCCAGTGAAGCTGATTTCTGGCCTCCAGAACTATGGAGAATAAATTTGTGTTGTTTTAAGCCACCAAGTTTGTGGTAAGTTGTTACAGCAGCTACAGGAAACTAATAACTAACCTCTGATTCTAGTGTCTTCATCTATAAAACAAGGATAGATATATGACCTCACAGGAAAGATTGTGGTAAATGTAAAACTCATATGGTATTTATAAAGTGCACATCAAAGAGAAAGTTCTACGTAAACGTTAGCTACTACGTTTCTGTATTATGCTGAAATCCTCTTTCACAGGGCACCTGCCCATGCCCAGACCCTGCTCCCCTCAGCAGGGAGAACAGTAAGAGCTGGCACTCAGGAGACTTGAGTTCCTCTCTTTAGTTGATTTCTAACTTAAATTTATCCAACTCTCCTTGAGCCAGTTTCTCCATCAGTTAAATGACAGGATGAGACTAGAGCAGTGGCCCTCTAACTGGGGAGTCTGTTAAAACAGACTGCTGGTGGGACCCCTGGGTGGCTCAGTCATTTAAGTGTCTGACTCTTGATTTCAGCTCAGGTCATGATCTCACAATTTGTGAGATTGAGCCCTGCGTCAGGCTCAACATGACAGCGCAGAGCCTGCTTGGAATTCTCTCTCTTCCTCTTTCTCTGCCCCTCCCCTGTGTGTGTGCTCTCTCTCTCTCTCAAAATAAACGTTTAAAAAAACCCCAAAAAACAGATTGCTGGGCCCTACCACCGGAGTTTCTGATTCAGCAGATCCAGGGTGGAGCCCTAAACTTGCATTTTTAACAAGTTCCTAAATGATGTTGAGACTGCTGGTCTGAGGACCACACTTTGAAACTCTCTGGACTAGTTTATTTCACGTTCCTTTCCAGTTTCAATAGTCTAAGACATCCAATAGATGTAGCATTCAAACAATAAACACTGCTGTATCAGACTGATATAGTTTTACAACTAAATTCTTTTCTGATGTTAAGAAAGTGGGGGATGGGAGAGTATGAAGTACATGGTTAAAGACTAGTTTTAACTTTTGAACTAAACAGAATGAAAAATCTTAAGCAACAGTGGGAACAGGAAGAGGCTGTCCCCTTATCCAGCATGCTGGCCCCATTTTAATTTATTTTAATCCCACCTTTCTGCCTTTTCACCAGACCCCTCCCCCTCACGCCCTCCACGAGAAACACATCTAGGTGTCTCCTGAATTCATTTATTGGGTCGGCAGCGCACAGTATAATACCGCCTTTGTTAGTCTCCTAGCCCAGCTTCTCCTAGCAGAGTGTTCAGTCTCCGTGTTCCTCTACTCTTAAAAAAACACAACCAAAGAGTCTCTGAAAAATAATTGTAAAATCAACTAAGGCAAATTCAGACTATGTGGAGACGTTCAGACTCTAAATGCTGGAAAAAGAAACAAATTCAGAACATTGTTAGCATTCTCACCTGTCCTTTTTTCCCCCTTAATCTCTATTAGTCCTGTTGAGTAGGAAACCTCTGCCGTATTGGATTAGAAAGTCTGAATAAAAGGGGCCTCAGCCTGGGGACTGTGCTGAAGAAATGGAATGCCTCGAGATTCGAGAAAAGCTGTCCTCTTGGCCTTTGGAAGTCCTTGGTAAGAAGACCAGGGAGAAGGAAACTGCCATGAAACTGATCCCCCGCCCACACCCCCGGTTAGGGATCACGGTATAATAAAGTGACTACTGGACTGGGAACCAGCATCCCCTAGTTTGGGTACTCATTCTGCTATTTTCTAGCTGCATGACCTCGGGCAAATCAATTAACTTCTCTGGGACCGCATTTTCTCACCACATAAATTAAAACAGTGGGACCAGATCTATAGTCCTCACCCTGAGATGTACATCAGAAATTTTCTGGGGAGATGTTTCAAAATAACCACATCTGAGTCCCTTCAGATTGAGAACCATTGAATGAGAGATATCTGAGGCACTCCATCTAACATCCTAAGGTTCATTTATCCCATAAAGTGAATTAGAAATATAAATGATGAGAGAGCCAAGGAACCCAGGAGGGAGGTCAGGGAGAGAAAAATGAAACTCTTTTTGGGGAGAGGGTGGTCAGAGAAATTGAATCCAGGTGTGATAAGAGACCATTCATTAAGTCAGTATTTGAAAGATAGTGCTGCCCAGTCACTAATAATAGAAGGACGTGTGTTCACTCAACAGGTATCTGAGGGGTGACTGTGTCAGGCACTCTGTGTAAGACACCAGGAATCCTAGGATCCTCATCCCATCTAATGGGCACGACCTACACAAACCCACAATTACAGTAGATCATGGTAAGTCCTCTCTCAGAAGTTTGTGCAAAGTGCTACAGCAATAGAGAGAAGGGAGTGGCCAAATATACCAATTATTATGGTGGGGGAGGGAATGCTGGGAAAAGCTGCGTGTAAGAGGTACTATCCAGATGCATACTATAGCATCAGTGACAATCTGGCATGTATGTGTGTGTGTAGACGCGCTTGAGCATGAACATTTGTGTATTAGAGGTTTGTTGGCAATCAGACTAAAGAGGTAGGCAGGGTCTAGAATATGAAGATTTCTTCCCCCCCCCGCCCCATTTTTCACTTTGAAAATCAAACTTAAAAAATGTAAGAGTAGGAAAACAAAAATTTGTATGATTTTTAGATTCACAATTGTTAATATTTTGTAATATTTGCTTCATGTCTCTCTCTGCGCACGCGCACATACACACACACACACACACACACACACACCCTTTTTTCTTTTGCTAAACTATGTGAAAATATCAAAACATTTCAATCCTAAATACTGTATCTTCTAAGAACATTTTCCTATATAACTATGAAGAGTTCTACATACCATTGCTAAGATGTTTGAATTTTGTTCCTCAGATTTCTAGACAGAGGAGGGATCCAATCAGATGTAGAAATTGGAAAAACCTCTGGTGGTTTATGTGGTGACAGGGTTCACTAGAGTAGAGAAAGTCCAGGAACTAGTTAGGAGGCCATGTGCAATAAAGGAGAGATGATGAGGGTGGATATAAGCCATGGAACAGAAGGGAGGATAAAATCCAAAGATATTTTCGGCAGAAAAGTGACAGGACAATTTGGGTGCAGAGGATGAGGCAGGGGTTGAGGAAGACTACGAATTCCAGCGGGGGGGGGGGGGGGGGTGCTGGATTGATAGAGATGACAGCAGAAGCAAGACAAGAAACCTAGGAAGAACAGGTTCATGGAGCTATTTATCCCGTCTCCTGAGGGAGATGTGTTTATTTATTTTTAATGTTTTGTTTTTCTTTTTGAGAGACAGAGAGAGAAGACCACGAGCAGGGGAGGGGCAGAGTGAGAGGGAGACACAGAATCTGAAGCAGGCTCCAGGCTCTGAGCAGTCAGCACAGAGCCCAATGCTGGGCTCGAACCCATGAACCGTGAGATCATGACCTGAATTAAAGTCAAATGCTTAACCGACTGAGCCACCCAGGAGCTCCCAGAGATTTATTTAGAAGAACCATTAACCCCTGAAAGGGAGATGTGGAAAATGGCGGGGTGCTCAGTACACACAGGTCTAAGCAGTATTAGAATCTATGATACAAAAGATGTCAAAGGGAACTGGGCACCTAGAGACTGGAGGCAATAAATGAATGAATGAATGAATGAATGAATATATATACATAGATATATCCATACATATATATATATATATATATATCATGTGTGTGTGTGTGTATATATATATATATGTATATATATATATATACACGATAGGTTGGAGAGGTAAACAGTTCTGAAATGATGAACTGAATTGGGAGTATGAAGAGTATTTAAGAAGTGTATCCTAGGTGTCCATGCACCAAGGCAGCCAGGGCTTTCAAAATGGAATTAGTTCACTGTCTTTCTCCTACAGAAATTCCATGAGGGAAACTGAAGATAACAAACGGGATGATAATTCACTTACCGATTTACTCAGTCAAGAAACATTTACTTAATGCCTACTGAGTATAAAGCTCCATTTTAGGTACCATAGGAATACAAAGATAAACAAATATGAATCAGACCTCAGTTAATTCACAATCTATAACTGGATGTAAAAACAGCCATGAGAGAGATAAATGATCGTGTGCATAGATAGAATTAGATTCAATTTAAATTCAATTCAGAAAGGTTTATAACTTCTTTTTCAGGGACAGTCCCTGAAATAAAGTGAGTCCAATATGCAACCCGGAAGGACAGGCCAACCAAGCCATCAGACTGGCATTCCGAATGTGTGCTCCCAGGCATCTGATCAGTGACAAAACTGCCTAAAGCATGTACTCCAAGCGCTCTTGCTACCTCTTAAGACCTGAGGTTAGGGAACTTGTGTAAAGAATGCATCTACTAAAGATACATCTCAGTTGGACCCTGCTAAAGTTCATGAGCCAATCCCAAAATGAAATTGCTCTGCCTTCTAAGAATTTAGGCTTCTCTCACCTAATAAACAAATATCCACTCCAATAGCTTAGGACATTTAATTTTTTTTTTTTTTTTGAGAGAGAGAGAGCGCGTGCACATGAGTGTCCATGCACATGTGAGTGGGGAAGGGACAGAGGGAGAGAGAGAGAATACCAAGCAGGCTCCACACCCAGCGCAGAGCCTTATGGACTCTGGGATCATGATCTGAGCAGAAATCAAGAATCCAACACCTAAAAGACTAGCCACCCAGGTATCCCCCAGCTTAGGATATTTAAAAACAAAAACAAAAACTTCCCAAAAGAAGGACTGATTTCTGAGAACATGTCTTATTTAAAAAAAAATTTTAAAAGAGAGGTTAGAAGCTTTTGCGCAGTGGCAGTATCGTAGCCAATGAGGTTTATCCGAGGCGCGATTATTGCTAATTAAAAGAGAGGTTAGAGTGGGAGAGAGCCAAAGCATAACAGACTCTTAAAAACTGAGAACAAACTGAGGGCTGATGGAGGGTGGGAGGGAGGGGAGGGTGGGTGATGGGTATTGAAGAGGGCATCTTTTGGGATGAGCACTGGGTGTTGTATGGAAACCAATTTGACAATAAATTTCATATCTTTAAATAAATAAATAAATAAATAATTTTTTTAAAATTTTTTATTTAAAAAAAAAATTTTTTTTAACGTTTATTTATTTTTGAGACAGAGAGAGACAGAGCATGAACGGGGGAGGGTCAGAGAGAGGGAGACACAGAATCCGAAACAGGCTCCAGGCTCTGAGCTGTCAGCACAGAGCCCAACGCGGGGCTCGAACTCATGGACCACGAGATCATGACCCGAGCCGAAGTCGGCCGCCTAACCGACTGAGCCACCCAGGCGCCCCTACATTTTTTTTTTTTTAATGTTCATTTATTTTTGAGAGAGAGAGACAGAGCACAAGCGGGGGAGGGGCAGAGACAGAGAGTGACACAGAATCTGATGCAGGCTCCAGGCTCTGAGCTGTCAGCACAGACGCAGGGCTCGAACTCACAAACTGTGAGATCATGTCCTGAGCCAAAGTCGGACGCTTAAACGACTGAGTCACCCAGGCGCCCCAAACATGTCTTATTTTAAAGGCCTCAAGCCTAAAGAATTGCTCTGTATTTACACTCCACTATTCATATCATTGGCAGCAAAACTATACCCTTAAAGTGGTCCTTGCCTTTTAAACAATACCTTTGGCAGCAAGTTTTAATTCTGACCTAGAGATGCAAAGGATAGCAAAATTTTTACCTCCTGGTAATACAACAGAAGTTTGAAGATTTTTGTGGGGAGGTAGGAAGGAGAAGGGAATGGAATTACAGCAGCCTGGAAGAAAATTTCCAGAAAAACTAAAGTATGTGTAATTCTTATTTTTACCATCCTTTATAGATTTAAAATCTTTGTTAGTTTAAAAACATAAAATGCCTCATGTATAAATTGTTTTTTAAGTCAAATCTATTAGAAGATCAGAAAGCATGGAAAAAGAAAAAGAAAAAAACTGAGGGTAAAGGAAACAATTTCTCATTTCTTTTTCTTCCAATATTTAAGACTAACAGAGCAAACACATATGTTCAAAATGAAAAAGGATACCTCTCCACACTTTTTCCAATACATCCAGTGGGCTTCCAGAATGGTCTTCGGTTATCAGTTATTTACTGGGCAAGCATTCAGCCAAGGGGCAATGACAAGCACTTTGGAGAATACAAAGGATACAACTGATGCAGCCCCCAGGCAATTCACCTGGATGACAGTCAATACACACTAGTAACAATGATACAAAATAGTAAGAGCCAGAAGAAGGGCACATATAAATTACTAAGGTACTTCCAGCTAGGGACAACTGGGATTGTCTTCTAGTATGGGGTGGAGGGATGTAAAGGAATTGGGGCTATGGTGTTTAGGCAACCTAGAGTAGTATCGCACGGGGAAAGACACAAGACAGGAAGACCAAGGCATTCAGCTTGGCTGGGGTGAAGAGTATGTGAAGCAAGGATGGAATGTGATGCTCATTGAGTGCTTCCTATGTGCCAGGCACATGTGCTAGAAGGTTTCACATATTTACAGTTCACAAAGAGCTAGAGGAAATGAGTTTGGAAAGGTAGTCTGGAGTATGATCACAGAGGACCTTGCAAAGCAAAATGCTGGTTCTAAAAAGCAAAGTAGAATTTTACAAAGGAGTCCAGTTCAGCCCACAGCTCCTCCACCTCTTTCTAGGCCCTTTGCACCACCCCATGAAGCAGCTCTGTCACAGAAGAGAACAGAAGACCTTGAAGTGATGAGAGGTTCATCCTTATTCTGGAGAGGTGCTAGCAAGAAATCATCTGAAGTCCAGAGGAGACACCTGGCATGCCAGGGACCACTGATAAGGATAAACTTGGAATTTCTTACCTATTCCTTCCCACCCGTCTCCAAAGCTTGGAAAGCTTAAACCTGCTCATTGTAAGCCACAAGGTGGAGATGTCTGGCAGGGCAGAACTGAGAGGAAGTCGTTTAGCCAGCCTAAGGTTACCATTAACACTTTGAGCCACTGCCTTGAGCTAATTTTTATGTTTGTTTTTTAAGTTTGGTTGAAATGTCACAAATGGAAAAATTAACTAAAGCGCCCTGGTTAGCCACAAGACTGGACACACCTGGCTGCAAACCCAGCAAAAGAAACTTACTTCATTAGTAGGAGAGGCAGAAAGTGAAATTTACATCTGAAATGTGCCTGCACCAGGAGAAAGTGCTGAGGCCAAAGGCGCTGTCTGTTTTTACAGCTGCGTCAAGTCTTAGTTCTCTACTCTTACCAACACTCAGGAGTGAGGCAAGGGCCCAAGGAAAAATGGTCTCCAACCTCTTCAGCTGCAACTCAGCTCACAAAGGTTTTTAAGAACCAGTTAATGAAATAAAACAAGACCAGATGAGGTGATATAATGAACTTTATTTCCACAGCTAATTTATATGTTTAAATCCCAAATAATTTTTTTTTAGTTAGAACGCTCTAAATTATTGATGTGATTTTTGTAACCTCAAATTTAACACTTATATTTTATACCGACTTCACTAATGATATATGAGTCTGCCTTGTTTTTCACAATAGTTGGGCTCCTAAAAGCCGATAAAAAGCAAAAATGTTTTAAATGAAAATGTCCTCACCAAATGAGACTGCAATTCTAATTTCAAGGGAGTTCTTGATTCAAATTTCTGATTCATCATTAACTGCAAATGGCTCCACTCAAAGTAATAGCCTCTAAGAATTCTTTGGCATGTAAAAAATCACCACTTCGTTGATCAGTCTTATGAATTCTACTTTTTATATGAGTTTTCTTAAAGATGTACACCTGGGATGTCAAATTACACAGAGAAAGATTTACAAATTACCACCTTCAAATCACAGATTTTCAAAGCACCCCAATAATCCACATTTTTTTAAAGGAAATTGAAGCACAGAGGAGGAAAGACTTGGCAGTCAGGGTCAGAACAAAGCCACACTGGCTCCCTACTACTTTCTCCAGCCACATGTCCCTAACTTTCCCATTTCTGTAGGCTGTATGCACACAGAAGTCTGAGACCCCCTCTATACATACAATCACACTCACAACAGAGAAGTAGTTAACAATTTTCTTGCCTGCATAAAGGGTGTCTGCCTGTTTATACCATGAGTTGGGTGGGGGAGGATCAAGTCAATTATAACAGAAAAGCAATAATAGTAATTTCCCAACTCTTCCAAACCTCTGTTATTTTTAAACCACCATCTTTTATTTATAGTCTTTGTAACTAAACTGGGGCTTGGCATTTCTCTTCACGCAGGTGAACTCACAAGTCTGTAACTTGTGAGAGTGTTATGGATCATCGAAAACTTTACTATTCAAAGTGTGGTTGCCCTATTCTCACCCTGCTCCACCTGTGGCACTGGCATCACTTGAAGCTCTCTAGAAATGTAGACTCTCTGTCTCTGGCTCCACCCCAACCTACAGAATCAGAATCTGTATTTTAACAAGATCCCCAGGTGGACTACAGGCACATAAAAAGTGAGACACTGATCTAACACACTTCTCTGTAGGGCAACACCATATCTAGAACAATTCAGAAAGAAGAATGGTTGGATAAAATGGGAAGGGGGGTGCGGAGGAAAAACTAATTCCTGCAGGACTGCACTGATGTATATGTGGACTAGAAACAAATAAATCAAGTATCATCTATCTGATAAGTTGGCTTTAAAATAGAATTCCAGAGGCTTAAGTTCAATTCATTCATTCAACAAGTATTTATTCATCTGATGTTTACTACGTAAGCAAAAAAGTATTAAGACAGGTCTCCTGCCTTCATTAAGCATGCAGTCAAGTAAAAGTGACATTATAAAGTAACACAGAAGAAGGTTCAAAGTGTTGGAGATTGTGATGGAGATATATATGGAGGTCCAAAGGAAATTCATGGTGGAAGGGTAATAACTAAGAGGTTTCTGTAGTTCAAGAGTCAGTACCTATGGTTCATGAAGCTTTTCACGTTGTAGACAGCTGTGGCCCACAGGGTTCCAGCAGTCCAATGTCCAGCAGGGTTTAGTCAATAGTGATAAGAAAAACAAGCTAACTAATAGAAGAGCTACTGTGTCACTATACGTCAGACAGCCAAGGCTTTGGCTGGCCAGGGGTGTCACTGGTTACCATTAAGTGATCTGAAACTGGCAGCACACCCATGTCCACTGTGTGCTGCCACAGCGTTGGACAGTAAGTACTTGAGGGCATGTAGAACACCAAGCTGCACATATAGCTTAAAGGCTGACGATCCATTCTGGGCAGCAAAGACAGCAGAAAGTTTAGTCACATGAACAAGGAACCAAAGAACACAATTACAAAGACAGTCAATCCACACTATCTCCAAAACAAATAATGATGATGATGATAGCAGATAAAACTCTGACATAAGCTATCATTTTAGAATGAACATAAATGCCAACGTTCTATTGTCCCAGAGAAAGGCATGTAAATGTTATTGAAGACATCTAAAAACAAACCCATGTCCTCTGTGCTTCCTATATATGCAGTTCCTCCAAAGACATGGGAATTTGGAAATATGCTCTCAATGGGCAACCATCATTTCCATGATTTAGTCTCAAAGACCACAATTTTACAAAGAGTAAGCACATGATACCATCAGACAATAACATAGGAGTGTGTGAAAATAATTACTATAAATAAAACATGGGGGACAACCTCCCACTTAACTCCTATGCAACATGCAAAAACCTCCAAGACATATTGAGTGAAAAAACTAAGTACATATTTATTACACATTAGCACATAGAGGATGATATCATGTACAATAAAATATATAAACACAAAACCAATACTACATATTTTCTGTAAGAAAATTACACAGAAAAAAGCCTTAAAAGATATACACTAAAATGGATCAGTAACTACTTCTTGAAAGGAGATAACTGGCCAGGAATGAGATTGAGGAGTATGGAGATTTCAATCTCAGTTAAAATATTTTGAATTTTAAAAATAATTGTGAAGTAAAAACATATCTAATATATATTAAGTTAAAAAGCCAAGATGCAAAACTGTGTGTAGTAGAAGCCCATCTGTGTTGTGTTAAAAGAATATACATTTATACATTTGCATTTGTATAGAAAACAACCAGAAGGATACACACCAACTATTAACAAAGGTTACTCTGGGGGAGCTTGCCTGGGTAAGAGATAGATTGTTTCTACATTAAACGCTTGTTACTCTTTGATTTTTATTCTATGAATATGTATGAGTTTTATAATACATACATAAACTTTGTTTACTTCTCAGTCCATAGGGAGAACTTTGTAATGAAAAAAAAAAACCAAAAACAAAAACAAAAAATAAATTAACCCATTTCATGACCCCTTCTGATGGTTCTGCTTTAGATGGTCCCAACTGGGAGGCAATGAAATGGGAAAAAAACAAGGATTACAATCTATTAAAATATGGTCTAGACACAAAAACACATAATATACAAAGGAAAAGATTACTCTTTGTATAACCAACTGTATTCTAATGTTTTGGTGTCATGTTTCTATTATCATTACCTTCTATGTTATGTATATGCTATATATTCTCCTTTCTCAGGTTAATTATTAAATGTACTAATGTACATTTTCAGCAGATACGATGCTGAATTAGTCTAGGTTAAGCGATAAAGGACTTGTTTTTCAGTTCCTGAGGACAGTGTAGGCCCAATGCCAGGGTATTTCCATCAAAACTAATTTAGAGGAGAACTGGTTCAAACACTGAATTGGTGTCAAAGGCATAGTGTCCTAAAATTCAATTATTATTTGATTTCCTCCATTCAACAAACCCATCCCTTCCCTCCTACCACCATTATTTGGGCTTAACAATTTCATTTCCATGCACAGGATGTCCTCACATTGACAAACCATAATAATGTGTGCAAACACATAAAGTGTCCACGGCATGTCAGTCTCCACAGAAGCAGAAGCAACTCTAGCTGAATTACCACTTGACATTAGGCAGCATTACACAGAAATCTAAAAGCAAAGCCCTTCTAGCACAGATAAAACTTCAACTCAAGTCAGGCAATCCCTCACTGGAGTTGTCCGGGACCAGAATCTGATAGCATTTACTTACCCCCATGACTCTGCCACGCTGCTCAACATCCTCCCACATGAAATGAACTATGATACGACACATGTATTTCCCACTCCGGCCTTCCTGTTTCATTCGGACTAGACACATCCTGGATGGGAAAAAGACATAAAGAGTAACTGGTTGTTTGCTTTTATATCACACATGTGTAATGGGTAACTTCAGCAAAGAACACAGAATCAAAAAAACTGAAAATGATCTTATTAAAAAAAACGACAACACTTTTATTGAGGTATAACATAGATACTGTAAAGCACACAAATCTTAAGTATATAGCTTGATGGATGTTTACATGTTATATATAGCCATGTAAGCAACACCCAGATCAAGAGAGAGATTATTTACAGTACCTCAGAAGGCACTCTCATACATGAAAAGGACACACATTTAATTGTTAGAAGATAAGCAAGTCAAAATCCGTCATTTTACTGAATGAAAACAGGAGTCCTAAAGATGGAAAGTAATTTGCCCAATACCATAGAGTAGTCTGTAAAGATGGGTATAATGCTGTGCTGTCCAACACAGAAGCTACTAGCTACGCGTGGCTATTAGGCACTTTAAATGTGACCGGTTCCAACTAACATGTGGTATAAGTTTAAGATTTGAAGATCTAGTTCAACAAAAAGACTACAAATATCTCAAATTTTTTTATACTGCTTACATGCTTACATATTATTTCAGATATAAGCGGAGTTAAATATAACTGAGTTAAATAAAACCTTCTATTAAAATTAATTTCAGAATATTTTCTTTTTACTTTTTAAAATGGAGCTACTAGAAGTGTTTAAATTAAATATATGACTTGTGTTGTTTGTCATACACAATATACACAAGGTGTGTGTCTAGGCATGGCACCTACCTAGAACACAGATCACAGAAAGTATGATGATTTTACCTATGTAATTATCAAATAATTTCCCCCATGAGAATGTAAGTTCCACTGAAGGCAAAGATGAAGCCTGAATTTTTTTTTTATTTTTAACCATTCTATATCCAGGGCTTAAGTATAGTAGGCACTTAGTAATTATTTGCTAAATAAGTAAGTGAATAAAACATCTCAGGGCAAAGTTTAGGGCTTCTCCTATACCACATTGCCTCTAATTAGCCCATAAAGCTCTCTTCTTAAGACCTTCCATAAGAATATAAGAATTATATTTTATTTTATTAATTAGTAAATATAATATTATACTTAATTATATATAAGAATATAAACAGGGTCATCAACTTTCCAAACTAGTTCCTAATCTCAATGAACATCCCTATTTCTATTACCTCTTATTTAAATTAAAAAAAAAATTTTTTTTAATCTTTATTTTTGAGGGAGAGAGAGAGACAGCGCAAGCAAGGGAAGGGCAGAGAGAGAGGGAGACACAGAATCTGAAGCAGGCTCCAGGCTCTGAGCCGTCAGCACAGAGCCCAATGCAGGGCACGAACCCACGAACCGTGAGATCATGACCTGAGCCGAAGTCAGACACTAAACCAACCGAACCACCCGGGCGCCCCATATTATCTCTTATTTAAATTTTTAAGCAGCTACAACTGGGCTACTCACCAAAAGATAATTCCTGCTATAGTTATGGAATAGTCAATCTAAACTGACAATCCTGCCCGTTAAAATCTACTAGCAATCGTATGGCACAATGGAATGATTCCAGCCTGGCCTGTGCCAACATCTCTGTTAACAACTAAAGATGTAGAAAAGAAAACATACTTACCAAATTTGCAGATGACAAGGGGTTGGGCAGGAAGACAAATATGCTGGATGACCCTACCATGAACCAAAAATATTCCAAGAGACCGTTTCAATGGGCTGAATCTAACAGAATGATCTTGAACAGGGATAAACCTAAGGTCCTGCCCTTGGGTCTAAAAGAACTGTAGGTACAAGATAGGTGAGTCATGCCCATTTACATGTGAAAAAGCCTTATAGGCTTAAGTTGACAACTGACTTCAAAGGATGTCAAGGTAATGATGAGGTTACCCCCCAAATAAATGTGATTTTAGATATAGTAATGGAAATACAATATCTTCGATGTGCAAAGTGACATTTTTGTTCCATTCAGCACAGGTCAGACTCTGCTTGAAATACTGTCCATAGTTTTGAATATCATTTTATATATACATATCTATTTTTTAATATTTACTTATTTTGGGTGGGAGAGTGCAAGCAGGTAGGGGCAGAGAGAGGGGAACAGAGGATCTGAAGCAGGCTCTGCACTGATAGGCTGACAGCAGTGAGCCTGATGTGGGGCTTGAACCCATGAACTGCGAGATCATGACCTGAGCCAAAGTTGGACGCTCTACTGACTGAGCTACCTAGGTGCCCCTGAATATTATATTTTAAGAGACAAAAGGAAGAGATGAAAGATCAGAAGATCTATAACCTGGAGAAAAACAGGTGAGTTGCCTTAAATATTGTAGGAAAGCAATTAGACTATTTGTCCAAGAGTTAAGAGTCAGAATCAATGGGTAAGCCACAGGGGGAGAAAGAATCACTCAACACTGAACACTGAAAACAATAACTTTCTAGCAGAAGTTTCTGAAGATTTGAATGATGGAATGAATAAGCCCAAGACATAGAACGTGCCTACTTCTGAAGAGTGAATAAATGCTTTGTGAGAACTCAGCTATCTGACAAGTTGACTACATGATCTTTAATATCCCTTCCAACCAGGAGATTGGCTTATGCTGTGATTTTAAATTTGTAACCTCTGAACCCAGTTAGTGCCTAAGAAATAATACTTTATAACAATAAAAACAGGTCATGGAAAAAGACTTGGCTTCTTCACATGATACAGAATGTATTCCAAAGCAGAAACAAACCAGGGAAAGTTCAATAGTCCTTTTCCATAAAATTTTCTTAATCAAATCACTCATGTCAGCCTCTCACCTGAAAAGACACTGTGTGTTTTGATGCTTAAGTGTCGTCAGAGGCTAATTCATCAACAGCAATAGTGAGGTAATGGAATTCTTCATTTATTTGAAAATTCTGTAGTTTGTTAATACACCTGCCTTCTGAGGTTTAAAAGGCACAGATTTTCTCAGACCATAAAGTATACATTATGCTATGTTCACAAGTATAGCTACCATCTGTCACTATCCAACCCTATTACGATACCATTTTGACTATATTCTCTATGATGTAGCCTTTATCTCCATGACTTATTCATTCCATAAACTGGAAGCCTGTATCTCCTACTCCTCCCTCAGCCATTTTGCCCATCCCCCAACCTCTCTCCCCTCCGGCAACCATCAGTTTGTTCGGTGTACTTATGAAGCTATTTCTGCTTTTTATTTGTTTATTCATTTGGTTTTCTTAGATTCCATACATAAGTTAAGTCATACGGTATTTATATTTTTCCGACTTATTTCACTTAGCATATACCCTCTAGGTCCATCCTTGTTGTGGAAACTGGCAAGATCTCATCCTTTTTATGGCTGAGTAATATTCCATTGCATAGATATAGATATAGATATAGATATAGATATAGATATAGATATAGATATAGATATAGATATAGATAGATAGATAGATAGATATAGATACACACACACACACACACACACACACACACACACACACACACACCACATCTTCTTTATCCATTCATCTATGAATGGACACTTCAGCTGCTTCCATATATTGGCTATTGTAGATAATACTGCAATAAACACAGAGGTGCATCTATATTTTCAAATTTGTGTTTTCATTTTTTGGGTAAATACCCAGTAGTGGAATTCCTGGACCATATGGGATTTCTGTTTTCAATTTTTTGAGGAACCTCCATACTGTTTTCCACAGTGGCTATACCAATTTACATTCCTGCCAACAGTACATGAGGGTTCCTTTTTCTCCACAGCCTCGCCAACACTTGATATTTCTTGTCTTTTTGATGCTAGCCATTCTCACAGCTGTAAAGTGTTATCTCACTGTAGTTTTGATTTGCACTGCCCTGACGATGAGTGAGGCTGAACATTTCTCCATGTGTCTGTTGGCCATCTACATGTCTTTTTTGGCAAAATGTCTATTTGGGTCCTCTGCCCATTTTTAATTGGATTATTTATTTGTGGTGGAATGCTGAGTCATAGAAGTTCTTTATAGACTTTGGACATTAACCTCTTACCATATAGATCATTTGTCAATATCTTCTCCCTCCCATTCAGTAGGTTGCCTTTTTATTTTGTTAATGGTTTCCTTGACTAGGCAAAAGATTTTTCTTTTGGTGTAGTCCAAGGCTGGTCTTCCTACTGTCTGACTTTTTAAATGAGGAAACTGAGTCTTTGAGAAGTAACTTGTCCAGAGTTACAAACCACTAGATTTATAGGTGAGAATCTGAACCCTGATAATCTTGTCCCAGAGTTGTACTGTTTTTCTGCTGCCTCTAATGACTAGTACATATCTTAGAATCCATTTACTCTCTTTTTCTTTCATTTAATCTTCACAAGGGCAGTAATAGTTTCAAAACTAGCATCACATTAGAAATAGCCTATCAGAAGAGGAAGACTGGCTAACTTGAGGCAAGAATACCTACAACAACAAAAAGTAACTATTGGCAGCCTAACAGGAAAGAAAGAAACTAAAAATATATTGAAAACAAACACACACACACACAAACAATAGCACAGCAACTGAGGTTCAACAACCCAGCGCAACTCAAAGACAGTCTGGCAAATTACAGTTAAGCATTACCAGGACCCCCCCAAATCATCCAGAAAAGGTTAAAGTACACTGGCAGGTGAAAAGACAATGAATGAAGCAAATCCAAAATGGTAAACAAACACGAAAAAGACATGATGACCCTGGTGCCCACCACAAAACAAAGCCAGCACCCGTCACAGGCTCTGACTGTACAACAGTTAAGTCTGAGTCACTAAGGAAACTACATTCCACAACAACTGAGAACACCAGGTTTAAGTAACAGAACAGGACAGCTCTATTTCAATTTCCATCATGGATACATTCCTCATAATAAATGTTTAAATTAAATGTTGAGAAGCCAAATTACATTTTACTACTGATTCAACTTCATAATTTCAGAGCTCTGTTCTAGGGAAAGTGGAGAAGAAAGTGGGGCGGGGGGGGCGGGGGGAACACCTCCCTGCTAAATAAAACATAATAAAAATTGCTCTTAAGAATGCAAAATAAACTTTAAAAAGAGATAACCTTCTGCTCAAACCTAAAACTCCTCAAAAAAGAAATTATTTTTAGGGGCAGCTGGGTGGCTGAGTTGGTCAAGCATCCAACTTCAGCTCAGGTCATGATCTCATGGCTTGTGGGTTAGAGTCCGGAGCCTCCTTCAGATTCTGTCTCTGTCTCTCTCTGCCCCTCCCCAGCTCACGAGTGCGTGCATGTATTCTCTCTCTCTCTCTCTCTGAAATATAAATAAACATTAAAAAAATTAAAGAATAGATTTTTTTTATTTTTACCTTTTATAAACTTTTTTTTTTTTATGTTTCTGAAAAAGAAAGAGCTCACACACACAGGGGAGGGGGAGAGAGGGCGGGGACAGAGGATCCAAAACAGGCTCTGCGCTGACAGCAGAGAGCCCAATGCGGAGCTCAAACTCATGTACCCATGAGATCATGAGCTGAGCCAAAGTCAGATGCTTAACCAATTCTACCACCCAGGTGACCAAAAATAGATTACTTTTAAAAATCTTTTTACAAAGAGAGACTCTAGTAATAAAAACATTCTTGTTATTAAATAAATAATTTAATCATTTATTTAACAAGTATCTACTAAGTACCTACCCTGAGTGTGGACTTAGTCTGTATATAAACTACTCTCTGTTTAGGAGCAATTCCGGTTACCTGTCCCAAGTTTGATGATGTTCTTAAACCCACAACTTATTATTGAGGTTTTGAGCTTCACAGTACATCCTTGTCTCTCAGTGACCCCAGTGGCTCATAAATAATACTGATATCTTTTACACATAAGGAAAGCAAATAACTCAGCTAGCAAAGTAAAGAAAAAAAGGAGTGGTCAAGCCCTAGTCCTGACTCCCAACTATCACTGAAAGGTAAGCACAGAGACAGGGGAAAAGGGAAAAAGACTCACTCACTAGGAGTTTCAAAAGACAAAGGGCTAAGATAAAAATTTTACCTTAAGGCAAATAATAATAATGATTACTGTCACTGATGGCGCCCTCTAATATCAGACTTGTCACTCAAAAATGCATTTGCATTCACTCTTTCAACCTAGTTTAACTGTTCTCATTTCACAAAAAAGAACACTCATGCTCTGAGGAAAGCAGAGAAGGAAGTAAAAAGGCTTCTTCCTTGGGGTGCCTGGGTGGTTCAGTCAGTTAAGTGTTCAACTTCGGCTCAGGTCATGATCTCATGGTTTGTGGGTTCAAGCCCCACATCGGGGTCTGTGCTGACAGCTCAGAGCCTGGAGCCTGCTCCGGATTGTGTCCCCCTCTCTCTCTACTCCTCTCCTACTCGTTTTCTCTCTCTCTCTCTCTCTCTCTCTCTCTCTCAAGTGAATAAACACCAAAAAACATTTTTTAAATAAAATTTTTTTAAAAAGGCTTCTACCTCTAGACTTATAAAATGTTTCAGTGTTTCCCTATCTTAAAATAAAAAATTTTTAGAAAGTTTCCCTTCCATCCTGTTTCTCCCTTTAGTGATCACTTTCTTAATCACTTGGAAAGTCTTAAAATGTATTTTATAATTACTTAAGTAACTTAAAAGAGCAGAGCTAGAATGAAGCCTGAACTTCTGCTTTCCCCTAAGCCACAGTGTCTCCCAGGTCAGTGTCCCTATCAGCTATTTCCCCCATTCTGTGACAGCACAGTTCCAAGAGCCTCTCCCTGCTAGATCAGACAAGGAAGAAGACAGCGACACTGCCTGCAGAGTTCGAAGGAACAACAGTCCTAGCCATGCTTTCCTCCTCTCTACCTAAATCTGGGAGGGAAGAATTCTTGTTATTCTTGACGCTGACCTCCTGCCATGTATTGGCAGCTCCGAATATCCCGTCCCACTTGCTCTGTTTGGGCCTTCTGACAATACCAGTTGTGTTTGGCCTTCTTTCTCCCTCATGGTAGTTTATAAGCTGCTCAGAGTGGATCTGATTTGGAATTCAAGGAAGACTGGTGGGCATTCAAGACAGGTCTGTCACTCTGGCTGCTAATGAAGGAATCCCAAAGGAGACTTTCACATAGCTTGTTTCCCTTATTCTGCCATCAGCCGAGGCCAAGGAAGCAGAGCCTACATGCCCACACTCAAGCCTCAGCAGTGTGCTAATGAATGAGTTTATTTATTTGTGAGCTGGCATGCTTACCCTTTCCTGGGGCTGTGTACATGGCTATCTCCACCTGGTTTCCTAAACTCCCTCCCGATGAAGCCTAACCTTTATGTGGGGAGCATGGGGGCCACAGGACCGTCTGTGGGCAAACAGACAAGTGGGGTGAGGCACTTCCTGAAGCCATCTCACCTGACAGTGAGCCTCCTCCAAGAACTACACCTGGCCTGTGGCCTGCCTGTCGGACCCAAGAGACCAAGCTCCTGGGTAGCAGGTACCAGTGCTTTTAGTTTATGCGGTGTTGACAAAATGATGCTGCATAGGCCTTTGGTTTGGGCAAAAGCTACTAGTGTGTTTGAACAGAATGACTGGCTGGGGGAGGGAGAGAAAGGATGTGCACATGGCCAGGGCTCACCATATATAGCAGATCTGAAGTTGCTGGAATCCAGCATGAGCTTGAAAGCCCTACAGCTGCATCAAAACTGCTGTGGCGATTTTGAAGAGCCCTCTTGCAAAGGCCGGGAGTGTCTGCCAAGGCAGTTCTCTGGCTGGACTGAGACTGGGACCAGTCTGTTTTCCAACCCCTTCCCACCTGCACAATTTATTTCCTTGTCTTCTTTGTCAGAGGCTTCTTCCCCCAGACTTATAAAAATGTTCCAGTATTTCCCCATCTTAAAATTAAAAAATAAAAACAGGGATACCTACGTGGCTCAGTCAGTTGAGCGTCCAACTCTTGACTTCAGCTCAGGTCATGATCTCACAGTTGAGGGATCGAGCCCCAAGTTGGGCTCCTCGCTGGGCATGGAGTCTGCTTAAAATTCTCTCTCTCTTTCTCTCTCTCTCCCTGCTCCACCATTATCCTTCCCCCACTTATGCTCTCTCTCTCTCTCTCAAACAAAAGTAAAAAAAAAAATAACAAAATGTTTCCCTTCTGTCCTGTTTCTGATTATCAATCAGTGATATCAATCTTAATCACTTGGAGTATCTTAAAAAGTAGTTTACAATTACTTCTTAATCTCCTAATAACTCCTTAAGATCCCATGTCCTCTGGTTCTAGACCCCAGGAGGCCAGTGCAACTGCTTGTCTTGACAATCCCCAGGCAGTCCCCCTTCCCTGTGTTCCCATAAGATCTGTGGGTCTGCTATACACAGAGCTTATCACCCTGAACTGTTCTCAGGTATACTTTACTTGTGGCCTCTCCCAGGACAAAGGCAGTGAGTACCAAGAAACAATTTCATATCATTGGCGATCAGTGAAATGCTGTTCATATTCATGGGAAGAAACCCCCATCTCCATGACCACCAAAGGGGAACACTCAAGCAGGAAGCCAAGTATTGAATGGAGAAGGAGCAGTTAGCTTCAGATTTGGATCTCAGGTCCTCCATTACAGATGAAGAGGCCTGTGAACAAATTCCTTAAAATTGCCAAAATCGTCTCCCCATTGTAATCATGAGAGGGTTGAACTGGATCTGTGGTTTTTAAACTGTGGTCTGAGTTTCCACAGAGCTACATAAGAGTCCCTTACCAGTGCATACATTGTGAAGACCTGAGTGAACAGGTCATTCTCACTTCCTCAACCCAAACAGCAATTCTTTATCTATGCATATATGGTGACTGGGTATAAAATTTCATATTTAAAAAGGGCCCAGCTGGTAAAAGGATTGAACCACTAGATCTCTTTACTTGCAATGCTTTTCATGCACCTTTTGACTTGCTAACTTCTACTCATCAGTTTAGACGTCATTTCTTCAGTGAAGCCCTCCCTGAATGACCCATCCCCCCATCTAAATTATGTACCCCTCTTCTCCCTGCCATTTCCTCTCATCATGCAATTTCAGCTGTATTCTATTAATGATTTAATATCTCTCTCCCACACTCTGGCCCTGTGAGGACAGGTTCAATTGGAGAACAGATGTAATAATTTTATGGATTTAAGATGTTTTTAATGTTTATTTATTTATTTTGAGAGAGAAAGTGCAAGCTTGTGTGATGGGGAGGGACAGAAAGGGAGAGAGAATCCCAAGCAGGCTCCACATTGTCAGTGCAGAGCCCAACTCAGGACTTGAACTCATGAACCATGGGATCATGACCTGAGATGAAATCTAGAGTTGGACGCTTAACCAACTGAGCCACCCAGGCAGCATCCCCCTCCTCCCTTTTTAAAGTATTCTCTACACCTTATGGAGGACTAGAACCCACAACCCTGAGATCAAGAGTTGCATACTCCAGGGGCGCCTGGGTGGCGCAGTCGGTTAAGCGTCCGACTTCAACCAGGTCACGATCTCGCGGTCCGTGAGTTCGAGCCCCGCATCAGGCTCTGGGCTGATGGCTCAGAGACTGGAGCCTGTTTCCGATTCTGTGTCTCCCTCTCTCTCTGCCCCTCCCCCGTTCATGCTCTGTCTCTCTCTGTCCCAAAAATAAATAAACGTTGAAAAAAAAAAAAATTAAAAAAAAAAAAAAAAAAAAGAGTTGCATACTCCAGAGACTGAGCCAGCCAGGTGCCCCTAAAATTTTATGAATTTATGTTTAGTAATGAGCTGGTACTGGGGCGCCAGTCAGTTAAACATCCAACTCTTGATTTTGGCTCAGGTCATGATCTCAAGATTCATGAATTCAAGACAGTTCAGAGCCTGCTTGGAATTCTCTCTCTCCCTGTCTTTCTGCCCCGTCCCACTTGCTCGCTCTCTCTCTAAATAAACTTTAAAAAAAAGAGTAAGCAGGTACTTTAATAAATAGTATTAATAAATATTAAATAGTATTAGTATCAATCAGCAATTATTTAATTACTTTGGTAGTTTTAATTACCAATGAGGAAAGCAACTTAACACTGTTGAGTTAGCCAGATCCACACTTAGAATTTTCTCTCTGCCATGTACTAACTAGTTCTTTGGACAAGTTTTTTGACTTCTCTAAACCTCTGATCCCTCATATATAAAACCTCTGATCCCTCATATAAAACAAGAATAAAGTGGTTGTAACATGAGTAAGATAATACATGTAAATAAATAAAAGATAACATATGTAAAGGGCTTGGTAATTATATTTATGACACACCTGACTTTAAAATAATTTTTTTAAGATTTTTTAAAAATGTTTATCTATATATGAGAGAGACAGACAGACAGACAGACAGACGGTGTGTGAGCAGAGGGGCAGGTAGAGAGAGACAGAGACAGAATCTGAAGCAGGCTCCAGGCTCTGAGCTGACAGCACAGAGCCCGATGAGGGGCCCAAACTCACAAGCCATGAGATCATGACCTGAGCTGAAGCTGGACGCTTAACTGATGAGCTACCCAGTCGCCCCTAAAATAATTTTTAAAAATACAAACTGCAGGACGCCTGGGTGGCTCAGTCGGTTAATTGTCTGACTTCAGCTCAGGTCATGATCTCATGGTTTGGGAGTTTGAGCCCCACATCGGGCTCTGTGCTGACACCTTGAAGCCTGGAGCCTGCTTTGGACTCTCCCTCTCTCTCTCTGCCCCTCGCCCACTCACACTCTCTCTCTTAAAAATAAATAAACAGGGGCGCCTGGGTGGCGCAGTCGGTTGAGCGTCCGACTTCAGCCAGGTCACGATCTCGCGGTCCGGGAGTTCGAGCCCCGCGTCGGGCTCTGGGCTGATGGCTCAGAGCCTGGAGCCTGTTTCCGATTCTGTGTCTCCCTCTCTCTCTGCCCCTCCCCCGTTCATGCTCTGTCTCTCTCTGTCCCAAAAATAAATAAACGTTGAAAAAAAATAAATAAATAAACATTAAAAAAAATGTTTTTAATTTAAAAAATAAAAAATTAAAATTAAAATACAAACTGCATTTTACTCCCTCCCCATTCCATCTCCATCATAGGCATACTCTAATTTTATTTATCCCATTCCATCTTCTAAAATTAACTTCTGCATTTAGAAGGTACTAGCATTCCATGACAAATTTTGAGAGGAGTCTCTACAAATCTATTAACACTTGTAACGCCAACATAAATTCCAGCTACATACATGTAACAACCCAGAGAAACTTAAGCAGGAGCAGAGCTTTGCCACTCTCACCCAACCAAAAGACAGTGCCAGGACCCTTCCAAATGCCGTGCGAGTCAAGTTAGATCTGAGAACATCAATTACTTGATGAACATTTATTGATACAAACTAAGAATAATACACAGAACTGTGAGAAGTAATATCTCATTTTCATATCTTTCCAAAAAGATAAAAATAATTCTTGCTCTCAATAAAGTCACCATCCACAAAGAAGACTGATACGATAAAACATAAAAATGTTACGTGATGAGTGCTATGATAGAGGTCCCTAAAATACTAAGTAAATACAGAAGAGGAACTAACTCTTGCTTTCAAAGGAAAGGGAAGGTTTCAAACAGAAATGATACCTGAGTTAGATACTGAATGAAAAAACAGGAGTTTTGTCAGGTAAAGAAGAGAGAGAAGGGCTTTCTGGACAGAAGAAAACTTGGTATTTCTATTATATAATATTGTTTTATCTTGCAGAGGAGGGAGTGTTGGGGATAGCAGTACCTAGAATAGTACCATATGAGAGTAGCAGGGGTGGCATATTTGGTGGAATCTGAATGCCATGCTAAGAAATATAACTTTGTCCTGAGAATAATGGAGAACATTAGGGAGAGTGTGTGTGTGTGCACGTGCATGCATGCTAATTTAATTTGTATTGAGAAGATCAATGGCATGTGAAGATGGAAGTTGGAGGCCAAAGACCAGTTTTCAAGTACTGTTTCTTATAATCCAGTAAAATCAATTTAATAGGGCACATGTTAAATTTTTTCTTTAAAATGAATTCAAATGGAATAGAAAATATCAGAGATTATCTGACATTTTAAGGACAAGTTTTACAAAACTGTAGTATCAGAGACATGTGTGTTCTGGGTTGCAAAGTAAAATTCATTTGTTATTGTGGGTCATGGGCAAAAAAGTTTGAAGGGGTGACTGGTGACTGACCAGATGAGGGGGGTAAGGGAAGAGTCAGGGAGGTCTCCCCAGTTTCTGGTGTGGACACCTGAATGGATTGCAGTGCCACTGCCCAAGACAGTAAACAGAGGAGGAGGCCTGCTTTTATCAAGTACACATTTGGATGCAGGAAAGCCTAGACAGCAACCTCTCTCAACAATTTTTCAGCAGCCACATTCAATACTAACCTTGTTCAGCAAAGACAAAGGACACACAGTCATTGCAGCTGCTACAAGTTCACGTGAATACACAACTGATAAGGCCCCTCTAGAAACTGGACATACACAGAAAAACTTGGGAACTAGAGAAGGCAGATAGGATAAGGGAATCATCAACACCTCCTCCAGGGGAACTAAAAGGATGTGAGAAATCCTGTCCCTATTCTAAAGGCCAACAGGGAGCCATCACACTTGGGAACCCAAGCAAGCTTTCTGAAAAGTCCACTGCCAGGGTATTCTGTTTAGTAGGGGTTTTTTTCCCCCCTTTGGGGGATGGGGCAGATTCTTTCTACTTTTATGACTGCTTTCTAAGCCTCCTAACCTCTCCCTCATACTACCACCTTCAGGAGGTATTTCAACCCTATACATCTCTAGGAAGTCCACTGGGCCCTCTAATACTGGACTTGGCTATCTTTGTTACCCTCTTAGAGCTTCAGGCTAAGAGAACAGGGCTGGAAGAACATAGCTTCTCCACAGACTTGGGTGGAATGATTACTCCTCCTAATACCCCTACCCCTTAGAAGAGAAAGTCTCCCCAATTCTTCTTGGAGGATAACAGCACAAGTGGGCCCCAAAACAGCACAAGTTTTACAAAACTGTAGTTCAGGCAGGAAGTACAGTTGCCTATAATGGATGACGGTGAAAGAAGTGCTGTGCCCAAGGCACAAGCAGATACTCTGGAAGTACAAGGAAGTATAACTAAATCCAAATTTGGTGGTGGTTGCGGCGTGGGGGGCAGTATTGGATAAAGAGTGCTCTGTGGCAGAGATGACATTGAGATGTACCATGAAGGGTGAGGAGAATTTCTATCAGAGAAAACATGGGCATTTTAGGTTTAGGGAATATCAGGAACAACACCCAGGACATATGAACAAGGACATGGGAGTATTTGAGGACAGCCAGTTGTCTGAAGTGTCTGGGGCAGGTTTGTAGAGGAATTCAGTGGGAAAGGTTGCCATAAAGTATACTTCCTGCCTGTTATCCGCTAGACAATGCACATGATGTCATACCCATCTCTCCAAAGCCCCACAGTCCTTAACACACAGTAGGTCCCCAATAAAAGTTTGTTAATTCAAACTGGAAAGCTACTGATTAATTCCACTGAAGACTGCAGATCGTGAGAACTAAAGAGAAAGGGTGGAGGGGAGACCAAATGTAGATTTTGAAGCAGACAGCTTCCCTCCCGCTACTTAACTGGTAATAGTAGTACTCCCCATTCCTCTGAGAAATGAAACCAACCTCAGAAAGGAAGACACAGCAAGCATGTCTGGAAACGGTGGCTATCTTGAGAGAACTGTAAGTAGTTTCAAGGTTCTCCTGGCTACTATTAGGGATTGACCTTGGGATGTGGTCACAGGGATTATATATTTGATTTTGCCATCCACTCCCTCTAACACTCTGATACCTCTAGTTATATAGGCAATAAAGAGCCTTTCATACAAGCTCTGAATATTATCTTTGAGCTCCTCTGGGAATAGCCTCGCCTCTTCTGCACCCTCCCACCTTTCCAGTGAGTAATTCTACAGTTCCACTTCTGCAGTCCTCTCCTCTTGAAAAAGTAGCTTTCCTCTCAGTATACCCAGCTGCCCTCCCTAAGCCTTTTCCTAACCTTCACCATTCAGACAGAAGGTAGTCTGCCTTCACAGCTATGTGACTAAAAGACATGGTACATTTCAAAGAAGAGGCAGAACTAGTAATGGTTTTGATAGTTGCAGCTTCCTCTGTGATCCCATGGGCACTACTTACTCAGATTTATTACAGAACTTAGCCATTCTCCGATTTGTCACGGACTATTTTAAATATCTTCTCTCCTGAGGCTCCTGGGTGGCTCAGTCAGTTGAACATCTGACTCTTGATTTCAGCTCGGGTCATGATCTCATGGTGCATGGGATTGAGCCCCACGTCAGGCTCTGCGCTCAAAGTGCAAAGCCTGCTTGGAATTCTCTCTCTCCTTCTTTCTCTGCCCCTCCCCGTGCTTGCATGCGCGCGCTCTCTCTCTCTCTCTCAAAATAAATAAATAAAATTTTGAAAAAGAAAAAAATTAAATGTCTTATCTCCCTCACTAGACTGTGGGCTTCTTGAGAACCACAGCTAGTTCCCAGCAAACTGCCCAGGACATAGTGTGCACTCAATGAAGTACTTGCTTAGAAAAAAAATAACATAAAATAAATTGCCACCTTATGCCCCTTAGCCAATCTCAGTGACTATGTGAGTTCAGGAGAAATATTTCAGAGGTGATCAAAACCAAAAAGTCTTTATATAGTAGTCAGTTCTGTGATGCAAAGCTCAGCTGAAGGCAGTCTCAAACAAGGGTCCTTTTGACAGGGCAACCATTCCCCACGTTCCTCAGATACTCACTATGGTCAAAGTAGTAAACTTAGTTCTCCAGAATTTACTTTCCTGAGATCTGGCAGTTCAATAAATGCATTCCCCAGCCCCCACTTCAACGTCTCTCCTATATCCTTCTGACCTTTAATACTGTGTAACATTAGATGAAAAATTGATTTTTTTGGCTACTTAATTTGCAGCTGAAGAAAAAATATACTGTTTAAGGTGTTAAATATTTTTACACGCAACAAACCTGGCACGAATCTAACCTGTATGCACATTTTAGAGGTACAGGCGTAAATGTCAGTGCTATAATTTGTTATAAGTTTCTGATGACCAGCAATGAAAATGACCACGGATTCTCACAATTCAAACCACTTTTACGTAAATGTGAACTTTCCTAAAACAGCCAAGGGAGAGAACTTTCCATCCAAGCTCATAGAGTCTCTAAGAGATACTGATAGCATTGTTCACTGGGGTAGGTGTTCTTTGAGAAAAGCCTACAAATACTAGGTTCTTTCTGGGACTATGCTTTGACCTTTAGTAAAAATGTGCTTTAAGACATTAGTTATTAAAATGAAAGGAACAGTTTTTAATGCCTGAACAACTGCCATTTCATATATTCAGCCCTGCTGAAGGCTATACCTTACAAGTCAGCAGTGTTTAAAAAAAAAAATTTGGTGACTTCACTTAAATTGCTCACTTACCAGACGTGAAGCAGAGTTATAAGAAACCATGAATTGAATGTATCAGGCATCTGACACCCTAGAAAATAATAATAAAGTATAAATACGTGAGGGTTCAGAGGAGAAATATCGCCTATATTTTAAATATTGGTAGGAATCTGTTCAACTAAATATATGGCAGTTATAGTGCTCTGTGATTATACTACCATAGAGAGGGCCAGGAGAACCACAGAATAAGACTACGAGTTGAAAGAGTATTGAATGCAGTCAGACAACCAGCCCTCTAGTTCCAGCCCTGTTACCACTTTGCTGTGTGGCCTTGGGCAAATCACTTTTCTTCTCAGAGGCTGTTTTCTCACTTTGTATAATGTGGCCTGGATGATCTCTATGGTTCCTTCCAACTTACATGTTATTTTCCCTTCCTGGTCTCAAATTCTTCTGGAAAGCTAGGAAGACACTACTTTGCCTACCCGAATTAAGTACAGGCTTTTTTTACTTGAGCCCTGCTAAGTCTAAGTTCTAGTTTCTTTTTCCCGTCTTCCTTAAGGTGACCCAGTGTACTAGGAACATGGGAATGCTGAATGACTCGTCCAAAATAAATGACCAGGAGAAAGAAATGGGGCTGTAGGGAGCTGTAGTTGAATAAAAAAAGCAGATTATATCTAATGAAAGGCCATTCATCAACCTGTAGGAATGATAAAACTGGGCTTTAAGTTACCAAAACTCAGGTCAGTGCTTAGCCATCCAAACCTCTCAATTCTCAGATCTCTAGGAAATGCCCCTGGCTAGATGAGGGGTCCTCCACTGAATGCTGAATGTGCCCACCCTGTTACATGACAGGGAGAAAAGCAAAAGCAAGAGGACAAAGAAAATGAGTAACAGTGGGAAATGCAGGCCCTTCGGGTACAATCAGTCCTTTGGAGAAATGACTCAAGATAAAAGGGATATATACTGCCTTGCAGCAAACAATGAAGTATACAATGTACTAAATGATAACACAAAGGGGCCATTCGGAGAGAAAACACAGGGTAGGACCTCTGTGAGGGACACTAACACTGCCAGTAATAATAAAGAGCAGTAATTCCTTATAGGCTTACTATGTGTGACATTATAATTGGTGCTTACAGGCATAAGCTCAATGAATCCTACCAGGCTTATGAGGTGGGTATTAATATTACCCTCATTTGACAGGTGAGAAAATGGACTCCTAGAGATCATGACAACTGCCTAAGGTCACACAGCCATGAAATGAAACACCTGGGATCAAACTCAGATCTGCTTGATTCCAGGCACCATGTTCTTAATCACTAACTGCTTCTCTAACACTATAATCAGAACCTAACATTCACTAAGGGCCCATACTTCCTGCCAGGTCCACTGCTAGTCATGTCAATAATTTTCTCACTTAATCCTCACTTTAACCCTGAAGGGAGGTATTATAACACTCATTTAGAGGCTCAAAAAGGCTAAGTAACTTGAGGGCAGCCACAATATTAACAAGCTCGCGGTTGGGCAGGAGTTTAAGTCCAAGTCCGTCACAAAGTGACACCAAAATACTCTGGTGAGTGTACTGGGAGGTGCCCAGCAGTTGTCAAGTGGACTTCCTCTTGGAACCCAGCAGGAGGGAGGTGAAGGCTGGCCTGGCCAACCATACAGCTATTAAGATACATGCCATCTGAGAGTGGGCCAACCACCCTCCACCTAGAACAAGAATAGCCATGAGAAACTCTCAAGCCCAGATCTGAAGTTGGGTCTTTTTTGGATGCTAGAACAAAACATTAAAAAGAAAAGTTTTCTTGGAAGTCTGTCTTTCAATCTGGAAAATGAAATTTGGCTGCTTCTAAAGGACAATCTGTTCAATTGCTACCTCTACATCAAAGTTTCTCAGCAGCCTCCAGGAGCCTTTCCAATTTTCTCAGAGAGGGAATCAGTTCTTGGGCTGGAAAGCAAAGACAGGCCAGCAGCTGGACTTGGGTCACAATTTTCCATTCTGGGGGTCGGCTCAGGGCTGAGGATGGGAAAAGAGCTGCATATTGACTCCCTGTATCCACTGGGGTCAGAACAGAAACCCAGAGTAAAGCCCTAAAAAACAAGACCACTAAATGTCTGAGCATGAGCAACACAAAAGCACAGCAGATCTTTAGCTCAATGAACTATGTTTAAACACTTCAAAACTAAAATCTGTTACTGTCTTCTGCCATGATCACACTCTTGCAACAATATACACTCAGTGCATTATTTTCTGAGGCTATGTACTTTCTTCCTCACTACCAAGTTGGATAAAATTAAATAATTCATTGCTGTTATGGAGTGGCAGTATTAACACAGTTGTTTGTTTAATGCAGGTTTTAGGGTCAGACCTCCTGATTCAAAACCTTGACTCTACCTCTTACTTGCTATTTGACTCTGGGTAAAGTTATTTAGCCTTCTCTGTGCCTCAGCTGTCTTCTCTGTAAAAATGGGGAGAACAAGAGAACCTACCTTATAGGGATTTGTGAGGACTAAACGAGATAAGGCCTGTAAAACGTTTAGCAAAATGGTTAATAGTTAATACGTACTCAATAAATATTCACTATGGTTGTTTCTCAGTGAATTATTTAAACACTAGGGTTTAAAATATCTTAAATAGGTCACTATTTAAGACTGTGTCAATAAAATGATGAACCTCAATCACTGACTCAGAACTTACTCATTAAGGAGCCTCCTCTCCAAGGTAGTAAGTCTTTTAAGAGCTAAAAACAAAGCAGTTTTCAGGCAGTATGGAATTAAACTTTACTGATTGGCCCCCTCTGCTCCAAAGTGCTCTTCATAACAATACTGATCTCCAGAAGACCAGTTAGCAAACCACTGTATGCTCACAGAGGGTATGCTCATTTATGTCACAAATGATATACACCATCAGAACATCTTGAAAACAACAGGTGGCTGGCTGTTAAGGTTATCTCACCAGTCAGAACCCCCAATGTGTAGGCCTCTGGATCAAGACCTTTGAACACCTTGGCTCTGAGATGACAGAGAGTCGATAACTTGGGGCCTACCCACTAGGCTATTATAGGCCTATTGTTTATTCACAAGCACACTGTTAGTGAACAACTCATTCTTATACAATCTTCATGAATTAACACTGGCTTCGCTTTTGTTGGAAGAGTGAGGATGATAGTGTTGAGCTACCTAAGCCTCTCTATCCTTTTAAAAAATTACTGAATGCTCAGGACTCTAAAAAGTCAAGTCCTTAAATACCAAAAGTCTAAGAGAGCAACAGCCATTTTAAAGGTGTAATCTTGGAGGTGCCTGGGTGGCTCAGTCCGTTGAGCGTCCGACTTCGGCTCAGGTCGGGATTTCACAGTTTGTGAGTTCGAGCCCTGCATCGGGCTCTGTACTGACAGCTCAGAGCCTGGGGCCTGTTTCAGATTCTGTGTCTCCCTCTCTCTGCCCCTTCCCCATTCATGCTCTGTCTCTCTGTGTCTCTCAAAAATAAATAATGTTAAAAATAAATAAATAAATAAATAAATAAATAAATAAATAAATAATACAGGTGTAATCTTGGAACCAATATATATATTCTCTTCCTTTACCCCAAACCTATCTGGCCTACTCTTTAGAATCTTTCTTTAGAAGATGCAAGGGTGGGAGCACCTGGGTGGCTCAGTCGGTTAAGCGTCCGACTTCGGCTCAGGTCATGATCTCACGGTTTGTGAGTTCGAGCCCCACTTCAGGCTCTGTGCTGACAGCTCAGAGCCTGGAGCCTGCTTTGGATTCTGTGTCTCCCTCTCTCTCTGCCCCTCCCTGCTCGTGTTCTATCTCTCTCTCTCTCTCTCTCTCTCAAAAATAAACATTAAAACAAATTAAAAATAGAAGATGCAAGGGGCACCTGGGTGGCTCAGTCAGTTAAGCGTCCGACTTTGGCTCAGGCCATAATCTCATGGTTTGTGAGTTCGAGTCCCACATCAGGCTCTGTGCTGACAGCTTGGAGCCTGGATCCTGCTTCAGATTCTGTGTCTCTGTCTCTCTCTGCCCCTCCCCTGCTGGTGTTCTATCTCTCTCACTCTCTCTCTCTCAAAAATAAATAAACATTAAAAAAAAAATTTTTTTTTAAAAAGAAGATACAAGAAAGTCAGTCTCATTGTTTCATAGATATTTATCTGCCTCCAAATGGTATTTACCAGATTGGATCCCTTTTTTATTCACTTGCCACAGTTTGGAACCACTATGGTTTGATTTTAAAATTTAACCTACCCATAAATTACAAAGATGGACCACAATGGAGCATAATACAAATGAACAAGCTGTAAGTCTAAAAGGCAACTCTCAGGGCACCTGGGTGGCTCAGTCTGTTAAGTGTCTGACTTCAGCTCACATCATGATCTCACAGTTCATAAGTTTGAGCCCCACATCAGGGGTTGTGCTGTGCTGTGCTGTGCTGACAGCTGGGAGCCTGGAACCTGCTTCAGATTCTGGGCCTCCCTCTCTCTCCACCCCTCACTTCCCTCCACCCTCAAAAATACATAAAACATTAAAAATAATAATGAATGGGTGCCTGGGTGGCTCAGTCAGTTTAAGTGTCCGACTTTGGCTCAGGTCATGATCTTGCAGCCCATGAGTTTGAGCTCCACATCGGGCTTTGTTGCTGACAGCTCAGAGCCTGGAGCCTGCTTCAGATTCTGCATCTCCTGCTCCTCCCCCATTCACACTCTGTCTCTGTCTCTCACTCTCAAAAGTAAATAAACATTTAAAAAATTTTCTTTAATAATAATAATGAAAAAAAATAAAAAGCAATTCTCAAACTGAGTCCAAAAAAACCTTAAGCAAGGGGCGCCTGGCTGGCTCAGTCAGTAGAACATCTGACTCTTGATCCAGGGTCATGAATTCAAGCCCCACATTGGGCAGCGAGCCTACTTTAAAAAAAAACAAAAATAAAAAATAAAACAAAAAAACCCAAAAACAAACAAAAAACTTAAGTAAGTGGGGTGTCACTGAAAAAATGTACTGCCTCCCCAGGTAACATTCAAAAGGCAAAGCTAGAACAAAGCTCAATGAAGCGTTTGTCCTCTAATACATATAAACATCAGTTTACAATACTAATAGAATATCTCCTAGAGGAGTTCTCATTTAAAAACAATAAAATACAAAAATATTAAGATGGATTACAGTTTATAATTTATAATTACATTTATTCATAGGCAGTATGTTACAGGCAGTATGTTACAGTGGAAAAATTTCTGGCCTTTAACCTAGACAACACAGGATCAAGCCTTAGCTAGGCAATTTTGGGAAATCATGTAGTCAGTCTCTTTAAGTTTCAACTGTTTCTGAAAAGAAAATAAAAATGAAAATAATACAAGCCTTTCCTATCCTATAAGGCTTTGTAACTTCTAAATGAGACAAATGTAAAAGAATATCATGTAAATGCGAATTATTAAAATATAATGGTAATAATTTTTATAAACTTTTATTTTTATAGTTTACAACAGATTATAAATTGAAACATAATATGTTACCTTAAATATCTAATAATAATCTCATTATGCAATCTATAATATTAACTCAAGGATCTTCAATAATGAAGACTGGCTAAGACAGATAGCAAGTAAACATCCTTTCAAAATAATTATAAGTAATTTATGAGTTACTTATGAAATCAAATATTAAATAGATATCTGAGGATGAGGTTTTAAAAAGATCTGATGAGGGGTGTTTGGGTGGCTCAGTTGGTTCAGTGTCTGACTCTTGGTTTTGCCTCAGGTCATGTTTCACAGTTCATGGGATCAAGCCCCATGTTGGGCTCTGTGCTAACAGCATAGGGCCTGCTTGGGATTCTCTCCTTCTCTCTCTCTACCCCTCCGTTTGTGCATGCACATTCTCTCTAAAACTAAACAGTTATAAATAAATAGATAAAGAAAGAAAGAAAGAAAGAAAGAAAAAGATCTGATGAGTGGCGCCTGGGTGGCTGTTGGTTAACCATCCGACTTTGGCTCAGGTCATGTTCTCAGTTTGTGGGTTCTAGCTCCACGTCAGGCTCTGTGCCCTGAAGCCTGCTTCAGATTCTGTGTCTCCATCTCTCTCTGCCCCTTTTCTGCTCAGGCTCTTGTCTCTCTGTCTCTGTCTCTGTCTCTCTCTCTCTCAAAAATAAACAAACATTTAAAAAAAAAAGATCTGATGAAAAATACTTGGGGACATATATTCCAAAAACCACTTAAGAAAAATCCAGGGACACCTGGGTGTCTCAGTTGGTTAAACATCCAACTCAGTTTTGGCTCAGGTCATGATCTCACAGTTTCGTGAGTTCAAGCCCTGTATCGGGCTCTGTGTTGACAGTGCAGAGCCTACTTGGGATTCTCTCTCTCTCCCCAACTCTCTCTGCCCCTCCCCCACTCGTGCTATCTCTTTCAAAATAAATAAACTTTAAAGAAGTATTGAAAAATCCAACTTCTAATATCAATAGTTTCTTCATCAAGCAGAGAAAATATTTTCTCCTTTCAGACTAAACTCTCCCCAAATGAGAAATTTTTAGAGATTAAAAAGAAGCAGGGAAGCTTTGTCACTATAATAAATAAGAAACAGAAGGTAGACACTAAATCAGGATTACAACTCAGTAGGGTATTTTAAGTTTCTAATATTAACATCAATCTGCTGAAATTGTAAAAATCACCAAAACAACTTGCATTTGGTTTTAAAAATCCAAAATAGTTATTAAATAATCAAAACTGCATCTACCTATCTTCCTTGTTATTAACATAATTATATATGAACAATTGCTGTCGGTGAAAAATATCAAGTAGGTGTTTGTGGCTTGCAGGATAATGGTGGTTATGTACACAGCACATACACATTTCTTTCCAAAATCTGTAGGACTGGAAACAGCTTAAACTTTCCCAATTACTTTATAAGTATCTGCTTTAACTAAACTTAATAACTAAACAGTTTACAGCATCAAAATGAATACTGTATTGATATAATCAACTGCTAATGGTGGTCTAAACCAGTAAAACTCTTTGGGAAAGCAAGTTTTCTTTTTTTTTTTTATTTTAAGAGAGAGAGTGCAAGCAGGGGAGAAGGGCAGAGGGAGAGAGAGAGAGAGAGAAAGCGAAAGAGATCGAGAGAGAGAGAGAGAGAGAGAGGAGAGAGAATCTCATGCAGGCTCCACACTCAGCATGGAGCCCAACACGGGGCTTGATCCCACAACCCCGGGATCATGACCTGAGCCAAAATCAAGAGGTAGATGCTTAACTGACTGAGCCACCCAGGTGCCCTGGAAAGCAATTTATCAATGGGATATAAATAATAAAATTATATGTACCTTTTGACCTAATCATCCTTCAACAGAAAGAAAAAAAAATCATTAGGCATATGCCAGGATTAACCAAAACAATTAAAAACTAGAAATAAAAGAGCAATGATTGGCAGAAAGCTCATTTCATGTCAAAATGCTAAGTAAAACATCCAGAACGTAGAACAGGATTTGTTTTACTATGACTACTCATACGTAAAAAGATACATGTGTAGAAAAATGTCAAAGTAGTGGACAAATTTTTAGGTTTCTTTTTTTTTCAAACTTGTTAAAATGTCTAATCTATAGGGTTCTTTTGGCCTTTGTTTATTCTATTAAAAGAGAAAAATAAACAGCTTTTATTATATACTTTATGCAGAAAAAACTGCTTCACCAATGACTCAAAACCTATTCCACGAAGATATTAACAGTCATAAAAATGAAAAGTAGAATCTTTTTTTTTTTAAAGATTTTATTTTTAAGTAACCTCTACACCCAATTTGGGGCTCACGACCAAAAGTCACATGCTCTACCAACTGAGCCAGCCAGGCACCCCATGAAAAGTAGATTCATTTTCCTTTTCAGAACTATCAAAAACAGTAACTTACTTAGAAAGAATTCCTCGAAGTCAGTTTTCTCCACACAGCTAGTATACATGCGCAGGGCCGCAATCTTAATCTTCTAGACAAAAAAAATAAAACCAAACTCAAGATATGACCAAGTGGATATTCTAATGCTATTAGATGTAGGTCACAAAATCTTATATTTGTCTAACTAGAATGATGAGTCCAAACCTGTCACTAGGCAGATTTAACAGCTTAACCAACATCAATTATTTTTTTCTTAAAGCCAACCATTCACAGACTTAAAACAATTTTTATATTTATGATTTAGCATTAAAATGTCAAAAAGATTTTTCCAATATTTAAATGAAATATTTCCTTTAATTCAACTCATTTCATCACATTTGAGCCTCTATACCACTGTTCAGCATCATTCACATTAACTCTTTATAATCTGAAACCCTTTACTTTAAAAAATTACCCATTCTTCTGACCAAAATCAAACAAGCCAAATAAACAAACAAACAAAAACAAAACAAAAACTCTCAATCCTTCAATCTTTCCTCAGAAGCACTACTATCCATTCTGTAAAAGTTTTTTTTTTTTATGCCTTGGGGAAGGGGTCATTTTTTTCTATATTTTCCCTAGTTTTATAGTTTGCTGATTAAGAAGACTGTGCTTACAAATAAGGGTTTTTAATGAATGTAAAATAAAATACAGTAAAAGGATCAACTGTTTACTATTCCCCAAAGCACTAAGAACTCTCTTAGTACCTTTAAAAAAAAATGTTTTTTAATGTTTATTTATTTTTGAGAGACAAAGAGAGCACAAGCAGCACAAGCAGGAGAGGGGCAGAGAGAGAGGACAGAAGATCTGAAGCAAGCTCCGAGCTGACAGCAGACAGCCGGATGAAGAGCTTGACCTCACAAACCACGAGACCATGACTTGAGCTGAAATCAAGAGTCATGCTTAACCAACTGAGCTACACAGGTGCCCCAAATTCTCTTAGAATCTTGATCTGAGTGGTGGTTTTAATTTAGTCACTGAGTTATATACTTAAGATTTGTATATTTTACTGTATGTACATTATGCCTTCATAAAAATAAATCTAAAAGTGAAAAATAAATTATTTTATGAGGTGAATTGTAGGCCTGAAGACCAACTCAGTGCTCAAGTAAGGAAGTATTTCTAAGGACTGTGAATTAAATAAATTAGCCCATCCACAAAAGGCTTACAGAAGCTTATTTTTTCTTAAAATGACAGAGAATTACAAACGCAAATATGCAGACTAAAATAATCTACACAAACTGAGAATGAAATAGCAAATGAAGACAAAACAATCTAGAATTTTAGTAAAGCTATGTTTTTAAGGTTCAAAGTCACCAAAAATATACTATACCCAATACTATATAATGGTCATATTTATCTATACAATCTAGAGTCAAAACAACAGTGTCTCTGATGGGCAGAAATACCTCGAATAAATTAAAGAAGGATTATGTCTCAAATTATAATTAAGATTTTTTTTTCTTTGCTAATTTGATATCTGTCATGTTTTTAAGGCTTTCAGAGTAAAGCTCACATAGGGGGAAACAGAATAAACATATAACAACTGGAAAAGACATACCTACATGGGGAATAAATCAGCATTAGAAGCCAATTTATTTTTTTTTTTAATTTTTTTTTTCAACGTTTATTTATTTTTTGGGAGAGAGACAGAGCATGAATGGGGGAGGGGCAGAGAGAGAGGGAGACACAGAATCGGAAACAGGCTCCAGGCTCTGAGCCATCAGCCCAGAGCCCGACGCGGAGCTCGAACTCACGGACCGCGAGATCGTGACCTGGCTGAAGTCGGACGCTTAACCGACTAGGCCACCCAGGCGCCCCTAGAAGCCAATTTAAACAAACCCATGGTAAGAAACTAAAAAAGAAAAGCAAATTAAACCTAAAAGCAAGCAAAAAGAAAGATATAATAAAGATCAGAGACCAATAAAATTGGAAACAGAAAAACAGCACAGAAAATCAAAGAAGCCAAAGCTGGTTCCTTGAAAATATCAATAAAATTGACAAAACATTAGTAGAACCGATCAAGACAAGAAAAAACAGAAAAGATAAAAATTAGCAGTATCAAGAATCAGAAAGGAGGGGCACCTGGGTGGCTCAGTCGGTTAAGCGTCCAACTTCAGCTCAGGTCATGATTTCGAGGTTCCCGAGAGTTCGAGCCCCACAACAGAGCCCAGAGCCTGCTTCAGATTCTGTGTCTCCCTCTCTCTCTGCCCTCCCCTGCTTGCACTCTGTCTCTCTCTCCAAATAAATAAACATTAAAAAAAAAATTTTTTTTTTTTAAAAGAGGGGTGCCTGGGTGGCTCAGTCGGTTGGGCATCTGACTTCGGCTCAGGTCATGATCTCACAGTTTGTGAGTTTGAGCACCATGTCAGGCTCTGTGCTAACAGCTCACAGCCTGGAGTCTGCTTCAGATTCTGTGTCTCCCTCTCTCTCTGCCCCTCCACTGCTCACACTCTGTCTCTCTCTCTCTCAAAAATAAACATTAAAAAAAAAAAAAAAAAAGATACTAAATCTACATAAACTCTTCCAGAAAACAGGAGGGAAGAATACTTTCTAGCTCTTCTATAATGCTAAGATTACCTGAAATCAAAACCAAAGTCATCAGAAGAAAATAAAATTATAGAACCATAGCCTTCATGAACATAGATGTAAAAATCCTTGGCAAAATATTAACAAATCAAATCCAGCAATATTTTCTTAAGATTTCTTATTTTTAAGTATCTCTACACCCAACATGGGGTTCAAACTCAACCCCAAAATCAAGAGGTGCATGCTCTACCAACTTAGCCAGCCAGGTACCCCAAATCCAGCAATATATTTTTTTGAGAGAAAGAGAGAGAGAGACAGAGAGAGAGAGAGAGAGAGAAAGTATGAACAGGGGAGAGGGGCAGAGGAAAAGAGAGAATCTTAAGTAGGTTCCACGTTCAACACAGAGCCCAATGCAGGGCTCAATCCCACAACCTTGGGATAATGACCTGAGCTGAAATCTAGTATAGGACACTCAACCAACTGAGCCACCCAGGCACCCTAATCCAGCAATATTTCAAAAGGGCAATAAATCACTACCAGCTGGGATATATCCCTGGAATGCAAAGCTGATCCAACATTCACAAAGCAATCAATGTAATTCACCATATCAGCAGGCTAAAAAAGAAGCCTGTTCACCTTTGCTAACATCTGCAGCTCTTGGGAGTATTTGACACAGAACACATTTTGGGAAGTACTGGTCTATACCATCATTAAACTAATGATATCCTAATATGGTCATCCTAATCCTTTGGCTTTGAAGGGCCTATTTCCATTCTCAAGACAGAGCATTTAAGATATCTGTTAGCTCTTCACTTCAGTCAACAAATAATTTATTGAGTACCCAACTCAGTGCCTGACATGGATTTGGATATTGGGAATACAGAAGTGAACAAGGAAGTCAAAAACTCCTGCTTTCATGAAACTTATGGCCTACTTCGACTACAGACACATTTATAATTTTTTTTTCTTTTTGCCTATAAACAAAAGAGAAGGCATAGAACTTTACTGGTAACCAAAGGAATGCAAATTAAATTAAAATATACCATTTCACACCATCTAATTTGTAAACATTAAACAGCTTGACTGTATCAAGCGATGGAAATGGTATCGAACATTTAAATCCTACTTACAGATATATAAACTGATATAACGACTGATAAGTATAATTTAACAGCTGATAAATATAAGTTAATGGCGCACCTAGCTGGCTAAATCAGTGTAGCATGCGACTCTTGCTCTTGGCGTTGTGAGTTGGGTGTACAGATTACTTAAAAATAAAATCTTAAAAAAAAAAATACTGTTAAAAATGTTCATACACTAGTACCCAATAATTCTATTTCTCTTTCTCAAGAAACTCCTGCACAATTTAAATGGTACTATTATTATGAAAAGCCTAAAACAAGTGTCTTTAGTAGAGGAATAGTTAAGCTGTAGTTTCATTATACAGTGTGAAGCTAATCAGCAGTTGAAATGACAAAAATCAGGTCTCCACTCAAAAACATGTTTACTAATAAAAACAGGTTGAAAAGATACCACTTATATAGTTTATATATGAACACAAAATAATAGTATATATGTTGTTTATGGATAATATATGAGTGGCAAAAGAACAGAATTTTACAAGAGGATGACAAAAACCAACTTTAGAACAGTAGTTATCTCGGTGGAGAAAGAAGGGAAGAAATGGAAGGGAAGAAAGGATAAATGGGTGGGAGTTTTTTCTGTAAAATTTTATCTTGGAAAAAACAAAACTAAGGCAAATATGGTAAAAATTAATATCTGTCAAATATGGGTACTGGTATATAAACATCAACGCATTTACAATTTTAAGTAAAACTCCTAATGGTCTATTTCTTGATTTTTAACTCCGCATTTTCCTTCAGATTCTTATACAGAAAGTCCTCTAAGTTCATAATTAATTATTCTGCCTGAGGAAAGGCAGATTTGCCACCAAGACCCAAGTCATCCCTTGAGAAGGTTTTCTCACATGTTCATGAAGAAAGCCTTCATCACAAATAATGAAGACCTCAGCAGATTGGCCAGTGCATTTACACAGCGCTCATAATATGGCAATCAGGAGCATTTTATAGTTCCTTGCTTTTCCTGCAGTGAAGCCAAACCTTAATACTTGGGTGAGCCATTAGCCTGGACAAATGTCTAAAGCAAGTTCCCTAAGACCATCACAGAGGGACTGGAAATAACTTGGGGAAAGGATTTCTTCAAGATTCACACAGTAATTTAAGTTAAAGAGGTAGGTCAGACTAAATTCCATCCTGTTAATACAGATTGTTCTGGTTCTCAGATGACTTCATGTTTATTTCATTCTAACTTTGGAAGACCTCATCAGTGTACCTGATGAAAACACAAGCACCTAAGACAGCTTTAAGAAATGCAAATCAGCTCTCCCACTGACCGAGGCATCTCATACCATCTTACAAGATGAAAAATGAATGTAGTAAAAAGTTTGCACTAACAGCTGTGTGAGTTGGAGGGGCTTTGAAGTCATTTGAACCTTCTATTTCATACTGGAATTCCTTCTACAACATTCTTGATTCACAGTCAACCATCTGGGCCACTGTTAAAACAAGTCCAATGACCTTGTGAGGTTACCTATCCCCCGAAAGGACAATTCTTGTTGTTAGATTTTTGTTTTGTTGAATGTAAAATCTGCTTCATGTAACATTCATGAAACATCCACTGCCCACTGGAATACCTTAGTTAGATTAAGTCTCTCTCTCTCTCTCTCTCTCTCTCTCTCTCTCTCTTTTTACAAATACCTGAGAAGAAACGTCATCATGTCTTCTCTTTTCCAGGTTAAGCATTCCTATTTCTTTCAACCACTCTTCATTCAACACACTTTCTGAAGCGTTCACAAAACTCACTGCCCACTTCTGAGTACATTCCAGTTTGTCAGTGTCCTTCTGAACAGAAAGAATTTTTTGGTTTTATGTTAGTCTGGAAACTGCCTATTCTATGGCATGTGGCTGAACCTGATAAACATTGTCCTTGTTTTATCTGATACTGCCACATAAAGATAATGGGAAAGAATGTTTATTTTAGGACAAATAGGTAAGGAAAAGCTACATTTAAATTCCTAAATATGAATCTAGAAGAAAAATGAAACTACACATGAAAATGTTACGGAAGGGGCGCCTGGGTGGCTCAGACGGTTAAGCGGCCGACTTCGGCTCAGGTCATGATCTCACAGTCCGTGAGTTCGAGCTCCGCGTCGGGCTCTGTGCTGACAGCTCAGAGCCTGGAGCCTGTTTCAGATTCTGTGTCTCCCTCCTTCTGACCCTCCCCCGTTCATGCTCTCTGTCTCAAAAATAAATAAACGTTAAAAAAAAAAATTTTTTTTTTTAAATGTTACGGAAAAAAAAATGGAGGAAAGACAGTTGATATTGCCGTCAAGCAGATATTTTTCTCCCTAATGAAAGACATACGAAAACACAAAACTCAAAGAATCTTTCCAGGGCAATCCAATCCAAGGGTCTAGCCATAGATTTCTGAGTCAACATTTGCTGAAAAGGGCTTGCAATCTCTCAAAATGGAAAGTTATACCTATGTTTTCCCACCTATATTTTACTAGAATGTCATACTTTGATGTTTCTATCACAAACTAAAAAAATAAAAGTTACAGAAAGTAGACACTACCACATCACAAAAGACTTTAAAATGCAAATATTAAGCACTTTGTTGAGGTCACAAAGGAACCAACAAAAATCAAAGGCTAACTTAAACTACAACAGTGAAGAAATTTTCCTGATGATTTAGTAATCCTTCAAATGGTAGCCAACTTTCCCTCTGGAATCATAAAAAAACAGACTAGACAAAGCAATGGTAGCAACCAAGTGGAACTCAACCATCAAGAAATAAATAAAACAGTAAATTTTTCCCTTTTTTTTCTTTCTTTCTGCTCTCATTTCCCTTCTCTTTTAATTAATTTCTAACTTTCAAACAAAATACACTAGCTTTTAAAACCAAATGCCATAATCACAAACATTTTTTAATAAGGGAAAAGATTCTTATTAAAAACATTACCAAATATACTAATGATTATCATTTGCCAAAAAATTAAGATGTAAAAAAGATAACTTTAATGAATATAATTAATATTTCACTGATGATTAGGAAGGCACTTCATAGTCTTAGGGTCTCAAGAACATCATCATTACCTAGGATATGTGTTATCTTTTTTTCTAATTTTTTTTGATGTTTATTTATTTTTGAGAGAGACAGGGAGAGGCAAGAGCACGAGTAGGAGAGGGCAGAGAGAGGGAGACACAGAATCCGAAGCAGGCTCTGGGCTCTGAGCTGTCTGTACAGAGCCCGGTGTGTGTATGGCGGGCGGGGGGGGGGGGGGGGGGGGGGCGCTCAAACTCACCAACCACAAGATCATGACCTGAGCCGAGGTTGGACACTTAACCGACTGAGCTACCTAGGTGCCTGATGCGTGTTATCTTCTATACTTTTCAAAGCCCCTTAAAAACAAAATGCTTGGGGCACCGGTTGAGCATCTGACTCTTGGTTTCAGCTCAGCCCATAATCTCGTGGTTTCATGGGTTCGAGCCCCACACTGGGCTCTGCACTGGCAATGCACAGCCTGCCTGGGGTTCCCTCTTTCCCTCTCTATCTGCCCTTCCCCACCTGTGCTGTCTCTGCCTCTCTCAAAAATAAATAAATAAATAAACTTAAAAAAAATTTTTTTAATATGCTTGTGGAATCACGATTTGCTTTTCAGAATTTATGTAAAAAGGAGATACAGAGAGAAGCCTATACTTGCTGCAATGAGAACTGTTAGGAAGAGAGCTAGACATTCCAAGAAGAAACTACAAGTAAAGTCTGTAATAAAATTCAAATTCTAATTTGAATTCACCCTGTTAAAATGGTATAACTGTCATTATTTGATCATTTAGGGCAAAGCTATGTTTTCTAGAAAAGTCCTCCTTACTGCTTTGCATTGATTTGCTTTTGATTAATACAGAATTTATGACTGATTAGGCTTATCCAACATTCTAACAACCCTTGAAAAGCACTAAAAGGCATTCTGCTATAAAAATAGAGAGAAATGCCAGCATCAGGAGATAACTGGGCTGAGAAAAACTCAATGATTAATGTTTTATTATTTTAATTAGTTAGAGGCACTGTTATAAAAACCCACGGGCAATATGCACCTGATGCAGAGAAGATATTCATTCATATATAGCAATTACTATAAAACAGATAACGTGCTAGGCCAAGGCTTGACTAGGAATGATACAGCTAGCAAATAACCCTCCATAAGAATTACAATAAATTGCACAATTGACTAGTTAATTTAAAACATGCTTATTAATAAAATTTTAACAAAAATCACTATAATGACCTAGTGAAAAAATGATTTATGAATATGGATTCATCAGAGAGTAATATTTTCTTAAGAATGCTGCCCTTCAGAACATTTGGCCCATCTACTTCCTTAGAACTCATTTGTATGGCATATCATGTAACAAGATCCTGGAAAGCCCAGTCTTAGCTTGCACTGAGATACTTCTAAGGAATCAGGCTAAAGGAATGAGGGAGTAGTTCAGCCCCACATGTTACATAGATTTAGAATGGGAAGGTGGAGGGAGACAACACATTTTCAAGTTCTCAAAATAATACATGAATTTCACAAAAGCAAAACAGAAGCTTTAAAAAATCTTCTATGAGGAGCAGAAAGCACAAAGCCCAAAAAGAAAATGAGAAGAACTTAAAAAGACTTTACCCATTTACTGTATTTCAAAGGTCCTGTAAATCCCATGGCTTCTATTATTTTTGTGAAGGTACCAACTTTCTCCTCAACAGGCTGTGGGGAATCCTTGGTAGTAAAAAGCTATTTAATCAAAAAGAAGGGGACAAAATTAGTTGCAAAATAATTTTTTAAAAAGAATGCTTTTGTTTCTCATTAGGCCTAAGCACATTTTTATTGCTTAGATTTTTTTTTCCACCTAGAATTTTTAATTCTCATTTTTCTGGGCATCTTATCACTCAATGCAAACACATCTGGAATTCTATCTGATATGTGTCCTCGAAATTTCAGAGCCATCTCACTGACCATATGCCTATGAACCCATGTCTAGAAAATGATAGATTTGGGCTATCAGAATAAAAATTCTATGGAAAAGAATACTTTTAAAAGGATATCTTGACCCTCATCTCCCAAAGAATTCTGAGAAGAATGTTGTATGTTTTTGACATAACAGGAAAAGGAAAGAGAACTACTGTCTGAAAGTCAAAAGTCATTCAAAATCATAGTCACCCAAAGCAAGCACTGAATAAATGTTTCTAAACTCATATTTTTTTAGCATAACAAATTTTATTAATAACTATAGAAGATATGAGTCTTATAGTTTGCAAATAAACTCCAAGAAAAACTTACTCTAATGCTAAGCTTCTCCAAATGAAGGCAGGCTATATAATCAATAAGAAATTCTCCAGAGGGCACCTGGGTGGCTCGCTCAATTAGTTGAGCATCTGACTCTTGATTTCGGCTCAGGTCATAATCCCAGGGTCACAGGATTGAGCCCCATGTCGGGCTCCACACTGAACATGAAGTCTGCTTGAGATTTTCTTTCTTTCTTTCTTTCTTTCTTTCTTTCTTTCTTTCTTTCTTTCTTTCTTTCTTTCTCTCTCTCTTTCTCTCTCTCTCTCCCTCCCTCCCCCTCTACCTTCTTCTCTGCTTGTGAACATCTGCTCTCTCTAAAAATAAATAAATTAAAATTCTAAAAAAAAAATAAGAAAGAAATTCCGCAAAAGTTAAATATTATTTTATTTTTAGCATAAAAAATCCACAACAACTTTCTTCTCTAAAGTGTCTTCCAGGGGCACCTGAGAGGCTCAGTCAGTTAAGCATCTGACTTTGGCTCAGGTCATGATCTCATGGTTTTTTGAGTTTAAGCCCCACCGTGGGCTCTGGGCTGACAGCTCAGAGCCTGGAGCCTGCTTTGTATTCTGTGTCTCCCTCTCTCTTTGCACCTCTCCCACACTCTCTCTCTCTCTCTCAAAAATAAGTAAACATTTTTTAAAAATTAAAAAAATAATAGTGTTTTCCAAGCAAGACACTACAGTGGAAGAAATACAGGACACTGGATCAGAAGTCTTCAGTTCAATCAAATATTCAGTTGGTCTGTCACTTATCCTTGTGACCTTGGGCAAGTCAGTTCACTTCCTTGAGCCTCACTTTCTGCATTCAATAAAATTCCTTTCCTCATCCAGCTAACAATTTTACTGAGATTCAGACAAGAACACCTGTATGAAAATAATCTATAAATGTAGAAAGCACTAATAATTCTCACCTTATTTGTGGTATGATACTTCCTATTCCACTGTACATCTATCCCAGGAATCTGTTCTGATCCACCACACGCTAGGGACTGGCTTATCTGAGGCCACTAGGGATTAAAAAAAAAAAAACAGATGTAAGCAACAGAGAGCATTCACGTAGTTAATCTGAGTAGAGCTACTTCAAAGCAAAGACCATAGTATCTTTCCAACCTTGTTTAACCTAGCTCCTGGTCATGTGATCACTAAACGAATCCAAGATGGGCACTAAAATGGTATCTGATACATGGTAGATACTCAATAAACATCTCCTAGATACATGAATAAATGAAAGGATTCTGTCCTGGAAACCTGGAACTAAATAAATCTGAGTCAATTCTAGGAACCAGAATTGCAATAAATACCTATCTAAACATTAGTAGCAGTGTGGAATATGGGGGGGGAAAGACTCTTAACAGTCCATTTTAAGTTTAAAACCTGCTTCTGCCACTTACAAGCTGGGTGGCCATAAGCAACTTACTGAACCTCAGTTGTAGGGAGGATTAAAGAAGATAACACATGTAAAGTACCTTTCACAAAATAATAAATAGTGGAAACTTCCATCATCACCATCATCACCAAAATTACTGTTGTTCAGATCAGAATTGCCTCCCTTTTATGTTCACATTGCATTTGAATGCACTTTGGCAATAAAATAACCATTATTTTCAACTATCATGTGCCAGGTACTATGCTAAGCGCCTTACATGTATTACCTTATTTAATTATCACCATAACACTATTAGGTTGGTATTAAAATCAAGACTAATAGGGGCGTCTGGGTGGCTCAGTCGGTTGAGCGGCTGACTTCGGCTCAGGTCACGATCTCACCGCTTGTGAGTTCAAGCCCCGCGTCAGGCTCTGTGCTAACAGCTCAGAGCCTGGAGCCTGCTTCATATTCTGGGTCTCCCTCTCTCTCTCTCTGCCCTCTCCTGCTCATGCTGTCTCTCTCTGTCTCTCAAAAATAAATAAAATAAACATTAAAAAAATTTTTAAAAAATCAAGACTAATAAACATAGCTTTGAAAATAAATTCCTAAGGGAAAAAATTTTCAAGTAAGAGAGCCTCACTGTAGCATTTTTCACAAGAGTGAAAACTCGGGGGGGAAAAAGTCCAATAAGATTTCCAATAAGATGGTTAATTAAATTACAGTAAAATTATTCAATGGAAAAATCAGGTAGTCACTGAGATTTTTTAATAGACTTTATTTTTTCAAACAGCTTTAGCTTCACAGAAAAATTGAGGGAAATACAGAGAGCTCCCATAAACCCCTTCTCTATACACTTATCTGACACTATCACCATCTCCCAGCAGTGGTGCATTTGTTACAACAGATGAACCTACCCTGACACATCATTATCACCCAAAGTCCATAGTTTACATTAAAGCTCATTATTTCTGGGGCGCCTGGGTGGCGCAGTCGGTTAAGCGTCCGACTTCGGCCAGGTCACGATCTCGCGGTCCGTGAGTTCGAGCCCCGCGTCAGGCTCTGGGCTGATGGCTCAGAGCCTGGAGCCTGTTTCCGATTCTGTGTCTCCCTCTCTCTCTCTGCCCCTCCCTCGTTCATGCTCTGTCTCTCTCTGTCCCAAAAATAAATAAACGTTGAAAAAAAAAAAATTAAAAAAAAATAAAATAAAATAAAGCTCATTATTTCTGACAACATGGAAACACTTATATGTATAAAATTATAGGTAAAAACAAGAACGTATATGGGCATCTCTAGAAAGAAACATACAGAAATGAAAGAGTTATGTTGTTAAATTAGAATTATGGATGAATTTAGGAATATAGTTTCCAAAATCTCAATACTATCATATTACCTTTACCAAAAAAGGGGTGAGAGGAAGCAGAAGGAGGGTCACCCCTTTAATTCTGGTTTATTCCAAGAAGAGAGGAGACACATGAAATGAAAATGATTTTTTTCTTTAATGCTAATTAGGGAAAGATGGAATTTCTAATCAAGAATTACCATTTACTTTTCTTTCCAAATAAAGATATTAAAAAACTAGTTAGGATTCTTCTGTTCAGTCCCAGGAATACTTATGCTTTAACTCATAGGTACTAAGTAGGCTCTGTAAAACAGACTAAATACAGACTACCTCCCATTACATCACATACATCAACGTAATGGTCCACCTAGAACACAAAGCACTTAAAACAGGTTCAAAGAACACAATTGACAACAATTACAACTAGCAAGTTCTCTTCTACTAGATTACATGATCCTATATATAGATTATATAGCTCCAGGAGTAACCAATGGATTCCCTATGTGACTGTCTCACCAACTGCTGTATTTCTGTCTGACCATTATTCATGAGCTAACATTTAACACTATTTGAACTACTGAAGTACCCAGGTACCTAACACCAAGGACACCACCTAGTTTCCCCATACCTACACATATATATAAACACACACATTTACTTACTTGCCCCTCAAAAAAGACTCCCTTGACCTTTAAAGACATCAATTTTTTCCTTTATTTAAATTGAAAATATACCAATAAATAACTTTTGTAAAAGAAAAAACTACTCTGAAATATTCAAATGTCACTTTTTCAAAGAGGCCTTCTCTGACCATTTTATCTAAAAACAGTTTTGGTAGAAACTAGGTATATTACCAGAATCAAGTATAGCATGTTAGATATGGGAAACACTCAAGCATGTGTTGAATGAACAAACTCAACCACTTACATGGTTATTTCTTATTTCCTTCTTGTCCTTATCTACATACATGCCATGCATACATGCTGCACTCACCCAACCTTTATTAAATGCACACAATATGCCAGTCTTTATGTCCAGTTTTAGAATACAGACAATCCCTATCCTCGAAGAATTCATAGTCTTGTGGAGAAAAGAAAGAAGACTCACTACACAAGAAACAGAACCAACTACCATATTTTAAAATGGTTAAAGATCATACACACACACACACACACACACACACACACAGAAGTGTTAGCAAAGCTGCAGAGCAACCAGAACTCTCATACACTTCTGGTGGAAGTGTAAAATGGTACAATCACTCTGAAAAATTATTTGGCTGTATCCAAAGAAGCTGAATGTATACACATTCTATAAAACTCAGCAATTCAACTTCTAAGTATACAGCCCAACAGAAATGTGTTTACAAAAAAAACATATACAAGAATGTTCAGAGCAGCACTATTAATAATAGCCGAAACTGGAAATAATCCAAGTACCCATCAATGGATAAATGGATAAATGAATCATGGTATATTTTTATAATAGTATACTACACAATAATGAGAATGAATAAACTATAACTACACAGAACAATATTGATGAATTTCTAAAACAAAGTTGAGTGAAAGCAGACAAACACAAGAGAGTATATACTGTATGTTTAAAAGATAAAATTATTTTATGATATTCAAAGTGAAGACTGGTTAAACTTGGTTATGGGTGGTGACTGGGGGGATCAAGGAGCTTCTTGGGTTCTATTTCTTGATCTGGGTGCTGGTTAGCTCACTTTGTAATGATTAGTTCAGCTGTACACTTATGATTTATGCCTTTTTCTGTATTTTTATTATACTTCAATAAAATGTACAAAAATGCTTAAAGGTATGTAATGAACAGTGTAAACAACAGAAATTTGGAGGGAGAAAAGAATTACCTAGAGTCATCCAAAAAGACTTCACAAAGAAGCCTTAAGAAGTGGGCAGGATATGGGGGCACCTGGGTGGCTCACTAGGTTGGGTGTCTGACTTCGACTCAGGTCATGATCTCATGGTTTGTGGGTTTGAGCCCCGCATCGGGCTCTGTGCCGACAGCTCAGAGCCTGGAGCCTGCTTCAGATTTTGTGTCTCCCTCTTTCTCTGCCCCTCCCCCACTCTCTCTCTCTCTCTCTCTCTCTCTCTCTCTCTGTCTAAAATAAATAAACATCAAAAAGTAATTAAGAAAAAAAAAGAAGTGGGCAGGATAGAGAAGGTGAGTGAGAAGACAAAGTTGAGAAAGTACAGTATGATGGAAGAGAAAACATTGAGTCAGAAGCCCCAGCTCTGCCTATCATAAATTTGTTTTGAGAACCAAATAAAACAATGTGAAAAAGATAAGCAAACTACAATGCATAACATAAATGCAAAGACCTGCTCCAGACAACTCCAATGATACTCTTTTGCAGACAGCCCCTCATTAAAATGAATATAACATTTCACTTTTATTTTTTGTTTTCAAAAAATTCTAAAAGTAGAGACCTCCCTGATCTGAAAGAGGAAGGGAGAGGGGAAGGGGAAGGGGAGGAGGAGAAGGAGGGCAAGGAGAAGGGAAGGGAAGGGGGAAAAGAAGGGAAAGAGGAAGAGAAGGGAAGGAGGAAGGGGATAGGGTAGAGGAGGGAGCGGAAGGGGAGAGAAGGAGAAAGGAAAGAGAGAAGGGAAAGGGAAAGGGGAGAGAAGGGGAAAGGGAAGGGTAGGAAAGGGGGAAGGGAAGGGTAGGGAAGGGGAAAGGAGGAAGGGAAGGGGAAAGAAGGAAAGGAAGAGGAAGGGGGAAGGGAAGGGAAGAGGAAGGGGAAAAAAGAAAAAAGGAAGGAAAGGAGGGAAGGACTCAAGCAATTACTGAATATTGTGGGTGTATGTATCTGTTCTTTTAAAAAGCTCTACCAAGGCACAGTCTACCTTACACCTCTTTTATTTTCTGTCCCATTGCTCAATATCATTCTGGGCATAGAGTCGGCACTCAATAAAACTTAGGTAGATTTTTTTCTTTTTTCTTTTTTTTTAAATAGAAGGACAATCTGGAGAAGTCCAGAAAATAACCACAGGAGTGATCAAAGAGATGAATAAAAGGTCCTAGTGGAAAGGTTAAAAGGAATTAAAATGAAAGGCTAAAATGTTTAGCTTGGAGAAAAAGCAACTGAAGAACTAAGGAGTAACTCAGAATAACAACACTTGAGCTGGAAGAAATCTGAGATCTAGGTCCAAACTTTTCATTTCACAGATGAGGAAACTAAGAACTAGGGAGAGTTTGCAACTTGCTTAAGGTAGTTTTAGGACAATATTTTTGTTTGTTTGTTTCAGTATATACAGTAAGGATGAAATTTACCCAAGTAGCAATGAACATACAAATAGCAACAAAACAGCAGTTACAATTTATTGAAGCTCTCCTATATGCCCAGGACGTATATGCTTGATGTTTTACTTGCATCATCTCACAACAATTTTGCAAGGTTGGTAGTATTTTTTCCTATTTTGGAAATGAGGACACTTAAGCCCAGAAGTAAAGTTCATTAAGGGATTAAACACATATTCAGAGCTATCTTTTTTCCCCTACATCAAGCTGCTTTCAAAAACCTAAATAGGGGTCAATAACATATGCTCATGCACACCTAGCACAAAGATGTAGATTTCTAAACATTCCAAATATCATTCTCCAATTAAAGGAATCAGGGCTCCTTAGGAGAAACTGTTGAATCTAGGACTAAAGCAAAGAAAATACAAGATAAACCTGAAACATCTTGTGGTGCTAGGAAATAAAGAATGTTCAAAAATAATGAAAGCATGTAGAAAAGGAACTGTCCTAACAGCCAAACCTGGGACAATCTGATCAACAAAATAAATAATAGGCATAATAAATTATAACTCATAGAAGGAAATAAATATCTATGAGCTCATACTCATATAAATAGTTGAATAAATAAATGGAGAAGTGACACCTCTTCCTTACAGTACAATTCTAAGCAATAAATATAGTAGTAATGATGGAAATAGAAAATAATCATTATACAAACACCAGAGTAATGATTACTGCAGTCAAGAACCATCAACAGAATTACCACATGATGCAGCAATCTCACTTCTGGGTATATATCCAAAAGAATTCAAAGCAGGCTCTTGAAGAGATATTTGCACACTATATTAATACAGCATTATGCACAATAGCCAAGATGTGGAAGCAACCCAAATATCCATCAAAATGGACAAAGCAAATGTGGTATATACATATAATGAAATATTATGTAGCCTTAAAAAGGAAGGAAATCCTGTCACATACTACAACATGGATGAACCTTAAGGACAATATGCTAAGCAACATAAGTCACAAAAGGACAAATAATATATGATTCCACCCATATGTAATATCTAAAATAGTCAAAATCATAGAAACAGAAAGTAGAATGTGGTTGCCAAGGGTAGGGTGGGGTGGAATTAGTGTGTAACAGGTGTAGAATTTCAGTTCAGCAAGATGAAAAAATTCAAGAGATCTATTGTATGACAATGTGAATATACTTCACACTACTAAACTATATACTTCAAATGGTTAACATAGTAAATTTAATGTTATGTGGGTTTTTTTAAACTACAACTTTCAAAATAATTAATTAATGTTATGTATCTTAACAACAACAAAAAAAGAACTATTGATGGATGCTAAAAGTAGTGAGCAAAAGTATGATGAGAAACAAGACATCTGCATAGTCTCTAAGTATCTGCTCACATGGTACTTACTAATTACAAAAGGGAAAATAGTAACTTCATAGTAGGGAAACCTGACAGGCACCAATTTAATAATCAAGTGATTAAAGTCAATGTCACCAGTAATAGGACACACTGGCATTATATATCCCGGATATTTTCCACTAAGAAGGGAATATCACTTTTGCCAAAAATGCATGACCTAATTATAAGAAACCCAATTGAAGAACCAAAAAAAGGACATTAGTAGAAAAGACTGGTAAAATTGGACTGAGTTGCATAGATTAGTTAATAGCATTATATCAATGTTAATTTCCTGGTTTCAATAACTACACTATAATTATATAAGACACTTAACATTAGAGAAAGCTAGACAAAGGGTATTTGGGAACCCTACTGTTTTTACAACTTTTCTGTAGGTGTAAATTATTTCAAAATAAAAAAAAATTTAAGTACACTCACCAAAATATGACAGAACTTTAAAATGTTTTTGTAAGTTTATTTATTTATTTTGAGAGAGAGAGAGAGAAACAGCGAGGGAGGAGCAGAGAGAGAGGCAGGGGGAGAAAGGATCCAAAGTGGGCTCTGTGCTGACAGCAGCAAGCCCAATTTGGGACCCAAACTCATGAACTCCAAGATCACGACCTGAGCCAAAGTCAGACGCTTAATCAACGGAGCCACTCAGGCACCCCAAAATATGACACAATGTTAAGTTTATGTAGGAAAGACAGACATGATGGGGTGCCTGGTGGCTCAGCTGGTTAAGTGTTGAACTCTTGATTTCAGCTCAGGTCATAATCTCACGGTTTGTGGGGTCAAGACCTGCGTTGGACTCCACACTGACTCCAGCGGGGAGAGCCTGCTTAAGATTCTCTCTCTCTGCCCCTCCCTCTCTAAATAAATAAATAAATAAATAAATAAATAAATAAATACTTAAAAAAAAACAAAGAGATGAGAATACAACGTCCCTCGCTTTTTGAAAATGGTTAACAGGATTATAGCCTAGGACATTATCTTAGAGATCATGTGATACTATTACTCAACAAATGAAGGTTTCTTTTATGTCATGCCCTTAGTATACACTCTTCCAACTATTGCCTGAATATTTCCAGTAACAGGAAATTTACTATGTAAAAATTTAGCCCACCCATTCCATGACACCACAATTCTAATTAACATAAAGCTCTTCTTAATTCTGAACTAAATACGCCTCCTAGTCAGACATGTACCTGAGGAAAATCAGAGTTTTCCAACCAGGGGTCCTCGAAGTGGGAAGATGTGCCAATAAAGCACATGTCTAGTTTATTTACCCTGGCTAAAATTATATCCTGTCAGCATGAGATAAAGCACTCTAAGTTATTTACATGGATGTTTTGCTATAATGATGTCTCAGAACCTAATATAGTACCTGATACATATTAGGTAGTCAATAAATGTTTATTGATTCAAAGAATGAGGCACAAGTCAGATTCACACAATGAGTTCCCCCCTCCACCAACTATATACACACAAAAACAAATGACTTAGAACTCTATGATAATTCTATTAAAATTTTCCATGCACAAAAAGTAACAGAATGTCGCCCACTCTGAAAAGAAATACCTGCATGCCTACACAAAGTAGATGCCTCTTCTGTATAGGCATATTCTTCATTCATTCAACATACATTCAGTGCCTACTCCGTGCCAGGGTTAGTGAGCTCAGGAAATACAGGCACAAACAATACATGTCCTCAGAAGGGCAAAGTTTACACACTAATTAGGGGGAATTACACTATATTTTAAATAGTTGTAATATATTTATATGAATAAATTATATAATATATCAAAAATAATTTTAATCACATCACATATGAAAAAGAAGTTAATGGCTACAGAAGGAATTCATATAAATTGGTAAGAGTTTATATGAATAAATTCCCATAGATAAATGGAGAAAAGATACAAGCATATATGATTTTCCATATATGGAAACTGGAATACAACTGGTAAACAGAAAAATGTTTAACCTTGACAGATAAAGAAATACAAAGCAAAACAAGATAACATTTTCTACCCTGTTAAAATTTTTTTTAAAACACCCAATTTAGAGGAAGTTAATGAAAAACTAGTTATATATACATTGCTGATGGCAATATAAACTAAAACCACCTTTTGGAGAGAGAAACTGCCCATACTCATTGACCCAGGGTATACCCTCCTAGGAATTCATCTTTAATAAAGTAAAAATTTATTAAACTATCAAGAAATAGTAACTACACTAAAGCCTACGACAAAAAAAAATTTTTTTTGCAAATAATTTTAGTATCAAAGTCTAAGTAAATAGAATAACATGTAGCCATCAAAAAATATAATTATGCAATCTATCTAAAATGAATAATGTCTGCTCCAATAAGTGAAAAGGCACCAGAAAATAAAATTCTGTGGATATTTGTTAAGGTATCTACGGAAAAAATTAGTATGCACACACTGGAGTCCTACATAAGGACTGGAAAAAAACCAGCAGATGTTTTCACGTTTGAGGTCATGGGTGACTTTTATTTCCTTTATTACTAAATTATTTGTATAATTAACAAAAATCAGGAGAAAAAACTCTCAAAGAGGGTCCAAAGTAATGAATCATGTGGTCAATGATAAACAAAGGCCTCAAATAATTGTTCCTTGGATTCTGTGTTCATAAAAAGAAAAAAAAAAAAGAAAGGAAGAAACATTTCTTACCCCAAATAAAAGTGGCACAATGTGGCTACAAAAAGAAACCTGCAGTTAACTCTGAGATGAATATCTGGAAACATTCCCAACAGTAAAAATCATCAGACTGTAGCATGGTATCCTAGGCTAAGTTCCACTGCTGGGGTATTTAGAAGCAACGCCCTAGACACCATACTGTAGGAATCAGTCCTGAGCTGGCACCACAGAGACCCAGAAGTGGTCTCATGAGGTTTTTCCATCACACAATTTGTTTGGCTAATCTATAAATATATGACATTTGAAAATAAACACTAAGGTTTTCATACCAAGCAAAGGAACAACAAACCTTACCTGGAAAGTACCAGACAGAGCCCTGCCCCACTGTGCCTGTGTAGAGGACACAGGTACCAATAGGCTGCATACTGGAACCCACTGGGAAATCCGGTTTCTCTAGAGAAAGAAAAAAAGGCTGTCAAGAATCTATATCCAACTCCATGAGTAGAAGTTTAGAAATTCTGCCAGAACAGGGTACATGAAAAGAGAACTTCCAAAACAGGGCCAGGAACAAGCTTCCTCCTGCTCATCTCTCCAAGGATAAAATGTACCCCTACCTATTCCTGATTCATGGACTAAAACAACTCTAGTAAAGGCTGACTCAAGCAGGGGGACATGGGCTCCCTCTCAGAAGAGTAACAAAATAAGTAGACTTCAGGCATTTTACAATTAGATTATCATTTAAATTGAGAGTCTGCAATGCCTTTTCATAAACTGATTTATCTGATCTTCATAGAATCCCTTTATAGTAAGCAGTGTCATCCCCAAAAGGATGAAGAAACTAGGGCTGACATTTTTAGGGTAGGAAAACACTAAGCCAAATTGATTTCCAAAACAAAAGAGAGAGATTAAATGGCTGTTAGAGTTAATGACTGAAGTTCAGTTTCCCCCTAGGGTATTAACCAACCTCAAAAAGGTCTCTGGGCCAAAGTGAAAGGCTGGGCTGGGGAAAGGAAGAGCTATCTTGCTACCTGAGAAGCCTACTCTATTTTATGAACCTGAAATACATCACACTGTATAAATGGCATTCGTGTACACAGGACTGGAGATGTCTATTCTAGGAACCAACTCTGAGGGATCCAAGGGTCTCTTTCATTTGACCTATATAAAACTTATAGGGCCACAATGAGGGCTGAATATAAAATTATTTAAAAACACTTTGCCAGGGGCGCCTGGGTGGCGCAGTCGGTTAAGCGTCCGACTTCAGCCAGGGCACGATCTCGCGGTCCGTGAGTTCGAGCCCCGCATCAGGCTCTGGGCTGATGGCTCAGAGCCTGGAGCCTGTTTCCGATTCTGTGTCTCCCTCTCTCTCTGCTCCTCCCCCGTTCATGCTCTGTCTCTCTCTGTCCCAAAAATAAATAAACGTTGAAAAAAAAAAATTTTTTTTTAAAAAATAAAAACACTTTGCCAAACATAAACTACAATACTAGGAGTCAAAGATCTGGATTCCAGTTTTAACTCAGCTATTCTAATATGATCTTTACAAGTAATTTAACTTCTACAATGCACAGGTTCCTTATAGCAATTATTAGTAATACTTATGAGCATTTGTTCTGTGACAGGTACTTTCCTAGGTACTTTACATATATAAACTCACTTAAAACTCACAATCATCACCGAATGACCTAGGAATATTGCCATTATCCCACTTATATGGATAAAGAAACTGAGGTATACATAGGATAAGGAATTTCCCAAGGCCACAAAGTTAATACAATGGCAGGGTTAAGATCTGAACCCAGACAGCCCAACTTCAGGATCCATGCTCATTTATGGGGTGAAAGGGTAAAAGGAATATCTCCAAAGTATCTTCTAACACTCTATGAACTAGTCTTGAAACAACTAAAACACAGTATAGTATTGTGGCAAGAGCCACGTACTTGGAATCAGAAAACACTGATTTGACTCTTGGCTCCACTGAAAGCTACAAGCCTTTGTTGTCTCTTCTATAAAATAAAGGAAAAAAATCCCTACTTCTCAGGACTTAAGAAAAATCAACAAACGTACCTTGTAACATGTCCAACTCAATAAATATTAAGTTGAATCTGAATCTCCATTTCCTCATGAGTAGGCAACAAGTGATAGGGATAATGTACATGGAGAAAGGTGCAGGAATTTTAAACGTAGAGAGGCCTTCTAAAGTGTCTCACAGTTTTAAAATTGTGTAACTGTTTTTAATAGGCTACTCACAACACCTTATGTTTCAAATGAAAAGGAAAGTTTCAAAATATTTTATTTCAGCTGAGGTTCGATGTGTTGGGATAATGTTCAAATAAGAGACCATTACAGGCTTTTTGTTTACTAATGCTGAATCATTTGCCAGAATCATTCACTGTTAGATGTTCCTTTCCTAAAAATGTAAATATGGGATAAGATGAAACTTCTGCAGATTCAAGCCAAGGGAGGCAGGGGGAAGTAAGAGGAAATTACAAGTAGGAACAATGCAAACTTTTGGAAGATCTTCTGAAGAATTTCATCATATTTTTCCCCACGTCAACAAAATTTTTCTCTGTAATTTTGGCTCTACTTGGTTTTATGCCAATACATTAAATCAGTTCTTATTAGAAGAAAGAAGCAATCAGCTCTGTTCTTTCCTTCTCCAATCCTACAACAACAACTCTTGTTCAAACCCTTAATTGAAACTGAGCAGAAAGGGTATGTAGCAGAAAGGGTATTTGAATCCCAAGATTCTTATTGAATAGCTGTGTGACCCTGAACTAGCTACTCAACATTCTGGACCTCCATTTTCCCTTATGTAAAGTGGGAATAATAAAAGCTACCTCACAGGAGTGTTCCAAGGATCATATGTAAAAGCACCTTGAGAATACTAAAATACACACAAAAGCATCATTACTGTTATTAACAACTGTTACTGAATTATGTAAATAAGCTTCTCTTTCACCAGCAAACTGTCATAGAAAAAAGAACTATTTTCTTAAAATATTGTTTTTAACCTGGAATTCCCTTTCTCAAAAGCTTGCAGTGTCTCCAAGTGCCTCTTTAATCAAACGTCAACACCTGATCTTGACCAACTAGACCCCTCTAGACTCATCTTTATATTTACATACCCTGCCTTGTATTCTCCATTCAGCAGTTCCAAAACCTGACTCAGATTCTCTGGTTTGGGAATTACTACTCCTCTCCACACAAGCTAATTCCCTTCTAGTCAGTTCCTCTGGGACTCTCTTCTTCCCTCCTCCCCAACCCATGAGTTCATTAGCTTCAAAAAGTCTCCTCAGGGGCACCTGGGTGGCTCAGAACGTTAAGCGACCAACTCTTGGTTTCAGCTCAGGTCATGATCTCAGTTTGTGAGTTCAAGCCCTGCATTGGGCTCTGTTCTGACAGTGCAGAGTCTGCTTGGGATTCTCTTTCTCCCTCTCTCTCTGCCCCTTCCCACCTTGCACTCTCTCTCTCTCTCAAAATAAATCAATAATCTTTAAAAAAAAAAAAAAAAAAAAGGTCTCCCCAGACTCCAGGTACTGGTTCTACTGACTCTACTTGGTCCATATTCCTTCCCACTTCTCCCAGTACTTAATTTATAAATATAAATCTGTGGGGGGGCCTGGGTGGCTCAGTCAGTTAAGTGTCTGACTTAGGCTCACTCAGGTCATGATCTCGTAGTTTGTGGGTTCGGCCCTGTGTCGGGCTCTGTGCTGACAGCTTAAAGCCCGGAGCCTGCTTCGGATTCTGTCCCCCTCTCTCTCTGCCCCTCCCCTGCTTGCTCTCTCTCTCTCTCTTTCAACCTCTCTCTCAAAAATAAATTTTAAAAATTTCTAAATAAGAAAGAAAGAAAGAAAGAAAGAAAGAAAGAAAGAAAGAAAGAAAGAAAGAAAGAAAGATATTTTTAAAAATCTGTGGAAGTACTTAGCTCCCTCTTAAAGGTACTAACATATCAGGCCTATAACAATTAGCAAACCTCAACTTCCAAGTTCAGGAAAACATTTACAGCCATTTCCAATGGTTAGAATTACTGCCTTAACTTAGGCTAATATATACACCATTATTAAGTGGGAAGAGGTTTTATTGTCTTTGTACCTCACCAACACTTCAAAACCAAAATCTTAAAGACAGGTTTCATGTTTTTACTTTCTGTACATATTGTTAACTGCAGGTGATTTTACATTTGTATTTCAAAATATTCTGACAGACCAGTTTTTCAACTACAGCTTTAATCAGTCCATTGACCAGCCTGTTGCTGCATGTGTTTTTTAAGATACTGTACATAGTATTTTCCTTGGCTTACTCATGAATTGGAAAAGGCTTTACAGGTAGCCCATTCTCCTATTCTCCGTAGTTTTGCTTTATAAAGTGACTATAAACACTGAGTTAGCAAATACTGAACCATTGCTCCTAGAGAAAATACAGGGTTAGGTTCCTGCAAGCCTCTGGTCACAACATTTTCATAAACCAATCAATACATAACCTTGTGTGTTTCTCTTTAAAGACACCTTATTATTTATAAATATACAATTAACTCATTAACATTGAACTCATGGACAATAGCACTGTAACTCACTCCTGAACAAAACTTATCTAACATGTAAGTTTTCTCTATAAGGAATATCACAGCCTTCTTGCACTTAGTAACACTAGATAACTACATTTAGGGGCCATATTAAACAGGGAAATCACCAACAAGGCACAAAAATACAAAAACTTTAGCCTTAAATAGACTGTGAAAACAATACTTATTTACAGTAGAAGAGCTGAAATAAGTCAGCATATCGATCTCAGCAAGGACTTGCATGTTGCAGCTCCAATTTTTCACTCCTCTGCACATATCCATAAATGACCATTAAAAGTGCCATGAATATTGATTTGGGAATTACAAATAAATCTTAGCGAGTATAATGAATTCAAAAATACAGAATCTTGAATAATGAAGATCAACCATAGTCACCAAATCTACTCTGTAAATAAATGTTCACTGGTTCCTGTAGTCTGAATGCCATGGATACTAATTTAATTCCATAATCCAGAGGATAAACACTATTGTAGCAAACTATCCTGCAAATTATGAAGTCGCATGCTATACAAAAGGATACTTAGACATACCAGAGGAGCAGAGAATGTTCAACAATTCCTTCCATCATTACTGAATCCTCTGTCTCCTCCCACTTTGTTGGGGGTTCCAATCTGAGCTTTAAAAGATTGATTACGGGGTGCCTGGGTGGCTCAGTCAGTTGAGCATCCGACTTCGGCTCAGGTCATGATCTCACGTGAGTTCCAGCCCCGCGCCGGGCTCTGTGCTGACAGCTCGGAACCTGGAGCCTGCTTTGGATTCTGTGCCTCGCTCTCTCTCTGCCCCAACCCACTCGCATTCCGTCTCTGTCTCTCTCAAAAATAAACATTAAAAAAATGTATATAGGGGCGCCTGGGTGGCGCAGTTGGTTAAGCGTCCGACTTCAGCCAGGTCACGATCTCGCGGTCCCGGAGTTCGAGCCCCGCGTCAGGCTCTGGGCTGATGGCTCAGAGCCTGGAGCCTGTTTCCGATTCTGTGTCTCCCTCTCTCTCTGCCCCTCCCCCGTTCATGCTCTGTCTCTCTCTGTCCCAAAAATAAAAAATAAATAAATAAATAAATAAATAAATAAATAAACGTTGAAAAAAAATGTATATATATAAAAAAAAAAGATTGATTACATCCGGGAAAGATTTGAGCAAATCATTTAATATATTAAGATTGGGCATATCAGTAAATATATGTATTATTATGTACATTAAAATTTCTATTATAGAAAGGCAGAAAGGTACAATAAACCCCAAGATACTAGTATGAATTTAGAGTTATTGGTATGGGTTATTAATATGTATAGACAAATACAGAAATAGATGTGTTTATGTAAATGTATACACATACATGTGCTTCCTATTCCTGTCCTGATAGGTCCTGGAAGCAATGACCACATCCAGCATCCAGACTTGGTTTCTAAATAGTACTAGTCACTAAAAAGAACTAGTGGTCTCTGGAAAAAAGTTGACTTCGGAACGGGGTTGATGGTCCTTAAAGCCTTACTTGCAAAGAAATGGCATTATTTGATCTGTTAAGTAGCTCTTTAGAAGACTCCATCCAATGTAAAACTCATTCAACATGAAAAAACTGAAAAAAACATTTCTGCAGGAGCACTCATTGAAAACAACTGTTTAACTTCATAACTGCCTGAGGCAATGGATAATACATGGAGAAAACAATAGGCTAACAAAAGAAGCTTAAAAGGAAAAGCAAGAGAATGAGCTTTGAAAAGGTATGACATATTCCTGGGAATCTGAAGGCCACGCATATGCACAGGGCTGTGCACAAGAACAGGAAAGACCTGAGACCTCTGGTTAACCTTGAGGCTCTGCACAAGCAGGAAGTGAAATTTAAGGCAGAGATGTTAGAGGCGCCTGGGTGGCGCAGTCGGTTAAGCGTCCGACTTCAGCCAGGTCACGATCTCGCGGTCCGTGAGTTCGAGCCCCGCGTCAGGCTCTGGGCTGATGGCTCAGAGCTTGGAGCCTGTTTCTGATTCTGTGTCTCCCTCTCTCTCTGCCCCTCCCCCGTTCATGCTCTGTATCTCTCTGTCCCAAGAAAAATAAATAAACGTTGAAAAAAAAAATTTAAGGCAGAGATGTTAAATGATTGTAAGACTGTTGATGGTGTACCACAACATGTGCACAGAGCCCTTCAGCAAAAAACAGAAGACTTACTGGTTGGTTCCAGGTATTTAAGAAGTCTCCAACCATTACCTGACCACTAAGCTAACTGAGCTGAGACCATACAACAAAGAATACAGACTTTACAGGGTTAATTCAGAAATATCACTAAACAGAAAAACAATAACAAACTCTGGGAAAGGACAGACCTGACTTCCAGAGTTGCCACATATTATTTAAAATGTCCAGTTTTCATACAAAAAACAAAAACAAAAAAAAAGTATGAAACATGTAAAGAAACATAAAAGCATGGTCCATACACAGAAGGGGAAAAAAAAATCTACAGAAACTGTCCCTGAAGAAGCTCACATGTTAGATAAACTAGACAAAGACTGTGAAACTATTTAAAGTTTATTTATTTTGAGTGGAAGCACAAGCAGGAGAGGGACAGAGAATCCCAAGCAGGCTCCACGCTGTCAATGCACAGCTCAACGCAGGGCACAATCCCATGAACCATGAGATCATGACCAGAGTCAAAATCAGGAGTCAGACACTTAACCTACTGAGCCACCCAGGCACCCCTAAATATGTTTATAATCTAAAGGAAACCATTCTAAAGAACTACAGCAAAGTATAAGAATGCTATCTCACAAAATAGAGAATATCAACAGAGAAATTATTTTAAAAAAACACACAAATTCTTGTGTTGAAAAGAACAATAAATAAAATGAACATTTCCCTAAAGGGGTTAAACCGCAGATTTGAGCAGAAGAGAAAATCAGTGACCGTGAAAATAGATCAACCAAGATTATCCAAACTAAGGAACAGAAAGAAAAAAGAATGAAAAAATTTTAACAGAGCTTCAGAGACCTACTAGATACCATCAAATGTACCAACATATGTATAAGGGGAGTCTCAGAAGGACAAGAGGAAATAAAGGGAAACAAAAAATATTTGAAGAAATACTGGCAGAAAATATCCCAAATTTGATGAAAAACATCAATCTATAAATCCAAGAAACTCAACTAACTCCAATAGCATAAATGCAGAGAAATCTATAAATAGATATATGTTGGGTGCCTCAGTGGCTCAGTCGGTTAAGCATCCAACTTCAGCTCAGGTCATGATCTCACAGTTCGGTTCGTGAGTTGAAGCCCCACATCAGGCCCTCTGCTATCAGCACAGAGACTGCTTCAGATCCTCTGTCTCCCTCTCTCTGCCCCTCCCCAGCTCATGTGGTACACACACAAGTGCTCGCTCGCTCTCTCTCTCTCTCTCTCTCTCTCTCAAAAATAAGATGAAACGGGCACGTCAGTGGCTCAGTTGGTTAAACGTCCAACTCTTGGTTTCAGCTCAGGTCATAATCTCACAGTTCATGAATTCAAGCCCTGCATCTGCTGTCAGCACAGAGCCTGCTTGAGATTGTCTCTCCCACTCTCTCTCTGCCCCTCCCTGCCTCTCCCTCTCTTGCTCTCAAAATAAATAAACTTAAAAAAAATTTTTAATAAATAATATATAATAATAAAATAAAGTGTTAAAAAAAAGACATCATAATCAAGCTGTTGAAAAACAAAAACACAGAATCTTGAAAGCAGCAAGAGAAGCTATTCAACATGTACAAGAGATCTCTGATAACATTAATAGCTGATTTCTCCTCAGAAACCATGGAAGACAGAAGGCAATGGGATGAAAAATTAGGACTTTCTAGATAAACAAAAACTGAGAAAACCAACAGCAGACCTGCTCTACAGCAAACACTAAAAGGAGAACTTCAGGCTGAAATGAGACCTCTGACAGTACAGTAACTCAAATCCACATGAAGAAATAAAGTGCACAGATAAAAGCAACTACTCGGATAAATTAAAAAAATACAGCATAAGTATATTTTTTGTTTTTAATTATTATTTTTTTAATTTGTTTTAATGTTTTATTTATGAGAGAGAGGCAGAGTGTGAGAGGAGGAGGGGCAGAGAGGGAGGGAGACACAGAATCCGAAGCAGGCTCCAGGCTCTGAGCTGTCAGCACAGAGCCCGACACAGGGCTCAAACCCACAAACAGTGAGATCATGACCTGAGATGAAGTCAGAGCTCAACCAGTTGAGCCACCCAGGCATTCCTCTATTTTTATTTTTAACTTAAAAGGCAACAGCATAAAGCAAAAATTGTAAATCTATGCTTTAATCGATGTTTAAATATATAATTTGAATGACATTAATGGCACAAGGGAGCCAGGAAGGAATGGAGCTAAATGGAATCACAGGGTTTTTTTTTTTAATGTTTATTTATTTATTTTTGAAAGAGTGTGCGCGCGCACGTGTGTGTGTGCGTGTGTGCGCGAGCGCAAGCATGGAGGCAAGAGGAAGGAGGGAGGGGCAGAGATAATCCTAATCAGGCTCCATCTGTGCTGTCAGTGCAGAGCCCAACGTGGGGCTTGAACCACAAGATCATGACCTGAGCTGAAGTTAGACACTTAACCAACTGAGCCACCCAGGACCCCCAAAGTTTTTATATATTACTGAAATTAAGTTGATATTAATTCAAACTGGATTGTTATAAATCAAGATGTTAATTGTTATCACCACAGCAAACACAAGGAAAATAATAAAAAATACAATAAAACCTTATACCATATACAAAAATTAATTCAAAATTGATCAAAGATCTAAACATAAGACCTAAAACTATGACACTCCTAGAAGGAAACATAAGGGAAAAGCTTCATGACATCAGATTTGGCGATGATTTCTTGGCTATGACACCAAAGCCCAGACAACAAAAGAAAAAATAGTTAAGTTGGACTTCATCAAAATTAAAAACTTTTGTGCATCAAAGACTACTATCAACAAAGTAAAAAGATAACCCATGGAATGGGACAGAGTATTTGCAAATCATAGATGTGATAAGGCACTGATTCCAGAATATAAAAAAAAAAATTCCTCAACAACAAACAACTCAATTAAAAAATGGGCAAAGGACTCAAATAGACATTTGTCCAAAGATATACAAATGGCCAACTTGCATATAAAATATGCTCAACATCATTAATCATTAGAGAAATGCAAATCAAAACTACAATGAGATATCACCTCACACCTATTAAGATGGCCACTATGAAGGAAAAAAAAGAAAGAAAGAAAATAATAAGCATTAACAAAGATGTACAGAAACTGAAGCCCTTATGCTTTCCTGGTGGGAATGTAAACTGGTGCAACCACTGTGGAAAATAAAATGGCAAATGCTCAAAAAATTAAATATAGAATTACCATATGATCCATATGATCTACTTCTGAATGTATACCCAAATGAAGTAAAAACAGGGACTTGAAAAGATATAAATAGTGGCAGCACTATTTCATAATAGCCAAAAGATGGAAGCAACCCAAGTGTCTATCCTCAAAAGAATGGGTAAACAAAATGTGGTTTATACATACAATGGAATATTATTCAGCCTTAAAAAGGAAGGAAACTCTGACACATGCTACAACATGGAAGAACCTTGAAGACATTATGCTGAGTGAAATACACCAGTCACAAAAGGACAAATACCCTATGATTCCACTTATATGAGTACCTACAGTAGTCAAAATCACAAAGACAGAAAGAAAGATAGCTGCTTGGGACTAAGTAGAGGGGGGCATAATGATTTATCATTTAATAGGCAGAATTTCAGTTTTGCAAGATAAAAAGAGTTCTGTGAATGACGGTGTGATGGCAGCATAACAATGTGAATACATTTAATACCATTCTGAACTGTATAGTTAAAAACTATTAAAATGGTACATTTTATATTATCTATATTTTACTACAATTTTTTTTAAAAAGCACAAGAGTGGGGGCACTTGGGTGGCTCAGTCAGTTGACCGACTGCTTCGGCTCAGGTCATGATCTCACGGTTTGTGAGTTCAAGCCCCGCATCAGGCCCTGTGCTGACAGCTCAGAGCCTGGAGCCTGCTTCAGATTGTGTCTCCCTCTCTCTCTGCCTCTCCCCCACTCATACTTCATCTCTGTCTGTCTCTCAAAAATGAATAAACATTAAAAAAAATTTTTTAATAATAAATAAATAAATAGCTAGCACAAGAGTGGCTTTCTGCGGTTTCTAATACTGTCAAAATAAAGCAAAAATGACCACCAATGCCCAGGACAGCTCATAAACCATAAACAAGTCCCACTGTATTACTCAAATATCCAGTTCCTCTGCTGGAGCTACTTAGCAATAGCAATGTTTTAGCTTCCTCTTCCTTCTTAAACCCATTATTGTAGAAGGGAAAAAAGAGTAAAAAAATAAGGGGAAACTAATGAGAATGTTTCAGGAATATTACTTCTCTGTGGTTCAAATTTCTTACCTTAAAATGGGGGAAATAATAGTGCCTACCTTGTCAAAGGGCTAGTGTAAGGATTAAGTTCACATATATATACAGTATACAAGAGTGCTTACCACATGGTAAGTGCCCTATAAATGTTAGCTATCCATACTACTCCCCAGGAAAACTCAACATCTTATTTCAACTACAACCTATATCTCTGCTTGCTTAGTCTCTCCTGAACACCAACTCACCAGCTGCTTAAAAAAACAAAACAAAACAAAAAAACAAAAAAACAAAAAAACACTTAGGGCATCTGGATGGCTCAGTCAGTTAAGCCTCCAACTCTTGATCTGAGTTCAGGTCTTGATCTCAGGGTGGTTACTTCAAGCACCACGCTGGGTGTGAAGCCTACTTAAAAACAAACAATAAAACACCACCATCTCCAACTGGATATTCTCAGTGAAGGACACTGCTATATTAATTCAGTCATCCAAGGCAGACCTAGGACTGTTAGACACCCCTCTCCCTCACCCTCAATATCTAACCTTCCACCAAACCCTGTAGACTCTGTTTCCTCAATACTTGTTGAAATCATCCCTTCCTCTATAACCACACTTTCCCTGCCTCCTCTTAGTACAGGCCTTCTACTTCTTCCAGGATTACGTGAGTAGTTCTGGCTGGACTTTGGGACCCGAAACTCAGCCCACTCTGATCCTTCCACAACTGCTACAGGGATATATTAAAGCAAAAATCTCCTAGTGGATATAAGTGTTTATATGTTTTTTTTTTTTTTTTTTTACTTTTTTTACACTTTCAACATGAAATTTGTAAATTTCAATTTAAAAATGATAAAAGAAACTAGGGGCAACTGGGTGGCTCAGTTGGTTAAGTGTCCAACTTTGCCTCAGGTCATGATCTCATGGTTCATGAGTTTGAGCCCTGTGTTGGGCTCTGTGCTGAAAGCTCAGAGCCTAGAGCCTGTTTCAGATTCTGTGTCTCCCTGTCTCTCTGCACTTCCCCCCTCACACTCTGCCTCTCTCTCGAAAATAAATAAATATTTTTAAATTTTTTTTAATAAAAAAAGAAAGAAAGAAACTAAAGTGTTCCCCTCATCAGTGGTGGTTGCAGGAGAGAAGAGGAGAAAAGGACTGCAAAAGAGTACAAAGAAATTTTGGAGACTGACAGATATGTTCATTATTTTTATTGTGGTGATAGCTTTTCAAGTGTATACCTATGTTAACAGTTATCAGGGGTTAAGCGTCCGACTTCGGTTCAGGTCATGGTCTGAGTTTGAGCCCTGCATTTGGCTCCGTGCTGACAGTTCAGAGCCTGGAGCCTGCTTCAGATTCTGTGTCTCCCTCTCTCTCTGCCCCTCCCCTGCTTGCACTCTGTCTCTCTCTCTCTCTCTCTCAAAAATAAAATAAAACATTAAAAAAATTTTTTTAAACAGTTATCAAATTATATAATTAAATAAGTGCAACACTGTACATCAATTATTCTTTAACTTTAAAATTTAAATGAAAAAAGAGTAAATATCAAAAAAACCCTTTAAAAACAAACTCTTTTGCATTAAAAACAGAAGCTTTGACATAGATGCCATCTACAGCATGATAGATGACACCAAGTAATATGTATACATCGCCATCAAGGACTACCTGTCTGTATCCAGCACAAGTACCAAAAGGTCAGGGAGTGCATAACCTTGTCCTAGAACCCAGTCTCCAGGGCCAGGCGCAAACTGGCAACCACAGGAAACCAGCCTAGACACTGAGCTGCTATCAGCTCACGTTAGGTTGCACACTATTCAAAGCTCCTCAGTGTGCATTTGTAGTTTACCCATGATGCAACTCCTCAACCCATTTGAAGGACTCAGGGTCTCAGCCTATAGAAGTACCCCAGTGGTTTATACTATAGGCAGGAGAGAAACTTTAAAATGAAGATTGGGTTGGTTTCAACTTGAAAATTATTTGAAAAATAAAATCCAAAAATGAAAATTATTTGGAAAAAAAAAAAAAAACTTTAAAAATAAATCTTCCCTTGCTTAAAACATTTCAAAGGGTCCCCTGTGCCTCAGGATAAACCTCTAATCCTACCCAGGAGACACAAGGCCGTGAATCCTGCCATTTCACCATAAGTACCCAAGTCAAGCCAAACAGAGTCACATACAGTTCTTGGTTATCTGGCATTAGTAGCATATGCTCTCTTTCCCCTTCTCTAATGCTCTCGTTTAGTTCAGGAATCACTCCCTGATGGATGCTTATCCTCAAGCTGGTTTAGTATGTCTCTACTCTGCTCCTATAGCACCTGGTACAAACTTCTATCACAGCATTTCAAGTATTGTATTAGGAGTTCTCTTTTCTGTCTCTCCTGTTAGACTATAAACTTCAGACAGAGGTCTATGATTTCCATCCTCAGTTCCTTGGATAGTTCCCAGAATGCAGTACTCTCAAAACAGGTGCTGAACTAAAAGGAAGAGAAGAAAAAGCACTTAAATGTCACCTGTATCAACTGATTTTCAGATCAATCCTATCAAACTTACTGTTAAGGAAATCTGAGGCTCAGAGAAGTTAGGGGACTGGCTCCAGGTAACACATAATAAGTAACAGAGCCACACTTTCAACCAAGGCTCTTCAGACTCCTAGAAGGTAGATTCCCTATATTTGTGAATTTCTCAGCACCTAACCCAAATGCCTCTTCAGAATAGGTAATCAATAAATATCTGCTGCTTTCATGTTTACTGTCACTTTCAACTAGTATTAGGGGAGATTCCATTGCTTTGTCACACAGCACATTATATAATAAGAAACTTTTAAAGATTCATAGTATAAAGTAAAAGTGACTTTTCCTTATCTAAACTTGCTTTTTATCTAAAAGGATGAGCAGAAAGGAATAAATAGCAAAAAAATATAACAAATAGAGGGCAGTTAGGTGGTGTCTATGGATGCTACCACCTAAGAAGAAATAAACCTGCAACAGTCCACACACTCAGGGGCAAGAATATTTAATATATCAGGCAGGCCCTAACTTCCAAGATAAATCAAGGTGTTCCTTTCAGGTATATAGCCCAATAAACTTTTCATCTTTTTCCTGACATATCCATCTTAAAAGTGTAATAATTTAGGACATCCTACTTGCCATTTCTCCCGCAGTTCTCAGATCTGAATCAATTTCTGCCCTGGCATCAACAATTACTTCACTAAGTGAATCTTTCTGTAGGTTATATGAGCTATTCTTCAAACAATTACTGAGCAGGAACACAGAGTACCGCACTTTGCTAGGCTGACAATAAATACAAGACATAAAATTGCAGTTCTTATAAACCATATATAAAAAGATTAGAAACATAAGTGTAAATAACTCACACGATAGCCAGAGGCAGGAATGGGCAGTGTCTGCTACGAAAAACAATGTCCTTGACCCAATTTCTGAAAGACTAGCTAAAATGATAAACCCTCCCATCACTCAATGATTAGTAACTAGGTTCTGTATCATCCTAACCTTTTCCTGCTGCCACCTTCTTTCTCCTTGAATTCCCAGATGTCAGAGTATGCTAGAAGGATAGGGGCTGAATCACAAGGGCCGTAGTTTCTCACAAGAGTGCTAGGAAGTCAAGTAATTCCTTCCTCACTTCGTTAATTCCTTCAACATTTATTGAACACCTACGGTGTGCCATACACTGTGCTGGGCAGAGTATGAGCTCGGTTTGCGTGCAGCTTTCAATCTCCTGACCTGAAACAGTATTCCACTTAACTGTACAGTTAAGAATCGTCTTACTGATTGGTCTCGGAAACAAACCCAGAGAATCTCGGAAACCGAAGGAACTGCAGATTAACGTCCTCATTTTTCCCGTCGGGACACTGAGACCCGAAAGTGATTTGCCCAAGGTCACACTGGGAAATCAGTGACAGAACAGAAACAGGAACCCAGGCCTCCCGAAAACTCCAATCAGTGCCCCCACGTGCTGCCTCTCCCTGAGGGAGAGCGGTCGCAAGAGGTAAGTGAGGAAAAGCAAACTTCGCCAGATTTGGGTCCGATGTCACTCTCTCCCTCCTCCAAAAACGGGGAAGCCACCACCAAACCGAGGGTAGGGGAAAGTGGGCAGCTGCCTCAGTTTCCCCGCAGAAAGGCGACCGCGCAGCCTCGCTGCCACCCAAGCTCCCCTCCTGCACTCTCCTCCAGCTTCTCCCGCCCTGCCCTTTCCGACTCCAACCCTGGGGGCGACCGCAGAAAAGTACTCCCTCACTCACAAGGACTCGCACCAGCAACGCCATGTTCTTCTGCAACCACTTCCGGGTAAAGAGTGGCCTTCCGGAGTCCCCGCTGCCCCCTCCCCTTGTCTAAGTTGTCCTTTCGCCGGCGGTACCTGGCAACGGCAGCGCAGGCGCACAGAGGCGCCTGCGCTCAAGAGCGCGCACTTTCCCCGACCTGGCGCGCGCCTCCCGTTCTCCCCTGTCTAACCCCTGTGACACGTCACAGAGACTCACGTCTTCCCCGCTGCACCTGTCCTCCTTGACCAATAGCCTTGCGCTTTTCATAGCTCTCTCCTTAACCACTTACTTCTCCCTCACCCAGCCTCACTCGTCAGCGTCCCGTTGTCAGAATTCTTCTTTCTCCGACTCTTCCCCCACGGGAATACCTCCCCTTTTCACTGGGGGGTGAAAAAAAAACAGGACTTTGGGGGATCCCAATATTGAAGAGCTCCCAAAAAACGAGTATGAGAAGTTGTTGTACAGGAACACAGGAGAGTGTTCAGCTGAGTCCTGAAAGTCAAGAGGGCAGTCACGTGCTGACCCGAGGCCTGAAGAGGAAGGAACTTTTGGGGTTTCTGGCCGGTTGGTTGTTTAATGTGAACATCTTTGAGTTTTGATAGGAAATAATTGTGAAGGTGAAGGCACAGAAGAAGGAATCAAGGATACGAGGAATTTCTTGAGGAGGTGGGAGAGAATCACCTTGGCTGGTGGACCTCTTCCACTGTATCCCAAGAGCAGTAGATGCTCCTGGGGTTGACTGGGAGCAGAGGGGCAGGATGTTAAAAGAATTCCTCTCCATTAAGTCAACAAAGACCCAGTGAATGTTCACTATGTGCTGGTCACAAGACAGATGTGTATAATGGCTTTGTGGAGTTCTAGACTGGTGAAGGGGGCACACAAAATCTAGTAAACCAAGGAAAAAATAAAATAATTAAAAATCGTGGGAAGTGCTTTGAAGGAAACAAAGAGCTAAACTTGAGAATAATATGGGAAACTACACTTCAGATAACATGGCCAGGTAAGGCCTCTCTGAGGAGGTGACATGTAAGTTGAGACCCAAAGGATGAGAAGGAGCTAGCCATGGGAAGTGACTTTGAACATGCTATTTTATCAGCAAATGTTGGGGGATGAGAGAGGGAAGAAAGATTCCAGGACAAGAGTCCCGAGATAGGAAAGAATAAGGGTTTATTTCAAGAAGCGAAAGAATTGGGTATTTACCAGAAAGAAAAACACTAATGCAAAAAGATATATGCACCCCTATGTTTATTGCAACATTATTTACAATAGTCAAGATATGGAAGCAACCTAAGTGTCTATCCACAGATGAATAAAGAAGATGTAGGGTATATGCAATGAAATGTTACTCAGCCATAAAAAAGACTGAGATCTTACCATCTTCAACAACATGAATAAAGCTAGGGGGTATTATGTTAAGTGAAATAGTATGACAGAGAAAAACAAATCCATAGGATTTCACTTGTATGTGGAATCTAAAAACAAAACAAGTACGAAAGCAGAAACAGAGTCATAAATACAGAAAACTGGTAGCTGCCAGTGGGGGCGGGGGGATGGGTAAAATAGGTGAAGGGAATTAAGAGGTTAAAAAAATCCCAGTTATGGGCCCAGTTGAGTGTCTGACTTCGGCTCAGAACACGTACAAGCCCAGCATCGGGCTCACTGCTGTCAGGCTTGCTGCTATCAGCATAGAGCCCACTTCGAATCCTCTGTCCTCCTTTCTCTCTGCTCCTCCCTTGCTCATTCTCTCTCTCTCTCTCTCTCTCTCTCTCCCAAAAATAAACATTTAAACAAATTCCAGATATGAAATAAGTCACAGATGAAAAGTACAACATATTAATCAATAATATTGTGGGGCGCCTGGTGGCTCAGTCAGTTAAAGCACCCAACTCTTGAATTTGGCTCAGGTCATGATCTCACAGTTAGTGAGTTCAAGCCCCACATCAGGCTCTGTACTGACAGCATGGAACCTGCTTGGGATTCTCTCTCTGCTTCGTGCACTCTCTCTCTCTCTCTCTCTCAAAATAAATAAACTTAAAAAAAACAATATTGTAACTTTGTATGGTGACAGATGGTGACTGCACTTACCATGGTAAGCATCGAGTAACGTGTAGAGTTGTGAAATCACTATGTTGTACACTTGAAACTAATATAACAGCATATGTCAACTATACTTCAATTTTTAAAAACAGGGGTGTCTTGGTGGCTCAGTCCTGAGTGTCTGACTGTTGATTTTGGCTCAGGTCATGATCTCACAGTAAGTTTGAGCCCCACGTCAGGCTCTGCACTGACAGTCAGATCCTGCTTGGGATTCTCTATCCCTCTCCCTCTGCCCCTCTCCCCTGCTCATGCATGTGCGCTCTCTCGCTCTCTCTCTCTCTCTGTCTCTCTCACTCTCTCTCTAATAAAAAATATTAAAAATTTTTTTTAAAGAATCCAAAGAAGGGGCACCTGGGTGGTTCTGGCTCATTCAGTTGAGCGTTCCACTCTTGATTTAAGCTCAGGTCATGATCCCAGGGTCATGGGATTGAGCCCCATGTTGGGCTCCAAACCAGGTATGGAACCTGCTTAAGATTCTCTCCCTCCATCTCTCTGCCCCTCCCCTGCTCTCTCTCTCTCTCTCTCTCAAAATAAATAAACATTTAAAAAAAGAATCCAAAGAAAACCAGTGTGACATTAAAATTAATCTGAATTAATTTAAAGAGATAAGATAGGCAGAGACTAAATTGTGCAAGGACTTCTAGATGAAGTATGTATTTTATTCTAAGTATAGTTGGAACCATTGGAGGATAATAAGCAGGGGAGGGCTAACTGGCTCACATTTAAGAAGCTGACATTGACTGCTATATAGAGATGGATCAGAGAGGGGTAAATGTGAAAAAAGAAGATCTATTAGCAGACTAATAGTCTCCAAATACTAATAATTTTTATTTTGTAAATAAATTTAGTTTTGTTTTTATATAAAATGGAAGATTTCCCTCATCAATCTCCCATATGAAGGATTTTATAAGCCAAAATAAAGATGCTTCCTGCATTCAAATCAGTAGTTTATGTGTAGCATTACAATGGTGTAATGCTTCTACACATACATTAGGACAAGTGGCATCATACATTAAAAGGAGATAAGAGGGGGCACCTGAGTGGCTCAGTGGGTTGAGTGTCTGACTCTTGATTTTGGCTCAGGTCATGATCTCACCATTTGAGAGATCTCTCTCTCTCTCTCTCTCACTCAAAATAAATAAATAAATATTTTAAAAGGAAGAAGAACAAAAGAAAAAGGGGCCAGTGGAACATGGAGGATCTAGTGAAGTTGGTAATTCTTCATTTTTTAAATTTTATTAATTAATTTTAAATTAAAAGGTGATATATGATTACATTCTTTTCTATAAAAATTAGCCTGCTGGGGCGCCTGGGTGGCTCAGTTGGTTGAGCGTCCGACTTCGGCTCAGGTCATGATCTCGCTGTCGTGAGTTCGAGCCCTGCGTCGGGCTCTGTGCTGACAGCTCGGAGCCTGGAGCCTGCTTCGGATTCTGTGTCTCCCTCTCTCTCTGACCCTCCTCCATTCATGCTAAATGTCTCTCTCTGTCTCAAAAATAAATAAACATTAAAAAAAAAATTAAAAAAAATTAGCCTGCTAAAGTTCCTTATATGACCACCTTGCATCCCAATCCTTTCCACCCTCTCTAAAATTTAATTTCCTTCCAGATATTTTTTAATTTTTTTTTAACATTTATTTATTTTTGAGAGAGAGAGTTGGCGGGGGGGGGGGGGGGCACAGAGAGGGAGACACAGAATCTGAAGCAGGCTCCAGGCTCCGAGCTGTCAGCACAGAGCCCAACGCTGGGCTCGAACCCACAGACCACGAGATCATGACCTGAGCCGTAGTCAGACGCCTAGCCAACTGAGCCACCCAGGTGCTCCTCCAGATATTTTTTTAAGTTTATTTTTATTTATTCTGAGCAAGCAGGGAAGGGCAGAGAAAGAGCAGACAGAATCCCAAGCAGGTTCTGTGCTGCCAGAGCAGAGCCCGAGGCGGGGCTCTAAATCACAAACCATTAGATCATGATCTGAGCCAAAGTCAAGAGCCACTCAACCGACTGAGCTACCTAGGCACCTCACCTTCCAGATATTTTTTAATGCTTTCACATACATATATGTATTTCCTTGGAAAATATGTCATTCTGGCTGGTGTGGATTTTCTTTTTTTTTTTTTTAAACAACTGACAGCATTCTTATGTTTTATTTTGCTGTTTCCTTTTTTTCACTCAACAGTTGTTTTTTTATTCTATATATGTTGCTCTATATATATCCAGTTCATTTCCTTTTATTAGCTGTTCTATCATATGATACAGTTGACAGGTATTTGTTTCCTTTTTGTTGTTGTTGTTCTTATGAATGTTCTGTGAATATTCTTGTACATTTAAGAGCAAAAATTTTAATAGCACCAACGTACCTCTGTGTGATTTTTCTTCAAAATTATCTGCCAGCCTGGGAATAGCAGAGGAGAGAGCTGATAGTTGGATTCAATAAAGGATTAAGATTTTTCCAGGTCATGGAATGCATATCATCAGCACAAAGAAAATAATGATATTGTCAAGAAAAAGATTCAGGTGATAGGCCAGGAAATCTGTATAGTGAAGGATTTATAGAGACAAAGAAGCTGTTAGGAAAGAAGAGGAGACAAATGAGTAAAAGAAAAATGTAATGAGAAAACTCAGTGAGAGGTTAAAGGATAAGAAGTTGCAGCAGTGAAATTATTTATTTATTTATTTATTTATTTATTTATTTATTTTTAGAGAAACAGAGAGCACACGCGAGCAGGGTAGGGGACACAGAGAGAGGGAGAGAGAGTCTCAAGCTGGCTCCATACTTAGCAGGCAGCCCATTGTGGAGCTCAGTCCCACAACTCTGGGGTCATGACCCGACCCAAAATCAAGAATCAGACACTCACTAACTGAGCCACCCAGGCACCTGGAAATTTTTTTAATTTAAAGTTTTAGGGTAAGAATTGTTCTGAGTGATGACCAAATGCAGGAGGTGACTGTGGAAGAAAGTGGCTAAAGTAAAGGAGAGGTTAAAATCCCTGGGGTGGAGGCCTGCAAAGAATTGAGGGCCTACGTTTTAGGCGTCATCTATACAGACATGGAGGTTACCTAGGATGATGCTTGGATTTGGAATGAAGAGGCATATTCTATGTCTGAAGCCAAAGTCTACGATAAACAGAGAGTGTCCATGAGTGTGGAAGTAGTGTGAACATATAGCACGAGCCATGAAGGAGCAGCAGGTAGAGGGGTAATGGATTGAAGGTAGTCTTGGAAAGCAAGTGGTTGAAAACTCAACTGTCAGTCTTAACACACACAGGGTATAGAATGATGACAAGCACCCTCCCAGAGAAGGAAAGCTACAGGGGAAATAATATTCAAAGAGGAAGGCCAAGTTTCAGTTAGGACAGAAAGTAGAAGGAACTTTCTGGGAACAGGCTGAGGGTATGGACAAGTTTATCTAACTTGGAACCCATTGAGATTGCAGGGTTCCATAAGGCCCTTCACAGCGCTCCACCCCCTGCTCCTTGGTCTCAACTCCCCAGGGCTGCTTAGCTGCTTTCCACTGCCAGCGCTTGCCAGCAACTTGCATCCTAAACCCTCGGGCTGAAGCCTCAGCAATCTCCATTGTTCTACCAAAGCTCCCTCTCCCTCTCTATGTTTCATCTTCCTCTGTACTGCTTCCACCCCTCAGGATCCCCATGCTTGCCCTTAGAGGCTCCACATTGAAGTTCAGACATTTGAGGCACCTCGGTGGCTCAATTGGTTAAGCATCTGACTGTTGATTTCGGCTCAGGTCATAATCTCACAGTTCTGCCATGACAGCACTGGGCCTGCTTGAGATTCTGTCTCTCCCTCTCTCTCTGTCTCTGCTCCTCCCCCACTGGTGTGTATGCGCTCTCTCACTCATTCTCTCTCTCAAAATAAACATTTAAAAAATAATAAAAGAAAAGAAAACAAAACAAAACAAAATAGAAATAAAAACATTCATGCCACTCTCACAATTGTATTCCACAAAAAAAATTTACTCATTGGTTTTATGGACAATGCAAAGAACTATGGGGCACCCGGGTGACTCAGTCAGTTAAGCAACCAACTCCTGATTTCAGCTCGGGTCATGATCTCATGGTTCATGAGTTCAAGCCCTCAAGCCCGCGTTGTGCTCCATGCTGACAGTGTGGAACCTGCTTGGGATTCTCTCTCTCCCTCTCTCTCTGCCCCTCCTCCACTGACATATGTGCACTCTCACACACACACTCTCTCTCTTTCTCTTTCTCTCTCAAAATAAATAGTTTAATTTAAAAAAAAAGAAAATACAAGGAACTAGAACTTGGCCCTTGCCCTCAAGGATATTATAGTTGGGGGAGGGGTGTAATACGTATTTGCAATTTAATTTTTTTTTTAAAGTTTTATTTATTTTTGAGACAGAGAGAGACAGAGCATGAACAGGGGAGGGTGAGAGAGAGAGGGAGACACAGAATCCGAAACAGGCTCCAGGCTCTGAGCTGTCAGCACAGAGCCTGATGCGGGGCTCGAACTCACAGACTGCGAGATCACAACCTGAGCTGAAGTCGGACGCTTAACAGACTGAGCCACCCAGGTGCCCCTACATATTTGCAATTTAAAAAAAACAACGCAAAAGAATGAAGTTGGACTCCTATCCCACACCATATGGAAAGTTAACTCAAAATGGATCATAGACCTAAATGTAAAAGCTAAACTATAAAACTCTTAGAAAATACAACATTAAAGTAAATTTTCATGATCTTGTGTTCAATAAAACCTTCTCAAATACAGTATCAAAAACATGGATAACAAAAGAAAAATAAATTGGACTGCATAAAAATTTAAAATTTTGTGTTACAAAATACCATCAAGAGGGGCGCCTGGGTGGCTCAGTCGGTTAAGCGTCCCACTTCGGCTCAGGTCGTGATCTCACAGTCTGTGAGTTTGAGCCCCGCGTCAGGCTCTGTGCTGACAGCTCAGAGCCTGGAGCCTGTTTCGGATTCTGTGTCTCCCTCTCTCTCTCACCCTCCCCTGTTCATGCTCTGTCTCTGTCTCAAAAATAAATAAACGTTAAAAAAAATTATTAAAAAAAAATATATATATATATAAAATACCATCAAGAAAGTAAAGGGGCACCTGGGTGGCTCAATCAGTTAAGCCTCTGACTCTTGATTTCAGCTTCGGTCATGATCTCATGATTCGTGAATTAGAGCCCTGCTTAGGCTTCACACTATCAGTATGGAGCCTGCTTGGGATTCTCTCTCTCCCTCTCTCTCTCTCTGCCCCTCCCCAACAGCCACGCTCACACACACACACTCTGTCTCTGAAAACAAAAAATAAACTTTAAAAAAAAACGAAGAGGGGCACCTGGGTGGCTCTGTTGGTTAAGCGTTCGGCTCAGGTCATGATCTCCCAGTTTGTGAGTTTGAGCCCCACATTGAGCTTCTCTCTCAAGCTTGCTTGGGATACTCTCTCTCTCCCTCTCTCTCTCTATCTCTCTCTGTCTCTCTCTGTCTCTCTCTTTCTCTGTCTCTGCCTCTCCCCCATTTGTGCTTTCTATCAAAATAACTTTTTTTTAAGTTTATTTATTTGAGAGAGAGAGAGAGAAAGAGAGGGAGAAAAGCAGAAAGAGAGGGAGAGAGAGACTCCCAAGCAGACTCCAAACCATCAGTGCAGAGTCTGATGCGGGGCTTGAACTCATGAACCACCATGAGATCATGACCTGAGACAAAACCAAGAGTCAGACGCTTAACCAACTGAGGTGCCCCAATAAATAAACTTTAAAAAAGAAAAAAGAAAGTAAAAAGATACAGAATGGGAGAAATTATTTGCAAATCAAATATCAGATAAGGGATTTGTACCTAGAATATATAAAGAACTCTACAACTCCATAAAAAATAAACACTGAATTAAAAATGGGCAAAGGATTTGAATGGACATTTCTCCAAAGAAGGTATACAAATGGTCAATAAGCTAATGAAAAGATGATCATCAACAGTCATTAGGGAAATATAAACAATATACATACACGTACACACACACACACACACACACACACACACACATGCAATGAGATATCACTTCTCATATCCACTAGATGCCTTATAACCAAGCAGACATATAATACAAATTGTTAGCAAGGATGTGGAAAAACTTGATCCCTCGTACATTACTGATGGAAACGTAAAATGGTACAGTTGTTCTGGAAAAGTCTGGTTGGCTGTTCTTTGGAATGAAAACAGAATTACCATATAACCCACTAATTCAATTCCTAGGTCAAAATTAAAACATATGTCCACACAAAAACTTGTACATGAATGTTCATCACTGCATTATTCATAATAGCCAAAAACTGGAAACAACCTAAATATTCATTAACTGATGAATAGATAAATAAAATGTGGCATATTCAGAAAATGGATTGTTATTCAGCAATAAAAAGGAATGAAATACTGATAAGTGCTACAATATGGATGACCCTGGAAAACATGCTAAATGAAAAAGTCAATCACAAGAGGCTACATATTATATGATTACAGTTCCATTTTTATGAAGTGTCCAGCCACCCACTCCCATGGACGATTCCTGGACTTTATCACTGGAGTCATTTTAATTCTGAAATTTTTAACTTATGCCATTCTGTGTTCTCACCATCCTATTCTTTCAGTTTTCAGTTATTACTTCTAATAAACTGTCATTTTACCCCAATGAGACCTCCAGGCTTTATCTTCTTTCTTTATAGTCTGTCAACCCTCTCCTCTCTATACTTCTATCTAGCTCAGACCCTATGGTCTATCACTTTAATTGTTCTCTTACCAATATCAACTCCCTTGCTCAAACGTCCTTCTATCCTGTTCATCTAGAAAGACTCTAATCCTGTATTTGTTCATTTATTCCATGCCTGCATCCAAATTATTGACTACTCTTGAAGAAAATCATGCAAAGGGCTTATTAGTACCACCAAATATGGTATCCAACCTCTGTTATGCTCAACTAGGCTTGCCATCTCCAGAACTGCTATTTATAACTATATTAGTTTCCTGGGGCTACCATGGCAACAATAACAACAACAACCACCACCACAACAACAACAACAACAATAACAACATAAACACAAACCAGGTGGTTTAAAACAATGGAAATGTATTGTTTCACAGTTCTGGAGGCTAGAAGTCCAAAATCAAGGTGTTGGCAGGACCATGCTCTATCTGAAGGCTCTAGGGGAGGATCTCTCCTTGGTTTTTCCTAGCTTCTGGCAATTGCCTGCAATCCTTGATGTTTCTTAGTTTACAGTTGCATAACTCCAATCTCTTCATCTGTCATCACATGATCTTCTCCCTATCTGTCAGTCTCTGTGTCTCTTCTCTTCTAAGAACTCCAGTCATATTGGGCCCAGCCTAACGACCTCACCTTCTGCAAAGACCCTTTTGCCAAATAAGGTCATAGTCACAAGTATGAGGGTTAGGGCTTTAACATACCTTTTTGAACGATACAATTAAACCCATAATAGGAACCTTTTCTACATTCTACATTCTTCAAACCTTGACTCTGACCTCTCTGAACAGATGGCCTGATCTCCTATTTCACAGAGAAAATAGAAATTAGAAGCCATCAGGGGCACCTGGGTGGCTCAGTCAGTTGAGCGTCCGACTTTGGCTCAGGTCATGATCTCGTAGTCTGTGAGTTTGAGCCCCACATCGGACTCTGTGCTGACAGCCCAGAGCCTAGAGCCTGCTTCGGATTCTGTCTCTCTCTCTGCCCCTCCCCCGCTTGTGCGCGCATGCTCTCTCTCTCTCTCTCTCTCTCTCTCTCAAAAATAAATAAACATTTAAAAATTAAAAAAAAAAGAAATTAGAAGCCATCAGAATGAAACTTGACTTCCCACCACACAACCAACAAACCTGCTTTTATCCTGTGCATGTATCCTTTCTTCCTTGTATCATTTCATGAAAGAATTCTGCTTTTCCTATTTAAAGTTAATGTCTTAAGAGTTCTTAAAACCTGACATGTCCAAAACTGACCTCATCATCTTCCTCTCAAAATCTGTTCCTCCTTCTGTGTTCTTTTTTGTTGTTATATGGCACACCTTCTACCCAGTTGACCAAGCAAAAAAACCCATAGGATTCATCCTTGACTTTGCTTCTCCCTTACTCTCTCCATCCCAACACTTCCCAAGTCCTGCCTCACAGAGCAGAACCAAAGCTTCCTTGGGTTTGTATATTACATGTTTATTAATGAAGCCCACACTTATATTTTCATTGAAGCATCCACACTATATTCAGTTGATTCAACTCAGTTCAGAGCTACCTGTAACACTATCTCTTTCCCATCTGAAGTTGTGAAATCACATTTTTTTTTTTTTTACATCCTGTACTTGTATGCTGGGTTTCATGCATTCTGATGGGTAATTTTATATGTTTACATTATATATATTAATAAATACACAAATATTTAATAATTTTAATTCTCATTTTATTTCATCTCCTTTGATTCAGCCTATTATGTTATCATCCTAGCATCCTTCAGGATCTTTATTTTCTCTTTCATTCTTGCATGGAACTTGAGGACATGGTCATGGAAAGATAAGAGAATCCAGATAAAGTGCTAAGCACAGTAGCTGGCACATAATAAGCCCTTGATAAACATTTACAGTTGTGGTTGTTATTATTATCCCAACGCTCAGCACAGCATCTGGGTCATAGTAGACCCTCAATAAATATTTACTCATTAAGGAATGAATGAATGGATCAAAGGTTGATGGAATGAATAAATAACCCCTCTCCCAAATCCCAAGCCCATTAAATTTGATATTATTATCCCTCTTTTACAGACAGAGAGATCAAGGCTTAGAGAGGGTCAGCCGGCAAGTGTTAGAACTGGAACTGAAACCCAGATCCACTCGACTCCCAAGCGTGTGTGACTAAGCCTTTCTTACTCTGTTTCCTTATGTGTGTATACAGATCCAAAGAACTAGTTGTGGAATCAAAATGAAGTCTGAGAGCCTTCCCAAAGTTGTGTGTTCCAAGCCCTAGAAAAGCAGATTCTCCTGCTTATGGGCCTGGGACATAGAGAGGTGGAAAGGACTAAGAGGCAGCATCAGAGCACTAGGAGCATCACCTCTTTCCACCCCTATGGGCCTCTCATCTTTCCTGCCCTAACCTATATGCTTAGCTATTTCTCCCCAGAAACTAACATGCCATGTGCCTCCAAGGAGAAGCTTTTAGGAACAGGAAGGTAAGCTCTAGGCAGGTAATTTGACTACTTGCCAGGACTAGAGTCAGTGGAATTGGGAGGTCAGAGAAGTAGCAAGAATGGTACAAAGAATACTGAGACATGCAGGAGGCCTGCAGTCACCTCTCTGGGTTTCAACTTCCTCATCTATAAAAATGGAGAGTAATAGTCCTTGCCCTGCTTGCTTCACAGGACTGTTGGAAGCACAATAATGATAGCAGTTAATATTTATCGAGTGCTACCTCTGTGGGGCCATTGTGTTGAGTGTCCTTCATATCCTCCCCAGTTAGCCTTATGAAATAGGCATATTGTCTACCCCTTCCCCCTCTCCCACCCTCCCCCCCCCCCAACAAATGAGGAAACCAAGGTTCATGGAATTAAGTTACTTGCCCAAGGCCTCTAACTCTAAGTGACAGATCTGAAATTTGAAACTGGGCTGCCTTTTGAGCCCTTCAGAGCCGTGAGCATGTTTGTGAACCTCAGCTGAGAGCCTGTTTGTGAACCCTGAAGAATGATACAAACCTTGTGCCCTTCTGCACAGAAGTGTCCTATACAAGTATGCAACTTGTTCTGACTGGCACTGGAGGTGGATGCCTGGTGAAGATAATTGTCCAAGGAGGCAGCTGATGGGATGGCTAGCATGGAAGGGCTTGTACCCCACACTGATCTGATTGGATCCCCATAGTCTGGGGAGGAAAGGGGGAGGGTACACAGTCTGAGTGGCTCTTTTGTGAAAGCAAGTTCTAGAGCAGGTTGAGGTGGGAAAGGAAGCTCCTAGGTACCAAGCCAGACCACAACAGTCGATTCAGTGCCCGGGCCTTCAGCAGGAAGAACACAGAGGCTGAGATGACAGGAAGCTCTCTGACAGGGCTCAGGCAGGGTGCCACTCCAGTCTGTCAGACTTTCCAAGAAAGTAGGGACACACAGCCCAGAAAATCAGTGCGTGTAGGAGCCAGCCCCACCTGTGACCCCTCCGTCCTCTGCCTCTCTGCCCTTGGGTTTCCAGCCACCCTGCTTCTACACTGCTCTCCCTGTGTCCACAACCTATGGGTTGGCCTCCCCGGCACTGCCTCCAGGCTCACTCTCCTCTTTCACACCAGAACTCTGTCTGCTGTGGCAGCTCCTTTGTTTACTGCCAGAGCTTGAAGGCCTGCCACCAGCCAAACACAACGAAGCCTGGCCAGGGAGGGCTAGGTTCCAGGTTCAGACTGGCCCCTCAGGGACAGGTAATGGCCTCCAAGCCAGGGAGGCAGCTCAAAGGTAGGCTGCCCCCTGCACCGGGCTCTTGTTTCAGGTCCTGACAACACAGGTTTTGGGCCTAGAGGGAAGGGACACAAGATCTGCCCATAGCTGGGCAGGAATCCTTACTGTTGAAACAGCTTTGGCTAGGAGCCCTGGGAATCAAAGACCCAGCTGGAGAGAGATGGGGAAAATGTTGGGGCCCCCTGGGTGGGAAGGGGAGGCCTAAACTCCCTTCTCTTAGTCTTCCCTCTCTTTGGCCAGGCAGAGCCTGGTCCTAAGCCCTTAGAAAGAGGACTTAGGTGCCCAAATTCCCCTACCAGAGGGCTGTGTTCCCCTCCCAAGCATTCATGCCTCATGCCCCCAACTAAGAATTCTAGTGGATACAGAGAAGTGGGCATTTACTCTGGGCCAAGCCCCAAGCAGGAAACGTCAGGATGTGTCTGGCATTTGTCTGCCTAAGGTTAGTGGGAAGGTTGCTTATCAAATGTATAATTATGTACTTGTATAATATAAAATGTAAAGGGGAAGGACTCCAGCTCTGTTTCTGGAGCTGGGGTGATGGGTAGTAAGTGATGGATGAGCGGGGAGGAGTGATAAAGGTGCTAAGCTGAAGGGTAGTGGAGCTACAGAAGATCATTCAAGAAACAGTGGTCAGTGGCAAAAAGAAGATGCCTCAACAGGGGAGGAGATCTCTGGCAGCCCAGGTTCCCCACGGAAAGGTAGAGGGCCCTCTAAATGGTGGCCAGTGGATTCTGTGAGTATATGGGGAGGGGGGCAGGGAGTGAATGAGGTGGGGATGATTTTAGAGGAAATGAAACCCCCAATTTCCCTCCCATGTAGGGTTCCATTTAGGAGACAATAAGCTTGATTGAGGAATGTCAAAAAGAAAACCTAAGTCTGTTGCCAGACCCCGGAGAAGCAGATGGAGATCCAGACCAAAAGGCCTTTGGAAGGAACGGGAGTGGGGTTAGAGGTAGCATTGGCCCTACTCAGCTTGTACTGTCTGTCCTGATTTGCTTCAGGCAACCCACCTCCCCTCCGTGGGTCAGTCATGCTTTGAGGAGGTCACTGGGTCCCCTGGAGTAAACAAGAAATTTGCCACCGTTTTAGTAACAGTTTTGCTTTTTATCTCATCAATGTACATTTTAATCTAACAGTCTAACAGCCTCACACTCCTCACCCCTGCCCGAGCCCTCTCCCGTCTTGCCCACCCCTGCCCAATCAGCATCTCATCTGCCCCAGGGGCAGAAAGTCACCAGGCACAATGGTGATTCAAGGTGGGGATGGCAGGTGTGGCTTTCCCAAGAGGAGCCCTCCCTGGAGAGTCCAGAAGCCAACAAGGCCCAAGTAAGGAGAAGTTGTGGGCTGGGTCTCAGGGGAAAACAACATCTCCTGGGTCTCAGTCCCATTCAGTCTGTCTCCCTGGGTCTGTCCCGGCAGTCAGAGCAGCAGAAGGGCAGAAATCCTCAGACAAGGGGACTTGTGGCTAGAAAGGAATCTCTAACCCAGTCCCACTCAGAGAGTAAGAGCAAGGCTGTTGGAATCCCCTTTCGTGCAGGCTGTGTAGACGTCCTGGCTGTATTTTCCCGACTTCTCTGATTCTGGAAGTGCAGGGAGGGACTCTTGTGACCAGCATCCTGGATGTGCCAGCCAGGAAGACAGAAGGCTAGTGCTGCTACCTGCAGCCACAAGACTCCACAACCATGTCCTCATACTGCTTATAGACCACGTTGTTGGCAGAGTCAATGAAGAGGATGCTGATGGGACTCAGTCGTGTGGGCACACAGCAGGTCGGTGGCGTGGACTCAGGGTCCATGGAGTTCATCAGGGTCTGGATGACGGCATGGTTCGTGGGCTCCAGATGGGAGCGCAAGGGGAACTCACATAGCCCTTCACAGTGGAAGGCCTCATACTCAAGGGGCGCGATGATCCAGTCATCCCAGCCCATGTCCTTGAAGTTGACATGCAGTGCCTTCCGACTGCAGCGGGCCTTGGGGTTCTTGCTGGGCCGTTTGCCCTGGCCGGTGGCCAGTGGGGCCCGCCTTTTTCGCCGCTGGCTGAACAGGTACTCATACACAGTCTTATCATCCTGGCCGGATCGGGCCTTAATCTCGTTAAAGAACAGGTCCCGTTTCTTGGTGCGGCCAAATACCAGGAACAGGGCCTTCTCGTGGACCTGCCTGGCAGCCCGGTCAAAGCCCAGGCCACGGAGGTCCATGGCCCGGCCCCGTTCCCAGGCCTCCAGCTCCAGGCACAGCTGGGCTGAGTTCTTAAAGTTTCGGAAGAGCTTCCAGATGTCGAACACCTCCCAGCCAGATCCATCCAGGCCTGGCACGGAGCGCACATCCAGCAAGGCTGCCGGCTGCCGGCCGCTGGGGCAGCTGGACAGCTTCAGCTGGGCAGCCCGCCTGATGCCGGGGGCCACTGGCTTGGCCGCGTCTGAGGGCTTCTTCCGCAAGATCCGCAGCTCGGCCCCTAGCAGCCCATCCTTCTCCAGGGCACTAATGTCAAACACGTACCTCTGCTTTCTGACCACAGGACCTCGGTCATCTAGAGAGAACACCCAGAAGTCATTCCCTGCAACCTCACCAAGGGAGCCAGTCACCTCGAGGCCTCAGGGAAGGGCCACAGCTCTCTCCCCTCTGGAGATAGCTTTCTTTGACCTCTCCCCGACTCTGACAGAGGCCAAGACCCAAACCACGAGAGGCTTTTTCAACATAAGGGAGCTTCTGAAACAGCCTACCAAAATAAACAAGGGTTGTTCATCTGTAACTGTGGCTGTGGTGATTTGAAAGATTCTGGGTGTTTGTGTCAAAGACAATGCGTATCAGAGATGCCTCTAGCTGTCCTTCTCCCATCTATTATTTTATATGATATCTCATTGGAGAGATAGGTGGGGTGGGTATTATAATTAGCCCTATTTTCCAGAGGAGGAACCTGAGGCTCAGAGAAATTAGGTGACTTGCCCAAGATCACCCAGCTAGGAAAAAGCAGAGCTGTAACTCTAGAACTTTTTTTTTTTTTTTTAATTTTTTTTTTTTTTTTTTTTTTCAACGTTTTTTTATTTATTTTTGGGACAGAGAGAGACAGAGCATGAACGGGGGAGGGGCAGAGAGAGAGGGAGACACAGAATCGGAAACAGGCTCCAGGCTCCGAGCCACCAGCCCAGAGCCCGACGCGGGGCTCGAACTCACGGACCGCGAGATCGTGACCTGGCTGAAGTCGGACGCTTAACCGACTGCGCCACCCAGGCGCCCCTAGAACTTTTTTTTTTTTAATGCTTATTTTTATTTTTGAGAGACAGAGAGACAGAGCATGAGCAGGGGAGGGCAGAGAAAGAGGGAAACACAGAATCTAAAGCAGGCTCCAGGCTCCAGGCTCCAAGCTGTCAGCACAGAGCCTGATGCGGGCTTGAACTCATGAACTGTGAGATCATGACCTGAGCTGAAGTCGGATGCTTAACCGACTGAGCCATCTGGGTGCCCCTAGTCTAGAACTTTTTATACTGAATCCTGAACTGCTTCCACTATACCTTAAAGAAGATCTTGGTGTTCTCATTTTACAGATGAGGCACAGAGAGGGAAAAGTGACTTGTGTAAATTTGCAGGTAGTTAATGATAAAGTTACAATCCAATTTCCCTTGCTTCCTAGTCTAATGATTTTGGTGTGTACATGTCTTACCATGCTGGGTATATGAGCATGTGTGTAAGTGACAGTTTGTGCATGTGTGTGTGTATATGATTGGGTTTATATGTGAATATGAAAGGTAAAGTATACATGAGTGACATGTGCACGTGTGATTGTGCTTGCGTATATATGTGTATCTGTAAGAAGCTTCCGTGTGTACATGTAAGAAGGTGTGTGTTCACATGCATACATGTGTGTGTGATTCAGCGTATATGTATAAACACACGGCTGTGTATGTACGAGAAACTCTGCCGTGTGTCTGAATCAGCATACTCTCTTTCCTAAATACCAATTTGCCATTGGGAAGCATTCATACATTGCTCTAGAAGGTGACTAATTAGGCCTTTAAACTCCCCATCTCCCCCTCTGCAAGTTCCCTTAGAGCTGGGGGGCACAAGGACTTATTTTATGAGCCCCCAAGGGGTCACAGCTTTCCCCGGCTGGGCAGGCGGCCAGGCCACCTCCCCCACCCCAGCCAGACCTGCTGCCTCCTGCTTCCTCCCACCCTGTCATTCCCCCACCGGCCTGGCCGGCTGGCTCTAATGAGGAGCCTCTCCCAATATCTGACCCCTCCCCCACCCTGCCAGCAAAGTCTTAAGACTCACAGAACCAGAGCATATGAACTGCAAGCAACCATGACAATAAGTAATCCATCTCTCTTTTCACACTTACGGAGAAACTGAGGCCCTGAGAGGGGAAGGGACTTGCTGAGATCACACAGCAAGTGGAGAGGGAGACGCCAAAACAGTAATGCTAACCGAGCATAAGAAGTGAAGGGAACAGATACCCTCCTGGGCTGATGATAAAAATGATGTGTTTAGGACAGGACACAAAGTGTTCATATTTGAATGGCTCTCAGAAATCACCCAGTCTTGGGGTGCCTGAGTGGCTCAGACGGTTAAGCATCCAACTCTCAGTTTCAGCTCAGAGGGTCATGATCTCACGGTTTGTGAGTTCGAGCCCCGCATCAGGCTCTGCACTAGCAGTGCAGAGCCTGCTTGGGATTCTCTCTCTCACCTTTTCTCTCTGCCCCCCACCCCCTATAAATAAACTTAAAAAAAAAAAAAAAGAAAGAAAGGAAGAAATCACCCAGTCCAATACCCATATAATTGTGCAGATGGGGAAACTGAGACACCAAAGAGAAAAGGGACTCCCTCAAGGTCACATTGTGAGTTAAGACCCTAAGTCTGTTGCACCCCCCACATCATACATTTAAATGTCGTTCCATGACTCCCAGATGCCTCATTTGCTGTCTTCACCTATCCTGCCTCCTCTGCCCCCTAGCTTGAAGGCAGATTTGCCAAACCACGGGTTTCTAGAGATTAATCTCTCTCTCTGCCATCTGAGAAAACCTACAAACCTCTGGAGCTTGGAAAGTCTGGCTAGCCCACATAGGAACAGAGCATGGCCTGGTAAGAGTCTTAGAGTGTGGTCCCCAACTCTGCCACCAACTGGCAGTTCTTGTCCCCTCTCTGGGCTTCAGTAACCCCCTCTGCACCTTGCAGGGATTGGCTCTGACTTGCCAGCAGCCTCAGACCCAGTACGTGGGGGGTCAGTCCCAGATACTACCCCAGGCCGATGCATGTGCTATCTCCCACGGGTGCAGTGTCAGGGCTCTGAAAGGCCCCTCCATGCATGCAGATGCCCCTCCCTCTCAGCCGTGCCCCTGCCCCCCCACCCCCTCACCTTGCCCTTTGTCAATAAAGCTGGTGATGGTGTTGGCCAGGCCAGCCTCCAACTTCACGCTGCTGTTGCCTCCCTTTCTGTCAGCATCGGACAGCGTCCTGTACAGCGAGAGCATGTACTCGTGGGGTGTGATGGGGGGCGGGCGGAACGGCTCCTTGGGCTCTTGAGGGGGCCCAGTCTCCCTGGCCTTCTTCAGCAGGAAGGGGCTGGGGACAGATCCTGCCTTTGGGGGTGACTTACCCCCAGGAAGCTGTCCTTTTGGGGTCACAGTCCGCGTTGCAGCCTGCCTTGTCTGGGAAGGGTGTCCTGGCTTGGGTTCAGGGCCACCCGATCTGGGGGGCAGCTTTTTGGGTTCATCCTTCTTGGGCTGTGTCAGGCCTGCTGTCTGCCCGGTGCCCCCCTTTGCCCTGGCATTGGTGGCCCCCCCACCATAGCTGTGACCCCCTGGCCTAAAGATGCTCCGGGCCAGAGGGGGCCTCTCCTTGGCTTCTGCTTTGGCCAATCCTGGCCTGGCCCCCTGGGGTCTCTGGCCCAAGTCAGGGGCACCCAACACAGTGCAGATGAATTCCAGGTCCAGCCAAGCCAGGTGCCAAAGCAAGAAAGTGAGGAGTTTGGGGAGTCTCATCCTCTGGCCAGCCGCTGAATGACACCAAAGAGAACGGCGGCAGGAGCGAAGGTGCCTCTGGTTTGGCAGGAAAAACCATGAAAGGAGTGGACCCTCAAAAGCAGCGGCAGCAGCAGTAGCAGCAGAAGGAAAGGCTTTCTCCTCAGTCTGAGACTCTTTAAGTCTGCCGGGTGTGTGTTTGTATCCAATCCCATAGTGGAAATGCTCTCGTATCCAGACGTGCACCGTCTCCAGTCAGCAGCTGAAAATAACTCGTTCTTGAAAGGAGAAAGCCGACCGCCCCCTTTCTCCTGCACAACTGACTGAGGGCTTGAAGGAGGCTTGTATAAGGCTGAGGGATTTTTCCAAGAAGGAAGAATGGCGTAATGCTGCCTGTGTGCTCCAGTTTTTTTTTTTTTTTTTTTTTTTAAGTTTTGAATCCTTTCCAGTGAAAATACTTCACACACACACACACACACACACACACACACACACACGCCTGCAGGTGCTCAGAAAAATCTTTTACAAACCTGAACTCAGGAATTGGAAACGGAATTCCAACCCAAACCAATTTAATTACTCTCTGATGTCATGCTGTCTAAACTCATTTAAGTGCGATATATTTATGTGAAAAAAATCACCGCTGCCCTTTCGAGGCCATGGCTCACGGGGGCTCTTGGCACAGAGCCCCGCAGCAGGGCTCTAGGCTTAGGGGGCCTCTCAGTCTGTGGAGCAGACTCAGGGGTCTTCACCTCCACCTCACGGGGCAGCCCACCCCACCTTCCTGAGGAGAGATACTGAGGAATGAGCTCAAGATCTTAAGCCCCAGAAGCATGGGGAGTGTGGGTTTTCAGTTAAGTCCTTGGGGTGTTTTAAAGCAGCTTCAACCCCTGCGTCTAGTCTGGGGCCTGATTTGTTGGGGGGGGGGCAGCACAGATGGCAGCATTTACCCACAGTTGCTTTTATTTTAATAAACTTGTGGTGACCCAGAGACAGAAAAATATCTGTACCTACTACACCCCTCCCCCCAAGTGCCATTGACAGAGCTCAGATGATTTCTTCAGGCTTCAGCGGGGACTGCTACCCCTGAGCCCACTCCTTCCATGGAAGCAGGTCCAGAGTGTACCTCACTACTACCCCAGCAAAGACAGACTCTGAGTTCTGTTGGAAAGAACTGGGGCAGTCGAGAGGTGGCAGCCTCAGCCTGGGGCAGCAGCGACCCCTGCAGGAGACTGGAAAAATTATTTCCCGCATGATGTTTTTTTGGTAGCTCTGGGAGAAGTCTGAATTCCAGCAGGACTCATGGGGGAGAGCTGTTCCCTTCACCTGAAATATCAACTCCCACAACTGAAGGTGGTCCTCCTCAATCTGAAAGCTTCAGCTGAAAATTCACCTCCTCGGGGAAGCCTTCCCTGATCCCCAGACAGAGCCAACTACCCCTTCCTGTATGTTTCTCTATAACACTTTGTCACGCTGTAAGAAGCAGTGTAGAAGTAGTAATCAGGAAAGCTTCTTTTTTTTTTTAATCGTTTTGAGAGAGACAGAGAGAGAGAGAGACAGAGAGAGAGACAGAGAGAGAGAGAGACAGAGAGAGAGACAGAGAGAGAGAGAGAGACAGAGAGAGAGAGAGAATCCCAAGCAGGCTCCGTGCTGCCTATGTGGAACCTGACTGCAGGCTCAATCTCACAAACCGTGAGACCACTACCTGAGCTGAAATCAAGAGTCAGATGCTTAACAGACTGACCCATCTAGAGGCCCCAGGAAATCCTCCTTCTTAATATGGGATTTTTTGAGCCTGCCTAATGGAGATCTGTTTGCACCGTAAGGTCACCCAGATTGGTTTCCCAGCACCACCTGGCACAGAGTAGAAGCACATGGAGTGTTTGATGAAGGAAAGATGAAACTGGGCTGGGGTGTGCAGGTTCCCGACCAGCCTTTTCATGGTGATGCTCCCAGGTCCTCTATGATCTTCAGAGCACAGCAGCATGACTTGGCCATTTCAAGCTTCATGAGGTGGTCCTGGGTCAGAACACCCAGCAGAGCTCTACCTCCCCATCTCAGAAGGCCAAGGCACCATCACCCCTTTGGGGGAGCTTTCAGGAAGAGCTGGATTCATTACTATCCCTCTAATTACCCAGATTCACAACACTTCGCTCCCCCTTTGACTTGTCCCCATTTAAGCAGTTATCCTTAACACTCCTCCCTCCTCTCCATCCCCCAATTACCTCACTATCTCTGTTCTCCTCGCCGCCTGTCCTACTATAATTACCTGATAACTGGCTTCTAGGTCTCCAGGATCTCTCTGTTCCAACTCTTCCCCTCTAAAACTTACCTGTTGAAAAGTGCCAGCTCATGTGCCCTCTCCTCCATGAAGCCTTCCCTCATCCACCAGAAAATACATGCTCCTGAATTGTCATCACACATTTTCTGTGCTCCTTTCTGCTTTGGTGGCTCAGAGGTTACCCAGTTCTGCCTCTGTCCCCTGTCTCGAACACAACTCATTTCTTCTACTCTATTTATGTACTTTTTGCACATTTCTTAAAGTTTATTTATTTATTTTGAGAGAGATAGAGAGAGCATGAGTGGGGTGAAGGGCAGAGAGAGAGGGAGAATCCCAAGCAGGCTCCCATGGCCAGCACAGAGCCCAACACGGGGCTTGAACTCATAAAACTGTGAGATCATGACTTGAGCCAAAATCAAGAGTCAGACACTTAACTGACTGAGCTACCCAGGTGCCCATTTACTTTTTTCCTACTTTTAAAATCACAACTTAATTCCTTACAACTGTAATAACGAATTTAAATTTCTGTCTACCCCATTAGATTATGATTAGATTGTGCCATATTTATCTTTCACTTATTCCCAGTGCTGGGCATAGTGTTCAGTACATAGCAGATTCTCAGTGTGTGTTATATAGATGAATAAATCTCCACTGGCCCTTATATACAAAAGCCATAATTTTCTACTTCCAGGTGTGGTTACTTGTGGACATATCACACCTTCCCTGCTGGACTCTGAGTTCCTTAAAGGGAGGGATTCTATCTTGCTACTTATTAGGCACTTTGTAAACTTGATTGAGTGAATAAATGAACGGATGAATGAATCAAACCACTAAGATGTCCCTGTACACAGTTTGATAAAGAGTAAGGGCCCTGGAGGCAAACACACCTGGTTTAGAATTCTGGTTCTGCAAAATGGCTTAGTGCGCTGTGCGATTTTTGGAAGCTTCCAAACCTCTCTGAAACTCTAAATGAGAATCATTACAGTACTTACCTCATAGGGTTTTTGTGGGGATACGATTAAATTAATCATAAAAAGTGATTAGCTTAGCACCTGACAAATAATAATAGCTACTATTAATTGAGCAGGTACTCAAGTAAACTAGACTCTAGGCTTTTTTTTTTTTTTTTTTTTTTTTAAGTAGACTTCATGCCCAGTGCGGAGCCCAACACGGGGCTTGAACTCATGACCCCGAGATCAAGACCTGACCTGAGATCAAGAGTTGGTCGCTTAAACAACTGAGCCACCCAGGCACCCCTAGACTCTAGCCTTTGTAGTCCACAGTATTTTTACCTTGTTTATCTTCACAATAATCCTGTGATGAAGGTGCTCCTGGTAGCCACATTTTGCAGATGAAGAAATTGAAGTTCAGGAGGGTTAAATTACTTTTTAAGCCTAATTCCTGCTTTGATACATTTTGTACCCAAGAATCCTAACCTGGCCTCTAGAAACACAAGAAATAAAAAGTGTTGGGGGCAATTCTGGTATTCTTGGCTTTCAGTCAAGGTCTCATCCAATGCACTGGGACTTTGGGGACATGGGGGAGTCTCAGAGCAGGGCTGGGACTTTGGGGACATGAAGGAGTCTCAGAGCAGGGGCTATTGTTTGAGGATCAGGGAACTCCAGAAATGGGGTGGGAGCAGGAAAAGGGGACTCTGAGCTTGCTGAGAAGGCTCTCTCCAGGGAGAAACCCAGGGGACCGACCTGGCTCTCACTATAAAGGTGACTAATCACTTCAGTCCCCTCTGGTAATTACAACCAGATGCTGCCGCTGGCAGTGCTTCAGTCCCAACATGTTTAATTATTGGGACGCAGAGTCCCTTGGTCCCTCATGTCCCCCTACCTCCCCCACTCCTGTCAGCAATATTAATGTCAAACTCGAGGTAGAGGATAGGAGCCTTGGGAAGCCACTGGCATGGAAATAATCTGTACAGTCCCTTCTACCATGTAGAGCCTTTAACTTTTATATGTTTCCCCATCCATTATCTCATTGGCACTCCACAAAACATCCTCTTAAAGTTGGCAGGCCAGAGTATGATTATCCCCATTTCACAGATGAGTAAGCAGTGAACTGAGTAGTAATAATAATAATAATAATAATAATCCTTAGTTTTTTTTTCAGGCACTAAGCAATTTTCAAAGTGGTTTCACATTCATTATGCTATCTGAACCTCCCAGCATCTCTCAGAGCCAGTCTAGCACAGCACAATGGCTAACAGCATAGCCTCCAGGACCAGACAACTCAGTTTGTTGTCCTGCCTTTGCCTCTAACCAATTGTGTGACCTTGGGGGAACCTGGGTGGCTCAGTCAGTTAAGCATTTGACTTCAGCTCAGGTCATGATCTCACAGTTCATGAGTTCAAGCCCCGCATCAGGCTCTGTGCTGACAGCTTGGAGCCTGGAGCATGCTTCGGATTCTGTGTCTCCCTCTCTCTCTGTTCCTCCCCCATTCATGCTCTGTCTCTGTCTTTCTCAGATATAAAGTTTAAAAAGTTAAAAAAAAAGAAAAGAATAGTGTTTCATGCATAGTAAGTAGTACATAAATGTTACCTATCATCTATAGTTGTTTTTTTTTTTAATTTTTTTTAACGTTTATTTATTTTTGAGACAGAGAGAGACAGAGCATGAATGGGGGAGGGTCAGAGAGAGGGAGACCCAGAATCTGAAACAGGCTCCAGGCTCTGAGCTGTCAGCACAGAGCCCGACGCGGGGCTCGAACTCACAGACCGCTAGATCATGACCTGAGCCAAAGTCGGCCGCTCAACCGACTGAGCCACCCAGGCGCCCCTATCATCTATAGTTTTTAAAAAAATCACTTCTCGGGGCACCTGGCTGGCTGAGTCAGCAGAGCATGTGAGTCTTGATCTTGGGGTTGTGAGTTCAAGCCCCACAATGAGGAGAGCAATTAATCACTTCTCTGAATCTATTTCTTTATGTCTAAAATTAGGATAAAAATACCTTCTTTTAAGAACTAAATTATATTTACATACATATAAAGCACCTTTCTTTCAGTGACCAGCATACAGAAGGAGCTCCAAAAATTATAGTTTAAAAAAAAGGATTCAGTTATTAATATGTTATCTTTGTTCACAAATGAGGACATTGAATTTCAGAAAAGTTAAGTGACCAACAGTAGGTCACATAGTTAGAAATGATAGAGGCAGGACTCAACCCATACACATGACTGAATCCATAGCGTGTCCCACAACAAGGAAGGATTGATCTTTCCTGGTATCATCACTCTGCATATTAAGGATAGTTGGGAAGAGGGCCCAGAGTCCCTGACCCTCCCCTTGTGTTTCTTCTGATTTGTGGGGCCTACGCTGTTCCCATCTAGGGCGCCCAGAGAGCCCTCCCACCCCCAAGAACACAGCCACCTAATCCTTCCTCTAGATATCATTGTTTTTTTTTTTTTTTCAACGTTTATTTATTTTTGAGAGACAGAAGGAGACAGCACTAGCAGGGGAGGGGCAGAGAGAGAGGGACACACAGAATCTGAAGCAGGTCCCAGGCTCTGAGCTGTCAGCACAGAGCCCGACGCAGGGCCGAACTTACCAACTGTGAGATCATGACCTGAGCCGAAGTTGGATGCTCAACTGGGTGAGCCACCCAGGTGCCCTCGGTTTGTATTGTTCAGACTTCCCAAGAGCTGCCACTCCTAGGGGCTCTTCTGCAGTGAGCTCTCAATGGCTCCCCCACCTGATCTTCTAGGGAACTGCACCTTTCCATAGGGAGGGCCTAGGTCAATCCATACCATTCCCTGCAGATACTACAATGTGGAAACTGTGTGCAGGTGTATGTGAGTTTCTGTCTGTTCCAGGTGTGGGGCATGAGTAACCATACATTTTTCACTTTTATTCTTTAAAAAAATTTTTTTTTAATATTTTTATTTTAAAAGTAACTTTGGGGCGCCTGAGTGACTCAGTCAGTTGAGTGCCAGACTTCTACTCAGGTCATGATCTCACAGTTCCAGCCCCTCTGTCAGGCTCTATGCTGACAGCTCAGAGCCTGAACCCTGCTTTGGATTCTGTGTCTCTCTCTGCCCCTCGCCTGCTTGTGCACGTGCTCTCTCTCCCTCAAAAATAAATAAAACTTAAAAAAATAAAAGTAATTTAAAAACCCTTTTAAAATTATACATATTAGCGAAATAATAGAAATTTATGATGAAAAAAATTCAAAGAGTACAAAAGAATACACAGAAAAGCCTAGTTCTTCCAGTCTTTCCCAGAAGCAAATGCTCTTATCAGTCTCCTGGATGACTTTCTATGCAATATTTTTAAAAACTTTTTATTGAAGTATGATATCCATACTGAATATATTTTAATTACAAAATAAAGTCATGCTCATTGTAAAAAAAAAAAATCAAACAATAGCAAAGCTTTTTAATTAAAAGAGCGAGTCCCCTCCACAGTGCTCCCTAGTCTCTCCCTAGAGGTCATCACTGTTAATATTTGGGACCTGAAAACCTTATTGTCATTCTTTTTTTTTTTTTTTTTCTTCTTCTTGTCATTCTCGAACTCAGAAAGTTCAGATTCTTGCTAGACTTCTACTCCCCCCTCCCTTCATCTAATTTTATCTCTCATTTTGCGTATAAAATCCTAATGGGTGAGTATTATTACCCTTATTTTGCACTTAGGGATTTGAGGCTCAGAGATGGGAGGTTGATTGCTTAAAGACATAAAGCAGGGCCAGTTCAAACCCAGGCGAGTGTGTCTGCCTCCAAGCCTAATGCTCTTTTGACTATGTTCTTCCATCTGATTCCTGTTTGGAATATCTTATTTTATATTTTATTTTATTTTATTTTATTTTATTTTATTTTATTTTATTTTATTTTATTTTATTTTATTTTATTTTATTTTATTTTATTTTATTTTATTTTATTTTATTTTATTTTATTTTATTTTATTTTATTTTATTTTATTTTATTTTATTTTATTTTATTTTATTTTATTTTATTTTATTTTATTTTATTTTATTTTATTTTATTTTATTTTATTTTATTTTATTTTATTTTATTTTATTTTATTTTATTTTATTTTATTTTATTTTATTTTATATAGAGAGAGAGCCAGGGAGAAGTCCAGAGGAAGAGAGAGAATCCCAAGCAAGCTCCACGCTCAGCACAGAACCCGATGTGGGGCTCAATCCCGCAACCCTAGGATCCTGACCTGAGCCGAAATCAAGAGTCAGATGCTCAACTGACTGAGCCACTCAGGCGCCCCTCCTGCCTGGAATCTTAGAGCTTAGTTGTTGTGTCACATGAGGCAGCAGATAAAGTCTCAGGTTAAAATATAAGGGCTCATTTTTTGAGGAAGGAGAGGACCTGGTCCTGTGGGAGCTGTCAACAAACATCCTTTGCTGCCCAAGTCCTGAGTGGTGGTACAAAGATGCCACCCACTTCAAGAAATGTCAGGCTTGGATGAGTCAGTTACTTACAGCTTGACTTTGTCAAGCTGAGGCAGGGTGGGGCCAGGGGGGAAAATATCCAGCAGATGAAAGGGACTGTACTATTATCTAATAATCCAGTCCAAGAAAATTCATACAATCCAACCAAGTGGTAGAATCAGCAAAAGGAGTGCCCAGAGAAAATCCCCACATTCCCCAAAATGCTATGCCCTTGCACACCATTCTGCTGTGCACATTGCTTGGAGTGCCCTCCCTGCCTTTCTCTGCTCAGCAGATTTACCCTTCACAATCAGGTTGTAGTATCACCACCTCGATGAAGCCAGTAACTCCCTCTTTATAAGAGTTAGTGTGTTTGTGTGTGCAATATGCATGTATTTGCCTGCCTCCCATGTGAGTCTGTGAACTGAAGCAGGGTCCATGTGTTTATTGTTCTTTGGGTCTCTTCCAGGGTCTAGCTCAGGATTTGGCACATAGTAGGTACTCAATCAATATTTGTTTAATGAGGAATGAATAGACTCAGATGGACAGGAGCAAGTTGCTCACAATCTACTTCAAGATACTATTTTCTTTGTGTGCCTCTAGCTCTGCTTCAGACTGTTAGCTTGTAGTGAGAAAGAGGAGAACGGTCAGGATTTTTCCTCAGTTTTTTCCCCTCCTTGCTTCCGTCACTCAAGGTGTTGATATGGAGTGGGAAAAGTCTTCTTTGAACTAGTAATGTCATTGGCTTTATGCTTTCTGGGTCTGGCAGATGTTTATAGCTGTTCCTGTCCATCATCAAAGCTTCATGGGGTACTTTTCCAGGCTCTTTAGGGGTTCCCTGCTGGGCCCTCTCCTGAATTCCCCTTAGCAAAGGCTTCTCTATTGCCAGTGGTCATTTGTCTTCTTACTTCTGGGGTCTCTTTACCCCTCTAGGAGGCCCTACTGAACAGGACCCAGGACAGGCCTAGGCAGGCTTTCTCTTACTGAGCCCACATCTGGCCTACAGAAAACATTTCTTGACAAATTCCGGGAGAGCATGCCAACCCCAACACAGCAGCACTCTCCTTAGCCTGCTACCAAAGCAGTTATCAGGCTTGTCCCTTGTTGCTAGATTTCCCAGGCAGGAGGTAGATCCAGTCACTATGTTCTCTAACTGCAATGGGGACGGATTTGGTACCTCAAACCCTCTGGAAGTCCCCTCTTCCAGTCACCTGGCTTGAGCCATTTAATCTTCTCCAAGAAGGGTGGAGACTCACAGCCAGAAATAGCTCCACACAAATTTTCTATCCTCCACTCTCTTGACCCTATAGATAAGGGATTTAAGAACTTTAAAATAGATTTTAGGTCATTAGAAAAAAATACATATGGTGTTTTAGCACCTCCCTTTGAAATTTCACATATATAATTTTAAAAAGAAAAAAAGTCAGTCACTCCAGGCAGCCTCTTGGCATGGGGGGTGGGAGGGGAGGAAATATCTATAAATAATGAACAAGGCTGGGGTGCAGGATCCATATGATAGCCCTGGGAGAGGGTTAGGATATAAAGCATGTTCCCAGAGATGGAATTTGGAGCATAGAGGAAGAAGCCTGGAAGGGACTCATGTTGGTTTTCTTCCCACTGATCTATTGTCTTTCCCTCCAATCCAGCCTCCTTTGAGAACTTCTTCCCACTCTGGTTCATCAGACAGATTTGAACATGGCCAGACTCTAATTGTGTCTGGATTAAGTCTTTTCTCAGAGGGCACTTGGGCTTCAAACAATTCAAGTGATGTGTATGATTACTAGTTTGTTTGTCCCAAAAGTTCCTGGCACTTTGAAGAGCACTTGAAGGCTGATGTACTTTCAAAGTCTAGAGAACCTCTAGGGGATAATGTTACTCACGTTCACACATCAGTTAACTCTACGTTCTGCTCTGGCCCAGACAAAATACCCAGTTGTACTACTATTTTTTTTTTAATGTTTATTTATTTTTGAGAGAGAGGAAGAGACAAAGCGCAAGCAGGGGAGGGGCAGAGAGAGAGGGAGACACAGAATCTGAAACAGGCTCCAGGCTCCTAGCTGTTAGCACAGAGCCCGATGCTGGGCTCGAACCCACAGACCACGAGATCATGACCTGAGCTGGAGTTGGATGCTTAACCAACTGATTTACCCAAGTGCCCCCCAGTTGTACTACTTTATGTTTTAACACAATTTCCAATGTATTCTGTTAATACATTGTATTAATATCCAATATGAGTACATAATAGATGTTCAGTAAATGTTTGCAGGGTGAATGAATAAACAAACGAGGGAAAGAGTGAACAAATCTCTTTTACAAAGATTGAAGATCTGTTTGGTGTTAATGCCCGTCTACTCTTTACCCTTCATAGGTAGTCTGAAAGCTATATTTACTTCTCATGGTCTTAAAACATATTGTGTAGTTTGCTGATGGATTCTATGCTATTAACCTTCATAACACTAACGCTGACTTGATTCATTCCTTGAATGGATGCTTATTTAGCACCTACAATGTATCAGGCTCTGTGCTAAATGCTGGGAATAAGTCAGATATAGTCTCCTGTCCTCATGAAACTTAAACTTTAGAGGGGGAGAAAGATAATAAGTAAACAAAAAATGTTAGTAAGTGGAAAATACTATGAAAGAGGGTACTATGATAGAAAATGATAGGATATTATTTTAATTTTTTTTATATTTATTTTTGAGACCAAGAGAAAGCACGAGTCAGGGAGGGGCAGAGGGAGGAGACAGGATTTGAAGCAGGCTCCATGCTGACAGCAGAGAGCCCAATGTGGGTGGGGCTCAAACTCACAAACTGCAAGATCATGACCTGAGTTGAAGTCAGATGCTTAGCCAACTGAGCCACCCAGGAGCCCTGATAGGATATTATTTTAGATAGCATGGTCAGGGAAGACCTACCTGAGGAAGCATCATTTAACTGAGGACTGAAGGAGGGGAAAGTATCAATTAAGCCTAGAGCTAGGGGAAAACAGTCTAAGTAGAAGTCCTAGTATATGCAAAGGCCCTGAGGCAAAGAAATTGTTTCTTTTCTCTTTATTCCAAATATGGTTGTATTGAACATTCTTGCACAGTACTTGTTGCAGGAGTATTTCCCTGGGGGTGGATTCCCACACCACTGATTCTTTGGATCTTTTTCTCTGTCCAGTGTCTGCGATGTTTCTTCCTTTCTCCCTAATTTGCCTTTCACTTTGGGGTCCTCTTCTCCCCCATTTACTTTCTCTTTTTCTCAAAGTAACTATTAAGAACTTTTTGTTGTTGTTCTTATAGGAGAAAAGAAACAATATAGCTCTTATCAAAGTGTTCCCTTCTCAGGTTCCTTTGGCTGCAGATTGTCTGTTTCACTCCAACTGTCCATTCATCCATCCATCTATTCACCCAGTACTTACTGAGGACCTATTTTTGTAGGCCTTGTGATGGGTGCTAGAAATACACAGTCTTATGCAATGCTTCTCAATCACCTAAGGTATTTGCCAAAATGCAGATTCCTGGGCTCCACTCTTGGTTTACTCACTCCATATGGGTGGAACCTAAGACTTTGCATTTTAAGAATTTCCTTTTTTTGAGAGAGAGAGAGAGAGAGAGCACACAGAGGGAGAGGGAGAGAATTTCAAGCAGGCTCCACGCCCAGCAAAAAGCTCTCATCTCACTACCTTGAGATCACGACCTGAGCCGAAATCAAGAGTCTGACGTCCAACAACTGAGCCACTCAGGCGCCCCTGTTTTTGTTTTGCTTTTTAATCCCAACTAAATATTTAGAACCATTGAGTGGAAAAGAGGCAGGTAAATTAAATTTATAACTCTAAAGAAAACGTTTTGGTTGATAATGCATTGATAATTTGAACACAAAATGCTATGGGAATAACACTTGGGCCATAGAGGTAAGAAAGAGTCCTCTAGAGGAAGTCAGGCTTACACAGAAAATTAGACCAACTGCGGTTCTCCGAATGGATATGACATTCAGGCAGAGATCACCTTGTGCAAAGACGTGAGTGAACACAGTGCTGCGTGTTCAAACGACACTAAGTTGTGTTGCCTGAGTCGGCTTGGAACTACGAGGTCTGAATACGAGAAACCCCACAACTCTTCACCCTGCAGGTTTTATCCAGATCCAGAGGCTGGTTCCCTCTTTCCTCGTTAATTGCATTCGGATTTGTGGGTGGAGCAGCGAGCAGACGCACGTAGAACTAAGCCCCACACACATGCGCAATGTGTAACCCCGAAGCCAAAAGGGGGATTTTTGAGGGCAAGATTTTTCTGTTACCAAGACTTCTCTTGCTCGAATCTAGCAACCCTGGCTGTCCTCATTTCTGCCCAGGGAATCTTACATCTCTTAATGTAATCCCGCCTTTCCATCTGGGCCACTCCAGTAAGTCGGGTGCCAGTACTCAACATGGCGGCAGGCGCCGAGGTGGCGCAATCCGCTCAGGGGCACGCTACTGGGCGTGGAGGGTGGGGGGAGGGCTCTGCCAGGGCGGGAGTCTGGGGGGCGGGGTCTGGGCCTGGGCCCCGTGCCGGGCCCCCGCCCCCCGCCGGGCCCTAGTGGCTGCATCTCCCGCTCCGGCGCTGAGGATCACGCTGGAAATCGCGGGAGCCGAGCGTGGTGAGGTGGGGCCTCATGGGCAGGCGGGAGGTGCCTGGGTTAACGGTCTGAGGCCCAGAGACCAGCCAGCTTCGGGCGCCTTAGGGAATCCCGTTGGAGCAGCGGCCTCCCGTTTCGGGAGGAACCCGAGGCCCAGAGTGGGGCTGGGACCGGTCCCAGGGATTCGGGCCCCTTGCCTCCGCATCCGGCTGCGGCCACCACTCTGGGCTCCAATCCGTGCAGAAAAGGATCTTCCCGATCCTCGTGTCCAATAACTGACGAGCCCGCTGCGCTCTGCTGCGCGTCTTGTTCCCAGTTCCCAGACTTTTGCTGCTCCCTCTGCCCTTGGGGATTTGCACGTGATTTGTCCCAAAGCCCAGTACGACTCCCGCCCTACTCCGGAACTTTGGTTCTTCGCGACCCAACTCAAGTATCACTTCCTTGGAAACCATTCCCAACCGCTTTCTGCTGGCAATGTTAATCTCACTGCTTGGTTTTTGCACTCGTTGCACGGAGTTAGTTTTCCTGCCCGTCTTTCCACACGTGCACTTGGGCGTTTATGCCTTGCCTTTTTCATCTCTATTATCCAGAGTCTAGTGCTTGATGATAGTAATACTAATATTTTGCTAAATAGTCATAAGTGCTACTAAATGCATTACATGTGAAGGCCCATTTAATCCTCAGCAATTTCATGAAGTGGATTCTGTATCTTCACATTTTATGCATGTAGAAACTGAGGCATTCGTAGATCATTTTGCGTAGTTTCACAGCTAATAAGTAAGTGGGGCTGGGAAATGAATTCTAGGCTGTCTGTCCCTAGAGCATGTGATTTCACTAGATTGCCTTTGGGTTTGATAAATGTCTGTTGAATTGGTCTTTACATTAACCCCATGAGTTGTGGAGGCCGTCATTATGATGCACATTTGACTGAGAAGGCTTGGAAAGGAGAATTGATATTCCCAAATGTACAGAGTGAGTTCATGACAAAACCAGGGGTAGAACCTACTGCCAGCCCTCTGTTCCTTCACACTCTACCTTTCTTTGCCCCTTTTCCGTCAGAGAGCTGCAGACCTAGGACTCGTCATTTCACACCCTTTAGGAGGTGCCCCTCACAGAACTGTGATTTACTATTTCATTATTTGGGAGGCAGCTTAATGTAATGGAGAGGGCCAAGAGTTTGGAAGCAGATTGGGGTTTCATGCTTGTCTGCTACCGATCAGTTATATCCCTTCCATTTTTTGAGCCTAGTTTTCTCGTCTGCAAAATGAAGACAATATCTTATCTCAAAGGGTTTTTTTTTTTTTTTTTAACGTTTATTTATTTTTGGGACAGAGAGAGACAGAGCATGAACGGGGGAGGGGCAGAGAGAGAGGGAGACACAGAATCGGAAACAGGCTCCAGGCTCTGAGCCATCAGCCCAGAGCCCGACGCGGGGCTCGAACTCACGGACTGCGAGATCGTGACCTGGCTGAAGTCGGACGCTTAACCGACTGCGCCACCCAGGCGCCCCACAAAGGGTTTTTTTTTTTTAAGTTTATTTATTTTGAGAGAGTGTGAGACAGAGCACGTGAGTGGGGGAGGGGCAGAGAGGAGAGAGAGAATCCCAAAAAGGTCTGTCTGCGCTGTCAGCGCAGAGCCCAATGTGGGGCTCCAACTCACAAACTTCAGGATCACGACTTGAAACCAAGAGTCGAACACTTAACTGACTGAGCCACCCAGGTGCCCCTTATCTCAAAGGTTTTTTTGTGAAGATTGCAAATAATTGTTTTGAGAGAAAGTGCTATATGGTCTGTTTTTTACCTTTTAGAAGGTTATAGAGCTGTCAGCGTTTTGTAAGACCATTGGTAATAGGGGTCGTGTTACCTAATGCTCTCATATTCTTTCATTCATTCAGCCAAATAGTTAATGAGTACCTGCCGTATACCAAGCACTGTTTTAGGAGCTGGGTATATAATAGTCAATAAAACTATTCTTGCACTTGGGAAATTTATATTCTGATAAGTATATTACACGTAATAATCAGATAAGGACAGATAACACATGATAAGGTAAATAGAAATACCAATGTGTGTGGAGGAGTGGTGGCATTTTATATAGGGTTAAGGAACAATTTTAACTGAGACAGTGACACTTGAACAGAGGCCTGAAGGTGGTAAGGGTGAGCAAGCGAATCAAGAAGATACCTGGAGGAAGAGGCCAGGAGTGGATGGGTGGCTTGGTGTGTTCCAAAAAGAGAAGCAAGGAGGGCTGTGTGGCTGGAGAGGAGTAGGAAATGGAATTAAAACGATTAGAGGCTGGAATCAAATAATTAGGAGCCTGGAGGCCATGATGATGATTTTGGTTTTTACTCTGAGTAGCCATTGGAGGGTTCTGAGTTGCATAATCTGTCACTGTTTTGAAAGGATCACTCAGATTACTCTGTTGAAAAGAAACAAATTCTAGAAGCAAGGGTGGAAGCATTGCTACCGTCTAGGAAGCTTTTGCAGTAATCCAGATGTATTAATTCTCTATCTCTGGGCAAGGAATCACTCCCAAATTTAGCAGCTTGAAATAGCAATTGTTATCTCATTCAGTTGTGGATTAGAAATCTAGGAGCAATTTAGCAGGGTGTTTTTGGTTTCCGATCTCCCAGGAGACTGCAGTCAGGCTGATGGCTGCACTGCTCCCAGGATGGTTCCTTACTGCTGCTGGGCCTTCTCACAGGGCTGCCTGAGTGTCCTCAGGACATAGGGGAGAGAGTAAAAGAGAGGTTGTAGTGCCTTTTATGACCTTGTTTTGGCAGCCATTTCTACTTTATTCAGCTTCATTAACTTTATTGCATTTCATACTCAAGGGGAGAGAATTAGGCTCCACCTCTTGAAAGAAGGTGAGTCAAAGAATTGGTGGGCATACCTTATTCCACCCCACTCGGGCTTCGCCCAGGATCGTGGTGGTTAGGGGTTGAAATGTGATAGCATCTAGTAGAGCCAACAGGGTTTGCCGATAGATTGGTTGCAGGGTGTGGGAGAATGGAATAAGTATGACTTTAGGCTTTTGGTTTGAGCATTCAGAATGATGGCATTGCGATGAACTGATATGGGAGAGATTGGAGGAGCAGAAGTTCACTTTTGGACAAGTTAGCTTTGAGGTGCCTTTTAATTTTTTTTTTTTTCAACGTTTTTATTTATTTATGGGACAGACAGAGACAGAGCATGAACGGGGGAGGGGCAGAGAGAGAGGGAGACACAGAATCGGAAACAGGCTCCAGGCTCCGAGCCATCAGCCTAGAGCCTGACGCGGGGCTCGAACTCGCGGACCGCGAGATCGTGACCTGGCTGAAGTCGGACGCTTAACCGACTGCGCCACCCAGGCGCCCCTTGAGGTGCCTTTTAGACACCCATGTGGAGAGGTTATAAGTGTTTGGACTTAGTCTGAGAGTGTGAAATCCCAGAGGGAAGTGTGGGCTGGAGACGTAACATGGCCAGTCATGCGTGTCTAGGTGCTATTTTACGTTATGAAACTGGATGAGGGTGCCTAGGAAATGAATGTAAATGGAGACGAGGCCTGAAGCCTGAGCCCTGGGACCTCCAACCTTCAGATGTTGGGGAGATGAGAAGCCAGCAAAGGAGAAAAAAGAAGAGGCCAGAGAGGTGAGGAGAACAGAAAGGGGCCCCACATAGGAGATTTATGTAAGGGGACACATGCTAAATTTTTTTCTGTGGAATAAGAAACAGATCATTTCTGCAGACAAATGTATATAGTTTATTCACTCAGGAAGTAGACTGTTTGTGCTCTTAAGCGGTTTTCCTTTTTTGCTTTAAGTGACAAATTCTATTTAATAAGACCAGTCCCCATCATAGTCCTTGCAGTATGTACACTTCCAAGTCTAGGTGGTAATGCTTCTGTTTGAAACTTTATTTAGGGGCACCTGGTTGGCTCAGTAGGTTAAGCATCCTCCTTTGGCCCAGGTCATGATCTTGCAGTCCATGGGTTCGAACCCCGTTCATGGGTTCGAGCCCCACATGGAGCTGTCTGCTGTTGGCACAGAGCCTGCTTTGGATCCTCTGTCCCCCTCTCTCTCTGCCCCTCCCCTGCTTGCTCTCTCTCTTTCTCTCTCAAAAAAAAATAAACATTAAAATAAAAAGATTTTTGAAATTTTATTTAAATACTGCTTTTGGAGTATTTCGAATGAGGGGAACTAAATACATAATGTAGATCACTCTTCTGTCACTCTCCACCTTAGGTTCAGAGGTCACTGCCCTTCCATTCTGGTTCCTAGTAAGAAGAGGAAGTCGGCCTTGCTCATGTCTGTATCACTGGGGCAGACTGCTAGGAACTGAGCTGAAATTCATGAGCATTTATGAGATACATTAATGCATGAAAGAAGTGGGTCTTTTTCCTTTTCCTACAGAAATGACTGTCTATTCAGTGCTTTACAATTTCCAAAGCACACTGACATCCATTATCTTATGTGAATGTAATTCAGTCTGTCACCATTTGCCAACTACTGACCTTTTCCTTTTCTGGGGGACACTGAAACCCACCTTTCTTTTGACACTGCTAGTTTCTTCTCTGACAGATCTTTCCTCTGTTCCCTCCCTCTTTTTATTCTAGTTTTAATGAATTTCAGTTTTATGGGGATTTTTTTTTGTTTTAATCATAAAACACTTCAAATCATTTTTAAAATAAACTTTTTTAGAACAATTTTAGATTTATAGAAAAATTGCACAATACAGAGAGTTCCCATATACTTTGCATTCCATTTCCCCTATTAGTAATGTCTTACATTCGTGTGGTCTATTTGCTACAATTCCAAATCATTTTTTGAGATAAATGGGGCATATAAATAAAACGAACAAAATGAAGTTACTGCCTTTCTGGAGGCCTCAGTTTCCTTATCTGTAAAATGAGAGGAGGGTTGGACTAAATTTTTAAATAGCTCTAAAGATTTTTAATTATCTGCTAAAGTAAAATAATCATATAATTCTGATATAATCCCATTCCTTTTTAAAATTATTTTTTACAGAGAGAGAGCGAGTAGGGGAGAGGGGCAAGGGGAGAGACATGGAGAATCCCAAGCAGGCTCCACACTCAGCACAGAGCTTGACATGGGGCTCGATCTCAGGATCCTGGGATCATGACCTGAGCTGAAATCAAGTCAGATGCTCAACTGACTGAGCTGCCCAGATGCCCCTAGTTCCACTGCTTTACTGAAGTATCACTATCACCTTCCCAAATAATGTGTACGTGTTAACAGCAGCCTTCGCCTTAGCCTTATCCTAAGAGATGGTTTAGTAGGAGAATTCTGGGGAGTGTAGCAGAGCTGCTTATAGAGATAGTAGGTTGAACTATACGACATTACCATTTTTATAGGTTAAAAAATGGGCACCAAACATTGGGGGGTAGGGGTTCCCAGGAGGGAGGGGAGCCCTTGGGGCCTCTGAGACTCCTACTTCATGCAAAAGCCCAGCCCAGCCCTCACACTATTAGGGGAGAAAAGGCTCATCAGGTCCCGTGGAGCAATTCAGAGCTACTCTTGCTGGCACTGTTGGTCCCAAGAGTGGTTTCCTGGCAGGTTTTTGCCTCCAACTAGCACAGAGAGACTGAGCCAGCATTTCACAGAGCCACGGTGAGCTGGTTGACACAGCCCTGGTATAAAGGAAAGGCAGAAAGAGAGGATGTTTGGAGTGTGAGGGAAGACTGTATTCACCCAGGTTCTAGGTTAGGAGAGGCAGCCTGGGGTATTGGTGCCACTCTATTCTTCCTGCTTTGTGCACTTTCCTTACTGTCTACTACAGGCTTTGCAAACTCTGCTATCTTCTGTTGTGCAGGAGGTGTTGTGAATTAGGAAACTGAGTTTTCCGCTGTAACTCTGTTATAAAAAAAAAAAAACAGCACGGGGGCACCTGGGTGGCTCAGTCAGTTAAGCGTCCTACTCTTGGTTTTGGCTCAGGTCATGATCTCACGGTTCGTGAGATCAAGTCCCTGTGCTGACAGGGAGAGATTCTCTCTCTTCCTCTCTCTCTGCCTCTCTCTCTCAAAATAAATAAACATTAAAAAAAAAAAAAAAGAAAGAAAACAACAGCACAAGTGCAAGGATAAATGGCAACTAGAATCTGCTATCAGTGTGAGGAAGAGGATAGGCTGGGGAGCGGGGTGGAGACTGGTGAGCTGGAAAGCATATGCCTTGTCTAAGGGAGTAGATAGTTAGTTATTTATTTATTTATTTATTTATTTATTTATTTATTTATTTATTTATTTTTGAGAGACAAGAGCGTGAGTGGGGGAGGGCAGAGAAAGAGGGAGACACAGGATCCAAAGCAGGCTCCAGGCTCTGAGCTGTCAGCACAGAGTCCGATGCAGGGCTCGAACTCTTGAACTGTGAGATCATGACCTGAGCTGAAGTCGGATTTTTAACCAACTGAGCCACTCAGGTGCCCCAGACACTCTTCACTGCAGCTGGTTGTTGCCTTATAGGAATGTGAGTCCTGGGTCACTAGATATTCTGATTTTCCAAAGGAGCCAGAGGTAAGAATTTTTAAAAATAACTTAAATTATTATTATTTTTTATTTGAGAGAGAGCAGGGGAGGCAACAGGCAAAGGGGAGAGAGAGAGAGAGAGAGAGAAAGAAAATCCTAAGCAGGTTCCATGTCCAGTGAGGAGCCTGATGCAGGTCTTGATCCCACAACCTTGGGATCATGACCTGAGCCAAAATTAAAAGTCAGACACTCAACCGACTGAGCCACCCAGGCACCCCTAGAAATAAGATTTTTTATATGTGTTCTCCCAATGGTCAATGTTGATACCTAATTTTAACTCTTAAAAGCATGATATAGGCCACATATGGTTGAAAAGAACCAGCAGGCCACATTTGTAACCTCTGCTAAGGGTTTAGATCTGCCTGGAGTGAGGCCCACATGCATTTCTTCAACCTACTAATGACCAAAATGAATTAGACAGCTTCTGCTTTTAAGGAATTCACAGATTAGTAGAGAAGATAGATAATAATGATAAAATGTAATATAGACATTAGACTCTCTCTCTGTATTATATATAGTTATATACAAATGTCTTCTGTATAACAGTGTCATATATGTGCAAGTACATATATACATATGTTTATGTATATATAGCTATAAAATGATTAACTCTTCCTGTGTACATCTGGCCTGACATGATAAGAGGTGGCATTTGAGCCAGGATGTAGATCAACAGTTTGGTGCATGAAAGGGATTTGGGGCCCCTGAAATTCCCACTGTATATGCAAATGTTAGATTTCCATTTGCTGTATATACTACTTTCTTCAGATGTTTACACTGATGGTCTGCTGGCTAGACCAAGAGGGCAGCTCTAATATTCCGTTTTCTTGATAGGTAATTGGAAAATCAAATATTCCTTAACCCTTCTGGTGGGTGTCTCATGTCTCAGGGTTAATAAAACGAGAAGTCTAACCCACCCGCCTCCTCCCACGTTATCATGTGCTTTAGAGGCCTCAGAAACTCAGAGGTCACATAGCTGGGAGCCCTAATTTTTGGATGAGGAGGCTGGAAGGAAAGTAGTATGTCCAAGGTCACTGAGCCCATTAGAGGCAGAGCATAATCCCAAACTCTTCCTGACCACTGTGCCTCTCTCTCTCCTGAATATCTCTCAAGGTCACTGGTTAGGCTGGTCCCCCTCCCTCTCAGCCAGTCTCCCCTCCTCCCCCACAGGTGGCCCATTGCCCTGTTTGGCCCAGCTCCTGGTGGGTGAGGAGGGTTTGCTATCCTACTGAAGCTGATTTTCCCTCCCTCTCTTAATGGATCCCCTGTCTGAAATGCCTGCTACTCCATTTCTTTGTCAGAGAGTCAGGCTGCTTGTATTCAAATCCCTAATCAACCAAATGCCAACTGTATGAACTTGGACAAATTGTTTAAGCTTTCTAATTTTTTAACTGAAGCTTAACCTTGGAAGCCTCAATTTTATCATCCATGTACAAAGAGTTATAACATGATCTACCCTGAAGTGTAATAGAAAGGTTTCGAGATTCTCATGGTGACAAAAATGACATAGTATGTGTAAAGCACTTAACAGTGTGACTGACCTGCAGACATACTTAACATGTATTAACTATGATGATGTTGAGTCCCATAGTTCACAGACCCCCTAGAATGGGTTAAATGCCCTTCCACTGTTTTCCCATACTATCCTATAATGTCTCTGTTATTATTACACACACTACGTTGTGTCATGATTGTGTCTTTCTCCCCTACTAGACTAGAAACACCTTCAGTGATTCATTCAACAAATGTTTATTAAGCACTGTGCCAAGCACTAGGGGCACAATGGTAAACCAGGAACTCTTGGTCTAGTGCAGAGTTCCAGAAGACATGCCAGGAAACACTGGTCCTGTGAGCTTGTCTCATGGTCCAATAAATTTGGCAAATGATGCTTATCATAGCCTCCCTGCTCCTAATCCTAGAGATTAGGGTCCATGTTAGTATTTTAAAGGCGCTGATGGGTCCTATAGTAAAGGAACCCACTTATCCAGCTTTGCCGGATAAGTGAGCATTTGATGAGTAAATTTGAATCACCTAGACATTCCTTTCAACTCTGTGTGTTTTGGTCCCCAGCTCAAGAGGAGGTCCAAGTGGCACAACAATGATCAGAGACCTTACTGGGAGTGAACAGCCTCTGGCTGAATAGGGGCCTGAGGGCTTACCTGTCTGGTGCCCCCATGGAGACAGGAGGCCCTGGGTCGAACAATATGAAGCCCCAGTCACTGCAGCTGGTGCTGGAGAAGCAAGTACTGGCACTACAGCAGCAGATGGCAGAGAACCAAGCCATCTCCTGGCGGAAGCTGAAAAGCTCCCAGGAGGCCCAGCAGAGGCAAGCAGCCCTCGTGAGGAAGCTGCAGGCCAAGGTGAGGCAGCTGCCCTTCCAGGGAGGCGGAGAGAACACCTCTGAGCACTGGGTGCTGAGGTGGAACAAGGGTTACAGGAGACAGGACAGCCTCTCCCATGATGCTCACGACTTCACAAGAGATACATCCTGTCCCTTTAAAAAAACATTTTTTTTTAATGCTTATTTATTTTTGAGAGAGACAGAGACAGAATGTGAGCAGGGGAGGGGCAGAGAGAGAAGGAGACACAGAATCTGAAGCAGGCTCCAGGCTCTGAGCTGTCAGCACAGAACCCGACTCGGGGCTTGAACTCACAGACTGCAAGATCATGACCTGAGCTGAAGTCGAACGCTTAACCAACTGAGCCACCCAGGCGCCCCTATCCTGTCCCTTTTAAAGATGGTGGTCACAAGGGCTAAATTAGTTGTCTATGTTTGCTCTCCTAGGATAGAGCTAGGACCTGAGCCTGTGTTTTCTGGTTCCAAAGTCCATAATCTTACCTCTTCAATATGAGAGGCATAGAGAAAGTATTATTAACGGACCAGATAGAAGCAACAAGATGTTATGGCCTTACCTCACTGTTATCATTCGGACCCTGTTCACAGCAGGTTTGCCCAAGATCCTCCAGGGCCTTTGTTTTGGGCTGTTTGTACCATTGCCCACATCCTGCTCTGTTTGCCTCAGGTGTTACAGTACCGGACCTGGTGCCAAGAGCTGGAGAAGCGGCTGGAAGCCTCTGGGGTGAGTGAGGCTGTTTTGGGTTCCCCCTGAGCCCTCAGTATGCTTGTAAGGAAGGCCTTGTTTGCTGGCTAAGGGAGGTTGGGGTGCGATAAGGCAGTGTTTGGTGGAAGTCTCTTTCTGTGTTCAGCCCCTGAGAGCTTTATCACACAGATACTTTCATTGGACTAGCTATTCCGGGTCTGTCAGACGCCAACCCCTGGCTCTCTAAGGACAAAATGCAGCTTCGGGAGACTTAATCAGATTGGAAAGGATGTGGAATCAGAAGGAAGAAATGCATTTTTCCTCCAGAAGGTGTCAGTGTTTATCTGTCTTAGCAGTGGGCCTTTGCAGGCCTAAAAAACATGTTTGTGGCAGAGGGATTTATTTGTGCTGTTGGCTGGGTTGACCTGGCTTTGAAAGACCCATTTGCCTTTGTTCCAGCTCTCTCTCGGCACCTTCTCACATTACTCTCAGGAAAGTTCTCTCAGAGGAGGGAAAGAACCAAAACTTACTGAGCACCGTTCTATGTAGGCCAGGCACCATTCGGCATTGTCATGTTAATGATGTCACTTAACCTGCAAGGCAGCTTTCTGAGAGGAATGGTAACTCCTTCATTTTGTAGTGAAGACTTTGTGGCTCAGAGAAGTTGAGTAACTTCCTGAGGTCCAAAATGTAGTGTAGTAGAAGTCAAGGCCATTAGTGAAAGATATATCTTATGCTTCTTAGGTTGAAAACTCTTTTCATTACCAAATGCCACCTTTGAGGAGAGGTCACTGGTTCACTTTTAGAAAAGGGGATGCAATGGATTTACCTTCAGGATGTAGCGATCGAGAAAAGAGACATATTGCTAACAGAGGAGAGAAGGAATCAAAAGAATAAAAAAAAGGAATAAAAAGATTGTGCAGAAGGGGGCATCAGGGAATTGATCTGAGTGGTCTTCTCTTTGGAGGTAAATAAGACTTGTTTCTGTCTGGCTAAGGGACCAATCTCTCCGAGGTGGGAAAGTGTGGAGGAGCCAAGCCTGGAACAGCTGCTGGTCCGATTGGAAGAGGAGCAACAGAGGTGATGAACCCCATGTTCTCTGGCTGGGGGTGATGCTGGTAGCCAGTGGGCTCTGAAGGCTGAGAGGAAACCTCTGCCCTGAGGGCTAACGTGGATAAAACCATGCACCTCAGTCTTAGCCCTCCAGTTCCGGGCAATGGAAAATTCCAGTGTTTGTCATCTTACTCCAAGAGGTCCGAGGGTTGGATCAAGCCTTTATTTTGCACTTGTTCCCTCCCCTCCCCAGTGCAGGTGTGAGAGTCTAGCAGAGGTGAACACCCAGCTTCGACTGCACATGGAAAAAGCTGACATGGTGAATAAAGCACTTCGGGAAGATGTGGAAAAACTGACAGTGGACTGGAGCCGAGCCCGGGATGAGCTAATGAGGAAGGAGAGCCAGTGGCAGATGGAGCAGGAGGTAGGAGGAATAAGGGGCTGTAATCACGAGGCTGGGGGTGCTTATGCTTGGGGCACCACCATCCCGGTCAGTGCTGGGAAAGGTTAACTTAGGAACCTGGATGGAAGCTGAACTGTTGCTAAAGTCCCTGAGCCTCCTCCCTACTCGGGCCGGCCGCTTTGCCCTGCTGCGGCTCTCGGCTGACTACTGTCCTTATCTACCTAGTCGAGGTTTTGCTGGCAAGTGAAATGACACTCAGGGCAGCTCTGTCCCTGCACAAGTGGCCAGCTTTGGTTTTAGACAGAGCTGAAATCTCGCTGACTCCCCTCTTCCGGAGGCGTGTATATTTAGATGCTCAAAAGGTAGCTAGTAAATCTGAATGGAGAAGAAAGAAGGGATACAGACCTTGAGGAATTTTCAGATCCCAGCTAATGAAACTAATGTCTCCTAAGCCTTTGCTGCATGACAGGTATTTTGTTAGGCGATTTGCATGTGGTATGCCCTTGAATCTTTATTCTAAGTCGGTGGTAATAATGGCAATGGTTCCCGTTTGTTGAGGAACTACTGTTTATCTTTTTATGATCAGCTCAAAGGAAGGTCATATACCATCTCAGGCCCTTTGACCTCCTGAATACCACTGATAACTTTATTAAACTCTTAAGCGTGACCTGAATATAGGTACCCAGTCGTAAGCTGTCTCCCGTGAGTCCGTCTTTCCCTACCCCGGGGAGCCAGGAGGAGTCCTAGACTCCTGCGCTGGCAAAAGACAGACTTCTGCCCTTTGATATGACCTGGATTTCTGAATATGCAGTTCTTCAAGGGCTACCTGAAAGGGGAGCACGGTCGCCTTCTTGGTCTGTGGCGGGAGGTGGTGACCTTCCGACGCCACTTCCTGGAAATGAAGTCAGCCACTGACAGGTTAGTGTGGGGATAAGAGGGGAGGTTTGCCCCTACTGAGTCTAGACTTAATGAGAGTGGGCTGCTGTAGAAGTGGGGGACAGGAGAAGGGGGGGTAGAAGAGTGAGTGGGGAGGGATGATATTGTTGGATTCAGATGACTTTCCCCAGAACCTGCTCCTCAGGCTTCCCTGGGCCTGATCTCCATGCTCCCTTCCTCGGTCCCTACTGGAGTCTGCTCTTTCCTTGCTTGTACTCAGAGATCTGACAGAGCTCAAGGCTGAGCATGTGAGGCTTTCAGGGTCCCTGTTGACCTGTTGTCTCCGCTTGACTGTGGGTGCCCGGTCTGGAGAACCTGATGGATCTGGGAGACTGGATGGGAGTGAGCCAACTCAGCTGCTGCTTCTACTAACCAAGACCCAGAAGCTGGAGAAGGAAGTCCATGAAAGGAGCCAGGAGTTAATACAGCTGAAGAGTCAAGGGGATCTGGAGAAGGCTGGGCTGCAGGATCGGTGAGATGGGCTAGGGTCCTAGGAAGGGGTTGTTGAGGGTGTTGACTCCTTTAGAGAGATAGAGATGGGTGGTGGGGGGTGGAAGGTGTGAAGAGCATTCCTCCCACAAGAAGGAAGTTGCAGAGGGAGTTTAGTTTGGAACCCGGTGCCCCAGTTGAGGCCATGTCACTGTCCTCTGCCCTCACACCATCCTGCAGCTCAGTGTCTCTCATGTTGATTTATAGAGCTAGCTACGACTGTCTTCAGTCAACACTAAACTACTCACCATTCCCAGAACAGCCAAGCTCTTCCACGCCCCCCTGCCTTTGTACATGCTGACCTTAGCCTGGAAGGCCTCTTTCCCTTCTCCCTCCGCCTCATCCTTTAAGGCAAATGTCACCTCTTCTGTGAAGCTTTCCCTGACCTCAGTAGCCTGTTGAATTACTATGCCTTGGTGTGGTCTTTTGACCTGCTGGTTATAATATTGATCTCACTGTTTCTCACTGATTATTAACCTTTTTTTTGTTGTTAGGTTCTTCTGTTTTTTGGATTTTGATAAAATAGGCTTTTTAAAAATAATGTAAGAAGGGCAGAGACATAAGCAAAGAGCCCCATTTGAATTTCAGTGCAGAGTTGGGTGTATACCCTATGGCTAGGGTTGTGTCACCACCTATTGGTGGTGTGTGTAAATAGCAGTCTGTTTTGTTCTGGGTTGTGAAGCGCTGGGAGGCGCCGAGGACAGAGACCACGTCTTAGTACGTTTATGTCTCTAGAGCTTTGCACTTCATCTGCCATACACTAACATTCAATGGATGTTTGTTTAAAGATACAATCATTAAATTAATGGCCATACGGTGAATAGAGGCTCTTAGAGATGATACGGAATATAATTATTAAGACTAAAAAAAAAAAAAAAAAAAAAAAAAGAAAGAAAAGAAATTTAACTCCTGGATAGCATTCATTCAAGAAATATTTATTTAGGGGCGCCTGGCCGGCTCAGCTAATAGAGCATACGACTCTTGATCTTGGGGTTGTGAGTTTGAGCCCCATGTTGGGTGTAGAGGTTACTTAAAAAAATAAAATCTTGGGGCGCCTGGGTGGCGCAGTCGGTTAAGCGTCCGACTTCAGCCAGGTCACGATCTCACGGTCCGTGAGTTCGAGCCCCGCGTCGGGCTCTGGGCTGATGGCTCGGAGCCTGGAGCCTGTTTCCGATGCTGTGTCTCCCTCTCTCTCTGCCCCTCCCCCGTTCATGCTCTGTCTCTCTCTGTCCCCAAAATAAATAAACGTTGAAAAAAAAATTAAAAAAAAAATAAAAAAATAAAAAAATAAAATCTTAAAAAAGAAAAAAAGAAATGTTTATTTAGCTACCCATATAATACCAGATACTGAACTCCAGGATATAGCATAAAGTGATAAAGATGTATGATGATTTCCCTGAACCTTAAGGTTAATATCACAGAGGTTGACCATAATCTTCCTGAATGGCCCCTCCTCTTTCCTTATCAGAGTCAGACCCTTGGGCTGGAGGGACCTTGGGACTGTCCAGTGTGGCAATTCTGATGTTCTTATTGGCTTCAGGGTGCTTGACTTCAAGATCAAGCGGGGCCTGGAAGGGCCCAGGCCAGGGCTTTCCTTCAGCTCTCGGGCCCCCAAACACGTGTTCCAGCCTTGAGATGTGGTAAATCCCTGCATGTGTCTGAGTGGCTTTTGACTACCCCCCCACCCCCACCCCCAGTTCAAGACTGTAGTATCATATGGTCTTCAGGGAGTGCAGGGGCCAGGGGCACCCAAGTGACTCTGGGGAGGCTGTAGTGGGAATGTCTGGGTTGGGGCTGGGGCGTGCTGCATAGTAGCTCTGTCACCTCAGTGCACTGCCCAAATGACATGCTGTGCTCTTCTCTTCAGGGTGACCGAGCTCTCTGTTCTACTGACCCAGGCTCAGAAGCAAAATGAAGATTATGAGAAGATGTTAAAGGCTCTGAGAGAGGCAATGGAGATCCTGGTACATGATCCTTTGTTCAGGAAAGGAGTTGGGAGTGGGCCTATAGGTTCCTTGTCCTTTATGGATAGATAATGCAAGATACCAGTTAAATGTTCCTTGACAAAATGCTAAAAAATAAATTTTGGCTGAATCTGAATATTCATTCATTCATTCATTTTTGCATTCACCAGTAAATACTGTCTACCATCCCTATATATTCCTGGGGAAACTACAACGGTGTATGCATGTGGTGTGTCCTCATCGGAGAGAGTGGGACATACATTAAGAGGCACCTGGCAAAGGATGGGGATGTGTGATTGATTCAAAACCTAGTCATATGGGAAACAACTGAGGAATATGGCAATGGTTTGCTTGGAGCAAAAAGGGCTTGAGGAAGATATGATGGCTGCCATCACAAATCTGAAGGACTGACATTGGGGAAAAGAGTTGACTTGTTTGATGTTTTCCAGGCGGGCACAAGCAATGTTGATGACTAGAAGTCACAGGGTGGTAGAGTTTGTCTAACAGCTAGAGCTGCTCAGTAGGTGAACAGTCTGCCCTGTGGAAGAGTGAGGTTTGTGTCTCTGGCTTCACGTTTGCCAGAGATATTATCAAAGGGACTCTCTAAAGTTGGACGTGAGAACCTCTGGCTTGATTCCACATTTCCTTTCGTTTCTAAGAATTTTGATCTCTTTTATTAGGCGGGTCCTGTATGCCTATCCTCATGCAAACCCCTGGTATTATCTGAGCTGGCATCTACAGGGATTCAGAGTTGTTTATGCCTTTTTGGTTCCTTTTGATCAGGAATTTTCAAATTCAAATGTGCATAGTACCCAGATAATGCCAAAGAGTGAAGTGGGTTCCCTTGTAAGGATTTGGGTTTTCTAGCGCTATCGTAGTTAGTTTTGAGTACTACAGGGGACACTTGGTTTCAATATTGAGAAAATGACGAGGCATAGTAGGGACTCCAGACCCTAAAGAATACATGTCTCATCTGGAGAAGACACCCACTGTTCAACTTCAGGAAATTATTGCCATGTAGGAATGGGGGCTGGTCTGGCCCATCTGTTAACTTTTTATTTTTTATCTGTATTTGTATTTCTTTCTTTTTTTTTTTTTTTAAGTAGGCTTCACAGCCAGCATGGAACCCAATTCATTGCCCAAACTCACGACCCTGAGATTAAGACCTGAGCTGAGATCAAGAGTCGGATGCTTAACCAACTGAGCCACCCAGGCGCCCCTAGCATCTGTTAACTTTTTGAGAAAAGCCAGAAAGTCAGAATTTCTCAATTCATAAAATCTCTCAATGTATAAACGATGGTTCAAATTTTGTGTAGGCCAAAGAAAACACAAATGCAGGTCTGTGTCTTGAGGTCTTCGCTAACAATATGATCAGAAGGAACTGAGGAAATCTTGAGTCTTCAAGTTTACTGCTAGCTCTGAGGCTTAGGGGTTTCTCTTGTCTAGCCTTAGACCTCAAGCATCTGTTTGCTGTACAGAGGCAGCTGCCATTCTCCCTCCAATGATAGCTGATATTCACTGAGCATTTCTTTTGTGCCAGGCACTATGTTGAGTAATTTATATGCATCTTTTTCATTCAAGCCTCAACAAAAATGTGTGAAGTGATTGCTGTTAATTATTCCTATGTTAAAGAGAATGAAGCTCATAGAAGCAGTTGCCTAAGGTTACCAATCTTAGGAAGGTGATAGAGCAAGAACTCTAATCCAGGCCGTCTAATTTGGACCTCTGACTCACTCAATCTGAACTCTTAATCACCACATCACACTGTCTTCAGAGTCCTGGGACATTAGTAGCACTCACGTGTGGTCAGAGAACAAGTGGGGTTGACAGAAGAGACAGAATGAGATTCTGGTTGGTTTGGAGGGTGGAATGATAGATGCTTCTGAGAGGTTGGCTCACAGCTCTATCTTTTCCCTGTTCAGGAGAAAAATCATGCAGAATTAATGGACCACGAGGCATCACTTAGTAGGAATGCCCAAGAGGAGAAGCTGTCTTTACAGCAGGTGATCAGGGATATAACCCAGGTACTGGTAAGCCTTCTGTTTGTGGTAACTGGGCTATGGCTCACTCCTCCCCAGGCCTCCATGTCCTCTTAGTCATGCTTAGATATTCACTCTCTGAGGTATTTGGGCTTAGGGACTTTGGGTAACGAGTTCTCTGAATGTATTTGAAGACCGGCACCCTAAGGGGTAGCTAAGCATTCATGTGCTAGCACTGCCTGCTGGAACAGGCCCTCTTAGTGCCGGCTGCAGTTCTCAGGCCGGTGGCTAGATTCTGGTCTTTGTTACGTCGGTATCCCCTTTCTTCATTTCTTCATTTATTATTACCTCAGAAAGTGCTCTTGTTGCTAGTCCTAGGTTTGGGTGACCAAAGGTGAGGAGTTGGAGAAATCAATCCTTTTTGCTCTTAGATACCCTCCTCCCACCCCCCTGGGAGAGGAGCTGAGAAGGAAAACATCAGGTTGGCCCAGCCTGTAGTATCACGTCTTCTGTGTGGACTCTAGGCCTTGGTCGGCAGGGTGGTGACTGTGCTGTGGTGGGTTTCAGGTCATGGTGGAAGAAGGGGATGGTATGACCCCAGACTGTGGTCACGAGAGCTCCTTGGAGTTGGACCCTAGTGGCGACTCCTCCCAGTTTGATTCCCAGGACCCAGGCAAGGCCCTTACTCTGGTGCGTTCAGTGGTGACTCGAAGACGCCAGGCTGTGCAGGTGAGAGCCCCACCATTCCTCCTCAGCCACGGGAGTGGGTGTCTAAACTGATTTGTGCCCCAGGCACCCTCCTGGCCTGGACTGCCCCTTTCACTATGTTGACTAGTCATGAGGTGTTTGGTCAATACCCCCAAAGTGCTCTTTAGAAGCTCTCCGTGTCTGCCCAGTTGTACTTGTGGGTAACGGGCACCATTTTCTGTGCGTTTCACTTTGCACACAACTTTCGTATAGCATTACACAAAGGTATGCAACTGGAGCCTTGGGACACCATGAGTAAGTGTTCCCCAGCTCTGATGGTCCCAGCCACACTAAACTATCTCCATGACCGCCCCCACTCCCCCAATTCACATGTGAAGATGATGGACTCTGAGACTCTGGGAACCACAGAAGCCCAGTAATCTTTGATCCTCTGTCTTCTCGACTGGCTAAAACTGGCCACATCTCTTTTTTCTTTTTTTAAATGTGTATTTATTTTTGAGAGTGAGAGCAGGAGCAGAGCGGGGCGGAAAGAGGGAGACAGAAAATCCAAAGCTGACTCTGTACTGACAGCAGCGAGCTTGATGCGGGGCTCGAACTCATGAACCGTGAGATCATGACCTGAGCCAACCGACTGAGCCACCCAGGCGCCCCTTGACCAGCCAGATCTCTATTCTTAGCTTACCCCTGTACCACCCTCAGCCCCCTCGCCCAGCCCCACTCTCAGGCCCCTGACACCCCTCCTTTGCTCTTTCCTCTTGCTCACCATCTCACTTCTGTTACTCTCCCTCCCCAGGACCTGAGGCAGCAGCTTTCTGGCTGTCAGGAAGCTGTGAGCTCCTTGCGGAGACAGCATGATGAGTGGGAGGAGGAGGTCAAGGCCTTGAGACAGAGGCTGCAGAAACTCACCGGGGAACGTGACACTCTGGCAGGGCAGACCACGGACCTCCAGGGAGAGGTGGAGTCTCTCAGCAAGTAAGCAGAAGGCTGTTCATCCCGCCCCTCCCCCCGAAGTGACTCTGCCGTCACACAGTTCTGGGGTGTCTTGCTTTGTGTTCTGCTTATTCCTGCTCACTCAGTTTTGGATCTCTGTGATGACAAAAACAAACAAACAACAGTTTCCCGCCTAAAAGGAAAGATGAGGGTTTTTTTTTTATGTTTATTTATTTATTGTTGAGAGAGAGAGAGAGAGAATGTGAGTGAGGGAGGAGCAGAGAGAGAGGGAGACAAAGAATCTGAAGCAGGCTCCGCGCCATTAGTGCAAAGCCTGACGTGCGGCTCGAACCCACGAACCGTGATATCATGACCTGAGCCGAAGTCGGATGCTTAACCGACTGAGCCACCCAGGTGCCCTGGAAGATGAGGTTTTTAAAGGAAACAGACACCTCTGTCCTTTGACCCTGTGACGTCTGCTTCCGGGAAGGATTTGAGGTTCCAAGGTTTCTGCTCATCTCTGGACTCCATGTTCTAGGGAGCGAGAGCTCCTGCAGAAGACCAGGGAGGAGCTGCAGCAGCAGCTGGAGGTACTGGAGCAGGAGGCGTGGCGACTGCGAAGGACCAACATGGAGCTTCAGCTGCAGGGGGACTCTGCTCAGGGCGAGAAGGAGGAACAGCAGGAAGAGCTGCACCTGGCTGTCCGTGAAAGGAAGCGCCTGTGAGTGACCGGTCCCCTCCTTCCTAGGGCTTGATTTTCCCTTTGGTTCCACACCCTCCTCCACCCCACCCCCATCTCTTAGGAAGTGGAGTGAATCACAGCCTGGCGTGCAGTGGGCTCACATTAGCTTCCCGCTCCTTCTTTTGCAGAAAGATGAATACAGAAAGTTCACCCAGGCTTTTCTGAGCACCCATAAGGGCTGCGGGGGGATACAGAAGCAAATAAGACACAAGCACTGATCTCAAGCAGTTTGTGGTCTACTGGGGGAAAACAGACAAGTAAATAGCAAACTGTGCATGAGGCCAGATGAAGTATGAATGAGATAGAGCTTCAGGCTGGGTCCTCTGGGAGCATGGGAGTGAGAGTTAACAATTGAAAGTTTCATGGAGGAGATGGTGGCCTTTGAGCTGGGCCTTGACATGTTTGATTGTGGAGAGTGGGAGAGGGGCAAAAGGGACAGATCAGCAAAGATGTTCAAGGTGGGCTGGGCTGGGTGAGGGGTAGGACTTCATTCTGGGAAGTCGTGGGAAATGAGTTGGTCTAGGAAGGGAATTCCAGAGTCAAGAGACCAGCTAATCTGTAAATTCCCCTATATAACGTCATAGAGAAAGCAAGGACTTTCGAGCTGGCAAAAGTGTGGTTTAAATTATGGTCCTGCCACTTGGGCAGATTACTTTATTTGTAAGATGGAGATGATAGTATTTACCTTGAAGGAACACAGGGAGATTAGAATGCTGTTTTGTAAAATGCTGGCATAGAGCCTGGCATGTGGTATGTCTTCAGTAACTGGTGCCAGTTACAGTACAGGTACAGTTACACTTTTGACATATGTATCCCCCTCCTCTCCTGTGCCCTAGCTCCATGCAGCCAGTAGGCATGAAAGGACTTCTGTAAGGGTCATGACTCGTGCAAGTAATGGTCTCCCCTGTATCAAGGAGGAGAAAAGACAACCCACAAAGATGATTATTTGTTTTTAAATTTAATTAGTGTGAATCGAGAATACATTTATCAATATTTATAACGATCTGGGGGCGCCTGGGTGGCTCAGTTGGTTAAGCAGCCAACTTCAGCTCAGGTCATGATCTCACAGTCTGTGGGTTCAAGCTCCGCATCGGGCTCTGTGCTGACAGCTCAGAGCCTGGAACCTGCTTTGGATTCTGTGTCTCCCTCTCTCTCTCTGCCCTTCCCCACTCATTCTTCTCTCTCCCTCTCTCTTTCAAAAATGAATAAACATTAAAAAAATTAAAAAAAATATTTATAATGATCTGAAAGTCAAAGCTACTTAAAAAGACAAACACAGAGATACACCTCTCTGCTTCATCCATCCCATTTCCCTTCCTTCCCATTTAGATTGCTCTCTTGGGGTGCCTGGGTGGCTCAGTTGGTTAAGCATCCTCTTGATTTCACCTTAAGTCATGATCTCACGGTTTGTGGGTTAGAGCCCCACATCAGGCTCTGCGCTGGGCATGGTGTCTGCTTAAGATTCTCTCTCCCTACCCCTGTGCCCCTTCTCCCCTCAAAAAAAAATAATAATTAATTGCTTTCTCTTTATCTTTCCAGCTACTTTATGCAAATATATGTATATATTCTTATTTCTCCCAATTTCTTGCCTTTTTCACTGTATATGTCATGGAGGTCATATCAGTTTTTAGAGAGCTTCATTCTTTTGCTTGGCAAAGGTAATTACACTCCTGTTCCCTTCTGGGGTGTGACCACTCCCTGAGATGGCCCCCAGCCTCCTCTCTTTCCATTGTAGTCAGGAGACGCTGGCAGGCCTGGAAGCCAAACAGTCCGAATCACTCAGTGAGCTGATCACACTTCGGGAAGCCTTGGAGTCCAGTCACCTGGAGAGGGAGCTGCTGAGGCAAGAGCAAACAGAAGTGACCGCGGCACTGGGCAGGGTGCGTGGGCCTCCACCCCTCCCTTGCTGGGTGGTGTGGGTGGCTTGGAAAGTTATGTTTCTAGGCAAAGGCCATACGGCCTGCCTCATTCTTCACCCTTCAAGCCTCGACCCTTCATATTTCCTGCATCACTTACTAGTCTCTGCTTTTGGGTTCTGTCCCTCCCAGTGTACTCTACACTGGAGTTAGAATGCTTTTCAAAAGTATAAATCTGGTTACATCAGTCTCCTTCCTGTAACCATTTAGTGGCTTCCCAGCTGCTTGGTGCCACATTCAAAGCCCTTTGCCTTCTGGCTTCCTCCTCTGTCTATAACCTGTCCTAACTCCCCATATACCTGGACTCCTGCCACATCTTCAGTTTCACCATGCATTTTCATGACTCTGCTGCTTCCCACGTACTCTTCACTTCCCACGGACTGCTGCTTTCCTCTCTCTCTCACCACAAACCGCTTCTCACCTCTCAATACCCAACTTAATCGCCAGCTCTCCTACCAAGCACTTTTGGCTCCCCCAACCTCAATGAATGCCTTTTTTTTTTTTGAGTTTCCAGAGCACTTTGTGCTGACATTGTGTATGAAGTCATCACAGCGATAGTTGTTTCTACATCCTGATGTCTGTGCCTCTGTACTATGAGCTCGTCTCTCACTTCTCAATGAATGAACAAAGGAGTGAATGAATGAAGGGAAAACTTGTTTCAAATGTAAGGGAAGGATTGGAGCGTTAACTGATCTCTGTACAAGGACGGCAGCAATTGTTGGGGATGTGAGCTGTTCACCGTGGTGGGAAAACGTGAACACGGAAACCCTTTAACTCTCTTTGTTTTTAGGCAGAACGGTGTGTTGCGGAGCTGTCTAGTTCTGAGAACAGCCTGAAGGCAGAGGTCGCCGACCTTCGGGCTGCAGCTGCAAAGCTCAGTGCCTTAAATGAGGCTTTGGCCTTAGATAAAGTTGGACTGAACCAGCAGCTTCTCCAGGTGAGCACAGATTTCTCTGATCCACAGAGTAAGGGCTGGGCCCTGACAGAAGGCAAGCCAGTGACTGGTAAAGCTCATGCCCATGACAGGGAAGAGTCCTTAATGGATCAGTACAAGATGGATCAGTTCCCAAATGTGGTCCTAAAATGAGCAAAAGGAACATTGACAGAACAGAGGCAGCAAAGACTATAAGGCCTGGGCTTAGCCGTTAAAAATAGTCTGCTCCCACACCTACAGCAGAACCACCTTTGGGCTGGAGGGTAAAATCTCCAGGGCTGGGAAGGAGGCCTGTGTCCTCTGGAAGGAAGACTCAGTTTTTAATCCCATTGTGTGAAATAATAGCAATCTCGAGAAAAGGATCTGCTAAAGAGCCTACATCTCAAAGAGTGTGTTTCTTATAGGTTGCAAAGTTAACATGTCTCTTCACTGCTCCTATTCCCTTGAGCCCTAGAAATGTTCCAGATTCCCTTTATTCTGAATTCTTTAAGAGTAGGGTTTTGCCTTTTTAATCTCCATCCCCAGCATCAACCCATCTAGTACCTGGAAAACAGGCACCAGACCAAATGAATGCATAGTTCCCCTCTCTTACAAACCCTCCTGTGTTTCTCCTATGAGTCATAGATTCATGTCTTACTTGGACTTCCGTCTTAGCACTTGGTCTATAAACTGTAACCATTTGTCTTTGATGCCTTTCCCCTTTTGACCAGTAGTTGGAACAGGAGAACCAATCTATGTGCAGCAGAATGGAAGCAGCTGAGCAGGCAAGAAGCACTTTGCAGTTGGGCCTGGCAGAAGCCGAGAGGAGTAGGGACGCCCTGCAGGAGAAGAACACTCACCTGGAGGTTCAGCTGCAGAAAGCAGAGGAGACTGGGGCTGAGCTGCGGGCAGATCTCAGGGGCATCCAGGAAGAGAAGGAAGAAATTCAAGAGAAATTAAGCGAGGTGAGAACACAAAACTGATACATCCCATTAAGATACCACACGTACTCAATGTAGAAAATGAAAACTCAACAGAAATGATTCAGGAAGTGAAAAGGTCTTACTTCCTAAAAGTGACCAGTGTTACTGGTTTCAGGTACATCTTCCCTTTTTTTTTTTTTTAACCTTTTATTTTTATTATTTTTGAGTCAGAGAGAGACAGAGCATGAACAGGGGAGGGTGAGAGAGAGAGAGGGAGACACAGAATCTGAAACACGCTCCAAGCTCTGAGCTGTCAGAACAGAGCCCGATGCGGGGCTCGAACTCACGGACTGCGAGATCATGACCTGAGCCGAAGTCAGACGCTTAACCGACTGAGCCACCCAGGCGCCCCATATCTTCCCTTTTTTTAAAACAATTCCCAGGGGCGCCTGGGTGGCTCAGTCGGTTAGGCGACTGACTTCGGCTCAGATAGTGATCTCACAGTTCGTGAGTTCAAGCCCCGTGTCAGGCTCTGTGCTGACAGCTCAGAGCTGAAGTAGGCCTGGAACCTACTTCAGATTCTGTGTCTTCCCTCTCTCTACTCCTCCCCTGCTCACACTCTGTGTCTCTTTGTCTCTCAATAATAAATAAACGTTAAAAAAGATTTTTTTTTAAACAATTCCCATAAGAATCCTTCAGATTCCTTACTACTTCACACTTTCCAGTTTGAATTAGATGCCTTTTCCTGGATGCTCTAACAGTACCTCCTGCATGTTCCAGCCGCCACAGCCTTCTCACTGTATTATAATTATCTGTTTACAGTCTCCAGCATTAGACCAAAAGCTCCTTGAAGGCAAGGCTGTGTCTTAGTTGTTTTTATTCCTCCATCTTTTAGCACAATGTCCAGCACATAGCAGCGGCTCAGTAAATTTTTTCTGAACCAATGACACAGCTCAAAGATCATCTTTTGCCTCTACCAAACTTCTCACTGCCCTAAAATGATACAAATTTTCCTTCCCAGAATCCCTTTCTCAGAGACTGATTGTTTTCTTCCTGATGATATACATGTTTTAAATTCTAAAGACTAAAAGCTCCTTAGAGGTAGTTCTCTTGCAGCCCTAACCCCGGGTCTTGCACAAAGGAGAACATGCTTCCTGGGCTGGGAGTCCTACAGGTTGATGAGGGAAGTAGATAAATGCCACTTATATGAGTGGGCAATGCTCAGGACTCACAGAGCTGGGTCCAGAGTCTCTGAAGGGCCAATGCCCCAACATGGTGATAGCAGCCCCAGGGGATCCTGCCTCTGCCCTGTAATCTCCCGGATTTCTCCCTCTCAGGCTCACCATCAGCAGGAGGCAGCCTTCGCTCAGCTGGAGCAGCTGCATCAGGAGATGAAGCGACAGGACGAAGTGCTTGCTCGGGAAGTGCAGGAGAAGGAGGCCCTAGTACGGGAGAGAGCAGGCCTAGAGGTGCGGCTGCAGGCTGTGGAGCGAGACCGGCAGGACCTCTCTGAACAACTACTAGGGCTCAGGTAGGGCCCACACGCAGTTCAGCCAACGACAGAGAGAGTTCTGCAAGGCAAGGAGTAGCCAACCTAAGCTCCCTGCCCAAAGTAAACGGGTCCTAAATGAGTTATGAATTTGTAATTGCCGCCTAATTTCTCTGGGTAGTCAGTACTTAGAATCCAACTCCTCTTAAGGAAGCTTAAGGGGCTGGATGGGTAAGAACTCTTCCTTATTCCTGAACCTGACAGCTCAGCCAAGGAGCAACTGGAGAGCAATCTGTTCGAGGCCCAACAACAAAATTCTCTGATAGAGGTCACCAAGGGACAGCTGGAGGTCCAGATTCAAACTGTCACTCGAGCCAAGGAAGTAATTCAAGGTGAGACCCCTCCTCTCCTCCTCCCCCCCCCCCCCCCCAGGTCCCGCAACTGGGATGGGGACTATTCATTCCATGGAGATCTTGAAAGCCTGGAAGCAAATGGGAAGCTCAGAGGTCCTCCTCCAGCCAGGGTCAGGGCTTCTCGGACGGAAGTTGTTTATGAGATCTGGGGAGAAGGGAGAGGGGAAGAGGGCAGAGGCCCAGCGAGAGATACCTGTCCCTGGCATCTTAGGGGAAGTGAGGTGCCTGAAGCTGGAACTGGACACTGAACGGAGCCGGGCAGAGCAGGAGCGGGAGAATGCAGCCAGACAGCTGGCCCAGGCTGAGCAAGAGGGGCACACTGCCCTGCAGCAGCAGAAGTCAGCCCATGAGGAGGAGGTGAACCGGCTCCAGGAGAAATGGGTAGGTCATGGATGTGGCTGGGGACAGGAGAGGCAGATGTGGCCTCCCTTCAGTGAGTGCTCCACCCATTGACTCTTGGGACAGATATTGCTGCTTATAAGAGTGAAATCTGAGCAGGACTAGCCTGGTCCCATGGTGTAAAATCCAGCTTCTAGCTAGTAATTGAGCAATATATGAAAAACACTAAGAACAATTCCTGACATGTATGTAGTAAGCTCTATATTTGTGTTAACTATTATTGTTGTTGTTTGAGTATGTACAGAGAATTAAACATGGATCCTGGGATTTAGGATTGTTATACTGGCCCCAGGATGTAAAGGGAGCAGAGGAATGCCTTGGACCCCTTCTTGTCTAATTCAGAACTGTATTTCTTTTATCTTTTAATTATATAACTTAGTCTATTTGCTTTTATTGTGACTATAGGTATATTTGGATTTATTTCTACTATCTGATGCTATTTTTCCTGCCTTTTTATATCTTTTGGGGCAGGGAGGTCACCTTTCTTAACTTCTTTTAGGGAGTTCAATTGGATGATTAAGTTGTATTCTTTTCTGGGTTCTCTTTCTCTCTCTACTACTTTGGGTGGTCTGTTCTCTATTTTTAAAAAAATTTTAGTTGTTTCCTTTAATATTTAAAAATACGTACTTAATAGGGGCGCCTGGGTGGGTCAGTCGGTTAAGCAGCTGACTTCGGCTTAGGTCATAATCTTGCGGTTCACGAATTCGAGCCCCACATCGGGCTCTGTGCTGACAGCTCAGAGCCTGGAGCCTGCTTCAGATTCTGTGTTTCTGTCTCTCTCTCTGCCTCTCCCCTGCTCATGCTCTCTCTCTTTGTCAAAAATAAATTAAAAAACAAAAACATTAAAAAATTTTAAAAAATACATACTTAATAAAATCATAAGTTAATCAGTATGTTTGCCATTTTCTGAATGACACAAGGACTGCATTCACTCCTCCCGACCTATGTACTGTTTTATTCAATGTGTTTTGTTTTAACTAGTTTGTTAACACCACAAATTATTTTGACTTGTTTTCAACCGTGAATATTTGTTTAGATACACTGAAAAAATTACAAATGATTTTCAATCATCATCCCTTCTTGCATATCAGACATTCTATTTGGATTTATTTTCCTCCTTGGAAAAGAATTTCTTTGGTGAGGGTCTGTTGGTAATTAATTGTCTGAAAATATTTCTATTTTACTTTTATTCTTGAAAGATAGTTTCATTGGGTATAAAATTCTAGGATGATAGTTATTTTCTCTCAGCATATGCATTATTCTATTGTTTGTGTCGAGAAGACCCTGATTAGTTGTTTGTCAGACCTTCTTACTGTATTTTCCATGTATCTTGACTATTACATTTTCTACATTCATTTTTCTTTTTCTATACTGTATTGTAGATGATTTTTCAGATCTGTCTTCTACTCACTCCCTTTCAGCTGTGTCTAATCTGCTATGTAGTCTATTCACCAAGTTTTATATTTCACTTATTAAATTTTTTTATTTCTAGACATTCTATTCAGTTTTTTTTTTCAAATCTTCTTGGTCATATTTTAGTTTCTTTCCTTAATTTATATTTTCATCCTCTCTTTTATTCTTTAAACACATGAAACATATTTTTATGCTATTTAATAACACCAATAACTAAAGTCATTTCGGGCAGGGGCTCCTGAGTGACTCATTCAGTTAAGCGCCCAACTCCTGATTTCAGCTCAGGTCATGATCTCATGGTTAGTGGGATCAAGCTCCACATCAAGTTCTGCACTGATAGTGCGGAGTCTTCTTGGGATTCTCTCTCTCTCTGCTCCTCTCCTGCTCATTCACTTGCTCTCTCTCAAAATTAAATAAAATAAATTAATTAAAAAAAATTAAAAATAAAATAAAAATAAAATCTTTTCGAGCCTGACTCTGTTACATGTTTTTTCCATTGGTTCTCACTCCTGTGTTTTATGATTCTTGACTCTGAGCTCACATTCTTTAGAAATTTTTCTGTGGGAATCCTTTTGGCCTAAGGTGGAAGAGTTTTTCTTCAGAGAATTTGCTTTTTCTTCTGTTAGGAATTTCCTAGCAGAAGAGGAGGACACTGTTGTTATCCCCATTTTTATAGATGAGGAAACTGAGGCACAGAAATATGATAGAAATTAACTGAGGTCACTTGTACTAATAGTGTTGGATTAAAGGTTCTATCATCCCAGAACCATCTCAAAATAAAATTTTAAAATGAAGTGAAATAAAATTTATGTTGAAAGTATTTGGGGTCACATTCAAGCCCTAGGCCCACGTGAAGACCAGGTTGTGGTTGACTTCTCAATGGAGATTTTTTTTTTTAATCCTGTGTAAAAGTTGAAGCAAATAAATGTTCTTGCTATTTCCTTCTGTGGGATTTTTTTTGTTTTGTTTTCTCTCCCCCTACTTTCTGTCCCTTTCTCTTCCCCATTTCTCTCTTTCCTTCTTCTTTCTCTCAAGTTTATCCTTCTACTGAGGGTACTATAGCCCAGGGATAGGCAAGATTTTTTTGTAAAGGGCCACATATTAGGTTTTGTGGACCTTATGGTCTCTGTCATAATTATAGTACAAAAGTAGCCAGAGATACCATGTAAACAAATGAGCATGTCTGTGTTCAAATAAAACTTTAAGTGTGGACACTGAAATTTTAATTTCACATAATTTTCACATGTCACAAAAATCTCTCTCTCTCTTTTTTTTTTTTTTTTTTTTTGCTCCTTTTCAACCATTAAAAGTATTAAAACCACTGTTAGTTCACAGGCCATACAGCAACAGGAGGCTGGCCAGATTTTGCTCACATGCCATAGTTTATTGACCCCTGATTAGCCCTTTGGAGGTCCAGTTTTATGTGGGAGTCTTCTATTGGACTCCCCACCCCTGTCTTCTGTTTTCTTTTTCCCACGTAGCCTTAAAATGAATTTCAGAGTTATTAGGTATAGCAGATACCTCCAGTGGAAAGCCAGTCTGTACTCATTTACCATTTATAAAGCACAAGTCTTGCTTTGATTTTGACTCCTGTGAAATTTTCATTATTTTCCTGCTGGCTCACTTATACATTAAAACATACACTGGGGCATCTGGATGACTCAGTCAGTTAAGTGTCTGACTCTTGGTTTCAACTCGGGTCATGATGTCATGGTTCCTGAGATCAAGCCCTGCATTGAGCTCTGTGCTGATGGCCAAGGCCTGCTTGGGATTCTCTCTCCCTCTCTCTCTGCCCTTTCCCTGTTTGCACTGTCTCTATCTCTCTCAAAATAAATAAATAAACATTGAAAAAAAACCCTACAACATATATTTAATATTTTATCAGTATTTTTTGCCATTTTGCAGCTGGAAGGTTCAGAAATCTTGTTTTTCAGGTCTCTGAAAATAGAAGTTGATTTGTGCTTTGTGTGTATTTGTGATTTGACTGTTATTACAAGGCAGACTTGTTGGCAAGATGGTAGCTAGAAGTTTGCTTGTTTTGAAATTATATGCCTAAAGTAAGTAATTTAATTATTTGTTGAACAGTGTCCAGAAGGCACTTTCCCCAGCAAGAATTAGGCATATCACCCCGGGAAAATCCTCCAAGTGAAAGATGCAATAAAGTTCCAAAATAATGAGTAACCACCTGACATAATCTAGGCTTCTCTGGAAGGATTGACCATCTCATGGCCATACCTGAGTCATGGAAGGGCGTGTTCCATTTTTTCCTTTCCTCGCATTCAGACAATCCCCCTGAATTCTGATCATCTGACTTTATGATCTCCCTACTGATTGAAAAGGTTGACTACTCTCATAACTCTTGGGGTCTGTTAGTTTGATTGATTGATTGATTGATTGATTGATTGTAAGCTCTACACCTAATGTGGGGGGTTGAACTCACAACCCCGAGATCAAGAGTCACATGCTCTACCAACTGAGCCAGCCAGGCACCCCTGAGAGTCTGTTAGTTTTAACTATGACTGCCTTCTCCTGGAATCCTAACAATTGGAAAAACTCTTAGAGGCTCTAGTCTTCATTCTTTCACCTAGTGCATGTACCCCCTTTAATTGTAGTGATAGTGGACACTCATCAACCACTTCCCCATGCCACATGCCTTGCTAAATGCTATTTACATTATTTCAGATAGCCTACCTACTACTAGCTAGTGAGGAAATTGAGATGTAGAGAAATCACTCAAGGTCACATGGCTAATAAGCAGTAGAACAGGAATTAACCATCTCTTAACCATTTATGCTGTGGTCATTCCTACAGGATCCCTTTCATATGGTCACTTAGCTTCTGTTGTATTCCACCAATGGCTGCCCATTCATTTCTAGGTAGATCTAGTTATTGAAAAATTATTCCTTATGTCAAGCCAAAATCTATTACGTGAAACAAATCACATCTTAGGTTTGCTTGAAATACCTCACCAACATGCTTGCTTTCCTCTAGACATGTTACATGTTATGACCCAATATGCAGAATATTCTGATCCACAACCTAACTGGCAACCCTAGCCTGTTACTTCCTGGACATCATGGAATTGGCTTTTTTGGTAGCTATAACACACTTCTAATCAAATTGAGTGAATAGGCCAGGTTTTTTTTTTAAACACTTATTACTATTAAAATTCATCTTTCTCATATTTTCACAGCTGGCTTTTTAAATCAGAGGGAATGATTTGATGTTCATAGCCGTTTGATAACTGTGGCATTATGGATTGCTATTCTTAGGCATCTTAACAGTCCAGCAGCTGAAATGTGATTCATTTGTGCAATGTTGAGTGTTTACTGTGTGGGGGGTGTTGAGGAGACAGTGGAGAGCAAAGTAGACGTGGTTCTCCTTATGGAGCTTAAAACCTCAAAGGAGAAGACAAGTATTAAATAAGTTAATATGTAAGCGTGTAAGTTATTATGGAAGATCCATGAAGAATAAGAACTGGGTGTTATAAGAGCAACAGCAAGGGGGCAACAGCAAGAGCAAGAGCAATAGCAACTTATAACAGCAAGTTTTAAGAGCAACAGAACTGTTTCGAGTGTGTGGTCTGGGAAGGCCTCTCCGGGGAAGCATTAGTTAAGCTGTGAGGAACAATGGTGTGGGAGGCAGGCAGGGGTGTTCTAAGGAGCAGGAAAGCATGAGGAAAGAAAGGCCTTAAAGGTATGAGAGTGTGTAGTGTGCTCAAGGTCCTGAGAGGAGGTCAGTGTGACCAGTGAGGGGGAAGCTGTACAAGATGATGTTGGAAAGGGGTGAAACCCTAGAGGCATTCCCGTTAAATGAATGCATAATTCGAGCAAAAATATGTAAATATTTTTATTAATTTATTTTTAGTAGGCTACATGCCCAACGTGGGGCTTGAACTCACGACCCTGAGATTGAGAGTTGCATGCTCTACCAATTGAGCCAGCCAGGCACCTTGAGAGCTTGTAAATATTTTAAAGGAAAGGTGCAGGGAACTTCTCTCTTAATGCTAATGATAAAAGGTGTTAAGTAAGGTGATAAAAGGTGATAAAGACTTATCTCAGTCCTTAAAGCAACCCAAATTGTTATGCCCATTTTTATAGATGAGGAAACTGAGTAACAGAGATGAGATTGAAATTAACCCAGGTCACTCACTAGTGGTGTTGGATTAAATAAAGACTGTAACCCAGGCAGCCTGGCTCTAGAGCCCTTCACCAACTATCCTGAGAAGCTAAGAGAGGGTGCCGGCTTAGTCTGGGGGATTGGGGAAGGCTTTGGTCACTGGCTGACCTCCGGGAGGACCAGGATGCCCTGTCCTCATGCCCTTGTATAGCAGGAGACATCCTAGCTAGGCTCAGCCTGACTTTTTGGGAGGCTAACTCTACCACCTTGGACAGGGCAGAGTGGGCAGCAGAGAACCAATCTGCCACCTCAGTTCATTGTTACAACCGTCAACCATAAGTGGTGTGGTTGCTTGAAAATAACATATCTGTAGCCTATGTTAGGGACAATTGCACTTTAGAAAATGCTTTCTTGTGTATTTTATCATTTGATTTTTTACAACTCTTATTTGATTCTCATAAAATTTGGTGAGACAGATAAGCCAAGAGTTAGCAACCTCACTTTGTCGATGGGGAGACAGGCTGAGAGAGGTACCAAGAACACCCAGCTGAGACCTTCTCTGCTCCAGCCCTCCTTTTGCCTCCTGTCCTTACCCACTGGGTTCTAACCGTGAGTCCTTCACACAACCAGGAGAAAGAGCGCTCCCGGCACCAGCAGGAACTGGGAAAGGCTCTGGAGAGCCTAGAGAGGGAGAAAATGGAGCTGGAAATGAGGCTGACGGAACAGCAGGCAGAAACCGAGGCCATCCGGACACAGAGGGAGGAAGAGAGGGCGGAGGCAGAGAGCGCCCTCTGCCAGGTGGGAAGCTGGGGAGATGGGAACTGTGATCCCCCTACCTCTGACCACTTCCTTGTCCACTCCCAGGAGTATTGCTGCAGGGGGGCTTCCAGAAGAGACGTACATGCCACTTTGCTGCTTAGTGAGAAGGGGTGACCGGCGCTATTAGCTGTGGGGCCGACAGTATGCCACACTTCCTGAGGGAGGGCTGATGTTCACCACATCCTGTCAGCTTGCAAACCAGTGACAGTCTTTGTACTTCCTGGTTCTTAACCAGTGGGTCCAGATCTTCTTTGGCCCTCAGCCCCCACCCCACATTCTGGAAGAACCCTTGAGCAGCTGGGCTGTGTCTGTGGCCTAGAGGGTGAGCATGGTCACCCCTGATGCAGCAAGCCCTTGCCCTCCTGCCTATCCACAGATGCAGCTCGAAACTGAGAAGGAGAGGGTGTCCCTCCTGGAGACACTGCTGCAGACGCAGAAGGAGCTGGCAGAAGCCAGCCAACAACTGGAACGGCTGAGGCAGGATATGAAGGTTCAGAAGTTAAAGGAGCAGGTATGGAGGGTGGTCCTGGGCAGAGAGGAAAGGCGGTATTGATGTGCTGCTTCAACATTGGCCAGTTCTCTGTTGCTTCTTTGCACCAGGTCCTGGGCTAGGTGCTGTCACATGACAAACATAAAGGTGAAGCACAGCAGTGAAATGACAGACACGGTCCCTGCCCTCAACGAGCTCTCATTCTAGTGGTAGAGCGGATGAAAACAAGCAGACACAGAATAAAGGAGATAATTACAGATTATGATAAGTGCCGTAAAGGAAATGGATAGGGTGAAATCATTGAGAGTGAGTCAAAGGAGGCCACTTCGCACGAGGTGGTCCGGGGGTTCACTGAGAAAGCGACATTTGAGCTGAGACATGAAGGTTAGAAAGAGCCAACGACTGGGGCGCCTGGGTGGCGCAGTCGGTTAAGCGTCCGACTTCAGCCAGGTCACGATCTCGCGGTCCGTGAGTTCGAGCCCCGCGTCAGGCTCTGGGCTGATGGCTCAGAGCCTGGAGCCTGTTTCCGATTCTGTGTCTCCCTCTCTCTCTGCCCCTCCCCCATTCATGCTCTGTCTCTCTCTGTCCCAAAAAAATAAATAAACGTTGAAAAAAAAAATTTTTTTTTAAAAAGAAAGAGCCAACGACATGTAACAGTAGGGATGAATCATGAAAGCATTGTGCTTCATGTAAGAAGCCAGTCACAAGAGGCCATTTGTAGGGGCGCCTGGGTGGCGCAGTCGGTTAAGCGTCCGACTTCAACCAGGTCACGATCTCGCGGTCCCTGAGTTCGAGCCCCGCGTCAGGCTCTGGGCTGATGGCTCAGAGCCTGGAGCCTGTTTCCGATTCTGTGTCTCGCTCTCTCTCTGCCCCTCCCCCGTTCATGCTCTGTCTCTCTCTGTCCCAAAAATAAATAAACGTTAAAAAAAAAAAAAAACAAGAGGCCATTTGTAGGTGTATGATTCCATTTGTAGGAAGTGTCCAGGATAAGCAAGTGTACAGAGTCAGAGAGCAGATGAGTGGTTGGAAGTAGGGATGGGGTTAGGGAGGGTACAGTCTTGCTTTCTGGGATGATAAAAATGTTCTAAAATGGATTGTGGTGATAGTTGTACAACTCTGTGAATATACTGAAAACCATCGAATTGCATGCTTAAATGGGTGAATTGTATGGTATATGACCTATATGTTAGTAAAGTTCTTTATTTTTTTAAATTTTTTTAACGTTTACTTATTTTTGAGAGAGAGAGAGAGAGACAGAGCATGAGCAAGCGAGGGTCAGAGAGAGAGGGAGACACAGAATCTGAAGCACGCTCCAGGCTCCGAGTTGTCAGCACAGAGCCCGACGCGGGGCTCGAACTCACAAATCACAAGATCATGACCTGAGCAAAGTTGGGCGCTTAACTGACTGAGCCACCCAGGTGGCCCTCGGTAAAGCCCTTTAAAAAGAGAGAGAAGCTAGGTATTTGAAGAACTGTTTAAGCAGAGGAAATAGCCACCATAAGGGCTGTGGCATAGACAGAAAAGGGCTCGGGGAAGGGCCAGGGCAGAAAGGAGGCCCTGTGGCTCCAGCTCAACAGGCTCAGGGCCAGTGGAAAGGTAAGCGGGAGCCCTTGGTCAGCCATGGTAGGAGCTTAGAATTTGTTCTAAGGGCAGTGGGAAACTGTTGGATGGTATTTAAAAAGAAGAATAGGACATGATTTATTATATATATTTTAAGAAATACTTTAGCTGCTGAGTGGAGGGGTGTGTGTGTGTGTATGTGTGTGTGCGCACACACATGCTCACATGTAGGGGGTGGTGGCCTGAAGTGGAAGTAGGGATATGCGACAGGAGGCCACTGCAATGGTCTGGGTGAGGGACTGCTACCAACTGAGGGGCCCCGACCAAGAAAGCCTGGGTGAGCCAGCAGGCTTTGTGGGGAAGGAGAGGGAACGGGAGGTGAGGGTTGAGGTGACATTGTGGAAACAGCATGGATTGCGGCATCCTGCCTCAGCTTTTGCCAACCCAGTTGAAAAACCAGTGTTAATGTGACAAGGGTTTCAAGACGCAGGCCCCAGCGTTTCCCTCTGCTCACCATGGTCTTCTCCTTTTGCAGGAGACCACCGAGCTGCTGCAGACCCAGCTCCGGGATGCTCGGCAGGAACTGGAGCAGGCAGCCCAACGGGACAGGGGTGACCTTGCTGGTCTCCGAGAAGAGTGCAGGGCCCTGCTGCAGGCCAAGACAGACCTGCAGGAGCAGGTGCCCCCTCCTGTCTCCCAGCCCTGCAGCCCTTCCCCAGCGTAGCCAGCCTCTCCCGTGACTCCAGTAGGAAAGGGGAACCCTGGCCCTGCTGCCTGAGCTTGGGAAGGAGGGAAAACAGAAGGGTGCTGAGAGCTGTGCATGTGTCCTCAGAGCCCCAGGATAGTCCTCTCTCCCTGTGTTAACCACAGAACTTAGATTTTCTCCGGTGCCCATCGTTCTTCCCACCCTCCCCAGAGATTCAGTATTTCTTTTCCAAAACTTTTTAATGTTTATTTATTTTTGAGAGAGAGAGAGAGAGAGAGAGAGTGCATGAACAGAGGAGGGGCAGAGAGAGAGAGAGGGAGACACAGAATCCAAAGCAGGCTCCAGGCCGAGCTGTCAGCACAGAGCCTGATATTGGACTCAAACTCATGAGAACCCTGAAAGCATGACCTAGGCCAAAGTCGGATGCTTAACTGACTGAGCCACACAGGTGCCCTGAGATACGGTATTTTTTATACCAGGTTGCTTTTCCTACTCTGATTGCTTTTCCTTTTCAGAATCCTGTATCAGCTGGTGTCCTGACTGTTTATTTTTTAAAAATACAATCACAATACACTTGCCCATCACTTTGCCTTTGGGTAGTTATATTCAGGCAAGATTTTAATTTGCACCTGCCTTTACACAGCAGATGTGGGGCTAGGGGATGAGGGTGAGGCTGAACGGTACTGGGGGCGGGGCAGTAAGAATAGTGTGTAAGGGTTGGAGAAGCCCCAGAGCATGGGACATGGGCCAGTAACTAAGGTAAACCTTGAAGGACCCCGGAGCCCCAGGAGGAGTGAGAAGCCTCCTCCTGCTGGCCACCCGCCCTTTGTCCTCATGCCTTTATCATCCCAGGTGGAGGACTTGAAGTCTCAGCTGGTTTCCAAGGATGACTCCCAGAGGCTGGTGGAGCAGGAGATTAAGGAGAAGCTGAGAGAGGCCCAGGAGTATAGCCAAATCCAGAAGGAGCTGGAGAGCGAGAAAGCCAGGTAGGCTTGATGGGCTGTGGAGTGGGCTTTAGCCTGTCTCGCTGCTGTGGTCACGTTGAGGTGGACAGTTCTTTGCTCAGGTAACCTAGCCTCTTGTGTCTCCAGCCCTGGACTATACAGGTAGCCATGTGGAGAGGATGTGGTCCCTGTCTTCAAGCTTACACTTCATTCACTTAGTATATATATGTTTGTGTGAATACCAGATGCTGTGCCAGGGGTGGGGGATGCAGGGATAAACAAGACAGCATGGTCCCTGCCCCAGTAGAATTATAGTTTTGTGGGGGAAGACATCAATAAAATAATCCCCCAGATAAATCATTGCAGATTATGTTACCTGGTATGGAGGGAAGAAATAGGATGCTGAACTAGAAATGGGAGTTGAGGATATGTATTTTAGATAAGATTTTAGGGAAGGGAAGGTCTTCCTCAAGGAGATTGCCTTTAATTTTTTTTTATGTTTATTTATTTATTTTTGAGAGAGACAGAGACAGTGTGAGTGGGGGAGGGGCAGAGAGAGAGAATCCCAAGCAGGCTTTGCACCGTCAGCACAGAGCCTGATGCGAGGCTCGAACTCATGAATCTGAGATCATGACCCGAGCCAAAACCAAGAGTTGTTTAACTGACTGATACACCCAGGCGCCCCAGAGGTTGCATTAAAACTGGTCACCAAGGGGGCGCCTGGATGGCTCAGTCAGTTGGGCATCTGACACTCGATTTCAGCTCAGGTCATGATCTCACAGGTTATGAGATCAAGCCATGTTGGGCTCTGTGTGTTGGGTGTGGAGCCTGCTTAGGATTCTCTCTCTCTCTCTCTCTCTCTCTCTCTCTCTCTCTCTGTCTCTCTCGCTCTGACCCTTTCCTGCTTGCACATGTGTGCATGTGCTCTCTCTCTCCCTCAAATAAATAAATAAATAAATAAATAAATAAATAAATAAACAAACTGATCGCTGAAGATGAACTGGAGCCAGCCATGCAAAGGAGTAGGAGAGCTCTATGGTGGGAGTAGAAATCTCACAATGGCCCGGAGGTGGATCAGAACTCGGGGTATTTGGTTGGGGACTCTGGAAGCACTGTATGACCAGAGCCCAGTGAATGACGAGAGGGTGTGTGACCTGGAAAGTCTGTGTCACTCAAGACTTATGGGCCATGGCCAGAAGTTTGCATTTTATTTTAGGTTTAGTAGTAAACCACTGAAAGGTTTTAAGCAGAGAAATGGACACGATCCAGTTTATGACATATCAGAAGGGGTAGGGATGGCAGAAAACATCAGGAGTGAGATACGGCCATTCAGGTGAAGTGCAGCATGTCTCAGTGATGCAGAAGTTTGAAAAAGAGCAGATCCTCTTGTTGATGAAACTATAGGCAGCAAGATAGTTTAAGAGGTGGGTATGGTTGTCTGGGCGAGAGATACTAAGGCTGCACCAGGGTAGAGTAGTGGAGAAGAGGAGGGAAGGGGCTCAAGGGACATTAAGGGAGTTGGACTCCATTATATGTTATCATAGATTGGACATAGGTGGGAGGTGCAGAGGGGATGGACAGAATTGGACACGTTGAATCTGAGGTATCGCGTAGGTATTTCCGGAATCTACCAGAGAAGAATAAACTGTGCAGCTGAAGGCAAGTATCATATGCATGAAGTACGTAGGAGTACTCAGTCGGTGCTCAATAAATGCTAGCTTTTATTGTTTCACTATAATTATTGTTAGTTTTTCTCTCTAATTATGAGTGCTGTGTTTAGCACAGTCAGTTCTTCATTCCCTGAGAGAATGACCTTAGACCTCTGACCTCTCTTTAGCCTGATTCAGTCACTGGTGGAAAAGGAGCAGAGACTCCTTGTTTTACAAGAAGCGGACTCTGTTCGACAACAAGAGCTGAGCTCCCTGCGCCAGGACTTGCAGGAGGCCCAGGGAGGGCAGAAGGAGCTCAGCGCCCAGGTACTTCCCACGCTGGTGATGGGCCCCATTCCTTGGTGGAAGCCCACTCCTGGAGTAGAGAGGGCGACTGTTTAGGATCTTCTCATAAAGAGGGCCGTTCTCTTTTTCCATATTACAGGGTGTGCTGGGACTTCAGCCACCCTGGCAAGAGAGGCAAGTCAGAACTGGGCAGGGTGGGGGCTTGGGAACCTGGCCCAGAGTTGAGAATGGCCCCTGTAAGGAATCTGACAGCCCAAAACGTGGCGCCCAAAGGAGCAGAGCCACACAGGCCCGGTCAAGCATGGCCACGTCTAAGTGCGCTCGGTCAGCCTGGCAAGACACAGCAGTGGAACAGGTTATTATGCAGATCAAGTAGGCAGCAGCAAGAAAACTTTGGGACTTGGTCTGCTCACTGCAGGACCCCATACCTCGGATGCCAAGGAAAGCCAGAACCGGGATGGGAAGGGTGAGCCAGGAAGAGCTAGATGGTAGACTGGGGCAGAGAAGGACCAGGTCTGGTCATTAGTGCTGGATTTGGCTCCCAGCCCTACTGCTTCCAGGTTGTGTGAGCATCAGTTTCTTCATCCATAAAACAAGGATGATAATTCTTAACTATTATAGGAATGTATAAAGTGTCAGGAACACAGTAAGCCCTCTATAAGTGGTAGCCATTATTACTGTGACTGGTCTTATTTAGGCTCAGCGTCAGGGTTTCAGGAAGAGCTCTGATCATAGCAGGGATCTGGCATCACTGCCAGGTGGACCAGGCCACAACCCATTTGCGTTGCCCAGGCCCATGGGTCAGGAGTCAGTAGGTGGACATGCAGGTCAGATCGAGGGTAACACTCATTCCAGAGCTCTCCTTGCCTGCTGGGGAGCTGAGCCTCCCAGCGCCAATCAAGATGTGCATAGGGATTGAGTGGGGTGAGGCCGGGAGGGTCTGACAAGAGGGTGTCCACTCCCTGCTCAGAGTGACAACACTTCCTTCCTGGCAGGTGGAATTACTAAAGCAGGAGGTGAAGGAAAAGGAGGCTGACTTTCTGGCCCAGGAAGCACAACTGCTAGAGGAGCTGGAGGCATCTCGAGTAACAGAGCAGCAGCTGCGAGCTTCCTTGCGGGCCCTGGAAACCAAGGCGGCCCAAGTCCAGCTCCGGCTGCGCAGCACAGAGAACCAGCTGGCGGCCCTGGCAGCAGAGCAGCAGCCCGGGCAGCAGGCGCAAGCCCAGCTGGCCAGCCTCTGTTCTGTCCTGCAGCAGGCCCTGGGGTCTGCTTGCGAGAACAGGCCTGAGCTGCATGGCGGAGGGGACTCTGCTTCCCTCGGGGCCCCAGAGCCAGGTAAGACCACCCAAGAACTCAGGCCTGGCTCCCTGGATAAGGAAGGGGCATGTGGTTTCTTAGGCAATGTTGCAGCAAGGCTAAGGTCACAGACTCCGGAATTAATTCAATCAGAGTTTGAATCACCACTCTGCCATTTGATAGACATGTGTGCCTGGGCAAGTCGCCTATCCTTTGGGCTTGATTTTCTTTAAACTTTAAAATGAGGATGAGGAAAAATAATAAATAAATAAATAAATAAATAAATAAATAAATAAATAAATAAAATGAGGATGAGGTCACAGTGCCTGGGTAGCTCAGTCTGTTAAGTGTCCGATTTCGGCTCAGGTCATGATCTTGCAGTTCATGGGTTCAAACCTCACATCGGGCTCTGTGCTGACAGCTGGGAGCCTGGAGCCTGCTTCAGATTCTGTGTCTCCCTCTCTGCCCCTCCCCCACTCACACTCTGTCTTCCTCTCTCTCAAAAATAAGCAAACATTAAAATGAGGATGGGGCATCTGGGTGGCTCAGTTGGTTGAGCACCTGACTGTTGATTTCAGCTCTGGTCATGATCTCATGGTTCGTGAGATTGTGCAGAGCCTGCTTGGGATTCTGTCTCCCTCCCTCTCTCTGCTCCTCCCCCGCTCACACTCTATCTCTCAAAATAAATAAACTTATAAAATAAAATAAAATGAAATAAAATGAGGATGTTAAAAGTACATACCTCTGGGGATTTTTCTAAGGAGTTAATGAGATTATGTAGTAAAATAGGCATTTACTAAATGCTTACTTAACAAATGATAGCTAGCATTATCTAGTGCCTGCCATAGCTCCTGGCACATAGGAATGCAGAAAGTGGATGATGTAAGCACCTGCGTGTCTCAGTCAGTTAAGCATCTGACTCTTGGCTTTGGCTCAGGTCATGGTCTCATGGTTAGTGGGACTGAGCATGGCATGGCGCTCTGGGCTGACTGTAGGAGAAACTTCTCTGTCTCTTCCTCTCTCAGCAGGAATTCTGTCTCCCCACCTCTCTGCCCCTCCCCCGTTTGCACTCACGCGTGCGCGTGCTCTCTCTCTCTCTCAAAATAAATAAACTTAAAAAAGTGCGTGATAAATGAACTGCTCAGAAGGGGTTCTTTGGGGAAAGGAGGGATCGGGGGAAGGCCAAGGCTGTACGGACCAGGGGAGGTTTGGACCAGGGGAGGTTTGGCCGTTTCCTTTCATAGTGCCGCCAAGTCAGGAGGTGTTTCCTCATTTTTTCAGACCAGAATGGAGCCAGGATTCTCTTTAAGAGAGGGCCCCTCCTGACAGCTCTGTCAGCTGAGGCTGTGGCATCTGCCCTCCACAAGCTTCACCAAGACCTGTGGAAGACCCAGCAGGCTCGGGTACGATTCTCTGCTCTTCTTCCTTGAACTCTTCCCTCCCCAGAGACTCGGTTTGAACTGTTTTATTCCCCAGATCAAGTTGCGATGAGTTCCACTTCCATCACTTACTGCCTGGCAAGCACGAGCACAGAATGTGGTTTCCTGGGCCTGGACTTCACTAGTTAACTGGGGCAAATCATGTCTGCCCCCCAGGGGTGTGAGGATCAAGTGAGTGAGGGATTTGAGTGGGCTCTGTGAGCTTGAAAAGCCTGCGCAGATGAGGGATATTGTTTGTATCATTTTCCTCTCAGCCATGAATTATTTATTCTTGGTGCCAAGATGTCCAAGAAAAACCCAACAAATTGGGGACTGCTGAAATTTGAGGTTGCCATTTATAGGAACATTGTGGGCCTAAGACTGAACCAAAAGTCCCGTAAATTCCACCCCTTGGTGACCCTATCATTCAATAAAAAGTGAGTATGCCAGCCACTGTGAGCTGATGGTACAGAAAGGAGAACGACCAACTCTCCACCCTCAAGGAGGCCAAGGAAGCAAACTGTGTTCTAAGATAGAACTGATAGAATTGATCAGATCAATAACAGATACAAATGATGATAATGGGAGGAAGGGACAGTTCATTCCAGCTTGGAGAGGGACACAGGGAGGGAAGAAGTGACACTTGAACTGATCTTTGAAGTAGGAGTTTGGGGAAAGGAGAGGGGACCCCAGGCTAAGACATCAGCAAGTTGCATTTCAGAAGGCACACAGAGGTGATTCTAGGTGTGATTCTAGGCTCCAGCCAGTTGGAGCAGAGTCTGTCATCACTCCCAGGAGCGATCAGGGACTAGATCCGCAGTGGCAGACCCCACAAGGGCTGAGAGGAAGGAGGGGGCAGCTTGGGTATGGGGCTGGGATAGCTTTGTGGAAGAAGAGGCACTTGGGGGTCAGCTTCGCCCTTCCTTTCCCAGGATGACCTGAGGGAGCAGGCCCAGAAGCTGGAACAGCGTCTCACGGATACAGAGGCAGAGAAAAGTCAGGTCTGCAGAGAATTACAGCATCTGCAGAGAAAGCTCTCCCAGAACCAGGAAGGTGAGAAGCTCAAGGCAGGGAGATTTGGAGGGAAGAGAGAGGAAGCACCAGAAGCCCAGAACAGGCAGCCACTCTTCACTGCTCACTAACAAATGTGAGAAAAGATACCTAGAGACATCTCCAAAGGGGTGATGACCCCTGTGAACTAGTTTTCTGCTTTGTTTGGCCTTTGTGGGCCATCCTAGAAGAAGGGATTCAGGGGGACAGATTGGATGAACTGAGAGAGGTTCCTGGCTAGGCTTCCACTTTCTCTGTCTGTGTTTAAAAACTGGCAACCTAGGGCCAGGGCTATTTGAGAACATTATAAAATTATGTATCTTTTGTCATTTATCCATATTATTTATTTTTATCATCTCCAACTGTGTCCTCAAAATTATTAAACTTTGACAACAGAAGGATTATGGGCTTGTTTGAGAGACAGCGAAGTGGGGCGATCTGGGGAGAACATACCCCTGCCACAGCCAAGGGCTGGAAAGGGTGGGGACTACTTGGAAAGGAAAGGAAATGGAGGGTCTTGAGGGCCAAGCTCCATTGTAGAAGAGAAGAGGACAACTTAGGGAGGGAGTCTGGGTCTTGAAAGTGTCCGCAAAGGGCTTCCTGAGAGCCACACACATAGAGCTGGGTTCTGGTATCTTTTGCAGAAATGGTGTACAGCCAGCAGAGCGAGCCTAGTTTCTAGCAACCTCTCCAAACCATAGAACTGGAGACCAGCAACGATTTCCAACGTCACTGAGCTCCACCCTGTTGGGAGCCCAGGGGTGGAGAGCTGTGTGTGATCAGGATGAGGTGTATTGGGAGGGCAGTCAGGCAAGTGCTCGCTCTGGGCAGCAGATCCAGATGTGAGTCTGGAAGCAGCAAAGAGCCTAGACCACCAGGAGCAGCTGGAAGATGGGTGATGTGTCTATGAAACTGGATGTAATTCTCTCCTTCTTGGCCTTCTCCCCCTTTGATTCTGTGCCTCACCTTCCATCTGCCCCTATATCCCTCTTTTCCTCCACCCTCAATCATGGGCCTCGCTCTACTACCTCCCCTCTTCCCAAAGAGAAATCCAAGTGGGAAGGAAAACAGAACTCCCTTGAATGTGAGCTGACGGAACTGCATGAGACTGTGGCATCATTACAGAGTCAGCTATGGCAAGCAGAGCTGCAGGGAATAGAGGCCCAGGTGAGGCAGCCCTGGTTTGGGGTAGGGGATTTCTTTCGGGATAGTCCTTAGGGGCCAGGTCTGCAGCTCCAGACTCACCTTGGCCAGTGGCCAGACTCACTATGGCCAGTGACCATACCTCATTCATATGTAGTGCCCAGCTTCCTTAAGCAAGGCTCTGTGTTTCCCTGTCTGTCTCTGTGGCTATGAGGGCCATTATTAAGGCCCCAGTGAATCCTCCTCCAATGAGTTTTTCCGAATTAAGGTAGACATTTTTGTCCCTTGCCCTGAAGGGCCAGAGTCTGAGATGGCTCGTTTGCCTCTAGCTTTCTCCTCTGGGCCTAGCAGAGCCCTGGAATGTGGTAGGGATGATCGTTTACAGTATCAGCTTAAGGGGAGTGCACAGGTTCTTTTTGTCACTCCCTGACATTGCTGGTGCTGCAGAGGTAAGGCGAGGAAGGGCCTGTGCAGGGGTGACCACATCGGGGAAGTGTAGTCTAAGCTGGTTTTGCATCTTGTTTTCTAGAATGAGCGAGAGCTACTTCAGGCAACTAAGGAGAACCTGATGGCCCAGGTGGAAAGGCTGCAGGCATCTGTGGCAGAAGCCAGGGCTCAGGCCAGTGCTGCCGGGGCCCTGGAGGAGGACTTGAGAAATGCTCGTTCGGCCCTGAAACTCAAGATTAAGGAAGCGGAGGCCGAGCGTGAGCGAGCCCAGGCTCTGCAGGAGCAGGGTGAGCTGAAGGTGGCCCATGGCAAGGCTCTGCAGGAGAATTTAGCTATCCTGGCCCAGACCCTATCCAAAAGAGAAGGGGAGGTAGAGACTTTGCGGGGAAATATCCAGGAACTGGAGAAACAACGGGAAATGCAAAAGGCTGCCTTGGAAGTCCTATCTCTGGACCTGAAGAAGAGGAACCAAGAGGTAGATGTGCAACAAGAACAGATCCAGGAGCTGGAGAAGTGCAGGTCTGTTTTAGAGCATCTGCCCATGGCCGTCCAGGAGCAGGAACAGAAGCTGGCTGTGCAGAGGGAGCAGATCAAAGAGCTCGAGAAGGATCGAGAGACACAGAGGAACATCTTGGAGCATCAGCTTCTCGAACTTGAGAAGAAGGCCCAGGTGATCGAGTCCCAGAAGGGACAGATTCAGGATCTGAAGAAGCAGCTGGTTACACTGGAATGCCTGGCCCTGGAACTAGAAGAAAACCACCACAAAATGGAGTGCCAGCAAAAGGCAATCGAGGAGCTGGAGGACCAGAGGGAGGTGCAGAGGCTGGCTCTGACCCACCTTACACTGGACCTGGAGGAAAGGAGCCAGGAGCTGCAGGCACAGAGCAGCCAGATCCACGAGCTGGAGAGCCGCAGCACCCTTCTGGCCAGAGAGCTCCAGGACAAGGACCAGGAGCTGCAGTCCCAGCGAGAACAGATCGAGGAGCTGCAGAGGCAGAAGGAGCACCTGACTCAGGACCTCGAGAGGAGGGACCAGGACATGGTGCTGCAGAGAGAGAGGATTCAGGTCCTAGAGGATCAGAGGACGCTGCAGACCAAGATCCTAGAGGAGGACCTGGGACAGATCAAACTATCCTTGAGAGAGCGGGGCCGGGAGCTGGCCTCCCAGAGGCCACTGATGCAGGAGCGGGCAGAGGAAGGGAAGGGCCAGAGTAAAGCACAGCGCGGGAGCCTGGAGCACATGAAACTGATCCTGCGTGATAAGGAGAAGGAGGTGGAATGCCAGCAGGAACGTATCCAAGAACTGAAGGAGCACAAGGGCCATCTGGAGCAGCAGCTCCAGGGCCTACACAGGAAGGTGGGTGAGACCAGCCTCCTCCTGACCCAACGGGAGCAGGAGATCGTGGTCCTGCAGCGGCACCTGCAGGAAGCCAGGGAACAGGGGCAGCTGAAAGAGCAGTCACTTCAGGGTCACCTGGAAGAGACCCAGAGAGCCCTGGCTCAGAGGGACCAGGAGCTCGAGGCCCTGCAGCAGCAGCAGCAGCAGGCGCAGGGACAGGAGGAGAGCATGAAGGAAAAGGCAAGCACGCTGCAGAGAGCCCTGGAGCAAGCCCACGCAGTACTGAAAGAGCGCCAGGGGGAGCTTGAGGACCACAAGGAGCATGTGCGAAGGCTCCGGGAAGAGCTGGTGGTGGAGGGACAGAGGGTGCAGGCCCTGGAGGAGGTGCTGGGGGACCTCAGGGCTGAGTCTCGGGAACAGGAGGAGGCTCTGCTGGCCCTCCGGCAGCAGTGTGCGGAGCGTGCTCAGGAGCACGAGGTGGAGATCCGGGGCCTGCAGGACAGCCTGCTGCAGGCAGAGACCATGCTCAAGGAGCGGGGCCGGGAGCTGGAGGCCGTGCAAGCAGATGGCCGGTCCTCCCAGCATCGGGAAGAGACAGCCCGGGCCCGGGCTGAGGCTCTGCAGGAGGCCCTCAGCGAGGCTCAGGCTACCCTGCAGGAGAAGGAGCAGCGTCTCCTTGGCCAGGCAGAATTGAGCCGCAACCTGGAGGCCAGCACAGCCACCTTGCAGGCTGCCCTGGACTCCTGCCAGGCACAAGCCCGGCAGCTGGAGGAGGCCCTGAGAAGGCGGGAAGGGGAGATCCGGGACCGGGATCTCCGACATCAGGAGGCTGTGCAGCAGCTCCAGCGGGCACTTGCCCAGAGGGATGACGAGCTGAGTCATCAGAAGAGACAGGGGCAGCTGCTAGAGCAGTCTCTGGCCCAGAGGGACCGAGAAGATCAAGGGAAGCAAGGTGCAGGGCAGGAGAGAGAAGAGGAAGAGATGAGGGGCCTCCGGGAAAGCCTAAGGGAATTGCAGCTGACTCTAGCCCAAAAGGAAGAGGAGATTCTGGGGCTGAGGGAGGCCCAGCAAAGGAAGAATCTGGAGGACTCACCGCACAGCCACACAGCCTCCCCAGCGGAGGAGCCCTCTACACAATTTGATGCTTTAGGGCCCCGGCTTCAGCAAGAGCTGGAGCGACTCCAGGCAGCCCTGAGGCAGACAGAGGCCAGGGAGATTGAGTGGAGGGAGAAGGCCCAGGATTTGGCACTGTCCCTGGCCCAGAGCAAGGCTAGTGTCAGCAATCTGCAGGAGGTGGCCATGCTCCTACAAGCCTCTGTTCTGGAGCGGGACTCAGAACGCCAGAGGTTGCAGGTGAGTTCCTCCCCGGCAGTAACGGCCGGTCTGACTGAGCCCAGGGGGGCTGTCTGGCACCCTGGGCTTGTGGCACCTCAGGGTGCAAGAGACCTAAGTGGGATCCAGATTATCGTGCTGGTCTGGGGGGATATGGAGAGAATAAGCCACCCACAGTTCCTGCCCTGAGTCTAGAAGATAAGCAATTAGAATGCAATGTCTAGTTATATTTAGTGCCTCATTAGAGAAGTTTAGTATGCTCTGAGCACACTAGAGGGACACTCAGCCTTTCCCTAGTGGAAAGCTTTCCTGAAAGGCTTCCCAGTAAAAGTGGGGTTTAAGATTAGATCTGAAGGGACCAGTAAGGAATTAGCCAAGCACAGGTTGGGGGAGGAGCTTTTTGGGGAAGAAGAAAGAGGAAGGAGGGTGTGGAGTATCTGTGCAGGGACTTCAGGCTGACTGGGACACAGAGGGACAGTTGGCAACAGAAGACAAGGTGACAGGGGCCCCTCGTTCCACGCTTTTAAGTTATGTTAAGGACCTGGGTGACCAGCGGAACTTGGATGAAGTGTTTGGGGCAGATGAGGTGTGTGTGTGTGTGTGTGTGTGTGTGTATAGGACACAATCCGATGTACAGTTCAAGAGAATTGTTCAGGCTGCCATGTGGAGCAACAAATCTAAGGAGACCAATGAGGAGGCTGTCATCCAAGTCTGGAGACAGATGATGGCCTAAGATAGTAAGGGTGGATGGTGACATGAGGGTGGACCTAGGGGCTCATGGGACTTCTGGCAGTTGACTAAGAGACAGGGGAGTGAAGAATGGGCAGAAGGAAACCAAACCCCCAGATCTCTGCTCAGAGGCAGGTTTCAGGGACGCTATGGAATGGCAGTGGAGTGAGGTGCCTGTGGGACATGCATGGGGTGATGTCCAGTGGGCAGGTCTGTAAAGTGATCTGAGGTTGAAGGATGAGACTGGAGACAGAGACTCAAGGTCCTCCACAGTTAGGGATAAGTGCACTAGTCTAGGTGGAATGTTGAGTGAGAGAAGTGGACCTTAGGGTATAGCATTCAACCTCAAGGTCAGGGGCCATGTCTTTGTCCCCTTCACACCCCCGGCACTGAGCACCAGCCCTGTACAGAGTAGGCAGTCAGGAGAGCAAGGTTGACTTGGCCATAGAGAAGCATTATCTCTTTTGCCAAGAGCAACCCAGCCCATTTTTCCCGGGAAATTGACTCTACATCCTGGTGCCTTGACCGTGGCTGAGCCCCAGAGAACCCCACTCAGACACCCAACACTGCTGGGACTTGCCTTCTGGAAGCAATATGCAGAGAAGGGGATACATTTGTGAATTTTGGAGTCAAGTTCCTGGGTTTGCAATATAGTCCTGCAGTTTATGGGCTGTGTGACCCTAGATAAGTGCCTTCACTTCTCTGACTCATGGTTTTCTCTTCGATAAAATAGGGAATGACAGTAACCAGCCCTGTAGGGCCGTCTTGAGTATGAAGTGAGATAATACATAGAAAGTGCATAGGAAAGAAGCATTCACCACGTAGAATTCCTTTCCTATTTCTAGGAAAGGTGCTTAGCTGGGCAGGACGGTCACTAAGCAGTATTGTAGCTCAGGTCAGGCTCCCCCTGCACCCCACTCCAAACACTCAAGAACATTTCTTAGATGCTGCCCTTCATTGCAGCGCTACCATTTTTTTATTTTAAGCATTTTCCATGCCGGGCACTGTTACTCTCACTTCCTTCCACAACAACTCTGAGAACTAGGAATTGTTAGCTTCAGTTTATAGTTCAGAGAGGCTATGCAACTTGTCCAAGGTCATATGGCCAGTCAGTGGCAGAACTAGCTCTAAGGAGTCTGACTCTAGAATGCAGCCTGTTTACTGCTAGGCTCTTCCTGTCTCCCAGACAATCTCCACCCACACACATACATTCATTTCCTCTTACCTGTCTCTCTTCTTGATCATTACCATTTGTGTGACATACGGCACCTAGAAAATATCTAGCACTGGAGTCACCATTTATCAAGAGGGATTTAATGCCAAAGGCTCAATCTATGCTTCGTGGAGCATATAGTCATTTTGACCCAAGTCAAATAGCCTCCACTCATCTTGACCCAAGTCACAGAGCCAGTAAGTGGTGACATAATGCCCAGCTCTACTGAGTCCATGCTCTCGTGTCTACAACACCTCAGTGCTCCAAGTTGTTGCTTAGCTTGTGGGAGATCTCAGATGAGCCAGGTAAATTTTAGTCGTAGCCCACCATGTATCCTTGAAGAGACCCCTCTCTGCTTCTTTGCTTTGTCCATCTGTAAAATAAAGATTCTGCACTAGAATAGCTCAGAGTCTCCAGGAACAATAAGACTATAACCTGATGAGAAAATTAACTGGCTTTCATGAGGATGGAAGGTAGGGTGGGTCTGGATATGAGGTTGCCATGGTGTAATTTGCTCCACGTCTTGATACCCCAGGATGAGTTGGAGCTCACCAGGCAGGCTCTAGAGAAGGAGCGACTCCTCAGCCCCAGCTCGACCAGCAGAGCAGAACGGGGGCCCAGAGAAGAGGTAGGTGTACAGCTGGAAGAGGTGAGCTGGAGGCCCAGTGGGAAGAAATGGCCAGGAGGAAGCTCCTTTACAGGGGGCTTGTCCCTCCCTCTTTTGGGAATTGGGTCCCTGAAGCTCAGACCTGTCAGATTGGTCCCTTTACCTGCTATCTATTCCCCATCTGTCTATGGGGCTGCCCAGGTGAGAGTCACAGGTCTCTCCTGCAGGTCCCTGGAGTGGAGGCTGAACCGAGTCCTGGGATGGAGGAGAAGCAGCTGTGGGGACAAAGGCTGGAACAACTCCAGCAAGCAGTGGCACAGCTAGAGATTGACCGGAGCAGGCTGCAGCGCCACAATGTCCAGCTGCGGGCCACCTTGGAGCAGGTAGGTTGTTTCTCCTGTCCTCAGCTCCCTCGTCTAGGGTCCGATGGGCAGGCATCTCCACTTCTTGTGTGGCCCCCAGAGCCGAGTGGTAAACCCTAGCCCAAGGGCCACATTCGGCTTGCTGCCCACTGCTGAGAAGAAAGTTTCATGGGAACACCACAGTAGTGGAGTTGAATAGTTGTGACAGAGATCTAAAGGCCCGCAAAGCCAAAACGCTACAGAAAATGTTTGCTAAACCTACTCTGAAAGCCTGAGAGGCCAGCCCTACCTCCTCTGCCCCATCAGCACATCTCTGCTTTCAGGGCTGCCCTGGCATGTGCTCTCCTCAACCCAGGAGCTTACCTTCTCGTGGTTGCTGTCCCTGTGCTCACACCCACCCCCACATCAGCTTTCTCTCGAAAAAGGCACTTCTGGGGCACCTGGGTGGCTCAGTTGGTTAAATGTCTCGCTCTGTTTTGTTTGTTTGTTTGTTTGTTTGTTTGTTTGTTTTTTGAGAGAGAGCACAAGTAGGGGAAGGGCAGAGAGAGAAGAGGGCTCTGCGCTGACAGCAGTGAGCCCGATGTGGGGCTCAAACTCACGAACCATGAAATCATGACCTGAGCCGAAGTTGGACGCTCAACCCACTGAGCCACCCAAGGGCCCCAGGCATCTGACTCTTGATCTCAGCTCAGGTCATGATCTCAGGGTCGTGAGTTCAAGTCCTGAGTTGGTCTCCACTCTGGCAGAGGGCCTACTTAAAAAAAAAAGAGAGAGAGAGAAAGAGAGAAAGAGAGAAAGGCAGTTCTGCTGCAGCCCCATAGCCAAGCCAAGCCCTGACTTCTCACCTGCATCTCGGCAGGTAGAGCGAGAGCGCAGGAGGCTGAAGAGGGACTCCATGCGTGCATTGCGGACGGGCATCCTGGAAGTCAGCGAAGCCACACAGCAGGTTTGCTTCTTTTTATTGACTGCAGCCTCCAGAGGATCAGAAACAGCCGCCTGCAGAGCATATCTCAGTCTACCCTCACAAGGGGAGACGCCCACGTTAGCTGATCCAGATAGCCCCTCCTGGCTTGGTTCTGGCCAGCCTAGCACAGCTCAGTGTGTCCCGGACCCAGGAAGGGGTGGGGATGGAGTCATGGCTGGCAGCCCTGCATTATCAGAAACTCAGTAAGCCTTCACTGATGTATAGCCTTCCTGCTCCCAGACCAGGGTCTCAGGCTTACCCAGGAGTGGGGCTCATCGGGCTTCTGGTCGGAATCCCTGGCATATGGGTGACGGGTGATGCTGGCCAGACCCTGAGGTGCCTTGGAAGCTTGATAGCAACTTTGTGGGCCTCTTGGATCTCCTCTCTTGTAGTACTGAATTTACAAGATTAGGGTCCATGGTACTCACTTTTTCGGGTAAGGAATTGGGGGAAGACTCCCCAAACCAGCACTCTTTTAGCTGAGTTATGCCCATCAGTCAACAGCGCCGCAGCCTGTCAGGGAGAGACTGCTTCTGGTGGCTGAGCATCCCTCAGGCTCTCTGTCTCTCCCCCTTTATGAAAGCTTCCCTTTCTGCATCCCTAGGTACCCTGTCTTCCTTTCTGCATCCCTAGGTCACAGCCCAGGGCTAGCACAAACCAGATGTGTGGTGTACTTCTATAAACGAAAAGGTGACTCAAGCCAATGCCATTCAAGCCTTCTGGATGCTCAGCATCAGGTCTCCATGGGTGTCCATTAAGCTGGCTTGGGTCCTCCTGGGCTTCCTTGCCCCAGGGTCATGGTGCCACCTGGAGTCCAGTCTGGGTTCAGACACTTCTGAACTGGGACCATAGCCCTTGCCTTGGTCCCCAGGACTGGGATGAGCTGGCTGGGGTTGCCTACAGAACCCACAGGGTGGGAAGGCTTGTTCCAACAGGAATGGCATTTATCTTCCATAGGATGCAAGAGGAGGACAGAAGGGCACCTCAGATGCCAAGCACATGGCTGAATTGCAGAAAGAGGTATGTTCTGGAAGGATCAGCTTTCTAAGTCCCCTTTCCCTCTGTTGCAGACAGGCAACAAGGCGTTAGTGTCTGCCGTGTGCTTGACCCTTTGTGCGCCTCCAGCAGGGAGAGGGGAAATGGTTTCTCCCTCACAGAACTTCAGTCTATGTGGAAGGCAAGAGCCAAAGTTGGACACTTTGGCTGACTCAACCTCCCATCTGCTTAGGGCAAGAGTGGGAAAGGAAGCATGTTCCAGACCCCAGACTTCCAGGTTCCTCCTTAGGAAGGGAAAGGAGAAGGAAGAGGGCTGAGGGGCACACAGAAGATTCTAGGAGGAAAGACAAAAGCAAACAGAAGCATCCTGGCCTCCTGTGCCCTCAAATGCACCTTTGCAGGCAGAACTGTTGCCAGCACAGCAGGCAAAGTAGTCTGGGACCAGTGCCAAGATCCATACTTCAGCTCAAGCTGCCATGCTCAGGGAAACCAGTATTGAGTGACTTCTTGCCTCTTTGGCCTCACCTAGAGGTTCACCCTGTCTTTCAAGACCCAGGAGTAATAAGAACTGTGGAATTTTTATTTCTAAGCCTCTTTCAGGAATTAATAGTCACTACTGGCAGAACCTATCTCTACAGCTAGACTTAGCTATCACTCTGAATTCAGACAAAGCAGTCCTGAGATGGAGCCTGGACTAGGGTGAGGCAAGGGAAGCACGTTGGGTGGAGAATTTAAGGAGGTGCTCACTATCAACCTGGAGTCCCTCATTAAATTTTGTACCCCAGGAGCCTCTCTGCCTCACCCTAGTCCTGGACCTGCCCTGAGCTCCTAGTAACCACTTCCTGGTAGTTTCAGTGTACTCAGAGAAATGGAAAGGTTAATAAAGCAGGGATTCTCATCCGTGGCTGCACATTAGAACCACCTGGGGAGCTTTGAAAAAAATGCTGATGCCCAGGCCTCACTGCAGTCTAATTAAGTAAGAATATTTTTTTTAATTTTTTTTTAAGGTTTATTTATTTTGAGAGGCAGAGAGAGAGAGAGCATGAGCAGGGGAGGGGCAGAGAGAGAGATAGAGTGAGAATCCCAAGCAGGCTCTGCACTGTCAGCTCAGAGCCCCGCATGGGGCTTCAACTCACAAACTGCGAGATCATGACCTGAGCTGAAACCAAGAGTCGGATGCTTAACTGACTGAGCCACCCAGGTGCCCCAAGTCAGAGTATTTCTTAAAAGCTTCCAAAAGGGCACAGAAATACTTTCTGCAGTGATTAAAATATTCTGTATCTTGATCGGGATGGTGGTTATACATGCGTATGTACATTATGAAACTCATCAAAATTTACACTTAAAATCTGGGCATTTTATTACATATAAATGATCCCTCAATAAAGTTGATGAATAGTTTGTTGTTGCTGTTGTTTTTAAAGTCCCAGTTTGAGCCTCCTGTGCAGCCACGGTTGAGAATCATTGGATTTTTCCATGATTCCCAGGGGCCCTTGCCCTAAACACTAAAGCCTGATCCTGAGATCTGTGTGTGGTAGTTGCTTCAAATGCGCTATCACGGGGGCACCTGGGTGGCTCAGTCGGTTAAGCGTCTGACTTCAGCTCAGGTCACGATCTCGTGGTCCGTGAGTTCGAGCCCCGCGTCGGGCTCTGAGCTGATGGCTCGGGGCCTGGAGCCTGCTTCTGATTCTGTGTCTCCCTCTCTCTCTGTCCCTACCCCGTTCATGCTCTGTCTCTCTCTGTCTCAAAAATAAATAAACGTTAATAAAAAAAATGCGCTGTCACAAAAGACACAGGAGCAGAGTGGGAAGGCGTGGGTCAGCCTCGAGGCACTTAATTACTCTTTCCCTCTCGATTTTCCTGCCCCCCCACCCCCGCAGGTGGCCCTGCTGCGCGCCCAGCTGGCCTTGGAGCGGAAGCAGAGGCAGGACTACATCGCTCGCTCGACGCAGACGAGCCGTGAGCTGGCAGGCCTGCACCACAGCCTCTCCCACTCACTTCTGGCCGTGGCCCAGACCCCTGAGGCCACTGTCCTGGAGGCTGAGACCCGCAAGCTAGATGAGTCCCTGACTCAAAGTCTGACATCCCCAGGGCCGGTCCTGCTATGCCCCAGCCCTACCCAAGCCACCTCCAGGTAGCAGCCACAGCCAGGGCAGGATACGGACCAGCCAGGGAACACACACACAGATGGCTGCTATGGCCCAGGAAGAGGGAAGGAAGTCTGCAATGCTGGAAACGAGGCAAGTTACACCTGCCTGTAGCCCACGGAGTCACCCTAGAGGAGTGCTTTGCTCTAGCCAAGGGAACTTTACTGCCTCTTGTCTAGAATGTATTATCCCAGCACTTCACCCAATCTTTCTCCTCCCCTCCAACAATAAACCCCAGGTCTCTGTGTTTGTTCTCTGCTGCTGTCTCCACTTGTGTCACTGGGTGGCAATAGCATGTCAGGGTTTCTGTTAAAGAAGAGTTTGCTGGGGCGCCTGGGTGGCGCAGTCAGTTGAGCGTCCGACTTCAGCCAGGTCACGATCTCGCGGTCCGGGAGTTCAAGCCCCGCATCAGGCTCTGGGCTGATGGCTCAGAGCCTGGAGCCTGTTTCCGATTCTGTGTCTCCCTCTCTCTCTGCCCCTCCCCCGTTCATGCTCTGTCTCTCTCTGTCGCAAAAATAAATAAATGTTGAAAAAAAAAAAATTAAAAAAAAAAAAAAAAGTTTGCTGAAGATTCCGGTCAGATGGCATGAATTTGTCATCTGCCTGCATTCTGATAGAGAAGACTTAGAGCAGATGCAACAAGTCAAAGCCCCTGCCCACAGGGAGCTGGAGTCCAATGGACAAGAACAGATGAGCACTCATCAATGAGTCACAGACAGTACTGTGTACTGACTAGAAGTACATAGGGGACTGGGGACTGAGGCAAGAAGGCATGAGCTGGCCCTTGAAGGATGGAGGAGTTGGCATGCTGGTGAGATTGGTCGGCCTGTGGCAGAGTGTGCTGGGGCTGAGGTTGGGTGCGGAGGGAGGGAGATTATGGAGGGCCTTGGGATCCAGATTCGAACTCATGGATAATAAGGAACCATCATATGTTCTTGACTTAAAACCACTTCTGGGGCTTCAAAAACACTGAGCTGACCTTTGGCTAAAGTCAGTCTGTAGAGTTCAGACATTCCACGGAGCCTCATTCTCCTGCTCTGGGTGAATGCCCTTGGCATCCCTTCCTGGACACACCAGCTGGAACCAACTCTGGTCCTCTGCAGTCCAACCACATGTCAAGCCAGTAAAGAGGATAGACTATGGCAGAATTTGTCACTAATAGACTCACCCTGGTGGAGGCACCCAGGACTGAACCCAGTTCACAGACTTAAGAGTTAACTGTTGGCAACTTCCTTGAAGCCTAAGAGAACAGCTTCTCTAAAAAAGCAGGGCATGGCCTTTCTCTGGCCCTTCAACTGATTTCCTTCTGGAATTCCTTTTCCTAAGCCTGAAGATGGAGCTAAGGCCAGTTAAGAATGCAGGGGTTTGAGGGCAGCACCACACTCCCCCAACCTGTTTACTCAGGGCTCAGGCCCCATCTATTTCATCACATCACACAGTAGACAGGGTGCTGTTCACCACTGCTGAAGTTTTGTTCTAAAAATTCATGCCATGGGACTCAGCAACAGATACTTAGTAAAAAGTTACAGCTTAGAGCTCCCCAGAATTGTATCTGGAGCCCCAGAGATGCTGGCCTGGACCCTGCCTCTACTCAGATTCCCTGTGGCTCAGAATCCTCACCTGGCCTTTCCTGTGCTAGGAGTTCTCAAGGACAAACAGGACTTCTCTTGGTTCCTTACTTTTTGGTCCTTCACCTCTGGTTCTCTAGCTTAGAGAAGAGTGTGGATCTTCTAGGCAGGACCCAACCTTGCCTAAAGGCATCAGGCCAGACCTTCCTTTCCTTCTCCACCCCACATGCCACAGCGAATCTGGTGGTTGGGAAATGTCTCTGACCAGCGAGGTCTCGTGGATGCACTTGAGGATGATGAAGTTGGTCACCAGAATCTGGGGGGAAAGGTCAGAGCTGAGGTCAAAGGCCTCCTTTCACAAAACTTTTTCTCCTCTGTTCCAGCCTCTCCTTTGCTAGAGGCTGGTATAGAACAGAAAGTCTTGAGAGTCGAAGAGGACAAGAGCTGAGTCAGAGTCTGGGCAATGTTCCTAGGGAGTGCCTGGGTCTGCTGGGTGCGGCACCCCATTCTCTCAGCCTCCATAGTTTGCATGTTACAGCAACGATCACCAGAGCACAATTTAATTACCTTGACTCATATGCTTCCCTACACGGGACTAGTAGAAGCGTGAAGGCAGAAAAGCATGAAGTAGAGAAGGAAATACTGGTTGTAGGTTAGGGAGGTGGGGAGTATACAGTCACACACTGCAGAGTGACGACAAGATCAACATTTACACCAAAAAGCCAGGGCTGTCTGCTCCAGGCCTGGGGCCTCCACCCTCACACCACCTGGTAAAAGATGCCCTTTTCCACCTTGGCTCAAGACCACTACAGTCCACCCTATATCTGGTGGCTGCGACAACACCAGCAGTGTGTGGATATTCTCTCCAGGTCATGGGCATTCTCAGGTGCATTATGTGCAGGTAGATTCTGTTTGTTGCCTTTGTTGTTCTCTGGACCTAAAACTGGGGCCTGATTCATTCTGCAGAGATAGGAAAGGAAGTCAGGAAGGCTTTGGGGCTCACAGGCTGGCACTGCTCACCACCCTCACCCTCTTGCCCCCACTGAGCACAGGTGGTGCTCCTCAGTGGATACTCCATATTGTGAAGACTTCAGATTCCCCGAGTTCCACGTTGCATAGCACAGGACTGGCATGGGTGGGTCTCAGGGCTTTGCTGTGGGGATCAGCTGAAAAGTTCCTCCTTGGCCAGCTGGAATGGGGTTAGGTCTCCTAGCATCAGTGCCTACAAAGAAGAGCACAGACCAGTTACCACTTCATCCCCATGTTTTAACACAGAGGAGGCTGGGCCCCATCAGAGTAGAGAAAGGAGTCAGGGAGGGGATACAGCCCAGAGCCCAGGAACTCTGGAAATCGTGGTCTCCAACTCCACAAGGAGCCTCGGGGCTCATCTGGAAGCGCTGGTCAAACTAGGCAGACACTGCTGGTGGAATCAGGCTATCCAGACGAGCAACTTCAGGGCCTCTGCAGCTCTGGGGCCAGCAGCAGAACTTCCAGAAGTACCTGTGGAGGGGGGGATACCTCACCTACAAAAGCAGCAAAGCAATCTGCAGCCTAAGACTTGGCATGCAGGCCTCATCTCAGCCCATGGAACAGGTCCCTTTTCAGCCAGATGGTTGGTTAGTTGTCTGGTCTTAGGACAGATGACACCTTCAGCTGCCTGCCCCCCACCCCTGCAATACCTCACCTCCTCCCTCTGGCCCACTAAACACCTATTCACTCCCCAGGGCTGAGGATGGAGCAGCCCAGCTCTGTGCAAACACTAGGCCCTGCAGAGCGGGGGCAGTGGTGTGCGGAGGCAGGGAGCAGAAAGAAGCAGGGGCTGTCGGTGTGCTGCAAGCAGTGATCCCTCAGGCGCAGTGGGGAAGACATGCAGACTCGGCTCTGCTCACCACACTTAGAAAGTAGGCAAGGGAGGAGGAAGTCCAAGAACATGGGGTCTCAACTTGGGGCCCTAGAATTTACTCCCTCTACCCTGCTGAGACCAGGGGTTGTCCAGACCCCGATGGAGGTGAGGATGAGAAGAGAGGCTCCTCCAGAGAAGGTAGGGCTGTGCTCCCACTTCATTTACATCAGTCACCTGTCACAGTATGCACATTTTGACCTCTTTTCTCTTGGTCCTTTGTTAACCAATGCTACTAGCTCTTTATAGCCTCCATAGGCCCTGAAACCTGACACAGGTGGGATGGCTTGGAGGTAAAAAGGTGAATGGGTCAGTGATCAGAAGAGAAATGTGCCTCTCTACTAGGGCTGTGCAATGTGCTCCTCAGAGTGGGTGCTCTCTGTTCCCAGCACATGGCCATGTGTGTGGACGCAGGGAGGGAGAGAAGAATAAGCATTCAAATCTGGTTCTAATTTTTAATGACGGCAAGTCCTTGAGGTGAGGGAATCTGGGAAGGCTTATACCAGTGCCTGATAATCCACACATCTCTCCTGGACTTCCTATCTTAGTTTCCTGTCATGTCTCCTAGATCTGAAGATTCCAGCCCTACCAGTCAGATCCAAGGGTCTAAGGCTTGTTGCTGGCCAAGAATAGCCTCACATTCGAGCTGGCCAATTCCCTTGCCTTCTGCTGTTGCATTGTGGCTCGACATGTCAGGCTGCAGCCTTTAGAAGTAACTGCCTTCCCTGTATAAGGGCCCACCTCTTGTCTGCCCAACTCCAGATACAGAAACCTTACGGATAAAATGGCTGGTTGCTGCCCCTTGCCCTGAATCCAACTGTCCATTCACTTGGAAATACTCATTAAACCTGTGTGTCACCAAGCACCGTAAAGAGGAGCTCTTCTCCAGGGGGGACAGAGTCTGCACCTAGACAAACACTTGCAGAATGACCTGGATGTCCAGAAGAGACTCACTGGCCACTCAAATGAAGCCAGAGGAAGTGTCACAGAATATCCTGGAGGCAGAGAGGCCTGGAGAGCCTTTTCAAAGTGTTTTTAAGCTGATCGGATAGATACACTGCGTTTATGGGGTCCAGAGGTGTGCCTGTGGGTCCCAAGAGCGATGGCAGGCTCTTGGAGCTATACCAGCTAGCCTGTTCAGTTTAGATCTTTCCTACTAGAGCTGAAGCATCAGCCACAGGTGAACTTGATGTTCAGCCCACAAGCCTAAAACCCACCATTAAGGCCTCATTCTTTTCCCGTGGGGCAGTGCATAGGACGAATGGCTGGCTGACGCAGACACCAAACACTGGGAAAAGTAGGAAGCTATAGTCACAGACTTCAGCACCACATAGCCCTGGTGGCCTCCATCACAGCTCCATAGTCACCTGCTAAGCCCTACAGGGTGCTCCACTAGAGGCTGAGTGGAGGGAGGGGAGAGGCAACATTTAGTGTATCCTGTGGCCTCCTGGAGGAGAAGGGGTTGATGCTCAATGGGGTTCTTCATGCCAGCCCAGTATCAGGACCCCACCACACAAGTCACATTGTGAATTCCTGCATGGAGGCCTTGTGGGTAACTGCCTTCACCTTGGCATTCACCTCAGGGTCCAGCTGGTAAGGGTGGGCTTGGCAATCAAGCATAATGGGGACAGGAATAAAGAGTGAGAATATGTGCCAAGACTAATGTGGCGCATCTCTCAGAGATGGACGCCATCTATGGCCAGTGTCGGGTTGTTAAGCATAAGGCAGAAAAGGTAAAGGAAAAGACTTTGGCCCCTCTTTTTAAAAAAAATTTTTTTTCTAATGTTTATTTTTTGAGAGAGAGAACAAGCTGGGGAGAGGCAGAGAGAGAGAAGAAGCCAGGATCTGAAGCAGGCTCTGCACTGTCGGCGCAGAGCCCGATGAAGAGCTCAAACCCACAAACTGTGAGATCATGACCTGAACCCAAGTTGAACACTTGACTGACTGCGCCACCCAGGTGTCCCTTTTTGACCCCTCTTGAGGAAAGAATCCACAGGAAAACTTTTTGATGTGGTTAAAAGTAAATTTTTATCTAACCAAACTTTTTTTCTTTTATTTAAAATGAAACCAATGCATGTACATGGTTATAAAATGAAGTAGAAAAGAAGGTAGCAGTTTCCCATCCAGTTCTTTTCCAACCTCTCTCCAGGGGCAACCAATTTTTTAAGACTCTATTTATAGGGTGCCTGGGTGGCTCAGCCAGATGAGCATCTGACTCTTGATTTTGGCTCAGGTCATGATCCCAGGGTCACAGGATCAAGCCCACATCGGGCTCCATGGTGAGCTTGGAGCCTGCTTGAGATTCTCTCTCTTTCTCCCTCTGCCCCTCTCCCAAACACTCTCTCACTCTCTCTCTAAAATAAAAAAATTTTAAAGACTCTATTTTTACACTTGATCTCATCCAAAAGGCTGAGAAGCGATAAAGACTCTATTTTTAGAGCGGGCAACTTTATTCCTCTAAATACCTGTAATATGTTTTATGATGTCATAATAGGTCCAGTATCCAGAATAACATGGTAATAGGTAGTAGCACTGCTCACACCTTTGGGGATTCTTGGGCTCTGGCTCCAAACTAGACATCCCATACACCTCAGTGCCCTTGGGGAGGTGGGTACGTGTGCTCTTGGCTGTATGAGGGATATTTGCATTATTTTAGTGTGTGTATGTGCTTTGAGGGCAGCCAAGGAGGTAGAACATAGTGGATATTTGCTTTGTATACCCAGCAACCAAACACCCTCATTAGCGGAGGCTATTTGGTTACCCTGAACTACTGTTTCTATAAAAACAGCAGGATAAATGCTCCCTCTCCCCCGAGTTGATAGTTTCCTCTAACAAATTGTTTTTATTTCTGAGTATCATTATGGACTCAAGGATTCTTTGTATATTCACTGTGATTCCATCATAACAATGGCTGTTTTTAATGTTGAAATCTTCCCAACTATGATGTCTAGATTTTCCTGGTACTTTTCCTCTACAGATCTGGAATCGTTTCATGGGAAAGAAGTATTTAGAAAACAAAATCTGAGTTCCAGGATTGATCATTTCTACGGATATGTTATGGCTTTTAGACCATTCAGATAACAGAGCAGAAAATGTATTTGGAAAATCGTTAGTTTATGGTGATGTGGGTTGCACAGCAATGTGAATGTACTTAACGCCACTGAACTATACACTTTAGAATGGTTAAAATGTAAATCTTACGTATATTTTGCCACAATAAAAAATAATTTGAAAATTGAGTTTATAATATTTCGTTTGAATTTAATGTCACAGAGTTTTTACTATACCTGTTTGACTTTGTATTTGGTTCCTAATAATATTAATATAATTACTTATTTACTTTATTCCATGATACCCATTATATAGTTTCAAAAATAATACTAATATTATAATAAATCTGCTAAGTGAAGTGAAAATTTTTTTCAATGCTTATTTTTGGGAGAGAGAGAGACAGAGCACGAGTGGGGGAGGAGCAGAGAGAGAGGGAGACACAGAATCTGAAGCGGCTCCAGTCTCTGAGTTGTCAGCACAGAGCCCGACATGGGGCTCAAACTCACCAGCCATGAGATCATGACCTAAGCTGAAGTTGGACACCCAACCGACTGAGCCACCCAGGTGCCCCTCTAAGTGAAGTTTAAATTTTCTTTATAGTTCTTTTTGTCTACAGAATATATCCTGTAAAGGATGCATAGTGTATTGAGTTCCAAAGGAACTTGAAATAATTCTTTTCCCTGGTGCTTATATTACCAATCTGATAGGCAGTTAGGTCCATTTGATTTGTTCTCAACTTTAGGGTTTGCTTTTTCCTCTTTTTCATTTGATTATATTTTTTGGTTATACACACACACACATATACACATATAATGTGACATATGTATATAGATGTCATATGGGGACATGTTTGCTGTATATATATATATATATATATATATATATATATATATGTATATGTATATATATACACACACACACATATACACACACACACACACATATAATGTGACATATGCATATAAATGTCATATGGGGACATATTTGCTGTTAGAATGCAGCCTTTAATACCACCAGGAATCCATTGGGAGGAATAAGCTACAGTTTTATTTAGCAGCAGAGTGATTTATATCCAGGGTCACCTGAAACCCTAGTTCCTCTCTGATACTCCTTGGTCCCCTTGACTACCTGTCAGCCTCCTGGGGCTTCCAATGGGCTGAACAGGCTGGAAAACATCTCAGTTGTAGACAACAACTTTCCCCTCACACTCCAGCTTAAAGATGACCTTTCGCTCTTCTTTGAAACAGTGCATGTTACTCTTGAGCCAATATTTATCATCCCAGTAATGGAACAACCTCATGAGCTTTGTCTGTCCCAAAAACCAAATAAGGATACCTGGGAAATAGGATAAGACAGGAGAGGGGCACAGGGTCACAGGCTGGATCCTGTCCTGCCTCCATGCCCACCAATCATCCTTTAGCAAATATTCATTTAACATCTAGTGTGATAGCCTTCCTTTTGGACCTCAGAGGAGAACAGAGCTCACCTTCTCCAGGGAAGACACACTCTGAACACACAGTATGACCCCGGAGCCCAGTAAAGAGAGTGTCAATGAGTTGTTCCTGATTATATTGGAGGAAAAGAGGATTCCCCAGGGAAACAAGAGAAGGGCATTCCAGGCAGAGGCAGCAGTGTGTGAGAAGGCAGGAGGGATCTAATGTGTTTGGGGAATGCCAAGAAGCACAGTGTGTGTTTAGGGAGAGAAGGTAGTGGTGGTTAGATCATGAAGGGTCTTAAAAGCCAGGCAAAGAACTTTAGACTCAACCTGAAGTCCCTGGGAAAATGGACATTTTTGGCAGAAGGATGAAGGTCAGTGAGTTGAAGAAGTTGTCTTACCTGGTCACATGTGTGCAGGGCATACAACAAACCCACGAACCCCAAGGATGGAAACCAACTGTGTTTCCCCAGCCAACAATGCTGGACATACTGGAGAAAGTTGAGGCTGATCACTAAGACCTAGAGAATATAAGGGAGAGTGCTGACCTGAAGGGCATCCAGTGGCTGCCCACAGCCACATCATCCTGCTCCTCCCCCTTTACCCTCCTGGATCCCTCACCTTGTCTTTGCTCTTGTTACTTCCACTGGGGACCTGGACGATCTGAAATCTAAAAAGGGATTGGGATGTGGGAATTTTAGAGTCATTTGACACAGAAGCCCCCAAGCTTAGGTAAGCCTTGAGGGTGCCCCAAAATTCAGCAAGGGTCCCTCTGGAGTCCCCACTGTCACCCTCTGCAATGGCTCCACTCACTGCCATACCCAGGGTTTACCGGGCTTCTGAAGCTCTGTTCCCGCAGCACTTCCATAAACCACTTTAGACCAGATGAATTCAGAGGAAGCAGCAGCAGTGGGGTGCCAGGATCCTGTGTGCTAGCCATCTCAGGGTACATAATGCGCATGGTGGTTTTGTTCCCCACATCCATCTCAAAGCCTTGGACAGGGGCCTGGTTCATCCTAGAAAGGAGAGCAGAGTAGAGATTTGGGGGAAGAAGGGGATTTGGTCTGACTTTCCTGGTCTCCACCTCCTACTCTGCACCCACCTGAGGACCATGCCATGTTGGTTAATCCTAAATCCATGGCCAGAGCCCCGTAGGAACCTTGAGTTTCCAACCACTGCACAGGTCCGGCAGCTGGGCCCTGCATAGCCCTATGCATGTCTGGGAGACTTTTCTACTGGCTGCTGGTCCTGATCCTCAAACTCTTTCTTTGACTTGACACCCTGAAGTTCAGAAAAGCATAGGAGGGAGGAATAGGGGCTCATCTCAGACTCACTATCTTTGGAAGAAGATTAGAGCTTGGGACCGTGAAGGGAAAGATGGGCAGAGCATGGTGTTGGGAGCAGGGACTGGACAGAGACCAAGACTGTGTACTGACCAACCACAATATCAGAGCATCAGAGGACATGGGCTCTTTTGACTTCTGCACAGGCTCAACGGCCCTTTCGAAGCATTCATCAAACCAGTCAGATCCTCCAGGTGTGTGGAGGCAGGCAGGGCACTCGAAGATCTCAGATGAACACATACACTTTCTGAAAGATCTGAAGCATTGGCAGGATTCTGGCCTTGACTGTATTCTGGCCTTTTCATGGAGGTCATTCTGGCTGGATTCCTGGCTCAGGAAGGAGGCTATCAGACACAATGTAAGCATACAGGCAGCTACCAGACTCCACTTCAAGTATCGAACCCTCATCTCTGGCATCCACGATGGTGCCCCAGCAGACAGTAGTTTAGCTCTGACACCTGGTACTGGGAAGGAGGAGGGGCTGGGGCCAACAGACCAGTGCCCCCTGTCCTGATGGCTTCCGTTCCTCCCCTAACCCTTCACACCACATCTCAGTCCCAACACCTCACCTCTTGCTTCCTCAGCCACCTGCTAAATGCTAAAAGGAAATCTGCTAAGGCCTGGGGTGGAGGTTGAGAAGAAGGGAGAGGTGACACCTGTGTTCTGTGGTCTCCCAGAGGGGATTGATACCCAGTGAGGTCTTTCATGCCAGTCCAGTTATAACAGGGACCTCATCACAGACACCACATTGTGACCTCCACTATGAAGGCTTATTGGCAAGTCCCCCTTCTTCACTTTGGCATTCAGCCCAGAGCCCAGCTGACAAGGGAGGCTTGGAAGTCAAGTGTCAAGGGAACAAGAGGGTGAGGAGGGAATGGGTATGTGCCAAGTCTGATGTAGACGAGCAGGAGACACAGAAGGGAAAGGAAGGGCCATTTGGAACCATCTGGGTCAGAGAAAATTTATCATATTGACAAATTCATGATAGATGAATACTTGGTCTATTTAACCCTTTTTTTTTAATTTTTTATTTTTTTATTTTTTATTTTTTTTTCAATGTTTATTTATTTTTGGGACAGAGAGAGACAGAGCATGAACGGGGGAGGGAGACACAGAATCGGAAACAGGCTCCAGGCTCTGAGCCATCAGCCCAGAGCCTGATGAGGGGCTCGAACCCACGGACCGCGAGATCGTGACCTGGCTGAAGTCGGAGGCTTAACCGACTGCGCCACCCAGGCGCCCCAATTTTTTCAAAACAAAACCAAAACAAATCACATTGTCCACAAAGGCTTTTAACATGAAGCAACTGCCCTCATTCCTCTTTACCTGAGGCCTCTCCTCAGAGGCGTCCTCTTTTTTTTTTTTTTAATTTTTTTTAATGTTTTATTTATTTTTGAGACAGAGAGAGACAGAGCGTAAGCAGGGGAGGGGCAGAGAGAAAGTGAGACACAGAATCCAAAGCAGGCTCCAGGCTCTGAGCTGTCAGCACAGAGCCGGATGCAGGGCTCGAACTCCAACTCACAGACAGTGAGATCATGACCTGAGCTGAAGTCGGACGTTTAACTGACTGAGCCACTCAGGCGCCCCAGAGACATCCTCTTCTGTTCTTCAACATTTGCTTCTGTATTTCTAAATGATTAAAAAAAAAAAAAAAAATTGGGGGAGGGCACCTGGGTGGTTCAGTCGGTTGAGTGTCTGACTTCGACTCAGGTCATGATCTCAAGGTTTGTGAGTTCGAGCCCTGCGTCGGTCTCTGTGCTGTCAGCTCAGAGCCTGGAGCCTGCTTCGGATTCTGTGTCTCCTCCTCTCTCTGCCCCTCCCCCACTTGTGATCTGTCTCTCTCTGTCTCTCAAAAATAAATAAATGTAAAAAAAACCGATATGCTCATACCACTGTATCATGATACTATGTGTACTCTACCCGCTATATACATCATATCATTATGTTTAGTAGTACCCTCTTGGTTACTTTGTAATTTTATATAATGGACCCTAACATCTATTTCTCATTCTGTAGCTACAAGACAAGATTTCTTGAATCCCTTCTCTCTGAGAATGTTGTGCCATACACTTCTATTTGTCAATTATCTTCCCTTTACACATCTCAACATTGGTATTTTGAACTTCTACATCAAGGATAATATTTACATTCTGTTGTGTCATTAAGCTTCATGTGCTTTGTCTCTAGCGGTGCTATCCCAAAGAAATATGTGAACCAATATTTAATGTCTAAATATTGTCATTTCAACATGTATGCAATATAAAAATATTATTGAGATATTTTGCATTCTCCTTGCTTGAAACTTAAGTCTCCTTTTTTAAAAAATATATTTATTTTTGGGAGAGTGCAAGCGGGGCAAGAGGCAGAGAGAGGGGGACAGAGAATCCCAAGCAGGCTCTGCACTGACAGGCTGACAGCAGCGAGCCCGAAGTGAGGCTTGAATTCGTGAACTGCAAGATCATGACCTAATCTGAAGTCGGACACTCAACCGACTGAGCCACCCAGGCACTCTGAAACAAAGTCTTCTAAATCCAAATTGTATTTTACACTCACGATATATCTAAATTTGAGTACTCAGTTTTCATCAAATACATGATCTATACATTTTATAAAATTTGATAATATAAAAAGTAGATTTACATATCCAAGTTATAACCAGTATACTTAAAGGTTTTCCAATAACTGAATTGTGTTCACTTTTAAATTCAGACTAATGAAAATTTTTATTTCTTACTTGCACTAGCTACATTTCACATGCTCATCCACCATATTGGATGGCAGAGAACTATAGTCCATAACTATATAGAACTATATAGTCCATAACTATAGATTCTAAAAGTCCAAATTCTATTATCATGTTCACATTATTGTGACTAGACAAATATTGTTTCCTATAGAGTCTAGTAGTGAACTAGGACTACTTTCCTTTTACTGTTCATTATAATTTCCTAAGAAAGGCTATATAGAAGATAAACGTTTTGAATCCTTGCATGTCTAGAAAAGCCATTATTCTGCTTACAGTGGGTAGAATTGTGTCCCTGAAAAAAATATGTTCAGGTCCTGGCCCCTGGTACCTGTAAATGTGACCTTATTTGGAAATAGGGTATTTGCAAATGTAATTGAGCTAGAAAAAAATTCATGCTGGATTAGGATTGGCCTTAATCCAATGACTGGTGTCCTTATAAAATGAGGAAAATTTGGGAACCAAAGACACAGGGGAGAGTTCCATAGAACAGATTCCCCCTCAGAACCTCCAGAAGGGACCAACCTGAATTTTGGACTTCTAGCTTCCAGAACTATGAGAGAATATAAATTTCTGTTGTTTTAAGCTACCTAGGGGTGCCTGGGGTGGCTCAGTCGGTTAAGCATCCGACTTCAGCTCAGGTCACGAACTCACTGTGAGTTCAAGCCCCGTATAAGGCTCTGCATTGACAACTTGGAGCCTGCTTGGGATACTTTCTCTTCCCTCTCTCTACCCCTCCCCTGATTAAGCTCACACATGCTCTCTCTCTCAAAATTAATTAAAATAAAATAAAATAAAGGATAAAAGAGAGGATTCGTGGGGACCTAGGTGGCTCAGTCAATTAGGCATCAAGTGTTGGTTTCGGTTCAGGTCATGATCTTGCTGTTCGTGAGTTCAAGCCCCACACTGGGCTCAGTGCAGAGCCTACTTGGGATTCTCTCTCTCTCTCTCTCTCTCTCTCTCTCTCTCTCTCTCTTTCTTCCCCCCTACCTCTCAAAATAAATAAATGAACTTAAAAACAAAGTTACCTATTTTGTGCTAATTTGTTATGGGAGCCATGGAGACCACAATGTCCTTAGGCTTGATTGATAGTTTGGCTGGGTGTAAAAGATCCTAGGTTGCAAAAGTAGCTCCAGAGCCTGATGGCATATTCCATCATCTTCCAGACTCCAGTGCTGTTGGCAGAAGTGTGATGTTTGATCCTTGTTATCTGTGTTAGTTGGAATTCTTGGTCTCAGAAACAGAAACAAACTGCTAAAAATTTAAGCAGAAAAACAACTCATTGGTTAAACATCTAACAGTTTACAGAATAGTTATGAAATCTAGAGAATCAGTCTGAGGCAAGACATAGCCAAAGACGACCCCAGGAATGACCCAACCTGGAATGTCACAACTATTGCCACCACAACCAGATTCTCGATGCTGTGGGACACTATGGTAGTTTCAACATGGCGACAAATTCTTTTCAGGTCTTTCCATGAGGAAGAGGAGTCCATTTCTCCATTTCTTGAACCTGAGGTCATGTTATGATTTCATCTAACTAATACCATGCTGCAGAAGTGACATTGTGTGACTTCATAGCCTCAGCCTTAACAGGCCTTGCATCTCCTAATCTCATTCTCTGGTAATGCCTCCACCAAGAAGTCCAGGATCAAAAATTAGGTTGAGAGGGAAGCCTAGCAACCTAGCAATCCCAGCCATCCCGGCTAGGGCACAGACATGCAAGTGAGGCCATCGGAGACCATGCAGCCTCAACCAAACCACAAGCTATCAGCACCTGCATAAGGGACCACTAGAAAAACTGCCCTATTGATCCACATCATTGCAATAAATAATTATTGTTGTTTTAAGTCACTACATCTTCAGGGAAGTTTCCTATGAAATAATACATAATGGATACAGACATTCTGCCCAGTTCAGACTAGCTATAGAGAATAATCTCTTACTCTGCACTTTCACATCATGACATCAAGTTTCAAAGTTCATGAAAGAACCATATGATTGAACACACGTAGGTCACATGCCCATGCTCTCACTTCAATGAGGCAGGAAGGGGAACTACAGGACCCATTTTGCATTCATTAGTGGGAGGAAGAACCCTGACTCCACTTATCTTGGGTTAGTCTCCAGTAGAAAGAGGCATTGTTTCTCTCTCTCTCATCATAGTGTGTGTTGGAATAGCTATCCTTCCGCCTCTAATTTTTTCTCCCCTCTTTTTGTTGATAGTATGACAAGAGTACTTTTCTGTCATGGATAGCAAGTTACAAATGGCTAAACAGAAATTTATTTCTTATTCATACAAATTCAAAATAGATAGGAATAGGGTAGTGCCTCTATTTCATGAAGTATCCAGGCACTCAATAAAACAGTAACCAAGTCTCCATCATCTTCAACACAGTGATTCTGAGATTTTCATGGGCATCCACACACAGCTGGGTGTTAGGAGAAGAGGAAGAAAATGGTAAGTGGAAGGGAGACTATTTAGATCAGGCACAGAAGTAGCACACAAGATATATGTATGCATACACTGAACAGAAATCAATTACATTGCCATACTAAGTACAAGACAACAGGGAAAACATAGTCTTGTGTTTTCTCGGGAATAACAGATGAGTTTGCTTAACATCAAGCCTGTCTCTGCTGCATTACTATCTCTGTTTCCACATTCACCTTACTGTATGTCTACTCTCAGCATCAGTTCTTGTTCAGAATACCAGATCAAACTTGCTAGCTGGTGACTTCTGAGTGTTTCTCCAAGATTTATTTGTTTTTTAACCTCCAGTTGAATTAGTTTCACCAAATTTAAGGTTTTTATTTTTATTTTTTAAGGCCCCAGCACAGGGGCCTGGTGTGCGTCCTGACACAGGTCCCGATGCAGGGCCCAAACTCATGACCCTGAGATCAAGACCTGAGCAGAGATCAAGAGTCAGGTGCCTAACTGAATGAACCACCCAGGAGCCCTCAAATTTAAGCTTTTGACACGTGAGGATATTGTTACATTTTTCTGAAAAATTAACCATTCTAAGGGTTGTTTTTTTCAGTCTCTGCCTGATTTTCCTTCAAAAACATTAGGCTGCTTTTTAAAATCTTAATGCTTATCTGTAAGATTAAAACTACTTTGAGGGTGCCCTGCTGGCTCAGTCAGTGAAGCATGTGACTCGATCTTGGGGGTGTGAGTTCAAGTCCTACATTGCGTGTAGAGATTAGTTAAAAAATTTAAAAATCTATAAAAAGACCCTACTCTGTATATGAATATATTCTGCTTTTTATCTCAATGAAATTTTTTCTATTTCATTTTTTTCCAGTTTCATTGATATAATTGTCATATAACGTTGTATTAGCTTAAGGTATTCAACAAAATGATTTAATATGTTTATATTGTGAAATAGTTGCCACAATAAGTTTAGTTAACATCCATCACCTCACATAGTTAGAATTTTTTTTTCTTGGGATGAAGACTTTCAAGATCTACTTTCTTAGATTCAAATATACAATATCATACTGTTAACTATAGTTACCATGTTGTACATTACATCCCCAGAATTTATAACTGGAAGTTTGTGCCTTTTGACCACCTTTACCCATTTCCCCCACCCCCATCACTCACTTCTGATAACCACCAATCTGCTCTCTATTTCTATGAGTTTGGTGTTTTTAGTCTCCACGTATAAGTGAGATCATGCGATATTTATCTTTCTCTGTCTGAATTATTTCACTTAGGATAATGCCCTCAAAGTCTATCCATGTTGTTGCAAATGGCAGGATTTCCTTCTTTTGTGGCTAAATTTTAGATAGATAGTTAGATATAGTTAGATAGATATAGTTAGATATAGATATACAGATATACAGATATGTACAGATATACATATATATATGTTATATATATGATATATATAATATATATATATCATATATATATATAATATTTTCTTTATTCATCCATTGATGGACTCTTAGGTTGTCTCAATGTCTTGGCAATTGTAAATAATGCTGCAGTAAATGTGGAGGTGCAGATATCTCTTTGAGGTCCTGTTTTTCCTCTGGATATATACCCATAGTGGAATTTCTAGATTATAAGGTAGTTCTATTTTCAACTTTTGAGGAAACCCCATACTGTTTTCCACAGCAGCTGCACCAATTTACATTGCTACCAACAGAGTACAAGAGTTCTCTTTTCTCTGTAGCCTTGCCAACACTTGTTAGCTTGTCTTTTTTATGATAACCATTCTCTTTAAGTCCTCCTCCCTTTCATTTAATTTTTTTTTTTTTATTTGACAGAGCGGAAGCAGGAGAGAGGGGCAGAGGGCAGAGAGCGAGAGAGAGAGAACCTCTCCATGCCCAGCATGGAGCCCAACATGAGGCTGGATTCCATGACCCTGGGATCATGACCTGAGCCAAAATCAAGAGTCAGACGCCCAACTGACTGAGCCACCTGGGCGCCCCAAAGAGTTATTCTGACAGGTGTGAGGTGATATCTTTCTGTGTGTGTATTTTTTAAGATTTTATTTATTTAATTTTTAAGTAGGCTCTATGCCCATCGTGGAAATCATACTCACAGCCTGAGATCAAGAGTCCCATGCTCTACTGACTGAGTCAGTCAGGCACCCTGTTAACTATAGTTTTGATTTGCATTTCCCTGATGATGAGTGATGCTGAGCATTTTTATGTACCTGTTGGCACTTTGTAGGTCTTCTTTAGAAAACTGTCTATTTAGTTTCTATGCCCATTTTTCAATTGGATTGTTCATTTTTTTGCTATTGAGTTGTAGGAGTTCTTTATATATTTTGGATATTAACACCTTATCAGATACATGATTTGCAAATATTTTCTCCTATTCTGTAGTTTCCCTTTTCATTTTGTTGATTTCCTTTGCTGTGCAGAAGCTTTTTAGTTTGATGTGGTCCCGCTTGTTTGTATTTGCCTGTATTGCCTTTGACAAAAGGCTAGTATTATAGCTAGAAAGCTATTAGCCTCGCATGCAACTTTCCTTAGTGAGTTCATGCATATCTGAACTTGTCAGCAGTTCTTCCACACATCTAAAATTAAATTCTAATTACTGGGGCACCTGGGTGGCTCAGTTGGTTGAGCGCCTGACTTCGGCTCAGGTCATGATCTCACAGCTCGTGAGATCAAGCCCTGCGTCAGGCTTTGTGCTGACAGCTCAGAGCCTGGGGCCTGCTTCAGATTCTGTGCTTTGCTCTCTCTCTGCCCCAACCCACTCACATTCTGTCTCTGTCTCTCTCAAAAATAAACATTAAAAAAAATTCTAATTACTATAATTTTTTTGTTATGGTAAAAACTATGTAACATAAAATTTACCGTCTAAACCATTTTTAAGTGTGCAGTTCAGTATATTTACATTTTGAAAGAGATCTCCAGAACTTTTTCATCTTTCAAAATTGAACAATAATTTCCCATTCCCACCTCCCCCACCAGCCCCTGGAAACCACCATTATACTTTCTGTTCCTATGAATTTAACTACTCTAGATACTTCGTGTAAGAGGAATCATACAGTATTTGTCTTTTTGTGTGTGCTTTATTTCACTTAGTATGTCTTCAAATTGTATTAAAATATTAAATACATATAAAAGAATATAACAAGAAAAATACCCATATACCTATCTTTTTTTTAATTTTTATATTTTTTAGCGTTTTTCATTTTTGAGAGATGGAGAGAGACAGAGCATCTGGGCAAGGGGCAGAGAGGCAAAGAGGGAGACACAGAAATCTAAGCAAGCTCCAGGCCCTGAGGCCTGAGGCGGAGCTTGAACTCATAGACCCCAAAATCATGACCTGAGCTGAAGTCAGACCCTTAACCGACTAAGCTACGCCCCTCCCACGTACCTATCTTAATGAATATAACATCATAAATATCATTGAAGGCCCTTGGTGTTCCTTCTTCCTTGCCAGATGTTAACACTATGGAGAATTTTGTATTTATCATTCCCTTGGCTTTTTCTTTTTACAATATTTATGTGTATCTAAACATTATTTAATTTTGTATGTTTTCGAACATCGTATATGCAATCACACTATATGCACTTTTGTGCAACTGCTTTTTTTGTTGAGGTGAAAGTCACATAACATACAATGAACATACATAACACAATGAACCATTTAAGAGTACAATTCAGTGGCATTTAGTTATTCACAATGTTACGTAGCCACCAGCTCTCTCTACTTACAAGACTTTTTCAACACCCCATACAAACACTCTGTACCCATTAAATAATCACTTACTACTCTCTCCTGTCCCCAGCCTCTGGTTACCATTGATTTTTCTGTTTCTATGGATTTTCCTGTTCCAGATATATCATATAAAAGGGATCATACAAAATGTGATCTTTTGCGTATGGCTTCTTTCACTTAGCTTAATGTTTTTGAGGTTCTTCTAAGATGTAGCACGTATTAATACTTTACCTCTTTTTAAGTTTATTTATTTTGAAAGAGAGTGAGTGTGCGCATACACATCAGAGAGGGGCAGAGACAAAGGGAGAGAGAGAATCCCAAACTGACAGCGTGGAGTCCAACGTGGGGCTCAGTCCCATGAACCGTGAGATCATGACCTGAGCTGAAATCAAGAGTCAGACGCTTAACTGACTAAGCCACCCAGGAGCCCCAGTACTTGGCTCCTTTTGATGGCTGAATAATAAATATCACATTGTATGCACATACATTCGTTTATCCATTCACCCACCAATAGTCATTTGGGTTGTTTCCACCTTTTTCAACTATTGTAAATAATGCTGCTGATAAACATTTGTGTACACGTGTCTGTGTGAACATATGTTTCTGTTTCTCTTGGGTATCCGTGGAAAAGTAGAACTGCTGGTGAATATGGTAATTCTATGTTCAACTTTCTGGGGAACTGCCAAACTGTTTTCCACAGCAGGAAGGCAATGAGCTGCTGCACAGGAGCTCGCTGGCCTTATCACATACTCACCACGCTCATGTCACTGCAGGACAGCGATGAAGACTTAGTTTGGGCTCCAGTTCTAGCAAAACATAACCTGAAAGCTCTCCTGCTACAGAAATCCAGAATTGCCGGTCAAAATACAGTATTACATTTTTTTAGTTGTATTCATTTTTTAATGTATAAGATGGGTCTGTGGTATACAGTCCAAAAGGTACAGAAAGTAAGTGAAAGGAAAGAATCCATCCCCACCTTATTCCCCGCTTATTCTCCAGAGATAACTTCTATCCCCAGACACAACCACCATTCCTAATTAGTCTTGTGTATCCTTCGTGAATTCATTGAAAATTTTATGAACATACATATCGTTTTAATAAAAACTTTTTTGTTTTCTAAATTTTTTATGTTTTATTTATTTTGGAGAGAGAGACAGAGACAGAGTACAAGTTGGAGAGGGGCAGAGAGAGAAGGAGATAGAAACTGAAGCAGGCTCCAAGCTCTGAGCTCTCAGCACAGAGCCAGACGCTGGGCTCAAACTCATGAACCACAAGATCATGACCTGGGCCGAAGTTGGGTGCTTAACCGACTAGGCCACCCAGATGCCCCTAGTAAAAACTATTTTAAATGCAGAGCAGAGGTCAAACAAAAAATATTTGGAAGTCTCCAGATGAAAAAAGAACTGAAAAACAGTACAGAGAGTTCTTGCGCTGCCTGAGGGGCCCAGGAATTTAGGAGGTAAATGCCTGTGTGGGCAGAGGACCTTGAGCCCAGGGGAGGCAGAGAAGGAATGGGGGCCCCTACAAAACATTGGGAGCCACATGGAGCTGAACCTTCAGCAAAAAGCTAAGCTAGAAACCACCACCCTCCCCCCCAACTTGGGAATGCAAGCTGGTGCAGCCACTCTGGAAAACAGTATGGAGGTTCCTCAAAAAACTAAAAATAGAGCTACCCTACGACCCAGCAATTGTACTACTAGGCATTTATCCACGGGATACAGGTGTGCTGTTTCAAAGGGACACATGCACCCCCATGTTTACAGCAGCACTATCAACAATGGCCAAAGTATGGAAAGAGCCCAAATGTTCATCGATGGATAAATGGGTAAAGAAGATGTGGTATAGAAAGAGGAGGAGCCAAGATGGTGGAACAGCATGGAAATTTTTTGTGTGTCTCACGTCCATGAAATACAGCCAGACCAACACTAAACCATCCTACACACCTAGAAAACTGATTGGAGGATTAACACAACAATCTGCACAACCTGAGCCACAGAATTCAGCAGGTATGCGGCGCGGAATGGTAAATTTGGAGAGCAAGAAGCAGCGGAGGGTAGGGAACCACTTTTGTGGGCGGAGAGACGACTGAGACTGGGGAGCAGGGTGGAGAATACGGGAAAGCACCCCTCCCCAAAAGCAGCTGGAGACAAAGTGGAAAATTGGAAATAGCCACAGGGACTAAACCAAAAAGGGATAAAGGAGAAAGGGGAGGGTTTAAATTCCATTAAGACTGTAAACAAGGGGAGCACAAAGGCTGCAACCCCGCAGCTCGATACCTGGCGGTGGGAAGGGCAAATCCCCAGGAGCAGAGTGGGGTCCGGGAGGTTCTTGAGCCACACGGGGAAAAGTGGTTCCACTGCTGGAAGGACATTTGATAAAGACTGTTGAAGCCACCTGGTCCCAGCAGACCCCAGAAGACGGCCACATTTGCTGGTGCTCGGGCAAGGTTGGCAAGGGTGAAGCCAGGTACCAGATGTGTGCTGTGATTTTCCATAATCCCTGAAATGCTGCTGCTACACTGTCTCACAAGCTTTTTCTGGGGCGGGCTGGCACCTGGCTGCAGTCTCCAGGCACCGGCAGCAGCAGGGTCCAGCAAGCGTTCCTGGATGCAGCCGACATTCCGCCATTGCTCATTCGGCCATTGCTCGGTGAGACCCTCCCACAGAGGGGTGGAATGGGTCAAAGCCGCAGTCCTTCGGAAATAAGGGGCCAGGAAAAACAGCCACATCTGAGACAAAACTCGTTAGAGAAGTACTGCCTGGGGCCTGGTCACGGAGAGTGAAAAAGCAGGGAGTGGACGATAGCTGAACACAGAGGATGGGTGTCCAGGGCACATGGACCATTCTCCAGAATAGACCATATACTAGGACACAAAGCCCTAAGTAAATACAAAAAGATCGAGATCATAACGTGCATATTTTCAGACCACAACGCTATGAAACTCGAAATCAGCCACAAGAAAAATTGTGGAAAGGTAACAAATACTTGGAGACTGAAGAACATCCTACTAAAGAATGATTGGGCTAACCAAGCAGTTAAAGAGGAAATTAAAAAGTATATGGAAGTCAATGAAAATGATACCACCACCACCCAAAACCTCTGGGACGCAGCAAAGGCAGTTATAAGAGGAAAGTATATAGCAATCCAGGCCTTCCTAAAGAAGGAAGAAAGATCTCAGATATACAGCCTAACCTGACACCTTAAGGAGCTAGAAAAAGAACAGCAAATAAAACCCAAAACCAGCAGAAGACAGGAAATAATAAAGATTAGAGCAGAAATTAATGCTATCAAAACCAAAAAAAAAAAAAAAAAACAGTAGAAGAGATCAATGAAACCAGAAGCTGGTTCTTTGAAAGAATTAACCAAATTGATAAGCCACTAGCCAGTTTGATCAAAAAGAAAAAGGAAAGAACCCAAGTAAATAAAATCAAGAATGAAAGAGGAGAGGTCACAACCAACACAATAGAAATAAAAACAATAATAAGAGAATATTATGAGCAATTATATGCCAATAAAATGGGTAATCTGGAAGAAATGGACAAATTTCTAGAAACATATACACTACCAAAACTGAAACAGAAAGAAATAGAAAATTTGAACAGACCCATAACCAGTAAGGAAATTGAATTAGTAATCAAAAATCTGCCAAAAAACAAGAGTCCAGGGTCAGATGGCTTTCCAGGGGAATTCTACCAAACATTTAAGGAAGAGTTAACACCTATTCTCTTAAAACTGTTCCAAAAAATAGAAACAGAAGGAAAACTTCCAAACTCTTTCTATGAAGCCAGCACTACCTTGATTCCAAAACCAGACAGAGATCCCACTAAAAAGGAGAACTATAGACCAATTTCCCTGATGAACATGGATGCAAAAATCCTCAACAAGATATTAGCCAACCGGATCCAACAATACATTAAAAAAATTATTCACCACGACAAAGCGGGATTTATACCTGGGATGCAGGGCTAGTTCAATATCTGCAAAACAATTAACGTGATTCATCACATCAATAAAAGAAAGGACAAGAGCTATATCATCCTCTCAATAGATGCAGAGAAAGCATTTGACAAAATACAGCATCCTTTCTTGATAAAAAAAAAAAAAACCTCAAGAAAGTAGGGATAGAAGGAGCATACCTCGAGAATATAAAAGCCATATATGAACAACCCAATGCTAATATCACCCTCAATGGGGAAAAACTGAGAGCTTTCCCCCTAAGGTCAGGAACAAGACAGGGATGTCCACTCTTGCCACTGCTACTCAACATAGTATTGGAAGTCTTAGCCTCTGTAATCAGACAACACAAAGAAATAAAAGGCATCCAAATCAGCCAGGAGGAAGTCAAACTTTCACTCTTCACACGTGACATGATACTCTACATGGAAAATCCAAAAAATTACACCAAAAAACTGCTAGAATTGATTCATGAATTCAGCAAAGTTGTAGGATATAAAATCAATGCACAGAAATCGGTTGCATTCCTATACACCAACAATGAAGTGACAGAAAGAGAAATCAAGGAATCGATCCCATTTACAGTTGCACAAAAAAAATTAAAATACCTGGGAATAAATCTAACCAAAGAGGTGAAAAATCTATACACTGAAAACTATAGAAAGCTTATGAAAGAAATTGAAGAAAAAAATGGAAAAAGATTCCATGCTTCTGGATAGGAAGAACTAATATTGTTAAAATTTTGATACTACCCAAAGCAATCTACATATTCAATGCAATCCCTATGAAAGTAACACCAGCATTCTTCACAGAGCTAGAACAAATAATCCTAAAATTTGTATGGAACCAGAAAAGACCCCGAATAGCCAAAGCGATCTTGAAAAAGAAAACCAAAGCAGGAAGCATCACAATCCCAGACTTCAAGCCATACTACAAAGCTGTAATCATCAAGACAGTATGGTACTGGCACAAGAACAGACACTCAGATCAATGGAACAGAATAGAGAACCCAGAAATGGACCCAAAAATGTATGGCCAACTAATCTTTGACAAAGCAGGAAAGAATATCCAATTAAATAAAGACAGTCTCTTCAGCAAGTAGTGCTGGGAAAACTGGACAGCAACATGCAGAAGAATGAACCTGGACCACTTTCTTATACCATACACAAAAATAAACTCAAAATGGATGAAAGACCTAAATGTAATACAGGAAGCCATCAAAATCCTCGAGGAGAAAGCAGGCAAAAACCTCTTTGATCTTGGCCGCAGCAACTTACTCAACACGTCTCCGGAGGCAAGGGAAACAAAAGCAAAAATGAACTACTGGGACCTCATCAAAAGAAAAACTTCTGCACGGTGAAGGAAACAATCAGCAAAACTAAAAGGCAACCGACAGAATGGGAGAAGATATTTGCAAATGACATATCAGATAAAGGGTTAGTATCCAAAATCTATAAAGAACTTATCAAACTCAACACCCAAAAAAACAAATAATCCAGTGAAGAAATGGGCAAAAGACATGAATAGACACTTCTCCAAAGAAGACATCCAGATGGCCAACCGACACATGAAAAAATGCTCAACATCACTCATCATCAGGGAAATACAAATCAAAACCACAATGAGATACCACCTTACACCTGTCAGAATGGCTCACATTAACAACTCAGGCAACAACAGATGTTGGTGAGGATGCGGAGAAAAAGGATCTCTTTTGCATTGTTGGTGAGAATGCAGCCACTCTGGAAAACAGTATGGAGGTTCCTCAAAAAACTAAAAATAGAACTACCCTACAACCCAGCAATTGCACTACTAGGCATTTATCCACGGGATACAGGTGTGCTGTTTCAAAGGGACACATGCACCCCCATGTTTATAGCAGCACTATCAACAATAGCCAAAGTATGGAAAGAGCCCAAATGTCCATCGATGGATGAATGCATAAAGAAGATGTGGTATACACACACACACACACACACACACACACACACACACACACACACACACACACAATGGAGTATTACTCGGCAATCAAAAAGAATGAAATCTTGCCATTTGCAACTACGTGGATGGAACTGGAGGGTATTATGCTAAGTGGAATTAGAGAAAGACAAGTATCATATGACTTCACTCATATGAGGACTTTAAAAGACAAAACAGATGAACATAAGGGAAGGGAAACAAAAATAATATAAAAACAGGGAGGGGGACAAAACAGAAGAGACTCATAAATATGATGGGTTACTGGAAGGGTTGTGGGAGGGGGGATGGGCTAAATGGGTAAGGGTCACTAAGGAATCTACTCCTGAAATCATTGTTGCACTATATGCTAACTAATTTGGATATAAATTTTAAAAAAGAAAAAAGAAAATTAAAAAAGAAAAAACCCACCCCCAGCATAGGATGAAACACTAAGCCTTATCTCTTCATCAGGTAGGAAAAGAGCTTCCCCCAAGAACTCAGTCTGGCCTTGCACTTTGTGTGAGCTTGGGTCTAAATGTACACCACCTCGCATGACATGGGATCAGACAAAAATTAAGGAAAATATTGCCCCTGAGATCTGGATATCAAGATATCCTTCCCTGACATTGTCCTCGTAGGCAACAGACACGACCAGAATTTTATTCAGCACCAGACTGGTCTCCATATAATTTCTTTTTGCCTGTTACCCCCGCTGCTGCTGCTGTCATCCCAACAACCTGCTTTGTTGAGGTCCAAAGGACTAGGACTTGCATGAACTCTGCAGGGTGTCACGTGTGGACAGTGAGCTTGCCCAACACACTGTACCTGACTTCCATTTCTGCTTCCATGCTCTGTATGGACAAAATCTCCTTGTAATCATTGGTCTGATTAACAGTCATTGCACCCCTTTCTTTGCTTTTCTGATCCAAATCCAAAGTAGGCATCCTGGTGAATGAGAGAGGAATGTATGTGTCAGTAAGCTGAATCCTGTCTTTGTCCCAGCTCCCCTCATTCAACATCAAGTGTGAAAGACTGCCTCCTGGAGCTGGGAGAACAGAGCTCATATTCTCCAGGGAAGACACACTCTGAACACACAGAGGGGTCCCCTGAGTCCAGAAAACAGAGTATCAACTAGCTGCTCCTCATCATATTGGAGGAAGAGAGGATTCCCCAGGGACACAAGAGAAGGGTATCCCAGGAAAAGGCAGCAGTGTGTGAAAAGGCAGAAGGCAGCTGGTATTCAGGGAACACCAAGAAGCCCATTGTGTGAGCCTGGGAGAGAAGAAGGGAGGGGAGGGGTCAGATTATACACAATCTTGAAAGCCAGGTAGAAATTTTTAGACTCTATGCTGAAGGTATGGAGGAGAGAAGTCTTGTGTGAGAAATGGACAAGACGCTTTCCTAACCTGGTCACAGATGCGCAAGGCACAGACAGAGCCATGACCCCCAGGAAGGCATACTGGCCCTGGTCATCCAGCCAGCTGCCTTTGTTATACCTAAGGAAGGTGGGGCTGATCACCAGGAGGTGGGGAAAAAAGGGAGAGGGGGCTGAACTGGACCCCTTCCCACAGCACCCCACAGCCACATCTTACTCCCTCCCATACCCTTACTGGGTCTTTGCTGTCTTCCATTCCACTAGGGAACTGGACCACCTTCCAAAATCTAAGAGAATTAGGAAGTGGGGGGAGGTTCAGCAGGCTGAGACCTGGGGAGATTCTGCAGATGTCCCTAATTAGCCAGCAGAGGGTGTCCCTGGAGCTCCTCTGTCCTCCCCTGCAATGACCTCCCCTCATCCCCAAACTAAGAACATTTGGAGTCCCAGACCATCACCTCCTCACTTGGAGCATCTGAAGCCCACACCAGACCAGAAAGCTTCAGCAGCAGCAGCAGCAGAAGCAGCAGCTGTCTCCAAGAGCCCTGGCTGCTGGCATTCCCAGGATAGATGAAGCATCCTATGGTTTGGTTCCCCACCTTTTCAATGCTCTGGACAGGGCCCTGGTTCATTCTGGAAAAGAGAGCAGGAACTGCCAGAACTCTGAGGACACCCTTGACCTTCCCACGTCCTGCCCTCTCCCCAGCACACACCCGAAGGCTAGGGTCCACTGGTTGATATTGTTGCCAAGGCCGGAGGCCCGCAGGATCTTGGAGTTCTCCACCAAAGTACAAGTCCCACAGTAGAAATGGAAATGGCTCACTGAGAGTCTGGGAATCCCCTTGAACACCTTTTTCCACATTTTGCCAAAACCACTTGCTGAGTTCATGTCCTAGAAACAGCAGAAGGGAGGAGATTGGGGGTTGGGACCTGGGTATCAGCTCTAGTGGAAAGAAAGCAGATCCGGAGGGTGAGATCCCAGAACTGGCGGCCAGGGGTTGAGGTTGTGAAGATGAGAAGTGTGGGGCATCTGGGTGGCTCGGTCAGTTAAGCGTCTGGCTCTTGATTTTGGCTCAGGTCATGATCTCATGGTTCGTAGGTTTGAGCCCCACATCAGACTCTGTACTGTCAGTGCAGAGCCTTCTTGGGATTTTTTCTCTCCTCTCTCTCTACCCCTCACCCACTCAAGCTTGTGCTCTCTCTCAAAATAAATAAATAAACTTAACAAAAAAAAAGGTTAGAGGTGCACTAAGGAGGGCAGGGGTTTGGTGGGAATGTGGGATATAGGCTAGGCTTTGGAAGGACAAGGCAAGGGACCAGGCCCAGGGTTGACCACTAGCCAGCCACCAGAGCACAGCATGAGGAGTCCTGGACTCTGTTGCCCTCTTCAGGTACTCTATCATCTTCTCATAGCATTCAGCATACCAGCCCCGTTCTCCAACTCTGTGGTAGCAGAGGGAGGAGTTTAGTGTTTCAGATGGGCAGCCACTCTTCCTAAATTTGAACCAAGGGCAGTTGCAGTGCCCCAGTCCCAAGACCATCAGTTTTCCCTGGGGTGCCGATTCAGGTTTTGGATCCAGGCAGGGGGCCATCAGCCACAAGATGAGCACCCAGAAGCCCCACAGGACAAAAATCTGCCACAAGTGCTTCATGTTCAGCCCAGATGACGAGTCTCGTGGCAGGCAGCAGACTGACTTCTCTACCCGGGACTGAGAAGAAGTAGGAACTGAGGCTCCAGCATCTCTCTGTTCCATTGGCCCCCGTGGCTCCTCAACCCTCCACACCACACCTCCTCCCAGTCTATCATCTCCCGCCTCCATATCCATTTGCTCACCTCCAAAGAGGACTCTGGCTGGCCCTAGGATGGCAGATGCAGGGACAGAGAGATAACTTATGGCGGGTCCCGTATCCTCCCCACAGGAGGAAGGCTTAGCTCTCAGTGGGGTTCTCCATGCCACCAGTTACTCCATAGATGTCATCACAACGTACACATTGTGACCTCCCTCTTGTCGCCTACCTGGGCAAAGCTGCCACTCTATCCTGTCTGGAATACACCAGCGACCTACACTAAACATAAGACCTATGAGAATGGGGACTTAAAATCATTTAAAAAATATTTATGGGATACATGAACGGAGTTGAGAGGGAACTAAAATACTGAGCCACCCAGGTGACCCTGCTTTCTTTAACTCTTTCAATTTTAGCCCCTGGGAATTTCCCTTACTTTTTCATGAGTCAGCTATATGTTCAAAGAGATCATTGTTATTTAGCATTTCAAGATGTTTTTCACCAGGAAGGTTTCCAGGATTAAGTCTACATATTACTGAAACTATAACCTTTATTTTTGCATTTTTTGAAAAATGTTTATTGATTTATTTTTAGAGAGACAGAGAACACGGGAGGGGGAGGGACAGTAAAAGAGGGAGAGGGAGGATCCCAAGCAGGTTTTGCTCTGTCAGTGCAGATCTCACGAACTGTGAGATCATGACCTGAGCTGAAATCAAGAGTTGGACACTTAACCAACTGTGCCAACCAGGTGCTCTGAACTAGAACCTTTATAATTAGCTTTCACACTGGTTATTGTTTTGTGACTTATGTAATTATATAAATAATGTTTTACAAATATCGAAAGAAGAGCCTTCCTTATGTGGGTTGCACCAGAATGCAAATAAAAAATATTTGCTTGGGACTCTTAGCCCAGTGCTTCTCAAACAAGAGTATGCATCAGAATCACCTGGAGAGCTTCATAAAAACACAGAATGCTGAGCCTCATCCCCACAGTCTCTCATTTGGTTTTTCTGGGGTGTGCCTGAGAATTTGCATTTCTAACAAATTCTCAGGTAATGACAATGCTGCTGGTACAGGGACCACACTTTAAGAACCACTGTCTTAGCTTAATAGATCGATCTAGCCAGAAAAGTATTTTACAGGAAAAAAAAAACCCCAATTCCTTTATTAAAATGGAAGATCATTTTCTAATTATATTTTTGTTTTCTAAAGAAAAGCTTGTGTTTTCCTCCTACAACCTGCAATAGCATCCTAACTGGTATATCTGCTTCTGTTCTATCCATCCCTCACCCATTCTTCAGCTAGCAACTGACATGATCTTAAATTAATTTCCTGCTTAAATCCTTAAAATGGTATCAGAATAAAATCCATACAGAATAAAATCCAAAATTCTCACTCATCTCACAGTTTTCAGCCATTCTGGCTTTTTCTTGTTTCTAGAACTTTCCAAGTTCTATCTCACCCCAGGACCTTTGCACTTGCAATTCCTCTTCCTGGAACACATTGCTCCCTCCCACTCAGTACTTCACCTGTCTGGTTTCTTCCAAGTCTCATTTTAAATGGCATTCATCTTAGGGTTCATTCCCTGACCTCAGTATTATTAAAGTCTGTAAGAACCTCTACTAATTGGACTCTGAGACCCACTGACACAGCTATATTATGATTCTTCCTTCTCAGGGTAAGTAGTGGGATTTCTACACTGTGATTATTATTTTCAATCCAGATACACCAAGGTCCCCGTATTTCTCCCAAGAGAAAATTGGTCCATCTGCACCGGGAAAGAAGAACATGTAACATCTGCAAATATATTTATTTCTTTAACAATTAGGGAAAGTTTATCAGTGTGGATATAAGGTAAAAGAAGACTGTGACAGGGCAGAAGGAACTAACGAAAGGGGCTGAAAACTTCCTCTTCTCTGGCTGGGTTTGTAGGCTGTAGCTGCAGGGGACCAGTGCAGCCCCATGTGCAGTGAATGAGTCCAGTATAGGCCCCACTTGCTCCAAAGGTTGAAGGATCCCACTTGACAGAGAAGGTTGAAGCATCAGTATAAAGCCTGACATTATGAATAGTGAAGTCTCTAACTAGTCAGTGTCTTGGTCTCCTTGGCCACCTAAAAGAATTCCAAAAAGGGAAGGACCATCTAATTCTGGAATTCCTAAAACAGAAGGTCCCCCACCCCTGTTGTCCCTGTTACAGTGCCCTGTTTATTTGCTTCAGAGTACAAGGCACATTATGCTCTTTAATTATTATTTATTTTCCAATTGTTTATGTGGTAAAATACACATAACAAAATTTACCATCTTAATCATTTCTAAGTGGTGTGTATACACATTTTTTTTGTCTGCCTCTTTCTACCCCATACTGAAAGTTTCTTGAGGGAGACATGAGCCCTATCTTATTTACCATGGTATTTCCATAACCCAGGGGAGATCTGGGAAATAGGAAGAGCTCAATAAATATGTGTTGAAGAAGTGAATGAGGGTCATTAAGCCTGGAGCCTCACTGAGGAGAGAGGGTTAGGAAGTTAAACGTGGAAGAGCACCAAATGGGCACAAGCCAGAGAGTAAAGGACAATTTCTGCTAACATCCTTGGTCATTCATCCAAGAATAGATGCCACTCGCACTTGGTGGTGGTAACTAATGTGTGGAAAGGACCCAGACTCTGGAGCCAGAAAAAACAGGCCTTGAACCCCAGCTGTCCCGTTAACTTTAGGTAAAGTCAACTCACTTCTTGGCTTCCTCATCTATAAATGGGGTTTGAAACAGTGCCTACCTCCCAGGGTTGTTCTGAGGGTAAAATAGATTAGAGCGGTTGGCATACTGTCAGTTTCCAGTTCCCATGAGCTAGTTCGTTCTTTCCCCCCTTCCCTAGAAAACTGCAGCCTGAGGGCAGAAGGGGGACTCTGACATTGCTCAGCTTCTCCTGAGTCAGGCTGCCAAAAAGCAACCAGCTCTGGTGTCCCTTCTCCTCTTCCTGGAAGCCTTCCCTAACCCAGTGCGTCAGTCAGTTTCTCCTACAGACTACCACAGTCTCCTGTGCCACGTTTTATCAAAGTTCTGGTCTTACATCACTAAAATGACCTGAGCCAAGCACCTTCATACGCCATGTTCAGAAGCACGGAGAGGCTGTTTGAGTAAAATCAACCCAATAGGTCCTGGCTCCCAGGGTACTTCGAGGTCCAAAAGAATGAGCTGTGATATAGGGCAAATTACTCACCTTCTCCAGGGCAGTTTCTCTTTCAGAAAATGGATATAAACATCACACTTTTTTTTTTTTCTTTTCTTTCTCTTTTTCTCTCTCCCTCTCTCCCTTTTTTTCTTCCTTCCTCTCTTTTTTTTTTTTTTTTTTTTGAGAGAGAGAGAGAGAGAACAAGAGAGGAGCAGAGAGAGAGGAGAGAGAGAATCCCACGCGAGGCTGGATCTAAACTGTGAGACCATGACCTGAGCCAAAAATCAAGAGGGTTAACCAACTGAGCCACCCAGGCGCCTCCACACCTACTTTCTGTAGCGGTGATTCTCAAACTTAACTGCAGGAAATCACCTGGGAGCCACTCCTAGAGTTTCTGATTCAGCAAGTCTGTGGTGGGGCCCCATAACACGCATTTTTAACCAGTGCCCAGGTGATGAGGTTGCTGGTTGGGGACGCTTTGAAAGTCACTGTTCTAGGAGGTTCCAAGTTGTTCCAAGAATCTCATGTGAGGTTCTTGGCGCAGTTCTTCGGTCAACATAAGCAAATGGGGCTCTTACTGTTTCTGCGGGGCAACCACGCCTCCAGGTACCTGGTCCACGGAAGACCGCCCACAGGGTGGGAGTGGCTCTCACCCCCGACAACTGCGTTTAAACTCCGCAGCCCTCAGCACCCGACCGCTGGAGGGGAGGGTGGGACCTGAGGGAGAACACCGGCGAGAGGTGGGGCCAAGCGTGCGCGTTGCTGCGCCTGCGTGCGAAAAGAGAGGGGGCGTGGCTCAAGCTCCGGGCCGGAAGCAGGAGGCTGCAGGGGCGGGCCGGCTGGCGTCCCCTTTCCGGCTGGTCCCCATGGAGGCGCTAGGGAAGCTCAAGCAGTTCGATGCCTACCCCAAGACTCTGGAGGACTTCCGGGTCAAGACCTGCGGGGGAGCCACGGGTAGGCCGCAGCGGGGCCGGGGTTGCGGGGACAGGGCTTGCGAAGAGCTTGGCCGGGCGCCTGGACCCTGCCTGGCCTATGGGGGGGCTTGAGAGTGGAGCAGAGGCCATTCTGACCCTCGCTCCCTTCCCCGCAGTGACCATTGTCAGTGGCCTTCTCATGCTGCTACTGTTTCTGTCCGAGCTGCAGTATTACCTCACCACTGAGGTAAGGGGGGGGGGGGGGGCTACTACGTGGGCGGGGCTCTGTATTCTAGGGATGGGAGTGGGAAGGAGAGGCAGGGGGTCGAATCTTACTGAGGTAGTGCTGCTCCAGGTGCATCCTGAACTCTACGTGGACAAGTCACGGGGAGACAAACTGAAGATCAACATCGACGTATTTTTTCCGCACATGCCTTGTGCCTGTGAGTACCCACCAGGCGTGGGAGTTACAAGTTCTGAGGTGGGCTTCCAGATTCACACCTCCAGCCTTAGATTCTGGACGGGACCCCAGGACAACCTTCTTTCCCTAACCGCTGCAGCCCCAAGATAGCCCCAGCATCCCCTTTCCCTCCAAAACCCAGATTCCTTTGCTCCTAGGATCCAAGTACCTTACCCTGACTTCCTGCTTCCAGATCTGAGCATTGATGCCATGGATGTGGCTGGGGAGCAGCAGCTGGATGTGGAACACAACCTGTTCAAGCAACGGCTGGATAAGGATGGCATCCCCGTGAGCTCAGAGGCAGAGCGTCATGGTAACTGTGAGGAGGAGGCCAGATCTCAGATCCCTGAGCTGGACATGCCCAGCCCCTTCCTTCTGACAAGTGGGATGTGGTTGGCCAAGTGACAGATGAAGCAACTAAGACCCAGAGAAGTCAAGTGGCTTGCTTAGGGTCCCCCAGCTATTAAGGATCAGAGTGGACTGAAATCCAGGCTTCTAGCCTCTGTACATTGAGTAGAGTACTCTACCTGGCTATCACTCTCAGAGGTCTCCAATCTCTGCCTATCACTGTTGAGTAACAAAAGTTTGAGGATGGGTCTTATGTGCTCTCGTCGTGGCAGAACTCCTCTAGATGGATCCAAGCTTCTCTAGGTGTTTGCTTCCCCATCCCGTTAGCTGAATTCAGCCCTTAATGCTCTTCCCCTTTGGAATGCAGGGTGGCTTACGGTTAAGAGTTTACGTTCTTGACTTAGATTGCCTAAATTCAGATGTAACTTTGTCTCTTGCAGTCTGTGACCTCAGCTATAAAGTGGTAGTACCCACCACATGGAATTATAGGATCAAATGAAGTCATGTGTATGATGCCTGGCACAAAGTAGCTGTTCACCCTAGCTTCCTTTCCTGTCTCTAGGCAGCCTCCCAGTGCCTACATTAACTCAGTTTCCCACCATAACAAAACCCTCCTCAAAGCTGTGATTTCTCACACCTTAGGGATGGCTGTGTTGTGAGTTTTATCAGTTGTTCATTCAACAGATATATGTTGAACACCAGTAAAACCAGAGAATTTGCTGTAGGATTGGATGTAGGGTATAAGACAGCAGAGTCAAGGTTCATTCCAAGGTTTGTGGCCTGAGCAAATGAATGACTTGAAATAGGGATGACCAGGGAGGAGGAGGAGGATTTTGTGTGGGTGTGTGAGAGAGGTGGGGGAATATTCTATATCTGCTATTATGTAACAAATTACTCCCAAAATTAGTGGCTTAGAGCAAAAACATTTGTTTTTATCAGTTGCTATGGGTTAGGAATTCAAGAGGGGTGTGGTTGGCTTACAGTCTCTTAGGAGATTGCAGTCAAGCTGTTGGCTGGGGCTGCAGTCATCTGAAGGCTTGACTGGGGTTGGAGGATCTGCTTCTAAGAGGGCTCACATGTATGGCTGTTGGCAAGATGCCTCAGGGCTTTCACCACATAGGCCTCTCAGTGAATATCCTCATAGCATGGCATCTGGCTTCTCCCTGTGCATGTGATCTGGGAGAACACAAGGTGGAAATCATCACAACTTCTTTTATAACCAAACCTCAGAAGTTACACACCATCATTTCTGCAATATGCAAGTGGCTACCCAGATCAGCCTTATTCACTGTGGTAGGTGGAGGCTACATAAAGATGTGAATACCAGGAGGTGATGATTGTTGGAGACTTCTTGGGGACTGGTCCCCCAGGAAAGGATGAGGATTTGGGAGTAGATTTCAGGTTTGAGTCATGTTAAATTTGGGAAATGCCTTTTTTTTTTTTAATTTGAGAGAGAGAGCATGAGTGGGGGAGAGCAGAGGGAGAGAGAAAATCTTAAGCAGGCTCCACACTGAGCACAGAGGCCATGACCTGGGATCTCATGACCTGAGCCACAATCAAGAGTCTGATGCTCAACTGACTGAGCCACCCAGGCACCACCTGGAATGTCCATTTTATACCCTAGTTTTATGCCAAGTTAGATATACCAGTATAGATGTTAGAGAAGGGATGGAGAAACAAATGTAGTTATCAGCATTCAAAGCTATTGGACTAGAGAAGAAAACCTAGGGAGTAAATATAGGTAGAGGAGAGGTCTAGGGACTGTACCCTGAGCCCCGCCAATATTTAGAAGTCAGGAAATGAGGATCTAGGAAGGAAGATTAAGCCATTAAAGTAGAAGAGAACCAAAGATGTTGCAAAAGCCAAGTGGAAGAAGAGTTTTAAGGAGAGTGAACAACTGTCAAAAGCCCCTGAGAGTCCAGTAAAATGTAAGAGCTGACCATTGCAATTGGCAACATGGAGGCCACTGGAGGCTTTAAAAAGAATAGTTTCGATAGTGTTGAGGATGAAAATCTGACCAAAGGACAGAAAAGGAAATAGAGACATTGACTAAAAACAACACTTGCAGGAGTTTTGCCAGAAGAGAAAGCAGAGAAGTAGGGGAGGCTGGCGGAGAATGCAGGTGACATGGTGGATTTGGTGGTGAGATTAAGTGGATTCTGTTGCTTCTCTGTTCTTCGTGGAAATCGAAAGCAAGGTCATTAAGAGTGAAGAAAGGGAAAGGAATTATGGAAGCCAAAGATGAGAGGCAGAAATAAATTTAGTCATCTCAGATAATGGAAAGTGAGCTGATTAGTGAAATGGGGCAGGATTGCCAGGCAGCCTATTTTTTTTTTTTTTTAATGTTTATTTATTTTTGAGAGAGAGAGCACAAGCAAGGGAGGGGCAGAGAGAGAGGAAGACACAGAATCCGAAGCAGGCTTCAGGCTCTGAGCTGTCAGAACGAGCCAGACATGGGGTCAAACTCACGAACCGTGAGATCATGACCTGAGCCGAAGTCAGACTTAACTGACTGAGCCACCCAGGTGCCCCTGTCAGGCAGTCTTAAAGGAGGCACAGGCAAGAGGTAGGCACAGAGGGTTGAATTTAAGTAGGGTTTGGGTTTTGTGAGGCTGGTACAACAAAGAGAGAGAGGAACAGATGGGTTCTGGCTATGTGCAAGACCATAATTACAACAGTGAACCATGGCATTTATTTCCCACCTTTGTCAAGATATAATTGAAATACATTGTGTAAAATTAGGGTGTACAGTGTGATGATTTGATTGCATATATGAGACAGTTAACACAATATGGTTAGCTAATTATCCATCACTTCACATAGTTACATTGTGTGTGTGTGTGTGTGTGTGTGTGTGGTGAGAACATTTAAGATCTACTCTCTTAGCAGATTTCAAGTATACAATATAGTATTGTTAACTGTAGTCACCATTCTGTACATTAGATCCCAGAATTTATTCACCTTCTAACTGGAAGTTTGTACCCTTTGACCAACATTTCCCCATTTCTCCCACCCCAGCTGCTGGCAACCACCATTCTACTCTGTTTCTATAGTTAGGCTTTTTTAGATTGCACTTGTGAGATCATGAAGTTGTCTTTCTTTATCTGACTTACTTTACTTAGTGTAATGTCCTCTTGGTTTATCCATGTTGTTGCAAATAATAGAATTCCCTTTTAATGGCTGAATAATACTCCATTATATGTATTTACCACATTTTCTTTATCCATTCCTCTGTTAACAGATACTTAGATTGTTTCCATGTCTTGGCTGTTGAAAATAATGCTGCAATGAACATGGGACTGCAGATAACTCTTCAAGTTATTCTTTTCTCTTTTCTTTTCTTTCCTTTTTTTTTTTTTTTTTTTTTGGATATACCCAGAAGTGGGATTGCTAAAACATATGGTAGTTCTCTTTTTAATTTTTCAAGGAACTTCCATACTGTTTTCCATAATAGTTGTACCAATTTACATTCCTGCCAACAGTGCACAAGTGTTCCCTTTTCTCCACATCTTCGCCAATACTGGTTTTTCTTGTTTTCATTTATTTTTTTATTTTTTGGATTCAAACAGGTGTGAGGTGTATCTTATGGTTTTATTCTGCCTTCCCTGATGATTAATGATGTTGAGCTCTTTTCCATGTATCTATTGGCCATTTGTATGTTTTCTTTTGAAATAATGTCTATTCAGGTTCTTTGCCCATTTTTAATTGTATCGTATGTTTGTTTTGCTGTTGAGTTGTATAAGTTCCTTATATATTTTGGATATTAATACCTTATCAGATATATCTTTTGTGACTATTTTATTTTACTCCATTCTGTTAATTGTTTCTTCTGTGCAGATTTTTATTTTGATGTAATCCCACGTGTTTATTTTTGCTGCTGTTATCTCTACTTTTGGTATCATAACCAAAAAATTATTGCCAAGACCAGTATCAGGGAGTTCTTTACCTATTTTCTTTGAGGAGTTTTACAGTATGAAGTCTTACATTTAAGTCTTTATTTCAAGTTGATTTTTGTGAGTTGTGTAAGATAGGGGTCTAGTTTCATTTTTGGCATGTGAATATGCAGTTTTCCCAGCAGCGTTTATTAAAGACACTGTCCATTCCCCATTTGGACCATGGAATTTAGATAAGGAGGGAAGTGAGGGCATGAAGGGGTCATGGTGTTAGTGGTGTCAAAAAATTGGTGGATTCTGGGTACCAGAGATAGTGAACTGGGAAAATAAGGATAAGTAGTTGAAGATTGGGATACTTGAAATTGAATTTTGGAAGGTTTGCGGTAATTGGTCATAACAAGGTGTAGGTATGTGTGTGGAAATGAAGTGGGATCAGGCTGAGATGAGATGACAAAATAAAAAGATTGTTGGAAGATAGGAGGTCAAGGTATTAACTATTGAAATCACCAGTTATGATGAGGCAGGGAGTCAGGTGCAGGGAGAGAGGCCTGAGGAGAAGCACCACGGTGAAGTGGTTAAAGGCTTGGGAACTGGGGCTGAAGTCTACCACTTACTGTGTTGCGTTGGGCAAAGTCACTCCTCGTCTCTGAGCCTCAGCGCCTTTGCAGGTACAATGGGGATAATAACCCCCACCTTCATGAAGTCCTTGTGGGGGTGACAAGAGACATTCTGTGTATGGCGACCTGTACTCAGCTAACATTTAGTATTTGCTGTTATTATTTTTATTACTGTTACTTTTATTTAAAGAAATACGTGTGGAAGTGTTTAGTGCCTGGCACATAGTGTGTGCCATATAAATATTAGCTATTAGTATAATTTTTATTATTCCTAAGCCACAGGTCAGAGGGCCTGTGCAGGGGTCAGGGGTGGAGATTTCATGATGTCTGCTCCCAGCTGATGCCCCTGCCTCTGCCCTTCCCGTAGAGCTTGGGAAAGTCGAGGTAAAGGTGTTTGACCCTGACTCCCTGGACCCTGATCGCTGTGAGAGCTGCTATGGTGCCGAGACTGAAGACATCAAGTGAGCTGGACCCCGGGGACCCAGGGTTGTGGGAGCTCCCACCAGGTGCTGTGTGCCGGCCATCCTCAGCCTGTGTCAGACTCCCACAGGTGGAGGAAGTTGGACCAAGAATTTAGCAGAGATGGGGTGGGTGCCTCAGTCACTCATCCTGGTGCAAGTGACTGAGGCTCTGTGGCCAGGCCCTGCCTGGGCCACAGCTGCGCACGAGGCTGAAGCGGCCCCTGCTCTGGTTCAGAAGTGGTCTCAGAATCCAACTGCCTGGGTTCCACCCTTGCATCCTTGGGCAAAGCCACGTAACCTCTCTTGTGAAGGAGGGGTGATGATAACCTTTCCCATAATAGTCACATGAAGATTAAATGTATACTGTATGTAAAGCACTGAGGTTGAAGGCCCAACCCAGGTAATTAGGCCCTTGATATGTGGCAACTGCTGTTATATTCCTCAGGCCCTGGCCCCTGAGAAGCTGATTCAGAGGGTCTAGGGTAGGGGCTGGGAATATGTATTTAAAATTTTTTGTATTGTAAAATATATGACTTATAAAACTTACCACATTCACGTGTACAATTCAGTGGTATTAACTACATTAATAGTGTCGTGCAGCCAGCACCACTCTGTTGTAAAACTTTTCATCACCCCAAACAGAATGGGAATATACATTTTTAACAGTCCTGATGCCTCTGAGGAAACATACTTTGAGAATATCAGTGGTCAAAGGATGAGGCTGGCAGAGGCTTTGTTAGTGGACAGAACTGCTTTATTTCCCAAGGTATCAGCTCTGTTTTCGTGCCTCTTTGACACTCACCCTGCACCCCCTCTCCTGCAGGTGCTGTAACACCTGTGAGGATGTGCGGGAGGCTTATCGCCGTCGGGGCTGGGCCTTCAAGAACCCAGACACTATCGAGCAGTGCCGGCGAGAAGGCTTCAGCCAGAAGATGCAGGAGCAGAAGAATGAAGGCTGCCAGGTGTATGGCTTCTTAGAGGTCAACAAGGTACAGGAGGGACTCAGGCGGGAAAGGGCCAGCCGAGCTTCGGGTTGGCCCCACTCGGGCCCTCAGGAGACCAAGAGAAGGGGGAAAATGGCTGGAGAATGAGAGGGAATATCCCCTACAGGTGGCTGGAAACTTCCACTTTGCTCCTGGGAAAAGCTTCCAGCAGTCCCATGTGCACGGTGAGTGACACCACCTCCACTGGGGAGTTTTAGACCCTGGATACCCCTGCACTTGCCTGATGTTCTGTGTCTTTGGCCCAGAAGAGACCCTCATCTCGGGCAGCAGTTTGGCACACAGTTAAGAGCACAGGCTGAGGAGCAAGACTGCCTGGGTTCAGACATCAGTCTCACACTAACGGCTGTGTGGAACTTTGAGGAACTTCCTTAACCTTTTTGAGCTTGTTTCCTACTGTATAAAATGGAGACGATAGTACTTATTTCCTAGGGTGTTTGTGCAGGTTAAAGATTGCAGCACATGGGGCTCCTGGGTGGCTCAGTCACTTAAGCATCTGACTTCAGCTCAGGTCATGATCTCTCAGTTCGTAGGTTTGGGATTCTCTCTCTCCCCTTCACTCTCTGCCCCTCCCCCACTCTCTCTCTCTCTCTTCTTTCTCTCTCTCTCTCTCTCAAAATAAATAAACTTAAAAAAAAAAAAAAAAAAGACTGCAGCACAGAGCCCAGCTTGTGGTAGGCACTTGTTCAAAATGTAGACCCCAATATCGGATGATCCATGTGTGAGGCTTTGGGATCAGCAGACCTGGGTTGGAACACTGGTTCTGCCACTCCTGAGTTATATCAGATTTGGGAAATACTGAGCCCTACTCAGTTTTTTTTATTTTTTTTTAATTTATTTTTTATTTTTTTTAATTTTTTTTTTCAACATTTATTTATTTTTGGGACAGAGAGAGACAGAGCATGAACGGGGGAGGGGCAGAGAGAGAGGGAGACACAGAATCGGAAACAGGCTCCAGGCTCTGAGCCATCAGCCCAGAGCCTGACGCGGGGCTCGAACTCACGGACCGCAAGATCGTGACCTGGCTGAAGTCGGATGCTTAACCGACTGCGCCACCCAGGCACCCCAACTCAGTTTTTCCTCCTGTAAAATGGGGCTGAAGATACTGATACCACCCTCACAGGGTTGTTCACAGGGATGAATAAATGGGATTTATTTTCATTCATTTATTCACCCGTACATTCACTAGATACTTAGTAGTCACCTACCGTGTGCCCCATTGTAGTCTGGGTGCTAACAATACAGCAACAAACAAAGCAAAGTCCCTGTCCTCAGAACATTATATAGTAAAGAAACACCATGAACAAGTTGTAAAATATATGGACTATCAGATGCTATTAAGTACCATGAAGCAAAGAAAAGCAGGACAAAGATGACAGAGGCGAGGGGCTCTGGTGAGATGGTGTGTGTGCGCTGCTATGTATTGGGGGCAGAGAGACTCTAACGGGGTGGCATTTGAGTAAAGACCTGAAGAAAGTGAAGGAGCTGGCCATAAGGATGTCTGGGTGAAGGATTTGAAGCAGAGAGAAGAGCAAATGCAAATCTCTGAGGAGAGAGTATGCTTGGCAAGTTCAAGGTGCAGTAAGAAAGCTGGGGGCTGGAGCAGGCTGGTGTGGTTAGTGATAAGGTGAACCAGGTAACAGGGCCATGGCAGGCAGGGCGTGGAAGGACACCACAGGGACAAGGGCTCTTACTCTCCATGAGATACAAGTCCATCCAAGGGATCTGAGGAGATGCTTCATGATGTGACTTGACTTTCAGAAGTAGGCGGCACTCTGCTGTGTGGATAATATGGGGAAGAGGGGCAGGACAGAACCAGAGAGGCCAATGGGAGGCCATTGCGATGGTCCATCCCAGCACAGGATGATGGGGGCCAGGCCAGGCTGGTAGTGGAGGGCCAAGCAGTAATTACTTACGTTTGAGGGTAATGCCAAGAGGAGTGGCTGATGGGTGTGAAGGGTGAGGGAAGGGGAGCAGTCAAGGATGACTCTGAAGTTTTGTGCCTGAGTAGTGAGGATGAAGTTGCCATTTAGGGGGAGGGGAAAATTCAGAGGAACAAGTTTAGATGGCTGGGCGAGTAAAGTGAAATTCAGCTTTGTACGGGTTCAGAGCAGTGGGATTTGGGCATCCTTTTAGACCACCCAGATGCAAGTAAGCAGTTGGCTGTTCAATGTGGAGGTCAGGGGAGAGGTCTGGCACAGAGATACAGATGTGGGAGTCCTCAGGCATGTAAAACCATGGAACTGGGTGAGGGCCCCCTGCAGGTGAGGGTAGGTGGAGAGGAGGACTCAAAGGACTGAGCATGGCACCTCCACTATCAGAGTGCGGGCAGGGGGAGAACGGGGGGCAGGGGGGGGAACGTGGAGAGGTGGGGTATACGTTGGAGGGGGGGGGAGCGGGGGAAGACACAGCAAGAAGACCAGTAAGAAACACTTGTGAGAGGAGAATGCCCGCCAGGAGGTGGTGTCCTGAAAGCTTGGGGATGGAGGTGTTTCCAAAACTGTATCAGATGCTTCCGGACATCAAGTACGAGTTGCCCATTGGGTGTATGACATGGTGGTAGTCATTGTGACCTTGACAGTAGTTTTTGTGGAGTGATAGGGAGCACCCATTGCATGGGCTCTGGAGAGAATGGGAGAGGAGTTGAGCCGGTGAGTAAGGACAGCTCTTTTGTAGAGTTTGCTGTAAAGGAAGGAGAATGTGCTGATGCTGGAGGGAAATGTGGGCTCAACGGCATGGTTTTGCCAGAGGTGCGACATGTGACGTAGGTTAACATGCTGTGGGAAATAGTCTGCTGAATAGTTAGCAAAAGTCATGCTCCATGGGTGGGAGGGACAGTTGTCAGAGTGAAGTCCTTGAGAAGGAAAAAGACAGAATCTAGTACCTCAGAAGTGTAGAATAAAGCCCAAATTCGGCAACAGGAGGAAAGGCAGACTATGTCTGGACAGGTAGGATGGCAGCCGGGTGATGGGGACACCATCAGGCAGTGTGACAGGGTTGTGAGGAGTGAGTTGTGGCCAGAGGCTAGAACCACTGAGAAGAGGCATGGAAGGGCTGACTTGCTGTTCTGGGTGGATCTGATAGTGATTAAAATAAGTAGGGATAGTTGGGATAGCTTGCCACGAGCTGCAAAGCTGGGAATTTTAGGGCAGCTCGAGGGTCAGTGATCTGGAAGTGGCATTAAGGAGCAAGGAGGGCCTCACTTCATGCCACAAAGGAGGATAAATGTGGGGAAGAAACTGTCGCCACTAAGAGGGCTACAGGGCGCTTTCGAGGGAGAGCCAGGCTGCGGTTGGAGCAAGAAGGTGAGTGGAATGTGTAGAGGTTGAAGATGTAGGGGTTTCGCTGATGAGTGATGGAGCCCCCTGGGAGGGATGGGAGTCGGGGTCATATTGAGGGATGTACAGAGCCACGGTGTGACAGAAGTCCAGGGGATGAGAGATGAGTTGGCGGTCCTGAGATGCCTCGTCACTAAGGGAAGCAGGAGTAAAGGGCCTGCTGGAGATAGCCCTGCTGGTCTTGAAGGGGGGGGGGGGGGTGCAGCGGGGCGGCTGAGTGTTGGGGAGGGGCAGGAAGTGGGTCTGAAGCCCCCTCTCTATTCTGGAGGGGGTTGGGGGAAAGGTGGTCTCACTGGGATGGTGGGAAGACCACCAGTGTCGAGCTGTTGGCACAGGGTCTGGAGGCATTCAGTAGGAGGCAGTCTGGCAGGCAGCAGCCTCTCTTCTCCACCTAGGCTGCCTTAGAGTCAGGGAACCCAGGGCAAAGGGTATTCCATATCCTGGGAGGATATTTAAAACACAAAGCTACAATTGCCTGAGGCCAGAGATCTGACCGAATTGAAGGTCAGGAAGCTAGTTTCTGACACCCTTGTTGCTTTGGGTGGGGGAGGGGGGAAGATTATAAAGTTCACTTAGTGCTTTTCCATCTTAGATCCTACCTGGTCCTCAGGACAGCCCTTTGTAAAGATCACTGAGGTCCAGAGAGGGCAAGTGACTTGCCCAAGGTCACACAGCTAGGAAAGTGGCTTATTGGGCTCTAGGTCTTTTGTTCTTCCTAGGCCACCATACTTCTGCCCCAAGACCCCTCGTATTTTTCCCTGGCTGGGGAGGAGTTACCCTGGAGACTAGTGCAGGAGGAGACTTGTTAGCTAGGTCCAGACCCTACTGCCAAGGCAGGAATATTCCAGTCTTCCTTTCTACCACGTTATTTTGCTCCATGGTTCTCATTGTGAAGCTCTCAATCTTTTTTCTCTTCCTCCCTTCTCTCTCCTTCCCTCCCCCATGCTGCAGTACATGCTGTGGAGAGTAAGTGGCCCTGCCCCCCAGGGAGGCCAAGCCCCCACTTCTGGGGCAGCCTACCCTCCCAGGAAGGGGGGAGGTTTGGATGGGCCTGGAATAGGGGTCTTATTTTTCAGGTAGGGTTTCTTGAAGCAGGAGGGATCAGGGCCAGAGGGCAGAAAGTACTTGTTCTGGAATAGATGGTATAGACTACCCATGGCATTTCCTTTGGGGGCTGTAGGGGGGTAGGGGCAGGGGGGCAGGGAAAGTGCTTGGATGGCATTCTCTGGTCTCGCCTCACCTTGGGGTTCAGCAGTTGTCCATCAGCTCTATTTAGTGGGAGATAGAGTCAGTGGGGTTTGTTTCCTGAGGTGCAAGCAGGGACTTGGTGGGAATGAAAACCTGGTGTGATGCCTGTAAAGGGCTCCCTGTATATGTCAGGGAAGAAATGGGGTCTGTTCTTAGGCCCAGGAGGGTGTGTACTTGCACACAGGCTCCAGCAGAGCCAGGCTGAGGGGAATGAAGGGTCAAAGAGGAGCCAGGCAGTCGCACTCCAGAAGGAGGGGTGAGGAGGCCTGAGCAAGGATGCTGAGGGAGCCAGGAGGCCAGTCCTACTCCACCTGGTGACACCTTCTCCCTTCTCTCCTAGTCCATGACTTGCAGAGCTTTGGCCTGGACAATGTAAGTACCAGAGACCATGCAGGGCGGATGAGGGTGGGAGATGGATGCTGCCTTCATTTCTCCACAGGGATGTCCTGGGATGGGGGAGCAGATAAAAATACACCATATTCGGCCAGGGAATCAGTCTGAGGGTCAAGAACTGAGATCTGCGCAGGCTGGAGATAGGGGATGGGGTTGGACAGGAGCATCCTGGGCAGAGGGAGCCTCCAGCAAGGTCAGGAGGGAGCGGGGCACTTCTCAGCAACTGTAGGGGCTGGTGTGGCTGGAGAGGTTGGTGGGGACCAGACCACATAGGACTCAGGCAGAGCTGCAGTCTGGTCTTCCTCCTGAGAGCCTCCTGGAGGCTCTTGGCCCTTTAACCAGTGTCATGATGTAATCAAGTTTGCACGTTTTTAAAAATCCCTCTAATAGCTGAGGTTGATAAAGACCGAATCAGGACAGGAGTCGGAGCTAGGAAATCTGGGGCCCCTCCAGCCTAGGCTTCCCTGGCTCAAGACTTGCAGGCACATCTGGCACCTGCCACAGCAGGTCCATGCCCAGTCTTTATTTGCCGTATGTTTGGATGCAGCCAGAACCTCAGACTGTGGAGGTCCAGAGGCCATAGACTCTGTTCCCTGGTGGGGCATGGGGGTTCTGCCTGTCTTGATCAGATTCTCCCAGGCAGGACCCTGCCCTCCCTCCTGCCTCACCACACATCCATTCCCCAAGCCCAGGTATCCCTGTCTGCCACTGTACCGCGGAACCTTTGATGGGGTGAGGCCTGTTGGGGCCTTGAGCGCTCGAGGCTCAGGTGCTGGTATTGCTTGCAGATCAACATGACCCACTACATCCGGCACCTGTCATTCGGGGAAGACTACCCAGGCATTGTGAACCCCCTAGACCGCACCAATGTCACCGCACCCCAAGGTACCAGCCTGGGAGGTAGCCCCCAGTTAGGAGAGCCCTACCCAGCACCCATGCCCAGTGCTCTCTTCCCCCTGCAGCCTCCATGATGTTCCAGTACTTTGTGAAGGTGGTACCTACAGTGTACATGAAGGTAGACGGGGAGGTAAGTCGGCAGGAGCTCAGGTGTCAGGGTCCCTCTTGGTGACAAGCAGAGGCTCAGAGAGGGTAGGTGATTTACTCTCACAGCGAGAGTGCAGGGCCCACACTGTCAGACTTCAAAGCACTTGCACTTTCTACTTGTCCAAACTGCCTCCATCCATTCCATGGGTGCTCACTGTCCCCAGGGTCTCCCCTGGGTTGGGGGCTAACCCTTCCTGGGCCCCCTCCTCCCCTTTCTGCTGTCACCAGTGGAGCAACATCTCGGCAGATAGGAAGTCCGGCCCGGCCTTGCCAGGAGCTCATGATGCAGCCTTGGAGAGTTCCTTCCCATCCCTAAACCCCCACTGAGAGAATCCACCAGATGTAGTTGGGAATGGTGAACTGTAAAGAGCTAGTGACTGAGGGGCAGCTGGGGTGGTGAGGCCAAGGGAGGGTGCCTAGGTGGTCCCCGGGCCTTGTAGTGTTCATAAGCGAGCTGGGGCCTTGTTTTCTCCTCTGCACAGTCAAGGCACTATGGACAAGGGGTGGGAGCAGGGGTAGGGCTGAGGGGGATTGCAAGCCAGGTTATAGAGTCGGCCCTGGCCCAGACTCCCTTCCTGTCCCAGGTGCTGAGGACAAATCAGTTCTCTGTGACCAGACACGAGAAGGTTGCCAATGGGCTGATGGGTGACCAGGGACTTCCCGGAGTCTTTGTGCTCTATGAGCTCTCGCCCATGATGGTGAAGCTGACGGAGAAGCACAGGTGAGGGTGGGGAAAGGGAGGGGCCTGGGCCTGCAGCGAGCAGGGGTACCTGCTGATCCCCTGCCCTGTCCCTCTACCAGGTCCTTCACCCACTTCCTGACTGGTGTGTGCGCTATCATTGGGGGCATGTTCACAGGTTAGAAGCTCGAGGGTGTGTTTGGGGTTGGGGCATGGCAGGGAATGTAAAGCCTGGGCTCCCTGCGGATTTTGGGTTGGGGGAGGAGGAGCACCTCCATGGTGAAGGGGACTTGCTGGCCTAGCCAGTCAGGTGACAAGGCTCTGGGGTTCAGCCAAGGGCCCAACTAGGCCCGTGTCAGCCCTTGTCTCTGTCCCCAGTGGCTGGACTCATCGATTCACTCATCTACCACTCGGCTCGAGCCATCCAGAAGAAAATTGATCTCGGGAAAACAACGTAGCTGTCTCCTTCCCCTCTGTTGTTCCCTTTCTCTTTGGCCTTGTGGTCATTTCCCAGCCTTCTCCCCACCCCTCCGACCCCCTCAGAGCGTCGGTCTCAGCACAGGTTGATAAATCTATTGATTGTGATAGTACTTGCTGGTCTTCATGTGCTTCTTGTGTGGCCAGGGCCTGGAAACAAACCCTTTGCACAGCCATGAACTGAAGGCAATCAGAACTGACAGATCGGACCAGATGCCCTCTGGGAGCCCCATGTGGACATCCCCTGGCTAATTGGGCTTTATTCAAACAAAACTGAAATCCACCCCAGTGCCCCATCCTCAGTCCCTCCTCTGCTGTGGTCTTTGGGCCTTTTGGGTTCAGCTCCAGGGTTGAGATGGACCTTTCCAGTATGAGCTTCCTGGGGCCACCATGGCCCACAGGCTCATGAGTGTCTGACCCCCATGGTGCTAGGGCCGTGGGTGCAGGCTGGGGATTGCCACCTCTTCAGTGATGGCTAAAGCTAGGGCTTCTCCCTGCCACCCTGGGTTCAATCACCTGATCCCTCATCCTCACTGACCATGGTCTATGCCAAGCCCCTGGTGACTCCTAGCACTAAGAGGAGTCCAGGCACGTCCTGTACAGTCTTCTAGGAGGAGGCAGAACTGAAAAATGGAGGGAAGGTAGCAGTGGCCATTCTGGAGCAAGGCTGGCTTCAGACCCCCAGCTCTGGACCTCATCAGGGCTTCCCAGTATAGCCCTTAATAAGTGTGGAGGACCAGGCCCAACACCACACCATGCTGCAGCCCAGGGAAGCAGGGACATTGACAGCTGGTCAGTTCATCCGATTGTTTCTCAGGGAGTGTCCGGGTAAGACAGTAGTAGGGGTTCAAGTAGAAAGGACAGGAAGCCAACTAGGGTGATGATAGCAAAATCTCTAGAGGCAGACCTGAGACCCAGCTCTGATGTGATCACCCACAAGCTGTGTGACCTTGGACATGTCTCATTTATAAGTTGCAGATGATACTGCTGGCTGTAGTGAGCCTTTTTTTTTTAAAGGTCAGCCAGAAACCATTCCTGCTTGTTAATAGTATCCTGAATTTCCTCTAGGAACCTCCCTACTTTCTCAGCATATGTGTTTGGGAGAAGGTTTGACCTCCCAGGACTAGGAAAGCTTTCTTCTAGGTATGAACATGGGGAGACACAAGGCTGGTGGTGCCATCCTGCAGCTCCCAGGGGGAACTCTATGTGCAAATGAGCTGGCCCCAGAGGACAGCAGAACTGAGTCCAGAGGCAGAGAACCGGTCCCAGTGACATCATTTGAGCCCTGTGACAAGCTGCCAGCTAAACACTGGGAATTGCAGCTATGCAAGACACACACACACCCCACCCCCGCCCCCCGCCAAGCCCTTTTTGTTTAATCCAATAGGGTTGGGATTTCTGTTACTTGCAACCAAAAATGTTCTGGCTGATATGCCTACTCTCGGGGTTGAAGAATAAACAAGCTAATGAAGTATGTAAAGTGCTTAGCTGTCACTAAGTGACCCTGCCATTATCAGGAGCAGGAGCAACAGGTGGACTACTCGGCATGACAGCTTGGTGGCCAAGGTCCTCAGCCTGAGCCCTGAGCTTCCTGCCAGGTCCCATTCTTCCTAGTGGCAGCCACCCATCCCCAGCACCTGTTACCCAAGGGCAGCTCTGTTTTCTGCCCCTTGTATTATCATGCACAGCCTATGTTCAGGTGTCAGAGTGGAGGCACAGTCAAGTTCATTCGAAGAAAGCAGTGAACTCAGTCGTGTTGGTGAGAAGGACCCCCAGAGGTTATACGGTTGGTAGGGGAAGAGTGTGCGGGGTCAATTAGGGTCAGGGGGCTGGTGGAGGGGGCGGAAGATGACCTGGCTGATCTGGCCGGGCATGGTGTAGAAGACCAGGAGAAGGAAGATGGTGACCAATGCCAGCAGCAGCAGCAGCACCAGGATGCGCCAGTACCGGCGCCAGATGAAGAAGACAAAGGTCTTCAGCGGGTTCACAAACCAGTTGAAGGAGGTTTTAGGGCGGCTGTGGGGACAGAGGTGGTGTCAGAATGACGAGGAAGCTCCTGGGCTGCCCCCACCTACCTCGGGCTCTGGCCCAGCCTCCTGTGTCGCCCCTCACTTGGGCTTCTCCAAGGGCTCAGGCTCCTTCCGCCCCTTCCCCACTGGCCGCTTCTCTGCCTCCTCCACGGTCAGCAGCTCAAACTCTGCCTCCACCTTCCCCTAGAGAAAGGAGGGAACAGAGGCTGAGCTCTTAGGTGGGCTCAGACCCCACCTCATACCCCCACCCACCCGGGGCCCTGCCCCGGCCACACCCACCGTGAGGATGTGGACGCTGCCTCCAGGGTCTGTGAACGCTAGGTCTTCCGGCCGGCCCTTCCTCTTCTTCTTCTGCCTCTTGCCAGCTCGCACCTCCCTCTGCTCCCGATCCTCATCCTCTGGCTCCCGCAGCTTCACTACGGGCCACCAGCCCCGCAGGCGGCGGCAGCGAAACAGGTTGCACCTCGGCCCTGCCCCATCACGGGCCAGGCGCACGGAGCAGAGCTCGGGGCCCCGGGCCCCCCGCACCATATCTGGCAGCTGCAGCTCCAAGGATCCTGCGAGTGCAGAGCTCTCTGGGTTAGGTAGGAGATCAAGGTCTATCTGGGCCTGGGGTGGTGGGGAGCCACAGCAGGACTGTGCCTCAGGGCATCAGGAACTAAGACGTGGTGCGCCACAGCTGGGGGCCACACAAGCGCAGCCACACGTCAGCAGGTTGTCAGACCCTGGTGAAACGACCAAGGATAGGACCAGACTGCCAAAGTGGGGCCATGGTTTCAGAGTCCAAAGTGACCTGAGTTCAGGTTATGTCAGAAGATTGAGTCAGGGACTTTGGGTGGGAACGGAGGTCAGTAATGAGGCCAGAAAGGTTAGTGACCTAGGGTCTGAAACCCAGGACTCAGGGTTGGGTTACAATAGGGAACCAAGGGCCAGGGGCACTGGCAATGAGGACAGAAAGTAGGGCCAGGGTTTGAGGTAGGAGGGAGGCAAAGCCCTACCAAGGAAGTCGTTGGCAGAGATGCGGTCATAGTCCCAGACCTGCAGGACCAGCACGGCTGGCTGCCGGAACTCGGCCTCCTCCAGGGCGAAGGGTCCAGGCCGGCGCCGGACGCTCACCTCCCGTTCCGTGGGCAGGTAGTCGAAGCGGAACACGAAGCGCCAGTTAAAATTCCCCTCCCCAGTCAGAGAGTTGAAGTGAACGTCTGTCTCCTGCTTGTCATGCTCCAGTCCCTTCACCCAGCTGGAGCCAGGAGAGAGGTACAGGCGGAAGAGTAGGCTTCAGCACTGGGGCCAAACCCAGAACCCAGCTCGCCAACCCCCCCCCAACCCCTGACCACTGGGGGGGGGGGGGCCTCCACCAACTTCAGGTGCCAGAGAGGGCCCAGAAGACAGGGCTGTGGCTCAGCCTGAAGCCCATGCCCCTGACTGCAGTCTCACCTTGGTTCTCAGCCATTTGCCTGGCCTAGCCTACAGGCTTACCTTTTCACATAGATGTCACTTGACATCTCTCCAGTGAGTGGGTTCACATCATCCAGAACCACATCCTCTGTGTTCCAGATGATGACTCTGAGCTCATAGCTGGGGGAAGTATCAGAAGAGAGTTTTCAGACTCTTGGGGTCTTGAGAGGGGCTGCAGGAAGCACCTAGGCCATGGCCATGACATTCATTGAGCACCTCCATGTGCCCAGCTGGGTGATCAGGATGTCTGTGGTACTTACATGGGCAGTCCCAGCTATCACTGACCACCCACTACCCTCACCCACTGAGCACCCACTACCCTCACCCCTATGCTGTCAATCTGTGTGATTCTGGTGGGGAAGACTCACCTCTACCTGGCTCCAGAGGTGGGTACATCACCTAGAACATCACCCAGGGTTAGCCAATGAGCGGATTACAGCCCCCTACCCACAAGGGTTGGTTAAGAGACCAGGATTTGACGCATGCTGATCCAATGAGAGTCAGCCCTGAGACTTCTGCTTTTACTGGCAAACAGGTGTTTGTTTTTCTGCTCAAGTAGTCCAGTTGATGAGATATAAGCCTTGTACCATTAGCAGCCATCTTGCCCCCAGACTGCAGAAGCCTCCCTGAGAGTGAACCCAAGGGAAGCAGAGCCCAGAGGTGGAAAGTGTAGATTGCTGACAATATCTGAAGTACATAGAGCCTATGCAGAACTCCACTCAGACCAGCTCCAGTTGGAAGGGGGCAGACACCCAACTCACAACGGCTTAAGAAAAGAAAGGGAACTTAATAGCTCACCTAGTTGAAAAGGCTGGCTCAGCAGCCTCTGGCTGCTTCACTGGAGGCCCAGGTTTTCAGAGAGCCCTGGTACTGGCAGTCCAAATGTGCCTGCCCCAGGGGAGGCAGGGCCAGAACTCACCTGATGGGCTGCCGAGGCTTGATGTCAACTGGGGGTGGGGCAGGCACATCACGGGGGAAGATGTCAATCCACATGTGAAGGGATCCCTGGGAACACAGGACCAGGCTGAAGGGGTTTGCTGAGGTCCCCACCTCCCGTGATAGCCTTGTGGCCAGAGGCTGTGCCTTGCCCCAGGTGGAGAGGAGCTGGAGTCAAGAGGGCACAGTCAGGCAGATCCTGGAGGATGAGGTCGAAGGTGGGGTTTGAAGTGGGGGGTTCCAGGTCTAAGGTTAGGTTAAGGATAAGGCCCTGGGAGTGGAAGGCTGGGATCAAAAGTAAGATCTGGTGTTCCCAAAGTCCAGAGCCTAGGGACCTGGGGTTGAGGTCAGATCCAGAGTGCCAGGTCTGACCCCTTGGTGGCCAGGGGTGGGGATCCTGCAGGACCAAAGTCAAGGTGGAGGTATTGAGTCCAGGATGGGGGTCTAAGACTGGAGTGGGGATGCTGGGAATCAGGATCAGGAGCCAGAATCAGAAGTGGGAGTGCAGTGCCCAGTTAAAGGTGTTGGGGAAGGTGCATCCTGAGGGCCCAGGGTCCAGGAGCAGGTGGGAGTCCTGGGATTCTGGGAACCCCGGGGGTTCTGGGGTTGGGTGCTGAGCCCTCCCTCACCTGCAGCAGCCCTGGGCTGCGGGGATGGTAGAGGGGCCGAGTTTCTACGTGCTCGGGCACCAGCTGGATCCCAAGCTCCGGCATCTCTTGCCAGCGCCGCAGCACCAGCAATGCCTGTACCTCCTCGGGGACCTCGCTTGCCACTTTGGGGCCCCCCCTACCTGCGAGGAGAGGTGTATGAGCTTGGGTCCCTCACAGGTCCCGAATCTCCCACTTTCCACTCCCACCCCTCAACAGAAGTGCAAAGCTGAGGCAGCTGCTTTGTTGGACAAAGCCCATGGTCCGGGAGGTCAAGTCCACAAGGCACAGAAAGTGGGGAGATGCTTCTCTAACAACTTTTGCCTGTAAAAATCCAGCAGTGGAAGGACAGTGGGATTGGGGGGGCTGTGACTTTGCACAGACTCTGTTTAGAGAAAGACCACCAGCCACTTATGAGGTGTGAGCTCAATTCTGCAGCTACATTTTGTCATGTGGGACCCCTATGTGGGCCACCCTATGTTCTGGAAACTTGATTAGCTATGGCTCTGAGGGGTCCACTTTGACTCTTTGGGGATCATGCTCACCAACAAAGACCATTTTCTCCCCACCATCCAAGAATCTCATCCTTAGCCAAACTCACCACCTCTGCTTGCAAAAGGAGGCAAGTTCTTTTGGGGGACACACTAGAGTGGGCACCAAGGGACCCCTGTACCTTAACAATCTTGCTCCCTATGGAGTGTCCGTCAGAGAGGGGCTGGTACCTGGGGGCAGGGTCTCAGGCGATGTCAGAAAGACTTTGCTGCCCACCTTGACAGCCCCGGCTCGGTATTCAGGGCCAGGGAGGCCACAGCGTTGGCACAGCCCCGCCAGGATCTGGGAAGGCTGGAGCGCATCACGCCAGGCATTGTACCCATCCCTGCGGGCAGAAAGGGAAAATGCTTCAGTTGGAGTCAGCATATGGACACAGGTGGGCACAGGGGCAGGGATGGGGACCCTTGAAGACATAGGATCCAGGTTCATAACTCCAGTACAAGACAGATTAGTCCTTGCTTATGGTAACCAAGAAAATCAAAGATGTATTGCCCATGCTCCAATGGAGGAGATAACTGATATTATCTCCATTTTGCAGATGAGAAAACTGAGGCTCAGAGAGATCAAATAACTTATTATAGGATACCAAATCCCAAGCCCAGGTATTGACCACTATGCTATAAGGTCCTGGTCATAGGGAGGTCCCCTTCTATGAAATCAAAGGATCTGGGGACATCAACAAGAATGTGACCTTAAATGTCTTTGGTCAGACTCAGAATGGCTCCTGAGGGTCTGTGGGACTCACGTGTCATATTGGGAGGCCAGCCCACAGTTCGCCCTGTGATGGCTATAGAATCGGTTTTCCAGATCAATGTGGGTCTCCCCGATGAGGTCGTCAGAACCCACAAGGTCGTGATCAAACACGGCCACAGTCAGCTCTGGCTCGGCAGGAAGAGAGATGCTGAGCTCCAGCACCCTGGCCAGGAGAGAGAATGGCTGAGGACACCTCCATGCCCTAGGAGATGGTCTGGTTGGGGGACAGGGGTTCCAGGGGGCTCAGCAGCCTCTGTCCATTCCCTCACCATCACCATGCCAGCTGCCTGAATGGGATGCCTTGGGCCACAGGGTCAGATGGTAAAGGTGCTCCCATTCCCAAGCCCAGGGCCCAGCCTCACTCTCCAAAGATGGGGTTCAGCTGCTTGGGGATGTAGCGCTCCTTGGTGTCCTGCCGCTCCCGGCCAGCACTCACCACCACGTAAGGGTCTGCCTTGCCATTGGGGTCCGCAGGAGCCAGGTTGGTAGCCTAGGGGGACAATGTGGGTGGGGCTGAGAGAAGTGTCACTGTCATAACCCGAGGTTACCCTTGCTGGACCAAATCTCAGGTTATGTGTAAGTAAGCAAGAAGTTACCGAGGAGGTATCTCGCACCACGAGGAATCAAATGAAAGGTTGCACAAGATGACTTTTTTCTTCTTTTAAGTTAATTATGAAATATTTAAGACATGCAAATAGGTATAATGAAAAATATAATGAGGGGAGCCTGGGTGGCTCAGTCGGTTAAGCGTCAGACTTTGGCTCAGGTCATGATCTTGCAGTCTGTGGGTTCAGGCCCTGCATCAGGCTCTGTGCTGACAGCTCAGAGCCTGGAGCCTGTTTGAGATTCTGTGTCTCCCTCTCTCTGCCCTTGTCCCACTCATGCTCTGTCTCACTCTGTCTCTCAAAAATAAATGTTAAAAAAAAGTTTTTAATATAAAATGAAACAAAATATGTGGAAAGATGTATAGGACTTTGATGTTCAAATCATAACTTTCTATGTTCACTTTTATTTTTTACAATGATAAAGATATTTTAAGTAATATAAAAAGAATAGTACAATGAACATGTGTATGCCCAGCTTAATAAATAAAACACTACCAACAAATGGAAACTCCCTGAATCCCCTTACCTGATTTAATTTCCTTTTCATCACTGAAGTTGCCAGAACCCTTTACTTGAGGTTTATGACTCACACAAAAAAAGTAAAAATACTTTTACTACATATGCATGCATCCTGAAGCAATATATAGCACCATTTTGCATGTTTTTTAACTGTATGTATTAAACTTACTTTTCTGTTTTGGTAACTACATAATGTAGTAAATATATAACCTATGCATAAATTATTGAAGTATAATTTATGTACACGAATATATTTTTAGTGTTTTTTTACCCTCCTGTCTACAGTGAATGAGCATTCCGGTTGCTCCACATCTTTATAAACACTTGGTATTGTCAATCTTTTTTATTTTAGCCATTCTAGCATAGGCAAAACTGTAGCTCATCGTGGTTTTAATTTGCATTTCCCTGATAACTAGGCGTGTTGAGCATCTTTGGATGTGCTTATTCACCTTGTGTATTTTCTTTGGTGAGGTGTCTGTTCATATCTTTTGCTCCACCACTGAGTTTTTAATTTTAAATATTAGACTTTTGGGGCGCCTAGGTGGCTCAGTCGGTTGGGCGTCCGACTTCAGCTCAGGTCATGATCTCACGGTTCATGAGTTCGAGCCCTGCATCCAGCTCTGTGCTGACAGTTCAGAGCCTGGAGCCTGCTTCAGATTCTGACTCCTTCTTTCTCTGCCCCTCCCCTGCTCATTCTTTTTTTTTCTCTCTCTCTCTTTCAAAAATAAATAAAAATTAAAAGAAAAATGTGTCTGGTTTTTTTTAATTAAGAAAAAAATTTTAAGTGTTTATGTTTTGAGGGAGAGAGAGACAGAGTACAAGTGGGGGAGGGGCAGAGAGAGGGAGACACGGAATCTGAAACAGGCTCCAGACTCTGAGCTGTCAGCACAGAGCCCGATGCGGGGCTTGAACTCATGAACAGATAGATCATGACCTGAGCTGAAGTTGGATGACCAACTGACTGAACCATCCTGGCGCCCCTCCCCCCCCCCAATTTTTTAAATTATACTTTTAATTTCTAAAAATTCTTGGGGCGCCTGGGTGGCTCAGGTGGTTAAGCAACCAACTTGGGCTCAGGTCATGATCTCATGGTTTGTGGGTTCGAGCTCCCACATCAGGCTCTGTGCTGACAGTTCAGAGTCTGGAGCCTGCTTTGGATTCTGTGTCTCCCTCTCTCTCTGCCCCTCCCCTGCTCATGCTCGCTCTCTCTCAAAAATAAATATTAGGGGCGCCTGGGTGGCGCAGTCGGTTAAGCGTCCGACTTCAGCCAGGTCACGATCTCGCGGTCCGTGAGTTCGAGCCCCGCGTCGGGCTCTGGGCTGATGGCTCAGAGCCTGGAGCCTGTTTCCGATTCTGTGTCTCCCTCTCTCTCTGCCCCTCCCCCGTTCATGCTCTGTCTCTCTCTGTCCCAAAAATAAATAAACGTTGAAAAAAAAAATTTTTTTTAAAATAAATAAAAAAAATAAATAAATATTAAAAAATCTAATTTCTAAAAGTTCTATCTACTCCTTCAAATTGGCTGTTTATTTTTAATTTAATCTCTTGTTCCTTATGTATTTTAACATATTCTTTATTTCTTTAAACATTCTCTAATAGTTATTTATATTTTCTATCTGGTCATTCCAATATCACTGACCCCGGGAGTCTGAATCTGTTGTTATTTTTGCTATTCTTATTCATTGTGGCTTGTTTCTTTGTATATTGGCACTTTTTACCATGACTCATGTTTGGTTTAACTCATCCTGAGGGCCCAAATTGCACGTGCTCTCTGCCAGAGACGGCTTGCTTTTACTTTTAACAGTTTCCTGGGCAAACTACCAACCTGCAGCCACTTTATTATTATTTTTTAATGTTTATTTATTTTGAGAGAGAGAGAGAGCACACGTGCACACACAAGTGGGGGAGGGGCAGAGAGAAAGAGAATAAATCCCAAGCAGGCTCCATGCTCAGTGCAGAGCACATGAAGTGCTCGATCTCACAACTGAAGCATCATGACCTGAGCCAAAATCAAGAGTTGGATGCCCAACCGACTGAGTCACCCAGGTGCCCCTAATTTTATTATTTTCAAAACTTCCAGTCATTCTTGAAAGCCTCTCGTTCTCCATTTGTGAAATATATTAGATGGTTGTTTTACATTTTAATATTTGAAAATTCTAACATCCAAAACCCTTAAAAGTTTCATTCTCCTTTGTGTTGTTTTTTTTGGCATTTTTTTCTCATAGTTTTTTTTTCTTTTTTTCTTTTTTAACTTGGGATTGTGAGCCCAAACTTAGCTGTCTAAATCTATGAAACCAGGGAAAACTTGGGACCATTTTAAGCCAATTTCTCAGCTTTGAGTTTTCTGGAGTGAGCAGATAATATAAATTCAAGTCTTAAATCAATGTGAGAGCAAAACTCTAATTATAAATTCTCAGGGAAGACATTGTTTTCTACTTCCCCCAGTTGGAGAAGAGGCTGAAACAGACCATTTACCTAACAAGCTTCTTTTCCAGTGAGTAGAATTCCTCTTGCCCACCTTTCACTAAGAGCAGAGCCCTCACTGGATGCTGCTTCATGCGAGGGTCTTGGCTGTGGCTCCCATCTTAGACAGGCTATTAGAACCTAAGCCTCTGGGTCCAGGTATAGACAAACCTCTCAAGACAACCTGTGTTTCAGGGCTTCCACGTGGGATTCCTTCTGCCTCTTCATCTTAGATCCACTGGGGATTCCCTTTCTTATGAGCTTAGCATTCATTTAAGATTGTTTATCTAGCATTTCTAGATGAATTACATCAGGAAGTTATTTCCAACCATCTAGTCTGTGATACTGCGAGAAGCAGAAGATCAAGATGACTCCTACTATCGAATTATGCACTAGGATGTGCCACAAAACATTTATTTAAATTATGTCTTAGTCATAATCCTTATATTTAAACCAGATAGAAACACAGAATCTATTCCGGTGCTGAGATCGAAGTAGGCAGAGAAACCCACTCATTTCTCTTATTCCCTGAGATGCCTTTTGGGAAACTTCAGGACCCTGCTGAGTGCTGTGTGAAAACCACAGCAAGGCAAGAACCTGTGTGAAGGTTTGTTTTTTATTTTGTTTTGTTTTTTTTACCCCTCTCCCCTGTGTGAAGGTATTTGATGACTAGCCGTTGTGAAACTTGAGGTTAAGAGCTCTGCTCTTCCTGGAGTTATATTCCACGTTCTATAAACTAAGGGTTTAGAACTATGAATAAGGAGTCAGAAGACCTAAGCTCTAAAGTCTGGTTCTACCATGTGTGAGCTTTGTAACCCTGGGGAGTCTTTTAACTTGTGCCTAAGATTTCCCACCTGAAAAATGAAGAAGGTGGACTCTAATCCCTGAGATTCCTTCCAAATCCTCAGTCTGTAGCTTTCATGTACATTACCTTCACTGGAATTGGAGGCATGCTGGGGCGACGGATGCTCACCTTTACCACATATACTCTGACCAGGAGCTTAATGGGCCGGTTCTGTGGGACCCCTCGGGAGATCTGGGGCTCAGAGAACGACACTGCCTCTGATTCAGGGTAAATAAGGAACGAGCCCTGGTTTGGGGAAGACAGAAAAGTCTCTGGGAAGAGAGTCTTCCTCCTGCCTCCCCACCTGTACTCCTTGGCCACCCTTCCTTCCCCAAACATACCTTGAACTTGCCCACAAGGTGTCCAGACCGTTCTTCCTCTGCATCTCCATCCTGGCCCCCTTGCCCTCGGTACAGGGGAAATACATTCAGCCAGTCTTCAAAGTTGTTAAACTCTTCTTCCAGGGTGCTGTTGTAGATCTGAAAGGCGAGGGCCTCAGTGATAGACCAATGTCAAGAATCCTAGCAGAATCCCCTTTCTCTGACCCCCACTCACCTTCAGGGTGGCTATTGCTTTCTTCTGGGACACAGAGCCTTTAACTTCAGCCTCACCCTGACCCTGGTCTTGGACCTCCCCATCCACAGAAATGAGGTTGACCCCATCTGGGAACAGCAGAAATGCCACAATTTGAAATACTCGTGTCACGGGAGGGAGAGAGACACACAGAGTAGGGACAAGAAAGCCAAATCTCCTACCTGACTCCCCAGGATCATCCATCTCATCCTCATCAAAGTTGGTCTGAAATCAAAGGGCAAGTCAGAGATTCCTCCCTACCTTCACCTCCTTAATCTACCCCTTTTCCAGGATAGGGAGTTGGGAAACCTTAGTCCCAGTTCAGCCATGTGAACCACTTGTATTTGGCTAGCAGTTTGGCTAGTCCTGCACTGCCCAAGACAGTAACCCCAGCTCCGTGTGTCTAGTGAGCACTTGAAATTGAAAATTGAGATGTGCCGTAGGTGTAAAATACCAAATTTTAAAGACTTAGTATAAAATAAGAATGTCAAATGTTCCATTGTTTTTTATAAAGGTTACTTGTTGGAATATTTTAGATATATTAGGTTAAATAAAATATATTATTAAAGTCCATTTCACCTCTTTCCTTTTACTTTTTTTTTTTTAATTTGTCCACTTTAAAAGTTAAAACTACATATGTAGTTCACATGATATTTCTGACAGCACAGCTGTCAGTAATTCTCAGATTCCAGAACTATTATGAAGGTAAGAAAAGACATGCAATGAAGAGCTCTGAAAAGTTGTGGAGCTCCACATCTGATGAGATCCTTCTTGCCATTTATACCCCTGGGCCTCCAGCTGCAGTCTGGGACCCGCCTCTGCACCCACCTGCCCCTGGAGCTCCTGCAGAGAGGCATAGTACTTGGACCACCAGTCAAGCTCTTCAGGATCTGGGATGTCTTCCTCCAGCTCGGGGCCTTGGTTCAGGAGGCTTCTCAAAGGGAACTTCTTCAGAGGAGCCTGAGGAAGAGAGAACTGAGCGCCCCTAACCCAGCATCACCCAGTTCCTTCTCCACCCATTTCCATACCCCATCACCTTGAGAAGCCGTCTGGGCATCCCCACTTCAGCCAAGGAGGGATCCAGAGACCTCTGTCCTGGGAAAGAGGAAATGACACCAGGAGGAGGTCAGGTGAAGTCAGACTCCATGCCCCACGGGAGGGTCCCCTGGAGCCATCTCAACCGGGGAACTGAGGGGCTTCTGTCTGGTGGCCCTTAAGGGGAAGGAAAGCCCCTTACCTTTTGGTCCCTTAGGCACTAGGTCCACTGTCTCTTCCTCTTCTCCTTCCTCCTTGGGGGGATCCTCATGAGCCCGGAGTATGAATCGCAGCATGTGGGAGACAACATGGGAACCCACAAGCACGGTGCGGCCAAAGGCCCGGCGCTCGATCACCAGGATGCTGAGTGGGGGCTGTAGGTAAGGCTGCTCAGGCAGGTCCTGGGGGTGGGGAGAGAGAAACTGGGTCTCTGAAGACCTGGGGAGGAGGGAGAGGCAGCAGCACAGGCAGACAGAACAGTGGAGCTAAAGCTGCTTTCCCAGCTCAGCTCTGCCACAGCCCCATTGTGTCATGTCTGGTAAGTCACCAAGTCTGTTTCCCTGGCCAAAAAGGGATACGATCCTGCACTCAAAAGACTGTTGTAAATATCAAAAGACATAATAGATACAAAACTACTTTGGAGCCAACAAAGTGCTATCAGAAACATGTGGTGGTGGTGGTTGTTATTATATGAAGGATCAATGCTCAGTTTGCTAATGTAGATTTAAAGCCGTAGCAATATGTATGCCCTTTAATATGGGAATTCAATATCTATCAATGGATCCTAAGGGGGAGGGAAAAATTAAAATACTGTATTGTTGGGTTTATTTTATACATATGTGACAATTATCACACAAAGGAGGGAAGAAGGAATGGCCCTATGAGAAAAATTTTACTGGGGCGCCTGGGTGGCGCAGTCGGTTAAGCGTCCGACTTCAGCCAGGTCACGATCTCGCGGTCCGTGAGTTCGAGCCCCGCGTCAGGCTCTGGGCTGATGGCTCGGAGCCTGGAGCCTGTTTCCGATTCTGTGCCTCCCTCTCTCTCTGCCCCTCCCCCATTCATGCTCTGTCTCTCTCTGTCCCAAAAATAAATAAAAAAACGTTGAAAAAAAAAAAAGAGAAAAATTTTACTGTAATTGAATTAGTATTAATCTGAAGTAGATTGTGAAAAATCAGCACACATACTGCGATCCCTAGAGCAACTACTAAGCAAAGATCAACAAAGGAATTAAAGTAGTACACTAATAAATATCTATTTAATACAAAAGAAAGCGGTAACGGAGGAACAAAAAAATACATGAGACATATAGAAAACAAATACCAGGGGGGCCTAGGCGGCTCAGTCAGTTGAAAGTCTGACTCCTGGTTTAGGCTCAGGTCATGATCTCACAGTTTGTAGGATCAAGCCCCACTGTCAGGCTCTGCGCTGGCTGGCATGGAGTCTACTTGGGATTCTCTTTCTCCCTCTCTCTCTCTGCCCCTCCCCTGCTTGTGGAGTTATTTTTAGAGAGTGTATCGTAAGCCCTGGGAAAGTAAATGGGGTAATTGCTGAAATGTCAGCAATGTTCTGGTCTCAAGGCTGTCGAATGCGATAGCACTACAAGATCCAGAGCCCCCACGATCTCCCAGGAGCCAGTTAGGAAACAGACCCACTGCAATTGCCTAGCAGTCCTTGAAACTGCACATCTTCTCTGCATGCTTTCACGTAAACACCAGATGTGTCTTTGGTCTATGTGTGGAGGCTCTTTGTGTTTTCCTCCCATGCTTTGACATTCTTTGATGTTTATATCTGGCGAACATGAAATAAAGACCAAGTGCAGTTTGCTGCTGTTTCACTGGCAGAGGCAGCCCTGCATGTCTGCTCCGTCTAAGAGTCTGAGAACTTTTTCTTCAGTGTGTGGCTACACCTGCAAGTGCTCTGTATCTCTCTCTCTCAATATAAATAAACATTAAAAAAAAAGAAAAAAGAAAAAGAAAACAAATAGCAAAATGGCAGATGTAAATCCCAACCATGTCAATAATAACATCAAATGTGACTTTGATTTGTAAAACAAAGACAAAAGAAATGCAGAAAAAAATTAAATTTCCTTTGCCTTGGCAAAGTGCTTAAGACAGGCAGGGTGACCTTTCTTCAGGAACTCAACTGCCTCTATTGCTAAAGGCAAAAGGCAACCTTAGCTTGACATTAGCCTTACCTGTAAAAATCCCTTTGGAAACTTCCTTTATTCTACCCCACCCCTAAAGATACATGTTAGCAGTCATCCTCCAAGCAAATGGCCATCTGATATCATGACTAAGGTTTTACCAGCAGTAGTAAGTGACCTTATCCTAACAGCAGCTAGCCCCTCAAGGTCCTGGAAACTTGGCTTCCAAATTCCTCAGAGATTTACACTATTCCTAACCCTCTTCCAACCTGAAGGTATATAATCAGTCACTCCTCACAACCCCAGTGCAGCCCTTTCTGCCCACAATTCCTGTCCCTGTGCTTTAATAAAACCACCTGTTTTGCACCAAAGATGTCTCAAGAATTCTTTCTTAACCGTTAGCTCCCGGACCCCAACACTTCACATTGACTTTATTAAACACTTTAAGCAAAAGGCAGAGATTGCCACTGGATTTTTTTTTTTAATATGCAACTACGTGCTAAAAGATACTCTTTAAAAAGACACATATGGGAGCGCCTGGGTGGCTCAGTCGGTTGAGCATCCGACTTCAGCTCAGGTCACGATCTCGCGGTCCGTGAGTTCGAGCCCCGCGTCGGGCTCTGGGCTGATGGCTCAGAGCCTGGAGCCTGCTTCAGATTCTGTGTCTCCCTCTCTCTCTGCCCCTCCCCCATTCATGCTGTGTCTCTCTCTGTCTCAAAAATAAATAAACGTAAAAAAAAAAAAATTAAAAAAAAAAAAAGACACATATGGGTTGAGAGGAAAAGGATGGGGAAAGATACATCATGCATCCAGTAATCATAGAGAGCTGTAATGGCTTTACTATCAGACAAAATGGACTTTAAGACACAAAATTTTACTAGAGGCAAAGGCGGACATTTTGTGATGATAAACAGATCAACTCGTAGGAAGCTATAACAATTGTAAACATATATGTACCTAACAACAGAACCTCAAAATACAAGTAGACTGCGACAAAATTGAAGGGAAAAAAAACGATTCAACAATAATAGCTGGAGACTTCAGTATCATATTCTCAATAACGGATGGAACAACTAGTTAGAAAATCACCAAGAAGGCTTTTTTTTTCATTGTTTATTTATTTATTTTGAGAGAGAGAGAGAGAGTGAGATTGGGAGAGGGAATGAAGCCCAAGCAGGTCCCATGTTGTCAGCATGGAGTCCGACTCGCTCAGTCTCACTAACCATGAGATCATGACCTTGAGTCAAAATCAAGACCCAATGCCCAACTGACTGAACCACTCAGGCACTTCAAGAAGGCTTTTTTTTTTTTTTTTTAATTTTTTTAAGTGTTTGTTTATTTTTGAGAGAGAGAGAGTGTGAGCAGGGGAGGGGCAGAGAGAGGGAGCCACAGAATCTGAAGTAGGCTTCAGGCTCTCAGCTGTCAGCACAGAGCCTGATGTGGGGTTCAAACCCACGAACTGTGAGATCATGACCTGAACTGAAGTCAGATGCTCAACTGACTGAGCCACACAGGCGCCCCTAAAGAAGGCTTTTTTTTTTTCAACGTTTTGTTTTTTTTATTTTTGGGACAGAGAGAGACAGAGCATGAACGGGGGAGGGGCAGAGAGAGAGGGAGACACAGAATCGGAAACAGGCTCCAGGCTCTGAGCCATCAGCCCAGAGCCCGACGCGGGGCTCGAACTCACGGACCGCAAGATCGTGACCTGGCTGAAGTCGGACGCTTAACCGACTGCGCCACCCAGGCGCCCCAAGAAGGCTTTTTTTAAGAAGGCTTGCATAACACTATTAACTGAGCCTGACCTAACTGACATCTATAGGTCACTCTACCTAAACAACAGAAGAATACTTAGTCATTCTTTTCAAGTGCACAATGGAGAGAGGTGGAGACAGGGATAGGATTTCCTCAATTTGCACTGTGAAATAAGAAATGAAAGGAAACACTCCCTAGAAGTTCAATGAGCAAACTGCTTCCAGCTTCACCATCTTATAGCACAATGAAGTTTCCAAACTGAAAACTCCTGCAGGTGAAACAGAGTCAAGAATGTGTTAGGGTTTTTGTTGTTTTTGTTTTTTGTTTGTTTGTTCTTGTGGGGTTTTACCCCCTTGCAGTCTGGAACCACTACGCTTTGTCCCGGTCTCCCCTCACATAGGCACAGCACTTTTCAGTTTACAAAGCCCTTTCACCAAGATCCTTTCTCTCACTGGCTCCCTATAGCACTCCTGCAAGAAGCATTTGATGTATTTCCTTCAATCTTCAACATTTCTTCAAATCAGAAATAGGTTTTTATTTTATACAAACAAATAGGGACGCCTGGGTGGCTCAATCAGTTAAGTGTCTGACTCTGGGTTTCAGCTCAGGTCATGATCTCATGGTTCATGAGTTTGAGCCCTGCATCATCAGGCTCTGCACTGTCAGCACCGAGCCTGCTTGAGATTCTCTCTCTCTTTCTCCTCTGCCTCTCCCCCACTGTGCTAGCACTCTCTCTCTCAAAATAAATAAATAAGCTTTAAAAACATCATTAAACAAACAAAACACTAAAGCTCAACTAAGACAAGTGATTTGACAAGCTCCTAAGTGGCACTGCCAGAATTTGAATCCAAAGTCCATACTACAGAAATTACAAATTATACAAAGAATGCATTTCTTTGCCCCTGGTGTCTCAGACACTAGATAGATTCTTTGTGACCTATATTGCATGACACTTACCTAAGCCACTCATTCAACAGAGCCAAGAGAGTACCACCAGTTCATGGATTAATCCAGAGATCAGCAAACTATAACCTGTAAGCCAAATCTGGCCCACTGCCTGTTTTTATAAATAAAGTTCTATTGGAACACAGTCATACTTATTCATTTACTTGCTGTTTATGTCTGTTTTCATGCTACTATTACAGAGTTGAGTAATTGCAACTGAAACTGTTTGGCCCACAAAGCCTAAAATATTTACTATCTGTCTTTTTATAGAAAATTTGCTCCAGACTTCAAGCTGTATTACAAAGCTGTAATCATCAAGACAGTATGGTACTGGCACAAAAACAGACACATAGGGGTACCTGGGTGGCTCAGTCAGTTGAGCGTTCGGCTTCAGCTCAGGTCGTTATCTCGTGGTTCTTGGGTTTAAGCTCTACATCGGGCTCTGTGCTGACAGCTTAGAGCCTGGAGCCTGCTTTGGATTCTGTGTCTCCCTCCCTCTCTGCCCCTCCTCTGCTTGTGCTCTGACTCACACTCTCTCTCTCAAAAAATAAACATTAAAAAAATTTTTTATTTAAAAAAAAAAGACACATAGATCAATAGAACAGAATAGAGAACCAGAAATAGACCCATAAATATACGGCCAACTAATCTTTGACAAAGCAGGAAAGAATGCAATGGAAAAAAGACAGTCTCTTCAGCAAATGGTGTTGGGAAACCTGGACAACAACATGCAGAAGAATGAACCTGGACCACTTGCTTATACCATACACAAAAATAAACTCAAAATGGATGAAAAACCTAAATGTAAGACAAGAAGCCATCAAAATCCTAGAGGAGAAAACAGTCAACAACCTCTGTGACCTGGGCTGCAGCAACTTCTTACTTGACATGTCTCCAGAGGCAAGGGAAACAAAAGCAAAAATGAACTATAGGGACCTCATCAAAATAAAAACCTTCTGCACAGCGAAGGAAACAATCAGCAAAACTAAAAGGCAACTGACAGAATGGGAGAAGATATTTGCAAATGACATATCAGATAAAGGGTTATATCTTTATAAAGAACTGATCAAACTCAACACCCAAAAAACAAATAATCCAGTGAAGAAACAGGCAGAAGACATGAATAGATACTTTTCCAAAGAAGACATCCAGATGGCTAACAGACACATGAAAAAATGCTCAACATCACTCATCATCAGGGAAATACAAATCCAAACCACAATGAGATACCACCTCATACCTGTCAGAATGGCAACATTAACAGCTCAGGCAACAACAGATGTTGACAAGGCTGCAGAGAAAGAGGAACCCTTTTGCACTGCTGGTGGGAATGCAAACTGGTACAGCCATTCTGGAAAATAGTATGGAGGTTCCTCAAAAAGTTAAAAATAGAACTACCCTACGACCCAGCAACTGCACTACTAAGTATTTATCCAAAGGATACAGAAGAGCTGATTCAAAGGGGCACATGCACCCCAATGTTTATAGTAGCACTATCAACAATAGTCAAAGTATGGAAAGAGCCCAAATGTCCATCGAATAATGAATGAATAAAGATGAATGGCGCCTGGGTGGCTCAGTTGGTTAAGTGTCCGACTTTGGCTCAGGTCATGATCTCACAGTTCATGAGTTTGAGCCCTGCATCAGGCTCTGGGCTCACAGCTTGGAGTCCGGAGCCTGCTTCGGATTCTGTGTCTTCCTCTCTCTTTCTGCCTCTCTCCCACTCATGTTCTGTCTCTCTCTCTCTCTCTCTCTCAAAAATAAGCATTAAAAAAGAAGAAGAAGATGTGGTATACATATACAATGGAGTATTACTTGGAAATCAAAAAGAATGCAATCTTGCCATTTGCAACAACATGGATGGAACTAGAGTATATTACTCTAGCAATAAGTGAAATAAGTCAGTCAGAGAGAGACAAATATGATTTCAGTCTTATGTGGAATTTAAGATATAAAATAGATGGACATAAGGGAAGGGAAGCAAAAACAGTATAAAAACAGGAAGGGAGACAAACCATAAGAGACTTAAATACAGAGAGCGAACTGAGGGCTGCTGGAGGGGTTTGGGGTGGGGGGATGGGCTAAATGGGCAAGGGACATTAAGGAGGACATTTGTTGGGATGAGCACTGGGTGTTATATGTAATGATGAATCACTAAATTCTATTCCTGAAGTTATCATTATACTATATGTTAACTAATTTGGATGTAAATTAAAAATAATAATAATATTAATTTAAAAATAAATTTAAAAATATTTGCTGATCCCTTGATTAACCTAAGATGACTGGCTAGGAATTCACCATCCCACTGCCCTTTCACTTGTTAACCCAGCATTTCTTGCTCCCAGCCCATGTCCTCACCACTGTCAGATGCCTGACAAGCTCAGTGAAATTGGGGTTCTCACGGTAACTGGCCAGGACCTCTGACTCCACACGTCGCCCAGCCACCTCCAGCACAACCTGGGGCTGCTCCACTTCAAACAGATGCACACGGCCGAGACCCCTCAGACCCCAGAACAGCACCTGGGGTCAGGAAGTGAGAAATTCAGGGGCCTGCACTTGACAGAAGGCACCCAGGTGTGTGTGTGTGTGTGTGTGTGGTGGGGGTGGGAGGGATGTGTGACTGACGATACCTCAACACGGAACTCCCTGAGTACTGGACGCACGTTAGGTGGCAGGGACAGGCGCCCGGAGAGGGGCTCGGCCAGTGGTGTCAGATCCTGGGGCTCTACGTCACTGGGCACTGAGGGCTGCAGGGGGCAAGAGATCAGAGGTCAAGGAGGAATCAGGCCAAAGGAGGGAAATGTGGGCTTGGGGAAGGGATATTGAGAAGTGCCAGTGAAATATAAATCCAGAGGAACTAAAAAGGCTGGATGGGCAGGAGGGGCATATCTCAGGAAGCAGTCATGCACAGGAAGGTGGGTGTCTGAGGCATGAGGATCAAGCTGCAGCCTAGGGTCTGTCTCTAGGGTGGAAGGCCTGGCAAAAGGAACCCACGATATGTGTACTTCTAATGTTCCCTGAAGTTGGGAAGTCCAATGAGGTGACTGCAAGACAGATCTGCAGCCTGCATTTTCTGGGGGTAAAATACTTGGAGGGGTAATCCCAGGACATGCCCATATTCCATATTCTCTGGAGGCAGACAACCTGATAGAATATAAGAGTCCACAGCCTGTGCCGGCTAGGCCAGGGTATTCTGACCTCAAACCGGCCACTGTAGTCCAGTTCAATGAGTTCAAAGGTGGCAATGAGCTCTCCAGCTGCCCGGGGCCCCTTTCTTAGGGGGAAGAACTGTAGCTCAGGGCGTTGGTAAGGGTCCTCTGTCAGCTTCACCCTCGGGGTGGCCAGTGTCCTTCCCAGGAACACAGGGGGGCCCTGCAGAGAGCAGGGCAGTTAAGACAAAACTAGAAGATGCTCCAGAGCCAGGGGAAGGGAGCATCAAGATGAGGAGTGGGGGGCACTCGGGGGTGGGAACACAGATGGGGCCCAGGCCACACTCACAAACTTATTGTGGTCAAAGACATTGACGACCACTAATGGAGGCTCCTCCTGCAGATGCTCCCTCCTCCCGTCTACAATCAGCTGATCAAACACCAAGAGCTCATCCCACAGGGGACTCAGCGTCTGCTCCAGGACCTTGGGGGCCATGCAGAGAGGGAGTCAAAGGCAGGCATCAAAGGAATCTCCAACATACATCCCACATGAGCACTCTTGCCCTGAAGTGATACTTTAAGCAGCTGTTTATCACAAAAGGAGGGAGAGTGTGGTGAAGATGAAACAGCCTGCCAGAGTGGGGTTGGAGCCTGGTCCCCCTAACTGTAAACTGCCACCCTTGGGGCTAACCCTACAGTCAACCCCTCAAAACAATTCCTCATCCGGAAGGCCCTCTAGGTCTACGCCACCCTCTAAACCAGGGCGGCTCAATCCAGTATCCTGTCCTGAAAATCCAGAGCAGGAAAAGAGACTTAGGGCCTGAGGAAAAGCTCAGCCCTCACCCCACTCTGTCTCCCAGAGCCCCCCGCTTCCCACAACATCCCAGTGCAGCCCTCACCCGTGTGGTCTGGCACTGGGTAGAGATGAGGACTCGAGCAAATGGGTCCGAAAGCCCACTGTCATCTGCTGCCAACACCCCTCGCGCCTGGTACAAGTGGGCCCGGAGCTGGAAGTAGCTGAAGTCTGCGGTGGGGGCAAGAAAGAGATGTTTGTTCAGGGGACCACCGGAGTCCCTGACCCCAGACCCCTCCAAACCCCCAGCTGAGCATCTAGCCCCACACGTGAGGCAAGTGTTGAGCTGTACTCACCATCCCGGCACAGGTGGTGGGGCAGCCCCGCAGAGGGCTCGGGCAGCAGGTCCTGGGGGAGCTCTGAGGTGCAGGCCTTGGCTTGTTTGCCCAGCCCTAGCCACAGGAAGAGCTCCAGCTTGGCACAGACTTCGCCTGGAGCTGCCCCAGGTGCCTATTGCAGGGAGGTGGCATGTTAGGGCCCACCTCTTACCACCCCCCTAGACCTGTCCCTGCACCCCCAGGGTGTGCCCATACTCTCTGTATCACTAGACCACTTCCCAGTGCCGAAGCCAAAGAGTACTCCCTGTACCCTATCCCTACACCCACTCCATGCCATCTATCCAGTACCCATTACCCTGAACACTCCCATAACCTAGTCCTCTGGCCCCAACACCGTCACTTCCTGTACCAAACTCCATTCCCCCAAAATGCACTCTAAGCTCTTCACTGCCACACCCCACGCTTACCCCCTCTGTCCTCTGAGCCCCAACCCATTTAGATGCCCTGTTCCCTACCCCAACAGTCACTGCTTCTTAGCACTAGGGACCTTTGCTGGCATCTATTCCAGGGACACCTTGATTAGAAGCATTTTGCCCCCAAACCAGCTGTACTTATAAGGAACAGACTCATCACTCTCCCATTCTGGTCACCTGACGGTCTATCAGAGCCTGGTCAGCAAAAGGGCCAGTGCAGGCCCAGAGCTGACAAAACTTGGTGTTTTTCTCACACCAAAGTGGACCTAGGTAAAGGTACAATCTCCTTTTGGTTTTTAGGATAATTGAAAAGAGTTCACGTATACTTTTAAAAAGAATAATAATCTTTAAGTAAATATTAAATGTAAAAAATTTAAAAATTAAAATAAGACATTTTATAACTTAAAATTTTTTTAATTGAAAAAAAAGTTTTAAATAAGAAAATTTTAAGTTTTTTTAAATACAACAAAGAGTTTGGGGACACCCTGATGGGAACCACAGCCTTCCACCTCATGCCCCCTGCCCCCACCCTAGGAGCCTCACCCCACTCCAGTCTCTAGCAACCCACACCCCTCACCGAGAGCAGCAGACTCTGGATCTTCCCGCAGTCCCGGCCTCGCTCCTCCTCGACCACAGAGAACAGCACATCCTGGGCAGGGATCCGGGCCCAGGCCACTCGGCGCCGCCCACTGAGCATCCAGACTAGCACATCTGGGAGGGGTGGCTGGGGCTGCGGGCAGAGAACTGGGTCATGGATGGAGCTGAGACCACCTGTGCTGCAGCTTCCACTGGTCGGATGGACAAAGCATCCATCTTAGCCCTGACACATACCCTTAAACCCCAGATCCATAGAGCCACCTGCCTCCTAGACATATCTCTCTTGGATGCCCCACAGGCAACCTCAAAGTCCAACCTGACTTATTTTTTTTTTCCTGTTTTTTTTTTAATTGTGGTAAAATACACATTGTATAAAACTTACCTCTGCAACCATTTTTAAGTGTACAGTTCAGTAGTACATTGCTGTGCATCAACCAGTGTTGTGCAACCATCACCACCAGGGTGTGCAGGGTAGGGAAATAGGTGGCCAGGTGTTACCTCCTGGGCCAGGAAGCGCAGTTTGGCCAAGAGCTTCTTGGACAAGGCCACCTTCTCTTGCACGTTGCCCTGTCTCAGACCCCGTAGAAGCCGCAGTCCTTGCTTTGCCAACAGGTTCTGGAAGGGCAGGAAGAAACATGAGTGAAGGGCCCCAGCTAGGTGCCCCTGATCCCCCTTCCCCAGACCGTACCAGGCTGTGCACGAGCAGTTTCCTTCGGCATCGATCCAGGGCATTGGGCCGGGTCATTGTCCTGCGCTCAGCGCCATGGCAAAACTGTCTGCAGTGAGCAGGAGCGGGCATGGCAGGTGGGAGTCACAGGAGGGAACGCTGACCCCTAGGGGACCACCTCCCTCAGAGCAGGCCTCCCACCACCTCCCAGACTCCCTCACAGCTCTTGTCAGTCATGTTCTCAAAGACGTCCCTTTCCTAAGCCAAGGATGGCTTCTGTACATGGACCACTCCCAACTTCATAGAGGCCAGCCTCACTTTGGAGCCCCAGAAGGCATAGATAGTTACTATGTAACTATCTACTGCCCTGGCTACTCAAAGCTGGCCCAGGACCAACAGCAGTGGTATCACCTAGTTAGAAATGCAGAATCTCCGCCCTGCCCCAGACCTGCTGCTAGAATCTGCATGCTGGTTCTGGGGGATTCCAATGAACACTAAAGGCTCAGATGGGCTTTATAGTCCCAACATTAACTAATGGTAGCTCAAACATTACATGCCCAAACCAAGGGCATAATTTCCAATTACCGCCCCCACACACACCTCTCCCCTGCCAAAATCTGTTTTACTTTAAAACTTCAGAGACATCCTTCACTACTCTTTCTTTCCTTCCTATTCCACATCAATCCACCAGCATATTGTTCAGGCTCCATCTTCAAAATATGTTCAGCATCTGACCACTTTTCTCCTTTTCCAGGACCATCCTAGTCCAAGCCTAGAACTATTGCAGCAGCTTCCTAGCTGGTCTTACTATGCTCCCTTCCTACTCTCCCCATGAATATTCTCAATATGGCATCCAGAGAGATATTTTCAATGCTTTTCCAGACCATTTCACTCCTCTCCAGAGGTTTCTCATCTCAAACAACAGCATTTTTAAGAAAGCCCTACATGGGGCGCCTGGGTGGCGCAGTCGGTTAAGCGTCCGACTTCAGCCAGGTCACGATCTCGCGGTCCGTGAGTTCGAGCCCCGCGTCAGGCTCTGGGCTGATGGCTCAGAGCCTGGAGCCTGTTTCCGATTCTGTGTCTCCCTCTCTCTCTGCCCCTCCCCCGTTCATGCTCTGTCTCTCTCTGTCCCAAAAATAAATAAACGTTGAAAAAAAAAATTTAGAAAGAAAGCCCTACATAATCAGGCTCCCTTTATCTCCCCTATCCTCATCAAACATTCCTCTCCCCTCATGCACAATCCAACCATCACATCACACTGGCCTTTCTGCTCCTCCGTGAATACACTCAGCCCATCACCACCTCGAGGCCTTTGTATTAGCTGCTCCCTCTGCTAGAATGTTCGGTCCCTAGATCTTCGCATGGCTCACTTCCCTTCTTCATTCAGGTCTCTACTCAAATGTTACCTCCTCTCAGATCTTCCCTGGTCATCCCTTCTAAACAGCCCCTGCCACTTTCTCCATTCTCATATTCTGCTTTATCTGTGTCTCAAAATAAAAAGTAATAGAAAGTCCCTAAGGCAGGGACTTCATTTTGATTACCACTTGTACCCCCAGGCCCTGGCACCTAATCGATGCTGAAAAAATATTTTCTGGGTAAATTAAAATGATGTTTGAGACATAATATTTTGGGCCCTTTATGACCTATGGTTATTTCTTAAGTTTTTATTATGGAAATTTTCAAAAAGATAGAAAATAAATGACTCCAAGGATTTTTCATCCAATACTGCTTCCAGAGGTTACACTTTTGGCTTAGTAATTGCTCTTTGCTCCAAGGCTTCTATGGGTAGAAATAACCAACATAAAATAAAACTGAATCAAATCTTCTTGATAAGATTTAGGTCCACAAGATGAGATTTAGGGAAATTGGATCTGGTAGAATAATAGCCAAAAAAGAAAACCATACTGGCCAAAACTATACATAGCAAAATGTGACACAGACAAATCTTCCATTGAAATTTCCCTGCCAAAGGATAATTTCAGTCATAAAATCATTTCAGTAAAGTGAAAAGAAAAACAGTTTAATGGCACTATATAGAAAGTCAAACAATGAATTAAACTGGATTAAGGGTGGTAGCTCTTGTGGAACAAATGTAGAGAACGTAGACAGAGAAAAGAGCTTTAGAATAAAGCGCTGGAACATAATCACATGAACCTTTAGAATATGTAGAGGTCAAGAAGAGACAAGGAGCAAGTGAAAGAGAAAGAACAGCAAGGGAAGCAGAAGGAAAACCAGGGGCATAGAAGTCAACAGCAGAGTCTTTCAAGAAGGAGTGTGGGGTCAAGTGCATCTGCTCACACTGAGAGGCTGAAATATGGGGACAGAAAAGTGACCACCTACAAGCAGTCCCTTGCCTGAGTCCTCCTCTCATCCGACCTCCACATGCTGGAGCTCTCCAGATCCTCGGTTTCTCTCTCTTTTTTTTTAATATATATATTTTTAACGTTTATTTATTTTTGATAGACAGAGAGGGAAACAGAAAACGAGCAGGGGAGGGGCAGAGAGAGAAGGAGACACAGAATCCGAAACAGGCTCCAGGCTCTGAGCTGTCAGCACAGAGCCGAACACAGGGCTGGAACCCATGAACCATGAAATCATGACCTGAGCCAAAGTTGGATGCTTAACCGACTGAGCCACTCAGGCTCCCCTCAGTTTCTCTTTTCTCTGCTTCCTAGACAGTCATATCCAGCTCCATCTATGTATTTACAGCTCCCAGTTTTTCATTTCCAGCCTAGAAATCTCCCCAGACCTCAACTCATACAGCTAACAGCCTAACAGACACATCTGCTTATAAGTCTAATAGAAATCTCAAAGTTAACATACCCCAAAATGAGCTTCTGATATTCCCTTCGCTGCCATCAGACCTCCTCCTTCTCTTGCTTTCCATAGCTCAGTAAATAGCACCATCTACACAGTTGTGCAAGCCAAGATCTTGAGGGTCATTCATGACTCCTTCTTGTACATTTTTCCTCATTCCCTATACCTTCTATTCACAAGTCCTGAGTTGTCACCTTCAAAGTCCAAATTGCTCTTGAATCCATTCATGTCATTCTATGTCCACTGCAACCACCCTAAATTAGATTCATCAATATTGGTCACCTGGATTATTACAATGTCCTATTTAGTAATCTCTTTGCTTCCTCTCTTATATCATCCCTTCCCCACTGACCTTTTTAAAGGATAAGTCAGAGCACATCCCTTCCCTTCTCCTTCAAAACCTTCAGTGGCTCTTCAAGTAAATCAGAGAAGAAGCCACGGACAGTCATTACAATGGCGATTGAGGTTTCCACATGCCTCTCCCCACCATTATCTTCCTTTCCCCACACACACTGCAGCCTCATCTACTCTCCTCACTGTGCTAGAGTCACACTGGTTCCCTTCCTCCTCCTCAAACACACCAGGCATATTTCACCACAGTGCCTTTGCACATGCTATCCCTTCTGTCTGGAACACCCTTACAGATACAGCTTGCTCCTTCAACTTCTTCATATCAACTTCATAGTGGCCCCTCTTTGCCACCCTTTCTAAAATTGCAACACCTCTCTCTAATATTTCCTAGCTTTATTTTCTCCCTAACACTATCCTTATCATAATTCTTATATTTCTTCCTTATTATGTTAATTACTTATTTCTATCCAACCTCCACACTACCCCCCACCAGAATATAAGTTTCAGGAATTTTTGTGGGCAAGAATGCTTTTTCACTGGGCACCTGGGGGCTCAGTCAATTAAGCGTCTGGCTCTTGGTTTCAGATCAGGTCACGATCTCACAGTTTGTTATTTGAGCCCTGCATTGGGCTCTGTGCTGACAGCGTGGAGCCTGCTTGGGATTCTCTCTCCCCCACTTTCTCTGCCCCTCCTTTGCTTGCTCTGTCTCTGTCAAAATAAATAAACAAACTTAAAAAAAAAAAGAATGCTTTTTCACTGTTATTTCTGCACCTAAAACAGTGTCTGGCATAGTAAGTGCCATAAATATTATTGAATAAATGGATTAATAACTCTTTTGAGAAAAGGATCAGAAAAACACTTATGGGGTGCCTGGGTGACTCGGTTAAGCGCCCAAGTCTTGGTTTCGGCTCAGGTCATGATCTCACAGTTTGTGGGATCAAGCCCTGCGTGGGGCTCTGTGCTGACAGCATGGAGCCTACTTGGAATTCTCTCTCTCTCTCCCTTTCTCTCTGCCCCTCCCCAGAGCACTCGCATGATCTCTTGCTCTCTCTCTCTCTCAGAATAAATAAATAAACATGAAAGAAAGAAGGAAAGAAAGAGAAAGAAAGAAAGAAGAAAGAAAGAAAGAAAGAAGAAAGAAAGAAAGAAAGAAAGAAAGAAAGAAAGAAAGAAAGAAAGAAAGAAAGAAAGAAAGAAAGAAAAAAGAAAAAGACCCAAGTACTTGGAGCAGGGAGCAGGTTATGGAATTCAGGGCAGTGAAGGTCAAAGATGAAAGTCATTAGAACAAGTTTACATGGTTACAGTAATGACCTGGTAACTAGGGACCAGTTGATGCTGCAGGAGAGAAAGTGGACAATTGCAGAGCTAGTTCCTCCATAGATGAGAGATGAAATCAAGATCACAGCTATGACTGTGGAAGCAGGGACCCTTCCTCCACTATAGCAAGAGGGAAGGTGAGCAGATGGGTGCAGAAGCTGGCAAGGTGGTAGACGTGCTGGAGGAAGGTGAAGCTTCTATGTTCTCCATGAAGTAGGAGGGGAGATTAGCTGGAAGGGAGTTTACTGGAGGGGAGTGGCCTAACTCCCAATAGTTTCTATGATGCTCCCTTGATGGGGATCGTCATCTCCTTATTCTCCTGTGAAGAGTGGAGCAAACGCAGCCTCCAGCCACCCTGGCTCCAAACAGCCACCACGAGTTTCCCTCACCCTGGAGTTTGACACGAAGCCCCACAGCAGTGAGGCTGAGGCTCCCAGCTCACCTGCTCCCTGCCACCAACTCTTCCAGCGCCTGCTTGAGCCGTGTGCAGGCAACAGGCCCCAGCCTGCGCTGCAGAGTCTCAACCTCCTGCAGCCCCTGGTCCTGCGCGACAGGGCCAGAGGGTCAGAGTCAAAGGGTTGCAGACTCCCTCCTTTAGACCACATCCCCACTCCAGAGCCTCTCCCACTCACTGCTGCACTTCCATGCCCAGGGCTTCTTCAGCTCCATCCAGGTCATGGTTCCATCTTTTTCTCTACCAGCTCCATGGCAGTGGGGCTGGGCCCCCAGTAGCTCTACCCATGGCCTTCACCTGGCCCCTTTCTGGGTGTATCAATTCTGAAGCCCTGTCTTCCCACAATTTCTGGTCTCCTCTGTTCCACCGGAGCTCTTTGGCTCTTTAGCCCTGCACCTAGGACATGCTGGCTCCCAGGTGCTCTACCTATTAGCCTCACTCCAGAGCTCCTTTCAAAGGCCACAGTCTTCCCGACATCCCAGCCTCTCCCTGTGGGCACCCGCCTCGCTCTCACCAGCCTCTCGGCCACTTTCCGCACACAGTTAGTGCTCTGCAGGCGCCACGTGTGATCTTCCCAGCGGCTCCACACGTGCACACATGGCTTTTGGTGACGCAGGGGCAAGCAGAAATACGGCCTGTACCAGAGGGGCGGGGGGTGGGGTGGGGAGGGTAGAAGAGCAGAGGCTGCGAGGGGCAGTCCTGGGCCACTGAGGATCTCCCAACACCCTCCTTCCAGACACCAGGAGTACTCACCCATTGCCATCCATGGGCTCAGGCCGCTGAGCAGGGGTCCCTAGCTCCTCCTCCAACACATGCCCGGCTCCCATTTCCGTCTCCAGCAGAGGCTGTGCCTCCTCGGCCTTGCCCTCCGCTCCCTCCCCAGCCCTGGCCCTTGGGCCCAATTGCTCCTCCAGGCGGCCTGCAGGACCTGCCCAGAGCAGCAAGGGTCAGGGGGAACCCAGCTTAGGGTCTGACCCCTCCTTCAAACTAACTCTGCCTCAATAAAAGCCAGAGCCCACCCCTTACTGAAGGTCAATTTCCCTTCCAGGGGCCTAAGTCTGGAACAAGAATCCCCACCCTTAAACCCATGACCCTCAGGGGTTCAGCTAGGCCACACACCGATAGAGATCTCAAAGCTGATGGGCTGGGAGGCCAAGGCAGGGTCAATCATGGTGGCCTCAAAAAGCACACCGAAGAGCAGGAAATCTTGCAAGGGCGCCAGGGCATTCTGAGGAAGGAGGGTCAGACGGCAGTCAGCCCCCACCCACCCAGGTTGCAATCCGAACTTTGCTTGGCCACAATGCTGATAGAAAGACTGCAACCAAGACCTAGAAATACCACTACAAGTATCCTACCTCTCAGCGCTCAGCCCCCCCCCCCCCCCACATATGTATATACACAAGAGCACATGTATACACACACTGCATTCTTTATCCAGGCCCAGAAATTCAGGCTCCACCCCTGTGTTTAACGCCAGGGAGCCAGTTACTCCAGAGCTGAGAGTGACCCCCTCCCTTTGCTAAAACCCCAGCTCCCACCTCTGGCAGAGGCAGCAAGTCCTCCACCTCCACCTCCATGGCACCAGGAATCTCAGGACCATCACCACTGGGACTGGCATCCAGGTGCTGTGGGATCCCGGTTGGGGTCTGGCCCCCCCTGGCTTTCTTCTTCTTTCTCATGAGCCTGGGCAATCTGGGCCCCTGTGGGGCCTGGGGAGGCTCAGGTTCAGCTCTCCCTTCCGATACTTCCATGGACACAGCAACCAGCAGGCGGCCGCGGAACCAAATGCCTTGGCCAAGTCCTTCATTGAGACTTTGAAGACCATCCCGGAGTCCCCCACTGGGGGGAGAGCCATAGAGAGGCACCCATGCCGGGCCGAAAGTGGGGTTAAACCCCGCTGTGGGGGACAAGAACAGCGTTTTGGAGGGAAGCACGGGGCAGATGGGTACTAGGTCAGTCTATGCAGCATACTCTTATCTCCTGCAAGTCCAAGGGGGCAGGGAGTCGGATTGGGCTTTGGCAGCTCTGAGAGGGAAGTCTGAGAACGGCTGCGGACCGACAGCTACGGACCAAAACCCGAGAGCACATCTAATCTACCCCAGCTCCCAAAGGCCCTTGGGACAAACAACCCGTAGCTCTACTGCAGAAGCCCCAGTTCTGGGGGTGGAGTCACGATTGGGGCGGAGCTATAGGTGATCCCGTGAGGGGCGGGGTGAACGCAAGATGTGAGTGGGTTTATTTTCTCTGCGTGCAAATCTTCAGGGAGAGCACAGCTGGCGCGGCTACTGGATATGCGGCTGTCCGTAGGATTTTGTCAACAGAGGCAAACCGAGAGTGGGGTTTGTAGTCTGGGGACGACAGGTGAGGCCCCGAAGGGCGGGGACGGCTTGGTGCTGGGTGGAGGGGCGGAGCGGGATAGCAGGGCTGGAGTTTGCGGCCAGGGGAGGGACCCAGGGCTGGCAGGACCAGGCGGAGGCAGCAAGCGCTGGCCGCAGGCGCTCACCCGCGCGGCCCGGGTGTGAGATCTGCCTCAGGTCTAGCACGTGCGTGGCGACGGCCATATCGACCAAGGGTGCGTCGTCCCGCAGCTGCAGACGGAGGCCGCGCGTCAGCGGCGGGAAGAGCTCCACGAAGCTCAGCTGCTCGTTCCACTCGGGCGCCGCCGCCTCGCCGCGCACAGACGTCTCGCCCTGGGGGCCGCGGCGGAGTGGGGTCAGCACGGCACCGGGGCCCGCGCCTCGGCCGAGTGGGGACGGGAGGGACTTACCTGCTGCCCCAGGAAAGACACGCGCACGTAGGGGTCCATGAGGACGCGCTGGTCCTGCAGGGCGCGGGCCAGACTGCCTAGCAGCCCCGGGCGCAGCGCGGGCAGCCCCTCGGCCCGGTACACGCGCACGCGCAGCCGCGCCCACGGCCTCGCGGCCGGCACCCCGCGTGGCAGGAGCAGGTTCCTAAGGGAGTGGGGCGCTGAGGCCGCGGAACGCCGCGGTGTCGGGCTTCACCACCCCCGCTACGGCGTCCCGGAGGCCACGCCCGGTCTTATTCTTACCCCCACCCTCACCCCAGCTCACTTCTCGATGTCCGAACTGTGACCTGGGCCCGGGGCTGGTAGCGGAGGAGGCAGATCCCCGCGCGCCCGCACGGACAAAGTGACTTTGACGAAGCCTTTGGTCCCAGCGCGGGTGTCCCGAGGGTCGTGCAGCGGAGCCCATTTCTGGTAGAAGTGGCCATCTGGGGGCGGAGGGGCGGAGGGGCGGAGGGGCAGGCCACGGGTCAGAGGAGACCGGCGGGCTGCACTGACCCGCATTCGTGTCGGACTCGGTAGGGAGGAGAGGCAGTACATGGAAGTCCACCTTCCCAAGAGGCTTCTCTCTCCGAAGTTAGTATCTAGGGATCAGTGCCCGGAGGGTCAGTTCCCCTTGGTGCAGATGAGTCTAAAGCAGGAGAGGGTTCGCTACCTGGCTGGTCGAAGATAATGCCCAGGTCCATCCTGAAGGTGCCTATCTGGGAGGCCATAAAGGGGAGGGCCTGCGAATGGAAAGCCTGGGGGAAAATGGTGTTAGTTTTGGAGCTTCGGTATCCTCTGTTCTCTGGCGGAAACCCCTCATCCCTACCCGCCTTACCGTGATCTCCAGCAGCAAGTCTTGGAGGTGAAGCCGGGTCTCATGAAATTCGAACAAGAAGTACTAGGTTGAAGTGGGGAAACAAGAGAGGCGAAAGAACATTGGTAATATGCGAAGGGTTCACGCCAGCTGGCCCCTGCCTCTTGCAAAAAGAACGCTCTCCTTCCCCTGCTGGCGCCTCTTTGTACCCTCTCCTTCATCAAGCCCCTCTTGACCGCAGGCACTTGCTCAATTCCACCTAGGCCACGTCCCCTCTGCGGACTGGGTACATGCTGGGTCTTTCCTATTCTCTTGTCAAGCCCCATTCTTCCTTGGTTGCACACACCTCGTTGTAGAAGGGGCAATTAGTCCCGCGTTGCGTGGCGGTCACTCGGCGCTGCTCCCCCACACGCACTGCCACATAGGGGTTGATGTTGACTCCAACCAGCTTCTGGGCCTCCAGCACTGTAACCCCTACCTGAAGGGTGCAGAAGGAGGAGAAAAGGAAGCCATCCCTGCCAAGTAAGGAGGAGGGCAGGGGAACCACGTGTGTGGAGAGTGGGTGGTATTCACCAACGGCTAGGGTCTAGAGGAAGAGTGGTACCTGGAAGTCCTGAGCTCTGGACATCTGGAAAGGATCCCCTCGAGCCAGGCCCCGGGTGCGACTGCCAGAAGTACAAGGTCAGCTCTCACTTCACTTCCTCTCCCCTATCACCTACGTACTTTTGCTCAGTGCTAGGGATAAGATCTCCTCTCTTCTGGATTCTGAATCCTTCCAGTCTGTCTTGCATCCATCTCAACCCTACACCCAGAATGTGACTCATTCCTGGAGCCCTGAAACCATTCATTCATTCAACAAAGATTTGTTGGGCACCTACTATGTACCAACAAACACTATTCTAGGTCCTGGGACACTGCAGTGAACAAAAGAGACAAAATTCCCTACCCTCCTCAAGCTTTCGTCCCCTACATGGGCTCCAGAAGCTCTATGTGTGCCAGTGTAACTGTGTGTGTGAATGTGGCAGTGTCTATGCCTTAACTCCAGGACATCCACTCCTCACCCATACCCTGGGGCTGTTTGTGAGTGTGGATGAGCATGGGCCTACACGAATAAGCGCCTGAGGTTGACACACTGGTGGGTATGGGAGCAGGTGTGGGTACAAGTTACCTTCTGAGGTGGCTGAACACAACTCCAGAAAGCTCCACATCAGGCTCATCCTCCAGATCCAGCTCCAGCTCCAGCTCACCATCTTCATTGTCCTGCTGAGCTAGGCCTCGAACTAGCCTGTGGCCCAATGCCACTGCCTGCCGCTCCAGCCGGGCCTCCCCAGGCCTGATAGGAAAGGCCTTCAAGGGACATGTCTGGAACCTGTCCCTCCTCTCTGGGCACCCTTGATTTCCCTGACCCTAGGACTGACCTCTGACCCTTAGGCTGACCCCACTATTTCCAGGACTGACCCCTAATCTGGGATCCCTAATTCCGGAATTGACCCCTGATTCTAGGACTGACTTCTCACCCTGGAATTGATCCAATACTGATCCCAGACGGTGGGACTGACCCCATATCACTGACTCCTAAATCCCAACCAAGACTGACTTGGTAACCCCAGACCATCCCCACATACTTACTCCAGCTCCTGGAAGCCCACGTTGGGGATGATCAGCTCTGAGCTAGAAGGAGGATAAATGAAAGGAGTGAGGGGCCAGGCTTGACTACAGAGCTGCAACCCAGGCAGCACAGGGCCAAGGGTCACCACATCCAGCAGATCCAGAGAGGAATTAGGTACCACTTCTGCCTTCCCAAGGCCTACCTGGGCTGGGACAATCAGGCCTTGCTTAGATTGCAGGGGGCAAGAGGTGGGGTACCTGTCCCGGATGGATGCTCCAAAGTCCTCCTCTGCCCAGGCTCCAGCTGCACCCTCTGGGGGCTGATACTTCAGGTCAAGTTCCACCTGGATCTGAAAACAGACACACAATGTGCCCTAGAGCCCCCCAAACTGTCTCGGGCTAAGAGAAGTCCAAGGACAATGCCTTTTACTCCACCTATAAACAGAGACCCTCCTGGCCTGCATCCGTGGTGACTTTGTGGTTCCTCTCTGGTCATTAATAATATTGACTAACTACCGCCTATGAAAAACTTAGCATGAGCATGTTACCTCTTGAAGAGGCCAAACATGACTCTAAAATTCTCTCGTTGCTCTTGGAAATTCATTACTGTGGCCCTCATAGCTCTGCATGGTCTGACTCCTGCCAACCTTTCCATCCTATCTAATATGGGGTCTGCTCCTGCCCTGCACCCCAGTTATGCTCTCTCAGAGCACTGGGATTTTGCATATGCCAGTTCTTCTGCCTGAAACCTTCTCCCCTCCCACTTAGTTAACTCCTGTCATCCTTCCATTCCAAGTTCAACCAGTACTTCCTCAGGGAATTTTTGCTGACCCCCATATAGGTTACATCCCTTGGTTATACCCTTTCCCAGGGTCCTACCAGCTCTTTTGTAACACACATCTGTGACAATTTTGCATTTATTTGTGTGAATATTTGTTTAATATTTGCCTCTCTCTTTAGATACAGAACTCTAAGAGGGCAAATCCTTATCTGGTTTTGCTCACCACTCAATCCTTATTGCCCAGCACAACACACACGGCACAGCTTATAATCAGAGCTCAGCAAACAACAGACTGATGGAAAAGTTCAACATTTCCTATGACTCCATATAAGGTAAATGAGGAAACAGTTTGGTGAAGCTAAATAACTTGTTCAGGTTATCAGTAGGGAAATGGTGGATCTGAGATTTGAACCCAGGTCCATTCCTACCAGGTTAGATGACCCTCCATGAAACACCAGGAAAATTCAGTCAGGTTCATCTCTGCCTCTCACAAGAACTGAGTCTGTACTGGGTAGGGAGCAGCACAGAATGGCTCTTGGCTCATGTGGGACTAAGGCAGGGGCTACAATGAAAGAAGCCCTGGCTGGGAGGCCTTGTTACCACTCCTGTCTGGATCTGGGTTTTCCTCTCTGAAAAATGGAACTCTCTTATCTAGAAGGACACTCAGGCATGAGGGTGGCAGGCTGAGGACTGGTGAGACTCACCGGGGATACCCGCAGATTCTCATCCACTAGGGCCTCCCGTAGCACCAAATGCCCAGTACGCTGTAGCTGCTGCAGGGAGATCACCAGGGTCCCCAGAGACCTGGGGATGTGGCATGGGGGTAAAAGAATGACCTAGGGGAATATCCCCTCTTACCATGTCCAGCCCCACCTGCATCCTTGGCTTCCCCAGGCCTACTCACCTGGGGCTGAACACACGGCTGCAGTTAACCACCTGCACAGACAGACATTCCGCAGCCAGCGGAGCCCCGTAGTGTGGCCAGTGGAACAGCTGGAGATAAGAGGAATCTTGTGACACACAATGCTGGACTTACCCTGACCCCCAATCTAGAGCCTATCCTAGCCAGGAGATAGGATCCAACCCTCCAAAGTTGGAGCTAACTTGATGACCAATGTCCCAAACCTGGAACAACCCCTCCCCCAACACAGGATTGACTGCAAACTAGGGCTGATCTGAGGGTAACTACCAATCAAGAACTAATCCCCCCCAGTCTTGTCTTCTCAAGCCTGAGAGACTAACCCCACTTCCTGAGAACACAGCCCCCCAAAACCAGGAATATGCCCCCCAACTCATCTGAGAAGGGACTTACATGAGCACAGATCAATGTCTCCCTATCCAGGACCCAACCCCACTCACCTCACCAATATCTGCTTCTTGACCACAGTGAATTTTCCTTGTTTTCTGGGTGAAGCCTGCTCAGAATCAAAACTAGTCAGTTATCAGCCCCTTCCCATAAATCACACACATACACACCCAGAACAGGGTCCAGTCCCCCTGGGCTGGGCTTACCCATGGAGAAAGGTAGTAGATGGAGGGGAAAGAGGCAGAGAAATGGGCTAGAGGAGAGAAGAGACAGACTGGAGAGATGCCTAGGCACTGGATTGGGGGGCCTAAGGAGGAGGAATGGGAGCGCCCCAGTTGCAAAAATCCCTAGAGCACCCCTACAAGCCTCACCCCGGAAGCTGAGCCTCACTTGTCGGTCATGGCTGCCTGGCAGCCCCGTCAGTCGCTGCACACGCACGATCAGAGCCATTGTCCCAGGGCCACTGGCTCTCCCTCTGCCCGTCTGCCCTCCTGCCAACCTGCCTGTTCACCTGAATCGCCTCTGACTCACTGGACTCACCCAGCAAGTTCAGCAATCCCTGCCCTTTAGTCAAACACACAGGCAGGCTTGGGGGGTCATGGGTGAAGAGAGAGCTGAAGGACTGAGAGAAGGAGGTAAGGTCGCTGTGGTCTGCTCTGTCCTCCCTGCCTCTTCCAGCTTCAGCCTCCACCCTGCATCCACCCTTGTGAAGTGGGAGCTGGGATAGGGTGGGGATGGAGCCAAGGGGAAAGACAGGACCCTAGTTTGTCCCCGTTAGCCAATGAGGCCTCAAGGGCACGGGTCTCATGGTGCTCCTTTTTCATCTTTCTGTCCTCAATGCCAAGCTCAGGGTCTGGTGCATGGTAGACCCTCAAAAAACTTTTTTTTTTTTCAACATTTTTTTATTTATTTTTGGGATAGAGAGAGACAGAGCATGAACGGGGGAGGGGCAGAGAGAGAGGGAGACACAGAATCGGAAACAGGCTCCAGGCTCTGAGCCATCAGCCCAGAGCCTGACGCGGGGCTCGAACTCACGGACCGCGAGATCGTGACCTGGCTGAAGCCGGACGCTTAACCGACTGCGCCACCCAGGCGCCCCAAAAAACTTTTTAAATAAATGGGCGGATTGATAAATGAATCCCCCGAGCCCTCAGCACTAGTACTACAGGCATTCAACACATTTGAAATAATGAGTGGTTGAATGTGTGTCCCTAGCTTGCACATAGCAGGTATTCAAAACACTTCCTAACCAGAAAACAGAGGTCCTTAACTTGGGGTCTTACATAGATAGGCTGCAGGGAGTCTGCAAACTCTTGAACTTGCCTATAAAATATTGAGTAATTGTGCATGCTGCACATTAAGCTCCTCCCATATCCTTAAACAGATGTGCAGTATTTTTACTGAATGAAGGAATGAATGTATCTGGTAGTTTGAACCCATGTGTGATTGTAACTATGTGTTGAGTGTGTATCCTGGCCATCTATTTAGTTATTCTAGTTAATGACACCTCCTATATGTAGGACTTGTGCTATGCTACCCTGTGGGGGAAGGGGTGCAGCCACAGCGGTGAATTGGACATGTTCTCTGTCTTCCAGTAGCTTCATGGACTCCAACATCAAACAAGGCCTAGAAAGACTGTAATTCCCATCAGAGCAGGAAAGGGTCAGGACTCAGGAGCTCAAGAAGAGGGAGGCCAGAGGTGCTTAAAATGGGCTTTGAGGGGGCACCTGTCTGGCTCAGTCAGTACAGCATACGACTCTTGATCCAGGGTGATGAGTTCAAGCCCCATACTGGGCATGGAGCCTACTTTAAAAAAGAAATAATAAAAGAAATAAAATGGACTTTAAGGACAGGAGTTGAGCAGAGAAGGACATCCAGGCAGTGGGAAGGAATGCAGGGTGTGTTTTGAGACCTGTGATCTGTCATTTTGACCTGTGTACGAGGAATGTATTAGGTGGCAGCAGACATAAAATTTAGACCATCAGAGGAGCTAGGTCTTGCTGTGTGGCCTTAAGCCAGACATGATGCCTCCTTGTGCTTCAGCTTCTTCAACTCAATAGTGGGGTTGGAAAGCCTTGTTCTGTGTCCCAGGTGTAGGCTGCTCAATTGAGTTTTGAGGTCTATAAAACACCAGACAAACAGGCATAGGTTGTTCTGTTTCTAAGCAAGGTTCAGGTTAGACCTCAAGATTCCAGATGTTGGGGGAGGGCTTCCCCTCCTCCGCTGATGTATGGGGGCACTGAGATCCAAAGGAAGCCAAAAGGGGGACCAGAATTCTTAGTTCACAGTGCCCTGGCCTTTCCCTCCCTTTACCCCTGAACTCTGTGACATCTAATCAAGCAAGGTATTGAAGCCACCCCTTCTGGAAACTAATGCAGGCACCTCCCCTTCTGGGCAGGAACACAACCTGGCAAGTTCTCGCTCACCCTCCACCCCCCCCCCCCCCAAGAACTGACACTTCACTTCCTAACATTCCAAAGAAGATGGGATGTGGCAGAAAGAGTACTAGGCTCTAGGGCAGGATTTTGGAATTCTAATCTCTATCATGCACTGTGTGGTCTCTGGAAAGTCCTTTCCCCTTTCTGGACCTATTTGCCTAGCTATGTAATGTGCATATGCACTGTATTACTTCCCCCCCCCCCCCTACTTCCTTCCTTCCTTCCTTCCTTCCTTCCTTCCTTCCTTCCTTCCTTCCCTCCCTCCCTCCCTCCCTCCCTCCCTCCCTCCCTCCCTCCCTCCTTCCTTCCTTCCTTCCTTCCTTTCTCTCTCTTTATTTCTGCATTGCTTTTCAAAGTGTGGTCCTAATGAGGATCACACATGTGGTTGTTAAAAATGCACATTCCTGCACCCACTCAAGAAATGCTAAAGTAGATTCTTAAATTGTACCTGGAAACTTGAATTTCTATTCTATTGCAGGAGTTCTGGGAACTCTGGTCTCCTGTCTGTGACTTTCTGTGATTCCTCATTGCATTTTCAATATCTCAGATGGTTGGTTTGAGTGTGGGTATGGTGTTTGGTGCATACTGAATGAAGTCTTAGCCCACAGACCTTTGGTGAATATGGGTCTGGGAGAGGGAACCACGGATCCTAAGGTCAGAGTTTCCTAGCCTGATGACAAGGATGAAAAGAGGGGCCTGAAGGGTTTGCAGAGCAAAAGAAACTGAGTATTTTCTTAGATGTGCCCTGGGTGACATTCATTCATTAGGCCTATCTAGGTCCTGGGTATACACTAGTGAACAAAACAAAAATACCTGCCTTCATAAATTTTTATGTTCTAGTGGGTGTGATAGGCAATGAAGAAATATATAAGTAAAATATATAGCATGTTGGTGATATGAGCTGAGGAGAAAAACAAAGCAGGAAGGGGGATAGAAATTCTTTCACACCAAGTGCAGAAGATAGGAAGTTCTGGGAAGTGATGTGATGTCATCACTTGCTTTAACATGGGAAAGAATGAGACTGCCAGGCTCCCAGGGACGTCACGACTAGCTCTGTGACGCATCGTCAGGGAGTTCCGTAGAGATCACGGGCTCCTTTATGACGTCAGCAGCCGGGCCCAGATAACAGAGGAGGTTAGATCCCGCCGGGGGGCCCGCCGGCTGCACGCAGGGTCCGTGAGGTCTCCGCGGCGCACATTGGCTGAAGGAGGGCCGAGAGCCTTGGCAGCTGCGGCGGCGACTTTGGTGTCCGTGACAGGGTGCCCCGGGGTCAGGATGCGGCGGAGCCCCCGCCCGGGCTCGGCGGCGTCCCCGCATAAGCGCACGCCCAACTTCTACAGCGACAACAGCAACAGCTCAGTGAGCGTCACCTCGGGGGACAGCAGCGGGCACCGGTCAGCTGGGCCGGGGCCCGGGGAGCCCGAGGGCAGAAGAGCCCGGGGCTCGAGCTGCGGTGAGCCCATCTTGAGCGCAGGAGTGCCCGGAGGAACCACATGCGCTGGAAGCCCTCGGCAGAAGCCTGCGCCTCGGAGCCACAAAGGGCCGACCGCCTGTGGCGCGGCAACCGTGAGGGGCGGGGCCTCGGGTGCGGGCGGGGTCGAATCCGGGAGAGCTGAGGGAGGGGGCAGGGCATAAGGGGCGGGGCTTGGAACGGAATGGGGATAAATATCTGGGCACCTCCTAAGGGGCGGGGCCTATGGGGTGAAGAGGGGAGACACCAAATAAAATTCCCTAAGGGGCGGGATCTAGGTGTGATGGACGGCCCTGGGAAGGGGCGGGGAAAGTTTTGATTGGACAACACTGAGAAAGCGCGGCTTTGGTGTAAACATAAGTGGCTACCAGAGAAATGGGGCAGCACCAACACTTGTCTGGGGGCGGGGCCTCCGTTTGGCAGGGGGACCGATGTCTCGACGGAGCATCCCAGAGGGGCGGGCTCAGAGTGCTGAGCACACCTGGGGTGTGCATGCAGTGGAACCAATGCCGGTTGGGGGGTACTGCCCCGCTTCTGGGCTGGGGAACCTGCGGCCTGGTCCCGCGGAAAGAGTGGACCTGCCTTGCGCAAGGCCCCAATGGCGCCCTTGGGCTCCCGCAGAACCGGCTGGCTCTCCCGTAGTCTCTGAGGAGCAGTTCGACCTTCTCCCGACCCTGGATCTGAGGCAGGAGATGCCTCCACCGCGCGTGTCCAAGAGCTTCTTGAGTACGGGCCAGATCAGCCCGGAAACCCTCTGACCTTCCAGCTCCCCTCTCTGAACTCCGGTTCTCATTTCTGAGACCCTGTTCGTTTTGAGTCCTTGGCCCATGTCAGTCTCCAGCCCCTTCTCTGAGCCCGATCCACCTTCTCTGAGCCTGAACTCATTCTCCGTGCCCCCATCTAATGCTCCTAGCCCACTCCCCTCTTCCTGAGCCTCTTCTGAACCTCTAACCCCACACTTACCGAGCCCTTCTTCACCTCTTCCCCCTCTGAGGCCCCTCTCCTCTCCCCAGGCCTGCTGCTTCGGGTGCTGAGCGTGTTGTTGTCCTTGGTAGGAGACGTGCTGGTCATTGTGTACAGGTCAGAGGGAGGGAATGGGGAGCTACAGGGACTGCTTTTTGGAGGGGATAGGGAGCAGAGCCGGGCCAGCAAAAGCTTGACCCTGACTCAGATCTGGCTGTTGAGTCTGACTCAGATCTGGCTGAGTCCTGTCGGCGGGAGCTGGGTCTAGTACCTTGGCGTGGGGGCTGTGGGGTTCACGAGGGTCTGGGTTCTCAGCTTCCCTCCGGTTCTTCAGGGAGGTCTGTTCCATCCGCTTCCTGCTCACGGCCCTGTCACTGCTGAGCCTCTTTCTGGCAGGTGAGGGGGTGGCGAATCCCCTGGGGCCCCCGCCCTGGATGTTTTGGAGCCAAACCCGGCACATTTTCTCCTGTATCCCTCAGCACCCTGAGCACCTTCAACTGCTCACGGTCCCCTTCAGAGCCCCCTCAAGGCTTTTCTCTCCTCACTGTCCCTTTATGCCAAGGAAACCCTCTCCCTTGGCTCCCCCTGAGACTACCCCTCTTTCCCCAGCACTCTGTTGGGGGCTGCTGTATCTGGTCCCTCCTTTGGAGAATGTGAGTCAGGGCGTCTGTATCCTAGGGTGGGTGCGTGGCAGGGTGCGTGAACCTGGAGGTTTTGTGGGTCCCCTGGCCTGGTGGGAGGGGGACAAGTGCTGGAGGGTCTAATCCTAAGGAAGGGCTGGATATAGACAGATCCTTGAGGGATTGTGCCCAGAGGCGGCTGGGGGTCTCTGAGAGGTCCTGGCAGGTCGGGGGTGGGGACAGTCCTCAAAAAGAAGGCCCTTTGAGTCCGGCTGCTCCCAGGCTGAAGTGGGAGAAGGGAGTGGGTGGGACTGAGCTGTGCTGTCTTTTGTGCCTCCCTCCCTCCATAGGAACCTAAGGAGATGCTGACTCTAAGGTGAAAGTGGGCACCTGGGGTGGGGAATTAGGGGGCTCAAAGGTGCTTCTGTGCGGGGCCTTACGGGAAGCGCCCAGGGGGACCGGGAGCCAACCCCACCCGTGCCGACCTCCCGCCTGCAGCGAGTACCACGAGCGCGTGCGCTCCCAGGGGCAGCAGCTGCAGCAGCTCCAGGCCCAGCTCGATAAACTACACAAGGAGGTGTCCAGCGTTCGCGCAGCCAACAGCGAGGTGAGCCCCGCAGCCCGCGGCTGTCCAGCGCACCGCCCCGTGTCTCGGCCCGCCGCTCAGTCCACCTCGGAAGCCCCCTGCGGAGCGCCGCCCCCTGGGTCGCGAGCCGTAAACCCCGTCCCGGAGTCCCTACTTCGGAGTTTCTCCCAGGACCCACAAAGTCTATAGCAGAGAACCTAGCCCCAGAACTTTGCCTCCCTGTAAACCTGCCCGCTAGCTCCGTCCCTCCAGGCCCTGCCCTCCCTCTTTTCAGAGAGTGGCCAAGCTCGTATTCCAGAGGTTGAATGAAGACTTTGTGAGGAAACCTGACTATGCGCTGAGCTCTGTGGGTAAGACCCAGAGACACTGCGAGACTGAGACTCAGAGACACGGGAAGAGACGGAGACCTTGACACAGACAGACCTACGCACATGACCGGTCCGAAGAGACCGACCTCAGAGACCCTGCCCCAGCTGTCGGTCAGGCCTGGGAGTCTGAATGATTGCTTCTCCCTGCTCCAGGGGCCTCCATCGACCTAGAGAAGACATCACACGACTATGAGGATGCGAACACTGCCTACTTCTGGAATCGCTTCAGCTTCTGGAACTACGCTCGGCCGCCAACAGTTATCCTGGAGGTGGGCCTGGAACTTGGATCCCAGAACGGGGCAAGGGACGGGTTGCTGGAGAAAGGAGACTCAACAGCTCGCTGGAGGTGGGACCCGGCTGAGCTGAGGGCGTGGCGATGGGCGGGGCCCTGCCTGAGGGAGGATGGGCCCGGCTGGAGGCGAGGCCTGGCCGTGCCAGGGACTGGGACACCGGACAGGATCTGGCTGCGTATAGACCCGGGTGGAGGTCTGGGCGGGGCCGATGGAGGGGTTGAGCTGAGGGCGGGGCCTATCAGAACCAATGCCCAGGCTGGGAAGGGTCGCAGTCGCTCAGTCCGTGGGTTCTCAAGATCTACCTGCTCGCCTGCAGCCAGATGTGTTCCCTGGGAATTGCTGGGCTTTTGAGGGCGACCAGGGTCAGGTGGTAATCCGGCTACCGGGTCGCGTGCAACTGAGCGACATCACCCTGCAGCACCCACCGCCCAGTGTGGCACACACCGAGGGAGCCAACAGCGCCCCCCGCGACTTTGCAGTCTATGTGAGTGAGGCTAGGGCTACGGGAGGTGGGGCGGATTTTGCCTAGTAAGCACCAGTCATGAAAATTGGTGTCACTGAGTCTTCGCTTGCTCATCTACATAATGGAGATACTACCACTCGCCTCTCAGGCCTACAGGTTATAAATAATTATAACCATATCCAAACTTTAGTTATGGCTTTATTGAGCCCTTATTCTGTACTGAGTACTTTACATGGATCATCTTGCACCCACTCAACAACCTATGAAGTGCCCTCATCTCCATCACTGATGAGAAAAGTAATGATCAGAAAGGCAATCTTATTTGCCAAGGTCACACAGCTAACAATTGGCCAGACTAAACTTTGCAACCTGGTTTCTTGGAGCCCACATTCCACACTACACTATCCTAAAATCAAAAAATAAAGGAGAGAGTACAGCTATTGCACACCATAGTAGGTCCTCAATAAAGTTGCTTTCTCCTCTTCCACCTGTGCCTCACTGTTCCCCCCCCCCCCCCGCTCACTCTTCACCTACCAGGGCCTCCAGGTTGATGATGAGACTGAAGTTTTCTTGGGGAAATTCACCTTCGATGTGGAGAAATCAGAGATTCAGACTTTCCACCTACAGGTGTGTGTCACTGGGGGTGAGGGTGCTTAAGGAATAGGACAGTGAGGGAAGATTGGGGAGGAAGGCAGCCCTTGGGACAGCAGGCCTTGGCATGATCCATTTGTCTCCCCAGAATGACCCCCCAACTGCCTTTCCCAAGGTGAAGATCCAGATTCTAAGCAACTGGGGCCACCCCCGTTTCACATGCTTGTATCGAGTCCGAGCCCATGGCATGCGAACTTCAGAGGGAGCAGGGGACAGTGCCACCGGGGAACCCCATTAAACATGCTCATTGTTGGAGTAGAGTGCAGGTCTGTGCTGAAAGAAGCTGGAATCATACTGAGGTGTTTCTTGGGGGAAATCTGGTTGCCTTTGGCCTATTAGTTGGGGGAGTCTACTTTCCAATGCGCCCTCTTATTGGAGAAGTTCAGATCAATACAGTAGCAGCAGCTCATGTTTATGGAGTGCTTACCACATGCAAGAGATGGTGCTCTGGATATTTTACACATCGTCTAACTAATCCTCACAACCGTGGAAGGGGAAACCACTCGGGTCAGGGAATGCTCAAGAACATACAGTTAGTGAGGAACAGTGGCACAGGATTCAAATCTACCTTCCCCCAGAGGCCACCCTCTTTAACTCAGAGCTGCCAGTCAGCCTGAAGCCATGTTTGTACAGCTCAATTCCTACCCCCAACCTCTGGGAAAGTCCCCTCAACTCCTGCCAGGTGCAGGTGGAGAGGTTAACTACTTTTTTTAGGTTAACACTCAAAAACTAAGGAGACTTGAGAACCTCTAGGAAGCATCTGAGAGTAGATGCAGGCTTGGTACCCCTACTCAGGTTGTCTTTACTGCTAGGCACAGGCAGTCTAGTGTTCAATCTGTCCCTGCCCTCAGGGAGCCCGGTAGGGGAGAGTGCTCCAGGAAACAGGACAATTCATTTATTGATTCAAGAATTCTTTATACTAGGAGTCCAATCAGAATTGGAAGAATAAAAGATGGGAGGAGACAGTCTTCAAAAGATTAATGAGTTATGCCTGGCTAGATTAAAAAAGGGGGACCAGCATGAGCAAAGGAACATGCAACACCTTGGTTGCTAGGATCCTTCCCAGTGTGTTCATGTTTTGGAAGAATATACACACAGACTATGAACACTGGTTACACCTCTAGGTGTAATGCATGTGGAATGCATGCAAGTGGAATGCATGCAAGTGGAATGCATGAGTATGTGTGAGGGTGAAGCACATATCCATTTGTTTAACGTTTATTTTTTGAGACAGAGAGAGACAGAGCATGAACAGGGGAGGGGCAGAGAGAGAGGGAGACACAGAATCTGAAGCAGGCTCCAGGCTCTGAGCTGTCAGCACAGAGCCCGACGTGGGGCTCGAACTCACGGACCGCGAGATCATGACCTGAGCCGAAGTCGGCTGCTTAACCGACTGAGCCACCCAGGCACCCCATATATCCATTTGTTTAAATTTTCAGGGTATTAAAAATTTTATTTATTTTGAGAGAGAGGGAGACAGCACACTTGGGAGGGGCAGAGGGAGAAGGAGAGGGAGAGAGAGAGAGAGAGAGAGAGAGAGAGAGAGGCGGGGGAGAGAAAGGGAGAGAGAGAGAATTCCAGGCAGGCTCCACATGGTCAGCCTGAAGCCCCACATGGGGTGAACTCATGAACCGTGAGATCACCACCTGAGCCTAAATCAAGAGTCAGCGCCCCTCAGGGTATTTGTTACTTTTGTAATTTAAATTACTCTGAGTGCTCTCAAAGCCTAAGGTTAGAAATATGGACTAATACAGCTTTTCTGGAGCGCATTTTGACAATAGGAACCAAAAGCCTTAATTTTTTTTTATTTTTTTTTAACGTTTATTTATTTTTGAGACAGAGAGAGACAGAGCATGAACAGGGGAGGGGCAGAAAGAGAGGGAGACACAGAATCTGAAACAGGCTCCAGGCTCTGAGCTGTCAGCACAGAGCCCGACGTGGGGCTTGAACTCACGGACCGTGAGATCATGACCTGAGCCGAAGTCCAACGCTTAACCGACCAAGCCACCCAGGCGCCCCTTAAATTTTTTTATATGCTTTAATCACCATAATTCCATGGAGCCAAAGGATACATCAATGTAATTGAGGATAATACTTTTAAGGATATTTATCACACTGTTGTTTATAAAGACAAAACCAAACAGTATGTAAGAAGATAAATTATGCTACAAAAATAATATGAAGCCAACAGAAATGTTAGTATTTAAGGGAATGTGTAATGTCATGGAAAGTTATTAATGATAGATATATGGATAATTTCCTAAAAAGCAAGCTAGACTGGTATACATAATTAATTTCCATACCAAAAGAGTTCTACAGATTAACAGATACTACGCATGAAAAGGCAATAACTTGGGAGGAAGTATTTTCAACATGGATGAGAATAAGGGCTAGAACAACAGCAAAAACCTATAAACAGGCTATTCAGAAGAAATATAACCATAAACACATGAATGACATCTAGCCTTCAAAATTAAATAGATCCAAGCTAAAAATGACAAATTTTTTTTTGCCTGTCAGATTAACAGAAAAGGGGTAAAAAAATTAAAAAAAAGAAAAAAAACCTGTTATGGAGAGCATTTTACAATATCTACTAAAATTTTAAATATTCTTATCCTTTGATCTAGCATTTCTACTTCCAGGAACCAATCCTTCAGAAATATTGCTGCATAGGATATTCATTACAGCACTTTGTAGCAGAACAAAATCGGATGGGACCCAAATCTCAATAATGGACTGGCTAAATAAGCTACAATACGCTCATACACAGAATACATAGGCATTAAAAAGAATAAGGTCACCAAAAGTTCTAATGGGCAAGACACCCAATATAACAAAAACAAGGTACAAAGAGTATGTAATATCCTACTTAGAAAAAAAATGTCAGACTTAGGAAACACATGAACCTTCACCTCTCATTATCTATTTTTATATTTCAAATAATTTTGTAGTAACTAGCATACATTTTAAAGCATGTTAAAATAGTATACACAATATGATCCCATTTTTGTAAAATAAAAAACATGTATACATTATAAATCTGCATTATGGACTAAAAAATCTGTACCAAATACTTTATTGGCACATTGGAGTTTAGATGATAATATTTTTTGTGTATTTTTTCTCTTACAATGAATACACATATTAATTTTCTAGTAAGAAAAAAATAGCTGTTAAAAATTTCAGGCTTGTGGCCTATCTTTAGGATTAGAACCACCACTGCTCTCTCCTGCAGGAAGTCTAGCATGATCCATGCACCATCATAAAACTCCTCCCTCCCCTCGCACTTTCCACCTTGTCTTCGTTCCCAGCTCAGCTCTGTCCTAAGGCAGTGCAGGCTGGGTGTTTGGCTTACACTTGATCCTTGTATTTTTTAAAAACAGAGTCAGTGTCTCTACACATCTAGCCAGGAATATCCAATTTCTTTGATTGGGGCTATGCTGTCAGAGGTATCCTTCATTCAACAACTCCTAAGGTGGACAAACTGAGGCTGAGGAGAAATAAACATGGTTAACAGCAAATTTCCACTTAGAAACACAGAGTGGTGCCAAAGCAGTGATCTTCATTGATTTTTATTGAATAAAGGACTCCAGGGGCAAGCAGGAGAGATCAAAAGCAACAATAGCAGGAACAAATATAAAAATATAAAATGTAAAGTGCAAGCACTGGGGAATGTGTGCAGGGTTGAGTTGTGTCCTTGGGGGACACAAGGCTGAGGACTAGCCACAGCCTACCCCCTAAAGGAATCTAGGTCTGAGCGGCCTGTGCAGGGCCCTTGGCTGGGGGTGGAAGTGGCTTGAATGGGGCCCAACCTTGGGCCTTGAAGTAGGAGACCAGTTGTATAGGTACCTCTGCGAGCACAGTCTGTGCCAGTGCCTCCCGAGGGGCCTGCCAGGAGAAGAAGGGCAAGGTCAGTGGTGGCCCCCTAAAAGCATCCCATAGTTTACATTTCATAGCAAAGAAAGGATACAAATCCCAACACCCAAACTTGTCCAGACTTAGATGAAAGGGTAAGTATCCCCACTCAGACAGAGGTGGAGGGGTAAGCTCCCAGATCTGATCAGCCCCCAAACTTGCCCCCACTCACATTCTGGAAGCGACGGTAGGGCACAAACTGCACTATATCACGGGCAGCTGCCTCCCCGGAGCGCGTATGCAGGGGTCCACCATCAGCATCCAGCTGCTCCATGGCCTCAAAGTCAGCACCACCCACACCCACGATGATCACTGACATGGGAAGGTGTGAGGCACGCACCACAGCCTCACGTGTAGCCTCCACATCTGTCACAGCACCGTCGGTCAGCAGCAGCAGCACAAAGTATTGCTGGGGATAAGCCCATTCATAAACTGAGGCAGACCCTCCAAACACCCCAGCTACACATCCCCACATTGACAAGAAGTCCCTTGTTACATAGTCCTAAAGGGAGCCCTTGACCAAGACTGCCCACCACTACCTCTACCTCTCATGATCCTCACCGAGGCAGTCCTCTGATGTGCAGCCTGGGCTGCAAACCTGGCCACATGGTTGATAATGGGTGCAAAGTTGGTGGGGCCATAGAGGCGAACTTGAGGCAGGGCTTGGCGATAGGCATCCACAATGCCCTGGATGCCTAGAAAAGGAGGGCAAAAAAAAACCACACTAAAATACTGAGCCTCTTCAGGGTTGAGTCAGTCCTGACATCACCCCATCCTGGCCAAGGAGATTTGAGAACCTGGGTGCATTTCGTTTGGTCACCCCTATAACCCAAGGTACTTAACCTTATCCTACAGATGGAAAAATTAAGACCAAAGAGAAGAAGAGCACTTGCCCTAAATCACAACTTGAGTTAACACTAATTAAGGAGTCTCATAAACAAATCTAGGATAGTTGAGCATCAGATTACAACCCACTTAATAATGAATTATAATCTAATTACTAAAATAAGAATCTATAGATATTAAATAATTCCCGGAAAGGAAGAAGCTCTTAATTTTTTTTTCCAACCTCCCTCTTCCCCCCATAACTCAGTCTAAGAAGCTCTTAATAAATGTAGGAGGAATTACAAAATCATTTGGCAATCTTAGAGATAACTGATTCACGCAAAGATCAATATGAGCTAAAACCAGAGAATCCTAGTTAATGAGTAACTGGATATTTATATAGCCTCAAAGTATCTTCCCAAAAGATATTTATTAATTACAAATAGTGGAGAAACCTGGTAGTAGACTCTACCTTAACCAAGTGATCAAAGTTAACATGACTGGTAGTAGGATATATCTACATCATGGGCCTCCTGACATGGTGCACTGAGAAGAACGCCCACCACAAGTACATAATTTGGATCTATCATAAGGAAATACCAGGTAAACCCAAACTGTGAGACATTCTACAAATTACCTAGCCTATAATCTTAAAAAATTTCAATTATCATGACAGACATGAAGAATTCTGGAAGACAAAACAAGTGAATGCATTACACGATCTGAGATTTTCTTTATGCTGTAAAAGACAACTGGCAAAACATGAATAAATTCTAGACTGGATAATAGTATTGATGTTAACTTGCTGATTTTGGGAACTGTACTGTAGTTACATAAGAGAATATCTTTGACTTTAGGAAACACACACTTAACTATTTAGGGATAAAGGGAGCAAAGTTGGTGGGGTCTCGGAGGCAAACTTGGGATAGGACTTATTCACTATAATTCTCAAACATTTCAGGAAAAAAAATATGTGTGTGTCTATATATACAGACCACTTTAGTTTGCTGTCCATGTTGGGGGAGCCACGAGATTTGGAACCTCTCTAGACAAAAGAGTTTGGGTAAAAGTACCCTAAAAAGAGCTGAACGAAGGCTTCCACTGATGCCCAGATAAGTACCAGTGAGCTTCCAGGCAAAGATGATAATAGAGAGCACTTGGTATTTGCCGAGGCTTACTTCTTCAAACTTTACATATATCTTCTCCTTAAATATTCAATATCTTATAGTATTTATCCTTTTTATGAAGCCAAAGCACACTGGCCCCAAGTCACATGGTTTTAGCAAGACGCAAGATAAAGATTTGAGACCTAGATTTGAGTCTCTTAGAGACTTAGCTCTAAAATCCACTCCTCTGCACAACAGGATCAGATACCTGCCCCTATTACCCCACACTCCCTTGTCTGCACAGGCTTGGCCCTCTAGGTGTGGACAGATCTGCCTTATGTTGGAGGTTGGAGGAACTTACCTGTGCAGTAGGGGTTATTGGGGTTGAAGTTCAAGGCAAATTCATGGGAGACCTGAAGGCAAGAATGAAAATGAGGTTCTTTCTCCATGGTCATATTTGTGTAAAGAAACAGGACATTATGGTATATGCCAAGCATTGTATAGGAACTATTTAGTCCTGAGTACTTGTTGTGCATATGCCTATAGGGATACATCCCTGCATCTCCACATAAAGCTGGGTGCCAGACAGCAAATCTACGTCATCCCCCCAAATCAGGACCCTGACACTGAAAACAGAGGAGTTGGGGAGGAGTGCTCACCTGCCAATCAGGGGGCACCTGGGCCCCAAATCCAAATGCTGGGAAAAGCTTGTCCCTGTGGGAAGACAGTGAGTTGGAGAAGAGGCAGAGAGGGGACTGTGACCCTAGAGGCTGAAACATCTGCAGGGAGGAGGGCGGGCAAGAGAACAAGTTACTCACGAATCATAGTCCTGAATCACGCTGCCCACACTCCACAGTGCTGTCAGGTACTCGTTGACCCCTGTTGGGCTCAGGTAGTGCAGGGAGTCCGGGGAGGAAGGGTCTCCATTGGAGCCTGTGAAGTCTATACCAACCTGGGAGGAAGGGAGGAGGGGAGCTGAAGGCCACTTTGAGCTCCAGATCTGTTCTCTTGCCCCTGATAAAGCAACTTACAGTGAAGTTGATTTGACAGCCTCCCATCACATAGTCCAGGAACGAATACTGTGTTTCAACCTGTAGATGAAACCAGGATCACAGCTGAGGTGAAGAAATTGGGGCCATGGAGCACAGGGGTCAGAGCCTGGGTCACATGGGTTAGCGTCTCACCTGGCAAATTTTGACACAGACAGTCCCAGAGTTCTTGTAGCTTTTCTTTTTCTGCTGTTTCTCAGGGTGGATGCATTCAAAATTGGCCTGGTGAGGAAAGAAAAACTAGGGTAGGAAACTCCCAGAGCATCAGCCAGAACTAGAGCTGCTCTGCCCTCCCTCCCTCCCTCCCTGGGGCTGCAGTCCTTTAGGCCCACCTCAACACCCTTGAGCTGGGCTGGCACTCACCGGGACTGCTTGCAGCTGGGCCAAGCTGGTGTAGAAGGTACCAATGAGATCATGTGAACCATCACTGTCATAGTCTGAGCATCGCACCTGAGGCAGGGGGAAGAGGGGGAGGTGAGTATGTGTATATAGTGAGAATAAATCCCTCCCCAGGCTCTCTGCCCCTGGTCGGTCCATTCAGGAGGCAAACTCCTCACCTGGATGGGTGTGCTGGGGTCTCCCCCACAGAAATGCTGAAGGGGAACAGAGAAGCGCTTCCATGTAGGGTTCAAGTTGTTCTTGATTACCTGAAGGTGGAGGGCAAGGCCTCTAGTAAGTTCTGGGCTGGCATATGGGGAGCTGTCATCCTTCCCTATCCATGTACAGTCTTGCTCTCCCTATGTTCCAAACCTTGATAATCACAAGCCCCAGGGATTCTCTCATAACCCACTCAGCCCAACCCCAGGGGTCTCACACCTCAGATCTGTATACCAGGTGCCATTTCCCATCACTCTGACGGAAGAACTCCAAGAATGGATCCGATTTTCCCAGGAAGTCCTGTCAATGCCACAGAGACCCCAGTGTAAGACTAAGGGAGAGACAACTATACCAGTCCTCACCCCTGCCCCCCAACATACCATCCCTGTCCCCTTAATTCTTAAATCCCCAAGGCCTCCTCCTTCCAGACACACCTTCTTATCTAGGTTTCTGGCCTCCACCTCCATGGTCACTACGCGACTATCCTTCATCTCCTGAGCTGATACCTAGGAAAGGGAGGCAGGAGACTGTATCACCTCATGAATTCCTCTTTGACGTAACCCCCTTCCCCCAGAGTTCTTCCTTACCGTGATGGTCCCCCGTCCAGCAGGTTTTCCAGGCTTCAGCATCAAGGGCAGAGTTATTATCTGGCTGGACACAATCTGGGGCAGAGCAGGGGTAGGTGGGAAAGCAAAATCTCAGACAGGGTTAGGTCTTGCTTGACCCCCACCTCCTCCATGTTCCAGACAGTCTGGGTGGTCTGTTAGGGCTCTTACTGAACATGTGTCTGAAAGATTTTAATCCCTAGCCCTACATACCTGTCCTAGGGAACACTCAGCCCCTCCTAGGAAGTCATCATCCCCCAGCTCAGGTGTCTTGTTGTCTATGTCATAGATGCCAAATCGGAGCTTCTGAACTGTTTCAAAGTGGTACTCAAGCTGCAGAGTCTTGGAGAACTCGGGGCTCGAGCAGTTCCGTACTCGTTCAGTTCGGCCAAGCTGTGGGCAGAGGCCAATTAGCGTAACAGTTATACACTCTTCAACCCCCAAAATAGTTCTAGCCTCCCTCCACAACCTTAAACCTACAGTCCTTCTCACCTCAGCCCAGTTGCCCCCTCCCACATCCTGTAAAAGGACGCAGAGTGGGTCAGACTTAGAGCCGATGTCCTTGTCAATGAGATGGTCACAGGAAATGGACAGCTGAACCAAGGTCACACAGTGGGCCATCTGGGAAGAAAGGACCTAAGTCAAGCACTGAGGACCCTTTCCACCCTTCCCTGACTACAGGTCCCAGCTTAGGAAGGCCAGCAGGCTTCACCCAGGCAGGGCTGAGCCTGTATCCAGCTCCATGACACCCAAGGAAGAGAAGATCCTAGAGCCTCCATACTCCTCTAATTCCTTAGGTGAACTCCATGGGACAGGAAATGGTGGGTACAACCAACCCTGGTATGATGGGAAGATGCAGAAAAAGTATACTGGCCTCCATCAACAACTTTGACCCCAAACTAGTCTTCACCCTAAAATCGCTATAATGCTCCTAAGACCCAGAATCCAACCCTGATCTTCTCAGAGACCAATGAATCTCACTCTGACCCTCTTACTGGCCCCAGATCAGATCCTAATCCAAGTTCCAGTCCCAACATTGTCTCAAACATGACCATGATCCAGATACTACTCCCCAAAAAGTTTCTTCCTCCAATGATTTCTCACGAACTGTGGGGCCCTGCATCTTGAGATGGTGTTAGGATCGCCCCCAACTCAATCTTCTAGCCTAAAATCAGCTGCTCATATCCAACTCCTCACTACTCTCACTGCCACTACCCAGTCCAAGCCATCATTTGTCACCAGGCTTATCCCATTAGCCTCTTTAACTTGTCTCCCTTACTTATCCTATGCCATCCCCACCTCCACCTCCATCCTCACGCTAACAGACTATTCCCAATACGGCAACCAGGGTGATTCTGTTAAAATGTTAAGTCAGGTCATGTCACACCTCTGCCCAAACCCTCTAATGATTTCATATTATTTAGAAAACATCCAAACTCTACCATGGTCTACAAGGTCTTGAAAGATCTAGATCTCTCTAACCTAATTTCCTAACATCTCTCTTGCTCATTCCATTCTGTTCACACAGGTCTGCTTGCCTGCTATTCCTCAAATAAGCTTGTTTCTTCCCTCATATTATCCACATGACTTGTTTCCTCACTCCCTCTAGGTCTTCATTCAAAATCATCATCTCCATTATGAGGAAAAAGGCTCTCCTCTTCTAGGTACTTAAAATTTTAACCCTACTAATACTGACATTGCATACCCTTTTCCTGCTTTTTCTCTTTAGCATTTATCAGTGTCTAATATACTATATATAATGTTTTCCCGACTAGAATGGAAACTGAAGGAATATAAACATGAGGGAAGGGATATTTGTTTGTTCTGTTCACTGCTGTATCCCAAGCACCTAGATAATAAATATTTGCTGAATGAAATCCAAAAGGCTATCTCCAGACTCAGCTCCCAGCCCAGCCACCTCCAAACTGACTGGCAATCAAGGACCAAGTTTCTCCAATCCATCCATTTCCTCAGCTGAAACATTATCTTCTTGCATGGATCACCATGACTCCCAAGGAACCCCTCCTCCTACAGTCCCCATAATAATTACCCTCAGACTTGTTACTACCTCTGTGTCCTTGCTGACCCATACACCTGCAGACCATCTGTACCAGCACTATACCCCAGGATGCCTCCAGCCTTGGCCTCCCCTAAACTGACCCTCAGTCAATTCTTCCCCCAACCTAGTTCACAGATAGTGCTGTTCCCATCTTGGTGCCCTGTGTTCTCCATCTGGAGTGCTATTATCAACCGATGTTGGAACAATTATTACACTTTAGCTTGCGTCACAAACTGCCTGCCTATTCATATCATCTCAGTCCCTACTTGAAAGCATCCAATGATGGAAAACCCACCACTCTCCTAATCTATTTTTAAAAAACATTTTAGAGAAAGAGGCAGGGGCGGGGGGTGGGGGGGGGGGGAGAAAATCTTAAGTAGGCTCTAGGCTCAGTGCAGAGCCCAGTGTGGAGCTCAATCCCACGACCCTGGTATCATGACCTGAGCTGAACTCAAGACTCATATGCTCAACTGACTGAGCCACCCAGGCGCTCCTCTCTTAATCCATTTAGATAGGCCTGTTCCATAAAGTCCCACCCAAACCAACTCAAGTCTGCTGAATCCTCATTTCTACATATTTGTCCTGTAACTCCCCAGTCTAAATTTCCACAGGAAAGCCTTATTCCATCTCTCTCTGAGAACCCATCTGACCTGGAAGCAGTGAAACCCCCAGCTAATATCTGGAAAAAGAGCCCCAGTTCTTTTGAATGTTGCCCCTAGAATGTGGCTTGTAGACTCTGAGCAACCTGATCTTCCCTTTGAAAGTTCCCCAAGGAGAAGACACAGAGAACACATTCTCCCAAAGGAGTGGGACCACAACTTCCCCAAGTCTGACTCCATGCTTCTCACTTTACATGTTCTCTGCAGAGCAGAAACAAATGAAGGATGTTCATTTCACTATTGCTGAGAATAGTAAAACACCTGAGACAGCTTAAAGGTCTATTATGTACTAAGTAAACTATGATACATTAAAACAATGGAATGTTGAGCAGCAGCAGGTAAAATATAAGGCAGAACTATATTATATTGGTATTATATGAAAAAATGGTAAGAAAAGTAGGACTCCATGTTAAACTTCAATTGTATGTGTATATACAATAGATTTGAATATGTTGACAAAATAAATACACACACACACACACACACACACACACACACACACACAGAAAAGTGGACAACACACCAAAGAAATGCAACTTTTAGGTGTACCTCAGAGAAGTGGGATGAAGGTAAGGATTTTACATGATCCTTACACTTCTGTAATACACTTCTGTATTGTTTCCATATTTTAGTTTATTTTGTAATTTTTAAAGGGCTTCATTATTTTTTTTCCCCAAACCACAACTCAAGTCCTCTTCCCTATTCAAAGCCCAAAGCCTCTACCTCTGGTTCAACAACCTCTACCTAAATCCAGAGTTCTCTTGCCTCCTCTCTGGCTTCTCCTTAAGCACTGTCTCAGCTAGTCTTCCTTGATGTCAGCTTCCAGAGTCTCCACCTTAATTAGAAGCCTTGCATAGCTGCCCACGGCCCTTAGATTCAGAGCCAAAATCCCTAGCAAGGTCACCTTAAGGCACAACTCCAGAGGGCACATCTACACAGAATGCAGTAGTTGTAACAATATGGTGTCCCTGCATCCCTAAAAATTCAACCTTCAAACCCCTTCCCAGTCTGCTCTACCTCCTACCATTCTACCACCCAACCAAGTAGTAATCCAAAGCTATTTCTGGTTCCTCAAACACACGCACAAGCTGATACCTCTCAGTTTCTGCCTAAAAAAATGTATTGTCATCCAAAGTTCTGCTATGACATCATTGCTTTATGAAGCCTCACCCACAATCCCAAAGTAAAATTTATCATCTCTCCTCTGGATGATTACATGGCTTCCTCATCATCTTCCTGCAAGCAAGCAAACACACACACACACACACACACACACACACACACACACGAGTGTTTTATTAACCAAACAGAAACTAGGTCATACCACTTCTCTGCTCAAAACTCTGGATTGGCATCACAAAACACTCAAAGTCCAAAGTTCTTACAATGGTGTACAAGGCCCTCCCTGCAAGACCTGACCCTTATCTAACTAATCATCTAGCCACATAAGTATGTTCCAACCAGGTTTCACTTCTGACACACATACACACATCAATCTCATTCCCTGTATCAAAGCTTTTGCATGGTCTTCATCCATATACGGAAAATAAGAAAGTAAGCTGTATTAGAGTAGGAACCACATCTGGTTTGCCTATCTCCAGTACCTACAACAGGACCTACCCTATGGTGGGTATTCAGTAAATTAAATATTAGTGATTTAACACTGAAACTGCCACCAAAATTTCGATTTTTGTCTGTCTACCCTCATAATCTATGGGCTCCTTGGAACTAGGACTGGGTATTATTTCTGTATCCCTAATATCAGTGGCTTAGTACATGGTACTTATAACCATTTGTTGAATAAATGGTAACATGCTTTTGCTCAACTCAAACTTTCAGGCCTTTTCCATTTGAACTACTGTCCAGCAGTAAATCTTCTCTATTCTTATCTTGTACAACTGAGCTTTAAAATTTAAATGCAGGACCCCTGGAACTCAAAACTAAGTGACAATTTAAAAATGGGCAAAGAATTTGATCAGATATTTCGTAAAAGAAAATATATGGATTGGAAATATACAAAGGAAGAGTGATCGACAGCACTAGTCATCAGGGGAATGCAAATTAAAACCACAATGAGATACTATCACATATCCACCACAACAGTTAAAAGTAGAAAAACTGACAATACCAAATGTTGTCAAGGATGTGGAGATCTCATACATCGCTAGTGAAAGCATTAAATATACCACTTTGGAAACAGTTTGGCACCTTATTAGAAAACCAAATACGCATCTAGTCAAACAGCAATTCCACTCCCAGATTTTTATCCAAAAGAAAACGTTATGTCCACAAAAAGATTTATACAAGAATGTTCATAGCTGCTTTATTTATAATAGCCAAAATTTTGAAACAGCCCAAGTGTCCATCAATATGAGAATGAATAAACCTTAATATTTATACATGTAAGAGAAAACTACGCAATAACAAAAAGAAACTATTAATATCTGTAACATGGATGAATCTGAAGCATAAAATAGACTCCACTTACAAAGTTTTAAGGCAAGCGAAACTAATCTATAATGAAAAAATTCAGAATAGTGGTTATTCTTCCCATGTCCCCCAGGGGAGGGGCAGGTATTAACTGAAGAGAGAACTCTAGAGGGAATGGAAAAGTTCCTCATCTTGATAGGAATGTGAACCACAAATGCATTTTTCATTGCCATCTAATGATACACTTAAGATGTATACATCTCACTGTATGTAAATGTTACCACCCCCCCAAAAAAACCTGTAAGAAATGATGAACTCAAGACATGTTGAAATATTTATGAAGTGTGCTGATACTTGCAATTTCTTTTAAATCCACAATAAATAAATAAATAAATAAATAAGTAAATGGCATGTTGAATGGATATGTGGTAAAACAAATATAGAAACATTTAAATTGTAGAACTTAAATAGTAGATATATGGATATTTACTGTTTATCTGTATACTCAAAGTTTTCACAATAAAATGTTGAGGAAAAGTTTAAGCGGAGGACTTATATTGGAGAACTACGGGTTTATCCCTGATACTTTGTTGAGAACTACAAAGTATTAGCAGTAATTATCTGTGGTGGTGAAGTTACAGGCAACTGGAGCTGCGGCCTTTTCCCTCCCTCCAGGGCTCCTCTAAGATCCCAGAGACAAAGAGGCTTTGGGGAAGACACTTTGGCAGTGGGACAGGCGCTTCTTCTTGTGCTAGGCCTCAATTTCTGGCAGATTAGAGCATTCTTTCCTAGTCTATTACCATTTGCACCCCTTCCCCACAGCTAGTCCTGTTCTATCTTTTCTTAGTTTCTTCTCTGACCAGACTAAAACCCCAATCAGAATTCTGTGGACCTACATGTGCAAATGGGATGGGATTCCATTTCTGAGAGTCAGAGCTTCCTGTGCTACCACAGTTGTTTTTCACAAATCTGCCCCCTTGGCTTCTCATTGGAATTAGCAATTCTTTATAAGCAAATCCTTATAATGTGCAGTTTTCTATCCTTTGAATCATATTCCCTTTACATTATCTAATGCCTGGGAGTATTATTCTCTCCCAAATCCTGTTGATCTCCTTTAAAATCTAGCTCCAAGCCTACCTGTTTGGAAATCTTACATAATTAAAACTCCTAGTTCACGTCACTCTTCTATTCCATATCCTTTGAACAGCTACGTCCTTAAGCCAGACTCCTTTACTTTTCATCTGGTGCCATTATAATTAATGGGCTTTAATATAATAATTATAAAGGACTTTCAGCATCCTTTATAGGACTGAAATTTTATGAAACCATATTAAATATCACATTTAAGTGAGTCAATAAAAGCCTCTAAAACTTTCTCATTTATTTTTGTAAAAGAGGTCTAATATTTGCCAATATTCTGAGCCAGTATATCTTGCCTGGATGTCTATAAGAGTCTCTGCATTTCTTAACTGGTCTCATTTCCACTCTCAGTTCAACAAAGTCAGAGACCTTCCCTGACTCCAACCCAACAATACCCAGCTTCTCATAAACCTATCAAAATGTGTAACTTGTTTATTTACTTGCTTATTATCTATTACCTCTAGTAGACTATAAATTCAACATGGGAAGAAACCAAATCTGTCTTGTTCCTATTCTAGTGACTCACACATAGCAGGTACTTTGTAAATATCTGTTGAATTAATACTGGGAAAGGAGTGATAATCCAGGGATCCTCAGAAACGACCCAAATCTAGTCCTAGCCTACTGCTTGAAACCATCAAGAAGAAATGAGCTTTCTAGAACACTCAACACAAGACTAGCTTATTTCTATGTGCCCCCAGCACCCCCAAGCCTTCCATTCTGTGCTAGTCAGGAACTGCAAACAGAAACAACTAAGTATATATAACACCAATCTTTTCTTCCTTTGTCTTCTACCACTTGAAGCCTCCTTCCCTTGTGCTCTCCCCTGTAGGCTGCTTTCCTCTATTGACGGAAATAAAAAAGAACTGAGTGAGCATCTAATCCAAGTCCCTCAATTCAAGGCGGAGAGGTAAAATGTGATTTAGATAAGGCCACACACATCAGGTTCAACAAAATGAGGACGAAACTCAAATATTCTGACTTCTACATCGTCTAGAACTTTGATTTTTTTTTTTAACATTTATTTATTTTTGAGACAGAGTGCGAGCGGGGGAGGTGCAGAGAGGGAGACATAGAATCTGAAGCAGGCTCCAGGCTCTGAGCTGTCAGCACAGAGCCGGATGCAGGGCGCAAACCCACAGATCATGAGATCATGACGTGAGCCGAAGTAGGATGCTTAACCAACTGAGCCACCCCGGTGCTCCTCTCCTCTAGAACTTTGGACTATAGTCATATCCTTCTCTTCTGAAGAACTTTCCTTCTTGTATCCAACAGCAACATGATGTAGTGGGCAAGAGTATGGGTTCTGCAGTCAAGAGACCAGGCTCCAAATACTGGCCTTACTCCTCTCCCTGGCCACAATGAGGTACTACTAATGCACCCACCAGAACGATGTCCTACCTATATAATTTGGGCAAAATACTCTCTAAGGCTCAGGTTCTTCGAGAGTAAAGTGGGGGGGTATAATCTTTTTCTAAAGCTGTATATAATGTATGCAAGGTGCTTACACATCCTGCAACTATTATTACCAATAACTATTAGCTATTATTTATCCTTCAAGTCTACCTCTTATATGTTCTCTTTTTCACAATATTTCGATCACTCAACAACTTCTCACCCTGGACTACTATACTCAATCTACACCATAACTGTCAATGTTTCCAGCTCCTTGACTGTCCATAAAATAACAAACATCTGTAGAACAAACACTGCTTCAGGATCTCCTATTTCACACAGCACAGACCTAAGCACAGGACAGCAATTCAAAACACCTTGAGGGAGGCTTGTAGCAGTGTGCTGGAGCAGGCCTGTATGGTTTGCAAGAGATGAGTGGTACATATCACATAATTTTATAAGTGAATTTGGTAAAGGTTTAAGCCACAGAGATGGGGCAAATCCTAAAAATCAGGGCTTCCCTTCCCACAGCTAGTCAGTTTATCATTGTTGATAGGGAATCCCACTTTGCCAATAGGGAGTAACTTGTCCTTTGTTTTCTATGGCATCCCCTCCCCTGCCTTGGAGATTCTAACGCTGCCCTTCAAAAATCTAAGAACAGATCTGTTCTCCCGGATCCACCTGGATCCATTCAGCGCCAGTTGAGCACTCCTTCATGTTTAGGAACTACACTGCCCTCTTCCCTTCCCAAAGTCCTAACAGAGAAAAAAAAAAACAGATTTTAATCCCATTTTCGGGCTTCGAAGAGGAGACTAGAGCACCAAAATGTCTGGGTGGCAGGATCACTCCAACAAACCAAAGCCATGCTCACACTCCTGTTGCCTACCTTGGAATGCTGGAGCAGCTCAGATGCTAGATCAAGTCCTGAAAGCCAATCAGGAAATTCTCCACAGGGTCCCAATGGGCAGAACACCACAGATGGAATACTCCTTTCCCTTCAGATTAAAAAGACAAACTATGCCCACCACCACTGTTCCTTCCCTTCTCTGCCTCATCAAGAGACATGGATACAGTAGACAAGTTTTTCTTTAACCCCTGCTTCTCCTTCTGTATAACAAAGATTTCCCAAATTTAATTAGCAGCCCCAAAGACAGCCTCACAAGTCACAAACTGAACAAAATATGTAAATCCTTACTTAAAAATCCTTACTATAAAACTACACAGTCTTTATTAATACATATGACCATAGGCTACTCAAATTGTGTTTAAAACTAAAATGTTAAGCAATAATTTGGTTTAGATCCATATGATACTTAGAAGTCTGGTTGCCACTGTATTTGGCAATATTATAAAGCTTAAAATGTGACTGTCACACAAAAAGTGAAAAGGGGGAAAATATGGTACAGTAAACAGTCACAGGGTTTCTCCTGTGACTATATTCTGTGGCAGTCAAAAAAGTTTGAAAGTCAAACTACATCAATATCCCCAAAAGACTTATCCAAAGTTGAACAAATACAACTGGTGTCCAACTCTTCAAAAAGAACCTAGCTTGAGGAGTGAATTTGATAGGGGGAAAAGAAGCAAACTGAGGAAGAACACGTAGCCTTCAAGCAAAATAGGACTGTACTGGTGGGAGTTCTGTGCCCTAGGACTCTGATGTGTTTACACAAAGCCTCCAACTGCCTACCTCAAAATAAACAGAGTATTGGAGCAAGGTCAGAGTCCCTTCCCCAGCAAGCTCAAGACCCCTGACAGAACGGTGCTGCCAGTGGCCCTTCACATCTCCCAAAAGTAAGGGACAGGCACTAGTTAAAGGAGGAGCTCTGCCTCTGGAGTCATGCAGACAGCTTATGATTGAATATTATCTGCTTACCCTTACTATTAATGAAACTGAGCAAGTCACTTTGCTTCTTTTCCCCTGGATTTCCCCCAATTGTAAGGTGGGGATAATAACCATAGTGCCAACTTTACAGGGTTATTTTGAGGATTAAATGAGGCCAACGATGGAAAGTATGCCCTGCCTGACACTAATACAGTAAGTGCCCAATAATGTGTTAACTGATCCTATTCTCAGTACTCATAAATGGATCCTTTTGTGGTATCATCATCAAACTTGTCGGTTCATGGGACAACCAAGAAAAATGTTGCTGGTCCACCTGCCCCAGAGGACCTAACTGGCAGGAATGAAGGCCCTCCTTACTTTTCTCTCCTAATGAAATTCTCAAGCTGCAGTGTGAGACTGCTGTCACACTCAGAAAAAGCAGAAGAGCCATCACCAGACCAAAATTTTGAGTTCCACTGGCCTTTCTTTAGTTTTAAGGTTCAAATTACCTACAAACTTCCAGAAACAGAAAGGCTGGGTATACAGGCTCACAGAAGCTTGAAACTGGGTATAATCAGATTATCTAGCTTAATCTAATTTTCTAAAACACTAAGACCAGAGAAAGGAAATGATTAGCCCTGGGACACACGATAACTAATGAACCACAACCAAACTGCCTAAAAATGTGTTCTTTTCCATCCATTTTAGCAACAGCTCACACCTTGCAATCCAGTCCAATCTGAAATCCACCTGGCCACTCCACATGAGCAGTGAGCCTCATGTGGTCTCTTCCCATGACCTGTACCAACTAGACTTATACACTGATGGAAAATAATTCTGCATCTACCACACGTTCTATTTGTCCGTCAGGGCAGGAATACAGGAACTGCTGGACTCCACGTTTGTAGGACTTATCAAAGAAATAAACTTTAAATAACAAGCACAAATTCTGCATTCACATTCTCAGGAAAATGTGATTTATACCAAAATTTACATAGAACGCCTACTAGGCCGCCAATTCTGCCCACCAGCCTGCCCTGCTGGAATCTACATTCTTTTAATCTACCTTCTTTTAACGAGACTCCTGCCTATTGCCTGCAGAGTGTAGAAGATAACCGTACTGGACCACCTTCCTGAGCAACTCCAGGAAAAGGGCATTGACAAGAGCGAGTGCATTTCCAGTGTGCAATGTGAGGTATGGTATAAAGAAGCCGAGTGAACAGCAGCAGACCAGAGCCTTAGAAAAAGAAACCTACCTACTGTTCATAATGCAAGCACCCCTTACTGGAATAAATCCACTTGGGATACACAGGAGGTCTTAAAATGGGTTATTCTTCAGAATTTGTATGTTAGAGAAGTTGGGAAATAAAAGAGAGGACTTGAACAATAAGGAAACCACATTACAGACACACACTGATCTGCCCACTTGCCACTGTAGATGGGGTGCAGGATGGGGTGGGGTGGGGAGAAGGGAAAAGATTGTAGTTCTGCTGCTGGATTCTGATGCAGGATTAATAAGTTTATAATGTAAGACCTAGTTAGTCAGTGAAAAAGGTAACTGTAGCCCATAAAAATCTTAACTGAGGCAAATAAACTGCCTCAAAAAAACATGCCAACATAAGAGGAAGGGGAAAGGTTAGGAGGGACACAACAAAATTCAAATACTCAAAAGTAAACACACAGCTGAAAGAGGCAGCACAGCTAAGAGACATAATGACAGGGGATAACTTTTCTTATATTCTAAATCTGTACTGTCCAAAAGGATGGCCTCCTAGCCACAAGCGGATATTGAGCACCTGAAATATGCTTAGTTCAAATCACAATGTGCTATAAAATACACATTAAAAATTTGGTAAAAAAACTCAATAATTTTTATAGAGTATATACTGAAATGGTAACATTTCAGGATATACTGAGTTAAATAAAATGTATTATTAACTTGTTTTTGTTTTTTTCTTTTTCGTGGCTACTAGAAAAATTTAAATAGCATAAGTGACTCTTATTTCTATTGGACAGTGTTGCCTAACATGGGGAATCTCCAAAGATCAGACATGGAAAAGCAAATTTTCTGTTGTTCTGTGAACCTAGAATTGTGCTGTTTGATACAGTAGCCACTAGCCACATGTGGCTTATTAAATTTAATAGTAGCTACTACAGGGGCACCTGGGTGGCTCAGTCAGTTAAAAGGTCCAACTCTTGATTTCAGCTCAGGTCATAATCTCATGGTTGGTGGGATGGAGCCCCATGTCTGGCTCTGCACTGTCAGTGGAGCCTACTTGGAATTCACTCTCCCTCTCTCTCAAAATAAATAAACTTTAAAAAAAAAATAGTAGCTACTACAGTGGCTAATAATCAGCATATGAATGCAGATGAGAACATTTCCACTGGACAAAACTCTACTGGACAGTGCTGATCTGGAATAACAAGAACAAAGTAGTGGACATCTCATTCAGAAAAGCTAAAACTACCAAATGAATTTCAGATAGTCAACTATATACAACTGGTTAAATTAATGGAGGAATTCACTTAATTCTGGACCATTTATGAATGTCTTATTAGGCCATTTGTTTATAAGAAGTGGTATACGGCAGCTAGTCAAAAGGTCATTAAAAAGACAAAAGATTCTATCCCTCTGCTAGGTCAGGACACTCCTAGAACCAACCCTTTACCTGCCTGCCTTACTCACCATTCAGCTCAGTCACACCACTCAGGCTACACTGTTATGGAACAATTTTAAGAGCCTCCAGAACAAATACCATTTTAGGTAGTGCCACTGTGTTCCCGCACACAATTAATCATTTCATTTTACTAAATTAATGTTACGTCCCCAAGAACCTTGGTTAGAGATCATGCCTTCCCTCAGCTTACACACAAGGCTTCCATTACACTTGTTCTGTCTGACCATTTAGCAACTGGCCAGGAAACCCTTTATCCATTTCCTGTGGGACATGAGTGTACCCTGTACATGCACAAGTACAATGGAGCACTTACTTGTATAATTTAAGACCTTAGGTCTTTAAGAACAGGCATTTTATTTTGCTTCCTTTTCTACCACAGCATGGAAGTACTGGGCGCATAAGACTGCTCAAAAAATTTAGTCAGCATGGGTTACTGCTAGGGCTAAGCTGATTATCCATGTGAAACGGTCTTAAAAGCTTAGAGGCAAAAGACATTTCCAATTCCAACCTGTCAATTCAATGATCATCAAAGCAAGGTAACTGGAAGCATCTACTTCAGAAAGAGCTGCATTAGTCTTTCCACTTTAGCCAGATTTATAGCAGAGGGACCCTGATGGTCCCATAGGCCCACACCACAGAAAGAGTTCTGTATAAAGGACATGACCATCTCTGTACAGCAACACTCTATGTGGGGGAGTGTAGTGGAGGATGGCATTAACTCACTTCCAAGTGGAACAAAAGGAAAATGAAATCAGCAACAGCACCAGTTAGTATGATTTAAGACCCCTTAATAAAGTAGCTGAATTTCTTTACCCTTAAGCTTTCCCCACTCTGCAAGGACTAACAGGTGACTTATGGTAGCACATGTGGTTGTTACATTTGGTATGTAGCACAAATGCTTAAATGACAAATCTTATTTATGAAGATGGTGAGTGAGGTCACATCTCCCCCCCCAACCCCCCACCATTAAGAGTCTAGACTACAGAGATAGCAGTGAGAAACTCATGGCCCTGGTTACCAGCAGACTTAGTATTGTAAGCAGGTAAAAGGCAGGAAACGGGCAGTATCAGAATGTAGAGAGAATCAAACACTAAGGGCAGCCTGTTTGAATATAGCACAGCTTACTCCTGGGAGTGTTACAATTCTTCGACATCTGACTCTGTCCATATTGAATTATGTTCCACTGCTGGTCATACCTCTATTTTCCCCAAAGAGTCACCTCTTCCTTCTCTCAACATGAAACAGCCTTTGGCTGACTGGGAAAAATGACTTGAAATATTAAGTTACTAAAATCAGAATCCAGATGTCTGGTTCAGCTGGGATGCCAATTCCAATGTCTGTTGTGTCATTTAGCCACTTCTCTACAACTTTTCTTAGTATCTATGATTTAACTATCAACATTTTCACTAGGGAAAGGTTCCTGGGCCTCTTAAAAGAATTCAAAGATAACAGCTAATGAGATTTGCCTCAGCACTATTTCCTGCCACCAGATTTCTGCCCCTGGGGCTAGAATGCTTTCATCAAGTGGCTTTATTTTTTTGCCCCTTCTGTACTCTTCAGTAGTAGAGCAATATGTAGAAAAGCAGTGCCACCTTAGTTGCTCATTGTTAGTTACGTTGATCCAGAAAAGGAGCCATATTCTAAGAAGCTTCTGAGATCATCTGGCATAAAGTAGCTCAAGGCAACAAGAATAAATCCAGGAAGCACAGTAAAGAATTAACATTTACATGAACAGGTACAAACAGAAGGGTTTTTCCAGAAAAGTCACTATAGCATCAAAGAATTGTGCCACCACCAGAGTATACTCTTTCCAGAACATTTTAGATAAGTCAATGCAATCTATCAGATTTTATACTAAAAAGACAAAACTGACACCAAGCAATTTTTTAATTAAAAAGCGTATTCTTAGATTCGGATTCTCATATCCCATAAAAGCTCTACTTTTGGGGGGTAAGGAGAATGGTGGTGATGCACAAACTGCTAAACCACTTCTTGCTGTAAAACACTGGAAAGCAGACAACAATGAGTCAAAATGAGGGTTCTCTCCTGAACAAGAAAACGACATGTATTATTAGCATACGGTCTATCCCTTTAAGATGGTAAGGGCCATTCTGGGTATCTGTAGGCAGCTGATTTCACCCTGTGATTTTTCAAATGCTTAGTCAAACCTTCATAATTTTAGAACAGTTCAGCAACCACCTGGAATTAAGTATGTTTAAGTCTAAACCCCTCTAAAACAACTTCAGTATTGAAACTCAAAACAGACTAAAAACTTTCGTGATAAAGGTAAAAGTTATATTATTCAAGAGCCTTGGTTAAAAGGAATAGCCCACTAGTTTATCTGCAACTCCAATTCAGATTTTTTTAAGGCCTCTGGAGTTTATGGAAACTTTTCATTTGCTAATTTTTTTTAGCAGTTGAACAAAATGTGGAAGGGACAAAACCAGAGCATCAATGTCAGAAAGCAGCAGTATTTTTGATTCCTCTCCCACACCTCAAAACACCTCACATACTAATACAAGAATAAGTAAACAAAAAAGAAAAAGCTTTAGAAGTATGTGCAACTGACAATGCATTCTGAAGATTTCTTTTTCCATTTCTTAATCAGTTTTTTAAAAAGACAATTCACAGCCCCCTTTAAGACTCCCTCTGTAAAAAGAAGATCTGGTTTCTCATACTTTCTGAGTCCACATAACGAAGTGGCTTGCTAGCAAAGCACATAAGATAAAAGTCTGAAAAGGTGGATACCACAGATTTGACCTAGAATCAAGTTTCCTCCCTGCCGTTCCAGGTATCTTCTTTCCACACTTCAGCATTAGCAGACAAGGATAAGCAACAATGGTTACCTCCAAGATCACCAAATCCATCTTTCCAAAGGCACAAAGTATTTGTAGGAGTTAAAAACAAAACAAAACAAATAAACAAAAAACCCTGATGGTATAGCTCAATAGAGTACTCTTGTGTAAAGCATTAAAAGCATCAGCCTCTTTTATTTTGTGACAAGTTTATTGAACAGTATTCAAGACTTCATCTTTATAAACAAAAACCTCTGCTGAATGATGCCAAGGCAGTATTTGCTGGCAATGTTGTGGCCATACTGGCAATGAATCGTTTTATTGTGTTTGGTTTCTAACGCTTGGACTACTGTAGAACTGCCGGTAAAACTACTTAAATGTGGTAATTTTGCAAGAGTGGGAAAGTTTTAAAAGTGATCACTGCCAGGAATTCTTACAGAAGATTTAACTAGCAGCAACTTTACAGTTTCTTTACTCATTTTTAAATGTTCTTGAAATTGATGAGTGGATTTATTTTTAAACACTTGACCCACGCCTGTACACAATGACAGAATCCAATAAAAAGGACTTTGAGTTTGATTAAGGCTTTCATGGATCCTTATTTTATCCAAGGTATATTTGCTTACGTACATACATGGCCCTAGATTTTCATCCAGTGTGTTAAGACTGACCTAATTACACTGAACATTACTCTCTGAAATTGTGAATAAAAAGTTTCCTAATGCAATTTTCACGGTTGATGCTTTGACAACTTGGAGCACAAAGCTAGGAACTACATTTCACTGAACAGTGTTGCGTTAAAAAAAAAAAAAAACCAAAAAAAAAACCCCACTAATAATTATACATCCAAACTACAGTATTAAACACAGAATACACCTCCAAATTTTGCTTGTGAACTAAACGTTTCACCCGAGTTCAGAAAAAGTTTACAAAATTGCTTATTTATAAAATACATTTTGTAGATTTCTCTAATCCTTTAAACTAAAAAAACCAAAACACCCAGCAAGGGGGTGAGGAGGGAATTAATCCTAAAGGAAAAGATTCTCTTCCGTTCATGTCACCAAAAACAGACAAAATTTACACAGAAAATTGAAAATATCATGATAGTGTTTACAAATGCACACAACTTTAAGCAAAGCTTTACAAATCCTTCATACCATACAAAGCAAATGAGAAAGAAATTCATTTTTACCCCAAACCTAGTTATGAGAAAATTTGCAGGAAGAGAGGTATGAATAATTTCACAGAGCATATTTTCAAGAATTTTTTAAAACTCAAACTCCAATGCCCAGAACAAGATGAACAGTATGCTTAGCAGTTAGCACTCTATTAATAAGTCTCAGATACACAAAAATCAAGTTCCAGAGGGCAAAGCATTTAATTACATTTCACAACGAGAAGCACTGTTGTGACTCAACCAAATATGAAACACAGTTCTCTCCAATTTCTACACAAACCACTATTTTCTTAATTTATTTAATTTGATGAACAATGAAATCAAGTTTTCCTTTTCAGCATTTATCTAAGATGTAGAAATAACAAAGTAGTTGCAATAAAGTATATGAAATATTTAATAAGATTGTACGAACATATAACCAAAATAAACTGTGGAAAAAAGATAAAAGGCTTTCATCTTCAAACAACCCATTTTTCTAAAATGAAAATAGTCAGCTCTCCAATGGGGAAAATAAACTGCAGTTGAAATAAGACTCCCAAGCAGCGCTGAAGTTTTCTGCACTTGGTCTTTGGAATGAGAAATGATTACTTAATAGAAAACTTAAATTGAACAGCATATATAAACATCATATTGCTTTTTTAGTTGAGGAGGCAATATCTAGTGATCTGTCAAAGCGAATATGCATTCATGAATTGTCAAAAGACCCACAACACAGCCATGTCTTCTTTGAAAGTCTAAATAATCCTCTCCCTAAACAAAAAATCCTGTACTGTCAATCCTCTAAGATTGTAGTGATGAAAAGTCTCTCCAAATCTTATCACACAAATGAAACTGTTACCACTCTTAACTCTAAATTATACGAGACTCTGTATTTCAGTGTTCCACTGACTTGCAACACCAAAAAGGCACTATTTTTTTTTTTTTTTTAAACAGGAAATACTTCTTTTAAAAGGCTGACCCCTTTGTAAGTACATTGATTTGCAGGAAATGTTGGGAATGTTTCAAACCAAGACAGAGGCCCAAGTAAGACAAAATTTGTTTTTCATGATATCTCACCAATCTCCCATTCCATATGTTTATAATATAATGTGACACATCTTTAGAACATTTTAACTAAGAAGGAAAGTAACCATAAGTAGAGCCTTTTGTATCAGTGAGCAGGATGTTGTAAGGCAAATGTTTTCATGACAAGGACACTTACCAACCAGAACCCATGTGGTCCTCCTGCCTTAGTGTCCTGAATGCCAAAGAAAAGAGTATGAAAAGGGCAAAGAGTCTCAATTCTCTCCCCTCTGGCAGCTGCACTTGTACTCCTTATGAAGAATTTTTATAAACAGGCTCCTGATCAAACAACTAGACCAAAAAGCCCCCAAAGTAACAGGATTAAATGCACATCTATGGCACCGCTTATGGATCTTTTATTCTATAACACTATTGCTAACAAAGCTAACAATTTCAACTTCAGTTAAAAAAAAAACAAAACTAGATATAATAATGCTCTTTCTTATAAATGGACCCTTTTTGTTTAGTTACAGGCCAAAATTTCACACAAATTTGGGACAGAACAAAATTGCCAGAATATCAGTCCATCATGGAGAGGACTTCAAATCCAGCATCTTAAGCAATGATTATTACAAGTGGTTTCGGGTTTTTGATGCCATCCAAACAACATGAACAATTTTTAAACTGACTAAACTAAAACGTGGCGGTCAAACCAAAAAGGCTCTGGTAGGTAGAGGACTCCATATTTTATTTTTGTGGCAAAAGTACTTATTTCACACAGTTTTAAGTGTGACATTAGAAATCAAAGTTCAAGGTTATAGCACAAACCAAGTGTGGAGTTTTATATTAAAACAACAACAACAAGAACAGTTCTGCTCATTTACAAATGAGTCAATTAGGCAAACAAAAAAGCAGCAACTTCAGAAGCAGGACTGTCTATACAGCAAGAACCCTCAAGAAGCAATAAAGGTACATACAGTGAATCTGTATACAGAGATTTTATTCAATTTTAAAAGAAAATGAGGACTTTAGACAAAGCTTTGACCCTATAACAAAGCAAATCTGTCCAGCTTTAAACCAAATTCCAAGAGTAGCCAACTTCTATTTTTCAGCAGCTGGCAAGAGCACCCTTAATGAGCTCTATTGACATTTCTATTTTCTTCATCTCATAAGATATAAAACAAAACCAATCTAGAGACTCCTTGATAAGCTTTATATGGTCATTTGTGTTTTACAAATGGTTTCTCTAATGGTATGCCAAAATCATTTTTGTGTTCTCTCCAGACAGCTTTACTGTAACATACAGCAATATTTATACTGGTAGTGAATCTTCTGTAAACAGTCAACCAATGCTCTATGTTATAGAAACCAATCTATATGCAATTGAAACAATCCACAGGTTCTAACCTGGAAATACTAGGAAAACAATCTGGATGCATTAATCACAGCACTATGAAGATCTACCCTATAAAGAATTGATGTGAACAGCTACCCTAAGACAAGTTTTACTTTCCTTGAGCCTATAGGTCTGTCATTTAAGTCAATGACAGCAGCTGTGGCTTCATCCCGAGATTCAAAGGCCACCATGGCTTCGCCTGTGGGCATACCTTTTTCATTGTATTTTAAACACACTGAGCCTGGGATCACTTGATAGCCATAAAAGAAATCTAAAATCTCATCAATAGACACAGTAAAGGGCATATTCTGCACTTTAATTACTGTTGGTCCTGGTTTTCCAGAACTAGATCCAAAGCCAGGGGGTCCACCAATGTGAATTGGGCCAGGCCCAGGCCCAGGGCCAGGCCCAAAGGCTGGCGGCCCACTCAAATGCCCAGGTGCACTTCCAAGACCAGGAGGGCCACTTCCAAAACCTGGGGGGCCACCTAAACTACCAGGGCCATTTCCAAAATTCTGAGGGCCTCCTGCAAATCCTGGCCCACTTAAATTATTTGGTCCACCTCCAAAACCTGGAACATCCAGTCCTAGACCAGGCAAACCACTATTTCCAACTGAAGGCATACCAGGCCTAGCATCACCAAAGGCCCCTCCTAATCCTGGAGGAGGGAGTGGTGGCCCAAAGGCATTCGACCCGCCAAAATTACCAGGAAAGTTAAATGGAGGCCCATTGTTGGCCTCCTTAGATCCTACAGTCAGGAAGGCATGTTCTTCACCTCCTGCACCAGGCATTCCTCCACCGGGCATTCCCGCACCAGGCATTCCGGCACCGGGCATTCCGGCACCAGGCATTCCAGCACCGGGCATTCCTGTACCAGGCATTCCCGCACCGGGCATTCCTGTACCGGGCATTCCTGTACTGGGCATTCCCGCATTAGGCATTCCCGCATTGGGCATTCCCACACTGGGCACTCCTGGAACTGCAGGATTACCTGGCACAGGTATCTTTAACCCTTTTTTTCCTTGGGCAGGGGGATTTTTCTCAATTTCTCTCATATCTTCTAGAGTAACTACATGAACAAAAGCTTCTCTCCCGTTAAGTTTTTTACGGTGTAAGCGTTCAGACTTACGTGCATCATCTTCATTTTTAAACTGAACCAATGCCTGTCCTAGACCTTGCCCATTGTTATCAACAAGAACATGTACAGCATTTTCATCCACTGGGATTCCTTCTAGGAACTGAAGAACATCCATCTTGGTAATGCTGAATGGAATATTTGTTATGTGAGCACAGACTTTGGCAGAGCTGACATCCCCCTCCGGATTTAACATCATTTCCCTCTGGTCATAGCTGAAGTTCTGCAGTCTTTTACGAATCATATCTATCTTTTCTAGCATACCTTTCTTAGTAATTGGATGAACTTGAATAAAGCGATTGCCCATGTATTGTTTATGACGACACAGAGCAGCCTTATAGTCAGCCTCATTTCTGAATTCTACGAAGCCTTCACCAGTTGCTTTCCCATTGGGTCCATAAGCGATATAAATACTATCTTCCACAATATCCAACTTTTTAAAAAAATCAATGACATGTTTGTTTTCTGCTTCAAATGGTAGCCCTTTCAAGTAAACACAAAAACCAGCCTCATGTGGTGATCTTGACCTCGACCTTTTCTGCCCACTGGGCGATTTTGACCTGGGAAGTGTCTGAGGTGGGGGATGGGTTTGTCCAGAAGGTCCTATACTTTGCTTAAAAGTGATATGGCCTCCAGCAGCTACCCACTGTCTCTCTGTGGCAGGACTAACTTCCACATAGCGTTGAATCATCAGCATTCTGTTTCTTTTCAAAGCTTCAAATGTATCTTGAGGGGAGAGAAATTTAACCAATCCGTTCCCATTATTTCGACCTACATGATCTTTCAACAAATGCACTGCATCAACACGGAGCCCATGGAAAAAATCTCTGACATCATTTTCCATTGCAGAAAAGGGCATACCATGTACACTGACATACAGATCATCGGGGTTGATGGGAAGTGGTTTCACACTGCTTTGAGAGTTCATCTGGATAGGGTTAACAGGATTCAATGGACCCAGAAACACAGGGTTCAGGTTATTGTTCAGATTCATAGGTGCTCCAGAGCCATTCATTCCAGCAGGTAGAGGGGCCACAGGTGGCGGGTTCAAGGGTGGCATGCCTGACATGGGTGGCAGTGGGGTCATGGGTGGCACAGAAGGGACTGGGGGGATTGGGGGCACAGGAGGCACAGGAGGCAATGTAGGTACCGGAGGAGGAACTGGTATTGGGGGAATGGACGGCATTGGTGGCAAAGATGGCATCGCTGGGATTGGAGGAATTGGTGGTGGTGGGACTGTGTTCATTGGAGACGCTGTGCTTGGAATGGTTGAGCTAAACGTTGGGCTCCCAAAAGAAGCCCCCATATTTGGAGGAGCCGTTCCTATGCTGGCTGTGGAAAATGTCTGTATGTTTTTGTTGCTTTCATGAACCGATGTAGCGGCAGTAACTACACTGGGTGAAGGATTATTAAAGTTAGGTACTGTTGTAGGCAAGTTTACCCTGCCACCCATTCCTGAGCTAGGTGGCGGTCCTGATCTACTAGCATTTGCTGGTGGTATATCTAAGTTGGCAGTTTCAAAACGCCTACGACTCAGTTCAATCATATTCTGCATTTCCGTTTTACTACTCAACAAAAGTGTTACTTTTGACCCTTTAATTGTACCACCTGTGCGCATCATACCAAGCCTTGCATCTTCATCAGTGGCAAAAACGATGAAAGCCTCACCCAGTTCACCCCCTACAATATGCACGCCCCCATCAGGGATGGTCAATCCAGAGAAGAAGTGGCGAATGTCCATGGTCCCCGCCACAATTGGGAGACCTTGCAAACGGATGACCACAGCCATGCTGCGCTGAAACCACACACACCTGCAGATGAGAAAAGGCAACGGCCAGGTCAGACTCCTGTTCATCACACCAAGTTTTTAGCTACAAGAATGACCAGCTACCTTATTAGGCCCTCAAACTATCTCAAGCAATGTAGGGTTTGTTTTTTTTTTTAATTTGAATATTCTAAAAACTGAATATTATGTGCCGTTTACAATGTAAAACCTAGACAATTTCAACTTCCAAAAGGCATTAATTCTGTAAACAGTTAGAAGTTCAGTCCTATGACTCAAAAGTTTCAGGAAAAAAAACCACCATAATGAAAGTAAAATCACCAATTATATCACTCAGACCACTAATTATTCAGTAAGATTTAAAAGAAATGTGTAAGTCAGATCAGGACACAAAGTTTAACAGTCTGCAGGAGGAAAGCATGCAAAGGATGTATCAAAGTTAATATTTAAAAGTGACTTAGCATTTTCCTTTATAAACTTGACAACTTTGTAGAATTATCAGTCATTTTATATGACTCAATCTCAAAATGCAAAAGAGAAACAGGAAACTGGAATACTAATGAATTACAAATAATTAACACTAAAGTAGATTCAAGTCTCAAATGAGAACCGATTCCATATTTCATCCTAAAACTCTTCAATCTGCATTACAGCTCTATTATTAAAGAAAACTACATATGGAATTAGTTACTACAAACAAGATTAATACATACGAAGAATCCAAAGAACTACTGAATAAAATAGCCAAAATCTTAGTTATCCATAGTCGTCACTCCAAAAAATAGAACCTGGTTACAGTGCCATTCACCAAAGCTATTTTAATTAAAACTCAGATCCAATGACTCATTCCCAAACCTACCAATACACACACACACACATTCATTTTTCTCACAGAAGGCTGATAATAAAAAAAAAAAAAAAGGTATTTTTTTGTTTTAAAAAGAACTAGGGTATATAAACTTTATTCAGTGATTGTTATAGTCTCCTACCCAATGTAATTCCTGTGGAATTTCTGGGAACTCACTGATCTCCTTAGATGTCTCAGTTTAACTAGTCAAAAAGAAAAGTTTCTCCCAGATTTAAGTAAAATTTCACTATTTCAGTTCTTACGGCTTTCAAGTGTAAATGCAAGGGCAGCCCTTTGTAAACTGATACAAAACAAATTCTTGGGACTAGAAAAAATATTAATTTGAAATTTATGTGGTCAATAACTTAGGGTATTTTCCAATCCATCTTAAATATCAACTTTTAAATATAAACCTATTAGAGGCACCTGGGTGGCTCTGTCGATTGGTTAAGGGTCTGACTTTTACTCAGGTCATGATCTCACAGTTTGTAAATTTGAGCCCCATGATCAGGCTTCACGCTGATAACATGGAGCCTGTTTAGGATTCTCTCTCTCTGGTCCTCCCCGACTCTCTCTCAAAATAAATAAACTTTAAAAAACATATACATATATAACTAGCTCTGGGACCTCAGGAAAATTATAAATGACTTGAGTTTGGTTTTAACACCTTTCAAACAGGAACATTAAAAGACCAAAGTTTCCTGCTGCAAGCTCTAAGAATCCTGTAAACCTCATGAAAATAGTTTTTCATGTCAAATATTATGTGAATATCAATTTGATGAAATAAAATCTGTAATTATATCTCAACCATTATGATTGCTGTACACAAAACAGAAATATACTGTTTGGCTTTGACAGTTTTCTCACACACATACACAAAAATAAAAGCTACTTTCAAATTTAATCCAGAAAGATGGATTGGCAAACAGAAAATGCTCTTATGAGACCATTATAAAACACTAGAAATCTGGGTGAGGAGGGAAGCCTTTCGTCTTTGGTTTGCAAGAGTCAGCAAGAAAAATTAATACTAAAAAAATTAATCACACCAACAAACTCTTTTCGCTTATTTACTACTTAGCAATCTATATGAAAGCTCATCAAGACAACTCCAAGTCATTAAATTCTCTTTCCTTACTATCTCTAGCATATTAGCTATATGCAAAATTAAGACAGTATTCCCGTTCAACTTTAAAAAATGCTTAATCATTTATTCACTATATGGGGGAAACATCATGGATAAGTAGTCTAGGCACCCAAAAAGACTTGAGAGATAGATATGTTAGTTTACACTGGGACAGTAAAATGGGAATTTGATATGGTCCCAAGAACAGAAAAATTAAACACAGGGCTAAAGTGACACACACAGCAACTCTTCAAAAACCATCTGCTACTAAGAGAAGGGATGTAGTGAAAGTCTGCGCAAAGTACATACGAAAACATGACGCTGAAAATCTGCCCAGATTACCAGCTAGAAAAAGGGCTGAGGATTAAACCAAAGTAGAGCATAAGACTTATTCATAAAGCCATCTAAAGTGAAAAACAGTTTTCAGGTTCCAAAAAAATATGAAGTTAAGATCTGCTATTCTGCTACTAAGCGCCTGTTTGACAGGTAAGTCACTTCAACTACCTTGAGCCTACCTTTGTTATTTAACAAGAGGGTTAGATTCCAATCACTAAAGTTCCATCTAAAGTCAAAATATGTATTCTAAAACATATGACCCATTATCTATACCTATACCTCAAAGGAATATTAAAAAACCATACCAATAACAAGCACCTATATTTGTAATTAGTCTAGAATGCTACAATGAGGGAAAAAAACAGCTACTTACTGCCTAATAATCAGGAATTCAGCAGGAGAAATGCATCTAAATAAGACTGACCCCCAAAGAAAGCAACAACTGTTCAAAGCACCCAGTCCACCCCACCCCCATCCCTCAGATAAGACTGTTAAAAAAAAGCAAAAGAAAATCCCCCACAATTCAGCTGCTTCACATATTTTCATGTTACTAAATAAGCTATCTCATTTTAATTTGTATAAAAACAAACCCTCTATTCAAAATCTCTTACCTGATCAAACAAGAGATGTATTTTCTTAACAAGAAGTAGAGGCCAAGTCAATCCTGTGGGCAACCAATTAAAACCAACTTTTAGACTGCAATAGAGAATAAATGGAGGCAAAAATCAATGCAGGAAACACAAAACAACACGCACAGGCCACACTGAACTGTACATTATGAAGGCGAGTCTGAAACCACCAGAGTACTTCATTAGAATGCATATAAAAAAAAAAAGAAGAAGAAAGAAAGAAACACATGTACCAAAATCCCACACATGCTTCTTACTTGGTATTGCTTTCAAATTTGAGTATCTCTCAAAACATAATATATTTACATAAAGAATGTGCCATAAATTAGTCCAAGAATGAATCAATTAAAAACGAAAACAATCATAAAGCTCAGCTTCACAGTTGATAATTACTTTTATTACTTGATGATTAAACCAGTCCAGAAAATTCCATCAACACAAGTCCAACTATGACCTATTTCCTTAGGTCCCACCAAATGTTTGATGAAGAAGCACAAGTTTGCACAATAACAGTTCCAAGACAAATGACAGTCATCAATTCAAGTGTACTTATAGAAATTCTTGGAATTACTTTCAAAATATTTTCCTTTGCACCAAGATAGCATCAAGAACCAAGAAATATAAATGAAGAGAAAGTTCAGGCTCTAAGGACTAATTCCTATTTAAAACCAGTGGGGTTCAAAATCTTAAGGAAAAGTACTTTTTCCTTCTAACACCAAAACTGTTCCAAGAAACTCATAAAAACAAAAAACAAACAAAAAAACTAAACTAAAAATGTCTGGCATATTAAGAATACCTCCCAAAGTAAAAACGAGTCACTCATGTCTTACTGGAATTTCTCCCAAACCATGAAGTTATAAACAATTCACAAGCAACACAGAAAACCAAATGATCAGACAATTACTTTCAAAAGACCATTTTTTAATTTAGAGAAACAGAGAAAAAAAATGTCACTGTTAAGTACTAAGATTACCAATAGAACACTACTTAGAATGATGCACATTTTTAACTATCTTTCAAGATACCACCAGTGCTTAATATTCATCACCAAAAAGTAAAATTTTAAAAACTTTTAGTGTTACTCTAAACTTTTTCTAAAGGACGAGCTAAACATCTTGTAAACAATTACTCAAATTACTTAAGAATGAGATTTTTTTTGTCACAAAAGCTATGCAAATGTCATTAACAATGCTTTCAAAAGCCCAGAGCACTGTACCATTCTTTTATATGTTGTACAAATCAGTTCTAATTATGTTTAAAGAGTTTTAAAACTCTTTATTTAAAAGCCACACCTAAAAGTTTATCTAACAGGTCACAAAGGGAAGCATGAAATAGAAAAAAGCCTGCTTTAGGTAAAGGCTGTGCCCAATGAGAAGAGCAAGAATTTCTGCAATATTATTTTCTAAATGTACTAGTTGGACTCTATGACCAACAGAACCAGAGTAATTTTCTAGTTAAGCATTTGTGATTAACAGATGATCTCCTACTGGAGATTCCAATTCAAAATGTCTGGTATGGGGCCAGGACATGTGCCCTGAAGATAATAAGGGAAACAGGTTCCCCAGCTTCTTCCCTTCCAGACCCAACAAGGTTCCATATGTCCATCTGGAGAGGAACAAGATCAGAGTCAGCCAGTTAAGCCCAAAGGAACACACCAGGCCTACATTCAAAAAATTTCTAAAGGGTTGCCAGAAATTACTATAACAAGGAAATGTCTCATTCCACAAGAAAAAGTTGAAAGGCCCAGGTGAATTTGGCAGATGCCTCGTTCAAATTTTACATTGTTAAATTTAAATTCCAAAATCAGGGGGGCGCCTGGGTGGCTCAGCTGATTAAGCGTCCAACTCCAGCTCAGGTCACGATCTCATGGCTTGTGGGTTCAAGGCTTGTGGGTTTGAGCCCCGTTTGGATCCTCTGTACCCCCCTCTCTCTGCCCCTCCCTTGCTTGAGCTCTCTCTCTCAAAATAAATAAACATTTAAAAATAAATAATAAAATAAAATACAAAATCAATCTAGGCATAAATTTGTGAATCTTTTCTATTTGAGCAAAGGGGAAGGCCCATATCCATATCAATCCATACCAAGGAAAAATATGCAGAAAAGTTCAGGCTAGAAGCTAGAAGCTCACAACTCTTGGTGTTCCACCTCTTCCTTCAAATGGACAAAGTAAATCAAAACTGAGAACTGAGTGCTTTTGTTTTCAACACCTCACTTTGTAAAGAGCACAACAATTTAAGAGGCACCACTGTTTTCCAAGAACCTACTCATCCCTGGGTTCTAAATTATCAGCTAGCAATGGAATGAAGGATCCCAACATGAAAAATCCACTCCAACCAGCTTAAGCTTTCGTGAATTTTAGAAGGGTAAGACTGAAAACAATTCTATGAAACAAAACATCTAAAGCACATATTTTTTTAACCTATTCATAAAGCATAAAGATAGGAAGGAGAAAATGGGCCCAAAGTGCCATTAAATTCACTTGTATCAGAAGATCTAAAACAAGAAGATTGCTCTAGTATATTTTTCTGCTTTATGTTAGGAATTAATCCTAACATAGTGGCTTTACTTCAGCTTTACAAATACCAGAAACATGAATAAATTACAAATACTTGCTATGAACATTTAGCATATTATGACACGACATATTTTCTTATTTACTAGCCATTTCAACCATTTGAGATTTCAGAATAAAATGACAACAATCCTCTTTATCAGGAAGTCAAGGTACAAACCAGAACTTAACCATTTCCACTCTTCATCTGGTGATAAACATCAAAAAGTGAATTTTAACTTTGTTCAGTAATCAGATACAGAAGAGCCAAAGTTCTTTAGATTCAAAAAATACAAAAAGCAGCACCCCTCAAATGTCACCTCAGACATGAGCAACAGAGAACCAATCATAATGGGTACAATGCCATAAGCCGAATAATCACAGTATGGTAGGCATTACAGAAAAAAAACAAAAACAAAAACAAAAAACCAACAGCTTCATCCACTTGATTGTGTTCCCAACCCCAAATGGATCACACTTCAGATTCTGGAATCATTCTTAATGAAACAATTCTTCTCACACTGAGGGACATGAATCCTTTAGATAGCTTGTTACTCAACTTTCCCATTAGCCTGCAGTCAGTTATCAAAAGCAGCAAACCAAAAGACATTTCTAAATAAGAGATATATTCCTCCTGCCAAAACGACTATATTATTTTTCAATCCCCCCCCCCATGCCAATAAATATGTCCATCATCTTACTTGATTTAAACTTAAAAGCAACAATATTACTTCTAACCTAGCCAACCATGTAAACCCTCCCTATCGGTCTTAAGACTTGAAAGGTGGCTTGAAATTTAATAAAATAAACTCTTTGCAAACCAGAAGGTATATGAGCGGTGGTAGTAAAGTGTGTTAAACTATCAATTAGGTGAAGTTATTTTTCTGTTTAGCTGACCTAAAATATTTAACATTCATTTATATCACGAACATTTATTAAGCACTTGTGGCTGGGGCAGAATACAGAAATGGACGACAGTCTCTAGATTTTAGGGATAGATATCTAAAAAGCATCTTTTGTGCAACCATTACTGACTCTTAGAAGTTCTTTCTACAACATCTACGGAGGAAAACATTCATTCAAGCTGAAAGATGAAGTGGCTCTCTACAAAATGGAATGAAAACAGTATGAACATGGTCACCGAATTCCAGGAACACACTGGCTGACAAAATCAAGTTTCACATCTAAAAATTGTACCAATAACCCCCAAACTCGCAATATGCAAACACTGAAACATTTGGCATGTCACAAGAAAGTGAAAGAAGCCAGAAGTATACTGATATTAGCACATAACAATATGTCCCAAGTAATCACCACAATGGTTTCTCAACCTTCACATTTTTCACCTAACAGATATCATAAGAAAAATACAAATGATGCGTTACAATCCATAAAATACTTAATTGAGCATATAAAGATAATATAAATGCATTCCCTGTTACGTTAAAAAAAATTTCCAGTAATAATACTGAGCACATCCCTCAACCTTTATACAAACAGGGCAAACATTTCATTTTCTTAAAAAATTACCATAAAATTATTATAACCACCTGTAACAGTTCTTTCAACTTTTTATAATCTTGGAAGATGCCTGAACACAATTACTTCCCACAAAGTCCAGAAATCCTCCTTTCGTTCAAAACCACCAAATTTCAAAAACAAGTACAACCCAGTCTTGTATATTTCTGTAATTAAACAAACAAACAAACACGAAACAATAAGCCTGTATGTGCAGACTTGTAGGACACTTTTCAACTGCAAACGCTCTGAAATACATTAACAATACAAACTAGATTACAAAGTCCAAGGCAATACATGTTACTAACACTGCATTTTACAAAAATCACACCATTTTAAACCATTCAATCAAGAAGCTGTAAGAGAAATACTCCAGTCATAAGTCTCTCCTTCAACAGTCCTTCAGTTGCAATTACTTTTTCTCTCGGGTTATATTAAGCGGAATTACACTATTCTTGAATAATACAGAATGGTTCCGAACAACTACCACAATTTACATTAGGTCACCTCTGGAAATCCAGGGTTTTATAGGACGGTTCTAGGGTCCAGAAACCTCTCCTACTGAGCCTGCAACACAGTATACAAAACTCCCAGCATGTTTTGTGCTGAATAACCGAAAGTAACCTTCACCGTAGCCGCTTAGATTTTTCACTATAAAGCACACATTACAGGCACACATAAAGTCCATGCATTTGCAATCTGGCAGCTAAGCCTCCTGCACTGGTATCCAACCCCAACACTAACCTGTAGATCCTCAAAGCCCCTCCCATCTATTTCACGTGGCTGCCAACTAGCACCTCCAGCTTCCGCTAGACAAACTCAACTCACTCATCAAAAGCACCCAACCTCCACATTCTATTGCACCTCCTCCTCTTTCAGAGCGGGAGGCTCTCTCCCAAGGGATATGTAAAGGTGGTCCTCACTGCAGCCCCTTCCCTACTTGGGGACCAAAGATCTGGTACCTCACTACAATTCTCAGAGGCCTGGGAGGCGTACTCACCCCCACTTTTCTCGCTACAGAGGCCGGCTTCTCAAATCGCCGACACCCTCGAGGGTAAGCCCCGCCCAGCGCTGAACCTGGGAAGCATTTCCCTGCAACCCCCTCCACCTTCAGGCCACGAAGGCGACCAGTTTTGACTTCCTTCCTAGACTCAGAGGAGTGTAACGACTACAGCTTCCTCCCCATAGATGTGTCCTGACTGTAGTCCCCTTTTCCTGTTAGGCCACCGGGGCCTCCTTTCCACTTCGGAAGAAGGGAGTGTCCTCACTACGTTTATCTCCTCAGTTCGGGACACAGAGATGGAGTTACAATCTCTGTCTCTTTTGGGAGGCGCAGAAAATCTGGCTCATTCGGGATGTAGGTGTGTTTTCACTGCAATCCCCGTTAGTTCTCAGGCCGCTGGGCCACCCAGCTGTGGCCTCCTCCCTCAGACCACGGGGGCGTCCTCACTATGGCCTCGTCCCCACTTCGGTATGCAGGCTTATCCTCTCTTGCGTCCTTCCTGCATCCTCTCAGGCTTCAAAGGCGCACACGGCGCCCCAAGCCCCCGCAGCCATGCCGCGACCCTTTTGTGTGGGGCGCTCGCTGCGGCGGGCTCGGAGGCCTCCGAAGGCCCCGCCCCGGGCCACCAAGGGGCGGCTCGAGCCCCGCACAGCCCCGCCCGTTCCGGGCTGCGGGAGTCTTACCGGGGAGAGCTGCGCGGCACCCGAACCCAGACCCGAGTTACCCCCCGCGCGAGTGCCTCCGCCCCGCGGCCGACAGCCCCAGCCCGAACGGCTTCCCGGAGCCCACAGCAGCCACCACCTCTTTCGCCGCTTCACAAAATGGCCGACAGCCCGCTCGGCAGCTCCGCGTTCCAGCAGGGGCGGGACGGAGTGGTGACATCACGGGGCGGCGCGGCGCAAGCGCCGGGAGGTTCTTGAGCAATCTCCCGGAAGTTGCGGGTATTTGTGGCGAGAGGAGCTTTGAGGACGTACGTACGACGTTTGCGCACTAGCCCCGCCTTAGGAGAAAGGCGCTGCTCGGTGAGATGGGGAAGAGTACCTGGGTGGTCCGTTCACTGCGGAACGTTGTGCAAATTGCTTCACTTCTTATTAAGAGAAGAAATAATGCCTTCTTCGCGCAGTGTGTCGAGGATGAAATGGACCACAAAGTAGTGCCCGGTTCTGTTGGCGATGCCCTAACAAAAGAACCAAAACCTAATTTTTTTTTCCCAGTTAAAAATGTAAATCCAGGGAGCCTTACCCACTAGTGTTCATTAACGGACTGCATCTTAGTATTAAGTATTGTATTTAGTATTTAGTATTACTATATTATAGAAAAAATTATTCTCATGCTGTGCACTCCCCCTGCCTATACTCAATTATCGTGATTGAAACCATTATAGAAATGTAAAGATGGATAGAAATTAAGATGGATACATTCATGCTTCAGCAAGATTTGACTTTGAACAATATTTTCCCTCTCTTCCTCATTCTTAAAGCTTCTGCCTACCCTCTTTTTGTTTTGTTTTGGTTTTTTGTTTGTTTTTTGTTTTTTTGTTTTGGTAGAATCATTTGTTCCAGGAACTCCGCATCAATGTTGACCTCTCGCTTACCTCAATGTATGTCTAGTAATGAGACTCAGATGGCCATTGCCAGCGCTAGTCATGAGACCACGATGAAGACCTAACCAATACGGCTCAAGTGCTACCAGGTTCCTATCCAAACCACCCAGATCCTGTATTTTCCTATAAAACTCCTTAGCCTTTTATCCAGAGTGGGTCTGCAGTTTTGAAGGCATTAAGTCTGCTGCAGCCTCCTTTGCCTGGAAGTAATAAAACTACCTTTCCTCTTTATCCCCAAACTCTGTCTTCCTGTTATATTACAGCTCTGGAGTACAGAGGCTAGTTTTCAACATGATGACTATTACCAAAATTGAACTAATCTTCCAAATCAGCAAGTGAGAAGTCAACTGAGTAAAAAAATCAGGGACTGTATTTCCACAGCTCCAACAAGCTTTTGGGAAGATTTGCGTGGCAAACTTGCCTGGTGCTAGCTCAGTATGCCAAAAACACAAATTAGAAAACTCTGTCTCACTTTTAAACCAAACCTATTTTTCATTATATATCCTCTTTGTAGCTATAATATAGTGCATTAAAAATGAAACCTACTAAATGCAATATGGTATCCAGAATTGGTTTCTGGAATAGAAATAGGGCATTAGTGGGAAAGTTGGTGAAATCTGAATAAAATCTGAAGTTTAGTTAATACTAATGTACAGATGTTAATAATCCCTTAGTTTTGACAAATATGCCAAGTTTTATACTAGATGTTAAAATTAGAGGATATTGGGTAATGGACATCTAACTGTACTATCTTTGCAAACTTTCTCTAAATCTAAAACTATTCAAAATAGTGTCTCCTGGGTAGCTCAATCACGTAAGCACCAGACTCTTCATTTTGGCCTGGGTCAAGATCTCAGAGTTTGTGAGATTGAGCCATGTGTCAGGCTTTGTGCTGACAGTGTGAAGCCTGCTTGGGATTCTCTCTCTCTCTGCCTCTCCTTCGTTTGAGTGCTCTCTCTCAAAATAAATAAACTTTAAAGAAATTATTCATAGTGAAAAATTTATTTAAAATTTTCCTCCTCCTGTCTACCTGTATTTACCATACTTCTAGCTAGTAGCTTTCAAACTTTTTTGACCATCACTCACATAATACATTTGCAACCAGGTATACACATTCAAATATATAATATAAATAAAATACTTAAGGGTTACCAGGCTGGCTCAGTCATGAGCATGAGACTATTGATCTCCGGGTTGTATTTCTAGCCCCACATGGGTGTAGAGATTACTTAAAAATAAATAAACTTTTTTTAAAAAGTAAAAAACAAAAAAATACTTAAAATATGCCAATGTAATCTATTTTTTCTCTTGATTTTTTAGTGCTGGTAACTATCCACCTACAGTGTCAGACCCACAGATGGAAACTGCATTTGCCCTCTACAGGTTTCTCAAACACATCATGCTTTTTCATACCTCAGGCCCTTTGCTCTTCCAGTTGCTTCTAATTTCTCATTCATCTCTAGCTCTTTCATGGCTGGAAATCAGGTTTTTGCTTAAGTAACACTCCTTAAAAAAGGTTTCCTAGCATACCTAGCATAGTAGTTTCTCCCTGTTATTTCCTCTTACCATTATATTTCTTCTATAGCACCCATCACAATCAATAATAGCTTTATTTGTTTATTTATTTTTTGTTTCTCTACTAGAATGAAAGCTCAATGAGGGCAGGGTCTTTTGGTCCAATACTCAGAAGAATGTTAGGCTCCTGACAGCCACTCACATAACTGATGAATGAAGAGCTATACAAGCAGACAGTCATCTATGGAAATCAAGTGGAGTGGTAGTCTGCTCCATGATTCCCAAGCACAGCATTGAATTTTCCCTGAGACTTTCATAAAGTCACAAATTAAATAGAGGAAGGTTATTTTATTTCTCTAATCTGCAAATTAACAATTTTTAAAAAAGAAACATAAATTATTAGAAGAGTAGATGGAGGCATATAGATATTTTTAGCTTCATTAGGTCAAAAGAAATGAAGGACAAGAACAGGAGACAAGCCTTCTAAGAAACTTGCTGTTCCGTCTACAACATGAAGAGGTGGCGTTTGGGACCAAAAAAGAAATTAAATAGTTGATTATGCTTGCTCCTGAAGGAGTCAGTCTTGCTGAGCAGTAGTAAGCAACATTCAAAAGTCCACACAGATCACTGAGGCCCCTGAACAAAGAAACTTCTTCCAGTTCCTCTGGCTCTCCCCACCAAGAATATCCATTCACTGTAAGACCAGAGAAGGACTCCTGAAGAGAAATGTTGAGTGTTCTCCAACAAAGGAGCTGAGGCTCAGGAAAGATAGTTTTCTTGTTGTTTCTATCTTGGAGGTGGACAAATGCTGAAGTCAACTGGGCTACACCAATTGTGGTTTGAACATGAAGCGTCCACTGGGTGTAACAAGATACCCAGGTTAGCATGGGTTGATGAGGCAGAAGCCAGGTCAGCACAAAGTCAGAGGCCTACTCTTCTAGTGTTGTGTCCACTTGATGCTCTTGAGGTCAATGCCATCCTGTACCATCTCCCAGAGAGGGCTGCCAAAGAAAAGAGAAACTGAGTGAGTTAGGGCTTAGATAGGAAATAGCCAACATTGGTCTCTGACCCCTGAGCCCTGACTTGTCTCCATCTCTTCTTGTCTCTCCACTTCCTTGCCCTGACAGACCCAACATAGTGGTTAGCAAGTCTTTCCCAGCTCTCTCTAAATCCTTGTCAGCTCTAACATCTCCACAGCTGCCAGCAAACAATAACTGGGTACCCTAGGCTCAGCTCCAGTGGGGCCAAGCCAATGGCATCAGGTTGTGGCCACATTCAAGAAGCTCTCATCCCATTCATGAGAGACTATGGACACAGTCTCTCTGGTGGAACCAAGACCCTTAGGACCTGTGTAAGCAAGTTTCAGCCTCTCTATTCATCCCCACCACACATGGACCACTTTTCAATACTTCTTTCTGGGTTTTACTCTATTTCTCAGGTGGGGCTAGAGCTTAGCCTTAATTTATCTGGGTATATAGCACTCTTATCCAATTCCTACCAGCCTCATCTTCCCAGAGTTTGACTGTGATTCCAATTGAAAAGTAACTCTTGGATCTTAGACCTGAGCAATCCATCTCATACAAGAACTACTGCTGAGAAATAACTACTAAGCCCTGATTCCCTTCAGCTTGAATGCCTTAGACAATATTCCCAGACCAGATATTACTTCAATGTATTTTGACCATGCAATGTGTGGTTTGTATTTCCCCAGTTACTTTTTTTCTATGCAATTTCATTCTGTTCTTGATTTATCCCTCTCCTTTACACCATGCATTCCCAGCATGCCTTTCTATGTATGACATTTTTCATGGCTCCTTAAAGTTAGCCACCTCCTTCCTGTCTTTTTTTTTTAATGTTTATTTATTTTTGAGAGAGAGAGAGAGAGAGAGAGAGAGAGAGAGAGAGCGCGCACAAGTGGGGGAAGGGCAGAGAGAGAAGGAGACACAGAATCTGAAGCAGGCTCCAGGCTCTGAGCTGTCAGCACAGAGTCCAACGTGGGGCTTGAACTCATGAACCATGAGATCATGACCTGAGCCAAAGTCCAACACTTAACCAACTGAGCCACCCAAATGCCCCTGTCTTTTGTTTTTAGAGGTCTCTTATTGTCATAGACTCACAAAATAAAGCTTTAGGGGTGCTTGGGTGTCTCAGCTAGTTAAGTGTCCGACTTGATTTTGGTTCAGGTCATGATCTCACAGTCGTGAGACTGAGCCCTACATAGGCTCCGCACTGAGCACGGAGCTGCTTGAGATTCTCTCCCTCTCTCCCTTTGCCCCTCTCCCCTCCTCGTGCTCTCTATCTCTAAAATAAAATAAATTAAAACAAAATAAAACTTTAGCTGAGGGCTAATGAAACTAGGTTCAATTCAGTTTGTAAAGGTCACAAGGAATAGGGGGAAGATGCTAAAGCCACACAGATAAGAAGAATAAGGCTTTGCGGCATGGTCTAGTAGAAATGCCCTTTGAGTGTGCCAGAGTACCAAAAAATCAAGCCAAGAAGGAATCTTGAGCCTAAGAAAATTAAGGAAGCAGTAGATATTTAAGCAATACAACTAGACCCTGGGAATGGAAATCGAGAGCCCAGAAAGGCCTCAGAAAGTTTGTCAAAGGAAGAAGAGTATATATCTGAACTTTCTCACTCTCAATAACTAGACCAAGAGAATCTTGAAAGTTGAATTTAACCAGGACAGAGCTCTGAAAAAATCCAGAGGCCTCAATGTCTCCAGGAAGAAGTGGAGCTCTATGGCTACTAAGGGAAGCCCTAGTGGCAGCTGGCTGACAAAGCATCTCTTGACCTTACTTATAAAGACTTCTACAAAGAACACTCTGAGTAGTAGTTCTTAATCTTTGAGAATTTGATGAAAACTATGGACTTTCTTTCAAAGAAAATGCACAACAAAACAACACTTAGCATACAATTTCAGGGCTATCATATACCTCCTGAAGTCTAGTCGCAGAACCCAAAGTAAGAATCTCTATCTTAAAGGGAGATTTTTTTCTAGTTAGTCTACAAATCCCTAATTTTGTATTGATATTGCTGCAATGACAACTATTAATACTGTAATAATGAAAAAACATCTGAATTTATGTAGTTGTTTAGGTTTTTTTTTTTTATTTTTTTTTTTATTTTTATTTATTTATTTTTTTTTTTTAATTTTTTTTTTTTCAACGTTTATTTATTTTTGGGACAGAGAGAGACAGAGCATGAACGGGCGAGGGGCAGAGAGAGAGGGAGACACAGAATCAGAAACAGGCTCCAGGCTCTGAGCCATCAGCCCAGAGCCCGATGCGGGGCTCGAACTCACGGACCGCGAGATCGCGACCTGGCTGAAGTCGGACGCTTAACCGACTGCGCCACCCAGGCGCCCCTAGGTTTTTTTTTAATGTTTATTTATTTTGATAGAGAAAGGCACACACAGGAGTAGGGGCAGAAAGAGAGGGAGAGAGAGAATCCCAAGGAGGCTCCACACTAATAGTGCAAAGCCTGATGCAGGGCTCGATTCTCATGAACCACAAGATCATGACCTGAGCCTCAATCAAGATTCGGATGCTTAACCAACTGAGCCATGCAGGCACCCCAGTTCTTTAGTTTTTAAAAGTACTTTGTCATATTCTGAAAACAAGTAGCCAAGGAGATTCAACTTCTTGCTTTGTGGAACTTTTTTTTTTTTTTTAAGTAAGCTCTACACCCAACGTGGGGCTTGAACTCACAACCCCAAGATCAAGAGTCACATGTTCTACCAACTGAGCCAGCCAGCAGCCCCAATTTTGTGGAACTTCTAAATCCTAAGATCCATGTGTTCTCAAAGGCTGGTTTCTGTCAGTGTGAACACATAGCCTGAGAGCAAGAGAAGGGTCAGGACTTCAATTTCTTCCACAGGGTCTCTGGGGCATAGTGCATACCTCATTTCTCGAAGACGCTTCACATGGTGAATGCACTTTTCCACTGTATAGTCTACTTCCTCCTCTGTAGTGAAACGGCCAATGCCAAACCTGAAAAAAAGCATAAGAGAAGAGCTCCACATCTGAACTCTGGCACCAGGGTAAATTCATTCAGCAAATACTCAATGAAAATCTATTCCACAAAAAAACATGGGAAAAGAACATGGTCAGAGTTTCTCAGAACAGGGTTTGTGGATCACCCATATTAGAGTCACCAAGACGTTTCCTATTTCTCTTCAGTCCTAGTGAGTCAGAATCTCTGAGTGTGAGACTCAGAAATCTTCAACTTTCCTATATGCTAACTAACTTGGATGTAAATTAAAAAAATAAATAAAAGTCAAAAAATAAATAAATAAAAATAAATTATTACAAACTGAAAAAAAAAAAAATAAATAAATAAAAGAAATCTTCAACTTTCACAAACTTCCAGAGGATACTCAATGAGCTCTGAGAATTGCTGCACTAGGAACTTTCAAGAAGAATCAAGAAGGGATAAGAAAAACAAGTATGAGGAGACTATAACAGGAAGTGAAGAATACAAAAGAGGATGGTTTCATAAATGTTGCAGCTCAACCGACTGACCTGATAGAAGAGTGAGCTAAATCCTCATCAGTGCCAATTGCTCGAAGGACATAAGAGGGCTCCAGGGATGCAGATGTGCAGGCACTGAGAAGAAAGACAAGGAGTCTTGCTCAATTCATCATCAGCATCTGCTTTTAGCCACAAATCTCTCATCTTGCTCCCACCCCAGGTCCCTGAAGTCATTATATGGAGATACAAGAGACATTCTAATCTGGTAGAGCTAAAGGGCCCAATGCTGCCTGCATTTTCTGGGATGTGACCCTAGCTCCTCTGACCCTTCAGCATGGACACTCCCAAAGCATGACAGAGCATGATACCACATAAACTGGGACTGACAACCACAGGCAGCAGAGAACCAGGTGCTCACTCTCCTATGGTTGAACACACCATCAGTACCAGCCTAGATGGCAGCTAAACCCTTGGTGGCCTTTGGAACATCCTTCAATTCTGGGGTTCTGCAACAGAACTGCTAGTATAACATTAGATCAGATGCATGCATCTCCTGGGACCACAAAAGGCACAAAGTCCTACCCCAGGAAGCCCTCCTAAGATCACAAACTTCAGCGAGTGCCAAGCCAGCTAAAAAACAGGCACTTACAAGATGACCAGGAGCTCTTGTGCCTGACATCTCCACACTAGGAAGCCTAATAATGTCTTATACCACTTAGAGGCCAGGCTGATGAACCCTTCCTGTCTATCCAGTCCAACTCACCTCCCCGAGGATAAGGCAACATCCTTGAGTGCCATCAGCAGACTCTCCCCTTCCACATATGCAAAGGAGAGGTTGATACAGCCTGGAGAGAGAATCACTGTGAGAGGAGTTGCAAAGTCTCAGGCTCTTCCAGAATGAAGATAGAAAGGGCATGTCCATACCTGGGTAATGGTGCTCAGGGTCCCCATTCATCACCACATCGGGAAGGCTATTCATTATTTTCTTTGTCAGTCGCTCTGCTAACTTTGAGATCCACTTATGGTCATACTGAGGAGCAGGCAAGGGAGGACTAAGCATAGTGACCCTTAGCAGCTCAGAAATACACAAGACAAGGAGTCCTATTCCCGTGCCCAGAAGTGACTATGCATCAGACCCACCTATCATCCTGTGTTACTCATGGAGACCACTGTATCCCCAGCACTGAGCACAGCACCTGGCATGCAAAGGTGCTCAATAACTGGACACATGGTTCCAATAAGCTACCAATAAGTGAGCCAATAATTTCTGAAAAGGCCTGGATTTTGGAGCCCATAACACCTCCCTCCAAACAAAATGTCAGCAGCACTGGGACAAGGATGGATTTCTTAAACCTCCTCTTCCGGCAGAAGTCTGACTCAGTTGTGCTGAGAACCCTCTAAGTGGAGACCCAGCACAGGGGAAGAAGTTGAGGAAGGGAACTGCTCTCCCCATACCTCCATCTCTTGCTGTGCCACCTCACACGCGGCCCCCAGCCCCACCACCAAGGGTGTGGGCACTGTCCCAGACCGCATACCCCGCTCCTGCCCCCCTCCACTCTGCAGGGCCTCCACACGTACACGGGGTCGGCGGCGAATGTAGATGGCACCAACCCCTGGGAAACAAAGTTTGTTACAAAAGAGAAAAAAAGAAAAAGGCAGATGAAACAAAATCTCACTTTCAAAAGCGGTCAAAATATTCTTTCAACTTTTCCGTAAGCTTGAAATTTTTCAAAATAAAAAAAGTTGGAGGAAAAGGAGAAATAGAAGTAAAAGCATGATATTTATCAAAATTATTTAACATCATGAGATAACTACCAGGAGTCATGACCGAATGGTTTCAAGTAGCTCCCTATGCATGTCTGAAATAACATCATGAAATACAGCATTAGTCATAATAGCAAAATACCAGAAACAACTCACATATTCATCATCAAGGCAATGGGTAAATAAATTATGATACCGTCAACACAATGGATTACAAAGTTGGTATATAAAACAAAAAGGAAGCTCCTTTTGTATTGCCACTTTAAAATCTCCAAGATACACTGTTGGAAAACTGGTGAAATCTGAATAAAATTTGTACTTTACTTAAAAAAAGGGGGGGGGGGGTTGGTGCCTGGGTGGCTCAGTTGGTTAAGCGTCTGACTCATGATTTTGGCTCAGGTCATGATCTCAGGGTTCATGAGTTCGTGCCCCATGTTGGGCTCCACACTGACAGCACAGAGCCTGCTTGGAATTCTCTCTCTCCCTCTCTCTGCCCCTCCCTAGCATGCTTGCTCGTTCGCTCTCTCACTCTCTTTCAAAACAAATAAGTAAATAAACATTTAAAAAATAATTAGGTGGAAAAAAAGGAAGAAATAGAACAATGAGTATAATAAGCTATTTTCTGAGTAAAAACAGAGGAGGAGGAGGGGGAAAATACATACATATATACATATATACATAAAATGTATATACATATACATATACATATATACATAAAATGTATATACATATACATATACATATATACATAAAATGTATATACATATACATATACATATATACATAAAATGTATGTACATAAAATACATACATACATATATATATATATGTAATGTAATGCATAGAATAATCCTAGAAAAATATTCAAAAAATAGCTTCCCCAGAGGAGAACTACATGAGTGGTAAACAGAAGTGAGAGACTTTCTGGCTTTGTACTTTTTTGTAGCTTTTGAATTTAGAACTTTGTAAATATACTACCTTGTCTAAATAGAATAAAATTGTTAAAAAGCGGGTGGGGGCATGGCTGGCTCAGTCAGTGGAGCATGCGAGTCTCGATCTAGGGGATGTTCAAATTTGAGCCCATGCTGGGTATACAGAGTACTTAAAAATAAAATCTTAAAAAAAAGAAAAAAACTTTGAGGAAAATACAGGGATAGATCAGACTAGAATTAAAAATTAGTACAATCTCCCAGTGTATCAAAGCTTAAAAATTTATGTAACTTAAGGGGCACCTGGGTAGCTCAGTTGGTTAAACATCCAACTTCGGCTCAAGTCATGATCTCCTGGTTCGTGGGTTTGAGCCCTGCATCAGGCTCTCTGCTGTCAGCATAGAGCCCACTTTGGATCTCCTGTTCCCCTCTCTCTCTGCCCCTCCCCTGCACGTGCATGCTATCTCAAAAATAAATAGACATTAAAAAAATGTATATAACTTAATAGCCATCAAACCCACTTACAGGAATTTCATGCCAAATATGAGCATGAATGTGCAAAGATACTCACAAAGTAGTCAAAGGTTTTAAACAGAGTGGCCACTTGGTAAAGTTCATCTTCTTCCACAAAGAACAATTCCTTAGGCAGAGATTGTAGGTACTATCAAAACTAAGGCAGTACTTCCCTAATTTATTACCAAGGACCCTAGTTTTGAAATAACTTATGTAACAAATGATACTTAATCAAGAAATATTTCATTTCCTCATCAAATTCAAATATCCTGACTATGTGAATCTCTGTGGTTCCCAAGTTCAGAGAGCATATGCACAGACCCCTGTCTGCATAGTGAAGGACATAATGTTATCTAAATCAACTGAGTCCCCTTCTTTCTGAAAGCATAAGTTTGGGTAGTGAGAGACCTCTACACATTTAATTGCTGATCAGAGCTTCTGCTCAATTGGTTTTGTCAAAATAGATACATCTACAATAAAAGCCAATAAAGGCAACTATTGGCTATCTATCTATTTTAATAAAAGATAGAATGCCTGTTATACTTTTTATTACTTTTTATAATGTTTATTTCTTTTTGAGAGAGAGAGAGAGAGAGAGAGAGAGAGAGTGAGTGTGCACATATGCACAAGCAGGGGAGGGGCAGAGAAAGGGGAAGTGGACACAGGGTCTGAAGCAGGCTCTGCGCTGACAGCAGTGAGCCCCATGCAGGGCTAGAACTCACAAATCGTGAAATCACAGCCTGAGCCAAAGCTGGATGCTCAATGTGCCCCAACCTGTTGTGCTTTTAAAATAATAGCTCATAAGGCGACTGGGTGGCTCAGTCGGTTGAGCGCCCAACTAACTCTTGATTTCCTCACAAGTCATGACCTCATGAGGTCATGATCTCAGGAGCCCACTAAGGCTGGGTGCTGACAGAAGGGAGCCTGCTTGGGATTCTCTATCTGCCCCTCTCCCACTCCTGTGCAAGCTCATTCACAAGCGCTCTCTCTCTCTCTCTCTCTCTCTCTCTCAAAATAAATAAACTTAAAAAATAAATAAATAATAGCTCACAAGGGACGCCCGGGTGGCTCAGTTGGTTAAGTGTCCGACTTCGGCTTAGGTCATGATCTCAGTTTGTGAGTTTGAGCCCCACGTCAGGCTCTGTGCTGACAACTCAGAGCCTGGAGCCTGCTTCGGATTCTGTGTCTCCCTCTCGCTCTGCCCCTCCCCCGCTCATGCTCTCTCTCAAAAAATAAATAAACGTTAAAAAAATTTTTTCTTTCAATAATAGCTCACAAAAACACTCTTTATAACCTCCGGGAACCTTGAAAAGAAGGTATCTTACATACTTCCAGGAGCTATCACAGCTTTTTCCTCAGGGTGTGCAGCTCAGGGTGTACACAGAATGTGTACCAGCATTATCAACCCCCATAGGCCCTCACCCCAGAGACAGAGGAGTTGTTGTTTGTTTTTATGGCTACCTCCATAAAATAGAAAACAAAAGTCTCTTCCCAAAGATTGGAGTGACAAGACAGAATTCTAGCTAGGAAACATTCCTAGGCCAATAGGACCAAAGGAAACACACTCTTGAGAGGCTAACAGGAATACAGACTATTAAATCTAGGAATAAACACCAAGAGGGGCGCCTGGGTGGCTCAGTCAGCTGAGTGTCCGACTTTGGCTCAGGTCATGATCTTGTGATTTGTAAGTTTGAGCCCAGCGTCAGGCTCTGTGCTGACAGCTCAGAGCCTGGAGTCTACTTCAGATTTTGTGTCTCCCTCTCTCTCTGCCCCTCCCCGGCTCTCTCTCTCCCTCTCTCTCTTAAAAATAAACAAACATTAAAAAAAAATAAAAAATAAAAAAAGTAATATATACCAAGAGATATAAAAGTGCAATCTTCCTCAGGCTACAGAAACACATAGGGAATAAAGGACTCAAAGAACATTGCTATCACAGTGGGGAAGACAAGACAGCTGGACTTATTTAGCTTAATTTGATATGACAAAACCCTTTGTTCCTCAACCAAATTAAAGTACTTGCCTTCTAAGGATTTTCTAAAGAGACCATGCAACAACAGACTGCTATACACAGTTAGCTGCAAGAGTCTACAAATAGGCAAGCATTCTTGGTTGTTGTTAAAGGACACTTGCATTAGCAATTCTGCATTCTGCATTCTGCAAAGCACTATGAATGTACAACTTCCTCTGACAGCAATGGTAATTCCAAAGGAGTCCAAGGAACATCTATCTAGGGTTTTAATAGGAGGTCTGAGCAAAGGAACTCAAGGAGGGGCTGGTACCTTTGGGACCATAGATTTTATGACCACTGATGCTCATGAGATCAATTTTCATGTCATTGACGTCAAGTGGGATTTTTCCAACAGCCTGGGCTGCATCGGTATGGAAATATACCCTTCTGGAACTGCAAATCTGTCCTGAGGAGACAACAAAGGGGAAATCATAGCACAATGCTGGGAAGTCACCTGGCAGTGATCCAACAATGTACCATGAGTTCTAAAGCAAAACTGCATCTGGCATTAGCCTCTAGCCATATAGTAAATAACTTCTCTCTTTCTCTTCCTCTCTCTGTCCCTCTCTCCCTCTCACTCTGTCATTCTCAGCTAGCTTCCTTGATTAAATAAGGGCAAGTACAAATCACCAAATCAAAACATGCCTGATATCCTGATGCATAAAACTCTTCCTACCTTGTTAACACTGGTCTTTCAATACATCAAATTGACTTTTACATCCTTTTTAATTTCCAGGAAGCAAAGATTAGCAGATCTTTTCCTAATGTGTCCTAGGAGTTACAGTGAGTCTCTGACTCTAAGTGAGCACAATAACAAGATGTTCTAAAGTAACAAAGGTGAAAGAGGAAGAGAAAAAAACGGTAGTGTTTTGTTTCGGCACCGACTGCAGTTAAATGAAAAGAACATAAAGGATACTAGACCTGGATTCAAATACTGGCTATGCCATATACAATAGGTCTTTAAACAAGGAACTGAAACTCCCTTTCCCTTGATCTCCCTCCCACTCCCAGGAGACCACTCCTGCTCCTCAGATGGATCCCAGTGGTGGGCAAGCATCAAGGTCCACCCAAGATACTCACCTATTTCTGCAATGGGCTGCTTCACTCCAATCTCATTGTTCACAGTCATGACTGAGACCAGGCTGGTATCTGGCTGGATGGCAGCCTCTAGTTCCTAAGAGTATCAGGAGCAAGAAGACTATATAGTACCAACAAAATCCTCCCTAACTCAGAACACAGGCAAGCTCAGTCTTAAAATGGGGCCTTTTACTAAATACCTATCAGAGTGGTTAAAAAAAAAATAGTGACAACACAATGCTGGCAAGGATTCAAAGAAACTACATCATTGAAACACTTGGTTATTACTACTAATACAAACGTAAAATGATACAGCCATACCGGAAAAGAGTCTGGCAGTTTTTGCCTCTTATAAAACTAAACATGAGATTACCTATGATGTAGTAATTGCACTGTTGCGCATTTATCTCAGGGAAATGAAAACAGATTCACACGAAAAACCTATACATAAATGTTCATACCAGCTTTCGGCATAACAGCCAAAACCCAGAAACAACCCAGATGTCCTTCAATGGGTGACTGGCTAAACAAACTGGTGCCTCCATACCACGGAATACGACTAACTGATAGAAAGGAACAAACTACTGAGACACGTAACAAACTAAATGGCTTGCGAGACTTACCCTAAGTGAAAAAAGCCAGTCCCGAAAGGTTACATACTTTATGATTCCATTTATGTAACATTATTGAAATGACAAATTAAAGAAATGGAGATCAAATTAGTGGTTTTAACAGAACATGAAGCATCACTGCAGTGAGGAAACTATAATTTGACAGTGATGGTAGTTACACAAACCTACACATGACGAATAAGCACAAGTGAAACTGGGGAAATGAGAACAAGATTGGCAGACTCTATCCAAGTCATTACCCTGTGTGAGAAATAAGGGAGATGATTCATTTTCAGAAATACCAAATAAAAGTTCTGCTATCTAATTAACAATAGGATTACAACACACTGGAAATATACGAAACCCACCCCTCCACAATGGAGTCCCAAACCTTTAGACACTTCACTTTCTGGTTCTTCTTCCCCTCTCTGCTTCGTGGGCTTATTTTTGCGGGCTTTGCGATGAGTATGCACCAAAGAACAAAGGGAGGAGGGACTGAAAGTCTCTGCGTCACCTCAGGGAATGTACATTTGTTGCAACCAGACTACTTTTTGCCTTACGTGTGCATAGGCAATGTCCAGATAAGGCAGTAACCTCTGTAGTATTCAGCCAATGAGGAACCAGGGGAGGGACTTGCATGCTAGGAGATAAATTGTCTGCTGTAACTGCCCTAAGTATGACTGTCCATCAGATACCCGCTCTTGGAAGAACACTGATAAAAGACTCACATCACTGTGCTCTGAGTCTCTGCATCCCTCCTTTGATAGAGTCGATGGGCTTATTTTTAACACCTGGTTGGATACTGGATTACACTTTTGCAAGATATTATCATGGGGGAAACTGGGTAAAGGGTACATGAGATCTCATTGTATTATTTCTTAAAACCACATGTGAATCTACAATTATTTAAAAAGTTTAGGGGCAATACCCGTGTCCTCCTCTACCCCGGGAGTGGAGCCTGCTTAAGATTCTCTCTCTCCCTTTCCTTCTGTCATTACCTTCCACCCCTCTCTCTCTCTCAAATAAGTAAGTAAGTAAGTAAGTAAGTAAGTAAGTAAGTAAGTAAATAAATAAATAAATAAATAAATAAATAAATAAATAAAAATAGCCTGGGTGGCTCAGCCAGCTGAGCATCTGGCTCTGTATTTCAGCTGAGGTCATGATCCCAGAATTGTGGGATCAAGCCCCACATCAGACTCTGTGCTGAGGGTGGAACCTACTTGAGATTCTCTCTCTCCCTTTGCCCCTCTCCCCCATTTGTGCTCTCTCTCTCTAAAATAAAAAAAAAATAATAATAAAAACTATCTTTATTAAAAATTACAAGTTTAATTAAAAAAGGGACAGCCTTTCCTATGTAAGGTGGTCAGAGTAAGCTGCAAACAACTAAAGTAAGTAGCAAAAAACAAGGTTACTGGTAACAGCACTGAGGCAGGGACCTCATCTGACTAAAATGTTATCTTAAAGGAATTATTAATCAGCCTACCAACATCCTGCTTTCCCTGACACTGGTCTAATAGAAGTTCTCAATGTCATGTTTCTCTCAGTTTCTTGTTTGCTTCCTTCATAGCAGTTATCCCAATTTGTAATTATTTCATTTGTTTCTATGTTAACTGTACTCTTCACTAGAATGTAAGCTCCCTGAAGGCAGGGACTGAGCTTGTCTTGTTAATCCTTGTGTCCCTAGTGCCAGACGCTAAGGCATAATAAATACTATGAGGTGGAAAAAGACACATGTGAAGTATTATGAGAAATAAAAAGGCAGAAAAAAAGTGCTCCTAGCATTCAAGAGACTTAATCTAGTGGAGAGATAGGCATAAACATACAACAGAGCACAAAAGTAAAAAGCCATTAAGGAATTTAAGGAATTTGGAAAAAAAAAAAAAAATATTTAAAGGGGTTGGAGCATCCAAAAAGACTTCAGCAAAGAAGTGAGCTTGAGTTAACTTTTTTAAAAGAGGGAGAAAAGGTATGTGCAAAGAAAAGGACAACAGATCAAAGGTGAGGGGATATGTGAGAACAGGCCCACAGCAGGACTGACCAGGGCATATCAGGGAGTTGTGCAGGCAGTGTGGCTGAAGTGGAGGGTTGTATGAAGGGTGCAGTGGTCATCAATACTGAAACAGTAGGTTAGAACCAACATGTCTATTCTGAGACCAGTATTACCCTGATATCAAAACCAGACAAAGATATCACACAACTACAGATCAATATCCCTAATGAATATAGACATACAAAAATCTTTAACAAAATACTAGGAAACCAAATCCAGCAACCTATCAATGTATACACCATATTAATAGAGAAAAAAAACATATGACTACCTCAATAAGCACCAAAAAAAACTCATAAAACCAAAATGCTTTCATGATAACAACACCAACAATAAAAAAATCAAAAAACTTGGAAGAGAACTTCTTCAGTCTAACAAAGGACATTTATGCAAGAGCAACTATGAAAAATCCAAAGTTAACATCATATTTATGGGCAAAGCTTTCATCCAAGATCAGGAGCAAAACAGGGTGTCTGTTCTCACCACTTCTATTCAACTTTGTACTAGTAGGTTTTGCCAGGGCAACTGGGCACGAAGAAAAAAAGGCATCCAGGTTGGCAACAAAGAAATGAAATTATCTCTACTTGCATATGACAAGACTCTGTCTACAAACTGTATCTTAGGATTTGACTAGGGATGCTGGTATCCAAAATCTGGTGGACAAGATGCATGAACTCACTACCCAAAATGTACATATAAGGATATGGGCCACAAAGGGAAATATTCTTCACAAAAACTACAGCTCTTCTTTAGAGGGATGAGAAACTAAGTACAGGGAAGGAGGAGGCCAGAGCTTTGCCATGGTGAGTGTTGAGTCCCTGGCATCCTGCACAGACACCCAGTGGTCCTCATATAAACCAGGAAGCACTGACAAAGCTGAGAAACAAATCCTCCAGAGAAAAGGAAGACAATACACACTCAAGGGGAAACATATGCTCAGTTTCTCTCCCAGGCCTATTTCTCTAAGTTCCCCCTCACCATTAGGTCTAGTCCTTCAAGCTCTGACTGAGGCTAAAAACACAAATTTACAGGCTGAAACCAAGCCCCTCCTATGTTGTCCCTTCTGCCAGTAGCCACTCCTACCTTCAGGTCGATGATCCCACTCTTCTTCACCGGGAGGTATGTGACCTGAAAGCCCTCAGCTTCCAGTGAACGGCAGGAGTCCAAGACACATTTGTGCTCTGTCTGAGTGGTGATCAAGTGTTTTTTCCGTGACCTATAGAACCTGGCCACCCCCTAGAGATTGGTGGTGGTGAAACGAAGGAGAATATGCTCAGAGAGACAGCAAGCACTTCAATCCCACTTGAAAGAAAAAGTAGGCAAGGGTTCTGTGCTCCAACATTAACTCTGTGACACCAAGTATATATCCTACAATTCAACTTAATTCTGACACTACCCTAAGTTAGTGCAAACCCCACAGATGAAGGGACTCACGTCCACAAGACTAACCCCACTTCAGATGTCAGCCACAAGGCCCAGGTGTCACAAGCCACTCCCCAGGACTTTTGCCTAGCTGGCTACAAATTCAGGAGTTCCCACAGCCCCCTAAGGTTCAATAATTCACCAGAATGACTCCCAGAACTCACTGAAAGCACTACACTATTAGAGTTTTATTATAAAGGATATAATTCAGGAACAGACAAATGGAAGAGATGCATAGGCGAGGTCTGAGGAGGGGAAGGGCACAAAGTTTCCATGCCCTGTCTTTGTAAATCCAGGCATGCCACCTGCCCAGCACATCCATGAGTTCACCAACCTGGAAGATCCTCCGAGCCTTATTGTCCAGAGTTTTTATGGGGGTTTTGTTACAGAGACATGACTGATTAAATCACTGGCCACAGGACTGAACTCAATCTCCAGTCCCCCTCTCTTGCCCTGAGGGAAGTAGAGCTGAAAGTTCCAATCCTCTAATCACATGCTTTGTCCTTCTGGAGTGGCAGCCTGTCCTTTGCAACTAAGGGGCCACCATGAGTCACTTCGTTACTATAACGTTAGATTATGGTCCAAAGGGGTTTGTAATAAATAACAAAAGACATTTCTATTATTCAGGAAACTCCAAGGATTTTTGAGGCTCTGTGCCAGGAACAGAACAAAGACCAAATATATTTATTATACCACAGGTAGAAAATATACCACAGGTTGGGGCACCTGGGTGGCTCAGTCAGTTAAGCGTCCAACTTCAGCTCAGGTCATGATCTCATGGTCCGTGAGTTCGAGCCCCGTGTTGGGCTCTGTGCTGTCAGTTCAGAGCCTGGAGCTTGCTTCGGATTATGTGTCTCCCTCTCTCTCTGCCCCTCCCCCACTCATGCTCTATCAAAAAATGAATAAGTGTTAAAAAAAATTAAAAAAAGAAAATATACCCCTGGTAGATTTCCTCGCATCCCAGGAAAAATCCCCTCTTTTTATTTCTACTTAAATAGCAAAACATGCAAATATGTTGATACTGATACCCAAAGCTGTCAGTGTAAAAGTGAAACTCATGAACTCATTCCTTGCTAATGGCAGTATTTATGCTACAATCTTTTCAGAAAATCATTTAGAAAGATGTCTTAAAAGCTGTATTCACACTCTTTAACTGTGATTCCTCTTTTGGAAATTTACCTTAAGGGAATATTTCAAAAGACAGATCAAGCCATAAAGATGAAATATGTTCTCATATTTACAATCTTTAAAAAAATGGAAAAATTAAACACATCCAACAATAAAGTAGTGAATAGTAAACTATGATAACACAACTCCATGAAAAAGAATGTAGTTATATCAAAAATTATGGAGTTTGAAATGGAAGAACATAGGGTATGTTATCAATAGTTACAAAAGAATAGGGGTGCTTGGGAGGCTCAGTTGGTTGAGTGTCAGACTCTTGACTTTGGTTCAGGTCATGATCTCATGGTTCATTAGATGGAGCCCCACATCGGGCTCTGTGCTGAGATTCTCTCTCCCTCTTTCTCTCTCTCTGCCCCTGACTCACTTGCACATGCTCACTCTCTCTCACAAACTAAATCTTTTTTAAAAATGGTTACAGAAGTGGCTTAGTCGGTTAAGCATCTGATTTTGGCTCAGGTCATGATCTCACAGTCCATGAGTTCACGCCCCACATCAGGCTCTATGCTGACAGCTTGGGGCCTGGAGCCTGCTTCAAATTCTGTGTCTCCCTCTCTCTCTGCCCCTCCCCCGCTTGCACTCTGTCTTTCAAAAATAAATTTTTAAAAGAGCATAAAAGCTCAATTTGTAAAAAAAAAAAAAAAAAAAAAAGCTCAATTTGTTTAAAAAAATGGTTACAGAAGAATAAATATGGCATGCTACAGTTTGTGAAAATATTAAAATTACATATGTATGGATAATGATTAAATTATTAAATATTAAAATACAATATATGTATGTATAATTCTTTTTCTTGGAACAATACTAAACAGAATTAGTTTATTTTTTTTTTTTAATTTTTTTTCAACGTTTATTTATTTTTGGGACAGAGAGAGACAGAGCATGAACGGGGGAGGGGCAGAGAGAGAGGGAGACACAGAATCAGAAACAGGCTCCAGGCTCTGAGCCATCAGCCCAGAGCCCGACACGGGGCTCGAACTCACGGACCGCGAGATCGTGACCTGGCTGAAGTCGGACGCTTAACCGACTGCGCCACCCAGGTGCCCCAAACAGAATTAGTTTAGAATTAACTTTGCAGAACAGGATTCAGGGCCAGAATAAGAGGGAAAGAAGAGGAAGACTTACACTTTTTTTTAATTATTATTTCTTTGTAAATTATTTTCTAATGTTTATTTATTTTTCAGACACAGAGAGAGAGAATCCTAAGCAGGCTCCATGCTCAGCACAGAACCCAACAGGCGCTCAATCCCAACCTAAGCTGAAATCAAGAGTTGCAGATGCTTAAGTGACTGAGCCGCCCAGGCTCTAGATACTTTATGTTAAACTTTTCTATAGGGTTAAAAAATCTCATCACATATACACTGATTACCTTTATTTTTTTATTTTTATTTTTTTAAGATGTATTTATTTACTTATTTTACCTCCACATCCAATGTGGGGCTTGAACTCATGACCCCACGATCAAGAGTTGCATGCTCTAAGGACTGAGCCAGCCAGGGGCATCCCTGCACAGATTACCTTTAAAAGTTAAGGAGAGGCCCGTGGGTGGTTCAGTCAGTTGAGTGTCCATCTGACTTTGGCTCAGGTCATGATTTCACAGGTCATGGATTCGAGCTCTGTGTCAGGCTCTATGCTGACAGTTTGGAGCCTGGAGCCTGCTTCAGATTCTGGGTCTCCCTCTCCCTCTCTCTGTCCCTCCCCGGCTTGTGCTCTCTCTCAAAAATAAATAAACAAACATTAAAAAAAAAGTGAAAGGAAGGGTGCCTAGTGGCTCAGTCGGTTAAGCGTCCGACTTTGGCTCAGGTCATGATCTCACATTTCATGAGTTCAAATCCCGCATTGGGCTCTGTGCAGACAGCCCAGAGCCGGGAGCCTGCTTTGGATTCTGTGTGTGTGTGTGTCTCTCTCTCGGCCCCTCCCCTGCTCGCACTCTGTCTCTCTCTCTCTCTCAAAAATAAATTAAAAAACACTTAAAAATTTTTAAAAAGGAGTTAAAGGAAATAAAATGTGCAACCCCATTACCCCCACAAGCTTATAGAATACTACCTTAAAAGCAGAATATAAAACTAATTAGGCCAAAATTATAACTACATGAAAACTACGTTCTTGAGGATAAGGAACATAAAAAGGAAAACATTTAAAAGTTCCCCACCTCCTTCCACTCTCTCCTATCTGTTACCTACAGTGTCAAATCCTCTGTCTAAACAGACAGACAGAATAGTCTCCTATTCAGGAGACTAAGGGGAAAACTCACAACTATTCTTAGCAATCCCTCACCTCTAGGTTTGGGAACAGCAGAGACTTTCAAAGCAAACATTTTCAAAGTTTTAAAAAATATTCCCCATTCCAGAAATCATCCCCATTTTTGGAAGGATCTCCACTTTGGGTCTGGTTTCTCTATTCCAAAGGAAGGACACCTTCCTGCTAACAGAATCAGGCAGAGTACTGATGACTCTGGAGCCTGTCCCAGGCCTCCTACACCCAATCTAAGCTCAGAAAAACCAATACTGGCAGCACAGTTGAGAGATAAAGGTGAGAAGTGGGGGAGACAGTTGAACCTACAGTAGCCCACACTTTCTCAGAGCCTTGGTATTTACACAAGTGGTCCTGGCAACCAAGTCCAGTCCAATATGATTAAGTTATATGAAACACCAGCAACACTACTGAGAGTTGAATTTTACTTTTGTTAGCACCACAAACCCAAGGATAGAGTGACTGATCGCAGAATGGGTGATGAATGAAGAGACCTCTTTTAGACAACAGGCTTGAGCAATAGAAACCTGATCCAGGGGCGCCTGGGTGGCTCAGTCGGTTAGCGTCCGACTTCAGCTCAGGTCATGATCTCGCGGTCTGTGAGTTCGGGCCCCGCATCGGGCTCTGGGCTGATGGCTCAGAGCCTGGAGCCTGCTTCCGGTTCTGTGTCTCCCTCTCTCTCTGCCCCTCCCCCGTTCATGCTCTGTCTCTCTCTGTCTCAAAAATAAAAATAAAACGTTAAAAAAAAAAAAAAAATTAAAAAAAAAAAAAGAAACCTGATCCAGGCAAAAGGACCCATCGTGACCACCTGGCTGAATACAGACAGGCCCATTAGGCGACCCACCTTGAAATATCCATAGGCCCTAACTAACAAAAGGGCTACTTCCAACAACGCATAGTTACCAAAAAAGGGAAAATTGCATAAGCGCCCCTAGCTCCTCACCTTCCCCCTTTAAAAACAGCCCCCACCCACTGCCTCCTTCTATCTCCTTTGTTCTGACTTGAGTGAATCCTTTCACTGCCTATGCCACCAGCTTCCATGGATTGGTTCCCCATCACCACATATTGGGGGACCCATCTGATTGGGAGAGACACCACAATGAAGTGAATGCCTGCAAAGGCATAGCAACCAGTACTTCAAGATGGGAGCATCTACATAAACAGGAGGGACACCTGGCTGGCTCAGTCAGTGAGGCATGCAATTTTTGATCTCAGGGTTGTAAATTCAAGCCCCACATTGGGTGTAGAGATTATTTAAAAATAAAATCTAAGAAAGGTAGGAAGGGAGGGAGGGAAGAGAACTGTTGCAAACAGATCTCATTAGAAAAAAAAGGGAAGGCTGAGAGGAAGGCAGCCCTCAAATCACATATGTAAGGGTGTAGCTGGTAACCAGAAGCAGAGAAGCACTCCCAACTGCAAGTGGATGCTGGACTTCTCTGTGACTAAATCAGAAGGATGGGGAAAAAGTCTGAGTCACCATTATCTACTCCCTGAAGTAGCTGCCATCCAAAACACCAGTGGTCAATGGCTAAAGAGCCACCTCCTTTCATGCCCAACTATCTCAATGAACTCAGTTCAACAGAAGCAAAGACTTAGATGGAGTAGATCACAAAGGGGTTGAAGGAAGCAACAAATCAGAAAGAGCACATGTTTGTCTGTGTCTTTTATTCACAATAAGGTAGGCATGGGTGGCTGGGAAATACATATACGAGTCCAGATGATGGAGGGACACCATCTCCCAAGTCAGGAAAGCCCAGATATGCCCTCTGGTTCTCTTACCTTAACTGCTATGTTGTTAGATTCAGTAGCGCCACTGGTGAAAATGATCTCACGAGGATCAGCCCCAATCAGAGATGCTACTTGCTGCAAACCAAGAAACAGAGATAAATAACACCAGCTTCCCAGGCAAGAATGCAACTGCAGACACAGCTGGGACAGAGCTCTGGATCAAAAAGTATGCCACTACATTCTATCAACTGTCCAAAAAGCTCTGCACCCTCTAGGGTCAGAAAAGGGGTAGATTCAGTTACATCCCAGATCTGAGGCTCTTTTCACATCTGATAAAAAATGATAATAGGGGTGCCTGGGTGGCTTAGTGGGTTAAGCTTCCAACTCTTGACTTCAGCTCAGATCCTGATCTTGTGGTTGTGGGATCAAGGCCCGAGTTGGGCTCCACACTGAGCAGGGAGCCTGCTTTGGATTCTCTGTCTCTTTCTCTGCCCCTCCTCCACTCATGCACAGGCTCTCTTTCTCTCTCTCAAAGATAGATAAATAAACTTTAAAAAACACAAAATAATAATAATATTGATTTCTTTAAAATAACTTGTTGAGCTCCTAGTATGTATAAGCATTGTGGCATTGTGTTAATAAACACATCACCAGCAAGATCTCATTTAACCACACAATAATCCTAACAAGCAGGAACTATTACAATCTCCACTTTGACGTGAGGAAATTGAGGTTTAGAGAAATTAGATAAAATTCCAAAGATCATTTAGTTAGGAAAAATAAAAACTAATAAAATGCTTTCAGAGGGACTCCAAGGGCCTGCTCGCTACATCTCCTCCAGAAAGAGCCCCAAACCACTTCCACCTCCACCCAGAGTTACGAAGGAAATGCCTCCCACAGTCCACTGAACCTCTGACATCAGAATCTCTTAGAGTCTTCTATACCAACCTGGCGAGCACGTTCCATGGCTGCCTCACTCTCCCAGCCATAAGCATGTGTCCGGGAGTGTGGGTTTCCATAGTAGTTGACCAGGTAAGGGAGCATGGCATCCAACACCCGAGGGTCCTGAGCACAACAGAATATATCAGTGTCCTTGAGTCCATAGGTAACTCAAGCCCCACTCCATCCCCTCAGACTTGCCCAACTACCTCAACACACTCCCAACCCTTCAGACACTGCTTAGACAAAGCCTCATTCTTCTATCCCCTTAGGTACTAAACAAACATCAGCCTAACATACTCCCACTCTCAACCCATCTTAAATCATTCTACCAGATGATTCTTCTACCATCTCCTCAGGTAATCTACAAACATTGCCTTGTCCTGATAGATGTTTCTGCATGTTTCCATTCCTGCCAGGCAATGTGATCTACAAGGGCCAGGACATGACAAGAGTCCACATGTTGATGAAACCTTCCATTAATATCGAAGTGCTTATCATGTGCCAGGCTGTTTAAAGGGCTGCTTTATGTCTTTTAACCCACGTAATACTTGCCCAAATTCACACAGTTATTAGTAAGTGGCAATCCAGCTAATTCCAGAGGCTATGCATTTAACTACTACCAAAGTGCCTACATTGAAGTGATCTCACCAAGGTCAATAGCTGGTAAGTAGCAGAGCCATTTTTAGTGGATTACAAATTAAGCCTCCTGACTCCTGGCTCATTGCTTTTCCCAACACACACTTCTCAATGTCTCTCACTTCTGCAGGATCCAGTCATTTATGTGCATTGTCACTTCTGCAACATGTTATAAATAGCCTTGGGGAAAGCTGCCCCTCTATCCTTACCAGAGGAGTTGTAGCTTGGACGTCCATATACAGAGGTCGCAGCACTGACTCCACCTCCGGAGCAGTGGCTGTATCTGAGGGAACAGCGGACTGGGGGGCATTATCTACAACTGACCAAAAAAAAAAAAAAAAAAAAAGAAAAGAAAAAGAAAAAAAGGTATGAAGTGGCCAAGCGTGGAAGAACGCAACTATGGCCACAGGGTATCCAAAACAGCAGGTGAACGTTGGATGTAGGTGAGATAAGCTAAAAGGATGCTGGGGTTGAATCTCAATGGAAAAGGAAACAAAACATCAGCGACCTTAAACAAACTGTAAAAGGAGGTAAGGGAGAGAGACCATGTTTTTGGAAGGGGATGCTGGGTCAATATTCGAATTGCCTGGTTGGGAGGGGGGAGGGTTCGAAAAGGGCAAAGCCATTTAGAAGGGGTGTGGAGACGGAGTAGCTACGATCCCCTTCAAAGATAACTGGCTGGACGACTAGCATCTCCAAAAGTGCAGGAGAGATCTGAAGGCCGACCGAGCCTCCAAGCCTCCGAGGGCCTGTGGGGCAGAATCTGAAGGGTAACGCGGAGAAGTCAACCGTACTGAGGACCGGCCTGAGAAAGTTTGAGGGGTGCAGCGAGGAAGCAGGGTCAGGGGGTCCGGGCAGCGGACGGAAGACGGAGATTCGGTAATATTCCGGTGCGTCGCCACGCCAAGGGGGAAGGTCCGCGCTGGTAGGGAGGGTGGCGGTGAGTGGGGCCCGGAGCGTACCGCGCAGGCGCAGCCCCCGAGCGGGCGCCTCGGACCTGGGTCCCGGAGCGGCCCGCACAGCCGCGGCCGCCCGCCTCCAAGCGGTTCGCAGCAGCATGGTCCCGCTAGCAGAGCCCCCCGCCCGAAGCAGCGGCACTACTCTGCTACACGCTCCCGGAAGTTCTGCCTCGCGCCCCGGAAGCAATTCCTCAGGCCGCGGGCGTGCTCCGCCTCGCGTTTGGTGTGAGACGTAGAACTGAGCGACCAAAGCCGCGAACGAGGTGAGGTGGGGGCACAGCGGCGCGGGGACCCGAACGCTAAGAGGGTGATGGAGTCGGGTTACGCGCTTATTTTCCTCCCTGGACTTCCCCGAACCCTTGGATCCGCTCCCCACCCCGCCTCCTCCAGCCCCCGCTTGACTCGGGCTGGCGGCTAGGCCCACACTCCCTTAACCCTCGAACCCCGCAGATGCCGGTGGCCGTGGGGCCCTACGGACAGTCCCAGCCGAGCTGCTTCGACCGCGTGAAGATGGGCTTTGTGATGGGCTGCGCAGTGGGCATGGCGGCTGGGGCGCTCTTCGGCACCTTTTCCTGTCTCAGGTGAGGGGCGAGGGCGGTGATCTATGGGCGGAACTACCGGACCTTTTCGTCCCGCGCCACTTGGCCTGCAGCCTGGATAGAACCTACTTCGTTTCAGTTCCCTCGCTTTTAATGAGTGAGACTGATTTCCTATCCACCTTCAGTCTGGATGGAAAGGTTGGAAGCCTTGGCGCTAGAGAATATGAGCTCTCAAACTGAAAGTCTCTTTACTCCTTCTGTAACCTTAAGCAAATTGGAGTCTGGGTTACTTAAGTGTAGAATGAGGTCAGTAACATCTACTTCATGGAGTTGTAAGGATCAAATCAGAGCACACTTCGCACAGAATGTAGCACATATTAAGTGCTCAATAAATGGTTGTTACTACTGTTGCTGCCGTTATTTCTAGTTCTGCATAGTGAATCTTATTGAGAGCAATTTTACTGTACTGGAAACAGGATATAGATAGGAAGCAGATAAACTCTACACCCTGAATGTCATTTTCACATGTAATAGAGACTATTATTTCCATTTTTCCACATTGTAAATTACCATTTACTGAGCACTGTTCTAAATGTTGAATGTGTTATCAACAATCCTATGAACCTTTTGATCCCCATCTTACAGTTGACATAGCCTGTAAATTGCAGAGCTGGGACATAAACACGTCTGACCCCACAATGATTGCTTTAATGCCAGGAAACCATCAGAGAGTCAAATGTCTTTATATATACCAGAAAAAAAAACTAGTTTCTCTAGGTACTTTGCCTCAGCTGCCTCCCCAAAACCGAAGTCTGGTCATAATACTATTCATCAGAAAAGCCCCAGAGACCAAGATGCATGCTTTTTTTGCTAGTCATTACCCATCTCAGGTGGAAAGAGATAACGTCCTGCCAGACTTCAAAAGGGCTTGATTTACTACTCAAGTAATTTGGGAAAGGGCAGTTAATGCCATTTCTTGTATTTTTTGTTCCTGGTTTGCTGCATCTTGGTTTCCTCTTCTCTTAGGATTGGAATGCGGGGCCGGGAGCTGATGGGCGGCATCGGGAAAACCATGATGCAGAGTGGAGGCACCTTTGGCACGTTCATGGCCATTGGGATGGGCATCCGATGTTAATCAGGGCAATGGTTGTCCACTACAGCTACTCCTTCCCATCAGTGCCAGCTCATGTACTATAATAAAAGAAATCTTTGAGTAGTGTTTTTTCTTCTGACTTGCCTATATTCAGCTTAGAGCTTCTAAGGTGGGCCAATGAGTAGGTTGCATGTTTTTCAAATCCTGTTAACCCAAAATTACAAAAATTTTCCATACATGAACTGTCCATAGATTCTAGTAAACTCTTGTTATTCAGCCTCATAAGGTTGATGTTACGGTCACCATTTTAAAGGTTAAAAACTAAGTCCAGATTTCCTCAAGGTCACACTGCAAAAGGTAGTGTTAACCCAAGTCTCATTTCCAAAGCTATGTTCACTCAAAAATTGTCCTTTGGGGCACCTGGGTGGCTCAGTCTGAGTGTCCCGACTTCAGCTCAGGTCATGATCTCACAGCTTGTGAGTTCGAGCCCCGCGTTGGGCTCTGTGCTGACAGCTCAGAGCCTGGAGCTTGCTTCGGATTCTGTGTCTCCCTCTCTGCCCCTAACCCACTTGCATTGTCTCTGTCTCTCTCAAAAATAAACCTTAAAAAAAAAAATTTGTCCTTCAAGGTTTGACTAAATCAGGAAAAGAATAAATCATCCATGGGGAAACAAACTCAAACTATCAGACATTTCTGTAGCTTAACAGCACAAAATTCACATAATTTCCTAACCAGCCATCTGTGAGGATATCAATTGTGTAACACTGACCCCTGCCCCCAACACTGGGAATTGGTTTCATAAGATAGGTTCCTTGTAATAAGGCCAAGTGTCCTTCACCTACTCCTGCCACACAACCCTTGACAAACTGTGCTTTAAAACCGTACTGCCCCTTGGGGCACCTGAGCGGCTCAGTCGGTTAAATGTCTTGATCTCAAGTTCAAATCCTGCATTGGGCTCAACTCTGAACATGGAATCTACTTTAAAAAAGAATCATTACCCCTCAACGAAAACGGTAATGTTATGACAGACATAAATTATTTTGGGAATATTTGGGTGTCCTAAGGACACTCCTGCAGGTGCAACCAAGACACTACACTAACCAGGGTAACTACAGCAGCTACATTTCCCAGAGTGGGATGCGGTCTCAGGAATGGATTACCTGAAGGATCTCAAATTCATTTGACTACTTTCTGTCCCTCACACTATTCCAATTACTTGTACATTTCCCTTAACATCGTTTACATCTCATTCTGCAGCAGTGGGCAAATTTTTGCCACCTCTACCACCTATGAGGTTAATTAAATGCCTAAGTTGGCCCAGCTCCCAGAAAGGAATGATAGAACAAACCTGACAGGACATGAATCTAGAATAGAAAATTATGAAGATACTAGATTTCAAAAGAACATTGACAGAAGTCTGCCCCAAGGAACAGTGCTGCCTAGAGTTGAAAAATAATTGAATCTTGAAAATTTCCTTTGGGTTAAGTAACTGAAGCAATTAAGGGAAGAAATTCTAAGTATCCATCAAAAGGACTGGTAGAAAATCATACCTCCAAACTTATTACTTGGATATCCAACTAAACCTATTAAAACTTGGGCCTTAACACTAACGAATCAATATAGTAGAAAGAAATAAGCAGGTGAAGAAATTGGTACTGGAAAGTAATCATTCCATTTGGGGCAACAACTCAAAGGTTCAAGGTAGATAAACTTGAAACAGAGTTCAGAATATAATGGTGATGGCTCATTCCAAGTTCAAATTCCTTTATAAAGTAACATGCAGTTAAACTGGGAAATCACTTAAATCTGTTTGAACTTACACCATTTTGTTCAGTGTTTAAATACAGAAACATTTCTCACAAAGACGCCCAGACACAAGAAAGAATTAAGACTACCCAGGTTTAAGGTGTGGGCAGATTTGTTTGGTTTTCTTGATGGAAAATCCCTAAAGTTTTGATGCATTACCCTAAGGAAGTACAGTGCTAAGATGGAGATACGGAGCAATGTAGAGACAACTTGAGGACAACAGTTTCCCCAGACTCTGCACACTATTTTCCCAAAGAAGCAAGTCTTCATTAACTACCAAAAGTCAAAGAAACTAGTATGCTATTTTGAAGTTTCTATGACTTTAAAACATTTCAAAAATGAAGATTTCTTGTGGCCTTTTTAAGAGAATTTTATTTGAGTGGTTCTTACAAAGGTTGTTGCAATATGAAAGTCATTTGTTTGATAGAAATATCAAGCTGTCTTGTCAAACACACTGAAGTAACCCAAAAATATATTTCAGAGCTCACAGAGCTTAAAAAGAGCAAAGATTATATGCAACCAGACAAAACCTATTTCTGCATTTCCTATTTCTTGCTCAGACTGCTTTGCTTACCAGACTGCCACTAAACATTTTGAGGAAATGCAGGGATCATTTTGTTTGGAATCTTAAGACACACCAGAACACATAATATTTACAAAGAAACTTTTACAGATACATTAAATTGAAAAGATACCATCTGGAAATGTAATCTTGAAATCTCCTTTTCTTGCCAATTGATCATGATGCAAGATGAGATGTTAATCATACAGCCCTTTAGCTGTCTTGAATTCCCATACACTAAAAGTGTACTCCAGAAACCTCTGCCAAACCATTAGCCAAATATCAACATTAGTGAAACGTGAAATGTAACTGCTGTGTAAAAAGTTAGGCTTCTGAAACATTAAAAACATAATTACATCCCTGTCTGCCTTTTTACATTAAGCACATTTGTTCCCCCCTAGAGCTATTCCTATAGATCCTTAATGTAATTTTCTACATGTACATTTAAAAGGCAGAACAAGAGAACAGCTTTGTATACAGTGGGATTTGCTAGTTAGGGATAATGAGCACACTGCATTCCTGTTAACATTTTTATTTTTTCAAGGTAACAGGAATTGTATACAAATGACAGTAGACCCTTGCCTCTTTATTTTTATCTAAATAAAAGATAACTCAAGATGAATTCTCAAGAAAGAAAAAAAGCTATGTACATAAGGGACTATATCTTCCTTCATCGTCTACTTGGAACCAGTAGCTGCGTTGCTGTCATAGAATCAGGGAAGAGGTTGTGATAAGTTGGAAGAGGTACATATGCTGCTGTTATCATTTTACCTGTTGAAAGAAACAGATAGGGTTTAAGCATGTTCACTTAAATTACATCCTTCATAATAATCAAGCAGAAAAAAACACATCAAACTCACCAGCAAACCACCTGCCATGCAATGCATTGACAGCAGCAATGGCTGCAGCAATTGATGGGCACTTCACATACACATTGCCCTGAAACAACAAAAAAAGTTAAGGGCACGTAGGAAATAACATCAATTTGAATAGGTTTACTCAAGTTGCCTGTAAAAATAACTAACTGCTCTTCAACCAAATAATTGTTTCATTAGCTAGTATGTACACCTAGAGTTGCATTGAAATCATTTTATCCTCCAAAAGACTTGTTCTACACTTTTTCTCTATCATTTCAAAGCAATTAAACAATGAATCAAGAGGCCAGGATTTCATGGCAAGCTTTCAACACTAACCAGCAACACAGCTATAAAATGGCCTAGTCTACTCTTCAATTATTACAAATACACCCTTCTTTTGAAGGGTATATATTTAGTATGTTAAAGTTTCTTTCAGAATTAAACAAAAACTTAAGACTGGGAATATGCCCCGAGTATATGTGAAGGCTAAGTCACAAAATACTAACAACATCTTATATTTATTAAGATCAAAATACCGGAGGCACTTAAAAGGCAGATTAAACTTCTCTTGCTCTAGGGAATAAAGAAAAAAATACCTGAGCTGAATTTTTGTCAACGTAAATATGAATAACTCCTCCATGTTTATTACATTCTTCAATCACATCATCCTTAATCTCTGTATCCCATCCAACTTCTTCTTCTCTGTAAGAAATTATTAAGCTCTATCAGACACCAACCTTGTAAAATGTTACATATGTAGGCTCACCTGTATAAAAATATTTGAAATATGAATTCTTTTATTTAAAAATCATTCATCTTTAGCAGTGTAGTACACTGGAGGAAATAAAAACCAAGATATAAAGAACTGTTTGAAACAAAGCTTATGAATTTAACTCTATCTTTTACATTATTTATTGATATATATCAATTTATACTTATACCAAATATATACCAAAAATAGAATACACTTATACCAAATGTCTATAATCATTTCACAGATAAAGCCAAAATAAAGAATTTGATGTTACCAAAAGAACACAAGAATGAAGGGCTCCTTCTATGGTAAACCATGATTATAAACAATGCAAATAGCATGATACAAATTACTATTGTATAAACCAATGCTTCATAAAATATGGTTATTAAATCAATTGAACAAGATATCTACATTTACCTTGGAGTGTATTATAAATGATTTATAAAACAAACAAGAGTTTGGACTGATAAATGGAATTCTAATCATTACCTAGGCATTAGGAAAGAGAAATTCCCTTTTTCTATTTCCCCGCCCCAAGATCAAGAGTCACATGCTCTACCAACTGAGCCACCAAGGCACCTCAGGAAAGAGAAATTTCTAATTTCCAGCCTGCACTTATCTTTAGGAAGAAAATTTTTGAAGATCCTCTTCTCCTATGTAAGATTAAAATTTCAAAACCAGTAACTGATAAGAGTAAACTAGCAATAGAAATAAACACAAATTAAATATGAACAACCAAAAAAAAGTACAAACAGACCGATAAATACAGAGAACAAAACAGTGATTGACAGAGGTGAGCAGGGTCCGGGGATGGGTAAAACAAATGAAGGGGAGTGGGAAATACAGGTTTTCAGTTATGGAATAAGTCAACAGAGACGAAAAGTACGGGATAGGAAATATAGTCAACGGTACTGTAATAGAAGTGTATGTTGACAGATCTACACCTTTGGTGAACATAAGGTACAGAGCTGAAGAACAACTATCTTATGAGCCTGTAACTAATGTAACACATTATGTATAAACTACAATTAAAAAATAAACACTGATACAAAATATCATATAAAATTACTTAGATGTAATTGGAAAACAAAACCTACATACCTTTCAATTCAATTCCAATCTTACAAACACACCCAAAGGAATTAACAATATAAAAGTTAGCATTAAAATACCCCAAAAGGATCAAAATCGTTTTATTATTTCAACTATGAAATATACTGAAACATCATAAAAGTTAACTTAGGAAAACGGAATATTGGGGAACCTTGGAGGCTCAGTTGGTTAAACATCTGACTCTTGGTTTTGGCTTAAGTCATGATCTTGCACTTTATGGTTTTGAGCCCCACGTCGGGCTCTGCGTCTACAGCAAGAAGCCTGCTTGGGATTCTCTTTCTCCTCTCTCTGCCCCTCTCCTGGGTACGCACTGTTTGGTCTCTCAAAATAAAAACTTTTTTTAAAAGCTGAATACTAAACATTTCACAGTACAGCTGACCACCGAACAACATAGGTTTGAACTGCATGGGTCCACTTATACATGAATTTTTCTGAGAAAATACAATACAGTACTATAAATGTAGTTTCTCTTTCTTAGGCTTTTCTTTTCTTTAGCTTATTGTAAGAATGCACTATATAAGACTTATACAAAACATGTGTTATCAACTTGGGGTTACTATAAGGCTTTTAGTCAACATTAGGCTGTTAGTAAACTTTTGGCAGAATCAGAAGTTACACCTGGATTTCGACTGTGCGGGCAGTTATCAGTGCCTTCTAATCCTTGCAACTGTTGAGTTGTCAATTGTATATACCATTTTCAACTTGACCAAAGTGTATTACTTACGTTTGAGGGTTAAACATGTTAGAGAGTTGAAAACACTGTGTTGCAAGAGGCTGGACAGAGGCAGCTGCAGCTAAAGCTGAAGCTAAAAACAAAAAAAAAAAAAAAACAAAAAAAAAAAAACAAAAAAAAAAAAAAAAAGAGAGAGAGAGAAATAAATTAGTTTCTTGGAAAATGCATGAGAATATCCCTAATGAATAAAACAAAACCAAGAAACGCCAACTTTGAAACTAGGATAGTCAGTCACTTCACTAATTTACTTAATAATACTATCAAACTGTGGAACAGTACCCAATTTGAGTTGCCAGAATCGGGGGCAACCTAACATTTGAAATACCCAATCTTGAGTTGAAAATTTTTTATTTTTAGAACGGAAACCTTAGGTGTAATCAAAATCCGTTCACTTAGATGAATATCCATAGAAACCAATCCAGAAAGGTAAAGGATAAAACAGATTGATTCTGTAGAACTGCTGGAGTTTATTCCCCAAGAAGCAGGGGATGATGAAAATGCAGCCTTTAAAATGCCAAATAAATCTATACCCTTTTGTATTCCTTAGGTTTCTGCCCAAAATAGTTATATATTTTCTTTCAAATAAAACATTATAAAAGGATTGTTTAAAAATAAGAGGCACAAAACAATCCAACCATTTAAAATCTAATATCCCAGAAATATAAACCCTATTACTAAATCAAATGAGGGTTTTAGTAGGCTCCATGCCCAATGTGGGGCTTAAACTCACAACCCTTAGCTCAAGGCCAGAGATCAAGAGTCGTACAACTTCACCAACTGAGCCACCCAGTCACCCCTCAAATGAGAATTTTTTAATGATTAGGTCTGTTATAGCACAATAAACACTAAAAGTAGCATATTATCTATAATATTCACTATTAAAAAAGAAAAACTACTGGACACTAATATCCAGGAAGAACATTTAAAACTCACACTGGTTTGAAGTTTCAAGTGAGCACTGTCAAAACAGGTGCCCCATTGCTTTTATGATATTCACAAACATTACCAGTAGCTGTTACAGAACTCACCGTAATCATTATATTTGACCAAATTTCATTCCAATATATAACAACAAACAAAGCTAAGGATAAAACAGCGCATTAGAAATTAGGGTAATTAAAACGAACAATCACCTGAGAAGTATGAGAAATTATTTCACTGACTAGAACTTAGGGCCATGCATGAAATGCATCATTAAAGATTATTATTTTTGATAATTACAAGTGCTCTTTGCTCCTTTATTACTTATTTTTCTTTCAAGAAACTTCATATTAAAATAAATAAGCTAAAACAGCTCACAAATGTCAAACTCTATTCAGAAAAGTTACAGATGTAACCATGCTTATGTGACAATGAAGATAGAAATGAGGCCCACTGTGTACCTGTACCATAAACAAATGGAAGTACTCTTGGAAATAAACACTAGGTCATTTATAAAACTGAAGAGTACTTTGTTTTCCATTTTCTCAAATGAAGTATATTATGAATACTGAAAAATATTTAGAAAATATATGATAGGAACATTCCAGTTCAATCTAGATGAATGCAAACACAATGAATTCAGCATAGAAATCTAATAGAAAAATTCACTAGTTCTACTTTTTAAAATCTGTACACTCCTGAAACCAATATTGCACTGTATATTAAATAGTATTTAAATTTAAAAATAGTAATAAAATCTGTTTAAAAAAAAGGGTGAGTGCAAATGTCTCACTTGCTGGAAAAGAATTAAAATATACATTTAATTCCTATCAAGGAACATGGTAGACCTTTTTCCATAAAGAATCATTCTCCAAAATAACTCGTAAATACAACCTATGAAAGATGGATTCCGATTTTGCTCAGAAGTGAAATGCTCTAACAAATAGCAGAGATTTACTTGGTAATCGAAACAAGAAAAAATACCCTACTTTAGAAATAATTTCAGCTCTTTGAAATATGCATGCAATTTAGTTCTGGATAATTGTCTCATTGCTTGGCACTATTAATACAAATCATTAACATTAGAGTCCTTGACCTTATGTTAAGTTCAGACTCCTTAAAGATTTGTGTACTGAAACAATAAATTCTGTTTTCCAACTTTTAATTATACAAAACTAGTAACAGGAACACAAAGATAAGCATATAAGGCTAAAAATAATTCTAAGCAGACTAAAGCAAAAAATACAGACATTTTCATTTTCTTTATCCATGGAATTGTAATGATTTGGATTAGCCCAACTGAAATACACATTAAACAGATGGGAATTTTATGTCTTTCTCTAAAAACTGAACCCAAAATACAAAGTGTAACAAATGATATATTAAATATAAACAAACAACTATGTCTGGCTACTACATTAACATCTATTTCAAAGACAAATAAAAAGCTCAACTCACCTTCAGTCTGTTGAGAAAGTCTTGTTTGCAAATCTATAACAAAAGAGAATTCTACAGCTCAGTGCAGGAACAATGAAGAGCCTCAACTAACAGGGTAAATGTCAGGAAAGTATTAATAAAAGAGGACTACAGTAGCAGGGTTTATCAAAATAAACTTATAGTAAAACCTGGCAGCCAAACCTCCTTCCCCATTCCTCATTGACAAGGCTTTGGGGCCTTTTTCTTTCCTCCTATGCTGGGAAACTTACTTATGCCTCTTTCTTCCTACTCCTACTACTCTACCAAATCTCCAATGAATTCCACTATACTACTCTTCATATGGGAATAATGGGAAATGGGGAAAGGGAAGCACACCAGTCAGAAAATACATGAAAACCCTGATCTTGAGAATTCAATTCCAAGTACTTGGGATATTTAGCCCAGAAGGTGACAGTTTAATTATGTCTGGTTTTCTGGCTTAGTCTGCAAACTTAATGAAGCAGGAATAAATTCTAACCAAGTTTACTATCATCTGTGAAATACAAGACAAATTTAATCATCTAGTCACTATTAAAAATAAACAGATTGGGGATTTTTACCAGTGTATTTTCTCATATAATCATTAAATTGTCCATCGGAAGGCAAGTTATTAGAAAGCTGCTAGACAGTAAATCTGATCTAAATAACAAAGAAAATGGCATTGTGTTGTAAAGCTATCTTGAAGCTTAAAAGTTTTAATACACAACATAAGAACTGTTCAGATACAGCAACCTAATTTTCATTAACATGTGATTCAATTCCAACACTTCATCTGGGTTTCTTGCTGAGTACAGAAAAACTTAAAAATGGACAAAAATGGGGGGGGGTTGGGAGGCTCAGTCGGTTAAGCATCCGACTTTTGGATTCAGCTCAGATCATGATCCTGTGGTTTCAGGAGTTCAAGCCCCCAATTAGCCTCTGAACTGGCAGCAGGGAACCTGCTTGGGATTCTCTCTCTATGCTCCTCCCCACTTGCACTCTCCCTCAAAATAGGGGGAAAATGGGCAAAAATGGGGGGGCCTAGCTGGCTCCATCAGTGGAGTGGGTGACTCTTGAACTCAGGGTTGAGTTTGTGGCCCACACTGGGTATAATGATTACTTAGAAGTAAAAATTTAAAAAGCTGGGGCGGGAGGGATAAGATAGAATCTGCAGCCCAAGTTATACTGGGATCTTAAAAATACCTGGGTCCTAGGTGCTCAAAATTGGGACCTCAAGGAGTTTAAGTATCTGGTTTATACTGAAGGAACTTGAAGGCATGACCATAGGAACAGTGTCAAACAGAACACACAATGTCTTTTATCCCCCCTAAAATGGGAAAAAATATGTAATCACAAATCCATGCTATGGGGTGCCTGGCTGCTCTGTCAGAAGACCATGTAACTCTTGATCTCTGAGACGTGAGTTCAAGGCCCACGTTGGGTATAGAGATTACTTAAGTATTTGAAAAAGAGGGGAGCCTGGGTGGCTCAGTTGGTTGAGCATCCGACTTCAGCTCAGGTAATGATCTCCCAGTTCATGAGTCTGACCCTGCACAGGCCTTTGTGCTGACAGCTCAGAGCCTGGAGGCTGCTTAGGATTCTGTCTCTGCCTCTCTCTCAAAAATAAGCAAAGGTTAAAAGATAAATACATACATACACACACATACACAAAGAAGCCCATGCTATTTTAAGTGTATGTAAATCCCTATCAAAATGTCAAAAATCACTTTTAAGATCATTTGTGATAAGTTAGTAAACAAGGCATGGGTTTCATAAAGTTAAGGATTCCCATCTTAGAAACAACTAATTGTTAAACTTTCAAATAAGATCCTGGATAGAGTGCTGACTCACCCTTGGTTTCAAAGAGCAGTCTAAAGAGCTTAGGGGAAAGGGCTTTAGACACATTAACACTCAGCAATTTATTTCATTTCAACAAGAAATGTGTAAGGTTTTAATGATGACTATCTGGAGAAAAATACCAAGTTATGTAAATATTTACCTAAAACTTCAGTGTTAATTACTAATTTGGTAGCAATAGCATTTTATATGTAGTTAAAGACAGAATCAAACTTGATAATCATCTCAATCAACAAAAAAGGGGGAGGGTAACAAATACAGCTAAGTGGCCTTTTTAACCAATCCATATGGACATTTATAGTTTTAATTGATCACAATCAGCCCACCTTAATATAAATCGCATAGTAAGTGTGCTCATAATTCCATGTATCGAGAAATAATGGCAAGGAATAGCAATGATGTCTAACTTTTGAAAATCTTCAATTAGGTTACGATATTATTTATGAAGAACATAGAATCAACATATTTGATACTGCATCCAGGTTATTACGTAAGAATGTTTAGAAATGAATCATATGCATTAAATCCCGGAAGACAACGTATAAACCTTCACTAGCCTCTAATGAAACACTTAGAATATGGTAAACAATCAAGCATTTTCTAAATTATTAAATGACCTGAACAATGAGAAACAATATAAAAATAGTTTTCAGATTAAATAGTAATTTTCAAACCATAGACTGGGTTACATTTCTGGAAGGGATGGGTTCTCCTTTAATGTCTCTGATTACACCAAGTGGCATGCTAGGCCTCTTTCATCACTCAAGAAATTTAAAGTCTAATACTTGTTTATAAAGTCTAAACAACTTAGTGATCCCCGAGGGAGTTAACCAGTGACTCAAAATACAGAAATGCGTTAATGGTTGTAATTTTTCTTCACGTAAGGACAACGTTGGTAGGGTTTTGTCAGAAATTTTATAGAGCACCTATCAGATTTCAAAATAAATAACAATCTGGCAGGAGATACACAAAAGGCAGACTTTCTAAAGGTACTTAAACTTGTGGACATCTACTAAACAGGAAAACACTGAAAAATGCCTTCTCTCTTAATACCAAGTATAATAGAAAAGCAAAAATAATCCTCTCCTTTAATTAATGATCTTTTGATTTAAACGGAAATCATGAATCAACTACATGGCCTTTTAAAGTGTATTTATATGCAGTACTGTGGTCTTACTCTTACCTCTTACTTTACAGGGGAGATCAAAGGACCAATTCATAATACAAAGTGCTATACTTTCTTAGGATATAAATTTGTTCTTTTTAGATGCCCTAAGATAGCAAGGTCTTCCAACACTTCAAAATTAAATGCTATCCTAGCCCATGGATTTGGGTTAGCATCAAGGTTTATAAAAGCAAATCTGAGGTACTTAAGCCATAAAGAAAGAAAAAGAAGGTTTTATAACCTGAACTCTTTGTCACATAACTGTAATAAAACCACTCTTCTTTTCTTGCCCCCTTCGGAAGCTATTACCCTAACTCATTATCTCAAAATTGTATGTACTTTTTAAAGGAAAGCAGTTTTCTTTGCACTCTTGATACTGAAATTATTTTACATACAGCTTGATTTAAAGGCCTCTGATAGTTTTCTAAACTCAAACATTATAAAGAAACTTTTTTGAAACAATATAAACTTGCTGGTGTTCAAGAAAAGTCACATTTTAAAAAGTGTAATTTCTAGGCAATTTCAAACTAAAAATTGGTAGGTAGGGTACAAAAAAATGCCCTAACAGCCTGTTATGATTACTGAATAATTCTCTCCATTTCCTTGAAATTTATAGGCTAAAAGTACTTGATGAATTGAATTCTCAGTAAGTCCTTTTAAATGCGAAAATTTGGCAAATTTTCGAATTAGGTGAAAAAAACAATGATTTCAAATTAGAAAAGATTCAATTCCTACCTGCCACAGCACCAAATGCCAAAGAGCCACTCATTTGTAGAGCCTGCTGTGCTGCTGGTGGGATCTGCAAACCTGTACCTGTGTAAAAGAACAGATCTTGAAGTCTTTATGTTAAGGGAAGAAAAACACAGTTTTCCAGGTGCTCACTACTACCAAAATCACTTCACTAGAAGTATTTACAAGCAGGGGTAACTGGGTGGCTCAGTGGGTAAGTGACTGGACTCAATTCACGATCTCAAGGTTCTTGAGTTCAAGCCCTACATCTGGCTCCACACTGGCAGTGTGCAACCCTGCTTAGGATTCTTGCTCTCTCCTCTCTCTGTCCCTTCCCTGCTCATGCTTTTTTTGCTCCTTCAAAAGCAAAATTTGGAAGGGGTGGGGGAAAGCCTGGGTGGCTCAGTCGGTTAAGCGTCTAAGTTTGACTCAGGTCATGATCTCACAGCTTGGGAGTTCAAGCCCTGCACTGGGCTCTGTGCTGACAGCTCAGAGCCTGGAGCCTGCCTGATTGTGTCTCCCTCTCTCTGTCTCAAAAATAAACCAACATTAAAAAATATTTTTAATTAAAAAAAAAAGCATTTACAAGAAAAACATAGTATGATAGCTGCCACTACATTTATTAAGTATGAGGATATGATAATCATATAAAAGCAAAAGGATGGGGTGCCTGGGTGGCTCAGATGGTTGAACATCTGACTTTGGTTAGGTCATATCTCACAGCTTATGGGTTTGGGCCCTGTGTTGAGCTCTGTGCTGATAGCTCAGAGCCTGGAGCCTGCTTCTGATTCTGTGTCTCTCTCTCTCTCTCTGCCCTTCCCCTATGTGTACTCTCTCAAAAAAAAAAAAAAAAAAAGCAGCAGCAAGCAAAAAAAATCATATAATGTATGCTATGGTTCTCAAAAGGCACCACCATAAAGTAGATTCCATTAGAAATTTTAAGGCAATAACTTCACCTATAGAACTATATACACCACTCAAGAATAGATAATAAGCTTGACTCCAAAATAAGAAAAATATTTTTTCACTTATCAGTCTGTGTGGGTTACCTTTTTCATTATCCCAACAATAAATCATTCACAACACTAGGAAAAACTTACCCTCTGCGAGTCTTGCCATTAATTGGAGACGACCAGTTGTTCCCAAGTCAATTCCAGTCCTTTCCAGTTCATCACTGTCCAAAAATGAGCTAGCACTGGAAGCATCAGTACGTTCAGTAACATGACCAACTTTCATTGGCCTCCCTGCTAGTTCAAATCCATTAAGTTGTTCCAAAGCCTTCTTGGCACATTCTGAATCGGAAAACTGTATAATTGAGAGGGGGATTAAAAAGTCCTGTATGTAAGTTCGCATATATACCAAAGGTAAAGAAATGCTTATTAACTCTAGTATATTTAATAATCACACAACTGAATAGGCAATAAAGTATAAATTTCTAACTTTAAGTAACATAATCTATATGATCAAACCACAAGCTCATGCAAATCAGTTTTGTTGATATGATGGTTTCAACTCCAAGAAATTACCATGTAACGGCACCTATCCTTGGAAATAAGGAATCTTAGTAACAAAACATGTGAAGTTATTTTTCAAACTTCAAATTTTAATGTGCCGAGATAAACACGGTGCTATCTTCTCTTTATAAAAAGAACTATTTAGGGGCGCCTGGGTGGCGCAGTCGGTTAAGCTTCAGCCAGGTCACGATCTCGCGGTCTGTGAGTTCGAGCCCCGCGTCAGGCTCTGGGCTGATGGCTCAGAGCCTGGAGCCTGTTTCCGATTCTGTGTCTCCCTCTCTCTCTACCCCTCCCCCATTCATGCTCTGTCTCTCTCTGTCCCAAAAATAAATAAACGTTGAAAAAAAAAAATTAAAAAAAAAAAAAAAAAAAAAAGAACTATTTAGAAAAATTAAAACATCACTCAAATGTTATTTTTAAAAAAAAAATCCTGGGTCATTTTATTGCCAATAACATCATGAAAACTCTTAATTCCCAGGATGCAAACACAAACTGATTTGCACTCCGTATTTCACTTAATGGAAGAAAAATATACTCTCATGAATTCCGTACCTTAATATTTTACCAGTATGTTGCAAAATAATTTTTTTTTCTCTTTTATCAAGATAGGAAGAAATAATGGAGAGTCACAAAACAGAAAACATTTACCAATACACAGCACCATATAAATTTACGTAATCTAGCTTTGTACCAGATCTTAGTAAATGGCATATGTATAGTTGATAATTAAAAATTTTTTGAGGAGCACCTGGGTGGGGCTCAGTTGGTTAAGCATCAGACTTCAGCTCAGGTCAAGATATCATGGCTTGAAATTTGAGCCCTGCATTGGGCTGTGTGGACAGCTCAGAGCCTGGAGCTGCCTCAGACTCTGTGTCTCCCTCTCTCTCTCTGCCCACCACCCCACAACTGGCATTTGGTCTCTGTCTCAAATATAAACATTAAAACAAATTTTTTTAATAATAATAGGCCTGCATGTTTTATCTGACATTTAGTAAGATTTCTATGAAAATTGTGCCTGGCCACTAACCGAATATTCAAGCACCAAACCTATCCCATAAAAAAAAATATTTTAGGGAACACATGATGAAATACTCAATTTAGTAGAAGTGACACATAAAATGTCTTGACCACACACAGAGGAAAATAACCACACTAATGTTATTAGAAGCAAAATAAAAAATTAGTTTAAAAAAAGTGACTTGGGGCGCCTGGGTGGCTCGGTAGGTTAAGCGTCCAACTTCGGCTCAGGTCATGATCTCACGGTCCGTGAGTTTGAGCCCCGCGTCGGGCTCTGTGCGGACAGCTCAGAGCCTAGAGCCTGTTTCAGATTCTGTGTTTCCCCCTCTCTCTGCCCCTCCCCTGTTCATGCTGTCTCAAAAATAAATAAACGTTAAAAAAAAAATTTTTTTTTAAGTGACTGAACAGCTATAATTTATAAGTAAACTTTTCTCCTTTCACTAATACATATTGAGAAAGATAAAATCCCACTTACCAAAACTTTATCACTAAAAAACATTTAAATTTTACTGAAATTTGAACACAATACAATTATAATTTGATTAGAATTCAGACCTATTTGTATTTTAAAAATTTTTTTCAGGGTGCCTGGGTGGCTCAGTCGGTTAAGCATCCAACCTCAGCTCCAGTCTTGATCTCACTCATAGTCCATGTGTTTGAGCCCTGCATCAGGCTCTGTGCCTCCCTCTCTCTCTCTGCCCCTCCCCTGTGCTCAAGCTCTGTCTCTCTTTCAAAAACAAATAAACTTTAAAAAAACTTTTTCGTTTTCTTTTTTTTGCAATAGCAGCTATGGTGCCAATTCACATTTGCTCTACAAATAGTTTCCAGAACCTCCTGAAGATATATGATGATGTAATTGAATTACATTGGGAAATACAAAAGAGAATTTACTTTTAAAGGGGCCCCTCCATTCAATTATCCCAAGTGCCACATCAAAACTCTATTCTCATCAGGGAATGGGCTATGCTGGTTAACCACAAACCCTTATAATAAAACAATTCTGATCATGGTTTTGAGGTGATGACACACAAAAAGAATTTTAAGTAAAGCAGAATTTCAAGAGACTTTCATTCAACTCACAAAAACACGTAATAAAACGTACTAAGAAATTGAACTCATAATGGAATCATGAACTTCAATGACACAGAGATTTAGCTATGGAAATTAATGACCATATACAGAATAGGAAACTGGCTAAACATCAACATTTGGTAAACATGATGTTAATCATGGTAATTGCTTACCGTAATAAAACCATATCCCTTAGATCGACCTGTTTCACTATCCATCATGAGTTGGATACTTTCAATCTAAAAATGAAAATCATGATTATTATTGAAGCAAAAAGGAGGAAACAAAAGCATTTTATTCCTTGAAACATGATTTTTTAAAAAAATCTCATCCGGGGCGCCTGGGTGGCTCAGTCGGTTAAGTGTCTGACTTCAGCTCATATCATGATCTCGCAGTGTGTGGGTTCAAGTCCCGCGTCAGGCTTTATGCTGACAGCACAGAGCCGGGAGCCCATTTAGGATTCTGTGTCTCCCTCTCTGCCCCTCCCACACTCACGCTCTGTCTCTACTTCAAAACTAAACAAATGTTAAAAAAAAATTCCTCTTTAATAAAAAAAAAACTCATCCAGGGGCGCATGGATGGCTCATTCAGTTAATCATTCGACTCTTGGTTTCAGCTCAGGTTATGACCTCGCAGTTTCATGAGTTTGAGCCCATCAGGCTCTGCACTAGTAGTGGAGAGCCTGCTTTGAGACTCACTCTCTCCTTCTCCTTCTCTGTCTCTCCCTCCCTCACTCTCTCAAATTAAATAAACTTAAAAAAAAAAAAAAAAGTCATCCCCACCCCCGAACTGAGGGGCTCCTGGGTGGCTCAGTCTGTTGAACAACTATTGATTTTGCCTTAGGCCGTCATCCCAGGTCAAGGGATTGAGCCCTGTGTCAGGCTCAAAGCTGGGTGTGAAGCCTGCTTAAGATTTTCTCTCTCTCCCTGTTCTGTTTGTGCTCTCTCAGATTTAGGAAAGAAAAAAATTTTTTTTGAAAATACATCACAACCCCTCATTTCCACCAAAATATCTTCTAAAAGCCTAGAAACGTCCCAAACAAGAAGTTATGCACTGTGGAACAGGGGGGGAAAAAATATGATCTTATTCTTTTGCCTCAAAAACAAACCACTAAAAACCAAAGTTCCTTTGTAAACCTACAATCAGGTATTAGAAATAATTAACAGTTTGCTTCCTTTCCACCATTATGCTAAAAACACCAAACATTAATTCTCAGTAACACCACACATGATAAATTGCCCAAGATGCTGGAATAACTAAACTCAACACTGAATGTAGTTGATCACTGCACAACTGTGAATACATGAAAAGGCAATGAATTGTATGAAGATACTGGGACTTACCCTTCCAAAAGGCTCAAAGATCCCCCGAAGCATATCTTCAGTTATGTTAAAGTGTAATGAGCCCACATAAAGCCTCATAGGTCCAGCACTTCCCTTTTGTAGATTGTTTGCCATTGCTGCAGCTCTGTTTTTTTCTGCCTACAAGTTGGACAGGACAAAATGCACATCACGCAGCACTAATTCAAATCATTTCAATCAAAGTAAAATCCCATTCACTTTAGATTTGCTTAATGACAAGTGATGTCAAAGGATAGTGATGACATCATGCTAAGGTGAGTCATACACAGAAGTATAAATATCGTATGATTCCATTTACATGCTACTGTGATTAACGGCGCAGAGTTCAAATTAATTTTAAGAATATGGTTTAAATGCCCAATTTCTAAACAAAAACTGTAATATTCAAAAAGTTTTAAAACAAGTTTTAAGCCCCTATACAAGACATATACAAACCAACTATATACTGTATTTCCTATGTAACTTGAAATCAGTTCTTTTTTTTTTTTAATTTTTTTTTTTTCCAACGTTTATTTATTTTTGGGACAGAGAGAGACAGAGCATGAACGGGGGAGGGGCAGAGAGAGAGGGAGACACAGAATCGGAAACAGGCTCCAGGCTCTGAGCCATCAGCCCAGAGCCTGACGCGGGGCTCGAACTCACGGACTGCGAGATCGTGACCTGGCTGAAGTCGGACGCTTAACCGACTGCGCCACCCAGGCGCCCCTGAAATCAGTTCTAAAAGTACACTCTATCATCTAAATTAGATGCATGCTGACACCAAACATGCTAAATGTGGGAAATAAGACTTTCCTAGAATTTAGGTAAATACATTCATTATTCATTAAAATTGATGCACTCTCAAAATCACTATTACTCAAAGTACAGTACACCAACTGGCTGGCTGTCATAAAGAGCATTTGTCAATATAAAATCCAATCAAGCAAACCATTCAGTTTAGCTGTCATTTTTTCTAAAGAAGTCTTTCTCAAAGGTAATGATTATCAATTTATTCTAACACATGTTCCTTTTCTTATTAATAAACTGGGGCACCATGAGCAGTAAATATCCCAAAGGAAACTTAAAAGTTAAATGAATTCAAAACCTCATTTAATTTGAGGATTCTCAGCCCTCTGTCTACATGCTATTAAGTTTGTCCTTCATTACGGGAAATCAAGGAATTACTTTTACCCATTTCCCAATAATTGCCTATTTCCTTAAACAGACATTCAAGTGATAAATACCCACTATCAAGTTACTTCTAAAATATTAAATAGGATCTATTATTGCCTTTTAGAGATGACATAAGTGAATAACTTAGTTACATACAACTTATTAGCAGTGAAACTGGATGGAATTTCATGTCAGATCTGGTTCCAAGGCTGGTGCCTTTTTTACTTATTTTATAAATAAAATCATTGAAGTTGATGAAGTAACTATATTATTTGGGAGTTCCAGAGTATTAACTTCAGTGGTTCGAAAAGCAACCAACAGGACTTATTTTTTTTAACACAACTTTTATATTGCTCAAAATATTTAATTTTTTTTTCAGTGTTTATTTTTGAGAGACAGGGACAGAGAGTGAGCAGGGGAGGGGCAGAGAAAGAGGGAGACAGAATCTGAAGCAGGCTCTACGTTCTGAGCTGTCAGCACAGAGCCCAACACAGGGCTCGAACTCACGAACCGTGAGATCATGACTTGAACAATCCAGATGCCCCTCAAAAATACTCTTTGAATTCTATATTCTCCGTTAAAAAGAAAAAACTGAGCTATCAGTGACAGATATGTTTCTTAATAAAATATGGATACAGAATCCTAAAAATACTTTAATAGAATGATACATACCAATTTTTTCATTTTCTGTATTGCTAATGCTAATTTCATTTCCCAAATGCAATACTCATTCACTATAAAGCACCAGCAAAAAGGAACAGAAGACATTTTAACCAGAAGACTTTCTGAAAGTTAGTTTGAAACATCTTACCTTCAAGAAATGCTAATAACTGATAGTTATTCAAACTACTCTTAACATTTTATAAAATCTTCTACATTATACATCGTAAGATGCATTATAAAATAAAAATATTAAAATTAGAAGGGTCAAAATCACTCCATTTAAAAAAGCAGCGGTAAACATGCTCTTCACCACTTCTATACTCAATGAATCACCACAAATCAAAAAAATTATAGACCACGGTCTCAAGTCTTTTCCATGAAATAGATATTCAAGACTTATATTAGAACAGGATGGGGGTGCCTGGATAGCTCAGTAAGTTAAGCATCTGACTCGGCTCAGGTCATGATTTCACGGTTTGTGAGTTCAAGCCCCACACTGGGCACTGTGCTGACAGAGCAGAGTCTGCTTGGGAATCTCTCTCTGCCCTTCTCTCAAAATTACATAAACAAAAAAAACACGAACAGAATATTGTTAAAATTATACTTTTATCAAAGTAACGAAGACAAAAAAGAAACAAACCTGTTCTGAGAACATCTAACTCAATAATTCATGATTATATAAGGTACTACAGCATTAACATTAAGCAAGAGCAGGTTTCTTGTACTATCGCTAATCAAATTCCTAACCAAGAAAAAAATTACCTGTGATGCTTGTACTATGATTGGCACTCCTAAAACACGTTGGCCAGTTAATCCTATTGCTAGAGGCACCGAGCTAACATCAACAAACTCCACATATGCAATTCCTTTGGAACGTCTTGAATTTCTATCAGAAATCATTCTCACATCTCGAACCTAAAAAGAAAACAAACACTTAATACAAGGTTCTCTTTATGCAACCGTCCACTATAAACCATTATTTTTTATTTTACTGACAATGTGGTTTTTTTTTTAATTTTCTTTTTTTTTTTTTTTCAACATTTATTTATTTTTGGGACAGAGAGAGACAGAGCATGAACGGGGGAGGGGCAGAGAGAGAGGGAGACACAGAATCGGAAACAGGCTCCAGGCTCCGAGCCATCAGCCCAGCGCCTGATGCGGGGCTCGAACTCACGAACCGTGAGATCGTGACCTGGCTGAAGTCGGACGCTTAACCGACTGCGCCACCCAGGCGCCCCGACAATGTGGTTTTATTTGCTTACTTTTAAATAATCTCTACGCCCAAGTGGGGCAAGAATTGATGACCCTGCAATTAAGAGTCATATATCTTCTAGACTAAGTCAGCCAGGCACCCTCCCCCCTCCAACAATGGTTTAAAATAGTAAAATTGGGGCGCCTGGGTGGCGCAGTCGGTTAAGCGTCCGATTTCAGCCAGGTCACGATCTCGCAGTCCGTGAGTTCGAGCCCCGCGTCGGGCTCTGGGCTGATGGCTCAGAGCCTGGAGCCTGTTTCCGATTCTGTGTCTCCCTCTCTCTCTGCCCCTCCCCCGTTCATGCTCTATCTCTGTCCCAAAAATAAATAAAAACGTTGGAAAAATAAATAAATAAATAAATAAATAAATAAAATAAGTAAAATTGTCAGTCCACTTCTACTTCTCATGAATGTGTGATAATGGTTATTAATTCCAATACTATTAACTTCCAAGTGAAGTAAAACAGAAATGCTGCGCAAAAAAATTCCCTAACTGAATTTCAAACAAATCAAAAGATTTGATGTTTAAATATTCTCTAGTTCAACCTAACATAGTAACGTTATTATTAAAATGTTTTTTTGGGGCGCCTGGGTGGCTCAGTCGGTTAAGCATCCGACTTCGGCTCAGGTCATGATCTCATGGTCCTGGGTTCAAGCCCCGCGTCGGGCTCTGTGCTGACAGCTCGGAGCCTGGAGCCTGTTTCGGATTCTGTGTCTCCCTCTTTCTCTGACCCTTCCCTGTTCATGCTGTCTCAAAAATAAATAAACGTTAAAAAAAAAACTTGGGGGGCGCCTGGGTGGCACAGTTGGTTAAGCGTCCGACTTCGGCTCAGGTCATGATCTCGCGGTCCGTCAGTTCAAGCCCCGTGTCGGGTTCTGTGCTGACAGCTCGGAGCCTGGAGCCTGTTTCAGATTCTGTGTCTCCCTCTCTCTCTGACTCTCCCCCGTTCGTGCTCTGTCTCTGTCTCAATAAATAAACGTTTAAAAAAAAAATTTTTTTTTAATAAATAAATAAAATTTTAAAAAAATGTTTTTTTGTTGGGACACCTGGGTGGCTCAGTTGGTTGTGTCTGACTCTTGATTTTGGCTCAGGACATGATCCCAGGGTTGTGGGATCGAGCCTTGCACTGGAGATCAGAACTGAGTGTGCACCCTATGTAAGATTCTCTCTCCCTCACCAGTGCTCTCTAAAAAAATAAGAAGTAATAAAAATATTGTTTGCACTTCTCACATACTTGATCTCCCCGAATAAACTAAAAACTTACCTTTCCTACTGTAGAGAAAAACTCTTCCAAATCCCTTGGGCGAATTCTTGCTGCCAGCTGCATGCAGAAAACTGTCCTTGCATCTCTTTCCTCAGGAGTTAGATTATCAATAGGTTCCCTAACAGGAATAAAAATTAATTTTATAACTTACGCTCTTATTTTTACTTTTTAAAACTCATTTTCAATAAATAGAATAAACTTTGACAAAAGTAGTTTGTCACTATTCACAAAATGAATATTTCACTAAGATTTATACAAAACATCCAAAAAATAATTCACTGTGACTCAATTCCTTCAACAAGACAGTTACTAAATGTTTCTTCGGATAATACCTCACATGGTACCAGGACAAAAGTCCATTGGCCTGGCAATTTTACAAACAGCAATTTATACAGAATAATAAAAAAAACTATCAGAAGCCCGAGTTTAATAAGAGTCACTAAAAATAACTAACTACAAGTATCAGACTAGTGGAAGGAATGATTTCCCAAAACAAAATCATACAGTGAAATATTCTGACAATCACAAATGCTGAACTCCAAGTTATGAGAACTATTTTATTCTGAAATTTTTTCCTGATTTTTTATTTAACAAACTGAGATAAATATATGGAATAACGAGCTGGTTGTTTATTAGATCCGTCTTGTAAGACTCTACAAATTTAGTATCCAAAAGAATGTTTCTTGACGGTTATAAAATACAGAAACAGTACCCATAAGCAAATCAAAAATGAAAAGCAGGAAATTATATAGACAAATTATCAGCAGTGGAATTCAACTTAATTATTTTTACATATAACCTTAATAACTGACAGCACTTCTGATTATATGGAGGGAACTAAAGTGCCTGAGTTAAGTAAAAGAGCACAAGAGATGAAACTTAATTTCATGAATTTTGAGGAAGAAACACAAGCGTCTATTAACATTATTTATTAGAAAACATCACTAAGGTTAAGGTTCAGGGGCGCCTGGGTGGCTCAGTCGGTTAAGCCTCCGACTTCAGCTCAGGTCACGATCTCACGGTACGTGAGTTCGAGCCCCGCGTCGGGTTCTGGGCTGATGGCTCAGAGCCTGGAGCCTGCTTCTGATTCTGTGTCTCCCTCTCTCTCTGCCCCTCCCCCATTCATGCTCTGTCTCAAAAATAAATAAACGTTAAAAAAAAAAAATTTTTTTTTAAAAAAAAGGTTAAGGTTCTAAGTGAATCCTTAAAGACATAAGCACAAATATGCTCTTATCCGCATTCTAAGCATTCTCAGGAAGTACTTTGGAAGTATTCTACCTACAAAATTCTGGCACATTTCCTTGAGGAATCAGCTAATTTTAAACATATAAAACAAGAGGTACAAAGCTAGACTGCATCCATAAAATGAGAACTAAAGGGGATTTTCTTAGGAAAGTAAATATTAAAGAGTGAAAAGCTCAGTGTTACAAAAAAGAGCTTTTAAAAATATTAAGGTTTTCATCAAATCTTAGGATTACAATATATCAAACAACAAATATAACAAATAATAACCTCTAAGTTAAAAGGTGCCCTTTAAGGGAAGCCAGAATATCAGTAAAGAATAATGCTACCATATACCAAAGTGTTCCTTGAGCCAAAATAAATAGAAGGTGTGATAGAGAGATCTTATATTTAAGAGGAAAATTAACTCAAAGATTCGAGAACATTAAGATTACTACTTAGAAACAAACCAACCTGGCTAAAACTTTGGAAATGGAAGTACTTTATCTCAGTAAAGACAGCCAAATGATAAAACTTGTGATAGTTACAACCACTTTCCCATGAAGCTACTTTAGTAAAATTTATTAATTCCAAAGATAAACAGAATCTATTTAAAATTTTCTATAGCTACCATTAAAAAAATTTACTTAAAAGTAATTTAAGAACACATGTAAGATCTACACATTAATTACTGCTCCATTCTTAGTAATACGAAATTAAAATGAAAACTTACAAATCCACACTGATTTAACAGTATCCCAGTACTACACACAGAAGATACAGTACAAATACTGTCCAAATTACAAAATGTTAATTAATAGTAACATACACTGTAAAAGCTTTATAAACGATTAAAGTGCTAAAGAAAAAAAAAAAAATAGGGACAACAGCTACCTCACAGGGCTCTTGTCTTTTCTGAATGGACTTTTGCTTCGGGAGCGTCGTCTGCTGCAAAGTTAAAAAGTTTCAGAAATTACCCAAACAAGTACACCACATCAGTTCCTTGAAAAACAATTTAAACAATTCAGAAGTATGTTTAAAAACCTTAATTTGATGCTATGAGGCAACCCAATCTTTCCTCGGATGGCACTGTTAAATTTTGGTCCGGAGCTAAAAAGGAAACACAAAATTACACTAGTTACAGGGTTAGGGTCTTGCTAAGATCGCGTTCATGCGCTCTCCAGCAAGTTTAACATTGTTCAGGCTGATTCTTTTCCACCTCAATTATGAAGAGGAAATAGAGACTTTTTCTCTTAACTATCCCAGGCAAACTGCTCTTATAGTTATCCATCCTGGACCACTGAGAGGTGCCGAGACCAAAGGTTACAGCCTCAAGATTGTTAAGAATCTAAAAAATCTCACCCTCATTTTCAGTCTATAATTCTTTTTACACTATGAATACATTCCTGAGAAGAAAAAAAAAAAAAGCAGAAGTGAAAATAAGTCACCCTGAACTTCCCTCACACCAGAATAATTGCAGTTAACAATTTGGTGTGTATTTTTGCAGATCCTTTCTCAGGAATACATTTGTATGCACGTACATATACAACATTCATACGTGTTTTCTTGTTTGAGGAATGTTTAAAAACAAGGAATTCTTTAACATCATGAAAACTTCTTTTCCATGTAACAGTTAAGTCTCAGAGACTGCATGAAAGAAGTTTATGTGTCATACTTTTCTTTGTGGCAAAATATTCCATAGTAAAGATGTGAAGAAAGTTCATTATTATTTCAAAAAATGTTTTATGAACTTGACATAATAAAAGCATGTTTTCGAAAATATTATAAAGGTAACTATTATAACACAATTTCATTCTGAATCTTAAAAAGGCCCAATAGTTTCTGGATCTTTTATTCTGAAAGACCAAACTAACTTAAAGGGACAGGTCAGATGTCCTTTAGTGCTCATCCTACTATCCTTTTCAGGAAGGGTAAGAAAACAAAACAGTGGTATGTGATCCACATTTGGACTCGTTTTCATGGACTCTATGCATACCTGCAACATCCAAGCAGTTCCAAATAAAGTTATATGTTAAATGGGTCCTTTGCCATTCAGACTAATAACCAGAATTAAGAGTATACATTTACTGGATAAATTAAAGATCACATGAAAACAAATGTGAGAACTAAATCACTTTGAAGTCAGACTAGGATTATAGGCTGACTTCAAGTTTTCATTACTCTAGATAAACCATATTCAGAATTTATTAAAGTAAACCTCCCCCATTTAATTCATTCTGGTAAAAATGAGTATGGTAATTTTTGATAAATTGGACAAAAAAACAAAGTACTTTTTAATACAGCATCTGGAATTAAAGCAACATTGTGTCCTCTTTCAGCTCTTAAATTATTTAGGAGACATGCAGCTAGGAAGAAAGTAGAAAACAAGAGTTCAATCCTTTTTATTTTAAAGGTTAAAGACCCAGAATCAGGATCCAAAGTGTTACTAACTTTAATGGCTTCAAATAATACTAAAACATTTCATGAATAGCAGTTAATGTGGGTGCTTTATTTTCATTCTCTTCTCAATTCAACTCATTAAATTTATCTGTCAGTTATTACCTCCTTCTTAAAAGATGAGAAAGCTCAAGCTTGGAGTGTTAACTTGCACAAGTGAAAGAGCCAAATGTCTTATTAAGGTCTGTTTGTCTTTGAATTCCATCTCCAACCATTCAAGAGTGTTAATTTTAAAATAACTCCCACAGTTTACAACAGTATGTTCATTAAGAGGAAAGAACATCTTAAAGCACTAAGAATTGCTAGCTAGAAGCAATCCTTAAGAGTTGTAGGTAGGTTCCTTCCAAACTTTATTAATATAGTTTTTAAAATGACCATAATAAAATATATTTCCAACTTGTTACATAACCACATTCAAATTTCCAGAGTGATTTCAAAGCATTTTTATTAGCGTCTTACTATTTTTAAAAACCTTAAATATAAATGTGATGAGCCCCAAATTGATCATTATCAAGGAGCATACACCAAATTCACAAATGGTCTGTCATTTCAGCTGAAAACAGCCAGACAAGATTAACTAACTACATATTTAACTAATTACATTTATAACTTATCTATTTGAGCTTTAAAATTTTTAATTTATGTTCAGTAAAGAAAATTTGAATAGCTCACACACCTTTAAGCTTTCAAATATTTGGCACTACAATATCAAGTTTTTTAAGCACTGCAGTGCTTTGGTCTAGTTTACATGGCATACAGTTAAAATATTTTAGATGGAGTAACAGAAAATCTGTATGCTTAGTAATACAAATGTTATGTACTAGTCCACATGCTGTATTTCTACTTTTGCTAGACTTTTCAATGCCAATACCTCATCTAATGCTTTTTAACTAGTCGTAATGAAAAACAAAATTTTACAATGCAAATTTTCCAGGTTAAATTGTTTTATGTACACCCAGAGAATGACTCTAAAACCAAAATCACTGTAACTATGGTTACATACTAAGGACTTCTGTAGCGGCCTCTGAATCTGCGATCTCGACTTCTTGAGCGGCTTCGTCTCCTTTCTTTGCTTCTACTTCGCTTCCTTTCACGGCTTTTACTCTTTTTCCTTTCTCTATCTCTACTTCGTTTCCGTTCCTTACTTTTGCTTCTTTTACGTTCATGACTACGACTTCTGCTCTTGCTTTTTTTCCTCCTGAGAAGAAAAAAAATTACTATTATCTTGCTAGCTTAAGATTACTGCCTTTTATGGTCAGAAATCTTTTTAAAAATTTATCTTGCTATTTTTACTACTATGATAATCATACTTATGGAAAAATAATTCCTAGGTAAGGTAAATAGCACCCCACCTTTGCCTTCTTTCTACTACTTAAAATCAGCAGACAGTGACAATCATTTGAGAGACCAGGGACTATTAATGATCTCTCTTGAGTCAGTTACAGCTTTAACAAGGAAATGATTTATTGGGAGGTAGAAGATAAAAACTCGAACTCTTAAAGTGTGACCAACATAACTGGCCAACAAAGAGATTTACTGTAATCTACAAGATACAGTAATAAAATCAAATTTGCAATAGAATGTTAACATTGAAGAAACAGTGGGTCATACACAAAAATTTACATAAAAATAAACTTAATTTCCCTTACATGAGCCAAATTTGACCCAATTTACATGTATGAATACGAGTATTTTATACTCTCAAAGGGCCATACAAGCATCAATATTTTGGTTTTCCTGGGAAAATTACAAGTAATGACAAAGGACGATAAAACTAATGCAATAAAACGCATTCTGATACATCTAGACTTTAATGTGATCTTTCCCGGATTTTTTTAAAAAATATAATTTATTGTCAAATTGGTTTTCATACAACACCCAGTGCTCATCCCGACAAGTGCCCTCCTCCCTGTTTTTCGGATATTTTCTATTAAAAGTTATAATGAGTACACCAGAAAATGGGGAGGATGCCGTTTTACACAAGCCTGTGGGGTGCAATCAAAAACAAGGATCAACACCTTTATCAGTCTTTATAAAATCTCAAACTCTGAAAGGTAAAAAAGCCAGTCAGTCATATCTGTCATTTCTGTATTCTTCACAGTATACCACCCATTCGTTTCATAATTAAATCTTACCATCTGTACCTCTGTGTCATCACCCAAATTTTAGAGGTGCCTTCAGATATTTCAATACAAACCGAAAGACATTTCAAAATAAACTTATTCCGCTAAAATGTCAATTTGTAGTGGCTAAAAGATCATTAAAACATTTTGACAACTCTACATCATTTGGAAAATTTAATTAAACTGTTTAGTCCTTATCAAAGCAAAGTTAGCACAAGAGCAATTGAAGTCTGCCTCAGAGAACCTGTAAGCAGGTCATCTTAGAGTGCATTGAAAATAGAAAATGAAGACACCCACCTTCTGGAATCTTGAAACCCACACTCCAATCACAAGGAGATGTAGAGCTTTCCAAGGAGGCAGAAACTTTGTCTAAAATTTCAAGATAATCCACCTGACTGTCAGAAATGTATATGCTAGGTAGCACATGACAGAAAATTAGGCTACACTCATTATTTATATAGAAGTCATCAAAGCAATGCCCAGAAGGGCAACAGATAACATTCCAACTGTTGCCTGAAACACCTGACCCTATGTCTTAGCCTTAAGAATTCTGTGAGACAGCTATAATCAGAAGTCCTACATATAATCCATCAGGGGACAAAGTAAAAAGTAACTCCATCCCCCACAAAAAGGACAAATAAAGTTTTGCTCTGCTCCTAGATGGCCCATAACAGAGAGGCAGCCAACCTCCCAATCTACCTTTTTTTTTAGGCCCAAAACTTCCTCTGCCAAAGGAAAGGACTGGTAAATTGGAGAGCTAACTTCAACTAAAAGTCTTCCTAGAACTTTTTACAGATGAGTTCCCACCCACATCTGAAGGCAACCCCAGACAGGTAAAAAGACAACAACATACTAAGACATTCAGAAGCACGATCCTCTTCATAAAAGCCCAAACAAAAATTTAAGAAAGCAGTATACTTCTCCATAACAAACTGCAGCTTGAAAGAACATTAAGTTAACTAAAGAAGGATTATCATGATCCACACTAATAGTCAAATCCTGTTACAACTTAAAAGGGACTTTCCAAAGTCTTTAGTGGCAGTGGAATTTTGTACTGAACATCATTGAAGTAAATGGTCCACTGGGCTGGGCCTTTGGACTTTTTGGTTATATGGCCTCTGCTGTAAAGGTGTTTTGCTATAACTGGATTTGACCTCTTCCATGTAAGAAGATCTAAAATTTAAATGCAAAGTACTCTGGAAAATAAGAAAAAAAATAGAAAAGTCATTTATTCCAAAATTTATAGATAATCCACACACAGTAGCCAATATATTTCAACTGTGTCATTTTATTGTTATCCTTTGAGTAATTCCTAAGAGCTTAACTGAATGGACACTGGTTCAGACTTTCCAAAAATGATTACACTAGTAATATTCCCACGAAGGCAAGCTCAGGCATACTTTGAGGTCTTGCCAAACTCAGGGGTATAGTTCTTCAGAAGGTAGGCTAATTGATAACCAGTTTGTGTTAAACTTAGTTCTTTTTACTACTACCAGAATACAACTGAGTGTACAGACTGAAAATCAGAATTACTTTTTAAAAGAAAACATTTACTAGTTATTAGTCAAGTCTCAATTTCTCAAAATGTGCATTTTCTTACTACCTTAAAAATGTATCCCAATACTCAATTGCTTTTAAGACAATGAAGTTTTAGGATGAAAAATGCAACATGGCACTTTCCTTTGATTAACAGAACTTACACATAACACTAAAGCACAGAACATTGTACTTGTTCTATATCTCATCTAACCTTACATATAAAAATTTTTTTCTAAATAACTTCCAAATTAATTTGGAAGATTAATTCCCTTTAGAAAAATGGGTGCAAAGTTTCTGACAACAAAAAAGCCATTTATTTAAGCAGCTTAAACTGAGACTGAGAAGTCTGACAGAAATAACTTCTACATTTAAAAAAAGTACTAGATGGTAGTTGGGATATTTTAAGAAGACACTCCCTTAAATTGGCTATCCTATAGCCAATGAAAGAAAATTACCCATTCTTCTATTCAGTGTCAGAAAACTCTTTAGATAAAGGTCATAAACCATTAGTCATGGAGAGCTTAATGCTAAATGTCCTGGGTAAGCTTGGTAGCCTTAATGAGCTTAGATGCAGGATAAAAATAAGTATAAACTGCAGACTGAGTTAGAAGCAAGGAGTGACAGCTGAGAATGGTTGAACAAAGAAAGTCTGTGCCCTAAAGTGCATTGTTCTCATCCTACTGGCACTCAGGATGAGATCCTTACCCACACCTAGATTAGATAATTTAAATTTACATGGATACTCCTTCCTAGTTTTCATTATGAATTGAAGAACTGTGAATTAGAACCATTAATTAGGAAACTGACTTTAGTAAAAGGTCTAAAAGTAGGCAACATTAAACCACGCAAAGATTGGTTGATTGCCTCAAACTATAAAAATTCAAGACTAAACCCAGTATGATTAATTACCAAAATCTGTTGTGATTAGTGAGGAACTATAACAGATCCTCCACCTGACTTTGTACCAAAATAAAATATAAGACATTTTCCACAAATTGCATCATTTTAATTCAATGCATTACTATATTACTTTAGAGGAAGTGTAAAAAAAAAAAAAAAAAAAAAAAAAAAGAACAAAGCCTGCATAATCCAAACTAAGAATTTTCTCATTTATTTTGTGAGACTCTATCAACCTACCAAATAAGAATTGTTGTGAGGATGTTAAGGTAGTGTACTATGAAGCACTCTGAGCTCTTACTAGGATAAGAGCCAAAAAAATCAAATAAGCAGCTATGTTATCACTTTTTCTTTACATATTATCAGGTCATGTACGTTCACAAAATAGGCTACTAAAACAATTTAATGCTTGTAACATGACCAAGTGATGTTAAGAATGATTAATTTTAAAGCTGAAAGAAAACTCCAAAAACAGGATCAAACCTTATAAACTGGTTCTGCTTACAATTTTATTGAAACTTATCCTATACTATATTCTGCACTATGGAGCACTGAGTTCCTGTTATGGGTTACTCATTTAACCTAGTAACTTGTATAAACAAATACAACTTTAAAAAAACTCCATTCTATTTAAGGCTTAAAGTTTAAAAAGCTTAAGATAACAAAAACCATGTAAGAAGCACCTAAGAAGTACTTAACTATGCTATAACGTTACTATAAAAAGGGCCTTTAAGCAGCCAGGAGCATAAATAATTCACAGCTCTGATTCCTTCAGTGGTGATTTAGAGCAAATAATATTTTCCATGGCCTGGTTATTTATTACCTTTTCTTCTTCCTAACCCATCTTCAGTAGATTATAACAGTTTTATTGATAACACAAACCAAAATATTAAGCCAAAGTTAATAAATTTAAGACAGAAGACAAGCTCTAATACAGGAACTCTTATCCAGATTGTCATGGACAGACTTGGAAGGGAAGGTGTCCAAAAGGTCCCTGACACTATATCCTGAAATCTAGGGAAAGAGTCCATAGTTTCATATCCTCAAATAGTTTCTTGTCCCAGAAGGTAAAGAACAACTTTTCTAAAAGAGACAAAAGCTTTGAAGAGAACTTTTAGTTTGATGCTATAGCCACAGGAACACAACTTAAGATCTCAATCACATAAAGGTCCCCCCCCCCCACCCCAGGTCCCTTGTTATAACTTACTTTTTGCTACGTTCTTCATGGCCGTTAGCACTGCTCAACTTGTTCTCATCCTAAGCAGGGTTGATAGAAGAACATCATGAGGACGAAGTGGTAACATTTCAAGTTGTCAAAGGGTAAAGGGAATAGGAATAAGAAAATACAAAACAATTTTAAAACTAATTACTTGCTTATAATTTAACATGGAAGGCTATAAAAAAATTTAGATGGGTATGTGTTTAACCACTTTGTTGCTTACAATTAAGTCATCGTGATACAAAAATAAAAATGCATATTAACATGTTAAATTTTACTTTCTTATATAGTTAGATATTAAGTTATCCAGATTTACAGTGTTCAAGTGGTTAAATAGAATTTCTATAAAACATGAATGAAGTCCTGTTTTGAGTTTTATTCCATGTGCTATGGTCCCTTTGGTCAGTACCATGGCTCTATTTCTGCCTAAGCCCCAAGTGGCCATGCTAGCAGCCAGCCACTATCGATTTCCTGTGACCGATGCCATTCCTGAGATCTTCGCCCATTTCCGTTGGAGGGTTGGGACTGTAAGAGCTTGATGCCACCTCTGTCACACATCTCGCCCTGAAGCAAACAGGGATTCACACTGCTTTAGTAATGTTGACTCCCAAGAACCCAAGAAAGTCAATTAATAATCCACCAGTCCAGCCTAAACATTTCCTACTTCCATACCTGTTTACATGGAACTACATCCATGTTAAACTAAGACACAAGAATCTTAACATTAAAATAGAAAGTAGTTCTTCAAGAGTCTAAGCATTATAAAACTACATACACCATTTAAAGCTAGAAAGAATTCATCCATATTGGTACCACATGGTCGTGCTATACAATCCAAAACAGCTGTATTATTTTTAAAAGGTTTAGTGCAATGTTTATTTTTAAAGTTTGATCACATCAGTTATAGAAGTATAAGTCCTAACTTACAAAGCTTACAGTTTGTGACACCAGTGATAATGCATGCATACTGCTATTTTCACCACCAACTGGTGAAAGAATGAAAAGACACTTTACTTTTACTGTGATACTGAAATGGGTCAAAGACTATACTATTAGCCAAAATAATTCCTCTGTAGCTTTTAGTGTGAAATATTATGGCAGGGACTAATTAAAAATAAAATATGGAGAACAGTAAAAACAGTCATCAAGTGACTTTAAGTTGTGATACTGCCTCCTTTGCTTTAAAAAAAAATTTCTATTCAGGGATCCAAGAATTTTAGTAATTTGTAACTGAGCAGCAGATCATCACCTGCCTGTTTCAATATTTACTATCACCAGTCATATATATATGTATATATATAGAAGAAAATTTAAATCTCACCCATTTCTTCTTGTAAAACTTATTTAAAGATTTGCTTGCCACAGACTGGTTATGCTTTGTTATTCTTGGACCCCTGCTATTTTCCCAAACCACTACATTCACCTTTTTGCTATACCAAACTGGAGCTGGTAATTCTTAGTTGAGTCATTTTACCTAGGGGACCACGGTACAGCGATAAGTCACTCAATTACTACCTTATGATTGACAGTTCACACTGGAATCAAAGGTGAATTCATGGGAGTAGAGGTGAGATATCGTTAGGCAAGTCTACAAAGAGAGATAGATGGGCATTTATTCATCACGCTGAAGTGAAACTACTGCACAATATTATTACATCAATAGCATATATTTACTTTTGTAAGTTACACGTAATGCATCTCTGATAAGGTAAATCAAGAGGGCTCCGGGGAGGTTAGTTTACATTTCAGCAGTAGTTTCGTGATAATGCTAAATTAAGAAATAAATAAACCTCACCGACATGTTTTTTCTCACCTTCTTGTAAGGAGCCTCAAGCATTGCTTCAATATCAATATCGTCTGCCATTTTCTCTAAACGCCTAGAAAATAAAGGTAATTCAGTGAGTAAACATTTTTCAATTCTGCCCTATTTCCTTCTTACACGACAAACTCCGAAAACTTCAGAAAATACTTCAAAAACCCTGGAATAACCAAAGGGGATGCACTTTACCAGTCTTGGTAACTAAATCTGAAATACCTCCAAGACTGAACAGACAGAAATACGTTAAACGTACATTCAAAAAGCAGCCTACAATTAACTCCAAAAACAACGCGCGCGACTCGAGCGAGAGCGCCTCTTTCCGCGCAAAACCCGCGCTGCCATTTTAGGGGCAAAGGGAAACTCCCTCGGTTGGGAGGGGTTGTGTGCCATGGTAGCGTTCGGCTGGCGCCATGTTGGGAGGTCGCGGCCGCCCCAGGCCTCTAAGGGACCAGTCTCTATCCGCCCTAGGCCTCTCTGGGGTCCCTGCCACCCAAAAAACCTGAAATCTACACGACCGGAAAATAAGGGCGCGGTCGCCGAAATGGAGCCGATTTCTCGAGAACCTGCCCCCCCCCCCCAAGTCGTTAAACACCGACTAAGGAATGCCCCTCAACCCAGACGAAAACTAAACCTCTGAAAAGCTCTGACAATACTCAGGCCCGCGACACCTCCTTACCTGTGCGGGCTTTCGGGCCCCTGGGGTGCTTGTATTCGGAAAAACGGGGGCTGCTGCTGTTGCTGCCGCCGCTGTAGCTACTGTTAAGCCGCTAGGCCCAGGCCGCGGTACCGCCCAGCCCGAATTTCGGGCTCCGAGGGTGGATAGGCCCGAGCGAATCTAAAAGAAACAATGGGATTAGAGGAGCCCGCGCGGAAGTGCAGGACGGCGGCTTCGGCAGCTCAGGATCCACCCCTGCGACAGCTTCGACAAGCTCTCTGAAATGGCGGCCGCTGCTTCCTCGTACTCACATCCACCAACACACATACACACACACAAACACACGGGGTCTCACAGAGCCCTCAGCACGGGCTCTCGCGAGAAGTTGCCCGTAGTTCCAGACCGTACAGGCCGAAATATCGCGAGATGTAAGCATGGCCCGAGCGACCATGGCCCAATCTCGCGCAATGATTGCGCCACAGATATTCCCATCCCCCACTCAGAGAGGAGCCTTTGACACCCCCTCTACATGGACGTCCGTATCTCGCGAGACCGCGCAAGTAGCTAGAGCAAAGACAGTTGGTACACTTCCTGTCAATCTTTTTAAAAATTGAACGCTAAGTGGAGCTCTGTGGTTGCCTCCTCCCGGTGGCGTCTCCTCAACAGTTATCTGAAGGTTTTTCTCTCAGAGCTGACTGCCTCTCCCCTCCCCCGGGCTTCCCACCCTGGTGTCTGTCAAGGTCGCCATAAGGCAATCTACTCCATATGGCGATAGAATAAAACAAAAAGCGTCATGTATAGATCATCCGCCAAAGGTGAAGAAGTGAAAGGCACGTGAGAAGAAAGGCAAGAAGAGACCGTACAGGGGTAGGGGCTAGAGAGATACGGGTGTAGAATAAAAACTAGGTTTTTCCGGCATTTTGGAGTCAGTGGGCTAGACACTGCTAACAAAACACGCTTGGAAATAGTGGAGAAAGGCAATGAGGAGGTGAAAAAAATAAACTGCTTCCTTTGGCAATGAATCAGCTTTCTGCTCAGGATTTTACAGTCTGGCCTTGTGTCGGGGTTGCTATTTCTTCAAAAAAAAAAAAAATAATAATGTCCCCCATTCCCCTGGGACTCGACTCCTCGCCCCTCAAGCTCCCCAGATACCTGGCAGTTACAGTGTAAAATCACCACTTGCTCTTTGGTCAACGCTGTGAAAAAGAAGGCAGCAGAGAGGTCGTTGGCTATAAGGCTTCCTCCTCCAAGATAAAAATGTTTGAAAAAAATCGAGGCATTAGAAGCAAAAAATCTTACAGATAAGTCTATTAATAGCTTAATAATCAAGGGTAAGATTTGACATGAGATAATTTGGTTCGTGTAGCTGCTCCAACACTGTGTGACCTTGGACATGGACAAGTAAATTAATCTCTTAGAGCCTATCCTCCCATCTCCTCTTGTGAAGAAGGGGGTAGTAATAATAACTAGGCTAAGCTTCTTGAGACTGCCCTAGGCTGATAATGCTCACTAACTGAATTCCCCCAGGGGGACCCTCGATAAATGAGTGCAGACCTAGTGGGGCTATAGTGAGGATTACATGAGATAATGTCTATAATGTGCCTGGCAAATATTTCATCCTCAGAAAAGTGAACTTCTGTTACTGCTAAACAATTATTTGAACGAAATGTAGGTGTAAAGGGGCTTTACATTTCTGGTTAACCTCCCACACAGGTGTTTCTCTTAGAGGATTAATAGATTTTACATAGTAATATTCCCTTACTCCTTTTCCTGATAATTCATATCCTCTTAATTTTTTGTGTTGAAAATCCGAAAACACTGAATCATAATATGTTCAAGCTAACAAAAAAGTTAACTTTTGCTTTCTCTTTTCCCGTTTGGTTTTCATTATTGTGACTTGTTAATTGTGCAAATATCAAAGTATAAAGGTGGCTGGCCCCTTATTAATTTGTTTGTTCGTTTAGGAACATGACAGCACAAAATTTGACTTGAACCTCTAGACTTACTTGGGAATAGGAAGGCTGTAAGCTTCTTGATTATTGAATATTTCTTAAATTGTTTTCTGTTCAAGGATGACCAGAGAGAACCTGGAAATTTAGAGCACAAACACCAGCTGGAAAACTCAGTCTCTAAAACAAACATATTTTTTATGTTTTAAAAGAAGATATTCGAAACAAAATGTGCTTTTCATGCATTTTGCAAAACCTTTCTCTGTCTGGCTCACTGACTTTCTGTGTAAATTAATTCCCCTTTCATCATTTTTCCCCCTTTCATCATTTTATTCTCGAGTCATTTGAAGCAGAAGGTCATTGGTTTAAATCATCACCACCATCGAGAATATTATTATGTTCTATAATGTATAGAGAGGAGTACACAATAGCCAAAAGCTTGGGATACAGGATGTAATAGATACTAATCTTAGAGAATTTTAAAATTCAAAAAATTATTTTGCTGATGTCAGATGTCAGGGTGCCTGGCTGGCTCAGTCTGTGGAGCATGCGACTCTTTTTTTTTTTTTTTTTTTTTTTTTTAATGTTTATTTATATTTGAGAAAGAGAGAAAGAGAGACAGAGCATGAGTGGGGAAGGGGCAGAGAGCAGGAAAGAGACATAGAATTTGAAACAGGCTCCAGGCTCTTAGCTGTCAGCACACAGCCCAACTCGGGGCCCGAACTTGGGACTAGCAAAATCATGACCTGAGCCTTAGTCGGATGCTTAACCAACAGCCACCTAGGCTCCCTCGACTGACCATGCGACTCTTGATCTCAGGATTGTGAGATCAAGCCCCATATTGGATATAGAGATTACTTGAAAGTAAAATCTTTTGGGTGCGTGGGAGATAGGCTAGATGGGTGAGGGGTAACTAAAGAGAGCACTTTTTATGATGAGCACTGAGCGTTGAATATAAGGGATGAATCATTGAATTCTACTCCTAAAACCAATATTGCACTATATGTTAACCAAAATTTAAATAAATAAATGAATACTAAAATATTTTTGTATTACATAACATCTTTTAAAAAATATATTTTGCCTGGACACCTGGCAGTTAAGCATTTGACTCTTGGTTTCAGCTCAGGTAATGATCTCATGGTTTGTGAGTTCTAGCTCCAAGTCAGGCTCCATGATGACAGGGCAGGTGCCACTTGGGATTCTCTCTCTCCCTCTTTCTCTGCCCCTCCCACATGCATGTGCCTGAGCAGCGCAGTCTCTCTCCCTCTCTCAAAAGTAAATAAACATTAAAAGTATATATATTTTGGGGCGCCTGGGTGGCGCAGTCGGTTAAGCGTCCGACTTCAGCCAGGTCACGATCTCGCGGTCCGTGAGTTCGAGCCCCGCGTCGGGCTCTGGGCTGATGGCTCAGAGCCTGGAGCCTGTTTCTGATTCTGTGTCTCCCTCTCTCTCTGCCCCTCCCCCGTTCATGCTCTGTCTCTCTCTGTCCCAAAAAAATAAACGTTAAAAAAAAAAAAAAAAGTATATATATTTTGCCAATGTGAGTTTTTTGATGTCAGTGTATGACTTTTATGGACAGAAAATGCTATTTTTAGGGTGCCTGGGTGGCTCAGTCAGTTAAGTGTCCAACTTCAGCTCAGGGCATAATCTCACAGTTTGTGGGTGCAAGCCCCACGTCCAGCTCTGTGCTGACAGCTCAGAGCCTGGAACCATGCTTCAGACTCTGTGTCTCCTTCTCTCTCTGCCCCTCCCCAACTCACACTCTGTCTTTCTCTTTCTAAAAAATAAATAAATAAATTTTTAATGCTATTTTTGATATTTGCATTTTTTAAGTAAATAAAATCTTTTTTTTTTGTAAATAAAATCTTTTTAAAAAAATAACAAGTATAAGGGCGCCTGGGTGGCTCAGTCAGCTAAGCATCTGACTTTAGCTCAGATCATGATCTCAAGGTTCGTGAGTTCAAGCCCCGCATTGGGCTCTGTGATGACAGCTCAGAGCCTAGAGCCTGCTTTGGATTCCATGTCTCCCTCTCTCTCTCTCTCTGTTCCTCCCCCGCTTGCACTCTGTCTCTCTCTCAAAAATAAATAAAGATTAAAAAAAATTTTTTTTTTATAACAAGTATAGTCAGTCTTAGTTTCTTAAAATTTTCTGGCATTAGGGAATCTACACCTGAAATCATTGTTGCACTATGTGCTAACTAATTTGGATGTAAATTTAAAAAATAAGATTAAAAATAGTATCCAAGAAAAATTTTTTTTCTTAAAATTTTCTAATGTAGTCTCCTATACCTTTCCAATTAAAATAATAAATCTCATCTCAATTACTCAATTACACATATTTAATTAGAATCTTAAATATGCAAAATTCTCTTAAACATTACAACTTAATTATACATACAAAGTATCCCTGGGGTGCCTGGGTGGCTCAGTCTGTTCAGCATTTGATTTTGGCTCAGGTCATGATCTCACTGTTCGTGGGATCAAGCCCCATGTTGAGCCCCAAATCCGGCTCCGAGCTGAAAACACAGCCTGCTTGGGATTCTCTCTCTCCCCTCTCTGCCCCACCCCCATCCACACATACACTCTTTCTAAATAAATAAATAAACTTAAAATTTTTAAGAAATGGTTCAAAGTATCTCAAAACAACATAAATGTTTTAAGACATTATATATATATTTAAATTTAAACCTCTTTTTGTAAAAACACACCCATAAGAGAAGATTTTATTATCAAAAAACTTGAGATTGACATCCCAAAAGAATTCATACACTATCTCAGAAGACCAAGGTTCCTTTTTGGCCAGAGTTTTTGACCTGGACCAAAGACTGTGGTTGCATAACCTGCCTGATAGATTCCGGCAATATTCTTGAGCCACTGACAGGCATAATGAACCTTTTTGTTTTCTTTGCCAAGTCATTATGACATCAAGAATCTCAAGGCTCTTCATATAGATAGAAATAATTTTGCCACCCCTATGATTTTGCCTGATTTGGGTATATGAAACTATCAATCCTTCCCCTTAGTACTTTGTTATCTAATCAATTTACTGATTGAATTTGGCATTTGTTTCAAAGATTTGTCTGTCTACTGGCCATAATGTCAGGAACATTTTAGTGACATATCCTAAAGGAATGTTCATCAGCTTGAGAATGATTAGTCCTTCAAAGAAGAGATTTTTCAGGGGTACATTACTAACCATGTATTTCAGGTTGATGCCATGTACTCTCATAATAATTTTGCTTGGTATCACCAACAAAGAATCCTGTTCCTCAAACTTAAGATACAGTTTCTTAAGATCCTGTGTAAACTAGATAAGGAAGCAACAATCAATGTTTTTGCCAGAGTTTAATATTTGGTCACAAAAATACAGTGTTTTAAACTCCCATAGTTAAGGAAATCAAGAACATTAAGAGGCACTCATGAATAAAATGATAATACAGCCCATCTGTCCATCCCATGGGCAACAGGATTTCCCAAAACACTATTTTACCTTGAAAATAAAAATGAAAATATTCAATACACTATAACAAAATAGAATTTAGAACATTCTTTTGGAGTTTTATCAGTGAAATATGCCATTTACTGATTGATTCAATAAATACTTAGAACTCCAGTGCCTGGGTGGCTCACTCAGTTAAGTGTCCAACTTCAGCTCAAGTCATGATCTCACTGTTGATGATTTCGAGCCCTGCATCAGGCTCTGTGCTGACACTTCAGAGCCTGGAGCCTGTTTCAGATTCTGTGTCTCCTTCCTGCTCTCTGCCCCTCCCCCACTCACACTCTGTCTCTGTCTCTGTCTCTGTCTCTGTCTCTGTCTCTGTCTCAAAAATAAATAAACCTTAAAAAATTTTTTTAATATATATAAAAAATAAAAATTTAGAGGCTTCAGTATTTTCAGCACTCTGCAGGCTGATTTGTAGGTACAAAATAAAGCACAGTCTCAAGGCATCGCTGGGTAGTTTAGTTGGTGAAACGCCCAACTCTTGATTTCAGCTCAGGTCACAATCTCAGGGTCCTGAGATTGAGTCTCGAATAGGCCTCCACCCTGAGCATGGAGCCTGCTTAAGATTCTGTCTCCCTGGGGCACATGGATGGCTCAGTCAGTGAAGCTTCTGACTTTGGCTCAGGTCATGATCTCATAGTTTGTGGGTTCAAGCCCTGAGTTAGGCTCTCTGCTGTCAGCTTGGAGTCTGCTTTGGATCCTCTATCCCTCCTCTCTGCCCTCCCCGTGCTCTCCCTCTCTCTCCCTCTCTCTCTATCTCTCAAAAAAAAAAAAAAAAAAAAAGATTCTCTCCCTCTCTCTTTAAAATCAGTTTCCAGTTTAGTTAGGAAACACCTGAAGGAACAAAAATCATGTTCAACATAGTGTTTTGTATTAAAATTTTGCATGAACTCAATACCTTGAACATCATACTATTAATAATAGCATATTTAAATGACAATAGTTTATTACCTATTTTCTATACATTATCCCATTTATTCCTCTAAATCTATTTATTTATATCAAATGAAATTAATTGACGGGATCAGACTATGATGCAAGTGGTCACAGAATCTTCTGGAAGGAGCTGATTGATGTAGATCATTATAGAGTTAAGGAGTATTTTTTCAACATTTTATTATGAAAATTATCAGTTGAGATCATTGTATATGTGCCTACCACCTATTTTCATTTTTTAAAGTTTATTTATTTATTTTGAGAGAGAGAACTCATACAGGGAAGGGGCAGAGAGACAGAGAGAGAGAGAAAGAGAATTCCAAGCAGGCTCTGTGCTGTTTGCATGAAACCCGACATAGAGCTCCTTCTTATGAACCATGAGATAATGACCTGAGCCGAAATCAAATGTTGAATGCTTAACCAACTGAGCCCTCCTGGTGCCCTCACCTATTTTACATTTAATATTTTGTAATGTTTGCTTTACCACATAACTATGTACCAACCCTCTGTCTATCCCTTCATCCAGCTTAATTTTCAATTTTTTTTATTTTTTATTTTTAAGATTTTATCTTTGGGGCACCTGGGCAGCTCAGTTGGTTAAGCATCCAACTTCAGCTGAGGTCATGATCTCAAAGTTCATGAATTTGAGCCCTGTATTGGGCTCTTCAGAACCCACTTGAGATCTTCTGTCCGCCTCTCTCTCTGCCCCTCCCTGCCTTTCAAAAATAAACACTGAAAAAAATCTTAATGGGGCGCCTGGGTGGCTCAGTCGGTTAAGCGACTGACTTCAGCTCAGATCATGATCACTGGGTTCGTGGGTTCCTTGGGCTCTGTGCTGACAGTTCAGAGCCTGGATCCTGCTTCAGATTCTGTGTCTCCCTCTCACTCACTCTGCCCCTCCCCCTCCTCCTCCCTCCCTCTCTCTCTCTCTCAAAAATAAATATTAAAAAGTATATATTTTAAGAAAAAAAGTCTTAAAAACATTTTATCTTTAAGTGATCTCTACACCCAATGTGGAGGTCAAACTCACAACCCCGAGATCAAGAGTTGAGTACTCCACCGACTGAGCCAGCCAAGCACCTCTTTAATACTTTTTGAATAAATTATACACATCAGTACATTTATCACTAAACACTTCAGCATTGCATATTCTTTTATTTTTTATTTTTTTAATGTTTATTATTTACTTTTGCAGGGGGGAGGGGCAGAGAGAGAGGGAGAAACATCTGAAGCAGGCTCCAGGCTCTGAGCTGTCAACACAGAGCCCGATCCTGGGCTCGAACTCACAGACTGTGAGATCATGACCTAAGCCGAAGTCGGAAACTTAACAGACTGAGCCACCCTGGCGCTCCAGCATTGCCTATTCTTAGCTAGAATTTAGTAGTTATGATTTTTTTAATGAGGTAAATTTTACAGTGATATGCACAAATCTTTACTAATAGATGAGTTTGACAAATGCATACAAATCAAGTAATATTTAAATTTTTTTTCAACGTTTATTTATTTTTGGGACAGAGAGAGACAGAGCATGAATGGGGGAGGGGCAGAGAGAGAGGGAGACACAGAATCGGAAACAGGCTCCAGGCTCTGAGCCATCAGCCCAGAGCCTGACGCGGGGCTCGAACTCACGGACCGCGAGATCGTGACCTGGCTGAAGTCGGACACTTAACCGACTGCGCCACCCAGGCGCCCCAGCAAGTAATATTTAAAGTGAAGGAATGGTAGAAGCAGGAATAGAGAACCAGACAAAGCAATATATATTTATCCTAAAATATCCTGATGTGACTACCAGAGAACTGAATAAAACATTGCAATTTAGGAGGCAGTGTATTGTTTAAAAATGTCTGCTAATGAGGCTAAAAATGGCTCAGTTGGCTGAGCATCAGACTCTTGATTTTGGCTCAGGTCATGATCTCACAATTTGTAGGTTCAAGCCCCACATCGGGCTCTGTGCTGACAGCATGGTACCTGCTTCAGATTCTGTATTTCCCCCTCTCTCTCCCTGTTCCTCCCCGTACTCTCTAAATAAATAAATAAATCAGTTTAAATAAATAAACATTTTTTAAAAATGTATTTGTTAATAGGGGGGCACCTGGTAGAGCATGAAATTCTTGATCCCGGGGTTATAAGGTCGAGCCCCACATTGGGTATAGAGATTACTTAAAAATAATAAAAAATCTTGGGACTCCATCAGTTGAGTGACTGACTTTGGCTCAGGTTATGATCTCACAGTTCATGGGTTCAGGCCCTGCCCCGTGTCAGGCTCTGTGCTGACAGCTCAGAGCCTGGAGCCTGCTTCAGATTCTGCATCTCCTTCTCTCTTTGCCCCTCTCCTGCTCACACTCTGTCTCTCTTTCTCTCTCTCAAAAATGAAGAAACAATGATAATAATAAATCTTAAAAAAGTATCTGCTAACAGGTCACCCTGAAGGGAGGAAAGGAAAGTACAGCAGGCCAGAACCTCCCCCACAGCAGCCCTTGGGCCCAGATAACTTCTCTCCTGAACCTCACTATTTTCTGGGAAATGGGTTTGATGCTCCAATGACCCATTCATTTGGCTGGCAGACATATATGGACACTTGATGTCGGTCCTGCGGCAGAACAGGGCCTCAAGCTGCAGTCGCTGTCTAGCCCCCTCCTGTCCCTCCTCTGTAGGGCCCAGTGTAAGGATGTTGTGGGGTTGAAACAGGCTCATGATGGATCCTCAATAAACAGTAGTCAAGTGGAAAAAAAAAATCTGTTAACGGAAGCAAAAAGAAATGCAATCAAGCATAACACTGCAAAAGATTTGGGATTTAAGCAAATCTAGCAATAGGAGGATCCTGCTGACGAGGCATCACAAGATGGAGATATACCTTGAAAATCATGGATGAAAAACAAAAGAAGCATCAACACACAATGATTTTGAATGAAAGCATGTGATTACATGATATGAGTGAATGGTCCTGTACAATGAACAGCCCAGAAAAAAAAGGATGTATTTAGTAGGCTCATTCATTCTTTTTTGGAGCCGGAAAAAAATAAGTCCTTAGCAATTATTTTCTGGAGGAAGCCCAAAGAGACATTATACGTCTAAATATCTCTAAATAACCAAGTCCTACATCCTTATATAAGTGAAACATCTGAGTTGGAATCTATGCAGCATGAACATGACTTGTATGCAGTGGTTGCAAAAGAAAATAGAGATGTTAGCAAGAATGTGGAAAAAGTAGAACACTCAGACATCACTGGTAGAAATGTAAAATGGTGCAACTCCTGTGGAAAACAGTTTGGCAAGTTTCTCTAAAGGTGAAATATAGAATTACCATGTGACCCAGTAATTTCACTCTTAGGTATAGACCTGAGCACTGAAGATGTATTTTCAGGGGACCTGTCTGACTCAGTTGGTAGACCATGTGACTCTTGATGTTGTTTCAAAAATACATAATATGTTTTCAAACAAATACTATACACAAATTTTCATAGCACTACTATTTGTTATAACCGAAAAAATGGACACAATCCAAATGTCTATCAACTGATGAATGCATAAACTGTGTTTATATCCAAATAATGGAATATTATTCAGCCATAAAAAGGAAGTATTGATACATGCTACAAAGTAAATGAACCTCAAAAACATTATGCTAAATGAAAGAAGCCAGACACAAAAGGTCATGTATTATCATAGGAAACATTCAGGGACACCTGGGTTGCTCAGTCATTTAAGCATCCAACTCTTGATTTGGGCTCAGGTCATGAACTCACAGTTTGTGAGATTGAGCCCTGCATCATTTTTCGTGCTGACAACCTGCTTGGGATTCTCTCTCCCCCAACATCAACATAAATAAAAAGAAAGAAAGGGAAAAAAGAAAGGAAAAAAGAAAAGGAAAGAAACATTCAGAATATGTAATTCCATAAAGATGGAAAGCTGACCAGTGGTTGCCAGGGAGTGTGGGGAGGGAAGTATGGGGAGTGACTATTTAATGGGTATGAGATTTCCTTTTGGTATGATGAAAATGTTCTGGAACTAGCTAGTGGTTATGGTTGCATAACATTGTGAATGTACTAAATGCCAAAAATTAGACATATTAGCATGGTTAATGATTAATTTTATGTTATATGAATTTTACCTCAGTAAAAAAGAAGGGAAAAAAAGAAAAAGAAAAAGATCCTCTAGAACAATATGCTGGAGGGAGAAAATGGAAATAAAAAGGCCCCAAACCTCTGCTTTCTAATACATATATCTTATCGTGTAATGGCTTCATTCTCCATTTTCAGGATATTGAAATATTTCCTTTAACAAATATATACTGAATTTTTACTATGTGGCAGTCCCAGGCACTGGGAAAACAAAGGAGGACAAAAACAGTCATGGCCCCTGCCCTCCTGGAACTTACAATCTAGTTGGAGGAGGCAGGAGTTAATCAAAAGACTGTAACGAGTAAAAAGATGTACAACTGTGACAAATGCTACAAGAGAAGTCTAAGGTGTTATGAAAACATTTTAAAGGAAGATTTAGTGCAAGGAATAGCATTTAATAGGTAAAGAACAGTTCAGTCAAAGAATAGAATATGCAAAAGGCCTGGTAGCAGGAGGAAGTATGCTGTCTTTAAGGATCTGGCAGAAGGTTATGTGACTGTAACAAAGAAGCTTATGAAAAACCAGACCATGCAAAGCCTGCCTATCAGATGAGTCAGTTATTAGATATTTTTTCAGCTCCAAATCTACCCTCTGCTTTATGATTTTGGGGTTGGGACTCTGCAAATACTTTGCCTTTACCTACTGGCTCTCTGTTAAGCTCTCCTAATAGAGACTACTAGAAGAACACTGCAAGGCTCACAAGGAACGATGGAAACCTTCCTGCTTGCTTTCTGTTGCCCTCTGTGGCATCCAGCAAAGCTTCAATTCTAGCAGTGGCCGCTCCTTCCCATTACAGCAGCTCAATCAGTTTGCAGTTTTTACAACACTCATAGAACCAGTCTCATTATTCTCTCTTCAGAGACACTGGCACTGACTGCCCAGTGTCTTCTACTGGCCGGTCTGGGTCCGAACCCCATGGGGCCCTTCCTCTGAATTCACAGACACAAGCACCTGCCAAGCAGCACCTTCTCTTCAGACATCTGAATTTCAGCTCTGTTTGGCCCTTCCTTCGTTTGTTTGTTTATTTATTTATTTGTTTATTTTTAAGTTTTGTGTTTTAATAATTCCAACCTCTTCCCTTTGTTTCCTAAGCCCTAGGAGTGGTAGCTGTTCCTGCAATTACTACCAATGTGATACCTTAGATTTCTCATTTTACTTCCTCAGTTATATAGTTAACAATCCATTATATTAAATTCTCTTTGGTAAAATGTGGTTTCTGCCTCCTTAACATGAATGACATTGACCGGTATGTAAGGATCTGATATTTAGTCTTCAAGGTCCAGTTCAAATGCTACCTTCTATGTGTGTCTTTCCCCATCACCCTCAATTAAAATTACTCTTTTAGTTAATTCATTTTTCTTCCCTTCAGTTTTTTTTTTTTTTTACTTTTTTTAATGTTTATTTATTTTTGAAAGAGAGAGAGAGCACGCGCGGGGTGGGGGGAGGCGTAGAGAGAGAGGGACAGGGGATCTGAAGTGGCTCTCTGACAGCAGAGAGCCCAATGTGGGGCTCAAACTCACAAACTGTGAGATCATGACCTGAGCTGAAAGTAGGACGCTTAACCGACTGAGCCACACCCAGGTGCCCTCCCTTCAGTTAATTCTTAATGCGTTTCTTAAGGGCTATAGGTTTTTGTTTTTCTAATCATAAGCCAAATCACACCCACATACCTAATAACATCCTTCAGCTGCCCTACAATTACATTAAGACCTCTTCACTCAAATTAACTCTGTGGATCTAAGAAATTCACCTACCAATTCAATCTAGTAGAGAAGGGTAGGTGTAGAGCAGACAGGAACAGGCATGGCTTCTCATCCATTCTCCTACATATTGTAATTCTGTATAATTTATTTAATCTTTTAGTTAGGTTTCACTTTTCCCAGCCTCACAGACGGCTATGAGGATTAAGTAAAATGATATGAAGAAGACTAAGTAAGATAATGTATGTGAATAACTTAGCACAGTGTTCAACTCACAGTAAACATTCAAAAACATGAGCTATATTATTCAAAAAACCCCCAAAACATTAGCTATTATTTTTGCTAAAGTTTCTGATTTATCCAGCTATGAATACCAAGATAAAATTTTTGTTTAGATAAAAAAAAAAAACAATGCCTATGTATATTTATCACACTCTTCCTTACAGATTCCCCTTTACTCTCTCTGTTCCAGGCAACTGGCTTCCTTGTTCCTTAAATACCCAACCTACATTTGTACCTATAAGAACCTTGCATTTATGAAGTTTTGCTTAGGACATTCTTCAAGACAGATGCAATTCTGCCTCCTTACTATTTCCTTAAAGTCACTAATCAGATGTTAACTTATTAAAAAAAATTTTTTTTTAATTTGAGAGAGAAAGTGTGAACAGGGGAAAGGGGCAGAGGGGATTGGAGAAAGAAAGAGAGACAGAGACAAAAAGAGAGACAGAATCCCAAGCAGGCTCCACACTCAGCTAGGAGCCTGCCTCTGGGCTTGATCCTATAACCCCAGGATCATGACCCAAGGAGCTGAAATCAAGAGTCAGGTGCTCAACTGACTGAGCCACCCAAGGGCCCCTCTTTTTTAAATTCTTTTTCTCTTAGAGAGAAAGAGCATGAGTGCGGGAGAAGGGCAGAGGGAGAGAGAGAATATTCTTTTTAATATTTATTTGGAGAGAGATAGTGCAAATGGGGAGGAGAAGAGAGAGAGATTTTTTAATGTTTATTTATTTGGAGAGAGAGTGCAAATGGGGAGGGGCAGAGAGAGAGGGAGGCAAAGAATCTCAAGCAGGCTTGCACAGGGATTGCTGCAGGGCTCGATCTCACAAACTGCAAGATCATGACCTGAGTTGAAACCAAGTCAGATGCTTAACCAAGTGAGCCACCTAGGCACCTGAGAGAGAAAGACTCTTAAGCAGGCTCCATGTTCAGCACGGAGCTTAAATGTGGGGCTCAATTCCATGACCCTGGATCATGATCAAGAGTTGAAATCTCAACTGACTAAGCCATCCAAGCACGCCTAGATGTTACCTTCTCTGTGAGGCTTTCCCTGACCATCCTCTAACTCTCTCTAACTACTTATTCCCCTTTCCTGCTTTATTTTTCTTCGTAACATTTGTCATCGTCTAACGTACCATATATTTTACTTATTTGTTCATTGCCCATCTCTTACCATTAGTCTATAAACTCCATGAAGGCAGGTACTTTTGTTCATTTTGTTCATTATTTTGTCTCCAGGGCCTTGAATAATACCCAAGACTACCAATGGTATGCTGATAAGTTGTCTCTCTAAAAAAAACAAAAACAAAAACAAAAACAAGAAAGCCTGATGTGTAATATTTGCCATAATGTAAATATTCCCACTATTGCCTATTTTAAGCTCCAACTGAATATTTATCAGCTCTTGCAAGCCAGAAGAGGCTGGCTCCAGCATGCCACTATATGTCCATAACACTGAGGGACTCATTTAACTTGTCTTAAGTCTCAGTTTTCCCATCTGTGAAATATCTGGGATAATAATAATACCTACTTTATCAAATTGAGACAAAAGTTAAATAATTTAATACAAGTAAGGCACATAAATCAGTAGCTGTAACATAGTGTTAGTTTCATTATCTTTTATTATTTATATATTTATCACATTTACTCTTCTCTATATGCCACCAACATTTACTTGTCATTTCTGATATTTTTTTTTGCTACATTTTCCAATGCTTGTATTGATTGAAACAGGGCTATCAAGTTCTATGGTGTTCTTTGATCCATCAACAGAATACCTAGTTTGCTGGCCATGGATTTGATGATAAGCAACAGGTACAAAATTTTGGCAAACATTTCTCAAGATGTTGACTTATTTCTTAAAGTTTATTTTTATCTATTTTGAGAAAGAGAAAGAGAGGGTGCAAATGGGGTAGAAAGAGAATCCTAAGCAGGCTCTGCACTGACAGCAGGAAGCCTCATGTGGGGCTCACACTCAGAAACCGTGAGATCATGATCTGAGCTGAAATCAAGACTTGGATGCTTAACCAACTGAGCCACCCAGGTGCCCCTCAAGATGGTGACTTATTATCATATTTCTCCTTGTGTTCATGATTTTTTAAAATATTTTATTATTAAAAATTTTTTTTAAGTTTTTATTTACTTACTGAGAGAGAGAAAGAGAGAATAGGGGAGGGGCAGAGAGAGAGGGAGAGAGAAAATCCTTAGTAGGCTCCACACAGCATAGGGCCTGATGCAGGACTCAAACCCATAAACCATGAGATCATAACCTGTGCTGAAGTCAGACACTTAACCAACTGAGCCACCCAGGTACCCCTTTAAGATTTTGTTTTTAAGTATTTTCTACACCCAACATGAGACTTGAATCACAGCCCAGAGATCAAGAGTTGCATGCTCTACTGAATGAGCCAGCCAGGCACCCCATTTTTTTTTTTTTAAATTTTTTTTTTCAACGTTTATTTATTTTTGGGACAGAGAGAGACAGAGCATGAATGGGCGAGGGGCAGAGAGAGAGGGAGACACAGAATCGGAAACAGGCTCCAGGCTCTGAGCCATCAGCCCAGAGCCCGACGCGGGGCTCGAACTCACGGACTGTGAGATCGTGACCTGGTTGAAGTCGGACGCTTAACCGACTGCGCCACCCAGGCGCCCCTCACCCCATTTTTTAAAAGGATTTTGGGGCACCTGGGTCGCTCAGTCAGTTAAGCGTCTGAATCTTAATTTTGGCTCTTGGTTTCAGCTTAGGTCATGATCTCACAGGTCGTGGGTTTGAGCCCTGCATGAGTCTCTGCATTGATAGTTCAGGAACTGCTTGGGATTCTTTCTCCCTCTCTCTCTGCCATTCCCCTGCTTGTGCTCTCTCTCTCTTTCTCAAAATAAACTTAAAAAAAAGATTTTATTTTGAAGTCCTGTGTTCATAATCTATTCATTGATTTTGATCATTTTCCTATTGGAGATTCTCCCATAATGTAGTGCAGTGGTTTCCCACTGACAGTTTGGGGAGCACAGAGGAATCCAGAATGCCCTATCATCTGTCTTACCCCACTTTTTAATCTGTTTGTAAAGTCTCAGATGGCCTGTATCTCCATGCCTAGAAAATATCTGTCCTTAAATACGTTCGTGTTTTATCCTCTAGGAAGTTGGCCATTATCCTGCCTACACTTGTTAGACTCCATCAATCTCTCATTATTGCTCTTATTGGATTGTAATCCAGCTTACACACTTGCCTTTACTACAAGATTGTGAGCTACTCTGAGAACATGGACTGCTTCTCCTTTATCTCTATCCTTCCCCTCTCCCCCAGCTCCTAGCATCCTGCCTGGAATGTACTGGTTGTTTAACAAATATTTGTTGAATTGGTTGGGGTTGCTTTGGAGATGCGTCAATGTAAAGCTGGGATATAAAAAGGAAAGATGAAAGATCTTCTCAGATATAGAGCACGTTGCCCAATGACAATTAAGTATAGACAAGCAGGGCATGTTCTCACACAGACAGGAATTCTGTACAATTCGATTGCGTGGGTGAGTTGAAAAGTCAGAGACGATTTCTTTGGAAAGATACATAAGTACTAATTTGTGAAAGGTCTTCCATGCTCTGCTAGCCAGTGATGTGCTGGAGGGTTTGTACCAGCTCATGAACCAATTATTAAATGTCCAGGAATTTGTGGAGCCAGTTGATCTCACACTGGTAGTTTGAAATCAGCCCCAGTGTGAATATTTACACTACAGAAAGATCTGCACATGCTTAAAATCGACCTGTTATTTTTTTCTCAGTTGTTCACAGGCCACTGAAAAGTTTGGGACATCACATTTAAAGAGTTGTTAAATCTTATAAGGTTGTTATAAAGATTAGGTGAGAAAATAAATGTGTAAAGAAACTTAGAATAGAGGGCATAATGGAAGTACTTCAAAAATATTGTTTGATATTGCCATCCATGAGAAATTTTAAGTACCTCTTTCATGCTAGACATTATTCCATGCACTGGGGATATAGCAGTAAACAAAACAAAGTCCCCACCCTTATCAATTTTAAATTCTGAGGATATGAAAGATTATTATTTATTCATTTATTTTTATTCATTTATTTTAATGTTTATTTATTTTACAGAGAGAGAGAGTGCATGAGCAGGGGAGGGACAGGGAGAAAGGGATACAGAAGATCTGAAGCCAGCTCTGCTGACAGCAGAGAGCCCAATGTGGGCCTTGAAGTCACAAACTGTGAGATCATGACCTGAGCTGGAGTTGGGTGCTAAACCGACTGAACCATCCAGGCACACCTGAAACAGATCTTAATTTTTTTTTTAATTTTTAAAAATTTTTATTTATTTTAAAGAGAGAGAGAGAGAGTGTGTGCGTGAGCAGGAGAGGAACACAGAGAGGGAGACACAGAATCCTAAGCAGACTCCAGTCTCTGAGCTGTCATCGCAGAGCCTGACACTGGGCTTGAACTCAGGAACTGTGAGATCATGACCTGAGCCGAAGTCAGACACTTAACCGACTGAGCCACCCAGCGCCCCTTAAAAAAAAAAAAAAAAAAAAAGAAGTTTTATTTGTTTAAGTAATCTCTTCCCCCAACATGGGGCTGGAACTCAAGACCCTGAGATGAAGAGTTGCATGCTCTTCTGACTGAACCAGCCAGGCACCCTAAATAAATACATATTAAAAAAAGGGGGTAAGATAAAGATTTGAAGTACAATAGGAAGGAGAGATAGGCAAAGGTGAGTGTGTAGGAGTGAAAGAAAAAATTGGAAATCTATAGGGAATATAAATATAAATTTTATTTCCCTATCTGGCCTTTGAAAAGTCAGAGGTCCTACCCCAAGGCATCTGGTGGGAGGACAGAGGCCTTCTGGGGCAGGGAGAGTTAAATGTGGGCAGGATCCAACTCTCTTGTAATTGTCAGGTTTTGTCATTTGGGTTTTTATGGCAATTTTCGTCTCTACTTTAGCCAAGTATGCAGAGGTTTCTGCCTCTATTTTATCTCTTGCAATGAAAAGCCTCCCCTGAAAATAAAAGGAGGAGGAGGGATGATGATTTAGCAACTAGGATAAATAAACCTTTGAAAAGTATAGAGACCCAGAGGCGCCTGGCTGGCTTAGTCAGAAGAGCATGTGACTCTTGATCTTGGGATCATGAGTTTGAGCCCCACTTTGGGTGTAGAGATTGCTTAAACAAATAAGTAAACTTTTAAAAAAAGCATAAAGACCTGAAAAGGGTTTATGAAGAAGCAAGGAAAAAAAAAAGACAATGATATAGTCAAAGAGCAGAAAAAGTGGAATAAGGTGTGAGAGTACCTGGAACTACCTGTTTCTCCATAATTATCACCCAGTGACTTTTAGAGTGCTATTTAGAGCCTGGAATTTGGAATTAAGATTGGATGTGAGATATGGTTTTAGGCCCAAGGGAACCATGGCCTGTGCTGGGTTGGGTGAAGTCACAGAGGTGAGATTTCAAACGCACAAGTGTGGGGCAACAAGAAGGTGAAGAGAGCTTTTGGGTCTTAGTGAGTCAATAAGCAGGCAAGAAGAAATCCAGTGGGATTTGGGCAGCAGAATGTCAGTTATTAACGTTCTTCACCATCACCACCATCATCATCACTTTTTTTTTATTTATTTTTTTTTTTTTTAATTTTTTTTTTCAACGTTTATTTATTTTTGGGACAGAGAGAGACAGAGCATGAACGGGGGAGGAGCAGAGAGAGAGGGAGACACAGAATCGGAAACAGGCTCCAGGCTCTGAGCCATCAGCCCAGAGCCTGATGCGGGGCTCGAACTCACGGACCGCGAGATCGCGACCTGGCTGAAGTCGGACGCTCAACCGACTGCGCCACCCAGGCGCCCCTCATCACTTTTTTTTTAAACTTCAAATACATATAATTACACGGATATACTCAGGATATACTCATATTCTTGGTTCACTATTTTCATTAAGCCAGCCCAACTCCACTTTTTCTCTTTTTCTCCTGTATTGAATATACAAGGCTGTTTAATGAAACATTGTTTATAACAATTGGAAACAATTGGAAATTTAAATAGCAATTAAAACAATTGGAAATGAATGATCATCACTAAGAATTAAAAAAAATTTTTAATGTTTTATTATTTGTTTTTGGGAGAGAGAGACAGAGACAGAGTGCGAGCAGGGGAGGGGCAGAGAGAGGGAGACAGAGTCTGAAGTAGTCACCAGGCTTTGAGCTGTCAGCACAGAGCCCAACTCGGACTCAAACTCACAAGCTGTGAGATTATGACCTGAGCCAAAGTCAGAAACTCAACTGATTGAGCCACCCAGGCACCCCACTAAGAGAATTATTTGTTGCAACATTGTTTCTCTCCCCCCCTTTTTAAAAATAAAATATCTCCCCAAACCATCATTTAAATAATTAAAAAAAAATTTTTTTTAACGTTTATTTATTTTTGAGACAGAGAGCATGAATGGGGGAGGGTCAAAGAGAGGGAGACACAGAATCTGAAACAGGCTCCAGGCTCTGAGCTGTCAGCACAGAGCCCGACGCGGGGCTCGAACTCATGGACCGCGAGATCATGACCTGAGCTGAAGTCGGACGCTCAGCCGACTGAGCCATCCAGGCGCCCCTTTAAAAAAAAAAAAAAAAAAAATTTAACGTTTATTTATTTTTGAGACAGAAAGAGACAGAGCATGAATTAATTTTTTTAAATATTTATTTATTTTTGACAGAGAGACAGAGCATGATGGGGGGAAGGGCGGAGAGAGAGGGAGACACAGAATATGAAGTAGGTTCCAGGCTCTGAGCTGTCAGGACAGAGCCCAACGTGGGGCTCAAACCCATGAACCTCAAGATCATGATCTGAGCCAAAGTTAGACGCTCAACCGACTGACCCACCCAGGCACCCTCATCATCAATTTTTTAATCCTCCCGAGACTGGGCTTCATTTTAGCCAAAACCACGTTCTATCTTAAGTAGGTTTTCTTTTTTACCCCCTTTTCACTTTTTCTTAATGCAGCATCGTTTATGAACATTGGAAACAAAGTGAATGGCCCCTCTTTGTTTGAGTTACACTTCCTTAGCCTCCATTCCCAGTCTCATTTCCCTACATACCTGAAACTATCTGTTTATGTATGTTATACTTGTGGACAGAATAGAATTTTTAAATGTTGTTCAATATATAATATTTTCCTTAATGGCTTGTCCTTTCATGCTTAAGGATATTTTATTCTACATCAAAATCATCAAGATAATTTCTGATATATCTCTTTTAAAGACACATGGGGGGGTGACATTGACATATATGATACACACAATTGTGCAGTGTGTTATACACATTTGTAAGTAGAAACTAGAACATTACTCATTTCTTTCCTTACCGGGAATGAAAGTAAATGAGACTAAGATAATGGGAATAATTTCAAAACTGCTTCTTTCACTTAAACTATAAATAAATTGCTGGATTTTAATTATTGCAAGTAACAGATTACTTGTGACACATTTTGCAACTGTGGAGTTATGTATCTTTGTGGAATCTATAGAGGGCAAATTGCAATCTCTAACAAAGTTATAAATGCATATATTGCTGTGGCTCATAGGTTCCATTTCTGAGAATTTAGAGTACAGTTCTGTCTGTGCACATGTGCTTTACAATTTGTAAATGGAACATTGTTTTTATTTTTTATTTTATTTTTTTTTCAATGTTTATTTATTTTTGGGACAGAGAGAGACAGAGCATGAACGGGGGAGGGGCAGAGAGAGAGGGAGACACAGAATCGGAAACAGGCTCCAGGCTCTGAGCCATCAGCCCAGAGCCCGACGCAGGGCTCGAACTCAAGGACGGCAAGATCGTGACCTGGCTGAAGTCGGACGCTTAACCGACTGCGCCACCCAGGCGCCCCGGAACATTGTTTTTAAACTGCAAAAGATTGGAAGTACCTGGATGGCTCAGTCAGTTAAGCATCTGATTCTTGATTTCTGCTCAGGTCATGATCTCATGGTTCATGAGATTGAGCCCTGCATCAGGCTCTGCACTGACAGCTCAGAACCTGCTTGGGATTCTGTCTCTCCCTTTCTCTTTGCCCCTCTCCCACTCACACGTGCATGCTTTCTCTCTCAAAATAAATAAACATTTAAAAAGAAATAAATTGCACAAGATTGAAAGCAACCCAAATTTCCTTCAATAAGGGACTGATGAAGCAAATTATAGTACATCCACACAAGGAATACTATGCAGCAATAAAGTAAAACAAGATAATGAGGAAATTATTTTTATGCCATTGTACAAAATGTATTCTAGGGTGTCTAACCTTGTTTAGCAAAAAAAAAGTAAGATGGAGGACAACATATATAAATGCTTCCTTTTGGGGGCCCCTGACTAGCTCAGTGAGTAGATCACGTCTCTTGATCTTGGGATTGTGAGTTGAAGCCCCACATTGGTGTAGAGATTACTTAGAAAAAAAAATCTTAAAAAAATGCTTCCTTTTGAATAAAAGAGTCAGAATATATTTGAATTTATATACATATATATATAGAGAGAGAAATCCTGAAAGGGGGCACCTGGGTGGCTCAGTCAGTTAAGTGTCCGACAGCCTGTTTGGGACTCTCTCTTCTTCTCTCTCTGACCTCCCTTGCTTGTGCTTTCTCTCTCTCTCTCAGAATAATTAAATAAACTTAAAAAAAAAAAACCTGTGTGGCATTAAAAAAAAAAAAGAAATCCTTAAAGTCTTCCTAAGAAAGTAAGAATAGTGATTAACCAGTGGAAATAGGACCAATGACAGGAATTTGAGGGAACTTTGTATTGTATACCTTTTATATAGTTTCTGGCATTTGAACCATATGACAAACCATTAACTATTTAAAATTAAATTATAAGACTTTTGGGGAGTGGAGCACCAGCAGATTTAGAGACTGTTCATTTCATCAACTTTTTAAACCTCCATTCCATTCTTTTAGTCCCTAGGGCTAAACTCCTCCCCCCTTTCTCTTTATCTCTGATTGGCATGAGTTTCAACTCACAAGAAATATGCATTAAGTATGCTTAAAGTACAGGGAACAGTGCTAGGTATTGGGGTCCCCAAGGTACAGAGCTGAACAGGACATAGTCCCTTGAAGTGGTCCAGGGGAATTTTTATCACTCTTTTTAGTAGCTAGGACAAGAATAAAAAATGTTCTCTCCTTTTCCTCTTCTCCCTCCCTTCTTATAATCTTGCAAAATGCTGGAAATTCCTACTTAATTCTCCTCCCCCTCACCTGGAGAGCACTAAGGCTCAAGAACTTTCCATCAGGTCCAGACTGGAAGACCTCAGGCCAGGGCCAAGACTCAACTTGCTTCCCTTGGGCCCCTGGCGCCTTGTGAAGGTTCTTGGACCTCTCAGATGCTGCTGTGACTGTGGTTTCCGGCTTCCTGAGTTCTCACACTCAGCTGGGTGCTGCAGATATCATGCCCCAGTTCCTGCTCTGGAGACTGACAGGCTCAAGCTTGGTGATGCTCTGAGTATATGGGGTCTGTTCAGTATGAGTCACAGCTAAGGGGCTTGATTTCTATTTTAGTTTTCCCCTTTACTCTAGACAGACTCATTGTAAATACCTTGGGGTTGCATAAGGACAGAGTGTAAAGGTTTGCTAGCTAGAGGCTGAGAAAGATTAGTTTTCTCTAATTGAATATCCTATCTCACTTAAGGCCTTTAGTTCTGCTTCTCTTTAGTCAAGGACATTTTGAATACTCCAGGTGATGACGAATCTAGGAAGGAAGCAATCAGAAAATCATTTATATAGAGCTTTGCAGTTTATAATACATTTTCTCATATGCTATTTAACCTAAATGTGACAATTTAAGAAGAAAAGTAATGAAGAGTAATGAAGAGTAATGAAGAGATGCTTACGGAGTGAGAGGACTTTCCGTGTAGCTACTGAATGCCTCTTGTGCTGCTGTATACTTTGGGTGTATGCACAATTTTGTTGTGGAGCTGTCATTTTACAGGCTGAAGTCGGGGTTCTAAATTGGTTAGATACTTAGCAGGAGAGATTCTACTCTGTGGAATTGAGGCTGCTTTACATTCATTCACTTATTCACTAATTACAACTATTAGTTGAATGCCTATTTTGTATGAAGAAAGGATCTAAGAAATAATTGGGAGGTTGAGACCAACTACTAGTGAGATGCTGAAGAGGTTCTTAAGGCCCAAAGATGGATGCTGCCAGGGAGGCAGTGGTAAGACCAGGCTTTTGATCAGAATTTGGCAAATGGAGTTCTGTGACTAGCAGCCAGTGAACATCCAGTTTAGAAGAAGCTGGCAAACCAGGTTTTGCAGGAATCAGAAAGAGTTTAACTCTCAAGATACTTTATTCATATCTGCATCAAGTTATTTTTGCCTGGCCAGCATCAGTTCTCCCCTCCCTCCCCAATTTGCGGGAATATCCTTAGGGGCAGATTGGCCTCTCCTCTTTCCCTGGCAGCTTGAACTAATTCATGTGACCTGAGATTGACCAATCAACAGCGGCTCTTGGCCAAGATTTTTTTTTTTTTTTTTTTTTGCCTTTTAAGTGAGTGACTCAAAGACAAAAGGATGTTAGGATTCAATCCCAGCTGTGGTGTGTAGTGCTGCTGGCAGAAGCAGCTGCTTCTTGGTGAAGCTCCTTTTCTGTCTGCTGATTTTCCAAGCCTGCCCCTCCTCCATGCTCTAGGCCCTTGATATCCTTTTTTTTTTAAGTTTATTTATTTATTTAGAGAGAGCGAGAGCGCATGTGTGAGCAGGGGAGGGGTAGAGAGAGAATCCCAACCAGGCTCCGTGCTGTCAGTGTAGAACCCCAGGTGGGGTTTGATCTCACGATTGTGAGGTCATGACCTGAGCCAAAATCAAGAGTCCAGCTGCTTAATGTACTGAGCCACCCAGGTGCCCTGTCCTCAATATTTCTGTAATATAGTTCTCTTCTGCTTGTGTTGGCAACAGTGTCAGTGATTGTACTTGCAACAGTCAAAGAGAATTTTAACTTACAGGGGTGCCTGGGTGGCTCAGCCGGGCAAACATCCGACTTTGGCTCATATTATGATCTCACAGTTTGTGAGTTTGAGCCCTGTGTCGGACTCTGTGCTGACAGCTGGGAGCCTGGAGCCTGCTTCAGATTCTGTGTCTCCCTCTCTGCCCCTTCCCCGCTCACGCTCTGTCAATCTGTCTCTCAAAAATAAACATTAAAAAAATTTTTTTTAAGAATTTTAACTTACAAATTGTGAAGATTTTTTTAAACTTTTTTTTAAGTTTATGTATTTATTTCAAGACAGAGAGCGTGAGCAGGGGAGGGCTAAGAGAGAGACAGAGAGAGAGAATCCCAAGCAGGCTCCTCACTCTCAGTGCAGAGCCTGATGTGGGGCTCAAACCCATGAACCGCGAGATCATGACCTGAGCTGAAACTGAGAGTCGGACACTCAACCGACTGAGCCACCCAGGTGCCCCCAAACTGTGATGATTTCTTTTCCAGGCTTTGAGATCCTTGAGAGTAGGGCCCAAATGTCATTCTGCCCTGTGTCTTTGGTGCCCAGTTCAAGCGTGGATCTCAATGCATACATATTGAATAAGTGAAGAAACATGTTGTATTTATGCAGGAGTATTGAGTCTGGGATTCTTGACATTACTATGGTTGTGCGACAATAAATTCTCCATATGCCACAACAGCCACTAACATTTGAATGATTTCATGTTAAACCAAGAAGATCCTGGGAAGGTCCTTTCTTAGCTGTATTGGAGCACTTAGCTGAGTTTATGCAGGTGGTTCTGGTCCTCAGATTCCTGAAAAAAATTTGTTTACAATGGAATATTTCACTAATTTGCATGCTATCCTTGGGCAGGGGCCACACTAATCTCAGTATTGTTATAATTTTTGTATATGTGCTGCCAAAGTGAACACAACTGAAGCTTTTGTCCCTGGTTTCCCAGAACCTCTTCCTAAGCACTGCCCTCTGCCCCAAAGTAATGCCCTCTTCAAGCCTGATAGGCTTCTCTTTCCCTTTCATTCTTTCCACAGATACACATTGAATATCTATTATTCGTCAGGTTTGACAATTCAGTTGATATAAGACAGCCCCTAATTCTAATTTACGAAATAGACAAATACAATCAAGAGAACAAATGAAATAATTAAAACTGTGTTAAGTGCTTTGTTGAAAATGAACAGTGATAAGGCAGAGAGTAATTGTCATGGGGCAGGCATGTGATGGAGGGAAGCTCTTCTAGATAATGTAGCCGAAGAGAGTTTCATTGAGGAGATGATAAACTGAGACGTGCATGATGAATAGTCAGCTTTGCAAAAAGCAACAGCTTATCCAATGACCCAGGAGCTGGAAAAGAACTTAGAAAGAGCCATAGAAACTGACAGAAAGTCAGTGTGGCCAGAGGATGAGCAAGGATGAAGGATGCAGATGAATAGACAGATTGGTTGTTTTAAGCAGTACAGTGACATAATCGGACTTACATTTTACAAAGTGCAATCTGGCTGCTTGGTCTTTCCAATGTAAAATAAAGTCCTCATTGGCTCATAAATAACAATTGTTTAGCACCTCTCCTTGGGACTTCCCAAATTCCTTTGGGAAAACATTTCATACTCTTTTGGTGTGGTTGCAACTCTGATCTCGCTCCCCAGAGGCAAACTACAGGTCCTCTCCACACCAGCAGTTGGAATCCTTTCCTAGGAGTTAATGAGGCGAAGTAGAGAAGGTATTAGTGCAAAGACCCCGAGGCGGCAAGCAACCTGGCTTGAGCAGAGAACGTTTGGAAAGCGGGATGTGAGAAAATGTGAGACAGGTAGGTTAGGTTCAGACTTTGAAAAGCCTGGTTGATAGGCTACCATGAAGATTAAGATTTCAATCCGAAGAACAGTGAGCAACGGGCTTTGAGCCGGGGATGGCTGTGATTATACTTGAGTTTTGAAAAGCTTCCACCTCTGTATGTGAAGAACAGATTGTAAAGGAAAAGGGTGATGCGATGGAGGGGACCACCATTATCTAAGAGAGAGGTGGTTTAGACTGCAGTGTTGGCAATGGGATGGAGAAAAGTGGGAAGCTTCGAGACGCATTTAGGAGACATTATTCACAGGTGATACATAGCGTCCAGTCCCAGGCTTCGTGTAACCTCAGTGGTTATGGGTGAGTGGGGACTTCGTGCTGTGGATCCGGGCGCCAGCGTGGTTCCCGCGCGTCAGGGCAGGGGGCGTGGCCCGCCGGAGCCGTCGCCACGGGGATCGGGCGGGGCGGGGCCGAGGGCGGGGCAGCTGGGGCGCTGCGTCACTCGGTGGTGGCGATGGTGCGAGTGTGTGGGGGGCGGGGGATACGCTGGGCGCGTCCCGGGGGTCACGTGGTGCGCAGCACGCAGAGTCCTTCTGTCGGTTGGTCCTGGAGCGGCGCAGCCGGAGCGGGGCTGTGAGGTGAGCTCGCGGCGAGGCGCGGCGAGGAGAAGCCGGCTGGCCGGGGCCGGGTTGGGCCGGGCCCACGCCGTACGCGCGGTGCTAGCGGGAGCGGTGACGGCCTCCACCGCTGCTCGGGTTCCCTGCCCGGCCTCGCTCCCGTCCCGGCCCCGCTTGCCCAGCCCGGAGGGAGGCCCCGGGACCGCTGTTGAGAGCGTGGCGGGCGTGCGAGCGGCGCCCAATCCCCAGGGCTGCCCTAGGGAATGACGGCGGCCGCGGCCAATCAGCGCCGCCCGAGGGGGCTGGGCCGCGGGGTGCGGGCTTGGGGCGCGGAGCGGGCCGTGTTGGGGGTGGGGGGTAAGGGCTAGGGCTGGAACCTGTGCTGTTGTGGCCCCCAAGAGCTCCACCACCAGCCTCTGCTGTTGCCTTGTGCTTTGGGAACGCGTTTTCTTTTATTGAATCTTTTACCCTATTCTGGGGAGCACACCCCTTTCTCAAGCCCCTGACTATGGGAGTGTCCCCTTTCTCTATAGTTTAGAAAATGTGGTGCACCCCCTTTCTTAAACTCCAGCCCTGGGGTTTTATCTTAATTTCCAAAGCCCCTCAAACTGAGGATGTACCCCATTTCCCAAGCACCCACCCCCAAACTGGGAGGACACTCCCTTCTCCGAGCCTCAATTCTGAATACGCACTCCATTTCAAATTTTGGGGTTTGCCCCATGATTGAGTCTCAGATCTGAGGTCCAACAACCAACGTTTTGGGGATATCTATATTCCCATAAATCCAAGGAAGAATCCCGTTCTCCAGGCCCCAGATCTTGCAATATGCTTTCCAAGATTTCTTAAATTTGGGGGCCACTTCATTTCCCCAGCCCTTCAAAAGTGGGGGGTGCACCTCATTTCCAGAGTCTGCGATCCAAATCCTGAAGTTTAAAGATAGATATTTGCAGTTGCACAAATAAAGGAATTCACTGCTTTTTCTAGTCACTGTATTCTTGGGGTTGCACCCATTTTCATGAGTTCCTCAAATTGAACTACCTTATTTCCTGGAGAGATTGGTTTTCATTCTGAAAGTGTATTTATTTCCTGTGCCTTCAAGATGTACAGAGTCCACCCTTTTTGGTTACACGGTTCTCAGGGTGCAGCCACCTTCCTGATGCTTATTAAATCTCAGAGGGCACACATTTTTTCTGTCCTCTCATTTCCCGGCCATGATCCTTGGTTCTTGAGCATGCCTCCTGTTCTTTTAGCTTTTCTGCTATCCAAGACATTCTCATTCCTCAGTTTCCTTTCCTCTTTGGAACCCCATTTCCCTTTTAGGTGCTCTCCCTGTTGGTCAAGGCACCCATTTCCTCTTCCTTTGGTGAATGCGTATCTTTCTTCAGCACAGCACTTTCTCTGCTTCTGTGGCCTTTTTTCTAAGCACACTTCCTATAGTCACACCTCCTGAATTCCCCTCCCCTAAGGGGAAGATTCCCCCTCCTAAAGGGTGCCTGCATGTGTGTCTACTTTATCTTTTATCTTTCTGTTTTCTACTAACAGAAACTCTTCTGTCTTGGTTCGCCTTATCCCATTTTCTGCATTTTTCTGAATCCTAACTCTCTTTGGACGCCGCTCTGCTTACTGGTGTCTTTAGAGGTTTTCCCTTTTCTACTCATATGGGAGGTGTGGCCTCAGGTCCAGGACTGCCTTACCCCCCAGCATGGGTTTAAACTGGAAAGGAATCCCTTCGCATTTCTTTGGTTGTTCACAGGACTCTTTATTATCTGGGTAGTTTGCTTCCTATAAGATTCTGGTTAGATGGGTACTGTTTTCTTCTTTGCTTTTTTCCCCATATTGGGAAAAAAATCTGAAGAGATTCTTCTAGTCTTGCTTCCAGCTCATTAAGCTTCCTCCCGACTTTGGCTTTCTTCCTTCCTTTTATCAAGAAAAGAGGTCATTTGGAGGAATCTCTTCGTCACTCTTTTTGTTCTTGTCTCTGAGGTGCAGGTGGGGGATGGATACTTATCTCCCCCCATCATTTTCTCACATGTCTGCCAAGCCTTGTTCCCAGTCCCTACCTTAAAATCTCTAAGTATCTGGGACCTCTTGTCTCTTAAAAGCCTCTCAGTAGGTTCTTTCTTTTGTATTACCCTCTGCCTTTCCAGATCTTATTCAGGGCTTCTCTGCCTGCACCCCTAACCGGATTAATTTCTCCACAGCTGGAATCCCAAGTGCTTATGGGATAATGATACATCTGACCTTTCTCCCTTTTGGGAAGTACTTGAGTGTGCAGCTGTATGAGGCCTCAGTGGGGGAGAGAGTTTGGGCCTGAGAAGCTACACTGTCAGGCAATGAAGGTACTGCATTTTCAGGACCAGGTCCTTCTGAATCTCATTTGGAGATTGGATGTTTGCCAAGCACCTGCTTCTTAGGGATGCTGGGGGATTTAATGATACTCCCAGGAACCTGTGGAATTAATGGGGCTTGTGGAGAAGTGCTCTGAACTCAATGTTGGAACTTGAATAAAATTAACCATTATTGTATTTCAGAACAACTAAGCTGTTTCATATTTCATGTTCATGAAGGCCCTAGAGCTAAGGTGTTTTATTTCAGGAAGTGAAATGTATGCCACATTTAGATCATATGGTCGTTAGTAAGTACCAAATTGATTAAAAAACATTGGAGGTCTGTCTCAGCAGTACCCAATAAAATATGATTACAGAAAGTGAGCAGGTATTTTGTCTCTTTATATGCCTGTTTGGTACTTTGGTACTGCTATATATGGTGCATTTTTAAAGTATTCTGCGTCAGTGCTTCTCAAACTTGAACGTGCACATAAATTGTCTAGGGGGGAGGGTCTTACTAACATGCTTATTTTTATCTAGTAGGTTAGGGTGGGACCTTAGTATCTGCATTTCTAATTCCCAGGTGATGCTAATGTTACTGAACTACACTTGGAGTAGTGGGGTTCTATACACAAAGCCATGGAGATCTCTGGGAACAAAAAGGTGGTGGTTAGCCTTTTGCTGGGGTATTATTTTCCACTTTCTCTTTATCCAGACACATCCCTTCAAGTTTGTACAAGGCCATGGTCCCCTTCTGAAGACTAGGGAGTTATACTTAATTACAGTTATTCTAGCATTTAGCTTTTAAAACCATGGTTAAAATTTCTTTGGGAGTTTGAATTTCTATGTATTTTGTCAAATTTAAATGCTTAAATATTTGTTGCTTAATTGTGAACATAATTCTTTTTTTTTTTTAAGTTTATTTATTTATTTTGAGAGAGAGAGAATAAGCAGGGGAGGGGCAGAGAGAGGGGTAGACACAGAATCCCAAGTAGGCTCTGCACTGTCTGTGGGGCTCGATCTTGAGAACCGTGAGATTGTGACTTGAGCCAAAATCAAGAGTCGGACAATTAGCCAACTGAGCCACCCAGCCACCTCTAATTTTTTTTTTTTTTTTAAGTAAACTTTGTGCCCAACGTGAGGCTCAAATATACAACCCTGAGATCAAGGGGTGAGTGCTCTACTGACTGACCCAGCCAGGTGCTCTAGTTGTCAACATCATTCTTGACATGAAGTCTTCTAGTAAATAAATACTTCAGAGCTTATATAGTAGTTAGCCATCTTGTGTCTCTAATTCCTCACTTGTCATCCTACTATGGGTTGGAAGGAAGTCTGAGATACCCCAGGTTATCAGGCTGATAGGTGTTGGAATTTCCAAGGAGTCCTTTTTGGTTTTCTAGGTTCTGGAAATTGGCCTGGGAAAGGCAGGTGCCTGGACCTTGGATAGAAGCTCCTGGCTTATCTCTGTATGAGAACTTCACAAAGGGGAATGCTGGTGGAAAGGTGACATTCTTTGATGGGGATTCTATGCTTGGGATGCTCTCTCTGTTTTTGTACCAACATCTCTATTTCTGAGTTTTAGTGGGTTTTTCCTCCCTAAATGTCTTAAGTCATCTGTACCTATTTCCCTGGCTGTCATCTGTCATGGCCTTTTCCAGCATGATCCTGTTCTGGGCCCTAATCAGGACAAACCTGAATGACTAGACTATTTTGTGTCCTGTGCCTCCCCCTCCCTCTCATCCCTCACATGAATGTCAGATCCTCTTCAGTAACGGATTTGATCTGGATTTGGCTCTAGTCCCAGCTCTTCCACTCACTGTGAGACCCGAGGCAAGTCACTTAATGCTAGTGGGCCTCATTTTCCCCGTTTGCAAAATGAGGGGCTGATTATCTCCAAGGTTTACCCTGCTCTGAGTCTTTGTTAGTACCTTGCTTAGAAACCCAGTGTCTGTGGGAGCATGTTGTTAGATCTGATTTCCTTCACGTGCTCTGTTGGGCAGGCTGCCAATCCTTCCCTCGTCCGAGTCACTCCTGCCACTGCCTCTTTGCTAGCCTAGGCAGCCAGCTTGTCCTCACACCCAACTTCAGCATACTTCTGCCTCCATGTCCTCTGCCAGTTCTATGCTTTACTTCATTCAAAATTGCCTAACCTTCTCAGTGTTCTTCAGTGTTCATTCAACGTTAGGTACGTCCCTGAATCACTAAGAGGGAGTCTTGTAGTTTACATACAACCATGTTTATATCTCTTATCTGATATATATTTAAAAAGTGTTTTCTTCTCCTCCCCACCCCAACTTTCTTTTTTGCTTTCAATTACCAGGCTAGGCAGAATGAAATTTAAAAGGGAAGCAGGCGGTTTGCTTTTGGCTGGAGTATGAGGAAAGTGAGATGTAATGCTTTTAGTCCTCTTCTCCCAAAGGTCTTGCATATCAGTGGGGAATCAGCTACCTGGTACTTCTTCCGGGACTTGAAAGGTGCTCAGACTCCCTGTCTGTAATTTGAAAGTGTATCCTGAGTCCAAACACTATTTAAAAATGACTTCTAAGTGCTTTTCTTCCTAATGACACACTCAGCCATAAAACCTCAGACAAGAGTTTGCTAAGGGGGATGACAAGTAATCTAGATTTCAAATAATTTCATCAGTGAGTAAAACTAATAGTTCTTTGAGAACACCTGATTATCTTCAAAGGCAGTTGCTGACACTGCCTAGAAATCAGGGCTCAAGGTTGTCTCTAACTCCCCAGTCTCCATTCCTTTTTAGGAGCTACTGGGGGGAAGTTTACAGTTTTCGTGATAAACATTCTTTAACCAAAATGTGTGCTTAGTTAGAGCCTCCTTGGTTGGATTGTAAGCTCAGAGAAAGGGAGGATGTTCCTGTTTTATTCATCTCTCTCAGCAATTGCCCCTTATAGGTTGTTAACTGACTAACCTTAACTTAGGGTAACCTACTGAAAATTGAAACCCCAATTTATAATGCTGTGACAGCTTTGCTAGGTCTTAGGCTAGGTATCCAGCTGTTCTTTGCTTTCTTTGACCAAATAATGGAAGTAACAAGCTTGCAGAAATCCCATAAAATTTTAGGAGCCTGGTGTGAGTCACTGAGCATAAATAGGGCAGTTTGTATGAAAGGGAGGTGGTGGATCCATGGACTTTGGGGAAGGATTTAAAATGGTGGTTTGTGGATGCCTGGCTGGCTCAGTTTGTAGAGCATGTGACTCTTAACCTCGGGGTCGTGAGTTCTAGCCCCACACTAGGCATAGACCTTACATTAAAAAAGAAAAAAATGAGGGCGCCTGGGTGGCTCAGTTAAGCGTCTGACTCTTGGTTTTGGCTTTGGTCATGATCTTGAGGCTTATGGTTTTGAACCCTAAGTTGGGCTGTGTGCTGGCAATGTGGAGCCTGCTTGGGATTTTCTATCTTTCTCTCTCTCTCTGCCCCTTCCTTGCTCACACTATGTGTCAAAATAAATAAACTTAAAAAAAAAAAAAGATTTGATTTGATGAGAACTTATCCCATGTCAGGAACATAATTCTAGGATTTTAAAGGCTGACTCCCAGGCATCTAAGGTGACAATTTCAAGCTCTTTTTGTCTTAGTAGAGACCTGATTTTTAAAAAAAATTTTTTTAACGTTTTACTTTATTTTTTAAGAGACAGAGAAGGACAGAGCACGAGCAGGGGAGGGGCAGAGGGAGAGGGAGACACAGAATCTGAAGCAGGCTCCAGGCTCTGAGTTGTCAGCACAGAGCCCGATGCAGGGCTCGAACTCGTGAACTGCGAGATCATGGCCTGAGCCGAAGTTGGACACTCACCTGACTGAGCCACCCAGGTGCCCCAATAGAGACCTGATTTTTTAAAGGTCTCTTTCCCACATGGAAAAATTGCACAGCATGGTGGATTGACATACCTTTGTTGCTTCTACAGGTGGACAGATGTTGGGATTTCTAGATTGTGGAAACCTGGCTTGGAAATAGGGATATTTTACAATAATAATAAACATAGTCAGTGTTTTTTTGAGCACTCTGTTGGAGCTTATTGAATCTTTACAATTTATCTATTATCCTCACCTAGTAGATGTGGAAACTGAGATTAAATAACTTGTCCAAGGTCATTTGGCTAATGGAGTCCAAGTTTCTTTGCCTGCAATCCTAGTGCTCTTTTTTTTTTTTTAAATATGGAACAGTTCACAAATTTGAGTGTCATCCTTGCACAGGGGCCATGCTAATCTCTATATTGTTCCAATTTTTGTGTATAAGCATGATCCCAGTGCTCTTACATCCTTATTTAAATGCCTTACTTTTCTACCCAGAGGTTTGATTAAACTTTAATTATAATATCAAACAGGTGTCAGTCTGGAACCCAGAACTTAAGTACTACTGAGAGAAGAGGTGGCCTTGCCATTTCATCCCAGATTTTGTTCCTGACCATGCAAACATGCCTCAGTTGTAGAAGCCAAACTCTTCTAGCTCAGGCTGCCTCTTTCCCTTTCTTGAGGCTCCTGGGCATGGCTGAGTTGTGCTGTTTGATTGTCCCTTGGTCCCATGGAGTGGTGAATGCTGTCCAATGTCTTTTTTTAATTTTTTATTTTTATTTTTTATTTAAAGAAAAAAATTTTTTTAACGTTTATTTATTTTTGAGACAGAGAGAGACAGAGCATGAATGGGGGAGGGGCAGAGAGAGAGAGGGAGACACAGAATCGGAAGCAGGCTCCAGGCTCTGAGCCATCAGCCCAGAGCCCGACGTGGCGCTCGAACTCACGGACCGCGAGATTGTGACCTGAGCTGAAGTTGGACGCTTAACCAACTGAGCCACCCAGGCGCCCCTGTCTTTTTTTTTTTTTTTTTTTAAAGTAGTCTCCATGCCCATCGTGGAGCCCAACATGGGGCTTGAGCTCACGACCCTGAGATCAAGACCTGAACTGAAATTAAGAGTTGGCTGCTCAACCGACTGAGTCACCCTGGTGCCCCCAATGTGCTTGGATGAGTAGGACATTGGTTGTGTTGTGATCTATATAAGAATTGTACCTCTGTAATTCAGAAAGGCAAGATAGTTAAAGAGACACCTATCTGTATGGCTGTATGGGATGTGGTGGGAAGGACCAGGATTTGGAGGCAAAATGCCTGAGTTTCAGTTCTATCACCTGCCATTATCTTGGGACTACACATAACTTGGGCATGTGGCTTAAACCTCTTGGGCTTCTCACCATGGCATGGGCAGTGGAGGCAGACTTCCAGCATAAGTAGTTACTTAACCTCCCTGGACCTCTGGTTCCTTATTCAAGTATCATCATAACTGCCTCACATTGATCATTGGAGGTATCAGTAAATGTTACCCTTTCCTTCCATTCCCTAATCTTTAAAAATGGGAGTAAGAAAACCTAATGTATAGGGTTATCAAAATTTGGTAAACTGTGAAGAGTTGAGTGTATGTTATTGTTATTCTGTTTTATTTCTCACAAATTATTTTTAAAATCTTTTCATGTTTGTTAGTTGTATTTTATCTGTAACTATATCAGTAGTATCTATAAGAGGGAAAGATACTTAATTTTTTTTTCATTTTTACACAAAACATGTTAATAGTAATCCCTTACTGTCATTAGTATGCAGATATCCCAAGGCCTCATTTTTATTTCCAAAGGCCTTACTATTATTATTATTATTAATTTTTTTTAATGTTTATTTATTTATTTTTTCGCGAGAGAGACAGAGCGTGAGCAGGGGAGGGGCAGAGAGAGGGAGACACAGAATCTGAAGCAGGCTCCAGGCTCTGAGCTGTCAGCACAGACCCCTATGCGGGGCTCAAACCCACGAACCGTGAGATAATGACCTGAGCTGAAAGTCTGTCGCTCAACCGACTGAGCCACCCAGGCGCCCCACTATTATTATTATTTTAAGTTTATTTATTTTGAGAGAGAGTGCAAGCACATACACACACGTGTGTGCACGAGTGGGGTAGGGGCAGAGTGAGGGAGAGAGAGAATCCTAAGCAAGCTCTCTGCTGTCAGGACAGAGTCCAACGTGGGGCTTGAGCTCATGAACTGTGAGATCATGACCTGAATTGAAATCAGGAGTTGGATGCTTAACTGACTGAGCTACCCAGGTGCCCCACCAAAGGTCTTACTTTTAGAAGTAGTATAAGTATAGGGGGTCTTAGAGGAGGTCCTGGCTCTCAAAGCCCAGCTCTTCTGCCTGGCTAGGAGACCATGGGCAAGTTATTTGCTCTCATTCTCCTATTCTTCTGTAAAATGGGATAATACTGCCAAATAATCTGCATTGTTGAGAATAAGATATTTGTCAAGGATTTAGCCTGTGAAGTAAATGTTAGCCATTTCCTGCTATTAATGAAGGCCACGGGGCACCTGGCTAGCTCAGTTGGTAGAGCATGTGACTCTTGTCTCAGGGTTGTGAGTTTGAACCCCATATTGGGTGTGGAGCTTGCTTAAAAATTTTTTAAAAAACATTATGTATATGTTTATATATTCCATGAATATAAGTTAATATTTAAAGAATAAGGTTAGGGGCGCCTGGGTGGCGCAGTCGGTTAAGCGTCCGACTTCAGCCAGGTCACGATCTCGCAGTCCGTGAGTTCGAGCCCCGCGTCAGGCTCTGGGCTGATGGCTCAGAGCCTGGAGCCTGTTTCTGATTCTGTGTCTCCCTCTCTCTCTGCCCCTCCCCCGTTCATGCTCTGTCTCTCTCTGTCCCAAAAATAAATAAACGTTGAAAAAAAAAAATTAAAAAAAAAAATAAAAATAAAGAATAAGGTTAATTAGTTGACTGTTCAATAATGTGTTTGTCTTTAAATTTTTTTTTTAATGTTTATTTATTTTTGAGAAAGAGAGACAGACAGCATGAGCAGGGGAGGGGCAGGGAGAGAGGGAGACACAGAACCTGAAGCAGGCTCCAGGCTCTGAGCTGACAGCACAGAGCCTGATGTGGGGCTTGAGATCATGAACTGAGCTGCAGACTGACACTTAGCCGGCTGAGCCACCCAGGTGCTCCAATGATGTGTTTGTCTTTAAAACCCCATACGCAGCCAAACAGTTGTAATTCAGGAAAATGTCTTTGTATCCCCCATGGAGTAATGGCTCCATATCTACATTGTTTGCTTGGGGTACCTGAGTGGCTTAGCCGTTTAAGCGTCCAACTTTTGCTCATGTTATGATCTCCTGGTTCACGAGTTTGAGCCCCGCATCAGGCTCTGTGCTGACAGCTTGGAGCTTGGAGCCTGCTTTGGATTTTGTGTTCCCCTCTCTCTCTGCTTCTCCCCAACTCATGCTCTGTCTTTGTCTCTCTCTCAAAAATAAAAACATTAAAAAAATTAAAACAAAGTTTTATGATATAGTGATACCTCAATTAAGGAGTTGTGTAAGAACAGCTTAGTTGGGTATGTTTTTAAAGACTCCCTTATCTGAAAGGAAGCCACTCCACAGTTACCAACATTTATAGATAGACTGGAGCTTCCTGTCACTGAATATAACTTTTCTTAGGCCCAGGGAGCAAAATTGTAGTCTTGTCTTCAGGTGCCTCATTCCCTGTGCCTTGCCTTCCTCCCCCTGCCCCTAAAGAGTGGTAATGGTTCGTACATTTGCCCGTGGAGCCTCCGAGTGATGGCTGTCTTGAATCCCTACCTCCGTCTAGGGGAATGATACTTGTCTTTTTTCTTGTTTTTGATACTATTGTGTCAGTGAGGAAGTTGACATTTAACAAGCACCTGACCACCACATAAGGACACTGCTTGTTGAATGCTGAGGGTTCCAATGAGGGTGTTTAGGGCCTTGTGAGAGATCATTCAGAGACCTGCAGTTTCAGTGTAGCATGTTGAGTGCTGTGGCCCAGAGAGTGGGCCAGACTGCCGTGGGAGAATACCAGAGTGGGCTGCTGGCCCAGCAAGCCCTTCAAGGAGGTGTGGAAGGACTGGGCAGAGGAATCAGCTTGTTTGAGCAAAGGTCCTGGAGGTTGGAACTACAAGGATTCTGGCTGTGTGGCTGCAAGAGCAGTACTTTGAGAGCCAGGCTGTGTGCTAAGTAATTTCTCTCTTCCCAGCACCTGTATGAAGGCATGAAGTTGGTACTGTACTGTTCCTGTTTTACAGATGAGGAGCCGGATGCTCAGAGAGAAAACTTGTGCAAGTTATCTGGAAAATGTTGGAGCTGGGATCGAAACCCAGGCTGTCCCACTCCCAAGAATTCTGACATCTAGCCATTGTGTGCTACTGCCCCTCTGTTAAGCTTGCCTACTTTCCTATGAAAAAACAGTATTTTATTTATTTATTTTTAAAAGTTTACTTATTTTGAGAGAGAGAGAGAGAGAGAGAGAGAGAGAGAGAGCACACGAAAGCATGAGCAGGGGAGGGGCAGAGAGAAGAGAAGTCCAAGCCAGCTCTGCACTGGCAACATGGAGCCCTGCTTGAGGTTCAAACTCACGAATTGTGAGATCGTGACCTGAGCCGAAATAAAGAGTTGGATCCTTAACTGATTGCCATCTAGGTGCCCTAAGAAAAATTTTAAAAAGTTTTATTTATTTAAGTAATCTCTACACGCCACATAGGACTTGAATTCACAACCCCAAGATCAAGAGTCTCAGCCTACTTTCCTGTGTTTTTTAAAGCTTTTTAAAAAAAAAAGTTTATATATTTTGAGGGAGGGAGAGTGTGAACCTGTGTGTGGGGGAGGGGCAGAGAGAGAATCCCAAACAGGCTTCACGCTGTTTGCACTGTTAGTGGGGTTCAAACCCATGAACTGTGAGGTCATGGCTTGAGCCGAGATTGGGAGTTAGATGCTCAACTGATTGAGTCACCCAGATGCCCCAACAGCTTAGTTTTTTTATTTAAAAAATGAGAATTGGGGCACCTGGGTGGCCCAGTCGGGTGAGTATCTGACTTTGGTTTAGGTCATGATTTCGTGGTCTTTGAGTTCAAAAACCCTGCATTGGTCTCTGTGCTGACAGCTCAGAGCCTGGAGCCTGCTTCAGATTTTGTGTCTCCCTCTTTCTATACCCCTCACCTCTCACCTTCTGTCTCTTTCAAAAATAAATAAAAATTAAAAAAAATAAAAACCGAGAATCATCATCATCATCATTATAAACCTAAAAGACACTAAATGGAATGATGGTTATACACAGCACATAGAAGAGGGTCTGTAATAAAATAGGCAGTCGGAAGATGTCAGTTTATAAGACAATATTGATTTGGATCTGGGAAGGTTGTGGCTAGGGGCTTTGAGCTCCACTGAAAGCTGTTGTAGTAATTGGATTAGAACTGGTGGGGGCCAGAATTGGAAGAGACTTAGAAGTAGGTGTTACAAAGTGGTGACTGTGAGTTGGAGGCAAGGGTAATGCCTCCTTGGCATGTTGGCCAGTCTCCATCCTTAAACTGTGATGAAAAAAGAAGGAACTTGTGAGGGTAGGATGGTTAGTTCAGTGAGGTTGAGTAAGGTGCCAAAGGTCATTGAACAAATATATTCTGGAGCCAGTCCTGGGCGTGAGGCTCTTTACACTGCTTCTGGGAAGATCCACTGATTTGACCAGCTCATTCTCAGTAATTTGGAATGAGTAAACTCAACTTGTGTTTGCTCTCTGAATTTTAATTGTGGAAGGAAAAGCTTGGCTTTTGGAGAAAGCATTTCTAATATCTGTAAAGAGGGTAGAGAATTTTTGGCTTATTTCTTTTTTTCCCTTCCACCTTTCCTGATTTCCCCCCTGTCCTTTGCTTCCTTCCTTCCTCCTTCAAATAAAAGAGGTTAATTCAGCTCTTAACAGTGTGACCTGGGGAAGGGCCTGAGGAATGGAACTGGTCTTTACTTTAGACTCAGTCTTCCTTCTGTGTCCTTGAGGAAATGAGGGTAGTGGTAGAGGGGCCCTTGCCCCTACTTCAACCAACTTGTCGTCTCCCCAGGCTAAAGACATACTTCTTACGTTCCTTAGTATATTGGATATTTTTTGTTAATATTCCATGATAATATTGACTGTAATCCTTTGTGTCTGATGTCCTTTTTGCTAGTACTACTATTACACCAACCATTATATCGCTAGTACTGGATATTTAGTGTTTACTGTGCTCAGTATTAGACATCTATTAACTCACTTATTTCTCACAACAACCCCAGGAGGTAGGGGTTGGGTTATCAATTCCATTTTGTAGATGGGCAAGTAGAGAGAGATTCAGTGATTTTTCTCATCTTAACTCAGCCAACAATAAGTGGAGCCAGGATTGGTCAGAATGTGAGTCTGAAACCTGACTGTGCTCCCATCCTTAATCACTCCTGACTGTCCTCCAAGACAGAACTTTGGCAAAGAGTCCCCTTGGAAACTTCCTCCTGTGAGATTGCCATGTCACTGGACCTGCTGATACTGTTTATGCTTTTATGGGACAGCACGGTGGGCTGCAGGGTAGTCAGTTTCCACCTCCTAGGGATGTGAAGGAGAGGGGAGCTCATTCCCACCCGAGGCACCTTGCCTCTAGGACTTCCCTTTGCTGAAAATTTTCCCTTGGATCTTCTCATGGTTGTCTCCTGGTCATTTAGAACTCTGCTAAGACCTCAGCTTCTCAGAGTACTTTGTAACACTTATCTAAAGTGGTCCTCCCATGTCACTGGTTCACATTATTTTGTTGGGTTTTTCCCCACAGTGCTTATCCTGACAGAAGTTATTTTCTTTGTGTAACTTGTTTATTGCCTGCCTTCTCCATTAGAGAACAGGGTTGGGGTAGTCTTCCCTTCCCAGTATCTATCTCCAGAACCTGGCACATAGGCATTCAGTAAATATTTATTGAGTGAAGGAGGCATGAAGATTTAAGCTGGTCTTTCACTTGAAGTGTCCCTCCATTGAAAGGGGGTTGAATTAAGTTTCAGAGGCACCATCACCACTAAATGGAGGTTGAATGCAAGCCTGGTGGTAAGCACTGTTGGGTTATCACAAAGCTTGTTCTATAGTTTCTGGTGATTGACATTCTTCCCTTGAGTGTCCCAGGGTTTATTTTCCCCTATATCTCAGCTGACTTGTTGAAAGGTCTTGTTCCATACCCATCTATCACTTTAATTATTTATTACTTTAAGTCCTTGGTTCCTTCTTGAGCATAATGGGGTTGCTGAGGGCATGACCTCCGTTTACCATGGCTGCAGTACTCTTTCACCTCTCCCAAAATGAAACCCAGAGCTTTTGTCAGTACAACATTAACTGTAAATGTATTCTAAGTTTGGAAAATTCTGCTGCCATTTTTTGAGTACCTACTTTGAGTTAGACAAGTAAGGACTTTGCAGACCTTTTCTCAATCCTTATAGCACCCAAGACAGAGGCCATTATTAAACCTCATTTGATGAGTAAAGAGAACTCAAAGATGTAGCTCATAAATAAGCATATGTGGTGGTTAAGAATCTGGAGCTGCAGGGTCTAAGGTTCAAATCCTGGCTCAGCCTCTTACCAAATGGGTGTCCTAGGATATCCCTAACTTTGTTCCTGTTTTCTCATCTTTACAATGAGAATTAATGCCACCTACCTCTGCAATTGTTTTAAAGATTACATGAGTTAATATATGTAGAGTTAATTAGCTATTGTTATTATAGATGTTTTTCAAGTAGGTCTTGTCAGTCTGCCTAAGGGTATTTTCTATCCTTTGGTAAGGTTAGCTCACATCACCATCATTTTCTTTTTTAATTCATTTATTTGGCATCTGTGAGCATTAGTCCTTCCTTTCCCTAATGGAACTTATAGTGTAGTCCTACTACATTAGGTTTATTTAAAATTTTTTTTTAATGTTTATTTATATTTGAGAGAGAGAGACAGAGACAGAGCATGAGTGGGGGAGGGGCAGAGAGCGACTGAGACTGAATCTGAAGCAGGCTCCGGGTTCTGAGCTTTCAGCACAGAGCCCCACGTGGTGCTTGAACTCAGGAGCTGTGAGATCATGACCTGAGCCAAAGTTGACGCTTAACTGACTGAGCCATCTGGGCGCTCCTACATTAGGTTTTATTTAAACATACTCTTGTTTTTAGGGGCATCTAGGTGGCTCAGTTGGTTAAGCTCCCGATGGTTTCAGCTCAGGTCATGATCTCATAGTTCATGAGTTCGAGCCCCATGTTGGGCTCCATGCTGCCAGCGTGGAGCTTGCTTGGGATTGGATCTCCCTCTCTCACTGCCCCTTCCCCCACCTCTTGTTTTTAAATTGTTTTTTAATGTTGATTTGATTTTAACGTTGATTATTTTTTTATTTTTGGGAGAGAGAGAGAGAGAGAGAGACAGAGCATGAGCAGGGGAGAGGCAGAGAGAGAGGGAGACACAGAATCTGAAGTAGCTCCAGGCTCAGAGCTGTCAGCACAGAGCCCAATGTGGCGCTCGAACTCATGGACCATGAGATCATGACCTGAGCCAAAGTCGGACGCTCAACTGATTGAGCCACCCAGGTGCCCCTTAAATATGTGAACTAAATCTACTTTCCCCAGAGTTTTATCTAAAGAGCTATTTTTTTTTTTTCATTTTCACAAATGATTTATTTTTATCCTGGGCTGTATTCTTCACATTAAGGTTACTGAGTCCAAGTGTATAAGCAGTTTTACAGCATGTTCCTTGCTTGCAGATTGCGGTGTAAAAAGACAGCCATGGTGAGGGCCCTAGGCAATAGTTCAGATGTTCAGTTTCCTCACAGCCGGGCCAGTCTTAGGTTTTGGCCTTTCTGAAAAATTAAATATTCTTGCTTGTTATATAATGGTGTGATAATTCTGACACAACATCTGGAAAGCAGCCAATTACTTGATCTTCCTGCCTGTATTCAAATTGTGTTTGTATCTAAAGGCATGAATATAAGCATAGCAACAACTTTGGTAAAGGAGAGAGGAAGGCCCTTTTTCTTTTTTCTTTTTTCCTTAAATGTTTCTTTATTTTGATAGAGAGCATGTTCACAGGCAGGGGAAGGTACAGAGAGAGAGGGAGAGAGAATCCCAAGGTGACAGTGCAGAGCCTGTTGTGGGGCTCAAACTCATGAACTGTGAGATCATGACCTGAGCTAAAATCAGGAGTCCGATGCTTAACTGATTGAGCCACACAGGAGCCCCTAGAGGAATAGCCTTTGAGAAGTGGTTGGTGTATCTCTGGGAAAATCTTGTTACCTGTTGTAAGAGGTATCTCCTGCTTTGGAGGACCTGCGAAGCTGCTGGCTGCTCTGCACCTCGGTTTTCTGTCTGTGCCACAGCACTATCACATGTAGTCTTAACTAGATCACATGGCAGTTGTGAAGGTCTGGTAAGACAGTATAAGAATGAAAGGACTTTTGTATATTTAAATGTTAGGAAGAAATATGAAGAAATAACAAAGAAGGAACCCAAAATTAAAATCTTACCAACTAGACAATCCCTGTTGACAATGAAAGAAAAAGTAAATTCTTGGGACGCCTAGGTGGCTCAGTTGGTTAAGCATCCAACTCTTGATTTCAGCTTGGGTCATAATCTCATGGTTCGTGAGATTCAGCCCCTTGTCAGGCTCTGTCCTGACAGCACAGAGCCTGCTTGGGATTCTCTCTCTCCCTCTCTCTCTCTCTCTCTGTTCCTCCCCTGCTCATGTTCCCCCCACCCCCCATCTCTCATGTGTGCTTTTTCTTTCTCTTTCAAAAAATACATTTAAAAAATTACTTTTTATTTCTATTTATTTATTTATTTATTTATTTATTTATTTGGCTCCATACCCTGAGTGGAGCCCAATGTGAGGCTTGAACTTGTGACCCTGAGATCAAGACCTGAATTGAGATCTAGAGTTGGATGCTTGGGGTGCCTGGGTGGCTCAGTTGGTTGAACTTCTGACTCTTGACTTTGGCTCAGGTCATGATCTCACGGTTCGGTTCATGGGATCGAGCCCTGCATAGGGCTCTGTGCTGAGCATTGAGCCTTCTTAAGATTCTTTGTCTTTATTTGCCCCTCTCCTGTGTGTTCTTTCTCATAATAAATAAATAAACATTAAAAAAAAAAAGTCAGATGCTTAACTGACTGAGCCATCCAGTTGCCCCTTAATTAAAAAAAATTTTTTTTTCAACGTTTATTTATTTTTGGGACAGAGAGAGACAGAGCATGAATGGGGGAGGGGCAGAGAGAGAGGGAGACACAGAATCGGAAACAGGCTCCAGGCTCTGAGCCATCAGCCCAGAGCCTGACGCGGGGCTCGAACTCACGGACCGCGAGATCGTGACCTGGTTGAAGTCGGACGCTTAACCGACTGCGCCACCCAGGCGCCCTGCCCCTTAATTTTTTAAAGTTATTTTTCATTTTTTTACTTTGAGAGAGAGTGTGCGTGCATGTGCACACCAGCAGAGGATGTGCAGAGAGAGAATCCCAAGCAGGTTCCAAGCTGTCAGTGTGGAGTCCAGTGCTGGGCTCCATCTCACAAACCATGAGATCATGACCTGAGCTGAGATCTAATGTCCTGATGCTTAACCGACTGAGCCACCCAGGCCCCCTACCCTTGCAAATACATTCTTAAGGTTAGAAAATTCTACCAAAATAGTAAGATAAAAAATGAAAGGTTAAATTTTCATGCTCCGTTCCTCTCATTAAGGGAATGTCCTTAAATAGTTTCTTGGTTCCTTCTAAGAAATAATTTTATACATATGCTGTGATAGTTGTGTCTAGGGACGCCTGGGTGGCTCGGTTGGGTGTCCAACTTCAGCTCAGGTCATGATCTCACCATTTGTGAGTTTGAGCCCCACATTGGGCTCTGTGCTGACAGCTCAGAGCCTGGAGCTTGTTTCAGATTCTGTGTCTCCCTCTCTCTCTCTGCCCCTCCCCCATTTGCACTCTGTCTGTCTAAAAAATAAATAAACATAAAAAAATAGTTGTGTCCATATGTCTGTTTGTTTACATTAAAGGGATAGTACCATACACATGCCTCTACATCATGTCCTTTTTACTTGACAGTATGTCTTGCAGATGGTTCATATCAGCATCTACAGATTGCCATTTTTCCTTTTAATGGCTGTACAATATTCTGTTGTCTGGATGAACCATAATTCACTTAATGAAGCCTCTTTTGATGGATATACTAGCTGTAGAAATTTCAAAGCTATATTAATCATCGTTACAGGTAATTGGGCAGACTTTGGGGGATATATCTGTAGGGTAAGTTACTGGCAGTGGGACAGCTGGGTTGCAAGTATATGTATTTTTGTAGATAGTGCCAAGTTGCCTTTAGAAAAGCTTTTCCAATTTATGCTTCTAACAACAGTGTATAAGCATGCTTTATTCGCCTCATCCCTGCAAATACTAGTTATCCTACCTTTACATTTTTTGCCTTAGAAGTGAAAAATTGTTATTTTGATTTGCATTTCCTTTAATAAGTTAGTTGTTTGGCATTTTTGTTCTGGTTTGTATGCAGTCTTTGTTAATATGGGAAGTTAGCTCCTTGTCACATACTCTGCAGTTATTTTCCCCCATTTTGAGAAAGTGCCCTGTAAATAGTATTACAAGGCACACAATTAAAGCTTTCATTTTATTGATACAGGAGCATTGACTGCAAATACTGTATTTAAGGAAATAAGTCTTTCTATCTCCTTTGTGGCAGTGGGTTCCCATTGTAGGGAAATTTGAATGTAAAGGAGTAATTTGAAGACCTGACAAGGTCTTTAAAATGGAATCCTAGGGGCACCTGGGTGGCTCAGTCAGATGCTCAACTTATGGTTCCTGAGTTTGAGCCCCACGTCAGGCTCTGTGCTGACAGCTCAGAGTCTGGAGTCTGCTTCAGATTCTGTGTCTCCCTCTGTCTCTGCCCCTCCCCTGCTCACTCTCTGTGTGTCTCTCTCTCTTTCAAAAATAAATACTAAAACAATTAAAAAAGTATGGAATCCTATATAAATACAGATTGCGTTAGGTTTTTTTTCTCTCTTAGTTTTTCTCAGTGTCCTTATTGAACATATTCCCTTTAACTCTTAACTTGGAAGCTGGAGCTTTTTGGAAGAAAAAGCTAAGGGCCTGAAGAATGGATAAGTTAAAAACCTTAGAATCTTAGCCTTTTGGAAAATAATTTGTGTTTGAAACTAAATGTGAGAGGTAAAAAAAAAAAGACATGCAATTTTTTTTTTTTTTTTTCAACGTTTTTTTTTTTTTTTATTTATTTTTGGGACAGAGAGAGACAGAGCATGAACAGGGGAGGGGCAGAGAGAGAGGGAGACACAGAATCGGAAACAGGCTCCAGGCTCTGAGCCATCAGCCCAGAGCCTGATGCGGGGCTCGAACTCACGGACCGCGAGAGCGTGACCTGGCTGAAGTCGGACGCCCAACCGACTGCGCCACCCAGGCGCCCCAATTTTTTTTTTTTTTTTTTTAATTTCCTGCTTCTGTCTGGACTTTTTTGTTAGTAGTTGTCAAATTATTTTTTTTTTTATGTTCGTTTATTTATTTATTGAGAGAGAGAGAAAGAGACAGTGTACGCATGTAGGGGAGGGGCAGAGAAAGAGAGAATCCCAAGCAGGCTCTGCGGTGTCAGCCCAGAGTCCAATCTCGGCTCGATCTCTCACCTGAGATCATCACCTGAGCCAGTTTCAAGAGTTGGATGCTTAACTGACTGAGCCACCCAGGCACCCTGTTGCCAAATTAAATTGGAATTTTGGGGTACCTGGGTGGCTCAGTCTGTAGAACATATGATTCACGATCTCAGGGTTGTGAGTTCTAGCCCCATGTTAGGCGTAGAGCTTACTTAACAACAACAACAAAATTAAATTGAGGCTTTCAGATGATTTCTTGGGTGGCACTTCCCTTGCCCTTTGTTAGAGCTTGTTCATCTCTTCCAGTGTTTATGTTTGTCTTTCTGGGTGGACTGGAGCGGGGACTGAGTTGGATTTCTTACTCCTAATTTCCAGCACAATGCCTTACCGATAGTACTAACTAATCATTTATTGAATGATTTAATGTGAAATCGAAAAACAAATGCTGCCACCCCAGAACAGTGGTAGGAAGATTGGAGATGGGACACAAAAGTCAAGTTAGTCCTTAGTCTTATTCTTTGTGATACCAGGGAGTGAAACCTCAAACAAGTGGGTCAGAGTTAGAAACAGGTTTTTAGTTCATTTGTAGGGAAGACCTTCTGACAATTCAGCCTCAAGAGTAATTGTTTCCTTCTTTTCTTTTCAGCCACTGGGAATAGTTTGCTCATCTTCATTCATTTACTGCCTCGTTCCCACAGTCCTCCTGTATTTTAGTAGGAAGCCTCCTTGGGTACCTGAGGAGAATTTGTGTGGTGAAAGAATTAATTTAGAAATCAAGCAGACTTGAGCTTTTTGTTCTGGGGCTTGTCACTTGGCACCTGAACCTTAGCCAAATTATGCTAAGCCTAATTTTCTCATTTGTGATAATAGAATTATCTATTATCTAGGGGTGCCTGGCTGGCTCAGTTGGTGGAGCATGCAACTCTTGATCTCGAGGTTGTGAATTTGAGCTCCGCATTGGGAGAGATTGCTTAAAAAATAAAATCTTTGGGGTGCCTGGGTGACTAAGTCGGTTAGGTGTCTGACTCTTTATCTCAGCTTAGGTTGTGATCTCATGGTTTGTGGGATCGAGCCCTGCATCCAGCTCTTCATTAACAGCATGGAGCCTGGTTGGGATTCTCTCTCTTCCTCTCTCTCCCTTCTTAGCTCGCACGCCTGTGTTCTGTCTCAAAGTAAATAAACGTTAAAAAAAAAAAATCTTTAAAAGAAGAATTATTAACAGCTAATAACTCTTTTATAGTCCTTACTTTGTACCAGCCCTGTGCCCCTTACATGGATTATCTCATTTAATCCTCACACCTGCTGCCTGGAGATAGGTACTATTACCACCACTAACCCCTTTTAAGGAGAGGAAACAAATTCAGAGGGGTAATTTACCCAAATTCATTCAGCTAGTAAAGGATGGATCTGGGGATTCAAGCCCAAGCATTTAATCCCATTACATTATGTTACATACATGGTGTCTGTAAAAGGGAGCTGTCCCCCTGCATAAAGTCTGACAAATGCTAGTAGCTCAGTGAGTGTTCAGTGCCACTCTGCCTTTTTGTTTGGCATCACTTTTTTTAAAATTTCTTTTATAAGTTTATTTATTTATTTATTTAGAGAGAGGGAGAGTGCGCGCTCATACTTGCACCCTGGAGTGTGTGAGGGAGGGGCAGAGGAAGGAGAAAGGATCCCCAGATCAGGAGTTGCATGCTCAGGCACCTGGGTGGCTCAGTTGTTAAGCATCTGACTTCGGTTCAAGTCATGATCTCACAGTTTGTGAGTTCCAGTCCCACATCAGGTGAGCTCATGGCCCTGCTTCAGGTGAGCCCCTCTTCTATCTTTCTGCCCCTCCTGGGATTCTCTCTTTGTCTGCCCCTCACTCACTTGTGCGTATGCTCGCTCTCTCTCTAAAAAAAAAAAAAAAAAAGTTGTTTGCTTTACCTACTGAGCCAGCCAGTATCACATTTTCATATAATCTGGGAGGCCAAACTGTTAATCTGTATATTACCTATTGTGCATGAAGTCAGAGGTAAAAAGATGATTTGAGTGGTATTTGGGCCAAGCCAAAATGAAGACTTTTATACTGATTGGATTTACTTATATCAGATTTGATATTTTCCTGGAGAATGTTAGGTAAAGCCAGTCAAACCTCTGACTCTCCCTTTCCTAGGGTCCTTATAGTGGAAACACTCCTTAACATAATAACTTTTCAGTTTATTAGAATGTTTCAGCTTCCTTAAACTGTCAACCATTTCTGCCTTCGTTTGACTTGGTTTGCAGCTTTCCCCAGTATCAGCTTATCAGAATTGGTTGTTTAATGCTTAACTCATCCTTCAAATTACATGTTTTTGTTTTTTTCTTGGAGTATTTCCATTGTGAAAAATTTTAAATTTATGAAACTGTTTGAAAGGAAAAGAACAGGGACACCTAGTTGGTTCAGTTGGTAGAGCATATGCCTCTTGATCTCAGGGTTGTTAGTTCCAGTCCTATGTTGGGTAGAGCTTACTTAAAAAAAAAATAAAAAGAAAACAATCACCTATAGCCCCCCCCCCCCTTTTTTTTAAAGCAGGCTCTACGCCCAATTTGGGGCTTGAACTCATGACCTGGAGATCAAGGGTTGTATGCTCTACTGACTGAGCCAGCTAGGCTCCCCTGTACACACATGAGTTTTGTTTGTTTGTTTGTTTGTTTTTTAGAGAGAGATTGTGAGTGTGGGAGAGGGCCAAAAGAAAGAGAGAGAGAGAGAGAGAGAGAGAGAATAAGAATTCTAAGCAGGCTTCACGCTCAGTGCAGAGCCCAAGTGCCCCCAACATGACCCTGGGATCATGACCTGAGCAAAAATCAAGAGTTGGATGCTCAACTGACAGCCACCCAGGCGCCCACCCCAACACACGAGTTTTAATGTGAGCTCAACGTGCTGTAATTTAGGATTCTGTCTTTTCATGTAATGTATTGCAAACAAATTCTTCCTAGGATGTGGTGGCATTACACATCAGATATGAGGATCCACTTCTGTTATTTTTCCACAGTCAGTCCATGGCAAAGATTTTGCTTCTGGTATGAGGCAGATGTTGCCCTTGGCAGTACTCTTATGTTGCTTGGGCAGTGTAGGCTTTTGAGACCCAAAGTTTAGTGGGAGAAGATGTAGCGAGATAGCCTGCTGTATGGAGGTGGCCTGCTTAAGTGCCCCGAGAGCTCAGAGTGGCTACATCTCATCTCCATTAGAACCATCATTGGCCCCTAAAGATAAATTTTATTCATATAGAAAATGACCACCAATCCACACCCAAAGGTTTGATAAAGAGTTACTTAGGAAAAATATAAATTGTCAGAATGAACTCAAGAACAGGCAGAAAATATAAATATATCAAAGAAAGTACAAATAGATCTTGTCTAGCCTTCCAGATAGGGCCAGAAGTCAATGTCTCAGCTTTTGTTTACTTCTTATGTAGTACTTAAAATTCGTAGAAGTTGCAGATTGCAGTTATTCCATTAATCTATTTTTTTAATAACACGACTTTTTTTTTTTTAAGTGTATTTTGAGAGAGAGCAAGAGAGAAAACGAACGTGAGCGGGGGAGGGGCAGAGAGAGGAGAGAAACAGAATCCCAAGCAGGCTCCACACTGACAGTGTGGAGTCCAACTCGGGGCTTGAAAATCTGAACATTTAACCAACTGAGCCAGCCAGGTGCTTCTGTTTATCTGTTTAGTGGCTATATTTTTGTCTTTCCCTAGTGGACAGAGACTTCATGTGGGCTTATGTCCCTTTTGGTCTTGGCTGTTTTTTTTTAATAGTCTCTCAGCAGATACTTGTTGAATGCATTAGCAAATGATTGAATTTAACCTGGAGAGTAATTGTTGTTTTGGAGTTCTGAGAGGTGCCCCTTATAGGTGAGTCCTTGGTAAGCAGTGTTGAGTGGGGGTCTCCTCACAGTCCTGGAACTACAGGATGCTGCATAATAGAGGAGGAACCAGTGGAGGACACTTCTATGTTGGAATGAGAGCAGGCATGAAAGAAGTCACTGACAGGGTTTCCTGGAGCTTTGTGTTTTGAATAATTCCTGTTTGTCTTTTATGTGTAGTGAGTGATGCTACATTCTGGGCAGACTTTCCCTAAGTTTCATAAATATTTAATTGGCTTTTTCAGGAGAATAAAGGCAGCCCCGCTGATGACTGAAAATGACAAAGCATCCACCTAACAGAAGAGGAATCAGCTTTGAAGTGGGAGCCCAGTTGGAAGCCCGGGACCGATTAAAAAACTGGTACTTTTACATTTTTCTGTTAATTAAATTCCTTCAGTAAAGGATTTTTGCTAGCACTGATAAAGAGGGCTTTTCTTAAGTGTTCTGTAGTTTTTTCCTGCTCCCTGACTCTTGGAAGGTGGAAGGAGACTTAAGCCTAGAGCCGGGGGAATGTCCTTTCTCTTTGGTGCTGGGATCCATCTGTCATGGAGAGCATCCAGTGACTATTTGTTAATACTTGTTTCCCCTTTCTGTGTGTTTGTGTGAAGGAGTTACGGGAAAAAGAAGCATAGATGGCTATAAGGAAGGGACGAATTAATAGTGGCAGCTCTCTTGATCTTGGGTACCTGTCTGGAAGAAGAGAGGAGAGAAAAATCAGGGATGGAAGAATGAAGGAAAGGGATTAGATTGGAATAACTTGTGTGTTGTGAACACCCCATCCTGTTTTCTGAGTATGTGGTATGGTTGAAATTTAACATCACTCTGAAGAGGTGATTAAATTTAGAGACTGAGGGCTTGTAGTCCTGACTTGTCATTGGTTTATGACCTCTGACTTGTAATTAGCCTCTTTGAGCATCAGCTTTATCTATAAATGTGTGGGTACTAGTAGTATCAACCTCCAAGTTTTTCTGAGAATCACGTAGTAGAATGTGGGGAAAGACCTTCCTTATCAACTATAAAATGATGGTTGTTGTTGAGGACATCCTAGAATCTGGCCATTTGTTAATGCTTAAGGGAAAGGTGGGAGTTTCAGAACTCAAACGTTTCTTAGTTGTTGTTGTTGTTGTTGTTGTTTTTAAAGTTTATTTATTTATAATCTACACCCAAAATGGGACTCAAACTCATGACCCTGAGATCAAGAGTCACATGCTCCACCAGCTGAACCAGTCACATGCTCCCCTTTCTGAGTTTTTATAAGGAAGAATGTAGCTCTTTTGGGGAGTTTTCTGAAAATAAGCTGACCAGTTCTTGGGGTGTAGGTAGAGAAGACAGGGGAAAGAGAAGCGAGGAAGTGGCTGGGGCAGAAATGTCTCTGCTGCTTTTTGGGGCTGGAAGAATTGATATATGAATTACAAACACTTTGAACACCTAGTTGTTGTAGGCTGTTTGTATCATCTATAATTATTTCCCTTTTTGGTTTCTCTTAGCACTTTTTAAGGCAGCTTAATCAAGGGAGGGAATTCTTTTTAAATGTGAAAAAAAAGTATGGGGCGCCTGGGTGGCGCAGTCGGTTAAGCGTCCGACTTCAGCCAGGTCACGATCTCGCGGTCCGGGAGTTCGAGCCCCGCGTCAGGCTCTGGGCGGATGGCTCGGAGCCTGGAGCCTGTTTCCGATTCTGTGTCTCCCTCTCTCTCTGCCCCTCCCCCGTTCATGCTCTGTCTCTGTCTGTCCCATAAATAAATAAAAACGTTGAAAAAAAAATAAAAAAAAAAAATGTGGAAAAAAAGTAAAATATAGAAAAAGTAAAAAGTACATCTAGCTGTAAAATAATCTGTGTACTTGTCACTCAGGATAAATATCAATAAAATACACTAATATATAAAATTTAATAATAAAATTTAACAAATTAGTAAATATCACTCAGAATAAATAAAACATTTTTATTATATTTATGTTTTAAAAAATAAAAGACATAAAACATTTCTTATATAATAGAAGTATATTTTATACCCTTACCAGTTCAATTCTCCTTCTGTATTCCATGGAGGCAACCAGCATCCCAGACTTATCCTTATCCCAGTTGTATCCTTTCTGTCCACGTTTTTAAATTTTTACTATGTATATGTATGCATAAATAATAGAAATATTTTAGGTATTAAAAATTAATATAAGTAGTAGTATATCATTTGTTTCTTTATGTTTTTGTGATTTAGCTATACTGATACATAAGGTACTTATCCTATATTTATTTATATTTAATTTTTTTGTACTTTATTAAAACATTTTTTTTAATGTTTACTTTTGAGAGAGAGATGGAGTGTGAGCGGGGGAGGGGCAGAGAGAGAGGGAGACATAGAATCTGAAGCAGACCAGGCTCTGAGCTGTCAGCACAGAGCCTGATGTGGGACTCAAACTCACGAACTGGGAGACCATGACCTGAGCTGAAGTTGGACGCTTAACCAACTGAGCCACCCAGGCACCCCTCATTTTATGTTATTTTATTTTTATTTATTTATTTCAAGTAAGCTCTAGGCCCATCTTGGGGCTTGAGCTCATGACCCTGAGATCAAGAGTCTCACACTCTTCTGACTGAGCCAGCCAGGCACCTCAGCAGCACTGTGTTTAAAGTGAAAAACTGGATGCCTCCCTGGCTCAGTTGGTACAGCATGCAGTTCTTGACCTTGGGGCCATGAGTTTGAGCCCTACATTGGGTGTAGAGATTACTAAAAAGAATAAATAAAAAAAATAAACACAGTGCTACTGTGAACATCTCTGTAAATGCCTTTTTGTGTCCATTTGCAAGAATATTTATTGGGCAGTGACTTTTCAAACTTGTTTTATGGCAATTTATAGTAAGAAATATATTTTAAATCCAGGGTAGTAACCATCCGTATATACACACATAAATTTCAGTGAAGCAAAATTCTTTAGTAACCTTTCTTAACCTTAGTACATGCATTATACTTTGATGTTTTTCTTCTATGTTGTGTGTTTCCTGACCATATGCACAAATGCTGGTCTAGAATCATTAATTTCATTTTATAATTGAATGGGTCATGAACTACTGTTTGATAAGTCCTACTCCAGTGAATTCGTTGAGTAATATACACATTTTCAGTTTTATTGGAACTTGCAAAATTTATCTCCAAAATGCTTCTACTAAATTGCTGCCACCAGTAGTACATAAAACTTCTTGTTTTTCTACATCCTTATCAATTTTTGCCTTTGATAGACTTTCTGGTTTGTCAGTCTGTTGGTTATAAAACTTTTATTCTTTGTTCCCTGTACTTCTGGTGAAGTTGAGCATTTTCCAATATCTGTGTTTTGTGGCTTGCTCTTGACTATTTTTCTATTGGATTGTTTGTCTTTTCTTAGTGATTTATCAGTATTTTACTAATATGTTATTGATTCCAATGCTTTGTTAGTTTGTATTGCAGAAATCTTCCAGTCTGTAGCTTGTCTTTTCAGCTTACTTCTGATATCTTTCATGGGATGTAATATTCTCTGAAATTCTTCTAAAAGTTTTAAAGGTTTGCTTTTTACATTTTGATCTTTATCTACCTAGAATTAATTTTATGTATGTGATGAACTTGGTCTAATACTCGTTTTTATTCACCATATAAATAATCAGTTGCCCCAGCATCTTTTATAGGATAGTCTGTCCTTTCCCCACTGATCTGCAATACTACTTCTATATATCAAATCCCATAACATGGGTCTCTTCTTAGCTCTTTATTTTATTAATTTGTATTTACTCCGGTGCTACTAGCAACACATAATCTAATAGATATTGTTTTAAAATAAATCTTTTTAAATTAATTAATTGTGAGAGAGAGAGTGAGTGAGCGAGCACGAATGGGGAAGGGGCAGAGAGAGAGGGGGAAAGAGAGAATTCCAACCAAGCTCAACATTGCCAGTGTGGAGCCCGATGCAGGGCTCAAACCTATGAACTGAACTGTGAGATTATATCCTGAGCCAAAATCAAGAGTTGGATGTTCAACCGACTGAGCCACCCAGGCGCCCCTAAAATAAGTCTTGATATCTGTTAAGACAGGTTTTGCCTTTTTGTGGTTTATTTTCTTTGTTGTATTCTTAGACCTTTACTCTTATTTTTTAAACAGTTGAAGTATAATTGACAGTCAGTGTTACATTAGTTTCAGGTGTAGACATTTGCTTTTAACATGAATAGCTGTATTTGTGTAGTTTCTTAAAAACTGTTGTAGTTTCACAATAAATTGCATTGGATTTATAATTAATTTGGGGGAATTAACATCTTTATGATAGAGTTTTTACTTATGAAAATATTATTTTTTTGTATTTATTCACATTTTCTTTTATGAACTTGTTTTATAACCTCCATTTTGCATATTATCTGTTAGACTTATTCCTAAGTACCTTCTAGTTTTTGTTGGTTCTGTGAATGGATCTTTTTACATTATATCTTTTCTTTGGTTATTGGTGGTGTGTAGTAATGCTGTTGAGTTTTTATTGTTGTTGACCAAATTCAGTGTGTGGACTTTACTGAGATCATAGCTCAAAAACAATTGCTAAAAAAAGATTTATGACATTTATGATATTGTTGGATATTTGAACATTGATTAATGATATTAAAGGATCATTGTTAACTTTTGTAGGTATGGAAATGATATAGCTATGTTTTTAAAAAGTCCTCATTTTTTAGAGATTATATACTGGCATATTAATGACTACAATGAGGTGTTGTCTGGGACTTGCTTCAAAGGAAATAGGAAATGAGGAAAAGATGGAGAATAGCGAAAGCAAAAGTGGCAGTGAGTGATGGGTATGTGAGGGTTTATTGCTGTTGAGTTTTATTTACTAATCTTGTATCTAGAAACCTTGCTGTATTTTCGTATTTGTCCTACTAGTTCTTTTAAATTTTATTATTATTTAAAAAATACTTATTTTGAGAGAGAGAAAGAGAGAGACATTCCCAAGCAGGTTCTGCGCTGTCAGTGCTGAGTCTGACATGGGGCTCAATCTCAGGTACCTGAGAGGTCGTGATCTTATGACCTGAGCTGAAATCAAGAGTCAGATGCTTAACCAACTGGGCCACCCAGGCGCCCCTTGACCATATGCATTTTTGTCTCTTCAGTCTGTTAGTATGGTATATGACATTAGTAGAGTTTCTAAGCTTGAACAATTCTTTTTTTTTCCTTCCAAGATTTTATTTAAATTCAAGGTAGTTAACGAATAGTTTTAGGAGTAGAATTTAGTGATTCATCACTTACATATAATACCCAGTGCTCATCACAAGTGCCCTCCTTAATGTCCATTGCATTTAGCTCATTCCCCCACCCACCTCCCCTCCAGCAACCCTCAGTTTGTTCTCTATAGTTAAGAGTCTGTTAGGTTTGTCTCCCTTCTCTGTTTTTATCTTACTTTATTTTTCCTTCCCTTCTCATATGTTCATCTATTTTGTTTCTTAAATTCCACATGAGTGAAATCATATATTTATCTTTCTCTGACTGACTTTTTTTGCTTAGTATGATATACTCTAGTTTCATCCATGTCGTTGCAAATGACAAAATTTCATTCTTTTTGATGGCTGAGTAATATTCCATTGTATACATGTATGTGTGTAAATATATATACATGTATATATTATGTGTGTGTATAATCTATATACATACACACCACATCTTCATTATCTGTTCATCAGTTGATGGACATTTGGGCTCTTTCCATAATTTAGCTATTGTTGATAGTGTAATGTTGAATAAGTCTTGACTATGTTCCTGGATAAATCCTATTAGATCATTTATATAATAAATTATATAAACGTTTGCTAATATTTTATTTGAGATTTTCATATCCACGTTCACTCTTTTCTTCCCCTATCCTTGTCTGGTTTCAGTGTGTTATAGAAATCTTAGAAAATGAGGTAGTTTTTTCTTTATTTCCTCTGGAAAAGTCTCTTGAAGCTCTGCTAAATCTTGCTAATACCCTTTTTTGCAAAAATAAAAAAAAAATTTTTTTTGAGAGAGAGAAAGAGTGGGCAAGAGTGCAGGGAAAGGGCAGAGGGAGAGGGAGAGATTGAATCTTAAGTGGGTTCCACGCTCAGCACGCAGCTCAATCTCATGATCTTGAGATTATGACCTGATCCGAAATCAGGAGTCAGACACTTAACCAACTGAGTGAGCTTTACAGGTGCCCTTGAAAATAAATTTTAGACTCTCAAATCAAATACTTTAATAGTTACTGTTCTGCTGTGTTCTTTTTCTTGAGTAAATTATGTCAATTTTATTTATGCTTATGTCATATCTTTTTCAAGTATGTTAGCAATATTAACACTATTTATATAATAAATAGTAAGTAACATAGGAGAAAGTTACTTGTAAATCTACCAACCTAACTACTTAGTCTTTTCTGTAATTGCTTATGTATGAAATAGGTATGACCACGGGGTGCCTGGCTGGCTTAGTTGGTAGAGCATACAACTCTTGATCTCGTGGTCATGAGTTCAAGTCCCATGGTGGGTGTAGTGATTACTTAAAAAAAATTCTGTTAAAATAAAATAGGCATGATCAGTGTGTACATAGGACTTCTGTACTTTTACTTTTTTAGTCATTATGAAAGCATAATACAGTAGATACTTGTTCTCTTAAGTGGGTAAACAATATTTCAGATTGTTATTCTACCTGTGTAGAAGTTTTTGCTTCCAATTTTTCTTCACATTTCCACAGAAAGTGGTGTATTGCCTTTAGAACAAAATAAGATACTTTCAGAACTTTTGTTAGTGGGGGCACCTGGGTGGCTTAGTTGGTTGAGTGTCCGACTTCAGCTCAGGTCATGATCTCGCGGTTTGTGAGGTTGAGCCCCGCGTCGGGCTCTGTGCTGACAGCTCACAGCCTGGAGCCTGCTTCAGATTCTGTGTCTCCCTGTCTCTCTGCCCCTCCCATGCTCATGCTCTGTCTCTCTCTGTCTCTCAATAATAAATAAACATTAAAAAAAATAAAAAAAAACTTTTGTTAGTGAAGAAAAACCGTTAGAAATTGAAAACTTTTCTAAAATATTATTTGGCAGCTGATCAAGTAGGCCCTTTAAGTTAGCAAACTTACTGCCTGCAACTGTGTGGAGCCCAAGCTGTCCGATTAGATACAGCTAACTGCTTAGAAGTGTGGCTTGCGCTTGTGGCCAGAGTACCAGCTATCCCGTCTGACCTCCTTGGCCTTGACACCAGCAGTACTTTTTCTCCAGCACCCACTCACAGCTCTTCCTCATCACCCCCTGCCTTGCAGCCCTGTATAGGACCCTGTTGAGGTATGTTTGTTAGGTGTTGCCTATGGGGCAGGCAGGGGGCCAGGCTACTTTTGGGGCAACAGCGGCCAGGATCAGCTCCTGAGAGCCTGGCACTATCCAAGGAGAGCCAGAGGCCCCACTGCCAGTGCTGCCACTTCAAACCTTCGTCTGGCTGTGGGGCCACCATGCCTGGTATAGAGCAGGTGGGGGGCTCCCAGCAACTACAGATGTCTGAAGTAGGAAAACAAGGCTGCCAGCTTGTGGCAGCCCCAACAGTGATCCTCAAGGGCTGATCTTGGCCTCCAACCCTGACTGAGGAGAAAAGGGACCACCCATTGTCCCATAGGAGAGAGGCCCTCCAATTTTTTTTACTTATTTACTCGCTTCTGTGGTAATTTAGCAAACTATCTCAGGCAGTGAATAGAATGCTGTCCTACCCACTTTTATTCTAGTTAGGGGAACAGGATCTTGTCAAGGGGATAGAGGGACCTCCTTGTGGCTAGAGTGGTCTGGTTTTAGAGTGGAATGTGGATGGGGCTAAGGGAAGGGATGTGTATAGGCCCAGGGGAGGATGAGCTATGCTCTGCCTGGGGAGTTGGGAAAGCCTTCTTGGAAAAGGTGAAAGTGGAGCCATAAATAAAGCTGCAGTGAACATTTGGGCAAAAGCGGAGTTTTTTCAGAGGGGTAGGATATCCGGTCATAGAATCAGTTCTAAGGATTGAATGGTTAGGTCCCTTTGAGTGCAGGTGACTGTACCAAGAAATCCAGTTGTCCTTGAGTCACATTCAGGTAAATTTGCTACTTCGAATGCCTTTTTCAAACAAATATAGCAAATCAACAGCCCAGCCTGTGGACTTAAAGTTGTAAGCATTTCTACAAATGTTTTTAAGCTCTTATCTGGTGTACTGACAAATGATTATAACTGAGGGTGAAGAGTTGTGGATTAGAGTCTCATATACTCTAATTACTTGGGTTTACTTGGTCAAGTTACTTTACCTCTCCGAGTCTCAGTTTCCATGTAGGCAAAATGGGGAATTATAATTGGATTATGTGGATTAGATAGGATTATTCCTGTGGGAGCATTTTGTATTCATTACCAGGAAAATACAGCTACTAGTTTTCTTCTTAATCATGTCTACTATAAAAATGAAAACATTATGGCCAGTTTGTAAGAAGTTTAGGACCAAAAGTATATAAAGTTAACATTTATAGTCCTGTATCCACTTCATGGATTATCTAGTTTAATTTTCCAGTTAACAGTACCATGAGGTATGGGTGCTGTTATTTACCTCATTTTAAAAGTAAGACAAAGGGGGCTCAGAGAGGTAATGTTATTTGCTTAAGGTCACACAGGATTAGGACTGGGATTTGAACCCAGATAGACTGAGTTCATGGCTTCTCTGAAAAACCCAAATTCTCCAGAGTGTTTAATGTTTGACTCCTAAATTTTATTTATTTATTTATTTATTTATTCATTCATTCATTCATTCATTCATTCTCCTGACTCCTGTTTCCATTATCAGAAACAAATTCTGATAATGTTCATTTGAATTCCTAATGCAGAGGACTGGACATTTGTTTGACTCTGAATGCTTTGAGAAATAATGGAGGAGGGGCGCCTGGATGGCTCAGTGGTTAAAATGTCCGACTCTTGATTTCTGCTCAGGTCATGATCTCAGGGTTCCTGAGATTGAGCCCTGAGTTGGGCTCAGTGCTGACAGTGCAGCACCTGCTTGGATTCTCTCTCTCCCTATCTCTCTGTCCCTCCCCTGCTCACACTGTCTCTCTTTCTCTCCAAATGAATAAATAAACCTTAAAAAAAAAAAAATAACAGAGGATTTGTGGCCCCTGGTGGCTGGTTCAGTTGGTAGAGCATGCGATTTTTCTTCATCTTGGGATTGTTTGACCCCCATTATGGGTGTAGAGATCATTTAAAAAGAAATAAAGAGGCAGTGACTTAAAAAATAATAATGGAGGATTTGTTTTATTATCTTTATTATTTATTATCTTTGTTATTTATTTATCTTTAGAAGTGGTGGTGTTTTTACCCTAATAAATGATTTGCTTATATTACAATAAGTAGTATATCTGCAGGGCAGAGCCACATGTTGAATGTGTGTTTTTAGTACATTGGGATAAGATGCGGTAATGGGATTAGGGTCTCACTCTTCATCACTTACTTCCTTTTGATTTTTTAACTTCTGAATCCTTGGATTTTTTGTTCTTATTTTGAAGAGACTAAAGTAAGTGAGTGTCAGCTTTTTTATAATGAAAATTTTCAAACATAATGAAAAATTGAAAGAACAGTGAGATAAGCACTATACCTTCCACTTGTATTTACTAATTGTTAACATGTAGCCAATTTGATTCATACACTTTTTATAATTTTATTAATCATGATTGGTAGTAATTCCATAATATTTAGTGTCTAGACCATATTCAGATTTTCCTGTTTTCCCAAGAATGTCATTTTTCAAGGTTTCTTTTCTTTATTTTAGAGAAAGAGAGCATGAGCTGGGGAAAGGGGCAGGGGGGGCAGAGAGAGAGAGAATCCCAAGCAGGCTCCAAGCTCAGCTTAGAGCCTGACACAAGGCTCAATCCCACAACCCTGGAGTCAGAACCTGAGCCGAAATCGAGTTGGATGCTCAACTGACTGAGCCACCCAGACACCAAGAATTTTTTTTTTTTTAATTTTTTTTAATGTTTACTTATTTTTGAGACAGAGATTGACAGAGCGTGAACAGAGGAGGGGCAGAGAGAGAGGGAGACACAGAATCTGAAACAGGCTCCAGGCTCTGAGCTGTCAGCACAGAGCCCGACACGGGGCTCGAACTCACAGACCGTGAGATCATGACCTGAGCTGAAGTCGGACGCTTAACCGACCGAGCCACCCAGGCACCCCAAGAATGTTGTTTTTAGAAATCGAGGTTTACTCAACCAAGATTGGCACATTACATTTTTTTAACATTTTAAAAAAAGTTTATTTTAGGAGAGAGAGAGAGAGAGAGAGAGAGAGAGAGAGAGTGTGTGTGTGTGTGTGTGTGTGTGTGTGTGTGTGTGTGTGTGTGGTGGGGCGAAGCAGAGAGAGAGAGGGAGAATCCCAAGCAGGATCTGTATTGTCAGTGCAGAGCCTGATGTGGGGCTTGACCTCATGAACTGTGAGATCATGACCTGAGCTGAAGTCAGGAGTTGAACCTTTAACAGACTGAGCCATCCAGGTACCCCATTTTTTTTTTAAAGATTTTATTTTTAAGTAATCTCTGTACCCAATGTGGGGCTCAAACTTACACCCTGAGATCAAGAGTTGCATGCTCTTCCGACCGAGCTAGCCAGGCACCCCTATGTTTTTGGTTTTATGTCTTTAGTTGCTTTTATTCCATAATAATCCTTCACCCCTTTCCTAATCCCTCCCTCACCATGGCATTATTTATTTATTTTTAAGAGACCTGAACAGTTTTGTAGAATATTCCATATGTGGGGTTGGTCACATTGTTTTCTCATGGTGAATTCAGCTTGATTCATGTATTCTCTTATACTTCCTGTAAACTGGAAGTTAGATCTAGACAGAAGAGTAAACATTTTTTTGCAGTGTTTCAGTGGTAATGATGTGTGTTTCATATTGTATCACATCAGGGGACACACAAAACTGGGTTGTCCCACTGTTCCATGTGGTGACTGCCATCCCTCACCATTTTAAAGGTACATGTTTCTCTGTGAAAGTAGTAAGCAATTTGTGGGAATGCTTTGGTATGTTTCAATATCCTGTTACCCCACACCCTTTACCTAATGATTTCAGCATCCATTGATAATCCTTACCTGAGTAAGTTATTACACTGGCAGTGGAAGAATAATGATTTTCTACCTCTGTCATTCCCTTTATGTTTTGTGTTTTATTAGTTGCCATTCTCCTGCAAGAAGAACTTTTCTTTTTTCTTTTTTCATTATTAAGAATCACCAAGACTGAGATTATTTAGTGTGGTGTTGTAGTCAGTTATATTCATTATTCTCTTTGGTGCTAAAATTATCCCAGAGTTAGCCAGTGGGAGGCCTTTTAACTGGTTCTTTGTACTTTCAACACACTCCTATTAGTCCTCGAAGTATTTTCTTATTTTCTGGTACTGCTAGAAGCCCCAGATTTATCTTCCACATGCCCCGATCCAGACCCTGGACTCCGTCATTTCTCCAAGGAGTCCTAATTCCTTTCAGTTGGAGGTAGTATTTAGAAATTAAGCTTTGGACATTGGGTGTGTTTATTCCTGCTACAATGTTACTGCTTTTTGGCCTTTTCAGTGGATAAAGCTAAGAAATAAAATTTTTGAAAAATTGTGAGTTCATTTTGGTATTTCCAATTTAAATTTAATATTTGGTAATTTATATTTTGATTTTTCTTTTTGCCTTTTTTCTCTTACATTGAAAATTTTTATTTCTTCTTTTTTAAGGTTTTATTTTTTAAGTAATCTCTGTGCCCAATGTGGGGCTTGAACTCACAAGCCTGAGATCAGAAGTCACATGCTCATAAGGAACACCTGACAAATTCTCTTATGCTACGCTTTTGCCAGTCTATAATTATTTGATTTGATTATTTTTTATTTCTTATTTTTGTTTTTTTAAAAGTTTTTTACAAATTTATTTTGAGGAGGGGAGGGGCAGAGAGAAGGAGGGAGAGAGGGAGAATCCCAAGCAGGGTCTGTACCATGGCCAGTGTGCAGAGCCCAACTGGGGGCTCAAACCCATGAAACCATGAGATCATGACCTGAGCTGAAATCAAGAGCTGGATGCTCAACCAGTTGAGCCACCCAGGCACCCTTCTTTAAGACTTTATTTTGTTTTTACTTATTTATTAAAAAAAAACTTTAATATTTATTTATTTTGAGAGAGAGAAAATGTATGCACACATGCGAGTGGGTGAGTGGCAGAGAGAAAGGAGAGAGAGAATCCCAAGCAGGTTCCTCACTGATAGCACGGAGCCTAATATGGGGCTCAATCTCATGAACTGTGAGATTATGACCTGAGCCCAAACCAAGAGTTGGATGCTTAACTGGCTGAGCCACCCAGGCGCCTCAGAGAAATTATTTATTTAATTAAAAAAATTGTTTTTTTAATGTTTATTTTTGAGAGAGAGAGAGAGAGAGACTGAGCGTGAGTCGGGGAGGAGCAGAGAGAGGGAGACACAGAAGCTGAAACAGGCTCCAGGCTCTGAGCTGTCAGCACAGAGCCCAATGCAGGGCTTGAACCCACAGACCGTGAGATCATGACCTGAGCCAAAGTTGGACGCTTAACTGACTGAGCCACCCAGGTGCCCCCAACTTTTTTTATGTTTAATTAGTTTTGAGAGAGAGAGAGACAGCATGAATGGGTGATGGGGGGAAAGAGAGAGGGAACCCCGGGCACCCCGAGAAATTTTTTTAATATTGTAAAATTAGATAGTTATGTGAAGGACTGACCATGCAGGCTCTCCATATGCAGCTTCTCCATTAAATCTCAGGAAGCTATGTTGTTATGTTGTTTATTGTTTCAATTTTATAAATGAAGGAAGAAACCAAGGCTCACAGAGGTAAGTCCTTTGTTCCTAATTTCACAGCTGGTGACTGGTGGAGCTAGGATTGAACCCCTGTTGATCTGACTCCAAAGGCTGGCTATGCCTCCTAGGTGATTCCTTTCCCTAGTGATATTTTCCTGAGTGCTCTTCCATGTTTTCTGAATTTGCTGCTAGGTTGCCAAAAAACAAAAAAGACATGAAAAGGGTTAAAGTATTTTTCGAACCTCATGTGACAGTAGATGTGTAGGGAGATACAAATGTGATCCAGAGTGGGTGAGAGGTCTTTCTTGATTAATGCTGTGATATTTTTAATAGGTCTGTATCTTTGATTTATTTTGTCTGAAATGCTTATACAGAAGCCTAGTTTCTCTCTTGTCTACTACACATATTATACTTCTGTTAAACAACAGTAGTAATGGCAGCTAACATTTGTCAGAGATTTGCTTTGTGTCAGGTATGATGCTAATTGCCTTAATTGCTTAGGCAAGCCCATTTAGAACTGAAGCTCAGAAGTAAAATGACTTGCCCAAGATCACAGATTAATCACTGATGAATCTGAGACTTAACCTGTTTTTTAAAAAAATGTTTATTTATTGGGGTGCCTGGGTGGCTCAGTTTAAGTGTCTGACTTTGGCTCAGGTCAGGATCTCACAGTCTGTGGGTTTGAGCCACATGTCCGGCTCTGTGCTGACAGCTCAGAGCCTAGAGCCTGGTTCGGATTCTGTCTCCATCTCTCTCTGCCCCTCTGCCACTTGCGCGCGCGCTCTCTCTCTCTCTCTCTCTCTCTCTCTCTCAAAAATAAGTAAGAGAGAGAGAGAGAGAGGTAGAGGGGCAGAGAGAGGGAGAGAAAAAATCCCAAGCAGGCTCCACACTGTCAGCACAGAGCCGGACGCGGGGCTTGATCCCACAAACTGTGAGATTATGACCTGAGCCTAAATCAAGAGTTGGATACTCAACCTACTGAGCTACCCAAGCACCCCTAACTTGGTTGTGTTAGACAACTGTTTTATGTATCTTACCAGAAATCATTTGTAAATCATCTAAGCCAGTTTTTCTTAAATTCTAGGGTCCCAAAGAAATCATAGATTTAGGATTTTTATTATTTGGGAGGGGAATTTGTAAAATAAAGATTTAGATTTTCCATGGAGGTTGTTACTTCTTAAAAAAGTTTATCTCACCAAACAGGCTGTGGAGTACTGATAAGAATTCATCTTCTAATTTTGGACCTACCACTTTGGGACACACTTTCCAGATATCCATTTCCTACTCTGGATGGCATAATCCTGCCTGCCTCTTTACCTTGTGCAGATGAACTGACTTAAGATGTGAGAGGCTTCAGTCTCCTAGCAGTGCTGTTTGGTGGATAGGACAGAAACTACTAGTTCTGCCACCCTCCGCCTTTTTCCTATCATCTGTCAGGAGCACACCATCTGCCTTGAACAGTAGGCCTCGCCTTCTCTGTTCTACCCAGAACATGGTGAAAAACTCCTCTGTCTGTTGCTTTCCTAACTCTTTGGCACATTTCCACTGCTTTGTTTCCATTTAAGTTGATCATGGTCTCTTTCCATTTTTTTGTACAAAGGATTTTAAAATCTGAGTTTCATTGTGTCCTTAGCTCTTGTCTCACTTTTTTTTTTTTTTTTTTTTTTAAATTATATTTAAGCACTGGGGTGCTTGGGTGGCTTGGCTCACTTGGTTAAGCATCTGACTCTTGATTTTGGCTCAGGTCATGATCTTACAGTTTGTGGGATCGAGCCCCACATCAGCACAGATCGCATTTGAAATTTTCTGTCTTCCTCTCTTCTCTGCCTCTCCCCTGCTCTCTTTCAAAATAAATAAATAAAAAAGATTATATTAGAATTATTTGCACTGATCAAGTCTGAGTTTCTGGTTCTTATCTCTTCACTTCTTGTACCATCTTTTTTTTTTTTTTTGGTACATCCTTTTTTTAAATGTTTATTAATTTTGAGAGAGAGGCACATGCAGGGGAAGGGCAGAGAGAGAGGAGAGAGAGTGAATCCCAAGCAGGCTCCACACTGTCAGCAGAAAGCCCAATGGCAGGGTTTGAACTCTGGAACCATGAGATCATGACCTGAGCCGAAAGAGTCAGTTGCTTAACCAACCGAGCCACCCAGGCGTCCCATGGTAATTCTATTTTTAACTTTTTGAGGAACCTCCACACTGTTTTCCAGAGTGGCTGCACCAGTTTGCATTCCCACCAACAGTGCAAGAAGGTTCCCTTTCTCCGCATCTTCGCCAACACCTGTTGTTTGTTGTGTTGTTAATTTTAGACGAGTTGTTTTAGTGGAGCACTGGGGACAAAATCCTGATGGGCATGAGTTCAAGAAAAATGGGAGAGAGAGCTGGTGTGGTGCACAAATGGAGGAATTGGTCATTTATAGGAGCAGATAGTTCATTTATTATAAGGGGAAGAGGAAGACTGGGTGTACAGATGGAAATGAAGGTTGACTTGTGGGATTGATGATGGGAGCATGTGTTTTTTCTTTTTCTTGTGTGTGTTTTCTGTTTTAAAATTGAGTTATAATTTATATACTGTACAGTTATATGAGTCTTGCCAAATTCACAGTCATGCATGCACCACCACAAAATGTAGAGCGCTTTTATTACCCCACAAAATTTCCTTGCATGCCTTTCTACTACTTCTGCCATTTCCAGCATCTGTTACCCACTGATCCTGTCCTTGTCCATGTAGTTTTACTTTCTCCAGAATGTCATATAAATGGAATTGGACAGGGTGTAGCCTTTTAAATTTGTGTTATCATATTCATTTATCATAATGCATTTGAAATTCATCCACACCTTTGCATGAATCAGTAATTTCTTCATTTTATTGCTGAGTAGAATTCCATTATATGGATGTACCACAATTTATCCATTTACCTGTTCAAAGATATGAATTGTTTCCAGGTTTTACTAAATAGGAATACACTTTTGCTTACAGATTTTGTGAGAACATAAGTTCTCATTGTCTTGGGCAAATGCCAAGGAGTGTGATTGCTGGGTTATAGGTTAAATGTATGTTTAACTTGTTGAAAAACTGCCAAACTGTTTTCCAGTGTGGCTATTCCATGTTTGCATTTCCACTGGCAATGCGTGTGAGTCCCAGTTGCTCTATGTCTTTGCCAGCACTTGGTGGGATTCTTTTGTTTCCCTCCTTTTTTATTTTTCTAAATTGAGTTATAATTTATATGCCATAAATTTACTCTTTTAAACCATACAAATCAGTGGTTTGTAGTATATTCACAAAGTTGTACAATTGTTGCTACTCTAATTTCAGAATATTTTTGTCACCCCGAAAACAAACCCTGTATGCATTAGCAGTCATTCCTTTTTCCCCTCAGCTTGCCCCAGCCCTAGGCAATTACTAATATACTTGCTGTCTCTATAGATTTGTCTATTCTGGGCATTTGCTCAGAAACTGAATCATACAGTGTTTTTCTTTGTGACTGGCTTCTTTCACTTAATATACTTTCTTTTTTTAAAATTAAATTTTTTTTTCAAGAATCATTTTTGTCGTAGAATATATCAACATTTTTTTAAAGTTTATTTGAGAGAGAGATAGGAGAGCAGATGGGGGTGGGGGCAGAGAGAGAGGGAGACTCTGAGGTCTGAGGTGTCAGTGCAGAGCCTTATGCAGGGCTCGAACTCACGAATTGTGAGATCATGACCTGAGCTGAAATTAAGAGTTGGATGGTTAACACACTGAGCCACCCAGGCGCCCCAATAAACATTCTTTTTGATGGGCGAGTAACACTATTCCATTATAGGGATATGCTATATTTTGTTTATCCATTTATCAGTTGATGAGTGTTTGTGTTGTTTTCACTATTTGGTTATTAGGAATAATGCTGCTATGAACATTTGTGTATGAGTTTGTATGTAGACATATATTTTCATATTTCTTGTGTATCTACCTAAGAATAGAATGGCTGGGTCATATGCCTATTATCCTGTTTAATCTTTTGAGGAATTGCCAAATTTTCCCCTACAGCAGTTGCGCTGTTTTACATTCCCACCAGCAGTGGGATCCTTTTTTTGATTGATTTTATTTTTTAAATGAAATAAGGAAATCCTCAGCTAAGGTTGAAAATCAAAAGGAGGAGGGCTTGGGTTTGAGGAAAGAAGATATTAGGTATGAAATGTCATTTAGGAGAGTGAAGAGGGATTGGATATGAGAAATGTGGTAGGATTGCTGATGCCATCAAATGCCACTAAAGTCCCACTGGAGGTTGGTGGTCATGGAGTTTTTCAGTAAGCTTTTTATGTTATTTTATTTTTTTAAGACTTTATTTTTAAGCAGTCTCCATGCCTAACATGGAGCCCACACTCAACCCTGAGATCTAGAGTTGTATGCTCCACCGAGTCAGCCAGTCAGCGTCCCAGCTTTTTATTTTAGAATAGTTTTAGATTTACAGAAAAATTCCGAAGATAATACAGAGTGTTCCCATATATGACACACCCAGTATTCCCCACTCTTAACTTTGTACATTAATAATACAGAAATGTAAGGTACATTTGTTACAATTTATGAACCAATATTGGTATATTATTATTGACTAAAGTCCATACTTTATTCATACTTCCTTAGTTTTCCCTTAATGTCCTTTTTCTGTTCCAAGAACTCATCCTGGATACAACATTGCATTTAGTAGTCCTGTCTCCTTAGGCTGCTTTTGGCTGTGTCAGTTTCTAGATTTTACTTGTTTTTGATGACCTTTTATTTATATCAGTGTGGACTCCTACTTCTTTTACACTTTGTGTTGTAATCCAATACTGCTTTATTTTGTTGCTCTTGTTGTATTGGGAGCTCTTTCAGTTGGCTCTTGTGTCCTTTTTTTGTTTTTTTTTTTTAAGATTTTATTTTGAAGTAATCTCTGTACGTAATGTGGAGCTTGAACTTTACAACCCTGAGATCAAGAGTGGCATGCTCTATGGACTGAGCCATCCAGGTGCCCCTCTTGTATTCTTTTGACACACTCCAATGATCACTGTGTGTGTGTGTGTGTGTGTGTGTGTGTGTGTGTGTGTGTGTAACACTTCCTTATTTCTGTCACTACAAAATATTCTAGGCTCATCTTGTATATTTCCTGTCTCAATCCTAGAATCAGCTAAGACCTCTGGTACCTTTTATTGGAAAATGGTATTAGACACAGAGATTTGGGTGCTAGGTATGCTCATTGCTACTGAGGAATTGTTGGTTCTAGTCTCTGGATTATTATTATTCTTAGAGTAAGAGACAATATCTGTATTTTTTTATTTTTGAGAGAGAGAGCTCAAGTAGGGGAGAGGGGCGAGGGGGGGGGGAGAGAGAGAGAGAGAGAGAGAGAGAGAGAATGAGGATCTTAAGCAGGTTCCATGCTCAGTGTGGAACCCTGTATAGGGCTCGATCCCACAACCGTGAGATCAAGACTTGAGCTGAGATCGAGTTGGATGCTTAACTCACTGGGCCACCCAGATGCCCACTCCCTTTTTTAAACAGTCAAGTTCAAACAGTTTTAAACAAGTTTTAAACAGCTCAACAAGCTAGAATGTCTAGAATCCCCTTGGAGTTTCCCTGGCTCTTTTCTTCACCCCATCATCTACTCCATCAGCTAATCCTGTCAGATTCACCTGCAGAATCTGTCCTGACTTTTACACTGGCTGCCACCTCCACCCTCCTGCTCTGGCCTCAAGCTTCCATCATGGATCTTCTAGACCTTGGCACTAGCCACCTAACAGGTCTCCTGCATCCTTCTGTACTGAGCTTCCTCCTGAGGCTCTTTTCCACTCAGCAGCCAGTGGTAGGCCCTGGATTTTTATTTTTTAATTTTTTTTCTTTCCCACTCCCTCCTTTTATTTTTACTTCAATTTTTTTCTTCCCTTCAACCCTGAATTTCTATTTATTTTTATTTTTTATTTTTTTTGAGAGAGAGAGCATGAGTGAGCTAGGCACAGAGAGAGAGGGAGAAACAGAATCCCACAAGGGGCAGAGAGAGAGGGAGAGGGAGAGAGAGAGAGAATGAGAATCCTGAAGTGGGGCTTGAGCTCACCCAGTGTGGGGCTTGCAGTCACAAACTGTGAGACCATGACCTAAGCCAAAGTCGGATGCTTAACTGACTGAGCCATCCAAGTGCCCAACTCCTGAATTAAAAAAAACAACACTTTGGAAAAAAAAAAAGCTTCTCAACGTTTATTTATTTTTGAGAGACAGAGAGAGCACAAGTGGGGGAGAGGCAGAGAGAGAGAGGGAAACACAGAATCTGAAGCAGGTTCCAGGCTCTGAGCTGTCAGCACAGCCTGATACGGGGCTTGAACCCACAAACAGTGAGATCATAACCTGTGCTGAAGTTGGACGCTTAACTGACTGAACCACCCAGGCGCCCCCAAAAAACTTTTGATACTAATTTTCATGGTCGTTTACAGTTGTAAGACTTTGATTGAATTAATAAAAGAGCAAAGATGCTACTCTTTTTAAAATTTTTAAAAATTTTATTTTTTTAAGTAATCTCTGTACCCAACATGGGGCTCAAACTCACAACCCCGAAATCAAGAGTTGCACACTCCAGAGGCACCTGGGTGGCTCAAGTCGGTTAAGTGTCTGACTCTAGATTTCAGCTCAGGATTGATCTCACAGTTTGTGCGTCCGAGCCCCGTGGTTCATGGGTTCGAGCCCCACATCGGGCTCTGCACTGTCCGCATGGAGCCTGCTTGGGATTCTCTCTCTCCCTCTCTCTCTGCCACTCCCCTGTGTTCTCTCTGTCTCAAAATAAATAAATAAACATTAAAAAAAAAAAAGAGTTGCACACTCAACTGACTGAGCCAACTAGGCACTCCATTTAAAAAAACTTTTTATTGAGGTATAATTTATATTAGAGTGCACAGATCTTAAGTGTGTAGCTTGATGAACTTTTATACATGGATACACGTGTATAACCACCACCCAGATCAAGATACAGATATGTTGGGCACCTTAGAAGACCCTTTTTCCCCACACTGAGTCATACTGCCTACTCCGCATCCAAGGAGACCACCTTTGGTGGTGTTGCATTTCAAATGAGACCCATTAGCATGTTGAGTAAGTTCTCTAGCCCTAATCAGCTGCCTGGGTGGAGAATGTGGAGAATCTGATTTACCTAGGGTTAGGGTTTATCCAGGCAGGTCTGATGGAGGGGGAGAAGGGGCCAGGGAGTTGGAAGGAAGTGACATCAAAGGATAGGATTTCCAGGATGAGAGTGAAGGTGAGAGCAGGCAGAAGGAACAATGTGAGCAAAAGTATTCAGGGCTCAAGAAATATGTGTTCTCAGAATCTGGCCAGGGAACACATCAGGAGTGCTCGGAGATTGGGCGAAGAAAGGAAAATGTTAAGCAAGAGAGAGAGACATAGATTCTTCTTGGGAACAGAAAAATAGTGATGTTTATTCAGTTACTAAATATTTACTGAGTGTCATTGTATCAGGCCCTTTGCCAGTGCTGATAGAGGGGAATAGGTTGCCTGGATGCAATGACTGTTCAACTGTTGCTGGTGAGGAATGATTCGGATGGAGAGGGCAGATGAATTCAAGACACTTCCGGAGTTAGAAGTGTCAGATGTTGATTAATGGAAGTGATGAAGAAGTAGGGAAAGAGTTAAGGCATCCAAAACAGTACAGTTTTTCTGCAGCTTAATAGTCAGCCTTTTGTTTTTCACTAAATACAACTTCCATTTCCATCCTCTCTCCAGCAAAGGCTGGGGATGGCTTAGAATGTTACTTTTGTGCATAGAACTCTTTTGCTTCTGGTGTTGTGCACGGAGCCAAGAATAAAGGCACACTCTGATTCTTGAAGTAAATGCGTGCTGTATATTTGCAGAAAGGGTGATTATTTATTTATTTTTAAATGCTTATTTATTTTTGGGAGAAAGTGCACATGCATGCCAGTGGGGGAGGGGCAGGGAGGGAGGGGGACAGAGCATATGAAGTGGGCTCTGTGCTGACAGTAGGGAGCCCTATGGGAGGCTTGAACTCACAAACCACGAGATCATGACCTGAGCCAAAGTTGGATGCTTAACTAACTGAGCCATCTAAAGCACCTCAGAAAGCTGTTTATATATATAGTAAGAATCTGGAAGCAGCCTGAATGCCCAACCCCTGCAGGAAAGTTTAGGCAAATTTTGAGCCAACCATCAGGTAGATTATTGGATGGCCAAGACAAAAGACATTTTTATAGACCTGTGTCACTGCAAGGATATTTACACGTGAAGTCAAATTAAGAGAAGTCCTCACTGACTTAGTCGGAAGATCTGGATACTGATCTTGGTTACACCTCTTCCTAGTCCCTCTTTTTTTTTCCTTTTTTTAAAAGTTTACTTACTTATTTTGAAAGAGAGGGAGAGAGTGAGCGAGCAGGGGAGGGGAAGAGAGAGGGAGAGACAGAATTCCAAGCAGGCTCTGCACTGTCAGCACAGACCAACTTGGGGCTTGAACTCACAAACTGTGACATCATGACCTGAGCTGAGATCAAGAGGGGGATGCTGGGGCGCCTGGGTGGCTCAGGTGGTTAAACATCTGACCTCAGCTCAGGTCATGATCTCTCAGTTTGTGAGTTGAAGCGTCATGTTGGGCTCTGTGCTGACAGCTCAAAGCCTGGAGCCTGCCTTGGATTCTGTGTTTCCCTCTCTCTCTGCCCCTCCCCCATTCATGCTCGCTCGCGCTCTCTCTCTCTCTCTCTCTCTCTCTCTCAAAAATAAATAAACATTTATTGGCTTAACCAACTAAGCCACCTAGGCGCCCCTCCTAGTCACTGTTTTGAATCTTAATTTCCACATATGTAAAATGCGTGCAGTGATAATGACAACTGCTTAAGTGCTCATGAAATTGTGGTAAAGATCCAGTGAGAGACCTTATGTAATAGCAGTTATAACCCCCACAGTAAGTGACACACATCTGTTATTAATAGCCATGTTAGTGAGTGCTGACCAGTTGGAGTGGGAACTCAGAGGGAAATTTTTATCCTTTCTGGTCCTCTCCCCTGTAATGTTTCTTCAGTTTGTATTTCTGGTGTGTGTGTGGGGGGACCAAATAGATTCCTGCCAAGCACTGTCTAGCTGCTCTAATTTAAGCATGTGCACAGTGTGTAGGGTTGGGCAGCTTAATTTCACTCATAGGACTGAGCAGCAGGCCTTCCGGGATTTGAAGTCATTTACTGTGGACAAACCAAATATTGTCTCCCTGTGTTAGATCTGCACTGTTCTCTGCCTTTCTGGACATGTACATGGCATTATTCTCTCTCATTTGGTGTGAGCTTCACTCTCCCAGAGTCCTTACCTTGGTGGAGCTCTAGGGTAGGTTGACTTATCTGTTAGCTTAGTGCAGTGTTTCTCAAACTCAAAAATAGGACTGGTGCCTCTGACCTGTATACTATTTATGGATCCCACTTTTGGTAGCATTGGAGCAAAATGCTACTACATTAGCTCTGATAAAGATGGTCTAGATTATGGAAAAGCACAGCAAAACATTCTTCATGGAGACTTTGTGGACCACTAACTCTGTTCACCAGCACCCTGTGGTCTATGGGCTGCTATTGGGAAACAGTCACTTACGGCCCAGCTGCCCGTCCTTTCAAGAGCTATGGAATCCATATGGTTGCTGTGCAGCTCTCTGCATAGTTTTCTGTTTCCTTTGTCACTTTCAGTTTTCTGCACTACTTTGTCCTCTTTTGTGCTTCCATTCCTCTGTACCTATGCTGATTTACTCATACTATACCCAGAAATACTCGCTAGCCTCACTGCCTCCTTGATCACCTGGAAAATGCCTCTTCATCTTTCAGAATTGAAATCGAGTGTCTCCTCTTCACTAGCATTGTCTTGACCTGTCTCCTTCTTCCTTGGCCTCTTAATTTCCCTCTGGTCCTAGAACTGGTCTTTTGCTCCTCTGCACCATGCTTAACCTTAAGTAGTCTTCTGTTGTTGCACTTCATTATAATTACTTCGGCGTATAGACAGGTTTATTCCCCTGAGGATACTGTGGTGACTACGAAACAGATACTTTATGGTTTTCTGTAGTCTCTTAGGGAATTAGACCATGAACATAAGCAAGTAAATGGAGAAACACATGAAATAATTATACATTGGGGTAAATGCTATGAAGGAAGCAAATGGGAAACTGACATAGACTGGAAGGAGATGGGAGCTACTTGAGATATGGTAGTTAGGGATTCCAATGCTGTAGGAATGTTAGGCTGTTGCCTAGGAAGAGTAGGCAGGGAGAAATGTTTCAAGTAAAAGGAGCACACTGGGTATGGGAAGGTATGTGGTATGTCTGAGGAAATGAAAGGCCCAGTGTGTTTTATAACATAGAGTCTGTCTTCCTCTGCCAGCTGCTATGATCACACATCTTCATATATTTGACACTGTATTTCCAAACCCTGGCATACTTCCTGGCCCAGAGTAGGTATTCAGAAAATGTCTGTTTAATTGATGAATTTCCGTCCCTCCCTCCCCTTTTTTTTGGTCAATTTTCCTTGTCCCTTTATATTTGTTTGGCTACACTGGTGTTCTGTGGCTTGGTTGACTTACTGAATAGTTATGTCCCTTGCCTAAAATAAGGTCACCATAGTAACCTAATTTACTATGAAACTTGTGTTATCTGTCTTTTCTAAGTTGAATTCTAGATAAGTATGAGTTTTCAGTATTTGTTTGGCTTTGGTAGAGAGCTATTTTGTAACTAATTTTGTCATGGTGATCATAGCACTTGTGCATAAATCCCCTCCAATTTGACAGTTGTTATGCTGGGGTCTGTTTGTCTTTTTGACATTTGCAACATGGATATCATTGGTTTATTTTGATGATTCACCTTGCTTTGTGTATATATTCCTTTTTTAAAAAATGTTTATTAATTTTTGAGAGAGAGACAGAGTCAGAAACAGAGAGAGACAGAGAGAGAGAGAGAGAGAGAGAGCAGGGGAAGGGAGACACAGAATCCAAAGCAGGCTCCAGGCGGAGCTGTCAACAGAGCCCCATGCAGGGCTCAAACCCACGGACTGGAAGATCATGACCTGTGCAGAAGTCGGATGTCCAACTGACTGAGTCACCCAGGTGCCCCTGTGTATATATTCCTATTGCTGTTTTGTGGCTCTAGGTATTCATGTCAAATCTTTTTAAAAAGTACATTTGGGGGCACCTGGCTGGCTCAGTTGGTGGAGCATGTGACTTTTGATCTTGGGGCTGTGAGTTCGAGCCCTGTGTTGAGTGTGGATTGTTTAAAAATAAAATATTTTTAAAAAGTACATTTGATGAACATTTATTGAATGCATAGGCATTGGGTGTAGATTACATAAAAATATTTTTTTAATTTTTTTTTTTTTTTCAACGTTTTTATTTTATTTTTGGGACAGAGAGAGACAGAGCATGAACGGGGGAGGGGCAGAGAGAGAGGAAGACACAGAATCGGAAACAGGCTCCAGGCTCTGAGCCATCAGCCCAGAGCCTGACGCGGGGCTCGAACTCACGGACCGCGAGATCGTGACCTGGCTGAAGTCAGACGCTTAACCGACTGCGCCACCCAGGCGCCCCAAAAATAAAATATCCTTACAAAAAAAGAAAAATAAAAAAAGGGTCCACTCAGGTGCTTTAGAAGAGGGGTAGGGGAGAGCATGTAGAAACTCAGTCTCCAGCTCAAGTATGCTGTAAGAAATACTGTCTGGTTCTGGTTATAGGGTATAGGTATAGGTAGGCCAGATAATTCTAGGCTTATTACTACTTTACTCTTTTCCTTCCAGAGATCAAGAATATTCTTGGTCTCTTTGTAGGGAGGCAGAGGAGCCCACCACACCTCTTTTTGAGCCCTTGGCACTATAGAAGCCCTAATGCTTGGTCATCTATTTTGTATCTCCACAACCTAGCTGTTTGTCTCAGAATACAAATTTAGGAATGTACGTTGAATAATGGAATTGATAGGGCATAATTTCTGCCTTATAAAGTGCTTAGCATCTAGTGTTCGTATTTGCCATTTAAAAATCCTGTTTGTGGGGCGCCTGAGTGGCTCAGTCAGTTAAGCGTCCGACTTCGGCTCAGGTCATGGTCTCATGGTTCGTGAGTTCGAGCCCCACGTCGGGCTCTGGGCTGATAGCTCAGAGCCTGGAGCCCGCTTCAGATTCTGTGTCTGCCCCTCTGCTGCTTGCACTCTGTCTCTTGCATTGTCTCAAAAGTAAATAAACATTAAAAAAAAAAAATTAAAAATCCTGTTTGTGACTTGAGTCTGAAATGTTTTTATTGAGTCTTCTGAGCCTTTTCTTTAAAGGAAAACTATTGAACAATTATATCCAATGATCATTTCAAACTCTCTTACTTAGGCAAAATTAACTCAAGAAGAGGTAGAAAGCACGACCGGATTAATAACCATAGAAGTGATGGAAAAGGTTGATAAAGAATTGTCTTGTGAAAAAGTCTCAGACTAGGCAGTTTCATAGAAAATGAAATCAAGCTTTCAAGTCCTTTCTTTGAGCTTAGCATAGCCTAATCCTGAAATTGGGCAGGAAGGACATAATACAAGGAAACTTGGACAAGTCCTACTTATAAAAGAGACACAAAACTTGTCAGTAAAATACTAGAACTCCCAATAGACACTTACTAAATGAATGGCACACACAACCAAATAAGATTTATTTTATAGGGTAATGATAACTTAAACTTAGGAAATCTGTTATTTCATTTTATTCATAGAGTAAAAGAGGAAAGTTGTACAATCATCTTGACAAAGACTGAGAAGTCTCAAAATTTATTCTTTTTTTAAAAATTTATTTTTTAAATTTACATCCAAGTTAGTGAGCATATAGTGCAACAGTGATTTCAGGAGTAGATTCCTTAATGCCCCTTACGCATTTAGCCCACCCCCTTCCCACAACCCCTCCAGTAACCTTCTGTTCTCCATATTTAAGAGTCTCTTATGTTTTGTCCGCCTCCCTGTTTTTATATTATTTTTGCTTCACTTCTCTTATGTTCATCTGTTTTGTATCTTAAAGTCCTCTTATGAGTGAAGTCATATGATATTTGTCTTCCTCTGACTAATTTCTCTTAGCGTAATACTCTAGTTTCATCAATGCAGTTGCAAATGGCAAGATTTCATTCTTTTTGATTGCCGAGTAATACTGCGTTTTGTGTGTGTGTGTGTGTGTGTACACATACATACATACCATATCTTCTTTATCCATTCATCCATTGATGGACATTTGGTCAAAATTTATTCTTGAATCCTTGGTAAGTAAGTATGAGGAAAACTTCACATTAAAGGCATTAATTAGAAAACTCTACAGACTTCACACTTAATGATGAAACATTGGAGATATTTTCATTAAAAGAGAAGGATGCCAACTATCTGCTAATTTTCAACATCATCTTAGAAGCACTAATCAGTGTCATAATGCAAGAAAAATAAATGGTAGTATCAGTATTATACTGATATACAAATTATTATAATCATAATTTGGATAGGATATGGTAGTCTACCTGTGAAATGCAAGGCAATTAATTGATAATCCATTAGCGAGAGTTTGAGTAGGTTCAGAAATCAAAACAGAATAAGAAAGTATACAGTGAGAGTGCTGCTTCTACTTCTTCATCCTATACCTGCTCTGTTCTCTATAGGTAACCAGTTTATTAGTTTCTGTCCATCCTACCAGTGTTTCTTTATTTAAATACACAACGTAACACAGAAAGTATTATAAGATATGCACTATTCAGTAGCTTGCCTTTTTTTTTTTTTAATTTGATTTTGAGAGCCAGAGAGTGCATGTACATTTGAGCAGGAGAGGGACAGATAGAGGGGAAGAGAGAGAATCCCAAGCAGGCTCTGTGCTGCCATCAGCATGCAGTGTGCCATCAGCATGCAGGCTCTGTGGGGCTAGATCCCATGAGCCATGAAATCACGACCTGGGCTGAAATCAAGAGTTGGAGGCTTAACCGATTGAGCCACCCAGGTCCCCCTGTAGCTTGCCTTTTTTAAAGTTAATACGTCTTGGAAATCTTTCTGTATCAGTTCATAGGGTATGTTTTCTCACTTTCTGTCTTTTGTTTTATAGCTGCATTATATTCTATTTTGTGGATGTGCCAAGCAGCATACATATAAATCCAATAACCACAAAGCTGTTGGTTGATAATCTGCCCATTAAATACTCAAAACTTTTAATTTAAAGTATTTATTTTTATATGCACAAGTATTATGTAACTAAATCTTTGTAAAAATTCAAACTACAAGCAAAGTCTCTTGACCATTTCTAATACCTGTTCGACCCTCCCTAGAGCTAACTTTTGTTATCAGTTTAGTGTTCAATATCTGTTCCTTTCTGGCTAATATTTCCATTAGAAATGTGACTCCCAGCTACAGTGTTACTTTGTAAACTAGAGTCTCATCAGTGACTGTTAGTTACATGTTGAAGCAGGAAATTCTTGCTCCTCTTTCCTGTCTATACATAGTCTGTTCACAACTTCTCTTTTGTTAACCTTGTCACATCTTCTCTAGCTCCCCCTGTGGTTATCCAGATATTTAGGTTGCACTAGTACAATTACTGTTTTGTAGGTAAAAAGTAGTTGATTATCAGTAATTTCATGTAGTTTCACTTAATAGTGTTAAAACTTAATTGGTTCATATGTCTGATTCTCCTCAAGGACAGGAGCCAGAACACTTACGTCTTATAATCCCTTTCAAGACCTGGAATTGACTGGGCGGGTCAGAGTCACTTAATAAAGTTCTGTTGACTGATGAAGCTGAGCTGTTTCCAAGGCAACCAGCAATTTTGATCCACCAAGTCTTCTCTGTTCTTTGAAATGCAGTTGGGTTTCCCCATTCTCAGTGAGTGCCTCTCATCCTTGTCACACTTTAGAAAAGTAGGGGAAACTGCCTTCTCCTTAGGAAACCTTGTTGACCCCGTTGTTACTATTGATCCTCTTGGTGAGGTTTATGTAGTTTATGTACTGCAGACAGTAGGATGCCTGTGCCCTGTAAAGTTTTTTGAGCAAGGAAGGGCTTTAGAGTAGCCAAGGGCCTAGAAGACCTTCTTCAGGCTCCTGAGCATGTGCATTGGAGTTGCTAGCCTAGGAATTTGGAGTTAATCTGTGGATCTGGACTTACCAGACTTTTAGAAGGTACTGACCAAATTCAAAATAATTTGGGATTTGTCCTGAGGTTGCACTTTTTATTTTGCCAAATAAGGATATTTAAAATAAGTATCTAGTTATATACTCTTTATAGTTGGTACATGCTCATGGTACAACATTCAAAACATACAAAAAGATATATATTGAATAAAATAAGTCTCATACTTCCTCTCCAGTTCCTTAACTATCCAGTTCCCTTCCCAAGAGGCAAACCGGGTTGCTTGATCATCCTTCCAGAGATAGCCCACGCATTTAAAAACAGGTATGAATGTATTGGCTCTCTCTCCTCTCCCAAATAAATGGTAGTGCATTCAGTACACTTTGCACCTTTAGTTGTTGGGTTTTTTCCCCACTTTTCTTAGAGATCTCTTAAAATCAGTACATAGAAGGCTGACATACTCTTTTTAATGGCTACATAATATTAGTAAGAGACCAACAGTTACCACTGTTTTAATGTAAAAAGTATATTTACACATCAAAAATTTAGAAAGAATGTGATTTTAGTATAAAGAAAAGTTCTGCAAATTAAATAAATTTAGTTCTGTGAGAAATTAATTCCATGCATTGGTCCAAAGCCTTGTGTTTGAAAACTACTGCTAGAGATAGTAAACCATTAAAGCAAGAGCTTTTGAATAGGAGTGCGTTAGGCCAGCTTGTGTTATTTTAGGGAGGCTCGCTAGTCTCTGGTAGGCTGTACAGATGAGAGGGCAAAAGGAATGTGATTGAGATGTCCATGTCCTTCTCTCTGCTTTATGGAGAGGAATAGATTTAGGGAATGCTTTTGTTTTCTACAGTTGTATTACACAGTTCATCACATTGTATAGTTAGCTAGTCTGCTGTCAAGATATCTTCTGTTTGTAGTAGCTGTATGTCAGTTGTATCAGAGTAGGGAGACTAGGTTCAGGGCTGTTTATTCTGTTAACATTTTTGGGGGAATTGATGTATGTTTAGTACCATTCAGAATTTTATCAGTCCTGTGTGAAAAATACCCACATGAAGTGATGGGAGCCTGAACTTGGAGAGTGACTGAAATTGGAATGGGTAGCTGGAGTCTGGAGCTTTGGGACTGAAGAATTGACAGGACACTTGACCTTTGGGAAGACTAGGGAGAGCAGAATTCATTTGCTGAACATTTATTGAATGCCCAGTGTCTGCAACCTACTGTGATAGGTTAACGGCAAACAAACTGCCTTAGAGGTTACTGGTGTAGGATTGAAGAGGACATAGTATTCAGACAGAAGGAAGCAGGCCTGTTTATTTAGGTAGCACATGTTTGTTAGGATAGCGGGGTACTAGGTGCTGGATATAAGGCAGGCAGGTAGAATCTAAACTTTCTCAATCTAGAATAGCAATCTGATTAATACAAGTGTATTTAAGGAACAATATTATTTATTTTTAACCATTTATTTTTGGAATGAGCAGTATAATAATATGGTTGAAAAATAAAAAAAAATATTAAAAGGCATGCTACAAAAATTCTCTCTCCCACTTTTGTCCCTCCCCTCCCCCAATACTCAGTTCCCCTGTTGTGTCAGTTAGGTTTCAGTGCTGGAAACAAAACCACTTTGGGTACTTTAACCACAAAAGGATTTAACACAAGAAATTGGGTACTTAGAAAATTGTTGGAAGGGTTCGAGGAGTGGGACTCAAGGTTGCTGCCCTTAAGTATCAATTTGAAGGACCCACCCCGGAGCTGTGTTCTGGAGGTCAGGAAGTTACTGCTGCCACTGGCCCACTGCCACCACCACCCTCAACACTGCTGCTTGATACTTAAGAAGCTGGTAACTAGACATTAGATCCTTGCTTATGCAGACCAGTACATCAGTATCACCAGATTGTTTAAAGCTCTTAGGCCCTAACTTCATCTGCTGAATCAAAATCTACATTTCAACAGGATCCTCTGATGATTTGCATTCCATGAAAGTTTGAGAGGTCCTTCACTGGAGCCCTGGGGTTTGGCCACTACAGTTGCCTCTAAACCCATAGGTCTCCATGACCTTGACTGCCAATTGTTGGGGAGTCAGGGAAATGCAGTTGGTTTTTCCAACTCTCAGTCTAGAAGAAATGGAGATTGAAAGAGCCCATCTTTTGAAGTGACCGTACTTCTTTATGTAACCATTGTTAGTTTCTTATGTAAGATATTTTTATGCATAGTTAAACATATATGAATATACTTTTTCATCTTAAAGAAAATAAACAGTTGTTTACTATACACAATGTCCTGCACCTTGTTCTTTTCATTTAAAATAGTTCATCTTGAGAGAGCTTTCCATATCATAACATAGAATTTTTTTTTTTAACAGCTGCATGGTATGCTACTATATGGATTACAGAATTCTTAAATTGAAGCTATCTAATACAATCTGGGTTGCATGGTCATTCTAATTTATTGGCATATGTAAAGTGTAATCAACTTAAATGTTTGCTTCCTGCCTCCTTTGTGTTTTGTATGTCATCTTGTTTAACTTGCCTTATAACCCACTGTGCTGGGTATCCTTCCTCCACTCTACATGACAGAACTCAGGTCTGAAAGGTCAGGTTAATAGTTCATAAACTAAGGAATATCCAGATTGGGATTTGAACCCCAAGTCTGTTAGCCTCCATAATTTGTGATTTAACACAATTGCACGAGCCTTTACATGGTAGGCTTTGGTAATCTAGTCCTTTGGGAAGAGGTTTGGAAGAGTACTGTTTTGGATATTTTGGGTGGGTATTAAAGGCATTTAACTTTTTTTTCTGACTCAGGTATCCAGCTCACATAGAAGACATTGACTACGAAGAAGGGAAAGTACTCATCCATTTCAAGCGTTGGAACCATCGTTATGATGAGTGGTTCTGCTGGGACAGTCCTTATTTACGCCCTTTAGAGAAAATACAGCTGAGGAAAGAGGGCTTACATGAAGAAGAAGGATCTTCTGTGAGTATCAGATCTGTAATGAGCTGGGTCAGCCATTGGGTATTTTATGTTCCAGCCTTTGATGTTCAGTGTGAAAGTCAGTAGCAGCTGGGGACCAATCCTTATTTAGGTCTGTAGTTACAACTCTGAGATCTCCATGGCACCTGGGGTTCTTGAAGAATCCTAGTTGTCAATTGTCTCCATGATGTGATTGATGTGACAGGTCATTGAGAGAAACATTGAGGATGCATGGGGACCTTATCTCTTTCTTTTACACCACTGTATCCCTTTAGATTGATTATTTATTTATAAATATCTCTAAATTTTTTTTTAATGTTTATTTATTTTTGAGAGAGAGAGAGAGAGGGAGGGAGACACAGAATCCAAAGCAGGCTCCAGGCTCTGAGCTGTCAGCACAGAGCCCAATGCGCGGCTTGACCTCATGGACTGTGAGATCATGACCTGAGCTAAAGTTGGATGCTTAACTGACTGAGTCACCCAGGTGCCCTTATAAATATCTTTTATTTTTTATTTATTTTTTAAAATTATTATTATATTTTAATGTTTATTTTTGAGAGAGAGAGAGAGAGAGAGAGAGACAGAGCGCGCGTGCACCCCCCCCCCACACATGTGCAAGTCGGGGAGGGGCAGAGAGAGAGGGAGACACAGAATCTGAAGCAGGCTCCAGGTTCTGAGCTGTCAGCACAGAGCTCGACACAGAGCTCCAACCCACGAACTGCGAGATTATGACCTCAGTTGAAGTTGGACGCTTAACCGACTGAGCCACCCAGGTGCCCCATAAATATCCTTTTTTAAATGTTTGTTTATTTCTAAGAGAGGTGTGAGCAGGAGAGAGGCAGAGAGGAAAGGAGAGAATCCCAAGCGGCTCCGTGCTATCAGTGCGGAGCCCAGTGGGGGGCTCAGTCTCATGAAATGGAGATCATAACCTGAGCTGAAATCAAGAGTCAGACGCTTAGCCGAGCCACCCAGGCGTCCCCCCCATTTTAGGTCATTTATTAAACTGGTTTGTTGTATGACCATTTATTAAGCAATCATTCCCTGTGAAGCCTCATTTCAAGGTCTTTTAAAGGTCTTAAACACTTGGAATTGGACTATATTCCTTTTTCCTATTATCACTATACCTGGAGCTTTTACTGATTTCAGAATGAAGGATGAAGTATTAGTTTTGAGGTTTTAATTTTTTAAATATTTATAAGAATTTTTTAAAGATTTTTAGTTTTTTAAGTAATCCCTCTACCCAATATGGGGCTTGAACTCACAACCCTGAGATCAGGAGTCACATCTTCCACCGACTAAGCCAGCCAGGCGCCCTAAGTTTTGAGTTTTTTCTTTTTTTTTTTTTTTTAAATTTTTTTTTTTTTCAACGTTTATTTTTGGGACAGAGAGAGACAGAGCATGAACGGGGGAGGGGCAGAGAGAGAGGGAGACACAGAATCGGAAACAGGCTCCAGGCTCTGAGCCATCAGCCCAGAGCCCGACGCGGGGCTCGAACTCACGGACCGCGAGATTGTGACCTGGCTGAAGTCGGACGCTTAACTGACTGCGCCACCCAGGCGCCCCAGTTTTGAGTTTTTTAAACAAGCATTGAGACATCTGTAGAACTCATGCTGCCTTTGGATCTGCCTCAGCCCTGGATTCTGTTTTTCATTTTAGCCCTGGCCGGGAAACTTGAACTCTTGTTTTCTGTGTGTGTTGTTCTACCACTCCTCTCCCTTCCTCCCTGCCCCTGCCATTTATTGTTTTATGTTGTTCAGTTTGATTGCTCGATATTCATTCTATAAACTGTATTAATGCAAACTGTTTGCTGGAAAAACAGTATGAAATATTAAAGTTGAATGGGTGCTTCCTTTGGCAAAAGATCCTTTAAAAGTGTGGTTGGCATGAATGCTGCTTCCCTAAAGATGAGGTAGCTTCCCTCCTTCTAACTTGTATACTGGGTGTGTTTTTAGTGGTCCTGGGCTCAGGGACAGAGCAGGGACTATCATCAGTGCTGTGCTATGCTTGCCCAGACCTCCTAGGATAGGAAAAGTCTTGTGTCTAGCCCTTTTGTTTTGACTCCCAGTGCCTCTGTCTCAGTAGCCATCTCCCCTTCCCACTATTGTCAATCCAGCTTCTCTTATGAAATCTGGTACTGTGTGTGTCCTATGAAATTGGATTGGTAACAGGTTTTTTTTTTGTCTTTTTTAATGTTTTGTAGGAATTTCAAATAAACGAGCAGGTCCTTGCTTGCTGGTCTGATTGTCGTTTTTACCCAGCCAAAGTCACTGCTGTTAACAAGGATGGTAAGGCATTTGAGTTGTAATTATTTTTACTCATGAAGTAGGGGGGAGTTTGTAATATTAGAGTCTGATAGTATATTTTGAGTATGTATTTATTGCCTAGGAATCCTTTCTCTTCAAGTTAACCACTATGTCAGGAATTAGGAAGAAATTATAAATGGAGACAAATCGGGGTTAAAAAGAGGAATTTGATTCTTTGCCTCCTAAATTCTAGTAATTGTTTTCTAAAACAGTTATGGTTCTAAAAAAACAGTAAAATAATTATTATGGGTCATCCGTCCCTCTGCTGGTAAGTGTGCAGGTTCTTGTCCAGGAGTTCCTAAGAGATGAAAAATAAGCTTTAATATGCCTTTTACTTATTTGTAAATAGCCTAGAAATGAAGTGAACATTAATAAACATTTCTTAAAAATATGCTTTGTGAGGGGCACCTGGCTGGCTCAGTCAGTAGAGCGTGCGACTCTTCAACTCAGTCATGAGTTCAAGCCCCACATTGGGCATGGAGCCTACTTAAAAAAAAATGCTTTGTGGATGCAAGGTGATTGAAGGTGGTCTGTAGTATCAAAGTTGCTAGTTGAAACTGGGGCCCTGGGATTTAGAGCACCGAGTTGGGATGCCTTTGCCAAGTTTATAACCCGTGAGGAGTCAAGACTGGGAACATGACCCAGAGAGGCTGTTTTTGCTAGTACAAAGGCAGGAGGATGGTTAAGAAAATAATATGTATGGTCAGCATCCTGACACTGAGAGAACAGACTCTGGATCTGAGTGATACATTTTTTTTGTAGTATTTTCTATCAGGTTGTTTGTGGTATGTCCATGACCTCTTAGTACCGCTGTTTGTGGTGGCTATATGGCCAGATTGACTTTTTATTCAGTGAAGTTTTTCAGGTATTCATTCAGCACTCTTGTTAAATGCTGGACCTGGGGCTGATCAAGTTTTGTTTGAGAATGGGTTGAAATGGTAAAAAAACGAACATATATTTGCATATAGCAGAAATTTCTGTTTCTCTTTTGCTCTATTCACTCCCCCCCCCCCCCCCCCCCCCCCCGTCCCCCAGCTGTTAGGCCAGTGTGGGTTAATTCTGCTACCAGATGTAGGTTATCCTGAAAGCACAGTCCTCTTGCCTCAGGCTTCCAAAACAAGGTTGTATCTTTTAAGATGTCTGAGCAGTTACTGACTACTCCAGTTCATGGTTGATTCAGCCTTTTTGAATAGTCCTTGTTTCCCTAAATTTCTTTCTTTCTTTTTTTAATGTTTGTTTATTTTTGGGAGAGAGAGAGAGAGGGAGAGAGAGAGAGAGAGAGCACAGGCAGGGGAGGAGCAGAGAGAGAGAGGGAGACAGAATCTGAAGCAGGCTGCAGATGGCGAGGTGATGACCTGAGCCCAAAGTCTGATGCTTAACCAACTGAGCCACCCAGGCACCCGTTTCCTAAATTTCTTTTTTTTCTATAATTTATTCATTAAAAAAAAATTTTTTTTTATTTAAAAAAAAGAATTTTTGGGGCGCGTGGGTGGCGCAGTCGGTTAAGCGGCCGACTTCAGCCAGGTCACGATCTCGCGGTCGGTGAGTTCGAGCCCCGCGTCAGGCTCTGGGCGGATGGCTCAGAGCCTGGAGCCTGTTTCCGATTCTGTGTCTCCCTCTCTCTCTGCCCCTCCCCCGTTCATGCTCTGTCTCTCTCTGTCCCCCAAAAAATAAATAAACGTTAAAAAAAAAAATTAAAAAAAAAAATTTTTTTTTTTTTTTTAACGTTTATTTTTTTTGAGACAGAGAGAGACAGAGCATGAACAGGGGAGGGTCAGAGAGAGGGAGACACAGAATCTGAAACAGGCTCCAGGCTCTGAGCCGTCAGCACAGAGCCCGACGCGGGGCTCAAACCCACAGACCGCGAGATCATGACCTGTGCCGAAGTCGGCCGCTCAACCGACTGAGCCACCCAGGCGCCCCATAATTTATTCATTTTTTATAATTTACATCGAAGTTAGCACACAGTGCAACAATGATTTCAGGAGTAGATTCCTTAAGCCCCTTACCCATTTAGCCCATCACTCTCCCACAACCCCTCCGGCAACCCTCTGTTCTCTATATTTAAGAGTCTCTTATGTTTTGTCCCCTCCCCCGCCCCCCCCCGTTTTTATATTACTTTTGCTTCCCTTATGTGCATCTGTTTTATCCTAAAGTCCTCATATGAGTGAAGTCTTATGATATCTGTCTTCCTCTGACTAATTTCGCTTGGCATAATACCCTCTAGTTTTTCTAAATTTCTTTTATAAGTTTGTGTTCAAAATAGAATCCTGTTATTATTTTTCATATGTATCACTTTAATCTAAAAATGTATTTTAAAGGAGAGCTCACATGTTATTAAACTGCTTTTTAGTAAAGGACAGTTTACTTTTTAAGTCTTATTTTCAGGATTAAAAATTTTTTCTGCTCTTACTACATTTAAATCATATGATAGAAATTAGGTGTTCTATGTGTACATAGATGTGTTCCTGAAGGTCTATTAGGTTGATTTATGCTGATCAATTGAGTGTATTCCCCCTGAATAATATCCATTGGAGGTGTGCTCCCTTGGGGAAATGGCTGTCCCTTAGATCACATAAAAGTTGTGAGTAGTAACATGGGTAACTCTGTATATAAAGGAGGTTGTAGAAAGGAAGCAACGTTTGTCTTTTGATCCAGTGATGTCCCAGAGACACATGGAGCACAGAAATGGGGCCAAGGGGGTTGGATGAGGGAGTATCAAAGGAGAAAAGGCAGATTGAAGAAGAACGGTTTGGGGAGCCCGGGAGCAGTCTCTTAGAGGGGTAGGATGGGGTCTTGGTGGAAGGAGGCTGTTTGCATCTATGCAGATCCTAGAGCTGGGCATCATGGATTTAAAAAAAGAAAAAAAGAGAAAAGACCTAGTTCAAGGCTGCATGAAGTGGGTGTTGATATAGAGCAACCAGGAGGAGGCAGTACAGGAATAGAATGGTGCAGATAAATCATGAGGGGAGCGGGGAAGGACCCCTGTCTGTAGTTACTGTTGTTTTTGTTTTTGTTTTTTTATGTGTGGATGAGTCTGGAATATTTTGAAATAATCATTTAAGGACTAAAACTCATTTGCCACATTATTAGGCATAGTTAAGATTTTTAAATGTCTCTTAAACTCTTTTGAACTGGGCAACCAGAGCTTTGCAGGTTGTTTTAAAAAATATTTTCTGTTTATTTCCTCTATGTGCTAAAATTATAGGAGGGGGAGTCTTCAGATAATGATTGTCCCTAAAATAGCCATTTGCCACCCTAATAATATTGGTTCTGTAAGCTCTGAATTCTGTCCAGTAAATTTTAGTTATTTGAAAGACATTGAAAATGAGTGGAGGGGCACCTGGGTGGCTCAGTTGGTTAAGTGTCCAACTTTGGCTCAGGTCATGATCTCCTGATTTGTGAGTTTGAGCCCTGAATGGGGCTCTCTGTTGTCAGCACAGTGCCTACTTCGGATCCTGTTTTGGATCCTCTGTCTCCCTTTCTCTCTGCCCCTCCACTGCTGGTTCGTGTTCTCTCTCTCTCTCTCTCTCAAAATAATAAACTTGAAAGAAAAAAAAAATGAGTGGAGATTTCTGCCAGAACCAGTTTTTCCTGGAGTTCTTTGGTCTGAAGTCCTTACTGGTTCTTGAGACTAATTGGAAGGGAGAGGAGAGGAAGGTCACAGGGCAGGGGAAATCCTGAAAGGTAGTGGAATCGGCTGGGTGGTATTATGGTCACATTGTGGATTGTGAAGGAAAGCTAGCCTTTGTGGGAGTTCAGATCTGTGCCTGATTTTGAAGAGATAATGACTCTTTGGTACTGCCTTTGGGTTAGATTTTATCCATGGGAGCTGGTGGGCAGTTTCTAGTTCAGTGTGACTGTAGTCCTTGCAGGATGTGGGGAGGACAATGCTGGACTCTTTTTTCATTCTTTCCCTGGTATTTTCTGCTTGCTCTGCCTCATTTCCATCGGCAGCAGAGGCTATCACAGTTTCATGGCTCTGTGAGGAGGAGCTCTGCTGGCAAGGTGCCCCCTTTATTTCCTGTAAAAGTCATTTTGTCTTGTTGGTGCTGCTAGAAGCTGGGCATATAGTGAAATCACACCTTGTAGATTCATCTTTGGGAGGTTTGGTCTCATTTTCTTGCCACTCTCAACCTCCTTGGTGGTTTTCCTGAGGCTGAGCATTGAGGTTGCTGGCATTGGGAGTCTGGTGTGAAACACAACTAAATGGTAACTTTAGAGTTTTTTTTTTTTTTTTTTAACGTTTATTTTATTTGTGGGACAGAGAGAGACAGAGCATGAACGGGGGAGGGGCAGAGAGAGAGGGAGACACAGAATCGGAAACAGGCTCCAGGCTCCGAGCCATCAGCCCAGAGCCCGACGCGGGGCTCGAACTCACGGATCGCGAGATCGTGACCTGGCTGAAGTCGGACGCTTAACCGACTGCGCCACCCTAGAGTTTCTTAAGGGAGTTATTTAGCACTTGGAAACTGGGGAGGGCAGTGCAATGTTATTTAGCCCTTTTCACCTGGAATAGTTCTTTGGCAGTGGTAATTAAGCATCATTTCATGTGAAGGTAGCCACACCTGGTTAGCTTTGTTAGCCCCTTTGTCTGTGTTTGGAGTAAAGGACAGGATTCTGCTTCCAGGGAATCTTTGTTCAGAAGCCATCTCTGGTGAGTTGACCTCAGCTCTTTGCTGCGGCTGCTCAGCTTCCCTTTTTCACACTGGGTATGGCAGAGCCACAAGTGTCATGGCTTTGTGTCCCCGTCATGGACTAAGACCACGCTGCTCTGCAAGGCGTTCTCTGGGAGAAACTGAAAGTAGGTTTGCATTTACAACAAAATGAGGAATTGTTCCTTCCTGTTGATCTGTGGTTCTTCAACTTGAGTGAACAGGCAAATCAGGTCCCTCTTCCTTAAAATTATACGTATTCTTAGGTTATGTGTTCTCTGTTCCCTCAGTTCAGTCTTTGGTCTAGTGCCTGAAGTCTGCATTTGTAAGAGGAGATTCTTTGGAAATGCTTTTATTTCTAGAGTCTCTTGTTGAAGCAGTTACTATTTTTTGTCTTCATGCTGTAACTGATCCTATATTTGAAATGTGGGGATGTTGGGACTGTGTGAAGAGCTTTGCACAGAGATAAAAGGAAGATTTAGGCCCACACACGCAGGTGCTAGCTTGGCTCTTACCTTCTAAGTGGGGAAGGGGTTGGTGCTTCCCTTTTAAAGTAATTGGTGGATAGTAGTAATTGGAACCACTTATTGATCCCTTGCTCTGTAAGGGTTACTTTGCTAAGCAGTTTCCATATCTGATCTGATTTAGTAGTATTCAGACAGACATGGAAAGGTTGTTGCCATCAACCCTATCATTTTACAGATGAGCAGCTAAGCTAACAGCAGAAGCTGCTTGAGGTTACAGAGCAGGTACATAAATGACAGAACTGCAACCTGGATGTAGGTCCAAAGTTCCTGAACTGCAGTTCCTAAAGTCCTAGACTGTCTCTCTGAGGCAGAGTTTTCCTAAAATGGCAAAAGTTGTCAGTGGGAGTGTGTACACACATGCCTGATACGATGGTAGGGTGGGTGTAGATGGTCAGTATTTTCTGGAGCATGGTGGTATCTTGAGGGCCCTGACTAGGACTCTGGATCTGGTCCCAGTCCCTGCTCCTTGATTACTGGCAGTTTACTACCCTTTCTCTGGACGCTTGTGCAGTTAGAACTCAAAGAAGGAATTGGAACAGATGAGCATTTTTAGAAACTGTTGGCTACAGAACCTAAGCCCATTATGTAAAATTGGCTAAGAAGAAACGATGGGGGAGGGGAAGATATACTTGCAAACTTGTGTGTATTTCTCTGCCCACCCCAGAAGGCACATCTGTGAGCACATCAGGACTTTGAGAATCCATGTTTGAAAACTTTGAGTTTCCTATCCTTGGCATTCTGGAATTCTCTGACTCTCGGAGAATGAGTGGGATAGAGAAAAGGCCTTCAAGTCATAGTTACGGTAGATTTCAAGAGCAACAGAAGTCTATCCAGAGTCACTTGTGCCATCCCATTTCCTTGGCCCTAGAGAAGATCAGTTTGCTATGCATCTCTAGTTTTTTTTCTTACATCCCTTCTGTACTTAACCGACTGCTATAAGGTTGTCCAGTATACTGAGTTTTTAACCCCCAGAGGCCCATGTTTATTTATTTATTTTGAGGGGGGGGGGGAGAGAGAGAGAGCTCGAGGCATGAGTGGGTAGGGGCAGAGAGAGAGAGGGAGAGAATCCCAAGCAGGCTCCGTACTGTCAGTGTGGCCCAGCTTGGGGCTCGAACTCACTAACTATGAGATCATGACCTGAGCCGAAATCAAGAGTTGGACGCTTAACTGACTGAGCAACCTAGGTGCCCCAGGACAGGGGCTTCTTAAAGGAGACTGAAGCAGGGGGATGCACTTATTTTTTCTGTAATTTACATGTTATTTGTTAGATATTATTTGTGGCTGTGGGAGAACTCTATTGTCAGCCACCCGCGGGAGGATTCCAGGGGAAGACATTCTTTTAGTTGTACAGGAACCGTTAAAGTAGATTTGGGGCCTCTCTCCAGAAGTGGGCCTAGGCCACTATGGTCTATGGGATGTATTGTTCTTTTCCTTCTGATTTATTGAAGCCCAGGTTAGGCTGTGTACATGATCAAGGAAACAAGTTTTGAGATGATCCCTTGTAGTTCTTTGGAAGTAAAAAGGGTCAGGGCCAGGATATTGCTGTCTAAGTAAGGATGGTGATCCATGAGTACCTTACCATAGTGCAAGTCATTTCAGAGTGGTCATTGATGCTCTGGGTCGGTATTTTGGACTAAAGGCTGAGGGACTTGGGAAATAGGCAGTTTGGGGTGGTGGAAGAAGAATTGGTCAGAGGTCAGCAGAGAGGCTTAGGTGTTTGTTGTTGTTGTTATTGTTTTTAGAGAGGCTTAGGTTCTAATCCTACCTCTATTTAGCTCTGTTTTAGCTCTTTTTGGAACTCAGTGCACACCTCTTCATTTAAGGCCTCCTTTTTGAGCCTGCCATCAAGAGTAAGCTTCAGAATTGACCTCAAATAGCTGAAAATGTTGGACTGTTGGGTAACATTACTAAATGTTATCCTTCTGGATGTTTGAAATGTCTGTAAAAATGGACAGTTTTCATTTTGATGTAATTGGTGCTAACTTTCTTGGTAAGATAGATGAAGGGGTGTAGGCTTGGGTGTCTTGTTGGCATACTTGATCTTTTAAGATTTCATGAGAGGTGGGTTCTTAATGCCCCCATCCCCAGGCTGGCCAGAACTGTGTCATGGTTGCTTGGAAAGGGTATGTTTAGAGTCCATAGCATTACTTAGCATTGCTTCTTGGCTTGCCAGTGCTCTCACAATAGAGGCAGGAAGACAGGATCCCAGGCCTTTGTTGTAAGAACTCATCAATCATTGGTGAGCTGTCTTATGTAGAATCCTTTAACCAACCCAGCATAACGATATATCCTTGTATCTAGTTTTCTAGCCACTTTGTTCTGTTTGGTGACACTTGTGACAAATAATCAACTTTATTTTGTAATTACTGGGAATACAGTTTAGTACGTAATTACTAATTGTCTATAGCAGTGGTTCTCAGACTTTAGTGTGTACCAGAATTACCAGAGACACTTGTTAAAATTTATTTCTGTGACGCACTCTCAGAGTTTTTGATTCAGTTTATCAAGTGTGGTGCTGGTAACTTACATTTCTAACAAGTTCTCAAGAGTTGCTGGTATTCCTGGTCTGGGCACCATACTTTGAGAAGCCCTGGTCTACAGTTAACCAGGTATTGTGTGAGAGAGACTGGTGTGGGATGTGGTCCCTGGCCTTGGAGAGCCTGCCTTTGATTTGGGATCTGCCTTCTACATGAAGGTAGGCCTAAGTTGAGACTCTGCAGGCAAGGGGACAAAATGAGCCTTTGAGAAGTTCAGAGCAGGGAAAAGTCTCTCTTAAGTAGGAAGTCAGGAAGCTTTTACAGAACATATTGTGGTCATATGAACTGAGCACATTCCAGGCAGAAAATACTTTCATAAAGATGTGGAGGTGAAAATATCACAAGGCAGTTTCATTGGGTGGCAAGTAGCTCATTACTTTGAGTTGGTGGTTTTTTGTATGGTGGTAATGAGAAACAAAGTTTGGAAAATAATTGGGCTCAGATTGCGTTGGACTTTGAACACTACAGAATGAGGCTTTCATTAGAGGTGGCTAGCCATTGACAGGGCCCTGTTTAGGACTGGAGGAGAGGTGGGGTGGGGTGGAGAGAGAATGTGTAAGAAGAAAGTAACTAGCCAGAAGATCTTAGACTTCCTTGTTGCATTCTTTTGCTCCCAGCCCTTGGGATTCCCCCCCCCCCCCCCCCCCACCCCTTCCTCTTTGGTGGGAAATTGATCCTGAAAGCTGACTGGTCATGTCTACCGGTAGTAAACCATTACATGATTACCAGAAGTTCACCGATAATCTTGACAAGGTTAACGGATTATTATTTTTTTTATCTCTGGGGCAAAAAAAAAGGGGGGGGGAGGTGGGTTCTAAGATGTAAAAGTTTGAAAATGTTGGTTTGAGTGCAACTAATGAGAAGTTTTGTATTATAGTTGGATGCCTCATTTGGGGAGAAGATTATTTGGATTTTCAGCTTCAGTCTTATAGCAGTGATTTTTGTTAGATTTTTTTTTTCCTAATGGAATAACTGACAATGTAGTGGCCCCATTAAGTGTTTTGGCCAAGTCTCTATTTTTAAATATTGTAACATGAAGGTCATTCATATAGATTATGAGATTAATGTGACCTCCAAAAACATGATACGTTTAGTTAGCAGTCATGTTTCTTTTGAAGTTTAACAGTTACTACCACTCTGAAGCCTAGAACATATTGATAAAAATTAATAATTCACCAAACAATAAATAAATCTGCATTTTCCTCACATTCTTAATTGTTTTATTGCTCTTTGTTCTTGGCCTAAATTCAGTGCATTTTTTTTCTTTTAATGAAACATCATAAAAATGAGCTGTTTTTTTTCTTAAGTTTATTTATTTTGAGAAAGAGAGAGAGAGAGAGAGAACATGAGCAGAGAGGGAGGGGCAGAGAGAGAGAATCCCTAAGCAGGCTCTGGTCAGTGTGGAGCCCAACGTGAGGCTCAAACCCACGAACTGAGAGATCATGACCTGAACCAAAACCAAGAGTCAAGATGCCCAACCAACTGAGCCACCCAGCCATCCTGAAAATGAGCTGTTTTTGATGGATTTTGATTTGTATAGATTAAGAGAAAACTTACTATGTAATGTTAACTAAGAAATGAAGGCATGCATATTAGTTATTATCTTGGACATAAATAAGACTGATTCCTAATATTGTAATTCTCATATATTTATTGTTGTGGTTGGAGCTCCCTTGTATTTATGCTTTGAAAAGTTTTGTTGCTTTCATGAAACTGCAACTTAAATCATGATATCTCCTTGAATTTTAGGTACTTACACTGTGAAATTTTATGATGGAGTAGTTCAGACTGTCAAACATATTCATGTCAAAGCTTTTTCCAAAGATCAGGTGAGAAATGTGGTTTTGTGTTTTGTGGTATGAATAATACTGACATTGTAATTTTGTTTCTCAAATAAAGGCATTATATTTGTTTATGATGGCAAAGTCTTTATTTCCTTTACCTGACACAATTTCACTAGAAAGCAATATGCAGGTTTTCGGAAATTGTTAATATTTTTCCCTCTCTGCCATTTCCTGTTATCTGTTTGCCTCATCTTTTCTCAAAAGTGTCTCCTTATTACTCTTTTTTTTTCTCTCTCCCTGTGCCCTGTCCCCAGAGCTGTTACTCATCATAGGGAACGTGCTGAAATGCTTGAGGAAACCTAGAGTGTATTTTCTCCTCATCTAACTTAGTCCCTTCAGCTCAGGATCATGACTTGGTGGTTTCAAAACTGCAGTTTGGTGTGTATTTGGCAATCATTTGTGCTACATGTGCCTGGTTTGAAAATTTTGTTTCCTTTTGTCCTGGTCACCATGCACGTGTTTGCTTGAGCATGGGACAAGAGTTTTGATACTAGAAATGTGGTCCATCTAGACATGACCATCTAGAAATTGTTGCCTACTCTTTTCATTTTTCCCCTTTAGTCTTTTTTTCATGTTTATGCCCTAATGAAATAGTTGAGGGGAAAGCAAGATCAAAATTTGGATATTAATGTTTTAACAATTCTGATCGTTAATAATTGTTACTCACCTCTTTGGGTAGTTTTTGATGTGACAGTATTTGGTGATGCTGGGACCTGTCTTTTCTTATGATCAAATGCTTATCACAAGTTTTACTTGTACCTATATTTACTTCTGTACCTATATTTAACATTTTCAAAGGATTATGATACTTGGTATCTTTAAAGGTAGCCTTAAGAATGTTTTTGCCTTTTGCTGGTTTTCCTTTTCAGAAAATTGAAACAGTTATAAAGCTTTAGCCTTGAAGAGGTTTTTTTCTCTTCCATCGTTTGCTGCTTAGGCATCTAAGGAAGTGCTATATAGTACACTAAAATCGAATTTTGTGTGGTGCTTGGATGGCTCAGTCAGAGCATGTGACTCTTGATCACAGGGTTGTGAATTTGAGCCCCATGTGTGGCGTAGAGTTTCTTTAAAATTTAAAAAGTGATTTTGGCCTTAAATTTGGCAACTTTTTTTAGTTTAAAAGTTTTTATTTATTTCTTTTGAGAGAGACAGAGACAGAGTGAGTGGGGGAGGGACAGAGAGAGAGAAAGAGAATCCCAAGCAAGCTCCGCGCTGTCAGCACAGAGCCTGATGCAGGGCGCGAACTCATGAAACCGTGAGATCATAACCTGAGCTCAAAACAAGAGTTGGCTGGACTCTTAACCAACTGAGCCACCCAGGCGCCCCTTCGGCAGTTTTTGTGTTGAGTTTGTGGAGTAAGTTAATAATAGAGGACCGTATTAAGAATTTGTTCAGAATTGTCAGATTGTACACAGAATCTCCCCAAATGGAAATGTAGGGCTCCAGATAACAAACATTCAACTGTTTACTTTGCTGTACTCAATAAATTGATTGATAGCACTTGAGATGCTTTGGGTTGGAGATGAGCACCTTACCCACTGTGGATTTGTGGGTGCTTCATTTCCCGATTCCCAGCTGTCCCCGAGTGTCTCACTTCATCTCAGACCTGGTGGGTAGTCAGGTGCAGGCCCATGGCTCCTGCTTGTATTTGTTTTTTCAACGAGGGCATCATATTTGGTTAAAAGACTTCTCAGGTCTCTTCAGCCCTAAGAATCTAGGGTTCCATAAGGCTGTATACAGAGCTTAACTTTCAATTTGCCTTTCTCTTTTAATCCTCTCCCTGCTCCAACTCTCAAAAAAGTACCCAGAAATTAAATACAAGGAAGCTCAAAGAGCTAAGGCAAGCCAGCCCAAGATTATCAGGCTCCCTCCCATAGGGACCAAAGTCTGGACGCTGGGGTTTCTACTCACAACCTGGTATTAAAAGCTGGTACAGAATAAGGTGGTTTCAAAGGCTAGCAGTAACTTGGCTCCAAGGGCCTTTCTGCAGTGGAGCACACCTAACAGGGCCAGGCTGGGTAAGAAGCGGTGTTTGTTGGCCTTGTTAAAAAGCTTCTTCCCTTAGGCATCTGGAAACTGAGTGCCCTGCACCCTCATAGGAGACCAGCCCTAAGGCCCTAGCTTCAGACAAGGCACCCAAGCGTTGGAGAGCAGCCCCTGGCCTGCAGCCATGGCAGTGGATGGTTATGTACCTCCAAAGCTTAACTCATTAAAAGTATCTGTCACAGACAATTTCTAAAGGTATTTTCATATATTACTAGAATAGATTGAGGTTTTTTTCTGTATGACCATACTGTTCTAAATGTTTTGATAATTTATATATTAGGGATATTTATCTTTTTTGAAGTTATAACAATGACACATTAACTGTAGAAAATTTGGAAACTATAGAAAAGCACAATGGAAGTAAAAATGATGTAATTCTATTATCTAAATACAATTGCTCTTAACAGATTGGCATATATCCTTCTGTGTTTTTTGTAAATATTAATATATATTTTCAAAATTGGGGTCATATGGTTATATTAGTATTCTATATCTTGCTCTTTTTTTAATATGGGGGTTATATCTTGCTCTTTTAACAAAATAACATTTTCTTAAGTTCTTAATAGTATATGATAATATGGCTTTTCCTGGCTATTTAGTATTGTGTAATATATATATAACTCTGCTTTGTGTAATTAATTCCCTAATGGTCATTTATAAGGATATTTGTAAATTTGAATATATAAGTCTGATTATTCTGTCAGAAAATTTCATTTCTAGGAATTCATTCTAGTTCTAATTCCTTGACACAGATTGCCAACATGCTGCCCCTCCCCCTAAGGTGGTTGTCATTTATGATTCTGCCAGCAGTTACTGAGGAGTGCTTGCTCTCAAACCTGACTGCTTTCAGAAAATTTTGGGGATCTGAAAAATTTTCTTCCAGGGTCTAACCTTGTTTATTATTTATCCTTATGGGACAAATTAAACTTTCACTTACTGAATATTTAGGTACTCCTTCCAGCTTTTGTGCGAGATCTGCATGCCTAGTGCGTGCTTGGTGCTGGGGATTCCATACGCACTTGATATGGTGGTCCCTGCTGTTCTCTTGAGGTCTTGGAAGAGAGATACACATACAAATTTAATTGTAGTTTTGCAAACTCTAGAGCTTTCAGAGCTGACTTTATTAGGAGCAGTCATATTAGGACACACGATTTTTAGGATGCTTTAAAAAGTCATTTAGGAGGAAAGTAACCAAGAAGTAATACTTCTGTCCAGTGGACAAAAACTCAGTAGCTCAGGAGCACAGTAGGTGATATATTGGCTTGGGCATAGCCTTTATCTGATTAAGGAAGCAAAGACCCTGCTTCTGGGTTAGACAGTCTTTACAGCTTTCCTGTTCAGCTTCCATTTATCAGTTTGTGTTCTTCTCTGCACAGGGCATCAGCATCCACTGGCAAACTGAGCCAGGCCTCTGAAAGGCCCTGGGTCTGTGTAGTCATGCTTGGGACGAGAAGGATGTAGCTTGGAGACATTTTCTTAGAATACCTCTGTCAGAAAGATTGCTTTGCAGAAGAGGTCCCTGGGGTATTTTTCCCTTTAATTATCCAGTGACTTAATCAAAATATAGATCATTCGGTCTCAGAAGGAATTGAACACGACTTTTTTTTTTTTTTTTAATTTAGGATTGGTTCTCAAGCCTCAGAGTATGGAAGGGTATTTTCAGTGGTTCTTTCCATTATGTGACATAGCATATGTCCTGTTTTAATTTGTTTGTCTTCATATGTTTGCAAAAAAAAAAACCCACCTGATTTTATATTTGCAAGTAATTACAAAGTGTGTTTCATCGCTATTTTGCTCATTTTAGAATATTGTGGGTAATGCTAGGCCTAAAGAAACAGACCACAAAAGTCTTCCATCATCTCCTGATAAACGAGAGAAGTTTAAAGAACAAAGAAAAGCCACTGTCAACGTGAAGAAAGACAAAGAGGACAAAGCCTTAAAGACAGAAAAGCGACCCAAGCAGCCTGATAAAGAAGGAAAGTTAATCTGTTCTGAAAAGGGGAAGGTGTCAGAGAAAGGCCTCCCCAAGAACGAGAAGGAAGATAAGGAGAACATTTCAGAAAATGACAGGGAGTACTCTGGAGATGCTCAAGTGGATAAGAAACCTGAAAATGACATTGTGAAGAGTCCACAAGAAAACTTGAGGGAGCCAAAAAGAAAACGAGGCAGGCCCCCTTCCATAGCTCCTGCTGGTGAGTTTCCCATGTGGGGTCTGCAGTGGCAATGCCAGAGTGTTGTTCTGTGGCCTTTGTGGTTCTCTGTCACTTCCATACTTCAATCCTTAATTTTTGTGCCTGACTTTGAATCGTTCTGTGATCTGCGGAGCAGAATTTAAGGGAGGTGTGTAGCCAGATGAATGTAAGTTGGGACACGTGTCCTTTACTGAGCTTCTGGAGTGGTGTGTAACTGTCCACTAGATGCTTCAGCTTATGTGGTAAAACCTAACAAGCTAAGGCCTTTTGCCTGTGCCTATTCAACTGATCTCAGTTTAAGCAAGCTTAATAGAACCTGGGATTAGGAAATAATAGTTTTCCTGAGAGACATGAAGGAGGAAAGGAGAAGTAAATACATGTGGGCATCAGATAGAGGCAGGGCCAAAGAACACTGGACCTAGGAAGGCATAGGTACATTTTGAAGTTGAGCTCTCTGGAGAGTGATTATTGATTGGACATTTTCACAGTCTAAGTAAAAAGCTGAGTTGGGTACTTGGTAAGAGTTAAGGTTAAAGGTACAGATTTAGGGAAGAATGTATAGTTATTCTAAAAAGTTGAAATTTGGAATTCTTTAGAATAACCAAGAATGAAGCACATCCTGAATTTCTTCCTAGGCCAAACACTCTTTCTCTAGTCAATGCAGTGGCATGAAGAACACTTAGAATGTCTAGACTAAATGCTGGCTGTGATAATCTGGCAGTGGTCTTCAGACATTCTTGCTTGCATATTTCCTACATGAATATTGAAAAATTATGAATCCCCTAGTATGTTTTAGAGGGTATCTGTTTTTATCACAAGTTTAAATAGGTGCAAATGATATATTTAAAATACAAAATAAGACACAAAATGTATTTTCATCATAACTGCACAACTATAGAGTTAGCTCATTCATTGGACAAGTTTAAATAGGTGCAAATGATATATTTAAAATATAAAATATGACATAAAATGTATTTTCATCACAACTGCGCAACTATAGAGTTAGCTTATTCATTGGTCCTGCGTGATGTGGAATGCAAAGCCAGTCCTGTTGATCCAGGCAGCTACATCAGACTTCATTTCTGTGGGAAAAAAAAGTCTGTCTGAATTTACTTCAAATAAATGTATTAATACTCATTCCCAGTAGACAACCTTTTCATATCTGAGTTCTAATTCTAAGATAGGAAATTAGATATAAAAGGATTTCTTCCCAGATGAATGAAGGCACCACCTCCTTCAGTGGATGTTTAACTGAGTTTTGCTCTCAAAAGCTAAAGCATGCTGGCATTGTCCCTAGGCCTAATGATGGCCTAGACCTGTACTGTCCAGTATGGTAGCCACTGGCCACAGGTGGCTATTGAGCACTTGAAATGTGGCTAGTCTGAATTGAGATGTACTGTGAGTGTAAAATATACTCTGGAATTCAAATACTGGGTGCAAAAAAACAAAAGGAATGTAAAATATCTCATTAATCATTTTTTTTATGTTAAAATGATGTTTTTGGATGTGTTGGGTTAAGTAAAATTATAAATTCACTTTTTTTGAACTAAAAAATTGAAAATTACACGTATAGCTTGCATTTGTGGCTCTCCTATTTCTATTAGTACGCGTATAAATTCACTACTTCCTCTACAGGGTTCTGGGAGAGAATTAAACCCCACTGCCCAAGGCATCCGTAATGAATTGACATCTCCATGCATTGAGAATGCTACTAGTTATAAACCATCCTTGGGAGAATTGAGAAAATTATCTCTGTGTTCTGTGTTCAGATGAGGAATCCCAGTTGAGAAAGTCTGGAGGTTTTAAACCTCTGTGCAGTGTACCATGTTAAGATGTAGGATGTGTGTTATGCAGGCCTTTTTATTTAAGTAGGAGAAGGGCACTTGTGCAAGAAGAGGTGGAAAATGAGAACTAGTGGAAATCTAATGTGTCCTCATCTCAGCTTAGGAAAGCATGTCTATGAGAAGTGAGTGCTCTGAAACTGATTCCCGTTCAGCTGTTCATGCTCTGGCTTATACCCTCCCGAAAGTATATCCTGGGGTGGTTGCACTCAACGTTGCTGACTGCCGCTTTGAAGCCACTTGGCTTCACTCAGATTAAAAAAGGTGGGGAGGCATTCAGTTTATTGCTTTTATTTTGTAAGTGTAAGATCTCATATCAAATAGGATCGATTTGATAGAGAAATGGTGTTTTCCAAGTTTGCCTCAGGCATTTCTCTCCAGTCAGAATCTCTGAAATTGTTAATAGCCTTCCCAGAGGATTCTTATTGTAAGAAGAGTTTGGAAAACACTACTGTTCTATGTAGTCAGCCCTGGATTGTATGTGGTATCAAAGTAAAAATGTTTGTCAAATATGTCCTATGTAGTTCAAATCTCCTTTATTTTTTATTTATTTATTTATTTATTTATTTATTTATTTATTTATTTTCAACGTTTATTTATTTTTGGGACAGAGAGAGACAGAGCATGAACGGGGGAGGGGCAGAGAGAGAGGGAGACACAGAATCGGAAACAGGCTCCAGGCTCTGAGCCATCAGCCCAGAGCCTGACGCGGGGCTCGAACTCACGGACCGCGAGATCGTGACCTGGCTGAAGTTGGACGCTTAACCGACTGCGCCACCCAGGCGCCCCCAAATCTCCTTTAAAAATTAATTAGCACAAGTTCATTGACCCAGTGAAGCATTGAGCTCTCTAAATTTTACAGACTTAATTGGAACAGGATCTGAGCTATTTAAGGAGGGTTGTTTGTAGTTGTGTTTAATTTGGAATGTTTGTGATTTCCAAGTTCTAACCACTTGGAACAAAATAATGTTGGCATATTGGGAAGATTGAACACAGGAAGAGCCAAGAAGTTTAGCACACTCTTCAGGTTTGCCTCCTCAGACCTCAGCCCTGTCTCTTGTTCGGTTTTTCGACACGGCCAATCTGAAGCTACTGGTCTTCAAGGAGTCTTCTTCTCGCGCCCCCCCCCCCCCTTACTCCTTTTCCCTTTCTTCTTTTCTCCTTTCAGCCTTCATCAGACACTGCGCCCCGCCCTCCCCCCCCCCCCCCCCCCAAGCTCTATCTTCCCCACAAGCTTCCTGGTTTCATTTATTTTTGTTTTTTCTTCTGCCTGTTTTGGATTCTCATCTTTTGTGATTGGGGAGAGCTTCTTAAGTGTTGGGTTTAAAAATAAAGAGTGAGTACTATCCAAGGGTTTAGAGTCTGCACTGCTAAATTGTGTCAGAGCTGGATTTGTTGGGGATCAGCAGCCTTGCCTGGAACACTGACTATCAAATAGCGTAGTCTCCTGAGATTTTTCTGGAATTGTTTTTAAGAGGTTATAAATGTTGACATTCTTTTTGGTCCCTCACAACTAGGACCAATGCCAACCTAACTAATTTAGCAAGTAGAGATTGAAAACAATACTCAGGCTATAGTCCCAGGTATACATCTTAGGAATTAGCCTGCATGGTGAATTTCCTGAGTATTGGATAAATCAAGTTTTGTTTTATTTTAATGTTTATTTATTTTTGAGAGAGTGCAAGGGGGGGGAGGGGCAGATAGAGGGGGACAGAGGATCCAAAATGGGCACTGTGCTAACGGCAGCGAGCCTGATGTGGGTCTTGAACTCACGAACCATGAGATCATGACCTGAGCCAAAGTTGGATGTTCAACTGACTGAGCCATCCAGGTGCCAGAGATAAGTCAAGTTTTGGTGAGGAGATTTGATGGTGGTAAAAATGACTTTTTTATTGCCCTTGCACTGTCATGTTTTTTTTTTTATTTTTAATTTTTTTAACGTTTATTTATTTTTGAGACAGAGAGGGACAGAACATGAACAGGGGAAGGGCAGAGAGAGAGGGAGACACAGAATCTGAAACAGGCTCCAGGCTCTGAGCAGTCAGCACAGAGCCCGACGCGGGGCTCAAACTCACGGACTGTGAGATCATGACCTGAGCCGAAGTCGGATGCTTAACCGACCGAGCCACCCAGGTGCCCCTGCACTGTCATGTTTTAAAGTAGTCATGTTGGGGTGTAGGGTTTTAAAGAGAGGATTTTAGGAGAGAAGTGTATGTAGAGCTGAGTCATAGGAGAAACCAAAAAAAGAGATGAAGGAAGGGGCGTTTGGCTGGCTCAGTCGGTGGAGCATGCGACTCTTGATTTCGGGGCCTTGTGTTTGAACCCCACACTGGGTGTAGAGATTACTTAAATGAAGAAATAAATCTTTAAAAAAGAGAAAGATGAAGGATGTCAGTCTACAGGTATCAGCATCTCATGTTAAGGAAGTAGTGTCTTACCCATTACACTTTTGTTTTTTTATTAGCCCTTTGAGGGTCTGTTTATTATGTGAGTGTGTGTGTGCATGTGTTTTATTTATATATAATCATAAGGACTGAGCACTAAGAAATTGCATAATTTTTTTGTGTGTTTTATATACACTGTAGCTGTGGATTCAAACTCTCAAACTTTGCAACCAATAACATTGGAATTGAGAAGACGGAAAATATCAAAAGGAAGTGACGTCCCATTAAAACGTTCTCGGCTTGACAAAAATTCATGTGAGTCTCCAGTTTGTGTATGTGCGGCTAGAACTTGATGTTGATTGGGTTAGTTTCCCCTGTACTCCTGTTGTTTCCTATTTTCAATATATAGACTCTAATGCTGTTTTTGATCACAGGAGCTGATGTGGATGATTTGGGTTGGATCAGAAGGAGTTTTGCTTGAAGAAAAATAAATCCCAAAGCACAAACTATATTAATGTTGGGCTTAGTGGTGTCATCTTCATGCCCATAAACTACATTTCCATTGGAAATTTAATGGTTTAGGAAGGGACGGATTTCATATGCTAAGTGAAACTTTAAAAATGCTATTTATGGGGCACCTGAGTGGCTCCGTTGGTTAAACATCCTACCTCGGCTCAGGTCATGATCTCGTGGTTCGTGAGTTTGAGCCCCATATTGGACTGTCTTGTCAGCATGGAGCCCACTTCAGATCCTCTGTACCCCTCTCTCTCTGCCCCTCCCCTTTACATGCATGCTGTCTCTTTCTCTCTCAAAAATAAACATTAAAAAATCTTATTTATTGATTAAAAAGTGCTTTGGCTCTGAAAAGGATTTGTAATGGTTCTAAGGCTTTATAAACTTTATTGACTTTGAAAATTAGTACACAAACTTTTAAGTTGGGATGCCCTAAAATAGAACTTAGTTGTCAAGATAGGGTGTGACCTTGGAGCACCTGGGTGGCTTAGTTGGTTAAGCATCCGACTTCAGCTCAGGTCATGATCTCACAGTTCGTGAGTTCAAGCCCTGCATCGGACTCTGTGCTGACAGCTCAGAGCCTGGAGCCTGCTTCAGATTCTGTGTCTCCCTCTCTCTCTGCCCATCCCCAGCTTGTGCTGTGTCTCTTGAAAATAAATAAATGCTAAAAAAAAAATTGAAAAAAAATGGATTAAAAGATAGGGCGTGATCTCAAAACAAATTTTCAAACCATGAACAAGGATAATTCTATCCTGGCAGAGAGACTGTGCCTTTACTTAAAACTACAAATTAAGAAAGGATATTTCCTTTTATTACTGGCCTAATATTTCAGAAGTCTCTTTAAGCCCTTGTAGGGGTAACCAGCCCAGAAATTTGGAATAGCAGAGTTATTTCTTCTTCTTGGGTTCTTGACTATGCCTCTCTTAATGGTTTATAGCCCAGGAAAAGTCAAAAACCTACTCGGAAACCACTGACAAAGACTTATCGAGGAGACGGTCCTCCAGGCTGTCCACTAATGGGACGCATGAAATCCTAGATCCTGACTTGGTTGTATCAGATTTGGTTGATACGGTTAATACTGATCCTTTGCAAAACACATCATCCATTAACAAGGAATCTGAAGAAGGTGAGTCAGAATCTGTTCTGGAATTGTCTTACCAGCTTGCCTGTCTAGGAGAACCCATCTAAATCATTGTATACTACCTTCCACAAGTTTTAGATGGTGTTGAAATCAAATTTTTGAATGAGTTGCAGTGTTTATTATACTATTCTTCACTGATGATTCAGTAGACGAACTTTCTGTACACGTTTGTGATTGGTTTTGCTTGTATATGTCTGAATGTTTCGTTGGAGGTACAGTGCTTGAAGAGTCCTGTCCCTCTGTCTGTCTTTCTGGTGCTCTCTCTCTCCAGTGCTTCTGCCTTTTTGTTAACACTTCGAGAAAAATATATTCACTTTGGTCTCTTATTAGCCTTTTTCTTTGAGATGCTCACAACTCTGGCTCTATGTGCTGGAACCTGTGAATGAATTCTTGTATGCTGCGAGGTGCATGGCTTCCTATCAAAAGTCCCTGGATTTCTTAGTCTGTTGTGGGACTTTTGGTTGATTATATAAATGTGTATGTTCCCTAGGCTTTCTTTTTTTTCTTCTAGGTCAGTTGAAATCTCCTTTGGAAGCTGACCAGGTCTCATCTGCATTGACTTGCCACTCCTTTGGTGATGGATTGGGGGCTGCAGGCTTGGAGTTGAACTGCAAGTCAATGGGAGAAAACAGCATGAAGACAGAATCGGCTTCTCCTCTTGCTGAGTTACAAGAGATTTCTACTGTGGCAGGTTCCTATTTAGTGTTAAGATAATTCTCTTCTCTATATGCTTTTGCTTCTGCTTTGTGAACTAAAAAAAAAGAAGACTTTTCTAATGATGTTTTTTCACCTTTTATTAATAACCTTTCCTTATTTTAATGCTATATCCTTTTCATTTCTGATATTGCTAATTTGTGTTCCATCTCTTTTGATTAGTATAGTTAGGGATTTATCAATTTTGTTGATAGTTTCAAAGAACCAAACTTTTATCTTAATTTTCTCTATTTGTCTTTTAAATGGTCATTGATTTCTATTGCGATCTTATTTTCTTCCCTTACATTTTTCTAGAAACTTAGGTCATTGATTTTAGATCTTCTTTTCCAGTATTAACATTTAAAATTACAAACAAAATAAAATTACAAATTTCCCATTAAGCACTACTTTAGCTACATCTTACAGATTTTGATACGTTGTTGTATTTTCAGTTTCTTTCAATTTAAGATATCTTGTGATTTATTTGCTGATAATGGCTTACTTTGAAGCATGTTGTTTCATTTCCTAATATTGGACTTTTTAGAGATACCTTATTGGTACTGATTTCTAATGTAATTCCATTGTAGTCAGAGAACATACTTTGTAGGATTTCAGTCTTCTAATATTTGTTGGGATTTATTTTATGGCCAAGCATATGATCTGTCTTGGTGAATGTTCCATATATATTTGAAAAAAAAAAATGTGTGTGCTGCCATTTTATATCTGTTCTATCAGTTACCAAGAGAGGGGTGTTAAAAATCTCTAACCATGATTGTGGATTTGTCTATTTCTCCAAAGAATTCTGTCAGTTTTGCTTCATGTATTTTGGAGTTTTGTTATTAGGTGCATATGTATTTATAATTGTTATGTCCTCATGATGAATTGTCCTCTTTGTAATGTGAAATATCATGCTATTTTTGGTAATAATCTTTGACTTAAAGTCTACTTTACCTGCTATTAGTACAGGTACTTATGCTTTCTGTATGCACGGTGTATATTTCTATCACTTTTCTTTCTACGTAACAGTGTCTTTAAATTCAAATTGTGTCTTTTATAGGTGGCATATACCTATTTTGATTTTAACTGCAGTGTGGAGTCTGTTTACATTAAATATGAGTATTGATATTATTGCTTTTAGGTTTACTACCATTTTGCTTTTTGTTTCCTGTTTATCCTGTGTTTTGTTCTTTTCCTCCCTTCCTGTTTTTTTAGGTTAATTGAATTTTTTCAAATTTCATTTTAATTTTTTCTATTAGCTTCTAGGTATACTTCTTAGAATTTGTTTTAGAGGTTAGTGTAGGAATTATGATATATATCCTAAGCTTTTTGCAGTTTACTTTTAATATTGAACCACTTTATCTAAAACGTGTAGTCATTGAATCCTTCCCTCTTTTGTGCTCTGGTTGCCTCTTGGAAGCTGTAAAAGCCACAGAACAGTATTATAATTTTTGCTCTTAATAATTCTGTATTACAAAGGTGATGAAGACACAAGAGTCTTATTTACGCACATATTTACCATTCCCACTTCTTCATATCTTCCTGAAGATTACATTTCAGCCTGAAAACTTTCCTGTACTTTTTTCTTGTAGCGTAGGTTTCCTGGTGACAGATTCTTTTGGTTTTTGTTTATCTGGACATGACTTTATTTAACTTTCATTCTTGAAGGATATTTTCTTCACTGGGTATAGAATTTGGGGTTTACAATTTTGTTTTGTTTTTCTTTTTAAGTACTGTAAAGGTGTTGTTCATGGTCCTCTGGCCTCTGTTGTTTGTTTCTTTTTCTTTTCTTTTCTTTTCTTTTTTTTTTTTTTTGAGACAGAGACAGAGTATGAGCAGGGGAGGGGCAGAGAGAGAGGGAGACACAGAATCTGAAGCAGGCTCCAGTCTCTGAGCTGTCAGCACAGAGCTCAACGCGGGGCTCAAACTCACAGACTGTGAGATCATGACCTGAGCTGAAGTCGGACGCTTAACCGACTCAGCCACCCAGGTGCCCCTGGCCTCTGTTGTTTCTGAAGAGAAGTTAGTAATCATTCATATCATTGTTTCTGTTTGTAATGTGTTATTTTCTTTTTGGTTTCTTTTAAGATTTCTCTCTCTTTGCTTTTTAGCAGTTTGACTATAATGTATTTAGCTTTTGTGTTTTTTTTTTAAACCTACTTGAGAGTGAGTTTGAATTTGAAAATTAGTGGTTTTTGTCAAGTTTCAACCATTATTTCTGTGAATATTGTGTCCCATTCTCTCTGTCTTCTTTGGTGATTCACATTATGCTTATGTTAGACCTTTTGATATTGTGCCACAGGTCCTTGGGATTTGTTGATTTTTTCTTTTCTTTTTCACTCTTTTCCTCCTCTTTTTCCCCTCTTTTTCAGATTGAATAATTTCTGTTTTCAAATTCTTTCTTCTCTTGATTCCAATCTGCTCTTAACCCCATCCTGTGAATTTTTTTATTTTTTATGCTTTTTTAGTTCTAGAATTCCCTTTTTTCTCACTAGACTCTCTGCTGAGATGTTGGGAGTCTATTCATTATGAGTGTAGTTTTTATAGTTGCATTAAAGTCCCTGATAATCTACCACCTAGATTATCTTGAAGCTAATCTCCATTGATCTTTCTCTTGACTATAGGTCACATTTTCCCTTTTCTTCATGTGTCTAATGTTTTGGATTGCATCCTGCACATGGTGTCTGATATGTTGTAGAGCCTGGCTTATGTTTTTTCCTCTGAAGAATGCTGATCTCTTTGTTTGAAAGGGCAATTAATTTGGCTGAACTCACATTCCAAATTCTTTTTCTCTGCAGGGGACAGTAGCCGAAACTTTTGCTCAGTTCTTTTAGCTTTAATTGGGCTGCTTGAAACTGTTCATTCAAAGATCAGCCAGAGATTTAGGCAGAGTTTATGTGTAGAAATTGAAGCCACCCTTTTGTGACTCTCTTCTTTTTTAGGACTTTCTCCCTCCTTTGCCAGCTGTTGTAGTTGTACTGAAGTTTGCCTTTTGTTTCTTGAACCAGTAAGTCTAAAGATGTCTTACTTGAGTTTTAGCTGCCCAGTGTTACTGACTGGAGCCTGCCTTTAGGTGAAAAGACTTAAGAGATGGGAAAGTTACCTAGCGCCCTTCTCTTATTCCAAATATACAACTCCTGTTTCTGCCTGCTTTTTGTTGCTCTTTATTGCCTTTTCATATTTGTTTTTAAATATTTTTTCCAGTTTATAATGGTTGCATGCAAAAGGGATGTTCTAGTATGAGCTATTCTATCATTACTGAAAGAGAAAACTTTACGTTATGGTAATAGACAGCTTAGGAAGTTGTACACGTTTATGTCTACAGAGATTTTTTTTTTTTTTTTTTTAAAGTAGTGATTGCTTGTTGCATTAATAGCTACTTGGATGTTACATTTCTATAATGTTATGTTTGTGGTAAATGTTCAGAGTCCGGGATGGTGCTGACCATGAATAAATCTTGATCTTTGCCTTTTAAAGTGAAGAACATCTAAACCACTTTCTTGTGTGTATGTGTATTTATTTTTTATTTTCCTTTTAAAAAAGCAGTAAAAAAATAATATATACTGTTCATAAAAATGTCAATATAGAGGTATTAGGAGTTAAAGTGAGAAGTGTCTTCTATCTTGCTCCTTTTCTCCTTGGATAACCCTCTTATTATTAGTTTGTTATTTTTCTAGATCCTTTTCTATATGTTTATAGGTAGGGAGGCAATTAAGATTTTATTATTTAATTTAAATTAAATTTAATTTAGATGTAATTGGGTTAATTCTAGGCTTATTGTTTTCTGACTTATTTTCAGTTTTCTTGAGATCTATCTTTGTAAGTACACTTGTTTCATTCTTTTTAATGATAGAGTAATGGTGTCTTGTAAGAATGTTCCATCATATATTTAGCCATTTCCCTTTTGACAGACATTTAGAGTGTTTCTGAGCAGTTGATATTTCAAACAATGATGGCAATGGTATTCCTTGAACATACATAAATATATATCTGCACTGTATATACACATATATTTTAAATTTATTTTGAGAGAGAGAGAGTGCACAAGTAGGAGAGGGGCAGAGGGAGAAGGAGAGAGAGAATACCATACAGGTTCTGCGTTGCCAACACAGAGCCCCATCTGAGGCTCGAACTCAGGAATCATGAGAACGTGACCTGAGCCGAAATCAAGAGTTGGATGCCTAACCGACTGAGCCACTGAGGTGCCCCACCTTGAACATGTATTTTTGACCACTTGGTGAATAGCCTTTAAGGATAACTTGCTGTGAGTGTAATTGCTGGGTTTGAGAGAATGTACATTTTCAGTTGCATTAACAAATTACCCTCCAAAGACCATTCTACTTAATATTTTGACCAAGAGTATGATAGAGTACATTTTCCCTTACATCATTGCTTTCTATGGATATTATACATCTTTTAAATTTTCTTTATGTTAATATTGGAAATAAGACTTTGTCTTTTAAGCTCTGTGTTTTTTTTAAATGGGAGTAAACAGTTTTTCATGGGTTTATTGAATATTTTAATCTTCTGTAAATTGTCTTTATTGCATTTTATTTGCCCATTTCCTGTTGGGTTGTTTGTTTTTATTATGGATTTGCCAGGTTTCCTTTGTATAGTTTTGATGTTGATATTTTGTCTTTTCTATACATTATTCTTTACATTATACTATAATGTATTCTATACATTATACTTTAATTTCTCTTGGTCATTTGTCTTTTATATATTGTAACTTACAACACTGAAATTAAAAAAAAATTTAAATGTTTATTTATTTTGAAAGAGAGAGAGAACGTGTGTGTGAGCAGGGGAAGGGCAGAGAGACAGGGGGAGAGAGAATCGCAACCAGGCTCTGTGCTGCCAGCGCAGAGCTGGATGTGGGGCTCAGTTTCCTGAACCATGAGATCATGACCTGAGCCAAAATCAAGAGTCAAATGCTTAACCTACTAAGCGACCCAGGTGCCCCTGAAATTAAAATTTTAAATGTACTGTATTTTCCTTCAGTATTTAGAAAAAATAGTTATGATCATAATATGTATATAATAAATATTATTACATATGTATTTTATCATATTAAAAAAAAAAATCACTGGAGCACCTGGGTGGTTCAGTCAGTTAAGCGTCCTACTCTTTTTTTTTTTTTTTTTTTTTTTAACGTTTATTTATTTTTTGAAGGAGATAGAGAGGAGGGGCAGTGAGAGAGGGAGACAGAATCCGAAGCAGGCTCCAGGCTCTGAGCTGTGAGCACAGAGCCCGATGTGGGGGACTCAAACCCACGGACTGTGAGATCATGACCTGAGCTGAAGTTGGATTCTCAACCGACTGAGCCACCCAGGTGCCCCTACTCTTTATTTATTTATTTATTTATTAAAAAAATTTTTTGATGTTTATTTATTTTTGACAGAGACCGAGCACGAGTGGGGGAGGGGCAGAGAGAGGGAGACACAGAATCCGGAGCAGGTTCCAGGCTCTGAGCTGTCAGCACAGAGCCCGATGCGGGGCTCGAACCCACAGACTGCGAGATCATGACCTGAGCTGAAGGAGGATGCTCAACCTACTGAGCCACCCAGGCGCCCCTTATTTATTTATTTTTGAGAGAGAGAGAGAAAGCACAAGCTGAGGTGGGGCAGAGAGAGAGGGAGACGCAGAATCCAAAGCAGGCTCCAGGCTCTGACCTGTCAGCGCAGAGCTGGACACGGGGCTTGAACTCATAAACTGTGAGATCATGATCTGAGCTGAAGTCGGATGTTTAACCATCTGAGCCACCAGGTGCCCCAAATACCCTACTCTTTTTTCTTTTTCTTTTTTTTTTTTAATTTTTTTAATGTTTGTTTATTTTTGAGAGAGAGTGAGAGAGAGTGTGAGTGGAAGAGGGGCAGAGAGAGAGGGAGATACAGAATCTGAAGCAGGCTCCAGGGTCTGAACTGTCAGCACAGAGCCCGACACGGGGTTCGAACTCACGAACCGCAAGATCATGACCTGAACCGGAGTCGGACACTTAACTGACTGAGCCACCCAGGTGCCCTCCAAGCATCTTACTCTTGATCTTGGCTTAGGATCAAACCCTGTGTTAGGCTCTCTGCTGACAGGACAAAGCCTGCTTGTGATTCTCTTTTCCCCTCTCTCTCTGCCCCTCCCCTGCTTGTGCTCTCTCTCTCAAGGTAAATGAATAAAGACATTAAAAAGGTCACTTTAATTATTGCGTAAGTCACCATTTAAAAATTTTTATGAAATAAAAAATGTTTCCTACCCATAGCTCATACCCCAAAGTTCTTGATCAGCATTCATCTTTAAAAAATTCTTCTCTAACGTCTTTTTTTTTTTCTTCCCCTCCCCCATGGACTTCTGTTAAGTTTCTCAAAAAAAAAGAAGTTAGAGAGGGAGGGAGCCAAAGCATAAGAGACTCTTAAAAACTGAGAACAACCTGAGGGTTGATGAGGGGTGGGAGGGTGGGGAGGGTGGGTGATGGGTATTGAAGAGGGCATCTTTTGGGATGAGCACTGGGTGTTGTATGGAAACCAATTTGACAATAAATTTCATATTAAAAAAAAATTCTTTATTTTGGGGGCGCATGTTGGTTAAGTGTCCAGCTTCGGTGCAGGTCATGATCTCATGGTTTCTGGGTTTGAGTCCTGCGTTTGGCTCTGTGCTGACAGTGTGGAGCCTGCTTGGGATTCTCTCTTGCTCTCTTTCTGCCCCTGTCTATTCTTTCCCTCCCCTCCATTCTCTTTCTCTCTAAATAAATAAATTTTAAAAATTTGTTTATTTTGTAAAATTTGACTTAATCATGAATTGAAATGGGTAGAGGAAGGGAGAAGGGAATTAAGTGTAGGTAAAATTTGGCATTTCCTAGATGTCTGTGAAGGTCTAAGTAATAATGGGGTAGCTCTCTTCTAGACTCAACTGTATCCTGAACTAGGGCAGACTTAATGAGGGGAAGACATGGCCCTTTGGTGAATTTAGCCAGAAATGAGCTGTGGAATCAAATCTTGTGAGTTTTGATTGATGACATGGTTCTGGACCTGGAAAGTGTTCTTTTGGCAAATATAGATGGTCTATAACCTTCTCCCTTTCCAGTGTGTGGAGAGTATGGGCTCTATAGTTCCCAGAGCAGAGCTTATGTATGTATGAGCCCAGAGGAAGAATGAAGAAGCTTGTGGAGGTTTGCGGGTTGCCCATTGTTCCTTGGAGAAGAATATGCTGAGAAGTTCTTTTAGTGAGAGCCTTGGGGAAATGGTAAATGTTAAATGAAGTGGTCTTCCTGCACTTAGGGCAGAAAAGGTGAGAAGAGATTCTGCAGACATGGGTGTGGAAGCTCCGGTTGCACATCTTTTCTTGCTCAGTTGGAATATCCTGTGAACCTGCTAGATACCAGGCACTGTGCTGAAATAAGTAACACTGACACAAGATTAGTATGACTTAGTGCCTGCCTGAAGACCATCTCAACCTGGGAGATACTACATTTAACCTGAATCTCGATGGGTAAATAGTACTGTCCTGTGAGAAATAGATGGGGGCTAGGTATTCCAGCAGAGTAAACAGTATGAGCAAAGGTATAGCCCATTTCCTAGTGTGTTATTTTACTGGAGAGAAGGAGGGTAGTTGAATATTTGGTGATTCTGTATTTTGACGCTACATACTTGTGACTTCATTTAGTTTTAGCTGTCATGAAATCTGTACATCTGTATCCTCATTTGTGTTACACTAAATATGTCTATAATTTATATGTTTAACAATGAATATAAGATTTGAAATTCTTTGCTTTTCTTTAGAAGGGCATATTCCAAATATTAGGAGTAGTATAAATTACAAATAGAAAAATTTTACTTTGTTAAAAGGTGAGTGACGGACGTTTAAATAGTTTTGTTTTTAGTGGGGCTGTTTATAAAACTGACACCACAATGACTGTATGTCTTCAGAATTGCATACTTTTATTTGGATAATTTCAATTGAGGTGGGTCTTGCTGTATTGTACAGGGGTCTTGATAGCATGCCGTGTGGTTAACATAAATGTTATAGCAGAGGAGCTTTCTGAAAATAGTAAAGCGAGAGTACTCACATATTCACTCCTGGCTCATCCATGGTGCCTTTAGGTTGGTCTTTTGTCCTGCTGGGTCCAGAGTGTTATGCTTCAGCCTTGTGGGCTCTTGGGTGTAAGCGATCTCCCTTTTCTGGCCGAGCCTTCTGTCAGTGGCAGGGCTTCTCTCCCCCCAAGCTACTTTTCTGTCATGTGGGGGAAAGGGACTTGATGTACAAATGAGGTGGAAATTTAATCTCAGAACTTGGTGTGGAGAGCTCTAGATGACAGCCATGTTCCTTATAATTCAGCAGACTAAGCTCTTAAATTATATTGTCTTGAAGGTGGGGTTATATTAGACATCACTGGAAATTAGTAATGAATTGTTTCTACATCACCAAGAAATATGCTGTGCAGAGGAGAGGAGTGAGGAGGTTAGGTTAGAGGCTAAATTCAATGCCTGTTTTAAGGTTAATTCATTTGGTGGGGTTTGGGGCTCGTTCCAAAACACACACATGTACAGTTTCTGTTGTGTCAGTTAATTTAGCTGTGTTTCTGGTTTGTGGGGGGATGGAAATAAGATCAAGTGAGAGTAGGACAGATGAGCTTTGGGAATCGATGATGGTAAGATTTGATGTCTTCTTCTGCCTCAGGTTGCATAGGGCATTTTCTGGGGAATAGTTTTGCAACCAGTGTAAATAACTGAAGCACTTGCCCATTTTCTAAGCGTTTATAGTAATGGTAGAGGTCAGATTACCTTGAGTTTGAGCTAGGAGGAATAAGTGCTCTGAGCTATTTGCTTTGATGACTTAGAAGTCAGAGGAAAATGAAGTTGAAATTCTGCTACTTGGGTAGGCATTTGTTTAAGTTGTAAAATAGAATAGAATAGATGCCCTTAGAAGTTCAGAGATCTCAGATTATTCTCTAAATCTGGGCCTAGCCTATTTGGTCATACTCAGGTTACCAGAGCCTTTTGAAAATGGGCTGCGGTCCATTCGTTTTAGTCAAGAGTTTTATTGTCTATGAAGTGCCAGACTATTCTAAGCTCTCTCATTTGTGAATATTGTACATGAACCACAAAGTAAATAGGGGAGAAGACCTAATAGAAGTTATAGGCTTATTCAGCTTTTTTTTTTTTAAACTATGTACCTGTTAGAAATGGGATATTTGCTGCATGGTTTAGGTCAGTGATTCTAACCCCCGGAGTCTTGATATGTTGTCAGTTATAAAATGAGTAGGAAGTTATTTGTCACTAAAATACTGAATGTTTACAAATGATTTACTTGTAAGTTAACCAGGTAAGTTTTAGAGTAATGCCTATAGTAGTTTTTGCAGATGATTTATTTTTAAATTAACCAGGTTTAATTTAGTTAATGCCTACAATAGTTTAGCTTTTGTGCACTTGTGTTCTCTTATGTTTTCTTGAGTAAAAGAGTCATAGGGTAATAGCCATTGTAGTTTGGGAAGTTGTGTCTGTGGTTTGCCATCAGGCATGTTTTGGTGGAGAATTGGTTGAGAATTCATTGTTTTGAGGTTAGAGAAATGAATGAGACATCTGGTCAGTGCCCTAGGTCTTTCTGTGCAGGGGCATTGATAAGGCTCCAGGTGCCTGTAATACAGGAAGTAAGGTGGCATCATAAGAAATACCTAAAACTATGGGAGAGAAGACTGGCAGTAATAATGTGTGCTTGCCACATGAAAATTGAACTCAGGACTCAACTTGAGTCCTTACTGTATGCCCAAGGAGCTCTGCTAACTGTTGAGTATACAGAGATGAATGGGGCACTTGTGGTCTTAGTGTTCATTAAATGTTATTTGGATCTGACTCTGGGGGAGAGGTGAAATTTAGGTTGGTGGTTTGGGGGCAGGGGTGGAAGAAGGTGGTACTTTCACAGGGCCTTGAAGGATGAGTAGCAATTAGGCATTTGGAGATGGAGGCAGAGCAACATCAACAGTGTAATCATAGAGCCTTTTCTGAAACTGTTAGGTGTGCTTTCTGACTTAATTGCAGGCTTCCTGAACTGGGTTAAGGCTGAGCTGATTAGTTGCTGCTAAAGTGAGGTCAGTTGCTTTGAGGAGTTGATGGAACTACTGACAGTGCCTTGTTCTCAGAGAGGGGGCTAGCCCTCAAGTGTTCACCTGGATTTCTGTATTGGTAAGGTTGCTTTCCTCCTACTTAGCTAGTATTCTTTGGCCTTATCTTATTTCCAAGATTTTTTTCTGAATTGTTTGCAAATAAGTTGCAGAATTCTGCTTCTAAATACTTTGGTGTGTATTTCTTACAATACCATGATACAATTCTCAAAATCAGGACCTTATTCGAACTTCACCAAGGATTTTGTTGGTACCTTTTACCTTATTTATGGAAGTGATCTTGTCTTCATTCAGTATACTCTTTTTGGGAACTTGGTTTTTTTATATTCATAAATTAGAAAAGAAATCCAGAAGAGAATAAGAATAATAAAGCTAGCATTCATGTCTTGCACTGTCCAGAAATGTTGGTATTTGTTCATGCATGCCACAAGTCCTTACATTGGCCTGTAGTGACCCTGCTTCTTCTGGTCACCTGTTACCTCTCTTCACTCTCTCCTTTCTGCTGACTTTGCTGCAGCCACATGGCCTTCTCGCTGTCCTGCAAGCACAGCAGGTATGCTCTTATCTGTCGGCTTTCGTTTTGCACACTTTTAGTGAACATCTTTTTTTTTAAGTTTTTTTAAATGTTTATTTTTGAGAGGGAGACAGAGACAGAGTGCAAACTGGGGGAGGGGCAGAGAGAGAAGGAGACACAGAATCCAAAGCAGGCTCTGTGCTGACAGAAGAGAGCTAGATGCGGGGCTCGAACCCCAACCGTGAGATCATGACCTGGGCTGAAACCAAGATTTGGACGCTTAACCGACTGAGCCACCTAGGCACCCCTCACTTTTGTTTTCTTTTACTTGGTTTTAATTTCTCCTGGCATGTATTATTTTTGACACTTATGGGGGGAAAATCTGCAAAATGACTCTTTATAAAATAATTTTTTATTAAAAAAATTTTTATTTTAGAGAGTAAGAGCATGTACACATGGGGGAGGGAGACAGAGGGAAGGAGAGGAGGCGGGGAGAAAGAGGGATATAGAGAGAGAAGGAGAGAGAGAAGGAGAGGGGAAGAGAGAGAGAGAGAGAGAGAGAGAGAGAGAGAGAGAAAATCCCAAGCAGGCTCCACGCTAAGCATGGTGCCTGACATGGGGCTCGATCCCATGACCCTGGGGTCACGACCTGAGCCAAGACCAAGAGTTAGACACTCAACCGACTGAGTCACCCAGGCACCCCTAAAATAATTTTTTAAAAGAGTCCCAGCTGCCTTAATTCAGAGTAGTTATAAAAATTCATCAAGAACTAGTACTCATAAAGAATTAGTGTTCTGATTGTAAGAAATCACATTTCATTTTAAAAATCAACATTAAGAAAAACTTGCTGTCTCCTCATTACTCAAAAGTGATGGTTATACTAAGTCCACACAGTCTGGGATGACCTTTTGTTCTTGCTATGTTATGTTTTTCAATAAAAAAATTAATAAATAACTGAAGTGATTTAGTTAAATACATTAGAAAACAAAATAAAATGCCTTTTCACATTAATTTTCAAAACAGATTTTTTATCTGTTCATATATGTTGATTTTTTTCATCCCTGTATCCAACAGGAATCTTTAAAAAAAGAACCACTGCATCAAAAATTAGGACTTACTTGGGGGCATTTGGGTGACCCAGTCAGTTAAGCATCCAGTTTCGGTTCAGTAATGATTTCGCAGTTCGTGAGTTTGAGCCCCGTGTCGGGCTCTCTGCTGTCAGCACAGAGCCTGCTTCAGGCTCTCTCTCCCTGCCCCTCCCCCACTCATGTGCACAAGAGAAAAGAATCTTTAAAAAAAAGAAGACTTACTTGAAATTTTGTTTTGAAAAGAGTTTTCAACATTATGGCAGATCTAGAAATATTTAAGCTGGACAATCAATCAATAATGCTATTCATCATTTATCAATTGGGAGTATCGAGGACAATCCGTTCCTAGAAGTGCCTCCCTGAGCTCAAAGAAATCTGTTATATAACTTTCTGTGTTTTCCTAACCTCCTCCAGCTTTCCTTTCTTCCTCTCAAAGTTTTGGTACCTAAGAAATGCTCAAGAAATTGACTTGAATTACTTGAGGTAATGGAATGAATGATCCAATTAATTAAATATTACTACTTAACTGAAGAAATAAGCCTTCCAATGGATCTGTTTGCTCTGGTCAAGTATAAAAGGTATTCAGTAGGGGCGCCTGGGTGGCTCAGTTGGTTGCGTGTCCAACTTTGGCTCAGGTCATGATCTCACGGCTTGTGAGTTCAAGCCCTGCATCGGGCTCTGTGCTGACAGAAGAGATCCTCTGTCTCCTCCCCCTGCCTCCCCCGCTCGCGCGCGCGCGCGCTCTCTCTCTCTCTCTCTCTCTCTCTCTCTCAAAAAAAAAAGAAAAAAGAAAAAAGAAAACAAGTGAAATGTCCTCCTTTATATGGATAACATTCTCACTCTTGAAGGAGCCATGGTACAATTTGGTGTATGGCCGGCCTGCCATCCTTCCAGACATGGTTCTGGTGCATATACAAACATACATGTATAGGGATAAGTTTTAAAAAACACAATAATGGAATCATATTCTTATACTATTTGATGGCTTGCCATTTTCATTTATGGTATTTTTCCACATCAGTTCTTATCTCCTTTCACAATTACATATAATTTATTTTATTGTATGGGTATTCCATGATTTATTTAACTATCTCCTCCTGAAAAATATTTAAACTCTTTCTAATTTTTCACTACTAATTCTGTCTTATGGGCAAAGAGCCTAATACTTGGCAAAAGGAGTGACTTAGCCACAGTTGCACATTTCCTACTTGCTGGTGATACAGTCTGTGACTCCCATTTTCCAACTGAGTGCCTAAAGCCCTCTGATGAGATGTTGGGTGCTATATAAATTGAGAAGTGAACATAGTCCCTGTCTTTAGAGAAGTTGCGTAGTATGTGACACAAGATTCCCACAGCTCTTGAAGGTACTTGTTAAAGTAGTGTGTATACTTTAAGAGGCGTAGTAGGGTGGCCAGGTTTGAAGAAGAGTGTGTGGTACAAGTGATGACAGTACTCCAGACAGGATGGTGCTTTTGGAATTCTTTAATTTGAGGGAGGAAGATGTGTTGATCTGGAAATGGAATGATGTTTCTGGTGTTTCTTTTGGAACATGGATTTAGTGGTGAGTACAGGATGATCTAGAAAGATGGCTGGGAGAGAGAGAGTTTTGTTGAGGACTCATTCATCAGGAATGTATTATGTAAGTAAGCAGGAAGGAGGGCGGTATCATCGTCAGAAACATCCAACAGGGTCCCTTGAGGTCAGGATGCTGTCACATTAGTCACTATTTAGTGATCGTGTCCTGAGCTGGTGCCAATCTTAGAATTTCTAGCCTGGGACGGAGTCACAATCTAGGAAATCTGTGTGAAGGAAGCTCTTGAACAGCAGGAGGAGGAGCCAAGGAAGGCAGCACACCTCTAGTCCAGAGAGGCATTATCAGCTCCAGACACAGCTCTGGCATTTGGGGCAACTCTGCCATCTTGTGGAATAAATGCTCAGTGATTTTTGTGAGCACTGAGTGCAGAGGTTTGCACCTAGGGGATAGCCTTGGTGGGGTGGTTTTCCTCCCACACTTAGCTATTCTGTGTCCTCAGAGTAGTTTTCCTGTGTATATAGATTTTTTCTGCATATATTAATTTTTTTTTTAATTAAATAAACTCTGTCTCTAACATGGGGCTTGAACTCACAACTCCAAGATCGAGAGCTCCAACTGAGCCAGCCAGGTGCCCGTCTGTAGGTATATATATTTGTCTATTTTTGTTTTTTTTTGTTTTTTTTTCCAACGTTTATTTTATTTTTGGGACAGAGAGAGACAGAGCATGAACGGGGGAGGGGCAGAGAGAGAGGGAGACACAGAATCGGAAACAGGCTCCAGGCTCTGAGCCATCAGCCCAGAGCCCGACGCGGGGCTTGAACTCACGGACCGCAAGATCGTGACCTGGCTGAAGTCGGACGCTTAACCGACTGCGCCACCCAGGCGCCCCAATATTTGTCTATTTTTGAAAGAGAATTAGAAACAGAGAGAGCAAGTGGGGGAGGAACAGAGAGAGAGGGAGAAGGAAGATCCAAAGCAGGCTTTTTGTGCTGACAGCAGAGAGCCCAATGTGGGGCTCGAACTGATGAACTGTGAGGTTATGACCTGAGCTGAAGTTGGATGCTTAGCTGATTGAGCCACTCAGGCGCCCCTCTGCATATATTTTTAGCAAGTTTTTACTTTGAATTTTTTTTTTTCAACGTTTATTTATTTTTGGGACAGAGAGACAGAGCATGAACGGGGGAGGGGCAGAGAGAGAGGGAGACACAGAATCGGAAACAGGCTCCAGGCTCTGAGCCATCAGCCCAGAGCCCGACGCGGGGCTCGAACTCACGGACCGCGAGATCGTGACCTGGCTGAAGTCGGACGCTTAACCAACTGCGCCACCCAGGCGCCCCGCAAGTTTTTACTTTGAAATAATTTCAAATTATTTCAACTTGTAAAAAAGTTGGAGGGGCACCTGGGTGGTTCAGTTGGTTAAGCGTCCAACTCTTGATTTCGGCTCAGGTCATGATCTCACTGTTTGTGTGGTTGAGCCCCGTATCAGGCTCTTCACTGACAGCGGTGAGCCTGCTTGGGATTCTCTCTCTCTCCTTCTCTCTGTCCCTCCCCAACTCTCTCTCTCAAAATAAATAAAGAAACTTAAAAAAAAGTTGGAAAATTAGGACAAAAAATTCCTATATGTCTTCAACCTGATTCCCCACTAGTTAGCAATTTGCTGTGTTTGCTTTATTATTTTTTAAAAGTATTTTTTTCTGAGTTGTCTTGCCATAAGTTGCAGAATTCTACCCCTAAATACTCCAGTGCATATTTCCTAAAAACAAGGACATTCTCCTATATTACTGCAGTGTGGTTATCAAAATAAGGACCTTATTCAAACTTCCTCAGTTCCAATAATGTCCATTATGGCAAAAGTGGGAAAAACTTTTTTCTGACCAGGATCCAATCCAGGATGATACATTGGATTTCATCATCATGTTTCTTTAGTCCCCTTTCATCTGAAATAATTCTTCAGTCTTTCTTCTTCTTATTTTTTTTTAATGTTTATTTATTTTTGAGAGAGACAGAGACAGTATGCGAGTGGGTTAGGGGCAGAGAGAGAGGGAGACACAGAATTGAATCAGGCTCCAGGCTCTGAGCTGTCCGCACAGAGCCCGATGTGGGGCTCGAACTCAACGAGCTGTGAGATCATGACCTGAGCCCAATTCTTCAGTCTTTCTTTGTCTTTCATGAACTTGACATTTCTAAAGGATATGATGTCCCTTAATTTGGTGTTTTCTGTTCTATCCTCAGGATTAGCTTTAGGTTATTGACTTTTAGAAGAAATACCATGTAAGTTTTTTTTAATACCATAAAAGAAATACCATATGTTCTTTTTAAGTGCATTCTATCAAGAGGCACATGATACCTGTTTGTCCCATTTATTGGTGATGTTAACTTTGATCACTTGGCTAGGGTTTTATCTGTTCTATAAAGCTATTATTTTTCCCTTTATAATTAATAAGTTTCTTGTGAGAGGTTATTTTGAGGCTATATAAATATTTTGTTTCTCCATGAAACATTCACCTATTATTTTAGCATCTGTTATTATTTTTTATTTTCTTAATTTTTTTAATGTTTTTTTTTTTTTTTTTTTTTTTTTTAAATTTTTGAGAGAGAAAGAGAGAGAGAGAGACAGAGTACAAGCAGGGGAGGGGCAGAGAGAGAGGGAGACACAGAATCTGAAGCAGGCTCCAGGCTCCGAGCTGTCAGCACAAAGCCTGATGCAGAGCTTGAACTCACGGACTGCGAGATCATGACCTGAAGTCAGATGCTTAACCTACTGAGCCACCCAGGCATCCTGGTATTTCTTGTCTGAAACAAATTAAAAAAAAAATTTTTTTATAATGTTTATTTATTTTTGGAGAGAGAGAGACAGAGTGTGAGTGGGGGAGGGGCAGAGAGAGACAGAATCTGAAGCAGGCCCCAGGCTCCGAGCTGTTAGCACAGAACCTGACGTGGGGGCTGGAACCCACGAACCATGATCATGACTTGAGCCACCCAGGTGCCCCTGTCTGAAACAATTTTTACTGTAATGGCTGCCAACTGGTGATTTCTAATTTTAATAATTTCTTCTACATTTTACTGGTTGTATTTTTTTATTATGAAGAGCTTTTCCCTCTTTCTTTATTTGTATCTACATGGACTCATGGATTCTTACTTTCTTCTGTGGGTTATAATCTGTGTCTGTCATTATTTTAATACCCACCACTGTTCCAGATTTGGCCAGTGGGAGCCTTTCAAACTGGTTCCTGTATCTTCTTCATTCTGTGAGCACTTTTTAAAAAATGATTTTATTTTTATTTTTATTTTTTTAAAATATTTTATTTTTAAGTAATCTCTATACCCCATGTGGGGCTCAAACTCAGAACCTTGATATCAAGAGTTGCATGCTCCCCCCGATTGAGCCAGCCAGGCAACCCCCTGCATTTTTATATATGCATTTTTATAATATCTTTTTCCCCCACTTGTCACCATACGTAGGGTCATACACTATGGTATGGACTGGGCAACTTTTTTTTTTTTTTAATCCTTAGGGATAAATTTTTTTTTTTTTTTTTTTTTAATGTTTAGTTTTGAGAGAGACAGAGTGTGAGTGGGGGAGGGACAAAGAAAGACAGAGACACACAGAATCTGAAGCAGGCTTCAGGCTCTGAGCTATCAGCACAGAGCCTGATTCAGGGCTCAAATTCACGAGCTATGAGATTATGACCTGAGCCAAATCAGACCCTTAACCGACTGAGCCACCCAGGTGCCCCTGGACTAGGCAACTTTCTGTTTTCACTTAGTATATCTTGAAATTATCTATATCAGTAAATACAGAGCTGCCTCATTCTTTTAAATAGCTGATCAGAATTACATAATGCAGACTTCCCATAATTTATTTAACTGTTTTTCTAATTAAGGACATTTTTGTTTTTTTATTTGATGCATTTGACTGGACTTGCTGTGAATATTTGCATCTGTTCATGTTTCTTTTTGATTGCCTTTTGTTGCTTCAGAGCTGATAAAATTATTCCTTCACAGACCTGAAAAATGTTTTACCCATTATAGTATTTGAAGTACATGTCAAAAAATTATTAAACTATTGGGATCACATGGTGTCATTGCTAGTAAAAATACCAACTGTATTGGGGCATGGTGCTGAGGGTACATGGACAAGACAATGAGAAATGGCCCTTATTCTTTGGCCGGAGAAGTCATAAAGGATAGGATATGGGAACAGATCTGAAGTGCCAAAGATGGGGTGCATCAGGTAGTCATTTGTGCCAGGAGTTGATGGCATGTGGTCCCTGAGAGCCAGGGCCATCTGGACACCTTCCTGCTCATGGAGTGAGCTGAGTTTGGATAGAATTGAGTACTTGGCCAAGCCTGCGAGGGATGGCAGGGAGAGGGCAAAGCCTGAGTGGAGGTATGAGCCATGAGAGCATGAAGCAGTTGTTGGGGCCAGCAGTTGGCTGGGCAGCTACTAAGGCCTCATGGTGGATTATTAATGGGAGATGAATTTGGAAAGCAAGATGGTATTTAGATTGACATGGGCTTGGAATGCCAGATTGAGTATGGTCAACAAGACTAAATATCACCATCATAATCTTCTAAATGTGAGGATTGAGGAACTAGCAATGGGGGTGTTTAAAAAAGGGTTAAACAGGATATTATTTCTAAGCCATGTTTCAGAAAACATAGTTTAAAAACTTTTTTAAGTTTAAGATTAATGTATGCTTATCATAAAAGGGAAAGTATAAAGCTTTACTCAAGTATTATATAGAAAATGAGAGGGCTTCTGATCCTATTCTGGATTATCTGTCAACTGTGTAACCATGTTACCACATACGTAGTGGTTTAAAACAACACATTTATTTTCTCATAGTTTCTGTGGATGAGGAGTCCAGGCAGAATTTACCTGGGTCCTCTGCAAGACTGCGGTCAAGGGGTTGACCAGGGCTGCATTCTCATCTGAAAACTCTACTGGAGAAAGATTTGCTTCCAGGCTTACATGGTTGTTGGCAGCATTCAATTCGTTGTGGGCTGTCGTTGTGGGCTGTCATTCAAGGCCACGTTCTTGCTGGCACTCTCAGTTACAAGTTACTTGTCTTCTCTGGAGAGTAGCTCACAACATAGCAGCTTGTTTCATCAGGACTTCAAAGGAGAATACCTGCTAGTAAAGTACATGTTAAATATTACATAATATAATCACAAAAGTGACTTTGCTTATTCTATTAGAGGCAAGTTACAGGTTCTGCCCACACTCAAGGGAAAAGGATTACACTTGGATGTGAATACTTGGAGGCAGGGATTATTAGGATAAATTTTGTAATTTATTTTCCTCCCAAAAGTAAAGGAAATAGTCCTTAAGAGTTACCATTCTTAAAAGCAAATTCAAATTCTGTGGACCATTTTTCTCTGCATAGCAATGTATAGAAGTAATTTTGAGAGAGGCAAGAGGCAAGAGCCAAGAGTGACTCTTGAGATTTTTGAGGCTGGGAGCCCAGGGGAGAGTTCTGTGCTTTGCCTTGATTTCTTCAAACAGAAATCTATTAAACATGAGGAAGAGTACAGACCATTTAAACGATAATACCGGTAACTACTTGGAAATACTGATTTCCATACCATTTCCTTAAAAAACTGGAGTAACTTGGTTCCAGTGATTTACCCACTACCCAGAGGGTAGCTTTTTTTTTTTTTTTTTTTTTTAAACTGAGTTGAATCCTCAGCAGCTTTTTTTTTTTAAGTTTATTTATTTTTGAGACAGAGAGAGACAGAGCATGAACGGGGGAGGGCAGAGAGAGAGGGAGACACAGAATCTGAAGCAGGCTCCAGGCTCTGAGCCATCAGCCCAGAGCCCGACACGGGGCTCGAACTCACGGACCGCGAGATTGTGACCTGAGCTGAAGTCCGACGCTTAACTGACTGAGCCACCCAGGCGCCCCCAGAGGGTAGCTTTTGAATCCGGCTCCCTGGAGGATTTAATTTACATATTCTCTGCTTTTTGTCTCCTGGTAACTGCTCCCAATGTTGACAAAAAACTCTAGTTTCCCAGAGTGGATGATGTCACTTAGCTGGCTGGTGCCATCAGTGACATATGTTCCAAATAAAGTCCTATTGGGACCCAGGTTACACACCTCTGTGAGACGTGGGATCCATGCAGATTGTGGCCCAGTGGGCCCTAAGGGCAGCCAGCTGCTCTCCTGGTTCTTGACCATGCTTCCAGCACCATGTTTCTTTGGTTACAGGAACACTGTTCTGGGGAGTAGTATAATACAGAAATATGAAAACATTGTGTTATTCTTTCTATTGTGAGGACAGTAATGGCTATTATACCTTATTAGCAAGCATGGAAAAGTAGAAAACAGTTCTTTTTACTTGAAGTCTCATAACCAAAAGGTTGCCATTACTTATAATATTGTATATAATATTTCTGTGCATAATGTTTTGTTTTGATCATATTTCTCTTGTGGGTTTTCTTTAGCATAGTCATACTGTGCATATTCTAATATTAAATTCTTTGAAAATGTAAAACATTTTGCTGGGTGTATCATTTTACTATTTCTTTTGTGCTTTTATTAACATTAACACTTCAGTGTTTGATTAATAAAGGGCAGTTGGATGTTAAAATTTCTCAGGTTGTGCCACTGATACATGGCTTCCTGGCTGGGATCCTTGTGTACACACCACTGGTAACTTTGATTGTTTTAAACAGACAGCTATAAGGTCAGTGATAACCATGATGACAACTAATGTTCAAGTAACTTGCTGTAGTTAATAATGGGTTTTCAGGGAAACATGTAGGGGCCTTGTGAAATAAGTATTTTTCTTCCCATTTGGTGAGGAAATGGTCTTAAGAGAGGCCAGCTCTCTTGTTTAATGTTGTGATACACTAAGGTAAGTATCATAGGAGAAGTAAAGAATGGAACCTGTCCCCCATTTCAACATTTTAGAATAAAGAAGGCAGAACCACCTGTAATAGAGATAGAAAGGGATAGATAACACAAGATTTATTTTCCATAAAGTACTTATGGGAATTCAGAGAAAGCAGGATAAAATCTTTTCTGCTGAGAGGCCAAGGCAAAAGCTTTATGTAAGTAGGTGGCAATTGAAGGATGAGCAGGGCTTGATTTGCATGGGAGAGAGGTGTGCCAAACAGAGAACCATGTGACCTATCCTGGCTGAACTGGCAACTTTCATTGTGCATACAGAGGGCTTGTGTTTCCTGTCCTATGCAAAAACTAGGATATATGGCACCTGGATCGTTCAGTCAGTTGAGCATCCGACTCCTGACTTTTGCTCAGGTCATGATCCTGGGGTAGTGAGATTGAGCCCCATGTTGGACTCCATTCTGAGCATGGAGCCTGAGTAAGATACTGTCTCTCTCTCCCTCTGCCCCTCACTTCCACTCATGCTCGCTCGCTCTCTCTCTCTCTCTCTCTCTCTCTCTCTTTAAAAAAAAAAAAAAGACCTAAATGTATAGAATTACAGCATCAAGAGTTACACAATTCTTGGATTAAAATAATCTGATGGAGTTTGTTCGGGATAAGTGTGTAACTTCCAATATGTAGTTTGACAAAACTATTTGAGGAAAATGGAAATGCACTTCAATTAGTGTTTTAAAAAGGCAGACAAAACAGGGATGCCTGATAGCTCAGTTGGTTAAGTGGCTGACTCTTCGTCTCGGCTCAGGTCATGATTTCATGGTTCGTGGGATTGAGCCCCATGTTGGGCTTTGTGCTGGCAGTGGAGCCTGGTTGGGATTCTCGCTCTCCCTCTCTCTCTCTGCTCCTTCCCCATTAGTGTACTCTTTCTCTCTCAAAATAAACTTAAAAAAAAAAAAAAAAAAAAAGGCAGACAGCACATAGTTCAGGATTTTGGTGGACTAAGCTGGTACTTTCCAGTACCATGTAATGTGACTATTTAAAAAAACAAAACCAAAAACCCTTTGTCTATGTTTGTAAAAGTAAGATGTTCTGAAAGGTGGGGGTAATAATCCTACTGAGTGGCCAGACTAGGATTCTTGTGGTTCATTTGGATTTCACATTTGTAGAAGGATGCAGAAAAATGGGAGTGCTTACAGAGTGATATGTCCTCAGCCAGAGCTTATGAGGGCTGTTTTCACTTTGGTTGGTAATTATAATTGCTGTCTCCAGCCTCATTCCATAAATGACATAAGCTTGTTTACCAAGATGTATTTAATATTTGAAATGAACTGCTTTGTGCCAAGCACATATATATATATATGTTACAGCCTTCTCTCATCTCTTTGAAATAGGTGGTATATATTCCCTTTCATAGATGAGAAACCAAATCCGAAATAGTTTGAAAAATATGTACAATTTATTTATACAGCTAATGAAAGAGCTGGAATTTAAAGTTGAGCTGATTCCATTATGCCATATTGCCGCTAGCATGAGTGTTCAGTGAGGCTGAGAATGGTGTGGACTTCTATCCTGCTTATGAGCAGATTAATTCCTGAAAAGCTGTTCATAAGTCCCATTTGTTTATAAGTCTAAAATTATACTATATAATAGTAAGGACCAATATTTATTGAGCACTTAGTATATGCCAGACATTTTTCTAGGATCTTTGCATGTAATTCATTTAAGTCTCACAGCTCTGTGAAGGAGTTACCCTTAATCTCGCCACCCTGCACTAGAAGAAGCAGAAGCAGGAGGAGTAAGTAAAGGAGTCAGGATTTGAACCAGGCTGTCCAGCTGCAGAGCCCACACTTTTAGCCACTGTCCTGTCTTTTCCTTATGCAAATGTCCAGTGGTGTGTACACAAAGGTCCAGTGTGTTTGAATAGAGAGAATGGTAATTTTTCATGGAATTGGTTTGGAGTTCTCATTATTTTCAACCCTTAATATATTTTTTTAAACTCAAAGATGTTTGTATTTTGGCATTGTTCTTTTCCATTATAAGTCAACTTATCACAATAACCACAGCTTACAAACACAAGCCAAAGGATGCATGAGTTTAACTATAGCTGAGCTTGACTGCTGTAGTTCTCAGATGGCAGGTGGTGTTGATGCTCTCTGACGTTGGACCTTACCTTATTCATATGATGGTTAGTGGGGTTGTCTGCAGTGATTTTGGAGACCGTCAAAATGGAAAAGGAATTATTAGGCTGAACCATATGAAATAGCCAATATTTAATTTTATTAATCTATAAAAATGGCAAATTCATATGGTTCAGCTTAATAGGCTCAAGAGGAGGAAATTCCAGAGAAACCACTTGTAATTTAAGAAATAATTTTAGGATGTATTGGAGGTTTGAGGTGGTTTTTGTTGTTGTTTTTAGAATGAGTGTGTGTGAGCGGTGGGAGGGGCAGAAGGAGAGGGAGAGAGAATCTTAGGCTCCTTGCTTAGTGTGGAGCCCAATGTGGGGCTCAATCTCACCACCCTGAGATCATGACCTGAGCTGAAATCAAGAGTCAGACGCTTAACCAACTGAGCTACTCAGGTGCCCCTGGAGGTTTGAGTTTTGAATTTCTCCACTGACATGCTTTTTCAGTACACCCATGTTTCTAAGTATGTATTCCATTTGGTTTCATGTTAGTTTTCTTCTCTTAACTGCATCTTATTGATTTGAACCTCTTTGTTTTATCTCTTGTCATAGATAGAAAGTGATTTTAAGGCATTCTGCTTTAGGATGTGTGTGTGTATGTGTATTTTTTTTTTTTTAACTTGTTTAAAATGCCTGTATAGTGGCATCCATCAGATCATCAAACGTACCAGTTTTGTAATCTTACCCTAGTGCTGATTTGGAAATGTTGACTTGATTTAGATTGAGTTTAAGAATTTTATTTCTTCTGATTGTGGAATGGTATTTGAAAATGTAATCCTAATATTTACCAAAGGTTCAGTATACTATCTGCTTCTAATGGAAATTGTATCATTGTATTTGGGAAATATTTGATTCACCCAAGAAAAGTCTTTTTAGGATATTCTTGGGTGACCTAATCAAGAGTGTAGGAAAATTTGAATTTAAGGGGATTACTCTCATTGGGGTGAAGGCATTATGAAAGGAGTCTTCAATAAACTGTTTCCAACACACATGAATTTCTTGTTACAGCTTTATTTTTTGTCATTGATACATGGCAAATTGTTGCCTTCTGTTTGTTTTTTGGGGCAGAGGGCGCATTTCAAACTGTTTTTGCCTCTTTAAATTTGATCATGGAGTCCTGAGTTCTCCTCATGCCTTTCAGCTCCACTCATTTGGTTATCTTTTTTTTTTTTTCTTACTGAGTCCCTTTGTTCAAACAAAGTACATAGTAGCAAAATATCAAAAACTTTTGTAACAGTTACACTCTCTTTGTACAAAAATCATTGTGAGATCCCTAAAGATCCCACCAGAATATTCCCTAGTTTTGTCCACACACACAAGTATTAGGATCGTAGTAAGTTTGAATCTGTTCTAAGTCAAGAGTATTAAGTACTGGTGGGTTGGGTTTCTGATTTTTTTTTTTTTAAGGATTTTTCCTGTTCTTTCCCTACAGTCTACAACCTTGAGAACTTGTGTGGCTGCCTAATAAGCAAACACTTGATCTTAGCCAAAAGGCCGAGAAGCGATCTAATAAGCAAACAAAAACATGTTGATCTTCTCATTCAGAAGATGAATCTTGGTTGAGTGTCTGTTATTTATCCTGAAGTTGTATCCTTTCTTTCCAAACAGTAATCTGGGGAGGTGATGGCTGCCTGATGTCTCTGTCTCCATATGCTTTCTGCTCTTTCACTTTTTGTTGCCGTGTGTAATGCATGTATTGTCATAAGTAGGATAAGCACGAGGAATCTTTGTTTTTGTTTCTGTTCTGTTTTTCAGTAACAAATACTTTTAAGAAAACAGATGATTTTGTGACATGTAAAGCCCCAGCTGTCGACCTAGATCACAAGTTCAGGTGCAAGGTTGTGGATTGTTTAAAATTTTTCCGCAAGGCCAAACTGTTGCACTATCACATGAAGTATTTCCACGGGATGGAGAAGTCACCAGAGCCAGATGAGAACCCAGGAAAGAGGCAGGTCCAAACGAGGGGCTCTTCAGCTTCAGACAAGGCCAGCCAGGAGAGCCTGACCAGGAAGCGGGTCTCTGCCAGTTCCCCAAGTAAGTATTTTGGTTCTATGTTGTATCTATATTATAGAGTACTCTCTGTTGCTCAGGTCACACTGCTTGCATTTCTGACACAGAAGAAGGTGTTAAGTTGGTTTGGTCCAATTGAATCTTAAAAGATGAAAACTGACAAGTGATCCTCAGGAATTACATCGAAGGGCTGTGACCCTCCTGGAGGAACGAGAACTACAGTAGTGGGGGCACCTGGGGGGCTCGGTCATCGAGCACCTGACTTGGACTCAGGTCATGATCTCACGGTTCGTGAGTTTGAGTCCCACATTGGGTGAGCTTGTGCCCTGCTTCAGGTGAGGCCCTCTTCTCTCTCTCTCTGCCCCTTGTGGGATTCTCTCTCTCTCTCTCTCTCTCTCTCTGCGCCTCGCTCACTTGCACGTGCGTGCTCTTTCTCAAAAAAAAAACAAAAAAAAAAAACAAAAAAAAACCCCAAAACAAAAAAATTGTAATGGAGGTAGTAAGGATTACCACAAAGTCTCGTCTTCATGTCTTAGTACAAAAAACCTTTTTGGTGGCCTTTCCTTCCTTCCTGCCTTCCTCCCTTCTTCCCTTCCTTCCTTTCCTTCCTTCTACCTTCCTCCCTCCCTCCCTCCTTCCTTTCCCTCCCTCCTTTCCTTCCTTCCTTCCTTCCTTCCTTCCTTCCTTCCTTCCTTCCTTCCTTCCTTCCCTTCCCTTCCCTTCCCTTCCCTTCCCTTCCCTTCCCTTCCCTTCCCTTCCTTCCTTTCCTTCCTTTCTTTCCTTCCTCCTTCCTCCCTCCCTTCCTCCTCTCTTCCCCTCCCTCCCTCCCTTCCTCCTTCCTTCCTTCCTTCCTTCCTTCCTTCCTTCCTTCCTTCCTTCCTTCCTTCCTTCCCTCCCTCCCTCCCTCCCTCCCTCCCTCCCTCCCTTTCATCTAAGTAATCTCTAGCCAGTATGGGTTTCAAACTCACAACCCTGAGATTGACAGTTGCATGCTCCACCATATGCCAACCAGGTGCCCCTGGAGATTTTTTCTAAAACTTAAGAGATTGAAAAATTACAAATTTCTGGGGGAATTTCAGAAGACTTTTTAAAATTTTTAAATTTTGTTTAATGTTTATTTTTGAGAGACAGAGTGCGAGTGGGGGCGGGGGGGTGGGCAGAGAGAGAGGAGACACAGAATCCGAAGTAGGCTCTAGGCTCTGAGCTGTCAGCACAGCCCAATGTGGGGCTCGAACTCACTAACCGCGAGGTCATGACCTGAGCCGAAGTCGGACGGTTAACCGACTGAGCCAGCCAGCACCACCCCCCTCACCTTTTATTTATTAAAAAAATTTTTTTTTTATGTTTTTTATTTATTTTTGAGAGAGGAGGTGGGGAGGGGCAGAGAGAGAGGGAGACACAGAATCCAAAGCAGGCTCCAGGCTCTGAGCTGTCAGCACAGAACCCGATGTGGGGCTTGAACTCACAAACTGCAAGATTATGACCTGTGCCGAAGTCAGGTGCTTAACCGACTGAGCCACCCAGGCGCCCCATTCTTTTTAAAGTAATCTGTATGCCCAACGTGGGGCTCAAACTCATGACCCCAAGATCAATAGTCACACGCTCTACTGACTGAGCCACATGCCCGCAGAAGCCTTTTTAATGAATTTCCAGTAAATTCTACAAGCCCTCCAGCTTCTTTTTACCTGAAATTGTAACATCATTATATATTGCTGGCTGATATAATACCTAGGTATTAAATGATATGTGGAACTCCTAGGACATGTGACAGTATCCCCAAGAAAGTATGAAATCAGGTTTCAGGACAATGGGGCAGGGCTGTGTCAACTAAGGTGATCTCTGACCCTGTGAGAGATCAGTCCTCAGCCATGTTTTGAAGATTTAGTGAGGGAAGGTCAAGGTAGAATCTTTTAGTCATATATGATGCATTATTTATTAAAAGTATAATGTGAACCACATGTAACTTTTTCTAATAGCCACATTTAATTTTATTATTTTTTATTTTTTTTAAATGTTTATTTTTGAGAGAGAGAGCATGGGGGAGGGGCAGAGAGACAGGGGGACAGAGGATCTGAAATGGGCTCCACACTGACAGCAATGAGCCCATGTGGGGGTCGAACTCTCAGACTGCAAGATCAAATGCTCAACTGACTGAGCCACCCAGGTGCTCCTAATAGCCACATTTTAAAATGTCAAAGGAAACAGATGAAATCATTCTTAATGTATTTTATTAATTTACTATATCCAAAATGCTATCATTTCAGCATTAAGTTGGTATAGAAATGTCTTTTTTTTTGAAGTTTGTTTTTTTTTTTTTTTAATTTCTTTATTTGAGGTGGGGAGGGGCAGCGAGAGAAGGAGAGAGAATCCCAAGCAGGCTGTGCAGTCTCACCACAGAGTCTGCTGTGGGGATCGATCTCATGAACCATGAGATCATGACCTGAGCCCAAATCAAGAGTTAGAGGCTTAACTGACTGAGGCACCCCAGTATATATAGTGAGCTGTTTTATATTCTTTTTCTTATACTAAGCCTTTACAGTTTAGTGTGTATTTTATGTTTACTGAACATTTCACTTCAGACTAGCCACATTTCAGGTGCTCAGTAGCTGCATATGGCTAGTAGCCTCTGTATTGGGCTCTGTTACCCTCTGTTGTAGGTAGTCTAGCTGTGCACTTGGCGAGCCTGAGCACTGAGCTAACAGGAGCTGCCTGAGGAAGGCCGGCTGGCCAGTAGTCACCCAGGAGGAGACTCCCCATGAGGGCCGCAGGGCATGGCAGCACTCACCACCTTAGTGACTTCACCAGAGTGTTGCTCGGGTACCCATCAGTGGTTAGATGTCTCTCAGAGCAGGCTCGTATGAACCAAATGGCAGTAGACTGATGCTCAAGGCCACGTGCCAGTTATTTATTTGAGACGAAACCCACAGCTGTCAAAACTCCTTTCCTGTGTAGGAACAGTTTGCTTATTGAGCATTGGATCAGAGCACTGGAGTTAGAAGTGCTTCATACTAAAATAGATTGACTTGTCCATTCAGTACCTCTTTATTGAGTGCTTATTAAGTGCCAGGCTCTGTTCTGGGCATTTCAGAAGAGACCTGAGTCCTGTTTTGCTTGAGATCTTGGTTGTGAATATTCCTGGCACAAGGAAGAAAAGACTGGCTCAGTCCTCAGACCAGAGCATTCTTTTGCCTGGGCATTGCTTGTTTCATTTAGGGCCAAACATTGATTCCTTAGGGATGTTAATGTCTATTCCTGGCCAGTCCTACTGGCTTTGGTGGCCACTCTGTATCTTTCAGGTGAGTATATCTCTCTGTCATTGAATACATGGTTAATTATGGGGGCAAGCTTATTTCCTAGGACATAAGATACCTGTCACTGAGATCTTCTGCTTCCCCAAAATGCCACCTGGCCCACGTCTCACCTAGAGCAGTGGCTAACTAACCCAGCTGCCTGGGAGTCACACTTGGTGACTTGTTAAAATATGGATTTATTGGGCCCTGCTTTCCAGACACATTCCAATTCAGTGGTTCTAAGTTTAGAATCTGTAACATTTTTACAACCCATCCCCACGTACAAAAGTGACATATGATTGCTGTATAAATCAGTACAACAGAGTTGGGAAAAGGTATCCCTCCCCTAGGCATTCCCACCCTCTTTGCAAATGTAACTATTTTTATTTAACAAACTCTTTTCAGATATTTTCTGTGCATATCCAAACACGTCTACATAGAAAATATCTTTTACACAGTATCACCTGCCACTTGTTTTTTTTTTTTTTTTCATTAAAGATATCTTGGGCATCATTTCATATCAGTGTTGATATGTGGTTCTACCGATTTTGACAGTTGTCATTTTTCATTGTATGAGTGTACTGTACTGTAAACATTCTTCCTATAAAAAGTTTATATTTTGCCATTTTTTTTCACTCTATCAAGTGCTAAAATAAAGCAAACCTCCCAAAGATTAATATACCCTTGTGTACAAATAAACCCATGGGATAAATTCCTGGAGGTGGTTGGCTTCAGCAAAGGGTATGTGCATATCTAAACTTCTGATAGATGATACCAAATCACCTTTTGAAAACTTTGTTTCAGTTTATAATCTCTCTCCAACTAGTCATGTGTGTCAGTTTTTTAATATTATCAATATTACCAAATTTTAAATTATTGTAAGTCTGATAGGTAAACATATTTCAGTGATTTTAGTATTTTATTTTTAAATTTCTGAAGTATTTTTGGGGCGCCTGGGTGGCTCAGTCGGTTAAGCGTCTGACTTTTGCTCAGGTCATGATATCACTGCTTGTGAGTTTGAGCCACAAGTTGGGCTCTATGCTAACAGCTCAGAGCCTGGATCCTGCTTTGCATTCTGTGTTTCCCTCTGTGCCCCTCCCCTGCTCACACTCTGTGTGTGTGTCTCTCTCTTAAAAATAAACAAACATTAAAAAAATTAAAATTCTGAAATATTTAAAATATACAGTTCATAACTTATGCCCATTTTTAAATTGGATTATTTGGGGTTTTTTTGAATTTTGAGGTTTAGAAGTTCTTTACATATTTTGGATACTAACCCTTTATCAGATCCCTCCCCTGTCATTTGCATGTCATTTGCAAATACTTTCTCCCATTCAATAGGTTACTTTTTAGTTCTGTTGATTGTTTCCTTTGCTGCTCAGAAGCTTTTTATTTTGATCTAGTCTCAATAGTTTATTTTTCTTTTATTTGCCTTGCCTGAGGAGATATATGTAGAAAAATGTTGCTATGGCTGATGTCAGAGATCCTACTTCCTGTTCTTTATTCTAGGATTTTTACGGTTTCAGGTCTCACATTTAGGCCTGTAATCCATTTTGAGTTTTTTTTTTGGCGGGGGGGGGATGTGAGGAGAGTGCATGCAAATGGGACAGGCATGGGGGAGAGTGAGAGAATCCCAAGCAGGCTCCATGCCCATCTTGTAGCATGATGTAGGGCTTGAATTCATGACCTGGGAGATCATGACCTTAGCTGAAATCAGCAGTCAGATCAGACTCTTAGCCAACTGAGCCACCCAGGCGCGCCTGAGTTTATTTTTGTGTATGGTGAAAGAAAGTGGTCCTTTTTCATTCTTTTACATGTTGCTGTCCAGTTTTCCCAGTACCATTTGTTGAAGAGCCTTTTTCCCATTGCATATTCTTGCCTCCTTTGTTGAAGATTAATTGACCATATAATTGTGGGTGTATTTCTGAGTTATCTGTTCTGTTCCATTGACCTATGTGTCTATTCAAACTTTTTTCAATATTATTGTATCTGTTATGGTGATCTGTGATCAGTGATTATGACTCACTGAAAACTCAGATGATGGTTAGCATTTTTTTTACGAATAAAATATTAAAAAACTTTTTTTACAATATTCATTTATTTTTGAGAGAGCGCGAGTATGGGAGGGGCACACAGAGAGGGGGGTACAGAGGCTCCAGTGTGGGCTCTGTGCTGACAGCAGAGAGTTCAGTGTGGGGCTCGAACTCACAAACCATGAGCTCATGACCTGAGCCTAATTTGGAGGCTCCAATAAAGTGTTTCTTGTTTGAATGTTTATTTATTTTCAGAGAGAGAGCAGAGGAGGGGCAGAGAGAGAGGAGGTAGAGAATCCCAAGCAGGCTCTGAGTGGCCAGCACAGAGCCCAATATGGGGCTTGAACTTACAAATTGTGACATCATGACCTGAACTGAAATTAAGAGTCCAACACTTAACAGACTGAGCCACCCAGGTGCCCCCAATTGAGTATTTTTTTAATTTAGGTGTATACTTTGTTTTTTTTTCTTTTAAAGACATAATGCTATTGCATACTTAATAGACTATAGTATAGTGTAAACATAACTTTTATATGCGCTGGGAAACCAAAAAATACATTCAACTCACTTTATTGCGACTTTGTTTTGTTGTGGTAATCTGGAACCACGCCTGCAGTATCTCTGAGGTATATCTGTAAATGTGTGAATAGAGTAAATAAATTGTGATATCTTGATCCAGTGGAATACCGCACAGCAGTGAGTGAGTGGACCACAGCCCTCCCACCAACTTTGGTACATGTCACAAATACAGTGTTGAGCTAGTGTAAACTCATAACCTATGTGCTATGGTTTTATATAAAGTTCAAAACCAGATAAAAATGAATCTGTGCTGTTTGAGGGTATGACAGTGGTTAGTTACCCTTGTGGGGTGGTAGGTGGATGAATGAATGGTGGGGGCAGGAGGGAGACTTTTGGCCTGCTTGTATCAATCATACATTTATTATGTGTGTAGTTTTCTCTATATGTTTTAGGCCTCAATAAAAGGCCTACATAAAACAGACACTTCAAAAATATTAAAATTGCTATAAGAATGTAAGAAAATAAAGTACAAGGAGATGCTGAGATAAAAGATCAGGCTTTTCACTTGAAATAATGGTAACTGAGGAGCTTTTAATTTTTTGTTTATTTACATCTGCTTTATCCCCAAATGGATCCCTTTTTTCTCTGTCCCCCAGCAGTAATCCAGGTTTTCCTGTCTTGCCTTGATTGTCGTAATAGTTTCTCAACCAGTTTTCTTCTCTCCGTCCTTTACCCACTATGGTTTATCTTTTATTTTGCTGTAAGGGAACTTGGAGAATACAAACCTGATCATATCACTCATCTGCTAAGAAATATTTAAGGATGGAATGATGGTTTTTGCAGAGCATAATGTTGGTGCTGGGCATGTGGGCTGGGAATCCTATCCCATTCTTATAACTGTTGTTGGACTTATTGTAGGTTTCCCCACTTCTCTGTCTCTGTGTAAACTGGATGAGTTCTTGGGATGAGTCTGTGAGCTAATGTATTTAATGAGCCTGTTATATAGGGTCCCATATGTGGGAGGTGCATTTCCTTCTTCCCCTTGACTATGATTTTATTTGTCTCATCCAGCCATGTATGACTGAAGTTAGTGCATTGATATGAGCTTTTCAGCTGGACTGTAACTACTGTTGGAGAGGAATGAATGTTGTTGCTGCAGTATCCCGTGGGCTCAGAGCTGTGAACACAGCCGGCGCTCAGGGATTGGTGATTGTTGGGACCTAGTAGAAATGGATCCGGTGATGGAGTGACATCTGGGCAGGCAGAACTAGGGAGCAACTGGAGGTGGATTCAGCCTATCACAGTGACACAGAGTGTCTAGAACGAAGTTATTCCAGAGGCTGAGTCTTGACAGACAGGAGGCCATAAGGGGACTGAGGAAAGATGTGTTTGCTTGGCTACCATGGTGTGTGCCCTCTGAGCTAGGGCATAGTTCTCCTTGTCCCTGGTCATGGTAATTGTCTGAGGAGGGACCTTGCCCAGTATAACACACCTGAGTTCAGGATGGGCATTCCTGGCCATGTGTAGATTGCTTGTCTGGTTTGGCGATTCCTGATTAACTATACTTGAGGTTCGTGATTTGTGTTGAGTAATATGTGCAGGCTCAGAGTCAGCCCATCTGAATTTGAACCCCCCCTCCCCCCCAGGCTTCCCTACTTGCTTTGCTATGTGACTTTGGGCAAAGAACTTGCTGAACTTCAGTTTTCCCATCTGTGAAATGGAAATAATACTACTACTTACCTTGGAGCTTTGTTACATTAAATATAATGTAATGTAAAATGCTTAACACAATATCTGGCCTACAGTAAACTCTTAATAAGCAGTAGCTCTTTGTTTCAGTGAAAACATTATCCCAGGTAGTCAGAGATCTAGTTCTAAATTCAGCTGACCACTAATGAGCTGCAAAATCAATAGGTTGTTGCCATTTTGGTATAAGAAACCTCAGTGATTGATTTTCTACTTTTGTGTACTGCTTTTGGATCTCATACCAGTATAGCCACCTGGGATTTGATTCTCTCTCTTAACTAAAAGATCCCTTTCATTGTGATTTGGAAATTTGATGAACTTGGAAATTTTTGCCTGCCAGTTTTCTTTTTAATAACATGATCTGCTGAGGTGCCTGGGTGGCTCAGTCTGTTAAACCGTCTGATTCTTGATCTCAGGTCAGGTCTTGATCTCAGGGTCATGAGTTCAAGCCTTGCATCGGGCTCTGCGCTGGGCATGAATACTACCTACTTAAACAAACAGGGGTGCCTGGGTGGCTCAGTCAGTTAAGGGTCCAACTTGATTTCGTGGGATTGAGCTCTGTGTCAGGCTCTGCACTGAGAGTGCAGAGCCTGCTTGGGATTCTCTCTCTCCCTCCCTGTTTACCCCTTTCCCACTTGTGCACGTGTACTCTCTCTCTCACAAAATAAATAATTAAACATTTAGAAAACAAAAAACAAAAAAACACAAGACTGACGGGTGGACGATATAAAATGCTTTAGGGGGTGCCTGGCTGGCACCATCGGGAGAGTGTGCAACTCTTGGTCTTAGGGTCATGAGTCTGAGCCCTATGTTGGGTGTAGAGGTTACTAAAAATAAAATAAATAAGATAATAAAAAATAAAAATAAAATAAAAGCTTTAGGGTGAACAGATGGGTGTTTTAAATCACTATGTTTTATCTTGTTACTCCCCTGCTGGTCCTTTGTAAAACTGGTCAGTTTGGTGGCAGAATGGGCCACATAGGCCACTCACCCACTGTCTGGGGTATAGCCTGGTCATTCCCGTACCCTCTTAGATGGTAGAGCGGTTTTGCGCAGCCAGGAAGGAACACACAACTCTGTCCTCCTGTCAAGTGGACACAGACCTTATGGATGATTTCACAGTTCTCATGTGCGTGGTTGCTGAGATGGCCAGCAGTTATCAGGCTGAAAGAAACCAGCTGGTTTACCTTGCTATATTCTAGGTGGGAAATGAAAACCCTGGCCCCTAGTCCTGCCTGTGCCAGTAACCAGAAGGACCCTAAGTTATCATCATCAGTGAACTGGGGTCAGGAGACATGTTCATCCTTCACCATGACACTGGCTGTCAATGAGAGCAAACATAGGAAGGTATTTAGAAGATTCCATAGACCCCAGGCCTCCAGAAGGCACCCCCTGTACCAGGCATCTCCCCTCACTGTCTCCCATCAAAGTCTCCTTCTGTTTCCTCATGGTTTTGCTGGTTACTTGACTAATCCAGTAACTAAATTTCTCAAGATTTGAAAGATTAAAACCAGCATAATAGGTCACCTATTCTCAACATACCTAGGTTTCACTCAGACTTCTAAGAAATTCTGGTATTCAGGGGTGGCATTTCAGACGGGGTGGGTTCAGGTGGAGAGATGTTTCAAGGTGAGACTCTGACACCAGGCAACCTGTGTTCTAGTTCATAGGCATTGTGAACTTGACATTATGCATAAGTGAAAACACATAGAATATTACAGAAATTATGCTGTTTGGTGAAAATTGTTGTAAAGAAGTACTCTCTTTATGCTGAGTGCTCTGGTTGTGGCAAATGGGACCTTGAGATCTAATGGAGTTCTCACGTGGAGATTCCTGGTGCTTATGTTCCATGAGAACCAGAAAATGCTCTGCAGAGATTATTTTTCAATCCTCTCAATTTCCCTGCTGGGTTGGTTGACCAGAAGAAACAGTTCTGGTCTGAGAGTCCATAGACTGAATCTTAGTAGCAGCCCTGCTAGTGTTCACTTGTGATCTGAGCTCTTTACAGATGTGATTTCCTCATTTTTAAAGTGATGATGTACGATCAGGTATGAATGAGACAAGGCCCTTTCACATGAGGAGAAAAGCCCATAATGCAGGGAAAAGAGCTAAGTTTTATATTAGGAACATATAAAGTGCTGTGGAAACAAAGATTCAGATTTTGTTTGTAGAGCAGGAGCTGGGACGTTAAGAGGACAAGGTGACATTTGAGTTAAACCTTAAAGTGTGAGGGTAGAGGGTTTGGACCAAGGCCAGGGAATAGGAAAGTTATTCCCATGCTGGGACCAAGCAGGGTAGAGGTTCAAAGGCATCGAGGAGAATAAATGGCTATGATCGTCTGTCCCTGAGATGCCTCTTCTGACTCTGGTCTCCACATGTTTCCCTTTCCCTCGGCCAGGCCTTTCATCACATAAGTGAATTTGGGAGGTCAGTTTAGGTTTGCATTTCCAAATTAGGTTTCTCAGAATACCAGAATCCATTTAATGAATTCTCTTCCAGTGGCAAGTTCAGGCTTCTTTGGTATCTGGATTTGTTTCTACATAAATGAGTTCAGTTGTGAGTAGCGGTTCGTACCAGAAAGAATACTCTAGAATCAAAGGGGACCTCACTTGTGCTTACTACCTGTTGTTACATCCATTTGGTTCTCACTCTGGGTAACCCTTGTCTGTAGGCCGAAATGAGTCTTGGGGCACTGGAGTGGGCCCTTCTTTGTTGCCATCTATACCTTGTGGCTTTAGACTGGCCTTCTTACAAGGGCATGCTCTCTCTCTCCTTAAAGGGAAGAGAGCCCTCTGAGCTTAATTAGATTATGGTGTCTGAAAGAGAGAACCAAGGTGGCCTGCTTCAACGAGACAGAGGTTTATTTCCCTCTCAGGTCAAACTGGAAGCAGTTGTCTGACGTCCTTCTGCTCTCATAGCTTAGTGATGATCTGGTGGAGAAATAGGGAGCAGCCTGTTCAGAGGGAAAAAAGAAGGGCTGTAGTACTTTTTTTTGGTGGAAGATGTGGGCATCAAATGCTCTAATACTTATGGACACATGCAGCCTGAGGAGACGACAAGTGGCCGTCCTAGAAGAGCCTCACCCTCCTCAGGTGACAAGCTGCTCTCTGATCCAGAGCCTTGCAGGAAGTTGCTCTTTGTGCAGCCAAGCCTGAGCATTTGGGAAGTAGCTCTGTAGTCAGGCCATACTGTGTGGCTCATGGAACAATTGGCCAAGCTGTCTAAGAGAGCTCAACAGCAGACCACCATCACCCTCCAGGGAGAGAGTATCGCAAGCAAGATAACAACAGCTAACATGTGAGAACTTGCCATGTGCTAGGCACTGTTCCAAGTTCTTTCTTGTATTGTTTTATTTAATCCTCAAAACAAATCCTATGAGGTGGGGGTACTGTTGTGCCCAGTTGATTAATTATAAACTGGGATGCAGGTGAGATGAATTAACTTGAACTGATACCTATACATCTAGCAGGTGGTGGAGCCACAATTTGAATCTAGTTGCAGAGCCTATACCCTCACTCTAGGCTCTGTGTCTGCTGTCTTTTAGGATTCCAGGGAAGGATGCCCTGCTCCTGGGTCCTGGAGTGGGCAGTGGGAGTGCCTCTCTACAGGAGACCTCTGTGCACATGGGTAATCTGAATTAGTTCGGCCTCTGGTCTCCTTGACAGCCCCTTTACCTCAGGGAATCACCAGCATTAGCTTAGTACCTGCTGGACAGTTCTCTCTGTGAGCTCTGCCATTTTACGCCACATTTGACTTCCCAGTTTTCAGCTGGAAGTCAGCGTGAGCCTCTGAAGGCTTTCTCTCTTCCCCCTGCTCTCAGAGAACACGGGCCTCTTTATAGAACAACTTCCTACGGTATCTCTTCTTTGTATCTTCATTGTTTACCCCTCTAATTGAAGCCTCAGGAAGGACTCTTTAAAGCTTAAAGTGACCATATTTCTGACCAGCTGCAACACTTGGGATCCTTTTAGTTACAAGTAACAGGAAACTCTGTTTGAATTGACTCTACAATAAAGAGGGTGTGTTGGTTCACATAGTGGGGAAGTCCAGGGGATGTATGGCTCTGGGACTATCTTATCATGTTGCCTGTCAGTGCTATTTTCAGGTTGGATACCCTTGTATCATTTGGATAGCCAAGTATCATTTAAGCCTCCATACTGCTTCATTCAAATCTAACGAGAATAAGAGCATATATCCTTTTTATGAATGTTGGACCAGAGTCCTACATTTGGGTCACATCAGTCCATTCCAATCCCTGCCTTGAACCAACTGGTCAGGCTCAGGTTATCTAAGCCTAAGACTGCAACCAGGGAATTACTGGTTAACTGAATGTGGAGTTAGTCCTGTTCAAAGCCCTTACATGCTGCACAGTGAAGGAGGGATAGAAGAAACACTGGGAGATACCCACAATGTCTCCTATGTGCAGCAGATACAAAGTGAGAAAAGAAAACAGCATAACCTGGGAGCGAGTGAGTGGTGGTGCTGTTGAACTGCAGAGCAGATCTGTGTCTTGGGCTGGTTTCCTGTTTCAAGGACAATGCTCAGTACCCAAGACTTGGAGGCCCAAGTCCTCTCACAGGTTTGAGTTCACTCTTTCTGTTTAGTAACGTATGTGATCTTGTAGCTTCTCTGAATTTCACTTCCTCCTCTGTTGAAGGGTAATGTTATTAAGGTATAGCTACATTTTATGCACAATTACCAGTTTGAAGTTATATGCTAGAAAATCTTATACGCAAAATTTGAATTAAAGCAAATCCTAAAAAGTTGGGAAAATTCATTAATCACGTGATGTCACAGTTGGTAGGCCAGTGAGAGTGTTCATTATGTCTTCATTTTTTGGGAATGTTAGTCATGAATTACCTGAGTTTGAGTAACGTGGGAACTTCAGGAATCCCTGGTATGGAATGAAGTGCCCCATCCTTCTCTTATTGCTTATTGGGTTCCCTAGAGGATGTGATTCTGTTTTATGAAATGTGAAATGAGAAAATACTGTTGTTAGAGAAGCCCAAAGGAACTCCCATACTTAGATGATAACCAGGTATGCCCTGGCATTTGGCAGTTTATACCCAATATTCAGATCTTTCTCGAGGATGCAGGACCAAGGTGGTCTCCTCTTCAGCTGCTTCTGCTACTGATGGGATTAATGCTGTTAGCTTTCCAATAAATTAATGGCTATAGTTACTTTAGTTTGGAGGTCATTAAAACTTGAATTTACAAATAAAAAACTGGATCGGGCAACAGTTTCTATATGTGTGTGGGTGAAGATACATCAGCTTAAATCACACCTTTGCTCAGATGTTTCCAGTGGCCAACTTTTTTATAAGGCCTTATACAATCTGCTTCTAGCCACATCATCTTCTCTCCCTCAACCTAATTCTAATTTCACTTCCAGCGAAGACATACAAGCTTCCTTGCTATTTATTGACTTCAAATTCCAATTGTTCATTGCTAAACATTGTTTATATGTTTATTGCTAAAATTGTTCATATGAGAAAGCAGTGGGCTTTTGTATATTAACCTGGTTTCTTTACGACCTTGCTATAATCACTATTAGTTCCAGCGTTTTTGTTTTTTGTTTTTTGTTCTTGGTCAGTTCTTTGAGATTTTCTACATAGTCATGTCTATGCAAACAAAGGTAGTTTTATTTCTTCTTTTCCAACCTGTGTAATATTTTCTTATCTTATTGTACTACTTAGGATGTCTAGCACAATGCTGAATGGAAATGTTGAGAGAGGACATCCTTGCCTTGTTCCTGATCTTAAGGAGAAAGCATTCAGTTCTTACCGTTAAACATAAAGTTAGCCATAGACTTTTTGTAGATGTCCTTTGTTAAGGAAGATTCCCTCTTCTTAATTTTCTGAGGCTTTTATCATGAGGAGTGTTGGATTTTGTCAAATGCTTTTTCTGCATCTTTGTGACAGGATTTTTATTCTTTAGCCTGGTATAGTGGATTACATTAATTGATTTTTGAATGTTGAGCCAGCCTTGTGTACCTGGAATAAATTCCACTTGGTCATAGTATATCATTTTTTCATACATTGGTGGGTTCAGTTTGCCAATATTTTTGCATCTGGGTTCATGAGAGATACTGGTCTGCAGTTTTCCTTTCTCGTAATGTCTTTGTCTGATTAGAGTAATGCTGGCTGCATAAAAAGACTTAGGAAGTAGTCCCTGTGCCTGTTTCTTCAACACCGAAAGCCAACCCTTTGAGTCTTCCACTTGCTGGCCCCCTGCCTGGAAAAGTCTTCTCCCCAGATTTCCATATGTTTCATGCTCTCCTTTCAAGTCTGTGCTCAGATATCCTTTTCTCAGTGAGGCGATCTCTGATTACATACTATTAAAATTGCAAATCTCCTCTTCTCTCATCTCTACTATTCCCCTTCCCTCCTTTATTTTTTCCATAGCACTAATCATCTTCTAAAATACTATATAACTTACTTGTTTTCTGCTGCCACCCACTAAGTATAGCTCTGTGAGGGTAGAGGTTTTGTCTTTTTTGTTGTTGTTCATTGTTGTATTCCTCCTCCCTAGAATACCGCCTGGAGCATAGTAGATGCTCAAATATTTGTTGAGTAAATGGATTTAAGCCATGACTAATAATGTAGTTATAGCCAAGAGGATCTGCAAAAATGAGTTATGTGTTTATATCTGAGGAGGAATGTTCCCAGGATCAGAGGAAAGTAAATATTGTTGATAGCTTTTATAAAATTTGGGAGGCATTTGACTATGTTTTGCTAATCAACTGTATCAACTTGGCCAAGTCAACTTATTTCTCTGGGCTTTGGTTTCTTCTTCTTTTTATTATTTATTTATTTATTTATATTTATTTATTTATTTATTTATTTATTTATTTATTTATTTATTTAAAAAAATTTTTTTAACGTTTATTTATTTTTGAGACAGAGAGAGACAAAGCATGAACGGGGGAGGGTCAGAGAGAGAGAGACACAGAATCTGAAACAGACTCCAGGCTCTGAGCTGTCAGCACAGAGCCCGACGCAGGGCTCGAACTCACGGACCGCGAGATCACAACCTGGGCTGAAGTCAGCTGCTTAACCAACTGAGCCACCCAGGCGCCCCTATTTTTTATTTTTTAAATGTTTATTTATTTTTGAGAAAGAGACAGAGCATGAGTGGGGGAGGAGCAGAGACTGAGGGAGACACAGAATTTGAAGCAGGCTCCAGGCTCTGAGCTGTCAGCGCAGAGCCCGATGCAGGGCTCAAACTCACAAACCAAACTCACAAACTGTGAGATCATGACCTGAGCTGAAGTCGGAGGCTTAACCAACTGAGCCATCCAGGCGCTCCTGGGCCTTGGTTTCTTAATCTTAAATTGTATTTTTGTAAATTAGATTTAAGGTCTTTTCTAAAGTTCTTGTTTGTTGAACTTAGTTTCTCAGTTGCAGAGTATTTTAACAAGGAGGGAACTTAGAGACCCTTAATTCCTGTGTTCTTTAGCCAGTAGATTAACTTCTGCCTGGAGAGCCCAGGCTTAACAGCTAGTACGACAGCCTGCTATCCTCTCTGATGGTTCTTGGGTGCCCCTTTGGGAGAGAGGCCTGGGTTGCGGTGCTGACATGGTGCTGAAGAGCTAGATGAACCTGCTGATAAGTATTCCATTGTATGGACACAGCACAAATGATTCATTCACCTGCTGATGGAGGTTTGGGTAGTTTCCACTTTGGGGGATTACAACTACAGCTTCAGTGGGCTTTCATGTACAAGTCTTAGTATGGACACATTATCCCTTCTCTTGAGTAAATATCTAGGGGTAGAGTGGTTAGGTCACAGAATATGTGTGCTTAAACACTTCTTAATATCTACAGAGTAAGGCGTGATCAATTATTAGCTTATACATTGGATAAGCTAAACAACTGGATTTTTGAAATAGTAAGGCTGTTGTTAACTTTGAAAACTGAAAACAGTCTCAGTAGAGTGGTAGGTGGGAAGTTTTTAGAATGGAATTAGGAAAAATTGTGAAGTGAGAAGTTTGGACAAGGGAGTGTTGATGACTTGAGTTTACTTACTGTGAAGATTAGCAGAGAATGAAGTTGTGGTATTTGGAAGGTGCAAATTGTTCATTTTTTTCCTAAGATTTTAAAAAATGTTTGTTTATTTTTGAGAGAGCAAGTTCACACAAGCAGGGGAGAGGGATAGGGTGGGGGACAGAGGATGTGAAGCGGGTTCTGAACTGACAGCTGCGAGCCCCATGTGGAGCTTGAACTCACAAACCCATGAGATCATGACCTGAGCTGAAGTTGGACGCTTAACTGACTGAGCCACCCAGGTGCCCTGTGAATTGTTCATTTTTAAATGGGTTATTTCATGTTATGTGAATTGTACTGCAATTATTTAAAAAAAAAAAAAAAAAAGAAAGAAAGAAAGAACAAATTCCTGACATGCTGGTCACGCCTCAAGCTAATTAAATCTGAATCTCTGGGGGTGGGACCTGGGCTTTCACTTTTTTTTTTTTTTTAAGTTTGTTTATCCTGAGAGAGGGAAAGTGCACATGCATGAGTGTGAGCAGGGGAGGGGCAGAGAGAGAGAATCCCCACTTGGAGCTCAAACCCATGAACCGTGAGATCATGACCTAAACTGAAATCAAGAGTTGGATGCTTAACCAGCTGAGCCACCCTGGCATTCCTGAGCATTCATTTTTTAAAAACCTCTCCCAGTGATTGCATACGTAGCCACTGAGGATCCGTGATCTAAGTAGGGTTGGCAAACTTAATCTGTAAAGGGCCAGATAAATATTTTCAGCATTGAGAGCCATAAAGTCTCCATCTTCACTCTTTACCTCTGCTGTTGAAGCATGAAAGCACCCATCATCAACAAATGAGCATAGTGTGTTTCAATAAAACTTAAAATAACAGGCAATGGGCCAGAGTTTGCCCACCATTGATCTAAAGGCTAGATGATGGGAGAAGGGTTTCTAGAGCCTTGAGGGGTTGGAAGGTGACCTAGGCAGAACCAGATCCAGAACTCTGTTTTGTTGCCAATTTTAATTCTTCACATTGGACATACACTTGAGAATAAACATCTCAGTGTTAAAAACAAAATGTTAAGCCAATACTTGTATTTAATTCCAGCTGCAAAAGACAAGGAAAAGAATAAAGAGAAGAAATTCAAAGAATTTGTGAGAGTGAAGCCAAAGAAAAAAAAGAAAAAGAAAAAGAAAACCAAACCTGGTAATTTTCCCCTTCACTTGGGTTTCCTACCATGGGATTAGGAGGGGTTACTTTCTCCCCATTCCTGGCCTCTGAGCCTGCACTGAGGAGAGGAGGGGCCAGTGGGCCTTTACTGGAGCTTGTGGGATCAGCTTAGCATGAACCCTGGCAGGGCAGGAGTCTGCTCAACCTGGGTGTTACAAGGCCACATTGACATTTAGGAAGGCCTTCTTTCTTGGCTGCGTTGGCCACCGTGCCCTGTCATAGGATAGTGCACATGAAAGCATTATAATAGGAGAGGATATGCAGATTAATGGCTATTTGCATACGCAACTCTTTTTTGTTGTTTTTTAAAGATTTTATTTTATTTTATTTTTATTTTTTAAGTAGGCTCCATGCCCAATGCAGGGCATGAACTCATGACCCTGAGATCAAGATTTGCATGCTTCACCAACTGAGCCAGCCATGCACCCTTAAAGATTTTATTTATTTTTATTTATTTTTTAATGTTTATTTATTTTTGAGAAAGAGAGAGCCCAAGTCAGGGAAGGGCAGAGAAAGGGAGACACAGAATCCAAAGCGGGCTCCAGGCTCTGACCTGTCAGCACAGAGCCCTACTCAGGGCTTGAACTCACAAGCCGTGAGATCGTGACCTGAGCCGAAGTTGGACACTTAACCAATTGAATCAACTAGGTGCCCATAAAGATTTTGTTTTTAAGTAATCTACACCTAACATGGGGCTTGAACTCATGATTCTGAGATTGAGTCGCATGCTCCACTGACTCAACCAGCCAGGCCCCCCTTTTAAAATTTGTTTTGTTTGTTTTGTTTTTGTTTTTGTTTAAATAATCTCTATACCCAGCACAACATGGGGCTTGAACTCACAACCCCGAGATCAAGAATCACAGGTTCTAGCGACTAAGCCAGGCAGGCACCCCTTACATATACAACTCTTAAACACATACCTCTAAATCTTTCAAGAAAGGATTACTTCTTGAAAATTGTGTGTCTAGCTCCCACAAAAATGTTGATTAAGAAAATCAGGGTTCCAACCTTGGGAGCTAAAGGGATGCCATGTTTTATTCTCAGTGTTATCTTCTGGCTTAGAAAACCAGTCTTATCAGGAAAAGAGGGAGAAGGGTGATGGTGAGGAGGAAGCTTTTGGTTTTGAGGTTTTTCAAGGTAGCTGGAAGTATTAATCCCTAAATCTATCCTCCACACCCCTTTGTCGTTGACTTGCTCCTCAGACTTTGAGTTGTTTGAACAGCAGTGCTGTTGGTTGGATGGGATTGATTCTGGAATGCCTTGATGATGTGTTGGGGTACTAATTCCTTCCTGATCCTGTTCTTTCAGAATGCCCTTGCAGTGAGGAAATCAGTGATACATCTCAGGAACCTTCTCCACCCAAGGCATTTGCTGTCACCAGGTGTGGGTCCTCACATAAGCCTGGGGTCCATATGAGCCCGCAGCTCCATAGCTCAGAATCTGGAAACCATAAAGGGAAAGTGAAAGTAACTGGTAAGGAGGCTGTCTGCTGGCTTCATCATTTGAATAGGACCACAGTCTGAGAAGGCTGGATTTATATTGACACTGTAACTTACTTCCCAGGTCCTCTGCAACTACAGTGGGTTATATTTTCAAAATAAAAAACTACATCAAATAAAAGAAAGGCTATTAGCTGTGCCTTTCCTAAACTTCCCTTTTCTCTAACTTTGGTCTACTTTGGTCTTGGTTGAATGCCATTCCAGTGTGTCTATAACCAAATCCATTATACCCCATCCTCTTGCACACTTGCCCTTCTCAATCCTTCATTTCTTATTGATGGACTCTGCATTTAACCTGGTTGCTTGTGGAAATCTGAGTCAACCTTGAAACCTCCTCTTCTGTAGCAATTTAGAGGGTGATTGTGAGTTTGGAGGGGATTAATAAGTATATGGAAACTACTTCGAACAGTATCTGGTACAAAATAAGTGGTCAGTAAAGGTTAGCTGTAATTATAACTTATGAGGCACCAAGATCTAGTGATTCTAGTTCTGATCATCCCTGGAATCTACCCACTTCATTTCCCACTGTCTACAGAGTTTTTAAGGTGGATCTGGATATAGACTTGATGGTAAGTCAGTTCCTGGCTGGATGGGATGAGATGGAGGAACATATTTGAGTCATTAGGATGATCTGTGTAGTTGATGGGGAGTTGGACCTTCTCTGCTGTTGTGCTCTGTGACCTTGAGTAGCCACTTACCTTGGGCCTCACTCAGTAAAATGAGGAAGTGGAGTTCAGTTCATTGCCAGGTAGCATACATCATTTAGCTGTCATTAGATGACAGGCCCAAGGAATAGATTGGAGTTCCCATTTCTGAGTTCTGTGAAAGTTCATAGAGGAGTGGGGCTGTAAGGTCATTTCCACTCTTGACATCCTAGGTTTTTAGAAAGATTATAACTATAATTTAAAATAGTGACTGTTGTTTTCCTTTTCCTCTCAGAGGAGGATAATCTGAGTGAGTCCTCTTCTGAGAGCTTTCTTTGGAGTGACGAGGAGTATGGCCAAGATGTTGATGTGACTACCAACCCAGACGAGGAACTCGATGGGGACGACCGCTATGATTTTGAAGTGGTCCGCTGCATCTGTGAGGTTCAGGAAGAAAATGACTTCATGATTCAGGTAGGTAGAGCTTCCAGGAGACAGACGTTGAGAAACACAAACTAGTCCTTAGAGGGAATTTTGAGCGACTGCAGTTTGAGGCCAATAAACACAATAGGTCATGTTAGAAGCCTCAGCCAGATAGGCAGTAATAGTAGAAGCACTTGAGCTTTACTTTGTAGTGCAGCTTCCTCTGAATCTCAGACTGGTGTAAATAGCCCATTAGTAGACTAAGAGAAGACTTGAGATACCACTGAGTCTGAAAGTCTCCTGCTCTGCTTGGGGCAGCTGGGACCCACCAATGGGATGAGGCTTGCCTGTGGTCACACAGTAAGGAGTTGAATAACAGGGATCCAAATCTCTGGAGTGGCAGCTGAATCTTCCTATGGTCCCTTACTTTCTCTCTGATATAAAATTTCTCTATGGCCTAAAGAAATGGAGGCCAGTTTTATAACTTGTCTGTTTCTTATTCTTTATTTTCCTAACATTTGTATCTGTCATCTCCATCCCTGGATTTGCCTATGGGGTAGGCCTCCTCCGCTGCTTGGGGAGACCATCACTGGCCAGAGCCTGCTTGCCTCTGGCCCTTCTTTTGCTCTTAATGACAGTTCTGGTGAAGGTGGCTGCTGTCTGGCTGACTCTAAAGGCTGTTATAAATACCCTGCGTGTCTTGGCAGCTGCCTGGACTGTCCAAGGAACCTGAGTTTTTAAAGTAAGTCATGGTTATATTGGTTAGGATTCTTTGGGTATTTGTTTTTGAATAGCCTTCATGGTAATCTCTGGGAATTCAGAGTACATGAATGGTTTCAAATAGTACCTCGTATTTATGACCTTTAGTAAGCCTCAGGTCAGTGGTTTTCAGACCTTTTCAACATCAGAACCCCTTTTCCTATGAATTCTTTCATAGTATCACAAAATGTCTAACAAGTTAAATGCAGTAGTTTTGAAAATTCAGAATAAGTCATCTTCACTTTTGAGTTCAGAAATTTGAATGTCATGTTTTTCCTTTTTTTTTTAATGGCATGCTTTTTCCTATGAAGTCGCCTATGCCATCAGGGTTCTGAGTGACAGTTGCCAACTTGGAGCATTTCAGTGATTCAGTAGGTTTTCTCTTTTTGTGACATGGCCATTTGTATAGGTGACTCTTCCTAAACAGCAGGCTGTGTGGTCATTTTGGTTAAACAGAGATGGGAGGGAAAGCTTTGTTCCGAGTATAGCACAATAGTGAGCGAGCCTAGCAGTACAGAATTATATGTACTGGTGGGTTGTGTTGTCTTAGTCTTGACTTTAAGTTTGGAATACATTTGAATGTGCATTTTGTGTTTTAGTTTTGAAAAATAGACCTATTTTTTTTTTAATTTTTTTTTAACATTTATTTATTTTTGAGACAGAGAGAGACACAGCATGAATGGGGGAGGGGCAGAGAGAGAGGGAGACACAGAATTGGAAGCAGGCTCCAGGCTCTGAGCCATCAGCCCAGAGCCCGACGCGGGGCTCAAACTCGCGGACCGCGAGATCGTGACCTGAGCTGAAGTCGGACGCTTAACCGACTGAGCCACCCAGGCGCCCCAAATAGACCTATTTTTAAAAAGACACCCATTTGCAGAAGCTCAGTAGACTAGAACTTGAAAACTAATACAACATGGAAACTATTGTTTTAGTAGAATATTTTTTTAAGTTTGGTTTTTAAAAGGATGTCGAGGGGCGCCTGGGTGGCTCGGTCGGTTAAGCGTCCGACTTCGGCTCAGGTCATGATCTCACGGTCCGTGAGTTCGAGCCCCGCGTCGGGCTCTGTGCTGACAGCTTAGAGCCTGGAGCCTGTTTCAGATTCTGTGTCTCCCTCTCTCTGCCCCTCCCCTGTTCATGCTCTGTCTCTCTCTGTCTCAAAAATAAATAAACGTTAAAAAAAATAATAAATTAAAAAAAAAATAATAAAAGGATGTTGATTGGGGAACCTGGGTGGCTCAGTTGGTTAAGCGTCTGACTTCGGCTCAGGTCATGATCTCACCAGCTCATGAGTTCAAGCCCCACGTCGAGCTCTGTGCTGACAGCTCAGAGCCTGGAGCCCACTTTGGATTCTGTGTCTCCCCCTCTCTCTGCTCCTCCCCCACTCATGCTCTGTCTCTCTCTCTCACTCACTCTCTCCTTCAAAAATAAACAAACATTAAAAAAAATTAAAAAAAAAAAAGGATGTTGATTGTTAGTTTTTATCTTTACTCTGTGGGCGTGTGCTCAGTTCTGGGCTTTGGAAGCCTGGTTTGGTCTTCATTTGTCCATAGGAATCTTTAGTGGGTGAGTAGTGAAGGGTCTTCCTGGCAAGACTATTCTAGTTAATCAGTATAAGAGACCTGCTTCTGATTCACTGTACTTTTTCCATTGATTTTCCTATAAGTAGCAAGGATTAGAGGGGGTTTGGGCAGGGGGAGAACTTTGTGTGTCATTATGTGCTAAAGGAAGAAACTTACTTAGGTTTGGAGCTGTTGAGGCCATGCCAGCTGTTACAAGGCAGAGTCTGGAAGTGACTTCCATCTCCAACTTCCTAGGCTCTACATGGTCATCTCCTAGCTCAGCTCAGCTCAGCTCAATGCTTGTGACTTCCTGTCTGGTATTGTGATGATGAGCTCACTTCGGAACACCTTGGATTTTGCTGTGGAAGACTTTTCTGTGCTGTCTGCTTGCTGTCCAGCTGGTTTTATGGCATAGAAGGACAGTTTTGACTTCCTGTCATGAGCAATATACCTTTTCTACTCAGTAAGTTTAGCAAAAGGCATACATTAGGAAGGAGCTAACTGGAACAAATATAATTTAAACTTCATAAATGTATTCATTTACATGTGTTCATCACCTAGGAAGATGCAATAATTATTTTTTAAATAAATTTTTAACTTACATTGATAATTTGCACCACCCTAGAATACATTTAGAGTTAGTTATGTAGAAGAGGCCTACCTTACTTTAAAGGAATAATTTTCTCTAATCATTTTAATTACTTTATTGGTATTAGATTTTATTTGCCAGTGCTAATAATTTATATCATTGGGAGGTTAATAATCATGAATATTTGAGAAATCTTTGTGCCACATAAAAAATGAACATCAGGAAATCCATTTGATACTCAAATTATTTTAATTGCTTTAGGGCAGGTTTGGGCAAACTTTTTCTTAAAGGGCTAGGTGATAAATTTTGTAGGCTTTGAGGGCCATGTGGTCTTTGTTGCAACTACTCAGCTCTGCCTCAGTCATGCGTAGGCATTATGTAATGAATGAACATGGCTGTGTTCCTATGAGACTTTATTTACAAAAACAGGACTTGAACTGAATTTAGCCTCTGGACAGTAGTTTGCCCTAGACTAACAATATTTGTTAGGTTATGTGCCAAACCCAGTAAAAATTGTGTAGCAGTTTTAAACAGAAGCCCATTTTAAAAGCTTTGTTTGTTTTAAAATTTATATTGTTTATTTGTTGCTGGCTAATGCATTCACATAGTTCAAAGTCCAAAAGGTATATACATGGATATACAGAGGAAATCTGACCCCCCACTTCTCCTTCCCTCAAAGCAGCCCTTATCAACTTCTCATGTAGCATTCTGGAAACACTCTGTGACTAATCAAGCAATAACAAATATATTCTCTACATTTTTTTCCTTTTTTTTTGGTGTAAAATAACAAAATTTACCATTTTAAACCATTTTTAAGTGTATGTGGCATTAGGTGAATTGGCATTGAGTACATTCACATTGCTGTGCAACTATCTTTTTTTTTTTTAAACACAGATGTTGTTTTATATGTAGTATTTTCAGTATATTCTCATTTAACAATAGTTGAAGACTATTCCATTTTCAAACATAAAAAAGCTTTTTCATTTTTTTTAATGTTTTATTTTTTGAGAGAGAGTACAGGTGGGGGAGGGGCACAGAGAGAGAGGAGGACAGATGATCCGAAGCAGGTTCTACGCTGACAGGCTTACAGCAGTGAGCCCGATGCAGGGCTCAAACCCATGAACTGTGAGATCATGGCCTGAGCCGAAGTTGGACGCTTAACTGACTGAGCCACCCAGGAGCCCCTTCTTTTTTTTTTTTTTTTTTTTTTTTTTTTTAAGGCTGCATAATGAATGGATAGATCATCATTTATTTAACCCTTCCCCTGTTGATGACATATAGATTGTTTCTAACCTTAACAGTAATGTAATGAATAATTTTTTGTAGGTGTATCTATGAGACCAAGTTTTGGAAGTAGAATTCCTGGGCCACAGGTTATGTGCATGTCTAAATTTGACAAATGTTATTTTTTCTCATAGCAATATTATATAAACCCTCCCTGAAGGTTGTACCAAAGAACAGTCTTAGGAGCACCTTGTTCAGTACAGAGTATTATCAGACTTTATCTTTGCTTTTCAGATAAGTGAAAAAATAGTCTTATTGGTATAACCATTTTGTAATTTATTTTTAAATACACTTAAAAAAAAGTTTCGTACTTGTAGCATTTGGAAAATGCAGAAAATCACGAAGAAGAAAACAATTACCTGTATTATTTTTACCCCAGGGATAACTGCTGTTAATATTTTGGAACACACATATACATGTGCATATAAATGAAAATTATGCTCTATAAATAGTTTTTTATGAGACTAACACATTTATAAAAGTAGCAAATGTTTATTATAAAAATTTCAGACAGTGCATAAATGTATACAGAATTAGTTGATATTTATAGGGGCATCTGACTGGCTCAGTCAGTAGAGCATTTGACTCTTGATCTTGGGGTCATGAGTTCGAGCCCCATGTTGGGTATAGATATCACTGAAATAAACTAAAAAAAAAAGGATTACTTGATATTTTTATGTAATCCCCAAACCTGGAAATGCTAATGTGTATTGCATATTATTAGTTGGGTTTATTTGAACATCTTTTTATTTAAGAATTAGATTTTTTTTTTAATGTTCATTTAGTTTTGAGAGAGAGAGTACAAGTGGGGCAGGGGCACGGAGGTAGACAGAAGATCTGAAGATAGCTGTTCACAGACAGCAGACAGCCCAATGTGGGGCTCAAACCCACGAACTGCGAGATTATGATTTAAGCCAAAGTCAGACACTTAACCGAATGAGCCACCCAGGTGCCCCCAAAGAATCTAATTCTTGGGGCGCCTGGGTAGCTCAGTTGGTTGAGCATCTGACTTCAGCTCAGGTCATGATCTTACCACTTGTGTGTTCATGCCCTGCATCGGGCTTTGTGCTGACAGCTCAGAGCCTAGAGTCTGCTTTGGATTCTGTGTCTCCCTCTCTCTCTGTCCCTCCCCCACTCGCACATTGTCTTTCTCTCTCTCTCAAAAATAAATAGACATTTTAAGAAAAAGATTTTTTTCCTTTGACTTGTCTGTTCATGTCCTTTATCCATCTTTCTGTGTATGGTTGGTTGTTTTCCTACTTGTTTGTATAGCCTTTTTGTAGACACATTCTTGTATCAGTTGTGAGAAGAGTTAAAAATATTTGAATATTTGTACGTGCTTTGTCATCTTTTAACTTCCAGATTTTTTGAATCAACTATATCAAACTTTTCTTTGATGGCTTCTGAGATTTGAGTAACAATTGTTTCCTCATTAGAAGTTCATAAAAATTTATAACAGAATTCTCTCATGGTTGATTCTGATACTTTTGAAGTTTCACTTATTTTTCTTAAAGCTGTATAAATATTTGAACCACCTGGAATTTTTCTTGGTATAAGGTGTGAGAGCTATGGCTACCCAGTTGTCCCAACACATGCCTCATTATTGAGATGTTACCTTTTCTTACTTTATTTCCATATGTATTTGGATTGCTTTTTTGGATTCTCCTTTTCCATTGATCCATCTGTTTATATATTGCTTGGACAATTCTATTTTACTTATTTTATCTTTGTAATATTTTTTAAATATCTGATAGGGCTAGTACCCCCTTTTATTCTTTTTTTAACAAATTTCCTGGCTGTTAATTTTAGGATCAGCTTCTATCCAGTTCCACAGCTATTCATTTATTGCTTATTTTTATTATTTTTTAAATTTTTATTATTTTCATAAATTTAACCTAAGGACAAAAGACATCATTATGATGACTCTTGCTATCCAGGAATAAGATATACCTTACCGTTGAATTAAGTCTTTGTGTCCTTTAAATAGTATTTTAGAATTTTCTTCATAGAGATTTTGCATGTTTTATTCTTAGATATTCTTGGATATCTTATCTTAGATATTCTGTTCTTAGATAGTCTTAGGTTTATTCTTAGATATTTTACCCTTTCTGTTATTATTCTTGTTCATTTCTAAATTTAAACTTCTGAAAATGAATGCCAAACCCATATGTAAAAAGTTATTTTGAAGTTTTCAACTTAACTATATTTGATTGAATTTTAGTGAACCCTAGTTCTCAAGACACTTAAAAACTCATTGGTGAGACAGACTTTCATTCTTAATTCTGTTTTCTGCTACTAACTCCCTGTGTTATTGTGCACTCTTTACTTTCCCTCTCAGCCCTAGTTCCCTCATCTGTCAGTTGAAGAATTTGGATCGGTTCTGAATCTGTCTTCCAGCTTTGCTTCCAGCTATTGATTCTGATGCAGTTAGCCTTCTAGAGGATTCATATTTGCCCACAAAAGCCCTCTTGATGCCAGGGCCTGTCTGACTCCAAATAGATGAGGACTTTAGTTCCTTGTGGCTAGGCTGGTGGCCCACCCTCAAGGCCATGCTGGGAAGGAAGGAAGCTCATTGTCCACCTTCCAGAGCTGTCCACTTGGTTGGGTAGTTAAAGGCTTAGGGTCCTGATTTGAGATTGTATGAAGTGTCCTAGTATCTGATTTGGTATCACTTTTCCTTTCCATTCCCTCCTCTGGACCCTTAGCCCTCAGGCTTACTATCCTCAGGCCATCCACATAACTCCCAGTGCTGCCCTCATTCATTGTCTGCTTCTTTCTTTCCCCCTTTGGCTCCTCCCCCTTCTTCTCCCCACTTTCCCTATAGCCCCTTACCCAAGTAAGGCAGTGGAGCCTCCGGGAAAAAGAACTAGCTTTGCCATTAGCCAGGCCTGTGTTCTGACAGGCTTCTCTTCACCATTGCTTCTCTTCAGCTGTGTGACCTTTGGTAAGATTTAGAGAGAATAAACTTGAAGTGCTAATATGTGATTACTCCAGGAGCTAGCAAAGTAAATTAGGTTGTCCATTAGTAGTAGTAATAGGTGCCTAATACATAAAGGCTATGTGCTGGGCTCTGTGATGGGAACTTTTATATATATGACTGGTGATTCCTCACAAACAGCCCCACATGGTCAGTAGGAATAGTACCTGATTTTGTAAATGGAGAAAACTGAAGCCCCAGGAGGAGAAGTGACCTATGCAAGGTCATACAGCTAATGAATGTCTGAGCTAGAATTCAAACTTGGGTTTTGTCATTCCAAGTTAAATCTTCCTCTGAGGACTTGAACAGTTTTTCCTCTGTTCTCATAAAGCGATCAGAAAAGTGAAGCCTCTAGAAATGGAGAGAAAACAGTCGTTTTTGTAAGATCACACTATTTTATAGATCTAAAAATGATCTTCATCTGTGCTGTCTGGTGCAAAAGCCACCAACCTCATGTGGCTGTTGAGCGCTTAGGATGTGGCTAATAGGACCGAGGAACTGAATTTTAACTTAATTTGTTAATTTAAATGTAAAGAGCCACAGGTGGCCAGTGGCTGCCATAGTGGCAGGCACAGTTGTAGATGAGGGGTTGCAGCTCAGCTCCTGAGTAGGTCAATTGGGAGTGCTCTCCCTCCCTGATCCTTCTCCTGCCCCTCCCCTTATAGTGGGTCTTATTTTTGGATAGAGGATACCTTCTGAGTTTAATTTTTATTGCTTCTTTAATTCTAACAGTGTGAAGAGTGCCAGTGCTGGCAGCATGGGGTCTGCATGGGATTACTGGAAGAAAATGTGCCAGAGAAATACACCTGTTATGTTTGCCAAGACCCTCCAGGTAGAGATTTCTGGAGTCAGGGATGTTAACAAATGTAGCCTTTTCCACAGCTGGCCCTGAAGCAGCCTGTCTGTGGTCTTGAGACTCATTTCTTCGACATTGGCTAGACTGACTCCTCCTTGCCCCTGCTGCTAGCTCACTTGGCCTGCTGTCCTGAACTTAGCAGTGAGAGAGTATGTGTGAAGCCTGTGGAAGGCCTGGCCTGGAGCTAGAATTATTTTTTTATTGTTATGAAAATGGTATAAGATCTATCCTCTTAACAAATTTTTAAGTATACAATACACTATTGTTTATAAACTGTAAACACAGCATTGTACAGCAGGTCTCTAGAACTTTTTCATCTTGCGTGACTGAAACTCTAAAAATTGTGTAATGCCTTACAGATATGCGTGTCATCCTTGCTTAGGGGCCATGCCAGTCTTGTCTGTATTGTGCCAGTTTTAGAATATGTGCTGCTGGAGCAAGCACCTTTTCCTTTTATTGAGGGTTCATGAAGAGGTGGGCTCTGTCTTTGGCTTTTTGGGGCTGTTGGAGGTTAGGAATATGCCTCTGCTCCCTCTGGTGGCACCTGCCCTCCATTGCATCACCTGGAAGAGAGATCTGCCCTTGAGGGGAAGGGGAAAGGTATATATATATATATAGTTGGTAGAGCTTGACTGCTACCCAAAGCAGTGAATTAATTCCTTAGCAGAATCAGTTGAGTTTCATTGTTCATGGCCTCATGGCTGGCCTGTGGCTCTTAGGTGCCCCTTTCCAGAAGTCTTAAATCTGTGGTTCTTGTCTTGCTGTCAGTGGAGTGGTTACATCTTCTCCCTTCACCACTGGTAAAGTTTCTCCCCTTGGCTCCAGTCCCATGATCCCCTTACAAGGCTAGACAGTGTTCAAGAGCCTCTACTTCTGTTGATTCTTTGAGTCCTATGAGGTGGGTCTGGTAGGAGCTCCTATTCCTGTTTTTACTTATGAGGAAGAAATTGGTGCCTAGGGACATGAATGACTTTCCCAATCTCATAAAGAAAATTGGAATTAAAACTGGCTTGTGGGGCCAAATCTTGATTTTGTTGGTTGTGTAGGGAGGGTCTAGTCACTATAGTTTGTTTTCTAGCAAGTGTGTCCCTTTGGGACCTGATGACCTCAGTCATGGTACTGTATCTCCTTGTGCTGGATGAGTCTATAGATGGAGAGGAATCTGCCCACTTGCTGCTTTTTCCCGAGGAAAGAATATGGTCAGAAGATTAGTCTGTGAATCATAGAATACTATCCATGGGCAGGATCTCAGAGACCACTCAGTTTAGCCCTGATATTTGATAGGTGAGCAAATATAGGCCCAGAAGGAACATGAAGGGGCCAAGGTCAGTCAGCCAGATAATGCTAGATAGGAGAGGAGAACCACTGCCTTGACCTTTGTCTTGTAAAACAGGTGTTACTGCTCTGAATCCTGCTGCTCAGGCCCCTCCTGCAGCAGCTGCCTCTGAGAGGCCACACATAATCCCTGGGGCTCCTTGGCACTGTTTACATATCTGTTTACTTTATTTTCTCTCACTCCTTCCCTCCGTTTCCCCCTTTTTACAAATCATACACACCATCTTCATCAACTCCTCTGCACTCCTTTGAACTTTTACAACTCTAATTGCCAACACTGCAAATAGACTCCTCCTTGAATTGAGTGCTGTCTTTTACATTTAAAGGCAGTGTTTGACTCTGCAGTGTTTGACTCTGCAGTGTCTTGGGCCAGGAATTTAACCTAACACTTATTCTTTAAAGGTTACTTATAGATGTTTTTAACAGAATCGAGGTGCATCCCTACCATGTGTTTTAGTAAAGCCAGAAAGAGCCCAAGGACCTTGATAGATATTACATGGGTTATTTAACGGTTTTTATAGATAGCGGGAGGTAAAAATGCCTGTCTGGTTGAAATCTGTTCTCTAGGCTTTTGGAGCAGGAAACACCACCAAGTCATGTATGGTTGTGTTTTCAGTTCTTCCTAAGGATCCCTGTAATGAATAAGCTCACTGAAACCATCCAATTCATATGTCACTTTAACAGATGGGAAATGGAGGTTCAGAGAAGGGAGAGTGCCTGACTATTTAGTAAGGTGGTATGTGACAGTTGGAAGGAGGATTTGAACCTTGTTTTCATTTGATAAATCCATTTCAGATGTATTTTGCTAAATGCTGGGGTTACAACTATAAATAAGGTGCTTCCTATTATTCTTGCTCTTAGTGGAGTTGGCGCCAGAAACAGATGTCAGAATAAGTAAAATAAGCAAGAAGATGTTAGATAGGGATGAATGCTTTGGGGTGGGGGGGGGCGGGGGGCGGGGAGAAGGAAGCAACCAGATAGGGAATGAGTAGGAGGCTTTTGAAGAGGCTTTCTTACTTTGGAAGATAACAAAAGGCCTCTCTGAGGAGGTGGAAAGATGCCAGTTCTGTGGCTTGGGGAATGGTACTCCAGACAGAGAGGATGTTAGGATAGAGATCCTAAGACTGAAAAGTGGGATATGTTCCAGAAACTGAAAGGAGGCCACTGTAAGGGTAAGGCAAGGAGGGCAGGAAGGAGCTGGGTGCTGTTGGCCTCATTAGGCCAGTGTTAGGGCTTTGGCTTTTCTTTTGTATGTAGTAGGAAGTCATTGAAGGTTTTAAATAGGAGAGGTAATGATGTGATTTAAATTTAAAGAGGTACCCAGGTTCCCACTCCACCTCTGGCCAGTTCTAGGAGTTCAGGAAATTTACATCTTACTGCTTTATCCCCAACCCCTATTAGGGAGCCTGGCATGTAGTAAATGTATATTGGTGCCAAGTAAATGTATATTGGATGAATGAATAAAATGAACACACCAATCCATCCTTCCAATAATTTATGTGATGATTGTACAATGATGCAGTGGTTTCCATCAGGCCATGTATTAACTCTCTTATTGTCACTGCTTTAGGTCAGAGGCCTGGCTTCAAGTACTGGTATGACAAGGAGTGGTTGAGCAGGGGACATATGCATGGCCTGGCATTCTTAGAAGAGAACTACTCCCACCAGAATGCCAAGAAGATTGTGGCCACCCACCAGCTTCTTGGAGATGTGCAGAGAGTGATCGAGGTTCTGCATGGCCTGCAGCTCAAGATGAGCATCTTACAGTAAGTGCGGCACCTGCAGCTTTGGGGAGGAGTCACATCTGACATCGTGGCGGGGGAGGGCAGGATAAATTTGAAAAATTGGAAAGACACAAAATCAGTGATAAGACAAATGAGTTTGAGACCTTTACTAAAAATTCTCAGTTACACGATAAACATTTTTTTGAAAAAAAAATCAACCATATACAGGTATAATTTACATATAATTAAGTTTGCTAATCTTAAAGGTTCATTTAGGGTTCTTTTTTTAATTATGTTTTGATGTTTGTTTATTTTTGAGAGAAAGAGACAGAGTGGGAACAGGGGAGCGGCAGAGAGAGAGGGAGACACAGAATCTGAAGCAGGCTCCAGGCTCTGAACCGTCAGCACAGAGCCGGACACAGGGCTCAAACCCACAAACTGTGGGATCATGACCTGAGCTGAAGTTGGATGCTTAACTGAGCCACCCAGGCAGCCCTAGGTTTTTTTTTTTAATGTTTATTCATTTTTGAGAGAGAGAGTGTGTGTGTGCCTGCATGCCTGTGGGGCAGGAGCAGGGAGAGAGGGGGACAGAGGATCCAAAGTGGGCTATGTGCTGACAGCAGAGAGCCCAAGTCAGACTTGAACTCATGAACCATGAGATTGTGACCTGAGCCGAAGTAACCGATTGAGCCACTCAGGCACCCCAAGGGTTCATTGAGTTTTGACAAATGTATAGACCCTTGTAACCACCACCATTATCAAAATATGGTGTATGTATATATAGTTTAGTTTGTTTACTATTTTGCTATACAGTTCTGAATTTTCTTTTTTAGTTTTTTTTTTTAATGTTTGTTTTTGAGAGAGAGAGAGAGCATGAGCAGGAGAGGGGCAGAGAGAGAGGGAGACACAGAATCTGAAGCAGGCTCCGGCTCCGAGCTGTCAGCACAGAGCCTGATGTGGGGCTTGAACTCATGAACTGTGAGATCATGACCTGAGCTGAAGTTGAACACTCAACCGACTGAGCCACCAGGCGCCCCCTGAATTTTTTTTATTGTGGTAAAATATACATAATATAAAATTTACCATCTTAACTTTTTAATATACCGTTCAGTAGTGTTAAGTACATTCACCTGTTGAAACCAATCTCCATAACTCTTCATTTTGCAAAAATGAAACTTTGTATCTGTTAAACAACTTCTTACCATTTTCCCTCCTCCCAGCCCCTGATGACTGTCATTCTACTTTGTGTGTCTCTGAATATGACTAGGTACTTCATATAAATAGGATCCTATAGTATTTGTCCTTTGTGAGTAGCTCATTTCACTTTGCACAGTGTCTTCAAAAGTTCATCTGGGGGTGCCTGGGTGGCTCAGTTAGGTGTCCGACTTTAGCTCAGGTCATGATCTCGCGGTTTGTGAGTTCGAGCCCCTCATTGGGTTCTGTGCTGACAGCTCAGAGCCTGGAGCCTCCTTCAGATTCTGTGTCTCCCTCTCTCTGCCCTCCCCCACTCGCACTCTGTCTTTCTCTTTCTCTCTGTCAAAAATAAATAAACATTAAAAAAAATTTAAAAAAGAAAAGTTCATCTGTATTACAGCCTGTATCAGAATTTCCTTCCTTTTTAAAGGCTGAATGATACTCTATTGTATGTAATACTGCATTTTGTTTATCCAGTCATCCTAAACACCCTTGACTGGTAAACAAAGTAAAATTGAAAGCTGCTGGAAAAGACCATGTTGGCAGGCCTGCTCTCCAGCATAGTGGTTGCTCAGTAAGTATTTTCTCTTCATGGTTTGCTCATGCAAAGAAGTTTTAGGTGTTCTGGTACTATGCTTCTGGCTTTTGAGGAGCTAAACTAAGTGTGAATTCCCTTCTGTGGTTGCACTCTATGTGTTAGATGACCCAAGTTCATGTAAGCTCTGAGAAAGACATATCACTCTTACTCGGTCTGTTGGCTTTTATAACTTACCCCCACTTTACCAAATAGGTCATCTGGGGCCTTGCATGGCACAGCTGCTCTCCCATGACTTCCAGGGGTAGAGTCCCGTCTAGAACTCCAGGCCTAGCTCCTGTCAAGTACTTGTCCTAACCTTTCTAACTGTCTCTCAGTGGTTTCATGCATTTTCTTCCAGTATCAGCACAGTCTGTGTAAGGGATTGATTCTCTTGTCAAGAACTTTCTCAGGTTCTCCCATGAGCCTTTCCACAGGGGACCATCAACAATGACAAGCTAGTGCCATGAGTTAGACATGACAGGCCACTCCCCAACAAGGTTTCCTTTGTGCAGATTAGTCCTAGAGGCCCTCAGCATCAGGCAGAGTGTCAGAGCCCTGGGATGGTAGAACTTTCTCTTGTATTCTGGTGATTCTGGTGCACAGAGGCCTAGCTTCAAGAACTGGAATGACAGATGAGCGGGTGAGCAAGGGCACATTCAGACCTGATATATATTGATTTGGGTAAAAGCAAAGGTTCTATAACAGGAATCCCCCAAATAGAGGCTAAAACAAAATGGAATCTTCTTTTTCCATAATGAACGGTCCAAGAGTAGGCAAGGTTCCAGATCAGGTAGATGGCCTTTTTCCAGGATTCCATCTGTGGGCCTGGGGACTTGGGTTCCTTCTGTCTTATTGCTCTGGCATTCCATTGGGGTTCTTCTCATCTGCATGTTTGAAACAGCCTCACCTGTACCTCAACTGTTCAGCCCCCAGGGGAAAAGAAAGACAGGAGAGAGCAGGCAGTTTTCATGGACGCACCTAACTGCGGGGAAGGCTAGCTATGTGCTCTGTTTGAACCCTGGAGTGAGGATGGAGGTGGGGTTAAGAGAATGGGGAGGTAGTTGCTGGGGGAAGTTAGCTGTCACTGTGATAGTATCTGTTGAGGTGAACTGAATCAAGTGACAGCCCTGGATTAAGATGTCAGCGACAAGCTTTTCCCTCACATTTTATAAAACCAGAAAGCTTTACCCCATGTATACCAAATTAATTTCTTCTTAATGAGATGCCAGAAATCGAGGCAGGTAGAAGGTGGTCCATGTGCGGTCCTGGAAAGCCTCAGGTTATGTTCATGATTATAAACTTTGTCATATTTCTTTTCATTTGAGGTTTCAATCAGATGGTGTTCTCTTTCTTCTTACTAAATGCCATTGCTCCTTACCCTAACCCATATCCCGGAACTTTCTCCCTTCCGAATCTCTGATCCCTGAATCATCTTTTTAAAAAAAAATTTAAGTAATCTCTATACACAACATGGGGTTTGAACTCACCCCTGAGATAAGGAGTCGCATGTTCCACTGACTGAACCAGCCAGGCGCCCCCTAGATCCTTCATCTTTATAGCAGTGACTTTGTACTGGAATTAAATCTGACTTCTCCTAGCAATTCAGAAGAGGGTATAGGGTGATCTTGTTCATCATTATATGTGGAGAAAAGATCCTGGGGGCGGGGAGGGAGGTGATCCCAGTATGTGTACACATGGATAGTCTCTGTTGTCACAAGCTCTAGGTCTTCATTCTCAGAAATACTGTTCCTAAGTGGCTTGGCAGGTTTATTATTTTCAAATGCAAAACTCAGTAACTTCAGAGCATTTGTTGTCATTTAAAAAGTGACACGTGGCTATACGTACCATCTTCATGATTGACAGGGTGCACAAAGAAAGGCCAGGGTTATCTTTGTGTGGAGTAGTAGCTGGGGTTTTAGGTCTTACCTGGGAGGGCAAAAATTCTAGGGAGGAGGAAGCAAAGACTTGTGATTTTCATGCAAGAGAAGGTCTATATTGTGGCTTATATGCTCCAGTTAACAGATTTCAGACTAAGTACACTTGAAAGTTAACAGTGATCCTCATTTTTCCTGATGCAGTTAGGATTTCAGAGGTGTGTCTGGTGTCTTGGATTCCTGGTACAGGCTGTGATACCCCCTTGGGGGCGATCCAGGGACCTAGGCTGCCTTGATACTCTCCTCATTTCCTCTCCTTCCCCAGTGGATAGAAGGGGTGTTGGTGATTGCTGGAGTGGGAGAAGTGAGAGAGGTTAGTTGTAGCTCCTTGGGAACAGAATGTTAGGTTCTGTAAGATCACTCTGGTCTATTCCATTTGTGCAGGAAGGCTTCAGTCAAGTAGGTGTGGAGGGGTACCCATATATGGAGTTGCTGATGAGTTAAGTTTGTGATTTTCTGCTGATCTGGTTTCAGTGTTTTTCAGTTGGGGGCTGGGAAGACACTGTTGACTATATCGTGGGATGATTCTTCTTTATCCCAATCATGTAGGATTGTTCGAAGCATTATAGAATGTCAGGCATTCTCGGATTCAATGAACTAAATGTCAGTAGTACCTGTCAGTCATTGTGGCAATTAGAAAGGTCACTTCACATATCTGTCCATCTCTGAACCAAATAGGAGTAGGTAGCACCTGTCTGTGTCTTTGTTTCCAAACGCTCCCTAGAGGGCACTGCCTTCCCAGCCAGGAACTCTGGGAACTGATGGGTCTTATTCAAGAAATCCACTGTTGTGTTTTCCTTCTCTCCCTCCCTCCCTTCCTTCCTTTTTTCCTTCTTTTCATTTAATGATCAAAGGTAATAATAGAAGTTTTGGGTAGTAAAGAAGAGGTAAAAGGTGAAGTTTATCTAGGGTAGTGGCTTTTAAACTTAAAATGTGTATCCCGCAGTAAGAAATACATTTTAAATTACTCACATGTATAGAATTGAAACTAAAATTTCACAGGACAGCTACTCTTTCTTAGAATGGTACACTCTAATATTTTATATTCTGTTTTTCTTTTTTCTACGATTGATTATGATGCTCGCTTCGGCAGTACGTAGACTAAAATTGGAACCATATGGAGAAGATTAGTCTGGCCCCTACACAAGGATAATGCATAAATTCGTGAAGCGCTACAACTGATTATGATCCAATAGATTAATTTAATGACCCTCTATTGGTTCAAAACTAAAACAGTGAATGATTCTGGAAGACTAAAGTGATAACACAGTTTTAGGTGCACATACATGTAGGTAGGGCTTTCAAACAGATTCTCAAAGGGACTTGTGGTTCAAAAAAGGATCAGAATCCCCTGTTCGTTTGTTCTTTCTTTCTTATTTTTTTAAAACATTTACTTATTTTTGAGAGAGAGAGAGACAGAGTGCAAGTGGGGGAGGGGTTAGAGAGAGAGGGAGACACAGAACCCGAAGCAGCCTCCAGGCTCTGAGCTGTCAGTACAGAGCCTGATGTAGGGCTTGAACCCATAAACCGCAAGATCGTGACCTGAGCTGAAGTTGGACGCTTAACCGACTGAGCCACCCAGGCACCCCAGAATCTCTGTTCTTTAACAATAAGGTTTGCTCCTTGGGATGGTGAGAATAAAAGATTTTAGAAAAATTAAAAAAAAATTATTAACAGCTTTTATGTAGATGACTTTGATTCCTACCCCCTTGCCCCGTCATCAGTGTATTTTTGTAACCGAGTGCTATTGCACACCAGGGTTATCATGCCTACTTATTAATAAGTTAAGGTTATTTTTAGTAACTTACATTTGAAGAGTACTTTGCTGCCAACAGAGTACTTTTATTTGAATTAATTCACTTAATCTGTGTCAAATTCAGTGGCTAATGGCAGATAGAGGGTTAGTCTAGTTCTGCAGAGGAAGGAATGGGAATGAGTCTGGCTGAGTGACTCATCCCAGCTGCACTGCTAATCAGTGGTTGAACTGAAATCTAGTCAGGTCTTCTGACTCCAAGTCCAGTCTTACTCACTGTGAGTGAGTCCACAGTGGGAGCTTGCCTGCAAGTGGTCTCCTCAGAGACCATGGATTTATGTTCCTTTTTGCTTGGCAAATGGTGGCTTGTGGCCAAATGGCCCAAGTGGGAACTCCTCTTCCTATTGGGAGAAACCCCTGTAGTGGTCCCAGGTACTCTAGAGCCCTTTCTATGTTTCCCTCCCAACAGAAGCAGACAGCATCCTGATCTGCAGCTGTGGTGTCAGCCTTGGAAACAGCACTCAGGGGAGGGGAGACCTCATTCCAAACACATCCACGTTACTGAAGCCAGGAGCAAGGAGGAAGTCCCAAGCTATAGAACTTTGAATGGGGCAGTGGAGAAGCCCTTGCCCCTGCCCCTACCCCGGTCTGTGGAGGAGTCCTATATCACCAGCGAGCACTGCTATCAGAAGCCCCGCGCCTATTACCCTGCTGTGGAGCAGAAGCTGGTGGTGGAAACACGGGGCTCTGCCCTCGACGATGCAGTCAACCCCCTCCGTGAGAACGGTGATGATTCTCTTTCTCCGCGTCTGGGCTGGCCTCTAGACCAAGACAGGAGTAGGGGGGACAGTGACTCCAAATCTAGCTCCCTAAAGGTATGTGGTTCACATGTATTTGTTCTTTTTTTTTTTTTTTTTAATGTTTATTTATTTTTGAGAGAGACAGAGACAGAATGTGAATGGATTAGGGACAGAGAGAGAGGGAGACACAGAATCTGAAGCAGGCTCCAGGCTCCAAGCTGTCAGCACAGAGCCCGACGCGGGGCTCAAACTCACAAGCCATGAGATCGTGATCTGAGCCGAAGTTGGACATTTAACCGAATGAGCCACCCAGGTGCCCCCACATGTATTATTTGTTCTTAATTTAGTGTATGAATGCTTGAGTTCCCCTCCTTAGGGTTCTTTGGGAGAAGTTTGTTGTAAAATTGTTTTTAGTCTAAGATTGTATTTAAATGTGCTTATCGTAGGTATGTTTTTGGTCTGTAAAAATGGGTGCAAAGGCAGGAGAGACCAGGTAAACCAGAGATCATTGATTGCAGGAAATGTCCACAAAACCACATAATCATTAGGGTTTGGGGGTGGAGGTGGGAAGAAGCAAGGAGAAAAGGGTTGACTGGCACTTGATAAATGGAAGTAAGTTAGGAAAATGAGTTTTTTCCTTAACAGGGTTTACATTGTAATTCCAACTTGCTGCTGATTCTTAGCATGAGCAAAGGATGAGCCAAGTGTTTTGTTAAGAATAAGGTTTTCAGTACAATTTTGTGATAGCTTTACTTTGACATTTAACTTTGTAGCCTTGACATAAGAAGAGTCCATTTCGTCAGAATATTTGCTGCTTTCATCACCTTTCCCAAGAATACCTCTCAATTTTTTGTTATTTAAGTCATGCTCTTCTAGAGCCTTTTGTGTTGTCCTGCTCATGTTATCATCTTTAACTATTCACTGGTGTTATTCTGTCCTGTCCTCAGTTGGTCAGTAGGGCTTTGTGTAATTGGAGAGTTTCTCCATCCTTGTTATCCTTCCTTTCAGACTTTACCCTGTGGTTGGCGTCACCAGCTTTAGATGTGTTAGTACATACTGCCAGGTGGGGCATCCTAGATTATAAGCCCCTCAAAGGTGGGCATTGTACCTCATTCAGCCTGTGCCCTTGCCAGTGTCTAAACAGTGCTGGGCAAGGCTCGTGAGACCCAGTTTCAAGTCTGAGCTTAGACATGTACTGTGTGATACATGAGCAGGTCACTTTACCTCCTTGGATATGTCTCCTGTGGGAGAGGCCAGTGACTGTGTCCTCTCCATTATTGTGCAGTGTATCTGTGAAAAGCTCTCAGCACAAAGCTTTGCATAGTCAGCTCTAAATAAATATTAGCTAGGCTGTATTTCATTTCAAATGAATGAATGTATGAATGAATGAATGAATGAATGGTTGAGATCACAAACCCCAGAGAAAGTGTGATCCTGAAGACTAGGCAGATTTCCTAGAGATAGCTGCCCCATAATAAAAAAATGAGAAAATACTGGGCCTAAGCAAGACAACTATGATTAAAAATCTCTTTCGTTGATGGCAAGCTGACCTTAAGCCAGCACTGTGTTTTATAAACCTTATCCTGTTTCATTCTCATGAACCTTTAAAATAGGTTTTACTACTTCCATCTTTCCTGTAAGGTAACAGAGTCTCAGAGAGGCAGAAGAACTAATCCAGGCTCACACATTCAGCAGGACATGGAACGAGGACTTAACACTGCTTTGATTCCTGCCAACTAACATACTAACCCCTGTCTGCACCCACCCTGCTCTACTCTAACCTCAGGGCTCTAGAGCCATTCCATGAGGCCTATTTCAGACTGGGGCATTGGGCCAGTCACTGGGAAGCAGCTATGAGGCCTTGAGGCCCGTGCTGCCTTGTGGTGTTTGCGATTGGTACATGCTTCTGCCTGGTGTGCAAGACAGGAGGAGAAGGAGATAGAGATTTGGAATATTCAAGCTGTAACTGGTTTTTCAGATGGTTGCAAACACTGGCTGTTTGAGAAGGGACTGGGAACTGTCTCCACTCAGTAACTTAAATGCCATTGCATTCCTAGGTGAGGGAATATGTCTCCAAAAAGGTCCTACCTGAGGAAGCCCCGGCTCGGAAGCTGTTGGACAGAGGAGGAGAGGGGCTGCTGAGCTCCCAGCACCAGTGGCAGTTTAACTTGCTGACCCATGTGGAATCTCTTCAGGATGAAGTCACACATAGGATGGACTCCATCGAGAAGGAGCTGGATGGTAGGACTCCTTCTCTGGCTCTCCACAGACAGCTGTATTCTTGCCTCCTTTCTTTTCAGTCTCATCCACCCCCATCCTTCTCTCAAGATGGGCAAGCTTTACTTTTAGTATTTACCAAGCACTGCTAAGGTCTGTGTGATATCAGGAGGCCTCCTTCACTTACCCAGTGCCTTCTGCAAAGCAGAGTGCGAAAGAGTGCCTGGACTCTCTGCAGGCTGTGTGCGATCTGAGCAAACCTTTGCCAACCAAGTTCTGTGAGGAATTTCAACTTTGACTTAGTAGAGGTTTTGGATGTCTTTGAGGATTAATCTGAAGAAACCTTTTATTTCAGCCTTTCATAAAAATCTAAAATGAGGCCTTTCTTCTTTATCAGTAGAGATTTAAGAACTTGACTCAGTCATTTGGGTAGCCTCTGGGTATTTCTCCCAGGTGTTAGTGGTAACAGATGGGCCTTGTCATGATAAACTTGATCAAGTTCAGACTTTTGATCCCTAGAATGTCACCAGCTTGGTTTTTGAAGATAGAATTCCTTCTTGATAGTTCACTTATTTTTTAATTTTTTTGTTTCAATCTTAAAATGGAGCCAAATTTAAAAATAAATATTCCCGGGGCGCCTGGGTGGCTCAGTCGGTTAGGCGGCCGACTTCGGCTCAGGTCATGATCTCGCGGTCCGTGAGTTCGAGCCCCGCGTCAGGCTCTGTGCTGACAGCTCGGAGCCTGGAGCCTGTTTCGGATTCTGTGTCTCCCTCTCTCTGACCCTCCCCTGTTCATGCTCTGTCTCTCTCTGTCTCAAAAATAAATAAATGTTAAAAAAATTTTAAAAATAAATAAATATTCCGTTTGAGGATTCTGAATATATTGTCTACTGTTACTATATTGGGGACATAAAACTACTTTCATGAAATAACTCAGAAAAATACCATATGTTATGCGAGCTAGAGTCATGAGGGCCCATAGGTCAGGGCACGTGTATGGCTGAGGCCCTGCCAAAGAAGTGTGTGAGGGGAAACAGGAATGCTTTCTGGAAGTCTTGGGTGTGAAGTGGAGCCTTGAAGAGAGTGAGGTTTTCTGCTAGAGAGGGGGTGACTCGGTGGGTAATGAAAGGACTGGCTTGACTGGGAAAGGGTTACCCTGTTGGAGGAAAGTGAGAACTCTATGCCTTTATGCTTCTTTCCTGCCTCTGAGGCACTCCTGAGGAACTAGGAATGGGAGACTAATTCAGGGTCCCTTCTGAGGGCATTTCTGAAGGGGGAGTGTTTCTGTCTCTTTTACTCCTAAAAGGTTTTCTTGGGTTCCTTAGAATTGTAACTGATGCCACTGTCTGAAAACCTTGCTATTTGCTAGTTAAAAGAGGATTAAATGCCAGACTAGAAATTATGGGTTTTGAGAGAATGGCAGTAGGAGTGGTTCTGGGTCCCTGGATTAGCACTGTGGAAACAGGGAGAATATTCTGTTGCCAGAGGAGCCTGGCCTTAGAGCAGACATCAGAGTTTACCCACTTCTTTTTTTTTTTCTTTTTAAAAAAATTTTTTTAAGATTTGTTTATTTTTGAGAGAGAGTATGATCAGGGATGGGGAGAGAGAGAGGAAGACACAGAATCCAAAGCAAGCTCCAGGCTCTGAGCTGTCAACACAGAGCCTGATGTGGGGCTCCAACCCGTGAGTAGCAAGATGACCTGATCCAAAGTCGGACGCTCAACTGATGGAGCTACCCAGGTGTCCCAGAGTTTACCCACTTCTTACTCACTGACTTGCTGTTCCCACCCAGTCTCATGGCCACTGTGGTGAGAAGGATAAGCCTGGACTCCCTTCTCTGACCTGCTTGAGGGCCTCTTATGTGTCCTGCTGATCTGGGGTCACATACTCTGTTCTTGTTCTGAAACTCCAGGCTCTGAAGTGTGAAAATCAATTATAATTCTTAAAGACTTTATTCAGACAGACTTTTCTATTGTATTTTTATCAGAATCCTATTTTATTTCAGCTACAGTAGAGACAACTCTTCATCCAAATACCATTAAGATAAACTGAGCTTTTATAAGAATTTGGATACAGTATTCCTTTTAAGAAGTAGCCTCGTAAGCTATTATATTGACTAATTTATACTTTTAAAAAGTTATTGTGGCTCCTGGGTGGCTCAGTCAGTTAAACGTCCGACTTCAGCTCAGGTCATGATCTCACAGTCCGTGAGTTTGAGCCCCGCGTCCGGGCTCTGTGCTGACACCTCAGAGCCTGGAGGCTGCTTCAGATTCTGTGTTTTGCTGTCTCTCTGCCCCTCCCCTGCTCATGCTCTGTCTCTCTCTGTCTCAAAAATAAATAAAAACATTTAAAAAAAAAAAGTTATTGTTTTAGTATTAACCATAGCTTAATAATTTAGTAGTGTAAACAGTTGTAAACAAAAGATTTTTAATGATCATGAAAATATTGAATCTTTTAGGATGAGCAATACTTTTTTTTAAATTTTTTTTTAATGTTTGTTTATTTCTGAGAGAGAGACAGAACATGAGTGGGGGAGGGGCAGAGAGAGAGGGAGACCCAGAATCCAAAGCAGGCTCCAGGCTCCAAGCTGTCAGCACGGAGCCTGATGCAGGGCACGAACCCACAAACCACGAGATCATGACCTGAGCCAGAGTCGGACGCTCAACCGACCAAGCCACCCAGGCACCCCAGCATGAGCAATACTATTTTAAGAAAAAAATGTTACCTTAAGGAGCATTGGCCTCTATCTGGATGGTCTGAGAGAGTGTATTTGAAATGAAACTTTACCTGTGTGACCTCCTGCATTGCTTAGAATCATTACATTGCTGAGAAGCTATTGAGCTTCCTTAAAAGAGAAATGGGGTGATGGTCCAGAACACAGTACAGAAAGAAGACTGGCCTGCTGGATGTTGGGCTCCAGAGAAGATACTAGTGGCTACTAATACATACAGTTCTGGGTCTGGTCTTCAGTCCTGCAGATCTAGAGAGAAGGCTTCCACCTTAGGGTCTCTAAACCCTCCTCTTCACCAAGCTCAGAGAATACTGAGTAGCCTAGAGTCTTCTAGTCTGGTGTTCTTTCTCCCTGTGCATGCCTCCCAGGTCACCATAGTGTTGGGGTATGTCTTTGGTGAACCTGGTACCAAATCTGAAGTAGTTACAAGACCATAAGAGGGGTCTCTCAGCAGTTGTAGGATCATCTTGTCAAGGAAAGATGGACTGACTGACATTCTGTCGGAATTGATGCAGCGAATCCTGACTGCCTTTTTTCTACACTCATCTAGATGGGCTCTTCCGGCATTGACTTTTGGCCTTTTTCTCCATTTATTCTGTTTATTCTCATGCCCTTTTGCTAAGCAGTCCCCTGTCTCCTAGTTTTTTTTTTTGTTTGTTTGTTGTTGTTGTTGTTTATGTTTGAGGGATGCAGAGAGAGAACACAAGCAAGGGAGGTGCAGGGGGAACAGAGGATCCGAAGCAGGCTCAGATGCTGACAGCAAATAAGCCCAGTGTGGGTTTTAAACCCACAAACCATAAGATTCATGATCTGAGCTGAAGTTGGACACTCAACTGATTGAGCCATCCAGGTGCCCCCTTCTAGTTTTTTTCCTTAAAGACTTACTGATGTATTGAAATTGGTCACCATGGAGTTTTTCTTGCTCAGCAGGTCACTAGTACTCTCACATGACTTTGATCCTTTACTCTTGGCTTTCAAGTTCATGTCTGAGAAGGCAGTCTTATTTTTCTTATTTTCAAGTCCTTGTACTTGTTGGGATGAAGGGGAGGGACCGTTTCTCCTTCTTGGAATCCCCAAATACCAACAAGAAAGCAGAGGGTGGTAGGTGAGCTCTGTGAAGCCCGAGCAGTCAGTGGGGCGCTTTGCTAGGCCGTTCCCACTGCCTTTGTTGAGTGCCTACTATGTTTCAGGCATAATTGAGTGTTAGAGATATCGTGGTGAGCAAGGCAGACTTGGCCTCTGCCCTCATGGAGCTTGATCTTGTGGTAGAGCTAGGTATTAATTAAATTATCCCATTACATATAATTATAAACCATGGTAAGTACTCCAGAGGAGGAGAACATGTGATCGCACAGCGTTCTTAACCCAGCGACCAGATTCAGGGGGTAGAGTTGGGGAAGATTTCTTTGAGAAGTAACTTATAGGGAACAAAGAATTTTGAAAGGTGCGAAGAAAGAAGGAGGGCCAAATCTGAGGATGGACAAGGATTATGTGTGAGACTGTAAGCTACATGAGGAACAGGCACTGGGTGCATCTTGCTCTTTCTGTACCTTTGGCTCAAGGGTCCAGAAAATGCTCAGTACAAGTTGATTTATGAACTAGAAAGGCTCCAGGCAAGCTAGGGTGAGCACAGGGCCTCCTTGGAGGGGCTGGCTTCATGTCAAAGATGTATGGTTCCAATGTGGTCTCTCCCCCAAATGCCTGAGCTTCAGGGAATGGCTTGGGGAAGAATAAACGTCTTCTATAGAGAAATCCCTGCTCTCAGAGGCAAGGCAGCTTTTTAGGTATTGAACCAATACAATCAAGATCATTAGTAATTGGACGTATTACATTAAATACTTAGAAAATAAAATCAGAGTATTCTGTGCTACTGATGATAAGAATATGAAGCAAATCAGAGCTTACAGTGATAAAAATAGACCTTTTCAAATCCCTTTAGATCTTCATTTTTCTTTTTTCTTTAAATTTTCTTTTAAAGTTTATGTATTTAGAGAGAGAGCACATGTGCTAGTACACACAAGCAGAGGAAGGACAGAGAGAGAGGGAGAGAGGATCCCAAGGAGGCTCCATGTTGTTTAGCACAGAACCTGACGTGGGGCTTGATCTCCCAAACCTCAAGATCGTGACCTGAGCCAAAACCGAGTAGAATGCTTAACTGAGCCACCCAGACGTCCCCTAGATTCTTATTTTTCTTAACAGGAGGCTAAAACATTAGGATCTCTGATGTCCAATGAGGGAAAGCCTTATAAATAATGGGGAGTAACACTGAGAAAGGTGGGTTCTTTAAAGCCTTCTAGACTCCAGAGCTACACTAATACGGTAGTCACTAGTTATATGTGGCTATTGAATTAATTAAAATTGAATAAAATTTGAATTTAGTTACACAGTTGTACCAGCCAGGTTTTAAGTGCTCAGTTAGCTACATGTGGCTAGTGGTTACTGTATAGACAACACAGACATCAACCATTTCCACTGCAGAAAGTTCTATTAGACTGTGCTGCTCTGAAGCATTTGAACCTTGTCCTAGGGGTAATACTTTGTAGAGAGGGTGTAGAGTCAGTGTCACCTGAGTGGTCCTCCCTCCTTGCCCCCTGTGAGTAGTAGATGGGAGAGGGTGCTGAGATTCTTGCTGATGTTCTTACAGATGAAGTGTTGGGAACTCACTGGGTCTTCTCTCTCTTCTGCCTACAGTGTTGGAGAGCTGGCTGGACTACACTGGGGAATTGGAGCCCCCAGAGCCGCTGGCCAGGCTTCCACAGCTCAAACATTGCATCAAGCAGCTGCTGATGGACCTGGGCAAGGTGCAGCAGATCGCACTCTGCTGCTCAACATGAAACTGGGCACCCAGAACTAGTGGGGGCACAGTCCTGGGGCACCTGCAGGAGGAGCTTTGCATATTTAAATAAATAAACCTAGCATGCCGAATGCACGTGACACCGACTGACTTCAGGGATCTGGGCAGGGGTGTGATGGACATTGGACAAAGGGGCCATTTTGGCTGCTGGAGGGCAGGGCACTCTGATCTTGAAGCCTACCAAGAAGGTGGCAAATAGACTCTTGGGATTCCCTTCTGTGCACATCGTTGAATGGAGAGTGAGTGAGTCTTTTTGCACAAACTTCACTTGAAATCGTGCCACTGATAAATGGAATGAGAGCCAAAAAAGTTTAGTCGGAAACAGTTGTAAATTCAACTTGCAGCTTATTTAATTGACTTTTTTGTCAGGGTGGGGCACATGCCAAACCTTCTGGTTTCTACCTGGCATGGATTTAGGCAGCAGGCATCATTTACATTGTTCCAGCTTCATGAGAATGTCGTGACTTCACATTCTGTGGAGGTTGGGAGGGAGCGGAGGCCTTGGCTGCCCTGCCTTCTCCTTAGGACTCTTCTTCACTTTTCTCACCACATGTCTTGCATGACTTCATGGTACCGGGGACAAGTTTTGTATGCTTTTACCCCAGAGTTGGCTGGGTTGTGTCTTTTGTAGCAGAGCCCATACAGCCTGTGGAGGAACTAGAATCTCGCTGTAATAATCTAGGAGGAATTCCAAACTGAAGCAGGCAGGGTCTGGAACCCGAAGGACAGTGTTTTCTACCCACTTCTTAATATTGACAGCTTCCCAGTTCTATTTAATGTCCAAAAAATGGTTCCCAAAATTTTGAACACTTTTCACTGTAAAGATTTGTTACAAAGGATGTGGTTTGGGGAATTACCTTATTTTATATTGTTGTAAACAAACTTCAGATTCTACATGTGCCGCTTTTCTCCTTCCCAGAAGGGTATATGTTCAGTAGTTGACGTTTTCAGAATTGTTTTAATATACTTTAACACTTTAGATTTCCTGTTTATATTTTTTTGTGAGGTCAAGGTGATTATGCTGCTTAAGGTCCAGGTACAGTTTGTACCTTTTGAGACAATATTTGTTAGTTTTGCAGGTTACTGTTCCACCTGTAATTGCTATATTGTTTTGTTTTTCCTTGCTAGACAAAGTTAAAGAAAACGTTCCATGCTTTGAGGAAATGACCCCTTTCACCGTTTACTTATCACTAAAGGCAAAAATCAAAGCACAGTTGTCCATTAACACTCACAAGTTAATTATGGGTTTATGAATCTGTAATGTTATATGCTGCAAATATTTACTATGTAAACGTGAAGTAGCCATTATCTCTATAGCAATGACAGTATCTCCAGCGACCTTCGGAATGATTAGGCCTTTAAGGCACATAGGTCATTGTGGTCTTGAAGGCCTCTGTACCAAAATCTGTTTCAGGGAATGCTCTGTCCAGTGATTTCTTCACCATTTGATATAAAATGAATTTAGGACCAGTTGACCTGCTGTAGCTTATCCATCAGAGGGAATACGTGTGGCTGTGACATCTGTAGTAAAGCTGACGTGATTCCTCTACAAGAGGCTCTTTCCCATTGCTAACATTGGCGTTTCTGGTGGGGGAAGAAATGTTCAAGGAGTGTGCATGACATCTATATTTTGCATAATTTATCAGACAGCCACATTATAGAATTGTGTGTCTGAAAAGGGATGAAACAGGATGATTTTCTGTAGCCACAACTGTGAGGTATGATGACTGTTGTATTATTAGATTACTGATTTTTGTTTTCTGAAAATACATTTGAGCATCACATCTGGAGAAGCTACAACTTTAAGGGAGTCAATCTCATGTCTTTCTCAAAAATGGAAGCAGAAACTGAATTACCCTAATTTTGCCAAGTGGCTGTTACTGGGTCTATTGTTTAAATTTTGTAAAGGAAATAATCCCATTTCACTCATCATGACTTTTGTCCTTAGGAAAGCAGGGATTACTCCCAAAGTTCTGATAACCTCAATGTGCTTCTCTAACTTAAAGCCATGTTGAGGGGCTCCATCCCCAATTCCTGGGTCAAGTTGAATTAACCCCAAGTTGGAGCACTGGAAACTGTTATTTGCAAAGATTACTGTTACCGTTTAGAAATATGTACACTACCTAAGTTTTCTTTTGAGAAAAACTATCCACCTATAAAAAATTGCCTTGACAAAAACAGTTCTGGTTTGACTAATCATTTTGTTTCTTTAATGGTGTTATGCAAGGTGGACCCTTGATGAGCCAACATTGCACTGTGGATACATATCTATGTTTACGCGCTATTAGAACAGAAGGCGCTGTATATAGAAATGTTGCTTTGAAGCAATATTTGCAAAACATGCAAACTTCTGTATCTGTATTTGGAAAAAAATAAAACAGGTTTTTGTTGCTATGTTTCAATCATGTTACTATAAAGTTCTGTACCCTACTTTTAATGTGCATTACATAATTTTCTATAAACCTTACTTTTTAAAGGAAATCTGCTTTTACACTGTAAACGGATTTATCTTCTGCAGGGAGGCAAATGCAAGCTTAAGATCCTAAATTCCAAGAAAGTATGCAAAAGAATTTTGAATTCATCTAAGGGTCTTTAATAATTTCAAAAGTAAAATGCCCCTACACCAGCCTCTAACCCAGTCTGGCTCATGCTTTGTGGTGTGAGCTGCAGACTTATTAAATTACAATTGTTGAGAGCAGTGAAGGGAAGATAGGTCTGGCCTTCCTCATATTAAGAGATGGCACCCATTGCAATTGGGATCTTTCTGAGGCCAATCCAAACTGCCTACAGACCCCAATTAGTTCCTTCCTGGGTGGGTACAAGACTTAAGGAAGAGGAGGCTTTAAGATTTCACAACAGAGCTTGTGAATTACAATGTTGCCAAATTCTTCTCTAAGCAATTGCTCATTAAAAAAAATAATAAAGGGAGGCAGTTGGGAGAGACATTAAAATGAGTAGAACCGGCAATAAAAGAATTCTTTAGTTCACACCAGTTGTTAAATCTTAGGGGCCTAAAATATGGCAAGAATCACTTTGGAGACTTAAACCAAAGCTCGCAAGGAGCTCTCCAAAAGGACCTGCATTAAACACTAAAATAGCCCTCTGGCTTGGGTCTTTTGGGAAGCCCGTGCCCCAAGGGCAGGTTGATGGCCGAATTGCTATTTGCCTGCCACAACCACTTTCCACTACCTTTTTAGGTAGGAAAACAAATTTCATATTCTAGTGAGACATCGGGGCGAATACGGAACCCAGAATGTTAAAACCCTCTTTCCGTAGACTCCCAACTAAACAAAGGAATCCCAAGTGGGGTCCTGTGAGGCGAGGAGAAAAATTTTCCAGATGCGGAGGCCCAGGCCTAGCCAACACGTTAATGATCCCACAAAACGAGCAAATGCCAAGTGGACAGAAAACAAAGGCTTTATTCTCATGGGCTCCCAACTTGGCCTCGCCACCAGCCAAAAAGGAGGTCGCAAGTAAATAGGCTCGGGAAAACAAACCTAGTAAAGGACGAACGAAAGGGACATATCCGACGACTGGAGCTGCCCAAAAGTCATTTCTCAGGAACGTGTAATGGAGAGCCAGGTTCAGCCCCGGACTCGATAGTGGCCCCAGTCCAGAGAACTCCCGAGCCCGGCCGCCCGAAGCTCCGCCGCTCAGCCCGTGATGCGCACATCGGAGCGGCGGCGAAGCCGCCGAGCCCGCGCCGCCTCGGGCAGGATGGCGAGCAGCTGCTCCTGCACCAGCATCTCCACGATCTGCTCCTTCGTGCGAATGTCGGGTCGCAGCCATTGGCGCGAGAGCTCCCGCAGCTGCCGGAACGCCTCCCGCGGGCCTGCGGCATCCTGGTAGCGGAACTGCCGGAAACGCTGGCGGAACGTCTCGGGGCCGGGTCGGGAGCCGCCAGGCTGCGGAGGGGAGCGCGGAGCGGCTTCGGCAAGCGGCGGGGAGTCCAAGGCTGCGGGCCTCAGAGGCAGCTCCAGGGCCGCGGAGGCAGCCGCGGGAGGCGTAGGAATCCCTTCAGACACCGCGGCGCTGGGACTGGAGGGTTCGGGGGCAGACGGTAGGGCCTTAGGGGTCGACGAGGAGGCCGCAAAGTTACGCTCCGGCCCTGAGCTCAGGCCGGCTCCTTCTTCCTCCTTCTCTGGCGGCGACGTGAGGCCCGCAGCAGCCGCCAAGCTCGGCTCCGTCGCAGCCATGACTCCTAGCTCCGGACCTCACCCTTTGTTCCGCAGGCGTGGGCTCAGCACTGCGTCTGCGCGGGCGCTGGCTGAGGAGGGAGACGTTTCGCGCGCCAAGGCCCATCCCACAAGGCCTCCAGGCAGGCGGGCGGGGGAGGGCCGACAGCGCGCCCAGCTCATCAACTCCCCAAAAAGACTCGAGGCTGCCGGAAGCGGAAGTCTCCATTGGCTTCTATGATGAGTTCGGCGCCAGAGAGCCCGGAAGCCGAGTCCCACCTCCCGGAAGCGGCGCCCCCTAGCGTTAGCGAGTGGAGTCAGGAGGTGGATGTGACGGGGGAGCGGCGGCGTTCCCAGCTAGGCGTGCGCTGGGCTTCTCTTCACGATGGCTCCTCCCAGCACCAGTTAAAGGAGTCGGAGTCTGAGGAGGAGAGGGAGGAAGACGAGCCGGAGGAGGAGGAGGAGCTCCGAGGGGTCTTTATCCACTTCGGCCCGCAGGTGATCCGCACCTACCGCTGCTTGCACGCCTCCTTACTTGACCCTGACTAGGATGATAGCGAGCCACGGTTTCGCTGGGGCCGGCGTCCGACCGGTGGCGGGAGCGGGATGGCGGGACGGAGGTCGGGCAGTAGGGAAGGTCTCGACCCGGGGAAGTCCTCTCTCCCTGAAAAGAGGAGGGTAGGCACTTGCCTTGTTGACAGGATGACAAAATACAAGGGTGTGTGAAGATCCCCAACACACATAGTAAGACTTGCCCCTGCCATGGTACGAAATGTATGCTCAAGAACTGTGCCATAATTATTTTTTGCGTGTCCTTTGAAACCAAGGGACAAGTGCCTCTGTTCTGCTTTTAACATTAAGATTAGTAAATAGACTGTAGATGCCTTGCCCCATATGGTGGCCACTAGCCGCATGGGCTTACTGAGTCCTTGAAATGTGGCTAGTCGGAGTTGAGATGTGTTGTAATGTAAAATACACACAAGATGTAGTACCAAAAAAAAAAGGTAAAATATTTCAGTATTTTTTACATTGATAACATGTTAGATTGATAATATTTTGCGTATGTTGGGTCAAATAAAGTGTATTATTAAAATTAACCTGTGTCATTTTACTTTTTAAATGTGACTACTAGAAAATTTTATTTTATTTTTTTTTTAATTTTTTTTCAACGTTTTTTTAATTTATTTTTGGGACAGAGAGAGACAGAGCATGAACAGGTGAGGGGCAGAGAGAGAGGGAGACACAGAATCGGAAACAGGCTCCAGGCTCCAAGCCATCAGCCCAGAGCCTGACGCGGGGCTCGAACTCACGGACCGCGAGATCGTGACCTGGCTGAAGTCGGACGCTTAACCGACTGCGCCACCCAGGCGCCCCTAGAAAATTTTAAATTATGTGTATGGTTTGCACTGCGGCTGCCTTGGTGGTGTCCCCCATTTGAGACTTGTTGAGAGGATTAAATCATTAAAGCTCTTGGAAAGTAAGGGCTTTTTAAATGTTTGTTACCGACTTCATTAGGTAAATTGCTATTTCTGAGCTACAGTTCTTTTATCTGTAAAATGTGGAGGTAATAAAATTTACCTCAGAAATCATGAGAATTCAGCGAGACAGTGCATATAAAAGCATCTAGCTCTGACAGCCCTTCAGTAAGTGATATATTCTATTTGACAGCTGACTCACAATTATGTTTTGTATTGCCATTTCACAGGTAGGGAAACTAAGGCCCAGAGAGAGAAGCCTCCTGTGAAGGGTTTTGTATCTGCTTTGTGCAGGAGTGGGCCTGTTTACTGTAACTTGCAATACACCAGCAGCCCTGATATAAAATTGGCCTCCCCCATAGGATGTGCTCTCCTGGATAGGTAGAAGTGGATCCTCACAGAACAGTTTTCACAGCCTAAAAACCTTGAAAGTCATGTAGTGGGTCTTGAATATTTTTTAGTTATTGACGTTTAAAATTGGGAGATTTCACATGCAAATCTGATTTCTGGCTTTTGTGAGAAAGTGGATGAACTGAACACATTGGTCCCACCCACATTCCTGCCAATCGACAATTACCTAGAGCTGAGTAGCATTCTTTTAGACAAAGATGCTCAGTCCTGTCCTGGATGGCCTCAATCCCCACCACTCCTTTTTGTCTCTGAAACAGAATGCTGTTTACATTTACTATTGCTTTCATGTTGTTTTCCTTAAAGGTGATATTTTTCTTTATTTCCAGAGGTGGGAAAACAGAGACGTAGAGTTTGTTAGGCCTACTAGCTTCAAACCTTTACTTCTGCCTCGTCCCTTGGCATTTTGATTCACTGCCCTGAGTGAACCAACCAACAGTCCTATTCTCTGGGTGGTAACAGGCAGTCAGTGTCCAGGGCTAAGAGAGCACATCGAACCTTGCTGCAAGGATGAAGAGTCATGGAAGACTTTACTGGGGAGGAGAACTTTAAATTGAGATTCAAGAAAAAGGGTGGATTTAGGGGCATTCTAGGTAGAAGGCATTGCCAGTGCTGAGGCACAGAGTGAATGGGAGCAAAACTTTGTGGAAACTTTAGACTACAGGAGGGAGTGGCCAGGGTCTGGGAAAGGGATAAAAGCTGAGGTTGGAAGGTCATTTGTAAGTTAAATCATAGAGAGCCTAGAGTTCCATGTTGAAAAACTGAATCCTTGAACTCTCAGGAAAGGGAGTGAACTCTGTGGTCCATGAAATCACAGAATGTTAGATCTCTAGTCCATTCCTTGCATCCCTATTGAATAATGAGATATTAGAAATGGAGAGATCTTGGAGATCTGCTAGAATTATGGAATGTTAGAATGGAAAGGACCTTAGACATCAAATCCAAAAATTAGATTCAGTTATTCTGAACTGTATGGGTGAGTAAGCCCCCAGAATCTGAAAAAAAAAAGTTACAGTATCTCTTCTGGAATTTTCGTACATCTGCATATAATTTCAGGTGGTTTCCAGATATCCTTGAACCCACCCACAGGGCCCAGGTTAAGTTTAAAATATATTTATATGTGTTCCATTCTCCTGAATTTTCCAGGTTAAGAACTCAGTGCACCACAAGGAAATGGATTGGTCCAAACTAAAAAAACTAGTAAGTGGTTCCATGAGAACAGAATTCTTTTGACTTGTAGTACAATGTTCTTACCATATTAGGCCTTTTCATTAGCACTAGTTTGGAAGCTCACTTGGGAAGGGATCCTAAATGATGCATCTCCTATCACTTAGCTTTCAACACAAGGCCGAATTCCCAGTTGACTCTCAGGAAATGTTGAATCAAGGAAAGAGGCAGTTGGTTTCATCTCTGCAGGGGAGCTCTAATATGACTCCCATACTCTTTCAGACACTGGTGTCTTTTGATGGCGTACTGTTGACGGTTGTGGTAAAGAAGCCTGGATACATTTTTTTTTATATGGAAATAACCATAGATTCATAGAAAGTTGCAAAAATAGAACAGAGAGGTCTCATGCACGCTTCATCCAATTTCCCCCAGTGGTAATGCCCTACATAACCATAATACAATGTCAAAACCAGGAAATTGACAATGATAGAAGCCACAGAGTTTATTCAGATTTCACCAGTTTTAGAAGTACTCATTTGTATATGTATGCAGGCTTATGCAGTTTTATCATGCAGCTGTACCACAATCAATATCTAGAAACATTTGATGAGCACTAAGATCCTGTAACCAAACTAAAGTGAGTTTGATTTTTAATGAATCACAGATAGAGACCACACCACGTAGAGCTCACAAAGTAAACTTTATTTGCAGCAACTAAGGAGATCATGGGTAATAACTTCTGAAGCTGTGACTCCCTAAGCAAAGATGAATGGATTCCTTTTATTTGGGGTTAGGATGAATATTTAGATAAGGAGGGCCTTGTCATCACATGTTAGAGGTGGGCATAAGGTTGTGCATGCACCTTAAGGATCCATGCCTATACATGCAGTGTATATTATGTAAATGAGGCTTGTGCTCCTCCTTGAGTGGAGATTTTAGTATTATCATGTTCGTTTATTTTTTTTTTTAATTTTACTTTTTATTTTTTAAAATTTACATTCAAATTAGCATATAGTGCAACAATGATTTCAGGAGTAGATTCCTTAGTGCCCCTTACCCATTTAGCCCATCCCCCTTCCCACAACCCCTCCAGTAACCCTCAGTTTGTTCTCCATATTTGTGAGTCTCTTCTGTTTTGTCCCCTCCCTGTTTTTATATTATTTTTGTTTCCCTTCCCTTATGTTCATCTGTTTTGTCTCTTAAAGTCTTCATATGAGTGAAGTCATATGATTTTTGTCTTTCTCTGATTGACTAATTTCACTTAGCACAATACCCTCCAGTTCCATCCATGTAGTTGCAAATGGCAAGATTTCATCCTTTTTGATTGCTGAGTAATACCCCATTGTATATATATACCACATCTTCTTTATGCATTTATCCATTGATGGACATTTGGGCCCTTTCCATACTTTGGCTATTGTTGATAGTGCTGCTATAAACATGGGGTTGCATGTGTCCCTTTGAAACAGCACACCTGTATCCCATGGATAAATGCCTAGTAGTGCAATTGCTGGGTCGTAGGGTAGTTCTATTTTTAGTCTTTTGAGGAACCTCCATACTGTTTTCCATACACCATGCACCAGCTTGCATTCCCACCAACAATGCAAAAGAGATCCTCTTTTTCCGCATCCTTGCCAACATCTGTTGTTGCCTGAGTTGTTAATGTTAGCCATTCTGACAGGTGTAAGGTGGTATCTCATTGTGGTTTTGATTTGTATTTCCCTGATGATGAGTGATGTTAAGCATTTTTTCATGTGTCAGTTGGCCATCTGCATGTCTTCTTTGGAGAAGTGTCTATTCATGTCTTTTGCCCATTTCTTCACTGGATTATTTGTTTTTTGGGTGTTGAGTTTGATAAGTTCTTTATAGATTTTGGATACTAACCCTTTATCTGATATGTCATTTGCAAATATCTTCTCCCATTATGTTGGCTTGCCTTTTAGTTTTGCTGATTGTTTCCTGTTTATTTATTTTTTGAGAGAGAGAGACACAGAGTGTGAGCCGGGGAGGGGCAGAGAGAGAGAGGGAGATAGAGAATCTGAAGCAGGCTTCAGGCTCTGAACTGTCAGCACAGAGCTTCATGCGGGGCTGGAACTTATGAACTGTGAGGTCACGATTTGAGCCAACATCAGACGCTTAACCAGCTGAGCCATCCAGGTGCCCCAAGATTTTAGTATTATAGTGAGATGAAGGTAACAGTTGGTCACCCCATGGTCCATCTGCACAAGTGTGAGTCAGGGATTGTGTTCAGACTGGTCTGGGTGATCTGGGCCTGCTGCAACTCTTTGTCCAGGAAGTTGTTATTGCTTGAGGGTTAGTTTTTGTTCCCACCACAGGGATGTTATGCCCCTTGGGGTCTTTTGCCTGAATTAAAGATAAGCTGGAAAGAAGAACTTAAGGAAAAATGTGGGACAAAGGTTGGTGAGTACAAGCAGGTAGGCAGTAAAAGTCAGGTCTTCGGGTCTGGCTCTGACAATCCCTTTATAATTGCTACCACTTTATAGTTATACCCATTCCTCTCCGCTAACAGCCCCCCTATCCTTAGCTGCAGGCAACCACTAATCTGTTCTCCATCTCTATGATTTTGTCACTTCAAAAAATGTTATGTAAATGGAATCATACAATAAGTAGCCATTTGGGACTGGCTTTTTTCATTCAGAATAAATCCCTGGAGATTCATCTAATTCATCTAGGTTGTTTCGTATGTCAGTAGTTTGTTCATTTTTATTGCTGAGTAATAATCCATAGTGGGGATGTACACCATGGCTTGCTTATCCTGGCACTGGTTGAAAGACATTTGCATTATTTCCAATTTGGGGCTATTCCAAATAAAGCTGCTATGAATTATTTTATAATATGGCTTAGATAAATCAGACTCTTTCTGAGCTTGGGGGTAGTAACTACCTCACAGAATGGCTCTGAAGAATCAATGAGGAAATATATGCAAAGGAACTGGTACCAGGTTTGGTATTATTTAGGTGTTCTTTAATTTCTTACATCAATGTTTCATTGTTTTCATCATACAGAATCTGCACATATTATGTTATATTTATACCTAAGTATTTTGTGTTTTTAGTGCTACTACAAATGGTATTGTTTAAAAATTTTTAGTTTCTAATTGTTTGATAGTATGTAAAAATACAATTGATTTTTGTCTAGTTACTTATATCCTGTTACTTCATTAAACTTGGAAACTCACCCCCAATGGGATTTGTTTGTTTGTTTGTTTGTTTGGGTTTTTTGTTTGTTTGTTTTGTTTTTTAAAATTTATTTTTGAGAGAGAGAGAGAGAGAGTGCAAGCAAGGGAGGGGCAGAGAGAGGGGGACAGAAGATCCGAAGCAGGCTCTGTGCTGGCAGTAGCGAGCCCAATATGGGGCTCAAACCCTTGAACTGTGAGATCATGACCTGAGCCGAAGTTGGACTTTCAACCAACTAAGCTACCCAGGAGCCCCTGTTTCTTCTTTTTTACTACCAACCCCCCAGTACACTTACCATTATTTACTTGTAAGAGTCCCAAGTTAGTTGCTGTTTGTGTTTTGTCCAAAGTTTTTAGTTGTAAGAGACGAGGGAGAGAGGCTGTAATGGGATTACTGCATCTTGCTTACCACTGGAATTCATTATTCATTCTGATGCTCAAATTATCCTGGATTTGACCAGTGGGAACCTGCTCATGTCCTTTTGTATCCTTTTGACATGTGCCATCATTTTTTGAAATTTTCCTTGGTTTTAAGTACATTGTACCTTCCCCATCACAGCTCTGGAATCAGCCATTTCTCCAAGAAACCTTTATTCTTTTAGTGGAGAATGGTGTTTAGAAACCAGGATTTGGACACTGGGTTTGTTCGTTGCTGTTGGAATAATTGCTGCTCCCAGGCTCCCTCAGGAACAAAGCTAAGGTGTATGTATGTATGCATGCATGCGTGTATGTATGACTCCCTCATGAACAGAGCTAGGGTGTATGTGTGTATATATGTACGCATGCATGTATATACCCCGAAAGTTAGTAAAGGAAACCTCAACTAAAATTGCAGTTGGAAAGGCCAGTAGGGGGAGCTCTCACCCAACCACTTGTGGCCAGTTACCCCAAACTGGAGGACAAGTATCTTCCATCTCCCAATGGGAAGGTGTTACTACTTCACTACCTGGGCAAAAGGAAAGATAATTCTGGCCCAGCAACAAACCCAGCCAATGGGAAGTGCTGTGGCTCAGCCAGTGAGAAGCGATCATCCTGAACTCTTACTTTCCTCCCAGGAACTCTCATGTTTCCTTTGCTGACTTCCTTGCCCCCACCTCTTCTCTGTGAAACCCTTCCATTTTGCATAACTCTTCAAAGCATCTCTGTTTGCTAGAGGAGGTACCGCATGATTTATGAATTGTTTGATAAAGCCAATTAGATCTTCAAATTTACTCAGTTGAATTTTTGTGTTTTTACCAGTGTGTGTGTGTATATATATATATATGTATATTTGTATCTCTATTTCCGCATCTGTCTCTCTCTCTCTCTGGAAATCCATGAGTTCACACCAACAACTTTACCTCAAGTTTAACGCCAGGGGGTTTATTCCAGTTTTCTCCCTTTCCATACACTTAATTCCCTTCTTCAACAGAGAGAAACTTGGCTCTCAAGGTCTTCTTTGACCTATCCTCTTAAAAGTAGCTAGTCTCCTGTAGTTGCTTCCATTCCCCCAACCCTGCTCAAGGCTTCAGTGCTACTTGCTATCCCACCACAGCCTCCCCTCACCCCCCAGGCAAATGCCCGCCATGGCTGGCCCCACCTATGGCTTCTAGACAATCATTTAGGAATGGAGAGAGAAGGGGAACATTATTATTTTTAACTTAAAGAAAAATTGTGGTATAATCTACAAAACAAAATTTACCATTTTAACTGTCTTTAAGTGTATAGTTCAGTGGCATTAAGTACATTGACATTGTCATGTAGCCATCACTACCATCTGTCTTCAGCAAATTTTCTTCTTCCCCAGCTGAAATTCTATACCCATTAAATAATAACTCCCCATTCACCCCTCCTAGCCCCCGAGACCACCATTCTATTTTCTGTCTCTGTGAATTTGACTCTTGTAGGAACCTCATATAAATGAAATCCTACAATATTTGTCCTTTTGTGTCTGGCTTCTTAGCATAATGTTTTCAAGGTTCATCAAAGTTATAGCATGTATCAAAATTTCCTTCCTTTATTCCATTATATATATGTTGTGCATTTTGCTATTCATTTGTCAACAGACATTGGGTTTTTCTACCTTTTCACTATTGTAAATAATGCTGCTATGAACATTGGTATGCAGATATCTTTTTGAGTCTCTGCTGTTAAGTCCTCTGAGTATATACCCAGAAGTAGAATTGTTGAATCATGGTAATGCTATGGTTAATTTTGAGCAGCTGCCGTACTGTTTTCCACAGTGGCTCTACCGTTGTACATTCCCACCATCAGTGCACTTGGGTTCTAGTTTTTCCCCATCCTTGCCAACAGTTGTTATTTTGCATTATTTTCTTAATGTGAGGTGTTAAATAGAAATTTTTAAGGTAAGTTACAAGTAGACAGGACATTCATATTTTCAAAAGATTTAGTAATCTAATCATTTCATTTACACTCACCACACACTACATACATCATTTCAGAAGGCCAGCTGTGATCATGGTGAAGAGAAAGCAGGTTCAGCTAATGAGGTGGTTTGGATAAAAGGCCCCCAGGATGTTCCTGTGTGTGTGTGTGTTTTATTTTTTATTATGAAGTCTAGGAAGCTTGCCCTAATCTCTCTACTGACTTTATTAATTTCTTTTTGATAACCTTTTTTATCAAATGTGTTTGATCTTCGGATAAAGATCTTTTGATGTTTTGATGAACTGGAGGTAACTGGTCTAGGGTGCTTAATCTGGCTGGATTATGTTTGCACTTAACTCAGTTATTAGTAATTATTGTTCGTGATAAACCAATGTAAATTGAGAAGCCTGGATACTTTATAATCCTTTCCCTATCTTCTCCTTTCATTTATTTTTATTCAATTGCAACCCTCCCAGTTTCTAGTTTTCAGTGAACCTGTTTATAGTGTGGTGCTTTACTAGGAGCTGTGTTGTACTGCATTGATTTTGTTTTATTACTTAAAAATTGATATATTCACAGGTGCCTGGCTGGCTCAGTCAGTAGAGCATGCGACTCTTGATCTTGGGGCCATGAGTTCCAGCCCCACATTGGGGCTAGAGTTTACTTAATAAAAAAATTTGAGGGGGGGAAGCCTGGGTGTCTCAGTTAAGCATCAGATTCTTGGTTTCAGCTCAGGTCATGATCTTACAGTTCGTGGGTTCAAGCCTCACACTGGGCTCTGCGCGGACAGCATGGAGCCTGCTTGGGATTCTCTCTCCTTCTCTCTCTGTCTCTGTCTCTCTCTCTCTCAAAATAAATAAATTAAAAAAATTTTAAATTGATGCATTCATTTTAATAGGTGAGATATATATACACCCAGTGTAAAATTCAAGTCAAAAAAGAATAATTGTTATACTTCTTTTTCTCATTCTTTCCCATCCACTTTTAATTATCGTTGTTAGTTCCCTTTATATCTTTAAATATTCTTATACATCTGTTTCGTGGTCTATTTGGTTTAAAAGGCGTCTTAAGATTTACAGCTATAGGGGCGCCTGGCTGGCTCAGTCGGTGCACTCTTGATCTCGAGGTTGTAGGTTTGAGCCTCATGTTGGTGTGTAGAGATTACTTAAAATCTTAAAAAACAGAGATTTACAGCTATAAAAGTAGAAGAAACCCATGTACTTAATCCTCCCACTCTCTCTGTGTATCTCCATACCTGTTAGCTCTGCTATTTCTTGGTTCCATTTTAATTGTTCATTGACAACTCCTTCACTTGCTTTATGCAATCCTGACCTCTGCAAGGCTAGCGTCCTTTTTTGATGTTTCTGAAATTATCTTCAGTTCTGAGGTGGGTTTTTTTAAAAAACAAAACAAAAGAAAACACTTCTTTCCTGACCTTTGCCAATGCCATCTCCTCCAGTAGCTTCATCTCTTTGAACTCTCTGCACCTTTGCTTTAAACTCTTGTTTTTAAAATGTATTAAGCCCTTTGAGTTCTTTGTTGTTCATGATTATCATCTGTTTCATGTTAATTTTTTTTCTGATGCATGCCTTTTATCTGCCATTTGTTTTTCTTGCTCCCTGTCTTCTTCTCCCACTTTTCTGTAATATATAGGTCTTGTGCTATTTATTTATTTTAATTATAAATCCCCTTTAAATGAAGTGCGTTCTTTCTGAACCAGCCATTTGCTGGAGGTAAGTGTGGAGAAGGGACTGAAGTAGAATTCCAGACTGGCAGGAAGTGTCTTAGGGTCATTAGCAAAGCTCCTTCTGACAGAGGTTTTGTGTGAGTGAATGGGTTTAGTTCTTTCCTCTTCCGGCAGATAGAGCTTGGCAGCTGCAGGGCTGCAAAATGGCCTGTGTGCATTTCCCTGTCAGCCCACATGCCCTGCTCTCCTTGCCACATGCCAGTGGCACCAGGGAAGCTCACAGAGCCCAGCCCTCACCATACCAGCGTTCTACAGAAGATGCTGTTGGGTCTGTCTTCAAGTGTTCTGACCTTTTGGGGAGAATTTGGAACTCTGCCAGCTCTCCCAGGGGCCTGCAGCCCCAGGCATTTTCTGTTGGCTCTAACCCCCTGACTTGCCATTTTTGCACAGGCCAACAAGATAGCTTTCTACTCTAAGCAGCTTCGCTGAGGGCTTTCTCTGGCCACGGGTTGCTCGGTCCAGAAAAGCTAGCGAGTGAATGCCACCAGGGGTAGCCCTTAACCAATGGGACAGCTCTGAAGCATGCTCTGTGCAGTGTTACTAAGGTCCTGGCACATTGGAGCCCTATTTGTCTACAAGAGTGACCTGTTCATTAGTGTGGCCCTCTCAAAAATTAAAAAAAAAATTTTTTTTTAAGTTTGTTTGTTTAAGTAATCTCTACACCCAGTGTGGGGCTCAAACTCACCACCCTGATATCAAGAGTCCCATACTTTTCCCAATGAGCCAGCCAGGCACCCCAAAATTCTTTCTTTTTTAAAAAAATATTTTTTCTTTTATTTTTAAGTAATCTCTACAGCCAACATGGGGCTTGAACTCCGAGATTAAGAGTTGCAGACTCCACCCACTGAGCCAGTCAGACACCTCTTCAAAAAGTTTTTAAATATATGAAGAAGATAAGATGATTTTTCTCCTTAGCCACGTTAACAGATTATGGATTCTCTATTGACCATCTTTGCATTTCTGAATGATGTTATTTTTAGTAATCTCTACACCCAATATGGGGCTTGAACTCATGACCTTGAGATCAAGAGTTGCATGTTCTACTGACAGAGCCAGCCAGGCACCCAAACTAATTCAAAATTTTTCAAAACTATCAAAACAAGCCAGCAGGCTAGTTATGGCCTGTGGACCACAATTTTGCAACCACTGGTTATATAGTCAAAGGACTTTAGGCCTGAAAGAGGCCGTATAGATCCTATATTGGGGGTTGCAAATAGGTAACGTGCCTGGCAGTTAACACGATTTTGTGAGGTGAGGACTTTGGTGAATTAGAGAGCCCATTCCCCAACTAAAGATAACCAGGTTAAGTTTTAACGATATTTTAACCAGAACACCATGTGAGTCAAATAAAGCAGTCTGCAAGCCCAATTTGGCCCATGGGTGGCCGGTTTGTGACCTCTGCCTGCTCAGCCTTACTTCCTGCCAGGACTCTGGGGCATCTCACATTCCAGCTACATCTCATGCTCCCTGATCAGACCCTGCCCTTTCTTCAATTTATCTTTATAGCTTTATTGTAGTCCAGCTTTCTCTTGTGGCTTTCTCTTATGGTTTCCATTTCCACCATATTGTGAACTCCTTGTGAACAGAGACCATGTCTTATTCACCTTTTCATGCTTTGTATGTAGTTGGGGCTCTATAAATGTTTGTTGCATAATTCTTACAATTAGCAAAACAAGGATCTTAAAAAGAAATTATTTGTAGAATTGACTCTCAGTTTTTGAAAAAATTTTTTAAATGTTTATTTATTTTTGAGAGAGAGACAGTACAAATGGGAGAAGGGAAGAGAGAGACACAGAATCCAAAGCAGGCTCCAGGCTCTGAGCTGTCAGCACAGAACCCGACGTGAGGCTCGAACTCTTGAGCTGTGAGATCATGACCTGAGCCAAAGTTGGACACTTAACCAATTGAGCCACCCAGGGGGCCCTCTGACTCAGTTTTAAAAGGAGGATGGGGTGGGGCGCCTGGGTGGCTCAGTCAGTTAAGTGTCTGACTTCGGCTCAGGTCATGATCTCACGGTCCGTGAGTTCAAGCCCCGCGTTGGGCTCTCTGCTGACAGCTCAGAGCCTGGAGCCTGTTTCCGATTCTGTGTCTCCCTCTCTCTCTGACCCTCCCCTGTTCATGCTCTGTCTCTGTGTCTCAAAAATAAATAAAAACATTTTTAAAAAATTAAAAAATTAAAAAATTAAAAAAAAAAAGGAGGATGGGGTGCCTGGGTGGCTCAGTCTGTCAAGTGCCGGACTCTTGGTTTCAGCTCAGGTCATGATCTCAGATTTGTGAGTTCAAGTGCCACATCAGGCTCTGTGCTGACAGTGCAGAACCTGCTTGGGATTCTCTCTCCCTTCTCTCTCTGCCCCTACCCCACTTGCATGCGTGTTCTCTCTCTCTCAAAATAAATAAACTTACAAAAAATTTTTTTAAATAAAAGGAGGAAAGTGAGCCCAATGTGGTTAAGTGATTTACCCAAGATCACAGTAGAATAGGACCAATGCCCTTTCTGACATTCTATTCTGCAACAGTTCAATTATAAGATTAGAAACTTGGACAAAAATGACCCTTTTTTAAATTTCTAGAGCTGACTTTAATGTCTGAGTCTCCAGCCTGCCTCCTCATGGACAACTTAATTTAGATATCTTCAGGTAAATTGAGATCCAGTCCAGTAATTTTGAGGGAATGTAATTTCATGCTGATTGATTCATCTTAGGCCAGTTCAAGGTTCTCCAAACTTCCTGCCTCTTTCTCCCCAATACTGATCCAATTCCCAGGGAAATTATACAACCACTGCTGGCAAGAGGTGAAGTAGGGAATGTCTACTTTCAGGGTCTCATCAGGTTCTTGGTCCTACTTACCAGTATCCTCCAATGCCCCCTTTGTGAGTCTGTCCTCGCCACATCACTTGCCTGTCAGGCAGCTCCCAGGACCCATCAGGTACCTCCCTGTCCAGAGCCACCTCCCACCATTTCTCTTGCCTTCCCCATCCCCAGTGGTTTGTTTGAGAAATCCCCTAAACTTTTGTATTTCCTTCCTTAAGACCAGGTCTGTGGAAGGGGAGGCAAAAGCCCCACACTGCTCTCTTTTTGTCTGAAACTTTCACGTACTCTGTTTTCCCTGAGTACTTTGCATCTTTTCTCCAGGTAAGGGGGGAAAAAAACCAATTCGATCTCTTCTCATCTTTGTAAGTGGTTAGTGGCTCACCCTAGGAGTGGTGACCTTTGAATTGAGTAATTCAGAGCTTGGGTCATATTCACCATCAGACTGTCTTCACCATGTTGTGTCCTTCCATTTGGCAGTCAATGGGGAGAGGGTTGGCAGATAGGTGTAGCTGGTTAGGAATGGCAAATCATGCAGTACTTGAAGTCATCAGGGTTTTTTGTTCGTTTTGTTTCAAGTTTATGTATTTATTGAGAGAGAGAGAGAGAGAGAGGACAGGGAAGGGGCAGAGAGAGAGGGATAGAGAGAATCCCAAGCAGGCTCCATGCTGTCAGCGTGAAGCTCGACACTGGACTTAAACCCACGAACTGCAAGATCATGACCTGAGCCGAAATCAAGAGTCAGACGCTTAACTGCCATGCAGCACCCAGAGTTGTCGTTTTTTATTGAAGATTCTTGTATGAGAGCAAATTGGGATGATCAACTGCCATCTTTAATCTAGTAGATGGCAGTACTTTAGATCCTATATTCTTCTCTACCTTTGGAAGGACCTCAGAGTCATTGAGTTCTAGCCACCAAATTCCTTTCAACATTTTAACCTCATTTAGCCAAGGACTTCTGATTTTATTTTTTTCTTTTTAATGTTTATTTATTTTTGAGAGAGAAAGAGACAGAGTGTGAGTGGGGGAGGGGCAGAGAGAGAGAAGGAGACACAGAATCTGAAGAAGGCTCCAGGCTCTGAGCTGTCAGCACAGAGCCCGATGTGGGGCTCGAACTCATGAAACATAAGATCATGACCTGAACTGGTCAGACGTTTAACCGACTGAGCCACCTAGGCGTCTCTGGAGGACTTCTGATTTTCTGAGTGTTCCTGATTTGCTGATTTAACAAGATTTGTAGGACAGTGCCATACACCAACACTTCAGGGTCTCCCAAGTTCTAAGCCTCGGAGTGCCCCCTAGGCTGAGGTGTTGGGTGCTCCTGCTCCCAGCCCAGAAACCTCCTACTTCCTTTAAGATGGCCCCATGATTGGCAGTCAGTTAGCTACTTGGAGCCTCAGTCTTATGTAGGGACTGGGTAGGAGGCCCCTCACCTTGTGGTTGTTGTGAGGATAAATAAGATAATGCCTGTTGGTGCTGAATAAATATTAGACTCCCAGGTTCCAATTCCTTCCCACTGCCTTCTCTTCCATTGTGACGTAAGGAGATTCTGAGAATGAGATTTTCTCAGAACTCAAGGCTTTCAGAAGCTGTTGGTAGGGTATGAGGAGTGGAGAGGAGCTTCTACCTTGCCACTGCGGGAAGCTATTTGTTTCTAATATAAGTGGATTCTTTGGGAAGGATTTGAGGTCCTACCCTTGAAAGGCAAAGGGGCTCGTTATGCCATTTGCCAGCTCAGGAACCATGAGGAGATATAGAGTGTCTTATTCATGGCAGATCCTGAAGAAGGAACTGGTGAGGAGTGTCAGGGGTCCTGGGAGGGGAGAGTGGAAGGTTGCACAGACAGGTATTTTGAGGAAGGGAGAGGCAGGTGTAGGAGGGGGCCCACCCTGCACCTTTTGGGGTCACAGCATGGCACAAAGGGTAGACTTCCATGTTAGGCTTCAGAAAGACTGAATCCTGACCCCTTCCCTTTAGACTACTATCCTCTTGACAATGGGCTTACCACAGGCTACTCCAAGCCCCAAGAACGGCTCTGTATCCACCTTTCCTGCTATTGTGAAATCCAGAGAGAATAAGGCCTGGCAGCAGGACAGAGTGATAGGTTAAATTTATGGACCCTGGAGCCAGACTGCTGGGTTCAAATCCCTATCACCTGTTAGTCCTATGACTAATATTAGTATTAGGCAAGTTACTTGATTTGCTGTGCCTGTTTTTGCCTCTGTAAAGGTGATGATAGTATCTACTGAATTGATTTATTGTTGAGGGCTAAATGAGCCAATACATATAGAGGGCTTAGAATAGTGCCTGACAATGGAAAATTGGTATGTGATGAGTATTAATTTTATTTATAAAAACTTTCTCCATATTTCCTGCAGATATATATTTTTCAAAGAAAACATTACAGTTACAGGTGAACCTTCTTACCATCCCATTCTGTTCCTCCTCACTGGTGACCACTTTCCTCAGGATGTGTACCCTTCCTATCTAGATTAAAAAATTTTATTACATTTGTATGTATTTGTAAGCAACATAGCATGTAGCACATTTTTTAAAATGGTATCAAAAATGGCATCATTTTTCAACCTTTTTTTCACTCAAAATTTTGTGTGAGCTTTACCCACATAGACATACATGTACAAACAACTCTAGTGCTATGTTCACTCCTCTTACTGTCTTATAATGTGTTGATACATTCAGTTGTTTTCAGCTTTTCCCATGGGAAATGCCTTCCATTCCCCAAATCTGGTAAGCATAAAATGGTATCATTGTCACTTTAACTTACTTTCTGTTATCTCTAGTAATGTTCCTCCCCTCCCTTCCCACCCCCCTTCCTTCCCTCCCCCCCTTCCTTCCTTCCTTCCTTCCTTCCTTCCTTCCTTCCTTCCTTCCTTCCTTTTCTTTCTTTCTAATTTAAGGTTTTATTTTTAAGTACTCTCTACACTCAACATAGGGCTCAAACTCACAACCCTGAGATCAAGATTTGCATGCTCCACTGACTGAGCCAGTCAGGTGCCCCCAGAATCTTTCCTTCTTTCTTTTTTTTTTTTTTTTTTTTTAATTTTTAAGTGTATTTATTTTGAGGTGGGAGGCAGGGAGAGAAGGAGACAGAGAAGCCAATGTGGGGCTCGAACTTACAAGTGGTGAGATCATGATCTGAGCTGAAGTCAGATGCTTAACCAGCTGAGCCATTCAGGCACCCCTTTCCTTCCCTCCCTCCCTTCCTTCCTTCCTTCCTTCCTTCCTTCCTTCCTTCCTTCCTTCCTTCCTTCCCTCCTTCCTTCCTTCCTTCCATGTATATTTTTTAAAGTTTATTTATTTTTAGAGAGAGAGAGTGAGCAAGCGTGAGAGGGGCAGAGAGAGAGGGAGAGAGGATCCCAAGCAAGCTTCACACTTTGAGCATGGAGCCCAATGTGGGGCTCAATCTCATGAATCTGAGCCAAAATCAAGAGTTGGATGCTTAACTGATTGAGCCATCCAGGCACCCGTTTCTTCCCCCCCCTTCCCTTCTTCCCTCCTTTCTTTCTTTCTTCTTCTTAATCTTCTTTTTTTTTTAAATTTTTATCTAAGTAATCTCCACAGCCAATGTGGGGCTCAAATTCACAGTCTAGAGATTAAGACTAGCATGCTGCTCCAACTGAACCTGCCAGGTGCCCCTCTTTTCTTTAAAAAAAAATTTTTTTAATGCATATTTATTTTTGAAAGAGAGAGAGACAGAGCATGAAGCAGGGGATGGGGAGAGAGAGAGGGAGACAGAATCTAAAGCAGGCTCCAGGCTCCATGCTGTCAGCACAGAGCCTGACGCAGGGCCCACAAGCAGCGAGATCATGACCTGAGCTGAAGTGAGACGCTTAACCAACTGAGCCACCCAGGCGCCCCCAGGTGCCCTCTCTTTTCATTACTTACAGGTAATCTGAGTTTTCCTTTTGCATTACCTATTCATATCCTTTGTTCATTTTTCTTTTGGGTTATATGTATTTTTCCTTTGATTTATAGAATTCTTTAAAAAACAGTTTGGGATAGTAATTTTTTGTAATAGCTATTCTTTGTAATTTTGGATAGTAATCCTTTGTTGATTATGTGCATGGCCAATATATTCCAGTCTTCAGTTTGTCTTTTCATTTTATTTATTATGTCCTTATTAACAGAAGTTAATAAAAGTTTTTAGCTTTTGAATTTAATTATAGAAATTTTCAAGCACAGAAGTTGCAGTATGTAATGATCACCCCTTAGATCTAACAGTCAGCATTTTGCCACATTGACTGTACATATTTGTGTGTGTGTTTGTGCATAGGTGTGTGTTTGCTGAATCATTTGAGAGGAAGATGCATTTTTTATGACACTTCTTAAAAATAAAGACATAATTACAATGTCACTATAATACTAAGAAAATTAACACTAATTCCCTAATATCATCTAATCTCTAGTCATATTCAATTTCCTTATTTGTCCCTAAATAATGGCTTTTACAGCTTGTTATTATGAATCAGGGTCCAATCAAGGTTCATGCTTTACATTTATTTGTATGTCTCTTAAGAAACTGGGTTAGTTGACTTGTAGATTGCCTCACATTCTGGATTTGTCTCTGTGGTGTTGAACTTGTTTCCCTATGCCCTGTATTTTTACTTGGCAGGCAGAGGGTGACTGCCCTTACTCCCAAATTCATACTGGGATAAAGAGTCTGATTTGTTCTCAGTTCCAATTCCAAATTCCCAGGTTCAAGGAATGCGTGGAATCGATGGCCCAGCTTGGATGAGTGATTATATTAGTTTCCTATCGCTTCTGTTAACTAAAATATCACACAATTTAGGGGTGCCTGGGCGGCTCCGTCAGTTAAGCGTCCAACTCTTGGTTTTGGGTCACATCATGATCTCACGGTTTCATGAGTTTGAACCCTGAGTTGGGCTCTATACCAGCAGCACAAAGCCTGCTTGGGATTCTCTCTCTTTCTCTCTCTCTCTGCCCCTCCTCCACTTGGGCTGTCTTTGTCTTTTTCAAAATAAATAAATAAACTTAAAAAAAAACATATCGCACAGTTTAGTGGCTTAATACAGATTATATTATCTTACATTGGCTGGAAGTCTGGCATGGGTCTCCCTGGGCTAAAATCCATGTATCAACAGAGATGCATTCCTTTCTTGAGAGTCTAGGGAAGAATGCATTTCCTGGACTTCCTAACTTCTAGAGACTACTTACATCCCTTGGCTCACGGCCCCCTTCCTCTGTCTTCAAAGCCAGCAGTGTTGCATCTGCTTGACTGTTCTTTCCTCAGATCCATCTAATTCCAAAATACAAGCTCTTTGCATCACTGTACCCTACTGTTATTTGTGCTGTTTTCTGGACCAAAGTGAAGGACTTAGTATATAACTAGAGCTGGGTTGGTGAATATTTTACATGACCAGCTCTTGGGGAGGGAGGTGCCCCCATTTGTAGTAGTTATCTGTTTCTGCGGCATAAATACTCCCCGCTGTGGCCATTTTTGGGCTACCAACATGATTTGAACAGGCTTGAAAACTTTCCGAAAACATAACCATGACTCTGGCACACCACTCTTCCATCTCACCTTGTTAGCAATGTCCAGCGTGCTGGTGGCTGTTAAAAACAAATGGTTTCTACGATCTTGTTTGTTTTGTTTCCACAGGGGCTGTACCGGCTCACCAAGGATATCATTGTGATGATCCAAGTGTGTAAAATGTTCCGCCAAGGCCTTGGGGGATTTCGGGAATATCAGATCATTGAGACTCCTCACAGAAAGCACCCTATCTTTTCCTTCTGGGATGTAAGCAGCTGGCCTTGGCAGGATTATGAGGGCTTAAGGGGAGGGGTCCAATAAATAGCACCTCACTTCCTAGTCCATATTCTGAACCAACAAAAGACAAAGGGAAAAACAGATAGAAGACCCAACTGTCACTTTTGTTAACAATGGGACTTCTATTGGAGAAGTGACTTATATCATCAAGTGAGAAGATGACCTAGAACTACATCCCCAAATTAGACAACCTTATGTGCCCAGAGACAGTGCTGGACCAAGGCAGGCCTCCACTGTGGGACCAGGACTTCCTGCCCCACATTCACAACAGAGGAGGACAGAGTAGAATGTGGGCTCAGAGGGACAGAGAAGGAATGATCACACCCAGTTTTTCTTTCCAAAATTCACCAAGGAGTTTAAGTCACTCCTTCTCAATGTGCAAGAAAGGGGCCGGTAGTGTTCTACCAGTGCAACTACCTCCATGTAGAAAGAAACATCGGGAGTGGGGAAGAAGCTATCTCCATATCAGCGGGAATCAAAGGAGCCAGAGAAATCCAGAAGTCTCATTAGAGTCTGGGTTTTCTGAATGCCCACCACTGTTCATCTTCTCTATCTTCTTTCCTGTCCCCCCCATTTAAACAAGGGAACACATGCATGGCCCTGCTCACTCTGGAGACCATGCCGTCTAGATTTTCTAGAAGGTTGCAGTTTATGCCAGTGATATCTCATGTGTCCTATTTAGCTCAGAAAAGTTGATCACCTTCTGTTAACCTGTTCTGGATTCCCAAAGGTGTCTTCATTACCATCCAGGACTCCAAAGTTTTTCCCAATCCCTGGATGAACTCTGCCCATTTTCCTTTTGTGCCTAGAGTGACTAGATTCAGCCCTGCTTCCTAACTCCACCCAGTGATTCAGTCCAAGAATTTGCCCCAAATGGTTTCTGAAGGAGAGGGGTATGGGCAGTGCTGATGAGTGAAAGAAATGCAGTCTTAGATTGGTCTTGAAGGGGCCAGCAGGTATGTGGGGCTGAGTTTAAGATGTAGCAGGGAGTTGGGGCCTCTGGGTCTGCAGAAAGGAAGAGAATGCCCTATCTAAAGACATTCAAATTCATATATTAATTTTTTTTAATATTTATTTTTGAGGGCGGGGAGGGGAGGGACAACCCACAAACTGTGAGATCATGACCTGAGCTGCAGTTGGAAGCTCAACCAACTGAGCCACCCAGGTGCCCCTCAAATTCATATATTTTAAAGACATTATTCTGGCCAAACCAACGGAGTCTGCAGCCAGATTCTGCCCTGTGGTTGGGCCATAAGTTGGGAGGGGATGGAGTGGAAGAATTGGAACCTGAGAGACAGGTTTGCTGTCAGGAAGGACATTCTGACTCAGGGTGTCATCATGCAGTGGTAACAGGAGTCTGTTTACCAGAAGACTTGAGCTGGTGCCTGGGCATTTGGAAGTTGAAGACTCAAATCAGTCTTGTCATTGGGGGAGTGTGAGGCCAAACAACATTGCCTAGGCAGGGTGGCCTTGAGCAGAGCAGAAGCCTCTCAACGGCAGCCTATGGGAGTCATATGTGCAATGGGCAGAGAGCTGGGGGGCCGGAGTGTAGGGTTGGGTAGAGAGACCAGTTTTCATCAGAGCATGTGAATTCATATCTTTCTAAGTACCACTGCTTTCCTTCACTGGCCTTCTTGAGAAGCACCATACAGGTACACAAGCTATATATGGGGCAGTTGGGTGGGGAGGACCTGAGGTATGCCTACCTAGACAGATGCGTGGGGGTCCTGGTTTGGCTCAGATGGTGGTCAGGGCCTTGTTTGTCCCTTTCCTTCTCCCCAGCTGCTCCTAACATATCCTTCCCCTTCTCTCTGCCTCTTCCTCTACCTTTCCACAGCTCCCCTGCATCCATTAGGAGATAGAGTTGGGTTGGTTCATGCTTAAGATCTCTTACACCTCCTCCTCCTGGCCATATTCTAGAAGAAGACTGTATACTCAGTGTGTGATCCTTGGGAAGGTTCCTTCACTCACCTCGAGTTCAAAATGGAGCTCAGTAATACCTGCTTTGTCCTGATGATGAAATGGAATAAATAAGGAAGAAGCACATGCTTGGCTCCTTATAGGCACTTGGTGAAGATTGGCTTCATCGGTGCCTCCGTTTTATCCCTTTTTGTCCCTCTCCACTTTCCCATTTGCTTCTTTTCCCCTCTTTCTTTTCTCTTTCCATCCTTCCTTTCTTTATCCTCCCCCAGCCCATATTTACAATGACATATTGTCAATTCTGGGCCTAAGTCTGGGTCTGAATTTGGGCCTTTGAGGTAGACATGAGAGGGCCAGCTGGTAGAAGGGTTCCTGTGGCTTCCTGACTACCATGGGGATGGGGACGCAGGAGGGTTTAAGTGCAAGATTTTAGGAGCACTCTTGCTGATTCTCTTTCTTCTTCTTCATTCCTTTTTCTCTCTCCCCCCCCCCCGCCCCCCCAGAAAAGGAAGCAAGGCCGAATTACATTTGATACCATGGACTTTGTTGCAGAGGAGGTATGTATAACTCTGACCTTGCTGGCTGGGAATTTTCTTTCTGCATGATGGCCTGGAAGTAGCATTGGGCTGAGTATCAGGACAGCTGGATTTAGTCCAGGTTCTGCCACCAAGCCAGTGTGTCATCCTGAGCTAGCCTCTTAGTTTCCTCATCTATAAACTAGCTGATCTCAGTGATCCCAAGATCCCAGTCCTGACTTTCCAAGGCTGTGAATCCTGCCCCTCCCCTGAACCTGTTGTTGCCTTAGAAGCTGAGCAGAACCAGCAGGGAAGAGCTCCTGTACTTGGACCTGTGGACACACAGCCAAAGGCAAAGCAGAGGCTGTGAGAGCTCCAGGCAGAGGAGAAATAATCAGGGTGGTGGGAAAAGCCCAGGCTTATGTGTGAATTCTGACTCTTTCAAGTTTTCTGAGAGACACTGGGTACACCTGTCTCCCACATGGGTATCAGATGGCCATTCTGGGGAGTGAATGACTCATATCTGGGTGAGGCTTTGGACATGTGACTTGTTCTCTGAATTTCAAGAACTGTTATCTTCCCAGTTTCTTCCCACCAAATCTTGGATATTAAATTAAAATTTTTAATTTAATTTAAATTTTAAAGGGGTCTACCTATTTATAGGAAGGATTTGAAGTTCTTACCAGTGAGACCTGACTTGACCCTGGCCTGGGGTAGCCATGTTGGTTTTTCTCTCAGGGATGGGAGGACAATAGTTTTGTAACTGGTATCAGGACCACCTGGGCCACTCTCTCCCCCTCTCCCTCCTTGGAGCCAGGGTACGGCTTCTGTTGCCTGTTTCTCCTGGGCATGATCTACTTTCTCATGCCCCATGATGTTAAGTCAACCAAATTCTGGGTTTGTTTGTTTTTTTCCAACTTTCCAGACTGGCCAGTGTCTGACACTGGACATTGACGGTTATCCAAGCTTTACTCTTGAGGCAGAAGAAACTCTGAGAGCCACAAAATTCCAAAGATGGAGGCAGTTCTGTGCAGGGCAGTAGAGAGAGAGAAGAGGGCACAAAGGAAAACATCCATTGTATAGGCAGGGCCTCTCAGCTTCCTCTAGGAGTTATTTAACTCTGGCTCTGATTACATAAACCTGCCCTTTGAGTGACTGACTGCTAATGGGCACTTGTTTTCTTTATGGAGTGATGAACTGGTTCTGAAATCAATTGTGGTGATGGTTACATAACTCATAGAGCCTTAAAATCATAGCCTTGTTTATTATAGCGGTTGTGAGACATTGGAAACAATGGGTACATTTCAAAAACATAGTGAAAAAAATTGGGGGAAAAAGCAAGTTGCAGAAACCATATCTGAAGTCTGACATTTATGTAAATAAAAAATAAAGCAACCCTCTATACTGTAACCCTCTATACTGTGGCTGTATGTATATGCATAAGTATATATTAATACATAAAAAGGGCAAACCCTGGTGGTGGAGAGCCCATTTGGATTGGAGGTGGTATGGTAAAAGGAGATTGTAAGCATGTATATTGTTCTGATTTTTAATGGAAAACTAGTATTATTTTCAAAATTTTTATTTATACATAAGAAAAAGGCCAGAAATGAGTATGCCAGATGTTAGTGGCTAAATCTGGGTGGTGGGATTATGGGCAGTCCCTCTTTTTTTTCCTTAATCCTTCCTGTATGCTAGAGGAACACAATGAGGTGTAGCTGGCCTGAAGCAAGGGAGGCTGTGAACCCCTAGAAGCAGGTAGGACCCAAGTCTCCCCAGCCCTGTTTGAATTATACTCCCTTTTCCCCAGACTTTTTTTCTTCTCTTCTCTTCTCTTCTCTTCTCTTCTCTTCTCTTCTCTTCTCTTCTCTTCTCTTCTCTTCTCTTTTCTGTTCTTTTCTTTTTCTTTTTTTTTTTTTTTTTGAGGTCTAAGCTTAGATCTGTGTTTGGTTGTGGGGATACTAGGCGGTATAACATCCCCACTGATCCTCAAGGAGCTAAGTAGAAATTAAGGTGAGGTAACTTACCTGGCAAGTTAAATAACAGAATCAGTTTTATAGGAATCCAGAGAAGGGAGTCTCTGAAGACTGGGTGTGGCAAGAGAGATTTCCTAAAAGAATCAGGGCCCCTCGTGGGCCCAAAGAATCAGTTCTGTTCAGAGAAGGCAGAGGGATCTGTGTTTTGTCATAAATGAACCCTGTAGAGAAATCTCAGTGGGTTATTGATAGCAAAAGAGGGTTAGGAAGGAAGAAGATTGGATTCAGACCTTAAAAATGGCCAACACTTCCATAGTCCTCACTGGGAGCTGGGCCTATTGTAAACCCTTTACATGTATTAGCTCTGCTATTTATACAGTTAGGTTCTGCTGTTCTCAGATAGGGAAGGCTCAGAGAGAAGTGACTTGTCCCAGGACACACAGCTAGGAAGGAGCAGGCCAAGGTTCAAACCCAGGTACCTGGCGCCAGAGCCTGTGCATTATTAATCACTGAGAAACACTGCCCTTGTGTGTGAACATGCAAGGCTTCAGATCTATGGTCCAGAACTCATCATGTCCCACTTTCTTTTGGCTTCTGTGACAACTACATTTATGTAAGTCTTCTTACATTCATTCTTTCCATAAATTTTTATTTTTATTTTGTTGAGTGCCTACTACCTGTGAGGCATTATTCTAGAGTGTGGTAAATAAGATAGATGAAGCCACTATTGTGTTTATATTGGGGCTTGTATTCTAGAACACCTATATCCAATGGAACTTTCTGAGATAATGGAAGCATTCAGTTGTCTGTGTTGTCCTGTATAGTAGCTAGCAGACACATATAGCCCTTGTGGCTAGTGTGACTGAGGAACTTTTTTTTTTTAAGTTTATTTTTTTTTTAAGTTTATTTTTAGAGAGACAGAGACAATGTGAGTGGAGGCGGGGCAGAGAGAGACGGAGATAGAGAATCCCAAGCAGGCTCTGTGCTGCTAGTGCAGAGCTCGACATGGGGCTTGAACCCACTAAACCACAAGACCATGACCTGAGCTGAAACCAAGAGTTGGACGGTTAATAAACTGAGCCATTCAGGTGTCCCCTGAGGAACTTATTTTTTTAATCTAATTTAGTTTAAATTTAAATAGCCACACATGTGGCTAATGGCCACCATATTGGATAGTGCAGTTCTAGAGTGAGTGAGGCAGGGTGTGTGTGTGTGTGTGTGTGTGTGTGTGTGTGTAGGAAGGGGAAATGACAGATAATAAACACATTAACAAAAAGGAATAAGGTCATTTCACAAAGTATTAATTGCTTTGAAAGAAATGATTCAGAGACTACAGACTGCTGGGAAGGGGGCCTACTATTCTAGGTCAAATGATCCATTAGGGACTCCCTGAGGATGTGGTAACATAGGAGCTGAGAACTGAATAAAAAGGAGGAAGCAGCCATGTGAAAATCTGGGAGAAGGACATTCCAGACAGAGGAGACAACCCAAGCAAGGACCACAGGACATAAGTGAGCTTGGCACCTGCAGGAGATGGGTAGAAAGCTAGAGACTGGAGAACACAGGAGAGAGGCAGGAGGTGAGTTTGTGAGGAGTAGGGAGGGTAGGGAGTCAGACCATGTGGAGCCCCTCGGCTACGGTATGGAGTTGAGATTTTATGCTAAGTGCAATGGACAACCAGAAGGGGTGTTAACAACTCAAGTACCACTTTCCCAGCAGGTGGGAGTGGTGGGTGAATGGGTAGATCTGTCCGCCTCTGGTCCATGAGTCCTGGTTCACCAGGGTTAGTTTCTGTGGGTTCTCTTTATTCCTTAGTCTCCTATAGCATGCTAGGATATAGGCTGAGGCGAGGGAGGTCTCCCCTGACTGCAGTATGCATATGCTAGAGGCCTCTGGAGCCCAAGAGCCCCATATTGACTTGGAGTGGTCACTGAACGGCACAGGCAGTATAGTTGGAGTTGCAGATACGGGCATGGGCATGTAGCAGATCTAGCTTATGATCCTGCCTGAGTGTCTTTATCTGTCAAATGGGAATAGTAATTGTGCCTCATTTCTTGGGCTGGGCAAAGGTGCAGTTAGATGGTGCATGTAAGATGCATACCCTGATGCTGGGCACACAGTAAGCACTCATTACGTGTCAGCCACTATTGTATCGGGAGTGGGAAAGCATAAAAAGCAGGAGTGTGGGGAGTTGCCCACTGGCCCCTGGGGCATTCTGCTAGGTGTTGTGTGTCACTCTGGCCCTCTCTTCCCAGGGTCACCTTCCTCCAAGGGCCATTCAGATCATGCAGAAGCTGCCTTCCTGGAGGACAGAGCCTGAGATCCAGGCCCTCTATAACTTCCTGCAGGTTCTGAACAGCTACCGCAACTACTCAGAGCCCCTGCAGCTGCTCCTGGCCAGAGTCATGCGCTTTGAACGGTTAGTGAGGGGCACACTCCTTGGCACCTGTGCCGAGCTGGGCAGGAAGAGCCTTCCTGACAAGGCCATGGCAGGTCTCTTAGCGTCTCCATGGCATTTCAGCCGTGTCTGTCAGTTCAGTGCTGTCTGTCAGTTCACCTTTGTGCTCCTTGGTACTCTTGTGGCACAGTTGATCTCCTTCATTTACTGAGAGTCTACCAGAATTAAGGAGCCACTGAATCTGGCAAGGCTTTGATACGAACCTCAGAAAGGATCTGGTCCAATTCCCTCCTTTTTCAGATGAGGAAACAGGTTCAGGTAGTAAGAATGACTCATGCTCTGTCACCCACGTATTAGGGAGTAGAGCTGAGACTCAAATCCAAGCCCTAAAAGCCACAATGGATCACAGGTGATTGTCTTATGTCCAGATAGGAACCTAGGGTAAGAGTGTGTGAACTTGGATAAGAAAAAGACTTGTATCTGTTTTCATTAATCCCTAACTAAAATGTATCATTTCCTTCAGTCATGGATGTATGTAATGAACCACTACAGTATTACCTATTCCCATGACTTTTTCTCCAAAAGAAATCACCAATATTACACGTTCATGTTACTGCAGGTTTCTCAAAAAATAATTTATATTCCTCACCTCTTTGAAATTACGGTAGTAATTAGATCTGCTGCTAGATCTGGTTGTTCAGTGCCTTAATATGGCACTGAATATGTGGAATGGTTGCTATACCATTCCACAATTTGGATTTTAAAAGGTAATTTTTAATTGTAATTCTGCTGTATTTTATTTTATATATTTAAAACATTATTCTGTGAAGGCTTCACCAGATTGTCAAAGGATGCATGGCACAAAAAAGCACCATGTAAATATCCGGTACTAGAAAAGTCTAAGAGGTGTGTGTGTGGAAACATTGTCTTTCTCAGGCATTTCAATGGCTTAAGAGGGGAAGCACAGCAGAATATTTGAGGTAAGGCCTGTCTTAAAAATCTAGGATGTGAAGACACTTGAGGTCTTTGCACTGGTATCTTCCTTCGTGGAGGTCACAGTCACATAATCACATGTGACTATGACCCACGCAGGATTTGTTTCACAGGTAATAAGCCCAGGAGAGGAGGGAACGCTCCAGCTGGCTTGGCCAAAGCAGATTCAGAGAAGAGGTGTCATTTGAGTAGGTATATTTGACAAGTAGAGGTGTAAGACAAGAACGTTCAGGCAGAAGGAACCATCTGCTTTGTTCTAGCTCAGTGAAGAAGAGCAAGTCACCACTGTCTTAAAGTAAGATTCCATAGCAGGCAGAACATGTCATGCAAAGAAAAGGAATCATGGAGGTGGAGGTAGAAGCTCTGTAATTTAATGCTGCAGCTGCCACTCTGAGGTGCGACCTCAGGCGAGCTGCTTAACCTTTCTGAGCCTCAGTATCCTCATCAGTGCAATGATCAGTGCAATGTTAAGGTCATCTTTGGCTACTTGATATTTTCTTTTCTTTTCTTTCTTTTTTTTTTTTTTTTTTTATTCTCAAGTTAGTTAACATACAGTGTAGTCTTAGCTTCAGGAGTAGAACCCAGTGATTCATCTCTTACATATGACACCCAGTGCTCATCCTGAAAAGTGCCCTCCTTAATGCCCATCAACCATTTAACCCCCCCAATCAACCCTCATTTTTTTCTCTGTATTTGTCTCTTACGGTTTGCCTCCCTCTCTGTTTTTATCTTATTTTTCCTTCCCTTCCCCTATGTTCATCTGTTAAGTTTCTCAAATTCCACATATGAGTGAAATCAATTGGCAAAGAAGATGTCAAACTTTCACTCTTTGCAGATGACATGACACCCCACATGGAAACCCGAAAGAGTCCATCAAAAAACTGCTAGAGCTGATACATGAATTCATAGGAGGTAAAATCAATGCACAGAAATTGGCTGCATTTCTATATACCAATAATTGAAGCAACAGAGAGAGATATCAAGGAATCAATCCCATTTACAATTGCACCAAAAACTATAAAATACCTAGGAGTAAACCTAACCAACGAGGTAAAAGACCTATACACTGAAAACTATAGAAAGCTTAGGAAATAAATTGAAGAAGACACAAAGAAATGGAAAAATATTCCATGCTCATAGATTGGAGGAAGAAATATCTTTAAAATGTCAATACTACCCAAAGCAATCGACACATTCAGTGCAATCCATTTCAAAATAACACCAGCATTCTTCACAGAGCTAGAACAAACAATCCTAAAATTTGTATGGGACCACAAAAGATTCCAAATAGCCAAAGTGATGTTGAAAAAGAAAAACAAAACTTGGGCATCACAGTCCCGGACTTTAGCCTATATTACAAAACTGTAATCATCAAGACGGTATGGTATTGGCACAAAAACAGACACATAGATCAATGGAACAGAATAGAGAACCCAGAAATGGACCCACAAATATATATGGCCAACTAATCTTCAACAAAGCAGGAAAGAGTATCGAATGGAAAAAACACAGTCTCTTTAGCAAATGGTGCTGGGAGAACTGGAACATGCAGAAGAATGAAACTGGACCACTTTCTTATACCATACACAAAAATAAATTCAAAATGGATGAAAGACATAGGTATAAGACAGGAAACCATCAAAATCCTACAGGAGAAAACAGGCAGCAACCTTTTTGACCTCGGCCACAGCAGCTTCTTACTTGATATGTCTCTGGAGGCAAGGGAAATAAAAAATGAACTATTGGGACCTCATCAAGATATAAAGCTGCTGCACAGCAGAGGAAACAATCAACAAAACTAAAAGGCAACCAACAGAATGGGAGAAGATATTTGCAAATGGCATGTTAGATAAAGGGTTAGTATCCAAAATCTATAAGAACTTACCAAACTCAACACCCAGAAAACAAATAATCCAGTAAAGAAATGGGGAGAAGACATGAATAGACACTTTTCCAGAGAAGACATCCAGATGGCCAACTGATACATGAAATGATGCTCAACATCACTCATCATCAGGGAAATATGAATCAAAACCAATGAGATACCACCTCACACCTGTCAGAATGGCTAAAATTAACAACTCAGGAAACAACAGATGTTGGCAAGGATGTGAAGGGGGAACCCCACTGCATTGTTGGTGGGAATGCAAACTCGTGCAGCCACTCTGGAAAACAGTGTGGAGGTTCCTCAAAAAATCAAAAATAGAACTACCTTATGACCCAGCAATTGCACTACTGGGAATTTATTCAAAGGATACAAAAATGCTGATTCGAAGGGGCACATGCACCCCAATGATTATTTTCAGGACTGGAAATTAGCAGATCAGACAGAATTCTTTCAGTTGCAAGTCACAGAAAACCCAGCCCTAGGGAATGCATCGGTGACTCATGTATCTGAAAAGTGCTGGGATAGCTCTCTAGCTTCCGACTCAGCTGAATCCAGGGGCCTAGTGTCACCAGGACCCAGTGTCTGTCTATCTCTCTCCACCTCACACGGCATTCTCATAAACCACTTTCTCAGCTAGACTCTCCTTTACAGCAGCAAGATGGCTACTATTACCATGGCTCCAAATTTTCCTCTTTCCAGTCTCAGTCCTTTGGGAAAGAGAATATTTCTTCCTGGTCTTTCAAGTCACAGCCTTGGGGTTTGTTCATTCATTCTTTCTTTTTTTTTTTTAAGTTTATTTATTTATTTTGAGGGAGGGAGGGAAGGAATGAGAGAGACAGAAAAAGGATGAGTGGGAGAGGGGCAGAGAGAAGGAGAGAGAGAATCTCAAACAGGTTCTGCACTATCGCAGAGCCTGATGTAGGGCTTGAACTCGTGAACCATGAGATCATGACCCGAGCCAAGATCAAGAGTTGGACACTTAACCAATTGAGCCACCCAGATGCCCTGATTTGTTCTTTCTGAACCAGATTGGCTTCATTTGAATCATCCGTGGGTCAGTGACATTCTGATTGTCTGAGAGTCAAGAAGAAGTTTTCCCCAAAATAAAATCAGGGTACAGTTGGGGGAAAAGGTGACCTGATGCTTGGCTGCAAAAGCAATAGATGTCTGCTTCTGGAGACTTGGGTTCTAGCGCTGACTCAAGCGTGACTCACTGTGTGCCTTCAGCAAGTCTGGGGTTCCTTGGGCCCCACTTCCCTCATCCACATAATGTAGGTTGAGCTAGACAGTTTCTGAGGGTTTTTCTGCTCTGGCTCCAGGAGTCTGTTCTTGGCAGAACACTGCCATGCTCTCTCGTCCCCAAAGTCATTTCCTAGCTGAATGTGCCTGCCTTCTCCCATCTAGTCTTTGTTGTCTGGGCCACCTCCTCTTTAATGTTCCCCATTACCTTCTGGGTAAAATCCAAAGTTAGCCTAATTTTTGTACTCTCTTATGGTTGGACCCAGCCAAATTTCTCTCCCACTATTCCCCTGACCTCCCTGTTTTCCACTGTCCTTTCTAATGGAGCTTACTGTTATTCCTTTGAACACGCCTTGCTTCCAGCCACCTCTGTGCCTTTGGACATGGTCGTCCCTCTGCCTGGAACACTCTCTCATCTCTCTGTCTACCTGGAAGACTCTAGACACTGTCCTCGAGCCTGCCGTGGCTTTCCTAAGCTGGGTTAAATGCCCTTTCTCCATGCTTCTGAATTAGTCTGTGCTTACTTCTCTTAAAGCATTTTTAAACTTTAGTCCCTGTACATGACCATAATTTTCAGAACAAAATCTGTCCTTTTTCACTGTGCCTGATAGACACAGCTGGTATTTATTTAATTTATTGAATGAATGAAGGAAATGAATGAATCTTGAAAGAAGTCAAATTTGAACTTACATTTGAAATACAGAAAATTTCCTCCTCTAAGCTTAGGAGAAAACTCCCAGTTTGCTCTGGACCTGGGCACCTCTACCCTAATGGTTTCCAATTGTGTAGTGAGCTCTTAGGGGTTATAACAAGACCCATCTGTCTATCCTTTTCTAGGTATGTTCAGCTGTATTTTACAGATGAGAAACTGAGGCTCAGAGAGAGAATATGAGTGCCCAGCGTCACACAGCTAGTGGCAGAATCAGGACTTGGATCCAGGTCTGACTTGAAAGCCATTGCTCTTCAGCATTTAGCTACTCACTCATTACTTTCAGTACTTGCTCATTTATTCATTCAACTGCTGTTCACTGAGCATTTACTGTATGTCTAAGCAGTCTGACAAAGGCTCTGCTCTCAGGAAGCTACGGTCTGATGGAGGCGGGCGACTAGGTGAGCATTAGTGAAGAGGTCAAGGTTGATGGGGCTGGGCCTGGGCTGCTATGAGGTCCCTTCTAGTCCAGACTGTGCCTTCATGCTCCAAAGCAAAGAGCACAAGCAGGCCAGAGCTCCTCCCAGGGGACCAGGCTCCCTGCTGCTACTAGATCTACTGGCTTTGGGCTTTTCTCAGGTTTGGTCGCAGACGTGTGATGGTCAAGAAGGGGCAGAGGGGCAACAGCTTTTATTTCATCTACATGGGCACAGTCGCAGTGACTGAGGATGAGGATGGCAGCAGTGCCTTCCTGGACCCCCACCCAACGTTGTTGCACAAGGGCGACTGTTTTGGGGTGAGTACAGGGAAAAGTCTGTTTTCCTGGGGCAGGGTTGGGGGCTTGACGGGACTCTTGGTAGAACAGCCAGGCCCAGTCCTGCCCTCTCCCCTGTGTGAGTCATGCCCTGTTGTGGGTCCCAGCGCCCTTAACCTGTCACCTGCCCATTGACTAGACCAGGTGATGTCCAAGCCTGGCTCCTTCGTCTGTGATGTTTAAAAAGGAATATGTTTCCTGTATAACAACACAAGGATGCAGTGACCCCTTAGGCTCCTCCAGCTTCCTCTCTCTGGTCTGGTCAAGCCTGTTGCTTCTTTTTCCACAGGCAGCATATTAAGAGGGAGGGGATGGGCCTCTAGAGGTGGGGAGTGAGCACAGGGCCAGCCAGGAATCTGCAGTCTGGGGAATAGAGATTTCTGGGGGCTGATGGAAGCAGGAAAGTGGTGGGCAACGCTGTGAGTAGAAAGCCAGAGGTAGCCTCTCAGTTGCCTTTGCTTGTGTTCACCCAACAGGAATTGGGCCTTATGAGTCCTTCAGTAAGGAGGGCCACCGTGGTCTGTATGGAAGAAACAGAGTTCCTGGTTGTCGACAGAGAAGATTTCTTTGCTAATAAGCTGGATCAGGAATTCCAAAAGGATGCTCAGCATCGGTTTGAATTTTTTAGGTACTCCCATCATCAGCCAACATCTTCCCCCTGGGTGTTTATTAGGTGCCTGACTTTGCCCTAGGCCCAGTGGGAAATAGTGGGTGCTTTTCTTTGTGTCTGGAATGCTCTTGAGACAGGAGACACCTCCCACCCAACTTCTCCATCTAGCAAACTGCTACTATACCTTCAGGTCTCAGCTCAAACATCCCTTCCTTGTGGGATGGTACTAATAGAATAGCTAACATGTAGGGAGCACTTGCTCGGCCAGGCAGGGTGCTAAGCCCCTTGTATCAAGGCTTTTTACCTGTGACATTGTTTCTCTTGTTCTCTCTGGTTTATAGCTAAGAAAACCAAGGCTCCGGATGTTCAATTCACAAGTCCCTGGGCTTCACTGCCCCACCTCACTAACCAACCCCATCTACGCTCACCCAAGAATAGAGAGAGTGCCCCACAGTGCTTCTATCACACCCTGTGTTTCTTTATTTTTTTTTATTTTTTTTTTCAACGTTTATTTATTTTTGGGTCAGAGAGAGACAGAGCATGAATGGGCGAGGGGCAGAGAGAGAGGGAGACACAGAATCGGAAACAGGCTCCAGGCTCTGAGCCATCAGCCCAGAGCCCAACGCGGGGCTCGAACTCACGGACCGTGAGATCGTGACCTGGCTGAAGTCGGACGCTTAACCGACTGCGCCACCCAGGCGCCCCACCCTGTGTTTCTTTAAAGCCCCAGCCAAACTGTAATTCTTTTTTTTTTTTTTTTTAGAGAGAGAGAGAGCTTGCAAGCGAGCACACTTGGGGGGAGGGGCAGAGAGAAGGAGAGAGAGAATCTCAAACAGATTCTGCACTATCGCAGATCCTGATGTAGGGCTTGAACTCATGAACCATGAGATCATGACCCGAGCCAAGATCAAGAGTTGGACACTTAACCAATTGAGCCACCCAGATGCCCTGATTTGTTCTTTCTGAACCAGATTGGCTTCATTTGAATCATCCGTGGGTCAGTGACATTCTGATTGTCTGAGAGTCAAGAAGAAGTTTCCCCCAAAATAAAATCGGTACAGTTGGGGGAAAAGGTGACCTGATGCTTGGCTGCAAAAGCAATAGATGTCTGCTTCTGGAGACTTGGGTTCTAGCCCTGACTCAAGTGTGACTCACTGTGTGCCTTCAGCAAGCCTGAGGTTCCTTGGGGTTCCTTCATGCTTAGCGCAGAGCCCAACATGGAGCGCAATCTCACAACCGATAGTGAGACCATGACCTGAGCCCAAATCAAGAGTCAGATGCTTAACCGACTGAGCAACCCAGGAGCCCTCAAACTGTATTTCTTTGTAATCTTTTAAAAATGTTTATTATTTTTGAGAGAGAGAGAGAGAAGAGCACAAATGGGGGAAGGGCAGAGAGAGAGGGAGACACAGAATCCAAAGTAGGCTCCAGGCTTTAGCTGTCCGCATGGAGCCCGATGTGAGGCTCAAACTCATGAACCGTGCGATCATGACCTGAGCTGAAGTTAGACGCTTAACCGACTGAGCCACCCAGGCACCCTCAAACTGTACTCCTTGATCATATAGTACCACCTTTACAGTTTATATACCCCTCAGGAAGCACTATGGCAGTGAGGGCAGATTGGCACCTTTACCATGGTAACCCTCGTGTTGTCATTGTGCCAAGCACAGGCAGGTGCTCACTTAATCATTTCTAGTTACTTGTCTTTAGGAGAAGACTGAAAATCAAATGAAGTATCTGCACTGGCCCTGAAAATACAGTCTGTAGGGTTGTGCGCCTCTAGAGCAGTGCGGTGAGCAGAGGGCTGCCCCGTGGGGTGGAGTGGAGTGGGAGAGCAGGGGCTGTAAGAGGGGCTGGGGCCTGCGAAGGGAGGACTTGGTCCTGCAGAGAGGAACATTTCCTGTCTTCACACAGTTGAAGAATAGGGCTGAGTTGCAATCTCAGCTCTTGGGCTTATTAACCATGTAACCCAAGATGGGTCACCTCCCTTCTCTGAGTTTAGTCTCCTGCTCTGTAAAGTGAGGATAATGATTCATCTCTCCCACATCATCATAAGGATTGAATGAGATGATTATGGGAAGTGTGTGGCCCCATAGGTGTTCCCTCTGTGGCGACCCTGCTTTCCTTCCTGTGTCTCCAGACCCTTCCTCTTTGGACATGGCACTGTCCCTGTTCCCCCTTGGTGTTGTGGATGGAACTCAGTGCCCTTGATGAGGCCTGAGTCATCCAAGTTCTGGCCTCATAATTTGTTGGAGCTGAGAAAATATGAGATGATTGTTAGCAGCCCCTGTGGGGCTGTGTGTGAGGGAAGGCAGCCCCTGACTGGTGGTGTAGGAGCTCAGGGAAAGGTGGGGCACTGTGGAGTGGGCCTTCAGTCATAGGAAAAAAAAAAAAGAGGGGAGTCCAGACGTTTCCCATTCACTGGCCACAGCCTGGAATATTTGAAGCTAATAGGCTGGAGGAAGCTGGAGTGAGCTGCCCAAACCAAAGGTAAGGCAGGACTGCTGGGCTGGGGGCAGAATAGTAGGTGAGCTGGAGTGAGGAACTCTCAGTTGCTTGGAATGAGACTAGCCTAGTGAGTACAAGGTTAGGCGATGGAGCCAGGAAGAAGCCCCTGGAGGGAAGAGTGGAAGGAAGAGAAGCAGAGCAGAGGAGAGAACCCCAGGGCGCTGCCACAGGCCAGGGGAGGCAACAGGAGGGCAAGTAAAATCCTCCACCTCGGGCACTTGCAAGAGAGCAAGACAACTTGTTCCCTTTCTGGAAACTGCTGAGAGCAGGGCACATTCTGTGATGAGGGCCAATGAATTCTAACAGGATTTTCCCCTCAGGAAGATGGATCTGTTTGAGTCGTGGTCTGATGAAAAGCTCTGGAAGCTCGTAACCCTGGGGAAGGTGGAGAAGTTCTCGTATGGCCAGCTGGTCTTAAAAGACTTCATAGAATCACCCTCCATCATGTTTGTCTGCAAGGTGAGAGGTCTAGGATGGGGGAGGGGTGGAATCTGGGAAGGCATGCCTAGTATAATGTCCTGTGGCCACACAGGCAGGGTCTGACCCCTGTTCTGCAACACCTCCTTCTCTGAGCTTCTGTGTGTTAGCTGCAAAAGGCATACCACACCGTTTGGCCTCCCTCCTTCCGAGGGTTGCTGTGAACTTTGGGACACACAGCTGTTATATTAGAAAGAGGGCCACAGGGGTACCTGCTCCTTAAGTTCATATACATGCTTATGTATATACAGATACATACTTAAATTATGCATTTTGGCCCTTGAATCTTAGTGACACCAGGCGAGTTTTAAAAATTATAATTTTTACTGATTTGAAGGGGCACATGTACCCCAATGTTTATAGCAGTGCTATCAACAATTGCTAAATTATGGGAAGAGCCCAGCTGTCCATCCACTGATGAATGGATAAAGAAGATGTGGTATATATACACAATGGAATACTACTCAGCAATGAAAAAGAATGAAATCTTGCCATTTGCAACAATGTGAATGAAATTGGAGGGTATTATGCTAAGTGAAATTAGTCAGTCAGAGAAAGACAAATATACGATTTCACTAAATTTTGAGAAACTTAACAGATGAACATAGGGGAAGGGAAGGAAAAATAAGATATAAACAGAGAGGGAGGTAAACCATAAGAGACTCTTAAATACAGACAACAAACTGAGGATTGCTGGGAGTGAGGGGGTGGGTTAAATGGGTGACAGGCATTAAGCAGGGCACTCTTTGGGATGACCACTAGGTGTCACATGTAAGAGATGAATTACTGGGTTCTACTCCTGAAGCCAAGACTACACTGTATGTTGACTAACTTGAGAATAAAAAAATAAATACATAAAATCATAATTTTTAAATTATAGAAGTGATATTACCACAGCATAAAACAGAGTTCTGGAAAGAGGGAAGAAATCACGCATGAGCTCATCACCTCAGAGTAGATTTTCAGAAGCAGAATTGCATGGTATCATCATTTTTATGAATCTTGGAACAAGTTACTCTCCAAAAAGATCCACTTTATCTAACTTCCAGCTGTGCACACCTTTGCCAGTGCCACACACCTCTGCCAAACTTGCCAGGCATTCTTTCAAAAGTCTTTTTTTTTTTTTTAAAGTATGCCCAGCGTGGAGCCCAGTGTGGAACTTGAACTCACGACTCTGAGATCAAGACCTGGGCCTAGATCAAGAGTTGGACACTTAAATGACTGAGCCACCCAGGTGCCCCTCAACAATTCTCTTTTACATTTTTTTTAACGTTTTATTTATTTTTGAGAGAGACAGAGACAGAGTGCGAGCGGGGGAGGGGCAGAGAGAGAGGGAGTCACAGAATCTGAAGCAGGTTCCAGGCTCCAAGCTGTCGGCACAGAGCCCGATGCAGGGCTCAAACTCATGAACCGAACCATGAGATCATGACCTGAGCCAAAGTTGGATGCTTAACCGACAGAGCCACCTACGCGCCCCATCAATTTTATAATGCCACCTTATTGAGGATTTAATTTACATTTTTCCTGATTCCTAGTGAGATTACTCATGTTTGTTTACTGTCTGAATTTTGTCTTTTGTGAATTGCTTTTTGTCTTGTGTCAACTTCTGTGTTGGTTGATAATAAAAAGAAAATCTAACATTTATTGAGTGCATACTATGTCCCAGGTTGTGTGCTTCAAATGCTTTATTTCATTTTGGCCTCACAGCAGCCCAATGGAGGTTGGTAGTGTTGCTATTCCCATCGTACAGAGGTGGAAACTGAGGCATAGGAAGGTGAAGTGGCTCCTCCAAGATCACATAGTCGATGAGGGGCAGAAGCCAGGTTCAATACAGATCTGTCTGACTATCCAAAGCTCTTCTCAGGAGCTGGGATTTGCAATTTGAGTCGATCTTTCTGTCAGTTGTTGACTCTGCTCAACCCCTCAGTAGTTTTCATGATCACCATGAGAACTACCATTTTTTTGAGGCCCTTTGCTCCTGTGCCACGGGTTCTACTAGTATTGTTAATTTTTGTTTGTTTATTTTGGAACAGGTAATACATGCACATGGTTTGAAATTCAAAAGGTTTAAAAGAGTAATGTTTCCCTCTCACCTCTTTCCCCCTGCCACCCAGTATTCCTCCCCAGAGACAGTCATTGTCACTGCTTTCTCATGTGTCTGTCCTGCATCTATTCTTTGTGTATAGAGGCAAATGCATGTGTATATTTTTTCCTTGTTTTCATAAATGACGTCATATTATGCAGGCTGTTCTTCACTTTGCTGTTTCAAGAGTGTTTCTGTAGATTGTTCCATATCAGTACATAAAGAACCCACTTGTTCTTTTTTACCACTTGTGCAGGGTTTCACTGTATGCTTATACTTGAATTTATCTAACCAGTTCCTTATTGATGGATATTTAGGTTGCCCCAATCTTTTGCTATTTCAAACAGTGTTTTGATGAATAACTGTGTACATAGTACCATTTCACTATAGCTCTATCAGGAAGATATTTATTATAATAATAATTATTATTATTAATTTGGGAGAGAGAGTCCACAAGTAGGGGAGAGGGGCAGAGAGAGAGAGAGAGAGGGAGGGATGTTAAGCGGGTCCATGCTCAGTGTGGAGCCCAATGCAGGGCTTGATTCCACGACCCTGGGATCATGGCCTGAGCCAAAATCAAGAGTTGGATGCTCAATCGACTAAGCCCCCCCAGGCGCTCCTGAGGAAGATATTATTATTCCAAGTTTACAAATGAGGCAGTTGAAGTTAAGATACCTTAAGAAAGGCCATCCAAACTTTTAGTATCTCCCATATATCTGTTGCTCATATTAAGCTAGCAGACATTTGTTGAGTTTGTGCGAAGGTTGATTCATGCTCTGGAGGGATATGAAGATGGAAAAGACTGTTTCTCTCTGTTTATATGTCTCTTCCATTAGGTTCTGAGCAGAGACAAAATTGTCTTTGCCAACTACCAAGTGATTAGCACAAACTTTTTGAGTTCTCGGGACTCAAGAGGGGGAATCTCTCTTAAGGCTGGAGGTTGTAAGGAAGACTTCCTGAAGGAGGTGAGGCAGGAGTTGAGCCTTGAAGTATTGGACAATTAAACAAAAGAAGGGGGCAAGATTGGTTGTGTGCTGGAGCTGGCTCTTACTGGGCTGTGAGAGCTGATTAAGTTTCAGGAATTTTCCAAGGTAATAAATACAATAGTTATTAAAAATGAAATTACATAGGGGTGCCTGGGTGGTTTAGTCAGTTAAACATCTGACTCTTGGTTTTGGCTGAGGTCATGATCTTACGGTTTGTGAGAGTGAGCCCCACGGTGGGCTCTGCACAGACAGTGGAGCCTACATGGGATTCTCTCCTTCCCTATCTCTACCCTCCTCTACTCACACACACTCTCTCTCTCTCAGAATAAATAAATAAACTTTAAAAAATTAAAATAAACTATTCATCATAGATTCATCAGAGAAGTTACATTGTTGATGAACAAGCAACATTCTGGTATGCGTAGCACTAAAACTAAAGAAGGTTTCCATTTAATGAACATAATTTATACAAAGGTGAGAAGTAGTTTGCCAGTAGATTACAAACTATTCTTAATAATATTAAATATATCGGGGGGCTGGTTCAGTTGGTTAAGCATCTGACTTCTGCTCAGGTCATGATCTTGTGGTTTGTGCGTTCCAGCCCTGCATCAGACTCTGTGCTGACAGCTCAGAGCCTGGAGCCTGCTTCGGATTCTGTGTCTCCCTCTCTCTCTGTGCCCCTCCCCCACTTGCACTCTGTCTCTCTCTGTCTCTCAAAAATAGACACTAAAAAAGACTTTTAAAAAATGTATTGGGAGAAGTATGGATTGGATGCAACTTAATTTGTCAAATCACAGTTGACTTGTGACTATAGATTGGCCATGGTTACAAGAATTCAGCCAGAGCCCACAACAGTCTTCTGTGAGAATCCATTGGCTATATGCAACCTCTTTAAAAAATTTTTATTTTAAGCAGGCTCCACACCCAATGTGGGGCTCGAACTCAGGACCCTGAGATCTAGAGCCTCATGCTCTACCAACTGAGCCAGTCAGGCACCCTTATATATAGGAACTTTCAATAAGAGTACAGTATATTTTATTATTTCTATATTGTGTGTAACACACCCTTTATAAGAGTAAGGTTTATAGACATGCATACATTTTCCCAGAGAGCCGATTATTAAACTTATCACTAGGGGTGTGTTTGTGTTGTTAATTCTGGGTTCAGTCCTAGAGTAGGGAGTCAAGACTAGCTTAACATAAGCAGAAGGGGAGTTACTGCCGGATGTTGAATGGCTAACAGATTTACTGGTGAGGGGGAGGCCTGAAGGAACAGAACTTCAACTGAACATGACCCCCACGTGACCCCAAGTCAGAGTCCAGAACTGGACAGTCACAGGTGCTGCTGCTCCTGCCACATTCAGGAAGCCACGTCCGTAGCCACTGCCTCCACAAACACAGTAGATATCCTGCAGTCCAAAACCAAGCCTTGCCCAAGTGCATCTGGGCAGTGGAACCCAAATCACTTCTTAGGTGCGAGGGGGCTTCGGAGATGTTTGGGAGTGTTTGGCTTGCAGCCTCTACACTATAAGGGATTGGACGCACAGGATCTGACCCAAAGGATGGTCATGTGAGGAGAGCAGGGAGAACCTAGAAGAGAGAATGGTAGTGCCAAACCCTGAAGGCCAGCCTGAGTATTTTGCAATTCCTTCTCCTCCCTGACATCTGCAAGACTTGCTCTAATCAAATGATTACATCTTGACCGGCAGAAAGTTCTTAGTCTGTGTTAGCCTCCATTTCTTTGTCCATAAGACAGAATGAACTACTTACCTCATAAAGTCTGTTATAAGGATGAAAGAGTCTAGCCCAGATTTACTCGGTTCACATTCATCCTCGAGTTCAGTGGTTCTAAGTATTGTCACTGAATCAGCAGCATCTGTATCACCTGGGAAGTTACTAACAATGCAGATTCTCAGGACTACCCAAGAGCTGTTCAATCCAAAACTCAGAGGTGGTGGCTCAGTAATCTGTCTTGACAAGCCTTCCAGGTGATTCGGATGCACATTAAACGTGGAGAACTCTGACTTAAGGAAAGAGTTTTTCCAGATTTGAGTAAGCATGAAGAACATTTAGGGGACTTCCTAAAAAGGCAAATTTCTGCCAGACCCCAGAGATTCTTATTCATTAACCTGGCCATCTGCATTTGAATAAGCGTAGAGGGTGAATCTAATGCAGGCGCTCTTGAACTTCATTCTGAGAAAAATAATGCAGATGTTACAAAGTGACAGCAAGGAGGGAGCATCCTGGCTGGTAGGTGAGTTTGATCTGTCCTTTACAGTGTTTTATTGAAAGTTGATTTAATCGTTATTGTGAAGATTGTAAATAAAATTTCGGATTTCTGGCTTCTTTTGAATATTCAGAAGATCAGGCAACACCAGGCTGTATTGTGATGTGGCCCCCTCTGGCTGGAGTTGAAAAGCACCTGACCTTTCTAAAGGGACTGCTCTTTTGTCCCATTTTCATTTCCTGCCAGGCCAGCTGCTAGAACATTCATTCATCTGAGACTGGGAGGTCCCGACCCCTGTAGTTCACAAATATGGCCACTGGAGGGTGATAGCAGGGAGGGGCCTGGGTGTCCTGGACCTGGGAAAGTTAGGGAAGGTGATTTCCTATTGGCTTAGAAAACATAGTTAATGCCCATAACCAATTCATTTGGAACAATTTATCATTTGGGGACACATGGTGAAATTGTTTTCTACACAGGTACAGATGGGGTTAAACACCCACGAGAGCCTGAGAAGAAAATGTTCACCTGTGTTTCTCTGGCACCTGCAGTCCTTGTTGATAAATGTTGAGTAAATGTTCACTAAGCCTCCAAGACCAACACCTGCCATATCATAAGGGCTTAATAAATGTCTATCCCTTCTCTTTCCTCTTCAACAGTAGTTGGGCTTGAACCTTAAGTATAATGGGTCTCTTACAGTTCCTACTAAAAAAAGGTAATGTTTTATAAAGATATGAAATAAAAAAGAAAATGACATATCTTTCCTACCAGATTAGAAAAAATAAAAAAGATTGTGAAAGCCCAGCTTTCAATGTAATACAAAGATAAAACAGGCTCTGTTATACACTGTTGGAGAGAGTGTAAACTAACATTTCTGCAAGGCAGTTTGGCAATGTGTGTCAACATTTAAAACATACATGCTTGTAGGAAACAATCCCAAGGGATAATCAAACATGCGCATTATATTAGGATGAACAAGGTTATGTTGCAATTCTAAGCAATCCTCAAATCTCAGTGGATTAACTAACAAAGACGCATTCCTTCATCCCCACTACTTGATCAGCAGGAGGCCTTGCTTTCTATGGTCACTCAGGGACCCAGGCCACTGGAGACTATCTTCACCTATGCTTCCATGGTCCATAGGACAGGGGAAGGTAATGTTGAGAATCAAGCATGGGCTGGTAACGTTTCCACTCACATTGTCAGAGTCACTTTGCTTAGGAAAGTGGCCAATGCAAGTAAGAAGGCCATATCTGATTAAAAGTAAAAAAACAATCCTGACTTATGCTTAGGGGGAGAACTTGAGATTTGTGAACTAAATGACCACTCTAGGCATTAAGATGTGTGTACAAGATTATCAGTTAAAGTTGCTGTCACAGAAACCCAACTGCAGTGGCTTAGTGAATAGTAATTTCCTTTTGTCTTGCAGTAGAGAGGCTAGAATTAAGCAATCCAGGGCTAGAACAGCTGTTTGGGGAAATCTTCAAGACCCCAGTTCCCTTCTAGCATCTCCCCTCATCGTCCACAGCATATAGCTTTCATCCTAATGGTCACGATGTGACTATTTCACCTCCAGCCATCACATATGAGTTTTATGCAGAGGTAAGGGGGAAGGACAACCACAGGTTTCCAGGGAGTTTTATCCATCAGCCTTCCACTTATATGTCAGTAGCCAGAACGGGGTCACTGCTACCCCCAGTGCAGGAGAGTTTGGAAAGGCGGTGAGTTTTGTAAACAGGATTTTACTGTCCTGAACAAGATCAGAATTATATATATAATACTGACAGAAAGAATTGAATATTAATCTTCAAAAATATTTCCTTGAGGTGTAACATGTGTGCGATAAAGAAATCTAAACTTTACAGCTTAGTGAATTGTTATATATGTATATATCTGTGTAAGCATCACCCAAATCAAGATAGAGATCATTTCTAGTACCCTAGAAAGCTCCCTTGTACACTTTCCCAGGCAAACTCCCACCCCCCCAACCAAAGATAACCACAAAGTCGGAAGATTACTTTTGACTGTTCTTTTTAAAAAAATTTTTTTAACATTTATTTATTTTTGAGAGACAGAGACAGAGCATGAGCAAGGGAGGGGCAGAGAGAGAGAGGCACAGAATCTAAAGCAGGCTCCAGGCTCTGAGCTGTCAGCACAGAGCCCAACGCGGGGCTCAAACCCACAAACTGCAAGATCATGACCTGAGTCGAAGTCGGACACTTAATTGACTGAGCCACCCAGGCGCCCTTTTACCTATTCTTGAACTTCATATAAATGAAATCATACAGAATGTGTTCTTTGTGTCTGACTTCTTTTGCTCAACTATTTCCTATTGTAAATTGTATGTAAGTTATGGCATACATAGAATAATATGCAATCACTAAAAAAAATAATTTTACCATATTACTTGGCATGAAATGATGTCCTTGATATATTATTGAGTTCTTTAAAAACGTTACAATGATCTCTTTACATAAAGAGACTCATTTATGAAAAAAAATATTAATGTATTATGTTTACAGAGAAAAGTTTGAAACAACATTCACCAAAATGCTACTTGTTATTTCTGGGTGTTAGGATGAAAATAGTTTTGACTTTCTTTATGCTCTTCTGTTTGGTTTGAATATTTTTAAAACTTTTAATTTTGGAATGGTTTTAAATTTATAGAAAATTTGCAGGAACAGTGCAAAGAATTCCTGTATAAACTTCATCCAGATTCACCAATGGCTAACACTTTGCCACATTTGCTTCTCTCTCTCTCTCTCTCTTTCTCTGCCTGAATCATTTGAGAGTTAAATATCATTTGTTATACTCACTTACCCCTATATACTTAAGGGATTATTTTCTTTAAAAATTTTTTTTAATGTTTATTGATTTTTGAGAGAGAGTGACAGAGCATGAGTGGGAGACAGTCAGAGAGAGGGGGACATAGAATCTGAAACAGGCTCCAGGCTCTGAGCTGTCAGCACAGAGCCTGACATGGGGCTCGAAATCACAAACTATGAGATCATGATCTGAGCCGAAGTCGGACACTCAACCGACTAAACCACCCCTTAAGTGATTATTTTCACCAATTGTCCCAATCATATTCTCTATGGTGATTTTTCTCCCAATGCCTACATTTATTTAGTTCTTATGCCTATTTAGCTATTTGAACTTGTGATGAGTACATAACATTTTCATTAAAAAAAAAGAAGGAAAGAAAAAAAGAAAAAGGAACCCGAAACCACTTGCATTAAGCCAAGTAAACTGGGGTAAGATGCAATAGAGAGAGCTTATCTTCAAAGCCTGGCCTGCCTGGAGCCTCAGGAGTTAGCCCCATTGTTTGTGTCCCTTGATGTTTCCAGGGCAGCTGTGAAGTCCTGCGTCTGATAGACCTTGGGACCTCGCCTTTCTACTACAAGTGGATCTGGCAGCATCTGGAGCTGATAGACACATCTCTGAAGACCCACCTCAATGGTAACTGGCAGCTGCGCACAGCAGGGGGCGCCTGGGCCCTTCTGCTTCCACTTCTCAGCCCATAGAATCTTAGACCTCTAGAGCTAGAAAGGCCCTGCAGGATGTCTGGTTTGATCCCCTCTTCTCCCAGCTGTGCAAACGTGGCCCACATGGCCCTGCCAGGAGAGGCTCCTGCCCCCCCTCCAGCTCCTCCTTTTTAGGCTTTCCCTTTGAGGGAGAGGGGTGGAAAGGAGCCTGGAGCTTGACTGAGCTGGGTTTGAATCTCACTGATTAGCTGAGTGACTCTGATGAGTACTTAAAGGGTCTAGGCCTGGTTTCTTCATATCTGTCATGGTAATGTCATGGTTAGGAGCATAGACCCGGGAGCCAAACTGCTTGTGTTTGAATCCAGGGTCCTCCTCTTATGGGCTGTGTGATACTGGGCAAGTGGCTGTGTCCCTGTGGATCAGTTCCCTCAGACTCCATAAAACAAGTTCATAGGCTTGTTATGAAATTAAGCAAATGGATATATAAAGCTCTTAGAACACTGCCTGCATTAGTGTATAGTAGATGTTTGTTATCTTTATCACAGGGGTTACTAGGGAAGCTGAATCAGATTGTGTATGGACAGGGCCTGTTAGTGCTCAGGAAATGTCATTTCTCTTCTCATGTCAGTTTTTTTCCCTCTCTTTTCCACTGCCAGTCCACCAGAGAAAAAGCTGCATCCCATAACATTTTTTACCCAAAATTTATTTTTTGTGGCAAAATACACATAGCATAAAATTTTCTGAACCATTTTTAAACATACAATTCAATGGTGTTAAATATCTTCATAATATTGTACAGCCACCACCACCATCCATTTCTTTAACTTTTTTCATTTTGTAAAACTGAAACTATACCTATTAAACAATAACTGATCATTTCCTCCTCCCCCTAGCCTCTGGCAACCACCATTCTACTGTCTACCTTTATGCTTTTGACTACTCTAAGTGCCTCATATAAGTGGAAGCATACAGTGTTTGTCTTTTTGTGATTAGCTTATTTCACTTAGCATAATGCCCTCAAGCTTCATCTATATTGTAGTGTGTCAGAATTTCCTTCCTTTTTAAGCCTGAATAATATTCCATTGTATATATATATATATATCTATCACATTTTGTTTATCCATTCATCCATCGATGGACACTTGAGTTACATCCACATTTTAGCGATAGTGAATACTGAGCATGAGTGTACAGTTATCTGAGACCGTTTTCTTTTGAATATACATCCGGAAGTGGAATTGCTGGGTCATATGGTAATTCCATTTTTAATCTTTTTAAGGAATCTCCATACTGTGTTCCATAGTGGCTGCACCATTTTACATTCCTGCCAACAATGCACAAGGGTTCCAATTTCTCCACATCTTCAGCAGCACTTGTTATTTTCTGGGTTTTTTTAATGTTTATTTTTGAGAGAGAGAGAGAGTGCACATGCATGCACACAGGGAAGGGGCAGAGAAAGAAGGAGAGAGAGAATTCCAAGCAGGCTCTGTACTGTCAGCACAGAGCCCTACACAGGGTTGGAACTCACAAACCATGAGATCATGACCTGAACTGAAATCGAGAGTTGAATGCTTAACTAACTGAGCCACCCAGGTGCCCCTCTTTGTTGTTGTTGTTTTTTTAAATGATATTGATCCTAATGGGTATGAGATAGTATCTTGTAGTTTTGATTTATATTTCCTTACTAATTATTATTATCATTTTTTATGTGTTTATTGTCCATTCATATATCTTCTTTGTAGAAAAGTCTATGCAAGTTCTCTGCCCATTTTAAAATCTGCTTATCTGTTTTTTTGTTAAGTTTTAGGAATTTCCTGTATATTCTGGATGTCAATCCCTTATCAGTTATGTGGTTTACAAATATTTTATCTCATTCCATGGACTGCTTTTTTACTCTGCTGATATTGTCTTTTGCACAAATTTTTTACATTTTCATAAAGTCCAATTTGTCCATTTTTTTCTTTTACTGCCAGTGCCTTTAGTATGTATCCAAGAAATCACTGCCAAATCCAATGTTGTGATGCTTTTGCCCTATGTTTTCTTTTAAGAGTTTTATAGTTTTAGGCCTTACATTTAGGTTTTTGATCCATTTTGAGTTAATTTTTATATGTGGTATGAGGTAAGGGTCTAAATTCATTCTTGTGCATGTGGATATTCAATTTTCCCAGCACCATTTATTGAAAAGACTGTTCTTTCCCCCATTGAATAGTCTTGGCACCCTTGGCTAAAATCATTTGACCATATATCTGAGGGTTTATCTCTGGGCCTTTATTTCATTCTTTTGGCTTATATGTCTGTCTTTATGCCAATACTACACTGCTTTGATTACTGTAGTTTTGTAGTAAGTTTTGAAATCAGGAAGTGTGAGCCCTTCTACTTTGTTCTTTTTCAAAATAGTTTTGGCTATCTGGGGTCCCTTGAGATTTCATATGAATTTTAGGATGAGTTTTTTATTTCTGCAAAAAAGTCATTGGGATTTTTTAAAAAAATATTGAGAGAGAGAGAGAGAGAGAGAGAGAGAGAGAGAGAGAGAAAGCACAAGCAGGAGAGGTGCAGAGAAAGAGGGGGACAGAGGATCTGAAGTGGGCTCTGTGCTGACAGCAGAAAGCCTGATGCAGGGCTCGAACTCATGAACCATGAGATCATGACCTGAACCAAAGTTGGATGCTTAACCAACTGAGCCACCCAGGTGCCCTGTCATTTGGGTCATTGGGGTTTTAATAGGGATTACATTGAATCTGTACCTCCATCTGAGTGGTATTGAAATCTTAACAGTACTCAGTCTTCCAATCCATAAACATGCATTGTGTTTCCATTTATTATACCTTGATCTTCAGAGTTCTTTCTTTGTGCATCTCTGTGCTCTCTGGTACTCTGCTTTGTGAACTCTTGCTGTCTTGTCCTCCCTAGATTCTCAGTTCTGTCTCATCAGGGAAACTTATGGGATCCACCTGGGTTCCCCCTCCCTGCAACATGGCCCAGAAAACCTCCAAAAGCTCTAGGCAGTAAGCTAGGGCAATAGTAGGGCTCACCCCATTTGTTTTCTATCTTACAGGGATGATTGTTCTTCATGGCCTGATGCCCAATATCTTGAAAGCCATTTTTTTCATACATTTATGCCGGTTTTTTAAAGTAGTTTCAGGTGGGACAGTAAGTCTAGTCCTTGTTAATTCATTTGGCTGGAAGCAGAAGTCTAGATCTGTGTTTCTTTCTTTCTCTCTCTCTTTTTTTTTTTAGATCTGTGTTTCTTAATAGCTGAGTTTTATCCTACTGTATGTATATACCACAATTATTAAAGCAATGACCTTTTACAGATATTTTGAGTTATTTCCAATTTTTCACTATTACCCTAATGTGGTGAATTTCATCCTGTATTTATCTTTGCATATGTGTACAAGGCAACATTGTATAAAATCTTAGAATTACTGAATCGAGTAATTGATCCAGTGCATGCTGGCCATGCACACCTAAAATATTGATAGATATTGACAAAAAAGCCTTGTAAAAAGGTTTATTCAGGGCTTTTTGTATGTTCTCTGCTAATCTAGGCCTATTCTTTATAGATTTTGGAATTATTTCTATTAACATTAATTTTAATAGTTGACTCTAACACTGAAGATCTGTTTTTATTTTTTTATTAAAATTTTTTAAAATGTTTATTTACTTTTGAGAGAGCACCCATTCGAGAGCATACAGAGAGGGAGACAGAGGATCTGAAGTGGGCTCTGTACTGACAGCAGAGAGCCCCATGCCGGGGTTGAACCCATAAACCAACCGTGAGGTCATGACCTGAGCTGAAAGTCAGCTGCTTAACTGACTGAGCCACCTAGGCACCCTTAATATATATATATGTTTATTTGTTTAAAAAGTTTTTAATGTTTATTTTTATTTTATTTTTGAGAGAGAGAGAGAGAGAGAGGTGGGTGGGGGGGAGGGGCAGAGCCCAAGCAGGGGAGGGGCAGAGAGAGAGGGAGGGAGACACAGAATCCAAAGCAGGCTCCAGACTCTGAGCTGTCACCAGAGACCCTGACGTGGGGCTTGAACTCACAGACTGCGAGATCATGACCTAAGCTCAAGTCAGATGCTTAAATGACTGAGCCACCCAGGCGCTCCTCACGTTTATTTATTTTTGAGAGAGGGATAGAGTGCACACACATGCGAGTGCACATGTGTGCAAGTTGGGGAGGGGCAGGGAGAGAGGGGGACAGAGGATCCCAAGTGGGTCATGCTGACAGCAGAGAACCTGATGTGGGACTCGAACTCACCAGCTGTGAGATTATGACCTGATCCAAAGTCAGAGGCTTAATCGACTGAGCCACTCAGGTGCCCCAGGAGATCTGTCTTTAAAATCAAAGTTACAGATATTTAATTTTCAAACAATAAAATGCACACATTTTAAATTTGTAGTTCAATGAATTTTGACAAATTTATATCTGTGGTAATTGCAACAGTCAAGTTACAGAACATTTCCATCCCCCTAAAATTTCCCTTGTGTCCTTTCCCAGTAAATTCCTACCCTTCATCTCGACCCTAGGTGACCACTGATCTGCTTTCTATTGCAATAGGTTAGATCTGTCTTTCCTAGGGTTTCATATAAATGGAACCATACAATATGTACTCTTTTGTGCCTAGCTTCTTTTCATTCAGCATTGTGTTCTGAGTAGTTGGTTTCCTCCTTTTTATTTCTGAGTAGTATTCTCTTGGTGATCTTGTTAACTCTCATAGAGGGGATATTAAGTGCACTGTGCAGGGTGTAGCACATACTTTATCTGTAATTCTTTTTTTTTAAATTTTTTTAAATGTTTATTTATTTTTGAGAGCGAGAGAGACAGAGTGTGAGTGGGGAGGGGCAGAGAGACAGAGACAGAATCTGAAGCAGGCTCCAGGCTCTGAGTTGTCAGCACAGAGCCTGACATTGGGCTTGAATCACATGACCATAAGACCATGACCTGAACTGAAGTTGGATGCTTCACCGACTGAGCCACCCAGGCGCTCCTATCTGTAATTCTTATAATAATCCTATGAGGGTGCTGGAAAATTACCTCATCCAAGATTCTATGGCTCGTCATTTATTTATCTTTTATTGCTGCCTCTGTCCCCAGTCCCAGATAAATACGATCATATGATCTGTTAGTGGAAAGACAGAAGCTGTTCTTCTTCTTTTTTTTTTTTAAGAGAGAGAGAGCACAAGTGAGCAAGGGGAAGAGAGAATCAGTCCCACAAGAGGCAGAGTGGGAGAGAGAAAGAGAAGGAGAAGAAGGGCTTACATTTACCCAATGTGGAGCTCATGTTCACCTGATGTGGAGCTCCAACTCTTGAACCCTGAGATCATGACCTCAGCCAAAGTCAGATGCTTAATAGACCGAGCCACCCAGGCCCCCTTGTAAAGACATGAGATTTAAATCAGGTAGATTTGAGTTCAGTTCTAAGCTTCAGCCCTTTCCTGGGTGACCTCAACTCTCTGCTGTTCTTTTTTTTTTTTTAAGTTCATTTATTTATTTTTGAGGGAGAGTGTGCACGTGCATGAGTGAGCAGGGAAGGAGCAGAGAGAGGGCAAGAATCCCACGCAAGCTCTGCTGGTAGCATGGAGGCAGATGTGGAGCTCGATCCCATGAAGTGTGAGATCATGACCTGAGCCAAAAATCAAGAGTCAGATGCTCAACCGACTGAGCCACCCAGGTGCCCCATCTCTGCTGATAATTTTGTTTCTTAAATGGAGCCAGTGACAGTTGTCTGGATGTAATGTATGTGCAGGCTCTGCTAAGGGCCTGGCACAAAGGGACAATACATGGAGACCACAGTATGTTCTATTTTCCTTAATTTCCCCATGCACCAGGCGAGCCAGGCAGGTGAGGATGGTATACCTTTCACCATCATCAGCAAAGCCCTCCTATATGCAAAGACCCATTAATGTGTTTTTCTGTGCTTTCTCTAACAGAACCTTCTCCTGTGGAGAGATTTAAGGAATTCCAGATAAAATCATATCCTGTACAGGACTTTAGTACTCTGAAACTTAAGCACCTCCAGAAAGCCTGGGAGCAACAGGGGTCCAGCTTCAGTAGGAGGATTAAAACCTCAGGAAATACTCTTCCAAAGACCTTGGGCCCGAAGATCAAGTAAGCTTAGCGCTTGGCAGATAGAAGGATCCAGATTCTGGTTGCAAAGGAAGATAGAACTTGAAAGGACAGAATGTCAGGGATACTGAAGAGGGGCTGGCGGTAGCAGGCATAGCTTGAGCACAAAGATTGGGGTATATACAGAAGGAAGCCTATAGAAGTGCTTGATTGGAGACCCAGGAGCTGCATTCTCTGCCTGTAACCCATAGGGCCATTTTAGGTGGTCAGCTACTTCCTTTCTCGGGGAACCTATTTGAGGAAGAAGGGGCAGGACAGATCTGGCTCTGATATTCTGTCTGCGTGTCACTGGATCTTTTTGTTTTATTGTGTTTTTGTTTGGTTTGGTTTTGTTTTTGAGAGAGAGAATGCTCCAGAGTGAGTGTGGGCGTGTGCACGCAAGATGGGGAGGGAGAGAGGGAGAGAGAGAATCCCAAGCAGGCTCTGCACTGACAGCCTGACTCAGGGCTCAGTCTCACAAACTGTGAGATCATGACCTGAACCGATATCAAGAGTTGGATGCTTAACCAACTGAGCCAACCAGGCACCCCTTATTGGCTCTTTTTGACTCTGAGCCTCTTCAGAAAATTCTACCCATCTAAGGGAGGCGGTAGATAAGAGCCTGGGCTTTGGAGTCAGTTCAACTCAGGCTCAAGTCCTGGCTTGGCCACTTATTTTATCTCTGTGTACTTGGGCAAGGGACTTGACCTCTCTAAGCCATAGTTTCCTTTTCTGTAGATAATAGGATTCAAGTCTAGGCATTGTTGTAAGCCAACAATTAAATGAGATAATGATAATTATAGCTGACACTTGTGGAATACTCTGTGCCTGGTACTGGATTATCTAATTTAATCCTGACAATAGTTCTATGAATTAAGTGCTGTTATCCATCTCATTTGTCAGGTGAGAAAACCAAGCTACAGGGAGAGATTAAGCTACTTGGTTTCAGGTCATACAGGTAGGAAGTGGCAGAGCCAGTATTCAAACCTGAGCAGCTTATTAGTGCTCAGCCTTGTTTTTTGGTACAACTATCATGGCTGGAATGAGGATGCACGATGAGGGCTGCACTTATGCCTTAACCCAGAGAGGCTGAGGAACAGGAAAGGACACTCAGTGGTACCTGCCTAGAAGCAGCTCAGTGCTGGACCCAGAGCAATATCATACCTCTTCTCCTTCATTAAATATAAAATTAAACTATCACAATTAAACTAATAGGAACATCACAACCTCCATGTTGTCCCAGTACCACTTCACTCAAGTCCTTTGCCTGTTAGCATTTCCAGCCCATCTATCTCCATAAGGAGCATCCCATAACTTCTGAGTTGTTATTCCCTCTGACGGATATTCTTTCTGAGGGAGTCCCAATCTTAATTCTTTGGAAAGTAGGGATTGAACGACCCAGTTCCTCTGCTGTAAATCAGTAAGGGAGAACAGACAGGTTGGACCCAGAAGTGAAAAATAAAGGCCATGCTGGGCATGTGCTACTCATGTATGCATCCTGGGGGGGGGGGGGGCGGGGGGAGAACTGTAGGCTGCCTTGTTTATGTGTTGGGTGAGTTTATGAGTTGGGTGACTATATCGGCTATATTCTCAGCCGATAAATAATTATTTTTCCCTGCCTCTAATCCAGATAGCATAGCCTGTCTCTTCCTTCTACCTTGCCCAAGACCAAAGAAAGCACAACAGGATTGCCTGTGTAAAATTAATTCCAGCATGAACAAAATACAGTATCTACAGGCTTCCCAAGGAAACCTGTTAAATAAACAAACAAACAAAGCCATCTCTTCTTTGCTTTTCTGCCAAGAAGGACAGCCCCAACCTGTGCTGTGTCCCCAGGGACATAGAGTTTACCCTGTGTCAAAGCAGTCTATTCTATATTGGACACCTCTGACTTAGAAATGTCTTCCTCATGTTGAGCACACATCAGCCAGCCTGTAATTCTCACCCATCAGGTCTGGCTCAGCTGTATAAGATCAGCAGCCCCTTCTTCCACATAACAGCTTTCAAGTGTTTAAAGGGGTTCTATTTCTTCATCTAAGTCTCCCCACTATTCAGCTTCTCCGGTTCTTGACATAAACTCTTCCAGGGCTTGATTTTGAGTTTTCTCACTTTCTGAGGTGGTGTGAATTCTCCAGGAAGGGGAGGTTCTTAAAATGCAGCAGAGTGGGAGCTCACTGTCCAGGACCTCATGAACTGGCTGTGTTACAAATGAATCCTCTTTAACAAGTTGTCAAATTTCAGATCTAGGCATCCACATTCCCTCGAATGTCCCATGATCAATACTGAGTATGGTGAACTCCCTGAGGAGGCTGCAGTGGGCGCCTACATCAAGATCCACACTGTAGAGGAAGGAGAAACTGTGGTAAGTGTGCAGAGAGCCTCATTCGTGTGGGCTGGAGTGTTAAGTAATAGCAGTAAAGGTTTAAAAACATTCCACTCTATATTTGGTGATGTTAAGGAGTATTTTTGACTTTTTTAGATATGATAATGGTATTATGGTTATGTTTTTTTAAGACTCCTTGTTTTTAGGAGATATGCACCAAAATACTTACAGATAAAATGATATGACATCTGTGACTTGTTTTAAAATAATCCAGGAACAAGGCAAGTAGTATTCTCTTACCACTCCTGTTCAACATTGTACTGGAAGTTCTAGCTAGAGCATTAAGACAAGAAAAGGAAATCAAACATATTTGGGGAGGAAGAAATAAAACTGTCTTTGTTTGCAGGTGTTTGATTGTCTATGTAGACAATTCCAAAGAATCAAAAAACAAAATGAAAAAAATCCTCCTGAAGTGAATAAATGATTATAGCAAGATCACAAGGTATAAGTCAATGAACATTGAAATTTGAAATTAAAAACACAATACCATTTATAGTAACACCAAAAATGAAATACTTAGGTATAAATCTAACAAAATATGTTCAGGGTCCATATGCAAAAAAAAAAACCCTTTATTGATTATAATGAAAAAATTCAAAGAAGATTTAAATAAATGGAGGAATATTCTATGTTCATGGATTGGAAGATTCTATTGTTAACATGTCAGTTCTTCCCAACTTGATGTATAGATTCAATACAATCCAGGTCAAAACCACAGCAAGTTATTTTGTGGACATTGACAAACTCATTATAAAATTTGTATGTTAATATACAAGTTAATATAAGCAAACTGGTAGGTCCATACAATGAAATATCGTTCATAAATAAAAATAAATGAACTATCAAGCTATGAAAAGACATGGAGGAAATCTAAATGGCTATTTTAAGTGAAAGAAGCCTGTATGAAAAGATTAAATATTCTATATTCCAATTGTATGACATGCTGGAAAAGGGATAACTATAGAGATAGTGATCAGTGGTTGCCAGAGGTTTGGAGTTCAGGGAGAGGGATGAACAGGTAAAGCACAGAGGATTGTTAGGACAGTAAAATTATTCTGTATGAAACCATAATGCTGGGTACAAAACCTTAAGCATTTGACAAGATCCATAGAAATTTACAGCACAGAGAGTGAACCTTAATGTATACAGTTTGTGAAAACAACAACAAAAAAGTTATTTAGGAGGCAGAGGATCCCATGAGGGAATGCAGACTATGACCAGAGAATCTAATGGTATTACAAACATGTGGAAAAAACCTCAGGAAGAGGGTGGGAGAAAAAGGTGCTGACCTATGTAATGTTGGAGGTGACTGGGTTCTGTGAGATGGAAAGCTGAAGAAATTGCACATGAGCACTATACTCTAGTTGATAAAGTTATTACCCATGGGTGGATGCTTAACAGTTCTGATACTGTGTACTGAAATGGATCAATTCAGTAAGTTAATGGCAGATCATGGCAGCCAGATTTCTCACCACTGGAGTAGAAATTTACAGATAAACAAGGAGGAGGCTAGAATGATCCATGTGGTAATGGATTAGTTGAAGACATTAGTATGAACTCCTATGTAGCTTAATATAAATACAGATGGTTCCACGTGGAAATATTTATAGATATGTGTATCAATATGTATCTTTTGGTTTGTCAGCTGACAGGGCCTAAAAGAAATGACACTCCAGTAGCAGTGAGCACTCCTAGCACCCTGATCTTGGTTTCTAATACCATTCTTTATTAAGAGGAACAAAGTTTTGGGGCACCTGGGTGACTCAGTCAGTTAAGCATCTGACTTCGGCTCAGGTCATGATCTCATGGTTTGAGGATTTGAGCCCAGCATAGGGCAATAGTGCAGAGCCTGCTTTGGATTCTGTGTCTCCCTCCCTCCCCAACACCCCACCCCACCCAACCCCCTCTCTCTCTTAAAAAAAATTATAAGTAAATAAATAGATAAATAAAAAAGAGGAACAAGGCTTCTTGGAAAATGATTGATTCTAGGACTAGGGCAGGAAATAGACTAGATGGGCCTGGAGCATTTTGTAGTGCCAGGGAGTAAGGAAGTATCGGGCAAAAACACTACATTGATTGTGGCAGGCCTATCAAAGGGACACAGGTATCAACTGAAAGAGCTCCCAGTGGTCAAAGCTGGAACGATTTGAGCAACAAAATAAAATAGTATTGGGTTATAACCCAAAGTATACAGTAAATATCCCTGAGTACATACTGGTATAATGAATAAATTAATAAAGACTTAGACTTAGACTTTAGACTTAGAAGAATTGAGAAGATAATACAGAGTTCCCATATGCCCTCTACCCAGTTTCCTCTATTATTAATGTCTTACACTAGTAAAATATCTTTGTTATAGTTAATGAACCAATATCGCTGCATTATTATTATTAACTCAGGTCAAGGAGTTATTTGGATTTCCTTTTTTTACCCAATCTCCCATTCAGAAGAATTCCAAATGATTTACATAGATACTTGGCTGTAAAGCAGAGGATGCATAACTCCCCATTCCTTGGGTGTGGGCTGCACATAGTGACTTCCTTCTAAGGAGTACAGTATGGAAAGGGAGAGGGGGAAGAGTAACTTTACAGTGGAGGAACCTGAGAAACACAACCTTAGCCAACCTCCACAGTTAAATTGTGTTGATAGTATGTCCCTTAATATGATGAAACGGGAATGTGATGTGATGAGGATGGCACTTTATGTCCATGGTCCTCTTCCCAACAAGCCACAATCCCCATCTAATAATGGGAACTAATCAGACAAATTCAAAAAGCTGGCTATCATACAAAATATTTGACCGGTACTCCTCAATAGCTGTCAAGGTCATCATAAATCAGATAAGTCTGAGAAACTGCCCCAGCCAAGAGGAGCCTAAGGAGAAGAGAATAAATGGAGTATGTGTCTTGCATAGGATCCTGGAACAGGAAAAGGATTGGGTAAAAAAATGAAATCCAAATAACTCCTTGACCTGAATTAATAATAATGCAGCGATATTGGTTCATTAACCATAACAAAGGTATTTTACTAATGTAAGACATTAATAATAGAGGAAACTGGGTAGAGGGTATATGGGAACTCTGTACTATCTTCTCAATTCTTCTAAGTCTAAATTGTTCTAAAAAATAAAGTCTATTAAAAATATAACTATCCAATAATTGAGGGAGTGGGGAGCATATGGATGAAACACGTTTGGCCATGAGTTAATCATTGTGGGAGCTGGGCAGCAGGTGAACAGCCAAGAGAGGGCACGAGGGCTTTCTGGTGAGTAGTAATGGGCCTCCGTGTGCTGGGGGAGGGGCTGTCTTCTGAAGCCCCATGTGTGGTCATCATCCTGTGTGTGGTCATCATAGTCTAGAGAGCTGCTCTCTCGACATGCCCTTGCTGCTGTTCCTCAGTTAACAGTATCTCCAGGGTCCTCTTCATGCCCTTGTCACCCCATGTTGTAGTAGGCTCTTAATGCTCCTGCCCACTGGACTGTGAGTCTTTGGATGCAGGAAGGCCAGCCACTGCTGGGTGGGAGCCCTAGTCCCTAACATGGCCCACCCTCAAGGCTGATGGAATATTTCCAAGCTCCTCCTTTTGTTCTGCAAAACTCTGCCTTGTGCAGTTTTTAACTAGCTCCTCCCCCAACCTTTCCCCACCCCCTACAACCCCAAGAACAAACAGAAGAAATCAGCTTCCTTGCCACATGATGTCCCCTTAGATATTTAAAGAATGCCATTTTGTTTTTCATTCAACATTTCTGGAGCCAGGCACAGTACCAATGCCCCATTAATTATTTTCTTATTCAGTCAAAACATCCTCCATCCCTTCAGACAGTTTTCATGTGATGTGGTTTCCAGCCCTCTTGTGGTTTACTACACTGTGGTGCATTCACGTTTCTGAATAAGGCACTGAGGACTGAACACCGGGCTCCTGAGGCCAGCACCTGGCCTGTGAGTGCAGCCTTGCATATCTCCAGGCAGAGCAGCTGAGGATGCTGGTCACCCTGAGCCTAATGGAGGCACCAAAGGGCAGAAAGGGGGTGCCCGGTTGGGTAGATGGTGACAGCAGTGGAGGCTATGTAAGATGGAACAAGAAGGGCACGGTCTGTGTTGTCAAGGGCCTGCAATGCTGTAATAGGGACCTTGGCTTTGATTCTCTTGGAAGTCCTAGAAGGCTTTGGGTGGGACTCCGAGCAAAGACCCAACACAGGGCTCAGCACATAGAAGCCTCCCCACATATGTGTTACATGACTCTTGTGGTGAAAATGCCGGATGTGTCTTCGGTAAGACTCTGTTCTCCCTGCTTTCAAGGCCCTGGCTTCATTTGTAGGAGAATGAATAGTGATAGCTGTGCCTGTGTATTCACCTAGGAGATCACGTTGTCTAAGCTGGGAAGCAGGAATATAAAGCTGGTTCAGTCCTGGAAACAGTGGAAGTTGGGGCCTGCTCTGTTTTGAGCCAAGAAGTATAGGGGAGCCAGATTCTCCAGAACAGACAGAACAGACAGACTGAGGCCTCAGATTGGGCAGAAAGGATATGCCAGATTGGGGTGAAGGGCAGGGGGTCCTTATCTTCATTTTGCTTCTAATTAGCCAGCTTAAGCAAATCACTTTACCTCTCTGAATGTGTGTCCTCATCAGAAAATGAGGAAACTTACCTGGGTGAGCTGCTAACTGAAATGTTCTGTGACCCCATTTGAGCATTAATTCAGCAGATAGTTCTTAAATATTTTTTTTTTCAACGTTTATTTATTTTTGGGACAGAGAGAGACAGAGCATGAACGGGGGAGGGGCAGAGAGAGGGAGACACAGAATCGGAAACAAGCTCCAGGCTCTGAGCCATCAGCCCAGAGCCTGACGCGGGGCTCGAACTCACAGACCGCGAGATCGTGACCTGGCTGAAGTCGGACGCTTAACCGACTGCGCCACCCAGGCGCCCCATTCAGCAGATAGTTCTTAAGCATCTACCGTACACTAACCATGGCCCAAAGTGCTGGTGTGGGCAAGTAAACTGACATCCTTCCTGCCCTCATGGGGCTCATGATCTAGTCTGGGGACAGACAATAAACAGATAAATTAGCAAACATAAAATGTTGTAAATTGCTGCTAGGAATGGAATAGAAAGTTGGGCTGGTGGGGGGGGGGGTTTCTTAAATGGAGCGATCAAGGAAGCCCACTCTGACGAAGTGATGTGTAAGCTGAGACCTGAATGGTGAAAAGGACAAGCTGTAGACAGCCTGGGGTAAGAATGTTCCAGAATGAGAATAGTAAGCTCAAAGCCTGAGGCCAGAAGGAGTTTGGTGTCTCAAGGGGACCAGAAGGGAGGGCAGCACAGCTGGAACAGAGTAAACAAGGCAGGGTGGCATGAGGCCAAGCTGGAGAGCGGGGCAAGGGTGAGATAGGCCAGGTCTTGGGGGTCACAATGAGGAGTTTTACTTTATCCTGGGTGCCCTGGGAAGATATTTGAAAGGTGTAGGCAGAAAAGAAACCTAACTGGCTGGTGTGTGTGGGATGGGTTGAGGGTGGATGAGAGTACTCGCTGACAATGCTGCCTTCAGTAGGTCCCTGAACAGATCACTGGGTTCAAATCCTGCCTCCACGTCTTTCTGTCCTTGGGCAAGTTACTTAGCCTCTTTGTGCCTCAGTTTCCTCAGAGTATAGTAGTTAGAAGCATGGACTCTGAAGACAGACCCCTTGAGTTCCAATCCTAGCTTTATTGCCTCCATGCTGTGGGATGTTGGACATGTTTCTTAACCTCACAGCATCCTCTGTAAAATGAGGATAACAATAGGACCCACCTCATGGGGTGATTGTGAGAGTTTCATATGAGTTACTACACATGGAGGCCTGCAGAAAAGACAGGGGAGGGTGTGGTGGCTGCAAAAGGCAAGATTTAGAAGGGGAAGACTTGCTGTTTGAATTCTGTCATTGTCCCAAGGAAGAGAAAATGCCTTCACTTGACACAAGAGTTGAGATTGGACATTGGGGAAACCTTGTGAAATGCTATGCCCTGAAGAGGGACTGCCTGAGTGTGATTCTTAGAAAGACTGCATGGAGGTAGGACACTGACAAAGCACCTACAGACTCTTCTAACCTGATCAGCCAGCGGACTTTGATGTCATGTAGCAAAAGGAACCCTGGACTTTCCCCTATCACTTGCAGAATGGTCCCCAGATGGATTCGTCTGCTTTGTGGGGCCTCGTTTTTCCCATCTAGAAAATCTGCTGGTAGAAGTGGACGGTCTCTGAGGTTGAGCTTTCTGGGACTTCTGTTCTCCAGGGCCTTCACCAGATCCTCCTCCCGGAGAACCAGCGTGACATGCGGCCCCTGGTCCTTGTGAGCCTGGGAGCCGAGGTGATACGGATAAGGAGAGAAAAATTTTGGGAACTGATTGACAGCGAGGTAAAAGAGAAGTTGTACAGATTCCAGATCAAGTACCCCAGGTCAGTGCTGGAAATGTGCATACATCCCATTAGATTGAATAAACAAGTTTTTGCCTATTATTTTAGTAAAAGTAAAAAAAAAGTGCTAATATCTAGTGCTGAAAAGGGAGGAATGAGACCAGTAGTTGTTAGTACCCCCTAAATTGTCTCAATCCTTTTGATAATAATTTTAGCATTATGTTTCCAGGACCATACCCTTTGAAGTAAAGGTCTACCTGTGAATTTATCTTCATATAATTAAATTATGTGAAAAGCTACCTGTGCTAACATGTTTATGGCAGGCATATTCATAATAGAAAAACCACTACCACCACCACACATGTCATACTATGGGGATAGTTTAGAAATTGTGGTGCATTTCTTTTATACAGCATAACCATTTTATTGAAAAAATTGTTAAGTTTAGGGGCACCTAAGTGACTCAGTCAATTTAGTGTCAGACTTCAGCTCAGGTCATGATCTCATGGTTTGTGGATTCGAGCCTTGCGTTGGGCTCTGTGCTGACAGCTGGGAGCCTGGAGCCTGCTTCAGATTCTGTGTTTCCCTGTCTCTCTGACCCTTCCCTGCTCATGCTCTGTCTCTCTCTGTCTCTCAAAAATAAATAAATGCTTAGAAATTTTTTTTTAAATGTAAGTTTAGGTTGCCTGGGTGGCTCAGTCAGTTGAGCATCTAACTTCGGCTCAGGTCATGATCTTGTGATTCGTGGGTTCAAGCCCTACATTGGGCTCATTGCTGTCAGCCCAGAACCCACTTTGGATCCTCAGTCTCCCTCTCTCTGCCCCTCCCCCGCTTGTGCTCTCTCAAAAATAAATAAACTTTTTTTTTTTTTAATTTTTTTTTTCAACGTTTATTTATTTTTGGGACAGAGAGAGACAGAGCATGAATGGGGGAGGGGGCAGAGAGAGAGGGAGACACAGAATCGGAAACAGGGTCCAGGCTCTGAGCCATCAGCCCAGAGCCCGACGCGGGGCTCGAACTCACGGACCGCGAGATCGTGACCTGGCTGAAGTCGGACGCTTAACCGACTGCGCCACCCAGGCGCCCCAAAAATAAATAAACTTTAAAAAAATGTTTTTATTTGTAAATTTAATGGCTCTGTAGCAGGAAGGTAAATAGATGATATAATGATACATGAAAAGGACAAGGTGCAAACTTGTATATATACTATGGCTATGTCTTTGTAAAACACAAGAGAAAAATCTAGAAGGAAATAGCAAAAATGGTAACCTCTGTAATATTGCCAAATTTGTAAGAGTCATTCTGTCTGGAAGGTGAGACTAAAAGGTACTTCCCAGTTATCGTTACATATTCTTCTCATACTTGTTTTTGCAATGCATATGCATTGCTTTTATAATGAGGGAAGAAAAGAAATATTTTTTAAAAGTTGTTGTCATGGGGCGCCTGGGTGGCGCAGTCGGTTAAGTGTCCGACTTCAGCCAGGTCACGATCTCGCAGTACGTGAGTTCGAGCCCCGTGTCAGGCTCTGGGCTGATGTGAGTTCGAGCCCCGTGTCAGGCTCTGGGCTGATGGCTCAGAGCCTGGAGCCTGCTTCCGATTCTGTGTCTCCCTCTCTCTCTGCCCCTCCCCTGTTCATGCTCTGTCTCTCTCTGTCCCAAAAAATAAATAAAAAACGTTGAAAAAAAAAGTTGTTGTCAGGATACTGGCATGCCAAGTGAGGTTTTTCTCTTTATTCTCCAAATGTTTGGTAATGATGATATATTACTTTTAAAATTAAAAAAAATAATATCTATCTTGAAAGATTTGATAAAAAGATTTATTTTTTACTTTTCCTTTGTTTTCAAATTTTCCAGAGTGAACACTTATATAACATGAAAAAAACCCTTTATTTTTTTATGTAAAAATTAACTGGACCAGTAGTTGCAAAACAATTTTGAATTTTTTTTTAACGTTTATTTATTTTTGAGACAGAGAGAGACAGAGCATGAACAGGGGAGAGGCAGAGAGAGAGAGAGACACAGAATCTGAAACAGGCTCCAGGCTCTGAGCTGTCAGCACAGAGCCCGACGCGGGGCTCGAACTCACGGACCGTGAGATCATGACCTGAGCCGAAGTCGGACGCTTAACCGACCAAGCCACCCAGGCGCCCTGCAAAACTATTTTGATCTCACACTGTTATTACTAAAAAGTGTTTGACTATATACCCCCTAGGATATATATGTGAATATGAATAACATGTATTAATTAATTATTATTGTTATATACATATATTGCTGTATTAATATATACATTATTGACATACCGAAATAGATCTTTAAGAAATAAGACAAAAGTAAATATGAATGAGGTCCTACTATTTTTTTCACACAACCCAGTAGATCTTGTTCACCTCCCTGGGTGACATGCTCTGTATCCCCACTTTGGGGCCCCCAGCTTAGACTCCTGGTCTTACCACTGGGCCACCTTCCTCCACCTCCTCCCCACTAGATCCTTTCTGCATACTGTGCTCTTGCGAAAACCCAAATCTGGCCGTGTTAAACTCCTTAAAACCTTTCAGTGGCATCTCACTGCTTATGGATAAAATGCAGACTCAGTGCCGGGTATGTGACCCTTCATGGTGTGACCCTTCACCTCCCCTGCAACACTTCTGGCCGCCTGTAACCCACTCTGGCAGCTCAGGTAGATTGCCTCCTGGACCCTGTATATATTTGACTTTGCCAATGCTGCCCCTTCTGCCTGAAATTCCATCCCCTAGTCTTGCCACTCTTTTTTTTTTTTTCTGATAAATTCCTGCTCATTCTTTAAGACTCATCTCCTCCAGGAAGGCTTCCCTGACTAACCCAGGTTGGTGTAAATATCCCTTCCTGATACTCTCTACAGGGCTCTGCCATTGACCATTGTATTGAACTATAACTGTTTAGAGCTGGGTAGTTTGTACAGTTCTTTCCCCATCACTTGATTAATTGCTTCATGAAGGCGTGGACTGGGCTTTCCCTGCCCTTCATGTCTGACATCTACCTATGCAGTACCCAGTACAGGGTAGGTATACAATAAATGAATGAATGAATGAATGAATGAGTGTATGAATAAAGCATTCTCACTGCAGAAAACTGGAAAATGCTGAGTGTTTTAAAAAGTGAAAAGTAGAACCATTTGCAATCCTCCAACAACCCCATGTTAGCATTTTGTGTATTTCCTTTTACTGTATGTATTTTTTTTTTTTTTTTTTTTGCTACATGGATATGTGCTAAGTATGCATTTATCATTCAGGTGCACAAAGTTTCATAATGGAGATTATACCGATTATGCAATTTAACATCCTCCCCCTTTTCTCTTTTCTTGCGGTCAGACATGGTTTTGCTGACAGGTGTGGAAGCAGGTGGTTCCTAGTGGTAAGGAAAAAGGAGGTGTGAAGGCAAGCAGATCTGTAGAGTTACTGCAGCCATGTCCAATAAGCATGTGAAAGAATTCGATGTGGGATCTGTATGATTTTGGATAGGTCATTTCTCCTCTCCTCAGAGTCAGACTTCATTCTGCAAAAGAAGAAAATGAGACTAGACCAGTGTCTCTTCCCAAGTATGGAACGTATACACAGAAGATTTACAAGACGATTTTAGCTGGTATACTAATTGACATTTTTAGCTTTCACAGCTATGTACTTATTCTAGTATGAATTAGAAAAACAACATGATGGGTCACCTGGGTGGCTCAGTTGGTTGGGTGTCCAACTCTTGATTTCGGCTCAGGTCATGACCTCACAATTTCATGGGTTCAAGCTCCATGTCGGGCTCCGTGCTGATGGTATGGAGCCTGCTTGGGATTCTCTGTCTCCCTCTCTGTCTGTCCCTCCCCAACTTGTACTGTGTCTCTCTCAAAATAAATAAATAAACAAAAATTTTTTAAAAAGAAAAAGAAAAACAACATGACTAGTTCACTAAACTCATGGTTTGACAGATCTTGTTGCTGAGAATAAGGCCAAAGTAAATATTTAAGTAAAAGAAACATGGCAGATTTAAGAAAAGTTATTAATAAATTAAAGAACAGGTGATATGTAGATATGGCCCAAATTGGGGCAGTTTTGTGTGAAAAACAAGTTGAGAAGCACTGGTTGTCCCTTGCAGTTCAAAGATGCCACAATTCTCCAATTCCTGTGTACAACCAATACACAATAGTTAGAGCCACCTACTCAAAAAAAAGGATTTTAGGAGAACTAGATCCTCAAGTGATGCTTGGCATATGATGGGTATCAGTTAATGCCTATAGAATTGAAATTCAGAAAAGGTTTCCGTGGACTTGAAGAGGGTGGCAGATGTTTGAGCACTCAGCATCTGTGCTGTCCAGTCAGCACTCCGCTGCAGTGATCCGCAATGCTGACAGACGGAATTCTGGCTTATTCATTCAGTGTTTGAACTCCTGGTTTCTAGACTGCTAAAGCAGGCAGAAAACATATCCATTATCTAGCTCAAATCCTCCATGTTGTAACTGAGGACTGTGAAGCCCCGGAAAGGGGACGTGACATCCTGAAGATGACAGTCAGTGCCCGTGGGATGCCTGTCCTGTGAATGCCACAGGCTAGATAACCTGACACATCTCCCCCTGCAAGGCGTAGGGAGGGCTGTGGGGAATGTAATGAGTATATAGCTGAGTTCCCAAGACAGAAGGGAAATCTCCAAGGGCCAAAAGGAAGTAGAGCCTAAAAGCCAAAGCACAGAGTGTGATCTAGTGTGGGATTGCCTGGCGGGAGTGGGCTGGACTCGGGGTTAAGGGCATCAGGGGCTGGAATTTTACACCTGCAGGGACACATGAAATTAAATCCCCTGCACAAAGCTGAGGCTTTTAGAAGAGCTACACTGTTTTGTGAAAAACTAAACTAGAAATCAACATGACCCATCAGCATCAAGGAATCTTGTCTGTCTTAACTTGGACTCTGGGTGTCCCCCCGCCCCCGCAAAAAAAGAGACCCCTCCCCCTAAGAATCTATAATCACATGCTTGCCCCTCATAGGTTTTGGTGAGTCCTGTAGCATCTTTGAACCCCAGTTTCCATGTTTCTGAAATGTGGTGGTTGTGAGGATTACACGAGTTAGCGAGTAAAGTGCTTGGCCCGTGAGACGTGCTAAGTCAGAGTTGGATATTGTTTTTATTATGGAAGAAATCAGGAGTTAGTGGAACTTTTTAAGTGGAGACTATCCAGTGCTGTGCTGGTGAATGTTTAACAACTGACTCTCTGGGAGGTGGGTGGGAAGTAAGCCTGATTTGAAGTGTTTACTGATTTCTGTGGTGTGTATACTCCCACTATGGCCAATTTTGAGCTCCTAACCCTGTGTCACTGAACATGGGCTTGAGGAGAGTTGCATGTCATTAGCACTCTGAGCTGAGAGGGGCTGACTTTGGCACACCACTGAGACCAACAGGCCTAGCTAGTAGCCCATTCTGACCTCTGGGTTTTTTATTGAGTTGGTGTCTATGGATCAAAGTTGACTCTCTTCTGGTCAATATAATGTAGCTGGAAGAATGTTCTAATTTGTTAGTGACTTATTAGGCTTGCTTCCTAGGTGAGAGTGTAGGCAAGTCAACAGAAATAGAACATGCCCTTGCCTTGCTGTGGTCTCAGAAGGAAATAAACCAATGAGTGCTGAGCCCACTCCCCTTCCCCCACTCTTTTCCCCCTCCCATGCTATGAGGGAAGGCGATGGAGTAGAGCCAGGGCACCAAGACCAGTCCAAGGCAGCTACCAATCTACTTTCTGTCTCTATAGATTTGCCTGTTCAGGACATTTTGTGTAAATGGGGTCATTCAATGTATGGTCTTTTGTGACTAGCTTCTTAGCATTATGTTTTCAGGTTTCATCCATGTTGTAGCATATACTGTTTATTGTCATTCCTTTTTGTTGTCAAATAATATTCCATAGCATGTACCTATCACACTTTATCCACTCCTCAGTGGATGGATGTTGGGTTGTTTCCACTTTTTGGCCATGATGAATAATGCTGCTGTGAACGTTCTTGTGCAAGGTTTTACATGGACAAAGGTTTTCATTTTTCTTGGGTTTATACCAGATGAAATTGCTGGGTAAGTTAACTCTGTTTAACCTTTGAGGAACTGCCAGACTCTTATCCAAAGTGGCTGCACCAGTTTACCTTCCCATCAGCAATGTACCAGAACCCTTGTTTTGATATCTCTACTTTATTACACATTTTTATCTATTTTTTAAGTTTATTTATTTTGAGAGAGAGACAGAGTATATATGCATGTGTATGCATGCATGCACGAGCAGGAGAGGGACTGAGAGAGAGGGAGAGAGAGAATCCCAAGCAGGCTCCACACTGTCAGTGCAGAGACCAGTGTGGGGCTCCATCTCATGAACTGAGAGATCGTGACAAGAGCCAAAATCAAGAGTTGGATGCTTAACTGACTGGGCCACCCAGGCACCCCTATCCGGTTTTTGTTTGTTTGTTTGTTTGTTTGTTTTGTTTTTTAAATTATAGCCATCCTAGTGGGCATAAGTGGTATCTCATTGTGGCTTTGATTTACATTTCTTTGATGGAAAATGGTTACCTATATAATTTAAATTTTTAGTAGCCACTTTATAAGAAGTTTAATTAACTTTTAAGATATATTTTATTGAATTCAGTGTATCTCAAATATTACCATTTCAACACGTAATCAACATAAACATTTTTAATGAGATTCTCTACATTTGTTTTTGTTCTAAGTCTTTGAAATCTGGTGTGTAGTTTACACTCACAACACATCCCTCATTCAGATTGGCCACATATCACATACTTAGTAGCCACATGTGGCTCATGGCCACTGCACGGGACAATGCAGGTCTAGGGGAAGAAAGTGTGGAAAGGTAGAGAAGGCAGAGAGGAGTCTGGAAGAGGCACACAGGTGGGATGGAGCACACTATGTTTAGGAATTGAAAGAATGGCAGGAGGCAAGGCTGGAGGGGCAGGGGGGACAGGAGGAGCAGGTGTGGGAATGTCAGCATCTGTGTCTTACCTTCAGTGATGAAGATATGTGCCAGAAGTTCCTCCAGGAGAACAGCTGGAATATCTTTCGGAAGGACCTGATGCGGCTGCTGCTGAAGCCTCGCCAGCGTCCATCATTCATTCCAATCCGGCCCAAGAAGAAAGGGATCTACAACCCCACGAGTTTGGTGCTGGATTTGTGTGGCCTCGACAAGGAGACTAAACCTTGTTATCCCATTTTTATGGCACCCCAGAAATACCTCCCCCCATTGAGGATTGTCCAAGCCATCACAGCCCCCCGGTACAAAATCCAAGAACTCCTGCCTCAGTATAAGAATGTAGGAGTCCTTGTTTAGACCCAATAAAAGATGGGTTGGTCACCATGTTTCCTGAGTGACCACCATGGGACTTGTGGGGCTTAGAGTGGGGGCCTCCTGGGGGCTGTGGGTCCAGAGAGATGTGTGGGGGCAGCAGCTCAGGCACTGTCTCCCTTGACACTTTTGGGGCTTAGTGGATGGTCAGGAGGCTGGGTGTGGATGGGGTAAGCACTGGGGATGGTCTCAGGGTGGGAGGGTCTTACTGGGTGAGATGGACGGGAGGCACAGAGGGGCTCAGATCAAAGTGAGCAAGACCAGACCATTTGCAAACTCAAATGCCTTGCAGAGGCCACACAGGTCATCTAAAGGAGCGCAGCAGAAGGACTGGGCAGGCAACAGGCAACGGTGGGGACTGGTGTGCACATTCCCCATCCAGATGGAACAGCTGCTCCCTCTCCTCAATTGATGCCATGCCAGGAAATAATGCAGGCCCCTGACTGACAGTCTTTAGATTTTTTAAGAGAACCAAGAAACCCAATATTTTAGATGATTCCTACTGGTTTTTAAATGTGAGCAACTAATTCAAATTGTTTTTAAAATACCATGTTAGGCAAACAAAACACATACGTGGGCTGTGTTGGACCTACAAGCTGCTGGTTTGCCAGTGCTCATCAAGCCCCTCTGACAGGGCGTTGCCAGAGACTGGAGGAGGCGTGACTGGGGGTGGGGTGGGGGTGGGAGGTATAAGGAGCGAGAGAGATAGATGGGCAGCATGACAAGAGCAGGCATTCTGGGTGTTGAGGATGGGGAGCCAGCAGCCTGAGAGAGAAGAGGCAGCCAGAGATAAGAAGGTGGTAGGTCGGACTTACAGAGGGCTCCTTGGCCCCTCTGAGGGGTCCCAAACCTGTGGCTACCTGTTAGTGACCTGGGCCGACTCTCTTTGTTGGTAACACTGGGTCAAATCACCTCTCTCCCTTGGGAAGCTCCATAGTTTAGCTGTGAGAGCACTGGGGGCCTGGTAGAGGTCACGGCAGCACATGAGCCTGACCTGGGGCCACAGGGAGAGACAGGAGCCCTCTTCCACCCATCCCTCCCCACCCCACACACTCACCTACTCCATGTGGCAAGGAGCAGGTTGGGAAGAACACCTGAGAACAGAGCCTGGCTCTGTTTCTGTGTCACTGGACCCCTTTGAGCACCTTGAGTCCTTCACCTGCGCCTGTTTCCCTAGTGGCAAAGTGAGCGAGTTGGACAAGATCAATGATTTTCACAAGAGGTGAGTATAGTTTGAAAAGCATATTCAACATTATAATTTTGTTTGTTGTATTTAAAAGAAAACTTCTCATGTTGCACAGCAAAGAAGAAGGGGTATGGAATTTTTCTTTCAGAAGAGGGTGTGGATGTAAAAGAATAGAGAAGTAGTGGACTCATCATCTCTGGCTTCTCTGATAGCTTCAGATGGTCAAGGAGACTGTGATGCCTGCAGCATTTCTGAAAAGGCTGTCTGTGACCTACAAGGATGAGGTGGCACTGTTTGGGGACCAGGTAAATTGGGGTGTCTGACTATATTTAGGGCTGTCTTTGCATTTAGGGCTGTGGCTCCAAGATGTAGGTATGGACATCTTATTCATTCATTTGAAGTTTATTTACTTTTGTTTATACTTGCTTTGTTATACTATACTTTGTATACTATACAAATATATAGTATACTATACTATACTTTGTTTATATAGCAGATCCAAAAGAGATTAAGAGGCAGTCTCTGTCCTCTCTTATTCTCCAGGCTAGGAGTCAGCAAGCTCTATAAAGGGCTAAATAATAACTATTTTAGATTTTTAGGCCATACAGTTTCTTTAGTGTTCCAATAAAACTATTTATAAAAATAAATGGCCTGCGGGCCATAGTTTGCTGATCCCTACAGCCCTTGAAGGTTCTTGACCAGACATGACATGACATGACCAGAGAAGGAGTGAGAAACTTATTATTGAGTGCTTATTCTGTGACAGCCATCTTGCTAAGCATCTGACTACAGAGTCTGATGACCTTGGGTTAAGATCCCAGCTCTGCCATTTAATGGCTGTTGAGGATTAAAAGAAGTGGTGCATGAACTAGACAAATGGTTAAAAAAAAGAAAAAGAAAAAGAAAAAAGAGGTGGTACATGTGTAGCAAGATGTAGGATTTTATTCACCCAGACCCCAGGGCCCTGCTTCCTGGGAAGTGAGAGAAAAAAACTTGCAGAATAGGAGGTAGAACATGTTTTCCAGGGGAGTGGCAGGTGAGAAAATGGACTAGAAGGGCAACCCTGGAGTGAGGGTGCTGGAGGGAGAACATGGGGGCTGGGCTTCGCGAAATCTTGAGGGGAGCAGAGCAAAAGCAGAGCTTTTTCTGAAGCCATCATTTAGCAGACAGAAGAGTTTGAGAACGAGAAATGTCTAAAGAGGTTTCCAAAGACTTTTTCTGTGCATTGAGAATATGTTTCTCCTTTGGTATTTTCTTGAAGAAGCCAAGTAAACATTTGTGTAGCTCTTAGTTATGGTTTTATGTGGTACTGCTGTTTCTTTGAATTCAGTAACCAAGCAGAGAATGGGTCTCCAGTTATTTTTGGGTTACACTTGTGAAGTCCCTGGTACACAGTAAGTGATCAATACATGTTAGATGTTATTAGCACCTTTTTGACCGAGATCAATTTGGCCATCCAGAGACTCTCTTTCCCTTAGAGTGAAATAGGAAACCGAATCTTTGGAAGTCTAAGTCTTCATAATCAGTGCAAAAGGCCATCCTGAGTGATGTGTGTGTGTGGGGGGGGGGGCATCCTGGTTGACATCCTGCCCAAACTCTACACTCTTCTGAAATGGTTAATGTCAACATGTAAGGGCAGGTTGGAGGGAGAGAGCAGAGCAGGTCAACAAAAGCACTAACATGTGCTGTGGGTGAGGGTGCTGTTTGGAAGAATGAGTGGGGGCAGTATGGGGAGGCTTGTGGCTGCTTCTAAGTGTGTGAGAGCCTCCCAGCTTCTAGGCCGTGAGCTTCAGAATGAGCAGTGGTTCTTAAGGCTGCCTCACATACACTCTGCAACATGGAACAGGGATCAGAATCAGGCAGGGGAGGACAAATTATGATTTGGGAGAGAAGCTCGTGCAAAAGGAGCAAACATGACACCCCTTGGTATAGTGTTAGCAACAAACTGCTTTCAGTGCCACAGAGGTCCTTACTGCCCACCTGGGCCCAGATCCAAGGTTCAGGAAACCCACAGTGACCTGCCACCAGGTAGAAGGGCCTGGGCCCAGGTATTGAGCACCCGCTGTGTGCCAGGCACTGCATGAGGCACTCTAGAGAGGCTATGGCTTGTCCTGAAAGCATTTTCTGGCATTATCCTCATTTGACAGATGAGGAGCCTGAGGCCTAGATTGGCAAAAGCCTTGTCAAACCTCACTCAGCTACCAGGTCGTTGTTCCAGGAAATGCATGTGCTCTCTCTGCACCCAGTGCCCTTCCAGGCAGAGTTGCAGCGTGTGCTGCCACACCATCGTTACTCATCTATCCCAAATGAGCCACCTGTTTTCACCATTCAGTACACACAACCCTGCAACTGTGTCTGAGAGAATATAATCACCCTCTGGAATGATTTTCCATATGTAAATAAGCATAGTCATACTTGGAGAGGCACACCCAGGCCACTTGAGCCAAAAATATAGCCCTAGCATGAACAGCTTCCACTGTTTGGGGGAAAATGAAAAAAACCCATTTGAAAAATAAACACAAGGAGATATTGCCAGAGTTTGTTATAGGAAGTGTTTAAGATCACATCTTGGGATTGGAAGCAAAAACATTCTTTAAATTCTTCATTCCTTTTATACAACTCCTGGAAAAATTGTACCTTCCAGTTGTGGAAAGTCTCAGGGGTGAGACAGGTCACTTGACAACTCCCATGATACCACCAGAGGCCGTTTTGCCATGAGGCCTTTTTATTTGGGGATTTAAGGGGCTTAACCACAGGGATGCTGTGTTGCAGAATTTGGAACCACTGGTTCAGAGCTGACAATGAGGGTGAGTAGTTTCTAGGTGGTTGGGAAGCAGCATCAAAGCTAGAACAAGGGTTTTTCATGGCTGCTGGAGGCTGTGGGCTTTAGCCCTGTTGACATAGCTGTGGAAAAGTGGTGCATCTGGACGTGTGCTGTGTAGCCTTCAGCCAGGCTCCTTCTCTTTCTGGAGCCTCACTGCTATCATTTGTAAAATTGTTGGGGTCTGGTGTGTGTTCTTCATACACTATTGTCTTGCCCTACCTATCCTTCAACTTCTAAAACCTCCCCACCCCCAAGAGAAAATTCAGAATCAAGAAGAAAGTGGATTATTAAGACACTTTGGAAGATTATATAGACCAGTTACTTTATGGAATGTCTTCTGATTTGGGTTGGTTTTATATTTTCTCATGATTAGATCTAGGTTATACATCTTTGGCAGGAACCACAGAAGTGGCTCTGTCTCCTTTTCATTGGATGCTATCAAGTGGTGTGAGATTTCAGTGTGTCCCATTACTGGTGATAACTTTGATTATTGGATTGAAATGATGTCTCTACTGTAAAATCACTTTTGACACATATTCCCTTTTTATTTCGAAAATCATATATACTGTATATGTATGTATGTTGTGGTAAAAAAAAAAGTAAAATTTACCATCTTGTTTTTAGGTGAGTAGTTCAGTAGTGTTAAACATATTTACATTGTTGTGAAACAGATCTTCAGATCCATATCATCTTGCAAATTTGAACTGAATACCCATTAAACTTCCTCTTGCCACTTCCCACCATTCTACTTTCTGTCTCTGAATCTATTTAGATATACCCCATATGAGTGGAATTGTACAGTATTTGTCATTTTGCAACTGCCTTATTTCACTTAGCACAATGTCCTCAAGGCTCATCCATATTGTGATAAGATGTCCTTCTCTTTTAAGGCTGAAAAACATTCATAGCATGCATATTCCACATTTTACTTATCCATTCATCTATTCATGGAAATTTGAGTTGCTTTCACCTCTTGACTTTTGTGAATAATGCAGCTATGAACATGACTGTGCAGATAGCTCTTTAAGATCTTGCTCTCAATGTTCTTGGATATATACCCGGAAGTGGGATTGCTGGACTCACGTGGTGGTCCTAGTTTTGATTTTTTGAGACACTGTCATCCTGTCTTGCATAGCAGCTGCACCATTTCACAGTTCCACCAATAGTACACAAGGGCTCCAATTTCTGCACGTCAATGTTTGTTACTGTTTTTTGTTAATAGCCATCCTAATGGCTGTGAGGTGATATCTCATTGTGGTTTTGATTTGCATTTCCCTAACGATAAATGAAGCTGAGCATTTTTCATGTGCCTTTTGTACATCATCTTTGGAAAAATGTCTATTCAAGTCCTTTGTCCATTTTTAAAAATGTTTTTTTAAATTATTTTTGAGAGAGAGAGAGCACGAGCTGGGGAGGGGCAGAGAGATGGGGGGACAGAGGGTCTGAAGCAGGCTCTGCAGTGACAGCAGTGAGCTCATGTGGGGCTTGATCTCAAGAACCATGAGATCATGACCTGAGCTGAAGTTGGATGCTCAACCGACTGAGCCACCCAGGTGCTCCCCCTTTGTCCATTTTTTAATCGGGTTGATTTTTTGTTGTTAGAGTTTCTGATATATTCTAGATATTAACCCCTTTTCAGATACATGATTTGCAAATATGTTCTTCATTCCACAGATTGCCTTTTCATTCTGTTGATTATGTCATATTGTTTTGATAGGGATTTTGTGAGGACATATGGAACTATGTAAATATCCCCTTCCTTATTATACTTTTCATTTATTCACTCATTTATTTATATCAGTATTGGACTCATGGCTTCCTATATTATGCAATGTGTTAAAACCTGTTACTATATCATTCTGTGTTTTGATACAATCTTTTTGACACATTCTCTGAACACTTATTTTTGCCACAATAGGATATTCCAGGATGATCTTGTACTTCCCTCAATGTAATCCTGGAATTAGCCATTTCTCGAAGGACCCTGGTTCCTTTTAGTAGAGAATAGTATTTGGTAGAGAATGGCCCTGACTCTGGCACTGAATAAATCTATGGTTTTGGAAGGCCCAGTAATTGATCTGGAGAGGCATACCTCCTCAACCAGCCAGAACCCTCATTTACAGATGAGGAGACTGAGACCTAAATGGGATCAACTGGCCAGTATCCCCCAGTTAGTGAGAGAGCTTGGAAAAGAACAGAGGCCTCTGACTCCCTATGTAGTGCTCCTCCCCTGGCAATACATATTGCTAGCTATGAGGTGTGAGTGGGGCTTGTCCCCTCTGGACTTTCCTTTTTCTGTCCACTGAGGGTAGCTTCACCCTGGAGGTTCAGGACTGCCTGCGACCTAACCTTGTCTCAGCTTTTTATGAGACTTCCCTGTCTGGAAACCTTTATGGGTGAATCCACATTAAATGGCAGAGGAAAGCCTCAGCTTTTAGCGTTAGCTCTGGTGGATTTGGGGCTGGCAGACTTGGATTAGTCCAAGTGCCCCTGGGTCTCCTAGGCCAGGCCAGGCCAGGCATTTGAGACATGTGTCTTCCTGAATCCCATCTCAGTCAGCTAACACCTGTCTCACAGGGACATCAACAGAGGATGGGGTCCAGGCCTGATCCTGAGAAAGCAACGGGAAGGGTCTCCTCTACCTGCCTCCTTCTGGTTCCAAGCCCACTTGGGTTATACCAACAAGGAAACACTAGAAACACTCCTTCCCACATTTGGAGACCCATCTCTTGAGCCCCACTTCAAAGTTGGGAGTAAGATTCCTTCGGGTATTCCATTAGGAATGTTTTCTGTGCCTGATTTGGGGGTGGTGCTACATCTGACCAGCACTGTCCGGTTTGGTCAGCTATGGCCTGGGGAGGCCCGACTACTCAACCAGTGCCTATTAGCAGTGAGACCACGCTAGTCTGAAAAGCTGAGCTTTGGTCCCCTTTATATTCAGCAGTCATTTCCTAAGCCCCCACCATGTGTCAGGCATTATGTAAGCTCAATCCAGTGGACTTTCATGTAATAGTGAAGGTACAAGTGGGTTCCACATATGAGGCACAAGTAGCGGCTGCAAGGGAAATGGCCTAACTTCTGACATTTGGTTCTCGCACTTTAATTCTGGGGTGTCAGGTCCTTGTAGAAAGACTGAGCATATAAATTAAAAATTGAGTTTGGGGGCCCAACTCAATTGGCTGGCTCAGTTGGTTGAGCGTCTGACTCTTGATATTGGCACAGGTCATGATCCCAGGGTCACGGGATCAAGCCCAGCATCGAGCTCCGCGTTGAGCATGAAGCCTGCTTAAGATTTTCTCTCTCCCTCTGTCCCTCTCCTCCACTCACACACTCTAAAATAAAATAATTGCTTAGTTGTTAAAAAATATTGGGTTGGGCAATGAATGATTCTGCTAAGTGAAAAATGTGGAAAGGGTACTTACTACAGGCAGAATAAACAGTTTGAGCAAAGTTGGAACCACCGAAGTGTGAGGTTACCTGGAAGAACAGCAGGGCACCGAGGTGGGCTACTGTCTGAGTGATGGAGGAAGTTGTCATAAGACATGAAACTTCAGTTACCTCAGAGCCTAGGCCTGAAAGGTGCAAACACTATACCTTCCGGCAGTGTGCTGACTTTACAAGCAATGGAGACTCCATGTAGGTTTTAAAAATTTTTATTTTTTTAAAGTTAACATGTGCATAAAAGGAAACTGAATAACACAAGAAGCAAAGAACAAAGTCATCCATAATCACAAGCAGTTTACAGTTTGACTTCTAGGTCCCACGTATCTACACAACTAAGCATTTTAATGTAATTAAGATCGTAGTTATGTATCATGCTTTTTTTACACACCATGAATTTTACCATTTCAAAGTCCCAAAACTATGAGTATTTTGATAACCAAGAATACACTACACCAACACCATCTGAAAGAAAAAAATGTAATCCTGCCTTTCTTGGCGACAAAAATGTTAACAGGCCTCTAGATAAAGATATTGGCAGAGCTACAATTAAAATACTGCATTCCCTTAATGTTCAATTAAAAATGAGACATAAAGTAACAGAGTACACAAAGTATAATGCTTCTAAAAGAATTCATTATCCAATCTATACTATTCAAATATTAGCAAGGAGGTATGTTTCCACTGAATCACTTAATGTATTCCTATAGTACAGCCAAAGAGATGCACACACATTAACAGTTATCACTAGAATATAGATATGAACACATCCACATGCATCTCTCCCACTATACTTCCTTCTGCCCCTCTGCTGCCAGTCTAATGAGTAAGTCCTGACATACATTTCTCAGAGACAGCCTAACACTTCCATGCCCAAGATGCTTCCTTCCTATCAATTACAACAACAAAAACTTAGAAATTGGCTAATTCAGTAGCTGTACATTGTATCATACACTGTCATCTCAGGACATCCCAAAAGCTTAGATGTTACAAAATAATGAACTTGTCCACAACAAACACAGGTACTTTATAAAAACGCACATATAGACTTATGTTTATAACCTAAAACTGTCTTCTAGATGTGGAGACACTAGCAAAAAGCCCTTCCCTTCACCCCTCCTCTGCTCCCTCCACCATTTCAATGACTAAGTATAGGACTACATCTAGCTCCAAGAGGCAGATTAACAGACACTCCCAGAACAGTCCTTCCTAAAAACTAACAAAAGGGCACTTATAAAGGGATTATTTTACTACTTCTACTTTTAATACACTTTGGGCATTAGGACTTGTTTTATCCTTTAACACACAGCAATATTAACTAAAATGCACATACATAATAATGGTTAGACAATCTGAATTTGTCTTAAAGACTCGTGGGCACAGAACCCTTCTCTCATTTCCCCCCACCCCCCCACTCCCCACAGTGAATACTCTCCAAGACATCAAGTTTAACACTTCCATTCCCCAAATACAACCATTCCTGTAAATTAACAGAACTTAAAGGGTGTTGTTACTTTAATTCTCTACTTCTAACATATTGTTCACTTTCAAACATCTAGAAGACTAGATGTTTCAAAATTTGCCCACTACATACATAGTAGGACTGAAGGAACATTCTGGCCTAGACCTTCCTCTTTTCACCTCTTATCAACCCAGTGGAAAGTATAAGCATCTGTAATGCTTAGAGGGGATTTTAACAATTTCACTTCCTCTAGTTGTTTTCAGAAGTCTTTCCTATTAATTTAAACACAAAGTGTATACAATGTATTTGTTTACTAACTACTTTTGTCATACACTGGCAACCTCTTTTAACATCTAGGAAGACTAGATGTTGTAAATTAGGACTCCTTTGTCCTTTATATACACTATATACATACATAGCTAAGTAAAACCCAATGCGAATGCAGACATAGGGGACAATGGTTTAATCCTGCCTAACTATAAACATACTGGTATACAGCCCTTTGCGCTTTCTTCTTCCTCCCTGAACCAGCACAACTATTATATAATGTGTACTGCTGAGAGGTGGTTTGATCATTTTGATCATTCCATTTTCAAAAAGACAATATTTCACATGAATTTTAACAAAAGGATATCTACAAAATGTGTTATTTTTCTACCTCTACTTTTAACATACTTTGTGCACTTCTAAACATCTAGAAAGGCTAGATGTTTCAAATAAGGACTTAAGTTTGTCCACTATATACACAGTAGTGTTGAATAAACTACACACATGTAACAATGGGTTATATCTGAAAGTGTCTTCTGCGTAGGAACATTCTAGTCTAGAACCCTTTATTTCTCACAGCTCCTCTCCACCACCAACCCACTGGGTGGGTACAGATAGGCACATGTGTCACTTAGATGTGACTACAATGTCATCTCTAAAAGTTCTTTTCAGAAGACAGCCTTTCAATGAATTTTAACACAAAGTGTACAAAATGTGTTAGTTTACTAACTCTACTTTTGTCATACATTGGCAACCTCTTTAATATCTAGAGACTAGATATTATAAAATTAGGACCCATTTGTCCAGTATATTTACAATATATACAGTCAAGTTAAATGCACATAACATATAGGGCAATGAATAAGCTGAAATTTCCTAGCACACACTAGCAAAACATCTTTTGCAATTTCTTCCCTCCCACCTCCCACAAACCAATGAACAAGTAAGCATACTGTTCAGAGAGGTGAGTTAGCAATTCCATTTCCAAAAATAGTATTTCCCATCAGTTTTTAAAAGCTATTTACAAGAAGCATTACTCTACTTCTACTTTTAAGTACATCAAGCATTTCTAAACATCTAGAAAGACTAGATATTTCATATAAGGACTTAGTTGTTCACTATGTACAAAGCACTGTTAAAATTGCACACACCTAACAATGGGTATAATCTGAGGTATCTTCTAAATCTGACCATTCTGGCCTAAACTATTCCCTCCCTCACTTCCTTCTCTCCACCACTAATCCAGTGGACAAGTATAGGCATGTGTAATGCTTAGAGGTGGTTGAACAAATTCATATTCAAAAATCATTTACAGAAGAAAAGCTTTCCTTTGAGTTTCAACACGTGTACAAAATGTGCTAATTTTACTACTTTGTCATACACTAGCAACTTCTTTAACATTTAGAGACTAGAAGTTGCAAAACTAGGACTCATTTGTCCATTATATACACTATATACACAGCAAAACAAAATGCATGTTAACATACAAAAAAATGATTTTGTCTGAAAATGTCCAAGTATTAACACACCAGCATATTACCTTTTGCAATTCTTTCCCTTCCACTTCCTCCAGCCACTGAAGAGTGCTCAGAAGTGGTTTAACAATTCCATTCCCGATACAATCTCCTATGAATTTTAGCAAAAAGATATTTACAAAGTGACATTTTACTACCTCTACATTTAACATACGTTGGGCACTTCTAAACATCTAGACAGGACTAGATGTTTCAAATAAGGACTTAATTTGTCCACTATATACATAGCAGTCTTGAATAAACTGCATACATGTAACAGTTATAACGTGAAAGTGTCTTCAAAATAGGAACATTCTAGCCAAAGACAAACCCTTCTCTTCTCTCCCTCCATCAACTCAATGGGCTATAATGCTCAAATTTTCAGAAGACAATCTTTCTAGGAATTTTAACACAAAATATACAAAATGTATTAGTTTACTAACTCTATTTTTGTCATACACTGGCAACCTCTTTAACATCTAGAAAGACTAGATGCTGAAAATTAGGACTCACTTGTCCAGTATGTACACTATATACACTTAAGTAATACAAAATGCAGGAACACAAAGGACAATGGTGAATCTTGCCTCACAATGAACACACTGGCAGAGCTCTTGGTACTTCCTTCTCCTCTCTCCTCCTCTGAACCAGTGCACAAACACAATGCCTACTGCTCAATGAGGTGGTTTGGCCATTCCCCAAAATTAAACAGTATTTCATTATGAATTTTAACAAAAAGGTATTTACAGAATGTCTTTTTACTACCTCTATTTTTAACATACCAGGCACTTAAGAACATCTAGAAAGACTAGAGATTTCAAAAAAGTACTTAGCATTGTTAACTATACAGTAGCTGAGGAATAAAAAGCACACACACAAAAAATGGTTATAATATGAAAATGTCTTCTAAATATGACCAGTCTGGCACAGAACCTTCTTTTCTTCCTCAAGGTCTTCTACTTCATGTCCTCTTACCCACTGAACAGACGTGGACGTGTGTCGCTCGCTCCTGATGTCGCTCGCTCCTGATGTCGCTTCTAGAGGTGGTCTGACAATTCCGCTTCTAGAGGTGGTCTGACAATTCCATTTCAAAAAAGTCATTTCCAAAAGACATTTCTTGTCTACGATTTTTAAAAAACCAAATAGGCATTTACAAGACATGTGATTTTCTAACTCTACTTTATCATATGTCGGCAACCTCTTTACATGTAGAAAGCCCAGACTTAGCAACAGTTTTCTTTTGAAAGGTTGGGGGGTAAGTTGAGAGCAGCTTTTTCATATTATATACACAGGCCTTCTATAAACGGCCAGTAAAATCTTCCCAAAGGGTGGCCTTCCTATTGGTCAAATGCGGTGCGGAATTCTCCCATTTCAATCTTCCAATATCAACGTCTGGTAGAACGAAGACCAACCGCCTTAGGGCCCGTTAACCGTTCCACCCGTCGTGGACTGGGGCTTCGCTCACCTTCCGGGCCCGTTAGGGCCTCTGTCCATTGTCCGGAGGTGAGGTTTCGTCCAACTGGGACGAAGCGGTCATCCCACGGCCCGCATCTGTGGGGCTCCGAGACCCAAGGGTGGCAGAGCTCGCGTCCACGTAGACCCGCCTTCTCGGGCCCTCGAAGGCCCCAACGGCCCTCCCGCGCGGCATCCGAGTGGCCTCCATTCTTCTCGCCCCGCCACGCCCGACGTCCAAAGGCGCCGCGTCCCCGCTGGCTGGGCGGGTGTTTCGCGTAGGCCCCGCAGAGTTGGGCCAGGAAAGTGGGCGGCCGGCGAGGTCTGGGCTCCTCCAAGAGGCCGCCGCCATCGGCGCCGAACTGGCGGTGGGGGTGGGGAGAGGTTCGCGGCTGCTTCAAGGCCTGGGCCCAGCCAGTGGACAGCCGCGGCGACGGCGCTGGGTCTCTGCAGGTCAGAGACAGCGACCTGTCCCTGGGCCCCCCAGTTCACCTGCCGGCCCGAGGCCGGAGGGCCTGGAGGGCCCCGGGACAGACGGCCTCGCGGCGTTTCTCACCTCGCTCTCTGCCGGAACTGACTTGGCAGTTCTCTTCACTGGCGAGAGAAGAGCGGCACCGGAAGTGCCCTCGCGCCGGGACCCGCGAACCGAGGTTCCGGGACTGAAACGTTCCGGTGTGGGGAAGGGCGAGGAAGGTGTCACGTGGGGTCGGGCCGCCCTCCTGGCTTACCTTCGGCAACGGTAACGGTTACCCGCCTCAGAATTCTGTGGGCTGGCGAGCATGCGTATTTCTCGATTCCCTCATATCCCCACTGTTGGGTAAGGAGGCTCTTTACGATTTTTCAGTCATTTGCCATCTATTTATTGAGCACCTACTGTGTGTCACATAAACACTGGGAATGTTGCAGTGAAGGAAAAAAAACCACGAAAATGTCTGCCCTCTTGAAATGTGCATTCTAGTAGGGGAAACAGATAATCCTTAAAATGCGTGAAAAAGATAACGAAAGTGCTGTGGAGAAATAAAAAGGTGAGAAGGGGCATATGAAATGTGAGTGTGGAATGTTTTTGGTGGTGGTCAGGTGACTTTTGAGAGAGGTGAAGGAATGAGTCATACGGGGAAGATCTTTCCTGGCAGCGGGGGCAGGGGTGCACAGTCAGTGCGCAGCCATTGCACGGACCCTACAGCTGAAGCATAGGGGCCTGGCCCAGGAACAGCAAAGATGCTGGAGCAGAGTGAGCAGGCAGGAATGTAGAGGTTAGGCCAAGTCATGTATTGTGAAGGAGGCAAAAAGTAATTTGGTGCTTTCTTTCTGAATGAAATGGGAGCCATTGGGGGGTTTGAACTGCAGCATGGGGGAGAGCTGAAGTGGAGCCAGAGGTAGAAGCAGGGAGTCCTAGCAGGCTATTGCCGTCAACCACGTGAAATAGGCTAGTGCTTGTCCCAGGATGATGGCAGCAAAGGTGGTAAAGAAAAAAAAAAGCGTTGAATTTAAGATAAATATAATCGAACCTGCAGGATTTGCTGATAGACCAGATAAGAAGTATGAAAGAGAGGAATTAAGGAAGACTCCAAAACTTTTGGCCTGAGCAAATGAAGGAAGGAATTGCCATTAGTTGTGATGGGAGAGGCCATAGGAGGAGCAAGTTTTGGGGAGAATTTCAGGAATTCACATTTAGACATGGCAAATTTGAGATGCCTGTTTGACATTCAAGTGGAGATGTCAGGTGGAAAGTTGGATTTAGGAGTCTGGCATTTAGGGGAGAGTCTGGGCTGGACATATGCATTTGGGAGTTATCAGTATATAGATGTCTTTAAAGATATGAGGCTGCATGAGAGAAAGAAAGAAGCCACTGGGCTCAATATCTGGAGAGAAGAGGGAGGAGGAGGAGGAGCTAGAGATCACATAGGGGTTTCAAACTCTAGGGAAGTCTGGCTAGGTGGATGGTTGACACATTGACCAAGACAAGGTGAAGGAAATTCTCAGTGTAGAGTTCCTAGCCCTCTTTCTGAGCTCCCTACCTCCTAAGTAGCCAACAGGCTAGTATCCCTGGAACCTAAAGATGATGATGATGATGATGATAACGACGACGACAAACATTTGTACATCCCGCTTTCTACTTGATATCTCTTCTTGAATGTTCCAACAGTAGTTCCAACAAATTCCTCTTGTGCAAAACAAAACTCTTGACATCTCCCCAGAGCCTTCTCTTCTCCAAATCAGTAAATGGTAGTTCCACCCAGTTCCCAAATAGTACTGTAGGGCATCTTCCTTAATTCAACTCTTTCTTTCACTCTCCATCCCCCAACCATCACAAGTCCTTTCTTGCTCCTAAATATATTTAACATACTGTTCATTTCCTGTACTATCCAATATGTAGCCACCAGCTGCACAAGGCTATGTACATTTTAATTAAAATAACATGAAATTAAAAGTTCAGTTCCTCAGCTGCACTAGCTACATTCCAAGAGCCATAGGTTGTTAGTGGCTACCGTATGAGCATAGATGTAGAACATTTCCATCATCCCAGGAAGTCACAGGACACTGCTGATATATAACCTAGTTCAAAGCAGCAGCATCTCTGGTCTGGATGACTCTCACAGCCTCTTAATTGTTGTTCTGACTGTTTCTCCTACTCTTCCCCTTTCATCTATTCTCTCTACAGAAGCCAGAGTTAACTTTTAATCAGAAATCAGATTTTGTTACTGTCTTGTTTAAGCTGTCAGTGGCTTTTCATCACACTGAATAAAATCCTAACTTCTGAGCATAGCCTACTGCCCTGTCATTATGCCCTATCCACACTGGCCTCCTTGCTTTTCCTTCTACTCTCCAAGCTCTTCTCAAGCTCAGGGTCTTTATACAAGCTGTTCCTGCTAACTGGAAGGGTCTGCAGCTGACTCTTGGAAAGACTGAGTATCTGTTCATCTCATAAGTCTCAGTTCCAATATCATTTCTTTAGAGGACCTTTCCTGACCTACCTGTCTCAGGGGCTTTCTTTCAGTTATTGTTACATTACCCTGCTTATTTCCTTTACTCATTCATCATAATATATCATTATTTTATGATTAATAATGAACATTTTGGGGTGCCTGGGTGGCTCAGTCAGTTAAGCATCCAACTCTTTATCTCAGAGTTGTGAGTTCAAGTCCCACATTGGACTCTGCGCTGGGTGAAGCCTATTTAAAAAAAATAATAATTATGAACATTTCTCTGTACTTCTTATGTGCAAGTACTGTACAAAGGACTTGGCTTTATATACTTCACCTTATTTATTTTCTAGTTTCTTGTTTTCCCTGATGTCCCTGGCACCCAGTACAGTGCCTGGCATACAGTAGACATTAATAATTGTTAAACAAATGAACACGTTAATTGAGCACTTACTCTGGGCCAGGCACTGTGCTAAAGCACTTTACATACATTGTCTCATTTAATTTGCATTAATTAAGTCTGTGACATAGGGGTACTATTACGATCTTCCTTTTATAGATGAGAGGCTATGCCACTTGTCTGTTATCAGGAAGAATTAGGATTCTAACCCACTTCATCTGACTTTAGAGCTCCCTGGGAAGGCACTATAGAGGATTTAGAGGCCTGAGCACACACCAGCCTACAGCCACCCACAGTTTAGACTAGAAGGTGGGAAATGAAAAGACTTCTTTTTTGAAGGGCTTCCTATTTCAGATCAGACCAGAGTTTCTAGGTTTTCACTGCTCAGCCAGGTGGCAGATTCAGGACATGGGTCAGGACTCAGGATTATGCAGAGTGGGGCAAGCCAAATGCTCCAATTTCATTCTGAGCATCCTCGGTGGGGCCGGGGGACTGGCCCGGAGACCCCAGACAAGACTCTGAGCTAGACCGCATTCTGACCGCTGACTCCATCATGTCTTCTACCTTTCTCAAATCAAGGATGAGACAAGGAGAAAAAGTAAAAATAATGAGCCTTCCTGGCACTTCTCCTTGGGAAACATCACATGTCAGGCCTGTGACACGGAACATGTTTGTTAGGCCAAAGGCTCCAAGCTCATTAGCGGGGAATGGTGCTGAGCAGCAAGCCACCCACACAACTCGCTCAGGAAACAAACACAGTGCAGCACCCATCCCTCCCGGGCCTGGGCATGCACAGTTCCACCATTATCAACATCAGCACACATCTGCACTGAAGGTCGGGTTGGCCGCAGGGCCCCAGGAAATGGATTGTGTGTAGGTGTGTCCCAGAGAGGCTGCTCATAATCCTCATAGTTACCATCCTTTGCTTGCATTTGAGGTTTGCTTCTGCCCTAGTACAGAGTTCTCGAACTTGAGTCATTCCCTAATCAACTTAACAACTTCCTCCATACCCCTGTACCATCAATACCAGTTTTGACTTAATACCTCTCTGTGAATTGACGCACTTAATACAATCATCACTACATTAGCCTTGTCCTCAGTGCTATTTGTGAAATCACCAATTTGACATGCTGGTTATATGTTTTCCAAAGTCTGATAATGTAAACATACAACTCTTCAAAAAATGTTCATCTGGGTTCCACTTGAAATCATCTCGGTACAGCCAAGATGCAAGACAATTAGTTTCAAAGAGACTCAAGAGACAACCTGAAAGAACCCCCAATGGCCAAAGCTAGAACAATTTGAGGAAGAAAAGAAATAACATAGTACTGGATTATAGCCCAAAATATAAACTAAATATCCACGAGTCCATACTGATGTAAATAAATGACTGAATAAATAAATAAATTGGGGAGAATAGATAAATCTTCCTTATAGAAGAATTCCAAATAATTTATCCCTTCCAGGCTGTGGACTTTAATTCCTCCCTTGAGTGTGGGCTGCACTTAGTGACTTGCTCCCAAAGAGTAGAAAGAGAGGAAAACCAAGTAACTTCACAAGGGAGAAATTTGCTAAACACTACCTTGGCCAGGTACTAAAGGTGATCAAGTCATGTTGACAGCATGTACCCCTGACATGTCACGAGAAGTACATTACCTCGGTGGTATCCTTCACCAAAACCTATAACCCCAGGTGAATCAGAGAAGTCCAAATTGAGGGGTACTCTATAAAACACCTCACCAGTACTCCTCTGACAAAACTGACAAGGTCATCAAAAAGAAGGAAAGTCTGAGAAACTGTTCTAGGTCAGAGAAGACCCAGAAGACATATCGACTAAATGTAATATCTTGGATGGGACCCTGGAACAAACATGGATGTTAGTGGAAAAGCTAGTGACATCCAAGGAAAGTGTAGAGTTTAGTTAATAGGAAGGTACCAAGGTTGGTTTCTTAGCTGTGACAAATGCACCACAGTCATTTAAGATGTTAACAATATGGGAGACTGAGGGAGGGGTATATGGAAACTCTGTGCTCTGGGAAATCTCTGTAGTCTGTAAATCAAAGATTTACATTTATTTTCTGTAAATATAAAGGTTTGTTTAAAATAATAAGTTTCTTTAACAAAAGAGATGGGTGAACTAGTTTGGAGCATGAATTTTAAGTCATGCAGGTCTGTGTATTTTTTTTTTCCTGTGTCTGCTAGAACTAATTTCACCAAGCAAGTAGCTTAAAACAATAGAAATGTATTCTCTCATCATTCTAGAGGCCAGAAGTTCAACATTAGTCTTACTGGGCTAAAATTAAGGCGTTGAGAGGGCCATGCTCCCTCCATAGGCTCTTCTACCTTCTGGTGGCTGTATCACTTCAGTCTCTGCCTCCACAGTTGCACTGGCTTGTCATGTTCTCTGTGTGTCTGTCTAATCTCCTTCTGCTATTTGTGATGGTATCTAGTACCCACTAGGATAATCTTGGATGACCTCCTCATCTCAACATCCTTAATCACATCTGCAAAGATCCTTTTCCCAAATAAGGTAACATCTATAGGTTCTAGGGATTAGGTCCCTATATCTTTGGGTGGCCATTATTCAGCCTACTACAGCCTGGCTGTGTGAAATTTAGAACTTCTGTAGTATCAATAAGCCTCCTCAAAAATGTAAAATAACAAACTATATAATTATTTTTAAAATGTTCATCTGGGATCCACCTGAAATCATCTTAGTGATGGTTGGCTTGGGACCCAAGCCACACTTTGTCAAATTGGTGCAAGAGACTGGTCTCAGAAGTCAGAGAGACCTAAATTCTAAATCTGGCTCCATCATGTACAAGCTTGTGACCTCGGGTAAGTCAGCACACTCCTTGAAGGGCATTCTCATCTCCTGTACAAGAGGGATGCTAAGCCCTGCGTCAGAGGAATGCTGTCAGAATTCATAGATCATGGAGCAGATGTACCTTAGATGTTCAGTCAACCTCCTGTTTGTTCTCCCTCCACCTTATAATGTTACAGCTCACAAAATACTTTCTACATACAATGTGTTTGATCTCCACAAAATTTCACCCTGTGAAATAAAGCCAAAATTTCCTTCCTGTTATACAGATGGAGAAACTGAGACTTGATGTTAAATGACTTAGCCAATGGCACCCAACTAGAAGACTAGAGACAGCAGGTGTCTGAGAACACAAAGGGCAGGAGCCAAGAGGCAGTGCCCCTTTTAGATGGGGCTGATTTGCCAACTTGTTCACTTGACTTGTTTTCATGACTTTCATTACCTTTCTAGCCCTGGTATGCATTTGAATTTATGACCCATGATGTGTTTCTAACTCCTGGCCCACGCTGCTGGAATTTGATAAAATCTATGGACTTGAAGCTTTGAAGCGATGCTCACAGCCCCTTGGTCTGGACTTCTCTGACTAAAAGGCTTTCTCTTCTCCGGACTGGATGAGACAGACTCAGAGTTTGTCCCCTGGTTTGGCCAGGTTCCTGGTTTTGATAGCTCCTTATTCTGAGTCCTTGAAGCAGAGACTCAAGCAGGACCTTCATGCTGCAGGGCCCAGCATAGGGTTGGGTGTCCTGTAGCGGACCAGGGGGGCCTGCTGAAGGGAACTCATGCTCTGCCATGCGAGATCACACAGAGGGGGCCAGAGGATGTGTTGAGGGTCTAGGAGCTAAGACTGCCTGGGTTTCTATCCTGGTTCCCCCACCTGGTTCCGCCACAGCCTGCTTACCCTGGTCACCAAACGCACTCGCTGCCCCCAACCGGCCTGGTAGCTCCACCTCAGGGGCACAGGGGCTCCGGGGGCTGGGGCAGAGAGCCGCAGCTGGTCCGCGGCTGCCATGGCAACGCCTGGAGGCTGAGAGGTGGAGGAGGGGCGGGTCCACGGCCCGGCCGGGAACGAGGCCCCGCCCCCACCCTGAACAGGGCTCGGGGCTTCGGGTCCGGTGATTCCGCGGCAGTTGTGGCGTCCTGGTTGATTCCAACAGCCTGACAAGCCGCATTGGACTGACCGACTGTGTCACACTAACCACAGACGCCATCACTGCCTGATAATCCGTCTGTCTGGCTGTGTCTGACTGAACGCAGATTCCGTGGGTGCCTGACGGACCGAGGCCGTGTGATCTGTCCGCCCGACCACAGCTGACTGACTGACTGCCCCTACCTGGCTGATGGCATCCGGGCCCGACAGGGCGTGTCTCACTGAGTCCATCTAACTGCGTCTGGCTGCCCAGCCCCCATCTGTGCTCGACAAGCTGTATCTGACTGACCGAGGCCCTCTATGTCTGACTGACCCGCTTTCCGACTGATCTGTCTGCCCGGTGGTTTGACCACATCTCTGCTAAGCCTCCTGAGAGCGGCCGGCCGAGTGTGACTAGGCCTGGGCCTGACGCTCCTGCGGGGGCCCCTTCCCTGGCTGGCTGCAGGAGACTCGCTGACCACCCTGACCGCGTGGGGCCTCACTACAGCCTTGTGTGTGGCAGAGCCCGCCTGGCTGGACACCGGGAAGGTTGGTTCAGTCCGCCTGATGTGTGGGCTGACCGCATCTGTCAGGCTGTGCGGCTGAGTTTGCATGGCTGGCTGGCTGGCTCTGGCTGACCGTCTGTGCCTCAGGGGCTGGGGCTCTGGGTGACGGAGTCTGCCAGACTGTCCCTCCCTGTCCGTCTGTCTGACTTGGCTTGACTGAGAGCGGCTGTGTCTGACTCCACCTGCCCGCTGCCGGGCTGGCTGACCTCCTTGGCATTCAACAGGAGTTGAGTTACACGGCCTGCCCGCTGTGCAACTGACCAGCCCACTCTGACTGCCTTGGCCCCTGAGATGCTGTCCCTAATGGCCACCTTCACTCCAGCTGTCCAATCAGTGGCTTCGGATGTGTTGCTTGTCAAGGGGCCTGGGACCTAGACATTTTCAGCCACAAGTCTGGGCTTTGGGGATGGGTGGGAAGGTCTAAAGCAGGGGCACTGCTGGGGCGTTGGATCCCAGGACAGAGGCCCGGTGGGGGAGCCAGGCAGCAGAAACAGGACTCAAGGCCAGGTAGAGAGGAAGGTGGAAGAAACTATGGGGGTCCTCAAGGCCCCTGAGCTCAGGCATCTAATTCTGTAACAGAGTCAGCACCTTGAGGAGTCCTTCTGGTGTTTGGGTGTCTCCGGGCAACAACACGTGACCCTGAAAACTTTGTCTGTGTTTGTGAGGTATCTCTGTCCGTGCTTCACTGCTCTGCAGAAGGGGCCTCTCGCAGACCTTAGACTTCCTCCTGACTTTAAATCTTTCTCATAGTTTGTGTGTGTGTGTGTGTGTGTGTGTGTGTGTATGGACCAGCCACATCAACCACATGGGATGGAAAGAGAGGCTGTGTACCAGAATAAAGGGGAAGGAAACATAGGGGATTAGATTAGAGGGAGTGATATATTTTTTTAAAAAAGTAAGCATGTTAATTGCATGGGTGTGCTATGATTTATAGTTATTGTTATTAATAATAATAAATGAGAGCATTGGGCTAGCTTATCTTGATGGAGCTCTAGCATTCTAAGATGCTGCCTTTCCATTAATAACAAAGGCCTGGCTGCCTCATTGATTTCATTATAAGCAAAATGAGGAATGGGAGGAAATAAACGGCGCCATTCCCAAGGGCTCTGTCTTAGTCAGCTTGGGCTGCTATAGCAAAATGCCATAGACTGGGGGTTAAAAAACTTATTTCTCAAAGTTTTGGAAGCTGGAAAGTCCAAGATCAAGTACAGGCTGACTTTGCTCCTGGTGAGGCCCTTTTCCTGGCCTGCAGACAGCTGTCTTTTTGCATTGTCATCACATAGTAGAGAAAAAGAGAGCTATGGTCTCTTCTATGTGAATTCTCTTCTTTTTTTTTAAAAAAATTTTTTTTTTCAACGTTTATTTATTTTTGGGACAGAGAGAGACAGAGCATGAACGGGGGAGGGGCAGAGAGAGAGGGAGACACAGAATCGGAAACAGGCTCCAGGCTCTGAGCCATCAGCCCAGAGCCTGACGCGGGGCTCGAACTCACGGACCGCGAGATATGACCTGGCTGAAGTCGGACGCTTAACCGACTGCGCCACCCAGGCGCCCCTGAATTCTCTTCTTATAAGGACACCAATCCTATCATGGGGGGCTCCACCCTCATAACGTCCTTCAAACCTAATTACCTCCCAAAGGCTCCACCTCCAAATACTGTCACCTTGCTAGTTAGGTCATCTAGAGGACTGGGGCTCTGTGTAGGGACTCTTTCATAATACCATAGGCCTAAGCTTTCTGATATTCTGCTTTCACCCCATCCCTGCTCTGCTCAGAAAATGTCATGACTTCTCAACCTGGCTGTTAAGACTCATTGTGGTTTAGCTTTCAACCAAACTTCCTGACTTTATTTCCCACCTTCTCCTATGTGAATTCTCTACCCTTGCTGGATAGGTCTCTTCATTGACCCCAATATATGAATTTGGGGAGGACATTCAGTTCCTTGCAGACTCTCACAACATGAAGTTGGCTCTCAGCCAGTGTGGGCAGTGGGGCTTCCCCAGGCAGGGGCTGCAACAAGTGGCATGGAGCATTTGTACGTCATTTATTTACTCGTTCATTCGACAAGTATTTATTGGGTACAAGTGAGTGCCAGACATTGTGCTGGGCTCTCACCCTCCTCTCATGGAACTTAGATTTATGCCTCTCAACTCTGGTCCTGTCAAGGCCAAGTGCTGGGTTCCAACTGCTTTCTTTTTGGACAACCTGAACAGCTGAAGGTGAGAGAGCTGGTATAGTGTGGTGGTTCTTAAAGAGTGATCCCCCTGGAACTTGTTAGAAATGCAAATTCCTGGGTCCCACCATAGATGAACTGAATCAGAAACTCTCATGGTGAGGTACAGTGATCTGTGATCTATGTTTTAGCAAACCCCCAGGTGATGGTAATGTGTGATAAAGTTTGAGAAGCACTAATGGGACAATTGAGCTTATTGGCTCTGGTGTCAAACTGACCATGTTGGAATCTCAATTCTCCTGCATAAGAGCTGTGTGATTTTGAGCAAGTCAATGAATCTTTCTGTGCCTCGCTTTTCTCATTTGCATGATCAATATAATTATAATGGCTTTAAATTATTGTTGTGAGTATAAAGTCATATAAAGAGCTTAGCACATAATGTATATTCAGGATATTCACTGATGCATTGTTTAGAATAGAAAAGAAACACATATCCATAGGGGGCTAATTTAGTAAATCATGATCTGCCATACAAAGAATGAGGCAGCTCTTGATATACTCGTATGAAAAGATCTTCAGAATTTCCAAGTTAAAAAAAACAAGGTACAGAAGTATGTCCAGTATGCTCCCATCTGTGTAAAAAAAAAGAATCTTCACAGAATCTTTATCTATGTATAGATTATTTCTGAAAGAAGACTCAGGAAACTGGTGACAGTGGGAAAAGAGATGGATGGCTGAAAATAGGGGAAGGAGGGAAATTTATTTTTACTATGCATGTATCTTTTTATGACTTAAAATTTGCAGTATGTATATGCACGTCCTATTCACAAAAATGAAGTTTAAAAAAGAGTGGGGTGTACTCAGCATAGTGCCTGGCAGCGGCGGTAGTGATGATGGCCATTCCACAGCTCTGTGCAGATGATTCATTGCGGAAATGCAGCCCAGAGATAGCTGGCATGTGGCCACAGCCTCTCCTCTCTCCTCTCCTCTCCTCTCCTCTCCTCTCCTCTCCTCTCCTCTCCTCTCCTCTCCCCTCCTCTCCCCTCCCCTCCCCTCCCCTCCCCTCCCCTCCCCTCCCCTCCCCTCCCCTCCCCTCCCCTCCCCTCCCCTCCCCTCCCCTCCCCTCCCCTCCCCTCCCCTCCCCTCCCCTCCCCTCTCCTTTAATTGTATGTAGCCCCTGTCTCCCTGTCAGGGAATCTTTGCATTTAGAGATGCAAAGCGTCTTCAGGATTCTCTGGTGTAACCCTTTTATTTTAAGATGAGGAAACCAAGGCCCAGAGAGAGGCCATAACCAGCCCAAGGTCATCTAGAGGACTGGAGCTCGATGTAGGGACTCTTTAATAATACCATAAGCCTAAGCTTTCTGATACTCTGCTTTCACCCCATCCCTGCTCTGCTCAGAAACTTCCATGACTCCTCACCTGGCTGTTAAGATTCATTGTGGTTTAACTTTCAACCAAACTTTCCGACTTTATTTCCCACCTTCTCCTATGTGAATTCTCTCCCTTTGCTGGATAGGTCTCTTCATAGACCCCAAATGCTCCTGATTTCCAGACACCACAACTTGTCAGTGCTGTGCTGCCTGCCTGAAATGCATTTCTCCTTCCTGTTTGTGGAGATCCTACCTACGCATGAAGGCAGAATCCCACCTAAATTGCACTTCCTTTAGGAAGTCTTCCCTGATTACCCAAGCTCAAAGAGCTCTCACCTTCTCCTGGACTAATTTAAAAATTTCTTGTAAAACTTGTGCTTCTTTTTTTTTTTTATTAAAAAAAATTTAATGTATATTTATTTTTGAGAGAGGGAGAGAGAGAGAGAGAGAGAGAGAGAGAGAGAGAGAAAGAGACCAAGTGTGAATGGGAGAGGGATGGAGACAGAGGGAGACACAGAATCCAAAGCAGGCTCCAGGCTCTGAGCTGTCAGCACAGAGCCTGATGTGGGGCTTGAACCCACAAACCTTGAAATCATGACCCGAGCCGAAAATGGACATTTAACTGACTGAGCCACCCAGGCGCCCCAAACTTGGGCTTCTTAAGAGGGGGAATAGGATGCTCCTTGAGCAATGGGAAGTGGACTAGGATAGAGCCAGTTTCTCATCCTGACTCTCCATTTCTGGAGAAAATTGGGCAAATGACCTTGACCCTCATTGTCTCAGGGAAGCACTGGGTGAGGACACCACTGAGCCCTCATGAAACCAGAATCCTGTCTGCAGGAATGAACTGCTAGGCCTGTTTCTACCCTGATGTTTACTTGGCCTAGAGGCCCAGCATGATGAAACACGGCCCTGTTGCCGAGCACCTTGGGAGGCCTTCCCTCCAGGGTCCCTCTGTGCTCAGACAGTGGCCCTTTGTGGAGCAGAGGAGCAGGACTGAAAGTGGAGCCTCTGGAACACACCCTCCCCATCCCCCCACCTCCAGCCACCTCCACTGGCAGCCATGGACCATCCTGTGTCTGGGTGGCCTCTGTTTGAAATCCATGGCTGGCAGCTGGCAGAGTGAGGTAGAGTCTCTAGGAGGCCAGCTAGGCTGGGAGGGTGAGAAAGGGTCTTGTCTAAGGGAACATCTCTTAACTCACTAGAGGCTGCTTATAATGGAGCTCCCCAAAGAGGAGACTGGTCACACTACAGGCCAGATTGACACTTTCAACATCCTGCCACCGCCAAATATGCTCCTAGTAGAATTAGGGCTGGACCCTCTGATGTGGTCTTTTAGGGGTCTCTGGTTGGGGGCAGAGTGGGAAGGGGAGATTGGGAATCCTTAGATGTAATCCCAAACCTGGTGGGGTAGAGTTGGGTGGGAGGGACTCGTGACTACAGGGAGGAAGGTAGTGTAGTATGTGTGAAAGGGTCCCCACCATTCTGGGGGTGTGGGATGGGAAGGCCTAGGACTCCAGTTCCTGCTGAGCCACTAACTTGTTGGATGAAATTGGTTAGTGCTTCCCTTTTCTGTGCCTCTGTTTCCCTAGCTGTGCCTCATTTTCCCAGCTGCAAAATTATGGAGGCAGAGTAGATGGATGTCAAGAGTTTTTGTAGTTCTGACTTTTCATAATTCTGTAATCACAGGGAGGAAAGGGAAGATCTGGGGGTGGGTTGGAGGTGGGTAACTGACACAATGCTCTCCATTGATTCACCAGCAGTCGCTAGGCAGCCTTTTCTCTGCCTCCAGGAACCCCTCCACCCTGTTTCCCCTCTCTCCTTTCCACCTGACTTTGAGGCCTTCTTGTAATGAGATCTAGAAACTGTTTGATTTAAATTTGTCTTATTCCATCTTATCCCCAGAGGAGGGGACTGTGCACAGAGCAGGAAGGGGGTCAGGAAACAAAAGGGAGAGGAGAATTAAGAGGTAAGAGTAGGGGGTACCTGAGTGGCTCAGTTGATTGAGTGTCCAATTCTTGATCTCAGCTCTGGTCTTGATTTCAGATTCGTGAGTTCAAGCCCATGTTGCACGCCACGCTGAGTGTGAAGCCTACTAAAAAAAAAAAAAAAGAAAAGGTAAGAGTGGGATGGAGGGAAGTATCAGAAGAGAGCTCAGCAATTGCTGAGTGGAAGAAAAAGGGAAGGGAGAGATGGTGAAAGAGGGGGAGTAGAAAGGAAAGAGATAAAAGAGAGAGAGAGAAAGGAGGCTGATGTGAGATGGGGAAAGGGAAGATATGAATGGAAGAGAAAAACAGGAAGAGACCATGAGAGAAGACCACAGCCTGGGCCAACACACACACATGGGGACATCTCCGGACAACAAACAGTTCAGTCTGGCTGGAGCTAAGAGTGTGTGGGTAGCAGGGGCACAACATTAGAACTGGATTGAGAAGGTCTTGAATGCCAGGCTAATGACTTTTGTCTTTATATTTACTATTTTCTGTTGCCCAAATCCCCTGTGATAAACTAGGTGAGGCTCAAGGATGTTTTTCATTCATCCGTCCACTCAATAAGGGACGATGTCTTATCCAGCTCTATATCCCCAGAGCATAGAACTATGTCTGCATAGGAGAGGTAGTCAGGGAATGCCTGTTAAAATTGAGCACTTGAAAAGAAGTGGAGTACTTGGAGAAAGCGGGGCTGAGGCAATCTTGCAGAGAATATAAGAATAACCATAGTACAAGCTAGAAAGTGCTAGGCAGCCCAGAAGAGTTCAGATAAGAGTTATGACAGATCAGAGGAGAGTGAGACAGCCTGCCTGCTATCCACAGCAAAAGAATCCCAGAGAAGATTGTTTGGGGGCTCAGTTTTGGTCACATACCTAGCCTGGAATTAATCCATGTGGCCAGGTAGATAGATTCTATTGGAGGATACAGGGTTCTATGAATGAGGGGAAAAGCAGAATTCTCCAAAGGAAGGTGGGCGGGGGGTGGGGGGTGGGGTGGGGAGTGATTATTACCCGATGAAAGGAATTTAGAACTGGGCACAGCTGCCACAGTCCGATGTTGTGGGGAAAGGTGAGGCATGAACAGGGAGCAGTGAGTAGGGTAAAGTTTGCCGTAAGATTGGCAGGAGCTGGAAGTAGAAATAGAGGCATACCACGGAGGGCCTCAGATACCAAGCTGAGGGGTTTGGACTTGTCTCTTGAGCTGGAGAGGGCCCTTGCTGGAACTGTGCTTTGGGAGAATTAACCAGACCACTGAGGTATAGAATGGACTGGAGGCCAGGAGAACAGCCACTAATGGGAAATTATTACAGTACATTCTCTGATAAAACCCATGTGCAAGATCCTTCACTCACATTGGTGTGCTATACATTGTAACTTGGTTTCAGGTTTTTGTTCTGCCCATTTTAAGTCAGAGAACTGCAAAAGCCAGAAGTCATACCTCTGCCAAAAGGGACTGTCCTTTCCTTCTCCCAGGGCCACAACCAGTTCACCTGGGGGAAAGATGCTCCAGAGATTTACAAAGGCAGGTGAACATTTGTAACATGTTCAATCTTTGCAAATCGGTGGACAGTTTCTAGCCAGATTCCTGTAGTATGGTGGGACCTGTAGCCCCTGTCTTCGGACCTGGCATTTTTTGAGAGTAGCAGCTCCAAGCAATCTTAACAAGTGGCTTCAGGCTCCTGTTTTTGAGCTGGGGGTGGCCCATGCCTGTAGCCCAGAGTGAAATATCTTTCCCAAGTATCTCTACAAAAGAGGATGCCATTACATGGCCTAATGTGGAGCATATGACTTTGGAGTCAGACATCCTTGGCCTTGGGTCTCGGCTGTGCCACGTCTTAGCTCTAGAACTTTGAGTGAATTATGTAAGTGACCTGGACCCTTCTTTCCTTGTATGTAAAATGGGGGTAGTAATACCACCCATACAGAGTCACTAAAAAAGTACTCGGCACAATGCCATACAAGCCACACGCACTGGGCAAGTGTGAATTCCTGTTCATTTTTTTAGTAACAGAGCTAGGTACTGTTAGAGCTGGAGGGGTCTCAGAAATTACTGGTCCCATCCTCTTACCTCACAGTGGTGAGAGAATTCCTGATTTTTAATCTAGGTCTGTCCTGTTGCAATGTCTGCTGATTCTTTCTTCATTAGAAGCAGGAACTGACATCCCTCCCTGCCCTTCACTACATAAATCCTTTATGAGTTCTATACCTGCCCATAAAATGATATTTTGACTCCTGCATTTTTTTCCAAGAACATTTACCCATCGTTTGCTTCTTGATCTGCCAAAGGTATGATCAATTAGTGTACCTTACTCAAAGTGATAGAAATATGTGGGAGGATTATATTAGCAACACGGTAGGCAAATCCTAAACAAATCCAGCAATCCTGGAATATCTGAAGAAAATTGATCATAATTGTTACTGGATAAGTTAAAAAAATAAATACAGTTATCCATATTTTTTTACTCTGCTTTTTATTATTTTTTTGGAATACAGATTGTTATTTTTATTGTGACAAAATATGTGGACCCTAAAATTTACTATTTTAACTGATTTAGGACACTGTTCCGTGACATTTAAGTACATTCACAATGTTGTATAACCATCACCACTATTTCCAGAACTTTTTCATCAACCCAAACAGAAATTCTGTACCCATTAAACAATAACTACTTCCCTCTCAGTCCCTGGTAACCTCTATTATACTTTTTGTCTCTGTTAATTTGCCCATTCTAGATATTTCATATAAGTGGAATCACGTAATATTTATCCTGTCGTACGTACCTGGCTTCTTTCTCTTAGCACAATGTTTTCTGGGGTCATCCATGTTGTAACATGTATCAGAATTTCATTCTTTTTAATGGCTGAATAATAATCCCTTGTATGGATACACCGCATGTTGTTTGTCCATTTGTCTATTGATGGTCACTTGGGTTGTTTCCACTTTTGCCTACTGTGAGTAATGCTGCAAGAACATTAGCTTACAAGTAACTATCCGTGGGGTGCCTTGGTGGCTCAGTTGGTTAAGTGCCTGACTCTGGATTTCAGCTCAGGTCATGATCTCACAGTTCGTGAGTTCAAGCCCTGCATTGGGCTCTGTACTGACAGTGCAGAGCCTGCTTGGGATTCTCTCTTTCCCTTTCTCTCTGCCCCTCTCCTCTTGTGCTCTCTCTCTCTTCTCTATAAATAAATAAATAAATAAATAAATAAATAAATAAATAAATAAACAAACAAACCCCACAAGTAACTATCAGTATTTTATCCAATCTATAATGAATGGAACTGTAGTAGGCTGGATCATGCCCCCCCACCCCCAGTCTCCTCCCTCCAAGATATCAGCTTCTAATCTCTGGAACCTGTTTATTTACATGGCAAAGATTTTGCAGATGTGATTAAGTTAAGGGTCTTGAGATGGGGAGATTGTCCTGAGTTATGAGGGTGGGCCCTGAATGAAATCCTTATAAGGGATAGACACAGGGAGACTTGACTGTCACTGCAAAGGAAAAGGAAATGTGACCACAGAGGCAGAGTTTTCAATGATGCAGTCACAAGCCAAGGAGTGCTCACAGCCACCAGGAACTGACAGAGGCAGGGACAGATCCTTCTCTGTATCCTCTGATGGAGCTGGGCCCAATGCTACTGATTTAGGATTTCAGGCTTCCAGAAATGTGGGAGAATAAATATGTGTTGTTTTAAGCCACTAAGATTGTGGTGATTTGTTACAACAGCCATAGGAAACTGATACAAGAACTGATAGAAATAATGGGTATATACTAAAATATCACAAGGCTAAAAATTGTCAGAAGAATCAAACGTTTTTTGGACAGAATTTAGATCTGTGGGATCTAACCTGAGAAAATTAGAGTCTCAAAGTGGCAGAAACCATAACCAAGAAATATTTCATATGGATGAAGAATTGACCAATTTAGCTCTCTAGTCAAGTTTTGATGGAAAATAAATGATCTCAGTGAAAATAATTTCATTAAAATAAAAACGGGAAAATGTTGGAAACAGTTTGTGCCACAATCGGTCAAGGAATTAAATTGGCTTAATGGAATTTACCTCAGGAGAACAAAATTGCCTTGAACATTCATTGATGTTGATATAATCCTAAATACAATGTTTGTATTCATAAATAGAGTCAAACATCCTTGGGGTCAAAATATTTTATGTTCCTTTTCCTCATATCTCTGAGCTTGACTGATTTTCAGAAAATAAAAGCCAGAATATTTCTTCCATGTTAAGGTGGGCCTATGGTTATAGGATCTAGCATGTCCTAGAGGCGAGAAACTCTAGAGATGGCTCTTGAGTAGAATCATTTCACATCCTAGGAAACGTAGGTCAGAAAAACAAAGGATGGTCTAAAATCATGTAGCAAATAAGATTTTCCCTTCAACTATCAAGCTCCTCCCTCCAATGTCAATTTCTGACAGCTTCTCAATAGCAATTTGGCTTTTGTGTGAGGGAGAAGATTTGGAAGTCCACTGAAAACCTTCCATATTTCAGAGCTGCTTTGGGCTGACACCATGAACTGATTGAGTCCACTCTGAGATTTGTGTTGGCCTCTAAGTGGGACCCGAGCCTGTCCTCCATGACCTCTGCCATGACCCTCTAAGACAGGTCTAATCTTTCCGGGAAACATCTGCAGCACACCCCTACTGGTCTTCTGTTTCTACTCCTACCAGTCCATCCTCCACACAAGGCATTAAATGGTCTTTCTTTATTAAATACTAAATTTAACAATTGTTACAAAATAATTCAGATACACCAAAAAGCATGGTGCATATCATTTCATACCCATTAAGTTGGCTATAATAAAAAAGAAAGACAATAACAAGTGTTGGTGAGGATGTGGAGAAATTGAACCTTCAAATATTGCTGGTAGGTTGTAAAATCATGAAGCTGCTTTGGAAGTTCTTCAATAAGTTAAGTATAGTTACCACATGACCCAGCAATTGCACTCCCAGCTATATATCCAAGAGAAATGAAAGCGTAAGTTCATACACAAACTTGCACATAAAAGTTCATAGTATCATTATTCATAACAGCCAAGTGGAAACAACCCAAATGTACATCACCTGATAAATCAATAAACAAAAATGTAGTATCTACATACAATGGACTATAATTCAGCCATAAAAGGAATAACATACTGGTTCATGCTACAACATGGGTAAATCTTGAAAACATTATGCTAAGTGAAAGAAGCCAGCCACAAAAGACCACATGCTGAATGATCCATTTATATGAATGCATAAAAAGAGAAAGTGGATTAATAGTTGCCAGGCTAGTAGGAGGGGGGAATGGGGAGTGACTGCTAATGGATATGAGGTTTCTTTGGAGTGATGAAAATGTACTGGAATTACAGGAGTGATTGTTGCATAATCTTGTGAATAAACAAAAGCCCAGTAAATTATACACTTAAAAATGATGAATTTTATGGTATGTTAATTATATCTTGAGACAAATTATAGTGCATGGTAGTGTACACTCATGTGCATACTACCCAGCTTAAGAAATGAACTGTTACAGGGGCGCCTGGGTGGTGCAGTCGGTTAAGCGTCCGACTTCAGCCAGGTCACGATCTCGCGGTCCGGGAGTTCGAGCCCCGCGTCAGGCTCTGGGCTGATGGCTCAGAGCCTGGAGCCTGTTTCCGATTCTGTGTCTCCCTCTCTCTCTGCCCCTCCCCTGTTCATGCTCTGTCTCTCTCTGTCCCAAAAATAAATAAAAAACATTGAAAAAAAAATTAAAAAAAAAAAATAAAGAAAGAAATGAACTGTTACAGACAAAATTGCAGCTTCCTGTGTACCTCTCCTAGAGCCCATTCCCCTCCCTTTCTACCCGGAGGTGTCCACTGTCCTACAGTTTATCCTGGTGTTTATCATGGTAATAAACACCTTTATTTAAAAAAATTTTTTTTTAATGTTTATTGCTGAGACAGAGAGAGACAGAGCACGAGTGGGGGAGGGGCAGAGAGAGAAGAAGACACAGAATCCGACGCAGACTCCAGGCTCCGAGCTGTCAGCACAGAGTCCGACACGGGGCTCGAACTCACAAACTGTGAGCTCGTGACCTGAGCTGAAGTCGGTCGCTCAACCAACTGAGCCACCCAGGCGCCCCAATAGACATCTTTAAAAGTTTTACTACAAGTATCCCTAAACAATATATATCATTGCTTTGTATATTTTAAAGCTTTATATAAGTTGTATCCTTTACAATATGCTTTTTTTTCTACCAACATTATGTGTTTGAGAATTATCCATATTAATTTTATGTGTCAATTTGACTGGGCCACAGAGTGCCCAGATATTTAGTTAAATATTATTCTAGGTGTGTCTATGAGAATGTTTCTGGATGAGATTAACATTTGAATCAGTAGACTGAGTAAAGCAGATTGCCTTCCCCAGTGTGAGCAGGCTTCATCCAGTCCATTGAAGACCTGAATGAACGAAAAGGCAGAGTGAGGGAGAATTTGTTCTCTCTGCCTGGATGTCTTCTGGCTGGGACACTGTTCTTCTCCAGACTGGAACTTAACACCACTGGCTCTCGTGGGTTTCCAGCTTGCCACCTGCAGATCTTGGGACTTCTCAGCCCAACCACGTGAACGAATTTCTTATTATCTATCTATCTATCTATCTATCTATCTATCTATCTATCTATCCCCTATTGGTTCTGTTTCTGTGAGAACACAGACTAATATAATTTGTGGTTTTTGTGTCTTGTTTAAGAAAGCCTTCCCCACCCTGAGGTCCTAAGAATGGTCTTTTGTTACTTCTAAAGATTTAAAAGTTTTGCTTTTCAAATTTAGGTCTTTAATCCAACAGATAGTTATTTTTGTGTATGCCATGAGGTAGGAATCCAATTTTATTTTTTTCCAAATGAATAACCAATTGTTCAGTATCATTTTTAAAGTAATCCATCTGTATTAGTTTCCTAGGGCTGTCATAACAAATTACCACAAACCGGTGGCTTAAAACAACAGGAATTTATTCTCTCGCAGTTTGGGAGGCTGGAGTCCAAATCAAGATGTCAGCAGGGTGGGCATCCATCTTTCTGCTGGAGACTCTAAGGGAGCAAACACCCCATGCCTTTATCCTAGCTTCTGGCGATTGCCTGCAGTCCTCGGAGGTTCTCTGACTTATAGACATATCACTGTATTCTCTGCGTCCACCTGCACGTTGCCACCCCCTCTGTGTGTCTGTATATCTTCTCTTCTTATAAGGACACCAGTCATTGGATTTGGGGCCCATTATAAATCCAGGATGAGTTAATCTTTAGATCCCTAACTAATCACATCTACAAATACCCTATATCCAAAAAAAAAAAAAAAAAGGTCATATTCTGAGGTTCTGGGTGCATGAATTTGGGGAGGGGGAACACTTTTCAACCCACCACAACATCCTCTGCTCTTCTTTTGTAAATGTCATGTCCGTCTCTATCAAATTTCTATATCTGTGTGGGCAGAGTGATCATTTTATAATGCCATTTCAAGTCCTTGATGAAATGGTTATACACTTTGCCTGAAATAATCCTCACAATAGTCCATAAGGTAGATACTACTAAAATCACCCATGTTGTAGGGAGCGTACTAGGTAGCACTTGCTACATCATGCTGTGATAGCAAACAGTCCCCAAATCTCAGTGTCTTACACAACAACAAAGTTTCTTCCCTCGCATTAAACATCAGTAGCTGTAGTGTGGCTGTAAGGTGGTTGGAACTTTGTCCTGTGGGTCTTTTCACTTTCAAATTTGGGCTGAGGGCACAGACCCTATCCAGGACATGCCATTCCAATGGCAGAGATAAAATAGTATGATTTTAGAATGAAACATCCGATGGCTCTTCAAATTTCTGCTTAGAACTGGCATATAATCTCTCCCACCCATATTTCACTGGCCAAAGTAGGTCATGTGGTCAAGCCTGGCGTGGAAATGTACTCCTTCCTCTGGAGGGTACTCAAGTCACAAAGCAACTGGCTAGAATGCATAATCTTACAAGAAGGGGGAAAGCAAATAATGGGAATAATAATATCTCTACCAAAGGTATTAAGTAAACTTGTCCAAGGTCAAACAGCTGAGAAGGGACAAAGGCAGATTCAAACTAAGATTGTCTTTCTCCAAAGCCATAGTGCACTTCTGTGGCTCCCTATTGCCTGCTAGATGGAGTCCAAATGTATCTAAGCATTAGGGCTTCTGCATATGCATTCCTGCAGCCTGGAGTTCCCCTCTGCCACTTCTGCATGTTCAACTCACTCTTTAAGACTCCACTCTAACCTCAACTCCTTCGCTAGTTTCTCTCCTTGGAATTAATCACCATGTGCCCCCATCACTCTTTATAAGTATATATTACTTTGTACTCAACATTTGTACTCACTCTGAAGCATGGGGATGCACTCTTATTTGTCCCGTGTCCCCTCTGCCCCCTCTGCCCCCTGGGGGCAGAGCCTTACCCCCTCTGCCCCCTGGGGCTTGTGCGGTGTTTCCTAAATGTTTGCAGCATTCAGAGAGGAGATGAGTTGGGGGCACAGCCTGCAACTGGGCTGTCCTCCTGGGGATGAGAGCGCTTGGCCTACTTTTCCACCCCTGTAAACTAAGCTTAGCACCTGGTGCTCCGGTGACTGGCAATTCAGCTCCGTGTGACTCACCCTGTAAGCCTTCACCCTGTCACCTCAAGGCCCTGGGCTGGGGTGTGTGTGCTGGTGGTGTGTGTGTGGAGGGAGGAGGTGGAATTAACTTTTGCCTTTCAGAAATGCTTCCCTTTCCCTGCCCCAGAAAAAGGACCAGTAAAAGTCCTTCTCTTAAGTGGGCTGGGCAAGTCCCTGCCCATCAGACCTAGGAAGATTGGGGAGGCCCTGCAAGGTACAGAAGAAGGAGGGAAGTGCTGCTGGGTCAGAGGAGAGGAACAGAGAAGTGGAAAGAACGTTGAACTGCACATTGAAAGATTTTACTAACTTGTCAGAGTGATTTAACTTAACCTCTCTGAGCTTCAGTTTTCCCTGCCCTAAACTGGAGACCATACTGATTTTGCCCTCCTCCCCAGGTTGTTACAAAATTATATAGTAAAATGCTGGAAGCTTTTGAGAACGCAGCCTTGGATGCACACACTTGTATTGGAATCCTCCTCATAAGCTATGCGACTGTGGGGAAATCATTTCTTTCCACGAGCCATAGTATCCCTGCGTATAAAATGGGAATAATAATTATAGCTTCCTTCCAAGGTGAGAAAATTCTGTAACATGCTCGGCATATAGTGCCCAATATTACTGGCTGTTTTCATAAGAGATGATTTAAGGAAAAGACCACATCAGGTGTTTGCAAACATTAAAAGAAGGGAGACAGAGTCTAACTTTTCCTAGAACTGGCTGCTTCCTTTAGCCAAGTATGGGGTGTGGCTCAAAGGAATGAGGAAATAGTTCATAAGGTGACAACACAGAGACCTGTTTGTCTTCACAGAACTTAGGGGAGGGGTAGAGTTGTTAGCTGGCCCTCCCCAAAGACTGGAGGACCTTGTCTCCAACTCCCACCCCTACAGATGCAGTCCTTTGACTTCTTGTCCTCTCCTACCAATCTCTTCACTGGGGAAGCTGCCTTTGTAATAATAATAACAATAGTAATGAGAACAACGGTATTGTTACTTTGAAGCTTGTAAAGGCTGATACATTATCCCAGTTATCTTTCGTAATCTCTCTCCCATAAAAAGAATCCAGAATTAGAAGGGACTTGGGGATTTTTCTGCATTTCAGAGATAGGAAAACAAATCCAGAGAAGGGAAGGGATTTACCCCAGAGCACACAATAAGTTAAAGGCAGAGGGAGGACTAGAACCTGCAGTGCCTGACTCCCAGTAGAGGGTCAATGCTCCTTTCGTGACATAGCTGTCCTTGGTTTTCCGTTCTGACAGCCCCCTTGTCTCCTCTCATATCTCCTGGACCACTGCAGTGGTTCCTAACTGGTCCTCCCAGCCCCTGGTCCCTCCATGTTGGTTTGTTCTGTACATACGGCCCAATAGCTGTCTGGAAGCACAGCCTTGATCTTGTTTTTTCCCTCCTAATAGAACTTGCCCATTTTTCAGCTTGAGTGGTCGGTCACCTGGTTCCTAGTTCAGCTTCCAAATGAAGACCCAGTCTCTTTTCTGACAGAAAGTAAATAAATTTTTGCTGATTAGATTGAGAATGAGGGCTGGCTTTGCTACTTACATTATGTGTTGGCATTTTCTCTTCTTTTCCAAAAAGTTTTTATTTAGGGGTGCCTGGGTGGTTCAGTCGGTTAAGCATCTGATTCTGGATTTCAGCTTAGGTCATGGTCTCAAGATTGTGAGATGGAACCCCGAATCAGGTTCCATGCTGAGTGTAAAGCCTGCTTTGGATTCTCTCTCTCCCTCTCTCTCTCTGCCCCTTCTCCTGGTCATGCTTGCATGCTCTCTCTCTCTCTCTCTTTCTTTAAAAAAATTTTTTTTTCAACGTTTATTTATTTTTGGGACAGAGAGAGACAGAGCATGAACGGGGGAGGGGCAGAGAGAGAGGGAGACACAGAATCGGAAACAGGCTCCAGGCTCTGAGCCATCAGCCCAGAGCCTGACGCGGGGCTCGAACTCACGGACCGCGAGATCGTGACCTGGCTGAAGTCGGACGCTTAACCGACTGCGCCACCCAGGCGCCCCTCTCTCTCTCTCTTTCAAAATAAATAAACATTAAACAAAATACACAGATCTCTTTTTTAAAAAGTTTTTATTTATGGGGCACCTGGGTGGCTCAGTCGGTTAAGCATCTGACTTCGGCTCAGGTCAGGGTCTCGGGGTTCATGGGTTTGAGCCCCGTGTCGGGCTCTGTGCTGACAGCTCAGAGCCTAGAGCCTGCTTCGGGTTCTGTGTCTCCCTCTCGCTCTCCGCCCCTCCCCCACTTGCGCTCTGTCTCCCTCTTTCTCTCTCTTTCTCAAAAATAAACATTAAAAAAATTTCAAAAAAGTATTTAAATTCCAGTTGGTTAGCATATTGTGTAATATTAGTTTCGGGTGTACAATATAGTAATGCAACACCTCTGTACATAACCTGGTGCTCATCACAAGTGCTCTCCTTAATCGCCATCACCTGTTTTACTCATCCCGTCACCCACCTCCCCTCTGGTAACCATTACTTTTTGTTCTCTATAGTTATGAGTCTGTTTCTTGTTTTGCTTCTCTCTCCCTCTCTTTTTTCCACTTTGCTCGTTTATTTTGTTTCTTAAATTCCACCTATGAGTGAAATCACATGGTATTTATCTTTCTCTGACTGATTTATTTCTCTTAGTGTAATACTGTCTATAGCTCCATCTGTGTCGTTGCAGATGACAAGATTTCATTCATTTTTATGGCTGAGTGATATTCCATTGTGTATATATGCCACATCTTCTATCCATTCATTCTATTGATGGACACTTGGGCTGCTTCCATAATTTGGCTATTGTAGGTAGTGCGGCTATAAACACTGGGGTGCATGTATCCTTCAAACTAGTATTTTTGTATTCTTTGGGTAAATACCTAGTTGTGTGATTTCTGGCTCATGGGGGTAGTTTTATTTTTAACTTTTTGAGGAAACTCCATACTGTTTTTCACAGTGGCTACACCAGTTTGCATTCCCACCAACAGTGCAAGAAAGAGGACTCCGTTTTCTCCACATCCTAGCCAGCACCTGCTGTTTTTTGTGTCATTGATTTTAACCATTCTGACAGCTGTGAGGTGATAGCTCATTGTACTTTTGATTTGCCTTTCCCTGATAAGTGATATTGAGCATCTTTTCATGTGTCTGTTGGCCGCATGGATGTGAAGACCCAATCTCTTTTAATACATTTATTGTTAGGGAGTCAATAAATGACTCCCAAGGTCATTGGGTCCCAGTGACTCCCAAGGTCATTGTTTCATTCTCGTATAGCTGTGATGGTTAGTGCATTCTTTATAGTGAGCTGAAATTGTCCTCCCCGATGTCTACCCACTAGAGCTGAGTGGGATTCTTTCACATCCATTCAGTCAGCAAGTTTGTAGTCAGTGTGTAATATGGGCCAGGTTCTCGGTAGACTGGATGCCCAGAGGAACAGAAAGAGAAATTAGACATAGATCCTTCCCTCAGATAATGTGGCCTAGGGGTTTGCAGAATTTTTTTTGTTTATTAGACCTGAATAATAGGAAATTATTATTCCCCTTTCTGTGTGACAACCCTTCAGAGGCTTGGAGATAGCCACTATATCCACCCTATGCTTTCCCTTCTCCAGGCTATTGTAAGTCAGTCATCACACAACATGGGATCCAGGTCCTCAGCATTCTGGTCTCCTCCTCTAGACATGTTCTCATGTGACAGTGTTGCCCTCAGAATGTGGGTCCCAGAGCTGAGCCCCATGGCCCAGATGTGATCTGCCCAGGGCAGCACCTGGCTGGTCTGACCTCTGGTTTCTGCTGATACAGTATTATCATGTTCACTTTCCCCTTCTTCCTTCTTTTCTTCCCTCCTTCTCTCCCTCCCTCCCTTCCTTTCTTTTTTACAGCCACATTGCACTGTTGAACTTGAGGTCAACTCAAACCTTTACGTCATTTTCACTGGAACTCTTCTTTTGTTTTTTTAATGTTTATTTATTTTGAGAGAGAGAGAGACAGAGAGAGGGGGGAGAGAGCACAGAGTGGGGGAGGGCAGAGATAGAGGGAGAGAGAGATTCTCAAGCAGGCTTTGAGCTCTCAGAGCAGAGCCCTACGTGAGGCTCAGTCTCACAAACTGTGAGATCATGCCCTGAGTTGAAATCAAGAGTCGGTCTCTCCACTGACTGAACCACCCAGGTGCCACTCACTGGAACTCTTCTTAATCTAGATTCTTTATATCTTGTACTTTGGGCACTTGATCATTTGGAACTGTACAGTCCAATATGGCAGTCACTAACCCCATGTGGCTAGTTAAATTTTAAGTACTAAAAATTAAATGTTAAAATTTCAGTTTCTCAGTTGTACTAGCCATATTTCAAGTGCTCTACAGCCACTGGTGGCTACAGATTTAGGACATTTCCATCATCGCAGAAAGTTCTGTGGGACTGCTTTGGCTTGAACCAAAGGGCAGGAATTTACATTTGTTCTGTGCGGCACCTCATCTTGTTGGTTCCAGCACAGCCCCAAGGCTGCTGAGATCTTCTGGAAACTAATTTTGGTTTACAGAGTGTTTGCCCTTCCAGCTTCATGCCAGCAGCAGATCTGATAAGCATTTCATCCCTTCCTTTGCTTCATCTGAAACCACTGATAAAAATGCCAGCAGAGCAGAGAGGGCTGCAAGTGAGCCCCGCACGTGGCACTCAGCACTCTGGCCCCATGTGGCAGTCGTGCAGCAGTTTAACAGATGAGGCCTCCATACCAGGCTTTGCGTGCTGTGCCCTGAGTACACACAGGGAGACGGACGGCAGCAAGTTAAAGAGGGTTCTGCTGTGGTGGGCGCTCTAGTTCACATGCCTTTGTCTCACAACTGGGACTGCTTCTGTCTGGTGTACGGTGGTTAAAAACGCAGGCTTGGGAATCAGCTTCCTGGATTTGAATCCCGGCTCTGCCACTTCATCAAACTATGTACTGTCTTTGTGTTTCAGTTTCCTACTGTAGAAAGAGGGGATAAGAAGAGCCTCTTTCTCACAGTGTTATTGCGTGATTAAATGAGTTAGTGCAAGCAAAGCTCTTAAAACAGTGCCTGGAACGTAGTAAGTGCTCCAAACATGCCGGTTATCATTAGTTCTTATTATTAATTATAATTTTTTCCTCCTGGACAAGACGTGCTTGGTCTTGCTTTGGGGCCTTGGCTCCCTCAGTTCTGCTCTTAGTTTGTGGAAATTCTTTGGAGTGCAAACTAAGCCCCCCTCCTTGATTTTTTAGGTTCTCAGCTGCTTGTTTGGCATTTAGTTTCCTATGCTGGAGGAAAGGACCATAGTGAAGAACTTGAATAATAGTTGGGCTTTATCTTAGCTGTGCTGCCTGGTGGAGAGACCTAGGACAGGCCGCTCATCTGCAAAATGGGGATAATCACAGCTGCCACATAGGACTATAGGCTAAGGGAGACAAAGGAGGTGAAAGCTTCTGCACATAATAGGCCTTTACCTTCGTTTTGACTTTCAGTCAAACCCACGAAATACATAACACTTGCTTTTTCCCCCTGGCTCTGCTTTATTTAGTATCTAACAAAGGAGGGCAGGCTCATTACTCCTTGTACTTCTGGAGGGCCTGGCCTTGTCCCAGGAGCCCTCAGTTTCTTCATCTGTGGAATGGACCCCCATCTTCTCCCCGCTGCTATCTTGCTGAACTTGCGTTAATTCCTCCCTCCCCAAACCTCAGTCTATACTCCAAGTAGGACCTGAAGGAGCGCCTATAAGGGCTAGAGGTTATAACCCTAATTTAGAAAAGCTCCTTACTCTGGTCGTGCCAGAGCCTGTGGAGGGTGAGCGTTGGGGTCAGGGGCCAGTTCTTGGGAGGGCCCCAGAGAGTCCAGAGGTAATGCCACCTGGGAGAGGGCTGGAAGGCGCTGCGCGATCTTCCGCAAGCTCCGGCGGCGGGAACAATGGACGGGTGGTGGGGAGGCTGGTGGGCGTCGGCCAGGTCCCGGCTGGAGGTAGAGGAGGCCGGCGAGCGGGACGCCGGGCCGTGGGGTGAGGCCGGCGAGCGGGACGCCGGGCGGTGGGGTTAGCCCGGGGCACCGGGCCGGGAGCCGAGGCGTCTTAGCTACGGAAAACCCAGGCCGGCGCTGCCGGGGCCCAGGGAGGAGGTGGGGGCGGGGCGCGAGCCCACCGGGCCGGGACGGGGAGGGCGAAGAGGCCCGGGTGGGGTCGGTCTCCTCTCTGTCGCCCCGCCGCTCGGCCCCGGCCTCTGAGCTCCGCGGCGGCTCAGGTAGACGCCGGGCGCAGGGCCCACGTGGGGAAGCGGGCGGCGGGCTACGGGCGCCAGGAGGGCTCGCGGGGCTCAGCCCCCTCCCCTCCCCTCCCCTCCCCTCCCCGGGGGCCGGCGCGGCTCCTCCCGACGCGCGGCCCCGGCTCCGGCGGCTCCGGCGGCTGCGGCGCTCCCCGGCTGCTCGCCGTTCGGCGCCGCTGCTCGCTAGCTCGTGGGCGGCTGCTGGGGAGGCCGGGATCGCCGCCGCCGCCTCCTCGGGGGCAGCCGGCCGGGGCGGGGCGGAGGGGGAGCCGGGGTGTGGGGGGAGGGCGGGGAGGGGGCTGGGCGCCGTGGGAGGGAGAGAGCGAGCGAGCGAGCGAGCGGGGCATTTCTGCGCAGCTCGAGTGCGCCTCGGAGCCCGCCCGGGCGGCCGCCGGACGCACGGACTGAGGACAGACAGCGCCCGGAAGCCGCGCCGCCCCTGCCAGGTTAGCCGCCCGCGCCACCGTCGTCCGGGCCCCGGGGACCCCGCCGCGTCTGCTCTCGTGTGTGTCTGTGTGTGGCGAGGGCTCCGGGCTCGGTCTCCAGTCCTCGAGCACTGACAGGCCGGCTCCAGGGGGCTGGACACCCGTGGGGCGGGGGGCGGGCGTCCCAGCCAGGAGCCCCGGGCCTCGGTCCGTGAGTCTCAGTACTGGCGCCGGTATGTGTGGCGGGGTCCACATCTCCGGGTGTTGGGTGTGAGCGCGCGTGTGCCCGTGGGTCTGGGCAAGTGGTTGCTGTGTGTGTGCGCGCGTGCGTGTGCTCGGGGTGTGCATCTGCGTGGGGGGGGGGGTGTGCGCTGTATGTCTCCGCGTGTCTGGACTGGATGGCATGTGTGTATCTGGGTGAGGGTGTGTGTGTCTGCGTGTGTCCGTGAATGTGTCTATTAGAGGGTGTGTCCCAATATGTAGCTGAGTGTGTGTACATCTGGATGAGGGTGTGTGCCAGTGGCCTCGCTTGTGGCTGGACCCCGTGGCTGTGTGTGTGTGTGTGTGTGTGTGTGTGTCGCCGTGTGAGCGCCAGTGTGACTCCCCGGGTGTGCGCGTGTGAGGGCGGGTGTGCACCCGCGTAGCCCCCGTGTGCGTGTGCGCGGCTTTGTCTCCGCACTGCCGGGAGGAAGGGGGGGGGGGGGGGCGGCGGCCGACGCGCTCTAGTCCCCGGGAGCCAGCCACTTGGCCGGGGCGGTGGGTGGCGGCGGCGGCGGGAGTGTCCCCGCCGGGCGGAGACTCTCTGCCGGCAGGTGGGCGGCCACACCCCAAGGGCCAGAAAGAGCTGGGCTGACGGCGGAGCCCGCGCACCCGGGCGAGCTGGAGCGGAGGGCGTGTCCTGCCTGAAGCCCGGGTGTGTGTTTGTGTGTGCGCGCGCGTGTGCGTGTGTGTGTGCGTATGTGTGTGTGTGTGGAGGGGTGGGCGTGTGTGCGTGTCGGTGTGTGTGTGGGGGTGGTGGCAGCAACAGCGGCCCTCAGGCTGGTGACCAAGTCGGTTCAAGGATCCATTTCCTGTGGCGGCCTGGGGACAGTGGCCCAGAGTCCGACGGGGCCTGATCGGGTCAGCCACACTCCCACCCTCACCCTTACAGCTCTCAGGGGTAGACCTGCACCTTAGGTGCCCTGAAAGGAGGGAAAACCGCTCTCTTAAAGGGCCAGAGTCCATATGGGAATACGACCCCCCGCCTCTCAGGAGACCTCTACTCTGAGAGTGGTCTCTGGGTGTGTCTGTACCCCTTTCCCCACGTACTGGTGTAGCGCATGAATGTCTAGATTTGTAGTCTGTCTGCATGTGTGTCTCTCTGTGTTTTTCTTCTGCATTTGGGTGCCTAGGTATGTTTTATCAGTGAACAATGAAAAATGTATCTTGATGTACATGTGTATGTGTTTTTATAAGTCCTGGTATATTTGTTTTTATGTACATGTATAGCTGTTTGTATATTAGTGAGTCTATGCGTGTGGGTTTGCAAGAGACATGCCATTTTGCTGCCAGCTAGGATAGGATAGAAAAATTCTGTCCAGGGCCACTCTAATACAGAAAAACTGGGTGAAAAGCTGGTTTAGAAATTTAAAACCCCTGGTTTTGTGGGTTTCAGATGCTGGTACTGAAATGTGGGTAGATTGGGGGTAGCCTGGATACAAGGATAGAGGGAAGCTGAGACTCTTATGGAAGAAAGGATTTGTTCCGGAGGAAGGACATCCAAGTGCAAGAATTCTTCCTCCACTTCCAGTTTTTCTTCCCTGTTACTTCACCTCCCCTCTCCGCTGCTCTGCTTGCCAGGATAAAGTGCACAGGATTTGGAGTGTAAAAGGGAGGGAGCTGAGAGTGTAAAAGGAAGGAGGGTGGATGGGTGATAGGATTGGGGGCCAAGAGCAGATTTCTGCAATTCTTAAAATGCTTCTGGCAGCAGAATCTGGGGAAAGCTGAGCTTGCTGTCCCCTTTCCTGGGACAGGAAAGACTCTGGCTTGGAGCTCAGGACCCCTGGAGTCTGGTCCAGGGGTCTTCTTTGGACTTTGGTCAAACCCTTTTGTGTTTATCTGTTCACTCAGCACATTTGTATTGCACTTCTCTTATGTAAGAGTCTAAACCCCCTAAGCCTCAGTTTCCCTGGCTGAGCAGGTAGTAAGATAAATTCTGGGACTCAGAGCTCCCTTAGGTGTCTCAGAGTGATGGAGTTTGTCTCATTGCTACCCAGATTTAGAAATCTACCTTTCTAGCCCCCAAGGATCCTGGCTGTGGTCCCCACTCACTATGCCCCTTTGCCCCCATATCCTTTAGAGCAGTAGCTCTCAAAGTATGGTCACTCCACTAGCAGCAGCAGGGTCACCTGGGATCTTGTTAGAAATGCAAATCTGGGGCGCCTGGGTGGCGCAGTCGGTTAAGCGTCCGACTTCAGCCAGGTCACGATCTCGCGGTCCGTGAGTTCGAGCCCCGCGTCGGGCTCTGGGCTGATGGCTCGGAGCCTGGAGCCTGTTTCCGATTCTGTGTCTCCCTCTCTCTCTGCCCCTCCCCCGTTCATGCTCTGTCTCTCTCTGTCGCAAAAATAAATAAATGTTGAAAAAAAAAATGAAGAAATGCTAGAAATGCAAATCTGGGGGGCTCCCATCAGACAAACTGAATAACTCATGGAGCCCAGCAGTCTATGTTTTCACAAACACAGGTGATTGTCTTGCCCTAGAACTTAAGAGAGGTACAGAGAGGCAACTGGAACCTCCTATAGGTTGAAACACCGGGAAAGCATCCCTTGTCTTCTCCCACATACGTACTGAAGTGGCCCCGCAGCCCTAGCCTGGCAGGTGGGGGTTCTGGTTTCAAGTCCCAGGTCTTCCCTGAGATCTTGGACAAATTACCCCTTCACCGAATAATGTAATAACTCGTTGTCTGCTCTGGGCTTGGCTTTGAACAAGGGGTGTCATTGCTCTGCTCAGTTCTCTGCTCCTTACCTTGACCTCTAAGACCTTCAGGATCAAGTCCCTGCCCACCTCTCTGGAAACCAGCTACTCTAGTCTTCTTTTAGTTCATCTAGGCACCATGAGCTCTCTGGCCTCTGGGATTTTGCACATTCTGTTCCTTCTGTCTAGCATACTCTTCCCTTGATTCTTACCTTGTTTAACTCCCATTCTTCAGATTTCAGCCCAAGAGTGATTTTCTCAGGGGGGCTTCTGCCAACTCCCTGGAATGTCAGTTTTTCTTGTTCCACGTTCTTAGAGCTCCCTGTAGTTCATAGTGTTCATGAGAGTTTGTAATTATACATAAACTTGCTAGTTGTTTGTCTCCCCTCACTAAGGTGCAAATGTCACCTGGGTAGAAATTTACTTGTCATTCTTCCCAGTGTCCCCACACAGTGCCCAGCTTATGATTGGTATTTGACATATTTGTTGAAGTGGATGACTTTATATAATGGGTGATGGTACTAAGTGATTCCCAAAGTGTCCCCTCAAGCCCTGGCATTGTAATATCTAAGCAGGCCTCAGACTTCTTAGAGGTAGATTTATCTGTCTTTTTTACTACTATATCTCCTGGCCATAGATGGACGCCAGCTACGTGCTTGGGCCCATCCATGCTGGACTCTGCTCTAGGGGAGGCAGGAGAAAGCTCTCCAAGGAAATACAGCCTTGCTAGTGTCTGTGTCCTCCTGGAATAGGGTTCTGTAGAATGAGAAGAGGAAGAGCATTGAATAAGGAATCTAAAGATCTGGGTCCATGCCTTGTATGCGGGCAAGTCACTTTTCCTTTTTTGTTTGTTTGTTTCCTTTTCTGTAAAATGACGGTATTAGGATGGATGGTGTACCTAATATTGGTTACAAGCACTGGCTCGAGAGTCATTCAGGCTTGGCCACATACCAGTCGGGTAGACTTGGGCAAGGCACTTCATTTCTTCCTTCATTTCCTAAAACAGAACCAATAATAGTATCTGTTCCATACGGTTGTGTGGTAACGTACATGGGATGCTGTACATAGTTCTGAGCTGGTAGTAAACACTTGGTAAGTATTAGCAATTGTTACTATTCAATTCAACACTTTTTAAAAATGTTTTTATTTATTTTTGAGAGAGAGAGAGAGAGAGAGAGAGAGCGAGCACGAGCTGGGGAGGGGCAGAGAGAGAGGGAGACACAGAATCTGAAGCAAGTTCCAGGCTCTGAGCCGTCAGCACAGAGCCCAACGTGGGGCTCGAACTTGTGAACCATGAATCGTGACCACGTGAGGCAGACGCTCAACTGACTGAGCCACCCAGGCGCCCCAGTTTAACATTCTTGAATGCCTTTGTGCTGGGCCCTAGGGCTTCAGGAACGGAGATGAATCCAGCAGTCCTCACAGGCGGGGTAAACGGGCAGACGTGTAAAGATGTACAGTGTACAAGGTATCAGGGTGAGGTTGTTCACGAAGGAAAAGTCTTCACAAAGAAGAGAGGTGGTGTTTGGGCTGGATATATCTTCCAAGTAGTTAGAGCAGCATGTGCAAAGGCACCAGGGCTTGTTAGGGGGAACTCCAAATAGTTCCATCTGTTGGAGCAGATGGTGGTGAGTGGTGGGGACAGGTGGGGCACGACTGGCCTGGAGTAAGGCCGGAGAGGAAGTCTGGGGTCCGATCTGGCTCAGGCTGAAGAGCTGGAGTTCTACAGGTAGTAGGGAGCTAGGGAAGAGGATTAAGCTAGCCTCTGAAAGAATCAGATTTGCATTTCAAAAACACAGCTCTCCAGGTGGTGGTAGAGGGTGGGCCAGATAGAGGGCCAGGTGGGGGCAGGAGTGCTGTTGACCTGGAGACTGGTCTCAGAGGATGCTTGTTTGCGTGATAGAAGGTCCCTGTGGGGTGGATAGAGACCTAGGATGGGAAGGAGCACAGGTGGTGGACTTCAGGCCAGCTTGGGTCAGGGAGGTGAAGGAGAAGCAAGACTGACCTCTCACGGGCCTTCACACCCCTTAACCTCCAAGGCTGCCTAGTGAGTAGGAATCTGAAAATAAGAGTCCCAGGTCTGCTGCTCAGTGGATTCACAGTATATTAATTTCCTAGGGCTGCTCAATGAAGTACCACAATCTGGGTGGCTTAAAAAAGCAGACACTTATTCTCTCACAGTTCTGGAGAAGGAAGTCAGAAATCAAGGTGTCAGCAAGGTTCCTTCTGAAGATTCCGTGGGGGGAGTCTCTCTCGAGCCTCTCTCCTAGCTTCTGGTGGTTGCCTTGGTGTTCCTTGGCCCTCAACTTCCTCTGCCTCTGTTGTCACATGGTTTTCTCCCCTTTCTCCCTGTGTCTGTGTCACCTCCTCTTTTTAAAAGGACACCAGTCATATTGGATTTAGAATCCACCCTAATCCAGTATGACCTCATTTTATTTTAACTAATTACATCTGCAAAGACTATTTCCAAATAAGGTCACATTCTGAAGTTCTGGGTAGACATGAACCTGGGGGACACTATTCAACCCAGTACATACAGGAAGATGGAAAAGAGTGCAAATCCTGGAGCCCCACAAACCCGGGTGCAAATCCAAGCTTTGCAAGGGAGCATGAGCTTTTGAGCAAATCAATTACTTTTCCTCAGCCTCAGTTTCGTCTCCTGTGAAATGGAGACAGTAGCCCCTGCAATGGCATGCTGTGCTGTGGAGGTCAGCCCTGGTCTGCATAGCGGGTGTTAGTAAGCCTGGTGAGGTGGCACACAGTAGGAGCCCGGTAATGATTACTTCCTCTTTGGCACCCCCTGCCCCGCACTTAGTAGCTGGGACGCATCACTTAAATCTTGCTGCACTTCCTCATCTGCCTAATATGAATTAGCATCATCCAGCTCTACTTACCTCACCAGATTGTGAATCCCAGGGGAAAATGAGAAAGCTCTTTGTAAATTGCTTAAGAGTCTGCTGCTGGGATTTTCAATTATAATCATCATCATCATAATAACCCTCGGCCATTGCCACGTCCACTGCATTCTCAGCCGGGCCCTGCCCAGCCCACTCCTCTCCTGAGGCAAGTCTTCTTTGCCCCTGTGTGCCCCGAGATCTCCTACAAAGCATAGCCACTGTCAGTTAGGAGAACCTTAGAGATGGTCCTTACCCTCCATTGCCCTCATTAGCCAGAGAAGGGAAACACACTCTGCGAGAAAGTGACATCCCGAAGGTCACACAGCTGGTCAGTGGCAATTGGAACACCTTGTCTGTGGCTTCTTTTGAGGGTCTGAACAGTGGTTTTCCCCTATTGCAATGTTGGCCAAGGAGCAGGATCGTGGGGCCGGTGGAAGCCTTCAGAGGGTACTGTGCAGCACAGAGATGGGGAGCCAACGGGAAGAGTGCTGCTGAACCAGGGTCAGAATCCCAAGCAAGGGGGTCCCTGAGTCCCTTGAGTGAGCAGGCAGTGCCTGTGCAGGCTGAATGGGCAGGTTGTTTGTTCTCAGCCTGGCTTGGCCATCTCTGCCTGCTCCAGCGGGAAGAAGCCACCACAGGCGGGCAGTGGCAACGTGGGGAGCCAGAACCTGGAGGTAACCCAAGCTTCAATGTCCCTATTGACACCCAAGGTTGTGCTTCTCAGCAGGCTGTGTCACTCTAAGCCTTGCCTTGGCGGTTGTAGGGAAGGCTCTGGAAAGGAGAGAAGGCTTATCCTGCCTTGACAATTGCCCTGAAGTCCTCTTCCTTTTCCCTCAGCTGGAGGAGCCAGACCCCTCTTCACCCCTTGATTTTCCTTACTTCCCTCCCTCCTCTTAGTTTTCTCTTCACTCCCTTGTCCTGCCTTCCCCTCTTCATCTCCCCATCTTCTCTCCAGATTGGAAATCTAAAGATAAAGTCTCCAGACCCAGTTCGAGTGGGTGGTTCTGGGGTTGCTTGGGGCCACTTATGAATCAGAAAGCCTAGAGTCTTCCTCGTCAGAGGCCCACTCTGGTGACTGATAAACAGCTGCTTACGTTATTGGCTTACCATGTGCCAGGCCCCATGCTAAGCGCTTTACATGCCTTATGTCTTTTAATCCTTGCAGCTACCCAGCAAGGCAGAGATTAGATCCCCATTTTATTAAAGGAGGCTAAATAACTTACCCAAGGCCTACTCAGCCCTCCACCAGCAAGTGGCACACTGGGATTTAAACATAGATCTATTGAAAGCCCATGGGTACTCTTGAATCTTTCCTATACTGCCCTGGATGGGACATTCAAGAGTGTTCAGGGGTTCACAGAGGGATGTGCACTCACTCAAATTCAGAGAGCAGATTCTCAGCTCAGAGAGCGGGGTCTCCAATCCAGCTCACCTGCTTCCCAGCCTGTGCTGTCACCTCACTCAGGGATTGGCCTTCCTGCAGTGTTGGCCCCAGGGCTGGCCACAGCTCTGAGCCCATCTGGGTCTAGGCAGCAGCCCACCTGCATCACGGACAGGTGACAGGGCAGGTCTGAGGGTATTTGGCTTTTTCCCTAGATATTGTTTGGTCATTGGTCACCTTAGTTTTTCACAGATTATCCTGAGTCTTCTAGTTAAATAAGCTTGTCATTTACAAAGCATGATAGCTTTATCTCTTTGGGAGGGCACTTGGGGGCTTGGAGATCTTCTGTCAGGCTCAGTGATGGGGAGGGGAGGGAAGCAGGGGAGCAGAGGCTAGAACCAGGGAACTCAAGTTTAGGAGGACACTCATGCTAGAAAGGAAAAGGAAGGAAGCCAGAGCTGGCTAAGGGCCAGAGAAAGTCCAGAGAGAAGAAAGGAATCTGCAGGCTGGAGCTGATAGGGAACCTGTCACTCCAAGTTCAACCCTGGAGTTCAGACTCCCTCACAGGCAGGGCTGCTAATCTCAGAATGTCACTTCTAAATCTGGGGAGCTTCTTCAGTCAGCTTGCTGGGACTCCTTCCACCCCCATCGAGACCATGACCATGGTCAGCTTGAGCAGGTGATTCAACCAGAAGGAACTTTGATTAATGAGCAGTGGCTTTAAGCCTTCAAGACACAGAGCCCTCTCTTCATAGGCAAGGAAACAGAAGTGCAATATGTGACATAGCTAAAAGGAGAGTGGTTCAGCATCTCACCCCTTACCCCCTCCTCTGAGGGTTCTTTAAGGCAGGCTGCCTCAAAATTTGCTCCTCTAAGAGTAGCAAAGGGGAACTTGCTAAAAATAGACTCTTTTCTAAGACTCATCTAGAGATTCAAACTCAGCTGCCTCCTGGGAGGGTGGGATCCATGGTGGGGCCTTGGAATCAGCCTGTTTTTACAGATTCCTTGTCAAGGTGATTGTGACACCAAGGGTTCTCAGATCACCCTTGGAGAATGTTGATATCAAATGTTCATGAACTTCTGAAATGGCATGAATAATTTTGAGAGTGTGCCTTGATCTTGGGAAAGGATCCATGGGCACTATCAGAGTCTTTGAATCACGACCCATCTTTAGGGTTGTTTTATAAGAGTGGGAGCCTAATGACTGGAAAAGGGTCACTGGGGAGCTAACAGCAGAATCCTGCATTGAAGGCAGATCTCTCCTGACTCTCAGCACATTGCTGGTTTTAAGTGAAGATGCTGAGGGACTGTAGGCCAGTTCCTTCCCCTACCTGGGCCTCAGTTTTTCCAGCTATAAAATGGGGGTTGGACAGGATAAGCCCAAATTCCCATGTAACTTTGCTCAGTGGCTCTAGAAGCCAGGTTTCCTGTAGCCCAGTTCACATTCTTTGCCCTTTTCCTTGCTGTCTCCTCAGCTTCCCCCACTTTGAAGGGAGTGCCCCTCCCTTTAGCATCTCTCATCTTCAAAGATTCCATCCAGAGCCTGGATTCTAATCCCTTGAGTCCCTCTAGTCAAACCACATGCCCAGGTGCCCAGCTATTTCTCTCTTTCGGTGCCCATTCACAGTAAGTGATCCAGATGCCTGTGAGTCTAGGGATGCTCAAGGTGGCACCTCTTTAGGGCTGGACACTGGGGCCAGTGTCAGGGAGAGGGGTTTGGAGAATGTGTTTCCTTTGGCTCCTGGGACATGCCCAGCCCCTACCTCTGTCTTTGTCCCAGGTCCCTGGGTTCTTCCTGCCAAGAATGCCATCCCCCCTTCTTTAATCACTGTTGAAATCCTGTCTACCTTTTTAAGGCTCAGCTCAGATGCGAACCTCTCTCTCACAAAGCCTGTGGACCCTCCCACCCTTACTCCTGTAATGAAAATCTGTCTTTGCTCTGCATTCCCTTAGCGCCTTGTCTGTTCCCCTCTGGGGACGACTTCTCCCTGGTCTTAGCTTTACTGTGGGACATGGGCTTGCCTCTCTTGCAGGATTGTGAGCACTAGGGTGTCTCATGTATCATTCTTTGCTCCCCAGCACCTAGCATAAGGCTTTGCACAGAGCAGGTGCTTAATAGAAGGTTATTGAGTTTTATTTGCAAAATCTGCCTCTGACCTTGGGCTGGGCTGGGTTCTCTAGAGGCCCCATGGCCCCATCCCTGGTACAACTTCACACATGTCCCCTTTTTTCTTTGTGGATTGGAGGGAGGCCAAGTAGGGCAGTGGGTAAGAACTTCAACTCCAGTCTTGACTCTGCCATTTCTTGGCTGTGTGACCTTGGATAAGTCACTTCACCTCTCTAAGCCTCAGTTTTCTCAGCTTAAACCAAAGGGCTAAAGATAACAAGTCTGTTGGGGGTTTGGGAGGATTAACTGAAATGATATGCGTAAAATGCTGAGATCTGAGCATTGTACAGAATAAATGGTCAATATATGATTATAATTCATTATTTCTCAGTTAATGGTTATTATCATTGTTGTTTTGGCAGACACCTATTATGGTTGGAGCATCATGTACTGGGGGGAGAGAGTGAGACACAGAAAAATCATTCCAAGAGCCTCTTGGTCTCCATGGTTCTAAGGTCAAGTAGGGGCAGTAAGAGTCTTCTACAAGGAGTAGCATCTGGAAGAAATATGGCAGACTGAGCTGAAGAGGGAGAGATCAGGGTGGACTCCATAATCGGCATAGACAGGTGTTCCCTGTGGAGATAAAGGAGAGGAGCTCCAGGCTGGAGATGAGAAAGTGGGGGCACACACTTGAAGAGTTGCCCGAAGGATACAAGAAAGAACAGAGTGGAAGCAGAGGCAGCCCCAGAATCTCCACATAGAAGGGGCTTAGGGAGGGGCGGCATCAAGCTTTGTTTTGCCAAGAAGAATTTGGGGGCTTGATGGCTCACAATGCCACTATGGAGAACGAGAGAGAAAAGACTAGAAGAGTAGGGCTTTGTTGTGGGGGTATTGGCGGGGGGAGCTTTGTCTATCTGGGCTTGAGCTGAGAATGGTCAGGGGTGGGCTGTGGTCCCAGGCCTCTGCAGGCCTGCCTTGGAGTCTGTCTCGTAATAACAGGGCCACCTGTCTACCTGGTCGAGGTAGAGATCCAAACTCTGGTCTATCTGAAGGTAAAGCACAAACTGATCCCAGAAGTGTCAGAATCTCTAACAATCAGAGCTGGCTAGCAGGAGAAGCCATCTCTTGATCCACCCTCCTCATCCCCACATACACAGATGGGAAGCAGAGGCCCAGAAGGGGGAGCCCCCGCCCAAGAACTGGCCAGTTCACTGGCCACGGTGAGTTCAGTGCCAGCCCCAGGTGGGCTGTGGACCTAGGCCTGCTCTGGGGTTGGGGGAAGAGGGTGAGGAGGGAGACAAAGAACCCGAGGAAGGGTGTAAATGACAAGCAAATGCCATTTTGGTAGCAATCTGTTGCCAGGGTGTGTGTGTGATCCTAGGCTAGTGGGATGTGAGTGGGCTGCAACGTCATTATTCTGGGCTTTCCTTCCCGGAAAGGAAAAAGGACCACATAGGTGGGAGTCAGGGGAATATTGGGGGGTGGAGGAATTCAGGAGGTGGTCTAAGAAGAGAAAAGGCTGTTGCCAAACAGCAGGAGACACGATTGTATTACAGTGGCACAGAGCACCCTATCATCTGTGGGCATGGCCCTATACAGCCCTATATGTGATACTCTGCCAGTATCACCCCCATTTTATGGGGGAAGAAGTGAGGCCTCCAAAGGTCACAGGTAGGAAGAACAGGGCCAAGGATGGGGGACATTCCTTCAAAGCCACACCCGTGGCATACCCTAGGTGGCTGTGCTCCCAGTCCTCAGTCCACCTGGGTCTCAGTGAGGACCTGGGGTCAAAGGGGTCAGGGAGGTGCCAGCCCAGGGCAAGCCACTTTTTGTCTCCTGTATTTCTCCATCAGTCTGCCCATCTATCTGGCCTGTTTTAGTCTAGTTCACCCTGCTCCTTTGCTTGTTAATTAAAAATATTTAGTGAGCACCTACTATATACCAGGTCACTGCCCCTGACCCTATGGAACTTCTGCCTTGATGTGAAGCCTGTCCCACATTGGTAGGATGGGATGGGAAGGAGGAAGTGAGGGGGTTCACTAACCACTCCTTTCTCCCTTCACGCCTATCCCTTCCTTTTCTCTCCCCTTCCAAGTCTCATTAGCCCCAGAAGGGACTTTTTTGCCTGATCTGCCCCCTGCTGAAATGGAAAAGAATCAAAGTTAATGGTTAAATGTAATAATAGCCACTGAGACTTTCACCCTGTGGGGCCGGTGGGAGGGGGCTGAACGCTAGTTGTGTGCCCCTGGAGAGGGGCGGAGACCACCAGGGTTTTCTGGCCTGTACCTGCCACCTTTTTCCCTGACTCTGGAGTCTGCCTCCAGGGTCTGTTCCTCCCTCCTCTCCTTCCAGGGGGCAGGCTGCTTCTTGGACCCTTTCCCTGGACTCCAGCTGAGGTGACCCTGGGAGGTGAGTAATGGCTCTGGCCAGGATCCTAGAGCCTCTGAATGAGTGCTCTTGGGGGAGGTGCAAGACAGGGCATGGCGCCTACCTCCGGGGACCTACCCAGAGAGCTGGCAGCCAGTGGACCTTTGCTGATTTTGCCTCCTGCCTTGTAGGGGTGGGAGGTGGTAGGGATGGCGTCACAAGTGGCCTAAGATCTGTGTACAGGATTGCTACCTAAGGCAGGCCATGCCATGCCTTTCTCCTGCTCTCCTTCCCTTTTATCCTCTTCATCAGGTGTCCTGTTCTGGGTTATGCTCTGCTGCTGGACTAGGGGATAGGGTTCATGAGAATAGTGACAAAGGCTTATTTCTTTTTCTAGAAGACTGAACCCCAGACCTGTCCCCTGTCAAGTTTTAGGGACAGAGCTCAGGCTTCCAAGTCAGACAGGCCTGGGGTCTAAGCTGGGTGACCTTGGGAGGTGGCCCACCTCTCTGAGCCACACTGTCATTCTCTGAACAGTTGGTACTCTGATCTCTTTGTCACTATCACTGTGAAGGTAACAGGCACCGGAGGTGGATATTAATATTAGGCTCAGTAGGCGTTCACTGAATGAGTAGACACCATTTTCTTCAGATTCAACTGACTTTGGGAGGCCTAGCTCTGGCTGTGGGCCATGGAGGCCACCATCCCTGCCATCTAGGACTTGATTGTCTAGAGATACAGTACATACAGTGGCCACTTGGTCACATGTGGCTATAGAGCACTTGAAATGTGGCTAGTGCTACTGAGGAACTGAATTTTTAATCTTATTTGGTTTGAATTACTTTAAAATTAAAAAAAAACCTTTTTAATGTTTATTTATTTTTGAGAGAGAGAGAGAGAGAGAGAGAGAGAGAGAGAGAGAGAGTACAAGTAGGGGAGGGGCAGAGAAAGAGGGAGACACAGAATCAAAGCAGGCTCCAAGCTCAGAGCTGTCAGCACAGAGCCCGATGTGGGGCTTGAACCCATGAGCCGTGAGATTATGACCTGAGCCGAAGTCAGATGTTTAACCGACTAAGCCACCCAGGCACCCCTGAATTAATTTAAAATGTAAAAAGCATACTCCAGGGCACCTGGGTGGCTCAGCTGGTTAAACCTCTGACTCTTGATTTTGGCCCAGGTCATGATCTCATGGTTCTTGAAATCAAGCCCTGTGTCACGCTCTGTGCTGCTTGGGATTCTCTCCCTCTCTCTCTGCCTCTTTCCCCCCATGCAGTCTCTCTCTCAAAATAAATACATAAACATTAAAAAATAGTTCTCATCACAAGAAAAAAGAAATAAAAAAACAAGAATACTCCATTCAGTTATCAAAAAACTTCTACAAAAATTAGATTATCAGATTTGTGAATTTACTTTCAGTTGTAAAGGCTAAGGGAATCTAAGTATCCTCTGAAAATTTAGCATCAGAATTGGGATGTGCTCTAAATGTAAGATACACGCCAGATTTGGAAGCCTTAGTATGAAAAAAAGAATGTAAAATATCTCAATATTTTGTATATTGATTACATGTTGAAATGGATATATTGGGCTAAAGAAATATACTGTTAAAATTAATTTCACCCACTATTTGGTACTTCTTAAAATGCAGCTCCTGAAGATTTTATTTTTTTTAACATTTATTTACTTTTGAGAGAGACCATGAGAGAGCGTGTGTGCATGTGTACACGAGCAAGGTAGGGGTAGAGAGAAAGGGAGACAGAGGATCCGAAGTGTGTTCTGTGCCGAGAGCAGAGCCCGATGTGGGGCTTGAACTCATGAGGAACTTGAACTCATGAACCATGAGATCATGACCTGAGCCAAAATCAGATGCTCAACTGACTGAGCTACCTAGGTGCTCCAGCTTCTGAAAATTAAAAAAAAATTTTTTTTAATATTTATTTTTGAGAGAGAGAGAGAGAGAGAGACAGCAATAGAGATAGAGACACAGATAGAGCACGAGCAGGGGAGAGGCAGAGAGAGACACACACACAGAATCCAAAGCAGGCTCCAGGCTCTGAGCTGTCAGCATAGACCCCAATGCGGGGCTCAAACCCACAAACTGTGAGATCATGGCCTGAGCTGAAGTCGGATGCTTAACTGACTGAGCCACCCAGGTGCCCCTGAAAATTTTAAATTACATATATAGCTTGCATTATATTGGTATCGGACAGTGTTGTTCTAGCCAGAGTTGAGTTGAACATATTTGAATAAAAATAATACAAAACTATAAAGACTAGTTATTTGGGGTAGCTGTGTTGGGGGGTGAAGATCAGATATTACTCACTCACCTCCCCCACCCCCACTGCCTATATCTGGGCCATGCCTGGTGGTGGAATGTTACCCTGGATAACCCCAAAGCCTCAACGATAAGATTAAGACTTCTGAGGTCAAATGAAAAGCCTGCATCTATCTGGGTGGCCACACCATTCACTTGCTCTGGGTATGACCTTGGGCAAGTCACTTGACTGCTGAAATTTAGTCTGTCATCTGTCAATCTAGATTAACAGTGGGCTTCACCTCATTGACTGAGAGGATTACCTGAGATATAATCCAAGTGTAGGATTTAGCACTGTGCCTGGCATGTGTCAGTAGTCTGGTATCAGCTGTGGTTGTGGTTACTCGTTGTGGGGGTTGTTGATACTGCTGTGGTATCCATCAGCTTGAATTCTCTTGTTCTGTTTTTCTGAAGGGGACATGGGCCAGAGGGAAAGAAGTTAAAAGACCTTGACAGTGGATTTGGGTTGAGGACTGGGGTGAGGGTTGCTTTGTTGGTTACCTCAGGGAATTTCTTGCCTCTGAGGTAGCTCCTTGGATCTTCCCATTCTGTAAGTGATCAGGCAAAGATATGTGTTCATTTTTATTTTATTTTTTTTAATTAAAAAAAAATTTTTTTTTTAATTTTTTTTTTCAACATTTATTTATTTTTGGGACAGAGAGAGACAGAGCATGAACGGGGGAGGGGCAGAGAGAGAGGGAGACACAGAATCGGAAACAGGCTCCAGGCTCTGAGCCATCAGCCCAGAGCCCGACGCGGGGCTCGAACTCACGGACTGCGAGATCGTGACCTGGCTGAAGTCGGACGCTCAACCGACTGCGCCACCCAGGCGCCCCTAAAAAATTTTTTTTAATGTTTATTTATTTTTGAGAGAGAGAGAGAGCGCGCAAACGAGTGAGAATAAGCAGGGGAAGGAGCAAAGAGAGAGGGAGACACAGAATCCAAAGCAGTCTTCAGGATCTGAGCTATCAGCACAGAGCTCCAAGTGGGGCTCGAACTCACAAACCGTGAGGTCGTGACCTGAGTCAAAGTCAGACGTTTAACCAACTGAGCCACCCAGGTGCCCCCTATGTTCATTTTAAATGTTTATTTATTTATTTTGAGAGAGAGAGAGAGAGCAAGCAGGGGAGGGGCAGAGAGAAGGGGAGAGAGAATTCCAAGCAGGCTCCGTGCTGTCAGTGGGATGTGGGGCTCAATCTCATGAACTGTGAGACCATGACCTAAGCCGAAATCAAGAGTCAGATGCTTAACCGACTGGGACACCGAGACACCCCAATATATGCTCATTTTACAGATGAGGATGCCGAAGCCAGTTGAAGGGAAATGACCTGGCTAACTGGCCAGAGCCCAAATGCAGGACTTCTCAACCCTATTGTGCTAGTAGTGGAGCCAGCGTTAAGAGGCCACCTTTTGGGGTTTAGGAGCAGGGACTGATCTGGAGTCTGGAGCTTATGAGGAATGGTTATTATTAGTCTCTTATAAGTGGGGATCTCCATGCCATTCAGTACAACCACCTCATTTTGAGTTGAAGGAACAGAGAACTGAGTGTGCGTAGATGTGTGTGTGACCTGCCTAGGATCACACAGCAGGTTGGTAGCCAAGCTGGATCTGTTTCTGTTTGTTTAGATCCAGCCCTCAGCTCAGCCTTGGCAGGATGATGGCCCTGCTTGTCAGCCCCCTCCTCTCCTTGCCCAGTCCCCAGAGAAGGCTTCTGAGAAAGAGGCTTTTGTTTTACCAGCTCCTTCTGGTTTCCTCTCAAGGTAGCTTCCCCACCCCCATCCCCCTCCTTCTGCCCAGATTTGCATTTGTCCCTGTTCCAGGTTTAAAGGGCTCTGAAATCTGAAGCTTCTCTATACACATCTACTCTCTAGATATCCACAGGGAAGGACATGGGCTTTTTCATCAAGGAGGCCTGAGTTCAAATACCTCTTCTACTGTTAATTTTCTCTGTGGCCTTGGTCAAGTCACTTGTAATGTTTTAGTCTCAACCTTCTCATCTGAGAAGGAGGAATCAAAATGGTGCACACACGACCCAGTGGTTAAGAATGCGGGCTCTGGGTCTCACCCCTGCACTGGTTCACTGTAGGGTCTTCAGTGAATCATTCCACCTTTCTGGGTCTCAGCTTCCACATCTGTAAGTGGAGGCTGCTACCTCCGTGATCCTTGTGATACGGCACTGTGCTGAGCTTTTCACACAACATCTCACTGAACCCTCCTGTTAGCCCTGGAAGCAGACACTATCTTGTTTCCCGAATGAGGAAACCAAGACTCAGAGAAGTGAAGCGACTGGCCCCAGGCCTCAGAACTAGAGGTGGAGCTGGAGTTCAAACCAGGTCTGTGTGACTGCAGAGCCCCGAGCTTCTACCCACTGTACCGCACTTTTCCCCAGGCACCCTTGCTACCTGGCCTCCTGTAGTTCACCCCAGTGAGTAGGAAAGCGGGTTGTCCGCTGCTGGGAGACTGATGTCACACCTGGAGTGAATGGTGTCCTGAGCCCCATGCTGGCCTCCAGAGCTGGATCAGAGAGCAGACAGTAGGGCTCACAGCTTTTGTTCCTGTTGGTCCACCCTCAACCTTCCTAGTCACCTGATTTTCGTGTTCTGTGTGAAGTGGAGCTATCTCATCCCACCTGGAGATTTACTGTTTTGAATCCAGTCCCTCCAATATTCCTGCCCCATTGGGTATGAGGCTGGGTCTGCAGTTGAGCCTTAAATAGTCTGTGAGCAAATTAGACCAGAACAGAATATTAATGCTAAAAGGAATGTAGGGACCATTGAGTCAAACCATATTTATTTTACAGCTGAGGAGACTGAGGCAAGGAGAGGCCAGGTTGAGAGAGCAATGGTTATGTTTTTTTCCTGGGTGCTGGAGACCATCAGGACTGACATAGAAGGAAGTGTCTGAGGGGTAGGCAGGCCTTTGCTCTCCCTTATCTCCCATGTCCAGTCCATCACCAAATTCTTTGGGTACCATCTCTTTTACTATTTTTTAATTAAAAAACTTTTTCAATGTTTATATATTTTTGAGAGACAGAGCACGGGTTGGGGAGGGGCAGAGAGAGGGGGAGATACAGAATCCAAAGCAGGCTTTAGGCTCCCAGCTGTCAGCACAGAGCCTGACGTGGGGCTCAAACTCCCAAATCATGAGATCATGACCTGAGCGGAAGTCGGATACTTAACCGACTGAGCCACCCAGGCTCCCCTTTTTATTTTTTTTATTTTTTATTTTTTATTATTTTTTTTATTTAAACATTTTTTTTAACATTTATTTATTTTTGAGACAGAGAGAGACAGAGCATGAATGCAGGAGGGTCAGAGAGAGAGGGAGACACAGAATCTGAAACAGGTTCCAGGCTCCGAACTGTCAGCACAGAGCCTGACGCGGGGCTCGAACTCACGGACCACAAGATCATGACCTGAGCCGAAGTCGGCCGCTTAACCGACTGAGCCACCCAGGCGCCCCAAGGCTCCCCTTTTTAAAAATTGTTTAATGTTTATTTATTTTTGAGAGAGAGAGAGAGAGAGAGAGAGAGCACACAGCGGGCAAAGGGCAGAGGGAGAGAGGGAGACACAGAATCTGAAGCAGGCTCTAGGTTCTGAGCTCTCAGCACAGAGCCTGATGTGGGGCTAGAACTCATGAACTGCGAGATCATGACTTGGGCCGCAGTTGGATGCTCAACTGACTGAGCTACCCGGACACCCCTGGGTAGCACCTCTTAAGGATCTCTTGAATCCATCTACTTGTTTCTATCTCTACTGTGACCACCCCAGTCTGGGCCCTTGTCATAAGCTCCCTGGACAACCACAAGAACCCCTAATGCGTACACTGAGAGCTGCTCTTGCCTGTTTCCAGTCTGTTCTCTACCCTATGAATCAGTGATTTCCCACTGCTGTTACAATTAAGACTGAACTCTTTACCTCAGCCTCGGAGGCCCTTCATGGACTGGCCCCTGCTGGCCGCTTCCACTTCAAAAGTGTTACTTTCCCTTTAGCTCTGCTGTGTAGTCACACAGGCCTTTCTGTTTAACAGGTTCAGCAACTTCCCTAAGGTTCCTCAGAGAGCTAAATGACAGCCTCTCAGTTTCCAGCTCCTTGCTGGGTCTATGAACTTCGTTTGATTTCGGAGGAGCTAACGCTGTTTCCTCCTTCCAGGTGCCTGACTGACATCCTTCCCCTGGGGGAGCTGGTGTGGACGGAGGAGGGGTGAGTGTTACAAAGGCACAGCCTAATTCTCCTTCTTGCATTTAGGTTGGACATATTGGACTTCCAGGCCCTCAAGCTCTCTATTTTGATATGTTTAACTGCTGGGTTGTCATGAAGGTTTGTCTCGGCCACAGATTTTTGGTGGATTTAAAAAGTGGGGTGGTGGGGCGCCTGGGTGGCGCAGTCGGTTGAGCGTCCGACTTCAGCCAGGTCACGATCTCGCGGTCCGTGAGTTCGAGCCCCGCGTCAGGCTCTGGGCTAATGGCTCAGAGCCTGGAGCCTGTTTCTGATTCTGTGTCTCCCTCTCTCTCTGCCCCTCGCCCGTTCATGCTCTGTCTCTCTCTGTCCCAGAAATAAATAAACGTTGAAAAAAAAAAATTTAAAAAAAAAAAAAAAAAGTGGGGTGGTGCTGAAGGTCCTCTGGTTTTGGCTTATTTTGAGGTAGGGACTAAAATGCATACTCATCAAACACCTCTGTGTTCGACAGTGTGCTTTGCCTATAGTGCCTATTTGCCTATATCCGTGATGGATGGCCTTGGACCTGGAAGTTGGATCTCCTGACCCTGCAGCCCTTGCTTTCTTTTGCATAACCACTCCCAGGTGTACACTAGATTCAGGACAGGTTGTTTTCATTCTGGTTATGCCACTGACTACTGAGTGACGGTGGGCAGCTACCTTTCTTTGTGTTGGCCTCAGGATCATATATATACTGTCAGGACATGGAGTGGAGGAAAACAACAAATGAGTTGTTTTCAAACTGTCCAGTAGGAACATCCTTTTTCAAATGAACCCCAAAGACTCTCAATGTGCAAAATAGCCAGAGGGGTTGTGGCGTGGTTGAAGTGGGGGTAGGTGTGGGGGACTCTAATTGGCTGATTCCTCAGCCCCCAGCAGCCTCCAGATAATGACAGGGAACCCTTCCTTGGCGCTGCATGAGATGCTTTGCAAACCGCTGGCATGGGGTGTGTCGAAACCCCTTTCCAGCTCAGAGGTTCTGTGGCTCTGGCAGGGTGAGGGCATAGAGAGGGATCTGAGCCAATGAAGTTATACTGACTGGGAAATTGTGAAGTAATATGCAAATATCATTGTGGGTTATTAGTAAGGCACATCTGCCAGCTCTGTGATGTTGTCATTCCAGAATCGTCTGGTTTTTGTTTTCGACTAGATTGGAGGCACTTCTGTACCCCTAGGGGACTCTCCACATGAGCGCATTTGTGTGTGTGTGTGTGTGTGTGTGTGTGTGTGTGTGTGTGTGTGTTTGTGTGTGTCTAGGGAGCAAGGGCTATGGGGACAAGGTGGGACTGAGCCAGCTGAGGCAGGTAGAATAAATGCCAGGCAGAGCTGGGAGCATGTTGCTCTGGGGGGTGGCGGGGGTGAGGGGTGGCTTTAGCTCTAGCTAAAAGGAGTGATTTGGCTCTTTCCTGCCAGCACATGGGCCCCACGGAGATTTCTGGGCAGGAAGCACTGGGAACAAGGAATCCTCTGTCCACAGTCACAGCACAGCCAGGACAGAGGAGGTGGATTAGGAGTTCCCAGGAGGGGGCCTGCTGGTCTTTCCTGGACATTTGGGCAAATGGGTAGGGAGAGGGGGAACTAAGGTATGTGTGTCGCGGGAGGTGTGGGCTTGGTAAGAGGAGATAGCAGTTGGTTCATACATTTATTCTACAAGTTCCTTGAGCTTCCTGTAAGCCCTCTGAGGAGCCAGACTCAGAAGCAGGCAACCCTGTAGGGGTTAGAGCCAAGAAAGATGACACTCTAGGTATTAACCGTCATCAGTTTACTGGAGGAGACAGGAAATGTGAGAAATGATAGATTTTCACAGGGAGTCTGATGCAGTGGAAATCATTTGGCCTGCAATCTGGAACTGGGCCTCAGTTTTCTCTTCTGTTAGAATGCGGATGGACACATCCGCCCTGGCTACTTATTAATGCTCTTCTGGGAATCAGAAGAGGGTATTTCAAACCTTTTGGGGCAGCAGAATCCCAGTATGTAAGCTTTTGTAGCAGAACTGCTGAGGTTGGCTTGGCAGCAGTTTATCCAGAATCTTGCTGCCCTCCTTACTGCCCTTTGTTCCCTGGGTGTTTGGGAAGGTGCAGTTTCCCTTTGCAGATTCCTAAGGCTCTAGGAAGCAATGTCTAAAGACCCCTGGGTCAGGATGATTCTTGAGAACAAGCTTTGTAGACCGTCCCTTGCAGCCCAAATGATAGAGATTGTGCCAGGACGCACAGGAACAGTTGCAGTATTGCCTTATGCCTTGCCCTGCCCATGGCCAGCATAGACCTTATCTAGGTTATGGCCTGTATAATTGGGCATGGCTTTTTCATAAATAAAATGACAAAAACTCAAAGTGGTTTGAACCAGAGAAGGACTTTAATGGATCCTGGGGTTGTCCATGGAATTGAAAGATGAGGAATCGAGTGGACTCTCCATCTGTATCCTATCACTGCTATCACTCCTCTTTGCCCTCATTAGGAACTATCCGTCCACTACCCCAGCTTTGCAACCCAAACAGAAAAAAAGAACTATTTTTCTTCTAGGATCTATATATTGATCCAAGGGAAGGACTCTGACTGGGTCAGTCCTTGTTGTGGGGGGATAGGGACATTCTCAGTGCCCAGGCCTTTGTCATATGGCTACCCATGTAGCTAATGGAGAAGCAGGGCCGTAACTAGAAGGGGAGTCAAGCCTGCAGGACAGACAGAGCTGTGAGAGTGCTGTAGGATGTTAGTGGAGTCCCGGGTTATAGGAGAGCAAACAGTTTGTAGGCCTGCAAGGGGTTCTAACTCTTCTCTTCAGTGATAATAATACAAATACCAATAATGATAATAATAGGTAATGTTTGTTGAATTTTTCTCCCTGTGCTGAGCATGTTTTATTGCTTTATGGGTATTATTTCTTTTTTTAAAAAAATTTTTAATGTTTATTTATTTGAGGGAGACAGAGCATGAGCAAGGGAGGGGCAGACAGAGGGAGACACAGAATCCCAAGCAGGCTTCAGGCTCCAAGCTGTCAGCACAGAGCCTGATGAGGGGCTTGAACTCACAGACCGCAAGTTCATGACCTGAGCTGAAGTCAGACGCTTAACTCACTGAACCACCCAGATGCCCCAGTATTATTTCATTTAATCCTCACAATAGTCTTTTGGGTAGGTACTGTTACTATCCCCATTTTATAGATGGGGAACTGAGGCACAGTTAGTGAAGGTCACACATTGAGTAGGAGGAGGCCAGGAGTCTGGCTTCAGAGCCCATCTCCATTACCACATCTGTTGCCTCTCATTGGTAGTTCAAGTGGCTGGCCGTCCTATGTCTGCTGCTCCATGACACAGAGCTCGTGATGTGTAGAGGCAGCCCCTCCCCAGGTTACACTGCTCTGCCTGTGGGAAAGGGCTTCCTTGTGTTGCATGCAGACTTGCCTCTATATAAACCCATCCATCCAATGTGTGGCTCTGTGGCAGATGGAAAGAAGAATCATCTATGAAGCTCCTAAAAGGTCACCGTAACAAATAAGTCTCATTAACCAAGTTCTTGCCTTGTGCCAGGCTCTGTGCTGAATACTTAGTGTGCATTATCTCACGTAATTGCAACAACAACCTTATGGTGTAGGTACTGTTATTGCACCCATTTTCCAGAGGAAACTGAGGCTCGGAGAGGTAAGCGACTTTCCTATGATCAGATGGCTCATAAATGATAGAGCTGGTGCTTGAGTTCAAGTCTGCCTAGCTCCGAAGGCTGTGCTAGGGACCACTACAGTCATCTGTCCCCCAGAGGGGAAATAAATGTGTGTAGGTGTGGCTGTGACACAGTCCATGGTGCACATTGCCATGGGAGAGGGATAGGAACAGTACAACTGAGGCTCAGAGGAGAGAACTCAGGGAAAGGGGAACAGCAAGGGCACAGCAGTCAAAATGTGCTTCCTGGAGGAGGGGACATTTTTGTCTGGGCTCCTCAAAGGGGCTGGATTTGGAGGGGAAGGCTCTCCAGGAGGAGGGAGCTGCCTGGGGAGAGGCATGGAGGGGAAACGCCGGAGCAGTTCAGTTTGGCCAGAATTAATGAGTGGAGGGAGGAGGGTGGCCAGCTGTCTCTCAGGCTTCTCAGAGGGAGCCCCTCCTTCCATATTCTTCTCTTCAGTCGTGTGAAGAGGTTTGATTGCCTCCAGCTGCACACAGGTGCCCTGTTCCTTCACCTTTTCTCCCAGATATAAGGAGGGCAGGCCCCAGGTGGATGGTGGGTGCCAACAAGGGTCAGTCCTTTATTCGCTTCCTCCCAGTGGTGAATGGTGGGAAAAACGCCCCCTTGTGGTCCACCCCCTCTCCCCCCACCCCCCTCCCGCCCCCCAGGAGTCAGCATTTCCTCCAAACAACACAAAGCTCACAGAAGCAGGATGGTTTCTAACAGCTTTGGCAAGTGGTGGGGTTTCCCATCCCCTCCCCAGGAAGCAGGCTGAAGCATGTACCTCTAAGCCGCGGAGAGGCCCCCTTCTCTTCCTCACTTCCCCTGCCCTCCTCGCACAGCTAATCTCATGCACTTTGTCAGAAGATGGACAGTGCCCTCAGAGCCAGGGCTCTGTCCTGGAAGTGCCTTCAGATTTTTCTTCAGACAACTCCAAATTGGGGGAAGAGTGTAATGTTAGCCCTGGGAACCTCCTTGGTTTCAAAGGATGGAAGGATGGCAGTCGTATTTATTGAACTGGACTCAGTGTATCAGAGGCTTTATCAACCCATTTTACAGATGAGGAAGCTGAGGCTCAGAGAAGGAAAATTACGTAGGTGCAGTTGTCACAAGAAGGTGCCTGTGTCATTATCTCTTGCAGGAGGGATGAAAGCGTGGGTCACTCAACAAGGAGAATGCCCCCTCCCCCCGCCCCTCCCCCTCCTTCCTCTTGCCTACCCACTCCTCCTCCCATAGCAGGGCTCTGAAATGCTGACTCTGGTTCCCCTGGCTGCTCCTCAGACTCTCCCCCACGTGGGTACAGATCATTCCCCCATGGCTTGCTGCCTGTCTGAGAGCTGGAGTGGGCTGTCTCTGGTGGGGGGGTGGGCAGGCTTAGCGAATGTCATCCAGACAGGGCCCAGATGTCCAGCATTCCTTCTGTGACCCCTGTTTTCTCTGAGATCTCTGGATTTTTCCAACCCTTCTTGGAGGGATTCCAGCATTTCTATAGCAGGAAAAGAGGTACGGAAGGGCAGAGGAGTTCTTTCACTGGAGCGTGTTTTATCCCCATGGCCCCTATCATCTGGCTCACACCTGGACTAGAATCAAAGCCCCTTGTATTTTTCCTGCGAAGCGCTTTTCTATTTATCATCCCATCGGATTTTCACCATAATCCTGAGAGGTAAAGCAGGGAAGGTATAATTATTCCCCTTTTGTGGGTGGGTTAATGGAGGCTCAGAGAAGATAAGTGACTTCTCCAAGCCCACATAGCTAATGAGTAGCAGAGCAGTGGTAGAAGAGAGAAGCCAATGTCCAGGAAGCCTGATTCTTCATTGCCCAGTGCTGATGGCTATATGGACAGCCACTGAGACTCCCTCTTTGATTCAGCCAGGTATGTGGGGGTTATGTCCCCAGTTCAAACCTTCCCAAGCTTCCTAAGGCCTATGGAATGAAGTGTCACCAGTTCTGAATCTGAGAGTTCCCCAGCCAGTCTCAACCTCCTGCTCTGGCCAGTCTTGACTGACCTAACAGGCTGGACTTTTTCTTCCCATAAGGTGGATGAGATTAACCATTTGTTGGGGAGGACCCCTCTGTGGGACATTGGAAACATGTGTTTCAGCCTGTTGCCCAGGAAGTGGATGGGGAAACTGAGGCCAGGGTCAGCATAATGGTTGCATTCAGGACAGCTAGAGTGGCAAGATGGGGGTGAGGGGCAGGCTTGCACTGGGTGGATGTTTTATACCCCTTTCCCAGAAAATCCACACCTTTGTTTCACTAAGTGGAACACAGTGTCCACTGAATGTTTACATATTGCTCCATTTCTGCCCCAGAGAAATTTTTGTTAGGGGCACTCTGGGCTTTCCTAGAAAAGTGAAATCTGGCCCAAAGCAGGGAGAGCCCTGGGTTCCTAAGGAACTGAGCTTCAGCTCAGTATTTGGTAAGGATAACTGGGATTCTGGACTTGGGTAGTGGTGATAGTTGCACAACTCTGTGAATATAGTGCTAGCATGTTCTTTACCTCTAGACCTCCCAGGAGTTGGGGACAGCAGAGAGTAAAGGCTCTGAGACTGGCCTCCTGGGCCTTACAGAAATGGTGATGGCCTCCAGAACTTGTTGCTCGTTAGTTTCTCCTTTCCTGCTTGGGGAGGCCAAGACTCAGACTAGGAAAGTAATTGGCATCAGTCGCCAGTTGTGGCCAGCCCTGGATGCACACAGTGGGAGCTAGCATCGGAGTAGGGGCAGCATTATAAAACTAGAAGAGCAGGGGCGCCTGGGTGGCTCATTTGGTCCAACTTCAGTTCAGGTCATGATCTCGTGGTGTGTGAATTTGAGCCCTGCGTTGGGCTCTGTGCTAGCAGCTCGGAGCCTGGAACCTGCTTGGGATTCTGTGTCTCCCTCTCTCTCTGCCCCTCCCCTGTTCACACTCTGTCTCTCTCTGTCTCTCAAAAATAAATAAGCGTTAACAAATTAAAAAAAAAAAAAAACTAGAATAGCAGACACTGCCTTCTTCATATGTGCGTTCCTGAGAAGGTCTCAGGAAAGGTCTGAACAAATGACCTGGGAAGGTCCCTTTCCCTCTCTGGGCCTCAGTTTCCCCATCTGGATCTACTCTCTCCAGTCCTTTGTGTCCTGTTATTTTGTGATCAAGGAGTTGAGTCAGTGGTTGCAGAGTTTTCCTGGGGGCTCAGCTGCCTCATTTGTCAAACAAGGATGATGAAATTAGCCAGTCCTATCCACCTCAGGCTTAGTACTACAAAGGTCAGTGAGGTGACCACATCACTTCAGGGCCATCACAGGCTTTGGCAGATGGGGAGTCGCTTTAACAAGGTGACATGCTCCCACATAGGCAGCCAGATGAAACTGAGAAGGGCTCGAGCTCCAGACCCAGACACACTTGAGGATATACCCCTGCTCTGCTCCCTCCTGTGTGAATTTGAGTGAGATGATTCACTTCTCTATGCCTTAGTTTTACCACCTATACAATGGAGACGGCAATAGCGCTTACTTAGGAGGTAATGGAGCCCAAATGAGAGAATGCAGGCCATGTGGGTAGCACTGTGCCTGGCACACAGTCGAGCACTCCAGTGCTGATGGGTGTTACTGTGTTGTTGATGACTATAGCGGTGATGGTAATTGATATTTAGAGACTGGGGCTCTGTGGGGCCAGCTAGGCTAGGGATGGCAGTGTTACTGTTATCAATAACCTCTTCTATCTTTTTTGGCACTTTACAGTTTGCAAAGCGTGTTCACCTCCATGACTATATGCCATCTTTAGAGCACTCTTTAACAGAGGCAGGAAGGCAGTCACCGTCTCCACTTTACAAACGCAGCTATGGGTCTTAGGGGAGGCAAGTGACTTGCCACGATTTCAGCCTGGGTCTTCAGGAAGCTCCGCTCCAGGCCAGAGGTGCAGCGGGGATCAGCCTCTGGCTTTGGCAGCAGGGACAGGGCAGTGGATGATTGTTACTCACCCTGATTGTCACTCCATAACTTTTGGAGAGTACGTGAGTAACTGAATAAATGACAGAGTGACTGGTTCAGTGGCCTCGTCAAGTCACAGAAACACACACACACAGGTCTTGAAGTACATTTGGTGTGATTGGGTGCAAGCTGTTTCACACCGCTGCGCCCAGGATTTCTAGAGCTCTGTGCCAATGGTGCCCCTGCCGTTTCCATACAGCCTGTATGCGTCCTGAGCCCCGAAAAGCCAGATGCGTATTTTCTCTCTGCCGTTTCCTGCTCCCCCAGCCCCCACCCCAGTGACTTGGGCCTAGAGGTGGATTTTGCCTCCAGTCACTCCTCCAGTGAGTCTTGATTTAGTCAACCAATATTCACTGAGTTTCTGCCATTCATTCGCTAGGCACTGTCTCACGTGCCAGGATGGCAGAGGTGAACACAGCAGGCAAACACACGATCCGTGCCGAACAGCAGACTTCTTGCCAGTCTCTGGCAGTTCCCAAGGGGTGATGAGAATGTGGGATGCATGCTTTTGAATCTGGAAAAATGTCTGTGCTGTGGGGGGTGGCTTGTGCTGGGAGGCTTGGGGGCGGGGTCAGGCCTGGGCTGTTGTTCACCTCTGCAGCGCCTTGCTGAGTGACCTCAGGGCAGTTCCTGCCTCTCCCTGGGGCTCCTCCTTGTCTACCAAAGGAGGGGATTGGTTGAGATATGAGGATAGTCCCTGATGTTTGTGGAGCACCTGTCTGGCCCACGTGTCCTGTGCTCACAGCCTCACTAGGCTGATGCCAACGTTCCTGCCTGCCCAGCAATTGGCTCCTGGGGCTTTCAGGTCTTGGGAATGGTTTCTGAATGGGGATCTGGGCACCGGGAAAAAGTTGGTAGGATCATCATCTCCCACATAGTCTGACCCGAGAATTTGCCCACTGGCCTGTGGGCCCAGCTTCCCCAGGCTGGCACTAGGGCTGACAGAACACGTTTCCAGCAAGGCAGCCCCTGACACAGAGGCCAGCCCCGTCTAGCAGGGGCTGTCCATGCTGGTGGCTGTAAACTCTTATGCTTTCCTTTGGGCAGGAGGTGTCGAGAGATGGGGTGGAGATGGGGTGAGAGCAAAACTTCGAGACTTTCTGAAACTACGGAGCTGACCTAGCCCTTCCACAGAAAGGCTAGTGAAACTGAAACCTGAAAAGGGCAGGCTTTCCCGGGTCTACACTGAGTGTCATCGAGCTGTGTGAGAACTGATCCCCTCCCCCAACTATCGCATCTTGTGCTCAACTGTTTCCTCCTGGGCCTTGGTCATTGTGGTTGGGGGAAGACAAAGGGTACAGCATGTGTATACCTAGCAAGTCATAGGGTGGTGGGACCTCATACTGGTGGCTGTGGTTGGGAAGGGAGGAGTGTCTACGTGTCATTTCTGTCACATTTCCCTGCCTCCTGCTGTGTTTCTCATTTAAGTCCTGGATCTCTTGCCATAGTGGCACTGACAGCTGACATGTTGAGTTTCCAGAGGAGGAAGGGAAGCAGAGGGCAGGGCCTTGTGCCAGATGGGGACAGGAGACCTGGTGAGTCCTGGCTGTGCCTGATTCCAGGTGATGGAGTGGTTCAGCTGTGAGCACCCATGCTGGCCCCAGGGCAGTGCTCATGTGGTCTGGCTGGCAGGCTGGGGAGGAGCCTGTCTGTGTCCTCCCTGCCCCCAGCTGCCTGTCTCTGCAGCCTACCCACCAGCCTGCAGCTCTGGGCTCTGCCGCTTGGCCCAGGCATGGGGACTGGTTTGGCAGGTTTTGCCACACCCTTGAGCTGTGGGAAGGCTGGGAGCCGGGGCGGGGCAGGCCTGAGGAGACAGTGCTGCCCTGTCCTTGACCCCCCCACCCCCAGTTCCAGCCTCCCTTCTGCCCTCTCTCCCACCTTTCTCAGGGAAGCTGCATGGGGAGCTGGAAAGCAGAAGCCTTGGAACTCCTAGTCAGCATGTGACCATGGGCAAATCCTTTATTGGACCTCAGTGTCATCATCTGTATGATGGGGCTTTGGGCTCTGTAATCCTCAAGCAGCCACATACTATGATTCTAGTTATAGCTTTGACTTTTTTTTTTTTTTTTTAGTTTTTAAAAAAATGTTTATTTTAATTTTTGAGAGAGAGAGAGAGACAGCACAAGTGAGGGAAGGCAGAGAGAGGGAGTCACAGAATCTGAAGCAGGCTCCAGGCTGTGAGTTGTCAGCATAGAGCCTGATGTGGGGCTGGAAGTCATGGACTGCGAGATCATGACCTGACCAAAATCAGAAGCTTAACCAACTGAGCCACCCAGGCGCCCCTGACCTCTGCCATTTTCTCTTCATCCCTGGGCAAGTTTTTTTTTTTTTTAATTGTTATTTATATTTACTTTTTGAGAGAGAGAGAGAGCACAAGCTGGAGAGAGAGAGCAAGCTGAAGGGGCAGAGAGAGAGAGAGAGAGAGAGAGAGAGAGAATCCCAAGCAGGCTCCACACTTGGAGCTGCATGCGCTGAAAGCACAGATCCTGATGTGGGGCTTGAACTCATGAACTGTGAGATCATGACTTGAGCCAAAACCAAGAGTCGGACACTTAACTGACTGAGCCACCCAGGCGCCCCATCCATCCCTGGGCAAGTTATAGCACACCAAGTACCTTAGGTTCTGAATGGGAAAATGAGGGTCACGACCCTTGCTTGTTTCCTGGGGGTGGTGGGGGGATCAGCTAATATCCTGGCAAGTATCCAGTCTCCATTAGAAGGGTTTTCTGTCTATATTCTGGCCTGCCCTTATCTGGGTCAAGCAGAAAGAGTGTGCCTAGAGGTGGCGCTTACTCTAGTTCCCTCCCCCTTATCCTGAGCATGGAATTACCTGAGAAGCAGGCTTTCTGAGCTTCTCCATGATAAAGCGGGGAGAACAAGAATCCAGGGGTAAGCCTCAACATTTGCTGCCTCCACTTCCTCCTGACCTTCAGATCCACCCAGGGTCTAGTTCAGGAGAAAGAGGGAAGGCACTCTGCCTTCTGCTGCCACAGCCCCACCGTATGACACCAGGCAAATTGTATCCTCTCGCTGGACCACATCTAACAGTTAAGAGTATACAGATCATTTTTCCTCAGAAAATTCAAATTCTGACAATGTGTAGATCAGGGGAAGGAACAGGAGCTAATGAGCACATTCCCAGCCTTGGATAGGGGTAGAGAGAGAAGGAAAGGGAATTAACATTTATTGAGCCAGCGCGATGCCAGTTACTTTGCATAAATTACATACATTATCTGTATTCCCAAGTTTCCTTTCCAAGTGGCAACCAAAGTGATGTTCATAAAACACAAATCAGATCTTGTCACTCTGTGTCTTTCCTCTGCCCTTACCATGGCCTGTAGGGCCCTCAATGAGCTGGTCCCTGTCTCCCCCTCTACTCATGTAGCTCCCCACTGGTCATTTGGTCCAGCTGTAGGAATCTTCTCTCTGCTTAACAAATTCTTCCCTACCATAGGTCATCTACACCTGCTGTTCCCTATTCTTAGAATTCTCTTTTCCTGACTCTTGGCAGCCTTGGGTCCTTCTTTACAACTCAGCTTTCTTAGACACTTCCTTCCCCTGCCTCACTGCACTGCTTTCTGCCTTTGCCTCTTGGCTCCCCATAACACTTATCACAATTTGTAACCATTTGTCTTTTATTTTTAATGTCATGTTCATTCTTGACTCCGCATTGCATAACACATAGCAGGTATTCAAGAAGGATTTGTTGGATGAATGAATGAGTTGTAGAGACACGAGAGTGCTAGTTGAGTGCCTGGCTTAGGGCATGGCCCTTAATAGGTGCTCAATAAATAGCAGCTTTTAGTGAGAACCAACGTGGATGGTGAATACCCACCAATGTGTTGTGGCTAGAGCATGTGTGTATGGGGCAAGGGATACAGTGGACAAGGTTGAGAAGGTGAACTGAACAGGTACTGGATTCTGGAAGCTCCTGATGCTAGGGCAAGAGTTTAGACTTCCTGAAAGACGTCGCCTGGAGTCCTTGCTGGGCCACTGATTGTAACTATAGAGCTGTACTTCTGCCATGTGAGCTCAGACACTGTGTGCACTTGCAAAGCTCATGCTGTGTAGCTGCAGGGAGTGCGGGTTGGGGACACACTTGGGGACACAGGAATGGGCTGGGGCCTCTCTGGAGGCATTATGTGAGTCAGACTATTCCTAAAGGCCCATAAAGAGGCAGTGCTGTTGGGAACATGCTGTCTTTTGATTCCACATTGCCTGCCACTGCCCTGTCCCTTGGGGGCAAAGGATCAGGCCACCTCAGGGTCAGATGCTTGGATTGCTATCCTGGCTCCTCCCCTTATCAACCATGTGACTTCTGCCTTGCCCATTCACGTGTTTAATTCTGTTTCTTAGGCTGTAAACAGGCTGCATTTAGTGCCTGTCTCATAGGGTCTTGATGACAATAACGTAGGGAATGCAAAGGGCTTTGCAAAGGCCTGGCACCTACTCAGCACTCAGTGAGGGGAGCTGTTATCTTCATCCTATAGTGTAGGCTTCAGAAAGGGCGTTCGAGGCAGTGGCAGTCACAAGTGCAAAAGAAAAGGTTCAGAGGCATGAAACGGGAGGGTGTCCTGGAGTGGCCAGAGTTTGCTGTCCATTTTGGGACAGCAGGAAAGGAAAGTGGAGGCCAGGCAGGCCCAGCTCCTCAGCACCTGTGTATTGGGCCAGGAGCTGGAACGTTATCAGGGGGACGATGAGGGCCACTGCAGGGTGTTAGGTTGAGAATGAGGTGATCTGATTTCTGGCAGTGGGAGGATGGGTTGGAGGGGCAAGGCTGGAGGCCTGGAAACCCAATGGGCAGGCTGTAGGTATGGAGGTGGTGAGAAGTGAGGGGCCTAAACTCTGGCAGGTCGGCATGTTGAAGTGAAGAGGGACCAGATCAGGACGTGGGGGATGGGGAGTGTGGGAGGCGAGGGAAGCCGGCAGCATCCTGATGGCTGCAGGCTTTCTCCACAGGGTGGCTGGGGGATTACAGAGCTGAAAGCATGGCGAATGCACGTGGGTTTTGATGTCAGTAGTTTGACTTTTCTGGGAATTGAGAAGCTTCCTGAGAAACTACTTTTTTGGTTCTGACTCTCCGTGTAGAAAATCCTTCTGAAATCTCTGAGTGATTGACTTCTCCCCTAGTGATGAGAGAGCTCACCAGGGAAGCTGTGCCCATCTCCTGCCTGTGCACACTTCCTATCTGCGGGGCTAGGGACTGGGCGAGGGAAGGGGCGGCTGGGCCTGTGGGCGGCTGAAGCTGGGGGTGTTGTTTGGAAGCTGTTTTCCAGGGTCCATCAGTTTTCCTGTGATTTTCTTCCTTTTCCTCAAAGCGTGTGGAAAGTGGCAATTACAGTTAGTGGAATGTATCGTGTATTCCAAGGCTCTTGGCAGGGGGCTAGGAAGCCTTTCAAAAGGTAAGCTCCTATTCGTCCCCTCTACCTATTATTTTTTGATGAGTGTGGACAGGGGCTATTGTTCCAGAGAACCCTAGGTCTTAGATCTTGTACTTTCATAGATGGGGAAAATGAGACCCATGGGAAAGCAGATGAGACTTGCTGGGGTCCAGTTGTGATTTAATGCCAGAGCTGGGCCTGGGTCAAGGGACCTGCCCTTCTGCTCCAGGCTCTTCTGTGGTTCTTCAGCTGGCACTGCCTCTCAGAGGAGTGTGGGGGTGATGACCTGATGAACATTCACAAAGGCCCCCGTCCCAGCTCAGGTCACACACCTGGTGACAGAAAGTACTCACAGACTGTGCAGGACTTGACTACTGCCTTAAGCCCCTAACTCTGAAGCCCATGCACACCCTCTCCTTCCAATCTGAGATAGGCCCATAGTGTAGCTGGAGGTTGGGAACGAAAACCAGAAGGATTGGGTCCATTCCTTCCTTATGAGGAAAGGAGAGGAGAACCCTATCTGGTTGGGGTGGAAGGCAGTCTACATCCCTACTTCAGCTGATTGCTGTGCTGAGGAGAGGCCTTTGTCTGCGTTGCCAGGGGAACCAAAGTTTCTGCCTTCTTCCAGGGCTGTGATTGGCTCCTGGTGGAGCTTCAGCTTTGGTGAATGGAAGGGCTTTCCTTCTGCCTGCATCTTTCATGGGGTGAGAAACCAGAGGGAGGCTGGGGTCCCCATGGAAGTACCACATAGGTTTCTGTGCTCCACCCCCTCAGCTGTAGAGGTGATGGGTCCCCTTGTTTATTCACTCATTCATTTATCCCAGGCAACATCTGCTCCAGGCCCTTCATTCTTTAGGTCTGGGAAAGGTAACCTAAGAGTCAGAAGACCTGCATTTGAATCCTAGCACAGCCACACACTCACTCTTGGCCTTGGATGGGTCCCTACCCCTCCTTGGGCCTCAGTTTCCCACCTGTAAAAACAAAGGCATTGGGCTGAAATCTCTGGCCCTTCCAGCTTTGAATTCCCTGACCACACAGCCCACATCCTGCTCTTTTTGACCTTCTGTACTCCGTCTAGCCTTTGACCATGTCTCTTGTAGGTGCCCAGGTTAAATGCACGGCAGAATAGGGAGTTGTGAACAGCTCTTAGCATTGTTTTGTTTCATTTTTTTTTCCCTAGGAAATTTGTGTTCTCTAAAGTTTCTCCTAGAAACCCCAAATCCTGCAGCCCCTCTTATGTCATCCCTTCTACCTGGACCCAGGCTCAGGGTAACAGGTCAAGTATAGCCAGTGATGGATGCCCCAACTTGGGGTGGGGCTGCGCAGTGTGCAGAACAGGGCATGCTGGGGTGGGTGGAGCCATTGGGAGAGCCCTGGAGCTCAGTAATCCTGAGTTCCAGGCCTAACTCAGCCACGTGCCAGCTGGGTGACCTTGGCAGGGCCGCCGAGCCTCATTTTTGGCATCTGTGACACAGGAATCATAATGCCACCTCAGGGGGTTGTTACAGAGGTTGAAGAAAATGACATGTCTGCCATACAGGAAGCACCAAATCCCCTTCACCGATCTCTCCCAGGAAAATGGCAGAGAGCTGGGGCAGGCCTGGATTGGAGGGCTTGAAGTGGCAAGACCTGTGGTGCCATGTGGTGGACTGTAGAAGCTGTTCGTTCCTGGCAGTGCCAAAAAGCAGGAGAGAAAAGTGTTGCCTGGGGCGGGTGATGTCTGAGTGGGGGAGGCCATGTGTCAGAGCTAATGTTTGAATAACACTTTTAAGATCCTCCAGAGACCTCAAATGAGGGTTTTTCAGATGAGCCGAAATTGGAGCAAAGTAAAGAGGCTGAGCTCACTGGCAGGAAAGGGGGTGGCCTAATTGATACTGGCCTCGTCTTGGCCCGGCCACGCTCATTACCACAGGCTGACTGGGAGGATGGCCCATACATTTGGGCTGTGGGCTGAAGGAAGGGACGCCAGTTTCCTTAGAATGGGGGAGTATTGGGGGACATCTGGTAGTGACTCAGCTCTGCTTCTTGTTGGCTCACTAGATTGAGAGAGTCAGAGGTGGCTTCTTAGGTCATTGGCCTTCAGATCCTGGTTTAGCTTTTAGCTCTGTGCCCCAGCCTCCCTCCACCTTGGCCACTGTCTGCTATGAGTGTGGTGGTAGATAGGGATGGGACAGTGATGTTGGGCATGAATTGCTGGGGGAACTTCCCTCCTGTGCTCAAGTTGGCCTGAGGTCTGTGATGAAGTGAGTGGAGAGAGGGAGGAAGGGGGCTTTCTGGAGAAGAAAGCAGGCTGATGGGTTGTGTGTGTGTGTGTGGGGGGGGGGGGGAATATGTGTGAACAGGTATGTGACTCAGGCATGCTTGTGCATCTGCTTGTACCCAGGAGGCACAGGCTCTAAGGGACATGTCTCAAAGAGGCTGAGAAAGGGCCTAAGGAGTGAGTGTGTGTGTGTGTGTGTGTGTGTGTGTGTGTGTGTGTGTGTATGCATGTGTGCATGTGTGGACTGTGGGTCCCTGTGGAAACACTGGTGGTAGAATTAGTGAGGGGTTATGGACCAGGAAAATCCTGACCAGGTTCTTCTACATGAGGCCTCTTCTGTTCCCCTTGGGCTGGGATGGGAGTGGATGGCCATGGGTGCTGTGCACCATTGCTTCTCTTGGTGCTTGGTTTGCCTTGGAATTGCTGTTCCTGGGGACATTGGTCACAGTGGGAGCACGCTGAGACTCCTCAGTGGAGAACATGAGGGAGTCAGTGACAAGAGCCTTTTTGGCACCTGGCTTGCCTTGTGAATGTGGTTGGGGCTTAGGGACAAGCATTGGGCACCAGAGCCTCACAGGCCATACTGACCCCAGGGATCTCCTCTTCCTTCTCTTTCCTTGATCTCCACAACACCCTTCTTTCCAGCTTTCCCACTACGTCTCTGGCCACCCGCATCTGCCTGTTTCCCCTTCTCTCCTCGACTTCTCAGTTTGTGGGTTCCTCAGGGCTTCATTGCAGTTACTGTTGTTTTTTAAAATAAAACTTTCTTTTTTTAATTATGTAAGTAACAACACAGTACAAGATTTTAAAAAACAGGGAGAGGGAAAAAGTGATTCCTTAGTATTATTGGGGATTTGGTGTGTTTCAACTTTTCCCCTTTGCCCTTTTCTTTTTAATTTTTTTTTCAATGTTTATTTATTTTTTTGGGGACAGAGAGAGGCAGAGCATGAACGGGGGAGGGGCAGAGAGAGAGGGAGACACAGAATCGGAAACAGGCTCCGAGCCATCAGCCCAGAGCCTGACGTGGGGCTCGAACTCACGGACCGCGAGATCGTGACCTGGCTGAAGTCGGACGCTTAACCGACTGCGCCACCCAGGTGCCCCATGCCCTTTTCTTACATACGTATAGTCCTCTCTGGTGCATCTCTAAGGCTCTCCTGCATGTTTCGCTTAATGGTGTATTCAAAACTGCCTTCTGTGTTGTTACAGAGAATTCCATTAAATACGTGATCAATTCACCCCTTTTCCTGTTGATGGACATTCAGGTTGTTTCCAGTCTTTGCTCTTATGAACAACACAGCAATGAACATCACATAAAGTGCTTTTTCTGTCTTTTAGATGATGTCTGTTAGGGTGGGGTACCAGGAGGGGAATTCTAGGTCAAGGGCTGTGGTTACCTTTTAGACCGTCAGTAAATCTTGCCCAGTTGCTGTGCCACTTTAAAGCCCAGCATCCAGAGTGGAAGGGCAGGCTGTTTTTGACCCCTCTCAGGTCTGTAGAGCCTGTTCCTTGTATATAGGGGCTTCTTCAGCCTCTTCAGCCTCATTCATGCTAAGAGGGGGCTAAGGTAGGGCTGTGGAGTGAGGCTGCCTAGGTTCAAACTAGGCTTTCCTCTCCACTGTCTTGAGTCCATTTCTTCAGCTGTAAAATGGGAATGATGAGAGTGATCACCTCACAAGGCATGCCACCTGGGATTTGGGCCAAGCTGGGGCAAGAACCCAGGCTTCTGGCCTTCTTGGTAGTCTCTTTCCCTGATGCCCACCTACTCCTGGGAATGGTCTGGTTTATGGAGGCCAGTGTCCCTATGTTGGAGAGTGTGTCAGAGTGGCCAAGTCCCTGGAGTGGAGCTGTAAAATGGGGCCTCTTCCTTTCCTTCCAGAACTATCCCCCTTTCTCCATTTTGGGGGTGCCATTTCCCCCAAAGATATCCCTCTGGGTTAGAGTTTGGGCCTCCTGTACAAGCCTAATCCCTAGAGGTGCATTCAGGGTACATGCTGGCCCCAGGAACCCCCCTGGCTGGCCCTTGGGGAGAGAGTTTTGTCAGGGGCTTCAATCCTGGAGGGAAAGGTGGGCTTCCAGGATCCCTCCTTAGGTGGCTGTATTAGTTTCTTTCCTACTGCTCTTGTAACAAATTACCACATACTTCATGGCTTAAAATAGCCCAAATGTATTATTTTATAGTCCTAGAGGTCAGAAGTCTGGAACTGGGCCTTATGGGGCCAAAATCAAGGTGTTTACAGGGCTGCATTCCTTCTAGAGACTCCAGGGGAAACTATACCTTGAACTTTCCCACTTCTAGAGGCCCCACATTCCTTGGCTCATGGTCCCTTCCATCAATGGCATCACTCCAAACTCTGGCACACATCCTTCTGTGACTTTCAGTGTCCTACTTCCCTCTTTCACTTATAAGGACCTTATGACTGATTACATCGGGACCACTTGGATAATTCAGGAGAATCTCCTCATCTCAAAATTCTTAACCTAATCACACATGCAAAGTCCCTTCTGCCATTCGAGGTAACATACTCACAGATTCTAGGGATTAGAACATGGACATCATTGGGGAGTCATTATTCTGCCTAACACAGTGGCCAGTACCAGGGGTCTCACTGGATTGTTGGTCCCCCAGATACTGTGGTAACTGTACCACCAGCCTCTCTACGATGGAGGGAGGGCCAGGGGAGCCCAGATCTAATTATGCCATGGTTGGGGAGAGGCATAAGGGACCAGATTCTCTGGGATGGGGGCTCTGAGAGGAGGCAGTGTACCCTGTGACAGTGTGACAAAAGTGTTCCATGAAGCACACACATCAGAGAGTGTAGTCCCCGGCCGTCAGGGTTAGGACTGGTAGGTGAGGCACTGCCACAGGAAGCCAAGCAGTCCTGTTCATCTGCTGCCATCACCGCTATGTGTATATGTGTTTGTGTGTATGTTCACTCATCTGCACCTCTACAGCAATACTCTTGGGAGAGGCTGAGGAACAACTCTTTATTTTTTATTTATTTATTTTTTTTTAATTTTTTTTCAACGTTTTTATTTATTTATGGGACAGACAGAGACAGAGCCTGAACGGGGGAGGGGCAGAGAGAGAGGGAGACACAGAATCGGAAACAGGCTCCAGGCTCCGAGCCATCAGCCCAGAGCCTGACGCGGGGCTCGAACTCACGGACCGTGAGATCGTGACCTGGCTGAAGTCGGACGCTTAACCGACTGCGCCACCCAGGCGCCCCGAGGAACAACTCTTTAAAAAGGCCCTTTCTCTTCTTGTTCTGAGCGAAATAATTACACAAGTGACTAATTTTATCCCTAATCCCATAATTACTTTATTATGTAGCTGATGAGCGGGTCCCGAGCTGTGCCTATAGTACCACTTTGGCAGCTGGCCCAGCTGGCCTGGTCTGCCAGCATGGAGCCCCACCCTACTTCTGACTTGGGTCTGCCATGATGGCAAGGTTGATTAATTCCATTCTTGCTGAAGCCAGCTACACTTTGGTATTTGGGGTCTCTTCCCCCCAAATGTACATGCAAGCACAGCTGCCTGGACAGTAAGAGCTCGTGTTTGTAGAATTAAGTCAGTAGGAGTCCAGAGATCTGGGTTCTGGTTCAACTCTCTCATTAACTTGCTCCATGACCTTCACCAAGTCATTTCCCTCTGGGTCTCAATTCTATTGTCTGTAAAATGGGGCCCTTGCCAGCTTTAACACCTCATAATTCCATGAGAGGAGCTGAGAGAGCTAGAGCCGTCAGACTGAGGTATCTTTTGATGGCATGATGGCAGCATGCTCCAATCTTGGCGTTAGAAATAATAGTACTAAGAGTAGACATCATTTATTGAGTGCTTACTCCATAGCAAGCACTGTGCCTGGTCCTTTATTTATATTTTTCTCATTTGTGCTTATGACCACACGAGGCCGGTCATAGAAGAGGACCCTGAAGTAGTGATTGGTAGAAGGACTTGCCTGCCAGGAAGAGGCAGAGCTAACTATCCTACCCTCTTCGCTGCTGCCCTCCAGTGTCTTCTAATATATAAATAATTGAAGGGCCATTCAGCCAGGAAGTGGTGGAGGTGGAGCTAGGATTTGAATCCAGGTCTATGTCCCCAAAGATCTTGCCTTTCCTGTAAGGCCAACCTCCCAGAGTTAGGTTTATAGGGGTGACTAAACCTCTTGAAATTTGAATATGTAAACTTCAATTTGACACAATAAAATGTAGGAATGTCAAAATAAATTGGAAAAACCAGTGAGTTAGGTGGCCCAGGGTTGTGTTCTAGTTTTGCCATTGGCTCACAATGTGACCTTAAGTAGCTTCCCACTTATCTCCAGGCCTCGGTGTTTGATCTGTATGGTGAGGGGTGGAATTAGATGGTCTCTGAAGGTCTTCCTGGTGTTGATGCTCTGTGATTGTAGGCCACCTCATCCCAGAAGGTGTCGAGGGGCAAGGGTCAGCCCATGGTGGAGGCCAACAGGTAGGTAACTTGGCAGCCTAGCCTGTTTCTATTGTGTTCACCCCATGAGAATGGAGACTACTTAGATCACATCCCACTGAGCATCTGCAGAACAACTTAGGCCACAGAGTCAAGAGCAGAGAGTGGAGGAGGTCATTTCCAGGATGTTCCCGCTGCTCCTGAGAGGTCATTATCTAATCGTGCTGTTGATGCTCTGAGGTATCTGTGTCTGGCCTCTGCCTTGCTCTAAAGATTGCACTGGTCTCATCCAGGGACAAGCAGTGGCGGCAGGTCTGTCTGCGGGGGTCTGTGGCCGCAGAGGTGGGTGGGGGGAGGTTTCCTAGGGGCCTAGGCATAATGAATTATAAAAGAGACTTTCTGTTTCTCAGCATCACCACATGCAGTGCACTCTTCCTGCAATATTATTCATCGAATTCTCTTAAAACCATATGATGAAGGTGCTACGGTCATTCCCACTCTTCAGATAAGGAAACTGACACCCAGAAGGTTAAGTAATTTTCTCTAGATCATACAGCTAGTGAGGGGATAGCATGGGATTTGGGATTCTGAGTCCAGAGCCCATGGTCTTGGCCTTTTGCACGGATATCCCGTAGGCAGAAGAAATAAGCACAAGGTTAGGAGTCAGCTGGTTTTTGAATCCCTACTCTCTGCTTACCATCTGGTTTTCCTGGGACAAGTTATTTTATCTGTTTGAATTTTCATCTTTCTCCATAAAGTGGGTACATGAACTCCTGCCTCTTAGGATTACTAAAATGAAGATGTGGGGCGGTGTCCGGCGTGTGGTAGGCGGTCAGTAAAGGCCTTTCACATTTGCCCCCCACCCCATTCCTGCTTCCCTTGATAAACCTGAGCCTCCTGCCGCCCTGGAGTGCTCCCCACATGTGGCTCATAGCTCAGGCCCTTTTCACTTGCTGCTCTGCCACCTGGCACTTGCTGTCTCTACCTGTTATTCCTTCCTTCACTTCCTTCTGGTCCTCCATCCTTCCCTCTTTCCCTGAGGATTCCAGGAAGATGGAGAAGAGTGAGGCTACAGGCCTACGCTTTGTTGATTATCAGAACATCCCCTGAGTGGGGGCAGAATTCAGGGTAGAAAGCAGGCCCTGAGTATCCTGGAAGTGCAAATCCTTGCTGGAAAGTCCTCCATTTGTGTTCCATGGCTTTGAAAGGGTGTGCATGTGAAGTGTGTTTCTCTTCTTCTTTTTAAAAAAATGTTTATACAGGGGCACCCGAGTGGCTTAGTTGGCTGGTGTCCAACTCTTGATTTCCGCAAAGGTCATGGTCTCGCGGTTCGTGAGTTCAAGCCCTACAAGGGTTCTGTGTTGACAGTGTGGAGCCTACTTGGGATTTGCTCTCTCCCTGTCTCTCTGCCCCTCTCCCACTTGCCCTCTCTCTTTCACAATAAATAAAATTAAACTTTAAAAGATAAAAATAGGGGCGCCTGGGTGGCGCAGTCGGTTAAGCGTCCGACTTCAGCCAGGTCACGATCTCGCGGTCCGTGAGTTCGAGCCCCGCGTCAGGCTCTGGGCTGATGGCTCGGAGCCTGGAGCCTGTTTCCGATTCTGTGTCTCCCTCTCTCTCTGCCCCTCCCCCGTTCATGCTCTGTCTCTCTCTGTCCCAAAAATAAATAAAACGTTTAAAAAAAAAAATAAAAATAAAAGATAAAAATAAAAAAATAAAAATGTTTATTTATTTTGAGAGAGAGAGAGAGAGAGAGGGAGAGAATATGAATAAATGAATGAATCCCAAGCAGGTTCCATGCTGTCAGTGCAGACCCTGACATGGGGCTTGATCCCATGAAGCGTGATATCATGACCTGAGCTGAAATCAAGAGTTAGACGCTTAATCCACTGAGCCACCCAGGCGTCCCTGTTTCTCCTCTTTGGATCACCCCATTTCTGCATACTTTTCCAGTTCTTCCTATTTCCTTAGCTTTGTCTCTTAGTCTTTTACTCAGTTTTTTGTTTTCTGCCTGGTAATTTCTTTTTTAGTAACTTTTTTTTAATTGTGGTAAAATACACATAGCATAAATTTATTGTCTTAACCATTTTTTTTTTAATTTTTTTTCCACGTTTTTATTTATTTTTGGGACAGAGAGAGACAGAGCATGAACGGGGGAGGGGCAGAGAGAGAGGGAGACACAGAATCGGAAACAGGCTCCAGGCTCCGAGCCATCAGCCCAGAGCCTGACGCGGGGCTCGAACTCACGGACCGCGAGATCGTGACCTGGCTGAAGTCGGACGCTTAACCGACTGCGCCACCCAGGCGCCCCTGTCTTAACCATTTTTAAGAGTACAGTTCAGCAGTGTTGAGTACATTCACACTGCTGTGTAATCATCACCACATCCATCTCCAGAACTTCTTTCTTGCAAAACTGAAACTCCATACCCGCTAAACAATAACTCTCCATTCCTCTCTCCCCCTAGCACCTGGCAACCACCACTTTACTTTCTGTCTCTGTGAATTTGACTACTGTATATACTTCATATAAATGGAATCAAACAGTATTTGTCTTTTTGTGTCTGGCTTATTTCACTTAGCATAATGTCTCCAAGGTCTACCCGGGTTCTAGCATGTGTCAGAATTTCCTTCCTTTTTAAGACTGAAAAATATTTCATTGTATGTATATAACACATTTTGTTTACCCCTTCATCTGTTGTTGGATTCTTGTGTTGCTTCTACTTTTTGGTGGTTTTGAATAATGCTGTTATGAACACAGATGTACAAATATCTCTTCAAGAACGTGCTTTCAAGTCTTTTGTGTATCCTTGGAATTGCTGGATCATGTGGTTAGCACTTTTTTAAGCCACTGTTTATTGTGTACCAGGAACTGGGTTAAACACTTGACCTATATTGCCTCATTTAATCCCTATGTCTAGTCTGTATCATAGGTAGGATGATCCCCAATTTGCAGCTGAGAAAAATGAAGGCTCAGAGAGGTGAAGTCTTGTACTCGAAGTCTCCCAGCTCTGAAGCCTTGGAGCCGCCGATTAGGTGCCGGTGCCGACCTGCTGCCAGAGTCCTTGACCATTATGCTGTACTGCCTCCCAGTGGCCTCTCTCTCTCCACCTGCCACATTTTCTGCTTCTGTTATGTAGTTCCTCTCATTCATAATCACACCGTCAGTCTCCCGCCTTGGATGTGTTCGCCCTCTCCGGAGACTTTGGGCAACCTGACTGAATAAAAGCCCTCCGACTGCTAGGAAGTTTTTGTGAGTTGGGGACCTGCAGAGAGAGGCCTGTAATTTGCTTTCTAATCATAGTTCTCTGGACTTATACTTGCCTCTCTCCCAGTGGCAGACAGGGTCTCAGTCTGCATCACGTGGCTTGTGGACCCACGGAGAACTGCCCAGTGGATAGGGTCAGGTCTGGGGGCAGGGGCATTGTACTCCATCCCTACCTGAGGGACAGTGTGGGAGGGGAGAGGGCACAGCCAGCCAGACTGGGATTCTCCCGGCTCACCAGTTTCCTAGCAACAACACAGAGGCAGACAATTGTATAGAAAGATGGAGACAGAGAGGCTTCTAAGTGGGTTCCAGTATGCTTGATTTTCCTGACCTTCAAAACTGTCAGAGCAAAATATTTCTAAGTTTGGGTGATTTTACTGGTTTTCTAAGTTCAAGCCAGACTTAGAATTTACATGCTCATGAGCCATCTTTCTGTTATCCTTTTTTCTTTAACTTTTTTTATTATGGAAAATTTCAAACATGCAGAAAAGTTTGGAGAATAGTATAATGAACCTCCACGAACCCACTGCTCAGTTTTGACAATTACAGTCATAACCCAACTATCCACGAACGTGGAAGCTGAAACTTTTCGTCATTCACGGCACTAGCTCAGTGCATCATACATAGTAGTTGCTCAGTAAATAAATAGATGTTCTGGCTGATTACAAATCCTTTTCCCTCTCTGGGTCTCAGATTCCTCTTCTCCATGGTTAAGGGGTAAAGGGGTCGGACCAGGTGATTTATTCCTAAGAGATGCAGTGTGGTGCAGGGGTCAGGGTATACATTTTGGTGTCAGACACACTTGTGCAAATCCTTATGCTGCCATTCCTTAGCTAGGTGTCTTTAGGCAAGTTACATCTCAGTTTCCCCATCTGTAAAATGGGGATACTAGGTCCTGCTTCTCAGGGGTGGTTTTGATCACTGGATGAAGATAAAATAGCTGTTTTGTTGCTGGTACTTTTTTGATTGCTGTTTGTTATATTCTGGTGGGAAGATTCCATGTACACACTTCAAAAGTACCAAAGTAAATTGGAATTGACTAGAATTCAAGGCCTAGGATGCAGCTTCTTCTTTTTTTTTTTTTTTTTTTTTCCCAGTCAGCAGATAGTCAGAAGCTTTAGAAAAGGACAGTGCAGCCAAAGCCAGTGCCCCAAATGTGGAGCCAGAGCAGGCCTAGAGTGGGCACCATGCAGCCTGATTCCATCAGCCACACAGGGGGTGCCAAAACCCCTGTGAGAGGAGCCTGCCAGCTGCCACCATCCTCAATGAAACGGGCCTGAGCTGAGAGCCCAGAGGTGGAGAGAGTGTGTGACAGGATGTCTTGTTGCTAGGAGACCTGAGGAGGCAGCAAGGACCCACTGCCAGAGCTGGGAGGGAGCGAAGGGCTGGTGTGGAGATGCAGGACATGTGGCTCTAGATAGGCTTTTGTGGGGTCCTGGGCAGGGGATGGTGGTGCAGCAACTATGGGCTCGGCTGGAAGGAAGGGCTCTGTAGAATATGGCTCCTTAGAATTCAGACTCAGGATATCCTGTTTAATTCTTCCATTTTACTCCTTCTATGTGGAAGCCAGACCTATGTCTGAATCCTAACTCACCATGTGACCTTTGGTAAGTGTTGCGCTGCTACGCTTGCTGGGCCTCAGTTTCCTCATCTGTGTAATGGGTGTAGTAACACCCACCTTGTAAGCCATTGTGGGGGCTAAGTGAAATGTGTATAATAAAGTGCTCTGTAAAAAGGAAAACACAAAATATAGTGAATGTTCACTGCCACTCTTTAAATTTTTTTTTAATTCAAGTATAGTGGACACACGATGTTACATTAATTTCAGGTATACAACATAGTCATTCAACTTCTCTATACCTTATGCTATGCTCACCACAAGTGGAACTAGCATCTGTTACCATAGGCTATTACAGTATCATTGACTGTATCCCCTATGCTGTGCCTTTTATTCCTGTGACTTAATTCATTCCATAACTGGAAATCTAGATCTCCCACTGGCCTTCACACATTTTGCACATCTCCCTCCCCTCTGGTGACTATCAGTTTGTTCTTGTGTTTATAGGTGTGATTCTCCTTTTTGTTTGTTTATTCATTTTTTTTTAGATTCCACATTTGAGTGAAATCATATGATATTTGTCTTTCTCAGTCTGACTTATTTCACTTAGCATGATGCCCTCTAGATCCATCCATATCACTACAAACAGCACAATTTCATCCCTTTTTATGGCTGTGTAATATTCCATACATGCCACATCTTTTTTGGTTCATCTGTTGACGGACACTTAGGTTGCTTCCATATCTTGGCTTTTGTAAATCATGCTGCAATAAATGTAGGGATGCATGTATATTTTTGAATTAGTGTTTTCATTTTCAGTGGGTAAATACCCTGCAGTGGAATTACTGCATCATATGGTATTTCCATTTTTAACTTTTTGAAGAAATCTCTATGCTGTTTTCCACAGTGGCTGCAGCCGTGTATGTTCCCACTAACAGATTCACTACCACTCTTATCTTTATTGTAATACTTATTTCCCTATTGTAAAATGAGATGCGCTCTGTCTGTCTGGATGATATTCATGGACAGGGGTTCCTGGAGGAGGAGACTTTCACTTGTGGAGGCCTATGTCAGGACACCGTGGGCGATGGCTGGATGGGGCCCTCAATTAGTGACACTCCAGGGGCCAAATGGGGAGGGCATGGAAATTCAAAGCCAGAGGGGACCCATATGAGTGCTGGCTAAAGCGGTGGGGGCTCTAGCGAGATTCCAGAAAGGGCTGTAAATGGTTCAGGCCAGAACTTGTGAGTCAGGTGAGGGTAACGGGCCTTTCTCATTACATTTCTTATATAAATAATGTATGTTCTCTCTCTCTCTCTCTCTCTCTCTCTCTCTCTCTCTCTCTCACACACACACACACACACACACACACACCAGAAAATAAGCAAGGAAGTAAAACAAAACCCAAATAAGCACAAAAGAAATAATTCCACTGTCATAAAACAACATCTGGGAACATTATTCTTTGTATGTTTCCTTCCAGTTTTTTTTTCTTTTTTTTTTTTTTTTTTCAACGTTTATTTATTTTTGGGACAGAGAGAGACAGAGCATGAACGGGGGAGGGGCAGAGAGAGAGGGAGACACAGAATCGGAAACAGGCTCCAGGCTCCGAGCCATCAGCCCAGAGCCTGACGCGGGGCTCGAACTCACGGACCGCGAGATCGTGACCTGGCTGAAGTCGGACGCTTAACCGACTGCGCCACCCAGGCGCCCCTCCAGTTTTTTTTCTATGCACACACATTTTATAGAAATTGGATCATATATTACACACTATTTTGTACCTGCTTGTTAAAATTTTGTATTATGTTATGAATGTTTTGAATGTTATTACATACAATCATATAGATCCATGACCTTGTGTTTTAACAACTGCATGGTATTTCAGGATAAGTATGTATCACTGTTTATATAAGGTAGCCACTCTTTTTGGACATTTCTTTTTTTTTTAATTTTTTAATGTTTATTTTTGAGAGAAAGAGACAGAGACAGAGTGTGAGCAGGGGAGGGGCAGAGAGAGAGGAAAACACAGAATCTGAAGCAGTCTCCAGGCTCTGAGCTGTCAGCACAGAGCCTGATGTGGGGCTTGAACTCACGAACTGCAAGATCATGACCTGAGCCGAAGTTGTATGCTTAACCAACTGAGCCACCCAGGTGCCCCTTTGGGCATTTCTATTAATTAGAATTCCTTCATTACTCTGGTATACAAGACAAGACTCTTGTGTACATAAAACATACATAAAAAATATACATAAAACCAAAAGCCAAAACCAAAAAATATACATAAATATAAATATACATAAAAATATACATAAAACATACGTAAAAATATATATACATATATATATATATATATATAATGTTTTTATAGCTACATTTTCGTGTATATCCATTGTTCCCACAAGATAAATTTGTAGAAGGGGAATTTCTGGCTTAAAGTTATGTGCATTTTTAAAAATGTTATGTATACTTTTCAGGCTTATCATGCACTTTCCCAAAGTGTCCTCTAGAAACCGGTCAACAGCTGCATTGATACTGTTCAAGTCTGTCTGATTTACTGGGTGCTCATTGCCTTAATACCCCGACTGCAGTGGTGTGGGAGGTGGGAGGCTCACTCAGATGGACTGAGGAAGGGGAGAGGTATCAATTGGCACTCTGAAGGGACTTTTACAGAGAGAGGCACCTTCATGGCCTCTTGGCCTGGTGCAGGGTGTCTGGTGCAGGCTATGTTGGTCAGGGCAGGCTGTGCTGGTCTGGGTTATTGGTCTGGCTCAGCTGCACTGGCTCAGGCTGGGCAGTCTTACCCCTGGTGTGATCCTGGGCTCAGCCTGGTGTGATCAGTGTGGTCACCAATCCAAGACATTCATCTAGAAGCTGGCGCAGCCTCTCTGGCCATGCTGACAGCCGTGTTACATTCACATAGTGGGTAGTGATTCATCAGAGGCAGTGGTGGCAGCAGTAGCTCTGACAGAGTGGAACTGCTCTCACCCATCCTGTCACTTGGCCTCTAAAAATAACTCTTGCCTGTTCTGAGTGACCGCACCAACGAGTGTCTGGAGGTGCAGCCACTTGGCTGTGGCTATGTGAGGGAGGGTACATGCGTGTGTGTGTGTGTGTGTGTGTGTGTGTTGGGGGTGGGGGTGGCATCTGGGAGCCTCTTTAGTGGTTGGCATCTGAGCTGCGAGTTTGGGGTGGGGGAACGAGAGGCAGACGAGGCTCCTCCTTGTCTACCTTCTCCAGGCTAAGGACAATCTGTCTACTCTTTGGGAAGTGGCAGAGACAGCGGTGGGGGCAGGGGTTGTCTCTCAGGACTGTGTGCTCATTCCCTGCTGAATGGGGGGAGCAGGAAGGGGAGGGAGACTGGAGGCAATATGACGGGGTGGGGGGAGGCAGGCTCTGGGAGGGATGCATAGCATTTAGCTCATCAACAATTGAATCCTATGAGATCCCATTTCAAATTTCATCATTTTGGTGAAGTTTTTAACATAAGATTCCTTTAAACTAGATGCAAATACAGCTGACTTCTTATCATGGATGATTAGAGACCATCTAGCCAACATTTCTTAATCAAGTATCCATGAATACAGGGGGTAATCAATGCATGGGCTTCATGAGGTCCCTTGATGCCTGAAGTAATAATTGTGTGTGTGTGTGTGTGTGTGTGTGTGTGTGTGTGTGTGTGTGCATGCGTGTGCTTGCATGTTCATGTGCATAATGTGTGTGTGTTTAGATGTGTATCCATGTGCATTTTTCTGGGGAGAAGCTCTACAATATTCATTGCATTTTCAAAGAAAACCATGACCCATAAAAGGTTAAGAACCATGATAGGCTGACCACCACCCGCCCCCCCCCCCCCAACATTATAGGTGAAGAAATTGAATCTAGAGAGGAAAATGGCTGCCTGAGATTCACTGCCAAGATCAGAATCCAGGTTTGTTGACATCATCTACACCTGGCTGGTTCCCTGAGTTAGGATTCAGCTACCTGCAGTAGACAGAACCCCAGGTACTGTTTCCCATGCCCTTTTGGCTGTACTGCACTGGATCAACTGAACAGGCTTGAAGCTTTCAGTGGCAGTGGGCAGCTGGCCGCTCACCTCCAGACATTCCTACTCCAGGTAGTCTTGGAGGAGGGGAAGACTCACGGGGCATCTTCTGACTTGCTCCCTTCTAGGGCATCTTGGCTCAAGACGTTAAATCTTCCTCTTATGCCTTGACACAGGCAGGGCTTTTGCCTTCTGAGAGAGGAATTGACACTTTTGGCCTGGAGAAAGGTAACTGGTGCTATGGGGGAGTGGGCCTAGTAATATTATATGACAGACAGGCAGGAGGTCATAGCTCATGGTAGGAAACAGATGCTGTTCCATCGTATATGGGAAGAATTCAACTTTGTGCTATAGGAGTTTAGATGAAGTGGCACATGAGGATTAAAAATGATAGTTAACATTCATTGACCACTTACTATGTGCCAATCACGCTTCTAAGAAAAGTGCACGTATTAACTTCTTTGATCTTTGTAAAAACCGCATAGGGTTACTATAAGTAAACTGAGGCCAGAGAGATTAAGCACAGCTAGTAAATGTCCAAGATAGGACATGGAGTCACATCTTCTGACTCCAGAGTGTAGAGTCACTTTGGAACCAGCATGGGCCCCTAGCCTCTTTTCTGGCAGATCTGACACCTGAGTGTACATCAGAACCATAAAGGGATGGTCGAAATGCAGGTTGCTGCTCTGAGACCCCAGGTTTCTGACTCAGGGGTGGGGCCTGAGGATTTGCACACTAAGGAATTCTCAGATGATGATGCTATTCCAGAGACCATGCTTTGAGGACCACTGCTCTCTGCTTTCCTGACTACTGAGAGGAAGAGGTGCATAGAGGGAACGGAAGTGGTCATTGATCTTGCCCCTTAGCCCACCACCAGACCCAGGCCTCTCCTACTCTCCAGTCACCTACTCCTCACCTAGGACAAATTTATCTCCCTAAAGCCCAGCTCTGATCATGTCATGCCTCCACTCAAAGTCTTCTGGATTCTTCTCTGCCATGTGTACCATCACCATCCAGTAGAACTATCTACAGGGGTGGAAATGGTCTACATCTGCACTGTCCAATATGGTAACCACTAACCACATGTGGCTATGAATTTTATATTTTTTCCATTTTAATTAATTTAAATTTAAATAGTCACATGTAGCTAGTTGCTGGACAGTGCAGGAACCCACTTAGTATGTCATTCAAGGCTTTCACTGGTACCACATGCCTTTCCAGCCTCAGCCTCAGCCTTCAACATCCCTAGCTCAGGGCCATTCGAGGCCCGTTTCTTGGGTCTATCCTGTACTCCCCAGCCCCATGCCTTGTTTTATGCTATCTTCTCTGTTTAGGCTGCCCTTATGCCCTGCTTTTAATGTTCAGCCCAAATGCTACCTTTGCCTTGAAACCTTTAAAAAAAAATGTTTATTTATTTATGTATTTTTGAGAGAGAGAGAGACAGACAGAGACACAGAGAGAGAACGAGCGTGGGAGGGGCAGAGAGAGAGAGAGAGGAGAGAGAGAATCCCAAGCAGGCTCTGCACTATTAGCGCAGATCCCAACATGGGGCTCAGACTTATAAACCTTGAGATCATGACCTGACCTGAGCTGAAATCAAGAGGTGGACACTTAAGGGGCTTCTGGGTGGCTGAGTTGGTTAAACGTCCGACTTCGGCTCAGGTCATGATCTCACTATTCATGAGTTCTAGCCCCACGTCAGGCTCTGTGCTGACAGCTCAGAGCCTGGAGCCTGCTTTGGATTTTGTGTCTCCCTCTCTCTCTGTCCTTTCCCCACTCATACTGTCTCTCTCTGCCTCTCAAAAAATGAATAAATGCTAAAAAAAAAAAAAATCTTAAAAAAGAAAAAAAGAGTTGGACACTTAACCAACTGAGCTACTCAGGTGCCCCTGCCTCGAAACCTTTGACACTGCCCATCCCCCATTCTCTTTCTCCTCTTAACTCCAAACACTTCATCCTTTTCCTACAGCCCTTAGTACTTTTTGCCTTCTATCGCATTTGGCTGGTGTAGGTGTTTTCTGTCTCTTTTGAAACCATGAGTTTTCCGAGAGCATGACTGTTTGCTAGTGAGCTCTCATTGCCTAGCTCAGATCCCTCTAGGCAGAGAGAGGAGCTCACTAAATCCCACAAACCTTTGCCCTGGTGCACTGGGGAAACAGAGACGGATAACGTGCCCTTCCTGTCCTCCAGCTGCTCATAGGCTCTCACGAGAATCTGATTCGTGCCCAGAGAACCATTGAAGCCAATGGTTATTTTGGGCAGAAAGATAAAAGCCACAGAGGGCCGAGTTGGCGAGGGGAGTCCGGCAGGAGCCACCTAAGCAGAAGGCTGTGTTTATACACACAGAAGGCTTCTCTGCCTAGCCTGGACTGGTACAAGGAGATGGGAGCATCCAAACATCGTTGCCTGGCTGCCTTATGAAGCTGGGGATTAACCAGTGATGCAGTGTGACTGGTGTAGTTGTCTGATCCCTGCATATGGGTGGATGAGGAGAAGATGGCAAAGACTACAGAGCAGTGCCAACCAGCTTCTTGAAGTACAATGGTGGCTGGGTGGCACCTGTGCCAGGAATATGAGCACAAGAAAATGTCAATTGTGGTCTGAGCAATGGGTGGCAGGTGAAATTCTGCTTGGCCTGGTGTGGTGGTTTAGAGATCTTCAGAAGAGTCCCATTTGAAATCAAAAGACGGTTGAAAATTAAGAAGAGAGAGAGAGAGAGAGAGAGAATCTTTCTAGCTTCAGAATCTAGTACTAAGAGTATTCTACATCCTGAAAATCTCTAGCATATATTCATCTCTGTGACAAAAACCTTTTTGTTTTTAGTTTATTTATTTATTTTGAGAGGGAGAGAGAGCACAAGCAAGGGAGGGGCAGAAAGAGAGGGAGAGAACCCCAAGTAGGCTCTGCACTGTCAGGGCCTGACGTGGGGCTCAAACTCACTAACTGTGAGATCATGACCTAAGCAAGCTGAAACCATGAGTCCAACGCTTAACCGACTGGGCCACCCAGGTGCCCAGACAAAAACCTTTTTTTATTTTTATTTTTTATTTTATTTTATTTTATTTTAATTTTTTAAAATGTTTATTTTTGAGAGAGAGTGAGACAGAGAGACAGAGCGCAAGCAGGGAAGAGGCAGAGAGAGAGGGAGATACAGAATCTGAAGCAGGGCTCCAGGCTCTGAGCTGTCAGCACAAAGCTCGATGTGGGGCTCAAACCCATGGACCGCGAGATCATGACCTGAGCCGAAGTCGGACCCCCTGCCCAGGCGCCCCAGGACAAAAACCTTTTTTAAGAGTAAAACTTTATTGAAGTTATAATATAAATGCAGAAAAGTACACCAATTGTAAGTTTACACATCCTTGTGTAACTATAGTCTAGACAAGAACTAAAATATGGCCAGCATCTCCACAGTGAATTTGTGATAAACCAAATGTATGCAGGATTAGTGATGGAAAAACACAGGCTTTGGAGTCAGGCATGCCTGGGATTGAATCCTGCCCCCCGCCCCCTACGCACTAGCAGTGTGACCTTGGTTCAGTGACTTCATTGCTCTGAGCTTCAGTTTCCTCCCCCTGTAAAATCAAGGGGCATATATAACCTCTGCCTTACAGGACAGTAAGAGATTAAAAACTGAAAATGTACCCAAATTGCTAGGCACAGTGCCAGTAGGTAGTGGGGAATCAGCTGCTCTCCATGATGATGATGTTGATTGATGGTGTCACTGCAGCATCTTCTGGCACATGGGACCGCAGACACATTTTCACTTTCCTCCCTTTGCCTCTCTCTGTTCCCAGCCTCTGTACGATACTCTCCAAGGTCTCTTCTGACTGTGAGGAATCTGTGATGCTCTGATGATGCAAACCTCAGCTGACACCTCAGGCACCTGATGGGAGGCTGGGTGGACAGATATCTATATCCAGTGGGACCATAGCCAGATCTTTCATGTTTAGGCCCCTGGAGTGTGGCTTTCAGACTCCTGATCAAAGGCTGATTTCCCAGAGGTGGTTGGAGTCTGGGGCTCCATTAATGGAGCTGAAGTGGCATTGGGGTCAGCAGAACTCAGCTTCAAGAGTGTCTGTCCTGGCATCCTGGTGAATTCTTACTCCTAGCCTTGGCTCTGGGAGTGAGGATGGCCCAAAGGACACACAGCATACGCATATTAAGAGCTGGGCCCTCATGGGATGAAGGTTGAAAGTGACCCTGCCACCAGGTTCAATGGCAGTTGCAGGGACCCCTGCAGACAGGCATTAAGACCCTTCACTTTATGAGACCCAGGGCTGGAGGCAGAGTGTGGGAGGGAGCAGCCCAGAAGTTCCTTCCAGCTGGAAGGGGTTGTTGCCAAGAGGAGGCAACCAGGAAGGACTTCCTGGAGGATGCCTGGATGAATGACCATGGGAAAAGGAGGAAGGGTCTCCCCGGTGGAGGAAAGAACGTGTGCAGAAGCAGAGAGGCAGGGCTGGCTGCCATGCCCTGGGAGCCTGGAACCACTCATTTTGACAGCTCCCGAGGATGAGGCTGAAGAGCCAGGTGAGATCAGGCTGTGAACAGTCTGGAGAGTCAGACTGAGGTGTTTGACTTGCTTTATCAGAGAATGGGGGACCACCGAAGTTTCCTCCATTGAGGAAGCAGAGCAGGACAGCTCCTAGAGATTTGCTCGGTGGAGACTAGCATGTGCACATTTGTCCAGACCTGCGTTGTTTTGGGCCAATGATGGCAGCCAAATGTCCAAGCCACTTGAGTGGGCTATGAGGGCCCCTAGGATGCCCAGACCTGTGCAGAGGCCTGGCTGTGGGTTCAGAAGAGGGAGAGGAGGGGAAAAAGGAGGAGAAGGCAGAGGGGGAAAGGGAGAGGTAAGACTCCCACCTTTGCCGAACTGCAGTCTTGTTGGAGAAGCCAGAAAGCCTCATGGCAACTGAGCTCTGAATTCAGAAGTGGAGACAAGAGATGTGGGGTCTAGCAGACCAGAGGAGGAGCAGGCTGGGTAGAGCACAGGTGGAGGAAGCAGGCAGGGTGAACTTCCTGGAGGGGAGGCAACCTTTGGAGGCTTTGGAGAGACTGAGGGTACCGCAGGGCACGCTCAGCCCTTTGTGGGTATTCTCTCATGTCTTCCTAGGAGCTCTAAGAGGTGGTACCAGTATTATCCCCATTCTACAGAGGTGGGAACTAAGGTTCAGGGAGATTAAGGCCTTGCTCAGGGCCACACAGCTCCTGTACAAATTAATGAACCTCCCCCATCCCTGCCTCCGGCCCCCTCCCCAAAGGTAGCTATTGCCCTCACACTCTTCAGCAACACCACACTAGGTATAGAAAAATGCTTTGTACTGTGTGACACCCCCCCCCCCCCCCCCCCGCCCCAAGCAGCTTGGTCATCGTTCCACGCTAGAGTATGTCCTAATGTGGGAGTGTGAGGCTCCCACGGTCTGGGCTGGGAGGTTCCAGGGGAGGGGATCCCTAGGGACTGCAGTGCTTCTGGAGACTTCCTGGAGGAGACTGAAGGGGCATCTGGGAGGGAGAAGTCCCTGCCAGGTGAGTGCTGCTGCCTGTCCACGCTGCCTGTTCTCTACACCCAGATGCAGCCACCCCTCAGTGCCTTCCAGAGAGTTCTAAGGACCAGTGAGAACAGCCTTCTCAGGGAGATTGTCCCAGGCCTGTGGGTCACGCTGCTCTGGGAAGTTTGGCTCTGGTAGTTTCCTCCTGAGACCAAGACCAGCCTAGCTCTCAACTGCCTGGGGCTGCAGCTCAGCCTACCCAGGCCCTCCAGCTCTCTGGGACCAAAGCCAGATGCCCTGCAGCATTCTTGCCCTGGAATACCCTCCTAGCCAGGACCTTGCCCTTAACCTCTCTCAGTTTAGGCATCCCCTTCTCCAGGAAGCCTTTTCTGAGCCCCACAGGCTGGGTTAGGACTTCAGATTATCTATACCCTTGCTGACTAAAGGAAATGTAATGTGAGCCACATGGGATTTACAATTTCCTAGTGGCCACATGGGGAAAAAAAAGCAAAAAGAAACCAATGAAATATTCAAATAATATATTTCATTAACTCAATACATCTAAGATATCATCACTTCAATACAGAAATTATGAGATATATTACACTCTTTTTAAATTAAATTTTCGATGTCCAGTACGTACTTTACAACACTTCTCAATTTGGTATCAGTCACATTTCAAGTACTCAAGAGCCACATGTGGCTAGTGGCTACCATAGTGGCCAGCACAGTTGTAGAGGCGGGGAAAGGGCATAAGGAGTGACACTCAGGGTTTGGCATCAGACAGACGTGGCTCTGCCATTTATTAGCTGGGTGAGCTTTGGAAAGTCATTAACCCCTTTGGGCCTCACTTTAGCTGTGAAAGGAGTTAATAGTTTCGATGTTGGAGAATTATTGGGAGCATTAAATAAATGAATGTATGTCTGGTGTCAGGGACAGAGTAAGTGCTCAGAAAATGGTGGGGATTCATCTTACAGTACCCTCTGATGTACGGGCTTATGTGCCATGCTCTGCCACTGGACTGACTGTAAAGCCAAGGACAGAGCCTACCCAATTCCTCTAGCCTGCCCTGAGCCCAAAGGCCTGGCTCATTATGAACAGCACTGCTTGCTGAGTGAAAGATTAAATCCTTGGGCGAGGAGTCCTCACCACCCACCCTGCCCACCCAGGAACCAAGGGGCCCCCCGGTGGCTGGGAATCACAAGACCATGGACTGCCTGGGGTGACCTTGGCAGAGGGCACTGAAGATAAAAGAGGGAGTGGGAGGGGCCCCACTTGAAGGGTTTTGTTTCTTCTCTGCCCCACCAGTGGCCTTGGGGGGCTGTGGCTGACCCGTGTGCTTTGCCTTCTCAGCCAATGGAGCCAGTCACTTCTATCCTTCTCCTGGATTTCCTGTATCCTGGCACTTTTACATCAAGTTCCCTTGAGTTAAAATTTAAGAGAAAAGAATTTCTTCTGCCTTCTAGGCAGACCAGAGAGGGGTTGAGTGGTCCTCCTTTCTCTTCTGCCAGCATTTGCTGATCTCCCGTCACAGCAACCCAGTAATAGAGATAGGACAGGAATAATTTCTCCCATTTTACAGATGAGAAAACAAGCTCAGAGAGGTCAAATAATCTCCCCAAGTGGTAGACAGTGGTAGAATCAGGGCTAGAAGCAGAATTCAGAGCTATGGGAACTGAAAAGACCCTCTTCACTGAGTGGATTCCTCTTTATCCACTTAGGCTCCTAGCATTTCTCTACGGGTGCTTTCATGAGATGTAGTCATGTTGGGTCCTGTTCCTGTGCCTCAGTTTCCCTGCCTAGGGAATGAAGGCAGCAAAGTAACTGAAGTAATAATTTCAACTGATGCCTGTTAAGGGCCATGTGTTCTTCAGAATACCCACCCCCCAGCCAGATTTCTCTGGAAAATGCTATTATGGGTAAAGTGAAAAGTGGTCTAGAGAGCTAGTATGACTGAGCAACTATAACCTTGGACAGGTCGCTCACCACTCTGGGCCTCAGCCTGCCTATTTATAAAATGGGGATGATATTATCTCACAAGATGTTGTGAAGATTGTACACAAAAGTACTTTGCAAACTGGAATGTCCTAATAGAAATGTTAGTCAACAATAATAATAGAAGTAGAAATAATGATGATAATGAAGATGTGCACCTTTCTGTGTGGTCCCACTGACCTGGAAGGAATTGGGCCTTTTGGGTATAAATCCAGAATGATGTCTGGGAATGGCCTGTCTTGGCCTTTGGAATGTAGCTTGGATTCTTCTGGGAAAGTGAGAAGCTCCCATCTAGCTGAGGAGGGTGGGAAAGTGGCTCTGACCCAGGGGGGAGGGGATGGGGAGGAAGGGAGGGGAGGAGGGGGGTCCCGAGAAGGAGAGTGAACTAGGAGGCTCTGCGCTCTGTCCTGCCCACAGGGGCCCAGGGTTGGGAAGGTCAGTGAACAGAAGAGGCTCAGAGTCAATCCAGAATGAAAGTACTAGCCTGTAGGAGCCAAGGATCTTTAGCAGATGTGCCTAAAAAACAGTAAGTTCATCTGGTGTAATTCCTAAGTTTTACTGATCCTTTCACTCATTCATTTGAATAAATGCATAGTGAACTGAACTGAAACAAAGCATCCCCAGTGGCAAAGTAACTTGCCCAAGGCCATGCTCCTGAAGCCCAGGGGAGTTCCTGGGAGGAATTTGGGAAGCTGGGGGAATGAAAAGTCCAAAGGCAAAAGAGGACATCTGAAAGGAAGTCTGCTCAGTGGGGCTCCGGTCCTTCTGTGAATTGGCCCTGGCCTGATTTGTTCATCTTCCCGGCGCCTGTCTAGAGCAGGGGCACGTTCTCTAGGACTGGGAGGAACTGGCTTCCTTCTGTCTGCTCTCTGCCCACTCCTAAGCCTAGTGGGCAGCAGGGAGAGTGAAGGGACAGGAAGCTGTGTCTTGGGAATATCTAGTGAAGGAGTTTGTCATGTTTAAAGTTTGTTTTTGGTGTTTTTTTTTAACATTTATTTTTGAGAGACAGAGACAGAGTGTGAGCGGGGGAGGGGCAGAGCGAGAGGGAGACAGAGAATCTGAAGCAGGCTCCAGGCTCTGAGCTGCCAGCACAGAGCCTGATGTGGGACTCAAACTCATGAACTGGGAGATCATGACCTAAGCTGAAGTCGGACACTTAATCGACTGAGCCACCCAGGCGCCCCAGGAGTTTGTCATGTTTAAGTTGGAGAAGAAAAGACTTGGTGTGGGGGTAGAAAAAAAGGGACACAATTGCTATCTTGAGTTCTCTGAAAGGTGCTGGGCAGAAGGCATGGCCTCATTCTGTGGAGGCCCTAGGGGTGATTAGGACCTAGGGTGGAAGGTCACCATGATGGAGCAGCCACTTCTGGTGGGAGAAGTGGAAGGAGGAAGTTGCTTGTCCCTGAGTGTGCAAGTAGAGGCTAATGCTGGTGAGTTGACACTGGAGGACACAATCCACTGGTGAAGCTGACACTGAGGGAACTGCAGCTTAGGGGGACAGATGGCTTGGCTGCATGTCTGGGCTGCCTCCCAGCTTTGGGCCTCTGTAGTTTCCAGTGTGATGGAGTCTGGGGTGACTAGAATACTGGCTGGCACACACTAGGCACTCAGGAATTATTTGAAGAATGAAAAAATAGATATGTATGCCTGGGGGGCGGTTAGGGAGTAGGGGTCATGTGGGCTGCAAATGTGGACCATGGGCAGAAGTCTCTGGAGATCATGTTGGGAATTACCCACCATCTTCCCTGGGGCTTTCCCCCATGAGATGGGACCTTAGAGATGAGTACTTCCAACTTTCTTCGATTGTTTGCAAACCGGGGCCCAGAGTGGGAGAACAACTTGCCCAAAACTACTGGTCAGGACAGTGGCAGAGTGACCTCCCTCTGCCATTTGAGGTCCTGGCCTATGGACCAAAGGAGTTGGGCGGTGTGGTAGTTGGGACCAGCTTTTTGAGTTAGTGCTGCTGGAGAGGAGGAACAGGGTTTCACTTGGTTTTGAGTTATCTCAGTGCCACAGACCCCTTGGCCACCCCCACCACTTTCCTGGAGCCTCACACAAATCCAGAAAAAAAACCCCACATTTTTACACAGGCCCAGCCCCCAGTTATACTTAGGGTCACTGCCACCAAACCACATATGGGCAAATGCACACATACACACACTCAGAGACACACAGGATCCCAGGAGACTGCACATACCTCCTCCCAGATGGGGGAGGAGCCCTGTGTCCCACGGAGGTTGTGCTGCTGGGGAGGTGAGGGTATCCGGCTCTGCTTGGTGGGCTGGGAGGCCCACTGAGGCTGAGTCACCCCTTCTGAGTCAGGGATCCTCCCTCCTTCTCCCCTCCCCCTCCCTCTGTCCCTGCTAGGCTCCCAAGAGGGGTTGGCCCAGAGAGGAGGGCCCAGGCTGGCGGGGGGAGGGGGGGGCGGGGACGCAAGAGTTGGCTCCGTGGCTCCACCGCGGTCCCGCGGTGGTCTGGGAACTGCCGGTGGCAGCGCCAGAGAGGAGGTGGCCTGGGAGCCTGAGAGAGAGACAGAAGGCAGAAGGAGAAGGAGGCTGGCAGAGAGGAGGCGGAGGCAGGGGCAGGGCCGCCGGAGGGAGCAGGCAGGCGCGCGCGGCGGCCGCCCCTGGACTGGGCGCGGAGGCCGGGCGGGGGCGGGGGCTGGCCGCGCGTCGGGCGCCAGGCCCGGGGCTGTGGGCACAGTGCCCAGCCCCCGGCGCACGCCGAGCCGCCGCCGCCGCCGCCGCTGCTGCAGTCGGCATCCATCAGCGGGCGGGGGTGTCGCGGAACAGGCTGCTCCGCAGAGCCCGCCGTGGCCCCACGCGCCCGCCCCGCCCCGCGGCCTGCCGGCCCCGCAGGAGCCGACGGGGCGCCCCCCGCCCAGCCTGCTCAAGATGGGGACCCCTGGGCTCAGGTAGGCATGAGGGGGGATCAGGTGGCACGGCAGGCTGGGGACTCAGTGCATGTAGGCCCAGCCTGCAGCCCTAGGGAGGACTGGGGGCGAGACCGGGAGGAACTGAGTTTGCAGGCTGTTGGCCCCCTGGCCAGTGTGGGGGAGGTTCTTGCTGTTCCTCCCTACCTCCGGGTCTGCAGCCTCCCGAAGGCCTGGAGAGAGAGGTGGGCAGGCTGTGGGTTGGTGGTTACTGTTGGGATGCAGGGCTGGTGGGTGCTAGGCTCCCTAGCTGGGCCACTCTGTTCTCGGAGACCATTCTTGCTGCCTCTGTGGAGGCCGGGGGCTACTGGGTCTCTTCCTCCAAGCTTCAGATGCTGCAGGCCAGTCTCTTGGTTGGAGGCCGAGGTACTGGGCAGCTGCTGCCCTCTTCCTCACCGTCTGGTTATAGACCTTTCTCCACTCTGGGCTCACCTCCCACCCCATCTCCCCTCCAAGTCTCCCAAAACTGGGCAGATGGGTCTTAGTCCTGGACCTCTGTGGTTCTGGCTTGGTATTGTTCTGGCCAGAGTCTGCCCCCACCAATTAGAGGGAGAGGACCTGTGGGTCCCAGTTGTGTCTTGCACCTTTGTGCTTAGGAATGTCCAAGGGCCTAAGAAACCGGGGTCTTGGGGACAGGTATGAGGTGGGGGTGGAGGGGGGGGGAGGATGAGTGACTACATCCGCCAGGGTACTTACCAGGTGCTGAGGCCACTGCTTGGCAGAGCTATGGCCCCGGGATGGTCCTTGGGGACCTTAAGGGGCTGGACAAGGACTAGGAAGGAGTTCTGAAGATACTGGTCTCCTTGTCAGCTACGGGCCTTGGTCCTTGCTCCCTCCCCCCAGCTCTGAGATGGCATTGGTGGGGGAGAGGCACTACCACGTGTTCCCGCCTTCACTTCTGGATCTGCATATCATCTCCACTGCAAAGGTGGGAGTGTAAGAGGGCTGGATTTAGGGCCTCTCTGGGGCTGTGTGGGGTCTGGCGGCTCCAATTCTCCCCCACCTCCCAGCATTAGGAGTTTTCCAGAATCAGGGGCCAGGTTGAGAGTTGGGGCCAGGAACCGTGCCCCCAGAAGCTCCTGGAAGACAGTGCTGCCTGACCTGGGCAAGGGTGAGGAGAATAGAGGCGGCTATGTGCCCGCCTGCCCACCCATTCCTCCAGATGGAGCCTGCGGCAGAGGCAGCCTGTGCCAGCCTCCTCTCTGAGCCACCGTGGCCCAGGGAGGCGCTGCCAGCTCCGTGCAGCGATGAAGCTGGCTTCTGCTGGCCAGCCTGAGGTCATGCCTGCCCGGCAACCCAACGTACAGCCTTTGTGGTGTACAGAACATGGTCCCTTGGGGGGCACCTCAAGGTGGTCCTGGAAATCAGTGCAGGGGGCGTTGTTCCTATTAAAACCCTTCCTGGGCCACACAGCAGTTCCCTGGGCTCAGCTCTGTGAGCTTCATGGAGCTTTCATAGAACCTGCATGAGAATGATGCTTGTCCATGTAGTCCTCACTTAGTAAATACTGAAAGCTTGAATGAGGCCTAGAGACGAAGAATGACTTGTCCAAGGTCATGTAGCAGCTGAGTGGGAGGGATAGCACTAATGTATCCAGGTCTTCTAGCTCTTGGTTTGAGGTTCTTGCAGCCCAATCTGCTTCCTTTTTGCCATGGCTATTCCATACACAGGGCTCTGGCAGGGGCTGGACATTATAACCTGGAGCCTGAGGCTACCCCTTAGGAGGGGTCTTGCATTGGCCTCCCAGCCAGTGTCCCCAGAAGGTGAAGAGGAAAGGTCAGGCTGCCTCACAGATAATGGGTCACGGCTGAGGCAATGGGCAGCTGGTAGCCCTTGACCTTCCTGGTTATAAATGGAGACAAGAGGATGTTGGATGCCCAGGGATGTTCTAGGCCTGAGCCTCCAGAGGCAGTAGATAGGTCTCCTGACTGGACTGGCTGAGGTGGGAAATACCTCTGTGTTAGCTCCAACATGGATTTCTCTGTGGGCCTCTCTGGGCTTCTGTGTCCCAATTTATTAAAAGGTGATAATAACCTCTATCTGTAGTAGTAACAGTGATTATACAATCGGGGTGATGGCATTTATTTTTATTTTTATTTTTATTTTTATTTTTAAAATTTATTTATTTATTTTGTGTGTGTGTGTGAGAGAGAGAGAGAGAGAGGAAGAGAGAATCTCAAGCAGGCTCTGCACTGTCAGCACAGAGCCTGATGCGGAGCTCGAAACCCACGAACCGTGAGATCATGACCTGAGCCGAAGTTGGATGCTTAACTGACTGAGCCACCCAGGCACCCCAGGGTGATGGGATTTATTGAGCACCTACTGTGTGCCAGTGCTTTGCATATCTCACAGCAATCCTGTCAGGTATTATCCACTTTTTACAAATGAGAAACTGAGGTTCAGAGAGGTTGTGTCACCTGCCTGAGGCTACATAGCTGGAAAGTGTGGGACTGTGTGTGTCCAGAGCCCCTCTCTCTTACCATGACATTATACCTGGGGCAGTGTCTGGGAGTACCAGGTTGGTGTCTAGCAGAGCCAGATGACTGATTTGCCAGGGCCAGTCCAGGTAGAGAGGTCTGTGTTGGGTGAGGCAAAGGTGGTTCTGTGGCCCAAGTGCTCCAGAGGGGTAGAGGTAGAGGCAGAGAGGCACTAGCTAGGAGCCCTGAGAGAGGGCTCACCTCGGCCTTTTGCTTCCTGGCCAGGATCCCCTAGAAGTGGGGCTGCTCGCTGCCCCCACTGGCTGTCAGGGAAGTCTAATTAGCCCCCACACTCATCCACCCCCACCCCCACCCCCACCTCATTCGATAGGACCCTAAAGACCTGAAAACACAGGATGAGAATGCAGGGGGATCAGCTGGGACTGTGACGAAGAGGCCCTATAGGGAGAGGACGTGCATCCGGGTGGATGAGTAAGGTGGGAGAAGGCTGGCAATGCTTCCTTTGTGGGTAGGAGGCTTGTGGATAAGAATAGTAACAGCCGGCATTTATTGAGCACCTATTACATGCGGGCATTGTTTTAAGGGCTTACGTGTACAACTCAAATAATCTTCACAAACCCCTGTGAGGTAGGATTCTTCTCATTTCACAGATTGAGGGAGCTGAGGCTTGCAGGCGGGGGAAAGACAGTTGCTCAGGGTCCCATGGCTAGCTCATAGGGGATCCCTGATTTAAATCCAGGTGGTGTGGACCAGAGCCGTGTTCCTCATGGCATGTCATCAGCCTGCAGTTTCTTCTCAGAGGTCATATTCAGTTTTGTTCAATTTGAAGAATATTCTCTGAGTACCTCCTGCAGGCCCCGTGTCGCCTCTGAGGAGCTCACAGTCTAACCAGAGAGGCACAGACAGGACACAGGGAAGGTAAAGGGCAGTGTGTTCCATATGCTGAGCATGGATTCCTGTTTTGGTGATCAGGAGCTTTTGTGCTGGGCATGAAAGGTCAAGTGGAATTTCAGTAGCTGTGAGGGAAGGGCACCCTCAGGTCAGAGGGGAAGGAAGTAGGGACGCCTTTGATGAAGAGTGGGTGGTCTGCTATGCATGGGCAGCTGGCACAGGGGGCTGGGGGCACTGGGAGGTGACAAAGTCAGCTCGGGTTTGGGTGTTCGCCAAGGCTCTGGAATCCACCAGACCTGAGCTCTCGTCACAGCTCCACTGTGTACCAGCCACGTACCCTCGGGCACATCACTTAGCTGGCCTGAGCCTCAGTTTCCTCATCTGTAAAATATGGATAAACACACCTATGGTGTAGAGCCCACGTGTGGTTGCTGTTATATAAAGGACCTAGCTTGCACATCCCAGGGACTCAGTAAACATTACTTCTCTCTCCCTTCAGTCCCTCTTGAACATCAGGCTAAGGTGTTTCCACTTGACAGGAGCCTGGAGACTCTTTGGTCTGCATGGGGCATGCATGCACTGAGGCATGACAGAACTGTTTGGGAAGGTCCCTTTGTCGACTGTAAGAACCACAGGAGGGGGCAGACTGCAGCCTTGCCTGAGAAGCATCAGCCCTGTGGACTTGGAGGGCTGGGGGAGGGAGGACGTCTACCACGTGGTGGGTGGCTTAGCTGGTTGGGGTGGGGAAGACCACAGGGGCCATTAATTCAGTTTGAGGCCTTGTGAGTTTAGGATGAAGAACTGTCTCCCTTCAGTCATTCTGAAGGTTGCATGGCATCTTTGTGCATCTGGGTTTTTTTTTCCCCCTTTTGAATAATTTCCTTTGGATGAATCCCCATCAGAGCTTCCTGTATAATAGCAGCAAATTGGGACTAAGTGCCCAACAAAAGGAAGATGATTGAGAACGTTTTGGAACATCCAGTGGATAAAGTAATATACAGCCATGAACAGCCACAGAAATACTTATTTTTGCAGCGTAGGGAGCTGTGTACTTGCAAAGCTCCTTTGCATCCTTTATTCATTTCATGTTCCCTGTGACAGAGGTGGGACAGGGGTTAGATTCCTCTGGGGCCCTGAAGAGATGCAGGTTGGGTTCTCATCCCCTTAGGGGCAGGGCTCATGATTTATTCATTGCTCTCTCCTCAGCTTGTAGCTCAGTGGTTTGCAAATGCTTGTCTGGTTGAAAGAATTGATTGAAAGAACAAAGCAGAGGGGAATTGACTTGTCCAAGGCCATCCAAGCTATAAGACCCAGGACCTGGTCTCCTCATCCTTACCTGCCACATTCTTACCACTGAGTAGCTGTGCAGAGGAGTAGGATGGAGGGGTTCCCAGCCAAGAAGTTGGGATGCACACAGACCAGGGCTTAAGTCTACTTTCTGTCCTTATGAGCTGCCACGCTTTGGCAAATTGATCTTTTAAGCTTCGCTTTCCCTATGTGTAATGTAGACAGTCCAAGTACCTGCTTTTAGGGTAGTTGTCAAGATTAAGTGATTTAAGGCATGTAAATCTCTTAGCTTGGTAACCAGCACATAGTAAAGTACCCATGAATATGAGCTGTGATGATAATGATACAATAATGTGGAAATATATCTGATACAATTAATGTTCAATGGAAAAAAAAACCCATAAACTTATAAGCACTCAGATTATATTGGTGTAAAATTAGATATGACCATGGATAACATTGGAAGAGAACAGGCAGAAAGGGAGCTACAGCGGGTGTGATAGGAGGTCAATAAGACTGATCAGAACAACTCTTTTATTTATTTATTTATTTATTTATTTATTTATTTAATATATGAAATTTATTGTCAAATTGGTTTCCATACAACACCCAGTGCTCATCCCAAAAGATGCCCTTTTCAATGCCCATCACCTACCCTCCACTCCCTCCCACCCCCCATCCACCCTCAGTTTGCTCTCAGTAGAACAACTCTTTTAAAAAAGACTTGATTTCTGGAGTGCCTGGGTGACTCAGTTGGTTAAGCATCCGACTTCAGCTCAGATCATGATCTCAATGTCCATGAGTTCGATCCCCGTATCAGGCTCTGTGCTGGCAACTCAAAGCCTGGAGCCTGCTTCAGATTCTGTGTCTCCCTCTCTCTCTGCCCCTCCCCTGCTTGCACTCTGTCTCTCTGACTCTCAAAAATGAATAAATGTTAAAAAGTTAAAAATACTTTATTTCTTCTTTAGTTTTAATTTAAAAAGACATATATGAAAATCTTAATAATTCGGATGTGTATTCTCCCCTTGTCTCCCTAACCAAAATCCTTTCCAGAAGTAGCCAATGATAATAATATGTTTGTTGTGGGTCCTGCCAGGGTATTTTCTTTTTTTTTTTTTTTTTAAAGTTTATTTATTTAGTTTGAGAGAGAGAAAGCGCACATAAGCAGGGGAAGGACAGAGAGAGAAAGGGAGAGAGAGAGAATCAGGCTCTGTGCTGTCAGCATGGAACCCAACATGGGGCTTGATCCCACCAACCATGAGATCATGACCTGTGCCTAAATCAAGAGTCAGACACTTAACCACCCAGGCGCCCCCTGCCAGGGTATTTTCTATGCCTACATAAGCATACAAACCAGAATGGGACCATAAATTATATCATTGTTTTACAATTTGCATTTTTTTCATTTACATTTTGACATCTTTTTATGTCAGTATAAAATCCATCGCAAAATTTTTCACAAGTACGTAACACTTTTGTAACTCATTTAAAGACATTTTTTTACATTTATTCATTTTTGAGAGACAGAGAGAGACAGAGCACAAGTGGGGGAGGGGCAGAGAGAGGGAGACACAGCATCCGAAGCAGGCTCCAGGCTCCGAGCTGTCAGCACAGAGCTCGACACGGGGCTTGAACCCATGAGCTGTGAGATCATGACCTGAGCCAAAGTTGGATGCCTAACCGACTAAGCCACCCAGGTGCCCCTGTAACTCATTTTTAAAAAATGGGTGTATCCTAGTTACTTTGGCCAGTGCCCTGTTGATGGACATTTAAAGTTATTGCCAATTTTACTCTATTCTAAATAATGCTGACAATGAACTCTAAGAGTGTTTGAACAATTAAAGAAAATGAAGTGAAAGAAGGAGTCAGAAACTGTGAGGCCGTGAGGGCTGCCTGGGGAGGTCTACAGGTCTGCCCCCACCCCACCACCCCTGCTTCTCAGCAGAGCCTGGGGGACAAGGATACTGAGGACTGGCCTGCTCAAAGGGTGGGGATATCCCAGGGAAACCCCCTTCTGTCACTGACCCACTATGAAGCTCACTTGTGGAACTTCCAAATTCTCTTTGGATGCTACAAGCTGCTGCCTGGGTCATGCTGCCACTCACACCTTGAGTGTCGTTGGACAAGTTCTTTGCCTTCTTTGGACCTCACTTTGCCCATCGATGTGATAGTGACAACCTTACTGATGAGAGCCACTGTTGCCGCTTACTGAGTGCTGTGTGACAACATGGTGCCAGGGCGAGCTTCATATGCATTCTCTCATTTCTTTCACACTAAATGCCTTTGAGGCGTCGGGGGTGTTATTCTCATTTTGCATGCTCAAACTGGCTCTCAGTGAGGTTAAGTAACTTGCCCAAGGTCCTCAAGCCAGGATTCAAACTCTGGTCCAAAGCCTGCTCATAACTGCTGTTCCATGTTCCCTCTCACCAGCTGCTGATCGGTGAGGTCCAAGTGAAATGATGATTATAAAGGGATTCTTTAAATTGTAAACCACCCCACGTGTGGGAGGGGTTGGTACTGCTGTTATTATTTCTACATCCAGAGCAACGGTAGCTTTGGTTACATGGTTGACAGTAAGTTGGAGGTTGTGGGATGTGGCAGGATTGAGGGGGAAGAGCACGGGACCGTCAGCCAGCAGATCTGGGTCCTAGTGCTGGCTCTACTTGAACTGAATAGCTTTGTGACCTTGGCCGGCCAACCCAGCCTGGGGAATGAGCCCATCTGCCCTGTGTGGCCCTTGTGCAGCTCAAAATGAGACAAAGCCTGGAAGGCGGCCAGCTCATCGCCTGGCTTTCAGAGGAAGAACCGCTACGGGGAGGTCTCTGTCTGCCTCTGCAGTCATCAGTGTGGTCCAGGCGGGAGGCATTTCTCTTTTCTGATGCCGTTACTCTGCAGTCCTGGGCATATCATGCGGTCCCCAGCCCACAACTGCACATTCAGCCTGTGGCTCCGTGGTGGCACATGAACCCTTTGGGCAAGAAGCCAGTGCTGACGGGTGGCAGCCTCTTCACGTTGCTTGGTTTTGTTTAATGCGGTGCCCACGGGCACCGCAAGCCTCTGACAGACTGCCATCTCCCCGCTACCGAATGAACGACTGCAGGCCCAGCTCCTGTTTTAACCCCGCAGCCTCTGTCAGTGGCTCCTGAGCCTTGGCCGGGAGGCTACACAGGGCCCCAGAGGCAGCTGTCTCAGCCTGCGCCCTCCTCCCTCGCGGCAGGGAGGCATTTCATTCACGTCCACCCAGAGGTTGTGACTCTGGGAAGTGAATGCTCTGTGCTGGGGAAATCCCCGTAGGAAGGAGCATCATCTCTAGAGGGGAAAGAGTAAGTCTTGATAGGCTCGTACTCCCTGTCTCTTTTCTTTTAATTCTTTTCTTTTTCTCCTCTGACTCCAAAAGTAATACATGTTCATAGGGGAAAAATTGTGAGACCCAGAAAAACCCCCTAAAAAGCCAAGAGAGAGAAGTGTGTAATCCCTTCTCTAAGGGAGTGCTATTGTTCACACTTTAGCCTTCTGGCTTAATGCTCAAGGTGAGAATATCTACTATTTCTTGAGTACTAACTGTGGGTTTTGGCATGTGTTAAGTGCTTTAGGGGCATGATCTGGTTCAATCATAGTAACCGTGTGAAATAGGCATCATCATGAATTTTACAGATGAAGACACTGAGGCACAGAGAGGTTAAGAGACCTGTTTACGTTCTCCTTGTCTCCCATTTTATCCCTGACCACTAGATGATTCTGCCTTTTCCCGATTTCTCCTCCCCTCCCTCTCTAATTCATGTGTTTGTTTAGTGTCAGGAAGTGTTATCAGTCAGATTCTGGCAGAAAACAGAATTCCACTCAGATGCTTACACTAAGGAGTTGTGAATAAAGGTGTGGGCAGGGTTAAGGGAATCCACAAGGGTACCCACAAAGTAACAGTGACAGAAGCTGTTTTCACCGTTCTGCCTGAATGAGCAGAGGGAGGGAACAGTATTACCAGAAATCAGTGATGGCTGGACCTGTACAAGTTGCTGACACAGAGGGCTCAGCCACTGCCAGAACCACAGGGAGGGAAATTGGGAAGATGTTCCCCAACTTCCCATTGGCCTTTAACTCATGCCTCCCATTGGCCAAACCCAACCAGAAGTCAGCAGGCAAGGAAGCTCAGTCCAAGGAGTCAGCCTCCCGCTTCTTTGAGCAAGGCATAGACCTGGAGGTGCAACAGCTCAGGAGACATGGTTGGAAGGGGATGGGAGAGATGTGCCCCCTGAGTTCCCCAAAAGAAAGAAGTTATCTTGGTAACTGTGATTTTTGAAAACATCATTCAAAACAGAAGTCTCACTTGCTGCCTGGCATTCTCTTGATGTTTTGGTGTCTTTCACACCCTGTCCATCTCTCTCTCTTTCTCTTTCTTCTTTCTCCTTCCTTCCATTAGTTCCTACCTGGCTCAGAATTCCCAAGAATGCCTGGGCAAAAGTCACAGGTGTGCAAGATTTAGAAGAGAGCCTTACTGGCTAGGGAGTAATTGTCGTGACCACAGACACACATGGCTGTATGTACCCTCATGATGTTCCACTGCTCTGCACATGCATGCAAAGACATGCTTCTGGTATATATCATCAGCATCTATAATATACTCTTCCTAAAATATGTGACTTTAACTTTTGTATCTGAAAGTCCTTGGTTGTCTGTGATGTCCTTTGTCTACATGGCTGTACTCTGAAGTGCGGGGACAGGGGTTCTCATCCCTGTTTGGCAGATGAGGAAGCTGATGTTTACAAGGGGGAAGTGACTTGCCCAAGACCCTTCAGATAGGAAGTGGCAGAACTGAAGCAAGACACAGTGGTCCTGACTCTGAACTCAGCTCTTCCCAGTGTATTTGTCTTTCACTCTTGGGAAATTTTTCCTTAGCCAGCCTCACCCTTTGGAGAAATTAGTACAGGCCTCCTGAGGCTGCTAAAATGCCATGGAGTGGGAGGGACTTGGGAGTCAGAGAGACTTGGCACAATCATATGACCTTGGGCAAATCAGCATACCTCTTTGGGTCTGTGTGTCCTCATCAGTAAAATAAGGATGATAGTATCAGGAGTTTGGATGGAAAAGTCAGGCGCTTAACGTCTGATAAGTCATCAGGACAGGCTGGCTGGCTGGTAGCCGCAAAGACTCCCGAGGTGAATGCAACCCAGGTCTCTGTCCTCAGTTGAGTAGACTTAAAACTTGTCTTGTTGGTGTTTTACCCACCCATCACCCACTTGTCCATCTACCCATCCTTCTGACACCAGACCCCCTGGGTTTCACTTCTGGTACTGCCATGCACTAGTGTATGATCTTGGGCAAGTTTCTTAACTTCTCTGTGCTCCGGTTTCTTCTTTTATAAAACAGAGATAATAAAAGTACCTATTATAGGTTATTGTGAAGGTTAAAAGAGTTCAATTGATAAAGTGTTTAGGCTGGTGCCTGGCAAATGGCAAACTCTGTAAATGTTAGCTTTGTTGGTATTTACCAAGAATTACACTCAGTCCTGGGGATAATGGCAAATGAGTCAGATAAAGTTTTGTTTTTATGGAGTTGATGTTCTAGAGGAATAGAAACAAGTAAAAAGAAATACGTTTCATTTGTGATAGTTGCTGTGGAAAAAAAAAATACCAAAACCACCCAACTGGCATGGTTGCTTAATCGGCCCAGCATTTCTGTTTGGGGTAATGAAAAATTTTGGAAACAGATAGTGGCAATTGATTGTTGCACAAGGTTGTGACTAATTCACATCATGGAATAGTTACACTTAAAAATGGTAAAAATGGCAAAACCAAAATAAAATAAAACCAAGCCCCATATCCAGCATGCTCTCACCAAAAAAAAAAAAAAAAAAAAAAAAGGGGGTGGGGGGAAAGACCTACTTAGAGAGGTCAAGAGGTGCATGGATTGAGGTCTTAAGGATGAGAGCTGCCATGCCAAGAGATGGGACAAGCCCACTGTCTATGTGGGCAAAGCCCCACAGCAGGGGCTAGCCTCTTGTGGTTGAGGAGCAGACAGAAAGTATGACAGGCTCATGGCGATGGTGGAGCTGATGCAGCGGCCATAAGCAGGGACCTTTAACTTTGATAAGAAGCTTGTATTTTATTTTGATAGTAACTCATTGAAGGTTTTAAGGAGGGTCTCCAAGAAAATGGACAGCATAGGAAATACAGTCAATGGTGTCTTAATAGTGTTGTATGATGACTGATGGTAGCTACACCTGTGGGGAGCATAGTGCCATATAGTTGCCCATTCACTATATTGGGAAATGAAGGTAATGTGGTGTGTCAACTGTAACTTGAATTTTTAAAAAATGAGGACGCCATCCAGATGGAGTTTACAAAAGATCCCTGTGGCTGTTCTGAGGAGAATAAACCCTAGAGGGGCCCAAGTGGCCACAGAGAGTCCGTGAAGGAGGCTAGGCAGCCATGGGTTGCCAGTGGCTTGGGCCTGTGCTATGCCTGTGGGGATGGAAAAAAAGAACAAATCCAAGTTACTGGATTCAGAGATGCTGATTCACTCTAACCTTGGCTGTAGGGTCTGATGTATAAACTGGCTGGTTCATTTTTAATGAGTTGGTGCAATTACAGGCCAAGTGGATATTGCCTTGCCTGGGCTAGGATGTCCTCTCCCAGCAGGCCACCCAGATGGAAAGCCATAGTGCCCCTGGAGGGGGAGCCAGGGGAGCCAGCCATTGGCAGCAATGTTAAAGAGTATCAAATGCTGCCAGCCTTCTGGACTTGCCTCAGATTGGGCTGTGCCCCTTTCCTCCAGATGGGACTGGTGTGGGTACCATCAGCATTTACTTCTCTGGCTGGCCTTTCTCCCTTCGAATGCTGTGCATTGATTGGGTTTTCATATGTTAGTGCCATCAGTCTGGCCTTTCTGGCCTCTGTTTCTTCCTTCCTTCCTTCCTTCCTTCCTTCCTTCCTTCCTTCCTTCCTTCCTTCCTTCCATGTTTATTTAATTTTGAGAGAGAGAGAGAGGCACAGAATCCAAAGCAGGCTCCAGGCTCTGAGCTGTCAGCACAGAGCCTGATGCGGGGCTCGATTCCATGAGCCGTGAGATCATGACCTGAACCGAAGTGGAATGCTTAGCTGACTGAGCCACCCAGGCGCACCTGTTCTCTGTTTCTTACAACATCTCTTTCTCTATCCATTCTGGGCTGGCACTTCTTTCTCTTTTTTTTTTTTTAATGTTTGTTTATTTTTGAGAGAAATAGCATGAGTGGGGAAGGGGCAGAAAGAGAGGGAGACACAGAATCCGAAGCCGGCTCCAGGCTCGGAGCTGTCAGCACAGAGCCAGACGTGGGGCTCAAACCCATGGACTGTGAGATCATGAACTGAGCCTAAGTCAGACCCTTAACCGACTGAACCACCCAGGTGTCCCTGGGCTGGTACTTCTGAACTCCTGGTTCTCAGACTACTCCCTGATTCTCATTACTGTTGGTGATTATAGACCCTCTCAGGGTTGTTTTATTGGGGACACACCATGCTCATTGCTCTGTCTTGGTTAGTTTCCTGAATCTCTACCACCACTCTCAGAGGGAGGGAGGAGTATCTCCATTTTACGGATGAGGCGACTGAGGCTCAGAGCATTGAAGTCACTTGCCCATGGTCACAGAGTGAGCCAGTGGTGGAGCCAGGCTTCAGGTCTGATCTAAGTCTGCCCCCTGCGCTGGTATCCTGTGGGGTGTCCATGAGATGATGGTGTGTTGAATCCCTGACCCTGGGCCTGGCCTGCAGCGGTGCTTAGTGATGGGAGTCTTGCCCTTTCCATCAGAGTAATGCTTACGACTCTTGCAAGGCTGCCTGCCGCACCCCCCCAGTTCCCTCACTTCTCCCCATCTCCAACCTGTTCCACCTGCCAGGCTGTTTGGAGCTCACCTTTTATAGGCTTCTTGTTCTGAGGTGTCAGGATGTCAAAGCCTCCTCTCTGTCCTCCGCACAGCCCTCCTTGTTCCCCATCTCTGGACATTTGCCTACTTGGTGACTCAGCCCAAGTGCCCTCCCTGCCATACCCATAGTTCTCCCTTTTTGCAAAACCTAACTCCACTCCCTACCCTGTAAGCCTTTTTTTTTTGGGTACTCTAGGTCATACTCCCAATTGCCAACTCCCCAGAATCTTCTAGAGGCTGACACATACACCAATAAATCTAAATCACATCCTGCCTGGGTGTTTAGCCATTTTCTGGGTGAGCATCACACTCCTGTGTTGCAGTGAGATCCAAGGAACCAGCACATGCTTCCCTTGGGGCCCCCCGCAGTGCCCAGAGGGCTCCCGTAGTCTCTGCTGGCCTGGGTCTGGGCAGAACTGTGCCCACGTGACTGGCCCTGGCAGAAGCCAAGGCCAGGTTCCTGGCTTGCTTTCTGTGGCCTAGTGAGAGAACCATGCTGTTATCCTTGGACTTGTCAAATAAAGAAGGATCTCATCATAGGCTTAAATAATAATAATAATAATGTTACTTTTCTTTTAAATTCATAAAAATTTTAAGTTTAAGCAGACTTTGTCTTCTTCTCATCTTGTCATACCAAGCCCCATGCATTGGAATATTTTATTTTTTAACCTCTAATTTTTTTTTAAATCAAGAAATCTCCAAGTGTAATAGAAAAATTGAGAATCACAGTTAAACAGAAAGAAGGAAAAATAATCTGTATTCCTGGCATCTAGAAACAACTATAATTAATACTTTGTTGAATATTCTGCGTCTATATAGATGTATTCATCAAAATCGGGTCAATCTGTACAAGCTGCTGTGGATCAAGCTTGTCATTCAGACATTTCCATGATCTTTTACATCATCTTTTTTTTACTCTGTAGAAAGCATGAGCCATCATTTATCTAACCAGGCCTAGGCCGTGGGGTTGTTGGTGGGGCTCATGCCACCTGTTTGGCTCCCAGCCTGGGCTAGAGTGCTTTCTCCTTCCAGTTGATTCTGTTCAAGTTTGCTTGAGGCAGCAGAGTGAGGTGGGAAGAATAATGGCCGCAGCGCTCGGATCTGGAGAGACAGGAGGCTGGATGGGAAGGAGAATGGGTGGGAGGGACCAGGGAAGATCTGTCTGCCTGTCAGTCATTCAAGTCTCTTTTGCTGTCTGAGTCTCACCTGGAAAAGAAGAGATTGAAAGACTTCCTCCTCCTCTCATGTGTGGTGCTGTTAGCAGCAAGCATTCCCAGCCAGCAGGTCGTGCTGGAGAGCTGGGCAGGGGAAGAGCTCAGATATTTATTTAAGACTGCTGTCCTGGCTGTTTGATGCAGGTCCCGAGAAGGTTCAGGGAGTACAGTCTGAAACCAGACTGAAGTGGAGGGGAGGAGTAGATGCGCCAGAGCCTCTGGGCTGCCTGGGGCCTATGAAGGTCATGTGGAATCTGCTTCTCACAGCAGAAAGCCTACAGCTTAGTCTGTAGATTTTTTAAAAATCTTTACTTACTTTTGAGAGAGAGAGAGAGAGAGAGAGAGAGAGAGAGAGAGAGAGAGGCGGAGTGCCGGCGGGAGAGGAACAGAGAGAGAAGGAGACACAGAGTCCGAAGCAGGCTCCAGGCTCTGAGCTGTCAGCACAGAGCCTGACACAGGGCTCGAACTCTCAAACTGTGGGATCATGACCTGAGCCAAAGTCAGACACTTGACTGACTGAGCCACCCAGGCACCCTGTAGATTTTTTTTAATGCAAAATTAAGTAGTAAATTTGTTTTAAGGGTTCTTCTTACAGACCTTACCTAGCATAATGGCTGATATCCTCAAGTGCAGGTCTAGAAGAGATGTAGACCCAAGCAGACAAGTCTTATTCTGACCCTATGATGCCATGAGCTCTCCTGGAGCTGCTTCTATTACTTTGTGTCCTGACACAGAGTTGACACTTGGTGTCACATAAGTGACAGAGAGCCTTTATTTAACTGTGGCTTTAAGGTGAGCCACAAAGCCCAGGGTAATGACATGAGTGGAAAGCATTTCTGGGTGGGGATGAGACAGTGTGACCAAGGCCTTCCCTTCCTCCTCATCTTACTTCTTAATAGCAGCATCAGTAACAACAAACCCTTTCATTTGTGCTACAAGTTATAGCTTATAAAGTGTGACCTGTTCAGGGCCCTAGAGCTCTTGTCTGGCCTAGTGGGGCACGCAGAGCCCCTGGCTTTCTGTCCAATACCCTTTGCTTTGGGCTGGGCTGATGCTTTCTGAATGTTGGGAGAGAAGCTGAAGGAGAAGAAGGGAGTGTGGGGTAAGGGCTTAGAGCATGTGCATAGCACAAGGTAGGGCCAATGTCCGTCTGTCTCTCTGCTCATTGGAGGCCTCCCATGGTGGATGGGTTTGGGAAGAGACCTGCCAGGTGTAATCTGAATCTTTCTCATTTAATATAATGGAATTAGAAGGAGGCTCTAGACTCAAGGGTGAGGGTTACTGCCCATTTCTCTGTTCCTCGGGTTTTGGCTCAAACTTTTTTTTTTTTTTTTTTTTTGAGGATCCACTCTGATTGGGGTCAGGAATAGGTGCTTTTGCCACATTTAAAAAAAACCCAATTTGTGAGTTAAAAATATATGTATGTTTAAAATTATACAAGAATTCCAAAGCACATAAAGTAAAAAATGAAGTTCTCTTTTTTATCCCACCCTGTAGAACTCCCACTTTTTCCTTTATCCGTTTCTCAATTATTAACCTGTCTTAACATTTTGGTCAGTATCCTTTCAGATCTTTCACTACATGTATATAAACAAAAAGAGGTATTGTTGAGGTTATTGTTTTTTTTTTTTTAATATAAAAATGGGACCATGCCGTTCTTTCTCTTTTCCTCTCCTTGCAGTTTGCTTTTTCTAACAGAATAGCTGGGCAATAGGTCCCTGATTCTCTGAAATCTCATTTCCTGCTCCAAGGGGAAAAGGGTTAAGAGTAGCCTTGCCTCAGAGATAATTTCTTTAAGTCCTTTGCTTTTTGGGTGAGTCCTAGTAAGATGAAGTGACTGCCCCGTTTGTGGCAGACCTGGGGCCTGTGCTCAGTTCTCCTGACTTTTACATCATCAGGGCTATGTGTTTTTGTAATAGTGCCCTCCTGTCTTATCCTTGAGATCCATTCTGTCAACATCCCTGTGGAGAGAGTGGTGTAGGAATTATTGAGGCTTGGGGCATGAAGAGCCTTGCTCAGAGTCCGTGCTGGAAGGGCCTGGAGCCCAGGGCTCTTTTGGTTGAGTTCAGTTTATCCACCGTTTATTGAGAGGCTGCTGTGTGCCAGGTGCTCCCGTTGGAGAGACAGCCTGGCCGAGGGCCTGCCTGGAGGGGGTCACTGACTAGCCTTTGTGCTCTTGGCAGAGTGGGGTTCCCTGGAGAGACTCTTCATTGCCCTGAAGAAGGGCCCCCTTCCAGAACTGGGCCAAGAGACAGGAGGAGTCCCTGAGGAGCTATATGGTCGCTAGAGTGGGAGGGGGTCTGTGACCTCAGCTCTCTTCCCATCCCCACTTCCTCTGTCTCTTCCTGCCTCCCTCCTTCCTTCTCTCTGTGGCTCTTTGTCCATTTGTCTCCATCTGTCTTTCTCTGCATGTGGTTCCTGTCCCCCCTCTCTATTCTGTCACACCATCGCTGCCCCTTTCCCCTGTCATGTGCTCTCCTTCATGCAAATGCAGGTGTGCTGGTCACCATGACAACAGAGACAGGCCCGGATTCTGAGGTGAAGAAGGCTCAGGAGGAGACCCCACAGCAGCCTGAGGCAGCCGCTGCGGCGACCACCCCTGTGACCCCTGCAGGCCACGGCCACCCCGAGGCCAACTCCAATGAGAAGCACCCGCCCCAGCAGGACACTCGGCCTGCTGAACAGGTGTGTGCCTGAGAGCATGGGTATCCCTCTTCCTGCCCAACAGGAATCCAGAGCCAGTTCTTAGTGGGGAGGGAAGAAGGAAACTGAGATTTATTACTGACCCGCTACGTTCCAAGCACTGTGCTAGGGGCATCGTGTTCACTTTTATATTTAATTCTCCCAAACCTACAGAGAGTGTATGTACATATACATATACATATACATATACATATACATATACATACACACACACATACATATATATTCAAATATATATATACACACAGATATATATATACACACACATACATATACATACATATACATACATATATATATACACACATACATATATACACACACACACATATAATACATATATTTTAATTAAGTTAGCACTACACCCAACATGGGGCTTGAACTCATGACTCTGAGATTAAGAGTCATATGCTCTACCGATTGAGCCAGCCAGACACCCCTAAGAGAATAATATTAATTGCCATATTTTACACTTGGGGAAATGGTGGCTCAGCAGATGATGTGAGTTACTCAAGGTCATGTTGCTGGGTGATGGGTGGACGTAAAACCTAGATCTGGTTTCCAAAACTTGTGTTCTTTCAACCTTATTTTCCTATTCCCTGAACCTGTCCATTCTAGCCTGGCAAGCCCAGTATAACCCCAGGGCAAAATCCATTACCCTGAAGGGACAGGGGACCTACTGAATCACCTAGCTGTCGAATTCACACCCCCCTTCATTCACAACAGGCCAAGAGGGTAGGAACTTGGCCAAGGTCATTGAGGGCATTGGTGGCAGTTAGGCCTGGCTGGCAGGCCCTTCCCTCCATTAGGTCAGTCCACAAGCTCTCAGCCTCATGCTAGACCAGTGACAGTCTGATAAGGAGGAGGCCAGATGGATGCTCTGATAACTCGCATGCTATTTTAGGGAGATAGGGCAGCCCTGGTCACCGGCTTTGGTTCTGTGGGATGCCTCCCTCCACCCGAAGAAGTGGACCCCTTCCATGAGCCTACTCTGTTGCATATAGTAGCTCTGGCTTTCCTCCTGCGTATACCTGCTATAGCTACTGGCCACCCTGGGGGTCTTGGAGGGCAGTGGCTCTCATTTTGGGGGCCATCTTAGCCCCAGCTGCTGCATTGTTATTGTGTCTCTTTTGGATGAAAGGCTGTGGTCTCAAGCTCACTGACCAGACTTTTCCCCTGGTTGGACCTACAGAGCCTAGACATGGAGGAGAAGGGCTATGGGGAGGCTGATGGCCTGTCAGAGAGGACCACGCCCAGCAGAGCCCAGAAATCACCCCAGAAGATTGCCAAGAAGTACAAGAGTGCCATCTGCCGAGTCACCCTGCTTGATGCCTCTGAGTACGAGTGTGAAGTGGAGGTAAGGAGCACACACCACATGCCCTACCCCAGCCGACTGGCCCCAGAGCCAGGGAGAGCTTCTGTGTGCCCTCAGCCTGGGCCAAGCCACAGAGCATCCATTCTTCATGGAGTCCTGGACCGACTGCAGCATCCTGGAGAGATGACCTGGCCAGCCCTCCTTTGTACAGATGGTGGCACCAAGGCCCGGAGAGGGCAGTTATAATTGCAAATAGAATTAGACGAGGCACAGGGCTGGCGCCAGAAAACAGCTCTGTGGGTGGCGGGGAGGGGCTGTACTTTGGCAAGGAGTCCCCATCCAAGGGCCAGTAGGCCTGTGGACTGGGCTCTTCAGTCTCACCTAGCAGACACTGGTGTTTCAACTAGAGTCATTTTTATGTTTTTATTGGGTGGAGGGAGGGGTCTTCCTTTGTGAATGCCCCTCTCCAGGGCACCAGGACAGACTGGTCACTTGAAGGTTCCGTGGTATAGGTGTCCCCCAGACATGGAGAGGCTGCCCATAGAAGGACTTCCTCACCTAGGCCATGTAGAAACTGTGTGGCATGATCCTGTCCCACAGTGGGTGGGTGGGGCAGACACCTCCTGTCTGGGATCAGCCTTCCTGGCCCCACATTTGTCATCTCCCTTTCCTGTATAGGCTAGGACTCCCATCCTAATCCTGAGCTCTCACTCATCCCCTTAGAGGGTCCACCCCAGTCTGGGCACCATTCCTGGCTCTCTCCATGTGTATGAAAGAGTCCAGAGAGTGGCCTTACTGCTGAGAGTTACAGGAACCACCTCCCTTTCTCCAGTGCCCCCGGTCTTAAGGGGCATGGCTTATTTCTGGGCCCTGGTAGACTGGGTCCCTCTTCTCTGCAGGGTTGTTTTGTATTTATTTGTTTGTTTATTTAATGTTTATTTCTTCTGTAGAAGGATTACAAGGAGAACATCTTGCCTATTCCTGGGCAAAAGAAAGGGATATATTCCGCCTGTTCTCTCCTACCCACACTGGCCCAAGATGCAGTTTCAGCTTGTCCCAGGAGGGCATGGAGGGTTTGGCTGAGGCCAGGTCCATTCTATCTGAAGGACTCTTCCAGACTCAGGAATCCCTTAGCTTCCCCAAACTACTCTCCAGAGTTGGGCCCAGTCCCAGTCCCCTGGTGATCTAGCCAGACAGTTCAGGGACCTCACCCTCTCTCTGGAGTCCCTTCCCTCTTTAAATAGTGACTGATTCATGTTATCCCAGCCTGTAATCCTTTTACTGGTGCTCATCTGTGGGTTTGGAGTACCCAGCCAGGTTCTGGGCTTTGTCCTGCTGAATCCTCAGGCCCAGACAGTGGTTCAGCGAGGTACTGAGCCTGGCTGTGTGGGAGTGCGGGAGGAGGTGGCTCTAACCGTGCTGCTCCCAGCTGAGGCTGCTGTAGGCCCCGGGAGCCCCTATAAAAACCTTACTTGCTGCCTGGGTAGAGGGTGGCATTCCAGGCTGGGCTGCCCTGGATGTCACTCAGACTTAGTGTAAGGGGAGGGTCAGGGAAGGAGAGTCACACTGTGACCCTGAGTCCTAGACCCTTCCCTTCTCCCCTGCCTGTGTCCCTTGTATTTCAGGTGGTTTTTCTCTTCCTCTTACAACCACAGCTTGGACTTTTGGCTTTTCTGTTCCTTGGGTCAAAGTTAGCCTCCTTCTCTTAATCTCAAAGGAGGAGGAATCAGTCACCCCCACCCCCACTCCCCAAAGCCGGCCTAAGGTCTAGGAGAAACCCAGCAGGGCTTGGAAGAAGGCAGTTGGTGAGCTGGGCGTTAGTGTCACAGGATCCAGTAGGACTCGGGGAGCAGAGTCAAATGGGTGGTGGGAGTGCTGAGGTTGTCTTCAGATGCCGGAAGGCTCTTGGGGGTTCCAAGCCTGCCCTGGTGGAACCCCCCCCCTTGAGGTATGTCCTGGCCTCATAGCGACTCTGCTCTCTTCTTCAGAAACATGGCCGGGGACAGGTGCTGTTTGACCTGGTCTGTGAGCACCTCAACCTCCTGGAGAAGGACTACTTCGGCCTGACCTTCTGTGACGCTGATAGCCAGAAGGTACCTGTGCTGGCAAGCAGGGTGCTGTGCGGGGGTGGGGGTGGGGACCTCTTCTTTTAGGCCCCCATAGTCCTGCCTGCATCCCACTCCTTCCATCAGTCCTTAACTTCTCATTAAGTGCCTTCCGTTTGCATGCACCCAAGGTTCAGCCAGCCCTTTCTGCCTCAGTTCTCTGTCTCTACCCCTCTCACCAAGTCCTTTCTTGGGGACCTGCAAGTGACCCCCCCCAGATGCATACCTGGAGAGCCATGGCCTGGCTTCCTGGGGGACCTGAGACACTTATCCCAGTACCTCTTCCCCACCTTGGGAGGCTCCTATCTGAGTTTTCTTCCTTTCCACCTATCCCACTGCAGCTGCAGGGACCTGCCCACCCTGCTGCCTCAGAGCAACACCAGCCGTGGATCCAGGGTCCCAAGCCCGGTGGTGAATGGAGATCTCATTCCCTCACTTTCCAGCTCCAAAGGGCCCAGACTGCTCAGTCCGGGAAGGGTGTTCCCCACCAGGGTGCTAACAGGCTATTTCAGGATGTCTCTCTCTCCTAGCCCTGTCTGGCCCTCTCCCCCATCTTCTCTCTAAAGAACCCTATCTTCTCTTTCAGAACTGGCTGGACCCCTCCAAGGAAATCAAAAAGCAGATTCGGAGTGAGTGGATTATCATGGTTGGGGATGTTGTGGAAGGGCGGGTGGGGTCTCCAGGCAGCAGGGGCTCCAGCTGTGCTGCTCTCTCCTACTTGGGGAAAAGGATCCGGAACCATGAGTTCATTTGTGCTACACAGCACATCTTGGGAAGGCCCGGCATTGCCTTATAAATGAAAACTCGAGGCAGGCACAAGAGAAATGACCATCTAGAGTTCCACAGCAGGTTAGCAGAGGAATCATAGATGCATTCAGGGTGATAGGCCTAGAAGGGACCTGCAGAATCATCTAGGATAAGGGGACACATTGATGGCCTGAAAACAGCTTCCTTCCTGTCCAAGGCTGGTGTAAACTTCTATGATTGGTGACCCTTGACTCAGCTCAGAATCCTCATCCACACAACACTGCAGACCACGGCCAACTGATGGGAGTTAACATGTTAGGGAAAAGCTAGGCCTGCCCTGGTCTGGGCCATCTTCTGTTTTTAATGATAGATGACTGAGGCCCAGAGAGAGGCAGTTGCTTACCTAAGGTCGCAGAGTGAACTATTGGCCAATCCAGGTCTTTAGCCCTGGCCTCCCAACACCATCCTGCTCTCTTTTCAAGGCCTGGGGCGAAGAGACAACCTGTCCTTTCTGGCTCAGAGAGGAAGGGCATATTGGGAGGGGTGGAGCAGCCTTCTAATGGCAGAAGGGAGGAAGTAGGTGCTCAGCCAGGGGGCACGCAGTAGGTGGAGACCTGGAGCCTAGAAGCAGAGATGCCTCCACTGGGAGCTCCTCCCCCTTGGCTGTGCTTGGACTCCCTGGTCCTCGGGGCTGGAAAGCAGAGCCTGTTGCCATGACAGCAGGCAGCTGGGCCCAGGGATGCCAGCTGACTCTCCGGGAGGGGCTGGAGGGATTCTTCCTGTAGGCTCCTGTCAGTTGAAGACAAAGAGGCAGGCACACAGACGAAGCATGCTCCTCTGGGGCTGACAGGGTCCTAGGCCTGGGCTTCGGGCTGTCCCTAGGAGTCCCAACCCAGCTGGGAGGCCTGCCTCTCATGCCTGCAAGAATTGGAACACGTACATGCAGCCAAGTGTGCACTGTTTGAGGAGGACCGGGAGCTTGGAAAGGAGAGGCAGAAGACAGACAGAATCGTTGGAACTCAGCATCTTTCCCCAGAGCAGGGAGTCAGTCGGTCCCCTATCTCTGCAGCCCCGGCCAGCACGGCCCAGGCCTCGTGAATGGCTGCTGCTTGTGACCATCTCAGGTCATGGAGGAGCAGTTCTGCCTCCTTCGGTAGAGCCAGAGTCTCCATCCCTACCCCTGGGACTTCTACCCATTCATCTTTGTTCTGCCTTCTGGGGCCCTCATAGAACAATTTCTTAAAAAGATTTTTAAGTAATCCCTACACCCAGTGTGGGGTTTGAACCCACAAACCTGAGATCGAGAGTCTCATGTTCCACTGACCGAGCCAGTGAGGCATCCCACCATTTTCTTGCTCAGCCCCTCAGCCTCCTGAAGGCAGCACCGTGGGTCCTTGTGTCTTGGGCTTCAGAGCTGGGTATATTTCCTCCTAAATCTCTCTGGGTGCCTCTCTGGGCTTCTGTCTCTCCTTGGCAAGTGGATTAGGGTTCATGCCTCACAAGGCAAGGTGTCGGTTACATGTGGACAGCACCTGGCACATAGTAGGTGCTTCCCTGAGGTAGTTTGGTGTGATGGTTGAAAGACAGACACTGGAAGCCAGACTGACTGGATTTGAATCCCGACTTCAACACTACTTCTTGTGTTATTCAGTTGTTCTATGCCTCAGTCTCCTCACCTGTAAAGCGGGGATAATGATAGGACTTATCTTTAGGGTTGTTGTGCAGGGTAAATGAGCTATCATGTGTACAACACCTGGAATGGTGCCTGCACCTAGAAGCATCTAGTACATACTATCTGTCGTTATTACTATTATTACTACTACTGCTACTACTATTATTCCTGAGACGGGGATTGTTCTCCTTGAGGCCACTTTAGCTGTGGGTTCCGGGGTCAGGTGATTGGAGCTTACATCCCAGTTCTGTACCACTAACTAGCTCAGTGACCCTAGGAGAGTGACTTACTCTCTTAGAATCTTCATCTATACAAACAAAAGTTTAGGGCACCTGGGTGGCTCAGTCAGTTAAGCGTCCGACTTTGGTTCAGGTCACGATCTCACAGTTCATGGGTTAGAGCCCTGCATCAGGCTCTGTGCTGACAGCTCAGAGCCTGGAGCCTGGCTCAGATTCTGTATCTCTCTCTTTCTACCCTTCCCCCCGTCCCCCTTCCTGCCCCTCCTCCCTCCCCCTCCATTTGTCTCTTTCTTTCAAAAATAAATAAAACATTAAAAAATTAAAAAAAAAATGTACCTCAGGATCATTATGAAGCTCGAACTCCTATATGTGCGTGGACAGTTCTTAGCAAGCAAAGTGACTGGCACTTAGTAAGCGCTGGAGACATTACAGCTTTTTGGGGAAGACGGTGAGGATCACAGGGACAAGGATGGTGGTAATGGCATGGCCTCCAGTCCTTTGTGACCATGGTCCTACCTTGGATGGGCCTTGCTTTCTCACATTGTCCCAGGAGTGAGCTGCCCATTGTTCTAGATAGTAGCCTTCCTCCAAGGCCTCCTCTCTCTTAAGTGGTCATCCCTTTTCCTGGCTTGGGGAGCTTGTTTCCAGCTAAAACCTCAGTCTTTATTTCTCTCTCTGCCTATTTGTGTACCACTGATTGGTTGTATCTCAGTGTGGAGTTTAACATTTATCCCGTGAAAAGCCCTTTGCTACTTTCTGCTCGTTGCGCTTGCCTTTTAGGTCTTGCTAACAACCCCGTTCTGCCATCCGATGTGGAGCCAACCTGGCACAGGGCAGTCTTATGAAGGGGGTTCCTAGGAACAGTAATCTGGCAGGATGCCCTATGAGAAATGGACACAGCAGGTCAAATAAGTTTGGGAAACCCCTAAATGCATGTCCCCTTGAGGGGTGCAATTGACAACAGCAGAGTGAGGGCTCTGAGAAGTCCACAGTGAGGGAACCCATTTGATATGATTTGTTTTCTTCCCATTAACATCCAATGGCATAGACTTTGATGTGGAGGAGGGAGCATGGGCTCTGGAGCTAGGAGGATTGGGTCTGAGCCCTAGCATTGCTGTTTCTTAGCTGAGTGACCTTGGGCTGGCCACTTTACTGACTGGGCCTCAGTGTCCTCATTTGCAAAATGGAGATAATCATAAGACTTTCTCATAGGAGTTGCTGCAAGGTTTCCTGAAGTGATGTTTGTGATTCCCAGTAGGATTGACATGCACCACTGCTCTTCTTTCTTTCTACCTTCCTTCCCATTGCTGTTTCACGAGTCTTTCAACCTGAGCTTCAGTCTCCTCATCTTTCAAGTGGGAATAATATTCCAGTCTTCCTGATTAGATTGTCCTGAAGTTATAGATATGAGAAAACTTTGAGAAATTGCCCATAGTATGATGCATCTGGGTCACCCACTGGGGTGATGGAGCCTCTCTGATTGTTCCCCTATCTTTTCCTCTTAGGCAGCCCCTGGAATTTTGCCTTCACGGTCAAGTTCTACCCCCCTGATCCTGCCCAGCTGACAGAAGACATCACAAGGTGAGGGCAGCAGAGAGGGGGTGGGTGTGCTGGCCATGTGATTAGGAACAAAGGCACCCGGCCCTGGTAGACATGGGGCAGTGATGATGTGGCAGTTGCAAACTGAGATGCCTGTAGCAAGTCCAGGCAGACAGCATCAACAAAAGAAGCTGACTCAGTGCAAGAAAAAGTGATGCAAACACAGTAGGCAGTGGTAGCGCACTCTCAGCTTTAGAGAGGGAAGCATCCCAAGCAGCATTGGGACCCATTTCACTGATTGAAATTGAAATTCAAGAGGGCACACACCATCTAAAACAATTGCTGTTAGCCCCAGAAATCAGTGCCATGTGGGAACTGTTGAAGTGAAGCTAGAGATTTGAGAGTGAAAATCCACAAATTTCAAATGTTAGCAGCTAATTCAAACTTCTAAAAATCATGATAGAGGCCATCTCTGGATGGGACAAGCCAAACACATCTGAAGGCTGATGTTCTGGGTGGACCACCATTTTTGACTTTGGAGATAAGGCAGGAGTAGAGCACAGGTGCCTTTGCCCGTAGGGATTTGGTCCCATATGCTGCCCTGTGCACATGTCAGGCATGTAAGGGTCAAATGAAACATGATCCCCCTGCCCCATGGAGGCAAGCCTGGGCTGCTGGAGTGAACATGGATTGTATGTACAATCTCATTGTGCCTCAGGGCCAGTAGATCACGTGGCTTGAAGATTAGAAGTGGGGTGCAAAGCATTTTTCAGAATGAGAACTTCTATGGGGGTTCATCCCACCTCTGGAAGCAGAACAGGTAGAGACCCTTCTCTTTATCTAAGCCCTTTCCAAAGAGAAACTCATGGGTTAGAGTGGGAGAGAGCCAAAGCATAAGAGACTGTTAAAAACTGAAAACAAACTGAGGGTTGATGGGGGGTGGGAGGGAGGGGGGGGTGGGTGATGGGTATTGAGGAGGGCACCTGTTGGGATGAGCACTGGGTGTTGTATGGAAACCAATTTGACAATAAATTTCATATATTAAAAAAAAATAAATAAAAAAAATAAAATAAAAATAAAAACATAAAACAAAACAAAACAAAACAAAGAGGAACTCATGATATCTCACTTCATGATATCCTGGGGTTGTGTTATCCATGTGCTGGGCCCCATACTCCCAACAATAATAAGATGATGGCTTGGAGTTATTCTTAGAGCAGAGGAGGGGCTACTAAGCCAGCCTCTCTCTCCCATTGGGTCTCTTCTTAATATTGGCTGCCTGTTTGCCAAGCAATGGGCCACAGGCACAATGCCAACTGTGGCCTTGGGAGATAATACAGATGTCCCTGGGATAGATCAGACCTGAAGTCTTGGCCTCATTAGCCCTGCTCTAAGCCCTGAGGTCATCTTGGGACCAAGATTCAGCAACAAGGTCTCAATTCCATTTCCAAGAGGGCTGAGGGTTGTAGACCAGCTTAGTCCCCATTCCTCTGGTCTTACCCACTGATATCTCTCCTCTTTGTGCCAGACCCCGGGCATTGGGCTTCTAGGGACACCAGGAGAGAAACTAGCCCTGCTTGGCATGGAAGACCTCAGGGAATGGGATAGTAGTAGCAGCTGGTTTAGTAAAAAATATTCAGGCTCAAAATAAACTGGTCAGAATGACAAAATGAAATGAAATATTGGTCAGAGTGGCAGTGATTTTCTAATTTTTAGACTTGAACAAAAATGCCTTTAGGCCCGCACTGGTGCCTGTGATGTTTGAGCTACTACTGATTCTGAGCCTATGCCTTGGCCCTGAGTGCACACTGAGGCCGCACATACTTTGTGTCAGAGCTTCAGTTCAAACCGCAAAATAATGTCATGGAGCAGTAAAAATTATACGAGTAAAAGCCACTTAAAAGGAAAAGCAATAGATGATTGCAAACAATGGTGAAACATGGCAAAATGGGCAAGGAGGCATCACTGCCTGAGAATGAACTGAAACATTTTTTTAATGCAATAACTGAAAAAGCAATAAAAAAATTGTTTAAAATGGATCTAAAAACTGTAAAATCATCCAAGTGTGCATAAAGTTATAAAAAACCATAGCCTTATGGTTGGAAATGTTTCTTTTAAAACAATTTGTTTTTAGACAATTCACTTACAGCTGGAGGCAAAATAAAAAGTTTTGAGAAAACATTGGCAAACAGGTTTGTCCTGGCTGTGGAATGCGGTGCAGAAGTTAAAATGAATGAGGTCAGGTCGTTTGTGCTGATCTGGGAAGGGCACTGGGCACGTAGTTGGGTTTGAAAAAGCAAGCTGTAGAATTAGATGTATCATTTGATACCATGTACATGTTAAAAAGACCCATGAATCAAAACACGCGGATTTCTTTATGTCCACGGAGGAAGAAAATCTAGAGCACCACACAGATAATAGGGGTGATCTCTGGGGGAGGGGATTAGGGCTGAGAATAGACATCAAGAAGAAATTTAGAATTATCTTGAAAGTGTACATCTGCAGGGGCACCTGGGTGGCTCAGTCGGTTAAGCATCTGACTCTTGGTTTCAGCTCAGGTCATGATCTCACGGTTTGTGAGATCACACCCCGTGTTGGGCTCAGTGCTGGCAGCATGGAGCCTGCTTGAGATTCTCTCTCTCCTGGATCTCTGCCCCTCCCCCCACTTGCACACACACATGTGCATTCTCTCCCCTCTCTCAAAATAAATTAAAAAAAAACATTGACAAAACAACAAGAAAGTTTACATGTGTTCCACAATAAGAATATATTAATTGCAGGATTAAAAATAGATAAAATTTAAAAAATGGTCAACCAGCAGAGTATTTAGCTTCAACATAAGTTAGAAATTTAATGTCCCCACAGTAGGGAAAAGTCCCTCGAAGTTAGAAATTAACAAAATATTTAAAGGCACGCAAAATGGTACAAAACCATCCTTTTAGGACACACCCAAAGTATCAGTGCCTGAAATGCCAGTGTCTAGGAGCATCCCTTTTCTGCTGAACCGAGTGTTATCAGTTTGGTTCTGATGGGCAGGTGGGCCTCTGTGCTGGGGGTGTCTAGGGAGGGGGTGGGGCCCATGCCCATGGCCACTCTCCCCTATCTCCAGATACTACCTGTGCCTGCAGCTGCGGGCGGACATCATCACAGGCCGGCTGCCCTGCTCCTTCGTCACACATGCCCTGCTGGGCTCCTACGCTGTGCAGGCTGAGCTGGGTGACTACGATGCTGAGGAGCATGTAGGCAACTATGTCAGTGAGCTCCGTTTTGCCCCCAACCAGACCCGGGAGCTGGAGGAGAGGATCATGGAGCTGCACAAGACGTACAGGTGAGGGGTCTCCCCTGGCTCCTCAGCCGTTAGCTAGGGCCCCAGATGCTGCGCTGTAAGTACCCCGCCTGGCTCTGCCCCTGACTCGAGGTGTATCCGAGAGCAAATCATCTCATCCCACTGGGTCTTTATCAAATGGGAATGGTAGGAACTAGCAGTGTGACCATAAATGACCTCTTGGGACCTCAAGTTCATAAGCTTTTCTGTGGGTATGATAATTCCCTGTCTGTGGCCTCCGAGGATCGTCTGTTTATCTGCCAGCTGGAGATAAGCAAAACTCTCCTGTGTCCTGATGTCTCAGTCTTGGTGTGAAGTTCAAAAGTTTGCGCTCTGAAGCTGGGCTGCCTGGGTTCATGTTCTCGCTGTGCCACTTTCTAGCCAGGGGATCTGGACAGGTCACTTCACTTCCCTATGCTTTAGTTTCCTCATCTGTTCAGTTTGAGTGCTAATAGAAGCTGCCTTGTGGTGTTGTTGGGGGACTAAATGGCACACATTACAGACATGCCACATACTTAACTGTTGCTCTCTGTGATTTTAGAGGTTGAATAGTTGTGCAATGGAAAGCACCTTGTTCTAGGAGTTAGATGATGGTTAACTAGATGGGTCATTGTGCAGCTGGCTGTTTAACTTAGCAGCCCCATCTTTCACTTGCACATGTATGGATTTAGATTATCCATGTGTCTCAACTGTTGGTATTTGGGGCAGGAGAATTCATTGTGCAGGATGTTTGGCATCCCTGGGCTACAGGCATCAAATGCCCATAACACCTTCTTAGTCATCTAACAACAAAATGCCCCCTCCCCCATTTCCAAATGCTGCTGTGAGGTTGGTACCACCCCTGGGGGGAATCACCTAGAACTAAATGGCCTCAAGGGTCCTTTAGGCTGGAAGTGCTTTGAGCTCCAAGTCCAGGGTTGTTATGGGAACCTAATTTGATAAATGATGTGAAGCACATTATAAGCCATGAAGTGCTGTGTATGTGTGTGTGTGGGGGGGTGGGGTATGGTGATATTACCTTATTGCTAAGGAGGATGGGAGGAATCAGGTGAATTGTCTCCAGGGGGCTGCATCTGGAGAGGAGGCCTAGGACCGGATGTGGAGGGAATGTGTACGGGGGAGGAAAGCCCATTGGAGTGTGATGGAGTGCTAGGTCCAGAGTGGCAAGTGCATCTCTCAGAGACTTGCACACCAACTCTGGGTAGTAGTGGCTGCTACTGTATTATGTTCAGCAGGATACTGAAACCGCATTGGTTAGCGGTGTCTGCCTGGGCTCAGGAATAGGGAGCGACGGACGGCCTGCCTGCCCCACCGTCTGTCATTCCTGTCATAGGTAACAAGATGTATTAGAGATTTGTAAAAGTCCTGATGATTCAGGGAAAGAAGCTCAAATATAGGCTGGAGAAATGCTAATAGCCACCCCTTCAGCTTTTACAGCTCTTTTGACTTAAAGCACCTGGACATCTAGTGTCCAGGCATCTCACACAGCAGCTCACTGAGGTAGACAGAGCAGAGGAAACTGAGGCCCAGGGGATAGGAGACAGATGTAAGTGAAGGATTCAGAAGGAGCACAGACTCTGGAGCCACATTGTCTGGACTCAGATCCTGACTTTGCTGCTTAATAGTTTGTGCGGCCTGAGGCGAGTTATTTGAGTTCTCTGTGCTGGTTTCTCTATAAAGTGGGAATAATGGTAAGACATACCTTACAGAATTGTTACGAGGGTTCAGTGAGTTCATACACGTGAGGCATTTGGAACATTAACCAGCATGTAGTGCTCAATAAATGTTAGCCATGACTAAATAGAAAATGTACAGTTTCCTGGCAGCCAAAGCAAAGAAGGAACTTGATGAATTACATAACTTTCTTTTCAGAAAGGAGAACGTGCACCTGCTTCTCAGGGGAGATGAAGTGGTTGCTGATACAAAGTTCAGAGAGAAATATCTTATGGGGGTGATAATTTAGGAGCCCCTGGGTGATTATAATGAACAATGTCTTCCACAATGGCTCTTCAGTCAAGGAGAAGCAGAATTTATGGCTCACATTTAACTCAGTGGCAGATTAAAGCAGAAATCCCGACTCCCACCTCATCCCTTGAATACTTCCCAGAGGAGACAAGACTAGACCTGAGCTTTGGCAACAGGAAGGGATTGGGTGGCTGAAGCCGGGGCTGGGGGTGCACCATCTTGCACTGAGAGCAGAGGGGAGGGACTGGGCGAGGCCTAGTCATATGCCCACTCCAGCACATTTGTTTTCCTAGAATCACAGGTTCTGATCACAGCCACCTTCAGCCAGCAGGACTTAGGCCTGGGCCTTTTCCATGGCTGTCTGTGATCATGTTCTTTCTCTTAGGGGCATGACTCCAGGAGAAGCAGAAATCCACTTCTTAGAGAACGCCAAGAAGCTTTCCATGTATGGAGTAGACCTGCACCATGCCAAGGTACTGCTGGGTCCCAGGGTCCGCCTAGCATCTGGGGTGTGTGTGTGTGTGTGTGTGTGTGTGTGTGTGTGTGTGTGTCCCTGGTGCTTCCAGAGGGCTTGGTGTGCCAGACCCTGTGTTCCCTCCAACCTGAATCCTTTTATATTCTTATTTCTCATTCCTCAAAGTTCCATAATCCTTTCTCATATTATATTTACTTATGAACCTGTTTGTACCATGTAGAGCTTGGCCTGGTACCACATATGTATCACTCCATGTTTTCTGGCAAATGAATGATTAAGTAAGTGACAGAGAGAATGATCAAAAAAGCAACTGGGTGTATAAATGACAGAATGAATGAATGAATGAATGAATGGAGTGAATGACTGTGTGGGGTGGGTCAGGGGCTCCAGCATGTAGGCTCTAACCCTGATCCCGGAGTCTCTTAGAAGCAGAGCTCAGGAAGGGGTTTCAGGCCGGATGGCAGGTGTGGACTCCAGGCCTGCCATTTGATGGTGTCTACTCACACAGGACTCCGAGGGCATTGACATCATGTTGGGAGTCTGTGCCAATGGCCTGCTTATCTACCGGGACCGGCTGAGAATCAACCGCTTTGCCTGGCCCAAGATTCTCAAGATCTCCTATAAGAGGAGTAACTTCTATATCAAGATCCGGCCTGGGGAGGTGAGCCTGCCTTGGGAACCCCTTCTTCTCACTGGAATTGGCTAGAATGGAGAGAAGACCCTGACATCTGAGCCTGGGTTTTTCCTACTTAGTATACATGGGTCCTGGGTAAGGAGAGAACACTCTTCTTCTGGGATTCTCTACACAGACTTCATACCTTGGGTGGCTCAGTCAGTAGAGCATCCGACTCTTGATCTCAGGGTCGTGAGTTCAAGTCCCATATTGGGCATGAAGCCTACTTTAAACAAAAGACTTCATGCGTTATGTATGTGCCTACATGCAAACATCATTTACACACAGACATAACACACAAACATGGGAGCACACATAAAGATAACCACATATATTCAAGTTACACAGATCAATGAGTACCTGGCCATCCATATCCATGTATTTGCTTACATGAAATATTCAAGTATGTACACATACCAAAATACATGACCACACACACACACACACACACACACACACACACACACACAAACGTGTATATGTTCAACCTCTATACCTCACCCATCAAAAAAGTCCATTTATTTCTACCTCTCGAATAAATGCAAACCCATCTGCTTCTGTCTTTCTCCACTGTACCAGTCACCAACAGCCACCATCTCTCACCTACATTTCTACAAGGTACTTCTCACTGGTCCCCCTGCCTCCATTGTGCCTTCAGGCCATTTTTCTCATAACTGCCAAAAAGAGCTCAAAAGTCCCTTTCATCAGGTCATGTCTGATACAATGAGATTACTACTACCCCCCTCCCTCCCCGCCCACTCTCCCACCTTAAATCTTTCAAGAGCTCTCTGGCTCATGGGCTACTTTCTGAACTCCAGGTGTGGCCACTTACCTCTCCCATGTATCTCTGTCCCATGTGCACTGTGCTCCAGCCCCTTTGGCCTTACCTGACATCCTAGAATGAGCCAAGATCTTTCCTGCCTCCGGCCTTTTGCTTTTGATGTTCTCTCTACCTGACATTCTCTCTCACATAGTGGGTTCCTTTCCCATCCTTCAGATGTCTGCTCAAAGATCGCTTGTTTAGAGGGCATTCCCAGATCACCCTTTCTAGGACAGATCTTGATCCCTACACCTGCCCAGGTATTCTGTCACATCACACATCTCTGTTCATTCCCTCATCAGCGTCTAAAGTGGTTTTGTTTACTAATTTGTTATCAGAGCATCCCCCTTCCCTGTCCCCAAGAATCTTCTGTCTTGGTCACCATGCTGTCTCTGTTGCTTAGGACTTGTCACAGAGTAAGGGTTCTGTCCACTTTATTGAGTAAATGAATGAACAGGCTAGAGTCGCACACGCCTGAGAAAAGGTTCAGAAAGGACGGACCAGCAGCACGAGAGCCCAGGCCTTGCTTCTAACCCACTCTCTTTGGTTTCGCAGTACGAGCAGTTTGAGAGCACAATTGGCTTTAAACTCCCAAACCACCGGTCAGCCAAGAGGCTGTGGAAGGTCTGCATCGAGCACCACACATTCTTCCGGTGAGCCTGACCCTGGGGTCGTATGCTCTGTGAGGGGGGGAAGCAGGAGAAGGAACTCGGAGGGACTCCGTGAAAGCCCCTTTACCCAAGTCTCTCCTTTTATGGACCACTTTGACTTGTAGCTTGTGGGACAGTGGGATGAAAGGCCAGCTGTGGTCTAGCCTTGGGCCTGACAACGTAGGTCCGATCCCCCTCCTCACCTCCTCACTCCACTGCAGGCTGGTGTCACCTGAGCCCCCACCCAAGGGCTTCCTGGTGATGGGCTCCAAGTTCCGGTATAGTGGGAGGACCCAGGCACAGACCCGCCAGGCCAGCGCCCTCATTGATCGGCCCGCGCCCTTCTTTGAGCGTTCCTCCAGCAAACGGTACACCATGTCCCGCAGCCTTGATGGAGGTATGCCCCAAATGGGAGATGGGAGAGGGGTGGCATTTAGTGGGAAGTGGGGGCACACCGGCTTTTGCAGAATGAGCAGTGACAGTGGTGGACACCTCACACATTGATTTGCAGCAAGCCTGGTGGCCCGAGACCCTGGTGCATGCACCTGGGCAGCTCCTGGTGGTTTCGCCTAGGCTACAGCATCACTCTTGCTGGAATATGATGTTGCCACTCTCTGGACTTCCCGCAACTTCCCAGAGTCGTGGCCTTTTGGGGTTGCAGGTTCAGCCATATGGTTTTCTGGCCCCCCACCCATGATGCTTAGTGATTCACAGACTGTCAGCCGAGGAGAATGGTATATTGTGACTGCAACGTGCAATGTGACTGGTGATGCCTTACCTGATGGGAGGCTGAGGGGTTGGTTGTTCTCAGTCATTCTTTTTGTTCCAGTGAACTGATTGACATCTAACCACATGGTGCTCTCCACTGCCCTATTCCTGTTGGGCTGACAGGTGCCCTTAATATCAGTGAGAATTGGCCCTACATTGTCCTGTATCCAGCCGACCAGGGCTTCTCAAAACATGGCCCACAGACCACCTGTGAGAGAATCACCTGTAAGCTGGTTAAACATGAAGATTCCTGGGCCTTGGCCAAGGACTCTCCCCAGGATATGCACACTGAAGTTTGTAGGAGAGGTTCAGAGGCCACATGGGCATTGGGGAGATTCAGTTAGGCAAATCTGAGTTCAAATCTCAGCCTTTGTACTCACCAGCTGCTCTGCAGGCCAGGAAGTGGTCATAAATATCCATACATGAATGGCTGGAAGGTCTAGAGCTTAACTGCCCTGTGCCTATTTCCTCTTCTTCAAAATAAGTAATACATACTTGTGTCATAGGGAGAACTAAATATGGTCATGCCTCTACAACCCCTCAAAAAGTTCCCGGCACATAGAAGGACCTAATAAATTATACCCAATAATGGTTTATTGTTTGTTGTAGCAATAATAAATTATTATTGCTTTTAGGTTTGCAGAGGGTAGGTTAAGGTAAGGGGTGGGGACTTGCCTGGGGAAACAGTGGTTATTCCCAGGACACACTGGGGTAGTTAGTTCTGCTCTAGGCAAGCCAGTTCTGCTCAACAAATATTTTGCAAGTGTTAGAATAAGTATGACCCTTTCCTTGGAGGAGCCCATAGAACGCTAGGTTTGTAGGCATATAATGTGATTCAAGCCATGGGAGAAGTATATACAGAATACAGAGCACAAAACAGAATATAGGAGAGAGGGATTAATTCTGTCTAGGAGGGGCAGAAAGGGCTTTGAAGGGAGGGTGACAACTGGGCAGGGTTTTGGAGGATACCTAGGAGTTTTCCAGGTGATCAGGAGAGTCTGATACTTTTCCTGCAGTATGAAGTGAGACCTGTCCCAGGACTCCCTGACCATGTTCAGAGGACATGAAGTTTTTCAAAGGTCCATTTGAGGCTGAGGAAGCTCCTTCTCCTTGAGTGGGAGGAGAGCTAAATAAGGGTTGAGAGCTAACATTTATGCAAAGGGAAAGTACAGTCCCTTTATTTTCCCCTGCAGCTTCCTACATGAAGCCCAGATTGTGCAGGGCAGCAAAGATTGGTCTAGAGCTGGTGAGGCTCATCCTCTCCTACATCCCTCTGGAGGACCAGAAGGCTGAACTCTAAACCAAGAGACCTAGGTCTTTGTCCTGATTCACTGAAAGGTCACCAGTGGGAACTTTCCCCTCTTGGAGTCTCAATTTATCTTTTGTAAAGTGAGGAAAGTGATTTCCATTCTAGCCATCAACACAGAGGATTATGTGGATCAGATGAGATGGTGTACATAAAAGGGCACTTTGCGAAGTGAGTATATGTGAATAGAAAGAATAATTATTCTCTTTTAATTTAGGCCAGCCCCAAGGATAATCCATGCCATGGTCATTTCAATTCAGTGTTTTCCAGGCATTGTTTCCCACCAAGACATAATCCATGGGCATAGTCTGGATTATGTCCAGTGCCTAGTGTAAAGCCTCTAATTCCATCCCTTTCTTTCCTATTCACAAAAGTACTTTGGAATGCCAGTGAGTGAGAAAGATGTTATTGCGGGGATCCCTCTGAACTTTCCCTAATTTATAAAGAGGCTAAATTATTTGCAAATCTCAGGACTTTAGCTTTCAGTAGTAAAAGCTAATCTCACAATATCTATGTATTGCCAAATAATGGTCAAGTGAGTATTCTGTCACAACCACCACAACAAAAACATCAACATTTGTGGTCCAACATTGGTTGAATTGGCTCACTCTGTGCCAGTCTGTCTTCTAAGTATTTAACACACATTAGTTTATTCATTCCTCCCCTCAGCTGTCTGAAATAAGTATTGTTTATAGATGAGGAAACAGGCCCAGAGAGGTTGTATAACTTACCCAAGGTCACACAGCCAAGAAGAGATGGATTTGAGAATTAAACCTGGGCTCTAGTGCCATAGAAGTCAGGAGGGGGTCTGGGGCTGGGAGGCAGCTCTGCTTCGTACCATCCTCATGACTGGACACGGCTACCTCCCCTGTACTTATCCCTGACCTGTTGGAGATGTGGATGTCTGTGCTCCACTCCAACCATGGTTGGGCGGTTGGCAGGGCTGGCTCCCTGTCCGTCCCCCTGGGAGAGGTCTCACAAGGCCACCTGGCCATCTCTGCCCATTTTAGCGGAGTTCTCCCGCCCAGCCTCGGTTAGTGAGAACCATGACGCAGGACCCGATGGTGACAAGCAAGAGGAGGATGGCGAGTCTGGGGGTAGGCGGTCAGAGGCCGAGGAGGGAGAGGTCAGGACTCCCACCAAGATCAAGGAGCTAAAGGTAGGAGCCTGACTTTCTCATACCCTCTGACCTGGGGATCAGGAGGCTGATTCTGGGTCTAGCCTCGGCCTTGGCCTTGAGGTATTTCCAGCTGTGGCCGAGCACCCTCATTATGGGATGCACCATGGACAGGGCCTTGCCCAATACCTTGACATCCCCTGGTGTTGGGTGGTAGGCATGCTGCCCCCTTCCCCTCCTTTTGTCCTGCTTCCCCACAGGGGCACTCTGTCCCCTAGAGGACTTCAGCCTCCCCTTGCCCACTCCTAATTTGCCCCTTTGACTGTGATTTGGGTTTGCATGGCCCCTTCCTCCCCAGAGCATGATGGGGTGTCCCTGTAGGCCTTCACAAGGATGAGGTTCAATTATGTCCCCTCCTGCTGCCCCATGCATTTCCCACACACTTGTGCACACACTCCTGCAGGCACGCATGGCCTCCGGTGGGCATGCATTCACTCACAGTTTTTTACCCCTCTCACAGTAGGGTCATGCACCCAGACATGCAAGAAGCATGCACACGGGCATGTGCACACATGGGTATAGCGTATTTCCGTCATGCAGTTGTAGCTTGGAGCACAGGCCCCTGAACATACATGCTGACGGCAAGAAGCATGAATGCCCAGAGCCCTCATGTCCTGTTTACTGAGTGTGACTGCCTGCTTTGCCCCCAGTCCTCCCACCCCCTTCTTCACCTCCCCAGGCCAGCACCCTGCCTCACACCCCACACCTTTGGCTACCTCGCTGCCCCTTGGGTGGCCCACCAGCTTCCCTGGCCCCTGCTCCTCAGGAAAGAACCCTCTGGGCTACCTGCTGCACCAGACCTGGCCAGGGGCCATTGCGGTGCCTCTAATCCATTTGCTTTACTGACCCTGCTGGTTCCTTCTCCTTCTCCCGCCTCTCGCTAGCCGGAGCAGGAAACCACGCCAAGACACAAGCAGGAGGTACTGCATGGGACCTGTCACCACTCACCCAGCCATTCGTATCCCCAGCTCATTTGTCACCATCCCACAGTCCACCCCAGGCTTATGTCCTGGTACCATCTCAGCTTCAGCTTTGCCTCTGTTCCTCGGCCATACTCCTCCCCCCACTACGGCTCCTCCCTCCTCCTGCCCCCTCTCCCTCCCCAACCACCCTTCCTTCTCTCCCTCCACTATCCAGCTCCTTGCTCAGACTACCCCTTAACCAACTGCTTCCCCCTCCCTCCTTCTACCTAGCCTCACACTCTGCCTCTTCCTACCACCCCATGCTTGCTTCCCAACTGCTGACCATCCGGCCTGTGTCTGCCAGCTCTTCCAGTCCATTCCATGCTTTCGTTGGTCTCATCTCCCCCACCCCCACCCGAACCCTTCCTCAGACTCATCTCCTCCATACCACTGTTTGGTCATGCCTCCACCTCCTCTGTGTCCTCTATGTCCTCCCCCCAAGCTTCTTTTTGTATCTGTTGGCAACCAGATGTGGGAATGTGGGTGGGGTGGGGAGGGAGGAGCCTCAGGATGCTTCTGGCCTTCTCACACTCCAGCTTCCCTCCCTCTGGGTGGAGCTTGCTGCTCCAGCTCTGTGGAGAGCCTCTTCTTTTCTCTTCTCTCTCCTCTTCCTTCTCCCTTCCGTTGCTTCTTTGGACTTACTCCTCTGTGTTAAGGACTTCACCTTTCCTTTCACACAATCCCCAACTCTTCATCTGAAACTGTACTACTCTAGAAGCCAGTCTGTTGTAGGCCCTGAGGGAGAGGACAGGGGCTGGGGCGTAAGAGCCTGGCCTTGGTGTCCCACAAACTGGGTTTCAGCCTGACTCTCTGAGGGTCATGGGTAAGCCGCTGGAGGCCCCAGTCCCCCATCTGCACAGCAAGACATGTGGACTAGGTTTCCCCAAAGCCCTTAACCCTAATCAAGGATCGCAGGGTTCCACTGCTCCCTCTTTCTTGTCTTCAGGAATGCTATGTGCCCACAGAGCCAGTGTGGCAGGTTCAGGATAGGTCACAAGCCACATCTTGGGTCCATTGCAGCTCATAGCCCACTGCTTTGTGCAAACCCTGTCGGGTTTGACTTCTCAAACATTGTTCTGAGGCAGTTCAGCTCAGGAAGGGATACTGGAAGTACAGACAGATGTCTGGAGGGAAAACAGAAGCCTCAGTGGCATCAATTTCCTTCCTAACTCATGAGTCAATCATAGTGGATCCTTGGATGCCAGAGATAAGCCCAGGGGAAGATTTTAGCCTTGTCCAAGGGCAAGCTTGCCTTCCAGGTAATTCTTCCAGAATCAGCTGATCTGACTTTATAATAAGCTGAGATTGTTCATTTCTTGTCCTGAATTGAGTTGACATGAATCCTAAAACAGCCTTGCAGATAAAGATGCTTGAGCTAACAGCCCACCCCTAAAAGTAGGCCTACTGGCTCCTGTGCAAAGGCTGATCCTCACTTGACCTTGAGGTGGATTACTCTGTCATGCTGCACTGGCTTGAGCTCAAACTTGGCAGTTTAATGGGGGACACATCTAAGACTCCAGCTATACCCAGATCAGTTCTTGTGCCCAGCCTTACCTCTCTTCTTCCTGGTCTCCATTTCTCCTAATCTCTTGAATACCCACAGCACCCTACTTTGTCTGTCTAGCCATATCTTACCCTGTCTGCTCTTGAGGAGTTGGTATCCACCAGGTATCCAGAAAATCCTGGGTGATTAGGAAAAGTAGTGGCTCACAGTAGAGAGTGCTGAACACAATCTTTTCCTGGCTCCTGTGGCTCATTTTTTCTGGGTATCCCTGGCTTAAGGAGTATCTGCATGCTAAGCCCCCTAGGGCCTGAGCAACTCACCTGTTGGGCTAAGAGGGGCCTAGACTGAGGGTCCTGCTAAGCACAATGGTCCAAGTCTTGGCTGGAAGGGACCAGGTGCCCCGGAGGCCAGGGAGTGGACCAGAGCAGCCCAGTGAACAGGGTTGGCCAGTTCTCACTGTGCCTTGGTTGTAACCAGAAGAAAGTCACCTCCATGCCCAGTTGAGACTTGGTGCACAGAACCAGTGGAAACTCACCCCATCTTATGGGATTTGAGTTACCTTGCTGGTTTTGAGGCCGGGAACCAGGCAAAGGGAAAGAAAAGGTGGTGCTTGGCCAGAAGCCTCCTCTTCTTAATCTTAAGTGCCTTTTGATCCTCTTTTTAATCTTAGGTGCTTTGTGCACCTGTCAGGGCTAATCATGTCTGCCCCGCTTGGTTCATGGGGTTCAGTGAGGGTGAGACGGAGTCCTGGATGGGAATCACCTTGCTGATGTAGGGCAGCGACCGCCATGGTTACCATTTGCACCGTGCCCTGCATCCCCTGCTTGGAGCTGTTCCTCTAACACCCACTGCCCTCTCCATCCACCCCTAGTTCTTAGACAAGCCAGAAGATGTCTTGCTCAAGCACCAGGCAAGCATAAATGAGCTCAAGAGGACCCTGAAGGAACCCAACAGCAAACTGATCCACCGGGATCGAGACTGGGAACGGGAGCGCAGGCTGCCCTCCTCGCCCGCCTCCCCCTCCCCCAAGGGCACTCCTGAGAAAGCCAATGAGGTAGGTCTCACCCTGAACCCCTCAACAGGGGCTTTGGGTAAAGAGGGTTGGGAAGGTTGCTCTGCACTGACTTACACTCATCCTTCTCACCTGTATGCCTCCTCGAGTTGCTGCACAAGGTGCTGATGGGGATGGGGGTGGGGGTAGGCTGGGAAAGACAAATTCACTGTATCTTGGAATCCTTGGGCCCCAGGGACCACCTTGAAAAACTCAGAAGACACTGTGGCTTGGTGTATTCCCCTTCCATCAGCCGGAATACAATGGAGAGGGGTGTTTGTTAGGAATGTAGGTTCTGGGGCTCCATGTCAGACCGACAGAATCAGAATATTTGGAGATAGAGCCTTGGAATCAGCATTTTAAACAAGTGCCCCAGGTGATTTTCATGCACACTAAACTTTGAGAATCCCAGTAGTTGTATCCAGTAACCAGATCCTTTAGCGCCTGTTGTGAAAACACAGATGGGCTGTGTGTGTGTGGGGTGTGTGTGTATGTGTGGGGGGGTGTTCCCTCCTGGAAGGATCCTTGGAGCCCACTAGAGGGAACGAATCCTCCAAAAAAATCAGACCTGCGCCTCTTGCTTCAGAAAAGGATCCCACACCCACCTGTCTTTCAGGGTGGAAAACATGGGATGTTTTCTCAAATGAAAAAGAGATAAAGATAGGACCTTGAGAATTCCTGTATTTATAATCCCAGCTATTATTTTTAGCACTGCAAAATCTTGGCAATATTTAACCCCTATTTATACTTAGGTGTTTTCTCTCTAGCACTGCTGCTTACTTGTCTCAAACCCAACAGATCTAGACTTACACCACCTGGGTTTGAATTCTGACTCTGATTTCCTGCTAGCTGGACGACTCTGGGCTTGTTACTTAACCTCTCTGAGCTTCCATTAGGTAGAGATAATAAAAGTACCTACTTCATAGGAATGTTGTGAGGAGCCAGGAAAATCAACCATGGAGGGACTGGTAGAGTCCCTAGATGCTCAGTAGGAGTTACTTACTATTTCATTTTGAGAGTCCTGGGGCTAATTTCAAATCAGAACCCCTTTTACAGTTGGAAGGACTCTCAACCTACTTGGTTCAGGGTCATCTCTTTACAGATGGGGCACCGAGGCCCAGAATGGAAGTACTTGTTCAGTGTCATAGCTGATAGAAGAGGGACCAGACCCTGATTTTCTTGTGTCCCAGGCCATTGTATCTGCTATTAAATCAAAGCTGCCTGAGAGCAAGACCAAATCTTGTGAAGACCAGGATAGAGTCCACTGTGAATGTACTGCTCTCTAATGCTTTGAAAATTGGTGATGCAGTCATGATCTAATAAGTAAACATTTGATTGAATTAGCACTCCCCATATGGCCTTGACATGCCAGATAACAGAGGGCCTCGTCCAGTGAGGCTGCTGGCCTGTAGTTTCCTGGCTGGTGATTCACAGTATTAGGGATGCTTTGAGGGTCTTTAAGTTCAGTGCCATGGAAGGAGGGCAAATCTGCATCTACTGAGGACCTCTGTGATCATCCCTGGCGCAAATGAGACCCTGAAGATTCTGGCCTGGGCCATGGGAGCTGGTCTGGTGATCCAGTTACATGCCCCACTCCTCTTGCCCTGAGAGACTTGACCAGAGTGGCCTGGCTGTGGGTGAGGATAGATGGCTTTGAAAGGGTGGGACTCCAGCAGAGGAGGGCCCCATGAGCCCTGGGGATCTGGGCTATGGAGCTTCCAAGTGCCTCAGAGCAGCCTGGCTTGGGAGTGTGCCCCACCTGCTGGTAATAGCTGGAACTGCTAGAGATGGGTCTTCCTAAAAGGTGGAATCTGTTCCAACCCTTGCCCCTCACTGTTGCTCCAAGAAGTGTAGTCCACCTGCTGGAAGGGATTCTGTTCCAGGAGCTCAGCTTGGAGCTATGAACCATTTAGCAGGCCCCACTGGCATTTAGAGGCCCTTGAAGATTTGGGACATGGGGAGAAGCTGTAGGCAAGGACCGGACTGGGTTGTTGGGTGGGTGACCATACCTCTCTGAGCCTCACAGCCTAGTCAGCCCATCTAAAGTGGGACCAAAATTGCCATTCCATAGGGTTACTAGGAAGGCTGAGTGAAATAGTGGGTATAAAAGCACTTTAGAAACTGCAAAGTGCTGTATGGTTATGGGGCCATTGCTGATGGTGACTGGAATCCCTGATCCAAATACAGACTTTGTGGGGGCTCTCCTGCAAGAGTGTGTCATCAGAGAGGTCCTAGTAGCTTCCTCATATGTTGTTGGGCCTCATCTGGACCAAGGGGAAGACAGGGGGGACCTTAAATCAAAATAGGGGCTCCAAATTTTAAGAAGAGTTCCCATTTCCCAAACCCAGGTTTTCATTTCAAAGATAACTTTATGAAGGGCTAAGACCCAAACTGCAGGATTGAACCATTGCTTAAACCAAAGACACCCGGGGCAGATTTGGGATCAGAGTCTGAGCGGTATGGCTCCCCAGCCTCTCGATTAAGAGTCTCTGGAGTGAGAGTGGTATGGTTCCACATCCTCTTGAATGAGAGCAGTGAGAAAAAGGTCCAAAGCCAAGGTGCTGGCTGGCCGCTGACTGTGGGCCTTCCTCCCTTAAAGGGCCACAAGGGGCAGTTCCTTTCTCTCCTGCCCCACTGGCTCCTTCCTGGTCTAAGCCACAAACCCTGAGGGTGTGGGATTTACAAAGCTGGGCTATTTACAGGCTCTGTGTGTGTGTTTCTTCTGCTTCCTCTCTCTCCCACTTTTCCTATCTCTGTCTCTCCTTCCCTTCCTCCCTCTTTCCCTTTCCTCCGGCCCTGGGCCTCCCCTGCAGTCCCGGAGGACCCAGGACACCTCTCCGCAGGACTTGGCACCTGAGCCTGGGACGGCCACAGGCTGGGAAGTGTTCACTCAGAAAAGCCTCGCAGCGTCTCCTGAGGTTACTGTCGGCACTTCCCCGCCCACACACAGCCACTCTAATGGTCTCAAGAAAACCCTTTCTCTGGGGTGAGGGGGGTGGACCAGGCTCTGCCATGCAGGTGGAAGCAATGGGTAGCCCTTGTATCCCCATGCTGTGACAAGTGATTGTCCCCATCCCAGGGATCCATAAAGGGCCAGCCCCTCCCTCATCCATTGTTTTTCCAGGAATCAGACTGAGACCATATTCTGAGAAGACAGGACAGTCTGAGTCTGGCTCTGGCTTCAAAGGAGAGGCTGAAATGATCTCCTTCTCTTGGGCCCTCCTGACTTTACAGGCAGGCTCTGATGTCTAACCTTGGGATCAGGGGTCATGGCACCTAAATGCCTTCTGCCCTCAAGTCTTTTCTCTGTTCAGAAGCCCGAGTAAGGTCTAACAGTGGCTGTTTAGGGGATGGCTTCTCATTCATCCTCCGCCTTCGTCTTCTCTAAACTCTTGGCAGGCGGACAAAAGTGGGCATCTGGCTCCAAGGAGATTCCTTGGGGTTGAAGAGATGTTGGCCAGGCAAGTGTTCTAATGAGGAGAGCATCACTTCTGTGCCCAGGATGGCAGCGGGGAGGTTGGGAGGGCTCCTAAGTCCCGCTAGGCATGGCATCCAGGCCCAGGGAGTGGGGGGTGGCACTGTATCTTCCTCCCTGCCAAGAGCTCATAGACCATGAGGATTGGGAGGTACTGACCAATCATCTGGGTGGAACTTCCTTCTCCCTGATATCTGGCCCTCCCCTTTTGGCATCTCCCAAAAAGTACATATGAGGGCATCTCCCTTTTTAAATTCCCATGGAAAAAATTTCTAGCTGCTGAAAAATGTGCTGAAACTCTAAAAGAGACAGAAGTCAGCACATAGGTGGTAAAACAGAAATCACAGTTCCTGTCCGAAGTTTTCTTCAATGTGAAACTAAAACAACTACCAGAAGTCGGACAGGAGTCAGTAGCATCCCAAGGTTAGGGAAAAAGTGATGCCCTGGAGCACAGAGCTGCTCCTAGAGCCAAGGACAGGTGCCCATACTCTGGAGCAGGGGTGGTGGGCAACACGCTCCCTTCATCAGCATCCCTGCAAATCGTCCATTCCAGCTCCTTCCACAGAGGGGGCTCTTATCATTCCGACCATACCATATCATATCAGCAGACCATTTTGTCTTCAGTCATCTGTTGAGAAGTGTTCATGTTGAATTAAAACCTGCCCTTCTGGATTATCTGTCTGTGGGCCTTGCTCTGCCCCCTGCTGCCCTTAGATCTGCTCTGCATCCTCCTCCAGGACAGTCCTTCAGAGTTAAGCACCTCCTCTCCCCCTGAACACTCCTCCTTTCTTCAAAGGTTTCTCCCAGGTTGTAGTTTCTAGAGGGCTTCTTGTCCTGCATCCCCTCTTCTGGGTGTCTTCTGTAAAGAGCAGGGCCCAGAATGTGACCCAAAGCCCCAGGTGGGGACTCAACAGCCCAGAGACCACAGAACTGCCTGGTGGGAGATTTTCTCCCTGTCATGGCTTGGGTGGGAACAGAACTGGCTCCGTTTCCTTCTACAGCTTCAGCTCCTTGCCGCAGTACTTCCAGCTGATAGCAGGGGGCGCTCTGAACAGGCACTGCAGGTCCCCTGGCTCTGTGGAAAGAATGGCGACAGGGCTACCAGACTTCCCATCTGCCTTGTGTAGTAGGGTCAGAACAGCTTTCAGACAGGTGCAGTCCTACCGGTGCCTTCGTGCCAGTGAAGTTCTCTTTTTTTTGCTCTCAAGTCTTTTTTTTTCTTTTCAGGATTTTCACTTGTTAAAAGCAGAGCCTCTTTTTCCCTCACTGCTCACTCTGTGATCTGTGTAAGTCACTTCCCCTCTGGGGAACCTCAGTTTCCCCTTCTGAAATAAGGGTAACAGTATCTGCTTTCCACATCACCATTTGGATTAAATTTAATCTGACATTGCCTGGCACAGATTAACTAAATATAAGTATGTGTTTCCTTTTTCCTTTCTGCAGAATTTTTCTTTCTATACTGTGCTAGTTCCCACCCCACTCAGCTTAATTTCTAGGCTTCTAGTTTCTAGGAACTAGTTTTTGGTTAGACTTGGGGCAAGAATATTCCAGAAGGGGTCTCCTTGACCATCTGTGGCCACCATTGCCAGGCTGATGATGTCACTACACGCTGAAATGGGGGCCACTGAGGGTGCCTCCTTCCTCAGTAGAAGAGAAAAGAGACCTGGCTTCTATAGGCTCTTGAAGCACTTTTCTTTGGGATGGTTCACATGGTATTGTCCTGAGACTTAGCAACCTGCAGTAAAATCCCAGAAATCTACACATGGGCCTTCTACCTTCCGCTTGTCTCTCTTACCTGTTGGCAGGATCCACAGATGGGACAGGACTCTTTCAATGAAGTTTCATTCCCTGAGAACCATGGAGATTTTGCTAGCATGGATTGAGGGAGTGGAGGTGAGAGTTTACAGCGCTCCCTGATCTTTCAGAATCCTTCAGATCTAATGGGGTCTGACAGACTCTTCATCAGGCCGTAACCTGAGTCAGAGCCCAGTCATATAAATCTCTCCCCTCCTGCTGGGAGCAGCTTCTGGCACATCTTACCATGGAGGCACTTCCCAGAACTTGGAGTCAGAGACTGGATTCTAGGCCTGCCTTTTCCCCTAGCTCACTCTCTGACCTTGGACATGGTACTTACCTTTTCTAGGCCTCAGTTTCCACATCTGTACCATAAGAGGCTTGAGTCAGAGCAGTGGTTTCAAAGGAGGGTGATACCTTGACACTAGGGCAGCCGAGGCCTCCCCCTTAAACATGGCAGCCTGTATTTGGGTTACATATTGGACTTCCATTGAGATTTTATGTGAAGAACGTATTCTTCGGCTGCAACATTAGAATTCCAATGGCCTTCTTGATTTTTTTAATGATTCCGAAGTCCATCATTCCCTCCTAAGTATTGTTTGACGGACTGTAGGAAGGATGTTGAAAGCTGTTTTGTCGACAGTTTGACAGTGCTACCCTCTTGTTGGTGCTTTTGACAGGTGATAGATACTTGGGTCTTTAGATCTTTTCCTTCCATGATGTCTTCTGTTCAGCCCTTTTCTACTCTTTCTGTGGATTTTGTGTAGAATTCTCCAAGAATAGGCTTTGGTATTCTTTTCCCTGGGAATGAACCCTACAAAATTCAAGCTGTTCAAGCCATTGTGGTGACTGGCACTGACTTGAGCTGCGCATTTGGCATTTTCCATTCTAATCTCTTTCCTTCCCAGGAGCTCTTGCAGAAAAGTCAGATTTTAGGCTGTAGCCTGTGGAATTTAATTCAGTGCTTTCCCTCTTGACATTAGGTCACAACTGGGATCCGTATTCTGTAGGTTGTGAGATAAGTCAGCAAGGATCTTAGGAATCAAAAATCAGGCACTCTTTTCTTGACTCTACCATGAACTAAATGTGACCTTGGGTAAGTCACTGACATTCTCTAGGCCTCAGTTTACACATTTGCACAATGAGGAAATTGGACTAGAAGATTTCTTAGGAGTTCTTTTTGTTCTAACCTTCAAAGACTCCATGTGATGTAAGTTACTTTCTCCTCTGACAGTGGCAATTGTATTATTAAAAAAGGAAGAGGAAGAGTCCTGGCCCATCTGTGGATCTCCATTGTCCCATGATTAAACATGGGGAGGGCATGAGACCCCATCCCATTTTACCAAGTTGGGGTAGTGGTTGAGGGGAGTTGGTAAATAATTTGTTGGGTGCCTTGACGGGAAGGGTAGCCTTAATGAGGCTGACTAGCATTGTCACGCCTTTCTCCCCCCAGCCAGTTCTGGGGACATGTTAACTTTTGGTGGTAGGTTGGTCCCTTCTTGCACAGGAAACAGTGACCTGTTTTTCATGTTAACTCTTCTTGCTCCAATTGAAACACAGGGTTCAGAGCATTGGGTATTTATAGAAAGACAGTACACTAGGCCAGAAGAACTCAGTCTCCTAAAAGCGGCCACCACGCAGCAGGAAGAAAGTAAGGCAGGCCTCACAAATATCCTTGCTGATGGCAGACTCTCCAAGGTAAACATCCTGGTGGACAAGTTCAAAGTTGAAGTGGCCACAGAAGAAATGGTGGGAGTCAGAAGAGCAAAGACCCAGCAACAAGGAAGGATGATTGCAAGCCCTGAAGACTTTGAGTCAGTGTGGGAGGAAGGCCCCTGGGTCAGGGAAGGCCCAGGAGGGCCTTCTCTGGCTGCAGGCTGCACACTGGCAGAAAATCTCCTTGAGGGCTCCCAGTTGAGGGTGGGCACTGGGGAGGCGACCATCAAGAAGCGCTGGATCTCAGGTGGTCAGCTGGAGGGCCAGATGGAACTGAGGAAGGAGCTGGAGGAGATCCCGATTTGTGGAAGATCTGCTGCGTCAGGGGCCAGGCCAGCAGAGGCCGAGATCCCCTCTCCAGCCTCCGACAAGGGAGGACTCCAGTCGTTTCTACTGGACCCAGCCCAGTCAGAAGCCAGAGCCGACTCGAGTGATGAAACTGAACCTTCCTTTGCAGAGCGGAGCTTCTACTTAAACTATGAAGAGAAAGATTCTGAAGACCAAGTGCCCCCTCCACCTCTGGATGCCCTTCCTGTTGACGAGACCGGGATAGAGCTCCCAGAGAAGCTCCTAGAGAGCTCTGAGCGGAATTCCTCAGGCCTACAGGGCTTTGCTGCAGCTTCCAGCAGGGATGAGGATGAAGAGAGTGAAGCCCACACAGCCTCCTTAGAGGAAGGGGCAGGGATCCGTGGGAGCCACAGAAGACCAGATGGCCTGGAGGTCTTTGTTGAGCAGCTTGGTAAGGGACCTTCTCCAGGGCAGACATTTGCTGAGGACTGGGAAGAAGCTGGGCGGGGGGTGGAAAGAGAATTTAGCCACCCAGCATCCAACATAGGCACAGAGGAAAAGACCCCCAAGAGTGGAGATTTGACGGAAGAGGCTGAGAAAAATATCCCAGCAGGATGGAAGAACCACTCACCTCACAGAGGAGGAGGCATGCGCCCAGACCTCCCAGCCTGCATCGTTCCGCGGTCCATCCCTCCTAATGATGTCAGGAAGCCAGCCAAACCGGACAGAGGCAGCTTCCTGCCCCAAGACAGGGGACTGGTTCACACACAAACAGGAGACCCTGCGACGGAGGACAGCAAGGCCTCAGCGTTTCTTCAGATGGAGGTGATCACCCCCGTCCCAGCCTTCCCTGGTCCCTTTCAGGCTCAGGCAGCTCCAGAGGAAACTTCTCCAAGCCCAGTCCCTCGTGGATCAGGGGAGCCTCCACACCTTGGGGATCCTTTTGGAGAACAGTCCCCTGCTTTTCTCAAACATGCCCATCCTTTTAAAGAGAGCCCGGAGCCTAAGGACCACGTAGGACTGTTCGTGACCCTGGACAGAGGAGAGCGCAGGGCACCTCCCATTGCCAGCAGAAAGCCCAGAGTTGTCTCTGAAGAAGCTGAGGGAGCTGTACCCCTGGCGTTGGTGTTCCCTCCAGGGAAGCAAAGGGAGATGACCTCTTTCCAGGCTGGGGGCCGAGAGGGCTCCCTGGAAGATATTAGCAAGACCTCAGTGGCCAATAAAATTCGGATCTTTGAGACCCATGGAGCTGAAACTCGCCGAGTGAGTCAAGGCGAAACCAGGGCCCTAATAAACGAGTTGTCTCCAGAGACCTCCATGGGTCAGGTAGAGCAACAGCGGAATAAGCTTTTGGATCTGGGCTTCGTCCAGCTCCAGTCCCCAGGGGACTTTGCTGGCCCCAAAGCCAGCCATTCCTCAGTGATGCCACTGGCTGCCAGACACTTCAGGGAGGGCATTTCTACCACATCCCAACAGGAAGGATGCACAGAACTCGAGCTCGTGTCCCCTGATTCAGGCTGTGAAACTGCGCTGGAGGTAGCCACTGGGGGAACTGGCCACGTGAGCCCCTGCCCCCACCACTGCCCCCGAGCTGGGGGAGTAGACCGCATGCTGCGTAGCTCCGTAGTAGCATGTTTCAGTGGCCCCTCATCATTACTGCGATCAGAGGCTGCTTGTCCATTCCTATGAGTTCTTTCCCCTAAACCAGCCTGAGAGTAGCCCAGGCGGAATGATGGGTTCATCTGGTTGGCCTGTGTTAGCTTAGCCACAGAGACCCTCGGCTTGTGGTGTGACCTGGTGCCCAGAGGGTCACACAGCCCCAGTGGAGAAGGTTGGCACCACCACCAGCAAACTACACACTTGCTTTGCCTTGCTGCCCCCACCTGCTGGGCTCCTACCTGTTTTGCTTGGCTTGTCCAACGATCTTCCTTCACCCTTTCCCTTCCCTGGCTCTCCTGCCTTGGGGAAGCTGACAGTCCAGAGGTTTCCATCCTTTGCTTCTGGTTCCCTCTTGGTCCCACTGCCAAGTTCCTTTCTGCCTCCTTAAGACTAACTATCTTCTCTAATCCAGAACACATCCGGAGATGCGGTCAGGGAAGAGAAGCACATCACCAGCTTAGCAGCAAACCCCCCTGGAAAAGGGGGGCGCCTGAGATTCGCCAGCCCCTCGGGCCCTCAGGTCTCTGCAGCCCCTTGGTGCCCTGATGACCCAGTCATCTTCACCTGGCCGGGGTGCATCGCTGCCTTAGATTCCCACCTGCTCGGGCAGTGCCTCTTGTGGCAGCTCAACTCTCGCTTGTCTGGAATGTGTCCTCACACCTCTCAACCTTCCAGAAACTAAAATGGAAGTTAAGTTTAGCAAGTGAATCTCTAAGTGCACTGAATCTCTAGAACCTGAAGCCAACTACTTTAAAAAATATTTGGTGGGTGTTAGATTGGGCTTTAAAAAGAACGTCATGAAACAGCCAAAAATGTGCATGTGGTGTTTAATCCCTGACAGGCCAGTTGAGAGGTATGTATGTCGGACAAGAGTTGCTGGTTCCCCTCCAGCGTTTCCTTGGCCTGCTGTTGTCAATTACACTGATGGGACTAGAACCTCCACTCCATGGCCTGCCCACCGGCCCCTCATGGAGCTCAGGGTTGAACTGATGCAGCACCCAGCTCCCAGGAATTAACCCCTGTTGTTCCTCCCCCCTAGACGATGCTGATCCCTCCCACAGAGACTCAGTGGAATTGACAAACCATGTTGGCTTCCTCTTTGTTTCTCAAAGCTCTTGGCTCCAGCCTCCCTGCCTCCCCGTCCCGGGTTTCCCTAAATCCCTGGGTCTCCCTCCTTGGTTTCTGTCTCTTGATGTCCACCTGCACGGATGGGCCTGGATCCAGGCTCCCATCCCTGCCTTGCGCACAATGCCGCTTCTAATCAGCTCCCAGATCCAGACCCTGGATGGGGCTTCCTGTCCAGAACGAACTGGCAGGATGTTTGCTTTTGTACTCGCTTTGGCCATCAGCGGGAGACCCTCGGAAAGGAGCGTTCCCCACTCTTGAGAACTTTGTGGTTTTTTAAAGCTTGTTGTCATGCCAAGGAATCTTTCCGGGAGCGTTTTTCGTTTCCTGACCTGCTCTTCTATTTGAGACATTGAAATGGCCCCAGGGTTTCTTCTGTCATTCACCATCTTGATTTCTCTCTCTCTTTCTTCCCACCCCACACCCCTGTTCCTTTGATTTTTATCTGGCCATAGAGAGCAGGGCTAAGGGAGGGCTCAGAGGAGAAGGTCAAACCGCCCCGTCCCAAGGCCCCAGAGAGTGACACGGGAGACGAGGACCAGGACCAGGAGAGGGACGCGGTGTTCCTGAAAGACAACCACCTGGCGATTGAGCGTAAGTGCTCCAGCATCACTGTCAGCTCCACATCCAGCCTGGAGGCTGAGGTTGACTTCACGGTCATTGGTGACTACCACGGCAGCGCCTTTGAAGACTTCTCCCGCAGCCTGCCTGAGCTCGACCGAGACAAAAGCGACTCCGAAACTGAGGGCCTGGTGTTCTCCCGGGATCTCAGCAAGGGGGGCCCCAGCCAGGAAGACGAGTCTGGGGGCATCGAGGATAGCCCAGATCGAGGGGCCTGCGCCACCCCAGATATGCCCCAGTTTGAGGTACAGTGGAGCATCCTGAAGACCTGGGCCTGGCGGGCACTGCATGTTCAAAGGGCCCCAGGCCATCTGTGAGAAGACTGAGCCACCAGCCTGCAGCCCAGAGCCCCTCAGCCTGAAGCTCTGTCTCGTGTTGCATGACTGTCCCTCCGCAGAACAGCATGGTTCTGTGCTCGCATGTTTGCCATCTTGGTTTACCCCTAACATGCACTCCTTGGCGTTTTAACCCTGTGACCCCATTGCTTGCCTGAGGCCAAGCGATGCCAGACAGTCTGGTCTTACTCGACTCCTCCTCTCCCTGCCTATGTTGCATGGCACCTGCAGAGAGCATGGGCTTGCAGACTCGCGGGGCTCCTGCAGCCTGGTTTGGAAGTTGGTGGCTTTTCCTGATCCTGGCCCAGGCTCCTCTCCCTGGGGCCTGGGCTTCCTGGGGAAGGGGCAGCAGTTTAAATTCATCTGGCCCTGGGGTCTTGGGGTAGCAGTGGAAACTCCTAGAGAAGAGGAAATGTCCGCATGGAGGGGGACACAGGGATAGACTGTGTCTGGGTCTCTCTGCTTTGTGTCCTTCCTTCAGAGGATCTTTGTCACGTGATTCCTCTGCCCCCTCATCTCTTACAGTCCCAGTCTACCTCCTACCACACTCTCCTCTCCCCCGTGTTCCAGGCATTGAAATATGAGCTCATCTACTCTGGGCTTTCACTCCATGGTGTACTCTCTGGGTAGAATGTTTTCCCTCCCTTTCTCTGCCTTGCAAACCCGTCATGTTCCAGGACCAAGTTCAGATATCACTTCCCTAGCAAATGCTTTCCTAACCACCCTGGGCAGAAGTGTTGGACCTGCTGCAGCCCCCTTGCTCTGTAATGTTTCTGTTCCTGGCATTGTCCCAGATAGGCAGGTTAGTGGCAGCCAGGTCTGCTTTCCTACTGGGTGGCAGCTGCTCTAAGCCTGCCTATAGCAGGCACTGATAGATGACTAACTGGATAAATGGCTAGATCTCAGGGTGACAGTAATCTGTGAGAATCCTCTCACTGCCTTCCCAGCCAGATGACAAGCTATTTCATTCATTCGTTCAGCTCACATATGTTAATATGCTAATAGTCATGTGAACTAGCCTGGATGGAGGACTCTGAAGAAACTGATCATTTAACTGAAGCCTTTTAGAGTAGAGGTTGAAAACTGGTGGCTCCAGGCCAGATCTGGCTAGCAGATGTGTTTTCTTGGACCTTGATTTAAAAATAAGGAATTTGAATATAAAATCCACAGTGTTGTTTTTTTTTTTTTTTTTAATATCATTAAGAAAATCCGATGATCCAGTCACTCAGAGGCCATGGCCACAGTTGGTCCCTACATGTTCTCCAGTTCACTCCAGTCCTTCGTAAGCCCACTTCACCCATTTCCATCTCCTGCCTGGCCTCTGTAGGCATCCAGTTGTATGACTCCTGCTCTCAAGAACAGTTCAAATGAAGCAGCTGGGAGGTGATGGCATAATCATCGAAGTCATTCAGGATGTATATAAGGAAAATACTTAGTGTGGGGCCTGACACAGAACATATTAATTGAATAGTAGATGTTCTTTTAACGGTAGCCTAAAACACAACTTATGGCCACCATGAGGTTATGTGGCTGCAGGGCCATGAGCAGGCCTGTCTGGGTACTGCTGACAGTTCTGGCTCTCCCCTTGGCTATTCGTCTATGACATCTCACCGTGCCTCTTTGCCCTGACCTGCGTGCCCTTCCAGAGACTTGGCTGGCTGCAGGGATGGGGGCTACACTGCATTTGGCTGTGAGCAGGAGCCATGCAGGGGCTTGGGTTATGGAGTGTTCTCTCTCATCTCCTTACAGCCTGTGAAAACAGAAACCATGACTGTCAGCAGCCTGGCCATCAGAAAGAAGATTGAGCCAGAGGCTGTACTGCAGACCAGAGTCACCACTGTGGACAGCACCCAGGTAACCCGTGCCTTTCATTGCACCCTGATCGTAAGCATTGGACATTTAAGGGTGGGGTCCCCACCAAGGCCAAGCCCCTTGGCCAACCCTTGCCACACTGTTTTCCCAGAGCCCCCATTTTAACCCCGATGCTCTTCTAACCTTCATTGTCCTCCCTGAGCTCTAGAAGTGGGTAGTGGAATGATTTTCTGTCCTGGGCAGACCACGCCTCTTAAAAGCCTCAATTTCCCATCTCTCAAATGGGAATGAGCATGTCTCCCTTGTCTTTCTGGGAGTGCCGTAAGGGCTAGTGGCTAGTGGACTAGACTGTGGCTTTCAGATTGTTTGAAGGGGTTCGAGAGGTTTCTTGACGTATCCCTGGGAGAGAAGAGGGAGACATCTCAATCCAGCTTTTGTTAGGATGGCTCACATTGGATCATTTTTTGACGTATGCGGATTCCATATCAGATTGGCAATGTGAACAAAGTGAGAAAAAGATAGAAAATCATTTGTCTTAGCAAGAGGAAATGTACTTGGTCCCCTGGAGAAAGTGGTCCTAAATAGACACAGGTGAACTGCAGGTGTACAGGTGCATGGTACATTTCCTAAGTTTCTTTTGTGGTTTTTAAACTTTGAACCTTGAGATTGTAGGTCTGATACCCTCTAGGTTCCTTGTGGCCAGAGGGGCTACAGTGCAGGGAGAGGAGACTAGTCTGTGTTTTAAGAACTAAAGTAAGGTGTAAACCAACACAATGTGGGCAACTCTGTCATTTCCAGAATACACCCCCCCCCCACTTTTTATCACTTGCATGATGGTCTACATGGTAGCTAGTGCAATGGTCAAGATGCTCAAGTTCTGACGAGCTGTGTGATTGCAGGCAATGTGCTCCCTCTCTGTCCTATTTTGTTTCAGTAACACATGTTTTATTTTGCTTTCGTATAGAGAAATATAAAGAAAACTAAAAAAGGCCCCCAATTCAACAGCCCAGTAATTCTCACTGACATCAAAACAACAGCATGGGGTGCCTGGGTGGCTCAGTCGGTTGAGCATCCGACTTCGGCTCAGGTCATGATCTCACGGTTCGTGGGTTCAAGCCCCGCATCGGGCTCTGTGCTGACAGCTCAGAGCCTGGAGCCTGCTTCAGATCCTGTGTCTCCCTCTCTCTCTGCCCTTCCCCCATTCGTGCTCTGTCTTGCTGTCTCTCAAAAATGAATAAATGTTAAGAAAATTTTTAAAAACCAGCAAAGTGTTCCATTATGAAATTCAAATAGAACAAATTGAAATTTGTCTTGTGATTCTTCCTAGGAAAAAAATATGCATATTCCAACCTATACACTCACATCTCTAGATATTTTAGAATTTTGCACGAAAGAGATGCTCTTTTACACCTGACCTTTTTTTCTTGATAACTGTCTTGGAGATCACTCCTCATTTGCCATATGTGGGCCCACCTTGCTCTTCTCACTCCCACTTGGGAGTGAGTCCTGACTTATTCTCCCATCAGTGGACTTGTGGCTGTTTGTGTCCTTGGCAGTTAATGGTGAATGCTTCAGTGAACTTTTTTGTCATACTTCTTGGCAAAGTTTTCAAAGTTTACATGCAAAGGATGAACTCCCAGCAATGGAATCAAAGAACACATGTGTTAAAATTTGCCTAGACTTGTCAGGCTATCTGATTTGTTGTCCTTTGTCAAATAAGATGGTTCAAATGATCAGGAGGACTTGTGAGCATCCCCCTCCCACCCATGATTCACTCCCTGTGTAGACAGATTCCCCTCCCCACCAGTGCATATTCACTCACACAGCCCATCACTCTGTAACTGGGAATGCCACCCACCCAAGTAACAGAAGCTTCAGGTGCATCTGGTGTGCTTTTCTCTCTCTCTCTCTCTCTCTCATGACTCTTCTGGCCAGCAGGTTGATGGGACTGCCCCAGGGGGAAAGGAGTCCATAACAACTGCTCCCTCCATCACCACGGAGACCATATCAACCACCATGGTAAGTAGGACCTGAGAGATTTCCCTCTCTGACCAGCCCCCTTGCACTAAAACAGCCAGGTAACAATATCACAGCCTTGGCCATCTGGGGAAGTCCTCATCTGCCCTCACTGCAGCAGGCATGGGATGTAGAATCTGGGACCATTGTTACCACAGGACATCCAGTTTTCCAAATTGAATAATGCGGGAGGTGGAATCCCTGAGTGTCAGTTATCTGGACCATCTCAGCCACAGCAGGGGTAAAGGGAGGATGGTACCATTTGGTTATTTGATTATTGGCAATACATGAAGATCCCTGGCAGCTAGCTCCTGGCAGCTGTGCATTTTCTCATGTCTCGGGCCACTTCCTTACCTTGGTCAGTAGATGGCATGCAGTGAACGTAAGTTGGAAGCTCAGGACTCTGGTTCTGCTACCTATTTGTGGTCTGACATGTGAAGGAAGGTCCTTGGCCTCAGGTGTCTTCATCTGTAAAGTGGGAATAGTTCCCATTCTGCCTTGTTCACAGGTTCTTAAGAGAATCCGGTAACGTCAGATCCTTTAATGGTGACACAGACCAGATAGCATTAGGCACCCAGGCTGTGTTCCCATGCAAAGTGCCAAGAACCATGAATGGGTGATCTCACTGAGTCCTCACAAAAACTAAAGGGGATTCTCTATTTTCTCCACCTTTTACAGACGAGGAATCTGAAGTACAGAGAGGTTAAGTGACTTCCTAAAGTCACACACCCAGTAAGTGGTAGAACCAGGTCAAACTCAGGCATTCTGACCCCAGAAGCCTCACTATACACATCACCCACTCTGCACCCTCATCCTGACCATTGTGAACCGTGGCTGCTGGGGCCGGGGCCGGGGCTGGGGCTGATGCTAATGTCTGGGCTGGATCTGTCTTGAGTCAGTGGAAAGTTGTTTTCAAATGCTTTCTCTTGCTGAAACCCTGATATACACATAGGAAGAGAATTGTCTTTAGACTACCCAGCAGGTAGGTTTTGAGCAAAGACAAATAAATCCCAACCAGTTACCAGTGCTCACCCTCTTTCCTGGTCACTCAGTTCCTCTTCTCCCTTAGTCCTCTCCATGTGGCATCAGGATGCTTATAGGGCTAAATTTAAGTTCATACCATAGTGAGTAGGGAGCTACATTGTTCATTTACCCACCCACCCACCCATCCATCCATTTATTTGTTCCAAAAACATTTATTATTCTCTATTGTCTGCCTGGTACAGAATACAGAGATGAAGAAAATATGCTACCTGCTAGAAGTCATTTGTTCAAATAATGATCACAGGTACATATAATTGTTTAGGTCCTGGGCACACAGTGGTGAACAAGGCCCAGCTCTCCCACTTCCTGGCAGGATGACCCTGAGCAAGTTATCTGAGCCTCTCCAAGCCTCAGTTTCCACTTCTATAAAATGGGGTGATGGGGGCAATAATAGTACATCCCTCAAAGGGTTGAACTGAGGATGGACCAAGGTAATCTGTGCAGAGGCTTGCCTGGCACCTGGGAAGGGGTCTGTAAATGTGAACTGCTGTTATTTTCTCCTGCCTTCATGGAACAGTGCAATAATGCTTTCCTGGGGCGGAGCAGGGGTGGGGGGGCTCAGGGAGGATAGGTATGGGGTGATTCCCCTACCAGGAAGAGTGAGAAGGCTTTACCTAGGCATTGACATTTGAGCTATACTTAAAGGATAAGTGAAGGGTCAGCCCCAGCAGAAGGCATTCTAGGCAGTGGGAGTATAGCAGGTGCAAAAACAAGGATGGGAAGGAACGTCACATTTGGGGAAAGGCAGGTGGTCCGTAAAGCAAGATGTCAGGTGTGTGGAAGAGGAGTGGGGTAGGGAGGGGAAGGATCTGGAAAGGTAGGCTGGGCCAGGGCTTGAAGGGCCTCAAGTGTCATATAGGAGGTTCACATTTTATCCTGGAGATAGTGGGGCATCACTCCCAACTTTTGAAGTAGGGGCATGATGTCATCAAGTATGTGTTTCTCTGTGTTTTAGAAAGATTACTCTAGCAACCGTGTGAAACATCACAAGAGGGAAAATTCCCTGATGTCCTCCCTTTCTCCTTCCATCCTTCCTTTGGCAAATATTTGTTGAACACCCACACTATGTGATGCACTGTGCCAGGCGCTGTGAATCTAGCACTCGGGACAGCATCCCGAGACCACATTGGGAGACCAGACATTGGGAGAAACCAAAAGAGAAGGCAGAGAGCTAGTCTGGGGACTGGGGCAGGGCCCGTGTGCGAGGAGGTGGGTGTAAAGAAGGGGAGCAGGGTTAAGGGATAACTGGAGAGAGGAAAACGCAGGATTTGGTCATTGACAGAATGTCCAGTTAACAGAGGGAAAGTGGGCTGGTGACTTTGCACACTAACCCAGACATTCCTCCCCCTTCCCCCAATGTTTATTTATTTATTTTGAGAGAGAGCGTGCACAAGCATGGGAGGGGCAGAAAGAGAGGGAGAGAGAGAGAGAATCCTAAGCAGGCTCCACACTGTCAGCATGGGGCCTGATGTAGGGCTTGAACTCACAAACCGTGAGTTCATGACCTGAGCCAAAACCAATAGTTAGATGCTTAACTGACTGAGCCACCCAGGTGTCCCTAACCTAGCCGCCACTCCTCCTCCTCCTCCTCCTCTTCCTCCTCCTCCTCTTCTTCTTCTTCTTCTTCTTCTTCTTCTTCTTCTTCTTCTTCTTTTCTTCTTTAATATTTATTTATTTTTGAGAGAAAGAGAGCACAAGTGGGGGTGGGACAGGGAGATAGAGACACAGAATCTGAAGCAGGCTCCAGGCTCCAAGCTGTCAGTGCAGAGCCTGACACAGGGCTCGAACTTGTGAACCTGAGCCAAAGTCAGATGCTTAACCGACTGAGCCACCCAGGCATCCCTAACCTAGCCATTCTTGAAGTGCCATCCTGGGAACCTTTAGAAACGCAAATCTTTGGGCCCCACCCCAGACCTATTGACTCAGAAACCTTGGGGCAGGGCCCAGAAGTCTGTGACACCCCTCAAGTCTGAGAAGCACTGATGTAAACAGAGAGCACTCGAGGGGATTGCTCTTTAGTGGTAGGCATGTGTCAGGGGCCGGGAGGTAGTGAATTTGAGGTTGGATCTGATGAGTGCTAGGAACCTGTGGGACATTTCCAGGGGAAAATGTCTAGGAAACAATTGATTTTAAAGGTCTAAGTTTCAAGAAAGATCTGGGCTATAGATAAAGAGATATGAGACAGTGGCCTTGTGAGAAGGCCTTGAGTGGCTGAGGCAGTGCAGACAGGTTGGTGAGGAGGAGAACCCTCGGTCTAAGGGAGGAAGTGTCCAGAACCAAGATGGTGGCATTGCCCTGGCCAGGGAGAGGAAGGAGCCGCACCTCTTTGAGGCAGGAGAAAACACTGGCTGAAGATAAAGGAGAGACAGAACAGATGGTGCCTTGTTTTGAATGACCTGTGTCCCCATTAGTGAGTGGCCTCTATTTTCAATGTGTCAGTGGAGGTGAAGCCTTGTCTGGGAAAGAGGGAGCAGTGGGCAAAGAAGAGGCTTTAGGGGAGAATTTCCCGGAGTGATGGTAGGATTCAAAGGGGCTAGTGACTGTTTCCTAAGCTGATGGAAAGGAAGCATTGAACCCAGAAGGCTGCCCCCACCCTTTTTTTTTTAATTGAAGTATAGTTGACACACAATGTTACAATGGTTTCAGGTGTGCAACATAGTGATTTGACAAGTCCATACGTTATGTTATGCTCACTATAAGCGTAGCTACCATCTGTCACTGTGCAGCACTATTACAATACTGCTGACTATATTCTCTATGCTTTTATCCCCCCGAACTCTTCACTCTGTAACTGGAAGCCTGTATCTCCCACTCCCCTTCACCCCTGGTTGCCCATCCTCCACTCCCACCCCTCCAACTGCCAGTTGTCTGTATTTGTGGATATGTTTCTGCTTTTTTCTCTGGTTTGTTTGTTTTGTTTTTTAGATTCCACATAGAAGTGAAATCATATTGTATTTGTCTGACTTATTTCATTTAGCATTATACCCACTAGGTGCATCTATGTTGTTGCAAATTGTAAGATCTCATTTTTTTTTATGGCAAAGTAACATTTCATTATATACGTACACACACACACACACACACCACATCTTCCTTATCCATTCATCTATCGATGGACTTGGGCTGCTTCCATAGCTTGGCTATTGTAAATAATACTGCTGTAAACATAGGGGTGCTTATGTCTTTTCATTTAATGTTTTTGTCTTCTTTGGGTAAATACCCAGTAGTGGAATTACTGGATCATATGGTATTTCTATTTTTAATTTTTTTGAGGAACTTCCACACTCTTTTCCACAGTGCCTGAACCAACTTACATTCCCACCAATAGTGCAGGAGGGTTTCCTTTTCTCCACATTCTTGCCAACACTTGTTATTTCTTGTCTATTTGATGCTAGCCTTTCTGACAGGTGGAAGGTGATATCTCATTGTGGTTTTGATTTGCATTTGATGATTAGTGAGGCTGAGCATCTTTTCATGTCTGTTGGCAAGGCTGCCCTTTTAAAGGCTTGCTGCTGGGCCACGTTCTGGGAATCCATCTGAAAAGGTTGCTCATTGGTGGCGTGCCAGGTAACCAGGTCACTGTCTCAGCTGGAGGCAGGCATTGGGGGGCGGTAGGCAGGGCAAAGGCAGATGGCTTCTGTCCTCACCTGTCCCCTGGCAGGCAGAGATCCAGATCTAGTACCATGCACAGACAAGGACAAAGGTTCAGCCTGCTCGGCAGCTGCAGAACAGACACAGCTCTGGGCTGCGGGATGGAGAGGACTGAGCCCAAGATGGCATAGAAAGTGGGAGGTGAAGGCAGGCGGCCGGACCCGCTGCCAGATGTGGGGCAGTACATCCAGCCAATGCAGGAGTATCTAGCAGTTAGAATCCACCACAGGACCAGAAGAGCTGCTCCAGGGTAACAGTTCCGAGGGCAGAGTAGTGTTACCGAAGGAGCATGTTGGACTTGGAGACTGACAAACATGGGTCTAAATCCGGGCTCCGTCACTAACTTGCTGGTGGACTTGAACAAGCCTCTTGACATTCTCTGGCCTTCTAATTTCTCAACTGTGAAACGGGAATATTAAAATAATTTCCTGTGGTTGTTCTGAGGATTAAATGAGATAGTGCATCCTTAGCATAATACCCAGCACATACAAGTACTCAGCAAATATTGGTTATCATTATGTTGTTAGGAGCCAGCCTGTATTCCTATGTTTATCCTAAAACTGGCATTTGCAAAGCCCTTTCTCCTCTGCTAGCCTCATAATGTCTCTGTGAGAGTTGGGCAGGGATGTCTTTTTTAAAAAATAACTATATGACTCCATATTTTCAGAGCAGTTTCAAGAGCAGCTTATGTATTAGAACAGTTTTATAGCAAAGTTGAGAGAAAGGTACCCGCATGCCCCATGTATAGGAACATGTAGGTTTCCCATATACCCCTTGCCCTCACACATGCATAGTCTCCCCCATTATCAACGTTCCCTACCAAAGTGAGACATTTGTTACCATTGATGAACCTACATTGCAGGACTCCCATTTTATAGGTAAATCCATGAGGCCCATAGAACGGAAGTGGCTCTGCCCCAGCCCATGTGGCTGGAACATGGCAGGGCCAGGACAGAAACCTGAATGTCTCTGCTCCTTTGTCAGTGCTTCCCGAGAGCAATGCCGTGTCTTGTTCACCAATGTCCCTAACCCCAGGCACTCTTAATGTTGAATGAGTGAGCAAGTGTCTAAGTGTGTGAGTGAGTAAGAGAGTAAGTGTGAGAGCAGGCCCATGTGTGAGCACGCGAATGCATGACAAAAGTCATTCCTCAACCTCGTGGCCATGAGAGCTACATGGCTACATACTCTGGCCATCCTGGGGGCCCGCCCACGTGAGATCTGGCCATCTGAGCACTATTGTTTCCCCCAGGAGAACAGTCTCAAGTCCGGGAAGGGGGCAGCTGCCATGATCCCAGGCCCACAGACGGTGGCCACGGAAATCCGTTCTCTTTCTCCGGTAAGTGGGTAGGGCCAGCTCAGGCTAGGGTACTCTGTGCTGAGAATGTGGACACAGGTCCCCAGGTGGCCCACAGCAAGTACAGCATAGAGCCCAGTAGGCTGCCCTCTTAAGTACAGCTCCAGGAAACTGGCTCCTTTTCAGGTGCCCACAGGGCTCCCTTGTACCCACCGGAGTCTCATCTGTTGCCTCCACACACCCCCCCCCCCCACATATGCACACCAGAGGGCACTGCAGCGTGAGGGTGAAGCAGCCCCTCTCCTTGGTGGTGCCTGTGATGTGACAGCTCTTTTGCATCTGCTCTCCTTACTGGCCAGGGGAAAGAGGGACTAGGAGCGCAGAGGCTTGCACTCTGGATGTGGCTGCCAGTGACTGAGTCTGTCACCGTGAGGTCTCTCGCATCTCCTGCATTCTCAAGTCTGTCCTTCTCATTGTCTAGCCCCTGAGATTTCGTGTTCCTGGCTGTAACAGGGTGGGAGCTTGGGAGGGCTCTGTCTCCAGCCTGGATCCCCCGTTCATTCTTTTAAGATACCAGGATTCTTGAATTCTGGGGTCTTGTTAGGATTCTGGGCCTCAGGAATTTCAGGTTCTAGGAATCTGAGATTCAGTGGTTGCGAGTTTCATGGATCTAGCATTCTAAAGATTCCAGTGTTCCTGAATTCTTAAAGTCAGTGGTTTGAAGCATCTTGGCTTCCAAACTTCACCTTTGTGGGGGCCCCCTTGATTCACTCCCCCCACCCCCACCCTGCAGAGCCCAGTATCCTTACCTGAACCCTGGGGTGGGGGGTGGTTATATTCTGCAGATCATCGGGAAAGATGTCCTCACCAGCACCTACGGCGCCACCGCGGAAACCCTCTCCACCTCCACCACCACCCATGTTACCAAAGTGAGTAGCAGCAGGGTGCCATATGCCCTCAGCCTGGCTGTGGGGCTGGGGAAGGTCATTGCCATCGCTGTGCCTTGTAATGTGGACAGAGAAGACCTGTAGCATTCCTAGTTTCTGGAATGCTCTGTGCTTTGTTCTGTACTATGGGTTGTCCTAGGCACAGACCCTGCCCTTCAACATCGACAGCCAGGCTGGGTTGGGGGGCAAGACCATCTCATTGGAAGTAATTCTGAGCCATGGCATTTGCACCTTATAGAACTTAAGTGCTGGCAGGATTTAGAAGAGGCGACGTAAGGAAGCCTCAAAGAGTGAAGAGGGGTCTTCTGGAAAGAGTAGGGTTTGTGCAGGGTCTTAGAAGGCCAGGTAGGACTTGTGAGGGAGGAGAAGACAGATGCAGACATTCTAAACAGTGCAGAAAATGGGAGCAGAGACTGCGCATTTGCTTATTTGTTCACTGAGCAGATGTTAGTGAGCATTAGCCGTACACCAGCCTCTTGCTAGGGTGCAAGTGGTGCATGACTGTGGGAACAGCGGAAGTGGTCTCTATCAGGGAGTAGTAGCACGTAGGGGGCATCACTGTGAGCAACTGGGGGGGGGGGGGACTCGAAGCAGGTGAAGCACAATGGAGACAAATGAGACAAATCCCAGGACAAATGTGACTGTGAAGGGTCTGAGGCTAAGAGCCAATGGAACACTGTCAAGGTTTTTTAACTGGGGAGTGACCCAGGGCAAAGGGGTTTAAGGGGAGGAGATTAGATCCAGCAGGATGTATAGGTAGACAGGGGAGAGAAGAGAGAGAGGCATGGAGAGACTAGGGATGGGGAACCTGGACCAGGGTATGAGTTGCAATGGGGAAAGGAAGAGGCAAGGGCCACAGGAGGGAGTCATTCCCCATGTGTCAGCTGTGACTCAGCCACCGAGCTGAGGCTGAAGACAGGCAGGCCAGCATATCCGTGCCCAAGTAGCCGGGAGGAAGGCAGGAGGGGGCCCGGGCCAGAGATGGAGGCCTGGAGGAGAGAGGCCAGGGAGCCAGGTTGAGGTGGAGGTTCTGCTGAGTCATCCAAAGGAGAAGTCTGGTGGGGCCCACTGGCCCTCCTGCACACACACTGTCCCGGCCCTGCTTGCTCCTGTGCAGGAAGGACTCAGCACCTTTGCGTGTTCCCCAGAAAATATCCACTCTCACTGAGAGCATTTGTGAGCGATGTTGACTTTCCCGGAAAGTTTTGTGGGAAGGTTTTCCGTCACCTACCCCACTGCATACTGCTCAGAAAACTCTTCTTCCCCAAGTTCCTCCTGGCCCTGCCAGTTAGGGAGCCCCCTTCTTTCTGTCTGCTCCTGGCTCTTGCTGGGATTTCCCTCCACTACCACCCTTTTTAATATGCCAGGCAATTTTGTCCTTCCCCATCTTCTACTTCAAAACTTGCACCCAAACCCCGCCCTTTCAGGAAACAGTGGAAGTTGTAAGTATCACCCACACAGTTTTCTCTTGGAGTACTGTTCGAAGTCATTCAAGATAGAACCTTGTCACCATTCACATTTCATTCATGTGTTCATTCAACCAGTCTGCATCTAGCACCTGCCCTGGTCAGATTGGACAGGGGAGTGGGGGAGGAGGGGACACAGAATTGAACAAAATACAGACCCTGCCCTCAAGACCAGGTCACACACACAAGGTCACCCCAAGGTAGAGAGCCCCAGAACCACAAGAGAGATACAGACTTGGTGCTCAGGGAGTACCAAGGTGGGAGGGTGGCAGGGTCACCAGCCAGGGTCAGGGAGACGGCACTTGAGCTGGGCTTGGAAGACCTAGAGAGGGCGGTTTGGTAGTTAGGGGAGTATGGTGGCAGGGGGCAAGACATGCAGCCTAAAGTCCCAAAACCAGAAGAGGGAGCCAGGAGAAAGGTGACTGCTGGTTCCAGCCTTGCCCTTGAGGGATGCCTTGGATGGGCCTCCTGTCATGCCCAGCAGGCCCCAGGGCTGACCTTGCCACCCTCTCCCTCTCTGCAGACTGTGAAAGGGGGGTTTTCTGAGACGAGGATCGAGAAGCGAATCATCATCACTGGGGATGAAGATGTTGATCAAGACCAGGTATGGGGACGGGGGACATTGTTCCCAGTGGCTCTGCCCAGCGCCCAGTCCCTCCCATATTGGGTTACCCACGGGCAGCTGCCCTTGTGGGCAGAGATGATGTCCACTTCGGGCTGACCCTATTCAGACAAGAAACCCTAAAGGAATGGATGTAGAATGAGGGCCAGAAGGAGCCAGAAGACCTGAGCTCTGGTCTCTAACTATTCAACCACTGCCCTCCCTGAGCCTCCATTTCCATGACTGTACACTAAGGGGCTTGTTGATCTTCATGGTCTGTCTCGTATTCGATATCCTATGGTTCCTCACTTTGTTGCTCTTTTCTCCCAGGCCCTGGCATTGGCCATCAAGGAGGCCAAACTTCAGCATCCTGACATGCTGGTAACCAAAGCTGTCGTATACAGAGAAACAGACCCGTCCCCGGAGGAGAGGGACAGGAAGCCACAGGTAAGCCCTCTGAGGCTCCGCAGCCATGAGAGGGAGGAGGAAACAATGTCCAGATCTTCTGAGGGTCATTTCCATCTGAGAGCCCATCAGGTGGCTTGGTCCCTAACACAGCTTTCATCCCCCATGTTCCTGGTCTGTGGCTCAAAGGAGAGACGTGGCTCCCCCAAATACCACAAATCAGTGGGGGACAAGGGGGAGGAATACTGGTTCCTTGGTTTCTTGGGTGTTCAGGCCCCAGACCCAGAAAAGTAAATCCAGAAGCAGTAAGAACAGGGAGATGGGGGTTGGTGGCAGGTACTGAGGTGGGACAGCTGGAAGCAAGCATAGCCTCACTGGCCATTACCTAGAAGTTTGAAGCCAGAAAAAGTCCCCTCAGGCCCAGTACCGCCTTCTTGTCCCTGAGTCTCTGCGTCCATCACAGGTCACTGGATGTTGCTAAGGGGGATATGATGGCCAGAGTCCTCGATCCCATCTGTTTTGCTCGATTGCAAACCCTTGACTTCTCAGGCCACCTTGGGCCAGAAATTTACTTTTCTGTTTCCTTATGGGCGGACCTTCATCAGTGCCTTGCTGAACAAGAGAAATGTACTTTTCTGTTTCCTTATGGATGGACCTTCACCAGTGCCTTGCTGAACAAGAGGAAGGAGATGGGTACTGCAGCAGATAGGACTTTTATCAGCCTACATTGGGTTGGGGGGGGGGGGGTTCAGGTCCCACTAGAAATCCACTGAATGTTATCAGACCCATAAAACAAAATCTCACAGACATTGAGTTGAGTGGTATGTAATATGATTCTATTCACAAGAAGTCCAGAAGTGATAAAAATCAGAATAGTGGTCAGTTCTGGGACTGACAGTTCTGGTATTGACAGAGAGGAGTCACAAGGGAATCTTTGGGGGTGCTAGAAATGTCAGCACCCTCTTCCCTGATGAATGAAACTGTGTTTTCTAGAAAAATACAAGAATGTGGATCACCACCCCCTTCATGTCAGAAGAAAAAGCACTGAAACATTTTCCTGCCACTTTGAAAGGCTGCCAAACCACGGTCTAGACTGTGCTGTCCAACAGAACTCTCTGCTATGATGGACATGTTTTCCTTGTACTATTCAACACACATGGCTGTGAGCACTTGAAATTGGCTAATCTGAGATCAGATGTGCTTTAAGGGTAAAATGCATGCAGGATTTTGAAGACTGAATGAGAAAAAAAGAATGCAGAATAGCTCAATAATGTTTATATTGATTGCCTGTTCAGATGATAATGTTTGGATATATTGGGTTAAGTAAAATATATTATGAAAATTAATTCCCCCTGTTTCTTTTCTTCTTTTTAGGGTACTTTAAAATTTAGAATTTTAATTTAGAAATTAAAAAATTCCTATCTAGAAGATTTTAGGAAACTAGAAATATCTAGAAAATTTAGAAACTATCGTCCAGAAAATTTTAAATTCCATTCAGGGCTCTCATTCTATTTCTGTTGGACAGCACTGCTCTAGAAGTGTAAGCCGTTCATGGGCGGAGCCTGCCTCCCAGCCTTCCTCAGACTTTCATGCAAATTGTCACTCTTATCCCCTCGGTTGTCCAATTATTCTTGCTCTTCATCCCCCACATCTCAGGGTGGTAGCGTAGGACACTTGCCACGCTGGTCCTGAGCTGACAGCGTCACCTGGGGAATACAGGTGCCAGAGAACTGTTGTCTCGGTGCCTGGGTGGCTCAGTCGGTTAAGGCGTCTGACTCTTGATCTCAGCTCAGGTCTTGATCTCAGGGTCGTGACTTCAAGCCCCATGTTGGGCTCCATGCTGGACATGGAGCCTGCTTAAAAAAGAAAGAAGAGAAGAGAAGAAGAGAAAAGAAAAAAAGAACTGTTGCCATAAAGTCTGATTTAGAAGGGCTGGACCAGACCTGGGAATCTTTATTTATACCCTGGACTTTCATGAGTAGCCACTAATGCAAAGAATTCTGTGCTGGGAATCCGGAGACCTGGCTCCAATCCCAGCCATCCCCTCGTGGGCACTCACTTTCCTCACTTGCAAAATGAAGAGATGGGGCTAGCCCTTTCCCATCAGGGTCTTTTGCTGGTTTGTATGCTTTCCTAGAGTATCTGTCGTGCATTTCTCATACTTTTTCCTTTCCCTGTCTGTTCCTTCCCATCTTTCCCAGCGCCTTTCCAGCGGGTCCTCCAGGCTCCTGCCTTCCCATTTGCCTGGGCCACTCAGAGCTCTGGTCCCTGCCTCCGTGTCCTGACCACCTCCTGCCACCCGCCCCCCCCCCCCGCCCCACTATGGAGCTTTTGATGTCTGCCCACTTGGCGGTCTCATTTGTCCTCCTCACCTCTCTTGTAGTTCTTCCTTTGATGCCATTGTCCATGCACCACCATTCTCTCTCTGTCTCTCCTTCTGTCTCTCTCCCCTCTTTTCTCTCCTTTCACTCTCTTCCTCTCTCTCTTCCTCTCTCTCTCTTCCTTTTTCTTCCTCTCTCTCCCTCCCTCTGTCCCCCCCAAACCTTCTCTCATCTCTCCCTCTTGGATCCTTCTGTAAAGGTCACCTTGTTCATGTTGCTCTGAAGGAGACAGAAGTTTCTCCCTTGTCTTTTCGCCCACATGCTTTACCACTAGTTACTGCCAAGTAGGAACCACCTTTGACCCCTAATATAGTCAGACTCATTCTGGGGGAGAGGTCTTCTCTGAATTTGAAAACTCTTTTTAAGGTGTTTGAACTATATTGGTTTGATGGATGGATGCATCTTGGTATCCCAAGGAAAGATCTGGAATCCTGCAAACCTGGATTCAGATCTCAGCCCTGCCTGGTATTAGCCATTTGACTTTCAGCAAATTATTTATCTCAGCGGTTCCCTCATCATCTAGTTGTCAGCAACAATAAGCACAATAATAACAGTTGCTAAAATTTATGGAGCGCTTGTGCTGTTCTAGGCACCAGGCTATGCCCCTGATATAAGTATTGTCAGCTGCTCATTCATCTCACAAATGAGAAAATGGAGGCTCTCAGATGTTAGGTGACCTGCTCACAGCCATGGGGCATGATTAGAGAGTCAAACTTCGTCTGTAAGACTCCAGAGCCCCCTGTGGTCTTAACCTCCTTAATCTCCTTCTCAGGGTATCTGTCTCATAGGGTTAGTGACATCATACATATACATTAGTTAACACCGTGCCTGGCACATAGTAAGTGCTCAGGAAAAGCTAATTATGACTATTATTACTATTAACTCAAAGTACGCCAACAAAATGCTGTATATTTGGATTCTGATGTAATAAACCGAGAAGAATAAATTATAATATGGCATTGTTCAGATGTCCCTGCCACTTCTGAAGTGTCTGGGCTTTTGAAGACATCTCACATCGTGTTTACACTGAGCTGTGGGACTTAAATCGCAGCCTACCACTATAAAAAATAAAAATTTCCTCAGGTAGTTAGCAGAATTGAGTAGAAAGAACACACCCAGGCTTTGGAGGCAGAAACTCCTGGCTAGCAGTGGTTCCAGAGGAACCTCCCTGGTGTCCCTCCCTCAGTTTCGTTATCTACAAAATGAAGTTAATCTATAAATTGGAGCTGCTGTAATAATTAAACAACATCTGTGAGTGTCTTAGTTCAGGCTGCTGTAACACAATACCATATACTGGGTGGCTTAAACAAAACAATACACATTTATTTCTCCCAATTATGGGGGCTGGGAAGCCCAAGGTCAAGGTGCTGGCCACTTCAGTTCCTGGGGCGAACGCTTTTCCTGGTTTGCAGATGGCTATCTTCTCTATATACCTTCACATGGTGGAGAGCAGAGAGAGAGGGAGAGAGGATCTCTCATGTGCATCTTTTTATAAGGTAGTATGTGAGGGCTCCACCCTTATGACCTAATTACCTCCCAGAGACCTCCACTTCCAAATCCTTACACTGAAAATTAAGGCTTCAACATCTGAATTTTGGTGGGGGGAGGACACACAAATATTCAGTCCATAGCAGTGACACACAGGACAGTGTCTCACACACAGAAGGTGCTCAGCAGTGTGAACCTGCATCCTTATCTTTTGCCACATTCAGGGATTGACGAGCCCCGAGAGAGTCAGACCATAAGCTTTTGCCAGCAGCCTGGTGCACAAGGCCCTATCTCCACACAGGCATCCATCTTGCTGGTCCAGCCTCTCTTCCCTCCCTGAACCCTCCAGAAACATTTGTTCAGACTCCAGTGGACTCTTGGCCTTCCTGTTCCTCCTCTTTAAAGTTCTTGCTGTGAGTGTGGAAAGCACACCCGTCTCACACAGGGTCTTTTCTCTCCCTGCAACTCACAGTCCTGATGTGAGGCTTCTGCTCCATCTTCTACTGGCCCACCTCCTTCAGACAGGGCCTGTCTCCTCAACACTGCCAGCAAGAGGGCAGCCTCCACCCAGCGTCCTTACCTTTAAGATTTTGATGAAATGGGAGAAAAAAATTGACCTATTTCAAAGCAGGAGTCTTGTGTTCTAGTCTCATTTCTGCCACCAACTCACTAAGACATTGAACCCTCTGGGTCTCAGTTTTCCCATACGTCACATAAGCCACGAAGGATTTTGTTTATATGGCTGCATTAGCACGTGACCATACATGAGTGGCGAAGGGCAGGAATGATACTCCACCTGTTAAATGGTTTTGGGTAGTTGCTGTGTGCCACGCACAGTGCTGAGCATTGAAAGACAAAGATAAGTAAAAGGCAGCCATTGCCCTCAAGGAGATCAAAATAGAGTGTGGCTAAGTTAGCAACAACAATAGAAATAATAAGAACAGTCAGTGTTTGTTCAGCACTTCCTATTTGCTAACGCTTGTTTCGAATCCTCCCTATAACTGCATGAGGAAGCACCCGTTTTGCAGGGGAGCACCTGAGGCCTAAAGAAGTTAAGAAACTCACCCAAGATTGCAGAGCTCATAGGCCATGGAATGGGATTTGAACTCAGGCAGTCTGATTGCAGAGCCCACGCCTTTCACCACAAAATTTTGGAGTCAAACTTGAGTTGGAATCCAGACTCTAATTTCTTTATTTAAATACTTCTCCCTGGGGTTTAATCCTCAGGACACACAGGCCCATGGAGACCAGAGAGGAAAACCAAAGAACATCTACAATCGCAACTAAATATTTCTTAGAATGGGAGAAGGTAGGAAGAAAAGGTGAATCGCATGTGATCTGAGCTTCTTAGTGTTAAAGGAAACTTAGACAGATTTCCAGACGGAAGAGAAAGATACCACCTTCCCGGAAAGCAAACACACATGGGCTCTGGAATCAGACAGATGTGGGTGCAGGTCTCAGCTGCCACTTACAAGCTGTGTGGCCTTGGACAAGTCACTGTATCTTCCTGAGCCATAATAAAGGGCATGCAGGAAAGGCAGCTAAAACAACCCCTTGCCACATATCTAAAGATGAGTGACCAAAAGTTACTAATATTTTTTTATCCTCCTCCTCTGTGTCCCCTTCCCTCCCTCCCTCTGGCTGTAGGAATCCTGACCTCTGTGAAGAGATGCTGGCGTTTCTGGTCCAACCCAAGCCAGAGAACCGTCAAGAAGGGGCCTTCATTCTGGATTCTCCGACTCAACACCGAAGTCCCAGCTGTGACGTGCTGTCACCGAAGAGGGACTGGGAAAGGAAAAGCATATATATATAGATATATATAGATATAGATATATATACAGGAAACACCGCGTCCTTGCACTGCTGCTGGGGCTGGCCGAGCAGTCGGCCAACAGCAACAACCAACATCTGAATGCCTACATTTCCTTTGCAGACACATTGAAGAATTGGTGGGACTTTTCAGGAAAAAAAAAAAAAAATTATGACAATAATCTCTTGCTCCCCCTTTCGAAGCCCCATGGAACGCCAGAAGCAAGCCAGACCACAATGATTGTAGGAGTCCAACACGACCCTGGTTCTGCACGTTACACTGAGCGGACAAGCATTCCATTTGTCCTGCGGCGTGTTGCCCACTCCAATGCAAAGGAAACACTTCTGCAGCAAAGCAAGAGAAGTCGCAGCAGCAAGACACCCACCGTCAACCATTTGCCGAGAAAGAAAGAAACCCACCCCCCCCCCCAAACCCCCACTCAGAAAGGAGGAAGAACACTGGATTGTTATTTTTTGGGTCTTGACACTGGGCTGCAAAATCCACCTTCCTTTCTTCCACCTTCCCTCCCCCTGACTCACGTGTCTTATGGTCATTTCTGTCTCGGCTGTCTCCTCCCCCTCCCCCCCGCTGCGTTCCCCCCCCCCCCCCCCCCCCCCCCCCCCGTCTCCTGGTCCTGCTAAGGGCCACTGCAGATGACTCTGGTTTGAAACAAGAAAAAGAAAAGAAAGCAAGAACAGAAAACCCAGCCACAGGAAGGGGAAGTAGACATTTTATGTTTATGGGTTCTCATTGAAGGTGCAGCTTGTAGGAAATGTGTATGGATGTGCTTTTAAGTTATGTATATTACATATAACAGGAAACAAATATTAAAATAAACAGTGCTGGTAAGTATGAAGCTGACATTTTAAAATTATAATTATCCGACTGTGATTGATGTATCCCAAGGTTCTTAGATCTCCCTGAACCGGCCCAGCCAAGGAGACCAGGACTCTGGCTGTGGGTTGCTCACAGTAGGAGCTGACGGTTCGGTGTAGTAATACAGTGTGTGGTATTTGTAATTGGTTGATTGGTGGGGAGGGGTGGGGTCCCCAGATGGAGGGGCAGGGGTTTGGCAAGAAGGAAGAAACACAGATGTAGTCCAAGATGCCTTCTCCCCTCGGGCAGTAGCCACCAGGGCCTGGTCTATGCTCAGGTGTGGGGTCCAGAGTTAGGATTCTGCTACCTCCCTAGGGAAATTGCTTCAGTTTTCAGTCTTCTCTCTTTTTTTTTTTTTTTTTTTTTTGGCCACATGTCTTTTCCCTGACCACATTGTGACATCTGACTCCCCATCCAGAGGGAGGTGATGCCCCTGGCCACTGCAGAGGATGGTGGCTTTAATTTGGCTGTCTGGAGAGTCTCAGCTCACTCTTATCCTCTGCCCTTCCACATTCATTCTCTTCCTTCTGGGCCAAAGCAGCCATAGAGACCATGAACACAGGGCAGGCCCTGATAGGTCAAAACTGCATTTCCAAAGGCTTTGCCTGCCCCTGAATAAGCTGAGGGTGAAAGGTGTTGTTGCTCAAAGCCTCCATCCATGTATAAGACGCTGGCTTCAGAAACCTCCCCTTCAGCCAGCATCTGAGCTCTGAGCCTGTATCCTCGGAGTCCCCCAAATTGCCTCCAGATCACAGAAGCTCTTGGAGAAAGTCCCATCAAAAGCTTGGCATTGACCTCTGGCACACATGGTCTTTCCCAGGCTTGCCTGCCATGAGCTGCTTCTCTGAGCTCACGGAGTCTTCTTTGGAGGAAATGTGTCCCCACTACACTTTAATTTCTCAGTCCCATCTTATCTCCCCAGTCCCACCACTAAAGCAGTCATTAAATTCATTCAACAAATATTTTATTTATTGAGTCCCTACATGTGCCAGGCAGTATCCTTGGGCTGAAGGAGAGAATATGGGGGAGGGGAGGGACCCGGAAGTCCTCGGAGCCAGCCTTACATCTTCAACCATGGCTTGCCCCTCTGAGATTCCCACATTCTCTCCGAGTATTGGCCATTGCCCAGCGATACCCTCCAGAGGGCCCAGGCTTACTTACCAGTTACCCCAGTGACTTATGTGCTTAGTTTGCTAAGCTGGTGCTGACCTGAGGCAGGACAGGAAACCAGAACAGCGTTTGTCTCTGTGGGCAAAAATGGGACAGAGAGCAGGCAGGGAGAGTCCTGCACCTGGGGCTCAGTTGGCAGATTCAGCCACATCCTGCCAGGAGCAAGGCTGGTGGCCCGCTCCAACTTCCCCTGAGTGCGACAGCTCACTTTCCATGCACCAGGTTCTTTTTACCATCCTGGTGGAGAAGCCACAGAACCTTCCCTCCCCGCACCGCCCCCCCCACCCCCCACACACACCTCGAGAGCTCCCATTCTTTCTGGGCCATGAGCCAGAGTGGCTCCACCCTCCCTGGGCCACCTGGAATTTGGCTCAGGCACCCCTGCCAGGCGTCATGACCACACCGGTCACACCATGGAGGGAGAATATTGTTCTGGGTTCTACACCTCATTATAAGCCCCTGAATGTGTGGTTTCAGGGCAGGGATGAAGTGACCAGATTTAGCTTGTGGGCTGGCCAGGGTTTGTGGAGGTCTCCATCCCATGGATGTTGTGACCTTCCTTCCATGGAGAGGCAGGCAGTGCCACCAGGGAGGAGGGGAGCTGCAAAGCTAAAATCTAGGGCACTGTTTCCTCCCCATCCTCCTCTTCATAGGGAATATAGATGTTTGTCTTGTCTGCCTTCAACCTACTTTTCTTTTTTTCCTTTTTACATTTCTCATCGTTTCTGTGCTGCCTTTCCACCCAGGAGACCATGTAGCAGAGTGGAAAATGTCCTGGAGGGTATCCTGGCTCAGCCATGTGACATTGGACTAGTCCCATCCCACCCCCATCCCCTTTTGGGCCTCAGTTTCCCCACTTACAAATGAGCAGGATAAACCAGAGGCTCTCCGGGGGCTTTTCCCAGTCTGCTGTCATACAGATATTCATTTTCTCTTATTTTGCTTTCTCGGGATCTTTTCCATCTGAGGGTACAGGAAGTGCCAGGACCTGTTTTCAGTTTTTGAATCCTGCAAGCACATTCCAAGACTGGCCTGCAATTGCATGAGCAACATCACTCTAAATAATTTTTTTTTTCAAAAGCACCTTACCAACCAACTGCGATGCTGTCCTGTTCCTTTTTACTCACACCCCTCCCTCCCCTCTTGTCCCGCGCTCCCCCACCTCAGTGCTCTGTGCTGTATGCGTGTGCTCTCTGTTCTTGTATACTCAATAAAAGTGAAATAAATGTGTTTGATGCTGAACCACAAACTGTCTTGGCATCTCTCTCTCCCTCTCTCTTTCTCTCTCTCTCTCTCTCTCTTTCTGTCTCTGACCTTGGCTACGGGTACAAGTTGGCATTGTGGGAAGGGCTAAAACTAGGATGGAGAAATCCCAACCTTGAACACTTTCATTCAACACATTTGCCGTTTCCAGTGTGGCCCATGTCTTGGGTTAAGTTCTGCAGGCATAACAGCAAATAAGACAACATTCCTGCCCTCCAGGAACTCTCATGCTAGTAGAGTGCAGGAAACAGATGACACAACAGTCAAGCAGTCAGAGACAATTCCAGAGTGATTAGCACCGGGAAGGAAATGCACAGAGGAAGGAGATGGTTGCTGAGGGAGACCACTTTAAGTAAGGTGGCCAGTTATGGCCCCCCTGCAGAAGAGCTGCATGAAGAGAAACGTCCAGTAAGGTGAGGACCTTGGGCGAGAACATGCTAGGCAGAAGGAAAAAGCATGTGGGCCCCAGGATGAAGAGGGGCTTGGTGTGTGGAGGAACAGCATGACCCATCCTCTTTTGAAAGAAGACCACCTGCATTGGGATCTCTTCCTATAATCCTTCTCCGTGGGAGCCTAGCAGATAACGTATACACCAGTCCCGAGCTTCAGCCTTTGCCCACCGCCATATATGTTGCCATATCCCTACATGTGCCACCATCCCATTATCGACTTCTTTCTTTAAACTGACTCTATAAATGTGTATGTAAAGGAAATGATATCACTTCATAAATGGAAAACTAGTGTCACTTGCCAAAGAAATGAGGTCTTCATAAAAATAAATGCAAAAATATAAAATTAAAAAATGCAAAAATATAAAATATAATTTATGTAAAACTTAAACTCACTCCTTGGACTGCCCGAGTTGCATGTACCACACTTTCCTTTTTACTCTACTAGGTGACTCACCCCAGACCACCTTTCTTTATTGCCCAAAATCTTACAAGTGAGAACCACTGATAATAATTGGATGCATTTTGCATGGTGCCATTTTGCCCCCACCCCCACCCCAGGGAACATTTAGCAATGTCTGAAGACATTTCTGGTTGACACAACTGAGGGGGGTTACTGGCATCTAGTGGGTAGAGAATAGGGATGCTCTTAAACATCCTACAATGCACAGGACAGCTCCCACAACAAATAATTATCTGGTCTGAAATGTCAATAGTACCAAAGTTGAAAACCCTGATTCGGATGGAGATGTGACCCACAAGGTGGGATTCCAGGGCCACCGTCTGTAGCTTCCATGCCCATAATTCAGTGCCCTGGAGTGTCTGAGAAAACAGTGAGCTCAGCTGGAATGGGGAGCTCTGAGACCAGACTGTGGAGCTCAGCACCTAACACTGGGAATAAGGAAGCTCAGAGAGGGAGCTGAGTTTCTTCGTGCAGGAAATGGAACTGACACAACAGGCTGAGATTGACATGCATGACTGTGACTGATGAAGGCCATCTCTGGTTAATCCTGTAGCATCTTACTGTGATTAACCATGACCTCAAGGCCCAGTCTAGTCTGTAGCCCACTAAGAGATGAGTTTCGACTGAGACAGATTGGTGTGTCCAGCTGTCACTGAGGAAGTATGACAGGCTAGCTAAGCAGCAGCAGCACAGGGACAAGAATAGCCAGTCAGACCTTGGTTTGCATCCTAGCTCTGCCACTCTCCAGCTGTGTAACCTCTCTGAGCCTCAGTTTTCTCTTCTGTAAGTTGGGAATACTAATACCTACTTACTAGGGTTAATGTAAGGCTTAGAAGTCACATAAGAATGGCCTGCCCTATGGGTTTTGGACTTACCTAGCCAGCCCGCACAAGCACATAAGCCAATTCTTTGCAATAAATCTCTTAATATATATCTCCTATTGGTTCTGCCTCTTTGGTTGAACCCTGACTGATGCAACCACGCAGCACAGAGCTAGGCCCCCAAATAGAATCCATTTATTAATACTATAGTTAATTAAACTTGATCTATATCTACATCTTCATCTGTATGTATATCTAGTTATATATCCAGCTGAGACTTTGTGCCTGGCGCTTCCTACTCCGTTCCAGGGAAACAACAGAGACTAAGACTGTCGTTGCCTGCACCGCCTGAGGATACTGGGCGATTATGGCTGGAGGAGGGATCCATGTGGTGGCTACTGTGGCTGAGACTGGTTCCTCTCCACGCTGGGGGCTGGATTTCTGACAATCTGACAATCTCCTCTAGGGCCGAGTGTGGTTGGAAGCTGAAACTGGGTGATAATGGGCCAGAGGTGATACTCAGGTAGATACTGGCTGACCCGGACCATCCCTGAGCATCAGATTGTGGCTACTAGGCAGTCATAATCTTGACCCCAGCTTCAGCAACAATGACTGAGACCAAAGGACCAGTGCTGGTGGATGTATTTCTGGAGCAGGATATGCATAGTTTGGTGAAAGTTGTTACCCATGGCTCAGGAGCTGAAACGTGTAACTGAAAGTGGCAAAAGACGACATTTGATGGGGCGGAACCTGCAGCCGCGGACCGTTCTTCCCGAGACCAAGAGCTCTGCCGGGCCGCTTTCCCCGTCGCGCCCGTCCCGCGCCAAAGCGCGAGAACTTCCGGTGAGTTTCCCCGGTGTCTCAGAGTGGGGAGAGTCCGAAGCTGGTGAGTGCGGCGTCCTGGCCTGTTTTAACTCCTCTGCTTTCGTTGTCTGTGTGGCCCGGGCTCCCTCTTCCCGGCTCCGGATCGCGGAGTGCCCTGAAGTGGGATACCTCTCCGGGACGTACGCCTCCTGGTCTCTGGCCGGTGGTGGGACCCTGGTGGCTCTGCAGGCCTTTCTCCCTAAGAAACCGTCACCAGAGACACCGTCGCCACTACTTCCTGGGGCACCCGGGGTAACTTCGCGCTTTTTTCCCCTAACTTTAGAACTTGGGGGCCGGAGACTGTGGCCGCGTCCGACATGGTTATGTCCGACTCTGTAATTTTGGGTAAGGTATTTGCCCAAACCATCCCTTCGTTTCTCATCTACAAAATGGATATCATGTTTTCATTAAATAAATGCTTATCAAGCATCTTTTATGTGCTCGAGGTACAAAAAGGCTCAAGTCTCACGGAGCTGACAGCTGTGTATTAAACATAGGCAAATTTGCAGCCTGATAAATGAAATGGAAAGGTACAAGGTGCCTTGAGAGTGTATCACTGGATACCTGATCTAGCCCCGGGACATGGACTCAAGGAAGCTGGACTGAGGAAATGACAGTTGTGCTGAGATCAGAAAAATGATTTGAGGAATAGGGGAGGGAAGAGTTTTCTATGCAGAGCAGACTCCTGCTTGAGGGTCTAAAAGAGGCCCGTGTGGCTGATACAAAGAGCTTGCAGGGGTGGGGTGCGTGGTGTGAAACAGTCTGGAGGAGTTGCCAGGGACCAGGCAGCACAGACCTTGTAGGGTTTGTAGGTCACGGTAGGAATTCTGGTTTTCCAGGAGCCATATGAGAAGCCACTCAGATGACATTAAGTGTGGGTGGTGACATGCTTAGATTGGCACTTCAAAAAGTTCATTCTGGCTGTTGGATGGAGAGCGGATTGGAGGGGCAGGCACTCTTTGGGTGAGGGACAGGTAACTTGGAGTAAGGATGCGGTAGAGAGAAGCAGATGGATGTGACTTTCTGCATTCCAGGGCATTTTCTCTGTGCCAGGCCATGTGCCAGCTGCTGACGATACAGTGAGGAGAATTATGGGCTGGTGGAATTGGAATAAAGGAATGTCATTATGAAGGAGGAGCACACAGATGCCCCAAGGGAAAATGGCTAATTGATGAACAATTACTCTGAATGCAATAGCTCTTAATTTAGCAAGTATTTATTAATTCTGAATTCAGGGTTAGGAATAAGAAGGTGATGATGCAAATTAGTTAGCAGTGGCTTTCAGACTTTTGACTGTGACCTACAGTAACAAATGCATTTTACCTTATGACCAAAAGTACATACAAACACAAAAAAACTTCAGAAAACAGTTATTATCTTTGTTACTCATGATGCACTCTGATTTTTTTAATTCTGTTCCTTTCATTAAAAAAAAATTAATGTTGGTTGAAACTCTACATTGCTTTCTTGACCCATTAATGAGTTGTGATTTGCAGTTTGAGAAAAAAGTGCTGATTCAGAGTGAGAGTCCTTTGTAGTGGTTTTGGGTTAAGATGATAAAATATGCCCTTAACATTTTTGGAAACTGGTTGGTCTTCCTTTCCTCCCAGTTTAGTTTTAACATAAGAGTAAGAAAAATTAAACAGGCAGCTGGTTCTTCTGTTTGTGAAATTTGGGGGTCTTGTTTGTATATCTGGCTGGGTTAGAAGTGCCTAGAGGGCAGTGACTGTCCTACTCTGTGGATGTTTCACAGATTATTGTTTCACGCAAAGATCCTGGCATAGTGCAGGCGCTCGGTGATTACTTGCTGAATTGAATAGGTATCTTGGGACTAGAAGGTTAGATAATTGTTTGGATTAAATTAGTTCATGTTGAAACCATTCCTTATAAATACCACCCAGTCAGTATCTGCCTGCATACATGTTTTATCAGTATGGCCTCATGGATAGTTCAGAGGTGGCTAAAATAAGTGTTCTAAGCTCTTTCTCTTCTAAATACTGATCTTGGGCCAGCCACGCCACCTGAATCCATTCTGGGCAAGTGGTCCAGAGTTTCTGCTGACTGTGCACCCTTTGGGAAGTTGTTTAACTCCTTGGACAGTAGGGTTTTTATGTGTAAAATGGGAAGAGGAGGTTTGTGGCTGAAAAGCTCTCCACTTCCCAAACCTTTTGTGAATTTTAGATACTGAGCACTCACTTTCCACCTTTTGTCCATATCTGGGCCTTCCTTGTTGCTTATGAGAAATTGGGTATATCCTTCTCAAGTCCTTGGGACTCTTTAGCAATCGAGTTTAGGCAGAGGTGTAGTGTAAGACAATTTAGGCACAGTTATAGTTTCGAATAGACCACCCAGGCTTTCCCCACCTTCAGCCTCTGTTTTGTGTGTGTGTGTGTGTGTGTGTGTGTGTGTGTGTGTGTGTGAGAGAGAGAGAGAGAGAGAGAGAGAGAGAGAGAGAGAGAGAGAGAGATGTGAGAGCAGATCCTGAGTGGACAGTGGGAAGAATACTGGCCTGGAGGACAGGGTACCTAAGTTCTAATTTGTGAGACCTTGAGCATGTCACTTCTTGATGTCTTTCTAGCTGTGAAGTGAGTGTTCTTGCTCATTAAAACACAAAATCCTCTTTCTCTGTGAGTCTTATTTTCCTCATTGGTAAAACTGATTAAGGTTTGTGGTGAAGATTAAAGGAGATAATTATGTCAAGGGTCTGATTCAATCTGGCACATGGAGAATCCTCAGCAAATGATGAACTCTGATTTCTTTCTTTTTTCAGTTCTGTAAGACAAGAAGGGTTGTTCTTTTGGTCACGTACCACTGGTCTCATGGCTGCCATGCAGATGGATCCTGAGCTTGCCAAGCGCCTCTTCTTTGAAGGGGCCACTGTGGTCATCCTGAATATGCCCAAGGGGACAGAGTTTGGCATTGACTACAACTCCTGGGAGGTGGGGCCCAAGTTCCGGGGCGTGAAGATGATCCCACCAGGCATCCACTTCCTCCACTATAGCTCTGTGGACAAGGCCAATCCCAGGGAGGTGGGGCCTCGTATGGGCTTTTTCCTTAGCCTGCAGCAGCGGGGGCTGATGGTCCTGCGCTGGAATGCAATTCGAGAAGAGGTAGACCTGTCCCCAGCCCCAGAGGCTGAGGTGGAGGCCATGAGGGCCAACCTCCAGGAGCTGGACCAATTCCTGGGACCTTACCCATATGCCACACTCAAGAAGTGGATCTCACTCACCAACTTCATCAGTGAGGCCACAATGGAGAAGCTGCAGCCTGAGAGCCGACAGATCTGTGCCTTCTCAGAGGTGCTTCCTGTGCTGTCCATGAAGCACACTAAGGACCGGATAAAGCAGAATCTACCTCGCTGCGGCACTGAGTGCAAAAGCTACCAGGAGGGCCTGGCCCGGCTGCCAGAGATGAAGCCCAGAGCCGGCACAGAGATCCGCTTCTCAGAGCTGCCCACACAGACATACCCGGCAGGTGCCACACCAGCAGAGATAACCAGGCACAGCATGGACTTGAGTTATGCCTTGGAGACTGTGCTCAGCAAGCAATTCCCCAGCAGCCCCCAGGATGTGCTAGGTGAGGAGGGACGAGACTCTTTGGGAGTGGGCCAGGGGAAAAGTGTATGGTAGAGGGCTTTAGAGTAAGGGCTGCATCTTGGACTATCTAGTCCAGTGGTTCCTAAACTTGGCTAAGGAAGCAGTCTCACCCAGTCCCCCTGGGGACTGATTCAAGAGATCTGGAGTGGAGCAATACCTGTCTGTCTGTCTGTCTATATAGTAAGCAAGCACCATAGGTGAACCTGATGCAGCCAATCCTGTGTTTGGGAGCCACTGATGTGGCCCAGCCCCTCATTTTACAGATTGAGGTTCACAGATGGAAAGGATTTGGCCAACTATGTGGTTGAAATGAGACCAGAGCCCAGGGCTCTGGGTTCCCATCTGCCTCCTCAGTTCGCTCCTGATTCTCTCAAGGTGTTGGTCTCTCCACTGGCTTAGACCAGGATGGCGATTTAAAAAAAAAAATTTTTTTTTAATGTTTATTTATTTTTGAGACAGAGAGAGATAGAGTGTGAGTGGGGGAGGGGCAGAGAGAGGGGGAGACACAGAATCTGAAGGAGGCTCCAGGCTCCAAGCTGTCAGCACAGAGCCCGACGTGGGGCTTGAACTCACAAACTGTGAGATCATGACCTGAGCCGAAGCCAGGCACCCAACCGACTGAGCCACCTAGGAGCCCCCAGGATGGCGATTTTTAAAAAATTTTTATTGCCTTTCTCCCTTAGTGCAAAAATAATATATGGTCATCAGAGAAGCAAAACAAAAATTCACTCCCAATTCCCACCATCTAGAAATAACCTTTTTTACATTTTGGTGTATTAACTTTTTGTCTTTTATATATGTATGTATCTATGTGCAGTATTTCATTTGAGTCTCTGTATATTTCTATGAATTTCCTTTTAGTTTTTTTTTTCTTCTACTTAATTATATGTGTTTGTGTGTATATATGATTTTTTACAAAAACAAGATTACAGTATATTATTTTGTTATTTTATAATCTGCTTTAATATAAACATTTTTCTATGTCATTGAAACAGTCCCTCTAATGTGGCTGCTTATGTGCCATAGTTATTGAACTAACCCTCTGTTGATGGACCTTTAAGATGTCCCTATTTTCTCTATTGTGTCATCTAGTGAACATCCTTGTGTGTACTTAGACATACATTTAGGGTTGAAATTGTTCAAAAAACTTTCTTTAACGGTTATTTTTGAGAGAGAGAGAGAGAGAGCGAGCGAGCATGAGTGGGGAAGAGGCAGAGAGAGAGGGAGACACAGAATCCGAAGCAGTCTCCAGGCTCCGAGCTGTCAGCAGAGCCCAACACGGGGCTCAAACTCACAAACCATGAGCCAAAGTCGGATTCACAACTGACTGAGCCACCCAGGTGCCCCCAGGGCTGAAATTGTTGATCAGAGGGAGCATGTTGCCAGCTGGGGTGAGGCTGTTGTGTATCACCTCTGAAATGGCAATTTAGCAAAGACTGCATGGTTGGAGAACGATGTCTTGTTTCAATTTATATTTCTTTGATTGCTAGTGACAACAAACATTTGTCACACCTTTAACAGCTATTTATATTTTTTCTTTTACAAATTGTCCAGGTATTTGCCTATTTTTCTGTTGGAAGATCAATGAGAAATTTGAATATAGGGTCCTCTATATCATTGGCTCGCTGATGAAAGGGCATGTTTTAATGGGTGCATCTTAATGCATTACACAGTATTATCGTTTAATAAGTAACAGTTGAAATTCTGGCTTAGAAATGAACAGAAATCCTGTTTTCTACCTCTTAAACATTTTAGTTCTTCACAGTAATCTTGTGAAGGGTCTGTTGCAGGGATAACTATATCTTCCTGACAGCTCCTTGAAATTATTTCTGATCTCATAATTTAATTTTAGACTAGGCCAGAAATGCATGAATTCAAGTAAGTGCCCTAAATTCAGAGAATAAGCTCCTATTTCCAAAACTAACCAGGTAAAGCCAACTGTAGAAGCAAATCATTAACCTCAATCGTACAAAGAAAATTTGTGTCTTGAAAATATCAGTCAACATCTAATATCTGGACCAGGCAGCTAGTCAAACTCAGTTCCACAAGCCTAGGAATAGGGTACTAGTTTTTCAGGTCTCTGGAGGGAACAGAGATCAAACAGCATGCATTTAAAGAGGTACTTGGTGTTGAGTGCATCTGTTCTTTGTATGGCCCACATATAGGTATAACACCACAGAAGCCCTCATTAAATTTGAAGCCAGAGAGAATGTCTCTCATCAGCAACAGTATATCTTGGCAACGAGAGACCCAGTTGCTTGCCCAAGGACAGTGGCTTCTGGATCATCAGGTCTCTTTGTTTGAGACAGGCATCTGGTGGAAATGTGGGAATAATAATAGCCGATATTTCTTGAGTGCTCCTTTGTGCCAGGCATTATTCTAAATGCTTTACATGTACTATACTGATTCATTTAATCTTCACCACAGCCCTCAATTAAGGAAATTGAGGTATAAACAGATTGAGTAACTTGCCCAAGGTCAGACAGCTGTGAAGGGTAGAGCTGAGATTTGAACTCAGGTAGTTTGTTTCCAGAGCTGGTGCTATTTAGCCACAAAGCTGTTCATAGAGATCCAATTACAGAGCCCTGTGGGTAAGCAATTGCAAGTGATTTTGGCTGGCAGGCTAAGCCTGGAACAAATACTCACGAATTTTCCTCTTCTGGGGGGCTCTGGAACTGTTGTCACCCGATAGGAAATCTGTTTTATCTTTCTGTTGTTCCCACTGGCAAGCATTGGATGTGTGACCTTGGGCAAGTCCCTTGACTTCATCTGCAAAATGAGACAAGTACCACTTTCCCTGAACACCTTCTGGAGTTGCACTGAGGATTACATGGTGTAGTACAGCATTTCCCCGGTGCTGGAACAGACCATCTGCATCAGAATCACCCGGGGAGCTTTTTCGAGCTACAGATAGTGACGCTTCATCATCTGTCCTCAACCAGGATCTCCGTGGGTGCAGCTTGGGCAGCTTCATCTTTAATCAGCTCTCCTAGTAATTCTGCTGGGCAGTCAAGTTTGGGATCTGCCTGGCATAATATGCATGAGCACATTTGGTAAACTTCTTAAGTGCCAGGCATATATTAGGTGTACTTCTTTTGTAGTCTGATTTTACAAAACCACAGTTTGGTTTTTCGTGGCTTGAGTTTATAGCAGTTCAGCAAACTTTTACTGAGCATCTGCTCAGTGCAAAACCCCACCTAGTAAGAGTGCTCTGCAGGGGTGCCAGGATACAAGGCCACCACCCATTGCTGAGGGCCAGTAGACTTGGCGGCCTTGTACATTCAGCCGGCACTCCACCATCTCAGGATCATTCTCTCTGTGCCTTTCAGGTGAACTCCAGTTTGCATTTGTATGCTTCCTCTTGGGGAATGTGTATGAGGCATTTGAGCACTGGAAGCGGCTCCTTAATCTCCTGTGCCGGTCCGAAGAAGCCATGGTGAAGCACCACACCCTCTACATCAACCTCATCTCCATCCTGTACCACCAGCTCGGCGAGATCCCCGCTGACTTCTTTGTGGACATTGTCTCCCAGAACAACTTCCTCACCAGCACCTTACAGGTGAGCCATCTTTTGGCTGACACCCATGGGGGTCAGAATTAAGGCTAGGATGGGTGAAAGCATCCTGGGAAGGTTACTCTTTTGTTTCAGTTACCTAACCTCGGGCTGTTTCCTGGTTCTCTCCTCTACTCAGTTGTGAGTTCCTTGATGCCAGAGACCCTCTGTCTGTACCACCATTTCCCTGACTTGCTCCTAGAGTGCCACACAGTGGGGTACTTGGCATTTGAATAACTTCCACCTCTATGAGTTATTCAGCTCAAAACTGTAGCCATAAGTTGGTACTACCCAGTAGGACAGAGTTTTGAAGCTTGTTATTTCCAGGGAAACATCTGCAGCTCCTTAGATCTCATTTAAGCATTAAAGTAACTTTGATTTCCTGTTCAAACAAAACGTGCCAGTTTCTGCAGAGATTCTCTGACCGAAAAAGTGAAATTTGCTTTTAACTTGGCAATTAAATTTTCATTAAGAGTGATAATTAGGGAAGAAGCTTCAAACAACTTACAATCTTCATCCTGTGCTATTTCCTCCCTTTGCAAATAGATTAGCTTCCTTTATGTTCTTGGGACAGCCTCTGTCACTCACATTTTGTAAGTTTCTCAAGTGTAGAAGATGCAGAAGCTGTCAATTTCCATACTTTTGTTCCCTGAGCTGCTTTTTTCTCCCTGTGTGTGATACCACTATGAGGCCCACTCCTTACAAGGTGGCTATTCACTAACCTCCCACACCCACCCAGGGTGAGAGAAGGAACGAACTTTCAGGGAATGCCTGTTGAGTATCAGGCATCATGGTTATCATGCTTCTTGGATTCCCTCATTTAATCTCTCCCAAGCCCTTCAAGGAAGGGAGGATTATTTCCTGTTTACAAGTGAGAACATTGAGACTCGAAAGATTAAGTCATTTATATAAGGTCACAGAGCTGGTAAGTGGTAGAGTCGGGATCTGAAACCAGGCCTGAGTCTTGTGCTTATGCCCCTAGGTACTGCATATGACGTAGATCCCCCCAGTAAGGATTCTTGATTGACATTAGTGGAAATACCACCAGGGGCTTGTTTCTCAGGTAGTGGACACTTTTCGAGAAAAAAACATACTGTTGGAAGAATCCCTGTGAGCAGGCAGCTGACAAAACTCTGGCGGTTGGAAGACTTGTGTAGACCATGGGGACAAGTTGGTCAGCTGATGGTTTGAGCCTGGCGTATTCTACTTCAGAAGAGTTCTAAAACTGCTCTTTTACTGGCTATTGATATAACAGAGGAATTAAATCCCTTCATCTTTCCTCCTAAGGGGAAATTCCGCCCCCCCCCCCCCCACCAAAGTTATTGGGTTGTGTGAGCCAGTAACTGATGAGGGGTGAGAGGGGGCATCCGCTTGCTAACTTGCCTCTGGCAGTGGCCCATGGGAATGACGTGCTACCCTTGTGATGTGCGTTAATGCTGTCACACAAACATAGGAGGGCCACACTGTGTCATTGGCTGTCCTGACCATTGTCAGCACAACCGACAGCTGAGCTCTAATTACTGACGCTGTGTTGCCAACAATGATTTATGAAGCAGAGAGGACCCAGATGGGTTGCTAGATGCCCAAGTGGAGTGTGCAAAGCTGATGGAAGAATTCTGTCTTTGGACTTTTCACCAAGAACATTTGATGTTCATTTTTTAGAAAAATCCAGGACAGGTGCCTTTAAAAAAATAAATCAACACATATTTTTGAGCATCCTGCCTTTATATACAACACTCTGCTGAAGGCGTTGAGGGTTACATATATTAGTTAGTCAGGGTTCCTGCCCTTGAGGGGTTTATTCATTGATTTAGCAGGTATTTGCTGAGCATGTGCTATATTCAAGGCCCTGTTGTAGAACTGGGAATAGAACTTTGAACAAGACAGAGTCCCTGACGTGGGAAAGTAAACAAATGAATTGACTCAAGTCCCTCCAGACAGCATTGTTTAGAAGGCTGTCATGCCCTAGTACCATTTTCCTGAGGCAGGCCTTGAGACCTGTGTGGTCTCATCTAGACTGCATCAGTCTGTCAGCTCCCACGCCAACCCTGGTCAGTCCACCCATGTCTCATGCTGCATCCTGAGTTGCTTCTCTGACATGCGGACATGATCCTACTTCTCTGCATCTCCTTGTTTCCTAGAAAGTTCAAAGCCCAAGCATAGGTCACAAGGCCCATTCTGATCTGGCTCCTGACCTGTTCTCCAGCTTCTCCTTCCTCTCCCTACTTCCCCCATGTCAACTCTAGCAATAGTGGTCTCCCTGCACATTCCCACGTATGCCATGCTATTTCAGGCCTTTTTTTTTTTTCCCCCGATGGCACAAAACACATAACATGAGATCTACCCTTTTAACACATTTTTAAGTTTACAGTACAGTATTGGTAACTATAAGCACAGCAGATCTCTAGAACTTTTTCATTTGGCACGACTGAAACTTTATGCCCATGTTTCATGCCTTCTTAACTGAACATGATTTTTGTTCTACCCGATGTGGACTTGTTCATCCTATAAGATGCCCTCAAGGCGTTTCTCTGTGAAGCCATCCCCGATCTCTCTCCTTTACATATTATTAGCCTACTTTGGACGTGTTGCTATTATATTGCACAGGCCGTGCATGCTGAAATGTGTACGTTGTCTGCCTGACTTCCCCACTAAGCTGTGAACTTTTATCCAAAGCCTGTTTGTTGTTCATCTGGTTATTTTCAACACCTAGTCAAGGCCTAGCATTTCTCTCACTTTGTGTAATTGGATGTTTTTAGATGGATGGAATGCATCAATCATGTGGTAGTGTAAATAGATGCCTCTAATATGATGGGTATAAACAGTGCAGTGAGATCAAAGGGCAGTATAAGCATCATAAAGGAATTGGTTGATTAAGACTGGGGTTGCAATATGAGGAGGTAGAGGATCAGCAGTGGCTGTGAAAGGAGGCATTTAACCATGTGTTGGAAGGATGAGTGAGATTTCAAGAGGCACACTGTAGAAAAGGATATTATAATACCTTTTTTTTTTTAATTTTTAACGTTTATTTATTTTTGAGACAGAGAGAGACAGAGCATGAATGGGGGAGGGTCAGAGAGAGAGGGAGACACAGAATCCGAAACAGGCTCCAGGCTCTGAGCAGTCAGCACAGAGCCCGACATGGGGCTCGAACCCACGAACCATGAGATCATGACCTGAGCCGAAGTCGGACGCTCAACCGACTGAGCCACCCAGGCGCCTCCCCCCTTTTTTTTTTTTTAAATGGAGAGTTAACATTGGTACCATCTTGGCAGTGAGAATCCAGTCCCCCCACACAGACGCACTCACTCAGGGTGTGTATGAGTGAATGAATCAGTCCATGAAAGCCTTCCTCAGCCAGCCGCCTGCTCTGCCCCCAGGTAGTCAAGTAAGTGGAACTGGCTTTCTTACTTAGGAACTTAAATGCTACTACCCACGGAGAGGGACTGGTGTTTGTATGTGTAAGCACTTAAAGGCTGCCACATTAGCTGGTATAAAATTAGCCACGTAATGGCCTCTGTCATTAGAGGCCCTTTTGAATAGATGCCACTGATTTTTATAAATCCCATGGATTTAGGTTGAATAAAAATTATTTGTTTTACAAAAATAGATACAGTTTTTTTCTTTTATTAAAAGCAACTTGAGTCACCATAATTTGTTTAAAACCAATGAAAGGATAATCTGAATTTAATAGTGTGTTAGAAAGTGAGTTATGTACAAAATAAGGATTCTCGTTGCTGATTGCATAGCATTTGGGCATATAGTCACGTAACCTGTTTTTTAAAATACTTTTAGTCACAGTAGGCCACCTATGCTTTCCAGCTTCATTTCTTGCCAATATTCTAAATGCCAGTGTCCATCTTTAACTCTTGATGGAAAACACTGGCTCTGACAATGATGTCTATAGTATTCTTATCACAGCACCAGCCATGATCAATTTCATCTACCTGCTCGTACACCTCCTGCTACCAGCTATCCCTTTGTCACATTTATTGTGTGCATTATCTCATTTAGCCTTCACAACAATGTTCGGAGTTAAGTGTGTAATTTCACTTTATGGTGAGGAAACGGGATCAGAGAGGTCACATCATCTTGCCCAAGATCACCAGAGCTAGTGGATAGCAAGGCTGCGTTTTGATTCTGAAGCCTATGGTGGGTTCCCATTTATTAGCCCCAGATGAAACATCCCAAAGTCTTTAAAGTGACGTCAGAAGACATGATTCCTGCTGCTTTTTACTGCTGGTAATCATTGTGAAATGATAGTTTTGCTTTTAAGACCACTTTCTTCTTCTGCAGGTGGAAAGAGAATGTTCTACCTCTGGCTAGTTTCATTCTAAGTTGAGTAATCATTTGGGAATTGAAAAATTAGGAAATTTCATCTTTTTTGTCTGTCCAAAAAATAGGATAAGATAGTGACTCAGCGACCCACCTTGATATTTTGAATTTCTCAAGGTGACCTGACTGAACTCAATTTATTTAACTTGGGTTTAAAAGGAGGCTCTCACATTTCTGATTTAAGTTATTTACAATTTTAGAATATATAGACTTAATGATGAAAATATGAATACCTTTTTCTATATTTAAAGAAAAATACCCAAGGGCTGTGCTTTTATTGTATTTTATTTTATTTTATTTTTGTTGGGGTTTGCTTTTAGTTTTAGATAAATGCAGTTTTTTGTCAAGTGTTATCCTTTTTCAGAAATATTTTTTAAATATCCAGGATTAATCTTCCGATATTAAGATGATTCATTTCTCAGTGATGTTAAGTGTTTATTTGATTTCACTTTAATTAAAGTAAAACAAATAGATCATTATTAAATGTTCTGAAGAAACCATAAAATTAATCTAAAAACAAGAGAATCAAAGTAAATTCTTACTTGAAAACTAGGTACTGTCTATACATCTCCTTTTCTGAATCATGGGTTTTTTAAATATTAAGTTTGTTAACTACATGGGCAAAAATAGACCATTGGATGCCAGGGGCTTGGGTAGGGGGAGGGTTTGACCACTAAAGAGCAGCACAAGGGAGTTTCTTGGAGTGACAAGACTATTCAGTATTCTGATTATGATGGTGTGTGGGCCTCAGACTCGTAACACTGAATACCGAAAGAGAAAAACTAATACTTACCTTGATTATATTATACAGTGGTTGCATGGGTGTACACATTTGTCAAAACTAATTGAACACTTAAAATGGGTGAATTTAGTTGTATGTAAATTATACCTCAGTAAAGTTGCTTTTTAAAAAAAGTCCCTGGCTCCCCATAGGGCAGTGCTGAAAATACTACTAATATATTAAGTCTGTGTCGAGACAAAAAGAAGGTCTCGGTAGGGAGAAAGGATTGAGGTTTCTCTACTTGGACTGGATTTCGCTCAACATTTATTAACTTGCTCAGTGTTTATCACCATTCTCATCTGTACAGTGGGAATAACAATTTCCTGGCCTCCTACCTCCCAGGTTTGTAGTGTCCAGGCTTGTAAAGATTAAATTGACAAGTTCTTTAAAAAGGACAAAGCACTTTTTAAATTAGAAGCCTTATTTTTCAGACAGAAGCCTTCTCTTATACCTGCCTCTGGTTGATTTTACTCCCCGGCACCGTTTGAGAGATGGTTGAGAAGGATGAATGATGAGTATGAGCCCAGCCTGTTTGGACCTGTCCCTCTTGGCCATTGCCAAATGCAGGGCAGCCCCTGCATCTCATTCATATCTGTTCAGTGAACATCCTGTGGGCCCTAACTCTATGCCAGGCCCTGGGCGATACGCTATGTGGAACACATTGAGAATAAAGACTCATCCTCTACCCATAAAGAGCACAGATCACTGTGATACAAGCACAGTGTGAGAAATGCTATAAGGAAGGCTCAGGCCCAGTGTGAGGGGAACAGAAGCTGGAGCAGTTCATTTCAGCTTGGGCTTTTATAAGAGGCATGTCACAAGGAGGTAGCTTGTGAGCTGGTGGCATTCAGGGGCCACCTCCTCCCCAGGATGAGTCCTTTATGTTGTGCAGCACCATCACATAATTATTGAGCAATTAGTTGGTACCAAGGACTGCAAAAGTGAACCAAAAATGGATTTTCATAGAACCTGTGGTCTTCATTTTTTTGCTCATTAAACACTGTTATGTCAGACTCCGTGCCAGGAGTGTGGTATGCAGTAGCCGAGAGTCACTGCTTTGGAGTGGCTCCTTGTCTCTTGGGAGAGCTCAACAGCAAATGGACTGTTACCTAACTGAAATTGAGGCTATGTTCGTGGTAACCCTGGCTGGGCTCTGGAGGAGCATAAAGGAGCACCTGTTCCATCCTTGGTCTGGGAAGACATACTAAAGGAGGTGATGTCTGAGCTGGACCTGACCTGAGTCACTAGTGGAAATTAGTAGGTGAAGAAGGTGAAAGTTGGGGTGGAAGGGTAGTCTAAGCAGAGGAAAAAGCATGTGTGTGTAGAGAGGCACAGAAGAGGCAATAGAGTATGTTTGGCAGCTGCTCAATGTGGCTGGAGGGGCAGGGCTGTGTGGAGAGGGGTACAGTTTACTGTGTAAGAAGAGGAACAGGAAGAGGCTTTAGCAAATTCAGCCAGCAGCCTCCCCAGGACCTTGGGGCACACCCAAGGGTATGCAGGGCCTCCAGAGCTAATGCTGCTTGAAATGAGGCTTCTCTGCTTCCCGTACAGGGGCCCCTCCCTAGAGTTCAGCCGGGCTCCACGTTCAGCACTCCAGGGCAAGCTCCATTAGCTGCCTATAGACAGGCGGCCGGTTTCCCTGCTGCTCTCCCACCACCAAGCTCACACAACCCCTCTAATTAGTTATTGATCTGTTTTGTTGTGGCTTTGCTTCCCGCTCCTGTATTTAGTCGATTCCCAAGTTAATGAAACCAAATTCTGTAACCCCCACGCATGCTTCTGCACATACTCCCCTCCGCCCCAACCTCAGTCACTTCTGTCCTTGCTACCACTCCAACAAAATGGATCCAAACAGAGACCGCTAAAATGAGCTTCACTCCTGCTAATAGGCAGTGGAGAAGCAGGTGTCCCTGGAATCAGATGTAGAGTACACCTGTTAATTTTATCAGGTCAAGGCTCCTGGAGATGAGATTCCTTCCATGGTGGAATGTGGGCTGGCCACAGCACTAGACTGATGTGGAACAAAGAGCTTCTCCCACCTTCATGCTCCTGTGTCTGTAGGGTAGTCTGGAAAAAACTACCCTTTCCCTTCTGCGCGGTTTTTATCCAGTCATTTAACTCCTCTTTGCCTCCATTTCCATAAAATAGGCATTCTGGTGTGTCTTTCCAGGGCATTGTGAGGATCTGTTGGGATATTCTGAAACTTCTTTGAAAACAGTAAAATGATATGAGAAAGAGTAATGAGTTTGCTGTTACTCTTAGAAGTAATTGGGATCCAGGAAAATCACATGTAGAGAAAATTACTGTTCTGCCCCCTACCCATGGTTATATCAGATGAAACCGAATTAAAAAGAACATCAAAACAAGGGATTAATATCCAGAATATATAAAGAACTACAGTAACTCAACAATAACAAAAACCTGACTAAAACTGGACAAAGGACTTAAGTAGACATTTCTCCAAAGAAGACATACAGATGGCCAGTACATCTACATGAAAAGGTGCTTAACATCACTGCCCATTAGGGAAATGCAGATTAAGACTGCGGTGAGATACCACTTCATACCCATTACGGTGGCTATTACTAAAAAATAATGGGGGCACTTGGGTGGCTCAGTCGGTTGAGTGTCCGACTTGGGCTCAGGTCATGATCTCACAGCTCATAAGTTCGAGCCCTGCGTCAGGCTCTGTGCTGACAGCTCAGAACCTGGAGCCTGCTTCAGATTCTGTGTCTCGCTCTCTCTCTCTCTGCCCCTCTCCCACTCTGTCTCTCTTTCAAAATAAATAAAAAAATTTTTTAATAAGAAAAAATAACAGATCTTGGCAATGATGTGAAGAAATTAGAACCCTTGTTCATTGCTAATGGTAATGTGAACCGGTGCAGCCCCTGTAGAAAACATATGGTGGTTCCTCAAAACATTAAGCAGAATTACCTCATGATCCAGAAATTCCACTTCTAGGTTTATACCCCCCAAAATTAAAAGCAGGGACTCCTGTCATGTCACAGTAGCATTATTTATAATAGCCAGAAAGTAGAAACAACCCACATGGTCATTGACAGGTGAATGGGAAACATAATGTATATGCATACAATGGAGTATCAGCCTTATAAAGGGAGAAAATTTGGATGCGTGCTACAACATGAATGAACTTTGAGGACATTTCATGCTAAGTGAAATAAGCCAGGCACAAGAGGACAAGTACTGTATGATTCCACTTGTACAAGGTACCTAGAGCAGACAAGTTCATGGAGACAGAAGGCAAAGGGTGACTTCCGGGGGCTGGGGGAGGGGCAATGCGGAGTTAGTGTTTAATGGGTACAGAGTATCATTTGGGGGGGGATGAACAAATTCTGAAGATGGATGGTGGTGATGGTTATATAGCAATGTGAACGTAGTTAATGCCACTAAATTGTACACTTAAAAATGGTCAAAATGGTAAATATCATGTGTATTAGTTTTTCAAACGATAATGTAAAAAATGGTTAAATTGGTAGGTTTTGTGTTACGTGTGTGTTACCACAGTTTCAAGAGAAGAACCTCAAAGACAACTTTCAAAGGGAATAGAAACCTCAGTCTGGCAGCCTGTGGCCCATGTAGATTAGAGCAGCGGTTCCACCTCGTTGGCATTGGGCCTGTGACTTTATGGACACAGGGGCTTGCTTATAAGCCCTCCAAGCCTTTCTTGATACCAGCTGGTGTAGTTATTGTCCAGGTGCCCAGGAGAGCACCTCAGGGGACCAGGCCTGGGTGATGGCCCCACTGGCCTTACTCTCAATGGGGCATCTCTGCCCAAGATAGTAATTTTCCATTCTAGTCCTGCCCCAGCTTCTCAGCTGGGTTTGGACCTTCTTTCTTGGTTTGGGGGGAGCACAGCAGGTGGCCTGGGCCTGTGCCAGCAGCAGCTGATCCACCCGCCCCAGAGAGCTGAACACCATGAGGAAATTTCCACAGCTTTCTCGGCCCCCACTGTGTTCTCAGGAGTGACTTATCCTCTGTTCTCTGTAGGTTTTCTTTTCCTCCGCCTGCAGCGTTGCCGTGGATGCCACCCTGAGGCAGAAAGCTGAAAAGTTCCAAGCTCACCTGACCAAGAAGTTTCGGTGGGACTTTGAGGCAGAGCCAGAGGACTGTGCCCCGGTGGTGGTGGAGCTCCCTGAGGGTGTGGAGACTGGCTAACGGGGAATACTGTCAGCCAGGGGAGGCCCCTTCCCACACAGCTGCAGTCCTGGCCTCTCCATTCATCCCTTCCTACCGGGACCTGTAGGGGTAGTGGCCCCACCAGGTTCTGCAAAGTTAGAGCCAGAATTCCCTCTTTTACCAGTAAATAAGTTTCTTCAGTACCAAAGAGGCTATGTGCATCCTGAGGGCACATTCATGGGCTCCCATCAGCCTGGCCATGGGACTAACCTAACTGAATTCTAAATGGGCTCTTATAGAAGCTCTCGGGAGAGACCTGCCTCAGCAGCACCCTACTTCATTCTGAATGAGAAGAATGTGAGCCAAAAACCCAAGAGAACTGATAACTCATTCCATAGGATGGTTAGAAAACAAGACACCCTGGACTGCACAGGGTCTGAGATATCCGTTGGTGACTTTAAAAGTTAACTAGAAGTTCCTAGGGAAATGAGCTAGAATTTCTGTCTGTCCCTTGTTGAATGGGAACATGTCACAGAAAACACAGGCCTGTGACCACTCAGGAGCTCCAGATTGGGAGGGGGAACCCAGAAGACAGGTGGGTTGAGTCTGACGAGTGGTCAGCTTTTGCTTTCTCCGTCAACATCCCTTCCTCCTGTCCAGAGGTCCCAGTGGGTAATCATCCAAGACTGTTGTGGCCCCTGACCTCAGGGGCCTTGCTGATGCCACGTTCCTCTCTTCCATTCCACTCTGAGGCCTCAGTCCCAGAAGTGGGACTTGGCAGCCCCTCTGTACATCCCCATTCCTCACCAGAGCCACCATGACTATTTCTGATGACCTGGAGATTCAACAACAAAGAGGAAGGTTCTTGCTCAGAATAGGCTTCTTTGGCCCTGCTGAAGTTCTCTGTCTGTGTTCAGAGTTCTGGAGATGACCTGACCCACCTGGATCTTCCCAGTCCTGCTGTGGAGCTGTCAGCCACAGAAGTAATGATGCTCCCATTCCCTTGGAGTCCTGAGGGTGTACCCACATACATGGGTCCTGCCACCCTGACCTCAAACCGTTGTACTACGATCAGAATCCCTGCGCCATTCTTTTCCAAGGCTGCGGCTCATACCAGGTTTCTGAATGAGAATCCGTGCTGGTTAAGACTTTTGGTTCCATTTGTTTCCTTGGAGATGTTTTTCCAAGAGCATAACATACATTAAAGTCTTTGAGTTGAGATTAAATCCCCTTGTGTGAGTCTCTCTTGCAGTTAATTTGCCCAGTTCTCAGCTGCCAGGCCACTGTCCATAGACCCACATCTCCCTACTGAGCACCAGGAGACTGCCCAACATCTTCAGTCTCTGGAGGAGGCAAGCAGCCAGCTTTGCCTGCTGTGACCAGTGGGGCTTCCAAGATAGGCATACCTGAAAGGATCGAGGCCCTGTAGCTTTATAATAACCAGAAGTTCCTCCTTGTGTGAATTTGCTATTCTCTTCCACCCGAAGCCCACTCATCAGAACTACCTGGGGAGCTTGTTAAAAGTACGCATTCCAAAGGAATGAATTACTAGTCCATGCTACAACATGGATGAACCTTGAAAACATTGTGCTGAATGAACAGAGCCAGACAAAGGCCACCCATTACATGACTGCATTCATATGAGTTGTCCAGGATCCACAGAGAGAGAAGTTAGTGGTTGCCAGGCACTGGGAGAGTGGGGAAGGGGGTTGACTGCCAATAGCTCCGGGGTTTCTTAGGTGATAGAAAGGTTCTGGAATTAGCGAGTGGTGATGGCTGTACCACCTTATGAATATACCCAAAAAAACCCCACTGGAAGTGCACACCTAAAAATGGTGAATTTTATGCCATGTAAATTATATCTCAATAATAACTTTTTAAAGTACATATTTCCAAGTCCCACCCCACAGGGATTCAGAGGCTGTGAATCTGGATATGGCCTGGGTCCTGTGGCACACTCAGTTTTGAGTAACTACCCAGAAGTAACAGCATTGCAATTTAGTACTTAGAGTTCCATTGGGACAGAATTTGTGTCCTCCTGGCATTGTCAGAGCAGCGTCTGGAAGTTGGGTCATGTGACTATGTTCTTCAAGCTGTTGGTCTGCTATCTACACAGACCCACTACCCCCTACAACCCACACAAACAGGGATTAAGAAAAAGTAACCACTATTTGCTAAGTGTTCTGTTAGTTCACTTAATCCTCACAAAAATATGGGCTAGGTGCTACTATTATCCTCATTTTACTGTAAGAAAATGGGCTCAGAGACCTTCAATCATTCTGCCGGCGTCCCACAGCTAGTAAGGATTGAGCACAAGAGTCAAGCCCGAGCCCCTTGGTGGCCAGAGCCCACACTCAGCTGCTGTGTTCACTGCTGTGATGTACTCTCTCCCTGCCCTTGCAGGTCTAGGACAGCCTTCCCTTCTCCCTGCTTCCCGGATCTAGGCCTGGCCCTGTTGCCAGCCAGCTGTGTGAAGTCGGACAAGTCACTTCCTTGGGCCTCGGTCTACTTACATATAAAGTAAGAGAGTTTGCTTAGATTTGGGGTTTCTGATGTAGATTCTCCAGGCTCCCTCAAGAATTTAAAAGTGGACCATTGTGTTATTTTAAATGTTTTCAACAGGGAAACTACATTTGCACAGGATAATGTGTCCGGACTGACAAAAAACCAATAGGTCTCTTGTTTGGGGCCGGAGTGACATCGACTCTGTCTCTTGCTGGTCCCAGCTGGCAGTCCTCTATGTGTCTTTGATGAATAAAAAATGTGAAAACAAATTAATTATTACTTAATACTTGCAATATTTCTGGAAGGCAGAAACCTTGCAAATGGAGAGCCAGTGGCCTTGCTGATCTGTAAGCTCCTTCCACTTCTAACACATCTAAAAGTGAAGCTGTTGGCAGGACCTGGCCTGATTTCCAAATCCCCTCAAATGCAGGCCTCCTGAGGCCTGGCTCTTATTTGCAAGGCTGCTTTATCCTATTAACAGAATCAGCAGAGGTAGCAAGTCTCCAACCACTCCCGCTGTCCCCACGACAACCCTTGCTGATCTGAGCCCATCCGTCTAATTTGTCACTGCTTGAGCGGTGGGGGAGTTCCCCGCCGCTGACTGCCTCTCACCATCGATAATTACTTTCCCAACGTCATCCCCTTGTAAATATTATTTAATATTCTCAGGGCACCGTGACATGTCAGTTTCTCCAACTAATCAGACTCTGGCTTGGCCAAAATGCCCTGCTGCAACGGGGGCTGGAAATGCACGGTGAATGTCTGGGCAAAGCCGTCACTGAGTCACATCCCCGTGACATCCACCGGATCCAAAGCAGAATGGAGTGGGACGCTCACCTGAGCTACCTGCTGATAACTGGGGGCGGTGTGGTCCTGTGATTCCGCAGGTCCGCTCCTCTCCTCGGTCCCCAATAGACCAGGGCACCTCTATGCCTCAGAGTCCCATACATCTGGCCCAGGCAGGCTTTGTTTTCACTAGAACATTCTACCTCTGGAGTATCCAGGGTCTCCTTGCTGGCTCATGCTGGCTCATGCTGGCTCATTCTCCCCCAAAGCTGGGCTCCTGCCCTGAACTGGCCTCCCTGCTGAGATGGGGGCTGGGGGTGATGAGAGCCAGAAATAGTGTCGGCTGTTCCCTGCTGGGGGGAGGGGTGTGTCCCCAACCTGCCAGGCCTTCTGTCCTGCATCCTCAATCTGGTGCTCACTGGTATAACAGGGTTATCTCCAGGTTTCTCTGGAGAACAGGAATCTTGGGAGTTATCGGTTAAAATGCTTGGTGGGAGGAAGGTAGGAGAAGTAGGGGGCTTCTCAGATGGCCTGTGTGAAGGAAACTCCACAGGTCTTTCCTCCTTGGTTCTTTGTCTATCTTCTCCCCTCCCCAGATTTCTCTATTTTTCCTGTGTCGCCTCCAGACATTTTTACCTGGCTCAGGTCAGGACTCTACTTCTAAAGGGATCCTGACAGATAGGTTACATTTTGGGGAGAGGGAGCTCTTACGTGAGAAGCAGTTGGAGAAACATGTGGGGTCTCACCCATGAGCAGAGAGGCTGGGGGAGCTATCTTGACGGAGGAGGTCTCTGTGCCCTTCCGAGTGCAGAGCTGGGAACCATGGGAGAAGTTACAGGGAGGCTGCCGTGGGCTCTGTTCCTTCTTCATCCAAACAGTACTTTCTGAGTGCCTGCCCCGGTGAGCTTACGCTCATTTGGAGGGGAGGGGCAGACAACAAGCATAAGAAGTAGGTTACAGAGATTGTTAGTTGTAAGAAATGCTCTGGCAAAAACTAGAGCAGGATAAGGGACATTGAGAGTGCTGGGAGGGTAAGAGGAGATGTTGCAATTTAAATGGGGTGACATTTGAGCACAGATTTGAAGGTGAGCAAGGAGCCATGTGGGCATCTATGGGAAGAGCGTTCCAGGCAGAATGAACAGGGAATGCAAAAGCCCTGGAGCAGGAGCATGCCTGGTGGGTTACGGGAACACCGGGGGTCACTATGGTGAGAGCACAGGGAATAGCTGGAGAGGAAATCTGGGCAGCCACAAGGGATCAAATTGTCCAGGGCTTACGGGCTGTAAGCATTTCACTCAGTGAAATGGGGACCCATTAGAGGGTTTTTAGCAGAAGAGTGACGTGGTCTGACTTTTGTTTTAACAGGATCACAAGCTGCTGCGTTGGCCGCAGACTGCCAGGGTAGAGGGGTGGGAGTGGGGACAGCGGTAAGGAAGCTAGAGTGGTAACCCAGGTGACAGAGGGTACTGACTTGGGCCAGATTGCTGTCAGGTGTACATATTGGACTGCATTCCTGCCTCAGATGAAGGATGCACTGGAGGCCTTTCGAGGGCTCTTCTAGCCTGATAAGCCCTTACTTCGCTGCAGTCTCAGAATCTAGGCACAATACTGACTCGTGGGGTCCCCATCCCCACACAAATGCCCTCTCTCCTGTCCCATCAGGGATCTGTCAGCCCTTCCCATTCCCATATGTCTGTGGTATATCTGGGCCGGTGGGGCATGAGGAAGGATTGGGGGGAGGGGGCAGCTGCCACAGGAATTCTGAGCCAGGGGGTGGAGGCAGGGGACTGGAAATGGCTCTGTTGAGAAGCAGTGAATCAGGGGGTGTGATAGGCTGTGGTGGCTCTGCGTCCCACCCCCCTCCACCTTGGGTGTTCTTGCTGCCAGTGGGCAGTGAGGAGGGTCTGCTTGCTGTTAGGGTTCTCTTGTGGCTAACAGAGAACCGGGGGTGTGTGCAGCCGCAGTTGGTACTGATTTGTCCTGCTCAAGAATCACCCCTGCACCCACTCCCACCCACAGCATTTCCGTGGGCTTCATGATTAATATGACCTAGCGTGTGGTGGGGGCCTCCTCCCAGCTGCTGGGCACTGAGCTGGGTCCTTACCTTATTCGGGCGGAGCACCAGCTCTTCAAGGAAGTCCTTATTCCTCATCATGCAGACGAGGAAACCAAGGCATCGAGAGGTGAGGCTCAGGCCAGCGAGTCTCAGAGCCAGAATTCCAGCCCACCTGTATAAATGCAGCAGTGTTGGCCACCTCCAAGCACTCCTCAGGAAAGACAGTTACATCATCTGTGAGAGTTACCCGTGGATCCAAGGTTGCCAGCCCGACAACTTACTGGCCCCTCAGTTCGCAACAGCTGCCTCATGTTTCCACGCAGAATTTCTGTGTCATATCTGGCCCGTGGGCACACTGGATCGACCCGGCTCCAGGGAGGTGGAGAGGAGCAACATCTGGTCCAGAAGGAGGCTGCTTCTGCCCCTTACAGACCACTGGGGCCGCTGAGGGGCTGCTTAGTCTGGGGTGCACCTGAGCCTGAGAGCAGAGGCCCCTCTCACTCGGTCCTACCAGAGTTGCAGTGGAACCTGCAAAAGACATTTGCTTTAGAGAAAGATGCTGCCAGATGTGGGGCCTCTGAGAGGCTGGTTTCATGCCCAGGCATCTGCGCAGGTATTTTCCCCTGCTATCCCCTCTGTGGATCAATAAACTGTTTAATTTGGAGCCTAGCAGCCTGAAGGTAGAGAGTGGGATGTGAGAGGTTGGGGGGTCTTCGTGGTACATTTCGAATGAAGAAACCTACACCATTAGGCATTTCCCTTTTGGAAAGTGTTTATGTCCTCTGCTCATTTTCTGTCGGATCTTCTTTTTTTTAAAAATATGCATTTATCTTATCGTAATGTATCTAAATGTTAGAAATATTTCCCCCCGATTTGCCTTTCGATTTTATGTTTTGAACTGTATGCTTTACTCTTTTGTATGTCAAATACGTCAAGCTTGTTCTTTTTGATTTGATTTTTCCCACTGCTTTAATGCTTAAAAGTCTATTCATCCATCAGGATGAAGTATATATGGGCCCATATATTGTTCTAGTTTTTCCCAGTGTTATGCTTTTTTATTTTGTATTTTGCAACAGTCAAAACCATGTTTCCTCAGCCCCACTTAATCCATCCCCACTCCTACCTTTCGTGATTCACGTCTACTCTGATTTTTCCTGTCCAGATTTGAAGTCCTAACGCCCTGACTCACGCCTCCACCCTTGTCCTTTCCTCAGCCACCAAGGGCTTCTCGCAAGCCTTCCTGACCCCCTCATGGCATTTACAGCCAAAGCCGCATACATAGCTGGCCCTTGCTATCACAGTCTGGTGATGTGCGGTAGTTTCTTGTGGCATTTCAGGGCTACAATCATCTGTTCATGATTCTGTGACGCCTTGCTCCAAGCATGGGGCTAAGTGCGTAAATGGTCCCTCTCTGAGAAGGCTCTGTCCCTGCACTAAAGGGGCCCCTAGAATGGCCAGTAGATTGTACAACTCATTTCTATTCACCTCTCTTCTAGCGTCAAGCCTCCTTTGTTTTGAGGAAAACTTTATGTATTCTATGTCATCCTTGGGAGGAGTGCCAGTTACAGTAATTCAGCCATCCTTCCATCTGCAGGAATAGACACAACTTTAGCTAGGCCACTTGGCCTAGCATCCCTGGGATGCTTCTCATAGGCGCAGAAGGGTGCCTTCTATTTTTGGAGTTCTGGAGTAGAGGACTCTCAGTTGGACCTAATAGGGCTTATTATACCCAAAAGCCCTTGCACCAGAAATGAGGATGAGGCCAACACAGAAGGAAGCTAAGCTGAGAGATGAGAAAGAGCTGATAACATCACCGGAGTACCTGGATCAATCCCTACCTGTAGCACACAATCCTCAGGCTTCCTCCTTCATGAGCGAATACAATACCTTTTTATTGACTAATTTTATTTGATCGTGGTAAGAACCTTTAACATGAGATCTACCCTCTTAAATTTTTAAGCGCACAAAACAGTATTGTTGACTGTAGGTGCAATGTAATACAGCAGATCTCTAGAACTTACTCATCTTGCTTAACTAGCACTTTATATCCATTGACTTGTAACTCCTCATTTCCCCATCATTCCAGCTCCTGGCAACCACCATTCCATTCTTTGATTCTATGAATCTGACTGTTTTAGATATCTCACAATAGCCAAGATGTGGAAATAACCTAAATGTCCATCAACAGATACATGGATAATGAAAATGTGACATATACATGCAACGGAATATTATTTGGCCTTAATAAAGAAGGAAATTCTGCAATATGTGACAACGTGGAGACAAGCCCGGAGGACATTCTGTTGTGGGAAATAAGCCATCACAGAAAGACAGATACAATATCTTTTTCTTACGCCCCTTTTGATAGGTTTCTGCTCTTGCAGCCAAAGAATCCTGACTAATTCATTCCTGCATCATGAAGCTTTGGCCTGCCTATCTGCCAGACTCCCAAGGTGTCACAGTTCAAAGGCCACCGCTCATGCTGCCGTTGGTGAAACCAGGGTCCCAGGAGGGAAAAAGAACTCGTCCAAGGTCACTTGGTGAGTTGTTTCCTGCCCAAAGGGAAGAAGAGTTTGGGCTCACTGGCCAGCAGCATGGAGGGTGCCATGGGCCTCAGCGATGGCACTGGAGTACTAAGTGGCTGCTGACCTGCTGATTGGGGATGTACCTCCCAGACAGGATTGCCGCTGCCCCACCAGCATGTGTGCTGGTAAGGGGGCGCTCCAGGATGGTCCAGAGCCCGGCTGGGGAGGGCATCAAGCACTGCTGTTGCTGCTGCTCCTGACCTCCCTGCCCTTGTCCAGAGAGGGTGGTGGTGGTCAAGACCATGACTGCCATTTACCAAGTGTTCACTATGTGCCCGGCAGCAGGTGAAACCCCAGCAGTAGCTTTATATACATTCACTCTTTGCAGCCTGGCAGCTTCCATATGAAGGAAGTGCTATAAGGACTCCCCATTTTGCCAGCATGGAAGCTGGCCCCCTGAGAAGTTAGGGAGCTCTCTGATAGTCAACTGCGATTGAACCCCGCACTTGGACAAACCCAGGCCAGCCTGAATCCAGAGCCTGAGCTCCTAGCCCTTGCATCATGGGACACAAACTTGGGGATGGCAACAGGGGTCGGGCAGGCCACAGGACACAGAGCATGCCTCTGCTCCCCAGTTCCAGCCCCTCCGGGCCAATTCAAGGCAGACTTGTTAAAGCTTCCAGTTTTTTAAGAGAAGACGGAAATCTGGATTTTTAAGTGCAACTTCTCTATTTTTAAATGTTGGCAGCAAATCCAGATTAAAAAAAAAATACTGCACAAGCCAACCAAAATCAAATTCGCAAGCCCGTGGATTGCAACTTTTCTGCTTTACTATCCTCTTGTGTGGCTGCAGGACCATGTTCTAATCCATGGAGGGCTCTGTCCATCCCCTGGCAGGAGAACTGACCCATCTGGATTAGAGGCGCGGTGTTGTTAGATCCTGACCCTGCCCTGCCCTCGTTCTGGGGAGACACCAGAAGCAGCGGCAGGGGGTGAAGGGATGCCAAGACAGCAGAGACTTGCTGCTCAGTTTTACAGGTGAGGACATTGAGAGCAAGTGAGGCGATGTAAATGGTCAGGATCCTGCAGAAGCTCAATGAAGATGCTGCTTGGGGCTAGACCTGGGGTCGTTCTGAGCCCCAGTTGTGGTGTTCTTCTCATCACTGGCTGGCTGGTGGCCACTTGGTTAGGAAGAGGAAACACCTGGATTCTGGAGCATGCCAGAATCCCAGCCTTGCCCATGGATCACGATAATACTAGGGAAGTCACTGAACCTTTCTGAGACTCAGTTTCCTCCTCTGTAAAACAGGGGTAGTAACCACCTCTCAGGATAAGCGTGAAGGCCGTAGGTCACATCGTAGGTCAGCAATGCCTTCTTTTCCTTCCCCATCTATCCAGGATGAGGCCAAGCACCAGGAGGGCAGCGGGGAAAGGCCTTGCTCATGCACTTCACTCAGACTCTTTCTTCGTATTCGGTCCACACTGGCTTGATCGTCTGTTGGAATTGATGAGAGGGGGAGGGAGGACAGGGAGCTGGTCAGGCCACAGGGCTGTGTAGCTGTGAAGCCAGGTCCAAGATCTCAAGCCAGCTGGGCTTGGTGGCCTGTGAGGACAGCACTGGCCACAGCACACAATGCCCTGGGTGCTCCTTAGAAAGAGTCTCAACATGTTTCTTGCCTCCTATGGGGCACGGTGGACCCCAAGGAAGCTCTCAGGCTCTTGGGCACATGGGACACCGGTGCCAGGGGGGAGATGGGAGTAGTGTCCTAGCAATTCTCCGATCCAGGCAGGGCGTGTCCCGGCACACATAGTGCCACTCCAGTCCCTCACCCACAAGAGATGTGATGAAGTGATCGTGACACCCTTTCCTTCTCAGTGCGGTGCCCCAGGTAGCCTCAGCCAACTGCAGGAAGCTGGCACATGAGAGAAACCTGTTTGACTTTCCTGATGTAGTTCAAGTGCCCTCTTCTTAAGAGTAGGGGGGAGAGAGGCCCAGAGAAGGCAAGGGCTTTATCTTGGCCACCTAGCATGCTGTGTCAGGGCCGGTGTCCAAGCTACCCTGTGTCCAGCCCGGAGCGTGGGCTCTGCAGAGATGAGGCTACTCCGTTGGGAGGTGTCCCTGGGGTCTCATCCACCTGCCCCAAGCTCAAGAACTGTGTGCTGGGACTAAATACCCCACCAGAAAGCTGCAGCTCTTTGAGTATATCGGGAGCCTTGACACTTGGACAAGTCCTTTAGCTGCTCTGGAACTCAGTTTTCTCCTCTGTAAAACAACTGTATTGGCCCTGCCTGTATGGGCCCTCCTGTGGAAGCCCAGTACCTAGTTCCTGAAGTGCAGGGGGCTGTGTGCTCCCCATCTCCAAGAGCAAGGGACCAAGCCAAAGATACTTGCAGCCCTCTCTGTGAGCTGCATCTGGAGCCAGGACCTGGGTGCTGGGCATGCACCCAGTTAGTTACAATGACATGCCAGAGCTGCATCTGCCCCCCTGTTCCTGATCATCCCGGGCTAGGGGGTAGGACTGTGCCTGTTTCATCTTTGGCCCTCTGGGCTTGGCCCAGAGGAGGAGAGTAAATGAATGAATGGCTGGGTGGATGAATAATAGCCTAAAATCAGTACTTGTCCAGCCCCCCATGTGCCAAGCTCCCTGCACATGTCGTCATTCATCCCGGCAGCAGTCTTGTGCTGTGGAGGGAGCCACACCCCCTCCCTGTCATCTGTTCACTATGCATGCACACCCTTCTCTCCAGGCTGTGGTTCCCAGATCTCCCCAGAGCCCAAAGCTGTTTCTGAGATCCTGACCCAGGTCCAGCCAGGGCAGCTATCCCCAAGCTCTCTTCAGGCATTCTGGGCCTCACCCTGTATCCGTGGCTTGGCAGGACTGGACTCTCGTTGGCTTCAGAGGGCAGGGCTGAGACCAGTGGAGTGAAGTTATGGGAGGCAGATCTAAAACCTCAGTATGAGGCAGAGCTCATAGTCAAAGCTGCCCAGAATGGAGTGGGCTCTTTTGAAGTAGTGAGCTCTCCATTCTCAGGAGCATTCAAGTAAAACCTAGGAAGCTTAATGGGGCTAACACAGACATCTACCAGGAGAGTAGTTTTTCTAGGTGGCTGTGAAGTTTCCTTCCAGTTCTGAGACCACACATCATTTTTGTAGGACTCTATCCCAAAGTCACTTGGTATTAGCAGACTTGATTCAGGGCAGAGGAAAGGGGAGACCGAAGGCAAGTTGTTTGTGAACACACAGCTGGGCTCAGGTCCAGGGACCCTGGAACCCAGCTGCCTTTTTGCATGAGTTTCACTGGCCCTCCATGGATCAAGGCCAAGGTTAATCTAGCCCAAGAGGTTCCCACAATAGTGCTGGGTGGTGGGTCCAGTCACCAGGTGGGTGTAGGAGCCAACAAAAGCAATGGTGTAGGATCTGGGGCTCCAACCTCAAATTGGCAAAATGCGGAGATACCCAGGGGACAAGCACTTTTCAGGGTCCCGAGGTCATGGAACTCTGAAGGCCTTTACACTCAGCCCTCTGAGGAAGGCAGAACTCTCCCTCACTGCTTCCCTCTCATGGGCTCGACAGAGCTCGCACTCATCTGTTTCTAACACGCTCTAGGATAGACACAGCAGCCCCCACATCCAAACCGCTCACACACATCAGATGGGCGCACACATTGTGCACAGGGACACCCACACAGAGACACGGAGACACTCGCCTGGAGCCACACAGACACCCACATGCATGCAAGCTGAACACGTGCCCCGCTCATTTGTGAAACATTGCCCCCCCACCCACCTCCACACACACCTCAGCCACCCTGGCTGGGGAGGGTGGACAGGGCCAGGTTTATGTTCTGGGTCCTTGTCTTAGAAGCCTGATTGTGTGCAAGTCATTTGCTGTCTCTGCCCATGGCTGACTGCCCACTGGGGGTCAGCAGGGCTGGTGTCTGCAGGGAGGCAGCAGAGCAGTTCAGCAGGGTTCTCGAGTCAGCTAATATGGGTTCAGGTTTAGCTCTGCCACCTTCCAGTTCTGTGACCTTGGCAAGTCTTTAGACCTGTGTGTGCTTCAGCGTCCTCATCTGGAAAGTGGGCATAAATGTAGTGTCTCTCAGATCCAGTAATTTCTGTAGCCCCCAGACCTGGGGTGGGGGCTACAGAACGCGGTGGGTGTTGAATAAACAGAGACAATAGCTGTTGGCTCAGGGCAGAGGCTCAGCTGACAAACGGCCAATCCTCATTGCAGCCTGGCACACGGTGAGGGCATCGTATTCCCGAACTACCATTTCCATGTCTACTTCAGGAGGCTACCTGGGGTCTGAAGCCATGTGTCTTGCTTGCAGGGACCCAAGACTGCGGGTGTCTCTGCCCAGGCTGGGGAAGGCGGCCCCCGATACTCTGGCGAAGGCCAGGCTCAGTCTGGTGGGGGTGAGGGTGAGACATCCCCAGATACAGTCTTCAATACGGAACAGGGAGCAGCGCCTTGGCTAGAACCTAGACTTAGAGTCTTAGCAATTTAATACCGTTACGTTCTAGAATCATGGACTGCAAAATCCAGCTCTTGCCAGCATATTTTAGACTCTCAGGGATCTCAAAGCACAAAGCTCAGATTCTCTGAGCTGCAAAGAGTCTCTGGAGACATCAGGTCCAGAAGCCTCTCTTCTGAGATGGAAGCATGGACCTAAAGAGTGGGAGGAGAACGTTGAGTCCCTTCCAGTGCAATGTGATAGAAGAGGAAACTGAGGCCCAGGGAGGATGAGCAAGGTTGCACAGGGAGTTAGTGGAAGCATTGGTCCCCACTTTAGGCTTAGATTTGGCCCCTCTATGGAGGCCTGGGGGAAATGGAAGAGGAGGAAGCATTGCGACCAAAGCAAGGATTTTCCAGAGAATTGTTTTTGAAAAATCAGACCAAAAAGAAAAATAGGAAAGGGCACCGGCTTCCCTTTGTTTTCTGTCTTGTCTTCCTCTGGGCACTCACTCTCCGCAGCTCTCAGCCGGCCTCCAGCTCTGCTCACAAGCTGCTTCCAACCGCCCACGGGCTTCCTAAAACGGTCTCTGCAAGCTAATTCCAGAGGGTGAATGGCAGAGAGCAGGCCTGGGAGGAGGGGGCGGGGGTGGGGGTGGGGGGTGAGCTTCCTCAGCTGGCGCAGGCGCAGGGCGTCTCCTGGGGCCGGCGCAAAGCGGGCGGCCCCCAATCCTAGCCCTCTCAGCAGGTGCTGTGGCTCCTCCCTGTCCCTCCCTGTGGGACGATGGGGTCCCGCTGCCAATGCTCGCCGCCGCCTCCCTCTCACTACGTGACTTCTCAGAATAGGTTGTTTAGTTGTTCCTTCTTTAAAAAATTAGTTGTTAAAATGATACAATAAAACATATTGATAAAATAATCAGGAAAGTGTAACGAAGAAAATTAAGATCACCTGTAATCAACCCGTCTAAATGAAACACCCATTCACATCTACACATACATCCTTCCAGACTTTGGACCAAGCACACCTTATAGAAAGAGGGGCTGATTCAGTACATACTGTTCTAAAACCTGGGTTTTTTCCCTTCCAATCATCTATTCACAAACATCTGTCCCAGTCAACAACTGCCCTTCTGCCACATGGTGTTTAGTGGCCGCGTGGCTCACGCTCCTGCATGTGAGCGCACCACATCGCGCTGTATTCAACCCACCAATCCCTGCAGAAAACTTTAGTTTGTGTCTATCTTTCCCCACACGAGAAGCAAGTCATTTATTTCTGTAGTTAAATCTTTGTGCTTATCCTAATGATTGATTTCTTTAGGAAACTAACTGGAATTAGAATTACTGGTCAAAGGATTTACACTTGTTAAAAAAAAGATAAATGCACAATGATAACTATACTCTTTCTACAATGAACCCGTAATAAAGAAAAATGAGAAAATACAGATAAGGGAAAGCAACTCCTTAAGTTCCCCTAATTCTTTTTTTAAGTGAAGTTAACCTACAGTGTCATATTAGTTTCAGGTGTACAATGTAGTGATTTGACAATTCTATACATTCCTCAGTGCTCACCATGGCATGTGCCCTCCTAATCCCCCTACCCATCTCCCCTCTCGCAACCACCAGTTTGTTCCATGTATTTTAGGGGTCCAGTTTTTTGTCCCCTTTTTTCTTCATTTGTTTGTTTTATTTCTTAAATTCTATGCATGAGTGAAACCATATAGCATTTGTCTTTCTCTGACTGACCTATTTCACTTAACATAATACTCTCTAGCTCCATCCAGGTTGTTGCAAATGGCAAGATTTCATTCTTTTTTATGGCTGAGTAATATTCCATTGTGCATAGATACCACATCTTTTTATCCATTCATCTATCAGTGGATACAGGTGACTTCCACATCATGGTTACTGTAAATAGTATATATTTATAATATTATTGTAAGTAATATATATAATATCTTTTCAAATCAGTGTTTTTGTTTTCTTTGGGTTAAAACCCAGTAGTGGAAATACTGGATCATAAGTTTCCCTAATTCTTACTGCTGAGTTGCAGTTAAGAATTTTTCTACAAAGCACCTAGGTTTTCTCATGTATACATTTGTGTGTGTGTATATATACACACATACACATACAATGGGATTCCACTGACATGCTATTTTGTAAAGTTTATTTGTTAAGGTTTTTAACTTTAGTTCCAGTATGGTTAACATCCAGTGTTATATTAATTTCAGGGGTACAATGTAGTGGTTCAACACTTCTAACATTACTCAGTGCTCATCATAAGTGCACGCTTTAATCCCCATCACCTATTTCTCTCGTCCTCCACCCACCTCCCCTCTAGTAACGATCAGTTTGTTCTCTATAGTTAAGAGTCTGTTTCTTGGTTTCTCTCTTTCCCTCTCTCTCTCTCACTCATGTAAGGTCATGTCAGCATATTTACCTCCACAACCTCACTTTTATCAGCCACCCAGTGTTTCACTGTCCGTATGTACCTGGGCGTAACCACTCTCCACTGTTGGGGAACAGATTTCTGATTTTGCTCAAGTAGGAACACTTCTGCAGTGAACCTGCTTGGAGAAGCATCTTTGCTTAGGCTTGATAGCAATGGAATTGCTGGGTCAGAGTGCTTTCTGTTGTTCAAACTGCATCACCTCTGATAGTAAGTCTAAACACCAGGCTGACACAGAGGCTCAACCCCGCTCTGATGGTGTCTACAGGGAAGGAGCCAAGATCTGCAGAAGTAGGCAGAGTGCTCGTGCTGTGTCTCCTGCTCTCCGAGCTGATTGCTTAGAGAAAGGCCTAGGCCCAGGTAGGCTCACCTGTGCTTGTAGCTCCTCCCAGGAAGCGAGGCTCAAAGCTGTGCTCTCAGAGTCCTGAGCTCACAAGCCAGCTGTTGCTGGCTCGCCCCACAGCCCTCTACCTGAATACCCTGGACACAGTATGCCCTCTCTGTGCCTCGAAATCCCCACTGGTCTGAGACCATGGGCAGCTGGAGAACGAATGTGACACGTCACCAAAGTCTTCATTGCTCTGAGGAGAGGAAAGCAGTCAAGATACTGCCAGGTCAGCATGCGTAGGGACTGCCAGGCCTGGGGAGCCTTGGCTGCTGGCCTGAGGTGCACGAAGGGGGCTGAGCTCCAAAGCAGCTGAAGGTCAGCCTGGGCAGAGGAGAGAATGGGGGTGGCCAATGCAGAAGAGGGGTGATATCGCATAACTGAGGTGCTCAGAGCGGGAAGGGCCAGGAGCCCACACTGGACAACAGGCAGAACAAGCAGAGATGGGATGGGGCTTCTTCCAGGAGCTTCCTAGGTGCTGGTGGCCAGGCCAGCTCAGGACTGTCTCTCTGTGTCCAGTGTCTCTCCATCCATCAAGGCACTGCTCTGTTCTCCAGGGTCTTGCTCCACTCTGACTCAGGAGATGAAAAAACCATGTGAGAGAAAGGCAAGCTTGAACTCACCAGAAAGGAGAGAGAAAGAGAGAGAGGTAGGGGAGGAAGACAGGAGATGCAGCCACCCAAGAGACGAGGCCATGCCATCCAGTCCTCTTGAACGGCCAGCATAAGGGTTTACACAAAGCCCTCCCGGAGGTCAACTTGGAAACAGCTGTCAGACCTTCAAGCTGGGAGATCGAGTCTTCAGGCAGCTCCAAATCATCCCTCTGGATTATACAGCCCTTTGCGATTTTCCAAGCGCCCTCTCGTTCCTGTTTTCAAAGCTCAGCTCCCTGAGCAGAGAGAGATCAGGGACAACCCCGACTCTTAAAAGGCATGGCGGGTGTGTTTGACAATGCGGAAGCCAAGCAGATCGGGACACCAGCTAGAGACGAGGCTCCTGAGTTAGGCTCACGCATTTCCGTTTCTTTTAACTCTTGCTCCTCATTGTATTCCTGGGTTTAGGAATCCCTTCTAGAACACAATGGAGCCAGTCTGTGTTGTGCAACACATTACTGCTGCGCTATAAGACCACAGTGAAAGGCAGGAGATCCGCAATGTGCCCAACACCCTGGGAGCCGCTGGCCAGGGAGACGTTTCTTTGAGCAGAGATACTCTGTTCGATGTCCCTGCCCAGTCAGGTCCCTTTTTGCCACATGATTCAGGTAGGTCCACCTCTCAGTAGCCTCCTTCCTTCTCTGGCTTTGTGCCGGGACTGTTGGGAGCAGAGAGTAGGCAATGGTGTGTTTCTCTCACAAACACCCACCTGCGCTCAGGCCAAGTGGGCAATGACCTGTGAGCCTGTCAGCCACCCCTCTTCCACCCAGGGAGCCAGCTCCCGGGAGACTAAAGTCAGAGGGGCTTAGAGAAAGGACAGAAGCACACCTTTAGCTTGGGGTGGGGACATGGGAGAGCAGGCTCTTGCCTGAATGGTCTAATAATAAAAAAAACATCAAGAGCTAACATTTGAGAGCACTCAGTATATGCCTAGCACCATCCTAAGTGTTTAAATGTGGTACCTCGCCAGGCACAACAGGTAAGTCCCATTATCATCCCCATTTTATAGGTGGAGAAAGTGAGGAACAGAGAGGGTAAGTAACTGGCCCAAGATCTCATAGCCAGCAGGTGGCAGAGCTGGATTTAGAGCCCGCATTTGTTACACAGAGCCAACCAAACACGAACCAGGCTTTATATCTTCTGAGCTCTGTGAAGCCCTCAAGTCTAGCCTAGACCTTGGACCCCAGCCCTTGTGTGGGCCAGAGTGTGGAAGTCTGTAAGCCACCCATCTCTGTCCAATAAAGTACACTTCCTGAAGGCAGCAGCTCTGTCTGGCTTGCTCCCTGCTGCATCCCCAGTGCCTAGAATAAGTGTTTAAAACAGAGTAGCTGCTCAATGAATCTTCGCTGAATGAATGATTTACCCTGTGAAGGAGGTGCTGTTACAATGGAATGGTGCCACAGCAGGCATGCAGTGTAGTGAAGAGAGATTCCTGGTGCTAGGCTGCCTGGCCCATTCCCACCTGTGGGACGTGGGACAAGTCACTTTACACCTCTGAGCTTCCCTTTCCCCACCTATAAGAGAGATGTCACAGGCCTTCCTCTCATTGTGGGGCAAGGCACAAATGCCCTGTGGCTGTTCAGCTGCTGTTATGATTATGTTATTACCCAAAGGCACCACCCCTGTTTGGCCCTGATTTGGCCAAAAGTGCTTCTCTTACAACACTGCATCTCTGGATGCTGCCAAGGGGCCTTTGGGAGCGCTGGGCTAGACCAGGTCCTTCTGGAACTTCACCCCATGTCAGGAAAGAGACCCTGTCCACCCCTGCCCCCAGTCCCAGCTGCTATTCTGAGTCCCTCCCCATATCGCTCATAGCTAGGCATTTCCCCTCCTAAATGCTCTGCTTTGCGTTTCCATAGGAACCAGGGGAGGATAGAAATAGGGGGAGGGTCCTCCCCCACGGAAGGAAACTTCATCTGGGGCTGTACGGGAGCAGGAGCGGCTGGCAGCACCTGGCCTTCTCCTGCTGCTCCTTTCCCACCTCCCCAGACCCCTCCCTGAACAGCATGTTCCTCTGACCGTGATTTTTAATGCATTTATCCTGCCGCTTCATTTATCCCACATTGTGATCAGATTTAGCCCAGAGCGCTGAGCACAAGGGGCCTGCCTTCATGTTCATGAGGTGGTTCATTCATGACACCCCAGAGGATGCCGGCCGCAGTAGGTACCAGCCTAGGCCCACGGATCCCACCACGCAAGGGTGACCCAGGGTCAGGGGCCAAGGGCCCCAGCTGGCATAGGGTACAGCATGTGTGGGGTGTCACTGGGCACAGGCTCCAGAGCTAAACTGAGTTTAAGCCTTCTCTGCCATTACTAATGAAGTTGCTCTGCTTCTAGTTTACCCATCTGCAAAAGGGGCCAAGAAGGGCCACTGCCCTGAGTCACTTAAATGAGGTAATGTACATAATGCTCATGGGGTGGGGGGTGGGGGTGTTGTAAGGGATCAACACATTTCTCTGTCATCACTACAGTCACTGCTGAGCAGTGGGTCATCTGGTCTGGTTCATGGGGAAGAAATAAGGTAGCCGGATGGTCACAGGTCTGTTCTGGCAGAGGGGCGAGGACTCGGGGCTTATTTCTCTCTGGCCTGTGCCATCTGTGGATACGAGCTCCCCATAAGTGAGCTTCAGGAGGCCAGTCCCCAGGCAGGTGGGAGAAGCCCAAGGAGGCCGTCTAACCTCTGAGAAGGGCCACAGGGATCACCTGGATGTGTGAGCCCTACCAGGCAGGCACAGCAGTCCTAGGGGAGACTGGGAGACTGGAAGAAGGCTGGGCTCTTGACTCTAGGTTCTTTGGGCCCATGGGAATTTCTGTGTAGATTTACTCCATTCATTATTCAGTCAGTTTACCGATGCCAACCCCAGGCTGGGCGCTGGGGACACACTTGTCCTCAAGGAGATACTATCCGAGGAGGGAGGTGAGCTCAGAGTGGGTAGTGGTCAGGGCCTCCAGATGAAGCCAGATCAACCTCTCTGGAAGTTCAGAAGGGGAAGAAGTCATCCAACCTGGGGGCATCAGGGAAGGCTTCCCGTGGAAGGTGATATTTAGGCTGAGCCTTGAAAACATGACTGTGAAGAGATAGGATGGGATAAAAAGGGCATTCGGTGTCTAAGGAACAGCAAAGGCCTGGTCATGGGAACTCTGCTTGGGAGGTGTTGGTCAGAGGCAGGCAGAGGGGTCTGGACTCACTGTAGCTATCCCCTGAGCCAGGGAGCCACCTCTGTCTCTCACATGCATGTGCACATGTAGGGGTCATGTTCCAGCTTGCTGGAGACAAGAGGAGAGCTCCTGCCCTGGCTCTCCTGATTAATCTATAATTAAATCAGCACAGACGCCACAGAACTGTGCTGTCATTAGAGAGTTCGTAAGGGCAAACAGTGATTTCTCCACTAACCAAGAGCCCTGCCAGGGGGCTGCAGCTCTGGTCATGCACAGACAGCCATCAGGGGCAAGATGCAAGGACAGGAGGCCAGAGCTTCAGGTAGGAATAAGAAAACCGGCAGCTCACACTTTGGCCATTTATACAGTGTTCCCATCACTACCTTGGCTAAGCCTGACAATGACACGATGGCCATGGGTGGGGCTTGGGGGGACTATTATTTATTTGCTCCCATTTTACAGATACAGAAACTGAGGTGCAGAAAGCATAAGGGTGAAACAGCCTGGTTGGTTTCAGAATTGCCAGATGTGCCTCTTGCCAGCTGTGTGGTCTCAAGCAGATTGCTTACCCTCTCTGTCCCTCAGTTTCTTTGTCTGTGTAATGAGGCCGAAACACTGTCACTTCAAAATATTGGTTGTAAGGACTGAATGAAGCAATCCATGCAAAGAATTTAGCAGCGTTTGATGCTTATCAAATGCTACTACTTATGATCATGCTTTGTTATAATTGCTTGTTTCTTGTCCTCCTTTCCCACGAGAATGCAGGCTCCATGAGGATAGGGACTATGTCCATCGTGTTCATTGCTGTGACTCCAACAATTGTCACTTGGTAGTGTTCAGTAAGTTGTTAGTATCCGAGGCAGCATTTATGTGATAAGCCCACAAAATGCTAAACAAATATGAGGTACCATTTTCTCCATGTTCTGCCTGTCTCTAAAAAGGATTCAAGGGACAAGTACAGATCTGCCTTGACTCACGATGGAGTTAATGTCCTGATAAGTGGAAAATACAGTAAGTCGAAAATTTAATACACCTAACCTACCAAACATCTGAGCTCAGCCCAGCCTATCTTCAGTGTGCTCATAACACTTACATTAGCCTGCCCTGGGCAAAGTCATCTCCCACGAGTCACGTTTTATAATAAAGTACTGAATATCTCACTTTAGGAGTTGACTGAATACTGTACTGGAAGGGACAAACAGAATGGCTGTTTGGGTGCAGAGCGGTTGCCAAGTGTATCAGCTGTTTACTCCCGTACCCTGGGAGCCCTGCTCGCTGCCGCTGTCCCAGCACCACGGGAAAGCATCCTCCTGTGCGTGCCTAGCCCGGGAAAAGATCAAAATGCAAATTGGGAAGTGTGGTTTCTACTGAATATGTATCGTTTTCACACCATTGTAAAGTCAAAAACTAAGTCAAACCGTGGGAAGTTGGGGGCCACCTATACCATTGTCATTATTATTGTTGCTGCTGTTTCTGTTGTCTTTGTTATGATCACTGTTGTGTCCCAAGTCTGCTATTCAGAGCTGGTCCTTCCTGAAATGGGTTCAGGAAAAGTCTAGAAATAAGCAGGAAGCCTCAATTCACCTGCTAAGAGGTAAGGAGCAGACTGGAGGTGACTGGCTTCTGAAGGGATGTCTGGGCAGAGGTGCAGAAAACTTTGGGGGCCCTGGAAGAGTCCCTTCCTCTTGTCATCTAGGGTCTTCGGACCTGCAGAGAGGTCAGAGGGGCTGGAGTCTGCAGCCCACTGGACACAGAAGGGATCAGAGGAAATCTGCCTGTGGCGGTTCAGAGGATCGTTACTGTCTCTGTGCTGCAGTTTCCAACCTCTCCTCTGGGATCTGAGGTTTGTCACACAAATAACTTAAAGTCCTAGATTCTCCAAATGATTTACTTTAAATATGATCAATTTGAGTGGATTCAGTTATCCCTGTAATGGTGTCATCCGCGCTCACTTGCATTCTTGAGTGGCAGGTAAAGGGACAGACTTAACCCAGAACTCCTAGAACTAAGAGCCTCTCACCTGCACCTCAAGCCGTGAGTGACTGCTGTGTGTTAAGTCACTCCCCTGTGACACAAATGCTCATGTGAATACTGTGCTGTGTTCCCAGAGGTGTCTGCTCATGGCCTCTCTGTTCTCTGCTGAGGGAGCACACTCAACCAAAAGTTCGGGGGGGGGGGGGGCTTAATATCCCAGGAGCCACCCTTGACCAAGGGGATGAGGGGGTGTGGAGAAAGACTTCCTCGCCCCTCAGTGCGACGATCGCCCACAGCAATAACTTGAGTATCAGCACCCATCTTGGCTTCCCTCCCTTTCCTGACTCATTCCCTGCATCCCAACTAAACTACTGCACCCTGATCCTCATCCAGGATTTGCATTTGGGGCACCTAGCCTAACACACCCTCCAGAATTGTGCAGCTTTTCTGACCTACAAAAATTGTTGAGAGGTATCTAAGGCCTCTCAGATACAGCCTTGTATGCAGATACAGCCTTGGGAGTGCATGTCCCGTGTGGGCTGTGATGACCAAAATACAGCGGGCTGAGGCTCTAGGTAGGGAAGCGCTGGTCAGCAGACGGTTCTGGTAAGTAGAGGCTGATGGTAGATGGAAACCAGGTGGCAGAGAGCTCTGTCTTGTGGCAGCTTCACCTCAACCCTCGTCAGGAACCCGATGCAAATCCTGAACTGAGGACTCTGCTGAACCAAGGGGGCACTTATTTGTTTTAGTAGTCACTGACTAAGCACCTACTGTATGCTGAGGAGACAAATGGATAAAGAAAGGTGAATCAGAGTGGGTGTCCTTGCCCTTGCCCTAAGGGGGTCAGTGTCTATTGGGAAAGAGAAATGTGTCAACGTGTGGGTAGAGGTTAGAGATGAGCCGAGAAATTCATCCATTCATTTAGGATATATTTATTGAGCACTTTGGGTATACAAGCCTCTGTGTTAGGCCTGGTGGATGAAAGAGAGCCACACTCCCCTCAGAAATGAGGAAAGGCAACTGTCATTTATTGGGCTCCTGCTGTGTGCCAGGCACTGAGTAGGGCGCTCCCGTAGTTCAGCTCATCTCCTCTCATAACAAACCCAGGAGGTGGCAGCTGTTCTTATCCCCACTACACAGACAATGCCCAGAAAGGTGATGTAATTTACCGGACCACACGGCTGGCAAGTGGCAGAGCTGGGGTTCAGCCTAGGTCTGTCAGATTCCCGGACCCCAATACTATTTTTTCCCCTTAAATCAGACCAAGGTCTGTGGTTTTTGTCTTAAATACCCACTGAGTGAACCAGTTTTTAAAAGAACAAAACCTGGAAGCAAACCAGGCCAGGCTCAGATGGAGCCAGAACAAGCTTTTGCTGGGGTCAAGCTCCTGCGCCGAGGCCCTGCCTCATCAGCAGGGGCCCCAGCCTGGTCTTGACCCCTGTCTGCAGGGAATCCGGGACACCTGGAAGCTGACCTCATTCCACCCTGAAGAGTCGGGGGAGGAGAGCTTGGTAGAGGCCTGCTCCCTGTGCCCACAGGCCTCGGAGGCAGCTGACACAGGATTCAGTTGCAGCACGGGGCTCAGGCGCCGCCCCCCCCCCCCCCCCACCTTCCCTAGGAATGTCAAGGCAGGGCCTGGCTGGTGCAGGGAGGGGGAGAATGTTCAGGTTACTATTACTGCAAAACAAACCACCCCAGAACTTAGTGGCACAAACTAATCATTTTATTTTGCTCACAGTCTGTAGGTCAAGAATATAGACAGGGCACAGTGGGTATGCCAGCTTTGTGATGTCTAGGGTCTTCTCTGGAAAGACTCCGTAACTAGAGGTGACCCAACAGCCGGCGGCTGGAATCATCTGGAGTGTCTTCACTCACATGTCTGGCAGTTGATGCTGGCTATCAGCTGGGACCTCAGTGGGGCTCTCAGCCAGAACAACTACACGTGGCTTTTCTGTGCCCTCTCTCCCTGCACTAGATTGCGCTTCCTCACAGCATGGTGGCTGGGTTCTGAGAGCAAGCATCCCAGGAGGGCCAGGTGGATGTTGTGTCACCCTTTATGACCTACCCTTGGAAATTAGCCTTGCCTCACTTCTGCAATAGTCCCAAGCCCACCCAGGTTCAAGGGGAAGGAACACAGACCTCACCTCTCGATGGGACAGCGTGGGGAATTGCAGACCCTGTGGTGGCCATCTTTGCCACATAATCTGCTCTATGTATAATCTGCTCCTGAAAGGAGTAGATGGGTTTGGCTGTCTAAACTAGTAGACCATTGGGTGAGAGGCTGTGCTAAGTGGAGGCAAAGGCAGCATTGTGAATGCAGGATGGGGGGTCGTGTTCTGAGGGGGTCAGAGAACAAAGAGCTTAGATTGAGGTTGACCTTTGAGGTCCAGGCACCAAGGCTGGAGATAACAAGGCAGGGCTCAATCTGGCACAAAAGAACAGGTATTGTTTTATTTGTTTGTCTACTACCCCTCCATCAGTCCAGCCACCTTACACATCCATCCATCCATCCACCTCTATATCTCATTCACTTTCACTATGACTCAATTCCTCACCTGTAAAATTGGGGTGATAGTATAAACTTCATAGGGTTGTTTGAAGATTCAATGGATTAATAAACATAAAGTGTCTAGGGGAGTGCCCAGCACATATTAAGTGCACAATAAATATCACCTATGACGATTAGCATTAGTGCTATTTATTGTTATTGTTATTCAGCCATGCACTCACAAATTGATCCCCCTACCCCCTCTTTCATCTGTCTGTCCTTTCATTTATTCAGCTGTGTAGGTGAATTATGTGCACATTTATCTTACATGAATTCAACCATATTCTGAGCAAGATAGAGGGAGAGAAAACTAATTTTAAAAGCACAATTGACTCTACCTGCCATTCCAGGCAGTGGGTGTGTGTCCCTCAGGGAGTATGAGCTGAGCCATGTGACTTTCCAAATCATTCTATAGGAACATGTTACTAAATAGGTTGGTGGATGCAAAACCACAAATGCTGCATTTCAGGGACAATTTATTGGATCTCGTGGGGCAATTGTTTTTTGAGGGAGAGATTGAGAGCGGGGGGCTGGGGGGTATAGGGGCAGCGAGAGGGAGACGTTGAATCCCAATCAGGCTCTGTGCTGTCAGCACAGAGCCAGACTCTGAGTTCGAACTCACGAATCATAGGTCAGGTTTAACTATGCACGTTTCACCTTTCATGCTCACTTTCCTACCTTCTGCATGGGATGGGATCCACCTCACTATGAGGCCCTGGCAGATTCCTGGTGACACAGATACGGCAAGACCTGGTCCCTGACCTCAATATGCTCACAGCGTATGACAGGTGCAACAGGACAGACACGTAAACAACAGATCATTACAGTGTAAGATGAAAAATACCATGACTTTATTAAAATAAAATTCAGTAATAAAAATATTTTATTCTATTAAAATAAAATAAAATTGCAGAAGCATCCCACTGGTGTTGGGATAGGAAGAACATCAGGGAGGCCTTTGTGACTGTATGACATTTAAACAAAATCTAAAAGGATGAGCTTAAAATTTCAAGACACTCAAGAGGGAGAGGGGCCTGCCAGGCAGAGGGAAGGAACAGCACATTATTCAGAGATATTAAAGAACACAGGGCGTTGAGAGAAGGCAGAGTAGGGTGGGTAGGCAGAAGTGGAGGGAGGTAGATGAGTCTAGAAACTTCATCAGGGCTGGATCCTAAGGACCTCGACTGCCATTTAAGGAAGCTTGGACTTCATTCTGCAGGTGCAGGGTGTTGGGGGAGGCGGGTGTGCATTGAAGAAAGGCAAACAAGTGTAAGAATTAGAGTTGTGTTTTGAATAGATCACTCTGGCTCCTACATGAAGAATAGGCAGGAAAGGAAGAGTCTAGAAGCACGGAGACTAGTGGGAAGGCCGAGTGCCACTCAGCTTCCAGTGATTTCTAGAAGGTGTGGCTGCCAAGGAAAAGGCTTTATAGAAAATAGCCCTGGAGAGAGTGAACATCTTTCCCCACCAGGTGAGGGCCCAGTTATTGGGCACATTTCCACTTTGGGTTTGAAATCTATTGTTCGGTTTGAGGTATATTGCCTCACAAAGGCTCTAAGTCAAAGTGACAAATGACCCCTCTCAGGTGTTAGCTGGAAGGGTAGCTTCTGGGTCCTATGAAGCATACCTGGTACTGGAAAGGTCTCCTCACTGGACACATAGTTGTTAAGATCTTCTCTTTGTCATAGGTGGCTGCAGTTGGACTATGGGACATCTAGGCTGATTTTTTGTGTGTTTTTGTTTCTATCCATCCTGGACTTATCATGACTCCTAAATCTGAAGACTCATGCCTTTCATCAGGCCTGGAAAATTCTTCAAATACTTTTTCTCCCTCCTTTCTTCTATTTTCTCTTGTTGGAACTCTATTCATTTGTTATACCTTCTCAGTGTGTCCTCTGTGCCTCATATTTTCCCTCTTCCCTCTGCCTCTCCCTCTCCTCTCTCTGCTATATTCTGGATAATTTCTTCAGGTTCTAGGTCACATTTTTTTTTTCTCTTCATCTGAGGCTAAACTGCTATTGAAACTTTCCAAAAATTTTTGAATTTCAATTTTATTACATTTTCATTTCTGGAAGTTTGACTTCATTGTCTTTCAAATCTACCTGTTCTTTTTGGAGAGTCTCTTGTTCCTTATTTGTGTTTTCAACTTCCTCTGTATTTCTCTAAACATCAGAAGTGTATTTATTTTATATTTTCAATCTGATAATACAAATATTTGAAATCTTTGGGGATCTGATTCTGTTATCTGATGTTTCTTCTGTCTTGCTCAAGGTGGCATGTTTTTTGAATGCTTTGCAATTTTTTAGTTGTCAGTTGCACTGTATCCGTGAGAATTCACTGATGGCTAGAATGAGAATGTTTTCTTCCAAGGAGGATTTGGTTTTGCTTCTGTTGAGCATCCGGAGTACCACAGAATTTATTTTGTATTTTTTATACTTTCAAAAATTGAACTATTTCCTATGAAAAGTAAAGTCTACAACACTTTTGAGGGAAACAATATTCTGATTAGTTGTGAGACTTTATACAATGGAATAATGCAGGATTCCTTATCTGGATGTAACATGTGATTCATTTATGTTATTGTATATGGTGATAATTTGTATAGTATGCCATTATATTAATATACCACAATTCATTTATCCATTCTCCTATTTATGGACATTTGGGTTGTTTCCAGTTTGGTGCCATTATGAGTGAAGCTATGAACATTCTTGTATATTACTTTTGGTAAGCATAAACACTTATTTTTATTGGGTAAATATCCAGGAGTAAAATTCTCAGGTGATGGAGTATGTGGATGTTTAGCTTTAGGAGATACTAAATTTACCAATTTACTCTCCCACAAGCCAGATATGAGAGTTCCAGGTGCTGTACACCCTCACCAGCACTTAGCATTGTGTGTTTTTAATTTTTGCTATTTTGGTGGGGATGTAGTGCTGTTTCATTGTGCCTTTAATTTGTATTTTCATGATGATTAATGATGTAGAACACCTATTATGTTTACTGGCTATCTTGATATCCTGTTTGGTCCATGTTCACATCTGTTGCCCCCCTTTTTTGGAACTTAGAATTAATTGGAATTTACTGGAAAAAAAAAGTGGTATGTACTCCACATTATGTAACACCTCCTGCAGAGTGTAGGGCAGTGGTGCTCTGGTGAACTGATGCTCAGAAAGTTTTTCTAAGCCTGATTTGTGTCATTTTCTGATTTCCATGGTGTAAATACTCCAGCCACATCTCATTTCAAGCTACCAACTGGATGGCTTACAAAATTCCCAAATATTTAACAAACAGCTCCCATAAGTCAGTATGTACCAACTCTGGGACACTACTGAGTCTGGAGTAGTATCTCTAATGAAACTAATTGATATATCTGCAGCAAAATAATGTAAATAATCACACTTATTGGTATACAACAGCCTCACGTCAGTTGAGGTCAGATTTTTGCCTGCAAATGAGCCAACCAGCAATTAACCATGAAAGAACTTTCAGTTTACAGAGCTCTTTGGATCCTCACATTCCACTTAAATGATGTGAATCTGTATCTGCTTCTAGTCCACTATTTGCAGATACGTTGATGCTGTTGGGGGGACATCAGGAAATCCTCTTGAACTTGTGTGCACAGCAGTGAACAGTGGTTTTGAGCTAACTGACCCCCAAGATCTCTTTTAGTCCTGGGAGTCTGCAGCTCAAAATTCAAGAAACTTCCCACTACTTGTCCACTTTCCTTTATTTTTATTTTAGCACTGCTATGGAATAGAATCTTTGAAAGTTTTTTTTTTTAACGTTTATTCATTTTTGAGAGACAGAGAGACAGAGCATGAGCGGGGGAGGGGCAGAGAGAGAGGGAGACACAGAGTCCGAAGCAGGCTCCAGGCTCTCAGCTGTCAGCACAGAGCCCTACGCAGGCTCGAACTCACGAACCGTGAGATCACGATCTGAGCCGGTCAGATGCTTAACCAACTGAGCCACCCAGGTGCCCCAAGAAATAGAATCTTTCAAAGCACGACTTCTAGAGCTAGTGAACTCAGAGATCACATAGCTCATTCCATAGAAGGCTCTGGAGTCAGGTTGCTTAGATTAGATTCTTGGCTCTGCCACTTACTTTCTCTTCGATTTGGGACAAGTCATCTTAAATCCCTCTGTGCTTCAGTTTCCTCATATGATCATGAAAACTGAGGTTACAAACAATGGAATTCCTGGGAATTGTCTCTGAAGTGCTGGAACCCCCAATTGCATCAAATGTCTGGGATCAGGGGCGCCTGGGTGGCTCAGTCGGTTAAGCGGCTGACTTCAGCTCAGGTCACCATCTCACGGTCTGTGAGTTCGAGCCCCGCGTCGGGCTCTGTGCTGACAGCTCAGAGCCTGGAGCCTGTTTCAGATTCTGTGTCTCCCTCTCTCTCTGACCCTCCCCCATTCATGCTCTGCCTCTCTCTGTCTCAAAAATGAATAAACATTAAAAAAATTTTTAAAAAAATGTCTGGGATCAGTCAGTGTTGGTGGGTGTAGGGCAGACAGTCTGTAGTGGCAACAAGAGGAACTAACATTGCCCACACTTGGTTCCCTGGGGGTGTTCTCTCATCTTTCCACCTTGATAGTCTGTGCCCACAGTGGCTGGTTAGGGCAGCTGCTTGGCCAGTGGTGCTCAGGCCCAAGATCAATCCCCTCCTTCAGGAAATCCTGCACCTTCCTGAGAAATATCCAATCCCAGACCCCCCCCAAGCCTGACAATAATTTGAAATCCACCACTGTGAGCTATCTCAGACCCAGTTTCTTCAGTCTTTTTTCCTCTAGAGCCTGTTTGGAGCACCATGATTTAAATCCATTTTCTTTTGCTGAGGGCAGGGGAAGCTGTGATGGAGCTCAGGCCCTGTGCTGCCCAGAACCAAGGGGAGTCCTCCTGCCCAGGGGGCTTGGGGTCCTGGGTGAGCCTTTGAGGTGTGAACAGGCCAGTGGCCCCTCTTGCGAGGCCTTCATCATTCAACTGTTCTGATATGTTTTATTTTTTAACTTGGGGTGTCTATTTCTTATTGATTCTTAGGAACTCTTTGTATGTTCTGGATATGAACCCTTAGTTGTATGCATATATTCAAAATGTACCTTCTCCCAATCTGAGGCCTACCTTTCACATCTCCGAAATGAAGAATGCCCCCCCCCTTTTTTTAGAGAGAGAGAGAAAGAAAGAAAGTGAGAGAGAAGGTATGCATGAGCAGGGGAGGTGCAGAGGGAGAGGGAGAGAGAGAATCCCAAGTAGGCTCCACACTTAGTGCAGAGCCTGACATGGGACTTGATCTCACCACCCTGGGATCAGGATCTCACGACCTGAGCTGGAATCAAGAGTTGGGTGCTCAACAGACTGAACCACCCAGGCTCCCTGAAGAGTTCACTTTTAATGGAATCTAATTTATCATTCTTCTAAGAAGTTTTTAAGAAATGAACATATTTATTAATATTTTCTTTAGAACTTTTATTGTTTTTAGTTTCCATGTACAGATATATGGTCTTCTATCTTGAATTAATTTTTGTGAATGATGTGAGATAAGGGTCAACATTCTTTTTCTTCATGTGGATATCCAGTTTTGATTGCACTATTTATTGAAAATAGAAAAATACAAAATAAATAACTTTTTAATCCACTTTTTATTGAAAACTACAAAAATATGTATTCTTTCCCTGAATTTCAAGAGCACATCATTAGCTAGGTGATCAAATATGCATAGATCTGTTTTTGGATTCTCTGTTCTGTACTCCTGATCTATTTGTTTATCAGTGCACTGATCCCACACTGTCTCAATTATTATTTTTTAGGGGCGCCTGGGTGGCTCAGTTGGTTAAGCTTCTGACTGCAGCTCAGGTAATGATCTCACGATTTGTGGGTTTAAGCCCTGAGTCAGGCACTGTTCTTCACAGCTCAGAGCCTGGATCCTGCTTTGGAGTCTGTGTCTCCCTCTCTTGCTGCCCCTTCCCCACTTGCACTCTGTCTCTCAAAAGAATGAATAAACATTAAAATTTTTTTAATTACTATTTTTTAAATTAGCTGATTCTATTAATTAAGGTTTTTTAATTCACCCTTTAATTGAGATATAATCATATTAGTTTCAGGTGTACAACATAATGATTTGACATTTGTGTGTACTGTGAAGTAATTAAACTTTTAATTTTAAGATAATTGTAGATTCCCATACAGTTGTAAGAAATAACAGAGAGCCCATGTGCTCTTTACCCAGTTCTTCCCAATGATAACATCTTGCAAAACTAGAGTGCAATATCACAACCAGGATATTGATATAGATACAATCTACCAATCTTATTTAGAATTCCCCAGTTTTACTTGTACTCATTTGTGTGTATGTGCGTGCGTGCGTGCGCGTGTGTGTGTGTGTGTGTGTGTGTGTTTAGTTCTGTTCAATTTTGTCACACAGGTAGGTTCATGTATCCACCATGAGTCAAGATACAGAACAGTTTCATTACCACAAGAATCCCCTGTGTTTCCCTTTTGTAGCCATACCCACCTCCATCCCACATTTTCTCCCCCACCATGTGGATCATCCCTAACCCCTGGCTAATCTGTCCTCCATGTCTATAATTTCGTCATTTCAAAAAAAAGTATATAACAGAATTGCATACTATGTAACTTTTTAGGATTGGCTTCTTTCTTTCTGCATAAATTCCCTTGAGATTCACCCAAGTTGCCATGATATCAATATTTCCTTCCTTCTTATTACTGAGGTGTATATTCCATAGTGTGGATGTACATAGTTTGTTTGACAATCCACCCAGTGAAGATCTGAGTTGCTTCCAGCATTCAGCTACTATTGGCACAGTTGCTGTGGACATTCATGTATAAGTTTTTGTGTGAACTTAAGTTTTTGTATCTCTTGGATAAATGACCAAGAGTGCAATTTCTGGATTATATAGTAATAGTGTGTTTAGATTTGTTTTAAGTAAAGACTTTAGTTTTTAGAGCAGTTTTAGATTCACAGCAAAATTGAGTGAAAAGTACAGAGAGTTTCTATATACCTGCTGCCCCAACATTTGGACAGCCTTCCCTACTATCAAAATTCTCCAGCAGAGTGGTGTAATTATACAGAATAGCTTGTTAAAATCTACGAATCTGTCTTGACACATCATCATTGCCTGAAGCCCATAGTTTACATTAGGATTTACTCCTGGTGTTGTACGTTCTGTGGGTTTGGACAGATGTATGGCATGCACCCACCATTATAGCATCATGCAGAATGGCTTAACTGCTGTAAAAACCCTCTCTACTCTGCCTGTTCATCTCTTCCTCCCCCCAACCCCTGGCAACCACTGATCCTTTTTACTGTCTCCCTAGTTTGCCTTTTCCAGAATGTCACCAGTTGGAATTATACACTATGAAGTCCTTTTAGATTGGCTTCTATCACTTAGTAATATTCACTTAAGTTTCAGTTGTGCCTTTTCATGGCTTGACAGCTCATTTCCTTTTTGCACTGAATAATATTCCACTGCCTGAAGGACCACGGTTTATCTATCCATTCACCTACTGAAGGACATCTTGGTTGTTTCCCAGTTTGGGCAATTATGAATAAAGCTGCCATGAACATCCATAGACAAGTGTTTGTGTGGACCTAAGTTTTCAATTTATTTAAGTAAATGCCAAGGAGCATAACTGCTGGATCATACAGTTTAAGAGTATGCTTAGTTTAATAAGAAACTGTCTTCCAAAGTGGCTGTGCCATTTTGCATTCCCGCTAGCAATGAAACGAGAAGTGCCTGTTGCCCTCTGTTCTCACCAGCGTTTGGTGATTTCCATGTTTGGGGTTGTGGCCATTTTAATCAGTGGGGAGAGATACCTTGTTCTAATTAGCAATTCCCTAGTGACAAATGAGGCTGAACATCTTTTCAAATGCTTACTTTCTATCTGTCTATCTTCTTTGGTCTTTTGACCATTTTTTAATTAGGCTGTTCATTTTCATATTGTTGAGTTTTAAGAGTTTTTGGATATTTTAGATAACAGTCCTTCATTATATGTGTCTTTTGAAAGTTAATTTTTGTGAAAGGTTTAAGGACCATGCCTAGATTCTTTTTTTTTTTTTTTTTTTGCATATGGATGTGCAGTTGTTCCAGCACCATTTGTTGAAAATACTATCTTCGCTTCATTGTATTGCCTTTGCTCCTTTTTCAAAGATTAGTTGACTCTATTTATATGGGTTTATTTCTGATTGAATATTTTTGCTGTTGAGTTTTGAGAGTTCTTTGTACATTCTAGGTCCTAGTCCTCTGAGCTATAGTTTTCAATATACCCTAAAATCTAGTATTGTTAGTCCTACAGCTTTATTTTTAAATATTTATTTGTTTGTTTATTCATTCATTCATTCATTCATTTTTTTGTGAGAGAGAGACTGCGAGCATAAGCAGGGGAGAGGGGCAGAGGGAGAAAAAGAGAATCTTAAGCAGGCTGCATGCTCAGTGCAGATCCCAATGAGGGGCTTGATCCCACAACCCTGGAACCATAACCTGAGCTTGAAATCAGGAGTCAGATGCTCAACCCACTGAGCCACCCAGGCACCCCAGTGCTACATCTTTATTATCCTTTAATATAATCTCGACAATTGAAAGTCCTTTGAATTTTCATGTAAGTTTCAGAATGAGATTATCAAATTGTCCAGAGGATTTTGATTGGGATTGGGATCTATAGATCTACGTGGGGAGAACTGACACCTCTCAAATAGTGAGTCTTCCAATCTAAGAACATAGTATATCTCTCCATTTGTTAAGGTCTAATTTAATTTTTGTCTACGAGGTTTTGTTGTTTTCAGTGTAGAAGACTTGCCCATTTTGTTAAATGTTTTTATTTATTTTTGAGACAGAGAGAGACAGAGCATGAGCAGGGGAGGGGCAGAGAGAGGGGGAGACACAGAATCCAAAGCAGGCTCCAGGCTCTGAGCTGTCAGCACACAGCCTGATGCGGGACTTGAACTCTTGGACTGTGAGATCATGACCTGAGCTGAAGTCCTACACATAACCGACTGAGCCACCCAGGTGCCCCACCCATTTTTTATTAGAGTTATTCCTCAGTATTTAATGAGTTTTGGTGTTATTGCAATGGTATTATTAAATTTTTATTTTATTTTATTTATTTTTTAAATGTTTATTTATTTTTGAGAGAGAGAGAGACAGACAGACAGACAAACAGACAGACCCCGAGTGGGGAAGGGACAGAGAAAGAGGGAAACACAGAATCTGAAGCAGGCTCCAGACTCTGAGCTGTCAGCACAGAGCCCAACATGGGGCTCAAACTTACAACTGTGAGATCATGACCTGAGCCAAAGTTGGACGCTTAACCGACTGAGCCACCTAGGCACCCCATTAAAATTTTATTTTTAATTGTTGCTCACATATGCAAATATAATTAATTTTTGAACATTGATTTTGTATATACAGACCTTGCTAAATTCACTTATGAATTCTAATAGTTTGTAGATTCTTTTGGATTTTCTACATGTACAATATGTCACCTGTAAACAATGACATTTTTACTTTTCTGTTTCAATTTCGTACATTTCCCCCTTGCCTTGTAGCTCTGGCTAGCTTGTGATGTTGAATAAACAATAATGATAGTGGACGGTTAATCTAAATAAGAAAGCATTCAAATTTTCACCGGTAAGTATGATGTTAGCTCTGGTGCTTTCCAGATGCCCTTGATAAGATTAATGAAGATATCCTCTATTCCTAGTTGACCGAGAGTTTTTATTATGAATGGTTGTTGACTTTGAAATATATTTTCCACATCTTTTGAGATGATCATTTTTTAAAAATCTGTTAAAGAGAGTTATATTGATAGATTTTTGAATCAAACCAACTTTGTGTTTGTAGAATAAGTTGCGTTGGGTCATGATGTTCTATGCTATATACCACCAGGTAGTATTTAGTATTAATATTATAGCATTTAGTATTATTATTACAGTATTTAGTATTTTTACATTCATGGAGGTATTGGCTTACAACTTTCCTTCTTAGAATTTGGTAACAAGTTTAGGCTGAAATCACAAGTTGGGACATATTCCCTCCTTTCCTAATTTCTAGAATAATTTGTAGGATTGATGTTTTTATTCTCTAAACATTTAAAAGGATTCACCAGTGAAATCACTTGGGCTTAGAGTTTCCTTTATGGGAAGGTTTTAAATTACAGATTAAATTTCTTTAACATATATAGGATTATTCAAAACTTTTATTTCTTCTTGTATCTGTTTTGATAAGTAATGTTTTTCAAGGAATTTGTCCATTTCAATGAAATTATCCAATTTTTGACATGGAAGTGTTATATTCTCTTATTACCTTTTAAATGTCTGTAGCATCTGTCCTTTATCCCTTTATTCATTCCTGATGTTGGTAACTTGTGTTATCTGCTTCGTGTTACCTTTCTATTTCTCTTCTTGATCTTTTTTCAGAGAACTAACTTTTGGATTTGTTAATTTTGGAATCCACTTTTTAAAAAATTTATATTTATTTATTTATGTAAATGTTTTATTTATTTATTTGAGAGAGAGAGAGAGAGAGAGCACATGCAAGCGGGGGAGGGGTAGAGAGAGATAGGGACAGAGGATCCAAAGCAGGATCTGCACTGACAGTGGTGAGCCCAATGTGGGGCTCAAAGTCACAAACCGTGAGATCACGACCTGAGCTGAAGTCTGGTGCTCAGCTGACTGAGCCACCCAGGTTCCACCCAGGGTCCACTTTAATTTTTATTTAAAAAAAATTTTGGGGGCGCCTGGGTGGCGCAGTCGGTTAAGCGTCCGACTTCAGCCAGGTCACGATCTCACGGTCCGTGAGTTCGAGCCCCGCGTCAGGCTCTGGGCTGGTGGCTCGGAGCCTGGAGCCTGTTTCCGATGCTGTGTCTCCCTCTCTCTCTGCCCCTCCCCCATTCATGCTCTGTTTCTCTCTGTCCCAAAAATAAATAAAAAACGTTGAAAAAAAAATTTTTTTTAAAAATTTTTAATGTTTATTTATTTTAGAGAGAGAGAGAGAACAAGTGGAGAAAGGGCAGAAAGAGAGGGAGACACAGAATCTGAAGCAGGCTCCAGGCTCTGAGCTGTCAGCATAGAGCCTGACGCAGGGCTTGAACCCACGAACCACGAGATCATGACCTGAGCTGAAGTCCAATGCTTAACCGACTGAGCCATCCAGGTGCCCTTCTTGGAGTCCACTTTAAATTGAAGTTCTCAGCTTGAATTTTTTCGGTACCTCATCAATACTTACAATTCAGGCCTAAAACCCATGTGGGGGCCAGTCAATGGCCATACCTTCTCAGGGGAGATTTTTCTGTAAAATGCCAGGCTGAAACAATTTTCTTTGCTGCCTGCTTCTGTGAAATGGGATTTTTTTTTAATTCACCCTTTTTGTCAGTGTTATAGCCCTTCCCAAATCTATAATTTTTGCAGAATGACCCCTGCCTGTTTTGGCTCTCAGTCTTACATGGGTCATAGACTGTGTTACCTGAGCTGTACATGTCCGCACAGCACCCACAGCTTCCAGGCAGGTTTATCTCCTTGCTTTCACATTCTTGCTTTGTTTCTGGCCTGTAAGACTTGTCCATTTCCGTATATATATTTTTAATCTAACATTTTTGGATGTTTTATAGTGGGAACATCTTAGCGTCTCTCACGTTAGAACCTTTGCACTGGCTGCTCCCTCCGCTGGAATGCTTTCCCCCAGGTATCTGCAGGGGTGTCATGTCTCCTTCACTCTCTTTCTCATATATTACCTTCTCGGTGCTACCTGGCTGCCCTATTTTAAAATTAATAATCTGGGGCGCCTAGGTGGCTCAGCTGGTTAAGCGTCTGACTTTGGCACAAGTCATGATCTCACGGTTTGTGGGTTCGAGCCCCGTGTCAGGCTCAGTGCTGACAGCTCAGAGCCCGGAGCCTGCTTCAGATTCTATATCTCCCTCTCTCTCTCTCTCTCTCTCTGCCTCTCCCCTGCTCACCCTCTCTCTCTCTTTCTCTCAAAAATAAATAAACATTAAAAGACTTTAAAATTGATAATCTGCACCAACTCTAGCAACCCCCTACTCTTCTTACCCTGATCTACCTTTTCCCTTTTTTTCATAGAACTTATAACCACCTAACAAATTGTGTCATTTACTTTTTTATTGTGTGTAGGGTTTTTTTTTGTTTGTTTTGTTTTTTGGTTAATTGACCAGTTCCCTTTGCTAGCTGAAAGCTCTTGGAGGGCCGGATCTTTATCTATGTTGTTTACTGAAGTCTCCCAAATTCCTAGAACGTGTCTGGCACATAGCAGTTTGTCAGTAAATATTTCTTGAATTAATAGAATGGATAAAGGAATGCTTCCAGAGCTGGAAACCTCTTACTGGACAGGGGGAGAAACAGGGGTCTAGAGAGGGAAAGGAATTTGTCCAAGGTCACCTGGAGGAGATGGTGGCAGAGTCAGGACCAGAACAGTTACCCTTTGGCCTGTGTCCAGTGCTCGACAGCTTCAAAGTGCCTTCACTGTCTCCTTGGAGCCTTGCCATAGGCCCCGGGTACGAGCAGCTCAGGAAAAACAGTCATTTCCTAACACTGTCGGCCACATTCTTCTTCTGGAAGCATGGTCTTCCCCAGCTCTGCCGCCTGCACCCTCTCAGTTTTCCTTCTGTTTCCCTGCTTACATCCTTTTCGACTCAACTCCCGAAGCCTGCTGATTCTTGAGGTTCTGCTCAGGTGATTGTCCCATCTCCCGATGTCCTCTCTATGAACGACCTTGTCTACTCCCTGCCTTTAATCGTTCTGTCTCCGGCTTCAGCCTCTCCCCTGGTTGTCCATTTTCCTGGACGTCTTCTTACAAGCCTCCGTGTGACTAGGAGTGTCCTTGAGTGCACGAGAAAAGTGTTGGTCTTGAAGAAAACCTAGCTCCGTCACTCACTCCGTGAGCCCTTGATCAGTCACCGTCAGTCTCTGAGCCTTGAACCTGCACTCTGAGAATAATGGTGTTGACCTCACAGGATCGTTCAGAGGTTCAATGGAGTCTGCGGATGGACACCTCTGAAAACTGTGGGCCATGGAGCCCACATGAGGGGCAGCACCATGTGTCCTACACATACCTCATATGACTCAAATCCCCAGGCGGGCCCTCCTCTCCTTTGTCCTTTGCCCAGATCTGCCATCACAAGGGTGGTCCTACCAGCCACCCACACTAGAAACCAGAGTCTCATTTTTCCTTTTCCCCTTACCTTGCCCCCATCCGGATCGGTTAGCAACTCCTGTGTCTGCCTCTTTGACTTCTCTCCCAACTATCCCCTTCCTCTCCCTTTCCATAGCTCCAGCCTAGCCCAGGCTCATCATCTCTCCTCTGGACGGTGGCAGTGGCCTCCTCCCATCTCACACCCCCTTGAAAGCCATCTTCCACACTGGCCACCACGAAACAATACACAATCACATCTTCCCTGTGTTCTAAACCCTGTGATAGCACCGCTCTGCCTCTCAGATGAAGGCTGAGCTGTTCACCTGCCACTCAAGGTCTTTCCTGATTGGACCCCTGCTCCAGACTCTGCTCTGCTGCTGTCCCCATGCACCTGCACTCAGCTGTTTGCTTTTCTCTGAAGCCCCCGTGTTCCCTTCATTTTGTTCATGCAGGTCCCTCTACCTGGAATTCCCTCCCTTCTTTCTCTGTCTGCTGCGGGGTTGCCACAGTCCCTGAAGAAAGACCTGCACTGCAGAGTGGAAAATGAGAGGCAGGGTGTAATCTGTGTAGCACGTAGCACACAGGCATTGTGTTGATGGTGATCCCACACTTCTGCCCGAAATCTTTGGAAATATGCTCTCCTGTTCTAGGCTTAGCCATGAGATGTGCAAGTTGCCTCTACACCCAAGATTTGGACTAGTGCAGTCAGCCAGACGGGCTACTTGGGTAGGGGACACAAGTGCTTGGGGTTGACCAGATGTCCACTGGGTGAGGCATGTTTGTGAGATGCTTTGATTCACTAGGGATCAAAGGGGATTGATCACTAGGGATCACTAAGGATTCACTAGATATTAAAGCAGGTGGGGTTTGTCTCTCTGCTTGGGCTGGCGGTATCCAGAAACCCTGGTAGTATCAGCCTCAGAGCTGGCTCAAGAAGGCTGAGGCCAAAAAGAGGCAGAGACCCATGAGTCCACATCCTTCTGTTTTCTCCTCTTCACTTGAGGGTCCTTGGGATCCCAGCCATCACACCCTTCCATATCCCACAGCAGCGCTCTGTCTAGGTCTGTGGGGGCAATTCCAGCAAGTTATCTTCTGTGTCTGGGACTTTATCCTGGTTCCACCGCTTGCTCCCTATGTATCCTGAGATAAGTGAATTTGCTTCTTTGGGCCTCAGTTTCCTCTCTGAAAATGGGGCTCTTAAATCACACAAGCTGGGGTATTTGGAGGATCCACTGAAATGGTCCCTCTGGAGTCTTTGGTGTATGCACAGGAAGTAAGTGGGCAAGTGGTCATTTTTTTTGGGTCCTTCTGCCCCTCGCATTTCCCCCACACTCTGTGTCAAGGGAAAAGAGTTTTTCCTGTTTGCATCTGAGACACTCCTTCAGCCCCATGTCTGGCCTGAGGCCTAACATACAACAGGTATCCATAAGCGTTTTCTAAATTGATCAATAAGGGAGGATGACTTGGGGGGATGGGCAGTGTCCTGGACACTTGGACATGGGGCAAGGGCCATACGAAATGCACCTCTCCCTCACGTCACACAGGCTTTAGCTTTTGGGCCCTACAGGGCCAGGTTCGAATCCTGACTCAGCTCTTACTCCCGCTGAGATCTAGGGCACGTGATGTCATGTCTCCAAGCCTCAGTACCTCACCCAAAAAGGGAAGAAGGGATCCCCATGTCAAAGGAGTGGGATGAGGGTCAGGCCTGACACACAGTAGGTACTCAGGAAATGGGACCCCACCTGTCCTCCTCCCTTCCTCCCTCTCTCCCTTCCTTTCTTCCATGTGAGAGATGTCTCCAAGGAAACAAGAAGAATTATTTTAAGAAAAGAGCTGAGGGCTCGGGTGGGAGCAGATGGTGGCTCGGGCATCTGGGAGGCAGAGGCAGGCGGTTCTGGCCCTTCAAGGAGACAACGGAACCCGTACACCTCCCCATCCCAGGAAGCACCAGGGCAGGGCCTGGAGGCACATCCATATTGCGGGCCAGAGAAAAGACATTTCTGGCATCACAGAGCAAGGACAGAGCACTGGACCTGTCTGTGCAGTTAACTCACTTCATGACCCTAGAACTAGTCCCAGCCCTCTAGTCTGTTGGCCTGTGGGTGAATAGGAGGCCCTACTGCAAGGGGCAGGGCAGGGAAACGGTAGGATTAGAGGGTGGGGGGCATTTCCAAGTTGTCCTGTGCTTGGGAAGAACAAGCTCTTGTGACTTCAGAAGAGTGGAGGGACCCATGTCTGGGAGCTGTCCACCAGGTTTAGGATAGCGTGAGTGAAGGTACCAGGATGCTCCTGATCCCGGCAGAAACTTATTTATTCATTCGCTCACTCATTCATTCATTTAGTTCATATCCACTGAACACCTTCCACTGCCAGGCAACGAGCATACTTCAAGTCCTCCTCAGAGCATCCCTATTGCGGTATTTATGCGCCCATCGTACAGCTGAGGACACTGGAGCTCTGAGAGGCAAAATGAATTGTCCTGGTTCACAAAGAAAGTCGAAGATTCTTTCCCACTCTTGTCTTCATTTTCCATAGATCCCCATCACCTTCAACGGAAAAGCTTGACTCCTCAGAGGACTTCAAGGTCACGATGATCCAGCACCTGCTGACCTTTCTGGCTTTACCTTTGAACTCTTGAGGCTTCAGTTCCAGTGAGCTGCACATAGTGGCTTGTGTGGGCCCAGTCTGGCCTTCAGACCTTGGTGCACTGTCCTCTCATGCTGGAATGCCCATTCTGTCTTCCCCTTGCTCATCAGGTTAAGTCCTGCACAGCTTGGGCATTACCTCTCCCCAGAAGCCTTCCCATACTTCCTCGATACTCAGTCAGCAACCCCCCCAAGCCCCCAGAATGGTGGGTTTTCTTGGATCTCCCCTGAAGACAGCAAGTCTCCTGAGCCCAGAGATGTTCTTTCTGCAACTGTGCACCCTCGGTGCCCAGCACAGGGCTTGGCCCAAGTGGGTATCCTGAACACTGAGTGAATGAACAAGCAAATGAATGGGATAAGGAACACCCTGGGGTTTCCACTACCAGCTTCACTCATTTTGTTCTCCAAACATTTTCCAGGCACCTCCTCCAGGCCAGGCCTGATGCCAGCCCCAGGGATGACAATAACTCGGGCTCTCAATTCACTGTGCAGTTTACAAAAAGCTTCCATCACAGAAGTCACAACCATTTTGCAAAGTAGGTATTCATTCTCGTGTCCATTTTCCAGATGTGGAAACTGAGGCCCCGTGAGGTTGGGTGACTTTCCCAGTCACAGCCAGTGTGTAACAGAGCCAAGATCTGAACCCACGCCTGCTCACTCTGGAGCCCACACTCCTTCCACACTGTGAAGGAATACATGAACACTCAAAAAATTTGGAAAACACAGGAAAGAAGGAAGAGGGAAAAGTCCTACATAGCTCCCCCTCCCCAACCTTGGGATATATTTCATTAACAGCCCGGGAATCTCCTACTTCTTTTGGCTGAGCCTGTGGGTACAAGCGAGTGACTGACCTGGCCGAGGTCACACAGATCAGCACAGTCAGGATTTGAATTCAGACTGTGGGAGGCCAGAATTTGAGGTGAACTCAATGTGGCTCAGGCCTCAGGGAGCCATTTCCAGTCTTATGGGAGAAATGGAAGCAAACAGGTGTGGCTTAGTTTGGCCTCCCCCAGAAGCAGACCTCGAGATAGTGAGGAGCACAGGGGGTTTCTTTGGGAGGTGATCCCAGTAAGTAGGAGGCAGAGCAGGTGGAGAGTGAGACGGGGCAGGAGTGAATGTCAATAAAATGTGCATTAGTGAGCGGCTCCTGGAACTCATCCTGCTGGGGACCTTCTGAGAAATGGTGGAAAGGACACCTCAGAACCCTCTCCCTGAAGGAGGCTGGGCATTCACCTATTGGTTCCCGACCACCATGACCGAAGGTTGCTCCTGGGGGCATTCACTCTTCTGCCTTTCCAAGTTGTCCTGTGCTTGGGCAGAGCAAACTCTTGTGGCTTCAGAAAACGCCATCATCAGGCAGAAAAGTGGAGGGACCGGTGTCTGGGAGCTGACCGGTGTCCATGGCTGAAGCTGGAGTCCCAGGTGGACACCAACAACAGTTGCTATGAGGTGTTTGAGACATAGAGTGTTTTGGTCATCATAAAGCACTCGGGGAGTCTAGAGTTAACAATACTGTATTGCATACTTGAAATTTGCAAAGAGGGTAAACCTTCAGTGTTCTCACTACAAGAAAAAAAGGGAACTATGTGGGGGTGATGGACATGTTAATAAACTTGATTGCGGTGATCATTCCACAACGTATACATATATCAAAACACCAGGATGTACCCTGTACATATATATAATTTTTGTTTGTCGATTATACCTTAATAAAGCTGACGGAAAAAATAAATAAATGCTTGGTAATACTAAAGGGAAACAAATTAAGTATTTGGAAGTGACAAACTGGGAACGGAGAGTAGGGTGCAGAAGTCAGGGAAGGTTTCCCCAGAGTGAGTGACATCGAGCTGGATTTAGAGAGGTGAGCAGTGGGGGAAGAGGCATCCCAGGTAGTAGGGCCTGCACACAGCTTGTCCTCCGGAGAGACTGCAGAGCCTGGACCTGAGCCCTGGGGTCTGACCAGAATTGAATTAGGAAATGGTGCAAAGACCAAACGGTGAAGGGTTTTAAAGACCAGGCTGAGGGGTTCAAACTTCCTTCCCGAGTGTTAGGGAGCCCATGCAGGGTTCTGAGCACAGGGGTGACACCAGATCCATGTTCTAGAAAGATCTGTCTTTCTAGACAGACAGGGCTGGGGTGGAGGGTGGTTTGGGAGGGGGTAGACTGGAGCAGGAGCCATGGAAAGAGGCTGGAGTAGCAGTGGAGTCAGGAGATGTGGAGGCTGAGCCGGCTGAGGCAGAGTAATGGGGAGGAGGCATCAGACCCCAAGGCTGTTTAGGAGAAGGTTTGGGATGTAGGGTGGGGTGAGGAGGAGGCCAACCCTCCCTGGCTTCGGGGACCCTGGGAGGCTCGTCCCTTTCCCTTTCCCCCAAGGGGCTGTCCAGATGCCCGACTGCCTTGGAGAATGGTGCTAGGGCCAGGCCTCCCCAGATCTGGTCGTGATGGATCTGGACATTATCTGCTTTGGTCACAAGCCGAGTCTTATCATTAGCTAGCTGTGGTCGCTGTCTGGATCTAGTCATTACCAGAGCTGGTCATTACCCAGGGCTGGAGGTTACCTGCTGCGAAATGGACTCTATTTGGTTTGAGTCATTCCATCCTCTTCCAGGGTCCTTCCTGAAGCCCCGGCTCTCTGCCTGAGGACACTAACATTCTGAATTCTGAGGATATATTTTCCTAGTTTCTTTGTTCTCATTTTATTACATGTACAAATGCTTACGCAATGTATTTTTTAACTTATCAACTTTAAAATAAGAACAGCATCTAGCCTTTTTAAAAAGCGAAATGTTGTATTGATGAGAATTCACCTATGTTGTTGAGTGTAGTTGTGACTCACTCGTTTTGAGGGCCGTGTGTGACTGTACCACAATTCATTTATCTATTTATTCATTCTCTTGCCCATTGATAATTGGATTGTTGTCAGGACTTCTGCTATTACAAACAGCGCTGCTATGGATATTCTTGTGCATGTTTCCTGATGCTCCACAAAATGTGGTCTGAGAATCAACAGCCTTAGCATCACCTGGAAACATGTTAGAAATGCAGAATCTTTGGCCCTGCCCTAGATTCGCTGGATCAGAATCTGCCTTTTTGCAAGATCCCCGGGTGACTTCCACGGACATTAAAGTTTGAGAAGCCCTGGCTCAGCATACATGTGCATGGGTGTCTCTGGGCAGACGTACCCAGGAATGGATTCACCGGGTGACAGTGGTATATTGGCACGCCCTCCCCTCAGCAGACAGAAGAGCTGGATCCATCTACATCTTCACTGACACTTAGTATTGTCAGACTTTCTTTGTTTCTGCCAGTTGAATGGGTGTGAAGTGGCATCTCATCATAGTCTTGATTTACATTTCCCTGATGACTAATGAGGTCAGGCACCTCCTTGTGTATTGACTGGCCACGCGTTCCCCTTCTGTGAGACATCGTGGTGGTGTTTTTTTGCTTTTGTTTTTCTTTTAGACTCACTCAACTCAGCCCCTGCTTTTATATTTGCTGTTCTCTCAGCCTGAAACACCTTCTGCGTTCCCTGTTCGGTGTCATTTCTTCCAGGAAGCCCTCCCTGACTGCTGCTTGGGCTGTGAGCTGCTTCAGCCTCACAGGCAGGAAAACATGGTGCCACGGCCCCTTCATTTCATTTCCTTATTGAAGAGACTGCAAACCAGTATGACTTGGTCCCTACAGAATTAATTCTTTTTTCAATTTAGTTGCCATAATTTAAATTTAGGAGATTTTGCATTAAAAAATATGAATTGCTGATTTCTTAAAAAAAGAGGGGGGGGGGAGAGATGTGGCCCACTGAGCCTCCTTTCCCACATGGCAACAATCAGCTGGCACTGGGGCTGCCCCTACCTACCAGTCCCTAGGACTTCATCCTCATACCCTGCTTCAGTGACCTGCCCAGGCCCTGCGGACTTTAAAGTTTATGACCGTAGCCTAAGCACATCAGTTGTTTACTCCTCTAAATCTCTCCCATCCTTCCCTGCCTCCCCATAATTCTGTTCCTGTCCCTGTTCAGACCTTTATACCTCTCTCCTAGACTGTTACACAAGACTCCCTCTGCCTTCCTTCTCTAGTCTTGCCATTTCTGGTCCACTGACCCCACTCAAGAATCAGCAATGTCTCCCAATTAATTTCCCAGGCACCACCTGACTTTCTTTAAAAAAAAAAAAAAAGTATTAATACATTATGAATGTTTCATGATCACAAAAAAAAGTCTAGAGAACAGTATAACAAACGCCTGGGTACCCACCACCCAACTTAAGAAGTAAACCATTTCAAGTGTATTTGAAGCCCCTGTTGCATTCCCTTCTCCCTCTCTCTCAGGGTCACTACCCTTTTTAATTTGCTATTTATCACTTCTGTATGTAGTTTGTATGTATGACATATGTATGTGTCCCTAAACAATACATAGTGTTGTGTTGCAGGCTTTCAAACTTTATATATCTGACAAAAACTGTTTATCCATCTGCAACTTGTTTTTTTCATCCAACAATATATATTTTTTTATTTAAAAAAATTGTATTGAAGTATAAAGTTCAACAAAGATACACAAATAATAAGGGTACAATTCTGACTTTCCACAGACTGAATCAACAAGTGTGTCTCTGAGATTTATCCTCATAGACATGTGTGGCTTGCATTCATCTATTTTGAAGATCGTGGCGTGGAGAATTTTCCATTGTTTGAGTCTGTCGCTATTTATCCAGTCTCCTGATGATGGACAGTTAGTGTCCAGCTTTCCACTATTACAAATGATGCCGCTTGAATATCCTTGTACAAGTCTCCTGGGACCCCTGTGTGAGGTGTCCTCCAACGCAAAGCCTGCTCATCTTTGACCTGATCACGTATTGCCAGGTTGCTGTCTGGCTCCGGGCTCTCAATGGCTCCCAGCTCAGACAATAAGGTCTTCGTAACCCCCCCAGCCAGTTCTCCTCCCCACGGACACCCTGCCCAAACATACAGTCACCTTCTTGCTGGCTACATGCTTTCTCTCCTCCCCCTAGAACGCTAAACCCACATTTCCTTCCAGACCCTGTGGAGCCACACCTCCTCCACGGAGCCCTCTTAGGCAACATTGGTCCTCATGGTGTCATCTCCTCTGAGTGACATCTCTAACCACAGTTGTCAAGGTCCACAAAAACAGAGACCAAAAAACAGAGACCTACACCAGACACTGGGAATGGTGAAGGGAGCCATGGATGGACTGGCAGGGAGGGTGAGTAGCTGGGGTATACAACTGATTACTCTAGGCTTTGATGGGTGAATAGGAGTTTGTAGGTGGAGATGGTGGGAAGGCATTGCTGGCACAGGGAAAGGCAGGTGTTTCTGGGATGGGGATGTGGGCAGGGTGGGCAAATGGGGAACGAGGCTAGAAAAATGGGCTTGGTCGGATTTTGAACACCACCCTTTAACAATCACTGTTCTGACTCTATTTGCATTCAACTAGCATTCTTGGGAGATGTGAGAACCAGGGAGGGTGAGCACATTCATTTGATACCTACTGAATGTCGGGCACCGTCAAGGAGCTTAGACCTATCATCTCTTTGGATCCTCAACCCAAGTTGTAGATACTATACTAATGTTGTCCCCATTTTACAGGTGGCGAACCTGGGGCGGTCTCTTATCTAGGATCACAGAGCCCCAGAAGTAGTATGAGTACACAGTCCAGGTCCATCCAGGGGTTGTTTTAATCCTGTGCTGCCACAGGCGAGAAGGCACCTGCAGGAAATGGGTCACCAGGACGGGGCACGTGTTCCCAGGCTCAGAAGCCCCAAGTTCAAATCCCAGGAGCCTCCGGACTTGCACGGTGTGGACCTGGCCAGTCTCGTCCACTGTGAGCTTCAGTTTCCCTCCTCCACCCGGCCGACGCCGGGTCCACATAGGTTCCTACTGCCCAGCTCTGTAGCCTGGGGTTCCAGGTTCCCGCGCTACCGCAGCCCACGCTGTGTGACCTTGTGCCAGTAGCCTGCACTCTCTGGGCGGCCGACCGCGGATCTCCAAGCCCCCTTCCGGCTCGCGACAGAGCGTCGCTGGCCGCGGAGACCCTCCCCCTCCCACCCCGGGTTGCGGGGGCGTGGGTGGGGGTGGGCGCCGGCATCGGCGCGCCCCCCCCGCCCCCCCCCTCCCCAGCCCCGGGCCGGTGGCCGGATCCGCGCCTGGTTTTGGGCGCAGCCGCGCGGCCCCCTCCCCCGCGCGCATCTCCCCGCCCCCCGCCCCCTCCCCGCCGCTCTCGGGGAGCCGGGGCCGCGCGGCTCCTCCTCCCGCAGCCGCATCTGGGGCGCCGCACCGGCCAGAGGAGAGGCATGGGGCGCCCGCGGGCCGGGGCCCGGGCCGGGGCCTAGGCGGCGGACCTGCCAGCGGACCCGAACGGCGGCGGCGCAGCGCAGCGGCCGAGAGGGCCGGAGGCGGCCGAGGCGCCCGGCGCAGGTGAGGGCGCGGGGGTGGCGCGCAGTGGCCAGACCCCCTTTCCGGGGCCGGTGCGCCCCGTCCCTCGGCGAGACCCCCGATCCGAGTCTCCTCCCGGACAGACCTCCCTAAACCGACGGGCGGCGCTGGCGCAGGAAAGCCCCCTCCCCCTGCCAGTTCCGTCTTCTGAGCCCCCAATCCGAGGGGGCGGTTCTGCGGCTGGCAAGCCCCCTTCTCTGGGTGGGATCCTCCAGTCTAGGTTTTCTTGGACCCCCAAAGCGGGCGGGGGTGGGGGTGGCGTGCCTGGGGCCCGGAACCCCCTAGCCAGGGCTGGACCCCCATTCCACCTCTTTTTCCCGCGGACTCTCCGATGTCAAGAGGCTGCCAAAGCTGGGAAGCCCCTCCTCGGGCCCGACCCTCAATCCGCAGGGCGGCCAGGGGGTCAGGGAGACCCCTCCCCTCCCCACCAACCTTGGGAGCTAAGGAGAGGGAGGGCTCTGCCGGCCGGCCGGGGCATTTCTCCATTCAGCCCAGCTGCCTCCATCCCGACTCAGTAGCTCCGGGAGCCTGCCCAGCCAGCACCCCCATTCCGGAGCTCTTTTCCCGGACCCGGCATCTGGGGAGGGGGCGGGGGCAACCCCACTTCCCAGCGCTGCATGGCGCCCCCTCCCTGTTTGCGTACCCGGGAGGGGCTGGGCTGACCTGGGCACCTGGGTTGGGGGGGCGCTCACATGGCCACGGGAGGCCCCCACGTGCGGCGCCCCGCGGTGAAAGGGGTTCGCGTTCAGAGCCCGTGGCAGGTGGACCCGCTGGCCGGAGAGGCCAGCTGGGTCCAGATGTGCGGGGCCTGCTGGGAGGGGACATGTGCTACCTGGACATGTGATGACTGCCCCTGGCCTCTTTCGGCCGAACCTACCGGCTCCAACCTCCCTCCATCGTTCCATTCCTTGGTGTTCTCATCCCTCTCCCTTCTCCCCTTCTTCCTCAGAGCTGCCGGTGTTGCAGAGGGGCGGGCAGCCAGGGACTGTTGATGTTGTGGGAATGAGATGAGGAAAGGGGCTATGGATTGGCGAAGGCCAGTTGTGGGGAGGTGGGTAAGGGGGTGGATGAGGTGCCCTGAGGATGTAAGCCTCAAGCTTGGGGGGCAGTGCTAATTGTGGGTGGGAGGGTTCCTGCACCCCCACCTGCCTGGAAGTGGAAATGACGGGGGGGGGGGGGGGGGGGGGGGGGCGGGCTGCAGTCCCCAGCCCCAGGAGGCTGCACCGGCCTGCCTCTACCCCTGGTGCACCTTCAGTCTCAGCCTAGCTCCCCAGGGTCCTGGTTCTGGCTGTCTTTGCTCTTGTGCCTTCACTTGTGGGAGGGGGCTGTGTTTTCCTGAAGGCTCAAGGTGGTGGAGGCTGGAGGTTGTACAGGATCATCTCCGAGAGTGGCTGTTGGAGGAGCCCAGTTTCTGTCCCACAGAGGGAACTGTGGGCTGTCTGGTCCCAGGGTGGCCTGAGGGGCCTAAGCCAGACTCCCATGGGCAGCAGGGCTGGGTGGGGCTGCAGAGCTGGGTGACCGATTGGTGGCTGGAGTGCTGGGAGCCACCGCCAGGCCCTGGAGCTGGCTGTTGGAGGCCAGTCAGCAGCAGATGCAGAGTGTGTTCCCAGCAGCTCTTGGAGACACTGGCTGTGCACGTGGGGCAGGCGTGTGTGCGTGTGCCTGTGCCTGTGCTGTGGCAGGGGTGCGCCAGGACTCCTGAGTCCTCCTGGAGCCCAGATAACAGCAGCTCAACTTCTGTGAGTGTGCCTCTGTGTGATGTCCATGGCACCCTTCCGTCATTCATCCATCAGAGACTGGACTGGGCCTGTGCTGGATGCTAGAGACGTGTAATGATCTGATGTGGTCCCCACCCTCAAGGAGCCCCTGTTTTGTCTGGGGGCAGAGGAGAGACAGTCTGTGCCAGGCTCTGGGGGCGGAGTGCAAGGCCCCAACTAGAGAGAAAGTGTGGGGCAGAGCAGGCCTGATGGCTGGGTTATGTGGGACCCAAGGCAGCATCCGGCTGGTTTCCGCCTTGAAACAGAGCTGCAGGTTCGAGGGCTGTGCCCTGGGTGCAAGGCTGCCTGGCAGCTGAATTGGTGTTTTTTTGAAAGGAGGCTGAACAGTACTCGGAGCTAAGGATAGATTGTGTACTTTAGAGCTTTTGTAAGACTTGGTGACGAATTGGACGTACCAGGGGCACCCACTGGCATCTCGTTAATTTCTTGTGCAGTTTATGGGGCCACTAGCTTCATAAATGCCAGTGTTTCTACATGATGGGGAGGCTCTGAGGAATTGTACTGGGCACTCTGTGGGACAGGAGCAGGTGGTCTCTATGCTCCCATATATCTGTGATTAATTGATAGATTCAGTCATTCAGAAAAGCATTAAAAATAGCATTATCTGACTATGGTGCATTTAAACACTTCCACTTAAACATTCTATAATGTGAATAAAATCTTGAATGCAGGTTTTTTTTTTTTTTTTAAAGCACACCATGGGTACTCAATATATGCCCACTACTCCTAGAATGAAGCCTAGCCTCCTCCCCAGACTAGCTACCTTTCTAGCCACATCTTACAGCTCCTCCCTTCCCTCTTTGGCTTGGGTCCCCCTTCCCTGCTTTCAGTTCCTGGAACAGGCCTCATTGCCTCCAGCCTCAGGGTCTTTGCACACGCTGGTTCCTCTACCTGAACACCGCCCCCTTCCCATTTGCCTACTTAATTACTACCTCTCATCCAGACTCAACTTAGGTGTATCACTTCCAGAAGAAAGCCTTCCCTGACACCCAGGCCAGATTGTATCCCTGTCACCACTTCCCAGCCCCCACAGGCCTCTGCCTTCACTACCAGCCACTGTTCCTTATTACTGGATGCCTCTTGATGTAGTTGTGTGGAGCAGAGCAGGGTCATGCCTGCCTCTTTATGCCATCCCACTGGTGCTGAGAACAGGTCTTGGTTCATTCTGGACCCTCGGTCCATTTATTTGGCTGAATGAATGGACAAGTGTCATTTGGGCCATCCCAAGTCAAGGGCTGGGTGGCAGAACATGGTGGGAGCCTTGACGAGGTCTAGTTGTCAATACAACTGTCCATATGGGCTCCTGGTCTCCAGCTGGGCCTGCAAACTCAAAAGCATTTGGTCAGGCTCTGTGGGGTTAGAGGCCCATAGCCTCTACAATCCCAGTGTGTCTGTAGGACCTCAAAGACTCTATAAGAGAGTGAGGAGCCATGCTTGGGCAGGAGCCTGTGTCTTCAGGGGTATATGGTCTGACATTTATTTCTGCCAATTCATTATACACATCATCACTTCCTTACTTTCATTCAGTAGGTCACCAACTTGTCCACTAGCTTGTCTGCCATTTCCTAATGCTCCATTCTGTCTTTGGGCCACCGGGGCTTCCTGAGGCCTGCTCGGTGTCCCCTAGGGATGGGGACAGAGTCAAACCCACAGGGCCCTGCTCTGTGAACTGTAGTCACCCTGCCAGGCCCTTCCTGGAGGTGGGGGCTGGTGCTGTCCGGTGCTGGGAAGAGTTTGGGCCTGTGGGAAGTGCTTCCTGGAGGACATGTACTAGATCTGGGGTGGATTTGGGAGGATTAGAGGATTTGGGTAGATGGAGAATGGCCGGAAGGGCACTGCTGGCTGAGAGAACTACATTGATGAGAGCTGGGAGGCAGCCACGTGCTGGGCAGGCTTGGGGAAGGGGGCAGCCCACAGGAGGCTTGTCATGGAGGGGGGCAGCGTGCCGGCATGGGGAGTGTCCCGTCTGTGCCCGGAGCCCTGTTGCTGCCTTGCTGTGTGCCTTGAATGCAGCGTGTCCCCTCTCTGGGTTCCCTTGATAAAGTGCAAGCTTGGACCTTGTGATCTCAGAGAATTTCCACCGTCTCAGTGTGGAGTCTGTGATCCTGACAGCCCAGGAGGGGAATTCTCAAGGCCCCTGCCTCTTCTTTGAGCATGTGGAGAGCTGGGATGGGGCTGGGTTTGCTCTAGTGGCTTTGGAGGCCAGTGTGTATTAGCGCTTGGGGTGGGGGTCAACGGGGAGCTGATGAGGCTCAGCAGCTTCTTCTGACAGATGACCTGTCAGTTAAGGGAGTGTGGGGGCTGGCTCTGGTGGGAAAGGCACCCCATTATGCACACTCTCACTGCACCCTTTTTGGAAAAGGCTGTCACTGATGAGAGGCCTCCTGTGTGTTGGACCAAAGACAAGCCCACCCTTGACTTCATCAGACTCCTGTGGGGGGGCCACTAAGACTTATGTGACCAGACTTTTGTCATGGCCCATGGTGGGGTGGGGGGGAAGTGTGTGTTCTGTTCTTACACCCTGTCCACAGTCTGCTGGTGGATGCCCCTGGCCAGGACAGAGGCCTTCAGGCCATGTACAACAGTTTGCAGAAGATATTTAATCTCCACATCTTTCCACCCCACCCCCTACCCCCAGAGGTGGGCATGTCTCCATTTAACAGATGAGGAAACTGAGGCTCAGAGAGTTTGGGTAGCTTCCCAAGGTCACCCAGAGGGTGGCAGGAGGTGAACCCACAGCCCAGGAGCCCTTGGGGTGCCCGCGCACAGGAGCCTATTGCTAGCTGATGGCACATCATTTCCTGAGCCGAGGAGTGGGGCTCTGGATCCCTCTGTGCTGGGTTTCGCAACGCCGCCTCCTCCCCGCCAAGCTGTCTGACGTGGCCTTTTCAAAAACCCAAAATGAATGGAAGCAAATTTTGTTTGGAGAATTTTGCTACACCCTTCACCAGGGCTGGTTGCAAAACCAGGCTTGGGGATCCCTGCTGCTGTTGGTGATGATAATGATAATGGCAGTGGTGTCAGTGGCTAACACCCACTCACCGAGCCAAGTACCAGTGACCAACTCCCGGGAGCCAAGTGCAGTCCTGGGCCCTCTGTTTAATGAGCACCAGCTGAAAGCCCCTTAAATTCAGCCTGTCCTTTAGTCCCATGACCCCTATTATTATCCCCATTTTACAGATGAGGAGACAGGCGCAGAGAGCTGTAGCTGCCCAAGGCCCCAGAGCTGGCAAAGTGGAGGGTGCCAGGATTTGAATTCAAACCGGTTAGAGTGTAGAATCTAGTCTTCGCCCACATTCTGGAGATGTGTTCGCCAGCAGTGATGGGTGAGGGGGTGTGTGTGTATAGAGGTGCACGTTGGGCCGTGGGAATTGAATGTGGCAGACCCAGACCCTGGCTTGTGGGAACCTGGCCACTTGCTAGAGGTAGGACTTGGCCTGAGCCCACAGCAGCTCAGGAGCGCCCCTAGATATCAGTGGTCCCTTCCTGGCCCCACCAGAGGCCTGGTGGGTCGCATGGCTGTTAGCAAGAGAACAATGGCCCCTCCCCGTGACTTTGCTCTTCACTAACAGTTCTGGGAGGTGGCCCATCTATAGGGCTCCAGGGGCATTGGGTGGTGACACGGGTGTGGAGGAGGGACCATAGATGCGGCACGAGACACTGGATTCCTGGGATCACTCGGTGAAGGGGCAGATCCCTCACATACAGCAGCCTCCAGGGCCTAGCACAGGGGTACAGACGCTTGTGAGAAGGCAGCAGAACAAACGTGGCATTTGCATTCCTTCCTTCGGCCTAAGAAGGCCTGTACAGGTGACCCATCCCCCGGAGTTTGCTTCAAAAATGGCTCTAGCCACATTTGGTACATGAGGGGGTCATCTTTAGAAAGCATATGATGTGGGCAGGTTCTGTCTTTGATAATGGAGAAATGGGGCAGGCATCCTGGCATATAAACAGAGTATAAGACCACTTATTGAGTACCTGCTGTGTACCTTCGCACTGTGCTGGGCCCCGTGACAGGGGCTCAGAACCACACCCTGATGAAGTATTTGTGATTGTGCAGGAGGGGGTCTCTGTGCCCCCAGATATCGGGCTGAGGAGTGAAAACTAGGCCTCTGGGTTCACATATTTTTCTCTCTACTGTGACAGATGAGCCTGCGGTGACAGGGGTGGGTCCAGGAGGCTTTTGCTTTGCAGCTCCCAGGAGATGGGGGTTTGGAATGACTGGGGACCTGATTTGCTGCTGGGACTCCCCTACGGAATCCCAGCACCTCTCTGGGCCTCATGATCTCCATCTGTTTGTTGAAGTTCCGGGGGTTAGGTCTCCAAGGCTTGCCTAGCTCAGCCCTCTGTGACTCCAGGGGTGAACGGAGCTGAGATTCCCTCTGGGAGGTGTCAGGGAGCCCTCCCTGTCCTTACCCCTGACCCTCTGCCTGGCTTCCCACCTATCCCTGTCCCCTAAGCTCAAGCCAGAGGGAGGGAGCCTCTCCTTCCGCCCACTGCGGGCTGACTGCGCGCAGTGACGCAGCAATCAAGGGCTCTGGAGCGCAGCTTGGAGACGGGGATCCGGGTTTGCTAAAGACAGGGGAGAAAAGGCTCTTCCCACCACCCCCAGCTGCCTGCCTGCCTCCCTCCCTCCCCTGGCTGCCGACAAGCCCTGGCACCTCCTCGGCTCTGCCAGATCCACTTGTAGGGTGGGAGGCTCTGCTGTACAGGGCCCAGTTCGAGTCCCAGTGTGTTGGGGCCTTGCTGTGTGACCCTGGCGTGGTTGCCTGCCTTTTCTGGGCAGTGTGCACTGTGAAGGCTGGGCTTTGGGATTCTGAGGCCGACTGGGCCGCTTGTGTTGATGGCTCTGAGGGGTCCCTGTGACTCAGGAGGAGCTCCTGGAGGGACAGGGCCCTCTGCCACATGTGTTTTCCATATGTGTCCCCCACAGTGGAGGGAGCAAGGTGCTCTGATCATGTCCATCTTACATCCGAGGAAACTGAGGCTGTACAGCAGGTGAATGGTAGATCTAGGATTTAAACCCAGGTCCGTGTGAGTCAGGCATCCAGGCCAGAAGGCAGACCCCAGGCAGGAAGCCGGCTGGGTCACTGTGAGCCTCCTGTTCCCTTCTCTAGGTTTCAGTTTCTCCATCTGTGTGGTAAGGGTGGGGTGGGGTAGGGGGTTGGAGCTGCCCCAGCCCATCTCTGGACCCCTACCTGGCTGCCACTTCTGGGTATTTTCTGAGCTTCCTCATCGACCTCCAGCACCCACCCTTGAAGCCAAGGTGTGATGACAGGCAAGGAAGTGTCAGCATCTCGCACTTCTTCTCCAGGGAAACCTGCCACCTTTGGGGTGTGAGAGATTCCTGGAGGACTGGGCATGTGTGAGGCCTTCCAGGGACAACGTGGGTGGGGACAGAGGTCTGGGCAGAGGTCTTGGCTCCCCACTGGGCCAGGCCCACCTCTGCCGATCTGTAGATGTGACTCTTTCTGTCTTTTTTTTTTTTTTTTTTTAGTTTTTTTTTTTTTTTTAATGTTTATTTATTTTTGAGAGAGAGACAGAGTGTGAGCTGGGGAGGGGCAGAGAGAGAGGGAGAGAGAGAATCCAAAGCAGGCTCCAGGCTCTGGGCTGACAGCACAGAGACCAATGCGGGGCTTGAACCCATGAACTATGAGATCATGACCTAAGCTAAAGTCAGATGCTTAACCGACTGAACCACCCAGGTACCCCGTGATCTGACTCTCTTATATCTGGTTTATCAGGGGGCTCTGGGTGAATGTGGGTGTGGACAGGGAGGTGAGGCCACCCTCAGGCCCCTTCTTCGCTCCCCTGCACGCATGGGGGGCGGATATGTGTGTGTGTGTGGAGTATGTGTGAACGTTTTATGTGGTGTGTGTGTATATGTGTGTGGGGAGTGTGTGAGAGATGTGTGTGTACACGTGCGTGTGAGTGACGTTGCCCCCCACTCAAGCCAGGCCTTTTGTGTATTGTCAGGTGCTCTCGACCCTAGGAGGTAGATATTATCATCCCTCCTGACCTCCCTTTCTTTCCTCCCTTTCTTCTAAGTATTCATTCAGCAAACACATGCGAAGTGTCTGCTCTGTGCCCAGAGCAGGTGTTGGGCCTATATCAGCCGGTGGAACTCCTGGTCCCTGGCCTGGGGAGCCCGCGATCCTCTTGGGAGGCCAACAGTCATGATAACTTCCCAGACGAATATAAACTCACATCAGTGACCTGTGCTGCTGCCACGGAGTATAAGGAAACCTAGTCTGGTGGGGTCAGGGAGGGCTGCCCCAAGGAGGTGACAGACCTGATGCCTGGGAGGAGAAGGAGTTAACCCTGTGGTGGGCAGCAGGGGCAGTATGAAGTTCCAAAGCCTGGAGAGCAAGGGGCTTCATGTGAGGTAGAATCAGGGCCTGGTGGGATACAGGATGCACTGTTGACACATGAGGAAACTGAGGCCCAGAAAGGTGAAGCAGCCTGCCCCAGTGGGGCTGGAAACTTGCCAGATGTGAATCAGATCCCCGAGGGGTTCCTGAAGGGACTGCCCTGGTTGTAGTTAGCAGAACCCTTGGCTCTCACTGAGGTCCCACCGCAGGTTAGCGTGGAGAGGGGACTCCTCTCCTCAGTACCACCCCTTGCATGGATGCTTCCCACTGAAAGAAACTGAGGAGCCACAGAAGGTTCCGGAGCAGGGCAGACCCACAGTGCTCTCCTGGCTGGCCACACCCCAGGCCTTCCCGGCACTGGCATGGAGTGTTGGCCATCTGCCTGCCTGCTGAGGCTGAGGCCAGAGCCAACTGACCTCTGCTGACCTGGTGTCACCATCCTCTGCTGATGCTGGACGGGGCAGGGGCACAGGCAGTGGGCAGTGGGCAGTGGTGGGCAGAGAGGACCCATGGCCAGCAGCCCCGAGGCCTCCAGGAACCATTTGCCAGGCTGGGTTTGATAAATGACAAGGCCATTTCTCTCCCGGCGGGGAGGCAGCCTTGCCCCTGGAGCCCTTGGGACGGGTCTGGGAGTTCAGCCACAGAGCAGAGGCTGGGCTCCTTCCCTGCCCCATGTCCCCTTCTCAAGCGTCTTTTGGCTCTGGCCTCCATGGCCTCTGGCCAAGATGACTCTCCCATCCCCCTCCCAGGTCTCCTGCCCATAGACCATCTACATGCAGGCAAAGTGATCCGGAAGCCACACCCAGCCCCTCACACCTCATCGTAGCCCAGAGCTCTGAGTGGCCTCTGTCACCTACCCCTGTCCACTCCTGCAGCCCCCTCCGGCCCCCTCCGGCATGCTCTCACTTACAGCTCAGCTGAGTGAATTGGGACTTACAGAACATTCCATGTCTTCTGGCCCCCAGCCTTCACATTTACTGTTCCCTCTGCCCAGAATACCCTTCCCCAAAGTCTTTGCTTGGTAACTCCTATTTGTTATTTACCACTCAGCCTAGGCCTTGCCCTTTCAGGAGACTTTCTCTCTCATTCACGGGAGCCACTCCTGCCTGGACTCCAGAGGCCTGTGCACTATGAGGTCCACTTATATGTCTGCCTCCCCTACCCCTCCAGGCAGGGGCCAGGCTGATGCTTCTTGGTGCTCCCAGCGGTGCCTAGCCTGGGGCCTGGAGCATAGTGGGTGCATGGCTCATGAGCGTGAGCTGAGCACTTTTGAGCCCGCTGGCCAGAGTACAGCCGGTGCCCCCTCAGGCTCCTTTCCTGCACAGGGGCCAGGTCATGTGGCAGGTGCCTCAGACAAGAGCTCAGCCTACACGTCCCCTCGCTCCTTTCCTCCCGTACTGGGAGTAGGAGCAATGACTGCATGAGCCCATCTGGGGCAATGTGGGGGCGCCTGGTGTCGAGCAATTGGGAAGTTGGTTGTTCGGTTGACTCCTTTTAGTTTATGGACCCACCAGGGCTGTTTTTTGCCAACCTGGGGAGAAGCCCAACTGCTTGAAAGGAATATGTTTCTCATTCTGTAAGCCCCTGAAATTTGGGGGTCTATTGTCAGTGCAGCCTAGTCCACACTAACTATTACAAATATCTACTGTGTCAGACATTATTCTAGGCTATGGGGATAATAATATTCAGCTCCAGAGGCTGTTGTGAGAAGTTAATGAAAACCAATGTAGAAGCCTTAACTCTGTGCTGGCACATAGTAGGCTCTGTGGGTTAGATGAGCTGTTTCAGATCTGCTCTGGCATCTGTAAACAGTTGTAAGAAGCAGCCACCCAGGGAAGGCTGAGGTTGGGAGGGAGGCATCTCTGGACAGACTGGGGCCACTAGAGGGGAGCCCCTGCATACCCAGCATGAGAGCAGGGTAAACCACACCTTCTGGAAGCAGCTTCTGGCTTCTCTCGCCTCTCTTCCACTCCATCTCAAGGCCCACCGTCTGCCTTAGTTATCTACCTCTGCGTAACAAATTACCCCAAAAGTTAGTGGCTTAAAACGATCATAAACATTTATTACCTCTCTTTCACATATATACAGTGCAGGAGCCACTTTGAGGGAATCTGGTGTAGACTCATCATCCATATGCTAAATAGGAGTGATGCTGACTGTTTCCAGTAAGACCTGGGCCAGATCTTGAATTATCTTTCTCTCTAATACACCCAAGGACTCTGGGTGGGAGGGATGACTGTCCCCTCTCTACAAATGGGGAAACAAGTCACAGAGAGGGAGAATGACACTCCTAAGGTCGAGCAGCAGCTAGCAGAGCTGGAATTTGAACCCAGACTGCCCGTCCTCATGGCCTATGCTCTTAGCCACTGTATCATCCTGTCTAGGGTGAGCTTGAGTGAGGGTGGGGCGGGAGACTCTGGGAGTTTAAAGGGAGACTTATTGCCCTTTAAAAATGAGGTGTTAATAGCGGCAAGTATTAATGTCCAGCTGTTTTAATGAGCAGGTTTTTTTTTTTTTCCTGGTCTTGTTTTTAATTGAAAGCACAAAATTGAATGGAAAGTGGCAACTGCCTCAGCCGTGAGGATTCTGGGAAGGCTTTTCAGAGCCATAGGCTGACCACCCTGGGGTGGCAGCCAGCAAGCTTGTCCACCCACAGGAGGAAGTGAGCTGACTGAGGGTTTGGCCTGAGTTGGGTTCTGGCTCAGCTCGCCAGCTATGTGACCTTCGGCAGGTTACAGAAATCTCTTTGAACCTCAGTTTTTCCATCTGTTCCCCATGGGATAATGATGTCACCGCCTGCCTGGAGGCTTGATGTCAGGGCGAAGTGAGTTCTGTGTGTTAAGGTACCTAGGGCAGGGCCCAGCACATAGTAGGTGCTCAAGAAAAAGCAGCTGATGTTATGCTGTCTTCTGATCTGCTCTCTCTCCATGTGTACATGCACATTGGACCCTCTGGCATTCCTTCCTCACACTCCAGTCCAGATCAGTTCACAGGTCAGCCTGGGCCTCCCAGTGAGACCAGCACACAGAGGGAGATGTGCTTATCTCCATTTTACGGATGGGGAAGTGGAGGCCCAGACATGACTCGCCTGAGGGCCTCAGTGGTGGACATGGGACTGAATCAGAGGCTTGGACTTGGGATCTAGTGCTCTTTCTGCTATCCTACTCTGAAGGATCCTTGAGAGAACCTCAGGAAGCTGAAGAGAATTCCAGGAACTCTCAGGATGCCAGGGAGCCAGGGTGCTTGGATCCTCTGGCCCTCACTGCCCCCAGGCTCCGATGTGACCCTGTTGAGTTGTCTCCCTGTCTATGCCTTTGTTGCAAGAAGGTGGTGAGCAGAGGCTGGACTCTGGACTGCCTAGACCAAGGTCCCCTCTCCCAAGCCCCCTCCCTGTGTCCCCCTCCCTCAGGCTCACTTCTGTGTCCTCTCCCTCAGCCCCATCTCTGGGTCTCCCTTCCCCAGGCCCCACCCCTGGGTCACCTCCCCCAGGCCCTGCGCCTGTGTCCCCCTCCCTCCTCTGCTGTCCTGATTTGTGCTTGGCCCATATTCAAAGCAGCAGCTTTTAGGTGGGACGTCAGGCAATGGGAATCCTGCCTGGAGAGGCCACCCAGGTTCACCTCTTTCCCTGGGGTCCAGAGTGGACCCTTTCTGCCAGGGCAGGGGGCTGTGGGCCTGTGAGGAGGTGCCTGTGGGCAAGCAAAGGTCTTTCCAGCACTGCAGGCCCACCGTGCCCCCCCACCCCCCTGCTCCCTCCCTGTGTATCCTTCACTGGGGAGCAGATATATTTAGACAAAATGCTCCATTCTGTGCAGATTCCGTATCCACTGCTCTTGTCAGGGCTGGGGGAGGCAGGGCCTCTGAGCAGCCACACCTGGCACCTGGCACCTGTGCTGCTTGGAGCTCCGGGCTGGGCTGGCTGGAGCAGGACTCTCCCCTACTGACTGTGGATGGGTCTTCCTCTCCACCTCCCTGTCCCCTAGAGCCACATCTCTCTGACTCTTGGCCTCCAAGGCCCAGCCAAATTCAGTCATTTGCTCCCCTCCTGTTCCCCCTCCCCCCCCACACACACACTTCCTGAGCCTCTCTGCCTTCTGGTGCCTCTCAGCACTCAGAGCACCTTCTCCCTTGTGTAGCCAGTGGGTTACGTGGATTTGTGTCTGCTGCGGCCCAGGCCCTCGCTGGATGCCTGGGGCGTGGAGGTGACTAATAAGGGTCCCTCACAGTGGCCACATTACAGTCTGGGAGGCGGGTCACAGGCCACTAAGACAGCATCAAGATACCTGTTGCGGCAGCAGGAAGCCCTAGGACAGGGACAGGGCTCCCTGGAGGACCAGTGGTCTGAGCTGAGACTTCTAAGTTCAGAGGGAAGGAGCCAACAATTGGAGACAGAGCAGGCGTTCTTGGCGGAGGAAATGATGGGACATGCAAAGGCCGGGAGTTAAGGGAGAGCCTGGTTGCGCTGGGGAGAGTGGGGGGCAGGAAGGGGGGTGGGAACTTGGTCTTGCTGAGCCTCAGCTGCCAATCTGAGGGTCTTGTCCCCCCAAACACTGGAAGACTGTGGGTGAGTTTTCAGCGGGGCAGTGGTGGGTCTGGTTGTGAGCACGGCCCGGTGGCTGGTCAGTGGATCCCCCCGCTGCCCGCCAGGCTGGCCCTGGCTCCCATGGCAGATGTGCTGTGCCCGGCTGGGTGGGAATCAGAAATAGCTCACACGTGCTCGGCGCTTGGTGAACAGCTCCCCCGCCTCAGCGCATTTCATCTGCACCCGAGTCAAGGACGGCTCAGTGCTTGCAAGCTGGGTGACCTTCTCCCTCCGTTTATTAATACACCGCCCACTTGGGGCTGCAGGCAGAGCTGGGAGAGTGTGTGCAGGGGCGGAGGTGGAGGGGAGGGTGGTAGCAGGGGTGCCCTAGACAGGGGAAATGCTGAAGGGCTGGAAAAAGATACCTACCCACCAGAACACTGTCCAGCCAGATAAACCCCAAAGTACAAAAATGAGTGTAAAAATTCCCTGGAACCCACCTCCCTGTGGTGACCATCATTAACATTTTGATGTCAGCCTTCCCGATGTCTCTCCAAGTTGATCTTCCCTGGCAGATGGATTCATTCATTCACTCACTCATCAAATATTTGTTAAGTGCTCACTCACTGCAGTGAGCAGAGGAGGCAGGACTCTGAGGGACACTTCTGCACTCTTAGGGAACTCAAAAAAAGCAGATAAAACAGGGGTGAGGTCCACAGGGAAGGGTGATTGGAACTATGAGGTCTCAGCCCAGGCTGGGTTTTTAGGAAGGCGTCTTGGAGGAGGTGACGCTTGGACTGAGGCCTAAGAGGTAAAGAGAAGTCCCCTTAGCAAAGAAGAGCTGAGGAAAATCATTCCTGTCCAAGAGAATGGCAGAGGTGTAAACCCTGTGGTGTGAGGGCAGTGGTGTTTTCAGCGAAGAGAAAGGAAGATGGGAGGCTGCGTGTTGGGGAAAGAGAGGATGAGGTGAAGCATGAGGGGGTGGCAGGGACCAGACCATGTGGGGCCTCAGGGGCTGTGGGCAGGGTTTGGGGGTTTACGTAAGAGTGTGGACTGTGGTGCTGTAAGACCCACGTTCATATCCAACTCTGCCACTTAGCTGGTTGACTTTAAGCAAATTACCTAACCTCTGTGCCTCAGTCCTCTTGTCTGTGAAGTGGAGCCAGCAATGACTAGTGATAGTCTTTACCTCAAAGACTCGTGTAAGGATAAAATGATGGAATGAAGTGCTTAGGACAGCACTTGGCATACATAAATTGCTCATAAATGGTGGCTCATACAATGTTGAAGTCATCCGTAGGTAAAGTGCATGTGTGTAGATGATTTTGCATAACTAGGGTCATATTAATCCTGTTTGTGGCTTTTTCCCTTGATGCTGGCCATCTTTCTGAGTTCATTATATTATTGTATTATTATATTTAATAATATAATATTATTATATTTAATATAAATATGTTAAATATTTAATATTATTATATTAAATAATATATTTAATATATTATTAAATATAATTTAATAATTATATTTATTAAAAAAATTTTTTTTCAATGTTTATTTATTTTTTTTGGGGACAGAGAGAGACAGAGCATGAACGGGGGAGGGGCAAAGAGAGAGGGAGACACAGAATCGGAAACAGGCTCTAGGCTCTGAGCCATCAGCCCAGAGCCCGACGCGGGGCTCGAACTCACGGACCGCGAGATCGTGACCTGGCTGAAGTCGGACGCTTAACCGACTGCGTCACCCAGGCGCCCCAATAATTATTATATTTAAACTGCAGAGTATTATTATATTTAAACTGTTTGTATGTATTTGAAACATTTGAGCAGGTATAACATGTTGTAGAGTGCACTAATCTTACGTGTATAGTATAGCTTGACTAGTGTGTATGTGTCATATATATGTTACATATATCATATGACATATATATGATATATGTGTGTAACTACCATGTAACCACCACTCAGATCAAGATATTAGATATTTCCAGCTCCCCCAGAAGACTCCATTATGCTTTCTCGCAGTTAATTCCCCACTCCTGACCCCTGGCGGCAACCATTATTCTGACTTTCAAAACCATAGTTTAGTTCTGACTGTTCTAAACCTTCATATAAATGGGATCGTGCAGGATGTTTCTTTTGTGTCTGGCTTCTTTTGCTCATCATTTTGTCTGGGAGATTCATCTATGTTGTGTGGATTGGTAGTTCATCCTTTTCTATCACTGCCTAGTGTTTCACTGAGTGAATATTTCATACTTTATCCATCCTATTGTTGAGAGACATTTAAATTATTTCCAGTTTTTAGCTATGTGGATAGAGCTGCTTTGGACTTATTTATAGATATATTTCTGGGGAACTTACAAGGTTATTTCTGTTGGGTACATAGCCAGGAGTGGTTTCTGGGTCATAGAAGATGAAAATGTTCAGCATTAGTGGATACTCCCAGTCCTCCAAAGTGGTTGAACCAATTTTCATTCCCACCAGCACAGTGTGAGAGTTCCAGTTGCTCCACACCCTCACCAACACACCTACTAAAGATAATTTATTTTTTTAACGTTTATTCATTTTTTGAGATACAGAGAGTGAGTGGGGGAGGGGCAGAGAGAGAGGGAGACACAGAATCCGATGCAAGCTCCAGGCTCTGGACTGACAGCACAGAGCCCAACACGGGGCTCGAACTCACAGACCGCGAGATCATGACCTGAGCTGAAGTCAGACACTTAACCGACTGAGCCACCCAGGTGCCCCTAAAGATAATTTCTGATAGCTGCAGGGTCCTCTGCTACAAAGTCAGACCCCCTTGAACCAGCTCCCAAATGATGGACATTTAGTTTAGGTTGTTGCCAACATGTACATGATTTTTTAAAATAATGAAAAACAGAGATAAATCATTAAGACAAATATTTAAAACTAAAATAATGGAAGCATCCAAAATGTCCTTCAATAAATGAATGCATAAATAAATTGTGGTACATCCGTTTAATGGAATATTATTCAGTGATAAAAAGAAACGAGGTATCAAGCTACAAAAATACATGGAGGAGTTTTATTTTTTATTTTTTATTTAAAAAAAAATATTTTTTTTTCAACGTTTATTTATTTTTGGGACAGAGAGAGACAGAGCATGAACGGGGGAGGGGCAGAGAGAGAGGGAGACACAGAATCGGAAATAGGCTCCAGGCTCCGAGCCATCAGCCCAGAGCCCGACGCGGGGCTCGAACTCCCGGACCGCGAGATCGTGACCTGAGCTGAAGTCGGACGCTCAACCGACTGCGCCACCCAGGCGCCCCCATGGAGGAGTTTTAAATGCAAAAGAAGCCAGTCTGAAAAGATGACATACTGTCTGATTCTGACTGTATGGCATTCTGGAAAAGGTAAAACTGTAGAGACAGTAAAAAGATGAGTTGTTGCCAGGGATTTGGGGGAAGGGAGGGAGGGATGAGGAGGTGGAACACGGAGGATTTTAGGGCAGAGGCACGGTACTGAATGGTACTGAATGATGCCATATGATACTGAATGATTCTGTATCTGTATGATACTAAAATGGTGGATACATGACATTATACATTTGTCTAAATCCGTGGATCTTTACAATACAAACAGTGAACCCTAATGTAAATTACCAACTTCAGTTAATAATAATGTATCAATATTGGCTCATCGATTGTAACAATCGAGGGATGTACTTTCTCCTCAATTTTTCTGTACACCTAAAATTACTCTGAAAAATAAAGCCCCTTGGCTTAAAAATAAATAAAAGAAAAATTGAAATGTAAAAATATTACAAAGGAAGAAGACAAAAAGAAAATTCACTAGAGGTGTCCACTGTAGGGTTAGAGATACGTGCCATTGGTCATTCTCCCTGGGGATGTTTTTCTTTTGCACAGTGGGGATGACACTCCAGAACACTCTTGCATTTCACTTCTGTTCCATCCCTCCCTGCTTGTTCTCAAGGTGGAAGCACATCCCCATATTACTTAAAACTGTTTCTAAATATCACGTTTAGTCTCTAAAGCAGGAGGAGATTTAAATTCTGAGCCATTGTTTGGAGGAAAAAAATGGAGGTTGATGAAATGATGGAATCATGGGATCTTAGATTATGGGTGTTACATTTAGGAGAAATGATTTAGAATTATAGCATCTTACTTGGTACCTACCAGTACATCTCAGAACCTCAGGACAGTTATCTTTCAATGACAGAATGAGGTGTGTTTACATTCTGGAAATAAATGATTATGGATCTTCAAATAGATGAAACAATATTTCAAAACTCAAAGAATTTTAGAACCTCTAAATTGAAAAAAAAAACAGTCAAGGTATTTTAATCTCTTTTTTTCTCCCAGTGTAAATTTGATTTATTTTCCTTTTTAAAACACAACTCTTGGGGGGCGCCTGGGTGGCTCAGTCGGTTAAGCGTCTGACTTCGGCTCAGGTCATGATCTCACAGTTCGTGGGTTCAAGCCCCGTGTCAGGCTCTGTGCTGACAGCCTGGAGCCTGTTTCGGATTCTGTGTCTCCCTCTCTCTCTCTGCCCCTCCCCTGTTCACTCTCTGTCTCTGTCTCAAGAATAAATAAACATTTAAAAAGAAAAAAGTATGTTTAAAAAAAAAAAAACAACTCTTACTGAAGTATAATTGGAATACAATAAATCACATATCTAAAGTGTTCAAATTGGTAGGTTTTGACAAATGTATACATACCCCTCTGAAACCATCACTACAATCAAGATAATGGACATATCCATCACTCCCCAAAGTTTCCTTGTGGCCCTTGATAATCCTCCTCTTTGCCCTTCTACCCCTTCCCAGCCTCCCTTTCCTACTCTCTATTCTTGCCCCTCCCAGGCAAGCATTCTTTTGTGTTTCCTAGAATTCTAAATGGAATCATACATACTCTTTTTGTTTGGCTTCTTTCACTCAATATAATGATTTGGAGATACATCCATGTTGTAATGTGTGTTAGTACTTCATTCCTTTTTATTGCTGAGTAGTATTCCATTGGGTGGATATGCCACAGTTTACATTTACTTGTTGGTAGATGCTGGGTATGTTTCCAGTTTGGGGCTATTACAAATTAAGCTTCAATGAATATGTGATTATGTCTTTATATGAACAAATGCTTTCATTTCTCTTGGGTAAATACCTAGGAGAGTTATAAATGGCCAACATGGTAGGTGTATGTTTAACTTTTTAAGAAACTAGTGTTTTCCAAAGTGGGTGTACCATTTTAAATTCCCACTAGCAGTGTATGGAAGTTCCAGTTCCTCTACACCCTCACCAACACTTGGCATGGTCAATCTTACTAATTTCAAGCAGGCTGATAGCTGTGATATTTCCTTCAGGTGATAATTTGCAATTCCTTAATGGCCAGCGATGTTGAGCTTCTCATGTGTTTATTTGCCATCTGTATATCTTCTCTTTTTTTTTTTAATTTTTAAAAATCTTTTATTTATTTTTGAGGGGGGGGGGGAGGAACAGAGAGAGAGGGAGACACAGAATCCAAAGCAGGCTCCAGGCTCTGAGCTGTCAGCACAGAGCCCAATACAGGGCTCAAACCCAAGAACCATGAGATCATGACCTGAGCTGAAGTTGTACACTAAACCAACTGAGCCACCCAGGCGCCCCTGTGTATCTTCTTTACTGAAGTGTCTCTTCAAATCGTTTGTCTACTTTTAAATTGGGTTGTTTGCTTTCTTATTATTGAGTTTTAAGGGATCTTTTTGTACTCTGGATACAAGTCCTATAGAGGATATATGTTTTGCAAACATTCTCCCAGTCTGTGGTTTTTCATTTCCTTAAGAGTGTCTTTCAGGGTACAGGCATTTTTGATGAAGTACAAATCTTTCTGGATTGCGTTTGGTGTTGTCATATGTAAGAAGTCTTTGCCTAACTCAGTATCATAAAGGTTTATTCTACGTTTTCTTCTTGAAAGAAAATTTTAGGTTTCATATTTCGAACTATGATCCATTTTGAGTTAGTTTTTTTTTTAGTTTTTTTTTTTTTTTTGCATGTATTCATTTTTGAGAGACAGAGAGACAGAGCATGAGCGGGGGAGGGGCAGAGAGAGAGGGAGACACAGAATCCGAAGCAGGCTCCAGGCTCTGAGCTGTCAGCACAGAGCCCGGCACGGGGCTCGAACTCACAAACCACGAGATCATTACCTGAGCCGAAGTTGGACGCTTAACTGACTGAACCACCCAGGCGCCCCTAGTTAGTTTTTATATAGTGTGAGATACCGATTAAATTTCACTTTTTGTTTATAAATACCCATTCATTCCAGCACCATTTGCTCAAAAAACTCTCCTGGTTCTACTGCATTGTCTATGCTCCTGCATCAAAAATCAGTTGTCCAGGGCATCTGGCTGGCTGAGTACATAGAGCATGCAAATCTTGATCTCAGGGTAGTGAATTTGAGCCCCATGTTGGGTGTAGATATTACTTCTTTAAAAAAATCAGTGGTCCATGTATCTGTGTGGGTCTATTTCTAGACTCTCTCTTCTGTTCACTAAGTTATTTATCTTTATACTAGCATCACACTGTTTTGAAACCAGCCCTCCAACTTTCCTCTTCTTTTTCAATGTTGTTTTGGCTATTGTAGGTCCTTTGTATTTCCACATGAGTTTGAGAATTAGCTTATCAGTCTCTCTACCTGTTGAAGTTTTGATTGAGGTCGATTTTAATATATGTGTCAATTTGGGGAGAATAAACATCTTAACAGTATTGAGTGTTCCAGCCCATTAGCAAAATATCTTATTTAGGTAAGTTTCTTTTTAATTTTTTAAATGTTTTTATTTATTTTTGAGAGAGAGAGACAGAGAGAGACAGAACGAGTGGGGGAGGGGCAGAGAGCGTGAGGGAGACACAGAATCTGAAGCAAGCTCCAGGCTCTGAGCTGTCAGCACAGGGCCCAACGCAGGGCTTGAACTCATGAGCTGTGAGATCATGACCAGAGCCAAAGTCAGGCGCTTAACTTACTGAGCCACCCAGGTGCCCCTAGGGAAGTTTTTTTTGTTTTTTTTTTTTTAACTTATTATCTCAGCAGTAGCTTCCCATATCAAGGTCTTTCACATCTTTTGTCCTGTTTATTACTAAGTATTTCACATTTTTGATACTATTATAAAAGGTATTTTTTAATGTGTATTTATTTATTTTGAGAGCAAGAGAGTTCCCCCATGAACGGGGGAGGGGCAGAGAGACAAGGGGAGAAAGAGGCGGACAGAGAGAGAGAGAGAATGAGGGAGAGAGAGGGGGAATCCCAAGCAGGCTCCACACTGACAGTGCAGAACCCAACTCAGGGCAAACCTGAGCCAAAATCAAGTTGGATGCTTAACCAACTGAGCCACCCAAGCGCCCCTATAAAAGGTATTTTTAAATTTCAATTTCTGTTTGTCTGTAGCTAGTATATAGAAATACAATTTGATTTTTGTATATCGATCTTGTATCCTGCACCTTGGTAAACCTACTTATTAGTTATAATAGCTCTTTTGGTATGTGGATTCTGTGGAATTTTCTACATAGGTGAGAATATCATCTGCATATAAAGATAGTTTTATTTTTTTCTTTATATCTGGGTGCCTTTTGTTTCATTTTCTTGCCTAATCCCCTGGCTGGAACCTCCAACGGAATGTTGATTAGAAGTGGTCCAAGTGGACGTCCTTGCCTTGTTGGTGATCTTAGACGGGGAAGCTTCCCCATCTCTTACCATTGAGTGTGATGCTAGCTGTGAGATCAAGTTGAGGAAGTTCCCTTCTATTCTTAGTTCACTGAGAATGTCTTATATTGGGAATGGATGTCGGATTTTGTCAAATGCTTTTTCTGTGTTTTTTGAGATGATCACATGGCTTTTCTCTTTTATTCTGTGAATACAGTTAATTACATTGCCTTATTTTCAAATGTCAACTAACCCTGAACTCTTAAGATGAGCCCCATTGGCCTTTTAATATGCTGTCGAATTAGATTTGCTAAAATTTTGTTTAGGATTTTGATATCTGTGTTCAGGAGGGATACTGGTCTGTAGTTTTCATTTATTGTATTGAATTTATCTGGTTTTGGTATCAGGGCCCCCAAAGTGAGGTGAGAAGTATTTCCTTCTCTTCAATCTTTTACAAGAGTTTGTACAGAATTAGTATTATTTCTTCTAAATGTTTGGTAGAATCACCAGTGAAGCTATCTGAGCTGTGAGTGTTCTTGGCGGGAAACTGATACCTGCCAATTCAATTTCTTTAAAAAATATAGGACTACTCAGGTTATCTCTATCTTTTTGCATGAGCTTTGACAATTTGTATCTTCAAGGAATTTGTCCATTTCATCTAAATTGTCAAAATTATTGACATAAAGTTGTTCATAATATTCCTTTGTTATCCTTTTTAAAAAAATATGACAGCTTCATTGAGATATAATTTACATACTGTACAATTCGCCTATTTTCTATTTTTAAAAATATTTATTTGAGAGAGAGAGAGAGAGAGAGTGGGGTGGGGGCACAGAGAGAGAGAGAGAGAGAGAGAAAGAGAGAGAGAAGTCCAAGCAGGCTCCACACTGTCAGCACAGAGCCCAATGTGGGGCTTGATCTTACAAACTGTGAGGTCATAACCTGAGGGGAGATGAAGAGTCAGACACTTAACCATCTGAGCCACCCAGACGCCCCCAATTTGCCTATTTAAAGTGTACAGAATGATGGCTTCTTATTCCATTGTACACAGAGTTTTACAACCATCAGCAATAAATTTTAGAATATTTTAATCACCGCCCCCAGAAAAACCCTCTATTCTTTTTTTTTTTAATTTTTTTTAACGTTTATTTATTTTTGAGACAGAGAGAGACAAAGCATGAACGGGGGAGGGTCAGAGAGAGGGAGACGCAGGATCTGAAACAGGCTCCAGGCTCTGAGCCGTCAGCACAGAGCCTGACGCGGGGCTCGAACTCACGGACCGCGAGATCATGACCTGAGCCGAAGTCGGCCGCTTAACCGACTGAGCCACCCAGGCGCCCCAAAAAACCCTCTATTCTTATTAGCAGCTACTCCCCTTTTCCCCCTACCCACTCCCCTACCCTCAGCCCTAGGCAACCATTAATCTACTTTCTATCTCTGTAGATTTGCTTATTCTGGACACTTCATATAATTGGAATCGTATAATATGTGATCTTTTTGTGACCAGCTTTTCTCACTGAGCTTCACGTTTCCAAGGTTCATACAAGTTGTAGCATGTAAGCATGTCATATTCGTTCCTTTTCATTGATAAATGGTATTCCATTGTATTTATCCACATTTTATCCACTCATCAATTTACAGACAGTTGGCATTTGGTATCCAATTTGTGGTGTCCTCTTTTTGGCTGTTACAAATAAAGCTGCTATGGACATTGTGTACAAGTTACGTTTTTATTTTTCTTGGGTATCTACCTAGCAGTGGAATCGCTAGTTCATATGGGCCTATGTTTAACCTTTAAAAAAACTACCAGGCTGTTTTCCAAAGTGCCTACACCATTCTACATTTCCGTAACAGGATAGGAGGTTCCAGTTTTTCAAGACACTCACCGTTTGTTTTTGTCTTTCTATTTTTTAAGTTCATTTATTTATTTCAAAAGAGACAGAGACAGCGTGAGTTGGGGAGAGAGAGAGGGGCAGAGAGAGAGCGGGAGAGAGAGAATCCCAAGCAGGCTCCCTGCTGCCAGCACAAAACCTGATGCGGGGCTTAAACTCATGAACTGTGAGATCATGACCTGAGTCGAAACCAAGAGTCAGATGCTTAACCGACTGAGCTACCCAGGCACTCCTGTTACTGTCTTTTTTAAAATGAAGTTTTAGGGGCACCTGGGTGGCGCAGTCGGTTAAGCGTCCGACTTCAGCCAGGTCACGATCTCGCGGTCCGTGAGTTCGAGCCCTGCGTCAGGCTCTGGGCTGATGGCTCAGAGCCTGGAGCCTGTTTCCGATTCTGTGTCTCCCTCTCTCTCTGCCCCTCCCCCGTTCATGCTCTGTCTCTCTCTGTCCCCAAAATAAATAAACGTTGAAAAAAAAATTTTTAAATGAAGTTTTAAATTTTAATTCCAGTATGGTTAACATACAGTGTTATATTAGTTTCATGTGTATAATATAGTGATTCAATAGTTCTGTACATGACTCAGTGTTCCTCATGATAAGTGTACTCTTAATCCCCATCACATATTTCACCCATTCCCCCACCCACCTCCTCTCTGGTAACCATCAGTTTGTTCTCTGTAGTTAAGAGTCTGTTTCTTGGTTTGTCTCTCTCTCCCTTTTTTTTTCCCTTGACTTGTTTGTTTTGTTTCTTAAATTCCACCTATGAGTGAAATCATATGGTATTTGTCTTTCTCTGACTTATTTATTTCACTTATTACACTTTCTGGCCTCATCCATGTCATTGCGAATGGCAAGATTTCATTCCTTTAATGGCTGAATAATATTCCATTGTGTGTGTGTGTGTGTGTGCGCGCACCTGTGTGTGTGTGCGTGCATATACACCACATCTTCTTTACCCATTCATCTATCAATGGACACTTGGGCAGCTTCCATAATTTGGCTATCATAAATAATGCTGTAACAAACATAGGGGTGCATGTATCCCTCTGAATTAATGTTTTTGTATTTTGGGGATACATCCCAGTAGTGTGATTACTGGATCATAAGGTAGTTCTATTTTTAACTTTTTGAGGAACCTCCATACTGTTTTCTACAGTGGCTGCACCAGTTTGCATTCCCACCAACAATACAAGAATATTCCCCTTTTTCCACATCCTTTCCAACACCTGTTGTTTCTTGTGTAGTTGATTTTAGCCATTCTGACAGGTGTGAGGTGATATCTCATTGTAGTTTTGATTTACCATCCGTGATGTTGAGCATCTTTTCATGTGTCTGTTTGCCATCTGTATGTCTTCTTTACGGTAGTGTCCGTTCATGTCTTCTTTCCATTTAAAAAAAAATTTTTTAATGTTTATTTATTTTTGAGACAGAGAGAGACAGAGCATGAATGGGGGAGGGGAAGAGAGAGGGAGACACAGAATCTGAAGCAGGCTCCAGGCTCTGAGCTGTCAGCACAGAGCCCGATGCGGGGCTCGAACTCACGGACCGTGAGATCATGACCTGAGCCGAAGTCGGACGCTCAACCAACTGAGCCACCCAGGCGCCCCTCTTTCCATTTTTTTAATTGGGTTTTTTGTTTTTTGGGTTTTGAGTTTGATAAGTTCTTTATATATTTTGGATACTAACCCTTTATCTGATATGTCATTTGCAAATGTCTTCTCCCATTCTGTAGGTTGCCTTTTAGTTTTGTTGATTGTTTCCTTCTCTGTGCAGAAGCTTTTTATTTTGATGCAGTCCCAATAGTTTATTTTTCTTTTATATCCCTCGCCTCAGGAATGTTATTATCTGTCTTTTTAACTGTAGTCATCCTAGCGGATGTGAGGTAGTATCTCATTTTAGCTTTGATTTGCATTACCCTGATGGCTAATGATGTTGAGCATCTTTTCATGTGTTTATTGACCATTTATATATCTTCTTTGGAGACATTCATTCAAATTCATTCAAATCCTTTGCCAATTTTTAAATTGGGCAATTTGTCTCTTTATTACTGAGTTGTAAGAGTTCTTTATATATTTTGAACACAAATCTGTTATTGGATATGTGATTGCAGATATTACTCCATTCTGTGAGTTGTCTTTGCACATTTTTGATAGTGTCCTTTATAGCACAAAAATAGTGTCCTTTTATATTCTTCTAATTTTGATGAAGCTCAACTTCTCTATTTTTTTTTTCTTTTGGTGCACATGCTTTTAGTTTCATATCTAAGAAACCATTGCCTAATTTAAGTCTTTAAGATTTACACCTATGTTTTAATCTAGAGGTTTATAGTTTCAGCTCTTACATTTAGGTCATTGACCCATTTTGAGTTCATTTTTTGCAAATGGTGTGAAGTAAGTAGTGGTCCATCTTTATTCTTTTGCATATGGGTATTCAGTTGTGCTATCATCATTTGCTTAAAAGGCAGTTCTTTCCTCATTGAATGGTCTTGGCATCCATGCTGAAAATCAACTGACCATAAATGTAAGGGTTATTCTTCTGAACTCCCAATTCTGTTCTATTGAGCTATCCTTATGACAATACCACACTGACTTGATTACTGTACCTTCTCAGTGAATTTTATTCTTCTTCTATTATCTGTATAATCTGTAGTGATGTCACCTCTTTCGTTCCTGATATTGGTAATTTTTGTCTTCTCTTTTTTTTATTTAAAAAATTTGCGGGGGGGGGGGTGCCTGGGTGGCTCAGTCGGTTGGGTGTCTGACTTTGGCTCAGGTCATGATCTCACAGTCCATGAATTTGAGCCCTGCGTCAGGCTCTGTGCTGATAGCTCAGAGCCTGGAGCCTGCTTCAGATTCTGTATCTCCCTCTCTCTCTGCCCCTCCCCTGCTCGTGCTCTGTCTCTCCTCTCAAAAATAAAAACATTTAAAAAATAAATAAAAATAAAAAATAAAAAAATTCACTTCACTAATATGGGCATTTGGGGACTAAATACTGCTTTAGCAGCAAATTTTATGTTGTCATGTTTTCATTTTTTTTTCAGTTCAAAATATTTTCTGACTTCCCTTTTGATTTTCCTTTGGCCAATGAATTATTTAGAAGTATGTTATTTCATTTCCAAATATTTGGGGATTTTCCTCAGATTTTTCTGTTATTGATTTTTATTTTAATTTCATTGTGATCATAGAGCAGATTTTTTTATGAGTTAAATCTTTTATAATGTATTGAGACTTATTTAATGGCCCCAGAATATGGTCTGTCATGGTAAATATTCCATAAAAGAGTATGTATTTTGCTATTATTGCATAGAGTGTTCTATAAATGTCAGTTAGGTCAAGTTGGTCAATAGTGTTTAAATCTTCTGTGGCCTTATTTATATTCTGTTTACTTGTTCTATCAATTATTAAGAGAGGGGTATAGAAATCTATGACTATAATTGGAGATTTGTCTATTTCTCCTTGCATTTTTATCACTTTTGGTTTCATGTATTTTGAAGCTTTAATATTAAATGCATAAATATTTGAGATTTTTATCTCTCATGATGATTGACCTCTTTATCATAATGAAATGACTTTCTTTATTATCCCAAACCTGCTTTTTCTGATGTTACTCCAGTTTTCTTTTGATCAGTGTAAAAATGATATATATTTTTCTATTCTTTTACTTTTAACTCATTTGTGTTTTTATATTTGAAGTGCATTTTTTATAGGCAACATATAATTCGGTCTGTTTTTTAAACCAGTCTGAAAATCTCTGTCTTTTAGTTGGGATGTTTAGACTATTTATATTTAATGTGATTTTTTATGTGATTAGGTTTAAATCTTCTTTCTTGCCATTTGTTTTCTCTTTGTCCTGTCTGTCCTTTTCTTCTTTTTCTGCTTTCTTAGGGACTAGGTAAATGTTTTTATGATTCTCTTTCTTCCTTGTTGATTATTAGCTATAACTTTTTATTTTTGCTTTAACAACTGTTATATGGTTTATAGTATATATCTTTAACTTATCACAGTCCATTTTTAAATGATATACATCATTTCGTGTATAGCATAATGTTACATTTTGTGCTATTATTATTATGCATTTTACTTTTACATATGCTATAAACTCAACATTATTTTTGCCTAAATAGTTATCTTTTAAAGAGATTTAATGGTGAGAAAAATAATCCTATATATTTACCCATGTCGTTACCATTTCCAGTGGCCTTCATTCCATTTTGTAGATCTGTATTTCTCTCTGATATCATTTTCCTTTAGCCTGAAGAACTTTAACATTTCTTGTAATGTGGGTCTACTGGTGGTGAGTTCTTTCAGCTTTTCTATGTTTGGAAAAGTCTTTATTTTAACCTTCATTTTTGAAAGTTATGTTTGTTGGACATAGAATTATAAGCTGATGGATTTTTGTTTTCAGTACTTCAAAGATGTTGTCTTCTTGCTTACATTGTTTTTGACAAGAAATCTGCTGTCATTCTTATCTTTGTCCCTCAGTATGTAACATCTTTTTTTTTTTTAACGGACCGCTTTTAAGATTTTCTTTTTATCACTGGTTTGAACAACTTGGTTATGATTTACCTTAGTGTAGTTTTCTTCGTATTTCTTGTCCTTGGATTCATTGAATTTCTTGAATCTTAAGGTTTATAATTCAAAATTTTTACACAGCAGAGTGAAATTCAGGGACAGAGGAACTGTCAGGGCCAAAAGCTTGGTGGAGGCCACTCCTGACTCAGTTTTCCTATCTGTCAAGTAGGCCAAGGGATACCTGCATTCCAGGACATTCTATTTTCCAGGTAAGACTTTCTTCTAAGGGCAAAGTACGCAGTGACCAAGGTGTCAGGTGAATGGGTATGACCCTTAACGTGATGGCTCAGCTTCTCCTAGGTGCCTCGTTCTGTGCTGAGACATGGGGCTGCAGGCTCTGGGCAGCTGGGTCCTAGATACACACAAAGACACACACAGTGAAATAAAAAAAATCAAAAACAGTGATGGTACATCTTGTTTATCAAACTGATAGGTTTAAAAAAATAAAATTCAGTATGGACAAGTGTATGGGGAAATAGACCTCCTTAGACTCTTTGGTGAGGATGTAAACTGGCACTCCCCCCTCCTTTTTAGGGCAGGTTGGTACAGAATTATCCCAAAGCTTAGAATTTTGCATATGCTTGATGTGGCAATTCCAGCTCTAGGAGGTTATCATAAGAAAACAGTTCAGATTATTTGAGTCAAAACATGTGAGTTTGAACTTGGCTGTACCAGTGACCAGCTCTGTGACCTCAGACAAGCAACTTTGCCTCTCTGAACCTCTGTTTGCTTATCTGAAAATAGAAATTTTTATCTATCTATCTATCTATCTGTCTATCTACCTATCATAGTAAGGGTGAAATGAGATAATTTTACGAGATAATTTGTGCAAGACACTCAGCACAGGACCAAGCACAGAGCAAGTCTTATGCTGCTGGCGGATGTCTTGATGGTGATTATATATACAAAATAGAGACTACAGGACATGCAGCAAAATATCAAAAGTGGCCATTCCTGGGAAAAGAATAATTTTTACTTCCAAATGCCTATTTCCTTCCTGTTTCTTACAGTGAACATATATTGTTTTGTAATAAAGAACAAATGATGACAGTTAAAACACAGTGTGTGTTGGGGCGCCTGGGTGGCTCAGTCAGTTAAGTGTCCTACTCTGGATTTTGACTCAAGTTGTGATCTCACAGTTTGTGGTTTCAAGCCCTGCGTCAGGCTCTGTGCTCTCACTGTGCTGAGAGCACAGAGCCTGCTTGGGATTCTCTCTCTCCCTCTCTCTGTCCGCCCCTCTCCCGCTTGCACACTCGTGTGCACGTGCACTCTCTCTCTCTCTCTCTCTCTCTGAGGATAAACTTTTTAAAAATGCCCTTAAAGACACACACACAATGTGTGTTATTCTTGCAAAGCCCACCTTTGAAGGCAGTGAGAGCCCAGTGGGCCAGGCCAGAGGTGGGGGCAGCAGTCAGGAGAAGGTGACCTGGTGACCAGTCCCCCACCCCTAAGGCCAGAACCTGGGTTGGAATACAAATGGAGACCATGGAGGAAGGTGGTGGAGAATATAGATCAGAAGGCTGGACCCACTTACTCGCCATGTGATCTCAGCCAAGCATCTTTACCTCTGTGTTTCACATTCTTCATCTGTATAATGGGCATGTAGTGTGCTCTACTTCATAGGTCTGTTTAGGCTTTAGTGACTTCTTAGTTTTTAGTACAATGTCCAGCAGACAGTAAATGTTATCTGTTATTACTGTTATTATTACTAGTATTATTGTATTATTATATTATAATGTTATGTTACTACTAGTATTATTGTATTATAATATATATTATTATATTATTATTATGTTACATTATTATTATTACCACCTCCAGTGTAGGTGGTGAGGAGAGGGGACTGGCCAGTCTAAAGCAGGCTCCATCCCCCTCACAAGTTGGGGCATGATGTGAGAGAGACATCTCAACCCTGCTGGGGTCTCTTGGGCAGACCACCCCATCTCTCTGGGCCTCAGACACCCCTCTTCACCAGTAAAGACAGTAATTCATTCTTCTACCTTGTGAAGAATAAATGGGTCCCCATGTCCAGTGCCCACAACACCAAAGGCACCTAATATTTGTTCCCTTCTCTTTGTGGATGACCTGTGGCATCAGGGAGCAAGGAAAAGAGTGAGAGAGCCCACATGGCCAGGCTGGGTGGGGATCAGGCACCTCGGCCACCCAAAGGCATCCCCCAAAGCTCCAGCTGCCTCTCCTCCAGCTTCCTGATGGTTGTGGAAGGAACAGGAATGACATGAGAACATTAATCTGCCTCATTAACTCACTTTGTTCCAGAGTTGTAGCAATTAGACCTGCAGTCTGGGCAGCATTAGGAGCTGGGCAGGGGTCGCCCAGACTGCTGGCCCCCTGCCTGCCCAACCACTGCCAGCACTCGCTCTGTCCCTGGGGAGAGGGGCCAGAGAAGGGGGTTTCTCTGGCAGCAGATCTCCTTGGCTTCTATTCACTTATTCACTCACACTCATTCAATGGATGTTTACTGAGAACCTGCTATGTGTCAAGGAGACTGTCTGCAGTGTTTAGATGTGGCTAGAAGAGTAGGGGACAAGCAGCAGGAGATTAGGTCATAGAAATAAGAGGGGCATGCAGCTGTAGGAAGGACTTGCCCTTGGAGAGTCACTGGAGAACTTGGAGTGAGAAGGTGATGTGATCATATTTGCATTTCATGAGACTTTCCGTATGGAAAGGGGCACCATGAGGAGGCTGGGCTGGTCATCGTCATGAGGCATTGAGGAGTGTGGTTGGCTTGGGGATGAGGCATGAATCAGGGGTTGGACAAGGCAAAGGGTTCATACCTTTCTTCCCTCATCTTCTTCAATAAGAAGCTGGCTGTCTCTCCTGACAGCCTGCAGGCTTTCCCCTGACCGCGCCTTCCCCACCGCCTCCTCTCCACTCAGCCAGGCCTGGGCTACAGGGAGGGGCCAAAGCTGACATAATCATGAAACTCAAGAACTAAAATTTGCTTTATGTATTAGCATTGATGAAAGGTTTATATCTTAGCTTATTACATCCACATAGTACCCATGATAGGTAAATAATTCTTTCTGTTTTACTGATGCGGAAACTGAGGCACAAAGAGGTGATATTTATTTTTTATTTTATTTTATTTTTTATTTTTCTTTTTTTTACCCAAGGACACAGAGCTAGTGGCAGACAGAGCAAGGATTTGAACCCAGGTCATTTAGATTGCCAAACCCATATTTCTCTACTACTACTAACTGCCCCACAGTCCCTTCCAGCCCTGGGGTTCCATGAAAAAAGCACCAGTAAGTATTGGGTTGACTACTGTGTACCAGGTACCATGTTGGATGCATCACTTTGCATCATCTGTCCCTGGCAGCCCCAGGAGGTAGTGGCCCCATTTCACAGGTGAGAAAATAAAGGCTCAGAGGAGAATGGAATTGCCCAAGGTCAGAGCTGGGTTGCCTGGGTTCCAGTCTCTCCAGCAAGTCCTCTCCCACCCCAGCCCCCCACCAGTCAAGGCCCCTTAGTGACCTCAATTTCCCAAGGTAAAGCAGCTTGTTAGCATCTCAAAGAGCCCTCTCTGCCTGCTATGTATATTCATGGAGCTTCAAAAAGGAAGCTCCAGACAGGAGACTCTTTCTTCCCTTCCAAGAGCAAATTCTCACCCTCTCAGATGCAGGAAATGTAGTCTGGCTGGAAAAAGACTTAATTTCTTTTTCTTTTTCACTGGTTAGTAAAAGAAAGCTGCTACCTCCAGCTCTGACTGAACATGGCTGGTTCAGACTGCCTGGTTGGTTGGGGAAGGTGGGGGCTTCCGAGCTGCTGGCCTTGCCGCACCCTCCGAGGCCATCTGGCCTCACTTTGGAGCCAGAGAGAGCAGGAGATGAGTTCAGAGAGGGCCTGGGCATCAGGCACCCTACTCACCCTGCTTCAAATGCCCCCTGTAAATGCACCTCTTCTTGCATTTGTGTATGTTTGACATTTTTAATAATAGGGAGTTAATAAAGGAGTTTCTAAAAAACACTAAAAAAAAAAAACCCCAAACAAACAAACAAACAAACAAAAAACCACTGTACCAGCTGGTGTCTTTGGAGTGAGAGCCATCCCCTTCAGATCATGGCATCCCAAACTTTCACAGTCAGGCTTCTCTGGTGCTGTGGCCACAGGGAATGTCTGTTCTCTGCTCCCCAAGTTCCTCACTCCACCTTTAGCAGGTGCTTTCTCTTCAGGCCTCCTGGATTCCTGCTCATTACTCAGAAGTTAGGTCCAGTGTCACCTCCTCCTGGAAGCCTTCCCTGATTCCTTCAGGTAGTCACCCCTGCCTCTCTCAGAGCCCCTTGTCCACCAGTGCACAAACAATGCTTTAGGTACTATGCTCTGTCCTTTACCCAGGGTGTGGCTTTGATTCCTTGTGGTCCCATGGAAGGGGGGCTTATCCCCTATGTTCATGAGGAAACTGAGGCTCAGAGAGGTAAGGTCACTTGGCCAAGGTGGACAGTGGGATGAGGATTAGAATGAGTATATGGCTATGTTTTCCAGCCCCCAAAACTGCTCCCCATCTCTGCCCTGCACATCACGTGGCACTTTGTAGCACAGGTCTTTCTGACAGGGTCTCCCCTGATGGCCTGGAACCCCCCCCACCCCCCACCAAGGATGGATCCTGTGTACCCAGCTCAGGGGTTGACACTGAGGGGCCGCTGACAGGCATTTGTCAAATGGGAGAAACCTAGATCTAAAATCTTGGAGACCATTTCCCCCCACCTGCGTTCCACCCCCGCCCCCCCCCCCCCCCCGCTTGGGGTCCCTGCCATTATGAAGTGAAGACAAAGTCTTGGAAGTGTCACAGAACCTGCCTGCAGAGGCCTTGGGAGCAGGAAACCCAGGGAGGCTGGAAAGCCACTGCCCTCATCTGCCCACAGAGATGAGCAGATATTTGGGGAGCAATGGCTCCATGGACTACAGGGAGGCAGGGCAGGGTTCCACGGACAACAGAGAGGTTATGTTTGCTGGATGGTTCAAGAAGCATTGGTTGAGCACTTACTGTGTTCCAGGTACAGTGCTAGGTACTGAGGACACAGCTGTGAGCAAGCCAGACCCCGTGGGTGCTTTCACAGCACTCTCATAAGAGGAGCAGAGGGTGAGCAAACATGAAAGTGATAAAAATGCTACATGTGGCAAAGAATGGAGGGGCCTGGGGGGCGAGTATCAGAGGCTTTGGGAAGTGTTATTGAGGCTGAGCTGTACCCCATCTGGGAGGTGTGGGCTGCAGGGTCTCTCTGGCAGATGGCAAAGGCCCTGAGCTGGAGAAAGTCTGGGCTCACTAGGGAACAAATGAGATGGGGGTGTCACCCAAGGACCAGGGGGAGGGGAGCATGCCAGAGGGGGTGGGGAGCCATTGGCAAGACCTGAGCGGGGTGGCAGATTTGCAGAGCATTTATGAACATGGAGACTGGTGTAGGAGGCTGGTGCAATTCTCAAGGGAGACGGGGGAAGACCCAGTCAGGACAGGTGCTGGGGACGTGGAGGTGACAGGCCAATTAGATTTTAGCAGGCAGGGCCCTTTGGCTTTTATGCCAGGCTGAGTGAGGGAGAGGAGGAAGGTCTGGCTGAGCCTTGGAGGTGGGGGGACACTGGCTCTGAGACTAGGGCTGGGTGGGGGGGTGGGGGGAAGCAGGAGGAGGTGGGAGAGGGGCCTGGAGCGCATAGCCAAAGCCCTCCTTGTGAGGATCACTACAGTGGCCCAGGGGAGGCTGGGTCTCTGGCACAGGGTAGTCCCTTTCTCTGAAGCCAGTTCCTCTCAGCCAGTGTCTGGGACTGACGTGTCTATTGGAGGTGAAAATCATGCCTCTTGCCTGCACCCCAAATCGCCCCCTGGGGGTGGCAGAACGCCAGGTGCCCATTTTAATTCTCCGACAGTCGTACTGTTTTATTGTTCCTATTTGGGGTTTTATTATTATTGCTGCTAATGGTTTGAAAAGGCCTTTTAATTAAAGCTGCAGGTTGAAGCTGGTGCCGGAGCCCCTGGGGTGGGTGGGAGGAAGCCTTGCTGTGTGCTTACTCCATTCCTTACAGAACTGGGGGCTTCTGCGCTGGGGCCTGGGGCCCCTTCCGCAGGGAGACTAAGGCAGGAGGCCCTGCCATTGAGATGATGGCAGCGTCTGTTGTTGGGCCTCAGCCCTCCTCTTGTGATGCAACCAGAGGATGTTTCCAGAACAGGTCACATGGCATTAGTTTCCCGTTTAAAACCTTCCATGGCTCCCCAGTGCCCTTTCCTTGTAGGAGGTTATGGGCCCGGTGGTGGAGAGCTTATGGGACACATCTGGGTTTGAGTCCTGTTTTTGCCGTTTACTCGCATCAGGGCCTTGGGCAAGTTGCTTAATGGCCCATAGCCTCAGTTTGCTCATCTGTAAAATGGGAAGGCTGAGTCCTTGCCTCATAGGGTTGTTAAGAGGAATAAAGAGAAGATCCAAGCATCTGGCCCATATTGAACACTCACTCCATAAATGGAGGTAATGTTGTTGTGGCTACCAAGATTGTGAGGATCCAGGGAGGATCACACAGCAGGTGCTCTGTGAACATTAGCTTCCCTTCTCAGCGTTATCACTGTTCCCTCCCCTCTCCTTCTCTTGTCCCAGAACATGCTGGAGACTTGACCCACTCTTTACCTTTGCACATGCTGATTCTCCATCTGTGGTGCCTCCCTTCACCCTTGCCCACCTGGACGTCCTTCCAGATCCAGGTGTGGAGATGCTTCCCCTGGGAAGCCTGCTCTACCTCCTCCCTGGGACCTGGGTTCGCAGATCTCTCGAGCATTCCCTCCTGCTTTTAATTGCTGATTGACTCCCAGAGGTTGCAAACTCAGGCACCTGCGGGACCCAGCAAATCAGGTCAAAGAGGAATGCTGCAGAGGGAAGGCCTGTAGCCCTTTTGTAAGACTCTTGTTCCTGACAGCTGCTCTCATCCTGTGGCCAGGCTCCCCCCTGCCAGTTCTTTTTGGAGGGTTTGCCCATCCAGTCCATGTTTATTGAACATCTGTTGTGTGTTTGCCCTGAGCTACAGGGCACTGCCTCCGTTTTCATCTTAATAACCACCTATGACATCTTTCTGTGCCCATCTGACTGATAAAAGACAAAGGCTACAGAGCCGAAGCTTCTCATCCCCAAGGTCACCAGGCTGACAACTGTTGGTGCCCCATACTGTGCTTGCTCCCTTGACCGATGTTGGCAGCTCCATCAATATAACATTTCTTCCCCAGGGCCTTTGCGCTTGCTGTTCCTTCTGCCTGGAACTTTTTGTCCCCAAATTCCTGCTGAATTTCCCCCCTCACTTCATTCAGGCCTGAGTTCACATGTCACCTCCTCAAAGAGCCCCCGTCCCACCTGAGACAAAACAAAGCCTCATGACAGTAGTCATACCCTGACATACTGTTCATATGTTTGCTTAATCTCCATCTCTCCCATTTGCCTCCAGGATCAGCAACCATATTCATTGTGCTCACCTCTTATCTCCAGTCCCTAAAATGGTAGCTGGCATATAGTTAGTACCCACAGGTGTTGTGGCTGAGTGACTCCCTGGTTTGCAGACTTTCCTGACATGTGGCATATAGGTGGGACTGGGGGAAAGGGGTACTGGGGTCCAGCAGTCCCAGGGACAGGGTAACTAGAGGACCCTGTCTGTGCTGAAGGAGCTTCTGTCTGCCATCAGCATCTCCTGTTCCTCTGGTTTCTTTTGCTTCCTTGATGTGCTCCGACTTGACTGTGGCCTTGAGTCCAACCATAACATCAGTCCATCTTTGTTTCTGTCTGATGCAGAGACACCCCCTTCTTCCTGGGGCTGCTAGAGCCAAGCAGCCCCCCACATGGGCCCCCCACCAGCACCTCATCTCTGTCTCTTCCCTCTCCCTGCTGTGCCCACACTGCTGCCTCCTCCTAACGGTTAATCCATTAGAAGCTTTTGGACTTGGGGGAGGTTGGGGAGCTGGGAAAATGGGGGAGAGAAGGAGGATAAGGCTCAAGCAGCAGCAGCATCTCCCTGCTTCTAGATAGGGATGGCTAAACCCATTTTGCAAGTTAGAAACTGAGACTCAGAAAGGTTTAATTGCTTGCCCAGGAATAGAGCCCAGATCCAACCCCAGCATTATTCACGTACCCCTCAGAGGTCACGCTTGTTCCAGAGCTGAGGGCAAAGCTAGAGCCCACAAAGCTTCAGGGGCTACTGCCCACTTGCCCAGGAATTCATTCAAGTGACACGATTATGTGCAGGCACCACGCTGTGTGTGGGATAGGCAGGGGGCTGGGGCTGCTGGGGGTGGGCCCTAAGAAGGCAGTCGAGATTTGGGGCTTAAAGGATGAGCAGGCATCCTCCAGAAGTTGAGAAAGGAGGAAAGGAAGTCAGGGTAAAAACGAGGCTTTAGCCACTTAGCACTGAACAGACTCAACAGTGGGGAAGGTGGGTCAAAAGCCTCCTTCCGGAGGGTGGGTTTTGGGCCTAGATGGGATGTGAGGACACTACTTCTCTGGCATTTCCTGGCTCTGGGGTCCTAAGAAGTGAACAGAGTTGTAATGAGTATACCTCCTCTCTGAAGGAGGAGCTTCCACACCCAGGCAGTTATCTTCTGCACCCAGACTTCTCTTCCCCACTGTGTCCTTGGGAGGGCCCACAGGTAGGACCCACTCATCTACCTTCTGTGCCTTTTCAGCCTCTCCCAGTGGAAGAAGGCCTAGGCTGGTTGCCTGTTGCCTGAGCTAGTGGGGGTAGCCAGTGACCCTGTCAGACAGCCAGAGGCCCTTACCTTGCTCAATCTCTCTTCATCCTCACCACTAGGCCAAGTGGGAATTGGGATTTGCTTTTCCAGGGTGAGGAAGCAGAGGCCGCAAGAGGGAGGGGCTTGGCAGACCTAAGTTCCTGCCCTGGCTCTGTGGCCCGCACAGCACCACCATATGGAACTCATCCTCTTTGGCTGTCCAGGAAGCAGGGGGCAGGTCAGAGGAACAAGGAGGTAGCTTCTTAAATTGTGATGTGCTGGACACAAGTGGGAAGCATTGTCTGGTCAGAACTGGGTGCTGGTGGGGAATCAGCCTTGAATGCAAGGAAGGGGGGCAGAGAGGTCCATCTGGAGTCTGCCGGAACAATAGTCAAAAACACCAATCATACATTTAGTAAACATGTATAGAGCACTACCTGTGTGCAAAGCCCTGTCCAGACCATCTCTGCCTTCAGGGAGACAGTCCAGTGGGGGAGAGAGCCATCAAATGACAAAAAAAAAAAAAAAAAAAAAAAAAGTAAATGCAACTATGCAATAAAGTGGAGACTCCCAACCTAGTGGGGGTTTGGGAGGTCATCCCTGGGGAAGTATCACTTAAGCTAAGCTCTGAAGAATGAGTTACAGTTGCCCAGGTGAGGAGGGAGGGAAGGGAATCGTGGCAGCAGGAGCAGCATGGCAATGGTGCTGAGGCAGGAGGGAGCAGGGCTAGTCTGAAGGCCTGGGAGAAGCCTGGGAGTCTGGCCCAAGGTGAGCCAGAGAGAAGGGGGGCAGGGGTGGGGTGGGTGGGGGCAGCCTGTGGCAGCAGCAGAGCTGGAGGCTAGAGCAGGGCAGACAGAGGAACCAGTAGCAGCCAGTGGTACCTTATTAGCATATTCATAGTCGTGGCAACCTTCATGAATATGCTAATCTTCTCCGGGAGGGGTGGTGTCTTCACTTGGTAGAGGGAGGCCTAGATTCCCAACATCCTCTCTCTCCTTCTGGGAATGGAACCCCAAGTAGGAGTGGGGTGGGGTGTCCCTCATGTCCCCAATGTCAGCTCCTCCCTCCTCCTGGCTGCCCGCCAGTCCCTGCACACCTTCCCTCTCTCAGGAAATTCTGGCTGTTCGGGAAGTGGGGATGGTATAGAAGAGGGGTGTCCTACAACACCCACACACATTGAGAGCTGGGCCCCATCTTGCGATTCTCCTGCATGTGGCTGGCTTCACAGGAGCAGAGGCATCGTGAGCAGGACATCAGTGACTCACCCTTCCAGGAGCACATGGTGGGGATGGGGAGACTCAGAGAGGAAGCCACCAGGGGTTCCCTACAATCTCTAGCCCCATGTCCAGAGCCCTTGGACATGCGCCTCCAGCTTTGGTCAGGGGTCTCCACTAGTCTCAGGACACTGTGGTCTCTGTGGACAATAAAGTGGCCACACCAGATCAGAGGTGTTGGCTGTGCCTGTATCCCACCTGCATCCCATTGGTGAGTCCCCAGGGGGGCAGGGCTGAGAAATGTGAGAAGTGGCAGGGGGAAGCGTCTTCCCAGGTGGTCTTCCCATAGGCCTGGCCCCTCAGGGTGCTGTCAGGAGGCTGGATCCATGAGGGGGGTCAGGAGCCAAAGTGCTTCATGCAGGTGCTGAGATTTAGCGGGCGGGAGGGGGTGGCATAATTAGCTGTCACAGAAGTAGTGAGTCAGGCACCACTGGTAGCTTTGAGTCAGCTCTAGGGGGTGAAGGGGAAGGGGACAAGGCCAAGGTCACATGTGAGCAGTTTGGGCCAAGCCATCCTGAGCACCATCCCTCCTCCCCCCCCCCCCAACTGCTCCCCCAGGCTCCTCCTGGAGCAAAGAGGCCTGTACTAGTGGTAGCTCTGGGGAGCCTGGAAGCCCTTCCATGCCCTTGTGCATAAAGAGTGAAACTGAGGCCCAGAGAGGGAACACACTCACCCTGCTTAGTCCTCTCTTTCCACACAGCTCTTTTTTCAGGTCCTTAAATACTATACAAAGCTGCTCCCTACCTTGGGGGTCATGCTTGACTATCCCCTCTGCCCACAACATTTTCCCAGTTATTATCTATCGAGGCTGTCACCTTGCTGTCCTTTTTAGAGGGGGACTTTCTGTGACGCTGTCTTGGCCCCCTACTTTTCTTAGTCCCAGGTCCTTGGGATATTTATCACGACTTACAATTATTTTACCAGTTTGTCTCTCATCTTTGCTAGAAAGTAAGCTCTGTGAGCTCAAAGTCTACATCTGTCTTGTTCAGTGCTCTAACCCAGCACCTGGCATAGACCAACGACGACAATAAAACACCTGGCACTAACTGAGCATGTACTATGTGCCAGGCACGATGCAACCACCTTCATAAGCCTTTGATCCTTCAGTAACCCTTGGAGAGCATCATAGTTTCCAGCACTCCTGTCTTAGAGAAGAGGAAACAGAAGGCTCCTGCAGGGAGGAGGCAGATTTGATGGGGACATTCTGCCTAGAGCCTGCATGCATAGGCCACTTGGGCTCTCCCCTCACTCGCTCTACTCTGATGCACACAGTAGGTGCACACAGTAGGCACTTGGTAAATATTGGTTGGGTGGATAGATGGAAAGTCAGGCTTCTCCCATAGTAACTCAGACATTGAGTGGCTGTCACCCTGACTTTTATCTTTGGGTATTTTAGATGCTGCTGGGGCATTGTCCTCAGCACCCAGTGGGCACTATGACAGCCTCCTGCCTTTCTGCCGGCTGGCAGTACAGTTTCAGATCCCCAGGGACACTTCATTCAGTTTTCTCATTTCTTTGAGCGGATTGAAGAGAGGGAACAGAGGCAGCCTGTTGGACCCAGGACGTCGGGGATGAGAGGTTTAATTTCCCAGGAGCCCATGGCAGCTGGAGCAGACCCCTTCGGTCAGGAGAGGGGGCTGTGAATACAGGCACAGCAGGCAGCTGGGGTCTTCCAGGCTGGGTGGAGGCTCAGTGTGCCACCCCATGTCCTCTCCCTGGACTGGGGTCTCCTCAATGACAGGGGCAAAGATCAGAAGCTTCAGATCAAAAGGCCTCCACACACTTGCTGTGTGATCTTGGCTAAGTCACTCCTCTTCTCAGACTCCTCTTTGATAAAGTGGGGTACAGGATGGCTTCTGTCTGCTTGCACAATATGAGAGCCTGGGAAGCTGAGGAGTAGCTCCAGAGGGAGTAATGGGAGTACCTGTTGGCTGAATGCAGAGTGGGAGAGTCAGGGGAGGCAGGTGGGTAGGGACCTGTCAGGATAAGGGGAATCTGTTAGGGGCTGGCCATTTCAGCCTGGCAGGTACCCCAGCCTTGAAGACCAGACCCAGACCCTGCAAAGCTGCCTTGCAGCAGCCTTGGTACCGCCAATGTTGATTAATGACCACAAAATGCCTGGGCGCCAGCAGCCGCCCTGCTCCATGAAATCAGTCGTGATTTATGGGATTGGGGCCCTCAGAGAGCAACTGTCTGGGCTCGGAGAAGCCTCAGAAAAATGGGTCAATGCAAGGCGGGGCCTGGAAGGAGGCAACCACTGCCAACTGGAAGGGTCTCAGACTGCTTCGTCTGCCCCATGGTCCTGGTGGGGAAACTGAGGTTCATGGAGGTAAGGTGACATGCCCAAGGCCACTCAGCTGAGGGATCCCTCAATGTCAGGACTTGTCACTCTGGCACTTGCAGCTGGAGAGAGGCATACCCCAAGCTACCTGGTGCACACACCTTATTCTGTTGCTTGCCAGCAGAGGTTTCTTCCTCTAACTGGCAGCAGAAACCCAAGGCCGGAGCCATTGTGTGGTGCTTTAGACTTCAGGGTGGCCAGGGAAGGCCTCTTGGAAGAGGTGACATGTTAAGCCCTGAGGGAGGAGAGAAACCAGTCAAGTGAATGCTAGGGGAGACCCAGCCAGGTGGAGGGGACTGCAGGGCCATGAGCTTGGAGGTGAGGCAGAGGCTGGTTTGTTCAGAGAAGAGTAAGCCCCAGAGTGACTGCTGGGGCTGAGTGACAGGGCAAAGAGGGGGAAGTGATGCTGGTGAAGGAAACAGGAGCTGATTGGACTCCATAAGGTTTTATGGGTCCCAGCCAGGAGTTTGGCCCTTACCTAATTGCACTGGGACAGCTCTGAAAGTGTGCAAGCAGCTTTGCTTTATGTTTTCCAAAGTTACCCCCCACCTCTATGTGAAAGAGAATAGGAGGGGCATATGGGAAAAGGGGAGCCTGGGAAGGCAGCTGGTACAGACTTTGGGGCAAAAGTGGCTATGGAGGACCCAATTCTGGGGCTGGTATTTGTCCCTGGGATTTCTCCTTTAAGCTTCTTACACCACAGTAGGCAGTGACCAATTCTAATGTCTCAAAACCCATCTCAATCCAGGATCTGCTTGATGCCCTACACCAAGGCCCAGAAACCCCATTTCATAGAAGTAATACCACATCAGACCAACTTTCTCACTTGCTCAAGATCACCCAGCTTAGAAGGAGTAGAGTTGGGATAGGAAGCTAGTTTCTGGGTTCCACCACTCTTTAATGCCTCACTTGCCCCTATCCCCACCAGAGATCAAGGCTGCACCTCCGCAAGGGAAAAAATTGGGGTTTTGAGACTGCCAGGAGCCCCCTGTTGGATGGATTTGAACTATATCTGTGAGTGCATGTGTGCGTGCATGCACTCCACACAGCAGGAAATTTGGGACGGGAGCAGCTTGGGTGCATGTCTGGGTCTTCTCTTTGCTAGGAAACCAGGCCATAGCTAGAGGGGCCCCAGCAGCGCTGCCCTGGCCCTGCCCTCTCCCCTGCACTCTAATTCTGCCTGCTAGCAAGGGCACTGGAAGGCACTGAGTGCTGCTAGCCTATGGCTGCAGCTGACACACATTGTCTCTGGGCCACTTCACATCTCTGCCTTTGACAGAGGACCCTCCAGCAGGGCAGAGGGATCACCATGGAGGGAGCTGCCTGCCTGCAGTTCTAGCTGCCGTGGCCATGACGGAGTCCTGTTCACCTTGCTGGGGGGAGCCTGGCTCAGAGCAGTAGGAAGAGATCTGCACTGGGAGGTGTGACCCTGGGTTTTCTGGGGATGGTGGTAAGTCAGGACTCTCTCTGATCCTGGTCCATAGTTTTTCCATCTGGATAGTGGTAGTGGAATGGGATAGATTCAGTGGTTTGGAAGACTAACTGGTCTGAATCTCTGCTCCCCACATCACTAGCTGTGTGATTTAGGGCTACTGAGTTCACCTTTTTGTGCCTCAGAATGTTCGTGTGTATTCTTATCCCCATTTTAGTACGATTTTATAGGACTTCTGTGAGTAGAAGCAGGTAAAATTCTTGGAAGACCAGGCACACAGTAGGCACCCCAATCACAGTTAGCCTCTCAAAATAACAAGTACACAATCTAACAGTAATAGCTAGCATTCATACCTAGCATTCATTGGGCCTCTCCATGTACCATATGCTGCATCTGCATTCACTACAGACTCATGAGGTCAGTATGGTTACTGTCCCCATTTTACATTGAGGGAACTGAGGCACAGAGAGGTAAAGGCAAAAGGCTGGTCTGAAATCACACTGCTGGGACATGTGGAACCCAACTGGCCATAGTTCTCTGTCTATCCCTAGGTACTCATCTTCCTTCCTGAATTCGCAACCCCCCGGCAAAACTGGCTCCTAGAAGTGTTTGCCAAGGGGGATCCAGTCTCAGGAGCCTTGCTGAGGTTTCAGCACCATGGACAGCACACTCAGTTGGTTGCCTGGCTGATAGGCTGACAGAGGAGACTGGGCCTCGGCTGTGCCTGGGGCCCTGGATGGCAGGTCCTTTTCAGGGGGGTGGGACCCTCCACCTCATCCTAACCATGTGAAGGCAGCAGAGCTCTGGATAAGTTAGCAAAGCCAAGTATCCCTTCTACTGGCTCAGTGAGTCTGCTGGACCCAGAGGCCATTCCTTCTGGGAGAGGAGGAGTCAAGGCACCACTTCCAGGTTCCAGCATCACTATAGCCCCATCCTTGGTTGGGGCATCACCATGACAATGGGTGGCAGATGCACTCCCAAGGACACTGCTCTAAGAACTCCAGGCTGACTTGGTCGTGGGAAGCCCAGGGACTGAGTTCGAAGGGTCCTGGGATCACAACTGACTCTGCTCTCCTTCCAGTCCACTGTACAGAAGGGGAAATAAAGGTCCAGAGAAAGGAAGCCTGAATTCCTCGAATGTGCCAGCAGGAAAGTTCTTAGGGATCAGCTGGCCCCACTCTTCCATTACATAGGTAAGAAAACTGAGGCAAAGGGACCATCCTCAGGGAGATCTGCAGTGGGTCCCCTTTCCCCCCAGCAATTGTCTTCTGGAAGAATCACTTCTTTTCCTTTCTCATGTGTGCCATAATTTGAAAGTATGTGTTGTTTGTGTGTTTGGTGTCTCTTCCCTAATGGCAGATAAACTGGGGACAGGTCATTTGTCCATGGTCATATCCCAGGGGTGGTGCACACTGAGGTGGTTAGAGTGTGGACTCTAGGGCCAGCTGACCTGGGTTCAAATCCCAGCTCTTCCACTTACTGGCTGTGAGACCTCAGGCAGCTCACTTCTCCCCTCTGAACCTCTGTTTCTTCATCTGTGAGATGGGGGGAATGATGGCACCTGCCCCATAGGGTTGGGTGGGGGTTTGTTTGAAGATTTACTCAGATGGTATGAGCACTGAGCCTTGAACATGATGAGTACCAGACAATGTCAGTTGTTGTCTTTGTTACTGGTTGGTGGGTGCTTAATAAATGGCTGGCTCAGTCAGTAGAGTATGCAACTCTTGATCTCAGGGTCATGAATTCGAGCCCAATGTTGGGTATAGAGCTTTCTTTAAAAAAATAATATATGGTGAATGAATGGGCAGAATCTACATGCCAGCCCCCACCATAAGTGCTTTCCTTCAGGATATCAGGGGCAGCTGCTTCCTGATTCTATTACATTATTTTCTAGTGGACATTCACTGCTCACCTGCTTTGTCAGGGAACCTTGAAATTTAGCATGCAATGGAATTCCTTGGAGAGACTTGACAATCCAAATTCCTGGCCCAGTCAAGACCCCCTGGATCTGGATCTCTCTGGACAAAGTCCAGGGCCTGTGTTGTTATGGGCACCTCATGCTTGCCATCAGTGGTGGGAAGCTGTTGTGGCTGCCTTGAAGAGTTCAGTGATGAACTGCCCAGTAGCCATGGGGCCGACAGGCTGATGAGACTTCAGGCTTCACTCCACAGGCACTGGAAGCCTGAGCAAGGTGCTGGGCCCAGAGGAGGGAGGGGCAAACCCCAGAGAGGAGCTATCAGGGAAGGCCTCCTGGAGGTAGTGGTGTTTCAACCAGTCCTTGAAGCGGGTGGGGAAATGTTGCCCAGCTGAGACTGGCAGATGGCATCATGGATGTGGGGGAGCAGCACGCACAAAGTGATGGAGGCAGGAAAAACAGGTTGTGCCTGGTGTGTGGTGTGGGATGAGCTAGTAGATGGTATATTCAAAAGAGTAGGTGGGGTTTATCTGGACTGCCAAGGGCCTTGAATGGTATGTCTTATACAAGCCCCTTTACTCCCTTTCTCTGTTTTCCTTCCATGACCCCAACATCTGAGGACCCACTTGTTTCACCCCCGACCCCAGTTATCCCTCTCTTCAGCCCCATTCACACCCTGACCTTGAAATCTATTCCTTATGAAATAAGTCCATGCTGAAGTCACAGTGGCTGAAAATGGGTTGGTTATTGTAGGGATGGAGTCCAGGAGGTGAGGGGTTATGTCTTGTAAATGGGGCTTTCAGTACCTTAGCCCAAGGCAGAGACTCCAGTGGTGAAAACTCAGGCTTGACAGAGAAACAGGGAAGAGGCTAGGGTGGCTGCCGTAGCTTTTCATGGGTCACCGTGAGGAGAGAAAGTGATGGTACATGTGAACTATCCAGTATTCATCCTGCCACATAGTAAGTGTTCAATAAATAATGTGCCCATGTCATGATTTTCCCAGGCCAGCTTTGGAATAATTATTAACAGCTTCCTTTTCAATCTTGTAGGTGTCCTGATTTGGATAATAAAGTATATGGTCAATAAATAATAGGTATTTCTTGATAACTAAATTCTCCAACATGTTTTGGGAGAGCAGCATCCCCAGCATCCCCAGGAGATAGATTGCTTCCCCACACCAACATCCTCCCCACCCTAGCCCCACTTCCCTGTCCCCGGAGGAGCAACACCACTGGGCACAGTCGTGCTCACACCAGCGTTTCATTCCCATGAGTTACCAACCAAATCAGTGCACCAGCAACTCACAGTTATCCCGTTTTCAGCCTGTAGGTCCCAGGTGGCTGCTTGGAGGAGGTGCCTGGGGACAGGAAAGCAATCTGCACAGAGAGGCAGGAAGCTGGCACATACCAAGCCTGGTTTGTCCCCCTCCCTCAGCTTGCCCTTGGGCCTGACTGGCCCCATTTCACTCTTGATACTGGTTTCTTGTGCACTAGAAAGGCAGTCCCCTCATGGATGTGGGGGCACAAATGAGATAATGGATGAGTATCTCTAGTGGTTTTGGGAGGTGGGAGCAAGTGCCTGCGTTATGGTGAGGACAGTCCCTTCTGGGAAGGGTAGCTGGGATGGCCCCTTGTGGTCTCATCCATCTTCCTGGCCCTAGGGACATTTCCTCACCAAGCCAGCACCTGCACCATCCTGACCCTCCTGAGACTCAGAATGCAGCTTCCTCAGATAACTGGATTTACAGGTGCCAGATAAAAATGTGTACCCCACTTTCATGGTCTGTAAAATGGGCCTGATATTACTTACCTGTTATATATGTAGGGAGAATTAGATGACTTGATGGCTGGCAAGGGGCTTACCCACTGTACCAGCCAGCAAGTGGGAAGGGGCTGCATGGTGACATCTCTTAGTTCCCACAAACATCAGCACAGTCCTCTTCATACAGTAGGTGATAACTAAGTGTTTCCCAAAAGTGGATGACAAGAGAGGTATGTGTGCTGAGAGCTTTTATCTTCCCTTTGCAGAGGCCAGAGGGGGACATATTCACTCACTGTCTGACCCCTCCCACTTTGGATGCCAGGCCTCTGCTGCCCCCAGAGGCCGGTCATGAGTATGTGGGAGGGATGGGGAGGGGGAAAGCACTGTGTCTGCCAACAGGGTGCCACTCTGCCTGTCACCTGGCAGCACCATGAGCCCCTAACCACAACCTCTGAGGGCCTGAAGGGTCAGATGCCAGGCCAGGGCAGCTAGATTTGGGGATGGGGCTCTGTGGACCCAACAGATCTGTTTTAATCTCACCTCTAGTGCATGTCAGGCTGGCTGTCTAACCTTGGGCAAGTCATTCTGCCGCTTGGAGCTTCTGGTTCCTCCTCTGTAAAATGGGGATAACAGAAGAGAGCCCCCAGAGTTGGGTGGACCTGATGGCCTGGCACAGAGGAGTGGGTAGCAGCTGCCACTGCTGCTGGGATTACCCCTCTGCATCCTGAGCCCACCGGTTGGCAGGACCTGGCCGGTCACAGTAATGGTGATGGAAATGGCAGTCTCCCCTCACAGCAGTGCTGCCAGGTATTATTCTTTCATTTGTTCAATACTTATTGAGCACCTACTGTGTCCCAGTCCCTGGGCTGGGGGCTGCGGATATATCAGTAGGGAAAAGATATAGTGTCTTCCTTCCTGGGCTTACTTCAGGGACGGGCTCATCCAAGCCTGCCAGTAAGTATGATGTACTGCAGTGGGGGGGGGGGGGGGGGCGTGTTATACATTCTATAAAGCAGGGTGAAGGGTTGGAGAATGATGGTAGGGTCAGATGGGGGGTTGGGGTTCAGGTCTAGGATAGCTTCTCTAAGGAGGTGACTTTTGACAGAGACCCCAAGGAAATGAGGAGGACGCGAGCCATGTGGATATCTAGGGAACAGAAACAGCAAGTGCAAAGGGCCTGGGATGCAAGTGGGTTGCGAGGTAAGAACAGCTGGGAGGCCAGTGTGCTTGACCAGGAGAGTAGTGGGAGGTGAGGTCAGAGGGCCTGGAGGAGAGATGTGTAGGTCCCTGTAAGCCAAGGCAAGGCCTTTGGCTTTCACTCTGAGTGAGATGAGAGCCCCCAAGGGCTTTGAGCAGAGACTTGTATCTTAAGAGGACCCTCTGGCTGCTTTGTGAAGACCAGGCTGAAGGGATCAAGAGTGGAGGCAGGGAGGCCATGGGAGGCTGGGACCAGGTTGCAGAGGTGGAGGTGGCAAGGACTGGTTGGATTCTGGAGATACTTTGAATGTAGAGACAACCTGATGGGTTGAATATGGGGAGAGAGAGTAGGAAGAAGGGAGGGGTGAAGGGAGGGGAAAAGAAAGAGAAGGAGAGGGAGGGAGAAATTGGTGTTAAAATCCACAAGACTGAATGAGGTCACCTGTGTTGGCAGAAAGGGGACTGAGCCAGGGTCCCTCATGGTCACTTCAGAGAGCAATATCTGGGTGACTGGAAATGTGTCTGGTGAACTGAGAATCAGGATGTGGGTCTGAGTTATAAATTTAACATAAGGACATGAAGAAGAATAAAATCTTTTGTGTCATAAAAACCATTGGGAGGGGCCACAAAAATAAAGTGGGGAGTCAGGAGGCTCAGGTTCTGTGCTGGCCCCCCATGTCTGTTGTGTGGCCTTGCTTAGGCACCTACCCTCTCCGGCCTCTGATTCCTTTCCAAAGATCTTGACTCTGACTAATGAGTTGTCCTTCAGCCATCTCCCATGGAGGTGCTGGGGCAGCCATGAGGCTCCAGGGGGGCTGCAGTTGTGGAGGATGGAGAGGAAGGGTGAGCTCAGAGCTGAGGGTGGGAAGAAAGCTGGCCCAAACAGCTGCTTTTCTGGAGGGGTCTGCAGACAGGGCAGCCACAGCTGAGAAAGAGGAGGGATTTGTGCAGAGCTCCCCACCCCCAACCCATGGCAGGTCCTGCTGGGATGACTGTGAAGGGGGTGGCTCCTGGAAGCCACACTGTGACCTCAGGCTGAGTCTTTGTTCCAGCAAAGTGGCTGAGCCAGCATCTGGGCTGGGCTGGGCTGGGCTATATTCCCCTGGTGCAGCTCCTCCAGGGCCCAGAATGATAGAAGAGGCCCCTTCTTCCTTCTCCCCAACACCATGGCCTTTCTCTGCTGCTGACCTTTCTGGGGACATTTTTTTTTTGTTTCCACCATAGAAAGCAGAAATGTCTCCAATAAGCACCTGGTCAGAACTCAGTGTGGCAGCCACAAGGGGTCTAAGAGCTCATTGTACAGCTGGAGAAATTGAGGCCCTGTGTGGGAGAGTGACCTGCCCTGGCCACAGAGCTGGGGCAGACCTGAGGCTGAAACCTAGGTTTACCACTTGGCTATTCAGAATGCTGCCCCCCCCTTCCTCATCCCTACTCTCCTCCTTTTTTGTTTTCCACACCCATTTGCCAAGTGTCTGTGGGACAAAAGGGCAGCCTTTTGAGGCAGGCTGACCTGGGTGCCAGCCCCACTTCTGCCACTCATTTGCTGTGTGACCTTAGGTGAGCCACTCAACCTCTCTGAGTCTCATTCTTTTTGTGAGCCAGATGGATGTAATGATGACAACCTGTCAGGACTGTGGGGAAGAACAACCTGAACACTGTTTGTGGAATTGGAAAAATAGGAGGCCCTTGACAGGTCCCAGTCTCATGCCCTCTGGGCTGATGGGCATCTGGGCTATCCAGTGGGAGGAGGAGATGCCCAGAGCTTAAGTGCAGGTAATGCCAAGAGCATTCCCAATGGTATTTCACTCAAAGATACCACACAAAGCACACACAGATTTTGTCTCAGATGGCCAGGAGAAAAGACCAGAGCACCAACACCTAGAAGACTAAGAGCCATTTCCCCAGCGTGAGCAGCGGTTCTCTGGGGCACAGTGGCATGGGCATCAGGCAGGCTACCAGGTTCCAGGCGTGTGTGATGGAGCTTGGAATGGCTGCATGTGCCGCCACACTGACGTGTCTCCTCCTCTTCCCAGCTACACCACCTATCAGGAGTGTAGACCAGGTCCTCGGCGTCTGTGTGCTCCTTAACCCACCGCTTTTGCCCCTTGTTTCCACAATGCCCCAACCACCCTGCTCCCTCCCTCAGCTGAGCTTCTCAGGGGTTTTGATGATGCTCAGCCTGTGCAGCCAGGATCACATCACACCCCTTTGTGGTCCTTGTTCTCACCAAAGCCACTGGGACCTCCTGTGGTTGACCTGGTGGCCACTGCTCATGCGCATTGCGCCACCCCTCCCCCGCCCCAGGCTCTGGGCAGCAGCACTCTCCGTGGCACACTGGACCTGTCACAGACCTGCCTCCTTGGCTGCTGCTTCGAGAGCCTTTGCCACCTCTCTTCCTCCACTGCTCCCCAAAATGTCTCTTTCTTGGGGCTCTGTCCCAAGGCCTTCTCTTCCCAGGCCACACCCTCTCCAAGAGACTCAACTGCTGCTGCTTCAATGTCCCTCTGAACACCCACAGCTCTGTTCCTGGCCTCTCCCCAGAACTCTCCCTGGACATCTCTGCAATGCCCCAGAATCACCTTCGGCTCAACTTGTCCAGAGTGACCTTAGCACTTGCCCTCAGGCCTGCCTGTGCCACTCTATCCCCTGACAAGTGAGTGGCACCATTGTCCTCTGGGGGATCCTGGTAGCTATGCCGCAGCCTGCCCTTTGTCCCCATCAGCCTTTTAAAAAAACTTTACTGAGGTATAGTTTATATACCATAAAGCTTGCTTAAGTATATTCTTTTTGAGTTTTAATAACTTTATACAGTATGCAACCATTACCACAATCCAGAGTTTCCTTGTGCGCATTTGCAGTCAGTCAATCCCCACTCCCATTCCAGGCCCTAGGCAACCACTGATCTGCTTTCTGTCTCTTTGACTCTGCCTTTTCCAGAAAGTTTATTTAAATGGAAACATATGTGTAGTCTTTTTGTCTAGCTTCTTCCACTCAGCATATTGGTTTTTATGTCCATCTCTGTCATTGCACATATCAGTGTTTCATTCCTTCTTAATGCTGAGTAATAGTCCATGTTTATGAAGATATATATACACACACACATAATACATATATAACATAATATCTATATATAATTCAGTGGTTAATGGGCATTTGAAATTTTGGCTATTAGGAATGATGCTGTTATGAGCATTTGCCTATAAGTCTTTATGTAGAGTGTTAACCTTAAAAATAAAAGTCATTTACAAGCAAAAATGGGTTTATTCAGGAAGAGCAGAGGATTGCAATTCGGATATGCAAGCTATGGCAAAACCATAGGCAAGTCCAACAAAGGACAGGAACATTATTTTATGGGGAAGGAGGAGGAAGTTTGGAAGGGTTGTTCTGAGTGAAAACCCATTGGAGAAAAGCAGGAGTTCGGGGTGATGATGGTTTCTCATGGGCTGACTTGCAGGGGCGGTGAATTTCTTGTAGGAGATTCTATGTACATGTTTTCCTGTTAGGAAAATGTCATTGAACATTCTTTCCTGTTGATGATTCTTCTGTTGGGGTCTATAATTGACCATTTTCCCTTAAATTCAAATGGAGTGGTATAGATCCTCCTTCTCACCTCCCAACTCCACCTTAGTCAGGTTTCTTTCCCTTTATGAATTTTCACAGGGGACATAGGCTTACGTTTTTCTTGCATTCCTTTATCCCACCATCCCATCAGACCCCAGTTTTCACTGAGGAGCTATGTAGTTTAAGGGAAACTGATTCTATCTCCCCCTTGGGAATAGAGCATGTGACCCAGGCTAAGCCAATCAGTGTGTTCCATATCTCAGACACAGTGATTGGTTCCTGCATGGGCATGTGACCTAAGTAAGACAGTACAATCAGAGTAATTCTTAGGACTTGGGTTGGAAGAGCAATCCTTCCTCATGCTCCTGGTGGTGTGATTTGTCTGGAACAACTGTAGCCATTTTGTGTGCATGGGGGAAGCCAGCCTTAAGATGGAGCTGGCAAAGGACTGGATTGAGAAAATATCAATGAAACAGAGCTGGATCCCTGACTGAACTGTGCCTGAAGTCCACCAAAATTCTAGACTTTTTCAATTCTATGGGTTAATCCATTTTATTGTTAAAACCAGCTTAAGGTGGCTTTTGTTGTTGTTGTTGTTGTTGTTGTTGTTGTTGTTTGTAGTTCAGAGGTTGGCAAACTCTGGCCATGGCCAACCTATTCTTGTAAAAAAAAAAAAAATTTTTGTTGTAACACAGAGATGCCCATTTGTCTTTGACAGCTTTGGTGCACCAAATGGCCCACAAGCCCAAAATATTTACAATGTTGCAGCCAGAAGCTTAGTATTCAATATATCCCCACAGTCACTCAGGACAGAAACCTAGAAGTCATCCCTGACTCCTCTCTCTATCTCATCTTCCACATCTAGTCAGCCCCTAGTCTGAATGGTTTTTTTTAAGTTTTATTTATTTAAGTAATCTCTACACCCCACATGGGGCTTGAACTCACAACTCCAAGATCAAGAGTCATATGCTCTTCTAACTGAGCCAGCCAGGTGCCTCAAATCTGATAGGTTTTATAATCTAAATATCTCCTGGCTCTGTCTGCTGGCCCCCAGCCCCAGTGCCCCTGCCCTAGGTAGACCACTATCAGCAATCACCTGGACCACATCAGCCACCTCTAGGCCGCCCCACATAGCTTCTGGGTGATCTTTCTCCCACTCAAACTTGCCAAGCCCTGGGGTGCCCCACTGCTCCCAGGGTAAAGGCCACACTCCACAGACTGGCATTGCAGGACCCTTGTGATCGGGCCCCAACCTGCGTTTCCAGCCCTGGCTCCCCTCCCCTCCTCCTGTTCTTCCCCAGAGCACATGGACCAGCCCACCACCTGTACAGAGTTCCTCACAGTCCCCCCGAAACCATATGCTCTGTCCCTCTTCCTCTTGCCACCAGTGCCTTCCCCACTTTGTCCACCTAGTAGACGCCTGTGCATCCTCCAAGGCCCCACCTGAGTCTCACCTCCATTTTGATATTTTTCTAGTCAGGCTGGTGAAGGCCCCTAGGGGCCCCTGGGCCTCCTTCCAGGGCCGATCCTGTCATATTGGACTGCTGTGCTGTTTACATATTTGCAGCTTCCACTGACTCATTCACCTCCTTAGTCTCAGCTTGGCTCAGCTTGGGGCCACACACAAACTAGGGGCTCAAGAAGTGTTTGTGGGGCACAGTGTCCACTGCCTTCTGCTTCAAAGGTGCTGTGAGGAATCCAAGGGGCTCCATGCCAGTTGAGGCTTTGCACGAGGGACCATCTGGGCTCAGTGTTAACAAGGGGGGATGGCAGGGCTGGAACTGCCTGGGCCCCCATAGGCAGGAGTGTCTGCAGGGAGTGCAGAGAAACTCCTCCTAAGAAGCACAAAATGAACCAACCCTGAGATTGGAGAAGGAATCAGAGAAAGGAAAAGTAGGGCAGGTGCACATGGGCCCTGAGGGTGCTAAATAGAAAGGAAGGGATTACAGGGAAATGTCATTAAAAGGAAGATCTTTATGGCCTCCAGAAGTTCGAGGGCCAAGGAGAGGCCAGATGGCCAGTGAGGGGGCTTCTGGGTCCCATCAGAGCTGCTAGAAAGTTTGGGGGTTCATGAAACTGGACTTTCAGAGGATTTGGGGAATATCTGATTTCAATTCCTTGACTGAATCCAACCTTACCTGGTCTGGAAGGCCCCTGCAGAGCCAGCTGGCTGGGTCGTGGGTGGACCCTCTGGAGAAGCAACGGTGGAAGACTCAGGGGCACAGTGGCCTGGGAGTCTGAATCAGCTCTGCTGTCACTCATTGTGGGGGTCTTGGCTTCCACCTCTCAGGGCTTAGGGCTGTAGCCCACACTCAGTGCCCATCCCAGAAGTGTGTGCGGATGTGAATCAAGTGCGCAGAAAAGCAGAATCCAGGCCAGGCCCAATTCCCTCTTGGGGCTCTAGTGAGGCACAAATGAGACCATGGATATGAAAGTACCTTACAACTGTAAAGTGTCAGGACACCAGGTCAATGTCCCCTCCTCCCAGGGACTCCTTCCCAGACTCCTCCACTAAGTCGGTAGCTCTGTCCTCATGTCTCTCCAGATTATGTGTAAACCTTGTCCTTGCATCTATCTGCTCTGTCACAGACCCTAATGTAGGACAGGTCCCCCAACTAGACTGAACTCCTTGGGGAGAGAGACAAATGTGTCAGTCTTCCACATCTGGCTTGGTGCCTGGCCCAGAGCAGGAGTTTGGCAACTAGTTCTTGATTGACCTTGAATTGTAAAGAAGCAATTAATTTGTGGATGCTGGTTAGCCTCAGTTTGTAAAAGCAGGGACTTCGTGGTACACGGTAGAAATCTTTCTAACGAAATGACAAAATGGTTTGTGAGCTCTGGCTCAAGAAGTGTGTGCATCTGGAAATGTAGTCTCAGGGCAAGGATGCTAATAGCTGTCTTGTGCTAGCCAATAGGGCAGCCACAAGGGACATGTAGCTATTAAAATTAAATTAAAAATTCAGTTCTTTAGCTGTGCTAGTCACATTTGAGGTGCTCAGTAGCCACATGTAGTTTGGGGCTACTGTTGGCCAGTGCACATGAGAACATCTCTATCGTTACACAGTTCTACTGGACACACTCCTTGGTACCTTAAAAGTTCATGTCCATGCATTATCTTGGGCCTTGATGATTTGGGGGGGGCGGGGGCTTCCAAGATTTTAGGGAGAGAGCTGGGGCTCTGGAAACTGGCAAACCAGAGTTTGGATCCCTGCTCAGCCATTTACTTGTGCAGACTGAAGCAAAGGCAAGGAACGGTCCCCTAGAGCTGTCAGAGAGAGCGGACAGGCTGCACGTGTCAGAAAGCTCTCAGCAGGGAAGCCCCCCAGGCCCTTAGAGGTTAGAGTTCAACCGCCCATGCTCCTCAAAGCGAGGAGCAAGGCATGTTGAGGTTCATCAGGGCACGGGGAGCCGGTCTGGGGCAATGACAGGCATGGTTGACTGGAGGTGGTCCAAAGAGGAAGGCAAGGTGAGAGCTGGTGATGCTGTGGCTGGAAGAAACTTGGGAAACCCTGGGCAGGGGCAATTCATTCCAGAACCTCCAGCTGCTGAGGAGGAGGCTTTGCAGTCTACATTAGCATGTACTTTCTCTCTGTAGAACACTCCTTTGTCCACCAGCTGGCTGGAGGATATTAATTAGTAATAATATGAGCAATAATAGAAATGATATTTGCTAAGCCTTTTCTATATATCAGGCACTATGCTAAGAGACATGTGTATGCATTAACTCATTTACTCCTCATTGAGTCCTTTGTAATAGGTATATCATTATTCCCATATTACAGATGAGGAACACTGAGGTTATTTGTTCAAGTTCACAGCTACTACTGCGTGATAGAGCTGGCTAAGGTCTGACCAGGCTGTGTATCTCAAGTCTGTGCTTTGGATAAAGTACAGACTCCTTACCTGGTCTGGAAGGCCCTTGCGGAGCCAGACTCAGTTGGCCCTTCTGCCTCCACCTCTGTTGCTCCCCACCTGTCTGGTCAAGTTTCTCAGACACCCTAGCTGTCTCCTTCCTCTGTCTATGCCTTTGTTTATCCCTCGACCTAGATGCCCTCTCCACCTTCCCTCTACCCTCTACAGAGTCATGTTCCCCCTTCAAGACCCCATTCTGGTGTGAGCATCTGGAGGCCAAGGACTGAGTCTAAGTCATCCTTGGGTCGCAGTGCCCACCCACCTTCAAGCTTGTGGCTTGAAGCACTGGAGGGTTCAGTACATTATGGATGGTGGATGGGTGGGTGGGTGAATGAGTAGATGGAGGGATGGCTAGAATGGATGGATGGTGAGTCAGGGGCAGGTAGATAGATGAATGGTTAGAAAAGTGGGTGGCACGAATGGGTGTGTGGGTGGATGAGTGGCTTGTACTCAGACGCCCTGATGGGGGATGGGGCCTGAATATAGTACAGAGCAGTGGGCATGGAGAGAAGCAGTGGTTTAACAGACATTTTGGGGCAGAATCAACAAAGCTTGGGAGGGCTGAGGGGCAGGGAAGGGTCCAGAGTGATGTCCAAGTTTCTAGCTTGGGGGCTTGGAAAGATCCTGCCATTATCAGGGAGGAATGGTTTAGAAGAAAAGGTGATGAGGTCCATTTTGGACATGAGGGCATGAGGAGTCTACGGAGAGAAGGTTCTGGAAACAGCTGGGGAGATGAGCCCTGGTCAGGTTCAGAGGCAAAGTCAGGCTGCACAGAAAGACTGGGGAAGTCAGTGTGGACTCAGGACTGAGGGTTGGAGGTCAAGCTGTCTGAGGAAGCAGAGGAACCATGGTCCCTGGCGGTGGAAGAGCCAGGAGGGACACATGTGCTGCCATGTTGGAAACGTCCACAAATCATGGCAGGTGATGTGTTCAGGGCAGCCGATGAGGAGGGAGTGCAAGCAGGAGATTCAGTGCTGGAAGTGGACTGTGAAGGGTGGCAAGCTGGTTTTGACTGGCTGGGGGAGTGGTTACCCTGAGCAGGGAAACCACTCAGGCAAAGGGAGGGAGCAGGAAATGAACAAGTAATGACCATGTGCTCTGAGGGCCTCAGAGCCTGTGGCAGTCAGCTAGAGAAGAGGGGGGTCAGCACCTTTTCTCTAGCCTGGCCAGCGTGCCTGCCTCTCTGGCCCAGTTGGCCCAGCTGAGGCCTGGGAGGACTTGGGGGAATCTGGAACTGCGTTACTTTGAACAAGTAACCTCCCTTCTCTGGACCCAGCTGACCCAGCTGGAGCCTGGGAGGACTTTGTCGGGGGGCGGGTGGTTGGAATCTGGGAACTGTGTTACTTTGGGCAAGTAACCTCCATTCTTGGACCTCAGTTGCCTCATCTGGAAACTGGAATCAGTAAGACCTGCCTGGTTTGCTGAGAGGAGAAAATAAGACATGGGAGTGTGGAAAGCCCCCAGTACATGTGGGACTTTATAAATGCTTTTTTTAAACTTTTTTTTTTATTTCAATTCAACTCTACAAATATGTATTGAGCTAAAAGGTTCCTTGCAAATCCATTTGGTAAATTAAATTTTTGTACAACAAATGCCATTTTACCTGGGCCTGGGGTGGCAAGGTTGAGGGAGGCCTTTCATTATTTGAGGAACCCTGAGGTGAATTCTTTTGAAAAGTCCCGGTGGGTTTGTTTTTTGAGTCAATGAGGATTTTGGCTTCTCAGGCTTGCAGAGCAGGCTTTCATTTGTTTCCACATGTGGTTTGAAAAGATCCTCGTGGCTGCAGCACAGAAGATGAATTGAGGTGCAGCGGGCTGAACCAGAGATCATGGTGGCCAGGACAGGCAGTGACTCGGGATAAAGGGAAGGGGATTTGAGAGATGTTTAGGAGGTTTCCAAAACAAATAGGACATGGTCTAGTGTTTTACGTACAAGGAGGTGAGAGAGAAGGAGGAAGAGGTGTGGGAAGAGGGTTAGCTGGTTCCAGGTACCAAGTTAGATAATGCTGGAAGAGAGCAAGGTTCCCAGGGAAGGTCACAAACAGGGCCATGGACCCGTACACTGAGGTCCACACAAGGCAGCAGGCTGAGCTGCTGGTAGGAATTTGCCTGTGTCGACCTGGAGCTCTGACGGACAGGCTGGGTTGGAGACAGAAATGTCTGTGACAGGGAAACCCAGAGCTTGCGACACTTGGTCAATACATATTTATTCAGCCTTGAAAATATTTGTTGAGTGAAGTCTTCAATGAGCAACCCCACACAAGGTGCTGGGCTAGGCACTGGGGACCTGGCAATAAACCGAATCTGCAAAACTCTCTGCCCCGTGGGGGTCAGCATTTTAGTGGCAGGGGCAGGCAGTAACCAGGGTAGATTACTTGTTCACATCCCCTGTTATATAGTGACACATGCAAGGAGAACAACAGAGCAGGTGGGCCAGGCACTGGGCATGTTAGGTGGAGCAGATGGGGGTGATGATAGCACACAAGCAGTCTGCGTTCACTGAATTCACGGAAGCCTCACAGCAGCCTTATGAGGAAGGTGTAATTACCCCCATTTTGGAAATGAGCAACTGAGTCTCAGAGAGGCTAAGAAACTTGCCCAAGGTCTCTCAATGGTGAGCCTGGATTTTTACCTCAAGCCCATGCTCTTCAGTTAAAAGTCTTACCCACTCTGCTGAACTGCATCTCATTGACAAGGTCAGGTCTCAGTAAAGACCTGAAGGAAGTGAGGGGGTAAGACTCGCAGATATCTGGGCAACCAACATTCCAGGCAGAGAAAGAACAGGTGCAAAGGCCCTGAGGCAGGAATATGTCTGATATATCTGGGGAACAGCCTAGTGGCCAGCGTAGCTGGGGCAAGGGGAGTGGGCAGGGAGGAAAGGGGAGAATTGGAGGTGGTGGAGGGGTCATCTGTGGCATCTGTGGCCGTCATCTTTTACTTGAGGTAAAGTAAGGCCATGGAGGGCTTAGAGCAGAGGAGGGGCAGGGTCTGACTTGTGTTTTAACTGGATTCCTCTGGCTTCTGTGTCAGGAGCAAGGGCAGAAACAAGAGACAAGAGAGGGCATGAATAATCCAGTCAAGAGATGATGATGGCTCTGTCCACAGTGGTGGGAGCAGAGCAACTGGTACATCAGCTTCCTGATATATTGTGCAGGGAGATCCAGTAGGAGTTGCTGATGGCTTGGATGCGGGGGGTAAGGGAAGGAGAGGTGTTCAGAGAGGCTCGGGCCTGAGTGGGTTCCTTCAACTGAAATAGGGGCAGCTGTGGGGGGAGCCACTTCATAAAGTACTTTCCATGTCCATTATCCCTTTATGCCATCACGCACTCTCTCTGAAAGAGGCATTGAGACTCTCGGAAGTTACATGACTTGCCCAAGATCGTTCAGCCAGAATGTGGTGGTCCCAGGACTGGAAGCCGGGCGTGCTTCATAGGATCTGGAATGTTGAGTCATTCAATCAGCAAACATTTCTGAAGCACCCACTGTATGCCAGGCATTGCCCTCTTGATAGTGATGACCAATGATGATGGCCCTGCCCTCATGGAGCTCCCAGTCTGATGGAGGAGGCAGTGTTAGCCAGCAATCGTGGAAGTGTTTTTCTCATATCAGCCTAAGTGGTGAGAAGGAGAAACCCAGGGAACCCTAGGAGCCAGTAACCAGGGACCTGACATAGCTGGGAGGTCAGGGAGGGCTTCCTGGAGAAAGTGGATGTGAAGTGCAAAGGCCTCTGGGATAGAGGGTCTGGAGGGTTCTGGGGGGCTTCTTGGGAAAATACTCCCTGGTTTCCCAGGCCATAGTGGAAGAACCCTGAGGGGCCTGCAGGTTCCCAGAGGACAGCTGCCCATTTGGAAGTTGCCGAATCTGTTAGTGTTGGATTGTTGTAACAGCTTTATTGAGTTGGACTTTACATACCATACAATCTACCCAATTAGAGTGAACAAGTCGATGGTTTTCAGTATATTCATAGAGCTATGCAGCCATCACCACAATCCATTTTAGAACATTTTCATCATTCCAAAAAAGAAACCATGAACCACTTAGCCTTCACCCCCTCCCAAGCCCCACACTGGCAACCACTAATCTACTTTCTGTCCCTACAGAATTGCCTGTTCTGGACATTTCGTATAAGTGAAGTCATATGCTATGTGGTCTTTTGTGACTGCCTTCTTTCACTTAACATGATGTTCTCGAAGTTCAGCCCCGTTGGAAGTCCCAATCTTGAATACCATCAGAGCTGGCAGGGACCTGAGACACTGTCCTGTGTGTTTCTCCTAGCTGTTGTGAATGGGGAATCTGTGAGGAGACTTGCTCTGGTCCTGCAGCAAAGAAGTGGGGGGAACCCCCAGATTGGGGTCCCTGCCCCGCTGCCCTCCACAGGACACCTTCCTCTGCTCTCACTTCTTTTCCTTCTGCTTTGGCTCTGGCTGATTTTGGCTAAAAGTGACAACGTGGTCCGTAAGGCATCCTCCCAAACACTGCATTTCCATGGCATGCAGTGCCCTATGGCATGCCTTGAAATCTTTTATGCATCTTTAAGAATTTGTATCCACTAATTCAGAATTTTTGGGGAGTTTGGTATTTTCTTTTTCTACTACTTAAACATTTTTCATCCGGTTATGCCTGTTTTTCTTGATTGGTGATTTTTCCACTGGGGGAGGCAGGGCAGCACTGGGGTTGAGTGCTGGGTCTTAGAATTGGATGCCCTGCCTCTTCCTCAGTGTGTGCCCATGGGTAATTCCTGAAGCTCTCTGAGCCTCAGTTTCTCCCTTTGAAAACCAGGGATAACACCATAGGGCTGTAGTGAGGAACAAAGGAGGTCAAGCATGTTATGGGTTTGGCACAGAGTGGATGCAGATACAGGGAGGTTATGAGGACTTTCCAGGTCCTTAGGGTCACCAGGAGAGAAAGGTGACCCTTCGCCACCATCAGCTGGCCCTATCTCTGTATTCCTACTCTGTATTCCTACTGTGAATTGACCCATGCGTCTCCCCTCTCAGGGTTGAGGTGGAAAGCTTGGGTTCAGATCCCAGCCCCACTTGGATTTTGTGCCCCCACATCAGCTCAATTTCCTCTGTCTCAGTTTCTCCGCCTGTAGAAAGAGAGGGCCGAGGGCAAAAGCTTCCACGGAGGCCTCCAAGGTAGCCAAGAGGTTCTGGGGGCGGGGGGTGGGGGTGGGTGGGGATGGAGGTGCCTTCTCCTTCTCTCAAGAGGGCTTGGTTCCTGCTGATTTAAAGTTCCAAGCAGGAGCAGTAGCACCTGTTCGGGAGAGGTGGGTGGAGAGGGACACCTGGCTTCCCTTTGCCTCTTGCATAAGACGTGTTATGTGGGAGGTGGTGGGCAGTGATGTCATGAAGGGCCTCCTGCTCTGAGTGCAGGGGACAGGGACAAAGCCTCTCTGAAATCTCCATCAGGCACATATGCCAGGCCAGGTGTTCTCTCTGCAGTTACCTTCCTAATCCTCATAGCAGACTTCAGAGGAGGCACTCTTATTCCCACTTGACAAGTGGGGAAACTGAGGCTCAGAAAGGGGCACCTGCCTGCCCAGTGTTGCCCAGTGAGCGAGGGGCTGAGCTGGGATTCAAACTCAGGACTGTGTGACTCCAGCCCCTTTCCCCTCTACCCCCACCCAGGGAAAAGGAGGGAGAAGCAAGACAGTGGTGGGGAAGATTGGAACCTTTGGAACCCCGGCTTCCTGGCTGCTGTGGGGATTCTGTGGGTGGTGGGAAAGGCATCGTAAATATGCATGACATGTAAATATGCCTCTGAAAAACAATGTGGGGGCCCGCATGAGCTGGGATGCCAGAGTGCTTTGGAAAATGTAGTGTTGTGCAAACACTTGGGTTTCTGTGATGATTGTTCCATGGTGTCTCCCTCTCCAGAGATCCCAAGGCCAGTCCAGGGGTTTCAGGGTGGAGGGATTATCCTGGGCGCCTCCTCATTGACATTCTCCCCCATTCCTACAGACGCTGGTGCCTCTCCCTCTGCCAGTTGCTGAGTGGCCAGAACCTGGTCTCTCTGGGTGCCAGGGAGCCCCTGTCCCACGCTGCTTCCCGCCAACACCTCTGATTGAGTGCCCAGAGGGATGTGTGTGCCAGCCATTGGTCCAGTGCCTGCTCCCGAGGTGACGCCTGCTGGTTCCCGACTGGTTCCCATTTTCCCTCTGCACGTAGCTCCCTGGTTGGTAAGTAACTGCGTCCACAGGCTGGGCACACAGAATCAGGGCTGCTCACCCGCCCACCCACGCTCTGCACAGTTGGGAGATGCCCAGCCTTCTACCCAGTGGCGCCCACATGCTGGCGAAGGGACCTCAGTGAGAGCTTTTATATGTCTGGGCTCAATTTATAGTTTAACTGCTTGTCTTATTCAGTCCTCCCAACACCCCAGCAGGTGGGCACAGTGATTGTGCCTGTTTTACAGAGGAAACAGCCTCGGAGAAGGGAAGCCTTTTGCCTGAGGATGCACAGCAAGCCCAGCTCTGTCCACATCAAAGTCCAGCGCTTCCCACACCTAAGAGGCTAGGGCAGTTGGTGACATGGGCTCAGGAAGGGAAAGGGAGCAGTGAGCCATTCTGGAAGCCATGGAAGTTCTAGGGCTTGCAGAGGGGCTGAGGTGAGGCCATCAGAGTTCCTGAGTCTTGGGGAGCCCCATTGTTCTCGCCCCTCTAACCTGTTCCATCCATACCCCTCCAGTCCCCACTTTGTTTGACCCCAAAATGGGATGAGGTGCAGCACCCTGCATCATCTCTGACCATCCATCCGAGGACACCACGGCCTGTCCACACCTGGTCCCATCGTCCTTCACACAAAGATGATCCCAACAGCATGCCCCCACTCAGTGCCGGCCACAGCTCCTGACACTCGCCGCGTTCTTGCATCTCATCTTCCCTCCACCTCCCAAGGCTGTTCACATAGGAGGAAACTGAGGCTCATAGGCGCTCAAGGGGCTTGCCCGGGGTTGCCCACCACCACTCAGCATGGGCCCGTTGGTTTATGATCTGCCTCCTTGTCTGGCCTAAGCTCCTCCAACTTGAGATAGAACCGCTTCAGTCCCCAGTGGACAGCCAGCAGCTGGCACAATGCCTGGCACATAATGGTTACAGAGTGAGCAGTTGTGGAAAGAAGAAAGAGGGAGAGGAGGGAAGGTACTCTCCCCTCCCTCCACCCAGGAGCCCACTGGCCTGTTGGCCAGCTGCTGGTCCCTGCCGATCCCAGAGAGCTTGCAGTCCACTGGGGTCAGCGGGACAGCCGACCCCTCTGGTCTCAATTCTCTTTATCTGCCAATAGCTGCCCAGCCTCCCTGATGGGATGGTTGTGAGAAGGAAAAGGACTCGTAAATATGTATAATATGCAAATGTCATAGGATAATAAAAAACCCATGAAGTTTGCTGTATGTAATGTATGTAGAATTGCTTCTTCTTCGAGAACAAGGAACTGCACACTCGTGCGGTGCCAGCCTCGTTATTAATAACTGTGCAATGCCCCTATTAAGTGTCTGCTCCCCAACTCCCCTAGCCTGGCCTCCACCTGTTGTAGTGACCACAGACAGCTAGCTATTGCTTTTGGCTGAGAAGCTGTTGCAGAAAAAGAAACGATAAGGGTACCTCGATCTGAGAGTTCTGCGTATCTGTGGGATTTAATCATTTGCAAACACTCCTGGTCATGCCCTAAGCCCTGCATGTCCTCCCCAGCGACTAAATATGTAACAGGAGCAACTGGAACCACAGCGAGAATTTCCTTGAGCAATTACTATGCGCCTGGCCTAGCACTGAGTGCTTTGTTTTCTTCTGATCTCGGCTAAACTACCAATGACCTTGTGGGAGGCTGAGGCCTGGGGAGACCGAGGCATGGACCTGGGGCAGAGGGCCCATCTGTCAACATTCTAGTCCTTCCTGAAAATTATTGCCATTCAGTGCCCAGGCCAGGCGTGGCCAGAGGGGCAGGACTGTGGCCACTGGGAAAAGAACGTAGCCGGCAGCCCCTGGTGTGTGTGGCCCAGTGACGGAGAACGGGATTCCTTGGCACGAGTTGGGAGAGCAGCCGTCAGCATTGTAGGAAAGATGAAGGCTCGGGTGGCAGCGAGGGAGGTGTTACTTGCTGCTATTTTGCTAACAAGCTGGTTATTTAAAGAAGAGCTGGAGCCACAGTCAGGAAATTGGATGGGGAGTCTCCACGCCTAGGGCAGAGGCGGCCAGGGGTCTGGGAGCCCGGTGGGGTCGGGGCAGAGTAGCCACACATTCTTTTATGCGCTTATTATTATCGATAATAGCGACAGCGCCATAAGAGTCTGGAAAAGGAGCAGCTTTATGGAGAAATGGGACTGGGAGTGGGGCAGGATGGGGGCAGGAGGGATTGGGGGTCAAGGATTGGGAGTGGGGCAGGAGGAGTTTCTGAGCAGGCAGTATTCTATTCATTGACCCAGGCGGTGGTTACACAACTCTTTATTTTGTGACAATTTATTGCAGTCAACATTTTTGTTTTGTGCACTTTCCCTATGTATTATGTCTCATTGTCAAAAGGTTAAAAAGCAATTATAACAATAATTGCTAATATTCACTGAGCACTTACTAAAGGCCAGGCTCTTTGCTAATAAACATTTTACCTCATCTCCTTGAATCCTCACAGATTTTGTTATTGTGGCCATTTTACAGACAAGGAAATCGAGGCTTAGAGAGGTAAAGTTACTTGCTATGGGGTCAAAGAACACTTGGGTGGGGGAGATGGGATGAGAAATCTGACAGGCTGATTCGGGCATCACTACCCCAAGTTCTCCCAAAAGGGCAGGGGCTTCCTCCACCTTTCCTCAGACATGTGTCAGTGCCTCTTGCATTTTTAAGGCTTGGAGGGCAGGCAGGTGTCCATGGCCGTAGGCAACAGGTATGTCTGGGAGACTGACGTGGGGTCAGAGCAGAGCATTTAGCCATTTAACAAGTGTTGAGGGACAGGAATGGGACATCCCTAGGGATAGGCCAGGGCATACCCAGGAATCATTCAAGGTAAAAAGGGGTCATCTGAGTGAAACAGGGTCAGACCCGGCCTCTGAACTAACTGCTTGTGGGGCCAAACTGCCATTTCCTGAAGACCGACTATGTGCTAAGCACATCCATTATCTTTCTTAATCTTCAGAACAACCCTGCTAGGGTCCTGGCATGTCAGGCACCTGGAATGGAAGCTCCAAGCAGCCCATGACTGGAATCAAGTTCTGAGGCAGATCTGTGGGTCCCTGAACTGGTATTGGGGATGTGGCCTGGAGGATGGCATGGCAGAGGGCGTCTCCAAACCCTGAAGCAGGTGTAGCTGCTCTGCAGACAGGGCACCAGCCCCAGAGGCATTCCTGCATTCCCAGGACATTTACTGAGTGCTAGTCCCTGCTAGTCTGTGCCCTTAGAGAGCACACCGCCTTGGGGAGAGACAGATATTACACAGTCACCAAACAAGTGAACAAGAAGAGACTCCATCCGTGCAGGGAAGGAAATTAGCATGGTGACATTGTAAATATTAACAAAGGAGGGGGCCTGAATGACATGGAATAGTCTAAGACAGCCTCTCTAGGGATGTGGCCTCTCAGCTGGGATCTGAAGTATAACAGGGATCCAGACATGCTGGAGAGTGTTCACTATAACATTGTTGACAGTGGAAGGACAGTTGGCAATAACCCATTTGTCCATCACCAGGACACGAGTTAAATCCGTTTACTGAAGTCATACAGTGGCGCCCACTGCAGCTGTTAGAAATGGGGCTGTGGCCCTAGATTCCCGGCTGCAGGAAGAACTTCATAGTTGTTGTAGAGTTGAAGAAAAAAAAAAAAAGAGGTTATAAAACAGCATGGGCAGCATGATATCATTTTTGTAAGAACTACATGTGTTTCTGAAACTGTTCACAGTGGGGACATGGGAGATCTTTGCTGTCTTCTTTATACTTTTCTAGATTTGGAGTGTTTCCTCAGTGTTAGGACTTGGTGGGGAGGAACAAGGGGGTTAGGGCCCCCACTGTCCTGCCTGAGGCAGTTCTCCTCTCCTGCCACCTACTGCAGTAAAATGGGATAAGACATGGGCTGGGGAATCAGCAGATCTGGGCCATACCTTGGCTCTACTCTTTCTTGGCTGTATGACCTTGGACAAGTCACTCACCCTCTCTGAGGCCAAGCTTTCCCTTCTGTGAAACAGAGACAAGAATAGCATCAGTGGGTGGCTCTGGGGCTTTAGTGAATTAAAACATGTAGAGGACTCTGGGGCACCTGGGTGGCTCATTTGGCTAAGCATATGACTTGAGCTCAGGTCATGATCTCACAGTTTGTGGGTTTGAGCCCCGCTTCGGGCTCTGTGCTGACAGCTCAGAGCCTGGAGCCTGCTTTGGATTCTGTGTCTCTTTCTCTCTCTCTCTGCCTCTCTCTCTCAAAAATAAGAAAACATTAAAAAAATGTTTTTTAAACCAAACATGGAGAGGACTAGAACAATCCCAGTGTTGCGTCCCTGGTGGCTGCTGCTGTTACCACCGTGACTGCCAGAGGTGACATATACTGTGTGCTCATTACATCCTGCATGGACTCTCAGTGTTGACTCGTCCCCTAGGCATGTGTCTTCCCATGGTCACTGAGAGTCAGACCAAGCTGGCAGATGAGGCACAGGGAGGTCGGGAGCTTAGCTGGGTGCACACAGCTGGCTGGACCTCAGGCCACTACCCCCGCCCCATCCCCAAGCCCTGGCTACCTTCCCACCAACTCACTTGCATGTCTGTTAATGAGTGTTCTTCCCAGAGACGCTGTTATGGGGCACCCTAGCCCTGGATTTGCTTTTTTGATAGCCACTAAACCTGCCAGAAAGATAGTCACTACCTTTATAGATACTCAGAGAAACTTAAATCTCAGGTAGAGAAACTTCCAGTTGTGAAGTTAAACTCTTGGAATCACAGAATCTTACTCATAAATAATCCAGCAAGAGCAAACATGAGCATTTTACAAGTAACTATACTGAACCTCTCCTGATGATGGTAATAAATTAGAAACTACCCAATTATCTATCAGCAAGATATGGTTAAATAAATTACAGTCCAGCCAGACAATGGCATTCTCAGTGGCTGTAGAGACAGTGCTGCAGATCTATAGTTGTTGACATGGAAACATGTCCGTGGTGCATTGTTGAGGGAAAAATAGGTTACAAAATGGTGTATATTGTATGATCTCATTTTTGTTAGAAAAAATTTATAGAAATACATGCATACTCCTGCCCAGAGAAACCCCTATTCGAATGACAGCAAACTGTTCACAGCAGCTTCCTCTGGGTGGTGAGATATGCAAGAGCTCTATTAATATTTTTGCTTGCATCATTCAGGTACTTTTCAGGTACAAGTGACAGGAAACCCAGCCCAAACTGATTTAAACAAAAGTGGAATTTATTGGCTTGAGATTGTAAAGTCCAGAGTTAAGTCAGGCTCAGCAGCATGCAGGGGCTCAGACACTGTCACCAGGACTCGATTTTTCTCGCCATTTTTCACTCTGCTTCCTCTGGGTTGTTCCTGTGTTCTTATAGAGCTCTCTCATACAGGTGATAAGATGCCTGTCCAGAGGAATATGCAAGACTTCTTCCTAGAGAGCTCAAACACAAGTCCCAAGGACTGAGTGTTGGCCTTGATAAGTCAAATTTATCAAATTGGTAAATTTATCAAATTGATAAGTTGATAAATCAAATTGATGTGCCCACCCCCATCAATTGTTCTGATTGGCCGCTGGGGCCTATGCACCACCCCCAGCTGGAAGGGACTCGGTACCACCAGAACTTTACCAGTGGAAGGTGAGTAAGTGTAGCTAACCCAAACAAAAAAGTAGGCTGTGGCCTAAAGAAGGCCAAACAGTGGCCAAACACAGCAAATTCCCCCTCCTATCCTTACCTGAATTTCCCAAGATGCATGACTTCCATAATCAGAAGAAATAATATAATTATTGAACAATCCTGAGCCCAAATCTTGTAGTCAGAAGTTCACTGGGGCAGCTCTAGACTCTCTCAGAATCAGAACATCAGAATCTCTATAAAGTGTCAGTTCAGCTGAGGGGACATTGGCCCTCTGGGTGAAAGCCTGCTCTGGACCATTGAGGGTCTTGCAGTCTTTGAGGGAGAGAGACGAGCCAACAGATGATTTATCTGGAAGGTGGGTGTGCATGCTGGGGCTGAGGGAACACAAAAGCCAGCTTGAGAGTAAGGAAGGCTTTCCGCAGGAGGAGACACTAAGCTGAGTAGCCAAGAAGACTACAGGAAAAATGATGGCAGGAGAAACAATGTGTCAGGGGCTCCTAGGCATGTGGTGAGGGAACAACCAGTGACAGGCACGGAACACAGGGGCCTTGAATGCCACGGTAAGAGCTTGGACTTGACCCTGAAGGCAGCGGGGAGCCTTTGTGAGGTGTTGTGGGAGGGGGCAAGTGTCAGCAAGCTCAATCTGGCTGGTACTGAGAGCATAACCTTGGAGGAGTCAGGTTGATATCTACTGGTCTAAATTCCTTGCCACTTTGGGTCGGAATTCCTGTCCTGAGGTGTTCAGTCATGGCTTGAATACCCCTAGGGATGGGGAGCTCACTCTCCATTCCTTCTACCTCTGGTTAGAAGGCTCCTTTGCAGGATCCAATACACAGTCCTGCCACACCTGGAGGCACACCTGGAACACTTTCTTCCCATCTGCCACTGAGATCTCTCTGTCTCTCAAACGACCTGACAGAGGGCTGGCAGGGGCCTGTATTTTTTCAGGCTAGAGGATTCCAAGACAACAGGCCCTGGGGGTCTGCACCCCCTGCTGGGACCCTGAACGGAGAAACTCACATCAAAGAAACTCACATCAACCTGACTGCAGAGGCAGTGTTTAGACTTTTCAACACACATCTGCTTCAATCAATTCTCCAAATTTCCTTTGTATTTTACAAACAAGAAATCAAAAGTCAGAGAAGCCAAACCACCTTTACAACAACACACAGCAAGCCTGAAGCGGGCCTGGGACATGGACTCAGTCTCTTACACCCCTACACCCTCCATGGCCCTCCTCATCATCTCCTCCCACCCTGTCTGTAGGTAAGCCCTGGTCACTTCATCTATTGAGGCTTGGACAACTTTTTTCCTGGAACCTCCAACCATCCCAGATCATCCCCTGATATCTTCCTACATTTGGAGGCAGCCAGCAAAATCTTCATTAATCACATGTTTATGACTGTTTATTTTGACAGCAGCATTTTTTGTTTGTCAAACAATCAGAGCTGTGACATGCACAAGCCGTGTTTTATGGGTCATCTCTAAGACTTCCTTGTGCCCCACAGCCCCCATTTGTTCGTTCACTCTCACACTCCACAAACACTGATTAGCACCTACCATGTGCCAGGCGCTGTGCTAGACAGCAGGCTCCAAAGCTGCATCAGAGCAGCCCCTGCCCAGGGCAGCTCAGCCAAGGAGTGGCATCACTCCTCTCCATCAGCGAGGGCAGGTGACACATGTCAGATCAGAGGGAGGTGTCCATCAGTCAGGGATCTCCTGGGACAGAGAAGTTGATTCTACCCCTCTAAGCAGAGTCTTGGGTGAATAGGAGTTCTTCAGGAGAAACAGCTCAGAGGGTGAGCCAGGTAGGGGAATGGGCTCTGCAAAGATCTCACCTGCCTCCTGCTAAGCTCTTAGGCCACAGGTGTTGCGGATGGGGTGAGGGGGAGAGGCTGGAGAGGTCAGTTGGATCAGAGTTTGGAAGGCCTCAACTATTGGGCCAGGAAGTTTACATGAGATCTTTGGATTGGAAGGGAGCCAAAGACAGGACAGGTCTTGGTGTTAGAAAGGTCCTTCTATTGGGCTGGTGACAGTTGGGGCTGACAGTGGGCAGGGGAGGACCATGCAGATGGTATAGAAAGGCATGTTGGCAGGGAGATTCACCAGGGCTTAGCAAGGTGCTAAGTGGGAACTTAGTGGGGTGCTTAGTGGGGACTTAGTGGGTACTGTAGAAGGGGAAAGGGAGGGTTGTTTTATCCTGGGATGGGGTGACGTGGGCTTAGGGGCCCTGTGGACAAGTATCGAGGTGAATCCTGGCAAAGCCTGGGTTAGTATCAGTGAGAGAGTCCCCAAGGAGGCCTGCAGCGACCTCGTCAGCTTTCATGAGACTTAAAGCAGCAGCCCAGTGAGGTCTCCAGTGTCCCCATCCCCCTGCTGAATGACCAGCAAGTGGCTTCCCTCATGGAGCCTCAGTTTGCCCCTCTGTAAAATGGGGGTGATGACAATACCTCCCCAGGGATTGTGAGGAAGGTCAGAAGAGGGTATGTGTTGGGGAGGCTCTGCACGCCACCTAGCACACAGTAAGTAAGTACCAGTGTGGGGGCTGATCTGACTACCATGGTGAGGGATGCAGGGGTAAACAAGAAAATGGGTGTGTCACCTGCAGAGAGAAATCGGAGACCTGGAGGGGCCTTGCCCCCTGCCTTTCTGTGTCTGTCGGGGGAGACAGAGTCTGAGTCTGGCACCCACAGGAAAAGCTCTAGGGAAGGGGATTTCAGCTTAGACTAGGAAACCCTTTTGGATACAAAAAGCTCTCTGCAGATGGGCTAACTTGGATGGTAATGAGCTCCCCATCACTGGGAATATTCAAGTAGCTGCTGCACCACAACTTGATGGAAAAGTCTGTAGAGTATATGTGATTCAGCTGGGGATCTGGAAGTTCCTTTCTAGCCCAAAGATTCTTTGATTTCATGTTTTTCCTTCTCCGATCCTGTTTCCTTATCTGTAATATAGGGAAAACAGCAGCCGCTGTCTTAGAGTTGGTTGCAAAGTTGAAGTGAAATCATCCAAATAAAGTGCTTAACCCAGATTTGGCACACAGCAAGTGCTCCTGTCCCCTTGGTGGCTGTTATCACTGTTGATGTTATGCTAAATTCTTGGGCGTGCCGCTTCCATTTGAAGGGCCTTAGATTGCTGTCTATCAGTCAGGTGTTTCTGCCTACCTGCACTTCAGGGCCTGCTCTGGGTCCTTCTCATTGCCACTCTCCCTGTCTCCAGCTCCTCCCCCACCCCAGGAGGTGGTAGGAATTCCAGACCCTTCTGGGCCCCTTTTAGCTCCTGCTTGAGTGAGAGTTGGCAGGTTGGGGCGGCTGGTGCCATCCGCCTCCCATATGCTTCCTGCTATTTAGAGGAAAACTCTCCCTGTGTTCCTCCAACCACACGGGCTGACATTTCCAGACAGACGCTGGAATCAGCTCTTCGGGGGATTGGCAGATAAATTTGGCCCTGGCTGTTGGGAAAATCTTCAGCCTTAACCACGGAAGCGGAGCCCAGGCTCACTGACTTCCGTCCACCCCAAGACTCCTCGGACCTGGTCCTCCTGGGGGCTGGAGCACTGTTCTACAGCCTTGCAGATGAGGGTAAGTTTACCAGCCCAGTCTTACCGCAGGACAGCCCCTGGTCAGGAAGTCGTGGCTTTCAGCTTTGCATTCATTCAGCAGGAGTTTGCAGTGCCTCCTCCCCCTACTCCCAGACACCCGGGTGTTGCCCAGCTCAACCTGGCAGAGGAGCAAGTTTTAGATTGAGAGACCTGAATTCAAGACTGCTTATTGTCTCTGTGACCTTGGACAAGCGGCTCCAACCCTCTGAGCCTCTTTTTCTTCATTTGTAAAGTGGGGATAATAGGGTCTATCCAATTAAAAGTCCTTAGGATGATGTCAGGCACATGCTAAGTGCTCAGTAAATACTAGGGCTATCACCATTATCATCATCATTATTATTTGGCCTAGAACAATGTCTGGCACATAGTAGGAGCTCAGTAAATATTAGTGTTTTTCTTTTCTTCTTTCTTACAACTGTAGCTATGTAGAGAATACTGGGGCATTTCAAAATTAACTCAAGTAGGAGTAACCAGAGGCAGAAATGGATGAATAAGGACATTTAGAGGCTGCCACATCCAGAGTAAAGTATAGGTGGCCAGTTTCCCAGTGTGTACACACACACACACACACACACACACACACACACACACTGTCCGAAAGTTTCATTTACCCCTGCTGGAATCTGGAATGCCCATCTGCTTGAATCCTGAGGCCGTGCAACATGGAACAATTTGGTCTGGATGGACGGGAGGGAGAGGTAGGCCCAGCTGGAGGCAGAGCTGGGAGGGAGACTCTGGGCATCAAGTGCAGTAGGAGGGTTCAGAGAAGCTTTAGTAGTTCTATTTGGCTAGAGTAGAAAGTGGGTGGCAGGAAGGTGTGGGAAGCAAGTTTGAGCTTCATTCAGCACTTCCTGATTGAATTTGAGTACTGGGCCTCATGCCAGGAACTGGGAAAACTGATGGAAAATATGGGCATGTTTCCTGCCCTCAAGAAGCTCTGGTTCTTTTTGGGGGAAGGGGTATAGATGACAAACATATACAAACAGTAAATTAACAAGATTCTAGGTTGTGCTCAAGTAGAGCCAGGAACTGAGAGAGGGGGTGGTAGGGGACGGTGGTGGTCGGTACCTGCTTAAGGCAGGATGGTCAGAGCGGGCCTCTCTGTGGTCTGAGGAATCCCTGCAAGCGCTAGTCACAGTAAAGGGGTTGGGGGCAAAGGGAACAGCAAGAGCAAATGTTGGGAAGGTGGCAGGAGTTAAATCCTAGAGGCCTTGAATGCTGGGTCCAGAGCTGCGCTTAAGGAATGGTGGTGGGTGCAGGACCCTGGTAGAGAAGAGATGAGAACCAGGAGACCTGTCTGCAAAGATTGACCAAGAACCTTCTGTGCACTCTGTTGGAGGCCATCAGTGGAGGAATTCTGGACCAGATAGAAGTGGATGAACAGGGATGAGGGGGGTTAACAGGGGTCAGGATCTGAGAGAATCCTAGGGCTTGAGACAGGTACATACTGAAGGGAGGATCTGGACCCGTATGGAGCTGGAGGTGGAGTCAGGTAAGAGAGGACTCATCAGGGGAACTTAGAACCAGAACCCAGAGTGGTCAGGAAGGGTCTTATTGGAGAGCCAATTGTGGGGTGCAGGGAGGGGCTTCCTCGCAGCCTAGGACTGCAGGTGGGAATGCCAGCAGGGTGGTAGAGTGAGCACAGGCTGATGTGCTTACCTGCATTAGACCCAGAGGCCAATTCTAGATCTGTTTAACTGCTGTGTGACTTTGGGAAAATCACTTGATCTCTCTGAGCCTCACCTGATATGATAATACTGAATTAGTTGGAATTGCATTCGGCTGCATGTAATAGAAGGGAGGAGAGTAACAGTGATATAAACACCCAGGAAGCTATTCTCATATAACAAGGACCCCAGAAGCAGGCAGTCCAGAGCCAGTACAGCAATTCAAGTGAGTGATCAAAGGCTCAGGCCTCTGCCACCCTTAGCATGTATCTTTCATTCTCATGGGTATGAAATGGCTGCTCCACCTCCACATATTGTGTCTGAATTCCAGGCAAGACAAAGGTAGTAAAGACTGCATACTTTCTGAATCTGCTATTCTTAGCAGGAAAACAATAGATTTCCTGGGAGCCTCATTCAGTGGACTTTTACCTACATCTCATTTGCCAGATGTGGTCACATGGCCACCCTAGCTGCAAGAGAAGCTGCTGAAGTAAATATTTCTAACTGGGTGCTTCTATTAATTAGGCAAAAGAAAAGAATGACAAGCAGAATAGCTGGCAGGATCCACTTTAAAGTGCCCACCTCACAGGGGCTGTTGGGAAGATTCTATGGCATTCACAGTGAGTAGGGAAACAGACAAGGAAAAAGGTAGATTCACTCCATTCTAGTCAGTGTCATCACAGGATTGGAATGTCCATTTATTTATGTCTGTGTTTTCTTACTGCTCTGTGGTGGAGTGAGCACCCACATAGAACAGTGCATGGCATACATTAAGCACTCAATAAATAGTTACTAAATGAATGAAATGACTTAAGAAATACTCATTAAGGGCCTACCTTATACAAAGTTCTTTGGACTGGATAGAGAAAGTAGGTAACACATTGCCCCTCCCCACAGACGTGGGAAAGAAAATTCTATAGACCAGACCTATAGATGGGTGCTGGAGACCTTGCAGTGAACAAGTGGTGGTGGTGGCTCCTGCCTCTCATTGAGGCCACAGTCTGGGGAGCACTGGAGAAGGAGTCTGGAGTCCTGAGGTCACATATGTTTATGTATCCTGGGTTAAGTCCCATCCCCTCTCCTGGCCTGTGTCCTTACCTGTATGACAGGTATGATGGGTCCTATGCGGAATATCAGTGATGGCTGGCGGATGATGGTGGGTGCTTCCCCTACTTCTCTGTGTGTGGGGACTATGCAGAGGCAGTTGGGGTGGACGCCAGCTTAGCTGAGGAGGCAACTGTTGCAGGGGTGAGAGAGGACTGCTTCTGGGCCCTCAGATATCCCTGGGGTCCCAGAAGGGTGAGGAGTCTGGACTCTGCTTCCATCCTCACACATTCCAGTCAGTATCTGTGTCAACCAGCTTGGCATGGACCTCACAGCAATGGGTGTGGGCAGGCAGCAAATGGGTTGTGCTGGGTCCCCCAGGTGACAAGTAAGGGTGACTGTAGCTATCTAAGACCTCAGGCAGCAAATGGGTTGTGCTGGGTCCCCCAGGTGACAAGTAAGGGTGACTGTAGCTATCTAAGACCTCCTGGAAGTGGGGAAGCAGCGTGGAATTTGAGGGTAGAGATCTGGTTCTGTCACTTGCCTGGCTATGTGACCTTTGGCAGACTTCTTGACCCCTCTGAGCTTTGATCTCCTTATTAACAAAAGGGGTATAACAATCCTTGCCTTTCCAATCCCTGAAGACTTTGACCCATTACCTGGCACATAGTGGGCACCCAGTATTGGTAGAGATCATCATCATCATCATCATCATCATCATTATATTTGCCTTGTTGGGAAGGGAAAACAGCCATTAACTAAACCCTATTGTATACCAGACTGGGTGCTGGACATACCACCTCATTTTTTCACACCTCTGTGGAGGTGGCCTTCTTCCTATTTATAAGAGATGGACACTGGTAGTCTTTTGTGCCTCATTTTCCCTCCTGCTGTCTCAGACAGACTGAGTTGCTGGCTTTGCTGGGATCCCTGCTGACCTGAAGCCCTGGAAGTCCTTGAGGAAGGGTCCAAGGCAGTTCAAGATGTTTTCTATGAGACCATTACAGCGACCAGTGAGGTCAGAGATAGAGGTGGTCAGGGCAGGAATCCAGCCCTCATCAAATGGGCAAGGAGCCAATAAAAGATGGCCCTAGGGATGAGTGATGGAGTGGGACAGGCTGAAGGATCATAAATGCTCTTCCTCTTTATTCAGTGGGCAGTGAGCCCAGCCCTTGAGATGAGGTGGCAGCCAGCCTGGCCCTTGCTGCCACTCTTGGCCATGACACTCTGCCCAGTGGTCATCATTGCTTGTGTCTGAAATGAGGCCAGGAGGAAGAAAAGAAGGCTTGGTAGATTTTCGAGGTCCAAGGAGGTGAATTTTCCCAATTGAATACCCCCAGGAAGCCTCCGTGAGGTACCCCAACCACTGGGTGAGAAATAGGAAAAACAGGCCTCTAGAATAAAACACTGCAAATGGAAATAGAAATACAAGTAGCCCATTCTGGGCCTTACAAATAGCAGAGCAGGTAACTGGCTGGAGAACAGAGGCTTTCAGTGTCACCCTGGCATGGGCCAGGGGTTTGACACTGACCTTGGCTCTGGGCTGTTTGGGGTGCACAGGATGCATTTGCCAGATCCCTGGTGTTGATGGCAGGGGTGTTGTCCGTGGTGCTGAAGAGAACATTTGGCCTTCATCTGCGGATGCTGTCCATGGTTGTGTCTTCAGATAATTCTCATTAATCAATTCCAAGACTCTGGTTTTGGGGGGATCCAGCTAGGAGGTCAGAGGCTTTGGTCCTGGCATTGAACAAATTGGAGCAGAAATATCTGAGCTGGATTTTTGCTGATATTATTGTCTACCAGGCACCCTTTTAAGAACTTTTTATGTATTATGCCATTTATTGCTAAACACCAGTCTGCAGGGGAGGTACTCATATGTATCCCCATTTTAGATGTGAGCAAACAGAAGCATAGAGAATTTAAGTGACACAAGGACTGACTCTCATTCTCTCTCTCTCTCTCTCTCTCTCTCTCTCTCTCTCTCACCTCAGTTTCCTCAATAGTAATAGTAAGGTCGTTAGTAGCATTTCACGAACTGATGGTTGGGGCTGACCTTTGTAAATTGAAGCATGGATACAATGATGTTAGTCTTACACACAGAGGAAGGCATGGGGAGACTACTAAACACATACGCTCTTAGAAACACATGGGGTTTTCTGGAAGGCGTGATATTTGAGCCAGATCTGAAAAGGATGTGAGGCTCAGGGATTATATAGAAAAGACAGGAATGCCCATTTATTGAGAACCCTCTATGTGCCAGACCCCATGCTGGGCACTCGACAAGTCTGATCACTCTATCCTCACAGCCACACTGGGGAAGAGTGCCTGGTTCTATTTAATAAATTTGGAAGCAGAGAGGAGAGATTTCCCAAGCTTATTTAGCTAGAAAGTGATGGAGTTGAGAAGTCTTGAGGACTAAAAGCCTTGAGAATATTCACAGACTTGGATATCAAAGCTAGAAAAGATCCTGTGTGTCATCTGTCCAGCCCAGAGAAGGGGTGTGACCTGCTGGGGGCATACAGAGTCAGAAGCAGGACTCAGACTAGGTTTGGCTTCCTTCAGTGTATTTCCTTCCCCAAGACTACAGTTCCACCACTCTCCCATCACCATCTCCAGAGAGATGAGAATTGGCATTGTGTCACAAACTGGGACCAGGTATCAAAGAGGCTCAAATTCAAGTCCTGGATCTGCCATCTGGGAGCTGTGTGGCTTCGGATAAGTCACTTAACCTCTCTGGGCCTGTTTCCCCATCTCTAGCAGAGCATAAAGGTGCTATAATCACTTCCCTACAGGGTGGTTTAGAGAATCAGAAGAGACAGCACATGTGAAAGGGCCGACAAATCCATTGTTAGAAATAAGACCCAGAGAAGGGGGGAAGCCCCACTCAAGGTGGCACACAGTAAGTATCAGAAGATACTGGCAGAGAAGGGCCTAGAACTGCCACTCCGAGCCACCAGTTTCACTTCCCATTGGGACTGGCAGCCAGGCTGGAGCAGCACCTGGCAGCCCCAGCTGACAGACATCCCTTCAGGCAGGCAGACTCAGGCCCCAGAGCCAAGTGCCCCTGTGGGAGTCAGTGGCCGGGCCAGCTCTGGCTGTTCCTCCACCAGGCACCCTAACAGCTCCAAGCTTAATATGCCTCACAGGGCTGTCGTCATGCCCAATTAGGCTGTCCTTAGCCACCCTGTCTCCAGGACCCTGTTGTGACCATCTGAGGCCCTGGATCATGGCTACTGCCCTTGGCAGCTGTTTGGCTTTTTAGAGGAAGTGGCTACCTGCTCTTATGATCACCTATGGCCTTAGAGATCTGACTTCTCAGCCCAACCCAAGTGGCCTTAGCTCCTGGTCCCAGAGATTTGGCTGCACCCTCCTCCCCCTTCCCTGGCTCCAAGGCCTGGCACTAAAGCAAAGTGAAGATGGAAAGGAGGGAAAGATGGCAGAAATGACAGAGGAGAACAGGGGGAAAAGAAGGCAGGGAGCTTAGCACCACCAGCCAACCTCCTCTGCTGCGGCTGGTGTCAGCCATAGTACCCACCCCTCCCACATACACTTTACGAGACACAAGCCACCTCACCCACACTCTCCTGTGAAGCTGTCAACAGCCTGTGCAGCCAGCAGGATGCAGGATCGTTCTCATGTGTCAGACCCTGAGAGACAATGTGACATGGGGTCTGAGGGGAGGACTTGTCTGCAGCCAGGGTCAGGGGTCATTTGGAGGCTCGGTTGTAGTGGAGGACTTTTCATGACAAGGATACAACTTGAGGCCTCATCTCCAGCACCCATCAGTACAGAGCAAGCATGTTTGAGAAGGGAAGAAAGGAGAGGAGGGAGGGAGGGAGGGAGGAAGGAAGGAAGGAAGGAAGGAAGGAAGGAAGGAAGGAAAATAGATACTGAAAGACATTCCAGGTAGGAGGGACTTTCACAAACCCAAATTCAGGGGTATTATTTGAGTGGTTTTCTTACATAAATTACATCATAAATTATCTTCGCATTTTGCTTCTTTCACTCATTTTTTTGACATCTATCCAAGTCTAAGTGCAGCTGTGGTTCATCCATTTCTTCTGCTTAGGAGTATTCCACTGCATGTTAACACCACACTTTGTCCATCCACCTGCTGGCGAATGTTTCGGTGTTTCCATTTTTTCCCCATAAATAGTACTGCTGTGAACTTCCTCATGGACATGCATTAGTGTTTCTCTGGAAGCAGGCATTTCTGTTTTAATAAACACTGCGAAATTGCCCTCCGAGGTACTTAGGCCACTTTAGTTAGTGATACATCTGACTTCGCATTTGCTCAGTGCCTCACCATCAGTGGATTCATCCATCTTGAATTTTGCCAATCTGCGGGGAGAAAAATGCCTTGTTTTCATTAGCATCACCTGGCTACTGGAAAGGCTGACCTTCATTATCTGCTTAACAGTCATCTGAATTTCCTTGTCTGCAAAATGCCCATTCATATATACTTTGCCCAGTTTTTAATGGGTCACTCACCTTTCTCTTATTAATTTGTTAAAGAGATTTATATATGTGGCTTATGAGTCCTTGTTATGCTTGTTGCAAATATCTTCTCCCAGTCTGTTGCTTCCTTTTAATTTTGTTTTTGTCTCCTTTCTTCAGATGTTTAAAATTTTGGTGTGATAAAGCATCACTTTTACCTTTATTTGTTTTTATTTATGACTTAAGAAGGCCTTCCCCACCTAGGGTCAAAAATATATGCTACATTTCCTTCTAATAATTTTGAAGTTTTCTTTTCTTTTCATGGTCCACATGTAGGTCTTTAATCCACCTGGAATTTTATCTTGGCATGTGGTATGAAGTAGGGATATAACTTCATTTTTACATGGATAGCCTCTTGTCCCAGCAGATTTATCAAATACTCTGTCCTATTCTCACTGTTTTGAAATACTCTGTTTTATGTTTAAATGCCCATGTATTTATAGATCTGTTTCTAGGAACTCTGTGCTGTTTCATTGATCCCTTTGTGTATTCCAATTCTATACCAATTACTATCTCATTGTTTTTTCAACAGAGGCTAATTAGCACTTGGGATAAGACAATTCTTTCTTGAGCTGGACTGTCCTGCTCATTATAGGCTCTTTATTATCCCTGATCCAATTCTTGGCACTCAATGCCAGGAGAAACTCCCCATACACATGCTTCTCAGTCATTGTTACAACCCCAAATGCCCTGATCATTTCCAAAGATGCTCTAGGAAGGAAGTCCCACCTGCTGCTGAGAACTGCTACAAATAGCTGTCTAATGTGGTTTGATATATGATAGGACAAGCCCCTCCCCCCATTCTTGATTCTTCTTTTTCATGAACTCTTTCCACTCTGCTTTGCTGCCAGGAATGGAATCCATAACAGGATGCTCTATCAGGTATCTCTGGAGCTGGGACTCCCTTCAACCAAGGCAACTAACTCCTTTGGGAAGAAGAGGGGCTCTGATTGTTAGAAATTACTGTCTTACTTGTGACCCACTTCTTCCCTGGATCCTGGAGCCCACAAAACACAAATCCCTCCTCCTTGGCCCATCCTTTATTGACCTCAGAGAGCAGACAGAGATTTCCCTTCCATGTCAGCAACTCTCTCCAGACTTCAACTCAATAACTCCAGTTCCCTCCAATGTGCCTGAAGGACTTGGTTTCACTGGCATGTTTAGTTTGATTTGGACACACTGGGTTAGAAGTCCTGCTGTCCTACATATTAGCTGTGTGACTCTGGGAAAGTCAGTTAACCTCTCTGGGCCTCGTTTGTTAAATGGATATGATAGGTTCTCCACCTCACAGAGTCAATGAGAGAGGTCAATGATTTGGAGCATGTTAAGTCCTGGGCCTGGAGGGGTTGCTCAAGAAACAATAGCTGTTTGTTTGTTTGTTTGTTTGTTTGTTTGTTTGTTTGTTTGTTTTGAGAGAGAGAGAGGGAGGGAGAGCATGAGCTAGGAGAGGGGAAGAGGGAGAGAGAGAGAGAGAGAGAGAGAGAGAGAGAGAAACTTAAGCAGGCTCCATACTCAGCATGGAGCCCAATGAGGGGCTCCATCCCACACCCCTGGGATCATAACCTCAATCAAGAGTTGGACACTCAACTGACTGAACCACCCAGACACCCCAAGAAGTAATAGATGTTAACATCATTCCTGTGATTATTACTTCTCCATGACTCTCATAGTGGTCACTATCCCATGCCCACTCATTAGGTGAGGTGCCCAGGGCTGAATGGAGCACCCAGGTAGGTTCTGGTCAGGACTAAGACCACCACTGCCTCCTCTTTCTGAGAAGCTGAGATGGCAGAGTTAGCTGCTGGGCTGGATTTGGGGATGACAAAAAGGAGTCAAGCCTCAATCCACAATTTTGTTCTGATCAGTTAGCAGGGTGGGCCTACAATCAGTTGGGCTGGGGAGACTAGGAAGAACAGGTTTGTGGGGTCAGGAGTGCAGGCTTGGACGTGTCAAGTTAGGGGTGCCTGTCAGACATCCAAGCGGACATCTGAGTGGAAAACTGGATACATGAAGTTGGGGTGCAGGAGAGGGATCCAGGCTAGAGCTGTATGGGGGTCATCAGACTTTCCCATATCTTTTCCTCTGCAATTGTATAGGTGTTGTTTTATTTCGTGTGTTTTTCTCATGAATGAACCATATTCTGATCTTCAGCCTGCTTTTATTATGTATCCTATAATTTGGAGATTTTTTTCTCAGGTCTGTACATAGAGGTGGACCTCATTCTTTTTCACAGCTACATAATATTCCACAGTGTGCCTAGATGGAAATTATGTCCCTGGTGTCCTACTGTGGGACGCTGGCTGTTTCTTGCTTTCCTTTCTGACTGTAATGAGCAGCCATGCAGAGAGGCCTGCATGTGCAGATGGGTGGAATTGCTCTGCCTGGCCTCAGGACTGGAGTTGCTGGTGGCAGCCCCAGGCTAACCCCCACTTTTTTTTATATTTAACCTCTGCACCGGGCTTGTTTAAAAATTTATTTGGAAAGTTTGAAAACAAATATATATTGAGCCAGGCCCCTAACTGGGACTGACTTCACAGCTGTGGACAAACCTGTGGACCTTTCTAACCTGGGGATGCCAGCATTCTGTGGCTGGAGAGATGAGAAAGCACGGTGGTTAAGCAGGCTGGCCTGGGAGTCAGACGGTTGAAGTCCCAGCCCCGGCTCTTTCTCATCCTGTGTCCTGGGCAAGTTACTTCCTTTCTTTATACCTCTGCTTTCTCACCCACAATGCAGGGACAACAAGAATGCCCACCCCTCCCTTACAGGGATTGCAACAAATAATGGATGCCAAGTCATGAGCTTGCCTAAGGTCTGTTATAGCTTAGCTAAGTGTTTAGGGCTCAGCATTCTATGTGAACTCTAACATTTACCATTTATAGCTAAGAGTCTAAGTTATCAAGATTTCCTGCTTCATTCCATTGTTCCTTTTCTTTTTTGTATTCCTTTATATATATAAGAAAAAGGAATAAATAAGAGATCAGGAGAAGAGAATATGTTAGAAATGAGATAATTCCAGGTTATACTTTGCTAAAGGGAGGTAAACAACTTGCCGCTGAGCTTCTTACCAGACAAAGGAAAAAGGGAAATATGAGAAGCAGCAGGACTCACAGTGCCCTTGAAAGGAAAAGAGGCAATTAATTGCTCAAGTGTGTGCAGAGTGACCGTGTCATCAGTGCCATTTATACAGTAAGTACAGTAACAGTGGGGCCTACTACAACTCTGTTCTCCAAAGGATCTGAGGTTCAGAGGGGCCATGGCTGTGGGACCCTGAAGCCCAGAATACCAAGGGGTGGGTGATGGAGCTTGACCTCTTGGCCTCCCAGTCTGGTGGGAAAGATAGTCAGGACCACATCTACTCTTCTGCATGGCAGAGTGGGCACCATGCTGAATTGGGGGCTCAAAAGTGGGCAAACTAGATGAAGGGACAGTGAATTTCAGTAAGAAGCAGCTTCATGGAGGAAGTGATATCCGCCCTGAGCCTCCAAAGCCAAGTAAGAATTTGACCACTGGAGGTGAATGTGGAAGTCATGAGATCCCCTCCAGGTTCTGCCCTGGGAAGGAGTATCTGTTCATGGCCTCTCACAGATAAAGGGAAGTTAGAAACTTGAGTTCAACTGTCCTCCCCGTGATGGGAAAACTGCAGCTGGAGAAGGCAGGGATGAACCTGAAATCACACAGAGAGGCAGGGACATAGCGGGCCTCAAATCCAACCCTTCTGCTTCCCTAACCAAAACCAGTTCTACCCCACCCCCATCCCTACTCACCATGGCTCCTGCTCTGGGTTCTGACTCGCCTCCTGCAGGGTCATTAACTACCTACTGCCTGCCACGTGGTGTCCCCTTATATTGAACTCCTACATTGTGACTTACAAAGGCCCAGAATAGCAGTCCTAGGTGGGGGCCGGGGGGCACACCTCTGCCATTTTCTTCTTTGGTCTAACTGAACCTCTTGTTGTCACAGCTCCTCTCCCAAGATAAGGCAGAGTCCTGGCTCCTAGGCCTCGGTGTCATTGCAAAAGAACAGGCTTGTCCCTGAGTAAGACTCTAGCATCAGAGGGAAGTACCTGCCTGGAGAGTCCTGGATGCACACTGAGCCCCAACTTTGACCCCAGTCTAAATCTTGACCCTGGCCCCAGACTGGGCCCTGACTTTGATCCAAGACTAAACCCTCACCCCTTCCCCAAGCTAAGCCCTGACCCTGGCCCCAGACTGAGTTCTAACCTTGGCTGTTGGGAACATGAATATTTGGGGTCAGCTCTTCTTCCCCATAAGTGCTGGAAACTCATCTGAAAAACCCTCAGTAAAGGCCAGTCTTGAGTCTTGACTCAAATTGTACCTTGAGGGTTCTATCTCAAGGGCCTTCCCCCCATACCCTGGCCTTGGCCTCAGTGGCCTGGGGACCAGTAGCCATGGGTGATAGACAAGCCATTTAATCCCATCCACTCTGACCATGAGCTCTGCATCCCCAAGCAGGCTGCCAGCACAGCTGAAACCCTCCCTCCCCCTCCTCCTAATTTGCCTCCTAATTCCCGGTGCCATGTGATCCAAGTGAGGGCTGAGATATTTATAAAACCTGTGTCCTTCATGATAAAGCCAGCCCCAGGGACCAGGGCCAGAGCAGATCTATTTAGCCTCCAAGGCCCCCAAAACTTCAAACCATGTCCACTGCTGAGGGCCCACATCACAATCCGCCTGCAGTTACAGCCTCCTGCACTTCACCCAACCCAGAACACTGTTCCTGGCAGCCACCAACCCTGGCCGAGTGGAAGGGGCCAGGTGCTGGAGGCCGGCAGCAACTACCCTGCTCTAAGCGCCAGTCTCTCTGTCTGGCAAATGGGAACAGTGGCCCCCGAGTGTTCGGAATGGGGTGTGGGAGTCAGTGAGGGGCAGAGTGCTCAGCACAGGGCCTGGCAGAGAGGAGCTGCTCAGTGTTAGCACCATCCCACCACAACCAGTGCATGTGAGCAAGTGGGCAGGACCCACTCTCACTTTCCCACAGCCTGCCTCAAGGTGCAGAATTTGGGGTGTCTCTGGAAATCTCGGTTAAAATACAGATCAGTCTGGAAGGGTGGGAGCTTAAGGCTGCCCTTTCGAGGAGATGCAGAGGCTCCTGACATCTGACTTCACGTGGTGGGTGTCAGGGCTGGGAGATAGGCAGGGAGTGGCTTGGGGTTGTGTCTCTGAGCAGTCTCAGTACCAACACCACCTTCACCAATAAGTCAGGGACCCCAGGGGTCTTCCAGGCCACCCCTGCCCAGGGCAGAACCCCCTTCTCACATTCTGCCAGCATTCCTGGGGCCTCTGCTTGCATTCAACTTAACCCTATCTTAGGCAGCTCCTTGCGCCACTGGGATTTTTCTTAGATTGTACCGAAATCTTTCTCCCTATAATTTCTGCCCTCTCACCCAGATGCTTCCTCTGGGAATATTTATTGTTGATCCCAGCTGTGTGCACTGGGCTCTGAAGACCCAGGAGAAGAAAGCCTGACATGTTCCCTGCTGTCAAGGAGTTCACAATCCACTTTTAGAGCCAGATGGACCTGGGCGGGTTCTAATCTTAAGTCCACTTGTTACTTATGTGACCTTGGGCAGGTCACTGAACCTCTGTGACCTCATCTGTAAAACGGGTTGCCATGCAGATGATATGAGGTGGTGCATGCGAGGCTCCTAGGACAAGGCCTGACATGTGTTTGGAACCTGATAAATGACTGGGTTAGGCGATGCAGGCTTAGGTAGCAGGGCCTCGGCAAGAATAGACACTTGCCCAGAGAAGAGGGAAGCAGCCCATGCCTGAGCAGGGGCATGGCTCTCAGAAGGCAGTGCAAAACTGAGATGTGATCAGACAGACAGACAGAGAGGGAAGGCTCTCTTGGCAGTGGGAACTACCAAATAGAGGTCTGGAGGCTTAATGCCGATAGGCTATCATGGTGGCAGAAGCCTGGGTATGTAGTGGCAGTTAAGGCCACAGAAGCCTTAGTCATGTCACAAAAGACCCTTGTTATTGGGCTATGGAGTTTGGGTTGCAGCCTATGGTCACAGTGGAGGCAGTGAGGTGTTAAGAGGCATGGTCAGATGACGTGGAGGGCTGGTCTGACCCTCCTGATAGATGATGGTGGCCGGGTCCAGACTGACGCAGCAGGGATGGAAAGAAAGGGGCAAATTTGAGAGTTGACTCAGAGGTGGAATTGCCAGAACTGACTGGCCCCTGGGCTAGAAGGGGATGGGGGCTGTTGAAGCAAGAGAGGAGGAGCAGGGGGACCTCAGCATCCAACCCAGGTGCCTGGGTGGCTACTAGGATGTGGACATAGAAGGAGCAGGTCTTCCAGAGGAGATCCAGAATTCAAATGTGTTGAGTCTTGGGTGCCTGTTTGACATGAAGGGGAGGTGGCCAGGAGGTGATGGATCCTCAGGGTTACTGGCCATTCATTCACTCATTCATTTATGCATTCTTCCACTCAACATACATTTATTAAATACTACCTGTGTTTTAAGCACTGTATCAAGTCCCAGGATGTTGCAATGGACAGGACCCAGCCCCAGCTTTCATGGGATTCACAATCTAGAGGAAGAGACAGAAAACAAAATTTATTTTCTGAAGAAAATGTGAGTGACATGAGAGTGAAGGAGGGGCATGTTCTAGATGGGGAGAGAAGTCAGGGAGGCCTCTCTGAAGAGGTAATATTTGCGCTGACAGAGGGAGCAACCACATGAGGATGTGGGGCAGAGCACTCCTGGTAGAGAGAACCCCCAAGTGCAAAGGCCCTGAGGCAGGAAAGAGTTCCCCTATCCCATGAAGGAAAAGGAGGCCAAGTGGGCTAAGGGTTGTGAAAGTGAGGAAGGGGGTTAGGAAGGAGCATGTGGCCTCCGTGAGGAATTTGGTTTTGGTCAAGAACTCAGGGGCAAGGTTGGGGTAGGACTGGAGAGCTGGGGGTTGTCGAGGCAGAATGAGGGTGGGAATGAGGTGCACCAGGGAGAGAGGGTTGAATGGAGGAACTAGTAGCCTAGCCAGGAGCCTGAAGAGGCCTGCAAGTGCCCCCAGGGCCTAGGGGTCAGAGAGGCCTAAGTTAGAATGCTGATCCCTCCCCTCCACTCACCTACCTGTGTCTGGGCAGGTGTCCTCTTCACTGAGTTTCCTCTTCTGTTAAATAATGACACTGATACTGTCCGCCAGTGGATGCTGACAGCAGAGAAAGGGGCTGTTGAAGTGTGAAGTGCTATATATGTGGGGGGTGCTGTGATGAACTGGAAGTCTAGCCCCTCTTGGTGAGCTGCAGAGGGCAGGGCTGGCTTGGATTTCTGGACTTGTTTCCCCCAAGGTCTCCAAAGGCGGGGCCCCTGGAGAGCACTGGAGAGGGAGCCCACCTTGTTGTGACTGGTGGGGCAAGTCTGGGTGGGCCAGCAGTTGTGTGGAGCTTGTCCCAGTCCCAGCCTGGAGTTGGGCCCCCAGCCCCTTAAAGGAGCTAGTGAGCAAAGTGAGAAACTGAGGCAGAAGCTAGCACGTGAGAGAGAAGGAAAGAGAGGGAGGCTTTATCTAGTAGCTACTATGTGCCGTACCTTCTGTGGCACTTTACATACGTGATCTTGAAATTAGGCATGAGTTGGGGTCTCCATTGTTCAGATGAAGAACCAAGACCAGAGAAGGAAAATCACACAGGGAATGAGTGCATTCCAACCCTAGCCTGTCTCTTGGCCAGCCCCAAGGCGGCTGGGGAGGAGACTCAGGGACCCCTCTCCTCACCAGTCCACAGTCTTGGCCCTGGGCCCTACTGTACACACAGGGAAGATTGACTTTGGTGGCTCACCTTCATCCTGCATGCCATACTGGCCTTTTCTATTTCCCTGAACCTGTGAATCTCAGGGTCTTTGCACACACTCCTCTGCCTGAAACACACACACACACACACACACACACACACACACACCCCTCATCCTGTCAATTCCTACTTATCCTTCAGACCTCAGAGTAAACCTCACTTTCTCTAGAAAGCTTTGCCTTTCTTTCCTTAAATGATCTCCTTGACCCATCTACCCCATCTCCTGAGGAGCTCTGGTCTCTGCTGCCGCTTTCATCCCTCTGGGTGGTTTTGTTTATGATCTCTTTCCTCAGGTCAGGGGCCGCATTTCTCATGGTTTCCACGGGGCCTAATGCAGAATTGGGCTGCAGGAACTCTGGTTGGGGGGTGCTGCTCTGTACCTTTGCCCTGTGGGGGTGTGAGGCTGCAGGGGGTACAGAGGAGTCCTGGCCCTGCCGGTCTTCCTGGATGCCTGCCCCCACCCTCCTCCCGAGGCAGACTCCATGGCTCCCATCTCCTCCGGAGTGTGACGTCAACCATTAAGTGACTTCTGAGCGGAGCAAGGATTGCGTGGGCCCCGTGGTGCGTGCCTGTGCACGTGGCCCTAGGTGCACGCACGTGTGCACACGGGCCTCTGTGAGTAATTCCAGCGGTGCTTCCAAGTGCTGTCTCCATGGAGAGGCCGCCCGCACCCGCCCCAGCCCCACATGGTTTGCCTCTGCCACCCTTTCCGGCTCCCCTCCCGGCTTCTCCGTGACCCAGATTTGACCCACCTCGCCTCCCACATCCGTGGGGCTCTGGCTTCTGAAAGCCTGGGGTTCAGGGGCCTTTCCCCAGACACACCTCTCATTCAGGATCAGCTCCAGGTTCCAGCAATGCTCGCCAAGGCCGCGTGGAACCAGCAGGCGCGGATGCAACCGCCTGAGTTGGAACCCGGTTCCTCCGCCCTGGTTGTGCTGCCTAAGCATGAGGACGGCCCACTCGGGGGATCGTCTTTACTATGGCCTGTGGACCCTCCGCTGCCCCTCCTCTGACACACTCCCCCTCCTCACTCCTTCTGCTCCAGCCACGCGGGGGCCCGATGAAGCCCCTCACCCAATGCATACTGGCACACTCACAACTCACACTGTCACGCACACTGACGTGCTCTCACACTCTGACACGCACACTGACACACACTCAGCCACATACACTGACACACTCCACACACTCACACAATCTCCCCCAGTCCCTCTGCTGCAGCCACACAGGACCCCTTGGCTAAGCTGCTCACCCAATACACACTGACACACTCACACTGTCACTCTGACACGCTGACACACTCCACTCGCTCGGACACACTCGGACACACACACACCAACGTGCTCACTCCAACACACTTACACTTGGACACATGTTTTCACACTCTGACACACTCAGAAACTCTCACACCAGCTGCACCCTCACTTTTGCACCTGCTGTTCCTCTACCTGGAGCGTCCTTTCCTCACGTATCCCCAGGGCTCCCCCCTCACTTCTGCCCAAATACTGCCTCTCCAGAAAGCCTTTCCTGACCACTCATCACCCATCTTTTCATGTGCTCTAATCTGCTTCCAAGAAGGTATTGTTGCCTGAGGTTACATCATATACATCTGTCTGTTGTCTGTCTCCCCCCAGAATGTAAGCTCTATGGGGGCAGGAACTTAGTCTTTGCTGCTATATCCAGAGCCTCGATTGCCTGGCACATAGCGGGTACTTAGCAAATGTCTTATAGTGGGTACTTAGCAAATGCCTCGATTGCCTGGCACATAGTGGGTACTTAGCAAAAGTGAGCAAAAACTCACTTATTAAGTGAGTGTACCTAACGCACCCAGCCCAGAGCCTGGCCCTCAGGGGTTGGTAATGTGGCTCAGTTCCTGCCACCATCCTTAACCCTGTGGCACAGCAGGAGCTCAGCACCTGTGCACATCTTATCGCTTGGGACCCTCACAATAAGTTCCATGCGATAGGCGCAAGTAGTATTATTCCCACTTTCTGGAGGAGAGTATGAGGCTTTGGAGGTGCCAGGCGTCCCCGAGACTGGGCGGGCCGATAGGGTTAGAGACCAGGCCTGCCCAGTCCCAGCCTTCCAGCCCAGCGTTTGCCACCAGTGCCATGGCCACCACCTGCAAGCACAGTAGTCATGGAAGCCCATTCAAATAGTATGGCAGCGGGCACTCCGGTCTACTGTGCCAAGGAGAGAGGCCAGGTGACAGAGGCTGGAGGCCCAAGTTCCAGTCCCAGGTAGACCTGCTCCTTGCTGGGTGAGTCTGGGCTGGCGTCTGCCCTCAGCAACCTGGGAATGCAGTGAGTGCGGTCACTCAGCCATCTCAAGACCTCTTCCAGGTGTAACATTCCCAAGTCTAAGAGAATGACCAGAGAGCATGGGGCCAGGGATCTCCCAGCCCTAAGCCCCTCTCCCAGCACACACACACACACACACACACACACACACACACACACCAGAACCCTATCCCACGAGGGATAGGGATGAGGAGGTTTGACCTCCTTCTGTGATAATCCCAGGGGCCTGTTGAGGACTTGGCATCCCAGAGGCAGCCTTAATCATCCTCAGTTTCTTCATCTGTAAAACAGGGATCCTAAAAGTGCTGCCATCCCAGGGCTGTTGTATTCAAATGATTCAGAGGAAGGAGGATGTGGCCTTTGCAAGCTGGGCCCTTTGAGGAAAAACTCACCAGCAATGACACCCCCTGTAACAGGAAATTGACCTTTGCCCTAGAGAGGAATTGCCGGAAAGAAAAATCCTGGGGCTCTAGAGGTACTGAGGAATAACCCATATTTATTCCCATATTTCAGGCAAGTAAACTGAGGCTTGGACTTGGAATATGATTTCTCTAAAGTGGAATGGAGCAGGTTATGAAAACATCAGTGGTGAGGAGAGTCCCTAAGGGAAGGGTGACAGACACACCTGACCTTTCTCTAGGGCTTCCCTGCTCTCCTTCACCTTGAGGCTCAAGTTCTGTGCATACGGGATTGCTTAAGAGCTTGTTAGAAAATGTGGGTTCTGGGGTTTCATCCTATTTAGACTCAGGTGGGCCCAAGAGATCTGATACAGGTGGTCCGGGCACCCAACCCGAGAAACACCAACACAGAAAATGCAATAGCAAGAAACCAAAACTCTGTACCCACAGCATGCAACTGACACTACAACCCTCCAGCACCCTGAGCCCTGGGCCAGTCTATTTTGGGGACCCAGGGACACCCCCGTGCAATGCCATCAGAGAGGCAGATGTAGAAGTCGGCAAGCATTCCACCCCGGATTTATTCTGGTGTTCTTTTTCTAATTTCTTTTTGTGTGTGCATGTGTGTTATTTATTTTTGAGAGAGACAGAGAGAGAGAGAGAGAGAGAGAGAGAGAGAGAGACAGCGTGAGTGGGGGAGGGGCAGAGAGAGAGGGAGACAGAATCTGAAGCAGGTTCCAGGCTCTGAACTGTCAGCCCAGAGCCCAATACGGGGCTCAAATTCATGAACTGTGAGATCATGACCTGAGCCAAAGTCAGATGCTTAACTGACCGAGCCACCCAGGCACCCCTTTCTCTAATTTCTTAAGTCGTGTACTTATCATACTATTTTTTAGTTTAGTTTTCTAATATAAGTACTTAAGGTTATACTTGTGTCTCTAGGTACAAATGTTGGTATATTATATTTTCATTATCATTCAGTTCTAAATATTTTCTTATTTCCCTTTTGGTTTCTTCCTCAGCCCATGAGTTATTTAGAAGTATGTATTTTTAAATTTTCAAACATATGGATGACTTCAGCTATCTTTTGTTATTGCTTTGTGGTTTTAACAAATGTACATGTGTGGGGCACCTGGGTGGCTCAGTCGGTTGAGCGTCTGACTTTGGCTCAGGTTATGATCTCGTGATTCATGAGTTTGAGCCCCACATCAGGCTGTGTGCTGACAGCTCGGAGCCTGGAGCCCGTTTCAGATTCTGCTTCTCCTTCTCTCTCTGCCTCTCCCCTGCTAGGGTCTATCTCTTTTTCTCTCCCAAAAATAAACATTAAAAAAAAATGTACATATGATGAGGGTGCCTGGTTGGCTCAGTTAAGTGTCTGACTCTTGATTTTTGTTCAGATCATGATCTCGTGGTTTGCGAGTTCAAGCCCCACATTGGGCTCTGTGCTGACAGCACGGAGTCTGCTTGCGATTCTCTCTCTCCCTCCGTCTCTCTGCCCCTCCCCTGCTCACATACTGTCGCTCTCAAAATAAATAAATAAAAAATTTCAAATGTACATATGATACTATTTCTTTTTTATTTGTTGAGACTAATGGTCTGTCTAACATGACCTAACACATGATCGGTTTTTATAAATGTTGCATACGTGTTTGAAAAGAACATATATTTTCTAATTATTGGAGTCTGGATTTTCTATGTATCCCTAATGGTCAGCGTTAATTCTGGTGTGAGCCAAGAGGGAACTCCAGGCCCAGCCTGTTTGTCTCAGGGAAGGCTTCCTGGAGGAGGTGCTGTTTAAAGATATAAGTGGTAGCCTTGTAGGCAATGCAGAAAGAGCATTCCACTGAGAGGGAATGGGCAAAGATGTGCAGGGAGGGAGTAACTGGCAGAAAGAAATGGACTCACTGACAGAACTTGCTAGGAATCCAGGGAAGGTAAGATGAATCTTGTTGAGGTGGCAGGGTCAGGGAGTGATGTTTGTTGGAGTATATATTGATCCTAGGCTGGTGGGATGAGACCAATTTCAACTAACATAGCCATACAAGGGCAAGTCAGGTGGTGGGAACTGTCAGGTTAATAATTCTGATTCCAGCTAATATCTGTTGAGCTCTTAAATGTTTGCCCTGTGCTACATGGATCGACTCAACAGCCCCGTGAGATAGATACCATTATCATTTCCATTTTACAAATGAGAAAACAGAAGCCAGAGAGGTTATACAGCTCAGGTCACACAGCTCCAAGTGGTGGAGCCAAGATTTGAAGCCAGCCATATGCAGTCCAACTCTAGCTCTCATGCTCTGAGCCACTACACTGCTCTTTCCTAGGTATGTTAGAAGGTTGTTGGGGAATGACATGTGTCTGGGCTTGGATTACCTGAAACAGGATGGAGCTGAAAAGCACAGGCTCGACAAGATGAGGGTTTTATTCTCAGGAGAACTGGGTTCCATTGCTAACTACCTCCCAACTCTCTGACCTTGGGCAAGACACTTCTGCTCAAAGAGGCTTGGCTTCCTTGTCTGTGCAATGGGCCTGACACCCCCTCCTCTGCCTGCCTCACAGAGCCATGTAGGGATCAAATAAGATCGTGCACGCTTTGCAGTCTCTGAAGTGTTCTGCATACGTGTGTCATTGCTATCAGGGAGGGCTCAGAATGTCAGGCCAAGGGAGCAGGGCTGCCTTCTGTCAGCAGTGGGGAGCCCTGGGTGGGCTTGGAGCTGAGGAGGGACAGGGAATCCTGAGCCTGAAGCTGAAAATAACCTTGCAGATCCTTCATTCAGCTCTGTCAGATTCAATAAATATTTGTAAGAGTTGAATGAGTTTTGATGCTGAGCCAAGTTTCAGCTTATGAGTCAATTCCAGAGGGTTGCATAGAATGCCAGTTTGAGGATGCCAGACTTCATCCATTCCTCCATTCAGTGAGGAAGTGAGCTTTCGATTAGCCATGTCTGCCACAGGTACAGGAAACAGCACTGGCGGCAAGCTCTTTATCTGCCGTTCAGGCTCTAGTCCAGAGGCTCTCATAGAGACAGCGCTGCCCCCTCAGTTTGTTATCGCAGGGGTTGGGCAGGCACTACTAGCATTTAGAGGACAGAGGACTGGGGCTCTGGCCAGCCCCTCACAATGCAGAATTGTCCCACCTGCATCCCACACGACTCTCAAATGTCCTGCTGGCTATTCCAGCAGGCCAAACAAAACAAAACAAAACGTTTCAAATTCCCTGAGCCTGTCCCCTCACTGTATTTCATTTACATGCATAAAGTATTTTCTGTGCTCTTTCAATATCTCCAGGAATGTAAAACTATTACATATGCCAAGGGAAAGATACACTTTGCCGGTTTGTTCAGAACTTTACCAAGAATTGGTCACCATTTTAGAAAAATCACACCCCCTCCAGCTCGTGGTGCCTGCAGGATTTGAGTAGCTGATTCAACAGCACATCTTTCTCTGTCTGCATTCAGAACTGTCACCGATTCTGCGTGTAGGTGCCAGCATCTGATTCCTTCGTGATGGTGGAGTAGTGTCCCAGCATTCGTGATTTATGATGTGCTAGCTCATAAATTCCTTTCCTTTCACCTCTCTTTTATATTTCAGTTAGGGCATTGTAGTTTTTAAATTATGTGTGAGATAGCTCATGTGATCTATGAATGTCATTTCAGGATAGTAAAGGGGGACGTTACCAAGCATTTGCTATAAAAATGAGACTTGGGGTCTGATATGTTTGGATGGGGCTGAGCACTACTTCTGTAGCCCAACGCCCTCCATTCAGGGGAAACTGAGGTCCAGGGAGGGGAGAGGCTTGCCCTTGTTCCTATGGCAAGTGGGAGGCAGAACTGGAAGCTTATACCTGAGGCTATGTTTCACTTTGGAGTTGAAGGAACATGGAGGCAAGAGACCAGCGAAGTGCCTGGGGCAGAGGAATGGTGGGGACAGGAGGGGTTGGCTGCAGCAAAGGGGGTCAAAAAGATGGTGCAGAGGGGCGTGGTGATTTGGAGGCCAGGCAAGTGTGTGTCATAGGGCACTAGGTGGGGGGTGGGGGGCTGCTGTTAGATCTTCTTGAGGAATTCCTTCCTTTGTCTGAAGAGCTGGCCATCTCTGGCTGGGAACCTCCGATGAAATCAGGCCACCCCACAGAGAGGTGAGACACAGCTCCTTCTGCCACCTGCCCCGAGAGCAACCAGAGACCCAAACTGAGCCCAGCCGATCAGGCAGCGTCAAGCCAAATCAGTTCCCGCGCCGTCCTGGGTGGCAGAGGCTTCCGTTCCCTGGGAAAATGATGTGTCTGTTCCAAGAAACCAAATATCCTACAATGAATCCAATTAGATTTCATAGGCACATGAAAACGCGATCCATCTCAAATGTCCTCTGCAAACCTCCAGCCACAGATAAATATTTTATTCCGTTCCAAGCAGTGCCAGGCAGAATATCAAGCAGGATCCAGCCGTCTCCCTGGTGGGTCCAGACAATCCTGGCCAAGGAGGGGTTTCTGAGCAGAGAGACTGTGCTGCTTTAGCCCTCGTGTGACCTCGAGCAGGTCACTTTTCCTTCTTGACAATTTCATGGCCTCACTTGCAAAATGGGTTTGCGACAACCCCCATCCTGGACGTCTCCTTCCCCCACAGTGATGAGCAAGGTGCTGGGCACACCGGAAGCTACTGTTCATTCATCTGACAAATAGCCACTGACGCAGCTGTGAACAAGACAAGCCAATCCCCACCCTGGCAGGGCTGGTGATCTGGGAGGAAGGGGCAGAAATCAACTCATAAGCAAAAGACCACTTTTGCCAGAGATGAGTTTTGCAAAGGATGCAGTCTGCTGTGTTGGAGAAAAACAGGAGGTACCTGGCTTTTATTTTTTTTAATTTTTTAATGTTTATTTATTTTTGAGAGAGAGCAAGAGACAGAGTGCGAACTGGGGAGGGGCAGAGAGAGAGAGAGACACAGAATCCAAAGCAGGCTCCAGGCTCTGAACTGTCAGGACGGAGCCCAACATTGGGCTCAAATTCACACTGTGAGACCTGAGGTGAAGTCAGACTCTTAACCAACTGAGCCACCCAGGTGCCTCCGTACCTGTTTTTCTGAAGCGTCAGGGCAGACCTCCCAGAAGCCTAGGTCTGAATTGGGAAAAGTATTCCCAACAGAGGCTCAGAAAGTGAAAAGTCTCAAAGGTAGGACAGTACTTGGGGAGTTTGAGGATCAGGAAAACCAGTGTGGCTGGAGCTGAGTGAGCAACGGGTGGAGAGGCGTGGAGGAAGCTGGAGACGGCGGCAGGCCTGAGCAGGTTGTCGGGTTCACGATACATTTCTGTTCAACAGACGAACTGTGAAACTGTTCACAACTGCAAATGAGCGAGGCCAGGAAGACACACGTCACCCCAGTGGGAAAGCACCAAGTCCAGGTTCCCTGCTGGAGCTCTGCTGATGAGAACAGGCTGGGAGAAAGGAACTGCCCCTCCTCTAGGATATCTCTTGACCCAGGTGCTGTCACTTGGTGTTCAAATCTTAGCTCCACCACCTACCAGCTGGGCAGGTCACTTCATTTTTCTGGGCCGTGTCCTCATGAGGCATAACCTGGCTTCCCCTGCAGGACTGTTAAATGAGCTAGTATATGTCACATGTCTGGTGGATTACATGCACCAAGTGAATGAAATAGTTGCTGTTACTGTGCTGTCACCATTATTACATTAATCCATTTACTCCTCCCAGTGACCCTCTATTACTACCCATATGTTATACTGGCTCAGAGAGGAGAAGCAATTTACTCAAGGTCACACACATGAAGGAACTGGGATTCAAACCTGGGTCTGCCAGATTCTGTAGGAGGTATTACTTCCTCTTGGCCACTCAGGTGTGTGGTAATCTGGACAATGGCTTGAAGAGAGAGCAGAGTGGGTAGGAACCTGGAGCCTCATCCTCTGAGAAAGGAGGTCAGAGAGTGGGGTGGCTGTGCTCAGATCTATACAGCTGGCAAGGAAGAGGCCAGAGGGGAGTCAGTCCCTATATGGCCAGCCCAGGGCAGAGGGGGTTTGTATATTCTGTAATCCCAGGGGGCAAAGCTGCAGCCAAGGAGAAAAACCCAGAGAGGCTGATCGTCTGAACTCTTCAGTGATGGAGAAGATGGGTTTGTTAAGCAGTGAACTGCCCACCTCTGGAAGCATGCAAGCCAAAGTCAACATGTTTCCAAAGCAGATTTGTGTTGGTTATCTATTGCTACATAACAAAGTATCCCAAAATGTAGTAGCCTAAAACAACAATAAACATTTATCATCACATGGTTTCTGTGAGTCAGAAAATGTGGGAACAGCTTAGCTGGGTGGTTGTGGCTCAGGGATCCCTCATGAGGTTGCAGTCATGATTCTGCTAAGGCCTCAGTCATCTGAAGGCTCAATTGGGGCTGGAGGATTTGCAGTTCACCCACAGGGCTGTTGATAGGAGACCTCAGCTCCTTGCCACATGGTCCACTCTATGGGGCTGCTTGAGGACCTTTCCAATATGGCAGCTGGCTTCCCCCAGAGCAAGAGATCCAAGAGAGCAAAATGGAAATGGCAGTGTCTTTTATAACGCAGCTCTGGAAGTCACATACTGTCATTTCCACAATGTCCTATTGATTACTCAGGTCAGCCCTAGTCAGTATGGGAGGGGACTAGCTTGGAGGGTATCAGTACCAAGAGATGAAACTCTTTGAGGGCCAGCTGGGAGGCTGGCTATGACAAGATTGGACTATAAAACCTAAATGGTCCTGTTCAAGCATCATATGGCCCCTCCAAGCCTCAGTTTTCCTGCATGTATAATGGGGGTTGGATTTGGTGATCCAAACTGTAGGAGTGCCTACAGGTCTGTGTAGAGCGAGCCCAGGGTCAGTAGTCCCAAGCAGTGAAGTCAGGAGCCAGGCGTGCAAGAGGGGACAGTGAGGCCCGTGGTCACCCCAGAGTCCTCAAGGGGCACCAAGGTAGGCTGCAAGATGTTCCCCCAGAAGGCACCATCTCTAGGCACCAGGCCACCTCTGATGTGGCAAAGGCAGTGTCTCAGGGCTGGTGGGCTGTAATTGCTGTATCCCTGCGCTTCTGAAAAGATGGATTCTATTTCATCCATCTCCCCTTCCAGAGAGATTTTTCTGAAAACTTCTCTAGAGAGACTGTGTGAGGGGGTGGAGTGGACTAAGGGGAGCAGAGGGATGGGCATGCAGAGATGGCGTTTTTGTGTGTTATGTTGGTCTCCCCCACAACACAGCTCTGCAGGTGAGCCCTGGCCTGGCTTATGGGAGGTGTTTACAAATATTTGTTGAAGGAAAGAATGAATGAAGCAAACACGAAAATGAGTAAGCTGCCATCTCCACTTGTGGGAAGCTCCCAGTCCAGTGGGGACACTGACAGCTCATTCCAACACAGCGAGAGAGGTGCTCTAGCAGGCTTTGCAAGGCATAGGGGCTCCCTGGAGGAAGGGACGGCCGTCAGAGTCACAGGCCAGAGGGGTAGTCGCAGGTCAGGAAGCGCCTCTCAAGCAGGTGGTGTGTGAGCCAGGCATTGTTCCAGACTCAGGGAGGAGAAGGGCATTCAAGGCAGAGGGAATGGCACCAACAATGGCCTAGAGGGAGTGTGGCCTGGGAAGAGCGAACACTGGCGTGGGGTGGAGATCCTGCCCCAGAAGTGGGTGGGGGGGGGTGCGCAGGATTGCAAAGAGCTCTGACAGTTGGGGGAGCAAGGCAGCCAAGGTAGGCTCTTTAGTGAAGGAGGAGGTTATTGGAGTCAAGAATGTGTTAGAGTGGTTTAAGAGCATGGACTCTGGACTTAGAAAGGCCTGGGTTCAAATCCCAGCTCTGGCATTGGGGCAATTTGCTCATCGTGGGCGCCTTAGTCTCCTCATGTGTGAAGTGGATGTGTCGATGGTAGTTAACTACGTCATGGGGCTGCCGGAGGTTGAAAAGAGTTAATGTTTGTGCTTAAAGTGCTTGGAACAGAGTCTGACACATAGTGAGGCTGCGTGAGTGTTAGTTATTGTAAGTATTGTATACACATGCGAGGGAGGCATGGACCATTTCTGGAAGGCCACAGGAGAAATTCCCATGGAGGGGGCCTAGGTGGGAGGGAGACTTGCTATTTTTTTTAACACATTCTGGGCATGTGCTATTTTAATAATGATGGTGGATGGGCCAGGGAGGCTGTGGGGGGACTGGGGACTCATTGGATCAGAGCTGATGGGGTCCACTCGTGCAGAGAATATGGGGTGGGAGGCAAGGACTGGATTAGGGTGTCCTTAGGACTGCCTGGTGACCTGTCAAGTGTGGGAGAGAGGGAGAGGGTGGAGTGAGGGCACCCCAAAGTTGGCAAACCTATACTGGGACATCAAGACTCAAACGGGACCCAGAAACTGTGCCAGGCTGGTCCCTGGGAGAAGGGCCCAAGGGAGGAACAGCTTGTGGAGCCCAGGGATGCTTCCTTGAAGGTGCTGAGGCAATGACCAAAGCGAATTATTGACATCCACGAGGAGGCTGGGGCCACTGGCTCCGACTGTGAAGTTCCTGAAGGTTGCTGTTAGGAGCTGGGGCCACACAGTGGGGTGCTCTACCCTTTGTCCCTCCATTCAGCCCCTCGCCTTGGCAAGGGGTTGGGTAGAGGTTAAGTGTTCACCCTTGAAGTCACACCAGATGATTCACCTCTACTCTACAAGGCACAGATGTCCTGCTTGTCTTGGTCTCAGGACTGGGAAGGGGTGACCGGGCACCTGTTGGGGGGAACTGGGGGATAGCCCTCATTGACTCTCCTCTTTAAAGTGGGGAGCATGGCTCATAGCACGATGTTTGGATATCATGGATGGTTCTTGACCTTGAAAAAGCTTTGAAATTACCACATACTGTGCCTGACCCCGTTTCCCATCCCTAAGAGAGAGGGTAACAGGACTAGGTCCCCTTTACCTAGGGCAATCAGCTAGCAGACCCTGGAATCCCAAACTGTGTGAACTGTAAGAGACCTTGAAGACTTCCTATTCCAGCCAACCCCACATTGTGCAGATGGGGAAACTGAGGCTCAGAGGCAGCAGGGGTCAGCCTGAGCTCATATTGTAGGTTAGGGGCCCAGCCAGGCTCTGTGCTCCAGTTTGGGCCGGGGGTGGGGGGGCGGTCAGGCAGGGGTGCGCATGTGACAGTGGAAAGCCTGTAGGAATCTGATAGACCTGCGTTCGAATCCTAGTCCCGCTACTTACCAGACAAGTCCCTCACCTCTGAGCCTCAGTTTCCTCATCTTTCATTCAGAATGACTGATAACTCAGACTCAGAGGTGTGGGAGCGTCAATGATACCACGTCTTAAAGGGGCTAGTGCAATAGGCCCTCAGTGAGTGGTGTTCCCTTTCAAATGGTCCTAAGTGGTTGTTCGCATCTTCCTGCATTCTTTCATTCATTCATTTGTGTGTTTGTTTGTTCACCAGCCTGCTGTGTAAGCGCCTGCAGTATACCAGGCTCTTTGAGGTGTATCAGACTCAGGAGCATCTTTGCCCTCAAGATGCTCACAGGAGAGAGGATTCCAGATTTGCTGGAGGGGTGACTAATTCACTATGTGTCCCCCGAGGGTCAGAGAAATACAGAGGAGATGGCGCTCGGGCTGGGCTGCTGGGATGAGCAGGAGTCCCTAGGCAACCAAGGAGAGAGGCCATTTCACACAGAGGGAACGGCATGTGCAAAGTCATAGGCACCTGAAGCTGTTGTATTCGGGGAGCCCCAGAGGGCCCTGTGTGTGTGGCTTCCAGGTGGGAAGCTGCTGAGGTGGAAGTGGGGTGAGGCAGGGGTCTGAGCACTGACAGTCTAGGGATCAGGTTGGGGGGGTTGGGGTTTTCCTGAAGACCCAGAGACAGAGATTTCAGAGAGATCTTTTGGAAGGTGATCCCAGGAAGGCCTTGTTAGGGAGGGGGGAAGGGAAGGAAAGGGAACGGGTAAAGGATTATTTAGGCAGGTACTTCTGTGCACGACTGGGGACCCTGGGAGACAGAGTGGAATGCAACTCAGGGTTACCAGCACCCAAGGGGTAAGGAGGCCAGGTGTTTATGCACCAGCTCCCCATCTGTCAAGGGTTGAGGGCTACTTTTAGGGGCATCAGCTCCCCCATATTTCCTGTTTGCCTTGTGCATAGGCTGAGCTCTCCTTTGGACAGAGTCACAGGTGCTTGTGGGAGGTGGCCTTGCAGATAGAGGTGAGTGCCCAGGGGATATAGGCAGTACCCCCACAGCCTCTGCTACAGGCTTCATCCTTCCCTTGTCTTTTGGGGAAAAGGGACCAGCCAGCACCAGGGAGCTGTGTGCTGCTTGCACAGCCCAGGCTCACCTCTCCGCTGGCATCCAGTGACCTCGGACCAGCTCACACCTGCTCAGAAGCCTTTGATGACTCCTACCTGCAGTTTATTATTTTTAATAAATTTTTAGAATAGATAATATATCCATGTGGATCAAAATTCTGAAGACTAAATGCAATGTGGTTTCCTGGATTGGATCCTGAAACAGAGAAAGGATGTTAATGGAATTGGTGAACTCCAAATAAAGTCTGGAGTTTAGTTAATGGTAATGTACCAACATTAATTTCTTAGTTATAACAAATGTACCATTGTTACATAAAATGTTAACATTAGGTGAAACTGGGTGAAGGTTACATGGGGAACATTCTGTACTCTTTGTAACCTGGAATAATCCAAAATTATTTGAAAATAAAAGGCTTATGTTTTTGATTCTAAAAAAAAACATAGTAAAAAGTTCCTCTCCCACCCTTTCTTCCATCCACCCTGTTTCTGGTGTTCTGGGTGCTCTTCCACAGATAAGCAGATTGGTACCAGACAGACAATTGGTACATTCCATGGCAGATGCTGTGGAGGCCCACTCCTACCACCTCCCCTCACTGTCTGGTTGGTGCTGACTGCTTGCTTCTGGAAACACCTGTAGCTCTCCAGCTGAGGGCTTTCTTTCAGTCCACATGGGGAGGGTGAAGTGCCAGGAAGTTAGTGCCCCCAGGGCGGCCCTCAGAGGTGCAGAAGGAGGAGAGGAATACACACACCCCAGCTCCGTTGGCCCTCAGCAGGGAAACTGAGCTGCGTGTTCTCCTGTCAAACAGGGTTCCCGGGGGGGATGGAGCTCACTTGCCTATAGTTTAGGAATGCACCCTTTATTGCCTTGTTTAGCTTCCTGCTCCCTCCCCGTGCTTCCTAGAATCACCTCCCAAAAAGACTCAAATCCTTGGCTACTGGTCTGCTTCTGAGAGAGCCCAAACTGAGACAGATACCATAACCCTGTTCTGCCCCCTGCTGTTTTTACTTAGCAGTGTATTTTGGAGAGCTTTTCATGTCAGTACTTAGAGCAACCTTATCTTTTTTTTTATAGCTGCATAGTATTCCATAGTGTACTGGATCATAATTTGCTTATCCAGTCTCCTCCTGGACATGTGGGTTGTTTTCAGACTTTTGCTAGTACAAACTATTTTTCTTCCAAGATTTCAAAATATCTTCTTTCAGGAAGAACTCTTTGCACCCCCATTTCCCACGGGCATAAGGCAAGGCTACTGGATAATTCTTGGAAGTGGGATTGCTGGTGCTAGTGGCCTCAGAGGCCCTGCTCTATTTCGATGGCAGGTGGCCTACAGTTTAAATCTAGAGTCCCTGGGGTCCACCAAAGCCCTCCATGATCTGAACCCTCACATCTGCTTCTCCCTCCCTCTCAAAGCCCACCCTTGCCACATGAACAACTTGATATTTTTTCCAGCACTGCCCCAGCTCTCACCTCTGACCTTGATTTATCGATGCCTTCCTCTTTTATGAAATGTTCTTCCCTATACCTTTATCTGTTGAACCTGTCTTCAGAGAGCTTGCTAAAATGCCACCTCCTCTAGGGAGCCTTCCTGGTGCTCCAGCAAGTATTGATCCTTCCTTTCACTGGGTTGCTCACCCTGTCTTTGGCATTTCCTGGAATTTATTTTTATGTGTTTTCTAATTGCTATGTGTATTTCTGCCTCCTGCACTTGGCCGCCTGATCTTTAAGGGCTGGAACCGTCTGAGTCACAAAGCAGGCCCATAAATGTTGGAGGAATTGAATTAAATGTGCTGGTGGCATTCTGACCATTTTGTTCTGCTGTTTGCCAACACAACCTTCCAGGATGGTCCCTCAGTGAGGGCCAGAATGAAACAGGCCAGGGCAGGTGTCCTCCAGAGCCTGCCTGCCCCACATTCAGAGTTGTGAGGCCAGAGAGTAGGGCAGTGTGTCCCCTGGACAACCTTCCCCTAATAGTTCTCTCCTAGGAAGGTGGTGGTAAGCAGGCAGAGGTTGTGTCCCCTGACCGCAGCCCAGGGTTCTGGGAGTTGGTGACAGATGGGACGTTGTTACCTGAAAGCTAAGAAGTAGCTCAGGGAGGTGACTGGAGGCACGGACTCTGGAGCCAAACTGCCTGGGTTCAAATCCTACCTGTGTGACCTTGAGCAAGTCACTTCCTTCAGTGCCTCAACTCTCCCTCTATAAAATGGGGCCAATGGGAGGATGCGCTTCACAGGGCTGATTTGAGGATTCAACAAGACAATTAATGGAAAATGCTAACATATACATAGGAAGCACTGGACAAATAAGCTTCAGAAAGGTCTTAAAAGGCTTTTGGGAATTCATGTAACAACCACAGCTCCTCTTTATAGAGCACTGACCAGAAATTTTACTAGGTGCTCTACAGACTCCTGCTGAATCTTATAAATATCCTACAAGTTAACTATCTTAATTTTTTTAGTTGTGGTAGGAAACACACATTTTAACCAAATTGACCATTCTAACCACTTAAAAATGTACAATTCGGTGGCATTAAATACATCCACAGTGTTGTCAGCTGTCACCAATGTCTCTTTCTAGAACTCTTTTATCACCCCCAACAATGATCTAGTACCTACTTAAGTCATTCCTCACTCCCCCTCCTCCTAGCCCCCAGCAACCACTAACCCACTTTCTGTCCTATTATTTTACCTATTCTGGACATTTCCTGTAAAGGAACCATACAGTGGCTGTACCATGCATCAGCACCTCATTCTTTTTTATGGCTGACTAATAGTCCATTGTATAGCAAGTGACTTAGCTCGTCCATTCTTCTCAGGTGAAGAAACTGAGGCTAAGAGAAGCCTACCAACCTGCACGAGGTCACATGCCTGGGAAGGGGTGGAGCTGGATTCCAGCCCAAGTCAGATGAAATCCAACACCTGCTCGCTTCCTCCCTTAGCACTTCCTGGTGGACAAACACCCTTCCATTCAACTAGTCCCATTTATCCCCTCACAGGGACCCCACACAGTTGGGATAATCATGTCCACTTTCCAAATGAGAAATCCGAGGAAGGGAAGGTGACCTGCCTGGGACCACACAGTGAGTCAGCCAGGGTCTCAGCCCCCATGAGCACAACAACAAATATTGCTTTGAATGGCAGCCAAACACCCTAGGTTATTCCAATGTGCAGCCAGGACTGAGGAATCCCTGCCTTGGGGAGCCATGAACATGTAAATTACAGGGCTTTCTTGGTGAGGGCTCCCAGTTTCTATAGGGAACATAGAGATTTGAGGCTCACTTTATTGCAGTCTGTTAGTAAACCATTTACTAAGGTTTGTGTTAGGGAGGTGGCTAGGTGGGGAGTGCTTAGGCTGCGTCTCATGATATACCTAGCAGACCAGAGCTCTCAAAACAGGATAGAGTCACTGTACGGGTGACTGACTCTTCAGCACTACTGGGTAGTCAAGGCAAAGCTTCTCTACTGCACCACCACAACAGTTGTTATTGTTACGGGCTAACAGCTAGTTAATAAAGCTAAAGTACTGACAAAAAAAAAAAAAAAGAATGGCAGCCAAGGGGATTATTGAGGTCCTTCGAGATCTTACTAGAATGGGAAAGGGAGAAGATGGATGAGCCTCGCCTCTGTCCCCTTCCCAGCCCTATAGTCATCCAGCGTGACCTGGGGAGCTATGCATGGGGCTGATGGGCAACTTGCTCTGAGGCTGTGGCCAGCTGTCCCCCACAATCATCCCAGGGCAGTATTTTTCTTTTTTTTCATCAGCAAAAACTCATTCCTGTTGACCAGCATCTCTGCCAAACGTGGCCTGACTACTGATTCTCCAGCCTGAGCAGTGGGGTGCTAGGGCACCACAAGCACAGAGTCAGGAGACCTGAGCCCCTTGCAGCCTCCACCTGCTGTGTGACCTTGGGTGAGTCCCAGGCCCTGCTGGAGCCTAGTCAGCAAAGTGCAGCATGAGAAGCATGGACAAGATACTACAGGTTTGGTGCTGAACATTCCACAATTCATAGGCTTGAGAGAAGCTCTTTGGGGACTGCAGAGTGTAAGACCCCATTGCTATCCCCTCCGGTCCCATGTAAGCATCACGGGCAACACCATGTGCAGCGATCAAGTTCTAGGCCAGTACTGTCCCATAGTGCTATCTCTGCCGATGGAAATGGTCTGTATTGCACTCTGCATATGGTAGCCACTGGCCAGATGTGGCCATTGAGCAGTGGAAATGTGGCTAGTGGCACTGAGAAACTAAATTTAGTTTTCACTTACTTGTATTTAGGCTGTTTTTTTTAATGTTTATTTATTTTGAGAGAGAGAGAGAGAAAGAGAGAGCAGGGGAGGGGCACAGAGAGAGGGAGATACAAAATCCGAAGCAGGCTCCAGGCTCTGAGCTGTCAGCACAGAGCCCAACACGGGGCTTGAACCCACAAACTGTGAGCTCATGACCTGAGCTGAATTTAGACGCTTAACAGACTGAGCTACCCAAGCGCCCCTAAGTTTAATCAAATAGCTAGAGCAGGTTTAGACGGTTAGGCTCAGGGGACATGAGGAAATGTGAGGGCCACTTAGAAAGTGCCCACAGCCCAGAACACACCCACCCCTTATTTGTTTGACACCTCCAGAGAACACTGGCCTAGGAGTCCAGAAGCCTGGCTTCAGATCCCAGTTGCAGCCAACATGCTGTGTGATCCAGGCCAAGCTCCATCCCCTCTCTGAACTTCCAAGTGGCTGAAAAGGGATGGAGCCCAGCCCTGTTGCCCATGGTGGGTCCTTTTGATAAGGATAGCAACAGAGAATACTTGTAGAATACTCACTGTGTGACAGGTACTGTGCGAAGCCATCTGTCTATATTAACTCATTTATCTCAGCCGACAGCCTCTGGAGGACACTGGACTCAGGGAGGTTCAGTAACTGGCTCAGGCACACACAGCACCAGGATTCAGACTTGAGGAGGCTTGTTCCAGAGCCCATATTCATAGCCTCCATACTGCACTGCCTGGGGGTGGGGGGAGGTCTGTCCTCAGCCCTTCCTGGGGCCATTGCAGGGAGTGACTGGAACAAGGCATTGAGGCCCGGAGTGTCTGGTGGTGGCCCCCGGATGAGGTCTGGAGGTAGAGGGGAGGGAGGTAGTTGTGATCATCACCCTCTCATCTCCCCCAGTCAGTTTTTTCCCACCTAGGTGAGGGCAGGGTGACTCTGATTCCTATGGATTGAGATTGAGGCAGTCTTGGCTTGGAAATCCAGAGAAGAATCTCAGACCAGACCTCATTTACTCCATCTCAGCAACAGACCCATGTTCCTTCTTGCATGGGTGAGCATATAATTCGTCATCTAAATCATGACATTTTTGAGAATGAAACAGGGCACTAGCCATCAGGGACTGCAGAGCAACAGGCAGAACCTGGGCAAACCAGGATGTATGTCATCGTCTTCATGCATGAACATTTATGAGTGTCAGCTCTGTGCAGGGTCCTGATTCTGGTACAGAGACAGTTGGGGCCATCTGTGAGTCCTTAGGGTGGTAGCTCCCATCAGAGGGGAACTCAGAGAAGGCCTTACCCCACCCCCATCTGCAAGATCAAGGAAGACTTCTTGGAGGAAGGGATATCTCTTCTGAGCTTCAAAGGTATTAAGCAGAGGAAGAGGCTAGGGACAGAGCATTTTTCAAGAAGGTTCTGGGGAACAGAAACACAAACACCAGACCAGCCCATTTGGGCCCCAGACATGGAGAAGAAGCAAGAAAGGGGTATGGGGCAGCCTGACAGTCAACAACCTTCTCTTCCATTGGGCAGCTCCAGTTCTCCCAGTGCCTCTGCCTCTGAGGCTCTGACTACCCCATTCACTTAGCAGCTGCTGTGGTGCGCCTCCTTGGTGATGGCTCTGTCCTTAGTACCAGCGATAGCATGGAAAATGAAACAGACCTGGTCTCCCCGCCCTTCCCGTCAATCTCAGAGCCCACAGACCATGAAGAGATGGATATTAATCAAGTGCACAAGGAACCAAGCAGAATAAGTAGAGATCCTGAGAAGTGCCTTGAAGGAAATCAAGAAGGGGGTCAAGAGAGAAAGTAGGGTGGGATGGGGGAACCATCTTAGACACAAGAGTCAGGGAAAGAGCCCTTGGAGGTGATGTTTGAGCGGAAACTCAAATCAACAGAAGCAGCCAGATATGTGAAGAGTTGAAAGGAAAAAATGTTCAGGCAGAGGGAACAGCATGTGTAAAAACCCTGTGGCAGGAAAGAGCTGGGGATGCTGGAGAAATAACAAATGAGGAGGCCAAGGGTGGCTGAGTCAGTAGGAGGAGGCTGGAGTTTTGCCTGAGGGCAAGGGGAGACCTTGAAGGAGTTTAAGGGAACTGGGTAAAGTGATTCTATGGGTTTTGACTCTGTGGTTCTGCCTCTATCGTCCCTTTGTTCTGTGGGTCTAGGCCTGTGTCCTTCTGTTTTTTCCATATCTACCACACAAAGATGAGCACTGGGGGCGGGGCTGGGGCAAGGTTGGTCTGTGACCTCTGGAGCCTCAGCTGAGCCTAGGCAGGTTTAAATGGGGTGTGGTGTCAGAGAGGCCTGGAAACAGCCTGTCACCACAGAACCCCTCAGCCCCAAATCTGTGCCCCTCGGAGTTCACCGTCAGGATGGGCAGCACAGGAATTCAGCTTCAAGCAGAGGAGGAAGCCCTTGCTCTGAGGACAGTGGGGACAATGTCGGCCACATGTCCTGAGCAGCTGGAGCCATTGCCTGCTCTCTTATTGACCAACAACCAGTTGATTGAATGTTACGCTTTTCAAACAGTTGCTATGGACACAGACTTAGGCTGGGAGCAATTCGGACCCTGAATTCATCAGCATAACGGAGCTGTCATAGATGAAAAGGATCCTGGAACCTCAGCCTTGTGGGCAAAGCCATGGAATGTGGCCTCAGGAGTCAGATTGATTCACACCAGGGCCCACCCTCCCCCCTTCAGCTGAGGGGCCTAGGGCAATTGACTTTAGCCATTTGAGGTGCTTTTTCTCATGGGCTTATTACTTATTTCTGCATTAAAAATTATACCAACACTTGCCAGTGGCTTAAAACAATAAATGTATATTATCTCACACAGTTTCTAAGAGTCGGGGACCCAGGAGCAGCCTCAGTGGGTGGTTCTGGCCCAGCGACAATCGTGAGGTTCCAGTCAAGTTGTTGGCCTGGGCTGTTCTCATCCCGGGTCCTAACTGAGGGCTTAGGATTTGCTTCCAAGATGGCTTGTCACACGGCTCTGCAGTTAGTGCTGGCTGTCGGCAGGCCTCAGTTCCTCCCCATGTGGACCTCTCCTTAGGGCTGCTTAGTGTCCTTACAACGTGGTGGCTGGCTTCCCCCAAGGCTGGTGATCCAAGAGAGCAAGGCAGTGTCCATTCTGACCTACCTCAGAAGTCATACTCGGTCATTTTCACAATAGCCTACTGGTTATCTAGTCAACCCTGACTCGTCTTGCGGCAGAGGAGTGGCAAGGGGTGCATACACAGGAACATGACTTCCAGGAGATGGGGATCACTGGGGTGCATTTGGAGCCTGACTACCAGAGCATACTGCTCATCCCCCCCAGGAGAGCTGCAGTGAGGATTAAATGAGTTCACATATGGGAAGCACCTAGTATACAGTAAGCACTCAATAAATGATCGCTATGATTAGCTGGAGCTGAAGACTCGCCATCCTGGAGCTGCCTCACTGTCTTCATCATTTCTAGGCATATCTCAAGACCTTCTGCCAGTCTTTGATTTAGCAAAAGCTGCATAAACCTCTCCTGTGTCCAGACCCCATGCTGGGTGCTAGTGACACAACAGTGACAAAGACCCTGTCCCTGCTGTTCCAAACTCTGTCACACCTAAATCTGGGCGATGCAGCAGAGGGCTGGCAGGTGAGGTGCTGCTCCTGATGGAGGTCAGGGCTGGCCTCTCTGCAGAGGTAGCCTGTGCACTGAGACTTGATGAAGCAAAGGACTAGTCATGTGGTGTTAAGGGGGACAGAGCATTTCTGACACACAGGCAGGGCAAGAGCCCCAAGATGGGAGTTAATGACCTGTGTTCAAGGAACAGGATGGAGGCCCGAGGGAGTAGGGCAGGAAATGAGGTTGGAAAAGCAAGAAGAAACAAGATGAGTAAGAAGATTGGCTTTTAGTCTAAGGGCCATGGGAGTCTTGTCGTCTGGGTGAGAGACGATGGGGGCCTGACCCTAAGCAGGGCTGCGAGGGTGGCATTCTGGAATATCTTGAAGGTGGAGTGTTTTGAAGGGTTTGCTGTTTGATGGGGTAAAGGGGTAGGAGAAAGTGGAGTCAAGGATGATCCTGAGGTTTCTGACTTGAGTGAGCAGGAGGATGGTGTTGTCATGAGCAGAATTGGGGTAGACTGTGGGAGGAACAGGTTGGGGTGGGTGGGAGATCAGGCATTCGATTTTGGACCTGTCAGACATCCAGGGCAAGATGTCAGGGAGGCAGAGATAGGTGTCTGGTGTTTGAGAGAGACTGGCGGAAGAAGTAAATTTAGGAGTTGTCAGATATAGGTGGTGTTTAAAGCCATGAGTCTGGATGAGATCAGCAGGAGAGAGAGGGTAGAGAGAAGCAAAGAGCACCCAGTTCCTCTAGCACTCAGAGGTCAGAGGAGGAGAAGCCAGCGAGAGATAGTGCAGGTGTGGCAAGGAATGGAGGAGGAGAATGGGAGGGGCACCCAGAGATGAAGTCACAGTGTAACACAGCCTACCTCCACCTCCATCCCTGCCCCAGGCAATACCAAGGCCCTGAAGGCTCCATAGAACCATTCTTCCTTCTCCTTCCACACTTCCCTTCATGCCTACGGCAGTGGCTATGTCCTCCGTGGACTGCTGTGAACATCCCCAGAATGTTCTGCCATTCCACCCACATCATTTCCAGCCTTTCATCACTTGGCTCACCCTCCCGTGCCCTGCTCTAGTTCTCTATCTCTTAACCACAGGGTTCAGCATTGAAGAGAACTATCCCCTCCCTTCATTTCGACTGTCGATCTCTGTTAACTCAATCTTAGACAAAACCAGCCTTGCTGGTACCACCAAATACAGAAGATATAAGTAGGAAATAGTAAGAGATTTGGGCTGGTTAAGGGGAGCTCTGTCAAGAGGGGAAGTGGGCTTGTTAATGTGGGGGTTTGGGGTTACATCAGCAAGGGTCTTGACTGCCTCGCCAAGGAATTTGAACTGAGGAGAGAAGAGGATCCTCAGAAGGTCCTAGATTAGGGAAATGATGCAATCAGGTAAGTTTTGCTTCAGGAAGAGTCATGCTGGGTTCCGTTCCTGGCCTTGTCCCTAATTAAGCTCACAGGCCAACTCAGGCTCCAGAATGAGCTGGGGTAGGACAGGGAGCCCCCACTGTGTGCAGATGAGGGTAGTGACAGCAGACACGGTTGCACCACAGAGCAGGGAGTGTTCCCAGGGAGGCAGCAGCTCCGCTGGTTCCTTCATGTTTCCGTGAGGGCAATGAGGCTTATATTAATGAGAGATAATTATGGGCACCCGGATGGGCCTAAGTATAGCTCAGAGACAAAGGCAGCGTGAGGCAGCCAGCTGCTTCCCCTGCAAGGCTGAGGCCTGCCTATTTTAAGACCTCCCCAAGGTGAGGTTCCTGCCACCCCTGGGCGTTGGGTGGCTGATGGGCTGGTACCCAGTGTCCCAGGAACTCTGACCAAGAGTGTTCAAAGGGAATCAGCATGACTAGATGCCCACATAACCCTCACTCAAACCCCCGCTGCCTAGAGGTGGAAACTGAGGCCCGGAGTGACCAGTCCAAGGTTGCAGCAAGAGTAGAGCCAGGATGTGAATGCAGGTACAGGTGCCTGCACTTGCCACGATGCTATGTAGCGTCTCTATACTGGAAGCATTGGCCTGTCCCCAGGAAGTGCAATGAGGTGAGGAGGGGAGTATGACTGATGTTTATTGAGCCCTAAGTGCCAGATGCTTCCCATATGATATCACAATTAATCCTCATGCTATTCTTGAAAAGTAAGGATCCTCTTCCCCATGTTATTGAAGAGGAAACCGAGGCCTAGGGGGAGTGATTAAATTGCCAAATGTCCCTCGGTGAGGAGGGAAAGCAGTAGAACCCAGTTACGTCCTGTCTTAGGGTCAGTTTCCCCAGGAAACTGACTCTGAGGTGAGGAGCACAGGATTGTGCAGAGGGAGGAGTTGAATGGAGATGTAGTTACAACAAAGGCCTCTGCTGACCCCGTGGGCAGCTCTGGAGCTGGGGTGGCCCTTCAGGGTTGTTCTGAATTGGGCAAGGGGGCCAAGCTTTGGTGCCTGCACATCAACCAGTTACTGGCTGCTGGCTGCTCCGAGAAGGAGTGTAACCTCCGAGAAGGAGTGTAAATCTCCCTTTAGCTGAGAGCAAGTCCTAGTAGGTACCAGGTACCCCGTGTGAACTGTAAGCAGCCAGTGCTCTTGGCAGCTGGAGATGTAAGTGCCTCAATCGTGGGCGGCCATCATAGTTTCCACTACGTGTCCATCTCCAGATTGTTTCTTGTTCCTTTGTCCCCCAGATGAGTAGAACCAGTCCTTGCCCACAAGGAGGTTGTGGGAACATGGACTCATTGTGGAACTGACAGGCCAGGGGATGCTGGGGGGAAGGGAGGGCATCAGTGCTAATGAGCAAGGAAAGGGTGAGTGGCTAGCCTAGGGAAAGTTGAAAACTTTTTTTTTTACCTATTTAAAACCTGTAGGGAGGGGCACCTGGGTGGCTCAGTTGGTTGAACGTCCCACTCTTGATTTCCACTCAGGTCATGATCTCACAGTTTGTGAGTTCGAGTCCTGCCTCAAGCTCTGTGCTGACAGCATGGAGCCTGCTTGGGATTCTCTCTCTACCCCTCCCCTGCACCTGCACACATACACACACACACACACACACACTCTCTCTCTCTCTCTCTGCTCTCTCTTACTCAAATAAATATTTAAAAACACACACACACACAAACTTAAACCTATAGGGACAGAACAGGAGAAGACAGTTGCAAATCATATATCTGATAAGGGTTTAATATCCAGACTATATAAAGAACTCCTACAACTCAACCACAAAAGTGACAAATCATCCAATTTTAAAATGAGCGAAAGTCTTAGACATTTCTCCAAAGAAGATATGCAAATTGCCAATAAACACATGAAAAAATTCTCAACATCATTAGTCATCAGGGAAATGCAAATCAAGACCACAACAAGATACCAATTCATACCTACTAAGATGGGTATAATTTAAAAAAAAAAAAAAAGCAAAATAACTGTGGGTGAGGAGGTAGAGAAATTGGAACCCATACATTGCTGTTAGGAATGTAAAATGGTGGGGCCACTGTGGGAAACAGTTTGGGATTTCCTCAAAAAGTTAAACAGAATTAAAAAAAATGTTTTTAAAGGTGGGGGGTGTCTGGGTGGCTCAGCTGCCAGGGGCCAGGAGAAGGACGGAGCAGGGACTGCTCATTGGGGACTGGATTTTCTTTTGGGTTATGAAAATATTTTGGAACTATATGGAGGTAGTGGTTACACAGCACTGTGAATGTACTGAATGTCACTGAATTATACACTTTAAAATGACTAATATTATGTTATGTGATTTTCACCTCAGTTTTTTTAAAAAGAGGAGAAAAAAAACCTGTGGGGAAATAAAATCTGTGAGATGCAGCCAAATAGGTACTCAGGGGGAAATGTCTAGCCTTTCCAATGACACATTTATTAGAATATAAAAGATCATAAAATCAGTGAATTAAGTTTCCAACTAAAAAATGTGGACAAGACATTAGAAGAGAGTATCTTGGACCCCAGCTTTAATAGGGGGAGATGGAGGAGATTTCTTCCTGGAGGTGCGTTTGAAGTTCTAGAACTATACTGTCCAATACGGTAGCCACTTGCCACATGTGGTATTTAAATTTAAGTTAATTAAAATTAAAAACTCAGCTCCTCAGTTGCACTAGCTCCATTTCAAGTGCTCTATAGCCCATGTGGCTTAGTGGCCACCATTTTGGACAGGACAGATCCAGGGGACAATGTATCATAAATTAGCAAGCAAGGAACATGTGAGAGTTTCCAAGAGCAATGAGAACTATGAAGAAAATCCAGGAAGGCAATGACATTGGTTGGCATGGGGAGCAGGGGACAGGGACGAAGCTGGAGAAACTGGCAGAAACTAGACCATGCTGGGCCTTTGCGACCTCCACTCTGCTGAGGCACCTCCTCATGCTGTCCCACCCTCCTCACACTCTGTTTCTCAGCTGGCAATCTTGGCCTCTTCCACTGCAGACCAGGAGGGTCAGGGGGCTGGGGCCTGGGTTGAGTCAAGAAATCCAGATAACAGGCCTGGAGTGGCCTTGCTGTGAGAACTTAAGTTGTCCCTTCCCCAGGCTGACACTCTTTAGCACCAGTAAGCCACGTGGATGGAGCTGAGGGTTAGAGGTCTCCAGAGACTATCTCTCCAATGGCCTTGAATGCCAAGCTCAGGAGTCAAGCATTTGTCCCAAGAGCCAAGAGGAGCCACTGAAGAGGAAGAACACTATTGCTTTGACATTTTAGCAATATCATTCCAGCCGCAGTTTGGAACCTGAATAGTAGGAGTTTTAGAGTGGACACAGAGAGACCAGGGAGAAGGCTGTACAGACTTCCAGGTGAGGGGTGGGAGTCACATAGGCAGAGGATACAGAGAGGAGATGGCATCAGGGTACATAACTGAGGCAGAATCACTGTGACTCAGTGATTATCATAGCTGGGGTTTCCCAGAAGCATGCCCGAGACAAAGATTCAAATGCAAATACTTCATTTAGAAATAGGCAGCACAGCGTGGAAGGGAAGAGGTAAGTCAGGGAAGGGGAGGTAGCCAATGAAGAGAGTGACCACTGCAAGCAACTGGAGCTCAGTGCCACTGGGCAGCTCCAGGAGTCAGTGTAGAGCCCATTCCTCTGTTGTCCCACCTGAGGGGTAGAGGAGCTGGGGTATTTATACACCAGCTCTCCAACAGTCACTGGTTGAGAGCTGTAGCTAGATTAGGGGAGGGGAGGTTGTTAAGACTGTGGCAATTCCTGCCAGCCACATGTGGGCAGAACAGGCTCCAGCTGCTAGAGAAAGCTCCCCTGCTTCCCACAGGGATGCAGATGTTGATGGTTGGGAGTCAGTCTGTTGGGCACCACAGTGATGAGTCCGTGGGAGATATGGGCAAGCACCCACAGCCACTGCTATAGTGATCAGTTGGATGGGAGGCCAGTATCTGTCAGGCTCTTTGTTGAAAGATACAGAAACCCAACTCAGACTAAGCAAAAAGTCTCTTGACTCTCATATCTGAGACTTAAGCAAGATTTTTTGACAAAAGACTCCAGGCTGACATCTGACAAGCACAGCAGCCCTCTTTCTGAAGAGTAAGACACCTCTTCCTGAAGAATCCAGCCATAATCCCAGGACCAACTCTCACTGGCTAGCAAAGATCCCGTTTCCATCTCTGAGCCAACTAGTACTCAAGGATGAAGGGCTGATAGGCTAGACCTGGGTCATGTGTCCACTCCTGGGGTTCTGGGATAGGGCTGGCTCCACCTAGACTGTAGGAAGTGAGACAGGGGTGGAATCATTTTCGGGCACAGCAGAGATTGTTACTAGGGGAAGGACATAGAAAGTCAGAAGAGGGAAGAATTTAAGGAGATGCCCAGGTGTGTGTCATGAGCCCCCACTGGGTTATGTCAAAGCATTTTACTGATGTGGGGGCACTATGTGCCCACCCACTGCCCTGGGAGGCACTGGCATTTAAGGTGGAGTAGAAGGACAGACATGCGGGCCCAGAAGTCAGAGAAAGAGACTCTTTTTTTTTTTAATTTTTAAAAAAAATTTTATATTTATTTTTGAGACAGAGCAAGACAGCATGAATAGGGGAGGGACAGAGAGAGAGACAGAATCTGAAGCAGACTCCAGGCTCTGAGCTGTCAGCACAGAGCCCAACGCGGGGCTCAAACCCACAAACTGTGAGATCACGACCTGAGCCGAAGTCAGATGCTCAACCAAGTGAGCCACCCAGGCATCCCAGAAAGAGACTCTTTTAACATGAGGGCCTAGTCACAGGAAGGAAAGAAGTTTAGCGGTCACTTGTGGTCATTAAATTGTCTATCTGGTCTCTAGAGGTCTCCCTGAGGGTGGCAGCCCCCACTCTCTCTTCTGTAACCCTAGTAGCACCTCCAAGGCAGGGACCCAACCACCCCAAATAGCCAGGTGAGGAGCCTCATCAGTCAAGACCACCACCAGTCTTGGGCCAGGGTTTGTGCCCCAGGGAATGAGCACATGCCAGCACTTCACAATTCACCAAGCACTTGCCCACACCTTCCTTCACTTCTTCGTCTTGGCCCCATTTGACAAACACACAGTCTGAGGCTTAGGGAGGTAGGCATGGTTCTGGGCTCATATGGTCCTGTTGGGGCAACTCAGGATTGTGAAATTGAAGCCAGCTTCTCCCTGGGAGGGATGGAGAAGATGCACTGGGCTAAGAGAACTAAGTGTTGTGTGCACTTCTGGGGCAGTGCTCTGCCACTGTCTTCTGCTCCTGATGACCAGCCCTCTCCACCTCCAACATTTCTGGGGCATCAGGCCCCTGCCAAGCCAGCGAGCCAGCAGGGTTGTGTTTGCAAATAGCATTCTCAGTTTTCAGTATCATTGTCCTTAGTTGAGTGGGCATCAAGGACATATTGCTACACAGTTCTCCAGCTGGAGAGCCAAGAAGGCTGGCCCCTGAGCCCAGGGATCACTGTGGCCCTCAGGGGATGCAAGGAAGCCAAGAAAAGGCTGGGGGGCAGGAGGGATGTAGGGGTGGTTTTGCCTGAAATTGTCTTCAAGAAGAGGTTTGCCCGGAGGGAGCCACTGCTGCCTAGAGTGGAGGGGGACCCTTGACTGTCTGGAACACTGACGGGTGGCTGGCGTCCAAGTTACCTCTTTTGCCTTGGCGAGAACAGCCTCTCCTAGCTTTGGTTTCCCCATGTGTAAAATGGAGATCATGGTCCCTCACCTCATGTGGCCATTGTGAGGATATGGTAAAGATAATGAAGATAAAGATGTCAGTCAGAGGACTTCCTCTCCAGCCTGGGGATAAATGTTCTCACCAACCACCTGGTGGAAGCAGAGATGCTTCCAAGGGGCTACTCAGCCACAAGGACTGTTCATGACAGTGCTCTGGCCTCCAGGGTGGGGTCCACCAGGCTCCTAGAGGCAAGGAGGGTCTCTGGCAGGAAGGGGGAGATTTTGAGCCAGGAGGACCCTGCAAAAGTCTCGGGGCTTAGGAAAGCTTAGGGCATAGTTGGTCATAAAATGGCTAGGTCCAAGAAAATAATCCTCAGATTCTCGAGGGTTGGGGGGCCAGCCAGCTCCAGGTGACAGTTGCAAGACAGCTCTGCAGAGGAATAGGAAGAGCTGTGGGTCCCACACTGCCCCAGACGCTGGATCCACTGTGTGATCTTGGGGAACTTCTTGCCCTCTAAGGGTCCCAGTTTCCCCATCTATATGATGGAGGTTTCACCTAGGCCAGTGTTTTTCATGCAGTGTTTGGTGGGATCTGGAATTTGCCTTAAGAGCTGCTCTGAGGGGTGAGAGGGAGTCTCAGACACCAGAACCCATGCTTGGTATATTAGTTTCTATGGCTGCTGTAACAAATTTCTAAAACCTAGTGGCTTAAAACAACACAGATTTATTATTTTACAGTCCTAGAGGTCATAAGTCTAAAATGGGTCACAGGGCTGCCTTCCTTCTGGAGGCTGTAGAGGAGAATCTGACTCCTTGCCTCTTCTGTCTTCTACAGGCTGCCCATATTCCCTGGCTCGTGACCCCATATCACTCTGACCTCTGCTTCCATCATGATACTTTCTTGCTCCCCTCTTAAAAAGACCCATGTGATTAGGCTATATCCCTCCAGATAATCCAGGATAATCTCCCCATCTCAAGATTGTTAATCATATCTGCAAAGGGCCTTTTAACATGTAAAATAACATAATCATAGGTTTGGGGGATTAGGACGTGGGCAACTTTGGGAGCGATCATTCTGCCTACCACTCTTGGCTTCAGCCAGAGCCTGGCCACTCTGACCTGGCCCACCCCTCCAAGAGCTCTATCCCCACTGCCCTTGTCCTCACTTGCTCTGTTCCAGCCACACTGATTACTTTCAGATACTCCGCACGCCGAGCACACAGTCCACAGCAAGACTTGGGACTCCTCTGAGTAGAGCTGGTGGTGGGGCCAGGGCTCAGAAACCTCACTAACTCCCCTCCGGGAAGACTGAGGCCCAAAAAGGAAAGGTACTTGCCTAAGTTTGAGACTGGTATTTCCTGCATGGTCCTGGATGGACGATCTAACCAGTCCAACTGCCCTATTTTACAAATGGGGAAACTGGGTCATAGTGGTTCCACTTAAATGCCACCCTCAACCAAGGCCTTGTCCTGTCCACCCAGTCCTGAGGATGTGCTCCTGTTATTGACTCACTGGGAACTCTGTTCCAGGCTGACCATCATTGATTTATCCCAGTTGGAAATGATGTGCTAATGGGCTTATTGGCTTCTGTGATGTTGGAGCCTCTAGCACCTAGTGCAGAAGTCACACTTGGTAGACATCTGTTGAGGGACAGAGCAGGTTTTTATAGAGGGTCTATTTTTGATGTAAGAATCCTCTGCTAAAGTAAGAGTTGGACAGTACTGCCCTCAGACCCAGGTGAGACAGGCCTTATCCTGGACCCCACTCTTTAGAAGGCTCCTCTGGGGGGGGGGGCGGGGCGCGTGGGTGGCTCAATGGGTTGAATGTCCGACTTCAGCTCAGGTCATGATCTTGAGGTCTATGAGTTCAAGCCCCACATCAGGCTCGCTGCTGTCAGTGCAGAGTCCATTTTGGATCCTCTGTTCCCTTCTCTCTGCCCCTCCCCTGCTCTCTCTCTCTCTCTCTCTCTCTCTCTCTCTCTCTCTCAAAAATAAATAAACATTAAAAAAAATAGAAGGCTTCTCTGGCCCTCTTACAACCATGTTCTTCCTTATAGGCAAGAATGTTCAGGGGCCAAGGGGACATGCTCACTCAGAGCCATACTCTGGATACTGGGGACCCTGGAATTCCCTACCCAAATGAGCTCAGGCCTGCTTCCAGGGCCAGCATGGGATCTTATGGGCCTCCATTTGTATTCTTGTCCTCCACCCCAAAATGTTAAGGGTAGGCCAAGAGTCTTCAGTAATCCTCCCAATCCTGATATCTGTGGGGGTCTGGAGGATACTCCTGGAACCCTGTCCCCTCCAAACTCAGCTGATTATTCTCTGTCTTCTCTCCCTCAGGACAGCTGCCGCCCGGGAGAGGCAACCCGGGCGCCCCACTAGGGCGACGGCCCCTGCCCCGAGGGCTGGGATCATGAAAGGCCTCGGTGACAGCCGCCCCCGCCACCTCTCCGACAGCCTGGACCCACCACATGAGCCCCTGTTTGCAGGGCCTGACCGCAACCCCTATCTGCTATCGCCCACGGAGGCCTTTGCCCGCGAGGCTCGCTTCCCTGGCCAGAACGCTTTGCCTGGGGATGGTCTCTTCCCACTCAACAACCAGCTGCCACCTCCAAGCAGCACCTTTCCCCGCATCCACTATAACTCCCACTTCGAGGTGCCGGAGGAGAGCCCCTTTCCCAGCCATGCCCAGGCCACCAAGATCAACCGGCTGCCCGCCAACCTCCTGGACCAGTTTGAGAAGCAGCTGCCCATCCACCGAGATGGCTTTAGTACACTCCAGTTCCCCCGTGGTGAGGCCAAGGCCCGTGGTGAGAGTCCTGGCCGCATCCGCCACCTGGTCCACTCAGTCCAGCGGCTCTTCTTCACCAAGGCACCCTCACTGGAGGGCACGGCAGGCAAGATTGGTGGCAATGGCAGCAAGAAAGGTGGCCTGGAGGACGGCAAGGGCCGGAGGGCCAAGAGCAAGGAGCGGGCCAAGGCTGGGGAGCCCAAAAGGCGTAGCCGCTCCAACATCTCGGGCTGGTGGAGCTCTGATGACAACTTGGACGGCGAGAGTGGCGCCTTCCGCAGCAGTGGCCCAGCCTCTGGGCTGATGACGCTAGGGCGACAGGCGGAACGCAGCCAGCCACGCTACTTCATGCACGCCTACAACACCATCAGTGGGCACATGCTCAAAGCAGCCAAAAACACCACCACCGAGCTGACTGCCCCACCACCCCCTCCTGCACCCCCAGCTGCCTGTCCCAGCCTCGGGGTGGGCACTGACACCAACTATGTCAAGCGGGGCTCCTGGTCCACTCTGACCCTCAGCCACGCCCACGAGGTCTGCCAGAAGACCTCAGCCACCTTGGATAAGAGCCTGCTAAAGTCCAAATCCTGCCACCAGGGTCTAGCCTACCATTACCTGCAGGTGGGTCCCTGCCTGGGTTAGGGGTGGGGTGAGGACTGTGGGGAAGGCACCAGTTCGGAGAGCCAGCTGTACCACAGATTTACTTGGAAAGTCGCTTCACTCTGGGCCTCTGTGAGTAAACACTGTGAAATGGGTGTCTGGCAGTACCTGCTTAATAAGAGGATTCCTTCCACTGGTCACGCTTTCAGCAGACATTGATTAGGGTTCTTCTGAGCCCAGCCCAGAGTAGGAACGAAAACATGTACCTGCCCTCTAGAGGACAAATCTGGAAGCTGTGCCATCCATCCTCCCCACAGGACCAATCGCATAGCGTTCTAATTGCCAACTTCCTGCCTGCTGTCTGCACCAGACCATGGGCTCCTTGAAGACAGGGACCACATCTGATGCAGCTGTGTGTCCCTAAGGCCCAGGACAGGGTCTGGCAGAGAAGTAGTGCTCAGGAAATGTGAGAAGAGAGAAGGGTAGAGGAACAGATGGACATTTAAGTGAACAGAGCTAGAAATATGAGACAGAGCCCCGATTATCAGAATGCTGGGAGAGAATGATGCATAAACAGATAGTCATGTCAGTGTGAACAGAGTGTAATGGAGATCAGCATGGAGGGCTTCAGGAGGCCCTAACCCAGCTCAGGACTAACTTGCTTCTTTCAAATGTTAATGTTTATTCAGGCACTTATGCATCAATGGCACACTCCTGGAAAGTGGCAGAAGGCTCAGAGACATCTTTGTTGCTACACATCCCCTGGGGCTGTCAAGAGCAGGGCCAGTGGCTATGAACTGGGCACAGTTCCTGGGGGCAAAGCCCAAGCTTGGGTGGAGGTTACGGAAGCAGATTTCAATACCCACCAAGATGGAAGGGGCTGCTTCTGTAGGTGGTGAGTGCTTCATCCTGGGGGGTGTGCCAGCACAGACCTGGTCAGCCTTTGGGAACACATTAGATGCATTTTGAAGCAGATGAACATCAAAGTCTGACAAAGCCCTGAGTTCTTGTCATTCTATATAAAAATTCCAAAGACAGAGACTATGGAGGGAAAAGCTATTTTTTTTCAATAGCAGGAAAATGAAATCTAGGCAGTATTTTATATATTTAAGGCTTTTGTGGTTCTCAATCCACTTCCTTAGTTTAGAAACATCAGAAAGGATGGTGTGTGACCTGGCTCTCTCTCAAAATGGTGTGGTTTGGTCTGATCATGTGAAAAGGCTTCAGAAACATCATGAAAGGACGGCCCTGCAGGCCCTGGGGTTTGTGCTGCCTGCTTGGGTCATGGGAAGTAGGTGGGGGGATGCTGGGATAGCAACAGGTTTTAAGCAGGAATATAGAATGTCACCTTCCCAAGGGACAGGTGGAGGTAGGGAAGATGGAGGTAGGGAAGATGGGAGATAGAATGTGCAGGCCCTAGTAACTGGCTGGGCAGTTAACTGGGGGCCAAATGGGACACGGGAGAGTCCTGGGGTGGGAGTCCCAGGCAGGAACTGTCCCTTAGCCAAGAATTGGCCACTGGCAGTACAGGCATCTAGAAGGATGTGGTGTCTGTGTAGGTGTGGTGATGCTGGGAGTGTGCATTTGTGCATGAGGTAAAGAATGGGTATGGTGTGGACACTGAGAAGTGTTTGTTACCCGGACATCTGTGGTGAAGTGTATAGAGCCTAGAGAGGTTGTGCTCTCTGTACATGTTGAGGCAAAGACACAGTGAAGTAGGGTCATGTTGCAGTGTGTCCACGGTGTAGTGGTTGCTTACTGTGTTTGTGAGGACGGGTGTGAGTATGCTCTGTGTTCACGCCGTGTACTTGTGTAGGGGCGGGCACGTGGCGAAGTGGAGGCTGTGGGGTGTGTCCTTGGTGAGATGGGTGTGTGGGGGAAGGTATGCTTGCTTGCTCTCTGAGATATGTGGACATGGCAGGGTGGGTGCACTCTGTGCTTGGGCTGAGGCTCTGCAGGCACTAAGATGTGTGTACTCTTTGATCATGAAGTGAACGTCCACTGTGTATACATGTCAGATGGAAAAACAGCCCTTTTTCCAGGTCACCACCTGGCTGCCAGACTCCCACAAGCCTCTCTGCACCCTGTGCCTTGGCTTACCCACCAGTGAGATACAGGATGTTGACTGGCTCCAAGAACCCTGCCTCCCTACTGATGTGCTGGTGTCATCTGAGCAGTCCTCCCTGCCCCCATCATAGGACAGGCTCTTGGTGCCAGGTCTGAGGACCTCTTTCTGGCCTGATGTTCTCATCCGTGTAGTGGGTTCATAAGCTATCCTCTGAGATAACAGAGTGAAGTGATAGGAACACAGTGGGTGCTCAGAATCGGGGAGCTGCAGTGGATACCATTGTGATCTTATAGGCTGGGCGGTTTGGCCGGGGCGCACCCAGCCTGGGATCCATGGAGAGAGAAATCTGAGGCCCGAGAGGGGCAAGGATTTGCTTAAGGCCACACAGTGAAGCTGTGGCAGAGCTGTCTCTGGAACTCAAGTATCCATCCCAGCCTGGGGCTCTGCCCTGCTGCCAGGTGGCTTCAAAGGCAGTACCCAGCATGGAAGGCCAAAACCCTCCGAGGTGGAGAGCCGGGGAGCTTCAGGGTCCGGAGCACCATTACCCAGGTGATGTGCCCGAGGCTGGGCGGCCGGCGGCGCGCTGAGGGTGTGCGCTGCCCCGCACCCCTCGCCACCCTCGCTGAGGCCTGTCCGCCCATCCTCAGGTGCCCGGCGGCGGCGGCGAGTGGAGCACCGCGCTGCTGTCCCCGCGCGAGGCGGACTCCGCAGCCGAGGGCCCCATACCCTGCAGGCGCATGCGCAGCGGCAGCTACATCAAGGCCATGGGTGACGAGGACAGCGACGAGTCCGGCGGCAGCCCCAAGCCCTCACCCAAGACGGCAGCGCGGCGCCAGAGCTACCTGAGGGCCACGCAGCAGTCGCTGGGAGAGCAGAGCAACCCCCGCAGGTGAGCGCTCTGCCCCGCCTCCTAGAGCCCCGCCCACAGGCAAGCGCCGCCCCCCGGAACGCCGAGTACCAGCCCCAGGACGTCTCCGAAGTCCTGCCTCCGGGGAGCCCCGCCCACAGGCTAACTTGCCCTTTTGGGAGCCCCTCCCGCTCGTGAGCTCTTCCTTCCCTGGGAAAGCATCCTACGCTCTCACGGGCTCGGCACACGGGCAAGGCTAGTCCCTAGATGAGCTCCTCACAAGTGCGTCCCACTCCTGGGAACCTCGCTTTCCTCCGCTACGGGCCCCTAGGAAAGTCCCACCCCATAGGCGAATCCTGCCGTACAGCCAAAGATCCGGGTGAACCCGGGCTCCCAAAGATCCAGGCCCCCTGCGTTAGCCCTCTCCCAGAGATCGTCATCCTTAGGTTGGCCCTGCATTTGATAAGGTGACTCTGGAGAACGCTGTCATTTGTTGAACCACCCCATAAGCCCCCAACAGTTAAGTCCCGACCACAGGTGAGCCTCATCCTTTGGTAAACAATAAGGAGAATCTCTCTAGAGTGGCCCAGGTAAACCCTGCCCACAGGAGTCACATGCCCAGGTGAGTTACACTCCCACAGGAGAACTGTGCTAGGGAACCCTCTTCTTCAGGTTAGGAGAACCCTGCCCTTAGTGGGCCCACCACTTGTACCAGCAAGGTACTGACCAGGGAAGGCCAGAGACCCCTCTGCCCTTGCCCCTGTAATCCATGCATGTGGTGAGCTCCAAGGCTGAGGAGGTGGATATATCCCTAAGTCAAAGGGAGATAGATAACCTTCACCTGTCCCATCACCCTGCCTAGAATTCCACCATTTGAGCTCCATCCTGTTGCTTTAAGACTTGGAAGAATTAATGAAAGTGTGAACAAATGAGATGCATGCACACAGAAAGCAACAATTAAAATGTTAGATGTGAGGCCTTCACATGCAGAAGTTACCATGGGAATCAGAACAGAAAAGGGGGGGGGAGTTACAGAAAAGCCCATCACTAAGTGCAAACCAGGTAAAACTTAGTAGAGCAGTTTTAGAGTCCTTTGAGGAAAGAAACTAAAGCAAGTCAGAAACAAAAAGGAGAGTTAAAGGAAACAAGCTTAGTTCTTCAACTACTAGGGGCATGAGCCAAGGCTTCTGGGAAGACTTTGACAGAGGGAAGAAAGCAGTAACATAGCACTGATGCAGGGAGAGGCAGTGTCCTCAGAGAAGCCAAGTCTCCTTGGGACAGGGATTTGCTTAAAGGGTGCACAGTGGGACAGAAGGCAAGGAATGGTCTCCAGGTGGGAATTCAGGACACCATTGTCCAGTCCCAGGTCTGTCCCTCTCTGAGTCTCAGTTTCCCCATCTTTAAGTGAGGGGGTTAAGCTGGATGATCTCTAAGACACTTTCTAGTACTGAGATCCCACAGCTCTGTGAATGACCAGTGGGCACTGAGGTGAGAGAGGTGGACAGGACCCAGGTAGAGACCTTGAATGAGGTCTCTACAATAGTAGCAATAGTTACGGGCACCATCTGTTAGCACTTGCTGTACTCTGGGCTCTTTACCTGCCCCAGTGCACTTTAATCTGCATTACTGAATCCTCAAGCAGGCAGGCACATTGTCATCCCCACTTTATAGGTAAGGAAACTGAGACGTAGGCAAGGGGTTATGATTGCCCACGGTCACCCAGTGAGGAAGTTGGATTCCAATCCAAGCTCATCTGTGTCAAGGCCTGAGCTGTTGGGTGCTTGAATCTTCACCCCAGAGCAGTGGTGAAGGAGGAACCCAGGGTCAGATAGATGTGAGAAAAATTGAAGAGCCAGGGCCATGGGAAGTGGTGAGTCTTTGGGAGGCTGGTGGAAGCCATCTGGATATCATGTGGAAACTGATATCTGGAACCATCTGGAAACTGATGCCCTTTGGGCAGTTCTAGCCTGAAATCAAGGCTCTGAGCCTTGACCTACCTACTCCGTCCAGCCATGAACTGGGCTGGTATGCTCTGCCTTGGGTTTGAGATGGTCAAAAGTGAGCTTGTGCTGCCACCTTGAGGCTGCAGCAGACATGACAGGTGGGGACCACCTGCACACTCCAGATGCAAGCCTTCAAAAGCTGGGAGCTCTCCCCATGCTCCTTGACCCTGACACCCACCTACTCTCCTTCACTCACCAACACTACACAGGCTGGCAGTGACTTCCATTTTTCCCTCTGCCACTGGATGACCTTGGCCAGTCTTTTCCCCTCTGGGCCTCAGTTTCCCAGGCTGAACAATGGGTGTGCTGAGCCCTGTCTGCCCCCCACCCTCACCAGGAGTCTGGACCGCCTGGATTCAGTGGACATGCTGCTGCCCTCCAAGTGTCCGAGCTGGGAGGAGGACTACAATCCCGTCAGCGACAGCCTCAACGACTCCAGCTGCATCAGCCAGGTGAGGGTAGTGGGTAGCCAGATGGTCAGTGGGTGTGAGAGCTCTCACCCAAGAGGACAGACATCCAGGCTCAGCCCCTGTTGAGCAGTCCCCAGATGTCCGCACTGTGCTTCTGTTTGGTCTTTGTTCCTGAAGCTGCCTGTGTATGTATGTCTGCCCCACTGACTGTCCTGTGCCTGGAGAGCAGTCACAGGGCCTGACATTGCATGAACTAAGCTGAGAGCCCTGAGGGAGGGACCACACCACTGCTATAGACCCAGGAGCCCTGAAGAGAGGTAACTGGAAACCTGGGTTTGAGTTCCAGTCTTGTCACTGATAGTATGGACCCAGGACAAGTCACTCCCTCCCTGAGCCTCAGTTTCCTGATTTACCACAGAAGGGTGACAATTCCTATCTCAAAGGTTGTGAGGAATTAATGAGATAATGAATGTAGTGTTCTCAGAAAAGGGTGCCTAACTTTATGGTTATTATTGTTATTTTGCTGTGTGACCTTGAGTAAGTTGCTTCTCTACTCTGGACCTCCAAGGCCCACCGGCTCAGTGGAAAGTTGGACTTCCAGGATCCAGACACCTCTGCCACTAACAGCAATAAGCATACTGTGCTGTACTTTTTCATTCTCATAACCACCAACTCCTTGAACCCTCACAGCCACCTCCGGGGGTGGGTGTGCTTATTACTTATATCCCCATTTCACAGATGAGGAAACTGAGGCTCAGATAAGTGAGGCCACACAGCAAGGAGAAGGCAAAGCTGGGCAGGGATCCGGGGCTGTCAGACCTAGACCCGGACCCCAGCCTCTGACATATGCACAGCACTTTAGGGTTTGCAAAGGGAGGATCAGCTAAGTTTCAAGGGCTCCCCGCATGGTGTGGATGGGGAGGTGAGGCCCAGAGAAGGCAACACCTGCTGGTAGTAGCAGAGTGAGGCAATGGAGGCGCCAGGTGCAGACCCAGCCTCCTCTCTGGGCAGGAACAGGCCGCAGGTCCCACTGTGTGTAGCCCCATGGCCCAAGCTTGCACTGCTTAGACCTGGAAGGCTTTTGGACCCCAGCTCCTCACCACTCCATTGTTCCTCGCCTGGCCAAAGCCACCCCCCCCACCCCGCTCCAACCCCAGCCCCCTGCCCACAGCACTGTCGTTCCCAAACCAAGGAGACTGACCTCAGACATGGGGAGGAATAGAGCACCCCGGACTCTGTGTCCCTGCCATCCTCATCCAGGCCCCACCAAATTTCACATGAACAGTTGCCCTGGCCTCTAGGCCTGTCAACTGCACTCTGTTCCCAGTGGCCAGAGGGAGCTTGTGAAGGATGTAAGGCAGATCACACCACATTCCTGTTCCAAACCCTCCATGGTTCCCACCTGCCCTCAATGAAAGCCAGACTCCTCACTCAGACTTGTACGGCCTGCCTCTCTCTCACACAGGATCTCAGACTTGCTCTGTCAGCCACCCTGTTCCAGCCACACTGGCCTCCTTTCTGCTCCTCACACACACACACCCAATTCCTGTCCTGATTTCTGCATTTGCTGTTCCCTCTCCCAGGAGCACCCCTCTCTCAGATATTTGCTCAGCTGGTTCTTCTCCGTGTTTCTGGTCTTGGCTCAAATGTCACTTCAGGGGAACCTGCCCTATGGTTTTCTAAAGGAGCCCTGAGGGCACTGTTCCCTTACCCTGCTTCATTTTCTTGACAGCACTATCCTATCTGGAATTATATCTGTTTATTTACTTGGTGTCTGTCTCCCTCTTAAGACTGGGAGCCCCCTGCAAGTGGGGCCTTGCTATGTGGTTCCCCATGGCGTCCTTGACCTCAGCACGAGGCACAGGGCACATAGGTGTTTGCTGAATGGGTGGCTTCCCTCCCTGTGTCTCCTATCCTACCATGTTCTCTTGTCCCTCAGTCTTCCTCTTTGTATCTGTCTCCCTCTGTTTTTCTCTCTCCTCATACACATTTTTCTCCAACTCCCTCTGGTAGGTCCCACATCCATGTTTCTCTCTGAGTCTTCCTCTCTCAGACAACTCATCTTCACCTCTGCCTGGCCCTGGCATCTGGAAGGAACACTTTTGTCCTTTGGCTACACAAAAGAGCACATGGAATCAGCCAGGCTGGGGATGCCACCAGGTCTCTGCCACTGCCCTCTGTCCAGCCCAGCCCTCTCCTAGGCCAGGGCCCTCTGAGCTCTCAAACCCTTACCCCTGGAAGAGTGATCCAAGCCACATATGTGCCCCTAAAGTCCGAGATATCCCTCTGGCTGTGTCTCTGAGGCCTTGACTCCTGCCAGAAGGAGCCCCCTTCCCACCAGGCACTAGGATATGTAGGCCCTGACCAGGGAAGAGAAGTCTCTGGGTTCTGGGCCTAATCTGTAGATCTGGGGGTGGGGGAGCCACCTGCCTAGGTGAGAGGCAGCAGACAGGGCATCTCCCAGGGGCCAGACCAAAAGAAACATGTGTAAACCGCAGATTACAAATCGTCAGTAGCACCCAGCCCCGTAAGGAGTGAGCCTCCCATCCCTGAAGGAAGCTAAGTGAGACCTCCTAGCACCTAGGCCTCAGCCAGTCTGGGGAGGTTAGACCAGTCATCCACTAGTTCTCTTGCAGCTGAGCCTGAATCCCCTACCCCAGTTCCCACCTTTGGTCTCCCCATAACCCTCCCCCTCTCTTTCCTGCAGATTTTTGGACAGGCCTCCCTGATCCCCCAGTTGTTTGGCCATGAGCAGCAGGTCAGTATGCTTGCCATTCTCTTGTACCCTGATCCCAGAGTCCAGGGCTAGGCCTGACACCTGGCATCTGAGTGGTCTTAGCCCCTGCCCAGGCCAGAACCAGGAAACAGAGCCAGCACCAGGAAAGTCACGTCCAGTGAGACCCACACTCTGCCCTGACCTTCCACTCACTGGCCCTTTCACTTCATTGTTCTGTGCCTCAGTTTCCTCTTCTTAAAAATGGGAAAGAATGGGCTAGTCCTATGGATGGGGGAAGAAATAATCCTGGGATAAGAGAAAGCATACCCTGAGAGTCTTCTAGCTAGGAGACTTTTATTTGGACAAGTTGATGGCCGCGGGCTGGTGGTATTGGCCACCTTTCTTGGGCTCCAGAAAGACCTTTAAGTATGTTGGGGTGTTGGCATGAATGCAGAGACTTTTCAATTTTACAAAACTTGGTGGAGGTGGTGCCAGTCCTGGCGCTGTCTGGTTGCCCTAACGGTGCCCCCTTCCCATACACACCCATCCTGCCCCTGGAAGTGGCCCTCTCCTCCTTTCCAGGCCCCAGCCCCAAGGCCATAAAGAGAGACAGGAAAGGTGCTCCAAGCTCACCCCCTCATTGCAGCCAGCAGTGAACAAGGGACCTGTCCAAGGGGCAAATCTGGGCCTGACCCCTCATCTCCTGACTCCAGCTATGGATGCCTCGTGTGCCTCCACCCTCATGTCATGGTTCTTGTCAAACACATTATTCCAGAGGGTCTTTGGGGAGCCCACAGTGAGCCAAGTGACCTCCTTCTCCCCTAACTTCCACAGGCTCGTGGTAAGGATGTGATGTGTTAACATACAAAATTCTGGGGCATTCCCTGCACACAGTATATCCTCAGCGATATACATACCAACAGCCCTGACCCATTGGCCTGCCCTCCAGAGCTTGTGAGCATCTTAGCCAATATTTACAAAGCCTTGTACTCACCTCACAGAGCTGCCTATAATAATAGGGACAGGTCACCAGGTGCTTACTCTCCTGACACTGTTCTAAGCATGTGATACGAATTATCTCATTTAATCTTGACAACAATCCTATGAAATCTGGTCTATAATTAGTCCCTATTTTATAGTTGCGGAAACTGAGGCACAGAGCAGTTAAGTGACTTGCCTACATTCATATTACAAGGAAATGATGGACCCAGGGTTGAAACTCTGGCAGCCTAGTTCCAGAGCTATGCCATGGCTGCAGTCCCTAAGCAAGACCTCATTGCCCTTGGCAATCACGAGGGCCTTTCAGTGTACTTCAGGTTGTACCTGTGGAGGATAAACACCTATCTCTTGAATACCCACTCTAGATGAGTTTTGGGTATGCCACATGGCCTGCATTTCAGTTTATCAGTATCGTCCAATAGAACTTTCTGTGAAGGTGGGAATGTTGTGTACTACACGCTGTCCAGTAAGATAGCATGAGCAAGTGAAATGTAGCCAGTGTAGCTAAGGAACTGAATTTTTAATTTAAATTAATTTACACCTAAATAGCCACACATGGTTAGCTGCTACCATATTGGACAGCACAAATTTAGAGCTTTCCAAACATATGCTGCAGATTGGGTGATGATCCATCTAGTCGTTTTACCTGATGCAGTGCCAGACAAGTACACAAGCATCCCATTTCATTTAGATAGGAGACACTGACCCAGAGGATAGTGATACTTGGAGGTCACACAGCCAGGTCCAAGGCAGAGCTGGTCCCAGGCCCAGCTCCATCTCTCCTCCACATGGTGCTCAGTCAACTTCTGCCCTCTCCCTTCTTGCACAGGCCTCCCCCAGGACTTCCATTCAGTATCCATCCTTTGCCAGCTGACTCCTCAGATTATACTGTGTGGTCTCCAGTTACCATCATGCCCTGAGACCTGGGTCAGACATACCCTTCCAGGACCCTTGGAGAGTATATGGATGGTGGGCCCCTGTATGCCCACACTCTCAACTGCAGATCTGTAGGACCTTGGATGGCCATCTCTAGAGAGACACTTAGAAACCACCTAGGCAAGGTTGAACTGGATGTGAGATGGCACATAGCATACACGTCCCCATTCTCCATACTGCCCATGGCAGACATCACTAATCAATCCTCACTGCCACTACCCTTATTCCAGTTTTATCTTCTCTCACCAGACTATTGCATCAGCTTCATCTCTGGCCTCTGCCTCCATTCCAGACTCCCTTCCCAACATTCATTCTGTACCGCAGGGCTACATTAATCTTCCTTAAATTCACATTTAGAGTATTGATTCAGCCACTTCCTCATTGGGTACACCTGGCAAGTATCTTCCCCTCACTGGCCCTCAGTTTCCTTGTGAAAATAAAGGGATTGGACCATAAGATGGTAAATATCTAGCACATCTACTGCCACTTCCCATTCCAACATCCAAGGTAGACATTACGAATTGATCATAGCCTTCTTTCTGGCTGAATTCAGATGTGACCTCAAAACCTATCAATTGATCAGTATGGACACACAAGATCTATTAAGTTATCCTTAACAGTTTCTCCTGCATTGTAGACATGGGAAAATTGAGGTCCAGAGAAGTGACAGGGGCTGTATATATTTCTTAAGGGTTCCATCTGCCCACCCAGTACCTTGAGTGACATGGGAGGAAAGGGTGGGCTGACTTGAGGCCCCACAGACTCTCCAGCCCTGAAGCTGAGTCATCCACCAAGTGCCCAGTCCCTCCAGAATGGGCACTGCTGACCCCTGACGCCCGCCTTTGCCTGGATAGGTACGGGAGGCAGATCTGAGCGACCAGTATGAGGCAGCCTGCGAGTCGGCCTGCAGTGAAGCAGAGTCTGCAGCAGCGGAGGCACTGGACTTGCCGCTGCCCAGCTACTTTCGCTCCCGCAGCCACAGCTACCTGCGGGCCATCCAGGCGGGCTGCTCGCAGGAGGAGGACAGTGTCTCCCTGCAGTCCCTCTCCCCCCCGCCCAGCACTGGCAGCCTCAGCAACAGTCGCACGCTTCCGAGTGAGTACTGAGATGAGGGGGTTCTTTTTGTTTGTCACACGGGGACCTGAGGACAATTCCTGGTAGATCAGATGCGGGGAATGCCTGGGAAGAATCTATGGTGGGCTAGCCAGGGCTGGAGGGATGGTTAGGAGCAAAAGCAAGAGGCCTTGAGACTGAACTTCCCACAAGCTGGCAAACTGGAGGTCAAATGGAGGTCACAGAGGCAGATGTCATCACCGGCAGTAGGGTGAGGGAGTCACAGAGGGCTCCTGCCTTGGAATACTTGGATATTAGGGACTGTCCAGACCCTGGCTCAGAGCAGCCACCTGCTGGTGGGCAGGGCTTACTGCAGCCCTGACTCCCTGTTTGGATTAGCTCAGGTAGACAATAGGTGAACCTATCTGGAGGGTTAGAACCTACAGGCAAGAGGATGGCATCTGCATGGAGTCTTCTCAGAGGGGTGAGTTTGTAAGTTTCTCTCATAGTCACAGAGACAACCTGTCCTTCCTGATACCTGTTCTAAGTCCTCTGGAGACAGTCCATGCCTGATCAGAGAAAAAGGGAACTCTGTGTCACAGAGCAAGCCGTGAAAATCAAGACCAAAGAAAATCATAAACAATTTCTGGTTTAGTATAGAGAGCTTTGATCCTACTCTGGCTAGCTAGTTTTCCTTCCACAGTCTCAGGTTCCTCATCTATAAATTGAAGCATAAGCCAGACCCCAGAGAGCTCCTGGGGAGACGAAATAAGACTGTATGTAGGGAGTGTTCAGGCAGCCTTGCACATGGTGGGAGCTACTATTGCTGGTTCGCAGGCTTGACTCTGACTTTCTTGGCAATCAAAAGCAGTTGGGATTGGATTGTTGTAGGAAAAGAGACATGTTTCGAGTGCTCAATTAGTATTTGATATAAATAAATGAACTTGAATCCTATGGCTGTTCTATGTACAGAAAATTAGTTTACTGAGTGAATGAACTGGTCTTTGCAGGGGGCAGAGCCAGAAACTACTTTGTTTCACTATTGCCTTTCAAACCCTGGGTGATATCTGGGCAGATCCCTGAGATTTTCTCAGTCACTTTTAGACTTTAAGGAATAGTCTCATTTTTAGGTATTAAGAGTCCCGTCTGGACTCACTGCAAGCCTTCAGTCTTATCAACCTCAGATCTTATGCTTCTGCAGGTAGATCCTAACTCAGGCTACGAAGCCCATGGTAGGGAGCTGGGTATGGTGGTTAGTGTCTTCTCTGTTCCTTGTTCACTAGTGGCTGTTTCTGGTCCCTCCAGGCCGGACAGGAAGGTAGCTAAGTGCGGGTGTTGTCTGGTGTCAGGACTTTCTATATAACAGATGCGATATGCTGGCTCTTTCTGCTAAGTCGTGCTTCTGGAGTTTCTTCTGTCCTGCAGGGCCCTCGTGGTGCCTCCTTTCCTGACATGGGCAGTCCCCCTCCAGCCCACTGCTGCTTATTCCCCCTTAGTGTCTCCAGCTGCTGGTCCCCCTCCCCCTCACTCAACTTCTCTTTGTTAGGGTACCTGGCCCTGCCAGGCAGTCATCTTGGGCAAAGTCCTCTGATGACAACTCCAGCCGTACTTTCTTCCTTGACTCCCACTTTACCTGTGTGAAAATGAGGCTCTTGCCATGTGGGACTCGGAAAGTATGGGCTTATCTGCTATGGCCTTTCTTCTAGACCTGCTGTCATTGGTAACCATACCAGTCTCTCCATTTCAGAGGTCTCCTAGCAGATGCTGAGGCCCACGTTCTAGAGCCTCCAAATCCAAGGGATCCCTGCCATGCTCTCCCAGGTACTCTGCTACAGTCCCATAGGAACCTCAGGTAAGGGGTCAGATTCCCCATATCATCAGGCCCATGAGAAGTTCTCTAAGCATCAGGTGGGCCTGGGGGGACACATAGCACACAGGCAATTTTTTTCAAATAGACCCTCAGTCCCAAATCTTCTGCAAACCCAATGTCTCACGAATGGACTAAGGATGGGTCATGGACTACATGTCCCAGAACTGTTTGGGTCCCTGCATTGAGCAGCTATTTCTACAATAGTTCTGCATAACAAACAACCACAAGATTAGTGTAATGCAACAATTAACACTTATTTCTTGCTCCCAAATTTGTGGGGGTCAGCTGAAACAGACCTATTCCACATCTCTCTCATCCTCCTCGTAGAACCAAAGGGGTCCTCCTGGCATTGGTGGCCCAGCCAGGGCATGTTCTTCTCATAGTGATGGCAGAAGCATAAGAGAGCAAGCTTAACTAATTAGCACATTTCAAGGCCCCTGTTGGTGTGCTATCTACTGAAATTCTGTTGGCTAAAGGTAGTCATATGACTAAGCTCAAAGGAGACAGCGAGGTACCCTCCTACTTTCGTGTAAGGAACTGTATTTTTATGGCAATGGTGTGGATACAGGGAGGGGTGAAAAATTTGGGTCAATAATTGAATCTACTGTAGTCCACTCTCTTGACTACATTTATTCATGTCCCTCTCACATAGAAAATACACTTATCCCCAAGACTCCCAAAGTCTCATCCAGTCATAACAGCAGGATCTCATGATTTATGTCAGGTCTGGATGTGGCTTCTCTTGATTGTTTAACCTAGAATCTAAAAAGAAAAAGAGCGGGGTGTCTGGGTGGCTTAGTCAGTTAAGCGTCTCAGATCGTTATCTTGTGGTGTGTGAGTTCGAGCCCCACATTAGGCTCTGTGCTGACAGCTCAGAACCTGGAGCCTGCTTCATATCCTGTGTCTCCCTCTCTCTGTCCCTCCCCTGCTCATGCTCTGGCTGTCTCTCTCTCTCAAAAATAAATAAACATTTAAAAAATGTTTAAAAGAGGCCAAAAATTCAATCAGCCAAAGCTCCCCCGACCCTCCCACCAGTCTATCTTGTACAGTTGATCCAACACCTGGCACATCTGGCTTTAAATGTAGGGATGTGAACCTCCAATTATTCCTAGTTTGGGGGCTTTAGTCCAAACCAAGACACTTAAGAAAGTATCACGTAGCAACATCTCACACCTACCCAGACCTATGTGCCTACGTGAACCTCCTTTTGTAGATGTACAGGAAGTTGTATACCCTCAGAGCTATATAGGATTTAAAAAATTATAAAAACACATGCACACTGATACTCTCAGATGTATCTGAGATCAAGCATATATACACTTGATCTCTACATATACCTGCATATACGCACTCACAGACATATATGTCTGCAAGACTCATACCACCTCCACACCTGTGAGGAAGTCGTGCCTCTAGCAGATTGGAGCCATAAGAAAAATTCACCCCTGACATATCCCTGGTCAGCCTTCCCTCAGGTCTCCACAGTGACCACTATATACTTGCTCGTCTCTCCTCCACCCCCTGATTCCCCTTATGCTCAGCAGGTAAACTCACCTGCCTCACAGGGAAAACCAAAGCCACCAGATTTTCAAGCCTGTGCCCAGAGCTGCAGCTGGTCCATATGGTATCTTTGTGCCGGGTTAGGAAAAGGCACTCCCCTCCAGACACTTAATTGCCGTATGCTGAAAAATTGTCATGATGCATAGTTTTTACGAGAATAAGGTCTTTTACTGCCATCTGCCACAATTTTGTCATAATAAGTATATAATTCAATTATGTCTGTGTTGTAAACAGCACCCCCCTTATATATGTGGCATCCTTAATCAGTAGACCTTGGCAATCTTGCCCATAATGCCCTTCCTCCACATAGACCCACACTAACACCAACACACAGGCCCACCCTCATTCAGCCATTGTTTCCCCACAGGGGTCACCCCTGCTCAGAAGGCTGCCTCCTCCCAGGAAGTGAGAATTCTGGTCATGTGCACACCCCCCCCCCCACCACGGCTGTGCTAAGCCCCCAAGTTGCTGAGGGGTTGAAAGTTCTTTGTCACTCTCTCATGGGCATGTATGTACTCAGGCCATATGCAAGAAAGTAGGAGGATATGGGTGAGGAGTGGTTATTGAGGCAGTAAGAGCCTGGAAGGGGAGGACTGGCCTTAGGCAGAACATGGAGCTGCCCACCCACCCACCCACTTAGAGCTCGCCAGCTTCCCAGCTGCCAGTACCGCTGCCACCACCCCCTCTCACCCTCCCTCCCCCTTTCTGACCCAGATTCCACATTCCAGAAATAGCTCTGGCAGGTGACTGGCAGGCAGGGTCAACTCCAGCTAGGATGGGAGGGGAAGCAGCAGCTTGGCTATATATACACGTGCCCCTCTCAGCCAAAGGACCTACCTGGAAGGGGCCACAGGGGTGCCATCACCCCCTCAGTCATGGCCCCTCTTGCCTCCTCTCACCCTCTGGAAAAGAGAAGAAAGAACAAAGAAAATTCTTCCTCCCACTTCCTCTCTTCTCTTCCTCTGCCCAGCTTCCATTAGTGCTCATTCGCCTCTCCTCCCTCCCTTTCTCCATCCCTTTCTTCCTGTTTCCCCTGCTCTCCACCCCCCTCTTCTCATCTTAGCCTTTGGTTTGCCTCCTTCAGCCCTGTTCCCTCCCTATGGCCCCCACTTCCTCCCCTCCCAGTTTCTGGCCCTCTTCCCTCCCTAGCCTCCCCTTCTGTGTCTCTCCCACTCCCTCTGAACCACAAAGGAGGCTTGGCATCACCCAGGCACCCCCCCCCCACCTCCACCCCACCACCCTACCCCCAGCTCCTACCAACTGCATTCTCTGCACCTGCACATTTCCACATGCATGTGTACACACGTACACACACACACACACACACACACACACACACACACACACCAGATACACATGCTTGGAGGTACTTCCTGTCAGCACTTGAAGCTCTCGGCTGAATTGGATAGTTTCCTAGCCTGGAATATACCCTTGCTCCTTGCTCAGAGCCCTGAGTTCTAGTTTGCTCTCTCCTGTGTCACTCTGGGTGGGTTCTGGCCCCTCCCTGTGCCTCAAATTCTCCATTAATGTTGTGGGTCTTGGGTTTGGAGACCCCTTTCCCTGCCTGAATATCTCCCATCCAAGTCATCCTCTGACACCCTTCTTTGTCCCCTGCTGTTTCCCCTAGAACGTTCCCAGTTTCTCCTCTGATTTACTTCCTCCTCCACAGATAGAGGAAGGGAGGCTGACAAAATTCCAGTAAGCAGTCAACCCTCCAGTCAGCCTTGTCCCCCTGAAGCCATCTGCCAGGCCTAGCCCTCCACAATCTCTGGTTATTATACTACAGGCTCCTGTCAGATTGGACACTCCAGTTCCCAGAGTGTCAAGGCTGAGAGGAACCTCAAAGACCATCATGTCCAGAGATTGCAAACAGACTTCAACTGCTGTGTCATCTCTGATCCCTGGAGCCCAGGACTGAGATTTAGTTAAGCAGAGAAGAGTGGCACCACCATCAATTGGTGATGTCTGCTGTGGCCAGAATAGTTACACATATCTGACATTCCTAAGTTAACCCAGTTTGACCTCACATACATATACACATGTGCAGACCTCTTTCAAAGAAACTGCAGCCTAGAGAAGGTGAGTCAAGTCAAGGTCACCCACTTAGTAGGTCAGGGAGCTATTTCTCACCTGGGTCTGCCTGACTCCTAAGCCTTGAGTTTCCCATTATCCTGTGGGTGGGTGAGCCATCCAGGGGGCCTGGTAAAGAGATGTGGCATGGTTACAAGAGTTTCAGGGAGAATTATGTGGCAAGCTGCGCAGGATGGTTTGGAGGTCCAGGCAAGGCAGTGAGGCCTGGGCAGAGGCCATAGGGTGAGAGAATAATAAGAGGATCCAGGAGGCTTTCCTGGAGTGGTGATAAGAGGTCAGAATTCCCTGTTGCTGTACCTCTGCACAGGAGACACTGAGCAGAAGGCAGGCTTCTTCCCAGGACTCTACCAAGCCTTGGTCCAGGACAGTCCTGGTTAACCAAGTACCTACTGTGTGTTCAGTGCGCAGATCATCACCCTTCTAAATCCCGTTTTTAGGCAGACCCATTGAGCCTTCTGGGGGGAAATAGTGACTGGGATTAAGGACTGGTCGACAGGCCATAAAGCCCAGGATTGAGATTCTTGAACAAGGGGCATTTCTTACACCCTTGGGGGTAGAGAGGTCATTCCAGAGGAAGAAAGACTAAGGTGCTTAAATGGAACCTTAGAGCCCCTACTAAGTAGTGGTTAAGGGCATGAGCCTTGCAATCAAGCCACTTTTTCATTGGATAGATGTTTATTGATCACCTACAGTGGGCCAGGCTGTGCTCTAGCCACCAGGGACACCACAGTAAACAAAACAGAAACCCCTGCTTTCTAGGAGAGTACATTATGTTGGGGTGGGGGAAGCAGATAAAATAATAAACATAAATAACGCAAATGTATGGTTTATTGGAAAATAGCCTGGGGGAGGGCATTGTTGCAGCAGAAACAGGATAGCTAGGGTAGACCTCGTTGAGAAACAAATGTTTAAACAAAGACTTGGATGAAGCTGAGGAAGTATGCCAGGCAGGGAGAAGAGGTCCTGAGGCAGGAGGGTGCCTGGTGAGCTGGAGCAGGAGCAGGAGCAGGTTCCCTGTGGCCAGGGTAGAGCAAGACTGATCCTGGCTCTTCCTCAGGGGCTTCTAGAAATTTTCTAAGTAAATCAATTTGAAAATGAACGCTAAGTGAATAGCACAGGTGTAGCATAGCAACCGTGAGTAGGACAAAGTAAGCTAATACTTTCAAAGTGCTTACTTAGCACAGTGTTTGGCATCCAGGTGGCTCCATAACCCTCATTTTCTTTTGTTGTTATTATGCCTCTGTACAAAAATCGCTACAGTGGTATCAGAAACACTGTTTCATCTTATTCAATAAGATTCTCTTCTCAATTTACATTTATTAAAGAGATGCACAGAGAGGGTAAGGCCTTGCCTAAGTCACCCAGCAAGGCAGGTCAGGGAACAGGAGTTAGGTCTATGGATGGCAGACCTTCTACAGGTACAGCCTAGAAGGGTGAGGCTGTAAGGAAACGACTCAAGACCAGGACTAAACAAGGAGTGGGGGCCTCGCAGGAGAGAATGGGGAACTGGGAGGGCCATGAGACATGAAGGGAGTGATTTAGGGATTCGGGCAGCCCCTACCGTGCTTTGCCCTTCAGGAAACACTGAGTGTGCTGGTTTTATTTTGCCGAGGACGACTCAAAGGCTCAGGGAGACTGAAAGAGCATCTCATACAAGGTCACAGAACCCTCCAAAGGGTGAGTAGGGATTCGAACCCAATCTAGAGGACTCCGTATGAGGACAGCAAAGGGAGGATGAGGGGAGGGGACAACTAGAAACACTTAGGGCGTAGAGTCCATAGTACTTGAGGTCTAATTTGACCATGCAGGGTTAAGAAGACCAGCTTAGGCTGCTTGCTGTGACCCTCAGTTTCCCCCGGTGACAGCGAGGTGTCGCCACAGTGACCTAGTGCGAACTCACACCGCTCTTCCCCCGGCACAGAGCATGCGTCCCGTTCCAGCTGGAACCGGTTTGGCGGGGCGGCTCGAGGGGCGGAGCCCCCGGTGCTCAGGCTTGCGCGTGCCGACGTGGGCGCGCGCTCGCTCTCACGGTCCGTGGGCCTGGGCGTGGGCTGGCTGAGCGCGCCGCGCGCTTGCGCGCCGGGCCACGTGCCGAGGGGGCTGCGCGCGTCCCCGCCCGCCCCTGGAGTCCCGGGAGGCGCGCGCGCGCGCGGCTGACGCGTGGGGCGGGGCGGGGCGGGGCTGGCGCGGGGCTTTAACCCGGAGGCCCCGCCCCTCGGGCGTACAAAACCGGAGCCTCGGGCCGGGCCGCGTGAGGGAGGAGGGTGAGTGCCCGCCGCTGGCCGCAGCTGCCGCCAGCCTCGTCCGTCACTCCGTCCGTCTGTCCGGTCCACGTCGTCGCCGCTGCCTCCTCAGCCCGGACGCCCGGGGCCCGCCCAGCGCCGCCCGGAGCAGCCGCGGCCCCGCGAGGAGACGGGCGCCGCCCCCGCCCGGCCCTGCCCCCGCCCTCCTCCCCGTTTGTCCGTCCGTTCGTCCACCCGCCCGCTCGCGCTTCCGTCCTTCTGTCCGGCTGCCAGCCTTCGGGCTCGTCTCCCCGCTCCGCCCGCTTTGTCTCTCCCCGGCTCGCTGTCTCTTTGTCTCTGCCCTCGCGGTGCCTCACAGCCCCTCCCTCGCGCCCGGATCTCGGGTCCCCCTCAAAGCTCTCCGCTCATCCCTCGGAGCCTCCCTTTCTGAGCGTCCCGTTCCTCGGGACTCCCCCTCACGGTGTCCCCACATCTTTGGGGGCCTTTCCTTCAGAACACCCCCCTCATTCCCCCACGCCTCCCCTCTGAGATTCCCGCACATCCTTTGGAGGGGTCCTCCCCTCTGTCTGTACCCTCAAATCCCTGTGGTCTTGCCCTCCTCTTAGCCCTCATTTCCGCAGGGTTTTCCCTCTTGGTGCCGCCCCTCCCCCCATACACGCTGGGACCTCCGACATCCCTTAGGTGCTCCTTTGGACCCCCCAAAAGCTCCCCAGCTCCCAGACTTCACCCTTTCCTGCTATCCCTTGGTTTGTCTCCGTGTCTGTCTCTCCTTGTTCTCTCTCAGGACTCTGTGGCCCCCAATTCTGGGGATTGGGGTCCTCCGCTTTGCTCTCCCTGCCTCTGCCCCCGCATCTGTCTTGGTGGCCTCACCACTCAGTGGCTCTTGTGCTGAAGGCCCCCTTTTGAGCCCGCTCCTTTGCCCAGGGCTCTTGACCCCTTTGCTTTCTCTGCCCCTTGTCTCCCTGCTTTCTGCTCCCTTGTCTCTCCCTCTCCCCTTTTCTGTCTTTGCCGGGTCTCTGGGTCTCTGACCCCCCTCCGGCCCTCATGGCTTTGTGTCTGGAGCTCTTGAAGCAATGTGAGTGGTGGGGTGTCCGGGTCGGGCCGGAGTCCGCCCGCAGGCTGGCCGCGGCGAGGCTCCATGGGGTTGGTGCTGGGGCTAGGGCTGGCGCTGGGTCAGGAGGCTCTGGGGCCTCCCAAGAAAGGGGCAAGGAGGGAGGGGCCAGGCCTCCTGGCAGAGGTGGGAGTGGGGGGCCTTCTGCTCTGAGGCTTCTGCTTTGAGTTGCTTGAGTGTGTGGAGGGTGCCATGGGCTGGACGTCCTATTGGCTTGGTCCTGCATGGCCTGGCACTTTGTGATCGCTTGTGGGCAGGCCTGGGCTATTTTGGAGCTGGCAGGATGTGATATCACTTGGGCGTTTATTTAGACCCGGCTGGGGGGTGGGGGCTGCGTTCTTGCCAACTTGAGTAATGAAATTTTGCAGGGGGGTGCGGTCTTCTAGGCAGCTGGGCTGTAGGGTTTGTGGCCAGAACTTTGCAGGCCACCAGACTGGGCAGGTGAACAAGGGACTGTGCTGCCTTAGTCTTGCTGAGACTCTCAGGATGACGGGAGAGAGGAGTTGTTCTTGATCTGACCACCCTTGAGTATCTCTTTTGGTGATCTAAGAACTCTGGGCCTTGATTCTGTCGACTTCATGCTGTGAGACCTTTGATCACTCCAAGTCTCAGTTTCTCTATCTGTAGAAAGGGAATAACTGTGCTAGCCCCAGTGAGTTGTCGTGAAGATCAATGAAACATCTGTAGACATGATTTGTGAAGTGTCACTTTGTCTTTAAACTGAGCCCCCCCAGAGGGAAAACAGCTTGCCTAGGGTACACAGCTAGTTCGAGGCAGAGCTAGGACAGGGATCCAGCCCCAGACTCCTTACCCAGAGTTCTTTACCCTTTGTTCCATTACCACCTGATTATTCAGGATTACGCCTGCCTTTCCAATAGGGCAGGGAGCCAGCCGTCCCTTATTTATGCTCTGATTCCTGGTTGCTCTTTGTCAGTTTGCAAAGGTAGGCATGTGTGCATAGCTGGATGTCTGTGCTGGGAGACAGTTTGATTTTCCATATTCCATCCCATTGTTTTTTGAGGGTGGGCCCTGTTTGGCCAGTGGCACTTGGGAATAAAGTGAGTCAGTTTGTAGTTGTGAGCCTTTGCTGCTTTTCCTGCTTCTCTGCAGAATGGGGGAACAAAGGCCCCAAGTGGGAGCGGCCCCACAGACACCAGGAGTCTGCTGTCAAGGAGCCTAGGATGTCTTAGAACTTTGGAGCAGATGAGATCAGCTGTTGTAACACTCTTGTCTTAGAGACCTATAGAGGGTTGAGCAAGGACTCCTAGTCCTCTTCTATGACACTGCCTCTCAAGAGGTCACTGTCAGGCTGGTGTCCCTTGCCCACTGGTGTATAATGACCATTTCCAACATCCATTGATCTTTTCACTCTGGGCCCTGTGCTTGACACACTATACAGACTACTTGTGATGGGGAGGAAGAAGGGCTTGGTGTTTGGCCTGGAAGTAGGGGATCTGGATTCTGGTCTCCATATCTTACTCTCAGAGAGGCCACTTTCCCCTATGCTTCAGTTTCCTTGTCTGTAAAATGGGAATAATAGTCTTTTGTCCTAAGGCTGATTCTGAAATCACAGAATCCCTAAAGAAATTCTGTGAGGCAGAATGCCAAGGTTCTGTTCCTGGCTGCGGTAAGATGCTGTGCGACTTCAGACAAGTGTCTCTCTCTCTATTTTTCTTTCTGAAAAATGAGGGGGTTGGATGGCATGGGCTTTTTGGTGCTTCCACCTCCAGCATTTGAGGATTCTAAGGTAACTCAAAGGCCACCTATTTGCACCTGCATCTCATCTTACCTGTTAAAGGTGTGCTTGGTCACAGACCTAGAGGGAGAAGGTGTCGAATGCTGCAAGATGTGTGCTGACCATGTGCTGTGGGGTTTCATAGAAGAGAGCTCCTGTCTGGGCAAAGGGTTCAGAAGAGCTTCCAGGAGGAGGCAGTGCTTGAGTTGGGCCTCTATACCAGGCATGTTCTGCCTTTAATACAGATTGTTTCAGAGAGTAGAATTAATGTGGGTTTTAGAGTCATAAACACCTGGTTTTAATTGGTCTCCATCACTCATTGACTGTAATCTTGGGCAGGTTACTTTCTTTGAGCTTCAAGTTTCCTCATCTGGATTCAAGATATTTACACTACAGCATTGTGGTGAGGATTAAGTGAGATTATATGTTTAAAAAACACCTAGTACACCATAGGCACTTAATAAATGTGAACTTTTATTTCCCAATAATATCTGGGTCACTTTTTTCTTTGAGGAAACAAGACAGAGACCCAGCCTCTCCCCACCCACCCCCAGGCCTCCCCCTTCCCCCTGGTGTTCAGGTTGAGGTAACAAGGAAAGCACCTGACTGTTGTAATAAATAATAGGAGTAATCCTTTAATCTCTCACTTGCTTTGCGAGGCATTGTGTAATCTGTCAGGTTCTTTCCTGGCCATTGTTTCTCACAACAGTCCTGGGAGGAAGTCAGAAGCCATTGGAGTTCTCTCTGCTTCACAGGTGAATGAAGAATAGGGGGCCCAGAGAGGGACAGGAATCTGCTCAGGGTCCCACAGCATGGCAGTGTCAGAGTGGGCCTGAGCCTAGCCCTCTTGACTTTTCTTCTTCCGCAGCTTTGCTCCATATTTATCGCCTCTGCCTCGTAGCCTGTCCCTCAGGCCTCCTTCTCTGGGTCTGGTATCTGTTCTGCAAGGAGGGTTTGCTTGACTTTTCCTCAGCCCCTGAGCTCTTCTCAAACTTAAATAGGACTGGCTTTAGGCTGGGTGGAGACTGAGTCACCATCTTCCCTGGCTGTGTCATCCTGAGCAGCAAGTAGACACACCCAGAGGGCCAGAGACTTGCTGGTTGTAGACAACAGCATGGCAGGCTTTCCTCCCAGAAGTTCAGATTGGCTCAGGAATGTCTCTCTTTGGGCTTTTAGGGAACGGCTGCAGCGGTGGCTCCCCAGGGATCTGGAAGCATGAGCAGCATTGAACAGTTGTTGCCTGGCCTTTCCTGCCCCAAGCCTTTATTTTTGCTGTACCCTCCCTGTGGTGCCCTCTCTTCCCGTAGAGGCCCACATTGTCAAATGCTGCCACCTCCTCCAGGAAGTCTCTGAAACAGACTGTGAATTCTGTCCCAGGTCCATACTTGTAGAAAAGTGGCCGTTGCTGAAAAGTGGTCACTTCACCTCTCTGCACCTCAGTTTCCTTATATATAAAATTTAGGTCTCTTAGCTTTATAAAGTTTGGGTTCCCCAGAGAGTCTCCTTTGGCAGGTGTAGGGGCAGGAGTCAGCTGTTCAAACCTGATGCTGCTCTGATGCTGAGAGCCTGTGGGCTGCGCTCTGGGAAAAGCTGAACTGAGCGTTTCCTGGGTTTGTATCACAGCTTGGCTTGTCCCCCACTGCGTGACCTTGGATTGATCAAGTTTTTGTACCTCAGTTTTCTTCTGTCATGTTGAGATGGAAACCCCTTCCTCACAGGTTGCTGTGAGGATAAGAACTTCTGTGGTGAAGGCCCCTTGAGAATAAGGAAGTTGATGCTACAGTGCCATTTACCAGGTGCCAGGGACTGTGCTAAATGGTTTGTGGCATCATCTCACCATATTATTGCAGCAATCCTATGATGCAGATACCATTATTATCCTCATTTTACAGGTGAGGAAACTGGCTCCTCCTCATCTTTGTTTTGGGCAGGATTTGTTGTTTCCAGAAGCAAGTTACCCTTCCCTTGCTTAGCCCTGGCAGCAGACACTGTCAGACCTGGCCAGGGTGAGGGCTGTGGAATTGAACACTTAGACAGGAACGCAATCCTGTCATCAACAGGAGTTTAATGAGGCTGATGAGGTGTGCAGTCTCATCACCTCTCAGATTCCTGGATTTCCCAGTCCTGGCTGTGGCTGCCTCTCCTCCCTCCACCTGTGTTGGAATCAGCTGGTTCCTCACCCACCCACTCGTGGGAACCAAGGCTATCTTAAAGACAAATGATATCCATATTCTACAGCTAAAAGATTATTTCTTGTTTCTCAGCGAAGAAGCAGGCCCAGGTAAGGGTAAGGACAGGGATGTGCCTAGGATCCCAAAATAAGACCATGCCAGGGCTGGACAAGAACCATGGCCCTGCCTGCCCACCTAGGTCACCATTTCTGTGTATTGCTGGCCTAGGTCACCCGGTGGAGAGTGGGAACACTGAGGTTTGGTTTGGGCAGTTAAGTTTCCTCATAGGACAAAAGGGGGAGAAATGGTCCCAAGTGGAGCTAGACTTGGCTCAGCCTGGAGCTAGATGGGCTTGGAAAGCACTTTCTGACCAGGGCCCTGTCCTCCCAGCCCTGGGCTGGGCTCTGAGAGGCTGGGAAAGAACAGACAGGGCCTCTGCACTTGGGAACTTATGGTCTGACAAGGGAGACAAGGCCTACAATTATGAGAGACTGTGTGACAGTCTGTAATTAAGCGTCTGCTGAAGAAAAGCATTGTTTGGGAAGGAAGAAGTGAGTGTGTGCCAGAGGAAACAAGAGCCCTCTTGAAGGGGGCTGGATTTGCAGAGACAGAGGGTGGGGCTGACATTCTAGCGAATGGTTTGTGCAAAGGCAGAGGTGCGGAGGCTGGAAGGTAAGCATGTATTTAGGGAAAGGGTGAGTAGACCAGTTTTGCTGATGCATCAGGGCTCTGGATGAAAAATCTGGGAGGGGTCAGGAAGTTGTAGGCAACATTGGACATCAGCTGAAAAGCAGAGGCTTTGGGGAGCCATGGAAGATTTTAGAGCAGGGGTAGCACAACTCCCCCCCCCCCACCCCCCCAAGAAGGTGAATCAGGCTGAATGAATTGGAATGAATGAAAATGATGACAGGGAGGAAGCATTGCAAGCATTCAGCTGAAAGAAGAGGGTGAGGTTTGGGTGGAGCCCATGGGATGGGAAAAGACATATAGGGTAGCAGGGGGTGTCGTGCTCTCTCAAGAGAGCCTGTCTGGGGGTTTGATGGCCCAGGGGGAAAGATGTTGGGTGTTGCTGCTTTGGGGGGGGAAATAACAATCTGAGCAAATTGCTTATATAGCTGCAATGTGCCAGGCTCTGTGCCAGGGCCTCCATGGGTGCTGTCGAAAATCCTTAGACCAAGCTGGAGGCAAAGGGACTTACCGACCTCCTTTTACAGATAAGGAAAATGGGGCTGAGACCCAGGGCTGACTGTCTGCATACTCTGACTCTTACCACAGTTCAGCTCTGCTTGGAAAAGAGACTCTTACTATCAGGGTTCCAGGAATCTGAATCTTCTTGCCTGTTGAATTGGGGGCACACAAATACGTCCCCTAAAGCCTATAAGCCTTTACTCTCTAAAGATCTGGAAAGTCGGGGCTGGTGCCAGTTTAGAATTTCTTCAAGGTAGGAGAGTCAGGGAAGTGAGGGGCCTTCACATCATCAGTTTTACTCACCAGGCTGTGAGCAGCCTCCAGAGTTGGACTTCATATGTGTCTAGTCCAACGGTGGCTCGTCCGTGACTGGGTTCATTGGGATTCTCAGCCAGCTGCCACTAGAGAGGGTGTTCCCTGGCCCAGCCAGAGGAATCAGCCACCCACAAAGACAGGAGGGGACTTGTCCCAAGTTTCTCTTGACACTGGAGAGCCAGGTGATGGAGCCCAGTTCCCATTTCGCAGGCTGCAGCCAAGGATACTTCCTGGGCAGAGAGAAGGAGAAGGGAACTGGTACTTACCAAGCGGCTTCCATGGGAGGCAGCAACGGTTGGTCCCACTGCACAGCTAGGAAACTGATGGCTTGGCCAATCATTCTCCTCCTCTGTGTGTCCCCCTGAGCTGGACCTTGGGTCATGAGGCAGAGCAACCACATGGCAGGCACATCCTCTGTGCTCTGCTCACTCCCCTTCTTCTTTGCCTCCCTAGGAGGTAAACACCCCCAGGACCCATATGCCAGTCTACTTTGGCAAATGTTCTCTGAGCCCAACTATATGCAAGATATGATTGTAACTGCACCCATCTTTTTCATACCAAAATCTAGACAAAGGTTTTGATGAGGGATTTTTGTTCTGCTTCTGAATAGACACAGCCTCTTGTGAGAAAATACTCAGACATTGGAACAGTGGACTAGAGCAAGCAGCCTGTACTGTCGCTTTCAATTGTAGTAATTCATTTGATTAATGCTTTACCATTTGCCCCATGGTTTCTCACAAATTTGACCATCCATACATATATTCATTCTTTTTATTTTGTTTTCCACATGTTGGTTCTGGATCCTTAATATTTGTTTAGCCTATTTTTGATTTGCAAAGTACTTTCATCCACTTTATCTCGGTAGATCTTATACACCTCTGGGAGGTCATTACTATTCTTGTTCTCCTTGTTTTCCAGAAAGTGACTTGACCAAGGTTACTCTGGGATTCACTGGCTGAGCTGTTCATTCATTCAACAAATATTTAAGTGCCTGCTGAGTGCCAGGCAGCGAGCTGGCCTTGTCACTACAGTGGCAAGCAGAGCAGTCTTAAGAGACTTAGTCACTCACCTCCCAGAGTTCACAGTATCACTGAGGTCTAGCCAGGATTTACGCCAGCACTCCTGACCCGCACCCTGGACTCTTTCCACTGCAGACCCCTGTAATTTGGGCTTGTGGCTTAGATCTAGATTGTTGTAGTCTGTGAGTCCTGAGCCTAGAGCATTGTGGAAAAGCAAGCCAAGGCAGTAAATTTCTGCAAACTGAACTTCAGAAGTGACAGAAGAGGTCTTCAGTCATGACTTAATTATTAACAAGAAGGTGAGAAAGGACATCTCAACAGAAGGCCATCTGCTCCTTCTCCTGGGGGACAAGGGGTGGGGGAGTTGCCCGAGGGCTGCTATACTCAACATCCTGGCCTGAATTTTCTCCAGCTTCCAAATATTTGATTACAGTCTGCACAGGTGTGGAGCCCTATGGCCATGTGCTGAGCTGGGGACCCTCCCTTGCCTCCTTTAATATTAAATGAGATGAAATAAAGGCGCATCCTAGAATTTCATGCCTAGAAAGGACTCTGGCCCAGCCCCCTCAGGTCCCATGAGTGGGAACCAAGCATTAGAGAGGAAGGGACTTGCTAGGATCCCATTTTGAAAGAAATAATCCTTCCTCTTCCCGTCTTACCAGCCTTACATAATAATTTCCCCATTGCTCCCTGTAGGAGCTCTCTCTTAGCTGAACCTGTTCCACAGTCAAGCCATAGTCACATCTTCCCTATGCCTTAAGACCAAGTTTTTTATGAGTCTGACATTTTTCTCCTGCCAGAGCCCTATGATGTCCAGGCTGCCTCCATCTACTGTCAGAGGCTGACCACCTGTTCTACAAGGCTAGACCAGTAGAGGCTAGGCCTCAAACTCCAGATGCCTGGGCTCTGAGACATACAAGAGGTTTTTCTGGGTGCATTTTGCTAGAGTTATTTTTATGTGTAGAAATTACATTTTTATTGAAAAAGCAATTTGTGTATGTGGCTAAACTTTCAAACTTTGTAGAAAAAAGTGCCCAATGAAAAATTAGGGTCTCTCCCACCTCCACTCCTCAGTGATCACTGGGAACAGTCTTGATGTTTCCTTCCAGAAATACTCTTCATATATGGGCAGCTATGTCAATAGCATCCTTTTTTATTACACAAATGGTGGCATATTCTCTGCCTACAGCCTGCTGTTTTGTGCTTTGTCTTCTTCACGCAAGTCTAACTATGTTGTAGATGTACACAGGTCCTTGGCCTCCTTTTCCATGACCATGTGACAGTCTGTCAGTGGATGGACCACCAGCTGTTTGTCCAGTCCTTTGCTCAAGGACATTTAGGTTGTTTCCAGTGTTGCTGCTGTGAGCATTGCTGCAGCGAGCACCCTTCCCCACACGTATGTATGCCTGCATGTATGCCTGTGGAGCTGTGGGAACCATTCCTGCAAGTGAAATTGTTGCAAAGAGTCTATGCACCTAAAATTTTGCTAGATGTTTTTAAAAAAGTTTTTTTAATGTTTATTTACTTTTGAGAGAGAGAATGCACGAGTGTGAGTGCAGGAGGGGCAGAGAGAGAGGGAGACACAGAATTCAAAGTAGGCTCCAGGCTCTGAGCTGTCAGCACAGAGCCTGATGCAGAGCTTGAACTCATGAACCGTGAGATCATGACCTGAGCTGAAGTTGCACGCTTAGCCAACTGAGCCACACAGGTGCCCCTGCTAGATGTTTTTGAATTACCTTCTTTTGCATTCTGAAAATGTGTATTTTTTAAAAAGCACTCTACCTCCCCTGGATTCAAATTCATTTCCTTGGTTGAGAACAGACTTTTCCAGTTCAGCCCAGACAGGGGAAGGGGGTTGGCCAGTGTCACCCAGTAGTCCTCAGCCAATGAGGTATTTCCAGAGTAAGGTGCTGATGGAAGGAAGTGAGAAATGAAGGGAAGAAATGGGCTGGAGGGTTGACAAGATGGGGCCAGGATTGGGTGGAGGGAATTCTGTTGTAGGTACCTTGGGACCTGTTTATGACTTGGTCTCCAGGGAGAAGCATCCTCCCTCCCACACTGTATCCTCCTTCCTGTGTTTCTCTGGCTTGGGCTGCACCTGCTTGGCAGCTGCTGGGCCAGTGAACTCATTTATTCAGCAAATGTTTACTGAGCTCCCGAATACCGGTGCAGGCTTGGCCACTATGTCCCTGCCCTTCTCTGACCCTCAATTTTCTTCATCTGAAAAATGGGGAGGCTCATCCATACCTTTCTCATGTCACGAGGCTAGTGGGAAAATATGGTAAACCAGCCAGTGGGGAAACCCCATAAAACAGATTATAGTGGTCTTAGCTAGACACTGTGCCAGGCACCCTGGAGTCACTGAGTCTGATGTTTGGACCAGTCCTGAGTGGGCTACCGTCAGTCTTAATAGATGGCTGGGGCAGCTGTTGGTGGGTGTCTCCAATTGCTATGCCAGGACAGAGTCAGGCTCATGCCTAGGATGAATTTGATTTGCCCCAGGATGCTGGAACTCCAGGGCCTGCTCAGGATGAAGGTGATTGGGTGACAGGCGAGAAAGAGGTAGTCAGGGAGACCAGGAGGGTCCCCACGCCACGGCCAGTTTTGCCTCCTCTGAGCCAAAAGGAAGGTCCTTTAGAGTCCCCCACAGGGCATTTCTGCCACTCCCTTTCAGCCTTCAGCAGTGGTAGGATGAAGAAGGGGAAGTTCTGTAATTTTTCCAGTTTAAAATGACCAGTTTAAAATCACCAGCCTAGTTCCTTCCTCCCATTTTATCAATGGGAAAACTGAGGCCTGGAGTTGGTCTCCTCCCAGGTGTCCCAGTGAGTGGGCAGCCTTATTGGGATTAGAACCCAGGTGTTCAGCCCTCCCAGGCCTTAACCCTCACCGTCTTTCCCACATCGTCCCAGTCTTTAGTTTCACTTTGGGGTTAAAACCCAAAGTGAAAGAAAAAGGCAAAGCAGGAAGCAGCTGCCTTCATTCAGACCCAGCCCAGGCTGGGACTGGCCCTGGGGGATCCAGGCCGAGCTGGCCTTACAGGAGGAGAGCAGGCCTTTTCTCCCTCTTGCTCTGGAGGCCCAGGGAGGGGGCGGGGGGGGCAGCAGGGCCCAGCTGGGAGAGGCGCCAGGCTACAGACAGGCAGTGGCGTTCTGGCCTGTGCTGTCTGGGAGACGGCCAGTCCGACGAGTTTCCTGGTGAGAGCCTCACCCGGGTGTGGCCCCAGGTGAGGAGCTACTACCTTTTAAACTCCCGTCCTGGAGCAGGGCTGAGCTGGGCTTATGCTGGCCTGGGAAAGAAATCCTGGCTTCCCAAATCCAGCTTCCACAGAACAGTCCCATTCTCCCTGAAGGTAAGAGCTAGGGCCCTGTCTCTACTGTGAAGACTTTTAAACTTTTGGTCACTTTGGGGCAGGTATTTACCTCAACTCCTGGCAGCTTCTTAAGGACCCAGATGGCCTGAAAGCCTTTCTGCCCTGGTTCTAGTCCCAGTCTCAAGAACTTGGAAAGGACAGGGATTGGGGGAGCAGGAGCCATGGCTTCTCCGGAGTGTTTAGGTAACTTCAAGCAAGATCCTCTCCCCTCTGGGTTTCAGATTCCCCATTTGTTTCTTGGCAGGAGGAGCTCTTTCTAGCTCTGCCGTTCAGTTGAATCAGTTTTGATCCCTTGGAAGCTAGGGAGTATCTTAACACCTGATTTGGTTGGCCTGTATATTTCAAAGATTAGCTGGGTTCTTAAGTTCCTGTGCTTTTTCTAAGAAAATTCTCAGCGTTGCCAGAGCAGATATGGTACCAATTTTGTTGCCCAACAAATAACAATTTCAGTGTACTTCTCTTCTCTGAACAATCACAGGGTCCCCAAGCACAAAGCCATTTTGGTTCAAGTCCACTCCCTGAGGGCTCACGCCGAGCACATGGTAGGTGATCAGGTAGGCCTAACTGTGTTAAGGCTGAGCCAGGCACTGGGGGAGAAGCCCACACCCCAGAAGTCTCACAGACCTGTAGTTAAGATCCTGGCTCTAGTGACATACTGCTGGAGTTTAGATCCTGGGCTGCCACCAAGAGCTGTGAGACCTTGGGCAAGTTGCTTAACCTCTCTAGACCTCAGTTTTTTCATTTGCAAAATAGAGATGATAATATTACCTGGCATTAGTCTCAGCATGTGGACAAGAGAAAGAATGTGTGTAAAGCACTGAGCACAGTATCTGGTACAGAGGAACCACTTAAAAAATGTTAGCTGCTGCTGTTATTGATACCCAGGGGGAGAGAGAAGACTTGAAATAGCTAAAGACTGTCCATGCCCCGTGCCTGGAAAGATGTAGGTGGACTAGATGTGGTGTTTGGAGGGATATCGAGTTTTGTCTGCCAAGTGCAGCGCTCTGATGGGGACTCTGGAGTGAATTGAGGCAGGCTTTAGAGAGAGGGTGACCTTCAAAACCTCAAAAGCTGGGTAGGATCCAGGTGGTGGAGATTTTGAGAGGAAGATACCCTGGGGTCTGGGGGTGCCATGGGTAGGGGAGGGGAAGGGAATCAGGGAGGAATGGCAGGGGATCAGGGAGGAATGGCAGGGGTTGGCTGCCCAGGGCCAGGAGAGCTGAGCTCAAGCTAGAATGCCTGCTGAGGGCCATCAGAGTCAACTAGGCACTCAGAGCCAGGGTTTGTCTCTGAAGGGTCATCACTCCTTGGACCAGTTTCCTGCTGGGACCTATTATTGAGTGTGCTGTGAATAGATATGATAGTTCCAGCTTCTCCTGGAACTTTCTTGCCTTCCCAGGCTTTGTGCGCTTCATGATATGGTGTTGCCCTGCACAGGGGTGTGGTAGTAGTCCACAGGTGTCTGCCTGCCTGGGGACAGTTTGGCCTGGGCTAGCGTAGGAAGAGTGGAACTTGGCTGACAGCACCTGTAACAGCAGGCTGCCTCTGCTACTGCTGCCCCAGCAGTTTCCACAAAGGGGGCGCGCATAACAAGTGTGTGGAGACACTCATTAGAAGAGGGTTTGGGTTCATCCCAGCCAATTCCTCCCTCCTCACAAGCCAACCTCCAAACAACCACCCCCTCTCTTTCCAAAGAGTCAGCCATTCTTGTGCTCAGAGTGCCAGGGGTGAGCCAGAGGAGGGTAGGGAACAGTTCAGACTTGGTCTCTTTCCTCAAGGAGCTTCCATTCAGCTTGGAGTCCCCATCCAAGAAGGTGACAGATATACAAGATACTCTCTGCTTGTGATAAAGAGTCTTGAAGGAAACAAATAGGTGCTGAGAGGGAACTGAGGATGGGGAGGGCATGTCAGGGAAGGTGAGGTGACCACTGGGAAGGAGGAAGTCAGGGGCAGATTGGGAACAGCAGGGCTCAGGACCCTCAGGTGGAAAGTGTTTAGCATATTGAGGGAACAGGGAGAGGTTCTGTTATATCTGGAATGGTCTGCAAGGTCAGGCAGGGCCTCATCAGTCTCCGTGACCTTGTTCTCTAAAGCAAACAACTTTCTTGCCCTGTAGGAGCCAGAGTGTCAGTGAATCAAGAGGTGTTGTTTTTGTTTTTTTAAATTAACATCAGAACTCCCAAATACTGACCTTCTGGTTGGTTTTCATACTGATCCTAAGTCCTCAAGAAAAGGGTTCTGCAGCACTCCCTATTTATTGCTAATTTCCTTTCACATACCACCTCATGGTTCACAGGTTTTGTTGCTTCTGTTGGCAGTTTGTTGCAGGTTGCAGTTATTGCTTTTTTAGAGGTAATACAACAGGAAGGTTAAGTGACTTGCCCAAAGTCACACAGCTTAATCAAGATTTGAAGGTTTTTTTAATTTTTTAAATTTATTTTTTAATGTTTTTATTGATTTTTGAGACAGAGAGAGACAGAGCATGAGCAGGGGAGGGGCAGAGAGAGAGGGAGACACAGAGTCTGAAGCAGACTCCAGGCTCTGAGCTGTCATCACAGAGCCTGACGCGGGGCTCGAACTCATGGAGTCTGAGATAATGACCTGAGCGAAGTCGGATGCTCAACCAACTGAGCCACCCAGGCGCCCCAAGATTTGAAGTTTTGGTTCACTGTTCTTTTTATTCTACCACACTACTTCTATGTAAGAAGGCCAAAGCAGAAGTTTCTATTTTTAGCAAGGTTGCAACTCTAAAATGATCACAGTTAAAAAGTGTCGTATGGGGCTCCTGAGTGGCTCAGTTGGTTGAGCATCCAACTCTTTATTTCAGCTCAGGTCATGATCTCACGGTTCGGTTCATAAGTTCAAGCTCTGCATCTGGCCCTGCGCTGACAGCGTGGAGCCTGCTTGGGATTCTCTCTCTCCTTCTGTCTCTACCCTTCATCTGTGTCCACCCACTCTCTCTCTCTCAAAATAAATAAACTTGAAAAGTTTTGGTATGGAATGCCATAATAGTAATTGTGTCCAGGCGATGAGATTAGAATGACCTTTTTTCCCTTATTTTCTACAATGTTATTTATAGTTCATTCTTTTTTTTTTTTTTTTTTTTAAAGAGAGAAGTGTGCATGGGCGTAGGGCAGGAGCAGAGGGAGGGAGGGAGAGAGAGAGAAAGAGAGAGAGAGAGTATCTTAAGCAGGCTCTGTGCTGATGCAGGGCTCCATCCCAGGCTTGTGGGATCGTGACCTGACCCAAAATCAAGAATCGGATGCTCAACCAACTGAGGTGCCCCTGAATTCTTTCTTTTTATTTCCCTTTCTTGAATGTCAGGAAGGAGATTGTAGGCAGATTATAGATCAGCCCCTTCTCACAAACACATTTAACTCAAAGTTGAAATTTTAAACATTCATGTTATAAGTTTTTTTCAATTTTTTTTTACATTTATTTATTTATTTTTGAGAGACAGAGACAGAGCACAAGTCGGGGAGGGGCAGAGAGAGAGAGGGAGACACAGAATCCAAAGCAGGCTCCAGACTCTGAGCTGTCAGCACAAAGCCCGACACAGGGCTTGAACTCACAAACCGTGAGATCATGACCTGAGCCAAAGTCAGACACCCAACCAATGGAGCCACCCAGGTGGCCCTCATGTTATAAGTGTTTTAAATATTTTACTTTGTGACCTTTGGATTTGGGGTGTAAAACAGCAAGTTGATATTTGGGGCTTATTGGTAGAGAATTCCTCAGTGGGCTCCTCACTAGCCTCCCCTTTTTAAAAAATTGGGATAAAATGCACATAACAATTTACCATCTTCCCTATTTTTAAGTGTACAGTTCAGTGTCATTAAGTACACTCACATTATTTTACCACCACTCTTCTCCAGAACTCTTTACATCTTGCAAAACTGAAATTCTTCACGCAATTAAACAACCACTGTCCATTCCTCCCTCCACCCAGCCCCTGGCGGCAACCACCATTCTACTTTGTCTCTGAATTCAACCACTCAGGGTGCCTCATTCACAGGCCCATTTTAAGAGAATGTATTGGAAAGGGGGTAATATCTCTGAATAATTAAGTCTTTGGGTGGTGATTAATTCTCCCATTTAATGCACACTGCAACTCACAGTTTCATGTGCTCATGTTCCAGCATAGTTGTTAAAAGCCTGATCATCTCCTGGGAGGGCTTTCTCCACACAGGTGGCCTTGGTTCCAAAGCCCATGGTGGCTGCATGGAGCCTAGCCACAGCCCCCCTGTGGAGGTGGAATAATAGGACGGGGAAGGCTGTGGATTTAATTATAGGACCCAGGCACAGTTCCTTAACTACTTACTTGCTGTGGGATTTGGGCCAAGTCTTTCCACCTCTCTCAGCCTCAGCTTCCTCCTCTGAGAAATGGGACAAATACTTCCTGTCATGTGGACATCCCAAAATCGGTGAGACAGATAATGGACTTCCTTTTGCAGTCTTGAGGATCCTAGCACCATGTTCAAATGTGGTTAAAGGCAAGGCAAATAGGGCTCCCGATCCCCATTTTACAGAAGAAGCAGAGACTTAGAAGTGACTGGCCCGAGGTCATTCAGCACTTAAGTGACCACATGGGCTGGAAACCAGCCACCCTCACAAATTGCAGCTGTTGAGGGTTCCTTATTGGTCAGTCTTTTGAGGGTGAGAAGACTGGAAACAAATAGTTGCTTTCCTATCTTACTGGATTTTAAACATTGCCCAAGAAACTCTGTTGTTGATGGTCCTACAGGGGAGGATGAGGGGTTAAGGTTTTCAGTGGGGAGTCAAGGACAGTGATTCTGCACCATGGGAATAGAGCATTTCTGTGATCATCTGGCCCAGGCACAACAAATACCTTGCTCTTTGCAGTTACTTCCCATACTAGGCTCATGGCGGTCTGCATCAGTCAATCCCAGCATTCCCACTGAGCCCGGGCACAGCGTCAGAATCCTTCTTAACACAGGCGGGTACTACCAGTCAACGAGAAATAGCACACTCAGGGCAACCTGTGCCATTTCCAACCTAGTATACTCCCCAGCTTTTACAGATGTGCAGCAATCCTGGCAGGGGAAGGGACTGTTTCAGGGGCAGGTGATGTCACAGGTCTCTTTGTGAGAGTGGAAAAGGGTCTGGCAGGACAGCGCAAAGCCTGGGGAGGTGTGATGAGTATGCTTGCAAAAACATCGAGGCACAGTAGCTCCCAGAGGGTTAGAAGCTGTCAAGGTAAAGTCCACTTTCTTCAGCCCTTGGGTGCTGGTTTGGGCTTGAGGTCTTTGTGGAGGTGCACTCTAGTGAGACTCTACCAGCAGCAGGAGAAGACCGAACTTGTGTTTCTACAGCGGCTTCTAAGCTTTGTAGGATTTTGTGTGGCAGTCTGGCTTGTCATGAAGTTGTGTTTTTACTCCTTGTCATACTGGATGCTGTGAAGTTTGGGTTCTGGAGATTGAAACCTGTAGGGTTTGCACTCACTTAACAGATAACACATGATTTGCCATGTGACGCTGAGCAGGTCCCTCAACCTCTCTGAGCCTCCATTTCTTCAGCAGCACAAGGGGAGATGGTGAGAACATCTCCTCGCTGGGATCACATATAAGATGCAGGTGTAAGGACCTCGGACAGTGACTGGGCCACTGCAGTAGCCACCGATTCCTGAGCAGACAATAAATACCACTGGTAATTATGAGTATCAGCCACTAATATTCACCTACTTCTTACACTGCCATTGTGGGGGCAGGGTTCTGTGGGCAGGGTTGGTGACCTTCACTTGGGTAGGTGTTCTTTCAAAGAGATCTTCCCAAATGTTACCATATTGTGCTTTCAGAGGTGGTTGGGAGAAAAATCAAGTAGGGAGGGCTATGGGGGCGTGAGGAGGACTTGTAGTCACGCTGTAGTCACGACTTGTCCCAGCGCCTCTGTCTCCTGCTTGCCAAGTCACTTCTTACAGATTTTTCTCTACTTGCCGTGTCCTCACAGTCTTCTTCCAGGGGGAAGGCCCTGAAGGTCTGTAGTAGTTTTGGGGTAAAGTCAGAAGCAGGGTCCTACCTCCTAAGTGTCAGCAGACATTTGCCTGGGCACCTTTTCTGGGCTGAAGTTGAGGTTACAGGGATGGAAACCACATAGTCACTGCCTTCAGGGGGCTCAGGGTCTAAAGGGAGAAGTAGAAAAGCAAACAGGCCTATAAAACAGTGTGGTGGTGAGGGCCAGTAGCACATCTAAACATGGGACGTTGACCCAGCAAGGGAGCCAGGATGGAGCTGGAGCCTGTCAGGGAAGGCTTCTTGGAGGGAGTAATGCTGGAGCTGAGATCTGGAGGAGGAGGCAGAACGAGGGAGGAGGTAGGGTGTTGCAGGCAGGGAGCAGCCAGTGCAAAGGCCCGGAAGCTGAATAATTAAGCTGTGACCTGTGTTGGCTTAAAGAGGGTGCAGAGAGTGGTCACCACCCAAAACTATCAGATGGTGATGCAGGTGTGGCATGGAGAGGGGGGACGGCTGTGGGTCCTCATGGCACTGAATCTTCCTGCCCCAGCCCTTGGCCTGAGGAGTGCCTTGGTGGGGCTGGGATTGGGCAACAGCTATGTGGGACTCCATCAAGCCCTTTCCCACCTATCTACTCGAGACCCCCTCACCGCCATCCCAGGGCAGTGGGCAGGGCAAGTCCGTGTTGTTGACATTTTATGGATGAGAGAAACTGAGGCCCAGGAGCCTAAGTGGTGCGGTGAGTGCAGAGCCAGTGCTCACACACTCAGACTCCTAGTGCACAGCTGCTCTTGTAGCTCCGAAGCAGGTATGTCGTGGGGGAGGGGTGGCAAGTGTGGCCAATCTCCTTTTCTGAGGATGGGTTCATCATCTCAGGTAGGGCCTCTGTGCTGCTAGTTTTCCCAGAGGAAGGCGTTTTAAGCCCCATCTGTGCCAAGGCCCTGGTGTTAGTCCTCACATCATTTCCCTTGTAGCTAGGCTGAGTGAACATTCTCCTGTGTCTTTTTTGCTTATTGATAACGATTCTCTGGATGCAAAAAACAAAACAAAAAAAGTTTGAGGTATGAATGTCACACACACACACAAATGCTGTCTGATGTCACATCCAGAACTGGGTGTGAAATAGGAGGGCAAAGAGAGGACAAATATCTCAGGCTTGGATGGAATCTGAAAGGTCACACCCACGAGGGCTTGTGTCTTCTCCCAGCAGCCATCATGCCTGTGTGTAGCCTAGCTGAACTCTCCTGGGCAGCTCTGCCCTTTAGAAAGTGCCTCCTTATAATGCAACATGTTTCCCCTCACAACCTCACCTTCCTGTCCCCACTCTAGTGTGGGGCACATATATGTGTGACAGTCTTCTAGATATTTGAAGATAGTAGCCATACTTTTCTGAATTGGCTTTCTTTTCCAGACCACTATCCCAGTCTCTCCCAGCTCTCCTCACGTTGAACTAGACATGACTCATGGTGCACGTGTATCATACCCCACTTGTGGCATATCTTTGACAGACATCACTAATCAGTCACAGACAGCACTCTTGTTCAGTCAGTCCCTGGCTTTCTCACGCAGTGCTCCATGTGGCAGTGTTCCATGTGGCTATGCCCAGGAGGCATTTCTTTGCCACCTCGGCATTTTAGTGTGAGTTTCTTCAGGACAAGGACTTACTCATCCTGGATCCTACTGCCCGGGACCCAATGTGTGGCTTCCCTGCTGTAAAGTAACCATTTGTCATAACAGGATGGATTTGTCACAGTGGGAATTCTCCCCACACAGGTTGCCTTCTTCTCATCAGGTTCCATTTGGCCAATGCCCCTTGTCCAGAATTGCCAACATTACCCACAATGTTATCCGGAGTTCAGTGGGGCTGCACCCCGCCCTGGTCCTTTCTCTGTTAGTGCAGCCTCACACCGTGTCTGTGGTCAGCTGGAGTCGCTAAGGCATTTTTCCACATGTGCTGCTTTCTTACGTAACTGTCTAACTTGGGATCAAAATCTTAATATAAGCTCTGAGGACTAGGCCCTCGCCCTTCTTAGGTCTCTGGCACCAGGGCAGGCAACATTGCCAGTGCTGACCTGACCTGAACTCAAGGTTTTCCCCATTCAGTTCTGTACTGTTTCATCCCATCTCTCAGCTGCCCAGGGTTCCTGGCTCTGATTCTGTCACCCGATATGCCACCTGTCACAGTGAATGAGCCTGTTAACACCTTTTTTCTATTCTGGGATCCTCTTGGTCATTCAGAATGATGAAAGAGGCCAACAATCTAGGTGCGCAGAGCAGCAGTGTCTGGCTCTACACACAGGACATGGGGGCCTGTAACAGCCTGTAAAAAGCCGGGCTTCTGTGACCCATCACCAGGGTTTGACGTCAGCCCTCCAGAAGTGAGGGTGTTTGTTTTTTTGTTTTTTTTTAAGGCATTTTGTAAGTAGTACTTCCCAGACTGGGCCCCTGAGACCTTGGAAAGGCAACAGTGAGTTTCACATGCTAGAGACCGTATTTGAAAAGCCAAACCTTGGATTCTCCACCCCGGCTCCCCACTCCCCACTAGGCCAGACAAGAGGCTGTTACATCAGGTTTTTACACTGAAGTGGGGCAACAGCAGCCCTGTAACTCTGAATATCGTCTACTCAGCAGCACCCTCTACTACCAGTTATAACTTTGAGATACAACAGGAAAGTCATGATTCAATAACTGCAGCTTGGAAACTGGCATCTCTTTAAAGCTCAGACTCCCAGGGGTGGTGGTCATAGGTGTCCTGGGGGGTAGGGCAGGAGCCTCTGAGCTGTTGGCAGAGCTGACTCTGCAGGCAGGTCTCGGAGGATAAGTAAGACGACAAGATGATGTTTGTGGCAGATTCCAACACAGCATGGACAAGGGGTGGGGCGCCTGACTGGCTCAGTCAGTGGAGCGTGTGACTTTAAGTTTCAGCCCCATGCCAGGTATAGAGCTTTTTTAAAATTAAAAAAAAAAAAGAAAGGAAGAATGGCAAAGAGTGAATGTTGCCCGACAGGTTGCTCACTGGATACTGTTGCAGTAATGGTGGAAATGGATTTTGGAAACGGCATGCCATTTGGGGTCCCCTGGTCAGAGGCTGAAGGAGGTATAGGGCTCCACACAGGTGGCTGCCTCCCTGAATGCCTGGAGCGGGTGGTCTCCAGGCTGGGAATGTGAAGGCATCTTCCTTTCTCAGTCTGGGGAGAAGAGGGAACACATCCACACTTAGAGCCCCGGACAGGGGGTCCCTGCTCTGCCACTTGATGCTCAGCACATGTGCCTTTCTGATCCTCAGTTTCCTTGTCTGTACTGTGAGGAGGCTGCAGTAGTGGGGTGGGTCTGCAGATACTGTGTGGGAATTCCAGATGGGGAACAAAAAAAAGGAAAACGGGAGCTGCTCTGAGGAACCTAGGGTGGGATGAAAGTCCAAAAGCCTTCCTCAGTTCCCCCTTGTGGGCCCTCAGAGCCTGGTTTGAAAATGACTGGCATTACTATCTCCTAGGATGTTGGAGTTTGGAGGCTCCACATCCTCATTTCTAATCCCAGCACCCCTTTGACCGGCTGTGTGACCTGGGAAAGGCGGCCTCACCTCTCTGAGCTTCACTTTGAAACTGTAGGAGCCAAGTTGGGGAAGTCCTGGGTGACTGGGAAGCTGATGTGAAGGTTTCTGGTATCTGTGGTGAGAGGGCCAGAGCACCTGGGACCACACATCTGGAGAAGGGCCTGAGGAAGAGGGCCGCTGGCAGCAGTGGTCACAGGCGTGGGTTGGGGTGTACCTTTTCCTTCCATGTGCTGGGCGTTCTGGTCCAGGGTTCGCCAGGCCTCTGCCCCCCATGGCTAGCAGAGCCAGAGGCTGCCACCTTCTAGCCCACTCAGGAAATCGTCGCACCCCGCTTGAGGATCCAGGAAATGGGAGCCTGTCTAGGTCCTGACTGGGGAATTGGCCTGGCCGGGATCTCAGCCAGGCCCTGCTAGGCGGCGCCGAACTCCAGCCCTGGGCCGTGTGGTGAAGTTGTAGCTCGAGCACTGGCTCTGGAATCAAAAAGGCTGAGCACAGATCCTGGCTTTCCCACTCACTGGCCATGTGACCTTGCGCTGCTCACTTCTTCTGAGCTTCCCTTTTTTCCTCTTTGAAACGGGAATGGTAGGCCTGGTGAGGTGATGAGCTGAGAAGTTAAAGTGCCTCATGCTGGGCCAGCTCACGGCCACCCTCAGCCAGGGGAGATGCCCCAGAGCACATGAAGTCTTCCGGCCCAGAGACCCAGCTGACCTGAACTCTGGGTCCATCTGGACGGCACTGGACTGCCTCTAGCCCCTTAACCCTCCCTCCAGCCCCTCAGGCCTGGACATGTCAGGACAGAACCCTCTCACACCCTTGCCCTTAGCTGGGGTGCAAACAGTGCTTCTGAGGAACAGCTGTCTCCGGGGGCAGAGGGAGGGGAGTTGCCACCAAGCAGGTCCCTCCCAGGCAGCCACTCCAGGCCCATGAAGGGGGTTGGCCATCTGTACTCTGGGCAGGGCTCTCCCACCACCTGTGCCCTGGTGCCAGGAGTCTGGAACCAGACCCGGTCTGCCCACCAGAAGGGGCTTTCTCTGTTTTCACCGAGCCAGACTGGAGATGCCAGCACAAGTACCTCCTGGCTGCCTTAATTTCAAGGTTCCCAAGGGCCTCCTTCCTTTCCAAGGGGGAGGCCCTCACAGACAGCCTTCCTGAGAGCTGGGGGAGAGGGGCTAGAGCTCCAGAAAAAGCAAGGTCTGAGGACAGCTGCTCCAGCAGTCACAAAGTCCACATAGCCACGTGTGCCACAGGCTACACTAGGTGGCAGGCAGGTACTGTACTGTGTTTTTTAAAACTTTGAATGAACTAACTCCACTTCAACATTTGAAGGTTTTATTATTATTATTTTTTAAGTCCAGATTTCTGACTTCTCTCACCCAGGTCTCCACAAGCAGCTGTGGACCAGAGGAGTTAGATAACCAATCTCCTATAGACATTTGAACTTGTGACCCCCATTCTAGGTCAATCCACTTCGTTGACAGCTGGGGAAACCAAGGCCCGTAAAGGTTCAGGTCCGATGCCTACCACATCCAGTGTTGAGTCTAGAGCCTGGTACCTTGGCCTCACAGAGCAGAGCTTTTCTGCACTGCCACTCTTCAAAGTAAGAAGCCTATTCCCTCCTCTATAAAACATCAGTGATAATTATCTCCCCTCCCAGGCCTATGTCTGGAACAAAGTAGCACCTGGCCAGGACTCATTCAGTAATGATTCTTTTAAATACGTACTTGTAATACGCCCTCACTGGAAAATGTTGCTGGAAGTGCTGCTTGCTTTCTTTCTCTGCCAGCTTTTAGGAATGGTTATTTTCAATTTCTGATACCCATTCCTTAGGGTTTATTGAGCTCTTATTACCACGGCCTCATTGCCCAACTTCAAGCAGACTTACTCAAGGCTTTACTTCACAACAGACTGTGTTCCTGTAGTGGGGGCGGGGGGTGGGGGGGTGCTCACCTAAAAGCTCAAGGCCCTGGTCCTGGGCATTAGATTCCAACTCAGAATCAGGAGTAAATCATTCTTCCTTGAGCCTCAGTGTACCCAACTGTCAAATAGGGATTTGTTCATTTATTCAATAAATATTTCTAGAACCCAGCCATGTACTGGCCTGGTGCTGGGAAAGCATTGTAATTATACAAGATATTTAGGGTCTCTACCCTTAAGAACCTATGTTAGTCAGGAGCTCTTTCTGGTAGGAGAGAGACAAAAAACAAGTAAATCAGTTAGTTGGTTAACACTTGAATGAAAACAAATGGGGTTCTCAAAGCTGAAAGCTTTAGACAGGGCGGTCAGAGAGGTCCTCAGATCAAATGGGAAGGGGTAGACCTGCAAAGATGAGGTGGGGATCATTTCAGGCCAGGAAGAGCAGGTTCAAGGGCCCTCAGGTGGGCATGTGCCTGGAGTGTCTGAGGAAGAGCAAAGAGGCTAGTGCAGCAGGAGTAGAATGAGCAAGGGGAAAGTCTAGGAACTGAGGCTAGAGATGGGGGTGGCAGGGGCCAGTTATTGTAGGCCAACGTGAGGAGTGTGCCTTCTATTCTTCATGGAGTGGGGAGCCTTTGAAGGCTTTAGAAAGGGAAGGAAGTAATCCAATTTGTACTTTAAAAAAATTCCTCAGGCTGCTGCTGTTGGGAGAGGGGCTGTGGGTGTGCTGAACCACTGACAAAGCAGGGAGGCCAGAGGGCAGAAGATGGAAGCCTAGACCAAGCCGGGGGGGATAGAGGGAAGCCAGTCTCTACAAAATGTGCTTTTGTAGGGGAGGGGCAAGGCCTTGCAGATGGAGGTGGGTGGTAAGGGGGGCATTCCAAGGCTTCTGGAGTGTAATCGAGTGCATGAGGTCCTCTCTCTCAGAGAGCAAGGCCACTGTGGAGGAGGAAAGGATTCAGATTCATTCTGGAGGCTCTCAGCTTGAGATGGCCTTGGCAGTGCACATGGAGCTGCCTGGTGCACTGGGCTATTGAGATAGGAGGTGATACGCCCTTCTGGCTGCTTTCATGTCTGGTGCTGTGAAACCCTCCAACCATGGTCCAGTTTTGGGGGGACTTTATGAGGGCTGCTGTGGGTAGGAGGAAGATGCCACTGTTCCTATTGTCCAAGCGGCCCCAGGAAGCAGAGGACCCTGTCTGAGAGGAGACAGCCCTCTCTTCAGCCTCCTTGCCTTGGTCCCTGTCTTCCCTTTACCAGTTACATTACCTGAATTCTACTTTACCAAGCTGTGCCCTGCCCACATCGGTCTTCACATGCCTTGGGGGCTGTCCTGCTCCTTTGCTCACAGAGGATGCCTTGATGTGAAGGCATTTCCTTGCCACTCGGTGACTATGGTCCATCCTTCTAGATCCAATCAGTCAGTCTTAATGTCTTCCTGACAGGCCCCCAGCTTGTTTCCCCAGGAGGTGATCATTCTCTCCTTAATCCAGAAACATTGGTAACAATAGTTGCAGGGGCCCAGCTATGATTACAGAGCTTCCTGTCTCTCATCTGTTTGACTCCTACTCAGGGCATACTGGATATTGCATCCCATTTTCTGGGTAAAATAACTGATGTGCCCAAGGCTGCTCCTCCACATGACCCTTACCCAGTTAGTGCAGTGGGTGGGGGGCATAGGGTAATAGTCAACCTTCAGGCAGCCTGAGTTTAAGCCCCAGCCCCAGCTCTGCCTAGCTGGGAGGTGAGATAAGGCAAGTCATTTCGCCTCTTGAGCCTCACCTGTAAAATGGGCAATGACAGAGCTACCTCACGTGTACCCATTTTGAGGCTTCAGTTGGCTAAGGTACCATCCATTCTCATTATTCATAGTAGTTATATTCATAAAATCTGACAAACACTGAATTAATGAATACTGAACCATTGCTCCTATGGGAAATAGAGGCCCTGCACATTTTCACCGACTAATCAGTACGTATATTGTTTTGTGTGTGTCTGTTTAAAGATACCTTATTTAATGTACTGGTGATTTATTAACACTGAATTGGCCAATAGCACTATAACTCACACTTGAACAAGGCTTATCTGCCACGCGTTTTCTCCATAGGCATATCACAGCCTTCTTGCACTCAGGAACGCTAGATAGCACTTCAGCACTATACTTGGGGGCATTTTAAATAGAGAATCACCAATAAAAAGTACAAAAATGGAAAAACATAGCACTAAATGGACCAGGAAACGGACACTTGTTTACAGTGTGAGAGCCAAAACAAGAAGGCAGAGAGAGTCACCTGTTCAACCTTAGCCGGGAACCTTGTGCATTGGGTGACTCAACTTTTCCTCTGTGCGTGTCTGAGAGTGACCACAAACCCCCTGTGACTGTTGATTTTGGGGTTACAAATAAATTTTATCAAGGAGGTGAATTCATAGTTTACAGGAGGATTGACTATATGTGAAGAGTTTGCTCAGGCCAGGCTTAGTCAGTGCTCAGTGTAGGTCTGCTTTTAGTATTGGAACCATTACCCACAGGAGTGCATCCTGGTTTCTGGACAAGACTCTAAGGCAGGGCCAGGGCTCCCTGAGCTATGTGGCTTTGTCTTCCCCAGTGTACCGCCTTTGTGTCCTCTTGGCTCCTATGGGTTTTGGGATTTGAAACAGGTGTAGATTCCAGAGGCCTTGAATGCCCCCACTGAAGGGTTTGTTCCAAGTCCGCTCACTGGGACTTGGCACCACTGAAAGGTTTCAAACCAAGTAATGATGTGGCTGGACTTCTCAAATGGCCCACCAGGGTGGAGGAGGTCCTGGAAAGGCAGGACAGGAGGTTGGGGGACCAGGGAGGAGCGGTGTGGGTGGTCCAGGGGAGGCTGGCTCTAGGTCATGGGGAGAGGAACAGATAAGAAAGGCAGTTAGGAAGCACCTGGTTGTGGGGAGTGGTGGGGGGTTCCCAGGAGGATTTTGGGGGTAAGAGGTGCTGCCAGGCCCTCTTAGTGGAGTTTGAAATTAAAGTTTGACATTGCTGACTCTTGGGGCACAGTGAGGGAGGTGGCTTCCAGACTGACACAGTGGGAGAGTGGGGGTCACACGGGTTGTCAACAGGAAAGTGGCTCTGAGAGGGCAGTCTGTCCCTGATCCTGACCCAGCTGCTCAGAATTCCCTTCCAACTTCCCCGGCTTCTGGGGAAGAAACAGGGAAGAAGGGAGGAATTTGAGGCTGGTAAGTGAGAGCTTTGAGTTCTGTTTTTTACCATAGCACACAAATGAGTGGCCTGATTTAGCTGTGTGGTTTCACAGGTTGCTCATCGGTGAGAGAGGGAATGGGATCTTCTAGGCCCTCAGCCCTTCCTTTGACGAGCCCTTTCCTAAGCCTGGCAGAGCCAGCAAAGGGAGTTGAGGCGGCTCTGGCTCCAAGGCCAGCTCTGTCCGCTCATGTGGGGCTTAAGAGGGCCCCACTGCCTCTTCTGTGAAGCCTGCTGCCATAGCTCTCATGCTATCTGTGGCCCCCCACATCCACTCCTCTTCAGGAGTCTAGGCCTCTTCTTCAGCTCCCCTGCCAAGCTTGGACCCCTGGCTGTCTGCAACACAAGGGTTGTGCCAGGCCTCCAAGGCACTTGCAGTGGGGCTAACTTCCTGGGGTTGCTGCATCTATAACTCTTGGGAGATGGGAGTCACAGCCATTCCACTGAGTGTTTGAAGCTCTATTTGGCTATCTTATTACATCTTGATGTTAAAAAACACAATGTAGAAATAAATTCATTCTGACCTGATAAGAGTTTGCTGGATAAAATCTTGAAGCAGACGGCAGAAATGAGACAAAGGGAGCTTCTTCTTAGAAGAAACAAGGACTTGTGTGCTGTGGAGCAGGAGGCTGGGCTGGATGTCTGGGGCCGGGGGCAGGCTGCACGGAGGAGGCATTGCACAACTGGCTCCTGTGTGGCGCCTGAGCTTGAGGGATTGGCATGGCCAAGCTGGGGGCAGGGAAGCACGTGGCCCCTGGGGGCAGTGGCTCAGTGTGCACACATTGCTGTGGCTCAGCAGGTATTTCACTCGGGGTCTTTGAAAATGTGTGTAAGGACCAGCTGGAGGAGATGGTCACACTCAGGGGATGTTCACTCTCTAGCTTCCTGGGCTGAAAAGTTTTCCAGAGTGAGTGGATGAAAAAGTTGGACCTATGTGCTATGTTATTATAAACTATGGCATGTGGAAAATCTCCCAGGGCCAGGAAGGGCCGCAGTCACATCTTGGAAGAGGCAATGCTGGCCAGGTCCCACATCTTGGGTCTCTGGGGCACTTGCCCCACCTCTAAAAGTTAACTGGCAAATGATGACTGTGCACCGTCTGGGCTAGTAACACGCGTGGGACACACTCTTCGTCAGGGGCATGGCCACAGCCCTGAGTGCTCCAGCTGACCCACAGAGAGAGGAGGGGGGCAGACTGCCTGGGCCAGCAAGAGCGTTGGATGGAGGGACTGGCTGAAGGACCTGGAAAGGGATTCTGGTAGAATGAGCGCATGTGCAAAGGCTTGGGTGCATGCGGAGTGTGGTGTGTTTGGAAATGGGTGCATGTGGCTCTCTGAAGCTGGAGGGGCCATCCTAGGGGGTGGGGGGACAGGAGATGAAGCTACAGAGATGGGTGGTTGGGACTAGGCTTTAGAAAGGGCTCCAAATTTGGGAGGAGACAAGAACCTTGCATACTCCAGTGTTGGGAGCCTATAAGGAAGCCTTCACTAAGGCTAAGTAATCTTGATTTGGGGCAGCTGAAGGGTTTTTATAACAATGATGAGGTTCATTTTCTCATTCAACAAATATTATCGAGAGCTTTCTATAAAGCTTAAGGTGTTGCCCTGGGCCTGAGATATGACCCAATATGCCAAGACAGAGTTCCCCCCAGTCCCAAGCCTATAACCATCAACAAGTAAATGCCTAAATGAGCTGATGACAGATGTGACAGATGCTCGAATGGAGATGCTGGCCCATCTGAAAGCAGAGGAAAGTCAGAGGAGGCCTCTCTGAAGAAGTGGCATTTGAAATGTGAGGAGTGGAAGCTTTCCAGGTAGAAGGAGCAGCATGTGCAAGAGCCCCAAGGTGGGAAGAAGGGCGGTGACGGTGTTGCTAGAAGGGGCAGGGGCAGTTGTTGGCCTGTATTTCATAGCATTTCTCACTTGTGAAATGAGAGCTGTTCTGTACAGTTGGGTCCCATCCCCCTGCCCTGGGGAAAGACTGTGCACAGAGCTGAGGGATGCCTGCCACCCGGGGAGCCCCTGACAACCTGAAATCCTCCCTGTGAGTCACATTACTTATCTGGCTGTGACTTGTGCCCAGGAGACAAAAAAAAATCCAAGATAAGTTCACCTTTCCTCTTATCACACCTGGCCCGGACTCTCGCTAGTTCACTTTCCCTCTAATGAGTGGCTGTCTCAGCCAGGGCTCAGGCCTCTGAGTACGTGTCAGCAGGACTCTGGACCTAGACAACCCTGAGCAGGAGGCTGGAGGGTCAGTCCTCTGTCCAAACTCCTGATTGTGGGCACCTCACTGTCTCCTGGTGGGGGTGCCTCTTCCACACAGATCCCTGCACACACTAACTCCTCCAGGCCAGTGGGAACTCCACCCCACAGATGGGGACAAGGACCCTGACTGGAGTCACACAGTCTTTGTCAGACTTAGAACCTATAGTTCTGGGTCTGCCGGGCACTGTTGGTCATTGGCTTCAACGAGCTGCTCTTAATGTCCGGCTCTTGCAGGAAAACTTTCCCCAGGGTTGTATAGAGAACCAGCCCAGCCTCTCCGACCAGTGACCTGGGGATAGTACCATTTTGGCTCACAACCCCCACCCTAGGCCTGGCTCACTGTGTGCCACAAACTAGTAGCCATGCCAGCCCTGGGCTGAACCTTACCCTCTGTGACGTAGCCTATGTAATCCCTCCCTGTGGCCATCAAATTAGTATATGACAGAGCTGGGATCTGAACTCAGGCTTGTCTGGTTCCTTGCTGCCCTCTGGTTTCTGGCTCCTTATCATCAAGTGAATGGAATGACTCAAATGGTAGGATTTCAGGTAGTAGAGAGAAGGGATTCAGAACAGGAATCTCTTCTTCATTCAATGATGGGAGGTTCCTCACCTATCCTTGAGTAAGAGAACAAATGGGAAAATGGTTTGAGTTTGTCAAGGGCTGTGTGAATATGGTGTGCTATTTAGAACTCCTCCCCACCCACTGAACAGATGAGAGTACTGAAAAGTCCAGAGTGAGGCAGGCACTTTTGTGAGGAATTGCCAGGGCCAAGAAGCCAGGCTTCTGCCTTTAGCCTAGCCCTTCTTCCCCCAGCAGTCAGATCTCAACTTGGGCGTCCCCCTGCAGACAGGCTCCAGGGTCTAGCAGGATACTGTGGGGCACAGTGATCAGTGAAGGCCCTAGACACCTGCAGCCCCAGCCTGGCAGAGAGGGGCCTGAAGACTGGGTAGCAGAATGAGGTAGGCTGTGCAGCCAAACAGGTGTGGTTGCCACTTACTGTTAGCAACTCTGGGTGTTATCTGACCCTGAACCTCACATGCCCCTACTATAAAGTGGGCATAATCATATCCCCATTTTACAGAGTTACTGTGAAGTTTAAATTACAAAGCCATAAAACCGAGCACAGCTCAGTAAATGACCCACCTTGAGGCTGTGAGCCTGTGTGCACAGCCAGCTGAACACAGGAGCCCATCTTGCTTGAGCAGGCCTTTTCCTTCTCTGGCAGTACAAGAGAGGGTCATGTGCCTGTTGACCAAAGCGCCGCCCCCTGCTTGCTCTGCTGCCCATGTTCTTCTGCCCATGTGCCACATTTCTCAGGTGGGGTAGGCAGAGCCTGGGTGTGTCTGGTGGGATCCCCAGGTTTTCTCAACGCCTCAGCAGGACTGGGAAATTCTGAACAGAGTAGGAATTGAGTGCTCCTGGTTCTGAGCTCCCAGAGCCCTTTGTCACCTCCAGACTCAGGCGTGAGGCATGGCTCCCAGCTCCTGGGCTCTTCTGCTGTGGCATCTGTTACTGTTCACTCATTTCATGGCTGTTTCTCTGCTGATGAGGCTCCTAGCTTTCCTGGAGTCTGTATAGGGCCTGGCCTAACACAAGTCTGTCAGATGAACTGACAGATGGAAGGGCTTTTTAAATTAAATTTTTATATTTAAGTAATTGTAATTTACATACAGTTGTAATAAATAATACAGAGGGATCCTATCTACTCTTTACCCAGTTTCCCTCAATGGTAAAATATTTCAAAATTAATATAATATCATAACGTATCAGAATATTGCATAGTATATCACAATACCAGAATACTGACATAGATACCATCCAGCCAATCTTACTGACTTCACCATTTTCCCTTTACTTGCTTTGTGTTTAGTGCTCAGCAGCTTCGTCGTGTGCAAGTTCACGGTCCACCTCCTGTTCTAATTCTTGGCACACAGAGGATCCTTCTTGTCACCCTTTTATAGCCACAACCATGTCCCTCCCTGCCTCTACATCACCCTCTGACCTGCATCTCCCTACCTGCCACTAATCTCCACATCTTTATAATCAGGTCATTTCAAGAATGTTTTGCAAATAGAACCATACAGTATGTAGCTTTTTGAGATTGCTTTTTTCACTTGGTATAATTCACTTGAGATTTGTCCAAGTTGTTGCTTATATTAGTAGCTGGTTCTTTTTTACCGATCAGGGGTATTCCACAGTCTGGATGTACCACAGACTGTTTAACCAGTCACTGAGGGGCATCTAGGTTGTTTCTAGTTTTGGGCTATGACAAATAAAGCTGTCATGAACACTCATGTATAAGTTTTTTTCTTGTGAACATGTTACCATTTCTATGGGATAAATAAATGCCCAAGAGTGCAACTGCTGGTTTGTAGAATAATTGCATATTTAGTTTTAAAGGAAACTGCCAGGGGGAGCAGATTCATGATCTTTGTGATCAAGAATTTGTGAGTTCAAGCCCCACATTGGATGTAGAGATTACTTAAAAATAGTCTTTTAGAAAAGAAAAGAAACTACCAAACCATTTTCCAGGGTGGTGGTACCATTTCACATTCCCACCAGCAACATATGAGTAATTCAGTTTCCCCACATCCTCACCAGCACTTAGTGTTGTCACTGTTTTTTAATTTAGCCATTCTGATATGGTTGTGTAGCGCATCTCATAGTGGCAGATGGATAGATTCTGCTGTGCCTTGCTCACGGCCCCTGTGGCACTGGGCCTGGTTTTGTGGGTTTCTGTTGGGCCCTCACCATGAACGGTAGCACCTTGAAAGCAGAGCTCAAAGTCACTCATCTGACTCCCACTCCTAGTCCCAGTTTGTTTTAGTCCTCATGGGGGAAACAGCATTTAGAGTTAAGATGCTGAGAAAAGCCCCAGGATCTGACCCAGCCCCTCACAGCAAGTAGCTACTGCTGTTTCAACAGCACCTTCTGTTTCAGACAAAAAGTTGAGCATGTAAGAAGCCAGCTGTGGGCCTTTACTGTGGGCCAGTCCCAGGCCAGGCTGGAATGGGATTCAGAGATGACCCCAGCCCCCACCATGGTAGGGCCTGGTTCCCTGAATCATGGTGGAGAATGGGGAATTGGACCAGGTATGGTGGACTCTTGAGGGAGGCAGACTGGTATATGGGGTTTTATACCATATAATAATGAGGAGATGGTGGGAATAGCAAGATGGGAGTAGGGTTAGCTGGACCCTAAAGGATGTATTGGTCTTTGACCAGATGGAAAGGGGGCATCCAAGCAAAGGGAAGGTAAAAAAGGAAAAGACCAGCAGGAACAGTAGGTCTGTCCGTGAGCTTGAGGAGGGAGCAAGGTTAACATTCTTTAGCACTCCTGACCTCTGTATCACTGTCACCGCATCCCCTGCCACTGGGTCAGGCTCTTTCACAGCCTGTGGCACCATGAACTTTATCATCTAGTCCATGCCCCAGCTGGATAATACCTTTGTGTGTGACTATGAGGTGGAGGATGTCATTGGTCCATGTTGGCATTCCCAGCTAGACCTGGCCTTGGACTAGTAGAAGAGTGGGCAGGGCCTATGTCTGTCTGTCTCGGTCACTGCTGTGTCAGACCCCCATTCTCCTGCTCCACAAATCCTTCCTGAGGGAATAGCCAAGGCCAGAGCTAGGGCCAGGTCAGGTGGGACCTCAGACTTGAAAGGGGTTCCAAAGGTTTGGGACCTTACCTTCTCCTTGCCCTCCTCTCTTCTATCTGCAGGTTCATCATGTCTAGTGGCTTATAAGAAGACCCCACCACCGGTCCCTCCACGTACCACGTCAAAACCCTTCATCTCTGTCACAGTCCAGAGCAGCACCGAGTCTGCCCAGGACACCTACCTGGACAGCCAGGACCACAAGAGTGAGGTGACAAGCCAGTCGGGCCTCAGCAACTCGTCAGACAGCCTGGACAGCAGTACCCGACCGCCCAGTGTGACACGGGGTGGAGTCATCCCAGCCCCTGAGGCCCCGGAGCCACCCCCAAAACATGCAGCTCTGAAGAGTGAACAAGGGACGCTGACCAGCTCTGAATCCCACCCTGAGGCCATCCCCAAAAGGAAACTGTCATCTATAGGAATACAAGTAGGGGTCCCTTTCACACTCTTATGTCCTCAGCCCACCCTGTGCACCTGCCTGCGTGTAATTACATCTGGTGGAGGCCCACTAGGTCTCCTGGGCAAAGTGGTTTGTCTCTTTTGGAGGGTTGGCTCCAAGTGGCCGAACCAAATTCCACCCATAGCCATGCCTTCCTTACGTTTGCCCACATGTTGCAATCTGTAGCCGTGGGCATGTGTCCCTGTTTCTCCAGTGGGTCATCCCAGTCAATGTAGTTACACTCAGCCAGCCATCTCCTGTCCACTGTTCACCTGTCTGTCTGTCTGTCCACTCCACCCTTTGCCCTGCCAGCCAATGCGTGGGAGGTGGGACTGGCCTAACAGTTCTCTAATCCAAGGTCAGCTCGGGTGCGGAGGCCGCAGCCCCGGTTGGCAGTGGGAGCAGCATGGAGCCTAGACGTCGATGGGCCTGGGGCCCAGGACCCAGGGCCCTTGAGCCATGGGGTTTGCTTGAGGGGAACTTTACCCAGAGCCTTCTCGGGCCTGGGGGACAGGTAGGTGGTTTGAGGCACCAGGCCCATGTCAGGTTGAGAAGTGTGATGCTGGTCCTGAGGTCTCCCTCCATGGGAAAGGATCCAGGCAGATATTTCCCCAGGACCAAGTGGCCAAAGCCAGCAGACCCTCCTGGAAGCCAAACTCCCTGTCCACTCACAGCAGGACAGGGGGTACCAGCTCCCCTCTACTGCTTCACAGCACCTCCTGTACACATCAGACCACAGTAATCTGTCTTGTCAGCTGAGCTGGGGAAACTTGAGCCTTGCTTTGCAGATTCAAGAGTTGCTCTCAGTCCAGAGTGCAAGGACTCCACCTGCCCTGACTGAGCCTCCAGACTAAAGTGGAACACACTCAGGGCACGGAAGAAGGAAAGTGGCTACAGTGAGCATTGAGCTTGGGGACGGTGGAGCCCTCAAAGAGGTCAGGGTGGTGTGCATTGTGGCTTAGGGCTGGAAGGGCTCTCCCATTTCCCCAGCTGCCTCTGATAACTGGATGTGGCTGAGTGGATGGCAGAGGGCTAGAATGCCAAAAGAACTTGGGACACAAGGGAGACTGAATGGGTTCCAACCAGAGAAAAACTCATTAGCCAGTTTCTTGCACTTGCCTGGGCTTCAGTTTCCCCACATGTACAGGAACAGAGTTGTCCGGGAGATTAATGTTTTCTGGGCTCCTTCATAAGGGGTTCAAGTCCCTGCCCTGTGCAGCTGCTCCAGGAGGGATTCTGAGGGACATAGAAAGTAGCCTAGTCTCTTGGTCTTAACCACGCAGGGTCTTTGGGCAGCCCCATCCTCTCCCTGGCCAAACCAGATACTCCAGTCTTTTCAGAAGGTCTTAGTCTCACTGTTGGTTCCTTTCGTCCAGAAATTTACCTGGGGATGAGCATCCTAGCTCTTGGGCCTTCCCCTTCCCTGGTTTCATCCCCACCTGTTCCAAGCTCTAGTCGCAGCTCTTTGAGATTGGTGATGCTGTACTCCCTGAGCTGGCGCCTGCTGAAGGAGAAATGCAGTTGCATCCCCGTGGCGAGGAGGAGCCTGGCGCCCAACCCTCTGCCACTTCTGTGAAGCCAAGAGATTGGGAGTCCCCAATTTCCAAGGATACCCTGACAACCCTTATCCCATCCCTTGGTACCTCAAGCCCTAGGTCAAGTGTGGATTCTCCCTCATCCATGAGCAATGATGGAAGGGCCGGCCTGGCTGCTCCACGTCCATGCAGCTTTGTCCCAAAGAAGAAAGGCAGATTCGGGGCATCACTGCTGCCGTGTTTCCTTCCACTTCACGGGAGTGGAGAAAAAGCACTAGCTTTGCACTTGGCCCTGGCCCTGGCCCTTTCTGCTGCTCCCCTGGCCCTTTCTGCTGCTCCCCAGGCCCACCCACTGCTGAAAGTAACCTCAGCCATCGAGGCCCAGGGACTGCATCCTGTAGCATCCTGGGACCTTATTGGCTATTGCCTTGGGGGCAGTTTTCAAATCCAGAACTGATGTCCAAGGTTTGGCCCTAGTACAGGCGCCTCCAGCCTGCCCTTCAGCTGCAGGGTTGGGGAGTGATCTTTGCCTCAAGACAGCCCCCAGCTTCGACTACACCAGATAACGGCTGTGGCTTTGTGTGTGTGTGTGTGTGTTTTCTTTCTCTTTCGTCGTCCTTCTTTTTTTTCTTCTCTTTGATGCGTGTAAAGGAGAGGACTAGAAGGAACGGTTCCCACCTCTCGGAGGACAACGGACCCAAAGCAATCGATGTGATGGCACCCTCCTCAGAGTAGGGAAAGCCAGTCATCTCCACCCCATCCCACCTCCCGCCCACCCACCCGCCCGCTCCACGCGAATGAGCAGTGCCCGGCTTAACTGGGTCCAGCCTCGGGCCCACGTGCAGTGTCCGCATGCCTCGTGTCTGTCTGTCCTTCTGCGTCGTCCCACTAATGTGAATTTCAGCAGCAAGTGTGGTGTTTGTTTTTTATTTTTGTCTTTGTCTCCGTGCCGTTGCTGTCGTTGTCCTTCAATAAGGTTGACTGCATTCAGCCAGTGCCAAAAGAGGAGCCCAGTCCCGCTACCAAATTCCAGTCCATCGGGGTTCAGGTAGAGGACGACTGGCGGTAAGTCGCATAGAGGCGGTGGCTGCCTCTCCCTCTCCTCCCCTTCCCTCTGCTCTCACCTCTCCTGCTCTCCCTAACCCACTTCTCCTTGCTGGATTTCTGATAACCAAGCTGGGTTTGGGGTTTGGGCAGTGGCCCAGGCACTGGAGGCTGGGCAGGCAGGCGGGCGGGCCCATGAGCGCTTGCTCTATGAGATCAATTGGCCCACGGGGGGCCGCAGCCGGCAGAGACACGGCCCAGCACCCCAATGTTGGTGGTCTTCTGGCCCCCACTGCAGTAAACAGGCAACCTTATGACCTTGTCCATGTGTGTGTGTGCGCGTGTGGGCGCGGGTGGGGCAAGGGCTGAGCAGAGAATGAGGCAGGGGCTGTGGGACCCGCTTCAGGCGCATGGTGAGCAGACGATGCATCCGTTTCTCTGTCTCCCGTGTGTCCGGGTCGGGGTGGCCTCTGGTCTCTGGCCCTCTTGGTGACTCTCACCCCTTCCTGTCCCCACCCCACTCCACCCTCCTGTCCCCCCCCAGAAGCAGCGCCCCCTCTCACAGCATGTCCTCCCGACGGGACACCGACTCAGATACCCAGGATGCCAACGACTCAAGCTGTAAGTCATCTGAGAGGAGCCTCCCGGACTGTACCCCACACCCCAACTCCATCAGCATCGATGCCGGCCCTCGGCAGGTCCCCAAGATTGCCCAGATCAAGCGCAACCTCTCCTATGGAGACAACAGCGACCCTGCCCTAGAGGCATCCTCGCTGCCCCCGCCTGACCCCTGGCTCGAGACCTCCTCCAGCTCCCCGGCAGAGCCAGCACAGCCAGGGGCGTGCCGCCGGGACGGCTACTGGTTCTTGAAACTACTTCAGGCAGAAACAGAGCGGCTGGAGGGCTGGTGCTGCCAGATGGACAAGGAGACCAAAGAGAACAACCTCTCTGAAGAAGGTGAGCGCTGCAGGGATGGGCCCCGGGCTGGAGAGAAAGGTGCACAGCTCGTTCTCCAGCCTCGGAGCCTCCAAGTGGGAAAGGCCTCAGTTTCTCTTCTTGAGTCAGCTGTGAGCTCTCCTCTTATTTCCATTCTTTCCTCCCTTCTGTCTATCTACCTAAGCTGAGCTTTCTCAAGGAAGGGTGTACAGGCTGTGGGCTTGAATCCCAGCCCTTCCCTTCCTAGTGAAGTGACCTTAGTCAAGTGCCTCCGAACCCTCCGTTTCTTCTATGTAATGTAGAGCTACTCCTGCCTTCTCTGGGGGTATTTGTGAGGATTGAAGGTGGCAGTGCATGTAAAGGGCCCGAAGACGTGTGGGACACAGAAAGTTGGTACCATGCTTATGTCTTAAACAGCTCCTTATTGAGTGCCTACTGTATGCCAGGCACCAAGGATCTAACCATGGGCCTCAGCAGAGTGTGAGGAACTGTGAATGGGTGAAATAGAAGCCATCTACTTCTCTACTTCTGTTTCTCTCTATCCATGCCTCTTTCCAAAAATCCCTCTAGGAAATGAGTTCCGGAAAGAGCTAAAAATATGTAGGGAGCCTAGATTCACAGGTGGTTGTTAGCAGGCGAGAGGTGGCCCCTGGGAAGCTCCAGGCCGTGGCCCCAGCAGCTACACTGTGCCCTGACTTGGTTCAGTCACAGCTCATCCTCCAAGAGAGCCCCTCTACAGAACATGCAGGAAAGACAGGTCTCCAGAGTATCCAGAAAGGATGAAGTCAGCATCCCACTGACACCTGATGGCGTGGAGCCTGAGGAGGGTACCCTTGGATAGGTCTGTATCCATAGACCTTTAGGCCAGTTCCCAGGTTTAATGTCACACCTGCTGCTGCACAGGGAACTGTTGTGAGCTGTGTACTTAATAACTTTGCACAGTAAGAGTATTTAACAAATCAGAATGGAGCCAAGGACCAGAGAGTGCACTGAAATACTTCTAATAGGAACCGTCCAGCCCACTGCCTGACCTCAGACTTCTCTGCTTGCAGCTGTCGGTAGCTGTACATCCTGGTATTTGCCTTCCTATTGCTTTTTTTCTTTTAAATGTGATTACCTCTTAATTCTTCTCAAATCAGTCATCGTCATGTATTGATTTCCTGCTTATAAGAGGTGAGTAGTTAGCTGTATCACCTCTGCCTCCTGTGCCCCACCCTGCATGTCTTACATCACAGTTTTGGCTTAAGTAACCACCAATGTATTTGTTTACTGTAAGCATGTAAATATTATTGTTCACTGCAGAGCCTAATACTATATTATGGTTTAATTTCCTTTTCTTACACACTTTATTTTTCCTAGAATAAATGATTGCCCCATCTTTTTTATACACTTCATTTTCTAAGTTCTTATTTGAAATGTTTTACACACTCCACCAGATCTGCCAGCCTTCATCAGTATTGTTTTTCAGATATGCAGACATATCAGATAATCTCATGATTTCATATTTTTCCTAGTGCACTTCTGTCCTCTGTTCTGATCTGGCTAGGTTACTCTCTGGGCCTGCTGCCTCACTGCTATCCAGAAACTTCCCTTTTCATCACCTGGGACTGCCCTTGGCCGCTGTCCCATGGGGGACACCCTGCTTTCCAGACCACGTGGCCTTCTGCTTTCTTGGCATAATCCTTCAATTTTGCTGGAACACACACCTTTAGTTCGAGATAAATTTTTAGCAACTGCATGTCTTCATTCAGACCTCACACGGTTTGGCTGAGTATAAAGTTGAAAATAACAAATTATATATGTAATGTATATGTATATGTTTGTATATATAACATATGTACGTATAAAAATGAAGTTGAAACAATTTTCTCTCAGGATCTTTAAGGCTATATTGTGTTTAGCTTCTGTTACTTGTGCTGAAAAGTTTGATGCATTCTAATTTTCAGTCCTTTGTGTGTTTTTACTATGGAAGCTGTTAGGCTCTTTGCTTGACCTCTCTTGTGAAATTTCTCAGTGCTGTGCTGTGGAATGGGACTTTGTACAGGAATGTACTGTGCCCATAGTTGATAGCCCCTTTCTATATGGAGATGCAGGTCTTTTGTTTCTGAGCAACAGCCTTGCATTAATTCTTAAAAATAATTTCCTTGCTTTCATTTGTTCTGTTTTCTCCAAAATTTGTGTCACTTAGATGTTGGACCTGCTGGATTAAGCCTCAGTCTCTGATCTTTTCTTCCCCATATCTTTTGGTTATCTTTCTGTAAGGCTCTTTCTTTTTTTCTTTTCCATGCTATAACATCTTTATTGATAAATAATTTGCATGCCATGAAATTCACCCATTCACCCTTTTATTTTTTATTTTTTGAGAGAGCAAGAGTGAGTGCATGTGCACACACATGAGCGGGAGAAGGGCACAGAGAGAGAATCCCAAGCAGGCTTCATGATCACAGATCCCAACATGGGGCTTGACCCCACAACCCTGGGATCATGACCTGAGCCACAATCAAGAGTTAGACGTTTAACCGACTGAGCCACCTAGGCGGTAACACCCTTTCAAAGTGTACAGTTCAATGGCAGTTAGTACACTCAGCGTTGTACAACCGTCACTGTTAATTTCAGAACATTTTCGTCACTCCAAAAAGAAACACTGTAACTATTAGTAGTCACTCTTGGTTCCTGCCACTTTCTCAGCTCTTAGCAACCACAGTTCTGTCTCGGTGGATTTGCCCATTCTGGACACTTTTATAAACGGAATCATACACTATCTGGTCTTTTGTGTCTGGCTTATGTTTTGTATAACATTTTTAAGGTTCACTCAAGTTGTAGCAGTATTAGCACTTCATTCCTTATTGCTGAATAATATTCCATTTTATGGGTATACTTCATTTTTTATACATTTCATCTGTTGATGGACATTTGGGTTTTTTCCACACTTCGGCTAGTATCAGTAATGTTGCTGTCAACACCGTGTATAAGTTTTTGTGTGGAAGTATGTTCATTTCTTTTAGATATATGCCCAGGAGTAGAATTGCTAGATCATATGGAAACTCCATGTTTAACTTTCTGAGGAACGTGCCAAATGATTTTCCACAGTGGCTGCACCACTTAACATTCCCACCAATGGTATATGAGGATTCCAATTTATCCATATCCTCACCAACACTTGCAATTATTGGTCTTTTATTTCTTTTTTTTTTTTTTTTTTTTTTAAGTTTATTTATTGAGAGAGGGCACAAGCAGGGAGGGGCAGAGAGAGAGGAAAGAGAGAATCCCAGGCAGGCTCTGCACTGTCAGCCTGATGCAAGGCTTGAACTTGCAAACTGCAAGATCATGAACTGAGCTGAAACCAAGAGTCAGACACTTGACCGACTGAGCCATCCAGGCACCCTGCAACTACTGGTCTTTTTGAATCTAGCCATCCTCGTGAGCGTGAAGTAGTATGTCATTATGGTTTTAATTTGCATCTCCACGATGGCTAATATTGTCCAGCATCTTTGAATATGCCTTGTGGCTATTTATATATTTTTGTTTGAGAACTCTATGGAGATGGGGACATTTTCCTGACTTGATCTCCAAACTGTCCGTCACATGTTTACTGTGGCCATCCATACAACAGGTCATTCTACTGTTCTTTTTCATGATATTTTGTCCTTTTTTTATGCATAGAGTGTCTCCTGCCCCTGCGAGACCTACATATATAAATGTAAGTTTTCCTGGGACCCTGTGCTCTGTCCTTTAGGTTCCGTCTTTGTATTTGTCTTTTTGTTTTGATGTTTCCTGGAACGTCCAGTCGTCTTGGTTATTTCTATTTAAAAGTGAGGAACTGATGTAGGAGTAGGAGGTTATGTGCTGGTATGTTAGTAATATATGATAGTAACATCACAGATGAAGAAATAATTATTTAAGCATCAGGATGTAAAGACTCTAACAGAAAGATAAAAGCCATCATGAATAATGCTGTGTTCAAGTCTTCTGTGTATAGATAGATGTAGGAGTGGAATGGTTGGATCATATTTGTCATTTTTTTATTATGGTAAAATATACATAACAGAAAGTTTGCCATTTTAACCACTTGTTAAAATGTTTATTTATTTATTTTTGAGAGAGAGGGAGGGAGAAGGAGAATCCCAAGCAGACTCCGCGCTGTCAGCACAAAGCCCAACATGGGGCTTGAACTCACCAACCTTGAGATCAAGACCTGAGTCAAAATCAAGAGTCGGACGCTTAACCAACTGAACCACCTAGATGGCTTTAACCACTTTTAAGTGTACAATTCAGTGTCATTACTTACATTCACAATGTCGCACATCATCAGTATTTATTCCCAGAACTTTCTCACCACCCCAAACAGAAATTCTGTACCCATTAAGCAATAACTACCCATTGCGCTCCCCACAGCCCCTGGTAACCTCTAATCTGATTTCTCTATGAATTTGCCTATTTGAGATATTTCATGTACGTGGGATGTTGCAGTATTTGTCCTTTTGTGTTTGGCATGTTTTCAAAGTTCATCCATGTTGTAGCATATATCAGAACCCTTTTATTTATTTTTTTTTAATTTTTTTTAAGGTTTATTTATTTTTGAGACAGAGAGAGACAAAGCATGAACGGGGGAGGGTCAGAGAGAAAGGGAGACACAGAATGTGAAACAGGCTCCAGGCTCTGAGCAGTCAGCACAGAGCCCGACGCGGGGCTCGAACTCACGGACCGCGAGATCGTGACCTGAGCCGAAGTCAGACACTTAACCGACTGAGCCACCCAGGCGCCCCATCAGAACCCTTTTAAAGCTGAATAAGATTTCCACTGTGTATAAATACCACATTTTGTTTTTCCACTTAACTGTTGATGGACACTTGGGTTAGTTCCCCCTTTCAGCTACTGAGAATAGTGCTACAGTGAACACTGGCAAGCAAGTATCTGTTTCAGTCAGTTTGCAGTTCTCTCAGGTATATACTTAGGAGTGGGATTGCTGGGTGACCTATGTTTACAGCTTGCTGAGGAACCGCCATACTGATTTCCACAGTGGCTGCACCAATTTACATTCCCACCACCAATGCACAAAGGTTCCAATTTCTCCACATCCTTGCTAACACTTGTTAGTTTTCATCTCTTAAAAAAATAGCCATTCTAGTAGGTATAAAATAGTAGCTCATTGTCATTTTGATTTGCATTTCCGTAATGATGCTGAGCTGAGCATCTTTTCATGTTCTTATTGATCATCATTTGGGTATCTTCTTTGGAGAAAAATCTGTTCAGTTCCTTTGCCCATTTATTAATTGGGCAGTCTTTTTCTTGTTGAGTTGCAAGAGTTCTTTATATAATTTTTGAATAATAGGCACTTATTAAATATGTGATTTGCAAATATTTTCTCCCATTCGGTAAGCTGTCTTTTCATTTTCTTGATAGTATCATTTGATACACAATAGTTTTTAATTCTGACCTGGTCCTATTTATTTTTCTTTCATTGCTGTACTTTTACTTATTTAAAAAAAATTTTTGGGGCGCCTGGGTGGCGCAGTCGGTTAAGCGTCCGACTTCAGCCAGGTCACGATCTCGCGGTCCGTGAGTTCGAGCCCCGCGTCAGGCTCTGGGCTGATGGCTCAGAGCCTGGAGCCTGTTTCCGATTCTGTGTCTCCCTCTCTCTCTGCCCCTCCCCCGTTCATGCTTTGTCTCTCTCTGTCCCAAAAATAAATAAACGTTGGAAAAAAAAAATTTTTTTTAATGTTTTTTTTCTTTTTAAAAAATTTTTTAAATTTTAATGTTTTTTTCCTTGATTTTTGAAATTCACATCTAAATTAGCATATGGTGCAACAATGATTTCAGGAGTAGATTCCTTAATGCCCCTTACCCATTTAGCCCATCCCCCCCTCCCACAATCCCTCCAGTAACCCTCTGTTTGTTCTCCATATTTAAGAGTCTCTTATGTTTTGTCCCCCTCCCTGTTTTTATAGTATTTTTGCTTCCCTTCCCTTGTGTTCATCTGTTCTGTGTATTAAAGTCCTCATATGAGCGAAGTCATATGATGTTTGTCTTTCTCTGACTAATTTTGCTTAGCATAATACCCTCTAGTTCCATCCACGTAGTTGCAAATGGCAAGATTTCATTCTTTTTGATTGCCGAGTAATCCTCCAGTGTATGTATGCGTATATATAGACATACACCACATCTTCTTTATCCATTCATCCATCGAAGGACATTTGGACCCCTTCCATGCTTTGGCTATTGTTGATAGTGCTGCTGTAAACATTGGGGTGCATGTGCCCCTTCAAAACAGCATACCTGTATCACTTGGATAAATACCTAGTAGTGCAATTGCTGGGTCATAGGGTAGTTCTGTTTTTAATTTTTTGAGGAACCTCCAGACTTTTCCATGGTGGCTGTACCAGCAGTGCAAAAGAGATCCTCTCTCTCCACATCCTCGGCAACATCTATTGTTGCCTGAGTTGTTAATGTTAGCCATTCTGACAGGTGTAAGGTGGTATCTCATTGTGGTTTTGATTCGTATTTCCTGGATGATGAGTGATGTTGAGCATTTTTTCATGTGTCTGTTCGCCATCTGGATGTCATCTTTGGAGAAGTGTCTCTTCATGCCTTTTGCCCATTTCTTCACTGGATTATTTGTTTTTTGGGTGTTGAGTTTGATAAGTTCTTTATAGATTTTTGGATACTAACCCTTTATCTGATATGTTGTTTGCGAGTATCTTTTCCCATTCCATCGGTTGCCTTTTAGTTTTGCTGATTGTTTCCTTTGCTATGCAGAGCTTTTTATTTTGATGAGGTCCCAATAGTTCATTTTTGCTTTTGTTTCCCTTTCCTCTGGAGACGTGTTGAGTAAGAAGTTGCTGTGGCCAAGATCAAAGAGGTTTTTGCCTGCTTTCTCCTCAAGGATTTTGATGGCTTCCTGTCTTACATTGAGGTCTTTCATCCCTTTTGAGTTTATTTTTGTGTATGGTGTAAGAAAGTGGTCCAGGCTCATTTTTCTACATGTCGCTGTCCAGTCTTCCCAGCACCACTTGCTGAAGAGACTGTCTTTATTCCATTGGATACTCTTTCCTGCTTTGTCAAAGATTAGTTGGCCATATGTTTGTGGGTCCATTTCTGGGTTTTCTATTCTGTTCCATTGATCTGAGTGTCTGTTTTTGTGCCAAATGTTTGTTTTTGAGAGAGGAATGACAGAGTGCTAGTGGGGTGGGCACAGGGGACACAGAATCTGAAGCAGGCTCCAGGCTCTGAGCTGTCAGCAAAGAGCCTGATGTGGGGCTTGAACTCACAGACCACGAGATCATGACCTAAGCCAGAGTCAGACCCCTAAATGACTGAGCCACCCAGGTATCCCTACTTATTTTTAAAGGTATGAATATATATTAATTTAATAAAAATTAAAATTAGGATAAGAAGACGGAAGCGCTGAGAAACTAACTGGCAGCTCTGCCTGGGCAGGGCTTGTTGAAAGGTAGGCTTCTATGGACACCTAAGAAAATTGGTTTTAAATAACATACAGTAAAAATTACATCAAATAATAAAGGAAGCCAATTATATTAATATAGTCATCAAAATGTGCACTTCTTTCTTAAGGCATTAAATAACAATGTAGCAGTGAGTCTAATTATTAGAGTTTCAAAGTAATGATGACAGGAAACATTATTTCAAGATAACTGTGACAGCTATAATGTGATATGAAATTATCTGTGATTTCTATTGGTGACAAAGTGACAGGTACTGCTTACAATAAAGTGGTCTCATTGTCCATCTGAGTTTAAGGACATTGTGCTGTAGAGGGTGACTGGGTGACCAACTGGCTCTTTCCTTAGGGGAAGACCTTGAAATGTTAGTACTCTTTCTCTGCAGTCCTTCTTCAGAGACAAATCTGGTTTCTCTAAGAGGCAATATTTTCTTTCATACATATAACATTTACCACCTTAATCATTTATATTCTTTTATTATTTTTTTCAATGTTTCAAGTTTTTATTTAAATTCTAGTTAGTTAACATGTAGTGTAATATTAGTTTCAGGAATAGAATTTATTGATTCATTAGCCATTTTTATTTTATTTTTTTATGTTTTTAAATGTTTGTTTATTTTTGAGAGAGAGACAATGCACAAGCAGGGGAGGGGAAGAGAAGGAAGGAGACACAGAATCTGAAGCAGGCTCCAGGCTCCAGACAGTCCACAAGAGCCCAATGCGGAGCTCGAACTCATGAACTGTGAGATCATGATCTGAGCTGAAGACGCTTAACTGACTGAGCCACCCAGGCACCCCTCATTAACCATTTTTAAATGTACAGTTCAAGAGCACCTGGCTGCTCACTTGGTGGAGCAGTGCTGACTTGTGATCTCAGGGTTGTGAGTTCAAACCCTACATTGGGGATGCAGCTTATTTAAAAATAAAATCGTAAAAAAAAAAAATAATAATAATAAATAGCAGCATCTGGGTGGCTCAGTCGGCTAAGTGTCAAACTCTTGGTTTCTGCTCAGGTCATAATCTCACGGTTCATGAGTTCGAGCCCCACAACGGGGTCTGCACTGATAGTGTGGAGCCTGCTTAGGGTTCTCTCTCTCTCTCTCTCTCTCTCTCTCTCTCTCTCTCTCCTCTCTCCCTCCCTCCCTCCCTCCAAAATAAATAATTTTTTAAAAATAAATGCACACTTCAGTGTTATTAAATACATTCATAGTGTTGTACAGCCATCACCACCATCCATCCCTGTAATGCTTTTTTATCTTGCAAAACGTTTCAGTTTTTACCCATTGAAGGATAATAACTCCTTATTCTCCCTTCCCCCTCAAGTCTCGGGCAACCATTATTATACTTTCTGTCTTTATGTTCCGAATACTCTAAGCACCTCATAAAAGTGGAATCACACAGTATTTATCTTTGATTGGTTTGTTTCACTTAGCATTAATGTCCCCAGAGTTCATCCATGTTATAGCATATCTCAGAACATCATTCCTTTTTATGACCGAACAATACTCCATTATGCATACGCCACATTTCGCTTATGCATTCATCCATCAGTAGATATTTGGATTGCTTCCATGTTTCAGCTACTGTGAGTAATGAATTCTGCTGTGAACATGGGTGTCCAAATACCTCAAGTCCTTGCCTTTCAGTTCTTTTGAATATATACCCAGAAGTAGAGTTGCTGGATCATATGGTAATTCTATTTTTAATTTTTCATAGTCACTGTATCATTTTACATTCCCACCAGCAGTGCTCAAGTGTTCGAATTTCTCCACATCCTTGCCAACACTTGCTATTTCCTGTTTTGTTTTTTTTTTATCATAGCCATCCTAATGGGTGTGAGGTGGTATCTTATTATAGTTTTGACTTGCATTTCCCTAATGATTAGTGATTTTGAGCATTTCTTTATGTGCTTATTGGCCATTCACCTATCTTCTTTGGAGAAATGTCCATTGAAGTCCTTTGCCCATTTTTTTTTTACATTTTTTTAAATGTTTATTTATTATTGAGAGACAGAGAGAAACAGAGAATGAGTATGGGAGGGGCAGAGAGAGGAGGAGACACAGAATCCGAAGCAGGCTCCAGGCTCTGAGCTGTCAGCACAGATCCCGACGCAGGGCTTGAACTCACAAACCTGATATCATGACCTGAGCCAAAACTGAGCCACCCAGGGTCCCCTATATATTCTAAGTATTAATTCTTTACCCAGATATATCATTTGCAAGTATTTTATCCCCTTCTGTGGGTTCTCTTTTTACTCTATGGATAATGACTTTTAATGCACAAAATTTTAAGTTTTTATGAAGTCCAGTTTGTTTTTTCTTTTGTTACATGTGCCTTTCATGTCAGAGCCAAGAAATCACTGCAAATCCAATTTCCTGAAGCTTTTGTGCTGTTTTTTCTTTTAAGAATTTTTCTGTTGAAAAAAGGTCTTACATTTAGTTCCTTGATCCATTTTGAGTTAATTTTTGCATATGGTATTAGATACTTTTCCATGTGGATATCCAGTTTTCCCAGCACCATCTGTTGAAAGGACTGGCCTTTCCCCATTTGTCTTGGTACTCTCGTCAAAAATCTTTTGATCTTATATGCAAGCGTTTATATCAAAGCTGTCTATTTTATTCCATTGACTATAGGTCTGTCTTTATGCCAATACCACTGTTTTAATCTCTGTGGCTTTGTAGCAGGTTTTGAAATCAAGAAGTAGGAGTCCTTCCATTTTGTTCTTTTTCAAGATTGTTTTGCATATTTGGGTCCCCTGAATTCCATATGAATTTTAGGATGGGTTTTTCTGTTCCATCTAAAAAACAAACAAAAAAACATAATTGGGATTTTTGAAAGGGACTGTATTGAATCTGTAAATGGTTTTGGATAGTATTGACATTTTAACAACATTGTCTTCAATCCACCAATAGGGGATGTGTTTTTGTTTATTATGTCTTCTTTGATTTCTTTTAGCAGTGTTTTGTAGTTTCCATTGTACAAGTCTTTCATCTCGTTGGTTACTTATTTATTTTATTCTTTTTGATGCTATTGTAAATGGAATTGTTTTTGTAATTTTTCTTTCATCTTATTCATTGTTAGCATATAGAAATGCAACTGATTTTTTTTTTCGCTTTGTATCCTGCTATTTTGCTGATTTATTACTTCCGTTGTGTATGTGTGTAATCTTTAGGGTTTTTTACATAGAATATCATTCTGTAAGCAGAGATAATTTTACTTCTTCCTTTCCAATGTAGAGGTCTTTTCATTTTCTTGCCTAACTTCTCTGGCTAGAACTTCGAATACTGTTTTTTGTTGGTTTTCAATTTTAGAAAGAGAATGAAAGGGCAAGCAGGGAAGTGGGGCAGAGTGGCGGGGCGGTGGGGGGAGAGGGAGAGAGAATCTTAAACAGGCTCCATGCTCAGTGTGGAGCCTGACTCGGAGCTCAATTCCATGACCCTGGGATCAAGACCTGAACTGAAATCAGGAGTCAGACGCTTAACTGACTGAGCGATGCAGGTGCCCCTCCAGTACTGTTGAATAGAAGTGAGCATCCTTGCCTCATCTCTGATCTTAGAGGAAACACTTCCAGTCTTTCATCATTGAGTATGATGTTCACTGTGGGTTTTTCATAGATGGCTTTTATTAGTTAAGGTAGTTTCCTTCTATTCCTAGTTTCTTGAGTTTTTCTTATGGAAAGGTGTTGAATTCTGTCAAGTGCTTTTTCTGCATCAATTGAGATGATCACGTAGTTGTTTTTCTTCATTCTGTTGATGCAGCATAGTAGCACATTGATCAGTTTTCATGTTGAATCATCCTTGCATTCCAGGAATAAACCCCACTTGTTCATGATGTATAATCCTTTTAACATGCCACTGAATTGTATTTGCTGGTATTTTGTTGAGGTTTTTTTGTGTTGATTTTTTTTGTGTTGATGTTCATAAGGGATATTGGTCTATAGTTTTCTTGTAATGTCAGTCTGGCTTTGGATTCAGCATAATGAGGCTTCACAGAATGAGTTAGGAAGTGTTTCCTGCTTTTCTTTGTTGGGAGATTTTGAATACTGATTGAGTACTGATTCAGTCTCCTTACTAGATAAAGATCGACTCAGATTTTCAATTTTTTAGGATTTAGTCTTGGCAGGTTTTACGTTTGTAGGAATTTGTCCATTTCATGTAGGTTATCAAGTTTGTTGGTGTGTGACTGTTCTAGAACTCTTACAATCTTTTTATTTCCATAGATTTGGTAGTAATGCCTGTACTTCCATTTCTGATTTTAGTATTTGAGTCTTTTTCTCTTAGTCCCTCTAGCTAAACTTTGGTCAGTTTTGTTGATCTTTTTGTTCCTTAATTTTTCTCTATTGTTTTTCTATTCTCTCTCCCCTCTAATCTTTGTTTCCTTCTTTCTGTTGGCTTTGGATTTAATTCTTTTCTAGCTCCTTAAGTTGTAAAGTTAGATTGTTGATTTGAGATCTTTCATAAGTTTTTTTTGTTTGTTTTAGTAATACAGATTTTTAAGTTTATTTACTTTTAAGGAAAGAGAGAGAGCCCACCCATGCAAGGGAGGGGCAGAGAGAGAGAGAAAGAGAGAATCCTAAGCAGGCTCTGCACTGTCAGCAAGGAGCCTAATGCGGGGCTCAATCTCACAAACCATGAGATTATGACATGAGCTGAAATCAAGAGTTGGATGCTTAACCGACTGAGCCACCTAGGCACCCCTGCACCTTTGATTCTTAAGAACCCTTTCTGTGTTCCAGGGCGCCTCAGTGGCTCAGTCCGTTGAAGTGTCCGACTTCAGCTCAGGTCATGATTTCCTGGTTCGTGAGTTCAAGTCCCACATCTGGCTTGCTGTTGTCAGCGTGGAGCCTGCTTCAGATCCTCTGTCCCACTCTCTCTCTCTGCCCCTCTCCTGCTCGCACTCTTTCTCAAAAATCAAATAAACATAAAAAAAAAAAAAATACCTTCTGTGTTCCAATGGCATAGAAATTTTTTCATGGTTTCAAATTTTGTGTTTTTCATATTTAGGTGTTTAATCCGCCTGCAGCTTATATCTGTGTATTCTATAATTTCATTTTTTTTCATATGGAAAGCCAGTTGTCATAACACCATGATTATCGAAATCATTACTTTTTTCACTGATTAGTGATACTTTTCAGTCACAACCTCTGTGAAATTTTACCTCAACAGGGGTATGTTTCTGGGCTGTATTCTGTTCTGCTATTTTGTCTATTTTTGCATTAATACAACTGTTAATTGCCATAGCTTTTGAACATTCCTCAGCATCTGGTAGAATGAATCCCTCTTCCTTATTGTGTTTGTTCAGAAATAAAAAATTTACATACCTCTTCATTCTTTCAGTACTAATTTTGGAATGAGTTTATTGAATTCCTTGGAAAAATTTATTGGGGCATTGACTAGAAATAGAATTTATAGATGAATTTGGGAAAACTTGATACCTGTAAAATACTGAGTCTTCTTAGCTATGAATAAAGCTTAATTCTGTTTATTCAGATCTTCCTTTTATATCCTTCTATTCAAGTTTGATGAATTTCTTCATGAAGGTTTTACATATTTTTCTCAGGTTTCTTTCTTGATACTATCTAGTTTGTGTTTTGATAGTAAAATGAATTCTATTTTGCATATTCTGATTACTTATTTGGAGATCTGTACATTGATCTCATGTGCAGCAACCTTGTATAACTCTGTTCTCTTTAGATTTGCATCATAAATAACATTCACTATAATGACAATTTCGTGTCTAATTTTACCGTGCCTCCAGCATCTCTTGTGTAACTGCAGGCATCAGGACACTGTGGAATAGTAGGAAGACAGCAGCACGCCCCTCCCCTGGTCCTGAAATCCATTCAGTGAATATTTACGGGGTACCTACCATATACAAGGCACTCTTCTAGCTTCTGGGGAGAAAGAAGTGAACAAAACAAAGCCCCTGCCCTCGTGGAGCTTACATTCTCATGGAGAGAGACAGAAAATAACCAAATAGATAACGGCTCATGAGTTCAAGCCCTGCATCAGGCTCTGTGTGGACAGCTCAGAGCCTGGAACCTGCTTTGGATCCTGTGTCTCCGTCTCTTTCTGCCCCTCTCCTGCTCATGCTTGGTCTCTCAAAAATAAACATTAAAAAAAAAAAGGGTGGGGGAATTCAAAGGATGTAACCATAACTTAGGTAAGATGAAATGGTGGTTGCCATAGAGCGCTTCTGAGGAAGGGGGCAGATTCTGGATACAATTGGAAGGTAGAGCAGGATTTCCTGACAGATTGGGTATGGAATAGGAGTGAAACAAGTCAAAACCGGTTCAGGATCTGGGTGACGAAAAGGATGGAGTTGGGCTAGGGAAGACCGGTGCAAATATCTGGAGTCAGGAGTTCCATCTCGAGCATGTTGAATGCGACGCACGTTACCAGCTATCAGAGTGGGATGTCAAGCAGGCAGCAGGATGCAGGAGCTGGGAAGGCCGGTCCTGAAGATTACACTGGGAGTCTGCAGCATATAGGCTCAGATCAGAAAAGGGGTAGAGACACGAACACTCTGGTGGGAAAGGAGTGACCAGTAAGTTGGGAGAGAAGGCGACTGGAACCCAACTGAGTGGTTTTCAAGAAGAGAGACTCTGTTGTGTCACATGCTGCTGATGAGCATAGCAGATCAGATCTAGATATGTAAGGTTTTTAAATTTTTTTTTAAGTTTATTTGTGAGAGACAGAGACAGCATGAATGGGGGAGAGGCAAAGAGAGGGGGAGACACAGAATCCAAAGGAGGCTCCAGGCTCTGAGCTGTCAACACAGAGCCCGATGCAGGGCTCGAACCCACAAACCATGAGATCATGACCCAAGGTGAAGTTGGATGCTTAACTGACTGAGCCACCCAGGTGCCCCTAGAAACGTAAGGTTGCTGGAGGCCTTGAAGAAGGGACCTGTTCTGGTGGAAGGGGGTGGGGGTGAGGGGCAGCCTAACTAGAGAGGGATTAAGAGGAAACAGTAGTAACTGGAGACAGCAAGTAGAGACAAATAGAGAAAAAGTATTGATGACTTTTTCTGTACAAGAAACAGAAACAGAGGGATATAGGGTCAAGAGAGGGTTGGGGGGGTGGTTTTTCCTTTGTTTTTAAATGGAGTGATGTAAGCCTGTTTATATGTTGTTGAGAATGACCTTGCAGGAAAGAGGAAATACATTATGCAGGAGAGAAAGGGGACAACTGTTGGGGTGATATTCTTAGGGAGGTGAGAAAGAACTGAATCAGTGCCCAAGTGGAGAATAGCTAGTTCTAGGGAGGGTTTAAGGGGAGCTGTCACAGGGGAAACTGAGCTTAGAATTGTGATATTCCTGATGAAGGGTTAGTGATCCACTCTTTTTCTAGGTGTATATCGCGTTTTGCCTTAAGGTCTTTTGTATTGTATTGCTATACAGCTTTCCTTTGGTTAGGGCCTGTCTGGTGTAACACCTCTTTCCATGCTTTTACTTCAACCTTTCTTTCACTGACCTTACAATCATAATCATGTCTCCTATAATCAGCATATGTCTGGATTTTGAGTTTTGTTTGTTAATTTCAGAAGTAGAAAATGTAGTCCATTTACAATGGGATTTCTATATGATTGGGTTATTCCTATCATGTTATATTGTGGATTTGTTCTACTTTTTTGAGGTTTCTTTTTATTTCTCTCTTCTCTTGCCTTCTTTTGGATTAATACACCCCTCTCCTGCTTCTCTTTCCTAGTATTTAGGCTGTATTAATTGGTATTAGGTTTGCTTACAGAACATTTAAAAAGAAAAACAAAATGGTTTGAACAAGACTATTTATATCACTCAAGTTCAAGAATGTCTGAGATAGTAGGGGTGCCTGGGTGGCTCAGTCAGTTAAGCTGCCGACTCCATTTTGGCTCAGGTCATGATCTCAGGGTTCATGAGATCAAGCCCCTGCATGGGGCTCTACACTGACAGCATGGAGCCTGCTTGGGATTCTCTCTCTCCTATCTTCGGCTCAGGCCATGATCTCGGGTTCCATGAGTTCGGACCCCGCATCAGACTCTGTGCTGACAACATTCTGGATCTCTCTCTCTCTCTCTCTCTGCCCCTCCCCCACTTGTACTGTCTCTCTCTCAAAAATAAACAAACATTGGGGCGCCTGGGTGGCGCAGTCGGTTAAGCGGCCGACTTCAGCCAGGTCACGATCTCGCGGTTCGTGAGTTCGAGCCCCGCGTCGGGCTCTGGGCTGATGGCTCAGAGCCTGGAGCCTGTTTCCGATTCTGTGTCTCCCTCTCTCTCTGCCCCTCCCCCATTCATGCTCTGTCTCTCTCTGTCCCAAAAATAAATAAACATTGAAAAAAAAAAAATAAAAAAAATAAATAAATAAATAAACAAACATTAAAAAATTATACAATTCAGTAGTTTTTAGTATATTCACAGATGTGTACAACCATCACTGATACCTAATTTTAGAGCATTTCATCACGCCAAAAAGAAACCTTGTACCCATTTAGCCATCATTCTTCCCCCCGCCCCTCCCCACCCCAGACCTAGACAAACACTAATCTGCTTTCTTCTCTATGCCTATTCTAGACATTTCATATAAATGGAATCACACACATTATATGTGGTCTTTGGTGTCTGGCTTCTTTCATTTTGCATATTTTTGAGGTTTATCCATGTTGTAATATGAATTAGTATTTTGTTCCTTTTTTTTAAATGTTTATTTTTGAAAAAGAGAGCACGAGCAGGGGAGGGGCAGAGAGGGAGGGAGACAGAATATGAAGCAGGCTCCTTGCTGTCTGCACAAAGCCCAACTCAAGGCTCAAACCCACAAACTGTGAGATCATGACCTGAGCCAAAGTTGGATGCTCGACCGAGTGCCCCAGGCACCCCAGTATTTTGTTCCTTTTAATTGCGGAGTAAAATTCCATTCTATGGCTATATTTTTCTTACCATTTGTCAGTTTTCTGTACGTTTTGGCTGTTCGGTATTCTTTGAAACTCAGAAGTTTAATTTTAGTGAAGTCCAGTTACTTTTTTTCTTTGGTTGTTTGTGATTTTGGTGTTACGTCTAAGAAACCATTGCCTAGGGGCGCCTGGGTGGCTCTGTCTGTTAAACATCCAACTCTTGGTTTTGGCTCAGGTCATGATCTCATGGTTTGTGAGTTTGATTTGTGAGTTCAAGACCCATGTTGGTGCAGAGTTTGCTTGGGATTCTATCCCTTCCTCTCTCTCTCTCTACCCCTCCCCAACTTGTGTGTTCTCTCTCTCTCTCTCTCTCTTCCCCCTCCCCCCTCAAATAAATAAACTTAAAAAAAAAAAAAAGAAAGAAAGAAACCATTACCCAATCCAGGGTCATGAAGATTTACTTCTATTTCCTTGTAAGAGTTTTATAGTTTTAGCCATTACATTTATGTCTGTGAGTTAAGTTTTGAGTATAGTGTGAGGTGTATGGGTTTACTTTCAATCTTTGACATTTGGATATCCAGTTGTCCTAGTACCATTTGTTAGACTGTTCTTTCCTCATTGAATGGTTCTTGCCACCCTTGTCAAAAATCAACTGACCATAAAGGTAAGAATTTATACCCAAATTATCACTTCTATCCCATTGGACTGATGCACATGTGTATACTTAAGCCAGTACCACACTGTCATGATTACTATAGCTGTGAAATAAGTTTTGAAATTGGGAAGTGTGAGTCTTCCAACTTTGTTCTTCAAATAAAAATACAAATAAAAGAAGTTTATGGCCCACTCTCAGGTTCTCACCAATGGAAATTCTTTCAAAGTATGTACTTGGATCTTGCATTTCCATGAATTTTAGGGTCAGCTTGTCAATTTCTGCAAAAAAAAGCAGCTGGGATTTTATTTTGATAGGAATTGTGTTAAATCTGCAATTCAATTTGGGGAGTATTGCCATCTTAATATTAAGTCCTCCCATCCATGAACATGGGATATCTTATCATTTACTTAGGTTTTTAAAACTTTCTTTCCATAATATTTTGTAGGTCTCAGTATACAAATCTTAAATATCTCTTGCTAAACATATTCCTTTTATTCTTTTGACGCTATTGTATTGTTTTTTTAACTTTTCAGATTGTTTATCTTATTAATGTATACAAATACAATAGATTTTTTTTATATTGATCTTGTATGCTACAACCTTACTAAATGTTGGGGGGAATTCCTTAGGATTTCTTATATACAGGATAATTTCATCTGAAAATAGGGATAGTTTTATTTCTTTCCAATCTGGTTTCTTTTATTTTTCTTTATGGCCTAATGGCCATGGCTTCAATATAAAGTTGAATACAAATGGCAAGAGTGGGGCACCCTTGTTTTTGTCTCATTCCTGATCTTAGTGTGAAATTATTCAGTCTTATACTATTAAGTATGAAGTAAGCTATGGATTATTAGGAACAATTTTGACCATGTCTCTCGGTATACATAAACAAGAGTTCTCTAGGATATATACTGGATGTACCCATATATACTTGGTATGCCAAGTATACCAAGTACCCTTGGTTCATAGCGTACACATGGTTCAGATTTACAAGAAATGCTAAATTATATTCCAAAGTGATTATACCAATTTATTATTTTCTCAGCACTGTGTTGAAGTACCCAGTGCTCTACATCTTTACTTACATTTAGTATATGAGGTTATTTTCAGTCTACAAATATCAATCAAATAGTGGTTATAATTTGCATTTCATTGGTTACTAATGGCATTGAGCATCTTTTCACATATTAATCGTTCATGGTGTCTTCCTCTATGAAATTCCCGCTCACATTTTTTCCCTGTTTTCCTATTAAGTTGTCTTTTTCTTACTGCCTCATAGGTGATCTTTATGTATCTGGATTCTGGAACTTTTGTCAGTTTTATATTTGGTAAATATCTTCTCCCAGTTTGTGACCTGTCTTTTCACTTTCTTTATGGTATCTTCTAAGTAAACAGATACTAATTTTAATGTAAATTTGTTACTCTTTTCTTTTATGGTTTGTGCTTTTTGGTATCTTAAGAAATCCATTCTTCCCCAAAAGTCAAAAAAACATTTTACTGTTTTCTTGGGGTGCCCAGCTGGCTCAGTCGGTGGAGCATGCAACTCTTGATCTCAGGAGTTCAAGCCCCATGTTGGGTATAGAGATTGCTTAAATAAACACTGAATGAATGAATGAATGAATGAATGAATGAATGAATAGTTGTTAAATTTATTTGAGGGGAGGGGAGGGGCAGAAAGAGGAGGAGAGAGAGAATCTGAAGCAGGCTCTATACTCAGCACAGAGCCTGACTTGGGGCTCAATCTCACAACCATGAGATCATGACCTGAGCCAATATCAAAAGTCAAACACTTAACTGACTGGCCACCCAGCTGCCCCAATACACACACACACACACACACACACACACACACGTGTATATGTGTGTGTGTGTGTATTTTTTTTTAAGTAATCGTTACACCAAACGTGGGGCTTGTACTCACAACCCCGAGATCAAGAGTCACATGCTCCACTGACTAAGCCAGCCAGGCAACCCAAAAAAGATATTTTACTGTTTCCTGTCCCCATTTAAGTCCTTGATCCCTTGAAATGGATTTGTCTGCTTGCAGTGAGAGAAGACTCTATGTTAATTTTTTGTTTGGATAATAATATATTAAAATGTTTGTCCAGGGGCACCTGGGTGGCTCAGTTGGTTAAGCAACCAACTCTTCATTTTGGCTCAGGACATGATCTTATGGTTTGAGAGCCCTGAGTAGGGAGGGCTCCATGCTGACAGCAAAGCCTGCTTTGGATTCTCTCTCTCCTCTCTCTCTCTCTCCCTCTCCCTCTCTCTGCCTCTCCTCACTGCCCACACACACTCTCTCTCTCTCAAAATAAAGAAACGCTTTTTAAAAATAAAATAAATAAAATGTCCTTATCCTGTTAATATGCAGTACAGCTCTGACAAACTTCAGGTTTCCCTTATGTGTTGATCTGTTTCTGAGCTTTCTATTCTATTATTTCTAGGCCCAAATCATACTTTCTTCATTGTTGTAACTGTACAAGGAATCTTGATCACTGGAAGGAAAAGCTCCCATTCTTCAAGAGTGTGTTGGCTAATCTAGGCTCTCTGCTCTCCCATATAAATTTTAGAATCAGCTTTTCAAATTCCAGGTTGAGATTTTGATTGCAATTACATTAAATATGTAGATCAATTTGGGGGAGAATTGACATCTTTATGAAGTCTTTGCTATCCAAGAACATGATTATGTGTCTCCATTTATATAGGTCTTCTTTAATGTTTTCAATTAGATTTTGTATTTCCTACATAAGATTTGTTAGATTAGTATTTTCATTTTGCAGGGACATAAGCTGTATTTTTTATTGTAATGAAATGCTCTTGACCTTTATAGTGATCTTTTATCTAGAAACCTTGTTATGTTTTTATTATTTTAAATAAGGAATTCCTTTTTCAGGGGCTCTTGACTGGCTCCATCTATTAGAGCATGCAGCTCTTGATCTCTCAGGGTGTTGAGTTCAAGCCCCATGTTGGGCGTGGAGCCTACTCAAAGAAAACAAAAAAAGGAATTGCTTTTTCACATTGTACCATTGAGTATGATGTTTACCATAGGTTTGCTGTAAATACTCTTTTTCTGGTTTAAGAAAATTGTTGAATTTAATGGAATTTTTTTTTTTACCATATCTTTTATTTCTAAAGTTTTATTTTGAGAGAGAGGAAGCACAAGTAGGGGAGTGGCAGAGAAAGAGGGAGAGAGAGAGAGAATCCCAAGCAGGCTCCGTGCTGTCAGCACACAGCCCAACGTGGGGCTCAAACTTGTGAACTGTGAGATCATGACTTTAGCAGAAATCAAGAGCCGGACACTTAACTGACTGAGCCACCCAGGTGCCTCTGCTATATTTAGATGATCATATCTAAATACGCTTTCTTAATTTAGTAATGTGGTAAATTTTATAGAGATTTTTCTCCTTTCTTGACTTTTTTTGGATTAACTAAGTAGTTCCACTTTTCTTATGTTAGTTTATTCTTTTAGTTCTCTAAAGATTACAACCTGCATCCTTGACTTTGTAAAGACTACTTTTAATTACTACCTTTACCACTTCACAGATGATACAAGGACCTTAGAACACTTTTATTCCCTTCCTGACTTATGTAATATTGCTGTGAAGTATAATAGTTCTATATATAGTCTGACTGCTGCAAGACTTTGTTTCTGTTTTATACAATCAACGTTACGATGAATATTTATTTAGCAGACCCTTTCACTCCTTTATTTCTGTGCTTCTGCTTAGGAGGGTCATTTTCCTTCCTAAAGAACTAAAGCAAAAGCCCAAAGAACTCTGCTCAGTATTTATTTTAATGCAATATTTATCTTAAAATGTATTGTCCCCCTTTTTTTGAATAGTATTTTTGCTAAGAATTCTAGGTTGGTATTGATCTTCTTTCAGTACTTTTTGTCTGTGGTTTTGTTGTGGTTCCCAGCCTTTCTATTAGTCATCTATCAGTCTTCCTGCTACTCCTTTGAAGAATCCTTTGTTTTCTCCTGTCTGCCTTTAAGATTTTCTCCTTATGTTGGGAGTTTTATCAGTTTTACTGTGACACCTAGGTGTGGTTTTCTTTGTGGTCTGTCCAGCTTGGTATTTATAGGGTTTCTTGAATCTTCGGCTTTCAAAACTTGCATTGGTTTCGGAAAAGTCTTGACCATTATTTCCTCAAATTTCTGTTTCATTTTATTTCTTCTGTCCTGTGAGTGCCAGTTACACATCCATTAGACTGCCATGTTTTAGGTTTCTTCATTCTCTTTTCTGTATTTTCCATTTTCCTCCTCAGGGCCTCAGTCTGGATACTTCCTGCTGGATTATAGTTTAGCTGTAACGAATCTATTAAACCCACCTATTTGCAGTCCTAATTTCAGTTACTGTATTTCTTAATTCTAGAATTTCCATTTGATTCTTTGTGATAGGTTCTGGTTCTCTGCCAAAGTTCTTCATCTTGTCACATATTTCCTTGGACACATTTAGTTATTGAAAAGCCCTTGTCCAATAACTCCAGTATGTACATCCCCTGGAGGTCTTTTTCTTTTTTCTGTTTTCTCTTTTGGTATGCATTTGGTCCTTTCTCTGCTATGGGGTGGTAATTTTTATTCAGTGCCAGAAACTGTATATGAAAACAACTTGGCTCAGGATGATTTTCTGTTCTTCCAGAAAGGATTTACTTTTGCTTCTTGAAGGCAGAGTAGGGCCAAACCAACTTAACCCAGTTGAACTGTTTCAGAGCTAGGTGTTTTGAGACAGTCTATTTCTACTTATCCCCATTCTAGTGTGCACTCTCCAGGGAATCCCAGAGAGAGCCTGTGGTATGTTCAAGCCACTCCTTCTTGGCAAACCCTGAACTCCAGTTTTTGTCTCTCTTACACCTTAAGATTGCTGGAAGCATTGTGTACTAGCTTCATGCACCTTCCTTGACCTCAGGTCTTGTCTGCCTTGATAGTTCTGAATTCCAACTTTGATCTTCCTATCCTCATGAAACTGCTTCAGGCTCTGCTCAGCTTCTCAGCCTCATAACCTCCACTTTCTGCTTGGCTTCTTGGCTTCTTAGCTTCTCAGCTTCATGCTGCTTATAAATTGGGAGATGCCTTAGGGTGCAAGCAGTATTTTGATACCAGAGTTGCCTGAATATTGTTTCCCTTCTCACTGGGGGCGATCTTAACCTCTCGGATTATGGTTGCTTTGGTAATTTTTTAAAGCCTTGAGATTTTCTGGGTTTTGTTTTTTGTTTTTTGTATTTTACGTCGTTTTTTTCACTTGTTCTTGGTGGGAGGGTTCAGTTTGTCTGCTACTAACTGGTTTTTCATGGCCAGAATCAGAAGTCATTAGAATTTTCTAATGTTGGGTCAGTCTGTATTACCGGAATAAACTAAGCTGAATAATGATATATTATCATTTTAGTACATTGTTGGACTTGATTTGTTAATATCTGACTTAATAATTTTGCCTTTGTTCATGAAAAGTTGGCTGGTCATTTTCCTTTCTATGCTTGCCCTGTTTTAGTGCAAAGGTTATTTAGCTTCATAAAATAAGTTTTAGATATTTGTCTATTCATATGCTTTAAGAACAAAATTATCTTTTATTTCATTGTTTTGTAGAACTTTTTAAAAATATTTTTTCCGGGGGCCCCTGGCTGGGTCAGTTGGTAAAGTGTGCAACTCTTGATCTTGGGCTTGTGAGTTCAAGCCCCATGTTGGGGTTTAGAGATTACTTAAAAATAAAATCTTTTTAAAAAATATGTATCTTTTCTATTAGGTTATATTATATAGTTCCTTTTCCATTCCTGATCTTCTTATTTGTACCTATCTCCTTTTTATTTTGATCAATCTGGCAGGGTTTGCTCATTTTATTAAGCCTTTATTATATGTTAGCTTATTATTTTATTAAATTTCTCCTCTCTTTGGGTTCATTGTATTATTCCTTCATTAATGTCTTAAATTGGATATTTAACTCATTTTTTTCCCAGTCCTTTTAAAAAATCTGTTTTGAAGCCTACGGATTTCCCTTTAAGTACTACGTTAGCCATATCTAACAAGTTAGGATATGTAATATTCCAACTTCCACTGTGATTTCTTTGACCAGTGGGTTACTTAGACATTTATGTTTTTGTTTTTTAAGTAAACTCAATGCTCATTGTGGGACTTGAACTCCCAACCTCAACATCAAGGGTCACATGGTCCACCAACTGAGTCAGCCAGGTGTCCCTATTTTATTTGTTTTGAGAGAGAGAGAGAGAGAGAGAGAGAGGGAGAGAAGCAAGCAGGGGAGGTGCAGAGAGGGAGAGAGAGGATCCCAGGCAAGCTCCACACCAGTCAATGCAGAGATCATGACCTGAGCTGAAACCGAGTCGAATGCTCAAATAACTGGGCCACCCACATGCCCCTTTTTGTTTGTCTTTAAACATGAGGTTTATATATCAGAACTTCATTCCTTTTTATGGCTAATATTCCATTGTACAAATATACCATAGTACCCATTCATCTACTTGGGTTGCTTCCACCTCTGACTACTGTGAATAATGCTGTGTGAATACTGGCATACAGGTATCTGTTTAAGGCTGTTTTCAGTTCTTTGGGGTACATACCTACGAGTGGGATTTTTTAGTTATATGGTAATTCAATGTTTAACTTTCTGAGAAACAGCCAGACCACAGCAGCTGCGCTGGTTCACATTCCCACCAGCAATGCACAAGGGTTCCAGTCTCCCCACATCTTTGCCAACATTTGTTTTTTCGGGGTTTTGGTTTTTTGTTTTATAATCGTGGTATCTTATGGTTTTGGTTTGCAGTTCCCTAATAACTGATGATGTTGAGGATGCTACTGACCATTTGTGTATCTTTGGAGAAAGATACACTGTCTATTCAAGGCCTTGCTCCTTTTTAATTGGATTATTTTTTTGTTGAGTTGTAGGAGTTCTTTATGTTGTCTGGATATTAGCCCTTTGTTAGATATGTAATTTGCAAGTAATTTGCCCATTCTTTGGGTTGTCATCACACTTTCTTCATGGCATCCTTTGATGCATAAAAGTTTTTAGTTTTAGTGAAGCCAAATTTATCTTTTGTTGCCTGTGCTTTTGGTGTCTTAAACTACTTCCCAATCCAAGGTCATGAAGATATGCTGTTTTTATCTAAGAGTTTTATAGTTTAACTCTTAGATTCATTCTTAAGGGTCCAACTTCATTCTTTTGCTTGTGGATAGTTCTCCCAGCACTCTGTGGAAGAGACTGTTCTTTCCCATCCACACTCATTCTGGAATGACAGAATTTCTGCACCCAGAGAAACTCAGTCAATAATTTTCCATTGTTATAGTCAAGAAATTTGCTGTTTAATTCATTTCTTTAGCAGAAAGATTCCTTTGGCTGCTTCCCCCCCCTCCCCCACTGTGTCTTCCATTTTACTATAAATGTGAATTTGCTTGGGATTCATTTGGCTTCCTGACTCTGTCAGGTGTCAGTAGCCATTTCTGGAAAATCCTAAATTACAATCTCTTTGAATGTGTCTTCTGTTCCATTCCGTCTGCTCCCTTCTGGCAGAGCTAACAGATGTACCCTGTGGCCCTCATTCTTTTCCATGGCTCTTAGTCACTTTGTAAATAGTCTCTTCTTTTTCATATTTAGTTGCTTCTTTTATTTCTTAGAAAATGAGGTACCCGAGTGCAGTCTTATGGTTGGGAATTCTCCGGAGAATCTTTCCCTTTTATTCCTACTCTACTGTAGACCAAACGTCTCTACCACCTGCCTTGAGTGGGAGGTCAGAGTGGCTCAGTTTATTCCCAGCAGCTTAGCTATTCATTTAAAAAGACATCTTGTTTTGTCATCAAGCAGTTTGAGTGTTTCGCACCAGGAGCCTTTGGCTCCTGTTCCCTCTCCTAGTCCTGACTGGCTGGCAGCAGGGTTTATTCTTTGTGCTGCTTCCCAAGTGGTCCTTGTTTCTGTGATGGCCTGATTTTTCTCTTGCACTAGTCCAGACCGCAGGTTTTATCTCCTTCCATTGTCTTATATCTCTTTTCAGAGCACCTCCATCCCTGCCTTCAGCTACCGGTTTACATATCCATGGATAAATGTCAAGCTTTTCGTTTTCCAGCAAGAACTTTCTGGTGAATGTTCCTGTGCCATTTGCTGTTCCTATATCTGTTCTGCTCCTTTTAAATTACTGCTTTCCTAATGAGGCAAAATTCTTCCGTAATGAGCTCCTGTAAGTAGATCACCGTGGGAGAGGGACCACACCAGCAGGAGCTCCGAAGGCACAGGGATGGGTGCCATCTTCAGCCTTGTCTTCTCCCCTGGCAGTGACCGGACTGCTTACAGTGCAGAGCCCCCCACCCCTTGGTGCTGGACCAGGTTCGGGAAAGCTCTTGCCGCAGTCCATACCCCTTTTTTAAATTTCAAATAAGAGATTACTGGCTTCTCAAAACTGCCATCTTTACCTAGACTTGCAATCCTTACAGTCCTCCTCCTGGGGCTACTATCACAGGTGGGGCAGGCAGCCTACTTCACACCCAGTGCTGCAGAGTTCTGTCAGAGGAACGCTGGATTTCTATTTGCTCCTCACTCTGTTTTGCATTGCAGTGATTCTGCGGGGGTTGGGAAGTAGTGCTCTCTTTAGGCCACAACTTTATTTTTTTTCACTTTTTTTTTTTTTTTTAATTTATTTTCAGAGACAGAGTGAGTAGGGGAGGGAGGGGAAAGAATCCCAAGCAGGCTCTGCACTGTCAGTAGAGAGCCCGGTGCGAGGCTCAAACTCACGAACCTGAGCTGAAATCATGAGTCAGACGCTCAACCAGCTGAGCCATCCAGACTCCCCTGTGCCACAACTTTAAAACTAGAAGTCACACTAAAAGACCAATCTTATATTCCTGGGCTGAACACTTCCTGAACTCTCCTGTTAAGATTCTATTTGCTTATATTTTATTCAAGACTTTTACCTTTATGTTCAGAACAAAAGCAGTCTATTTTTGGCATGTCCTGTCTGTTCTTAGGGCTCCTGAAATTAGCGGTGTCATTTCCTGTGTTTATTTACTCTCTGGAACAGTCTGAATATATAACACCAGGATTATCTGTTCCTTGAAGGTTTTGTAAAATGACACCTGTAAAACTACATAGTTTAGCTTGGTTCGTTTTTCTGGGAAGACTTTTAACTTATTACACCAAAGCTGTTTTTAAAAAACTGAATAAGATTTTCTGTTTCTTGATTCTGTGATAATTCATGTTTTCCTGGAAAATTTTTCCATTTAAACTCAGTTTTCAAATTTATTGCCATAAAATATCCTTAGGAACTAGGGGATGGGGTTCGCTTTATCTGTATTGCTTGCATTTTTTTGCCATGAGAGCTTCATGTGTGAATAAAATGAAGACCAGATGGCATTCACCAAATGATGACTGATATCCTAAGGTGGTGGGGAGGGGAATAAGAGCAACAACCCTGATCCTGCCTTCTACCCCAGCAACCCCTGTGCTCTGCTCAGTCTTTCTCCACCTTCTCTTTCTCAGTTTTAGGGAAAGTCCTCAGTGCTGTGGGCAGTGCCCAGCTACTGATGTCCCAGAAATTCCAGCAGTTCCGGGGCCTCTGTGAGCAAAACCTGGTGAGTGTGGTTCTTCCTCCTCCACTGCAGGGCTGCCAGCCACCGGCTGCCCGCCAGCTGTCCAGCTGGATTAGCCCCCCCTCCTCCTCCACCCCCAAGCCTCTCACCTTCTCCCTAATACGGAGAAGGTGCTGGTGACAAGTGTCCGTGCCCAGCACAAGGGAAGGGCCAGGGATGGTCCTTCCAAATTTCTACTACTTCTTGAAATAGAAAAGTGAACCCTCTGTGAAAAGAGCCACATGAAACTTAAAAATCTCTTAGCATTGATTTATTTATATTAAACATCCTCTAAGAAGATGGGTAAGAACTAAAGACATACCACCACGAGGCTTGGTGGTTTGCTTTTTCTTTCAATCTTATCTCTCAGGAGGGTAGCTTTTCCTGTGGAAGCCGCTCCAGACGGCCAGGGGTGGTGTGCTCCTAGGGCTGGAGGACAGTGGCGAGTGTTTGTCTCCGGACCTGCAAGGGTTTGGGGCTTACTTGGCTGGGGCAATCACCATGAGGAATATGTCCCCAGAGAACCCCCACGGATTCTATAATCATACCCACCTGGCCGTGATCCTGACTTCTCCCTGCCTCACTGTAAGACCAGGGCCAGGAACTTCTTCTTTTACAGAACAGTTTTCTGCCTGGCATACATTGGGAACACGGAGGCCTCAGTCCCATGTATGTGCCGGGCCTGCTCTCATGATGGGACTCTTTCTCTCAAAGATCTGCACCATCAGATCTGGCAGTGAGCAGGAAATGGCTTCCTTCCCTCATACAGATACTGACCCTGAGAACAGCAGAGCACGACTAGGCCTCAAGAGACCCTAACCAGGGCTGGCAGGGGTGGGGTACTTGGGGTGGGGTGCAGGACGGGTCTCTGCCTCGTTTGCCCCACTGATCCCCATCTCCCCCACAGAACCCTGAAGCCAACCCGCGTCCAACAGCCCAGGACCTGGCAGGGTTCTGGGACCTGCTACAGCTGTCCATCGAGGACATCAGCATGAAGTTTGATGAACTCTACCACCTCAAGGCCAACAGCTGGCAGCTGGTGGAAACCCCCGAGAAGAGGAAGGTGAGCATGGAGCAGTGCGGAGGGGAAGTCCAGGGACAAATTCCTGGTCGGCAATAACGCTGCCCACATCGGTCAGTGCTGCTTGGCTCCCTTCTCCGTGTGTCGTCTTTGAGCTGGGGGCTCACGTCCATCAGTGCGCGGGGTCCATGCTCGGCTCTCGTCCAGCATGCCGCTCGCTCTGTGTAGTGGAAGCCGCCCCCTGAAGCATGCCATCCCACCCTGCATGTTAAGAAATGGGGCTCCTAAGAGACACGTGCCACAGCCCAGAGCGCTAGCATAGATGTGGCTGTTGGAACTTTGGAGGCAGAAAAACAGTCCTCCTGGGGCCAGCCTCTTCCCGGAGGCACAGGCTTCCTTCTGTAAAACTGTGGCACCCAGTGACCCCTGTGGTTATCGGACTGTGGCCCTTGTGAGTTCTGATCCCTAGAAAAGCATGTGAAATGTGGCCTGGGAGTCAGAGGCTCTAAACCTAAAGCCCATCTCCAGCCACGTGACTCAGGCTGTCAATGGTTCAATGCAAGGGTGGGAACAGGTGATCTCTCCATCCCTTCCTGCCAGAACACTGTAGGATTCTAAGCTTGCTTTCTGCTCCTATGCCTTGTGCTATTCCCACTACCATCGCTTCTTGTGGCTTTTTGATTCCAAATGTGTGTTGCTTGTGCCCGATGTGGGGAGGCTGGGGTGGAGACTCCAACTGCCGGCAATATAGCGGGTGGTAGCGCCACACAAAAGGTGCACCTTTATTTTATTTTTCTTCCCTCCTCACTGTCTCACTAAAGGAAGAGAAGAAACCACCCCCTCCAGTCCCAAAGAAGCCAGCTAAATCCAAGCCGGCAGTGAGCCGCGACAAGGCCTCCGATGCCGGGGACAAGCAGCGTCAGGAGGCCCGCAAGAGACTCCTGGCGGCCAAGCGGGCGGCTTCTGTGCGGCAGAACTCAGCCACAGAGAGTGCGGACAGCATCGAGATTTACGTCCCTGAGGCCCAGACCCGACTCTGAGACCAGGAAGCGGGAAGCAAACAATTTTAAGTCATTAAAAAAACAAAAACAAAAAACACAAACTAAATGTGAATGGAACACAATTTTCTCAACCTTTAGGATGGTTATTCTGTCCAGAGACCCTGAGCCAACTTTCAAATTGACACATACAAGGGCTCACGATTTGGCTTTTTTGGGTCCCTTCCAGCTTTAGGTTTATGAAGACTTCATACAAAAGAAAGTCAACAAAAATACGAAACTATAAAACGTTTTTCCCCCTCTTGCTGGCCGCGGTGGACTAGGTAGACGGACCTCGGCAACTCCCGGCCCAGCCTCCGGACTGCGGTCTTTTTACTTGTTCTATCTAACGGGGACTCGCACTAGCTTGTTTACAAGACGAGGACAGTCCGAGGACAGCCTGGGGCCCCTGCCATGTCCTTCCTTCTCCTCCAGCCACCCTGCTCTGACCTTGCAGTTTTCATTCTTACGTTTTTCTCTTTTCCCTTCAGAGCCCACACAGGGGTCACCGTCCTAGCTGCCGGCTTGCTGGTTCTCAGCCCTGTTTGTGGTTGAGAGCCCAGAGGACAGAGGTGGATATGCACCCCTGCCCAAGTGCTCACACACACTCACGTGCACACGCAGGTACAGGCTCCCCACAGCAGAAGCAGCCAGCCCCAGGCAAGGGGACGGGGGTCCTCACCTCTCCGAGAAGGGGAGGAGGGTTGAAGTCTTTGGGGAAAAAATGAGATAAAAGCCACAGTTATCACACTCCAGACTCCCGCCTTTTTCTTCTCACCAACCCCCTCTTCCTTCAGTAAAATGTTTGATTCAGAGTGACTTGCAGGGGACGCTCGAGAGAGGAACCCCATTTTCCAGGGGCTGTCTGTCCCTGGCCAAGCCTGTGTACAGTACCTGAGGGGCGGGCGGCTGCGTCTGTACGTATGTGTACATATGCACATAGACCTTAGAGTGTATATTTAACAAACGCCCCTCTGCTCACCCATGCCCACCAGCGCCGCCGCTGGCTCTCGGGGCACCTGGCAGGAGGCGGGTGTGTGAATAGCATATATTTTTACATGTACTATATCTAGGTGTGTGTACAAGTGTGTGTAAAAATATATACCTTGTGTGTAAGCGGCCTTTTTTTGGTCTCCCACCTGCCCCCTGCCGTGGGCCCATCTGCCCAGCCTCTTGAGTTTTCTGGGGTTTTGTTTTTTGTTTTTTTGTTTTTTTTACCCCAATATTCCTTCTCTCTCCCTGCCCCCCAGCCCCACTCCCAGGGTGTCATGAGCCCTGAGCTGCAATGGCCCGGGCCTGCAGGGTTGGGGGCAGGCAGGGCGAGGGGGAGGCCCAGTCCTCAGCGAGCTCAGTGCACGAGGAGGGCTGCTCTCTACCATGGAGACAGAGCTGGCATTAGAGACGTCCTCGTGTCTGGCACTTGCTGCAGGGGCCCCGGGTGAACTGAGGGCCTGCTCTGGGGCCCCATTCCAGCTTGGCCGCCGTCTGTGACCTTGGGCAAGTCACTTGACCTCTGTGTGCCTCAACTTCCTCCTCTGTAAAATGGGGACAGTCCCTGCCCCTCCCTACCTCACAGGCATGTTGTGAGAATAAATGAGGTAACGTGTACCCAAGGGCTCATGGTGTTCTTGCAGCGGGATGGGCCAGGTTGGGGTGAGGTGGGTGAAGTGGACTCCCGAAGAGACTGAGCCAGGCCCCCTTCCACATGGCAACTCTCAGAGACAGGCGGACCTGAGCGTAAACCGTAATTCCAACTCTAGCACAACCCAGGTCATGGCCCTGGGCAAGAGAACAGCTCTCCATTCCCTCACCTGAAAAATGCACAGCATCTACTTTAACCTGCTTCCTGTAAGAAACAAGTACTTTAACTCATAGTTTCTACGTGAGAGCCACGATAGGCTGCCCTCACCCACAACACAGTCCCAGCTCGGCTCGCACAGCTCCCAGGACGGGGTGCGTGGCACCCCCAGCTGCTACCTCCCCCTGACAGTTAAAGGCACTGATCGCACTTCCTGAGCACCTGCTCTCCCAGGCCAGGGCCTGGCAGTCACAGAATTCATGCTCTAGTTGGGGAGAGAGAGACACTGAACAAATCCCATGTGAGTTCAAGTCTCCAACAGGTGGCAGAAAAGCAAGGCCAGGAGGCTGTGGGAAGCTGTGACAGCGCCACCAAACTGGGCAGGAGCACTCTGATAGAGCCCAGGAGGACTGTGGCTAGTCACTTGCTTTGGGGGATGTCGAACCTGGGGAAAGTGCCTTCTGGGCAGAAGAATGTTCAGCACCAACGCCCAGTGGTAAGAACATGCCTTTTAGGAAGTTCTTGGGCCAAGCTGAGCTTCAGACACCTGGCCTCCTCACTTGGCCCCACCCAGCTAAGAGGCAGTGACCCCTGGCTCTGGATGCACAGAACTGCCTTCCCAGGAGCTCTGTTCAGGCTGCCTCTGTGGGGCCTCTCCAGAACTCATCCCACCCTGTGGGCCAGACCCCTGCACTCAGAGCAGCATGCCCTCATCTCTGGATCCTGTTAGTGGTGGCTGAGCACCTGCTGACTGTGGGTGGCTCTCATGATGTCCTGGGGCTGGAGCCTCCCTGGCCCTACACTGTTCTGAGACCCGGCTGGGGGGTGACTAGAAGGGTAAGTGAAGAGGTTTCAGGTTGCCCTGGGCACTGAGTCAGACATTCAGAGGTGAGCGAACACCAGAGGTGGCCAGGCTGGACTTGAGGGCCACTGTCCAGCTAGCAGCCCAGCTCTACTCCTGACAGGCCTGAGAGGACAAGCATGGACCTTTACCCTCAGGGCCTGAGTGTTTCTGCTACAGCAGGGGAGAGGCCTTAAGGGTTGGATCAGGGTCTCTGGCAGGGATCCTGCACTCCCTGTAGCAGAGCACAATGAGAGGGAAGCACCTGGGGTGCAGAATCTGGGCCTCCACTCCCAGCCCTGCTGTCACCACAGTGGGGGAACCCCCAACCAGTTGAAAGAATTGTATAACAAACACCCAGTCAACTTTTGCCGTATTTGCATCATCCCTCACAGGTACATACAAACATTCCCCCCCTCCCCTGGAGCCGTTTGAAAGTAAGTTGCATACACCATACTTTACCCCCAAACACGCCAGGCAACTCCTGAGAATAAGGACATTCCTGCACGACCACAAAATACCATCGTTACTCTCTAATTTAACAAAGGAGTGGTCCACGTGCACCCCTCCTTACCCAGGAGACCGCCCGGGGCCCAGACATTAATACCAAAGCACAGCCACACTCCAAATGCCCCAATAATGTCGTCTATGCCTCTTCCTTTGTACCCACCCAGGATCCACTTAAGGATCATTCACTGCTTTCAGTTATCATGACTCTTAAGTCAGAAGAATCTGAATCAGAAACAGTTTCCCTACTTTTTTGTTTTTCACGACACTGACGTCTTTTACATGTCCAAGTAACTTGTAGATTGTTGCATGATCTGAATTTATATGTTCTCATGACTGGGTTCAGATTAAACGGTCTCATGACTGGGTTCAGATTAAACGGTCTGAACAAGAATATGGCTATGATGATATCCCATTCTCTGTGCTTCCATCACGGAATCATCTGTCACTTTAGGGAAAGACCAACAGCAGCTTCCCAGAGAAGCTGGGAATGAGTCCTCAGCCTCTACATTTCCAAAGCCCCGTCTTTGAGGGAACAGAAAGGATCAAGGGACTGCAGACTGTGGGATGGTGCTGGGGAAGAGGCAGAGGGAGCAGGGAGCCTGTGCACCGACTCTGGGTCCCTGAGAACCACACTTAGGGCCACAGATCCCCTTCCGGACTCCCTACTCTGCCAGGGTCATGAGTTCCCAAGCCTTGTGTATCCCTACCAATGGCCTGAGAGCAGAAGGGAATGCCCAGCTGCAGCCTGGGGCAGCACTGGGTTCAGAGGTCTTATGGCCAGGACAGCAGGACAAAGCCATTGCCACCAGTGGCCTGCCAGCCAGGAACCATGTGGACACCGGCACAGGTAAGCGCTGGTGAGGATCCTCAGACCAATTGAGAAACATTCCTACGACCATCACCAGAGTGGAGTTTCTAAGAGAAATGTAGAATGAAGTTGTGTCTCCTGAGCTTCGGAACCTGGCTGATCTGAAAAATCACTGTGGCTCCTACTGCCTCTCCTTAAGACAGCCAGAGGAACTTTATAAAAATCCTGCCTCCACTAGCTCCAGAAGTCACCCTCTCTGCTCAGAAGACTTTGCAGCCTGCCCAGTGCCAGCAGGAGAAAATCCAGCCTCTTCGCCTTGGCCTCAGAGGCCCCTGCCCCCCTTTCCAGCTGCACCTCCCATGAGATCCCATCCTGAGCTCTGTCCTCCAGCCTCACCTCAGGCCTTGCAGGGAGAGCCATGGCTCCCCACAAATGCAGTGAACATTTACTCCTTCCTCAGCCCTCAGGCCAGTTGGCAGTTCCTCAGGGAAACCCTCCCACAGTACCTGGGCCAGGCCAGGTTGATGCAAAACCCCTGCTCTAGACTTGGAGCACAAGAGCCACTTCACTTTTCCTTCTTTGTTTCTGTCACTGATGTGATACTTCCAGCCATATGATTTTAAGTGAATATCTGTCTCTACCAGCAGACAGTAGGCTCCCCGAGGGCAGGAATCGAGTTTTTTCACCAGCCCCAGTGCCTAACACAGAGGGGAGCTTCAAGAACTATTACTTCCTAAATATTTTCCCCCCTTGTTGGGGGAAGGAGAGGTGGGACTTCACAGAGAAGATAATAATTTGAGCTGGGCTTTGAAGGATGAGTAGGAGTTATCCAAGCGGTGGCAAAGAAAGGCACAATAAGCACAGAGGCAAAAGTGTGAGGCTGCTGCAGCTGGGGCAGGGGCCTTGAATGCCAGGTTAAGTAGTAGGGCTTTCACCAACTTTGAATGGAGCAGGAACATTTCCTTCCACAGAACCCAGCTTCCCATGAGACAGGGGTCCCCTGTCCCAGCCTCCAGGGGGCCATGGTACCCTAGTGACCCAGCCAGCATCAGGGTTTGTCTCTGGAACATGTCTGCAGCACCCAAACCTTAACAGGAAACCTAGGCCCTTGGGGGTCCTCAGCTGCTAATGCCTTCAACTTTCTATAGACTGACAACTCCCACGTCTGAATCTGCAACCTGTACATTTCCTTGAACTCCACACTTCCCACTCACATCTCCACTGTGATGTCTAACAGGTGCTATCAAAATGAACATGTCCACCAACTAGTAAAGGGAGTAAGAAGGGTCAGAAAGTTGCCACTCAGCAACCATCGTAACAATAACTGAATCACCAGTGGGTGTTAAAAGTCACGGGTGACAGTTTGATGAGGAATAGAATATTCGTTCTCCAATGAGCACCCCACAAATTACTTATTAATGAACATACTGATTACAAAAGGGAAAAATGGTAACTTTCTGATGAATAAAGCTGGCAGACACTACCTTAGCTAGATGGCCAAACTTATTGCCAATGAGGGGAAAAATTAACATCATACATCTCCTGATAAGACACACTGAGAAGGGCATAACATCATTGCTGTGATATTCCTGTCAAAAATCCATAACTTGAAGCTAATCATGAGGGAGCACCAAGTAACTGGCCTGGACTCTCCAAAAATGTTAATGTCACGAAAAGCAAAAGGTAAGGAACAGTTCCACATTGAAAGAGATGAAAGACATCTCAAAAGATGCATAAAAAGCACTTGACAAAACCCAACACCCTTTCATGATACAAAAAGCCAGAATTGAACTTCTCCAAGCTGATAAAGGGCATCCAAGAAAAATCCACAGCTGACATCATATTTAATGGTGAAAGACTGAGCTTTTCTCCTAAGATCAAGAACAAGACAAGGACACCCACTTTACTTCTTCTTCTTCTGTTCAACACTGTAGAGGAGGGCAATGTTGCCCCCAACCAGGGCAATTAGGCGAAAGGATGAATTAACTAATGAATGAATGGCATCTGGATTGGGAAGAAAGAAGCTGCACTATCTCTATTTGCAGATAACATAATGTTTCATACAGGAAATCCTAAAGCATCCATAAAAGAACTCATAAATGAGTTCAGCCATGTTCCTGGAAATAAGATCAATACACAAAAACCAACTGTATTTCTACTAAGATACAATAAAAAACAGATATTCAGTATTTGTCCCTGTTTCCTGGCACATAGCTCCTAAAACCCTTGGGAATCTCTGAGATGATGAAGGGTCTTCTCATGCTAATTAGAAGACTGGTGGTTGGGGACCCCTAGGAAGCTTCAAGGTAGGGTCTGACTGACAGGGAGACCAGGGCATGATTAGAGGACTTGGACTTTCAACCTCACTTCCCCAACCTCCAGGGAGGGAAGAAGGGATGGAGATTGAGTCAATCAACAGCCAATGATTTAATCATGCCTGTGTAAGGAAGCCTCCAACAAAACCCCTACGCAACAGGGTTTGGAGAGCTTGGGTTGGCTGGGATGATGGCATGCCTGGAGAGGGTGTGGAAGCTTTCCCCACCCCCACCTTGCTGTATGTACCTCCTGCCATTTGGTTGTTCCCGAGTTGTATCCTTTACAGTAAGCCAGTAAGTTTTCCTGAGTTCTGTGAATTCTAGCAAATTATTTATCCTTGTGGGAGGATGCAGGAACCCCCAGTTTATAGCTAATCAGACAGAAATGTGGGTAACCTGGAGACCTAATATTTGCATATGGCATCAGATATGACAGCAATCTTGTGGGATTGAGCCCTTAAACCTATGGAGTCTGACACTAACTCCAGGTAGTCAGAGTTAAAATTGAACTGAATTGTTGAACACCCAGTTGGTGTCCAGAAAACTGGAGAATTAGTTGGTATAGAGAAAATACCCACACATTAGGTGTCAAAAGTGTTGTAAACAGTCCAAGTATAGGGAACACTCTAAAAATAAACTTAAGGAAACAATTCCATCTACAATACCATCAAAAATAATAAAATACTTAGGATTAAGTTGAACAGAAAAAGCATAACCCTTGTACAGTGAAAACTACAAAACATCATGAAGAGAAATTCTGAAAGATCGAAATAAAGGGAAAGACATTTCACACTCATGGATCTGAAGACTTCATATTAAGGTGGTAATACTCCATTATGGTACTGGTAATACAAATTCAACAATTTTTATCAACCATCCCCCCCACCTTTTATGCAGAAATTGAAAGCCGATCTTAAAATTCATATGAAAATGCAAGAGAATCTAAAAAGCCAAAACAATCTTGAAAAGGAAGAACAAAGCTGTATGACACATTTCCTGATTTCAAAACTTACTACAAAACTATAGAAATCAAGATTGTGTGGTGCTGGCAGAAGGACAGACAAATCTATCAATGAAATAGAATTTAGAGTCCAGAGAGAAACACACACATTTAAGGAACTGATTTTCAACAAGGGTGCCAAGAACTTCAATGGGGAAAGAACAATCTTAACAAGGCGTGCTAGAACAATTGGACAGCCAAGTGCAAATGAACAAAGTTGCACCGTTACCTCACCCCACACACAAAATATACTCCAAGTGGATTAGAGACCTAAACTTAAGAGTGAACACCATAAAATGCTTAGAATAAAGCACACAGGTATAAACCCTCATGACCTTGGATTCAGCAATGGTTTCTTGGCTAGAATGCCAAAGGCACAAGAAACCAAAGGAAAAAAAAAAAACAGATAAACTTCTCAAAGTTAGTAACATTTGTGCTTTTTGAAAATATCAAGAAAATGAAAAGATAACCCACAGAATAGGAAAATACATTTACAAGTCATATATCTGCTAAGGGTGTGATAGCCAGAATATATAAAGGACCTCTGCAACCCAACAACAAAAAGCAAACAACCAGATTTATGAGCAAAATATCTGAATAACCATTTCTCCAAAGAAGATATACAGATGTCCAATAAGCACATGAAAAGATGCTCAACACAGCATGTCATCAGGGAAATGCTAATCAAAACCACAGTGAGCTACCACTTCACACCCACCAGGATGGCTGGAAGACAAGTATTGGTGAGGTGGTGAGGAAACAGGGGTATGTGAAATGGTGTGACCTTGTTGAAAACAGTCCCTCAAAATGTAAACATAGTTATCAACCCAGCAATTCCACTCTCAGATATAGATCCAAAAAAGTGAAAACACACACACACACACACACACACACACACATATGTGCACCAATGTTCACAGCAGCACTATTCATGATGGGCAAAAAGTATAAATAACCCAAATGCCCATAAAGATGAATGGAAAAGAAAAATGTGGTCTCTCTATGCAATGGAATATTATTCAGCCTTAAAAAGGAAGAAAATTCTGACAGATGCTGTAAGATGGATGAAAATTGAAGACATTATGCTAAGAGAAATGAGCCAGTCACAAAAGGACAAATACTGAATGATTCCACTTATGTGAGGCACCTAAAATAGTCAAATGCAGAGACAGAAAATAGAATGGTGGGTGCCCAGCGGCTGAGGGAAGAGAACAGGGAGTCAGCGTTTAATGGGTGTGGAATCTCAGGTGGGGAGGATGAAAGCGTTCTGGATGGATGGTGGTGAAACTTGCACAACAGTGTGATTATACTTAATGCCACTCAACTATACATTTTCAAATGGTTAAAATGGTTATTTTTATTTATTTATTTTTAACACACACACACACACACACACACACACACACACACACACACACACTGGATTGGCTCCTGGACCAGAAAAAAAATTTCCGGGTAGGACATTGCTGGGATCATTGACAAAACTTGACTATGGATTGTAAATCAGATAACAGTATTGAATCACTGTTAAAATTTTCCTGATGTTGATAAATGTGCTATGGATATGGAAAAGAATCTCCTTTTTAGGAGATACTCACTGAAGTATCTCCAGGTAAAAGGGCATGGTGCGTGCAAGTTACTCTCAAATGATGCTAGCAGAGGGCAGGGACACACATACACACACACAGAAAAGAGTATTATAAAGACAAATATTAACAATTGGAGAGTCTGGGTGGCCTCTTTGTATAGTTCTTATGACTTTATTCTAAATCTGAAATCATTTCAAAGTTAATAGTTTAAAAAAATTAAGAGATCCAAAACAAAACTCTCATCTCTTCCCAAACCTGCTCCTTCCATAGACAACCCATCTGATTAAGTGGCAGCTCCCTCTCCTGCAGCTCAAACCAAAACCCTTGGGAGTCATCTTTGACTCTTCCACATACATTCCAATCCATGTGTAAATCCTATTGGATGCAACTTCAAAAATCTCCAGAACCCCACCCCTTCTCCCCAGCTACCACGCTAGTCTGAGCACATCATCTCGCTGAAAAGCTCCTCACTGGTCTCACCCAGAGGGATTCAGTTAAAACAGAAGCCAGATCATGTCACCCTTCTGCTCAGAACTCTGATGTCTCATGGTGGCCTACAAGGAGCCCCAGGCTAGGTCTAGGTCCCCACTGCTTCTCAGACCTCATCTCCCACCCCTCACCCCCCACCCCCTCTTCACACTCACACTTGCCTCTGGCTGCTCCTAGACCAGAGCTGGGCAAAATCCCCCTACCTGCCTCCAACACTCACTGGGTATGGTTCACTCTGTTACCGCTGCAAGTTGGCCCAAATGTCACTTCCCAGGAGGTATCCCTCCTTCCTGCCTGTTTCTTTCTCTCTCCGGTCCCTCTGCTTTATTCTCCTCCAGGGACCTCATTTCTCTCTCCAGGTCATGTATATAGCAGCTACTCGTCCACTCCACAAGAACAAATGTCTCCCCAGTGTGATTACTTTAGTTCACTGCTATTTCCCTAGCACCCAGCACAGTGCCTGGCAGGTAATAAGGTGTCAGTTAATATTTACAGAATAAGTAACTAGGTGTTGGAATGTTCCCCAGGAATGTCTGTGTTGGTTTAAAATAGGGCCAAGAGAGGGGCGCCTGGGTGGCTCAGCAAGTTGACCATCCAACTTCAGCTCAGGTCGTGATTTCACGGTTTATGGGTTCGAGCCCCACGTCGGGCTCTGTGCTGACAGCTCAGAGCCTGGAGCCTGCTTCCGATTCTGTGTCTCCCTCTCTCTCTTTCTGCCACTCCCCTGCTTGTGCTTTCTTTTGAAAGTAAATAAAACATTTAATGTTCATTTATTTTTGTGAGAGAGAGAGACACAGCGTGAGCAGGGGAGGGGCAGAGAGAGAGGGAGACACAGAATCGGAAGCAGGCTCCAGGCTCTGAGCTGTCAGCACAGAGCCCGATGTGGGACTCGAACTCATAGACCGCGAGATCATGACCTGAGCCAAAGTCGGACGCTTAACCGACTATGCCACCCAGGAGCCCCATAAATAAAACATTTAAAAAGGATGGGGGGCAGAAAAAGCTGGGCTGGAGTCCAGGTGGGGAGGGTGTTCCTTCAGGGGTCAGAATGATGGGCAGGACATGATGCACCATGGGGGAGGGGATGGGTCTGTCCTCTCAGACGCCACCCTTTCACTAAGGCCAACAAGAGTAGGTAAGGGGTGCTGCCGCCCTGAGGCTTTGAGGAGGCACCCATGCTCCCCCAGCCCCTGCCCTTATCGCTGGCTCCCAGGATGCTACCTGGATCTTTTTTGCCACTCTTTTCACTGAATCTTCATCACCACCCTCCTATTTTACAGGAAACTGAGGACAGGCTGAAAGGGGAGTGATGTGGCTGAGGTGGGCTATTCCGTTGCAGTCCTAATCCCCAGGTGAAGCCCCCACACCAGCGGAGCCTGACTGGTGACCTTTTCATGTGAGGATGTTGGGGACCATCTGATACGCCTCTTCTTTCAGACTGGGAAAAAAGCCATACTTGGTTTGGTGGAAGGAAGCCCTCCCACGGGAATGGGCCGGGCAGCGGGGCCTTTGGGGGAAAGTTGGGGGTAGGATCTCAGAACTGAAGATCCTGGATGTCCTTCTGCCAGTCTCACTAGGAAGGAAGGGACGGCCCAAATAAATCCCCCTCCCGTGACAATCAGGGGAGAGGGGGCCACCGTTCCCCCCGCATCTCCTCCGGGCGTCACGTCCCCAGCCCGCTCTGGGAAGTCGTACCGCCTCCCGCCTGTGAGTCAAGGCCAAATAAGGCCTCGCGGGTGCGCCGCCCTGCCCCGCCCCTCCGCGCACACATTCTTCTGCCTTGTAAGGCCGGTGCGGCCCCGCCCACCGAGCCCGGAGCCGGACCGACCGACGGCCCGCGCCCCGCACTTGCTCAGCACGGAGAGCGAGCACCTTCTTCGCACCAGGTGGGAGCCGCGGCCGCGAGGGGGCTAGGGTAGGCGATGTGAGGCCCCACGGACAGGGATGCCGAGGATCTCGGCAAGGACAACCGTCATGGGGCTGGGGCTGTGAGTTGCGGGTCAGACCGGACTCTGGCGGGGCTGGGCAGCAGGGAGACTGTTCTAGGCTCTGGGAGCTGGTGCTCCTTTGGTGAGGGTTTGGTGAGGGAACACTGTCCAGGCCCTTCCCATTTGCAGTGGAGTTTCAGACGCCAAGCCCAGAGCTCTGGGGTGCCCAGAAGGGGAGGGAGTTGTGGTCACCTGTGTTCCCTGCCCCAGAAAACCCATGTGTGTCACAGACAGGCTCCTTGAGACCCCCTCCAGAGCATCCGTGTCCTCTCCCCTATCTCCTGGGGCAGGAGAGAGGGATGAGATAAAGGTAACCCCACCCCACACACACCAATGCTGTGTGAGAGCACTTGAGACTTCCATGCACTAGGCCATCTGTCCAACTGTGCCTATTGGGTGGGAAGGGTCTGTCAAAGGGCTCTGGAGCCAGACAGGGACCTGGGCCAGGGGACCTCAATCCCTGCTGGTCCTCCCCAGCTTTCTAACTGCTCTGAGGAAGGAGTCAGATCACTCAGCCAGGGAGGAGGTGAATTTACTAGCAAGGCATCTGGCACCACCAGCATAGGAACCAAGAGATAATGGAGGACACAGGCACCAGAAGGAGGGAGATGTCACCTAGTTGCAGCCAGTCCAAATACCAGTTATATCTGATTCCCTAGGGTCTAGGACCCCCAGGAGCAGGTTCCAGGGCTAAGGGACTAGCATGTCCCTGACCCCGTTTCCTCAACCAAGCCTATAAACCGCCTCTAGTCACACAGAGCCCTCAGCTGTAGTAGGCCCACCACCAGGAGCCTCTTAGGGTATGTGTTTCCTTCTGTGTTCAGTCATCAAGGGCACCAAGGGCTGGCCATTACCACCCACTGACCCAAGCCTAGCCCAAGCATCCTGGCTGCCTGTTGGGCTCTACCCCCCTCATGGGCACAACACTTCCCTTCTTGTGCATTAGTTCTTAAACTGCACAGTGGCGGGGGCGGGGGGGGGGGGAACCTCACCCTGCTTCCCAAGATTGCTGGGATGGACAAACCCTAAAGCTCAGTGCTGGATAGATGAGGAAGGGGAAGCCACAAAGACAGAAGGGCCCAGCCAGTATCACAGCAGTGGGTGAGATCTCAGCCATTCCTACCTCTGGCCATGGCTTCCTCTCTCCTCCCGGCTCCATCTGCATAGATCTTTGCAGACAGGAGGGCCATGGCAACAGTGATGATAACCATCACAGCATCTCATGACTGGGTTACTTGTTGGCTTTCTATGGGTTCTGTGAGTCAAAGTTCCCAGAAAACAGAGGGCTTCAGGAAGGACTGGGCCCCTCAGAGCACTAAAGCCCTGCTGATGCCACCATCTCATTCCTGCCCAGCTAATGGGTGAGAAGGGCTTCTGTCTACCCACCCTGTACCCTGTGAGAAACACCCAGGGCCAGGTGTGTCAGTCCAGTGGAACACAGCAGCAGTCTGTCATTACTACAGATGGCTGTGGTCCTGGGGAAGGGCTGGGGCTGGCCAGGATCCCTGCTCAGCATTTAAGATCTCAAAGACCAAAGTCTGAGATGACTGGAACAGGGGCATGGGATAGAGTCTGAGATGACTGGAACAGGGGCATGGGATAGAGGCCAACAGACAGCTTGAAGGGCATTCATAACCACACAACTTGGGGCTAAAAACAGGCAGAGAAAGCTTTCTGGAGGCAGGCCCTGGACCAACGGCTCAGGGCAGAGGAGAGAGGCAGGCAGTGGTCCTAAGTACTGAGCCCCAGCTGCGGGGCACATAGCACTAGGTCTTCAGGGGCACCGTCCCCATGAGCCATGACAAGGGTTGAGGGAAAGAGCACTGTGCTTTGCCTCAGTTTCCCCATCTGTACAGTGGGAGAAGTAGACTGGCTGCAGTTGCCATCACAGCGTTAATTAAACAAGCATCTATTAGCCTATTAGTACATCAGGGGAGGGAGAGAGAGACCTCTAGGTGCTTACTGTCAAAGCAAGGGTCAGGGACCTGCTCCCCAAGGAGGTGTCTCAAGAACTAGGCTGGAAAAGGAAGGGCGTTCAGTGGGAAGGACTAAGGAGGAAAGTCTGAGGGTGTCTGGGGAACATCCAGAGGTCCAGCATGGCTGGGTCATGGATGGCAAGAGGGACACAGTGAGGGGTGCCATGCTCAGTCAGACAAGGGTTGGAGGGGTTCACACAGGACCCTGAATGCCAGACTCAGGGGCCCAGACTTGTTCTGGAGTGAGGCAAGAACCTTCAAGGGCTTCAAGGTGAAGTGATAGGTGGTACAGGTCTGGATCTATATGGGATGGGAGAGACTAGCTAGAGGCTAGGAGGCCAGGTCTAAACAAGAGTGACAAGAAGCTGGGGCTCTCAGCCTGGGGAAGCCTCATGCCCCTATTAAGCACTGAGCAGTAAGAATAAGGAGTAGGGCCCAAATCAGGTCTATCATCCACCCAAGGGGCTGATCAAGTGTGGGCAAGTTGGGGGAGGGAACACTGCCCAGAGCATAGGCCTTCCAGAACATCCAGAACAGAGGGATAGGGAGGAGGAAGGAGGAGGAGGGGGAGGAGAGGACAAGAATGTCAAGAATGCAGGGCCACTGATCCAGCTCCATACTGCCAGGGGCAGAGGAGCTGGCAGGGAGCCTCACAACCTCCCACATTTCAACCCACCTTGTCACTTGGAGGGAGAGAAATGGAGAGTGTAAATGCTATTAAGGATTAAAAGAGATAAAGCAAGGACAGGTTGGCAACAAACCCAATCTTACCCAAACAGCCACAGCAAAAATAGCTTATTCTGTGCCTGGCACCATTCCAGTGGCTTCTCAGGCACTAAGTCAATGATTCCCTACTGCTGGGCATTCCTCATGTCCCCATTCCCAGATGAAGAAATTCACTGGGAGAGGTAGAGAAGTTGTTTATGATCACATAGAGCCCATGCCTGTCTGCTTTTGTGATGAGCTGGATGACAGGAGCCCCAAGCCTATGGGAGGCCTTGAATGCCAGGCCCAAGCACTGACAGCCCGTCTAGGGTAGGCAGGAAGATTCTCTGGCCCAGGCTCATAAGCTCTTCCCCTGACACCCACTTCCTGCAGGGAAGCCCCACCCACCAGAAGCCAAGATGTCCAGCAAGCGAGCCAAGGCCAAAACCACCAAGAAGCGGCCACAGCGGGCCACATCTAATGTCTTCGCGATGTTTGACCAGTCCCAGATCCAGGAGTTTAAGGAGGCCTTCAATATGATTGACCAGAACCGAGATGGCTTCATTGACAAGGAGGACTTGCATGACATGCTGGCCTCGCTGGGTGAGCAGGGATGGGGGTGGCTGGGGTCTAAGCGGGCCCCGCGAGGGTTGCAACTGAGGCAGGCAGTGGGGCTGCTCGTCATTATAGAGTACGTCCCATGTAGTGACATGTGGTACCCACCCTGGAGAGCAGATGCCATTACTTTCTCCATTTAACAGACAGGGAAACTGAGGCACAGAGCAGTTCGACATTGGATCTGAACCCAGACAGGCTCACTCTAGAGCAGTGCTGCCTCAGGCAAATTTGTGGTAGGGGTGCCTGGTATCACTTCATTTAAAGCGAAGGATCAGCAACTAAAGAAGGTTTTAACTACACAGACTTTCCAGCGTACAGATAGGGAAACTGAAGCCAAGTGCCTCCCCTTGTTCAGAAGTCACCCATGTCAGGCTCTTAGAGCCTCTCTGACTCCAGCGACTTCCTCAGGAACCTAGTACAATTCACCACTGCTCAGATGGGGAAACTAACACCCAGAGGCCAAGCCTCCAGATACCACCTCCCTAGTCTGTGGCCCCGCCCTCACATCCCTCCCATGTGCTAGCCACAAACACTACTCTCAGCATCAGTTCCCCGCACCTCCTTCATCCAGGTGAGAGCGTCTAGGTCAGACACTGGCTGGGGAAGATAGGAAGCCTCTGGCAGTGGAGGAGGCAGCCTGTGGAGGTCAAGCCCCAAGCTCTGGGGAGAGACAGACCTGAGTTAGCCCCTGGCATTGCCCCTCACAGCTGGGCAGCCCTGCTCTGAGCCCATTTCCCTTCCTGTGCAATGGTGACTGTGGCCCTTGTATACACACACGCCCAGGGTGTCTGGGGAGAGGACTGGGCAACCCTGAGTTGGAAGGTTGTTGACATCAGACACTGCCCCCTCGTGGGCCATCTACCCAGAAAAACCTGCATTCCTATTTGTAGCTCATGTCAGTGGGCCACAGGTCAGTCCTGGCCTTCTGGTTAAGAACATCATCCTCCAGTTTAAAAATAAGAGCAGCAGATAATAAAATAAGAAGAAGCTGTGCATGTATCTTAATTCTCAAAGCAATCCTACTGGGTAGATGTGATTATCATTCCCACTTTATAAATGAGGAAACAGAGGTTCAGAGAGGGTAAATAATTTGCCTGAGACCACACAGCTACTACATAGTACAGCTGGGATTTGAACCCAGCAGTTGATTTGAGTATGGGGCTGTGCCAATTGTTCTGTATGATTTTACAACCACTGGTGCTATTTCACAATTCTAAGACACGGGGGAAACCAAGGCACAAAACTGGGATTCAGACTCCAGTCTTTGTGACACCACAGCTCACTGGTTTAACCATTTTCAACACTGTGCCTGGAATCTGCGGTCTAGCTGATTGGGTTCCAATGCTGGCTCCACTCCTTACTTGCTGTGTGATCTTGGATAAGTGGCCTCACCTCTGTGTTTCAGGTCCCACACCTGTGAAGTTGGGGTGAGTATGCTGACCTCACAGCATGATGAAAGTTAAAGCAGTCAGGCATGTGGGGCAGCAGACACCATGGACAGTCAGCAAATGGTGACTCCTACACTTAAGAGGTCACGGATATTAGACCAGAGGTGGAAGCTGGCCAGGGCAGCCTGGAGAGCCCAGGGGAGGGAGCAGTCAGAAAGCGGGCTGCTCCAGCAAGATGCTGTGCAATTTACAAAATGTATTATCTCCTGCCTATGGGACTCAAACAGGCCATGAAGGGAGGGGACAGGGAGGTGGGCGGGGACAGGGCAGTGACAGCAGGCACAAATGTCCCTCTGCCACAGGGAAGAATCCCACAGATGAGTACCTTGAGGGCATGATGAGCGAGGCCCCGGGGCCCATCAACTTCACCATGTTTCTCACCATGTTTGGGGAGAAGCTGAACGGCACAGATCCTGAGGATGTGATCCGAAATGCCTTCGCCTGCTTCGACGAGGAGGCCTCAGGTCAGCAGCCTCCAGGTGGAGGCCTAGACAGGGCCGGGTCTGAGAACTTCACCCAGGGTGCCCACGGGGATGCAGGTGGGGCTGTGCTGTGCTGGGACTTGTCCCCAAAGGCCAGAATGGAAATCCCGCATCTGCTGGCTTCCACGGCCAAACCATGCCCTGTCCTTGTTCTCTTCCCCCCAATGCTAGAGCACAAGAGCCCACAACCACCAAGACATCCCACTTCTTGAGTTCACCTGTTGGCCCAGCACATTGCCCCCACTTTAGACTTTCCCAGAAACTAAATCATTCTAGGCCCTTCTGGCCAACAAGGTACAAAAACCAGCCCCCATCCTCAAATCTTCCAAAGGGATTGCGTCCCACAAATAGTTTGTCCCAGACACAGGCCAGGATGATGCTGGCAGCGGTGACTTCAGTAGTTTCTCAGGGGCCACAGGCCCAAGTACATTCACATTTTCCTCACTACCTTCATAATCCCCTACCAGGGTGGCGGCATATTTTCATCCCCAATTTCCAGGTCAAACAGGCACAGAGAGGTTTAAGAACTTGCTCATGGTCACGCAGCCAGGAAGAAGGGGGAGGAGCATGCAAACAGGCAGTGGAACTCTAGGGCTCATGCTCTTAAAGTGAGACATACCCAGCCCCCCATACTTACAGCCCCAAGTACCCTACAGAAACACACAGAACCCTCCCTCTGGGGCTCTGGGAAGCTTGAACTGGCTGGAGGCCAGAGCTGTGTCTTTTCCTGGTCCTTCCCCCACTACAAGGTCTGCAAGGACTGGGGTTCAGGGTAGGGGTATTGGGCATGTCCCAGCTTGAGTCCTTGTCTCACAGACCCTGGCCCTGCCCCCAGGTTTTATTCACGAGGACCACCTACGGGAGCTGCTTACCACCATGGGCGACCGCTTCACAGATGAAGAAGTGGACGAGATGTACCGAGAGGCACCCATTGATAAGAAAGGCAACTTCAACTATGTGGAGTTCACCCGCATCCTCAAGCATGGGGCCAAGGACAAGGACGACTAGGCTGCCCCAGGCCCCTATCCCACTCACCTGCTCCCCACCCTCACTGTACACCAGCTCCACGCCCGTGACCCCACAGGACCCTCTCAGGGGATCCTCCCTCTGAGGGGTTAGGGGCCCAGCTCACAGTGGAGGAACAGGCTGAGAGCATGCAGTGCCAGGCAGGGGGCACACAGCCAACATGAGGCAGGTGTTGCAATGTGACCCTCTGAAAGAGGACCGTCTCCTAGAGAGCTGGGCCTCATGGGCTTTTCCCCGCAGGACAAGCCCCGTGTCCTGTCTGGGACACAACTTCACATGCACCCCCATGTAGGACAAGACAGCTCTTTCCCAGCCACTGCCACAAACACAAACCTCACCAAGGTCCCTTCTCTGAGGACAGGATTCCAGACCCCTTCTTTGTGCCCTGCCCAGCCACCAGAACACAGCCCACCCCACCAGGAGTGTGATCCAGAAGATGCATGTAAACTGGATATTTGATCCAGGGGAGGCAGAATCTCTAATAGAAGTCTGAGCACTGCTTTGGGTCTGTGTGTCTGCTGCTGGGGTGAAATAAAGGAGCTCCTAATCCCTAAACACCCTCCTGCCCTCTCCTGTCCCCAGTGGCTGCCCAGACCCCTACCTTCCCCTGGCCAAGGAAGGACTCAGCTGAGACCAGACCAGAGTGGGGAGCAGACAGAGGTGCTGAGGGAAACAGTCCTTCTGGGAAGGAGAGGCCTGAGTGGGGAGGACGCACAGGAATCACCACAGCATATCTCAGGGGCACCGGGAGGTCAGAGGTCAAGGTCACCCAGTCTTCAGGACTATAGCCTGGATCGCCAGGGACACCTCAATGTTCCTGGAAAGCCAGATGGTCCTGGAAGAGCAGGAAGGCTTCGGGAACAGTGAGAAGAGTGCATCCCAGTAGCTCCGAGGTTAAGGTTGGAATGAATGGGTTTAAGGAATTCCCTGAGGTCAGCTCCAGGCAGCCACCAGGTGTGCTCTGGGCTATGCCTTCTTCATCTGGAGGGTCAGTTCAGCCACAAGACCAGCTTTTTACATCCCACACGCACACAAGGTGAGCGAACCTGGGATCTCTGTTACACGTGAATGGTGGGGACACTGACAACAATGCCTGGGGCTTAAGGAGCAGAAATACTGGTTGAATGAACAGATAGCCAAGAGAAGCAAGGACTGCCTGAGGTCACCCAGTGGATCTGGGACATAGGGAGGGCTGAATCCCAGCCTCTAGATCCTCCACAGGGCTCAGGCCTGGGCTAGACACATCCCACCTGACCCCAGCAAAGGTTGGGGAACAGCTGCTGGGCCTGGCTTGACCTGACGCCTCCCTAAAGATCACCCCCAGCCAGCCAGCCGCAGCACACAGCAAAAGTCTGAGATAAGAGCCAAGGGAGTGCTGAGCACTAAGAGGACTGTGTACTGGCCGAGGAGGGTCTAACTTCCCACAACCCTCTGCCCCACCTCAAGACCAGGCCCCTCCCAGTCAGGCCCTGGTCAGAGCTGACCATGAAACTACCCCTCTCTGGCCTCCAAATTGAGCCCCATGAGTCCCTGATCTCTACTCTGGATGCAGCCAGCTGCAAACAGTTTCTGACCAGGCCCACATACTGTGACAGACTCAGTGGACCATGCCTTTGACCCTGGCCCCAGATGGAGGGTCTTTAGCCTGACTACCTGTGCACTGCAGCTAGCCCCAAGGAAGGAGCAGGCTCTGGGCATCCTCCTGGGACTCCAGGGTCACAGGTCACTCTGTAGAGTCACTGGCACCAAAAGCCTTTCTGGAAGAAGGCAGGGATGTGGTTAGAAACCAGCTTCCTTGCACTCTGCCCCCCAGTTTGCATTCCTGTCACAAGCCTACTCCCCCTTCACCCCAGAGAGAGGGAAAGATTCACACCTGGTGTGAGGGTACAGAACTCATCCACCCTCACTGGTTTCTGAGCTGGCCTGAGGCTGACCTGACGGGATCCAGAGGATGGGACAAGGTAAGTGTTCTGTGCGTGGAAAGGCAGGACCAGCAGGCGGGAGGAATGTGCAGGAGCAGAGCTAGGAGGGTATGGAAGCAGCCTGGACAAAGTCTGGAAGCAGGAATGCATGTAGCATATTCAGGAGCCAGGAAGAAGGCAGTTTTCCATTTATGAGCTAATTTATTAAAATATTAACACCTTTTTAGAAAAGCAGCAGCAGCTACTGTTTTATCTCTTACAGGCAACATTTACAGGTAACAGTGAAGCATGCCTAGAACTTTCAAAGTCTATCATAAACTCAGAAGCCACAAAGAAAAAGACTGGTGCATTTAAATCCATGAAGACTAGGGGCACCTGGCTGGCTCAGTCGTTAGAGCATGCGACTCTTGATCTCAGGGTTGTGAGTTTGAGCCCCATGTTGGGCGTAGAGATTACTTAAAAATAAAATAGGGGCACCTGGGTGGCTCAGTCAGCTAAGCATCCCACTTCAGCTCAGGTCATGATCCTGTGGTCCATGGGTTCGAGCCCCACATCAGGCTCTGTGCTGACAGCTCAGAGCCTGAAGCTTGCTTCGGATTCTGTCTCTCCCTTTCTCTCTGCCCCTCCCCTGCTTGTACTCTTTCTCTCTCTCTCAAAAAAAAAAAACATTAAAAATTTTTTTTTAATAAAATACAATAAAATAAAATCTTTAAGGGGTGCCTGGGTCCGTTAAACATCCAACTCGGTTTCAGCTCAGATCATGATCCAAGAGTTGTGGGATCGAGCCCTGTGTTGGGTTCCATGCTAAGTGTGGAGCCTGCTTAAGATTCTCTCTCTCTTCCTACACCTCTCTCCCCAGCTTGCACACTCTAAAAAAAAAAAAAAAATTATACCTGTTGGTGGGTTTAAATAAATAAAAGCTTTAAAATTTTTAATTTTGTGGTAAAATTATGTGGTATATTTATGTGGTAAAATACACATAAAGTTGGGGCACCTGGGTGGCTCAGTTGGTTAAGCATCCAACTTTGGCTCTGGTCATGATCTCGCAGTTCAGGAGTTTAAGCCCCACATGTCTGCTGTCAACACGGAGACCACTTCGGATCCTCTGTCTGTCTGTCTCTCTCTGCCCCTTGCCCATTCTCTCTCTCAAAAATAAATACACATTAAAAAAAATACACATAGGGGCGCCTGTGTGGCTCAGTCAGTTGAGCGTCCAACTTCAGCTCAGGTCATGATCTCGTGGTTCATGGGTTCGAGCCCTGCGTCGGACTCTGTGCTGACACTCGGAGCCTGGAGCCTGCTTCAGATTCTGTGTCTCCCTCTCTCTCTCTGCCCTCCCCTGCTTGCACTCTGTCTCTCTCTCTCTCAAAAATAAACATTAAAAAAATTTTTTTTAAATACACATAAAGTTTACCATCTCAACCATTTGTTTTAGGTAAACTCTACCCCCCAACGTGGGGCTCCCACTCAGGACCCCAAGATCAAGAGTTTCAGGCTCCACAAACTAAGCTAGCCAGGAGCCCCCCATCTCAACCATTTTCAATTGTACAGTTCAGTAGCACATTCACACTACCGTGCAATCACGACCACCATCTACTTCCAGAACCTTTTCATCTTCCTCCAATGAAACTCTGTTCCCATAAAATACCAACTGCCCATTTCCCCTCCTCTCAGGCTCTGGCAACCACTCTTGTGCTTTCTGTCTCTGAGTCTGACTGCTCTAGGTACCTCACATAAGTGGAATCACTGTATTTGTCATTTTGCTTCTGGTTTATTTCACTTCACATTAATAATCTCCTCAAGATTCATTTTCATTTTAGCATGAGTCAGACTGTCCTTTTTAAAACATTTTTTTTTTAATGTTTATTTTTGAGAGAGAGACAGAGTATGTACGAGCGGGAGAGGTGCAGAAGGAGGGAGACACAGAATCTGAAACAGGTTCCCGGCTCTGAGCTGTAAGCACAGAGCCTGATGCAGGGCTCGAACTCACAAACTGCGAGACCATGACCTAAACCAAAGTGGGATGCTTAACTGAGCCACCCAGTGCCTCAGAATGTCCTTTTTCAAGGCTGAATAACATTCCATTGTACATGCAGAACCACACAGAACCATTTTGCTTATCTATTCGTCTGTCCAAGGATGCTTGAGGTGTTTCCACCTTTTTACTATTGTGAATGTGGCTGCTATGAATGTGGGTGCTGAGTAGGTTATTTTTACATATGTAGACAGCACCTACTATGTGCCAGGCACATTAAGCACTAGAGCTGTCAAAATGGAAAAATCACAGTTCTGATGCTAAAGGAGCTCACATGGTCATGGGGGAGACTGTCCAGAAACAAGACAGCTATGAGTAAGAGTTCAGTGTGACAGGATCACACAGTGACCCAGGGACATCGTGAGGGTAAGGGGATGAGGCAAGGATCCAGGAGAAAGTGTGAAATGGGGCATAAATCAGGCCAGGTTCAATCAGGAAAAGGAAACCACTGGTGCAAAAGTCTGAGGTCACAACTAAAGGGCCTGCAGCTCCTAAGAATGAGAAAAAGTCTGAGCTCTGGCTCTGTCCCCTACCAACCCAGTGACTCTAAAGAAGCAGAGGGAGGTTAAAGGAGTTGTAAACACCACCCAAACACAAAGGATCCCATAGGGCCATGGCTGGGCTCCAGTGGATGAGGTGGGGAGGTATCAAGGGAAGGAGGGATAAACAGCAACCCAAAGCAAAACTCAGGTTCTGGGAGGGTTGGAAGTCTTGGCTCTTTATCTGGAGCCTCAGGGTAACCCTGAGATGAAAGGTAGAAACCACCCAAGCCCCTAAGTATCCCTCTACTAAGAGGGAAGGAAGTAGCACTTGAAAAAGAACTGTGCCAGGGTGGAGCTAAGACTAACAAGAGGCAAAGAAGAACCCAAGAATTTATCCATATTATTAATAACTACACGTTAACAATTTTGAAAACTTAGAGGTTTGTGGGTGGCTGTTAAGCGGCTGACTCTTGATCTCGGCTCAGGTCGTGATCTCGCGGTCCTAAGACTGAGCCCCACATCAGGCTCCATGCTGAGCATGGAGCCTATGTGAGATTCTCTCTCTCCCTCTCTCTCTCTGTGCCTCTCCCTTATGCACGTGTTCTCTCTCAAAATAAATAAACATTGAAAAAAAAAACAATTTTGAAAACTTAAACAAACTGAACAAATTCCTGAAATAGCAGAGGCTTAGAAGTAACTCAGAATGAAATAAAAGAGCAAAACATTAAAAACAGGAAAAAAGAGGGATGCCTGGGTGGCTCAGTCAGTTGAGCGTCTGACTCTTGATTTTGGTTCAGGTCATGATCCAGGGCCTTGGGATCAAGCTCCACGTCATGCTTCGTGCTGAGCGTGGAGCCTGCTTAAGAGTCTCTCTCTCTCCCTCTGCCCCTCACCTCCCCACACCCCCACCACTCACGTGCACACACTCTCTCTCTTAAATATAAAAATAAATTAATAAATAAAAATGTGAAAAAAACAATAGCCAAATTATGGAAGCACAAGTACCCATCAATACTTGAATGGATTAAGAAGATGTGGTGTATATATATACAATGGAATATTATTCAGTCATAAGAAAGAAATCTTGCCATTTGCTATGCCATGAATGGAGCTCGAGAGTATATTACTAAGTGAAATAAGTCAGAGAAAAAACAAATATCATTGGTTTCCTCATATGTGGAATTTAAGAAACGAAACAAAGGAGCGAAGGGGGAAAAATAAGAGACAAACCAAGAAACAGACTCTTAATTACAGAGAACAAACTGAAGGGAGGTGGGCAGGAGGATGGGTGAAATACGTAAAGGAGATTAAGAGTACACTGAACACGATGAGTATAGAACTGTTGAATCACTATATTGTACACCAGAAACTAATATAACACTCTATTAACTATACTGAAATTAAAATTTTTGAAAATAAAAAAAAAAAGGAAAAGAAAGCCAAAGTTTTCTTCTAAGTATTGGTGAATTTGAAGCACTGGTTAAAAATCTTCCCACAGGGGGACCTTGCTGGCTTAGTCAGTAGAGCATGAGACCCTTGGTCTTGGGGTTGTGAGTTCAAACCCCACGTTGGGTGTAGAGATTACTTAAAAATAAAATCTTTAAAAAAATAAAATCTTTGGGGTGCCTAGGTGGCTCAGTCAGTTAAGCATCTGACTCTGGATTTCATCTCAGGTCATGATCTCAAGGTCATGGGATCAAGACCCTCGTCAGGCTCTGCGCTGGGCATGAAGCCTGCTTAAGATTCTCCCTCTCCCTCTCCTTCTGTCCCTTTCCTGCTCACACTCACTCTCTCAAGAAAAAATACTTATTTAAAAAAAAATTACAAAAATAAATAAATAAAATAAAATCTTTCCACAAAGATGACACTGGGCCCAGATAATTTTATAGGGTATGAGCTACCAAACTTTCAAGGAACAGACCACCCTGAGCTCACAAAGATTGTTTCAGCATCCCTATGATACCAAAAGCAGACAAAAATATTATCAGAAAAGGAAATAACAGGTCAGTTGCATTCATGAATATAGATACAAAACTCTTATATAAATTATTAGCAAACCAAATCTAACAGTATATTTAAAAAAGGGAGGGGGAGGCCTGGGTGGCTCAGTTGGCTAAGCGTCTGACTTCAGCTTAGGTCATGATCGCGCAGTTCATGAGCTTGAGCCCCACGTCAGGCTCTGTGCTGGAAGCTCAGAGCCTGGAGCCTGCTTTGAATTCTGTGTTTCACTTTCTCACTGCCCCTCCCCCACTTGTACTCTGTCTTTCTCTCAAAAATAAATGAAACATTTAAAGAAAAAAATTTTTTAAAGATAATAAATAATGACATAGTTGGATTCGCCCCAGAAATTCAAGATGTTTTAATATTAGGAAAGTCATGAATGGGGGCACCTAGGTGGCTCAGTTGGTTGAGCATCTGGCTTTGACTCAAGTCATGATCTCACAGTTTGTGGGTTCGGGCACAGTGTTGGGCTCTGTGTTGACAGCTCAGAGCCTGGAGCCTGCATCGGTTTCTGTGTCTCCTTCTCTCTCTGCCCCTTGCCCACTTGTGCTCTGTCTCTGTCTCTCAAAAATAAACATGAAAAAAAACTTTAAAAAGTCATGAATGTAATTCATCACATTAACAAACTAGAAATAAATGGTATTATTATATCAGTAGATTTTTTTTTTAACATTTATTTATTTTTGAGACAGAGACAGAGCATGAACAAGGGAGGGGCAGAGAGAGAGGGAGACACAGAATCCGAAACAGGCTCCAGGCTCTGAGCTGTCAGCACAGAGCCCGACGCGGGGCTCGAACTCACGGACCGTGAGACCATGACCTGAGCCGAAGTCGGACACTCAACCAACCAAGCCACCCAGGCGCCCCATATATCAGTAGATTTTTAAAAACCTACTCGTGATAAAAATTCTTAGTAAATTAAAATAGAGGAGAATATCCTTAACCAGATTAAGAATATCTAAGGAAAAAAAGCCTGGGTCAAAACACATCTTAAAGAGGTAAAAATTATGGGCGCCTGAGTAGCTCAGCCAGTTAAGTGCCCAACTCTTTTTTTTTTTTTAATTCTTTTTTTTTTAATGTTTATTTATTTCTGAGACAGAGAGAGAGCATGAGTCAGGGAGGGGCAGAGAGAGAGGGAGACACAGAATCCGAAACAGGCTCCAGGCTCTGAGCTGTCAGCACAGAGCCTGACGCGGGGCTCGAACTCACAGATGGCGAGATCATGACCTGAGCTGAAGTCGGACGCTCAACCGACTGAGCCACCCAGGCGCCCCAAAGTGCCCAACTCTTAATCTCAGCTCAGATCTTGATCTCACGGTCCTGAGTTCAAGCCCCGCGTTGGGCTCAGCACTGGGTGTGGAGCCTACTTTAAAACTTGAAAAAAAAAAAAAAAGAGAGAGATAAAAATTAAAGGCCTACCCTTTATAATCAGGAATGAAGCAAGGGTGCCCACTAACAATATTTATTCAACATTGTATTGGAGGGCCCAGATAATTCAAAAAGACAAAAAAAAAAAAAAAGATATACAAGTCTGAGAATTAGAAAGGAAGAAGTAAAACTGCCATTATTTGTAGACATGTTTGTGTACAAAGAATCTACAAATATTTAGAAACAGGAGAATTTAATCAAGTGAATGGATGTAAGGTTAACATAGGAAAGTCAACCACATTTGTATGTACCAGCAGCAACCTGTTACAAAATGTAATTTAAAAGGGAAAAAAAAAAACAACACTGAAAGTAGTATAAGAAAATATCAACTGAAATAAATTGAACAAGATATGTAATACTTAAAGTAAAATTATACTTTATTAAGTGAAATTAAAGAAGACTTAAATAAAAGGAAAAGTAAATTATACCTACTGGTACCAAAAATGTCAACTCCCTCTGAAGTAATTTACATATTCAATGCCATTCTGTTCAAAATTTCAAGACTGTTTTTCATAGAACTTTAAGATGATTCTAAAATTTATATGGAAGAATAAATGGCCATGAATTGCCAGATATTTATGAAAAAGAAGAGGAAAAGAAGATGTAATTTCTAAAATGCAGGGCTTAACATGAAGCTATAGTAAACATGATCATGGTATGACAGAAGTGGAGAGAGACAGATTGATCAATGGAACAGAATAAAGTCCAGGAACAAACCTACACATTTATAGCCCTTGTTATATGACAAAGGTGGCATATCATATATCACATTAGTGGGGAGACGAGGGACTTAACAAATGGAGCTGACACCAACCAAAGGGACTACAATGAACAAAACTCTCAATAACCAGTACTGGTAAGGGGGAGAATGGAGAGCACCTAGAATCCTCACATGCTACACAGAGGAGTGTAAACAGGTATAACCACTTTGGAAAACTATTTGGCATTATCTACAAAAGTAGAATATACATACATCTACCCCATGACTCAGCAATCCCACTCTTAGCAATGAATGTGCACACCCAACAGAAATGTGGACCCATGTTCACCAAAAGATACATGCAAGAAGGCTCACAGAAGCATCACTGTAATAGCTCCATGCTGAAACAACCCGATCTGCCCACCAATGGAATGGACAAAGAAATGGCATTGAACTACAGCTATATGGATAAATCTCACAAACATAATGTCAAGCAAAACAAAAACAAAAACAAAAAACCCACACAAAAGAATACATATTTGTATCAGTCAGGATTTGATCAGGGGCAGAAACCACATTGGTTATTTCAACAGAGATTATTTAATATAAATAATTGTTAACTAAATATAAGTTTTAATTAAATAACTAAAAGAGTAAAAAGAGAACTGAAGAAATTTAAAACCATGGGTGGGATTTTTTCTGGGGAAGTACAAGAAATAAGAGAAAATTTGAATAGAGTAATTCACACCAAGAAAGTGAAAATAAAACAAAATATTTGCAAATCATATCTGATTAGAGACTTACATATAAGGAACCCTCACAACTCAATAATAAATAAATAATCGATTTAAAAATGGGCAAAGGAGGGGCACCTGGGTGGCTCAGTTGGCTAAGTGTCCAACTTCAGCTCAGGTCATGATCTCATGGTTCACGAGTTCAAGCCCCACATCCGGCTCTGTGCTGACAGCTCAGAGCCTGGAGTCTGCTTTGGATTCTTTGTCTCCCTCTCTCTGCCCCTCTCCCACTTGTGTGCACGTGTGCGGGTGCGCTCTCTCTCTAAAAAAAAATAAAGATTAAAAAATTAATAAATTAGGGGTGCTTGGGTGGCTCAGTCAGCTAAGCATCTGACTTCAGCTCAGGTCATGATCTCACAGTCTGTGGGTTTGAGCCCCACATTGGGTTCTGCACTGACAGCTTGGAGCCTGGAGCCTGCTTCGAATTCTGTGTCTCCCTCTCTCTCTGCCCCTCCCCCACTCTCTCTCTCTTTCTCTCTCTCTCTCTCAAAAGTAAACATTAAAAAAAATTTTAATAAATTAAATTAAATAAAAATGGGTAAAAGACATGAATAGATATTTCTCCAAAGAAGACAAACAGCCAGTAAGCAAATGCAAAGATGCTCAATATCATTAGGCATTAAGGAAATTAATGGCTATAATTTTAAAAACCCAGAAAATAACAAGTGTTGGGGAGAATGTAGAGAAATTAGAACACTCACACACTGTAGGAGGAAATTTAAGATGGTGCAACTGCATAGGAAAATAGTCCAGCAGTTCCTCAAAAGGTTAAACCAAGTTACTATACGACTCAGCAGTTCTGCTCCTAGGTATATACCCAAGACAATGAAAACATACATCCATGCAAAAACTTCTACACAAATGTTCATAGCAGCATTACTCAACACAGATAAAAAACAGACACAGTCCCGAAGTCCATCAACTGATGACGGGTAAGTAAATATGGTCTGTCCATGCACCAGAATGTTATTCAGCAATAAAAAGAATGAAGTTCTGATTCATGTTACAACATAGATACACCTCAAAAACACTATGCTAAGTCAAAAGTCCTTAACAAAAGACCACATATTGCATGATTCTATTTATATGAAATGTCACAAACTGGCAAATCTATACAGAATAAGGTGTATCAGTGTTGGCCTGTGGCTGGGGTGGGGAGGGTGCAGATGGGGAGTGAAGTTGATTATGCTGATGGTTGCACAACTCTTTAAATACGTGAAAATTGGGGGCACCTCGGCGGCTCAGTCAGGATTGAGCATCCGACTCTTGATTTCACCTCAGGTCATGATCCTAGGGTTTTGGGACTGAGCCCTAAGTTGGGGCTCTGCTCTGGGTATGAAGCCTGCTTGAGATTCTCTCTCTCTAAAATAAAAAAATTAATGGGGCGCCTGGGTGGCTCAGTCGGTTGGGCGTCCAACTTCGGCTCAGGTCATGATCTCGTGGTCCGTGAGTTCGAGCCCCGCGTGGGGCTCTGTGCTGACCACTCAGAGCCTGGAGCCTGTTTCAGATTCTGTGTCTCCCTCTCTCTCTGACCCTCCCCTGTTCATGTTCTGTCTCTCTCTCTCAAAAATAAATAAATGTTAAAAAAATAAAAAAAAAGAAAAGTAGCTACTGAATTTCATTTCTGTTATTAAAAAATAAATAAATAAATAAATAAATAATAAAAAAATTTTTTTAATTTATTAAAATTTTTTTAAAAAAATTTAGTTTAAATATGTGAAAATTAACTGAATTGTACACTTTAAATGGGAGAATTTTATGGTATGTAAATTATATAACAATAAAGCTGTTGAAATAGATAGTAACTATTCCAAAAAAAAAAAATTCTAAGGTTTTTGTAAGGTATTCTTTTCAAAGTCTAGTACATTTAAACTATTAGAACTTCTATTTCTTGGGGTGCCTTGGGTGGCTCAGTCAACTGAGTGTCCAACTCTTGATCTCAGGGTCATGAGTTCAAGCCGCCACTGGTGTGAAAAACAAACAAAAAAAACCTTTATCTTCTGTAAATGTTTCTATTTCCTTCTATTCATATAAACCCCACTAGGTCTGATAAATCAATCAAAACATCCTTAAATTTAAGACATGTTACAATTTAACTTATTAACACACTACAAAGTAGGAAAATATTTCAGACTCCTACAGACACACTGAAACTTTCAGTTTTAGTTCTACAACCACAGCCATGTGCCAAAGTAAACCAAGACCACAAAAATCCACTGCCTCAATGAGCTGTTCTCCTTTCTTTCAAAGGCTTTTTTTTTTAATGTTTGTGTATTTTTGAGAGAGAGAGAGACATACAGACAGAGCATGAGTGGGGGATCGGCAGAGAGAGAGGGAGACAGAATCCAAAACAGGCTCCAGGCTCTGAGCTGTCAGCACAGAGCCTGATGCAGGGCTCGAACTCATGAACCATGAGATAATGACCTGACCTCAAGTCAGAGGCTCAACCGACTGAGCCACCCAGGTGCCTGATGGGCTGTTCTCCTTTCAGTGCTTTCTTAATTCCTTCAACATTTTCTTAATTGACTTGAGCTTGCAAATAGACAAGCAAACTACGAAAAAAGAAAATAGACTACTAACAAATGAGAGTTTCCCACATCCCCCACTGGACAAAGAACAGACCCCCACTGTCTTATAAAGAGATGAACAAATAGGGGCACCTGGGTGGCTCAGTCAGTTAAGCGTCCGATTCTTGATTTTGGCTCAGTTCATTATCTCTCATGGTTGTGAGATCGAGTCCCAAGTCAGACTCTGCACTGCCAACACGGAGCCTGCTTAAGATTTTCTCTCCCTCTAGGGGCACCTGGATGGCTCAGTCGGTTAAGCGCCTGACTTTAGCTCAGGTCATGATATCTCACCATTTATGGGTTTGAGCCCTACAGTGGGCTCTGTGCTGACAGCTCCGAGCCCGGTGCCTGCTTCAGATTCTGTGTCTTCCTCTCTCTCTGACCCTCCCCTGCTCATACCCTTCCTCTCTCTCTGACCCTCCCCTGCTACCTCAAAAATAAAGAAACATTTAAAAAAATTTTTTAATAAAAAAAAAAAAAGATTCTCTCTCCCTCTCTCTGCCCCTCGCCCTCTCACACATAGGTGGTCTCTCTCAGAAAAAAGAGACCAACAAATAGACCATAAAACCAACTGTTAATTACTCCTGCCAACAATGGGAAATAGTTTGGACAAGAACTAAAACCAAAACACAGAGTCTGAAAACAAACAAAACAAGAAGGGAAGAAAGGAGGGAGGGGAGGGAAGAAAGAAAAAGACAGAGGGGTGGTATGGGGGGGCAGGGAACAGTCAGTGACGTAGTTTTATCGATGGTTAAAACCCATGAGACCTCCATCACAGACAACAGTGAAATTGGCTCTGGTAAGTTAAGTCCATTGAGCATCCCAATGGGATGTCCTCCAAAACTCCAGGCGTAATGTACAAGGAATTAGACATGACTCTTTGGCATTCTACAAAATATATGATCAGTACTCTTCAAAAGTGTCAAGGTTATCAGAAACAAATTGACAAATCTGGAAACAATCCAAATATCCTTCAAATGATAAAAAAAATGAAGTACATTTATCCAATGAATGCTATTCATCAATAAGAAGGAACCAACCACCTACCAATACACAACATGGGTCAATCTCAACAGCATTATGCTAAAAAAAAAAAAAAAAAGTAGATTCAGAGGCCATATGGCAAAACTATAGGACAGGGCTATATGGGGGCATGAGGGAATTCTGGAGGATGATGGAACCACTCTGAATCATGATTATGGTGGTGATCACATGGTTGTTATATGTTGCAACTCATTTTTTTAAAGGGTGAGTTTTTACTATATTAAAATGAAACAAAGAATATCTAACATATTATAAAAAAACATAATAGGAAAATGGGCAAAAGCATATAAACAGGAGACTCACAAAAGGTAAACATCAGCTAACAAGTAGAATAGAACGACCTCACTGGTGTTCAGAAAGCAAATCAGAAACAGGCCACTTTAAACTCATCAGACTGCCAACCATTAGAGCGAGACATAATACCAAACATTAGCAAAGATAGAGAGAGGGGGGCTCCTCATATAACAGGTGGTGGGGGGCAGGCTGGGGCACTCATGCAGGAGGACACCTGCCTGTACCTGGAAACAAGTAAACCCATCGTGGCTCAGCAACTCCACTGAGAAATGTGTGCCAAGACCCAGGAGGGGCAAGACAAGATGTCGCCTGAAGCAGCCTTGATGAGAGCAGGGTGCTGGGAGAACCTACGTGTCTGTCACGAGGAGAGTGGATAGTGAAACATGACGAGCACATGCTATGCAACACCAGGCAGTATTACTGAGCAATGAACTAAATCAACATTCATGCATCAACATGGGTAGATATTAAAAATGCTGTGGGGGATGGGGGGAGGACAGAATGAGAGCTGCTGTCCAATAACTTTAGCATAATATATTTTTTAAGATTTTTTCTTTTATTATTATTTTTTTAATTTACATCTAAGTTAGTTAGCATATAGTGCAACGATGATTTCAGGAGTAGATTTTTAATGCCTCTTACCCATTTAGCCCATCCCCCCCCCCACATCCCCTCCAGTAACCCCCTGTTCTCCATATTTAAGAGTCTCTTAGTTTCGTCCCGCTCCTTGTTTTTATATTATTTTTGCTTCCCTTCCCTTATGTTCATCTGTTTTGTATCTTAAAGTCCTCATATGAGTGAAATCATATGATATTTGTCTTTCTCTGACTAATCTCACTTAGCATAACACCCTCTAGTTCCATCCACGTAGTTGCAAATGGCAAGATTTCATTCTTTTTGATTGCCGAGTAATCCTCCATTGTATATATATACCACATCTTCTTTATCCATTCATCCATCAATGGACATTTGGGCTCTTTCCATACTTTAGCTATTTCTGATAGTGCTGCTATGAACATTGGGGTGCATGTGCCCCTTCGAAACAGCATACCCATATCCCTTGGGTAAATACCTAGTAGTACAATTGCTGGGTCGTAGGGTAGTTCTATTTTTAATTTTTTGAGGAATCACCAGACTGTTTTCCAGAGTGGCTGTACCAGTTTGCATTCCCACCAGCAATGCAAATGAAATCCTCTCTCTCTGCATCCTCGCCAACATCTATTGTTGTTGCCTGAGTTGTTAATGTTAGCCATTCTGACAGGTGTGAGGTGGTATCTCATTGTGGTTTTGATTTGTATTTCTCAGATGATGAGTGATGAGCATTTTTTCATGTGTTGGTTGGCCATCTAGATGTCCTCTTTGGAGAAGTGTCTATTCATGTCTTTTGACCATTTCTTCACTGGATTATTCGGTTTTGGGGTGTTGAGTTTGATAAGTTCTTTATAGATTTTTGGTACCAACCCTTTATCTGATAGGTTGCTTGCAAATATCTTCTCTTATTCCGTCAGTTGCCTTTTAGTTTTGCTGATTGTTTCCTTCGCTGTACAAAAGCTTTTTATTTTGATGAGGTCCCAATAGTTCAGTTTTGCTTTTGTTTCCCTTGCCTCTGGAGATGTATTGAGTAAGAAGTTGCTGTGGCCAAGATCAAAGAGGTTTTTGCCTGCTTTCTCCTCTAGGATTTTGATGGCTTCCTGTCTTATGTTTAGATCTTTCAGCCCTTTTGAGTTTATTTAGTGGTCCAGGTTCATTTTTCTACATGTCACTGTCTAGTTTTCCCAGCACTACTTGCTAAAGAGACTGTCTTTATTCCATTGGATATTCTTTCCTGCTTTGTCAAAGATTAGTTGTCCATGTGTTTGTGTGTCCATTTCTGGGTTCTCTATTCTGTTCTATTGATCTGAGTGTCTGTTTTTATGCCAGTACCATACTGCCTTGATGATTACAGCTTTGTAATACAAAGAAAAAAATCCGAAGATTTAAAAAAATTGTTTTAATGGTTTATGTATTTTTGAGAGAGAGCGTGAGCAGGGGAGGAGTAGAGAGAGGGGGACAGAGGATCCAAAGTGGGCTCCGTGCTATCAGCACAAAGCCTGATGCAGGGCATGAACTCGTAAGCTGTGAGATCATGACTTGAGCCAAGGTCAGATGCTCAACTGACTGAGCCATCCGGGCACCCCACAATTTTATTTATTTATTTTTACTAATTTATTTTCAAGTTAGTTAACATACAGTATAGACTTTTTTTTTTTTAAGTAATCTCGACATCCAATGTGGGGCTCGAACTCACAACCTCGAGATCAAGAGTCACACGCTCCATCGACAGAGCCAGCCAGGCACCCCTTACATGAAATATTAAACCATGCACGGGGTTTTAAAACCAGCATAGGATTGTTCAAGGGACTGTTCATACATTATTCAAGGATCCAAAGAAAACATTTTAGACTGGATTTATATAGTAGGGGAGGGGCACAGGAGTGGGCACTAGGAGATCAACAGGAGACTGGGTGACGGACACCAACAAGCATCTATTCCAAGCCTGTTACAGGAAGTGCCAGGTATTGGGCAACTCTACGGTGCAGAAAGCAGGGCACCACGGGCCAAGGGAGACAATAACAACAAAAACAGTCATTACAGGGGCGCCTGGGTGGCGCAGTCGGTTCAGCGTCCGACTTCAGCCAGGTCACGATCTCGCGGTCCGTGAGTTCGAGCCCCGCGTCAGGCTCTGGGCTGATGGCTCAGAGCCTGGAGCCTGTTTCCGATTCTGTGTCTCCCTCTCTCTCTGCCCCTCCCCCGTTCATGCTCTGTCTCTCTCTGTCCCAAAAATAAATAAACGTTGAAAAAAAAATTTAAAAAAAAAAAAAAAAAAACAGTCATTACAAACTCAAGTAAGCGGGATGTAGGAAACTTAACATGGGTAAGAGGGGCAGGAGACCAGTCCTGAGTGATCAGGGACAGCCTTCCTGAGGAGGTGACACTTAAGCTGAAATCAGGAGAAATAGCAAGGGTGAAAAAACAAACAAAACCACTAAGTGGACACGAACATGGCACGAGGTGGAGTGAGTGACACTGAGACTGGTGGGAGATAAGAAGTAGGCAGGGGCCAAGTGATGCCTTGAGAGCCCTGTAGACCCTGGGGAGTCTGGACAGGACTCTAAAGTGCTGTGGGAACCACCTGAAGGTTTCAGGCAGGGACAAGTGTTTACGGAGCACTTACTATGGGCTATGTGCCAAGCCTTGTGTTATACATGGATAATCGCGTTTTATTCTATACAACTCCCCCCCAAAAGAGAGGTTGTTATTAACCCAATTCACACACTAAGGAAACTGAGACAGGAAAAGGTTAAATTACCTATTTGGGGCAAGGTCATATAACTAGTTAGAGAAAGACCCACACTCAATCACTGTTATAGGATGTTGTTCAATAAAATAATAACCTATACTTAATGAGCAATTGCAATGCACCAGGCAATCTGATGCGAGGGCCCCTGCGCTTCCTATGCCACTGACCAAGAAAGGGATCTTTTTAAGAATTCCTCTGGCTGTAAAATCATATGGGAAAATCCCAGTCCCTCTCTGTGCCTCAGTGTCCTCATGCATAAAATGGAAAGGCTGGACTTCTATCACGGAACATGACAGCTAATGGGGTCTTCAGTATCCCAGCTGTGGACCAGAGAAGGGCAGTGGCAAGCACAAGGTCACTCAGCTGATTCAGACAGAATACTTAGAATGTCCAGCTCAGTCTGCTTTCCTGATGCCAGCTGCCTCTTGAGGCCCCCTAAAGTCCCTCCAATTCTAAGATGTTAGGATCCCACCTTCAGGTGCCAGCAACCCAGGCCCACAGAGCCCTTGAGAGCATGTGGCTGGCTCTTGGGCACCCAGGCTGAACAATCCTTTCTGCAGAGCTAACACAGAAGGCAGCAGTAACCAGAGGCAACCAAAAGGGATATCACCCAGATGACCTTCCCACTCACCACACCCCTGCCTCACCCTCACATACAGCCACCAAGCTGCTTGGGCAGACCACTGGTCTCCGTTTCCACCACATCTGCCAAATAAATGAAAACAGAACCAGCCTCATCAGTCATTGTGAAGCTGGCAGTTACTTTACATAATCACCTAACATGGGACCTAACTCTATTAACTTGTAGAAATTACCAGCATCTCTCCCCTGGCTAGAAACTAACTTCCCAGAAGGGTTAAGATAGACTTTCCCTGGAACTTGGTCTTATCTTCATCCCCAGAACACTTACAGAAGGCCTACTGTGTACAAAATCCTGTAGAGCGGATTGGGGGTAGGGGGGTGGGGGGTCATGCTAGAACCTTATTTATGTATCAAAATAAATCTGAGGAAATAAATGTATAGAAACCAAACATTAAAACAATGCATATAATTCTTCCCCCATGCCCCCCCCTTTTACAAATGAGGCTCTGGGGGACTGAGATCATCCTGAATAGGAACCAAAGGTAAGACCTGAGGTTAAGTTATGGTGCTAATAGCTGAACGTAACCTGTTTATTGGCTCGTAAGATACACAAGTACATACGATGCATCCTGACTTTACTTGGAAAGGTTCTGGGAAAACCATTTTGAGGTCAGAGGTAACACAGTAGAGTAGTCAGGAGAACAAAATTAGGTTGCAATCCTGGTTCTGCCATTTATTAGCTGTATGAACTCGAGCATGTTATTGAATCTTTCTGAGGCTCAATTTCTCAGCTATAAAATGGAGATAATAACTTGCAAGTCAAAGAGTTGTTACAAGCATTAAATAAGTTTATAAAGTACATAGGACAGTACCTGGTACATAGAAAGCTCTATTTTTTTAAAGTTATTACACAAAATGAATTTTAAAATACACATATTGAATGTGACTTTAAAGTGGTTTTATAGGAAAAAACACTGGTTATACGAATACAGTTCAGAGGATTCTCTCGGCAATAACGAAGCTCTGCAAAGGACAGAAATTCCAAAAGCCAGGGCACCTGGGTGGCTCAGGCAGTTAAGCATCTGACTTCAGCTCAGGTCAAGAGCTCATAGTTCATGAGTTCGAGCCCCATACTGAGCTCCCTGCTGTCAGCGTGGAGTCTGCTTCAGATCCTCCATCTCCCTCTCTCTCTGCCTCTCCCCCACTCACACTCTCTTCTAAAAATTAAGAAATAAACATGTTTTTAAAATCCCAGAGCACCTGGGTGGCTCAGTCAGTTAAGTGTCCAACTTCAACTTAGGTCATCATCTCATGTTTTATGGGTTCAAGCCCCATGTTGGGCTCTGTGCTGACAGTTCAGGCCCTGGAATTTGCTTTTAGATTCTGTCTCCCTGTCCCTCTGCCCCTCCCCAGCCCCAGCTTGTGCTCTGTCTCTGTCTTGCTCTCTCAAAAATAAACGTTAAAAAAATTTTCTTACTATACAGTTTTTTTTTAGTGTTTATTTACTTTTGAGAGAGAGAGAGAGAGCGCACTAGCTGGGAAAAGGCAGAGAAAGAGGGAGACACAGAGGCAGGCTCCAGGCTCTGAACTGTCAGCACAGAGCCCAATATAGGGCTCCAACCCACAAACTGTGAGATCATGACCTGAGCCAAAGTCAGAGGCTTAACTGACCGAGCCACCCAGGTGCCCCCGCCCCCCAAATTTTTTTAATAAAATAAAAAATAAAATTTTTAAATCCCAAAAACTAAGAAAAAATGCCATCAATGAAGTGATACACTGTAACAAAATACACTATTCCATACGTACAATGGTGCAAAAGGGAATACAAGGACTGCATCCAAGTGAATAAAAGCAAGCCATAATGCAAAAACGTACTGAAGGAACTGCTACCTGGTACCTATGCAAAAGTAAACAGATCAGCAAAATCTGGCACAAAGCTGCAAAACCCATCCTTGCTGGATGTTGTGTGTTGTCACACATCCCACCAGGGGTCGCCCAAGGTCATCCAGAGAATTTGGGACAGAGAATTCAACTCCCAGCCCAATCTGCTTCCTGGGATGTCAGCTGCCTGTAAACCTGCCAAGTGCCTCCCTTACTAAGATGCGCATGGGGCTGGTGGTGGCCCCAGGCCCACTGAATCCTCAGGAGCTTCTTTAGCGTGGGGTGACCAGGAGCCACACTTTGCAGCACCTCCTCCCGTGGACAACACAGGCACATTACATGGCAGCAGGAACAAATTACAAAGGGGAAAGGGGGGCAAATAGGTTATTATTATCCCCATTTTACAAGTGAGGAAATTGAGGCTGAAAAGGTTAAGCAAACTGCCCTGGGTCACACTGTTACAGAACTTCAGAACCAGAATTCACACCCAGGTGGGTCAGACCCTTGTCACTTGGTTACTAATCCCCCACCCTTTGATGGACTTGAGAGAAGAGACAAATCCAAAAGGAGACTGTATGAAGGAGGGGTCATGAAGGGATGGCTACTTCCTCCCCCAAGGTCACTCTGTGCCTTCCTTAACTTGTCCAAGGAGACTGAGCCATGAGCCATGACACTGGAGGATGGGGTCAAGGCCTTTTCTCGGCTTCCCATCCTAACAGAATCCCAGAGCTGCAGGGTAAGTTTATTTACCCCGCCAGGGCCCCCGACCACTCCAAAGGCTCATCTTTAGTGCTCAAGGACTCAATTTCCTCCCCCCAGGTCTCCTGGGTTTCCTGGCTTCTCCTCAAACCCTGTCAATTCTACACTTAGAACCCTACTCAAGTCCCTACACTGTCCACTGCTCCCATCCTGGCCTGTATCCCCCTTCTCAGGACTCTGGACATCATGTGGACAACTCCGTCTTTTGTTCTCATTTTTAAGAACTGAAGTAAAATTTACATATAGAAAAATGCATACATTTTAAGCATACCATTTCACAAACTGCCCCAGTCTCTTAACCAGCCTTCCTGATTCTCCCCGACCTGCCTGTCATCCATCCTCCACAGGGCAGTTTAGGGTTGTTCTTTCCAGGTATATCTAACCATGTCACTGCCCTGGCCAAAAACCTAAAGCAGCTTACCCTGCTCTAAGGATAGAGACCCACAAAAACAGAATAGAAACACTCCTTGCCTTTGAAAGGGAAAAATATAATGCCAGGTATAAACCCACCCTCAAGAAAGCAATTCACTTCAGTTAAAAAGAAACTGTTAGGCACAAGGTACATGGACCTTAAAGGATTTTGTTTATCTAGATCTTAAACTGTAAAATGTCTCCATCTGGGATGATGAGAAAGTAAATTTACAACCCAGTGAACAAAGAGCACGGTTTAACTGTGTATGTAAGCTGCTGGTCAGCTTAAATTTAACATATGAGTAAATTTAACTATTTGTTGCCTGTTTCCCTTTATTATTGCTTTGTCTGTGTCCCATTATCTTCCCTTTTTAATAAAATATACCCACTTTAAGGGCAAAATGAAACTAATGTTGGCAAGCATGTCTTTACTCCCCTTTTTGGTCCAGCCCTTCTCCCCACCTCATAGTCCTCATCGGTCTACCATTGATCTACTTCTTATAGATTCCTTTCTCTTTTCTAGAGTTTTATATGACCTCTTCATATAATATTCACTTTTGTGTCTGGCTTCTTTCACTTGGCCTATTTGTGAGATTCATTCCTGTGAATGCATGTATCTGTAGTTCTTTTTCTCTGGTGAGTATAACACAATTTACTTTTTTTTTTTTCAACGTTTATTTATTTTTGGGACAGAGAGAGACAGAGCATGAACGGGGGAGGGGCAGAGAGAGAGGGAGACACAGAATCGGAAACAGGCTCCAGGCTCTGAGCCATCAGCCCAGAGCCTGACGCGGGGCTCGAACTCCCGGACCGCGAGATCGTGACCTGGCTGAAGTCGGACGCTTAACTGACTGCGCCACCCAGGCGCCCCCACTATTTATTTTTCTTTCACCAGCTTATGCCTATTTGGGAAGCTTACAGTTGGGGGCTACTATGAATAAGGCAGCTGTGAACATTCATGTACAAGTTTTTGTGTGGACATATACTTTGTTCTCCACCAAAAAATGACAGGTTTCTCTGGTGCTTTCTGCTACTCCAAGCAAAAATTAAATATTCTCTTGTTACTGATTTGATTTACTATAGAAGCCTGTCTTTCCCATAGGAAACACACACGTACACACATACACACACACAATGATTTGTGAAACACAGAACAGAAAATTGTAGGAAGTGATAAAATGTAACTAGTGAAGATTTTTTTGGTGCACCTTTCCCTTACTATTTGCCAAGCATTAGGAAGAGCATAGTAGAAGCATTTCGTCATTGGGGAACCTGGATGGCTCAGTCAGTTGGGCGTCTGACTTCAGCTCAGGTCATGATCTCACGGCTCATGAGTTCGAGTCCCATGTCAGGTTCTGTGCTGACAGCTCAGAGCCTGGAGCCTGCTTTGAATTCTGTGTACTCCTCTCTCTCTCTCTCTCTCTCTCTCTCTCTCTGCCCTCTCCTGCTCACACTCTTTCTCTCCTTCAAAAATAAATAAACATTTAAAAAATTAAAAAAAAAAAAAAAAAGAAGAAGAAGAAGCATTTTGGCACTTATCTCTCACGGTAGCCTTGTAAGAGGTTAGTGCTGTTACTCCCATTTCCCATATGGGAAGTGAGGCTCAGGGAGGGGAAGGGAATGACCCAAAGTACACCCAGCAAGGGTCCACCAGGACCAGAGTGCATCCCAGGCCAGGGCTTGAGCACTGCCTCCACTGCTTGCTATAGGCTCTCCTTGGGCCTCAGTTTGATGATTCTCTCAGCATCACAGATCTTCTCTTCTAGACTCTTCTAGAAAGTCCTGGCATCAAATAATCTGCACTCACAAATAATCAAAATGCCCAGGAAATGCCAACATTTCACCCACCCACAGCAGCAAGTCAGGACAATAAACCTAGCACTCGGAGCCGGGTGGGAAGTTTTCTTATCTAACTATTAAGTTAGTCTGGGTTTAGGGAAATCCCTTGAGGAGCTTGACCAAGTAGACAGAGCCTGACCCTTGAGAAGCCAAAGAAGTAAAGACAACAAAAGCAGCCATTAAATGGCTCTACAGAAGGCAGAGGGAAACATCTGTATTTTAAAATATATATATTGAACGTGACCTTAAAGTGATTTTATAGGAAAAAACACTTTGGTTATATGAATACAGTGCAGAGAATTCTCCTGGGAATATTCAAGCTCTGCAAAGGACAAAAATCCTAAAAGCCAGCAGAGCTGGTTCAGTCAGTTAAGCATCCAACCCTTGATCTCAGCTCAGGTCTTGATCTCTGGGTTGTGAGTTCAAGCTTTATGCTGGGCTCCACACTGGGTATAGAACCTACTTAAAAAAAAAAAAAAAAAAAAAGTGGGCGTGCTTGGGTGGCTCTGGCAGTTAAGCATCCAACCTCGGCTCAGGTCATGATCCCATGGTTCATGGGTTTGAGCCCTGCATCGGGCTCTATGCTGACAGGTCAGAGCCTGGAGCCTGCTTCGGATTCTGTCTCCCTCTCTCTCTCTCTGCCCCTCCCCGCTCACACCCTGTGTGTGTGTGTGTGTGTGTGTGTGTGTGTGTGTGTGTGTGTTTCTCTCTCTCTCTCTCTCTCTCTCTCTCTCAAAACAAATAAAAATGTTAAAAAATTTTTTTAAATAAATAACCTTAAAAAAAGGCTCAGAAATCAGTGCTACCTCTAGAAAGGGGCATAAAAGTGAGGTTGGGAGGGTTTCTTTAGGAAGATTGGTAGAAGAGGGTTTAAAAAGCATCTTAAAAAATCAAAACACAGACTTCTAGATCCCCTCCCTACACTCTCCACCCCGTCCCCTCATGCTGCAACCTAAACCCTGGCAGATCAGAAATTTATTTTGAGGCACCTGGGTGGCTCAGTCAGTTGATCCTGACCCTTGATTTCAGCTCAGGTCATGATCTCACAGTTCGTGGTTTTGAACCCCCCTACCAGGCTCCGCGCTGACAGCAGGGAGTCTGCTTGGGATTCTCTGTCTCCCTCTCTCTCTGCCCCTCTCCTGCTTCCCTTCTCTCTCTCTCTCTCTCTCTCTCTTTCTTTCTCTCTCTCTCTCTCAAACTAAATAAACTTGGGGCACCTGAGTGGCTCAGCAGGTTAAGCGTCCCACTCTTGAGTTTGGCTCAGGTCGTGATTTCACGGTTTGGGAGTTTGAGCCCCATGACAATCCTGCTTGGGATTCTCTCTCTCTCCCTCTCTCTCTCTGCCCCTTCCCCACTTGTGCATGTGTGTGCTCTCTCTCTCTCTCTCTCTCTCTCAGTCAATAAATAAATAAACTTTAAAAAACCAATAAATTTTTAAAAATGTATTTTTAGGAGAGAATAGAAGAAGATCCCTGGACACGAGGCACAGGAGTCAGAGAGGGACCAGCAACAGAGGGATTATACAAAAATCTATGTGTTAACTATTGAGGATGTCCAGACCCTCAGCCATCTTCCCCCACTCAGCTCTGGGAACACTGCCAGAGAAGCACTAAGCTCATAGTACTAAGTGGGGAGACCTGCCCCTGGGCTTCCATGCCCGACTCAACTCCCAGAACTCCCAGCAAAATGGGAAAAATGGACTCCTATGAGGGTATTTCATCAAGAAATTCCAGTTCACAAAGGATGACAGGAGATTCTAGAATTTTCTAAAGAAGAAAAAGTAGGTCACATACACAGAATCAGTAAGTACTCAAAATGACTTGGGACTTCCCAACTGCAATACTGAAAGCTGAGAGACAGCACAGTAATGCCTCCAAAACCTGACGAAGCTTCTGGAACAGGGACTTGAACGGATATTTGTACACCATGTTCATAGCAGCATTATTCACAATAGCCAAAAGGTAGAAAGAACCTGAGCATCTATTGATGGATGAATAGATAAACAAAATGTGGTCTGTCCACACAAGGGGATAAGAGGTAATTCCTGAAAAGAACCAGGAAGCTCCTCAAGTGAAAAGAGAGAAAGGTCTCTAAAATATGCTCTTAAGTGAAAAAGGCAAAGTGAAGAACAGAGTGCATGAAGTATCATTCACTTAATGACCTCTTTTAAAAGTTTTATTTCAGGGGCACCTGGGTGGCTCAGTCAGTTAAGCATCCAACTCCTAGTTTTGGCTCAGGTCATGATCTCACAGTTCATGAGTTCAAAGCCCATATCAGTCTCTGTGCTTGTGGTGCCAAGCCTGCTTGGGATTCTTTCTCTCCCCTTCTCTGCCCCCCACCCCCTCAGCCACCACCAGAACCATGCACCCTCTCTAAATAAATACATGAACTTAAAAAAAAAAAAAAAAAAAAAAAGGAAGGTTTTATTTCAGTGTCAAAATCAGGGTAAAGTGCAAGAAATTTCATTTTCCAAAAGGCCAGGAGGGACAAATTATACCCAGATCTTCTGAAGAGATAAGTCTCAATCCTGCCAAGATATTCATCCTGAGGACTGAAGGCTCATCTGTGTTTTGTGGGACCTGAAACTTACATAATTTGGGGGAGGCCTTCACTAAGAAAAAGAGTGTAAAATTAAATACACAATATTTGGGGAAAATGTGAATAATTCTTCAAAAATGAGAAAAAAGTTATAGCAAACTACAAAGTTTTTAAAAACTAACAAATATCACAAACATCACAAAATCCAGAAAAATAACACTGTATTTTTATTAACTGCCTGAAATACCTCTGTAAGTCATTTTTCCTACTTTTTGGGCCATATTCTCTGATGGTCCTTCATATGAGAAGGGTTTTGTAATACCACATTATAGAGAGAAAATAAAGATGACTCAGTCTTTCTCCTAACATGTTCATTTATAACTGTATACATTGCGTTTTCAAGTACATTCTTGGCAGAAGGAAACTTCCATTTTTAATAAGTGTTGGTAAGAACGGAGTCCTTTGCTTCTATTTTTACAGTCTTTGTGACTGGAAGAATTTTCCATAGACCAGCTTCTGACTCCAGATGTTTCAAACCTTGCTTATCTTCCTTATGCACTTCTGGTGCAGATGCTGTGGGACACCTGTCTACAGGGATACTACCTCTGTTCCTGCAACCTTGTGTCATGACAGCTTTTGCTATACCAGGACATGTGTGAACCACTAATGGAAGTGACTGCAAACCACACAAACCAATAAACCCAAACTAAGTGCATTCAAACTCAACCTTCGGCCAGATCCAAAAAACAGCCAAGACTAACATATGGTCACTTAACAGGAGAACAGTGAGGAGGGAAGTCATCATGGAATAAGACAGTGGTCTTAACTGATTACAGTGAAAACTGCTTAATTTTGTACATTTTATAGAAATATATGACCCCTTCCAGGGCCTTGGAAGAGAAAAGAGCAAGTAAGGGTCCTTAAGGCGTAAGAGTCATTATCTCAATTCAAAGGCTTTCCTTCCCTGGCCAAAATCTGTCTTTACCTCCTCCACAGTAGTAGTCTCAAGATACCTCCTCCATGATGATACCATGACACACAGTATAAGAACTCAGTGCCGAGGCACCTGGGTGGCTCAGTCAGTTGAGCATCCGACTTCAGCTCAGGTCATGATCTCATGGTTTGTGGGTTTGAGCCCTGCATTGACTCTCTGCTGTCAGCACAGAGCCCGATCTGTGCTTTGGATCCTCTGTCCCCCTCTCTCTCTGCCCCTCCCCTGCTCACACTCTCACTCTCAAAAATAAAAAAGAACTCACTGCCTTGGAAAAGGTGACATCACACATCCAAGAAGACAGGAAAGAGGATAAGAAATGTATGGCATTTAGAAAAAAAAAGTTATAGGGATTCTAAGCCTCACACTGTAAACCAAAATAAATTCCAGGTGCAGTAAAGGGTTAAATATTAAAAATTAAGCCTTCAAGGGGCGCCTGGGTGGCTCAGTCGGTTAAGCGTCCGACTTCGGCTCAGGTCATGATCTCACAGTCTGTGGGTTCGAGCCCCGCGTCGGGCTCTGTGCTGACAGCTCAGAGCCTGGAGCCTGCTTCAGATTCTGTGTCTCCCTCTCTCTGACCCTCCCCCATTCATGCTCTGTCTCTCCCTGTCTCAAAAATAAATAAACGTTAAAAAAATTAAAAAAAAAACATTAAGCCTTTAAGGAACAAAACCAAAAAGTATAAGTGAGTACCTTTTGATCATCAATACTCTTTCTTAGCCCAAAAGCAATGAACAACATCACAAAGACTGACATTTGACCAAGTGAAAAGTTTAAACATAAACAAGCAAAACGGGCACCTGGCTGGTTCAGTCAGTACAGCATGTGACTCCTGATCTCAGGGTCGTGAGTTTGAGCCTCACGTTGGGCATAAAGTTTACTTAAAAAATAAATAAATAGGGGCGCCTGGGTGGCTTGGTAGGTTAAGCGTCCGACTTCGGCTCAGGTCATGATCTCACGGTCCGTGAGTTCGAGCCCCGCGTCGGACTCTGTGCTGACTGCTCAGAACCTGCAGCCTGTTTCAGATTCTGTGTCTCCCTCTCTCTCTGCCCCTCCCCTGTTCATGCTCTGTCTCTCTCTGTCTCCAAAATAAATAAACATTAAAAAAATTTTTAAAAATAAATAAATAAATGGACCACTTGAGTGGCTAAGGCGGTTGAGCATCTGACTCTTGCTTTCATCTCAGGTCTTGATCTCAGGGTTGTGAGTTCAAACCCCATGTTGGGCATAAAGCCTACTTACAATAAATAAATAATTATTTTTTAAAAATAAAACAAAACTGGGGCTCCTGGGTGGCTCAGTCGGTTAAGCATCCGACTTCAACTCAGGTCATGATCTCACAGCTAGGGAGTTTGAGCCCCACGTCGGGCTCTGTGCTGACAGCTCAGAGCCTGGAGCCTGTTTCAGATTCTGTGTCTCCATCTCTCTCTGCCCCTCCCCTGCTTATGCTCTCTCTCTCTCTCAAAAATGAATAAACATTTAAAAAAAATTTATTTTAATAAATAAAACAAAAGCAACTCAGCTTAGAAACATGTAAGGCAAACAATAATCTTGGGGAGAAGAAAAGCCTACCTGCACAAATGTAAACAAGGGTTAAGCATTCTTCCCACTGAAAAGAGCTTGAAAGTCAGAAACAAACTCAAGACTTCAAAAGATGTGCAGATAATACACAGGTGACAAATGCCCAACATTTATGAAATGTTAAGATCTTCAATCTCACAAATAATAAAAAATGCAGATATTTTTAAAGAACCAAAAGCTATTCTTCAGCCAACAAACGGGCAAAGATTCACACAAAATCACTAACACCTCCTGTGGCTCAGGACCTGGGTGAGCAAGCACTCAGTCACTAAAAACACTGCCATGGAGAGTATTTCGGGTTTATGCCACAAAAACATCCATTCTTACTCTTTGTCCCAGTAATTCCACTTTAGAGAATCTATTTCAGGAAATTCAAAATTGCAAAGATATTTATGTATGAAATGTTAATTGCAACCCTGTCGAAACTGGGGGGAGAATGTAAATAAGAGGGAAGAGAGAAAACACCTCTTAGGATGTGTATTTGCATGCGATTACATGAACAGGAACGTGGAGAAAGGCAAGTAAGAATACATACCTGTTAGTACTGCTGATGCTGGAAAGTGGGAATGAAGGGGGAGGTTATTCACTTTTTCTCTATATGCCTCTGCATTGATTAATTTGCTCTAATTAACATAGTATATTGCTTTTGTAATTAAAAATATACTCCAGGAGAAGAAAATTCCCACATATAAAAAGATGAAACCTCGCCAAATGAATGTTATCACCATCTATCCTATCACACCAACCCTAATAAAAGAAGTGAAGAAAAATACAGTCATTAAGTCTCCCAAGTCCCACAACAGCCAACTCTGACTGGCTCACTTCTATAGCCATGACTGGAAGTACCATAGCCAGCAGCTCACAGGTAGGATAGACTGCCAGAAAATCAAAAGGGATTTTCCTAATCCCCAAATTAAAACCACAACACTCATTACTTAATCTTTGTCTAGAAGCCAGAGGGCATCAAGAGAAGAGACTGTGGTATGCCTACATGCAGGTCACTGCCACATCCAGGCCACCACCAACATCCCTGTGTTCAAATGCAACAACTTCGGCCCATCTGAAATATCGTTGTGATGCAAACTGTTTGCACAGGAAGACAATCAGATAATGAAGCATGACCAGAACAAAGCTTAGCCTGGCTATTTAAGAAAGCCATGCAGATATATACAACTTTTAGGTAATATTCCCCAGTACTTAAACCAGCAAAGATAAAAACAGAGGCGCCTGTGTGCTCAGTCAGTTAAGCATCCGTCTCTTAGTTTCAGCTCAGGTCACAATCTCACGGTTGGTAAGATGCAGCCCTGCATCAGGCTCTGCACTAACACTGGGGAGCCTGCTTGGGACTCTCTCCCTCTCTTTCCCTCTCTCTCTCTCTCAAAATAAAAAAATAAACTTAAAAAAAAAAAGATGCAAATAAAAGAGTTGTGGGCAAACAAGCATTTATATATATGTTGCTTTCAAAAATCATTTAAACCATATATGGGAGAATGCTAAAGAAGGAAGAGACCTTTAGGATTGTCATGTCCAACCCTCTCATTTCTCAGATGAAGAAGCTGGAACTCAGATTGTCAAATGCCACGCAGCCACTAGAGACAGAGCTAAGACACTGATAATGGTATCTGCTCTTCTATACGCACTGAAAGTAATTCACAAAGGGCTTTCCCAACCATTATTTTCTCTGAGCCTCACCAAAGCTGTATGATTCCACAGAAGGGAAAACTGAGGCTCACAGGGTATGGATGATATGCCTACATCACCTGGCTAGTAGCTCCAAATCCCAAACCCCATACCCTTTCTACTAGCCGGCACTGTTGCCCAAACCTTTCCTGACAGCCTAGGCAGTGCGTTCCCCAGCTTTAAGCACACAGCCTGTCAAGCACTTAGCACTCAAAAATTAGGTGAATGAATACCCAAAACTAGGAGAAAGCTATGCAAATCGTGGCTGATCAACAAAATACAAAAAAACAAAAAAAAAACAAAAAAAAAACAAGGCTTTTTAAAAAGGAAGATGCTGGTAAGCTGAAGCCCAAATTAGATGAAGAGTTGCTGAACCTCACATGAGAGCAACAAATCTCCTAGCCCTCAGAGACAGGTCTCCACCAATTTGGCCTCAATTACTCAGAGCTGCTTCACCTGACCACCCTACCTCCAATCACTTCCTATCTCTTCTCAGCCAGTCTCAGGAACCTGCAGGGCTCCCTACTGCCCACAATACCAAATCTAAATTCTGTGCCCCTTGGCCTTCAAGGCCCTACCAGCTGACCAATTCCACTGTTTCCTGAATTACTCACTGACCCTGGCCTTTTCGGGATTCTTTCCCTCCACCCCACAGAACCGCATCTCCTTTATGCTGCCAGATCTAGCCTTGACTCCCTTTGACTCCAGGTGAAAACTGGTCCCTTTCCCCACTTCCTTCAACCCCAGGCATAAAGGACAATGTGGACTTACAGGACATTCATTTGAACCTATGTGATAACCAAGTTCACTAGAAATAGGTATAATGAACAGGGAGCCCCATCGACAGCAGTCTCTCATTTGGGTTTTCCAGTATAGCAGCAGTTGCTTTATGTAACCTATCCAGTCCCTTTTCTGGCCTGAGGGGTCTTGAGTTCCTGGAGCTCTTCCTAAAATGGCCCACTGGAGGCAACCAGGGGAGCACAGGCACTGATGCCAAACCTACCTGTCCTTCCCATCCAGACCCCACCCCAGATCTGTCCCAGGAGTCAGGACTCCAGCTTCATTATCAGGCAAGTCCCTTCTTCTCTCAGGGACCCAGTTTTTTTCATATGTGAAAAGGGGAGAGAGGGTAGCAAAACTGAAGAGGAAAATGACATAAGAATAACTGCCCAGTTATTAAAGGCTTTCCCATAAAAGTTACTAAGTATATCCAAAGTCCCTTCTTGCTGGGATACTGCAAACTGTCATAACACATACATCCCCCATCCCCTTGGCCATCCCCTAGGTTAGTGTGCACAGACTTACCCCATTGCAACATCCCAGAGTTGCTGTGAAGCAGTCAGCTCCTGGTGAAGGGCATGTAGTTGTTTGGAGTCTTCCACCAGAATGAACACTGCTGCAAAGAACAATCTCATATAAGCATTTATCTTTGTTCTGGGATTATTTCTCAAGATAGATTCCTGGAAATTCGCTTACTGGCTTGGAAGATGTATGCATCTTAAATTCTGATACTAGTTGAAAAACATGTGGGAATTCTCAAATTCCACTGGTATTTAGGCTTCACCTGGGGAAATCTGTTTACAAGATGCCATCGTGAAACACAACCAGCCTCCTTTTACCTCCCAGCCCTTCCCCTCTGCCTCCAGGAAGTCTGGGGAGGGGCTCCTCAAGCTGCTTCATTATCCAGTTTCCAGGTGGCCCTGCTGCAGGAGGAAGGAACTGCTGCCTTCTACTTGTCCCAGTGCACCTCCCCTAGCACGAGCCTTGGGAAGCAATGGTCCCGGGGGTGCTGCCACTGGCAGAATTTGCAAGAAGGTCTTTGGGCTGTAGCCCAGGTCCCAGTGGCTTTCCCCAAATGGGCAGTCTGGCCCTCACACACTGGACCGCAATCCCTGGCACTGAGTGCTGGGGACAGAGTCCCTCTTCCGGGCTCACCTGGCTGCACCCATTTCCCCTTCCAGGCCCCCTCTTCTGAACATTCCTGCCCCATAGGCTCCTGTGTCTTTGAGCCTAATGACCAGGGCCCAGTTGTTTCACCTTTACCCAAGACTCCCAAGCCTCCCTTCCCTCAGAGGCAGAGCACCATTTCCCCCAAGAAATCATTTGGGGCCTCTGTCTCCCCATCTGTGAAATGGTGAGCATTGGGTGGTGGCACCCACATTTTGAGTGCTGCTGTGAGGAGGGCAGTGTGGCCAACTAGGTTCTAAGAGTTTGCAGGAAAGTCTGGCTTCAGTGGGGAAACAAGGTGAGCCTCCACAGTCATTTTATCAGCATTCGGACTGGCTTAAGGCCTATTAGGGAAAAACTTGATTTTTGTTTTCGGATTTCTTCTCTGCTAAAGTTTAATTAGGACCAAAAGCCATTACAAGGCTGCTCAAGTGTCCTAGATATCTGGGACCAGATGAGCACCCAGAGGCCCAGAAAAGGCCTTGCCCAGATTTAGGCTGACTCCGTGCTGCCTCGCTCTGGGGGATACAAAGTCTGGTGGGAAAGCCAAGGGGGTCCGGTCAACAGGCATTTCACTTTGTGGTACACAGCAAAGCGCAGAGAAGAGAGTGCTGGCGCCGCTGGAGAATACCAAAAGGAACACGCTGGGTTGGGAGTGGTGGACAGAGGAAAGAGAAACCAGCGAGGAGTGCTGGGGGTTTCCAGTCAGGTGGTCTGCCTCAGTGGGCAAAGGGCTGGGCTCCGCTGTCCGACCCTCCTGGGCTGAATGACACTAGGTGACTGTGTGACAAGAAGCCAAGTCTAGAGGCCTCTGCAGTTCATGGATAAACCAGGAGCGGATTCGTTAACAGGACCAACCCCATAACCCAAGGATTAGACGGGATGGTACACACCAGGGGTCTCGCTCGCCATCGCTGTGTTACAAACACTCCTTAAGCGCTGTTTTTACCTCTGGCCGCCACTCGTGTCCTAGACCCAGGAGCTACGTCCTTTGGGGTTGTGTCCCAGGCAGCCTTCTACCCGACTCTACCGGCCACTGAGGGCAGAAGAGGCGTCGCATTCAGAGCCAGGTCCTCACCAGCTAGGAGGAAATCCCCGGACTAACCGGGCCTCAGTTTCCTCTCGGTGCAATGGGAACAATTCCACCGCCGGCGGGAGATGTGGCGGAGGGAGCGTTCCCACACGCATCAGGTTTTGCATGACTTCTCCCCTCCGTAAGGGCCCGCACTCCCAGCGCCGAGCACACAGTAGGCGCTCCGGAAACGCTCTACGAAAGGAGGAACGGGCCACTTCCTGCCCCCAAGCGGACTCTCCGGAGGCAGGGTTCCCACCACTCCTCCTCAGAGGCCATGTGGCATTCCTGAGGGTGGGGGTGGGCGCAGGAAGAAGGTGCCCTCCCGGCCCCGCCCCCTCCGGGAGCGGTGGGCGGGACGAAGCCCCTGGCCGCCGACAGCCCGCCCCGCGGGAGGTGGGCGTAGCTCGCCGCGCTCCGCACAAAGTTTGTTTTCTCCCTCCCGGCGGGTGGGGGAGGGCGAGGAAAGCGCGGGGGGGGGGAGGGGGGAGGGAGGAGAGGGGATCTGACGTCAGGCCGCGAGGTGCTTTCCAGCCGCGAGCTGTCAGGCCGAGTGTCAGGCCCGGCAGGTACGCGGCGCGCTCTCCCGGCGCCCCCCGCCCCCTGCCAGGACGCCCGGGACCAAGCCCGGGGCCGCGTGGACGGAAAAGCCGCTCCGAAAAGTCAGTGCGGGGCGCAGGAGGGAGACAGAGGCGGGCGGGGAACGCGCGGACAACTTGGAAAGTTTCTTTTTCTCCGCCGGGCGGGGGAGGGGGCGTCGTCCTGGCGCGTGAGAGTGTGGGTGTGTGAGCTCGGGTGTTTGTGAGCCCCGACTGCGGGGTGCGAGCGGGGGCCGGTGGGGGGACTGTCCCATTCCCCCCGGTTGGAAGCTCTCTCGGGGCCCATCTGGGGGGCCCAGCTCCTTACGATCCCAGCCTGTGAGAGGGCCGCTCCTGCCCCGGGCCGGGGTGAGCGCGCGGGGGGCGGGTTTGTTTGGTTTAAAAAGTGCACGTTGCTAACCGCCGGCAGTGCCCCCCCACCCCCAGCCGCGGCCGAGCCGAGGTGGGGGCCGTCGAGAGTGACAGCTGCGGGTGGGGGCAGCGGGAAGGGCCCGGGGCTGGGGGGCTGGGGAGCCCGCGCGAGTTCCCCTTTCCTGGAACAAAGGAAAGTCTGTCTCGGAGGCATCTGTCACTCCCAGGCGGGCCAAGGAAGCAAGGCGCGTGGGGCCGGCGACCCGAAGAAAGTTTGTGTGCGTCCGGACCCTCGGGCCAGCCGAGCGTGAGCCGAGCCTCCCGCTGGGGAAGCGCGCAGTCTCCCGGGCAGGGGGCGGCCAACATGGAGTCTGGGCGCAGGGCTGGGGGGGGCGGTGCGGAGGTGGGAGCCCAGCCCCCTCCCCTCCCCCTCCGGGCCGAGTTCGGAGCACAAAGCCGAGCGCGCAGGCTCGGCCATCCCCGCGCCCCGAAGAGTCAGCCAGCGCCGAGCGGCGGGGGAAGGGGGTGGGAACCAAACTTTTTCCTGCTCCGGGACAGACACGTGAGTTTTCTTTCTTCCAGAGCCCCCGCCCCACCACATTTCGGGTCCGAGGGGAAGCGGGGGTGCCGAGTCTGGCGCGGGGTAGGGGGCTGAGGGGTGCAGGCGCCCCTAGCGCAGGCCGATTCCCCGCCGCCCCGGGAGCCATGTGCTCCGACTAGGTCTGGGCCGCGGGGGAGGCTGCGCGCTTTGTGTGAACTGCTGGGAATGCAGCTTGAGTGCGCGGCCGGGGGAGTGTCGGGGCGAGCTGTGGGAGTTGTCAGAAAGTTCGTTCGGGAGTGGCCGCAGGTCGGCGTCGTGGAGTGTGTAGGAGGGTGCACCCGGTGTCGTGTCGTGAGGGTGCTGCCACAGGCCAGTTGGGGTAAGAATTGATCGCTGGTGTGATGACGTTTGGAGTTTCCCCAGAGTTCGTGGGTGGGCGGGTCGGTTGGAGTTTGTGGGTAGGCATGTATCCAGGAATTGGGCTGTGTCGTGGGTACCAGTTGTTCGTGCTGGACGTGGGATTCAGTAAACTATGTGGGTGCTGTGTTTGTCGGTGAAAATCATGGTGGTTCTAGGAGCTCAGCGATGGTTTGGTGCCTGTTATCTCAGCGCTGTTAAGAAGGTTGCCTGGTGGTGAGGGCGTGTGTGTCTGTCTCGTTGGGGGTGGGGGGCGGTGTATGTTGGAACCTCCGGGATTGTAAACTGGAGTGCAGGACACCAGTGGAGAGAGGTCTGTGTAGACTGAAGGGTCATCTCCGTGGGCCACTTCGGGAACCCTGCAGACTGGGACTTGGCTGGTAGCCAGGGTGGAATTTGTACAGATAACCCTGAGTAAACTTCTCATAGCTTGCCAGAGCTGCATCCCCGAGCCCAGATCCCAGCTGCCCTAGCCAGCTAGACCTCAGAAACTTGACTTCAGAAAGCAGCCTGTTCTTGGTGTTCTCTGAGGAGTGGCACCTCTAACCAATGCCTGTCTCACCTCCAGGTGGCCTGGCTGGGAGGGTAGACCCTTCCCTCGAAAGCCTGGCCTAGCCAGCCCAGATATCTGGGCTCTGGCCCAAGTCGAGGAAACAAAACCTGGGAGATGCCAGAGTCTGTTGGCCCAGCCTGCTGGGTAGCTGTTAAAAGGCTGAGGAGGGAGGAGCCTCCAGATTCTGGCATTAGCTTGCCCTGGAACTTTTGGTTTTAAAATGTAAATCTCTTTTGCATGTGTGAACAAGAAGTTTGTCAGGGGGATGAGCAACTGAGTTGGGTTGTCTAGGGAAACACCTTCCTTCATTTGACAGGTGAAGAGGGGGCTCAAGCCCAGAGAGGAGAGCACACTTGCCAAGGTCACATAGCCAAGATGGGAAAACCAGAGCCCAGCCTTGCTCATTTATCTGAATTTTTGAGGAGTTGATTCATGGACCAAGCCAGGGGCTTAGATGACAAAGGAGAATGTCTGAGACAACCAATAGGGATGACTCAACACTCTTCTCTGCATGGTACACAGTAGGTGCAGTAAATGTTATGTGGATTGCTGTAGGGACATGGTGATTAATAGACTTTCCAGACCTGGGCAGCAAGATGGTATAGACTTTGGAGGTTTGGAGTTGGTTGGTGATGGTGGCAAACCTTGGTCCAAACCATATTTCCATACCATATCCTGGAGTTGTAATTTTTTTTCATAACAGTTTTCTTGAGATGTAACTCCCATACCATACAACTTACCCATTTAAAGCAAACAAGTAGTGGTTTAGTATATTCACAACTATGTAGCTACCACCACAGTCAATTGTAGAACATTTTTATCACCTTAAAAAGAAACTCCATACCCCTTTAGCTATCATCCTTCTCTTCCCGTCCAGCCTCTTCTAAATATTTCATTAAGTTGGAATCATATGTGTTCTTTGTGACTTGCTTCTTTCACTTAGCATATTTTCAAGGCTCATCCACACTGTAATGTGGATCAGGACTTAGCAACTTTTTGTGGCCAAATAATATTCCACTGTGTGGATGGACTACATTTTTGCTTATCCATTCCTCCGTCGATGGACACTTGGGTTGTTTCCACCTTCTGGCTATTACGAGTAATGTTGCTGTAAACATTTCTGTTGAAGGCTTTGTGTGAACATAAGTTTTTCATTTCTCTTTGGAAGGTGCCTAGGAGTGAAATTACTGGATCTCATGGTACCTGTTTAAGTTAAGGGCTTTCTCTCTACGACTTGGTTATCTTACTTATAAAATGACAATAATAGTAGTATCTCCCTTAACAAGGGCTTTGTGAGGATTGAATGAGATAATAAGTGTGAAGTGCTCAGTACAGAGCATGGAAAACAGACTCTAGTGGTAGCTATAATTATTTCTAGTCCAGTACTGCTTATTAATAAGCTGCCATTTACTTCAGTAGTCATCTACTGGCCCCATGAAATGGAGGCATCTTGGACTCATCCCTTCTAGGTTGCCCAGGCCATAGTATAGCCTGAGACTTTGATTTGCTATTCCCCCATTTCTGGTGTCCCAAGTTCTAATAATGATGTGTTTGGGGACAGGGAAAGGGTGAGAGGCAATGTGTGGTAATAATGTCCCCATCCCCTTTGTCACTTGTTCCAGGCTTGCCCAAGGTCCAGCCTAGCCCCTAGACACCATGTCAGACAGTGATCTGGGTGAGGATGAAGGCCTCCTCTCCCTGGCAGGCAAGAGGAAGCGCAGAGGGAACCTGCCCAAAGAGTCGGTGAAGATCCTCCGGGACTGGCTGTACTTGCATCGCTACAACGCCTACCCCTCAGAACAGGAGAAGCTGAGCCTTTCTGGACAGACCAACCTGTCAGTGCTGCAGGTAAGAAGCAAGCAGCGGGAGACCTGGGTTCTAGTCCTGTCTAAGCCCTGTCACTAATGCACTTTGTGACCCCATGAGGAACTACCTCCTCCCCCCCCCCCCCAACTCTCCCTGCCTCACGGGAAGACAATGACATGAAGTCCTTGGGCTAGATATCAGTTTTGGAGAGTTCTGAAGAGGCAAGGCGTCATTATTAAAGTCTTGATGTCATTAACAATGAAGGCCATGGGAAGGCTAGAAGGCATTGAGTGTTTGGGATTTGGCCTCCAGCCCCAGAGCAGTGTTTGGATAGTGTCTTGGTTGTAGAAAGGCAGCTAGTGGTCTGCAGTGTGGTTAAAAAATGAGTTGGGATCACGGTCAAGGAAAGGGCAGAGAATTCAGAGGTTCTGGGTTCAAAACCCAGTTCAGCTACATAGGAGCTGTAGACATCTTGATTTCTCTCATCTGTAAAGTGGGGATTAGAATCTTCCCCTGCCTGAATTGTTAATAAGGAGCAGATTCAGAATTGGATGTGAAAGTGCTGACTGGCTGGCTCAGCCAGTGGAATGTGCGACTCTTGATCTTGGGGTTGTGAGTTCGAGCCCCAGGTTGGGTATAGAGATTACTTAAAAATAAATTTTTAAAAAATTTTTGTTAACGTTTATTTATTTTTGAGAGAGAGAGAAAGACAGAGCACGAGCAGGGGTAGGGCAGAGAGAGAGGGAGAGAGTGCCCCAAAAATCTTGAGGCACCTAGTTGGCTCAGTCAGTTAAGCATCCAACTTCGGCTCAGGTCATGATCTCACAGCTCATGGGTTGGAGGCCCATGTTGGGCTTTGCACTGACGGCTCAGAGCCTAGACCCTGCTTTGGATTCTGTGTCTCCCTCTCTGCACCTCCCCTGCTTGCACTCTGTGTGTGTGTGTCTCTCTCTCAAAAATAAACGAACATTAAAAAAATATTTTTTAATAAAATCTTTAAAAAAAAAAAGAAGAAAGAAAGAAAATAGGGGCACCTGGTGGCTTAGTCAGTTAAGTGTCTGACTCTTGGTTTTGGTTCAGGTCATGATCCCACAGTTTCCTTGAGTTCAAGCCCCGAATCAGGCTCCCAGCTTACAGTGCGGAGCCTGCTTAGGATTCTCTCTCTCACCCTCTCTCTCTCTCTCTGCCCCTCCCCCACTCGCACTGTCTCTGTCAAAATAAATATATAAACTTTAAAAAAAGAGAGAAACAAGGTAAGTGCTTTGTAAACCTTGCACATGAGCATATCTGAAAATTGTGTTATCTACTTTTTGTCAGAGTGCAAGGTATTATCTCCTTTGAACTGCCCCAACTGCTGATATGTAGGTGTGGTTCTGTTTTCAAAGTGCTGAGGCAGGACACCCTGGACTACCACTACTTTGCTTCCAGTTTGGCTCTCACCTACCTGAGAGACACAGAGCAGACCCTCAGCCTAACAAAGGCCCACCCCCTACCCCACTGGACCCCAGTGCTTCCGTCATGAGCCAGCTAAGCCTCACCCTAAGCCCCTCTGCCACCTGTTCTACCTCTGTCTTTTCCTAGCCTATTACTTCAATCTACGATGCTGTCTCTCCCTCCTTCCCTGACTCTACTCTGAACCTCCCATCTCTTCCCAGCTCCCATCCCTCCTCCATGATGCCTCATGGTGAGTATTCAGCCCTTAGAACTCCTGTCACCTGACTTTATACTTTCTGGGTAGTGGTTAATGGGAGTCTGTCTGCAAGAAAGGCTCTAGAATTACAGACCCTGACTCAGATCCCATCTTCTCCACAAGAGGAAGCCTGGACGTTGGCCAGGTCCACTGCCTTTTCCTGACCCTCATTTCCTCAACTGAGAAAGGGAGATGATTGTTGGCACTTTCATAGCACATAAGGGGGAGGAACGGAGAAGACGAATTCAAGGCTCACTGTGAAGTGAGCACAGAGTGGGTGTTTCTGCTCTTCTCATCTCTCCTAGATCATAGGTCTTGGACTGACCCCACATGTCTAGTAGCAGTGCCTAGTATTTCATGGTATACCACTGAGCACTCCCAACTACAGTTGAGATCCCAGCAAGGAACCAGACACATCCCTACCTTCAAGGAATATCTAGTCTAGGATGGGAAATTGAGGGAAGACCTAGCCATTGGTGTTTGCAAAAAGTGATCACTGCTGGGACAAAGGCAGCAGAGACCCAGGCAGGGCTTCTAAGCCAGTCTGGAGCTTCAAAAGGCCTCCCAGAAGAAGTGGACTTGAACTACGGGATGTAGAACAACACAGGCCAAAGGCTGGAACCTGAGAACCAGGATTACTTAGATAGGCTCTTTATTGGTCTTCTGCCTCCAGCCTTTTTCCCTCAATCCATTCTCACCTCTCTCTCTCTCTTTTTTTTTTTTTAAGTTTATTTATTTTTCAGAGAGACAGAGACAGCTTGAGCAGGGGAGAGGCAGAGAGAGAGGGAGAATCTCAAGGAGGCTCCACGTTGTCAGCACAGACTCCGAGGCGGGCTTGAACTCATGAAACAGTGAGATCATGACCTGAGCCAAAGTCTGATGCTTAACTGACTGAGCTATCCAGGCGCCCCATGAATTGGGTTTACTAATCGGTTCATGAAATGGACAGCATCTTATCTAACATCTAACAAGTAGAGAAATGTTCCCCTCAGCCCATTCTCTTGAACACACAAGTATAAATCTGATTATGCCATACACTCCATGGATCCCATTGTCCTCTGGATAGAGTCTAAACTCAAGAGCTCATCAGCCTCATCTCTCAGTCCTTCCTTTCTCTGAGGCCTGTGAACCTTCGGACCTCTGTGCCTCTGGGCCTTCTCCTGTGGCTTCTTCCTGACTTTTCTGAACTGGCACACTCCATTTAAGCATTTCCTCATGAAAACATTCTTTGCCTGGCTTTGAGGCCACTGCTGTGTATTCCTGGTACACCTCATACCTGTGCTGTCAAACCACACATCATACTGTATTGAAATTGCTTTTTGTCAGGGTCACTGTTTCTTATATCTGAGTAATGTACCAGTTTCTTTTAAAGAAGTTATTTTTCATGGACCTGCTTCCTCCTGTCATGTTGACTTGAAACATTTTTATTATCATTATCGTTTAAGCACATACAAACATAAAACTGGGTTAAAAAAAAAAAAAACAACTTCTTGCTTTTGCTCCTATAAATTGTAAAATAACCAGTTTTCCAAAGTAAATAAATATCAAACCAATGAGACTCTATTAACTGCATTAATGTAAAACGGTAGGTGGGGATGGTGTTTGGCTGACTGGGCTGTGGTGTTGTAGTATGAAAAAGGCACAGACTCTGGAGTTGAGCAAGTCTGCATTACCAGAGGCCATGGTGCTCCTACTCGATATCGGAATGGAAACATAAAGTTAAACCTTTTTGTGAGAACTAGTGGATCCCTGGAGGATATATCCCTGATCCCATTTAGAGAAATATAGGTCTGGGGCAAGGATTTGCTTTTGGAAACTTCTGAGGAAGGGCACCTGGATCCTGGCGTGTTCTGGTGGGAAAGGTTCCATTGGTGGCCTCCCTGCTCTAGAGTCATGCTGAGAGTTAAGGAGCAGTGGGGACCATGTGGCCCTTGGTGGAAACTATACCATGAATCCCAAATGGCCCCTATCCATACACCTCTGGTTGGTCGTCTTACAGGCACCTCGGATTTCTCAATTGGAAAGCTTCTCCAAGCTGGCTCCTGCCCTTTCTAAGGGGTTCCCCTCAACTGCCCTTTCTCAGCTCATTTGGTCAATCACCAAATCCTACACATTCACCCCTTAAATATTTTTATAATATGGCTTTCCTACACCACTTGTCACTCTATTTAAAACCCTTCAATGAGGGGCGCCTGGGTGGCGCAGTCGGTTAAGCGTCCGACTTCAGCCAGGTCACGATCTCGCGGTCCGGGAGTTCGAGCCCCGCGTCAGGCTCTGGGCTGATGGCTCGGAGCCTGGAGCCTGTTTCCGATTCTGTGTCTCCCTCTCTCTCTGCCCCTCCCCCGTTCATGCTCTGTCTCTCTCTGTCCCAAAAATAAATTAAAAACGTTGAAAAAAATAAATAAATAAAAATAAAACCCTTCAATGAGTCTTACCAACCTAATGACAATATTACTTGACCCTGTCTGCAGAGCGGGCCTCATCCCTTCCCCCCATATTCATGCCACACTGATCAGTACCCCAGACCACTTTGTTCCCATTACTGACCAGGGAGACCCCCCAACCCTCAAAGGAGATGTGTGCTCCCACAGTACCAGGACTGGGTCAGCATTTGGAAAATGAACTATAACTGCTTTTTAGAACACACCAAACTCCAGAGGCCAAGTCTTACTTAACACTGGATCCCAAGTGTTTAGCTCAATGCCTGGTATCTGGTAGGTGCTCAGTAAATAATTGTTGAATTGATGGAAAATGAAGAAGTCCTGGAAATGTCAACAGGCAGGACCTCAAAAGTAAGGAAAGGTAGGGGGCCCTCAATTGGGAAAAATTGCCTTAAGTCCCTGGAGGCATCTCTTTTTCCTATATTTAATTTTAAAAATTTTGCTGTTTATTAAGAACATTTGCAAATATCCACAAGAGAATATTCTAATGCACTCCTGGTACCAATCACCTGGCTTCAACAAGCATCAGCATTTTGCCAAGCTTGTTTTCTCTCTCCCTGGGGACAGCTCTTTTGATTGTCTCCTTTAACTGGCCCAGGAGCAATCTCATTAGCAAGTCAATGAGTCATTTAACTAACTGGTTTGCTGGTACTGGCCTGGGGCTAGGCAGTTGGGAGGGTAAGACCAAAAAAAAAAAAAGTCATTTTTGAAGGGTTTTCACTGGTCCCTGTGACACCCTATAAGCCCACTTTATTGCTGTGGTTTCTGACTGTTCTCAGGGGCCGTTTGCCTATTGGGGAGGGAAGGGTAACCTGGCAGAGGGGGCTCAGGCCCCACTCTTTCACTCTACTACTGATGGGGTTGTCCTGTGTGCTGGAAACTGGTAGAACAGGCACTATCCCTGCCCTTGGGTAGGGTCCTGTGGGGAGGGAAGACAATATTTAGTGAACTAAGAATTCAGTGTAACTAACTCCCAATGTAATTGGTATAAAAAAAAAAAGACACCAGTGTGGGGTCAGCTGAGCTCCCCATTCCTTGAAGTCCATTAGGACTCCATTCAAATGCAGCTTCCTAAGAGAAGCCTTTCCCAAAGCTGGAGGGAGGGTGAGGGAGGGGGGAGGTTAAACCATTGGTTCCCGAGCCCGGGGAAGCAGAACTTGGGGGAGCTTGTTTAAAAATACACACTCCTGGGGCACCTGGGTGGCTAGGTCAGTTAAGCGGCAGACTTTGTCTCGGGTCATGATCTCGTGGTTCGTGGGTTTGAGTCCTCTCTCTGCCCCTCCCCCACGCTCGCGCGCGCTCGCACTCTCTTTCTCTCAAAGATAAACATTAAAAGAAATAAAAATAACACATTCCTGATCCTGCCACCATCGCTGGATCTATAGAGCAGATGAGAGATAGTGTTTTTTTGTTTTGTTTGTTTTTTAAAATCTCCACACCTAACGTGGGGCTCAAACTCACAACTGGGAGATAAGAGTCGCATACTCTTCCAGCTGAGTGAGCCAGGCACCCCAAGATAGTTACTTTTTTAAGTCCCCCTCAAGGGGATTCTGATAGCCACATGACTTTAAGAATACCTGGGTATGGGTGGTCACAACACATATTGAAGGTACAGTGAGTGATGTTTAGGGAAGGTCTTTTCCATGCCCTTCACTTACTCCCTTTTGTTTCTTTCACAGTTGAAAAGACATTAAAATTAAAGCACTTGTGTTGCCTTCTTCAAAGGCCCTCCTCTGATCCTCATGGCCTTCATCAGCTTCCTGGTGCTCCCCCCCTCAACTCCCATCTGCCACAGTGATTCCTCCCACATTCTTCATCCCAGCCACTGATAAAAAAAAAAAAAAAAAAAAAAAAAATACTGGCAGGACAGCAGGCTTTCAGATAGGGGCCCTGTTTTATGGTAGAGAGAGGCTTTCAGGCACCCAGCCTGTGTTGTGCCATATCAATGACAGAATTCACCTTGGCATTCTCCCTACCAACTCCCCAAGGACCTTGAGTGGGGGCAAGCCAAATACACTCTTTTCCTGACTTGGGCATGGGTTGGGCAGCTGGAAGGGGCTACAGAGAATCCTGATAGCCTACCCTCACAGCTGGCACTAGTGGTGCACTCAGGCGTCCTGCCCTTGCCTGGCCCCCCTCAGCTGTGCATTTCTATCGGATGAGAAGACAAAACAGACAGTATGCTGCCAAGTGTTCTGTGGACCAGGGTGAGCATGTGGAAAAGTATATGTGGGGGCGGGGGGTGTTTTTATGCTGTTCTTTTCCCAGAATTCTAAGCCAAAATGGGAGGCGCAGCTAGGGGCTAGGTGCCCACACAGCTGCTAGTAAACGCCTAAGCTCCCCTCCCCAAGACTGCTTTCTCAACAGAAATGCTCGTCCCTACTTCACTTGACCCAGGTCACTGTGACCTGACCATCTCCCCCACATGGAGAGCTAAGGTGAGCAGGCTCAGTATCCTCTGGTAGCACAGGTAGCAAGGGAAGGCAGCTGCAGGATGCAGAAATGGTAGCATCTGAGCAGGCAGAGAAGGCTTCGGTCTCTTCACCTGGCAGTGGGGATTGCTTGAAACGGGTCCAGCCTTCAAACTGGTGACCTTGAACAAGTTACTGAAGCCCTCTCTGATCAGGGCCTCTGTTCACTGGTTCAAATAAAGTGATCATCACAGAATCTGTCTCATAAGCTATAGAATAAATGAGTAATTAGATGAGAAATGTTCAGAACAGCACCTGATTGGTTTTAGGATTATGATCTTGATTATTCAGTTATCTGTTCTGTTTGGTAAGGCACAGCAAAGCACAGTAAGAGCAGCAGTAGGGGCCCTAAAGCCAGGAGACCTGGCTCTACACTTGGAGCCTGTGTGACTTTGGGCAAATTCTTTGTCTTTCAAGAGTTTGGTTCCCTTTTTAGTACTTCAGGGACACTGCTCACTGCCTTCCAGGCTTGTACGCAGATTAAACATAACACAAGTGAGGGGCACCTGGGTGGCTCAGTCAGTTAAGCGTCCGACTTCAGCTCAGGTCATGATCTCGCAGTTCGTGAGTTCGAGCCCCACATCGGGCTCTGTGCTGACAGCTCGGAGCCTGGAGCCTACTTCGGATTCTGTGTCTCCCCCTCTCTCTGCCCCTCCCCTGCTCACACTCTGTGTCTGTCTCTCAATAATAAATAAACGTTAAAAAAAAAAAAACAAACGTAACACAAGTGAGATGGCTGGCATGATACTTGGTATCAAAGGTGCTTGTTCCTTTCCTTTGCCGCGCCCAGCCGTTCAGCCTTACCTCTCTCTGGGGCTCCCCTGCAGCTATAGAGCATTCAGGTCAGCCAGTGTCACTGCTGACTGGTGTTGTGTGTGCTCACGTGTACTGGGAAGACCATAGAGATGAAGAAAAATGAATGAAAATCCCCCACACCAGGCTGGAATGGAGAGGAAAGAGAAGCCACAAGGCTCTGGATCTGTCCTGACCAGGATCTTTCCCAGCCTGACAGGGCCAGGAGCCTAGTGGTCCCTGCACCTGTGGAATGGGTACAGCTGCAGCCTGCTGGGCAAGGAGCCATGCCAACTCCAGGCACCAGCTCCTGTCATAGGTGGTTGTCCGATTGGCTGGGTAGAGGCAGATAGAGTCCACAGAAAGAAGGTACCCAGGGGCTTGTCCTGGGGATGGGCCGAGAAAGGTGATAAGCAGGGGTAGAAACTGGTACAGGAACCCTAAGGAAAGCTGGGCCTTTGATCCATTCAGTAAACAGTAATGTTAGGCATTACCGCAGCCCACACAGTTCCCAATATCCCAGCACATAGGAGGTAAGGGGGAGAGGGTTCCTGTCTTTGCCCCCTACAGCAGCTGGTGCTTGCTTGGTGAATATAAACTGGAAGAAGAGACAAGGGTCAGGAGAAGGATCTACAGTGTGAAATGTAGGTCAGGCCACTCTTGAGGCCCTTTAGTGGTTTCTCCTGGTGTTCTGGCCAGTGGGATAAGCCCTGCCTGCTTCTGTCAGTTCTATCCTGAGTCCCCAAAGACTAGATCGGGTATTCCCATTATTGTCCCCTCCACTGGACCTTCCCTTCATTGGCTGAATCATAGTTGCAATTTTATATTCACTTGTATGATGACTTCAGTTCTCAATTCCTAACACGAATGTGTCTGAGGACTGGGATTGTGTCTCTGTTGTTTGGCTGCTGTGTTTCTGGGGCCAGGAACTTAGGTGCTTCATAGCTGGTTTTGATTGAGTGAACTGACCACAGACTCCTACTCATTCCAGATATGTAACTGGTTCATCAACGCCCGGCGGCGGCTTCTACCAGACATGCTTCGGAAGGATGGCAAAGACCCCAACCAATTCACCATCTCTCGCCGCGGGGGTAAGGCCTCAGATGTGGCCCTGCCCCGTGGCAGCAGCCCCTCGGTGCTGGCTGTGTCTGTACCGGCCCCCACCAACGTGCTCTCCTTGTCTGTGTGCTCCATGCCACTCCACCCAGGCCAGGGGGAAAAGCCAGCAGCCCCCTTCCCACAAGGTGAGCTGGAGCCTCGTAAGCCCCTGGTGAGCCCTGGCAACACACTCACCCTACTGACCAGGGCTGAAGCCGGAAGCCCCACAGGTGGACTCTTCAACACACCACCGCCCACACCCCCAGAGCAGGACAAGGAGGACTTCAGTAGCTTCCAGCTGCTGGTGGAGGTGGCGCTACAGAGGGCTGCTGAGATGGAGCTTCAGAAGCAGCAGGACCCATCACCCCCCTTACTGCACACTCCTATTCCCTTAGTCTCTGAAAACCCCAAGTAGGCATCTGCCAAAAGGGGTGCTCGAGGCTCGAGCCAGCTGTCCTGGGTTTCCATTTTGGTTCCCTTTCATACAGAGGGTTTTCTTTGGATCACTGCCAAACATCGGGGTCATCTCCTCTGTCCAGAGGTCTTCAGCAGGGAGATGCCAGCTGGTGTCACTGCACTGTGATGGGGACCTCTCTGCTGACTGCCATTTCTCCAGGCCTCCTCAGTGATGAGATTGAGATCGGAGACAGGCATGGTGCTGCTGCTGCTTCTCCAGAGAATGCCCAGGACACCTTTGTTCCAGCCTGCTTTCCTAGGCTGGGCACAGGAAACCTACTACATTCAGACCTATGCCCCTGAGCTGGGCCTCTTTTTTGTTAAGCCAAGTGTGGACATTCCAAGTTCGTGTGAACAAAAGAGAAGAGGAACCCAGAAGATGTAACAGAACTGACTCCAGTTGAATGTTTAGGTTTTCACTAAACTTTGTGTTTATTTTTCCCTTTTTGCTGGGGTTTGCATTAATGGAGTAGTTAGCCCAGGTGTGGGGAGTGAGTGTGTTGCGTGATGGAGTCTGAAGAACTGAGAACCATGCACCACTGCAACTGGTGTTTTACAAGGAAGGAGTATTTTTATTTTGGGGACCAGCTAACTCTCAATTCCAAAACATTGTTGTATTGTTGTTTTGATTTACCAAAAGAAAAAAAAAAAATCTGGGGCTTTGGCTTTTCTGCATCAGGCACAGAAGGGAATAAAGCCTTCTTAAGTATAAAGAGAGGGTCCAACAGAGAATCTGACCAAACCTTCTAAGCACAGAGCAGAGAAGAATGATAAAACCAGAGAGGTGGGTTTTTTTTGCGGGGGGGGGGGGGGGGTTATTTTTTTTTTTTTTTTTTTTTTACTATATTTTGGGGAATGGGGGAAGTAAGCTAGACCAAGGCAGTGGGTTTTTTGGTTGTTGATTTTTTTTTTTCCTCTTTAATGTTTTCCCCTTCTTTATCCTTGAAAGCTTCGCCCTGCAGCCTGAGTTTTGAATACCTTTAAGAACTTGGATTAGTGGGACCAGAATGTCAAAAGCTCCCGGTAGCTCCTACTTGGAGAGAAGTGAGCCATCTACTGGTCAGGAAGCCCTGTAGCCGACTCAAGTGGGCAGCTTTTCCCACGATGGTGGCAAGAAACTATCCGTGGAAGAAGTAAGGAATGGTGCCCCCAGCTGCTGAGGAACTGCCTTTTAAGGAGGCTGGGGCTGGAAATCAGTTATGAAGCCTGTTCACTGTGTCTTTGTGTTGCACCTTTTTTTTAAATTGGAGTTGCAGAGGCCTCTGCCCTGAACTTCACAGTGAAACAAATCATAGTTGGTCTTACTCTTCTCCCTGCTCCCCATTTTTTATTTTGCTGTCTCACTGCTGACAGCATTCAACAGCAATATGCCCCATCTTTTTATATATCCTAAGAAACACTAATCCTAGGTTATTATTAGCCAAAATATTTTTGTTCCGAATAACATTGTTACTGGGCCAAAAGACCAGTCAGGAGCCTCCAGCCTGTAGTTTCCTGAAGTTGCCAAGTCAGACACAAGGGGGAGATTCCTGGGGAGTGACTGACTTGGGTGGACCTGGCCAGAAGAAAGGCAGCAACATGTGTTCTGTCCTTTCTGGGATGATCCCTGAAGTTTTCAGGGAGGCTACCCAACTTCTCAGTAGCTCAGCCTACCCATTGCTGTGGGAATGGGGATTGGTTATTTAAGGAGATGGAGCTTTGCTCTGAGTGGGCAAGTTTCCTAGGCTCTCTCTTTTGCCGCCCCACTGCCTCCTTGCATGTCCCAGGGGGATCAGGGATCCTCACCCTCCTGAGGCCCAGCTGGGAAAGAAAGAACATAGCACCTTCAAAATTAGTTGAAGTTGCTGTTTGCCCAGCTTCTTCTACCCCACCCACGTGTGTGAGCCCAGGTCTAGTGTGACTGTTGGGAGATGCTTTTAGCAAGGGACCCTGGAAGTGTGTCGGGCTGGGGTGGTGCACTGAGCGGTAGAGGTGGTGAGGGGTGAGGGAGCCATGCTGCTGAATTCTGGTTGGCATTCCCCCCTTGTGCAAGATGGGGAGGCTGGGGGTGGGGCAGCCTCTGCTTGGTTCGGTTGTGAGATAAACCTGGAGAAGACAGTTACCCCGTTGAATTATTTGAGCAAAAAACTACTGTAAATAACTTTTGATTTTGTCTTTTGTCAAATAAAGTTTGTTTTTGGTTTTTGTTTTGTTTTTTAAAGCAGAAACAGATTGACCCACCATGACCCTGGGCCCAGCCTGGAGATAGGGCAATTGCTGAGTTCTTACTAGGCCTTATTGCTTTCCCCTCCCTCTAGTAGCCACCTGTAAGTGTTGTACGCCCTATGTCCTTATTTCCTTGGCTTCAGTCCTGTTCCATATCCCATTCATCACAGTGTGCAGGGAGCCTATGCATCCCAAGCTGAACCAGTCTTCCCTGGGATAGTCAGGCTTTGAGGTTGGTGAGTGGTGAGGGAACTTAGGGAGCTAGCAAATTTATCCTCCCCCTCAACCAGTGAGGAAAGCCCAGGACTGCAGTATGATGCCAGCACACACAAAAAGGCAGAGATGAAATGGATGCTCTAGTCATGTCTGAAAGTGGTACCACCTCTGGACTTCCCTATTATGTAAGCACTAAATTCCCCTTTTTTGCTTAAGCTAGCTGTAGGTTTCATTTATTTCATAATGAAATGACTGTACACTTAATTGCAGCCCAAATGGTGCGAAATCAAGGACTGAAGCCGTAAAGGGTCTTGCTTTATGCCCGGGCCTACACAGTGTTCACAGTATTCATTATTGCTTTAATTTTTGTACACACATGAAAGAAGTGAGATGCCCTTTGCAGAGGTAAAGAAACGGGGGGTTGGTTAAGTTACTTGCCTGGACTGTATTTATACAGCCAGTATTAAATGCAGCTAGGATCTAAATTCAAGTCTGTCTTGCTTGAAGGTAACCCTGACATCTACCTGGACTTTATTTGAACTAGTGATGGGCAGTTCACTGCCTGCTGGCATTCAACTAACATGGTTTGGGCTAAGCACTAGAAGTATCTTCTAAAGAACTAAATCAGCTGCTTCCTGATTCCAGTAGACCTAGATGGAGTTACTGAATCTCTCACAGGTCACTCCCCTTTAGAAATTTGGAGATGATGCCCCCCGCCATTCATGATCCCCAGATTAAAGAGCCCCAGCTTGAGTTTATCCATTCATCCAAGAGCCTGGTTTTCCACTTCCTTCTCTCAGTGTCCCTCAAACTAGACACTTGGCCCTAGGGCTTGGCAGAATAGAAACCTGCTGGAAGGGCTCTTCAAAATAAATTTAACGCTCATTTTCATCTGGAAAGTTAATATTCCCCTAAAAGGGGGAGTGGATGGTTTGACTGCCTTAGGAGAGATGGTTTCTTACACTTTTCAAAGTATTCCATTTTCAAAGAACTGAAACCAAAAGCGTCTTGCACATCAAGCTTCAAATTGATAAACCCTGGAGTAAGCAAGCACTAGAGAAAGTTGACAGGGACAATGCGGCTAGGACCCCTCTCCTCTGAAGCTAGAAATGTTGTCTAAAGACATCTACCTTCCCTGTAACAGTCCCACTTAGAAAAAAGCTTTAAAATGCATTTCTGAGGTGGTGCACATTGGCTCAGCTGGTTGAGCATCTAACTTGATTTTGGCTCCGGTCATGATCTCATGGTGCCTAAGTTCAAGCCCTGCGTCAGGCTCTACACTGGAGAATCCTGTTTGGGATTTTATCTCTCCCTCTCTACCTCTCCCCAGTTCATGTGCACGGGTGTGTGCTCTCTCTCTCAAATAAATAAACTCAAAAAATATATAATTGCATTTCTAGGGGCACCTGGCTGGCTCAGTTAATGGAGCATGTGACTCTTGATCTTGGGGTCATGAGTTCTAGCCCTGTGCTGGGGGTAAGACTACTAAAAATAACAAAAATTAAAGTACACTCTAGTTTAGAAACTGCTAATGGGAAAACTCCAGAGGGGAGGGGCTTAGCCTGCCTTGGTGTGCTATAACCTCACTGTGTTAGCCACTGGAGCTGTAGAGAATAAGGTCTGGAATTCAGCGGGGATGTGGAAATAATCATCATTGCTCTCAATGCTACTGGTTTCCAAAGCACTTCTCTATAATCTAAACCTGCATTCCAATTCTGGCTCTATCACCTAACTAGCTGTCATGATCATAGGCCTCAATTTACCATTCCAAACTTCAGTTTCCACATCAATAAGACGGGCATAGTAATAATTACCTCTTAGGAGGATGAACTAGGATAATCCGTATTTGGGGAGTGAGTTAAAGATTTTATGGGTTTTTTTCCATGTTTGTTTATTTTTGAGAGACAGAGAGACAGAGCGTGAGTGGTGGAGGGGCAAAGAAAGGGAGACACAGAATCCGAAACAGGCTCCAGGCTCTGAGCTGTCAGCAGCATAAAGCCTGATGTGGGGCTCAAATTCATGAACCATAAGATCATGACCTGAGCTGAAGTCAGATGCTTAACTGACTGAGCCACCCAGGTGCCCCAAGATTTTATTTTTTTAAGTAATCTCTACAACCAATGTGGGACTCAAACTCACAACTCTGAGATCAAGAGTTGCACATTCCACCTACTGAGCCAGTCAGGCACCCCCCAAGATAATATGTTTTTGTTACTGTATATTATTATTTGGCCTTTCAGCACAGGGCTGAGAGTAAAACAACTGTAAAAATAACTTGCCTCATACCACACAGCTTTTAAGTGGCAGAACTGGAAGTGCTTGGGTGGCTCAGTTGATTAAGCTTCCAACTCTTGATCTCAGCTCACGTGTTGATCTCAGGGTTGTGAGTTCAAGCCTTGTGTTGGGCTCTATGCTGGACATGAAGCCTACTTTAAAAAAAAAAAGAAGAAAAAGTGGCAGAACTTGAACAAAGTACCCAGAGAAGTAATTCTCAAGCCTTAATATGTATGAAGATCATCACAGTCGTTGTGTCAGGAGAGCTTACAAAAATGCACATTCCCAGACCTCACCCCCAGAGAGTCCAGGAATCTGCACTCTTCACTTATGCCACAGGAGTCTCATGCTGTTGCTTCAGAAACCTGATCATTTATAATCAGGACACTGACTTATCCCAAGGAAGCTGCTAGGTTAAGACAGCACCTTATTTTTCAAAGTTATAAGATGAGAGGAAGAAGGGTACACCAAGTAGTTTACCCCTCCCCTCACCAAACCATTTTACTTGCCCTCAGCTCCCAGGAGTCCATGGTAGCCTGAAGGTCAAGTGTAGCCTTCCTGAGATTATCATTTTAATTACATAAATAATCCACATTTACTGTAGAAAAAAAAATTTTAATGTTTGTTTATTTACTTTGAGAGAGAACGCATGTGCAAGCAGAGGGAAGGGCAGAGAGGGAGGGAGAAAGAGAATCCCAAGCAAGCTCTGTGCTCTCAATGCACAGCACAATGTGGGGCTCAAAATCGCCAACTGTGAGATCAGGACCTGAGCCAAACTCAAAAGTCATTTAACCAACTGAGCCACCTAGGTGCCCCTACTGTAGAAAAGTTTTAAACGTAAAAGAGAAGAGTTCAGTATAGTGGTTAAAAGCCCAGACAATTTTTGGAGGGAAACATGTAAAACGTTTAGTAATGTTTGGCACCTACTAAGAACCCAGTAAGTACTAGTAAAACATTTGCTGTAGGCAAAAAGAGATGTGGATACAAACTCAGACCTGTACTTCACAACGGATGCTCTTTCCACGGCTTGTGGTTTTTTCCCTGCAGGACTCTTCTGATTTCTGTGACTCCATCTGTCTGTCTAGGGCCCTCAATCTTACCCCTCAGAGCACACCTTCCTCTCCAAACCCTACTACAAGCAGCTAGTAGTGGTATAGAGGCATTCAGCTGAGAAGACATATTCATTCCCAAAACTGAGATCATGTGTTTAACTGGTGCTTTAAAAGGCAACCTCACAAAGGCAAAATCTGTCCTACTTCCAAATCTCTCTCCCACTTCCAAATCTGACTCTTCATCAAGTTCTTTTCCATCTTAGACCACCCAGGATGTTTATTTTAACCAGATGGATGCACTGGGATTCAGCCAGACTCCCCACTTCCTAAGATAAGGAAACCTTGGGTGAAAGCAAAAAGGGATCAAGTCTCAGTCCCATAAGTACCCTCTAGGCAAGGGCTCTCCAAGCTAGCTCCTAGTGTGGTTTTGTGGGCTCCTGCAAAGCTAAGAGGAACACAGATGAGGTTTCAGATGCCTATTGAACCTCTAACTTGCTGTGTGACGCTGGGCTGGACTGGATCTGAGGACCCTTCCAAGTATAACTTTCTGGACATCCCCACCACCATGTAATTACAAACTTAATGAATCTCAGAGTTAAGAGCAGAGCTTCACAATATAATACAATAAGACATAAAAAGAATTAACTCTTTTCTTGCAAAACATAAAGTTATCTCTTTGCAGATGATATGATCATATATAGAGAATCATATATAAAGACTCCAAAATAAAAAAAGAATAAATGGATTCAGCAAAGTTGCAGGATACAAAATCAGCACAGAAAAATCAGTTGTGGGGGCGCCTGGGTGGCTTGGTCGGTTAAGCGTCCTACTTCGGCTCAGGTCATGATCTCACGGTCCGTGAGTTCGAGCCCTGTGTCAGGCTCTGTGCTGACAGCTCAGAGCCTGGAGCCTGTTTCAGATTCTGTGTCTCCCTCTCTCTCTGCCCCTCCCCTGTTCATGCTCTGTCTCTCTCTGTCTCAAAAATAAATAAACGTTAAAAAAAAAAAAGAGTCTCTTATTAAAAAAAAAAAAAAAAAAGAAAAATCAGTTGTGTTTCTATACACAACCCAAAAGGGAAATTAAAAAAACAATTTATAATAGCATCAAAAAAGAATAAAATAGTTAAGAATTAACCAAAGTGAGACTCATGCACTGAAAACTATAAAACAGTGCTGAGTGAAATTAAGGAAGATAAAAATAAATGGAAAATATCTCATGTTCATGAATTGGAAGACTTACCTACTACAGATTCACAACAATCTCTATCAAAATATCAATGACTTTTTTTTTTTGAGTGGGCTCCACACCCAACTTAGGGCTTGAACTCCTGACTCCAAGATCAAAAGTCACATGCTCTACCACTGCGCCAGCCAGGTGCCTCCAAAATTAAAAACTTTTGTGTATCAATTGACTCTACTATCAACAGAGTAAAAAGGCAACCCACAAAATAGAAAATATTTGCAAATTACATAAGGGATAAGGGATTAATATCCAGAATACATATATTAATATCCAGAATATCAAGAACTCCTACAACTCAACAACAAAAAACATAAGTGACTAGACTCAAAAACCGGGTAAGGGTCTAGAATAGACATTTTTCCAAAGATACACAAAAATGGGCACACGAAAAGATGCTCAACATCACTAATCATTAGGGAAATGCAAATAAAAATCACAACGAGATACCACTTCACATCCATTAGGTTGACTATTATTAAAAAAAACACACACAGTGGGTACCTGGGTGGCTCAGTAAGTTAAGCATCTGACTTCAGCTCAGGTCATGATCTCACGGTCTGTGAGTTTGAGCCCCGCGTCGGGCTCTCTGCTGTCAGTTCAGAGCCTGGAGCCTTCTTCAGATTCTGTGCCTCCCTCTCTCTCTGCCCCTCCCCCACTCACGCTCTGTCTCTCAAAATATGAATAAACGTTAAAAAAATTTTTTTTCTAAAAACACAGAAAACAAGTATGGACGGGAACGTGGAGAAATTGGAACTCTTGTGTACTGTAGGTAGAAATGCAAAATGGTGTAGCCACCCAGGAACCCCAGGAAACCTCATTTAAAGTGGAGTTGGGGGGCGCTTGGCTGACTCAATAGGTGGAGTGTGCAACTCTTGTTTGATCTCAGGAGCTTGTGAGTTCAAGCTCCACATTAGATGTACAGATTACTTAAAAAGTAAATTAATTAATTAATTAATTAATGTACAGATGACTTAAAAAATTAGTAACTAACTAAATAATGGAACTGGGAGGCCTGCAGGAGGAGCTCTCACACCCTATCAGTCCTCATCAACTGCAGACCCCAACAGAGACATACCTTGCATTCAAGGAGAGAGAGACTGTTACAACTTGCAGCCAATGAAAAAACACTATACTTCAAACTCTTAACCTACTCTACCAGACTTTTTTGTTTATAAAAGCCCCTCCCAACTTCCTTTCCTTTAGTCTATAAAATCAAGTTTCTCTCCTTTGTTTTCTGTACTTGCCTTTGGTTTTGCTGTAGTCTGCATGTCCAAACTGCAATACTCTGCTATTCCTAAATAAACTCATTTTTCCTGGTAAAATAAGTAACAGTTTTATTTTTAAGGTTAGCAATATATACAATGAACATCTAACAAACATGTAACAGTTATTATTCAGCCTTAAAAAGGAAGAAAATTTGGGGGTGCCTGGGTGACTCAATCAGTTGAGCATCAGACTCTTGATTTTGGCTCAGGTCATGATCTCTCAGGTTCATGGGATCCCGCATTGAGCCCACATCCAGCTCTGTGCTGACATCGGGGAGCCTGCTTGGGATTCTCTCTCTCTCCCTCCCTCTGCCCTCCCCCACCACCCTGCAAATAAATGAATAAGTTTTTTTAAAAAAGAAAGAAAAAAGGAAGGAAATTCTGACACATGCTACAACATGGATGAATCCTGAAGACAGTATGCTAACTGAAATAAACCAATCAGAAAAGGGCACTGTGTGACTCTAATCTTACAGAAGTACTTAGTCAAATTTAGGGACAGAAAGTAGAGGAGTCGTTGGGGACCAGGGTAAAGAGAGAATGGGGAGTTAACAGTTTCCTGGGTACAAAACTTTCAGTTTTGCAAGATGAAAGAGTTCTGAAAATGGATGGTGGTGACAGCTGCACAATAAAGTAAATGTACTTCACTGTGCCAGCAAACTATACACTTAGGAATGGTACATTTTGTTATGTACATTTTACAGCAAGTAAAAAAAAAAAATACGTTTAAAAAAGAGTTAACAGGGTGCCTGAGTGACTCTGTTGGTTAAGCATATGACTTTGGCTCAGCTCACGGTTTCATGATTCATGAGTTCAAGCCCCTCACTGGGCTGACTTCTGTCAACACAGAGCCCACTTTGGATCCTTTTGTCCCTGTCTCTATCTGCCCCTCCCCTGCTCATGCTCTTCTGTCTCTCAAAAATAAGTAAACATTTTTTAAAACAGAATTAACTGTTTTATTCCAATTTTCTCCATTTTCAGTGCCCTACCATATCCCCTGAGTAACTTTAACAGTCTAAACTAGTCTCCCACTCTGATCCTGTCCTCCTAATAGCAGCCAGAACGATCTTGCTGAGATACCAATCTGAAAAGTTAAGTGTCCCTGTTCAAATCCTTTATGTGACTTCCTCCATCCTTGGGATAAAAATAATTTATTCATGGTCATCATAAAAAAGATAAGAGATAACAAATGCTGATGTGGATGTGGAGAAAAGTGAATCCTTGTCTGCTGTTGGTGGGAATTTAAATTGGTGCAGCCACTATGGAAAACAGTATGAAGGATCCTCAAAAAATTAAAAGTAGAACTACCATATGATCCAGCAATTCCACTTCTGGGAATATACAATACTAAGAAATAAGGAAATACAAACACTAACTCAAAAAGATATCTGTGCCCTTATATTCATAGCAGCATTATTTACAATAGCCAAGGCATGGAAACAACCTAAGTGTCCACCAACGAATGAATGGATAAAGAAGTTGTGGTACACACATCACGGAATATTATTCATCCACAAAAGAACAAGTCCGACTATTTTTGACAACATGTATAGACTTTGTATTATCCTAAGTGAAATAAGTCAGATGAAGAAAGAAAAACACTTTATGATCTCACTTACATGTGGAATCTTAAAAAACAAATTCACAGAAAAAGAGCTCAGACTTGTGGTTACCAGAGGGAGAAATGGAGGAAGGTGGTTAAAAGATACAAGTTTCCAGTTGAGATAAATAAGTAGTAGAGATATAATATACAACATGATGACTATAGTTAACAATGATGTATTGATATATAGAAAAATTAAGAATAAATCCTGGGGCACCTTGGTGGCTCAGTCAGTTAAGCATCCGACTCTTGCTTTTGGTTCAGGTCCCCATCTCACAGTGGTGAGATCAAGCCATACCCATTGAAGAGCCTGCTTGGGATTCTCTCTCCCTCTTCCTCTGCCCCTCTCCCTCCCCTACTCTTGCTCTCTCTCAAAAAATACATACATACATACATACATACATAAATAAATAAAAATAGAAAAGAATAAATCCTAAGAGTTCTCCTCATAAAGAAAAATTGCATAATTTTCTTCTTTCTTTTCATTGTATCCATATGAGAAGATGGGAGATTAACTGAACCTATTGTAATGATCATTTTGCAATATATGTAAATCAAATCATCATGCTATAGGCCTTAAACTTACACAGTGATGCATGTCAATTATTTTTCAATAAAACTGGAAAAAACAAAAACAAATTCTTCAGCATACCCTTCCCACTCCTTCCCAACTTGTAGTTTCTCTACCATTAACTGACATGGTTTCATCTCCTGGAACGCTCTCTTCCTTTCCCTTTTCCCCTTAACTCCTCCTACTCTTCCTTCAGAACTCAGTTTTTCCCAACCCATTACAAACCTTTACCACCAGGCCCAGCAGACTGAAAACTTACCTGTCTTGGACTGTGGACTGGGTATTCTTCCGACATTCTGTGACAGAATGATCAGTTTGTCTCCAGCACTACATGCCCCCAGGGAATCTGTAAAAGAGATTTTATACCAATGGTACACTTCCAGTGAGCTGGTTAGGATTTACCATAGTTTTGCATATGGAGGGAAAATGGTTCAGAAAAAAGGCAGGGCTGAAAAGAACCAAATCCAGGTGAAAGTTAGAGGACTAAAGGTGTGCACCCATGTCAGGTATACAGCCCTCTCGCCAGGTCCAGATAGAGTAACGTCTGCTGCCGTGTATATCACCTTTGGGGTCCAGCCTCACTCAACCTATTGAAAGAGGATCTTGAAATCGAGTTGTGGTTGAAAACCACAATTCTGAAGAAGTTCCCTAAGAGATTCTGTTTCTCACCTAAGGTGGAGAACGACCCATCAATGTTGGTATACAAAGGATGTTCTGACCTCATTTGACACTGAAAGCTAAAGGTTAAGAGCACAAATTTTGAAGTCTGACAGGCCCAGTACTAGTTGAGTGATTCTGGGCAAGTTAGTTTGCCTCTATTAACCCACCACACAAAAGTGATGTGTCTCGGTCTCAACTTATTACAAAGCACAATGAACATGGCACCACCTGGAGGGCTTATTAAAATGCTGATTATGGGCCCCACTCACACAATTTCTGGTTCCGCAATTCTGGGATGGGGCCTGAGAATGTGCATCTCTAATCAAGTTCCTAGGTGATGTGGCTGCTGGTGGTCCAGACACACACTTTGTGAACCACTGACCTAGCACACAGAGAGGACACAATATTTAGAATACTGAATAGTCAGATATTCTGATAGCTAATAAGAACTTTCTAGACTCCCACCAAGCTTCTCCCTGCCCCAGGAGTCCTCAGCCGGTTGCAACTTGCCACTTAGCCTGAGAAAATCCCTCTCAAGGCTTCCATTTGCCGAAAGAGGGTGCTGGGCCACGAAGAGACGCTAAATACAGAAGACAGTTTACATCCTGAGCAGCGGGGCTCCCGGGGAGCCGGTTTTGGCCTCCAAAGGACGCCTCCAGGAAAACAGGGCCGCGTTCTGTCCCGCTGCTCTAGGGAAAGGCTGGGCGACGCCCGAGTCTAACCTCGCCTCTTTGCTCAAATGCCGTTCTTCAGTCTCCACAGCGCCTCCTCGCGTTCGCGTTCACCGTCCCCACCTAGATTGTCCCTTCCCTCTCACCCTACCGTGCGCCTAGCGGAAGCCTGACGTCACTTCCGTCACGCGTAGCGCGCTTGCGCCGAGGCGACGGCTCCTCTCTTCCGACAGACGGCTGCACTACCACCGATTGGCTGCGTGGTGTTCGTCTGCGGGTGGACGCGCGGCGCTGCGTGGCTCCTCCCCCACCGCCGCGCCAGGTCTTGGCTGAGTGAGCGAGCAGAGCCGGCGTCCTGGCCGAGTGAGGACGGCCGCAGCGCGCCGCCGAACCCAGTCGCTGGTTCTGTCGCTGCCACCGCCGCCCCGCGCGCCGTGACTCGAGACCCCAGACCCCGACTCCTTTTGGCCTGGCCCGCGCGCCCCAGGCCCGGCCCGGGCGGCGCGACGGGAGGATGAGCGGCGGGCGGCGAAAGGAGGAGCCGCCTCAGCCGCAGCTGGCCAACGGGGCCCTCAAAGTCTCTGTTTGGAGCAAGGTGCTGCGGAGCGACGCGGCCTGGGAGGACAAGGTGCGGTGCGACCTGGCGAGGGCGCAGGTTCGAGGAGCCGGCTGGGACTCGGGGCCGAATGGACAGGCCCGAGCCTGCCCCTGTCTCCGGTCCGGGCGTGGCTGAGTGTTTGGGGTGTTGCGCAGCGGGGAGCGGGTGGCCCAAGGGTGTCGGGGCGAACTTGGCGGGCCAGGGCCTGACAGCCGGGCTCGGAACTCACCGCGGAGTGGTTTAAGGGTGAAGCCGCCTGGGTCACGCGGGAAACAGCGGAGTTGCCACCCGCGGGCAGGGCGTGTGCCTGAATGGCTAGAGTGAGCTGAATTCGATCTCCGCCTTTACTCCCAGTAGGATCTTCAGTAAGTGGCTTGTCTTCTCCGAATTAACTAAATATGGTCGTTACCACGAATAGTAACGGTAACAGTCCTCTACTAAATATTTTCTGCCGGGTGCCCTCCATGCATTATCTCCCTCAAGTCTCAGAACAGCTCTGAAGCGGGTACCGTGGTGCATTCAAGCGTTTAGCACGTAATAAGGCCTATTGCCATTGCTTTTTTTAATAATGAGAAAAACTGAATGCCTGCATAATTGTGAGAGAGGAGACTAAGACCACTTCTCAGAGGTGAGTGTGTGTGTGTGTGTGTATGTGGGAGAGAGAGGGAGAGGGATAGAGGGGGAAACCGCCAAATGTGTGTGAGGAATGGTTGGGGCTTCAAGATATTTTCACTGGTCACACACTTTCAAAAGATCTGAGTGTAGGTACTCCCCAACTCTGCTTCTTGATCAGGAAGGGACCAATCACAAACAGCTTGATTCCAGTTGGCCTGAAAAGTATATTATATTTACAATCTTTCCCTTATTTTTCTGGACTGATGAGGCGGGTTTTCCTTCCTGGAGTTCCTGTAAGGGGGGATGGGAGGTACTTCCTGAAGGTGCCCTTGTCCTGCCCCCAGCCCTGCCCAGCTCTTGTAAAACGTTTCTGATCTGCTGTGTCATTTCTTTCGTTCCTTGTACAAGGACCGGTTTCTGCAGTCTGGGGCAAGTCAGAAACCTGAGTCTTCGACGTCCTTGTATGAAAATTAGATATGCTGGCACCTGCCTTCAGCACTTTTGTTTCCAACCCTTCTTTGTGACTTAGAATTCAGGGTGCAGGAAGATGGTACTGAGTAGATTAACAATTAGCCCGTCTGCCTGTGAATAGTCTGTCTAGGTCTCTCCTCCAAGGATCAGATAAGAGTTTTCTGTGGCCAGTAGGACAGTTACCACAGCCATTTCATCACAAGCCATTTCATTTTTTTAAGCTTCTAAAAATAGTAATTTTTCTAAAAATTTTTTTTAGCACACAGGCCCTGGAATTCATCACTTAAAATAACTAAATGTATTCTTTTTTTAAAAAACCATGTTTTAGTATAAGAGGTGAAGATCAGAAAACCGCATACCATTCCTCTTGGAGAAATGTCTCCAGAAGATATGTTTAGCAGCAAGCTTTTTTATTTCTCACCTATTACAGAAGGCTCTCATGTGGCACCCACTAAGAACACATAACACATTCATTCTCTTTCTTTTCTACAGGATGAATTTTTAGATGTGATCTACTGGTTCCGACAGATCATTGCTGTGGTCCTAGGTGTAATTTGGGGAGTGTTACCTTTGCGAGGTTTCTTGGGAATAGCAGGGTAAGTCTTGGCTGGGTATCTTGGCATTTTCATTGTATCTTTTGTTTTGTTTTTTTAAGTCTATTTATTTTGAGAGAAAGCACAAGTTGGGGAAGGGCAGAGAGGGGCGCTGTGGGCACAGAGCCTGACATGGGGCTTGACCCCATGAACCAGGAGATTATGACCTGACCTGAAATTAAGAGTCAGATGCATGACTGACTGAGCCACCCAGGTGTCCCTTCATGACATCATTTCTTTTCAAATATAGATTTGTCTCCTTTTTAGGGAAAAGGCTATTGCTACTTTGGAGGTGTGTTTTTGTTTTTGTTTTATAATGACTATGTGTGAGGTGACAAAAGCAAAAAAAAATGGCCCCATGATGGCACTCATAGGTCTAGTGCAACACTCCTCAGTTCAGTAGGCCTGGGATCATCTTAACTTAGATATGTTACCTTTCAGAAGGCTGGACCAGTCCATTTATTCATGGGTCCAAAGTGATCACACAAGAGGCTACTGCATTACCTGTTGGTGGCAAGCTTCTAGTTCTGGCATGACCTTTGTACCTATGGAAATTTGGAAGGTAGACGAATTTCTGTACTTGACCACTCCCTTGTACCTGGCACTGCGCTGGATGTCCTGGATCTTGGCTTTGGCAGCAGTTGTTTCAGATCCTTACTTTTAAGTTGTTTTTTTTTTTTAAATAATTTTTTATTTATATCTGAGAGAGGGCGGGGAACACAAGCGGGAGAGGGGCAGAGAGACGGAGATAGAATCTGAAGCAGGATCTGAGTTGCGAGCTATCAGCACAGAGTTCGACATGGGGCTCGAACTCAGGAGCAGTGAGATCATGACCTGAACCAAAGTTGGACGCTTAACCGACTGAGCCACCCAGGTGCCCCTCAGATCCTTACTTTTTAAAGGTAGTGAAAAAGGAGGAGGTTGGGCCCTCCACCTTTTACTGTGCTCCTGTGACCACTGGCAGCGCGCCTGACACTGCCCGTGGTCTTGACTCAGCCTGTTAACAAGCCACTGAAAGTGATGAGTACACATGCCCGCCAGCTTGAATTAAAAGGATGTGTGGGAGTTGTCTGAAGATAGGAATTGTGGGTAAGCTGTAGTAGGAAATGGATGGGTAGGACTGTGAGCTTTTTTTTTTTTCACACAGGAAGTAGAAACTGTGATCCTTACTCATGGAAAATCACACTGGTTGTTTTAGAGGTGATCACATCTCTTAATCCCTCATCCTAGGTGAAAAGGATGAAATAGATTTCAAACTCATTTGAGTTCCTTGTCTTTTCAGAAGATGACCCAAAAGGAATGTACATTCTCCTCTTCTAACTAAGAAGGTTTTTGATTCATGATACTGAGCACAGCATTTGTCCAAGGAAAGGAGTTAAGAGTTTATGTTATGCTCTGCCTAACTTTGCTGGAGTGGACACCTGATGAGTTCGGAGTGAGGGTGAGGAGACACAGGATCTAGGGTTCATAGGGATTTTCCCAGATTAGAGGAGGTATATAGATACACGTCATCCCATTTGAGCTTTCTGTCAAAGAAAAGGCAGTGAAGATAAAAGGCCAGAGCAAGGGGGAAGGCAGTCTAAAGGCAAGAAGTCTCTCACCTTCCCAAGGCCACTTTTCTAGGAGAGGATAAAAGTGGTTCAGATTCTTTGCCCCTATCTAGTTTTGCAGGATTCCTAAGAGATTTCTCTGAAGTCACCCAATCTGGGAATATAACAAAGACCAGAGTTAGTCTAGTATCCTTTTCACTGTGGCAGATGAGTTAAGCTGATCAGAGGTCTCTAACTGTAGAAAGTCATGTATTCAGGTTCTAGCTCTGCTACATTCAAGCTGTATAATTTTGGTCTCACCTCTCAGACTCCATTCTCTCATCATTAAGAGGGGGTAATAAAAGTCTCTTCCTCATAAGAATGATGTGTAAACTAAATGAGGTCATGCAAGTAAATTCCTAAATGTACTGCTTAGTACATCACACGCACTCCATAAATGGTTCACTGCAATCTTATGATTAGCTTTACAAAGTGCTAAAAATGGCTGCTGAGAAAAAAGGAAAGTAGGTGTTTGAGAATGAATTCACCTTGGAGTGGCTCACCCATAGTGCCGCTTTCTCAGGACTGCCTGTTTCATGGGGTTCAGTCCCATGCTGTCCTGCCAGAGCCAGTTTCTCTCACTGTAAACGAATCCCCCCCGCCTTGGTTGGCACCTTTTTCCTTGCTCTTGGAAAGGGACCAAGGACATTGATTTTTCCACACATTCCCTCTCTTCCATCTGTCTGACGCAGTTGCCAGGGCTTAGGGCAGGACTGCTTTGGTGCTCCATTCTGGTGACCCTCTCCTCCACTTCTTGCCTTAACTGCCCTCTGGACCCCACCTTGGCTTCTCTTCATTTCTGGTGTGGCCACCAGTTAGGGCACATTAAGGTAAAATCATTTCCTCTGTTCTTATTATAATTTGCCTGAGAACTGAATGAGCATTCTGCTGTTGCTGAGGTTTTGCATCATCTGAGAGGAGCACTATCCATCCCTTCCTACCTGTCTCTTATAGAGCCTGGCATCACGATTAATAGGTGCTCAATGAATGCTTCTTACAATTTTTTAAAAACAAATTAATTCCCACTAGTCTTTGAAAGCAGGGTCATATGTTACTACTGTTGTTGTGTAGCCTCCCAGCCCTCAAGTCGAGTATTTCTTAGAGATCATTATTTTGTTAAAATTCCGATGGGAATTTTTAGGATAGAGTTTTAAAAATGCATTGAGTGTTGTCTTTATAATGTTTTCCCTCCACCCCCAAACCAGATTAATTTTTTTTCTACACATCTGCTGTGTAGTTCCGTCCCTCGTTTACAATATAGGATTTATGCCCATCCTTGGAGCTCAGTTTGAGCCCCTCTAGTCCTTTCCAGACCCCTCTCCTGTGACCACCAGACATTTAAATGCCTTTGTTTCTGTGACTTGCTATTAGTGTGTGATCCTTGGAAGACAGGGCCCATGCTAGCTCTTTCCTGTCATTCCTTATCTCCTCTTTTCCTTATATTTCCCTATCTCATGTCACTAAGCAACCACTTTTATAGCCAGAGACTCTCAATGAGTCTCAGTCATTCTCCAGCCCTAGCTTATTAAGCTGAGTCCCACAGTGATGTCTCTTAGTCCCATTAGTAATCTCTGGAACCACTAACTGTCCAAAATGAAACTCCTGACAGAGGGAGGCAGCCAGATTGGCTGGGTCTCAAGATTTCTGGCAGAAGACAAGGATGTGGCCACAACATGGTCAAGCCAAGGACTGTATTTTGTATGAAATCCAAGAAAAACCTTCTGTTCTTCCTGACTCCCTGCTTCTGTTACTAGAACCATTATATTATACTCCCAGACCCTTAGGCTTGAAGCCTTTGGGTCTTTTGCCACCTCATTCAGCCATTTTCCCAGTCCCTGTCCTCAGATTTTATTTGTGCTCAAGTCCTAAAACACGGTACAAGTCTAAACCACTTTCCCAATTCCTGTTCCTTCCACTCACGAGGAAGCCCATACTCTTTACTCACAAACTAGACTTCTGAGGTGCCTGGCAGATTCAGCCAATACAGCATGCAACTCTTGATCTCAAGGTTGTGGGTTCAAGCCTGAGGTTGGGTGTAGAGATTACTTAAAAATAAAATCTTTAAAAAAACAAAACCAAACTAGACTTCTGATGTATGTATACCCTATCTCAGCCTGCCTTGCTAAAACAGCCTCAGGGTCTGCCCCGTACCCCTTATACTCCTCAGCATCATCACACAGCCCTGCCCCGCACCAGCCCATTCTTCATCCATTAGGAGGGACCAGTTCTCCACATTCTTCCACAGTAGCCTTCAGGAGCAATGTGCCTGGAGCACATTTTATGAAAATTAGTTTTACGTGATCATTGTACCAAGAGATCAGTAGAGCAGGGTGATACATTATACCTTACTGCATTCTAAATGCTTCATTTGTTAAATAAAATATGAAGGGTGCCTGGGTAGCTCAGTCTGTTAAGTGTTAAATAATAAAATACAGGGGTCAAAGATCTTCCTGGAAGTGCACACAAACCTTTGGTTTCAGTTCCATGCTTACTGCTGTTTGGGCCCCTAAGTAGATAGCTAAGGGAGGGCAGGAACTGTCAATTTCACCTCTGCATCAAGTGCAGTAGCAGACAGTGGATATCCAGAAATTGTTTCCCACTGGGAATTAATGCAGGAGCTGCTTTAGTATGCTTACTTGCTCCACTAGGCCATGAAGCAGCAGCCTGTTTGTCCCATGGCCACCCCCACCCTAGCTGGAGCTACTTGGAGGCCCATGTCAGGTACTAGTTGTATTTGGGATTGTTCAGCTACCCCTCTCTTACTCTGAGAGGGCTTGGAGAACTTTTAGGTTCTTTTTTTTTAATTTTTTTTTTCAACGTTTTTATTTATTTTGGGGACAGAGGGAGACAGAGCATGAACAGGGGAGGGGCAGAGAGACAGAGGGAGACACAGAATCGGAAACAGGCTCCAGGCTCTGAGCCATCAGCCCAGAGCCCGACGCGGGGCTCGAACTCCCGGACCGCGAGATCGTGCCCTGGCTGAAGTCGGACGCTCAACCGACTGCGTCACCCAGGCGCCCCATGAACTTTTAGGTTCTTTAAAATTTTTTAAAGATTTTTTTTGCTGGGCAATTAAAAAAAAAAAAAAAAAGTTGCTTTATGTCTTTAGCTCAACCACTGCGCAGCTCCATTGAGGGCCTAGGTGTTCTCATGTATTATTTCACTTGCCCCCATGATACAGATAGTAAACTGTGCAACAGGGAGTGTCCTGGTAAGGCTGGACTGTGGCAGTAGGAATTCTGAGTCTTCTGAACTCACAGTTTGTGTTTGGTGCTTGTCCTCCCCCTCCAGATTCTGCCTGATCAATGCGGGAGTCCTGTACCTCTACTTCAGCAACTACCTACAGATAGATGAGGAAGAATATGGTGGCACATGGGAGCTCACGAAGGAAGGGTTTATGACATCTTTTGCCTTGTTCATGGTATGTGTAGCTGACAGATAACAGAGCAAATCCTGTTGTTTCTCAAGGGGATCACACTGATTAGATTATACTTTGTGATTGATTGTGGCACCATTTTTCAAAAGGCTCCAGGGATGAGAGGGCATGTATTTTAGTGAGTCATGTTGTCTAAAAAGATTAGGTGTGGTACAGTGTAGTCTTGTGGTATCAGGGCCAATCATCAGTTTATACATCTGATTCTCAACTCTGGCTGCATATTAGAAGCTGGGAAACATTTAAAAATATATTTATGGCCTTATTCATAATAGCTGAAAAGCACAAAAAACCATTACCTGATCAACAAATAAAATACTGTATATTTATATAGTATTAGACCATAAAGAGGAATAAAGTACTTGCAAGTACTACAACTTTGATGAATTTTGAAAACATTATGCTAAGTGTAAGAAGCAGACACAAAACATGTTATATGATTCCATTTATAAAAAATGTCCAGAATAGGCAAAGCCATACAGATAAAATTAGATTAGTGGTTGCCAGTGGTGGAGGGGTGGGGTGGGGGGCAGGGATATGAGAAGTAACTGATAATGGAAACAGGTTTTCTTTTGAGGGTGATTAAAGTGTTCCAGAATCAGTTAGTGGTGATCTTTGCACAATTCTGAATATACTAAAAACCTCTGTATTGTATACTTTATTTTTGTATTACATATTTTTAAAGGTGAACTTTATGAAATATGAATTATATCTCAAAAGTTAACTTTTTAAAAAAATGTTAGATTCTGATCCAAATCAAAATCAAAATCTCTGGGTGGGGGTGCCTGGGCGCATGCGCATGTGTGTGCGTATATATATTATATATATAAAATAAAGGTCACAGGAGATTGCAGTGAACAGCTAGCTAGTTTTGAGAATCTGTTTATTTGATAGGAAGCTGACAGGGTATGATGGTGGTTTGTTTTTCACATTTGTTGCTGATCCTAACACTGGCAGTATAGTCTGCTTTACCTGTATCATTTCCACATCTGTAACTCCACTTCTGGTGCTCCAGTTGCTCTTTAGTTGAAAGAGAAGCTTGTCCACGGTCCCTTTTGGAGCACTGGTGGGTTGTCCTGGGCTCTGTTAGAGACAGCTTGATTTCAGTGAGATTATGTGGGCTTTCAGGCAGATTGCATTGGATAGCCCCTGGGAAGCCCACCATACACAACACATTCTTTGCCATTTTGGTTTTGTGGAGTAGGGGCCCATGTGGACCCAGATGACTTATAAACATTGCTTTTCTCCTCTCTAGGTCATTTGGATCATTTTTTACACTGCCATCCACTATGACTGATGGTATACAGATCCTACCCGCTCTCTGTCCGGTCCAAAGGACCCTCCTAGTTACAGCACAGAAACATGATTGTAGGGGCGCCCCAGCCATGTGGAACCTGAAAGACCCATGTTTCTTGGACCAAGAATCAGCGTGTCGGGCGTCAGTGTTTTCTGCAAGGGTTGTGATCTGAAACTTTTTAAAGAACCATCCACCTTTTGGGGAAGCATTTCTGAATTGTCCATCACCAACCATTTCTTCTTGGATATCATCATGAAACACCTGTTTGCTGACTGGAGCTGTCGTTCAATTTGATGCACCTCTGGATCCGGATGAAACATTGTCTTCCTCACTTCTCCATCACGTGTACAGTTTTTAAACTATCAGTGGCATTTCAAGTCTTCTGAAAACAGTATGGCAGTATGTGCGTGGTCCATAGCACAGTACAGGCACCATCTAATAACAATTTCCATTGTAGAATGTTTTCAGATACTTGAATAAATCAAATCTTTAATTGAGAATCTGTTGATGATACCTGTTAAAGCCTTTCCCACCTAATATCTTGCCTCCAAACCCTGCCCTCCATCCCCCTGCTCCTATAGCAGCTCTTCCCCCTGCTCCTATAGCAGCTCCAGCCAGGCCTCTTTTCCTTAATGGGCAGCAGGGAAGTGAGGGGCTAGAGTTGGTGTAGGCTGTGGCCTTAGCTTTGTGGAGAGAGACTTACCGACTTCTGATACCCCTGTCCGGCACTGAGAGACATGACTGACCTCACTACAGTGTGCTAGGCCCAGAAGGTGCCATTTTGCATTTGGCCACAAGATGGCAAGGCCATTGTAGCCAGGAAAGCTTAGACAGGTTCAAATGATAAGCCACAAAACGAAAGAACTCAAGAGCTAGGACTATCTGGAGAAGAGGCTTGATGAGGCTGTTTGACAACTTGGACTGTCAGAGGTCCTCTTTGTTCTGGGGGCCAGATAGGGGCTGGACATCCTGGATTCTGTTGCTGGGTAAGATATCCATCCCTTCTGCTTTCCTGTCCCTTCTAGGCTATAATCCTACCTTCTGAGGTATGGTATTGTGAGACATGTAAATTCTCTTTAAATGATTTTTTTTTTTTCTTGATGCTAGTGGTGGTTTCTACCTCATGGGTGGGGCTATGGAGGTATAGAAGGGGGCTCAACAGGCAGGGGTGGAAGATGGTACTGGAAATCCCAAACTCAGGTACTGACTGGGTCAAACCCCAGAGGTTTAGTCTCTTCGGAGCCCTGTCCGTATTTTCAGCTGGTCTGTATTTGAACTAGAGGTTACAGGTGGGTTCATGGCACTGGGAGAAGGTTAAGTGACTTCTTAGGGCTGAGAGAGGATATAGGTGGGACCCTGGATTGCCTTGAATGCTCCGGCTGAGCTGAGCTGGGAGTCTAGGTGCCGCAGCCTTGGATTCCCTTTTGGTCTCTGCTTTGGTCCCTGGCATCATCCAAGGAGCTGTCATCAGTCAGGCTGATGTAGGAGCTGAGGGCGTCCCGGAGTCCCTCACTGAGGAGGGAGGCCTCCCCTGTGCCAGGTGCTTCAGAGAACAGGAGGGAACTGTGGAGAGGGGAAGAGAGTTGGGTCAAGGAGCCTTGTCTTCCCTTGCTCACTGCACAGTTCAAGTTTTCACCACCTGAAAACTCACAGTGGCTCCCTGTCACTTAAAACCCCAGCTTGACTCCTCCACTCAGGACTGGTGCTTTCTGTTGTACACCATCTTGTCTGACCTTCCATCCTGGCCATCTCTGGTGTCTGGTCATGCCCTATATCCACTCCTTCTTTCTCCTTCCTGCCAGTCCCCCTACAGTCCTGGTGAGCCTGGCCTGGTCTCTACAAGGTTAGTAACTCACTGGTTCCCAGGTGTCCCTGAAGGTGACCAGCTCATTTGGGGTTGTGAGTTTCCAGGGGTGGGTCCTTCTGTCTCCTTTGTTCTACCTTCATGCTGTGAGATCCCCTTACCTGTCCAGCTCTTTCCAATTGAGTGGTGTCCTCTGCACAATCACAGGTGGGGGTATAGGCTTGCCAGGGAGTGAGCCAGCCCTCCGCAGGGCACAGGGCTCCTTGAGTAGGCAGCAGATGTCATCCGCCAACTCTGAGAAAGAGACGTAGACCCTTGATACGGCTGACTCCAGCCCTAGTTTCCTCCCTAACAACCCCCACCCTGACCACTTTCCTCATTTGGCAGGTAGGGGACTAATCAAAAAAGAATGACGGGAGGCGGGTGGGGGGCTGGCTGGCTCAGTAGGTAGAGAGCACGTGACTTTTGATCTCAGGGTCATGAGTTAAAGCCTCATGTTGGGGCACACGTTACATTTTAAAGTGACAGGCGTAAGCCTCAAGCTGTTGATCTGGGGGCTGAGATGCAATCAGAGGTCATTCTGGGCTAGGTTTTAGAAGACTAGTTGGGTAGGTTGATGGACCTCTTAGAGTGCCAGTTTCTGGTTAGGAAAGTACTTTGGGAAAAAAGCTAGAGAATGCTTAATCTCTACTTGTCCTGTCAGTATCTACTGCATGGACCCACCCTCTAGGAAACCCCTGATCAGTTTTCCCAGGAGTGGTCTTTCTGCCCCTTTGACACTGCCCTAGTGGCTGTATCCTCCAGTCCCTGTAACAGGACAGGCACCAGGAAATGCTAAGAATCAAATGAATTACACAATAGCAACAGCTTGGGGCCTAGTTCCTGTGGAGAGAACTGTGCTCAACATTGGGGTCTTGGACTCAGAACCATAGTGGTAGGTGAGGTATTGGTGCATGTTCACATGGGAGGTCCACGTGCCTCTGTCAGGGCATGGGATGAAGATAGAGCCCCCAGCCTAAGTTCTTGGCACAGGAACTGGCATGAAGATGGGAAGGCCCCTCTTTTGCCTGTCTGCATATTCTCCAGCAAGTAAAGTGTGCAAAGGTACAACTGTCTACCCCACATGCCAGTCTAACGGAAAAAGGGAAAGGCCATACCAGAGTAATGGTCCACCAAGGCCTGGAGTGAGGGGAAGGTGAGGCGTGGTGAGATGTACAGCCAGCCATTATCAAGGCGCTGAATCCTGTAGTGTCTGATCCGGTCCCAGGATGCAGGGCGGCTGAGGCGGACTGACAGGGAATAAAAGCCTGAGGAGGAAAAAGGGTTCAAGGCAGGACTGAGGCCCTGCTGGGACCCAGCCCAGCCCAAATTGGGAGAAGGAAGAGATGAGAAAGGCTACCAGGTCCAGACAGAGGGAAGTTGGCAGGGGAGGGACAAAGACTTGCTCTCTTGGCCATAAATGACCACACATTCTTATTCGATAGGGCTCTTGTGAGGATGAAGTGAGACCATTCACACAGTGCTCAGGACAGAGCCTGGCACAGTTTACGTGAACATTAAGTATTGGCTGTTGTTATAAAGACTTGGGTGGGCAAAAATGTTAGAATGTGAAAACATGTCTGTAGATGTCAGATTTAGAGGTCAGTAAGGACGTGCAGAAGGAGGAACTCTTACCCTGCTGGTGGAAAGATAATTTAATACAAGCCATTTTGGAAACAGTCGACATTAACTAGTTGAACGTGCTCCTCACAACCAGCCATTTCATCCTAGCATGTTACCTTAGAAATACATGAACAAATGGGACACCTGGGTGGCTCAGCCAGTTAAGCGTCTGACTTCAGCTCAGGTCATCTCACGGTTTATGAGGTCAAGCCCCTCATCAGGCTCTCTGCTGCTGTCAGTGCAGAGCTGGCCTCAGATCCTCTATCTCCCTCTGTCTGTCCCTCCCCCACGTGCTCACACTCTCCCTCTCAAAAATAAATAAGTACTTAAAAATTAATAAAAAAGAAATACATGAACAATATTCATAGCAGCATTGTTTGGAAAAGTCCCCAAACTTCAAACAGCCTATATGCATACAGCAGAATGGTAATAATATACAGCAGTAAAAGTTAATAACCACTACACATGCTAAGCATAGAAAAAAAAAATGAGCAGAAACACACATTCACAAGTCACAGAAGCATACAAGTCACAGAAGCATACATTCAGCATGATTCTATTTAAAGTTCAGGGGCGCTTGGGTGGCTCAGTCAGTTGAGTGTCCAACTTCGGCTCAGGTCATGATCTCACGGTTCGTGGGTTCGAACCCCACGTTGGGCTCTGTGCTGACACCTCAGAGCCTGGAGCCTAAATCGGATTCTGTGTCTCCCTCTCTCTCTCTATCTCTCTCTCTCTCTCTGTCTCTCTCTCTCTCTCTCCCCCCTTCCCCCCACTCAAGCTCTGTCTCTGTCTCTCTGTCAAAAATAAATAAACATTAAAAAAATAAAAAAAATAAAGTTCAAAGGCAGTTAAGACTATTGCATAGGGATACATGTATGGCAAGGCTTATGAGGAAAAGTAATGGAAGATTAACACAGTGAAGCAGGCAGAGGCTTCAAAGGGATTGTTACTGTTGTACAATTTTTTAAGTTGGTAAGTGGGCACATGGATGTTGGTTTTATTATTTGTCTTTAGCTTATATATTATATACACTAATATACATGACAGAACTTTCCCAGTTTTGTGTTTTTAGCTTTTTTTAATTATTTATTTTTTAGAAAGCAGGGGAGGGGGCAGAAGGGAAGAAACAATCTTTTTTTTTTATCATAATTATTGTTCTGACAGTTCATATTTATTCTCAGGACATTGTTTCAAACAGTAGTTTCTCAGTTGGAGAGGAAGTTCAAAGTTATTTTGAACTTGGTTAAACTCATTGCTTAGAGTTGTGATTACTTTCATGTCCTAATTAAATGAATGGGCAGATCTGTCTTCTGCATCTTGTTTGGAAGTCACAAGCAATCAAGAACAGTTTGATGTTATGATTGATGAGCATCATTCATTGATTTCTAGTGTCCAAAAATGTATGTATAATATTGCTTATCCTTGAATTGTCTTGTGGCATAGGATATACTTTCTATAGCAGGGTAATGGAAAGGGATCATTAAATGAAAAGATTGCATGCTTTATCTTGAAGGGACTGTTTCAACTGTGGCGGAAACATGACAAATATACCATGTGCCTGTTACTATAGAACCGAAAAGCCCTTTCTGTTTACACTTCAGATGCAAAATGGCTGAGAGAGAGAGAGAGAGAGAGAGAGAGAGAGAGAATCTTAAACAGGCTCCACACTCAGCACAGAGCCTGACAAGGGGTTCAATCCCATGACCCTGGCATCAGGACCTGAGCCAAAATCAAGAGTTGGACGTTCAACCAACTGAGCCACCCAGGTGCCCCCCTGCTTTTTGAGTGTTTAGAAAGTGACTGACTTTGGCTCAGATCATGATCTCACAGTTTGTGGGTTCAAGCCCTGAGTCGGGCTCTGTGCTGACAGTTTAGAGCTTGGTGCCTGCTTTGGACTCGGTGTCTCCCTCTCTCTCTGCTCCTCCCCCACTCACACTCTATCTCTCTCTCTCTCAAAAATAAACAAACATAAAAAAAAAACCAAAAAAACAAAAAAATTAAAATCAACTTTATTGTGGGGCACCCAGGGGGGCTCAGTCAGCTGAGCATCCGACTTCAGCTCCGGTCATGATTTCGCGGTTTGAGTTCGAGCCTCTCATTGGGCTCTGTGCTGACAACTCAGAGCCTGGAGCCTGCTTCAGATTCTGTGTCTCCCTCTCTCTCTGCCCCTCCCCCTCTCATGCTTTGTCTCTCTTTTAAAAAGAAAAACATTAAAATCAACTTTATTGAGTTATAACTCATGTACAAAATACACACAATAAAGTGTACAGTTGATGGGTTTCAACGAAATTTAGTTTTTAATTAAAAAAAATTTTTAATGTTTTTTAACGTTTATTTATTATTGAGAGACAAGAGAGAGACAGTGCGTGAGCAGGGGAGGAGCAGAGGGAGAGGGAGACTCAGAATCTGAAATAGGCTCCAGGCTCTGAGCTGTCAGCACAGAGCCTGATGTGGGGCTCGAACTCACGAACTGCGAGATCATGACTTGAGCCAAAGTCAGATGCTTAACCGACTGAGCCCCCCAGTTTGCCCCAAATTTAATTTTTTTTAAAAAAGGATTGGTTAGAAAAGGAAAACAGTTGAAAAATGAAAAGAAAAAAGACTATGTAAAATTATAATACGCAGGCCTACAATAGTAGTTTTCCACAGATGAGGATACATATGAGAGCACTTTATAACTAAAGTGGGATTCATTTCTTCTTTCAACAAACACTTCATCAAAGCCATATGGGAAGAGGGTGTTTAGTGAAATAATAGTAATGATCTATTGTGACTATCATCTAATGATCTAGAGCTATCAGTAGCTTTCATGTGAGTGCTTACTATGTGCTTTATAAGGATTATCTCATCTAATCCTCATAGCCATGCTGTGAGGTAGTATGGTCATCACTACTGTGCAGGTAAGAAAACTATGGCACATAGAACCTGGAAAAAGAGGGCATGATCCAGTCACTTACCCTTTCCCTGTGGAATGCCACCAAAAGGCAGGTGTCAATCTCCCAAACCACAGGCACTGCTCAATTTTAGGAAGCATTTACTTTGACAAAAAGGCAGAGATTTCAAACTGGGTTTTAAAGGGCACCTCAGTACGGTAAGCGTCTGATTCTTGATTTCAGCTTAGGTCATGATCTCACATTTCATGAATTTGAGACAGGAAGGATTCTGTCTCCCTCTCTGTCTCTCTCTCTCTCTCTCTCTCTCTCTCAAAATAAACATTTAAAAAATTACAATAAAAACTGGACTTTAAAAGTAAGGCTCAACTATATGATAAACACACTTTGAATAATAAAACATAGGCTAAAAGTAAAAAGAAGGAAAAAGATGTATCATGAAACATTAATCATAGGAAAACTGGAGTAGTTATATTCATATTAGACAAAGTAAAAAGCAAGACCAAGAGTATTAACAGAGATAAGAAGTACATACCAAGAAAACATAAAAATCCTGACTTTGTATGCACCCAGGTACCGAGATTCAAAATATATGAAGCAGGGGTATCTGGGTGGCTCAGTCAGTTGAGCGACCGACTTCGGCTCAGGTCATGATCTCACGGTTTGTAAGTTTGAGCCCCCCATCAGGCTCTGTGCTGACCACTCAGAGCCTGGAGCCTATGTCTCCCCCTCTCTCTGCCCCTCCCCCACTCATGCTCTGTGTCTGTCTCAGAAATAAACATTAAAAAAAAATTTTTTTTTAATATATGAAGCAAAACTGACAGAATTAACCAAATAGATATCCACGATTATAACTGGAAATTTCAACACTCCTCTCCCAGCACTTGATAGGACAGAAAATCAATCGAGATATAGAAGACTTAAATAATACAAGCAACCAATATGACTTAATTAACATAGAACACAGCACCCAACAACAAAACACATTTTCTTTCTCTTTTAGTTTTTTTTTAGTGTTATTTTGAGAGAGAAAGAGAGAGAGAAAGTGCGAGCAAGGGAGGGGCAGAGGGGGGGAGATACAGAATCCGAAGGAAGCTTCAGGCTCTGAGGTGTCAGCACATAGCCCAACGCAGGGCTCAAACCCACAAACCATGAGATTGGACCTGAGCCGAAGTCAATGCTTAACTGACTAAGCCACCCAGACACCTCCTTTATTTTTTTAAAGTAGGCTCTAGGCCCAACATGGGGCTTGAACTCATAACCCCAAGATCAGGAGTCACAGGCTCTACCAACTGAGCCAACCAGGTGCCCCAGTACACATTTTCTTTTAAGTACACATGGACTATTCAAGATAGACTATAGACTGGACCATAAAAACAGAAATTTGAAAGGATTGAAATCAATAGTTCTTTGACCACAACAGAATTAAATTATGAATTAATAACAAGATACCTGGAAAATTCCCAAATACTTGGAGATAACTCAGAGATCAAAGAAGAAAGCAAAATTAGAAAATAATCCTTCTTTTTTTTATTTGAAATTTAATTCTAACTTTTTTTAAGTAAGCTCTGTGACCAACATGATGTGTGAACTCAGGACCCAAGAGTCACATACTGTACTGACTGAGCCAGTCAGGTGCTCCATTTTTTTTTTTTTTTTAAGTAAGCTCCATGCCCACTGTGGGACTTGAACTCATGATCCTGAGGTCAAGAGTCACGTGCTTGCGGGGAGGTAAGCCATAAGAGATTTTTGTTGCTGTTGTTTATTTATTTTTGAGAGAGAGAGAGAGACAGAGCATGAGCAGGGGAAGGGGAAAGAGAGAGGGAGACACTAAATCTGAAGCAGGCTCCAGGCTCCAAGCTGTCAGCACGGAGCCCAACGCGAGGCTCGAACTCAGGAACTGTGAGATCATGACGTGGGCTAAAGTCGGACACCCAACTGCCTGAGCCACCCAGGCACCCCAGCCATAAGAGACTTTTAAATTCAGAGAATAAACTGAGGGCTGCTGGAGGGGTGCTGGGTGGGGCGATGGACTAAATGAGCAAGGGGCATTAAGGAGGATACTTGCTGGGATGAGCACTGGGTGTTAAATGTAAGTGATGAATCACTAAATTATATTCCTGAAATCATTATTACACTACATGTTAACTAACTTGGATTTAAATTTTTAAAATACATAAATAAAATAAAATCATTAAAAAAAAAAGTCACATGCATGGATGGAGTGCCTGGGTGGCTTAGTGAGTTAAGCTGTTAAGCATCCACCTCTTGGTTTTGACTCAGGTCATTATTTCACAGTTCGTGGAATCAAGCCCTGGGTCAGGCTTTGTGCTGATAGTGCGGAGCCTGCTTGGGATTCTCTCTCTCCCTCTCTCTCTGCTCTTCCCCTGCTCATGCTTTCTCTCTCAAAATAAATAAACTAAAAAAAAAAAAAAAAAAAAAAAAAAAAAGCCAGATGCTCTACTGATGGAGCCAGCCAAAAACAGTCACTCTCCTTTCTTAAAAAATCTGATACTTTTATTTTACAATAAAATATTTTATTTTTAAAGTTTATTTATTTTGAGAGAGAGACAGAGAGAGAGAGAGAGAGAGAGAGAGAGAGAGAGAGAGAGAGAATCCCAAGCAGGCTCCGCACTATCAGTGCAAAGCCCAACATGGGGCTGGAAGCCATGAACTACGAGATCATGACCTGAGCAGAAATCAAGATTCGGGCATTAACCGACTGAGCTACCCAGCCAACACAAAAACCTAATATTTTTATTTAAGTTTATTTATTTTATTTTTCAGTAATCTCTACACCCAATGCGGGGCTTGAACTTACAATCCTGAGATCAAGAGTTGCATGCTTTCTGACTGAGCCAACCAGGTGCCCCAGAAAATATTTTTAACTGAAAAAAAAAAAAAAACCCACAAAAATTTGTGAGCTCAAATCAGTACTTTTTTTTTTTAATTTTTTTTAGGGTTTATTCATTTTTTAGAGACAGAGCATGCGTGGAGGAGGGGTAGAGAGAGAGGGAGACACAGAATCTGAAGCAGGCTCTAGGCTCTGAGCTGTCAGCACAGAGCCTGATGTGGGGCTCGAACCCACGAAATGTGAGATCATGACCCGAGCTAAAGTCGGATGCTCAACTGAGCCACCCAGGCACCCCTCAGTAAAGTACATTTTTAGCTTTATTTATTTATTTTTTAAAGTAATCTTTCTGCCCAACATGGTGTTCCAACTCATGACCCCAACCAAGATCAAGAGTTGCATGCACTACCAACTGAGCCAGCCAGGTGCCCTCATTTGTAGCTTTAAATGCTTATGTTTCAAGAAAAGAGAGGTACAAAATAAAATTTCTACCTTAAAAAGCTAGAAAGAGAATAAAATTAGATGGAAGGAATATAATAAAGATAAAGCAAAAATAAATATAATAAAAACAACAGGGAAAAGTCAATGATCCCAAATGTGGATTCTTTGTAAAGACTGATAAAATGGATAAACTTCAGGGCTCCCTGGCTGGTTCAGTCAGTAAAGCATGTGACTTTTGATCTTAGCATCACGAGTTTGAGCCCCACAATGGGCAGAGAAAGTACTCTAAAATTTTTTTTTGACAAGTCTCAAACTATACTGATTAAAAAAAAGAAAAAGGAGGGGCACCTGTCTGGCTCAGTCAGTGGAACATGCGATTCATGGTCTTGGGATTATGGGTTTGAGCCCCACATTGGCTGTGGAGATTACTTAAAAATAAAATCTTTAGGGGCGCCTGGGTGGCTCAGTCGGGTAAACGTCCGACTTCGGCTCAGGTCATGATCTCACAGCTCATGAGTTCAAGCCCTGCGTTGGGCTCTGTGCTGACAGCTCAGAGCCTGGAGCCTGTTTCAGATTCTGTGTCTCCCTCTCTCTCTGCCCCAACCCACTCGCATTCTGTCTCTGTCTCTTTCAAAAATAAATAAACACTTAAAAAATTAAAAATAAATAAATAAAAATAAAATAAAATCTTTAGGGGCACCCGTGTGGCTCAGCAATTAAGTGTCTCCCTCTCGATTTCGGCTCAGGTCATGATCTAAGACTGAGCCCCGCTTGGGACTCTGTTGAGCATGGAGACTCCTTGGGATTCTCTCTCCCTCTACCTCTGCCCCTCTCGCTCTCTCTCTCTCAAAATAAATAAACATTAAAAAAATAATAATAAGAGGGGTACCTGAGTGGTTCAGTTGGTTAAGCATCTAACTCTTGATGTCGGCTCAGGTCATGCTCTCATGGTCTGTGAGTTCGAGCCCCATATCAGGTTCTGTGCTGACAGCATGGAGCCTGCTTAGGATATTCTCTCTCTCCCCCTCCCTCTCTGCCCCTCCCTCACTCATGTGCATGCTCTCTCTTGCTCGCTCTCTCACTCTCGCTCTCTCTCAAAATAAAAAAATGAACATTAAAAAAAAGAATGAAGAGGGGAAACCACTAAGGATCCTACAAAAATACATTAAAAGAAAAATAAGGGCATACTATGAACAACTTCATGCCAGTAAAAATTGTACAAATAGGATGAAATGGACAAATTCCTTAAAAGGCACAAATCACCAAAACTGATACAATAGTTTCCTATTGTTGCTGTAACAAATTACCTCAAATTCACTGGCTTAAAACAACACAAATCTATTATCTTATAGTCCTGGAGGTTATAAATCTGAAATGTGTTTCCCTGAACTAAATCAAGGTGTCAGCAGGCCTGTGTTTCTCCTGCAACTCTAGAGGATAATCCATTTTTTGCTTTTCTAGTTTCTAGAAGCCACCTGCATCCCTTAGCTCAGGACGCTTTCTCCATCTTTAAAGCCAACAGTATAACATTCATCTCCAATCTATTTCAAACTCTGATGCTTCTGCCTCTCTCTTATAAAGACCTTTGTGGGTGCTTGGGTGGCTCAGTCAGTTGAACGTCCAACTTTGGCTCAGGTCATGATCTCTCAGTTCGTGGGTTTGAGCCCCCCATCAGGCTCTGTGCTGACGGCTCAGAGCCTGGAGCCTGCTTCGGATTCTGTGTCTCCCTTGCCCTCTGCCCATCCCCCACTCATACTCTGTCTCTCTCTCTCTCAAAAATAAACATTAAAAAAAAATTTAAAGACCCTTGTGATTTCACTGGGCTCATCTGAATAACCCACGACAATCTTCCTATATCAAAATATTCAATTTAATCACATCTACAAACTCCCTTTTACAATGTAAGGTGATATATTCACAAATTCCAGAGATTAGGACATAGAAAACTCTGAGGGGCTATTATTCTGCCTACCATAGAAGACAACTTTCAAACTGACAGAGTATCTGCAAAAATCTATAGGTATACTTAATAAGAAAGACTGAATTTTTCCTTCTAAGATTGGGAACAAAGCAAGAGTGTACTCACCACTTCATTATCATACTAGAGGTCCTAGCCAGTGCAATAAGGCAAGAAAAAGAGATAAAAGGTATACAGATTGGAAAACAAGTAAACTGTACTTATAGATAATATGATCATGTATGTAGCGAATCCTAAGGAATCTACAAAAAAGCAACTAGTGGGGTGATAGTAGAGTTGGTAGAGTATGAGACTCTTGATCTCGGGGTTGTGAGTTTGAGCCCCATGTTGGGTATAGAGATTACTTAAAAATAAAATCTTAAAACACAAAAATGCTACTACAACTATTAAGTGAATTTAGCAAGGCTATAGGATACAAAATCCATATACATCAAGAAGTGTGAGGCCCCTGGGTGGCTCAGTCAGTTAAGCATCTGACTCTTGTTTTTGGCTCGGGTCATGACCTCACAGTTCATGAGTTCAAGCCCCTGGTCAGGCTCCACACTGTCAGCATGGAGTCTGGGATTTTCTCTCTCTCTCTCCCTCTCTCTCTGCTCCTCCCCCACACGTTCTCTCTCTCTCTCAAGATAAACAAGTAAGCTTTAAAAAAAAGTGTGGAGTAAGTTCTCTGCTTCCTTTTCCTTATCCTCTGCCTGACTCTGAGGGCCCCTTGACTGTTGTACCTTTAAGAAGAGTCTCTTCTTTTGTGTCTGGGTGGTTCAGTTGTTAAGCATCTTACTTTGGCTCAGGTCATGATCTCACCATTCATGAGTTCAAGTCCCACATCCAGTGAGCTCAAGCCCTGCTTGGGGTGAGCTTGAACTCCGCTTCAGGTGAGCTCGAGCCCTGCTTTAGGTGAACATAAGCCCTGCTTTAGGTAAAACACAAGCCCCACTTCTGGTGTGCCCTGCTTCGTAATCTTTCTCTTTCTCTCTCTCTCTCTCTCTCCCTCCCTCCCTCCCTCCTTCCTTCTCTGCCCCTTGCTCACTTGTGCCCTTTCTTTCTTTTTTTCTCTCAAAAAAAGGAGGAGGGGAAGGAGGAGGAGGAGGGAGAGGAGAAGAAGAAGAGGAGGAGGAGGGAGAGGAGAAGAAGAAGAGGAGGAGGAGGGAGAGGAGAAGAAGAGGAGGAGGAGGAGGGAGAGGAGAAGAAGAAGAGGAGGAGGAGGAGGGAGAGGAGAAGAAGAAGAGGAGGAGGAGGAGGGAGAGGAGAAGAAGAAGAGGAGGAGGAGGAGGGAGAGGAGAAGAAGAAGAGGAGGAGGAGGAGGGAGAGGAGAAGAAGAAGAGGAGGAGGAGGAGGGAGAGGAGAAGAAGAAGAGGAGGAGGAGGAGGAAGAGGAGAAGAAGAGGAGGATGAGGAGAAGAAGAAGAAGGAAGGAGGAGGAGGGGGAGGAGGAGGAGGCGGAGAGGGGAGGAGGGGGAAAAGGAGGGGGAGGAGGAGGGGGGAGGAGAAGGAGAAGAAGAAGAAGGAGAAGAAGGAGAAGGAGGAGAAGGAGAAGAAGGAGAAGGAGAAGGAGAAGAAGGAGAAGGAGAAGGAAGAGGAGAAGGAGAAGGAGGAGGAGGAGGAGGAGGAGGAGAAAGAGGAGGAGAAGTAAGAGGAGGAGGAGAAGAAGGAGAAGGAGAAGAAAAAGAAGAGTTGTTCTCTTTTCTTGGGGTGCCTGGCTGGCTCAGTCAGTACAGCATATGACTCTTGATCCCAGGGTTGTGAGTTTTGGCCCCACATTGGGTATAGAGATTACTTAAAAATAAAATCTTAAAAAAAAAGTATCTTCTGGAGCTGAGCTGTGACTCTAAAATGGCTTGTGGATGGGAAAGGGCTAAATATTGGAGAATAAGCTCTCAAGGCCAATCAACCCAGCTGAACTAAGTGACCAAGTTCCTATATGCTCTGCAAGATTCTCCAGCCACTCCATGCTGGTCACTGTCGCCATAGTTACTAAAAGCAGTAAGGGTAGCTATACTGCGTATCTAGCTGATAGGCTCAGGGATAATAAGCTCTGTCAATCCCATGTGGGGTTGATAACCCACTGTGGACACAGGTCACCTACCAGTGCCATCTGTGACTGGCCTATGTGCTGGTATCCCGCTGTTCCTTCTCACTACATACTCCATCCAGTCCCAAATACCTACTGCTCTTTCCCAGTTCCAGGACATATCCACTTTAACTCAGACTCCCTGGGCTCACAACACAGCCACATGCTATATAACACCCCTGTTGTCCCATGCTCACTAGCTGTGTCTCTAAGCACATAATTTGACCTCTCAGATCTGTTTCTTCATCTGTAAAGGGGAATAATGATTCTCCCAGTCTCACAGATCACCTCAAGGATTTGAGTGGTGAAGCACGTAAAGCATTTAGCAGTGTCTGGCATGTAGCAAGCACCCAATAACCTGTATCAGGCCTCTGGTCCTTTGCACCCACTGTTCCTTTTATATTGAACACTCTTCCACCTGAGTAACCACCAGCTTACTTTTACAACTCAGTTTTGTTCAGACAACTTCCCTCTAGAACACCTTCCCTGCCTGGGAGAAGCCCCAGCTCAAAGCTTGACCAGGCACCAGTGCTTTTGTGTCCTGCTCTGCCATCACCTGTCCCTCAACCCTCCCTCACCCCAAAACACATATAACCAATCATGAGCCTCCTGAAGGATGGTTCTGATTTATCCTTCCTCTATCTGCCAATCTCAGAAAAACAGCAGCACTGTGCCATCTGTTACTAAGCTCTAACCCTGGAGTCAACCTCACTGCTTCCATTCTCACATCTCACATACAGCCTGACAGAAAACCCTACTGCCTACGTTCAGAACATATCCAGAATCCAACCACTTCTCACCCTGGAGGAACCTGCAACAACTTCCCATGTGGCTTCCCACTTTCACCTCATCACCCCGCCCCCAAATCCTCTCAGCAGCAGTGGAGGGATCAGGTTATGTCACTCCCCTACTGAGAACCAAAGTCCTCACCCTAGAAACACCCTGCATGACCTGACTCCCAGTGACCTTGGATCTGCTTCCGGGTACACCTGCCCTTCCTGAGGATGCATCTACCACAAGGACTTTGCATACTTGCACATGTCCCATGACCCTGTTCCTCTTACGCTGCTTTATTGTTTCTATGTGGTACTTACCATGATCGGACACTTTATTATTTATTTGTTCACTGCCCATTTTGCCAACTGGATTGTAGGTAGGGATTCTGCTTTTTATACTGTTTCATCCCTGCTGCTTAGAATAGTTGGCACAGAGTCACCATACAATATCCATTTGTTGAATGATTGAATGAATCTCTGCGATAAATGGCGGGCAGAGCCATGATTACAAGCAGTCTGGAGGAGGGTTTGCCACTATTTGCGCACCTACCACTATTCATGAGCACACATGGTATTCGGGGAAAGTCTACCCCAGCTCTCCATCCTCTCCTCTCCCCTCAATTTCCATTCATACACTCATTCACTTATTCAGTATACATTCTTTGAGCACTTACTGTATGCTGGCACTGCACTGGGCCCAGACATAGGTAATTAGATCTTTATACTCTAGGAAAGAAGTGTTGTTCTGCTAGCACATGTCACAGCTGGAATTTTCCTTTATGGTCCTCATTTCAAATATTTAGTTCTTGTGCTCTTAGACCACATACATTTTTTGTTTGTTTGTTTAAGAAATAAGTTTATGGGGCACCTAGGTGGCTCAGTCAGTTAAGCATCTGACTCTTGGTTTCAGCTCAGGTCATGATCTCATGGTTTCATGAGTTTGAGCCCCACATTGGGTTCCATGCTGACAGGGTGGAGCCTGCTTAGGATTGTCTGTCTTCTCCTCTCTCTGCCCCTTCCCTACTCATGCTGTCTCTGTCTCTCTCAAAATAAATAAATAAACCTAAAAAATAATAATAAGTTTACAGTAGCTACAGAAGTGGTCGGGGTGGGATGGTGCCTGAGTGGCTCAGTCAGTTAAGTGTCTAACTTTTGATTTCAGCTCAGGTCTTGATCTCAGGGTCATGAGTTCAAGCCCCGAATTGGGCTCCATGTCCAGCATGGAGCCTACTTAAAAAAAACAACAACAACTGGGTGCAGGGGTTGAAGGGAGATCCACTGGGAAAAAGGCAAGAGAGGTACAATGTCCTGGATTCCAGAAAGCTCTAGCTTCATTAGCCAATGTCACATCTTGGCCTGCAGGGACCTCTGGGGTCAGGCACCATGTTTTCCCTGGTGTTCTGATTATGATACCAGGAGGTGGGGTGAGGTCCATAGTGGTATGAGGGATCAGATAGGAAGCTGTAGGGGGGAGACGGACCTAGCAGGACCTCCTGAACTTCATCTGCTGAGGCCTCTGAGAGGCTGATAGCCTTGGGGATGCTGCACCTTGGACTTTCCACTGTCTGCAGCCTGAGGATAGGAGCCATGATCTAGCAGTCCTGACTCAGAGGAGATGCTCAACAAGTGCTTCCCAGCTGACAGAATAGACAGAAGTGAGCCCCTCAGTGGCAGGAAGCATGTCTTGATCCTCAACCTCCCTCACAGTTCCCATCACAGAACAGACACACAGTAGGACAGCAGGAAGGTGAGGGGGTAGGGGGAAAATGCTGTTGGGGCTGACCCTGGTGCTGACCTCTGGAGCAGTCCTGTGACCTCCACAGAGTCATCAGTGCCCCTTCACATACCAAGGTTTGGGGCCTGACTTGGGCCCTGCCATGATTTCCCCCAGGTTTAGAACATAGACAGATGTGCCAGAGGGACTCTGGGGAAGATGGAGAGGTCTTAGTCGTACCCTCCTCTGTCCAGACTCTGAGTAGTGTTCTTGGGAGCTCACAGGCCCTAGGCCTCCCTCCTTGTTCCACACACAAACTCAAATTCCCTTCCCAGATGTATGTTTGGACCTTGATACAAAGAAAAGCCAATCCCGATAACATTCACTCAATCAATAGTTAATTACTATTATATATGACAATATGCATTATGTAAATGTAAAAAACATTGTCCCTTACTACTTAATTCTGGTTTCCCTAGATTAGAACTGGGTTTTCAAGCTTAAAAGAACATAAGAACCATTCAGAGAACTTGTGAAGGAAGAAGATTTCTGACCTCTGAGCCCTGTAAATAGAGTCAGAAGGGGCCCAAGAGTCTGTATTGTCAAGAAATTTCCCTGACAATTCCTATACACTCATGTCTGAGAACCAATGTTCTGTGATGTTACTCAGGCCTCATAGAGCTGCAGTGCCAAACTTTTTTTTTTTTTTACTACAAACCATAGTATGAAATTTTACACTGTGACCCAGGACACACTTAAAATTACTTAAAACAAAAATAGGATGAAACAATATTTCTCCCAACCCCAGTGATGCACCTTGAAGTTTTCTGCTTATATTTCACTTCAAACACTCACTGGTCCAGATCCACTAAATGAAAGGGTCTCAACCCTGGCTGCATATCAGAATGACCTGGCGGGACTTTTATATCTTCTAGGGCATAGGCCACACCCCTGACCCATTAAATCAGAAACCCTGGGGGTTGGGTGCAAGGCATCAGTAATTTATAAAGCAGATGATTCCAACTTGCAGCCAAGGTCTAGATCAGCATTTGGTTTTGTTTTTTTTTTCTTCAAGATTTTTTTTGGCCGGTGGGGGGCGGGGGGTGCTCCTGGGTGGTAGGAGCAGTTTAGCCTCTGACTCTTGACTTTGGCTCAGGGCATGATTTTATGGTTCATGGTTTCAAGCCCCACATAGGGCTCCTCGTTTTCTGTGCCAGGCCTGCTTGGGATTGTCTCTCTCTCCCTTTTTCTCTGCCCCTTCCCTTAACTCGAGTGTGCACACGCTCACACTCTCTCTCTCTTTCTCTCTCAATGCCCACCATAGGGCTCGAACTCATGACCCTGAGAGATCAAGAGTCACATGCTCTACCGACTGAGCCAACCAGGTGCCCCTAAATCAATGGTTCTTAAAGTGTGGTCCCCAGAGCAGCAGCAACAGCATTACCTGCAAACTTGTTGGAAAGACAAATTATCAGGTTCTGCCCTAGACCCACCAAACAAAAATCTGGGTGTTTGGCCAGTTCTTTGTTTTAAGTCCTCTAGGTGATTCTGATGGCCACTCAGATTTCAGACCCACTGCTCTAAAACCACTGAATTAAACTAATTTCTTGGCCCACAAAAGGGTTTCAATCTGCAGCTTGACAAACACTGCCCTAAAGGAAGCCTCAGATGACAGATTAGAAATTAGTACTGGGGAAACCATTGCCTTTCCTGCAGAACTGACAAAGGTCTTCCTTTTTTGATAATGAGACCTGCATTCTGATCTACCTCCTTTTGGGATTGGCTATGGGAAAGCTCAGAGTCAAATCTAACCTTAATCTCGGTAATCATGTGGATGTTTATGGATCTTTAAAGATCGTTATGGATCCTTATCTGCTTTCTCCTTTATTTCCCAGCCAATTCCTCCTGCATATTTGCTTTCTTAGGAAAGGGGCAGTAAGTGCTGGTCACCATGCGGTTGTGGCTAAACCTGGCCAGAGAAGGGGTGGGGATGGGGCAGCTGAACATGGAACACTTCCTGTGGCTTCTCAAGATCACTGGGGCCTGGTTTGCAGCACCCTTGTCCCAGTTAGCCCCACTGCTGTGGTTTCCTGTTTGCAGCTGCTGCACTCAGGCCAGCCCCAGTCTCAGCCAGCCTTTGGGTGTGAGGGTGGGTTGCTGATGTTGCCTGAAAAGTATCAGAGGGGCTGGGGAGAAGTCAATCTAACGAGCTTCTGAAGGAAGGAGAAGGGAGGCAAAGATGTGCTGAAGGGGGCCTCAGGAAGGAGACTGGGAGCAAAGGACCCCGACAACCCACCATGGTTGGTTCAAATTAGGGCAAGCACAGGAGGCCTGTCCTCGCTCCTAAGTATCTCCTCCCTAGGCTTCCACTGCACTTGCAGTTTTGCCATTATTGTGACACATGGACCTTTCTTGGGAGTCTGAAGTGAGACAGACATCAGCTGAGTTTGAATCCCAGCTTCACACTTAGTCATGTCTCTCCAGGCAGATCATTTCTCCTCTCTAAGCCTCACTTTCCTCATCTATAAAATGGGGACAGTGGAAACACAATCCCCCACAGGGTAGTTTGAAGGCACAAAAAGTTCTAACATAAACGTCAGCACAGCCACTCTTTCAACATCCCTCTCTGCCCTCACTGTAAGGGTCTCAGGACAGCACCTCAGAGGGAGGCAGGGCATCAGAGACAGGCTCTATCAACTTTGTGTCTTGTTTGCAAAGGTCCTGAACCTGAAATGGGAGAAGTCCCATATGAATGTGCAATGTGACATGTCCCTACCCCTCTTTGGGCCTCTGTTTCCTCATCTTCCCCATCTATACGGCAGAAAGAAGAAGATCAAGAGCTGACTTCTTTTTATTTTTTTTAATGTTTATTTATTGTTGAGAGAGACAGACAGACAGAAGGTGAGCAGGGACAGGGGAGGGACAGAGAGAGAGGGAGACACAGAACTCAAAGCGGGCTCCAGGTTCTGCACTACCAGCACAGAGCCTGATGTGGGGCTCAAACTCACAAGCTGTGAGATCATGACCTGAGCCGAAGTCGGACACTTAACTGACTGAGCCACCCAGGAGCCCCAAGAGCTGACTTCCAATGAGTTTTCTAGTTCTGACTGATGGTGAACCAAAGTACAGAGACCTTGTGAACTTGACAACTTTTTGCCAAGAGATCAGAACTGTGTTGTGTTTTGGGGAGGAAGGAATCATTGCTGGTCAGGGCAGGGAAATCATGTGACTGTACTCTGTTACAAGACCCAGTTGCCAAAGTGTAGGTTGAGCCCGGATCCCCACTGTGGACCATTCACACCCACTTTTTTTTTTTTTTTTAATTTTTTTTTTCAACGTTTTTATTTATTTTTGGGACAGAGAGAGACAGAGCATGAACGGGGGAGGGGCAGAGAGAGAGGGAGACACAGAATCGGAAACAGGCTCCAGGCTCCAAGCCATCAGCCCAGAGCCTGACGCGGGGCTCGAACTCACGGACCGCGAGATCGTGACCTGGCTGAAGCCGGACGCTTAACCGACTGTGCCACCCAGGCGCCCCCACACCCACTTTTATAAATGGGCTCTTGTGGCAGCAACCTGGTGTCAGTCAGCCAGACTGCCCAACTCCAAAGCCAGGTACCATAGCCCTTCACATCCAGCCTTCTACTTCTATCCCCAAGTCACCTCACACTTGACTCTCAGCATTCAAAGGACAAGCCAGGACTGAGCTTACCCACCTCTCCTGGTTTGGCTCTCCCGGATGAGGAAGGCCCCTCCGGGGTTTCCAGGCAGCAACAGCAGTTCCTCAGCTTTCTCCCGGCTCAGGCCCTCATACAGCCACCTGGGGGAGGGACAGAGAGAAGTCACCCTGGAGTGGGGATGGGCCAAGGCTCTACTCCACCCCTCCTCCATCTCTGGACCTCAGAGTTCCAACTGTACATGGTCTCCAAGGGCTCCCCAGCTTTGCCTTAGTCCTGGCTCCAGACGCCTCAGAGGATAACCTCATGGGGTCAGTCCCAGGTTTTTCTACCTGGAGACCTCATTTCCAAGTCGTTGGGGCTAGGGGCAGGTGAGGTGATCACAGACTCTCTCCTATCACTGCCCAGCTCCTCCAGTACCCCTATGCTAGCCACTCACCTTTCCAAGCCTTTACCTTTCCAATAATTGCCTGTTTTATTTTGTTGTGTTTTTTTTTAATTTTTTTTTAACCTTTATTTATTTTTGAGACAGAGAGAGACAGAGCATGAACGGGGGAGGGTCAGAGAGAGAGGGAGACACAGAATCTGAAACAGGCTCCAGGCTCTGAGCTGTCAGCACAGAGCCCAACACGGGGCTCGAACTCACGGACCTTGAGATCACGACCTGAGCCGAAGTCAGACACTTAACCGACTGAGCCACCCAGGCACCCCTTGTTTTTAATTTTAGTAAGTATTTTATTTGAATGTTTTAAAGTTTAACTTGGTAGTCAAAAAGGCATGTGAGTGAACATGTATTCATTATCAGTGAAATCTAACTCCCACTGGAGCTTATTGTGGGTAGAAATGCTGGAACTAGAATGTTCAAGACATTCTAAAATCTTGGGAAAAATCATGCGGCCTATCAATCATCATATGTGCCTCCCAAAGCACAGATCTTCATAACCTACTCCTCGGTGCCTCTTTCACTGCTGGATTGTTGATTACTCTGGTCCTCTGTTTTCCTTTCTCCTTTCACTTAATCCTTCACCTATATGTTCATGAAGGACTTAACCACAGTGGAAAGTTTGGTGGTTTTGCAGGAATTTTTTTGGCTTACTAGTCCATCAGCCTTCTAATGTCCCCAGAGCCATGCCCTATGGTCCCTGGGAAAACCTTCAGAAGCCAACTCAATGGAAATGGCTGCCTCCCTGTCATTGTGTGAAATTCCACAGTCAAAGCCAAACTCAGAGTTGAGTCAATTCCAAGTAAATAAATCAGAGAAGCCATGACTTGCTTGGTGCCAGCAACAAACAGCCTAGTTTTATAGTAAATAAAACAAGCCATTCATGTGACTTACAAACACTGGAAAGTAGATGGAAAGGCAAGGGAAGGGGACTCTGGGAGGCGGTCAGTGTTTCCTTGGCTAAAACTTCAGTACCACACTGGAGATGCAAAATCTCTTGCCAGCAGGGCCAGGCTATTAGGAAAAACGTGGGCAAGACGGGTTTCACCTGGATGCCGACAACCTCTGTGTGTTTATTCTACAAGATGTCCACAGGTCTCAGGATCCCTGCACTACTCTCATCAGAGCCAGATATCCCCATGAGCCTCAGAAAAGGAAGGCCATCCAGTGCCAGAGCTGTACTTTCTCTCAGAAGAGTGGCTGTCACACACAGTGTACTTGTATGACTCCATGTTATGCAGGTAGATCCCACCCAAAGGCAGTTCACTTCCTTTCTCTCTCACGACACAGAATTTGCTCTGGAGTCAGTTTCTTTTGTCACTCACTCTCGGAGAGCAGTGGCCCACACTTTGTAAGAGACCCTGCATCCCCCATGTCCTGCCTTCCCTCGAGGCACCTCTTAGAAAGACAGGCTTGTTAAGTTGTGGGGCACCACCCCTCCATTTTCTTGCCTCAGGACATTTAGGACACATATTCAAGGCTACTCCCTTTCAGCATTCACCTTCACTGAACTCCTGGCCACCCTCCAAAGCCCAGAAGACATCTCTATGGGGCCTTTCTGAGCCCCCTCCTCCGGGCTCCCAAGTCTCACAGGCTGACCTGAGACGGCTAGCTGTTCACTCTTCTTGAGGGCAGGGCCCAGGCCTGATTCTCCCCTCTCCCCAGTTTTGCTCAGCATAGGACTGGCCATAAAGGATATGCTTGTGGGAAGAGAAAGCAGGAAGTTCCCTTAAGTCAGGGCCTGGGGTGTGAACTCACCCATGGGAGATTTTGGCCACGTGGATGCTGGGGATGTTATATTCTATGCCTGAAACTTCTGACACCACCGTCGACCAGTCTCCATCTCTGGAGAGAGAAAGGAGGGGAACTGCTCATTTAGGATTCATGAGGACCCACCAGGCTGGCTCCTGTGGCTGGCCACCTATCCCACCTGTGATTCCCAGGTTTCCTTGTACCACCCAGTGCTGGTACCTCCTGGGCAATAGATGGCAGGATTCAGGGCCCCCTGCAAGGCCCTGCCCACCTACTGTTTCTTCCTGCAGGTGTGTCAAGCTTCCTGAAATCATTAGGGCCATATGTGAGCTCAGCACCAAAGGCCATGCTCTTTTCTTCTGGAGGGAAGGGCCCCTTCTCCCAATAGTGTATCTTCAGGTGTCAGGGAGAGAAAGCAGAGCACCCCATCCTTCCCCGCAGGAGGACTTACTCAGAGATGATGGTCAACGGCTCCCCCAGTCTCAGCGACAGCTCTGTGTGCTCGCCTACCGGGAAACTGCTCAGGGCCACAGCCGTGGCCCTGTTTCTCTCTGCATAGAGGGACAGAGACGGTCATCTTTTCAGCTAGTCCTCCCTCCACATGTGAAGTCTAGTGGAGTCCAGGCTTCCACAATCAACTCCTTCATGGGCACCCTGGGGATCATGCCTGCTGGGATTCCAAGAGGGTCACCCTGGAATCTGAAGCTTTTTCAGTGGGCCTCTGCAGAGCCCTAGGAATGCCCAGACATCTTTTGCAGTCACCTCAGGGAATAGGTTAGTGTGTCAAGAGGAGTGGGGCCCCTGGTTATAATCCTCTTTTATATGGAGATCTTCAAGAAGATTTTGATAAAAGGATTCCCCTGCTCAGCAAAGTTAAAAACTACAGCTCTAATCAGGTTATCAGCACAGATCTCTGAGCTCAGTTTCTACAAGTTCTAATGACATGGGCACTGGATGGACTAACTTTGAGGGGTGAAGTCCAGGGTGAGCATAGGAGGAGGAGGGCTCCTGGAGGAGCCAATGAAATCACAGATGTGGACAGGCTTTGTAACTCCACAATGCCATGCGTGTGGGGAGCATGGCTCTCCCATGGTCTTTGTCCAAAATGACAGGTGTAGGTCTGTGCTGCCGAGAAAACTTGGGGTCCCAGGGGCCCACTATACCAGGCCTGGCCCAGAGTAAACACTCAGCTAGTGTATGTGGCCCAGTCAAGCATCCTGGCCACATGCCTGCCATCCCTTACTGAGTGGCTGCTGAGTGTCAGGATCTGACTGGGTGCTGCACGCATCACCTCAGCCCTCACAAGCTCCGGGGTAGTCCTCTCTGGTCAGCCCCATTGCTCAGCAAGGCAACTGAGATGAGGTAGGGTACTGTACCAGGAGTAGCTTCTATGGCATTCCCTGTCCCTCTTCCCATGGGGCACTGTTGGGTTGGGTGACCACTGTGGCTTACTCATGGGCCCAAGTTGGGGGGACTTGGCTGGACAGCTGTAGCACCTCACCAAAAAAGTCCAGACTCTCTGGGACACTGACATTGAGAGAGGAAGCCATGGAGCCAGAGGATGCTAAGCCTCCCCTTACCCCTGCCCCATCACACCAGGACTGGTCCCAAAGACACGGTGGTCATGAGGCCCAACTTTGAGGTTGGATGGTAGGTGGCAAGCAGCTCCCTCAGCACAGGATGTTCATCCTTCGTCCGCCTCAGGGATCAGCCTGCCCATTCTAACTAGACCTCCTGATATCTGTCTGGGCCTTCTCATCCTGAAAACCCTGCCCTCCACAGGCTGCTGAGAGCCACTTCACCCACATCCAGTGTCCCTCCCTCTCCTTCCTCCTTATCCCAGTTCATCAGGGGTCTCTGAAACAAAGGGAAAAGAGAGACAGACTTGTTAGCACATCAGTGCATCAAGCTATGAAAAGCAATCAAGGTCAGCAAGAAAAGTTTATCTGTCTCATAGATGCTCCTGAAGGATCCAAGGCCTCAGCAGGCTCTGTGAAGCCTTCTAGACAGATGCCCCAGGAGATGGGGAAGGGAGAGCAGATGAACAGACAAGGACCCAGGGGATGGGTGGGGCAGACCCAGATTTGGACACTGTGTGATATAAGGGCCTAGGCTCCAGGTGGACATGGGAAGAATGACACGGCATTCCCAGAAAGGGACCTGGTTCCTACATGTCCTCCCAGACACATGTGCCGATCCACATGGTGACCACAGAATGGAGCTCCTCAGAGCTGTCTATATAGCACAGGGCCTGGCCATCACATGGTGCAGGGAAATGCCTGATGCCTGAAAATGCCTGATGCCCAGATAAACAATGCAAGCAAGTCTTGTGGAGGGCATCCTTCAACAAGATGGCCCGGAAGGACCCCTTTGCCTCCTGGAAGCCCTGGAATTGCACCCCTACTTGTTACTGAGCTGCATATGCTTGCTGTCCCACTCACTGACCATCCTCCTGGACAACTCGCCTTCATCCTTCACTCCCTGGATAAAATGTCCCTTCTTGGTGAAGTCTTTGTGATGAGTCCCTCAGCACACACTTTCAATAAGAACCCCTTAAAACACACTGTCACCAAAATATAACAACTGCAACTGACTATTGGTTTAGCTCCTGTCTCTGGGACTTGACTGTCTCTGAAGGCAGGGGCTGTGCCTATCTTGTCCATTCTATGTCCCTTGGCCCCGGCACAAGGCCTGGCATGTGGTAGAGCCTTGGTAGATTTTGAACAGATGCAAGACTGATGGACAAATGACTCATGGAAGGGGCTGCCCCAAATCTGTCCTCTTGCTGGGACCAGGGGTTGACCTACCAAGAGAGAGGCCCACCCTTCCCCCTGGAGACCCTGTCAGAGAGAGGAACACAGTTCCCCTTGGGTCTCACAGGCAGGGAGAACCCCCAGAGCACCTGCCGGAGGTCAGCCCCCTCAGCAGCCTGGCCATGACTCAGAGCAGCATTGGGGCCGTGGCCTGTGGCTAGATTCAGAGGAAACGAGGGGGAGGTCTGTGTGGTTTCCAGGTCTCTTCCTGCTCAGCCTGGTGGGCCCCAGGCTCTTTGTGCAGACTGAGTGGCTACAAAGAGGCAGCTGCCTCCCCAACAGAACTACAGAGCCCAGGGCATTAATGCCTGTGGGAGGCTGGCATTAGGAAGATGAGGATATTAGGGGCAGGGCTGCGGAGGGGAAAGAGGCCTCAGCTATTGCAGGGGAATTTTCAGATTGGGGATAGCTTCTGCCCAGACATCCAGGTATTTGGCTCCGTAGTCTCCTAGTTCTGTTTAAGTGTGTGCCCATGTCAGTCCTCCTAAAAGTGCTGCTTGGTTTAGAGTAATTTGTTATCTGTGATGGTTAATTTTATGTGTCAATGTGGCTGGCCCACAGTACCCTGATATTTGGTCAAACACCAGTCTAGAAGTCTACATGTTGCTGTGAAGATAACAATTTTTTGTTTGTTTGTTTGTTTGTTTTGTTTGTTTAGAGAGAGCAAGAGAATGTTTGTGAGTCGGGGAGAAAGGCAGAGTGAGAGAGAGAGAGAATCTTAAGCAGGTTCCATGCTCAGTACAGAGCCTGGAGTCCAATGTAGAGCTCAATCCCATGACTCTGGGATCATGACCTGAGCCAAAATCAAGAGTCAGATGCTTAACCAACTGATCCACCCAGGTGCCCTGAGATAACAATTTAAATCAGTGGACTTTGAATAAAGTAGATTACTCTCCATAATGTGGGTGGTCCTCATCCAGTCAGTTGAAGATCTTAAAACAAAAAGACTGAGGTTCTGAAAGCAAGAGGGAATTCTGCCCCCAGACTTGACTGCAATCTTAACTCTTCCCTGGGCCTCTAGCCTGTCAGCCTATCTGGCAGAATTCAGACTTGCCAGCCCCCACAATTGCATGAACCAATTTCTTAAAATAAATTCTGTGTCCACACACACACACACCCACATACACAAACCCTATTGGTTCTATTTCTCTGGAGAACCCTGATGAATACACCATCAAAACCCCAAATCAGGATGTGATTCGAGAAACTATTTGTGGGTTGTTTGGGGGAACAAGAAACAAACTGGGGCTATAGTTTTGATACCAAAATATTAGAATTTATAGGATATTTTGATTGTCCTCAAAATGGGCATTTTCAGTCAGGACTATCTTAAAAATCATAGTTGTAGTTTCAGCGTATGCATTATATGTCCCAGTTTCTTCCAATTACCATGCCTTTAATTTTGTTCCAAATATTGTACAGGCTAAGAAGAGACACTTTGCAGCAATGATGTCCAATAGAACTTTCTGTGATGATGGAAGTGTTATAAAACTGTGGTGTCCAATAGGTAAACACTAGCTACATATGGCAACTGAGCACTTGAAATGTGGCTGATGTGACTGAGGAGCCACATATTTAATTTCATTTTAATTAATCTTACTTTGAATTTAAATAGCTGCACATGGCTAGGGGCCATTATACCGGAAAGTACAGCTTTGGAGAGCTACAGAAGTGGAGCTGGTCTTAGATTTGGTCTTGGAATTAGCAGCTCAATTTCCTAATAAACTGGTTGAAGAGTAGGGAAGCCTTGGGAGACACCTGGGGGACTAATATGCCCTCTTGGTTAGCACCTGTTACTCACATTTTCTAGTTTATCTAGTTGTTTAATGTTCTGACTGCTGAAATGTAAGCTTCCCCAGAGCAGGGACACTGCCTGTACGGTTCACAAAGAAGGACCTGGTATACAGCAGGCACTCACTGACACCTGAAGTCAGGCTGGAGTGGCTGGTCAGGAAAGCCCACAGAGGCAGTGGTGTCTGGGGCTGTGCAACCTTACCGTGTGTGGGAAGGGCCCACAGCCTACCTGCTTGCGTGGGCACAGGGCCTGGGCCTTGGACAGAGGGGCTTGAGCTTGGGCTTGGCTGGGTTTTCCCTCTGCTGGGCTGTCCTCCCATCGTTCCTCAGCAGACCACTCAGAAGCACAGGGTCAAGGGAAATCTGAAAGAGATACTGTGATGGACACAGAGGCCCCGGATACCCAGACACCCTTTCCCTTCCCAGTTCAGCCCTGCTGGCAAAAGGGAATGATGCCCCTCCCAGCAGGACCAGACTCCAGCCCCTCCACCGGACTCAGGAGGCTCTCTGCAACTAGACCATTTTCTCTGGCAGGCCTACCTTTTCTACACTGCAGCCATACTCTACTCTTTTTTTTCTGGGCTTTTGCCTATGTGGCCCACTGGTTGGAATGTCCTTTTCCCTCTTGGGGCCTGTCTGGATCCCACCCTTCCCTGGCAAGATTTCCCTGAATCCCCCAGCCCTCAGCAATTATTCCTATGACAGGCCTACTCTGAACCATTTCTTGATGTGGGATCACATTCTGCCACTGGGTGGCAGGGCACAATGACAGGACCCATGGCTAGGGTTAGAGGTGGGCAAGGGTGGGGATCCAAGGAGGCTTGGGAACTCATGTCACAACAAGCTACGGTGACACTGAGCACAGTTATTAGTGCTCAGTGTCACTGTTTTGCACAGGGCAAAGTAAGATGACTAGGAGACTGCATGCCATAGCGATGACTTATAAGGCTTTGGAGGGATTGGCTGTTGAGCCACTTCCCTGCTTTTTGCCTCCATCTGAAAAATGGGGATAACAATACCCAACATCCGGGTCCAAGAGATAAGGCATGAGAAAAGCTTGGCCAGGGCCGTTTCATTTATTGTGTCCTGAATGTCACTTCACCAGAGGCCACTCTCTCTGTCGACTCCCTGTTGTGCTCCTCCTCAAGTTGTTGTTTGTTGTTGTTTTAAGATTTTATTTTTTAGTAATCTCTACACCCAATGTGGGGCTCAAACTTACAATCCTGAGATCAAGAGTTGCATGCTCCACTGACTGAGGCAGCCAGGTGCCCCCTTCCCAAGTTTTAATTATTCATTTATTAGTGTTTACTTGTTTAATTTGTCATTATTCTATGGCACAATGAGTACAAAGATCTCTTTTTGCCTATTTCCTCAACATTTCATGAGACATTTGGCCCATAAAAGGCACTCAACACACACTAGCTAAATGGACCAAAGTGATTATTAGCTCTTTGGACAAGTGTCTTATCCTTAGAATAATTTTTTTTAATGTTTATTTTTGAGAGAGAGAGAGAGAGAGAGAGAGAGCGAGCACAAGTGGAGGAGGGGCAGAGAGAGAGAAGAGACACAGAATCCTAAGCAGGTTCCAGGCTCTGGGCTGTTAGCACAGAGCCCAACACAAGGCTCAAACTCATGAACCGTGAGATCATGACCTGAGCCAAAGTCGGACACTTAACCGATTGAGTCACCCAGGCGTCCCTAGAATCATTTTAATTCCCAGGTTTCTAGGGTAATGCTAATTTTTTCAAAAACTTTATTAAAGTAATTCAGGGAGGTAGTTTCATTCTTTCAGATGGTTCCATCCTTTTCAGTAGAGACAAGGAATAATTGTACCAGTTTGGTTCTCTGGAGGAGATCACAGAATGGCACAGTGACATAGCACGGGCCTTGCCTTTGAACCCTTCACCATGCCTGATTAAGTATGGGTTTCTGTCATCATCATGGAGAGTTCAGTACTCATGAGGATGGAGCTCTTTAATAGAAAATAGGCCCATCTTCAGGAAATGGCTTCCAGCACCTACTTCCTGCTCAGACTTTGGGATCCTGAAGCTGTGACAGCCTGAAATGGGCTCTAATGCCCTCACTGCTACAGCTCCTCTTCACATCAGGGTTTGAACATTCTTGTTGCTCACCAGCCTTTCCCTTCCCCTTAGGTATCAGATACAAGCTCTATGCTTAACTGTGCAGACACAAGTCCAGAAAAATCTCAGAGAGAAATCTTTTCTGGGTAGCATGAGTGACTAATTCAGACCAACCAGGTTCCATTTGTGACCTTGAGCAAAGCACATAACCTCTGTCTCATCTTTGAATCAGGGATAGTACCAACTATAGTACCAACTAGGTTGTGGGGAGAAGTCGGGGAGCCTGGTATAGAGTGCTCAGTAAAGGTTAGTTTCCTTTTCCCTCCTTCAACAAGACAAAGTCACCATAGTCACCAACTTTACTAAACCCAGAGACTTCTTTCTGCAGCAAGTGGAGCTGGGGGATGGACCCAAGAGAGGTAGGAGAGCCACAGTGAGGCTGGAAGCTCCCCAGACCTCTGCCAGCTCCCCTCACCTGGCCTGGTCAGGGCCAGGGCACTTCCTGGGGGCAAATGAAGACCACGGGGTGTGCAGGCCTAGAAGGAGGAGATGTTGGCCAAAACTTTAGAGAGAATCTAATTATTAATTGCACAAGTCTTTGAAAAATTAACTATGTGCAAGGCACTTTCTAGGGGGCCCAGGCCAGTGGGTGGAAGGAAAACAGTAAAGGCTGCTGAGATCAGCACACTGCCTACAGTTGTTTTTTGATCTTCTCACTTGATCATTTGAGAGGTCGGCAGCTTTGAAACCCATTCACGTACAGTGATCAGGGCTCAGAGAGAACAACCTCGTGTTCACTCTCATGTAGCTGGTTAGTGCAGAGCCTGGGTCTATAATCCACATCTTTGTTTTTGTGCTTCTGGAGATAATTTCTCAGCGGCAGAGGTTAAGAGTGATGAATTTGATTAAGCTAAAGGGAGACCTCTCTCTCAGCTGAGAAGTATCACCCTTTTGAGAGGAATTGTAGACTTTATAGCCTTCAAAGATTATAATCCAGACTCCTCTCATTCACTGACGTTGAAAGGCTGTAGCCAGAGGGGGGTCCAAAATCATACAGCAAATTGGTGACTGAGATGGGACCAGAAGAGACATGAAGACAAGCTGGAGGAAATAATGTAATGCTTTGGGGGCAGGGGAGGCCAAAGGCCTGGGTTCCTTTGGGGACCCTCAAAACCACCCCCTTACATCCTCAACAGAACCACTTCTTTTCCTGGAACTCCTTCCCCCACTGTAAAGCTCACTCCCAGCCTCTGGGGGGACCATCCTTCCTCATAGTCCTAAGACCATACTTACATACTTACAAACATACCAAGCTTACATACCAAGCAAACATACTTACTGGTTTCCAGTCATCAAAGCTTGGGGCCAGGGCTCAGCTTAGATGCATGCTTTGACTGGAGAGGATAGGGCTTTGGAGGGCCCTTCTGGACATCTTCCAAAGTCCTTAGTCCTAGGGCACCCAGAATCCTCTCAGCTTGGGAGTGTCTTCAGAGAGATGCTCTTGGTATCGTTGTGGGTAGCTCTGCATCTGCAGTGCTCAGCAGTTTGTACACCTGGGATGAGAAAGGAGACTCATGCTCCTTAGAGACCCCCAACTGGGCAGCCCTCCCAAGCACAGCTAGGCCAGGGAAGAAGGCTCGGGGCTCTTTGAGCTCTATCATAGGGTCTTTGGGGCTCCCAGCTCACATCTGCAGGCTCTGTGGTTCTCACAACCACCCATTTCCTCTGACGGCATCACAGACCATCAAGGAGCCACCTTCCCCAAGTTCCTGTTTCTAAAGGAGAAGCAGCTGCCTTGTCATCCTAGAGGGAGAGGTTTTTCTCTGGCTTTGTGGCTTGGTCTTGCCTGAGGAACATGGAACTGAGGTAAGTGAGGAGTTTCCCATGCTTACCGGACCATTATAATCACCTGAGTCTCTCGCTGGTATCAGATTCCTGGGATCCCCCATCTTCTGTGTCCAAGTCACCAGAGGAAAGCCAAGGAATCTGAATTTTATACACTCCCAAGAGATTCCCTTGACTGGCTTTGGGGGAAACACTGCCTTGGAGTGATGTGTCCTAATCTTTAATGTGTATAGGTATTCCTTGGGGATCTTGTTAAATATTTATTTTTGAGAGGGAGGGAGGGAGTGAGAGGGACAGAGAGGGAGGGAGAGGAGAGAGGGAGCAGATACACTACTGGGGGAGGGGCAGAGAGGAAGATCATGACTTGAGCTGAACTCAGAAGTTTAACCGACTGAGCCACCCAGGCTCTCCTTCGGGGATCTTATTTTTTTTTTTTTTTCAACATTTATTTATTTTTGGGACAGAGAGAGACAGAGCATGAACGGGGGAGGGGCAGAGAGAGAGGGAGACACAGAATTGGAAACAGGCTCCAGGCTCTGAGCCATCAGCCCAGAGCCCGACGCGGGGCTCGAACTCACGGAGCGCGAGATCGTGACCTGGCTGAAGTCGGACGCTTAACCGACTGCGCCACCCAGGCGCCCCTCGGGGATCTTATTAAATAGCAGATTCTAGTTTGGTGGGTCTGGGGTGGGACCTAAGATTCTGTACTGCTAACAACTCCCAGGCTATACCCCACAATGCTGGTCCATGAACCACTTTGGGCAATAAGACCAAGACAGTGGTTCTCTAAGTGTGGTCCCAGGCCAACAGCCTCAGCATCATCTGGGAGTTTGTTAGACATAAAAATTCTTGGGCCCCATCTCAGATCTGCTAAATCAGAAACTCCATAGGTGGGGCCAGCAAATTGCTTTCCACAAGCCCTCCAGGTGTTCTAATACACAGCCCAAGCTTGAGAATCACTCAGCTAGGATAAAGAATTTTAAAAATCTTTTAACTTGTTTTATTTTTTATTTTTTGTTTAAATTTACATCCAAATTAGTTAGCATATAGTACAACAATGATTTCAGGCGTAGATTCCTTAGTGCCCCTTACCCATTTAGCCCATCCCCCCTCCCACAACCCGTCCTGTAACCCTCAGTCTGTAATACTCCATTGTACATATATACCACATCTTCTTTATCCATTCATCCATCGATGGACATTTGGGCTCTTTCCATACTTTGGCTATTGTTGATAGCCAAACTGCGCCTGGGTGGCGCAGTCGGTTAAGCGTCCGACTTCAACCAGGTCACGATCTCGCGCTCCGTGAGTTCGAGCCCCGCGTCGGGCTCTGGGCTGATGGCTCAGAGCCTGGAGCCTGCTTCCGATTCTGTGTCTCCCTCTCTCTCTGCCCCTCCCCCGTTCATGCTCTGTCTCTCTCTGCCCCAAAAATAAACGTTGAAAAAAAAAATTTTAAACATTGGGGTGCATATGCCCCTTCGAAATAGCACACCTGTATCCCTTGGATAAATGCCTAGTAGTGCAATTGCTGGGTCGTAGGGTAGTTCTATTTTTAGTTTTTTGAAGAACCTCCATACTGTTTTCCAGAGTGGCTGCACCAGCATTCCCAAAAAATCTTTTTAATGTTTATTTTTGAGAGAGAGCATGTGCGAGCGGGGGGGGGGGGGGGGGGGGGGGAAGGGCAGAAAGAAGGAGACAGGATCCAAAGCAGACCCTGCACAGAAACAGCCCGATGCAGGGCTTGAACTAAAGAACCATGAGATTATGACCTGAGCTGAATGAAGTCAGACAAACATCTGAGCCACCCAGGCACCCCAGGATAAGGAATTTGATAAATTGTCTTTGTTACCTCATTCATTAAAATTTAAATAAAATCCTCATCTCATTAAAGTCTAAATAACCACACCTATGGCTGCCTTTCCATTAGGGGGCTTAGTATTCCTGGAGACATCGCTTTTTAACACAAAATGGCACTGAAATAGCTCCTGACTATAGCTCAGACCATAGTCTTTTCTAGGGCCCTTGCAGCCTAAGAACACATTTCAGCTCAGGTTTTTTCTCCCAGGGAAGGTTGGTTTGAGATTTAACTCCACGGGCACTTGGTGTAAAGAGCTGAAAGGAGGGGCGCCTGGGTGGCGCAGTCGGTTAAGCGTCCGACTTCAGCCAGGTCACGATCTCGCGCTCCGTGAGTTCGAGCCCCGCGTCAGGCTCTGGGCTGATGGCTCGGAGCCTGGAGCCTGTTTCGGATTCTGTGTCTCCCTCTCTCTCTGCCCCTCCCCCGTTCATGCTCTGTCTCTCTCTGTCCCAAAAATAAATAAACGTTGAAAAAAAAAATTAAAAAAAAAAAAAAAAAAAAAAGAGCTGAAAGGAGCCAGAGTGGAGGCACATCCTGTGTAAGATCATTCTAATTAGAATATTAGAATGGGTGATGGCCAAAGAATGTGGCCTGTGGCAGGGAGGGAAGTGAGCACAGGCCCACCCTCCTGCTCTTGTCTGCATACAACTCTGACGTCCACCTTCTTATTTGACAGACTGGCCTCAAGGTTAAATCAAAGGAGGCACCTGAGAATTAGTTTAAAAGCCCGGATCTGCTGTTTATTAGTTTTGTGACCACTTGTAGCACCTCTGGGCCTGTTTCTCATCCATAAAATAGGACTAGCATTTACCTCACCGGACCAATATTATGAAACATATAGATGGTACAAAGGCCCCCAGCCTATGACAGATGCTCAATAAAAGGCAGAATATGAGGGGCACCTGGATGGCTCAGTCAGCTAAGTGTCTAACTTTGGCTCAGGTCATGATCTCACGATTTGTGAGTTCGAGCCCTGCATTGGGCTCTCTGCTGTCAGCATGGAGCCCACTTAGGATCCTCTGTCCCCCTCTCTCTGTCCCTCCTCCACTCATGCTCTCTCTCTCTTGCAAAAATAAACATTAAATAAAAAAAAAGATAATGCCAGAAAGTGATATAATAAAATCTTATTTAAAAAAAGGCTGAATATGGAAATGCATTGATTTTGGAAGAACTGGAAAAATTTTCAGGCTAGGTGACCTCGGCCAAATCACTTAATTCTCCTCACACATTCCTTGTCTATGAAACAGACTTGACCACTTTGCAGGGGTGCTGTAAGAACTGGGTAAGATGATTTACATGGAAGAGCTTTTATATAATCATCTTGGGTAATCTAAGTGGCCATTTCCTTGACTCTCACAAAGCAGGCATCCAAGTGTTTCTGGACTGAACAGGGAGAAAGGAAATGAAAATGATAAGAGAAAAAAGTATGGTATGGACCAATCAGGTGTAGTCAGTTGCAGCCTGACTCCAGTCACAAGGCTAAGGTGGGAAAGCAGGCAGCCATTCATGTCAGGTGTGGCAAGAAGGCCGGAGTGATGTGGGTTTTAAGAGCTGCGACCATCAGACCACCTCCAGCTCAAAAACTGTTGTCCTGTATTGTCGGGAATTCAGCTCGGTGCCCTGTATCTCTGTCCACATGCATTTGCTTCATCTCCTTTCCCAGGATGAGCAGGGTCCATGTCATGTAACAAGTATCTTCCATAGACACAGCAACCTCGATGTACTTACTATATGGTAGCAGCAGCCCCTGGATCATTTGAAACTGATGGTGGCTTCCTAATGTTACTGGTCGATACAAAGAGCCATTTCTGGAGAAATGAAGTCTGGTCTGTTTGAGGAACCCAGGCATGTGGTTGCAGACTACTAAATCAGGGTGGGACTCAGCAACCCCCAAAGGTGGCAGAGCTGAAATGTGAAACGCCTTTCCAAGACCTTAGCGTTTCCTCCTTCATTATAAGCCACACAATCGGGCTTCTGATGATTTTTGGTTTGAGGGGAATAGCAGTGTGTCAGATGGGCCTGGAGTTCACTCCTAGATGGGCTTACTGGTATGACCTTGGGCAAATTATTTATCCGGAGTCTTCATTTCTTCTTGGGTGAGATAATGATCGGTATGTGAAAAAGCCCAGCATGAAGCCCAAAAACACAAGTACCCTGGTTCCACCCTGAACCCCAGTGAGTGGCTTGAGAGAAATAACACCAGCAATCAGGTAACAATGAGACATATACAGCTTTATTTAATAATCTGTAAAAAGTTGTACTCTGGCAGAGTGACGCATTCCCTATCTCAGCAGAAAGCGAACAGTGTGTCTGAAAAGCCCCTTCCTAAGATTCGGAACTGTCTAACCCTGAGCTTACATCTGATGCCATCACGAGCCGGGGCCCTGCTGTGCGGCAGCTGGTTTCATCCTCTTCCCATTGATACTCTGGCTGGCTGTGACCCCTCACACAGCATTCCACTAAACACAACTGTACCTGCATAGTCTGTCCTTATAGACGAGCCCCTTCCCTCTCTTTTTAAAGAACTGTCAAAAATCTTTCTGAGAAATGGGTTCTGTACCAATTTCACTTAGCATCCACTAAGTCAGCTGAAGTCAAGGCTATGCCTATTATACATGATATTCCGTTGATGTCTGTGCCTTTTTCCCCCAGCTGTTTCCTCACCATCTATGTAATTTTCAGGCCATACCTCTCCTTTCTCTGAGGATTGAGGGGTGGAGAAACACTCTTCATCAGACTCAGGAGGCACTTCTTGTGGATATCTGGTAAGTGGTATCAGACACTGCAGCAACAGCAGTTTTGCTCTGGCAGAGCGGAGGCCTGATATTTTGTTTTCCACCTTCCTGTGCTAAGAGAGTCCAGTAATTAAGCCACGCTCACTTCTTAGGAAAACTCCATATTGCATCAGAACCTCATCATTCCTGGGCTTCTAAAAGAATATTATCCCTCCCCTTTATTTACAGAATAACATATGTGAATGCATTTGGACAGAACAAGATAGCTGGCCACCCTGCCTGCCTCTCTTATGTAACAGGCTCCCTTCTATTGGTCACAATCAATAGTAATCATGATCTTCCACATTCCTCAGAGCTGCTGAAGTCACTTTGCAAATCTTGTTGACTAATTTGGAACCAAAAGAGAATGCAGGGGTCTACCCAGCCTAGAAACCTGTTCTGTAGATTTCCCTTAAAAACACCATTGAAAATGAAACGGAAAAAAAAAAAAGTCCCCCCTTTTTTTTTTGTTGTTTTGCAGAAGCTCTACAAGAAAGCATATCTAAAATCACAGAACTATGCACACACAAACACAGACACGCGTGCTCACACACATACACCAGGATCAAAGAATCTTGTCAGATACGTAGTTGGGAAAGCACGAAGAAAAGCTGGCAAGGGAAGATATGGAAATTTGATCAGCTAAAGATGCTGGAATGTTATAGTAATGGCAAGGAAGTGGTTCTTGGTACATACAAAAAGGAGGGTGGGCAAGCAGAGAGAATGATAAATCCACGATACCAGAGAGTGTCAGTGGCCATGCAGGAGTTAAAGATAGATGCCAGTTTGCTGGATGAAATGTTATATTATGGAGTGGTCGTTTGAAGGAGGATGGACTTGCATGGTCCAGGGGAGGATCATCTGCTTAACAGGACACCTCCATGGTCTGGTGTCTGTCCACAACATCAGGGGACTCAGAGGATTCTTGAGTTCCATCTGATTGATTGCTGGTGACAGATCGGCTGAAGGCACTTTCTCCAGAGCCGATGCTACTTGAAGTTGAGTGGGTTCGTGATCGGGCGAGCCGGGTCATGCTGGCAGATGGTACTGCAAGAAAGAACCAAGAGGACTAGAAGATGGAGCCCTGGCTAAGCTTAGCTAATCCAGAAATTTCACCAAAGGCTTTGCTTTATGTTTAGCTTTCCCAACCCATTTAAGGGGAGACCCAGGACAAGATACAGCCATCTCCATTTTGCATTGTTTGCTTAGGTGAGTGGCTATATGCAAGGTTCATTTAATCCTCTGGATCTGATTGGAATCTCAGCTAACTCTAGTCTATAGGAGAATAAGGGGAAACCTAAGTCCAGAGTACAGCCTCTTAGCTATGCCCACGCCATTCATACAGTGATTAGGAAGGAGGCTTTGGGAACCCAAATGGGTAACCAAAACCTGCAGTGCATGCAAGACTAAACCAAAAGAAAGATGAACCACACAAGTATGAAGGTGTTTCACAAACACAGTGCAAGCCCGATACAACAAGACTACCATCCGTGTCCACAGGCTATCCTTGCTACCTGGGGAGGAGACATCCAGGAAGGTGTGGGTGTAGGGGAGGACAGGTGGGCTGGCGCTGACCTCTATGCAGACAGCAAGGTACATGCTGCCTGCAAGGGAAGGACTCTAGGAGTGGGTGTTTCACTCAGACTACTGTTCTACCACTGCTTTGACCCTGTGGTCCCTCCAGCTTGGCCAGGACATGGCCTTACCTGGCATAACTTCCCTGCCTATCTTCCTGAGGCACTGGCTACTCCCTTAGCTGTCATTTCAATGCTGGGGTCAAAAGATGCCATCACCTGCCAAGTTTTCCAGGCATAGGCTCTGATATTCCTATTTAGAATCAAGGCTACCCTTTAATTCCTGTGTCTGGGGTTCATGCAAGGATCAGTAGGTGGTGGTGGAAGAGGGGCCCTGCCTATAAAGTTTTGGGTACTGCTGTGACCCTGGATCTGGATGATAAGAGAAAGCTTGGCTATTACAACCCGCTCCTTTCTTCCTGGGGAACCAGGGCTGGACCTGCAGGCTAACCCTCTTAGGGAACAACGAGCCACGTTCTATCGGGCTCTCACTGCACAGGAAAACCGCGGACATGCTGCAGGCAGCCATACAGCCAGGAGAGCATGGCTGGGAGGCAGGGGCGGGGCCAGCACAGAGGAAGGTACCTGACTCGGTGCTCAGGTGACTGAGCTGCACATACGGGACTGGAAGCAGGATGGACACAGGAAAAGGCAGGTTAGTGATCCAAGAGTGCCAAGTGGCAACCTCGGCTGCCCAGTAAACACTGACAGAATACTTTAAGGGACAAAGTTTTATTTTAAGCTCCCAGAGAAGAGGTGAGGCTGACTGATATTTTATTACCATCTAGGGTGCCTCTCTCAACTAGTCAAGGGCAACTGTTTTCCCCATACACTACCAACAGCCATCTGTTTAGGATTAGAAATGGGCTGGAAGATCAGCTGTTTCCTAGGAAAGGGATGAAAACCGGGTAGGGAAGGGACTTCTCCTCCCAGTGAGCCAGAGAGATGTGGGTGTGGGCTCGGTTGGTAGTGGCTCACAGACGGGGATGACACAGCCACTCTAGACGAGACATACACAGTCTGCCTGCCAGGCACAGGGCTGTACCCAGGGGTCAGCTGCTCCCCAGGCAGCGGTCCAATGGCCATTTACCACACTTATACCAAAGACAGGAAAAAAATCACCCTACTGGGTAAAGAGCTCTGTACCTGGGTTGAAGAGAGTTTTTCTTCTTAAAAATTCCAAGAAAGGAGCAAGTGTGGATAGTCTGTGACAAATGAGAAAGCTGAGGGGTCTCACAATACAAGAGACCAGGACAGTGGCACACAATATGGACACATCCTTGGACTCACTCTAAACTACTCTGCAAGTTCATTTCCTATTGTGGGGCGGATGTAACTGAGGAGATTACCCTTTTCTTCTGAAGTCTCCATTGTGTTTTTCTAGGCCAGGCATCATAACCAGCTGAGTTCAAATGCAAATTTCAGATTCACAAGTTTAGGAAAGGCTAAGTCTCAGTGGTTGAAAAGATGGACTCTGGAGTCAGACTGCTAGGGTCTGAATCATAGTTCTGCAGGTGAACTGTTATCCTAGGAAATGTGTTTATTAGTCTCTTTAAGCCTCAGTTTCTTCTTCTATAAAATGGGGCTAATAACAGAACTTACCTCTTAAGGTTATAAACACAGAACGCCTGGCACAAGGCAAGTGTTTAGTAAGTGTTAGCTCACCTTATATATATACATACAGAAAAATATTCCATCAATATTTTGTTTTTTACTTGACTTTAGGCTGGCTACCACAGAGGTTATGCCCTGAGAATTGTGGGCTCCCCAGATGTCAAAATTGACCCCATTATCATTAAATTTTTGCTAGAAAGAAAGTTTTGTACTACTCACTGTAGCCCATTCCCTGCAAAAAGTACTTGAAGGCCTCGGTGAGCTTTCCAGGCTAGGGGAACAAATAAGAAGGTATTAATCTTTGCACAGGCAGAGAAGTAGAATCAAATGAGTGCTTTGTAAAAAAACAATCTCCTTACCTGAACTACTTGGGGTAGCCCACCACAGTCTGCCATCTAAAAGAGGAGAAAAATGTAAGTACTTAAACTTAGAGGATGTGCTGAGAATCCATGAGTCTTTTCAAATAGGACAGGATTAACTTAATGTTTAACTAAAGTGTATGTTTCCTCAATGCACTCTTATACAAAGACATATCCTAACAATAACCTTGGATATAAATCTGAAAAGATTATTTACTACTTATTAATTAGTAAGATGTACAGCCTGATTTTCAGGCCCAGGGTGAGAATTTTCCATTAAGGGTGACAGTGAAGTTACCACTACTTCACTGGTTTTGCCACTACCTTGAAGAATGCTACTCTCAGAGTCCTCAGTGTGACCCTAACTTCTCAGGGTACCATGCTTTGTAAGTTCCCTCTCATCCTAATATCATCTTCATTCTTCAACTAAGTGGATTTCTCCAATCAGATGGTGATGTTGAATTTGGCCAACTCACTTTCCTCTCAAAGCTGGATTTGGTGAGGCTCTCACTTTGTAAATATTTACAGCTGGTTATTCTCACCTGTGCAAGGATTTCTAGAGTAGAGTTTTGTTAGCAAGCATTGGAATTACCTGGAAGACTCGTTAAAACTCAGATTCTTGGGTTTCTGCCCTAGAGATTCTGATTTAATAGGTCTGGGGTGGGGCTCAAGAACCTGCATTTCCAATAAGCTCCCAGGTGAAGCAGATTCTGCCAATTTGCAGAAAACATGCCTTGTTTCTAAGGCATGACAGCCAACTACGGGCCTACCCTCTTCCTTCCAGCTGTTATGCATTCTGTACTCAGTATCCTGTACAGGCTGGCTGGAACTTTTCAAGAAAAAGATATAAACCATCGTTTCTATTCACTAGCATGAAAACATTGAGGTGGGGGACTGTTATTTAGCAGATGGGAATGCTACAGAAGGCACAGGAATTTGAGGTTAACAAGAGGCAGTGCCCTAAAATTCTAATAATAATATTAGGAATAAACATTTACCCTGATTTAAGTATAAAACACACCTAACTGGCACAGGCTATATTTTCATGAAGTTTAAGAGTCAAAACTGACATAAAACAGTTAACACACGTAGAGAGAAAATATTAAGAGCAACTATTTCCAAGCTTGATGCCTATTAAATAGTTGGAGTGTGGGCATTTTTGCCCAGAAATAACCACATCCATGGATACTACGGAGTTCAGTTTTATGCTTTCAGAATACTGATTCAAACCTGCAGGAAAAACTATTTGAAACCATATGCTTTAAAAAACAAAACAAATAAAAAGACTTCCTATTTTGGACCAGTTCATCAACCACTTGGACCTCAGAACATTCTGCATTCTGTTGCCTCAGAGCATTAACCCCATGTTCTATTTCCAGGAACTATGGCCTACTTCTGGTGAAAGGACTTCCCTTTCAAGCCACTTCAAAGAGAAAGGGAAGAAATCAGAGGTCTTTCAGGCTGAAAAAGTAGCAGTAAGCAACATAAGATCGGCACTTCAATACAGTAATCCATATTCAAATCAGTGTGTCAGGCTGAACATTTTACTACAGGCTGAAGAAAAAGCGAGGTTGACACTCTTGCCTGGGGTACAATGAATAGGGGAAGAAACTTGATACTGATTTCAGAAATTTAATATAAGAGCTGCTCTCTATCTGCTCTAAGAGAAAGAAAATGCACCCACCCCCTTCATTAGAACATTATTGGAAGCTTCCTTACCAATACAATAGGACTTAGCATGTAAATAATTCCCTCCATCTTAATTCTCACAACATTAAATAATGCTTATGAAGTTTTTAATGACACGGGAAAATGCTCATATCAAAAGTTGAGGAAAACAGACCCAGGGCTGTAAATATTCGATGACCTTAATTATGTAAAAAGTGTATAGGAATGGGGCATCTGGGTAGTTCAGTTGGTTAAGCATCTGACTCTTGGTTTCGGCTCAGGTCATGATGTCATGGTTTGTGAATTTGAAGCCCAGTGTCGGGATCCACACTGACAGCACGGAGCTTGCTTAGGATTCATCTCTCCCTGCTCTCTGCCCCTCCTTTGCTCGCTTTCTCTCTCTCTCTCTCTCTCTCTCTCAAAATAAATAAATAGATTTAAAAAATAAATCCACTGAAAGTGTATAGGAAAAAGACACCAATTTTTTTTTTTTTTTTTCCAACGTTTATTTATTTTTGGGACAGAGAGAGACAGAGCATGAATGGGGGAGGAGCAGAGAGAGAGGGAGACACAGAATCTGAAACAGGCTCCAGGCTCTGAGCCATCAGCCCAGAGCCCGATGCGGGGCTCGAACTCACGGACCGTGAGATCGTGACCTGGCTGAAGTCGGACGCTTAACCGACTGCGCCACCCAGGCGCCCCCTTAGACACCAATATTTTTTACCAGAGAACTTTGGGTGGTAGGATTATGGGTAATTTTTATTTATTTTGTTCTTTACTTTTCTCTTTTTTCCAATTTTCTACAAGGAGAATATATTCAGGAAAAAGAAATTAAAAAAAAAAAAAGAATCAGACAGAGAGAGAGAAATTTTCTTTCTTTCTAGGCAACTATTCCAGAAATACAGTAATTTGAACCTTGTATAATTAACTTACAAATTGGCTGGCAATGAGAAAAGAAAACACCTTACCTTTAGCAAAGTTGTATTTATAGGATTCAGGCGAGAATTGCATTCAACCTTAAAAAAAAAGAGAGAACAATTTTATGAACCATTAGAAAAATAAGAAATAGCTTGGCACGAGACTGATCTTCCAAGATCAAAAGCTCAGTTTGGAGATGGCTCAATCAGCCAAAGAAATGTCCAAAATACAAAGTAAGAGATATGTGATGCATTTGACATCTGATTGTTTCTGAGTAAATCTAAAAAGTCTGGCTAATTTCATTTTCTGAATCTGTTGCGAGTATGTAAAGAACTAAATGTTCAATCTAATTTCTCCTACTGGCTACATAACTTGGGGGTTAGTTACCTATTTTAAAATGTGAATTGGACCATGGGCCTCACCAGCTGGGGTCCTGATGGCTTCCCAGCACAAATGGCCCTGACTAAGCCCTTTGCACCCCCGCTCAACCCCACCCCACAGCTTACCCCTTTCCTGTGTCCTGGGTTTGCCATTCCTCACACCCTCTTTCCTGAGTCACAAGGTTTTTCACTGCCCCACCTAAATACTGACCACTCTATGTTCTCTTCTCTCACAGCAGTCATCATAATAAAGAATTACAACCTATGTATTTACATGTTTGGTATCTTATACTCTTAGATCCATGGAAGCAGGGACCTCAAAGAAAATGTTTTAGGGACATAATCTGCAGGTTCAGCAATGTTTTATGGCTAATTTGATCAACTAAATCTCTTTTTTCTTACACATGCTTGCCAAGCACACACATAAAAACACTGCTAAGAGCCTGGAATCTAGTGGGGGTGAAAATACATAATACAAGGCTGAAGGACATCACTTCAAAATTTCACAACTGAGCTGAGCGAGTAGAGAAGGATAAGTAGGATTTCAAGAGATAGAGTGAGAAGGGGTAGGTGTTTGAAGGCTTCCAGAGTCAAGGGAAAAGCATAAGCAAAGGACCAGGTGATGTGAAGTGGATGTGCAGAGCACGTGTGGGTTGCAGAGTAAGTGTGGTGTGAAGACACACTGTGAAGCGAAGCAAGTCTGGGAGGCAGACTGGAGCTGACCATAGAAGGCAAGAGGCCACAGAAGGTTTCTGAGGTAAAAGGATTTGAGTTGTTTTAGGAAAGTAACCAGCAGTGGCCTGTATGACAGACTACAGAGGCAGCAAGCCAGTTAGGGAGTTATTCAAATTACCTAGGCAAGAATCAGTAATCCGGCTGAACTCTGGGGATTGCTGATGGGCAGGTATACAAAACTCTTCTACAATCAGGGGATGCTTTAAAAGCCAGGATCACCAAACCAAAGTTTTGCTCTATACAAATGACAATGCAGGCAGTAATAAGCAAATGTACCAGTTTAGTACAGAATTACGCATTAACTCTGAAGGGGAGAATTTAAAAACTGGATCCCTAACTGCCAAGTATAGGTGAGAACATAGTAGATATGCAATAAATATTTTCTGGAAGAATGAGCTCCCATATCTGGATTTAATATAATAAATATGCTTTCCTTGGTTCACCACTTTGTAATTTCTACCAACTCTATAAGAATTCTCCATAGCTGGTGAGCCGAGCCAAGCACAATGGTTGGTTTTTTGACATGTCTACACTCTCTCCAGCTCCCCAAATGCAAAGACTCCATCTTACTCATTTTTGTATTCTCCACTGTATCGAGCAAATAGGGAGGAAGCTCAAAAAAATGAGGCTGAATGAGTAAGTGAGCAAGAACAGTTAGCAAAAGGTACCAAAACTTGAGGAGTTCCTTCCTGCTCTTCCCTGCATGGATAGCCTTCTAACCCCTACCAATCTATGGGATAAAATGCTAGCTCTTACAAGGGAGCTACGTTTGAATCTGTCTAGAAGAAAGCTCCTGAAATTCTTATCTATAAACACTGAAGGCGTGGAAATCATAACACAAGACCTTAGCTGTACTGGCCAATCTATATAGTCATGTAAAATTATTGGAAATGTTGCTTTAAGTCCATGCAAGTTAAAAAAAAAATTCAGTATTAGAAAATTCTGATAAGAGTATCTTCTAAAAACAACACTCTTTTCTTGTTTTAGGTTATATGTTTATGAAGAAAAAAAAATTTTTAAAGTAATCTCTACACCCAGCGTGGGGCTCAAACTCACAACCCCAAGATCAAGAGTAGCATGCTCCACCAACTGAGCCAGCCAGGCCCCCTGAATAGATGTTTTTGATAGGTATTTTTGTAGCATGTATCTCCACCTTTTAGTTAGAAAACAAATCATCACTATAACTTTGTAACACTGGGGGAATTATTTATTTATTTATTTATTTGGACGTGAGCACATTTACTTCTGTGCTCAAGCCGTGCCATGTATTTTACACCAGACACAGAATGTTTTACAGGATAATTCAGGGAGGTATGAATATATCATCATATCTACTTCACCCCAGGCCCATAAACCTTGTCTATATCTACACCTCTGATTAGTTACTAGACTCCCTTTCCAAAAAGCCTTACTCCCTCATGTTTTTCTCTAAACAGGGCAGAAGTGAAGACTGTCAAAGAATACCCGGTAATCTCACACAGATACCTAAGTTACGTACACTGTAGGAAAAACAAGCGCAGACATAAAAAATGTCAACTTCATTTGTAATAAAAAAAAAAATACATATTAAAACAGTGGGACACCATTTTTAACCTATCAAATTATTAATAAAATTTAAAAATCTAATGCTGGACAGGATGCTGTGAAACAGGCACTCTCATACATTGCTAATACCAACACACTGCTATCTATATCCCTTCTGAAAGGAATTTGGCAAATGTTATAAAAATTTTTGCAAAGGTTTATGATTTTTGACACATTAATTCCACTTCTAGAAATCTATCCCAGGGAAATGATCAAAAATTCATTATAGATGTTCAACAGCAACATTATTAATGGTGCAAAATCTGATATAATCAACTGGAGAATGAGGTTAAGTAAACAAAGGTACATTTACAAGACTAAATATTATACAGATGTATGTACTGACTTTATAATATGGAAAAAGGCTACTAAAAATACTATCAGTAATCAGGTCCCCAAACCTTATATGTTTAGTATCACCCAGTGTATGTTAGAGGAAAAGATAATAGTTTACCTTTGGGTAACGGGATTGTGATTTTTCCTCCTGTCCTTCTACTTTTTAATTTTTTCATTTTGTCTACAATGAGCATATATATTTTTACCAATGTGTTATGTACTTGAGGAGGAGGCAGAGGAAAGCATAAAGTCTCTCAGCAGCCTTCCAGCCTGCTGATACAGTTCCAGGTGTATGGTGGCTGCAGAAGGCCGAGGCTGTCAGAAATCTGACAATAAGCAAATGGTGTTTAGTTATACTACTTGCCACGAAGTGAATGGCAGCACATAAAGCAATCAAAGGTAAAAATGATCCCGTCTGATGAAATCTAGTGATTGATGAGGAATTCATTTTCCAAACTGGATAACAACGAGCAAACCCTGACACATGTAACCAGAAATGAAAGAAAAAACAAACAAACAAACAAAAAAACACTAGTATTTACCAACGGTTTCTAGTGTGCCAACAGTGTGCTGTATATACATTTTACTGCATTTTTTGAAAAACATTTATTTAAGAGAGAATGGGCATGTGTGAGCATGGGAGGGGCAGAGAGAGGGATAAAGAGAACCCCAAGCAGGCTCTGCACTGTTAGCAGAGTCCAACACAGGGCTTCATCCCATGAACTGTGAGTTCATGACCTGAGCTGAAATCAAGAGCTGGACGCTTAACCAACTGAGCCACCCAGGTGCCCCCATTTCATTGCGTTTTAATTTCACTTGTCTTCACAACATCAGGACATACTTACCACAGCCTCGACTGCAGGTGAACTGTCCCCTACCACCAGTAGAGTAGAACACCTGAGGAAAGGCAAAGTAAGTGGTGACATTCTGCAAACAGCACTTATATGCTACTGAATACTAAATTAGTCTATGAAAGGCAAAAATATTTAGCAACTCACTAGGGAAACTGAGGTACTTACTTTAATGTCTTCGATTTATTATCATTTTGGCCCAGCAACGGTCTTTCAATCTCCAGGTCTCTGCGTCTAGAAAAAAAGAAGGAAGCAATACACTTTTCAGGTAAAATCATGGCAATTCAGATTATTTCCTGGTTGTGAAAACCAAAATGTTTTGGAAGGAATATGAAACTCTCTTTCCTTCACACCTGATGAGGGAAAGGGCCCTGTGCACTTTGTTCACAAGCGGCCCTCTCAGTAGCATCGTGAGTGGTACAGAGCAGGAACAAGGTTCCTGGCTCAACCCTGATGGACACAGTGGGATGCTAAAAGTTTAGAGGCAACTTCAAAACTCAATGACAATGCTACTGAAATCCTCAAGTTCTAGTGTTTAATTTTCCAACTAGTTTACAGGAATAAATTCCTTAAGAAAAGGGGAACTTTTGAGGGAAAACCTGTAACTAACATAGTTTTACATGGTACTTAATAAACCTTTCTGATTTCAACTAAAAATCAGGAGGCTCTGTTATACAGAGGAAGGAGCTAGAGAGACCAAGTTCAAAATCTCTGGGTGAGTTTGGGTAAGTTACAGCTGACCCATTTTCTCAATCTTCTCCCATGTACCCAGAAAGCTAGCAGGAGCTAATAGTTTTACCCTGGAAAAGCTGGTCCCAAGATAAGAATCAGGCTCTCTCAATGACTGGGGGAGACACGAAAGTAGGTTTTGGAATACCAAACAAAAGAGAATTTACTAGTGTCCATGCGCAACTTCTGCCTGATGACAAGATGTCAGCAAAGAGAAACGGAATCAAGGCCCAAGACTTCTGTTCTTTCCTTCTTCTATATGTGTTTTTCTGTCTCGCCTCACACTACCTGTATGTTTTTGTGTGTATGTAACTTAGGCACTTTTTTGTCTTAAAACATCCTAAAACTACAACTGGTACTTGAATTTGCCCAAAACAGCCTTCAGTTCATGCATTCTTTTCCCCCCTCCCCCCAAGTAATCTCTACGTCCAACATGGGGCTCGAAGTTACAACCCCAAAATCAAGAGTCGCACATTCTACAAACTGAGACAGCCCCATTCATTCTCCTTGAAAGCTGTTTTCCTATCTGTCTGAAAGCCCCTCTTTTTCTGTGGTACAACATCATGAAAGCAATCTCATTACACAACACTGGAAAAAGTAGTTTATTTCCCCTTCTACTCTCCTTCAAATGTCCATTATCTTTTTAGAACTAGTTTATACTTAAGTGGAGGAATAGGAAACAACTGTACCCATTATAAGAACCCAGGAAGAGCTGTAGGTTTTCTTGGTTGATATCTTGGGCAATATGCAGTCGGTAAGTTTGAATCAGGTCCAGGTTGGCCTGCAACTCTTCCTAGAACAAGTGAAAAGAGACACAGGTAAACTTCTGAGCTACAGCACAAGTGTATGTTGTTTGGTTTGCATTCTCAATGCCCAAAGCCAAATCTCTCTGCTCATCATGGCAAGTGGGGCACAGGGTATGACTTTTAATCTTGGGGTTGTGAGTTCAAGCCCCATATTGGGTGTAGAGATTACTTTAAAAAAAAAAAAAAATAGAACGTAAGACTTCTCTTAATAGACATAAATCTTTATAATTAACTTATCTGTACTGATATAATACAAATATAATCACTGTTAGTGTATATATATATATATATATATATATATATATATATACTATCACTTAGTAATATCTATAGATTACATTCCATTTATATTTTTCAAGTTAATTTATCATTTATTTAATCTTATTACCAATACTATTAATGGTATAAAATACAAGAGAAACAAATAGTTCATGCAGTGTAGTGAGTCTCCCTCCCAACCAACCATTGTCCAACGGTCTCTCTCTTGCTGGCCTTCTAGAGGTCATTAGAACAGCTGCCAGGTTCTTGTGTACACAAGCATATATGTACATATGTGTACACCTGTACACAAGCACACACACATCCAGTAATCGGTTTTAAGCAGAAGAGAAAATGTTTGCTTTGGTGGGAAGAAATGTATCAGGGATAGTGAGGAAGCCAGTTAATCCAGGGCAGTGTATGTAAAGGTCACCATGAAATCTTGTAGAGAAATATAGATAAGGAAAATATTTGTTTGCATTCTTACTACTGTATGCATGAAGTGAGCCAAGAATATAATTGGAAACTGACCAAATGGATCAGAGTCCACCTGAAACTGAAGGGCACTAGAATCACTCTGAGAAAAGTGGTAAATGCTAAAGAAATTATAATAAAAGTAAATAACGAATGAAGCACATAGTAATTGGAGATGAAATGATCTAACCAGCTCTCCCTTAAGAGTTTAGAGAGGAACCTGAATAGCAAAATTAGAGATAAAAGAGGGAAGAAGTGATAATGGTATAAAAGGGGTAAAATTGGCTTAAGTGCTAATGGACTTCTTAGGTAAAGCTGTTATATAAAAATTGCCCCCCCTTTTTTTTATAAAAAACACAAATCGTGGTCTGCTAGACATACCTTGCTTCTCCCCTTAAAGGATGGTAGAGATCACTCCTTACCATATGTATGTATCATATATGTAGCTGTCTCGTTTATTTATACTACCTGTTTCTCTACAACCTTAATACAAATGGCCACTCTTGCCCGTGACTCTGGGGATCATGACCTGAGCCGAAATCAAGAGTTGGACGCTCAACCAACTGAACCACCCAGGCACCCCACAAATGACCACTCTTTTTAATTTTTGCAAATTTGATAGATAAAAAGAAGATATTGCTGTGGTTTTTTCTTATTGGTGAAGGTAAGATTATTCATGTTTCTAAACCTTATTTGTTCCTATTTCAAAACAATAGAAGCAACATAAGCATTTGTTTGCTTAAATTTTATTTACAATTTTTTTTAAAGTTTATTTATTGGGGCGCCTGGGTGGCGCAGTCGGTTAAGCGTCTGACTTCAGCCAGGTCACGATCTCACGGTCCGTGAGTTCGAGCCCCGCGTTGGGCTCTGGGCTGATGGCTCAGGGCCTGGAGCCTGTTTCCGATTCTGTGTCTCCCTCTCTCTCTGCCCCTCCCCCATCATGCTCTGTCTCTCTCTGTCCCAAAAATAAATAAACGTTGAAAAAAAAAAATTTAAAGTTTATTTATTTTAGCAATATCTATATCCAGTGTGGAGCTCAAACCCACAACCCCAAGATCAAGAGTCGCACGCTCAGCTGACTGAGCCAGGTGCCCCAAGACTTTATTGCTTAAGAGCAGTTTTAGGTTCACAGCAAAATTCAAAGGAAGGCTTCTTTGTTTTGAGCAAACTACTCCTCATTCCTGGAATGATCTTCTCCCCCAGCCCAAATCTAAAATGTTGGATTTTATTTGTCCTTCAAGGCCCAGCTGGGATACCTCTGCTACCTTGAAGCCTTCCCTGATCTTCAAATCAGAAGTAAATCTTTCCTGCCTTTGAATTTCTCTAGGCCCCTCACAGTACCTCTCCTAGGGCACTCTGGCAGAGTAGAAAGAGGAAAGCTTCAGAGTTAGCACAAATCTGGCTTCAAATCTCCTCCCTCGATATGCTATTAGCTGGAAACCAATTCATACTTCATCTGTAAAGTGGGAATAATACAATTCCCATTATGAGATCATTAGATTGAATTAATATACATAGAACATCTGTAGGTATTCAATGAAAGGTGGTTCTTACTACTTATCCCTTTTTACCTATGCTACAATAGCATTTCTGTATATCCTATCTCCCTACAGAGTGAACTAGAGAACAAGGGCCATATCTTACATACTTTTGTCTCTTCCACACACTTAGCATGGAATTCTGTAAACTTTGTGAACTCTTTTTTAAGGTATACAGTCAAAACCAAGCATGCTATGGGGGAGCTGGGTGACAGTTGGTTAAGGGTCCGACTTTGGCTCAGGTCATGATCTTGTGGTTCTGAGTTGGAGCCCCGTGTCGGACTCTGCTGACAGCCCAGAGCCTGGAACCTGTGTCGGATTCTGTGTCTTCCTCTCTCTGCCCCTCCCAACTTGTGCTCTGTCTCTGTCTCTCAAAAATAAATAAACGTTTAAAAAAAACCCAAGCATACTATGTCTACCCACCATGTGTGAAAAGATCATAGTCTTTGAGACTTCCAATTAAAGATGTTGGACTAAAATACTGCTTTACTCTTTCCAGAAAAGTCCTAAAATTAACAGCAAAAATTTTTCTTTGTAGTCATAAACTCATAAGGACAAAGGCAACAGGAAAAGTAACAACAGCAATAACATTCTGAAAGTGGGAAAGCAGAAGGAAGACTATAATCGTTCATTTAGCAGACTCAGTAAGGTTGCTAGGCTGGCAGCAGGGAGAGTGAAAGAAGTCAGCGAACGTGTACCAAGGAGCCTAAAAAGGCTCAAGGACTGTTGGCACCAGTTCTCTCTGCAAGCAGAGGGTAAAGATGGAGCTACCAAAATAAGATTAGCTCCAAGTTCTGTTAAATAAAAATGTAACATCAGGAGGACATAATAATCAAAACACACAAAGCAAAAACAAACAGAATTGAAGGGGGAAATAGAAAATTCAACAATAATAGCTGGTAACTTTAATATCTCACTTTCATTCATGGATGAATAATGAGGTAGAAGATCACAAGGAAACAGAAAACTTGAACAATACTGTAAACCACCAGACCTGACAGACACCCAGAGTACACTCTACTTAATAGAAGCAGAATGAATACACATTCTTCTCATGTGTACATGAAATAGACAGACCACATGTAGAGACCATATGCTAGGACATAATAAATCTCAATAAATTAAAAAAGAAATGAAATATTAAATATATCCTCTGATCACAATGGAATAAAGTTAGAAATCAGTAATAGGGAAATCTGGGAAATTAAACAAAATACTCCTAAAAAACTAATGGATCAAAGAAGAAATCACAAGGAAATTAGAAAATACTTGTTTTGTTTTGAATTAAAAACATTTTTTAAATAATTTATTTATTTTTTAATTTACATCCAAGTTAGTTAGCATATGGTACAATAATGATTTCAGGAGTAGTTTCCTTATGCCCCTTACCCATTTAGCCCATCCCCCGCCCCCCACAATCCCTCCAGCAGTCCTGTTTGTTCTCTATATTTAAGAGTCTCTTATGTTTTGTCCCCTCCCTGTTATATTATTTTGTTTCCCTTCCCTTATGTTCATCTGTTTTGAAAAATATTTTTTTAATGTTTATTTATTTTTGAGAGAGTGCACTTGTACACACCCTTGGGGGAGGGGCAGAGAGAGAGGGAGACAGAGGATCCAAAGCGGGCTCTGTGCTGTGGGGCTCGAACTCATGAACTGTGAGATCATGACCTGAGCCAAAGTCAGATGCTTAACCGACTGAGCCACCCAGATGCCACAGAAAATACTTTGAGATAAATGAAACTACCAAAACTTATGGACTGCAGATAAAGTGGTATGGCAAGGGAAACTTATAGCTGTAAATGCCCAGATAAAAAAAAAAAAAGAAAGATCTCAAATCCATAACTAGCATTCCACCTTAAGAAACTACAAAAAGAGGAAACTTAAAGCAAGTAGGAGGGAAATAATAAAGATTAGAGTGGAAATAAATGAAATAGAGAATAAAAAACAGGAGAAAAATCAATAAAACAAACAACTGACTGACTAGACTACCAAAAAAAAGAGGTAAGATTTGAATTACTTTTAAAAATAGGGAGGAAAGAGGAGACGTTATTTTCAATTTTACAGAAATACAAAGAATTATAAAGGAATATTATGAATAATTTATGCCAACAAATTGGGTAACTGAGATAAAATGGACAAATTCATAGAAAGACACAAAACACCTAAAGCATCTCAAGAGATAGATAAATTTGAATAGACCTTTAGTAAGTAAAGAGATTAAATTAGTAACATAAAAAAACATCCACAAAGAAAAGCTTTGGCCCAGATGGTGTCACTATGAATTCTACCAAAGATTTAAAGAAGAATCAACAGCAATCCCTCCCAAACTCTTACAAAAATTAAAACAGTACTTATCAGATCATTCAAAACCTTATTATCCACCTCGCTCTTCCCTCTGAAAAGAGGACTGGGGTTCCCTCTCCCACCCAATAATTATCCATGACTGTCATTTCCGCTATAGACTTCAGTTTCCTCACCAGTAAAACATGGGGATTAAATAAGATAATGTCTAAAGTTCTTTAAGCATTGATATTCTCTGTTTATTTTGGTTTCTCTTTTCTCTGAAATTTCTATTTTTGTGAAGCCTTTCTCACACCTCATTATGTCTCTGAAGATGTTGGGTGAGGCACGTGATGTTGTCAAACATTAACAGATGGCATGCCGTTGACAGGAACAGGTGGCAGGGGAGGGGATTCTGCCTTCCCTCATCTCTTCAAATGCCAAGAGCCATTTGGCATTGAGTTAATACCTCTCCCCCAAGATTGGTCTTGGCTGGGCCACAAGCATCCCCCTCTGCACTGGACTAGGATCAGGTGAATTCTAAGGCAACCCATCTTTCCTGAGGTAAATAAGGTTTTGCTGGAAGTCAATAAACACGGCTGTCCTAGTTGGACTAGGCACTTACCTGCCCAAAGTGATGAGCCAAAATAATGTCCACAACATTAGTTGTCAAGCCTGAGAGCTAAAAAGATAAAAACGCCGAGTCAAGGGAGTTAAGCATACATAAAAATTTATCAAGCTGTCCACTTACGATTAGTGTACTTTGTTGTGTACATGTCATTCTTCAACAAACTAAAGTACAGCCCAGTGTCACACATTTTCATGAGATGAGAGTTTCAAAGACACATGAAAACAAGAAACAATTCAGAAAAAAATGAAGTCTCCCTTCCAGGGAAATAATATCACCTACTTTGAAATAGGTGGCTGGAAGAAATCTTGGCCATTCCTTCTTTGAAAACTTAAGACCTAGAGCTCTTGGCTATTAGCTACTTCATTCCTGCCTGTATTTCCCACATTTACACTAGATTTGTGGCCAATAAGGACTGACTTAAAACTACTCCCTTCAAGTCACCCAAGAGACAAAAATGATTTTCTCTCCTCCAGTTTTTGCTCTCTTCATTTTAGGGAGTGGGAGGAAACTGCTATGTTTATAAAATGTTCTTGCGTTTGAACATTTTTCCCCTAATTTTTTCCATTTCAAAATGATGCATATCACAGTCTAATAAATGCAGCAATCTGTGCAAATCTGCAGACTGCTAGTCTATTTTCAGAAAAATTTCCAACTCAAATTATGTTGCTGATTCCCTGTAGCCTTCTTCCTTGGTTTTATGCTTAATTCCCACTGCTGACTTGGATCAGAGGTGAAGTGCTGAACTGGGGGTGCAGATGGAGAAGAGGAGATGAGGAGACAGACAAGGATATGGGAAGAGCAGGACCACATAGTCCCAGAAAGAGTAAGGAAGAAAGAAGCCCAGAAATCTTCATAGGGGTTACTAATGATCCAATGGTCATAAATTAAAGATAATTAGAATTAACAACCAATCTCATTACATGTTTAATACTCATAAGATCGTTCTCAAGCTTTTAACAATTTTATTAGGTTATTACACATAATTTATTATACATTACTGAGAATGTTCAGGTCAATCTTAACATACCCATGTAATTAGACAGGAATGAGAACAAATTTTAAATAAGGTTGTAAGAAAGAATTTCCCCTGCATCTGGCAATAGCATCGTTAATACGTTTCATCCAAAGTATGCAAATTTCTCTAGAACTTAAAAAGTGGGGAGAAATGGATAAATTTTTTAGAATCTACTCTACTGGCAGGTGGAATATATTTTAATTCTAGTATAGTTAACATGCAGTGTGTTATATTAGTTTCAGGTGTATAATATAATGATTCAACAATTCCATATATTACTCAGTGTTCATCACGGTAAGTGTACTCTTAATCTTATTCACCTATTTCACCCATTCCCCTTCCCGCGCCACCCCCACCCCCCACTTCCCTTCTGGTAACCATCTGTTTGTTCTCTGTTAAGAGTCTATTTTTTGGTTTTTTGGTTTGTCTCTCTTTTTTTTCCTTTGTTCGTTTGTTTTGTTTCTTAAATTTCAGTAGGTGGAATATTTTAATATTTTAAAGTAATATAAAAGCAACACATGCTTATCATAGAAAATTAGGAAAATATAGAAATAAAAAAGAAAATAAGTCATCTGTAATGCTACCAGCCAAAGACACAACTACTAGTAACCAATTATTTTTCCTTTTTTTTTTTTTTTTTAATATAGTGGGTAAGTCTCACGTTTCTTTTTCTTTCTCTGTTTTTTTTTTTAATTTTTGAGTGACAGAGAGAGACAGAGCACAATGGGGAGGGGGAGACACAGAGAGAGAGGGAGACACAGAATCTGAAGCAGGCTCCAGGCTCTGAGCTGTCAGCACAGAGTCCGATGCGGGGCTCGAACTCACAAACCGTGAGATTATGACCTGAGACAAAGTTGGATATTCAACCGCCTGAGCCATCCAGGAGCCCCTCTATTTATTTATTTTAAAGTAATCTCTACACCCAACATGGGTCTCAAACTCACAATCCCAAGATCAGGAGTCGGATCTTCTACTGACAAGCCAGCCAGGTGCCCCAAATTACTTTCCCTCTTTTCGAATGCATATCTATGTAACAAAATTGGGACATATATAGTTTCATCTATTTTTTAAGTATTGAGAATTTTCTCATTTCTTTAAATAACCAAATAAATTTTTGGTTGCAGGATATTCCATTCTATGGTTGTGTCACAATTTTATGGCTCTACAGTATTGGTACTTAGGTTGTTTCCATCTTTTTGCCCTATGCTTTAATGAATATTTTGGCTCTGTGATTTCCTAGCTGTGACCTTAAGCAAATGGCTTAATTTCTCTGTGGGATAAGAATAGGACCACTTCACTGGGCTGTCCTGAAAATGAAAAATTTAAACATAGAGAAAACATTTAAGAATAGTGCCTGCTATGTAGCAAATACTAGACATGTATTAGATTCTTAAGAAATTATTATCCTTCTATTTAAATCTTTGTAGATATCACTACTTATCCTTCAGATAAGTTCCTAGATATTGAATTACTGGATCTCATGGTTGAGTACCAATAAAGGCTCTTAATACATGTGACAAGCTGGGGAGTGGTATTTTGGAGCCTATCTCCAGTGGTGGATCAGAATGAACGTTTATGGCAAGTTAAAAATACTCAGAAGCAGATATTTATTTAAAAATGAGATTGTTACATTAGGCATCTTTTAGCAAGTAATGAAAGCTTGGGTTATTTCTTCTCTGGAAAACTTTATAACATCACTGATTTAGTCTAAACCTCATAGTTTTATTTATTTATTATATGTATTTTCAGTGTTTATTTATTTTGAGAGAGACAGAGACAGAAAAGCAGGGGAGGAGCAGAGAGAGTGGGGAGAGACAGAAATTCAAGCAGGCTCCATGCTATCAGTGCAGAGCCTGACACAGGGCTAGATCTCACAAATCTTGAGATCATGACCTGATCCAAAATCAAAAGTTGGATGCTTAACTGCCTGAGCCATCCAGGTGCCCCCAAACCTCATAGTTTTAGGTTAAAATAACATACAAATAACATTTGTACTTTGGTAGGGAAAAGTGTTTCAAAGCTGCTTCCTTTTCTAACCTAAAAACAGCAAATGACCTTTTCAGCACAGGTCATTTCAATGCAAATGTTATTTAATAATATGCTTTTACCCTTATTCCCTCTTTTCACTCTGGTTGTTGCTGGGATTGTTTATATTTGTAAAGTCATTAGCATGTACTCCTGTAGATTCCTATCTCCTTGAACAGATTTTAGATAACACTCTATCTAAATAGCAAATATCTTCATTTTTTCAGATGGCACACATCTTCAATCCCACCAATCTTTGGGAGCAGTGGCATGGACAAGTTATTTGCGGTTTAGTGAAGAGATTCATTCATTCGTTCGTTTCACTCATGAAAACAGTGAACATGAAAACCAAAGATTGGGAGAAGATATTTACATGTATCCACCAAAGGATTCAGACACAAAATGTAGAAAGAACTCTTACAGATCAAGAAAAAGACTAGCAACCTGATTAAGGGGGAAAAAAAGGCAAAAGACTTGACCAGTCACTTCCTTAGAGGATACTGAAATGGCCACTAAGTTTTAGAAAAGGTGCTCTGTCTGGCATCATAGGCCCTGAGGGAAATGCAAATTAAAACCCGGCATTATTTCCCCATAAGCATTGCTTAAAATAAGAAAGATGGTATAATTAAAAATTGTTTTTTAATAACTAAACCTATTTTGCTGATGGGTGCCATATAGAAACAAGCTAGTATTACAAATAAAACTGCTCATCTTTTACAAAAATTAAAATGACTTTCAAATGTTAGGGAAGAGGTGGAACAACTGGAACTTTCATGTATTGCTGGTGTGTAAACTGGCCAAACACTGTGGAACACTGTCCGTATCTACCAAAGCTAAATATACAGCTGCCTTATGACCCATCAATTCCACTCCTAGAGACCCAGGAGAAATGAATGTGTAGGTCTATGGAGAGACAGGTAAAAGAATGTGCACAGGAACTTTACTCATAATAACCAAATAACAAACAACTTATTTTGTGTATTTATACCATAGACTACTAAACAAGAATTAAAAGAACTACCATTACACACAACATGAAAAAGAATCACTATGAATGAAAGAAGCCAGATACAAAAGAATACATATTCTATCATTCTAATTATATGAAGTTTAAGAATAGAGAAAACCAATCTATGGTGATAGAAGTCAGAAAACAGTTGTGTCTGGGAAGGAGAATAAGTATTAATTAAAGCAAAGGCATAAGGGAATCCTTGGAGCTGGAAATATTCTGCATATTGATTGGGTGGCAATTATACATGCACACATTCATGAAATTATATACTTAAAACTTTTTGCCTTTGACTGTATACACTTCAGTGAAAAAATAAAAATAAAAATAAGACATTTTGAGAGGGGACCGAGAGATGACCCAATGAATACCATTTAGTGCTTACTTTGGAAGCTGCCCAGTCAATCCAGCCTTTAGCACAAGGGTCAACGTTAATGAGCACAAGGCCTTCCACGAGTTCTGGATGATTGAGCTGAAATAGACAAAGACAACAGTTTGAAAGTTCCACTCCCAGCATTCTTCTATAAACACTGGAGCATGGTTAATCAATTCTTATGTATTATGCCATAATGCCTCAGATTTGAAAGTAAGACTTCAGAGAGGTGCTAGGTGCAGAATATTTGGAAAAATTGCTCTTTAAGTCTGACTTAACATCTGGAAAACCAGTTCCTTAAAATGCTATGAAATGATCTTGCCTGGCAAGGATCTGTGAGGAGACATGATATTTATTTCCTCATCAGAGGAAGGCACCTGGTAGTATCTCTGCAGTTGTTTAGCTCATGGTGGGTTCTCCCTGCTGGGAAAGTACCCTTGGAATTACTTGGCATAAGGGGCTGCTGAGGCTTAGACTGGAGAATTTCACATTCATATAGCCTTGACTCCAATAGGAGCTTCTTACGTTTTTTTTGTTTTTTGTTCTTCCCCCAGAAAGCACCTGAATGGGTGATACCACCCTACCCCAAAAGACTGTCCTATCACCCAGGAGGCATCTGAAAAACATTTCTTTTAAAAAATTTTTTTTAGATTTTATATTTATTAAAAAAATTTTTTTTAATGTTTTTATTTACTTTTGAGAGACAGACAGAGCATGAGCAGGGGAGGGGGAGAGAGAAAGGAAGACACAGAATCTGAAGAAGGCTCCAGGCTCTGAGTTGTCAGCAAAGAGCCTGATGCGGAGCTCAAACTCGTGAACTGTGAGATCATGACCTGTGTCGAAGTTGGACGCTTCACTGACTGAGCCACCCAGATGCCCCTTTTAGATTTTATTTTCAAATAATCACTACACCCATCGTGAGGTTTGAACTTACAACCCCAAGATCAAGAGTCACAAGCTCTACTGACTAAGCCAGCCAGGCACCCTTGAATTAACTAAGTAAGTAAGTAAGTAAGTAATTAGAGTGTGTGTGAGAGTGAGCACACACAAGTGTGCACAGGGGAGGAGCAGAGGGAGAGGGAGAGAGAGAATTTTCAGCAGACTCCACACCCAGTGTGGGCTTGATCTCATAACCGTGAGATAATGACCTGAGCGGAAATCAAGAGTTGGATGCTTAACCAAATGAGCCACCCAGGCACCCACCCTGAAAAAATTTCTTAATTTCTGTTTCTTAAATAGAAATCAACACAGACATTTCTATTTACACTCAAAACTCTCCAGTTTACTTCCTTTCCCTCTGATTACACTGATTATGCTCACTATAGAAAATCTGATAGGGGCGCCTGGGTGGCGCAGTTGGTTAAGCGTCCGACTTCAGCCAGGTCACGATCTCGCGGTCCGTGAGTTCGAGCCCCGCGTCAGGCTCTGGGCTGATGGCTCAGAGCCTGGAGCCTGCTTCCAATTCTGTGTCTCCCTCTCTCTCTGCCCCTCCCCCGTTCATGCTCTGTCTCTCTCTGTCCCAAAAATAAATAAACGTTGAAAAAAAAAAATTAAAAAAAAAAAAAAAGAAAATCTGATAAACAGAAATTACAAAAATTAGGAAATAAAAACTTGTATTATCTAACCACACAACATCAGTCCCTGTTAATTAATATTTTGGTATACTTCCCTCTAGTCCTTTCCTATGTCTATCACAAACTATGGTGAATCTGTATTTTAATTTTTTTGTTAATGTTACAGTATATGTGAATCACATATCATTACAAACTCTTCTTATAAAATTTTAATGGCTTCACAAAATTCCATACATGTTCTCTAAGAATTACGTTTTATTGATGATACCCTGCCCTCATTTGTGATTTTTCAGGTACTGTAAGTACAAAACAGGGCTTTCTACAAACCTTTTTCTGTTGTTGACAGAATTTACAGAAAAACTGACATAAGACCCACAGTAGTATCTGGTCACTAACAAAGCAGTAGAGCTGTGACCTAGGCAGTGCCTCAAGGGTAGCAGGACTAATCCTCTGTACTTACTGCAAATCTGCTGAGGATGTAAGCTCCAGCTCCAACTCCAATCCCAATGATGCTTTTCAGACTGTGAAAGGGGACATACCAACACTGATAAGATTAACTCACTTGGAGGGGACATGGCATAATGGAAAAAATACAACTGGGTTCAAATCTGGCTCTGATGCTTACTGGGTTCTAGAAGCTGGTCAAGTTTTTTTTAACTTTCTGAGCCTCAGTTCCCAATCTATAAAAGGATATAACCACCTATTTCTAAGTTGATTTTAAGGGTTAAGTGAAATATGACTAAAACCTGGAGTCATTCTAATAGCTCCCTCTCCTATCACCTCTATGTTCAACCTAACAGTAAGTCCAAAGAGTCTACCTCCAACATATTTCCATCTATCTCTATATACTTCACTCCAGCCCCAGGCATTCAGTATCTAGTTGTCTCTTGCCTGACTGCTGTAATAGTTTAATGGTCTCCTGCTTTTTCTTTTTTACTCTTCTCCAACTCATTCTCCCCACAGCTAGACTAATTCTTTTTTTTATTAAAAAAATTATTTTTAACATTTATTTATTTTTGAGAGACAGCGACAGAGAAGGAGCAGGGGAGGGGCAGAAAGAGAGGGAGGCACAGAATCTGAAGCAGGCTCCAGACTCTGAGATGTCAGCACAGAGTCTGACACGGGGCTCAAACCCACGAACCGTGAGATCATGACCTGGGCCAAAGCCTGACACTTAACCGACTGAGCCACCCAGGCGCCTCTAGAGTAATCCTTTTAAAAAATATAAACAGCTTTACTGAAATGCAATTTAATACCTAGAGTGACCATTTAAAAGACTAAACTGAAAAAAAAAAGGCAAGGGGCGCCTGGGTGGCGCAGTCGGTTAAGCGTCCGACTTCAGCCAGGTCACGATCTCGCGGTCCGTGAGTTCGAGCCCCGCGTCAGGCTCTGGGCTGATGGCTCAGAGCCTGGAGCCTGTTTCCGATTCTGTGTCTCCCTCTCTCTCTGCCCCTCCCCCGTTCATGCTCTGTCTCTCTCTGTCCCAAAAATAAATAAATGTTGAAAAAAAAAATTAAAAAAAAAAAAAGGCAAAATTAATGCACATTCTTATCTAACCCATTTTTAAATTCTATACCTGAAAGAAAAAAAAAAGACTAAATTGGGTATCACTCCCCTACTTAAAACTTTTCAGTATTTTTTTTTTGTCTTTTGAATAAAATCCCCAATTCTTACCTGATCTGTGAGACTATGTAATTGGGTTCTTGTCTATTTCTCAAATTTCATTTCATGCCTTTCTCCTACTTGCTCATTTGGTCCAGGACTTCTGGAAATATTATTCCTTCTGTCTGGAATCCTCTTGCCCTGGCTCTCTGTCTAGGTACTGGCCTAGACATGTTCTTAGAGAGGCATTGCTCAACTAGCCTTATCTCTGTAAACCTAGCCCTTCTCTAAGGCATCACCCTCACTGACTTCTCTTACAACACTTTAGTTGTGATTATTTGCTTATTTGTTGTTAATTATTCCTCCCACTAAAATGTAAGTAGGCTCTGTGAGGACAGTGACTATTCCATTTGTTCACCATCGTAGTCCCTAGATCAGACACATGGTAGAAATTCAATAAACACTGTGTTAAGGAACTGCAGAATGAACCTACCTTAAGTGGGTAAGAACAGGAGGCAGCATTTCAGCCAACTCATCCATTGTGGGGTACTGGTACCTGAAATCCAGAAGGATACCTCCTGAATTAGAATGCACCCACATTTCCCAATCACAAGAACAGCCAGAAGAGTATGGGGTTCTTAGAGAAAAGCATTCCCTTTACCAAAGGCAGAAAGGAGATGATGTGTGGAAATGACTGTGACATGCTGTCTCTCTCTCTAAGACTTCCATGCTGAGAAGAAAGGAGAAGAATCTATGTGTTTCTATTTTCTAAAGGGCAGTCTCTGGGACCAGAAGAAGCCATTTGAACAGAACAGGTAATATGGCTCTCTCTGAAGGCATTTCCAAATCCCTAACAATCACTTCAACTGGGATTGAGGCTCAGCAAACTTCCAGCAATAACAGCCAATTGAGGAGGTGGCTTTTGGTCTGGGGCTTATAATCAGGCAGCTAAAGGCAAAAATAAACAAAGCTTTACTGGGCCTAACCACATTGGACCCTTGTCTATTTCTCAAATTTCACTTCATGCCTTTCTCCTACTTGCTCATTTGGTCCAGGGCTTCTGGAAATATCATTCCATATCCTAGACTCCTCATCATGAATGCTGATTTGTTTTACTTAGACATAAGATAATGTGGTTACTTTATTGCTTTTGAATTTGGTGTATGATATGAACTACATGATCCTAAGATGGTCAAGCAAGGCCAGGAACCGATTCAGACTAGGAACCCAAGAAAAGAAGGGAGCATCCATAAAGATTACAGAATCAAAGATGGAAAGAGACCTTAAGACAATCTAGGATCTACTCTATATGTGACAGGGGAATCAGCCTGCCTCTGCCTGAAACACTTTTTAAGTGATGGAGTGCTGTTGAGCCATTTGTACACAAAACAGAAAAAAGGAACCAGATATAAATCTTGTTGGATATAAACTGGTCATTGGTCAATTTGCATCTGAGAGACAGAACAGCCCGAACATGTCAATAACATGGATTCTGGAGCCAGACTGCCTCAGTTAAAATTCCAGCTCTGCTACGTATTTGTTATGGGATCTTGGCAAAGTTACTTAATATCCCTGGGCCTCAGTTTCCTTGACTGTACAGCAGGAATAATAGTAAATCTATCCCATAGTTCTGTGAGGGTTAAATGACTTAACAGATATGAAGCGTTTAAAGCAATGTCAGGAATGCTGTTTAAGTCCAATGTAAGTGTTGGTTATTTTTTACCTGCAATGGTCTATTTCACATCAGTCCCTGGCAGAGGCAGCTCTGGAGAGGAGCCAAGGGAAAGGGGAAGAATCTGTAATTTCACAGCTTGTGCTTTCACTCCCCCTTCCAAGGTCTTTTCCATAATTACAATGTCCATGGAAGAGTGAGGGAGACTGCGGTTCCACCATGCAAAGCAGGTTTAGGATGAGGCCAAGACCTCCAGGGCAGCTTCTCAGAATAAATGCTTACAAAAATATTCAAATTCCCATCACTAGACTGGGAGGTAAGGTTGGGGAGGTGCTCCCAGGAAGTACAGATGGATTGGAATTTGTTCTAGGTAGTTGGAAGTTTTAGGGAGGGACACAGAAATGACATTTTAAAAAGATGAGGAAGGGGACAGATAAAAGACAGTGACATGTGGGTGTTTCAGACACTTAAGCCTTGCAATTACAAGGTGACAGATTCCCATCTATGGAGAACCATTCAGGGACATAGGAAAATATGCAGTTTCCCTCAACAGATTGTATGCAACAGTCCTCTCAGAGCAAGGAAAGAAAGAGGATAGTTGGTTGATAAGTATAACCACAGCCTGTGCTAAAATCAACAGGAGAAATCAATGCTACTTCTCCCACTGTAGCTCAATCATTTGCTCTTCTGAATGCATGGCTTCTAGAAGGTCTTGCTTGTGGCCTTACCCTGTTGGGAAAGAAGGTGCACCTTCCTGCTGGCCTGGGGCATCCACATGACAGACAGCAAAGTGCTGGGTGATCTCTTGCATATCCTCAAAGTTAAAAAATGCATTGAAACAGGATTTATCTGCAAGAATAAAAATACTCATAAGTCACAGACTCTCTCTCTCCCCAATTTTCAACGGAGTGTCCATACAGTCCTCTTCATTTCTCTCCAGTTTTCTTCAACTCAATTAATTCCATATCATTGTTCTCTTTCACTCCTTTTATTCACTGTTCCACCAAAATGAGGTGTCAGAACAATGTGATTCAAGCTGCCCTAAAGGCTGAATACCAGACATCCCAATGACCTGAAAACGACACTGAATTCTCAATTCTACAGTGTCTAAAAAATGGAAACCAATTCTGGTATTGCACAAAATAATCTTGCACCCATCATGCTGTCATTTCTCATGTACCTTATTCCCCCATCTGACACAGAGACGCTGACTATATTCCAAGAATGTGGCTAGAGTAAATATCCTGGGCTACTCACATTCACCATGTGGAAGACTGTCCCTTGGAAAAATTGCTGCAGTGTAGAGATGGGCTGCTGCTTTAATTTCTACCCTGTTAGTATAACTGCTTGAATCACTTCTCATGCTTAAGGGGCTACAAAAGCTCCAGCACTAAACTGTAGCCTCAAATAAATGTAGGCCACCTCTGAAAGCCAGAGAAGCATGGGAGAAAAACATACACATGTACAGGCTCTGAGCCTGTGGCTAGAGCCAGAATCTTATTACTATCTAGAGAAGTCCACTTAAAATCACTGATGACAGGCTATAGGAAGAACACTTTCACTAATTCATTGAAGGGCTCACAACAAAGTTAAGTTGAAAAAAACCAAAGAAGTATAGACTTAAACAAAACAAACAACTGATTTCTATTCTACTCTTTTTTTTTTTAAAGACACACTTTATTATTATTATTTTTTTAATAATAATATTATTATGCCCAACGTTGGGCTTGAACTCATGACCCTGAGACCAAGAGCTGCATGCTCTATTGACTGAGCCAGCCAAGTGCCTCTCAGTTCTGCCCTTAACCAGTTCATCCTTTACCAGTTAAGACACAAAGGTGAGATATAATTCCAGTATCCCCCAAACGCATTTTCCTGCACACTTCCCAGACACTTCAACCCTGCACTAATATGTGTAACAATGAGGAGGGAAGGTTAAGCCAGAGAGGAGAAAACCTGTGCTCTGTTAGAATACTGGGGTTTCTTCTTTTTAAAAATAAATATACAAAGATTAATTATTATAATAAAAAAGGAAGGTATAAAATCAAATACATACGATTGAGGCCAATGTCATGATATGTCAGAATAACTGGTCTGTTTCCCTTTGGGAGGCCTCTGATGGTGACGTGAACCACACCGTGAGTTGTTTCTATGTCATGTTCCTGTAACAAGACAATGTATTGTCTCAGCAAAGGCAGAATGTACTTCCCAGATGGCTGAAGTTCCACAATACCTATTTATTGCTATTTCTCACTAGCTGGGGCAGGATATATCACTGAACCATAAGCACACTGGAGACATGTTATACTATATAGCATACTCCTACTTTCTAATTCCTTCCAGATAAACTAACAAATGAGGGGAAAAATACACCTTCTCATCCACAAAGCTTACTATCTTTTTTTTTTTTTTTTTTAAGTTTATTTATTTTAGAGTGTGCAGGGGCGGGGCAGGGAGAGGGAGAGAGAGAATCCCCAGCAGGCTCAGTGCTGCCAGGAAAGAGTCCCACATGGGGCTCAAACCCAAAAGTCGTGAGATCACGACCTGAGCTGAAACCAAGAGTTGGTTGCTTAACCGACTGAGCCAATCCAGGCGCTCCTAAAGCTCACTATTTTAAATGAGGCAAGTCAGGGATCTGTTGAGAATACACTTGCAAGTAGCTTTTAAAAGATCAGCAAGCTGGGTAAGGAGCCAGGTAAGACATGGGGGAAGGAAAGGAAGCAGAAAATATGAAGGAACTGCTGGGTAAAAGCCAGATGTTTCAGAGCCTCTAACCTCATATTCAGCAACTAATAAGTTCAGTAGATACTTATGGGTGTGTCTGCCTAAAATCCCTTCCCTTTCCTGGCAGCTGCTCTCCTGTGTCACCCATACATTACAGGAGGCTCTTGGCTGCCAAGTTTGTAGGATGTAACCTTATGGTCATGGCTTACTGAAGAGAGGTGAGCATCTGGTCCATGGGGGGTATGTATCCTTCCCTGAGAATTTGTAACTGGGACTAAGAGATTTTATCCTCAATTTGGTTCTTCTCTTGAAAAGAGAAGCAGACTTGGGAGCTTTTAGTAAACATTTCCACTGCTCTAATTCTTGGTTCTAGCTGTATATGGTCTTAATTTCTGAGACATTCCTGAATTACCTCTGGTTCAAGCTAGCTTGGGTGGGTTTGTTTCCTGCACCCCCAAAGAATCCTAACCAAGTCAAAGAGTAGAGTTCAAGATGTAGTCAGAACAGAGCTCAGGAACTAAACAAAGCTCGAACAAGATGCAATTGGAGCTAGGACCAGCACTAAGAGTGACTGGGTAGAAAAGAAAGGAACTGTAGAAAAGCCACTGAGGTTTATTCTAGTCCTCTTCGATGTCTGTATTTCTCAAAAATAAAAAACTATTATGTCTAGCCTAGTGAATTTTTGCTGATGAAGTCCTCACCTATCTCAGACAGTCTTATAGTAGATAAGATGTAGCTAGGATAAGATTAACTGTCAATAAGAACCCCAGCAAAGGCAAAGGGCTTCCAACTTAATTTCCTATCAAATTATGAACCTCATCAGAACTCTGGTTTCTTCTCTGATGTGGGGCACAAAATAGTCACAGGCTAATTCAGTATCAGTGTATCATAGTATCATAAGCCCCAGGCTGGAGCAGATAATCTCTATCAAATCAAGTCATGAGTGACTGTTTCTGTATTTCTCTATTTCCTATTCAGGCCTATTCAAAACACTTGGAAAGGGGATGTAAGAAATGAAGGAAAGAATCAGATACTTCAAACTGCCTATGACGTATAGGGTTTAGAAGAGATGAATATAAAGAAATAAATTCCTGTTACTACATGAGCATTTCTCTTGTAGTAATATCAGAAGTACTGAGGAACCCCTCACCCCTACCACTATCAAGTTTCTTCATTAAACAACTATTTACTGAATCCCTAATGACCAGACCCTGGACCAAGGTCTGGGGATAAAAGTGAACAAGAGAGATGTGATCCTTATTCTCACAGAGATTATGTTCTAGACAGGAAGGCAGGCAATGAACGCACAAATCAACCAACCCATAATAATAGTATGTGATAAGTGCTATGAAAGAAATAAACAGGAAACCATGATAGAAAACTGAGGAGAAAGACATTAACTCTATTAGCAGCCAGGAAAGTGCAAATTAAATTTAATGAGATGCCATTTCACATACACCAGGTGGCAAAAATTTTAAAGTTAGGTAACACCAAGTGTTGACCAAGATACAGAGAAACAGGAACTCTCATACACTGTTGGTAGGCATGCAAACTAGAAAAACTACTCTGTAGAACAATCTAGTAATCTCTAGTAAAGCTAAGAGGTATCTATCCTACAGCAGTTTTACTTATAGGTGTAATCTAAAGAAATTCTCAAACACAGTCACACACACAAAAGGATATATACAGACAGATACACTGCAGCCTTATTTATAATGTCAAAAAAATTGGAAATAGCCTAAATATTCATCAATAGGAAAACTGATAAATAATGATCTATTCATATAATGAAATACAGATTAAAATGAACTAGAAGCATTAATATACAGATAAAATCTTAAAAACATAATGCTGAGTAGAAATGCAAAAGGGTATGTATGTATCGCTTACATAGATTTTTTAAAAAGCAACATTACATAGATTGCATGTTTATATACATACATTTAAAACATAATACTTAGAGAAGGAATGTACACTAACTTTAAGATTTTGTTTCCTTCTGGGAGCTGACAGATTCAGAAAAGGAACTCAAGAAGGCTTTGATCTCTCTTGTGTTTTAATACCTCCCCCTCCCCCCATGTTTTACTTCTTGAGAGAAGGAATAAAGAGGAAGAAGCTGGGTCCTGCCAAATGGATGACGCTACAGGAGAACCCAAGTTGAAGAGACTGCAACAATTTGTCAGCTTCACAATCAGGTTGCCGGAGCCTTCAGTAAAGTTTTGCTAAAATACTCCAGTTTGGTTTCAGTTATGCTACTGAGGATGGAGGGAAAAACCAGGTAACACTGTGGCCCTAAGGTTAGCAGGACCTCCCAAAGCTACGTAATTGATAATGAGAGCATGGGGCTGGGGGGGGGAGGAGGGGCGGGTAGGATAGTTAGCTGTCAGGGAAGTTCAGAAGAAGGATGATGAAAAGGGAGACATAACAGAAAGGGAAACGTAACTCTGTAACCATTTCTTAATCTGGAGAAATTCAGAGTTAAAACTGGATCCCTACAAGACCTCAATTTTTTAGGGAGATCTCAGCCCCTACTTCCCCATTATAAGCCTCAAATTATGTAACGACTCAACTATTCATGGGCCAAGAGTCCTGCGCCCTATTTGGAGCAACACTTGGTTGTGGGTGTCTCATTCATTTTCAAAGTATGTGAATGTAAATGTTCTTGGTAGAATAAAAAATACGAAAAGAAAGGAGACACTCACCTCCATGTGGACTCATAAATATATCCTTTGCAACTCTGTGTGTGAATAGCTGAAACAAGTCTCCATCTGGAGATGAATGTGCAGGGACCCTGGCTATGGTCAGGCAATTGCAGGGGTGATGCTGCTGCCGCCTTTCTGCTTTAGTCAACGATCATCTGTTTCACAGCTGCTTTTCCAATTACCTCACCCTTCCCCAGCATTCTAGACAGTGTGACTACACAATGAGAGCCCCTGCTCAAAGGGCAAAGCCCAAGTAGTGTCTAACAGGCTCTGGTCATAGATCTTTCCCAGCACTCTGATTATTTATCATCTCCAAGGATATGGACTTCTTAAACACAATCCCTTTATTCTCCAGGCTATAAAATGACTTGAAATCATATTGGTTCTGTCTCCATTCTGGACTGCATCTCCTTCTTAATCAAAGACGTAACTTTAGGGGCGCCTGGGTGGCTCAGTCAGTTAAGCATTCGACTTCGGCTCAGGTCATGATCTCAACGGTTCGTGAGTTTGAGCCGCACATCAGGCTGTGTGCTGACAGCTCAGAGCCTGGAGCCTGCTTCGGATTCTGTGTCTCCTTCTCTCTCTAACCCTCCCCAACTCGCACTCTGTCTCTGTCTTTCAAAAATAAATAAAAACATATTTAAAAAAAAGATGTAACTTTTTTTTCTTTATATGTTTTTTATTTATTTTGAGAGAGAGCACATACGTGAGCGGGGAGGGGCAGAGAGAGAGGGAAACGGAATCCCAAGCAGGCTCCACGCTGTCAGTGCAGAGCTCAATGTGAGGCTTGATCTCAGGAACCATGAGATCATGACTGGAGCCAAAATCAAGAGTCCTGGACACTTAACCAACTGAGCCACCCAGGCATCCCTCAAAGATGTAACTTCCAATCGAAGAGTTTTTTTAAGAATTTAAGAGTTTATGGGGAGGGGCTGGGGTGTGAGGACAGGTTAAACAGGTGATGGGGATTAAGGAGTGCACTCGTAATGAACACTGAGTGATGTATGGAATTGCTGAATCACTATACTGTATACCTGAAACTAATATAATACTGTGTTAACTAACTGAAGTTAAAATAAAAACTTTTTCAAAACAGAATTTAAGAGTTTAAGGATATTACCATTATTTTATAATAATCAATTTTCACCTTTTTTTTTCTGAGTCCTCTTCCCTCAGCTAAATGTGCTGTTATCAGAATTACAAAATCTGACTTGCCTTTTCTCTCTGAATTCAGTTAATTTTTGATCACTTCATGCCCGTTAATACTTCTTCTCCCTGGCAGTCTGAAATAGTTTAGGAAAACTTGAATGACAACATACTCTTGGAAATATCAACATTTTTGTTAGCATGGAATTTTATTGTTTCTAATAAGCAGGCTACTTATGAGCCTTGGATACAGTTTTTGTTATTATATAGAAAACATATTTTAGGTTTATTTATTTATTTTGAAAGCAAGTGAGTGCCTGTGCATACATGTGCATGAGTAGGAAGGCAAGAGAGAAAGGGAGAGACAGAATCCCAAGCAGGGATCTCTGGCATGGGGCTCAATCTCACAAACCCTGAGATCATGATCTGAGCTAACACCACGAGTTGGATGCTTAACTGACTGAGCCACCCTGGGGCCCCAGGAATTTTTGATATAATACCTCTACTATCTTACCTCTGTGTAGGGGCATAAGGTTTTTTGCATAACCTCATTTACTCCCATAGAAGAATCTGCCTCTAAGATTATTCAGCCTTCTGCCTATCAACAGATCACTTTTTCCTTTCTAAAGTTCCATGACACTTTTCCCTGACTCTAGTCTCAACATTCTCCCTCCTCCTCTTACCTCTTTCAGCCTAGTTCAGTCAACACTCTTGCAGACTGTTTCTACTGTTACTTCTCAACCACCCACAACTCTCGGCCTTTACACAAATCATACTCTTCATCTGAAAGCCTCTTTTATAATATGTCCATACATAAAATCTATCTTTTCTTCCTTCAAAGCCAACTCTAGTATCATCTTCACATAGCCATAGTTAACAATGAGGAGAAAAAGAGTGAATGGTTATTAAACCACATGCAACAGCCAGAACACTGACTTTCTACGTAGAAAAGTCCAGGCAGGAAGGGTTCCGGGTCCGGCCAATTCAAACACCCCACTCTCTGGCCACAATGAGTGAATGTACACGTAACCCATGCTAAGCCAACAAGAATCTGCCCCTGGACTTTTGCCTAGAGATACAGGTAAACATCTTTTAAGCAGTGAAGCTAGTAACCTGAAGTTGGCAGCCATTGTGCCCATGATATGACAGAGCTCATCAGAGAAATAAAACCTTCTAGTGACAGGGGAAAAGGGAAATGAGAATTGGGGTGCTGATAAAAAGCACTTTCGCTATTCCTGTAAGGTTCTTTTTACCCCCCAATGAGAAAAAAAGTCACCTATATCTTTAGAACTTACTAAAATCAACCTCTCTCTTCCCCACTCCCCCAAACAACTATGACAAAATCAACCCCAAAAAGATGGGGCATCTCAAGGGGAGGAACTATGAACAAAGGCCACCAGAAAGGAAAAGCACGTGGCAGAAGTGGGGTAGGCCAGAAATAATTCCAGCTCTCCTGAGAGTGGGGAGTATATATAAAGGAAGCAGTGGGACAAGAGGCTGAAAGGTGGACTGGGGCCACATTCACATCCTTCAAGGCCAAAGAGGAGCACGGAGCTGGTCAAGCTTTCTAACACAGATTATAGCAGATAGTTGAACTCCAGACCTCTCCAAACACCTCTTTTCTGGGGAAAGAACTTTCAGGATACTTATTTCACTTAATTCTTATTTTGCAAACGTGCCCATTCATCAAATGATCTTCAAGAGTTTAAAGCTGTTTAATGATTAATGCAATTAGATGTACATTCTTGAGGTCTTTATATCTATTGTAGCTTTTTCTTTTTCTTTTCATGACATCAGGTATATCACCCATTGAATTGTAGTAGTGGTACCAGGAATAAAAAATTAAGGAATTTTTAACTTTTCAAAAAGAGAGTTTAAAGCTGTTTAAACCCCTTTAGAAGAGGCAGTCACATATATACATTTGAATTGCACTACTAAAAACCAATCCTCACAGTTGGGTTCTATAAATCAGTTCCCCAAAGAGTTACTGCAATTAAGCAGCTAGCATGAAATTACTCAGCCCTTGGCCATGCCTGGATTATTCCAGGAGCAAGAACTCCATTCTTATGAGTGCACTCCATTATTAGCCTCTTCTATGGGAATGATATATCCTGGCAGACAGCAGCTTTGCACTCTCCATTAATATTTATTAAGTACCCCTCTGGTAGAAGTGGAAGGCAATTTGATAAGATATGCCAAGAGCTCTAAATACGTTCATTCCAAGAGTCCATGTAAGGAAGTATTCTACAGTGTGGATAAAATTTATGCACAAAAACGTTCAGTGAACTGAACGTATTATAAATGATCTAATTTCCAAAAATAATGGAATAGTTAAGTCATGGTATAGCCAGATGAGGAAATACTAGGCATCTCTCAGAAATTATTTTTGAGTGTTTAAAAATGATATAGAAATGAGACTGTGTTGTAATTATGAAGTCAGAAAAGGGGACACAAAATTGTACATCCAATTTGGCAACTATATAAATTTAAAAGTTACTTTATAGGGGCACTTGGGTGGCTTGGCTGGTTAAGCACCCAACTCTTAACTTCGGCTCAGGTCATGATCTCGCAGTTTGGCAGTTTGTGGGATTGAGCCCTGCGCTGGGTTCCACGCTGACAATGTGGAGTATGCTTGCAATTCTCTCTCTACCCTCCTCAAAATAAATAAATAAACTTTTTATTAAAAAGTTACTTTTGGGGCGCCTGGGTGGCGCAGTCGGTTAAGCGTCCGACTTCAGCCAGGTCACGATCTCGCGCTCCGTGAGTTCGAGCCCCGCGTCGGGCTCTGGGCTGATGGCTCAGAGCCTGGAGCCTGTTTCCAATTCTGTGTCTCCCTCTCTCTCTGCCCCTCCCCCGTTCATGCTCTGTCTCTCTCTGTCCCAAAAATAAATAAACGTTGAAAAAAAAATTTTAAAAAGTTACTTTTATAAAAATTATACACATACACCTATTTCAACACCAAACGTAAGAATATAGTTGTCCCTAGATTATATGAGTTTTTTTCTTGTTCTGTATAATTCTCTGTGCTTTCCAAATATTCAGCTGTGAGCATGTACTCTGCCAATAACCTGAACATAAAAGTAGAAACTAAAAAGAAATAAAATAAAAGATGGTTATCTCTAGGTAGGATCATAAGCAACCTTTATTTTTATACTTTTCTAATTTTTTTCTGATGTTATATAAAGTGTTATTATTTATCTATTAAGATTTTATTTTTAAGTAATCTCTATACCCAATGTGGGGCTCGAACTCATAACCCTGAGATCAGGAGTCACATGTTTTCCTGACTGAGCCAGCCAGGCACCCCAAGATAAGTGTTATTTTTTAAAAGCAATGTATCATATACACTTGCTATAGCATATGTCTCAGCTCTAATTCTAAACCTTTTTTAAAAAGAAAAAATTTTCTTTAATGCTTATTTTTGAGAGAGAAACAGTGAGAGCCAGGAAGAAGCAGAGAGAGAGAGAGAGAGAGAGAGAGAGAGAGAGAGAGAGAGGGAGAGAGAGAGAGACACAGAATCTGAAACAGGTCCAGGCTGAGCTGTCAGCACACAGCCCGATGTAGGGGCTCAAACTCACGAACCGTTGAGATCATGACCTGAGCCGAAGTCGGATGCTTAACTGACAGTGTCTCCCAGGCGCCCCTCTAATTCTAACCTTTAAATGGTTTCACAAGGAAAGGAAAATTAAGCAGCACCCACATAGACAAATGGACAATAAGCCTGCTGATACATTGTTTCAACTGGCAGTAGGTTCTTTTCTCCTTTCTCATCAATCCTAAACACATCACCTCTAACCACCCCTTCCCACATTACCTTATATCCAAATATAACTGCTGTTTGTCTCAGTGGAGTTAATTATCAATGAAGTGACTTAGGACAAACAAAGAACCAAGAAAAATGGTAAACTTTTTTTAAAGTAAGATCTGGGCCCAATGTAGGACTTGAACTCACAACCCCGAGATCAAGAGTCGCATGATCCGCCAACTGAGCCAGCAGCCAATGCCCTGAGAACTGGTAAATAATTTCAATTACTGGAGGTGAAAAAAAAAGCATGTAGTTGATTGGTAAATAAAACAGAGGGAAAAGGTGGCTCAGAGTGACATTATGAGCTTGGCTGATGATGCTAAGGTAACTTCCTGGGGACGTCATCAAATATTCCTTAAAGATTTTTCTGAGGCAAGACAGAGATCAGAAGGAAACCCTGATTAAATAGCTTCAGGTAACCTAGTATCACAGTAACGCTAATGGTCAACACCAACGCCAATGCTGAATGCTTTAACATTTAGTGACAATGTTGGCTTTAGATCTGTTTTGTCTCCTAAGAATGCCCAATGGTTTCTGGGAAGCCTTCACGCAAACTAGGCTGTTCTAGACTTCTTATATCACAGTTCCTAGTTTTTGGGACTTCTATCAAACTGTCACTAGACTCTTGATCCAGCTGTCTCCAAAGCATCACATAAGCCTTTAACAAAGAGACAGACAAGAATGGTGGTAGAAGATTTGTGAGAGCTAGAAAGAGGAAAAGAGAAGGGTCTATGGTTTTTTCTTCTTTAGAGCACAAAGAACCTGTACATTCAAAACAGTGACAGACACGTGACAGTGACAAACACCTGCCACCATTCTATTTGTATTAGGACGGAACTAAAAGTTATATTTTACAAGGCCAGAATATGTTACTACATCAAAGCTTCACCAAAAATATCATGAGTTTTTGCCAGACAATTTTTAAGCCTTAATTTAAAAAAACTGATGCATAATTATATTTCTAAAACTCAATTTCATTTATATCTAAGTATACTTATGTGTGAAAAATTCATAAAGAATATATACCAAATACCATACACTAGTGAAATAACAAGTAATTTTTATTTATTTACTTTTTGTTTTCTTATCTACTTTGCAGTGAGCATGTAGTTTTTTACATTTCATTTTTCTTTTTGGGGCAGGAGGTACTCAATTTGGTGAAAATCAAATCAATGTATCTACACTTTTTTTTTTTTTTTTAAAGTAGGCTCTTTATCCACAGCGGAGCCCAACACAGGACTTGAATTCACAACCTTGAGATCAAGACCTGAGCTGAGATCAAGAGTGAATGCTTAACTGACTGAACCACCCAGGTGCCCCTGCTTCTACACTTTTAAGTTGAAGTGTATGTACGTATATGTGTGTGTACACACACACACTGTTGTTCTTGGGATTTTTCACTTTGAATTCTACTGTCACCCTTTCTCGAATGATCTCCTTCTAGGTAAATTATATCAGATATTAACAATAGCCAAATTCAACTGGTTCAACCTAGATCCAAACTATAACTGAAATTAGGTCAAGTTAAAAACAAGTAAACCCAAACTTGACTTTAACAGCACTAAGTTGATTCTCTTATATATATAAAGTACCAAATAGTCATACCAAGAGGTGTTTGATACTGGGATTCAGAAATCTGTAACAATGCTATGAGCCTATCCCCTAACAAAATCAGTTTCAGCTGTTCTGTTAAAGAATTTCAGCTTTCAGAACAACTCAACTCCTTACAACATCTCAGCTATGGACATTTTCAGATGGGAAAGAACAGGCAACAGATCCAGGAAGAGTGGGGTTTTGCAACCCCAATTCCACCCAATGGCAAGTTATGAAACCTGACTCTCAATTTCCTTGTCTGTAAAACAAGGATAATAAGAACCACCTTGTGATAGTGCTCCAAGAACTGGAGATGTGTATATTTAGTATCTACAGTAGGTACCCAATATTGCTATGATGTAAGTGTGCATGCAAGATAAGTATTAGTTCTTCCTTTCGATGCTAATGCTATAGACAGACTCCAATGTACTTAACATAAAATGCATATCTGAAAATAACTATTTGCCTATGCATATACAGGATGATTGAATCCTGGAAGCAAGGAAGCTGGTTTTCCACACCTTCCTTCTCTGCCTAGTACCCTCTGAGTTTACTTCATGTTGCTTCAGACAGTCACTGCTATGAATCCATCTCCAAACATAAGGTTCTCATTTCCATGTACTCACTTCTTCCTCCCATTTCTTTCAGGGCCAGTCAACAGATAAATTAGGTAGATGGAGAGATGCTGGTTCATTTTATTGATCTGCAAATTGGCAATAGAGCTACAGGCAAAAGCAACTAGGAAGAATAATATCATTTAATTAAGGACTAACGACTCAAGTTGAATTTTGCATCTCCAAGCATAAAGCCAAAAGAAATCTCCATTTTGTATTAATGATACTTAGTTAATTTGTCTTTTTCTTTTAGAAAAAGATTTTGTTGATCAGTCTCCCCTCCAAACTCTCCTCCCCCACCTTCTCTGCAGTGAGGTGACACCACTCCATTTAACACCTGTGACTGGGGTTTCCAATGGAGTTCTTAATCAGAAAGTGACAGCTCAACCCAGTAACATACAACCATAACACAGGCACCTGGCAGGCAATTTTTGAACACTACAGCAAATCGTTTTAAATAAACCTGATCCAATGACCAAAAGAACATGAAGGAGTTATGATTAGCTATGAAGAGAGATCCACTTCTACAAGGCCACCAGCACAGGGAGGGAAGCACTGCAGAAATCCTGTACATAGCCCCCCTTGGTGCTTGTACAGTCCTTACCTGACAGTCAAAGTCCTGGAAGTTTCGTGTACCAGTCTGTCAACAGAAGGCAGAAAACACAGTCAGTTTCCCCATGTGGCTTCCCCAAATGTGCAGCAAATTCAGTTCACAGTGCAAGCAGTGCACGTGCAGCCTTTTGGTCACCATAAAACTAAAATGATTCTCATCAAAAGGCTTCAGAGACAGGGTGGGCTCCTAACATGTAAAAGGTAAGATTACACTTTGGCAGGCTTCCTGTAAAGATAAAGGAAAGGAGCCTGGCTGCCCAGTAATGTAATTTCCTGCTTCCCTCCCTAAAGAGAGCAGTGAGAACCTGTGGGAAGAGGATAAAACAAGGATCAAAGTCTTAGGGCACAGTCACAACCCACACAGAAAGTATCTGGGAAAAAGGGGTTGGAGGCCAACCCTGAGAGGAGCAAAGGAGGGCAGGAGCCAGGGTGACCAGAACCAGGAATTAAAGAAAGAATCAAGAAGAGAACAAAGATATAGATGGATCAGAAATGGAAGACTTGTAATTTAACAAGGGAAAAAGGCAGTATCACTGAAGGAGGGAAAGACAGACAAAACAGGATTCCTAATACACTGGCCTATCTGTTGCATCTCATAAAATTGCTGATAGGAAAAAGGACAAGTCACTGAGTCATTTCAAAAGTAGAACATAGTCAAAAGATTCAAGGAGAATTCACCAGACTTCTAAAATGAGATTATATCATAGTAATGTTTGTTTGGGAAAAAAAAAAATCAATGGCAATGACTCAGAGGCATTTTTATAGCATTTCAGATGCCAGAGTTGCAAAAATATGACCTAAGAGTATACAAAAAGGATAATGAGTGATATATCTGAGAGGGGAAAAAACCATTCTGACCTGATCTTTCATAAAGTAAACACCCCCACCCCCTGGGGGAAAACGTCTCATTATTTAGAAACTGTGTTAGAGTAACATATCTGTTCTGTCTACAATTGACTTCCAAGAGATGTGGAGCCACTACTAAACACGTTCCCAAAAGCTGCCCCTCCAGACAGGATCTAGATTTCTGATCCCAAGGGAGTATGAAGAAGTCCGATACCCCTTTTCAAGATCCTCTTAGAAACAGTTCTGTATCCTCTACCCACACTGCTGGCAGAACAAAACAGACAGGTTAGAAACACAGCCCACTGTGTAAAAACAAACAAACCAACCAACCATACACACACACATAAAACCTCTAAGATATAGACTGTCCTCTCTAAAAGAGTTAACTAGCAGAACCTACTGAGATAATCTAGAGTGACACTATCTATTAGGGTAGCCATTAGCCACATGTGGCAATTAAAATTAATTAAAATAAAAAATCCAGTTTCTCTGTCACATTACTCAGATTTCAAGTGCTTGATACACACATGTGGCTAGTAGCTACTCTATTATTGGGCAGTGCAGATACAGAGCATTTCCATTATTGCAGAATTTCCATTTTTCCATTTCCATTACTGAGAACTTCTGGATAGCACTGATCTAGAAGCAGAAAGCTTCTGAAAGAACAAGGCTAGGGAGGAGCACACCCTTGTTTCTCTAAAATCGGCAGTGAAGTCACAACAGATTACCAATCACAGAGACAGAAGATGGGACCAAGAATAGGAAAGAGTGGTAGAGACAGCTAGTCTGAAATATTGCTCCTGGCATGAAACCACATTCACAAAATAAAGTCTGATGCAGTCACAGCACGGAAGGACACCTAAGACACCACGCAAATGGGACTGGGTAGCACATCTCTGAGGAATGCTGTCGTTGGCAACAAGGATCATAATGTTCCACGGCTCCCACTAGCCCCACAAAATGCCTGAGAAGTCCTTCAGAGAAGTCACTGCATTTAATTTCTAATTAGATTGTGAAAAGCAAAAGGAAGGGCCCTCTCATGCACTACTAGGGTAGATGGTTTAAGTAGGATATGGTGACTAAGCAAAAATAAAGGATACAGTCTTTACAATTTGACCTCAACTACATTAATATGCACCAAAAAAAGACTAGCAGAAAAATACCAAAATGTTAACGACAGCAGCTATTTCTCAATAGAGAGATGATGGATGATTATAATTTTCTTTGTACTTTCCTACAATAAGGAAGTAACTCCCTTTTTGTAATTAGAAAAGTAGAAAACAAGGATTTGGTATGATACAAAAAATATGTTTGTAACTTGTTATTTTGTAATATAAGATTTAAAGATTCATTTAATCTTTTGGGGCGCCTGGGTGGCGCAGTCGGTTAAGCGTCCGACTTCAGCCAGGTCACGATCTTGCGGTCCGTGAGTTCGAGCCCCGCGTCAGGCTCTGGGCTGATGGCTCGGAGCCTGGAGCCTGTTTCCGATTCTGTGTCTCCCTCTCTCTCTGCCCCTCCCCCGTTCATGCTCTGTCTCTCTCTGTCCCAAAAATAAATAAACGTTGAAAAAAAAAAATTTTTTTAAAATAAAAAAAAAATAAAGATTCATTTAATCTTTTGAGGAATAATGTATAATGATATACAAACAGACCATATTAGACTTCAATCTTTTGGCTTCCCAGAGGTTCCTTTAGAGACTTAGATTAAAGAAAATCACTCTAGACTGAACTAAAATCTTGGTCATAGAAGAGAGACACAAATTCGGATGAGCTCTTTGGGAAGCAGCTGTCACTGTATGCATGAGTTTTCCTTCCTCACAACCACATGATCAGAGTCATGAGGCATTTTTTGAGTTCCTAAAGACTGAGATGAGCACAAAACCTCTGAAATACCAAAAGGAGAAAGAGGCAATTCTCTCCAGAAACCAAAGCCACCCTTTTTCATTAACTATCTAGCAAAAAACAACTACGTGTTCCTTATCCAACATTCACAGCTAGACTCCCAGAAAAAAGGTACTGTAACTCGACAAAGACTATCTAACAGTTGTTGACTTTAATTCCAGTATAATTAATGTGGTGTTATATTAGTTTCAGGTGTACAAGGTAGTGACTCAACAATTCTATACATTCCTCAGTATAACACTTGTTATTGTTGTTGTTTTAAAGAGGCACCAGGTGGTCTTGGAGAGTGGCTACAGGCTTCCTGAGTGATCATCCTAGAGAAAGGATATGATTAAGTCTGTTTGATAGTATTTGGCATCCAGAGTTTCTGAATGGAGATCATTAGCTGGTCCCCTCTCAACTGTGGTAAACTGAAGCCATAGTCTCTGAATTCATTAAAAATTCAATACTACTCACTGGGTGCATCCTAGAAGAAAGAATTCCCTAGGGACTTACCTATCTCTGATATTAGAGGTACATGGTTATACTCTAACAAAATTCCCAGAAATTTCAAGTTCTGGGTGTTTTCTTTTTTCTTTCTGTCCATTTTGAAGATACCATTAATTCCATGTTCAGAGAGATTCTTGCACTAAGCAGACTTAATTAGCAGAAAAGGAGTCAAGAAAAAATTAAAATAATAGAATAATTGGAGGAAGACAGTAAAAAAGAGTGGGCCAAGAAAAAAAATAATTACTGAAAGTTGCAGTCAAGGTAGACGCCAGCCAAAGGGAGTATTTCCTGGTGTAGCCTCAAGACTACATGTAGAAGGTGAATGAAGATAAATGAAGCAGCTCAAGAAGGTAGATTAAAAAGTCATTCTCTCAAATATTATAAGCCTGGAGAATAAGCAAGAAGCAACTAAGAATAGATCAATGAATGAAGAGAAATATGAATAGAAGGACGATGGGGGGAATTTAAAAAACAATTGCTAGGGAGAAAAGAAATGTAGTTTCCCGACATGAGATCTAGTCAAGAGGCATATATAGTTTCAAAAGACAGAAAACAACAGATATAAAGAAAGACAAGATGCATAAGACCTTAGAACCAACTACCAACAGGAAGAGATTTGGGGCAAATATACCTGTTCTGTGAATCTGAAGTATGGTAGGGTACCTCTATTCCCAGTCCTGGTACTCAGTAAACACAGTAAACATCATTTTTAAAGGTTATAAGCATCTCAAAACAGAGATATTCAATTTGAGTAAGAAATGAACACCAAAGTTACATGCACTTTAGGAACTAAAGTGGGGAGAAGGAGTTGTTACAATAATAAAAGTTTTAGAAACAAGCTGATTTGAAAAAAAAAACTGTCAAAGAATAAAATATGGCATTTCTAGTAACAAAAGACAATCCCTACCAACAGAAAGTGGAAAGATGGGTAACTGTATAAGCAGAAGGGTTAGATAAACCTAGAAAATACTTTTTCTTTGTTAATAAAGATTAATTTAATCAATTAACACGGATTAATAAATCAATGTTTTTACAATCATCAATAAACCTTTATTTTAAAAAGTTTTTTTAAGTTTATTTACTTTGAGAGAGAGTGGGGTAGGGGCAGAGAGAGAGGGGAGAGAGAATCCCAAGCAGGCTCTGCACTGTCAGTGCAGTGGGGCTTGAACCCATGAACTGTGAGATCATGACCTGAACCAAAACCAAGAGTTGGACACTTAACCAACTGAGCCACCCAGGCGCCCCAATAAACCATTTTTAAATAGAAATCTGATCAAGCTGAAAATCCAAAGTGAAAATTATATACATATATATATATGCACAAGTGTGTTTGTGTGGGTATATGTGTATATATATTTAAAGCACTTATATTATGGACTTCAAAAAATACAAAGAAACTGAGACTTCACAAAGAAATTTATAAAGAGGTTAGATACTTGGATAAAACGGTCTACAATCAGATAATCGTCTGTACACTGCTGAAAAAGTACAATTTCAAGTCTAAAATAAACTCTTCTATAACATACTATCAGGTTAATGTCATGTGTCACTGACCGCCTGCACTAAAAACTCCTTAGGTAGCTTGTGGCTATGGCTTCTTCCACTATCTCCTGCTGATCTTGTAGCCAGTTGACAGTGGTCTGTTACAGTGGTACCATTACTTGCTTGGGAACTCATTTCCTGCTCCAGTCCCATCTAGGCCATTTATGAAATATGTGACAATCACTTCTTAGCACATTAATAGACACCCACCCTCCAGTGCATAGTAGAGGTAGCACTTCACAAATAGTCTTTAATGAAAAGGTCAACAACTCTGTTTTTAACTCTAAAAAAAAAAAAAAAAAAAAAAAAAGAAAGAAAGAAACCTTGGCACTAACCCTTTGCCTGTCTCTGCTGTCCTGAAAGTTACAAACAAGCTCATTCATGGGTTTTCTCTCCTCTGCTTACATTTCCAGTCATGAGTAGAGACGGAAAACTTAAACTGCGATACGGTCTATCTCACTTTCTATTTTAACAACCAAAAAAGGTAAATAACTTGTTTCTATTCTCTCCACTACTTATTCAACCTACTTGATGTTTCCTCAATTCTGCAGAAGCCAGTTGTGGCTTTCTGCTTATCTTCTCAAGACTGCCCCTTGGCTTTCACTCGGTTCAGTATTTTTTGTACCATTTTTGTACATTTTTGTATCATTTTGTACCAAATCCTTTTTTTCTGGTGTTCCAATTACAAAAAGGAAAGTACACGCTCACTGTAGAGAAGTATAAAGAAAATTATAACCATCCATCATCTCTCTATTGAGAAATAGCTGCTATCATTAATGTTTTGCTCTTCTTTTATTAGTCTTTTCTGGCGCATACTTTAATATAGTTGAGGTTAGAGAAAATGAAGCACAAATCAGTCAGCTCTCCTGCTTGTTATAAGGTTGAGGAGGTTGGAATGACCAGCTTCAAGAGGCAGCAGGTGGTGGGCAGAGCCCTAGACCCCCTGATCCAAGTTGAAGTCAACAGATGTGGGTTCACCACCCTTCTAGACACTACCTTTAGACAAGTACTATAACCTCTCTGAGCCTATCTGTAAAATGGAGTTAAAAATACCTTTAACTACTTATTTCATAGGAGGCTGGGAGATTTAAAGAAGATAATATCTGTGAAAATGCACTACAAATAGTTAAATGCTATTTAAGAAAAAAAATCGGTTCACATTTCTATACAATGTCTGCCCCCCAAAACAAAGATAAGCACTGGCAATTGCTTCTTTTCATTACTGGAGCCAAAACAGGCATGGCAAAATTACCCACTTCTTCACAATTCTGAGCCACAGACAAAATTACAAGCATACTAAAATTAAATGGGAAAAGTACCAACAAATGACAAGAGACAAGTTAACATAAGCCTTGCTTAAAGCTATTCTGAGAATGCTTCCTTATAGTCATCTCAGGACAAATCTCTCCATAACAGGTTGGGTCTAGACTTCCTCTAGCTCCCTGAAGCTTGGAAGGGTACAGCAATGTTTTCTAGCTAAGAGTATATCTATGAAAATGGGCAAAAAGACGAGATGAAATGATACACATCTCTAGGCTTTTCCTTAAAGAGACATGGCAAGCCACAGAGGTGATGAGATCACATAGTGGAAAGGACTCAGGGTTTAGAATATGACAGACCTGGGTTTCAGTCCTGACTCTGCCACATACTGACCGGGCAAGCCAGTTTTTCATCTTCTAAGTGAGGAAAAATACTATCTACTTCAAAGGGATACTCTGATGATTAAAAGAAAGTACGTAAAGCACCTGGCACATAAAAGGTGCATAATCAATAATAGCAGGATAGGCCAAAAAATTTGCCCCCCCCCCCAAAAACCTTCCAGACATCTACTCCTATCAAAACTTGAAGGCCTATCCCCTATGGCAGTGGTTCTCACCTGGGGAGACTGTGACCCCATGGAATATTGGACAATGTCTGGAGACATTTTGGTTGTCACAACTGAGTGGTACTGGAATCTAGTGGATAGAGAATCTAGTGGTATTGCTATAGTGGAATGCTGTTGAATGTCCTACAATATGCACAACAGTCCCCACAACAGTTATCCATCCCAAAACATTAACAGTGCCAAGACTGAGAAATCCTACCTGACAGCAAGCATTCTATGGCATTCAATCTGAGTAAGCTATTTCACCTTTCTCATCCTTAGTTTTCTCATCAGCAGTATGGGAACAAACTGATCTGTGTTCCCTATACCACTGGGCAACTGGGGGATCAAATGAAATACCTGATGAAGGGTGTTACCATCGTACCTTTCAGAATGTATGCAAAAGCACACACATGCTGGGCAAAGACAGAAGCACTGATGTACTGGGCCAGGGGGACTAAGAGGGTGAACTCTTTGGGAATGCCTCACACCAATCTTCTTCTACAAAGCTGGGCTGGAGCAGGGGAGCTTTCAAGAATAGTGAGGAGATAGGAACACTTCTCAGGGAGAGAGAGAGCATGGGAAGTGGGTAGGAACAGCACATCAAAGAGAAGCTAACAGATGTTAGGGAGTGAGACACTGACTGAGTGGTGTCTTAGACTGCCTGGGCAGCCTGACACAGCTCTGGAGGCTGAAAGTCCGAGACCAAGATTCCAGCAGGGTTTGGTTTCTGGTGAGAGCTGTCTTCCTGGCTTTCAGATGGCTACCACCTCCCTATGTCCTCACATGGGGGGTGGTGTGTAAGAGAGAGAGTTCTCGCTCTTCCTCTTATAAGGCCACCAGTCCTACAGGATTAAAGCTCTACCTTTATGACCTCACGTTACCTTAATCACCTCCTAAGGGCCCTATGTCCCATATGGTGACATGTGGGGTTAGGGTTTCAACATGCAAGTTTGGGGTGAGGGGATGAGCACAATTCCATCCATACCACTTGGGCACACTTTAGACACAGCCAAGGCATCACTGAAGCCTCAAGAGAGGAGGACCCAGGTGTTAATTTATTGTTTTTCCATGGTCATATACATTGAATCTTTCCTCTTCCAGCTGCCTTTTCTATGAGATATGCAACAAACTGCTCTTTCATGCAGGCACCTGCTCAGGCATCCTGTGCCCTTCTAGGGTCCAGGAAGGATCCTCCTCCTATTTGTACCTCAGTCCTCAAATATCTGAGACCCATCAGGGTACGGGTTTCCAACAATGACTAACCAGAATCACTTTAGGTTCTCAATTTCAGGATTTTTTTTAAAAAGCTCAACCACACCCCAGACCAATTCAGTCAGAATCTGGAGAATCTCTACCAAAAATCATCGGTGATATTTAAATCTCCCCAAGTAATTCCAATAAGCAGCCAAAGCTGAAGACCACTGGTCATAGAAAAGTGTGTGGTATGTGTGTGTGTATGTCCTGTCTCCCTCCCCTTACATTCCAATTTAGCTAGTCTACAGTGGAAGCCAGCATTCCTTTTTTTTTTTTTTTAATTTTTTTTTCAACGTTTATTTATTTTGGGGACAGAGAGAGACAGAGCATGAACGGGGGAGGGGCAGAGAGAGAGGGAGACACAGAATCGGAAACAGGCTCCAGGCTCCGAGCCATCAGCCCAGAGCCTGACGCGGGGCTCGAACTCACGGACCGCGAGATCGTGACCTGGCTGAAGTCGGACGCTTAACCGACTGCGCCACCCAGGCGCCCCGCATTCCCTATTTCTAAACAATTCCCCAGTTGATTCTGATGATCAGCCAGGTTTAGGATCGATTACTACCTTCCTGAAGTTAAATTGTCTACTCCCACCTGCCTTGTAACTATTCATTTCTGTGGCTATACATAAGCTCTACAGATGCAGATTTTATTTCCTTCCTCCTTGTGGCACATTATTTTGGGGACAGCCAGAAGACAGTAAAGGCGGTCAAGATTTTCTGAAAAGATGAGGGAAAGCAGCAGGAGAAACCAAATAGGGGCTAAAAAAGGTGTGCAGCCTGACGAAGGAGAGGGCAAAATCTCTAGTAAAAGATAAAGATGGGGCGGGAGTAGGGTAGAGAGATGAGGTCATAGGAATGAAAATGGAACTGACAGGATTCAATAGCAAATTAATAAACACATGGTAAGTCAACAGCCCTAGAAGTTATAGGTGGGCCTTTGGCCAAAAAAGATAAGGGCAACAGCATCTTCTGTTGTAGCACCCCCATCCCAACCTCATCCATCTTTACTCGTACTTTTTTTTTTTAATGTTGACTTTAAATAGAGATTGAGAGATAGAGAGAGAGAATATATGAATGGGCAAGGAGGGGCAGAAAGAGAGGGGTACAGAGGATCTGAAGGGGGCCCTGCGCTGATAACAGAGAGCCCAATGCAGGGCTTGAACTCATGAACTGTGAGATCATGACCTGGGCCGAAGCCAGACTCTTAACCAACTAAGCCACCCAGGTGCCCCCTTTACTCTTACCTTTTATCAATACTTTCCTCAGGGAAGAATGCCATGGGCTCATTCACACCTAGCTATAAGAGTATGTATGTATGTATGTGTGTACATATGTATGTATGTATGTATTTTTAAATGTTTATTTACTTTTGAAAGGTGGAGGGAGGGGCAGGGAGAGAGAGGAAGACAGAATCCAAAGCAGGTTCCAGGCTCTGAGCCGTGAGCTATCAGCACAGAGCTCAATGTGGGGCTCAAACTCACGAACCATGAGATCATGACCTGAGCCAAAGTCAGACACTTAACAGACTGAGCCACCCAGGCACTCCTACAAGAGTATTTTAATAGGGGTAATGACAATAAACCAAAAGCAGAGGCTAGAAAAGGGAATTTCAGGAACACTTACTGAATGGGGACGGACAGGAGGCAGGATAATCCTTTCTTAGCTTTTTGGTAACTCCTACCATCACACCAGTCTTTATTCTCTGAATTCTGGTGACTAAACTACGCTGTTCACTGTTCTCTAACACTAACAGAAAAATGAGGTGTATTACTGACATCCATACATCCCCGATGAAAATCTCAAAGTTGACAGAAAGGTCACATAGCAGACTTGACAAACATTAGGGAAAGTCTTACAGCCTATGTACATCACCAGCCATAGATATTCACTTTTCCTTATAGAAACTGAAAGTCAAGACACTTGGATTCTAAGTCAAACCTCACTCTCATAATTTCTGCCTAACTTTGTCATATTTTTTTTCCCTTAATGTCTCTATCAGTAAAACAAGACAGTCTCAAGGATAACTTGACTGAATTTGGCCCACGGAAACAAAAGTAGGAAGAAAGAAAAAAGAAGGAAAGATATCAAAAAGATGGTTAAGAAATTTATTTTTTAAAGTATTTCCTCCATCGAAAGTGAAGATGAATGTTTTGAGTTAGTTGCTATTAAGAAAATATAGAGAATTAACTAATCACAGAAAGGACATATATATTTTAGTGAAAACAGCATGGTCTTTACCTTATCATTTAGAAGTGGTTTGATCTCTGTGAGTTGAACATCCTGAAGTTCATCCATCAGGACAGATGAGAGTAGAGGATTCTCAAGAATAAATCAGTAACTCTGAAACAGAAAGAAGTAAAGAGGCTTAATCTAGAAGCTGGAAACATAATAGTCACACTATGTTGATTCACTGCAATACTAGAGATTAGTGTCATGCACTGCTCAGGGTGCTGAAGACACAGAAGACTAAACAGTTATGGAAGACAGACTTTAAAGTGGCCTCCATGATCTGTCTCCTGGTATTCATACCCTTGCATAACCCCCTCCCACCACTGCGTGTGGATGGGACCCATGGCCTGCTTTTAACCAAAATGGCAAATGATGGAATGTACAAAAGTACCTGTACATGATGACATTACATAATATTTTAACATCTGTCTTGCTAAAAGACACACTTTCCTTGGCTAGCTTTGAAGAAGCAAGTTGGCATGTGTGAGAGGGCCACATGGCAAAGAACTGAGGACAGCCTCCAGCCAAAAGACCAAGAAACTAAGACACTCAGTCCAACAACCTGCACAAACTGATTGCTGTCAACAACCACATGGGACTGGAAGTGGATAGTTCCCCAATCAAACCTCAGACGAGAACCTAGCCCTGACCAACACCTTCACTGCAGACTTGTAGAGGACCCAGTCAACTCTTGCCAGATTCCCAACCCCCAGATATTGTCAGACAATAAATGTGTTGTATGCTGTTTTAAGCCAGTAAGTTTGTGGTAATATATATATTTTAAAGTATTATTTTTTAAGATGTTTATTTTTGAGACAGAGCGAGCGAGCATGCAGGGGAGGGGTAGAGAGAGGGGGACAGAGGATCCAAAGTGGGCTGTGTGCTGACAGTAGACAGCCTGATGTGGGCTCAAACTCATGAACTGTGAGATCATGACCTGAGTCAAAGTTGGACGCTTAACCAATTGAGCCACCCAGGTGGCCCTATGGTAATTTTTTTTTTTTTTTTTTTTTGCAGCAACAGATACTAGTCTTTGCTTTTCTGGAGTGTACAGTTTAGTTACTGAAGATGTGTAACTAAGAGAACAACAAGCTCAAAGCTATGCTTCAGGAAGCAACAGTATGGAGAAAGGATTAAAAGGGGAACAAAACCGGAAGGCTAATGCTATAGCCCAGGATGAGGCCTTGACTTAGGAATGGGAATGTAGGGGGAGATGAACCAAGGCAGCTCATTAGCCTTTACTTGGTGAATCATAGCAGTAGATGGAGAGTAGGAAAGCCAGCTTCCAAGATGGCCTCTAAACAACTCAATGATCCTTGACTCCTGATATCTGCACTCATGTAATCTCCAAATAAATCAGGGATGGTCTGTGTAAGTAATAAAATATGGCAGAGGCAACAATACATGACATCTGAAGTTATATCATACAAGGCATAGTTTCTGCTTCAAGACATTATAGTCTTCACTCATTAGTTCTGGAGGAAGCCAGATATAGTATAGTGAGGACATTCAAACAGCCTCTGGGGAGGCCCATGTAGAAAGGAACCAACTTGCCAGTACCAATCTGCCAGCCATGTGAGTAAGCTACCTTGCAGATGGATGTTCCAGGCCCAGTCAAGACTTCAGATGACTGCAGCCCCAGAGATATATGACTGCAACCACATTGGAGACCCTGAACCTGAGCCATCCTACCAAGCCACCACCTGCATTCCTGACTCACAGAAACTATGAGCAATAATAATCCTGTTTGAGACTGATTTGTTTCATAGCAATAGATAACCAACAGAGAAGGAGAAGACAGGGAAACAGAGTTCTAGGAGAAGAGAGTAGATGGAGGTGGGGAGGCAGAGTAATGAGACATAAATTCTTACTCCATAACACTGGACAGGAAGTCATGGGGAGAGGCTGCAAATACTGGATATTGTAGACAAGTTATTCCACCCAGACTTTATTATTTTATTTTTTATAATGTTTATTTATTTTTGAGAGAAAGAGACAGAGTGTGAGCAGGGAAGAGGCAGAGAGAGAGGAAGACATGGAATCTGAAGCAGGCTCCAGGCTCTGAGCTGTCAGCACAGAGCCCAATGTGGGGCTCGAATCCATGAGCTGTGAGATGGTGACCTGAACCGAAGTTGGACGCTTAACCAACTGACCCACCCAGGTGCCCCTCCACCCAGACTTTAAAGCCCCAGGCTTCATCTCCTCTGCCTTGGCCTTGAACTTATCAGTCAGGAAAAATACTAATTCAATGAGTTGGGGATGTAGCTATTCAACAACCACTTATTGAATACCCACTGTGCACAGCATTATGGAAGATACAAAGAAGGTCCTTGCTTTCCAGTTTACTAAAGGGTAGAGACGACAGCTATCTATAAACTAACTACAAAATAATAAGTAAAAAGAAGGGCCGTAATAGTTCAAGGAACAATTGCTTCTGATTGGTGAGAATCAAAAAAGTCTTCACAAGGTAGTAGCCTATTAATCCATTTTTCTGTTTTTCTCTCCAGATATAAGATTGCATGGCTTTGACTTACTTGGCTAAGGAGAGAGTATGGGTTCTAGACTATCTTTTAGCTATTACTGACCAAATACACCAAAGTAAATCCTGCTTTTTTTTATTATTTAATTTATATTCAAGTCAGTTATCATACAGTGCAATAATGATTTCAGGAGTAGATTCCCTAATGCCCCTCACCCATTGAGTCCATCCCCCATCCCACAACCCCTCCAGCAACCCTCTGTTCGTTCTCCACATACAGGAGTCTCCTATGTTTTGTCCCCCTCCCTTTTTTTATATTATTTTTGCTTCCCTTCCCTTATGTTCATCTGTTTTGTATCTTAAAGTCCTCATATGAGTGAAGTTATATGATATTTGTCTTTCTTTAATTTTGTTTAGCATAACACCCTCTAGTTCCATCCACATAGCTGCAAATGGCAAGATTTCATTCTTTTTGATTGCTGAGTAATACTCCACTGTATATATATATATACATCTGTACCCATTCATCCTTCAATGGACATTCGGGCTCTTTCCATACTTTGGCTATCGTTGATAGTGCTGCTATAAACATTGGGGTACATGTGCCCCTTCAAAACAGCATAACTATATCCTTTGGATAAATAACTAGTAGTGCAACTGTTGGGTTGTAGGGTAGTTCTATTTTTAATTTTTTGAGGAATAGCCAGACTGTTTTCCAGAATGGCTGCACCAGTTTGCATTCCCACCAGCAGTGCAAAAGAGATCCTCTTTCTCCATATCCTTGCCAACATCTGTTGTTGCCTGAGTTGTTAATGTTAGCCATTCTGACAGGTGTGAGGTGGTATCTTACTGTGGTTTTGATTTGTATTTCCCTGATGATGAGTGATATTGAGCATTTTTTCATGTGTCGGTTGGCCATCTAGAGGTCTTCTTTGGAGAAGTGTCTATTCATGTCTTTTGTCCATTTCTTCACTGGATTATTTGTTTTTTGGGTGTTGAGTTTGATAAGTTCTTTATAGATTTTGGGAACTAACCCTTTATCTGAGATGTTGTTTGCAAATATCTTCTCCCATTCTGTAGGCGGCCTTTTAGTTTTGCTGATTGTTTCCTTTGCTATGCAGATTTTTATTTTGATGAGGTCCCAATAGTTCATTTTTGCTTTTGTTTCCCTTGCCTCTGGAGATGTGTTGAGTAAGAAGTTGCTGTGGCCAAGATCAAAGAGGTTTTTGCCTGCTTTCTCCTCTAGGATTTTGATGGCCTCCTGTCTTACATTTAGGTCTTTCATCCCTTTTGAGTTTATTTTTGTGTATGGTGTAAGAAAGTGGTCCAGGTTCATTTTTCTGCATGTCGCTGTCCAGTTTCCCCAGCACCCCATTGCATTGTTATTGACTGCACCATTATTCCATGATTCTTTTCTCTTTCTAACTGAAAACATTGGCAAAATCTCTTCTGACCTTATGCTATTTTTGCCAACTTTTTATGTCAGATCTTCCCTTTTCTTTATATCTGTGATTCTAGTAGTGTGATCACACTTGTCACCTTTCAGCTAGATTTCTGCAACAGATTACTAAACTCTTCTCTTTAGTATATTTCCCTTCTAGTTGGTTTGATCTGTTGAATCTTTTAAAAATCCCATTTAATTTATTGAAATCCTTTTGGGAAGAAGGTAGGATGAAATTAGATGAAAGGTCTTCCTATACCATATCCTCATCTCTATTAAGGATTGCTGGGGTGCTCAGGTGGCTCAGTTGGTTAAGCCTCCAACTCTTGATTTCGGCTCAGATCATGATCTCATGGCTTGTGAGGTTGAGCCCCACATCAGACTATGTGCTGACAGCGCCAAGATGGGATTCTCTCTCTCTCTCTCTTTCTGTGCCCTTCCCGCATGCATGTGTGCTCACTCTCAAAATAAATAAACTTTAAAAAGGGGGGGGGATTGTTGCTATAATTAAGCCTTTCAGTTCTTCACCACCTCAACTCCAATGTTCTTCTCTCCTCAGCTGATGAGGTCACAAGTTGGATTGCCATCACTCAAAACTGATTGGCTAAAATCAAAAACAAGATCCCCAGGTGATTGTACATTGAAGTCTGAGGCACACTGTTCTAACAACAAACAAGAATAATTCTTGCTTCTGCAACTAGTTTCCAAGTAATAGCTGGAATTTCATTTCTCTTCTCTCTCCTCATTCTGTCTTCTCCTTGTCTGTAAGCTATCTACTGAGATAGCGAGGGTTCTTGTCCTGGTATGATGACTCAAACCTTCACTCTAGCTTCCAAGTCTTTGGTGTATGATGATTCAAAACTTCACTCTAGCTTCCAAGTCTTTGGTGATATAGGATTACTGTAGGCTTCTACTACCTTTACTTCAAGGAGGTGCCCCTGTGGGTAGAGAGGAAGAAACTTGCCCAGGATCCTACAGTCAGTACACAAGGCCTAGACATTATGGTATAGTGGGGAAAGCAAAGGTTTTTTAACATTCTTGCTCTATTACTCACATAGATGTGAGATATTGGAATAGTTACTTAACTTCTCTAAGCCTGAATTTGTTGTCTCTAAGAAATGGAAATATCTGCCTGAGAGGATTAAATATTTGGTGCTGAGATTATAATTCCTGGCACAGAGTAGGAATTACACTTTTCACCTTTCATACTCTATCCATTTGGTAGCAGGTTCACTGTTCATTTTGAGGATGGCTGGTGTTTTACTTGTCAGCCCTTCCTCTGCCTCCTACAACTGGGAAAGAGGGTGAACATTTTGTTATTCTACTGCAGTTTATAAAATCCCTACCAGCTTTATAAGAATATTAGTAGCCCTTATTACCAGGATGAAACCTGGCAGCCCTATCATTTATGCAGATGAGGGAACTGCAGGCCTCAAATTCCTGGGAGGGAGCCAGCGTGTGTAGCTGAGAGATCAGAGATGGAGTTTTCCACCATGTGATCTTAGTTTTCTTATAGGTATTATAGAATTGCTCATTGGCAAGGGCTTGGGACAGTAAGAACCAAGCAAAAATTGAGTCTCTGGAGGAATGCATTAAGTGCCCTATAATGTGGAAGGTGAACATCTGCTGTCTTGATGCCAATTCCTAAGTCACTCTAGAACAGTTTACTGTCCTGTGTTATCTGCATTGGGCCCAGTTGATAGGGACAGGCTTCTCATTCAATTTGTGCCCTTAAGTGTTTCTCTTGGCACAAACATTGCATTTTTCGTCATCTTTAAAATATGCATGGCAACACTAGGTGAATGCCAGTCACTTTGGAACTGAGGGCACCTCTGGCTTTCCTCTGGCCCTGGAGCTCCTTGACAGATCCCCCCACAGAGAGTCACATTTGAATAAGTAACATCTTGAAGGGTCCTGCTTTCAAGTGAGTGAATTAAAGTAGGGAATAAGGAGAGCCTGTGTGGCTGAGTTGGTTAAGCATTCAACTCCTGATTTTGGCTCAGATTATGAGATTGGGCTCTTCCTCTCCCTCTACCCCTCCCCTGCTTGCTCGCTGTCACATGTTCTCTCTCTCTCAAAATAAATAAATAAATAAATGAATAAATAAATAAATAAATAAATAAATAAATAAGATAAAGTAGGGAATAAAGTGGGTAGGTTGGAAAAATTTCAGAAAATCACCACTTTACATGGACAAAAAGAACAAGTGGAAACACACTAAAATGTTAACAGTGGTCGTCTTTAGATGCAAGGACTGTGAGTAAAATACCTTTTCATTGTTCTGTGGTTCCACATTTTCCAAAGTGAGCAATACTGCTTTAAAAAGGAAAAACTTCAAAACTGTCATTATAAATTACTGATAAACAGTGACATCCAGATAAAAAGTAGCCACAGTTTATAGTGTGATTAATAAGCACACAAGTATAGGTCTCAGTTAACTGAGTCATAGTGGTACTGTAAAAGAGAATTGCAGATGCTGGCTGAGATTCGTGATGAAAGATTCAAACCACCTTATCTCCTCATGAAATGTATGCGATATTAAAACAAAGGAAAATAAAAATTCAGCTTCTGGGCATTCAGTAGCTCAATCAAGTTTATAGGGTGCCTGGGATCTGAGAAAAGAACCATTTTTTCTTTTGGAGGTTAAATATCAGGCTTGTGCTCTGCAAGTGGCATAGATGTTTGGGATGCTCATGATTGGCATGTGGGGTTCATAGTTTGAGGAGAGTTCCTGACTGGCATCCTCTGGGTCCCTTAGAAGGAATGATAAAAGGGCTTTTATTAGTCTGTCCTAATGTAGTCACAGTTAGAAGCAGGATTTATTGCAATACCTATCAAAATAACACCAGCATTCTACAGAGCTAGAACAAACAATATTAAAATTTATGTGGAACCAGAAAAGACCCCGAATAATCAAAGAATCTTGAAAAAGAAAACCAAAGCTGGAGGCATCACAATTCCAGACTTCAAACTGTATTAAAAAGCTGTAATCATCAAGACAGTACAGTACTAGCACAAAAACAGACACATAAATCAATGGAACAGAATAGAGAACCCAGAATGGACCTACAAACTTATGGCCAATTGATCTGTGACAAAGCAGGAAAGAATATCCAATGGAAAAAAGACAGTCTCTCCAGCAAATGGTGTTGGGAAAACTGGACAGCAACATGCAAAAGAATGAACCTGGACCACTTTCTTACACCATACACAAAAATAAACTCAAAATGGATGAAAGACTTAAACGCAAGACAGGAAGCCATCAAAATCCTAGAGGAGAAAAAAAAGGCAACAACCTCTTTGACCTTGGCCAAAGCAACGTCTTACTTGACATGTCTCTAGATGCAAGGGAAACAAAACGGTCAATAATAATGCAATGGGGGAGCTGAGAAGCAATCAGAGAAACTGATGACAAAAATCAGTGTAGAGTCAGAGTTAAAATATGGGCCTCTAAGAGACCTGAGTATAGGCAGGAGTGAGTTAATGAGGAAAATCTGCAGGTGCTTATCAAACCAGAGACTAGGAGGAGCTGCAAGCCTTTTCTGAAAGACAAGTTAGTGATAGAAAAGCAGAACCAGTGAGAGACAAAGAAAAAAAATGTCAGAGACATAAGAAGAAAAGCAAAATTATGCTATCAAAGAAGTTAAGGGGAGAAGGGAGGTTTACATGTAAGGAGGAAAATTCCAACGCCAAGGAGGGAAGGATGTGGATTGAGAAAGGGTCATTATCTTTTTTTTTTTTTTTTTAATGTTTATTTATTTTTGAGACAGAGAGAGACAGAGCATGAACGGGGGAGGGTCAGAGAGAGGGAGACACAGAATCGGAAACCGGCTCCAGGCTCTGAGCTGTCAGCACAGAGCCCGACGCGGGGCTCGAACTCACGGACCGCGAGATCATGACCTGAGCCGAAGTCGGCCGCCCAACTGACTGAGCCACCCAGGCGCCCCAGGGCCATTATCTTTTGACAGTGAAAATCTAAGAAAAATAAGGTTCAGTTCTCCATGCTAAAAAATTAGCCCATGACTATGTATATCACTTCGTAGAATTACAGAAACTGACATTTCTGAAGTGCAAGCAAAAATGTTCCTAGGATGACCAAAAGAGACCTCAGTGTTCTCTGACACTCAGAGACAACACTGAGAGGGTCTTTAAAGATCAAGACTATGGACTTGGGACACCTGGGTGGTTCAGTTGCTTAAGCGTCCAACTCTTGATTTCGGCTCAGGTCATGATCTCACAGTTCATGGGATTGAGCCCCATGTCGGGCTCTGGGCTGACAGTATGGAGCCTGTTTGGGATTCTCTCTCCCCCCACCTCTCTCTGCCCCTCTCCCACTCGCACTCTCTCAAAATAAATATTTAAATAAACATTAAAAAAAAAGGCTACAGACTTAATTTTTGCATCAAAACTCTGAAATAGAAAACAGAAAAAAGTGTAAAGGCTCTGGGTGAAGTGGTGATGAGACCGTGAGGGCTCTGCAGAACACAGGCTAATGTCCAACAATATAGTGCAAACTGTTCACTCAGAAAAAAATAAATGCTCATATTCTTCGAGTTTTGGAAAGAGCCCATAAATACATCAAATGTGGACTTTGGACCCAGGTAGGGCCCTACTTAGCTGAGTGGCACTGAGTAAAGCATTTTCCCCTTCCAGGTCTCAGTTTCCTCATCAGTTAAGAGAAGAGATTGGGCAGGATGATCTTATTGGCTCCTGACAGGGCTGACATTCTGTGACCCAGAATCTCCCTTAATGTACTACTTTACATTATTTCCCCATCCTTCAATTCTACAGTTCTTACCACAATCCAAAGAGAAGGATCCCCCAGGTATCAACCTGATGAGGTTCAACAACTAGCTGAGGGTCACTCAGCAAATCAGCAGAAAAAATGCACCTGGCCTGATCCCAGGGGCATGAGACTCTCAGGCTTTTATCTCACCCTGTACTGTGTCCATCGGGTCAGAGAAAACTCACTAAGATTTCTAGTGCTTAAAAACATTGCTTTCTTGGGGCGCCTGGGTGGCTCAGTTGCTTAAGCGTCCCACTCTTGGTTTGGGCTCAGGTCCCGATATCACAGTTTGTGAGTTTGAGCCCCAAGTCGGGCTCTGCACTGACAGCTTGGAGCCTGCTTGGGATTCTCTCTCTTCCCCTGCCTCTCTCTGCCTCTCCCTTGCTCATGTGCACATGTGCTCTCTCTCTCAAAATAAACAAACTTAAAGACAATAAGAGACTACACATAGTACTGGCTTTCTAAACTACAAACTGTCTTGTTTTGTAGCTTTCCCTCATGACCAAGGTAATTTGGCCTTCATCAGGCTTTGCCAGGATGTACTGACATCAGGCCACTAGTCTGTATTCTAAAGGCAGAGTTAATCACTTTGGTTTTGGCAAGACTGCAGACAGGCAACCAAAACAGAATGAAGGCAACAAAGGAGCCTTACTGAGGAGAATGAGCTGGAAGGGGTCAGCTGGAGCTGGTGCTGAAGTAGTGGTAGCTGAAAAGCTGCAGGCAGTGAGAAGGTAGACAGCGGTGCTTCCACAGCAAGCTGACTCACATTCTCTCTTTTTACACATAAACCACTGCCTGAATGAGTAACTATTATAGCACTTTACAAAGCACCTTCACATCTAATATCTTGCTGGATTATCATGACTGAACCATGAAGTAGAACACGGGAGCACTGGCATCATCTCTATTACATAGATGAGGAAACTGAGGCTGACGGAGGTGAAATGGACTGACCAAAATAACACAACTACTAAATGCAACAGCTGGAACTGAACCCCAATTGTCTTCTAATCCCAAATGCTCATTCTATGCCCTGTATTGCACTTCCTCCCAGGTTATTACGAATGAAAAGACCTGGTGGGTAAAAAAGACAAATTCTGCAGACTGCCTCATGGAATCCACCCCATGCTAAAGACCTCTTTTTATCTCTCATCCTAAATTACACTGAGCTGTTAGGATCAGGCCACAAGCTCTACGACTAAACTCTATGAAGTTAACAAGAAAGCACAGTTTTGGGGCTGAGTTCACCTTCCCCATTAGTTCAACTGAGCAAGGGAGATTAAGACTATGAACAGATCACTACAGTTCAAAGCAGTATAAACATGAGCCTGTGAAGTGGACAAACGCTAAGGCAGTTTCTCAACCTCAGCACCACTAACATTTTGAACCATCCTGCACATTGTAGAATGTTTACCAGCATTTCTGGACTCTACCCACTAGATGCCAGTAGTACCCTCCTCAAATCACTGTGATAACCAAAAATGTCTCCAGATATTGCCAAATGTCTCCTGGGGAACAAAATCGCCCCAAGTTGAAAACCACTGCTCCAAAGGTGGTGGAGCTTTAGGGCAAAGATGCAGGTTGTGGGTGCTGAGAAAAAGTTTCATGGAAGAAGTAACATCTGAACTGGACCTTGAAGAATAGATAAAATTCCTGTAGGTTACGATGAGAGAAGAATAAAAAAATTGCAGAAAGGGAGGAGAACTCAAAAGCAAGAAGACGAGAAAGCACAGGTCTGCTGCAAAATGTTCTAGTTTGGCAAGAACAGTAGTTTCCTATTACTAATAGGAGATAAAGCTAAAAATGTCCATTGGAGTCAAGTCATAAATAGCTATGCATCAACTGATAGTTGTCAAATACACATGCATAATGAGATAGCCAACAAAATACCCACAGATGTTTTAATAACATAAAAATCACACCAGTGGTATTTCCATGTGTCTCATCCCTGCAAAAGGATAGAATAGTGCTTGAGTATCATGTCTTACCTTGCATCTAGTGTTCACTGCATTTAGAGCTAAATGAAGCTTGGAAACCAGTGCAGAGGTGGGACAAATACGTAAGGACTACAGTGATCCCAAAGGAAATAACGATGATGGGCACTGAATGGATAGGTTTTGGATAGCTGAAAGGGAGAAGACATTCCATGTGAGCACATCAGGTTGGGAAAGAAAGGTGAACAACATATCCAGAAGACACCAAGAACCAGGTAGCCAGAAAGAAGACAAGGCTGGTCAGAACACATAAATCAGACTTTACTATGTGGACAGTAAAGGTTCCTAAAGAGCAGAATGACACAGCTGTTTAAAACATGGTCATCCTGGGGTGCCTGGGTGGCTCAGTCAGTTAAGCAGCTGACTTTTCATTTAGGCTCAGGTCATGATCTCACCGTTCGTGAGTTCAAGCCCTGAGTCTGGCTCTGTGCTGTCAGCACAGAGCCTGCTTGGGATTCTCTCTCCCTCTCTCTCTGCCCCTCCCCCACTTGTAGGTGCTCTCTCTCTCTCAAAATAAACATACATTAAAAAAAAAAAAAAGTGGCCATCTTGTCCAGTAGTTCCCTTAGTTACCTATTAGAAAGACCTGGGAGCTTTGAAAAATATCAATACCCAGGCCCCAACCTTAAAGATACAATTTAATTGGGTGAGGGTAAGGCCCAGGTATTGTTTTTAAAGTTCCACTGGTGGCTACATGCAACTAGGACTGAGAACCACTGGTCTACAGTTATGCCTTCATTCTCAAATGAGAAAAGAGGCCTAGAAATTTACATGACTTGCCTAAATTCACACGACCAGCTGGGTGTGGGACTAGGACTGGCACCTGGATTCCTATTCCAAGCTCTGAAAGATATCGCAGAGGACTGGGCTAAATTCCATACTTCAGTCTATAAGAAGCACAATTATCTGATGACTTGGCTCCTATGTTTTGTCAAGGTTAAAGCCCGAATTAATCTAATGGTAAAACTATTGACTTAAGCATCCCCTTTAGTGTCTACAGTAATGGATGTTGGTTTCGTTGCTGTCTCCTGGGGGCCCTTAGGAAAGGAAAGGGTCTCAGGAGACTATCCAGAAAACCAGAAAAACAAGCCAAACCACTCAGCTCCAGGGAAGAAACAATGACTTTTTAAAACATAGCTCACTGAGCTTTTGACTACATAAAGGAAAGTCTAGGTTACTCTCCACCAGAAGAAATACCCTCAGAGATGCTATCCCATAAGGAAAGGGAGTTGAGGGGGGGAGTGATCAAAGGCAGCTGCAAAAGCATGCTGCAAAAGCACGCTCATTCTAGCAGAAACAACCCTGCTGGTCCTCAGCCCTGGCCAAGGGCCATCTACACACCTTGCTTTTTTCTGAAAGGAAAAGAGCAGCACCCCAACAGGTCCGCCTTCCTGTTGTGTCACTCCTAGATTCTGGAATGGCAGCAGGTGGTAAACAGGAGGTCTGCAGAGACTGCCAAGCTGGGAATCTGAGCCGGTGCTGTATAATCAATCTATTCATTCCATGGTACTGGTAAAGATAACTACTAGAACAGAGCAAACGCCTTATCTAGGGGCCTTCTTTTTAATTCCAGACACCCAGCTGAAGCTCTCACATGGGGGTCATACTAAAGTAACTCTAGAAGCAGAAGCACTACCCTCTGTCATCCACTCTTGAAGGATGCAACTCAGGACACCAGGAAAACTACTGCTGGCAAGGCTCTAGTACACGCTTTTGGGATGGGATCTGGATTCCCATCAGTTCTAAGACAGAATCCCTGAAAACAATTTGTTCTTTAAAACAGCCTGAGTAGAGATAAAGAACAAACAAGAACCTAAGATGCGGCACAAGATGCAATACTCAATACTCATACTAACTTAATACACTAAACCAGATACCATGATAAGCACTTTGTTCATTCATTGTTTCATTTTATTTCCCGCCCCATTTATAAGATAGGTACTATAATCTTCCCCCACTTTGCAGATGAAGAAACTGAGGCTTGGAGAGGTTCTGTGATATGCCAAAGGCCACACAGCTAGCAAGTGGCAGAGTATGAACCTGGCAAAATAAGGATTTGAAACTGAAAATCCTGCATCTACAGCTTGGGTAGGCCTCTAAAAGGCAACTTTTTCCACTTGACGCCACCTGATCATTAATTCTTCTGCTTATTTTTTCAGGTTTGGCTATTGGAGTTTACCAGGATCTTAGCGACCAAAGAATTCTGAAAACTAAAAAGCACCATACAAAGTTTAGGTATTATTATTATTATTAAATTAATAGAAGAGCACTGCACCCTGGATTGTATCTGAAAAGCAATCTATCCTTTGGACTGTCTAGTCACCCAGAGTTCTATTTTAGTCAACACCCTGGTTAAAACTACATCCCAACAAGGGCACCTGGGTGGCTCAGTCAGTTGAGCATCTCACTTAGGCTCAGGACTGGCAGTTCACGAGTTAGAGCCCCGCATCAGGCTCTCTGCTGCAGGCACAGAGCCCACTTTAGATCCTTGGTCTCCCTCTCTCTGCCCGTACTCCCACCCCCACTCACACAAGGGCTCTCTCTCTCTCAAAAATAAACATTAAAAAAACAAAACAATGTCCCAAACAATGACACAAAAGATATTCTTCATCTTCATAAGGTAAAGAATAGCAAGAGGGGCTTTGTCCCTAGAGCTTTCTCAACTGCAGACATAAAGACACAAGAGCCGGGGCACCTGGGTGGCTCAGTCAGTTGACCGTCCGACTTTGGCTCAGGTCATGATCTCACAGTTTGTGGGTTCGAGCCCCGCATCAGGCTCTGTCCTGACCGCTTGCTCAGAGCCTGGAGCCTGCTTCAGATTCTGTGTCTCCTTCTCTCTCTGCCCCTCCCCGGCTCACACTTTGTCTCACTCTGTTTCTCAAAAATAAATAAATGTTAAAAAATAAATAAATAAATAAATAAACAAACAAACAGAGACACAAGAGCCTGACTTCCCCTTGTCTCTATCTGCCAAGTATTATGGTTTCACATAAAATGGCTTCAGAGCTAAAATCTCACAGTTTTGTTTTGTTTTGTTTTTTTTTTAATTTCCTCCAAAGTACACCCCATTCAGCCATCAACAATGGATACTTATTTAGGACTGATATGTCAAACTCTGTGAGGCATATGGAAAACATGACAGAATTGAGTCAAGTGTAACATCCCTCCACTGAAGAAATAAAATGAAGATCCAATCCCACCCACTTTTGCATGGGATTTAAAATATCCTTCATATGTTTTAGTTAATTTCACATTAATAAAAGAACAAATCAATGGCAAAATTGTAGGTAAATATTATAAATACAACAGAATCAGCATTGTGATTAAAGATAAAAACTTTCATTTACCAAAGAAAGCCCTGAAATCTAGGTTAAATTTTTGTGGGCTATTATCAGTCTTTAAAAAAAAAGGGGGGGGGGGCTTGATTTATTTTTTTTAAAGGATGAAGGGTTTTTTGTTTTTGTTTTTTTTTTAGTTTATTTCGAGACAGAGCAAGAGAGGGAGGGAGGACAGGAGTGGGGTAGGGGTAGGGAGGGAAAGAGAGAATCCCAAGCCTGACATGGGGCTCAATCTCACTGACTGGTGAGATCACGACCTGAGCCAAAATCAAGAGTCAGATGCTGACTGAGCCACCCAGGCACCAGATGGGGCTTGATTTAAAAAGGTCTTTCAGAATAGACAACCTGACACACAGTTCTGTATAAACCAAATCAAAATGTTATCAATCTTTCGATTTGGAAGTCCTTGACACACCTTTTTCTTTTATCATCCCTATTTGGGCTGGTCAATGTTTCTTCCAGAATCTCCCATTTGCCCTTTTTCTTTCTGACTATCCTCATTTCTTGCCTGGATTTGCTCATTCATTTGTTCATCATTTACCAAATGCCTATTATCTGCCATGCACAAAGCTAAACCCTTGTCCTGGCTCTAAGGAAGCTCACATGATACTATGTAGAACTGTTATCTGCCTATCTCCATGATGGGGTTGCAAACTGTAGCAAAGGTTTTATATTTCCAGAACCTAGCAGCATCTGGCATATAGTCTAAAAATGTTTATTATATGACACTAGACTATTTCAGCAAGCTCTTTTTAAGCCCATAAATATTTATATCTTCAAAAATGACTCGCTTTTCTTCACTTTTTAAAATACAAAAGTAATTATGTGCACAATGCAAAAATTAGAAAGGTACCGAATACAAAGTGAATTCTCCAATCGCCTAAATCCTACTTCCAGAAGTGACTACTAGTACAGTTTGGAATGGATCTTTCCAGAGCTTTCCTATCCTGATGTATAACACACACTTTAAAATTTTTTTGGAACAAGTTCTTTGACAGTTTGACTCTAGCTTCTCAACTTTCTAATCCAGTTGAAGTTCTCCAAGTGTTATCCCTGGATTAGGAACATCAACATCATCTGGGAACTCATTAGAAATAAAAATTCTTAGGCCCCCCTCTGGACCTACTAAATCAGAAACTCTAGAGGTGGGGACTTCTGCAGTATGGGTTTTATTTTTTAATTAAAAAAATTTTTTTTTTACTAAGCTCTACGCCCAATGTGAGCTTTGAACTCACGACCCAGAGATCAAGAGCCACATGCTCTACCGACTGAGCCAGGCAGGCACCCCCTATAATATGGGTTTTAAACTCTTCAGGTGATTCTAATGCACACTAATCATTGAGAACCACTGCTCTAATCCAGTCAATACAGATTTTTCACTATTTCTTAAACACAGTTTTACCACCCTACTTCAAAAGGCTTTCTTTGCCCTTTTGATTAATTCTGACCCTACCAATCAGTCAAAGCTCTGAAAAGTCCTAACTTCTCCCCAAAGTACTCTCACTACCACAGCTCATGCTGATCCTTCTTGCCTGTCCCCCAACTTCTGTGACACCTAGTTCCTCTACCACACAACTTAACAATTACAGTTAAAATTAACAGTTCTTTACTATTCCCCAACAAAGTTCCTTAAAGACATGAATCATATTTTTATTTCTTCTTTACCCCTGTTCTTAGCACATAAGTGGAATTTTAATAGAGATGCTGGTTAATATAAGGATAAAGTCACTTATTAATGGATAAAAAGTTTGAAATTTCAAGTTGTAGCCCCAGTTCTGTGACCTTGGACAAGTTCACTTCTCAGGATGAGGTCTGAAAAAACAAGATGGACTCAATGACTTGATGCTTCCTTTCAGCCTCAACAGTGTATGATTTTATGAAATGTACCATTATACTCTCATATTGCTTGCTTATAATGCTATCACGGCAATTTTTAGACTTGAGTTACAGCTGGATACGGTGTTTCCCAGTTAGCTACTAAGCTCTTTTAACAAGGGTCATATTTTAATCAACTGAGAATCTTATACCATGCCTTACATATAATAACAGCTCAATATATTTGCAGAAAATTATTTGGAAAAACTCTTTAAAAAGCTTAATTTATGCAGAAAACCTATGCATAGATCTGCTGCTTCCCAAAGGGCCCTTTGAAAACTTATTATTGTAAATACTATGAAGTGATTTATGGAAAAAAATTCTGATTATTCTGATAGAACCAGGGGTAGTCAGCTACATAATGCCAAAGAATGTAAAAACTCTCACGTGTATTTAGGGATAGACTAAAAGGCCGTAAGCCTCAGACTACCTTACTGCAACACGCAAATAAAAACTGCCCTGTACACTTAAGTGGCATAAAACAACTCCACTGTTGGGAATAAACAGACGTCTTCACGCAAAACCTTTATCTGCAAATTTACAGAAACAGGGTGGAATGGAGACCTTGAATGGCAGGTGATGACCAGAAGTTGAATCTAAAGGGAAGGACAGCAAAGAGCAATTGAAGGGCAAGAAGGAGGAACAGAAGAGCAGCAGGAAAACATCACTCTGAGCGATGAAAAGGAGCAGTGGAAATTCACAGAGTCTTTACCAAGGGCCTACTATGAACCAAGCACTTGGGGCTGCAAAGATGGCTCCAGACCTCAGGCGGCTAATATAATAGTCCTGAGGGTAAAACTGAAGCCTCTACCCTACTGCATGTAAGTGTGAGTATGAGTGTGTGTGTGTGTGTGTGTGTGTGTGTGTGTGTGTGTGTGTGTTTAGTTCTAATTGGTAAAATCAAGCAAGGAAGGCTTCACATAAAGATGGTGAGTTAATGGAGCTTTAAAGTGTGTAGGAAGATTTGCTAAGGGAGAAAAAAGACAGTTGAGCTAGTTATTTTGGGGAAGAAACATTCACATATTTTTACAGCTGTTCCTTTGGGACTTTAAATCATGGAGGCTTCTTATATTCACCACCACTTTGTCATATGCCTTCTTTCTCTTTTTACTTTACCTTAAATACTGACATGTTCAAGCCCAGCATTGGAACAGAGTCAAAAAAACCCAGAATGAGGTGAGTGCTAGCCAAATTTGCTCTGTCACCTCCAAATCCAGCCAGCCCAGCTAGCCCAGTCCTGCTCTCCTGGCTGCCGGAAAAGGAAGACTAATTATATCCTCTGGGGGTAAAATTTGGACGCAGGCAGGCAAAGCTTATCCCTGTTCCACCAGTGAGGTACCATGGTAGAGCTTCATTGCCTCCTAAGCCATGAGGATCTAGTCTACCTGTGACATGGAGGTCAGCTTCGCAGGGAAAAAAAAAAAAAAAAAAAGCTGCATGAAAAAGAAGGGGGATGCACTGGATTGGAAAACGCTGAGTTAAGTGAGATAATCGTCATAAAACGTTTAATAATATCCCTGGCACACAGAAAGCGTCGAATCAACGTGAGCTCTTATCAACAACATACTGCTACTACTGTTGTTGTTGTTGTTATTATTATTATTATTGTTATTACAATAATACCTCAATTGTACTCCAACAAGAAATCACTGTTTTCACACCCTACTTTTAGGACGTTGAAGAAGCAACTCCAGAGATGAAAGTGTCTTTCAAAAATTTTTAAAGCTACACGATCAAATTCCAACCGTGCTGGCCTGAAAGCCCCAGAATCTGAGTTCAAGAGCTAGTCCTGCTTTTTGCCAGGCGCGTGACCTTGGGCTCAGCACTTCATCTCGGTGCCTCAGTTTCCCCATTTGTAAAGTGGGACTAAGAAGCCCCTCCCTCGCAGGGTCGTTGTGGGGTCCAGCCCGCGGGTACTACTCGCTGCACCGGGGTCCCATGGATGCAAGGCGAGCTCCCGGCCCGTCTTCCAAGACCCCTGGCTTCGGGACGGGTGGGGTAGGTGAATACGCTACCGGAGGCCCATTGAGCTCCGCCGCCCGCAGGGCAGGAGCAGAAAAAGGGAGCGCGCTTGAGATGCGTCCCTGAGACCGAGGGGGTCGGGCGCCGGGAGGCTCGGCCCTAGCCGCCCGCAAGCTGTCACCAGCGGTGTCGTCGCGGAGCCCCGCAGCCCGGACGCGGGGAGCGGCCGAGGGAGGCCAGGCTGACCCAGGTGCCGCCGGCGGGGAGAGCGGAGGGCGCTGGGGGACCGGAGGAAACTGGCAGCGCGGGCCCGGGGCCCTGGCGCGCCGCGGAGATGTGGCGGGGAAGGAGAAAGCAGGGGGAGCGACGCCCCCGCAGGCAGCGCCGCGCGCCCCGCGCGGGCCAGGCTGAAGCGCTCACTCACCTGAGGCTCGGGCACCCGCCAGCAGTGCACCAGCGGCAGCAGCGGCTGCGAGAGGGGCGGGGAAGGCTCTGCGGCCACGCAGGCGCGTTGAGGATGTCCGGACCACGCAGGCGCGCTGCGCCCGCCCGCCTCAGGAACTACCAAGAAGATGGTGGCTGAGCCGGGAGGGACGGGCGACACCATCTTGGATGTAGTTTTTCCTGTTGTGGAGTCTACTGGGAGAACCTGAAACTAGAGCTGCGCGGAGGGAGGGGCGTTGAGTGCGGCGTCTGGCCCGCCTCCTTCCTCCCCTTCCGCCAAATAGCTTTCCTAACGAAACCCCTAAGGACCCTTGCAAAGCAAGGAAAGGAAGTCATCTCCTTTTATGTGGGCCCAGAGATGCACCCAAGGGCACAAGGCCTAGCACAGTGCTTGGCTGGCTAGTGAGGGGCGCTTACCAGATTTCTAGTGAATGAGCACAGGAACTGAAGAACTAGAATCCAAGACTCAGGGCTGCTAATTCCCAGCCCTCCATTCTGTCACCTCTATTGACAACTGCCAGCCACACCATCTCCTTTCTTGGGTGCCACAAGGGAAATGGGAATTTTGTTTTGTTTCCTCAAAGAATGATTACATATTAAGCTTAATGACCCAACAATTTAACACCAAAATGTACAGGACAAAATTCCCTTCCCAGAAAAGCTTTTTGGTTAATCTCACTGACTAAAGGTAAAATAGTCTCAACTGTATTAGGGCAAATGTAAGGATTACCAAACATCTGAAGGACAGTGACTGTCTATAATATTGTTACTCATCAAGCACAATTCCTGAACCAAATTTGGGAAGAGAGAAAACTAAAATTAACCGACCACAGCCTTTTATTATTTTATGATTGTGGTTATTCGGTAACATTCACTGAGTACCAAATTGGTTCTACTACCTATATGTCCTTGGTTAGATTATTAAGCCTCTTTCTTAATGCTTGAGTTCCTCACTTATAGTGACAAAATAATACAAGCTACCCATGTTATGGTCTGTATGAATGTAAAATGCTTATGTTATTTACAAAAAATTTTTTTTAATGTTTATTTTTGAGAGAGAGAGAGAAAGAGACACAGAGTACAAGTGGTGGAGGTTCAGAGAGAGGGAGATACAGAATCTGAAGCGGGATCCAGGCTCTGAGCTGTCAGCACAGAGCCCCACTTGGGGCTCAAACTCACAAATGGTGAGATCAGACCTAAGCCAAAGTCGGACACTTAATTGACTGAACCACCCAGGCGTCCCAAGTGTTATTTTTCTTACTTAGCTGTTGAAGATGCAGACAAAAACTCTTTTTACCCTTGAGTTTGAACAAATTCTTATAAACAAAAAATGCAACACAATGTACTAAATAAAATGAGGGAAGTTACAATCACCTGGGAGAGGTGTCCTCTATCCCCATTTTACAGATGATGAAATTGACCATAAGAGACAAAGATGCTCTTCAAACTGTATGCTCTTTCCATTATACTGCTATGCTTTTCAAAGAGTAGGCAATTAACACAGCTCTTCTGATTCTTAAAAGCCCCAGCTTTCCTTGGGGCTGTCCAGTTTTCCTTCTTGCTCTAGCCTTGACAATATTATCCATTCTCAAGGTTTCAATAGCTACTCATTAGCTACTTCCAAATTTTGTATCCAGTCCAGATTTACCAGTTTTCCACCTCTATATCCAAAGGTCTAATCTCAATTTGAACTACGAGATTTCCCATTTCATTACTGCTCTCTTACCCAGTTTTTCAAGCTTTCACCCCTCCACCATATTGATACCAGTATTCTAAATTTATAGTATTTCATCTTACTTACAGCATCCCTGTGATATAGGTTCTATCATTCTCCCAATCTTACAGATAAGAGATTTAATCACTTTTTCTCAATCACAGTAAGTGGCAGTTAGGCTTCGAACACATAGGTCACATGCCTACTAAGTTCCAGATGCTATGAGCAACTCATATGTTTTTGTTTTTTGCTCTATCCCCAGTTCCCAGAACTGTGTCTGGCATATAACAGGGGCTCTGTAAATACATGAAAGAAAAGAGAATGTAGGTCAAAGGAAAGAGATATCCTTTCACTAATTGGTACTTAGGCCAAGGTTTAAGACTTAAGAATAATGACTGGGTATTTAAATGAAATAGGCTTTATCCTATTAGAAGGATCAGAGAATAAGAAACATTAACAATAAATTAGTTGGTGTTTTACTGGTAATTAATGTGGAGGCATATCTCCACACTACTGTTCACTTCAGCATCTTGGCAAAGAATCCTATTTTCTGCTAAGCCCTTGCTGACGTAAAAGGTTTTTTTTTTACTTTCTGTATTTATTTTTTACAATTTACATCCAAGTTACCACATGGTGCAACGATTTTAGTAGATTCCTTAAGCCCCTTACCCATTTAGCCCACGTCCCCTCCAGCAACCTTTTTGTTCTCTATGGTTAAGTCTCTTATGTTTTGTCCCCCTCCGTTTTTGTATTATTTTTGCTTCCCTTCCCTTATGTTCATGGTTTGTATCTTCAAGTCCTCATATGAGTGAAGTCATTTGTCTTTCTCTAATTTTGCTTAGCATACCTCTAGTTCCATCTATGTAGTTGCAAATGGCAAGATTTCATTCTTTTTGATTGCTGAGTAATACTTCATAGTGTATGTGTGTGTATATATATATATACACACACACATCTTCTTTATCCATTCATTCATTGATGGACATTTGAGCTCTTTCCATACTTTGGCTATTGTTGACAGTGCTGCTATAAACATAGGGGTGCATGTGCCCCTTCAAAACAGCATATCTGTATCCCTTGGATAAATACCTAGTAGTGAAATTGCTGGGTCATAGGGTAGTTCTATTTTTAATTTGTTGAGGAATCTCCATACTGTTTTCCAGAGTGGCTAAACCAGTTTGCATTCCCACCAGCAGTGCAAAAAAGATCCTTTCTCCACATCCTTGCCAACATCTGTCGCTGCCTGAGTTATTAATGTTAGCCATTCTGACAGGTGTGAGGTGGTATCTCATTGTGGTTTTGATTTATGTTTCCCTGATGATGTTGAGCATTTTTTCATGTGTTGGTTGGCCATCTGGATGTCTTGAGAAGTGTCTATTCGTGTCTTTTGCCCATTTCTTCACTGGATTGTTTTTTGGGTGCTGAGTTTGTTACGTACTTTATAGATTTTGGATACTAACCCTTTATCTGATATGTCATTTGCAAATATCTTCTCCCACTCCATCAGTTGCCTTTTAGTTTTGCTCATTGTTTCCTTCACAGTGCAGAAGCTTTTTATTTTGATGAGGTGCCAATAATTCATTTTTGCTTTGGTTTCCCTTGACTCCAGAGATGTGTTGAGTACGAAGTTGCTACAGCCAACGTCAAAGAGGTTTTTGCCTGCTTTCTCCTCTAGGATTGCGATGGCTTTCTGTCTTAACATTTAGGTCCTTCATCCATTTTTTTACTTTTGTGTATGCTGTAAGAAAGAGGTCTAGGTTCATTTTTCTGCATGTCGCTGTCCAGTTTTCCCAGTACCATTTACTGAAGAGACTGTCTTTATTCCATTGGGTAGTCTTTCCTGCTTTGTCAAAGATTAGTTGGCCATATGTTTCTGGGACCATTTCTGGGTTCTCTATTCTGTTCCATTGCTCTGTTTTTGTGCCATTTTTTAAAAATGTTTATTAATTTTTGCAAGAGAGCATGAGTGGGGAGGGGCAGAGAGAGAGGGAGACACAGAATCCAAAGCAGGCTCCAGGCTCTGAGCTGTCAGCACAGAGCCCAACACAAGGCCTGAACTCACGAACCACGAGATGATAACCTAAGCTGAAGTCAGACACTTAACCGACTAAGCCACCCAGGGTCCCCTTAAGAAAGGTTTTTATACACCCAAAATATACACAAAGACAAAAGAAAGCTTTTAATAATGTGCAATTTTATAATGCAAATTATTAAAAATAGAGAACAATGAAAAATAGTACTTAGCCTCTTTGTGCTATGAATCCAGGATTTAGGATATCAATTCAATATTAAAAGCTAAAGCACACTGTAGATAACAGGACAGAGAATAAGTGGTATTTCCTTCAATTTGGACATCGTGTGAAGTGATACATGTAGCCATGTGATGCAAACAATGTTCAAAACTTCACTACCTGAAATCACCTTCAGGGCCATACCAGAAAATCAGTCCCATTCCTTTCCTACCAGAATCCAACTTGACCCCTAAAATGTGTCCCTGGATTTGGTCCTGAATGACTCTGGATTGTTTCAAAACCTAAAAAACACCTTCACAAAATGAAGATTACTGACCACGAAGGATATTTAAAAGAATGGACTACTAGTTCTCAAGGTCATTTCACAATAGAAGTTGCAAGCATTTTGCACATTCTTGGAAAAAGTATCTATGCTACTCTTTCGATGCATAAGTTCTGTCACTTTTAGAAAAAAACTGAAGTACTCTACATTCAGCCAGTTATCCTCAAAGGCAACAGGGCAGCTATCACCAGCTCAGACCACCATGCAATCACCATGTGCTGGGGCATTCTTCCATTTCTCTCCTCTGGAGCACCTTATGGCAGGAAAGCTGCATGAAGTCACTGACAAGATCTAGAGCAATGGTGGGTTCCGCAGTTGAAGCTTGAGCAGTTTTCGAGCTGGTGACGGATCTAACTGCTGTGTGCTTCTCTTCCCTGCAGAGGAAAGACAAAAGTAAATTTCAACTGAATTCAAATAACATTATTGAAAACTTGGTGTATGGACACTATGCCAGACACTGAAGGGCATTACAATGACAAACGAGAGAATCTCTGTCCTCCAGGAGACAGCAGTCTGGTAGGAAAGCCAGCTGCAACTACAACCATAATACAACATAGTAAGAAAATTAAAGTATATATAGCAAACAATTTTGGGCTGGAGGAGGCCAGGAAGAGCAACAGGGAAGTAATGTCAGTGTCATTTAGTGGATTCTTGGAAGAATGAAGAGGAAAAAGGGCAAATAGATATTAAAAATATTGTATTTACTAAAACAACATGAGGGTTTGTGGGGACTTAGTTTTCAGTCTACTGTGCTCCTGTGGAATTTACATCGAGAAATTTCCCATCAACTTTGAGTACCCACAGCACAATAATTATTTTGAGGGGAGAAAAAGAAATCATCTGATATAGGCCTTACTCTGAGACCACATGCTTTGAAGGGCAGTTTGTATGTGAAGGGCTATCATACAGAAAATAGTGCAATCTCTAGTCCCCTCAAGACACACACTCACCAAGCTGTACTGACACCTTCTGGAGACACTGGGTACTTTCATCCATAAAAGCCTGCAGCTGCTTCACTGATCCCTGTAGTTCATCCATCTGCACAGGAAAGACAGATGTGAGCTGTAAGGGTCTGTGGCTTCTGTGATGTTCCTCAAAAATCGCCAGGCAAGCTCCCACTAAGGACCTTTGCCTTTGCTCTTTTTCAACCTGGAATGTTTCTGCCAGACATTTTGTTTGCTCCTCCTGATCCACACTCTGCACTTCTCCATGCTGCCCTATGCCCTGGGGCCACTACTATGGATAATCTCAAACACGATCCCATGTCCTCTGACATCTGGGTCAGTTTAGCCAAGAGGATGCCCATGTGTAAGGGAGACGAATGAAGTCAGGATATTTTTACTCAGGCTCCTGGAAGGGTGCATCTTAGCTGCAGGTCATGGCTCTCTTTTCCCTCCCTCCGCCCTTCAGTCCTAGGGATAGTAAGAGCTCAGCTGCCTCTGAGCCCCAGGTTATTTCAACTAACCCTTTTGGTTTCCTCAATACCCACACTTTATACATCACTTTTTCAATTACCCTTTATCAAGTGTCATCTGCTTCCTGTTGATACTTGGAGTGATACAATACTATTCTCCCAAATGTCCTCATGGCTCACTTCCTCCTTTCTTTCAAGTCTCTGTTAAAATGGCACCTTAGAAGGACCAGGGGCACCTAAGTGGCTCAGTCGATTGAGTGTCTGGCTCTTGATTTCGGCTCAGATCATGATCTTATAGTTCATAGGATCAAGCCACGTGTCAGGCTCTGCACAGACAGCATGGAGCCTGCTTGGGGTCTTCTCTCTCCACCCCTTACCCAACTTGTGAACGTGCTCTCTCTCCTCAAAATAAACATTTTTTAAAAAATGGTACCTTAGGGGAATAATCAACAACTGCTCTATACAGCAACCTGCTGCCCTTCCTGTATATTCTCCCCTACTCTGTTTTATTGGCTCTTAACACCATAAATAAATAAATAAATAAATAAATAAATAAATAAGTAAATAAGTAAATAAATAGATAAATAAATAAATATTGATTGATTGATTGTCTCTCCATGTTTCCCCAAGGTAGAGCTGAATATACTTATTACACATATTCTCCAGGTCTCGTAATTTCCAAGGATGACAAGATAGGTAAACCAAATAACCAAATAAACATGAGCCGACTAACCATCAACTCCATATAATCAAAGATTTTGTTCTGGTTCTGCAATATCTTCTGGTAGTCAGGCTTTGTGTGAAGGACTTCACTCTGGGAAGACCCAAGATATGTTGCAGGTTCCACTTCAACTTCGGTAACTTTGGTTTCAACTGATTCTCTGAAAATAAAATAGAACAAAAGAGCTTTCAAGGAATTTTATAATCATTTTCTGGGGGAAGATAATATAAAACGACTTGGGGAAAAAACAATGACCTGGGGATTTCTTTCTGGAAATCAAGGTCTCTAATCTTTTTCCAAAAAAATGCTGGGTCACTTCAATTATCTACAATAACTGAATATGATGGAGAGTGCATGAAAATTGATCACTCTCACAATTTCCTGACTGCTAGACCCTGCCATTTCACCTCAATTAACACTTACAATAACCCAATGAGGTAGACACTACTACCACCCCCATTTTCAAGTGAGGAACTTCAGGTTTAGAGATTAAGTCGCTTGCCCACAATCACAGAATGAAGAAACAAGTATTTGAACAGAGACAGTCGGCTTCCAGAAGCATTCCTCTTAACTAACAAGCTAGGCCACACCAAAAGTTTTTATTCTGAAACTGCCATCTTATATATTACCTATCTTCATAAACAGCACATGTAAGGAGTCAATAAAGTAACAATCAATGCCTAGACTGGAGAAGTTTTTCAAACCATGTTTCTCAAAGCACCTCTCTACTAAGAAGACACTTCCACAGTTACATTTTATATTTGGGCCCAGCTGAGTTTCTTTTGGAAAAAAAAAGCTTAAAATCACTGGCTTAAATGACCAACTAAATCAAGTCTAGCACTTTCCCACTTTCTTATGCCTTTAAGACCCAGACAAAGTTCCTCTCTCTTCTGTACACCCTCTTTCATCACCCCTTCCATGTCGTTGCATCTCCATGAAGGACCTGGAGAGCAGTCTCTCCCATACCTGCAGCTCAAAGGCCATGTGCAAACTGAAGTCCCCTGTTTTTGGCCCAACCCCAGGTGCCCTGGTAGAAGGCAGAGACGTGCCTGTCTCCCCCCAGGATGTGTAATAGCAGCCACGGGCACAGAAGCAGTTCTGTTCTTTGACCGAAAATAGGGATATTCACTCTTCCTCCCCATCCCTCAATTCTCCATTTATAATCCTAGAGTGCTAATAACACATTTTATAGAGCTTTGATGAATTGACTGGCTTGTGAGAAAGGATTCATCGTTCAATCTGTGCTAACAGAACTGAAATCAATTTAAATTCCACAAGGTAAAAAGATGGCTTCCTACTTCCAGTCACAGATCTAACCTGGAAATGATGTCTTCGGCCTCCTTCTGGTATTGTTGCAAGAGCTGATCCCAAGACTGACGTTCTAAAGAAAATCTACAGGATCAGGAAAAAAAACATTCAGTTAATTTTCGATTACATTCCGAATCATTCAAGGCCACAGTAAGTACATTAGGTGTCTGCTCTGGTTCTAAAATGTGAAAAAAAAGGTCATTAAAGGATTAGAAAGCCTGAGTGATTCAGAGGATATTATTTAATCAAATCAAACCTGAGTTCTTAAAGTCAAATTAACACTTTTATTTCGTAGACTCCATTCTATGAAACTGGCCAAGAGTACAGCCCACAAGATCCCAATATGCAGCTTTCTAAATTCTAGTGTTTACACACCAGTATTGACACTCTAAATGGGGTATTTACTATTCATTTCTCCCAGAACTAGTTATTTTCCCTAGATGAATTTAGATAGTCCAATAAAGGATCATTTTCACTTACTTTGTTATGTATTCCTTCATCTCAGCCACTGATGTTTCCAGAGACAAATCTGATGCTTTTCTGGAATACAGATAGGATTATAAGATCAACATAAATCTTTCAAGAGCACTTGCTTTTAATAGGATGTCTTACATAATTTTAATGGCAATAAAAGATGTTCAGAATTTATCTTTCAACAAGTATTTATTCTTGGGCTCTCACTTTTGTAGTAGATAAGTTTCCTCAGTGGTTGCTTTATTTTCTGTTTCTCTCATCAATTCCAATTGACCCATAGCCAGATTAACCTTCACTAAAATATTCCTTTTTTTTTCCTTGTCTAAAATTGTGACCCTCTACTGCATTCCTAATAAAAGTCAAAATTCCTTAACCTGGCACTTAAGGCTATGTTCTGGCTCCGATTAGCTTGTTAGCTTTGATTCTAACTATTGCCTTTCACCTATTCTGCCCATATAATCTCACTCGGCCTCACCCTCAAATATCTGGAGTTTTCCATCTCCAAACTTTTGTTCACATCACTTTTAAATTTTTTTAAACGTTTATTTCTGAGAGACAGACAGAGAGACAAAGGAGATACAGAATCTGAAGCAGGTTTGAGGCTTCAAGCTGTCAGCACACAGCCTGACATAGGGCTCAAACTCACGAACCGTGAGGTCATGACCTGAGCCGAAGTAGCACACTTAACAGACTGATCCACCCAGGTGCCCCTTTGCATATTATTTTTCAGTCTATTCTTTTTACGTCATCTTTCAAGGCCCAACAATACTTTTGTATATGACCTTCTTGTCTTCACACTTAAAATTAAGCTGTCGGTGGACAGAGATTATATTTTACTCATACCAATGGCTTAGCTCAGTTGGATGATTAATCCTGATGGAAAGCAGGCACTGAAAATGCCAAAATCCTCCAGATGTACTTGGTACTCTACCTGGCAAGACAAATTAGTTGTGCCACCTTTCATGTTTCTCTACCAAAGTCTGTGACACACAGCTTCTATCACTTCTGGCCTGGATGCAGCAGCCAGTGGCTTAAATACATCGCATTTTTAGGGATACTATGTCAAGCCAACAGATTTTTCATTTCCTGAATAGTAATGTTAATTCTAAGGGTCTGTGTGTGAGAAAGTAGATCTTTGTGAAGTCAAAATTAAAAAGTTTCTGATGTAGGCCCAAGTGACAGGATTTGCTGCAGGACAGGAGGTAGAGAGTTGGACCTTGCCCCTACAGAGGAACTACCAGTTTGGGGCTGGAATTTTAAAAATTCTCCTAACAGTCTTGCTTGCCAACAGCTAAAGAACATAGTTTACCACCAACTTGCATAGCTAGCAAAGATCTGAACAATGTTTTCCCCCTCATCGTTCCATGGCTGGTTCCTTCTCACTACCCAGATCTTATAGATCTCAGTCCAAAGGTCAATTCATTACAGGTCTTCTCTAAACACTAGCTAAAGTTGCCCACCCCCTCAAACCACTATCATAGTTACTGACTTCTTAGATTATCACTACCTGAAATCTTTATTTTCTATGTATTCATCTGATTGTCTCTATTAAAATCCATAAGAAGAGAGAACTTGCTTGACTTACGTATCACTTTATCTCCAGCATCTAGAAGAGCCTGGTGTGTATAAGATGCTGGATAAATGTTTGAGTGAATGAACAAACTAATTATAATGGAAAGTCTTCATTTAATTATCATTTAGGACAGAAGGGGAACTGCACACACCCTTTTGAATCTTCAAAACATTTCTGTAAAGTTCCATTACTTTCCAGGTTCTCTGCAAAATGTTTCAATTCCTCAGAAAGGGAAGATGCTAGAACAGAAATAAAGTACATGTTGTAAAATGAAAAGAATATGAATTTTCACAGCAAGCTGCTGACAATGACATAACATACTTAAGGTGGTCTTAGCTCTAGGATCCCCTATTACATTCTGGCCTTCTCACCCATTCAAAGTAGTAGTATAAATGTGCAGAAAGATTTTATCTTTTTTCTTTGGGCCAGTATAGATAAAATGGAAGACAATTCCTCTTTATGACATGTATGATAGTTTTTCTTTTAATACTTGACTGGTGAAAAAGCATTTAAAAGGTATACATGCACTGACATTACATTCTATCCAAGATTTCAAAAGCCTGCACTGAAAAGAAGAACATATTACAGAAGTCAGGCAACAGGCAAGAGCTTAATGAAAAATGTTGAAGGAGAATAAAGAATTACGGGCATAAGGGAAAGACTTGTCTCTGCTTAGCTTTGGAAGCCTTGGAAGCTCATATATTTCTAGGTCTTTTAAGTAGGTAACACTGAATTTTTCTGACCGTGGATAATTGTGTAGTTATACTATAAACAGCTACTTCCTAGAAAGTTAAAAATGGATTCCTGAGAGAGAATATTTGTAACGTATATCACACATTAACAGCTAATTTCCTTAATGTATACAGTTCCTACAAATCACTATAAAAAAGCCAACATCCCAATTTTCAAAAATGAACAAAGGAGCCTTTCTGGCAGTGATGACCTTCCCACGAGAACATCCTGTCATGAAGGGCCTCCCAGAAGAGGAAGCACAAGAAGCACCTGGTGCAGAACCCCAACTCCTACTTCATGGACGTGAAGTGCCCATGATGCTACAAAATCACCACCATCTTTAGCCATGCACAAACATGAGTTTTTGTGTGCTCCACTGTCCTTTGCCAGCCTACAGGAGGAAGCGAGGCTTACAGAAGGATGCTCCTTCACACAGAAGCAGCACTAAAAGCAACCTGAATCAAGATGAGTGGGAAATGATCCCAATCAATACATTTTGGATTAAAAAAAAAAATAAAACAACAAAGGATACAAACAATACACCGAAAATGAAGTATAAATGGCTCTAAAAAAAATGAAAAAATGCTTATCTTCTTTGAAAGAGAAAGGACCACAGATTAAGACTAGACAATACTTTGTATCACCTACCAAATAGTAAAAAATCTGAATTGTTTAATAAAACTATTGAGGATATGGGGCGCCTGGGTGGCTCAGTCAGTTGAGTGTCTGACTTCAGCTCAGGTCATGATCTTGCAGTTTGTGGGTTCAAGTCCTGCATCAGGCTCTGTGCTCAGAGCCTGGAGCCTGCTTTAGATTCTGTGTCTCCCTCTCTCACTGCCCCTCCCCTGTTCATGCTCTCTCAAAAATGAACATTAAAAAAAATTAAAAAACAAACAAACAAAACTATTGTGAGTATGAAAAAATAGGTACTTGCATATATTACTGGTAGGAGAATTGGTAAAACATTTCTAGAAGGCAGTCTGGTATTCCTAACATTTCATTTGACCTATGTAATTCCAATTCTAGAAATTTATCTTATTTTTACTTGCATATGTACCTGAAGGCTTGTGTAAGAAGATGTTCATTAACCCATTCATTGTAATAGCAAAAGACTGGAAACCCTAAAAGCCCATCAATAAAGAACTGGCTAAATCATATATGGTACATTTATAAAATGAAATATTGTATGGCTACTAAACTGTCAAAACAGTTCTATGTGTGCAATACCGAATGATGTGCAAGACAAACTGTTAGGTTAAAAAAAAAAAGACAAGGTAAAGAAGAGTACAGAGAGCATTATTCACTTGATATTAATGTAAAAATGTTGGAAATCCAGCAAGATCTCTGCGATGATACATAAGAAGCTGGTGGTTATAGTGGCCTCTGTACAGAGGAGGTGGCCTGGTTTGGGTGGGAGGCAAGCTTATTTTTCACTTTTATACCTTCTGAATGTCATAAGCATATACTCTTATTTTTTAAACACAATTCTAAAATATAAAGGGAGGGCTGGTTTTGTGAGCCAGCAGCTCCTATAAATGGGGATCCTGAAAGTGGGGCTTCGACTGACCTTAACAGGAGGTAAAGCCCAAGGCCAAAGCTTGCTCATTTATTCTTAGCAACTTACCTTTGGCTCTAAAACTTTCAAGACTGAAGCCCTCAGTGTCCTTTAGGAAAGGTTCAAGTTTCTGAACTGAGAACTAAATAAAGAAAAGCATTTTAAAAAAAAAAAAAGCATTTTCAGTACAACAACAAAGATTTTTCAGACCAGTCCTGAGTTCATGTAATTTCATGTTTAATCAATGTGAAAGTAAACATGATTTAGTTTTTATACCTAACATTTTTCATACAAATAAGTAGATCAGGAAAAATCTCTTTGTTGTTCAGACTATACATTATGATTTTCAGTTCAGAGAAACATGGCCATTTAATTAACACAAATGATGCTCTTATCTAAACTGATGTAATTACCAGTTAGCCATATAATTCCCACTCACTATGTAGTCAGACCTCAAATGTCTGCTTTAACTTACTGACCTCCACGCACTTTAAATTCCCATCATTTGCTGTCAATGGACAAAATATACTAGATCGAAGAAATCTGACTATTAGCTGCTCAGTTAGCAGCAACAGCACCAGTGGGACTGGTAGAGAGCCTAGTCCAGAGAGAAATCAGCTGCTGCTTTGATTAAATCTGGCTTTTAAATTAATACAACTAGAGAGAAACGTCTTTTAATCTTTATTTTGAGAGACAGAAAGAGCGTGTGCGTGCACAACAGCCAAGGGGAAGGACAGAGAGTGGGGGAGACACGGAATCGGAAGCAGGCTCCAGTCTCTGAGCTGTCAGCACAGAGCCCAATGTGGGGCTTGAAGCCACAAACTGAACTGCGAGACCATGACCTGGGTCAAAGTCTGACACTTAACCAACTGAGACACCCAGGTGCCCCGAAACACCTTTTAATCTTAATTGATGGCATCACACACACAGTATTGATCTCTCTTTGGGGCCATCACAGCAACAGTTGAAAAAAAAAAAAAGAAAGTATTTCCCAGTCCTAAGAATCTCACCTGGAAACTGGAAAGCAGGAGAGCGCCAAGCCGTTTGCTTTCTGCTAAGTTGGCACTGATAGATCTGCTGAGCTCTAACATAAAAATCACACTTTAAGGAGCTGGATACCAACACAGTTAGCAAAGTTAAAAAAAACAAAAAACCAAAAAACCCAAAAAACCACTTTCCTCCTTCTTGATGCAGCTCAACTCCAGGCATTCTAACTTTAACTTCAAAAAGTTATTAAGAACTTTTTACAGATTACATTAAAATCTTGTCTGTTAAACAACATAGATGAAAAATAACTTAAAAAATAACTTAATTTTTTTGATGTTTTATAGTCATCACTTAAAGAAAGTAAATGAGAACATCTGAGCGTTTTTATGACAGATACAGTGTGCCTTTTTTTTTTTTTTAAGTAGGCCCCATGCCTAATGTGCGTCCTGAGTTCAGGACGTGGAGATCCTGAGATCAAGAGTCGCATCTTCTACAACTGAGCCAGCCAGGCACCCCTGCAATGTGCTTTAAATACGGTCTTGTAAATTATGAGCTCCATTTTACAGAAGGGAACACTGAAGCTCAGAGGGCAGATTACTTGTTTGAGGCCAGAGATTGGTGAAGCCAGAATTCAATCCCAAGTCTGTCACCAAAAAAGTGTAGTTTCCCACTAATAGCCATGCTGCCTCTCTATATTGACCTAATAATAACATTAATAATTTGTTGAACACTTATTATATAAAAGGCACTTCATTAAATGCTATGCACACTTCATTAAAACTGAAGGCAAGTATCTTATCAATTCCATTTTATAAAAGACACTGAGGCACAAAGGCCGGGTGATGGGTAACTTACCCAAGGTCACATGGTGAGTCAGCCTGAATTAGATCGGCATTTTACATTAATTACACCACTAAATCCTCAAACAACTACAAGATATAGACACTTTTTTTTAATTATGTCCAAAAACATCAATTATTATACAGCAAAGGAAGTGTGCTCTGAGTATTTGAGATACGTGTACTTTTCTCCTCCAGCTACAGCTGGCTTCAAGTGTTTTTATTTCTTGTCTCCTGATTATTTCTCATTGCTGTAAGTGGAAAAAACAGGATACCTTTTGCCTATAACCAGAGAAACCTGGCAAGTGGGCAGGAATAACCAATCTTTTACATTGTGGATTTTCTGTTATACAGAATTTTAGGTCCACATGCTCTGGAACAGAGACGGAGGTAGGGGTGACCTTAGTTAAGGAACTGCTGCTGTTGTCTTGGCACACCTGTGGGGTCAAGTGCATGAACACAAGTATGGCGGCAATTTTCTGATAAGCTAAATGGCTATTTTTACCCAGATTTCCTTCTAGACATCAGGTCATCTGGAAGTGAACTAATATCTTTAAAATAATCACAATAGCTTAACATTTGAGCTATTTACTTACTATACGGCCAAGTACTGTGTCATATGTATCAATTCATTTAATTCTCACACAACCGTGTAAAATAGATATTATTTCATCCCATTTGCTGATTGGGACCATAAGGGAAAGGAGATTAAGTAATCTACTCAAGGTTACACAACTAGTAAATTCTTTGAAATGTGCTGGACTTTCCACATTAAATATTGTATTTCAATGCTTACTGAGATACAATTATTATTGTAAACTCACACAAATCACATTTAAATATGGCATATCTAAAAACTTAGTTTTCACCAAGATATTTTACATGCATCTTCCCTCTGAAAGATTTTCAGTTATAAAGCTTAAAATCTGGTAGCAACCCACTCACCTTCTGTTTCACTTTAGGAAATGAGACAGAAAGCCATACAAAGAAATCTTTAATGCCTCTCCTCCTAGCAGAGGTGAGTGTTGAACAACTGTAAATTAGAATTTCTGTTCATGGTAGAGATTACAATGGACAGCTACTAATATAAATAGCAGTCATACTGAACACTTACTGGGTGTTTGACATTAGTGCTTATGATCTTAGAATATCCCCCATATAGAAGAGGAAACCGGTTGAGAGAGGTGACATGATTTGCTCAGTCACGTAACTAGTAAGTAGCAAAGTCAGGTAATCCCACTACATTCTTTCTGCCATAACTCACTGCCTCTTATCTGAGCTGGAACTCCACTGCCTTAGGTACATAGCATCCCACCTGTGATGCCCTGATGAAAGGGAGGCAGTGACTTCCGCCGGTTCATTTCCTTCATACTTGCTCGCCTCCAAGATTGACTCTTATCTTGATGATCGGGAGATTGTTCTTGGGGGGACAAATGAAGGGACCTGGGCTGAAGTCCTTCCTGGTGGCTGAGATCACAACTTCCTCCCACTTTAGGGCTAGAGCCAAGGTAAATTCTTTCCTTTGAAACGCCTTGAGTTATCTCCAGGGAGGCAGGTGATTTATTACACACTTCCACAGGGATGGTATCCGATTCCAGTTGATGATCATGAGTCTTAGATGTCACCGGTTCTTCTTCTAGCACTTGTTATGAAAAAGTCAAAATACAAAATCAAACCCACCACAACTATGCATCTGAGCAAAAAGGTGGACAAAGAAAATGTATGCCCCAGATCATAGAAACAGTGAAGAAGCATCTCTGCAAACATGTAAATATGATTCTAGATGCACCAGGGAGCCAGAGAAATGTTTATCTATAGCTTAGAAACCTGAACCCAAAGCAAGAGCAATTTTACTACAATACTCACCTTCCATGGTCTCTGATCTAAATACTGAGGTCATTTCTGGATGAAGCACCCTGAAAATAGGAAAACAAAGCGATCTGTTCTCCACATTTCAGCCCCAGTCTCAATGAGGCTTTAGTACCCCAGAAGAGACCTTGTATTGTTCAGCCTTTCTGAACTGCTTGCTCATCTCTGCCCCATGAAATTCTACCTACATGACAAGGCCCAGTTTCACCTCCTCCACCTCCTCCAGAGACTACCAGCGGGTTCATCACCTCCTGTACTGACTTTCTACAGAATTCATCGTTATAAATACTTATGTCTCCCTTAACACATACCCTCCTTTATTACCAATTATTTTTTAAATAGTCCCTAATATTCTAGATGGCATTATGATCTGCATGGTCTTCCAAACTAGAAAAATCACATCACCCTTTACTTCTTATATTTAATCTCCAGATGCAAAGTCCTGTCCGTCCTACCTCCAACAGTCTCTGGAAAGCTTTTCTCCACTGCCAGTTCCACTCTCAGAACTTCCACCATCTCCCTTTCCCTCCCCAGAATAATCTTACAACCTCACCACTAGTCCTCAAACATCTAGCACTGCTCCTCTCCAGTCCATTCTTTGGACAGCAGCAGAGTCTTCCAGCATCTTCAATACCTTTCATAAACTAGCCCTAACTTACCCATCCTGCTCCCTCCTGCCACTCCCAGCCCCTGCACCACTTTTGAATCTTTACACACACTGCCTGTAAAACTTACTCAACCTTTCTAATCTAGCTCAAATGTGAAACTTTCCAACCACTTCTCTTTGGCAAAGTTGGTTGCTCCACCCCCTAGTTTTCGTCCCCAGCCAGGATATATCTGTATTCCCAGCGGCTGTCACAGACAACTAACTGGAAGGCAAGGAAGGACATGGCTGAGGCATCTCTGCATCTTCCGCGATTACCCCTCCCTTCCAGCAGAAATCTGTATGGGGGGAGGGGAAGACTCTAAATAAAGAGAAATATAGAGAGAGAAACAGCTGGGAAAGGTAACAGAACGTGTAAGTCAAGGATCTACATCCCCACAGTTAGGGCTGTATCACAGATTCAAGCCTGGATAATAACAGCAACAAATGTCATTTGTTAAGCTGCTTGTTAAGCGCTAATTATATGCCACGATCTGCGTATGTTCAAAAGCGTTTTATTTGCATCATTAGCTCATTATACCGATTAACTCTTTCCACAGCTCGGTAAATGCTGTCATTAATTCCTCCCTGCAGATAAGGGAGGTGGGGTTTAGAAGGGCAAAAGCCTGGCCCACTGGAGACAGCCATGGGGGGATGGGCGGGGGTGAAATTCGAACCCAGGCCTGTGACCCACCCTGAGCCCTCAAACACCTTTCTGCAGTCTAGACACCCGGCCCTGAAAATAGGCCCCGAGCGAGAGGCGCGGCCGACCCTTCGGAATCCTCTTACCAGGAGGAGGCCGCAGTGCCCCAGGTCCCCAGAGTCTGGGGGCGGCGACCGGTCTGGGCTGGGCGGAGACGTCCGACGCCAAGGAAGCTGGTGAGGGTGTGAGCCGGCGGGTCTGGTGGAAAGGTCTGCGACTTCCTGACCTCGGGAAGACGCCAGTCTAGCCCGCAGCCTCCGCCCCTGAGATACAAGCCCGCAAATCACTCTTCGCCGCCACAGGTAGCCCTTCGATCCTCTGCGCCACTGCGGCCGTCTACGGAGCAGTCCGCGAGCCGCACCACCACCCGCGCCTCCGCTTCCGAAAAGTCCCGCCAATCAAGGGCGCATGCGTAGTTGACAGCCTCTCGCGTCCGTGCACGCGTGCGCAGAACGCCGGCCTCCTTGGAAGCGCATGCGTAGACTAGTATTCAAGCCTCGGCCTTCTGACCGCCTCTGTCGAGCCCTTACTGGTCCAAATCGGGCAGCGTAACCCATTTCCCCAGCTACGCCGCGCCCGGGGAGTCCCCATCTACGGACTGGACGCCACTTCATCTTGTCGTTTGTGTCTGACACGCCCAGAGCCCATTGAAGTTGGGGAGGCCGAGGCCCAGAGAGGTACTTGCCAAAGGAATACAGTGGGCCACAGGGCATCTGATGCCCTGCCCCCGTTAGGCCATGGTCCCCGCCCTCTCTTTGCATTGTTAGTTACAAAAACGTGGGCCTGGTCTCTCCCAGGACGAAATGGAGCTCTGTACTCAAGTTTGTTTCATTCTATCCTACTCCTACTCTAGCACTTTTTCTTTCTGTGTTCCCTTCAATACTTGGCAAAGTTCAGGAATTCTCCTTTGTAGCCTTATTGCAGGCCACCCCCTCCCCAAACTGCTTACAGCTCCTCTGCCTACCCCTATTGCTTCTTCCCTCTGCTCCTTTGCTCAAGCCGTTCCCTCTGGGTAGCCCATTCCAGCTTTATCTTGCAAAATTCTCCAATTTTAAGCCAAAATTGGGAATTAATCCCTCTCAGATTCTTCTTTGAGACTCCAGGCTGAAAATTATATGCTCCCAGAAGCCCAACCGTGCCTATTCCACTATCCCTTGCTGGCATGGGAGCGAGCCCCCAGAGAGCAGGCTGCTTCTTCAGCACCTAGCATGAGGCCATGGAAATGGCCCCTTGCGTATGCGGTCCTTTCAGATCTGAAACCAAATGTTGAATTATTAGAAGCCCATAAAGTGAAAGACGAATTGGGGAGGAACAGCTGGAATATGACTGTGGTCATCCTTCCATAGCAGCTACGGTCCTTGGAAGAGTTTTCTGATAGGAGGTAGAAATCTCCCTTCCTGTAATTTTCCACCCTGTGGTTCCAACCTGCTGGTTCTAATGGCCATCTGAAAACAGATTTGCTCTTGGTCCCCTCCCTGAATATCACACTCTGGGGGCTCAGTGGTACCCAGTTCCTTCTATGTCTGCCCACCTCTATCAAGTCCTTGTTTGTCAGTGCCCCAAGAACAGAACACTGTTCCCAGCCAGGACTGGTCATCCTGAGGCACAGTGAGAATACTGCTTCACGGATTCCAGACCCAGTACATCCTCTGTGCTTTCTCTGCTTTCAATTCTCCCATGGTTTCCGACTGTCCACACGATGTGTACATTCCTTCCCTCCTAAGGCACTGCATGATCTGACTCTCCTTTTTCATCACTCCTCACTCCAGTGACAGCCTTTGGTTCCCCTGTTGTGTTCTGTTCTCTGCTAGGCTTCGGTACATGCAGTGCCTCCCCTGGAGCCACCTCCCATCAGCGTCCTGCCTATAATATACCACTATCCCCTTCATTTACTCACCATCTCAACCTCGGGTGCTAGTTCATATATCCTTTCTGTGAGGCCTTCCAATTCCTCTTGGCTCCCTGAACACCTGGGTTCCCCCTACCATTGACATTTGCTTTCCTGTCTTCCAGGCCCATCCACTGCATTCTCAATGCCTAGCACAGGCCTGGCTGTTGTTAGTCTCTCCCCCGCCTCCCCCCCCCCCCCCCCCCGCCTCCTGCCACACCCCTAGAAAAAAATAGAGGGACAGAGATGTAGATTTTTCATATGATAGCCAGTTTCCAAGATGGTCCCCACTGAGCTCTGATTCCTGCTGTTCATGCTCTGTGTGTTCTTCTCCCACACTGAGTAGGGCTGACCTGTATAACCAAGAAGATACTGCAGAAATGACTGTGATTTTCAAAGTTTAGTCAAAAAGCATTGTGACTTCTACCCTGCGTTCTCATAGATTACCTGCTCTAGGGTAAGCCAGCTGCCATGTTGTGAGGATACTCAAGCAGCCCTATGGAAAGGTCTATGTGGGGAAAAACTGAGGCCTCCCGCCAACAATGACTTGCCAGGCACAGAAGTGAGCCACCTTGCAAATGGATCTTCTAGTCCAAGTCAAGCCTCCACATGACTGCAGCCTGATTGACCCTTGACAGCAACCTCTTGAGACGCTGAATCAGAACTACCCAGCTCTCAAATTCCGGATTCACAGCACCTGTGATCCAATAAATGTTTTTGGGCCAATTACACTATAATAGATAACTGACCCATGTCTAATGTGTCCTCTTTATTTTTTCTATGATAAATGTTTTAAAGTTTTTTGTAGAAAATAATATTTTTTGAACACTCTGCATGTTTTTCAGTGGTCATATCACACATTCTAGGAGGCTCTGAGATGTAAGGAGTCACCATCTGGAACCCCTGGTGGCCCCTCACAAGTGACGCCAAGCCAGCCAGTTGGCTGTGGCATTCCCAGGACTCCCTCCTTTCCAGGCATCTGGGCTGGGGTTGGAGGGGGGGGAAGAGTCGGGTTTCAGATCTGATGGGGGCCCCACCCACCCTGTAAGAGAAATCAGAGAGGAGGCCAAATCCAAGGAAACTCTTCATATGACATACTTTATTTCCAATCTACAACCATTAAAAACCTTTTGTAAGTTTACACTGTACAGTTATTCTTATGTCTGAAATAAGACACAGGGGCAGGGAGAGCTGGCGGATTGGACCAGTTGTCCTAGCACCCAATCCATCTTGGGAAGGAGCCTTTTGAAGACAGAAGTGGGGAAGAGAAAACAGTGGACAGGAGAGGCAGACAGTTTGGCCCAAGGATGCCCTTGGTCCCTTCCCTCCCAAAGGCCCTTCCCTGGGGGCCCCCCAGGGCCCACAACTGCAGGACCCTCACCAAGAAACCAGGCTGGGCAGGAAGGGGGCTTCACAGTATTGGCAGGTGTTGGGGAAGGGGGGCCAAGGTGAGACGACAGGTTCTGGCTGTCTTCCCCAGCTGCTGGGCGTTGGAGCTGTTTTTTGGCACTGTCTATTCAGTTTCCCTGGAGGTGGAAGGAGGAAGGGGAGGAGCTAGGGATTTAGGATTCTTTCCTTGAGGAGTTAGGTTTTTTACTACATGAAGAGAGGCCATGCTCCTATGGTGAGGTTACCAAGGGATACACGGTGAGGGTGTTTTTCTCCTGCTCCCCTTCCCCACCAAGGACTCATACCTGCTGCCTGGCTAGCACAACCCTACATGGCCTTTTATGAGCAGAGCTGGAACTAAGCCAGAGGCAGGGAAAGGAAAATTATAGCCTTCTTCCTGCCCTCCAGCTTCTAGGAAAAGAAGGACATAGTTGTTTTGTTTGGCAGGGAGGGGTGGGCAGGGAGAGTTCCCAGTCTCTCAGGCATCTAGATGAGATTGGTATTTTCCACCTGTTCCTGGTCTGGGCCAGCCTCAGTCCTTCACCAGGCTACACTGATTGATTGCTAGTGTAGGTCAGCAGTTGACCAACTCCTGTTGTATGAGAATCACCTGGAGGGCTTATTAATAACCCCCAACTTGCTGGGCCCCACAACAGAATTTCTAATTCCAAAGGTCTTGGGTGGGGCCAGTACTTTTTATTTCTGTCAAGTTCGCAGGTGATGCTCCAGCTGCTTTGAGAACCTCCAGGCACCTCATTCTCAGCAACTTGGTGTCCTGAGGCAGTGACAGGGAGCTGGGCCACAGCTGGCAAGGCCCAGCCTTTGAGGCACCAAAATACCCGGGAAGCTTCTGGGAATAGTCTTGTGGTGAGTCCCCTGTGCAGAGAAATAAACTAAGGCACAGAGATCAGAGGCAGAGTAGAGAGAGAGCCAGGATACCAGGGTCCAGTGGAGAGAGGATGGTGATGCAGGATCCCAAAACACAAGGGGTGTTCTGGGGCCCTGAGGATAATCCTGATGCACATCATAAAATCATAGAATGGGGAGGCTCTTAGAACCAGGCAAATGGAGAAGAGGTCTCACACTTGGACCAGGTCTCCAGATTCCCAGCTGAGGTTCCTCTTCACAGAACAGTTTGGTATCAGAATTGACTGTAACAAAGCATCCAAGCCCTGACTACCTCAGCCCTTCAAGGATGCTTAGAGGAAACCAGAGCTCCTTTCCTTAGGGTCTGGGGTCTCATGGGCTGGTCAAGGGCAAGGAGGGAAGGAAACAGGGCTGATGGGATAAACAAGGGAGGGTCCAAGGAGGGCGAGGGAAGAGTAGCAGGCGGTGAGGAGGACCCCTGGGCAAGGGATGTGGGCCCAGCATCATGTTCCTTGAGGTTCTTGGGTCTATGGATTTTGCAAGCTTTAAACGCCATTGGGGTAATTTGTAAAGCCTGGGCGAGGTTCTGCTAGGATAAGCTATTCTGGAGGCAGTGAGGCCCAGGGAAGAGCAGAGAGGATAGTGCGGTGTCAAATGTACAGACAGACCAATGGGTGAATGACCTAGGAAGAGAAGAACCCAAGCCAGACTACATCTACTTTCCAAACAAGGCTAGGCAGGACTGAGGAGGGTACAGGAGCCCAGAAGGAGGCATTCAAGTCTGCCCCACCCAACAGTGAACAGTAATGGGGTCCTGAGCCTGGGACAGAGAAGATAATAAGGTTCAAGAGTGGACCTGGGGGATGTCCTGCTCAGTTGGGAGGTTGCTGGGGCCAAACCCAATGTGAAGGGCTGGCAAGGCTAATGCTGTCTGAGGTGTTGGAAAGGTGCCTCCTTTAGTGTGAGAAAACACAAAATAAATAAAGCAGAACCCAAGAAACACCACCAAATGTGACAGCAAACATCAGAGATGGACGACCACAGACACAGGCACTTCCTGGACAGGATGGAAATGTGAGCCTGAGGGGGGCAGGGAGGGGTTGCTGATGTACCAGGGAAATCCATGGCAAGGGAGCCGAGCTGGAGAAGCTGTTCTGGGAGCATTAAGGGATGGGTGCTAAGGTAAGCTCGGGTGTTAAGAGGAACACCTGGCCAAGGGCCAGGGCACTTGGTTTGTTGGTGGGAACCAGCTGAGAAGAGGAGGCAGGAGGAGAGGAGTTTTGGCGGAAGATGGTAACAGAGAGGATGGGCAGGAGGAGGGGTAGTGAACAGACTGATCCCAGAGAGAGGAAAGGGCTCGACCAAGAGCAAAGAATGTCAGGGTGGAGGGGTCTCATTCACCGCTGGGGATGCAGCACCTGCTGAGAGTCAGGAAACATGGGTCTGGTCCTGTTTAGTTTGACCTTGGGCAAGCCACTCTCTTCTCTGGGCCTGATTTTTCATCTAAAAAGTTGAGGGGGTTTGACACAAAAGGACAGATACTATGTGATTCCATTTATATGAACTACCTAGAATAGACAAATTCATAGAGACAGAAAGTAGAACAGAGGTTACCATGGACTTGGTGAGGGGGTGGGGAGATGTTATTGTTCAGTGGGTACAATTTCAGCTTGGGTGATAAAAAGTTCTGGAAATGGATAGTGGTGACCATTGCATGGTTTCGTGTCTGGGTTAGATAGTGGCATATTCTGGGTGTTTTGTACCTACACAAAAAAGCCCCCAGTGGGGCAGTGGGTTTACACAGCAAGAAGGATGGAGTTGGGCCAGGGGATCCGATGGACCCAGGTCCTAGTCTAGGCTCGCTGACTTCCCAGTTAGGGGACTCTGGGATGAGATCTGCACCTCAGTTTCCTTATCTGCACTAACCCATCCTACCAAGGCTGCCTCCCAGAGCTGTCCCTGAGAGGTCTGAAGGAGACGGGGCGGTGGGGGGGGGGGGTGTGGAGGGGTGGGGGGAAGGAGAGAGGGGAGCAATTTCTAGATAGTAAAGTGCTCTAGGTGGGGTGTGTACAGGATGAGGATTATTATGACTGAAGAGGTAGTAGGAGCTTGTGGGGGCTGGTGAGGCTGGAAGGTGAGGGACATTCTGGATGGGAGGGGAGAGGGAGGAAGAGCCTGAAAGTTGGGTGGGCAAGAGGACAACAGGCTGGTGATGAAACCGTGAAAGGTGCACAGGGATGGGTATGATGGAACCATATAGTGGTCAGCGTGTAAGAGGGTCAAGTCTTTGGGCCCTTGACTTTGTCATCTGGGAGAGCAACTGGGAGAGGAGTGTCCCTGGGGGAAGACCAAGAGGTGGGGCCCATTTTGAGTTCACAGAAAGCAAGACCTCTTGGAGGTGGTTTTAAATTGGTCCGTCTTTGGTGGGGATCAAAGTGGGAGGAAAACAGGGAGACAAGAAACTGGACACAGATGCCTTGTGCATGCAAGATTTAGGAGCCACTGGTGTGCCAACGTGGTCTGATTTTCATTTCAAATACAATCACTGCCACCAGGAGGATCTAATTTGGCTTTGGGAAGAGGTCAGGCACAGAAAACATGAGGTCATCCAGTTTAGGTCAATCTGGGCAATTGACCAGGTCAATTAGGTCAATCAGGGTCCCCTGTGTTCCCTCCCCGGCCAACTGGTGCCAACACACTAAGCCTAGTGGTCTGTAGGAAATTAGGACCCCTGGGTTCCTTGGGACTTTGGTGGAAGAGAGTGGAGATGGCAGAAAAGGAAGAAGGATAGAGGGAGTCAGGGAGAAGGAAGAGGAGGAAAAAGTTCTGGGAGTAAAATGGCAGAGGAGGAGTAGGAAGGGGGAAAATGAGAAGAAGGGCAGTGTTCCTTCCTGGGTGCTCCAGGGGAATCCCCACTGTGGGTCAGGCAGTTTTCTGCTTTGGGAATGTTACCAAGACTTAAAAGGCATTTGAAGAAACAAACAAACTTAGAAATTACATTCCAAAAGAGTAGAGATTTTACAAACCAACCCCCCACACCCCAAAAAAGAAAACACAACCAGTTACTAATTAAAATGCTAAAAATCAAACCAAACCAATATTTACACATAACATTTTCAACCCCATCAAGCCCCATGTCCAGAGGCTTCTGTAGGAACAGTGATGAGTGACCTTGCACAGTGGCATGCAGGAAGTATTGAAAACCAAGATCTGGAGCCTCTGACACCAACTGGAGGGCCGGGCAGCCAGGCGCTGAGACAAGAGATGGCAAGGACAATCTTGGACGAGGACGATGGTAAGGCTGGGCGGTCCATAAGCCTCAGGGCTCAGGTCTCGCGAGGATTTCTCCCCAAGGCTGGGAGTGCTACCTCCCTGACCCTCCACGGCTTGGGGAGATGGCAGAAGGCCTCTGGTGGCGTGTGGCCTGGTGTGAATCCCCTCACCCGGACATAACCTTGGAGGGGCCCCCTGACCTTTTGGGTGGGAGCAGTGGCACCCCAAAGGGGACAGGCTCTTGGCTCCATTGGCCTGCCCACTCTGCCCGCACAAGTCATTATGGCATGAGGAAGTACCTGGTCAGACCGACATGACCCTCACATTCTGCCCATTGGGGATGGATATGAAGGACTTTGGTGACTTGTCCAGGTGACCCTGAAAGGGCAGGACTGGGAGCAGGTGGGAATGCAGAGGTGTCTCCTGAGTCCTGGGGACAAACAAGCAAAACTGCTGGCTTTTGGTCTTCCTAAATTCCACAGACAAGTGGCTTTATTCTGGTATTTCCACTCTGGGCCCCCAGCCAGTTGCAGGAGGTCCACGCATCTGCGTGTGTGGGGGCATGTGTGCAACCGAAATGGGTTTACTGGCACTGACAGGGAGGCCAGCTGAGGCCTTTCCCGCCACATTGCAATGAGCCACATGGCAGAGTCTGTCTGATGGCTCAGGCAGCTCACGTGGGACGTGGGCAAGGGCGGGCAGTGGAGCTGGGGCTGGAACAGGGGCCAGGAGAGGCCATAAGGCTAAGGAAAGAGGCTGGTGAGAAGGCTGGCAGGTGGTGAGAGCTGAGGCAGGCTGGCACTCTCAGGTCCATGTGCAAAGCTGCAATAAACAACATTCTCGAAGTTCAGTCCTGTTTTCCTGTGAGTTCTCATTTGGGGAATTTGGAGAGACAGCCATGCTCTTGACAGAGCCTTAGGAATCTGTGTTTGACTCCTTAAAAAAAGGTTTCTGAGGGAGGGAGGAAAATGAAGGCAGATGGAGAATGTTTGGGAAGTGGGGACGGCGGCCCAGCCCTCCACCCTGTCAGTGAGCGTTTACAGACTGACTGCTGGGGGCCAGCCAAGTACCTAGCAGTGAGTGAAAAGCAGTGCTCTGAGGCCAGATGGTCAGTGGTACTGGGGAGCAAGCTGCAGGGCTCCAGTTCTACTGGGGAGGGGGGCCCTCCAAACTTGACCAAGAGACCAGAGCTCAGCTGCCGAGCTGCCTCGTGGGCATGGGGGACCCCATGCCTGTCCATCGTGTTAGAAGCCTCACTTTGTCCCAATGGCAAGAATACATGTCAGAACCTCCAATAAATTACCTTAGGGACTTTGGGGTAAATTAAATTATTAAAATAAAGTAAAACTACCTTAAATATTTATAGTAAGAAAACTTCAAATAAACAACCGAGGAAATGTGTTTCCAGGCCCCAGTCTACTAGCGTGTCCTGGGGCACTGGCCTCTTGGAGTGCTCCTTGGCCTGGTGTGGCCAGTTGGGAGTCTCTTATTGGGAACATGTCTCCACCAGCCACAGGATGTAAACACAGTGGAGATGTGTCATGCCTCTCCAGGGTGCCAGGGAAAGAGGCCCCCAGCCATCAAGGCAGTGGGTATTTAGGCATTTATCTGTGCACCAGGTCTTGAAACTGACCCTACCTATTTCTGTCTTTAAGGTGTTTCCTGGCAAGGTTGGTGCCCCGCAAGCCACCTTGACCAGGGAGGCAGTTCCAGTGGCTACCCAACCCTGAGCCCCACACTTTTCTACCTCATCTTCCAGTCCTTGCTGCATCCAGGCTATGCACAGGGAGATCCAGGGCTCCAGGATTCCAAGCAGATGCTGGCCCTGGCTACTGCCCTATCATACCCCCTAGAGCCATAGCAATCCAGAGCAGTGGGGCTGGGAGGAGGAAGAAGTGGGGAGAAGGAAGGGATGGGGATGATGCCCACCTCAGCTTCACCAGGAACCCCACGTTGACTCTTACAGCAAAGTCTGTTCTTCTCATTGGTGTTTCCTCCCCGTGAAGGAGGACGTGGTTGGCAGGGAACATCTCTGTGAGCCTTTTCCCCTGAGGAGCATGGCCAGAAGTGTATCCTTTCCTTGGCTCTTCTGAGAAGGGAGTTTGGGCAGAACGAGGCAAGTCTCTCCCAATGGATGGGCTCCCAGAGGATCTCTCTGGAACCACTTCCGAAGCCTTCCTTCCACTCACTGCCTTCCCCTGGGAAGTCAGAGATCACCACCCAGCAGTCAGCAGGAGACCCCGCTTTTACCTGGATGGGAATGCTGTTGTCTGGCAGTGGTGCAGCTGCTGTCCCTCCAGGGTGAGACGATGCCGACGACATGGGCCCCTCGCCTCGTCCCCTCTCCGTTTGTTCCCCTCAGCTATCCAGGGAATGGGCTGGTTGAGGTGGGGAGCACGGCTGCTCTGTCACTCGCTGGGGGGAGCTGCCCTCTCCTCCCCACCCCAGCCGGACTCTGAAGGATGCAGCCTGCACTTGGAAGGAGAGTGGCGGATGGCAGCGCGGGACGGCCGGGCGAAGCAGGAAGTGAGAGACTGAGTACTGCAGTCACAAACAGCATCCTAGGGGAAGAGAGGAGGAAGTCAGAAAGAGCCAAGAGGCACCAGCTACCCAGAGGCTGGGTGGCCAGCTGGGCAAGGAATTTGGACCCAGCCTTGCCTGAGGAACCGGTTCCCAGAGGCTGTGGCCCCTCTCTAGACCAATTCTTTATAATTGTTTTTCTCCCATTAGAACCATAACAAATGTTCATAAATAACATTCCACAATGTAATCAATTCTGGAACACACAGAGAAAAAAGTAGATGTTATCCGTCAAACATAAATTCTCAACACATTGCACACCCATACATTTATCAAAATGACATCATCTGCTACAGCATAGTTTGTAGCTGCAAAACATAAGCACTTTTCTGTCGTTATGTATATCTAGATTTCCTTCTTCTTAATGGCTATATACTATACATTATTCTACTGAATGGAAACACAGTACCTTAATTTATTTATCCAATTCATTTTTTACATGGCATTTTAGATAGTTTCTAATTTTTTTTACTATTATCAACACACAGGGATAATGGTTAAAAGTGCTGCTATAGAACTAAATTGCTTGGTTCAAATCCTAGCCCTGCCATTTACCAGCTGTGTGACCTTGGATAAGTTACTTAACCTCTCTAAACCTTGATTTCCTTCTCTCTAAGATGAAGGACATGATGCCTTTCCCAAAATGTTGTGAGGGTGAAATTAAATATAACAGGCAAAGCATTTGGCATAGTGCCTACTAAGTACACAATAAATGTTAGCAATTTTTATTAATAATGCCATACATTTATTTATACAAGCATGTTCTCCCACCTCTGTGAATATTTCCATAGGCTACATTCCTAGAAGAACTACTGAGTCAATGGGTAACATGATATTTTACATAGTGAAAAATATCTGGATCAGCTTTAAAATCAACATCCAAAATACCACCTGTGTCTCTTGATATACATGTGGTGATATGGGTGTGATGGTTAATTTTATGTGTCAACTTGACTGGGCCACAAGGTGCCCAGATATTTGGTCACACATTATCCTGAGAGCTTCTGTGAAGCTGCTTTTGGATGAGATTAACCTTTAAATCAGCAAAGCATATTGCTCTCTCTAATGGGGGTGGACCTCATTTAATCAGTTGAAGGCTGGAAGACCAAAAACACTGACTCTCCCTGAATAAGAATTCTTCCTGCCTGATGGTCCTAGGACTGGAACTACAATAGCTACATGCGCTGTACTGGAATTACATCACTAGCTCTCCCGGTTCTCAGGTTTTTGAGCTCAGACTGGAGCTAAACCATCAGCTCTGCTGGGTCTCCAACTTGCCAACTTATCCTCTAGGTTTTAGGACTCCATAATTATGTATGTGAGCTGCCTCCTTATAAAAAAATTCTGTCTCGGGGCGCCTGGGTGGCTCAGTTGGTTGCACATCCGACTTCAGCTCAGGTCACGACCTCACGGTCTGTGAGTTCGAGCCCTGCGTCGGGCTCTGGGCTGATGGCTCAGAGCCTGGAGCCTGCTTCCGATTCTGTGTCTCCCTCTCTCTCTGCCCCTCCCCCGTTCATGCTCTGTCTCTGTCTCAAAAATAAATAAACGTTAAAAAAAAAAATTAAAAAAAAAATTCTCTCTCTATACACACACATGTACACAGACACACGTATGTATACACACACACAGTCTATTGATTCTGTTTCTCTAAAGAACCCTAATACAATGAGTGTGTTTGGTCTATGAGACTTCAGTGAGGCATATTTTTATGATATGTTCAGTATGTACATTAAACGGAAAAATTTTTTAAAGTTAAAAAAAAGGTAAGAATTTAAAATACTTTTTTTGGGGCGCCTGGGTGGCTCAGTCGGTTGAGCAGCCAACTTCGGCTCAGGTCACGATCTCACGGTCCGTGAGTTTGAGCCCCGCATTGGGCTCTGTGCTGACAGGTCGGAGCCCGGAGCCTGTTTCGGATTCTGTGTCTCCCTCTCTCTCTGACCCTCCCCCGTTCATGCTCTGTCTCTCTCTGTCTCAAAAATAAATAAACGTTAAAAAAAATTTTTTTTTTAAATACTTTTTTTTTTAAGTAAGGCCTGCTGGTTCGAGAGTATGAAGAAGTACTAACCACGTACACTAGAGGCTGTAGAAATTAGGCAAACTCCTTTTTTTTTTAATGTTTATTTATTGATTTTGAGAGAGAGAGAGAGAGAGAGCAAGTGAGGGGCAAAGAGAGAGGGAGAGACAGAGAGTCTCAAGCAGGCTCCACACTGTCAGCACAGAGCCCAGCACAGGGCTCAATCCCACAAACCTGAGCCAAAATTAAGAGTTAGACACCCAACAGACTGAGCCACCCAGGCACCCCTGGGCAAAATCTTTTGAAAGACAATTTGGCAAGGTGCCTGGCTGGCTCAGTCAGTGGAGCATGTGACTCTTGATCGGGGGTTTGTGAGTTCATGCCCCATGCTGGGTGGAGAGATTACTTAAAATTAAAATCTTAAAAAAAAAAAAAAAAAAAGACAATTTGGCAATATTTATCAAACGCCTTTAAAATGTTATGTTCTTTTATCCTGTAATCCCATTTCTGCAACTCAAACCTAAGGAAATAATCTGAAATGTGGACAAATGTTTTTGCACCTTGTCCACCACAGCATTATGTATGATAGATAAAAACTAGAAACCACCTACACATACATACAAACGGGCCAATCACAGCCCATGCCACCTCCCTGCCCTCCACCTACAACCTTTACTGAGTGCACCGCAGGTCATGTGATATCACCCATGTGATCTCACGTGATATGGCTAGATCAAGGTGGTACTGCACTCAAGTTAGACCAATCCCAATCTCTTCTTTCTTCTAGTAATCTGAAATTAGACAGAGGGATTTGAGTCAGTGTCTCTTAGATGTTTGAACTAGAAGATGTTATAGAAGCAGAGCTGGGACCATATATGCAAAGGCAAGAGAGAGAGAGAGACAGGAAGAAAGTAGACATCAGAGAAAACAAAGCTCAAGGGAGAGGACAGGAAGTCAGAGAAGGTGCTGAGGGCTTCGGGTCCTTATGCCTGGGATCCATAAGATGTTCCACCATTTCCCTTTCTGGAAAACTAATTTATATGCATTCTTTTACTAACATGCAAATAATCCCTAACCAAATCTGAAATTGATATCTGGGGGTGCAGGGGTGGCATGTGCAGCAAAAGATTCTCAGAGGAAATAGAAGCACTTAGGCAAAGAGTCTTAGGGGGTAGGCTGGGGTGTGTGGGAAAATGTTTAAATTTTTTTTTTTAACGTTTACTTATTTTTGAGAGACTGAGAGAGACAGAGCACAAGCGGGGGGGGGGGGGGGGTAGGGGAACAGAGAGAGAGGGAGACACAGAATCCAAAGCAGGTTCCAGGCTCTGAGCTGTCAGCACAGAGCTTGATGTGGGGCTCAAACCCATGAACCATGAGATCATGACCTGAGCCAAAGTCGGACGCTCAACCGACTGAGCCACCCAAGCACCCCGGAAAATGTTTAATAACTAGTTTTCCAGGAGCGAGGGGAGAAGTCCTGATTTGGAGCACCTGTCAATTTTCATGGTGTAAATCCTCCTACTGTGGCCGATCTCCAGGTGCTTTACTGCACACAGAGATGCACACAACTGGCTCTCATGAACCAAACACACTGGCTCCATTGGGTTGCAGGAGAGCAGCGAGTACTCCTCTTCCCTGGAGGGGATGCTAGCAATTTCTCGTGTGTGGTGGTCAGATAAGTCATGTTCACTAGTTTCTTGTATTCAGACCATGTATCCATCAGGTCTGGGGCCTTCTAATCCCCATTCCTTCCTTCCTTTCTTCCATTCATTCATTAAAGTGGGCTCTACACCCAACATGAGGCTTGAACTCACGACCCTGAGAATAAGAGTCACGTGCTCTACCGACTAAGCCAGCCAAGTGCCCCACTAACCCCCCATTCCAGACCAGCAAAAAGACTTTTTGAAACACACAACCATATTCCTGAGTTTGAAAGCCAAAAGAGTTTGGACATTAAGTCAACACCCCAGACAAGAAAAAAGAGAAGGCCCTTCCCACCTACCTCATTGGGAAGGACTGTGGCTCCATCTCCATCCCGGGGGACACCATCCTTCCCCACCTGGGGGAGCACCGAGAGTCTGGCCTCCTCGCTGCTGCCTGACTTGGCTGCCTTCTTGTTCAGGATCCTGGCCATGCCCTCTGGCTGATGGTAGCTGGCTGGGGAGAGGGGCTCCGGTTTCTTGGTGCTCTCCTCCCCTGCCGCCGAGGTGGGGCTTGGTGCCCGGCCACACACGTTGCGGAAGAACTCCTGCACGATGCCATACTTCGGAGGCTCAGGCTTGGCCCGGGCCTCGGACATGCCCAGTTTCCAGACAGACTCCGTGCTCCCCGAGTGCTCCACAACACTGAAGAGGCTGGACAGCCCGTCATTGATGTTCCTCAATACAGGGCTGTCCCGGGTGGTGGTGGAGCGGGCCCAAGCGGAGCCATTCTGCTTGCCTTGGTGCAGGTTCCACAGGCTGCGGTCCTTGGCGCTGTCCAGCTTGGACACGGACCGCCTCTGGAGCTTTGGCGAGCCATACTTGGGCGAGCAGCACGGCCGCTCGATGCGCGAGTGCACCTTGTCCAGGGAGGAGGAGATCTGCTTGCTGCGCACCGACACGAGTGATGAACTGCGTGGTGACCAGCTCTTGCCGTGGAGACTGCTGCGGGGTGGGTCCGTCTGCAGGCCCACGCTGACCGTGCGGATGGTCTGTGTGCCCACACTGGCCAGGCCCACTGTCTGGCTGGACGTGCTCTTCACTTTCTTCTCCAGCGAGCCTGAGCGCATGGCCTGGCGCACGCAGTTGGTGATCTCCTTCATGTCGTCGCTCATGTTGCCAGACATCTCAAAGTCATGCAGGGCTGCCGGGAAGCCGGGCCCTGCCGCAGAGGGGCTGCCCCCCGAGCCTGCGTCCAAGCGCTGCCGTGAGAAGTTGCAGAGCCACCGGCTGTAGGAGCTCTCAGCTAGCCTGTCAGCCTCGGCTGACTCTTTGGGTTTGGCGGTGGTGAAGAGGAAGCCGGGCTCGATGATGATCTTGCCCTCCCTGTCGTGGACCACGGGGACACCCAGGCGCCGGGCCACTGGGGGACTGTAGTACACGCGGATACCCGTCTTATCAGGAGCCGTGTAGCTTCGCTGCATCTGCCTCCCTGCCGGCTCCTGGCAGCCCAGGGAGCCCAGGCGGTTGCAGTCCCGCGGCGAGAGCCCTGGCTGTTCCTGGGCATCCTTCTCTGAGTCCACCGGCTGGGTGCCCACAAAGGCAAAGGCAGGGTTGTTGGGCAGCTTCTTGCCTCGGGCAGCTTCACCAGCAAGGTAGGGGGAACAGTCGAGCAAACTTTCGAACTCAGACATGGACGAAACAGATTTGGTCCTGGGAGGAGCAGAGGAGGAAGAGCGAGGTTAGTGGAAGATAATGGAAAGAGAGCAGGCACTCTGGTCTTCTTCGCTGGTCCACAACTGGGACCACGACCGTCCTGCTCACGTCTTGTGGAAGACGCTATCGGTGCCCTGCCCCACATCGCCTCCACACCCACACCTACACACCCAACACAGCACACTCCGAACACCTGCCATTCTCCACCAAAGGGCTTTTTTTGTGACTGCAAGAGCACACTTGGCCTCCATGCAGAGGAAGCTACAAATATCACAGAGTTTTGCCCCTACACACAGCCCCCAGCAAACAATGGGTGGGAGTTGGTAGCTCAGTACCCAGCCTCCTTGCTCTTCGGACAGGTGACTCTGAGCTGCACGTTCCACTCGGGCTCCCAGGGTTCCTCAGCGAAACTGAGCTTCGGTTGTCCGCGGAATGACAACATCCCCCTTTGTTGGCTGCCTTCCCTTCCTTGTGTCACTTCCAGTGTTTCCTAAAATCCCTTCCCAAATAAACGACCTGCACTCAAATCCTTGTCTCAGGATCTTTGAGACAAGTTCTCAAATCCTGTGTTTGCTTTTGGGGGAACCCAAATAAGATGCCATTGAACCTCTGGCACCTGTGTTGCCTGACGACCTCCAGTGTCAGGTGCACATAAATGCATCTCAGAGGTCAGACCATTCGGCCCTCCAGGGACTCTAGGCGACAGGTGCTACGGTTCCCACTCGAGTGAGATGGGAAGGATCACCCAAGGTCGCCTTCCTAGAAATGGCACAGCTGGAATTCAAGCCCCACACGCTGACTCCGGAGCCCACCCTCCTACCCTGGGCCTGCCTGGCTTGAGGTTCCTCTCATGGCCCAGATGGGGTTCTGTTGCTCTCATTCTATTCAGGGTTTTGTAACAGTGGAGGTATGGCCCTGATAGCCCCAGGATCTCCCTGGCCACAGCTCAGGGCTGGGCCCAGAGGAAACTGCTCAGTAATCCCAGGAATAGCCCAGCCTGGTTCCCCTAACTCCAGACACAGGAAGGAACCCCAAGCGGAGCTGAAAATTTCTTTCCCAGCTAGGATGTATGGGGTCCCAGGTTTTCATACATATCCACAATCAAACAAACAAGAAAAATCAAGGGCTGGAATTCTAATTGTCCCAAGCTTCCTGGCTTCTCAGTGGCTTCAGTTCCATAGAAACCATATCCCAGGGCTCCATCAGCTCTGCTGAGGTGCTGTGGTGGACACATGGGGCAAGGGAAAGAAGACAGACAAGGAGTGGAGCAGGGAGAGGGCCTGAAGGGTTGGACAGGAGAGGGGCTGCAGGGCAGGGCAGGGCAGGGCAGGGCGGGGGGAGGGGATGCCAGCACCTTTTTAAGGCAGTTCCCCCAAGCTCAGCTTCAGAAACCCCCTCCTTGTCGAGGATCTTCTCACTCCGCGTCTGTCAAGGAAGAGAGGCAGGAAAAGTGAGTTCTGGCCACCAGCACACCAAGGGAAGGTGACAGGAGGTCGGTGTGGGAGCCGACCCTGGATCCCACGCCTGAGTCTCCTCTTGTAGAGCAGGAGTGAGGTCAGCACCGGTCTGGAATCCCTGTTGGTCAGTTTCTGGCTACAGGGCATCTATCACTCCCTCCATAGGTATGTGATCCAGACTTGGTCAATCAGAGATCCAAGAAAGAACCCTGGGAAAGAATCTTTTTAGAAGTTACTCTGGGGGTGCCTAGGTGGCTCAGCCAGTTAAGGTCTGACTTCGGCTCAGGTCATGATCTCACAGTTTGTCAGTTCGAACCCCATGTCAGGCTCTGTGCTGACAGCTTGGAGCCTAGAGCCTGCTTCCTATTCTGTGTCTCCTTCTCTCTCTGCCCCTCTCCCACTTGTGCTCTGTCTCTCTCTATCAAAAATAAATAAATGTAAAAAAAAAAGAAGTTATTCTGAATGTGGTGGCAACAACAAAGCACCCAACAGCCAATGTTCAGCTAGCAGTGATAGCAGCGGCCTGATGTTTCCTGCTCAGGGCTTGTCTCACCCTCATTCCAGAGCAGGTCCCCTGGGACTTGCACAAGTTTTCAGAACCTGTGTCACCAGCCCTCTTGAGCCCCAGTCAAATCCTCTCCTGCCTCAGCTCCCCACAATTTTGTCGCTTACAACCAAATCCCCTGACACACCACTTCCTCAGGCTGTCATGAGCAAAGAGCCTGTATGCCCACTGTTTCCTTACTCAGAATATTGCTATGTGGACAATGCACCTGAGGCTTAAGCAAATGTCACCAACGTGACCTAACTGGTCTCCACAAAGAGGGATGGGCTACAGCACAGAATGTGATTCTCATTTTACCACTGAGGTAACCGGAGCCCAGGCAGGGAAGGATAGAGTGACTTGCTCAAGATCACACAGCTCTTAGAGGCCTTGCTTTTCAGAAAGGCACAAGCGACACCAAAGAGAGGGCAAAGGCCTGGCCAAGAACACGGAGAGACACCCAGCCTCTCTCCCAGGCATGGAAGGATGACACTGCCAGGGGGCTCCTCACAAGTCCCCAACCACTGGCTGGAACTATGGGGTAGAGATGCCAGGATCGAGGAGCCCAAAGTGCAAGGGTATGACCTGTGAGACAGAGTTAGCATCGTCCCTGTCACCTCTCCCACATGCGAGGGGCTTCGCAGTGGAGCCAGGAGCAAGAGAACATGGATGGCCTGCTACCCCCTCACCTCTTTCCAGCTGTTGTCCTGCTTCTCCAGGTCTGAGTGCTTCAGGACCCAGGGGTCAGCAGCCTTCTGTAGCTGGGCAAGAGTAAAGAGGGTGGTCAGTGGCGGGTAAAGCTGGTGAGCGGGCCCTAGCTCTGTGCAGGCCACTCTGCAGGCTCTGCTTGTAGCCCGGAGGACCCAGTCATGGGCTAGGAGACATCTTCCCAGTGGGCAGCGGCTCCGCGCCACCAAAAGGTAGATTTGGAAAATGGCCATGAGAGCAGCCATTTACAGGCATCCTTAGCCCATCATTCTGTACGGTAACCGCTGTCACTGCTACGCTAATTCATGCTGCAATTCCTGGACCAGCTAGGTCAGCTCAGCACCAGCTGGATGACGTCAGAGTGGGGGCTCCATACTGGGCATGCTAAGCAGCAGGTAGATCGAATGAGTAGACTGACCTCTACGCTCTGCTGTGAACGGCTCTTTATGAAAGAGGCAAACAAATATAAACATACGTATCTTATGATTCCATCACTGATTCAAAAAAGAAAAAAGATCTTGGTCATGGGATCAAGCCCCACTGTCAGCATGCAGCCTGCTTAGGATTCTCTCTCTCTCTCTCTCTCTCTCTCTCTCCCTCTGCCCCTCACCTCCCCGCAAAATAAAGAGACATTTAAAATAAATAAATAAAGATTTTTTTAAAAAAGATCTCTGTGAACATAAATTTAAGTAGCAAGAAAGGGAAGAAGTGGGTTGGCGTATGATTTTGCAATATTTGGGTCTTATATAAAGATGGTGTCCTGATTTATGTAATTAAAATAAAAAGTAAAACAAAGGAAAAAGTCAAAATAAAGAATGGCGCATAGCAGCCTGGTAGGTGGCAGCTGGGTGCATGATGTGCACCGTACTGGGGCGCAATGGCCACTGATGGTTTTTCCCATCCCCCTCTTTTGGTCAGAGGACTCTAACTTTCTCAAATTCGGAGGGCTCTAGGGGTAGGCACATGACTTACAACTGGCCAATCAGCCTTATGGAAGAGGAAAACTCTCTATTGCCAGTGGTAAGCTGTAAAGAGATGAGTATACAACTAACAGTAACCATATTTGGTGACAGCTTGCTTAGGAATAAAGCACAGAGGAAAGCAAGCCTGAGAGACTGTCAGACAGATAGACCTAGCGCCTACTGCATTCTCTGAGCACCTGGATCCAGCTATAACTGAAGGAGACCCTAGCCCCGGACTTTTCCCACAGTGAGTCCCCGCGGTGGCTGGGGCCAGCTCGGGCTGGGACAGGCCTCACCTGGCTCAGGCGGTTCTGCAGCTCCTTTACCTGCTGCTCCACCTGCTGCTTCTCACCCTGAAGCCGCTCCACCAGCTGCAGCTTCTCCTGGCTCCAGTTGCGCTCGCTGATCTGCAGCTGCCTCGTCAGCTCCATGACAGCGCTGTAGGACTCCGCCAGCAGGTGCTGCTGCTCCTCGCGCTCCCTCTGTAGGGCTGCCTTCCAGTCGGGCCCTGCCCGCTCCCCAGCCCCCTTGCCAGCCTTCAGCTCCATCTGCAGCAGAAGGAAGAGCAAACTGGGTGTCTGGCACCAGGAGACCCTGCCTCTCTGCCCTGAAGACCCCTCACCTGCTGACCACCTACTCAGAACTAAGCCCTCCTCACAATCAAGGCTTGCAGGGAGCTCTTTCCATGCCAAGCTCTGTGCTTCCCAAGCATTGTCTCAGTATCTTCATGAAATCTCAACAAGACAACTACCTTTTTTGATATTATAGAGAGGAGAAAGAGGTTCGAAGAGGTTATCTGGCCCAGGTCACATAGCTACAAAACAGCAGAGGTTCCTGGTTATTGCTTCTCATATTTCATCAACTCTCACAACTGGTCTGGGTTTATGGTGAGTGCGGGACACGCACCCAGGATCACAAAATGATGTGCAGCAATCAGCCCAGAGTGATGGCTTTCGTGGCACCAAGACTCAGGGTGGCAGGAGGTAAATATGCAGCCTCAAGCATCAGTGTTCCCCAAGTCCCCCAGGCTGTGGTCTCATATGTTAACCCCCATAGGGGCCGGTCCACTTCCCAGTGTGCAGGGGCACTTGGAATGATTGGGTTGTGGGGGGTCAGCAGGAACAGTGAAATGTGCAGACAGGGCAGGAGCTGTGAGCTCTGCAGGGAGGGTTAGGAGGAAAGAAGGGTGGCACTGGGAAGCCAGAAGTGTGTGAACCCTGGGAAGAAGGTTGGGGTCATGGTAATGAGAAGGCAGGAGGAACAGAGAATTGGGAGAAAGGTCAGGTCTGCTGCCTATTAGCTGGATGATCTTGGGAAAGAAATTTAACCCCTCTGTGTTTGTTTCATTACTTGTCCAGCAGAGATCATGGGCCCAAGGGTCCCATGATGCCCAGGAAGGCAGCCTGCAGCAGGGACAGGCTTGGGGAAGCTGGGACCTGAAGAGTCATGACAGGTGGGGGTGGGGGTGGTGGTGGTCACAACAATCTCTCTGAGTGGGAGGAAACCCACCCTCTCACTTTTCAGACCGCAGGAGGGCAACAACTTGCCTCCGGGCACACAACAGAGACCACAGCTCCAGAGCTCCTGGTTAAGGCTCCTTTGATCTCCCTGGGCTGTGGGGAGGGGAGTCCCCCAGTTTGTGGGGAGGAAGCAAAACAAAGCCAGGTAGCAAAGGATTAAGGGGATTCTTATGAGAGGTGGGAGTGAACGAATACATCAGGGAGAAGCCCAGCCATGTGTGAAGGCCGTCACCAGGTGCAGACAGGCATTTAAGCATCTGGCCTCACTTGTGAACCCATGGTGCAACAGAGGTGCCTATGATGTCCCGAGCCCATGTGTCAGTCCTTCACATTCCTTCCCTGGCCCAATGATCCCAGGCTCCAGTGTTTCTGGTACCCTTGCTGTATGATTCCAGCCATGATCTTGCCATCCCTGGGCCACGAGAGGAAGTGAAGGGGTTCCTATGCTCCTAGATCTGACAGCTGTGAGGGTTTAGATGAGGGAAGAACAAAGGGGAAATATCTCTGACAGGTGGGGGACTCACCTGGGCAGTATGGCTCTTCAACTCTGCCCGCTCTGTCTCCCAGGTGGCCTTGGCCTTGGCAAACTGTTGCTGAAGTTCAGTCAGACCACGGCGTTCATCCCGAAGTAGCCAGCACAGCTCCTTCAGCGTCACCTTCATGTCAGCCAGTGTCTTGATATACTCATTGGGCTGCAGATGGGGGCAAGGCCTGGGTCAGGAGCTTCGAAGGCATGGGAAGGGGAGCCTGGGCTGGGAGCACTCACCCAGAGTCCAGCCCAGGACTCTACCTGGTCTCGAGCAAACCGCATGACCTCCCTAGGTCATCTCACCCATAAAATGGGCATGACAAGCCCAGCCATGGCCTGACATGTTCCCCGGCCTCACATAAACAAAAACCCCCGAGGCTACAGCAATTATTGTTCAGCCTAAATGTGAGGTGGGCCTTGGCTTCTTTGAGCTTCTGTAGAGTCTAGGCCCTGAGTCTTTCTCCTTGCCCAAGATCTGCTTGTCTAACCCATCATGGGCCAGATGGGAAATACGAACTACGCAGCCTCCTGACTGCCTGACTCAGTCCCAATCTTCTCTCCTTGGCCAATGACCTGTTTCCCACCTACCCACGCTCACTGTGTATGAACCTGGGAGCCTGACCCCATTGCTCTCTCTGCCCCATGGCTTGATTTGACGGTTCCTGACTCCAGACCACAAGGCCTCTCTTCATATGACCCTCCAACTTGATGTCCTTACCTTCACTATGTACATCCCGAGCCTCAGCCAATCCCAGAATACCCTGCCACACCTTTGCGCATACAATTCTCTCAGTCCAAAAGGGCCTTTTCCCTTCTCTATTATGCAAGCTCCCATTCATCTTTCAAAACCTACCACCTATTACCCCTTCTCTGTGATCCACACAGAATTAACTGCTCTCTTACATGTGATCACAGAGTCCATCATCTGTCACTACCCTGGATGACTCATGAACCCCATAGCACTAAGCATCTGGGGCAGTAAACAGGCAATAATCCTCTGAAGCTTTAGTACCCCATGCAAGACAGGTCAGAGAAGGTGGCAGGAAGTGATCGCTAAATAGACGAACCATGGGCAGGACAGGACTGGGAACAGGCTGGGAACGCACCGTGTTTTGGGTCCAGCTGTCCCCTGTACAGGTCTTGTTATCTGAATGCTGGGCATTTAATTCTTCTTCCTCCATTAGCAGGTACAGCTCCTTCATGCTATTTACCTACATTCAACAGAGGGTAGAAGGGTATCATGCTTGGGAGTCTCACCGTCGGGGGAAGGGATTCAGGCTAGTGGCCCCGATAGAAAGGGTCTTACACAGTCAGGTAGGAAGAGAGAATGGGGGTTTATGGTTCAGGATGAACTACTCTAGTTCAACACCGATTTCCCAAATTTTAACTTTGGCTATTGCTCACCACCTAGGCCTAAGAGCACACAGCTGGAAACGCAGGCCGTTGTGGCCTTCTCTACAACCTCTTCTGGCTCAGGGGCTGTGAGGCATCCCTGAGAGCTACTCAGAATTAACCATGTTGTCAGGCTGAGTCAAGGTAGGCCCTGTGGGTGCAATAAAAGGATCACGGGCACCCCCATAATTATAGATAAATGCAGCCAAAGGTTTGGGTGGACAGAGGGAACCATCCTGGTTTGCTGTGGATGGATTTGGGGCAGAAGTCCAGAGCCAGCCAAGGAGACCAGGGTACTAGGTTCAGGATGGGAATGACGCAGAAGGAAGCCAGCTTCTGACTGGGGTGCTCACCCATCATTCATTCATGTATCCACTCACTGATTCGACAAATGTTTATTGAATACCTATCCTGAGCCAGGCCCTTTGTTCAGAGCTGGGAATATATCAGTGAGCAAGACAGACAAAAGCCCTTTCATTTCCAGTAGCAGGAAATCAAACAGATAAGTGAAATGTATGAATGTCATTAAATGTTTGGAATGTCACATGGAGATATGCCATGGAGAAAGAGAACAAGCAAAGGATTTGGGATGTGGTGCATGTGGGTGGTCAAGGAGGGCCTTAGAGAGATGTGGATATTTGGGCAACGCCCCGAAGGAGGTAAAAGAATAAGCCATGTGAACACCTGCAGGTTAGGAATTCTAGGGAAAGGACACAGCAAACGTAAAGGCCCTGAGGTGGGAACACGTTTGTTTGAGGGAAGCAAGAGAGGCAGGGAGGAAGTGAGAGAGGTACACGGAACAAGGCTGGCTGACCAGGCCAGGGACTTGTAGGGACTTTGGCTTCTGCTCTGGGTAAAATGGGAGCCAGGGGAGGACTGTGAGCTGAGCAGTGATGACAACCTGACTTTCAGTTTCATGAGATCACTGCAGCAACAGAACCCCATATCACAAAACTGCAGGGGATGCCATCCACATGGAATATATGCCACCTGAATACAAGATGCTCAGCTCGTATCCTTCTAAATGCAAGATACTTGGTGGAAGACTGCAAGGGCAGAAGCAGGGAAACCAGGTAGGAGGCTGCAGTGACAATCCAGGCAAGAAGTGACGGTGGCTCAGCTGGGAGGGATGGGAGGGAGGGTAGAGTGGCTGGGTCAAACTCTAAATAAATACATTCTGGAGAGATTCACAATGTGCAAGAAATGCCATTTAAGCCATGTGCCTGGGTAAGCTCCCCAAGGGAGTAAGTGTAGGTAAGGGAGAGATGTGACCCAAGGGCTGAGCCTTGGAGACTCTGACATTAAGAGAGATCAGGGAGAGGGGCGCCTGGGTGGCTCAGTCGGTTGAGCGTCCGACTTCAGCTCAGGTCACGATCTCGCGGTCTGTGAGTTCAAGCCCCGCGTCGGGCTCTAGGCTGATGGCTCAGAGCCTGGAGCCTGCTTCCGATTCTGTGTCTCCCTCTCTCTCTGCCCCTCCCCCATTCATGCTCTGTCTCTCTCTGTCTCAAAAATAAATAAACATTAAAAAAAATGAAAAAAAAAGAGAGGTCAGGGAGAAAAGAAGGGTTCAGCCAAGGAGATGGAGAAGGAACAACCAGTGAGTGAGGTGGAAGGAAACCCAAGAGAGTGTGATGTCCTAGAAACCAAATGAAGAAGGGTTTCTAGTGTCAGGACAGGCACTGAGGCTTGCAAGTATGTGAGAGGGAGCAGGGCCTGCCTGAACAAACACCTTATTCTGTCGCTGGTCACGAGTATCTAAACATACAGACTTCGGTTGTCTGTATACACAGGTGCACGATTCTTTCTCTAAAATCCTTGGGGTTGGGTGTGCTTGGAATTCAGAATGAAAGGGGATTTAGAAAGAGAATGTGGTACCTACATTGTATATTGTACAAATAAACTGCCCCAGTGGGGTCTGGTGTAACACTCTATGCTCAAGCACACTGATGTTTCCTCTATAAACATATGAATATTACCATGAAATTGGATAAATAAAGGTTTTGCTGCCAAATGAATGTTAGGCCCATCTTTTCCCACTGAGTTCGATACAACAAAACATAGCTCTCAGAGCTTCTGGAGTTCAGAATTGAGGCAAAGAATCAATGATCTTTATCTAATGATAATTATCTCTGTATCATAGCATATTTGTAAAGATGAAATGCAATAATCCACCTAAAGTACTTAACACAGTACCCAGAACACCATACTCAATACCTGTGGGTTTTTATCATTCACATGTATAATTCTGCATTATACAGAATGGACATATATATTCTTTGAGGGTATGAATGTATATCAAGCTTATTATTTATATAGTTATATGCATATGTTTATACATATTTCTACACATGCACTTCATATAATATTTATACGTGTGTATATATCTATTTTTACAATGTATGTAGTTATGTTTGTACCTTTAAAAAAATTTTTTAATGTTTATTTATTTTTGAGAGAGAGAGAGAGAGAAAGAGAGACAGAGTGAGTGGGGGAGGGGTAGAGAGCGAGGGAGACACAGAACTCGAAGTGGGCTCCAGGCTCTGTGCTATCAGCACAGAGTCAGATGTGGGGCTCGAACTCACGAGCCGCGAGATCATGACCTGAGCCGAAGTTGGACGCTTAACTGACAGAGCCACCCAGGCTCCCCTAGTTATGTTTATATCTTATTAATTATGTCTATTTCAGTAAATGTATGTATTTCTCTTAATTACAGGTACATAAATTATTTCATTTTCTATGCTTACCTTTTTTAAATTTTATTCCTTTTTTTATTTTTTAATGCTTATTTATTTATTTTGAGAGAGAGAACATGTGCATGCAAGCAGGGGGGAGCGGCAGAGAGAGAGAATCCCAAGCAGGCTCTACGCTATCAATACAGAGCCTGATGCGGGGGCTCAATCTCATGCACTGTGACATCATGACCTGAGCCAAAACCAAGAATCGGACACTTAACCGACTGAGCCACCCAGGCGCCCCACATTATTATTTTTTTTCTAAAGTAAGTTTCTGTTTCTCTTTGTTAGTCTAGCACATGGAAATGACTAGAAAGATTTTTACCAAATATGGAGAATTTGCCTGAGACAAATTGACTTAAAATATAGGCTATGTGGCCTCCAATTCATTTTGTAGGGTGTGGGGGAGCATCTAACTCAGCAGCCAAAACTGGGCTTCAGATAAAATCAATATGGTGGTTAAAAATAAGTCAATATGGACATGCCTGGGTGGCTCAGTTGGTTAAGTGTCTGGCCTCAGCTCAGGTCACGATCTCGCAGTTCTGAGTTTGAGCCCCATACCAGGCTCTGTGCTGACAGCTCAGAGTCCGGAGGCTGCTTCTGATTCTGTGTCTCCCTCGCTCTCTGCCCCCACCCCCATTTGCGCTTGCGCGCGCGCTCTCTCTCTCTCTCTCAAAAATAAACATTAAAAAAAAAAAAAGCCAACATGGTGGTTCCTAAAAATATTATAAACAGAACTACCATATGAACCAACAATCCCATTTCTGGGTACATATCCAAAGGAAATGAAATCTGGATCTCAAAGAGAAATCTATACTCTCAGGTTCATTGCAGCATTATTCACAATAGCCAAGATACAGAAAAAACATAAGTGTTCACAAATGAATGGATAAAGAAAACGTGCGTGCGTGTGTGTGTGTGTGTGTGTGTATACACACAATAGAATATTATTCAGCCATAAAAGAGGAAAATTTTGCCATTTTTGACAACATGGATGGATCTAGTGGACATTATGCTAAGTGAAATAAGTCAGATACAGAAAGATAAATACTGCAGGATCTCACTTAAATGTGGAATGGAAGAAAAGCCAAACTCATACAAGCAGCAAGCAGAATAGTAGTTGCCAAGGGAAGGGAAGTGGGTGGATGGGGAGATGTTGGTCAAAAGGTACAAAGTTTCAGGGGTGCCTAGGTGGCTCAGCTGATTAAGCGTCCCACTTCAGCTCAGGTCATGATCTCATGGTTCGTGGGTTTCAGCCCTGCATCGAGCTCAGGGCTGACAGCTCAGAGCCTGGAGCCTGCTTCAGATTCTGTCTCTCCCTCTGTCTCTGCCCCTCTCCTGCTCATACTCTATCTCTCTGTCTCTCTCAAAAATAAATAAACATTTAAAAAAAAAGGTACAAAGTTTCAGTTATGCAGGATGAATAAGTTCTGGAGATCTATGTACAGCATGATGACTACAGTTAATGATACTGTATTGTATAACGGTACTGTATTGTACTAAGAGAGCATTTAAGTGTTCTCACCATAAAAAAAAAAAAAAGAAGAAAGGAAAGAAAGTATAACTATGTGAAGTGATATGGGCATGTTAGTTAGCTTGACTGAGGTGATCATGTTATGATGTATACATATATCAAAACATTAAGTTTTACACCTTATATATATACAACTTCTGTGTGTCAATTATACCCTAATAAAGTTGAACAAAATGTGGTTTATACATATATACAATGGAATATTATTCAGCCTTAAGAAGAAAGGACATTCTGCAATATGCTACAATGTGGATGAACCTTGAGGATGTTATGCTCAGTGAACTGAGCCAGCCATAAAAAGACAAAAACTGCATGCTTCCTCTTGAGATACTTAGTGGACAAAATCACAGGGACAGAAAGTAGAATGGTGGCTGCCAGGGACCAGGGGAGAGGGTTATAGGGAATTCTTGTCTAATATGTATAGGATTTCAGTTGTGCCAAATGAAAAGAGTTCTGGAACAGGAGGGAGTCTTTTGGGGCACTGGAAATGTGCTCTGTGTGATCTGGGTAGGGGCTATACAGATGTATACAACAAAACTTCATCAGCTATACACTTAAGATGTGTGCAATATATACAATACGTGAAGTAGATACTATATTTGCATATAATACAATAGTAGCAAAACTAGATTATTAAATTTACCTAGATCTTGTTGCCTGCTAAAGACTGTGAGGTTTGTTGGGGTGCCTGGGTGGCTCAGTCAGTTGAGCATCCGACTCTTGATTTTGGCTCAGGTCATGATCTCACAGTGTGGGATCGAGCCCCGTGTTGGGCTCTGTGCTAACAGTGTGGAGCCTGCTTGGGATTCTCTCTCTCTCCCCCCGCCTCTCTCTCGGCCCCTCCTCTGCTCGTGTTCTCTCTCTCTCTTTCTCTCTCTCCTCTCTCAAAATAAACAAACATTAAAAGAAATAAATAAAGACTCTTGAGGTTTCTTAAAAAGGGAAATAGACAAATATTAAAGAGGTGTTAGAGATCTACCAGCCCCCAAAGAGACTTTCTCCTGGTGAGGCAGGAGCAAGTCTGTCTTCACCACAATATCCCCAGCACCTGCCACAGGACCCAGTATAGGGCTGGTTCTCAACAAGCAGATGCTGAATGAGGGAATGAATGCAGGGATGGAAGCCTGAAAGCTGATGGCTTGTAGATGAGCCTCAGGGCTGTGTCATTGCCAGCTGGGTGTCCCTCTAGACCTATCTTCCCCATCCTACCCCTGCTCTAGTCCCAGTCCCAGGGGAACCATACATACCTCAAGGAAGTCATCCCCCTCACTGGGTAAAATCTTGCCCTGCCGCCAACGCTTCAGGAACCACCTGAGCTTCATGAAGAGCAGCAGAAAGTTGTGCTTGAATTGTTGGGACTCCTGCACCAGCATGTTCTTCTCCTGGCTCCAGAATTTCTGCTCCAGCCTCCGCTGGAGGCTCAGACTCTGCAGCTCGAACTCCCGCCTCAGGAGTGCCCTCTGCTGGTCCTCCTTCAGCTGGGAGGGGGGGCGAGAGCATGAGCACCCCACGGCTGTCTTCCCAGCTCTGCCCCATCCCATTCCAGGCCTCAGATAAAGACAGAGAGCAAACTTTGGGAGGTGCCTGTTGGTGATCCCTGGTAGGGGCTCCACCACTATCAGCTCATTCTGTTAAGATAAACCCCAGAGAAGAGAAACTCAAAAGCAGCAGCAATCACAGTTACAGATCAGTGAGAAGCGAGATTTGAACCCAACTCTGTCTCACTATAAAAGCCATGACATCACATAATGAGCACATATTGGCTGCCAAAGTTTCATGGGAACTCTTCACATTTAATGAGGAACCCGGGCAGGTGAACCTTGATGGCAGGAAGAGGTGACCCATGTGGAACACAAAGGGCATGCCGGGAGTGAGAATATGCAACTCCCCAGGAAGGAATGCAAAGTCACGACTGAGAGCGGGCAGAGACCTGGATTAGAATCTCGCCCTGGGAACGCACTACAGCTCCCTGGTCATCAGTCTCCTCATCTGTAAAATTGGGACACCTCATAGGGGAAATTCTAAGGATTAAAGGACATAATGTGTGAAAAGAGCATTGCATGGACCTGACATACAGTAAGGGCTTATACATTTCTATTAAGCTTTCTATTAGGTTTCTATTAGCTTTCTGTTAGCAAGACTATCTGCCTTAATTACCAGCCAGACCTACGACCTTTCTGCCACAGGTTTTTGGCTCTGCTGGGGGCAGTATTTCATAGTTGGGAAACTGAGGCCCAGAGAGGAGACAGGATTGGCCTGAGGTCACACAGGCCACCAAGGACAAGCCCAGGATTCCAGCCCAGTACAGCTCAATCAAGTACAGCGAGGGCTGGACTCAGGTTTCCCCAATACCCTTGTCTTCTGAAGACCCGTGGAGCCCTAAGGTTTCTGCCTTCAGTTCAGAGAAGAGAAGGAGGAGTTGGTGCAGGGGGCCGGGGGCACTGGACGCCACCCACCTGGACCATTTTCTGGTTGAAGTTGTCGGCCTCCTCCTTCCGTAGCTGCCGCTCCTGGGAGAGCTGCTCTTGCAGGCCCCGGAGGCTGTCATGGGCCTCAGCCAACACCAGCTGCAGCTCCTTGATCTGGGGTAGGGGTGAGGGACACAGAGGGAGACAGCAGGAGGGGGACAGAAGCTGCGGTCAGAGAACGAGAGTTAGGCGGGACCTGAGCTGACCATTGAGCACGAATCAGGCACAATGGCTGTCCCTACTGCAGGAGACTGTCATAAAGATCAAACAAAAGAGTGCACATCATTCTAGCTATTATTATAATTTCACCTTGATAATTTTCTCTCTTCAAAATGCATTTGAGGAAAATATACTGAGAAAGCTAAGCCTGATTCACAAAAATGTTCGCTGTCTCATTGTTTATAATTGCAAAAATTTAGAAACAACTCGGATAAGGGGATTAATATGTGTGGTTAATAGGTCTACACACGTGTAAAAATCTAATCAACTGTACACGTAAGGATACTGTCCTTTATTGTAGGTACATTAGTATGTTATACTTCAATAAAAAGTCAAAAAGATAGATATATACCTCCACAGAAAAACAGGAAGGACACGGACACACATACTCAATGTGAACAGCGGTTCACCAAGTGACAATCTTGGGATCCTGACTTCTTTTAAATCTCTATGCAATGCTGCTTAGGGATTTTGCTATAGTTATTCATTGCTTGTAATGACTATGTAATAAAATCTTAGGAAAAAGACAGTAAAACTCTACATTTTGAGGGGAAATTCTGTTTATAAATATTTGTTTAAAAAAATTTTTTTTAAATGTTTATCTTTATTTTTGAGACAGAGAGAGACAGAGCATGAGCAGGGGAGGGGCAGAGAGAGAGGGAGACACAGAATCTGAAGCAGGCTCCAGCCTCTGAACTGTCAGCACAGAGCCTGACGCGGGGCTTGAACTCGTCAACCATGAGATCATGACCCGAGCCGAAGTCGGATGCTCAACCGACTGAGCCACCCAGGCTCCCCTGTTTATAAGTATTTGTAGCTAAACAGGCAAAACTAATCTATTCTGTTAGAAGTCAGGATGGGGACTAGATGGGGACCAGAAAGGAGGCTTCAGGGACAGGTCATGCTCTACTTATTAATCTGCTCGCTGATGACATAGAAGTGTTCAGTCTGTGAAAGTTATTTGAGCCGTCCACTTACAATACATGTGCTTTTCAAAAAATAACAACAAAAAAATGAAGAACAAAACAATACATATGCTTTTCTGTATGTATGTTATACGTCAATTTAAAATATTTTTTAATTTTTTTAATGTTTATTTTTGAGAGAGAGACAGAGTGCTAGTGGGGGAGGAGCACAGAAAGGGAGACATAGGGGGCACCTGGGTGGCTCAGTCGGTTGAACATCCGACTTCAGCTCAGGTCATGATCTCGTGGCTTGTGGGTTCGAGCTCCACATTGGGCTCTATGCTGACAGCTCAGATAGCTCAGAGCCTGAAGCTTGCTTCGGATTCTGTGTCTCCCTCTCTCTCTGCCCCTCCCCCACTCATTCTCTGTCTCTCTCTTCTCAAAATAATAAATAAAAGGGGCGCCTGGGTGGCTCAGTCGGTTAAGTGGCCGACTTCGGCTCAGGTCACGATCTCACGGTCCGTGAGTTCGAGCCCCGCGTCGGGCTCTGTGCTGACCGCTCAGAGCCTGGAGCCTGTTTCAGATTCTGTGTCTCCCTCTCTCTGACCCTCCCCCGTTCATGCTCTGTCTCTCTCTGTCTCAAAAATAAATAAACGTGAAAAAAAAATTTTTTTTAAATAATAAAAAAAAAAAAAAGGGAGACACAGAATCTGAAGCAGGCTTCAGGCTCCAAGCTGTCATCACTGAGCCCAACATGGAGCTCAAACCCACAAATCATGAGATCATGACCTCAGCCAAAGTTGGATACTTAACTGACTGGGCACCCAGGTGCCCCCCAAAAAATTTTAAGTATTTCTCATAACAGAGGGAAGTGTTATGCTGTCATGTTAAGCAGGAAAAAAAAAAAAAAAAAAAAGGAATGTCATCTGTCACTCATTCCCAGGCATGGCAAGATGTCCCTCTGTAAAATAAAAAACATTTATTATCCAGCCAATAACATGGAAATTTGGCAATGGAAGGCACTCTGATTCAAGGTATACCTTGTACGTCTATTTGATATTGAAGATCCTTGCAGGGCTGGATACTACCTGCAATCTCTAGTGTTCTCCTTGAACTCAATGCCTAACACAGTGCCTGGAAAATTGTAACTGCTCAGTAAAAAGTGGTTGAATGAAACAATAATCCAATGCATGCAGGTGAGTCGGCTTATCTCCTTTCCTGAGAAAATTAAAACTGAGTATCTCACGTTTTATTTTGTTTTTTCCCCTTTTGCCATGGCTGCTTGGAAGCTCAGACCACTTAGAGAGTTTGATCCATCAGCTTCAAGGGAGCTTCTCCCCCTGGGCAGTTGCAGACTGGCCTTCCTGGGACTACAACATTGCCTTCCCAAGAATGTTCACAAGAAAAGGGTTCTTAGTTTGGGGAACACACAGGGTTCTCCATGGCTCAGGAGTCTCAAGGAGGCTCCATCCCATCCACAGAAGACTTTTCTTGCTTCAGGTTCATTATGAAGCGCTGGGGGAGACTCAGTAGGCTTGAGAGGGGCTCAGAACTACCAGGAATTCCTCAAGGACCAGGGAATCCTAGAAATTCTACAGCCATCACCCACTCTAATCCTTGCATGTTACAAAGGGGAAGATACAGGCAGAGAATGGGAACATGCCCAAGGCCACAAAGCCACCATACTGGTGGGTCCCCTGAGGTCCTGAGATGTATCATCTTCTTCCTCCTCCTCCTCTTCCCCGAATAGGGACCAGATTTAAGGCTTTTCATGTATTTAATCCTTTCAACAGCCCTATGAGGGATCACCTTTATTTTGAAGGTAAGAAAACTGAGGCTCGGAGAGGTAAAGTGACTTATCTACAATCTCACAGCCAGTATATAGCAGATCCACGATTTGAACCCAGTCAGCCTGACTGTAAAGATTGCTGCCTTCCTGCTAAAGAAATGAGTGCTTTCCCTAAATGACATAAATTACTAAATTCCCAGTGAAATTTAGTATAGGAAAATAAAATCAATTTCTTCAAAGGAGTTTATAAGCTTTCTTTTGTCGGGCCAAGAGGATGGCCCCAACCTCCTTGTCTCCCTTTTAGCACTTGCTGCCTGGAAGCTTAGAACCAAATGGAATACTCAAAACCCACATCATCACCAGCTAAGCTTCTCCATGGATTGCTCAGCTTTGGGGAGGCCCCGGCCACTCTCCTCCTGCCCTCCCCCTTGCTTGATCAGGCCTAGGCCCACCTCAGAGGCGTAGGAATCATTGTCTTCAGCTCGGTAAGGCCTGAAGCTCCGGCTGGGGTCGGGCTTGGAGTCCAAGTCACCACTGCGGAAGGGCTCTCGTATCCTGGGCTCCCATTCTGGCAGGTCCCTGAAGTCAGGAGGCTGCACCCAGAGGCACAGGCAGAAGAGACCAGAGGTAACAATGGGGAGGGGCCCAAGGGGGGCCAGAAGCAGCCCCCACCCCAGGCCCCTGGGCTATAATAAGAGACTCTGACCACCCACCAGAGGGCGAGGGCCTCAGTGGATTCAGCTCTGCAGCCCAGACCCAGCCCTGCAACCACTCAGCGAGTCTGTCGAAAGGATGAATGAGTAGCTAAGTGGTAGTGGTAAGTGCAAACACTGATCCTGCCAATGTCTGTCTTGTGCACTAACCTTTTTTTTTTTTTTTTAATAATTTTTTAATGTTTATTTATTTTTGAGAGAGAGGAAAACAGACCGTGAGCAAGGGAGGGGCAGAGAGAGAGGGAGACACAGAATCTGAAGCAGGCTCCAGCCTCTGAGCTGTTAGCACAGAACCCGATGCAGGGCTCGAACTCACAAACCGTGAGATCATGACCTGAGCTGAAGTTGGACGCTTACCGACTAAGCCACCCAGGCGCCCCTCTTGTGCAGAAACTTTCTCAGCCAGCCTCAACTGTCCTAACATATGTGCGGCCCTAGCTCATTCCTACCTCAAGAAGAACCAAGAGGGAGACCTGACAGGGGGGAGTCTGCTTGCTTTAAAAAGCCAGATCAGGGGCGCCTGGGTGGCGCAGTCGGTTAAGCGTCCGACTTCAGCCAGGTCACGATCTCGCGGTCCGTGAGTTCGAGCCCCGCATCAGGCTCTGGGCTGATGGCTCAGAGCCTGGAGCCTGTTTCCGATTCTGTGTCTCCCTCTCTCTCTGTCCCTCTCCTGCTGGTGTTCTGTCTCTCTCTCTCAATAATAAATAACATTAAAAAAAAAAAAAAGCCAGATCAAGCCAGATCAACAGGGCATGGATTAAAGAAATTCTGGCACAACTACACTGTGTTGTCGTCAAAAAAAAAAGAGCCAAATCTCTGTACAGACATGGGAAGACCCCTTCCATTGCTCTCAGGATGAAAACGCTCCCTGTAACCCAGACTCTCTCCTTTTCTTTGTCCTTGTGCACACGCTGCTCCTCCTTGCTATGATGCCTTCACACAGGCTGTTCCCTCTTCTTAGAACACTCTTCCCCAGTAATCTACCCTTCTGATCTCGGCTCAGATTGAGGTCTTCCATGCCCCAGAGTCTAGGTCACATTCACTGGCAGGATATTTTGATTAACATCTTTCTTCCCCACTAGATGACAGAAGCTGGGGGGCAGGAATCATGTCTGTTTTTGTTTACCAGGGCACCTCCAGCTCTGATCACTGATCACAAAAAGTATATGAATAGTAAACACAACATCATAAGTACATGAACCACTAGCTACATTACATAAGAAAAATCAATTGTGTGGTCACAGTACGTATCACATAAGACAATTTGGGTGAAAAATAAATATATGAGAGAATGCACAAAGATTTAAAAGGGCATGCCTTGATAATGAAATGGTCTAGGTCTGTACCACTTGAGCTACTGAGCACTTGACATGTGGCTACTGAGACCAATGAAATGAATTTTCAACTGCATGAAATTTTTATTAATTTAAATTTAAGTAGCCACATGTGGCTAGTGGCCTCTGTCCTGGACAGGACTGGGACAGCACTGCTCCAGACCATTAATAGTGGTACCTACAGGCAGCAAGGAGGAGGTGTTCCTCTTTTTACCAGGCACTTCTAAACTCCTTTGTTTGTTTGCTTCTTAATAATACATGTTTTAAAATCAAAATTGCAAAAGAAATAACACAAGAACAAAGGGCAACCTGGCAAAAAAAAAGGGGGGGGGACTCGAAATCAACCCCTATATCTATCAATGGTAAATGACTAAGTGAATTGGGGCATATTCACTCAATGAGATCGTGTCCAGTAACGAGAATGAACAAATTATTACTACATGAGACAAGAAACAAAACACTGAGGAAAGAAGCCAGGCATAAAGGAGTATGTGTTATATGATTCAGTTTATATAAAGTCCAAAGACAGACAAAGTGAATGAGGAGAGGGGTCTCCCTTGGGAATGGGAATAGTGGCTGGAAGGGGACATGAGGAGGGGCTTCTGGGGTGCTGGTCACATTCTAGTTCTTGTTCTGGGTGATGATTACTCAAGTGTGTTCATCTTGGGGAAATTCATTAAGCTGTACACTTATGCCTTGTGTCCCTCTCTGTCCTATAGATGATTCAGTAGACAGTTTATAACAAAAAAATAATAGGGACATCTTTTTTGTGACTGGGACATCTTACCTGGAAGTCTGAGCCAAGGTCTTTGGCCAAAAGAATCTCCTTGGAGGACCCCTGGGAACCCAAGGCAGGCAGCAACGAGAAGGGTTCCGGTTGCTCCTTGGCAGAGCTCCCGAGGACAGTGTCCGCCTTCCGGGTGAAGGCATTGAGCTCCTGCTGGAGCATGGTCAGCCGCACCAGGATGGCATGGATGAGTTTGGTGTCCCTGGGACCCTCGCTGTTGTCGGGGGCCTCGTGCAGCCGAAAGTCGGTGCACTCGTTGTCCAGATACAGGCGGAGGCCGGCCGAGAAGCCATTGGCATCGGCCACCAGGACATCGATGGCCTTGCTGACCAGGGCGGCCTGCTCCCTCAGCCCAGGCAGCACCTCGGCCTCCCTGGCTCTGCAGAACCGGGCAGCATGGGGGCCGTGGGCCTCGCCAAGAGCAGCGGGCACACATTGGGCAGAGTCCCCGGCCTCGGCGTCCGTCTCCAGCATTGGCCGTGTGCTCTGGCAGGAGGCAAGGTCACAGCGCTGGAGGTTGGAGAGCAGCACCCGGTTCTCATACTGTAGCTTCTTGACCTTGCCGCTGAGCTCACCGATCTGCAGCTTGGCAGCCGCCAGCTCCTCCTGCGAGGGCTCACTGAGCACGGAGCAGCTGTCCTCCGACAGCGTCACATCCAGCTCGTGCTCTGAGCGGTACTTGGCCAGCTCGGCCAGCAGCAGCTTGTTCTGGTCCTCCAGCTCAGCTGAGGAGCGTCGGAGCAGCTCCGCCTCCTCCTCCACAAACTGCAGGTGTCGCCGCAGCTCCGCCAGGCTTTCCCCGCACTCGCCGCCGCCCAGCGCCGAGAAGGCCAGGCGCGCCTCTGAGCCTCCGCAGCCGCCGCCGTGGTCCTTCATGTCGTCCATCTCCGCCCGCAGGCCTCGGTTTTCCACCTCCAGCTCCACGATGCGGCGGCTCAGCAGGTTGGCTTCCTCCTCCACCAGCTTCAGGTGCACCTTCAGCTCGGTCTCCCGAGAGTGGGGCGCATCGGCCAGCTCCTCGGCAGACAGGGCACTGTCCAGATCACCGTAGAGCGAGCGGTATTTGAGGAGCTCCTCCTTCATGCTGTCGTTCTCCTTGGCTAGCTTGGTGAGCTTCTTGCACATGAGGGCTGACTCCTCCTTTGCAAAGTGCAGCTGGCACTTCAGGTCCGCACTGTCCTCCTGGGGCCCAATGGGCATGGGGACAGACATGACCCAGGAAGGTTAGTGTTGTGAGGCTCAGTACCAGCCATAGCACTTCCGGGAGCACCAACTATGTGCCAGGGACACGGGAATGAATCAGACAAGGCCCTGACTCTCAAGGAGCAGGAGTCCAGAGGGGAAGTAGAGAAGGAGATCTTGACACTGCAGCAAAGATGGAGCACCACACAGCCTGGAGAGTCTAGGAGGGCTTCCTGGAGTAGGCGGCATCCTGCCAGGCAATGGTTGCTACTACTACTACTACCATTACTACTATAGTTTCCTCATCTGTAAAATAGGGCAGTAACACTCCCTTCCACACAGAGGCATGGAGCGGATTAAATGAGATAATGCATGAAAAGTGCCTGGCACCCTTACAATCCAGGACCACTAGAGGCTAAGTGTATTCTATGTCTGACCTGTGCTACACATAGCACTTTATCTATCTGCCCGTGTGAGAACCATGGGCTCAGGGCATGGTTTTGGGAAGTGAAATGGGCATCAAAGCTAAGAAAGTGATAAAAAGGAGGGCAGGGTAGAGGTTGGGGAAGGGTGGGCACCTCTAGGGACTCCCCCGGCAATTTGGAATTAGGCCTCGGACCTTCAGATTAAAACTGCCTGCGGGGGCTGCGATGGGGGCAGTGGGAGCTTCTGGAAAATACCTGCACCGAAGGCTTCTTGTCTGTCTTCCCCAGAGAGCGAGTTCCTCTTTTCTTCAAGGAATGCTAGAAAGAAATTGGAGAAAAAAAAAAAAAGAGAGAGAACAAAAACCCTGAAATTTCATGTGGTTGATGTGCATCAAAGAGTAACCACGGGGCCTAGGGTTCCACTGAGGGACCCCCTCCCTGCCCAGCCCAGCCCAGCCATGTCCAGGCCTTCACCAGTACCAACCACCAAGCCAGGGGGGCCCTCAAGACCACCCAGTGGGCCTGAAGTGCTTGAGGAGATGACTCTGATCACACCTGCCCACTTTCTCCCCTTTCTCCCACCCCTCCATTATGATCCAGTTGGCCTGGGCCAAGACCCAGAAATCCGGGTTTCCATTCTTTGTCTCTCTCATTCATTCACCAAAGATTTCCTGAGTACCTATCACGTGCCAGGTACAGCTAGGCATAGAGTACACAGCAGTGACCAAGTCAGACAGGGTACTTGGGGGGCCTGCTGTGGTGTTCCACTCAGATCCGGCCTCCTTGAACTGGGGCACTTGTTCTCCCAACTAAGACCTCAAAGCTTAGTCCCCTCCCAGTGATGCCATTGGCTGAGGGAAGTCACCTCCTCCAAGGTCATGTGCCCTCCCTGGAGGGAGCCCACTTGCAATGACTGGTCCATAGCCTCCTGCCTCAACTCAGAACAACTCTAAATAGCCATCGGAGCTCCAGAGCTCCCCCATGAGATTGGCCAAGGCCATTGGTGTGAAAGCCTGAAACTCCTTGGTGGTGTTATCCCCAAGGGGACTCTGCCAATAAGCACGAAAATCTCCACTTCAGGGTCCATCCTGTCCTCATGGACTTTAATTCAGAGTGCATACTAACAAAAAAATGCATATAGGTAAAACATCATGATTACCTGGGAGGCCTAGCAGTCCCTTGGTAAGGAACTGCTCAATTTTTACAATTAAATTGTAACTTTTCATGTAAAATTACACTGTAATAATCATAATTCAAAAATCAAGAACTGGTAGGATGAAAATAAACTCTTTCTTTCTCTCTTTCTTTCTTTTTAGAAATTGATACTTTTAGGGGCGCCTGGGTGGCGCAGTCGGTTAAGCGTCCGACTTCAGCCAGGTCACGATCTCGCGGTCTGGGAGTTCGAGCCCCGCGTCGGGCTCTGGGCTGATGGCTCAGAGCCTGAAGCCTGTTTCCGATTCTGTGTCTCCCTCTCTCTCTGCCCCTCCCCCGTTCATGCTCTGTCTCTCTCTGTCCCAAAAATAAATAAACGTTGAAAAAAAAATTAGAAATTGATACTTTTAATTATATAAGCAAATTCTACATGTAAAAAAAAACACCCAGGGCACCTGGGTGGCTCAGTCACCCAGGGTTAAGTGTCTGACTCTTGATCTCAGCTCAGGTCATGACCTCATGGTTCAGGAGATTAAGCCCCACATCAGGCTCTGTGCTGACAGCACCCAAACCTGCTTGGGATTCTCTCTCCCTCTCTCTCTGCCTCATGAACACATGCGCTCGCTCTCTCTCTCTGTCTCTGTCTCTCAGAAAGGAAGAAATAGGGGCACCTGTGTGGTTCAGTTGGTTAAGCAACTGACTTCAGCTCAGGTCATGATCTTGTAGTTCAGGAGTTGGAGCCCTGCATCAGGTTCTATGCTGACCGCACCGGAGCCTGCTTGGGATTCTCTCTCTCTGCCCCTCCCCCTGTTCATGGGCTCTCGCGCTCTCTCTCTCTCTCTCTCAACATAAATTAAATAAATAAATAAATAAATAAATGTTCTCTTTAGAAATTATGAAAATTATGAAAAGGGGTGCCTGAGTCAGTTGAGCATCTGACTTCAGCTCAGGTCATGATTTCATGGTTCGTGGGTTTGAGCCCTGTGTCAGGCTCTGTGCTCACAGCTCAGAGCCTGGAGGCCGCTTTGGATCCTCTGTCCCCGTCTCTCTCTGCCCCTCCCCTGCTCGCACTCTGTCTCTCTGTCTCTGTCTCTCTCTCTCAAAAATAAATAAACATGAAAAATAAATAAATAAATAATTAAGAAAGAAACAAAGACGGAAAGAAAGACCCTAAGAAAGTAAAAGTATAAATGACTAACTGGGGAAAAAAAATTTGCAATTTATTTCACCACAAAGGGCTAATATCCTAAATACATAAAGAGCTTCACAAAACAGAAAACAAAAAGGCCAACAACCCTATATTAAAATGTGCTAGAGACGTGAAAAAGTGTACACAAGAAAGGTAAATGACTTGTAACCGTAGGAAGATGCTCAACCCTATTCAAGACAGAGAAATGCAAATTACAACACGGGATGGGGGGGGGTACCTACGCGAGATACCACTTCTCACCTATCAGACCGGCAAAACTCCAAACATCTGACAACACATTCTATTGGTGAAGCTATGGAGAAGTAGGAAAACTCCTATATGGCTGGGAAGAATGCAAAACGGCACAAGCCCTATGGAGGGGAACTTGAGAAAATGTTACCATAATTTTTACTAAAGTTTCTTGACCTTTAAAAAAGTCACTCAGATGCAGAAGTCTACTGAGCACTCCATTCCTTCCCGTGAGAGGGATGGTTTACATTAGTAGTGTATAAAACCACACTTCGGTTGCCTTTGACTTCTTCAAGTTCAACAGGTATTTTTTGAGAATGCTCCCAGGGGGTTGTTTTTATTTTTTTTAACGTTTGTTTGTTTGTTTATCTTTTTAAATATTTATATATATATTTAAAATTTTTTTTAATATTTATTTATTTTTGAGAGAGAGACAGAGTGCGAGCAGGGGAGGGGCACAGAGAGAGACACACACACACAGAATCCGAAGCAGGCTCCAGGCTCTGAGCTGTCAGCACAGAGCCCAACGCCGGGCTCAAACTCACGAACCGAGAGATCATGACCTGAGCCGAAGTCGGACGCTTAACCAATTGAGCCATCCAGGTGCCCCATGTTTATTTATTTTTAAGACAGAGAGAAAGACAGAGTGTGAGCAGAGGAGGGGCAGAGAGAGAGGGAGACACAAAATCTGAAGCAGGCTCCAGCCTCTGAGCTGTCAGCACAGAGCCTGACGCGGGGCTCAAACTCAAGCACTGCAACATCATGACCTGAGTCGGACCCTTAATCAACTGAGTCACACAGGCACCCCACTCCCAGGTGTTTGAATACATGACTCCCCCATGCCCCCATCTCTCATACCCATCCCTGAAGGTGAGAACCACTGACGTAATCCAAGCCCCCGAAGCCCCCATCTCACTGAAGGTGAGAGAGAGGCCCCACAGCAAATCCATAGCTGACCCGGGACCAGTTCTTGACAGATGTTTTGATCTAGTTTCAGACTTGGAAGGAGAAAATGTGCCTTCTTTGATGAGGGCAAAGTGGAGGTAGCACAGTGGTTCTCAACCTGGGTGCACATCAGAATTACCTGGGGGAAGTTAAAAAAAAATACCGATGCCCAAGGTCCCAGAGATTCTGATATTAATCGGTCCAGGATAGGTCCCAGCCATGAGATTTTTAAATAGTTTCCCAGGTGATTCTATCTCGAAGCCCAGGCTAAAACCAGAGAGCCAGGGAAATGAACTCCAGCTGGGGTCTTAAGTATATCTTGGAGCCCAATCAAATCCTAAAGGCACCTTTTGAAATGCAAATGAGGCAGGAAGACAGAGGCTGATATTTCAGACGCAGGGTGCCAAAAGCAAACAGCCAGTATTTGAGAAGGGCTAATCTGGGCTCTTTCAAAAGCGAGGAGGACAAGGTAGGAAATGGGCGATACCACAAAACAGGTCCCCCCACAAAGAGCCCCTCCCACAAATGGCGCCAGGAAGGGGGGGGTGCTCAGAAGGATACCCAGGCACGGAGTGAGTGGTGAGGTGGGGGCTCTGGGGAAAGATGGTCAGGCTTGCAGATCCAGGTCTGCTTATCACAAGCTGAGTGGGAGAGGCCGTGGCCTCAGCTGGGAGCGAAACTGTGGCAACCCCACAACACTGAGTTTGCGATCCTGGGCAAACACCTTTCTCTCCCTATAAAACTGAGCCTCTTAGGGTAACCACAGCCTCTTCAAGCACAGCAGACACCCTGGAGAGAGGAAGTGGGGTGACAGGAGGGGGAGGGGGCCACCACGTATGAAGGAATGAGATCATATAAAGCCTAAAGCCATGAGAAAGGACAGAGGGGAGTGAGATTTCCTGACGACGAGGCAAAGTCTCCGAAACATCTTGGTAAGAAAAAGAAGGAACTCGCGAAACAAAACCCACAACCCAAATGTCCACCAACTGGTACATGGATAAACAAATGTGGCATATCCACACAAGGGAATATCATTCAGCCATTGAAAAAAAAAAAACAAAGTGCTGATATTTGCTACAACATGCACGTGTCTTGAGAACATCATGCTAAAGTGAAAAGCCAGTCACGAAAGGCCACACAATGTATGATACTATTTACATAAAATGTCCGTAATAGGCAAATCCACAAGTAGATTAGTGGTTGCCAGGGGCTGGGAGAGGCAGGAGTGACTGCTGATGGGCTTGGGGTTTCTTGTTGGGGCGATGAAAATGTCCTGGAATGAGAAAGTGGTGAAGGTTTTACAACTCTGAATATCCTAAAAAACCACTGAACTGTATACTTTAAAAAGACAAACTTTATCGTATGTAAATTATATCTCAAAAAAGCTGTTATTAAAAAAAAAAACCTAGAGCATGTTACCATTGTTATAAAAGGTGTGTGTGTGTGTGTGTGTGCGTGCACACGCACATATATGCACACAGGGTGGGAGAAGGTCTGAAGAATTTATACCAGGCTATTTACAATGAGAATACAGTGAACTTACACTTGGCCCTCTTCCCCCACATTTTTTTAGGAGGCAGGGGACACAGTCTTCCAGTTTTTTTCTTTAAAAATTTTTTTTTCATTACAAAATATTTTTTAAAATAAAATTTTAATATACAAAAATAAATTCTCACTGTTAATCTATACAATGCTGACAAATCAGAAGCCCCCCCTAGGCATTCTCCTTCCCAACCTGAGGGTGACCACAGGCTGACAGCCAGCTGGAGCTCCTTCTAGACCTTCGGCTCTGTGTTTTAAATACTGAAATAGATGGTACCCTTTTAGACTTTCTTTCCTTCCTATGTTTACTTGACTCTGTGATCTTTGATTTTTATAATAAGCACCTTAGGCAGAAGAAAACCCAAAACATCCAGCATTTTAAAAAAGTCTGTGTTCATACTACATAATCTGCATGTTACAGAAACCATGTACACAATATAATCCCATCTTGACTTTCTAAAAATACACAGAGAAACACACATTGTATGAGCATGGAGAAAGGTCTAAAAAGATACAAACCAACCTGCTAACCATGGGTTAAGCTGAGTCGGGAGTAGAATTGAGGGAGGTGGTTAAGAGAGGAAGCTTCCTTCTTCGATTTTATGTAGGATTTTCATTATTTCTATTATTTTGTGGATAACACATTCACATAGTCCAAACTTCACAAACCACCAAAACAGGGTGGGGCACAAAAGGGGGTGAAGGGGAGTGGAGACATGGGCTTCCAATTATGGAATGTATAGGTTGTGCGGATGCAGGCTCCAGCACAGGGAATATCGTCAGTGGTATTGTAACAGGATTGCATGGTAACAGCTGGTAGCTATGCTTGTGGTGAGCACAGCATAACTACAGACTTGTTGAATCACACTACGTTGCACATCCGAAACCAATGTCACGTTGTGTGTCGACTATACTTCCCCCCCCCAAAAAAAAAATCACAAAAAGGAATACAGTGAACCCAAGTCACCAGTTTTACTGCCCAAGACAACCAATACAATCAGTCTGATGTACCCACCCTTAGAGGGATGCTAGGTATGCATTTATGGGCTTTTGTAATGATATTTTTGCTTCACTGAGCTTATGTTACGGGAAGAAAATGCATACATATACATATATACATTTCAATATGTGTGTGCACATATAAATAGAAAAAATGGATTGGAAGTATATGCCCCTCTCACCCAAATAATAGTTTGGTAATTATTCAGAGAAATTCCCTCTGAATATTGGTTTTCAGGTGAATTTTTTCTTATTAGGACTTATTTGTATTTTCTAGTCTTTCTCTACCAAGCGCATATAACCTGTCGGGTAGAGGGGGGAAATCACGTTAAGATATTTTTAATATGCTTTCCCAAGAAAAGTCACTGGGCACCTTTCCAACAGGCAGAGAGAAAGCCCTGAGTGGCATGAACTTCACCAGAAAGGGAGGGCAGTGGGCAGAGAAGAGAGAGCAAAGCAGCAAACCCTTTCAGGACAGGAGTAATTCCAGCCTTTTCTGGTTGGAACAGACCCTTTCCTCCCCACCTTGTCTAAGCCACTTGGGCTCCCACACTACTCTTCGGCTCTGGAGGGAACAACAAGGCAAGCTCACAGAGCCCAAAGACCTCCTCCTCTCTGCAAAGCAGCAGCTGGCCAGGCGGCCTGGGGGGCTGCAGTGCCCCTCAAGGGAGCCAGGGCCTGTCAGAGACTCTTTGTGGAGCCCCCAGGAGCAGATGTTCTGGCCCCGGGCCTCAGGAGAGTGGGAAGGAAGGGGCAAGACAGGACAGTCCCAGGCACCAACAGGAATGCCGTCGCTAAGCGACGGACCCCGCGGGCACATTCTTTGGCCTGGCACACATCGGGGGCTTCCCCATCTACCAGCAACTCACAAGGCCACCTTTGAGCAGCCAGGGTGGCACCTCTAAACATCCTTGGTTTAATGGCTCCTGGTAGGAGCATGAGCTATGTCCTCCCTTGTCCTTCTCCAAAGACTAGTAGATTGTGTCCCTGCACTTCCAGCCCGCACAGAGAGGCTGCCTGAGCACAGCTTGGAGGGGCCCCCTGCTCTCTAACACCTTCCCTGCTTCCGTGCTGCCAGGAAACAAAGACCAACCTTCAGGGAATAAAATGAACCTTCTGCCAAAACAACTGGGCAGATTTTCACCAAATACGGAGGGGATCTTTGAAAGGGTCTCACTGAAAACGCAGACTGTGCTGTGTGTGCAAAATTTACTCTGGGTGCATCTCAAAGACCGAGGCATTCTTCCTCCAGAGCAGCTGAAGTGGCTAGACAGAGGCCGAATGGCTCCTGGTTAGGGAAGACCATCTGGGGGGAGGAAGCAAAGACTGATTTAGACATAAAACCCAAATCAGAAGTCACTGGGACACACACTGCCAAGCGCATGTGTTGATTTGCAATGTAACTGCTACTTCCATGGACAAGTGGCAGTTCGATAGACAGCACCTGGGTAGGGGCAGCAGAAACATTTATTTAAGGTAAATGCTGCTCCCGACGCACAGCCATCATACATAGCAGCTAAGGGTAATGATGATAATGATGATGCTAATCAGTGTTCACCAAGTCCTTCCTCCCTGCTAAGCACTTTACCTGCCTGTCTCTGAGAAGCAGGGATTAATATTCCCGTTTTATAAGTGAACAAACTGAGCCTGGAGCAGTTGCGTGATTTGCCCAGCATTACAGTTATTTCCAAGTAAGTGGCAAAGCCAGCTTTCAAACTCAGGCCCGTGTGACCCCAAATTTCAGTGTGCCCTGCACCACACAGACCACGGCCAGGCTGCATCAGAGGATGACGCCAGCAGAACCAGGATTTGAACCCAGGTGATCTGATGCCATGATCAGCACCCTGCGTACCCCATCAGAATGGGAATCAGGATGAGAAGCCTGTGCCAGGGACGGAAGTACTCATTCACTGAAGGGAGCGGCGTCTTCGGAGGTTCTGAAAACACAGCAGGGTCCTAGGAAGGTACCTAGATAGGGCGAGGAGGGCCGGGCAGCACCGTAAGAGTCGGTGTGACTTTGGGAGACAAAGTCCTGGGTTAGAATCCCATCTTTGTCTTTCCCCAATACCACCTGTATGCAGCAGTCCACTCCTTGGTATATACCCAAGAGAACTGAAAACTCACAAAACCTGTATGCAAATGTTCATAGCAGCATTACTCATACTAGTCAAAAGGTGGAAACAACCCAAATGTCCATCACCTGATGAGTGGACAAAATGTATACTCATACAACGGATTATTATTTGACCATAAAAACGAATAAAGTACTGATACATGCTCTGACATGGATAAACCTTGAAAACATTATGCTACGTGAAAGAAGCCAATCACAAAAGATCACAAATTGCATGATTCCATTTGTACGAAATGGCCAGAATAGGCAAATCCGTGGAGACAGAGTGTGGATTAGTGGTTGCCAGGGGCTGGAGGGAAGGGGGAATGGGGAGTGACTGCTAACAGGTACGGGTTTCTTTTAGAGGCAATGGAAATATTCTAGATTTAGATAACGGTGATGATTGTACAACATTATGAATACATTAAAAACCAGTGAATTTGACACTTTATGTTTAGATTTTTTTTTTAAATGTCCATTTATTTTTGAGTGAGAGAGAGAGAGAGAGAGTGAGAGAGAGAGAGTGGGGGGGGGAGGGGCAGAGAGAAAGAGAATCTGAAGCAGGCTCCAGGCTCTGAGCCCCACACAGGGCTCGAACTCATGAACTGTGAGATCATGACCTGAGCTGAAGTTGGATGCTTAACCGACTGAGCCACCCAGGCATCCCTGAACTTGACACTATAAATGGTAACTTTCATATTATGTGAATTGTGATATCACAATGAAAATACTGTCAAGAAGAGTACCACCTATAAAATGAGAATAACAATGTATGTTGGGAAGCTGCTGGTTTCACAACATGAGGAGGTATATAAAATGCCTGGTGAGGTGCCTGGTACGGAGCAAGCATTCAGACACAGCAGCTATATTATAATACATCACGTCAACACTGAGATTGGCTTTCTGCCTAAAATACAAGAAGGGGGAATGGTACTGGATGAGGGGGAGGCTGGTGTTACGATTCTTGAGCTGCAACCCAGCTGGGCAACAGTGCCACCACAGAGTGCAGCTAGGGCTGGCCACCCTCCCTTCTCTATAAGGAAGAGCCATCTCCATGGCAACCACATCAGCTCAGGCCAGGGGCTCCTGTTCCCAGCTGGGTGACAGTATCGCCACAGCAACCTGTCAGGATGGCAAAGGCAGATCTGGATGACGGGACTCCAGCAGCTCTGGCAGAATTGCTCAGGGACACTTATCTCCATGGAAACCACGTCTGGAAGGGGTGGGGAGAAGGTACTCGGCAAACAAACACAGGGCCACGCCCCCTTGCCCAGATCCTGAGACCCCAAGGGGCATGCCGGGGAGCACCAGCAGGCCTGACACGTCTTCAAAGGGGAAGCGAACCAATGTGTCTTGAGCACCTACTGTGTGCCCAGCACCACATAGGGCTCTTTACCTGCTTGACTACATTTAAAATGTAACAAATAACCCCCCTCCCTAAAACTCACCTTACTACAGCATTAAAAGAATACAAAGCAAAGTCATTTCCCCATGCTATTCCTACCATCTCTCCTTCCTCAGTCAGCGGATTTTCCTCCAGACTTTTGCTATGGGTTTACACACACACATACATGCTCCAATACCAGTCTGTTCTGTTATCAAAATAATTAGCGGGATTGTGTAATATATATAGCTCTCTCCCCTTCTTTTTTAACTACATACCTTAGAGATCTTTCAACATCAGTACATACAGCTCTACCTTATTCTTTTTAATTGTCCTAAAGTATACACAATATGAAATTTACCATTTTTGGTCATTTTTGAGTACTCATTTCAGTGGCATTAAGTGCATTCACTTTGTCAAGCAACCGCTATTCATCTCTAGAACTTTTCCATTATCCTAAACTGAAAGTCTGTACCCACTGAACACCAATTCCTCGCTCCCTCCTCTCTCCAGCTCCCGGTAACCTCTATCCTGCTTTCTGTCTCTATGAATTTGACTACCCTAAGTAGGTCCTATAAGTGGAATCATAATACTGGTCCATTGGTGGCTGGCTCATTTCACTTCGCATCAGGTCTTCAAGGTTCATCCAGGGTGGAGCATGTGTCAGAATTTCCTTCCTTTACAAAGCTTTACCAATAGTCCACTCTATGTACATACATTGATGGACATTAGGGTTGCTTCTATTGTAAATAATGCTCTGCTAGGAACACAGGGGTACAAGTATCTGTTTGTGTCCCTGCTTTTAATTCTTTTGGGTATATATCCCAAAGTGGAATTGTGGGTTCATATAATAACTGCATATTTAATTTGTTTGGGAATTGCACTACGAGTTTATTCCTTTTTTAAATATTTATTTATTTATTTTTGAGAGAGAGAAAGAGAGAGAGAAAAAGCACAAGCGGGGGAGGGGCAGACAGAGAAGGAGACAGTAGTAGAATTCGAAGTAGGCTCGAACCCACAAACCGTGAGATCATAACCTGAGCCAAAGTCGGACACTTAACAGGCTGAGCCACCCAGGTGCCCCGCTACTTTATTCTATTTAACTTCTTCACAGTGTTCTACGGTTACCCAATCTTATTAATGGTTATAAACAACCTCATTAGCTGGGTACCGTTATTATCCCGATGTCACAGATGGAGAAACTGAGACTTAGAGGGGGATGCGGCTTCAGGGTCTCAGCCACATCTCTGCCAAGGAAGGGTGGGTGAACTCAGGCAAGCTGTCCCTCTCTGAGCCTCAGTTTCCTCTCCTTTACAACAGGAACACGCTGAGCTCCAAGGCACTCTCTGAAACTGTCTCCCCTTTCCACACTATCAAGGGTGGCAGCAACAACATGTGTGAACATGGTCCCCAGTGTCGGGGGCAAGGTCATGGGGGGCAGGAGACTTCCTGAAGGAGGGGGCCTCCCACCCAGCCCTGGAGCAGGACAGGGCTCCGCAGCAGCCCTTAGCAGCCAATGTCCCATCTCCACACTGAGAAGCCACTGGCACATCACACAACATGCCCAGGAGGAAGGGCAGCTGATGGACTGTTCTGGCCTCAGGGCTGTGATGTCTCAGTCCTGGAACACTCCCATGTCTGCCCTCAGGGAAGGTGAGGGGTGTTCCAGAACAATGTACTATCCTAAGATACCCTCATGAGCAACCAGATAGCTGAGGCCCAGCTGTGCCTCTGTGGTCAGAAGCCCTCCCCACCCCTCACCGGGCCATCTGGAGCACAGACCCCTGCATTCTGGAGGACTCTAGTCCCTAGCGGTCACCTAGGCTGATGGCTTTCCATAGGCATTCTGCAGAGCCCACGGGGCCCCGTGCAACCTTGAGGACATCCCTCCTTCTCTCAGGGGCTGTTTCCTCACCCATAAAATGGGTATAATCACAATCTCATTAGGCCTTGATGAAAATTGTTCAGAAAAAGTGTCTAGCATGGTACCCAGCACACGGCATGCCCAACACATAGCAGAAGGCAGAAAGTACACACAAGTGGAAGACTCACGTGAGCAAAGGGAGAGGCTGGTGCTTGGGGGCCACATTCAGGAACTGAGTAATGTCCTGAAATCTGTGTCGAGACACTGGCCAGAGGCCCAGCCCCCGGCACCAAACTTTACACCAAATGGCAGCCCCTAAATCATGTCCACACAAGTTATCCCAGCTAGTCCTCACAACAACTCAGGGTATTATTGTCTCATTTTGTAGATAAGGAAACCAAGGCAGAGGGCCAGGCCCCACGGTGGGTATTGTGGAATGCTTTTTCAGTTCATCTTCCCACAGTTGCACGGTTCTTTGGTGGATGACTGTCTCCTTCATTAGCCTGTGGGTTCCTTTTTTTTTTTTTAATGTTTATTCATTTATTTTGAGAGAGAAAGCATGAGCAGAGTAGGAGCAGAGAGAGAGGGAGAAAGAATCCCAAGCAGCCTCCACATTCGGCATGAAGCCTGACATAAGGTTGAATCTCACGAGCATGAGATCACGACCTGAGCTGAAATCAGCAGACACTTAACGGACTGAGCCACCCGGGCGTCCCTCGCCTCTGGGCTCCTTGAGGACAGGAACCGGTGTCTCTCATTCACCATTGTGTCCTTAGTGTGCATGAGTGTGCAGATGCAGAGGTTCAGAGACCCTGGCTAGGGGGCTGGCACACGCCCACCTGCCCCGGCCTGGCCCTGGCTGGGATGGGCGAGCCCTCACCTCTCTCGGCCGTTCCAGCTCCGTCTGCAGCACCTGCTTGGCCAGCTCGGTCTCGATGAGCCGCTGCCGAAGCTCCTCGTTCTCCTCCTCCAGCCGCGCCCGTTTCTTCTCCACTGTCTCAAGCTCCTTATGCAGCCGCACAGAGATGTCCTTAGAGACCTGAACAAAGGTGGGTGATGAGCAGGAACCGCGTGGCCTTGGCTGCAGAGCAACCCCCCAGCAGACAGGGTCTCTCATCATCCCTACTTAGCAGATGAGGAAACTGGGGCACAGAGAAGATACAGGGGTCACGGAACCAGGAAACAGCAGGAGCAAAACTCAAACCCAGGCACCCTGAGTTCCTGATGTCTATATCACAGTTCAGTCCCCAGAAAGCTGTAAAGGCCCTGCCTGTTCTTAGCAAGGTCTTTTCATTTACCTGAGGCATTCGGTGCTTCGAATTCTCACAAGAGCCTGTGGCAGGGCCAGAAGCTCATTTTATTTTTGTATTTATTTTTTAACATTTATTTATTTATTTTTGAGAGACAGAGAGAGTGCGAGTGGGGCAAAGGCAGGGAGACAGATGGAGACAGAGAATCCGAGCCAGGCTCCAGGCTCCGAGCTGTCAGCACAAAGCCCGATGCGGGGCTCGAACTCACAAACTGTGAGATCACGACCTGAGCCGAAGTCAGATGCTTAACTGATTGAGCCACCCAGGTGCCCTGGCCAGAAGCTCATTTTAAAGGGAGGGAAGTGAGGATGCCAGGGTGGCACAGTAGGTTAAGCGTCTGGCCTCGGCTCAGGTCGTGATCTCACAGTTTGTGAGTTCGAGCCCCGCATCGGGCTCTGTGCGGACAGCTCAGAGCCTGGAGCCTGCTTTGGATTCTGTGTCTCCCTCCCTCTCTCTACCCCTCCCCCACTCATGCTCTGTCTCTGTCTCAAAAATAAATAAACATTAAAAAAAATTTTTTTTTAAAAATAAAGGGAGGGAAGTGAGCGTAAGTGGAAACTAGAGCAAGATGGGTGGCCCCAGAGCCATCTGAATCCCATCTCTGCCAGTGACCAGCACGTGATCCTGGCCAAATCATTTCTCCACTCTGTGCCTCAGTCTCCTTAACTACAAAATGGGTGCAATAATAGCAGCAACCTCGTGGGCCCAACAGGAGGGCTGAATCAGCTATTGCACAAGAAAGCTCGGCCCTGGGCCAGCACAGTGAGTGCTGGGTGAGTGGTGAAGCCATACATGACCTGCCAGAGGTCATAGTGTGACCCTGACCCTGGTTTCCAATTGTCTGGGCTACAGAACGTGCTGGAAATGACAAAGGGTGGGCATATGTCCAAGTCATCCCTACAGAAGGGAGCTAACAGAGCTGCAAACTCTAATCCTAGTGACAGGGCTCTGCAGCAAAAGCACCCCATTTCCTGGAGGACACCCTGGGGTCAAAGGCCAGGAAAGGGAGCCTCTGGGGATGAGGAAGTCCCTTTTGCGCTGGCAAATCACAACTACTCTGAAGTGGTCCAGGCACTGCCCTTCGTTGAATACCTACTGTGTGCCAGATTCATTCCTCTTCACTCCATTGCTGTCTGAGGCTCAGAGCATAAGTGACTCGGCTCAGGGTCATGTAGACCAAGTGTGAGCTGAGCTGGGGGGGAGCCTCTGGGATTTGCCTGAGAGGCCAGCATGGCCAGGGCTCTGAGAGTGGTTCCAGGGCTTTGCCAGCAAGAGGTATGTGAAGGGCAGGCAGCCCAATGCCCCATGCCTGCCAGGCTCGGAAACAACTATGGCACCTCCTCCGTGCCGGAAGGGAAGAGGGCCCTCCCTGGCTCTGCCCTCTGCCTGGGCCCAGGCCCAGCTCGGCATGGACCCTTTGGCAGCGTGAGAGGCAGGCCAGGAAAAACAACGGCCAGAGAGGAAACTCAGCACTGCCTTCCCCTCCCTCTGGTGCCCACTGCCTCTCCCTGCCCCTGAAGATCCCCAGGGACAGCCGGAAGCTGGTCCCCAGCCTCCCTAGGCCACCAAACTTTCCTTGTCCGCAAAGTGGGATGAGCAACCCCTCAATACCAGAACAAGAACTTTGCAGGTAGGGGAAAACTAGATCGAGTCTGATTCCAGCACTCTGTGTGTGTGTGACCCACAGCCAGTTTATTTATACATTTGAAGTCTCATTGTGGTCATTGGTAAATGGGGTTGATACAGCCTACTCCCAAAGGCTGCTGTACGGAATAAATGACATAGTCCTTGGGCTGGTGGCTAGAACATCAAGAAATATAATTTTTAAAGCATTGTCAGGATCACTGCTTCACCTCTGTGCGCTGATTTTATCGGATTTTTTGGCCCAGCACCCCACAATCTCCCTCTTGTGTTTTGTGTCAGGGTTTTTACTGGTGTTCAACCCCAGGCTCTTGGCTATGGTCCCCGGTTTGGGGCTATTAGGTCACCCAGAAAGCCCCTGTCCTGATCAATACTCCATTCATTCATTCATTCATTCACTCATTCATTCATTCATTCATCCATTCATTCATGCTGCTTAGGCCCCAGGGGCAGGAGTGGTGGGGCACAGAGATCAAGGCCCCAGACCATGCCTGGGCTCCTTCACATCTCCGTGTCCCGGCAGCAGTGCGGGGTCTGGTACACGCTAGTGCCAAATAAACACTTGTTGGGGAACAAACAAACCCCCCAAGTTTCCAAAAAGCGAAAAGGGAGATGAAGGAACAGATGACTGAAATATGGGGAGCTGCACCTACTGCTCCCCTCAACCGCCCACCCCACCCACTGTCCAGGGAGGGCTGCGTCCCTGACTGGTGTGAGGGCTCAGCGGCTGGAGGCTTCTCTCCTACTTATGCTCCCACTTGGAGCCAGCTCCTCTCCATCCCTGCCATGGCCTCAACCTGGGAGGCAACACTCCCCACCAAGAAGACATGATCCGTGTGGATTCCGAGATCCTCTTGGGTTTATAAATGACTCTATTGATTTCATCCCTTCCATGAGTCCCCAGGCTCCTTCTGCTCCATTCGCCACATGATCTCCTTCCCCATTTGGCCCCCGCCCCCAAGAGTTGCAATGTCAAGAAAGCCCAACCCCAGGCAGCTTACAGAATTCCAGCGTGAACAAAAGAGCCCTTAATTGCAGATCCCACAGAACCCTGGGTCCCCCGTGGAAGCCCATGGGAGCAAAGAGCATGCATGTGGCCTGGAGGGCAGGAGTCTGGTTGCCTCAGCCTGTCCTTTCCTGTCTCTGAGCCTCAGTGGTCCTGGGCGCCCTTGCCTCTCACAGGTGATTTATAGAATCAGCTGTCACTTCCTGACACCATGTGCCTTTCAGGGAAGGGCTTTATTATCCCCATTGTGAGGTTCGGAAAGGACAGGTCACTTGCCCAAGGTCACACAGCTAGAAAGCTACAGAACCAAGGTTTGAAATCAGGTGGGTCAACTCTAGAGTCCTGCTCTCAACCTGAACCTGCTTTTGGCCCAAAGCTTGAAGACATGTTAATATCAGCACTAAAAGTATTAACAACAAGCCCAGCAGCGGGCTCACCGTGTCAGATGCTCACAGGGCCCCCCCCCCCCGCCCCGCTTGTCTCATTTCATCCTCTTATGATCCTCCCAACTACTCCCAGGGTAGGGGGGCTGAGATACCACGGGAGGTGAAGCAGCTGCAGCTTCCGGACACCAGGGCAAATCCCCAAAGCGCAAACAATGCGCTCAGCCATGAGGTCACTGTTTACAGCACTGAGGCCTGGCTCCTGCCAAATGCAACCAGCAGCCATCAGACCACAGGCCCCCCTGCTCATGGGCAGACCTCTCAGCTCATGGGCCTCTGGTTTCAGGGTGTTCCTGTCCCTGTCACTCTGAATCCTCAGGGAGGAGGAATGGGGCCTGGGGTCTGGGACCCTGCATTGTGAACAGACTCTCGGGGATTCTTATCCACAGGCTGAGATTCTGGCCTTCCCTTCCCTGCCCTTGTCCCTAGCCACTTCACCTCCCAGTGCCTTATAAGTTCTTCTCCTGAACAATAACACCACAACCAACATTTGCTCATCTGCTAGGGGAGCACCCGGAACCAGAGTCTGTGGTCAGCACTCTCTTTACTTGAGCTATTTCATTTTATCCTCACAAAAATTTCTATAGGTGGAAACTAGTTTTATCTTCCTTTTCCACATGGGGAAACTGAGGCTCAGAGATGTGAAGGAGCTCTCCAAAGGTTACACACCAAGCAAGTGGTAGAGCAGGTCTTTGAACAACTACCACGCTGCCCTCCACATGCTGAGCCATGTTCCAGCTGAGGTTCAGTGGGTCCTGCAGGCTGGGAGAACCACAGACAGAGAGCCCAGGGGAGGGGGATACCAAGGCCTGAGGTTTTATTCATGGTGCGCTTTCACCAAAAACCTATCTGCTCGATAAAACCACTGGAACTGCAAAAGCCCTGTAGATTTGGCTCCTCTAAGCCCCTTATTTAACAGAAGGGGAAACTGAGGTCCCAAGAAGTGGCCCCATGCCAGTCGGGGCATGGGCCAAGGAGCTGACAGAGCTAGTCAGAAGTCAGAGAGTCCGGAGAGATACCCAGCTCTGGGGTTGCGGGCGGGGGAAGGGTCCCTACTTGGGCCCATCAGGCCCTCCCAGGAGATAGCAAAGAAGTCACAATTCTGAGAACCCCCCAAATGCCGGAGAACAACCCCAGCACATGGGGCAGAGTGTGGTGGCCAGAGGCACCCAGCCCAGGCCTGCAGGGATGAGCTCAGTGCTCCAGCTGCAGCGGCGGGGAGAAGAGGGAGGAAGGGGGGCAAGTTGGATGCTGATTGGCTAGTTCAAATCCCAACAGAAGGGGTGGCTTCCCCGAGCCCAGAGCTCAGAGATCCCCCCTCCCACACGCACACCAGCTGCTCTCGGCTCCTCCCAGGGAGGCACTGGCCACCCAGTCAGGGCCTCCTCCCTCCCTCCTCCCTCCCTCTAAGGCTGACTCTCTGGTGTACCGGCCCCAAATACCCAATCACCTAGGCCCAAATCTACTTCATCTGAGCTTCCCCAGCTGTTCCTCATCCCACACTCCCTCAACCCAGTGCCTGGAGTTTGAATATTTGTGCAACCCTTTGTCCCGGGGGCTGCCCTGTCAGGTAGCTTTGGCCGGGGAGACAACCTTTCTGAGCTCAGTTTCCACATCTGCACAACACACCTATAACCCCACTGTGCATGTGCAAAGACAGTCTGCAATGGGAGCCTGCCTGCGCTGGTTGGCTGGCTGGCACTCACTGTTTATCTCCCCTGGCCACTACAGACAGAGGTCTCTCCCTCCAGCATTCCTCCTCTCCCCTCCTGGTTCAAGCCCACTTCTCCCACAGGCCTCAGTTCAGAAGTCACCCCTGCAGGAAGAGCCCCTTGGGCCCCCAGGCGGCACCAGGTGCCCCCACCCCCAACCGCTACATTCCCCTGAGTTCTGAGAGCGAGAGACTGGGCCTGGGTCCCCACTAAGTTCTCAGCCCCCAGACCAGGGCCCACACACACAGACAGGGTGGACTGCTCTTCTGGAGGCCCCTCTTGCCAGCCTCCAGCCCAATCCTCTCCTGCTTCACAAGGCAGGGAGGCAGGGAGTGGGGCAGTCAGGCACGGGAGGCTGATAAGCCTGCACTGGACCAATGACACAGAGTGTCAATGTGACCTTGAACAGGTGCTTCCTTTCTCTGAGACTGACTTTGCTCATCCAGAAAATGCGAATAATAATAGCTAACATTTTTGAGTGCTTACAGTGACATTTTACCTATATGATCTCTTCTAACCCTCATAGAACCCTGTGAAGCAGGGGCTGCTGTTATACCCATTTTCCAGATGAGGAAACTGAAACTTAGGTGACTTGCTCAAAATCACAAAATTAGGGCATACTGGAGTCAAGGTTTAAACAAGTCCTATCCAACTCCAGGCCTTTGCTACTCATTAGCACAATAAAGAAACCTCCAGGGACAGTGCAGGGACAGGGCAGGGACGACTCCAAGCCCAGGACCAGGTGTGGGAATGGCTCCTGTTAATAGGATTCATATTTATGATATCACGTTGGGACACTCCTGGGAAATGGGCTGTCGGTTCACCAGGGATCCCCACTTTGCAGATGAGCAAGCTGAGGCCCAGAAAAGTGGTGTAACTTGCTCAAGCACACACAAGGAGCGAACTGTGGGCTGACCTGGGCTCCACTTGGGCTTGTGCTCCCAACTCCAAGAGGGGTACCTATGAGGGTGGGGGGAGGCCCAGAGCTCACCTTGACGTCCTGCTCCAGCCCGCGGATGAGCTCTCCATCCACCTGGCCTGTCTGAGCGGCACGGAGGCTGCGGCGCTCAGCCTTGCGCAGCCGGTACTGCAGGATGCGGCAGGTCTTGCTGGCCTGGTCCAGCTGCTGCCGGAGCTCCTGCAACTGGTACACATCCTCCTCCATGTAGACATCCCGCATCTCCAGCATCTCTGCGCGCAGCTCCTCGATCTCATCCTGCAGTGGGGGGAGAGGCGGTCGGGTCACGGGGCTCGTGGCAGTGGCCTGTGTGTCTGAAGGCAGGCCACACCCAATGCTCTCCTAGGTGCCTTGGGGGCCTGGGTGTGGTAGGCTGAATAATGGCCCCTCCAAAGATGCCCATGCCCTAATTCAAGGGACTCTGCAAACGAGATTAAGGATTTCGAGATTGGGAGATTTTCCTATATTATATGTGGGTGGACCAATGAAATCATAAAAGTCTTTATGAGAGGGAGGCAAGGGGATCAAAGTGGGAGAAGGTGACATGACAACAGAAACAGAGGTTAGAGGGACGTGCTCTGAAGATGGAGGAAGGGCCTCGAACAGGCTGCCTCTAGAAGCTGGACAAGGGAATGGATCCTCACCCAGAGCCCTGCCATGTGGCCTTGCCAAGGTAGCCCTGCCAAAGCCTTGATTTTCAGACTTCTAACCTCCAGAACTGTGAGATAATAATCTGGGATTGTTGAGTGCCACTCAATTTGTGGTAATTTGCTGTAGCAGAATAGGAGCCTACCACACTGGGGAAGCAGGACAGACTCATTCAACGAGCATTTGTGAGCACCAACCACGTGCCAGGCCCCCCGTGCCAAGCGTGGGGGTGGGAAGGGACAGTACTGACCAAGACTAATGTGCCCCCTTCTGTGTCTTCTGCATGGAGCCCCAAGTCTCACTGGGGAGACACATGATAAACCAACAAATACAAAAAATCCAAATAAATGGCAAGAAACAAAAAAACCCCCACCTGGGTAATATGCTAGAGTAATGGGGAAAGGCTGTGTCCAAGGACGTGATCGGGGCAGCCATCTCCAAAGAAGGGACATTTGACCTGAGGGAAGAAGGAACGGCCATGCAGAGAGACAGCCAGGGAGAGAGGACTCTAGGCAGAGGGTCCAGAGTATGCAAAGGCTCAGAGGCAGGATAGAGCTCAATGGGTCAGAATACAGCAAGGTGGCCAGGGTAGCTAGAGGAGGGATAAGCTGAGGCTGGGGAAACAGACAGGGGTCGGCCATCTAGGGCCCTGAAGGGCCAAACAGAGTTTGGGTTTTAAATGGAGGGTGTTGGGGGATGACCTCACTTCCCCGGGGCAGCTCCTGACCACCTCTGTCACCAGCTCCCAGATGTCCCTCACTTCCCCTTTGTCACCATGAGCACATCTGCAATTCTTTAATAGTTTGTCTCCCAGACATACTGTGAGTCTCTGAGGGGATACCCCACGTCTACCTCGCTCACCGCAATATCCCCTACACCCAGCACGGGCCTAGCATCCCACAGGCTCCCAACAAATATTAACTGAATGAGTAAATGCATGTCCGGTTAGGTAAACAACCCCCAAAATGACATAGTAACATGAAACAATCATTAGAGTGTAAGGGGATGAGTGAGGGAACCCAGCAGAAGAAATGGATTATTATTATGTCTAATAACAAATGTGGAAACTGAGTCACAAATGGAAATAACACCTACTCTTAGGATGATTGAATGAATTAAAAAAGATTGTACACTAAAAAGGGAAACTGAGTCACGGGGGAGGAATGATCCGCCAAAGGCATCCCTGAAAAAGCACCTAAGGACGGTACTGATGGGAGCAGGGGAGTGGGTCCAAGAAGCAAAAAAACAACTCTTCGGGCCCTGGAGATGGACACAATCTGGAGAGTGTGCTCACCAGCCCTTGAGCCTTTCTTTCCCCGCAGAAAATGTGTGGCTCCCTACGAGGGCATGGCCTGGGGCTGTCCAGTGCCCCCCTGAGACTGGGTGGGTTGGTTTAATTCAGGAGCAGGGTCAGGAAGAAGCCAGTTCTTAGTGTGAAAGCTCATCCACCAGACTCCTGTGGACTATTTCTCAAATGGTCCTGAACTCAGGAGAGGAAGACGGAGGGAACAGGTATCTGCTTCTCCCAACTCCGTAAGATACTGTCCTCTTCCCACCATCAACCAAAGGGCTTAATCCCCACTTGCCGCCAAGGCCTCTGCCCCAGGGATGGCTTCAGCAGCAACCCCCAAAGTGGATGATTCTGCCTACACCAGCTGTAGGAGCGGTCACCTCACCAGGACCCCAGCTCCACCTCCGTCCCAATACACACACAGACTCACGGCCACCATGCCAAGTGGACAGAACTAAAAGTGGAAAAAGAGGAAGTGGGACAGTCAATGATCACACCAGTCAAAAGAAATGAGGAAGTGAGGGGTCCACACGCCACTTCAGCCAGTGGATTAAGGAAGCATAAGGGAAACAGCACTCAGGAAGTGCAGGTCAGTCAGCTAAATCCAAGCTAAACCAGCCTCCAGATGAGCCTGTGTTCAAGCCCCCACCATGCTATTTGCTAGCATCTCACTTCTTCTCACTGCAGTCACACTGACAGGGCCTGGTGATCGGGAGGATATGGAGGTTTGAGCGGACCTGAAGCTCAGGATCAACCAAGGAGAAGTGCAGGGAACATACAAGCTCATTAATGTTGGGCTACATAAACAGATGTAGGGCGTTTAAGTCATAGGAGGTGACATCCCTCAACACGGGACTACATCCAGGGCGCTAGAGTCATTTGGGGGGACCGTTTATTTTTTTTAACTTTTAAATAACCGATTTTTCTATTTATAAAAGTAAACAGTGATCCTAGAGACAGTTTTGAAGATACAAAAACTGTACATCACTCATAATTCCTCCACCTGGTCCTAAGTCACAGTGGCTCTCAAGGTGTGGTCCCCGGACCAGCAGCATATAACCATCACTGGGGAACTTGTCAGAAATTCTCAAACCTCAACGGAGACCTAATGAATCAGAAACTTGGGGGTGGGCTCACCAAGTGACTCTAATGCAGGGGGTTTCCTTCCAGTCTTTTTCCTAAAAGGGCCAGAGCCATCTGTGGCAGCACCACAAGACCAGGGCCTGACACAGAGCAGGGACTCAATAAGCATCTATTGAAAACATGAGTGAATGAATGATTTCTCACATGAGCAGCTGTCTCTCCAGGGCCTGCCCTTCACCACAGTCAGTTTCTGGAAACGCAGGATGTTGCGTTCATGCCAGCTCCATCTCTCCACGGGGCTAAGGGGGGCCCAGGCGCTCGGGGGCTCGTCCCAGCTGCAGGCAGAATGCGGGTCAGCCCCTCCTGGCACGGCCCGTGGAAGAGAGCGGGTCCACAAAGGCCGGCTTGTGGCCCGCACGGGCCGGGTCTGCTGGGATGCAGGCAGCAGAAGCTGGTGAATGCAGGACTCGGGCAGGGGCTGAGCTTTTGGGCCTGAGGTGGGGCCAGGGAAAGGGCCTGCTAGGCCATAGGGAGGGGAGCTGGGAGGGCAGGACCTTGCTTCACTCCAGAAGTTCTTAGACCCCACTGAGCTACCGAATCCTCCAGGGCTGCTCAGTCCAACAGTCCCAGCCTCTGGCCCTACAAAGCCCTGCAATGACAGTCTGAACCAACTGACAGAGCTGGGGGCTAGGGAGGGGAGCTCAGCCTTCCCAACTCCCTCACAGACAGTTCAGGGGCCTTCCTGCTCCTCTCCTCCCTCCCAGACCCCCATCCATGTGGAAGCAGGAGGAAGGGATCAAACCCCAGCAAGATTGTTGGAGAACCCCCCCCCCCGCAACAATGGTGGGGGAACCCCAAACCTCATCCTCCCCTGCAGATAGGAAAAGGCCAGCAGTGCCCACCTCAGAAACTGGGGGCCCCGATTCTCTACCCCACAGTCAGAAAGGCCAGCCTAAAGAAGCCGGGGAAAGGTGCTCAGACCTGGCATGGCCTGCCAGGTCAATGCCATCCATCCCCTGTGGCCACTCCTTCAGGCTGACTTCTCTTCCCCTTGAAGCTCAGCCTGATTATTTAGGACTGGGAAAGGGGGTGGGGTAGGACAGGAATAGAGAATAGGAACGGGGTACCCTGCCTACTGCCAGAGTAGTCTTTATAGAAAATGTTTATTTTGCTCTAACTACAGTGGAAATTCCTGTTTATTGGAGATAACTTGGAAAAAAAGCTGGTCACTTTCTGTCTCCTCCACTATTTCCCACTGGCTTCTCTGCATTAGGTCCAAGCCCCTTAACCTGGAACCGGAGCTGCCCCTGGTCTCCTCCCTATTTCTGTCTTGCCCCCCACCCCTGCATCCTCCACCCCCGACGTCCCGCTATGCCAGGACTAGAAAATAGCTACCATCTCGGGGCACATGGCTGGCTCAGTCAGTAGAACATATGACTTGATCGCAACGTTGTAAGTTCGAGCTTCATGTTGGGGATAGAGATTACTTAAAAATAAAATCTTAAAAAAAAAAGAAAGAAAGAAAAAGAAAGAAAGCTACCATCAATGGGGAAGCTCATGAATGACCAGGCAATGCCTACATGTGCAATAATGTGATCCTCCTCCCAGCCCTGTGAGGTTGGTATTGAAGATGTTCCCTTTTTGCAGATGAGAAACTGAGGCTCAGAAATTTCCTAGAGCTGCTCAAGCAAGGGAATGGTGGAGCTGGAAACAGGACCTTACCCATGTTCTACCTCAAGGTTTGCTTGGGCTAGTCCCTCTGCTGGAATGGCCTTTGCCAGGCTAACTCCTAATTTATGTCATCCTTCCAGAACATTCTCTCCTTCTCCATCACCACCCCCCACTCCCCGCCCCCCCACCCCCGGCCAAACCACACACCCTGAACTCCATTCTTCTCTGTGCTAACAACTTCAGGTTGCATTTGCCTGCTTTCAACTCTATCTTCCCCAAGAGCTGGGGGGAGGGCAGGTGCCAGGTCCCACCCGTGTCTGGTCCCCAGCACGGCCCAGGACAGGCACACATCATTGTCTACCGGTAGATGTCTGACTAGAAGGATGAGTATGCTTCTGCCCTGCCCAGTCTCTCTCCACAGACCAGGGTGGGCAAGCTCTCCTGATCCCAGCCCCAAGTCAGCTGCAAAGAGTCGGGGAGAGCCTGGGCAGGGTCTCTCTACCCAGGGAACTCCTGCTTAGTCACTCACTCCCTGCCCACAAAGTGCATCTCTGTCCATCCCCCTACACACCCTCCAGATGATCCATGAGGTCAGCCTGCAGGAAGCAGCCTCTCAGAGGCAGACCCGCTCCCTGAAATGGATTAGTTCCCAGGAATCCTGGAGGAGCTGGCCAGGAAGAGTCTCTTGGTCCCTTTTGGGCCAGAGGACCAAACATGAGCTCACACTACTGCTAATAATAGCGAGACCTTGCACGGCAGCACGGGGTTTCACAGTTTACAAAGACATTCCGTCTGAATCATCTCATGGGTCCTCACAGAAACCCCATGGACAGGCAGGACAGGAACCAGCACCTCTGTTCTAGAGACGGAGAACTGCAGAGAAGCACAGGGAAGGTGGGCTGTGCCCAAACTCACACCGAGAGACCTCCAAGCAGGACTCAGATTGCAGACCTCAGATTCTTTTGTCTGTACCAGAATTCAGGGAACTCATCGACTTGGATGGGAAGGGGGAAAAAATAGCATATCTCTACTTCCACCAGCCTCGAACTAAAAATTAACATTTCCTTCTATTCCGGACAAGCCATAGTTGTATGAGCAGTACTCGTAAGTTTGCCACCAAAAGAAATCACAGATATTTTCATATCACATAACAATTGCAGAAGTGTCAAAATAGTGTTTACACTCATCAGTACTTTGAAATTGCACTGACTACACTGGTTAATAGACCGGTCAGCAGATCTGATGAGTTAATAAACATATATTTACTATATTATAACTTAAAAGTATCTTTTGATAATTGTAATATATTTGGTTTCATTTGTGTTTTAAACACTTAAAAACATTATTCTGAGAATTATTCTCAGCAAAGAGCTTAAAGGCATCTGTGGCACAAAATAATACATAGCCTGTGTTCCTTCCAGAGGTGCCTCATCTGTGGGGTCTGACTTGGCCCCCCAGACCCCCTCTCTTCTCCACCAGGGCATAAAGCTAGAGAAGCAGAGCTCGGCCTTCAAGCCACATTTATTTTATTTTATTTTTTAATGTTTATTTATTTTTGAGAGAGAGAGAGCACATGCAAGCGGGGAGGGGTGCAGAGAGACAGGGGGACAGAGCATCTGAAGCGGGCTCTGTGCTGGCTGCAGACTGTCCCAATGAGGGGTCAAACTCATGAAACGCGAAATCATGACCTGTGCTGAAGTCAGATGCTCAGCCAACTGAGCCATCCAGGTGCCCCTCAAGCCACATTTTAAATGTTGCAGGAAAGAGGGACACCTGGGTGGCTCATTCGGTTGAGCATCCAACTTCTGCTCAGGTCACGATCTCACAGTTTGTAAGTTCAAGCCCTGCATTGGGCTCGTTGCTGTCAGCGCAAAGCCTGCTTCAGATCCTCCGTCCCCCTCTCTGCCCCTCCTCCACTTGTGCGCTCTCTCTCAAAATAAATAAACGTTAAAAAAAAAAATCCTTTAAAATAAATAAATAAATGTTGCAGGACAGAATGTTTTCTACAAGAAACCTACACAAATATACGACGATAAATCTTTGTACAATGAGGACAAGAGGGGGAAGTTTAGGTTTGGGGCCCACTGGAACACTTGTAAGTGACTCCAGACGATCCATCTGATAAAACTGGTCAGTAGGAGTAGATGGTGAGTAGTCTCTTGACCTGAAGGGCTGGAGACGAAAGTGACCAAATTCGAGGCCCCTCTGCAGAAACACAGGAAGTGGCAATGAGTGATGTGAACCCAGCAACAGCTGCCAGCCAGCCCTGAGGGAACAGGGATGGAAGCAGGGGGTTAGAAGCTTCCTGAAGGCAGGAGGAGATCACTTCTTACCAGCCACCAAGGAAGAAACTATACCACAGCAGAGGTCCCCAGCTACCTCCCACCCACGAGTGTCAGCCCCCACAGGGCTCGGGTTCACCCAGCAGCCCCAGGGAACTCTGATGTGAGTCCTACAGACCTCCTTGGAATACCAAGGCTGAGTCAGGCGCAGGGAGCCAGTGTCTCAGCACAACCAGCTCCCGAAGGGACCCTGTACTGCCTGGGCCTCCTTCCATTCTGTATGTCTCCCACCTCTGCCTCCCCCTCCACCTCAAATGCCACCTCCACCAAGAAGCCTCCCTGGCTGCCCCAAGGCACAGCCTTTTGTGTAATGAGCAATTACTGAGTATGTATAGAGAGCCAGATTCACCACCAGATCATTGACTTTAACCCTGAGGATGGCCAGTTTTCTCCCCATTAATTGTTCTCCACTTAGTACATGGAGAGTTTAGTTTCGTTGCAACCATGTCACTCTCCTGTTTAAAACTCTCCAATGATCACCAAAATCTGGAAACAACCCACATGTCCCTCAGCTGAATGGATAAACGGTGGCACACATGTGACGGAATACTACTCAGCAACAAAAAGGAATAAACTGCTGAGACCCACAACAACGTGGATGAAGCTCAAACCCGTTATGTCAGGTGTAGGAAGCCAGGCTCAGCAGGCCACTGCAGGATTCCCTTTACATGACATTCTGGAAAAAGCAAGACCGCAGAGACAGAAAACAGATCAGTGCTTGTGGGAGGCTGGGGGAGGAGGAATGGACTAGAAAGGAGCCCAGGAGTTTTTTGGGTCCATGTCTGGACTGTGATGGGTTACAGAGCTGTACGCTTCTGCCAAAACTCACTTTACTGTATGTAAATCACCTGATCCAAGAGCAAGACAAAAGACAAAAGCCACATCGGCTCTTCTCCCAGAAATCACCTCGCCTGTCCCACCACGAAGCCTCTGCCCCAGTGGGTCCCTCTGCCTGGACTTCCCTCCCTGCGTCTCTGCACTACGGGCTCCCCTCCTGCTTAAAGCCTCCACGTAAATGCCACCTCCTCAGAGAAGCCTTCCAAGACCCCTCCAAGCCCATCGTGTCCACGTTCTCTCACGGAATGTGTCACAGGCTTATCTGTGATGCGAATTATTTTCCTTATTGATCTGTTTGCTTATGGAATGTCAGTCTCTGCCACTAAGATGTGAGCTTCAGGAGGGCAGGACCTGGCGCCGTGCCTGGCACACTAAGGAACAGCTCAATAAAGAGCCGCCGGATTAACAAAGGGGTCCTAAGAGGGGAAGATTACCATCCTGTTCCCCTGCCCTGCAGAAAACTGCTTCTAGTCAGTGGTGCTATGTTTAAGTCTAATTCTGTGACTCTGTGAACCTAATGCCCACGGGGGCTTGGGATCCTGGTAGCGGGCCTCAAATTCCCTCCTATCAACTCCCAAGTTACATTCTCAAATATGTCATCTCCTCCTCTGGCTCCAGGGACCTGACAGGCCGATGGGCAGGCAGACCCAGGAAGAATGACAGAGCCGAGCTAAAGCACCCAGAACTCTCCCTCTGTAGGGCAGCAACCATTCCATGGAGGAACAGCAGCCTCTGCCTGGCCAGCCTTCTCCCACACCGCCCCGGCCACCACGGTCCCTCCCTTGGGCTAAAGCCCAGGCTGCCTGCCCATCTGCCAGCCTGGCTCTGGCCTGGGGCACTCACCCCGGTCCAGAAGGGCTGACCTGCAGGGTGGGCCAACAGTGGCCACAGGGGCAGCACGCCAGCCCCCCGAGAGGCTAGGGCCGCCATCTGCTATCCCTTCTGTCGGTCCCCCAGGTCTGTCAAGGCTCCAGATGAGATCATTGCAGTTGGACCCCAAGGAACGCAGAAGGCTCTGCAAAACGCCACTTCCCTCCCCACTCAAAAGCAAAGATTCTGGGAACAGCAAGGTGGGGGGCGGGGGACAGACAGGGACACTGAGGCCTGGAGAGGGATGAGCACGCCCCCACCCCCCGCCCCAGAGCGTCCAGAGTCAAGCAGAGAGGGACTCTGCATGCCTGCCTCCTAGCCCAGAGCTCAACCCAGCTTAGCCTAAGCTGGGCTCCAGTTTGGGGATAGTCAGGGTCAAAAGTCCTAGAGGAGGGCCAGGACGCCCAGCCAGGTACGGCCATGCCACACCAATGTCCCTGCTCCAGCCTGGCACAGAGGCTGCCTGGTCCCAGTGACCCATTGGGTCATGAAGGAAGACAGCGATCTTGGACTTGCCCCTCCAACACCAGTAAATAAAAATAGACAAGAGCGCTCCCTCTGTGCCACGTCTCGCTGTATCCCCAGCCCCCCCCCCCCAACTGCCTGGTGAGGAACCAAGGTCAAATAGGTCAACAGTGTTCTCTAAGGTCCCACACTAAAGTGGCTGAGCCAGGATTCAAGTTCAGTTTGAGCTCCTGTAAACTAGACCAGTCTCTATAATGGGACAACAGTGACAATAATAGCTAATACTTACAGGATCTTACTGTGTGCCAAACACCTGGCTGAGCTCTGCCTGAATTTCCATTATCTCATGCTAACAGTCCTTTTGCGGCACGTGCTATTACTTTATGCCCATTTTGCCAATAAGCAAACAGAGGCTCAAGAAGATAAAGGCTCCACAGCCAGTCAGGAGCGTGCCTCCCAAATCTGACACAGCTCTCTGCTTGAAACCACAGACACCCCCTCTGGAGCGGAGGGGTGTGTGCATATGTGTGTGTATGTGTGTGTTTGGGGTGAGAATATACCTGGAGACCATCTCCCACCAAGGCCAGGCCTGGCTTGTCACTGGCCCATTCCAGGCCTCACCCAACAGAATAGGGAGACATCCGCCTTTCTGGGGGTGGGGGGAGGCGCTCACAGTGGGAGCGCCTGACGATGTCCCTCTTGTCCTTTCTGTGTGAACAGGAAGGAAGGCAGCATTTGGATCTGGATGTGTTTAAAACATCTTCCAAACGGCCTCTGGGCTGCAGCCAAATCTCAGAGCAGGGACAGAACAGGGCTCAGAGATTCTTGGGGAGGGAAAGTGAGGCTGGAGAGAGGAAGACTGACTCCAGGCCACACAACCTGAAGCTTCTGCACACCCCAGCCATTTCCCACCTCCGAGCTTTTGTCTGGGCCATCGCCCTGCCTGGCACCCTGGAACGAGCACCACCAGACCTCCCATCCTTCTGCCTCTTGCCATTTCCAGGCTGTGTGACCTTTGCCAAGCCCTTTACCCTCTCTGAGCTCAATTTACACCTGTGTGAAAGGAAGGGGCTAGGTCCCACCCCGGCAAGGTCCCTGCCTACACGCAGAACACATGGGGGAGGGGCCGATGGGCAACTTGTAATTACCCAGTTAATAACCTAATTACTGTTGAGGTAAATGTCCCCAAGGAGCCTATAGAAAGCTCCTGGATGTCTAACTCGGGGGCCTGGCCTGGAGCTGAGCACAGGAAGGTGGAAACGAACAGAAAGGGGAGGGAACCGTAAGCACAAAGGCCCCCCAGGTGGGAAGAGCACAGGGACTGAGACCTGGGTGTGAGGAACACAAGGGAGCTTGGGTGAAGCGAGGTGAGCTGAGGCTGAGGGAGGCAGAACCACACAGGCTGCCCAGGCACTTGGCCAAGGCCAAGGAGGGGAGAGGCTGTTGCAGCTGACCCAGAAGATCCCGAGCAGATCTGGGGCAAACTAGCAGAAAAATGTTTAGCTGAGCCAGCCTAGCTGTGGGACCCCAAACTATTTTTCCACTGGAGCCTGTGCTTCTTTGTGGCCCAGGCAACAGGAGATTATTCACCTTGATCTTAGAATGCGGGACCCCAAAGGCATCCTCCACCGGCAAAGGAGTATCCCCAGGTTACAGAGTCTGCAGCACTGGCCGTCTAGAGAAGACCAACATGGGATGGGAGGGAAAGGGGGAACGCAAGGGACAGAAGTGTTTGGGGGATCTCCACGATGCAGTTCAGCTCCACGCACACCTCCCAGACCCCTGCTCCAGGCCGAGACTCACACCCAGAGCCAGACGCAACCTCTGCCTCAAGGACCCAGGGCTTACAGACGCCAGTCTGCCAGTAAGCGGTGAGGGCGGATAGCTGCCGAGTCCTTACAATGAGCCAGGCCCCCACTAATCCTTACACACATGCTTTCCCTTACTCGGTGCTCACCGCAACCCTGTAGGGTGAGCACTGCCAGCATCCCCAATTTTCAGGTGAGGAGACTGAGCCTCGTAAAGGGGAAGCTGATAGAGGAAAAGGCAGAGCCAGGATTCAAGCCTACCTCGGTGCGGCACTAGATCACAGTGCTCTCAACCACCTTGGACCCCAGAGAAGGGAAGGGCTGGCCTGCTGCTCCCACCTTCTCTGACTCCCTGCCATTCCTCAGGGAAGCTAGCCCTATCTGCTCAGAATGCAGACACGGTACTGACCTGCGGGCCTCCAGTGAAGGCCACGGTCAGCCTGTCCCAGAATACCCTGGAGTCTCTGGCTCTTTCCCCACCCCAGCCCCAAGTTCCTTCTGGCACCGGAGGGCAGAGAGTATGACCACAGATGAGGTCATGTGTATGTGCTATGAGGGGAATGACCTTAGCAATAACCTTGGCTGCTGGTCAGGCCCCTGCTTGGAACTTAGCCAAGCCCCTCCCCTGGGGAATTTCCTCTCCCCTGGAGGCCACACAGGATGTAGGGCTCCTTCTCTTCCTCTGTGCTCAGGATGGTACTAGATGCACCGTGTACCTGAACACTAATCCTCCTAAGTGCCCTGCAAAAAGGGATTCGATTCCCATTTTACGGACAAGAAGGCTGAGGCCTGATGAGGGGATTTTCACATGGAGACCATGCATAGGGAGGACAAAGCAAGGTTTGGCCCTAGACTTGACCCCAAACATGGAATTTGTCAATGAGACCACAGAGCCTTCCTTTCCTCCCGCTCTGGACTCCTGCGTCTAGGGCGAGAGGCACACTCTAAGGGGGCACCTACTAGCCTTGCTGTATGGCTCCCTCCCAGCAAAGTGTTCACAGCACCTCAGCTCAGCTTGGCATTCGAGGCCCTTCCCGAGCAAGCCCAACTCTCCTTCCCAGCCTCTCCCTGACCCCTGCTCACACCCACCATTCCCTCCAGCTCTTCTGTTTTAAGCCCACAGACCACCTACAGACCTTGATCACTACCTTTCATTCAATCACACAACAAATATTTATTGAGTCCCTACGAGGTGCCAGGCACCATCCCAGCAGCTGGACCCAGAGGCAGCCACTCAAGGCTAACTCCTCAGCTCTAATGCCCCCTCCTCCAGGAAGTCTTCAGGACCCTCTTCTGAGCGTCCACATCTCCTCCAACCTCCTTCATCCTGGCCTCCTTCATTGTTTCCCAGGCAGAAATGGGCACCCTTCAAAGATGGGAGTGGCATGGCCTTCCACAGCCCCCAGCAAAGGGGGAAGGGGAGGAGGAGGGAGATGAGGGCAAGCCGGAAATTCCAAGGAGATTAGAAGGGAGTTGCCCCTGGGCAGTGTTTCTCCTGTGGGCAGGCCTGACAATTGCTCCATTTCTCTCAGCCCACTGGGCCCAGGCCCAAGTGCTGGGCATCAGGCGCCCGAGCGCCTTTGGTGCAGCTTCTCCTGACGTAGTGACCTGCCAGACCCAGGCCGTTACAAATCAAGCCCCTGCCACACTCCTCACCATTCCCAGCAGCCCTGTGGAAGGAACCTTGTGGAGTAGCTGAACATAGTCGTTTGTACACATCGGCTCCAGAGGACAGGGACCAGGATTTCCTGTATTTCTGTGTGGGCGAACTGTCACAGCCTGTGTGTGTGTGCGTGTGTGCGCGCTCACTCGGGCACGTGTGTGTGTGTCTGGGATCCTGTTTTGTGAGTCTCTGGTTCCCGAGGGCAAATGCTACAGGCCTGACATTTGACATTTGAGTGCACTCTGCTTGTGTCCCTGCTTATGTGTACGTGGCTATGTGTCTTGTGTCTGTGTGTCTCCTGGGTGTGCGTCTGAGCCCCAGATAAAGGTAAGTGTGCAAGGGCCTCCACCTTCTCTTTGTGGAAGAGACAGGGTGAGCATCTGGGTGATGAGCTTGTCTGTGCCCGCCTGGCAGGAGTGGATCTCTGGATTTGCGTGGATGCTGGCGCCTGTGTGTAATGAGTCTGCGTGGGTTTGTGTGTGCGCCTGCATATGTATGTGTACTTCCGATACGTCTGAGGGTGTCTCAAAGCTGTGTGTCCATCTGGGACACAGCCAAGCATGTCTGGGTAGGTAAGATGTGTGCGTGTGTAAGTGGGTGTTTCTGAGCCAGGGGTCTTCTAGATGGTGTGAGTTTGTCGCGTCTGGTATTGTGTGTGTATGAGGAGACAGACTTTGTATCTGCATAGGTTTGTGTCCTCCTGAGAGTGTGTCCTCTCTGACACGTCATGAGGTGTGCTTCTGGAAGCATACAACCTATGTGTGTATCACTGGATGTATATGTGACACGCGTATGAGTGGCTGTGGATCTCTGAGCATGCGCTGTGCGTACGTGTGTTTGTGTGTGCTCGACAGAGTGTGCCCAGGGACACAGGCCCAGCCCCTCTGTGAGGAATGCTGGGAGCCCTGGGAGCTCCGTGGTCCCCCCAGGCCTCCGCAGCAGCCGGCCTCATATTTTCCATCTCATTTTCCATCTCGCTGGAGCTGCCCGCCTCCCCCTAAGGACAGGCAAACCGCTGAGGATTCTTAAAGACCCAGGTCTCAGAGAAGATTCTTCCAGACCCCCTCTCAGCTGCCACTTGGGGGGCTGGGACTCAGGGCAGGGACCAGGCGGGAGCTTTGCTGACCGTAATGACCAACCCCCCTCCCGAACCCAGCGACAGATTCTAGAAGCTAAGAAGAGCTGAGAAAACATCTGGCATTTGGCCTGGTAGCCAGGCAGCTCTCAGAACATATGAGTTGAATGAATGAATGAATGAATGAATGAATGAATGAATGCCTGGAGAAGCAGGTAAGGAAAAGGGACAACAGAGACAGGCACTAACATTTACTGCGCACCACACTCGAAAGGCTCCCCATGACCCTGAGGCAGGCATGCTTATCCCCCGATTTACAGAAGAAGAAACAGAGGCTCAGAAAGGCTGAGTATCTCACCCAACATCACACAGCTTGTAACTGACAAATCCAGGCAAGAACTCTGCTCTGTGAAACTCAGAGGCACAAGCCACCTCCTGCATGGGAGAGGGTGGAAGAGCAATGGGACAAGGGGAGCTCCTTAGGGTTCTCTAGTGAGGTTCCTAAGTACAGCCACGGTGCAATCGTGGGCACATTTACATAGCCTCTTGGTTTCCTTATCTGCCAAATGGATCTGACGTCAGAACCCTCAACACAGGGTTGCTGTGAGGAGTAAGGGCTTACTTAACCCAGAGCCTAGCGCACTGGAAGCGATCAACAGGGGATAGCATTCATGAGGCAAGAGCCACAGAAGTCCAGGGATCAGTGGTCTGGGGGGTCCCCCGAACGTTTCTAATAGTCCAGCTCCCTGGGTTCTAGCCTAACCATTAACTAACCCTTAAGGCTGGATCCAAACCCCCATCGTTTCCTCCAGTACCTCACATCCCCCTTGTCCCAATCACACGCTGCACAGGTGCAAGGCACATATTCCCATACGTGCATGCACGTACATGTCCCTTGCCGCCTGCCTGCAGGCCCAGGGCCCCACCCCAGCCTATGTTACCTCTACTTGTTCCCAACAAGTCTTAGCTTGGAGCCTGGCACACAACAGGATCCCTCTAACCAACCTGTGTCCCAGACTAGACACACCGTTAGCAACTAAAAGCTCACTGCTCCAGTCATGCTATAGAAAGAACAGGACCTAGAGTTAGCCCAACCAGGTTTGGAATCCTGGCTGTGACCTGGGGCCTCCATTTACCCGAATGTACAATGAGAACTAGAGGTGGAGGACGGATGCTTCCTCTCCTAGGCTGACATCTAGATTGGCTGTACTTCACTCACACCTAGACCCTCCAAGGAGGGAGCAGGGCAGCATGGAATATGATCACACCTTCCTGTCCCCCTGGAAGCAGCTCCTGATTTATTCACATCCTAAAGCTACGGGGACCCACCTTCCTGGCTTCTCCCAGCTCCCCCAAGAATAAAGACACGGACGTCCTGTCTGCTCATTGGCTAACAAAGACAACAGTTCCCCCAAGAGATGTGGGATTTCACTGCTTGTAAAACGTTTTCTTGTCTATTCATACCTCCCTGGTTCCTGAAAACAATCCTATAAAGCTGCCTGGGTAGGTTCCATCACCTTCATTATATAGATGAAAAAAAGGAGCTCAGAGAGGCCAAGCGACTTGCTCAAAGCCACACAGTAAATGGCAGAGTCAGATCTGAAAGCCAGGTCTTTGGGCCTCAACTCTCAGATTCTTCCATCTACACTCAGATGGTTCTCAGCATGTCCTCACCACATGGTACATGGACAACAGTTAGCGGTGATGGGGAGGAAGACCTCAGACTACCAGGGTTTTGAAGGTCAAATGCAGTCATTGTGTCTGCTCTGCAACTAAAGCTGCATCTTAGAATCCTGGAACCTTGAAAGTTAATAATCTTCAGACTTCCTTGGCTGGAATGGATCCTGAGGTCAGGCAGCTCAGCTGCAGTCACCCCATAAATCCCTCCCTGAATCTTCCTTCTAATCACAACCACCAACGTTTTGTACAGTTTACAAGCTGCTTTCCACAAACCCTACATCTTCATCCAAACATGCAAGGTCACCCAGCCTTTGTTTGAATAACTCAAGTGACAGCAAGCTCACTCTCTTCTCCGTAGCAGCCCCTATCATCTGATCGAGAGGCAGCTGCCCCATTTACACTTTCCCGGCTTGGGCCCCAGGGCAGGCCTCTAGCAACAGGAGATCGGCCACCACCAGTGAGGCCTTCCTTCCGTGGTAGACAGGTCCCAGGGCCCCCACCACTGGGAGATGAACCCAAGCAGGGCCCCACCAGACTTGGGACTCAACCCAGGTAGCATGTAATCTGCAGGGGACACACTGGGGATCTAAAGTCCTCTCCTGGTAACTCAGTTTGTGCATCTTGGAAGCAAAGAGGCCCAGAGGGGCAGGAAACACGTCAAGAGTGCAATACACTCTTGGGGCACCTGGGTGGCTCAGTTGGTTAAGCGTCCCACTTTGGCTCAGGTCACGATCTTACAGTCCGTGAGTCTGAGACCCGTGTTGGGCCCTCTGGTGCCAGCGCAGAGCCCGCCTGAGATCCTCTGACCACCCCCTGCCCCTCCCCTGCTGGTTCTCTCTCTCAAAACAAATATACTTTAAAAACAAACAAACAAACAAAAAACAGAGCATAATACACTCTTACTCCAAGCCCTGGCTGTCTGGAGAACCGGCTCAGGGACCCAGAGCAAGTGCCTTCCTCTCTCTGGCCACAGTTAACCCATCTGTAGAATGAACAAAACACCTCCCATGACAGCCACTACACTTAATGGTCCACATGCCCAATCTCTAGATTTTCATCTCGCCTCTGTGAGATTGGCAGCTGGATCAAACAAAGCTCTAGAGGGACCAACCCAAAGTGCACGCGGCAAGAACTGCACAGTCTGGCCCTGCTCACCTCGCCGCCCAACCTCCTCCCTCTCTCCAGTCTCTGCACTATCCCTCGAAGTCAACACACTTTTTCCCACTTCCTTCAGCCGGGAATGTTCTTATCTAGGTCCTATTCAGCTGACCGCATGTCACCCTCCAGGCCTTGGCCTCCCTGAAGGCCCCCAGCCCCACTGAGAACATGATGGGTGCCTCTGGAAACGTGTCACACACCACTGGGAAACAGCAGTGATCACAACTGCCCTCATCTGAGGCAGACACTCCAGAGGTGTTTGCAAACATTATCTCCTTTAACCCTTAAGGTTGGAAGATGTGGGATATACCTTTTTACAATGAGGAAACTGAGGTCTGGAGATAGTAAGTAACTTGCCCGAGTTCACACAGCCAGGAAGCCACAGACCCGGATCCAATAGTAGCCTGAGGTCTGCGCATGAAGCCTGCAGTACTGAATGAATGATGGAAACGTGGTCCAGTCCCAGCCTAGGCAATGGGAGGTGCCCAGCCAGGCCCTGGCCCCTGTGAGACCTTGGGCTCAACCCCCAGCCTTCTGGGATTACTGCCCATCTTAAGAGTCACGGCTGGCCCAGGCAGACTCCAGAGCTTTGCCTGATGACTTCCTGGAAGGGACAGGAACCCACAGGGGTTGGTACACAAGGAGATTCTGAGGCAAAGCTCCATGGCCCATCTCCCTCGCCAGGACAAACAGTGTGAGCAGGAAGCAGGAGTAAGGAGCTCAGGGTGTGAGTTCAGAGCAGCTTAGGCAGGCAGTGCCAGAAGCAGCTCAGGGCACCAAGAGGGCAGGACCAGGCCTCTTTCTGGATTATCTCTGTCCCACCCACCCTCCACTTGTCCTCTCCTCACTACGGGCTTCTGAACACTGTGAGAGCTGACTGAACGAACCTTCAATTGTCAACAGTGAACGGCGCCTTTGGGAAGACTTACCCTCCCATTTAATAGATGAGAAGGCTGAGACCTGGCTTGGGGAAAGATGAGAGGCTGAAGGGGTGGATTATGCTGATTCAGACAGTCCCTGTCCTTTTATTCTACAAGTATTTACTGAACACATGCTGCAGAGGAGACACAGTCGAGCAAGACCCCAAAAGTCTAACGAGAGAGAAACCTATTTGGCCAAAGCTAAGTGTTGCCAGGCAGACATAAATCAGCAGAGTGATGTTGATTCCTGTGGCTCTTGGCCAGGGTGCTCTGGGTATGGTGCCAGGCCATCAACTGATAAGAGTGGTAGGTAACATTTCAGCCTCTTCCAAAACCATGCTCAGCCAGTGGTGGGAAAGCCCATGAAGCTTTCAGTCTTCCCAGCCAAGGCCAGCACATTTTATAAAGCTGCTACAGTACCAAGCAGTGGGCACACAGAGACTGGCCAGCACCCAGTAGGTGCACATGTTCACTGAAAGGGTGAAGGCAAGATAGGTCTGCTCTCCGGGGAAGCGCTCAGGTGCCCCAGATGCTCAGAGGGAAGGCGGCTTTCAGATGGACAGCTTCCCTCCTCTCACCAGAAACATGGGAAGGCCAAGGGCAGCAGCCATGAGGGGCCAGTGGGACCTCTGTGTACTGGGCAGACAAGAGCAGAAGACAACATCCTGGGATTTAGGAAGCTGCCTCTGAACCAGTTCTCTCACGACATCATCCTCCCAGGCTGCGGGACCGTTAGACTGGGCGGAAGTCGGACTCTAGCCAAGGGGATGTTCCCAGATGTCATGCTTTCAAATGGGACCCACCCTGAAAGGCAGGCGGGGACAGGCCTGAAGCAAGGAAAGCCCTGGGTAAAGACTCAGCATGGTGTTCTGGCCTCTCCTTGGCAGGGGACAGCCATGGGTTTCCCTGGCAGAAGTGCACACCGATACCTGTCCCGGAAAAGAGAGCCACCCAAGGCCTAGCTTCTGGCCTGCGGGTGGGGGGGGTCTAAGCAGCTGAAGGACAGAGGTTCAGTCCCTCACTGGCTACCCACCCCCCACCACAAGTAATGCATCCAGGCATCTTCCAAAGCAGTTTTCTCATGCCTCCCTCCCTCCAAAATCAGGGCCCTTTGGCCAGTCTCGTCATCTAGGGTCCTCCTCAGGAGACGGTTTCCCAGACAAAAAAAGGGAGGCAAGGTGTGTGGGAGCCCCAGGGTGGTCTCCGAGGATTCAGGCCCCCTTTCCCAGCCGCTTCAGCGGGACGGTGGGCCTGCTGGTGCCTCAGGCCCCCGGGGCCGTCACAACCCGCACCTCCCGGGGCCTCCCTCTCCCGCCCCCCACCAGCGCCCCCACCTTGAGATAGTCGTTCTCCGAGCGTAGCTCCTCCAGCTCCCGCACGAAGCCGCCGGGCCCACAGTCCAGCATCTCCTCGGTGAGGTCGGAGAAGGCGAGCGAGGCACTGAGTGGCAGGCGGCTGCTGCCCACCGACGACGCGGCCACCGACGGCTCATCGGGGGAGGCGGGCGGCCGCGGGGGCTGCTGTGCTGGCGGCGCGGGCTGGGGCGGCTGCCCGGTGCGGGCCCCCGCCGGGCCCCCGGCCGCGGACTCGGCGTCGCTGCTCAGCGCCAGCTCCAGGCCCAGCAAGCGCGCCTCCTCCGACGCGCAGTCCGACACCTCGGAGCTGCTGTCGGTGAGGCTGGGCGGCGGGGGCGGCGGTCGCGGCCCGGTGCCCGGGCGCGGGCGGCCCTTGGCGCGAACCCCGGTGCGGACCCCGGCCACTCGCGTCCCCGCGCTCCGCGCCCCGGGCGCCACTGCGCGCCCCTTCTTGTCGGGCCGCGCGGAGGACGCGGCGCTGCAGGCGGCTGCGGCGCCGGGGCCTGGGCCTCGGCGGCCCTTGGCCAGAGACCAGCCGGCCACGTCCTTGGGCCGGGCCGGCGACGGCGCGCGGTGGCTCTTCTTCCTCTCCGGGGCGGGCGCGGGCGGGGGACCGCAGCCCCGGGCCGGGGGCTCCCCCGCCGGCACCTCCATCGCGGCCTCCCTTGGCCTCAGCGAGCGGCGCGCATGGCCCGGGCCCACCCGGCCTCCGCGCCCCTGGGGAGGGTCCCGGCGCCGCTCCGGCCCCTCGGACCGCGGCTCCTCTCGGCCCACCTCAGCCCCGGGGCTGCGCTCTGGCCCCGACCCCCGCCGCACCGGCTCTCCGCTGCCCTGAGCTCGGAGAGAGCGGCCCGATCGCCTCCAGGCGCCCCGGCTGCGGCTCCGGCTCCGCCCGGCGCCCGCCCCCTCGGCCTCGCCGCGCCCCCGGAGTGCGCCCGGGACTCGGCTGCCTGCGCGCCGATCGCTCCCTCGGGCTCCGAGTCCGGCAGCGGCCCGGGCCCCGGCTCCGCCCGGCGCGGCCCGCCCCCCGCGCAGCCCCGCCAGCTCCCCGCCCAGCCGCCTCGGCTCGGGGGCGCGCGGCTCCGCGAACAAAAGGCGGACGCGGCGGGAGCGGCAGGGAGGGACACAGGCTGCGAGCGAGGGAGGGATCTGCGAGGCAACAGCGACCCCCTCGAGGGTCAGGCGGGCCTGGGCTGCCGCGGCCCGGGCTCCGTCCTCCTCCGCTCTGCCGCCGCCCCCTCCCCTGCCCGCCTGGGGAACGCACCCGGCCGAGGCTCCCCTGCGCCCAGCGTCCTGGCAGGGGCCGCGGGAGCGGCGAGCGAGGGGACTCCCAGGCAGAGGCCGGGCGGACCTCAGATCGCAGGAGCCAGCATCCATATACACCGCCGGTGCCTCGCCCCTCGCGGCTGTGCGGAGCGTGCGCGGACTCCGCCCCCCTCAACCTTGCAAAGCGAGACCAATTATCCCATTGTACAGATGCGTAGACTGAAGTCTAGGGAAGACACGCGATTAGCGCGAAGTCATCGGCGGAGCTGGGATGGAACGCAAACCTCACACCTTCAGGGCGTGCTCTGGTTCTTAGACCTCCGCTTCCCTCTTACAGGCGTAGGGACCGTGGAGCCCTAGGTGCACGCCCAGCTCTGCACACCTTGACAAGCGGGAATCTCAGACATACTCCCTCCAACCCCGGCCCGCTTTCAGGCTCTGCACGGCTAAAATGGAGGCCGCCCACTATGAGGTGTCAGACCAGCGATGCTTTGGGAGTCGGTTCTGACCCCGGTAGGGGCTGGCACGGACTGAGGACAATTACCCTGATCCCCACACGTTTCTCCCCAGGGCAACCGGGACAACCCGGGACAGCCCGGGAGCGCTGGCTCTGGTGGTTTCCTTTCTTTCCTTCCAGGGCTGTGCTTCTGGCCCTGTTGTAGATTTTCCTGTGTCGATCACACCTTCCCCGCCTCCTCCCCCTCCCCCGCTCCTTGCGGCTGCTACTCCTGGTGGAGCCACCGCCGGCCCCAGGCAGTTTTAAGTCTTTCGGCTGGCTGCCCCCGGGTCGGCACCCACCCCTCAGCACCCCCTTGTCACCTAGAGAGGGGGGCAGGGTGGTGTTTACCCCTCTGCATCCTCTTCTCCCCGCCCCATCCCCGTTCCTGCCTTCCCTCCTTTCCTTCCACCTCCTCTCCCGCCCCCCATCCCCCCACTCCCCCAATCCTGTTTCTTCACCTCCCCTGCCCTTGACACTCAGGCGGCACCAGGTCTGCTTCTTCGCTTCTATCCCACCTCCCTCACAGCAGTGAGTACTGGGGTATGCCTTCTCACCTGAGGCATGGCTTCGCCCTGATCTACGTATGTCCTGGTGTGTGTGTGTGTGTGTGTGTGTGCCCCCTCTGCCCTCAGATTTTTCCTCCAAGTGGCTCCACAGAGACACATGGAGCAGGGCCACCTAGCAAGTTCTCTGCAAAGTATTCCCACCCCCTCCTGACAAGGCACAGCTCCCCTGTTCCCACTGACCGTCCACTCACCTAGTCCATAGGCACCAGATAGGACAATGAGTGGACTTGTCCTTGGTACATTCCTGACCTCATGGAGCTTAGAGTATGGGGGGGAGATGGGCCACAATGGATTCATTACATAAAATACCCCTAGGTGGTATTGTGTGGCACAGGGGCAAAGCCTTCCCACCTCCTGGGCCTCAGAGTCCCCACCTGGTCTAGTGTGAGGGTCCTTTCAGCTCTGATGCCTCCATTTCTTGTAAGCTGGTCATTTTCTGGCACAGAGATGCTATAGAGTTCTTAGAGATGGTTTATCTTCTCTGTGTTTCCGTTTCTCCTCTATGCCTTATGTAGGTCTGGAGATGTTGGATGGTGTGAATGCAGGCAGGTGACATGCTAGACCCAGGCCGGCTTGGCCACTCCTGACACACCTGTGGCCACACTGGTGGTCCTGAGATTAGAGTGGCCTGGATCTTCCCACTTGGACCTGGGCCCAAGTCCTGGCTCTACCACATATCCTGCTTGGGTCCCTGACGGCTGAGAAGCAGGCTGAGGGCCCTCCCTGCTCCGAAGTTATTTGGATTTGAGGAACCATGAATCTACAGTGTAGCCCCAGCAACATGGCCCTGGTGGGGAGGGCTCCAGAGGTGGTGTGGGGCCTAGGAAGGGGCTCTGGACTCAGACTTAGTTCAGACCAGAAAAACCTGGACTTGCTGGGAGTCCAGAATTGGTGACATGCCGGCAGGGAGACTGTCTGTCTACAGCTTCCTGGCCGTCGGGCACTCACTTATGCCGGGCTCCGAGCTCAGCACTTCAGTAGAGGATCTCAGAAAGGCTAGGAGCTTCTGGTGGCTGATTGCATTTTCCAAAAATAGGCACAGCAATACGCAGCCCATCCAATCCCTCCTTTTAAGTGCGGCATTGACACTCTTACAGTTGAGCCACGGGATCTATATTCCCTCCCCTTTAACCTGAGTAGGCCTTTGTGACCTCCTCAACCAATAGAGAATGGCAAACGTGATACCGGGACTTCCAAGGCTGGCTCCTAAAAGACAGTTTGGCGCTCTCTCATGCCCTCGTGCTTGCCCTCTCTCTCTCAGTCCACTCACCTCAGAACCCAGCTACCACATTGGGAGGAGGCCCAGGCCTCGTGGAGAGGTTAATGAAGGTGTTCCAGCCAGCAACTCCAGCTCAGGTCCCTGCTAGCCACCAGACATGGGAGAGAGTGAACCTTCAGATGATCCAGCCCCCAGCCTTGGAGCTGTCCCAGCCAACGCCAAGTAGAGCAGAAATGAGCAGTCCCAAACTGCAAAATAAATATTGTTGTTTTAAGCCACTGGGTTTTGGGGTAGTTTGTTACGCGGCCATGGATAACTGGAATGCTTGTCCAAGGTCACATAGCTTGGAAGTGGCAGAGCTGAGACTGACTGGAACCCAGGGCCATCCGACTTCAGAGTCTGTTGTGCCACCCTAATGGGTGATATTCAGCTCGGACACACAGTGTATGATGCCTAAAGCTCTACTCGAGACGGAATGAAGCATCAAATGATTATAAGAATTATATATCAGATTGTAAGAAATGATGCTGGTTACCCAGTAGAAAAATCAGTTTATTTCCTCCCATTCAAGCTGTTGAATTGATGAAACTGAATGGAGACTAAATCCTGGAAGGCATCAAAGAGGAGGTGATTTTTTTTGTAACGAAAGGGTTTTTTTTTTCATTATACAAATTATTAAAGAAACAAGTCACTGGCTGAGGGAAAATTAGAAAAAAGTCACTGCTTTAGATAGTGTAGTCAGGGAGGCCTTGCTGAGGAGGTGACATTTAAACTGAGTTATTAGAAAAAAAAAAAAAAAAGCTCTGGGCCTCTGGGTGGTTCAGTCAGTTGAGCTTCCAATTCTTGATTTTTGGCTCAGGTCATGATCCATGCTGAGTGTGGAGCCTGCTTAGGATTCTCTCTCTCTCTCTCTCTCTCTCTCTTCTCTCTGTCTCTCTCTCACTCCCTCTGCCCCTCTCCCCTGCTCATATGCTCTTTTTCTCCCTAAAACTAAAACTTAAATTAAAAATTAAATTAAATTCGGGGTGCCTGGGTGGCTCAGTTGGTTAAGCGTCCAACTTCGGCTCAGGTCATGATCTCATGGTTCATGGGTTTGAGCCCCACGTCGGGCTCTGTGCTGACAGCTCAGAGCCTGGAGCCTGCTACAGATTCTGTGTCTCCCTCTCTCTCTCCCCTCTCCTGCTTGTGCTGTCTCTCTTAAAGGTAAATAAACATTTTTAAAAAATTTTTAATTAAATTAAATTAAAATTTAAAAAAATTTAAAGCCCTAAAAATTAGGCTGCTCATGGTTCATTAGTTCAGGCCCTGCATTGGGCTCGCAGCTATCAGCATGGAGCCCTCTTAGGATCCTCTGTCCCCCTTTCTTCTGCCCCTCCCCTGCTTGCACTCTCTCAAAATTAAATAAACATGTGTATTTAAATAAATATGTGTATACATAAATACATTTTACACTGAGTTGTTCAAAGAGCCAGAGTAAGAGAATTCAGACAGAGGAAACAGCCAGGGAAAAGACTCTGGAAGAGGGACAGGCTTGATAGATGTTTAAGGAAGTGAGAAGGTCAATGTGACTAGACTTGATGGGTGATGGACAGTAAAGGACAAGTTAAAGTTGGAGAAGAGCCAAGGCATGTCTCATTGGAGACTCTAAGCAGGGGCATGATAGAATCTAATTTGTGTTTTAAACAGATCACTCTAATTGGTCTGGAGTCATGAAGAGTCATCAGCATTTGGACAATATTTAAACCCATGGGACCAGGTGAGGTCATGTTGGGAGAGCATCTATAGAGAGAAGAAAAACTGGCTCACAAGCAGGAAGTTAAAAATTCCTGTTTCTAGGGGCACCTGGGTGGCTCAGTCGGTTGAGCATCCAACTTTGGCTTGGGTCATGATCTCACAGTTTGTGGATTCCAGCCTCTGTGGGGCTCTGTGCTGTCTTTTGGATCCTCTGTCCCCCTCTCTCTCTGCCCCTCTCCTGCCCGCACTCTCTCTCTCAAAAGTAAATAAAACATTAAAAAAAAAAAAAGAATCGCTAGTCTAGAACATGGGTAAAAGGAAAAGCCAGAGAGGGAGCAGCCAGTGAGGTAGGAGAGAACGTGCAGCAATGTGTTGTCTGGAGGCCCAGACACTAGACCAGACTGTCAAGTGGCGGAGAAGCTGGAGGAAGAGGAGAGCAGAAGAGTGCTCCCTGCACAGCACGACTCAGAGGCTGCTGGGGACCTCGCCAAGAGCAGGGGTGGTGGGGGCAGAAGCCCAGGGGAGTGGACTGAAGAGTGAACAGGACACGGAGGCAGAATGCAGAAGGAAGAGAGATGGAGCAGTGGGGGAGGGACTGTCGCATGAGATGGAGAGAGAGAGAGAGAGGCAGAGAGAACAGGCAAGTGAGAGATGGACGCAGCCGGGATGGAAAAGGGGAGACAGACGGATCCAGTGACAGGGGCCTGGCTTCTGAACGGAGCGAGGGCCTTTTCTGTGTCGTCCTGGGGGAAGGATGGAAGAGATGGATGAGATGCAGGGGCTTCTGTCGGGAAGGTGAGGGGACGGCTGACAGCTGGCTTCTGTTTTCTCGGTGGAGAAGTAAGTCGCCAGGTGAGAGTGAGGAGACCAAGGAGGGCACAGACCTAGATCTCAGAGAACAGAAATCAGATTTCCCAGGACACGCGAGGGGGTGTGTCAGGCCACCGTAGGAAGCTACCTGAGGTTCAAAGTGAAGCCAGTCCGTGCAGCGAACATGGGGAGTTTTCTAGAAGGGACCCTGGTTATTTTTCTCCTAAAGTCCTCAGGTGTATTTCGCATCGCTGAAACCACGCGGCACGTCCTCCCTGCCTTTTTTCACTTAACAGGATCATGATCTCACGGTTCGTTAGTTCAAGCCCTGCATTGGGCTGGCAGCTATCAGCATAGAGCCCTCTTGGGATCCTCTGTCCCCCTCTCTTCTGCTCCTCCCCTCTCCTGCTCCCCAGGATAGCAGAGGCATTTCCCCACTCACTTACAAACTCTTTACAAACATTACTTTTAATACTTAGAAAAAATCCACAGAGTGGATGTTCCAAGGGTCACTTAACCTTTCCCCCTTTTTCCTGGACATTCAAATTGTTCCCTGGCAAGGATATCGGAGTTCTGAAAGAGGCGGCGTGTGGTCTGGAAAAGAAAGGAAAAGGCAAGCTTGGAGGCAGGGCTGGGATGTCTGCCACTCTGGCACCGAGAATCCCATCAAGAAGCTTTTAGGGGCCTCTTATTGGCAACTGGTGCTCCTGACAGGTCACATGCTAGGTTTTCCAGGACATGAGGACAAAGAATGGGACAGCAAGGCGAATCTCACTGGCTTCTCAAAGTGCCCAGTGCCCAATGGTTCGGGTATGGAGCATGGGGGAAATAAGGTTGGGAGAGCCAGACATGTGACCCCTGAACCATTTATAGTTTAAACACATATTGCAACAGCCATGTTTGAGGTAGCAACAGGCCCCTTCACTTGCCTGTTTTCCCCATAATACAAGTCTGTTCTTCATCCCCCCCTTCCTGGAGGGGGCATTGTCCCAGGACACCTGATAGGAACTCAAGTCCCCTCCACAAGGCCCAGCAGAGGGGATCTCTTTCAGCTGTGTGAGAATGAAGTGGGCCACCTGAGCCAGTGGGCTCACCCACCCAGTAGAGGCCAGGAGACCACTTGGTGGACATACTTTCCAGGGGATACTGCCCTGGCTGGAGACTGCTTGTTCTGGGGTCAGCTGAAGCCACTTCCACCTTGGGGTTCTGTGATTCAACAACACAGCATTCACTGAATCCTACTGTGAGCCAGGGACAGAAAGGCAGCCCACGTGGACAAAGCACCTACTGTGTGCCAAGCACTGGGCTTCCCACGCGTGATCTCACCTACTTTCACAACAGGCCACTGAGGAAAGAATCACCGCCCTATCTGAGATCGGGGAGCATCAGGGCAGAACCCTACAACATGGGGTGGTGGATGGAGAATCCCACAGCATTGCCTTTTCTTACAGCGTCTGTACCCAATAAAGGTAGGTTCCTAGTGGTGGGCTTCAGGCATAGGTGTGGTAAGAGGAGTTTACGAGCCAAGAAGTTCACTGTCCTCCCTCTCTTTGGGCTGGTGAGGGCAGAGCTGGGGCCAGAGGGTGACAAGGTCTTGTTTGTGTGTGTTTATGGGATTTGAGTTTCTGATGGACGATAATCACTGCCAGGCTTCCCAACTGGAACGGGAGCGGGCACAGGGCCAGGACCTGCCACCCTCTGGGGAGGTATAAGAGCCGGGGAGGAGGGCCTCGAGCCCGACTGGGGCAGACGTGCCAGCCACCGCTGGGGGACCAGGGTGCCGAGCTAAAGCTGCTTCGGACAGACTTCCGAGTGGAAGAGTTGGTTCTGGAAGTGGCCCTCTGTCTGGGGAGAGTCTGGGAGATGCACTAAGGAAACCATCGGGCTGGACAGGCTGGTGGAGGTTGAACACGCGTGAGTACACTCTTCCACAGTTCCTGCCGTTTTCTTCCCCACTGAGCGACTTCTTCCACACACTGAGTGATGGAGTGACGATCTGTCCCAGAGGAGCCCAGGTGGAGCCTAAGTGGCCACTTGTCTGGAATTTGAGCCCTGGACTTCTCAGAGGCAGTGTGGGGGAAAGGCAATAAGCACTGTCATTTACCCAGTGCTATGAAACACCAGCCACTGTGGCTTATCTCACCAAATTGGTAATGGAGGCTGGGCTCAGCATCCTAGCTCTTGGGGGAGCGGGGTGCAGAGAGAAAATCCCAAGCAGGCTCCACGTTCAGCACGGAGCCCGACACGGGGCTTCATCTCACGACCCTGAGATCATGACCCGAGCTGAGATCAAGAGTTGGACGCTTAACCGACTGAGCCACCCAGACGCCCCAGCATCCTAGTTCCTCGGGCATTATCTTCATTTACTCTTACAACAGCCCTGTGTGGTGGATATTAGTATTTCACAGGAGACCGAAGCACAGAGATGTTAAGTAACTTGCCCAGGGTCACATAGCAAGTAAGTGGCAAAACCAGGATTTGAACTCCCTGACTCGAGAGCCTGTACTTGTAACCTCCATGTTATACTATTGTGTGGCTGTGCTAAGTCTCTTCCCTTTCTGAGTGGTAATTTCTTTATCTGTGATTGATGATCAGAAATACATTACCCTGAGCTTCCCTAAAGATGCCTTGAGATGGGTCGGCTTTAAGCACTGGGAAGCCTTGTTGGAAACATTATCAAGAACTCAGTGCATGCCCTTTGACTCAGCGGTCAACTTTTGAAATTTATCATAAAGGATATAATCAGATTTATGAACAGGGAATTTCATTACAGTTTTGCTTATAATTACAGAAAATGAGAAGTAAACAAAATGTCCAACAGTTGAGGAATGAATGATATGTATCCTATGATAAAATAATATGTAACCATTAAAAATCGTGTGTTCAAGAGGTACTGAATGTCATTGGAAAATTCTCATTTGTTAAGTGGAAAAGCCACTTCATAAAGTTATACATGGTATGATGTATTTATGAAAGTGTGTACATATATGTATATTAAATAAATGAAAAAGATGGGGAAAATACCTTAAGGGTAGAGAGTGTATCCCTGAGAGATGAAATTATGAATATTTTTGTATTTTGCTTTATTCTTTTCTAGATTCCTCAAAATGTCTATAATTAACATGTCTTTTTAAATTAGAAAAATGAAGATTTTTAAAAAATGTATCTATTTAAAAAATTTTTTTAATGTTTATTTATTTTTGAGAGAGAGGGAGAGAGAGACAGTGTGCAAGTGGGAGAGGGGCAGAGAGAGGAAGACACAGAATCCCAAGCAGGCTCCGGGCTCTGCACAGAGCCCGACGCAGGGCTCAAACTCATGAACCGTGAGATCACGACCTAAGCAGAAGTTGGACACTTAACCAACTGAGCCACCTAGGCACCCCTGTTTTTTGTTTTTCAAGATTTGTTCTTCTGGTTTAGGGTTGGCTCCTTTCGAGCATCTGTTCTGATATACTCATTGGCTTTAAGAGTACCTGGCAGTCAGTATTGTGAGGGTCTCTGAGATAATCTGGTCCAACATGTTTCATGTGGGACAACCGAAGCCCAAGGGTACAAGGGACTTAACCAAGGTCAGAAAGAGAACCAGGAGTTCCAGACCCCCAGCCTGGAGCTCAAGCATCTGCCCAAAGGGCCATCATCCCTAGGCCAAGCTGCCAGAAGGGCAGGGAGGAGGAAGGGAATCACAGCTAGAATTTACCATGTATGGTTAATGTGTGTTAGTCACAAACTGCAAGTGAGGCCTTGAATGCCGAGGGTAGCTGACCTCATGGACCCACCCAGCGACAATTCATCCTGGGAGTGACAGGTGAGAGGGAGCAAAGGGCAGCTGGGTGGCCTGAAGCTAGCAGGGTGTGCCCCAGGCCTCTCCCTGTCACCTCTAGGCCTCTCCCAGCAGTGCTTTCTCCCCTGTGACGGCTAAGGACTCTTACTGCCAGCGGCTGGGCTCGGACACGAGAATGAAAGGTCTCCACTGGCGTTACACTCGGCTGGTAAGGGGCCCGGCTTGGGCTGGGGGGTTAGGTCAGCAAAGGTGCGGGAGGCCAGATCTCTGGCGGGATGGGATCTGGGCTAGCACTGGAGGCAGGTGTGATGTGTCCCCCTCCCAAGCCCCTCCTCAGCTGGCCCGGAGTTCAGAGCTCAGGAACCAGGGGCCTTGATACCCACCCCCTGGTCCGGAGACCCTAAGGAGCACAGACGGCTGTCTCCAGCCAGATGGAGCTCTGTCCAGAAGCCCCACCCAGCTAGGACCTGCTCCCCAGGCCTGAACCTGGGGAATAGCAAAGCAGCGTCCTGGTCATTTCTCATCCTCAGGGAGGCCTCTCCTTCTTACAAAAATTCCCCCAAGTCACCGTGTGCAGGCACACGTTTACACACGCACACGTTTACACACCCACATACACGCGCACGCTCCAACGTCCACTCCGGTACAGAGTGGAAGCGTAACTGAATGAATGCATAAACCCACACACATCCACACTGACACACACACATATTGATACAATCCCGACTCACAAACACATTGACAGGTAAACACACATGGTTACTCAACATCTCCTCGCACTGCTTTGCCCACACAGGTCTATGTGGAGCCAATGCACCCATTCACACGGACGAGCGCACATCTTACACAAACCCGCACGCCCTTACTCACCTACCACACGCATTGTCTCCCCGGCTGACAGGGAAGCCTCTGACCCTTATTTTCTTTCTTTGTAAAATAAGGGCAGTAAGGAATACCTTCTTCTTAGGATTCTTGGGAAAAATACAGGGAGGTCATGCACAGCAAAAGCACTTCACCCAGTGTGTGCTGATCAATATCAGCCACTATCGGTATTGGTGGTGTTAGGATTATTATTCCACGTGCAGACGCACACAGATGTAGCTCCCAGGGCCAGGCTGGGCTGCCACCAGCGCTTCTCTCCTGCCCCTGAGCTTAGAACTTGATCCTCTGGATCTGGAGCATGCAGAAAACCATAGCACCCATGGGCACATCGGATGGCCACACGTACCTCTGACCTTCGGCAGGCAGGGGCCAGGGCAGAAGCCGGATACGGGCAGGGGCAGACTTGTCTGTCATGGGCACCAGCCTTCTCTGGCTGGGCTGCCGGTTGCAGAGCCCTGGGCAGGGGTGATGAGGCAGCTGAAGCTCTCGGGCTCCGGATACATGGAAGCTGGTGTCTCCTTGTCCCTCGACTCACCAGGGTTCTTTGTGTCTTCACAGCCCAGTCGGGTGGAGGATGCTCTGTCTGTGGAGGAGGGTGAGGAAGAGGAGACAGCCCCGGCCCCATTCTCAGCTCCTGTTCCTGAAGATCCTGTGGAGCCCCAGCTGGCAGAAGCCAGCCAGGTTCTAGGAACCTCGGAGATGAGGCAGGTTCGGGCACAGTGCAAGGAGCCTGAGGGTCTCACCCTCCTGCTCTACCCCAGCCAGGTCCAGGGACACCTGGGGTCACTCCCGCTATGTCCCAAAGCTGGGATGGGAGTGGAAGGATGAGGTAGGGTGGATTAGGGGGAGGGGTTCAGCATCTCATCTATTCTCCAGCCTCTAGAGACCAAGGTGACCAAAGGGAGAGGGCCCCGAGGGAGACCTCACCTTGGTTCAAATCTTGGCTTTGCCACTTACTCCCTGCGTGGGCTTTAGGCAACTTGCTTCACCTCCCTGAGCCTCATTTTCCTCAACTGTAAAATGGGAATAATAATCCCTCTCTCTGAAGGCTGGTAATGAGCCCTTGGAAACAGTAAACTCCTCTGTAACCTGTAAAGCACCATGCCCGTGTGAGTGGAGTACCAGAGATATGGTGGGAGGCGCGGGGCAGGACGTGGATCCATCACTCACCTCCAGCCCTGTCTCTAGCTCAGCCTCCACCTCCCCCCAAGAGTCACCGGACATTCCTGGAGCCTGGCCTTCTGTACGTCAAGAAATGGCTTCAGCCTGCGGAGCCTTTACAGGCAGATGGAAGGCCACAGTGGGCCAGTGCTGCTGGTGCTGAGGGACCAGGATGGGCAGGTGAGCTGGGCCAGGGCCCCAACTTGAAGTTCTGGGGGTGCCCAACCGCACACAGTGGGCCCTGCCCCAGGGCAGCCTCAGGGGCTAGAGGCAGAGGTGATAGCCCAAGTCACTTATAATGGACACTGATGATGACATTGACACCTACATTGCTCAGAGCCATTCCTTCCCCCCTTCATTCCCTAATTCATCCTTTCAACACGTGTATACTAAGCACCTTCTCTGTGCCAGCTTAAACGCGGACTAGACCAACGTCAGGACAGAAGTGGTTCCAGCCCTCTTGGAGCTACAGGCCTAATAGGGAGGCAGGGTCAGGAGTTAAGCAAATAACTAGGAAGACATTTTAAGTGGGGTATCTATGCCTTAATGATCCATTTACGCTTTGAAAACATCCCCCTGCTGGTGGGAGAATGGATTAGAGGGGCTAAGAGAGAAAGCCGGCCAGTGAGGAGGCAGCCACAGGAAGTGCCTGCATTTCACAGCAGGGACCTGGGGAGGGCGCTGTCTCAAATCCAGGTGGTCTCACCAAGAGGGGATTTCTGGCAGGCTCTCTAGACGGGGTAGTGGAGAGGATAAAAGCTGGTTTCAACTGCTCTTCTGTGGAAGGAACATGTTAGAGCTGGGAGGGATCTCATGGGTCTCTGAGGACCCTCACGTAGGCAGGAGTTCCTAACATCCTCAAGATGCTGATCCAGGACTTTCCACCTCAAGGCCAGAGAGCTCACTTCTTCAGGATGGAGCCCCTTGGCTGAATGCCAGTGACTAGGAGGAAGTTGTTCCTTATGTTAAGTCAAAACCTACTCCCCATGGCTGCCTCCCAATGATCCTGCCTCTGCCCCTCAACACAGTGTATGAGAGTGAAAACCTGCAGTCCACCAACTATTCCACAAGGGGAAAATGGCTAAGTGAGCTATGGTCCCGCTACATAGTGACATATTGCCAAGGGCTGGTAAGAAAAATGATGTAGAGTCATAGCTATTAAAAGTGTGAAGGTTTTGTTTTCATTTTTTTATTTTTTAAGATTTTATTTTTATTTGTTAAGTAATCTCTACACCCAATGTGGGGCTTGAACTCACAACCCTGAGATCAAGAGCTGCGTGCTCCACCCATTGAGCCAGCCAGGTGCCCCAAGTTTGGTTGTTTGTTTGTTTGTTTTCATGTTTATTTATTTTTGAAAGAGAGACAGAGACAGAGAGAGAGAGCAAGTAGGGGAGGGGCAGAGAGAGGGAGAGAGAGAATCCCAAGCAGGTTCTGTGTTGCCATAAGCCCGATGCAGGGCTTCAGCTCATGAACTGTGAGATCATGCCCTGAGCTGAAATCAAGAGTCGGACGCCTAACCAACTGAGTCACCCAGGCACCCCTCAAGTTTTTGTTTAAATTTTTTTTTAATGTTTATTTATTTATTTATTTATTTTAACATTTATTCATTTTTGAAAGGCAGAGAGAGACAGAGCGCGAATGGGAGAGGGGCAGAGAGAGAGGGAGACACAGAATCCGAAGCAGGCTCCAGGCTCCGAGCTGTCAGCACAGAGCCTGACGCGGGGCTTGAACTCATGGACCGTGAGATCATGACCTGAGCCGAAGTCGGACACTTAACCGACTGAGCCACCCAGACACCCCATAAATGTTTATTTATTTTTGACACAGAGAGAGACACACACACAGAGTACAAGCAGAGAGGGGCAGAGAGAGAGGGAGACACAGAATCTGAAGTAGGCTCCAGGCTCCAAGCTGTCAGCACAGGGCCTGACGCGGAGCTTGAACCCACGAACTGTGAGATCATGGCCTGAACCGAAGTCGGACACCCAACCGACTGAGCCACCCAGGTGCCCCCCAAGTTTTTGTTTGTAAAGCAGGATATGAAAGGCACTCTTGGGCCAGTGGAGAAAATGTATTATGAACTGGATACTAGATAATATTATGAAATTGCTGTTAATTTTATTAGGTGAGATGATAGTATTGTGGTTATACGTGAGAAGGTCCCCATTCTTGGAGCTGAACTATTTAGGGGTAAAAGGTTATAATACCTACAATTTCAAACAGGACACCAAAAAAAATATAAGGAGAGAGGAAGCAAATATGGCAAACACATTTACAGTTTTAAACCCTCATGGAGGGTATCCTGTGCCGGACTTTTACTTTTTTTGGATGTTTGGACTTTTATGAAGAAAAGTGAAGGGGGGAGGCAGCTTACAAAACAATGTACAGGGTGCCCGGTTGGCTCATTTGAAAGAGCATGTGACTCTTGATATCAGGGCCATGAGTTCACATCCCACGTTGGGTGTAGAAATTACCTAAATAAATAAAACTTAAAAAAAACAAAACAAAACAGATGTACTATAGGATCTGGTTTTCTGTATAAGAATACGCACACTGGTATTAAACAGATGCTGGGAGGAAATGCACAAAAATGTTAAGAATAGTTATCTTGGGGAGCAGAGGGGGATTTGGGATGGCTTCATTTTTTCTTTCTGCTTGTCTATAACTTCTAATACTTTTCTACAAGGATTACTTATACAAAATAAGTACATTTAAGAAAAAGGAGGAGGACACCAGCAAGGGCTCTTCCTTGGGGAGTGTTAAGGGAAGGGACACACTGATGGGCTCTGGGGCCCTCTCCATCCCCCAGCTCTGTCCCAGGCTCCCCAGGGGCCCTACTAGGATGAGCCTATATTACCAAGCCTGGAGAGCGGGGTTGCCAGAGGACCTCCACTCCCTTCCAGCTGCAACTTCAAGCTCTTCTGCTTTCCAGATGTTTGGGGCCTTCTCCTCCTCGGCTCTTCGACTCAGCAAAGGCTTCTATGGTACTGGAGAGACATTCCTCTTCTCCTTCTCCCCACAGCTGAAGGTAATATTCCCAACCTTCTAGAGAGGGGGGAAGGAGGACTTATGACAAAGATCCTGGGGTCCTACTGGACAGATCCCAGATCCGTTCCCTATGCTGGAATGCCTGGTATCCATCTATCTTTCCCAGAAGGCAGTGGTGGGCAGTGCGTTGCCCAATTTCATCTCTTAAAAGGGCTCAGTAGATCCCTGGCAGCCACGGACTGGCTCAGAGAGGAAGAGGCGTGTTGCTCACCAGATGCAGGCTGCAAAGACAAGATGGGTCCAAGTGCAGGTAGATCTGTGGGTGTACAGGTAGGAAGACGAAGACAGACACATCCGATGACTTCAGTCTTCTTATGAAGTGTGGGGTGAGGTCATCAGCTAAGAGTGAGGATGGAGAAGTGTGAAGGTTGAGCAGAGAGAAAGTATCAAGTTGTCATCACAGGAGTGGAGAGGGAGGCCTGTGAGAGAGAACCAGACAAGCATAAGGACAGCTACGTAGCATTAACTGGAGGTGGGGAGTGTCAGTGTAAAGGCAAGCCGGTCACTTGGGCACGTGTTTTCCTCCAGCTGCATTCCGGTCCTCGGGTTGAGGCGTGGACAGAGCCCTTGGGAGGGCTCATCCAGGATGGGACTTTGGCCAAGCTGGTTTGACGGAGGGAGAGAGGGAAGCAGAAGTTGAAGGGAGTGAAAATACAAAATGGACCACAGAACCTACAGGATCGGTGGGGGAAGGGAAGCCAGGGAGGCTGAAGGACAATGAGGCAAAGATGAAAACAACAGATGAGAAGTGGCCTTGAGGTCAGAGACTTGGGGCAATGACACAAGTGGGACAGTGTGTTGGAATATAAGACACAGAGCGAGGGACATTGGAAACAGACTGGTAAGGTTCCTGGCTGTGACCGTAAGGGACAGTGGCTGAGGTGGGTATAAGGAAAGCCCTTGAGAGGAAGAGGAGAGGAGCTGAGGGCAGCCATTGGATGGGTCCGTGTGGATGGCAAAGTTCACCAAAGACAAAGGCAGAAATTAGGAAGAGGAGAGGATGGTGAGCCAGAGCTCATGCCTCTAATTAATGGTGACTGGTGACTAGGAGGTGGGTGACCGGCAGAGACAAGATGACTGGTGTCGTCATATGGCACTTGCTGCCAGAGAGCAGGGCTTTTGAAGGAGGAAGGGGAATTGTCCCCAACCCCTCCCATCTAAAGCTTTTCCATCTCTGGGCTATTTAGTGAACAAAACTACTTAGCACTGCATGCCCGGCATGAAAGACGACACTACCTTAAAAAAAAAATTTTTTTTTTAACGTTCATTTATTTTTGAGAGAGAGAGAGAGAGAAACAGAGTGCGAGTGGCGGAGAGGCAGAGAGAAAAGGAGACACAGAATCCGAAGCAGGCTCCAGGCTCTGAGCTGTCAGCCCAGATTAGTTTCTAATCTCATTTCACAAATTCGTGCATTCGATTGACAACATTCCTATGAGGTACATACTATTATCAGCACCATCTTGCAGTTGAGGAAACTGAGGCACAGAGAGGTTGAGTCACTTGCTCAACCTCACACAGCCAGTCGGTAGTGAGGATGCGATGCAGGAACAGGCCCCGGAGCTTGAAACTCAGCCACAGCACTACACTACCTCTCTAAATGTCCGAAGTTCTCTGCCCTGAGATGCTCTCAGGCTTGCAGAGGAGAGATGAGTACAATCTAGAGTGGCCAGTGCTGTGGAAGACACCCCAAGGAGAAGCACATGGATGAAGTGGAGGTGGGGAGATCAAAGGAGACTTCCCAGAGGAGGAGCTTCTTGCATCGCGTCTTGATGGACAAACAGAAGATCACCAGGTGATGGAGGGCATAGGGAAAAGTCTTCTTGGAGCACGTGCAAAGGCACAGTAATTGGAAAGAAGGCAATGCCCATTTAGGAACCCAACAGGCGAATGGGTAGGGGGTCAGAGTGTGAGGGAGGGCATAGCCCTCTGCGTTGGCATAGCATGCCCTCATGAAATATTTGTTCAGTGGATAAAGAACCAGTTCCAAGTGTTTTTGTTTGCTGTTAGAGATCTCTCCTCCCATGAATGGACCGAGAACCTACACATATACTCAGCGATTACTTGATCACATGACAAGTAGGTCACGAGGAGCTCTGGACTCCTTGCTAAAGGCAAAACACACTCTATCTATTGCATTGCCTCTATCAGCCAGCCTGGTACTCTTTCCAGGAAACAGGAAAGGGGTCTGCAGTTCACAGTAAACCCATGCTGGATTCTAATTACTACTTGCCTTCCTGTATTCACATGCTAGAATTCTAAAGTTCTAGGATTTTCCTCCTGTTGCACTGATAACTCCTTGTCAGAATCCTTTGCTGGCTCCTCCTCTCCCAAACCTTTTAACATCACAGGGGCCCAGAACTCAGTTTTTGGTTCTTGACTCTTGTCTACCCTTGTTTCTTTCAACGTCTCGTCCATTCTCACTGCTTTCCATGCCATCCACGTACTGATGGCTTCTGCCCCTGGACTCCAAACTGACATATATCCAACTAGTACCCAGCATTTCTGCTTGGACCTCCGACATGGCATTGCGAGCCTCACCTGTCCAAAACCGAGCTCCTGACTTTCCCGCTAAAATCGACTCGTCCTGCCAGCTTCCCCAGTGAAGTTAATGGCACCTCCATGTTTTCTGCTACTGAGACCAAAAATTTTTGAATCCTTGACTCCTCTCTGTCACATCCTACGTCTGAGCTGTCAGTGAATCCTGATGGCTCTGCCTTCTCTGTCTGTATTCAGAACCCACCACTTCTCACCATGTCCTTTGCTGTCACCTGGTTCAAGCCACCATCATTACTTGTCCTTGTTCCTGCTATAGCCTCCTCACAGGTCTCTCTGCTTCCACCTCAGTCATCACAATACCTAGAGTGTTCCTTTTAAAAAGGTAAGTCAGAGCATCTCACTCTTTGGCTTCAACCTGCCAGTGGCTTCCTTTCTTGGAGAAAAGCTGAAGTCTTTATAATAACCTGTAAGTCCTACATTTTCTGGCCTCTCTCTTATGTTGTTTCTTGCTGTTTTTCTTTTCCCTCACTCTGCTCTAGCCACAATGAGCTCTGAGCTGGTCCTTAAACATGCAGGCCTGCTCCCACCTCAGGGCCTTTGCACATGCTGTTCTGCCTAGCTTGCCTTCTACTGGATCACCACATGGCTCAGCTCTCACCTCCTTTAGGATTCTGCTCAAATGTCACTATCACAGAGAGGCCCTCTGTGACCAACTAATTTAAATTTACAACATTCTATTCCTTGGAAACCCTTTTTTGTCCTTATCTACTTTTTTATCCTTAGCATTTGTCACCACCTAGCATATTTTACTTAGTTACCTGCCCCTGCCTGCTAGAATGGGAGTCCCGTGAGGGCAAGAAATTCTGTCTATTATAGTCACCATTTTACCCAGAACATAAAACAGTGCCTGGTACTAAATGCTTTAAAAATTTTGTTGAATGAAATGAATTTTTTTTTACAGGGGCTGTCTTCACAGTCTCCTGCCATGGAATCCTGTTTTTTTAAAACCTGGGTAATCTTTACCTACCTTTGGTTGTTTGGCACCTCTTGTGTTCTTTATGAATTCCCAGTGGCTCCTTGATGGTGATTCCAAACAGCCCATGAACATGGTCTTAGTTTCTTCTGTACCAATGTTTATCTTACTCCTTCAAGTCTGAAGGTCACATTCTTCGATGAAAGTAGAGGAGGAATTGAATGGTTCTGTCTTCTCATGGTCACTTGTTAATATTATCTCACCTCTTCTGAGCCCACACTTATTTTTATTAATCTATTTTCTTGCTAAAAACCCTTTGGTTGCTCATAGACTATTTTGAACAACTAATTTCAGGCCATAATATGCTATACCTTTGTGGCCCTCTAAAAATATTTTTATTAGCCAAATTGACTCTTGAATAATTCATTCATTCAAGAGATATCTATGTCATGTCTTGGGAATACTGCTGGGAATCAAGACAGCCCTCACAGAGCTTACATGTTAGTGGGGCAGGCATTGGGACATTGGCATATGGAGAGGGTCACCTCAAAGGGTGGTCAATGCTGAGGAAAAGGACACAGGGTGTGGGAGGAAAGGCTACTTTAGACAGGGTGATCCAGGAAACTTCTCTGGGATGACATTTGGTCTGAAAGATGAGAAGTGGGCCAATTAAGGATCTGGGGGAAGAGCATTCTCAGTAGAGGGGTCAGCAAGTGTGAAGGTCGTAAAGCAGGAATAGCTCTGGGTATCCCAGGGACAGCAAGGCAAGGGTAGCTGAAGTGTGGTCAATAAGGGGGAGAAGAGGTCAGAGAGGAAAGCAGGGATCTGCTATCCTGCTGAAAGGATATCCTGCTGAAACCTGGGCTGTCAGCTCTAGCCAGGAGTTGGATTTTATTCCCATTGCAATGGGCAGGCCTTGGAGGCTTCAGGCAGAGGAATACTATCCGATCACATTTCTGTGTGAAGATGGGCTGTGGGCGGGTGACTGTGGAAGCAGGGATGCTTTAGGAGGCTGTGAGTGAGTGAGGAGTGACTGTGGTGTGGATTGGGTGGGCAAGAGTGGAGAAGGACAGCACAGAAATGGGAGTAGTCTGGGTGTCTCTTTGGGGTGGGGCCCACAAGACTTGCCGAGGAACGGGAGTGTGAGGCAGCACAGGGAAGGCTGCAGTGAGAGATGAGCCGTGGATGGCAGGATCAGGGCCCAACTCCTGACCTGGACCTTCCCCCTCCTCTCTCCATTTGGAAATAGGATGCTTCAGAGAGTTCTGGTCTGCCCTAGAACAGACGGGCTTTGGGTTGTGGGAATTCAGACCGGAAGGCAAAAGGAGGTGAGCCCCCTTGGGGAAAAATGTAAAGAAATCTCAAGAGTCTAGGGGCCAGGGGTACTTCCTATTGTTTAGCTGGGGCTTGGGCCTGGATGTTCTGTTCCGTCCACGATGGAACGACTGCCCCCCAGTGGTGTGGAGTCAAACTGCAAGGGCAGGACTCTTCCAGTAATCTAGCATTTCCTGTCACCCCAGGTCTTCAAGTGGACAGGAAGGAATTCTTTCTTTGTGAAAGGAGACTTGGATTCACTGATGATGGGCAGTGGCAGGTGCGTGTCTCAGTCTTCCCCGACTCTGGAGTCTGGGGGTAGTCTGTGTTCTGGTCCCTCTCCCATCCGGAAGGAAATACTGGGCAAGGCTGCCCCAGACAAAATGAGGCTGGTGGTTAACTTCCAGGCCTCTCCCTTCAACACTTCCCAGGTGCTGCCCAGTCTCCCAGCCAAACCCGTCAAACCTACTTTAAGTAAACACCGAGAGGAAAGAATGGCATGTGTTTATAGTCGGTGACAGCCTAGTCTGAATGTATGTGATTTGGGGAACAGCATTCCGCATGTTCAGATGAGGCTGGAGTCCAGGGATCGGTGAGCCTTACATGTGCCTGTCAGCCCCATAATCTCAGGGAACATAACTCATCGGGGGAAGGCAGGCCTCTGCCCAGGAACCCAGCGTGCGAGCGTGCATGCTGAGGGGGATGAGTAGATTAGAAAGAAGAGGTTAGTTTTACCCCTGGTGAGAACTCCACATTCAGGCAGACTAAAATCTTACCCTGGGGGCAAAGATGAGAGCATTGTCGGATTAGTAGCAAATTCTTTGCTCTCCCAACTGCCTGAAGAGCCCCACCCCCCCACCCCCGAAGCCAGTTTGGAGAAGAACACAGCAGCCATTGCTGATTTGCAATCGGTAGCCCACTTTCCAGCCCCAGCCTGGTTTGCTGTCAAATGAGGGGATCAGAACGAATGCTTTCTGATGTGTTTTGGGGGTTGAGTCCATGCCTTAAGATTCACTCCTTTGGTTAAGCATTACCATCTTTAAAATGTTCCACATGTTCTAAACCCGGACTGTGGCGATGGTTATACCACTGTGTATGTTTATTAAAATAACTTAACTGTAAAAAAAAAAAAAATGCTCTAAGCCCTATGGGGAACAACATGTGGAGTTCCCAACAACTCTGGATAAATCGGCTTAAGGGAAGATGAGATAGTCAAAACAGAGCTGCGGTCATGGTGTGGCCAAAGGCTGATGGTGAGGATCTGGAAGGTCAACCTCCAGGAGTGAGCCATGCCAAGATTTTCCTCTTCTTTTTAGTGGCCAGTTTGGACTGTGGTTGGATGGAGACTTGTATCACGGCGGAAGCCACCCCTGTGCAACCTTCAACAATGAGGTGTTGGCCCGGCGAGAGCAGTTCTGCATCAAGGAACTGGAGGCCTGGGTCCTGAGCGGATGCCCCCATCGTGGGAAGCTTCCTGAAGCAACCAGTGCTCACACTTGCTCATGAATGCCATCTAGACCCTCCTTATAGAGGGCTGCCCATTTTCTCTGAAGCCTGGATGACTGTGGTTATAAGCAAACCTCCCTGTGGTCTGGGGACCCAAGACAGTCATGGAAACAAGCAATATTCTCCTGGGGATGTGACTCTGAAAGAGTGAAATGCACTCACATCTCATCTGAGCAGCACAAAGTCCCTCATGAAATTTCTTTTTATGTATTTATTAGGTAGGCTCCATGCCCATCACAGGGTTCAAACTCACAACCCCGAGATCAAGAGTTGCATGTTCCACCGACTGAGCCACCCAGGTGCCCCCTGAAATTTCTTTTTAGAGATTATACAATTAATACATGTTTATTGTAGAAAAACCAGAAGACATTTAAAAAGTTAAAACTGCCTAGGGCGCCTGGGTAGCTCAGCCAGTTAAGCGTCGACTTCAGCTCAGGTCATGATCTCATAGTTTCATGAGTTTGAGCCCCGAATCGGGCTCTATGCCAACAGTCCGGAGGCTCAGAGCCTGGAGCCTGCTTCAGATTCTCTGCCCCTCCCCTACTCACACTCTGTCTTGCTCTCTCTTTCAAAAATAAACAAACATTAAAAAAAATTTTTTTTAATTAAAACTGCCTACAATTCAACCACCCCCCAAATCACGAACATTCTAGGCAATGGATATATACATCTTACAAAAATGGGATTCTATTCTGTATGCTTTACAAATTATTTTAACTTATATTGTCAAACCACAGACACCTGGGCTCAACTGGTGAAACTAAGAAAGACTCCAGTAGCATGTTCCTTTTTCTAGAACATTGAGGGCTTTCTGCCTGCCGTCAGTGTGCCAGGTGCTTGCAAGTCTCTAATTTCATGAGGAAGATGGGAAAGCAGCAAATGAACAATATGCCTATGTGGATAAAGAAGTTGAATCTCTGGGGCAGGTGAAAAAGGAGGAAAGATACGTTTCCTGTCCCAAGAGCTCAGTAAATGAAGAAACATCCAGAGGCACCTGGGTGGCTCAGCTGGTTAAATGTCCGACTTCAGCTCAGGTCACAGTCTCACCGTTTGTGGGTTTGAGCCTTGCTTCTGGCTCTGTGCTAACAGCTCAGAGGCTGGAGCCTGCTTTGGATTCTGTGTCTCCGTCTCTCTCTGCCCCTCCCCCACTCGCACTCTGTCTCTCTCAAAAATAAAGATTAAAAAAAAAAAAAAAAAAAGAAGAAACATCCATATTTCTTCCTCCTGTCAGAAAACCAGATGACATAAGCCCTGTTAAATATCATCCCCTCTCTTGCAAACCCAACACAGTGTTGAAACATTTGGGTAGATTCCTAGACACATTTCCTTTGTACAATAGGGTCCAAACTGGGCACATAAGAGAATGTCATGAAGGAAAACACCTTTGGTTTCAAGATGAAGATACATTCATGAAGCTTTATTGCATCTGTTTCCCTCACCCAAATGAAGTAACCAGTCATTTAAACTTGCAGTTCTTACTTAACATTCTCAAGGTGACAAAAGTTCAGTAACTCTAGAGGTTAAGTTGTTAAAACCTCAGTTTTTATACAAATAGTGAAGGCGCTTCTTAAGAAAAATTTAACCTTGTAAATGGCACATGGTTCTGATAATTAAAACAGTTGCAAAGAGCATAAAGTGCAGCGGACTTATAATGTAAAGGATGCAAACAAAATAGATTCAAGTTATTTCTCAGCAAAATGATACAATATTGAAACTAAAAAAATTCCAGAGTAAACCACAATGATTTAAAGGTAAGAGTTGCAGAAATAAAACAATCTTAGCAGAAAAACATTACATTCTTGACCTTGGATCTGGATACACTAAGTCTGAGCCCTATAGTTCTCCCCCACTGAATGTTTTAGGGGTACCTTGGCCAAAACAGATGTGACCCAGTACCAGGGCTGATTTCACTTGTGCTTCTGGGAGCCCACATGTCTGCATATCCCCACCTACACAGCACTATGGTGGAGGAGCTGGGAAGGGTTTTAATTATTCTCCTATGAATGAGGGTCAACTCTTGATCATCTGCTGGGGGGTGGAGGAGGGTGATGGTGGTAATACAGAATGGCAGACATTCCTAATACTTTTCACCCTAGGGTCAACAGAACAGAACCTGGTTACAGAGTGGAAGGTTACAGCACTCTAAGACTGTGGATAATGTACCGGCCTGTGGTCTGAGTTCCTCCTTTCCTCCCACTTACTCTTGCCCGGAGCCAGGGCTGGCCCCCCAATCCCAGGCTGCCATGGAGGCTTTTGTAAGGGAGTGTCTATAGCATAAGATAAGGACTTTTATAACTATAGCAAAGTTAAGGACTTTGACTCCCATTCCCCACTGCCCTGCATCTACAGGACCCTCTGGCTACCACCAGCATTGGCTCTAACTCCAGATTTTACTCCTGGTGAATTTCTGCAGAACTGGCAATTGTGTGTATATGGAGGTGGGGATGGGTGCCCTCTGCACAGACTCGCTCAACCACAGTGGTGCACAGGAGGTTAAGAACGAGCATGGGGTCTACTGGGCTACAAAGGGGGACCTGGAATTCTGGGGATAATCACTCATCTCATCCCAAGCAGCTCAGTCTTTGCTCTGAAATTCGTAACATGCACATTGAGCCAGCAACAACAAAGTCCCAGCTCTGAGTAGCCCTCAGAAAGGCTCCTGTGACAACCTTTGATCAGCTCACAAGGGAAATTCAGAGAGAAGGCCGGAGGGGAGCCTTCTCCAGGCTGAGCAGTGATCGTGAAAAAGACCTCGGGACATCGGTAGTGAGTAATCAGGACGAAGAAACCGCCCGGGTCTGGAGCTGCATGCAACTGACCCAGAGAACAGCCTGGTTTGGGGGAATCCCTCTGCCACTGGGGGTAGGGGTCTCCTGAGAGGCAGTCTTATGTCCCATTTCAGAGGGGGCCAGAGCCCTCAGATATTTCTAATAAATTAATCAGGACTCTCACCCAAGAGGTGGAACTCACTCGTCACCCTCATCTACTGTCTAGTCCAACCTGGCTAAAAGGGTGAGGGAAGGTGTTTCACTAATATTTAGATCACTTAAGAAGAATTTTCCTCAAATTCAAGGTGATGGGTACCTCCTCAAGGGGCTAGGATTTTATGTTTTGTTCTTAACCATGGCTGTTTATGACAATCCCAACTTCATACTTCAATGTGCACTTTATCTCATTTCCAAACTTAAAAAAAAACCCAAAAAACAATCATTATGTCATAAGAGTTCAGAGTACATAAAAAAAATATTATTCTAAAAGAATAGACTACAAAGAGAGGCTTTAGTTAATGTTAAAATAGGCAAGGTCATGCTTTCCATATAGCATGTACAGCCAGAGCTGTCTAACACCTTTTTGTTTCTTCGGATAAAAATTACTTAGCTTCAGCATGGGTGTACATTCAAAATGTAAAATGCACTCGTTGTCACAAATTTGTAGAGTTCATGACTGAATTTCCTAAATTAGCTAATACTGTTGGGGGATGGGGAAGAGGACTTTATGTAAACTATCGGTTGCAAACATTCACACAGAGTCATCTGGAAAAAGCCGGGTTTTAAATTTGGACACTTTTTGTAAGTGATCTGGGCTCTGGGCTGAATCCGGGTTCTTCCACTCCTCTTTTCGAGGTGTTATAAGTGGGGCCACAACATCACTATCCTGTCAAGAAAAGAAAAACCAGGAACAAATAAAATCCAGTTTTCATAATTTTGAGGAAATCCTTAGGTACACATATCCTTGTCTTGCAGACAGATTGCTTCTAGACGAATGTACTCTTGGGAAACCCCAAATTATATATATGCCCTGTGCTTAGGTCCAATTAGAAACACCGCAGTCCTAAGCAGGTAAGAGCCTTTGTAGAAAAAGCTAACAGACCTATTCTTTTCAAAGATGACCAAAAGCAACACCCTCCCCCATTCTATGACCCTCTCCCTTCATACACTTTCATGAAACACAAACTTGGTTTTTCCAGGAAAGAGGGACTTCACTGGGTCCCTGCTCCTCTCTTGCTTACTCCCCTCTGCAGTAGATGGTCCTGGTCTACAAGAGGCCCAAAAGGGGGAGGGACAGGGGTGTCTAAGTGTCCTACTTCAGCTCAGGTCATGATCTTGCAGTCCATGAGTTTGAGCCCTGCGTCAGGCTCTGTGCTGACAGCTCAGACCCTGGAGCCTGCTTTGGATTCTGTGTCTCCCTCTCTCTCTGCCCCTGCCCCACTCACGCTCTCTCTTGAAAATGAATAAACAATAAAAAAAAATTTTTTTAAGGGGGGGTAAGGGCAATTTATATGTGCAGAACTTGAACTTTTTCCTGCAAAGTTATAACTTTGGCCCATCAGCATAGATTCCACTGTAGATTCCATCAGCATAGATTCCATTCCATGAGGAATGACCTCAAAGTGAAGTGACACTATGACTTGAAAGAAATGAGTGTAAGAAGGCCCTCTAAGACCTGACTATCCTAAACTGTTCTTGAACTTGTGCATAGATTTTCTTAGGGTGTATGAGGGTTCAGGAACTCTGAGAGCCTTTACTGCACTAGGAATACAATGTCTGGGTAGAATACATGCTCTTCATTTGCACCTGTGCTCTCAGATCCACTTTTCACCTTTCTGCTGCTCTACTCTGTGTAACAGGAGCTGCTTTTTTTTTTTTTTTTAATGCTTATTTATTTTTGAGAGAGAGAGACAGAGCATGAAGGGGGGAGGGCCAGAGACAGAGGGAGCTGTCAGCACAGAGCCTGATGCGGGGCTTGAACTCACAAACCGCGAGATCACGACGTGCGCCAAAGTCAGACACTTAGCCGACTGAGCTACCTTAACAGGAGCTCCTCTTATAAAGTATGTTTCCCAGGTCCCCTGCCTACTGGCTTTTGGTTAGGTTTGGCCAAAGGGGGGCACAGGTGGAAGACTGGAAGGGAGGAGGACAGAGAAGTGAGGGTATTACTCCCCTGAACCCTTCTGGCACTGGCAGCAGTGGCCGTGACTCTTCTGTGGTTCTAGCTTCTGCAGGTGGCCCCAAGACCTGGGCTCCCACCTCCACCCCCAGAGGCGGTAGCAGCTTCCTGCTGTTGTCTCACTATCCTCTGCTCATTTAGCTCTGCCAAAGCTTCTGTATCTTGTCTCTGCTATCAAATTTGTCAAACTACTCTGGATCTGACTTGATAGAGCAACTAAAAGCGGCCATTTAATTGCCATGATACTCCTATCTGGAAGATCTTATAGTACAAGGTCAACATTATTTGCCTTCAAATTCATCTCTATTTCTACCAAGGATCCTTATTTCTACCCATTCTAATTTTGACTCTAGTGAATTTTATAAATACAAACTTGAATGTCACTCTCGTGCTTAAAACACTTCAATGGCTTCCATTGCTCTTGGCCCACAAGACTATGCAAGATCCCATGGACCCCTCCCTGAATGCACTATGTTCTTGATCATCTTCTGGCCTCCCCCCTTCACCCCCCTTACCCAGGTGACTCCTCATCCATCCTTCAGGTCTCACCTTCTAAATCCTTCTTAAAATAAGCTTTTACCAACCAACCAAGTGTGGCTTAAATCCTTCTTCTTTTGGCTCATCTAAGACTCTGTACACACTGTGCCCCATCCCAAAGCACTTACCACACCACTGTAATTGTTATTTACTGGTGCGTCTATTAACAGAGTGTGATCCGTGGAACTATGTCTGTCTTAGATACTGTTCCATCTCTGCTACCTAACATAGGACCTAGCGAAAGTCCTCATTCAAGGAATGAATGTATCTAGTTTTAAAGTAGTTATCGCCACATAGCTGAACTTCAATAGCTTTTGGTCTCTCTAATTCTAGTCTCTCCTAGTTCCAATCCATCTGCTGCTGGAGTTTTCTTCCTTAATGTTTATTTATTTTTGAGAGAGAGAGAGAGAGAGAGAGAGAGAGAGAGAGAGAGAGAGAGAGAGAGTGTGTGTGTGTGTGAGCAGGAGAGGGGCAGAGAGATGGAGAGAGAGAATCCCAAGCAGACTCCACGGGGTCACCACAGAGCCCACCCAGGGCCTGAACTCACAAAACATGAGATCATGACTTGAGCTGAAACCAAGAGTCAGATGCTTAACTGACTGAGCCACCAGGTGCCCCTAAAGATTTTTTAAATTATTTTATTAATTAATTAAAATGTTTATTTTTTTTTGAGAGACAGAAAGAGAGAGTGTGAGCATGCGAGAGGGGTGGGGAGAGAGAGAGGGAGACAGAGAATCCCAAGCAGGCTCCATGCTGTCAGTGCAGAGCCTGACGTGGGGCTCAAGCCCATGAACCTGAGATCATGACCTGAGCCAATATCAAGAGATGGATGCTCAACCAACAGAACCAGCCAGGCGCCCCTAAAGATTTTATTTTTAAGTAATTTCTACACCCAATGTGGGGCTTGAACTCATGACCAACTGACCAACTGACCAGCTTGAACTCACGCTCCACCAACTGAGCCAGCCGGGCGCCCCTAAATGACTATCATTTAAATGAGAACTTTTCAGAGGAAAGTAAGGATCTCTTTAGGTTATTAATTAAAAACAGGAAATTGTGCAAAGTACGTGAACAACAAACTACTCACCTGTGGCTTGGTGAAGTTTCTGATTAAGCACCAATGAACAAAGTACTGGTGTGCAGCAAACAAGCTCTTTGCATCAGTCTTCTTGCAGTATACGCGAATTAGCTGCTCTGCAAACCTCTCTGGCAAAAGCTCTGAAACCTTTTCAAAGAACAAAAGATTTCACTGTCATCTTGAATTCACACATTGAAGAGAGCTCAGCTGTTCCTAAGCTTCATTCTTTTTTTTTTTTTTTTTTTTTTTTTTAAGATTTTAAGTAAACTGCACCCAATGTGGGGTTTGAACTCATGACCCCAAGATCAAGATCGCACACTCCAGGGGCGCCTGGGTAGCTCAGTCGGTTAAGCATCTGGCTTCGGTTCAGGTCATGATCTCCCAGTTCATGAGTTCGAGCCCTGTGTCGAGCTCTGTGCTGACAGCTCAGAGCCTGAAGCCTGTTTCAGATTCTGTGTCTCCCTCTTTCTCTGCCCTCTCCCACTCACACTGTCTCTGTCTGTTTCAAAAATAAATAAACATTAAAAACTTAAAAACAAAAAAAAAAAGAAAAAGAAAAAAAAAAAGAGTTGCACACTCCAATGACCGAGCAAATCAGGCACCTCAACCTAAGCTCCATTTTTCATGTTATATTAAAAACACCACATTGTTTTGCTGTCTTATCCCAACTGTCATCCAAAGAAAAGAATTGAAGATAGTTGTCATATTGCAAAATGTCCCACAATTTTATATTATTAAGACTAAAAAAAGTTTGTATTATGTAATTATACGTAGATCAGATTCTCATTAGAACATATGCAAATAAACACATTTAACTTACATGACGTCAACCGTACACACTCCTTTCCCATCAGACTTATAACCTAGCCACCAAACCAAAAACAGTGCTTTCATCTATGTTTAGCAAACAGGAAAAACTGGCTGTTAAGATGATTTACACAAAAATCAGATATACTTTAATTTCAAAAATAATTTTTTTTACTGTATACATTGACTTTAGGACCTAACCTGCATGTAAAATGCAGATTTATCATAAATTTGCCAAATGCCACTACAGTGTATTTATTTTGCCCAAGTAGTTACCTGATCTTTAGTAATCCTGACTGCTTTGCTGAGGTCACTCTTACAATAGAAGCGAACGTGATCAATAGGATTCTTGTCTTCCATTCCATAATCCATGTTGATAACCTTAATAAAAGGAATACATTAGTAATCACTCACAGAACAATGAGAATTGAATTCAAGGTTGTAGGAGCGTCACAAAAAACGAAGCAGAGCTCTCCGGAGGTTCAGAAGTAAGAGCACTAATAAGGTAGCTCATAGTGGAATGAAAATAACTCTGGTGCATGTGCCGTAGGGATGTGGTCTTGAAATCTGAGTGGGGTGGGGGAGATATTTGTGTTTTCAACATAAGGGGGGTATAAAGTCTGTATCCACTATGTGATAGCCACTATGGTACTACAGATTCAAGGAAACTCGATACAATCCCAACCCCACAGCACCATGTGGCCTAGACTGAGGTTGAACAAATGATTATAAATGTAATTATTGGGGCACCTGGGTGACTCAGTCGGTTAAGCCTCTGACTTTGACTCAGGTCATGATCTCAGTTCATGGGTTTGAGCCCAGCGTCAAGGTGTGCTGACAGCTCAGAGCCTGAAGCCTGCTTCAGATTCAGTGTCTCCCTCTCTCTCTCTGCCTCTCACGCACACGCGCTCCCTCTCTCTCTCAAAAATAAACATTAAAAAAAACTTTTTAAAGTAATTATCAAACTACATTTGTTACAAGAGCTACCAAGGAAAAGCAAAGGGTGCTGTCAAACTTTGTAACTGGGGAGCCTTGTGGTCTGGGGCTTTGGGGAATGACTAGCAGTGTTTCCTGGGAAAGTCACAGGAATGAACCAGGTCTAGGTAGAAAAGAAAAGAATTCCAGGCGGAAGAAAAAGCTCTGAGGCAGACAGGACTGAAACGGTGAGCTGGGTTAAGTAACACTGAAGTCACTGTTGATCTTGGAAGAATAGTTCTAGTATGGTGATGGCGACACACAAAATGTTTAGGAGTAAATGAGAAGTAAAAAAGAGAAGACAGGGCGGGTGCCTGGGGGGCTCAGTCGGTTAAGCATCCAACTTTGGCTCAGGTCAGGACCTCGCGGTTCATGAGTTCGAGCACCGAGTCAGGCTCTGTGCTGACGGCTTGGAGCCTGGAGCCGGCTTCAGATTCTGTATCTACCAACCTCCACTTGCCCCCCTGCCCCGCTCCTCCTGTGCTCACTCTGTCTCTCTCAAAAATAATACATAAATGTTAAAAAAAATTAAAAAAAAAAAAAGAGAAGACAACTCCTAGAAGCTTGGCTGTTAAAAAGATGCAAGAAAGAAGAATATGGAGAGGAATATGGTACCTGGGAAAGGTAAAAGGGGGGTACTTTTCAAGGAGTTTGACAGGGGTGAAGGTGCGGTTTGTTTGTTTTTTAAGTTTGTTTATTATTTGAGAGACGTGTAGGCACACACAAGTTGGGGAGGGGCACAGAGAAAAGGAGAGAAAGAGAGAGAATCCCAAGCAGGCTCAATGCAGAGCCCAACGTGGGGCTTGATCCCACAAACCATGAGATCATGCCCTGAGCTGAAATCAAGAGTTGGACGCTCAACTGACTGAGCCACCCAGGTGCCCCTGTTTGTTGTTTTCTCAAGATGAAAGTCTGTTTAACTGCTGATGGGAAAGTCAAAGAGACAGGAGAGAATGGATACTGTAAGGCTCCACAGAAGCGCTAAGATGAATGGCTCTATTGCCCAATGTGGCAGTCACTAGTCATAGGTGGATTTTTAATTTAAATTCATCAACATTAAATACAATAAAAAATTTAGTTACTTAGTTGAGGTAGTCATGTTTCAAGTGCTGAACCTGTGGCTAGTGGCTACCAAAATGGACAGCACAGTTATAGCCCGACACAGGGTTTGAACCCACAAACCGCGAAATCTTGACCTGAGCCTAAGTTGGATGCTTAACCAACTGAGCCACTGAGGCGCCCCTTTCCAAACTTTCTTTAATGAACATGTGCTGCTTTTATAATGGAAGTAGGGAGGCTTTACTTTATCTTAAAAAAAAAAAAAAATCTTTACTTAGTATATTTTTGGGCTAACTACTTACATCCACTATGAAGTCTTCAGCCTTTAGTTCAGTTTCTATCAAGATGTCCTTAGGTTTAGAATTAGCGAGATCTTCTGGAAGGCTTTTATAATTTTCCTAGAAAAGACAACACTCCTTACATTAGAGCCCCCGTTTTTCATCATTAGTGTTTGTGCCACAAAAGGTTCCCTCTCTAAAAATGGCACTTTACTAGAAAGAGTGGGTAGAGATACCCCTAACAAATACAGAGCTTCTAGCTTATGCCATCCTTCAAACACATCACAATAGAGTGATTCTCATAACAAAACTTCCACATTAAAAAAAAAAATGTGGCATTGACTTAATAGGAGGAAAGTGTTATGAGGCAGGGTGTGGTAATCAGTGTGGCTCATGTTACTGGCTTTCCGGCAAACAGAAAAACCTTCCATCAGCAGGAGATGAAAACAGATATGGATATCTGGCATGCACCATCTGGGAGAACCTGATATAATGTGAAAGAAGAAATTAGTAAACAGCAGGTCCTTCGCTTCTCAGTGAAGCTCATGCAGATACCTTATTTTGAGGCCCCATTCATTTTCTTGCCTTTAGATCTAGCCAAAATTTGGGGCACCCCCTCTCACTTCTGGGATGAGAGAATAAAGGTTTAGACTAAGACAGACTTGGGTTCAAATCCTAGCTCACTAACTGTGCTTCTGTAGGCAAGTTGTTTAATCTCTCCCAAGCTTCAGTTCCTTCATCTATAGGACCAAAGAACATGTTATTGATGAGATTAAGTGAAAATGAACGTAGAGGGCTTAGAACAGAGTCATGATATTGTGATGGGTTAATGGCTTCCTTTTGGAGGTTTCCTCTCTTGGAAGAGAGACATCTTTCACTATTAACAACTCAACTTACCTTTTCAATTTTTGTTGTTCCTTTTGGTTTAGTCTCACCCACATACTTGTATAGATTACGGCATTCAATTTTTTTTAAAATCTCTCGTGCTGCATTCAGTTTGGGATCAGAAGAATATAAAATCTCCAGGAAAATGTTATCTGCCAATTTGATAAAATTTCAGGTATGTTAAGATGGGGATAAAAAAGGTTTAAAGACTCATACACCGCTGTACTTCTGAAAGGATTTTAAGTGGACATTTACAAATGTAAGCACAGTATAACATTCAATGTCTTGGATTTGCTTTAAGATAATCTAGTGCATGGGAAAGGGCATATAGAGATGGCTTAAGGTTGGGTGATGGGTAAATAGGGGTGTATTAATTTGTTGTTGTGCTTTATTTTCTTAAAGAGAATGATACTTAAGTAATTATAAAGTTATGTCTGAAATCTACTTCAAAAACAGACCAGTATTTTATGGGAGTGGGTGGATGGAGGGGATGAAGCAAAATTGCCATGTTAGTAATTGTTGCAGCCAAGTGATGGGTACATGGAATTTTGTATGTTTCATAATAAAAAGTTTTTTAAAGTTCCATGATGAAAGTAGAAGGTAGTTGTTTTTAAGATTTTATTTTATTTTTTAAGATTTTTTTTTTTAAGTTTATTTATTTTGAGGGGCACCTGGGTGGCTTAGTCGGTTAAGCCTTCAACTTCGGCTCAGGTCATGATCTCCCAGTTTGTGAGTTCGAGCCCCACATCAGGCTGTGTGCTGACAGCTCAGAGCCTGGAGCTTGATTCTGTGTCTCCCTCTCTCTCTGCACCTTCCCTACTCATGCTCTGTTTCTCTCTCTCTCTCAAAAATAAATAAACATTAACAAAATTGTTTTTAAATAAAAAAATAAATTTAACATTCTATTATTCCAATTTAATTAAGATATTTTGGGGTAGAGGGCTTGCATTGGAAGGGAGGGAAGGGATAAGGTCCACTTATTTCCTAGGAATATTAAGGGAAAAAGACTAAAGTAAGAAAACGGTTCCCTAAGGCAGTGGTCATATGACATTTGCTATGTTTAAGACAGCCAACATCTAGGTAAGCTGAAACATTTATAGGCATTTTTATTTTATTTTTATTTTATTTTAAAGTTTATTTATTTTGAGAGAGACAGTATGAGCAGGGGAGGGTCAGAGAAAGGGAGAGAGAGAATCCCCAAGCAAGCAGGCTCTGGGCTATCAGTGCAGAGCCCAACTTGGACCTCAATCCCAAGAACTGTAAGATCACGACCTGAGCTGAAATCAAGAGTTGGATGCTTAACCAACTGAGCCACTGGGGCACCCCTATAGGAATTTTTATAGGAATTTATAAGTAGGAATTTAGGAAGTAGAGAGGACAAATTATGACATATTCATAAAAGGAACTACTACTCGACAATAAAAAGGAATAAACTACTGATGCATGCAATCTAGATGAATCTCAGACACATAACACTGGGTAAAAGGAGCCCTACAGAGATGAGTACACCTGCCTGACTGCATTTATGGAAAAGTCTAGAACAGAGCGCCAGGCTGGCTCAGTTGGAAGAGCATACGACTATTTTTTTTTTTTTAATGTTTATTTAGTTTTTTGAGAGAGACAGAGTGTGAGCCAGGGGAGGGGCAGAGAGAGAAGGAGACACAGAATCTGAAACAGGCTCAGCTCAGAGCCTGACACGGGGCTCAAACTCACAAACTGTGAGATCACGACCTGAGCTGAAGTTGGACGCTCAACCGACTGAGCTACCCAGGTGCCCCGAGGATGTGACTCTTGATCGCAGGGTCATGAATTTGAGCCCCATGTTGGGTGTAGAGATTACTAAAAATCAATAAACTTAAAAAAAAAAGTCTAGAACAGGCAAACAGTGGTTGTTTCTAGGGGTGAGGTGAGGGCAAGAACTGACTGGGATGAAGCATGAAGGAATTTCCTAAGGAGAAGATAATGTTCTATATTCTTGCATGTGTCAAAACATTAGCAAATGTACATAAAATGTGTGCATTTATACGAATTGTGTGTGCATTTTACATCAGAAGAAAAATCTATAAATTATTGTTGAACTTTAATCTTCATGCTAAAGGAGTTAGGGTAAAATGTCGGGTAAAATTTACTTAAAAATGCATCAAAACTGGGATGCCTGGATGGCTCAGTCAGTCCGACTCTTGATTTCAGCTCAGGTCATGATCCCAGGGTCATGGGATTGATGCTCACATTGGGCTCTGCGCTGATCATGGAGCCTGCTTAAGATTCTTTCTTTCTCTCTCTCTCTCCGCCCCTCTTCCCAGCTCATACTCTCTCAAAAAGAAAAGAAAAGAAAAGAAAAGAAAAGAAAAGAAAAGAAAAGAGAAAAAAAAGGAAGAAAATGCATCAAAATTCAGATGGGTTAACGGACAGGATGGTAAGTGACAGACAAGTCATAGAGCAAGTTCAGTAAATGCTAGAACAGTACCGGTGTGGTGAGTGTATAAGTGTTCACTGTAAAATTCTTCCAACATTGCTGCAGGTTTCAACACTTCCCAGTAACATGTGGAAAAACATTCTTAAAAATTAAAAAACAGGGGCGCCTTGGTGGTTCAGTCAGTTAAGCGTCCGATTTTGGCTCAGGTCATGATCTCGCAGGTCATGATCTCGCAGTTCATGAGTTCAAGCCCCACATCAGGCTCTCTGCTGTCAGCATGGAGCCCACTTCAGATCCTCTGTTCCTTTTCTGCCCCTCCCCAGCTGTGCTTGCTCTCTCTCTCTCTCATAAATAAAATAAACATTAAAAAAATTAAAAAACAAGAAGTGGAGACTTTTAGATAAAGTGAGTTGACTTTTGGAAAAGCAGCCAAGGTAAGGAAAGCTCACATGGTCCTATTCCTTCCAGGTTATGTAGTTAAGGCCAGTAAAGATTTTATGACTGCTCAAAATAATATGCAAGAAAGATAAGATTCTGGGTCTCAAATGATGAAAGCTGGAAAATCCATATGCTTATTCTACCATACTCTTGGCAGATAAAGCACAAAAATGTGACCTAACATTTTGTATAGGATTTTTGACATTAATACAATATCCAAGGGTATAACCAGTGGACTCATCTCATTGAACAGGGTAAAAGCTAGTTTGGGTATTATAGAACCTTCAGAGTGAGACAGAGCTATGTATAGTCATGTAGTAAAACCACATTAGGGGGCGCCTGGGTGGCTCAGTTGATTAAGTATCATCACTGCTGTCAGTGTGGAGCCCGCTTTGGATCCTCTGTCTCCCACCCCCCTCAAAAATAAATAAACCTAAAAAAAAAAAAAAAAAAAAAAAAAAAGACCAGGGGCGCCTGGGTGGCTGGGTGAAGCAACCGGCTTCAGCTCAGGTCATGATCTTGCAGTTCGTGGGTTCAAGCCCTGCATCAGGCTCTGTGCTGACAGCTCAGAGCTTGGAGCCTGCTTCGGAATCTGTGTCTCCCTCTCCCTCTCTCTCTCTCTCTCTCTCTCTCTGTTTCCTCTCTGCTTGTACTCTCTCTCTCAAAAATAAATAAATGTTAAAAAAATTAAAAAAACAAAGATCACATTAAACTGTATACTTTATGGTTTGTCACTTAACCCAAAAGTGTGTAAAATCCTGAATTCATTTCTTTTCATCAAAAGAAAGTTGAAATGTAATATAATGTTACAGGATAAATTGTTAGAACTAGCTTCTGATGATGAAGACTGAAGATTTTTTTTTTTAACGTTTATTTTTGAGAGACAGAGACAGAGTGCGAGCAGGAGAGGGGCAAAGAGAGGGAGACATAGAATCCGAAGCAGGCTCCAGGCTCTGAGCTGTCAGCACAGAGCCCCATGTGGGGCTCGAACTCACGAACTGTGAGATGACCTGAGCTGAAGTCAGAGACTTAACCACCTGAGCCACCCAGGCGCCCCACTGAAGATGACTTTTTAAATAGAGCATCACCTGCTTCGTTATGAACAAAAGTTAAAATATCCCCAGCTTGCTCAAACTGTTATGTAATCTCTTCTTCCATTCCTATCAACATAACAATGGGAGACTAGTATCTGCTATGATGTTTTTAAAACAAAACACAGAAACAATTTAGATACACATCATCCCTTGTGAGTGAAAGTGTCATCAATCCAATCTAGATTAATTAACCAGTAGGAAAATCACTTATTACATTATAAACTTTAAATATTGTTGTACACAACGTTCTGAGTGTGCACAAAGATATGTAATATGAGGAATCACTATTTAACTTCTAATTTTTGATTTACTTATGTTTGAAAAGTGACTAAAAAGTTCTAAGTCTAAAAGGGACTCTATATCACCTACATGTCTATTTTTAAAGAATAGTATATATTCTATAATACACTATAGTACACTATAATACATATAGTTTTTATTATTTAAATTTTTGTTTCTTTTGGTTATAGTTACTGAAATGTATGTTAAGTCTGTTAAACTCAATAATGAAATATTTGGGCTCATATTTTGTATATCCTGCCCACCCCCATATCATTCTCCTAGTAATCCGTTTTTATTGTTTTACAAGGGTATCAATCTGCGAGTTGCTGGGCATGGAGAATGTTGGTTCTTCAAGACAGTTTCAGAGGCACCTGTGTGAGTCTTGTTCTGCAGACAGAACCCAGCAGTAGCATCACACACAGGAAGCTCATGGAAAGTGATCTCGGCTGCCTTAGCCCACTCAGCTTGGGTTGTTTTTGCTCATTTAAAAAACCTTCAGCCTTTCCACCGATTCTCTACAAGCTACGTGACTGCTTTCTAACTTTCTTTTTAAACAGAGTCAGTTTCATGATCCGCCACGAAGAACTCCAACTTTTGTGGTGTACTTTTGCTTTGCTCATCTTTATGGCTCAGTCAGCACTTTCCCACATTAAAGAACCAGCTGCAACACCTTCACCTCTCCCTTCTCACCCTAAGCTGCAGGTTTTGCTTGTGTTGAAACGTGGCAAAATGCTCTTGGTATTCTGTGTTTTATAACAAAAGTAACGTTAAAAGCAAGTCAGTTTTTTAGTCTGGTATCAGTCCAGCCGTATTTTAAGTTAAATAACAGTGAATATTGGGTACTTAAGTGCCAAGTACTACATACCAAGTGTTATGCCTCATTTAAATACTATAACAAAACTATATGCTGGGTATCAATAGCCCAATTTATAGATGAGGAAACTAAGGTTCGAGAGGTTAAATGATTTTATCAAGGTGATACAGTTAGTACCAAGCAGAGACAAAACTCAAATCCAAAAGTATACAATCACTAGAGAAGCTAAATATATTGGTATGTTTGGAAAAGAACACATCTGCAATCCAGGCACAGCTTACACTTTATCTGAGATGGACTTCCTGTGTTACCGTCTAGCTCTTACCTGTGAGCTTAGTGAAGGCATCCATGTCATCAATTGCCGTAGAAATGTGATACTTTTTTCCTTCAGCACCTACAATTTCTATGTAGGGGTCTGCTTTGAGGAAAGCATCTGTAATCCTAAAGATCATTTCATAAAAATGTATGCTTATGAGAAAATTTGAATATTTGCTTAATGCCATGCTTAAAGTTAAGGAAACCTTTCTACTTCAGAGAAGTAAAACCCTGAGACACGATGTTCTAAAGACAACTGTTTTTTTTTTTTTTAAACAAACAGATACAAAAAGACAACTGTTTTTTGATCATACATAAATACATACATAAGTGCATGGGGATTCATCAGCTACCATGTTTACTGTGATCCAAGCATTATGGTAGGGCTTTAGATACATTATCTTATTTAATCTTTCCAACAAGAAGATAGATGTAATCAGCCTCAATTTTACTGATGCAGAAATTAAGTAATTTTCATTTAATCAAGTTAGGAAGAAGCCATACCAGGGTTTGAAACTAGCTGAATTAAAAACAAATAAAAACTTCTTATCAAAGTAACAACCATACAAATAGATGAATGTGTTCTAACTAGTCTGCTCATGTCAATTTAAAACTATTTAGAGATATGGAATTAACTCACATTCTACTTCTGAGAATTCCTCATGGGTCTTTGAGTCACACAGAGATGTATGGCTATACTTCTATCTGTACTTGGCTGAACTTTTCCGCTATGGTTCTCACTGGGCCAGGGAGAAGAGGTCAAATTCCTGTTGGTCTTACTATCTGCTACTAATTTTGACAAATAATTGACAGGGTAAGGACGGGCGTTAATCTTAATTCTTGAAATTAACTTGTCATTAACTTCAGAATGTCAATTATTCACGTCCCATCTCTCACCTTGATGACTAGTATCCGGCACATAAGTAACTACCTGTGAGGAGGTCTAAGGCATGCTCACGTTGCCTCTTCATGTCTCGCTGAAGCCAACTCTTCCACGCTTCATCTATCCCCTTTATCTATTCTCCTCCTCTTCCTCCAAATAAGTTTTTACTTTATGCTCGTTTTTGTTGTGTTTAAGGGAACCATTTTAGATTTATTCACTTAAAATTTACTTGAATTCCTAGAAATCTCAACTTGACCCAAGAATGATACTCTAGCAAAGCATCATGAAGAAATTTTATAGGGAAATAGCACTAGAATTTCTTACATTGTATCAATGATGTTGCCAACTTTGTGTTGATAAGCTCTGCGGTGCAAAGAGGTACGGGTATGGAACATGTCATACAGATTCCCAACCTCCTGCAGAAAAACATGAAATAAATATTAATGTAGGTTCAGGTTATGTTACCCTTGTTAGTAGATAAGTCCATAGGACAAGGAAAAGGGATGGTGACAGATGGACAAGAAGGCTATGCATAAGGACTACCTCATTAAAATCCCTGAGCCCACCCATTAAAAAATACAAGGTAGTTTGCAACTTTTGGTTTGCAACTTTTCTTCTTAGTAAACCAAAATCTATTGTTTTAAGTCTGTGGCAGGTTCTATTTTAGGCATCTTCAATATATTTTTTAATCTCAACAAGTCTAGAAAATTAGGCATTATTCTTTATATATTCTTTATTCTCAAAAGAAAGACTTTCTGTAGTACAATACCATACTACTCTTTAGCTACATGACTCTCATCTAGCAGAGACCTAATGATTTAGTATTTTACCTATTATGAAACACTAACATATATCACTAACTATGGTTAAGGATGAGACTTGAGCCAAACTTTCTAGGCTGAAACTTCAGTTCCGCCTTTTATTAATTGTATGTCTTCTTTGCTTCAATTTGCTCACCTGTTAAGCGGGATAATAATAGTATCTATTTCATACTGTTGTGAGAGTTGAGTTAATCCACCCAAAGCACCTAAAAACAGTGCCTCGCACAATACTTAATAAATGTCTGTTGTAACTTTGTTATTATTTAACAATGCAGTAGCAGTGAAAAGAACTTTAAGACACTTAACAAGTGCTAAGCATTAAGAGACTGATCATTTACCAAGTTCTGATTTTTCCGAATTATTGAATGATTACTTCTAGATTTCAAACTATGAACTACACCTTCTTTGTTGTTTCCTCTGATCTAGCTTACCTTATCTCTAGTACAAATACGCTTCCTATCATCTACTTCACAAACACGGGCAAATTTGATAAAGCGCTGGTAATCAAAATTATTTTGGATTCCAAGATGATGGCAGTCCCTAGAAAGATTCCAAAGCAGAGAGATGAAATTTGTCAACAAGAAAACTGTACCTTAAGTATCAACACTAAATGTACATAACAATTTTTTATTTTATTCATTTATTTAAATAAAATTTATATATATTTAAAGGATATGAGGATTTTAACCAATTTTTCTGAAGTGTTCAGTGCATACCTGGCAAAATAATCCCATTTGTCCACATCAATGCCATTTCTTTTATTGGCCACTATCTCATAAAGGAAGCTTTTCTCTTTAGGACGCCCTTTGTATGGCCACTGGAAGACAAGAAAACTCACCAAAAGTTTTAGGATATGAACGAAATCTATTTACAAGCAAAGCAACTGTGTTAATCTAAAAATTATAAACAGAGGGGTGCCTGGGTGGCTCAGTCGGTTGAGCATCCAACTTTGGCTCAGGTCATGATCTCACAGTTTGTGAGTTCGAGCCGTGCATCAGGCTCTGTGTTGACAGCTCAGAGCCTGGAGCCTGCTTCAAATTCTGTGTCTCCTTCTCCTTCTGCTCCTCCCGGCTCACACACTCTCTCTCTCTCAAAAATAAATAAACATAAAAAATTTAAAAATAAAATAAAATAAAAATTATAAACAGACACGTGCATGGGAATGTGAGATAAGTCAAAAAGTTCCACTCTTTCCTTCTTCCACCTAATTGCTAAACTAGTAGAAAAAGGAAAAGAAATGCTAAAGTATATGACATCCTGTTAATACCAAGCCTTGTGCCATTGAAAGGATTCTAACTCTATTACACGTCCCATAACCAACAAACTTTCTTCTTTTCTTGGTTTAAAAGTTTCTTTAAAATTTAAGATCTGGGGCCCCTGAGTGGCTCAGTCAGTTAAGCATCGACTTTGGCTCAGGTTATGATCTTGTGATTCGTGAGTCTGAGCCCCACATCGGGCTCTGTGATGACAGCTCAGAGCCTGGAGCCTGCTTCAGATTCTGTGTCTCCCTCTTTCTCTGCCCCTCCCCTGCTTGCACTCTGTCTCTCTCTCTCTCAAAAATAAACATTAAAAAAAAATTACAATACAAGATCTAATTATGAATTAGTAAGAATGCTCTTCATATGCTAATGCTTGAATTCATGCATGGAAATAGTATCTTTCAAAGTAGTTGCACATCTAGTCAAAATGATATGTATTGTTCAAAGAATTTTTGAAGCTCCTATATTTTGGAAATAGAATATTTGCTTCAAAATCCAGATTTTTTGGCAGGGGTTGGGGGGTGAGGGGATGGTGCACATGGGTGGCTCAGTTGGTTAAGCTTCCGACTTCAGCTCAGGTCATGATCTCACAGTTCGTGGGTTTCAGCCCTGTGTTGGGTTCTGTGCTGACAGCTCAAAGCCTGGAACCCACTTGGGATTCTGTGTCTCCCTTTCTCTCTGCCACAATGCAGGGCTTGAGCCCATGACCCTGAGATCAAGACCTGAGCTGAGATCAAGAGTCGGATGCTTAACCAACTGAGCCACCCGGGTGCATCTAGCTCTTTATCTTATAAGTAGATTGATATATATTCAAGGCAAAAATTTTTTAAAACCCAAAGGCAAACTATTTTTCAACTTTTAAATTAAAACAAACAAAAACAAAAACAGATTTTCCTTTGAACTATTCAACTTTTTTTCTATGTCTTCATATATCTAAGTATTTCAGATATGCTATTTTTTTAATTGATTTATTTTATTTTTTTCTCTTCTTTTAAAATTTTCTTCTATGAGCCCTGCCCCCTCCCATCCCTCCTCCCTCCTTCCCACTCCTGCACAGCTCTCCCTAAAGCACTCAAATATGTTAACTCTTTTAAAAATGATCTTATTTTGGGGGGGGCACCTGGGTGGCTGACTGGTTGGGTGTCTGACTCTTGATTTTGGCTCATGTCATGATCTCACAGTCATGAAATCAAGCCCTGTGTTGAGCTCTGCACTAGGCATGGAGCCTGCTTAAGATTCTCTCTCTCCCTCTGTTCCTCCCCTGCTCGTGTACAAGCTCTCTCTCTCTTAAAGAAAAATTAAATTAAATTAAATTAAATTAAATTAAATTAAATTAAATTAAATTAAATTTGGGGTGCCTAGATGGTTCAGTCAGTTAAGCATCTGACTTCGGCTCAGGTCATGATCTCGCAGTCTGTGAGTTCGAGCCCCATGCCAGGCTCTGTGTTGACAGTTCAGAGCCTGGAGCCTGCTTCAGATTCTGTGTCTCCCTCTCTCTCTGCCCATCCCACGTGGATTCTCTGTCTCTCAAAAATGAACAAGCATTTGAAAAAAATTTTTTAATTAAATTAAATTAAAAAATATATTTTATTTTTAAATAATCTTTATGCCCAACATGGGGCTTGAACTCACAACCCCGAGATTACCACTCATGTACTCTACCGACTGAGCCAGCCAGATGCCCCAAACATGTTAATTTTAATGGAGAAACAGGACATGCCCTTTTACATTTTTCAAACAATGTTACTTCAGGCTTCTATATAGAATACTACATATATATTCATCAAAAAACATTTACATATGTATTTTAATTTGGGAGGTAATTTCTAAAGAACTGTTAAGAGATGAAAAAAATAGATAAGCCTTTTTACTTTTTTTGCACTAAACAGTAGAAATACATAATGTATTTTATCATTTAGTCCCTCTAAAATAGCCAAATATCTCTCTTCAAATAGCTCTGAAGGATAAAAAAAAAAAAAAAAAAAAAGCTCTGAAGGAAACTAGAAAAGACTAGATGGAAAACACAGTCAATTCAAATTAAGTTGTAAACAAACTTACCAAAGAATCTTTGATTGGTGATTCAAGTGGTCCTGTAATTTGTTCCTTGATAAAGCAAATATCTTCTTCAGGGATGAGACCGTAATGTTCCATGACAGCTTTGAGTCCATTAGAATTAACTAGGTGCTCAAACATCTTCACTGAGCCCTGTTCATGCTAGGAAAAGTCAGCACAATATGATCTGTTATAGACTCTCGTCCATCAGGGACCCCAAATAATTCAAATTATTCTTGATTCCAGGTAATTCAGAGATAAGGTTCCAATGCATGTTAATTATCTAGTTCCCAACTACCATCTTACAGATATTTTAAAAAACCTGTTAAATTTGTCTGTAAACAAATAAACCTTTTACATATCATGTTCATTATCTCATAAATATATTTAATGAGATATACAATTTATAGTGCAGAAATATTGTATAGTACAGACAAAAGAATATTACCCAGTCATACAGATGGGATCCTGCTTTAATGAATATCACTATAAAATTCAGTTCTATTGTTTCATCAGGCTTGGAACATTTGAAGTTACAAATTCTGTTAGCACTTCCATCTGGTGGTGAGAAGGAGTAACTGCAAACTTGCCACTTAAGAACAAAAGTGTTTAGAGTTCTAAAGTCAAGATCTAGGGGGGTAAATCTCAAATTGGCCTCTTTTTACTCATCTGTCTGCTCACTCATTCATAATTGTAAACATCAAATGATCCCCTGAAGATACTGGCACCATCACAGGTTTTACTAAAACCCGACTCAATATGAAAACAAAACCCTGGGGGCGCCTGGGTGGCGCAGTCGGTTAAGCTTCCGACTTCAGCCAGGTCACGATCTCACGGTCCGTGAGTTCGAGCCCCGCGTCGGGCTCTGGGCTGATGGCTCGGAGCCTGGAGCCTGTTTCCGATTCTGTGTCTCCCTCTCTCTCTGCCCCTCCCCCGTTCATGCTCTGTCTCTGTCTGTCCCATAAATAAATAAAAACGTTGAAAAAAAAATTAAAAAAAAAAAAAAAAAGAAAACAAAACCCTGAATGGTCCTGTAACTATTTTTTTTTAAGTGAATCAAGATACATATTAATTACAACAAGGAAAAACATAGTTCAGGTTTATAGTGAAGAAATCTGGTAAACATTGCCTTAAGTGATCAAAGTTAATGTCACCAGCATTGTGTTAAACAGTTTCCGTGCCTCTGATGCTAAAGAAGATATAATGTGGCATTCTGCCAAAAATACATAGTCTGACACTATGTATCAGAAAACTGCAAACTAAAGGACATATCAGAAACAACTCACCTGTACTCTTCAAAAAAATAACAAGATCATGAAAGATAAAGACTGAAGAATTGTTCCAGATCAAAGGAGACTAAAAAGAAATAGCAACTAAGTATGATTTATGTACGGATTGGGGAGGAATAAAGTTTTCTTTCTCCTTTTCTGCATGGACAATTGATGAAATTTGACAGAAACTATAAACTAAATAATAGTATAGCATCAGTATTAATTTCTTGATTTTGATACCTGTACTGAGGTTATGTAAGAGAATGTTCTTGTTTTTAGGAAATACCCACTGAAGTATTTAGGAATATAGGGGTATGTCTACAACTCACTTTCAAATGGTTCAGAAAAAATTTTACTTTTTTTAAAGGTTTTTATTTTTAAGTAATCTCCACACTCAACATGGATCTCAAACTTATAACCCAGAGACCAAGAGTCTCACACTCCACTAACTGAACCAGCCAGGTACCCCGAAAAAAAATGTTATTTATATAGAAAAATTTAAGTCCCACAAAGATAACATGGACAATTACAATGAAAATTATAAGCAACTTAGGAGTAAATATAACAAAAGATATAGAAGACCTTTATGGAGAAGATTATAAAATTTATAATAAAGGGCAAATGGCCAAAGATACTCAATAAAAGAAAAGAGATGAAAAGTTATTATAAAGTAATAATAATTAAAGTGTGAAATAGAAGAGAATCCAGAAGGATTCATCATATATGGAAAGTTAATAAATGTTGGGGGTGTGTTATAGATCAGTAAGGAAAGGATGAACTGTTCAGTAAACAATCATCCATGTTTTAAAAAAAGACATTAGATTTCTACTATGCACATGCACAAAAATAAATCCACATGAGTTAAGGACTTATATGTGAAAGGCCAAATATCTATTATTTTTAAAAATCTAGGTATGTATGTATGTATGTACATTTGTTTGTATGTATTATTTGAGAGAGAGAGCGGGGAGAGGGGCAGCGGGGGAAAGGGAGGGAGGGGGAGGGAGGGAGGGTGGGAGGGAGAGAGAGGGAGGGAGAGAGAGAGAGAGAGAGAGAGAGAGAGAGACTCAAACGTGGGGCTCAATCCCATAACGATGCTCAACCAAGCCAACCAGGTGCCCCAAAAGGTCAAACATATAAATAAAAGACATGGAAATGGCTGAGTAGATCCTATTTAGATCAGCCTTGCTGAAGAAAACAACTGTTAAGTCTGGACAACTTCCTAAAAGTACTGGAGAGCGACCAAAGTAGGCAGATGTCAGCAGGAAGTTAATACTTGGAAAAAAAGAGCACAGGGCAATATTCCAATTCTTTTATGGCCTTTAGTATGAGGCTCCCAGGAAGCAAAACTATAGAGAAACTATCGATCTCAGTTCATTAAAGAACCAGAATACTTCATCAACATTTAAAATTTGTTTCTCAAAAAGTACCATTAAAAAAAAAAAATGAATTGGAGGGGTGCCTGGGTGGCTCAGTCAGTTAAGTGTCTGACTTCGGCTCAGGTCATGATCTCCCAGTCCATGAGTTCGAACCCCGTGTCGGGCTCTGTGCTGACAGCTCAGAGCCTGGAGCCTGCTTCAGATTCTGTGTCTCCCTCTCTCTCTGCTCCTCCCCCACTCATGCACTCACTCTCTCTCTCTCTCTCAAAAATAAATAAATATTAAAAAATTTTTTTTAATGAATTGGAGGGGTGCCTGGCAGGCTCAGTCAGAAGAGCATGTGACTCTTGACCTTGAGTCGTGAGTACGAGCCCCACATTGGCTGCAGAGATTACTTAAATGAATGAATGAATTTGCAAGTAAGAGACTGAAGAAAAAATATTCACAATACATATATCTGACCATTATATATATAGTTACTATATATACTATTACATAGTTATATAAGTAATTAATCAAATCAACAATAAAAAAGCAAACAACAACATTTTTTAAATGGGTTAAGTGTTGAAAGAACTCTTCACAAAAGAAGATACATCAGTAACAAAGTACAGGGGGGCACCTGGGTGGCTCAGCCTGTTAAGCCTCAGACTCTTGATTTCCACTCAGGTCATGATCTCACAGTTTGTGAGTTCGAGCCCCATATCCAGCTCTGTGCTGACAGTGCAGAGCCTGTCTGGGGCCCTCTCTCTCTGCCCCTTCCCTACGCTTACTTCCTCTCTCTCTCAAAAATAAACTTAAAACACACACACACACACACACACACACACACACACACACACACACACATAAAACAAAAAAACAAAGCACAGGAAATGGTATTCAGCATATATCAGAGAATGCCAAAAAAAAAGAAAACAAAACAACAAAAACCCAAAACCCCACAAAATACCACTTCACACTCATTAGAAAGGCTAATCTAAAAAATGAAATGATGAAGCTACAGAACAACAGGAAATCTCCCACAGTGCTAACAGAGGGCAAAATGGTACAACAACAGGGGAAAGGTCTGGCAGTTTCTTTTTTTTTTTTTTTTTTTCTAATTTTTAAGTTTATTTACTTATTTTGAGAGAGAGAGAGAGTGAGAGAGAATGCGCGCAGGTGCGTGTGCACACAAGTCGGGGAGGGGCAGAGTGTGGAAGAGAGAACATCCCAAGCAAGCTCCGTGCTGTTAGCGCAGAGCTCAATGCAGGGCTCTATGCCACGAACTGGGAGATCATGACCTGAGCCTAAATCAAGAGTCGGACACCGATGCTCAACCGACTGAGTCACCTAGATGCCCTTGGCAGTTTCTTACAAAGTAAACATGCACCTACTCCATGATCTAGCAATTCTACTCAGGTATTTTACCTAAAAGAAATGAAAACATTTCCCATAAAAATGTTTTGCAACCTTATTTGTAATAGCCAAAAAGTGAAAACAACCCAAATTATATTGAAGGGGAAAGTACAAACAAATCACAATTTACTCACACAAGGGGATACTACTCAGCAATAAGCAGGGATCAACAGTAATGCATGCAACATGACAGAATCTCACAATCATCATGTATGAATAAAAGCAAAACACTAAAGAGTATATATGATATGATTCTACTTACATGAAATCTAAGAATAGGCAAAACTAATCTATATTTAAAAAAATCAGAAGGTGATGAGGGAGAAGCAGCCATCGACTGAGAAGGGGCATAAGGGGATTTTCCAAGAAGATGAAGACATCTTGTATCCTGACTTGGGTAGTGATTACATGGATATATCTATTTGTAAAAATTCACTGAACCATGGTGCCTGGCTGGCTCAGTCAGTAGAGCATGTGACTCTCGATCTCAGGGTCATTAGTTTGGACCCAATGTTGGGTGTAGAGATTACTTGAGATAAATAAACAAACAAACTTAAAAAAAAATTAAGATTGGTACCAACTTACTATATGTGAATTATTCCTTTATTTTTTAAAATTAAAAAAAATTTTAATGTTTATTTATTTTTGAGAGAGAGAGTGAGCAAGCTAGTGGGGGAGGGGCATATAGAGAGAGGGAACAGAGGTTCCGAAGCAGGCCCCACACTGACAGCAGAGAGCCCGATGCAGGGCTTGAACTCATGGACCGTGAGCCTAAATCAAGAGTCAGATGCTTAACCAACTGAGCCACCCAGCTGCCCCTTGAATTATTCCTTTAAAAGAAAAAGAAAAAAAATAGGGGTGCCTGACTGTCTCATTTGGGAGAGCATATGACTCTTGATTTCAAGGTCATGAGTTTGAGTCCCATGTTAGGTGTAGAGATTACTTTAAAAAAACATAGAAAGAAAGAAAAGAAAGAAAGAAAGAAAGAAAGAAAGAAAGAAAGAAAGAAAGAAAGAAAGAAAGAAAGAAAGAAGAAAGAAAAAGAGAAAAAGAAAGAAAGGGAAACAGGGAGGAAGGAAGAGGGGAAGGAAGAGAAAGAGAGGAGGGAGGGAAGGAGGGAGGGAAGGAGGCAGGAAGGGAGGGAGGAAGGCAGGAGGAAAGGAAGGGAAAGAAAAGGAAAGAAGGAAAGAAGGAAGGAAGGAAGGAATGAAGGAAAGAAGGAAGGAAGGAAGAAAGGAAGGAAATAGAGGTTGACATGGAAGGAGGATTCAGTACATATTAATATTCTTTACTCCAGATTCCAGAAATACTGTGTGGAAGCCAGCCTAACTTCACTTTCCAAAACCTGATTCAAAAAATATGGGTCAGCCACCTCCAAATCCCTAATAATAAAGTGGTTCATTTAATATAAACAATGAAACTTGGCTGGTATCAGTTACTTCATGATAAAAATGGAGTTAGCTATTATTTTACTTTTCAATAATATGATAGAATAGTAAAAGCATTAAATTAGCATCTAGAAAACCTGGTTTTCTACTGCTGGCTCCACCCTTTAACAGCTTTGTGATTTTTTTGTGTATCAGTTCAATACACCTCTGTGAGCTTCAAGTTCCTTTACACTTATAAAAATGGAGATAATGATTCTTCCTTTATAGACTACTGTGAGATCAAATGAAACATTATGTATTTGTATATGATTGCACCCTGAAAACTGTAATGGGGAAGTATACTATAACACAGCAATGGTTGCTTAAATAGTCTTTATTGACTATTGAATATATGAAAACATACCGTCCATTCCACATCTGGGCGAGCAAGTGGAATAAATCTTCCATCAAACATATGAGAAAATGGCCCATGACCTAAAAAAACAAAAGTCTTAAAACTGCTTGTAAACTGGTAAAAAGTGAAACTATTTTTTACTCTTTTTAGCGAAAACTGAATATCAACAGAAATTAATACTTTATAAGTACATTACAAAGAGGAACAAAAATCCTTCCTTCCTATTTTCTAAAACAAGAAAATAAGAAACAAAAACATATAGGAAAGTGAACTGCCCATGGAGGGGTCTTTGAGTCGTCAGAGCTCACATACATCTGATGAAAGGACAGTTCTGTGTAACTAAAAGGAATATTAATGAAAAACTTTGGCATCTTCAGATTGAATATTTATATTAGAATAGTCATTTTAAGATCATCCACTGAGGTGGAGGAAGAAAATAATAAAACTTTATTTTTCTACTCTCATCCTTTTAAAAACATTTATTTTCATGTAAATTGTATAATTTACATAATACATTTTATAATAAATATACACGCTTGGGTTTTTACTGCTGATGTGGGCAACCAAAAGTGGAGATCACTAGTTTATCTTATTCATAAGTGATTTTAACATTCCACTCATTTAATCCTATGAAACTTTGTTGACACACAACTCTGTAATTATCAGAATTTCTGAAGTGAGTTACTTGGCTAAAGAGGGACCCCACCGGGACCAGCCCTGGGCCTTTTTGCATGTCACAGTCTATAGAAAAAGGCTCATTAATGCAGTGCTCAGACTCCTAGACACTGACAAAGTTTCCCAATGATCCCCTCTAGAATCTGTTAAATTTATCATCTAGGAGTGGTACTGGTCCTGCTGAAATCTCCAAGGGGACATGCTAAAGAGAGTGCCTTATCCCCTTGAGAATCTGGCTGTTCAAACACAGATACCTCCCTTTCTCTACCCTCAGGGCACACACAAACTCTCAGGATCCTCCAATAGGTAGGAATAAACTACAAAGACATGGCGTTGAAAACTCCTGTAAAAAAGAGGACAGTCTCTCCCTCTCTCTTAAGTTTATTTATTTATTTTGAGAGAGAGCGCATATGCACAGGGGGAGGGCAGAGAGAGGAGAGAGAGAATCCCAAGAAGGCTCCATGCCCAGTGTGGAGCCCAGCTCAGCTCACAAACAGTGAGATAATGACATGACCTGAGCCAAAATCAAGAGTTGGACGCTTAACCAACTGAGCCACGCAGGCACCTGTCTTTTCTCTTTCTTTGTCAAAGAAGGATGATATTCTACTTGGATTAAAGTGGTCTAAGACCTCACATGGGTCAGGAGAGAAAAGGAGTTCTCTAAATGTGTTGTTAATCTGCTAGGGAAGATTATGTATTTTAGGTATGAGAAGAATGAATTTGATGAAGTAACTGACAGAAAATGGCAACAAAAAGAATAAAGGAAAGATAAACTCCTATCATCCTAAATACAGTAGTCAAAAATCTCACTATTAGAAGGTCCTTTTGGGGCACCTGGGTAGCTCAATCAGTTGAGTGTCCTACTCTTGATTTCAGCTCAGCTCATGATCCCAGGGTTGTGGGATCAAGCCCCACATTGGGCTCCACAGCATGGAGCCTGCCTGGGATTCTCTCTCTCTCCCTGTCTCTCTCACTCTCTCCCTCTCTCTCTCCCTCCCTCCCTCTTCCCCACCCCCAGCTCCTCACACTCTCTGTCTCTAAAAAAATTTTTTTTAAATAAAAAAATTAAAAATGTAAATATCCAAAAAAAAAAAAAAGTCCTTTCATATAACTTGTAGCAAAATTGTTTAATGTGGGAAATACATTTAAAGACCACAAAAAATAATAGCAAAGCTTTGAGCTTATGAATCATTCTAGGAAGAAGCAATGGCACATTTATATTAATGTTAACTGCAGAATTAAAACACAACTTTCAGGGGCGCCTGGGTGGCTCAGTCGATTTAAGCATCTGACTTCGGCTCAGGTCATGATCTCACAGTCCGTGAGTTCGAGCCCCGTGTCGGGCTCTGTGCTGACATATCGGAGCCCAGAGCCTGCTTCAGATTCTGTGTCTCACTCTCTCTGACCCTCCCCCGTTCATGCTCTGTCTTTCTCTGTCTCAAAAATAAGTAAACATTAAAAAAATTTGCTAAACACAACTTTCATATTTCTTTCCATTATTAGATTTTTTAATTCCAAAAAGAGATAACTTGTTATGGTTTTATGTTAACAACTTTGGTTCTTTGTACAGCATACCGAGATCATGACAAAGGCCAGCAATCTGAACACAGAGCACATCCCGTTCACTTATCTGCAGCTCTGGTTGTTTTTCACGCAGTGCACGAACAAGACATCCTGCTAGATACCCTACGCTGCAGAGTAAGCAAAACAAAACAACATAAAGTCACTCTTCCATTTGAAAGATGATACTTCTGGAACTCAAGAATTCTAATATGTTTCTCAAATGTTTTAATGTATTTCTACAACAAGTTAACAGAATAGTCGGTTTGAGAACTAGGCAGAAACACAAATAGAATCCTCAAAGCAGGACCTATTGGCTCACAATCAGTTAATTATTAGGGAAACGCAAAATCAAAACCACAATGAAATACCCCCTCACACTCATTAGAAAAGCTATAAAACAAAACAAAACACAAACAAACCCCCCCCACAAACACACACAAAACAAAAAACAAAAAAACAAATGTTGAGCAGGATGTGGAAAAATTGGAACCTCGTGCACTGCTGTTGGGAATGTATAATGGTGCAACTGCTATAACAATATGGTGGTCCCTCAAAAAATTGAAACTAGAATTAACATATGATCCAGCAGTCCCACTCGCGGTATATAACCAAAAACACTGAAAGCAGTGTCTCAAAGAGGTATAAGCACACCCATGTTCCTAGCAGCACTCAGTCACTCTGCACCAGAACTCTGTCTGGCTCTCCCTGCTCCTGTTCTGGGCAAGCCCAAGTCTAAGTGGATGATGTGATCATTGAGGATTTGTCAGGCTACATGGAATACTACTTATATATTCCCAAGAAAATGCCCCACATGGCAGAAATGATGTACACCTGATAGCAAGAAGCTAATTAATATGATTTAAACCAATAAAGGGTTGCCAAAGAGATTTAGTTAATGGCAGACCTTGTGCCCACATCATGTGAGAAGACGTCTCCTTATGCTCACTGTGCTTGCAATAAAAACTTTTTTCAGGCGCGCCTGAGTGGCTCAGTTGATTAAGCGTCCGACTTTGGCTCAGGTCATGGTCTCGCAGTTCATGGGGCACCTGGGTGGCTCAGTTGGTTAAGCGTCCTACTTCAGCTTAGGTCATGATCTCATGGTTCATGAGTTTGAGCCCCACGTCAGGCTCTGTGCTGAGGGCTTGGAGCCTGGAGCCTGCTTCAGATTCTGTGTCTCCCTCTCTCTCTGCTCCGCCCCCACTCACATTCTGTCTGTCTCTCAAAAATAAAATAAACATTAAAAAAAAACTTTTCTCAAAAAAAAGTCAAAGAGGTAGAAGCAACCCAATGTCCTCTCACAAATGAAGGGATAAACAAAATGTGGTATAAACATACAAAAGAATATTATTCAGTCTTAAAAAAGAAGGAAATTCTCACACATGCTCTAACATAGATGAACTTTGAGAAAATTATGCTAAGTGAATTAAGCCAGTCACAAATAGATAACTACTGTATGAGGTACCTAGAGTAGTCAAATTCATAGAAACAGAAAGCAGAATGGTGATAGCCAGGGGCTAGAGGGAGAAGAGAATGAGGAATTGTTATTTAATGGAGAAGAGTTTCAGTTTTGCAAGATGAAAAAGTTCTGGAGTTTGGTTGCACAATAATATGGATATATTTAACACTATTGAAGTACACTTAAAAATGGTTAAGATGGTAAGTTTTATATCCTGTGTATTTTACCACAATTTTTTTTTCAAAAAAGCAGGACTTCTGGTTTTATAACATAGATTGAAGATAAAGTGCCCAACAAATGTTAAATGCACTTTTAGCACTTCCCTCAGAAAGTAATTCCTGAGTGAATACAGTATCTTTCTTTCTCTGCTTAAACCCTAACTCCACAAAGCTGGGACAACTGCTACCTTGGTCTGGTAGGGCCTAGTAAGTTTTCAATAAATATTTGCTGATGAATGAATAAACATCTGAATAGACACTTGTCTTCTGGCTAATTAAAAACACTTCAAAAACAAAACACACACACTTCAAAACAAACAAACAAATGTAAAACAGTGTGAGTAGTCCATGAAACCTAGAAAACTGTCTAGTTTTTTCCACCCCAGCCCATGTTCTCCTGGTTCTAGATTCTATAATGGAAAAGCAGACCAAATTCTCAACTAGTTGTTTGTAACAGAGGTGCCACCTTTTCTACGCTTGTGAATGCTCTTCTGATTTACACATTTCCTACTAGGTTAAGAATATTATCTGGTTTCGGGGCGCCTGGGTGGCTCAGTCGGTTAAGCATCCGACTTCGGCTCAGGTCATGATCTCACGGTGTGTGAGTTCGAGCCCCCCGCGTCGGGCTCTGTGCTGACAGCTCGGAGCCTGGAGCCTGTTTCAGATTCTGTGTCTCCCTCTTTCTCTGACCCTCCCCTATTCATGCTCTCTCTTTGTCTCAAAAATAAATAAATGTTAAAAAAAATTTTTTTTTAAGAATATTATCTGGTTTCAAAGGGCAATTCTTTATAAGACTAAACAGGAAAATTAAATAATAAAATTTACAACATTAGTTATATCAGTAACCAACCCATGTTTAAACAAATATGTCATCGAAATGGCCTGTCAATAGATACTTTCATTATCTTTCCAGTGAGGATCTGAATTGGCTTATAAGAGTACATAAAATAGGGGCGCCTGGGTGACTCAGTTGGTTAAGCGTCTGGCTTTGGCTCAGGTCATCATCTTGAGGTTTGTGAGTCCAAGTCCCACATTGGGCTCTGTGCCGACAGCTCAGAGCCTAGAGCCTGCTTTGGATTCTGTCTCTCTCTGCTCTTCCCCCACTCATGCTCTGTCTCTCTCTCTCTCTCAAAAATAAATAAGCATTAAAAATTTTTTTTAAATACATAAAATATAGCAAGGTAAATCAAAGCCTCAATTTTCTCAACAAAATATGGATATTATTACCATTTTGTAAAACTATGCTCTAAAAGATCATTATTTCATAAGATAAGGAAAGTACTTAAATAACTGTAAATTCCCCATCAACTGCCTTCTTACCCTAGACTGTGCTCAAATCGGTTGTGCGAAGCGCCTGGAAAAATATAGTAACTGCCACCCAACTGTTTGATATATCGAAGCCGCTGAAATTGAGGTGTGTCGATGATTCGGATGAGGAGAGGGTGGAGTTCAATGTGGCCATGGATAGGATCATTAATGACCTAGAAAATGTTTAAATTAATATCAATAACAATATATAATTCCATCTAAAATTTTTGTGCAGCCGTTCCTATCTACAGTGCACAATTAAAGCTATTCAATTGTTCTCAAGTAAGAATACTTCTACAGGAAATAACAAGATATTAATATCATTACCTTATTTAGGTATCACTACCAGACAGATCAAGTATATTGGATCTGGGTATATTTTACTTCTTCTTAATGGATTCTAATATAGAAAAATAAGGAATTCAATTTTTTTATGATCTGATTATATGATTTGATTAGTCTTTAATATGTATATGATTTGATTAGTCTTTAATAAGTTAGTCTTGTATTCAAGTTAAACGTACTCATTTAACACACTCATTCAGATCATATAAGCCTTATTGCTATAGACAATGTGTCTGTTTTTTTCCTAAATGTATCTATATGGTACCCATTAGGAAGAGAGGGAGTGAGGAAGAAAGAATGGGAAGCTTCCTACCATATAGATAAGAAATTTTGGGCAGGAAAATGAAATTCTATACTACTCAATGTCACTCAGAAATACCTATACTTAGTGAAGATAAATTTTACAATTATTTATTACTCTAAGCTTAAACAGGGTTAAATACAGGTGAAGATTTAATGTCCCTCAGTGTTTCTTAAAATAAAGATACATCTTAACTATCCATAACCGCCTTTTAAAGAGAAAGACAATAAAAAAGGAGTGGCCCTTGTGTGGCTCATTTGGCTAAGTGTCCGACTCTTGATCTCGGCTCAGGTCATGCAGTTTGTGACTTTTGAGCTGATGGCATAGAGTCTGTTTGGGATTCTGCCCTCCTCCGCTTGTGTTTTCTCTCTCTCTCTCTCTCTCTCACTCACTCAAAATAAATAATAAAAAAATTTTTTAAATGAAAAGAAAAAAGGAACTTAATAAATGATCTGATGGATGATTTTCAAACTGCTTCAAATTTTTCCATGAAGTTCCTTAAAAATGTATGGAATTCTGGGAGGTGAAGGGCCTTGTCTACTGCCATATTCTCAGAACTCATCACGCAGCGTAATGCCTGGCACACAGTAGGAACTCAGATATATTTTAAATGGTTACTGTTGAACTGCCATTGCAAAGATACAAATATTTTTTAAAGGTTTATTTATTTTTTTGAGAGAGAGCATGAATGGGAGGAGGGGTGGAGAGAGGGGGGGGGGACAGAGGATCCAAAGCAGGCTCTGTTCTGACAGCAGTGAGCCCAATGAGGGGCTCAAACCCACGAACTGTGAGATCATGAGTTGAGCCGAAATTGGGAGGCTCAATGGACTAAGCCACCTAGGTGTCCCAAGATACATATGTTAAGATTCTTTTTTTTTTTTTTTTTATTTTTTATTTTTTCAACGTTTATTTATTTTTGGGACAGAGAGAGACAGAGCATGAATGGGGGAGGGGCAGAGAGAGAGGGAGACACAGAATCGGAAACAGGCTCCAGGCTCTGAGCCATCAGCCCAGAGCCTGACGCAGGGCTCGAACTCACGGACCGCGAGATCGTGACCTGGCTGAAGTCGGACGCTTAACTGACTGCGCCACCCAGGCGCCCCAAGATTCTTATAGTTAAAGTGTACCATGCCCATATATAGATATATACAAAATATGAATTACAAAAGCTCTATGCTGTAAAGAAGCTTAAAGGGTCATCTGGTCCAACATTTGAACATGCTAGTGATAAGGAAGTCATTTCCTTTAAAAACAGCCCAATTCAGGGGTGCCTAAGTGGCTCAGTCGGTAGAGTGTCTGACTTCGGCTCAGGTCATGGTCTCATGGTTCGTGAGTTCGAGCCCGCATCGGCCTCTGTGCTGACAGCTCAGAGCCTGGAGCCTGCTTCAGATTCTGTGTCTCCCTCTCTCTCTGCCCCTCCCCCACTCGCGCTCTCTGTCTCTCAAAAATGAATAAATATTAAAAAATTTAAAAAAAATAGCTCAATTCAAGTTGTGCATCAACAGCCTGAGTCAAGTAATGCCTAGAATTTATACCTCTGTTAAGCAATATGTAATGTATATTAACAAAGATTAGATTTATGACTGGTGAGTATTAATTTTTTTCACCTGCTCTATAAAGTCACTTTATCACTATCATAAACTGGGTGATATTGGGTGTCTGGGTGGCTCAGTTGGTTAAGCGTCCAACTCGATTTCAGCTCAGGTCTGCTTGGGATTCCCTCTTTCCCCCTCTCTCTGCTCCTCCCCCTCACTCACTCTTGCACACTTGTGTATATATACTCTCTCTCTCAAAATAAACATTAAAAAATATATAAAATCATTAAAGCTATCAATTTCATGACTATACAGTGACTCACTGACCAAAAAGTACTTAGGAACTTCAAAATCTATTTGCAACAAATGTAATTTATAATTTATAAATATGGTTAGGCAGTTTTCTGTTTTTGATGAAACATAGAATAAAAGTGAGCAAATGACACTGATTGTCTTTCTTTTTAACTTTTAACCTTTACTTTAGAGGGAGAGGGAGATGTGAGTGGGGGAGAGAGGCAGAGGGAGACTGAGAATCTGATGCAGGCTTCACACTCAGCCCGACACAGGACTTGATCCCATGACCCTGGGACCATGGCCTGAGCCAAAATCAAGAGACACTCAACTAACTAAGCCACCCAGGAGCCCCGAAACTGGTGTCTTGAACATTACTTCAAAATTATTTTTGCTGCAGGGGCGCCTGGGTGGCTCAGTCGGTTGAGCGTCTGACTTCGGCTCAGGTCACGATCTCGCGATTTGTGGGTTGGAGCCCCGCGTCGGGCTCTGTGCTGACACCTCAGAGCCTGGAGCCTGCTTTGGATTCTGTGTCTCCTTCTCTCTCTGCCCCTCCCCAACTTGTGCTCCATCTCTCTTTGTCTCTCAAAAATAAATAAATGTAAAAAAACAATTAAAAAATATTTTTGTTACAAATTTTGTTGCACTGTGAAAATGTGGTAACAGAGATCATCTGAGATGATCTCACCTAATAAAGAAAACTTATCTATGTCCTATCTGAAGAGAATACTCTGTGCTGCCCTTCTCATGAAGGAATGAAGGACAAAATAGATTGTAGGCAATTTTCTTCCAACTGCAGGACAAAATTGTTAAATATAATCTTTAATAAGTGATCACCCTATTTAATTTGTCATGAAAAGAATGAGGTATTTTAATATTAGGTAACTTTTTCAGAAAGGGCTAAAATTTGATTATTCAAATAAAATACTTGCTATAAGAACCACTACTTGGCCTATAAAAGAAAACTCTTGTAGGACTGAACCAAACACATTTATTAAATATTTCAAACATGGGGAGTTTGGCTGGCTCAGTCAGGGGAGTGTGTGGCTCTTGAACTCAGGGTTATGAATTTGAGGCCCATGTTGGGTGTAGAGATTACTTAAAAATAAAATCTTAAATGTTTTTTTTCAAACATGATTTTCAATGGGAAATAAGCAGACTGACTGGCAAGAGTAAAATTGAAATATGTATTCTCATAGAGATCTGAGATAACTTAAATACTGTACAAAATATACCAAACACAGCTAATGAAAAATGTACATGATCATTGCAAAAGGGTACAAAAGGGGATTTAGATATCCTACACCTTCTTCCAGGTCTGAAACTAAGTTTTCTTAACCTACAGAGAAGTCAAAAGGGTGAACAATAAGATAAAATTTCTGTCACCAATCAAGAAACATTTCTTTAATTATGATACCAGAGAGTCTGTGAAAAATGCACATTCACGGGCCTACTGTAAATTCCCACAATCAGAATTTCTGAGATGGAGGGTGGGCAGTTGACCACTTGTTAAAATGATTCTTGGGACACTAATTCCAAAAACCAGGGCCTTGAATGTCTGGAAGGGGCCGGGAGATGAAAAATAAGAACTAATGAGGGGCACCTGGGTGGCTCAGTCAGTTGAGCACCTGACTTTGGCTCAGGTCATGATCTCACAGTTTGTGGGTTCGGGCCCTGTGTCAGGCTCTGTGCTGACAGCTCAGAGCCTGGAGCCTGCTTCAGGTTCTGTGTCTCTTTCTCTCTCTGCTCCTCCCCCACTCGTGCTCTTTCTCGCTCTCTCTCTCTCAAAAATAAATAAATGTTAAAAAAAAATTTTTTTTTAGGGGCGCCTGGGTGGCGCAGTCGGTTAAGCGTCCGACTTCAGCCAGGTCACGATCTCACGGTCCGTGAGTTCGAGCCCCGCGTCAGGCTCTGGGCTGATGGCTCAGAGCCTGGAGCCTGTTTCCGATTCTGTGTCTCCCTCTCTCTCTGCCCCTTCCCCGTTCATGCTCTGTCTCTCTCTGTCCCCAAAAAATAAATAAAAACGTTGAAAAAAAAAATTTTTTTTTAAATAAAAAAAATAAAAATAAAAAAATTTTTTTAATAAGAACTATTGATAGATGAAACTCTAGGAATGTATCCACCCTGTGGACTGATATTTGACACAAAAATTTACCAGAGCTGACAAGAAATTTCAGCACAACTTTAAAAGTTATTCTCTGACTAAGGGGAAAGCAGAGCTATGTGTGTCGATGTGGAGGATGCTCAAAAGTATAATAATAATAATAATAATAATAATAATAATAAAAATTTTTAAAAAGTGATGTAAAATGAAAGTTTAAAAGGTTACTTACTGTTTATAATTTTTATAAAGCTTAAAAAACATGTAGAACAACACTATACATTGTTTATAGCTATAGATATACATGTAGTGAAAGTAAAAAACATTTGTGAAAATGAATAAACCCAATTCAAGATGGCACTTATTTTGGGGGAAGAACGGATGGAAACAGAATCTACAACGGGTACAAAAAAGACTATATTGTTTCTAACATTTTGTTCTGAGAACAACAGATCTGAAGCAAAATTAGGTAAAATATTAAGATTTAACAAGCTAGGTAGTTGCCTACTTACACTTTTCTGTATGCTTAATATATTTTAGTTTTTCTTTTGGTTTAAATATTTTGTGCTTATTTGAGAAAATGCAGTTTAGAAATATAAAAATCAATTACAATTCTATTACTGAGAAGCAGATTTCCTCCCATTCTTTTTTTTTTTAATGCTTTTTCTTTCTTATTTAGTTATTTATTTTTAAAGTAGGCTTCACGCCCAACATGATCAAGACCTGAGCTTAAATCAAGAGTTGGACACTCACAGAAGTGCCTGGGTGGCTCTGCTGGTTAAGTGTCTGACTTTGGCTCAGGTCACGATCTCACAGTTCGTGGGTTCAAGCCCTATGCCGGGCTCTGTGTTGACAGTTCAGAGCCTGGAACCTATTTCAGATTCTGTGTCTCCCTCTGTCTCTGCCCCTCCCCTGCTCGCTCGCTCTCTCTCTCTCTCTCTCAAAAATAAACAAACATTAAAAAACAAATAAAAAAAAAGAGCTGGACCCTTACATAATAGGGGCATCTAGGTGTCTCAGTCAGTTCAGCATCCAACTCTTGATCTCAGCTCAGGTTTTTTGTTTTTTGTTTTTTTTTTTTAAGTTTATTTATTTATTTTGAGAGAGAGCAAGGAGGAGGAGGGGCAGAGAGAGGGTGGGACAGAATCCCAGGCGGGCTCTGTGCAGACAGCGCAGAGCCCTATAGGGTTCAAAGTCATGAACAATGAGATCATGACCTGAGCCGAGATCAAGAGTCGGACACTAAACTGACAGAGCCACCCAGGCACCCTGTTTTTATTTTTTTAAGTTTATTTATTTATTTTGAGAAAGAGAAAGAGAGAGAGAGAGAGAGAGAAAGTAACGTGGGCACATGTGCTAACAGGGGAGGGGCACAGAGAGAGGGAGAGAATCCCAAGCAGATTCTGCCCTGTGAGCTCAGAGCCCAGAGCCCGATTTAAAGCTTGATCTCACTAAGCGTGAGATCAGGACCTGAGCTGAAATCAAGTCAGACACTTGACTGACTGAGCCACCCAGGTGCCCACAGCTCAGGTCTTGATCACAGGGTCGTGAGTTTAAGGCCTGTTCTGGGCTCCGTGCTGGGCATAAAGCCTATTTAAAAAGAATAAAATAGGGAGCGCCTGGATGGCTCAGTCGGTTGAGCGTCCGACTTCGGCTCAGGTCATGATTTCACTGTTCGTGAGTTTGAGCCCCACATCAGGCTCTGTGCTGACAGCTCAGAGCCTGCAGCCTGCTTTGGATTCTGTGTCTGCTCCTCCCCTGCTTGCACTCTGTCTCTCTCTCTCTCTCAAAAATAAACATTAGAAAAAAAAATTTTTTTAAAAGAATAAAATAAAAAGTCAAAAAAAACATAATAAACTCAGATTCTTCTTACCTTCATTGCATCAACATGAATTTCCTTCAGTTGCTGGATATAATTATGCAGCTTCTTTCTGTCACCCAAAGTACTAAAATTATAACAGGATAAGCAAATCCGTCATTATTTGCTTAATAATAATCCCTGGAGTATATAATAGCATATAATCAACTCTAAATTATCTACACTAATAGAACGAGAAGTCAGATTAAAAGGAACAATTAATAATTCAAACATACGCCCCCTCTAAAATTCTCCCCCGAGGCTTCTGTCCTTGATTCTCCTCTCTTGGTAACTCAGACTTCAACATCTCCTACGTCTCTACTTAACGCTCAATTTATACTTCAGACTTATTTTAACCTAACCGAAGTTGCCATCTTCTCTCACAACCCTGAATCTGCATGGTTCAAGGTAGTACACGGAATTATAGCATAGAGATAATGAAAAAGGACTTTGAAATTAGAACTGGTTCACATCTGCACATGGAATCTGTGTGACCTTGGGGGCAGGGAGAATCACTCAACCTTTTTTAGTATACTAATGTCCTCATCCATAGCACAGGGAAAATATTATCTACCTTACAGAGCTGGAGAGGGATTAAATAATGTATTCAGCACTGCAGTTAATGATAAAGACCCAGTTCCTTCCCTCAAGAGCTAGAGAAATTTAACTATGATTACCGGTGTCACAGAAATCATCACTGATTATCAATTCAATATTTACCCTATCAGAAGTATTTTAACTATAAGAATTTAGGAATCTATTAGTGTGAACAAGTGATAAACATGTGAACAAAGTTCACATGATAAGTCCATGAAGAGATTTTTAAATTTATTATGGTAATGAGTTACAAAGGTCCAAGTCTGACTTATGAACATTGGATATGACTTAGGCACAAATCCAATATATATGAAGGCAATAGCTTTACTTATACCCATCTTCTTTTGTCAGTAATCCCTTGTAATGCTTCAGTTTGAGAAATAAATTTAATAGGATTTAATGTAAACAGCTCAAAATCCTGTAATTGGTTATCCGGCTTCATTTACCTAATTGGTCCAAGCAAATTAGCCTGACACTTGGCTAATTATCAACAGAAGCAGCATGTAAAGGGGCAGAATTTACTGACCTAACAGCTAATTAGATTGAAAAATAAATCTTTTGCTAAAAGTCCTAGATACACTTAGAGTCAGAACCGCTACAATTGGCCTCTATATCATATTAAATCGTACTACAATCTAAGAATCACTTTCTTGGGATATATGGAGGCATTATTACAGCTGATAAATCATAAAGCAGCATACACTGTGTTTTCCTATTCTCTTACCATCCTCATTAGTTTGATATAACAAGCAGAGGGAAAGGCCAAGCTTGGAGAAGTACTTACAGGTCAGCGATAACGGAGTCAGGTTAAGTATCATTGCACAGTTGAGCACAACCAAGAGTTACAGCATAAAATACCAAACCTAAACCAATCTCATTGCTTAGTATTTACTTGAACTGATACTCGGTATTCATTACTTAGTAAAACCCAAAAAGAAATATTCACAAAGAAATTGCTGATTAAAGTCTATAAAATTAGGGGCACCTAGGTGGCTCGGTTGGTTGAGTGTCTGGCTCTTGATTTGGGCTCAGATCATGATCTCACAGTTCATGGGACTGAGCCCCATGGTAGGCTCCAGCCTGTGGTGAGCTCTTGTGAGCACAGCACAGAGCCTGCTTGGGATTCCCTCTCTCCTTTTTCTCGTCCCCTCCCCCCAGCCCCCCCCACCTACCCACATGCTCTCTGTCTCTCTCAAAATAAATAAATAAACATTCAAAAAAGATAAAATCTATGAAAATAGACACCCAAAACCTAGAGGTTTTTTGGTTTATTTTAACGAAGGTTATAAAAACAATACAGTATCTTAAAGAAAAATTTAAAGTATTCAATGGGCCAGGGCGCCTGGGTGGCTCAGTCGGTTAAATCATCAACTTTGGCTGAGGTCATGAAGTCCTGATTCCTGAGTTCAAGCCCCACGTTGGGCTCTCACTGTCAGCGTGGAGCCTGCTTCAGGTCCTCTGTTTCCCTCTCTCTACCCCTCGCCTGCTCACTCACACACACACACACACACACTCTCTCTCTCTCTCTCTCTCTCTCAAAAATAAACATTAAAACAACAACAACACGGGGGACTGGGTGGTTCAGTTGGTTAAGCATCTGACTTCAGCTCAGGTCATAATCTCACAGTTTGTGGGTTTGAGTCCCGCATCAGGCTCTGGGCTGACAGCTCAGAGCCTGAAGCCTGCTTTGGATTCTGTGTCTCCCTCTCTCTATGCCCCTCCCTGCTCGTGCTCTCTTTCTCTCTAGAAAATAAACAAACATTTAAAAAAAATTTTTTTAAAACAACAACACTATTTCAAGTATCCATGGGCCATAGTTAGACTATAAGATTTCATATGTATATTTCATCATTTCCTGAATCTAAAATGTCTTACAACTGACATATACAGTTAATGTACCAATGTTTCTTATTTCTTAGAAAAACCTTTTATTTTTTTTAATGTGTATTTATTTTTGAGAGAGAGAGAGAGAGAGCGAGCACGAGCAGGGGAGAAGAGGGAGGGGGACAGAGGATCTGAAGTGGGCTCCACATTGACAGCTCATGACCTGGGTCAAAGTCAGATGCTTAACCAACTAAGCCACCCTAGAAAAACCTTTTAAACTGGGGCTCCTGGATGGCTCAGTTGGTTGAGTGCTGACTTCTGCTCAAGTCATGATCTTGCAGTTCATGAGTTCAGGCCCTGTATTGTGCTCTGTGATGACAGCTCGGAGCCTGGAGCCTGCTTCAGATTCTGTGTCTCCCTCTCTCTCAGCCCTCCCCTGCTCTCATTCTGTGTCTCTCTCTGTCAAAAATTAAAACAAACCAAAAAGAAAACATCTTTTCAATCAACAGTTGATCATAAACTTGAGAAAATTTCAGTACTTTTCTAAACTGGACTTCCTCTTAGAAAGCAGAATCTAAGACAAGACCTTATGTACAGGTAATTTATTTTTAAGATGTGAATCCTAGGAAAGGTAAAACAGGAAAGGATGGAAAAACAGTACTAGGTTATATTAATAAATTGGCTGAACTACTACCACTGTGAACAACTTTGCCTAATCTCACTGGGATCTTCAAAGGCAGCTCTAGCCAGCAGAATTTTGCTAAGATAGAAATGTTCTGTGTCTTCCCTGTCCAACATGGTAGCCACTAGCCATAAGTAGCTATTGAGCACTTGAAATATGGCTAGGTAAGGAACTGAAACTTTAATTTTAATTAATTTAAACATGTAACTAGCAGCTGCTGTATAGGAACACACAGCCCTGAAAAGTCCTGCAGAATATACCTCAGAGTTACACGGTGGGCACAACCAGATAATGTTCATTTGAAATTCTGTTTTGTTCACTCATGTCTCCAAAGTTCCTAGAAGAATTCCTAACATGTAGTGGGCCCTCCATAAATATTTGTTGAATAAATTGGTAGTATTTGGGTCCACAAAATATATGGTTCTCTTTAAAAGCAAGACTATTAGAATAAATGCAATTCAATTAAAATAGTAAGCAACTAGGGGTGCCTGGGTGGCTCAGTCAGTTGAGCGTCCGACTTTGGCTCAGGTCATGATCTCACGGTCCGTGAGTTCGAGCCCCGCGTTGGGCTCTGTGCTGACAGCTCAGAGCCTGGAGCCTGCCTCGGATTCTGTGTCTCCCTCTCTCTCTGACCCTCCCCTGTTCATGCTCTGTCTCTCTCTGTCTCAAAAATAAATAAAAAAACATTAAAAAAAAATTTAAAATAGTAAGCAACTCAATATACCTAGAAATAAGTAGTAAGGGGGATGTTGAGGGGACTGAAACGTGATTATGAAAGAGACTCCTGATGATTCTGATCCAAAGGACATTTATTAAAATTCAAGTAAATGTCCTAAGGTGATCTTTTCTCACAATCTGCTTCTATTATCAACTACTAAACAACAGTGTATGAAGTAAGTGTATGAAGTAATTGTTTTGATTCTTTGGTTACTGTTACCACAAACAACACTTAGCCAAGTGGGACTCCAGAAGAAAAAATACCTTATTTTACCACTGTTGCCAATTCTCAAAAAAAAAAAAAAAAAAAATCTCCATTTTAAGTAATATTTAAATATTTGTTTCTCAACTGTGATCTTTAAAGTGGATCCACACTAATCTAGCCCCTACAACCTCCAGCCTTACATAGGGATCTCTACATATATATATATATATATATATATATATATATATATATATATATATATATATATAATTTATTATTTTTCTTTTTATTAAAAAAAATTTTTTTTCAACGTTTTATTTATTTTTGGGACAGAGAGAGACAGAGCATGAACGGGGGAGGGGCAGAGAGAGAGGGAGACACAGAATCGGAAACAGGCTCCAGGCTCCGAGCCATCAGCCCAGAGCCTGACGCGGGGCTCGAACTCACAGACCGCGAGATCGTGACCTGGCTGAAGTCGGACGCTTAACCGACTGCGCCACCCAGGCGCCCCATATATATAATTTATTTTTTTTTAAATTTTTTTTTTCAAAGTTTATTTATTTTTGGGACAGAGAGAGACAGAGCATGAACGGGGGAGGGGCAGAGAGAGAGGGAGACACAGAATCGGAAACAGGCTCCAGGCTCCGAGCCATCAGCCCAGAGCCTGACGCGGGGCTCGAACTCACAGACCGCGAGATCGTGACCTGGCTGAAGTCGGACGCTTAACCGACTGCGCCACCCAGGCGCCCCATATATATAATTTATTTTTTAAAAAAATTTTTTTTTCAAAGTTTATTTATTTTTGGGACAGAGAGAGACAGAGCATGAACGGGGGAGGGGCAGAGAGAGAGGGAGACACAGAATTGGAAACAGGCTCCAGGCTCTGAGCCATCAGCCCAGAGCCTGACGCGGGGCTCGAACTCACGGACCGCGAGATCGTGACCTGGCTGAAGTCGGACGCTTAACTGACTGTGCCACCCAGGCGCCCCATATATATAATTTATTATTAAGGGCCAATGTGTTAATCACTTTATATACACTGTCTCATTATTATTTTCCATTTCACAGGTGCAGAAACTGAAAGGTTAAATTACTTGTCTCAAATCACACAACCAAAAAAGGAACAAACTACTTTGGATCGTGTCTTTAAATCTAATACCAAGTATACATTCCAGTCTTAAGACAGCTTTAGGAAGACCTAAAAATATGTTCAAGGTAAGGTTGTAGCCTTGATTTTTCTTGCCAACATTGCCCCCCTATTAGTCCTTACGTATTTTATGGTGTGTATAATCCACTTATTCTGAACTTGAGAGTAAAAAGTTGGTCACTGCAAACTTCATGAAGGCTTGTCAGCAAAATTTTTTAAAGTAGGAATCATTAGTAATATTAAACACAGGATTTGCACAGCAAAAACAGACACAATTATGTTGGGATTCAGTTTTAAAACACTTTGTAGGTTTATTTATTTTAAAGTTAATTTATTTATTTTTCGAGAGACAGAGACAACACAAGTGGGGGAGGAGCAGAGAGAGAGGGAGAGAAAGAGAATCCCAAGTAGGGTCTGCACTGCCAGCACAGAGCCCGGTGCGGGGCTTGAACCCACAAAGCCATAAGGTCAGGAGCTGAGCCGAAACCGACAGTCAGACACTTAACCGACTAAGCCACTCAGGCACCCCAACACTTTGTAGATCTAAAATGAGGACAGTTAAGATAGATCAGTGTCATGGGCTTTGTCCCTCAGAGGTGAATAAAAAGGTCAGAAGTATGCTTGGCTACAAGTTGAATTTTATCATTCTTACCTTATTCCAAGACTTTCAAGATCAGACTCATTAAGATGGAGCAGTATTGAACCTGTGATTTTATTTCCTTTAGAAGAAAAGGGAGAAAAAAAGATGAATGGTTTCAACAATTATACCATATGCTTTTTTGTTTCTTTTAATTTGGATTCACCAGATTTACCCAAATCAACATTTACTAAACCACCCACTACAGGTAATGGACTGTGTAAAAACCACTTTCATTTGCCACTTGGAAAGTCTTTTTCTCCACATGGGGCTCAAACCCACAACCCCCAGACCAAAAGTCACATATCCTACAGACTGAGCCAGTCAGGCACCCCTCTCAATTGGACAGTCTTCATTTTAATTAGATAACTACACTGACAGGCTATTTTTGATAAATCAAGTAAAAACTTTTAAATTATTTGAATGACTTATTTGTGAGGAAGTCCAGCAGCAAAACCAGTGGCTTCCTTCTAAAATAGGTGAGGTTTGGCATGGGGGGAGGAAAGGAAACTTAAATCTATTGTTCTTAGAATAGTCAGGTCAAAACCATAGCCTGAAGGGTGCCAAGTGTTGATTGAGTTCTAAAACCTCCAAGGAGGGGCTTGACTCCCGGATCTTGGAGATGTGAGTTTGAGCCCCACACTGGGTGTACAAATTACTTAAACAATAAAAGACTTAAAAAAAAAAAAACCTCCAAGAAAAGCACATAATACTGTGTTTTGAAATATATATACGTTTATTTTTCTTTCTCTCACTATATAATTAATTTTACTCCTTCCTGACCTCAGATTCCACAATTCTGGACTATGTTCAAACAAACAAAAATCTTTTTTTTTTTTTAAGTTTATTTATTTTGAGAGAGGAAGAGCACTCATGAGTAGGGGAGGGTCAGAGAGAGAGAGAGAGAGAGAGGGAGGGAGAATCCCAAGCACGCTCCACACTAACAGCCTGACTCAGGGCTCAACCCCACCCTTGATGATCTTTGATGAGAACACTTGTTGAGGTATAGCTGGCATGAATTCTGGAGCCCAAAGACAAAATCTTAACATTCAGTTCTGCTTTTTTTCCAGTTGTATGACCTTTAGAAAGTTACTTAACATCTTTAGACCTCAAACACATCATCTGTAAACAAAACAGGGATCACAGCCTCTAAATTTCAGGGCTTCAGGGGGCCTGGGTGGCTCAGTCAGTTAAGCATCTGACTTTGGCTCAGGTCATGATCTCGAGGTCTGTGAGTTGGAGCCCCATGTCAGGCTCTGTGCTGACAGCTCAGAGCCTGGAGCCTGCTTCAGATTCTGTGTCTCCTCTCTCCGCCCCACCCCACTCGTGCTCTGTATCTCTCTCTCTCTCTCAAAAAAAATATTAAAAATAAATAAATAAATTAATTAATTAATTAATTTCAGGGTTCCTGTGAGACTGTATTCCATAATGAGGAGAGGGACCCAATACCTTGTTTTGCCAAATAAAAGCAAACCCAGACTAAGACAGGGATTAGAAAGGAAGACTATTACAACAGGGAGAATGTTGTGACCTCAGAAATCTCCAAGTGGTTCAAAATGAAACAGAAAAAAGTGTTGCTGTTTTTTTTCATAGGGTAAAGGAAGTGATCCCAGTGGGGTCTGACAGGACAGTATCCTGCTATGCTCAGCTGGTTACTGGAGAGGCTGATGATGGGGCATTCCACTTTTTTAGTGCTTGTTCAGGTTTGGGGACAAGCAAGATTTCAGGGCCTTCTAGGAGAGAGAGAAGGCTGACTAAAGTTTTGGTCAAGACAAAGCAGACGGTTAAGAAATGAGCATTTGTTGCGGCACCTGGCTGGCTCAGTCAGCAGAGCATTGGACTCTGGATCTCAGGGTTGTAAGTTCGAGCCCCATCCTCGGTGTACAGATTACTTAAAAATAAAAAATCTTAAAAAAAAGAAAAAAGAGGGGCACCTGGGTGGCTCAGTCGGTTAAGCGGCCGACTTCGGCTCAGGTCATGATCTCGCGATCTTGTGAGTTCGAGCCCCGCGTCGGGCTCTGTGCTGACAGCTCACAGCCTGGAGCCTGTTTCAGATTCTGTGTCTCCCTCTCTCTCTGACCCTCCCCCGTTCATGCTCTGTCTCTCTGTCTCAAAAATAAATAAATGTTTAAAAAAAAATTTAAAAAGAAAAAAGAAAGAAAAAAGAAATGAGCAATTGTGAATGTAAGGTCAGTTTTTACCAATTAAAGCAAGTAGTGAGTTCTGCTAGCATTTGACTGTAGGTTCAAGAGATCATTCTGAAGGTTGATGACTTAATCTACAGAACACCAAAAACAAAAACAAAAACAAAATCTATAGAACACCACTGAAAGAGAAAGCCAACAACATAGTCCATCATATTTTGGAGACAGAAAATATAAAACTACTTCATCCCCACCTAGTTGCTATTCAGAGAAAACTTCTGAGTGCAGGCCAACCAAAGGGGGGGAGGAGAAAAAAGTACCATTTCCCACACCATCAAGCTGTTTTTTAAGTCTTCAAACACTAAGTCCCTCCGACCCTAGACAAACAGGACTCCACCCTATAACTGCAAAAATTTATTAAACTTACAAATGGGTAAGACAGAGAGAGGTTAAGCTTCCCATCCGTTAGGGCAAGTTTAGATCTCAACTGGATGGATGCTTGAACTGGAGCCAGTTGCTTAAAACTCACAACCCACACATTTGCCCCATGTGATGTGGCCAAGTTGTGGGCTGCTGGGAGTCCGGTGGTCAGCTCAGCACTCCCAGTGTCATTCAGATTTAACTAGGCAAACTGATTTTGGAGACCAAAACAGAATCATTACCAAGCTCTACAAGGGTGGTCAACCAACATGCACTGAGCCCTGCTGGCATGCTACGGTAAGGCAATGGGGATGCAGGGATTCACAGAGCATGTGCCCTCCCCCTTAGGAAAACCCCGAGTTGAGGGGCCAAGGGAGGAAACTTAAACTTGAAAGCAAAACACACTCCAAGTGCTCAAGGAGCTGCAGGAGCACAGAGGGGGTCTCCCGAGCCCCGCGAGTCTGAATGACAGCGCCCCTCCGACTACGGTCTGGGGAAAACGTTCTTCTAAGTCACAACAGGGACCGGAGTCTCGCCTGCCCCGCGCTGGGGTGACCAGTTCCCGAAGAAACCCACCAGCCTCACACCAGGTGCCTCACCCAAGTTCACAATCCTCAAAGTCGGCTTCCCCCCCTGCGGGTCCCCAGCCCCAGACGCCCCATTTCTCCTCCCTCCATCTCCGGGGGTCACTCCTGGGCGCCCCTTCTGGCATCTCTCGTCCCCGTCTCAGGCCCCGGTTCTGGAGGACTCTCCGCCTCAGGTCGTCCCCTCACTCCCCCCCCCCCACCCCCAACACCTCGGCACCCCCGCCTCGGGTCTACCCCTTCTTGTACCTTCCCCGCTGCAGGCCCCCTGCTCAGAGGGGCTCTCCGCCTCAGCTCATCTGCGGCTCGGCGCCCCACACCCCCCGCCTCAGGTCCACCCCTTTCGTATCTCCCCGCGCAGGTCTCGCTTCTCCGCTTCGGGTCCTCTCTGAGGCCCCCAGCTCACTGCCTCGGCGTGCCCTCCCCTCAGGCCCGCGGTCCCCGCCTCGGGTCGCGGTCCCCCGGCCCCGCAGCCCTGCAGCCCTGCTACCTCGGAAGCGTTCCAGCAGTCCGGGATCACTGAAGCCACTGCGCTTTAGGAAGCAGCACACCTGCTCCGGGCCCCAGGTCTGGTGGTCGCGGTGGAGTTTGGGGCCCGGGGAGCTCTCTGCCGCCGCGGAAGGGATGTTTGGCGGGGTTCTCGGGCTGCCATCGCGTCGGGGCCGTTTGAAGGGCTGGTCCGAGTCCGCTCCCTGCATGGCAACAACCAGCGCCCTGCACAGCACAGTCAAGAACCGCGGCGCTGGGACCGCACGCAAGCGCACTGACTGCCGGTCGGTGGGGACGAGTCCGCTCGGCACTGCCAGCCTACTGGCCTCCCGCGCAGGCGCACTGGTACTCAGACCTTGTGGCCGGGCAGCCCAGCCACTTCAGCCACCGGGCCCCCCTTGCGCAGGCGCAATGACAGCCCACTGGTCCTCAACAGGTCGGGAAGTTTATCGAAAGAGGCCGACTAGACGCAGAGCCGAGGAAGTGCTAATACGGGCGAGGTGAGGAAAGAGTGTATCTAGGACCCGTGGAAGCCCCGCCAAAGCCCGGAGCGCGGGCTCCTCTGGTGAATTGCGGGTGTCTTCTTCCAAATGAATATCCCAGGCATACCCTTGGCCGTGTTTCATATGCCCCAAACTTAAACCTAAAAGGCCATCATCAGGCGGCCGGCGTCTTCCCAATTGAGAGACCAATGGGCAAGAAGCTGAACTGGAAGACCCTAGAATGATTTCAGATCTGATATGAAGGTAGTCTTCTTGCATTTCACAAGCTCTACGGTATCGCTGGGCAGTTAGGGGGCCCTGGGGGTGCCTAGCCATGAACTCTTATCTTCAGGTTTCCAAACAGAAGCAGACTTCAAATTTCTCTCTAAAAGAATCCTCAACCCCTCTCTCCAGCCCAACTCCCTGCCCAGAGAAAAGGAAGTGGTCATCCCGATTACTTTTAAACAAAATTCACCTGAGTAGATTTGAAGATCTAATTGGCTTTATTCAATGATTCATGAATAGGATAACATCCTATCTAGTAAGGAGAAAGGAACTGTACAAAATGGAAGATTTTTAAAGACAGAAAGGGTGTAAGACAAGGAAGTCATGACAAAAGAAAGGATTGTTTTAGGCAGAGTCACCCAGCTGTGGGGGGAAGGCAGGGGTCTACCAGGCCACTAACTCACTAGTGCTAGCCAAGAAATACCAGACTGACCTGTTAAAGGTCACAGTTCAGGGAAAGGCTGAAACTGCAATTGGGTTAGACACTAAGTCTTGGTTTGCTGATGTGGGGCCTCACACGGGTGATTTCATTTTGGACCTGTTTCTTTTTCAACATCACTTAAAACTTATCTTCAAGGACTTTTTTTTTTTTTTTTTAAACGTTTATTTATTTTTTTGGGACAGAGAGAGACAGAGCATGAACGGGGGAGGGGCAGAGAGAGAGGGAGACACAGAATCAGAAACAGGCTCCAGGCTCTGAGCCATCAGCCCAGAGCCTGACGCGGGGCTCGAACTCACGGACCGCGAGATCGTGACCTGGCTGAAGTCGGACGCTTAACCGACTGCACCACCCAGGTGCCCCTATCTTCAAGGACTTTTAACACCTGGTCGTAACAGCCTGTAAAAATGGGAGGCATGCCCCCATCAATTTAGTCACTCGGGGGGAGGACCAAACTTCCCTGTAAATCCTAGTTCATGCAATTAACTAGTAAAAAGACTACTGCTACCACCACTGAAGCCATTACACCTCTCCATCCACCCAGCCATAGACCCATCTAGGGGATAAAGAGTGTATGAGGCAGATTATCATCAAGCATTATGAACTAGTGGTCTGGTAGAGAGCAAAATATTACTAGCATACACTTAGAGCTTTACTGTGGTGCCAGGCATTTTCCTAAGGGTTTTACAAATATTAATTCATTTATGTATCGCAACCACCTCAGGGTGTAAGAAACTAAGATACAGAGAAATAAGTAAATAATTTGCCTGTGGTCACACAGCTAGTAAGTGATAAAGCCTGGATTCAAACCCAGGCAATCTAGCTTGGCTCCAAAGTCACTTGCTAACCTGCTTGTTAATGGGAATTTTGACATAGAATTATATCAGGTAACTCAAAATTTTCAATTGCTCCTTTGTCCCACAGAGCCATGGTGAAAAGTATAGAGAGGGGTACTTGCCCTCTGTCTGCCTAAAAGAGCCAGGCTCAGCAAAACATGCCCTTAAGCCCCAGAATAATTTGAGATGAGATGAGAGAGTTGCCAAGACTTGTGAAACCAAAACAAAGGGGTGAAAGAGACAACAAATAGCACATGAATGAAAGCCTTATATTTCAAGTTGGAAATGGCTGGCTTAAAAACTTGTATTTTTTAGACTTATGGGAAAATCTGCCCTGACAGCAAGGTTTCTTTGGCAGTAGAAGGTGATATAAGCAGGGTTTTAAGTTTAACCAACTGGGTTTGTTCAAAGCAACTGCTTTTGAGAACTTTAATTTTCTATTTGTCTGTGTTTGTTAAAGAGTGTAATTTAATTCCATATTTAGTATTTCCTCTACTTTCTAGGGGCCCTAGATCTTGTGCAAGATGGTTGGTTACTTGCTCAAGGTCACATGGCTGGTAAGTGACAGAATTGAGATTTTAAGCTGACTCCCAAACTTTGGTGCTTTTTGGTTTGCCGAATAGAGTTAACTCTATTTACAGTTCTGGTGATCTTGTTCCTTCTATCTTTCCACAACTTGGGAACAGTTACCTACTTGACATAGGCCCTGTGCTCTGGTCATATTAAAGGAGATGACTGCTCAGACTCACCTCTGATTTCTCACTCACCATAGTTAGGACTAGAAAAAAAAGGTGATTTCAAGCCCATTGCTTAATGACCTTGAATATCTCCAGCAATTTTTCTCAGCCCTTCCCTAGCTACCTTCCGCCTACCCAGCTGAGCTGGGCAATTTTATTTCTGTCAGCATTAACCTTGCGGTTTTTATCTCTCCGCAGCTTCCTCTTCAACCAGTGCTGCTGGTTCTCAATGCCAGCTGTCATCACTGTTTTACTTCCTCTCCACCCTTTGTGGAACCTAGCCTTCTCAAGACTTCTTTCTTTCTTTCTTTCTTTTTTTTTTTTTTTTTAGTATTTTCCCCAAATCCCAAAGCCAAGCCAAAATTCTTTTTTTTAACTTAATTTTATTTTGAAAAATTTTTATTTTTTAAGTAATCTCTATACCCAAGCCAGGAGGAAAGGAGATAAGTTTATTGAACAGTGTAAGTGATGGAGTATAGCAGACAGTGTCTGAAAGACTTGGAAAAGTGAGTCTCCCTGTTGCTTGGGGTTAGGGGTTTATATTGGAAAGGGGTCCAGGGTACGTGTTCCTTCAGGAAGGCAAGGTAGGGTCAGATCAAAGGTAAGTGTCAGGTGAACAATAGGTGTTACCCTATAAATCACCAAAGGTGGGGATTACTGATGACAGTGTTGATGGAGGTTTGTTCGCTGGAAGCTAATGTCCTGGAACATGTTTGGGATCCAGTTCTTTTTGGATGTTACCTGATCCAGGTGTTTGAGGGCCTAGGATGAACTTAGAGAATGATTAACTTTCTTGTCTTCCCTTCGAGTGGGAACATAGCTTCTTTGTTCTTTGAACAGAGCTGGAAGTGGGGCATGAATTCACAAATCTAAGTTTTGTGACCTGAGCCACCCAGGCATTCCTAAACTTAAAAAAAATAATAAAATAAAATAGAATCCCTTCAGTTTCCGTGTGTCAATCCTTTCACATGTTTACCTTTACTTCCCCATATATGAACTGTTCCTAGGCTCAACAAAGCAACAAAGCTCAACAAAGCTAAGGTAGCTTTCTTTGGGAACAACCCCTGCCTTCTTTTTGGGCTGCCCTTCTGATAGTAAAGCTTTGTTTCAAAACTCGTGTCTCAGATACTGGCTTACTGTGCATCAGGTACATGGACAGGTTTCCCTCTGGTAACATCTCCTTCCCTGTGCACACACAACAGAAAGACCACGTGAGGACACAGCAAGAACATGGCTGTCTAGAAGCCAGGAAGAGAGGTCTTACCAGAAACCAATTGTGCTGGCACCTCGATCTTGGACTTCCAGCCTCCAGAAGTGTGAGAAACTAAACTTCTGTTATATTTAAGCCACCGTCTGTGGTATTTTGTTACGGCAGTCCTAGCAGACTAATACATATGACCAACATGTTTGTACTATGTCCACTCCTGAGTTGATGGCCTAAGGTTGGACATTTTGACTTTGTGGTTGCCAATCTTTGGGTCCCAGGCTTCTTGGTTATTATGCAAAATAAAGTCACATGGGGGCGCCTGGATGGCTCAGTCGGTGAAGCATCTGACTTTGGCTCAGGTCATGATCTTACAGTTTGTGGGTTTGAGCCCTGTGTCGGGCTCTGTGCTGACAGCTCAGAGCCTGGAGCCTGCTTCAGATTCTGTGTCTCCCTCTCTCTCTGCTCCTCCCCAACTAGCGCTCTGTCTCTCTCTCAAAAATAAAGATAAAAAAAAATAAATAAAGTCACATGTATTTGTCTATTTCTCTACTCTTAAGGGTGCTGTCATTAGTAACAAAACACATAATGATTCAAGTATTAAGGAAGGCTTTGTTCATTTTTTTTTACATTCCTTCCCCAAGTTAAATATCTTGTTTACATTGTGATCCTTCTCACTTAAAAACTCGACCCTTGGGGTGCCTGGGTGGCTCACTCAGTTAAGGGTCCAACTCTTTGATTTCAGCTCAGGTTGTGATCTCACATTTCATGAGATCCAGCCCCATGTTGGGCTCTTCTCTAGGCATTTGTATTCTTGGGACTTGTTCTGGAGGGTGGGTGTCTCTATTATCAACAAGGATAAGGGTTTCAGGATTTCTATAAAGGTGGGACTTAAAGCCTGTAACTTGGGTGAGATTGGAGTTACACATGCATAACAAGCATACTGAACTTACCTATATTGTGAGTTAAAGTGGACCAATAACCATAGTGTTTAAGATGCTCTTATTCACTTTTTACAGGACTGAGAAAAGCCTCTATCCCTAGGAAAGAGAAGTACCACATACATTTGAAGTGGTTGCCAGAGAGGCGCCTGGCTGGCTCAGTCGGTGGAGAATTCCACTCTTGATCTCAGGGTGGTGACTTCCAGCCCCACCTTGGGCATGGGCATACAGCTTACTTTATTATATTTTTTATTAAAAAATTGTTTTGTTTTTACATTTATTTATTTTTGAGAGACAGAGTATGATTGGGGAGGGGCAGAGAGAAAGGGAGACAGAATCTGAAGCAGCCTCCAGGCTCTGAGCTGCCAGCACAGAGCCCGATGCGGGGCTCGAACCCACAAACTGTGAGATCATGACCTGAGCTGAAGTCAGACACTTTAAGCGACTGAGCCACCCAGGCACCCCCATACAGCTTACTTTAATAATAATAATTAAAAAAAAAAAGTGAAGCAGCTGCAGGAAAGTGAACTTTCCCTTACCCAGTCCTCTCTGAGTATTGCGGGGGGGGGACTGGCACCAGATTCTGAGGAGGACAGCAGTGTTCCTTGGTGAAAAGACCCTTTTCCTTGGGAAAGTAGCTAAGGGGGCACTGAATCTTCAGGGTGTTGGTGGAAGCTGGTGCTAAGGCTTCCAAAGTGGGAAGTTTAGGGAAGACACAGTAAAGGTGAAGCATTTGGGGTTTGCAGGAGGCACTGGGAGACAGGGTTTAGAAGAAAATTGAGTGAAGGGAGAAGATTGTCATTGGAGGTCATTACCACAACCGCCCCTGCCCAACACTTTTGTTATCTGGGAATCTTTCAACAGGCAGAGTTCCTTCTGTGGGAACTGGGAGTGTGAGGATGTGCTCTCAAATGTAAACAGACAGTTTTCCAGAGCAAAGGAAGAAATGAAACTTAAGAGTACAGACTTCCCAGAATACAGGGGATCCTTACGTGAATCTGAGTCACTCAAGACTAATACTGAAAGACATTGTATATCATACAGATTAAAAATTAGGCTGCAATCGAAAGACAGATGAATGGATAAAGAAAATGTATATACTTGTAGTGGAATACTACTGAACCTTAAAAGAAGGAAATTCTGACATGCTACAACGTGAATGAACCTTGAGGACATTATGTTCATGTCACAAAAAGACAAATACTTTATGATGTGGGAAACAAAGGCAAAAGAAAAAATTAAATTTCCTTACTACCTACAGCCCATTGACAAGTCCTTCAAACAGGCGGAATGAACTCCTCTGAGAGCTCAGCTCCCTCAGTGTTGACACTTTGCTAAGGGCAAAAGGCAATCTTATCTCAACATTATCCTGACCCTCCAGGATCCTGTGAGTCTAGTTTAAACATATAAAAATTCTGGGGCGTCTGGGCGGCTCAGTCGATTAAGCGTCCAACTCAGGTTTCAGCTCAGGTTATGCATGTTCTCCTGGGTTCATGAATCCGAGCCCTGCGTTGGGCTCTGTGCTGACAGTGTGGAGCCTACTTGGGATTCTTTCTCTCTCCCTCTTTCTCTGCCCTTCCCCCACTCGCACTGTCTCTCTCAAAATAAATAAACTTAAAAAAATAATAAACATATAAAAATTTCCTTGGAAACTTCCTTTATCTCTAACCCCTCAAACATAGGTTAGCAGTCATCCTCCAAGCATATGGCTCACTGATATACATCTGAAGGGTCTCATGACTGAGGATTTACTACACAGTAATTTTTCATTGACCTTTTCCTAACAATAGCTAGCCTCCTCAGGGTCCTGGAAACCTTGTTTCCCAAATTCCTTGGAGGCTTGTGCTTTCCCTAACCCTCTCCCAACTTGAAAATATATAATCAGTCACCCATCACAACCCCAGTGCAGCTCTTTCTGTCAACGAGTCTGGACCCGTGTTTTAATAAAACCACCTTTTTATTTTTAGAAAGAGAAAGTGAGATTGTGAGCAGGGGAGAGGGGCAGAGGGAGGGACAGAGAATCTTAAGCAGGCTCTACACTCAGCAAGGAGCCTGGCGAGGGGCTTGATCCCATGACCTTGATATCATGACCTGAGCTGAAATCAAGAGTTGGGTGCTCAACTGACTGAGCTACCCAGGCACCCCAATAAAACCACCTTTTTGCACTGAAGACATCTCAAGAATTCTTTCTTGACCATTTGCTCCGAATGCCAACATTTCCACATCAATTCCACTTATATGTAATGTGGTATCTGGAGTAGTCTAACTAATAGAAATTAGAATGGTGGTTTCCAAGAACCAGGGAGAGGAGAAAAGGAAAGTTGTTTAATGGGTATAGTTTCGGTTTTGCAAGATGAAAAATTCTGAAGATTGATTGCACAACAATAGGAATGTCCCTTTTTTTTTTTTTTTTTTTAAAGTAAGCTCTATTTCCAACATGGGGCTTAACTCACAACCCAGAGATCAAGAGTCACATGCTCTACCAACTTAGCCAGCCAGCCACTGCCTTTAATTTCCAATTTTGTACAAAAGTTTTATTATAGGATTTTACGAGAATTGAGCCTGGCACATAGAAAATGCTCCATACATATGAGTTATCATTATTATAAAAAGCATCCCTAAGCCTCCTTCTTCATTAATTCAACAAATGTCAATATCATACTTTCTTTAATGCATCATTCCACACTTTGGGGAAACCACAGGGAAAAAGTACTACCTACATGGAGCTTATACACACTTGAAGTTTATATATTCAACTATATGCACTTACTAAATTACTAGTGGTAGATTCAGATAACACGAGTAGATCATAAGTTCTGGGGAAAAAAAAAAAAGAAACCAAAAGTACAGGAAAGGCTGGTTGGTCTAGGAAGTGCTGTGCTTTGGCATGGGAACAGAGACCCAAGTGAAGGGAGCCTATGTGGTACTCCATTATATGATAAGTATCTTTAGTATTTTAATAACCTTGTATCATAATGTTACAAATAATGCCTGATTAACTTTGCAAACATTAGACTCACCAAACAAAATTTATACCAAGTTCTTTTTTTTTTTGCTTGTTGATTTGTTGCTATGTATTTTTTACTTAAAAAAAAACTTTTTTTAATGTTTATTTATTTATTTTTATTATTTTTTATTTATTATTTTTTAAAATATGAAATGTATTGTCAAATTGGTTTCCATACAACAGCCAGTGCTCATCCCAACAGGTGCCCTCCTCAATGCCCATCACCCACTTTCCCCTCCCTCCCACCCCCCATCAACCCTCAGTTCTAATATTTGAAACACATTCAAACAAAAAACCTCCCAAACACCCTTTTAATCTTTTCTTGTTTGATGATAAAATAACGTAAATGATGATACATCCATACATTGGAACATAACCATTAGGATTGTTACAGAAGGGGAGCCTGAGTGAGTCAGTTAAACGTTCAATTCTTGGTTTCGGCTCAGGTCATGACCTCTGGGTCCTGGGACAGAGCCCCACATCCGGCTCCATGCTGGGTGTGGAGCCTGCTTAAGATTCTCTCTCTCTCTCTTTCCTCTGCCTGTCGTTTCTTGGGTGCCCGGGCTTGGGCACTCTGTCTCTCTCTCTCTCTCTCTCTCTTTTTTTTTTTTTTTTTGAGAGAGAGAGAGAGAGAGAGGGAGAAAGAATTGTTGGAGCGTCTGGATGGCTCAGTTGGTTGAATCAGACTCTTGATTTCGGCTCAGGTCATGATCTCACGGTTTGTGAGTTTGAGCCCCACATTGGGCTCTGTGCTGACAGCAGGGAGACTGTTTGGGATTCTCTCTCTCCCTCTCTCTCTGCCCCTCCCCCACTCATGTGTGCGTGTGCTATCTCTCTCTCTCTCTCAAAATAAATAAACAAACTTTTAAAAAACAAAAGAAAAAGAATCATCTCGGGGCATAATTTAGACATTACAATGATAAATCTGCCATAGTATGTGATATAAATGGATATATGATCCATTTCTTACTAAAAAAAATACATAATATATGTATTGAAAAAAGTCTACAAGATTCACATCAAGAGGTGGCCAGAATGTGGAGCAAGTGGAACTCTTTTTTTTTTGTTTTAAGATTTTTTTCTTTTTTAGGTAATCTCTACACTGTATGTGGGGCTTGAACCCACAACGCCAAGATCAAGAGTTGCACTCTACCGACTAAGCCAGTTAGGCACCCCACAAATGGAACCCTTATACACTGCTGGTGAGAATTCAAAATGGTCTACTTTGAAAAAGGACATGTCATTACCTTATGAAGTTAAACATATATTTGCCATTTGACCCAGCAATCCAATTCATAAAATAATAAAAGAAATAAAAATATAAGTACAAAGACTTGAATGCAGATATTCATAATTATTAATAACACAAAACTAGAAACAACCCAAATGTCCATCAACTGGCAAATAGATAAATGAATTGTGGTATATGTATAATCTGGTAAATAACAAAATCAACCAAGTAAATTTAAAGATTTAACTGGATTTATTAAATGATTCATGAATCAGGCAGCACCCCATCTAGCAAAAGAGGTGCTCCATGGTGTAGTACAGAATGGAAAGGTTTTTTTTGTCTTTTTAAAATCTATTTATTTATTCTTGAGAGAGAGCGAGCGAACATGCATAAGCAGGGGAGTGGCAGAGAGAGAGGAAGAGAGAGAATCCCAAGCAAGCTCCACATTCAGCACGGAGCCTGATGCGGGGTTCAAATCTACCAACCGTGAGATCATGACCTGAGCGGAAATCAAGAGCCCGAGGCTTAACCAACTGAGCCACCCACGTGCACCTCAAAATGGAGAATGTTCTTATAGGATGGTGGGGCAAGAAAGTTATTAGCAGAAGAAAAGAAGTGTTCCTGGCAAGGCTGTTTTTTAGGGGGAAAAGCAAGGTGTCTTATCATGCAGACTACCTCATTTCACTTTGAGGGTAAAAGAGGACCCAGGTGCCTGCCTGATTGGCAGGAATTGAAAAATTCCTGACTGACCAGTTAAGACTACATTTCTAGGGGAACTTGAAACTGCAATTAGATTATGTATTAATTAAGCATTGATTTGGGAACTTGGTCTAAGTAACACTATTTTGGGCCTCTGTTTTGTTTTTTTTAATGTTTATTTATTTTTGAGAGAGAAAGAGCATGAGTGGGGAAGGGGCAGAGAGAGAGAGGGAGGCACAGAATCTAAACCGGCTCCAGGCTCTGAGCTGTCAGCAGAGAGCCTGACACAGGGCTCGAACTCGGAAACGGCAAGATCATGACCTGAGCTGGTCAGTCGCTTAACCGACTGAGACACACAGGTGCCTGTTTTTGTTAACAATCCATAGTATGGGCAGTTATTTAGCAATAGAAAGAAATTATCTACACATACAACATGAATGAATCTCAGAAACATTACACTAAGTGACAGAACTCAAATACAAAAGGTTACATACTGGGGCGCCTGGGTTCCTCAGTTGGTTAAGCATCCAACTCTTGATTTTGGCTCAGGTCATGATCTCATGGTTCAGGCTACCACAGAGCCTGCTTGGGGTCCTTTCTCTACCTCTCTCTCCCTCCCTCCCCCTCTCTCTCCCCCCTCCCCCTCTCTCTCCCCCTGCCCCTCCCCTGCTTTTATACTCTCTCTCTTGAAATAAATAAACATTAAAAAAATTTTTTTAAAAAGGGGCACCTGGGTGGCTCTGTTGGTTGGGCGTCCGACTTGAGCTCAGGTCATGATCTTGTGGCTCATGGATTCAAGCCCCATGTTGGACTCTGTGCTGGCAGTTTGGAGCCTGGAGCCTGCTTTGGATTCTGTGTCTTCCTCCCTTTCTCTCTGCCTCTCCCCACTCATGCTCTGTCTCTCTCTCCTTCAAATATAAACAAACACTAAAAAAAAATTAAAACAACAAATAACAAACAAAAGGTTACATTGTGCATACATATATTTTATATTAAAGTCTAGAAAAGGCAAAACTATAATGATAAAAAAGAGTCAACAGTTGACTGAGTAGAGTGTGTGGTGGGAAGGATGTGGGGAGGGCAGGGAAGATCAGAGGGCACAAGAGAACGTTTTGAAGTGATGGAAATTTTTTTTTTTAAATGTTTATTCATTTTTGAGAGACAGAGAGAGACAGAGCATGAACGGGGAAGGGGCAGAGAGAGGGAGACACAGAATCTGAAGCAGGCTCCAGGCTCTGAGCTGTCAGCACAGAGCCCAATGTGGGGCTTGAACTCACGAACTGTGAGATCATGACCTGAGCCGAAGTCAGACGCTCAACCAACTGAGCCACCCAGGTGCCCCTGGAAATATTCTATATATGGATTGTGGTGGTGGTTACACAACTATATACTATTATTAAAATTCATCAAACTGTATACTGAAAATGGGTACATCTTACTCTATGTAAATTATACCCCAACAAAGCTGGAAAAAATTCAGTGTAGTATATATAACTTAAGACTTACACATTTTCCTTCATGTGAAAAATAATTGTAATACATTTTTTTAAGATTTTATTTTATTTATTTTGAGAGAACGAGGGCACAAGTGACTAGGGTCTGAGGGGGGGGCGGGGAGAGAGAGAAGAGGGACTCGTGCTCACCAGAACTGGGGCTCCAGCATACCTGATTCGGGGCTCAAACTCATGAACCCCAAGATCATGGCCTGAACCGAAGCCAGACACTTAGCCGATTGAACCACCCAGGCCCCCCTAAAGATTTTAAGTAATCTCTACACTCGATGTGGGGATGGAACTCACAACCCTGAGATCAAGAGTCTCATGCTCCACTAACTGAGCCAGCCAGGTGCCCTTGAGGTCGTTTGTTTATTAAAACAAGCTCTGGCCAATTTTATTAAAGATGTCATCTTTTTAAACTTAACAAATTTTTAGGAGTGCCTGGTTGGTTCTGTTGGTGGAGTGTGAGACTCTTCATCTCGGAATTATGAGTTCAAGCCCCACGTCATGTGTACAGATTACTCAAAAATAAAATCTTTAGAAAGATGACGTCTGAGTGCTGGGACTATAGTTTGTTTTGCTTTTGTTTATGTATCTTCTAATTTCTCTACAATAAATGTGATTTTCTATAATTATTTCCCGAAGTGATGATGATGATGATGACCTAACTGAAGTAACATTCAGTTTGGTTTGGCAGTGCAGCGTCAAGGAGGATATTTGAACCTGGATCTCCATACTCTTGGCCATTATACTCTTCTGCTGGCTTCAGACTTCCATGGTAAGAACAGCCTGGGATGCTTAACAAAACTGTGCATCATCCTATTGAATCTGTATGGTTCATAAATCTTCAACAGTGATTCTTACCATTGGGAATTTTGATGGGACTATTGCCTAGATGTAGGATCTGAGGATCTGAAACCTCCTGAACATTTTCTTAACATATTAAGGGTCTGTCATTGATGCCAAATAACCTCACATATATATTAGTTACCCCACCTGGAATCTATCATCATTAATCCTTCCTGGAAAGTCATCCCTGACTGTGCCCCCATACATGCTCAGTCAGGTGACTCTCTGTCCCCACTACCAGCATCCGAAAGTGTACAGATCTTCTTGACAGGTGTTTACTTAATTCAGGGACTGGTGCACGCTCGCCCCTGAATTGCGATAACCAAAAATGCAAAAATGCCTCCAATCATTGCCAAATGTCCCTTAAAGGGACAAAATTACTCCAAAATTAAGAACTACAAATTTGTGTCTCATATCAGTCTAACCATCCTCTCCTCCAGCCTCTCCACAGCTTCAGATTCCTAAACCTTGCTATTCAAAGTATAGTTCTTGGACTAGCAGCATTGGCGTTAAGGGGGCTTGCTAGAAAAGCAGAATATTAGGCCCAACCTCAGATCTACTGAATCAGGATCTGAGTTTTACCAGGATCAACAATCCCTGGTGATTCCTATGCACATTAAGTTTGAGAAGCACTACCAGGTCTCTAACTTACTTGGGGGTGACTATCACTTGGAACAGAGGTTAACAGTTCAACAAAATTTCTGGAGATGATCATTCCATGGTAAAGGGCAGGACCTAAGAATCTGTATTGTTATCATGTGGCTCAGGTAATTCTCATCCTTGGGCAAATTTGGGAATTGCTACTCTAAAATAAACATCAGATTTTGTCATTATCCACCTAAAATTAAAATCTCTTTAGTGACTCTCCATGGCCTACAGTAGTGATTCTCAACTCAACCTTAGGTGCTTACCTAGGAAATCTTTAGAAATCTGGATGCTAGGCTGTTCCCCAAACCCACTAAAAACTCTAGGGGAGGGACCCACCCACTGGCGAATTTTTCAAAGCTCCCCAGTTGCAGCCAATGTTAAGAACCACTGGGAATGATCAAGCCTGAGCTGCTTAACCTAGATTAGAAAACCCAACTGTGAAAGGCCCCTGCCTGCGTTCCTAGCCCTATTTTGCGTTGTATTTTTGCCTGTGCATACTACACTCCAACCTCACTGAACTACCTGTAATTCCCAAACCTGTGGTACAGTCATGCCTCTGGGCCTTTCTACAGGTTGTGCTCTCTGAATGGCAGTTATTCATCCCTAAGGACTGAATTACCACTTAGCTCCTTCGCCTTTAGAGTAATTTTAGATTTCCTTCACACACCTGCCCAGACAGAGTAATTCATTCTCTTTTCTGTGCTAATACCATGCCTCTTTGTGTAGAGCTCTATTACTATACTTATTACATTATACAGCTGATTCTTGAACAACGTGGGTTTGAACTGTGCAGGTCCACTTAACAGGCAGATTTTTTTTCAATACAGAACAGTACTGTATTTTCCTTAACATTTTTTTTCTCTTATTGTAAGAATACGATATATAACATATAAAACATACAAAATATGTGTTAATCAACCATTTGTTATTGGTAAGGTGGAATTCTGGTCAATAATTAAGTTTTTGGGGGAGTCAAAAATTATACACGGATCTTTAATGGCAGGGCATGAGGTGTGTGTGTGGAGATGTCAGTGTCCCTAACCCCCACGTTGTTCAAAGATCAACTGTAGTAATGGGTTACAATTATTATATCTTGAGAATGAAAACTAAGGCTGGTTTAGTTTTATATCCCTAGTACCTAGCTAAGGGCCAGGAATATGGTAGGCAGCTAGTAACATTTTTGACTTAGTGAAAGTAGTATAAAAGAAGAAAAAAAAGAAGAAAATAAAAATGAGCAGGAATATTATTACTTTCTTTAAAAATCTGAATTAATATAATCTAACATTAAAATCTTAATTAGAAAAGAACTTTAAGCTGTGAGTTTCATCTGGAGAAATATGCATGAAGGCAGTAAGAGAGAAATAAACCCTTTCCTTAATTCAGTAACATAATTTGGTCCACAAATTCATTCCAAGGAGTTGAAATAATCCTGTTTCTTTATGTGTCTAAGGCATTTTTTGAACTGAGGTAAAATTCACCTAACTTAAAAATTACATTTTTATTTTTTTTAAATAATCATTTTAAAGTGTATTTTAGTAAATTCACAATGTTATACAACCACCATCTAGATTAAGCTCTAAAATGATTTCCCTCCCCTCAAAAGAAACCCTGCTACAAACATTGGGGTACATGTGCCCCTATGAATCAGCACTTTCAACAATAGCCAAATTATGGAAAGAGCCTAAATGTCCATCAACTGATGAATGGATAAAGAAGATGTGGTTTATATATACAATGGAATACTACTTGGCAATGAGAAAGAATGAAATCATGCCATTTGCAGCAACGTGGATGGAACTGGAAGGTATTATGCTGAGTGAAATAAGTCAGTCAGAGAAGGACAGATATGAGTTTTCACTCATATGTGGATCTTGAGAAACTTAACAGAAGACCATGGGGAAAGGGAAGGGGAAAAAAAAATTGCAAACAAAGAGGGAGGGAGGCAAACCATAAAAGACTCTTAAATACAGAGAACAAACTGAGGGTTGATGGGGGTGGGTGGGGGGCAGGGGAAAATGGGTGATGGGCATTGCAGAGGGCACTTGTTAGGATGAGCACTGGGTGTTGTTATGTAAGCGATGAACCGTGGAAATCTACCCCAAAAACCAAGAGCACACTTTATACACTATATGCTAGATAATTTTACAATAAATCATATTAAAAAAAGGAATAAAAAAAAGAAACCCTATACTCAAGTAGTTAGTCACTCCCCATTTTCCTCCTAGCCCCTGAAAACCACCAGGAACATTAACTTTTAAGTTACACTAAGGTATTTATTTTTTTTTTTTTTAATTTTTTTCAACGTTTATTTATTTTTGGGACAGAGAGAGACAGAGCATGAACGGGGGAGGGGCAGAGAGAGAGGGAGACACAGAATCGGAAACAGGCTCCAGGCTCTGAGCCATCAGCCCAGAGCCTGACGCGGGGCTCGAACTCACGGACCGCGAGATTGTGACCTGGCTGAAGTCGGACGCTTAACCGACTGCGCCACCCAGGCGCCCCTACACTAAGGTATTTAAAAGATATAAAGCAGGTATTTAAAAAGGTCTAGGTTCTAGATGGCTGTACAATTGTTTCTAGTCACACAGAAAAGAGTACAAATATAGTTTTTTTCAGTATCTCAAAAACTCCAATGTTTTATTAACCACTTTATGTACACTGATATCGTCTTGAAAACTAATAAAAACATGTCCAAAGCTTCTTATATAGTCACTGTACAAATACTCATGTATGTTTTCTACATTAATAATGAAGATGAAAATGACACAATAGTTACAGCTACATAAAAATATATACAAGGACTTAAGACACATTTGATATTATTTGGTTTACAACATGTGTAGATACTACACAAAAAATGAGGATATAATTTGCAGAAAAGTAAAATGTGACCAAAATCACTTTTCTTAAAATTTAAAAATAAAATTCCTGACAATAGCAATTACTAATTTACAGCCAAATCTTAGACTAAGTCAAATTAGCCAGGGTTAGACATAAGTTAAGTTAAACATTTTGTATTTAAAAAAATAAGTTTTTCAGTTTAAAAAACATACATTTCATAACATTTTCTCAAAATTAATTAAGAATGGTTTATCCATATCCTTCCAGATTCTGGAAACACATTAGAAAAAGTGAATATTGAACAGCTGATTCTTTGGAAAGCTGCACCCAAGTACCCCTTTTATTAGGTTGTGACATCAGCTAAGAGGGCCTTTATTAGGTCTGGAAGGCAAGGAGCTGGAGCTCAGGTACGAATCTACTTATGCTCAAAGAGAGAAAGGCCATGAGAAGGGAGCTAGACAACCCAGGATAGTAGTGGCACTTGGATGTGGAGTTGCCATAGTGGGTCAGAGACAGGCTGGTGTATCATCCTTTGGCTCAGGTGCTATAGGAACCAATCCCTATTCAATATACATATGTATTTTTTAGAGTAATCTCTATGCCCGACATGGGGCTTGAACTCACAACCCTGAGATCAAGACTCACATGTTCTCCCAACTAAGCCAGCCATGTGCCCCCCTGCTCAATATTAAATGAGAACAGAAATATTTCAAAGTGTGCTTACCAAAAACAGATTATGTACCTTCATATTACAAAGCATAGAAGGAGACATTTATTTTTAAAAAGTGAGCTAAAAAGTTATGAGGTATCTCCTTACTTCATCTTAAAACTAACCCAAGAAATAGACGTTTAAAAAATTCTTTAACTATTAAAATGTTTAAAAGGCACTTGAAATATTGCTTTCCAATCCAACTCAAATATACTGTCAATTAATTTTGGACATAAAAAAGCGCATAATTTTGGTGCAATTTTTCTTGTAATTCAGTGATACTTTCCATCTACAGGGCTGAAAGTTTTGAGGGATAGAGCCCCAACATTCTGCTACCTGAAAGTGCTTTTAGCGTAGAAACAGGAAGGGCGTTAATGATTTGCTCTCTCAGTGACAACATCCTGTAGTCGTTTAAGCAAAACATCATCATTTTCTTGACAGAGGCGTTTGGCAGGTGATTCTGCATCACCATCGATGGCTATTGCTCGCTTCTTGGTTCTCTGTTCACCCTGTCTTATCATATTGTTGATATCTTTCAAACTCTGCAAAAATAGAGGACATGTGTGAGTAAAAGGGGAAAAAAAGCAAAGAACTAAGCTAACTGCTTTTTCCTGCACTCTACCCAAAGCTGAACACTAGGGTAGAGATTATCTTTTGAATCTAGGCCAACCTAGTAAGAGCGATTAGATCTAATCTTTTCATGGTTTTAAAAACTGGATTTACTTTACAGCAGTAGTACTCAAAGACACTGGACCAGATGCAGAAATATCAAGGAGCTTACTAGGAATGCAAACTCTCAAGCCTCACCCTAACACCTACTGAATCAGACACTCTAGGGATGGAGTTCAGCAATCTATGTTTAATCAAGCCCTCCAGGTGATTCTGAGCTCCCTTGACATTTGAAATCCTCTTCCTAGAGCAATGCTTTTTAAGCTTTAATGTGCTTACTAATCATGTGCAGATCTTGTTAAAATGCAGATTCAGATTCAGCAGGGCTGGCATGAGGCTTGAGATCAAGCATTTTTTAAGTTTATTTTTTAATTTTTTTTTTTTTGACAGAGAAAGAGAGAGAGAGAGAGAGAGAGCACATGCACGTGTGAGCAGGGGAGGGGGTAGAGGGAGAGAATCTCAAGCAGGCTCCACACTGAGTGTGCTCCGTACTGAGGTGTGGGGCTCAATCCCAAGACCCTGGGATCATGACCTGAGCCGAAATCAAGAGTTGTTCAACTGACGGAGCCACCCAAGTGCCCCAAGATCCTGCATTTTTAATATGTTCCCAGGTGATGCTGATGTTGAAGGTCTATAAACTATATTGAGTAGAAAGGCCTTAGAGTAGTGGCTCCTGAATGCTGTGGATCATAACTGTCTAGAGAACCTGACTGGCAGAGCTTTGGGATTCAGTAGGTCTATTGAACAGATCCGTGTTCAACAAGGTCCCCCAGGTGATTCCGGTCTATGGTTTTGAAATCATTGCCTTAGAAGTCAGGTGGTCCCATCTTTGATTTCATTTAAGAATCTCTTCTAAACATCCTTGTAGGAAATCAACTTCTATGAAGAGGAAATGCAAATCTGTGAGGTATTCTATCTCAAGTGAGGTTGACTTCTGGAGACATACTAAACATATTTGCTTGATAGCCTTTCAAGTATCTGAAAACATCAATCATATAACTGTCACATATTCATCACTGTACGGGGGTTAAGATGAGGATAACCACAGAACTTTTTGCATAAATAAGAGAAGGCCTCTGTTTTTAGACTTTTCACTATCCCATCACCAAAGGAACTTCCACTTTGAAAGCTTTCCTTTAAAGTCAATATTCCTCGTGTCTGACCACCTGCCTTACTGGTCCCTTCTCAAGATCGTATTTAAGCAGGGTGACACATTGGACTCTTGCAGTGAACTTCCCTAGTATCACAACAATAGTGATGGATTAAGCTACTGAAGCAGTTGAATACACTGCTCTTAATCACAGGAAACTTGCCACAGTAACAGTTCATATTATTTAAAAAATTTTTTTAAATGTTTATTCATTTTTGAGAGAGAAAGAGACAGAGCGTGAGTGGGGGAGGAGCAGAGAGAGGGAGACACACAACTCGAACTCACGTACAGTGAGATCATGACCTGAGTATCCATAAACCTCATGTGTATATTGCTATCACGGTATTTGTGATATTCTGACAAAACTACCTTCTTATTCATCTATTTTCCTGCCTGGTTGTGGATTCAGATCAAGGCAGGGAATGGATTTTCTTTTTTTTCAATTCACTGCAGCAATCCAACCCCTATATTAATTACAAAGAAATGCTTTATAAAGCCCTGCTGACATGAAGTGTAAAGAACAGTCTGAGTCAAAAATGAAGACCAATATTGTGGGTTTACGTGTTTTAAAAAATTAAAAAATATTTATTTTTGAGAGAGAGAGAGATAGCGTGAGTGGGGGAAGGGCAGAGAGAGAGGGAGACACAGAATCCAAAGTAGGCTCCAGGCTCTGAGCTGTCAGCACAGAGGCTGATGTGGGGCTTGAACTCATGAACCAAGAGATCATGACATTTGCTGAAGTCAGACGCTCAACTGACTGAGCCACCCACGTGCCGCAATTCATATTTATTACTAGTAATTTTGCAGACAAAGAGCAAGATTAAAGATTATTAACTGGCAATATGAAATCCAATTTTTAACACAAGTACATAGATTGTTGTAACACCTTACCTTAGAAGGGCTGCCATTGAACTTATATAGCAGAGCACTCCTTGGTGTAAGGCCTGATGCATTCTTGTGTGGGGAAACATAAATGGAGTGCTGCTGGGAAATGCGGCGTGGTGAGCCTGGTTGTTGCTTAATATGTGGAAAAGGCGAGAGTGGTGGAGCTTCCATCTGAAATAATCCAAAAGTAAATTTTTGTATGATAAAAGTTCTTTTTTGAATCCCACCATATTTTTATTCCTTTATTTTTTTTAAGTAGGCTCTGTGCCCAACATGGGGCTTGTAACTCACAAACCCAAGATCAAGAGTTGCATGTTCTACCAACTGAGCTAGGTAGGTGCCCCCATATTTTTATTCTTATTGGCATTTCTTTTTTAACGTTTATTTATTTTTGAGACAGAGAGAGACAGAGCATGAATGGGGGAGGGTCAGAGAGAGAGAGGGAGACACAGAATCTGAAACAGGCTCCAGGCTCTGAGCTGTCAGCACAGAGCCTGACGCGGGGCTCGAACTCACGGACCGCGAGATCATGACCTGAGCCGAAGTCGGCCACTTAACCGACTGGGCCACCCAGGCGCCCCCTTATTGGCATTTCTTATGTGTCAGCTACACCATAAGAATCTATTAATGGCTGAAAAAAAAGCAAAGACATGGTCCATTACCCCTTGTTTTTCAAGAGTTACTAACAGATAAACTAAAATTTATTTTCCTGCATCTTTCAGGAAATACTGAAGAATTCTGAGACACCCAGAAGTGGTAATAAGCCAGGAGTATAGTATAGTATATAGGAATAAGCCAGAAAGGAGAGGCAAAGAGTAATCAGTATTCTAACACAATGATAATCTCTGTATATACATAACATACACCTCCTGCCCCATAACCAAAGCCATAGCAGAGAGAATAAAAGAGAGACAGAACTCTATGAGCCAGAAGGATGGGTCCATCATGAAACAAATTTGTTAGTGAAATGATTAAGACTTTATACTGAAATGCAAATTATTTAGAAATAGAATTAGGGAAGCAGGGTCTGCACTTTCCTTTAATATTCTCGACAATGTTTCCATTCTAGGAATAAATAGAGATGGTTCCTTAATTAATAATTTCATCATCTTCAACTGAAGCTAATAAAACTAGTTTCAATTGGCTCATGACAGACATATTCATGATAAGGAGAGGTGGAACTGATGGGAGTTGAATGAATAGTCATGGCCTCTGAGAATAGTCACAGACCGCATTCCTTGAAATGTAAAGGGAGACACAAAATACACATATATGGCTACTGGCTAGATGCAGTTTCACTTGGTTCCTCTTACAACTAAAGTCTGCTCTCCTGGGAACCAACCTCAGCTTATACACTGATGATGTTTTCACAGGCCTGCTAGTACTGCCAAATCTGCATTAAAATGTCTTAGTGTTGCCTCTACTAATGATTCAGGCCTATTTATTTCCTTTTCTCTTTATCTTGAGAAAAACATTTATCTCATATATACATATTACAATAGAAATTAAAATTAAGAGAAAAAATTAGCAGAATTGTTTTCTTTTTTCCACATTCTCATCTAGTAGTTGCCCATATGTTAACATAATTTCCAGCAACATAATCATAATACGGATAAAATTTCCCTGATTTCTTCTGGTCTGTGTTGTATGATAGTTTTAATCATTCTCTAATTAATTACTGGTATTTTTTTTTCTCCTATAAAATGCATCAGTCACATTTTAACTCTGAAGCACTTATCTAACAAACTTATAGTAATCTAACTATGACTATGAATATTCATATCATAGTAAAATATAAAACATACCACATGGTCCTGATTTGACAAGTCATATCTCAGTGCAAATGACTTCACTCTTCCTACATATATTGTATTATAAAATTTGATAAGATCACCTCTTTCCTCTTTCACTGGTCCACTAGAACAGTCAGGTGTTTTTGTAGCATCTTCCAATTCTGTTAAAAGATTCAGGGTTATGACAGATGTATTATAATACACAAGTGGTGATCTGAATCACAACTCTATGATATAAAAACAAAATCAGAAGCGCCTGGATGGCTCAGTCAAACATCTGACTCTTGATCTCAGCTCAGATCTTTTTTGTTTTTTTTAGTTCATTTATTTATTTAGAGAGACAGCAGAGCCTGATGTGAGGCTTGAACTTACAAACCATGAGATCATGACCTGAGCTGAAATCAAGAGTTCTATGCTTAACTGACTGAGCCACCCAGGTGATCCTCAGCTCAAGTCTGAATCTCAGGGTCATGAGTTCAAGTCCTGCATTGGGCTCCATGCTGGATTTGGAACCAACTTAAGGGGAAAAAAAAGTAAACACAAATCTTTATATAAAGCAATTAATGTTTTTAGAAAATGTTTGAAACCCACCTATATTATGTATAAATTAAATTGGAAACTTGAGAAATACAAATACACGTACTTAGGCTAATATTCTTCTTTTTTTTTTTTTTAATTTTTTAAATGTTTATTTTTGAGAGACAGCAAGAGACAGAGTGTGAGTGGGGGAGGGGCAGAGAGAGAAGGAGACAGAGTCCAAAGCAGGCTCCAGGTTCTGAGCCTGATGTGGGGCTCAAACTCAAACCAGGAGATCATAACCTGAGCCAAAGTTGGAAGCTTAACTGACTGAGCCATCCAGGCACCCCAAGGCTAATACTCTTTTCTCTAGATACTATTTCAGCAAGAATTTTTTCACAACGATACTTTTTAAGTTTATTGATTTATTCATTATGTATTGGTGGAGGGGGGCAGAGAGAGAAAGAGAGAGAGAGAGAGAGAGAGAGAGGGAGAGAGAGAATCCCAAGCAGGCCCCATGCTGTCAGCATAAAGCCCAATGCAGGGCCTGAACTCATGAGCCACAAGATCATGACCTGAGCTGAAATCAAGGGTCGGACGCTTAACTGGCTGAGCCACCCAGGCCCTTCTCAGATTTTTTATGCACAGTCCCCTTTCCCTGTAACACCTACTACCATCCTAATAAATGCTATTCCAAGCCATATTGGCTTTGTAACAGCTGTTGTAGGTTATTCTCACTACATGGATCAGTCAAAATTATTTAAGGTCCTCCTTTGATTAGAAATTTCTGGACACAGAGACTATACACAGTCTTCAGATTTGTGTGTCATTCCAATTCTAGTCATTAATATTTATATAAAGTAATGGGCTCTATTTATTTTGAAGGAACCAAACATTTAAAACTCTCTGGGACCTTGGTGGGATGCCTGGCTGGCTCAGTCAGCAGAGCATGTAACTCTTAATCTGGTGGTTGTGAGTTTAAGCCCTATGTTGGGTGTGGAACCTACTTAAAAAAACAAAAAACAAAGAAACAGTGATATTTTGGCAGTTTCTTGTGAACTCTAAAAGGCATGACCATAATATAAAAACAAGTAAAACTGTGCTCTATTTATATTTTCATTGTCTATCTGGTGATTTTAAGATGGGCATAATGTGAAATAAAGTTACCTGATTTTCAATATGCAGTTACCAATATTATATATCTCATATGAAAACAGAATTTTTGTCTCATGAGAGAATTTGCTTTTACTGTTTTCTTTTAATGTGACCTACTCAACATTTCAAGTATTTTGTTTTTATTATGTTTAATCTCTACACCCAACATGGGGCTTGAACTCACGACCCTGAGGTCAAAAGTCACACACTCTTACGACAGAGCCAGCCAGGCACCCCAACAACATTTAAAATATTGCAAATAAGGAATATGGCCTTAGACAAATTAGCGTGAAAAAGAAAAAGAAAAAAAAATTTAAAGAGAAATATTCATTAATAAAAAACCATAAATTTTATACTGCTTAAAAAATGATAGGGGTGTATGGGTGGCTCAGTTGGTCGACTGTCTGACTCCGGGTTTCCACTCAGGTCATGATCTCATGGTTCATGGAATTAAACCGTGCATTGGGCTCTTACTGACAGCATGGAGCCTACTTGGGATTCTCTCTCTGTCCCTCCCCCACTCATGCTCGCTGTCTCAAAAAAAAAAAAAAAATTAAAAAAAAACTTAAGTAACAGCTGTTACTTACTGAGGTCTTACTATAAGCAGGTCTTGTGTTAAACATCATACTTACATCATTCTTTGTAATCCTTAAAACAAGTCTCTGAGGAAGTACTGTAAACTTGTCAGTGTACCATTATACACTTGAGTATTGTATTTGTTACTGAGATTAAGCTGTAATCTGGATCTCTCAAGTGTTCTAGTCAATAATGCCAGTGTAGGGTGGTCTGCTGACATAATGGTGAAGAATTGGTATTTTGATCAGGAAGCTCATTCCCAACAGGTAGCTATTATAAGAGTTTCTGTTAGGTTTATCTTAATCAAAGGCCAATGCTTTGCTAATTAACATACTCAATGTAAGAAATGGGTTTTTATTCATTAAAAAAGGGGGGGGGTGGGCACGCCTGGATGACTCAGTCGATTGAGTCTGACTTTGGCTCAGGTCACAATCTCATGGTTCGTGAGTTTGAGCCCCACAATGGGCTCTGTGCTGACAGCTCAGAGCTTGGAGCCTGCTTCGGATTCTGTGTCTCCCTCTCTCTCTGCCCCTCCCCCACTTGTGCTCTTTCTCTCTTAAAAATAAACATTAAATGGGGCGCCTGGGTGGCGCAGTCGGTTAAGCGTCCGACTTCAGCCAGGTCACGATCTCGCGGTCCGTGAGTTCGAGCCCCGCGTCAGGCTCTGGGCTGATGGCTCAGAGCCTGGAGCCTGTTTCCGATTCTGTGTCTCCCTCTCTCTCTGCCCCTCCCCCGTTCATGCTCTCTCTCTGTCCCCAAAATAAATAAACGTTGAAAAAAAATAAAATAAAATAAAATAAACATTAAAAAAAAAATTCAAGGGGCGCCTGGGGGGCTCAGTTGGTTAAGCGGCCAACTTTGGCTCAGGTCATGATCTCACCATTTGTGAGCCGGAGCCCTGCGTCAGGCTGTGTGCGGACAGCTTGGAGCCTGGAGGCTGCTTCGGATTCTGTGTCTCCCTCTCTCTTGGCCCCTCCCCTGCTCACTCTCTCTCTCTTTCTCAAAAATAAACAAACATTAAAAAGCAATTTAAAAATTTAAGAATCTGGTTTTTATTGATGAAAATAGTGACTGTTATGAAAGCCTAATGCTTAAAGTTGGTGCATGTTGGGGAAATTAGAAGTACTTAAATAGACTGGTTAACATATTTGAGACACTGTCCACAATATCATGATACAGATGAGTGATTCACTGAAGTGTGTGGAGCTCTACTATTATGGATGATAATGAAGACCAGCCCTGAACTCTGATGCATGTCATTTGCTTGATCCTGGCTTTAAGGCTAACAGAGTCCTGAATCTGGAATCTTGGCACCTGCTTCAAGTGAACCTTTAATGTGTGAGGTGGTGGCTGGACAGCTGGGTGTTTGGACAACCTATATAAGATGCATAAACTATGTGTGCTTTCTAAATAGTAATCATTTTATACCTAATTAAGAATTTTATAGAACCAGAATTGTTCTTCACTATGTGGTGTTCTTTGTTATGTTTAAGTCATAGCAACCAAACATAGCTGGAGAAACTTTAACATACCTTATCTGAACATAAACTTGCCTGACTGTATCCTCCACTGTAACTTTTTCCTTTTTGGTGCCAGAATTCCTGAGTCCATTATCACTGGATACTTGTGCAGCTCTGTGCCATCACCATTGGATAAAATCTTAAAAATGGTTGTTTGCTTGCTAATAAATATCTAGTTAATAAATGTATATACAACAGAAGTTGATTTGAAACCTTTAGGTTGTAGAGAGTAGCTAACCTTCATTGACCTCAAATTTCATTTGCAGATACTGTATCTATTGAACTTCACTGCTCCTTGTATGCCAGATACTTGCTAGTAGTTACTTTGTTTCTCATGAGAACATTACTTTCCAGCTAACCTCTGGTGCCTGTTTGTCTCTACCCCCACCCCACATGCCTGGTTTTGTATGGACAGAAAAACTACCTGGGACAGATGAGCAACATGTGTTACAAAAATAGAAAGGCTGTGTGTGTGTGTGTGTGTGTATTTTATACACACGTTTGTAGTTGATGTATATGTACGTATATATAATATATATGCATTTTTTCAGTTTTACTGTCTGATACACTTCCATTGCCTTGAAAAGGCTCGGGAATAATATATCTATGTAAAAAGAATTGAGCTTGGCTTATGTATCCTTAAATAGGGCAGATTCTAGGGCATTGTTATTAAAAATATTTTTGGTGAGTAAGATCTTAAAAGTTCAGATCCCAAAAAACACCATAATGATCACGGATATCTACGTGATTAAAAAAAGAGTCCTTGACTCTGGCAATTTTCTCTAAGAATTTATCCTAAGGATATGGATCAAAGATTAAGCTATAGTGATGTTCCTCACAAAGCTATGTATAATGGTTAATAATCTAAATGTCCCACACTGTAGAATACATCACAGTACATGTGTTACACATGTACACATTAAGTAATGGGAAGATGAGACAAGGAAAAGATGGGCAGAAGAAGCATTTTTACAGCTTATCAACATAGGAATAATTACCTTGACAATATGAATAATTGATTTTCCTTTCTTTGAAAAAAATTTCCTAGTGCCTCAAGTCTTACATATCATGATGGTTAACAACAGGATGGCAGCTTTGTTGGTGGTGGAAGAATACTTATATAATTATTAATGAACAAGACATTTCCTTAATTGTCACCCCAGGCAGATCACTGACAGCTACCTTACTTCCCCTGTAATTCAGATTTATTTTTAAAATTTATTAAGAGCCTTTTATGTGTTTTATTAATGTTGTAAGTATTCTACAAAACTTTTTTAGAACAAAAAAATTTTTTTAATGTTTATTCATTTTTGAAAGACAGAGAGAGACAGAGCACAAGTAGGGGTGGGGCGGAGAGAGAGGGGGACGCAGAATCTGAAGCAGGCTCCAGGCTCTGAGCTGTCAGCACAGAGCCCGACGCGGGGCTCGAACTCATGAACGGTGAGATCATGACCTGAGCCAAAGCCGGACACTCAACCGACTGAGCCACTCGTGCGCCCCACAAAACTTCTTCTAAAGCACAATTAATAGGGGAAAAATGGTTTCAATTCACAACCTCTTTGGATGGAGGCATCTGACTCATACTTATCTCAAACTTGTTTCTTCCCAAATGCTTTCACATATGCATTATCCATTCCGCTTACATCACTAACTCCATGCCGCCTGACATCCACTGCATTACGTACAATGTAATCAAAGGTATATTACATATAGAATATTAAATTGGGCAACTTACCATAATCTGTCATTTCAAAATCACCATTTATGTTTTTATTGTATGCCACAACTTCTTTTGGAATACTTTTCAACAGTACACTTCTATAGACCTACAGGTTAGAGTGGAAAAAGACTGCTAAGTCATAAAGATGCACAGTTTAAGCAAAACCAAAATAAGAACAGAATATCATGCCAGTTAAAAGGTATTTGTCTGTAATGGTGATAATCGAGGGCAAAATGTTACTAGGCTGGTAAATATAGATTATAGCAACCATCTTAGTAGAGGGGATATGGAAACAGAGCCTACCACCTAATACTGCCACTGTAGTTTACAAAAACTAAACACTGATGAGGTTTTGCCAAATAAAAGCAATTTCAAATATCTGAGCTTGTTCTTCCTTTTAATTCCTTGCATAAGAATCATTTGATCTCATTAAGGCTTGTTTTCCTACTCCCGTCCCATTCCCATCTCCTTTCAGATGGTCACATGAAAATGTTTCCCTTCCTTCTTCTAAATTCTTTCCTACCTCCAAGACAGCTGAAAGGCATAATCCATTTCCCCTCATCCTATGGGTGGTAGGTATGAGAGGATATTTAGGAAGCTATGGCTCGGTCCACTTTGGACCCACACTAACTTCACCTTAATGATCTTTAGGGATAATCTGGACCTTTCTAGAATCTGTTCCTGAAGGATTTTTCTGAAGAGGTCCAGACACTCTTAGCCTATCAAAGGATATAACAAATGCTTGTACTTGGCTCTTCCATGTATTTTAGAGCTTAAAGAAGTGAAACTCTATGTGGGGCTCTCTTAGAAGGGGGTGTGACTACCAGTACTTAAGCATGGGATATCTGAGTAGCTACATCACATCACATCTCTCTTCCTAAGATGGCAGATCACCAAGGCTCAAAAAGAGGTCATTATGCTCCCTAGAGCTCAGCAACTAAGCTCCTGAGTGGTCAAAACCTTAAGGTAGCCCAACTTTATGTTCTTCAGCTGTAATAATAACAATATGGAACTAATAGTCATTAAATACTTACTATGTGTCCGGCCACTAGGCTAGCATTTTATATTTCCATGACTGAAAGGTTTTATAGGATTTTTACCATGGTTATTATAAAATGACATTATCAAATATGCTTGGTATCTATTTAAAGATTCAAACATTAAGATTCTTAGTAGGTGGCGAATGAAGCTAGACTTGAGCTAATAAATCCTCAAATTTCACGGGATTTTAAACATCATTAGAGAATCAAGTCCCACACAATTAGAGAATATTATTATTATTATTTAAATTTATTTTTTTGGTAATCTCTACACCCAACATGGGACTCAAACTCATGACCCCTGAGATCAAGAGTCACGTGCTCTTCTGAGCCAGCCAGGCATTATTATAGATGATTTTCATTAGATTATTTATTTTAAAGTTTACTTATTTTGAGAGAGAGAGTGCATGTGCAAGTGGGGAATGGGCAGAGGGTAAGAAAGAGAAAAAGGCAGAGAGAGAAAATCCGAAGCAGGCTCTGCACTGTCAGTGCAAAGCCAGATGCGGGGCTCCCACAACCCTGGGATCGTGACCTGAGGTGATATCAACAATTGGACACTCAACCAACTGAGCCATCCAGGCAACCCTAGATTTTTTATTAAAGTAGGCTCCATATATTACGTGGGGCTTGAAATTCACCACCCTGAGATCAAGAATCTTATGCTCTATAGATTGAGCCACCCAGGCACTTCCCTTCATTAGATTTTTTTGTGAAAAATGTCCCCACTCAACAAATGAACAAATAAATGGAATAGGAAAACACATGACAAATATATGCAAATATATCGATGAGTATATAAACAGCCAATTTCCTGGCTTTTACTGAAATTTTCTTTAGAGTTTAATGATATCCACTAAACCAAAAAAATCTAAAGTACAGTAAAACTATAAAAGAAGTTTACCTTTTCTATGACTTGTCAACAGAGAACTAGTACAAATCTATTTTTGGATGGGAGGAAAAATGTTACTCACATGACTGTTTGCCTGGGGCTGATTCCTATAACTTTTCATTATTTCTTGAAAAGTTCTTTCTTCTTTTGTTACCTAAGGAAAAGTAAATTCTGCATTTATCAGTTGCTCTTAAAAGAAAAATGGCTCTGAACAAAAGCTTCAATTATAGGTTGGCAGTGAGAGCAGTCCTGCAGAAAGTCATTAACCCCAGGCCAGTCCATGACTAAAAACCACTACCATTTATGATTTTTACTACCTTTAAAGTTCAAGCTTTGTGGCCTGTGGGGACTCAGCTAATAGCTTCATTAATCAAAAGCACTGAGATTGCTATGGTATAACTTTACTGAAAATACATTTCTTTTTATAAAAAGAATGATACCAGAAAACTCCGATCTGCTGCATCCCCTGCAGTCTCTGATTTTACTGACTTTTAAAGTACCCTCTTAAAAGTAAAGTAGCCACTTACTAAAGGATAAAAAATGTCTTATGGTGATTCACAAGAAAACTGAACAATTATTACAGGATTAGGTTTTTAATATTTTAGGACAGACTATATGGTTTCTAATACTTAGACAGAAAAGTTATGGTGGAAGGAAGGAAAGGAAGGAAATGAATTGGTGATCCATAACAGTATCCCTTCCAGTCTATTTATTATTATAAAATTTACTTAAATTACTCCTTCTCTCTGCTTTACTGTCCGTTAGCACTAAACCTGTTCTTCCATAATGATGAGCTAAAAATGGCAAAGCCTGCACTCTGAGAGTTCCATGGAAAACACAAAATATTAGGTAATAACATTTATTAATCTCTATTTTGTATAGAGATCTTAAAGGCATTGTGAGAGAGGAGTCAAAAGGAGTTTGAAAACATGTCCTCTGCCTCAAAAAGCTTAAGAATTAGGTCTTAACTATGTACATCTGCGAGTACTGCCAGTGCGGTCAATATGGTTCAGACCAAAGTTATAGATGATTGTTTCAGGTATATCAGAATTTTAAAAAGCAAGTAAGATATACTATTTTATGAATGAAAGCATGTTGTAGCACCTAGAAAGTAAAATGCTTTTCTGAGGTGGTGCAAAAAATCACTGGAAAGCAGTATATTAGAGAAGCTATTTTATGAAGTATGAGTTCATTAAATTATGAAATAAGAAATCCTAGGGTGCCATTTGTTAATTGTATAACTGACCAAGTTACTTTCAGCTCTGGGCCTCAATTACTAACCTACAACATAATGATCATTTTATTGTAAAGTATTAGATGAGAGGGGTCACAGCGATGGCGGTAAAAATGATGTTCACATTAACAGTATGGAGAACCATTTATACAAATGGTTTTTAAGACCTTTTCCAATTTCTTTACAACCAATGTATTCTTATGATGTGGGAAAGCTGATTATTACAAAATGAAATGGAGAGTCCAGAGAATAGATGCAGTAGCTGGAATTTACTACTTAACAATAGTGGGCATTTGAACAAACTAACAATTAAGTGCAAAAGATTTTCACTTTGTGCTTCAAAAATGGGTAACTAGGGCAAAGAGCTTCCCCCAACTTATACATTACCTTTGCCATGATGTAAAAGGCACAAAGAAGCAGCTGATCCAAATGTCGGTCTTTCATTAGATCAGGGCAATGAACTAAAGTGAATTCAAAACATGTCCATATCTTCCTTCGTAACTCATTTGAAACATCCAGTTTTAAACATAAATCTCGTAATCGTACACTTGCTAAATGATAGACCTAAGATGGAAGGTAGCACATTGATGCAAAAAAAACCAGTAAATAATTCTTCGAATTTATGTCTTACCATGAACATGGGCTTTCAGGCCAAGATTAACAAATACCTAGGCTGTTGATAAATGTATGTAAAATTACGTAAAATTTCTGTTCTATAGTACTAGTTCACTGGCAGAAGACTTCAATTCTCTTCAGAAGACTGTCTTAAAAACTCTTTTGGAAAAGATGTCCTCTATCCTGTCATCTATGTAAAGTAAGAAACACTAAAATGCAAGATTTACTTGCATCATGATCATTATGAATACATAATTTTTCAAGTGTTCAGAAATCCCCCATACCTTTTTTTGTTCAGAAAAGATTACTAGGAAGTCTAAAATGTCAGATAATAGGGGTGCCTGGTTGACTCAGTTGGTGGAGTGTGACTCTTGATCTCGGGGTTGGGGGTTCTAGCCCCATGCTGGGTGGAGAGATTACTTGAAAGTAAAATCTTTAAAAATTTTTGAAAAAAGTCAGATAATAAAGAACTAAAATGTTTTCAAGAATGAGTCAGAAAGCAAAACCATTTAAAAAACCTCCCCTATATTCTACACTGTTTTTATGAGCACATAAATGGAATATTAAAGTAAATGAGATACAAGGTTTTTTGTTTTTGTTGTTTCTAAGTACATCAGAGTAAATTTAGTTCAATGCCCTAAACCTTTCATGTATAACTTTTTTTTTTTTTTAAATTTTTTCAACGTTTTTATTTATTTTTGGGACAGAGAGAGACAGAGCACGAACGGGGGAGGGGCAGAGAGAGAGGGAGACACAGAATCGGAAACAGGCTCCAGGCTCTGAGCCATCAGCCCAGAGCCTGACGCGGGGCTCGAACTCACAGACCGCGAGATCGTGACCTGGCTGAAGCCGGACGCTTAACCGACTGCGCCACCCAGGCGCCCCTCATGTACAACTTTTATACGAATTGATAACTAATGCAAATGACCTGAAGGTCCTGCAAGATTCTAAAATGGCTTCCAATCATCCAGGAAGCATTATGTTTTACTGTTTTAAAAACTGGTGACCCTGCTGTGGTATTCCTAAATCACACTATTCTGTTTGAACTAAGTCTTCAAATTTAAATGTTCAGGGAAAAAGAGTCAGGCATCCCTTACAGCAAATTATCTTTGGGGACACCTGGGTGGCTCAGTTGGTTGAGCATCTGATTCTTTTTTTTTTTTTAACATTTATTTATTTTTGAGACAGAGAGAGACAGAGCATGAACAGGAGAGGGTCAGAGAGAGGGAGACACAGAATCTGAAACAGGCTCCAGGCTCTGAGCTGTCAGCACAGAGCCCGACGCGGGGCTCGAACCCACGGACCGTGAGATCATGACCTGAGCCAAAGTCGGCCGCTTAACCGACTGAGCCACCCAGGCGCCCCAAGCATCTGATTCTTGATTTTGGCTCAGGTCATGATCCCAGGGTCCTGAGATTAAGCCCAGTGTCAGGCTCTGTGCTGGGCATGAAGCCTGCTTAAGATTCTCTCTCTCCCTCTGCCCCCTCCCCCGCTCTCTCTCAAAATTAAAAAAAAAAAGTATCTTTGGCAGGAAAATAATCCATAAATAAGAGTTTAAAAACAAATATAAACTATCCAATACACTAATATGATAGAAAGTCAAATGGTAGACTCCAAAGCCACAAGTGATTCATTTTATAGCAAATTCATTTTTTCTGCATCCTATCCCCTTGTTTCTAGTCCATCTGGCCAAAAGATAAACAGAATCCATTTGGGTCAGTGCAGTGGGAAAGATGTCAGAACTTTACATTTGTCACAGAAAATAAAAGATAATGGCCCTAGTTAAAAAGATTAAAAATAATAAGTCATTAAGTAATATTTGTTAAGTATCTTTTACAGAGTTGATCCAATGCCTTAAAGAAACACATACTCTGGAAGTCTGATTCTGACAAAAAAATTCAGAGTACATTCTATTCAGTCCTGGAACACCAGCACCACGCTGAATTCAGCATAGATAATAGCTGCAACTTACTCAAGGAATGGTTATTTTGAATTCACTATAGATACGGACACATATGTTCTTTTTTTTTTTTTAACGTTTATTTATTTTTGAGACAGAGACAAAGCATGAATGGGGGAGGATCAGAGAGAGAGGTAGACACAGAATCTGAAACAGGCTCCAGGCTCTGAGCAGTCAGCACAGAGCCTGACGCGGGGCTTGAACTCACGGACTGCGAGATCATGACCTGAGCCGAAGTCGGACACTCAACCGACTGAGCCACCCAGGTGCCCCATGGACACATATGTTCTTTATACAGACATCCTATTCTCTTTTAGGATAGAGTTTTTCTAGTTTCTAATCTATGTCAAACAGGTTATAATTAAATGGAAAGAAGGATGCCTGAGTGGGTCAGTGGTTCAGTCAGTTAAGTGTTTGATTCTTGATTTTGGCTCTGGTCATGATCCTGGGGTTGTGAGACTGAGCCCTGCATTGGGCTCCTCGATGAGCATGGAGCCTGCTTGGGATTGTCTCTCTCTCCCTCTGCCCCTCTCCCCAGCTTGCACTCTCTCTGTCTGTCTGGTCCCTCTCTCAGATAAATAAATGGAAAGAAAAAAACCCAATATTCTTAAATAAATGCAGAATTAAAAATTCAGAACTAGGGGCGCCTGGGTAGCTCAGTAGGTTATGTGTCCGACTTGATTTTTGCTCAGGACATCATCTCACAGTTTGTGGGACTGAGCCCCACATCGGGCTGTGCACTGACAACGCACAGCCTACTTGGGATTCTCTCTCTCTCCCTTCCTCTGTCCCTCTCCTGCTCGTGCTCCCTCACTCTCTAAATAAATAAATAAACTTTAAAAACAAAAACAAAAAACAGGCCTTATATAGGCACAAGGTGGAGGCAGTAGTCATGGAGGCAGAGTAGAAGAGGCAGTGGGAAGTGGAGAAAATGGCAAGTCTCTCAAGAATTATGATTAAAAAGACTAGAGGAAATAAATTTAAATTTGCATCAAAAGTAATTTGGAAAGATAATTTCTTAAAATTTTTAAGTCTTAAACCCTGATCACAATGCTAAGACAAAAAACAGTGCTTTTTCCTTTACAATTTTTTTTAACGTTTATTTATTTCTGAGAGAGAGAGTGTGAGTGGAGTAGGGGCAGAGAGAGAAGGAGATAGAATCTGAAACAGGCTCCAGGCTTTGAGCTGTCAGCACAGAGCCCGATGAGGGCTCGAAATCAGGAGGCTTGAGATCATGACCTGCGCTGAAGTTGGAAGCTCAACCAACTGAGCCACCCAGGCGCCCCTCCTTTATAATTCTTGAGAATGGGCTAGCCAGCCATGTAGTTATGGAGTAGACTACAGAGGTACTTTCAGTTCTGGGATTTATTTTAGAGAAGAATCATGTTTGGTTATAAAAATCTAATTAACTTACCTGTCTTATCAGAAGTTGACAGTGCTTGTAAAAATGGGTAGGGCAAATTGAAATTATTTCTATGTTAAATCTTTCAGTCCTTTTTCATTAATACTACAGTAACGAAAAAAATACTACAGTAACGTATGTATTATAATGGAAATTGGTCAAATCTTATTATTATTTTTTTTTTAATTTTTTTTTTCAACGTTTATTTATTTTTGGGACAGAGAGAGACAGAGCATGAACGGGCGAGGGGCAGAGAGAGAGGGAGACACAGAATCGGAAACAGGCTCCAGGCTCTGAGCCATCAGCCCAGAGCCCGACGCGGGGCTCGAACTCACGGACCGTGAGATCGTGACCTGGTTGAAGTCGGACGCTTAACCGACTGCGCCACCCAGGCGCCCCTGGTCAAATCTTAATTTAAAAGGTAACACAGTAAGGGGTGCCTGGGTGGCTCAGTCCATAGAGTATGTGACTTTTAATCTCAACGTCATGAGTTTGAGCCCCACTTTGGGAACAGAATTTACTTAAAAAAATAAATAAAAGGTAACACATTGGATTTATGATAAAAACTGTGTAGCCACCCAGTATTCCACCAATTTTTATAACAATTCTTCAATAATTTAAGCTTATCTGTAAGATCCAAGAAGCACCTGTCCCACAATGAACTCTAATCTACAGCAACCTAACACAATGTAGTTCCACTAAATTTCAGAGGATGGCCAACTGCTCAAAGTGATATAAGAACATAAGGTGGTAGGATATATAAGTTATATCATGAAATGGAGTCACACCATATAAGCCTGAGTCAAACACAGTTCACCAAAATCATAATGTTTTCTTAAGAGGTCAAATATGTTTCTTTTAAAAGGGTAAACGTATATTACCTGATGTCAAAGCTGACAAAGATACTACAAAAAATATAGACCAATATCTCATGAATATTGATACAAAAACCCTCAACAAAGTACCAGTAAACTGAACACAACAGCATACCCTAAAAGGATTTTACAGTGTGATCAAATTATGATTTACTCTTGGGATGGAAGGATAGTTTAACATAGAAAAACCAATTAGAGTAATATACTACATTAACAGAATAAAGGGAAAATATGATTATCTCAATTGATGCAGAAAAAGCAACTGACAAAATCCAAAATGATTTTTTTCTTTTTAAATTTTATTTTCTAATTTTAAAAAATTTTTATTTTACACAGTGAGAGTGTGAGCTGGGGAGGAGGCAGAGGGAGAGAGAGAGAGAAAGAGAGAGAGATAAACTTAATCAGGTTCCATGCTTATGGCAGAGCCTGATATTGGGCCTCAATCCCGTGACCCTGTGATCATGACCTGAGCCGAAATCAAGTGTCAGATGCTCAACTAAGCCACCCAGCTGCCCCCAAAGCCCCCCCTTTTTTCCCCATAAAAACACTCGATGAACTAAGAATAGAATAAAACTACCTCAACATGATAAGTGCCATATATGAAAAATCCATAGCTAACATCATACTCAAAAGTAAAACAAAGAAAAGAAGAAAGCTTTTCCCCTAAGATTAGGAACATGACAAGGATGCCCAATTTCAGCACTTTTCAACATAGTACTAGAAATTCTAGCCAGAGCAATTAGGCAAGAAAAAGAAATATAAGGCATCCAAACTGGAAAAGAAGTAAAATCATCTCTGTGTGTAGTTTACATGTGTAGAATACTGGAAAACTCTAAAAAGTCCTTAAAAAACGTGAGAAATAATAAATGAATTCCATGAAGTTGCAGGATACAAAATCACACAAAAATCTCTTTCATTCTTATACTACCAACAATGAATAATCCAAAAATAAAGAAAATGATTTCATTTATAATAGCCTGAAAAAGAATAAAATACTTAGGTATCAACTTAACCAAGTATATAAAAGTGTATACTGAAAACTGCAAAATACTGCTGAAAGAAATTAAAGAAAGTGCAAATAATAAAACACTGCATGTTAACTAAAAAACAAAAAAGCAAAACAAAAAGCTCAAAACACAAATAAATGGAAAGACACCCCATGTTCATGGACTGGAAGACTTTTTTTTTTAAATGTTTACTTATTTTTTTTTTTTTAATTTTTTTTTTCAACGTTTATTTATTTTTGGGACAGAGAGAGACAGAGCATGAACGGGGGAGGGGCAGAGAGAGAGGGAGACACAGAATCGGAAACAGGCTCCAGGCTCCGAGCCATCAGCCCAGAGCCTGACGCGGGGCTCGAGATCGTGACCTGGCTGAAGTCGGACGCTTAACCGACTGCGCCACCCAGGCGCCCCAATGTTTACTTATTTTTGAGAGGTGGGGGGATGGGGGGGGTGGGACAGAGGATCCAAAGTGGACTCCATGCTGATAGCAGTAAGCCTGACATGGTGCTCAAACCCACGAACAAGATCATGACCTGAGACAAAGCTGGACACTCAACCAATTGAGCCACCCAGGTGCCCCTGGACTGAAAATTTAATAATGTTAAGATGGCAATACCAGTCAAAACAATCTACAGATTCAATGCAATCCTTATCAAAATCCCCATGATGGGGTGCTTGGGTGTCTCAGTTGGTTAAGCATCCAACTCTTTTTTTTTTTTTTCAACGTTTATTTATTTTTGGGACACAGAGAGACAGAGCATGAACGGGGAAGGGGCAGAGAGAGAGGGAGACACAGAATCGGAAACAGGCTCCAGGCTCTGAGCCATCAGCCCAGAGCCCAATGTGGGGCTCGAACTCACGGACCGCGAGATCGTGACCTGGCTGAAGTCGGACGCTTAACCGACTGCGCCACCCAGGCGCCCCAAGCATCCAACTCTTGATCTCAGCTCAGGTCTTTATCTCAGGGTCGTGAGTTCAAGCTCTGTGCTGGGCTCCATGATGGGCATAGAACCTACTTTAAAAAAAAAAAATCCCCAAGATGTTTTTTGCCGAAATAGAAAAATCCATTCTAAAAAGAAAAAGAAAAATCCATGCTAAAACTCGTATGGAATCTCAAGTGACTCTGAATAGCCAAAATAATCTTGAAAAAGAAGACAAAGTTGGAGGTTTCACATTTCCTAATTTCAAAACTTACTACAGGAGTACCTGGATGGTGTAGTCAGTTAAGTGTTTGACTCCTGACTTTGGCTCAGTCATGATTTTATGGTTCATGAGTTGAAGCCCTGCGTCAGGCTCTGTGCTGACAGCATGGAGCTTGCCTGCTTGGGATTCTCTCCCTCAAAATAAATAAACTTAAAAAAATTTTTAAAAAGGAAGGAAATTCTGAATGATGCTACAACATGGATAATCTTGAAGACTTACGCTAAGTGAAATAAACCTGTCACAAAAGGACAAATATTGTATGATTCCACTTATATAAGGTACCTTGAATAGTCAAATTCATAGTAGAATGGTGGTTACTAGGAGCCAGTGGTGGGGAGAGAAATGGTGAATTATTGTAATTGTTTGGGACAGAGTTTCAGTTTACGAAGATGAAAAAGTTCTGGAGATGGATAGTGGTGAAAGCCCCTCGACAATATGAATGTACTCAATGACAGTTTTGTACTTAATGACATTTTTGTACTTTTAATTTTTTTAAATGCTTATTTAATATTTTTGAGAGACAAAGAGACAGAGCGTGAGCAGGGGAGGGACACAGAGAGAGGGAGACACAGAATCTGAGGCAGACTCCAGGCCCTGAGCTGTCAGCACAGAGCCCGATGCAGGGCTCAAACACACGAACCGTGAGATCATGACCTGAGTCGAGGTCGAACGTTTAACTGAGTGAGCCACCCAGGCCCCCCGACACTTTTGTACTTAATGTACACTTAAAGATGGTTAAGATGGTAAATTTTATGTCCATTTTACCACACACCCAAAAAAGAAGGCTAAAATTGCTGTTAATCTTTCTTGCATTGATTGAATGACATTTTATTTTCATTTTTTAATTTTTAAAAATATTTATTTTTGAAGTTTATTTATTTATTTTGAGAGAGTGAGAGAGAGAGAGGCAGGCAGAGAGAGAGGGAAGGAGAGAACCCCAAGATGGCTGCATGCTGCCAGTGCAGAGCCTGACGGGACACCGAATCTCACCAAGTGTGAGATCTTGACCTGAGGTGAAATCAAGAATTGGACGCCACAACTAAGCCACCCAGGTGCTCCTTAAATATTTTAACTAATCTCTACACCCAATACCCAATGTGGGGCTCAAACTTACAACCCTGAGATCAAGAGTTGCATGCTCTACCAACTGAGCCAGGCGGGTGCGTCAAATGAGATCTTTTTAGATGTCATAAAATCACATACCTTTCTATAAAACAGTGCTAAAGACCCAGTTCTCTTTGGTTTGCTTATTCCAGCTGTATGTGCCTCTTGTGCTTTAGTCAGATGGTTCTGTTTTGGAGAAGCACCAATTAATGACTGAGCAGTAAGTGACACAGGACTCTCGACTTTGGACTCCTGAGTTGTGTTCATGGAAATTGGTATCAGTGTGATCTCTCCAGCATCATTTGCAATACCTAAATGTATAAGCAAGAATTCTATTTTAGAAATAAGTTGCATGTGTTCCAGAAAAACTGTCAATTATCTACCTACCTACCTATCTACCTAGCTATCCAAACATAGGAATAGGTTAGAAAAGAGGAAAGCTACAAAAATTGTAATTCTAGGTTATAACACTCTTGTTTTCTATTTCTGCTCTGAAACAATGTTTTCTTTTGAACTCTTAAGGAGATGTTTATAATTAAGAAAAAAGATTTTTGCTTAACACGCTCATTTGTAAAGCTCAGATAAGAAAATAAGTCCAATGAAAAGGGTGGTAAATTCATAAAAGTATGAAAATTCAAAAACCAGTATAAGTTCAAAACAAAACAAAAGGTGGAATACAGAAGATTTTTAAGGCAGTAAAACTATTCTGTATAATACTATAATGTTAGATATATGTTATCAGACTTTCATCAAAATCTATAGAAGTGTACATCAACAGTGTACTTTTATGTAAATTATGGACTTGGGTCATAATGTGTCAATGTAGGTTCATCAGTTGTAAGAAATACACCATTCTTTGGTATGTTGATGGTGATGAGGTCTGTGTGTGTGTGGGCAGTGGGTATATGGGAAATCTCTATACCTTTTACTCAATTTTGCTGTGAACCCAAAACTGCTCTAAAATAATAAATTAAAAAAATGGTATAGGTTAAAAAAAAAAAAAACTGGATCAAAAAGGCCATGTGATTCAACCCAGCAAGACATTTCTTAAATTACTAACCAACTCAGAAAAAAAAATAAAATAAATACATTAAAATGTTACCGTGCAATGGGATTGTAACTTTATGTCCTGTTGTCCCTGTGACTATGGCTGTGGCCATAGTTAGAAGACTTTGCCCAGGTGAAATTGATAGATTTTCAGCAGTAATGCTTGAAGAAGGAGCAATTTTCAATTTTGTTCCTTCTGTTATGATCCTGTCCATAAGTATTTCTTTTGGGGGATCTTCCCCAAAAAGTCTTCTCTTAGCACTCCCTGCAGTAGGAGAACTGTAGCGTTCATGAACAGAAATTGGAGACAACGGTTGCATATCTAATAGAGAGAAAAATAAATTTAAAATAGTTTGATATGTATTCTAAAATAATAAATCAGGTTCACTCGTTCACTCAAAAAATAGATACTGAGTTACTATATGCTAAGCAATAGGTATTCAGCAGTAAATAACACGGCTTCTATCTTCACAGAATATAGAGTATAGCAAAAGAGGTATGAAAAAGTTACTACATGTGAAAATTATGATAGCTTATCTTCCTGGTTTCTTGAACCTCTGCCTACTATTAAAGGAGCAAAATATTAAGGGTAAAATAGAAGCTGAGAGGTAGAATGAGGTGACCACTAAATTTGAGCAGTCCAATTAGCTTCTGTCTCCCAATCTTATCTAGTAAATAACATCTGAGAAGGAAAAATCAGTGATTTGGTTCACAGTTTTGCCCCCTCCTACACACCCATACTTCAAGCAGCTTAAGGCAGTAGCTTCGGCTTTTTCTTTTGTTTAAGTAGGCTCCATGCCCAACATGGAGCCCAACATGGGGCTTGAACTCACAACCCTGTGGTCAAGACCTGGGCTGAGATCAAGAGTTGGACGCTTGACCTACTGAGCCACCCGGGTGCCCCTATGGCTTTCTGATTTAGTAGGTACAGAATCATCTTTTATAAGCTCACGAGAAGATAAAGATGAGCAAAGGTGATAAGACTCTGTTTAACTTGCCTTAATCTGAGGGTTGGCAGTAGTGTGTTGATTAAAAGATTATAGATTATATTTAGTTTTCAATGCTATCCTTCCATAGGAGTGGCTTTCCCTATATACCAAGTGTGTAAAGGTTCTCCTAGCCCCTAAAAACCCTACATCTTTTTCCACAATCCTTCCCCACTTTCCCTGACCCACTGATTCTTTACAGGTATATAATATACTTTTTATTTTTATCTATTTATTTTTTCATGTTTATTTTTGAGAGAGGGACACAGCATTACGGGAGGAGAGGCAGAGAGAGAGGGAGACACAGATGCAAAGCAGACTCTAGGCTCTGAGCTGTCAGCACAGAGCCCGACATGGGGCTCGAACTCACAAACTGTGAGATCATGACCTGAGCCAAAGTCAGACGCTTAACTGAATCACCCAGGCGCTCGTATTTTTTATTTTAAAAGTTTTTTTTTTAAAGTAATCTCTATACCCATTGTGGGGCTCAAACTCACAACCCCAGATCAAGAGCTGCACACACCACTGACTGAGCCAGACACTCCTATGGTATGCTTTTTTTTTTTTTAAGTGTACTTATTTATTTTGAGAGAGAGAAAGTGGGAGTCGGGGAGGGGCAGACAGAATCACAAGCACTGACAGTGCAGAGCCCAATGTGGGCTTCAACCCCACAAACTGAGATCATGAATGACCTGAGCTGAAGCTGGACGGTTAACCAACGGAGCCACTCAGATATCCTACCTATAATGTGCTGTTTAAAGTGAAAGCATTTCAGGGCACTTGGCTGGCTCGTCAGTGGCACATGTGGCTCTTGATCTCAGGCTCGTGAGTTCGAGCCCCATGTTGGGTGTAAAGATGACTTATTAAACATGTTTACAAGGTATAAAAATAACTTCTGGAAATGATTTGACAGCTCTCTGTATTAATAAGGTGAGAGGAGAAACAGTTATGTCTTAATAAAAATCTCTGCGTATTTCTGGGGCTTATGAAAACAGCTCTGATTTCCCAACCTCAGTGGCAGATAGAAAGTTCTGTGGTAACTCCCATGATCACTTAATAGGAGTGTACCTGGATCCTTTATACATAAGAAATCCAACACAGCCCTTGAATCTGACTAGGAATGTTTAAGCCGACATTTCAAACAATTTTTTTTGAAGTTTATTTTTGAGAGAGAGACAGAGTGTGAGTGGGGAGGAGCAGAGAGAATGAGAGACACAGAATCCGAAAAAGGTTCCAGGCTCCAAGCTGTCAGCACAGAGCCTGACACAGGGCTCAAACTCACAAACCGCAAGATCATGACTGCAGCTGAAGTCGGACGCTTAACCAACTGAGCAACCCAGGTGCTCCTAAAGCTGACATTTAAAGAGAGGGTTCATAGTATAGCCATGAGGTTAGCTGCAAACCCCTTCAAATTATCTTTTGTTAGCACAGAAGTGGAAAAGATACAGTGAACTCTTTACATTTAATAAACACAGAAATTAATATTATGTCTTTTTCTTCCTAGAGTCAAGGCTCAATATTGTTTTCTAAGGATTTTCCATTATTTGATTCTCTTGCCTGAACCCCTATGAGAAAATACTTTTTTCTTCTACTTATAAAAATAATATGGGGCGCCTGGGTGGCTCAGTCGGTTAAGCGTCCGACTTCAGCTCAGGTCACGATCTCGCGGTCCGCGAGTTCGAGCCCCGCGTCGGGCTCTGGGCTGATGGCTCAGAGCCTGGAGCCTGCTTCCGATTCTGTGTCTCCCTCTCTCTCTGCCCCTCCCCCGTTCATGCTGTGTCTCTCTCTGTCTCAAAAATAAATAAACGTTAAAAAAAAAAAATTAAAAAAAAAATAATATATGCCCTATATGTTCATAGCAGCATTGTTCATAATGGCCAACAAGTGGAAATAATCCAAATGTCCATCAACTAACGAATGAACAAACAATATATAGCATATCCACACAATGAAATATTATTCAGTCATAAAGATGAAGAGCTGATATATGCTGCAATATAAACAGATCTTTAAAACATGCTACATGAAAGAAGCCAAGCACAAAGGCCACATATTATATGATTCTATTTATATAAAATTCTAGAATAGGCAAATCTATAGAGACAAAAAGCAGATTGTAGTTCCAGGGGATTGGGTGGGGGAACTGGACAGTGACTGCTATTGAATATGGGGTTTCTTTTCTTGGCTGATGAAACTGTTCTGGAATTAGATAATGGTGAGAATTGTAGAGTCTTATGAATATACTAAAAACTACTTAACTGTACATGTTAAAAGGGTGAATTTTATGGTATGTGAATTATAACCCAATGAACAAAAGAGCTCACCGAAAGAAAATTCTTAGAATACCAAAAAACTGTAATATAGAAAGTAACATCCACTCAAAACACCACCATCTGGAGAGAATCATATTTGGGTGACCATTATTCATGATCTTAGTTCTGAGATGTCTAGCTAGGCTGTAAACACACACACACATATAAAATATAAATATATATGCATATGTATACATATATACATTACAGTCAAGGATACATACACATATGCACACATTCTCACACAGACTGTTCATACTTTGTTCAGTTCCAATATGCAAGAATTTAAGTTACCATAGTTTAGTTAAAATAACAACAGCCTAACAAAATGGTTCAAATTTCAGTTTCCATGATGTACTAACTGTAACTGCATAAACAAACTTTAGTTAACAAATCATTATATAACTAATAGATGTGAATCATGATCAGTAACTAATCATGTTAATTCTTTCAAAGTCTGTCACTGATTGGTCAGGGCACATCTGCTATTCAATTCATGAGCACAAGAAAGCATACAGTTATGTTGTCTCTTTGTCTCCAGTGAAAAACCCTATATGACATTTTATAAAAACAGACACATGAGGGGAATCATCAAAAAAAAAAAAAAAGTACAGGGGTGTTGGGGTGGCTCAGTCGGTTAAATGTCTGACTCTGATTTCAGCTCAGGTCATGATCTCACATTCGTGGCATCGAGCTCCACATCAGGCTCTGTGCTGAGCATGAAGCCTGCTTGAGATTCTCATTCTCTCTCTCTCTGCCCCTCTCCCCAGCTTGTGCTCTCTCTCTCTCTCAAAATAAATAAACATCAAAGGAAAAAAAAAAGAAACCTTAAAAAAAAAAAGAAAATTGCAACAAAGAAATGAAAGTGATAATACTGAAACTGAAATTAATTTAGAACATCAGTAAAGTTACAGAAGGAACAACTGACTCTGGGAATACTGACACTGACACTGTTCAAGAGATTAGATACACAGCCTGAAGAACTTCCTGAAAGTGAAATTCGTTGACATAACTGAAGAAAGTTGTTGAGATTAAAAGGATGAAGATATCCAACAGAAAGTGATGATGGCAAAAACTTCACATTTGAGGAACTCTCAGAGATATTTCAAAGAATTAAACACACAAAGTATAAAATGTTGAAAGCTGATCCAAATTTAGAAAGGAACATGACAGTTCACCAAGGCACAGAAAAGATGCTCATTCACCAGCATAAATTACAGGAGAAGGAGGTGGCAAGCACTGTTTAAACTATTCTTTGTAAGTTTGAAAAAAAAAAAAAAAACCCCACCAACAAAAAAACCAAACCACTTTCAGGGCACCTGGCTGGCTCAGTCAGTGGAGTGTGTGACTCTTGATCATGGGGTTGTGGGTTTGAGTTCCGTGTTGGGTATAGAGATTACTTAAAAATAAAATCTTGAAAAAACAAAAACCAAAAAGATGAAAAACAAACCACTTCCATTCTCAATGTTTCCAGTGCTTTATACTGTACTATGTAAATACTTTTATTATCTTTCATTTTGCTAAACATTAAGGACTCATAGCTTTTTTTTAAATTATCACTTTTTTAAAGTAATCTCTACACCCAATGTGGTGCTCAAACTTATGCCCCTGAGATCAAGAGTCACATGCTCTACTGACAGCAGCCAGGCGCCCCTAATGACTGATCATTTTTAAAAGTTTTGATGAAACAAATAGATAAATACAAGTTTTGACAAGATTTTTTTCCTTTTTAAAGGCTTTTATTTATATATTTTTAAAAAGCTTATTTATTTTGAGAGAGAGAGAGCATAAGCAAGCAGGGGAAGGGCAGAGAAAGAGAGAGAATCCCAAGCAGGCTCCATGCTGCCAGCGTGGAGCTGGACACAGGGCTCAAACCATGAGATCATGACCTGAGCCTAAATTAAGAGTTGGCTGCTAAATGGACTGAGCCACCTAGGTGCCTCTGGACAAGATTTAAAAAAAAAAAAAAAAAAAAATTTTTTAATGTTTATTTATTTTTGACACAGAGAGAGAGAGAGAGAGAGAGAGAGAGAGAGAGAGAGAGAGAGAAAGACAGAGCATGAGCGGGGAAGGGGCAGAGCAAGAGGGAGACACAGAATCCGAAGCAGGCTCCAGGCTCTGAGCTGTCAGCACAGGGCTCGATGCGGGGCTTGACTTCACAGACCGAGAGATCATGACCTGAGCCGAAGTCAGACACTCAACCGACTGAGCCACCCAGGCGCCCCTGTCTCCTGACAAGATTTTTAAAGGTCATAAAACAATCCTAATCATTCTCATTGCTTATGAAGACTATTTTGCATGCACATTTTTATCATCTTGGACTACATGTAAAGCAAAGACTATATGTGTGCCTGCACACACATACACAAAATTATAGTTCAAGTTGGATCAAGAGCCATGTGAAGCCCGAGTACTTGTTCATCTGAAGTTTGTTCAGGGATATGTGATCAAAAGATTTTAACTGATTAAAAAATTCAAGAAAAAATTCATATAATCCAGAGGATGCACACATCAGATGCACACATCATAAGAGAAAATAAGGACGAATGAATGAACTAAAATCTTCCCGTAAGGTTCATATGAACTATTTTTTTTTTTTTTTTTTTTTTTTTTTTTTTTTAAATTTTTTTTTTCAACGTTTATTTATTTTTGGGACAGAGAGAGACAGAGCATGAACGGGGGAGGGGCAGAGAGAGAGGGAGACGCAGAATCGGAAACAGGCTCCAGGCTCTGAGCCATCAGCCCAGAGCCCGACGCGGGGCTCGAACTCACGGACCACGAGATCGTGACCTGGCTGAAGTCGGACGCTTAACCGACTGCGCCACCCAGGCGCCCCTCATATGAACTATTTTAAGAGAGTATGGATAAGTTATTTCTTAGATGAACTTAAGCATCCCAAAGAGTTTTTTTACTCTGCTTCAAATACTTTTCTTTCTATAAAGACATACATAGAGAAAGAATATAACTTTTGTCACATTTGAAAAGTAGGTATTTTGCTTATTTACAGTTTTCTGTTAGCATTAGGAAAAGTGTGTTTATTAAAAGGCTAAAATACTATTTCCACAACAACTGACATTGAAGTAAAAAAATATTAAAAAACAGAGTGAAAATCTTATTACTTTGATATGCAAAACTATACAACAAGCCACAAAAGGGTGTTAGCATAAGCCTCCTTTTACATTTCGTTTTATTTTTATTTTTAAGTAGGCTTCACACCCAATGTGGATGTAAGATTAAACCCATGACCCAAGTTTAAGAGTCCCATGTTCTACTGACTGAGCCAGCCAGGTGTCCTAGCCCCTGTTTATCTTTTAAATTTAAAAAATCTTTTTCATAAGCCCCTTTTTCAATCTTGATGAAGAAATTACATTTCATAATAATATATTAGCAAGACTTGAAATTTTGAGAAAACTATCTTTGTTATTTTTTTGTTTTACCTGTGTTGAACCTACCCCTTCGAAGACTCCCACTGTCAGTCCGAACTTCTTTGACCCTTGGATGCATTAGAGGAGACATTGGCATCATAGGAAGGTGTCCCTGTACATTTCCCCCATTTCCTGTTTCAAAGTTATTTGGGAATATAACCTGTAAAAAATAAAAACCTCTTGCTTTACATATAGATAAACCTACTGATGAAAACTTCTAACAGAAAAATGAGAAAAAAGTCTTCTTCAACTGTTCTATTTCCCTTCTTTCTTCTTCACAAAATAGAACAACTTGCATAAAGTGCTCAATAGTTTGTGTTGTTACACATATCTCACTTAATTTTATAATTTATCTCCTTAAGTTGATTGACCACTTCTAGAAGTAAACTGATGAGGTAGGCACCATCTATTTCCACTTAAGGATGACAAAATACAGGCTTAAAATATGAAATTTGCCTGAGGGCAATTACTATTTTTTAAGTTTATATTTTTTTAAATGTTTATTTATTTATTTTGGTAGGGGGCAGAGAGAGGGAGAGAGAAAGAGAGAATCTCAAACAAGCTCCATGCTGTCAGCACAGAGCCCAGTGCTGGGCTTGAACTCATGAACCGTGAGATCATGACCTGAGCTAAAATCAAGAGTTGGATGCTTACCAACTGGGCCACCACAGGCACCACTAAAGTTTATTTTTTATTTGTTTTGAGGCAGAGAAAGAGAGAGAAAACAGGAGTGGAGGAGGGACAGAGAGAGAGAGGGAAAGAAGAGAATCCCAAGCAGACACCGTGCTTTCAGTGCAGAGCCTGACGTGGGGCTCAGTCTCATGAACCATGAGATCATGACCTGAGCTGAAACTACAAGTCAGGCACTTAACCAACTAAGCCACCCAGGTGCCCCAAGGACAACTACTATTAAGTAACAGAGCAAGGGCTTCAACCCAAATCCTCTTTCTTCAAGTTCATTGCCTTTTTTCACTTTCCCAAGAGATTCTACAATGGAAGTATTGATGAATACACAAAGATTGCACAGTTAATCACAGTTTGTTGCAAAAAACCAAAGATACATGGAAGAGAGATTTCAAGAAATCATTTTCTTTTCAGTTCTTCCTGGTCTTGGATAGTCCTTCCAGTAGTGTGGAATTAGGGAAAAATTCACCAGGTTTCATGAAGTATAAGACACAGAAAAGCAAAGAAAGATGAAAAGACAAGAGTTCTGAAAGAGCAACACAGAGGTAAAGAAGAAAAAACTCAGTTTCTCACGTGATACTAAACTGTGAAATGTGTGGCTTGTGTGTATTAGGCACAAATTTCTGATTTTTTAAATTCTAACTACTACTAATGAAAACCATTTAATTTTTTACATAGACATTTGAAAAATTAAATATGATAAAATTAGTGGTTTCTTAGATATGACTTCCAAAAGCACAAGAAACGAAAAAAATAAACAGGACATTATCAAAATTAAAAACTTTGTGTTCTAAAAGACTTGATCAAGAAATTAAAAGGCAACCCATGAAATGAAAGGCAAATTTTAAAAATCCTATTAACAGATAAGGGAGTCATATCTACAATATATAAAGGATTCCTATAATTCAATAATAAAAAGACAAATAACCCAATTAAAAAACGGCAAAGGATTTGAATAGATATTTCTCCAAAGGAGATACACAAATGGCCAATAAGCACATGAAAAGATGCTGCACATCATTAGCCAACAGGGAAATGTAAATAAAAACCGTAACGAAATATCACTTTATGTCTACTAATGGCTAGAATAAAAAAGATGTGTCAGGGAAGAAAAAACAAAGGTAAGTTTTAGAGAAGATGTGAAGAAACTGGAATGTTCATACACTGATGGTAGGAATGTTAAATGGTGCAGCCACTTTGAAAAGAGTGTGACGGTTTCCCCAAACTGGAGGTACACAGCTGGAGGTACACGTGTACACAGCTGGAGGTACACGTGACCCAGCAATTCTATTCCTAGAAATGTACCTAAGAAAAATAAAAACATATCCATACAAAACTTGTCTGTGAATGCTGATAGCAGCATTATTCATAAAAGCCAAAAGGCAGAAACAACCCAAATGTCTATCAATTGATAAATGGATGAACAAAATGATATATTCAAATGACAGAGTATCATTAAGCCATAAAAAGCAATGAAGTGCTAATATATCCTATAACATGGACGAACCTTGAAAACATAATGCTAAGTGAAAGAAGCCAGACACAAAGGACCACATATCATATGCTTCCACATATTTGAAATGTTCAGAATACACAAATTAATAAAGACAGAAGTAGATTAAGTTGCTTAGGGCTAAGGAGAAGAAGGTGGGTAAGGAAAGTGACAGCTAAATGATACAGTTTCTTGTTGAGGTGATGGATATGTTCCAAAATTGACTGAGGTGATGGGTGCACCTATCCATGAATGTACTAAACACTAAATTATATGTTTAAAAACAATTTTTTTTAATGTTTATTCATTTCCTGAGAGAGGGAGACAGAGTGTGAGCAGGGGAGGAGCAGAGAAGAGGGAGACAAAGAATCCGAAGCAGGCTCCAGGCTCTGAGCTGTCAGCATAGAGCCCAATGTGGGGCTCGAACCCATGGACCGCGTGATCATGACTTGAGTTGAAGTTGGACACTTAGTGAGCCACCCAGGCACCCCATAAAGCTATTATTTTTTAAAATGACAGGATCATCAGCCTTGCCCTAACTCACCTCTTCACAGGTAGGAACTTTGTTTCCTGAAGCCTGGAGAGCCTCCCACAGTGCAGAATCATGACTCCACGCCAAACTCTCTAAAATCTGTTCTTCGATGCTGTTCAGGTGTTTCACCATGTCCCTGGAAAGTCCCTCCTCTGAGCGGATAACCACCTCAATAACCTGGTAAAGAGAAAATTGAAAAGGTAATATAGGTAGTCTTGGTCATTTCTAGGCTTTCATGTATGACTAGCTTTGGTCTTATAAGGACACAGAACTAATGATATTGTTGAACTATGATTCAATGGCTGATCGATATATTTTAATTTAAAAGGACTTCTTAAGATGTCCCAAATACTTTCACATACATTTCTGTTTTTCATGTTTTCTTTTACACATGGAGAAATGAGGCAATGATAGGGAGAAACTGGTCAACCAAGGCCAATAGTGGAAGTCGGGTCTTGGGTTCTGAGTCCAGTGCTATTTTGAATTTACTGTCTCTTCTCAGACAATTCTTCCCAATAGATCAAGAGAACAGATGAATAATATATTTAAAAGGAATTCTGCTTATATAATTCTATTTTAATAAGGGTAAATTCTAGAACAAAGTCTGTAGGTATATACACAAAAATATTAAGTGATTATTATTTATAATTAGGATTATATTGTATGGTTTTAATATTCACATTTATATGTACTTTCCTGTTTTTCTTCAAGGAGGCTATATTATTTATGTGGTTAAAGAACAAAGGCATTTAACTTCTTGAATGAAAAAAGGATGCTACAAATAAAAATGAATTGCTATCAGATAAGGTCAAAACCAACATTGTCCTTGAATAAAATTACTTATATTTCCTAACAGAAAATCTGAAAACACACATCAACAAGTATCAGAAGCAATTTTCCCTAAGACACTAAAAAAATATTTAAATCCCACTTAGCAATTCAAATGGATAAGCTTTCTAATGATCTGCATTTTCCATTACTTGAGACATATTTTAGGTATAAAAATTGAACTCTTCAAACTAACTTTTCTATAAATACTTTGAAAATAGCACATACAGCAAAATATTAACTAAATCATACCAATAAGGGTAATGTAGTAGCATCAGTCTTAAATTCGGATACTAGGTAACATTAAATGTTATTGTAGTTGTGACCCTTATGTTGTGTAAGAAAAAGATTAATAAAATAGTTCTAGCAGGAAAAAAAAAAAAAAAGCTAAGTAAGACTGATCCACACTGAATTAGTTCAAATTTAAGGAAGGAGCACAATCTTTTATTTCAGCTTCATTAGCTAAACCATAACCACGAACCATTTCATACCTTTTCTTTCTCCTGGGGAAAAGAGCTTTTCTTCTTCATTATGCATCTGTTTAATAGGATTATGATTTCCATTTATAAATATGGAAAATTCAAAGCTAACTACTTAATTCCTGGTCACATTTGCAAGTCAGTGAAGGAAAAAGGACTGCAGTTTGAGACTGGCTGAATTTACTAATATCCTCATCCTTTCCCTTTTGTTTTTGATTCCACCCAAAGGACTAAAATGTTTTCAGAATACCTCTGGAAATATTTCCCAGACATCATTACAGCCTGTAACTTTAACACTAAGATAAACAGAACGTTTATGAGGTGCACCATATCATAACTTTGCTCTCATCTCACCTTATAAAAATAAAATGGTTGTAAATTGAGAACTTCAATAATCCAGGGGAAAGTACGAGGTGAGCTATAGGCAAAGAGCACAATTTCCAAACAACAGGCCATCAAGGAACGATGAAATATATCCTGCTCTAAAAGAACCTTGGAGAACAGAAAAACTGCAGTTTAATATTTCTCAGCAATTTCAGCCTTTGCCATTCTATAAAGACTACAGAAACAAGATAAAATAATGTGTACATTATATTATACCAGATTATCAAAGATAATGTGAGCTCTCAAACTGGTAAAGAGTTTTGTTATAACATATAATCTTGCTCAATGGTAGATTTTAAATTTAAATGAGGCATACACAACAATCTGCTTTGAAATAATAAAACAGTCAATATTCCCATCAAGAGGAAGCATTAGGATTGGTTCCATTTTTTTTTTTTTTTTTGTTCCGTTTGTTTTTAAATGCCAGTTTTACAACTATTTTGTTAACATAAAGACTGTTAATCAGGGGTGCCTGGGTGGTTCAGTTAAGAGTCAGACTCTTGGTTTCAGCTCAGGTCATGATCTCACGGCTTTGTGGGTTCAAGCCCTACACTGGACTCTGTGCTGGCAGTGCAGAGCCAGTTTGGGATTCTCTCTCTCTCTCTCTCTGTCCCTCCCCCACTTGCGCTGTCTCTGTCTCTCTCAAAATAAACAAATAAACTTAATAAAAAAATATTTGTTAATCAAAACACTAAAATCAAAGGTATTATGTCACAGCTAAGACTTAAAAAAGTTCAGAGAAATAATTTACTAAGAAGATAAAAGTCGTGTTGAGCATTAAGACTTTTTTTTTGAGTTTAAGATTTAACAAAATTTTCAGTTTTAAAAAGTGTTTGTTGCCATCCTTCTTTTAAATATCACTCCAAATCAACAAAAAGGATAAGAAACAGAAACTCCTTGGATAAAACTAGAAGTCAGCTGTAACTGCAAATTAGAATACATGAAAACTGAAAGTGGATGGAAGGATGACAAATTACTCAGTAGAAAGTAGGATGGTCAAACATAAGGGCCTGAAGAGAGACACTTGGACCTAATTAATTTGCTCCATGCAACCTGGGGAAAACATAGCAACTGAAGGGACAGGAGGAATGGAAAGTAGGGGCTAGGCAGGGGCTGACACGAATGGATGATTTGAAAGTCTGTAGTAGTTAGAACTCGTCAGGTCCCCATTCAACCCCTACTCTAATGAAGCAGATGATAGGCCTCTAGTCTGTCCCAACAGGGATCTGGAGAATTATTCTAAGACTGAACTAGGGAGACTCAGCTTGAGAACACCAGACATAGAAGAAACTGTGGTTTTAGGCAAAAGTCTGCAGACTGCATTGTGAGATCAAGTTACCCTTTCTTGCTCTGTTCAGTAACACCAACATCCAGCAAAAAATTAGCAGATACTTCTTTACAGAAACTGAAATATTCCAGAAGAATCTTAAAGACACCAAATGTTAAGGGTCTCTAATACTACATGATTATATGAGACTGTTGGGTTTATATTCCTATTTTTGCCAACAAAGCTTTAAAAAAATTTTTTTTAATGTTTTTATTTATTTTTTGAGACACACACACACACACACAGTGCAAGTGAGAGAGGGGCAGAGAGCAAGGGAGACACAGAATCGGAAGCAGGCTCCAGGCTCCGAGCTGTCAGCACAGAGCCTGATACGGAGCTCGATCCCACAAACTGTGTGTGAGATCATGACCTGAGCTGAAGTCAGATGCCCAACCAACTAAGCCACCCAGGCGCCCCAACAAAGCTTTGAACCAAACTGTTCAGTTACCATAAGGGTTTATTAATGTCCCATTTTTAGTGCCTCATTTAAATGTAAGTGGATATCCAAGAACAATCCAACAACATAAGGAAATCCTCCCACTGGAAGACAAAAATTAAAACAAAGAGAAAAAAGGGGCACCTCGCTGGCTCAGTCAGTTGTTCTCAGCGTTGTAAGTTGGAGCCCATATTGGGTGGAGGTGTTACTTAAAATCTTTAAGGGGTATCTGAGTAGCTCAGTTGGTTAAGTGTCCGACTCTTGATGTCAGTTGGTTCCGGTCACGGTCTCAAGGTCATGGGATTGAGCCTTGGGTTTGCACAAATCTCTTGGGATTCTCTCTCCCTCCCTCTCTTCTGCCTCTTCCCTACTTGTGCTCTCTCTCTAAATAAATAAATAAACTTTAAATATCCCAGGGTCATGGATTGAGCCCCACGTCAGATTCTGTGTTGAGGGTGCAGCCTGCTTGGGATTCTTTCTTTCCCTCTGCCCCTCTCCCCAGCTCACACATACTCTCTCTCTAAAAAATAAACAAAACAAAACAAAACAAAAATAAAATAAAATAAAGCCTTTATGCAGAGTTTTAAAAAAGGGCCTTAAGGCTTTTACATTTTGTTTGAACTGTAAAATGTCTATACCAGTGGACTGTGAAGATATGCATATATAACGTAATATTTAGAGTAACCACTAAAACAAATCCATACAAAGAATAACAGTCTAAAAAATGTTCAAGCAGGGGTGCCTGACTGGCTCAGTCAGTAGAGCATGCAACTCTTGATCTCAGGGTCATGAGTTCAAGCCCTATGTTGGGCATAGAGCTTAATAAACAAATAGGGGCACCTGGGTGGCTCAGTCGGTTAAGTGTACAACTCCGGCTCAGGTCAGGATTTCACAGTTCGTGAGTTCAAGCCCTGCGTTGGGCTCTGTGCTGACAACTCAGAGCCTGGAGCCCACTTCAGATTCTGTGTCTCCCTCTCTCTCTGCCCCTCCCCAACTTGTGCTCTATCTCTGTCTCTCAAAAATAAATAAAGGTTAAAAAAATTTTTTTTAAAACAAATAAAAAATGTTCAGGTAATCAAGAGGAAGATGGGGGAAAAAAAAACAAACAAAACACCAAAGAGTACAAACAGAAAACAAGAAATAAAATGGCAGACATATGCCCTAACAGATCAATAATTAAATGTAAGTCTGAATTTACTGATTTAAAGAGACTGAGATGAAAAAATGTGACTCAATTACATGCTGCCTATAAGAAATTCACCTCAAATATAATGATACATGTAGGTTGAAAATAAAAGGATAGAGAGGTGCCTGGGTGGCTCAGTCAGTTAAGCAATTGAATCTTGATTTTGTCTCAGCTCACGATCTTAGGGTTTGTGAGATTGAGCCCTGCACTGGGCTCCATCCTGACAGCACAGAGCATGCTTGGGATTCCCTCCCCCTCCCTATCCCTCCCCTGCTCAAGTGCACTTGAGCGCATTCTCTCTCTCTCAAAATAAATTAATAAACTTAAAAAAAAGAAAAGGATGGAAAAAGACATACCATGCAAACAATCAAAAACAGGAGTGGCTATATATGAACAAAAGATAAGACTTTGGAACAATTAACGGCTTCAGAGAGGACATTATCTCATGATAAAAGGCAAGAAGACATAGCAATCTTCAATGTGTATATATCAAACAGCAGAGCTTCAAAATATATGAATAAAAAATAACCTGATAGAACTGAAAGGAGAGGGGTGCCTGGCTGGCTCAGTTGGTAGATTACCTGATCTTGGAGTTGTGAGTTTGAGCCCCACACTGGGTAGGGAGATTACTTAAAAATAAATCTGAAAAAAAAAGGAAAGAACTGAAAGGAGAAATAGATAAATCTACAATTATATCTGGAGACTTCAATACTGCTCTCAACAACTGATAGAGCCAGACAGAAAATGAACAAGGATACAGAAGAAGTCAACACCACCACAATTAATACTATAGAACTGACATTTACAGAACACTCTACCCAACAACAGCAGAATACACTAGGGGTCATAAAATGAACCTTAACAAATTAAAAAAAATTGAACTCATAAAGAGTGTGAGTAGAATGAGCATTACTACAAAAGGGTAGCATGAGGGAGATTGTTGTAATAACAGAACAATTCAGTATCTTGATTTTGGTGGTAGTAGCATTAATCTACAAGTGATGCAATGGAAGAAGATACATACATTGTTCCAATATTAATTTCCTAGTTTTGATATTACACTATGTAAAATGTAGCCACTGGGGGCAACTGACTACATAGGACCTCTCTGTACTACTTCTGTAATTTTCTGTGAATCTATAATTATTTCAAAATAAAAAGTTGAAAATTTACTTCTTTCTCAGGAAGCTATGGAACCATATGCTCTATCAAATATTAAGATAAATCACAAAAGAGAAAGCCATGAAATCCAGGAAAAAGGTGGACCAACACAAGAGAGAGATGAACATTTCCAGAATGAAAACTAAAAGAAATTTTATTACATTAGTTATGCTGCACTCCTAGACATCAACCTGTTGCTAATGGAACTGAAAGTCAGAGGACTCCAAGAGTGACAAGAAAGAGGAGGAGGAGGAAACTGAAAGATGATATTAACAGCTTTGAGTTTTTATAAACAGTATGTATATATGTACGTGTGTACATATGTATGTATTTACTTATGTATTTATAGTAAGCTCTATGCCCAACATGGGGCTTAAACTCACCACCCTAAGATCAAGAGTCACATACTCTGCGAACTGAGCCAGCCATGTACCCCAACAACTTTGACTTTTTTGAAAAATTCCTTTAAATAGCTATTGGAAAGAGTGGTCAGACTTATCAAATGATCAAAGGACACAAAGCAATTTCTTAACAAGCCACTCACAGTTTATTCCTCAAAAATTCCTGGGAGGTATGAGCAAATATCTTAATTATCAGTCAGGTTAATAGTTGGGGGAGGGGGGTGACTCATTATTAGCTAGCTGGAAATGAAAGGACCTGAAGGGAAAGGATACTAATGATGTAGCAGAGATTAATTTCATGTACTTTACATTTCTACCTAGAGGTGGCCAGGTCTAGATGTGCAAAACACAACTAGGACCAACTAGCAAGTCATACTGGCTAAGTTTGCTATTAACTGCTGATGCCCACAACACCCTTAGAGCCTCTCAATACACTGTTTTAAGGCTTAGGAGTTTTGAACCTTACCAGTGCTTGGGAGAATGGATTTACTTACTGACATGTCCATTCCATGAAGTCTTCGTGTTTCCTGAACCATTACAGTCTCTAATATTTTATAATACAAAATTTCTGCAAGTTTTAGTCTGTTTACAGCAAAGTCTACGGAGGGGAATAAAAGGGAAAATATTTGCTACTGAAATGTAACTGTTAAGCACTGAAAGACAAAACTTATATAAGCTTAAATCTTATACATTAAGAATAGCAAGGAAGGAAAAAATTTAATTTCTACTTTTTTAGGGCCAATCTATCTACTTTCAATGCTGTGTCAACTTTAGTTTTGTCTTCTTACCTATGTGCGATCCCGGCTGTTCATCTGTTGATTGAGTATAGTGTTGGCAGAAAGTCTCTCCTATTCCTTTCACTATTTTCATAATGTTTTCCGTAGGATTACGTATACAAGATCTATAAAATAGAAGAGGAACCTAATTACCAGGAAAAAAATCCAGACTACCAACATTTCAAGAATTTGGTTTTAGTGACCACAGTTTTATTCCCAACTGTAAATCTAGATATGTTAAAAGCATGTTTCAAATAAATCTACAGCTTTTAAACAAAATCATCTGGCATACTGTTTTGGAATTTCAACATTAGCAGTGTCAATATTATCTCTTTTGTTCTTCTATTTATATGACATTTTAGAAATGGCCAAATTATAGGGATAAAGATATATCCGTATTTGCCAGTGGGTGGGATGACACAGGGTTGACTAAAAGGGGCATAAATTTTAGGGGCTAATGAAATTGTTAAAAGGATGACTCCTATTGTGAATTATATAAATTTATATATATATGATATATATACAAATTTATATAATATTACATAAATTTATATATATATGATATATATACAAATTTATATAAAATTACATAAATTTATATATCTATAAATTGACATATAAATTATACTCCAATAAACCTGATTTAATAAAAATAGAGGCTATAGCAGTATTTATGTATATATTACACATACATATTATAATATGTAATATAATTTACTATATATTTATATATATTACATATATAATTATATATTATAAATAATTATAATTAGAAACACAATTATATTATAAATGTAATATATTATTATTATATTATAATTGTATAATTATAAATATAAATGTTGAAATTCCAAATTTAATTCCAAATATAATTTTAAATACATATACTTATAATTATATATATTAATATAAAAAATATACTTATGTAAATATAAATATAATGTTGAAATTCCAGACTTAATTCCTAATATAATTATGATTTTAAATACATATATTTATAATTATATATATTAATATATAAAAATATACTCATATAAGTAAATATAAAGTTGAAATTCCAAATTATAATTATATTATAAATACATTATTATAATTATATTATAAACATTACACATAATTATATATAATTGTAATAATATATTATATATTATTTTAATTATGTATTATATAATCATACAACTATACAGTTATATATATTATGTATATAATATATAATAGGCCATATTATAGGGATAAAAAATAAATCAGTATTTGCCAGTGGGTGGGAATGATATAGGGGTTGACTAAAACGGGGCATACAGGGGGCGCCTGGGTGGCGCAGTCGGTTAAGCGTCCGACTTCAGCCAGGTCACGATCTCGCGGTTCGAGCCCCGCGTCAGGCTCTGGGCTGATGGCTCAGAGCCTGGAGCCTGTTTCCGATTCTGTGTCTCCCTCTCTCTCTGCCCCTCCCCCGTTCATGCTCTGTCTCTCTCTGTCCCAAAAATAAATAAATGTTGAAAAAAAAAAAAATTAAAAAAAAAAAATAAAACGGGGCATACATTTTGGGGGCTAATGGAATTGTTCTACATCTTGCTTGTGATGGTGGTGGTTACATAACTATGCATTTGTCAAATTTCATACAACTATACAGTTAAAAGGATGACTCCTATTGCATATAAATTATACTCCAATAAACCTGATTTAAAGAAAAATAGAGGCTACAGCAGTATTCATATATATATTATATATAATATATATATAATAGATACAGTTGATCCTTCAACAAGATGAGTTTGAAGTGTGCAGGTCCACCTATAAGTGGATTTTTTTCAATATAGTACAGTATTGCAAATGTATTTTCTCTTTATGGTTTTTTTGTAAATTTTTTTTTTTTTAATTTTTTTTTTTCAACGTTTATTTATTTTTGGGACAGAGAGAGACAGAGCATGAACGGGGGAGGGGCAGAGAGAGAGGGAGACACAGAATCGGAAACAGGCTCCAGGCTCTGAGCCATCAGCCCAGAGCCCGACGCGGGGCTCGAACTCACGGACCGCGAGATCGTGACCTGGCTGAAGTCGGACGCTTAACCGACTGCGCCACCCAGGCGCCCCTGTAAATTTTTTTAATGTTTATATTTGAGAGACAGAGAGAGAGAGGGAGGAATGGAGGAAGGGGCAAAGAGAGAGGGGGGACAGAATATCCGAAGTGGGCCCTGTACAGACAGCAGAGAGCCTGATGTGGGCCTAGAACCCATGAACCATGAGATCGTGACCTGAGCCAAAGTCAGATACCTAACCAACTGAGCCACCCAGGCGCCCCTCTTTATGATTTTAATAACATTTTCTCTTCGCGAGCTGAATTTATTCTAAGAATACAGTATACAATACATATAACATACAACATGTGTCTATCAACTGTTTATGTTACTGATAAGGCTTCTTCTAGTCAACAGTAGGCTGTTACTAGTTAGATCCTGGGGAATCATTAGTTATGGAGTACCTGGCTGGCTCAGTCGGTAGAGCATGTGACTTGATCTCAGGATCATAAGTTTGAGCCCCATGTTGGGTGGAGACATTACTTAAAAAAAAAGTTATATACATATTTTTTGATTGTGTGGAGGGTTGGTGACTCTAACCCCCATGCTGTTCAAGGCTCAACTATATATATTTATAGTAGTGGAACAATAAACTGTATGTAATTCTCATCAAAGCCTAAATAATAATAAATAGAAAAATACAGCACTAAAAAGGCACTTAGCAAGAAATAACTGTTACCCTTATATTGTTACCTTTCTTTCATTCAAACACAGAATCTTAATTCAGAAATGACAAACAAGGGCAACTGGGTGGCTCAGTGGTTAAGCGTCCAACTTTGGCTCAGGTCATGACCTCACGGTTTGTGAGTTCAAGCTCCACACTGGGCTCTCTGTTGTCAGCACAGAGCCCTCTTCCGATCCTCTGTCCCCCTCTCTTTTTGCCCCTCCCCTGCTTGTGCTCTCTCAATCAAAAATAAATAAACATTAGGAAAAAAAAAGAAATGAAAAACAAATCCAGACTATGAGAAAGAAAGTGATCTGCCTGAAACCAGATAATGAGTGCAGTGTTCAGGACTCCCAACTCCATGTCCAAACAGACCAGTATGATGTGTAGAGAGGTAAGCAACACATATGGCAAAAATACTTTGTTTTTATCAAGTTCTTCTAATGCAAGCTGTGCCTCTTGAGTAATGTTTTCTTCCAATTAGGCTGTCTTTAATTTTTTTTAACTATTTTTCTAAAGTTTATTTATTTATTTTGGGGGGGGGGGGCTGCAGAGAGAGAGGGAGAGAGAATTCCATGAACTGTGAGATTATGACCTGAGCCAAAATCAAGAGTTGGATGATTAACCAACTGAGCCACCCAGGTGCCCCTCATGTCTAGTTTTTTAAGTTAACTTTTTGAGTTAACTGTTGGATATGGCGTAAGATAAGAGTCCACCTTCATTATTTTGCATGTAGACATCTAGTTTTCCCAGAAGCATTTGTTGAAGAGACTATCCTTTCCCCATAACGTAGTCTTGGCACCTTTGTCAAGGATCATTTAACCAAATACATGAAGATTTATTTTAGCATTCTCTAGTCTGTTCTATTGGTCTACAAGCCTGTCTTTATGTCAATCCAATTCTGTTTTGACTATGGTAGCTTTGCAATATATTTTGAAGTCAGGAAGCATTCCAGCTTTGTTGTTCTTGCTTTATTGTTTTAAAGGTATTTTGAAATTCTACATGAAATTATAGGAATTTTTTTTTCTATTTCTATAAACAATGCCACAGGCATTTTGATATGGACTGTACTGAATCTACAGATTATTTTGGGTAATAAGGACATTTTAACAATATTAAATCTTCCCATCCATGAACATGGAATGTCTTCCCATTTATTTGTTTCTAGGTCCTTTGTGTTTTGCATACTATGTTTTCTTGCTTCCCACTTTCTCTTGTTGCTATAAAATGTTTGCATCATTACCTTGACACTTCTTTTCAACTTGTTCATGCTTACACAGTTTAGTCCAGATCTATTTTATTCAAGTGCTATGAGGATTGAAGCTCTCCATGACAGTCTTCCCACCCTATCAGCAGTCTGCATATCTTTTGAGCTGTGTCTGAGGTTAGGATTGTTCTGTCTACTTTTCTGTAAACTAAAGGTTTGGGGAGTAGAAGAGAGCTCAGGTGGTGTTATGTTCAGCTTTTGTTAGAAGATCAGGGCTTTGCTTATTACTCTTCTGAAATTTAGTTAAATATCCCTATTCCAGGGTTCACTATATCTAGTCAGAGATATCTTCTAGTTCTATTAGGATTAGGATCTCACCCAAATCGGTATGGAACCTTGGAAAAGGACAGGCCCTGGGAGTTTTTCATATTTCTGCTGCGATCTTGGTGGTGGAATATAGGGGCTTTCACCTGGGAGGTATCTATGACCTTTTACTCATTTTCCTGCTAACCCCATTTGTTTCTCTCTACATCTGGGGTATTAACAAACATTCTCAAGATCCATCAACATATCTTCTTTCCCTAGTAATGCTTCTTAGAGATGGGCATATAAGAACCGTCCATTCCTTTCCTTATCATCATTTTGGAAATTTATAGCATGAAATCATATCCCTCTCATTTAGTTGCTGCTAGTAAGTAGTTTGCTGGTTTTTACTATTCTCTTATTTCACTAAGTATTAGGAAAGAAAGTTCTCTGATCTGGCTTCTATTTACCATCTTTACTAGGACACATGCCTCTTTATCTTAAGCAACTGCATTAAAATTCCATTTACTGCTGCACCATCAATATGTATTCAGTCTCCCACTTGATGAACATTTAGACTGAACCCATTTAAAGTCAATGTAAGAAGAAAACTTATTAATGCATAACTTAGGGGTAGATATAAGAGTGGGATGTCAGGGCTAAATAACCTTAAGAGGTTATTTAAACTTTAAGGTCTATAATATTATGAAATAATATCTCTGTGTAACTTTAATAGGTACTTCCATCTGATTTTAGGTCAACATACCTTGTAATTAAAATTTATTTAGAAAGATAATATTATACTTACTCAAAAATATTCATAAGTTGTTCACTTGGTGCATTTTTCAGTCCAGCCACAATACTCTGTAACCGGCTCACACTTTGAGTGGCTGAAGCAACAGGAGTAATGACTGCTTCTTTTTCTTGTAAATATCGCCGTCCTGTCAGTGGGGTAGAAGGTGCAAATGATGTTTTCTGTCAAAAAAGAAAAATCTTTTAAAAAGTTTAAAAAGATTAAAAAGTTACCTTGCCCTCATTATGTGTTTAATTCAGTGTATGTATCACCTTCTCTATTCATATTTAGTAGTACTTTTTTCCTCCCTCCTCTGGTTATCCACCAAATTTTTAACAATATAATGCTAATAATATCCTCACATTCAAAAAAACACTTTTTCAAAGTACTTACTACTTATTATCTCATTTTATCATAATACTCATTTGAAATATACACATTTTCACTTTACATATGAAACAAGCACAGAAAAGTTTAAAAAACTGTTGAAGCTGATAAAGTTAATGGAAGAGGCTTGGTCTAAAACAGGTTTTCTACCTTCTAGACCAGTAAATTTTCCATTAGACCTCATTCTCCAACCCATTTTACACATAAATACAGAATTAAGCCTTCACTATTCACAATCAAGCCAAGAGTTGTATGGCTAAAGTTCAGGGAAAGCACATAGTTTGTCATGGGTAGAAGGAAACTAAATTTTAAAGCAAGTGGCTAAAGTGATGCAAAGAATGATAAGAAAGCATAAACCCTTCTTTATGTCAAAAGACACACACCCTACTGAAAAGTCCAGGCATTCTGGGAAAATACATCAAAAATATGAAAAGCATCAAGAAATGAGGTAATACTAAATGCCACTTTTAATTTTCTTTAATGTTTATTTATTTTTTGAGAGACAGAGAGAGACAGAGTGTGAGAGGGGGAGGTGGAGAGAGAGGGAGGGAGGGGTAGAGGGAGAGAGGGAGGGAGGGAGGGAGGGAGAGGGAGAGGGATAGAGAGGGAGGGGGAGAGAGAGAGAGAGAAAGAGAGAGAGAATCCAAAGTAGGCTCCAGGCTCTGAGCTGTCAGCACAGAGCCCGACGTGGGGCTCGAACCCACAAGCTGTGAGATCACGACCTGAGACAAAGTCAGATGCTTAACTGACTGAGCTGCCCAGGTGCCCCCTAAATGCCACTTTTAAAAATTACCTTTTAAGGCTTTCATGGAAAATATATATTAGTAGAAGAAACTCAAGATTTAACTTGAAAGATGTGTTTGTTGTTAGTAGAATCAAACACAGAGAGAAAAAGATCATTCAAGACTGAGGCCAGGCTAAGTTATATTACTTTTTCAAAGTGTTGTTGAAGATTACAGTCCACATTAGCCTGTGCTGTCAGTTTCCCTAATGGGGCATCACCAGTGAACTTTCGAGGCGTTCCAATTTCCTCTTCTGCATCTGCTCCCAAAAAGATCCTCTCATCAAAATCACCAACAGTTAAAACATATTCTTCATACTCCTTGTTCACTGCTTTGCTGAAAAGAGAATTATTTTATTTACTTTTAAAGATTTTTTTAAATTATTTTTTTTAAAGTTTATTTATTTTGAGAGAGAGAAAGAGAGAAAGGATCATGACCTGAGCTGAGATCAAGAGTTGGATGCTTACTTAACCCGCTGGCCACCCAGATGCCCCTTTAAAGATTTTACTAAAAAAAAAATTTTTTTTTTAATGTTTGAGAGAGAGAAGAGACAGAGCACGAGTGGGGGAGGGGCAGAGAGAGAGGGAGACACAGAATCCGAAGCAGGCTCCAGGCTCTGAGCTGTCACCACAGAGCCTGATGTGGGGCTTGAACCCATGAACTGTGAGATCATGACCTGAGCTGAAATCAGACACTTAACCAACTGAGCCACCCAGGCATCCCATAAAGATTTTATTTTAATATTTATTCATTTTTGAGAGAGAGAGACAGAGACAGAGAGAGAGAGCGCGCGCAGAGGAGGACAGAGGACCCAAAGCAGGCTCTGTGCTGACAGGAGTGAGTCTGGGGCTCGAACTCACGAACTGTGATATCATGACCAGAGCTGAAGTCAGACACTCAATCGACTGAGCCACCCACGTGCCCCTTTAAAGATTTTATTGTTAAGTAATCTCTACACCCAACATGGGGCTCGAACTGATAAGCCTGAGATCAAGAGTCTTGTGCTCTTCTGACTGAGCCAGCCACGCACCCCAAGAATTATTTTAAGTAGCTAGAATAAAACTAAGTTACACACAGATTTACCTTTTTTAAGAAAAAAATTTATTTATTAAAGTAATCTCTACACTCAACATGGGGCTTGAACTCATGATCCCAAGATCAACAGTGGCATGCTCTACCAACTGAAACAGCTAGGCATCTCCACAATGGATTTATCTTCACTTCAAGATAGATTTAGACTCCAAGACCTGGAAAAGCTGATGACTTTCAAATTTTTAACTCTGCCCATCTAACAATATTGAAGGTTCTTATCTGATTATGGACATGCTTCACATTCACATATATAGCGATAATAAATTACTCTGAAAGATGAGCAAAAAGAGAGTATAAACTTAATCTCAAAACTAGCTGAACCTAATTAAGATCTGATCATTGAGAGAACAATAGTTGCTTTGAATATATATACATTCTGAATTTGCCAGAAGTCATTGGGTCTGTTTATGAGTTTCTCTGGAAGGAGCTCTTTTAAGTGGCAAAGGTTTCCTAAAATAAGTGTACTTAAAGACAACAAGGCTTAGTTAACAACATCTAGTTAATACCACTAATGCAGAAGGAACTTGAGTTTGAAGGAGTTAATTTGATATAATGTTCCACTTAATAAGTTGCAATAAATCATTATTGACAGCCTATAATATGGCAGATACCATTAGTGTTAGATACTTACCTATTATCAGTAAAACTGGAAAGGTCCAGGAGGCATTCTCCTTTTAAAATCTGGGAAGAAAAAGTCATTTTGTGACATGTAATTAAACACAATAACATACAAAAACATGACATTTATCTAAATTTTCACATTGGTAGTTGTTATAAATAATATACACACAAAAGAGAATTACTGAATATTTCTTTCAAATCAGTAAAACCTATATAGTGTGCAAATAAAAGTTTAAAGTCCATTTTGAAAATACTTTGAAGTTGGCCTATGGCAGTGGTTTATAAATTCTAGTGACATAAGAAGCACTTAGGGGAACTTCTAAAAAATGCAGATTGATGGACCCCAAGGTCTGAGCTGAGGCAGCATTTTATATAAACTCCCCAAGTGATTCTGACAAAAGCAGTTCAATTTTAAACCCTGGTCTATGGAGAAGGGAAACTAACATTTATTGAATGATTATATGTATCAGGCAAGAAAAAGATTCAAAGGGAATATAGGTACTGTTGCTGGTGAGAGAAGCAAAGTACAGTTTATAATATTTTCTATGTACCCCACACTATGCTTAGACTACTATACATCAGGGTTGCAAACTCAAATGCCTTCATGGGTCAAAGCTCAACATACATAAATGAAGAGGGTAGAAAGCATACTTCCCATCTTAAAAGACGTGGCCATCATTTAACTTGATCAGTTACCCATGTAGAAATTCATGTAGATATTCCAATCCTGTTTTGCCATAGCTTCTGATTTTTGAAAGAGATTGTCACATAAAAAGTCTTTATATGTAAATTAAAATGGAATGAAATTAAAATAAAGAACGTCCTACACAGGCCAAACAAAGTATCTGTGGCCCAAGAGCAGGACAATTGTCCAAATCAGGATACTTCAGGAGTGAAATGAAGTCCTATAATAATTATGCCAAGACAACACCCCAAAACTAGATAATCCAGGCAAACCAAGATGTATGGTCATTAAACCTTAGAGCTACTAGTATGCTGCTGCTGCAGAGCACAAAAGACATAATCCTTGAGTTCCTGTCAAAGTTTACTTTGCTGGAGATGTTTAACATACAGATAAGGAGCCACGACACTCTCTCTCTCTCTCTCTCTCTCTCTCTCTCACACACACACACACACACACACACACACACACACACTGGAAGAAAGATAACACTAAATACAAAAGTTTGTGTAAAAGAAGAGCCACCATGTAGGAAAGACTTTATGCTTAAAGAAAAATCTCATAATATCTACAAAGAGGGGTACCACAGTGATGACCTAATTTAAAACCCTTTTTCACCAAAGAGAAAACTCAAGGACTAGCTGGATTAAATGGCTCAATGTTTGGGAAGACACTGAGACCAAGAGGAATAAGCCATTTCATAAATACAGAAATAGCTAAGTGAATTACCTAGAGGAAAACCCAGAATGCATGCAGATAGCCTGTAAGCAGCTACAAAACTATAACGGATTTCCTGCTCTATTTATATGGAATTAAAGCTATAGTTGTTATAGATCATCCCACCTTTAGAAAATACTCAGCAGTTACTCAAATTTTGGCAGTAAATTAGTTTACTCTGACCTCCTGCTTTTTACGTTCTGTTCTTCGTAATTCTTTTATCAGAGCCTCTTACAGCTGCCTCTGCCTATGAATTTACTTGACAGTACATACAGTTGGTCACAGTCTTTAACAGCTCAGTTTGCACACCACAAAAGATCATAGGGCAATTCTGCACCACAGCATTCTACAACACAGCAGAGACTGAACCCTGATAATCTTGACCTTGAGTCCTGTAACACTGAGAACTTGCTTAAAGCCTTGTTTTTGCCTTTGAGGCTTCTGCTACTGACCCTTAAAAATCTTAGCCATTCACTTATAAGTACAGTACCTTTCTGTCAAAGAGTTTTGAAATATATGGCTTAAAGTAGTGCTCCTTTATTCCTTTTGCTTCTACTAGAAGTCCATCATGCAGTTCACACAGTACAGCAATGATGCAGGGAGGTTCTTCAGAAGCCCTAAAGTCAGCAGTATGGAAATCAGATGGTAAACCTATTTTGATAGGGTATGAAGAGCAAAAGAGGGGGAAGAAGAATATGGTCAACTTTCAAAACTTTTTCTAAAAACTAATGACGAATTTTTAAAAATAAATAAGGTTATTACCTTTAAATGATGGGTTTAACAAATCTCGTCTATTTGGGCATATAATGGCATTGGCAAAAATCAGATCCAAGCAGCACAGAAGTAAATGGTAAGAGTTTACTAAATCATCTCCAATCATACGAAAATTACCTTTATAAGAAAAAAAAAAAAGACACGAAGACCAGAAACCTCTCATGTCAAATAACCAGTTCCCACAGTAGAAATGTAAAACCACTGAAAGTATCACCTTACCCTTAGTATAAACAAAGAGGGTCCAACAGAAATTAAAGAGATCCTTAACACTGCAAGGAATCCTCCTAGAAAGAAAAAATGTACTTTTTAATTGACTAATTTGCTAAATATCACTCCACATTTGTCATTTAAATTGAAATAGCAAATATAAATAACTAGAAAGTCAAATTACATGTAAAATTCCATTCACAAAGGACAATTTACAGTCCATTAAATGGACTTAAATAAGCCTTTTTAGTCTGCACAAAATAATCAGAACATAAAAAAATAAGTATTACCCTGAATTTCCAGATATGGTAATTATAAATGGGTTTTTAAAAATTTTTTTCCACAAATGGATTCTTATGGTAAAAAGCAGACTTTAAAAATGCAAATTTCCTAAGCTTTATGTTTTTTTAATATCAATTATATAACGATTAAGGTTCTCACCTCTGCTTCCTGCTTCGTGGTAACCTCGGTAGCTCTTCATATGGATTTTGAAATATATCTAAAAAAATTGGCTCAAATTTTTTGAAAATTACAGTAGACACCTCAAAATTTCTTTCTAGCCTTTCTATACGTTCACGAAATTCTTGTGGCAGGTTTGACATGTCCATCCACTTCTTCATTTTATTAAAAAACTGTATTAAGCTAAACAAATTAAAAAAAAGCAACTTTAAAAGGAGTCCATACAATGGACAAGTTAACATTTTATTTACGCCTACAAATCTTTATTTATTTATTTATTTATTTTTTTAAATTTTTTTTTTCAACGTTTATTTTTATTTTTGGGACAGAGAGAGACAGAGCATGAACGGGGGAGGGGCAGAGAGAGAGGGAGACACAGAATCAGAAACAGGCTCCAGGCTCTGAGCCATCAGCCCAGAGCCCGACGCGGGGCTCAAACTCCGGGACCGCGAGATCGTGACCTGGCTGAAGTCGGACGCTTAACCGACTGTGCCACCCAGGCGCCCCACAAATCTTTATTTAAAAACCTAAATTTATCAAAAAAAAAAAAAAAAACCCAAAAAATCTCGCTCCCAAGTGCTATGAAATTACTCTGACTCCCAGAATCACTATAGGAATGTAGATTTTGAATTATGGTCATTACATCAATGTCTTCTAAGCAAGGGGCAATGACACCTACCTACTTCTTTTATTCCCTACAGCACCTAGACAGTAATTTGTATATACATTACAGAGTAAATACCAACAGATTGTTGAGTTCACAAAATTAGTTTGAGGACAGACATAATCTCCCAAGTAGTGGATTCTGGAAGTTGATCACAAAGCACCAGACAGCTACAGTTTAGGAATAAAATTCAAGTGTTCGTGTTCCAATGTGTGGTTCTACCACCAAATATAAACGAAGAAGGTAGTACATATCCAGAAAATCACTTAATGATTATTACTCCACCTTTCTGGCTTATTCAATTATGGGTACATTTTTTATGTCCCCATGTTAGTATGGTCTTAGATTGAAAATATGTAGTGCTAAAGTCCATTTAAGTGTCTAGCACTATATACAGAATACTTTTTTTTATAAAGATTTTAAAAGTAATCTCTTCACCCAACGTGGGGCTTGAACTCACAACCCCAGGATCAAGAGTTGCATGTTTTACTGACTGAGCCACCCAGGGGCCCCTGGAATGATACTTTAGAACAATTTTTTTTAAATGCTATTTAGCTTTTTGAGAGACAGAGACAGAGAGCGAATGGGGGAGAGGCAGAGAGAGAGGGAGACACAGAATCTGAAGCAGGCTTCAGGCTCTGAGTTGCCAGCACAGAGACCAATGCAGGGCTCGAACCCACAAACCGTGAGACCATGACCTGAAGCTAAGTCCGATGCTCAACTGACTGAGTCACCCAGGTGCCCCTGGAATGATACGTAAAAAAAAAAAAAAGTTGATAGAAGACATCATCAGCTAATTGTCCACAGGTACTCAAACTCCAGATATGCTGACTGAAATCTGAGACTCTAAGAGTCTTTTTTTACAAATTTTTTTTTTACTCTTTATTTTTGAGAGACAGAGAGAGAGAGATACAGAGTGTGAGTGGGAGAGGGGCAGAGAGAGAGGGAGACACTGAATCTGAAGCAGGCTCCAGCCTCTGAGCTGTTAGCACAGAGCCTGACTGGGGCTCGAACCCACGAACCGTGAGATCATGACCTGAGCCGAAGTTGGACGCTTAAGCAACTGACTCTTGATCTCAGCTCAGGTCATGATCTCATGGTTTGTGAGTCTGAGCCCCGTGTCAGGCTCTGTGCTGACAGCTTGGAATCTGCTTGTGATTCTCTCTCTCCCTCTCTCTCAGCCTTTCCTTGGCTTTCTCTCTCTGTCTCTCAAAATTAAATAAATATTTTAAAAAAGATTATAAACAATAGCCAAAAACATTATTGCCAGGTTGCTAAATATTTATTTGGGCTGACAGATTATAGTCTCTTGTAGGAGACTTTGTTTGGGGAGGCAGGGATGCTCAGCATGTGAAATCCTTTCCTTTGTTTGAGGAATTCCCCAATTTTGAGTCTTGCCATCTGCTAGATAGATCACCTTCACTGGAAGTTAGGGTGAAGGCATAAAACCTGAGGTCTTTGATATATGTTTGGGATTTTGAATATGGAGCTGGTGGCGCAGAGAACACAACAACTGATTAATTCTTACAATCAATTAGCTCTTAGGGGCAAATACAGTCGCAATGTCCAGGGATGGTACTGATGATCATGCAAGTCATGTCCTTGTTAGATAAATTTTTGTGATATGCTTTTCGCTATAGCTAGGCTCCTTTGGTTCCTGGACATTTTCCAAGTCTATTTTTTCAAGTCATTCTAAAGACTTTGTCGGCTATTCAATATCCTTTCAGTAAATTTCTCTTCTCCTTAAGTTAGCCAAAGTTGGTAGTTGGTATCTGTTTTTTTTTTATAAACAAGGGGCTTGACTAACACATCCCCATATAAATCCACTGTATTTACTGTTACCCCCAAAATGGCTGTTCTATCGTGGAACAAAGTACATCAAATGTTTGAAAACAAACAAACAAAAAACCTTACAGCATTGTTATTACTTAAACTAGGATTATGATTTTTAAAACTAAAATAAGAAGCAAAGTAAACTTGACAGCTTTCAAAACTATCCTGTTCATTGGGATTCTGTTGTAAAGAAAACATTATTCCAAAAAGCACATGAAAAGAAACTCCACATCACTGGCCATCAGGGAAATGCAAGATACCATTTCATGCCTACTAGAATGCCATAATAAAAAAGACAAATAATAACAAGTATTGGCAAGGGTAGTGGTAAAACGGAACCCTCAAGCTCTGCTGGTGGGAATGTAAACTCGTGCACTTTGGAAAACAATCTTGACAGTTTCTCAAAAGGTTAAACAAAGAATTCCCATATGATCCAACAATTCCATTCATACATATACACCACCCCCCAAATGAATATATGTCTCCAAAAGTTGTACACAACTGTTCATAGCAGCATTATTCATACTAGCCAAAAGGTACAAAGAACTCAAGTATCCATCAACTAATAAGTGGATAAACACAATGTGATATATCCATGCAACGTAAATATTATTCAGACATAAAAAGGAATGAAGTGCTGATATATGCCAAGGGCTAGGAGGAGGGAGAAGAAGGAAGTTGTTGTTTAATTGTTACAGAGTTTCAACTTGGGAAACTGAAAAAGTTCTGGAGATGGATAGTGGTGATGGTTGCACAATGTAAATGTATTTAATGCCACCAAACTATATTCACTTAAAATTGGTTATGTGGTAAATTTTGTTATGTAGATTTTACCACACACACACACACCCTAAAACAAATATAGAGTAGGGATGGTAAACATGGGGCATACGTCCCAATAGCAGCACACTACTGAATTTTACTGGCACTCAAAAAATAAAAAAGAAATTATTGTGTAAAAAGTTAACATCATCAATGTTCCAATTAAAATTATGAAAAAAAATTTTCATGAACTAAATATTCATTCAGGTTCTATTATAACATGGAAATAATGAATGTCATCTTGATTTAAATCGCAAGTTATTGAAAAACTTGTGAAAAATGTGGAAAAATTACTTCTCAATACTTAATACAATAAGATGCAGACAAAATAATAAAAATTCAAATTACATAACAGTAACTATTTTTTAATATTACACTTAATAGCCAAACAAATTTTTAGTTGGAACTCATTTTAAGTTGAAAGTTGCTTTGGTTAAGTTTTTTCACAAACTGAGGCTGAATATATAAATACATTTCAAAACAAACATACTAATATTTGTGGGTGGATGCATATGTAATACAGCATGGACTTGGGAGGCTCCGCCACTTACTAGGGGTGTAACCTTTGGGAAGTAATTTAAGTTCTTGGTGACTTGGTTTCCTTATCTGTAAAATGAGATTCATTTCATGGGATTAACTGTGAGGATTAACTGAATAAAAAAATACAAACCCTTAGTATATAGTAAGTGTCTACCATACAGGTAATTTCTCAATAAAAATTTTCTAGTTTTACATGTACATCTAGAATCTAAATTTGCACAGTATTTTGCAGTATGATTTATGAGCAATATTTGATGAGAATAATCAGGGGCACCTGGGTGGCTCAGTCAGTTAAATGTCTGACTCTTGGCTTTGGCTCAGGTCATGATCTCATGGTTCGTGGGACCAAGCCCCATGTAGGGCTCTGTGCAGAGCCTACTTGGGATTCCCCGAGACCAAAATAAATAAACATTAAAAAAAATACATATTTAATCATTTAAAATTATCCTTAAAGTTCAAATTGTGAAAATAGCCCAAATTATTATAAATCAATGTAAATAATAACATCACTTGTAATTCTTTTTTATTTGTCTGAACATGATGAAGCTGGTCTATGCTCTTTTAGTAGTTCAGAATCTGACACCTGAAAAAATTTATATCAGGGGCACCTGGGTGGCTCAGTTGGTTGAGTGCCCGATTTTGGCTCAGGTCATCATCTCAAGTTTGGTTGGTTCAAGCCCCACACTGGGCTTTGTGCTGACAGGCTTTGCCTGCTTTGAATTCTCTATCTCCCTCTCTCTCTGCCCCTCCCCTGCTCACTCTCTCTCAAAAATAAACATTAAAAAATTTTTTTTTTTTTAATTTATATCAATCTACATTTAAAAAACTAGTATCTTTTGACCCTTCACTACATTTTTAGAAATTTAGCGGAAATACATTTTCACAATGATGTTCAGCTGTGTATTATCACAAAGAACTGGATACAACCTAAATGGTCATTGATAAGGGGTTGGCTAACTATATGAAACATCCTTACACCCTAAATCCTAGAGTAAGGAAGAGCTACTTATGGTGATATGGAAGGATTACCAGAATATTAAGAAAAGCAACTGCAAAACAATACATATAGTAGGATCGCATTTATGTTTTAAAAAACAACCAAAACACTAAAAAACAGGCTTTTTTTTCTGTTTAATAATTTATTAACAGTAAATTGTTTAAGTGGTTAATTCTGGGGAATGAGGAAAAAAAAGAAAGAGATATCTTTACATTTTTAAACTTTCTGTATTATTTGAAAATTTGTGAACCTTTTAAAAAATGATGGTAAAAGTATACATAACAGAAAACTTACCATTTTAACCATTTTTAAGTGTACATTAAGTACATTCCCAACGTGCAACCATCACCACCATACATCTCCAGAATGCTTTCATTATTTGAAATTTTTACCATATACTTACACTGCTCTAAATTTTAAGTTCTTCTTTTTGGTCCAGTTTCCCCAACAACCTAATATTCTAAATATTTAAAAAATTTTTATATGGTCAATAATGAGAAACACTGATAGAAAAGTCAGATTATTTTATATTGCAATGAAGAGGGAATTTCTGCTCAATTAAAAAAATTATGTGAATTCAATCTTAATTATACTTTCATTTTATTTTTATCACTAATGACAAAAATTGATACCTATTAAAGTTTTAAAAACTGCCTTCAGGGAAAAATTTTGTCTTTAATGTACTATTTTTCCACTTATGAAAACTAAAATTGTTCTGAGAAAAAAAAATTTTGGTTTTTAATTTAGCATGAATTGAAACCTAATTGCTCTCCCTGGATAGGTCTTTCAAAGTTTGTTTCTCTTCCATGCTGGAAACACATGACAGCAAATAGACAACAACCTCAAGTAGTCTTGTCATGGGTAGAAAATCCCAGAAATTGAGAACACTACCACCTATGTCTGGTTCACTCCATTTCTTTTGTTTTGTATCCAGGCAAATAGTTCCACATGATTAATACTAGAGCAAGTAAAAGCTATAGCCAAGACCTTCTGATTGCTTACCTGTTGCAAGGTAAAAAATACTAACTATACAGTAGAAAAACAAGACAACACCTTAAGCAGATAATCAAAATTAACATCACCAAAGAGAAGCAGGTGGATATCGTGCCTCCAGATGTAATATAGTGAAGACACAAAACTACTTATGTAGTTTTCTATCTGGGGATATGTAACTTGCTTCTAAGTATAAGAAAATATGAGACAAATCCAAAATGAGGAGTAATCTACTAAAAAGGAGGAGGTAATTGGGGTGCCTGGGTGGCTCCAGTTGGTTAAGCATCTAACTTCAGCTCAGGTCATGATCTCATAGTTCATGAGTTTGAGACCCACAACAGGCTCTGTACTGACAGCTCCAAGCCTGGAGCCTACTCAGACCCTACGTCTCCCTCTCTCTCTCTGCCCCTCCCCTACTGGCACTTTGTCTTTCTCTCTCTCAAAAATAAACATTAAAAAAAAAATTTTTTTTTTAAAGTGGGGGGTAAGGTGGTTGTGGACTATATTCTTGCTGTGGAAACATTCCTGATTAAAGGAAACTAAACAGACATGGTAAGTGAATGTAATAACTGATCCTAGATTGGAAACTGTTCTTTTAAAAAGCTGCTATAAAGACCATTATTGGATCAACTAATAAAACTAGAATAGAGATAATAGATTAAATTATTGTATCAATGTTAACTTTGCTGAAGTTGATAACTGTTGTAGTTATCTAAGTTTATACACTGAACTATTTAGGGGCAAAGGGCTATAATGTATGTTACTTACTTTGAAATAGTTGAGGAAAAACTATTTGAGAAAGATCAAATGACAAAGCAAATGGAGTAAAATGTCAATAGGTGAATTTGGGTCAAGGGTATATGGGTGTTCTTTCTACTTTGCTTATTTTTGCAACTTTTCTGAAAGCTTGAAATTGTCTCCAAATTTAAAAAAATTAATAAAAAAAGCTACAGATAAAAAAGATTTAGTACAGAGACCTCTGAAGTCAGAATTTGAGGAAAAGGGGCAATGGAATAATGTGAGAATTGGAAAAGGAGACCTATAGGATAACAAACTTAAAATGGAATAGAGTTAAACAGAAATTAAATTCTAAAGCTAAATTTAGGACTTATAAAACAGTGTTTGAAAAATCAAAGTGCTTTACCTTAATTTAGCTGAACGTAGTATTCTGGTAAGTGAAACACAATTTCCTTCCATGATACCCTTCCCAACAGTAGGAATAATGCTTTTGCGGCATGCAACATATAACGAACATGCCAACCAGTGTATAACTTCTCCCTGGCAGGCAAAAGACAAACAGTAAAATGTATGTATTATGTTAAAATGCTTGAATTCTAGAACCAAAAAAGATCTTGGAATTGTCTGATCTTACATTATGTATATAACAGGCCAAAGTGATGAAGATATTCGCCCAAGGTCACGAAGCTTAGTTTTGCAGTAATGGGTATAAAACTCCTTACATCAGTCCTGTGTAAGATGCTAAATCAGCATTAGTCTAAAAACAGATCTTTCATCTACACCCCAAATCTAATATTATCCAAAGAGTTCTCTTAAAATTTCTCAGCACTGGCTTTCTCAATTTTATAACACTGGTGAGTCATGGCCTTAAAGATGCTTAAGTTCCTTTCCACCATGTTAATTTTATGTTTCTTCTTTAACCAGTTTGGCAGAGAAAGGAAAGTACTGAGTAGAAAGATGGCCAGGGAGACACATAAAAAGTTCATATCTATCTCAAGCAACATAAAGGAGACTGTCATTTTTGTTAGGTAAAAATTTGGGGAATTATTTACCTAATCTTTAAAGAATTTTTTTATTTTAGAGAAAAAGAGAGAGCATTAGCAGGGGAGTGGGGTAGAGGGAGAGAAGGAGGGCGAGAGGGAGGAGGAGGGGGAGGAGGAGGGAGAGGAGGAGGAAAGGAGAGAGGGAGGAGGAGGGAGAATCTGAAGATGTTCTACGCTCAGTGAAGAGCCTGACAAAGGGCTTGAAGCCACAACCCTGGGATCACAACCTGAGCCGAAATCAAGAGTCAGATGTTCAACTGACTCAGCCACCCGAGCACCCATATTTACCCAATCTTTAAAATAGTAATTTAGCCTATTTTAGCAGATATCTCAATTTATAATGCTATAAAAAAGATGACATTTGGTAATTCAACACTTAATTGTCTGCTTTAGACTTGAGATATCTCCCAAGTTAGAATCACTTTATTATTATTAATGTTTATCTACTTTTGAGAGAGAGAGAGAGAGAGAGAGAGAGAGAGAGAGACAGAGCCCGAATGGGAGAGGGGCAGAGACAGGGAGACACAGAATCTGAAGCAGGCTCCAGGCTGTGCACTGTCAGCACAGAGCCTAATGAAGGGCTTGAACCCATGAACCATGAGATCATGACTCAAGCCAAAGTCAGATGCTCAACCAACTGCGCCACCCAGGCATCCCTATTATTTTTTCTGAAGTTTGTTTATTTTGAGAGAGAGAGTATGCATGCCAGTGGGGGAGGGGCAGAGAGAGGGAGAGAGAATCCCAAGCAGGCTTTGCATTGTCAGTGCAGAGCCTGACATAGGGCTTGATCCTACAAACAGTGTAAAATCATGATCTGAGCCAAGATCAAGAGTCAGACACTCGACTAAGTCACCCAGGTGCCCCTTAAAATCACTTTATAAGTTTACTACTGAACTATATATGGATTTTAAGGTTTAAGAATTAGACACAATACAGCACAACATATTACTGTTCCTATTTACTATTCTACAGATCCTCTTTAAGACCAGATTCTAGAAGGATAAAAACATGGAAAGATTTCTTGTAGTAATCCAAAAGGGGTGGGCAGAAATGGGGTGGGTACCAAGAGTTAAAGCCCAGTGTTACTACCTTAAAGTAGTGAGAAATCTTATTTGCTCAAGGTATTAAATGAGGCATGTAAGCTTAAGTTTGGATAATTTTAGAAGCCTTGATTAACCAATTATTTGGGAATAGCATCCAAGTATTACAAGAGCCACTGGAGGGGCACCTGGGTAGCTCAGTCGGTGAAGCATCTGACTTCATCTCAGGTCATGATCTTGTGCTTCGTGGGTTTGAGTCCCACATTGTGCTATGTGCTGACAGCTCAGAGCCTAAAGCCTGCTTCAGATTCTGTGTCTCCCCCCTCTCTGCCCCTCCCCCAGTCGCACATGCTCTCTCTCTCTCTCTCTCTTAAAAACAAACGTTACAAAAAAAAAAGAGCCATTGGATACAGGTTACTAGATGAAAACACCATTGAGATAAAGAAAATAAGTACTGAAAGTTTTGCTTCTTTTTCCTAAAAAAAAAAAGAAAAAAGTCATCTTTATTATTTATTCTGATGCTAGACCTTAGAAATGCAATGATGGTTTCTGACCTCATGGAATTACAAATTTAGAGTTAAGAAAAGGAACAGAAAACCATGATCTATAATTGGTGAGACATGCTGTAAGAATTGAAAATAAAGTGTGAGAGACTATAGTATAATAACTGATGTTAAGTGGAGGTCAGAGAAGGATTCACAGAGGGAGACACCAAAATGTAAGACGGAAAGGCAAAGGAGAAATGTAAGCAGGAAGTTGTTAGGCATACTGACAGGCAAGAAGCTGGGGACAGGGCTTCTTAACAACAGAGGGGCACCGGGGTGACTCAATTGGTTAAGTGTCTGACTTAGGGTCAGGTCATGACCTCGAAGTTCACGTGTTCCAGCCCCACATCTCAGTCCCTCCAGCCCCACATCTTCAGAACCTCTGTCCCTCTCTCTCTCTGCCCCTCCCCTGCTTGCGTGCATGATCTCTCTCTTAAAAAAATTTTTTTTAAAGATTGCCTTATAAAAACCAGTAGATCTATGAAAATACCTACTCTAAGAGTCTTTCACCAAAAACAAACAAAAGAGAAAAAAAAGGAGGGGCGGCTGGGTGGCTAAGTTGTTGAGTGTCCAACTCTTGCTTCTGGGTGCAGGTCATGATCTCATGGTTGGTGGGATGGAGCCTGATTCCCGCTCTGCGCTGTAAGTGTGGAGCCTGCTTGGGATTCTCTCTCTGCCCCTCTCTGCTCGTCCTCTCTCTCAAATAGATAAGTTAATTTAAAAAGTAAAAGAAGAGGAAGAATATAAAAGACTCTGGACAGAATAAACCCTCACCAAATCTTAATTCACAGATCTGTGCTCTCTAAATCAAACATTCAAGATGTCCTGATTAACTTCCCCTAACTGGAGATTTAGTTCTTCAATTTGCCTGTTGGTGAGTGGGAAAAGTTTCCAGGCAGAGGGTGTGGCATGAAGAAAGTACACAAGTGGGAAGAAACTTGGCATGTTCAAGAATCTGAAAGAGGTGTCTGGTTTAATGCCCTGACCAGTTTGCACAGTAAATGCTTATTCAGCGACAGACCAAAAGAGGACTTGGGATGTCGGAAACACTTTCTTGGGCTTTTAGACATTAGTTTGTTTTCACTGAGCGGCCATAATTCATAATCTCCCTTTCTTATTCTTCCTTCAGCTTTCCAGTCATGCCACTCATGGATGCAGGTCACTGTCCTTTATCCAGTCTACAATAGTCCTACCGTAGAGACATACGAAGAGTGTCTCCTAGGTATTTTTCCCTCATATACAGACACACATACTCAATTTCAAATATCCAACTATGTGCTTCTGAACCCACCAATTAATTATTTCGCTGGGTGGTGAGTCGGTGGAGCACTGTGTGTGTGTGTGTGTGTGTGTGTGTGTGTGTCTAGACCCCTTGGATCATGAAACAAAACCTCTGAATTTAAATATAATGAAACACACTCCGCCGCAATGCCATCTCTCCACTGCATTCCTTGTCTGGATTCCTATAATAATTAGCAGAACGACCCTGAGGAAGACCCTTCTCTGGGCCTTGATATTATTACCTGGAAAGCAGGTATAATTCGGCCCTGCCATATTCACAGGGCGGTGGGGGAGGACTCAATGCAAGAATGGTTGGGAAGAATCTAACGATGGTTTACACTTATTTTATCCAGAACCAGGCACTGTGCTAAGCATCAGGATACGGACACAGGAGCAAGCTGGGGCTGAGAGCCTTTCCTCAAAGCGAGTACCCCACACCTCCGCCTGGACGAGGCCAAAGGGTGGGAGGCCAAAGCTTAAGCCCTTTCGTGGAATGGCGATCCCAGGTCGGGTTCCCAGGGTCGTGGTGAGAACTAAGTGAGATAACAGATTTAAAGAGCTGGGCAGTGGTGTAGGCACTAACTTCACTTTAGCTTTTACCATTATGGTATTTGGTTTTTTAACAAGTTTACGGGCACGATCATGACGTCTGCGGCGCTCGACGGGGCGGAGGGAAGCTGGTCTGGAGTCTAGGGGCCCCCCGAGTGACGTGTGACCCTCCGCTCCTCTTCCGGACTTCGGTTTCCCGCCTCAGAAAGAAAACGGATAGACTGGTCTACACCCGCCCTTCCAGCTTCGCACTCCTCTGCTCCCGGCTGGGCAGCGACCCTTCCCGGCGGGGAAACTCCCACCGCCCCACAGGGTGGGGTAGGGGCGGGGCGAGGGTGGGGCCTGGCAGGGGTCTGGTCCGGCCGCCCCACCTGCCGCCGCTCACCTCTAGGCTGTAGTTGCCCCGGATGGCGGTGAAGTCGTCCAGGGCTTCGGCCGCGCTCCCCTCGTCCAGGTTCAGCTCCTGGCACAGAGCCTGCAGCGCCTCCCCGGCGGCGGCCAGCACCGCCGCCCCCTCAGCGTGGGGCTCGTCCTCGAACATCCCCTCAGGCCCTGCGGGCGGCGCGGCCACGGCCCCCCGGCTCCTTTCTCGTTTTCTGGGCGCGCTACCCACAACCCCCTGCGCCAAAGCGCGCGAAAGTCGGTGACTTTAGCACGACGTCTCTCCGACAGTCTGCATCCGCGTTTCCCCTCAAAAAAGTCCGTTTCTCCTCCAGGGCACCCAGTGGCCTCTCTCTGGAGATGTGTGATAAGAAGATGGATCTCAATTCCTGGGGAAAAAAACAAAAACAAAAACACCCTGGGCGTGGTCTTTGTCGGGCTGCGAGGGGCACAGCCAGCGCAGCAAGTTGTTGCGGAGGGATCGGCAGCCGCGCGCAGAGGCTGCTGGGAATTGTAGTCCATATCCTGCCTTGACGGCCGCGGCGCTGCCTGGGTCTCGGCGGCTCTTCGGCTTCGACGGAGCTGTCTCTTGTGAGGTGGTCTCCTCGATCGTCTTCGGGAGAAGCCTCCTCTGTACCACTAACCCATGGGCGTGTGTTTTCCACTGCCTCGCCAAACTTCGTCTCAGACTTGCCCCTTGATAAGAGACCGAGGCACGAAATGAAAAAAGTGGTCTCGTGACAGCGGGAGGCCTCGGGATTCCTGTCTCCAGCGGCCAGTGAGTGGTCTGTTGGATGACTGAAGGGCTGGAGAGGCAGGGATGTCAGGGAACTACTCCTTGTCTCTTCTCGGTTGCTAAACCAGGCTAGACCTGGGCTGAGAGAATTGCAGTAATCAATGACCCTGGGAACCGTCCTAGTCAAGACAGTCATTCCAGGCTTAGAAATGGCCTGAGCATAAGCCTTAAGGCATGGAACGGGTCTCCACGCTTCCCCTTCTGCTCCACCAAAACCCCTTCTGCAGGAAGAGCCAGAGTGATCCAGAGCATGTCACTCTACTCAAAATCTTTCAAAAGACTCCTCTTGCCCTTAAAATAGTATCCAAATTCCTTGTGATCTGGCCTCACCTCATTGCCCCCCTCACGAGTATATAATAAGGTGCAGCCTAACTGCTTTGTTTTGGAACCTTGAAAATGCCATGCTGTCAACCTAGTTCTTGCCTCAAGGCCTTTCTCACATGCTGTTCAAAGAGCCCCAAATACTCAACACCAGGTCTTTGCTTGTCTGGCTCCTCCTCCTGGTTCAAGTTCAACTAAACGTTAACTTCTCAGGCCAATCCTGAGCACTGTATGTAAAATAGCTGACCCTCCCGCCAACACTCCTTTTCATTGTCTCATAGTGCCATATCACAATTGATATTATCTTGTTTATTCACTGCCTCTTCCTACTAAAATGTGACTTGAATGTAAGCAGGGGCTTTTTTTTTTTTTTTTTTTTTTTCATGTTCACAGTATTACAATGTTTAGATTAGTGCCTGGCTCATAGTACTTGAAAAATTACAAAATGTCCATTGATGCTTGGGTGAGGGAAGGAGTCACCAGAGATGAAAATGGAAGACAAGTCAAGGTAGGTTACAAAGGACCTCATAAGCCCCACCGAAAGCCTAGACATTGCCAGTGTGTTTTTCAAATGTTTATTTATTTTGAGATGGAGAGTGGGAGGGAAAGAATCCCAAGCAGGCTCCGTGCTGCCAGCGCAGAGCCTGACTCGAGGCTCAGACTCACAAAACTGTGAGATCATGACCTCAGCCGAGATCAAGAGTCAGATGCTTAACCAACTGAGCCACCAGGCGCCCCATCGGTGGCGGGTTTTAATGAAAGGAGGTAATGAGTGATCCATATATGTTCTGAGAACGTCCCTCTGGCTACAGTGGGACACAGGTTGGACGGGGTAGAGACCAGAGGTATGGAGATGGCAGGGGGCTGGTCCAGCATTGGAAGGAGCCAGTCTGAAGAGAGGTCGCTGCCTCAGAACTGAATGGGACACTGCTAAAGAGGGAAGTCCCCCCAAACAGAAGTTTCCATCTAGGCCAAGAGGGTGAAAGGTGATGCGGTTTCCTGGAATGGGAGTGCAAGCAGAGGGCTGAGCTCAGTCTCAGAGCAGCTGTGTTTGGGATGCTTGCAGGAAGTTTAAGAGGAGGCTGTTGGAACCTGGAAGGTAGCCCCTTTCTCCTCTCTCCTGACAATTTCTCAGTCTTCTATACTGTCCACACATGCAGAGGGGTGGGATTTGGGAACCAGCTGCAAGCCAGGTCTCAAAGGAGAAAAAACTCAAACTCCTCTTACCCCTCAAACTCAAAATCAAACTGAAACACCCATGTGGTACTTCCAACTCTCTCCTTCCTTCTAGAAGCTACTACTGCAGCTGACTTTAGGACCATCTCATTATCTCTGGAGGGAATGTTGGCACATAGTGTCTGCACAGAGAATCTCCTCCCATTGGTTTTTATTTACTTAGAGGGCTGGTATGGGTGGTTGAGGGGAGGTCTATCTCCAGTGCCAAGGGGTGTGTCAGTAAAGAAATGTCAGGATTCGTGGAGGTAATGGGTGAAATTCCTCTTGTAGTGGCTCATTTGTTTCCTGATTAACCTATGCTTATTGAGGAGAGAGCTACAGGAGTGGGGACAGCCCGGATATGAGGCATTGGGAATATTCAGGCAATTCCTGATGCTAACGGAGCAGGTAGGGGGTGTGTTGGCATGAGAAGAGATTCCAGGGTAGAACCTTTAGGAACACCTACATTTCAGAGATGGGCAGAATTTGAGGAATGAATGAATTAAACTTCTAAACAGGTATAAAAATAAAGGAGTGGTGTCTCAGAGGCCAGGAAAGAAGTATTCCATAGAGCCCAACACCGCAGAGAATTAAAATAGAATTCAAAGAAGACCTCATATCTTATCATTCATATGTTTTTTGTGACCTTTGCCAGAGCAGTTTTCTTTGGCACGGTGAGAGTGGAAGCCAGAATACTGTGGCCGAGGGGCTAAAGGGAGGAAGGTCAGAAAGTTGGAAGTAGGAAATAAAAGCTTCTAAGAAGTTTTGTGGTGGAGAGGCAAAAGGAAGGGAATTTTCTAGGATAGGGGAAACACAAGTATGTGAATAATCAGCAACAGGGGCAGGCAGAGAGAGACTGAAGATAAAGAGATCATTGATTTAGCCAGGCCCTGGAAAAGCTGGCCAAGCCAAGAATCCAGAGCCTGGGTTTTTTTCTAGGTAGCTCTTGTCTGCAAGGTTATCACCTTACATCTAGATTAAGCAGAACTGCTAGGTGCTCTGCTGAGTGCAAAGTAGAGCAACATGCAGTAGGGAGTTGAGAGTGGTAAAGGTTTGTTTGGAACAACTGCTGAGAAATATCACTTGGTCTGTCAAATGCAAACATATTGGTCGTAAGTTTTTGAGGAAAAATAGAATAAAACTAACTCTGCCCCATGGGATCCTGGCTTTCATAGTTGGTCCTGGATAGGATCACAAGAGCTGAGAAATGTCAAGTTTTTTACCTTTGTCATAACTAATCACTTTTTTATCCAGATCTAAACCGCAGAGGGTGATTCTGACCTCAAAAGAAACCAAGATAAAAGGAAAGAGCTTCAGGAATTACAAACCAAACCAGAGACTCACTGCCTCATTTTTCATTTCTCTAGTAGTTTGGCTTTCATTGAGTTGCAGCATACGGACTCTAGCCCATTTCATCTTTGCTACTGGATTTGATTCTCCTGATTCTTTTCTCACTTCATGTATACTGAGTCCTGAAAATCCTTAATTTCTTCATTCCACGATGTCTACTGAATGCCTGCTTTGTGCAAGATACTGATTCTTCCTTTGATGTGACTTTCAGGACATCTAGACTTGAACTGAGGGGCGCTGCTGGCTTAAAAATGATCCAAGAAACAAAATAAGCACCTTTCAAATGTCATCCAGCAAAGAAAAATTGAGAAACACACATTTTTCCTTCTTTCTACGACTGGATCTAGGCTGTAACTTTGGATTTTCAGTAAGTCATATCCTGTCTATGTAAAGCCTTCCACTTTCATCTCCTATCTTTTGATTCACCTGATCTGTCGCCTTTTACATTAAATCAATGACTTACTTTTTTTTTTAACTTTCATTTATTTTTTGAGAGACAGTGAGAGAGACAGAGCATGAGCAGGGGAGGGGCAGAGAGAGAGAGAGGGAGACACAGAATCCAAAGCAGGCTCCAGGCTCTGAGCTGTCAGCACAGAGCCTGACGTGGGGCTCAAACCCACAAACTGCGAGATGGTGACCTGAGCCGAAGTTGGACGCTTAAACCGACTGAGCCACCCAGGCGCCCCATCAATGACTTACTTTTACGACTTTCTTTTGCCATGTTGTAATTCTTTCAAATGTTCTAAACCGAATTATTAGAAAGTACATGCCTTGGCAGTGAGGCCAAGATGAAAGGAAAAAACTCTTTATGTTCCTTTATTTCCCTTATGAAATAAAGCATTATTTAAACAGTACTCTTTTTTTCCTCCTCTTTCGGACTGTAACTAAACTATGTCATTGCTTTTCAATAAACAGTACTGCCGTAGTCACCAACCCCCCCCCCCCCCCCCCCCGCCCCGGCAAAACCAGCCATGCTTCCCTCTTAGTCACCACTCCATGCCCTATACCTAGTCACTAAATCTTGTGGATTCCTCCTCCACCAGGTTTCTGGTTGTCTTTCAACATTTTATGTTTTCTCTTCCAATCCATCTTATGTTTAGTTACTAGACCAGTTTTTCTCAAGCAACATTTACACCATGTCGCTTTCTTTCTCAGAACTCTTCAGGGGTTCACTATTATAATTGAATCAGATTTAGACAGCTCAGCATTGAGCATTGGGGACATGTCTGTCACATCCAGCCTCACCTACATGCTTTTTTTTTTCTTTCATCAATACGCTCTCCCTGCTTTTTATCAGGATTCATGTTGGTTTTTATTTTTTCTTATTACCCATGTTGGTTTTTATTTTTTCTTATTATCCAGTGGAATTCCCATTTAACACTACACTGAATTTCGAATAGAAAATGAAGTATGGGTACTGAATCCAGATACATTGTGAAAATTGTCTCTGCTTTGATTCCACTGTGTGATAGGGCCCTATGATTAGCCTCCCTGGTGTTTAATATTTCAGAATTCTCCAGAGCATGCGTACAGAACCTCTTAAGGCCTTTAGAGGCTCCAAAACTAAAACATTTACCGTGTACCTCCTCCAGATGTAATTTAAAATATAAACAATTCTAAACAAAATAAGTACAACACCAACAAAAAACAACAAAAAGAAAGTGTAACAAAGTTCTGATTGTTTTTTCCAACATGGCTATTTCATTTTGTAATTCTTTCAAAAAATTATTTTTTCGTCCCCCAGCTATGTTGTGCCCTAAGCAGGTACTTGGTGTGCACAAACATGCTCCTCTAATGAAAAACTACCCACCTAACCTTTTAACTGTCAGAAAAAAAAGCAGTTGATAGTTGTGGGGAGGAGCATAACCTGACCTCATTCTTCCTATTCTTGTTCCTCAAAAGAAAAACTAAAGTGGGGGCACCTGGGTGGCGCAGTCGGTTAAGCGTCCGACTTCAGCCAGGTCACGATCTCGCGGTCCGTGAGTTCGAGCCCCGCGTCGGGCTCTGGGCTGATGGTTCAGAGCCTGGAGCCTGTTTCCGATTCTGTGTCTCCCTCTCTCTCTGCCCCTCCCCCGTTCATGCTCTGTCTCTCTCTGTCCCAAAAATAAATAAACGTTGAAAAAAAAAATTAGAAAAACTAAAGTGGTGGTTGGTGAGTTGGGTCCCTCCCAGGAAAGTAGTACCAGTCCTGCTCACAAGGGCAGTTAAGTGATTTTTGCTCCTCTTCCTTTGGACTTTGGATAAGGAAACAAGAAACTAAAAAGTCCAATTTAACTTAAAAATGTAATTCTAAGGTCTTTATCCATCAAAATCTATGTCTAGGGCACTCAATTTGGTCACAAGAAGATATTTCAGGACGGCATTTTAAGTTTTCCTTTAAGAGATTACACTGACACAGACTTAATTCTACCTAGGACCAAAACTTATGATCATTTTTGTTTCCTGAACCCATGCATACCTAGAATAATCTTGCTCACCCTTAATCCCAGGGAAGCTGAACATTATTAACTAAAAATCACCCCAGATATTAGCCCAAAGCAGAGGAACCTGATGGAAAATCAAACCATATGAGAGAGATGTATGTAACATTCAAAGACAGTAATAGCAAACAGTCTTGGTGAGATTATACCTGTTGCTTCTTGCCTCATTTCAATTTCCTCATTCAGTTTAGAGAAACTTTGAAATAGCTAAGGCTGTTCCCTATGGAGCTACCAAAGAAAGTACAGAGAATTAGAATCAAGAGACTTGAGTTTAAGTCCTAGTAATGCTACTTACTGATTCTGTGCTCTCTGGCAAGTTCTTTAACCTCTCTGAGCCTGTTTCCTCATCTGTAAAATGGCAATAACAATAATGTCTAAATTATACAACTAATGCAAGGGAAAAAAATATGTGAAACTTCCATACAAATAACATTATAACTTACTATTTCCTTTACTATTTTCCTACTGCACCAGAAACACCTGCTAATCTTCACTTCCACATCTTAAAACGTTAGCCCCGTCAATATAGTTAATTCTTAAATGCATGAATTTACATTGAATAATTGAGATTAGGAATGGGTCTACTTAGAGCAAACAGACTGAAGATTATATGTACCCACACATCCATATAAGATGTCTCTGGAAGGATGTATAAGAAACTGAAAAATATAAGAACTGTAGTGCTTAAGGAAAGAGAAATTCAATAATGGTGAGATAAAAATAAGGAAATTTGCCTTTTACTGTGTATCTTCAGTATCCTTCGAACTTTGTACTTATTCCAAAAAATAACCTAATAAATAAAATGTATGCTATAAAGGAGATAGACTGTCATGTATGTTTGCTATGATACTTAAGATACTTTTTTTATTACCTGCTTTTATTGATTAGCTCTGTTAATTAAAACAATGCACCTAAGGGGTGCCTCGGTGTCTCTGTTGGCTAAGCATCATAGTGTGGAGCCTGCTTGGGATTCTCTCTCTCTCCCTCTCTGTCTGCTCCTCCCCACCCCCCCCCCTTTCTCTCTCTCTAAAAATAAATAAACATTTTTTAAAAATGCACCTAAGGACTTCTAAGCATTTTGTTCATTTCAGAAACTATTTTTCTCTGTATATTTGATTTAAAAAATAAGATGCAGGAATAGAGAATCATGAATTAATTTCCATGTACAATCACACTGTTACTTCTATGGTCCTAAAATTTGAAATGCAACAGACAAAAGTGAAACTCATGTGGTTAGACCATTGCAGATATTAACTGAATTTGTAACAAAGTAACAGACCAAAGACTAATTTCATCAATATATAAAAGTTCCTATGAATCAACATGAAAAAGACTTAACATCCTCAAAATGAGAAAAGGATTTGAATACTTAGAAAAGGAAATAACAGCTTTAAGACATCAAAAGGTGCTCAACCTAATAAAAAAACACAGACTTACACCACTGAAAAACATTTTTTTAAAATGTTTTAACGTTTATTTTTGAGAAAGAGACAGAGCATGAGCGGGGGAGGGGCAGAGAGAGAGGGAGGCAGATTCTGAAGCAGGCTCCAGGCTCTGAGCTGTCAGCACAGAGCCCAACATGGGGCTCGAACTCATGAGCTGTGAGATCATGACCTGAGCCAAAGTTGGACGCTTAACTGACTGAGCCACCCAGGCGCCCCCCCAAAAAACATTTTTTTTAAATCTATTCAGTTGTCAAAAATCCAAAAGTTTGGAAAGCTTCAGTGACTCCCCATTTCAGAGTTAAGTCAAACTCTTTGTCACAGCTTACAAGTCACTAGGAATATGGATCTAGTCCCTTATATAACTTTATTTCCCTCTGCCTTCATTTGCTTCTCTCCTTTTTTATCCCACCCTAGTCATCCTGGTCTTACGGTTCCTAGAATACCTAGGCAACCCTAATGCCTTATGACTTTTTAAAAATTGTATTTTAAGGATTTACTTACATAAGTAATCTCTATGCCCAACATGGGGCTCAAATTCACAACCCTGAGATCAAGAGTCACATGCTCCATCCACTGACTAAGGCAGCCAGGTGTCCCACGTTATGGCTTTTGAAATGTCTATTTCCTCTGCTGCTAATATTCTTTCCCCAGGTCTGCATAATCAACTCCCTCACTTCCTTCAAGTCTTTGCTCAAATATCACCTCAATGAAGCCTACTATTAACCATTTTATTTAAAATTATACCCCCTGGTCCCCACAACCACCACACTACTGATTCCTCATACCCTGATCATTTTCCAAGAACATATTCCAGCTTCTAAGATACCATATGATTTTATATTTATTTATACTATATATTATGATACATTATATTCTTTTTCTCTTCTGGTAAAATACAAACCCCACTAGGGATTTTGGTTTATTTTATTCATTGATATTTCCTAATTACCTAGAATAGTGCCTGGGCCATAGCAAGAATTCAATAAATATCTGTAGAATGAATATCACATTGTGCAGGCAAGGATGTAGGGAGAAAAGCATGCTCTTACATCACTGGGGGGTAACCGTTATTACCTCCATGGAAGTCATTTGGCAATATTTTAATATGAAATAACATATCCTTTGACCTGGTGATTGCACTTTTAGGATTTTCTTCTAAAGACACACTTGACCATATGTGAAATACATATGTCTGGAGTTACTCACTACAGTATTGTTTGTTCTAAAGATTGGAATTTCTCAGGGCACCTGGTGACAGCTGAGCATCTAACTCTTGGCTTCAGCTTGGGTCATGATCCCAGGGTGGTGGGATTGAGCCCTGCACTGGGCTCCATGCTGAGCATGGAGCCTACTTAAGATCCTTTCTCTTTCTGTACCCCTGCCCTCTACTAGTGCTCTCTCAAAAAAAAATTGTAAATTACCTAAGTGTCTATTAATGTAATAAATACTGGCCAGGAATAAAGAATGAGGAAACTCTTTTTGGAGTAGTATAGAAAAATCTCAAAGATATTAAGGAGAGAAAGTGCAAGGTGCAGAAAAATATGTATAGAATACTATAATTTGTGAAAAAAGGGACACCTGCTGGCTCAGTTGGTAGAGCATGTGACTCTTGATGTCAGGGTCGTGAGTTCAAGCCCCATGTGGGGCATGGAGCCTACATAAATAAATAAACAAACAAACAAACAAATAAATAAAATTGATTTGTGAAAAAAGCAGGGAAGAGAATACACATATCTACTCATAAATGCATAATTATGTCTTGGAGATATAAGAAATTGATAACATGGTACCTCTGGGGAGGTGAAATGGATGGCTAGGAATATTCTGTAACTTTTGAATTTTGAATATATATATATATATATATATATATATATATATATATATATACGTATATATATGCATTACCACTTTAATAAATCTATCATGAGTCAAGAAAAAAATGTTTTCTGAACTTCTCTCTTTACATACTGTATTTTAATTTCAAATAAATCCTGATTTAATATTTTGATTAGAAAAGTATTGAGGCACAGGGTTTTTACATAAGGAATCAGATGCACAGATGAACATCTTGAGATTATTTTCAGATTTAGTCACTGATTTTTCAATATAAGACCACTTAACTAATGTCTATTTCATGCTTTTATTTCACTTTTGGCAGTGATGAGGCCTGGGTAGTGTTATGATATTAATATTTCAAACATCTTAAAAGGTTCTTATAACAACCAGAATGCTATAACAATTCATTGTTAAGTAGTAAAAAGGTCTGAGGTTCTGAAGGTCTGAATTAGAAGACCCCTTTAAAACTTTTTAAGTTCCATTTTCTTTTTTTAAACATTTTTTTTAATGTTTATTTATTCCTGAGACAGAGAGAGACAGAACATGAGTAGGGGAGGGGCAGAGAGAGAGGTAGACACAGAATCAGAAGCAGGGTCCAGGCTCTGAGCTGTCAGCACAGAACCTGATGCGGGGCTCGAACTCACAAACCGTGAGATCATGACCTGAGCCGAAGTCGGCCGCTCAACCAATTGAGCCACCCAGGTGCCCCAAGTTCCATTTTCAATTATTTTAATAATTCAGTTGCTGAAAAAAGTTTTGCAAAAGACTTTTGGGTTTGAAATCTGAAAAAGAAAAAATTTCCGACAAGATTATTTAAAGCTCTAAAACAGGATACCACAAAGGAAGCTATGGAAATGTGTTTGGCCTATTTGAAAAAAATTTTTTCATATGAAACTACTAAAATGTGGTGGGATTGACTGGCCAAACTGTATAATTCTGTGGGGTCTTGAACTGAAATGATAATCTGGGTTGTAATATAATCCAAAACTCCTTAGAAATCACCAAAGCTCTTGCAGGGGAAAAGCTTGAGGTCTTTCCTGAAAAAATCAATTTCTTTAATTTTAAGGTCAGAATACTTGATTTGAACTATCTACAAATTCTTAAAAAAATTTTTTTTAATGTGTATTTATTTTTGAGACAGAGAGAGTGAGAGAGAGAGAGAGAGAGAGAGAGAGAGAGAGAGAGAAGGGCAGCGAGAGGGAGACACAGAATCTGAAGCAGGCTCCAGGCCCTGAGCCGTCAGCACAGAGCCCAACACAGGGCTCAAACCCACAAGCTGTGAGATCATGACCTGTGCAGAAGTTGGATGCCCAACCAACTGAGCCACTCAGGCGCCCTGAACTGCCTACAAATTCTTATCCTTTTTAGTGTCCTGCCCTTTTTGCCACAAAAGTGATTTCCTAAGATTACCTGATGCACACCAGAGTTTAACTCAGGATTTAGTAGGTTTACTTTGGTTGGTGGGTGGTTGAAAGACAACGGTTTGGGAGATAAAGCCTTGTATGGCATAAGAACCATGACCTCATAAATATTTGAGTGTCTGGAGAGACAGATTCTCTACCTGTGGTCTTCTGACCAGTCTGGGGCAAGATTTCACTGAAAACTAGTGTCTGGGGGGTCATAAAAGCTGGACTCTATGTTTGATATATCTTCTATACTGTCTCAACCTTCCACCTTTTAATCTAATTCACATAAGCATCCTTTCTAGAATCTCAGCTCCATCTCCTTCCTAACCTCTTCCCATATCCCTGTTCCCTTTAAAAATGTCCCTTGCTGTATTCATACCACCACCTCTGTCAAAAGAAAAGGGGGGAGGGTTGGAGTGACAGGTCCCTCATAAAGATTCTTTGGTATCCATAGGAACCACTTTAAACCAGTGCTGTCTCCCTTGGACTTCAGACTATAAACTCTACAGGGTGAGAGAAAGAGACATCACTGAATCATTCAACAACTGGCACTCAGTCATTCTTTGTGGTGGGAAGTCATCACTGTTGTTCAGGAAGAATAAAATCCATCACTTCCCTCTGTGTTTTCTGTAACAGAAAGCAGTTGTTAATTATCCTTTCTAAAGCTTTTCCTCTGCTGTGTTCTGACAAGGGTTTGAAGATGTAGGGAAAGCAGCTGATATGATGTGGTTTCAGGGATGACAGGAAAATCTCTATATCCCACCCTTACCTTCAAACTCATTTCCAAATACCTCCTCTGCATCCTGCTTAGTAATGCCTAACATTTCTCAATTAAAGGTTCATGCCTTTGGCTTAGAGATCTACCTTATTAAAAAGCAAGCATCCCTGGGGGTGCCTGGGTGGCTCAGTCCACTGAGCCTCCAACTCTTGATTTCAGTTCAGGTCACGATCCCAGGGTTGTGGGATCGAGCACTGCGTCGGGCTCTACAATGAGCGTGGAGCCCGCTTAAAATTCTCTCTTTTTCCTCTCTCTCCCTCTGCCCCACCCCCACTTGCATGCTTTCTCTCTCTCTAAAATTAAAAATTAAAAAAAAAAAGCAAACATCCCTGGAAGAGTTAGGCTCATTAAAACTTGCATTATTAATCATTTTCGCATAACAGCCTGTTCATTAGATCCCTTCCTGAGAGGGAGAGATAGAAAAAGGAGCTTTGAGCCAGGAAGGAGAGGGAAGCTGGAAGGAGAGAGAGATTTTACAATTTTACTCAGTGCAAGTTTACTTGGCAGGGTTGATGTCTAGGAGATGGTCTCATTCCCTAAGCCCATCTCTTACTTATATGATAGTTTAATCTTTCAATAAGAAAAAATATTTTTTTTTTTTTACATTTTATTTATTTTTGAGAGACAGAGCACAAGTGGGGGAGGAGCAGAGAGAGAATGAGACACAGAATCAGAAGCAGGCTCCAGGCTCTGAGCTGTCAGCACAGAGCCTGATATGGGGCTCAAACTCACAAACTATGAGATCATGACCTGAGCTGAAGTCAGACGCTTAACCAACTGAGCCACCCAGGTGCCCCCCAAAATAATAATTTTTAATAAAATATGTATCTCAGTATAAGGAAGAAAAGCAATACTAAGAGTAAAAAAGTAAGAATCTAAAATAATAAAGACATGGCTAGGCCAGCAATAGATAATGAGCAATACCTTTTAATAGTATATGATGAAGATAAAACTGAAATCTTATTGACTTATACTGAATTTTTAACATATTATAACAAAATTAAATGTCCAGAAATTTTTGTTTTATATATTTAAAAAATTCCATGAAAACACAAAACTATGTTTGAGAAGAGCCTTGTATAAAAATAATGGAGATATTTGGAATATTTGGATATTTGAATTTGTTAATACAATCACTATTAAATACTTCTTCAGCCTTTCCCAAACTGCGGAGGTAGTCAGTAAAAAAATCAGACCTCTGCTTTTTTTTTTTTTTTTTAAAGTAATCTCTCTGCCCAACGTGGGGCTTGAACTCACGACCCTGAGATCAAGAGTCATATGTTCCACCGACAGGCCCAGCCAGGTGCCCCCGACCTCTGCTTCTTAATGGATGCTTCTCTCTGTGAATTTTAACACAATGAAACAAGTATTATTGTACTTGCCCCTCCCTGTTGGTAGTATTACTCAGAAAATAAAAATCTTCCTGGAGGGAAATGGACTCTGGCATAAATATGAGTGAAGAGATATGTCTTCACTGCTGTGAGACAGGGTGGCATATGAGGTCAAACCAGGGACTCAAACAATATTCCTCAAGAATAACCACGAGCTTTTGTCTAAGTACACTCCTCTACAGTGTACAATGTACATAGTATCCTATTAAATAAGATATGCTAACTTTATTTTTATTATTTGAAGCTCGATATCATTTTACAGCATTTTTGAATTTGGGGTATGAGTTTAACAACTGGGATTTAATTGTAGAGTGGATCTGCATTTATTGACATTAGAGGGACAGAGCAGATTAGAACAGCGCAGAGCAGGGGTGACTGGATGACTCAGTCGGTTGTGTCTGACTCTTGATTTTGGCTCAGGTCATAATCTAATGGTTTGTGGGATTGAGCCTCATGTCAGGCTCTGTGCTGACAGCATGGAGATTGCTTGGGATTCCCTTTTTCCCTCTCTCTCTGCCCCTCACGCCCCAAAATAAATAAATAAAAAGAGAAAAGAGCAGAGCGGAGGAGACTAGCCAAGGATGTGGCTTTTGGAGCAAGACTACTTGAGTTTGAATTCTGGCATTTACTGGTTATGTGACTTCGGGCAAGTCACTTTTTCAAATTCTGTTCCTCAGCTTCCCCATCTGTAAAACGGAGAGAATAATATATGGAGTGGTTATAAGGATTTAAAGAATTAATCATATAATGTACTTAGGAATCTGGCTCATTGTAAACACTTAATGAGTGTTAGTCATTTTCACTGGATAATCCACAAAATGGACAGTTCAAAAGCAGAGAGTGAAAAGTGGTTTAATGGAGTGAGACCAAGGAGAGAGCAGCAAGAGACATGTTTAACTCAACTGTGCTCAGTGCACTCAAGTTTAGCATCCAGCAGCTAGCTTCAAGGTGTCCTCTTGGCTCTGCTCAAGGGTGAAGATTTAATTCAGCAGATAGCCCTGGCCTGCAATTAGCTCAAAACTCCTGACTGCTAGTCCCAAATATGAAGACCTCTCTTGGCCAGGGATCCTTTTGAAGTCACACTCGACATGCCACAACCCTGAAAACAAACCCAACTCACCATGAATCATAAAGAAATTTGTTTGTAAAGATGTATTGGCAGAGGGCTGGGGGTGAAAGGTGAAAATCGAGGGGACAGGGTGGTAAGATTCACGTTGCTTGCTTTACAACAAAAACCTAATGCAATTCACCATTGGGTGTGTCTCTTTTTCACATGCCAGTTGCCCCTTTTCCTTCTGGCATATATATGAGTGAAGAGAAAGGCTTCTTTCAACCTCTTACATGTCACTCCATGTCACTACCTCCCAGAGGCCTCTCCATTGCCCTAGAGAGTTCACCTGTGGCTCTCCACTTATGTTCCTCAACCAGACAAAAGCCTGGGAATTAGATCAATTTCTACTTAATCTGGTATGCCTCTTGGGGGTTCCCGCCCTTCTATATGCAGCTTATCAAAGTACTCACCCAACACAAACTAACCTCTTTCTTGGGAAACTTCTGCTTGTAAGAAAATGTTCTCTATCTATGCTTAAAGCATACAGTGGGTGCTCAACAAATAATAGTTCCCATCCTAGAGCCATTTGAGGATCTGACAGTAGTTGTAGGAGAGGGAATCAGGAAAATGAAAAGGGGAGGGAAAGAGTGGAAATCTTGCATAATTGGGGTAGATTTAGTATTATGCCACTTCAGAAATTTTTTCTTGCTTGAAGGTTTTTAAGGGAAAGAGAAAGGAAGTAGGCCACAGGGATTTCATAAACATACACCAATAATATCAAACTATAAGAATTGGTTGTTAATTTATTCTTAAGATTGTTGACAAGTAGACTGGGCTTTGACAGAAGACCCAATTATCCTAAAATTGCTATATGTATATTTTTTAATTTTTTTTAACGTTTATTTATTTTTGAGACAGAAAGAGACAGGGCATGAACGGGGGAGGGTCAGAGAGAGGGAGACACAGAATCTGAAACAGGCTCCAGGCTCTGAGCTGTCAGCACAGAGCCTGACGCGGGGCTCAAACTCACAGACTGCGAGATAATGACCTGAGCCGAAGTCGGCCGCTTAACTGACTGAGCCACCCAGGCGCCCCCTAAAATTGCTATATTAACATTTATTTAGAATCTCTTTTGAAGCTGTGCTAGACCTGTTTATCAAGACTGGAACTTTATGGAAGTTCTGGCATGCCTCAAAAGCTCCATAGAATTTCATGATTTCTGCAAATTTACACCGAGAGCTTCCCTCCCTCATATATTCTATTTCCTTAAAGATTTTGACAGCAAAAAATATGTTCTGAGGTAATTAAATGGCAGGAGGTAGCTTCGGGCTGGCATTATTTTCAGTCTGAAAAAAAAAATGGGGCATGATTGCTTCTATGGTTTCTGAAAGGATTAGTTTTTACCTGATGTTACTTGCCTTGCATTTCTAAGTAGAAAGACAGCCCATGAGTTTCCTCAAGCCGCAAACAGTCTGCCTGGGGTCTTGTTCAGTCCCTGCCTCCCGGACTTGGAAGAGAGCCTGAGAGGCGATGATGCGCAGAGAGGGCTCAGGGTCACACAGCAGATCTCTCAGATCTATGTGGCCAGAAAACACAGGTGGGAGGTGAATATCTATGGAAATGATCACTGATCCAGACACCAAACAGCCAACAAGCCTACAGTAGGTGAGATAAAGGACTATTTCTAAGAATCTGTCTGAAAATTACACATTTGTAGATCAATTCCAATTGTGACCTACAAAGCATTCATTTTTGAGTTTCCAAATAGTTTACTCCTTTACAATAGCCACAATGCCAAGTAGTCCACCTGAAGTCAAATCATCTGTCAGGCCATGTCTAAAACTGCTAATTTCTAAATTCCTGTGTTGGTCCTAGAGATTACTCTTAAATCATTATTTTCTTTTAAGTGTACTTTATTTTTTTAAAATCTTTACCTTTTGTTTTCTTAGTATAAAATAAATACATGTTCATTGCCTAGAAAATTTGGATAATACATGTAAGCACTGGAAGAAAATCAGTTATCCATAATTCCACCACCAGAGAAACAGTTATATTTCTGTTTTTTCTATTCAGTTACATACATGTGCTTTTTTGTTAAAATGAAACCAGGTCATGCAGATTATCTAATAATTGCTTGTTTTATTTTATATTGCATCATCACTTATCAAAGTCATTAAATTTTTTTTCTATGATATTGTCATGGCTTTGGGGTACCTGGCTGGCTCAGTCAGTAGAGCATGTGAATCTTCATCTTGGGGTCATGAGTTCGAACCCCCATGTTGGGCATGGAGATTACTTGATAAAAAAAATTTAAAAAAATTTTTTCATGGCTTCATGGGATTCTATAATATGGATATGCCATGCTTTATGAAAGCAATTTCTCAGTATTTCTAATCTTGGATGTTTTCCATGTTTGCTATTTTATTTATTTATTTATTTATTTATTTATTTATTTATTTATTATTTTTGGGTATTTTTATTTTTAGAGAGAGAAAGAGACCAAGTGTGAGTGGGGAACAGGGGCAGAGGGAGATAGAATCTTAAGCAGGCTCCACGCTCAGTGTGGAGCCTAATGTGGGTCTAATTCCACGGCCCTGGGATCATGACCTGAGCCGAAACCAAGAGTCAGACGCTCAGCTGACTGAGCCACCCAGGTACCCTTCTGCTGATTTTTTTTTTTTTTTTTTTTTTTTTTTGAGAGGGAGAGAGAGAGAGAATCAAGCAGGTTCCACACTCAGCATGGAACATGGAGCTGGATGTGGAACTTGATCCCACATCCTGGGATCATGACCTGAGCCGAAATCAAGAGTTGAACATTCAGCCAACTGCGCCACCCAGGCACCCCTCTGATTTTCATAGGTTAAATTCCTAGAAGTGAGATTGATAAGTCAAAGTATATATTTATTTAAAGGGTTTGATACATATTGCCGAACTTAAATATAAAAAAGGTATATCTATCTATGCTCATACCAGTGCAGTGTACAATAATGTCAGTTTTCCCTTAACACATTTATGGTGACTATTAATTAGTAACCTTTGCCATTTTGGCAGAAAAAGTCATCCTGGCATCTCATCATTGTTTTGTTTTCAAACTTTTGATTACTAGGAATAATGAATATTTTTCATATATTTACTGGCCATTTATCCTCTATAGACTTGATTTCGCCCTCTATAGACTGCTTATTCATATTGTTTGCCACTTGTCTTTTGAGATGTATTAATTTGTTGGGGTGCCTGGCTGGCTCAGTCGGTAGAACAGGCAACTCCTGATCTTGGGATCGTGGGTTCGAGCCCTATGCTGGGTGTAGAGATTACTAAAAAAATAAATAAATAAACTTAAAAAAAGAGAGAGATGTACTGATTTAAGGATATTAACTCATTATCATAGTACAAATATATTTCCTAAGTTATTGTTTGGGTTTTAGCTCTGTTTCTTTTTTTTTTTTTTTTTTTTTAATCAAAGTTGATTTAAAAAATTTTTATATAGAGGGGAGTCTGGGTGGTTTAGTCGGTTAAGCATCCAAATCCTGATTTCAGCTCAGGTCATGATCTCATGGTTTGTGGGATAGAGCCCTATCAGGCTCTGTGCTGACAGCACAGACCTGCTTGGGATTCTTCCTCTCCCCCTCTCTCTCTGCCCCTCTCTCTCTCTCAAAATAAATATTTAAAAGAAATAAAATTTTTATATAGATAAATCTATCATTCTTTTACTTTATGGATCTGTCTTTGGTTTCATATTTAGTTAGATAAGGCGCTCTCTCTCTCTTTTTAAGTTTTATTTATTTAAAATAAATAAATCTCTGCACCCAACCTGGGGCTTAAACTCACAACCCTGAGATGAAGAGTTGCATGCTCTTCCGATGGAATCAGCCAGGCCCCCTAGATAAAGCTCTCTTTTTAATTTCCAGTTCTCCAAGGTCTCAAAAATGCTCAAGACCTCTTCACAGTTTGCAGCTTTTTATTTCTTCAGTAGCATTTTAGCCTTTAAACTCATGTTTATTTCCAAAAGGGAATACTTAACTATTTTTAATTTCTTTCAGTTCTTGCATTAAGATCTGTTTCACAGAATACATGAAGGAGTACACATCAATTCTAGAATCTAAAGGAATGGAACTTTATTTTGTCATGAAGTCAGTTTAAATTCACATTTAAAATTTTGTTATTTTTCTGTTTAAATTTAGCTTAAAAATTACCTACAGTAAATGACATAAATTTGTTCAGGAGTGCTGGAACACCCTATTCTAAGACAGATCAGGCACTGTTAGGGAAGGAAGAGGGTGGGATTATTCCATTAGATTGAACCACATGAGAATGTTATTTGACTTGATTTCGCCCTACAGATTGGCAATTTAATAAGGTTCATATATAGATCCTATACATAAATGACTTTAGAATGAAAAAGGAACTTTTGCTCCCCTTGTGTTAGATTAGAAAATAATTTCCTTCTGGGGCACCTGGGTGGCTCGGTCAGTTGGGCGTCTAGCTTCAGCTCAGGTCATGATTTCATAGCTTGTGAGTTCAGGCCCCATGTCAGGCTCTGTGCTGACAGCTCGGAGCCTGGAGCCTGCTTTGGATTCTGTGTTTCCCTCTCTCTCTGCCACTCCCCCACTCACTCTGTCTCTCTCTCAAAAATAAAAACATTTAAAAAAGTTAAAAAAAGAAAATAATTTCTTTTTAATTGAACAGAATCAACCAGGCACAGGCCTACCTCATAGAATAAAAGAATCTATTTTACTTTTACTTTTTTTTTTTCTTGCTTCTGATAGCTGTGAGGAGATAGAAGAATTTAGAAAAGTGGCATGACCTTCCATTTTTTTTAAAGCTCTTTTGCTTTTTTGGTTATTGTTGAGGTATAATTGACATACATTATATATTGGTTTCAGGTGTACAACATAATGATTTGATATTTGTATATTTTGTAAAATGATCACTACAACAAATCTGGTTAACATTTCTCATAATTTTTTTATACAAATTATCTTTTTTTTAGTATATGTGCTGCCAAAGTGAGCACCAAATCATCTTTTAAAAAAAATTTAATTAATTACTTTGAAATGAACTCTACCCCCGATGTGGGGCTCAAACTCATAATCCCAAGACTAAGAGTTGCATGCTCTACTGACTGAGTCAGCCAGGAGCCCCTCTCATAATTTTTTTCTAAGATTTTATTTTTAAGTAATCTCTACACCCAACATGGGGCTTGAAACTACAACCCTAAGATCAAGAGTTGCACACTCTACTCACAGAGTCAGCCATGTGCCCCTCTCATAATCTTTCTTAAATAAGGTCCAGCTTCTGGCTATTTTACCAGTTGTATATTCTTATTTTAAAAGCAGTGAATTGTTCAGGATTTTATTTTATTTTTTAAAAATATTTTAAGTAATCTCTACACCCAACATGGGGCTCGCACTCACAACTCTGAGATCAAGAGTCTCATGCTCTACCGACTGAGCCAGCCAGGTACCCCCAGGATTTTAATTTGGTTCTCTTAGTACATACTTTTGGGTGTGAGGCTTAGCATTTCATGGCATTTCTAATTGTAGAACTACTTCTTTTTTTTTTTTTTTTTCAACGTTTATTTATTTTTGGGACAGAGAGAGACAGAGCATGAACGGGGGAGGGGCAGAGAGAGAGGGAGACACAGAATTGGAAACAGGCTCCAGGCTCTGAGCCATCAGCCCAGAGCCTGATGCGGGGCTCGAACTCAGGGACTGCGAGATCGTGACCTGGCTGAAGTCGGACGCCTAACCGACTGCGCCACCCAGGCGCCCCTAGGACTACTTCTTAAATGGGAATAAGTAGTTCTCTGAGTGCTAAATCCTCCAAACTGTACAGTTATAGAAAATTTCCACTCACTGACAATTCAGAAAGCCATTTATGTTATGGTTGCCTTATATGATTATAAAACATCTGTATTACCAAGTTTTACCTTCTCACAGGACAACTGCTTATGGAAAGTAGTGCTACAGCCATTTCTGTGGTGCTTGTGAGGTATCATCATAATTTACTAAGATAGTATTTCTAGGTAATGTCTTATTTCCCGAAAAAATTCAGAAACTGTCCCTGAGACACTCATCAAAGCTGGCTTCCAGACAAATAGGGTCATGTCCTTTCCTAATTGGGTAGTTGGATTGGGATGAGACCATCATTCACTTGAAGTCACCAAGGGCTTTCTTACTGCGAAAGTCAGGCTCTCTGGTTCCCAGGGTCTAAATTCTGTCAGAGAGCCTGCCCACTGTCACTGCCTCAGATCCCTTTCAAAATGTGAGATGTCCCAAACCAAACCCAAGTGTGTTGTCACTCACCTTTCTCTATCCAGTCAGTGCCTTTCATCCTGAGCTCACTGTGATCCACGTACTTCAATAAGAGCCCTAAACGTAGGATAAAGTCAGTGAGTCTGTGGTCTGGCTCTGGCTCTAAGCAGTTGGCAGAACTGGCCTTTTGATAATTAGATTCTAAAACTTTGACTTCCAAGTGCCTGAAAGTTACCTAAAGACAACAGCCCCTTTCTTCAAAAAAAGTATTTTTGAAGTTATCTTCATAAAGAATGAGGATACTCAACAACACAGTTTGGGAGAATATAGGGTAACGTGACTGTAGAAATGCAAAGATTATTTATACCTGCAAATAAGACTGCTGCTCTTCTGATAGGAAGCTTTGCATTCTTGGAGAACATCAATGTTTGGGCTACGAGGTTAACTTTCCCCTTGCATTTTTTTCCCTAAGTGGGGAAAAAAGTAAGAGTAGAAAGGAGTGAAACACTCGACTATTTTTGTCAGCCTCACTATAGTTTCCAGAGTCAGGGACTATGTCAGACATCGGACACATATAGCATAGTGCTTGAAATAGTGATTGTGGTTGCTTAGCGCCACAATAACAAGCCCCTAGACAAAGTTAAATCCTCTGAATACACCTTGCTCACAGTCACTCATGCCACATACTGTGCCCGTGATGCCTCTAAGTCCATCTCCACCTCTCTGTTTCTAAGTCTTCTCTGTCTTGAGCTCTGCCTCCCTATCAGCTCTTCCCCCGTCACCCTTGCCTTCCTGACCTTACTCTGCTCTGAGCATTTTTGCAGGTACTCCTCTCTAGGCACATGTCATTTTCCACCTTGAGTTTCCATTTAACTTCCCACAGAAGTTTTATCCCCCTTCCTAGCTAGCAAGCTCCCTTGGGAAGTTTGTATCCTTGGCATGTTTCTGGGTTCCCCATGGCCTGTTGCACATTGGATGTGTTGTGCCTACTGGCTGAATAAATGTGCCTCTCAGTGGGTCTGCTACAGGGATAGGCAGCTTGGGATAGGAGGAGGGCAATCAGAATCTATTCCTATAGATCTTACGATGGTACATGGATAATCTATAATCGGAATTTCTGCTGTAAATATTGTTATCACTGCCTCAGATGTAAGTTTGCCTACAGGTCAGAGAGATCATCCCCAGTGGAAAGCCTGACACTGTGAGGCTTCCTAGCCCTGTAACTCTGATCGGAGGAGCCCACCACTGGGTCCTAAATAGGTTACACAAATGGAAGATCCCTGTGGGAATAGTCAGTCCTAGGGTCTTCATAGTAGGATCCCAGCAGTTCTAGAGTCAGATGTCCAGAAAACCATGGATAGGCCCCCTGAAACTGCCCTGGCTCAAGCCTTCCCCTGAGATTGGCCCCAGTAGCCTTAGTTAAGTCTGGAAGGAGAAAGGATGCCATCTGGGTCCTAGCAGAGTCAGTGGCATGCTGCCAAGCATGCTGCATGGCCCCTGATAGCCTAGCAACCCTTGCTTGCGGCTCCCTAAACATGTTCTAATGGAGGGTAAAATAATCCACTACACCCAAGAAAAGGGTTAGAGATCATTGTAAAGGCAATACATAACTCCATTTCAATTCACTCCATAAGCAGTTTTTTGAGCATGTACTATCAGCCCTATACCCTATATAAGCCTCTGACCCAGGTTAATGGGGCTCCCAGGAATTCAAAAGAGAGTCTTTCTGATGAGAAAGGGTGGTAATAGAAAGTGCATCTGTGACTCAGTTGGGAGGAAACTGTAGAAAAATAGGTTCCCAAAGCAAGACGGTTCATGGATAACAGCTGCTGATGTGAAAGGGGATGGGAAATATTTCCTGTATGTCATGTTCCTCCCTTTAAAACTACGTCAGAAAAAATAAGTATGCTAGCATATGAAAGAGCTAACATAGCCATTATTGCTCACGTACAAAGAACTTGCAGACTTTTCCAACTTTGCCACACCTGATGTACCAGGGATCTTTGCAGTACACTTCTTGGGGCAGCTTCCACTTCAGGAACTGGGCACATATAGTTAGGACCTGCCTGCTTTCCTGTGGAAAGGATTATCAGAGATCAGCATTTTTCAAATATTTCTTTTTTTAGCTGACCTAACTTTTCTTCAAATAAAACTGATACTGAAGTCCAATACGAAAAGCTGATAAACTCAGAATTATCCTGGCTAAAGCGAGGGCAGGGATGGAAAGGAACCAGAGTCCTGTCCTCCTTCAATTTCCCCAGTCAGTTCCTTATAGGGGACTCATAAAGCCTGCAGAATTGTGGGGAGGATGGAGAAGCCACTGGTCTAGGGCAACAGTGAGAGCTGTCAGGTGTAATACCCAGAGCAGGGATTTGGGCAGGAGTTCCCACTCCCCCACTCCTAGACCTAGGGCTCCTCCGCCCACGTGCTGCTCCTGTGATATTCTCCTGTCACTTTATACAGGGAAGTATAGCTTCTCTTCTCCCAGACCTTGTGGAATCTCTGACTTGGAACGACTTCTGGAAGGCACTGATCCCTTCCTGATCCAGATGCTTGAGCAGAATTTAGCAAGTAGGCTTCTTCTCTATTCACTGCTGTCAGAATGCTTCCCATGTACCACACACCACCTCAGATGAGTATCCAAGCAAGTATTTTGTCCCACGTCCACTAGATTTGGACCATTCTTTTGGAGACTGATAGGAATACAAGTTAGTTCAGCTACTCTGTTTATTTGTAAATATCTAGTAAAGTTAGAGATGCCCAGATATTCTACTTCTGAGTTTATTCCCTCAAGAAACTCTCACACAGGTATGCAAAGAAATACATAAAGGAATGCTCATTGCAGCATCGTAGTGATGAAAAACTGGAGGCGATGTAGATGTCCGAGCATAGGAGGGAGAAGTGTGAGGGTATCCTCAAGATGGAGGATTCTGTACGGCAGGAAGAATAAACAAGCGGGAGCCCCACATGCGGGCAAGTCTTATAATGCTAAATATGCAAAAAAGAGCAAGCTGCTTGCTGACAGATTTATAAATGATACAACATACGAAGTGTTTTTCTACATATAAAGTTTTAAAACATGAAAACATATTACCACAGAAGTTGGTAACAATACAATTCAGGAGGATAGTTGTTGAGGGAATTCATTTGGGGATAGGCGTGTGATTTATTCCTATTTTATTTCTTACAGTGGGTGGTAGACATGTGGGTATTTATTATGTTCTCTGTGTTAGTGACTCCCAACCTGTTTAATGTTGGATTCCACCTCTCTAGCCTTGAAGACAAGGCTAGGGATCATTCAAGGTTTGAAAGAAAATAAGCCCAGAGCCTCGGCTGCTCTATGCCTTGCCTGATTGCCAAGGGCTGACAGGGGTGGGGATGGGGTGGGATGGGTATCAACGCATCCACATATCTATGACCCCTACAGGACATACTTCTCCATCACTCGGTTGGGAAGCTCTACTCCATACTTTTTTGGGGTCTGAAATATTTCATATTTCTGTTTATGAGGCCATAACACTTCCCCCATGTCAGGACACCAGGGCCCACTATAATCTTAAATCTTGTTTCTGATTCCGCTTTCATTTCTGTAATGGGGAGCATAAATAAGGGCAAGTCCAGCATTTTTCCAGAATCCTTGTGCACCTCTCTGGTTTGCTGTAATTGGTCGTCATAGTTAGCACCTTGGGATGGATAGGCTCCTGAGGTATGGGAAAGTACCAAAGATGATGACATCCCACCCACAACTCTATGACAGAAACTTGTGGAAGATTAAGGAGATGCAGAGCCTTCTTTAGATTGTCAGAGGAGCTACTATTTCTGACTTAGCCTGAACACAAGTCTATTTGTCCAAAGGCCATGAGGCAGTTCTTAAATACAAGAAAGGTAATGGGATATTGTTATTGACATCAACAAAAAGTTTGTTGAAGTGGGCACGGTATTTAGGCCTCTGTGCTAGGCTAAATATTGGGGTGGGGTAACAACAAGGTATATTTATTGTTCTTACCCACAAAGGGCCATAATTTCCTATACAGAAATAAGGAGTAAGATTTTTTACATAATTCACTTAGGCAAAATAATTGAAAGGTAGTCTGTGCTAGAGGAAATGGTGAATAAAGATGGCACGGCAAAGTCCCTGCCCTCAAAGCTATAAAAGCTTATTTGCGTATTTGGCTCTGGATTGGAAGTTATTCAGGGCTGAAAGAAGTTTGACAGAGGTGTTACCTCAGCTACTGCATCATTTTCATCTTGAGAATACAGAAGTAGTGGGACCAAGCTGTCCAGGACTTGATTCTCTATACCCTTCTTATCTGTGTATTTCACAGACTTTATGGAGGCTCCAAAGAGGGTCATGGAGAAACGATGAACATCAGGTCTCACCTATAAAGTATCCAAAGGGAAGCAACTCATCGAAAGTGTTCATGCTTAACTTGCAAGGACTAGGTCAGTTGAAAACCCAGTCCTAACATGAGGCTATTTAGCTGTAGGTAGCTGAGGGCAAGAAGCCAAATATAGGTAAAGTTAGCAAGACCTGATGCTTTGTACTACTGGTTGTTCTCTCACTCTGCATATGAGAAATGTAGTCAGCACAGTTTGTGCCTGATACTAGTATTAACTACTCACACAATGTTTTGCTGAAATTCAAAAACCCAACCTTGGCATATTTGACTCTTCCAAGGACATGGTTCATTGTGCTCCATGCATTTCTTTTTTGAAAAATCTTTTGGGATTTGGGATGGGGACATATGTATAGTCCACCACCTTGACCCATCCTGATTGTTCCTTGAAAGACATCTTTTCTTACACAAACTCCTTCCCCACCCCATGATCAGGGTAAGTCTCTACATCTCTGTAGAGACTCTCCTTGGCAAGTCTCTACATCTCTGTTTTTCGTTTTTGTTTTTGTTTTTTAATCTGAGAAAACAGTAACACCAGTCCTGCTAACATCACAGGTTACCTGGAAGGATCCCAATTTCTATTTGCTGTTATGCCAATTACCCTCCTCTAGGAAAGTCTCTCCTCTCTCATTGTCTTACATCACCAAATAGGGAGAACAGGGTCTTCATCATGGCAGTCAGGGTAGTGAAATCCATTGTCTCCACGAGTTGCAGGAGTATCTGGATGGCCAACAAAACAATCTTCTCGTCGGTTTCACATAAGAGGTCTAAGATGCATGGCAACAGGCTCTTGATGCCTTCCCTCTGTGTGCCCAAAGGGAGTGCACCATCACCTCTCCTGATAGCACTTCATCTGTTACCAAAGTAGGGCTCCCCAGCTTAACTCAGTACCTGGTGCTTGTTGAATTTTTGGTAGGGCTGGCTAATTAAGAATAGAGAAGTAAAGAGGGCATGATTGCCCTCTCAGTATTGGCAGGGCTGATAGAGAATGGAGCAGAGCTGTTGTAAGTTGCCTCATAGGGAAAAAATGGAACCAAGAGGGAGATGGTCCAATAACAGAGACTTAGGATTAATGTAAGGAATTGCTTATAGAGAGAGAAAATGGAATGGCTAGCTCAACTCATAGTGAGTTCTCCAACATGGAATGTATCCAGAGCAGAAAGATTCCTTGCCGGATTTCAAGCAGAAATTGACTGAGGACCTTTAAGCGTCCTTCCCATTCTGAATTGGGATTCTGTTCTTCTGAAACTCCCAAAATGAAGCAATCTCAGAGTTTCAAAGTGTAAGACATACATGTAAAAAGTATTAACAATTAACATGCTAATATCTGTCATTCTTGTGTCAGACATACACACATATTTAAATATTTAAAAGAAATGGAACTCAAATGACAAAGTCAAAGGCCCGGAATTAATTTTCCTTTCTGACCCAGGCCTAGTTTCTAGCTAGCCCTGCAGAAAATGAGCTCTCTTTCAACATGAATGTCAGTGATCTTTATTTAGATGATACACATCTTGGGATAGATACCATGGCATATCCAATTTATTCCTTAGAGCAACATGGTTCAAGACATAAAAGGACACCTGAATGTCACCCAGGCTGTGATGATAGTGAGGGTACCTCCTTACACAAATTGTAGGTTTCAAATTTTATGAATATATGTGACTTGGACTTTTTACTTAGTTCTTATAATTTCATGAAATACTTTATAGTCAGTACTTACATATTTCCTAGGCATAAGATTTAAATGGTTCAAAGGGATGCATTCCCACTCGATCCTATTCCCAGCTACCCAATTTCCTTCTCAGCTGTTACCAGTTTCTTGGGTGTCTTTCTAGGGTATGCTTGATTTGTGACTTATAAATCAGTACTCTCAGGGCCCCTCCTACCATCTCCTGGTGTCTGGTAAGATAGTGCAGTCCCTTTAGGGCAAGAGTTTTGAAGACATTATTTCCATGATGTAGCCAGTCTTTCAAGCGGGCAATAGAGTATATGCTGGGCAGTCTCCTAGCCACTGGACTCTGGAGAAGCTGAAAGAATCCAGAAATAAGCCAAAGGATTTACCTTTTTTTAAAAAAAAAAATTTTTAATGTTTATTTATTTTTGAGAGAGAAAGACAGAGTGTGAGCAGAGGAGGGGCAGAGAGAGAGGGAGACACAGAATCTTACACAGACTCCAGGCTCTGAGCTGTCAGCACAGAGCCTGACGTGGGGTTTGAACTCACAAACTGTGAGATCATTACCTGAGCCAAAGTTGGACGCTTAACAGACAGATCCATCCAGGCACCCCTGTAGAAGTTACCTTTAAGCCCTTTTTCAGGAGGGGAACCACCTTCCCACCAACTCCAAAATACACATTTTCCTTTGAAACCTGTACTATATTACAGGGTGATGCTTACACTGTAGGTACATAAGACAAGAAGTATTTCAGTAGGCTTGAACCTGAAACTATTTCTATCCCATGTCTGTTATGGATCCCAGCCTGCCATGAAGTTGGATGGGGCCCAGGAAGGCAGGCAGTGCTGCTTTACAGGCTTCCTGAATTCAGCTTCTAACGAATCTTACCTCCACGAAAAATCCTGCAGATGTGAGTTTATGTTTATCATTCCCTCGGTTAAGAAGAGGGACCAACAAGTACATGATCTTATTTGCAAAGAGGTGATTTCTTTCCAGCAATGCACTGCAAAACAGAACACCCAATAGGACACCTCTTAGAAATGCTCCTATTCTTGGGGTGCCTGGCTGGCTCAGTCAGTGGAGAGTATGACTCTTGATCTTAAGTTTTAAGTTTGAGCCCCATGGAGGGCGTAGAGATTACTCAAAATTAAAATCCAAAAAAAAAAGGGGGGGTGGTGGAAATAAATGCTCCTATCCAGATTGCATTATTCCCAGGGCTAGGGGTCCTCTGAGGATTTTGCCCAGCTTCAGGTGCACAGGAGGGTATAGCACTGTCAGGACCTCTAAAATATTTGCCTGGCATAGTGGGTATTTCCCTAACCTGTGATGTTATCCAACTTAGGTTGCTGTTTTAACTAAAAGGGAGAAAAGTACCTAAATCAATGCTGATTTAGAGCAGGTGTACATGGCAAGGAAGCCTTACTTGGCAAGGAGAGATATTCCCTGAAGATGGCCATCTTTTCCTTCCAAGAGGGTCCATCCTTTATTCTTTTCCATGATGTTGAATTCCTGCCAGCACAATGTTCTGAGAAGGAGAGTCTTTGTAGCCTGTATGGCGAAGCTAAATCCAACAAAACCAGTACACGTGAATAGAACAGGTCCCTCCAACTTATCAGCACATGATCACCCTGCTCTCACTGAGGAGGGTCATGCACTGATAGCTGCTGGACAGTAATTCTCTTCTTTCCAGATTTCCCCAAAGACTCTTAATGCTCTAACAACTTGAAAAGCCCTTCACACAAATTTTTAGCATAAAGAAATCTAACTAAATTTTGTATCCCTGGGAGTTTGAAAAGAAATCTATGATAAAACAAATGATATGGGATGCTAAACCCATACCCACTGCTTTTCTCCAAAGCTTTATTTAGGGGTGCCTGGGTGGCTCAGTCAGTTAAGCATCCGACTCTTGGTTTCAGCTCAGGTCACGATTCTCTCTCTCTCTGTCTGTCTCTTTCTGCCCCTCCCCCACTTGCTCTCTCTGTCTCTCTCTCTCTCTCTCTAAAAAATAAACTTAAAAAAATTAAAGCTTTATTTAGATACAATTTACCCCCTCCATAAATTTACCCACACTGCTTTTTATTTTTATTTTTATATTTTTGGAGAGAGAGAGAGAGAGAGAGAGCACACCAGTGGGGAAGAGGGGCAGAGGGAGAAAGAGAATCCCAAGCAGGCTCCATGCTCAGCATGAGCCCAACACAGGGGCTCGATCCCATGACATTGGGATCATGACCTGAGGTGAAATCAAGAGTTGGATGCTCAACCAACTGAGCCACCTCCAGTGCCCTTACCCACACTGCTTTTTAAACTACCCCCATTACTGGGATGCCTGGCTGGCTCCATCAGTAGAGCATGCAACTCTTGATCTCCAGGTTGTAAGTTTGAGCCTCACTTTGGGTGGAGAGATTACTTTAAAAAATAAACTACCCTTACTACTTACTGAACTTGTATGCTGGACATAACACCAGAGAATCCTAAAACTAGAGGGTCTTTGGAGAGTATTGAGCCTGACCTAATTTACAGACAGGGAAACCAAAGCACAGAACAACAGAAAGATTTGCCCAGGGTACATAGCTAATTAAATGAATGAGAATTAGAACTCAGTTCTCCTGACTTTTAGTCAGGTGTTCTTAATAATCCACATTATAGCACTTCGTCTGAAAGAAAGTCATGGGCCACAGTGACACTAATGAATTTATACTGAGTTTACCTTGGCACCAATAAAACCAGACAACCAACCAGTGAGAGCCCAGAATAATTCCTGGGCATTTCATCTTGATGTCTCATGATAGTGGACTGTAAACTCTCCCACGATTGGGACCACATCTTGGCTATCCTTGTGTCTACCACAGCGCTGAGAGCTTAGTGTTAGTTAAGGTCAATGATATCACAAAAGGCAGTACCACAAAGGGGTGACCTGTGAAGACATCTCCTGTTCTGTGTACAGACCGCTTGGGATGGCGACATCAGACATGGTAAGGCCAATGCTGTGGTGTATCTGGATAAGCAGTGTCATGAGAAGCTGAGGGAAGAGTCGGAATGTAGCTGCTCGGAGCCTGTTTCCCACAAACACCTCATAAAGGGCGTCTGTTGCCTGTGGTAGAAAAGACACACCAGAGGGCTGAACACCTGTTAGCACTATCCCTTACTTGCTTTATCTGTGCTTGTGCCAGAACATGCTTTCTGGCTTTACTATCCCATAGGCAGAACAGTAGTGGTAAACGGTGCAGGGACATGAAAGTGAGGGGGAAAAGGAATAGGAGTACAATAGTTACTAAAAGTTACCCAAGAGTGAGGGGAGTCTAAAATCCAGAACCATAAAGGAAACTATTAACATATTTGACCACACACAAATATAAAACCATGGCAAAATTTGTAGTAAACATAGTTAGATTACAAATAACCTAGAGAAATCATTTGCACTGATGTGATGTTTTTAATATATAAAGTCCTTTTTTGTATCAGTAAGAAAAAAAAGGTAAAGGCTTGCTACTCAAAGTATGGGCCACACACCAGCAGCACTGGCATCGCCTGGGACCCGGTTAGAAATGGAGAAGCTCAAGCCCCACCCCAGACCTGCTGCATCAGAACCTACATTTCAGTAAGATCCCTAGCTGATTGTGGTTTGTGTGCATATTTTTATTTTTAAAAAAATTTTTAATGTTTATTTATTTTTGAGAGAGAGAGACAGAGCATGAGTGGGGGAGGGGCAGAGAGAGAGAAGACACAGAATCTGAAACAGGCTCCAGGCTCTGAGCTGTCAGCACAGAGCCCAACGTGAGGCTCGAACTTGGGACCGGCAAGATCATGACCTGCAAAGTCAGATGCTTAACCAACTGAGCCACCCAGGTGCCCTGGTTTGCATGCATATTAAATATGAGAAGCACTGGTACATAGAACATGAGCAGACAAGTCACAAAATATAAATGGCTACTTCACTCTCACCAATAACAAGATTGTAATCAAAATAATACTCTTTTTTTTACCTATCAGCTAGGCAACAATAAAAAGGCTAGGAATGCTCAGTGTGGTAAGGGTGTGGGTAAATGGGCATTCTCACATATGACTGGTAGAAGGGCAATGTTTTAGAGGACCATCTGGGAATTCTCAAAAGTTTAAATCAGCCCACCCCTTGACCTAGAAATTCCCCTACAATGGCCTTTATCCTAAGAAAATAATTGGATATGTATAACAGACTTCATGTGTGTGTGATTAAATTTATTATAGCACTGTTTTAATGGCAAAAGTTTAAAAATTGTCAAAATGTTCACTAATAGGAAACTTGGAAATGAAATAAATGGTTCTGTGCCATATTAAGTGTTACCTATTTTTAAAAAGGTAATAAAAATGAATGAGTTACTATGCAGCCATGAAAAGAATAACAGAGAGGCTTATGTTTTGACATGGAAAGTAGTTCATATACTGTTTAAAAAAGCAGATCATCAAACAGTACATGTAATTTGATCCTATTAATATATACATACAATTTTATAGACTAACATGATTAAAAATGTACCTTTGTCTGCCCTAACTCCTAAAACTACACTAAGTTAACATTATAGGGGTTTTTAAAAAGGTATAAATCCACAAAAACAAAGAGAATAGGAGAGAAGACTATGGCAGATTAAAGACGTCAGAATAATTTTGGAAGCTAAAAAATACATGTATGATAATAACTTAGGTCAGAGAGAGCTGAACCGTAAGCTGGTAGGAAAGAAAAGAAAGTAAAAAGTATATAGTGATAGTGGGGAAGGTTGTGTGTGTAGGAGTCAGAGAGTATATAGAAACTTTGTACTTTCTACTCAATTTTGTTGTAAACCTAAAACTTCTCTTTAAAAAGTATTAAAAGAAAAAGTGGGGGAAAGTATACCAAATACAAAAAAAATATATATGTATAAATAATTCTAGAAAGTTCATTTTTAGGAGATGATACAGCTAGGCTAAGAATGGTCTTTAGGTTTTTAAAAGATTTAAAAAAAAATCCAAAGAATATATGATAGAGATTATATGTGACGTGAAAACCTAAAATATTTACCTTCTGGTCCTTTACAGAAAAAGTTTGCCGACTTCTGCTCAAGGAGGACCTTTTCTGTTATTTATACTCTTCGGTATTATTTGACATTTTTTTTCACAAGTGTATATTACTCTTTTACTATGATGATACATATTTTTTAAAGGATAAAGGAACATTTAACCATACTGATTAAACTAAACTTCATTATACCATATTGATTCCTTCATTATCCCAAGCCCCCTCCATATTAATCCCTTGGCAGAGACATTGTAGATTTATAAATGGATGACAGATGCAAACTTTTGAGAGTGATGAGAAGGGATACTACAGATGGGGTGTTGGGCCAGTCATCCCAAGAGGGGGAGCGTATGGTGTTGAAGTTGGAAGGGCAAAGTTCAGTGGCTTACAGCAACAGCCATATAGGCCATCTTCTCGTGGGTGGGTGCATTATGGCATTTCTGCAACTTCCTCAGGAGTCTCCACAGAATCCAGGTGGTGCTGTGCAGTTTTACATCCAGAGTTCTCCACAATTCAGCCAGATGCCTGGAAATCCCAAAGAACAAGAGGGTTCAGGAGAATGGCTTATCCTAGGCCCACCATGACCATGACCTTCCTAAAATCTGGAATCCAATCTGCAAGTGATTTTCCTCTCTGCTCAGGTTTTCAGGCTATCAAAAGACTTACTCTCTGATTTCATAACAGTAAGTCCCAAGGTTTTATAATCTCAAATTCCCATGCCTCAGCATGGACTTCAAGACAAACTGGTCCTAATTGATCTTTTCAGATCCCTGTCACATATCTGCGCTCTAGCTACCCCAGACCATTCATCTTTACCAAACAATGGACTTTGACAACTCTACACGTCTGCTTATTGCCTGTCCTTAAACTGGAAGGCCCTTTCCCAAACGCTTCCCTGCCTGACAAAATCCTTCAAGGTCCAGCTCCAATGTCATCTCCTCTGTGAAACTTTTGCTGCTTCTTTACCATGTCTCTCATGAGAGTTCTCATAACACTTTCACAATTTCTTCTGTATAGAGCTTGCCTCGATCTTACACGTACTATTTTCAGTTCTTTGTATGTGTCCATCTGTTCCCTCTGAAGGCAGGGATTATATTTGGCTTTTCTTCTATGAACCCCTCAGGGTCTAGCACAATGCCAGGCTTACAGAAGGAATTCAAAGATATATTTATTCAATCCAGTCTATGGTCCTCAAGTTTTGGACAAGTCCAAGCTGAGAAATAAAGCTTTGATTCTCCTTACAGGAAGTCTCTTCTTTTATTTACTTACTTTAAAATTTTTACTACTGGACTTTTTATTTTTATTTTTTTTAAGTTTATTTATTTCTTTTGATAAAGAGAGAGAGAGAGAGCAGAAGGGACAAAGAAAGAGGGAGAGAATCCCAAGGAGGTTCCACACTGTCAGCTCAGAGCCTGAAGTGGGGCTCAAACTCACGAAATGCGAGATCATGACCTGAACCCAAACCAAGAGTCAGATACTTAAGCCACCCAGGTGCCCCCAGACTTTTTTTTAAGTTTACTTATTTATTTTGAGGGAGGAGGAGGGACAGAGAGAGAGAGAATCCAAGCAGGCGCCAAGCTATTAGCACAGAGCCTGACTCAGGCTTGAACTCACAAACTATGAGATCATGACCTTAGCTGAAACCAGGAGTCAGATGCTCAAATGACTGAGCCACCCAGGTGCCCCAGAAGAGATCTCCTCTTCTTTTTTTCTTTTTTTTTTAAATGTTTATTTATTTTTGACAGACACACACACACACACACACACACACACACACACACACACACAGCATGAGCGGGGGAGGGGCAGAGAGAGAGACACAGAATTCGAAGCAGGCTCCAGGCTCTGAGCTGTCAGTACAGAACCTGACACGGGGTTCGAACTCACAGACCGTGAGATTATGACCTGAGCTGAAGTCGGACGCTCAACCAACTGAGCCACCGAGGTGCCCCTCTTTTTTTGTTTTTTGTTTTAATTTTATTTATTCATTTCGAGAGAGACAGAGAGAGCAAGTGGGGGAGGGGCAGAGAGAGAGAGAGAGAGAGAGAGAGAGAGAGAGAGAACCCCAAACAGGCTCAGCACTGCCATCATAGCCCGATGCGGGGCTTGAACTCACGAAACGTGAGACCGTGACCTGAGCCGAAACCAAGTGTCGGATGCTTAACCGATTGGGCCACCCAGGCGCCCCAGGTCTCTTCTCGAAGAAAGATAGTGTGTAGGAACTTTTCTTCTTCTATAATTGACTCAAAGGTAGGGCCTGACATTTATATAAACACTGTAGAAGAGCATTATCAGGGGAACATTGGGAGTTACTCCTGGTTTTAACTCATTCTCTTATTTCCGGAATCTACTTAGGTATCTTTGTGTGCTACAGCAAGTATGGTCTTCCAACTGTCTATATCAGAATCACTGTAAAAATTGAGAGGCTTAAAGACTATTCCAACATTTCACTCCCTGATAATTTCACTCCTCTGATAATTCTCATCCACAAATAAAACAAATTGAGAAGGTCCTAAAGGACTCCTAAAGGGAAGGCCATAAAGGCAATATGAAATACTGAAAAGGCTCCTAGCTGGGGCAACAGATTGTAGAAAATGAACATTCCTTCTTGGGATGAAATTAAGAAATTCCTATATTTACCTATCCTTTTTTTTTCCTTCTTTGAATTCCCTAGGAAGTAAATGAAATAATTTGAGAAGCTATTTATTGTGAAAGAAGTGTTTCAAAAATGCTTTTGGTCTGTACATTTGTAAGTGCTGGGAATGCATCTGAATTAGGAAAACACATACATTAGCCTATAAGCCAATGGTTCACAAATTTTAGTGTGAAAAATACATCTGGAGAATTTGTTAAAACTACGGTTTCCCTCCAGTGATACTGATTCAGTGTTTTTTGTTTGCATCATCCCTTTGGGGGTATGCATTCATCAAGCTGTTTCATACCTTCCTTGTGTTTAGTTTTGCTATTCCTCCTGTCCAGAATGCCTTTTCCACTGCCCTGTCCCACCTTCTACTTGGCTAATTTACACTAAACACTTAGCTTGTGGCTGCCCTTCTTTTAAAACTCCCTCCCCAATCCTTCATCTAATTAAAAAATTTTTTTTTCAACGTTTATTTATTTATTTTTGGGACAGAGAGAGACAGAGCATGAACGGGGGAGGGGCAGAGAGAGAGGGAGACACAGAATCGGAAACAGGCTCCAGGCTCCGAGCCATCAGCCCAGAGCCTGACGCGGGGCTCGAACTCACGGACCGCAAGATCGTGACCTGGCTGAAGTCGGCCGCTTAACCGACTGCACCACCCAGGCGCCCCTCCTTCATCTAATTAAATCACCTCCTACAGGAGCTTCCACAGAACTCTTTTATTTTGCTTTGGAGTCCTCTGTTATTCGTCTAGGTCTGCTATCAGACTGTGTGCTGCTCCAGGACAGGGCTTGTGTCCTATCCCTTATTTCTACAGGCCCAATAGCACCTTGGACATAGTAGTTGCTTTGCACAGACTCCTAAGAACAATCCCCCAGTTAAACCAACTCTTGTTCCAAGAGCTAGAACAATAAAATTATGCTAAAATTATACTTTAAAATGATTAAGTATATTTAATATTTTGTATGAAATCATAAGTTTCATATAAGAATCTATATTTAATATTTTGTATGAAATCATAAGTTTCATATAAGCTGAAGCAAGCAGTAAAGGTTTAAAAATAATGGATTACAGAAATATACAAAATAATATTTTTTTAAAAAATTGTATGAACTCTTTTTTTTTTTTTTTTTTTGCATGGGTAAACATCTTCCTTTATTCGACTTAGTGGTAAAGTGTCTTAAGTTCAGCTTACAGAAAACATCAGCACTGCACCAAGACATTGTGAGAATCATTCATTGAAAGTGGTTTTCAAACAGTTTAAAGCTAAGAAATCTTGGGGCGCCTAGGTGGCTCAGTCGGTTGGGTGTCCGGCTTCGGCTCGGGTCATGATCTTGCGGTTTGTGGGTTCGGGCTCCGCACTGGGCTCTGTGCTGACAGCTCAGAGCCTGGAGCCTGCTTCGGATTCTGTGTCCCCCTCTCTCTTCGCCCCACCCCTGCTTGTGCTCTGTCTTTCTCTGTTGTTTAGAAATAAATAAACATTTTAAAAATTAAAAAAAAAAAAAGCTAAGAAATCTTTTTTTCAAATATAATAATTACCCAGAATCACAATATATAAAGCAGACAAAAAGAGATGCTGCTCTTGTCTGGCTGGCTCAGTTGGTAGAGCATGAAACTCTTGATCTTGGGGTGGTGAGTTTAAGCCCCACCCTGGGCACAGAGCTTACATTAAAAAAAAAAAAAAAAAAAGATGCTGCTCTGATAAAGGAAGTGGGGGCCTAGAATCTTCTCATAATGCTTCATTATCTTCCCCATAGGGATCTCCTGGAACTTTCAGGGTGCTTCCAACTCTGAAAGCCACAATTGTATGTAAAAAAGCATCTTGTTTTATTCTCTATGTGATTTATTCCTATTTATGGATATATTCATATTTTCTTTTTTATGTATGTATGTTTTGGCTAAATCTTTCTCAAGTGCATTACAGATAATCATGATATTCACCCCTAAATAACTTCAGCTTTGATATCCTAAGAATAAGAACATTTTTCTGTATAACCACATTATCATTTCACACCTAAGAAAATTACATTAATTCAGTAATCTATTACAGAGTTTATACTTAAATTTCCTCAAAATTTTCTTTTACAGTTTATGTTTTCATCCAGGATCCAATCAAGTTCATGTATTACATTTGGCTTTATCTCTTTGGTGCCTTTTTATCTAGAACAGTGACCCCAGCACATTTTTCTTTCATAACATTAACTTGTTTGAAGAGTTTAGTCCAGCTATCTTATACAGTGTTCTTCATTCTGGATTTGTTGGATTGTTTCTTTATGTTTATGCATTATATTCTGACTTATATTGTCGGTTATCTGTCTATATCTTATCTCTTCTACAAGAATATCATTCGATTTTTGAGGGCAGCCATGTTCCACAATACCAGGGGCTGTGTCACACACTCCAATTTCATTTAGAGAACAGCACTAGGTTCTGTTACCTGTCATATGGTACTGGATGACACAGAAGGTGGCTGATCACTATATCTGTGTACTTGGGCCTGGAGATAAACAAACTCACAGTATTTATGATTTGTTGGCGGACTCTAGGCTGGCTGATTATGGATAGCCGGGCACAGATCACTCCCATAATTTCTGGCACCTGAAGAAGGAAAAGAAAGCACTAAGACCTTGATCCTATGGGACAATGATGGTTACTGAGGATATTGTGGCTATTTCTGAAAGATTCAGGGGGTGACAAGAATGTTTAGTATTTAAAAACTACCTACAATAGATCTTTATGTATGTATATGTATATAAAAATATTTAGAAGAACTTACACACAAAGATATTAATAATGTGACTTTGAATGATGGGATATTGATTTTTTTGCTTACATATTTTTCTAATTTCTCCTCAATGACTATGTATTGATTTTATAATAAACCAAACTAGTAAAAGTGTTCCAAGGAAGTTGGGATTTTTTTCTGCTCTGACTCTGACAATGCCAGAGGAGTCTATACTTGCCTTTCACCCAGAGATGTCTACCATCTCTGGAAACAGGAGCCACTGGATTTTGGCGCAATTTTTTTTCTTGGCCTTCTCTGCCCACCCATAGACTCATGGCTTCAAGTCTCTGTGGAAATGTCAGCTTCTCAGAAAGGCAGTCCTCAGCACCCTCATATAAAATGGCTTTCATTATCACCAGTTGCCAGAGCCGCTTTTAAGCTGGCATGTGATGCAATTCTGGCCAATGAAACATGGGAAAAAAAATCTACCGGAGGCTTTTGGGAAACACTTTCCTCCCTGATTAAAGGGACAAAAGGAAAGCAGTATCTTTCTTGTTTGCTGGATACAGTCTTATCTGTACATAAAGTCTGGAACTGCTGTGACCACCTTATGACTATGTGAACAGGCAAAGTGGCAGATGGAAAAGCCCCTGGCTCTTTGATAACACTGTCGACTGGCTGAGCCAGTCCTAGAAAATACTTCACTTCCAGGCTTCTTATTGTATGAGCAGACAAACCCTTTAAACTTCAGCTGTGTGCAAGCCACTCAGAGTTGGTCTTTTTTACAGCTGAAAGCTGATGCAAGGGCCCATCTCACCATGTTCTCATCACGTTGTTCTTTTTGTATCTTTGCTATTTTAATAGGTTAAAAGTCGGTTTTCATCATTTTAAAATTAACATTTATTGTTATCAAAGTGTAACATGTACACAATTTAAAAAGTCCGGTGCTATTTCAAGGCTCTCTCCTGCCTGTTCCCCAGACCTGCTCTCCAGGGACTACTACTTTACCCCTTTTATCGCTTTCAGTTGTCCTCCCATATTGCTAAATGATATAATTACAGTGTTGTTTCTTGATGTATCAACTATAGATACACTTAAATAAAATCTCTTGATTTTAAGCTAAGTTGGTCTCCTTTGATGATTGCTCATGGCTTGCTTTTCAAAAATTTGGCACCTTGAATTGACCTGGATGAGGATCTAAGTAGAAGTTACCATTCTCATAAGTGCTAATGATATCTTCCCTCAAAACTATTCTATTCTGGAAAACATGGAGCACATCTTGGATTTTAAAACTATCCATCCCTAGTTGCATACAAGTGACTGTTTTCATTACATGCTTGTTGAAGGGGACTCCACTGAACAATGGACCCTGGGCCAACAGTGGTTACTCTCCATTGAACAGGAGTAGCAGAAGAGACCTTAGTAACTGCAAGAGGGGAGAGCATTTGCCGATATTTCAAACCCAGGAAACGACCACTGAGCTTTTTACCTTCTCAAATCGGGACTCTGCATTTTTCACCAATGTTATCAGTAATTCTCCTGCTGATTTTTGGGTGCACGGATGTTTCAGATTTTTCAGGCCATCCAATATAGTCATTACAAACTGGCAGAGCTCGTTTGAATTGAGAAACACTTCAAAGACCTGAAATGATTTAGAGAAAATGAACTTCCAGGAAACTTAGTACAATAGAAAGAACCCTGAATAAGAAATATTATGTTAATTTTGTTGAGTTAATTAGAGAGGCATACAAATATGGACAAGGCTGTTTATTTCGGTCTTGTTTACAAAAGTGAAAAACTGGAAGCAGGTGCAAATGTCCACTGCTAGGGTCTGTGCATGGCCTTTTACAGTTCTGATTTTTAGAAAGAGGTTTTATTACCAAGATCCTCATAAAGAATCACCTTTTATAGGAACAGAACTAAAATAAAGGCCTTAGTGCTATACAGCTCACAGGGTCCCAGACATAGCTAAAATACCTTGGCTGGTGATGATATAGTCAAAGAATGTTTCATTCTGTTTCTCATTGTGCTTGGTGGTGTATAAAGTCCTTCACATGATTATAATACGTGTAATCTACTAGGCACTTACTATATGACAGGCACTAAGCAAAGGGTTTTCCATACAATATCTCCTTTAACACTTACAACCCAATTTTTACAGATCCCCTGTACAGATGAAACGGATGCACAGGGAATTTAAATTACCTGACACCTTAGACCCTACCTGAGTAAATCTGTAGGTTTTCTTTTTTCCCCATCTGCTAACATAGTGCCTGATACCTATATTTGTTCAATAATGGATACATATATTAATTAAAAAATGTATAGCTTGTTGGGTCAACTACACTCTCTAGCAGCTCCTTTTTGTGACAAGAATCTACATTTGCAAGAGGCTGGCCAAAGTTAGAAGAGCAATCAATGAGAGCAAAGCCTGTCTGAAGAGATATTCAAACAGTGATACTGGCCCCACTGACAGGCTGACCTAAACCATTAAACTAACGGGGCCAGCTGTATAACAGTCACAACCATGGCGCCTCGTCTCCAAACTGTGGAATGATTAGAGAGGAAATTCTGCAGGCAATCTTGTATGTTTAGTTTTCTTCTTCTTTTTTTAATGTTTATTTATTTTTGAGGCTGGGAGGGGCAGAAGGAGAAGGGGACAGAGGATCTGAAGCAGGCTCCGTGCTGACAGCAGAGAGCCTAATGCCACGGAGGGCTCGAACCCAGGAGCCACGAGATCATGGCCTGAGCCGAAATCAAGAGTTGGACACTTAACTGACAGCCATCCATGTGCCCCTTGTATGTTTAGTTTTATAAGAAATTAGAACTTTTACCCAAGTGGCTTTACCTACCATTTTATATTCTCATAAGAAAATGTATGAGACTTCTGGTATTTCCCATCCTCTCCCACGTGTCCAGTTATCTGTCTTTACATCTGCAGCCATTCTGATTACCTGGGCAATTTTGAAGGGACAACTGTAGAACTGATTAATACTGTAGAGTTCTAGGAGTTCTTGACACTTTTTCATTGCTCTCCTCAAGCTTGGGTGATCTTTCTTGTCATGAGTGACATCTGAGAAGAAAACATGGAATATTAATATTTTCTGGCTTATGTCTTTCTTATTGAGTTTGCAAGTCTGGTCGATCCCCAGGCTGAAGTGAATCCAAAGATCTCACTCTTCTTATCTTTTCCACTTGGATAAGAGTGTCTGGGGGAAGGAGCGTGTGTTAATCTGAAGGCTGATTTTTCCCCCTCTGTGGTCAGACAATATATCAAAAGGGCTTAAAGAAAAAGAAAAGAGCTTTTTTGAGAACAGAGCTTTTGAGTGATTTGAGAGTATAACTGAGACACACTAAACCATTCCCCCATTGGTGAGGACTTTTGAGGGGTCTCCTTATGAAGCTTAGGTCCCCATAAAAAATTGCACACTTTCACGATGTCTGATAACTCCAACATCAGAAATCTTTCTGTGTCTAGTTTTGCTGATTATTGAGCCTGCCAGTACTCCCTCACAGTGCCTTGTTTTCATGTTGCTCTGTGACTCGTGTTTGCTGGAAATTATCTATGGGAAGTCTTTGAGTATCTGGTTGAGGATACAGAGTCTCCACCTGGAAAATAAACTCTTTCGGGGAAGCAACTTTGTCTGTCTTGTTCACCAACGCACCTAGAATAGTAAGTGCTTCATAAATATTTGTTGAATGAATAATCAGTTGTATTTTCTTGGCTATATATGTCTTGGTAGACATTCCTCATACTCAGAGCTGCCCAGAGATGTGATTGCTGTTTTGGGAAGCACAGAGTTTCCTTATCCTGGGGATGAGCAAGCCCAGGCAGGGTAATCCTTGGTGGGAGTAGATTAGACTGAGATTCAAATACTGGGGGCACTGGGCTAGATATCTTCTAAAATCTCTCCTACCTGGGGGCAGTCAGTGATTCATTCCTTGACTGCAATGACCCTCTTTCTATTTTTCAAACTCCTCAAGTTCATACCTGTTGTTTCCTCTGCCCAATATGCTCTTCCTACATCTTCATCTGGCTAATGTTTCTTATTTTTCAGGTTATCTCCAGAGAGGCCTTTGCCGAATGCCACAGCTAGATGGGATTCTTCCTCATGGCCCCTGCAATTTCCCTGTAGCAGATTTCTTTATTTATAATTACAGAGTTATTTGTTGATTCTTTGATTGTCTGATTCCCCCACTAGACAATGTGTTATACAAGGATTGGACCACTTGTGTTCTGGTTGCCATTAGATCCTAAGTGCTCAGAAAACGTTTATGGGATAAATAAATAATAATGAAGGCCCAGATGATGGCAGAACTTCCACTTCTGACCAAACTAACTTACTTTAACAAACTTTAGTTTGTACATGAGGCTACATGTTTAGCTATTTCAACTCCATGGCCATGCAGATGGCTGACACTAATGGATCATCCAGGGTTCTGATTCAGGTTATCAAGTCAATGTTGGTTCATCTATGCTTGTGGACTATGTGCCTTTCTCTTTGAAAACCACCATAAAAAGTCTTTCTAGAATATAGGGAATGAGGGCACAAGGAGAACTGGCTGCCATCAGCAGTGCCTTACACTTCAGCCTCAGCGTGATATGCAGTAGGTAGTGCGTGCCCTCTGCAGCCTCCTCAGCTACCTCTTTCACTGGGTCCCCACACAGTAGTGCCATCAGAGCCACCAGGCGCCCAAGCCTTTGGAATTGCAGTGGAAGCTAGTTAGGAAGAAAAAGAAAAATACCATTAGCATACGGGTGCATTTGATGCCTTAGATTTGAGTTACTGAAAAGTAATTCTACTTCCACCCTCTGCTCAGGAAAGTGCAAGAGTCACATGCAGCCCTTAGATCTCTTTAGGGTAAACACTGAACATGTGTGGATACACTATGTCCATCAGGTGGTATTAAATAGGACAAATTCTAACCTAAGTCAGCAGTCTAAAGAATGAACAAGCTTTATATATACAGGTGTTCGTTCTAGTACTATTTTTAAAGACATACTGGAAATAATTGTCCAATAGTAAAGAGAACTATGGTGTAACCACTTTAGGAATACAGCCATTAGGAGTCAAGTATCCTAGGAATTTACAGTAAGGTGGGAAAACGTACTAGTCTGCTAAGTGAAAAAGTTGGATGCAAAGTTGAGGTGCACTATTTAATAAAACTAAAAAATGTATTTACTGATATTTTACCTTATTATGGGAAAAAAGGTAGCTGGAAAAAACCATACCAGAAAAAGAAATATAATTTAAAATAGTAAAAAAAGGAAATTATAAAAAAGATTAAAAGAAAAGATAAATGTGAAGAATTTGGTTGCATGCAGAATGCATAATCATTTGCTCAAGGCAGGACACAGAGCTAGGTTCTGAACTTTCTCAGGGCTAATGTGGAGGTACGTACAATGTCCCACATAATATGATTCACATTGCCTAGAAGATAAGAAGCAAATACCCATGCAGAGGAAGCACAACTGTTCTTAGGACTGAAGCAGAGAGAAATTCCTCATGTGGCTCTTTAGAGAAATGGACTGAGATATTGCGAACAACAGCCTGTTTCACCTATTTACAGTCAACACAGCAACACATACACACAGCCATGTAATGTCTTTCATTCACTGATAGAACCTTCATTCACCCAATCAACAAATCCTGAGTGTACTTATAAACCAGGAACTGGTTATGAGGATGACACTTAGGGCTAAGGCACTGTAACTGGCACTGGCAATACAAGCTGTGAACAAAAGACAATATCCTGTTCATGGAGATGATATTCTAGTTGGAAGAACATAAAATAGCAAAGAAGTAAATTTTTTTTTTAAGTAGTCTTCACGCTCAGCGTGGAACCCAGTGTGGGGCTTGAACTCATGACCCTGACATCAAGACCTGAGCTGAGATCAAGAGTTGGATGCTTAACCGACTTTGACCAAGAAGTAACATTTGTTACGTGTTAAATGGTGATAAATGCTATGATGAAGAAAAATACACAAAAAAGGACAGGAATTGCTATTTTAGGATTATCAGGGAAGACCTCACTCACGTTGAAATGAAGGATGCAGCCATGTAGATATCTGGGAGAAAAGCACTCCTGGTGGAAAGAATAGCAAGTGCAAAGGGAAAGGAGTGTGTTTGGTGTTTCAGAGGAACAAACAGGTTAGGTAGACTGGAGCAAAGTAAACAAGCTAAAAAACAAAAGAAATAGGAGGTAGATTAGGTATAGGGTATAGCAACTTAGAGAACACTGTAAGAATTTTGACTATTTTTCTGTGTAAGATGGTAAGCCATTGGGAGTTTTAATGCTTATTTATTTTTGAGAGAGGGGCGCCTGGGTGGCTGAGTCGGTTAAGCATCCGACTTCGGCTCAGGTCATGATCTTGTGGTTCGCGAGTTCGAGCTCTGCATTGGACCCTGTGCTGACAACAGAGAGAGAGAGAGAGAGAGAGAGAGAGAGAGAGAGAGAGAATGCAAGCAGGGGAGGGGCAGAGAGAGACACACAGAATCTGAAGCAGACTCCGGGCTCTGAGCTGTCAGCACAGAGCCCAGTGTGGGGCTCAAACTCAAGAACTGCAAGATCAGACCTGAGTTGAATCAGCTGCTCAACTGACTGAGCCACCCAGACGCCACAGTCATTGGAGAGTTTTGAACAGAGAAGGCACATGAGCTGATTCACACTTATTATTCAGTGCATATTTAATTAAGCATTTACTGTGTGGCATATTCTGTGTTAGGCACTGGGGATGCTGTAGTGAATAAGACAAGCATAATCACTGATGGAATTTACATTCTCTAAGAGAGAAAAAGATAGTAAATCAATAAAGAAACAATCAAACAAGATAATCTCTGATCTTAAGAATCCCTAAGAAGGAAAGAGAGTGATAAGACAGAGCATAAGTATATATCTATTTGTAAGCAAAGGCCTTTTTGAGGTGGAAACATTTGAACTAAGCACTAAAGAATGAGAAGGAGTTAGCTATGTGAAGAGTTGGGGAAAGTCATTCCAAGCAGAGGGAAGTAGTAGGTGCAAAGGCCATGAGGCAGGAAGGACTTTATATGGTAAGGAATATAAAGGAGGCCAGTGTGGCCAAAGTAAGTCAGCAAATGCAAGGGGACAGGTAGGAGTTGGATTGTATAAGATCTTGTATTCTAGGAACAGCTGGAAATCACTGGATCAAAAGAGTGACATGGGTTTCAAGATAATAACTCTGGCTACATGTAGATAACTAGAAGGAACTAAAGTGGAAGCCCCCAATCCATCACATTCATGCAGCAAATGTTTTCAGAAGGAATAAAGACAATTGTTATGTCTGGATGACAATAACTCAATAAAGTTGGTTTAAGAAAAGCTATGGACCTTCCTCAGGAAACTCTAGAAGACTCCACTGCACAAAATTCTGCCTATAGCTTCCTGGATGTTCACAGACTCCAATGGCACCTATATTTAGCAACCTTGTATTGCCACTTCTCCCTAGGAAGAAAACACTAAGGATGATCTCCAGGGCCTATAGAAAGATTATATATAAGAGATCATTTGAAACTCTTCTTAAAATTTTTTTTAATGTTTTATTTATTTTTGAGACAAACAGAGACAGGATGCGAGCAGGGGAGGGGCAGAGACAGGGGGAGGCACACAATCTGAAGCAGGCTCCAGGTTCTGAGCTGTCAGCACAGAGCCTTATGTGGGGCTTGAACCCATGAACCGTGAGATCAAGACCTGAGCTGAAGTCAGATGCTCAGCCAACTGAGCCACCCAGGTGCCCCTGAAACTCTTCTTTGGTCTGCAGCCAAAATTAGAGGTTGAAGCATGTAGAAAGAAGACCAACGTGATGACAGAATAGTAGGGTAGTCAGGGATGGCTGCATTGACCCGAGAGAAAAAAGAAAGTAGCATAGTTTGAGGGACTGAACTTACTTTAATAAGGAGGTGGAAAGCTTGGATTTATTTCCAATGTGAGAAATAAAAAAGTTAATGGAATGCTGTCCTTTTAATAAGCATGGCTGTTAGAATGTTTATACCAAAGACAAAATCTCTACGAAAAAAATCTAGCATTAGGACCTAGCATTCCTCACTAACTTCTCTTCCAATTAGATTGGAGAAATGATGGCTGGAGACAGAAGCTCTAGTGCCTGGAAGATCTACTAGGAAAGAGCAAAAAGATTCACAGATTAAAAAAGGAATAGATCCCGGAAAGAGGATCTTAGTTTTGATGAACTCTTTTCAGGAGTTATGGGAAAGCATTCAGAACTGAGAAGTGAGTGAGTGAAAGAGACAAATGAGAGGATTTAAAAAGAGGTGCCACAGAACCTTCTTCTGTAGGATGCTGGGAGATATTTAGGGGCTCCTAAGTAGCTCAGTCAGTTAAGTGTCTGACTCTGATTTCGGCTCAGGTCACGGGACTGAGCCCTGCATCAGCTCAGCACTGGGCATGAAGGCTTCTTAAGATTCTGCCACTTCCCCCACCCTCAAAAAAGTTGATTTACTTACATTTGCTGTTTGACTTTATTAATTCAAATATGACACTGCCCAGAGTCTAGGCCACTGTTACATTTATTTACTCACTATTCAAAAATATTTGCTATGTTATTATGTTCTAGCTCTTGTGTTAAGCAACAGGGATGCAAAATTAATAAACGTGGTACCTGGCCTCAAACCGCTCAAATTTTAGAGGGGCAGATACGTGAATAATGCTAAGTGCTATGGTATTATACATGGAGCACCAAGAAGTCATCAGTTTGGGAAGTCATACATAGGAGGGGAAATAGGCAGTAGTAGGGTGGCTATGGATCCTTCTTCCTGTGTGACTGAAGGGCTGCTTACCTTCAAGCTGAGATGTCTGGATGAGCACTTTAGAACTTCAGCCATGCTGACTGCGGCCCGTTCCCGCTCATGGTCTTTGGTTGATTGTAACCAGGGGTCCATTTGCTGTGAAAAAATAGAGGGAGACTAAATGGTTTACCAGAATGATTTGGGATAACATCTTTATTCTGTTTAGAAGAAAATATGGAGAGAGAATTTCTACATGTCACCACTGTATCTGAAAAGGTCTTCCTAAATGACCAGTTAGGGTTGTAAATGAAAGCGGTGCAAAGGCAAACAAGGCATAAAGACCTGGGGTCAGATGGGCTGGCTTCTACAGAGGCTTATTTTCTAGACTTATTTTTCCCTTCATCCCACTTTCTTCCATTATTTATCCTATTCTCCTGTGTTTCTAGCCTTCTGAAATCTCTTCGGAAGGAAAAGAAAATCAAGGCTGTGGTATTAAAGAACTCTGAGGATGAGAAATTGCATCTGCTTGTAACAGTCAGGGAAGGATTCCCAGAGAAGAAAACAGTCATAATTAGGAACTTCATAAAGGTTACATTTCATGGCCCCATGTGGCAAAAAAAAAAAAAAAAAGAAAAAGAAAAAGAAAAAAAAAGTGGCATTTTAGGTAGAAGAAACAGCTTGGATAAAGCTGCCAACATAGGAAAGTACAAGGCACAACTGGATAAAGGAGAGAAAGCCAATATGGCTGGAGTGCTGATTTACAATATAAGAGGAAGGAGAAATAAGGTGAAGGTCAGTTGTGGCAAAGATAAATGTCCATCTGCACTTAGGCACAGATGATTCCTAATAGCTTAAAGGGCTATTCCTTTAAGGGATATCTGCATTTTAATAAGGGGCAAGAGGAGTAGATGCTTGAACTGCAGTGAATGCATTCCAATGAGCAAATTCCTAATGATGGAATGGCATACGCTGGAATGGGTACAGGTGAGGACAGGGCGTTATCAATGACCTTGAATCCTGCCTGGTAGGCACCTATTTACTCATTCATGAGGCTCACTCTGTTCTCTGGTCACTGACTGAAACATTGCTATGGTAGTAAGCAATAGTAATTTAAGGAATAATTATAGCAACCTTTTAAATCACATATTGAAGGCCATTTATTCAATACTCACTGTAATTACTATTTCAATTTAAAAGTAATGAGACTCTGAGAAGGCTCATTTCTGCTGAATTTATAACCACTGAATGACACAGAGTCAGAATTTGAACCCAAGTCTGACTAAACACTGATAGCTGATACTCTTTTTAATTTTTTTTTAATGTTTGTTTATTTTGAGAGTGGCGGGGCGGGGGGGGTGAACACAAGCAGGGGAGGGGCAGAGAGGGAGCAAGAGAGAATCCCAAGCAAGCTCCATGCTGTCAGCACAGAGCCCAATGCAAGGCTTAATCAAACAAACTGTGAGATCGTGACCTGAGCCGATATCAAGAGTCAGATGCTTAACCGACTGAGTCACCCAGGCGCCCCAATAGCTGATACTCTTAACTATTATGCTATCTCTTAAAACTTAATCCTTTCACATTTTTGTCTTCCACTTTCACCAGTTAATAAAAATAGTTTCCCCTTCTCTCTGATATCCTATTTACCTTAAAAATGGTGTCGAGATTTTCCAAATGTGGGTCTTTTACTACCAAACTCTGGAGCATCTCAGAGAATGCCTGAAGTGTCTGCCTGTAGAGAGACTGAAAAGGCATAGGATCGGTGATGCCCCCTCCCCCACACCCCCACCACGAAGTTCCCCAACACTATACTTTTTTTGCTTCTTTTTTTTTTTTTTTTAAATTTTTTTTTTCAACGTTTATTTATTTTTGGGACAGAGAGAGACAGAGCATGAACGGCGGAGGGGCAGAGAGAGAGAGGGAGACACAGAATCGGAAACAGGCTCCAGGCTCCGAGCCATCAGCCCAGAGCCCGACGCGGGGCTCGAACTCACGGAGCGCGAGATCGTGACCTGGCTGAAGTCGGACGCTTAACCGACTGCGCCACCCAGGCGCCCCCTTTTTTTGCTTCTATATAGAATTTTACTTTTTTTTTTCTTTCCAAGTTTTTATTTCAATTCCTGTTAGTTAACAGAGTTTAATATTAGTTTCAGGTGTAAATTTAGTGATTCATCACTTCCATACAACACCCAGTGCTCACCCCAACAAGTGCCCTGCTTAATGCCCATCACCCATCTAGCCCAGCCCCCCCTCTGCCAGTAACACTGTTTCTTCTCTATAGTTAAGAATCTATTTTTTGGGGGGCCTGGGTGGCTCAGTTGGTTGGGCATCCAACTCTTGACTTCAGGTCATGATCTCATGGTTCATGAGTTCAAGCCTTACATTGGGCTCTGTGCTGACAGCATGGAGCCTGCTTGGGATTCACTCTCTCCCTCTCTCTGTCCCTCCCCAGCTTGCATTCTCTTTCTTAAAAATAAATATAAACACTTATTTAAAAAAAAAAAAAAAAGCCGGTTTCTTGGTTTTCATCTCTTTTCCTTCCCTCCCATGTTCGTTTGCTTTGTTCCTTAAATTCCACATATTAGTGAAATCATATGGTATTTGTTTTTCTCTGACTTATTTCACTTAGCATAATTCTAACTCCATCCACATCTTTGTAAATGGCAAGATTTCATTCTTTTTTATGGCTGAGTAATATTCCATTGTGTGGTGTGTGTGTGTGTGTGTGTGTGTGTGTGTGTGTGTAGACACACCACATCTTCTTTATCCATCTGTCAGTCTATGAACATTTGGGCTCCTTCCATAATTTGGTTATTGGTGATAGTGCTGCTATAAACATCAGAGTGCATGTATCCCTTTGAAACTCTATTTTTGTATCCTTTGGGTAAATACCTAGAAGTGCAATTGCTGGATCATAGGATAGGTCTATTTTTTTTTAATGTTTTTATTTTTAAGCAATCTCTTTACCCAACATGGGGCTTGAGATCAAGAGTCACATGCTCTTCCAACTGAGCCAGCCAGGTGCCCTGTAGGGTAGTTTTATTTTTAACTTCTTAAGGACCCTTCATACTGTTTTCCAGAATGGCTGCACCCATTTGCATTCCCATGAACTACAATGTACACTTTTAAGGCTCCATTATCTTTGAGGAAAGGCACAGAACCAATGTAAAAGTACTGGTAGGCAGTTTGTGAGCTGAGGTGAAATAATATATTCACTTTATTTATTTTCTTTTTTTATTATTTTTTTTACATCACGTCATAGTTAACATATAGTGTAATAATGATTTCAGGAATAGAATTTAGTTATTCATCACTAAACACTCAGTGCTCATCCCAACAAGTGCCCTCCTTAATGCCCCTCACCCCTTTAGCCCTTCCCCCTACCCAACACCCGGCCAGCAGTCCTCAGTTTGTTCTCTATATTTAAAAGTCTCTTATGGTTTGTCTCCCTCTGTGTTTTTATATTATTTTGCTCCCCTTCCCTTATGTTCATCTGTTTTGTATCTTAAATTCCACATGAGTGAAGTCATATGATATCTGTCTTTCTCTGACTTATTTCGCTTAGCATAATACATTCTAGTTCCATCCACGTTATTGCAAATGGCAAGATTTCATTATTTAAAAAATTTTTAACATTTATTTATTTTTGAGAGACAGAGAGAGACAGAGCACAGCAGGGGAGGGGCAGAGAGAGAGGAAGACACAGAATCCGAAGCAGGCCCCAGGCTCGGAGCTTCCAGCACAGAGCCTGACATGGGACTCGAACCCACGAACCATGAAATCATGACCTGAGCCGAAGTTGGCACTTAACCAACTGAGCCACCCAGGCACCCCAAGATTTCATTCTTTTTGATTGCCGAGTAACATTCCACTGTGTGTGTGTATATATACAATGCATATTATATATACATATATATATGTATGTGTATATATATATATATACACACACACCTGTATATATATATATATATATATATATATATATAAAATGAATGTTTTTTTATATATATATATATACATATATATATATATACACACACACACACACCACATCTTCTTTATCCATTCATCAGTCAATGGACATTTGGGGTCTTTCCATACTTTGGCTATTGTCGATAGTGCTGCTATAAACATTGGGGTGCATGTGCCCCTTCAAATCAGCACTCCTGTAAACTTTGGATAAATACCTAGTAGTGCAATTGCTGGGTTGTAGGGTAGTTCTCTATTTTTAATTTTTTGAGGAGCCTCCATACTGTTTTCCAGAGTGGCTGCACCAGTTTGCATTCCCACAGCAGTGCAAAAGGGTTCCTCTTTCTCCACATCCTCGCCAACATCTATTGTTGCCTGAGTTAATTTTAGCCATTCTGACAGGTGTGAGGTGGTATCTCACTGTGGTTTTGATTTGTATTTCCCTGATAATGAGTGATGTTGAGCATTTTTTCATGTGTCTGTTAGTCATCTAGCTGTCTTCCTTGGAAAACATGTCTTTTGCCCATTTCTTCACTGGAGTATTTGTTTTTGGGATGTTGATTTTGATAAGTTCTTTATAGATTTTGGATACTAATCCTTTATCTGATATGTCATTTGCAAATATCTTCTCCCATTCCATCTGTTGCCTTTTAGTTTTGCTGATTGTTTCCTTCGCTGTGCAGAAGCTTTTATCTTGATAAGGTCCCAATAGTTTTGTTTTGTTTCCCTTGCATCTAGAGACATGTCAAATAAGACATTGCTTTGGCCGAGGTCAAAGAGGTTGTTGCCTATTTTTTCTCCTCTAGGATTTTGATGGCTTCCTGTCTTACATTTAGGTCTTTCATCCATTTTGAGTTTATTTTTGTGTATGGTGTACGAAAGTGGTCCAGGTCCAGGTTTTGCATGTTGCTGTCCAGTTTTCCCAACACCATTTGCTGGAGAGACTGTCTTTTTTCCATTGGATATTCTTTCCTGCTTTGTCACAGATCAATTGGCCATAAGTTTGTAGGTCCATTCTGGGTTCTCTATTCTGTTCCATTGATTTATGTGTCTGTTTTTGTGCTAGTACCATACTGTCTTGAAGATTACAGCTTTTTAATACAGTTTGAAGTCTGGAATTGTGATGCCTCCGGCTTTGGTTTTCTTTTTCAGGATCACTTTGGCTATTCAGGGTCTTTTCTGGTTCCATACAAATTTTAGGATTCTTTGTTCTGGCTCTGTAAAGAATGCTGGTGTTATTTTGATAGCGATTGCATTGAATATGTAGATTGCTTTGGGTAGTATCAACATTTTAACAATATTTTTTCTTCCAATCCATGAGCATGGAATGTTTATCTATTTTTTTGTGTCTTCTTCAATTTCTTTCATAAGCTTTCTATAGTTTTCAGTGTATAGATTTTTCACCTCTTTGGTTAGGTTTATTCCTATGTATTTTATGGGTTTTGGTGCAATTGTAAATGGGATCAATTCCTTGATTTCTCTTTCTGCTGCTTCATTATTGGTGTATAGAAATGCAACCGACTTCTGTACATTGATTTCATATTCTGCGACTTTGCTGAATTCATGGATTAGTTCTAGCAGGTTTTTGGTGAAATCTTTTGGGATTTCCACACAGAGTATCATGTTGTCTGCAAAGAGTGAAAGTTTGACTTCCTCCTTGCCGATTTGGATGCCTTTTATCTCTTTATGTTGTCTGATTGCTGAGGCTAGGACTTCCAATATATGTTGAATAACAGTGCTGAGACTGGACATCCTTGTCATGTTCCTGACCTTAGGGGAAAGCTCTCAGTTTTTCCCCATTGAGGATAATATTAGCAGTCGGTCTTTCATATATGGCTTTCATGATCTTGAGGTATGATCCTTATATCATATATAGGATCCATATATCCTTTTCTTGAGGGTTTTTTTTTTTTATCAAAAAGGACACTGTATTTTGTCAAATTCTTTCTCTGCATCTATGACAGGATCAGGTGGTTCTTATCCTTTTTTTAAATTAATATAAGGTATCATATTGATTGATTTGCAGATTTTGAACCAGCCCTGCATCCCAGGAATAAATGTTACTTGATCATGGTGAAATATTCTTTTAATGTATTATTAGATCCAGTTGGCTAGTATCTTGTTGAGAATTTATGCATCCATTTTCATCAGAGAAATTGGTCTGTAGTTCTCCTTTTTATTGGGGTCTTTGGTTTTGGAATCAAGGTAATGCTGGCCTCATAAAATGAGTTTGGAAGTTTTCTTTCCATTTCTATTCTTTGGAATAGCTTCAAAAGAATAGGTGTTAACTCTTCTTTAAATGTTTGGTAGAATTCCTCTGGAAAGCCATCCAACCCTGGACTTTTGTTTGTTGGGAGATTTTTTATTACTGATACAATTTCCTTACTGGTTATGGGTCTGTTCAAATTTTCTATTTCTTCCTGTTTGTTTTGGTAATTTATATGTTTCTAGGAATTAGTCCATTTCTTCCAGATTGCCCATTTATTGGCATATAATTTCTCATAAAATTATCTTATTATTGTTTATATTTCTTCAGTGTTGGTTGTGATCTCTCTTCTTTCATTTGTGATTTTATTTATTTGGGTCCTTTCCTTTTTCTTTTTGATCAATCTGGCTAGGGGTTTATCAACTTTGTTAATTCTTTCAAAGAACCAGCTCCTGGTTTCATTGATCTGTTCTACTGTTTTTTTGATTTTGGTATCATTGATTTCTGCTCTGATCTTTATTATTTCCCATCTTCTGCTGGTTTGGGGCTTTCTTTGCTGTTCTTTTTCTAGCTCTTTAAGGTTAGGTTCTGTATTTGAGACCTTTCTTCCTTCTTTAGGAATGCCTGGATTGCTATATACTTCTCTCTTATGACTGCCTTCTGCATCCCAGAGGTTTTGGGCTCTTGTGTTTTCATTTTCATTGGGTTCCATGTACTTTCTAATTTCCTCTTTAATTTCTTGGTTAACCCATTCATTCTTTAGTAGGATGCTCTTTAATCTCCAAGTATTTATGGTCTTCCCAAATTTTTCTTGTGGTTGATTTCAAGTTTCACAGCATTGGGGTCTTGAAATATGCAAGGTATGATCTCGATCTTTTTGTACTTGTTGAGGGCTGATTTGTGTCCCAGTATGTGATCTATTCTGGAGAATGTTCCATGTACAATATATTAATTTTAAATAGACATTTCAGCCTTATTGGGAACACAGTTAACCGATTCTAACTACAGTTGGGAAATTAGGGTCATCAAAATAGTTTTAAAGTGTGACTTGTGACTTTTTCTGACATCTTGCATTTTTTTTAAAGTGATCTCTACTCCAAACATGGGGCTTGAACTCATGACCCTGAGATCAAGAGTCCCCTGCTCTACAGACTGAGCCAGCCAGGTGCTCCTTCTTTCTGACATCTTGAAACAAAGGGGACTTAAGTCCCCTTTGGCAACTGCTTTACCAACCAGTTTACTAGCTGCAGATGAAAATCAAGGCCTTTGCATTTTTTTTCCCTCTCTGCCTGAAAGCTTCCCCTTCAGAGATATTCATACCATCTTTTCAACAGTCCCTTCATCAGGAAGACTTTCCCTAACCACCTACGTAAAAAAGCCCCCGTGCCTCCCAATCACACTACTCTTTATCCTCCTCTTTCCCTGTTTTATTTTTTTCATAGCACTTTACTACCACCAGATATGATAATCAGTGGTTTGTATCTCTGCACTGGGATGTAAGCTCCCCAGATTAGAGAGTGTAGTGTTGTATTTCTGTTGCCTCTCATGATACTTAGCACATGATAATCCTAAATATCTGCCAAGAATATGGGCCATTCCCACCTACTTCAAAGTCAAAAGCCAAGAGAAAAAGAAAGAAAGAAAGAAAGAAAGAAAGAAAGAAAGAAAGAAAGAAGACAAAGAGGAAAAAAAAGCTATTTAATTTAACTCCCTATTTTATTCACCAGATTTGGCTTAAATGAGTTTTGGCTGGTTCCAAAAAATCAAATGCACTATCAAAGGCCATGATCAGCTGACGCTGTGGATGGCACGTTATTAAAGCAAAGCATGAGTTACTACCTCTGTGTTGTAGGATCCACTTGGCACGATTTCCTCCAGCTGGGTAAGAGTCTTTACAGGGGGCAGAGTGATTATACTTTTTGTGAGAAGACTGAAAAAGTCAGCTCGATCTTCAGAGCCAAGTAGCAAATGGACATCTTGGTAACTAAAAAAAGACAGTTTGGGAGTAGTGAGCTGGGAAGAATCTGATTTGACATTGATAAGCAGGGATCAAAGTAACCCAAGAAGAAGGGGTGGACCAATTGGTGTATCATTCTGATGGAAGAGACAAATGGCGTGCTTGTTAGCCTGTTTAGACAAATCTCATAAAAGGTTAGAGGAAGAGTTTCAGGGCTCAGAGGCTCCATCCTTCTCCCCTCTCCCTCCCCGCCTTCCCAAGAGGTTACTGGAGTGACATCCTTCCAGGGTTTTTCCAGTTCAACCATGGAGAAAAGCCTGCTACAGTCTAACATAGTAAACCACAACTTGCCAAAGGGTGTTCTGCTGAACATTTGTTAGTTTGGAGAATGGTGGGTTGGGCCAAGTTCAAAAATACTTTTCAACTACAGGGGTGAGTGAGTGGCTCAGTTGGTTGACTCCTGATTTCAGCTCAGGTCATAATACCAGGGTCGTGGGATCAAGTCCTGCATCAGGCTCTGTGCTGAGTGTGGAGCATGCTTAAGATTCTCTCTCTTTCCCTCTGCCCCCCTCCCCTGCTTGTGCTCTCTCCAGATATATAAAAAATAAATATGAAAAAAACTTTACAGGATTTCTTGGGATCGTTAATAAGTTAGTATGCCATACAAATCTCCAAGAAAGACAAACAGCAGGCCCCTCCAAATTTCTTGGACTATGGAACCGTACTGTCATGAAACATAAATGAGAGTAACTTTCCAATGAATATACTTTGGACAAAACTGAACTCCAAAGAGGTTCCAATAAGGTCTTTCAGATATGGACGGTAGCATATATGAAATCAAATTTCTTACACACACACACACACAAAACATGGATTTGGCTTCCCCTTCCCTATATAAACTGTTTGCAAAAGTTCAAAATATGGAACATGTCAGTTGGCTCTGGTATTGACCCTGAATGAAAAACTGGGGCATGTGTAGTGGGCGGGGGCATATGGGTATCACCTGAGGTCAGCAATGGTGACAAAGACCTCCTGGTGCACAGGGCTGAAGAGAGAATGCAGAAGCTCCTCTTCTACCAGCACCTGCAATGAGAAGGAAAGAACTTTAAAGAGTCAAGAATGTGCCAAGTCCTTGGGCCAGATGATCAGAAATGTAGATGGCCTTCAAGAACAACAGCAGGAACTTCATCGGGCCCTGCTCCTTTGTTCCACAGGACTGGCAGCAGGACAGTGGCCAGGCTAGAAGATTATTCTCTGGAGCCAGAGCCTGAGGCCTGGCTCTGCCTCTTACTAGTCATTTGAGCTGACACAGGTTATTTAACCTCCTGTATCTCAGTTTCCTCATCTGTAAAATGAGGTGGTAACAGTACTATTTGCCATCACAGGGTGGTTGTGGATACTAAAGGAGCTAGTTCATAATACTTAGTAGCCCTTGATAACTGTTAGTGTCTGTTATTCATCATTTTTATTACTTGTGATTATTTCCAGCTGAGGCATCTGAACCCCTGTTTCTACTAAACAGCACTCTGCTATAGTGCCTAATATTATTATGTTGGCTGTCCTAGAAAAGGACTAGCTTTCCAAAGTCCACACTGGCAGAGGGAAAGCTGCCTTGCTTTGTTGGAAATATCTGCAGAGTGACAGAGAAGAAAAAACAGAGATGTTAGGAGCTAGACAGCAGCTGAGTTTGGGCACTGGCTCTGCCACGCACTCCGTGTGCGACCCTGGATGTATTAACTTCCCTGGGCCTGACTTTCCTTATCTGTATAGAGATTCGTCTCAGGAGCTGATATAAATAGCAAATGTAAATGGTTGTACTGGAAGCCTTGTTGGATTGTCTAGCCAGACTCTTTGGAAACTGGGTCATAGGAATGGGTACCTCACAGCCATGTTTCTGCTAAGTCGTCCTGTCCCACTAATCCCAGCTTATCCAGAAAGGAGTACACACTAAGGTAAATTAGATTCTTTGTCTCAGCACTCTGGAATTGAGACCACGAGCTTCAATCTCAGTGTAGCTGGCCTATTAAGAGGAGAATATTTTAAATTTGGGAACACTGTGCCCTATGAACAGGGTAACAGAGAGGGAGAATTTGGGGAAGAGAGGGGAGGGGGAGACACAGAGAGAAATGAAAATGTATGCAAAGGAGCAAAGATAAGAGATGGAGAGAAAGTTCTGAGTATGTGAACTCTGGGAGCACTCAGTTCTCAGAACTAAGAACAAATCTCCCCTTTTGTGTTTCAGCTGCCTCGAGTGGATGTCTCTTACCTGCCACCAAAAAGCCTCACCGGGAACTTAGAATAGTGTCCAGGAGGCAGTGCTCAATAAATATTACTGTGTTCTCTTTCTTGACCCTTCCCAACTTTTCTCCTTCTCTTCTCACTTTCCAACGCTGGTCAGATTTTGCTGGTGGCCTGATGCTCTTCCTTATTTCCTCAAGGAGTTCACTTAATTTTATGGCTTTATAGTCTAGAAGGGACAAAGCATAAGACTCTGCCTTCAGCCCCCCAGGGCTTTCCTTGCCCACATCTAGTTATCTCAAGGGCATCACCACTAAGATCACTGCTATGACCTGAAAACTTGGTGTTTAAAAGTGAGTTCATTATCTTTCCCCTCAAAGGACACACCTTCCCAGCATTCCATTGTTATCAATGGTGCTCTTTCCCAGGGCTCATAAAAGACATGATTTCTTTTTCTGCTTTATTCATTTCCCACATGCAATCAATCATGATGATAGCCACTGCCTGCTCTGCACAATATCTGATTCTCCATTCCTGCAGCCACACCCCTCACACTGGATGAAGGCAGCGCCTCGTAACTAAACCACCAGGCCTACAATCCCTTTTTACAATCAGTTGGGTATGAAAGTCTTATTATTTGTTCACAATTATGCTAACCACTATAGGGAATTCAGAAGTGAGAGGCTATTTTTTGTTTGTAAAGTATTTGTGTAGTAGAAACCTCTTGGGTGACTATCCAGAGCACAGCAATCATTCTTTCTCTGGGAACTGCCTCCAATACACAGACAGGGATGCCCAGAAATCATGTCATTACTATACGATGCTGCCCCCAAACATACCTAATTGATGAAGGAGTGGAGAACAGACCCAGTCTGAGCCAATTGGATTCCCTCTCCCAGAATCTGGAATTTTAATTTTTTTAATGTTTATTTATTTTTCAGAGAGAAAGAGAGAGAGATAGAGAGAGAGAGAGAGAGGGAGTGCAAGCTGGGGAGGGGCAGAGAGAGAGGGAAACACAGAATCTGAAGCAGGCTCCAGGCTCTGGGCAATCAGCACAGAGCCCGATGTGGGGCTTGAACCCATGAAATGCAAGATCATGACCTGAGCCGAAGTCAGACACTGAACCCAAGACTGAGCCACCCAAGCGCCCCCCAGAATCTGGAATTTGAGAATGACAGACACAGATTGAGAGCTGCTAGAGGTTTGAGTCATAGTCACTGGAGAGCAACCCCTGCCTTTGAGACCCCAGGAGTTGTCCTGGAACATGCTCTTCTGGAGGCTTGATTGTTAAACCTCTTCCTCAGAGTCTAAGAGAGATATCCCAGCATGCTGTTTTTGTTTTTTCTTTTAACTTAAGTGAGCCAGAGTTGATTTGTATTGCTTTCTCCAACAAGAATCTTAACAAGTCTTAACAAAATGACAGAGTTTGTCTCAAAGGCCTTAACGAAAGCCAGACAGATATTACTGTCTCCATTTTTCAGGTGGAGCCAGAGGTTCAGAGAAGCTAAATGATTTGTCTAAGATCACATGGGTTGCACTTGACAGAACTGGAACTAGAATTATGTCTTCTAATTCCTAAAATAGCTCTCTTTCCTCTCCACCATTCTGTTTCAGGGAGCTCAAACTCTCACTGGCACAAATGGACAGTCTTTTCATATTAGTTCAGTCTACTATGAACTGCCCATCCTCTGAAATCCTTCAGCATTTATTACCCATACAACTGAACAGTCTTCTGGCACATCATTCTCATCCATTGCCTGCCTTGCTGCTCAAGTAAATACAGTGCCTGTTCAATACTAAGTGTACCTTTATTTACCAAACAACAAAATAGTAGCTGGGTTTTGTGGAGGACCCCAGGTACAGAATTAGGGTAGAGCCCCTAGCAGGCAGAGGAGAAGTAAGAGGCACTAAGGACAGGTCTGCCTCCATTAAAATTCCAGTAGAGTAGGTCTTAGTGCCTGTGTCTGCTGCTGGCCACCAACAGCATCTAAAAAGGACCCCCACTGCTATTCTGCTTATTTCTAGAACCCTGGCCTGGACAGAGCTACATAGTAATTTGCCAGTCAAAGCCCCTACCCACTGGTCCCTTCTGTCTACCCTATCCATCACATCCTCCAAGCTTAATCAGAAGATCTATCTGGATTAATTTCACATCAATCTTATCATTTTTTTATTTATTAAAAAATTTTTTTTTAATTTTTATTTTTTTGAGAGACAGAGTGCAAGTGGGAGGGGCAGAGAGAGAGGGAGACACAGAATCCGAAGCAGGCTCCAGGCTCTGAGCTGTCAGCACAGAGCCTGATGTAGGGCTTGAACTTGTGAACTGTGAGATCATGACCTGAGCCGAAGTCGAGTGCTTAACCAACTAGCCACCCAGAGGCCCAATCTTATCATTTCTTTACTCTACATCCCAGTTGCCATTGCATTTTTTCTTTTCTATTAAAGTTCTCAACAGAATTTTTACAGGTTTTTTGACTTTGAGATAATAGACATACAATAAACAATACATATTTAAGTGTATAGTTTGATGATTTTGACTTATGTGTACATCCATGAAATACCATCACCACAATCAAGATAATAAACATACGGGGGTGTATGGGTGGCCCAGTCAGTTAAGCATCCAACTCTTAACTTTGGCTCAGGTCATGATCTCATGGCTTGTGAGTCTGAGCCCCCCATCAGGCTCTGCACTGACGGCACAGAGCCTGCTTGGGATTCTGTCTCCCTCTCTCTCTGCCCCTCCCGGGCTTGCTCTCTCTCTCTCAAAATAATAAAAATAAACCAAAAAAAAAAAAAGAAGACAATGAACATATGGATCACTCCCTAAAGTTTTTTGTGTTACTTTGTAACTTCTCACTCCTGTTTCTCCCCATTCTACTCCTATTTTCAGGTAACCACTGATCTGATGTCACCTTACATAAGTTTGCATTTTCTAGAATTTTATATAAATGGAATTATATGACATAGATCTTCTTTTTCTGGCTTCTTTCACACAGCATGATTATTTTGAGATTCATTCAAGTTGTAGCATGTATCAATAGTTTGGTCCTTTTTATTGCTGGACAGTATTCCATTGTAAGGATATACCATAATGTGTTTATCCATTCATCTGTTGATGGACATTTGTTTCCAGGGTTCAGCTATTATGAATTGAACTTCTATGAACATTTGTGTACATGTTTTTGTTTGGGCACGTGCTTCGTTTTACCTAGGAGTGGAACTGCCGGGTCATATGGTCAGTATTTAATGTTCTAGTGGGTGTGTAGTTGAATCTCACTGCGGTTTTAATTTGCTTTTCCCTAATCACAGTGAGGGAACATCTCTTCATATGCTTATTTATAAATCTTTTTTCGTGGAGTATCATAATAGATCTTTTCCCCCATCCTTTCCATATTCTGTTCATAGCTTCTTTGGTTCTTTTTATTTAAATACTGAGGAGGCGGGGCGCCTGGGTGGCTCAGTCGGTTAAGCGTCCGACTTCGGCTCAGGTCATGATCTCGCGGTCCGTGAGTTCAAGCCCCGCATCAGGCTCTGTGCTGACAGCTCAGAGCCTGGAGCCTGTTTCAAATTCTGTGTCTCCCTCTCTCTCTGATCCTCCCCCATTCATGCTGTCTCTCCCTGTCTCAAATAAATAAACGTTAAAAAAAAAATTAAAAAAAAAAATACTGAGGAGGCATGCATTGGCATGGGTCATGAGAAGACTGGCAAATGCCTTATGATTCTTCTTTATGATGGATTTCCCCCCCCCCGTAGGTTACTCAGCAGAAGTGCCTCTCCTCTTAGGTACCTCTCTTCTTGGTTTTTGGGAGCTGTACTCTTTTATTCCCTGCACATGGACTTTCAGGGAATTTGTAGACTTGTCCAGTGATGCAATGATCCATGCAATTCTCTCATGGACACCAACTACCTTTAATTCTAGGTTATACCCCTTCTTAGCTCAAATTTTGGTTGATACCTGACAGTGGGTATTTTACTACTGGCAGGACAGATCTAGATGCACGGGATGGGGAAATTCAGTGTACTTTTGCTGTTTGTGACTTGCATTTGTGGATCTTCTGAGCTGGCTGGTTGAAAATGTGGCAACCCACTGATGCCCATTCTTGTAGAAGTGAGATTCTGGAATTGTGACATTTTTTGGGGTCCTGTGGCTGCCTATCACCCTCTTTCTATGGAGTGAAGCCGAGTAGGAAACTGTATTCATTCTTAAATCTGCATTAATATCATTTTACTATTCTTGATGTATTAGTTGGAATAGTTCTCAACCTATTTATGAAGTGTGGTCCCTTCCAAATGGACTGTAAACTCTTGGAGGGCAAAGATGAATACTTCCAGGAAATTTGTATACTTCATTAAAGTACCACAGTGTTCTAAATACAGAAGACCCTTGATAACTGTCTACTGCTTAACAAACCTGTTATCTGGTTAGCCTTCAATTCTGAAAACTAATCATCAGTCTAATTAGCCTTATAGATTTGTGGGTTGGAAAAAAAAAAACTACTCATTTTCCTGGAGTGTGTGAGAAATCTCAGATTCAGAATTTTAGGCTTCAGAGAAACTGAAGGGGATATTTCATAGATGAGAAAAGTAAAGCATCAAAAAGTTAAACACTTGCTTAAGTGCATCACCTCCTTTGTAAAGCCTTTCTGGATCTTTTGACATGGAATCGACCATTCACTAACTCCTCCATACTCATACTATACTTTTTAAAACTTTTGTCACTGTCCCCAAGACACTTGATTACACCTTGCTTGGCTTTAGGAACAGGACTCATGTCTTATCTTTGTAGCCTCAATTCCCGGACACTGCCTGGAACTATGAGGCACTCAATAAGTCAATAAATTAATGTGGCTGAGTGTGGCTGGAGTTAAGTACAAATACAACAGTAAAACGAATACAACCATGTTTCTCAAATGTCAAATATGTGTTAGGTATCATGCTACATGACTTACGTTTATTTCTTATTTGGTACTCTCAATAGCTCTGTGAAGTATACAGCTATTCTTATTTTATAGATGAGGAAAGTGAGGTGCTGAGAAGTTAAATAGCTTCCCAAAGGTCACACAGCTAGAAAGAGGCAGAGCTGGCACTTGAACTTAGGCATCTGATTATAGAGTTTGCCTCACAACTATAGCGTGATTAATGAGAATGCAGTGTTGCCCTTTCTGAGAATTTTAAATGTTGTTCCTCTCCTTTCTACTCATCTTTTAGTTGGTTTTCATGGGTAATTATATTTGTGGATATTCCTGAGTATTTCTCCTCCGTGCACAGATATTGATATGAAAGAGGCCAAGGGATTTGATAATGTATACAAAGCCACTAAAACATTTGTTAGTCAAGTCACTGAATCTGTATGGTCCTGATAATTTGTGATAAGGTCACAATACTTACATTTAGGATATGCACAATGTCCTCTATGTGGCTGTGGATGAATGCTCCTACGGTTTCAGCATAGGGTAAAGCTCGGCTGAGAGAAGACAAAGATCTTAGGAATGTCAGCTTCTCAAGTTCACTCTGAATTTGTGGAAAAATGACAAAAACACAATTACATATTATAATCTCATTTGATAATTGTAGAGGGCTTTTAAAAAATGTTTATTTATTTATTTTGAGAGACAGGGAGAGCACATGTGGGAGGGGCAGAGAAAGAGGGAAAGAGAGAATCTCAAACAGGCTCTGCACCATCAGTGTGGGGCTTGATGCAGGGCTCAAACTCACGAACCACGAGATTATGACCTGAGCAGAAATCAAGAATTAGATGCTTAACTAACTGAGCCACCCAGGCACCCCTGTAGAGGGCGTTGGGGAAGTTTCCTGTAATGTTTCAAACATCTGACATCTCATTAATTCTAGCATCAGTCTTTTATTATAAGTAATGAATAAATTACAGGGGAATGAAATTCCTCATCTGCTGGTCCTGCTTGGGCTTACGATTTAGTTTTCCCTCTCAGCTAGATTAAATGCTAAATTACTAACTGCTCCATGATGGCTCTCCCCACCTTTAGTCTTTGCTTCCCCACCTACCCACCCTGTCTGTATACTGATTAACTGATTAAACTTTCTAAATGTGACCTTTGATGCTGTTACTTCCAGCTCTTGCTCTCTCTTTTTTTTAGTTTTTATTTGAGAGAGAGAGAGAGAGACCATGAGCTGGGGAGAGGGGCAGAGGGGGAAAGGGGGAGAGAGAGAAAGAGAGAGAGAGAGAGAGAGAGAGAGAGAGAGAGAGAGAGAATCTTAAGCAGGCTCCAGGCTCAGCATGCAGCCCGACGTGGGGCTCAAACCCATGACGCAGGATCATGACCTGAGTCTATATTAAGAGTCAGACACTCAAACAACTAAGCCACTCAGGTGCCCCACTTCTAGCTCTCTTCATGCCATTAAAGATTATTTTGAGACTTTAAGGGTTCCTATTAAAATGCAAGATCGGGGGGCGCCTGGGTGGCGCAGTCGGTTAAGCGTCCGACTTCAGCCAGGTCACGATCTCGCGGTCCGGGAGTTCGAGCCCCGCGTCGGGCTCTGGGCTGATGGCTCAGAGCCTGGAGCCTGTTTCCGATTCTGTGTCTCCCGCTCTCTCTGCCCCTCCCCTGTTCATGCTCTGTCTCTCTCTGTCCCAAAAATAAATAAACGTTGAAAAAAAATAAATAAATAAAAAAATAAAATGCAAGATCAGGGCGCCTGGGTGGCACAGTCGGTTAAGCGTCCGACTTCAGCCAGGTCACGATCTCGCGGTCCGGGAGTTCGAGCCCCGCGTCGGGCTCTGGGCTGATGGCTCAGAGCCTGGAGCCTGTTTCTGATTCTGTGTCTCCCTCTCTCTCTGCCCCTCCCCCGTTCATGCTCCGTTCATGCTCTGTCTCTCTCTGTCCCAAAAATAAATAAACGTTGAGAAAAAAAAAATGTTTTTTAAAATAAAAATAAAAATAAAAATAAAAAAATAAAATGCAAGATCTTGGGAGCCTGGGTGGCTCAGTAGGTTGAGCCTTCAACTCTTTTTTTTTTTTTTTTTTTTTTTTTTAATATTTGAGAGAGAGAGAGACAGAGCACAAGGCGGAGAGGGGCAGAGAGATGGAGACAGAATCTGAAGCAGGCTGCAGGCTCCAAGCTGTAAGCTGTCAGTATAGAGCCCGATGTGGGGCTCAAACTCACAAGCAGTGAGATCATGACCTGAGCCAAAGTCAGACGCTTAACGGACTGAGCCACCCAGGCGCCCCGAGCCTTCAATTCTTTTTTTTTTTTTTTTTTTATATATGAAATTTATTGTCAAATTGGTTTCCATACAACACCCAGTGCTCATCCCAAAAGGTGCCCTCCTCAATACCCATCACCCACCCTCTCCTCCCTCCCACCCCCCATCAACCCTTAGTTTGTTCTCAGTTCTCAACAGTCTCTTATGCTTTGGCTCTCCTATCATGGTATTTGTGACACTCTGACAAAACTATCTTCTTATTCATCTATTTTCCTGCCTGGTTGTAGGTTCAGATCAAGGTAGGGAATGGATTTTCTTTTTTTTTCAATTCACTGCAGCAATGCAATCCCTATATTAATTACAAAGAAATGATTTATATAAAGCTCTGCTGCCATGAAGTGTAAAGAACAGTTTAAGTCAAAAGTGAAGACCAACAGGGGTGCCTGAGTGGCTCTGTCGGTTTAGTGTCCGACTTTAGCTCAGGTCATGATCTTACTGTTTGTGAGTTCAAACCCCCATCGGGCTCTGTGCCGACAGCTCAGAGCCTGGAGCCTGCTTTGTCTCCCTCCCTCTCTCTTTCTCTCTCAAAAATAAATAAACATTAAAAAAAAAGTGAAGACCAACATTCTGGCTTTAAAAAATTTTTTTTAAATGTTATTTATTTTTGAGAGAGAGAGAGAGAGAGAGAGAGAGATGGAGTGTGAGCAGAGGAGGGGCAGAGAGAGAGAGGGAGACACAGCATCCAAAGCAGGCTCCAGGCTCTGAGCGGTCAGCACAGAGCCTGATGTGGGGCTTGAACCCACAAACCGTAAGATCATGACCTGAGCCGAAGTCAGACACTTAACCGACTGAGTCACCCAGGGGCCCCTAAAAAATTTTTAATTAGCATTATACATAAAGGAAATGTAAAGCTTGAATAATTTTTACAAACCAAAACATCTGCATATATATATTCAAAGAAAATGAAATCTGGATCTCAAAGAGACCTCTGCACTCCCAGGTTCACCACAGCATTATTCACAACAGCCAAGATATGGAAACAACCTAAGTGTCTGTTGACAAATGACAGACACCTTCGATACTGTCACTTAAACATACCAGGCTTCTCTCAGTTCATAAAACATGCTCTTCTCCTTTCTGCCTCAAGGTTGTTAAACATACCATGTCCTATTTCTGGAATACTTCCTCCAATTCTAACTTCTAGTTTCTCCTAGTCATTCCTCAGATCTGAGCTCAAGGTGTCCTTCCTCAGAAATGCCCAAGGTTGGGGCGCCTGGGTGGCTCAGTCGGTTAAGCGTCCGACTTCGGCTCAGGTCATAATCTCACGGTCTGTGGGTTCGAGCCCCGCGTCAGGCTCTGTGCTGACAGCTCGGAGCCTGGAGCCTGTTTCAGATTCTGTGTCTCCCTCTTCCTCTGACCCTCCCCTGTTCATGCTCTCTCTCTGTCTCAAAAATAAATAAATGTTAAAAAAAATTTAAAAAAAAGAAATGCCCAAGGTTAAGATAAATTCTTCTGTTATGTGCTCTCACAGAATAAACTAATGAATGAATGTTTTGCCTGAACAACAGAATACTGTGCTAAGTAGGAAAATATAGACCTATAGCTATTGACCTAGAAAACTTTTTTCCTCCCACCATCTCTGATGTTTATTTTTCTATAATTACATGCATTTTAAAAATAATTTTGTATTTTATTTTTTTTAATGTTTTATTCATTTTTGAGGGAGAGAGAAAGAGACAGAGCACGAGCAAGGGAGGGGCAGAGAGAGGGGGAGACACAGAATCTGAAGCAGGCTCCAGGCTCTAAGCTGTCAGCACAGAGCCTGACACGGGGCTTGAACCCATGAACCGCAAGATCATGACCCGAGCCAAAGCTGGATGCTTAACCAACTGAGCCACCCAGGCATGCCTAATTACATGCATTTATATGTGTTGAAGAAAAAGACTGAAAATAAATACACTAAAACATTAACATTAGTTATCTTAGGAGAGTGGGATTTGTAAAGACTTTTATTTTTATTTTCTTCCTTTAATAGGAATTTCATAGTTTTTATAAACATAAGTATAAATACAATTTATAAATGTATACATGTATATTATCAAAATATAATCATAAATCAGTTTTATAGTCTAGAATATCAGTTATATTTGCATGTTAACAAAACAATAAATGTTTAAAATATTTGTTAAAATGGAGGAATAAGTTGGATAACTAGGTAAGACTGCTTGTGCACACCTGTAGGTCACCATTAAAAAACTCCTGGATAGACTGGATCAGCCTCTCAACAATGGGCTCACTGAGGGGGCCTTGTTGGGTCAGGTGTCTGAAGCTATCTGTGAGCGATTCCTGAGGGAGTCCAGCGATGTCAGAGATGTCCGAGTCTAATACCAAAACGAACACAGCAGGTGATGCCTCCATACTACGTAAAGTTATACAGTCTAGTGGGGAGAGCCACTGGACATCAGGTTAGGCATGTCCTGGTCTCACCTTTACTATCTGCTCTGCAACCTTGACTAAGTCCCTTCTGCTCTCTGAGTCTCAATTTTCTCAATTACAAATTCAACATTCTTTTTTTTTTTTTTAATTTTTTTTTTTTTAACATTTATATTTGAGACAGAGAGAGACAGAGCATGAACGGGGGAGGGTCAGAGAGAGGGAGACACAGAATCTGAAACAGGCTCCAGGCTCTGAGCTGTCAGCACAGAGCCCGACGCGGGGCTCGAACTCGCGGACCGCGAGATCGTGACCTGAGCTGAAGTCGGATGCTTAACCGACTGAGCCACCCAGGCGCCCCACAAATTCAACATTCTTTAAGGGCCTCCTAAGCTACAAAAACCTTTAAGTGTGAGCTATGACAGAGTGGTTAAGAGCACGGATTTTATATCTCAGTTTGAGACTAATTTGAATCCTGGCTCTACTACTTATTAGTTGTATGATCTTTATCAAGATAGTTTGCCTCTTGGTACCTTAGTTTCCTCACCTGTAAGACAGGGTTATTATGAGGATTAAGTGAGGTAATAAATACAAAAGACTTATCTCAGTATGTGGCCTCCAATAAGCATTTAAATAGTAGATTTTATTATTAAAAAGTCTATGACTCTGGGGTGCCTGGGTGGCTCAGTTGGCTAAGCATCCGACTTCGGCTCAGGTCATGATCTCGCAGTCTGTGAGTTTGAGCCCTGCATTGGGCTCTGTGCTGGCAGCTCAGAGCCTCGAGCCTACTTTGGATTCTGTGTCTCCCTCTCTTCTCTCTCTGCCCCTCCCCTGCTCATGTTCTGTCTCCCTCTTTCAAATATAAACATTAAAAAAAAAAAGTCTATGACTCTGTAGTGACAAGAGCTTAAAATATAGTAGCAGCCCCTTGTTGATCTCTCCCTACTGGACCAGGTTGCAGTAAATGTCTGAAGTCTCTCCTTCCAGACCTGGGATATACTTTGATTAAGAGCACAGGCTATGGAGTAGGTCTGCCTAGGCTTGGATCCTTGCTCTGCCTCTTTCTAGCATTCTGACCTTGTGTGATCTTACTTTCTCCGGACATATTTCTTCATTTCCAAAATGAGGATGATAATAGAGCCTACCTCATTTGGTTGATACAGAGCTAGCACCAAGGAAGTGTTGGTAAATATTATTCCCTTGTTGAGTGACAATTATGGTGGCATCCTTTCCCTCTTCGTATTGCTTTGCATCCTTACCTCCTCTATTTTCCTAAACCAAATCCCTTATTCCTGTTGGGGAAACAGTCTTACTATTTCCCCCTTTACATACCCATCATCTGAGGGTTTCTACCACCCTTCTTCTGTACACTTTTTGCTCTCCTGAATTATAGCCTCTCCTGCAGATTCCTGCAACTCACTGTCACATTCTTCTCATGCACTAGAAGCCCTGTTCTCATTCACCTCTCATCTTTGCATGGGCTTTCCTTCTCTCTGCATGTTTCTTCTTCTTCCCCACCTTCCCTACTTCCTACCCTGTTTGCCTAGCTAGCACCCACTCATCTTTCAGGGCTCTGTGCCAGGATGCCTTTCTTAAATCCTCTCTTTGCCCGTTTTGACTAAGTATCCTCCTAGCTGCTAAAAAACCTCTTTATATCTGTTCCCTATCCCCACTCCCAATCATCCATATTAAACTGAGTTCCAGTCATTTATTTATAAGTCTGTTCTGTTCATTAGTAGATCTCCAGCAGCTAGATCAGTGTTTATAGCATAGTAGGGCTTCAATAAATATTTGTTGATTGAGTGTAGAAATGAGTAAATGTAGTTCCTAAATAGTCTTTCCTGTCTCATGCACATGCTATTATATCCACCTGGAATGTTCCTTCCTCCACTTCTTGCATGGGTTGTTCTTTCATATCCTGGAGGACTCCTTCAGGTTTGAACCACACCATCTCAGATAGGTGTTCTCTGACGACCATGGCTTAAAATCGGTTCCCATCTCCCTTACTTTTTGTCTCAGCCCTTTGTATAATTCTTTTAGAGTATTAACTACAGCTCATACTTTATTTGATATGTTTAATTTTTTTGGTCCTTTCCAGCAAATTATTTGAGGACAGGGAACATGTCAATCTTGTTCATTACTGTACACTCAGCAACTGGTACTCAATGAATGTTTGCAGAATAAAAGATAGATATTCTGTAGCCCGATCAAGTTTCCACCTACAACCATCTTTCTCTTATCAGAATCCTTCCAGCACCTAGACTCTGTGCAAGTCTGCAGGATTGCCTGTCACAGTTTCCTATATGTCTACACAAATATATTTTATCTCATTTTGCCAACCATATTCCAAGCTCTTAAATGCAGGGACCAAATTCATTGTCAAAGTCTAGTTGAGGGCTCTTATCCAGCAACGTGACTTGAAAAGTCCCTGCCAAAAAAAAATTAATAATAATAATAAAATAAATAAATAAATAAATAAATAAATAAATAAATAAATAAAAATCCTTTCCTCCTTTCACCTGTAAGTTCAAGGCTACTTGCATCTTTTTTAACATCCTCTAAATTGCTCAGCTGCAAATCCACACTTCCTGAATCATTGTCAGAAGCACAGGGGATCACTATGTCTTCCCGACTACAGATCCTAGGAATGAAGAGGGGATTAGAAAGGTTAGTATTTTAGGACTGCTTCCATGTCATCACTCAGGTGAAAGCTTAAATGTCACCTTCTCAGAGAAGCATTTACTGGTCACCAGTCTAAGTGAAGTAGCCTCTCTCCACGCAGTCCCACAGCTGTTTTCTAATTTTTTTTTTCATAGTATTTAACCATTACCTACAACTATCAAGTTCATTTGTGTTTGTTTGTTGACTGTCTCCCATCAGACTGTAAGCTCCATGAGGACAGAAACCTTCTCTACACGGTCATGGCTGTATTCCCAGCACCTAGCACAGTGTCAGCCTCATGGGGCATGAATGGATAGGTAAGAAATACCATGTCGCTGTTAAAAGAAACTGAGGTAGAACAATTTCCCCTTCCCTAATCTCCCTTACCCTTTCCTACTTTTTGTTTCTATAGCATGCAATACCTTTTAATGTATCATTCACTTACTTATGATATTGTTTATCATCTCCTCCTGCAAAAAATGTAAGTTCCATGAAGCCAAGGATCTTTGGCTGCTTTGTTCACGAATGTATTCTAAGAGACTAGAATACTGCCAGGCACAAGATAATGTTCAATAAAAACTGACTGAGTGACTGAATAGATCTCTATTTTCTCAATGTTTAGCATATAGTAATGAATGAAAAGGCAAGTTGTTGAGCAATGTGTGTAAACTGTGTGTGTACATATGGACAGACACACACACACACACAAATGTTGGGATACGTGTAGGAAAACTTATGGTATTTAAACTTTTATATTGCCTGAATTTTTTTTTTACATTGGCATGAATATAAGATGTTGACAAAGATGTGGAACGGGGCGGCGGGGGGAGGCACCTGAGTGGCTCAGTCGGCTAAGTGTCGAGATCTTGACTTTAGTTCAGGTCATGATCTCATGGTTTGTGAGATCAAGCCCCACGTCGGGCTCTGTGCTGATTGCACAGAACCTGCTTGGGATTCTCTCCCTCTCTTTCTCGCTCTCTCTCTCAAAATGAATAAACATTAAAAAAAAAAAAAGATGTGGAGCACAGAACTCCTATAAATCAGAGTTGGTAGTGTATATTGGTACAACCATTTTGGAAATAATTTGGCATCATCTGGTAAAGCTGCAAATGTGCCTATAACATGATTGCAATAGATATAAACAACCATAAAAGCATACACAATGGTAAAATGTAGTAAAATAATAACGAAATGATGAGTTTGGTTTTCAATCGATTTTATTTCATTGTTAAGTTTGTATAATTTAATTTTTCTAAGTAGCTGTATTTAACAACCAATTTGAAAAGTTCTTGCTAAATTTAATAAGTGAGTCTCACAAGTCAGTATGAGATGGTTCCAGCACAACACTGGTTGTCTTATTATTGAGTTGGGAGATTTTTTTAGTATTTATTTATTTATTTTGAGAGAGAGGGAGAAAGCCTGAGCAGGGGAGGGGCAGAGAGAGAAGGAGAGAAAGAATTCCAAGCAAGCTCTGCACTGTTAGCTTAGAGCCCCACACAGGGCTTGATCTCACCAACCACGAGATCAAGACCTGAATATAAATCAGAAGTCAGAGGCTTACTGACTGAGCCACTCAGGTGCTCCAGTAAGAGTTTTATATATATATATATATATATATATATATATATATATATATATATATATTCTCTATCAGCACCATCCATTAGAAATTTCTGTGATATTGGAAATTTCTATAATTCTGTGCTGTCCAAAATGATATCCAGTGGCCACATGTGGCTATTGAGCACTTGAAATGTGACTAGCACAACTAAGGAACTTTTAATTTTAATTAATTTAAAGTCAAATTCAGATATTCACGTATAACTAGTATGTAAGTATCTATTTTATTTAATAGCACAGTAGCAGACAGAAAGACCTCACTCTTCCCTATTTGGGGTAATGACATTGGGGACACTAATATTTACCATATTGTGCATGCTTTTAGATGTTCTTAACAGTTAAAAGCACAGATTATGGAGTCAGAATGTCTGGGTTCAAATCTTTAGTTCCTTTCTCTAGAAAATGGGAATAACAGGACAAACCTCACAGAATGGTGATAAGGAGTAAATAAAGTACGGAGAATGCTTACTACACTCGGGCTATCCTGTAAACGCTCAATTATTACAGTTAGTTATTATTGAGTTCTTAGATAAGACACTTTCATTTTTTTTATTATTATTATTACGGGATTCTTCTTATCTTAAAACAAACAAGCTGCTTTTGTCTCAGGAGTCACTTCTATTTTTGACCCTGTTACTTCTGTAAAATTGGGCTAATAGGCTCAGTTATTTTGAGAGGTACTAAACGTCACCTATAGGTCAGTTACTAACGAGCGAAACAGTCTTTGGAGGAAACTGCCATAATTCCTTAAAGGAAAAAAAACTTAAAAGGAAAAGAAAAAGAAAACCTAAGCCCTCGAATATTACCCGCCCCTCCTCAAGGGACCCTACCCATTCCTTTAAAATTGGCCGGGCTGCAGAGAGAAGACTGAGTGACGGCGCGATCGGCCAATCAACGCGATTGGCCAATCAGAGGAGGCCCCGTTTCGGGCCCTCCCCAAAGCCTCATCCAACCGCGTACCGGTAGCGCCCGGATCAAGACCGTTGCGAGGCGGCCGGTTCCAAATGGGCCAGGTTGCGGGGGGTAGGCGGGCCTATACAGAAGGACCGCGGCGCCCTTTGCGCGTGGGGACTGGAATTCAGGCCCCAGCTGCTGGGACTGGCCCGACCCAGCGGGACGGCAGGGACTAACCTGTGTCTAGATCCCATCCCAGCACGCGCAGACCGCCGCGAGTCCCTGGCGTCCCCTCCGGCGCGCTCTTGGCGCCACTTTCCCGAGCGGAAGTCAGCCTGCGGCTCGGGCCCTGGTGGGACCTGCTCGGAGAAATGGCGTCGCCGGGTGAGGCGTTGTGCATGGCTCGGCAACGGGGCCCCGCGGCCGGCACGCCTGGGCGAGTGGGCCGTAGCCCGCGGGAGGCTAGTGCTCGCCCCTCGGGAGCCGGCCAGGCGGGAGCTTCTTCCCCTGTGGGGAAGGGGCATGTGCTTGGGCTCTTTTTGGGGTCGTGTGATGGAGGGCTGTCTAGCTGGTGGGACTGCAGGCAAGCGGAGGTGGGGTGGGTGCGAGTGCGGCGTGGAGCTACGGGTGCCCCCGAGGCCCAACCGGGGGCCTCGGTTAACCCTAGGTCTGGCTTCACTCATTCATTTGACTCGCGGCGGTTCCCGGACCGGCGGGGGGTGCCTGAGTGGAAGCTTTCGGCCAAATCGTTCTTCTTTGGACCGTGGTTTCCTTTTTAGTAAAAAGGAGGAAGGAAATCACTCACCTGAGAACGTAGGATATAAATTCTGAAGTTAGATTCTCCTGGTGCATGCTTGTAGCCTGCCAAGTGTTCGTTTTGTGTTCCAGCGCAAGTTCCTTAACCTCTCCGCACCTCAGTTTCTGATGTGTAAACTAGATCAGTCACATTATCCGCTGCATAAATTGCTGTATCAAAATAAGCTGATTCCCTTGCGTAGTTTAAAATAGTATATGGCACTAAGCAAGCATCAATAAAGTTAACTGCATTGCTAGTTATTGAGTGAGCACTGTGCAGAATGGAATCCTCATGTAGTCTCACCGCGGCGGCGTGGGGCATGTGTACTATTATTTACATTTGACAGATAGGAAGGCAGAATTTCAAAGAAGAGAAGTAACTTGCCCACGATAACAGTGACTAAGATACTGGGTCATTGTTCCAGTTTTTGAAAAGTTGAGGGTGATAGAGTGGTTAAAAACAAACTTTGGATTCAAAATGCCTGCAGTTTGATTCTCATTTGTTTTTTAGGGCAGGTAACTCCTGAGTCTCAATTTCTTGGTCTGTAAACCACACTCATTTGCATGTTGTGAAGATTTAATGACTCAGTGCATGCCAAGTACTTAGCATATAGTATGGGCATATCCCACACATGTTTTCATAGTCATTTACTAGATCTTAATATATTGAGTACATGCATGTATACAAAGCACTGGAGATTCAGGTTTTTCTTGCATTTTTCTATCCTTTAAAAGTTCTGGCTTTGACCTTGAATTCTAGCCAGACTGACTGCTTCTCACCTCTACTACTGTCACCCTGGCTGTGACCACCATTATCTTTTTACTTGGGTTATTACTAACTGGTGATCCTTTTTAGGTCCTTTCTCCTGCATAGTCTCAACACAGTTTTGTTTATTCTTGGCAATTGTGTCAAGATCCCATTAAATCCTGACAATTGTGTCAATGATCCTGTTAAAATGTAAATCAAATCACTCCTCAAAACTTTCTAGTGGCTTCCATCTCACTCATTAAAAGCCAGAGGCCCTACAAAGATGTTAAAGGCCCTTCAGATTTAACCTCTGCTGCCTTTATCACCGCTTCCATACTTTTCATCTTTTGCTTATGCTACTCTAGCTATACTTTCCTCTTTGCTAATATCCAAGAATACTATATATACTGCTGATTCAGGGTCTTTGCACTTGCTTTTCTTCTTGGGATAGTTTCCCCAAAAATGTCTTTGTGACTTGCTCCTTCTTTTCCTTCAGGTCTATACACAGTAGTTTTATTTCTTAGTTAGACCTTCATGGACTCTCATATTAAAAATTGTAGTTCTTCTCAGTTAATCTCTTCTGTGCTTTTTTATTCTCCATAATGATTGTCACCTAACATGATGAATAATGTTTCTTAATTGTGTTGTGTGATATCTTCCTTTTCACCCTAGAATGTAGACTCCGTGAGGTCTTGTTTTGTTTTTTCTGTTTCCTGCTTTAATACCAAAAATAGTGCTTGGTAGGCATCCAATAAATATTTTATTAATGAATGCATTATAGATTTCTTTCTAGTGTTTTTAAATTTTTTTTTTCAACGTTTATTTATTTTTGGGATAGAGAGAGACAGAGCATGAACGGGGGAGGGGCAGAGAGAGAGGGAGACACAGAATCGGAAACAGGCTCCAGGCTCTGAGCCATCAGCCCAGAGCCTGATGCGGGGCTCGAACTCACGGACCGCGAGATCGTGACCTGGCTGAAGTCGGACGCTTAACCGACTGCGCCACCCAGGCGCCCCTCTAGTGTTTTTAAAAACAATTTTTTTTAATGTTTATTTTTGAGAGAGAGACAGACAGACAGAGAGTGAACAGGGGAAGGCAGAGAGAGAGGGAGACACAATCCCAAGTAGGCTCCAGGCTCTGAGCTGTCAGCACAGAACCCAACACGGGGCTCGAAGCCGCTAATGGCGAGATCGTGATCTGGTCCAAAGTCGGACGCTTAACTGACTGAGCCAGGCACTCCTTCTAGTGTTTTCTTAAACTGTCTATTTTTTTATTTTGAGAGGGAGAAAGAGGAAGCGTGAGCAGGGGAGGGGCAGAGAGAGAGGGAAAGAATCCCAAAATGTAGGGCTCCATGTGGGGCTTGATCTCACAAAACATGAGGTCATGACCTCAGCCAACATTGAGTCGGATGCTCATATGACTAAGTCTCCCAGGCACCTCTCTTTCTAGTGTTTTAAAAAGAACTTTTCACATTTTTTAGATTATTTAACACATACACAAGGATTTAAATAGAACTAGCATTCATAGAAGAACGATTCTGAGTAGCACTAATGTAGGCATCATTTCTATAATATACTCCAAAAAATAATTATCTAACCTCTTTAGTTAGATTTGAGTTTGAGTCCAAGATCGGCTGCAGGCTACTCTCACTCTGAATTTTCTTATTTGTAAAATAGATACAATCATGCTTTTTAATAAAAAAAGTAATGTGTATGCCCAACGTGGGCATTGAACTCAACAACCTCGAGATCAAGTGTCACATGCTCTACCAGTTGAGCCAGCCAGGCTCTCCCTAATAATGCCTTTCTTAAGGGATTATAGTTCAAAGTAAATTTGACACTATAGACAGAGGTTTAGGACCATTTCTATTGGCCTCATGATTATAGTAGTGCTCCCGTATCTGCAGGGCATACTTTCCAAGAACCCCGGTGGATGCCTAAAACTGAACCCTATACATATGTGTTTTTTTCTATACATGCATACCTATGATAAAGTTTAATTTATAGATCAGGCACAGTGAGAGATTAACAACAATAACTAATAGTAAAAGAACAGTTACAACAATACATTGTGCTAAAGGCTATGTGAATGTGGTCTTCCCTCTCTTTCAAAATATCTTGTCCTGTACTCACCCTTCTTCATATAGATAACTACATGATAAAATGCCTACGTGATGAGATGAAGTGAGGTGAATGACACAGGCATTGTGATGTAACGTTAGGCTACTGTTGACCTGACAGTCCTGGACCGTGTTTGAACATGGGTAACTGAAACCATGAAAAGTGTGGATAAGGTGATGGTGGTGAAGGATGGATATTGTACAATCGGGTGGCAGACAATTCAGGAAACAGCCCATAGAATGTACCATTCCTAACTGCTTCCTGTCTCCTGGAGCGTAATAGACAAGGATTAACTTTTCTTTCCATGTATTTAGCAAATATTAATTTAGTACTATGCCAGGTGATGTGTAATACTTGGAAATACGGGGATGTATCGGAGAAACTATCCTGGAGCTTACAGTTTAGCAGAGGAATCAGACATTACACTATTACTTACGGTTGTGAAAAAGACAACATGGAAGAAGTACCGGTTGCTATGCATTGATCTGGCAACAATAGCAGTGCTAATAGAGGTAGCTAACATTTATGTAGTTCTTGCTGTAACAGTCACTGCTCTAAGATCTTTCTATGTTAACTCATGTAATCCTCATTACACCCCTAAGGTAGGTACTGTTACTCCCCACTTTACACTTGAGGAAACTAAGGCATGGGTTGGCCACATTGTAACTGCCACAGCCACGCTGCTAATAAGTAGCAGAGCTAGAATTTAAACCTGGCCTCAGAGGTCACATTCTTTATAGTACTTTATAGTGTGGCTGTATAAGTCACTATAGTACTGGGGACCTAACCCAAGTACTGAGGGCTGTTGGGAGGCTTTTTAAAGAAGAGATACTTGAAATCTGAGAGTAAAAATTAAGCAAAGTTGAAGTAAGGGAAAGCATGAAAAAGTGCTGGGTAGGGAAGAACATGACTCATTAGAGGAACAGAGGGAGCCAGAGAGCCACAGATGGAGGGAAGAGTGAGGGAAGAGATCCTGTGAGAGGCAGGCAAGGCCGTGGTGAGGGGTCAGGATTGGGCCTGTCCTAGTGGCATAGGAGTTACAAACGTGCTTGAAATGGAGTGGCCTGATGGGTTCTGTGCTTCAGCCCACAGAGGCTGCCAGGAGGACTGCCCTTCAGATGGATGAAGGAGACAGTACCCACCACTCCCTAGGACTTCTTTCCAGTTTAAACCTCCCAGTCCCCTCCCGCTTCCTCTAATGATTTGGTTCCCAGACCTTGGTATACGCCATCATTGGAACTGTACATAGAACTTTGGAATCGTTTGTGGAGTGTATTTAATAGTTATTTCCCCCCAAGGTTCAAGCACTGTCTTCCTGTTGGCTCTGACAATCATAGCCAGCACCCAGGCTCTGACGCCCACTCACTACCTCACCAAGCCAGATGTGGAGAGACTGAAAGCCTCACTGGACCGCCCTTTCACAAGTTTGGAAACTGCTTTCTACTCCATCGTGGGACTCAGCAGCCTTGGTGCCCAGGTGCCAGATGTAAAGGTAAGGCTACTTTTGTCTTGGCCTCATCCCTTGACTGTGTTCCTTTTGTGTACTTCAGAACTAACTCTTGCTCATTTGAGGAAGACCAAGGCAAATCCAATGTAAAAAATACTTATTTCCGTCTGCCAGATCTTTTTTTTTTTTTCTTAATGCCTAATGTATGTTTAGGACCATGCCAGGCGTTATAGTAGAATATAAAGAAGAGTGAGTCTTAGAAACTTAACATTTTACTGTAAACTTGACATTTTACCTCTAGAAACTGTTGCTATAGTTCTGAGTGAGACTGTACAATACCACATGGACTTCTTAAGTGCCCTGTACGTGTGACTCATAAATAATAAAGGAATTCAAGATGAGAGCATTCATATTTATTAAACACTGACACTGTATCAGGCAGTTTTGATTTTTTGTTTTTTTGGACCTTTGATGAGGAACATGCATCATGACTAAAACTTTACCTGGTTTTAGGAACAGTCTTAAGTGAATTTACATTTTATTTATTACAGTAGCATGGATAGCTAGGGTAAAGGGGTTAAGGCCAGGTTTCTCATATAAGCCTTGTGTTATTAGTTTTCTGTGGCTGCATAACAAATGACTATAAATTTAGTTATTTGAAACAGTATTCATCTATTAGCTGATAATTCTGTAGTGAGAAGTCCAGGCAGGTTTGTATGTGCTCTCTACTTAGTGTCACAGAAGGTCCAAGTAAAGGTGTTGGCCAAGCCTGGGCTCTTATCTGGAGGCTCTGGGGAAGAATGTGCTTCAGTTTTCTTCAGGTGATTGACGGAATGCATGCAGTTCTGTGCAGTCTGAAGTCTAAGATCCCCATTTTCTTGTGGGCTGTCAGCCAAGGGCTGCTCTCTGTTCCTCAAGGCGACCCACATTACTTCTCATGTTGTCCCCTCCCCATTTAAGTCAGTAATGTCATGTTGAGTTCTTACTCTTCAAATCTCTCTGATCTTTTCTGCTACCAGTTGGAGAAAACTTTGCTTTTAAAGACCTTTTTCGTCTAATAACCGTTTCCATCTTCCCCTCCCCCAGTACCTTTTACTTGTAGAACAAGCCAGATCAACTCATCCTGGAGAAGTTTCCACATTCTGCCTTTGGTTGATAGCATCTTCATACTGTTTTTGAACATACCTCCTTATCTCTTGTATTCCTATAAACTGATAGTTAGCTCTTGAGGCTTACTTGTATTCAGGTCAATTTTCTTTTTTTTTTTTTTTTAATTTTTTTTTTTTTAACGTTTATTTATTTTTGAGACAGAGAGAGACAAAGCATGAACGGGGGAGGGTCAGAGAGAGGGAGACACAGAATCTGAAACAGGCTCCAGGCTCTGAGCTGTCAGCACAGAGCCCGACGTGGGGCTCGAACGCACGGACCTCGAGATCATGACCTGAGCCGAAGTCGGCCGCTTAACCGGCTGAGCCACCCAGGCGCCCCTCAGGTCAATTTTCTTGGCAAAACCATTTCATAGGTACTTCCTATGTGTACTTTCTATCAATGGGTGTGTAACTAACATCTGGTTGTTTTAATTATGATAAAGTTGGATCAGTGGATTCAGGTGTTGTCAGATTACCCTCTCTCTGTAAACAGTATCTAGTAGGGACTTGTTTTTGTAAAATCTCATCTGACAATATCTTTTAATTGGGAGTTTAGTCTATTTATATGTAATGTAACTATATTGTTTAGTTTAAGTCTACCATCTTGTTTTTTGATTAGCTGTTTTTTTCCTCCTTCCTTCCTGTCTTAGATTGAATAATTTTTTATAATTTAAGTTTATTTATTTATTTTGAAAGAGAGAGAGCATGGGAGGGGCAGAGAGAGGGAGAGAAAGAGAATCCTGAGCAGTCTCTGCACCGTCAACATGGAGTCCGATGCAGGGCTCGAATGCACGAACCGTAAAATCATGACCTGAGCCAAAACTAAGAGTTGGATGCTTAACCGACTGAGCCACCCAGGTGCCCTGGATTGAATTAATTTTTGATTATTCCATTTTATCTCTTCTGTTGGCTTTTTAGCTCTACTTATTATTTTAGTATTTGCTCTAGAGATTGTAATGTGCGTTTGAACTTCATCAATATACTTTGAATTACTATTTTGCTATGTCACGAATAACAAAAGAGCCATATAACGAGATATTTCTATTTAAAATCCTGTCATTTGTGCTATCGTTTTCATACTATTTACTTTCTTTTAAGCATCACAGCCTTGTACTGTCTGTTGTCCAGTGTCTCAACTTCGTATATTTTTTTAGTTTTGTCATTATTGATGGCAGGAGGTAACTTCAATGCCTTTAATTCTGCCACGGCCAGAACTGGTAGTCCCGGTTAATGTTTTGCAATCCATGGCAGTTGTTATTCTTTTTTTTCTTTTTTCTTTTTTGAAGTATAGTTGACCTACAATAACAGTTGTTATTCTTTTTGATGCTCAAAATGTCGCCTTTTAGCCAGTAGGCCAAAATGCCGTTCTATGTGCATTTTTTGCTTGTTTTTATGTGATCTAGTAGGAGAGTTTGTGATGTCTTAGGCTTACTTTTACATTTCCTGCCCCACACTAAAATCAGTAACTGCTATTGATTTATTGAATGCCTCCTGTGTGCTGGGTACATTGGATATATTAGCTTGAGTTAATTGTCTTAATTCTATGTGGTCAAAAATAGTATCCTGTAATAGAGGAGGAAATGGAAGCTCAGAAAGGTTAGGTAATTTGCCCGAGGTCTGCCAGCCATCATCTGAATACTGTATGGCAGAAGTGTTGACAGACTATGGCCCCCAGAGTCAAATCCTGCTTTTGTAAATAAAGCTTTATTGAAACACAGCCATGCCCACTCTTGTAGCGGCTTTTGCACTTTAGCAGTAGAGTTGAGTAGTTACTGTAGAGACCGTCTGGCCTGAAAAGCCTAAAATATTTACTCTCTGGTCCTTTACAAACAGAAAGTTTGTTAATCCTGCTGTATGAGGTCCACACTCATTCAGGTTTCTTCCTGACAGCTAGCTCTTGTTTCCTGCCCAGTATTTCCTTCCTTAACATATGACTGTATTAAGGAGACAATTTTTCCTTGTGATCATACTGTTATAAACCCTCAAGGTGAATGTACTTCCTAGTAAAATTAGTTTTGCTCAAAAGAACGAGTGCAGGCATCGGTGCTAGTTAGCCCAAGTTTTTGATTCTGGCTCCACCTCTCTGTAAAATGGGAGTTACGATCCCTTCCTCACTGGATCATTATAAAAATAAAGTGAAATCCTATTAAGCCTAGTAAGTGTTCGGCCTACAAAAGGCCCTTCAGGTGGTAGTTATTGTTATTATTATTATTATCATCATCGTCAATATTTTAAAAGTTTTGCTTCTATTTATAATTTGTTCAGGGGAGTTCAGACAATGCCTGGCACAGATACTGCAATGTACAGAGGGATGCAGTCTGTAGAGGGCCTGGGGACGAGACAGAGCAGATTGGGAGATACAGAGTGAAACAGTCTTGCCCTATAGAGGTTTTATATTGTGAGATATAGGAGACAAAATTGGAATATTAGGTTAATACTAAATTTTGGTGGATTTGAATGCAGGAAGAGCAGTTTCTACTGGTCATTTTCAAGCTTGTATGGAACTGTAGGATTCAGTCCAGGGAGATCATGGAAGAATGAGCCACTTCCACGTTAGCTAGAGCAGTGGCTTTTTATCTGTCTCATGATTTGGGGTTCCACATGGATTTAGGTTGAACACATACTCCTAAAGGTGTTCTCTGGTGATGTCCAGAGTTTGAGGGGACGTTGGTCAGGGCTGAAGATGCAGACTGAAGCCATCTGGATGGCTGCAGTGCAGTGTGATATGGGGTAATTGCATAATTGGGCCAGCTATGGCTTTGTGTTTATAACACAGACTCTAAAGTCAGACTGCTTGGCTTCAAGTTCTTGACTTCAGAACTACATAGCTGAGTTAACTGTGCAGCTTACCGAACCTTTCAGAATCTGTTTTCTCATCTGTAAGATGGAGATAATAATAGTCCACTCACCACTCATAGTCTGTTAGCATAGTTAACATGGTGATGGCATGGAGTATGTACTAAGTATTAGCTCTCAGCTCTATTATGTAGTAGTAGTGGGTGATGGACATCGATTGACATTTTTCTCGACTGTCATCCCCATTGCTTGATGGCTAATAAACAGAGGGTGTTCGACACATGGTTGTTGAATGAATTGTAAACGTTGGCTTATTAGAAATGGAAGCTCTCAAATATGCCTGTTAACCAGAAAGTAAATGGGTTAATCACACTTTTTTCTTCAAGTCGCTTGTGGAATGTGCTGCGGTGATTGTGTGATGTGCACATCGTAAGCAATGGAAGGGAGTTGTATGGAAGGTTCAAGCTAGCAAATTGCCCTATTAGATGTGCGCACTAAATAAATCCACTGAGGACAGTCTCCCTTACTGCCACTTCCATGTGGTGATGTGCATCCTGCTCCATTGTTGTTGCTTTCAGCTGAGCAGAGAGAATGCCCTCAGCCCTGCTAGATGCACTGAACTGGCTGCTCTCACAGGTAGATCCTTAGGGGAGATTTTGGTTATTTTGTCATAAAAGATTTTCCCAGCAAAACTGAGAGGAATGGGGTTTAATAAGAATATGAGTAGAAGGCAGTTGTAGGAATAACAGAATGTGGAATGAGAGTTAGTTTTAGGTGTTAGGAAGAGTGAACAATTTCATTTTAATAATCAGGTTCTATATATGTATAATTAAAAGCCATACGCACATGAGGGTCACCTGGGAGGCTCAATTCGTTGAGTGTCTGACTTTGGCTCAGGTCATGATCTCATGGTTCGTGAGTTCAAGCCCTGCATCGGGCTCTCTGCTATGTGCACAGAGCCTACTTCAGATCCTCTGTTCCCCCCCTCTCTGCCCTTCACCTGCTTGTTCTCTCTCCCTCAAAATAAATAAACTTAAATAAAAATAATAAGCACATGAGAATGGTGGTTTTATAGATGTTACTGCTTAGCCTTCTTTAAGATTTAAGAATAATGAGAGTTGTTTTGTATTCACTATAATGAAAACATGAAGTAAATAGGTTATATATTATGGCAAAACTTGTGATGTAGTGTTTGAATGACTAAAATCAGGAAACATTAGGCAGTGTTTACAGGTTGTCAGACAATCACACACTTTCCCTGTCTGTAAAAAGGCGAAAATGGTACCTATCTTATAGGGTTGTTATGGGGATTAAATGAGATGATTTGTATAAAACGCTTAGCTTGGGGCGCCTGGGTAGTTTAGTTGGTTGAGTTCTGACTTCGGCTCACATCATGATTTCTTGGTTTGTGAGTTTGAGCCCCGCATCAGGTTCTCTGCTTGGGATCCTCTGTCTCACTGTCTCTGCCCCTTCCTCTCTCTCTCTCTCTCTCTCTCTCAAAAATAAAAATTAAAAAAAAAAAAAAGAATAAAGTGCTTAGCTCAGTGTCTGGTACATGGTGAGTACATATGAAGGACAGGATGTTTGTACCATTCACCGAGTACTGAGTGCTTGTTGAGGGCCAGGTACTCAGCTGGTTGCTAGGGATAGCAGACAGTCAGACATTCCTTCAGGCAGTAATTATTTGTGGAGCATTTGCTATGTGCCAGGCATTATACTAAGTGCAGAAAAGATAACAGCTCATTACCTAGTGAAGGACAGGTACCACGATAGTGAGATCAGGTGCTGAGTACAAAAGGATGCATAGCATGTAGAAAGTCCCAGGCCCACGTGGTGTGTGGAGTTCAGCAGAGGGAGAAGCTCACTCACGCTGTCTGCTGAGAAAGCTCGCCATAAGCCCTAACCTTGTACAGGGGGGTTGCCATCTGTACTGGCTGCTGCACGATTCATTTAGTCATTTAACAGATATTTAGTGAATTCGTGCCATGTGCTTGGCACTGGGGATTCAGTGTTGAACAGTGAAAGAAAGCTTCTGCCCTCTTGGAATGTATACTCTAATAGTGGAGATAGACATTAGTCATATAAGCAAATGTATACATGAATATTTGTAACTACGGTAAGTTTTACGAAGGTGAGGTATATAGTGTTTATTTTTATTTTTTATTAAAAAAATTTTTTTTTAACGTCTATTTATTTCAAGAGAGAGAGACAGCGCACGAGTGGAGGAGGGGCAGAGAGAGGCAGACACGGAATGCAAAGCAGGTTTCAGGCTCCGAGCTGTTAGCACAGAGCCTGACGCGGGGCTCAAACTCACGAACTGTGAGATTATGACCTGAGCCAAAATTGAACACTCAACCGACTGAGCCACCCAGGTGCCCCAAGAGATATATACTATTTATAAATAGGGGACTTTGACCTGGTCAGGGAAGGCTTTCCCAAGGAAATCTCTGAACTTAAATCTCACTCTGTATCCCTCTAAATTACAGCTCCTTGAGGGCAGGGACCTTGTCCATTTTATTTGTTGTACATCTCCAGTTCCTAGAATAGCAGCTGGCATGTGGTAGGCACTCAGTAACTGTTTATTAAATGAAGGAAGGTATGACTGATCTGAAGTCTAAAGGGAGAAGAAGAGTTAACGGGGGCAGGGGAGGGAACTTTAGGCAGAAGGAATGGCATGTGCAAGGGACCTGTGCAGGCAGGGAGCAGATTACATTTGAGAGACTGACTGGAGGCCGCATGTTAAGCAGACAGTGGGAGAGAGAGGAGTGCAGCCAGAGAGAAAGGCTGGAGCTAAGTCTAAGTGCCTTGGCGGCCACAGGAAAATTTTTGCTTTTTCTCTAAAGAGCAGTTGATTTTAAGCAGCAAGTATCACGATCCATTTTCATTTTAGAAATGTTTCTTTCCTGTTCTATAGAAGACAGACTTTGGTAGGGGAATATGGGGCAACACTGAATGCAGAAGGGGTGCAAAAGATAATACCCGGGGATGCCTGGGTGGCTTAGTCATTTGGGCATCTGACTCTTGATTTCAGCTCAGGTCATGATCTCATGGTTTGTGGGATCGAGCCCTGCAATAGGCTCTGTGCTGCCAGCATGGAGACTGCTTGGGATTTCCTCTCTTCCTGTCTCTGTCTCTGTCCCTCCTCTGCATGCATGCGTGCTCTTTCTCTCAAAATAAATACACTTAAAAAAAAAAAAAGTTAACACCTGGACTTCCAGCGTTTGCTGCACAGGTAGATGTTGAGCTGTTCTGTAAGACAGGAACATAGGTTTGTGCAGGCAAGTTCATGAATTTGGTCTTAAACCTGTTGAGTTTGAAATGCCTTTGAGTCATGTAAATGGCCATTGAGAGAAGTCTGGGTTGGGGGTAAAAATCTTGAGAATATCTGCATAAAAGTTCTGGATGAAGCCGTGGGCATGAGTGAGATTGCCTCGGGAGAGAGAGGATGGATGAGAAGTGGGCCTAGGAGTTGAAAAACTCCAGCGTTGAAAGGTCAGGTAGAAGAGGATGAAAGTAAGGAGCCCCTGTGAGAAGTAGGACAAGAGCCAGGAGAGTGCTGGAGAATCCTGGAAGCAAAGGGAGGCGAATGTTTCAGAATGAGGAAGTGATCAGTTCTGTCCAGTGCTGAGGGAGTGAGCACTGGAAAGTCTCTTTTGGCTTTTCCGACTTGGAAACTCACTGGTAGCGGAGAGAAGGTAGCAGCTGGGGGGAGAGAAGGATCAAGAAAAGTTTATTTTAAAAAAATGTTTATTTATTTATTTTGAGAGAGAGAGAGAACCTGAGCTGGGGAGGGGCAGAGAGAGAATCTCAAGCAGGCTCTGCGCTAACAGCGTGGAGCCCAACGAGGGGCTCAGTCCCCACGAACTGTGAAATTGAACTGTGAAATTGTGACCTGAGCCAGAATCAAGAGTTGGGCACTTAACCGACTGAGCCACCCAGGCGCCCCCAAGGAAAGTTTTTTTTTTTTTTTTTAATTTTTAATTTTTGAGACAGAGAGACAGAGCATGAACGGGGGAGGGGCAGAGAGAGAGGGAGACACAGAATCGGAAGCAGGTTCCAGGCTCTGAGCCATCAGCCCAGAGCCCAATGCGGGGCTCGAACTCACGGACCGCGAGATCGTGATCTGAGTCGAAGTCGGACGCTTAACCGACTGAGCCACCCAGGTGCCCCAAGGAAAGTTTATTTTAAAAGAAGTCTTGACTTCTGGGTGACTCAGTCCGTTGAGCGTCCGACTTTGGCTCAGGTCATGATCTCTCAGTTTGTGGGTTTGAGCCCTGCATCGGGCTCTGCACTGGTGGTACTGAGCCTGCTTGGGTCTGTCTCTCTCTCCCCCTGCCCCACTTGCTCTCTCTCAAAGTAAATAAATAAACTTTAAAAAATAAAATAAAATAAAGTAAAAGAAGTCTTGAATTTTGTTAATATGTCAGGAGTTACCAATTGAGAGGGAGAAGTTTAGCTGACAAGTTGAATGAGATGAATGGGCTTCCAGATGGAGAGAACTGCTCACACTAATCTGGAGGCCTAAAAGTGCTTGTGTTTTGGGAGCAGTGAGTCGGTTGTCCGGGACAGCCAGAACAGAGGTGCGGGGGAAGTGTGGTAAGAAGTATGTATGAAAAAGGTGAGCCCAAGGGGCGCCTCAGTGACTCAGTCAGTTAAGTGTCCAACTCTTGATTTCAGCCCAGGTCATAATCTCATGGTTTGTGAGTTCGAGTTCCACAGCAGGCTCCATGTTGACAGTGCCGACAGTGTGGAGCCTGCTTGAGGTTCTCTCATTCCCTCTCTCTCTCCCTCCGCTGCTCATGCTCACTCCCTCTCTCTCAAAATAAATAATATATATGTACATACACACATACATATATGTGTGTGTATATGTATTATATACATGTATGTATATATACATGTATGTATATATACATATGTGTAATATATACGTATTATATATATGCGCACACACACACACACACACACACACACACACACACATATAATTTTTTTTTAAGAGGAAAAGGTGGGCCCCGTTACAAAGGACCTGGTGTGGGAGCTCTTGCCTTGGAATGCCTCTATATCACAACACGGTGACGAAGTCTGGCGAGATTACAGAGTGTGGTGTGAGAGGAGTTCAGAGTAGTTGGGAGATGTTAATGGTGAAAATAAGGGAGAGGTAAGGGCAGATGAGAGAGATTTAGCTATCTTTTCTTGGCTCCTGATTCTGTTCAGGGAGTTGTAGGGAAGAATGGGTAGAGAAAAGCACTGATGTTCTTTGCTCAGGAGGATGTTTAGATAATTGGGAGTATTAATATAGGGCATAGAAGGTTAGAGAGGAGCAGATAGGGAGTGGACACTTAGGGGACGATTTGCAGGCCTCAGTTGGGAAAATGAATGTAGGATGAGGACAGCTCAAGTCAGAGTTACAAACCCTTGGAAGTGGCCAGCTGAAGCCTCAGCATTGGGTGGTCTTCCAAGAGTCCAGGGTGTGTTTCCAGAGGTCTTCTGGCACTTCTGCTGCTGCTGCTGTTAAAACCTAGTACACATTGGGAGCTTAAAAGCCACTGACTGCTGGGACTGTTTACCTTCATTTGCCTGTACAAAGAATTAGGGAATTGGCACAATGCTGGTTTTCCTACAGGATAAATAATTTTTCACTAGAGATGAAAAACCTTGAGAGACAGAGGTTGTATGTAGCTCAAACTATGGAGCCAGGCTGCCTGGGTTTGAATTCCAGCTCCTCCATTAAGAGCTGAGTGACCTTGGACAAGTCACTTTGCCTCTCTGATGACTCAGGTTTCTTGTCTGTAAACTTAAGATAAGAGGAGGACCTAATACTTAAGGAGAAATGCACATAAAACACTTAGAACAATGTTGACACATTTTATTTATTTTTTTTTTAAAGTTTTTTTTTTTTTTTAAACGTTTATTTATTATTTTTGGGACAGAGAGAGACAGAGCATGAACGGGGGAGGGGCAGAGAGAGGGAGACACAGAATCGGAAACAGGCTCCAGGCTCTGAGCCATCAGCCCAGAGCCCGACGCGGGGCTCGAACTCACGGACCGCGAGATCGTGACCTGGCTGAAGTCGGATGCTTAACCGACTGCGCCACCCAGGCGCCCCGATGTTGACACATTTTAAGTGCTCAAAAAGTGGTAGCAGTGACCATAATCCTTGGGGGGTGGAGGGGGAGGGGTGGTCTTGGATGCTGTTGTTCTATTGTTAAAGCACCAGATGGCGATAAAGTACATGTCTTAAGTTTACCCACATTGTCCTGAAGGATTCCTTGAGTAGATTGTTTTCTTTTTCAGATCCCTAATTTGTGCAGTGTGAAGTATTTCTTTGTGTGTTTTTTTTCTTCTCAAACTTCTGGTTGAAACCCATTTGTTTTGAGACTCTTATTTAACTTCTTTCATAAAATTTAAAAATAGATTTTTGGTTAAAGTAGCACACACACACACAGGAAAAAATCCAATAATACAGCACAACTGTTAATGAAAAGCATCAACCCATTACCTGGCCCACCTTGTTCTACACCCTGTCTTACTCCTCAGAAGCACCCACTTTTAACTGGTTTTATTGCCACTTAATTTTGAATAGCTGAATTTTATGTTACCTCCATCAAAATGTTTAGCAATGTAACTATTAGATAGTATTCCTTGTGGTTTGATACAGTGAGAATAGCATGAGTTTTATTATGTGCCTACTTTGTGGCAGACACTGTGATTGGGGTTCATCCAAGTTTTTGCTCTTCAGTAACTGGTCACTGGGGGAGGTAGTTAGTACAGTGTGGTAAGCACTTTGGGGGAGCATTTGGGAGGGAAGGCCCTGGCCTAACCTGGGATGAATGTCCGTAAATGCTTTCTGGAAGAGGTGACATCTGAACAGAGATGAAGATAAGACCTGGTTGGGCAGACTGGAGGGACAAGGGAAGGGTGCTCCCAGCCGGGGTAGTAGCAGGGTCACATACATGCCAAGGCAAGATCATAGTGTCTCTGGGTAGCTGCAGCACGCTGGAGGGTAAGACTTTGGAGTCGGAGGTGGTGTGGTGGTAAAGCTGGCACTGAAAGTGCCAGTCACAGGGGCATTTTATGCTGTATCAGAAACTTCGGCTCTTTTTCTGAGGATAATGTGGAACCACCCGAGGGTTTTGATAGCAGAGTAACATGGTTACATTTGTATTTTGTGAAGACCACCCTTGAAGCAGTCAGTATGCAGAATGAACTGCATGGCTTGAGGCCAGTTAGGAGATGATTAAAACAGACTAGGTGACAAATGGCAAGTACCTGAAATAAGGCAATGAGGGAAGCCAGAGGATGGGGATTGGGTTGGAAAAATGAAAGGAGATAGGGTCACCAGGCTTGTAGGGTAACGGAAAAGTCGAGAATGATTCCTAGGTTTCTGCTTCAGGTAGTAGGGTATGTGGTGGTGCCTGTACATGAGCTGGAAGGTCCAGGTGAAGAAATAGAAGGTTTCAAGCTCATTTTAGGTGTGTTGAACTTGACTTAACTTTGGAGACATCTAAGTGGAGACCCCAGTACAGTTAGAATCTGTGGAGACGTTGCCATTTTGTGGCTTTGTCACCTTCATCAGGTGACTTACCAACTCTAAGCTTAGTTTCTTTTCCTGTCAAATGGGAATGGTAATCTCTACCATAGGGTCCTTATGTTCATTAAAAGGAAGAGCATCATAAACACCCAGCACAGGTTATGGCCACAGCAGGTGATCAGTGAAAATGTTTTTTTTTTTTCTTTTTTCTTTTCTCTTAGGCTTCAGAAGGACTAGAATACTTTAGGTTTGTTGCTCTTGATATGAAGTCTACAGTGTTGGGTAATACAGTGTTCTATGGAAAATACCTGCTTAAAACACAAAATCTTGTATAGTTCATACTTTTAGCCATCACAGATTGTTTAGCATTTTGTCCTCAAAAAACATGTATGCTTTCCCAGTCACTGTGTATATTGCCACTTATCATTGACTTTCCCTCCTATTTAGAAAGCGTGCGCCTTCATTAAGTCAAACCTTGATCCAGGCAATGTGGATTCCCTTTTCTATGCTGCGCAGTCCAGCCAGGCCCTCTCAGGGTGTGAGGTGAGTCCAGCTTCTACGTTTCTATATGCTTTACACTGTAATGTGTATTTTTAAAGGGGGAGGGTCATGTCAGATTAATTTTTTTTTTTAACAATAAGGATCCATTAGTGTGGGTGGGAATTCCATTCTTGTGATTTTATTTTTCTTAAGGAAATGGAGTTTATTTTTTTCTCCGAGTTTTCACTTTTCATGGCTTTTCAATAATTTTTCCTATAGTTGCCTCTCTTCTGGGAAGCCTAGATTTTTCTCTCCAACTCCCTTTAACTTTTAAAAATGTTCAGAGTAAAAGAAGAATGTCCCCATGCCAGATTTCTGGAAATCCGTTTCATTGAACATAGGAGAACCATACAAATAGACAAGTGACTTGCCAGAATCTTTTCAAGTGTTATGCTGAGTTCCTACAGACATTGAATTCTGGTGTCCGAGCAGTTGAGGAGGGACAACCGTGTGCTAGCCGGGTGGTATGACTTTGGCGGTCTCTCTGTGTGTTGTTTGCCACAAACTACCAGCACCTGTTCTAAACTCTATGTCTGCCAATCCTTTCTTAGATCTCTATTTCAAATGAGACCAAAGATCTGCTTCTGGCAGCTGTCAGTGAAGACTCATCCGTTACCCAGATCTACCATGCAGTGGCAGCCCTAAGTGGCTTTGGCCTTCCCTTGGCTTCCCAAGAAGCACTCAGTGCCCTTACCGCTCGCCTCAGCAAGGAAGAGACTGTGTTAGCGTAAGTCACCGTGTCGAGCACTTTTCAGACTTCATTTGTGTCAGAGACTGTCCTGAGAGAGGGTTCGTCCGCTGATTTCAGCACATATTTTCTGGGCATCTACTATGTGCCATGTGCTCTGCCAGGCGCTGCAGACACGATATTAAATTAAGACAGGGAAGGTCCCTGTCTTGGTGGACTCATCTGGACACCGTGTTCCTCAAGATACTGAGTCAGAATATAAACACACTGCCATATAAAGACAGAATTGCTTCAGGGGCACCTGGGTGGCTCAGTCGGTTAAGCGTCCGACTTCAGTTCAGGTCATGATCTGAGTTTGTGAGTTCAAGCCCCACATCAGACTCTGCACTGACAGCTCAGAGCCTGGAGCCTGCTTCGGATTCTGTGTCTCCCTCTCTCTCTGTGTCCCTCCCCTACTTGTGCTCGCTCTCTCTCAAAAGTAAATAAATAAACAAACATTAAAAAAATTTTTTTAAATAAAAAATTAAAAAAAAAAGAGAATTGCTTTTGAGGTTAGAGGCTGAAGCAGGGGAGGAGATAACCGAGGGAAAGTGAAGCCAACAAGCCACGTGCATCTTTGTTGAGGTTTGGCTGGGGCACAGTGAGCTGTTGGCAGTGGAGGCCCTGCACTGGAGGACGGCTTATAGGATCCCTTGAAGCTGTGACAGACACATCTGCTGGGAGAAGTGTGTGCTCAGAGGAGAGAGCATTCTAGGAATCAGACTCTACTACTCTGCAAAAGCTTAGGTGAAGGAGAAGCACTTAAAGGAAAGGAACTCTGAGCAACTTTCCTGTTTATTATAAATTTAATGTTTTAACGGACTTAAGGATGTTTACTAAACTTTTTTTTTGTCATTAGTGAAATGCATTTAAAAATTTTTTTTCATGTTTATTTTTGAGAGAGACAGAGACAGAGTGCGAACGAGGGAGGGACGACAGAGAGAGAGGGAGACACAGAATCCGAAGCTGGCTCCGGGCTTTGAGCTGTCAGCATAGAGCCCGACTCGGGACTTGAACTCATGAACTGTGAGATCATGACCTGAGCCAAAGTTGGACGCTTAACCGACTGAGCCACCTAGGTGCCTTGATTAGGGAAATGCATTTTAAAGTTTATTTACTTATTTTTGAGAGAGACAGAGACAACGTGAGCAGGAGAGAAACAGAGAAGGGGGGGGAGAGGGAGAGAGGGAGAGAGGAAGAGAGAGAGAGAGAGAGAGAATCTTGAGCAGGCTCTGCCCTGTCAGCACAGAGCCCTGTGTGGAGCTCGAACACACGAAACCATGAGATCATGACCTGAACCGAAACCAGGGCACCCAGGATATTTATTAAACTTAAAAGTGATTCTATATGTAGTTTTTTTCTTTAACACTGAAATTCCCCACTTATAACAGTACATGTATTTTTTGTTTTGTATTTGTCCCCCATTCAGTTGCAACCCCTGAAAGGAGGGGGAGCACCTGGCCTCTTGTTATTTGTTTAGCAAGATGTTGGTGACACCAGTTCCCTATTGCAGATAGTTCAGTTGTTTCCCAGATTTTTGGGTTTTTTGTTAGTTTGTTTTTGTGGGGAGGGGGTAAGATCAAAATGTTTTTAAACTTGAAATTTTGTTAAGGGCAGGGCTCACAATCAGTTGACATTCTCTCTCACTCACACCCTGTTCATTTGCACACGCTCAGTAAGTAATCAGTGACTTTGGGGCTACTTTTCCCAGGGCTGACGTCTTGTACACACTTTGTCCAGTGCTTGGCCCTGCAGTCCTTTGCTTTCAGGTCACATTATTTTGATCTCCTCTCATAATCCCTTGGGAGAAATCCCCAGGGATCCCCAGTGAGATCCGTAGTATCATGTCCAGATATCCCTGTCATCACTGCCTCAGTCTGATGCCATCTTCTACAGCAAAACTTTCCTTTTCCCTCCAAGCAAAAAAGAAAGTTTCCCTCCTCAAAATCCCAGAACAGGAAAAAATACAAAGAAAGTACATCTATTTTGGAGTCAGTTATACTTGCTTATATGGTTATACTTTGAACACCAGCTCTGTTCCTTTCTTGCTCTGACTTTGGGTTAGTTACTAACTTCCCTGAGCCGCATCTATAAAATGAGCCCAATAATCCTTACATCATAGAATAAATGTCAGGATTAAATGAGATAATGCATGTGAAGGAGCTCTTGCAGTGCCCAGTTCTTAGCGGGCTTGCACCAAAAGCTCCTTCTCTAGAGCATTTCCTTCTTAGTCTCTTTCTTAGGAAGCTGGTTACTTCCTTGGTTTACTGTAGTTCTTTCTCTTTTAGATTGTAAGCTTCTTTATTTGTGGTGTGCACACAGCATGGTGCATGGGAGGTGCCCAACAAAGAGTTTATAAAGGCTGAAACTGTACTTTGATGTTTCTGTTTTCTTGTAGAAAGCGTGCAGGTAGAAAGAGCACGTGCTTGGGATCGGGGAGAACTATGTTCAAATCCAGACTCTTCTACTTAATATCTTTGTGACCAACACCAGGAGCTTCAACCCCCTTAAACCTCAGTGTTTTCATATGTAAAACGGAGAGAGTGGTATCTGTCTCATAGGGTTATTGTGAAGATCAAACTGGCAAGGTGCCTTATATAACATTACTACTGACTTGCCCTGTGTAAGGAAATTGGATCTAAATTAGGACTTGTAAATGGGTCATCTACATTTAAGTGGACTTATTCTAGGATATGAATGTTCATAAACTTGTCTAGAATGGAGAAAAAAAAAATTGTAGGTTTGAAGGAACCATCTGAAAAGATGCCATTGTGGTGTCCTATAACCTAATTTCTTTAAATCATTTGCTGTATATTAGCAAGACAAGATCGGCTTTCTTAGTGTTTGAAAAAGTACTTCAGAGGGAAAGAAATTGCTGACTGGGGAATAAGTAATTAAAGCCAGTGACAAAACTTTTCAAAAGCTAAGTGGATTAATTTCAGTCTAAAAACTTCTAAAGTTGTTACCAGCATGACACTCACTCGTTCTAAAGAAGAGAAAAATGATACCTTAATTGAAAAGTTCTTTCTTGGCTGTCTTAGCAACCTTTTCTGGCCTCAGCATTTATCACGGGCAGATGTGGGATTTTATCTTGTTTGGAAATTCAGGTTTTGTTTTCTCTAGTGCTTTTTAACAACAAAGATCCCATGGGAGTCATTGAATACTCTGGGGCTTTCCTGTCCATGGACTGTAACTCCCCTATTTTCCAACTTGTCATCTTAATGGAATTAATTTTCCATAGAGGGAATCTAAATTGTTATGATCTCAATGAAAGCAGATAAATTCTCTCTACATTCCCCAACACATTGACCTGATTGATAAATGGTGGTTTTATATAAAGGCCCAGTCGTGTCTTGGGAAATAGGTAACCATTCTGGGGTTGAGTAGCAGTGGCTTAACCACCAGGGGTCCTCAGCTTTATGCATTCTAGAAAAGCAGCATTTATATTTTCCGGGTTATCTGCACTAAGAGAATAGAATCTAATAAAAAAATCTTATGCATATATACCTTTCACATTCTGCCTTGAAAGTTTGTCTTACAGGAATATATTCATGAGTGGATAAAACTACATGAATAAGGCATAAAAACAATGAAGTACTGATACATGCTACAACATAAGTGAGCCCTGAAAACATGCTAAGGGAAAGTATAAGGAACCAAATACAGGTTACATGTTATCTGATTCCATTTACATGAAATATCCAGAATAGGTAAATCCATAGAGACAGATGCAGATTGGCGTTTACCAGGGGCTGTGCCCATTAAGCTGGGAAGCAAGTGCTTAATGGGTACGGGGTTATCTTTTAGACTGATGGGAATGTTTTGGAACTAGACAGAAGTAGTGATTGTACAACATTGCGAGATACATACTAAATACCACTGAATTGTTCACTTTTCAAATGGTTAGTTTTCTAATGTAAATTTCACTTCAATTTAAAAATATTTAGAGAGATGAGTAAGGGCTATCTGTTACAGCATTGTATGACTTAGGACAACATAAATGTTTATCAACTGGAGATTGAGTAAATTCTGGTACATCTAAACAGTACGTACTATGTCATGGTTAATAAGAATGAAGTACATTTATATGTACTCATGTGGAAAGTTGTATACAACGTATCATTAAACTAAAAATAAGTTGGAGAACAATTATCTTTTAGGAGTAGGTATTATAGGAATTTTAACTTTCTTCTTTAGTAATGTATTGCTTGAAGTTTTGACAAATATGTACTTTTATAATCAGAAATAAATGGTAGGAAAAGAAAAAGGGAATACATTCCGGTTTCAGAACTGAATTCCTTTTATCTTATTTAATGCCTGAAGGATTAAGTGACTTTCAGCTCTCCCAGCAGGGTGATGATAGCACAAGTATTGAACATTCAACATGTGTTTCCTGAAGCCTTCTTGTTTATAACACATTCATTTGGTTTGCTCCAAATTCTACCCAACAGTCTGCATATGTAGATTCTATAATATTCTTTGGTCTTAGAGTAAGAAAAGTAGAAAGTTAACAGGCAGCTAAGTTCTGCCTAGCACAGTTTCTTGTACAACATACAGCTTGGTTGAATTCAATTCTGTTCTCCTGAAGAGCGTATCTCTTTTAAAACTAAGTAAGTCTTAGTCTCAGTGTTGTGTGTGTGTTGACACTAGGAGCAAAACATATTTTCAGAGGAGAGTGAACCTGTGCTCCCTCTCTTCCCTGTGCCCACGGTACTTATTTCAGGTCATGTTGCCTGGACTGCCTTCTCTTGCTGTTATGATCTTTGTAATATGATGTCCTTTCCCAACTGGATTATGATTAAGTTCCTTAAAGACTGAGACTGTGTTATACTTGTAAAGAACAGGAGAGGGGTATTCTTGAAAATGTCCCAATATAGGAAAGAGTGAGTAGATAAACAGAGATTTGCCATTCATTGGGGTTGTACTCTTTATCTTCCAGAACGGTCCAGGCTCTGCAGACAGCATCCCACCTGTCCCAGCAGGCTGACTTGAGGAGCATTGTGGAGGAGATTGAGGTGTGAATTTATTTTGCCAAATGAATTTCGCAGCTCCTGTCTTTGAAACCCTTTAGAAGAGTCTTGCACAGAGACATGCATGGTTTATTTTGGCCAGTTACATTTCTTTTCATATCCATGGCACACTTATGTTCTTTGTATCAGAGCAATATGTCCTAGGAGATATTTGTTCAGGTAGGATAGCTACACCATCAATAAGGCAACGGACTACTTTTGCAGCCTTTTGTAGGTATAGGTTCATAGTCCACAGATTTTAGAGCCTAACAAACCTCAAATTCAGGTATTTTTTAATGCTACTCATTACTTTGTAATCTCAGGCAAATTTTTAATGTGTGAGCCTCAATTCCTTATATGGGGTTGTAGGAACAAGTGAGGTTCTCAAGTCCCTAGTACATAATAAGTGCTCAGCAAGTGGTCACTGTGTTTTTATTACTCCATCCTTTCCTTTACCTAGGACCTCCTGCTGCTCAGAGCCTACTCTCATGGACTGCATAGTCAGTGATGACAGGCAGTCCACACAGTGTCATCACTGGGTGCCCCACCCAGTGTGGGCACATTAGCTGCCCCCTCATATTGCCCAGAAGAGGTATATGTCTCTGTTCATCCTTTAGAGCATTGAATAAGAGAAATGCTCTGCTCTGTAGGTTGTATCCAAAAGGATGGCCATGGGATCCGCCTGTGTCATGATGCTTCCTGGGTGCACTGCGGCCTGGCCCACTGGCCCTCTGCCCAGAGCAGGGCTTAGGCTTGAGTATAGGGGTCAGGGAAGGAACACTGCCAGGGCTGCAGCAGATACTGTTCTCTTCAGATGCCTGTGTGATATTCTTCACTCTGTGCCTAAGCATCTTAACTGAGAAAGTGCTAAATGTCAGAGGTGTTCTCCAGATTTGGAGTGTGATTTCTCAAAACTGCTCGGGGCGACAGGTTTGTTCATCTTGTTTCTGTTACCACTTGACTTCCAACATGCGTCCATTTTGTTGTGACAGGATCTTGTTGCTCGCCTGGATGAACTGGGAGGTGTGTATCTCCAGTTTGAAGAAGGACTGGAAACAACAGCATTATTCGTGGCCGCCACTTACAAGCTCATGGACCACGTGGGGACTGAGCCATCCATTAAGGAGGTACCTGATAATTCTCAAGCATGAAAGCCAAAGGGGTTGTTGACTTTATCTGCTAAGAACAGCTTTTTTCAGAGGGGGCTGTTTAGTTAGCCTCGGGACGTAGTCACCCAGTGTCTTGAGTTAGGCATTGAAAATGAGAAACGGAAAGATGTAATGCCTGTCCTCAAGAAACTGGTTGTCAGTGGGATGGACATGTAAACAAATTGTCACCCTTGCGTTATTTTATTTTTTTATTGTTTTTTTTTTTCTCACAACACTTAACAGTTTATAAAGCATTTTTATGTGTGGCTCATTTGATCACCATAGGAAATCTGTGAGTAATATGCTCAGTCAGATTTGGTCCCTCTCTAGAGTGGCAACGTGACACGTGTGAGGACACACAGATAATAGGTGGGAGAGATGCCTCTAAACCAGGTCTCCCCATGCTACAGGCTCTCTCCTTCCCATGTGTTATGAAATGGATGTCCAGCTTTCTTGTTCCTGTACTGCAAAACTGCCTCTTCTGCCTCCCACCTCAGCCTCAGCAGTGGCTAAATGGCTAAATCTTAGCTAATCTTTGCCGATTGACATAGTTTTCTGAGAGGCATATGTTTCTACAGACATCTACCAAGAGTTAATTCTTCTTTTTTCTTTGTTTGTTTGTTTCTTTGTTTGTTTTTTTTCAAGAGGAACTTGTTAACCTGCAAGAACCTTCGGCGGGAATGTGTGTGGGAAATCTTTTTGAGTTGGGCCCTCTTTGTACCCCTTGTTTGTGAGAAGGTTACCAACCCTTAACTACAGGATTTAAAATACAAGATGCTGTTGTTTTCATTTTAGGAGAAGAGATCTGGGTTCCAAGTTAGAACTTTCATTTCTTTTAAGCATTTTGAGTTCTGTGCTGAGTTTCTTCAAGTAAATAGTAAATACTTATCTGCGTTGGGTAATTTGAATTAATTTTATATTTTCTCTGGAGGATATGACCTAATAATTTATTCATGTGTTAGCATTCTTCTGTTGTCTTTTGTTTACCCTAAGTGTAGAAGGTCTGGAGATCCCATACTCTCTTAATTTCTATGACGGGTGAAAGTGCAGGAATGTGGGTCTTATGGTACAAATCATTAAGGAACTCTCCTGTACACAGCAGAGTAGATGAATTGGCAATATTCTACATATACAACTTAAACTTTTTCTTGCTTTATTCCCAAGCTTCTATTCACCAGGTATTTTGGCTGGAGTAATTTTGCTGTCACTGCTTTTGACATAACCATTCTGGTGAACAGTCCTCCATTTTAACATGTCAACAGCCTAGTGATGGAAAAATGTAATTGGTACAATTAAAGAAAATTATTTCATGTCGACTGTGAATAACACTGCCGGGAACAAGGGAGCTCTTTTGTTAGATTGTAGATTTTAAAAAACAAAACTGATTGAAGTGAAAAATGTTTCCTCTTAAGCACACAGCCTCCAGAATTTTAATAATGCCTTTTAGGTTCCACATTTTTAAAAAACTGCTTTCACTTTTCTCCTCTAAACAGCCCATTAGTTCTTAATGGAAAGTTATTTTAGTTTGTTTCTAATGTATATGTTGGTTACAAGGTTTGGTCTTATGAATTCAAACTTAGCCCCAGTGTACTGCCCAGAGGGGGTTAGGGAGAGAAGTTGGCTTAGCTCAGAGAGTGAGAAGAATCAGGAAAGAACATATTTTATTCTGGAAGGACTCGGGACAAATAGACTTCCATATAAATTTGGGTCTTTTTTTTTTTTTTTTTTCCTCCTGTTACAACTTGTAGGACTTACTTAACCTTCTTTAGCCTCACTTTCCTCATTTGAAAAACATTGATAATATTGATCTTGTCAGGGTTTTAATCAAGATTTGAGTTCATGCATGTCAAGCACCTGTTACAGTGCATGGCACATATGGTAACCTGGAACATAAGGTTACTGTTGTATGTATTTTGTCATATACTTTCATATCTCAGTAGTTATCTTGCATTTGTACAGTAAGCATTCAATAAAAGGTTGACAAATAAATGTGTCAATTTCAGTTTGAACCAGAAGATGGAAAAAAACAACCAAATCAGATTTTAATCTTTTAAAAAAAAAATTTTTTTTTTTAACGTTTATTTATTTTTGAGACAGAGAGAGACAGAGCATGAACAGGGGAGGGGCAGAGAGAGAGGGAGACACAGAATCCGAAACAGGCTCCAGGCTCTGAGCTGTCAGCACAGAGCCCGACGCGGGGCTCGAACTCACGGACCGTGAGATCATGACCTGAGCCGAAGTCGGACGCCTAACTGACCAAGCCACCCAGGCGCCCCAGGTTTTAATCTTAACATTTGCTTTTCACCTTCTCGGTCAGTTTGGATTAATGGCTGAAAGATCCTCCTTGTGAACACCAAGAAGCAGATAGAGAATGACTTCAGCTAGTGGGGAACGAGGGGTGGCTCTCCCACCTTCCTGCTGGAGGAGGATCTCAAGCTGCATTTCTCTTTTCTTTCAGGATCAGGTCATCCAACTAATGAATGCGATCTTTAGCAAGAAGAACTTCGAGTCACTCTCAGAAGCCTTCAGCGTGGCCTCTGCTGCTGCTGCACTCTCTCAAAATCGCTACCATGTGCCAGTTGTGGTTGTGCCCGAGGGCTCTCCTTCTGACACTCACGAGCAGGCTATCCTTCGGGTATGGCTTCCACGTCCAAACTGTGTCACTCTTCTTGCTGTTTCCAGTGTAAGGCTTTCAGAAACCTAAGGACTGATAGAAACCTGGCCGTAACCCCCGCCCCCCGCCCCAGGACACACCCATTAAACGTAGAGCAAGGCTCATTTCCCTTAGCCTGAAACTGGGGACATGACCCCTGGGTGAACTAGTCACAGAACCCTTCAACTCCATCCAAAAAAAGCTCTCCCCACCCCCCCACCGGAGGATTTTAAACAGTAAGGCTTTCAAGAAATTAAATGCAAGAAAATTGCATTTCAGGGTTTGTAACACCAGGTGTATAGAGAAAGCTTGCTTTATTTATTTTTTTTTGAATTAAAATTTTTTTTTCAACATTTATTTATCTTTGAGAGAGAGAAAGAGAGAGAGAATGAGCAGGGGAGGGACAGAGAGAGAAGGAGACACAGAATCTGAAGCAGGCTCCAGGCTCTGAGCTGTCAGCACAGAGCCTGACATGGGGCTGGAACCCATGAACTGTGAGATCATGACCTGAGTGAAGACCGATGTTTAACTGACTGAGCCATCCAGGCACCCCGAGAAGGCTTACTTCTAAAAGGCATTTTCCAGTACCAGAACTTTCTAACTATGTTATTTAAAGACCACTTTTTAAATTTCCCAGTAATTCTGGTGCTTGAAGTTGTTAACACCAGGTCTCTTCCTCCTGCTGTTGACAGTATGTCTTTCTGCCTCTTCGTAGCACAGCCCTCCCTCTCACTTAGCAGCAAGCATAGACTGCGCATGCTGACTCTCTGAACTTTTATTATGCTGCCTGAATCTCTGAGTAAATGTACAGATCTTGAATACGCATAGAGTTGTCATCTCAAATGGGGCTTTTGTTGCTGTTGTTTGGAAATCCGTGGTAAGCCAAGATCTTCATAAGAAATTAGCATTTTATTTATGCCTAAACATGGGGGTTCCACACAGGACAGTTGCATCAGTTCTACCCTGGTGGCCTCTCCAGATGCTCTCCTGTGGAAGTGCCCTTTCCTTCAAAACCGCCTCTCCTCTCCCTGCTTACACCCACACCCCCTCAGCAAAGGCTAGTGTGAGAAATAGCCTGATTAACATAGTTCACCATGAGTTGTGAGTGGGCGGCTAAGAGAACAAAGTAGTATTGGTTTCGTAGCTTGATAGGCTTGAGGTTGAGTCTTAGACCAACCACTTAACTGGCCTCAGCTTCTTCATCTGTAAAGTAGAGATGGTGCTGTTTATTTCAGATGATCAATAAAGGGGGGTGTATGTAAAGAGCCTACCTTCACCTGAAGAACGAGATTATTGGACAAGGTCATCTTTAATATCCTCCCTACCTCTCATATTCTATAATCTATCCCATTACCAATCTCCTTGTGTTTCCTGTGTTTGATTTCTGATAGACCGTAGACCAGAGTCAGTGAAGATGTCCTGAAATGAGGTGTTTTTTTCCCCTGCAGAGCTGGCTTCCTATGGATAAAGTACCCCAGAAATGAAATTTTGTACTCCTTCAGTCTTTGTTGCTGCAGATAATTTTCAAATTTATTTCTAGTTGCAGGTCACCAATGTTCTGTCTCAGCCTCTGACTCAGGCCACTGTGAAACTAGAACATGCTAAATCTGTTGCTTCCAGAGCCACTGTCCTCCAGAAGACTTCTTTTACCCCTGTAGGGTAAGTGCTGATTTTATTTTTGCAGGGCACCAATAGACTTGTTTTGTCTGTAGCCAATATAACCCAAATTAATATGGATATTACAAAATGTCCCCATGGTTAGGTAAATTTGACTTACTGATATCAAAATCCTACAGTCATAGAAGAAAAGGATTTTTAAAACCAAAAGAGGAGTACCTGGCTGGCTTAGTTGGTAGAGCATGGGAATCTTAATTTTGGGGTTATGAGTTCAAGCCCTATGTTAGGTGTAGACATTACTAAAAAAATAAGTAAATAAACTTTAAAAAAAAAGCCAACTAGAAGAATTGTGCTTTAGTTTTATTGTTTCCTTCCCTATCTATTTCTAGTTGTCTCTGTCTTGTCATTGTGATGTAAGTAGCTGGTTTTAAATTTAATATTTAATTTTTTTTTCTGATGTATGAGTAATACATATTTATTGTAGTAAAAATATGGAAAAACACAAAAAATAAAACAAAAATTGCCCATAATTCTACCATCTAGAGGTAACTACTGTTCACATTTTGTTGTCTTTTTTGGTCAACCTTTTTTCTATGCAAATAGGTGTGTGTGTGTGTGTGTATATATATATATATATATATATATATATATATATATATATATACATGTATGTATATACAAAGCCATTCGTATATGTGTCTGTGTATATATATGTGTGTGTGTGTATGTACATGTTTTTTTAAATATTTAAATATTTATTTTTGGGAGAGCATAAGCGGGGGAGGGGTAGAGAGAGGGGGACAGAGGATCCAAAGCGGGCTCTGTGCTGACAGCAGTGAAGCCCATGTGGGGCTTAAACTTACAAGCTGTGAGATTATGACCTGAGCCGAAATCGGATGCTCAACTGACTGAGCCACCCAAGTGCCCTGCAAATAAATATATTTTTAACTGAATAAGGATTATGTTTTGTCTATAACAATATGTCATGAACATTTCCCTGATAGGATTAAATATTCTTCTTTAGTCTTATTTGTAATGGCTGTATATTGTTAGATAAATTTTAAAAGAATTAAGGATCAATTTTTATAAGAGACTTTGTTAAGTGTTAAATTAGTAAGCTAATGAGATCGGGAATATGCATTTCTTTTTTTCTTTTAAGGAAGCTCTAGGCCCAACGTGGGGCTCTAACTCCCAACCCTGAGATCAAGAGTCATACATATCCTCTATAGATTGGGCCAGCCAGGTGCCCCGAGAATATGCATTTTTTAGACCGTGATAAAAATACACAGGCAATATGTGAAATTAAAAAGCAAAAATTTTTTAGGAATGGTGAGCGCAATGGTAAAAGACATTGGGGATTTTGCTATGTAATTAGAGTTAAGAATTCTCTACCTTTTTCCCCCTTTAAAATAAAAGTTACTGATATTTTTATAAAAGTAAGATATGCCATTTTAAGGAAATTCACAAAACATAGGAAAGTAGAAATAATACATAAAATTACCTACGATTATACTGCTCTACATCCAGCTTTTTGAACATTTCTACTCTCTTTCTTTTTTTTAAACATAATAGGTTTCATACTGTAGACTGTTTTGCATTTAATTGTGGAAGTCTACCCAAAGGAGGTGGGTTTTAGGAGCTGAGAGGAGGAAACAAAGGGAAAAAAGGGACTTTAGAATCTTGAAAGAGGAGGTCATTTTATTTTATTTATTTATTATTTATTTTTTATTTTAGAGAGAGAAGAGAGTGCAGGCAGGGAAGAGGGGCAGAGGGAGAGAGAGAGGATCTTAAGCAGCTTCCACACTCAGCCCAGAGCCTGATGTGGGGCTTAATCCCACGACTTTGGGATCATGACCTGAGCCAAAATCAAGAGTCAGTCGCTCAACCGACTGAGCCACCCAGACGCCCCTTGAAAGAGGAGGTCATTTGAGATTGGTCTCAAGTTTTCCCCACACCATATTCCGTGATTGAGCAGGAGGTTGCCCAACTGGGGTGGGAAGCTAAAAGGTGAAGTGGTGTAGCCCTGGATGGTCTCTAGGAGGGCGGCGTGTGGCCCATTTGGTACATTCATGGCTTTGCTGTGTGAGTTCTTGCTAACCCTGCTGTCATTTTTAACAGGGATGTTTTTGAACTAAACTTCATGAATGTCAAATTTTCCAGTGGTTATTATGACTTCTCTGTCAAAGTTGAAGGTGACAACCGTTATATTGCAAATAGTGTAGAGGTGAGTGCTTTTCTTTCGTCCCCATTAAATCCAATGAAATGACCAAGTGGGCACACAGCATTAATTAATATTGACCTCACTTTACTACCAAGTTAATGTGACTATGTTAAGAGAAGGGTAGGTTTAAACTATGCTGTTTGACAGACTTCTCCAAGATGTTGATCATAGTGGGTTTTATTTATAAATTACTCATTTTCTATTATAATTTAGTGTTGCTATCTTACATAAAATTTAGGAAACAGAAAGATAAAAACCACCCATAATGTCACTGAGACATAAATATTCTTGTAATGTTTTACATGGTAGGTCTTGATAGGTTTAGACAAGTGCTTGATGCTAAATTAGGTGACGAAAATCATCAAGTGACAACACACTGTAGCAAGGCTATCTGGGTAAAGTACAAAAGAATGTCAGTAAGTTTCATAATGAATTGTGTTTCAGATGTTTAGCTGCCTCGAGTTGTGTTGAAGATCTGAAGCAGTTTAAAAAAAATTTTTTTTTAATGTTTTTAATTTATTTTTGAAAGAGAGAGAGAGAGAGACTGAGCAGGGGAGGAGCAGAGAGAGAGGGAGACACAATTCAAAGCAGGCTCCAGGCTCTAAGCTGTCAGCACAGAGCCTGATGAGGGGCTCGAACTCACAAACTGTGACATCATGACCTGAGCCAAAGTCAGACACTTAACCGACTGAGCCACCCAGGCGCCCCCCAAAGCAGTTTTAAAGATGGAAAACTATGTCTCATTTATCTGATGCCTTAGGAAGGAGGTACTTCACATTAGTGGTTTTCCCAGCTAATTCAAGTATACCCCTTTAGGCACTGTGGCTTTCATTTCAATCTGTTTCACAGAAGTTTATTTAAGATGAATTATACATTTTCTTTTTTCTTTTTTTTAAATACATTTTTTAAATGTTTATTTATGTATTTTTGAGAGAGTGCACAAGTTGGGGTGACAGAGAGATAGAGGGAGACACAGAATCCGAAGCAGCTCCAGACTCTGAGCTGTTAGCACAGAGCCCAAGGCGGGTCTTGAACTCGTGACCTGAACTAAAGTTGGAAGCCCCTACATTTTCCTACTTTCTTAAACTATGGGATATGGTTTAACCTTTTCTTATTCTGAATTAGAATCATCTGTACAAACCCTTTATTGAAGTCCTTTGACATGAGAAGCATAGGTCTTTATGCTTTTGCTTACATTATTTTAGTCTTCTGACAACCCTAAGGCATGGGTGGAGCCATCTTCATTTCACAGATGCAGCTCAAAGGGGTAGAGTAACTTGTCCAAGGTCACCCAGCCTGTACTTGGGTGGATTCCCTGCACAATAGTTTGGTTAGTGTTCTCTGGTGAATATACAGCTGGCATAGAGCCTGAAGAGCTGTGTGCAGCTCCAGCAGCTGGCCTTTTTATGATATTACTTTCTCCTTTCAGCTGTCACTTCTCAATGTTTTTGTCACTGTGTCTTTGCTGCATCTACTTGCTTACATTGTCATTTATTCTGTTGGATGAGGGGGAATTTGGAGTGGCCCTGTGCCTTTCTTTGAGTAATTGAATATGTGCTGTTTGTGATAACTCTTTTCTTCACTATTCAAGTATCATTTCCCACTGACTTTTCTTTAAATTTATTTTTATTTTTTTAAGTAAACTCTATGCCCAACATGGAGCTTGAACTCATGACCCCAAGATCACGGGTCACATACTCCACTGACTAAGCCAACCAGGCATTCCTCACTTTTTTAAATTATACTTTTTCGGGGCGCCTGGGTGGCACAGTCGGTTAAGCGTCCGACTTCAGCCAGGTCACGATCTTGCGGTCCGTGAGTTCGAGCCCCGCGTCGGGCTCTGGGCTGATGGCTCAGAGCCTGGAGCCTGTTTCTGATTCTGTGTCTCCCTCTCTCTCTGCCCCTCGCCTGTTCATGCTCTGTCTCTCTCTGTCCTAAAAATAAATAAACGTTGAAAAAAAAAAAAAACTTAAAAAAAATAAAAAATAAAAAAATAAATTATACTTTTTCATTTTTTTCATCTTGAAATAATTTTGAAGTTGCACAATTATAAAGTATACAGTTTTTAGTTTTTTGGGTTTAAAAAATTTTTTTTTAATGTTTATTTATTTTTGAGAGAGAGAGACACAGTGTGAACAGGGGAGGGGTAGAGAGAGAGGGAGACACAGGATCTGAAGCAGGCTCCAGGCTCTGAGCTGTCAGCCCAGATCCTGATGTGGGGCTCGAACCCATGAACCACGAAATCATGATCTGAGCCAAAGTCAGACACTCAACCGACTGAGCCACCCAGGCACCCCTAAAGTTTTTAGTTTTTAAGGATGGAAAACTATTCCTCATTTCTCTGATGCTTTGTGGGACTTAGCCAAGTATAGTAGTATAAAAAATGTCCTTTACCCAGCTTCCCCAAATGTTAGCATCTTGTATAACTGTAATATATCAGTAATTACTATCCAGATAATAATCAGGAAATTAACACTGATACAATGCTATTAAGTAATCTGTAGACTGTAATTCAAATTCCACTAGTTATCCTACTAATGTCCCTCTTCTGATCCAGGATTCTACCTAGGGACATGTTCCTTTAGCTTCCTCTAATTTAGGATAGTTTCTTTCATGACTTTGGCACTTTTGAAGAGTACTCTAGTTAGTTCGTAGAATGGCCCTCACTTTGGGTTTGTCTGAGTTTCCTCAAAATTAAATTTATTTTTTGCAAGAATACTCCAGAAGTGAAACTCTGTCCCTCTCAGTGCATCTTCTTAGGAAGTATATGATACTGATATGTCTCACTGCTGGTGATGTTAACCTTGATCACTTAGTTTCAGTGGTGTCTGCTAGGTGTCTCTACTGTAAAGTTGCTGTTTTTCTGCTTTATAATTGAGTCTGCAAATATCCTGATGGTCTAGCTTGCAACCATTATTCATGTGTTGTCTGCCCAAAGGTGATTTTCTCTTTTTTTCACTCTTTCTACATTTATTAATTAGAATTCTGTAAGAAAAAGCTATCCCTCCCCTGACTGACTCTGTCTTCATTTATTTATTCAATTATTTATAACACTTTGGGCTCATGGATTTTTATTTTACTCTGTAGGTTATGATACCTTACTGTCATCATTTATTTTGTTTCTCACATTATCCCAGATTTGACCTTTCGGAAGCTCCTCAAGTTGGTTCCTGTGACACTCACTTTTTTTAAATGAAAGGACAAGGCAGCTAGAAAGTTTGACCTTTTCAAAACTGGGGCATTACTTAACATAGTAGATTAAATACTTATATTTAAAGTTTGTCAGAAAGGAAGATACTTTCTGAAACTCTCATCTCTCCCTTTTCTCCACCTCATATCTGACCTTTTTGGGCATGAGACATCTGACCCCAGTCCGTTACTAATGCAATATTTGGACAGAAGCTATTGTAGTGTGCACCTTGAACCTTTACGAGTTTTAGCTCCCCTCATTAAGGGTCCCTATTTGCAACTGAACACATTAAAAGGCAGACTTTTCTTTCTTTCCTTCTTTTTTTTTTCCCCTCTGAAACCTTTTCTTCCTTCTACCTTTACAGTCTTGATAACAACATATCCAGCTTAAGTGCCATACCCATATGACACAGTCATTCTTAACCTCTTCCTTTCTTTCTACTTCTTTCAGTCAGTCACCAAGTCCTGTTGATTCCGCCTTTGAATGTCTTTTGCATGAGTTCTTTGTTGTTTAGTCCCTGTGTTCTCAATTGGGTAGAGCCCTATATTGTCTGTAGATAAGGGAGTTTCTAACTACATCTGACCCTTGAACAAATGAGGGTTTAAAATGCAGGGGTCCACTTACACGTGGATTTTTTTTTTCGACAAAAGCAATACGGTACTATAAATGTATTTTCTCTTTCTTATGGTTTTCTTAATAACATTTTCTTGATTTTTAGCTTTACTGTAAGAATACACTATACAATATTTATAACATACAAAATAAGTGTTTATCGACTGTGTTATCAGTAAGGCTTCTGGTCAACAGCAAGCTATTAGTAGTGAAGGTTTGGGGGAGTCTAAAGTTCTAGATGGATCTTCAACTGTACTGGGTGGGAGTCAGCACTCCTCACCCTTCGTTGTTTAAGTGCCAACTGTAGTTCCATTGTCTTCAGATTTCTGCCTCTTTCATTTAATTTTCCCTAAGTGCCACTAGAATGATAAAATCATTGTTCTTTGGTTCCCCATTGCTTGTGAGTGAGGTCTAGACTCCTGAGAATGGCTAAGAAGGTCCTCCACAAGGCACGTGCATATGCTTCAGTGTGGGTGCGTCCCCACCCCCTCAATGCTAGCTGCTCTTGACTGCATACTGCTCCTCAGATATACTTTACATGCACATGTCTTTGGGTTTCAACTCTTGCTGCCTGCGTAAGAAATGCCCTTCCCCGCTCTTGCTCATATGCTGAACTGCTCATCCTATGGAGTCTAGTTCAAATGTTACTCCTTCATCTGTGCTCCCACAAAACTTTTATTTTTTAGTATGGACTACTTCAAATATACCGAAAAGAACAGAAAATAATTTAGTGAATTCTCATGTACCTCGTCTCCTTCACTCATTCTCAGCCACTCATCTCCTTCAAACCCTACCATTTTGCTATATTTGCTCCACCCTCTCCCTTTTGTTTTGGTAAGAAACTTCTATATTTCTGCTACACATGTACATATTTGAAACAATTTTTTTTAAGTTTATTTATTTTGAGAAAGAGAGAGAGAGCACAGTGGGGAAGGGTCAGAGAGAAGCAGAGACAGAGCCCCAAGCAGGCTCTGCAACATCGGCACAGAGCCTGATGCAGGACCCGAACCCCTGAACTGTGAGACCGTGACCTGAGCCGAGATCAAGAGTCGGATGCTTAACTGACTGCGCCACCCAGGTGCCCCACACGTGTACATATTTTTAAATAATACAGTGCATTGATTTGCCTCTTCTCAAAATTTATACATTATCTTGTATGCATCCTTTTGCAACGCACTTGTTCTCATTCAATATTATATGACAGTTAGTTGCACTTATACCTGTAGAACTAGAGCTATATGCGTAACTGTGGATAATTGTCATGTAATTGCCTTCCTTTTATGAATGAAGTAGATTTTATTAATTCATTTTCCTATTGGACATTTAGATTTCACCATTACAGTGCTACTGTGAACATCTTGGTACGTTTCCTTGTGCACATTTTGTTTATTTATCTGGAGTGAAGTCATAGAGTGTGTTTGTCTTCCAGCTTTATTAAATATTGCCAAATTGCTCTTTTCTTCATATTCTTATCAATATTTGGTATTATGAATTTTTGATAATCTGATGGATATGAAATGGTGTCTTGTGTGTTGTTTTTTAAGGTTTTATTTATTTTTTTTAGTAATCCCTACACCCATCATGGGGCTTGAACTCATGACCCTGAGATCAAGAGTTGTATGCTTTTGTGGCTGAGCCAGCTGGGTGCCCCAAAATGGTTTCTTGTTTTAATGTTTTTCCTTGGTTACTAGTGAGATTGAGCATTTTTTTCTTGTGTTTATTGGCCTTTTAGTTTTCCTCTTCTGTGAATTGTTGTCTTGTTTGTCTGTTTTTCTTTTGGTTTGTTAGTCTTTTTATTATTGAATTTTAGGAGCTATTTATATTCTGGAAAGTAAGCTTTACTTATAAGCATCAGATGTCTTCCCCAGTGTTATCTTTATGGTATCTTTTTTTTTTTTTTTTTAATTTTTTTTTCAACGTTTTTATTTATTTATGGGACAGACAGAGACAGAGCATGAATGGGGGAGGGGCAGAGAGAGAGGGAGACACAGAATCGGAAACAGGCTCCAGGCTCCGAGCCATCAGCCCAGAGCCTGACGCGGGGCTCGAACTCGCGGACCGCGAGATCGTGACCTGGCTGAAGTCGGACGCTTAACCGACTGCGCCACCCAGGCGCCCCTCTTTATGGTATCTTTTGATGCACAAAAGTTATTTTCAGTGAAGCCTAATTTAAAAGCCTTTTTGCTTATGTTGTTTATGCTTTTTGTGTCTTTAAAAAACTCCAAGGTCAAAAAGATAATCTGCAATATTTTCTTCTACAAATTTTTAAGTTTTTTCCCCCTTATATTTAGGACTTCAATCTACTTAAAGTTTATTTTTGTTGCTGTAGTATTTTATATCCTATCTATAATTGTTCTTATTGTATTCTATTACCGTTGTTTGCTTATATGTTTGCTTTTTCATTGGGCTGAGAACTCCCTGTGAGTGGAAACCAAATCTTATTTTTTGAGTGCTTATTCTCCATTTCCGACCATTCGAGAAGAAAAGGATGGAGTGGTATAAAAATATTTCCTTACATTCCTGGGCCCTTAAAACTATGGTAACTCATCTTCAAAGGGTTAGCTTTTTATTCTATACAAAGTAGCTTGGCCTTTTTTTTTTTTTTTTTTTTTTTTTTGGTGACAGCTTTCTTGAGGATATAATTCACATATCTAATAAAGTATTTATAATTCAGTGTTTTTAGTATATTTACAGATATTTATTTATTTATATTTACACCACTTTCAAATTCCAGAACACTTTTGTCACCCCAGAAAGCAGTCCTGCGTCTATAGTAGATATTCCTTATTCTACAGGAATAGATCTTCTAGTCCTAACAACTACTACTTTTGTCTCCATGGTTTGCTTATTTGGGACATTTCATATAAATGGAATCATACAATATATAGCTGTTTGTGTCTGGCCTTTTTAATTAGCATATTTTGCAACTTAATTCATGTTGTAGCATGTATGAGTACTTTATTCCTTTTATGGCTGAGTAATATTCCATTGTATGGATATACCACATTTTGTTTATCCGTTCATCAGTTGATGGACATTTGGAGCTTTTCCACTTTTTTGGCTTTTTAAAATAATGTTGCTATAAACATTCATGTACACATTTTTGTTTGAACATCTGTTTTCAGTTCTTTGAGGTATATGCCTACGAATGGAATACGAGGTCGTATGATAAACTCTATGTTTAACTTTTTGAGGAACTGACAAACTTTTTCAAAGAAGCTGCACTATTTTACATTTCTACTAGTAATGTATAAGGATTCCAATTTCTCTGCATCCTAACCAACACTTGTTATTATCTGTCTTTTCATTCTGGCATTCCTAAGTGGGTATGAAGTGGTATCTCACTGAGATTTTGGTTTGCATTTCCCTGATGGTTAATGATATTGAGCAGCTTTTTCATGTGCTTATTGGCCATTTGTATATCTTCTTTGGAGAAATGTCTGTACAGATGACCCTTTGCCCATTAAAAAGAAATTGTTTTTTGTCTTTTTATTTCTTCCGTCCCAATCTATATACCTCTTATTTCCTCTTCTTGATACATTATTATCTTTTTGTATATTCTTGAGGTTTTTTTGTATGTATATATATTTTTTTATTTTAAGAGAGGGAGGGGGACCATATGTATGTGCATCCCCACAGGAGAGCAGGGGATGGGCAGAGAGAATCACAAGCAGGCTTCACACTGTCAACACATAGCCCAACACGGGGCTCAATCTCACAAACCGTGAGATCATGACCTAAGCCAAAATTAAGAGTTGGATGCTCAACTGACTGAGCCACCCAGGGGCCCATATATTCTTGAATTTTAAGAGTTCTTTTTATACTATGGATACAAGTCCCTTGTCAAATACATGATTTGCAAATATTTTCTCACAGTCTGTAGGTTTTTTCCCTTTGTTGATTTTGGATTTTGGAGCACAAAATGTTTTAATTTTGATGAGGTTCAGTTTCTTTATTTTTCTTTCACTGCTTCTGCTTTGAGTGTCATATCTAAGAAACCATTGCCTAATCCAAGGTTATGAAGATTACTCCTCTTACAGCTTTAACTCTAACATTTAGGTGTCTGATTAATTTTGACTTAGTTTTTGTATATGGTGTGAGGTAGGGGTCCAGCTTCCTTCTTTTGCATGTGGAAATCCTAGCGCCATTTGTTGAAGACCATTCTTTCCCTATTGAATTGTCTTGGCACACTTTGCATCTTGCCATCAAAAATCAGTTGGCCATACAGGCAAGGGTTAATACCTAGTCTTGCAGTCGTATTCCATTAATCAATATTTTTATTTTTATACCAATGCTATGCTGTCTTGGTTACTTAACAGCTTGGCTTTTTGTAACATCAAATCTGGCGTTTGTCCAAGTGTTTCTGTGATTGTTGGAAAAATTATTTAAGTGCAAAATAGCAGAAATGGCTAATAGCTGTTACTCATGCAATGATAATAAGCCTCAACTGAGGCCATTGCTGTCCTTTTCCTTCCTGGTGATGGAGTGAGCATTAAAAAATCTCTCCTTCATTATGTTAGAGCTTTATGCATGCATATGTACGTGTGTGTGTGTCCGCACGCACGCGTGTGTGCGTTCTGACCTCTGTCACATAGGCAACTTTACTTTGTAATTTCAGTAATAGTCACACTTAGAACCTCAGAGCGGGTCAGCAGGTCCTGTTTCCTCTCCTGAGAGACGCTTGACATTGGTCAGAGTGCATTAACGGTGGTTTGGTGTGGAAGGCCTGTAATAGCCCTCATTGACATTGGACTTGCTGTCAGGGAAACATGGGTTTTAGAAGCTGTCATTAGCATTAATTGCCCCTAATGCACCATCATTTTTGACAGTAATGAGCTAAACAAGGGGGTTATTACTCTCAGCAGAAAGACTACATTTCCTGGCGTTAAAACATTTTTTGAGGTGTATGTGGCATGCAGTACAGGCAAAGAAAAGACTAGCATGATTCAATGTAAAGCAGGCTTAGCTGCATTTAAAGTGGCTAAACAAGTCCCTTTCCTATTAGAAAAACTAATCTTGAAGTGTTAGTTTGAAGGAAGAAGCAGCTAACCCACAGGGATCTTACTCAATTCTTTACAACATGGCTTTGAAAAAAGTTACGATAATTTTTATTTCTCAATTTGCTTTAAAAGAGTAGTATAAAAACGCTTTTCTTTTCAGTGTTTCCAGAGACTCATTTGTATTAAGATTTTAGGAGCAGAAGTACTTGTTTTAAACTGTTCCCTATTCAAGAACAGCCCTGCAGTGTTTCTCTGCAACAAAGAAACCTTTAACTTAGGGAGCCTTTTAGAATTAGGGCTGAGAGCAAACCCAAAATGACTTGAGTTCACTGCAATCTGCCCTTTTGTCATCCATGTGTGTGTATTGTCTGGGAATGCTTATAATGTCTTTAAAACACACAGTTGAATCTTGATTAGCGGGCCTTAGTGACCATGTTACTGTTGAAAGTTTGTAGTCAGGATTCTAAGGAAAAAGCTAAAAGTTGATGACTTTTCTATCACTATAATTAGGATACATTGAGGAGCCTTACATAAATCTTTAAACATCTGTCTCTATGTATCCATCTGCTGAAAGGAAGAATGATTATTTTTTTAAGTTTATTTATTTATTTTGAGAGAGAGAGGGAAAGAGAGAGAATCCCAAGCATACTCCACACCTTTGGCATGAAGCCCCATGTGGGGCTTCAACTCACTAACTGTGAGATCACGACCTGAGCCAAAACCAAGAGTCAGATTTTTAACTACTGAGGGCCCCCCCCCCCCCCAGGCACCCTGGAAGAATGGTTATTTTTGCAATTCTCTTTATTGGGTGGTGCTTTTCAATACAAAATGTTTATAAAGAAAAAAGTATATGGCACACAGTCTCATTGCTGAGATAATCTCTATTTTTTTCAAAAAAGGAGTAAAATATGCATGTAGTTAAAAAAAATTCAAAGTGCAAATGAATTTTGTAAAAGTATATAATGAAATGTAAGAGCTTTCTCTCATCCCTTCCATCCAGTTCCTCTCCTCAGAGGAATCCATTTCTAAGAGTTAATTATTGTACATTTTAAGAAAAAGAAGGATACAAAATTAATGAATGAATGTATGTTTATCCTTTCTTGTTTACATAAAAGGGATTACTCTAGGGGGGCCTGGGTGGCTCAGTTGGTTGAGCATCTGACTTCAGCCCAGGTCATGATCTCACAGATCGTGGGTTCGAGCCCTGCGTTGGACTCTGTGCTGACAGCTCGGAGCCTGGAGCCTGCTTCAGATTCTGTGTCTCCCCCCTCTCTGCCTCTCCCCTGCTTGCATTCTCTCTCTCTCTCTCTCTCTCTCTCTCTCTCTCTCTCTCTCTCCCTTCTCTCTCTCTCCCCACCTCTCTCCTTCTGTCTCAAAAAATAAATAAAAACATTTAAATTAAAAAAAAAAAGGATTATTCTAAAAACAGCTGTATTCTTTGCTCTTGTCATAAAATAGAGACTCCCAGCTTTCCCCTCAGGGATCTTTTTAACTTGATGACTCCTCCCAACCCTCCACCATTCTTCTGCCAGAATTCACCCAGTTGCCTAGACTCCATGACAGTGATGTTAAATATAATCATGTCAGTGGATGTACTCAAAAATAGGTGATAATATCTCTTTATCTGTTTATAGACATCTACCTTGTCCTTTGTAATTGTTCCATGGTAATTCATAGTGTACACGTACCATTAGTCATGTAACCATCTCCTGTTTATGGAAATTTAGGTGGGATGATGATTTTAAGATCACATTTACAAATTAAATGGGTGAGCCCTTGAGGGAATGAGTCACAGAAGTAAGGAAAGAATTATCTGGGTAGTGTTGATGGGTAGGTTGCAGAGTGGTTAACTATGAAGATGGATTGTTTTTATAGCATGGAATATTGCTAAACTCCTTCCTCTCCCCAAACTGGAGGACTTCTGAGCCATTGTGCTACACATTCTCTCGCTCCCCAACCAAGCAAGGGCTACCCCCAGGCCAGCTTAGGTCACAGTTATTTCTCCTGTGCTTTCATAGCACTTTGTATATCCCTCCATTAAAGCAGCAGCCTGGTTTGTTAACATTTAGCTTTACATGTATGCTTCTCTTTAGGACAAGAAGTGCATCTTGCCATCTCTGTATATCCCCTGCACCTGTGTGCTCCAATTGTGCTAGGGGGATGTAGGCAAAGTGATCTTAGTGGGAGGTATCTTGCTAAGCAGCAGTAGTCTAATCACAGCTCTTTGGCTACTTTTCTGCTTAAGCCTTCCACTCCAGTTTTTCTTCAAATGGTCCCAGTGCCTCTCCGCATTGAGTTTCATGTGGTTCCAACCCCTATGTGAGTTGCGAAGCTGTTTTCTCAGCGCAGAGCCCAAAGAGCCAAAGGAGAGGCTCCCAACTCTTACCTTGGGGATTTATTCAACTCGAAGGCTATCTGTTTCCCTTCCCTACCACTGTCATTCACCCAGTTGCCTAACCTCAGTGACAGGCAGCGAGGCTGAGTATAATTCTACCAATAGGTGGCTATGTATTTAGGAGTAGGAGGTAAGACTGTCCTTACAGCTTCTGTAATAAATCTTGTACATTCAGTTTTTTGTTGTTTTTTAAAAATTTTTTTTTAATATTTATTCTTGAGAGAGAGAGAGAGAGAGAGCACGCAAGCAGGGGAGGGGCAGAGAGAGAGACAGAGACAGAATCCCAAGCAGGCTCCAGGCTCCAAGCTGTCAGCACAGATCCCAACTCGGGCTTGAGCCCATGAACTGTGAGATCATGACCAAGCCAAAGTTGACACTTAACCAACTGAGCCACCCAGGCACCCCTTGTTTTTTAAGTAAAACATAATAGCCCTATTCAATCTGATAATTGAGGCTGTTGTCACAAAATAGTTATTATGGAGGTAGGAGAGAAGGCTGTTATATTACTTGATAGCTGTCTTTATCCCTTTTTAATTTTTCTTCTTTGGCCTCAATTTGAGGTTGTTACACCTTGATAGTGCATTTTAGCAAAATGCTAAAGCCATTCTTCAATTGCCCAGCCCTCTATCTCTGTTCCTTGATCCTGACTTAGACTATAAACCAGTGGATTTGGCAAGGATTTCCTCAAGCATTACATTCAAGCTTAGCAAATATTTGCAAGTCTTATAGATATGTTTGCATATAAAAAGTACCTTGGGTTTTTATAATTTGCACATTAAAACTTGGACTTTATTTATTTTTATTATTTTGGTTTACAGTTTTTATTATTTAAATTTTTTTTAATGTTTATTTTGAGAGAGAGAGACAGAGCACAGCAGGGGAGGGGCAGAGAGAGAGAGAGAGAGAGAGAGAGAGAGAGAGAGACAGAATCCGAAGTAGGTTCCAGGCTCTGAGCTGTCAGCACAGAGCCCTACGTGGGGCCCGAACTCACCAACTGGGAGATCATGACCTGAGCTGAAATCAGCCGCTTAACCAACTGAGCCACCCGGGCACCCCAAAACTTGGACTTTAAAAAATTTCCCATGAATAGACTTTCAGAATGTTTTCTGCCTCTTGGAATTTTACACTTTAAGTCTAACTTTTAAAAAGTTCGTGTTTATTGTGTTTATTGTGTTTATTGTGTTATCTAGCTCCTCTTTGTGAAAATATTTACAAGGAATATATAGAATTCAAACCCTAAGAGTCAAGATGGGCTGGTTTGTGCTTCTGCCAGACTCCAAGTCTCAGTAGCTTAAAATAACAAAAGTTTCTTTTTTGCCCATGCTAGGTATCTTAGCATATCAACTGGAGGCTCGGCTTCATGCTGTCCTTAGGCTGGGACTCAGACTGAAGGAGCAGGCCTCTTTCTGCATTGTCTGTGTCCATGCAGAGGAGGGGAGAGAATCACGCACTGACTCTTAAAACTTCCATTTGGGGGCTCACATTTCATTGGCCAAAGCTAGTCATGTGGCCACACCTGATTCCAGGGAAACAGGGAAGCACATCCCTACCATGTGTGCAGAAGTGCCTGGTGAATGGTGCAGATGTCTGCCATGCTTACATCTTCATGGACAGACTTAAAATACTGCTTGGTACAGAGTAAGTTGTTGCTGGGAAGTTGGATAACCAGGTGCCTAAGAGTATGGACACTGAATCAGAATGCCTGAGCTTGAATACTGGCTCTGTCACTTACTAGCCATCAAAACTTGAGCTAGTGGCTTTATCTTTTTAATCTTTAATTTCCTTATCTGAAATAGCACTACCTTAGAGAATTGTTGTGAGGATTACATGAAATTGTCGTTTTAAAGTCAGTGTCTTTCACAAAGCAAACAATAGCTGTCATTAGAATCAAGTATTTGTTGATTCAAATTATTTGAAGGTTACTGCTTACAAATTTTCCCCCTTATGTATTTTAATTTCTTTTTTTTTAAGTTTATTTATTTATTTGTGTGTGAGAGAAAGAGCATGAGCAGGGGAGGGGGAGAGAGAGAGAAAGAGAGAGAAAACCCCAAACAGGCCCCATACTGTCATTGCAGAGCCCAGTGTAGGGCCCAAACTCACAAACCGTGAGATCATGATCTGAGCTGAAATAGAGTCAGACACTTAACCAACCGAGCCATCCAGGCACCCCTTCATATCCTTTTTTTAATGTTTATTTATTTTTGAATGAGAGAGAGAGAGCACACGAGCAGGAGAGGGGCAGAGAGAGGAGACAAAGAATCTTAACTAAGCAGGCCCTATGCCGTCAGCACAGAGCCTGATGTGGGGCTCGAACTCACAAACCGTGAGATCACGACCTGAGCCAAAGTTTCAACTGAGCCACCCAGGCGCCCCTCCCCCTTATTTTATTTTAAAGGACACGTGAAAAATCCTACTTTGTTTTCTTCTTTTAGTATATACCATCCAACCAATGCCAAAGAAGAGAAGAAGGGATGAGAATCAAGGAGTTGCTTTTTTTGTTTGTTTTTAGTTTATTTATTTATTTTGAAAGAGAAAACGAATCTCATGAATTGTGAGATCATGACCTGAGCCAAAATCAAGTCAGACGCTCAACCTAGTGAGCCACCCCGGGAGCCCCACGGAGTTGCTTTTAAGCCTTGAGATTGAAGAGCTGGAAATCCTACCTGGCCGAGTCAGCTTTATTAAAATCATTGAAGACTCCCGTCCTAGGATCTTTTCATGCCTTTGCTCACCTTTATGAGGAAAATTTGGGTATGCCTGTAATTCTTGATGTATCAGCTGACTTGGTGATTTTCTTCTGTGTTTCACTCTAGCTCAGAGTTAAGATCTCCACTGAAGTTGGCATCACGAACGTTGATCTCTCCACTGTGGATAAGGATCAGAGCATCGCACCCAAAACCACCCGGTAGGTGGGGTACCTTCTGGGCACCGGGGAAGTCTAGGCTTGAGCTGAGAGGAGCACGCCCAGGCACCGATCCCCTCTGGATGCCATTTCTGGGTCAGCAGTAATCCAGCCTGCACTCTAAATTAAAGAGGCTTCAATTTTGCTGGCACCGTGCCACACAGCATCCAAGCAGATTTGGGGTTGTCTCTACCAGCAGTTAGTCCACAATGGGATAGGGAGCATCTGAGTCTGAATCAACTATGTCACCAAGTATATTATTTAGTTTGGATGACTTTTTCTTAAAAAAGGCAAGACTTTCTCAACGAAGGAAGCAGTGTGTTTATATTTTGGTAATTTATCTTCATAGTCCTGAATTGGCTTTTAGTGGCCTCATGACTACTCCCTTCGGCTCACAGTGGGTCTGAAATTGGTTGGAAGCCTCAGAGATCCTTAGAATTGAGATGGAAGATACCTAGCACTGGGGCTGTGAATTCCTTTCTCAAGTTTGTGGAAGGCATCACTAATCAGTCATAGCTTTTGTTCCTGTTGAACTCAGAATCTTTTCTAACACAGCATTCAAGGTCATCATTGGCAGTTGATCAGAGCAGGCTGGGCACTATATGGAGCCTGTCAGCCCTCTTCCAGATCCTTGTTTTGGGGGGGCCCATCTAGACCTCTGGGTATAGTTTGGACCTCAACTTGACTGGGTGGCTATAGCTGCTAGAGAAAGTAGGTGAACCCTCAAGGCTGTTATGAAGACAGGAGATGTTAGCCAGGGCCTAGAAGCTAAACATTCACTCCTTTTAAGTCATGTGAAAAGGCTGGGCTTTCTGCTTCTGGCTTAGTTATTTTCATAGTGACACTGGAGATGAGAGCCCTGTTGAGAGTCCGTGGAAATAATGTAAGAGTGCCTTGCAAAGTTTAATACTCTATACAGATGAAGAGTTGGTATTCCTCACATGTAAATATAAAGCCTAAGTATAAAATATAGTCAGGTGTGAGCTTTATAACCATTTGGCTTGTTTTTTCCCATGGCCATCTTACCGCATCCCAGGAGATGGCTGGGAAAAGAATAGTTTTCTCATCAAGTCTGCCTTTTGAGAAAATAACTCTTTAAAACCCAACTTGAGGCAGAAAAGTAAATTGAAACTGTATCCATGAAAAAATACAGCATTAAAAAAAGAAAAAGTGATAAGTACCCGTCTTTCCTTTGCATCTCCTACCCCCTCATCTTCCAACCATGCACCCACATGCTGCTGACATCAATCCTGTGATTATTTCTCCTTGCCCGCTTGCCAGCCCAACTCTCTATTCCCCCCTGTAGCTGCAGAGGGACACGTGAGCCCCACTGGTACCTGACTTGGTTGAGCTGACATCCTTAGGTCCTTGAAGTGACAGCCTGGAGCGTCTGTGCATAGCATTTCCCCAGACCCCAATGAGAGTTTATCCTGTGCTTTTCTCAGTCCTGGCTCTCCTAGTCCGGTTTGCCCTCTGGCCACAGACAACTGTACTCCTGTCTGTCTGCAGCAGGGAAGTTTTCCAGTGGGGAGAGGAAGGATTAGGCAGTGAAGTGCAGTTTGTCTTTTTTATTCTGTTCTCAGAGACCCGCAGATCCTCTCCGAAGATTTACTGTATACATGTCTCTTTCAGGGTGACCTACCCAGCAAAAGCCAAGGGCACATTCATCGCGGACAGCCACCAGAACTTTGCTTTGTTCTTCCAGCTGGTAGATGTGAACACTGGTGCTGAACTCACCCCTCACCAGGTCAGGAAAAAGCCCAGGTGTTCCTCCTGGCCTGCAGCCTTACCATGCACTAGAGTGTACGGCACAGTGTATAAAGTCCACACTCCCTTTCAGGTCTTCACTCTGGACCCTGATGGACTGGCACGTTTTCCCACATGGCACTGTCCCCACTCATACTGGTTGTAACTCTGAACGTGGCGGACACAGTTCTTTTTATTTTTTATTTTTATATTTTTTAATGTTTATTTATTATCGAGAGACAGAGAGACACAGAGCATGAGCAGGGGAGGGGTAGAGAGAGGAGGAGACATAGAATCCGAAGTAGGCTCCAGGCTCTGAGCTGTCAGCACAGAGCCCGACACTGGGCTCGAACCCACAAACTGGGAGATCATGACCTGAGCCAAAGTCAGTTGCTTAACCAACTGAGCCACCCAGGTGCCCCGACACAGTTGTTTTTATTTTATTTTATTTTATTTTTATTTTTTTATTTTTTTAATTTTTTTTTTTTCAACGTTTATTTATTTTTGGGACAGAGAGAGACAGAGCATGAACGGGGGAGGGGCAGAGAGAGAGGGAGACACAGAATCGGAAACAGGCTCCAGGCTCTGAGCCATCAGCCCAGAGCCCGACGTGGGGCTCGAACTCACGGACTGCGAGATCGTGACCTGGCTGAAGTCGGACACTTAACCGACTGCGCCACCCAGGCGCCCTGACACAGTTGTTTTTAAAAGATCAGCTGGTATTGAGAAGATAAATTTAAGGCAGATTAGCGCTTAATTGAGGTTTTTTCCTTTCTGAGGAAAAAAAAAAACAACAAAACAGATTGAAATAATTATGAAAAAGGAGAACCTAGGTGGGCCCAAAGGGTTTTGTTCTGACCACAGCAGAGTTCCTCTTTTTAGGAATCTGAAGAATAGCCCTTTGTAACTCATGCTTAATTTGTATTAGAAAACAATAACCTTCATTTTTGTTTTCCATACATAAAATCATGAGAATTATTATTTAAAAGATTTTCAGGGGCACCTGGGTGACTCAGTCAGTTAAGCATCCAACTTCAGCTCAGGTCATGATCTCCCGGTTCATGGGTTCAAGCCTCGTGTTGGGCTCTGTGCTGACAGCTTAGAGCCTGGGAGCCTGCTTCGGATTCTGTGTCTCCCTCTCTCTCTGTCCTTACCTGCTGCTTGTGCTCTCTCTCTTTCTCTCTCTCTCAAAAATAAATAAACATTTAAAAAAAATTTTTTTTCAAACCATATACCCTTTCCCCAGAGAATCTGATATGGCCCCTTATCCTCTCAGACACCTTCTCCCCTGCCCCTATCATCCCCCTAGATTGAGAATAACTGCTCTTGGGCCTTCCCCATCCATGATAGTATTATAATGGGAAATTCCAGTAAATACTTTACTGAAAGAAAACAACATGGGACGTAGGGGCCTTGGTTGAGATGTTTTGTGGGGATAGTTTAGCAAGAGCTGGTGGAGTCGAGTTTGTGCCGAGAGACAGCTTCAGAGCAGATGACTGAGGTGAGTGGATTTACTTGGAAACCTTCCTGCTTTCTGCTGCTTGTAGCTACAACTGCTGCACATGTGGCCAGGCTCCAGAGTGGCTGCCCCCAAGACCGCCGCCACCCCTGGCACTTCTCTGCTCCTCTCCCCTCCACCCCCAAGCTTCAGAGAGCTCAGTCAGGACACTTAGCCATGGCTAACTGACTTTAAGCACTTCAGCCTCTCAACATTTCCGAGCTCCTTTTCCGAATGACGTGTGCCAACCAAACAGCACAAGGGAAGAAAGAACATGAAGAGAAGAGATAATAAGATTAAACTGGTGGGGTTAGGGCTGAGGCAGGGAATTAGTGAGGGAGTGTAACTTTAACTGAATACTTGTCTCATTTAAGATTCTGCTTTGGAACCGTGACATAGAGAACCCCCCCCCCAGGTAGAGATGGCGTTGTGCAGGTGAACCTGGCTGCCACGTGCCCTTGGCTGTCACAGGAGGAAGGTCAGGCCTAAATCCCATTCTTGGCCAAGACTGCTGTAGTCAGGATACTTCACATCTCTGGGCCTTTTCTCTAAATACTTTGATGGTGGTTCCTCGTTGCCCAGATGCAGAGTGACAAATGAGATTTACATTTTTTTCTGGGAGCCAGGGCTGAATTGCGTGAACATGGCAACTCATTTAATCCTTGGAACCTTCCAGCCTTGTTCAATTCTTTGTTTTGAAACACCTGAAAGGAAAGCTCAGAGTGGATGTTAAGTTTGCTGCAGTTCTAATATGCAGAAGCCTTAGTTTCTTGTGCCATTGGGGGGATAAGGACTCGTACCATCACATTGGTGACAGTATCAGCTACTATGTGTCAACTAGCTAGCATATACCAGGTCTTGCGCTAAATGCTTTGCATTTATCATTGTGAATCTTTACACAGGTACACCACATATAGAGGTTAATCGTTCTCTCATAAAGATGAGGAAATCAAGGCCTGAGGGGGTGAAGTGACCTGCTCACCTAAAAAGTAGTGGAATCAAATGTGTCTGTCTTCAGAGCCTGGGCTTTCTCTGTGACACCAGGCTGCTCTGCTTGGTTAGAACTCTGCCTTGCTATCAATCCTCAAGCCTCTTCTACTAAATCTTTAGCTAGAGGCACTAGGAAATTGAAAATGGGCCTCTTACAGTTCCACCTCATTTCCCTTCTTTTCACCCTCTGGTGAAGAAGTTAATTGGGCAGCAAAGTGGCCAAAAGGCTGGCAGGAAGAAGAAACTGCAGCAGCAGCAAAGGGCTTAAATCTTCCACAAACTGGGCATTCAGCCTCCATGTAGTTGAGAATTGGCTGGACCCCTAAGTTAAGTATCTTAGACTAACAAAAAGTGATCTCTAATCTCTGAGCTGGGAACCAGAGTGGGATGGCCACTCCTTCCTCGCTCTTAGGCAGGTCTGGCACATCCCAGAGCTTCCACTGTGACAAAAGAGCCAATAGTCTGCTGCCTTGTTGATTTGGTGTTGGGTATGGAGGGAACTTTGAAATTATCAGATGAAAGGTTGTATTATTATTGTTCTACTCAGACATTTGTCCGACTCCATAACCAGAAGACTGGCCAGGAAGTAGTGTTTGTTGCTGAGCCAGACAGCAAGAACGTGTACAAGTTTGAACTGGATACTTCTGAGAGAAAGATCGAATTTGACTCTGCATCCGGCACCTACACTCTCTATTTGATCATCGGAGATGCCACTTTGAAGAACCCAATCCTTTGGAATGTGGTATGCCCTAATGCACCTTGACCTAGGCAAGAGTGGCTGTGCCACAGTCAGACAGAGACTGCTCTTTTTCAGGAACATGGCCTCTTTACCCTGGCCTTGCCTGTGCAGGGCAATAAATAGGCATGGTGAGGTGAGGGGCCGTGTGCTGGTCCTAGGGGTATGCACATGGCCTGGCACATCGTAGGTGCTCGATAAGTAGTGACTGAGTGAATGAATGAAGCATGAATTTGCCCTTGTGGGTCCTAGCAAATTTCTTTTTTTTTTTTTTTTTTTTTAATTTTTTTTTTTTTCAACGTTTATTTATTTTTGGGACAGAGAGAGACAGAGCATGAACGGGCGAGGGGCAGGGAGAGAGGGAGACACAGAATCGGAAACAGGCTCCAGGCTCTGAGCCATCAGCCCAGAGCCCGACGCGGGGCTCGAACTCACGGACCGCGAGATCGGGACCTGGCTGAAGTCGGACGCTTAACCGACTGCGCCACCCAGGTGCCCCAATCCTAGCAAATTTCTATAAAAGTTCCACTCGAAGGAAGTTTTCATTTTATAGCAAAGCACTATGGGGATACATAGATGTAAGAGACAAAAGCCTGGTCTTTGAGATGTGGTATAGCCTCACAGGGTGGGGTGGGAAAGGGTAAGATTTGAATTTTGAAAATAATTCAGATGAATTCTAGAATATGCAAGATGCTAATAAACTATTAACCAGTATTTGCATACTGTGTTATAGTTTACATAGTGCTCTTCACCTCCATATCTCACGTCTGATAGATGTGATGAGTGAAATACTTCTTGAAAGACAGCATTCGAGTGAGGGGTGGAAGAATTGCAGGGGTTTATCAGAATAGTATCTGGGGGCTGGGGAATGACCCGCAGAAGATGTTTTCGGTGAGGCCTGAGTGGGTCCATTTTGCTGGAGCCCCTGCATCTGGTCAAGAGCAGTGGGTGGTGAGGTTGGAAAGGTAGCAGAGGCCAAACCCCAGGCCTTGAATGGCGGTCGCTCCCTCTGCAAGACAAAGGGGCGGCTGCATTTCTTTGCGTTGTATTCAGAGCCTTTTTTCTTCTCCTGGACTTCGGGCTGCTTTTTGTACGAGAGCACATTTTCATTTCTTTTTTCTGTGACTAAATCACACTTCCCAGGGACACCAGCAGTTTCTGATTGCAACTGTAACAGCCTGAATGCCAGCTGGGATTTTTGTATTAAGCAGCTCTGTGGGGCTCACCAGACCAGTAGAAAATTGAAATTCTAGCTCTAAAAAGCAGTTTCAACAAATACTTATTATTTTGTTCTTGACATTTTTACTGCCTCAGTTGTCAGCTAATAGATCAGAAGTGATTAGACTGCTAGGAGCTGTTTTCAGTTATGGGCCTGCATGTGAGTTAGGGCATGCTACCCTGTTTCAACCCCTTCTCTACCCTGTGCCTTTAAAAGCTGCCCTTATTTTTTTAGGCTGATGTGGTCATCAAGTTCCCTGAAGAAGATGCTCCATCGACTGTCCTGTCCAAGAACCTTTTCACCCCCAAACAGGAAATTCAGGTATAAGGAGCCTAAGGGCTCTCCCACTAAACATGGAGGAGATACGTGAAATGGGCACAACGAGAGGGGGCAGCGAATGCCTGAACTGTGGCTCTGGGATCTCCTTTAACCTGTTTACACAATATCTTATAGTTTTGGCTTCACCAAACTGCAGATTAAACGGGACAAATATCAGCGCCAACCTAGAACTTGAAAAAACAGGCTCAAAGAGCCCAGTGACCAGCTCCCTGAAAGCAGATAGTTGGACACAAAATCAGAGTCTGTTTTTCCTAAACATTCAGGAGGCTCAGCCTTCAGTTGACAGCTACAGGACCGATGGGTTTGGCATTCTTCCTCTCTGCTCCTGCAGAAATCAGGGCTATTGGGGCCTATAGGTGGAAAACTCAACTGGGTGGGAGCATAGGGCTTTCCTCCCCCAGGCAATCCTCTCTCCAGGGATTCATCTTCCATGCACACAGTTAGCAGTCTCTGCCCAGCTCAGCTCCACAGGACTGTTGTGAGAATCAAAATAAGTAACTGGTCAAGGAAGAAAGGCTTTGAAAAGTCTCTAAAACATTTTACAAAATAAACATAAACAAAATAAGTATAGTAATTGTTAAGCAGTTTGAGCCATTGGTTAAGGAGACTGAGGTGGACGCACTCAGTGGACTATTTTGCAGTCCCAAGAAATGATCATACTGTAGTAATGTGGAAACTATTCACACCACATCTGAATGAATGTCGAGATGTTCCAAGCAGACTGCTTACTCTTGTTTCACTATTTAAAAAAAGGACAAGGGTCCAAAGGGTGTAAGTAGTAGGATTCTTCTTTGAAATCCTCCTAATGTTGATACAGCATTGTTTAAGATTGTAAAATGCAGTTAAATAGAAGGTACAACTGTGAGGATGAAGGGTGCCGACTGATCTGCCATAGACGGTGTTAGAGATCCCTTAATGGTAGTGGCAGCAAAGAGGAACCGAGGTGAAAATTTGGGAACAGGACTCCCAGGTGGTGTTGCCTCATCCTGGAGCTGGGTTGGCTGGACATTGGCAAGGAAAGACAGACATGAGTCTGTGCATTGGAAGAAAGACTGAAAAGAAGTTAAATTTGCACATGTTAGAGCTTACAAAGCACAGTCAGATGCCCTATTGCATTTGGTCTTTACAGCCACCTTGCACACCTAATAGGATGGTCATTGCCCTCCCATCCCCGATTTTCCAGTTAGAAACTGAGGCAAAAAGTTGGTAAAGCAACTTGCCCCTCTACTTGGGCCCAAATAGAAGTCTTCTGGCCCCCTAGTCCATCACTGCCCCTGCTGGGTGACACTGTCTAGATGAGCCTCCCGAAGATCTTCATACAGAGGTTCTCAGAACAAAGCAAAACAAAGAAATACCAGAGCAGTGCTTGCCCAGCTTTCTGGTTCCAATTCTGGAAATCAGGCAGAACAAGGAAGAGAGAAGGTTCATTTAGGGCTTCCTTAGAGCCATGGGCTGGATGCAGAAGGGGTGAGTTATGGTTGGAACCATCAGTAGTGAAGCTCTTTTACAGTGAGTGAGGTTACCACCAGTTAGCTAACTTAAGTGGGGCAGTAATATATGATAGTGCCACCCTAGGAACCCAGAAGCATTATGAAAGCCAGAGTCCTGCCTTGGATATATCATCCAAACCATCCATATACCTGGGCACCCTCTCTGACACTAAGCAAAATGCCACTGAATGGGTTGCATTTTCTAACCTCTAAATGGCAGTGAGTCTTTGCGAGAAAAAGAGGGTTGCCCAAGTAGTGAGCTGGGACTGGTGTCTTTGGAAAGAGGCCTCTGGGACTAGAAGCCAGCATTGAGAAGAGGCAGAAGCCCAGTGTCCTCTCACTTCCAGGAGGGTTTAGCCTCTGGGAAGCATTTCTTCTTCTTGACTGTCATTGGCATTTTGGTTCCTGGTATACATGGCAGCCCCTGCGGGGAAGGGCACATTCTTAAATACTCTTGGTATGTCCTCTTTTGGCAGCACCTGTTCCGAGAGCCTGAGAAGAGGCCCCCCACCGTGGTGTCCAATACGTTCACAGCCCTGATCCTCTCGCCCTTGCTCCTGCTCTTTGCTCTGGTGAGTAGCTGTAATTAGCATGGGCAGCGTGTGTCTGGCGCCAGACTCAGCAGATGTAGCTGTTCTAAAGGAGGCTTTGTGCTCTGGCCTCCGCACAGCTCTGAAGGGGTCCAGCAGCTGTGACCTGAACCGATGGTCAAAAAATTTTAGAATAACTGAAATTCCCCACTGTGGGGAACAGCCAACTGATCCATAAACGAGAGGCATGAGAAAGTACCTTATAGCCACTAAAAAATGATAAAAGTGTATGGACTGGGATAGTCTGCAGGAGTGTTCAGATGAGGTCAAGTGTGAAGAAGGCAAGGCCCAATGCTGATAGCTATATAAAAAGTGAGTACAGAGGGACACCTGGGTGGCTCAGTCGGTTTAGCGTCTGACTCTTGGTTTCAGCTCAGGTCCACACAGTTCATGATATCGAACTCTGCGTTGTGTGTTGGGCTCTGCGCTGATAGCTCGGAGCCCGCTTGGGATTCTCTCTCTCTCCCCTGCTGTTTCTCTCTCTCTCTCAATAAACAAGTAAATAAATAAATTAAATAAATAAATAAATAAATAAATAAATAAATAAATAAATAAATTTTTTTTTGAAAAGATAACAACAGAGAACAGAGGCTGTGCATTTCAGTGAACCTAAAACCATAAACAACCCAAAACCCTCATAAAAGCAAGTGTTAAATAAATTATGGTACATCCATATGATGGAATAATATGCACTTTATTAAAAGAATATATAGATTTATATGCTGGCATTGACAAGATTGCCAAGATGTACTGGGTGAAGAAGGCCAGGGGTAGAAGAGTATGTTTAGTATGGTCCTCTTTGTTAAAACCTTGAAAAGGCATTATCTGTTAGTGTTGGTCACCTCTAAGGAGAGGACCTTTTAGGGAGTATAAAGGAAGGAAATTTTTATACTTCAGTGTACTGTTTGAATTTTTTTTTAATAATTTTCTTTTGGTCTCTCTTTACAAATTATAAATATAAGAAGCATATCCTCGAAGTTCAGAGAATTTTGATAACTGTATGGAAAACTCATTAGATCTTACTTCTGGAAAGTTAGCTGCCTGTGTTTCTAATTTATTCATTGATTTTAGTAAAGGAATTATTGGTCAGTCTAAATCTGGAAGGCATGGCACAGTCTTTCAGAAACCAGACTGAGGGTATGGGCACCTGTTCTCATGAGTGATCAGAATTCCAAAAGGCATGGAACCCACAGCAGGAGCGTGCACCCTACCGGCTGCCAAGGGTCTTATCTTACCAGTACTTAGAGGAATTAGCCTGAGTGCCAGTTACTTCATCATAAATGCGGTCTGTGACCTTTCAGCTTTGTGGTTTCACCTGCTTTAAAATAGAAGAGTTTGCAGTCATTAAAAAGGATGTTCAGGTTTGAGTTACTCGAGCACATTTGAGAGCAGGTGTAGGAATGCCTTCCTAAAGAGAAAAGGGAACAATTTTTTTCCTGAGGACTTATAATAGGATGGCTGTCACTTGGAAAAATTTCCTGTCCTTCAAGTATACATGAACTTTTAAGCCCTTGGGGCTGTTCATTGGATTAGCATTGACGTAGCATGTGTTGCCTTCCCTTTCAAGTTCTAATGTCTTTTTAATTTATCTCTCCCCATCGTTCAGTGGATCCGGATTGGTGCCAATGTCTCCAACTTCACTTTTGCTCCAAGCACGATCATCTTTCACCTGGGACATGCTGGTAAGCACTCTAGGCTGCTAATTCCATTTAGCTTCCTCTGACATTTTGCCTGCCCATGCAAAAGCCCTGTTAAGTAGACCCACAACCTATTAACTATAATGACTTAATAGCATAACATTTCCCTCTTCCTCCTGGCCTTTTAGGACAGTTAATATGATGATAAACCTGTTTGGTCCATCAGCGTAGAACAGCTGTCATTATATTGGGTTTCATTGTGCTAGGCTGCTGTTGGCTGGCCATTTACCCATACTTAATAGCCCTGTTCATTTCCAGAGATTACTCACTTGCCGTAGCTTTACATTGAGCCATCTTCCTGGATGAAGAGCATTAATGCAGTTTCCAAAGGTTATCTTTCCCCACCGTATCGATCTTCACGTTTGTTGGCGGCTGGGTCTGGACAGTAATAGAAAACAGTTTCTTCCACAGTTGGCCACACTGTCCCGTGTTATTCTCTTGAGAACTTAGGACCTAAACATAACAAGACGGTAAATTCACAAACCAGCTAAGCGTTTGAGACGTTTGACCCTGTTGGATCTGTGGCGCCTTGCATTTCACTGAGATTTCAGTATTCTCTGATTTCGTTGACGCTTTGGGGAGTCACCCTCTGTGCATCCATAGTGTGTGATTCTGTAGCGGTCCACAGATGAATCAGTTAAAATTCTAGGCAAATGTGTGTCTGTGTTTTTCTCAGGAAAGAGGGAGTTTGTAACTTTGATCAGATTCTCACAGTGGTCCGTGACCTCAGAAACAGTTAAGAACCCCTGCCGTAGTTCATCCGTCATCTTTCTGGGCAAAATTGACAGGATGACCTTTCTCACCAGCCTAGTTACTGGGTTTGATGATAGCCCTCCTGAGTGAAGCTGAGACTGGAACCTGAATATAAATTTGTTTAGAGCCATGACTTTTCTTGCCAGAGTGTTTTTTGTGCACATTCCCTCATTTGATTTTCATCACAGCTGTGATGTGGGTGCCCAGGGCAGGAGTTAGGATCCTCCCTGTTCAACAAGTGAGAGAATGTAGGCTCAGAGAAATGGAAGCGGCTAGGCAAGGAAGAGCCTGGACCAGAACCCAGGGTTCCCAGTGCCCAGGCCTGAGCCCTTTTCATTAAACCTTCTTCCTCAGTGCTTCCTGCTTCCTTCCTACTCACACTGGCAAAATCCCCTTAATAATCTTTTTTTTAATAGAAAGGAAATTATTCATTTATATAACCCTGCATGCTTTCATTCAGAATTTAAAAAATAAAATGAATGCCAAATATAGTATCATAGTAATGCTTTAAAAAAAACCCAACAAAAATAAAAAACCTACATTAGAGGAAATAGATGTGAGTTGGAACATGGAACCGGATAGTTAAGGTAGCTGACATCTGATTTTTACCTCTGAATTTCTCAGTAGCCAAGGTAAGTATATTGAGTTAATTTTCTGGCACCAGATAAAAGGAATAAAATGAGCTGGTCTAGAAATAGAGACCTCTTCAGAGTCCAGCAGTTTAATTGGCTGTCATGACATCTGTTCCTGTAGCCATGCTGGGGCTCATGTATGTCTACTGGACTCAGCTCAACATGTTCCAGACCCTGAAGTACCTGGCCATCTTGGGCAGCGTGACGTTCCTGGCTGGCAATCGGATGCTGGCCCAGCAGGCAATCAAGAGGTAAGGCTGGGGATGGGCCAGGGACTCAGAGTGGGATTAGAAATATTTTTGTCAGCTCTGCTCACCCAGCTCTTTGAACAAAGGTATGTGGCAGAACGATTCGTATCCTTAGGGGCAAGTGTGACACCTTAATCCAGCCTTTTAAGTCCGAAAGGGGCCTTGGTGATCAGTTTTAAATGTATTAAAACCACAGTGATTTATGCCCTGACACATTAGAACAAGAGAAGAAAATAATTGCTTTATGAAGATTAAAATGGATTAGAACATGTGCGGCAGAAGATCGTTGTTAATGTGCTGGCTGTATAAAAATGTTCTCTACTCGCCACGGGGAATCCTATTCTGTCCTCCTCCCATGCCCCAGAGCTAATCCTCTATAACCCCTGGCAGACTCACAGAGCGTTTCCTCCTAAGTGTGAGGTCCACGTTCTTCCCATCCCATCCCACCCCCACCCCCAACTGCCACAGGTTTTAAGAAGCCCCTAACAGGGAGCCCTGCTCGGTAGCCTGTACCACGTCCCTGAGAACCAGACAACCTTAGGTTCACACAAACGGTCAGATCTCAGCACGGCAGCAGCTTGCTGGCAGCTTGATTTTCGAACCTGGATTAGAAGCAAATTTAAATGTCACATAGGTGTTTCTCATTGATTTGACTTTATTAGAACTTGGGTGATTTGAGCCACGGAAAGGTCGGTAAGAAAAGGTCAGAACTGCTTTCACCTTTGGAAGTTAACATTTTCAGATGTGCCCTGCTTTCTCCTCTCCAGGACTTTTGCTGTAAGAATGTAACTCAATAGTGTGCCCTCCAACATGGCTGCCAATTAAGTTGGGCAGATCAGAGAGGCTTTCTCAGAGACCATTAGTAGGCGGGAGAGCCACCTGTCTCATCCCTGCCTGAGTCGCCATTGTGCACTGAGTGCCTCGCCTCGTGGAGACCTGGCCCCGAGGTGCTCCCTCACTTGCCTGTAGTGATCCACGTTCCACCAGAGCTTCCCTTAGCACCGGCAGTGGCAGCTGGTTCATTTCTCTGCCCTTCCAGGAGCCTTAACTTGGCAGCTATGCATCGCATCTGAGAAAGAGCCAGGGACTCAGCTGTTTTTTCTAAGCAGAGTCCTGTTCCCTTGCAGCAGCCAGTCCAGGCCCCAGGGAGCCAAAAGGCTGTGCTCTGTTGAGTTCTCTCTTTTCTGGAAGTTGCCCACACAAGATGTACAAATCAGGGGAGTAGTGGACTGGAAACCGTTTGATTTAGATCCTGTTTAGCAGGAGTTCCTAATCTGAAATCCTAAAATTGTGTACATTTTCTGGGGAGAGAGACCATGGTCCTCATCCCCTCTCCAGCATGTGTGCACATGGACATGCACGCACCCTCATACGGAAAGTTCTGCTGTGAGTCCTAGAACAAACTCTGCCTCTGGGGGAATCACAGACCCTAATGGAAGCTCTGGTTGGGTGTTTGCCATTTCTTTTCTCAAGCTTATTTCTCTTCCCACTGTCCTTTCTTGATTCTCAAACCCTCTTTCCTTTGGCAGGATCGCTGCAGAGCAGAGCAGTAGATTGGCAAAATATAGGACACTACGGTAAAGATGAAGGGTGGACTCATCCCAGAAGCAGGGCCCCTTTCCCATCTTGCCCACCTCATGCATGTCAGTTTTTTATCTGATGTTCAGCCCACTCGTTCCTCCCCACCTTCCCCAAGCCAAAGCTGAATTCTGGGGCCATTTTTGAACTTAGTGGACCAGGGCAAAAAACCAAAACTCCCTGAGTGAGCCCAACTGATAGGGTAATTTGACCTGGCTTTGGCTGCATTAGACTCCATCCTCCCTTATGCCCATGGGGTACTTGATAGACAGCAGCCCCTTTCTCGATGAAGAAAGCAGAGTTGAAGATAAGACAGATGCAACCTTGGACTTCTTGAAAGGGGACCCCGTTCAGAACATCTCAATTCATTAAATGATGGTCCCATGGCAAATCCTGGCACACCTTGTCACTGTTTCTAGGCCTTTTTGTAACACTGATCTTTGGTTGGGCCAAACAGTGTGGTTTGGTGAGATTCTCTGTTACGAAGGACCAATGGCCATAGCTCAAAGCCAGCATCAGAACCCCGGTTTCTAGAACTCAGGGTGTAGTTCAGGGCTGATCCCTGTGTGACTAAAATGTCATTTTCCTAGGTATTAATCCTAGGATGAGGATGGAGGTGAAAGCAAGGTGAAGGGAGGGAAGGAGAGAGAGTATGCGCTTCATTGATCAGTTCCTCTAGACTAGGGATGAGGAAAAGTTCTCTGGAAAGATAGTATTTTAGGCTTTGCAGACCATATGGTCTCCGTCACAGCTACTCAACTCTGTCACTATAATGTGGAAGCAGCCGTAGACTAAACAAATGAGCATGGCTGTGTTCCAATAAAACTTTATTTACAAAAACAGGTGGTGGGCTGGATTTGGCCCATGGGGCATCATTTGCTGACACCTGTACTAGGCCAACATATAGAGAAGGAAAGTATTTGAATTTTCAAGTCATGTTCCCTGGTCCCTTGCCTTGGAAGTGGCTTCCCTGCCAAGGCAGCAGAACCATCTAATTTTTAATCCTCTGCAGATCAGGGAGATCAACAAAAGCATGGAATGTAGAGCCTTTTCACTGATGTGTGAGCATAAGCTGGCACATCTAATCCTCAACACAAAGACTGCGTTTGTCCTGGTTTTGTTGTTTTGGGTTTAATTGAGGTACAATTTATATCCAGTAAAAGTTGCCCTTTTTGAGTACAATCTGAATATTGACAAATTACACAGTCGTGTAAATAGCACCTCAGTCAAGGTATAGACTATTTCTACACTCCAGAAAGTTCCCCTGTGTAGTCAGTCCCTTGTGTCCTCCCCCATTCCCTAACATACCCAGTTGATTTTGTCCTGCATTAGAGTTGTTCTGAGATTTTACTTTCAGAACTAGTCCTTTCTGCTAAATATTGAGCTCTTTAATTCTTCAAAATAACTCTGGATTGATTTTTTTTTTTCTTGCTATTTAGATAGTCTACTTTCATGCTGCTACTACCCCCAAATCACACTGCTTGAGAGAGAGGAAAGATGCTTGATCATGTGGACGTTTGGGACTTCAGAGGTCGGGGCCTAGTATTTTAAAGGAAAGTCTGTGGTAGCTAAGTGCTTTTGATCTGAGGACAGACATCGATTTGATGAGGCACAATAGAGGCTGTACCTTCTTAGCCAAGACGGAGGCTGGTGGGCCGCTGCCCTTTCAGCTCCTCCTGTTTCATACTCACGCTCTCCTCTCCTCATGGTCGTTCCGGAGCACACATGTTTTAGTGCACCTGGGAACCTCTGCATGTTGGCAGGGGATTAGGGGCACTCACTTCAGCCTTCAGGATTAGTTCTGTGCCTGTGTGTGTGTCCCCTGGAACTGTGGATTAATCGGTTTGGAGCCTACCATTCTGCAAGACTGCATCGCCATCGCGTCAGCCCTCACCACTGGGTAGAACTGCCCGCTAAGGACGGCGTGCGTGTCGGCGCGGTGCCTCTGCCTGCCGGAGCTGCCCGAAACACCTGTTTGCTGCTTCACCCTCCTACTTGGACAGCAGCTATCTAGATTGTCATTTCCGTTCTCATGTTTCCCCTCAGTTCGTAGAGTCGAGGGTAGGGCAGCCGTGGGGAAAGAAGGAATAAGAGATAGAGAGGTTTTTGTCTCCTCTTAGAGTTTTTCTGTGAGCTGAGTTCCATTTTTGAGAATCGTTCTTAGGTTTAGACACTGAGGCTGACCATTGGCAAGAACACGACTGGAGACCTGCATGGCAGGAGTATGGTGCGGGTTTCTGTCCTGAGTGGCCGGAATGTCATTGTCCAAGCTACGTGAGGGCCCGTGCTGGTTGGCGGACCCGGAGCGTGGGAAATTGAAGATGGACATTCTTTAGGCTTTCCTTTTTTCTTCCCCTAGTTGAAATTTACACTGTCTTTCTGGCCTTGCACTGTGAGAGGTGTGCCTGGAATTACCTCATGTCAGAGCTCCACATGCCACTTTCTTTCCTGTTGTCAGGTTTGCGCTGTTGTCCGTATTTACATTATCATCAGCTTTTGCTGGAACTAGTGGTCTCACAATCTCTTGTGAAATGAGATGGGGGATAAATAAATACAATTAATAGATTAATGATTATTCCTATATAAATAGGGTCTTAAAACAGCAGAGAACCTTGGGTCTCTCTGTTGTCACCAGTTAGGAACTGTAACAGCGAACTGAAACCTTCAGTAATTTGGTGTTTGTCTCCATTTTCTTTCAGAACAGCACATTAGTGCCAGAAGAAGGAAAGAAATTTTGCAAGCTGAGATGAATATCAAGAAAAGGAGTCAAGAACAATTCACAGTTCGTAAAGAGGAATGAAGAAACTTTATTTAAACAAACAAAAGTCAGAATTGTGGTTGTACGTTTGCTTGTTGTTTTTCTATTTCCCCGACACAGAGCACACACCTGTGAGCCCAGATATCCTGTTTCTTTGGCATGGCGCCTTAGCAAGAGGCTGTGAATATTCCTAACTTAGCCAGATGTTGCATTTGAAAAGTTGAAATTTGTAATTAATCTGTTTTGGAATAAAGAGAATAACAGGAACAACGGCCCGATTGAGAGTTTGTTCTAGTACTTTTGGGCTGGTGGGATCCCCGGGGTACATAACATGAGGACTTAGTTGGGAAGTATTGTTGACAAGGTGGCCAGGGTGTTTCTCCCAGGCCTTTTTACTTTAGTCCTTTTTGCCTCTTTCCTGACAGGACTGAGAATTGCCTGGAAAAGTGGGCATTTTTTCTTCTCCAGTAGTGGGCACCATCTGTCTGCAAAGGAGTCCTGTTGATATCTGAAGGCCCCTCTGCTTTTGCCTTCAAAGTATGGGCTTGGCATGCAGTGGGGAAGGGGAGGAATTGTCTTAAAAGGAGGCGGGCCACATGAGTATTCTTAGGCTCTTACAGGGACACACATATCTCAAGGATGTCCCTTTTGAAGTTGTGTCCAGGACCACCATTACCTGGAGGTTATATACTATCACATAGAGAAGAAATATTGAATAATATGGTTAAGTGTATAGACTTCAGTGTTAAGCAAACCTGCTGTCACCACTTGTTAGGGTGAGGGACGTTGGGCCAGTGGCTTAAGTTTTCTAAGCCTCCTTTTCTTCTGTAGAAGAGAGATAATGACTGTACTTACGTCATATGACTGAAGGAGTTTCCTGCATCTAAAGTGCTTGGCTCAGCTCTTGGCACCTTCCCCAGTTAGCTCCTAGCTACATACTTTCGCTCATCACCTCTGATTCTATTAATTGAAACATCATAAATACATTTAGATTACTTTTGAAAAGCAGGTAATCCTCATGGTATTTATTGAATTTGGGAGGCAGAAATGATTTGAATCAGATTGCATTCCAGTGCAAGCTGGATTTCACTACAGTGAGGAAATTGGGATTTTTGGTTGGGGAAAAGAGATTCTGGAACTTTGGACTACTTCTGAATGGGATTCTACAGGTGAGAGAGGGTGATGTGGGCAATTACAGGGTTGCTTCCAAGGTGGGAAGAAGGCCTCACCTTTCCCAGAGGCTGCAACCAGAGGTGGCCCATTGATAGGTTTTATTTGACCCATATGTTTTCTCAAAAACTGAATAAGCTGCTAACTTAACTGAGAAAGTAATAAAAATACAGGTTTTGGGTGCTGGATTTTTTTTTTTTTTTCATTTTTTATTTTTGTTTTTAGAGAGGGAGAGCATGTAAGTGAGGGAGAGGGACGGGGGGTGGGGGGGAGCAGGGAATTCAAAGCAGGCTCCATGCTCAGAACAGAACCCCACACGAGGGCTCAATCCCATGACCCTGGGATCAGGACCTGAGCCGAAATCAAGAGTCAGACCCTCAACTGACTGAGCCACCCAGGCTCCCTGGGTTTTCGATTCTCTTAAAAAAGAAAATCTGAGCCTGTGACATTGGGCCTGATTGCTACATGGCAACAATCAGCTGGAGCCGAGCAGCAGCAACTCCCTGTCGGTGGGGCCTGCTCTTTCCAGCTTGCCGGAGCTCCGTCCCCACAGGTGTCTGTGCCTGTCACCACAGCACGGCGCCTCTGCTGTTCCGCCTGCCAATTTCACCTGCCTGGTTCCTGTCGACCATGACTTTGGAAGCCTTCTTTGCTTTTAAGTGTTTGTTTCTTATCCCACTCTGTGGGGAAAGGGTAATATTGGGCTCTAGAGTGGCTCCTAGTGACCCTACTTAGGCTGGCACCACACCAGCTCCGTGGTGGGGGAGGGATGACAGCAGGGGGAGCCCACCCAGCTGGGACTTACACCTAGAACCAGGTGGGTACCGTTCTGGAAGACAGACCAATGAGACCTGATGGACAGAGGTGTAGAGAAAGGGTAAAGCCTGAGAACAGAAGTATAGGGGCTACAGGAAAGGAAGTCAGAAAACAGCTTCCAGGCTGGTTGAGGGTTGGCCTGTGGACCCAGAAAGGAGCTGGGGAGTAAAGCACAGCAGACTTGCAATGTGCCACGCTCTGTGCTGCGTCGAGCTGTAGCCGAGAGCAAGACGGACAGTTCCCTGCCCTTGATCCACTTAAAATTGGAGGGGACAGGGAAAACAAGACTGCAAATCTGAAGGGCTTTCAAGGAAGCACTTTTTACCTAGCGGGGTTGGGAAGGCTAAGTTGACACCAGAAGGACAAGAGGGAGCCTGTGCAGAGCTGGGAGAGAACACTCTGGGCATAGGGTCAACATATGCAAAGACGCTGAGGCAAGAGCTTGGCATGGCATGTTCGACCTGAAGGCAGGCCAGTATAACTAGGGTGTAGTTAGTAAGGAGGAGAGTATCCTTGGAAGCCAGAACAAGTACAGCTTTCAAAGGCTGTGGTAAAGGTCACAGATTTTATTTTAGGACCAATGGCAAATTTTAGGCAACTTGAATTTTATGCTGGGACAGAACAGAGTGTAATAATGTGTAATAATGATTTCAGGAATAGAATTGTGATTCATCGCTTAACATATAACCCCTAGTGCTCATCCCAGCAAGTGCCCTCCTTAACGCCCATCGCCCATTTAGCCCAACCTCCCACCCAACACCCCACCAGCAATCCTCAGTTTGTTCTCTGTGTTTAAGAGTCTCTTAGGCTCCTGAAACTTCTCCTGGACCCATCTCTGCACTTTCTTGTAAAATCTAGTTTAATAAGAATTCTGCTAAGTCAGTTTAACCAGAACCTACCCCCCACCTCGATATCTGATCAGGTCCTTCATCCTCTACCAACCCCCAGGTGATGTCTGAGCACCCTGGCCTGTCTACAGCAGGGATCTTGTTAAGGTCCGTTTGGTCAGAAGCCATCCACCTATCCCCACCCTACTCCTTGGCTATAAATCCCCCCTTGCCGATGCCGTATTCTGAACTGAGCCCAGTTCTATGCCGAGGTCTCTTTCGCCCTAGTGCAGTAGTCCTGAATGAAATCTTAACTATTTTTACTATGTGGCTCTGGTTTTTCTTTGACAATGTAGTAGTGCTGAGCCTGGCTTTCTCTAAGAAGTATTAAACATGGTGATTTAGAGCCCAGCTGACCTGCTTGATTAGCTCTGTGCCCTTCTTTACCCCTCAGGGTCTTAGTTTCCCATCAGTAAAAATGGGGATAATACCTCCGAGAGCTTTAGAAGGATTAAATGAGGTCACAGCCAAAACACATACCACAGTGCCTGGCGCTTAGCATCGACTCCGTATTTGCTCTGGTCAGTGCAGATATCGGTATCACCGTTATTTCCCATGTGTCATTAGTAGGATCACAGAAAGCAGTTTGTACCAGGTCCACGTGTTTATTTGTCTGATTGTTTAATTCACTCGATTCCCCAGCTCGCATTTCCTGAGGGACCTGGAATCGTGAAACCACATAAGAGCGCTGCCCTGGAATGAGGAATCGGTTCCGGCTTTGCTCCCTCTGCGCGGGTGGGACCTGGCTGGGGCGCCTGACCTCTGTGAGGCCACCCCTCCCTGCCTTTCTCCAGAGGGCTGTGGGAGGGAGCAAATGCAGTAATGGATGGGAAACCTCTCTGTGAACTTTAAGTTAATACAAACATAAGGGATTATTATTAAAAGCGACAAGTCCCCCATTGATTAGAGCATTTCCTTAGGGGGAAAAAAATAACACTGGGTCTTAAGTAGGACCCCCACGGGAATGGGAAGCTCCCAGCCCCTCTGTGGGGAGGGGTAAAGTCTTTTAAGACACCATTAGTGTTGTGGTTAATGGTGATAAAGCACCGGAATTGTGGCCATCATGGTTTTTTCCTTTATAATTGTATTCGCCTTGAAAACCACAAGTAGCAGTGGGTCCCAGTGGTCATTATTTCATTTGAAAAACTTAATTGGAAGTTGGGAGAGTCCTCAGTGTTTGTTTCTGTCGGGGTGGAGGAAAGAGATGAGCAGGTGGGTCTGGGGGAAGGAGGGGGCCTCGGGGCTGGCCATGGTGAGCCCACCATTCAGCAGCTTCCTCCTTTGTTCTCCTTCCTTGGCAGGTTCTCGGCCTGCCCGCCTCTCTTGGTTGAAGTGGACTGCCAGCCCTCAATGGCCAGCCTTCTCCTCTGGAGGGGGCTTTTGTCCCCCATTGTTGGTATGGTCTCCTCGGCAGAGCCGCCACAGTGGTCCCCTGCAGAGCCTTTCCCACGCCTGACATTCTTTCTTGGAGGGTAAACTGGGGACTCCCAGGGAGAGCAGGTGGTCTAAACCCTGTGAAGAATCAAGCTGGCTTTACAGTTCTGGTGCAGGGAGACAGGAGACCTGCCTGCCAGGCCCCAGGTCGGTGCTGTGTGTCCCTGGCTGCAGAATGGGAGTAGGGATTGCTTGTCTCTGAGTCCCCATCGACTCCAAAATGCTGTGATTCTTCTTACACTTTTAATCAAAACAGACTTCCCATCACCCGGACTTTTCATAGTTGTTTTTTTTGTTTGTTTTTTTTTTTTTAATTACAGCAAAATACACAAATCTTAAGTGTACAGCTCAATGAATGTTTATATCTAACTACACTGGTGTAACCATTGCTCAAAGCAAAATATAGAACAATTTATCCCCCCAGGAAGTTGATGGATTCTAAGAGGCATGTGTAAGGTAGATGATACGCGGGGGTATCTGGCCCAGGTGAAATGGTTCATCAATAGAAAGAGCTGAGTAGTCACTGGCCTAGGTACCTGTGGTCAGTGGCTTCAGTTCTTTGCTTCCCTTTATAGCAAAACCTCAAAGTGTGCTGGGTGGCTCAGTCAGTTCAGTGTCTGACATTGGCTCAGGTAATGATCTCAAGGTTCATGGGTTTGAGCCCCACATTGGGCTCTGTGCTGACAACTCGGAGCCTGCTTTGGATTCTGTGTCTCCCTGGCTCTCTGCCCCTCCCCCATTCACACTGTCTCTCTCTCTCTCTCTCTCTCTCTCTCTCTCTCTCTCTCTGTCTCTTAAAAATGAATAAACATTAAAAAAAATTGTTTTTTAACTCAAAAGGATTAGCTCTACCAGCACTATTTCATAGAGATGTAATGCAAGCCACATGGGTGCTTTTTAAATTTTCTAGTAACCACCATAAAAATGTAAAAAAAAAAAAGGGGGGGACACCTGGCTCATTTGGTGGAGCATGGGACTCCTGATCTCAGGGTTGTGAAGTTCAAGACCCACAGTGTGTGTAGATGTTACTTAAGTAAGTAACTAAATAAATAAATAAAATATTTTAAAGAATAAGTTTCTTTAAAACATTTTTTTAAATGTTTATTTATTTTTGAGAGAAGGAAACAGAGCACCAGCAGGGGAGGGGCAGAGAGAGGGAGACACAGAATCTGAAGCGGGCTCCAGGCTCTGAGCTGTCAGCACAGAGCCCGACGCAGGGCTCGAACCCATGAACCATGAGATCATGACTTGAGCCGAAGTTGTACGTCCACTCAACCAACTGAGCCACCCTGGCTCCCCAGTTTCTTTTTTTTTTTTAAGAAAGATATTTTTTTAAAAAGTAAAAGAGAAACAGGTGAAATTAATTTTAATATCCTATTTAAACCAGTATATCTAAAATATTATTATATAACCAATATAAAAAAAAACATGGTGGTATTTTGTATTCTTTTTTCATACTGTCTTTGAAATCAATGTCTATTTTACATTTACTGCACATTCCGGCTTGTACTAGACACATTTCAAGTGTTCAGTATCCACATGTGGCTAATGGCTACCATATTGGACAGCCAGGTCTATAACTACCAGCTCTGATTCCTCTCCTTCCATGCTCTTGCCTCGGGGCCTTTGTGTTGGGTTTTCACTCTGCTTGGAATGTTCTTTACCCAGATACTCACACAGCCAACCCCCCTCTCCTCCTTCAGGCCTTTACTCAAATGTCACCCCGTCACTGAGGCCCTCCCTGGCCACAGCACAGCACAAGTATGGATTCTAGGTACAAAAACGCCCTCCCACACTCTTCAACCCTTTAAATGTTTCTCCTTTGCAACTGCTGCCATCTAACATTTCTATATTTACTTGTTTTTATTATTCTTCCCCCTCATTAGAATATAAGGTCTTTGCCTGTTTGCTCACAGTTGTATTCCCAATGCCTAGAACAGGGCCTGGCACATAATGGGTACTGTATAAATATTTGCTGAATGAATAAATGATATTGCTCGTGGATGAACAAGCCACCAGTGGATGAAGGATGACTTTGGCCCAGAGTGGATGGGAATGATTAAGAGCCTGGTTCTGAACCAGCCCGCCTGGGTTTGAATCCCTGGACTCTCACTTGTCAGCAGTGACCTTGGCAGTTCAGTTACCCTTTCTGTGCCTCAGTGTTTTGTCTGTGAGATAAGGATACCGAGACCTCCCATTAGGCTGTGTGAGGAGCATATGAGATTCTATGCATGAAGCTTCCCGGCTACCACTCCGCGTACTTGGTAAACGTTAGCTATTTTTGTAGTATATCTTGTAATACCTCTTTGGGAAATGGAACTGTGTAAAACACATACAAAATTAGGCAGAAGATAAAAGGAAATTGAGATGCAGAACAGTATGGGGGAATTTTATTGTATCTGTGAAGGAAAAAGGTAGGTCAGAAATTAAATAGGAGTAACTGGATGCAGTTGTGTTTGGCTGCAGGTGGCATGAGACACAGGTGGAATCCTCATCCTTGGCAATTCCTGTTTTGGAAAGAAAGATAAAGCTCAGCTAGGGAGACCGAAGCAAGGGTGAGTTTGGGCAAGACACCCGGAACTAGGGTGACAGGTGCTCCAATGTCAGGCCTAGCTGTCTGGGTTCCAGAAGAGGGACTATGGGAGGAAGGGAAGGATCTCACGGGTTGCAGCACAGCGAACATCAGTCTCAGCCCCAGCTCTGCTCACCTATTCCCACGGAGATCCTGGGCCAGTTACTTCCTCTTGAAGTAGCCACCTCTAATCCCCAGACAGGGTTAGATTAGGTTATTCCTTCCGGCACGTACGTTCAACCACACCCCTTACATCTCTTACCACTTATCACAGATTAAATAATCCACTGTTCGGGGACTTGCTTAATTTCTGTCTGCCTCAGTGCGTCAGTGAATTCCATGGGAGCAAGGACCACTGTTGTCCTATTCACTGCTGTGACCCTCAGTCCAGGGCCTGGCACGTCGTAGTCAGGGGACGATATTCCAGAGAGAGGAGGACAGGTAATTCTGAATCTCGGTTTCCTCACAGGGCCATTAGGTGGACATAAAGTGTGGTGGGTGCACAGATGTGCCGTCTTCCAGATCATTCTACTCTAAGCTCTAAGAATTCATTCTTCTGTTATGTGTCCTCAGGCCCACCAGGAGATCCTAGGATTTGCAACCCTTAAGCTGGAGGGGGAACAATGTTTGGAGCAGCCTCCAGGCCCCTTCCTGCCTGCTCTGTGACCTTGAGCTCTGCAGCTGTCTCCGGCTTTTAACCTGCAGGAACACAGCCTGTGTTCTTAGCACTTGGCCCTCCTTGGGGCCACTACACCCTAGCCCACCAGGGCCTGGCGGGAGCCCTAAAGCAGGTGAATGATGACCTAATCCCAGCGTGGGCTGCTCGGGGGAGGCATTATTTTTAGAATTCTAGTCTTAGGATCCTTAGGGGTGATTGGAGCCCCTCCTCCCTTCACAAAGGAGGAGACAAGGAAGGCAACTTGCTGTGTGTGCCTCCCAGGCTGGCTCTCGCCCCTCCTGCAGCCTGCCCATCTGCCTGCCGCTCGTGTCTCCACAGGACTGTGGTTGGTGAGATCTCTGGGCTCTTGGTGTCTAATTAGGTTGGGAGGAAGGTGCCGGAGCACATGGAGAGCTCTGCTGGGAATGGATTTGCTTAATAGGCTCATCCAGAGGTGACTGGCAGAGCCCTGCTGGGACATGTTTGTGCTCACAGTTAAAATCAGGCTCAAAAATACAGCAGTTTCTCCACAAACAGTCCGTCATCCCTGGGGAGCTGTGTCTGTGAAGTGGAACTCCGTGTGAAGAAGGGAAGAAAACAGGTCTTGGGTCTGGCTTTCCAGTCCCTGACTTGGGGCCAGCTGCTGCCCCTCTTTCCTTCAGTTTCCCTCCTCTCTAAGCCGAGAGCACTCCCTGATCTTCCCTGATACCCAGGGGAACATGAGGGGCCATGAGAGGAGGGGTGACTGTCCTTCCCAACTTTCCTGGTCGTGAGTGCTGCCCACGCTAGTCTGCCCGAGGGTGTTGGGAGGGGCTGGCCTTTCCTTGGCCTTGTAGTTTTGGAAACTTGCCAATGGACCCAGGATGTGCCTGTCACATCGTCTGCATCAGAATCCCCTGGACATTTTTTAAACTTCAGGTGCCTGGTTCCTATCCCAGAACTACTGAGTAGGTAACATTTTTGTACACAGACGCTGAGCCTGGCCTCTTGCTTCTCACTGGAGATACAGCAGTAGATAAGATCTGGTCTCTATTATGCATTTGCTCCCCTTCTTCCAGTTCTTCATGTGTGTAGGAAGGAACCTTGTTCCTTGGCAGGAACCCATGTCTTTGGAGAGGAGGAGATTCTTTCCTTTTCCTGGCAACCCATGCGGAAGGAAGCCTGCAAGGTCCCTAACTACACACACACACGCGTGTGCATGCCCACACATATTCCTACCTGTGCTTCTGCAGCAGGGCCACCAGGATGCTCTCCAACGCCATCTGCTTTTGACCTGCCCACACGCTGTCCACCTGACGGCCAAGCCGTACCTTTGCTCCTTGCTCCTGGTTTCTCTCTCTGTTAGATTAGAAAAAGAGCAGCAGTGGAGGTGACTATTTGGATAGGATGTGGAGAAGCCTGGGAAAGGCCAGGGCCAAGTAAGCAGAACAGGTATGTCCTTATACCTATTCCAATATCTGGTGTGGACTCTTTCACCCAATCGAACTAGATTCAGCAACACTTAGGAAGGTGCTCGATATAGTAGTGAAGAGCATAGGCTGCGAAATAGATTTACAAAATACCTCCCCACAGATTACTTGTTAATGATAAAGGAGAAATGTTAACTGGACAGAGGAGAAACGTGGCAGACATCACGTTAACCAGGCGATTAAAGTTACCATCACCAATAAGGGGATGAATTGACATCATGTGCCTCCTGATGTAATGCACCAAGAAGGAACAATATCACTGCTATGAATGCATAACCTGAATCTAATCATGAGGAAGCATCAGGCAAATCCAGTATGAGGAACATAGGGACGTTCTATAAATAATAATTGAACTTTACTGGTAAAAAATGTCAATGTCACGAAAGACCGAAGAGCAGTTCCAGATTAAAAGAAACTAAAGAGACATGGCAATTAAATGCAATCCATGACCCTGGCTTGGATCCTGGATCAGGAAAATGAAAAATTGCCATAAAGGACATGTTGGGAAAACTGATGAAAGGTGAATGTATACACTAAGTGTTAATTACACTGTGATTATATCAGAGAATGTCCTGTTGTTAGCTGTTTGGAGACACCGTGCAGAGCTACTTAAGGGTAAATGGTTGTGATGACCGCAGTTTACTCTCATATGGTTCAACAAAGTAATGACAAAGTGCACATGTGTTTGCGTGTGTATATAAGCAAATATGACAAAATATTAGCAATTGCTGAAGATAGGGAAAGGGGATGTGGAATTCCATTATATTATTGTTGCAGCCAAACTTTTTCAAAATAAAAAATATACAGGCTGTGATGTCAGGCTCTTTGGATGCTAGCTGTCTGGTATGCGTCCTTTAGAAGCTATGAACTGCCCCGTAAGATGGGAGTAAACAGTACCTACTTTGTAGGGTTGTTACAGGCAAGAAGCCAAGAGTAATGGCTAATACTACCAAGGGCTTCCTGTGAGCCCAGCACTGTCCTGAATGTATGGAAATGTCTGAGGGCACAGCCTCTGTGTCCAGCACAGAATCATGATCAGATGGTAACTATCATTGGTATCATTCCTGTTGGAGCCTAACATGGGGAGAAGCACATCGTTGGTGTTCAACAATCATAGCATAATTAGAGGTAAGCTGGGGCTTCGCGTTAGGGCCTTTCTGCTATGGCAAATCCAGAAATAATAGATGCTGTGCCAGGCAAGGGACCAAAAGTCCCTCCAAACTCTGATGCTTGGAAGACTGGGAAAAAACCCACTAGACCTGCTTACCCCTGCTGCCTGCTCATGATGTCCTGCAGTAGCTTGCGGGCAGACAGCTGACCCAGCACCTTCCGGTAGCTGTTGGTGAAGATGGCATCTGCATACCGAGGCATTCTATATGGAAGGAGTCAGACGTCAAAGGGCTGGGTGGCAGGGCCAGGTGAGGAAACGGGGGTGGGGTGAGGGGTACTCACCATGTCCCCGTAACGTCCTTCTGCCCTTTGCCCTACTGATCCCCGGAGAAGGTAGGACCCAGGGCTGGGAGGCTTCTCTGGAACTCAGGATCTGCCCCCCTCCCAAAGATAGGCAGTGGGGGCTGCCTGAGGAGGTGGCTGGGGCCTGCTTAGGGCTCTGTTCTGCACGCCCTAAATCATCCCCCACTGGGCTGCAGGGATGGTTCTGGGACATTGGGTATCTAGGCCCTAGAGGCGGGACTGCTCACCTGAGGGGCAGGGATGGCGGGGAGCCGTGGGAGCCACTGTCGAGGGTGAGGATCACCAGGAAGAACACCCAGAGCAGCATCCTTCACCCCTCCGGTGACTCCTGGAGAACGACAGAAGGAGAAGGTCAACTGCAGCCATAGCCACAAGGATGCCTTTTATTGGCTGGGCCCAGTTCTGGGCTTGGCTGTATACAAGCCTTAGTCCTCGTCATTTAGAGGCAGTGAGGTACGAAAAAGAACCCGGACTCTGGAAGTCAAACAGACCTAGGTTCAAGTCCTGCTTTTGCCAGTCACAAGCTTTGACCTCATTTTCTGCATCTATAAAATGGGCCTGATAAGCTACCCTGCTGACCCCATAGGGTTGCATGGAAAATTAATGACATGGGTGAAAATGCCCCTTGCTGTAAGGCATCATATGTGGAATTCAGGCCTCAGCAAGGGTTGGGGGCTACACCTTCTCCTAGTCTCCTAAGTCACCCCACCCACTGTGACACTTGACAACAGAGAGCAGGGCCAATAGCTCAGGCTCTGAGTCAGACAAATCTCAGTTCCTATCTGGGCTCCACCATCACCAGCTGTGTGTCCCAGGACATGTGGCTTCTCCTTTCTGGGCCTCAGTTTCCCTATCCATGAAATGGGGTCTATGACGATACTGACTGCATAGGGCCCTTGTGAGGATGAGATGAGATGAGAGTTGCTTGGCACATAAGGAATTCTCCCAAACGCTTTTGCTGCGACGACCTCAGATCAGACCCACTCGAGGGGGCAGGCTCTCATCCTGTTTGGTTCTGTGTGAAGTCAGAGGGAAGGGAAAGCTCTACTTCTCGCTCCAGACATTTCGATTTCGCTGAAGGCTTTTAGCCTTGGAAGAGACCAGGGAGCCTGGGGAGCCAGTGTGGCAGAATCATCTAATAGATCATGTAATTACCCTTAATTGGGGCCTGCTGACACCGTGCTCTGCGATCAGGGAAAGAACAGGCAACGTGAGAAAGAGCCCGCCTGGGCTCGGGGAGGAGGCTCCACCGTCAACCCAGACCTGCCCAGTGTGGAAGCAGGGGGCTCAGCTAGGAGACCTAGGAATTGGGTCTCCCCACCTCTCATGCCCCCCTCAGTAGAATATCCATTCCATGGGGCTACAGGCCCATGTGGGGACCCAGCCAGCCCAGAGAGGGGCAGGAACCCATCTAGCCCAACCTCACCCCCTGTCTTCCGTGTTCTCTCCTGTCCTGTTGAAGAGTGATCTCCAGCAAGCAGGGCCGGCACTGGCAGAATCCACCTTCCTTTTCTGGTCTCGCCCGCCCTCTTAGGGCATCCCCTTCCTTCTACCAGACACCAGGGTCTTGACTAAGCCAGGGAGCACCTGCAGAGCTGGGCTCAGAGCAACCTTTGACTCTGCACCTCCAGAGCAGAAGGGAGGAGCCCTCCAGGCCTCACTGTCTCCCCAACAATCCTCCAGTTCCTGCTCAAATGCTCTCTGCCAGCGAGTGGCAGAGAGCTCACTACCCCCGAGCCAGGACGTGCTATCTCCAGGCAGCTCTTCTTGTTAGGAATTTTTTCCCATTGTGTCAAGTGCAAAAAGACGTGTTAAGCTTCTACTCTTCTGGGAAGGACTGGGGCTGGAGGAAAGATGAGAACATGGCATTTGCCTGCCCCTCCCTCTCCCCGGCTTTGACATCCACCCTCTGTGCCACCCACAGCTTCTGCACCCTCATCCACATGAGGTGGATCTGACTTAGGCCTTTGCTCTCCAGACCAAGGATCTCAGTCTTCTGTCCTCTTCATCACACCATATCACATCTGGCCCCCCGTCTCCCGGCCCGGTTCCAGGCTGCCTCTCTAGCAATGGAGTTTCCTAAGCAGGGAGTTCTTTGGAGGTAAGGAGGTCCCCTTGTAACGAGCCCTCTTTTTTTCTGTCTCTTGGCTGGACTTCCTTGCCTTCTTTGCTGCTGATCTTTAAAAAAATTCTTTTAAATGTTTATTTATTTATTTTGGGAGAGAGAGATAGAGAGCGAGCAGGGGAGGGGCAGAGACAGAGGGAGACAGACTCCTTAGCAGACTCCACACCAGCAGCGCAGAGCCCGACACGGGGTTCGAACCCCCCAACCGTGACATCATGACCTGAGATGAAACCAAGAGTCAGACGTTCAACTGACTGAGCCACCCAGGTGCCCGCTGCGGATATTTGAAAAACCTGGGCACGTCCAGGCCCCTAATCACTTCATTCCCCTGCTCAGAGGCCCTTGGTTGCTCTCCAGAGCAAAGCCCAACCCCCTGCTCTTGGGCTAAGCTCTCCCTTGGCTTCCCCACCTCCCGCCCCTTCTCGTGTGTTTCGCAGCCCCTGTGCTCCCCTGGCCTGCACAGCCCACCCTCACACTCGCCCTCTGGAGCAGGTATCAGGGTCTTCATCTTACAGCTGAGGAAACGAGCCCAGAGAGGAGAAGGACCTTTTCTCCATGGTCCTCCATCACATTGGTTTCTGACTGGACACTTCAGAATGGGCCTCAAAGTTCCCAGGCCAGCAGGCCCCTCCCACTCCGTGGAGGCTGCCTCCCAGATACAATACCCTATTCACAGCTCCCTATTCAGCTCCCTGTTCATGGGAGGTGCTGCAGGATTCATCACCTGCACATGGGAAGCCGTTCTGAAAAACAGAAAGCTTTTGCTCTTTGTCACTGGATCTCCAGGGAAATTAAAAAAAAAAAAAGGGACACACACAGGAACAACACCTGCCTGCTTGGCACCTTCCTATGTGCAGCCAGTGGTTTCAGGGAGTTGAAAATAACCTGATACGAGGGCAGACTTTGGAGGGCAAGTCACAGTAAATTCTGTAACCCCTAGCTTATTTGGAACGAGGTTGAGCAACTGTATAGTCTGGTCAACCAAGAGGCACATTTACTACAAACCGTGTGCCCCAGGGGTGAGTCAAGACACCATCGCAACCTCTAGGCTTGGGGTTGCAGCCTCTGATCCTTGGGGTTGCAAAATTCCACTGGACAAAGTTGGGAAACGACAAGAATTCTCTTGCTTACGGTCCGATGAGAATTAGATGTTGTATCACCACGGATAAAGTAGCTATTGACAGACGTATTCCACGCGAGCAATCTACAGAGACAGAATTCCACTGAATTAAGTGTAGTACAAATTCAACAGCATCCTCAACAACTCCTTGATAGCTCCAAAGGTATTTTAAGGTTTATCATCTATCCTCATGAGTATCAGTTAGCTTTCTGCAGTGTTGACAAGTGAATTCTGCGGTTAGATCTAATTGAGGTCATCAGGATTCAGGATAAATGGACACTTGACCTACATTAGTCGGCACCTCTTGCCAGCCTCTATGCCAAGAATGCTATGAGAATTCTCCAGATGCACCTTTTGCTAATGACAGAGGTCAGGTCTCATGTGCCCAACCTAGCAAGGCCACTTTTGGACAACTAGGAAGAAAATCTTTTACCTTTCTTTTTTATTTTATTTATTTACTTTGAGAGAGAGAGAAAGTGCGAGCAGGGAAGGGGCAGAGAGAGAAAGGGAGAGAGAGAATCTCAAGCAGGTCCTGTACTGACAGCGCAGGGATCGATTTGGGGCTCAAACTACATGGACCGTGAGATCATGACCTGAGCCAAAACCAAGAGTCAGATGCTTAACCAACAGAGCCACCCAGGCGGTTCTCGTTTACCTTTCTCAAACATTCTGCTTTGTAATTTAAGAACGCTGAGGCACTGACGTCCTGATTTAGTTTATAAACTGTTTCAGCAATAGCATTCCAAATTGAAAGAGATCTAAGTTTTTAATGAGGAAGCATCTTGAATTGTCACTCAAAAGAGAGACACTCCACCTCCTTCCTGGAAGAGTTTGAGGCGGCTTATGGTGAAAGACACAAATACTATGAGACCATCAAAACATGGATCAAGAAACAAGCGTGGGGGTGATGGAGTGCTCCAGGGGCAGATAATTGTGTCTGAAACCTCGAGTAAGGAGCGCAGCAGCAATTGAGCAAGAAAGCAAAATGTTATCAATTTCCAGGCAATAATGTTGAATGGGTTCAGAGCGATAGATGGGATGTATTGATTTGCACAGCCCACTTGGCTCCTTTCCGATCCATGGCAGACCCCCATTGTTGATGGGAGAATCTAGCCAGCTTGTGTCTTGCCCCAGACACCTGCCTGCACACCGGAGAAGGAGTGCTGAGATTTCATCTGCCCCCCGACAAACCCCTGGAACACATCCGTCTGCCTGCCCCTTCTCCATGGTTGAGTGCCATGTATCCAAAACAACCTCAACATGGAGCCAACCATCACAAGCGTGTTCCAGAGCCCCTAACCAGGTACCTGAGTGTACTCACTAGTCCACAGGCGACGAGGATGATGGTGGGCCTCTTTGACTCGGTGTCTCTGAGTTGGTGAGAAGGTCAACCGTCTTGCCCCCATCCAGCCCAGCCCCCAGGACCACCCCCTCTCACCTCCGATATGGCAGGTGTCCCCTCTGCTATGAGGCGCTGCTCCTGCTGCCTGGACCTGGGGCTCAGCGTTTGTTCGGTGACTGCGTGACGCTTCCATCATTTATACCTTCATTTTCCTAAGCGTCGCCAGCGTCAGAGAATCAATTACCCACAAGTCAACCAAAGGACCGTTTTTAGCATCATACTGACAAACCATAATAGGGGAAAGAGGTTTTTCCCCTTGCAGATGAAGACCTGAATGGAACTTTCCCTTTACGGACAGAACGCAAAGTTATGATATTATTCCGAGGGGCATAGAGAATATAATACTGCTTCTCTAATAATTGGAGTAATCATAACAGTGAAACAACAAAGGTTCATTTACTCTCTGAGTTAAATGTGCGTTTTAAAAAGTTGATATAATTTTTTTTTGTCCGTGTGCAACTTTATCTCACTTTCAGGTAGTCCACTTATTACAGATAAGTGTTTGTCTCTCCTTAGCGCAGCATCCAATTATCAAGATTTCCCCCTATTCGATTTACATCTGCTGCAGTCATAGGCCACTGTAGGCAGCTAGCCCAGGGAGCACCTGTTCTCATGTGTCAAGGCAGCCAAACATGGAAGGAGATGGAAAACCTTGGGAGGGTTGTTGTGTTTCCTGATTTTGCTAGCCTGTAGCTAAAGAATCCTCGAGAATGGTCTGAAAGCGTGTGAGTCAGAAACACCAGTTTTCCACGAGGCTGTTGTGGAGGGGTGGAAAGAGCCATAAGCTTCAAGTCCAGAGCCCTGCCCAGCCCTCCTGCGTCTGTTAGTCATGACCTCTGTGACCCTCAACAAGTTACTTCTACCCTCCAGATCTCAGTTTCTAAACTTGGAAAAGCGAGGGCTGCCAGAGAATAGCAGCTTTCAAACTTAAAAAAAAAAAAAAAAAAAGGTGGCATAGAACTTTCTTCGGAAATCTTCTATGGAAGTGCAGTATATAAAGCAGATTTAAAACAGGAAACTGCTCTGGTTGAAGAGGGGGGAGTGAAGACTCCCTTTGGCTGCACCTGGGGTACCTCCATGGGCCACAGAACCAGTAGCTTCTGAATGAACCTCTTGGCAATGTTATGTTGTGATCCTTCTGCTTAGCCTGCACCGAGCCATGTTCTTGGCACAGAGCACACAAGGGGTGTTTCCTTGTGTGAAGCAGGGACTGAGTGGCTTGTCACCGTACCGGCCTGGACACAAAGTGGTCAGGTCAGGCCAGGTCCCCGGGGACTGAGAGTGGGCAGATGGAGCGTTTGGGAGCCCCCTGGGCAATAGGTTCTCATACAGTCAGGAGGTGTGAGGTTATCTCAGGGAATGCAAGGTGGGGACCACCTACAGCTCGAGTACCCACAATGGACACCAGGCCAGAGTACAGATGTAGGACACATGGAATTGCCTGGAGAAGCCATGGGGATCAGAATGCAACCTTAGTTGAAGTTCTGTTGCTAAGGACTTCATGCCTCTTCTCAAGTTTTCTTATCTGTAAGAGGAAAGTGATAGGGCTCGACTCATGAGGCTGCTGGGTGAGGATTAAAGGTGCCAGTGCATAAGGCACAGGCCTGGTATAGAGTAAGTCTCAAAAATTAGCTCTCACAGGGGCACCTGGGTGGCTCAGTCGGTTAAGTGGCCGTCTTTGGCTCAGGTCATGATCTCTTGATCTGTGAGTTCGAGCCCCGCATCGGGCTCTGTGCTGATAGCTCAGAGCCTGGAGCCTGCTTCTGTTTCTGTGTCTCCCTCTCTCTCTGCCCCTCCCCCATTTGCGCTCTGTCTCTCTCTGCCTTTCAAAAATGAATAAATGTTAACAAAAAATTTAAAAAAAATAGCTCTCACTTACCATCGCTATTATTGTAATAAGCAAGAGAGAACAGAGGCACAGAGAGGTTACCCACTCATCCACAGGCACACACCTGGGCAGCGGTAGAGCCAGGACTCAAACAAAGGTTTCCGACTCCCGAATCCAGTGCCCCACACCAGGCTAATGTTCTCCTAAGGCCCTTCCGTGGCCCACTGGGTCTTCTACTCTTTTTTAAAGAACTTTAACAGTTTTGCTTTTTACTTTACTTTTATTTTATTTTTAAACAAAATTAAAAAAAATTTTGTTTTCAACATTTATTTATTTTTGAGAGACAGACACTCTATTTGAGTGTGAGCGGGGGAGGGGCAGAGAGAGAGGGAGACACAGAATCCCAAGCAGGCTCCAGGCTCTGAGCTGTCAGCACAGAGCCCGACTCGGGGCTCAAACCCATGACACTGGGAGATCATGACCTGAGCTGAAACCAAGTGTCAGACGCTTAACCAACTGAGCCACCCAGGCGCCCCGAGCACTTTAAGAGTTTTATTGACATATATATAACTCATACACCATAAAAGGCACCTGTTTGAAGCCTATGGTTCAACAAGTTCTCATAAGTTTATAAAATTGTGTCACTGTCATGCAACCCCGTTTAGAATACCTCTGTCAGCCCAAAAGTTCCAGTCCCATTTGCTATCAACACCCACTCCAACCCCAGACTTCGACAACCACTGATCTGCCTTTTGCCTCTATACTGTTTCCTCTGCTAGAACGTTCATACGGATTCATGTGAATTATGGAGTCACATAATACGTACTCTGTGCTGTCAGTCTCCTTCACTCATCCACCTGTTTTTGAGATTCATTTGTGTTGGATCCATATCAGCAGCCTATTCCACTTTATTGCTCAGTAGCGTTCCGTTGTACAAAAGTCTGACAGCTTGTCGACCCATTCACCGTGATGGACATTTAGGTAGATTTCAGTTTGGGGCGGTTACGAAAAACGCTGCTATGAACATTCGTGTATAAGACTTTGTACGAACGTGTGCTTTTATTGCTCTTGGGTGATTACCTAGGAGAGGAACTGCTGGGTCATGTGGTACGTGAATGGTTTGCTTTTTTTTTTTTTTAATTTTTTTTTCAACGTTTAATTATTTTTGGGACAGAGAGAGACAGAGCATGAATGGGGGAGGGCCAGAGAGAGAGGGAGACACAGAATGGGAAACAGGCTCCAGGCTCTGAGCCATCAGCCCAGAGCCCGACGCAGGGCTCGAACTCACGGAATGGTTTGCTTTTTAAGAAGCGGCCAAGCTGTTTTCCGAAGCGGCACCCACATTCCATTTCTGCCAGCTGTGATGGAGAGTCCCCCGGGGAAGTCCTTAAACCAGCCTTTCTTTACCCCGCAAACACCTATGAAGCACTGAATTAGGCCCACACAGAGCTCGCTGGATTAGGAGTTTGTCAGTCTCTGAAGCCCCAGTTCTATTCTCCTCTTAGGAGAGTGGGCTGGGCCTTTCCCCCTGCATGGCATTTTCTTGAGCACTAGGAGGACAGTGGCATGTGCTTGTACTCAGAGCTGCAGGAGGCAGGCATGTGAGAAGCTGAGTGACTTACCTCAGGCAGGGAGATGGAGACAGGCACACGGTTATGTGGGTTAAATGTCCCAAGAATTGAGAGAAGGGAAAAGTCACGCTAAAGCTGGGAGAGCCTCAGGGAGGAGCAGAGAGAAGCCTAAAGCCTAAAGCAGAGAGAAGCACGAGGCCCACGGATTTAGATTTGAAACTCAGCTCTGCCACTTGCAAACTGTGTGATTCTGGGCGAGGGGTTTATTCTTCTCGGAGCCTCAGTTACCGCATCTGTACAATGGGGGCGATGACATCTACCTCCTCAGGTTGTTGTGAGGGTCAGGAACATGCTTGTAAAGTGTCTGATGCACAAGGCAAAAGGCAGCTGTTACTGTAGCTCTTACTGATCAGAGCGGAGCTCTGAAAGCTGGGCAGGGTGGTGGCCAGAAAAGCAGGAGCCTTCTGGGAAGAGGGGCTTCATTTGCAGCGTATTCTCAAAGCCCTTGAGGCGGAGGATGAGGGAAGAAGCCAGAACCAGCCTTGACAGTGAGAGCGCAGCCCCCCCCTCCACCAATCCCCGCAGCCAGCCGCCTCGTCCTTATCCTCTGAGAGGCGGTGGGAACGCCTCGCTTGCCACCCGGCTTTCTTCCCAGGACGGGTTTTAACCCAGAGTTAATTAGCGATCGTGCCTGCTCTAGGGGCTGGGGACTTGAGCTGTGGAAAAAAATGCCCAGAGAAAGGCAGGCTTTAAAAAGCCCCAAAAGGCTGGGGCAGAGAGGCTCCGCTGGGAGAGAGACAAGCCGCGCGTTTGTGTTGCAAATTTCCAGTGTGTTGAAGCCAGCCATTCAGGGAGGGTGATGCTAAAGGCAGTGGGCCTGCGGGTGGGGAGGGCAGAGGAAGTCGACAAAGGGGGCCTGTCTGAGGGCCTCAGACCCTGCTTCATAAAAGCTGCTTTCATCGCCCTCCCTGGATGATGGCAGCGTTCCCAGCCCGAGGCCAGCGTGCAGGGAAGGGGAAGGCCTGGACCCTAGACTCCCAGATTCCCTTGACACCCCCCACCTAGTGTGCCTTCTAGGCCTGTTTTTACGGAGTCAGCAGCAGCAGATGTCACATGAGCACTCATGAGTGCTATGTCAGGGTGAGGGACCAAGGTTCACACGGTTGGCCCAGTTGGGGGGCCTCAGGCAAAGTCAAGGGACTTTCCTGAACCTCAGTTTCCCATTCTGTAAAATGGGGCTGATGGGGTCCTTCCCCCTACTTCATATCCTACCCAAGCAGAAGTGCCCGTGATTGGTTGGTGATCCAATAACCATCAGAAGTTCATCTCTTTCTGGAAAAGTCTGCATTTGGGAAGGTCATTAGGAGAGCTTTTTTAAAGAGGTGAAGTTGATTGTACTTAGCAAATCAATTAAGCAATTCTGGGTTGCTTGGAAATGTTACTCTCATAAGTGTTTTAGATATTCACCTTGCATGGAATCTTTAGGCCTGTCCCAAGTCAGTTATGAATGCTAACCAGGTTGGTTTTCTGGGTTGGTAGGTACCGTGCGGGAAGGCTGTCCCCAGCTGATCCTGTAGGCAAGCTCTCCCTGGTGGAGATCTGACCAGCCTTTAAAGACCTCTTTGGGGTTAGAGTGGAAGAGAGCCAAAGCATAAGAGACTCTTAAAAACTGAGACCAACCTGAGGGTTGATGGGGGGTGGGAGGGAGGGGAGGGTGGGTGATGGGTATTGAGGAGGGCACCTTTTGGGATGAGCACTGGGTGTTGTATGGAAACCAATTTGACAATAAACTTCATATATTGAAAAAAAAATAAAATAAAAAATAAAGACCTCTTTGGACCCTACCTCCCCAAGAAGCATTCTCACACCCTTCTCCTCCCTCCTGGCCTTGCCTTGCGGTTGACTGATTTTATATGTGGAAGCGTCTCCTTTCCTGAGACACTTGGGATGTCTGCAAGCAGACCTAATTAAAAATTTTTAAATATATATTGATTTATTTTGAGAGAGAGAGAGAGAGAGAGGGAGAAGGTGTATGAGCTGGGGGTGAGGGGGTGGGTGGGAGAGGGAGAGAGAGAATCCCAAGCAGGCTCCACATTGTCAGCACAGAGCCCAAAGTGGGGCTCGATCCTATGAACCGTGAGGTCATGACCTGAGCCAAAATCAAGTCAGAAGCCCAACCGACTGAGCCACTCAGGTGCCCCACATCTGATTAATTTTTGAGCCCCCTAAAGCCTTCTTTCTTTTCCCAGCTTTATTAAGATGTGACTGGCATAGGGGCACCTGGGTGGCTCAGTCAGTTAAGCATCGACTTCGGTTCAGGTCATGATCTCACAGTTTGTGAGTTCGAGCCCTGCGTCAGGCTCTGTGCTGACAGCTCGGAGCCTGGAACCTGCTTCAGATTCTGTGTCTCCCTCTCTGTCTGCCCCTCCCCTGCTTGTTCGCACGTGCTCTCTCTCTCTCTCTCTCTCTCTCTCTCTCTCAAGAATAAATAAAGATTAAAAATTTTTTTAAAAAGATGTGACTGGCATATATAAAGCTTGATAATGAAGGTGTGTTTCCTAGACCAACAGTAACAGTATCTCCTGGGAGTTTGTTGGAAATGCAGAATCTTGGGCTCCACCCCAGAGTGACTGAATCAGAGGGCAAATCCTCTTTGTTCTAGGATTTTAAAGGCATCAGGTCCCTAAGATGGTTTCTGAAGGCCTTGCGATTTTCTCACCAGGGAGGAGGGCCTTGACCACAGGCAGCCGGGAGATGTCGCTCTTCTCCAGTCTTTGGGAGATGTCAGGCTTCCTTGCAAACACCAGAGGCCCCAAGTGCCGGGTTTTGTTTCCTGTGAAATCCAGGAGAACCGAGGGGTCCAGGTCCGTTATGTATTCAGGCCACCCCCTCCTCAGCCACCTGGGCCGCCTATCTCTCTCTGCCCATTTCCTGCCCTGGGTTCTCAGTTGTGTTTCCAGTTAGGGAAGGCTGTGTGTTCCCCAAACTCAGCCCGTGCCCCAGGATCCCCAGGAGAAAGCCCAGAGGAGAAAGCCCAGCATATGGAGACTTCTTCAAGCCTGGCTCATCAGGCAACAATGTGGCCCGGCAGAGGAGGGGACATCTGTCTGTCGGGAGGCCCCTTCTCACTTGGAAGCTGAGTTGGAGGATCTTAGTGACAACGGGACCTGCAGACACAGCCAGAGGAACTTCGCATTATTTGTCTACAGGAAAACCCCGCAGCCTGCCTGGGACTCCAGTTTCTGGTTCCCATCTGAACTGGGTGCCCAGTGTCGGGGCCAGGATATGGCTGCACTTCCCCACGGCGGTGATAGGGCAGTTAACAGAGCTCCATTAGCCATGGATGCATAAACCTGGGCTCCAGAGTAGGGCCAAAGTGCCCTCAGACACTTCCAGACTGGAAGTAGAGCTGCTAGTTTCTCTCCAGAGCTCAAGTTTCCAGTCCAGCCACCTCCTCCTGACCTCCCCCCATCCCGTGTCATCTGGTCCCTGAACACCCAGGCCACAGAGCAGAATGCAGCTCAGCTTCCACGTCCAGCCCCACCCTTGGAGCTGGAACTCTCCTCTAAAAACCCCACAATCCACCCCTAATCCACGGCTGACACCTGGCTTTCTGCTTAACTCCTGTCACTCCAGCCCCAGGGTCAGCCCCATTCACCCCCACCCAACTCCTTATAGGAATCCAGTTGTCTTGGATCACAGCACAGCAGTATAGCCATAATATCTTTTGATGCCTACTATGTACCAGTCATGTAACATGCATGATCTCATTCAACAAATTTAAGGGTTAGGAGCACAAAGTGGTTGCTTTTTTTTTTTTTTTTAAGACGGGGTGGGGGGGGCGCCTGGGTGGCGCAGTCGGTTAAGCGTCCGACTTCAGCCAGGTCACGATCTCGCGGTCCGTGAGTTCGAGCCCCGCGTCAGGCTCTGGGCTGATGGCTCGGAGCCTGGAGCCTGTTTCCCATTCTGTGTCTCCCTCTCTCTCTGCCCCTCCCCCGTTCATGCTCTGTCTCTCTCTGTCCCAAAAATAAATAAAAACGTTGAAAAAAAAAATTAAAAAAAAAAAAAAGACGGGGTGGGGGGAGAGGAGTGGGGCATAGGGAGAGAGAGACTCTCAAGCACTCTCCACACTCAGCACGGAGCCTGATGTGGGGCTCTATCCCATGACCCCAGGATCATGACCTAAGCTGAAATTAAGAGTTGGACACTCAACCGAATGAGCCACCCAGGCACCCCAATTATTGTGGAAGAAGCTGAGTGTTGGAGCCATTGGGTAACTCATCTAATCTCACTCAGACAGTAAATGGGGAAGCCATGGCCAGAAGTGGCACAGGTCTGCCTCCAGACATGCCCTAGTGCCCTGGAGCAGTGCTACTGCCGCCCCAGCCTTGGCATCTTTAAAAAAAATTTTTTTTTTAATGTTTATTTTTGAGAGAGAGATGGAGTGCAAGTGGGGAGGGGCAGAGAGAGACAGAGACACAGAATCCTAAGCAGGCTCTAGGCTCTGAATTGTCAGCACAGAGCCTAATGCAGGGCTTGAACTCACAGACTAGCAAGGTGGTGACCTGAGCCAAAGTGGGACGCTTAACTGACTGAGCTACCCAGGCGCCCCCAATGCCCCCAGCCTCAGCATCTTAAGGCTGATTTCTGCTGACTCCTCACAACAGATACCAGATTTCCCTTTGGGCAGTATCAGTAGGGTCTCTGTGGACCTGTGAGGTGTAAAGAGTGAGGATTTCCCATGTCTGGTGACCAAGTGGCACTGTACTTTTCACATGCATTTGATGTGGTGACAGTGACATTTCTTATTAACATCAGAACTTTGGTGATCTCCCCCGTTGAACCTGGAACCAAAAGTCCCAGCCTCACATCTGACCCAATTCACACATCCTTCAGGTTCGAAATAGACTCGGGCAGGCACAAGCATTTCAGAACGATGAACACTCATCACCAATACATTTGCATATTTCATCATTCATTCAGGGTTTCATCCATCCTTTGACAATTCGCCCCTCAGACCTCCCTGTAATTATGCCCTCTGGGTGTTAAGCATTGTGTTTTGGCATCCGGGAACCAAGGAGTGGTAAGATACAATTCAAATGAATAGATATTTATTCAGTGCTTGCTGTGGGCCATTCGCTGTGCTGGGGGCTCCAGGCATTCCGTGGGCTTGCTTTGGTGGAGACTTCATTCCAGCTGGGAAGGCAGGCAGGCCAACAGATAATTAGATATGGTGTGATACACATGGTCTATAACAGAGGTGTGTTTCATGTGCTAAAGGAGCAGGGTGGGTGGGGAGTTTGCTCTGCTAGGGCTCAGCAAAAGCTGCAGAGATGGCGTTTAAGCTGGCCTTGAAGAAAAGGGAAACTCTACTACAGCATGAGCAGAGGCCGGGCTGCACGGTCAGCGCGTGGCAAGTCGTTTGGGTGGCTACCGTGAGGGTCCTCAAGCCTTTGCGTTGGGCCTGGACCCCCACGTTCAGTTGTCTGGGGTAGGGCCCAGGGTTCTGCAGTTTTAGCCAAGGCCTCAGGTGATTCTGATGCAGGTGTGAGAGACCACAACTTCATTGGCAGGAAATACAGAAAATGACTCTGGAATGATATGTGAAGACCCAGCCGTGCAGGGTGTCAAACACCACGCTTGGGAATTTGGGCCTTTTCCCTTCTCAGTGGAGAGAGCCCCATGGGAGGCTTTCAAGCCAGCAGCCCGGAGGGGGTACTGAAAAGCAGAGTGGCCACAGGGAGGGAGCCTGGCTGGGAAGCTTTTACAGGTGTTCAAGCCTGTGGTTCTGAGGGCCTGAGCCAAGGCCCACCAAGGAGGTGGCGGGGAGCACAGGGGGCTGGATGCGAGAGGGCCCTGGGAGATGGGACCGCTGGGTCTGGGGTAGAAAGGACAAGGGAAGTGGAGGAGGGGGAGATGTTGAGAATGAGCTGATGTTTCCAGCTGGGGCCTGAGGGGTGATGGGTACTCTGGGGGAGCAGGTTGCGGTGAACTCCGATTTCCGTGCGGTGAGTTTTTAGGACTCAAAGGACGTCCAGAAGGAAGCAGGTAACAGGCAGTTGGACCCAGTCTGGAGCTTGGTTCTGGGCCAGGGGCCGGTGCAGAGAAGAAGGTAGCCAAGCTGGGGGGCATCAGCGGGATCTTAGAATGCACATCCCAGGGCAGCTGGCAGCAGAATGAGAAACAGCGGGCAAGAAGACAATCAGAAAAGGAGGCCGGTTGCTGTCAGTTTATGACTTCCACGTCATGGATAAATGTCTTGCCTTTGGTCACTGGGCTCCTCGGGGCGGAGCCAGGGTTTTGAATCTGAGCCTCTTTGGCTCCAGCATCCACACTGTCTTCTCTGCTGAGACTCCAAGAGGCAAAGCCCATCCCCAGAGACAAAATAAGCAGATTCACAGATTGGGGGTGGGAGGCTGGGGGAAGATGTTGCAAAAAGAGCTTACAAGAGAAACGGGGTAGAAAACAGCGTATTAAGGAGCGTCTTTTTCTTTACCTTTCCCCACTGGTGTATTTTGAAGCAAATCCCAGACCTCTTATCATTTCATCCATAAATATTTAAGTATGTAATACAAAAAAGATAAGGACGCTTTCTTTGACATAGTCACAATGTCATTATCACACTCGAAAAAAAAAAAACCTCTAACAAGAATTCTTATTAAGTGAACCTACTGAGGGCAATTTGACAAGACCTCAGAATGGAAGCCTGGCTTGCTTATCTTGAGCCGGTATTGTCACAAAGCCATGATAAGGAATTTAAATTTTCCCAAGATAATTACAGAGAAGGGAACAGGGGATTGGCAATGCAGATTTGCGAAGCTTGTCGGGGCCCTGGGAAGGAAATGTTATAAAGGGGAAAAAAAAAAAAAAAGTCTGGAAAGATTTGCAGAGTACAAAAGAAGAGATCCTTCTTTCTGACTTCCCTTTTCCTCACTCAGAGGCCTCTAGTCATAAATGTGAAATAGGAACCGGGTCTAAAGTGAAACCAAACAGAATAAAAATAGCACAAGGAGTAGCTGCTGAATGCAACGGGACAGATTTCTGGGGCTCATTTCCCACCAAGGCTCCCCAGACTGCTCACTTCCTAACTAAGGACTGCTCTGCTTCCTGCGGCTGTTCAGAATGCTAGCTTCCTGGGAGGTCCTGTATATGGTTTAGTGATTGGGCTCTGCCCTTCTGCTAGGCATCAGGAAACCTGGATTCTGGGTCCAGCTCCTCTACAGACTTGCTCTGTGACCTTGGACAAGTTCTTTCACTTCTCTGAGCTGATCTGCAGCATGAGGGTGCTAGACCACAAGATCTCAAAGTTCCCTTTAAGTTCGGAATTCAGAGGGACTGAACTCAGGGTGGTTCAGTCGGTTAAGCATCTGACTTTGGCTCAGGTCATGATCTCCCGGTTCCCGAGGTTGAGCCCCACACCAGGTTCTCCGCTGTCAGCACAAAGCTCGCTTCTTCAGATCCTCTGTCTCCTTCTCTCTGCCTCTTCCCTATTTGTGCTCCCGCCCCTCTTCTCTCTCTCAAAAATAAACATTAAAAATAAATAAAATAGTTCTTAAAAGTTCTGAATTCTCTGATCCAACGAACACCTAGTGAAATGTCACTCATCCCCTGAGTTTCAGGATTTGGTTTGATGTTACCCCATGTCAGCAAAACGCTTGGATAGCTTGGATGAAAGACGCCGTGGAGATGCCACGTGTTTATTATGAAGGCTCGTGCTTCCAAATCACCCAGGGTCGCCCTTGGCTGACCCCCCAGAGGAAATCTAGGAGGTGGCTCCATGTGCCGCTCTTGGGAAACCAGTGGTGGCTGAAGAGCAGCTGGAAACCGCACAAGCCACCCACAGATGGAGCCGGTGGCCTGAGGCCCTGGAAGCAAACGGTAGAAATAAGTGTAAAGGACAGCCCGATGTTCTTTCTATGGCAGGTAAAGAGGTTGGTGAACGGCAGCCAGGGATTTGGGGCTGAAATGGAGCTAAAGGCCAGTGGTGGCCATATGGTGCCGTATGTTGTGGCGTTCTGGCCCAGTGGCACCTGGGGAGCTGCATTCGAGCAGAGTCTTTAAGAACTAAGGGCGGAGGGGAGCCAGAGGAAGACACATAAGAAAGTGGACCGAAAGGGGCAGGAGGGAAACAATGCGGACTCCTCCCCGGGCCGGAAGAGCGGCCCTCTCCTGAAACCCTGCCCCGTGCCCCAGCTCCTCACCAACATGCTGAGCTAGAAGGTGAGGGTGTGGCAGCTCTCAGCCCCAAGGGCCCAGGTTTCATTTTTTTTCAGTTCCTCCAATGTGCTTTTGTTTCCCGTGAAAGCGTTTTTGCTGGAGCCCTGTCCTCTGCCTGGAAGGCAGCTGGCTGTCTTCTCCCGGTCAACTTCTGCTCAGACCTGAGGTCAAACCTGCCCCTACAACAAAGCCTTCCTTGGCCTCCTACCTAAGACGAACCACTCCAGTTTTAGGTCCTTACATCATTCTGTACTGAAAAAAAAAAAAAAAAAAAATAGCACTCGTCACTGTTACAATCTGTAAGTATTTATGTGATTCTTTTTTTGGAGGGGGGGTGGTGCTTTTTAAAAAATCAATTTGTAATACACACAAGAAAACATGACACTAGATGGGACCATTTTAATGTTACAGAATCTTATACAGATGAATTTGTTCAAGAGCTTCTCTGTCAATATGCTTTTCTGGATATATGTTGTAGTTCAGTGGTACCTCTTCAACTCAGGGAGATAACCGTATATTCATTTGAAGACCTGAGAGAGAATCTTCAAGGCTTCGTACTGTTACTAAGCTTTCAGAAAAGTTGCAAGAGTAGTACAAAGAACTCCCATACATTCTTGGTCCGGGTTCAACAATTGTTAATGTTTTGTCACATTTGCTTTATTATTTTGTTTCTCTCTCTGTGCATGATCGATTATATAGTTTATATCTACATTCATACATGTATAGCTAATACACTATATACATGATTGTTATTTTTTTGAACTACTTGAGAAAACGTTGCAGGCATCTTGTCCTTTACCCCTACATGTTTAAGGATTATTTCCTAAGAACCAGATCACTCATTTACATAACCGCAGCACAATTAAATCGTATGATTCTTTGAGTAATGTCTGTCTCCTTTCACTTAAATGTAGACTCCATGAGGGCAGGGGCTACCCTGGCTCACCGCCCACGTGTGGGTCACCTGACGTGTCTGGCGCTCTCCCAATATTTGTTGAATGTGCTAGAAACCTGAATAGGGAAGGACTTGTCCTCAAGGGTTGCATTCTACCCTAGCCATGAACTTTTCGCTGAGCACGCTCTGTGTGTTGGATGGGGTTGGGGGTTTGGATTTGTCTGCCTGTTTCCATTTCTATGGGGCACCGGAAGCCCACTGTGGTAAATTTTAATGCCTGAAGATTTGGCTTCTGTCATTTTTCAAATCCTCTCCAACCAGCCCTGGCCCTTGCTCAGCCTCAGTCTTAACTGGCAGCCACCCTTCCTCTGGCCCAGCAGCACCTGTTGGCTATTGCACCCAGTTAATTAGCCCCATGAGAGAGTTCTGGCAAAGGCAGCTGGAATGCCAGCCAATCTTTCCATGCAATTGCTTGTATGAGGTGTTGGCCTCTGCCTTGGAAACTGCCCTGTAAGCTCTTGGCCCGCTACTGGCTTTGAGCTACCTTGAGACCTGTGTTGGGCCATCCTTTGAGATGGTGTAGCTGCTTAGTGAACAGAGGAGCCGATGGAGGGGACGGATGTGCTCAGGGAGAACAGGAGCTGGAGCACATGGCTCACGGAATCCCCGAGTTGGAGAGGCCTTTAGAGCTCTTTTAGGACAGTGGTTCTCTAAATATGGCCCCAAAGCACAGTATTCGCACCTCCTGGGAACTTGTTAGAAGTGCCCGCTCCAGGGGTGCCTGGGTGGTGCGCTCGGCTCAGGTCATGATCTCACAGTTCTTGAGTTCGAGCCCCGCTACGGGGTCTGTGCTGACGGCTGGAAGCCTGGAGCCCGCTTGGGGTTCTGCGTCTCCCTCTCTCTCTGCCCCTCCCCCACCCGTGCTCTGTCTGTCTGTCTCTCTCAAAAAATAAATACACATTAAAAAAATTAAAAAAAAAAAAAAAAAAGAAGTGCCCCACTCCAGACCTCCAACCAATCTCTGGGGTTGGTTAAAACATAGCAGTCTGCGTTTTTTTTTTTTTTTAATTTTTTTTTTCAACGTTTTTATTTATTTTTGGGACAGAGAGAGACAGAGCATGAACGGGGGAGGGGCAGAGAGAGAGGGAGACACAGAATCGGAAACAGGCTCCAGGCTCCGAGCCATCAGCCCAGAGCCTGACGCGGGGCTCGAACTCACGGACCGCGAGATCGTGACCTGGCTGAAGTCGGACGCTTAACCGACTGCGCCACCCAGGCGCCCCGCAGTCTGCGTTTTAACTAGCCTTCCAGGTGATTTGGATATGTGCTCCAGTTTGCAACCCTCTGCTCTCGGACAATTTTTTTTATTTTTTATTTTTTATTTTTTATTTTTGAGACAGAGAGAGACAGAGCATGAACGGGGGAGGGGCAGAGAGAGAGGGAGACACAGAATCGGAAGCAGGCTCCAGGCTCCGAGCCATCAGCCCGGAGCCCGAGGCGGGGCTCGAACTTACGGACCGTGAGATCGTGACCTGAGCCGAAGTCGGACGCTTAACCGACTGAGCCACCCAGGCTCCCCTCTCGGACAATTTTTAAGGGGGGATCTCAAGCCCCCGGAAGGTCACCCTGATGCTTCCTTTCACACAGGCTCCTTCTCTGCTCATCTGCAGCTTGCTGTTGTTGGCTTTTTTTTTTTTTTTTTTAATGTTTTCAGACTCATAAATAAGCTTTTCACAGGCTATTACATTACCATGGCAACCTGGCAGCTGGCTAGAAAGAAGCAGGTAGCACACAGCCTTGGGGTCTCAGTGGCACTAAAGTAACTGTGATTTTCTCTCTGCTGGGGTCAATCTCTTTATGCACGGCCTCTTTGTTTCTCTCTGCTTTTCCTCCTTCTTTCTGCTCCTTTCTTCTCTGTTTGGCCCTTATTCCTACCTCGTCTCATTAGGGGCAACATGTGTTCTAATTGTTTTCTGTTTTCCAAGGGTTGCCAAATCTGACCTCTCCTTTGAAACTAACAATAACTCTGTAAGGTGGGTGAATGTGAGCAGCCCTATTTGACTGCATTTGTATTCCCGTGAAAATGTTGTATACAAAATTTTAAAGAATCGATTAGTTTATCTTTCAAGACATTACACGCACAGAGTGCAAGATCCAAAAGGTACAAAATGGTACACAGTAAGAGGAAGTCTCAGGGCGTCTGGGTGGCTCAGTTGCTTGAGCGTCCAACTTTTGATTTCGGCTTGGGTCATGATCCCAGGTTCATGGAGCCCACTTAAGATTCTCTCTCCCCCTCTGCCCCTCTCTCCCGCTCGAGTGTGCTCTCTCTCTCTCAAATTAAAAAAAAAAAGAGCAAGTCTCCCCATAACCCCTGGTGTCCAGGTCCCCTCTGGGAAGGGGGGGGGGCATGTCCTATTACCTGTTTCTTGTGCATCTTTCCTGGGATAGCCCATGCATAGATAAGCATGTTCCTTTATCTCCTTTCTCCTTTGTTATGTAAGCAGCTGGGAACGTTCCATACCCACCATCCTTGACCTTGTTCTTTCACTCAATGATGTCTTAGCAATCTTTCTCTAGCATTTCGGGTTGTCTCATGCTTTTTAATAGCTGCATATTCCATGGTGTAAATGTACCATCATTTATGTAAACAGTCCCTGTTGATGGGTATTTGGGTTGCTTCCAGTCTTTTGTTATTTCCATTCCCATTTTATAGCTGGGAAAACTGTGATTTAGAGAGGGAACTGATTTGTGGATATTCCCAAAGCAAATGTGGGAATCGGTAGGCATTGCTCAGCCACAGAGTCTAAGAAGAAAGGAAGAATTGACTGACCCCTGAATTATAGAAAACAAGGAACCATCCAGGCACCTGATTTCTTTTCTCACCCTGCTAAGTGTCTTACCCAGTTGAGTTACATTCTGTTAACACTGGCTGATGATCGATGTGTCTAATTAAATAATTGTTTGTGGAAGGATTTTAAATCTGTCTTCCCTTCTAGACAGTAATCTTTGTTAGGATACGATGATGTTTTCCTCACCACTGCATCCCTAGCAAGTACTATACTCCTAGCCAGACTGGGTATACAGTAGGCGCTCAATAAATACTTGTTGAATGAAAGAACAAGTGGGCCAGGATTGTGTGTGGTTAAGACAATGGGCTTAGAGGCCTGGGTTTGAATCCTGACTTCTGACACTTATTAGTTGCGCAATCCAAGACCCATCTCTCAACTTCTTTATGTCTCAGTTTCCTCCGCTACGCAATGGAAGCACTCTCTCAGGGTTGGTGGGGGGAGGGGATGACCAAGTGAGTGAATGCAGGCCAAGCATCCATCACAGGGCCCTGGATACAGTGAAGGCTCTGCCGATGCTCTCAGCTTCTTTCAGTGTCGTGTACTTCAGAGAAATTCTGATGAGGGAGCTGAAAAACCTTCAGAGAAGAGGTCATTTGAGCTGGGCCCCGAAAGAGAAGAAAGATTGGAGCTTTATGTGGCTAGCGCCAGATCTCTTTACCGAGTTCATCCAAGTACAAAATGGAGATGATGACACCCAGGTTCTGTCTCCCTCTGAGGAGATGTTCTGGCTTAAAGTCCCTCAAGAGGAGGATACCACACAATTAAAAGACACCATTATTATTCAGCTGGAAAAGTGCCTTCGCAGGACAAGTGAACTAATCCCTGCCAAATACGATTCTGCTTGTGCTGTGTGTAATTGAATATTTAGCATGGATTTAGCCCAGGGAGCCAACCATGCTGTTGGTGAGACTCAAGTTTAATGGGGCACTTAATAAACATGGCGGTAATTAATATCACCCAGGTGCTAGGTGCGTGTGATGTCTGTGCTGCTCCTATGACTGAAGCATTTCAGAGATAGAAAGTTCTGGACTCGCTCCCTGAGGGGGGAGCTAGAGGTGCGAGCCCTGGCCTGGTCCTTTGCTTCTGCTGTAATCTCCTTCTGGAGAGTGAATATCACCTATTCTGGGACGCCTTCCATGATTGCCAAAGGCAGAAATCCGAGGCTTCTCCTGGGTTCTTATGTCCCTTTGCACACACTTCTTTTGGAGAACTCAAAATATCCTAATGTATTAGTTTGTTTCTATGTCTCTCCCCCACCAGAGCCCAAGATCTTGTCCCCAGTGGTTACCTGACATATGGTTGGCACTCAAAGAATGTCTGCTGAATAAAGCTTTTCAGGTCCCAGGACTGTGGGAGATCCTGGGTCTCAAGAACAAGTTGGAGTGTTTGGATTTTCCTGGGAAGGGCAGGCTGGTGTTGACATGTAATCTCTCTTCTGATGGAAATTCTCTGCTGACCAATCTCATGAGCTCCACGCTGGCATGTGAACCTCCCCTCCTTATAGCAGCTCTGCTCCTGGAAGATCCTAGAGCACAGGAATAGGACTTGGGTACCTTGTGTTTATAGACTTCTGAGCATGGAATCCAGCCCTGAGTCCATTTCATACGTGGCAGAAAGCAAGAGAACAGGCCTTGTCAATCAAAGTTGGTTACTGCTATGAGGCTCCTGGAGGCCCAGAGCAAGAGACCAGGATGTGACGAGTCTCCATGTTTGGGCTTTGCTGCCTCAGAGGGGAAAATGTCCCTGGCCTCTCTGGCACGTGGAAGATGTCCAGATCACCTGTTTCAGCCCTGTGTCCTAGATTTATCAGGATATGCCACACTCAGCATTCTTGGTTTCACACCTGAGCTGAACCTAAGACAGAAGGAGGTGATGGGACACTGCAGAACTGGGCTCAGGCAGGAACCACCCAAAGCCAAGTGGCTAAGATCTTGCCCCTGGAGCCGCCTGCTCCAAACAAGGCCCCCAACTCTGGACTCGCCTCTGTCTCTGTCTCTGGCTGACCTTTACGGCTGGAATTTCTGCCTCCGGACTTGGTCTGGGATGGGGGACTCTGACACATCATGAGTACATCCAACATCCATGCTCTAACAGGAATTGAGGTAAGGGTGTCTTTACCCCATGCATCTGCCATAGTGGGAGAGGGGGCTGCCTCCTTCTGCTTCTTGAGATTCATACACATGGGGGTTGGGCAGCCCAACTGACAAATTCCAGCTTTTCCCCCATCCACGAACTCTATATTCTCCCCCATTACTCTACAGAAGGGTTCCATCTCCTGGGCACAGTTAGTCACTCAACAAACATTCACTTGTACCTCCACGCACCAGGCAATGTGCTAGGTGCTGGCAGAAGGAGTGAGCAGAGGAAACAGAAGTTACACTCTAGTGGGGGAGAGGCTGATGATGAATAATCAAGGAAACAAGACTATCTCAAACTGTGGTAATGCTATAAAGGAAAGGGGCAGGGAGCTGTGATGGAGAGTAAGAGAAGTCTACTTAGTTTCTGTTTTCTGTAACTCCAAAATTAGTGGCTTAAAGTACTCATTTGTTTAGTTCATGATGATGCGGGTCAGGAATTTGGAAAAGGCTGGACTGGGAGCTTCATCTCTGCTCCATGTGGTATCAGCTGAGGTATCTGGGGCTGGAGAATCCACCTCCAAGATGGCTTCTCTTTGCCCCAAACTTTGTAGTGAAACATTCAGACATATAAAGAAATCAAAAGGATTGTACAGGCAACATTATACTTACCACCTGGGTCGTACACTTAACATTCTACCATCTTCCCTTTATCTCATATCTATCCATCTCTTCACCTCTCCAAGATGGCTCTTGACTCCCTGACCTGGTGTCTGATGCTCCTCGGAATCTCTTCCTCCCATGTGGCTTGAACTTCTCACAGCTCACTGACCTCAGGCTAGTCACGCTTCTTACGTGGCTGACTCCCAGGCCAGGTAAGTGCCATGCCTGAGGCTGACACAGTCTCTTCCAGAGTATGCTACTGGTCGAAGCAGTTACGGGCCAGAAGAGCCTGTGGGATGGGTAATACGCTGGAGCCATGTTTTAAAACAACCACCAGCTAGAATGGGTGGTCAGGGAAGCCTTTTCGGAAAATGTTGTATTTGGGCTGAGCCCTAAGGGATGTAAAAGAGCCTGTCTTGTGAAAAGCCAAGAGAGGAGAGCATTCCAGGCAAAGAGACCAACAAAACGAAGGCTCAGAAGTAGCAAAAGTAAATCTGGCACCTTGACTTTCCTTTTCCCATATTCAATCCAACCCATTATCTGGGACCCACATTGAGCTGCTTCCTTCACGAAGTCTTCTCAGATACCTCAGTCCCTGTGGATCCTTCCTTTCTTCCTGGAGCACCTATCTGGCTTGCACAGGTTGGCCGGGTGTGCATTGGTTATGCACAGAGTCTCTGTGGGACCTTGGGAAGTTGCTTAACTTCTCCATCCCTAGGTGTCTTGCAAACGAGAATAATTACAGCTGCCTTATAAGGCTTGCTGGCAGGAGAATATTGATACATGGGAAGTGCTTGGCACTTAGTGAACATGGAATAAAGGTAATTATAAACCAGTTTATACTGTCATGTGTTCATCTAGTTTAGAAATTGTTTTCAGAGCAGAAACCATATCTTTTTCAACTTTTTCTTTCACGGTGCGAGCAGTGTGCCTTGCCTAGGTATTATGGATAGGAGCAAGCATGGCACAGAGTTCTTCACCGTGCTGCGGTGCTGATGGAGCCATGCAGGGCACAGGGATGAGCAAGACTCAGCTGGAGCCTTTTCCAGGAGCTTCCAGAGAGTGCAACAGTAGCTATGCCTACAGCAGCCACATTGGATATCTTTTACATTTGGAGATGGAGTGGCAGGTCTCAAAGCACCTGCACATCCATATTAGTCTGCTAGGGCTGCCCGAAAAAAGTACCACAAACTGGGTGGCTTAAACAACAAATATTTATTTTCTCACAGCTCTGGAGTCTAGGAATCTGAAATCAAAGCTGAGGGCTGGGAGGAAGAATCTGTTCCATTGCTTTCCCCTGGCTCCCAGTGGTTTGCTGGCAATCTTTGTCACTTCTTGGCTCGCAGAAGCATCATCCTTTTTATTTATTTTTATTTTTTTAATGTTTATTTATTTTTGAAAGAGAGACAGAGGGCAAGCAGGGGTGGGGCAGAGAGAGAGAGGGAGACACAGAATCCAAAGCAGGCTCCAGGCTCTGAGCTGTCAGCAGAGAGCCCGACGCAGGACTCAAACTCACAAACCGCGAGATCATGACCTGAGCTGAAGTCAGACGCTTAACCGACTGAGCCACCCAGCTGCCCCGAAGCATCATCCTTGATCTTCCTTCATCTTCACATGGCATGCTCCCTGTGTGTGCATCTGTGTCCAAATTTCCCCCTTGAGTAAGGACACCAGTCATATTGGATTAGCGCCCATCTTAATCACCTATTTTAACTTGATTACCTCTGTCAAGACCCTACCTCCATGTGTGATTACATTCGAGGTACTGGGGGTTGGGACTCCAACATAGATTTTTTTTGGGTGGGGTGTGGGGTAGGGAATACATTTCAACACATAAAACATCTCCGTCTCCTATGACCCTCCTCATCCACATCCCGCAGTGAGTCCCTTTAAGGGCAAATACCAAGTCTTGTCCTATGTATCTGTACCCTTCAGGCTCAGCTTCTCCCCCTTCTTATGCTCCAAGTCTTTCCCACAGCCTTTCAACCTCCTGCCATGCTCTTTCCTTCCTCTCTTTGCCTGGAAAATTCCTACGCATTCCTCATTTCTTAGCTTAAATGTTACCTCCCCAGAGAGACCTTCCCTGATCACCCTGTCTTGATTGTATCTCCCATGTCATTTATTCTCTCGTGGTTTCCCTTTCCTCCCAACAGATCTCCTGATTCATATACATTTCTCTGTGTGATTAGTGGGGGTGTCAGACATTAACCCCTACACTGTAAGCACGGTGAGGCTGGGAACCCACCTACCTGCCATTGTCTTCCCAGTTCCATGGTACACGATCCAGGGTAGAAACTCCATAAATATTTGTTGAATGAATAAATGAATGCTACAGTTTTGTAGCCTCTGTATCGCCTCATAAAGCATGGTGTTGGTGGATGTTGACTGAATTATCATTATTTTTGTGTCCTCTAAGAGTGAGCTCCTTGAAGGTAAGATTAGGTCTCCATTCTTTTTTTTTTTTTTTCCTTCAAACGTTTACTTATTTTTTAGAGAAAGAGAGCACAGAGAGAGGGAGACAGAGGATCTGAAGCAGGCTCTGAGATGATGGCAGAGAGACAGATGCAGGGCTGGAACGCATGAACTGTGAGATCATGACCTGAGCTGAAGTCAGAAGCTCAACCGACTGAGCCACCCAGGCACCCCAGGTTAGGTCTCAATTCTTTTTTGGATCTCTACCATCCAATCCCTTCTCTTTGACAGTCTATGTACTTTTATTAGTTATCTATGCTGTGTAACAAATTATTCTGAAACACCGTAGCTCAAAGCAGTAACATTTATTATCTCACAATTTCATTTCATCTCCAAAAACCAGCACAGGGCATAGAGTACGTGTTCAGCAATTTTTTTCGCTTTTTAAAAGTAGGTTCTACACCCAACGTGGGGCTCGAACTGACGACCCCCGAGATTAAGAGTTGCATGCTCCACTGACTGAGCCAGCCAGGCACCCCTGGGTGAAAGTTTTGAACGAATTCTATAACATACTTCTGTTTGAATGATAAGAATTCTTGTCTCGCCTCTGCATTGTAGGCTCCTAGCTTCAGGATCTAGTATAGAATTAAAGTTATAGACGTACACTTGATCTTAGCCAAAAGGCCGAGAAGCGAAAAAGTTATAGACGTACAGACGTCTATAAACATCTGCCGAAATGGGCCGAGGACAAACGGGCTTAGAGAACCGAGGACGTCTGTACCGCGCTTCCCCAGGGCTCTCCCTCGGGATCAAACCCACAAAGTGGGGACAAAGACCGGAACCCCAGCAGCGCGGGCGGAGCGGAGCCCGCCGGTTGCTCCACGCGTCACTTCCGGGATCCGCCGCGGGGAACCACTTCCGGGGGAGCGGCCCGGCGGCGCGGGAGGTAAGTGCGGCGGCGCGGCGGCCGGGCTCGGGCTTCGGGGCGGGGCGGAGTCGCCGGGGTGGCGGGAACGTTGAGGGGGTTGGACTCCGGCGCCCGCGGCCCTGCTGCTCCCGGCGGCGGCGCTGCTCCGCCGGTCCCGGGCACGCCCGGCGCGCGGCGAGAATAACTTCCCGGGGCGCCCCTCAGGAAGTTGCTTGCAGAGGGGAGTTTGAGTCCCTGGGAGATGGACGGCCTCGCCTCTGCCGCCCCGAGCGTTGTTCCGAGCCCGGGCCCGACCCCAGCGCTCGCTGCCGGGACCTGGCCTTTCCTTCCATCCGTGGAGCATGGGAGGCGCTCGGGCGCCGGAATCAGTCCGGCCAGAATTCGACTGCTGAGTGGGCCCCATATTGCTGTGTGTTGCCCCTCTGGTCCTCAGTTTCCTCCTCTGTAAAATGGGCGCATAGCTTGATCTGAGAATTAAATGAGATGGCGAGTGCAGAGCGCTTAGTAGGTGCACAGTGCGTGTTTGTTGGGTGATTTCTTTTAAAAATTTATTTATTTATTTTAAATAATCTCTACACCCAACCTGGGGCTGGAACTCACCACCGCGAGATCAAGAGCCCCTGCTCTTCCGACTGAGCCAGGGTGGCGCCGTGAGAATTGCCCCTGTTCTTAAGATCTTACCTTAGGGTAGTGCATGTGTCATAATGAACCAATATTGATAAGTTAGTGTTAACTAAAGTCCATGCTTTATTCACAGTTGCTCAGTTTCCGCCTAATGTCCTTTTTCTGGATCCTATCCAGGATACTCTATTATGTTTAGTAGTCACGTCTGCTTGTCTCCTCTTGGCTGTGATAGTTTCCCAGACTGCCTCGTCAGCTTGACAGTTTTGAGTATTACTGGTCAGATATTTTGTACAGTGATCCTCAGCTGAGGTTTGTCTGATGTTTTTCTCATGACTAAATTGAAGTTACGGGGTTTGGGGAGGAAAACCACAGAGGTAAAGGGCCATTCTCATGACATCATATCAAGGGTACATACTATCAATATAAATGGTCACTGTTGGTGTTAACCTGGATCACTAGCTTGAGAGAGTCAGGTTTTTCCAGTAAAATTACTCCCCTTCCTTCCCTCTTCCATATTGTACTCTTGGAAGAAAGTCATTACATGGAACCCATACTTGAGTGTGGAATCATGCTTCACGCTTAAAGTCAGATAAATCTAGGTAAATTATTTGGAATTCTCCATAGGAAATTTGTCAACTCTGCCCTACTTATTTATTAACTTATTCAGTTTATATCAGTGTGGGCTCATATTTATTTTCATACTTTGGATTACAATCCAGTGCTGCTCTGTTTTATTGTTCACATTGTCCCAGCTTCGGCGGTTGGGCACTCCTTTATCCCTTTGATGTACCCCGGCACATGTGTTTTTTCTTTTGTTTTGTGAACACCTTCTGTTCCAGGTTCATCTTGTACATTTCATGCCTCAGTCCCAGAATTAACCATTTCTCCAAGGAGCTTGGTTCCTTTTATTGGAGAAAGTATTAAATGCCAAGACCTCGGTGCTAGGTGTGATCATTATGCCCATGTTTCCAGGCCTTCAGTGCAAGAGACAGATGTGTGTGTACTAACTTGTATATATACACGCATATCTATAAATATTTCTCTGTGGAGTCACCTGTATCTATGTTAAGCTAAATACGGGTTCATACTGATATCTGCAACTCTCATCCATTCCACGTGGATCATTCTAGCCTCCTCCTCTGGCTTAGCTGTGACTAATCTTAGCTCCCACCATCTACCATCCATTTACCCAATTCAGTTTCAGTATACATATGTAATGGTTTCAGAATTGTTAACCTCTATCCCCTTTGGGAAATAATGTTATCAACTAGAGTTGTACAAGTGCAATTCCTTTTATCTTTAGTCCACAGACTCCACTCATTTCCAAAGTTACTGAGGTCAACACCTGATTCCCCCTGCCCTTTCAGTGAAGTTGTTTAATACAGTTGTCAAACATTTCTTTTTTTTTTTAATATTTTTTAATATATATATATATATATATTTTTTTTTTTTTTTTTTTTTGAGAGAGAGACAGAATGCGAGCAGGGGAGGGGCAGAGAGAGAGGGAGACACAGAATCCAAAGCAGGCTCCAGGGTCCAAGCTGTTAGCACAGAGCCCGACGCGGGGCTCAAACTCACAAACCGCAAGATCATGACCTGAGCTGAAGTCAGATGCTTAACTGACTGAGCCACCCAGGTGCCCCATACATTTGTAAAACATTTCAATTCAGAATGTCACATTTTGTGTTCCCTACTGGGATACCTTGACCTCCTAAATGATTTTTTAAAAACATTTGCATCCATTAAAGTTTACTCATTGTGCTATAAAGTTCTATGCATGTTGACAAATCCTTAATGTCGTGTATTCACCATTTTAGTATCATACAGAATAGCTTCACCTTCAGGGATTATTTTTAACTTCTTTCAGATTTCACCTCAGCAATGCCAGTAGCTCTGTCTTCAAAATATGTCCATAACCCCAGAATTTACCATCTCCACTTTACAACCGGGTGCAGGCAGGTCTTTTTGACTGTTACAGCAGCCTCCTAAGTGGTCTCCGTGTTTCTTTTCCACTCTTACCCCTCTGCAGTCTGTTGTTCTCAACACAGCAGCCAGAGGGACCATTTTAAAATAAGTCAGACCATATCATCTTCTTTGCTAAGTAGCTTCGAGTGGCTCCCCTTTTACTAAGGGGAGAAGCCAAAGGTCTTATAATGGCCTGCTAGCCCTACACAGCTTGCTCACTCTACTGTTCTCCTGGATCATCAAGTTTCATTCCTGACTCAGGACCTTATCCTCGCTGTTCCTCCAACCTGGGGTAGTCCAGCAGACATTTAAATGACTCATTCCTGTGCTTTATTTTATTTTATTTTATTTTTTTTTGGCCTCTGCTGAAATGTCACCTTCTCAGAGAGGTCCTTCCCTCACCGCCTCATATAAAATAGCACTCCCTCTATATTTTCTCCTAATACCTTTGACATTGTATTACGTGTGTGTGTGTGATTGGATGAAATTTCATTTGGATGAAAACTCCCTGGCAGGAGTCAGAATAATATCGACACATAATAGGCGCTGAATAAATATGTATCCAATGAGCGACTATCTGAGACCACTGGAGTCTGGCATTCAGGGATGAGCCTCAAGGGTTCTAGTAGCTTATGAAATTATTTGCCATGTTTGGTAATAGATGAGTAAGTAGTTTTTATTAAATTCTGGTAGGGGTAAGAGATTTCCACAACGTGTGAAAACCTCTGCTCTTAAAGTGACTCTGGCTAGAGTCACCGGAGGATAGTCAGCTCTGCCCTGACTCACTGGGAAAGCCTAAGCAGGCCCCAGGCTTCTCAACTCCTACTTCTCATTGTTAAATGAGGCATTTGGTTGAGGCATCTGCTCTTGCTTTCATGGTGGGAGACAGGCATAGGCATTGTCATTTACCAAATATTTGAGTCAGGTCCGGACCAGGGCCTTATAGTGAGCAAGTGAAAAACATTAAGACTCCAGACTTCTTACTTCTCAGATAACAAACAATAGGTTTTGAATTTTGGCCTAGAGCACACATACTTGGATGTAAATGGCTACAACTGAAATAAAGCTTCAGGATACAAAATTGATCCTTACTATTACGGTATTTTCTGTTGTTATTTATTTAATTAAAGTGCTAGCTAATGAAGGGAAAGGGAAAACGTGCTGGATACAGCCCCTAAGTGGTTTCCATAGCTCACCTAATGGGTCACAGCCTGCAGCTGGAAAGCCGTGGACCTGGTGGGGAAAGCTCAGGCTCTGGAGGAGCCAGCCAGTTTGAACCCTGACTTTACCACTCATCCACCAAGTAATCCCTGGGCAGGCCATGTAACCTCTTGAAGCCTCAGTTTCCTCATCCTCATCAGCAGTAATACCCACCTCCCCACCGGTTGGGAAGCGAATGAGATACCGACTGGGAAGTGTCGTGCGTATCCGGCAAGTGATTCGCTCCTTGCTGTTGCTGCTACCGCAACAGTGGCCCGGGGAACCACTGGGCACCAGGCAGCCTGGGGGCAGCCGCCTCCCGCTTGAGATGTGAAGGATGAGTAGGACTCATGGGACTTCTGTACTCAGGAAAGGAAGGCCCAGGGTACTGGCAGGAAGGCCGGGAGGTCAAGCACAGGGGTGCAGAGAAAGCTAGGGAAGCGTTCTAAAGCATACACTATATGTGTAGAGCGTTTGACGTTTCCCAGGACCCTTTTACAGCCACCCTCCTGTGACACCTGTGCTGTCCAGTATAGGAGTCCTCACTTGAACAGCAGCGATTTCCATTTTCCTAGTCTCTTCTGATCTCTGGCCGGTGAAATCACTTTATACGTGGTCACGGCCGCGGGGTTTCTATAATTGTTTTCTTTTTTCAGCTCATGTTATTCTCCAAGACTTTATGCTGGCCTGATACGTGTTGTTTATATTTGCCATTGTAGTGAAGGGGGACTGTGCCGGGATGCGCCATAATCGGGTTAACTGCTTTAGTGTTGGACATTTTGGTTGCTTCCTGTTTTGCAGCATAATGAATAGCATTGCCATGAACTTTTTTGTACCTGAAGCCTTTTTTCTTGCTTTGAATTGTTTCCTTGCTGTAAATTCTAGGAAGTGAGTTATTCAGTCAAAGGGTATAATCACTTTTATGGCTCTTGTTTTAGGTTGTCCTACTGCCATTAAAAAAAAAAAGAATCCTAAATGCATTGTAGCTCAGAATAGAGATGATTGTCATCTGGCTCCTGAGAACATCGAGTCCCCAGGAGGTCAAGAGATGGGCCCAAAGTGTAGCCAATTGCTGATAGAGTCTGGCTTTTTGCCTCCACCCCCAGGCCCCATCTTTTTATGATATTCCAAATATTCATTAACAGTGTTGCTGTTCAGCATAGTTCATCTAAGTATCGATAAGTTCAATAGGCTTGTTACAGCTTTGGGACCAAGGGCATTTTTAAAAATGTATACTTTATGAGCTGCCACTGTGAAGGAATGTGAGCTTTTTCTTACACCTTGGTGTTCACGTGGTGGTGCCCTGGCAGAGCCGCGTGTTTCCTCCAGAGAAGCTGTTCTCGTGGCCACCCTGGAATTCACTTCGGGGCCAGTTCATGAGCCACCCCAAACAAGCTGCCTGGTGTCTGAGCGGCATACCTTGTATTTGACCAAAAATGGTATTCCTGAGCTCGAGGCCCCACCTGATTCACCACACTTGGATCCAGATGAGGTTGGGTTCTTTCCAGAAGTCAAATCCTTCCTGGGAGGAGGAAGATCTGCCAGCTCTGAGGATTTTTTTTTTTTTTTTTTTTTTTTTTAAAGAGGGGCCTTGGGCTTTGAAGGCAGCTCCCAAAGAGAGCAGAAGTGATGGGAGAGTGGCCACCCTGTTGGCTCAGGCACGTGACCTTCCTGTGTGTCCAGGACAGTGTGAATTTGCATAGGTCCCACTCTGTTTACTGAGAAGGTGGTTTTGTCATCCTTTAGTCACTCCCTGGCGTTGGGACAGTCGTGCAAAGCAGTGATGCTGCAGAGCCAAAGTGGAGGAAGGTCTTAGAACCTTTTCTTCAGCCCGGAGCAGAACGTTTTCTTTAGCCTGGAGCTATGCCACAGGAACACAGTGCAGGCCACTTTGGGTCATTTTAAATTTTCTAGTAGCTACATTTAAACAGTAAAAACAGGGGCACCTGGGTGGCTTAGTCCCCTAAAGTGTCCAAGTCTTGACTCTTGATTTCTGTTCAGGTTTTCATCTCAGGGTCATGAGTTCAAGCCCCATGCCAGGCTCCCTGCTGGGTGTGCAGCCTACTTAAAAAAGTAAAAAGAAAAAGGTAAAAAAAAATTTTATTGTGGTAAAAAAAAAAAAAAAAATATATATATATATATATATATATATATATATATATAACAAAATTTACCGTTTTAATCTTTTTTCTTTCATTTTAACCATTTTAAATTATTTTTTGTTAAACAGGTTTTTTTAAATGCTTATTTGTGTGTGTGTGAGAGAGAGAGAGAGAGAGAGAGAGAGAGAGAGAAAGAGAGAGGAGACAGCATGAGCAGGGGAGGGGCAGAGAGGGAGGGAGACACAGAATCCAAAGCAGGCTCCAGCCTCTGAGCTGTCAGTACAGAGCCCGACGCGGGGCTCGAACTTGTGAACTGTGAGATCATGACCTTAGCAGAAGTCGGACACTTAACCAACTGAGCCACCCAACGCCCCTCATTTTAACCATTTTTAACTATATAGTTCAGTAGCATTCACAGTGGTGTCTAACCATCATCACTATCTATTTCCAGAACTTTTTCATCATCCCAAACCGAAACTCTATCCATTAAACAATAACTCCCCATTCCTCCTCCCCCAGCTCCTGCTAACCTATAGTCTAGTTTCTGCCTCTAGGCTTTGCCTCTAGAATTTGTGTCTGTCTCTAGAATTTGCCTATTCTAGGTACCTTTTAGAAGTAGAATCATACAACATTTGTCCTTTTGTGTCTGGCTTGTTTCACTTAGTATCATGCATCATGTTTTCAAGCTTCATCCATGTTATAGCGTGTATCAGAATTTCAGTCCCTCTATAGTTGAATAGTGTTCCTTTGTATGTATGTGCCTCGTTTTGTTTATCCATTCATCTGTTGATAGGCTCTTGGTTGTTTCCATCTTCTGGCTGTTGTGAATGCAGCTGTGAACACTGGTGTACAAGTATCAGTTTGGGCTCCTGCTTTCAGTTATTTTGGGCATATACCTGGGAGTGCAGTCGCTGGATCATATGGTAATTCTTTTTTTTTTTTTTAAGTTTATTTATTTTGGGGGAGAGCGCGAGCGAGTGTGCAGGAGCGAGCCCACGTGAGCAGGGGAGGGACAGAGAGAGAGGGAGAGAGAGAATCCCGAGCAGGCTCCGAGTGTCAGCACAGAGCCGGACATGGGGCTTGAACCCATGAACTGTGAGGTCATGACTTGAGCAGAAATCAAGAGTTGGATGCTTAACTGATTGAGCCACCTAGGCACCCCTTCATGTGGTGGTTCTAGGTTTAGCTTTTTGAGAAGCAACCAAACTGTTTTCTAGTTTCTGTTTTCACTCTAGTATAATTTCACTCTAGTTTGTATTTTGATAGTGTTCTTTGATGCACCAATTTTTAAATTCTGATGAAGTCCAATTTATTTTTTATTTTGTTGCCTGTGCTTTGGGTGTCACATCAAAGAAATCATTGCCAAGTCCAGTTTCATGAAGATTTTCCCGTACGTTTTCTCGTATGAGTTTCATAGTTTTGGCTCTCAAGTTTAGATCTTTGATTCTTTTTTTTTTAAGTTCATTTATTTATTTTGAGAGAGGAAGAGAGCGTGAGCAGAGGAGGGGCAGAGAGAGAGGGGGAGAGAGAAAATCCCAAGCAGGCTCCATGCTGTCAGCACAAAGCCTGATGAGGGGCTCAATCCCACAAACTGTGAGACCGTGACATGAGCCGAAATCAAGAATTGGACGCTTAACTCACTGAGCCACCCAGGTGCCCCATATCTTTGACTCATTTTTTAGTTCGTTTTTGTATATGGTATAAGAGTCTAGCCTCATTATTTTGCATGTTGCTATGCAGTTTTCCCAGCACCATGTGTGGAAAAGACTGTTCTTCCCCATTGAGTGGTGTTGGCGCCCTTGTTTGAAAATCAGCTGACTACACGTGAGGATGTATTTCTCAGCTGCCTATTCCGTTAGTCTACATCCTTATCCCAGTGCCTGTTTTGCTTACTGTGGCTGTCTAGTAAGTTTTTTTTTTTTAATTTTTTTTTTTCAACGTTTATTTTTTATTTTGGGGATAGAGAGAGACAGAGCATGAACGGGGGAGGGGCAGAGAGAGAGGGAGACACAGAATCGGAAACAGGCTCCAGGCTCTGAGCCATCAGCCCAGAGCCCGACGCGGGGCTCGAACTCACGGAGCGCGAGATCGTGACCTGGCTGAAGTCGGACGCTTAACCAACTGCGCCACCCAGGCACCCCTCTAGTAAGTTTTAAACTCAGAAAGTAAATCCTCCAATTTTGTTCTTTTTCAAGGTCAGGTGAAAATAATACAACTTAATCCAGTATATCATTTCAACATGTAATCAATATAAAAATCTCGTTAATGAGATATTTTACATTTTTATGTTCCTGCTAGCTCCTAAATTGAGTATATATTTAACAGCCCTCTCAGTTTGGATCGGCTCTGTTTCAGCTCTCAGTAACCACATGTGGCTCATGACCACCATATTGGACAGCTCAATTTTAGCACGAAGTTGCATTGTGGCACAGATCTCTGAAAATACAGAGGACTTTGGAGTCAGGTGGGCCTGGTTCCAAAGTAAGTTTGCCCCTTTCTCATTGGGGTGGGCAGGAGGAAGACGCTGTTAGGTGCCGTGGTCGAGGGGAAACAGTTCAGTCATACCAGGGTAAGAGGATGGCAATAAGGAGGGCGTGCTGGAGAGGTGACCCTTGAGCTCAGCCTTGGAGGTACAGTGGGGGCTTCACCATGCAGTCAGAACAGAAAAGGGCATTCTTGGCAGAGTGTGCAGCCTGGGCAGAGGCCCAGGATTTTGTTTTTATTTTTATTTTTGAGACAGAGAGAGACAGAGCCTGAGCAGGGGAGGGGCAGAGAGGGAGGGAGACACAGAATCCAAAGCAGGCTCCAGGCTCTAAGCTGTCAGCACAGAGCCTTATGCGGGGCTTGAACTCACGGACTGTGAGATCATGACCTGAGCTGAAGTCGGACACTTAACTGACTGAGCCACCCAGGTGCCCCAAGAGGCCCAGGATTTTGAAAGAGCCCGGGCTCTTGGAGAACTACAGGCAGTTCTTTCGGCTTGACCAGGGTATTAGGAGTGGGGTCCCTGCTGAAAGCAGAAGCTGGCTGAGGCTGGACCTGTCACCACTGGCCACCACCATGCCCCCTGTCATTCATGTCCCCAGCATCTCTTATTTGGGTTACTGGCAGTAGCCTTCTCACTGGCCTCCTGTGTCTACTCTGTACCCCCTCATCCCACCACTTAAAACGTAAGACCCTCGGGGTGCCTGGGTGGCTCAGTTGATGAAGCGTCTGACTCTTGGCTCAGGTCATGATCTCACGGTTCGTGAGTTTGAGCCCCATGTCTGGCTTTGTGCTGTGGAGCCTGCTTGGGATTCTTTCTCTCTCTCTGCTCCTCTCCCACTCTCTCTTTCTCAATAAATAAGCATTTTTTAAAAAGTTAAAAAAAAATAAAAAATAAAATGTAAGTCACTCTAGGGGAGAGTGGGGAGGTTCCTCAAAAAACTAAAAATAGAAGTGCCCTACCATCTAGCAATTGCAGTATTAGGTATTTACCCACAGGATACAAAAATACAGATTTGAAGGAGTACGCACAACTCAATGTTTATAGTAGCATTATCAACAATAGCCAAACTATGGAGAGAGCCCAAGTGTCCTTCGACTGATGAGTGGATAAAGAAGATGTAGTGTATATACATAATGGAATATTACTCAGCCATCAAAAAGAATGAAATCTTGCCATTTATGACGTGGATGGAGCTAGAATGTATAATGTTAAGCAAAATAAGATAGCATACTTTTTCAATCAGAGAAAGATACCATGTGATTTCACTCATGTGGAATTTAAGAAACCAAACAGATGAACATATGGGAAGATGGGGGGAAGGAGAGAGTAAAACAAACTGCAAGAGACTCTTAACTTACAGAGAACAAACTGAGGAAGGTTGATGGAGGGAGGTGGGTGGGAGATGGGCTAGATGGGTGGTGGGTACTAAGGAGGGCACTTGTGATGAGCACTGGGTGTTGTATGTAAGTGATGAACCACTGAATTCTACACCTGTAACCAATATTACACTGTATGTTAACTAAAATTTAAATTTAAAAAATATGTATATATATAAAAATGTAAGTCAGATCATGTCACTTGTCTGCTCAGAACCCTTCAGTGGCTTCAGTCAGTTCGGAAGTGTCCGGGTCCTAGTGGGTCAGCCTGCACTCCTCTCTGATCTTTGTTCCTTCCCGAGCATTCTTCTCTGACATTTTGGACTCATTTCCCTACCCCAGGGCCTCGACACTTGCCTTTTTCTCTGCCTGGATATGCTTCTCTCATGCGTTCCAGTGGTTTGCTTACACTTCGTGTCTCTGCCACTCGATTCCTGTCTCTCTCAGAGCGCTTCCTGTCTGTTACCCTGTACAAATTAAAATAGTACCCTCAAGTTTTGTTCAAAACAGTTGTCACTAGCTGGCGTAGCATGTCTGGATGCATTGCCTGCCTGTGCCCTGAGATGTAGGCCCCAAGAGAGCAGGGATTTGTCTCTTTTGCCCTCTGTTCAGTACTTGGTGTTCAGTAAGTGTTTGTTGAATGGCTAATTGGATGAATAAGTGAACGAATGAACAAAACCTGAAACATAGCTGGCCTTCAAACGTATGTTGATTAGAGATTTGTGTTGAAGTGTTTGCATTTACTTATTTATTTTCTCTAACTTGGAAAAATTTCAGACCCACAAAAAAGTTGAAAGAATAGTCCAACGACTATCCATATGTCTTCTACTTAGATTCAAGAATTGTTAGCATTTCACTATAATTGCTTTATGTATTCTTGCAAGTTTGTGTGTGTTTGTGCAAGTGGAACTATTTAAAAGTCAGTTGTAGAAACATGACACTTAACCTTTGTGTTTAGAAGTTGGCTCTGGAGGGTGGTGAGTCAGAGGACACCGACCGAAGGCAGCAGGCGGCTGAGGTCATGGCCTCCGACCTGGACTTCTCACCCCCCGAGGTGCCCGAGCCTACTTTCCTGGAGAACCTGCTGCGGTACGGACTCTTCTTGGGAGCCATCTTCCAGCTCATCTGTGTGCTGGCCATCATCGTACCTGTTCCCAAGTCCCACGAGGTGGTGAGTTCTTCCCTGTGAGCCTCCACTCCTCAGACGGGGTTCTAGGTACTAAAAACAGCACAGCAGAGAAGATCAGTTGGGACGATGTCACATTCCCACCCAGTGGCCTCGAACCACGTGACCAGTATTTTCTTTGTTCACATGTGTTAAGCAGGTTTTTATTTAGTGCCTACTACATGTCATCCTGCTTCGAGATGTAGTATCTGTCTTCATGGAGCTTCTAATCCTTGAGAGAAGGGCAGATATGGAACAAGCGTGCAAGTTGCCATAAGTCCAGGGCACTTGTGCCGGTGTGTATCAAGGGGAAGGACCTGATTTTACTGGGGCAGGGGCCCGCCTGTTGCCCCTCCCCCAGGGAGAGGGAATTGCATTTGCAAGGACTCTAGTTCAAGCAACTGAATGAAGGTAACTGTGGCCAGAGCACAGAGGGGTCATGATGAGAGGTGCAGCCAGAAGAGTGGGCAGGGCCCAGAGGGTTTTAAGTAGGAGACTGACATGATCAGGTGGGCTTTTTGTGGTTTTGACGTTTTCCTATAGGTCTCTTTATCCTGTAGCCATTCACACTCCTTCTACCCTCTGTTTTCTCATGACATTGATCTGTTGGAGAAAGCAGGTCATTGTCATCTACGATATCCATATCCAGGATTTAGCTGATTGCCTCTGTGTGGTGTCATTTAACATGTTTCTCTGTTCCCCATACTTCCTATTAATTGGAAATTCGGTCTAGAGGCTTGAGTCAGCTCCGATCAGGTTATTTGGTAAGAACACCCCATAGCTGGTGCCGTGAACTTCCTGTTGTATGTCATCAATGGACATGTGTCTGGTTGTCACCCGTTTAGAGATTCTAGGATTGATCAGTGGATTCAGGTGGTGTTAGCTGATCCCTCTATTAAAAAATCCCCACCAAATCTTTCACCTAAGTCGTTTTGGCATCCCTCGGTGATCATTGCTAAGTTCCATTATTTCCTTCTGCTTTTACTAGCTGGAATTCTTCAGTGAAGAAGACCTTTTCTTCATTGCCTGTATGGTTATTCTGAAATGCTATTCATAGTAAAGGCTGGATAAATTATTGCTTCTTTCCCTTTATAATTTTCAGAGCAGAAAGTTTGGACTCCAGCAACCTCCAATCTTGACCAATGAAACTTTGATTTTTATATCATTTTGAACATATATTTTTATACATTTGACATGTTATTAGTTATTTTAATTACAAAAATTTTTAATGTTTATTTTTGAGAGAGAAAGAGACGGAGAATGAGTGGGGGAGGGTCAGAGAGAGAGGGAGACACGGAATCCAAAGCAGGCTCCAGGCTCTAGGCTCTGAGCTGTCAGCCCAGGGCCCGATGCGGGGCTCGAACCCACGAACTGTGAGATCATGACCTGAGCCAAAGTCGGACACTTAACTGACTGAGCCACTCAGGTGCCCCTTTAGTTTTTTTAATGCTCAGATGGTCTCAATGGGAGCCTCATCAAGTTGTGTGAAATATTGTCTACCAGGGAAGTTCATTAGAGACTCATTGCCTAGGACTTAATAATATTGAGTGTACGTTACATAAGCTGCTTATGGACAAAATTCTAGACTTCCAGCAGGAAAGCAGGTATTCAGCATAAACCATATTGTTTGGTTTAGGTACAGTGAGTCACTCTTACCAGTTCTGGGAATTGTAGGAACCACCCAAAATCCAATTTCACTGGTGCCCTCCAAGGGCCAACCTTGCAAGTAGGCTTTTCTAAAGAAAGCAGGTTTTTGGTTTTTGGTTTTTGGTTTTTTTTATGTTGATTCTATTCTGCACACTTATAATATATTTATTATAACTTAAAACTGCATTGTTTTCTACTACTAACAGTAAGACTCAGAATGAAATTTAAGATTTTTCTGAGGTTCTATTTGGCCTTAGCATATGTCCCAGTAGGGATGTATGGTCAGAGTACTGTGTTTAGTAATTCTTTTTTTCATATAGTTATACTCCCATCCTCATATGAATTTAGCTTAATTTGCTTCAGCTTGTTTTGAACTTTTATATGTTTTTCCTTTTTGATTTAATTAAAAGATATAAAATGTGTATGTACACCATTTTCCCACATCAAAATGATACAAGATAAAATTGTCTTCAGAAACAGAAGTCTCCTTTAATATCAATATGCTCTACCCTATTCCCTTCCTCCCTCCATAGGTTACCATTTTTATTATTTTTTTAAATTAAAAAAAAAAAGTTTACTGGGGTGCCTGGGTGGCTCAGTCAGTCAAGCATCCGACTCTTGATTTAGACTCAGGTCATGATCTCACCATTTTTGAGTTCGAGCCTTACATCGGGCTCTATGCCAATAGCATGGAGTCTTCTTGGGATTCTCTCTCTTCCTCCCCCCCCCATAAATAAATAAACATTTTTAATAAATATTTATTTATTTTGAGAGAGTGAGCACGTGTGCATGTGTGCATACAAGTTGGAGAGGGGCAGAGAGAGGGAGAGAGTGAGAATCCCAAGCAGGCTCTGTGTTCAGTGAGGAGCCTGATGTAGGGCTTGATCTGACTGCAAGATCATCACCTGAGCCAATATTAAGAGTTGGACACTTAACCAACTGAGCCACCCGGGCACCCCCATTTTTATTATTTTGATTTATTCTTCTTTTGTTTCTTTTTGGAAACATAAGCAAATGTGTATATATGTGTGTGTGATGTGTATGTACATACGTACATATATAAATATTCTCCCCTTTGACACGTAAAAGATAGCATACTATTAAATACAGCTTCACATGTTTCTTTTTTCGCTAAACAACATACAAGATATTCTGGAGATCAATTTTTCTTGGAGATGACTCTGTCCCAGAGATCCTGCTCATGTAGCTGGGAGAGTCATAGCCATTTACTGATGCAGTGGGGAGCCCTGGCAAAGGAGCCACTTGGGGTGTAGCTGGGGAAAGAGCGTGCTGAGTTCAGTTTTAAACAGGTGCCTTTAAGATATCCAGGTGGTTCGGGGGCACCTAGGTGGCTCAGTTGGTTGAGCTCCTGACTTTGGATGGGGTCACAATCTCTCGGTTTGTGGGTTCGAGCCCCACATCAAGTTTGCTGCTATCAGTGCAGAGCCTACTTTGGATTTTCTGTCCCCTCTCTCTCGCCTCTGTCTCTCTCTCTCTCCGTCTCTCTCTCTTTCTCTCAAAAATAAACATTAAAAAAGAAAAGATGGCCAACTAATCTTTGACAAAGCAGGAAAGAATAGTCAATGGAATAAAGACAGTCTCTTCAGCAAGTGGTGCTGGGAAAACTGGACAGCGACATGCAGAAGAATGAACCTGGACCACTTTCTTACACCATACACAAAAATAAACTCAAAATGGATGAAAGACCTAAGTGTAAGACAGGGAGCCATCAAAATCCTCGAGGAGAAAGCAGGCAACAATCTCTTTGACCTTGGCTGCAGCAAATTCTTACTTGACATGTCTCCGGAGGCAAGGGAAACAAAAGTGAAAATGAACTGTTGGGACCTCATCAAAATAAAAAGCTTCTGCACAGCGAAGGAAACAGTCAGCAAAACTAAAAGGCAACCAATGGAATGGGAGAAGATATTTGCAAACGACATCTCAGATAAAGGGTTAGTATCCAAAGTCTATAACGAACTTACCAACTCAACACCCAAAAAACAAATAATCCAGTGAAGAAATGGGCAAAGACATGAATAGACACTTCTCCAAAGAAGACATCCAGATGGCCAACCAACACATGAAAAAATGCTCCACATCACTCATCATCAGGGAAATACAAATCAAAACCACAATGAGATACCACCTGACACCTGTCAGAATGGCTCACATTAACAACTCAGGCAACAACAGATGTTGATGAGGATGCAGAGAAACAGGAACCCTTTTGTATTGCTGGTGGGAATGCAAACTGGTGCAGCCACTCTGGAAAACAGTATGGAGGTTCCTCAAAAAATTAAGAGTAGAACTACTCTACGACCCAGCAATTGCACTACTAGGTATTTATCCACGGGATACAGGTGTGCTGTTTCAAAGGGACACATGCACCCCCATGTTTATAGCAGCACTATCAACAATAGCCAAAGTATGGAAAGAGCCCAAATGTCCATCGACGGATGAATGGATAAAGATGTTGTGTATATATATATATATATATATATATATATATACACACAATGGAGTATTGTTTGGCAATCAAAAAGAATGAAATCTTGCCATTTACAACTACGTGGATGGAACTGGAGGGTATTATGATGCTAAGCGAAATTAGTCGGAGAAAGACAAATATCATATGACTTCATTCATATGAGGACTTTAAGATACAAAACAGATGAACATAAGGGAAAGGAAGCAAAAATAATATAACAACGGGAGGGGGACAAAACATAAGAGACTCTTAAATATGGAGAACTTGCTGGAGGGGTTGTGGGAGGGGGGATGAGCTAAATGAGTAAGGGGCATTAAGGAACCTACTCCTGAAATCATTGTTGCATTATATGCTAACTAATTTGGATGTAAACTTAAAAAATAAAATAAAAAAAGAAAGAAAAGATACCGGGTGGCTCTGCCAAGTATGCAGAAGGTCTCTAGCAGGAGGAGGGTCTGGGCTGAGTGTTCATCAACACGTGAGAGTCGAGATGTACTTGAAGTCGGGGCGAGGACGAAGTTTCCGGGCTGAGAACATGGGCTGAGATGAGGAGAGGTCCAAGGCTACAGCTGCGAGGATTTAGCATTTAAAGGGCAGGCAGGGGGAAGGCATAGCCAGTGAGGGCATCGAGAACTTTGGTGAACATGGACATGGGCCCATGGCCTCCGGATGGTTCTGTCCATCTCTGTTTCTTATTCTGGTATTTGGAGAAGGAGGTCACGATTGGAGTGTTTCCACCCACAATTGTATCACACTCTAAAAGCGTAATCCCTGTGCTCTGGGGCTCTGTCCTCCCAGCCTCGGCATGCTATTGGCAATTATAAATAACCAACATTTTTACTGTCATTGGCCACTGATGAAGCCAATGCTAAGAGTCCCAAGGGAGGGAGGTGATGAATGTTTTTATTTTGTAGGCAGAGATGTAGAGTCAGAGGTGTGTGGCCTTTTGGAGAGCTGCTGCTCACCTCCTGTCATGTTCTTAACCCTTCCAGGCTAGCCACAGAGGCCTGGGTCAGTTCAGCAAACAAGGGAAAGGGGGTGCCTTTTCCTCCTCTCTCTGCTGTCCTTAGCGGAGCAGTGGGTTGCGGTCTTTTGAGACGGGGAGTTGACAAAGGGCTCAGCAATATGCCTACTTCCCCACTCTGCTATTTAGAGGTTAATTTGGGACAACAGCTTCGTCTTTTAAAATGTAAATAGAGTACATAACATCTCATTTTAATTTATCTTGCAGTTTAGAGCAGTAAGGCTCGCATAAGTGAACTGTCTTCATGACTGAAGCTTACTGTTTTAGCTTTTTAAAGCTTTTCAGTGGATCAGTAGCAACAAATAACAGTACCGGTCATTAAACTTTTTATTGGTGCCTCAGGCCCCCAGTTATGCAGAGACTCTGCTGCTAGCTTTCCTCAGGGTGCCCCCATCAGGCAGCCTTCTCAGACTCCCCACACTCCTAGATAGATAGAAGGGGACACGGCACTCTGCGCACAAGCCATCTCATGAAGGGAGGGTGGGTGCTGAGCCTGTGTTCAGGGATGGAGCCTGACAGCTAGCTGGGATGTGGGATTTGGATGGGGATGGAAAAAAGAAGATTTTGCTTGGAGCCAGGGAGCTCTTAGGGAGGAAGGGTACCTGTGGAGTGAGAATAGCTGGTGGGGACCCCGGCAGCCTGAGGGCAGGAGGGAAGTGGAGGGTGCCAGGAGGTGGGAGAGGGCAGAAGTGGGGGTGGGAGGACCCAGAGAACAATCTCGCTCTTTTTGACGGTCTGCTTCGGGCAGAATCATCCCTCTTGCTTGGCCTATAGAAACAAGGTTTATTAGTGGCTTTTTGGGTCAGAAGATAATATTTTTGGCTCTAGATGATGGGAAAGCCTTTGAAAAGCGAAAGAATGTCTTTCCTGTTGTTCCAGTAAGCCGATTTTTTGCAACTAGTTTATGACTTCAGTACTTCAATACTTAGCAGATTATTTTGAAAGCTCTTTTGGGGGTAATCAGGGAAGAAAGAAGGAACACATACGAATGCTTCCCACCCCACCCCCTTCCTTTTCATAGTGGGAGTAAGAACCAATTTGCAAAATCAAAACTAAAGTCCTTCCAGTCCTAAGCCAAATGAGAACTGTTCTCGTCAACACCTCATTAAACTAAGACCTGAGAAAATAAACATTTGTGTGAGAATGATTGAGGCCTGGGCCACACTTAATCCAAGCATTTTCTTGTAGGTTGGATTCTAAAGTATAAGATTGTAGATCCTTACACCGTTTCTCTCTAGTGCAGGCTGGCAGGTACATTTCATCTCTCATGCCATTCTGATTGATTTTGTGGTGGCCATAGTGAAAGGCTTCTGGGCTGCGTCTGGGCTCCAGGTAAAGCCTCATTGAGGTCTGCTGTGAGTAAGGGCCTAGGGAGTTCTTGGGCTGGTCCACTACTTTCCATCTGTCTGCGCCTGCCTGGGGAGTTTTCAAAGGCCTGGACTGCCCCCATAGAGATTCTGATTCTGTTGTTCACTGTAGCCTGGATCAGTATTTTCTTGAAGTGTTCTGGTGATTCTATTATGCAGCCACTGGTCCAGTCTTTAGACGATTTCCCTGAAGCACAAACCAATTTTGGGAGGGTAGGAAGTGTTCAGTTCTACATGTGTTAAGATTGAAATAATAGCAAGACGTTCAAGTGGGAAAGAAACAGCCAGTGAGAAGTTGGGGATAGAGGCCTGGGAATTATTTTATCAATATGGCATTATTACTTGAAACCCTGAGAGTGTGTTGCTGAGCTTTTCAACAGAAATTAAGATTCAGAAAAGGCCTGAACCTGGGGCATTCCCAACCTGCTTGAAGTGGTTTCTGTGCAGTGTGGGTATACTGAAAAGATGTACTGAAAAGACAGCGGGTGCTGTCCCAGAGCGGGGGTGCAGCTGGGCCTCTGGAAGGGGTGAGAACCAGGGACTCTGTCACTCACCATCTGCATCTCCTCGGTATCCCCTCCCTGTCCATCTCCTGTCTTTCATTTATCTTACCAGGGCCCTGCTTCCTCTGCTCACTGTCCCTGTGGTGAGATGAAACATGGCCACTAACAGCTTCCAAAGTTTATGTCTTTCAGCTGCAGCATCTGGAGGCTGCCTTCCTGCTTGGTCCCAGTTCCAGAATCCCCAGGGAAGGAACTGTGGCTGACCCAGCTTGGGACAGCTATGGCCAGTGTGGCAGGAGGGGAGGGTCCCGCCCCAGGAGGGACGGGGTGCCGTGCAGACAAAGCTGGGGTCTCCGTTCCTGTCGCTGTCTCAGGAGAGACAGGGCAGAGCGGCGGGCAGAGGGGACTGTGGTCTCCCTGAAAACCGCCGTGGTTCAAGGAGAGTACGTGTACAACCCAGTCCCCATGGGGACCGCACAACAAGAACTCCTGAGCGACCGAGGAAAGGCTGCTCTCCTCCAGAGTTCGGCTTCAGTGGAGCAAAGTTCTTAACAGAGTTCCTGGGTCCCTGTGGGTCCCTGAATAGGCTTCAGAAGTTCACAGGGTCCCTGAAATTGTGAACAAAAATGTGCTAGATATCTTTATGCTCAGGCACATTTTCTGGGAAGACAGGCTATAGCTGTTCTCAGTTTGATGAGGTGGGAGCCAAATTCCAGGAGTTTAAGGAGCAGGTAGTGAGGAAATAAAGGCAGCACGCTCCTCCCCCTTCCCCAAAAGCCTGCTGGAACTTACTCCCAGCCTCTTTCGGATCAGTTTCTACACAGAATGTTGATCCAGTTAACCCTAAGCAAGTGGGTATTGACTTTTAGTTCAGCGACTCACCTAGCAGATAAGAACGGTTCCTCTGGCAGTGAATCACAGATTCTCCTACTAGTTCGAACGCTGACTGTTCCCATCTCTTCATGTGTTGGGTTCATGTCTCCCCAGCCGGCTGCCAGCCCCTAGCCGGTACCTTCAACTCGCACTCTGCTGTCTTTGTGTGGGTTGCCACAGTCTCTTCCTGCAGTAATGGGGACTCTGTGTTGAAAGTCAGAAACAGCTCCAGCAGTTTTTCCAGAAAGAAATTGTATTGGTTCTCAGAACTGGGAATTTTAAGGCACATCTGGGTTCAGAGGCTCAAAAGGTCTTCAGGGCTCTGTCTCCGTCTCCTGGCTTTCCTGTGAGTGTTGGCCTCATTCTTAGGCACTCGTCACAAGTCAGGAAGATGGCTGCCGCAGCCCCAGTCTGCATCCTTACTGCTCATGGTTTATAAGCAAGAGAAGCCATCTCTCTGCCTGTGCTCACTTTCCAGGTCTCATGGAAGTCCTCTGCCTGGCTCTGGCTTGGCCACATGCTTGCACCTTGCCCCATCGATAGGAAGGGGCAGTGGGTACCATTTCTGGCCAGGCCACATTTAACTGGCCACAGGAGTGGCCACCGTGACTGAGAGTCCCCCTAGAACCGTATGGGATAGAGAAATGGCAGAGCCCCAGTGCAAAAGGGGGTGTTGGGCAGACAGAGACAACTGATGCCCAGCATTGTGATCCAGTGGAGAACTCACCAGAATTGATAGCAAGAGTGGTGGCTTTCAGTGTGATGTCCACGTAGACTTCACTGTCAGCCAGAAAGCTCTGCAGATTTGGAACCCTAAAAATGAGGGAGCCTTCCCAGCTCTGGCTGTGGCCTGGAAGTTCAGGAGCCTGTTGGAAAATTCCTCCTGGGGTTGCCAGAGTAAATAATTAACTTGGGCAAGTGTATATTATACCTACTCTCAACACCTTAGGAGACAGCCTTGTAGAACTAACTTTGCACTTCTGCCCTGTATTTTTTTTAAGCTTGGGAGCAGTTTGCAGTTGAATTGGGCAGCAGGGTGTTTTTTACTTAACGAGCCCTTCTGGAGAGATTGCTGTGTGGCGGGCAGGGTGACGGTATAAACATGGTCTCGAGATGTGTGCCGTCTCATGGGAGAGACAGCCGGACGCAAAGGGCCACAGCCCAGCCGGTGGGACGGGCCTGCAGTCGTGCTGAATTGTGTCTGGAATGAGCTCCAAGGCTGTTCTCTGTAATCACAGTTCTTGCCTGCCAGGCACATCCTGGACACTCCGTCTTCGTGCGCCTTGTTGAGCCGCCACGGAAGGCCTCCCCCACGCCCTGTTTCTGCCAGTCCTCTCTCCCCCTCAAGGCCAGTGCTAGTTCTACCCCTGCAAGGTCTGCTGGGGGGGGGGGTGGCCCACCCCACCCAGGCCTGGGGCAAGAGACCAGGACCAACAGAAGCATCGGCACTGGGCACGCCCTTCATGTCCCTGAGCCTGTGTCCTGAGCTATAAAAGGAGGGCATGCAGACCCAACCCAGAGTTCTTGGGGATCAAGTGAGATAAGGTGCGTGAGGACCTGAGCATAGCACAGTGGTTTTCCTTCCCGGGACCACTTGAGAGGAGAGAGTGGTTTCAGCCCGTATGGAATGACATTCTGTCCTGATTTATCGGACTCAATCCACACTGAACTGTATAGTGGAAATCATAAAATCCTGAGTGCCTTCCCTGCTGGAAGGGATTTGATGCATTGTGGCACAGATTCGATTATTCGAATCTGATGAATAGCAGCAATTTTCTGGCCTCGTAAGCAGCTGTGGAACTGCTTCATTATTGATGAGGCCTGTGTCCACAGAGGACGGGTGCCTCCACAGAGCCCGAAGTCACCTGGCGGGGGAGGTTTCCTGATCCTCCCGGTGGTGGTGGCCATGGCTGGCCATGGTGTGCTCGCTGAGGAGACTTAAAACTTGCCTCAGGTGAGGCCCGGAGTTCCCAGATTTAAAGGTGGGGCTGTGGTACTCGGAGTCTGCCTCGCTTGTACCAGCAACGTGCGTTTGAAGAGAAATTACGAGTCAGTCATTCATGCAGAGTCGTCCTTACTAGCTAAGAATTCGGAGCTACAGCTCTTTGTGGCTAGGACCCCAGAGTCTTATCATGTGCATAAGAGCTGCCTTTTCTTCCCTGTAGCTTGGGGGGAAGGTGGCTGTGCCCCATTGGACCCGTCACCGAGACTCAGCCTCAGTTTCCCTTCTTGTCAAATGAGCTCACAGTGGCTGGCTCATTGGGGTGATGGGGGCTCAGTGAGCGGACGCTTGGTGCGCATCACTAAGCATGTGCTCTCTTCATTACCCCGTGGTGCCTGGCACGGAACCTGCATCCATTGGGTGTGGATAGATAGGTGGGGGTGCGGGGAACCTAGGCAGAGCAGGAAAGGGAACAAAGCAGTGGGTGATACTGGCGGGCCGGCAGCCTGGGGTGACGGAGTGGGCTCTGTGAGGGGGCGTGCCGGGGGGCAGGGCCGGCTCTGGAGTGGAGTGGCCCTGGAGGCCACAAGGAAGGTCTTGGAATTTGTCTCCTACGAAGAGGGAACCAGAAACATATTAAAGCGGAAAACAGACATGGTTGGGACTGTTGTTCTAGAATAGACTGAAAGCGGTGAGGTAGGTGGCGAGGAGAGCGTGTGGGAGGCTGACACAGTGAGGGGGCAGACCGCGGGCTGTGACCTGGTGCAGCAGTGTGTGTCCAGAGGGGCCGGGTGGGTTCGAGAGACCCTCAGAACGTAGAGCGGGCAGGACCTGGGGCCGATGGGATGCGGGGGGCACGAGGGGGCGGCGAGAACTCAGAACTGGCTTGGAGGTTACTAGCTTGGGTAACTGGGTGGGTGACGATGCCAGAATCTTTGATGGGGAGGAGAGGAGGAGGTCTGGGGTGAGGAGGAGACAGATCATGCATCCAGATGACTCGATGACGGTAACATGTACATACGCCCACAGAGAGCTGCTTTCAGCTGTGGGAAACAGAGCCTGGTGCAGGGAGCACTCACCCGCCCTCCTGACTCCTGTGGGAACCTCAGTCACAAACAAGGGGTCTGAGTGACCCGTCGACAGAATCTGGAACAAGCCATTCTTGTCGTTCCACACGGCCACCTGTGGAACCTGTGGTTCCAGCCGCTACTAAATAGAGAATAGATTTCACAGTTGACTCTGGTTCTCAGTCTCCAGCCCTGAGGCCCCGAGGAAACCGGGGACAGATGATATCCTAGAGCCGTTAAGACTGCACTTCACATGCTGGCACTGCTGCTCACCAAGTGACACCTTGGGCAAGTCACACGATCTGAGTGTTTCTTTCATCTGTACAATGGGACTCGTTATGGCACTTTGTGAGGCTAAAATAAGGTATGTACACACCATACAACCCAGGGCCCGGCCTCCTGTAAACAGTAGTATCAGCAGCCGTTGTGGCTGTTGTTGTTGTTATTATTACTGGTGGCTATGTCTGGCCATGCTTCTGGGAATGTATATTGGGTTTCAAAGCTGCTTATGTCCTCTGTGCCCATGGGAAAACTGAGACCCAGCACTAAACGTTATGTACATATATTTGTAAATATTTACTGAAGTTATCTCTATGCCCCAAGTGGGGCTTGAACTCAGCAACCCCGAGATCAAGAGTCACATGCTCTACTGACTGAACCAACCAGGCACCCTTAAGTGTGTTCTGTTTTCATGATGATAAACAAGAGTGAAGTCCCCATGGTTATGGGAGATCTTGCCTGATCTTCCATTTCTTTTCCCTTCCCTTCCCTTCCCTTCCCTTCCCTTCCCTTCCCTTCCCTTCCCTTCCCTTCCCTTCCCTTCCCCCCTTCCCTTCCCTTCCCTTCCCCCCTTCCCTTCCCTTCCCTTCCCTTTTTTCTTTTCTCTTCTCTTCTCTTCTCTTCTCTTCTCTTCTCTTCTCTTCTCTTCTCTTCTCTTCTCTTCTCTTCTCTTCTCTTCTCTTCTCTTCTCTTCTCTTCTCTTCTCTTCTCTTCTCTTCTCTTCTCTTCTCTTCTCTTCTCTTCTCTTCTCTTCTCTTCTCTTCTCTTCTCTTCTCTTCTCTTCTCTTCTCTTCTCTTCTCTTCTCTTCTCTTCTCTTCTCTTCTCTTCTCTTCTCTTCTCTTCTTCTCTTCTCTTTCACAATTGAAGCTGTCCCAAGGAGCTCACAGCTGGTAGGGGAGACAAATAGGAGAATATGTTATTGTGGTAAGGTAACAGTGGCAATGCATAGTTCCTCAGTACTGGGGGTGGGAGGGGGTAGGGGTGGAGGGAGGGATGGACGCTGCTGGAGGTGGAGGAGCAGGGAAGGAAGGCTGGATGGTGAGTAGGAGTGTGTTCTTGTCCTGGGCCACAGGGAGGGCTTTGCTGGGTGGCCAGGAAGGGCGCTCCTCTTGTTAAGAGTGACTGGCAGAATCCCCGACACCTGACCCAGTGTGAGGTCTAGAGAAGTGCCCAGAAGAAGCTGGAGATGTGGCCTCCTTAGATGCCATCCCATGTGTGGGGCATGGGACCGTGGGGGATAGAGAGCCCCCTAGAAGGTTTAAGGTGGGGGGATCTGTGGCACTGAGCAGAGAGGTCAGTTAGCAGTGGAGGGACCAAAGGAGGGACTTTGGTGCTAGAGAGGGTGACCAAGTCAGGAGGTGGAAGGGGTTGTTGAATCACCGGTACCTGGTGACTGATTGGACAGTTGGGAGGAGAGAGGGCTGGGGTTACTGGGACTCCAGTTGCTCTGCCTTGGGTGGGGAGGAGGACCCGGCCTGCTGGAGAAGGGGCCGTGCTTGGTCTGGGACAGTGGGGTTGGAGGTGCCTGGAAGGTGCCAGTCCAGTCATCTGACAGAAAGCTGGATCGGGAGCGAGGTCTGCTCAGGAGAGATAAAGATAAGGTGCCTAAGAGAGGGTCTGAGGGAAGCACTGGGGATGGCAGCCGGGTGTCACCGTCCCTGTGGATTCTGAACTGGGCCCTACTGAAAGTGGAGGAGGCACCCAGCTTCGAGCTTCGAGTGGTGGGGGAGGGGGGCTCCATCTGTGGAGATCCTGGCGGGCTTGGCAAGTTCCCTGCGCATAAGCCATCGTCTCATGGGGCCTTTGCCTGGGGCACTCAGGGACTGACTGGTTTCCTCTGGCCTCATAGGTACTGCAGTGGGGACGGTTTCCAGCTCCCAAGGTCTCCAAAGGCATCGTGCCTTGTGGGGTTTGCCTTAAACAGTAGCCTTCCTGCTGTGCTCTGCAGCCGGCAACTCCTGCACTTGACACACTGGCTCCTCTGAGGTTTTGTTTTGTTTGTTTGTCTTTCTAACAGGCTAACTTTTTTTTTTTCTTTCTTTCTTCCTTTTTTTTTTTTTTTTTTTTTTTTTGGCCAAGTTACATTAACAGTATCACACAAGTAGATAGGCTGGGAAAGTCCAGAGCCACCGTCGGAGACCTGGCCAGGGGAGGGACCAGCCCCCTCATTATCTTGGGAAGGTCACCCGCGGGTACCCGGGGCTGGTCTAGGCCTTTACATCTGGTGTCTCTGCTGGAGGCTGGCAGGGTGGAGAGGAGGCAGTGATGGCTGATGAGAGGGAGCCGACAGATCTCTGGAGTAGGCCAGTACATAGGTGTGAACTGCCTCTCCCAGCCACGGTCACGCGGCTTCTGTGAGCACATAGCTTAAGGTGCAGGGCCAGGGAAGGGCAGAGAGCAAAGCAAGCTGGAAGCTGGGAGTCGGCCGGTTAAACACGGGGAAATATTTTTCTCTTCCAGAAGTGTGCTCCTTCTTAGTATTCTTAGTCTGTTTTTTATTTTCCCGTTTTTGATAAAAGGACACAGGTACTGAGAAACATTTCCTTTCTGTAGTGCTGGGGACAGCGGGCCGTGGGGGGTGTGGGGAGCGTGGGCACCTGAATAAAGGGGCAGCCGCTGCCCAGCCCATTTTTTTCCACCGGGGGATTAGGGGCCAGCGTTACTAGGTGTTTAAAGTTTTCAAGAAAAGCTAGGAGTCCAGATTGAATGGGAAGTCTACCAGTTGGCTCAAATGCTTAGAAATAAACACTGCAGGCCAACTGAAGTCTGCCTGTGGGCCGGAGGAGGCCCAGGGGCTGTGGTCAGTGTTCTCTGGGCTGGACCTGCCTCGCTAGCATCCTGCCTGGCCGAGGCACAGCGTGACTTATCACCCAGGGGAGGAGGGAGCACTTGACAGGACTGAATCCACTCCAGATTCTTGGACATAGGCTTCTGTGGCTGTGGCAAGCCGAGTCCCTCGCCTGGAGTCCTCTGTCTTCATCTGTGCAACGAAGGCCAGGGCTGGATCTGCGGTTTTGAACCTTTTTTTAGCAGCGGGACCTCTGTGTAAACCAGATCTTACAGGGAACGAGTCCCGACAGATACAAACCAGGGCTGCCCCAGTTGTAGGGAGAGTCTGGAGTTCCGCCCCAAGGCTGCCCTCTGCCCTCCCCCACAGGGCACCTCTGCCAGGCCCCACAGAACACAGTGTGGGGGTTGCCCACCTGCCGGCCGGCACTCTCCACCCCTCCCGGCCCTGGCAGTCTGTGGGTTGAACGGGAGAAGGAGAACAGCAGGGCCGGAAGGAGAGCAAGCCACAGTGGGTCTGTCCCACAGCCGGCTCCCCACCTGCCATCTGCCCGGGACCAGCACAGGGCCAGCAGCCAGCCGGCCCCCGGGCGCTTTCCATGCGTTTTGCCTCCTCACCTCAGCCCTCTGGGGCGTGTATCACTATTTCCATCTCAGAGGTGGGTAAACCAAAGACACAGGAAGGGGAAGTGAGTTGCTCACAAGGTCACTTGGCTGGTACGCGGAGGAGCCTCAATGCCACCCAGGCCTCCTGAGACTCCAGAGGCTGCCTCCTCCCTTGGGGCCTCTTCCTCTGTTCTTCACTGAGGACCGCCCTGCTCCCCCAGGGGCAGCCCTGCAGACCTGCGGTCCGGGGTCCCGGCGCTGACGGTTCCTGCCCCTGGTGTTTCTGTGGCAGTGTGCTTTAGTTTGCGAAGCCCCCTTCAGACACAGTCTCGTTTTGCTGGTGTCAGGCTTGACTCGTCTAAACGGGACTCTCCTTTCTATTGCCATGCAGGAGGCAGAACCCTCCGAGCCTAGAAGTGTGGAGGTGACGAGGAAGCCCAAGGCTGCTGCTCTTTCTGCCAGCAAGAGGCCCAAGAAGGAGGCCAAGAAGAAGCGGTAGAAGAAGAGGCCTGCGGAGCCAGGCAGGCGGGGCGCGGGCCCAGGGGGCAGCCCTCCCGGGACTCAACGTCCTGTTCCCTCCTTCGTCCCAGGGGCAGGGCTGAGGTGGCTGGGCCGCTCTCTGACCACAGAGATCTGGACAATCGTGGCAATCCCCAGGCCCCAGCTGGGCAGTTCCACTTCCTTCTGCTTCCGTGACAGTTTAGAGCCAAGGGGACTGAAACCCCCTACGAGCAGAGGCTGTCTAAGAAGTCCGCCTGTTCAGAAGTTGGGCTGGCTCAGAGTGACACTTCCATGCTTAATCATTGTGGCCAGCCTTTACTTACCCACCTTGTGGATTTACACTACATTCTAGAGTCATGATCTCACGCTGACAAGCACTGCCCCTCCCATTACTCGTGCACCGCAGATCTGCTCATCAGTCACCTTTGTCTCTCCTAGTACAGAAGGAGCCAAACCAGGCCTTCCCTGTTTGTTTAGGTCAAGACACCATGGCCACTGTGATGTTGGTGGTCCCACAGGCACAACAGCCAGGCCCGAAGATGCCTGGTGTGAGAGCCTGCAGGAAAGCCGGCCAGGGTTGTGCCTTGTTCTCTGGCAAATGGAAGGGACTTGGCCCACGTTCTTGGGCCCAGTCTTTCTGAGCCTCTGAAATGGGGGGCTTGTCAATCTCAGACCGACCTCTTTTTAGCCCATCATGGTACATTCAGTGTGTGCCTTTTGGCTTCCATCTGACACGTCTCCACTTCCCCTAATTCTTTCAACCCCAGAACAGTGAGGAAGAGTCATCTGGGCAAATAAACATCAATAAACTGCCTCCCACGCTGGACCTCCTGTGTGTTGCCTGCTGCTGAGGGAAAGGGGGAGGCTGGGTCCCTGCCCTGGGTATAGGGAAGGGGCTCCCCCAGGGAAGTGGGACAGTGGGGCCGAGGATGGCCAGAGCAGTGCTTTAGACCGAGCCGTTCTGGGACAGGTTTCAGGAAGGGTCCAGCCAACTGCTTCATGTGGTCCTTAGTCACTGGAAACAGTCGTGAACGTCCATGCGTGTGTGAGAGTTTCCCTCGGGGCTGGGCCCCACTCACTCCCCAGTTCCCATTGCCAGAGGAAGACGCTGCTTGTCCTCCAAGTGGCTTGAAAAAAACCAAGTAGAAGGCTCACATGGCGTGGAGTGGGTCATGCAGGTCCAGTCACGTGCCCTGAATCATCTGCCAAGGAAAAGCCCTGAGCTACGGTAACTCCGATTTGCCAGGCTGCTTTTCAGTTTGCCAAACACTTTCCTGAATGTTGTCACAACCAGTGAGGAGCCTGTATCACCTCCATTTTGGAGATGGGAGAATGAAGTCCAAAGTGATTGAAAGTGCCAGAAGTCAGGCTTGGACCAGAGTCCACGGCCCTTTCCTTGGTATTTAACAAATACTCAGTGAATGTCCGTAGGCGCAGTGCGTAAATGTCCCCACTAAGGTCTGGGAAGTCTAGGGGCTGGAGCTTCCATGTAACAGGACCGGGAGTGGCCAGACACTGAGTCTCTTGGGTGCCTCGCACCAGGGAGGCACCGGGGTTGCAGAAAGGAGGAACCAGGTTTCTTGCCAGAAACCCAGGTGTGCCTAGCCCAGTGGGAGACTCAGATGTGGAAACTGGCTTGGGGTGGGGAGTTGTCCAAAGGGGGGGTCGTGCAGCAGATCCTACAGGAGCCGAGCAGAGGGGCACCCAACTCAGTCCGGGTGGTCAGTACGGCCACCTGGCAGAGGGGAGGTGACTGAACTGAGTCTTAAAGCCTGGCTGGAGGTGAGACCAGAAGGAGATCATGCTGGGAAACGGGGCCAGACCGCTGGGGCGGATGTGCTGAGCCTCCTGCAGGGGAGGCCGCCTCTGGCCCGCACGAACAAGGCTGCCTCAGTAGGCCAAACTCCTTTAAATTGTCTCCCTTGGAGGCTCTTTGCCAGAAAACAGCCCTAGGAGGGAAAAGGGTCATCCTGTGCTCCACCAGCCCCTCATGCCGTGCTTACTGTGGACAGAGGTTGTAGCCTTCTGCTCTCTTGACTTCCAGAACCGCCCCCTCACGTGGTTTTCCTCCTGCATCACTGGTCCTCCTCATTGGAGGGGCCCTAGGTCTCTGTTCTTGGTCCTCTCACCTCTGCATATATCCCTCAGAGACCTCATCCAGGCTCTTGGCTTTAAATTCCACCTACATACATGCTCACGTCTCCCAAACAAATCCCTGCAGATTCCTGGCCTTGAGCTCCGGAACTCCCATATCCGACTTCCTACTTCTCTCTCCATCCGGGTTCCCAACACGCATCTCGGAGTAAATGCCTGATTTCTCATGGGCAGTCCCAAGTCTGAGCTTTTTGTAGACTTCCCCAGCTTTAAGAGCATCTTAATTCTTCCAGTTGCTCAGGCCAAAAACCTTGGACGTCTCCCCTCTTCCAGCTCCTCTCCACTCCTGACCCTTAAGTGGTTCCTTGTGACTCAACCTTCGAAGTCCAGAATGAGACCTGTTTCACCATTTCCCTCTGCTGCTTCAGTCCAGCCACCATCCTCTCAGCTGGATACTGTAGCAGCCTCCTTGTGGGTAGTCCTCTCTCCACACAGCAGCTGGAGGGGTCCTGGAAAAACCTGTAATACCATGTCCCTCCCTTTCTCCCATCTCACTCATGGAAAGGTCAAAGCCCCCCTGGGACCCACAAGGGCCTGCAAGAGCCACCCTACCTCCTTCACCCTTCTGCCCTTGTGAGACGTCACGCTGCCCTTGCCCACTCTACTGTATCCTCACCGGTCTTCATCTTCCTCAGGCATGTCAGAAGAGCCCTGCCTCAGGGCCTTTGAACTTGCTCTCCCCACTTCTTCTGGATACTGTGTCTCATATGGTAGAATAATGGGCCCCCCCAAAGATGTCCATACCCTAATCCCTGGAACCCGTGACTATATTACCTTACATGGCAAAGGGACTTTGTAGATGTGATTAAATTAAGGATCTTGAGACGGGGGGATGGTTCTGGATTACTGAGGTGGGCGTGCGCACAGTTGCCCACAGCATTTAACCTAGACCTGGTGGAGATGTAGCTGTGTGGTGTTATCGAGGAATTTACATCTCTGATTTTCAGTCCACTAAATGGAGATTGTACAATAATGTTGCAGGGCTATTGTAAAAATTACACATGCTGGGGGCACCTGGCTGGCTCAGTCGGTGGAGAGTATGATTCCTGATCTCAGGTTTGTGAGTTCGAGCCCCACATTGGGACTTTACTTCACTTAAAAATAAAAATCTTAAAATAGATCAGACATGCTGTGTGTATATGAGGTGCCTAGAGCATAGTGGGTAGTTTATAAATGAAAATGACTAAAAATGATTATTTGATCAGATAAACGTATCATGAAAACATTCTGACCTCAGAGTGTCTGGCTGGCTCAGTTGGTAGAGCATGCGATGCTTGATCTTGGGGTTTGAGTTCGAGTATCCCATTGTGCACAGAGCCTACTTTAAATAAATAATATTAAACACACACACACACACACACACACACACACACACACACACACACACACACATTCTGACCTCCAGCTAGCCATGATCTTAGCTTCTTTGGAAGACAAGCAGGTCCTTAGCTTTTCAGTCCTGGGAAACCAGAGGTAAGGGAAGGGTTCTGAGGCTAAGCTCATAATTGTGTTTGTATTTGCAGAGCTCTTCATATTTCTAGTAGATTTTGCTATCAGTTTTTCCCTTCCTCGTTTTTCAAATGATGGAGGTGGAAAGCTACAGAGCAGCAAAGGGGAGAGGAGCTACCTTGAAAGAAATTCTAAATGAGCACATGGAGGGAGTTCATTAGTCATCAGGGAAATGCAAATTAAGGCCACAATGTGATGCTGGAATGACAAATGGAAAAGACTGACCACACCACATGTTGGGAGGGACATGGAGTTAACTCTTGTACCTTGCCGCTGGACACGGAACATGGTAAAACCACTTTAGAAGACCGTTTGGGAGTTTCTTGAAAAAGTTCACCACATATCTGCTCTGTGACCCAGCACTCCACTCCTAGGAATTTACCCGAGAGAAAAGAAAATATTCGTCCATAAAAGTCTTACACTAAATTCTAGCTAGAATATTCATAGCTACTTTGTTCACAAAAGGCCAAAACTGGAAATAGCCCAGATGCTCACCTTCAGTAGAATGGATAAATTGTAGCGTGTTATACAGTGAAATACTACACACAATAAATAAATGATCTACTCTACACACAGTATTATATGAATGACTCTCAAAACTATTATACTGAATAAAACAAGCCAATATACCCACGAACACAGAAGTACAATAAATGGTGTCTGGATCATGTGGAATTCTAAAATAGACTGATCAGATCGGTGGTGGTTCCCAGGAGAAGGACTGACTAGGAAGGGGCACAAGAAAAATTTTCTAGGGTGATGGAAATATTCTGCATCTTGATACGCAGCTACCTACATTGAATGCTTAAGATTAGAGCATTTCATTATGTGTAAATTACACCTTACTAAAACACTTTCCTGTGGGCCATGCACTAAGTTATGTGCTTTGTATACATTATGTTGTTTACCTTGTCAGCAAATCCCATGAAGTGGATATTATTGTCTCTGCTTTACAAATGAGAAAACCAAGGCTCAGAAAGTTTAAGCAATCTGCTTCAGGACACAGTTAAAAAAAATTAGATTAGAACTCAGGCAGTATGATTCCAAAGCCCATGCCTCCAAGATTCCCACTTTTCCCTCAACCCATCTTCTTCCCTAACATTTTACAGATGGGGAAATTGTGTGATATGTCTGGTAATGATTGGCATATGTGTGGTATGTGTGTTTGTAGTACATGTTTAAGATGGGGTGACATTATCGTGTCTGTGTGATGTATGTGCTGTGAAATTGCGTGTGCAAAGTGCGTTAGTGAAATGTATGTCTTTTATGCGTGGTACATATGAGCACCAGAGACACGCTCAATGCCACCTGTGCTCTTTGGAGTCAGAGTTGAACTAGAACCCAGATCTCTGGGGCTTCCTTACCGTAGCACACATCTTTACTTGGGCTTTAAAGAGGTCAAGCTCACTCCTACTCAGCTCAGGGTCGGGAGCTAAAAGTACAATTTTTTAAAATATTTATTTGAGAGAGAGAGAGACAGAGCATGAGTGGGGGAGGGGCAGAGAGAGAGAGAGAGAGAGACAGAATCTGAAATAGGCTCCAGGTTCTGAGCTGTCAGCACAGAGCCTGACGCGGGGCTCAAACTCGGGAACGGCGAGATCATGACCTAGGCAGAAGTTGGACTCTCAACTCACTGAGCCAACCAGGTGCCCCTGAAAGTACAATTTTTAAAGAGTTGAGTATAACATTCATATTATGGGAGACCCAAACTCAGGGCACTGTGACTTCAAAATGAGAGACTGAATTTTCCATCTGTCTTTGTACTGCTAGAATAGTTCCAGAGGTTTCCTGTGACTTGTGGACATACGCCATTCACTCTCCCTGCAATTAAGACATGCTACCCCCAAACACCGCCCCCTATCACCAGGCTCACCTGTTACCGCTCTGTGTGTCTTCTTTCTTTATTTATTTATTAAAAAATTTTTTTAATGTTTACTTTTGAGAGAGAGAGAGAGAGAGAGACAGAGCATGAGCAGGGGAGGGGCAGAGAGAGGGGAAAACACAGGATATGAAGCAGGCTCCAGGCTCTGAGCTGTCAGCACTTAGGGCTCGAACTCATGAATTGTGAGATCATGACCTGAGCTGAAGTCAGACGTTTAACCAACTGAGCCTCCCAGGCCCCCCTCACTGTGTCTTCTTGGTTGCAAGATGTCCAAGGCCTCCAACACATTCAGCAAGCTTCCGTCTACTTAATTTAAGAGGAGCACGCATGAGTTTCTCACTTTCTCCTTTACCGTTGGAGTTCAGACAGGGATTAGCGTCAAGAACAACAACAATGACAAGAAAAAACCACATAAAAACCCCACAAACAAACTAAAAGAACAACCAAACAGCTCGTCCTCCTTGGCCTTAACTCACATCCAATCGGTGTTAAGAGTGTTTTAAAAGCCATGCAGTCTTTGGTGTTCTTAGAGAGCCGTACCTTGTGTTTGGGGGGAATTTGGCTTAAACGACGACAACTTCCCCCAAAGTATGGCTCTCTGAGAGGAAAAATATATAAATGTATAATAGAAATATATAAATATTTACAGTCTATAAATATATAAAATATATATGTTCTCCCAGCCTGAGTCCACTAAAGAGAAACTTCATGTTGAGATTATTTTGTCTTCTCTTCCAAAGTTGCAGAATGTATTTCATGGTCTGCCTTTTCTCTGGAACTGGCAAATGGTGCTGTGAATGAATCACCCTGTTTCTTGGGAATGTTTTGCTCCAAGAGCTCAGAGGGGGGGTACAGCAAGATGATAAACAGCCTCTTGAATGATCTCTCCTCCCCTCACTGCAGGGCCCGGGGCCTGTGGGTTCATAGAACTGAACGAGCCTGGGCTTTTAGAGACTGCTGGGCCTAACCCAGTGTTGCAGACAAGGAACCCTGGGTTTTAGCACTTAGAGTAAGGGGAGCCGTGGAGCAGGGCCAAGGCCATCTGAGTATGATTCATTCCCACTGGTCGTGGGCCCATGGACTGTGCCTTCATTGCTTTGAGTTTCAGCTTCCTCCTCTGGAAAATGAGGGCAGGGAGTCTGATATCCCTTTTGGTTTTCTATCATCTGGGGGCCATCTGCATCTAAACGTCCACCTGATAGAAAGGCTGAACCTGAAATACGGTGTTCTGCCTCCAAAGCCAGAGAAGGGTCAAGGTCTGTGGCCCTCATCAGGCACCAAGTGGTTCAGTTCGGTCGAGCCTGGTTCAACAAACACACCCAAGCCCCAACTCTCTCCAGACCCTAAACTGGACACTGGGGACACCAAAGTGGGTCAGATGTGGCCCCTGCCTTCAACCTGTGGGGCCACATGGACACATAGCCAATTACAATAGACTGTGGCAAGCTTGGTGATATCATTCCTGAGGGGCTTTGGGACTGCAGAGGAAGGACCTCAGCCTGGAGGAGAGTCAGGGGAAGCTTCCAGGGAGGTGACAGTCAGAGGATTAACATCAGGTGGCCTTGATGAATGAGACCTTGGGAAAGCCCCTCTCCCACTCTGGGCCTGAGCCTCCCTAGAATGCATTTGTGGGGGGTGGCTGACTGTTCTGATGGCCATGGTCTCCCTAGTCTGGTTTTCTGAGGTGGGGAAAGTGTCGATTAGAGTTTTGAGCTTGGAGAGTGCTTTGTCCAGCAGCCAGGAGAGACCTGCCTTTTTCTGGCATTCAATGCCTCTGCCCTCCGCATCTTCTAGGCCCACACTCCTCAGGGAGCACAGGGCCGCCTGCCACCCTCTGAGCTCCGACCAAGTCCCAGTTCATGTGGGAACAGCCCAAGCTGAGAGGTTGGAGTGAGTCACCCTTCCCTCCCCTGACCCCGCGCCCTGTCCTCAGTCCACGGGAGAATTGCAGAGTTGCCCTGGCCGGGGGTGGAGGGGGAGAGCTCTCAAGGCTGACAAAGGGATTAGGCGCACAGTGGGCTGGATGATATCAAAAAGGAAATTGTTATTCAGAAGTGTCTGTCCCTCTGGCAAATGGCAGGAGTCCCTGACCCCAGGTGGGCAGGATCCTCAGTCCTGTCAGCTTCCCCATCTCACCCCTGCCCTTACTAGCCAGGCTGAGCCCCCGGGAAAGTGCCCACTTGCTCTCCACCCTTCCTCTCATTCCCTCTGCCCCTCCACCCGACCCCCCTGCCACTGCTCCCCTGGGGTGCAGCCACAGCTGCCCTGTGGCTCAATCCCCTGAACACCCTGTGTTCCTGTCCTCAGTCCTATGGCCTCCTGGCAACATCTGACCCTTCAGAGGCCTCCTCCTGCAGCCTTTTAAAATTTTTTTAATGTTTATTTTTGAGAGCAAGAGAGGACATGAGTGGGATGAGGGGCAGAGAGAGAGAGACACGCACAGAATCTGAAACAGGCTCCAGACCCTGAGCTATTAGTACAGAGCCTGACATGGGGCTTGAACTCACGAACTGTGAGATCATGACCTGAGCCAAGGTCGGACACTTAACCTACTGAGCCACCCAGGCACCTTCCCCCCCCTTCGGCCTGTTAGACACGAGGGCTCCTTGGGACACTGCCTGCTTTCTTCTCACCCTATACACGATGTCCTACTCTGGGCCTCAGTTTCCCCATGAGCATACAGAAAAGCACCTTTTGCCAGGGGGATGATGCAGGGATCAAATGAGTTAACACAAATAAGGCGCTTAGTGCCTGAAGCAGTGTGTTCAATAACTGTTGGCTGAAGTATTACTAATTTTTCAAAATCTCCATGGATACCTAAAGGGTTTCTCCAACATAATTTGGCCAAAACTGAACTCGACTTTTTCCCCTCAGCGGGCTCCTACCCAGGCTTCCCCATCTCAGTAAATGGCAACTCCATCCACTCAAACTAAAAGCCTGGGGACTGGTCTTGACTCGGCCTCTCTGTGCGCCCACACTCCCCATCCAACCGAGGACCCTGGGTGCTTCCTCCATGCACTTGAATCAGGTGCTCCTTGCTCACCTTCCTGACAGGGCTGAGCACTGCACCCCCTCCCAGAGGGCTGCCCGGCCCCTCTCTGCCCCTCCACTCCCCCTCCACGCAGCTGCCAGTGAGATCTTTCAAAAACATCCCCGGGATGTGCCTCCCTCCTTGGCCCTTAGCACAGCCCACGAGGCTCTAGGTTCCAGCTGCATCCCCCACGCAGGTCAGTCTCACCCCAGGGCCTTTGCCTGAACCCCACCAATCTTTGTAGGGCCACTCTTTCTGTCCTTCAGGTTTTCTCCAAAATCCATCTCCTGTGTGAAGCCCTTCCTGTCCTCCTGTCCTCATGCCCCCTGCCCCCCAGCCTGCCCACCTCCCCCCACTGGCTCCTGCTCTGGCACACAGCACAGTCTGTGTTTCTGCATCAGCAGTGTTGCTCTCTGGCTTATTGACTACCTCTCACTTTTCTCAAGATCTCAACCTGTGATCTTAAAGGCAGGAGCTGTGTGTATTTTATCAGCCAGTGTGCAAGCACCAGACGGGCAATGTTTCATCAACTCTCAAGGCCTCAAGTGGATATCCAGACCTGGGCTCTGTGACCTTGGGGAAGTTACTCACCCTCTCTGGGCCTTGAGTTTCCAGTGTCTGGCAGACAGAGGGGCTTGGCTGGTGATGGACTCCTCCTTGCCTTGGCGCAAGGTGCAGCAGGGAGGGGATGCCGCCCAGGCTGGCCGTTTCACCTGCTGTACATTTCCCGGGGCACATTTCCTCTTGTTGACACAGAAAACACTCTGTATGTGTTTGCTGAGTTGAATCAAGTCAAATAGTCCTGCCCCAAGGCCCTGGAAACACAGATACCAGCACCTCTAGGAATGGGAAGCCTACAGGGGAGCTAGTTCAAGGCCCAGGGAGCTAATTTAACTATTGGATGATTAAATATGCTTCATTATTGGGAAGTACCTGTAGTGGGAAGTAGAGCACAGACCGCAAGCAGCAAGAGGCCTGGTTCAAATTCGTGTTGTGGGGAGAAGCCTCCCTGCCAGCTCCGGGCCTCCCCCATCCAGCCATCTGGACGGGGGAGGTCTTAGCCAGGGACCGTGGCCCCAGGGAGCCGAAGCCTGGGCCAACACGGGGGCTGGGATCCTTCCTGGCTCCTCCTGAGATCCCCACCCCACTGAGCTGGCATGGGTCTGGGGAGAAGGTGAGGCCAGACTCAGGGCGTGACTTGGGGCAGGGTTGGCTCCGTTCCTGGTCTGAAAGCCTGTGTTAATATGCTAGCCTCAGGCAGGGGCTGGGATAGGCCTGGCACTGTTCCAGCAGACAGGGGCAATCCAGGCCTGAGGTTCCTGTCCCAACAAGCATGGGGCCTATTCAGTGTCAAGCCCTGGTCTGAGCAGTGCTGGGGCACAAGCATGACCCAGGCCCCAACTCTTAACTCCTGGAGCTCTAGGTCTGTGGGTAGAGGTGGGGGGAGGAGGGGGTGGGGAGTGGAAGGGTTAAACTGAGCATTCCTTGTAGGAAGAACAGATGGGGTCTGTGAAGCTTTGGCCTAGGCTGGAAGGTCAGGGGAGGGACCAGAGAATGAACAGGATTAACCAGGGAGGAGAGGCAGGGAGGACACCCCAAGTGAAAGGGAAAACAGGAGAAAAGCCTGGAGGTGAGACAGTAGCACAGGTGCGGAGATGACCAAGATGGAGCTGGGACTGGAGAGGCTGGCGGGGTCCTGTGTGGCTTCCTAAGTATGGGCTCTGGCCAGAGGCCACAGAGTGTCAGTGAAGGACCAGAGTTGTGTTTTGGAAAGAGGAGCATAAGGGCTGTTATAGGATGAATCGGGAACAGGAGACCAGAGGCCAGGAGCTCAGAGGACGGGATGGTGTGTGGATGAGCCAGGCTCCTCCTGGGCACAGGGGAGGGGGCCAAAGGAGGGGTGGCTGGAGGCGTAGAGGCAGCAGGTCTTGAGTGTGTGTGTGTTGGGGTGGTGGGGGGGGGGGAGGCTGGAATGCCTGGCTTCTGGCTGAAGTGCCTGGGAGGACAGAGCAGCTATCTCTAACTGGGGGTCACAGGAGGGGCCAGTTTCGGGGAGTGGAGGATGTGTTTGTTTAGGAAAAGAGAGATACCTGGGAGACCAGGGTGGGGGTTGGGGAGGTCATAGGGAAAGGCCTGCAGAATGATGAATGGATGGGTGTAGGGGTCTGCAGGACATTGGGGAGACGAGGGCTGGGGAGCGGGGGGGGGGAACTGGGTGGTGTCCCTTCTCAGATCTTCTCCTTCTGGCTCCCTGGAGGCAGGGAGCAGGCTTGGCTAGGAAGTGAGGGAGCTAATGGCCCTAAGAGCACCCCAAAGCCAAGGGAGACGGGAGTGGGGGACAAAGGGTCCAGCCCCCAGCTTAGGATGGATGAAACATTTCTGGGACGCATGTGGAAACCTACTGGACGTCGCAGAGGACTGAAGCTCCTGTGGCCTGTAGCAGTGACCTGGATAGCACATCTTCTCTTGGTTTCTTTCCTTCCTAGGTTCTGCAGCTTCTTAGATCCCTCCCCGAGTGAGTGCTTGTGTCACACTCTGCTTCGGGCGGGGAGGGCTAAGGTAAAGTCTAGTTGAAGCTTCGGGACTGTGGGCTCCTCTTGGGCTAGCACTGGCTGTGTCCTTGGCCTTAAACCTAGGCCTAGGGCCAAAGAGCCCCCCCACTCATTACTGCCTCCGCCCGCAGGAAGGATTTGTGGAAGTAAACAGAGTGAGTCAAGGCGAAGGGGGAAGGGGAAGAGGGGGTTCTGGGACGTCCCGGGAGAGAACTGGGCACTTCCCCTGGGAGTTTCTCTCTTCCTCATCAGATGGAGCCAGGAGCAAATTAAGCACCAAGATCCCAGACAGATGCACCTCCAGGGGCCAGCCCACACGAGGCAGAGAGAGGTCAAGCGCACGACCAGTTCACCCTTGAGGACTTAGATTCCCAGGAGCCCTGAGCTGTGGAGCTCTGTGACCAGGCCTTGTACTGCGTGTCCAGGTCAGTCGGGGAGCAAAGACCCACTGTGGTCAGAGTCACAAATAACCTGTATTACTTCCTATTGCCCTAGGAACATGAGCTTACTGTAGAAGACTTAAAAAGTAAAGACAAGCATGGGGGCACCGGGGTGGCTCAATTGGTTAAGCAACTGACTTCAGCTCAGGTCATGATCTTGCAGTTCATGGGTTCCAGTCCTGTGTCGGGCTCCATGCTCCCTGCTGACAGCCCAGAGCCTGGATACTGCTTTGGATTCTGTGTCTTCCTCTCACTCTCTCCGTCTCCCTCAAAAATGAATAAACAGCATCAAAAATTTTTTAAAGAAAAAAATTTTAAAGCAGTAAGGACAAGCACAAAAGAAAAAAATGATTAAGCTCATGTATGATCCTCTATCCCTGGGACAACTGCTAGAAACCTACTGATGTTTATCTCTTTTTCCTATGCCCACTTTTTTTTTTTTTTTAACAGAAATGGGATTATATGTTAATACTGTAACATAATTTAATTTACTAATACAGCATGAACTCTTTCCATGGCAAAGTATATAGATCTACATTGTTAATTTTAAGGCTGCCAACGTTGTCCACTTTATTTTATTTAAAACAATTTTTTGTAACATTTGTTCATCTTTAAGAGACAGAGACAGAGCATGAGCAGGGGAGGGGCAGAGAGAGAGGGAGACACAGAATCTGCACCAGGTTCCAAGCTCTCAGTTGTCAGCACTGAGCCTAACGTGGGGTATGAATCCACAAACCGTGAGATCATGACCTGAGTTGAAGTTGGACACTTAACCCACTGAGCCATCCAGGCACCCGCCCCCCTTAAAAAAAATTTTTTTTTTTAATGTTTATTCATTTTTGAGAGACAGAGCTACGTTGTCCACTTTATTAATGAAACCTTGGGCCAGCTGCACCAGAAATAATAGTAACAACAACAACATATCCGTTTACCAAACATCTAACATGCGCATGTCAAGCTAATCACTGAAGAGCCACAGGAGGTGTGTCCGTTCCCCTCAGTTTACAAATGAGAGAAGTGAGGGTGAGGGAGGGTCAAGTGACTTGCCCAAGGCTACAGGGCTATTGAGGCAGGATTCAAAGCCAGGCGTCTGTAGCTGCTCTTAACAATGATATTTGGCCGCCTGGTGGGTGCTCCTTCCTGGGCCCCCATATTTGTTTCCACCCAGAAATTCACATGAATTGGAGCCTTGTGCATGCATTTTACGAGTTCCACTTGGAGGGGGAGGCTTTATATTGGGGTTGGCAGGGCGGGGTGAGGGCAGGCCTCGTCATCCTTCCTGCCGATTTCTTATGGCTCCCTGGACGTGTCATTGACCTCTTCACTCTGCAGCTATGGAAACAATGCTGGCCAGAAAGGGGAAGGGACGTGCCTAAGGCTGCACTGTGGAGAGATTGCACTGGACTGGGGTCCTGGTTTTCGATTCTGTCCGCCGGGGGTGAACAAAGCATACGGGATGGACGGACAAGGACATAGGGATTAGAGGCCCAAGCTCCAAAGGACCATCACTGCTACATCTGTCCTGGCACAAGTCTTGCCATATAGGAGACCTGTGAATGGGATACAGAGGCCAGGATGGGGAGGGGTGTCTGTGGAAGTCTTCCAGGAGGCCCCCTAGTCCAGGGGCAAGCAGGGTTTGGACAAGCAGAGAGAGAGGAGACGGTGGAGCCTATGCACAGGCAGATGTGCGGAGGCAGAAAGGAGAAAGGAGGTGTTGAAGGGCAGGAATAGGACAAGGAGGAGACTGACCAGACAAAGGGTCTGGGAGTCTTTGAGGGGCCAGAGAGGACCCAGAGGCTCCAGGCCTGGCCTTTGGGGCAATCCCCTAGCCACCACAGAGCCTGCCCTGGTAATTCCTAAACAGGAACAGAAGGAGGAAGTTCTATAAGCGACACTCAGCTGGTGAGTGGGAGGCACGACTTGGTTTCGTTTCCAGACCGAGTCCTGGAGTCGTTTGGCTCTGGTTCCCCGCCCCCACCCTGGCCCATCCCCTGCTGCCTCTGCCGTCCGCTCAGGTAGTGGTGAGCCCCAAAGCCCAGGGAGAGGCCAGAGGAAGTCCTGTCGTGTGGAAATGCCCTGACGTCTCTTTCTCTGCCAGACCAGACAGTGAATTCCGGAAGCCTGGGCCACAGTTTCCACTTCCTCTTTGCCTGGCAAACCCTTTCCTATCCTTCAAGACCCAACCTAAATGTCCCTCATCTGGGCGCCTCCCGGAGAAACCCCCATCTAGGCAAGCTGAGAAATGTCTACCTCTCTCAGCTCCTCCAGCCCTCAGACTGAACTTAAAAACAGATGGAAACGGGGCGCCTGGGTGGCTCAGTCGGTTGAGTGTCCGACTTCGGCTCGGGTCATGATCTCATGGTTCGTGAGTTCGAGCCCCACGTCGGGCTCTCTGATGTCAGCACAGAGCCTGCTTTGGATCCTCTGTCTCCCTCTCTCTCTGCCCCTCCCCCACTTGCACTCACTCTCTCTCAAAAATAAATAAACATTAAAAAAATAGACGGAAGGAATCACCGTTCATTGAGTCTGTGCAGTGCGCAAGGCACCGTGCTAGCTACCTCTCAGCCTTGACACTTTATTGGAATCTCTCAGCGTCACTGGTAGTTGGTACAATCAATCACCAGGTGCTCGACATCACCAGCAGCAGAGTGAGGCCTCGCAAAGTCCCACGGGTTGCAGATGGTGGGGCTGGATCCTTCGGTCATGGAAGTTCATGGCTCCTGGCCCTCTAGCTCAGGATGTTTCAGCGTCTGTTTCCCCTTCTGATTTGAGAGTCCCCAACGGGCAGGGTCTGTGTCCTTGGACACCTGGCCCAAAGAAGTCGCTGAGCCAAGGACAAATCTTTGAACCTCTCAACCCACCTTCACCATGACAAGGACATAGGCTGGTGCACTGTATACAGTAGACATTTAATAAATTCTTGTGACATCAAGAAACTTTTATCCTAGTCCAGGCTGTCATAAACTTGCGGTATGACCTTGGGCAAGTCCCTTCCGTTCTTCAGTCTTCAGTTTCCCCAGCTTTAGAAGGAAGTGTTTAGAGACCGCTTTCTTGGCTTCCTGCCTGTCCTAAAACCCCCTTTTTTTCTTTTTTCTGGCTCTAGAACATAATGTGGCATATACCCCTATTGTTAACGTCTTGCATTGGTATGGTACATTGCTTACAACTAATGAAACAATAGTGGTATATTATTATTAACTAATGTCCACACTTCACTCAGAGTTCCTTAGTTTTTCCCTAATTTCCCTTTTCTGTTCTAGGATCCCATCCAGGATGCCCCATTTTATTTATTTATTTATTTATTTATTTATTTATTTATTTATTTATTTATTTAAAACATTCTTTTTCAAGTTTATTGATTTTGAGAGAGAGAGCGCGCATGTGCACACGAGCCAGCAGGGGAGCGGCGGTGGGGGTGGGGGGGAGGGGGAACACCAGAGAGCCTGATATGGGGCTTGAACTCATGAACTATGAGATCATGACCTGAGCCAAAGTCGGATGCTTAACCTACTAAGCCATCCAGGCGCCCCAGAGGCCACATTATATTTAATCATCGTGTCTCCTCCTTAGGCTCCTCTTGGCTGTAACAATTTCTCAGACTTTCCTTGCTTTTGATGACCTTGACAGTTTTAAGGAGAACGGGTGAGCTAATATTTGTAGAATTATCTCTCTACTGGCATGTGTCTGATGTTTTTCTCATGGTTACATTGGGATTATGGATTCCTGGGAAGAAGACCACAGAGGTGAAGTGCTGTTCTCATCACATCTTATCAAGGGCACATGTTATCACCATGATTTATCCCTGTTGATGTCAACCTTGACCACCTGGCTGAGGCAATGTTTGTTGGGTTTCTCTACTGCAAAGTTACCTCCCTGCCCCACCTTCCATGCTGTCCTCCTTGGAAGGAAGGAAGTCACTAAGGAACGGAGGAGTTATGCTCCCCTCCTTGAAGGCGGAGTATGGTATTAACATTTTTGCTTCTTTGGTATCTACTTTTCAAAGCCCTCCCACAAAACATTGCTACAGTCCGTCTTTCCAACGAGCCTGGGAGCCTTTGGAGATGAGGTGGAAATGGAGGCTCAGGGAGGGGACTGGGGTGGAGATCAGCAGTTGGGCCAGGCTCCATGTGTCCCACCTCTCCCTTCTGGATGTGAAATAGGTGAAGGCTGTGAAGGCCAAGGCTCACAGAAGGTCTGGGCAGGACAGAACCGCCAGAGTATCATTCTCAGAGGGGCTTGAATTCTGCCTGGGTTTGCATTCGAGGTCCTGCACTCCCTCACTGTGGCATGTCCCCTCACTGAGCCTCAGTTTCCTCATCTGTACAATGGGGATAGCAGTAGCTCCTACCCCATAGTGCTGTGAAGAACAAAGAAGTACACACAGAGCCCCAGAACGGAGCACTGGGCAGGAAGCTCTGTGCACAGTGACGGTGAGCTGGTGCTATGATGATTATTTTTACAAGTATTCTTTGAAGCCCTCCTGTTTCAGGCCGTCTCCTGTCTGCTCAGCAGGCTTCTAACCCCCTCTGATCCGTGGGGTCACGGCTCTGGCTGCAGATTTCCTCCCTGCCCTCTGCCCTCCCGCCAGGCCAGGCAGATCAAGGGCCCGGCTCTTTTCATCTTTTCTCACAAACATTCTGAGACATGGTGGAAGGAGGCCTGGGCTGGAGCGGGGCCTGCCTGCCAGAGATGCCCTGTGTGACCTTGGGAGAGTGTCTGTCCTTCTCTGGTCCTCCACCGTGGCCTGAAGAGAGTGGTGAGGTGTGTGGCTGAGTTTCTTGGCTCTTGGCCTTCACAGGAGCCTGGTGGGGCCAGGTGCCTCCCTTCTCTTCACATGGGTAGGTCTTTTCTGCCTGTGACATCCCCTGTCCTGTCACCAGACCCTGGGCTGGACAGAGAAGCATTTGAACCTCAGGCTTCCCGTCTGTGAATTGGCCGTGCACACACAGAAGGTGGGGCTGAGAGGATTTTGATTGTGTGGGGCTGCACTCAGTGGTTAACACCTTGGTTTGCTTGGGCTCCACCCGCTTCCCTTGGCTGGAAGGTGGGTGGATGCTGGAGGAACATGCTGGAGATTGGCCACATTCCTGGCAGCTGGCCTCTGAGGGAGAACAGGCTCACCTGCTCCTAGTCCTTCTGACTCTCCTGGGGCGAGGCACGCTTCTCTAGTGTCCCGTGTTTATGCCTTCAGGCTGGGCTGGCCCGACTCCCTGGAACTCCGGTGCACACACACCAGGTAAGCCAGGGACCTGGCTTTAACTGGCTCAGCCGTGGCTGCCGTCAGCACAGAGGCCTCCAGACTGCCCCTCCCCACCCCTCAATCTGTCTCCCACTCAGTGATCGCATATCTCCTCAAGCCCTTCTCTGCCTACGACCCTCCATGGCTCCCCGGGGCCTCTGAGATAGATAGAAGCCAAGCCTGGGATTCAGGGATCTTCGGAGCTCACCCCAGCCACACTTCCCACCTCACTTCCCCAACTCCAGCTCCCATCACGTGCTCCATTAGCGCTGCCGCGGCCATAGTTCCAAACACAGCAGTGGTTTGGGCCTGTGTCTTTGTTCATGCTGTTCCCTTTGCCTGGAACACCATCTCTCCTCAGGCTCCTACACTCTATACATAGAAGAGTGTAGCATTACACATGCTGGGGGGCTCCCCTGGGCCCCTCCAGCCCCCAGTGCTTGCTCCATCACCATGCCCAGTGTGCGGGTCCCACTCGCCTCTCCCCGAGGCTGTGAGCAACTCCAAGGCAGAGACCAGACTTGGTTTGCTCCCCGCTGCATCCCCAGCCCCCAGCACAGACCCTAGCACCTAGATGCTCGGTAGATGCTTGGTAAATACTGAGTGGCCAGAGGACGGAAGAGTAAGGCTTGGCCAGGCACTAGGGCATGCAGAGCATTGCCGGCAGAGGGGCCAGCAGGTACGAGGCCTCCGAGTGGAATGATCAGCTCTGACGGAGTGGCTGCAGGGAGGCAGGCTTGACAAGGAGGGAAGGCCACCAGGACCTGCGTAGGAGGCCCGAGTGGCTGGCAAGGGCCAGATCAGGCTGAGGCACTGAAGAACTGGGCATCTCTGTGTAAACTGTAAAGTGCAGTGTCACGGAAGGTGCCAAGCCCACTCCACGGCCTCAAGCTAGAGCCTACCTACTCTTCCACCCTATTCTTTCACACTGAGCCCAGTGGTTTTGAACAGACAACTTGTAGTAGACCTTCTGGGGAATGACAGGGCTGGTCTGGAATTTCCCGCGGAGAGTCTGTGACGGGTCAGCTTCCCAGTCGCTGTCGCTGAGGCTGTCAGAGGGTGAGCTGGGCTGGGGGTGGGCGTGGCAAACAGGCCATTGAGTCAGAGTTGCTGGTGGGGGGTGGTGCCTCAGATCCCATGTGGTGGGGAAACCAGTCTCACCCAGGCGACTGTCGCCAGTCGTGCGGAGCCAGGCCCCGCCCCACACCTTCCACCCTGTCCTCTGTGTAGCTTTGACTCAGGTTGGGTGTCAGAGGGGTGAGGAGGTTTCCAGAGACATAACATGTTGATATCCATAATATCTGTCATTTGCTGGGTGCTTTGGGTTGGGAGATTGTCCTCGTGGCTTTCTAGGCCTGGCCCAGGGCTTTGTATACTGGTGGTGGTCAATGAATGTTTGCTGTCCGTTAACGATGATGAATACTTTGCAGGTATTAAGCAATGAGTTGCTGTTCTACTAACAAGGTTTTAAACAAAATAATGAACAAAGAGCCACTTATCCACCAGGCTAGACCAGTGGGACTCTTGTATCTGCATAATCGTGGAAGTTGGTACGGTTGTTTCCCCCAGTATATTGATGAGTAAATTGAGGTTCAGAGGGCAGGGTCATGCAGTCAATGGAGAGTTGGAACTTGAGCTTTTGTGGATGTCCCTATCTCTCCGGCCAACTGGGCAGTATCTGCTCTGTGCTGGGCACGGGTCAGGCCATAGTCCCTGCCCTCGGGGTGGGGACAGACATACCCTAGATGGACTTGCAGTGTGCCTCCATCAGGGGTTTGTCAGGAAGCATGTCCCGGAGGAGGTGGCGCTTTTTCAGGACCTTGATGAACAGCAGGGGTTGGGAAGTGGGAGATATGGGGCAAGTATTCTCCGCTGGTTTACAGCCTGAGCAAAGGCCCAGAGGGGTGGTTTGAAAATAACAAACACTTCCAACACTCAATAATGAAACCATTGTGCTGGCCACATCCTCCTGAAGGGCCTCCTGAGAACCTCAGCCTCTGAGCCAAGCCTCAAAACCAGTGATGGCTCCAGGTGGAAGGCCACATCTGTGCTTGAGAGCCAACATTTGCCCCAGTCGTCCCCCACTCTCCAAGAGAGTGGGTAGGGGTATGACTAATGAGGGCTCTCACATACTAAGTGTATATCACCTATTTCATTTTCATGAGAGTCTTCTGAAAGAAGCACTATCTTTAGCCCATATTGCAGATTGGCATACCGAGGCTTACAGAAATGGCATGCTAAACATCACATATACAAGAAGTGGCAGAGTTGGGACTTGAAACCAGGTATGTGGGTCCAAAGTCTGTGCTTTTAAAGCCCTCTGTCATCCCAGGCCCAGAAGAGGCCCGGAACTTTCAGTTGAACTCCTGGGGATGAATGTGATGTACTTGTAAATATTTAACAATTAGCTCACTGGCAGGGAAAAAAAAAAGCCTTTTTTTTTTTTTTTTTGCTTATTTCCAAGGTGAAAATATTCCCACCGACCGTGGCTAATATCAGGCTACCAAGGTGACATCGTTGAACTGTTGGAAAGAGATGAGCCCATTTAGCTCCTGCAAGGGGTGCCAAGAGTTGGTTCCAGCACCCACTGGATGAATATCCTGTCCCTGGCCCAGTGTGGCCCGGAGAGGCCTTCAGGAGTGAATAAGGGCTGAGAAACTTGCTCCTCCAGCAAGGGGCCCGCCCAGAATCCCAGGAAATTGCGGTTAATCTTTAAGCCAGCCCTGCAAACAAGTGCAAGCCATTTTACCAGCCCGGGCTGGCTTCTGGTGCTGGCTCTGCTGCTGGCCTACTGTGGGACTTCGGTCAGCCACTTCCCTCTCTGGCCTCAGTTTACCGACCATAAGAGAGAGCTACCATTAGCTGAGAACAAGTTCAGCCACCCTCACACTTGTCCCTTCTCACCTTCTCAGGAGTCCTCTGTGACCATGTTCACTTCTGTTTTACAGGTGAGGGGACTGGGCTGGGGAAGCTGGTGGATTTGTACCAGGTGCAGCAGGTGGGCAACTAGTCTAGATTTGAACCCAAATCAGTCTGGCTCTAGGCCTTGCTCATTCCTGATCTCTTAGAGGCTCTATTGTACTCTGAGGCCTTTGCCTCCCGTATTCTAGGCTTTCCCTCCCAGCTCCTCTTAGGAGCAGCCTAGGCCTGGTGCTATTTGACCTGGCTGGGCCTTAGTTTCCCATCTGTGAAATGGGAGAACTTTCAGAGGAGAGAGGAAGCAGGTGGTGGTATTTAAAACTGGATTCAGGCCCACCCTTCCCTAGGCCATGATTCTAGGAGGGCAAGCGAAGAGCCAAGGGTGGGGTGCCCACCCCTAATAGGGCAGTTCTGGAGCCTGGGCCAGGAGGCGGTGGGGGTAAAGTGGTTGGCACAGTGGTTGGGGGAGCCTCTGTGGCCTGAGGCAGCATTTCCTTATTGTCTCCTTTTTCTGCTAAGCTCCTTGCCCCCTGCATCCAGATATAATTTGCCTCTTTATTTACTTGGAAGTGTGATTGCCACTAAATACCAGCTTCAGCCCCCTCATAAGCAGGAAGATCCAGAACTCAGTGACTTCTGATGAGCTGCCTTAGTTACTGTTTTGTTTTGTTTTTCAATGCACATTAAAACGAACACACATCTATTAAAATAAATGTTGCTCTTCCCCACATGGTGCCTCCAGCCCCCGTCCCTACTTTGGGAAACACAGGTTAAGGCCAGGGTCCAAGGCCTGGTTCTTGTCAGGTGACTTCTTTCTCTGTGACTCAGTTTCTTCATCTGTAAAATGGGGATAATCATCAGCCCGCCCAGCCTAGGTGTTGTTAGGAATAGAGCCTAAAGTCGACCTGGCCATTAGCATGGTGCCTGGCCAGGAGTGAGGGCTCCATCAGTGCTAACATGATTATTATCATTACCCGTAATTGCGAAAAGAGGTGGATTTGGGGTAAATAGGGTGGGTCGACTGGGGGCAGTTGGGGAGGGCATTTTGGGGTCTCACAGGGCGGGGCGCTCTCACCCGGCGGGGTGGGGGCAGGGTTTCTGTGCCTCCGCCCCCTGCCCTGCCCCTCCCGGACCCCTGGCTCCAGTGGGTGGGGGACACGCGTGTGGGTCTCTCCTAGGTCACCGGCGGGGAATCGGTCCCCGCACGCTTCCTCGTTCCTCCTCCTCCCGGCGGCCTGCCGGGCCCCTCCTCCCTGCTCGCGCGCTCCCTCCCTCCTCTTCCCCTCCCCGGGCCGCCGCCTCCTCCTCTCCTCCTCCCTTTCTCTCTCGATCTGTCTCTCCCGGCCCGGAATCCATTCCGGCCTGGGAGCCGGAGCGGCCAAGGCCGCCGTCTGCCCGACCCCCTGGACGTCCGGCGGTCCGCCCTCCCGTGCGTCTGTCTGCCGGTGCGCCCGCCTGCCGACCGGCCCAGGTGAGCGCCCCCCGCCCGTCCGCTGGCCCCCAGTCCCGGCCGGCATGGGGGAACCCCCGCGCGGGACCACCGTGGCGTTGGGTCGCGGAGCCGCGGGGGCTCCTGTCCACCCCTCCAGCCTCCGCCCCCGGGTCCGAGCCGCGATCCCGGAGCGCTGGGCGGGCGCGCGGGGACCTGCCCGGCGCGGCCTTTTGTTGTGATGCCGCGGGGGAGGGGGCTGGGCGGGGGGCTCAGGGGTCCTGTCCGCGCGGGGACCACCGCCGACTCACCCTTCCCCTACGAGCCCCCTGAGAGCGGGAGCCGGCCCGAGCCCCCCGGCCGGGTCTAGGCCAAATCTGAAATCTGAGCCTGTCGGCGCCGCCTCTGGCCGCGGCTGCGGGGCCTGGCGCCCCCGGCCGGGGATGGGAGGTGGAGAGGGGGCGGGCAGGGTGGGCCTGGGGGCGCCAAGCCAGGGGCTCCGGCCCGGGCACCAGGACTTCCCTATACTCCTGGGGCTTTGGGTTGGGCCTGGTGCCGCCGGCCTGGAAGGGACTGGGCCACGCTGTTGGTCCTCGCTACCCCCAGCCCCCCAGCCTCGCCCCTGGCAGACCCAGCCGCCTGCCTGCTCAGAAGTTGGCAAAAGTTTTGGGTTTTCTCCACCAGGCCCGGTCCATCTGCCTGCCTGGGCTTCGGCTAGGGGTGGGTTTGAGTCCCCAAAGGGGCCACCACTTGCCCTGCTCTGTGTGGTCAAACAACTGCTTACCTTCTCTGATCTGGGGGTCCTGATCAGTGGCAGGTGGGTCTGGCTGGGACTACTGGGCTGCTGGAGGGTTGGGGGTGAACAGAAGAAGCTCACCTGTGGGGTATCAGTTCTGCCTCTGGGGCCTTTAGGCTGATGGCACAGTGGGCAGAGCAAGTGCGTGACCTCAGATGAGGCTTCCTGAGCTTCAGGACCTCTACAACTGGGGCAGTGGTCCCTGGGTCACCTGGGGTGAGTCCAGGCCCAGCCACAGTGCCGCTGAGATCGGGCTTGGTTTCGAGAATAGGCCAGGCTGGTCCTGTCACTGACCCTTTTGTCAGCCTCAGCCTCCTGGCTAGGCAGACGAGACACCAAGGCTTCTTGGCTCACTGGGTGACCCGGGCCAAGGGACTGCCCCTCTGGGTCCCCGCATGGAAGGGGGGCAGCGTGTACGTACTTCACCATGCAGGAGCCTGGTGTGTAGTTGGTGCTCCCTAAATGAGCGCTTCGCTGGATGAGTCGCCTAAAATGGGTGGGGGCCGAGGGCGCTGGCCCTAGTGGGGCTCGTCTCCAGAAGAGGATGGATTGGTGTCCGAAAAGCCACTTCATAACCCCTTGGAGAAAGAAACAGGTCCCGTACAGTCCTGCCATCCGGCAGCTGTGTGACCCTAAGCAACTCACTGCCTCCTCAGGCCTCAGTTTTGTTGAGTATAAAATCGGCCCAATGGAGAAACTGAGGCTTGGAGAGGGGAAGTGAGTTGGCCAAGCCCACACATCTTGAAGCTGGGTCTACACTTCAGAGACCCCAGCCTGGCCGCCCTTGCACCCCTCCGTTGTTGGGGGAGCAGGGGTTTGCCAGTACGGGACCAGGCACACAACAGTGTCGGAAAAGACTGTACTGATGAGTGACTGTGTGGAAGCCACGAGGTCCTTTTGGTGATGTGGTCTTTCCACCCAGGGAAGTGACTTGCAGTGTGTCACCTCTCTCAGCTGACTGCCTGCCTAGGCCCTCCTGTGTGGCCCCTGGGCTTTTCCTCCTGAAGGTGTCCCTGCCAGGACTGTCCTCTCCTCCATGAGCTGCTTATCTCTTCTTGCTCTTGAAGGTTTAGCTTCAGGCCCGCCTCTCCCAGGAAGGCTCCCTGGCTCTGTCCTCCACTGCCCAACTCTTCCTGGAGCATGAACTCTCCCTAGCTCACGCGCAGTGCCTTCTTTTGCTTCTTCCCTGGTTGTGACCTGGGAGGGGTGGGGGGATGTCTGTCTCCGCCAAGCCCCAGGAGCCAGGGAGGGGATGGCTCAGTGACCTGCAGACAATGCCCCCCCACCCCAGCCCCCTGGTCCTCAAATGACCTCATTTTCTCAAACCTGCCTCGATGCAAACATCCATGACCCTGTATGAGCATCTGCTAATAACCAGGAGTTTCAAACTCAGGCTGAGCGGTGTGGTGATGGGATTAGTAGTGAGAGTTGTAGGAGGCACGAGGAGGCGTCCAGGAGGTGGTGCTGAGGGAGAGCAACAGTTTGCTCCAAGTTAAGGAGAGATAGCGCCCTTTCTCCCCTTCTGTTCAGACACTTCCCAGGGCCCCTGGGGTTGTGGAGAGTAGTCAACCGGGATAAGTCCTTGCTGCAGAATTGCAAACGGGTCCCTGGTCTCCCAGATATTTGAGTCTGGAGAGTGAGCCAAGTATCAAACAAGTTGCCAAATAAATTAATATATAATCACAGATGTGATAAGGGCCCAGAGAGAGAGAGAGGCGTGGGGTGCAGAGGAATCTTGAAGGAAACATGTAGGAGTTGGCCAGGCATGGAGCTAGGAGAAGGGCTTGCCAGGCAGAGGGAACTGCATGTGCAAAGGCCCTGAGGTGGGGGAGTGTGTGTTGTTATGGAGAAACAGTGGGAAAACCTGTGAGTCTGGAGCACAGAGAGTTAAGGAGAGTGGGTGAGAGGTGAAATGGGGGTGGGTGTTATCAGCAGGGCTGGACCATATGGGGCTGTGTAGGCTTTGGGGAGGAGTTTGACCTTCATCTTCACACAAGGGGCTAATTCGTGTCCCCTGTGTGAACAGACCCATGTTGGAGGCCAGGGGTACAGAGCTGGCCAAGGCATCTGGTAGAAATAGATCTGTGGGGCTGGACTCCAAGTATTCTGTGAGGGCCTAGATCAGGAGTCAGGAGGAGGAGGCATTTGAGGCTGGGCTTTGAGAGTGGAGTAGGAGTTCACTGGTAGGAAGACAAGAGAGGGTGGCTGGAGGCTGGGAGTGGGGCAGGGAGCAGGCAGGGGTCAGCTGGAGACCAAAGGTATGATAAGGGCTCAGGAGTCAGGTCTGCGTTCATGTTCTGTCTCCACTCGTTGTGCATCTTTGGGTCATTTACTGTATCTTTCCGAGAGTTATGCTTTCTTTGTCTCGAAAATGGGGACAATAAATATCTCCCTATCAGGTGACAATTAAAGGAGGGCAATATGGCCCCAGTGCCTGGTGCCAGTAGGTACGTAGGAAAGGGGACCTGCCTTGGGTGACGTTACACACGGTGGGTCGGTGGGCCCAGTGGGTCGGGCCATACCCGCTCTGTCATGAAGGCCTTAAGTGGATGAGCTCACAGAGTCTGAAGGGGCTGGTCTGGGCAGGCATGGCCTAGGAAGGGATATTCACAGACAAGGCCACCCATGTGCTGGGTGATTTGAGTCCTGCTCTGCCCTTGCTGTGTGAGGAGGCTGAACTGGGGAGAGCATTTATTGGGTCTAGCTCGGCCCCACTTTGAGAAAGCTTGCCTTACCTGAGATTGGTCCATTTTCCAGATGTAAATACCAAGACCCAGAGGGGAGAAGCCACTTCCTGCCCAGGTCGTGTGGCCCCCACACCTCTATCTCCCTTGGGTCTCTACAGCCCTTTACTTCCCCTCCGCTACCGCCTTATCTCCACGGTAAACCACTCTGGTTTCCACTCAAGCCACTTGGTGGGGGGGAGGGGTACTTCCTTTGGGACACCTCAGTTTCCTCATCGGTGAAGTGGCATAGTATGAGTCATGGCTCCTAGGATGTCCCACAAGGACCAAAATAAAGCATTCAGCACACATTAACTAGATAAATAGAGACGGGGAAGAACCAGACGCTACTCAAGTCCTTCCTCGTCTGGCAGCTAACAGCCCCTCCCTGCGAATCAGTTTCTGAAGCTGTGAAATGGGCATGGGGCTTACACTTAGTAAGGCCAAAGGGAGATTGGGATGAGATTGTATCTGCCTTTACCTGGCCATTGGCTCTGCATCATAGTTCTGGAAAGGTAGGCCCAGTACATGCTTCCTTGTGTTCAAGGCCCCGTTCCCACTGTGTGTCCAAAGGCAAGGTGCTTAGCCTCTCTGAGCATCAGCCTCGCACACCTCCCTTGTGAAAATGAAATCCACTGATTTCTCCCAGTGACTTGAATCTACTGGATGTTCAGTGACTGTGACGTCTTTCTCCCTTGCCCTCCCTTGTGGGGGCTCAGATGTTACCCACCCTTAGGATGGCCCAGGCCTGCACTGCTGTGCTGAGAAGCATTCTGAGGCCAAGTCTTGGCTTCATGGGAATGAGTGCTGGGGGAGATTAGTAATGTCTGCCATTGGCAGAGGAGTAGAGCATGTTGTACGTGTGCCATGAGTTTGTCATTCCTGATCTGTTCTGACCTTCTCTTTTCACAGATGGGGGAATTGAGGCCAGAAAGACCCAGGACATATTATCCAAGCTGGGAGAAAAATGCACATCTCTTGCCTTTTGATCCAGGGCTCTCCCGACTCAGCCAGCCTGCCCCTTCCCACAGGACAGCCTGGGTGGGGAGGAGTCCAGGGACAGATGACTGGGGAGGATCCCAGAGCTGGAAGCAAAACCCCCCATTTCTCCCCCTCCTTGCTATAGGACTTTGAACAAGTGACTCCTCTCTAACCTGGGCCTCAGTTCCTCTCCTCCCCATAGACTAACCAGAGGAGTTCCAGAATAAAATGAGGAGCTAAAGGAGAGGAGAAGCAGATGATCTTGGCCAAGTTCCCTCCTGCCCCGGTCCTCAGTTTCCTCCTCTGTGCAGTGAGAACTTTTCCCTCTCTGAGGCTCTGTGATGGGGATCCTGGCCAGGGAGTTCTCCAGGGCAGGCATGACTGAGTCTTCTTAGCGTGCATGTAGGCTGTTTGAGACTGCGGGAATGAGTCCTGCGAGTCCTCAGACCCACTGGGCTGCGAGGCCAACAGAGAGATGGACTCCTGGTGCTAGGAGTGGAAGTCAAGTTCGGATGGTGTCAGAAAACTAGGCCTCGGCAGACCTGATTGCCTTCTCCTGGCCTGCCCGGATTTGCTGCCCCGTCTTTCAGTGTATCTGATGTGGATGTCCTCATGTTGTGCCCTCTCCAGCCAGGTCATAGCAAGGTGGCCCATTCTATCCTTTGCCCCAGCCTGGCCTGGACAGAACTTTTGTTCCTGTTACACAGAAAAGCAAACTGAGGCTCAGAGGGGCCAAGGGCTGAGGCCACGGTCGCCCAGCACGGTAAAGCGTGAGCGCAGGCTTCTGGCGGCTGGGTGACTTGTAGCATCTGATTCCCACGGAGTGTGCACCCAGCTCTCCTGAAATCTCTCCCAAGGTTTAGGGTTGGTATGTTGCTGGGGGCAGGCGATCCTGACTTTCGGGGCTTCTGGTTCTGGCTGATGGATCTCTACTCAGATCTGGAGTATCGGATCTTGCAGGGGGCCCCCGGCTGCCCGGATTGGCATCTCATGGGTGCTCAATGGATGCTCATGGCATAGAGGGAGTAGAAGTAGCAAGGCTCTTGGAGCCACTCGGTTCTGGGTTCGAATCTTGATTCTGCCGTTTGCTGTGTGGGAATGTGGGACAGCAATCGCTTGGAGCCGTAGTTTCCCTGTCTTTGAAACGGGACGACAGGGCCGGTGCCAGCTCTGATAAGGGGGTGTGAGGATCAGATGAGCTAATGTGTGTCTGCTCTGGCACAGAGCCTGCATACAGTAAGTGCTTAATATTTCTGTGATTAGGAAGGTAATCCCCTGATGAGGTGGGAATTCGGGACGGGAATTGCGGGCCAATTGATCAGGGAATCCCTGGGGCTGAGTCTGGGCACCTGTATCTGTGGCAGCCTTGTCCTACGGGACGTGGCTGAGGGGATGGTTAACCAGAAACAGATAAGTTTTGTGACTGGGTAGACTGGAAACCACCAGCGCCATCTAGCCTCCCTGAGCCCGGCTCCTGCCTCAGCTGACCTGTGACTTGCCCATCTGTGACGTGTCAAGGCCTCCCAGTGTCCTAATCCCTGGCATTGAAGGCCTCCTCACTGAATGGGTCTCTCTCTGTGAAGGTGACCATTGATGGAGCCATGGGTGCTTTGCCCCTTTGTCTGCTTGGCCTGAGAGGCAGGAGCTGTTATTGCCCCAGTGCTTTCTGTGGGGAAGGAGCTGTGGCTCAGAGAGAGGCCAGGTGGGCCCGGGCTCCACAGCAAGGGCTTCTGGAGGTGAGCTCTTCCCAGCCCCACCCCGGTCACTCCTACATTTTCCTTTCACTCGGGTGACCCCTTAGTCTTTCTGAACCGTTGGCTGTCTTCCTGTATGCCCGAGCTGTCCAGCCTCCGTGCCTTGCCTCTGTGGGCCCGCTGCCCAGTGGTCTGCCGTCTCGAAACTTGCCGAGGCGGCTAAGATGCCTCTGCCTCCAGAAAGTTCCTAGTGACCACCCTCTGTCCCCCCACCCGACTCCGTTCTTCCCTCCTCTGCACCCCGCTGCCACTCTCTGCCCTCCCTCATGGCTCTGACACATTCTGCCTTAGACAGCAAGTCATAGGATTCTTTTTTGCCTCTCAGGCAGTAAGGCGGTAATCATCACTCCAAGGGTGCCGCACTTTACAGTTTACAAAGCGCTTTCCACAGTCACCTTTGAGTACCCCCCAGCACGGCTAGGCAGATGGGGAAACTAAGGCCTCAAGCTCAGGCTCACCCCAGCTGCTCTCTCCGCTTGAGCTGACGGGACTGAACCCCGCCCCCACTGCCAAGAACCCCCAATCTCCTGAGGCCAGAACCCCTCTCTCAGAGCCCCAAGAAAGGAATTGGAGGTTCAGAGAGGCGAAGTGACTTGTCTAAGGTCACGTGGCCTGGAAGGCTGGCAGAGCTGAGAAGGGGCGGATTGTGCCCACGTTCCCACAGCTTCTGAGTGGAGAACCAGATGTAACCGTGATCCTGAGGGAAAAGTGACCAGCCCCTGGGGTTCCTTCAAAAGTCATCGGCTCCCTCAGCACATGCTTGAGCCCGTGTTCGGTTGCGAGTGCTTGTCCTCGTCCTCATACCTAGTCCTCACAGTGTCTTGCAAGGCATCAGTTCTGGCCCTGTTTCACCAGAGAGGAAACCGAGTCTCAGACAAGCAGAGACTTGCCCAAGGTCACGCAGTACATGGATTTGGACTCAGGGCCCCATGAACACCATGGGTCTACCCTGCCTCATCCAGACTGGGCCCTTCTTTGCCTCCTGTCTGACCCCTGACCCTCCCTCAGCCCCTGCTAGGCATTCCTCTCAGGACAGAGAGGCCAGGAGACTTCTCTGGGGAGCCGCCTGCCTCCAACCCCAGGGCTTCTGCACCTCCAACTGCTGTCACCCACAAGCTCTGTGACTTTGGTGAGTCAGTTCACCTCTCTGTGCTTCAGCTTCCCTACCTGAAAAAATGGGCCTAATGACAGTATCTGTGTTACGGGCTTGTTCTAAGGATCAAGTGAGGTGCCTGATGTCCTCGGCAAAGCCGGCACATAGCACACCCTCAGTAAATGTTAGCCGCTATTTTGTTATAATTCGGATCAACTTGAAGAGGAAAGGATTGACAATCCCATTCTCCAGATAGGAAGACCGAGACTTGGAGGAGGGAAGTAACATCCACCAGGCCACAGGGGGATGTCACAGCTAGAAAGCTCCTGGGGCACATCCCACTTTCCAGACGGGGCAACTGTTTCCTTCTGGGATTCAGTTTTCTCATCTGTGCGGTGGGTTTGTGCATGTTGTGGGGAGATAGTTCTATCGCATCAAAGTATCCATCAGTAGCCACCCTAGGGAGAGGGGAGAGGGGCTCCTCTTCTATCTGGGCTGGCGGGGCTGTGCCCTGTGCATTTTGTCCCTGAGTTTTGCCAAGTTCTCAAGCTTCGGCCCGTCTAGGAGGCTGAACCGGGCCCAGCCAGACCTTCAGACCGTGGCTGCTGACACCCAGGTCCCTCCACATCACCTGTTCCATCTGCCTCCTGTGCTGCGTGCCCTGGGCAAATGGCTTCTCTTATTGAGCCCCAATTTCCTTATCTATGAGATGGGGGCGGGGGTCTTTTCTTCGCTGGGCAGTTGGGAGGACTGGATAAGCTCATTTCCCCCCAAATGCCCGCCTGTGCCAGGCTTATAGGAAGTACCCAGCTAGTGGTTATGGTTACAAGGATGGGCAGGTTTCTGACTGGCAGGAAGGAGGCACAGCATTCCAGGCAGAGGACCCATGTGAGCAAAGTCTCAGAGGTAGGACAGTTTAGGGAGCACCCGGTAGTTAGGTGGGGGTAAGTGGGAGAGGAACACCAACTTCCAGGCTTTGGACTGACCTGAGGCAAGTAGGCCGGGTGTCAGCAGTGACTGCGGTGATGTTGACCTTCCTGCCCTCCAAACTGTAGCGTGGCCTTTGGAGGCTTGGGAGCAGCCACCTGTGATCCCCACCCCCATCCCTGCCAGGTGTTCCCGAAGGCCCTGGAACCAGATGAGCCACAGTTCTATTTGGGGACAATTCTGCTGTTCCCGTTTCTCTCCTGTGCCCTAGTTTTAGAAACGACGTGGGTTTGGTTACCAGTTGGCCATTTGCAGAAAGCACCCCCGCCCCCCTCCCCCGCTCCGCCCATACCTTAGATCTGTGGGCAGCGTGGGCAAAACAGGACTCATTATTGCCTTTGGGGGTTGTTCCTGGCCTCTGTCCCTGGATTCTCTGGGCAGGGAGTTAGCAGCTGGACTCTTGATTACCTGCGGCTGGTGTCAGGGCTTGTGCTGGGTGCTGGAAACCCCAAGGGATGTGCTCTGGGAGCAGCCAACGCTCTGGTGGAGCTGGACACAGACATTGATCATTGTCCTACCACAGGGTAGGCACATATGAACTGTGGCAGCCCGTGACAAGGCCAGAAGGGCTTCCTAGAGGAGGTGATACCTGGTCTGAGTCTTAAAGGGTGAGCAGGAGCTCAGGAGGGAAAAAAGAATGGTGAGGGAGGGCATGGGCGAAGCTCTGGTGGTGGGAACTCGCCTGGCGTGTGCAGGCATAGGTCATGTACAAGGCAGTTGGAAGGTTGACCAGGCAAGCCCTCAAACCCTTGCCAGGCTTTGCTGAGGTCTCCCGCTGAAGGTGTGAAGGGAAGACAAAGAGAAGGGTCAGACTTGGGCCCCAGTGCTCCATTACTGTTGCCGAGTGAAGGTAGCTCATGGGGGCTGGGGTTTCAGATAGGGATCAAGAACCCCTATCTGGGGCAGAAGGTGGGAGCCGGTTGGGGCCTTGGAGGGAGCAGGCCAGGAAGGACTTCCTGGAGGAAGTAGTAACTGACAGCTTGAACCAGGGCCTGAAGGTGTGATGTGAGCAGCTCCTCTTGTCGGAGCCCTGAGCAGTGGTATTGACTTGAGAGGCGGCTGGTGGCCGTCAGTGGAGAGCCCGAGGGCCTGCTCGGGGGTCTACATGCTGTCCTCAGGCATGAGGAGAGACTCCTGGGCAGGACTGACTTGTCCTGTGGGCGTTCTGTTGGCATCGTGGCTTTGGTGAAGTGGCCCTGGAGAGAAGGTGGGTGCTAGCCAGACAAACGGGATTGATGGGGGAGCAGTGAGGAGGGGGTGGGGGCCTCTGTCCCCTCTCTGCCTCCTCATACATCCTTTCCCTGCAGAAGCCTGCCTGGCAGGAAGTGGTGGAGACGTGTTGGGGCCTGGCTGGCCAATTCCCAAGGTGCCTGGGGCATGGACTGGGTGTGGGGCAAGGGCTCTGGGTTCAGGGCCCGACCTCCTTCCCTTGTTGGGTAAACCTTGCCAGGGTAAGGGTCTCCCCACTTGGGTGCAGGGCTAGGCATGGGTGCCCATTTGTACCTCCAGAAAGGCCCCTCCACCCTCTTGAACCCAGAGAGTCTGTGCTCCAGGCAAGGTGAGTTGAGAACCATGACTAAAGATTCTGGTGCCAGATGGGTGTGGGTTTGAAACCCAGCTTCGTTCTCTGCTGCCTGGGAGATCTTGGCCAAGTATCTTTGCCCTTCGGAGCCTCAGTTTCCTCATCTGCAAACACGGAGGTCACCCAGAGCCTCCCTCCTAGGGCTTAATGAGGTTTCAGGGACCCCAGCCCCTGGGGTCTGGCTTTGGAGCCATTGGCCCAGCTGACCAGGGGTGGTGGGACCTGCTGGGCGGCTGAGGGGTGGCTTCTGGTCTGCCCCAGGCTCAGCACAGGCACTGAGGACAAAGCCCCTTTGTGGTAGGACAGATGGAGCCCGGGAGCCCCCCTCTTCGGACCGGAGGGCCGCCGCCTGCCCCTCCTCCTCACTCAGTTCCCCGGAGGGAAGGAGCTTCCTCAGACAGAGAAGATGGGAAATGAAAGTCGGGTTGTGCAGGAGGAGAGGCTGGGCTGGCTGCAGCTGCTCAGGCCAGAGCCTGGCTGGTGAGCTTGGGCGGGTCTGTGCCTGCTCTGGGCCATCTTCTCAGGGCCCTGGGCATCCCTGGCAAGTCCCAAGCCCACTGTGTGGGCCCAGTTCACTTATCCGTTCGTCGTCACCTGTCCGCCCATCCATCCATCCATCTGTCCATCCTTCCATCCACCCATCCATCTATTCAGTAATTACCAGGCATCTACTCCATGCTAGGCCCTAGGCTTTTGGCCAGTGGCCGGACGGTGCCCAAGCATCCCAGCTGTTAACTCTTGAATGTTACACCCACTGCAGCATATTCAGCCGTGAGTGAGACAGAAGTGGCCCCTGTCCTCGTTAGATGTGTACCCTCACTATGGCATCAGAGCTGCGGTCCACGCTAGGAAGGAGAAGTTGAAGGTCCTCACTCCATCCAGCTGGGGGAGGTCAGAGAGGCCTTCTGCGAGGAGGTACAGCTTTGGAAACAAGACTCAAAGACAGAGCAGAGTTGTCTGGGTGTGTTGCCATTTGAACAGGTGGTTAGGAAAAGCCCCCTGAGCAGGTGATGTGTGAGTAAAGCGCCCGAAGGAAGTGAAGGAGCGAGGGGTGTAGCTGTCCGGGGGTGGTGTGCTCTGGGTAGAGGGGGCAGCAGGTGCAAAGCCCAGGGCAGGCGCAAAGCCCAGGGCAGGCGCCTACTGGGTTCTTGGGGTGAGGGGGAGCAGCACACCGAGTGAGAAGGGCAGAATAAATGAAAAGGGGTAGGACTGCTAGAGTCCTCTCTAGGGTTTTGGAAGCCCCTGTGAGGACTTTGTCCTTTGTCGGTTAGGGGCTGTGAAGGCTGTTAAGTAGGAGTGACGGTTCAGACTGACATTTCAGAAAGGCTCTCTGCCCCCAGGTGGCCAGCTTGGAGGAGGAAGCTGGGCCTGAACTAGGGGGTGGCCGTGTGTTTGGATTCAGGATGTGTTTGGAGGTGGGACTGACAGGGCTTGGAACTGAGTTACATGGGGGCGGGAGGAATCATCTTTCCTCTCTTGGGCTGCTGGTGATGAGGGGCTGAGTCCCCACCACAGAGCACTGTGGCTTCTGGTTTATGTTTGTTCCCTCTGCCCAGCCCATCTGGAGGCACGGAGTCCCAGTGGCTTCTTCACCTTGTCCTAAGGACTGGACTAAGCCCTCCAGTTGCCGTGGCTCTAAACAACTGTACGCCTTAGGTGAAACTGGCAGGACCCTACCCGTTTTACAGATGAGAAAACTGAGGCCAAGAGTGGGACCTCCATAGCCTGGGTTACACAGCAGGGCAGGGTTGGGGTTTGGTCTCTCGGGACTCAGGGGATCTGGGGGTTTGGGGTCTATGGACCTTGCCTCCCCCCACCACTTCCAGCTAAAGATTTCTGGGTGTACCTGAGATTTTTTTTTTCTGCCCTGAACTGTCTTGGGGATATGGAGGCTGCTCAGTGTGACCTCAGGGTCAGGGGTGGGGTCAGGAGCCTAGACTCTCACTGGCCATGTGAGCCGGACCTCAGTTTCCTCTGTTGGGGGCTGGCCCTCACAGCAGCTTTGGGAGGACCAGATAAAACAATGCATGTCAAGTGCCAAGCCTGATGCCTGGCATACAATACACATTCAGTAATCAGTAGGTATTTTTATTATTGTTTCTGTATTGTTTCTGTGGGGAGTAAGGACATGTGTGTAAGTCTGGCCTCTGGCTACGTCCACCCACAAAGCGGGGCTTTGGGGGCAGGGCGGGAGTTGCCAAGTGATGTCTTCTAGATAACTCAGCACCAGGGGATTGAAAGTCCCCGGGATCCGTGCCCAACACCACTTGCCACACCGGGAAACTGGCCATGAAACAACTTGGGACAGAGCAGGGTTTTACACCAGGTGGCCTGCCGCCTTGCCCTGCTCCCGCGCCTCCCGCTTCCGGGCCTTCTCCTTCCCTCTAGGGCTTCTAAGCTGTGGACAGGTGTAGACAAATCCTAGCGGGAAGGGATCCTGCACTCTACAGGGCAGGTCAGGGCCTGGGGTCTAGAAAGGGGTCCCCTTTCTGCCCGGGAAGAAACCCCAGAGCTACAGGGGCTGGAATAGTTCTGTCTCTCTGGGGCTGGGATTAGTGGGCTCTGTGGTCCGCTTAGGCTTTGCCCTCACCGGGCTGCAGGTCCTGTCCCCAGCAGCACACCCGCCTCTCTCTGCTGGTGCCGGTACAAGCCTGCGGCGCCTTGCCCCTCCCTGGCCACACTGGCAGAGCCGGTTTGAGGCCTGCCCGCCCCGAGCGTGTTTGCACCACGAACATGGGACCAGACATGTTGTGGCTGCTTTGGCCTGTGGATGGCCCCTGGCTCACTCTTCCCTCACTCCTTGCTCACTCAGCAAACATCCTCTGCTACCTGTTCTGTGCCTGGGCCCGTGCCGGGTGCGGCTTGGGGCCTGGAGTTGTCTCAGACTTGCACACGGCCCTGTGTAAGTCAGGGGGGTCAGAAGCTCTGCCACAGGGACACGCCAGGCAGGGGCAGGAGAGAGCAGTGGTCGGGGTATAGGCTGTGGGACTCGACAGACCCAGGGCCGAGGCCTGTACATCTTCATCGTATGGGGCCCTGGGTAGGACCCATTCATCCTTCCCTTCCTCCCTCCCTTCCTTCAGCTCTTCCTCCCTTTTTCCCTCCCTCCCTCCCTCCTTGCACTGGAGTTTGTGAAGTCTCAAGGGAGGCAGGTGGTATAGCTTTGGGGAGGTGACAGCATGTGCAAAGTCTGAAGGCTAGGGGGTGATTACAAGTTAAAGGGAGGGTCGGGGGGTAGGGAGGAAAGAACGCAGCAGGCCTCGATCCTGTGAGCAGCAGGTAGGAGCTTCGAAGCCATCTTGCTGACTACTGTCCCCAGCCTCAGGCTCAGATGCTCTCTCCCTCAGAGGTCTGCCAGAGGCATCATGTCGTGCATCAGTAAATGGAGGACTGGACTTCCTGAGGTCACACATCGGGGACAGGCCACCTGTGTGTGGGCTTGGAGATTGGAGGAGGGGGGTGGAACTCAGGGCTGACCGTGTGGCAGGGCCAGGCCACCAGGTGCTCCTGCCCACCAGTGTCCCTGGAGGGAGTTCCTGCATGGGTGTGGGTGGGGAGGAGGGGGGCACTGTGTGTTCCCGGAGCAGAGAGGCAGGGTTGCTGGCAGGGAACAGCGAACACTGTGAGCCCCTGAAGGCAGTGGGCAGAGGCTGCTGGCTGGCAGTTGTCCCCCCAAGCCCATCAGCCATCACCCATCAGCCAGTGGGGGTGGGGCAGCTGGGAGCCCAGGGAGAGATGACCTCGGAGAGGCTTGTTATCTCAGTGGCATGGGGTGGCGGTGGGGTGGGGATGGAAGGTTGGGATCGGGAATGGTATCTGCTAAGGAATCCTTGGCATGCCAGGGTCTCTGTTCGGGTGCAGATACTGAGCCCCGAGGTGGGGGTGTGACTTGCCTGAGGTCACACGGTGATTCTGATGGAGGCCTTCCGCTCTCAGCCAGGTGGTACCTGGCTGTGGGTCCCTGAGACCTGCCTGTATTGGGCCTGGTGCCTTGAGAATCTTCTCTTCAGTCCCAGTGCCCACACCCTCATCCAGGGGCCGGCCCCGCCTTGTCGTATGACCTGGGGCCGGGTGCCCCTCCAGAGTCTCAGCTCTTGGTCTGTGAATGGGGATGTCTCACAAAGCCTCCCTGACACCAGGGCTGTGACCCCCTGGCCTGTGAGCCTGCCCGCCTGCTGGCAAAGGCCGCTTGGCCTCGACTCTGGGGTAGAGGCTACAGTAGGGTATAGGGTGGGTGAGACCTTCTAAGCCCGCCGCCCTCACCAGCTCCGGGAGGCTCCAATGGGCAGGAGGACCAGTAGCCCCCTTCCAGTGACCTCCCTCTCAGGCCTTGGTGGAGGGGGATGGTGGGAAGTGGGCGTGGGAAAGATGCAGCCACCCACTGTGTGCTTGTCTTTCCCCCCATTTTGCTGTTGGGGAGACTGAGGCTACATGGTTTACACTGATCTTACACTCCCTTCGGTCCTTCCCAAGCAGTCCCTTCTGCCTGGATCATACTTCCCCTCCCTCTTTTCACACACTGCCCAGCCTTCAGACCTCAGCTGAGATGTCCCCTCCTCTGGGAAGTCCACCATGGTTTAGGCCCCCTCTTGCCCCTCCAGCCCTCTAGAGTTCGAGATGACTGTGCTTTGCCAGGGTTACTGTGGGATGAAGGCTCAGTAACCTTACTTTGCCCTTCTCTACACCCTCGGGGGCCTGAGAAAACCTTCATGGCCTCTCAGTGTTTCAGGACCTTCCGATCTAGATTGCTGGATAGATCCTCTTGGGGCCTCCTTCAGACCTCCTCGGGCCTGGGCCAAAGACCAGCAGTGGCCCGGTTAAGCTGGGACCCACACAGTTCAGACCTCCCACTCAATAACCCCCTGCACATCTGACCTTCCTGCCTCAAGGCCTTTGCACATGCTGTGCCAACCTCCTAGACTGCCCTTCCCTTGCCTGCCTCCTTATTGGTCCAGTGGAGAGAGAATGGGCTTTGGTATCACTCAGATCTGGGTTGGCACCTGGGTCTCCATTTCCTGGCTGGGCAACTTCCTGGAGACTTTATGTTCTCATGTGTGACATGAGTGTGGCCATGGCTCACTTCAGGGCTCTTGGGCGCATTTGAAGGGGTAGCGTGAACCCTAGGTGGGAGGATGTGAGGGGGAAGCGTGTGGCCATCAGCATGCCCCATTCCACCCTGCCAGCCTGCACTGGAGCAGCTGGTGGCATGGAGTTCTGGAGAGGGAGCCGAGGTGGCCCTAGACCCGACCAAGAAGACCCCCGCCATAGGTTCCTTCCTTGGGTCCTTCCCTTTAGGGAGAAGCTCAGAGAGGAAGGGACTTGCCAATCGGCTGCTAAGAGGTGAGATTTTAGTCACATCATTTAATCTGTCTGTGCTTCAGTTAAGAATGACACATAGTAGGTCCTAAGTAAATACTAGCTGTTACTACTGTCATTGTTCATATTCCCCCACTCTGAAGCCAGGGTCCTTTCCATGTTCTGAAACCACTTGTAGAAAAACACCCCAGTGTGACAGGTAATTGCTTTGAGAGTGTGAAGGAAAAAAGGAATCAGGTGAAGATCCCAGCCTGGGGGTTGGAGGGAGCTTCTGTTCTAATGGAGGGGGGGTGGTGCGTAGGGGAGACAGGAGAGGAATTCAGCCCCCATCTGTGAAATGGGAGCGTTGGACTGGCATCCTCGCCGTGCTGCCCCGGCCTCAGCTTCCTCCTCTGGGGACAGGCCAGTGCTTGTGGCACTTGCCCTATGGGGCTGTTGTGAGGAGGGAGGGGGCATCAGTTGGGGACCCAGCCTTGGAGGCTCAGAGGGGTCAGTTGTTCATTCTGTAAGTGGTTCTTGGGCTGTGTGGCCTTAGGTCAGCCACTCTCCCTGTCCTGGCTTCCATTTCCCCTTATGGAAAATGACTGGCCAGGGAGCCCTGCTTAGTCCCCATTATGTGGACTTACCTGCAAGAGTCCAGCTGGGACCAGTGGCCTTGGAGAGAGGGGCTGACAACAGCCCAGGGCCAGGAGAGCCAGGATCCCCAGCTGGCCCTCTTTTGTCTTGGATGGTGTCCTGGGCCCTGACTTGGCTTCTCTGAGCCTTCCTCTGTCCCCTCCTCTAAAAGAGGGGACTGACTGTCCCTGCATAGATGGGGCCTGGTGAGAACCAGAGAGCTAAGCAATAATGGAAACAGTCATGTTCCTAATAGGAAGGGCCCCATTTATTAAGCATGGCCTGTGTGCTCAGGGCTCTGAGTGGTTAGCTCACTTGCCTGTGCGACTACCTGGGGTTGACCTTGGCATCTCCATGGTACTGAGGGAGTCTTCGGTCAATTTACCCAGAGTCCTCCCATGGGCTGCAGCAGGGCCCCCCCTAACCACGATGCTGTAGCCCACTTGGGTCAGGCAGGTGCCTGCTGGGGCCTTTCTGGTCCCCTCCTTCCAGAGGCAGGACTGATGGCTGCCAGCGGGCTGTTTCCCTCCCCCCCGGCCTCCACCCTCCTCCCTCCTCCCTGCCAACACGTTCCTGACACAGCCTCCACCACCCACCCATTCATCCTGCCCCTGATTGGGCCACTGTTATCAGGAGACACTCCTGGACTGGCTGAGAAGAGCTCTCACCTTGCCCTTCTGAGGGGGGTTGTGACTGCTGATCTAGGCCCTGCTGGTGGCTCCCTTGGGGGGTGGGCCCTGGGACAGGAGGCTGCAGAGCCTAGACAGTTCAAGTCTACTTGCTGATGCTGTCTCTTATGAGCGCTGTGACCTTAGGCAAGCAACTTGACCTCTCTGTGCCTCAGTTTTCTCCTCTGCAAAACGGAGCTGACCATACAGGGCCGCAGTAGGTTCATCTGGACTCGTGCATGTGGTGTCCTACTTAGCCTGGTGCCCGAGACGTACAGGAGTCTCTCTGCCCATTAACAAGCTGTTGTTAGCATTGGAGAATCAATTGTCCCTCCTTTTTTGTGGGGCCCACAGTTTGGATGGCACTGTGTCTCCCTTCTGATGAGTGCACGTCAGGAGGGCCCCGCGGGCATTTTCTTCTTCGGGCCCGTGGGACAAGTGAGAGGGCAGAGCTGAGAGGCTCTTTTCAGAAGTTGAGAATGTGCTGTGTGATCTTGGGCAGCCCCTATCCCTCTCTGAGCCTCCTTTTCTTGGTCCGTTCTCTTGAGCAGTTGGATGTGGGTGAGGTTCTGCCTCAGCCCGTTCTTGTCCCCATCACTGTACTCTCTATAATTCCTCCTTTGGCTGGTCTAGCTACTTGGCTTTTGTCTTTCACTCTTCAGTGCCTGGCGCATAGCAGGTGCTCAGCTAAGCTTTGTTGAAGAAGCCAACCAATGCACGACGATTGAGTGAATACCCAGGGCTCTCCTATTTCCTGGTCTTTGTGTGAATGGCTCCCTTTGCCAGGAACACCGGCCCTAGTCATCTCTGCTTGTAGAATTCCTCATCCTTGAAGTCCCTTCTCAGATGCTGCCTCTCCCGGCTTCTCCCAGTCAGAGAGGGTTGCTGGTGCTCTGCACACTTGGTCTGAGGCTCTCTGCTCAGAGATGTGGATGGAGACCTGTTATCATCCAACTCGTGTACATAGTAACGTATTCATAAACAACAAGGACGAGGCACCAGACACAGGGGGGAGCCTTGCGCAAGGGTTGTCTTATTTCATCCTCCACAACAACCTTGAAGGTAGACATTATTATTATCCCTCCCTTTGCAGATCACAGAAGCTCAGAGAAGTGAAGTGACTTTCCCAGCTATGAGAGAGAGCGCACCAGGATTTGAAACCAGGTAAGACTGTGTTTTTTCTTAAAAACAAAAGGAAAACCATTAACACACACACAGCAAAAAATAATTCAAACAGTACAAAGGGTAAAGAGTATTTTGGTTGTTTCCAGCCTTTTGCTGATTATAGACAGTTCTGCAATGAATATCCTCCATCATACACTTCATATTCATGTGCGAGGGTTCCTCTAGGATTAATCCCAAACTGCAGGGTCGGGGAGCATGTGGGGTTGCAATTTTGATGGAGATTGCCAGAGGTTATGATCATGCACCCTCACACCACACCCTCTGACCCCCCCCACCAGTGCGGGTTGCTATAGAATTTCAGGGTCTTGGCCAATCCGACAGTTGAACAGTGGCCTCTGCTAGTGTTTGTTTGCTTTTTTTTTTTTTTAATATCACAGCTTTATTGAGATATAATTCACAGACCAAACAATTCACCCATTTAAAATGTACAGTTTAATGGCTTTTAGTATATTCACAGAGTTGTGTAACTATTACCACAATGAATTTTAGAACTTTTTTCTTTTTTCTTGTTTTAAAGTTTATTTATTCATTTTTGAGAGAGAGAGAGAGAGAGAGAGAGAGAGAGAGAGGATCCCAAGCAGGCTCTGCACTGGCAGTGCAGGGCCCGACACAGGGCTCAAACTCATGAAGTGTGAGATCATGATCTGAACTGAAACCAAGAATTAGACCCTTAACTGACTGAGCCACCCAGGTGCCCCTAGAACATTTTTATTACCCCAGAAAGAAACTGTGTGCCCATTAGTCACTCCCCACTCTTCTCAAACATTTCTTCCCTAGCCCCAGACAACAACAAATCTTCCTGTTTCTATAGATTTGCCTAGTCTAGACCTTTTATATAAATGGAATCATACAATACATGGTCTTTTATGTCTGGCTTCTTTCACTTAGCATCATGTCTTCAAGATTCCTCCATGTTATAACATGTTATCAGGACTTCATTCCTTTTTCTTGCCAAATAATACTCCATTGTCTGGGTACAGTACCACGTTTTTATTTTTTTGGTCCATTCATCAACCGATGGACATACGGTTGTTCCCACTTTTTGGCTATTATGAATAATGCTGTTATGAATATTCATGTACACGTTTTCATGTGAATGTTTTCTTTTCTTTGGGTATATACCTAAGAGCAGACCTTCTGGATCATATGGTAGCTCTGTGTTTAACCTTTTGAGGAAATGCCAGGCTGTCTTCCAAAACAGCGACACCATTGCACAGTCTTAGCAGCAGTGTGTGAGGTTTCTAATTTCTTCACATCCTTGCCAAAAGCTTGCTGTTGTCTGTCTTTTTAATTATGGCCTTCCTAATGGGTTTGAAGTGGTGGCCCATTGTAGTTTTGATTTGCATGTCCTTAATGATTAATGATATTGAGCATCTTTTCATGCAGTTATTGGCCATTTGTAGATCTTCTTTGGAGAAATATCCGTTCAAATCCTTTGCCCATTTTTTAATTGCATTGTTTGTCTTTTTGTTGTTGAGTTATAGAAGTTCTCTATATATTCTAGATGCAGATCTCTTATCATCTATATGGTTTGCAAATATTTTTTCCCATTCTGTGAATTCTTTTTATCTCCTTGATGGTGCCTTTTGGACACAAAGGTTTTAAATTTTGATGATGTCCAGTTTATCCATTTTTTCTTTTGTTGCTTCTGCCCTGGGTGTCATATCTAAGAAACCAAGGTCATAAAATTTATACCTATATTTTCTTATAAGAATTTTTTCAGTTTTACCTTTCATATTTAGGTTTGCAATCCATTTTTAATTTTTTTAATTAAAAAAATTTTTTAATGTTTATTTATTTTTGAGATGGTGGGGGGGGTGGGTAGGGGCAGAGAGAGAGGGAGACAAAGAATCCGAAGCAGGCTCCACGCTCTGAGCTTGCAAGAGCCCAACACAGGGCTCGAACCCGTGAACCATGAGATTATCACCTGAGCTGAAGTCTGGCATTTAACTAACTGAGCCACCCAGGCTCCCCTCCTGACCCATTTTGAATTGATTTTTAGTGTAGGGTCTGAGGAAGGTGTCCAGTTTCCTTCTTTTGCATGTGTCTATCCAGT